>NC_090928.1:1089111830-1099111830 GCF_040938575.1 Ambystoma mexicanum
AGCAGGGAGACACGGGGCATGAGTGGGCGGTGGGGGGCAACAGCAGGGAGACACGGGGCATGACCGGGGTGTGGGGGGGAAAACAGGAGAGAGACATGGGTCATGAGCAGGGTGTGGGGGGCAACAGCAGGCAGACACGGGGGCATGAGTGGAGGTGGGGGGCAACAGCAAGGAGACACAGGGCATGAACGGGGGGTGGGGGGGAACACAAGGGAGACACGGGGCATGAGCGGATGGTGTGGGGTAATAGGAGGGAGACACGGGGCATGAGCGGGGGGTGGGGGCAACAGCAGGGAGACAAGGGACATGAGCGGGGGGTGGGGGTAACAGGAGAGAGACACGGGACATGAGAGTGGGGTGGGGGGTAACAGGAGAGAGACACGGGTCATGAGCAGGGTGTGGGAGGCAACAGCAGGGAGACACGGGGCATGAGTGGGAGGTGGGGGGCAACAGCAGGGAGACACAGGGCATGACCGGGTGTGGGGGGCAACAGGAGAGAGACACGGGTCATGACCAGGGTGTGGGGGCAACAGCAGGAGACACGGGGCATGAGTGGGGGGTGGGGGCAACAGCAGGGAGACACGGGGCATGAGCGGGGGTGGGGGGAACACAAGGGGGACACAGGGCATGAGCGGAGGGTGGGGGGTAACAGGAGGGAGACACAGGGCATGAGCAGGGGGCAACAGCAGGGAGACACGGGGCATGAGTGGGGGGTGGGAGGCAACAGCTGGGAGACACGGGACATGAGCGGAGGGTGGGGGGTAACAGGAGAGAGACACGGGGCATGAGCGGGGGGTGGGGGGCAACAGGAGGGAAACAGGGGGCATGAGAGGGGGTGGGGGCAACAGCAGGGAGACACGGGAGGTAGGGGGAACACGAGGGAGACACGGGGCAGGAGCGGGTGTGGGGGGTAACAGGAGAGAGACACGGGGCATGAGCGGGGGGTGCGGGGCAACAGCAGGGAGACACGGGGCATGAGCGGGGGTGGGGGGGAACATGAGGGAGACACGGTGCAGGAGCGGGTGTGGGGGTAACAGGAGAGAGACACGGGGCAAGAGCGGGGGTGCGAGGCAACAGCAGGGAGACACCGGGCATGAGCAGGGGGTGGGGGGCAACAGCAGGGAGACACGGGCATGAGCGGGGAGCGGGGGGAAACAGCAGGGAGACATGGGGCATGAGCAGGGGGTGGGGGGAACATGAGGGAGACACGGGGCATGAGCGGGGGTGGGGGAACACGAGGGAGACACGGGGCATGAGCGGGGGGTGGGGAGGGTAACAGGAGAGAGACACGGGGCAGGGGGTGGGGGGTAACAGGAGGGAGACATGGGGCATGAGCAGGGGGTGGGGGGCAACAGCAGGGAGACACGGGGCATGAGCGGAGGGGTGGGGGGCAACAGTAGGGAGACATGGGGCATGAGCAGGGGGTGGGGGGTAACAGGAGATTGACACGGGGCATGAACGGGGGGTGGCGGCAACAGGAGGGAGACACGGGGCATGAGCGGGGGGTGGGGCGGCAACAGCAGAGAGACACGGGGTATGAGCGGGGGGTGGGAGGCAACAGCTGGGAGACACGGGGCATGAGCGGGGGGTGCGGGGCAACAGCAGGGAGACACGGGGCATGAGCGGGGGTGGGGGGAACATGAGGGAGACACGGTGCAGGAGCGGGTGTGGGGGGTAACAGGAGAGAGACACGGGGCAAGAGCGGGGGTGCGAGGCAACAGCAGGGAGACACCGGGCATGAGCAGGGGTGGGGGGCAACAGCAGGGAGACACGGGCATGAGCGGGGAGCGGGGGGAAACAGCAGGGAGACATGGGGCATGAGCAGGGGGTGGGGGGAACATGAGGGAGACACGGGGCATGAGCAGGGGTGGGGGAACACGAGGGAGACACGGGGCATGAGCGGGGGGTGGGGAGGGTAACAGGAGAGAGACACGGGGCAGGGGGTGGGGGGTAACAGGAGGGAGACATGGGGCATGAGCAGGGGGTGGGGGGCAACAGCAGGGAGACACGGGGCCTGAGCGGAGGGTGGGGGGCAACAGTAGGGAGACATGGGGCATGAGCAGGGGGTGGGGGGTAACAGGAGATTGACACGGGGCATGAGCGGGGGGTGGCGGCAACAGGAGGGAGACACGGGGCATGAGCGGGGGGTGGGGCGGCAACAGCAGGGAGACACGGGGTATGAGCGGGGGGTGGGGGGAACACGAGGGAGACACGGGTCTGGAGCGGGGGTGGGGGGTAACAGGAGAGAGACACGGGGGCATGAGCAGGGGGTGGGGGGCAACAGCAGGGAGACCACGGGGCATGAGCAGGGGGTGGGGGCAACAGCACAGAGACACGGGGCATGAGAGGGGATTGGGGGTAACAGGAGAGAGACACGGGCATGAGCGGGGGGTGGGGCAACAGCAGGGAGACACTGGGCATGACCGGGGTGTGGGGGGCAACAGAAGGGAGACATGGGGCATGACCGGGGGTGGGGGCAACAGGAGAGAGATACAGGGCATTAGAGGGGGTGAGGAGCAAAAGCAGGGAGACACGGGGCATGAGCGGGGGGTGGGGGGAACATGAGCGAGACACAGGGCATGAGAGAGGGGGTGGGGGTAACAGAAGGGAGACATGGGGCATGAGCGGGGGGTGGGGGGCAACAGCAGGGAGATACAGGGGGATGACCGGGGAATGGGGGCAACAGAAGGGAGACATGGGGCATGAGAGGGGGGTGGGGGGTAACAGGAGAGAGACACGGGGCATGAGCGGGGGTTGGGGAGCAACAGCAGGGAGACACGGGGCATGAGCGGGGAGTGGGGTGCAACAGCAGGGAGACATGGGGCATGAGAGGGGGGTGGGGGCAACAGCAAAGAGACACGAGGCATGAGCGAGCAGTGGGGGCCAACAGCAGGGAGACACGGAACATGAGCGGGGGCTGGGGGGAACACGAGAGAGACACAGGGCACGAGAGGGGGGTGGGGGCAACACAAGAGAGACACGGGCATGAGCGGGGGTGGGAGGCAACAGCAGGGAGACACAGGGCATGAGAGGGGGGTGGGGGTAACAGATCGAGGGAGGGGAGGGGGGAACACGAGGGAGACACAGGGCATGAGAGGGGGTGGGGGTAACAGAAGAGAGACACGGGCATAAGCAGTGGGCAACAGGAGGGAGACACGGGGCATGAGCGGGGGGCAACAGGAGGGAGACACAGGGCATGACCGGGAGGTGGTGGGCAACAGGAGGGAGACACGGGGCATGACCAGGGGGTGGGGGGCAACAGGAGAGAGACACGGGGCATGACCAGGGGGTGGGGGGCAACAGGAGAGAGACACGGAGCATGAGAGGGGGGTGGGGGGTAACAGGAGAGAGACACGGGGCATGAGCGGGGGGTGGGGGCAACAGCAGGGAGACACGGGGCATGACCGGGGGTGGGGGGCAACAGAAGGGAGACACGGGGCATGACCGGGGGTGGGGGGAAACAGGAGAGAGACACGGGGCATGAGAGGGGGGCGGGGGCTAACAGGAGAGAGACAGGGGGCAAGAGAGGGGCGTGGGTGGTAACAGGAGAGAGACATGGGACATGAGCGGGGGATGGGGGGCAACAGCAGGGAGACACGGGGCATGACCGGTGGTGGGGGGCCAAAGGAGAGAGACATGGGGCATGAGAGGGGGGTGGGTGGTAACAGGAGAGAGACATGGGGCATGAGCGGGTGGGTGGGGGGCAACAGCAGGGAGACACGGGGCATGAGCAGGGGGTGGGGGGTAACAGAAGAGAGAAACGGGGCATGAGCAGGGGGTGGGGGCAACAGGAGGGAGACACGGGCATGACCGGGGGGTGGGGGGCAACAGCGGGGAGACATGGGGCATGAGCAGGGGGTGGGGGCAACAGGAGGGAGACACGGGCATGAGTGGGCGGTGGGGAGCAACAGCAGGGAGACACGGGGCATGACCGTGGTGTGAGGGGGGAAACAGGAGAGAGAGATGGGTCATGAGCAGGGTGTGGGGGGCAACAGCAGGCAGACACGGTGCATGAGTGGGGGGTGAAGGGCAAGAGCAGGGAGACACGGGGCATGAGCGGGGGGTGGGGGGGAACACAAGGGAGACACGGGGCATGAGCGGAGGGTGGGGGTAACAGGAGGGAGACACGGGCCATGAGCAGGGGCAACAGCAGGGAGACACGGGGCATGAGTGGGGGGTGGGGGGCAACAGCTGGGAGACACGGGGCATGAGTGGAGGGTGGGGGGCAACAGCAAGGAGACACAGGGCATGACCGGGGGGCTCGGGGGCAACAGGAGGGAGACACAGGCATGACCAGGGGAGGGGGGCAAGAGGAGAGAGACACGGGGCATGACCGGGGGATGGGGGTAACAGGAGAGAGACATGGGGCATGAGCAGGGGTGGGAGATAACAGGAGAGAGACACGGGGCATGAGCAGGGGGTGCGGGGCAACAGCAGGGAGACACGGGGCATGAGCGGGGGGTGGGGGGAACATGAGGGAGACACGGGGCAGGAGCGGGTGTGGGGGGTAACAGGAGAGAGACACGGGGCATGAGCGGGGGTGCGGGGCAACAGCAGGGAGACACGGGGCATGAGCAGGGGGTGGGGGGCAACAGCAGGGAGACACGGGCATGAGCGGGGAGTGGGGGGAAACAGCAGGGAGACATGGGGCATGAGCGGGTGGTGGAGGGAACATGAGGGAGACACGGGGCATGAGCGGGGGTGGGGGAACACGAGGGAGACACGGGGCATGAGCGGGGGGTGGGGAGGGTAACAGGAGAGAGACACGGGGCAGGGGGTGGGGGTAACAGGAGGGAGACACGGGGCATGAGCAGGGGGTGGGGGGCAACAGCAGGGAGACACGGGGCATGAGCGAGGGGTGGGGGGCAACAGCAGGGAGACACGGGTCATGAGCAGGGTGTGGGAGGCAACATAAGGGAGACACGGGGCATGAGTGGGAGGTGGGGGGCAACAGCAGGGAGACACGGGCATGACCGGGGTGTGGGGAGCAACAGAAGGGAGACACGGGCATGACCGGGGTGTGGGGGCAACAGGAGAGAGATACGGGGCATTAGAGGGGGTGAGGGGCAACAGCAGGGAGACACGGGGCATGAGCAGGGGTGGGGGGAACATCAGCGAGACACGGGGCATGAGAGAGGGGTGGGGGTAACAGTAGGGAGACATGGGCATGAGCAGGGGGTGGGGGGCAACAGCAGGGAGATACGGGGCATGACCGGGGGATGGGGCAACAGAAGGGAGACATGGGGCATGAGAGGGGGGTGGGGGGTAACAGGAGAGAGACATGGGACATGAGAGTGGGGTGGGGGGTAACAGGAGAGAGACACGGGTCATGAGCAGGGTGTGGGGGCAACAGCAGGGAGACACGGGGCATGAGTGGGAGGTGGGGGGCAACAGCAGGGAGACACAGGGCATGACCGGGGTGTGGGGGGCAACAGGAGAGAGACATGGGTCATGAGCAGGGTGTGGGGGCAACAGCAGGGAGACACGGGGCATGAGTGGGGGGTGGGGGCAACAGCAGGGGAGACATGGGGCATGAGCGGGGGGTGGGGGGAACACAAGGGGGAGGGACACAGGGCATGAGCGGAGGGTGGGGGGTAACAGGAGGGAGACACGGGGCATGAGCAGGGGGCAACAGCAGGGAGACACAGGGCATGAGTGGGGGGTGGGGGGCAATAGCTGGCAGACACGGGACATGAGCGGGGGGTGGGGGGTAACAGGAGAGAGACACGGGGCATGAGCGGGGGGAGGGGGGCAACAGGAGGGAAACACGGGGCATGAGCGGGAGTGGGGGGCAACAGCAGGGAGACACAGGGGGTGGGGGGAACACGAGGGAGACACGGGGCAGGAGCGGGTGTGGGGGGTAACAGGAGAGAGACACGGGGCATGAGCGGGGGGTGCGGGGCAACAGCAGGGAGACACGGGGCATGAGCGGGGGGTGGGGGAACATGAGGGAGACACGGGGCAGGAGCGGGTGTGGGGGGTAACAGGAGAGAGACACGGGGCATGAGCGGGGGGTGCGGGGCAACAGCAGGGAGACACGGGGCATGAGCAGGGGGTGGGAGCAACAGCAGGGAGACACGGGGCATGAGCGGGGGGTGGGGGGAAACAGCAGGGAGACATGGGGCATGAGCAGGGGGTGGTGGGAACATGAGGGAGACACGGGGCATGAGCAGGGGGTGGGGGAATACGAGGGAGACACGAGGCATGAGCGGGGGGTGGGGAAGGTAACAGGAGAGAGACACGGGGCATGAGCAGGGGGGTGGGGGGTAACAGGGAGGGAGACACGGGGCATGAGCAGGGGTGGGGGAACACGAGGGAGACACGGGGCATGAGCGGGGGGTGGGGAGGGTAACAGGAGAGAGACACGGGGCAGGGGGTGGGGGGTAACAGGAGGGAGACACGGGGCATGAGCAGGGGTGGGGGGCAACAGCAGGGAGACACGGGCATGAGCGGAGGGTGGGGGGCAACAGCAGGGAGACATGGGGCATGAGCAGGGGGTGGGGGGTAACAGGAGATTGACACGGAGCATGAGCGGGGGGTGGTGGCAACAAGAGGGAGACACGGGGCATGAGCGGGGGTGGGGCGGCAACATCAGGGAGACACGGGGTATGAGCGAGGGGTGGGGGGAACACGAGGGAGACCCGGGTCAGGAGCGGGGGGTGGGGGGTAACAGGAGAGAGACACGGGGCATGAGCAGGGGGTGGGGGGCAACAGCAGGAAGACACGGGGCATGAGCAGGGGGTGGGGGCAACAGCACAGAGACACGGGGCATGAGCGGGGGGTGGGGGAAACAGCAGGGAGACACGGGGCATGAGCGGGGGTGGGGGAAGACGAGGGAGACACGGGGCATGAGAGGGGATTGGGGGGTAACAGGAGAGAGACACGGGCATGAGCGGGGGGTGGGGCAACAGCAGGGAGACACGGGCATGACCGGGGTGTGGGGGGCAACAAGAAGGGAGACACGGGGCATGACCGGGGTGTGGGGGCAACAGGAGAGAGATACGGGGCATTAGAGGGGATGGGGGTAACAGTAAGGAGACATGGGGCATGAGCGGGGGGTGGGGAGCAACAGCAGGGAGATACGGGGCATGACCGGGGGATGGGGGCAACAGAAGGGAGACATGGGGCATGAGAGGGGGGTGGGGGGTAACAGGAGAGAGACACAGGACATGAGAGTGGGGTGGGGGGTAACAGGAGAGAGACACGGGTCATGAGCAGGGTGTGGGGGCAGCAGCAGGGAGACACGGGGCATGAGTGGGAGGTGGGGGGCAACAGCAGGGAGACACAGGGCATGACCGGGGTGTGGGGGGCAACAGGAGAGAGACACGGGTCATGAGCAGGGTGTGGGGGCAACAGCAGGGAGACACGGGGCATGAGTGGGGGGTGGGGGGCAACAGCAGGGAGACATGGGGCATGAGCGGGGGGTGGGGGGAACACAAGTGGGAGGGACACAGGGCATGAGTGGAGGGTGGGGGGTAACAGGAGGGAGACATGGGGCATGAGCAGGGGGCAACAGCAGGGAGACACAGGGCATGAGTGGGGGGTGGGGGGCAATAGCTGGCAGAGACGGGACATGAGCGGGGGGTGGGGGTAACAGGAGAGAGACACGGGGCATGAGCGGGGGGTGGGGGGCAACAGGAGGGAAACACGGGGCATGAGCGGGAGTGGGGGGCAACAGCAGGGAGACACAGGGGGTGGGGGGAACACGAGGGAGACACGGGGCAGGAGCGGGTGTGGGGGGAAACAGGAGAGAAACACGGGGCATGAGCGGGGGTGCGGGGCAACAGCAGGGAGACACGGGGCATGAGCGGGGGGTGGGGGGAACACGAGGGAGACACGGGGCAGGAGCGGGTGTGGGGGGTAACAGGAGAGAGACACGGGGCATGAGCGGGGGGTGCGGGGCAACAGCAGGGAGACACGGGGCATGAGCAGGGGGTGGGAGCAACAGCAGGGAGACACGGGGCATGAGCGGGGGGTGGGGGGAAACAGCAGGGAGACATGGGGCATGAGCAGGGGTGGTGGGAACATGAGGGAGACACGGGGCATGAGCAGGGGGTGGGGGAATACGAGGGAGACATGAGGCATGAGCGGGGGGTGGGGAGGGTAACAGGAGAGAGACACGGGGCATGAGCAGGTTGTGGGGGGTAACAGGAGGGAGACACGGGGCATGAGCAGGGGGTGGGGGGCAACAGCAGGGAGACACAGGGCATGACCGGGGGATGGGGGCAACAGAAGGGAGACACGGGGCATGAGAGAGGGGTGGGGGCAACAGCAGGGAGACACGGGGCATGAGCGGGGTGTGGGGGGCAACAGCAGGGAGAAACGGGACATGAGTGGGGGGTGGGGGTAACAGGAGAGAGACATTGGTCATTAGCAGGGTGTGGGGGGCAACAGCAGGGAGACACGGGGCATGAGTGGGCGGTGGGGGGCAACAGCAGGGAGACACGGGGCATGACCGGGGTGTGGGGGGGAAAACAGGAGACAGACATGGGTCATGAGCAGGGTGTGGGGGGCAACAGCAGGCAGACACGGGGCATGAGTGGAGGGTGGGGGGCAACAGCAAGGAGACACAGGGCATGAACGGGGGGTGGGGGGAACACAAGGGAGACACGGGGCATGAGCGGATGGTGTGGGGTAATAGGAGGGAGACACGGGGCATGAGCGGGGGGTGGGGGCAACAGCAGGGAGACACGGGACATGAGCGAGGGGTGGGGGGTAACAGGAGAGAGACACGGGACATGAGAGTGGGGTGGGGGGTAACAGGAGAGAGACACGGGTCATGAGCAGGGTGTGGGAGGCAACAGCAGGGAGACACGGGGCATGAGTGGGAGGTGGGGGGCAACAGCAGGGAGACACAGGGCATGACCGGGGTGTGGGGGGCAACAGGAGAGAGACACGGGTCATGACCAGGGTGTGGGGGCAACAGCAGGGAGACACGGGGCATGGGTGGGGGTGGGGGCAACAGCAGGGAGACACGGGGCATGAGCGGGGGTGGGGGGAACACAAGGGGGACACAGGGCATGAGCGGAGGGTGGGGGGTAACAGGAGGGAGACACAGGGCATGAGCAGGGGGCAACAGCAGGGAGACACGGGGCATGAGTGGGGGGTGGGAGGCAACAGCTGGGGAGACACGGGACATGAGCGGGGGGTGGGGGGTAACAGGGAGAGACACGGGGCATGAGCGTGGGGTGGGGGGCAACAGGAGGGAAACAGGGGGCATGAGAGGGGGTGGGGGCAACAGCAGGGAGACACGGGAGGTGGGGGGAACACGAGGGAGACACGGGGCAGGAGCGGGTGTGGGGGGTAACAGGAGAGAGACACGGGGCATGAGCGGGGGGTGCGGGGCAACAGCAGGGAGACACGGGGCATGAGCGGGGGTGGGGGGAACATGAGGGAGACACGGTGCAGGAGCGGGTGTGGGGGGTAACAGGAGAGAGACACGGGGCAAGAGCGGGGGTGCGAGGCAACAGCAGGGAGACACCGGGCATGAGCAGGGGTGGGGGGCAACAGCAGGGAGACACGGGCATGAGCGGGGAGCGGGGGAAACAGCAGGGAGACATGGGGCATGAGCAGGGGGTGGGGGGAACATGAGGGAGACACGGGGCATGAGCGGGGGTGGGGGAACACGAGGGAGACACGGGGCATGAGCGGGGGGTGGGGAGGGTAACAGGAGAGAGACACGGGGCAGGGGGTGGGGGGTAACAGGAGGGAGACATGGGGCATGAGCAGGGGGTGGGGGGCAACAGCAGGGAGACACGGGGCATGAGCGGAGGGTGGGGGGCAACAGTAGGGAGACATGGGGCATGAGCAGGGGGTGGGGGGTAACAGGAGATTGACACGGGGCATGAGCGGGGGGTGGCGGCAACAGGAGGGAGACACGGGGCATGAGCGGGGGGTGGGGCGGCAACAGCAGAGAGACACGGGGTATGAGCGGGGGTGGGAGGCAACAGCTGGGAGACACGGGGCATGAGCGGGGGGTGCGGGGCAACAGCAGGGAGACACGGGGCATGAGCGGGGGTGGGGGGAACATGAGGGAGACACGGTGCAGGAGCGGGTGTGGGGGGTAACAGGAGAGAGACACGGGGCAAGAGCGGGGGTGCGAGACAACAGCAGGGAGACACCGGGCATGAGCAGGGGGTGGGGGGCAACAGCAGGGAGACACGGGCATGAGCGGGGAGCGGGGGGAAACAGCAGGGAGACATGGGGCATGAGCAGGGGTGGGGGAACATGAGGGAGACACGGGGCATGAGCAGGGGTGGGGGAACACGAGGGAGACACGGGGCATGAGCGGGGGGTGGGGAGGGTAACAGGAGAGAGACACGGGGCAGGGGGTGGGGGGTAACAGGAGGGAGACATGGGGCATGAGCAGGGGTGGTGGGGGGCAACAGCAGGGAGACACGGGGCATGAGCGGAGGGTGGGGGGCAACAGTAGGGAGACATGGGGCATGAGCAGGGGGTGGGGGGTAACAGGAGATTGACACGGGGCATGAGCGGGGGGTGGCGGCAACAGGAGGGAGACACGGGGCATGAGCGGGGGGTGGGGCGGCAACAGCAGGGAGACACGGGGTATGAGCGGGGGGTGGGGGGAACACGAGGGAGACACGGGTCTGGAGCGGGGGGTGGGGGGTAACAGGAGAGAGACACGGGGCATGAGCAGGGGGTGGGGGGCAACAGCAGGGAGACACGGGGCATGAGCAGGGGGTGGGGGCAACAGCACAGAGACACGGGGCATGAGTGGGGGGTGGGGGGATACAGCAGGGAGACACGGGGCATGAGCGGGGGTGGGGGAAGACGAGGGAGACACGGGGCATGAGAGGGGATTGGGGGGTAACAGGAGAGAGACACGGGCATGAGCGGGGGTGGGGCAACAGCAGGGAGACACTGGGCATGACCGGGGTGTGGGGGGCAACAGAAGGGAGACATGGGGCATGACCGGGGGGTGGGGGCACAGGAGAGAGATACAGGGCATTAGAGGGGGTGAGGAGCAAAAGCAGGGAGACACGGGGCATGAGCGGGGGGTGGGGGGGAACATGAGCGAGACACGGGGCATGAGAGAGGGGTGGGGGTAACAGGAGGGAGACATGGGGCATGAGCGGGGGGTGGGGGGCAACAGCAGGGAGATACAGGGGGATGACCGGGGAATGGGGGCAACAGAAGGGAGACATGGGGCATGAGAGGGGGGTGGGGGGTAACAGGAGAGAGACACGGGGCATGAGCGGGGGTTGGGGAGCAACAGCAGGGAGACACGGGGCATGAGCGGGGAGTGGGGTGCAACAGCAGGGAGACATGGGGCATGAGAGGGGGGTGGGGGCAACAGCAAAGAGACACGAGGCATGAGCGAGCAGTGGGGGCCAACAGCAGGGAGACACGGGGCATGAGCGGGGGCTGGGGGGAACACGAGAGAGACACAGGGCACGAGAGGGGGGCAACACAAGAGAGACACGGGCATGAGCGGGGGTGGGAGGCAACAGCAGGGAGACACAGGGCATGAGAGGGGGGTGGGGGTAACAGATCGAGGGAGGGGAGGGGGGAACACGAGGGAGACACAGGGCATGAGAGGGATTGTGGGGGTAACAGAAGAGAGACACGGGCATAAGCAGTGGGCAACAGGAGGGAGACACGGGGCATGAGCGGGGGGCAACAGGAGGGAGACACAGGGCATGACCGGGAGGTGGTGGGCAACAGGAGGGAGACACGGGGCATGACCAGGGGGTGGGGGGCAACAGGAGAGAGACACGGGGCATGACCAGGGGGTGGGGGGCAACAGGAGAGAGACACGGAGCATGAGAGGGGGGTGGGGGGTAACAGGAGAGAGACACGGGGCATGAGCGGGGGGTGGGGGCAACAGCAGGGAGACACGGGGCATGACCGGGGGTGGGGGGCAACAGAAGGGAGACACGGGGCATGACTGGGGGTGGGGGGAAACAGGAGAGAGACACGGGGCATGAGAGGGGGGCGGAGGCTAACAGGAGAGAGACAGGGGGCAAGAGAGGGGCGTGGGTGGTAACAGGAGAGAGACATGGGACATGAGCGGGGGATGGGGGGCAACAGCAGGGAGACACGGGGCATGACCGGTGGTGGGGGGCCAAAGGAGAGAGACATGGGGCATAAGAGGGGGGTGGGTGGTAACAGGAGAGAGACATGGGGCATGAGCGGGTGGGTGGGGGGCAACAGCAGGGAGACACGGGGCATGAGCAGGGGGTGGGGGGTAACAGAAGAGAGAAACGGGGCATGAGCAGGGGGTGGGGGCAACAGGAGGGAGACACGGGCATGACCGGGGGGTGGGGGGCAACAGCGGGGAGACATGGGGCATGAGCAGGGGGTGGGGGCAACAGGAGGGAGACACGGGCATGAGTGGGCGGTGGGGAGCAACAGCAGGGAGACACGGGGCATGACCGTGGTGTGAGGGGGGAAACAGGAGAGAGAGATGGGTCATGAGCAGGGTGTGGGGGGCAACAGCAGGCAGACACGGTGCATGAGTGGGGGGTGGGGGGCAAGAGCAGGGAGACACGGGGCATGAGCGGGGGGTGGGGGGAACACAAGGGAGACACGGGGCATGAGCGGAGGGTGGGGGTAACAGGAGGGAGACACGGGGCATGAGCAGGGGCAACAGCAGGGAGACACGGGGCATGAGTGGGGGGTGGGGGGCAACAGCTGGGAGACACGGGGCATGAGTGGAGGGTGGGGGGCAACAGCAAGGAGACACAGGGCATGACCGGGGGGCTCGGGGGCAACAGGAGGGAGACACAGGCATGACCGGGGGAGGGGGGCAAGAGGAGAGAGACACGGGGCATGACCGGGGGATGGGGGGTAACAGGAGAGAGACATGGGGCATGAGCAGGGGTGGGAGATAACAGGAGAGAGACATGGGGCATGAGCATGGGGTGCGGGGCAACAGCAGGGAGACACGGGGCATGAGCGGGGGGTGGGGGGAACATGAGGGAGACACGGGGCAGGAGCGGGTGTGGGGGGTAACAGGAGAGAGACACGGGGCATGAGCGGGGGTGCGGGGCAACAGCAGGGAGACACGGGGCATGAGCAGGGGGTGGGGGGCAACAGCAGGGAGACACGGGCATGAGCGGGGAGTGGGGGGAAACAGCAGGGAGACATGGGGCATGAGCGGGTGGTGGAGGGAACATGAGGGAGACACGGGGCATGAGCGGGGGTGGGGGAACATGAGGGAGACACGGGGCATGAGCGGGGGGTGGGGAGGGTAACAGGAGAGAGACACGGGGCAGGGGGTGGGGGGTAACAGGAGGGAGACACGGGGCATGAGCAGGGGGTGGGGGGCAACAGCAGGGAGACATGGGGCATGAGCGGAGGGTGGGGGGCAACAGCAGGGAGACACGGGTCATGAGCAGGGTGTGGGAGGCAACATAAGGGAGACACGGGGCATGAGTGGGAGGTGGGGGGCAACAGCAGGGAGACACGGGCATGACCGGGGTGTGGGGAGCAACAGAAGGGAGACACGGGGCATGACCGGGGTGTGGGGGCAACAGGAGAGAGATACGGGGCATTAGAGGGGGTGAGGGGCAACAGCAGGGAGACACGGGGCATGAGCAGGGGGTGGGGGGAACATCAGCGAGATACGGGGCATGAGAGAGGGGTGGGGGTAACAGTAGGGAGACATGGGGCATGAGCAGGGGGTGGGGGGCAACAGCAGGGAGATACGGGGCATGACCGGGGGATGGGGCAACAGAAGGGAGACATGGGGCATGAGAGGGGGGTGGGGGGTAACAGGAGAGAGACATGGGACATGAGAGTGGGGTGGGGGGTAACAGGAGAGAGACACGGGTCATGAGCAGGGTGTGGGGGCAACAGCAGGGAGACACGGGGCATGAGTGGGAGGTGGGGGGCAACAGCAGGGAGACACAGGGCATGACCGGGGTGTGGGGGGCAACAGGAGAGAGACATGGGTCATGAGCAGGGTGTGGGGGCAACAGCAGGGAGACACGGGGCATGAGTGGGGGGTGGGGGGCAACAGCAGGGAGACATGGGGCATGAGCGGGGGGTGGGGGGAACACAAGGGGGGGAGGGACACAGGGCATGAGCGGAGGGTGGGGGGTAACAGGAGGGAGACACGGGGCATGAGCAGGGGGCAACAGCAGGGAGACACAGGGCATGAGTGGGGGGTGGGGGGCAATAGCTGGCAGACACGGGACATGAGCGGGGGGTGGGGGGTAACAGGAGAGAGACACGGGGCATGAGCGGGGGGAGGGGGGCAACAGGAGGGAAACATGGGGCATGAGCGGGAGTGGGGGGCAACAGCAGGGAGACACAGGGGGTGGGGGGAACACGAGGGAGACACGGGGCAGGAGCGGGTGTGGGGGGTAACAGGAGAGAGACACGGGGCATGAGCGGGGGGTGCGGGGCAACAGCAGGGAGACACGGGGCATGAGCGGGGGGTGGGGGGAACACGAGGGAGACACGGGGCAGGAGCGGGTGTGGGGGATAACAGGAGAGAGACACGGGGCATGAGCGGGGGGTGCGGGGCAACAGCAGGGAGACACGGGGCATGAGCAGGGGGTGGGAGCAACAGCAGGGAGACACGGGGCATGAGCGGGGGGTGGGGGGAAACAGCAGGGAGACATGGGGCATGAGCAGGGGGTGGTGGGAACATGAGGGAGACACGGGGCATGAGCAGGGGGTGGGGGAATACGAGGGAGACACGAGGCATGAGCGGGGGGTGGGGAAGGTAACAGGAGAGAGACACGGGGCATGAGCAGGGGGTGGCGGGTAACAGGAGGGAGACACGGGGCATGAGCAGGGGTGGGGGAACACGAGGGAGACACGGGGCATGAGCGGGGGGTGGGGAGGGTAACAGGAGAGAGACACGGGGCAGGGGGTGGGGGGTAACAGGAGGGAGACACGGGGCATGAGCAGGGGGTGGGGGGCAACAGCAGGGAGACACGGGGCATGAGCGGAGGGTGGGGGGCAACAGCAGGGAGACATGGGGCATGAGCAGGGGGTGGGGGGTAACAGGAGATTGACACGGAGCATGAGCGGGGGGTGGTGGCAACAGAAGGGAGACATGGGGCATGAGAGGGGGGTGGGGGGTAACAGGAGAGAGACACAGGACATGAGAGTGGGGTGGGGGGTAACAGGAGAGAGACACGGGTCATGAGCAGGGTGTGGGGGCAGCAGCAGGGAGACACGGGGCATGAGTGGGAGGTGGGGGGCAACAGCAGGGAGACACAGGGCATGACCGGGGTGTGGGGGGCAACAGGAGAGAGACACGGGTCATGAGCAGGGTGTGGGGGCAACAGCAGGGAGACACGGGGCATGAGTGGGGGGTGGGGGGCAACAGCAGGGAGACATGGGGCATGAGCGGGGGGTGGGGGGAACACAAGTGGGAGGGACACAGGGCATGAGTGGAGGGTGGGGGGTAACAGGAGGGAGACATGGGGCATGAGCAGGGGGCAACAGCAGGGAGACACAGGGCATGAGTGGGGGGTGGGGGGCAATAGCTGGCAGAGACGGGACATGAGCGGGGGGTGGGGGGTAACAGGAGAGAGACACGGGGCATGAGCGGGGGGTGGGGGGCAACAGGAGGGAAACACGGGGCATGAGCGGGAGTGGGGGGCAACAGCAGGGAGACACAGGGGGTGGGGGGAACACGAGGGAGACAAGGGGCAGGAGCGGGTGTGGGGGGAAACAGGAGAGAGACACGGGGCATGAGCGGGGGGTGCGGGGCAACAGCAGGGAGACACGGGGCATGAGCGGGGGGTGGGGGGAACACGAGGGAGACACGGGGCAGGAGCGGGTTTGGGGGGTAACAGGAGAGAGACACGGGGCATGAGCGGGGGGTGCGGGGCAACAGCAGGGAGACACGGGGCATGAGCAGGGGGTGGGAGCAACAGCAGGGAGACACGGGGCATGAGCGGGGGGTGGGGGGAAACAGCAGGGAGACATGGGGCATGAGCAGGGGTGGTGGGAACATGAGGGAGACACGGGGCATGAGCAGGGGGTGGGGGAATACGAGGGAGACATGAGGCATGAGCGGGGGGTGGGGAGGGTAACAGGAGAGAGACACGGGGCATGAGCAGGGGGTGGGGGGTAACAGGAGGGAGACACGGGGCATGAGCAGGGGGTGGGGGGCAACAGCAGGGAGACACAGGGCATGACCGGGGGATGGGGGCAACAGAAGGGAGACACGGGGCATGAGAGAGGGGTGGGGGCAACATCAGGGAGACACGGGGCATGAGCGGGGTGTGGGGGGCAACAGCAGGGAGAAACGGGACATGAGTGGGGGGTGGGGGGTAACAGGAGAGAGACATTGGTCATTAGCAGGGTGTGGGGGGCAACAGCAGGGAGACACGGGGCATGAGTGGGCGGTGGGGGGCAACAGCAGGGAGACACGGGGCATGACCGGGGTGTGGGGGGGAAAACAGGAGAGAGACATGGGTCATGAGCAGGGTGTGGGGGGCAACAGCAGGCAGACACGGGGCATGAGTGGAGGGTGGGGGGCAACAGCAAGGAGACACAGGGCATGAACGGGGGGTGGGGGGAACACAAGGGAGACACGGGGCATGAGCGGATGGTGTGGGGTAATAGGAGGGAGACACGGGGCATGAGCGGGGGGTGGGGGCAACAGCAGGGAGACACGGGACATGAGCGGGGGGTGGGGGGTAACAGGAGAGAGACACGGGACATGAGAGTGGGGTGGGGGGTAACAGGAGAGAGACACGGGTCATGAGCAGGGTGTGGGAGGCAACAGCAGGGAGACACGGGGCATGAGTGGGAGGTGGGGGGCAACAGCAGGGAGACACAGGGCATGACCGGGGTGTGGGGGGCAACAGGAGAGAGACACGGGTCATGACCAGGGTGTGGGGGCAACAGCAGGGAGACACGGGGCATGAGTGGGGGGTGGGGGCAACAGCAGGGAGACACGGGGCATGAGCGGGGGTGGGGGGAACACAAGGGGGACACAGGGCATGAGCGGAGGGTGGGGGGTAACAGGAGGGAGACACAGGGCATGAGCAGGGGGCAACAGCAGGGAGACACGGGGCATGAGTGGGGGGTGGGAGGCAACAGCTGGGAGACACGGGACATGAGCGGGGGGTGGGGGGTAACAGGAGAGAGACACGGGGCATGAGCGTGGGTTGGGGGGCAACAGGAGGGAAACAGGGGGCATGAGAGGGGGTGGGGGCAACAGCAGGGAGACACGGGAGGTGGGGGGAACACGAGGGAGACACGGGGCAGGAGCGGGTTTGGGGGGTAACAGGAGAGAGACACGGGGCATGAGCGGGGGGTGCGGGGCAACAGCAGGGAGACACGGGGCATGAGCGGGGGTGGGGGGAACATGAGGGAGACACGGTGCAGGAGCAGGTGTGGGGGGTAACAGGAGAGAGACACGGGGCAAGAGCGGGGGTGCGAGGCAACAGCAGGGAGACACCGGGCATGAGCAGGGGGTGGGGGGCAACAGCAGGGAGACACGGGCATGAGCGGGGAGCGGGGGGAAACAGCAGGGAGACATGGGGCATGAGCAGGGGGTGGGGGGAACATGAGGGAGACACGGGGCATGAGCGGGGGTGGGGGAACACGAGGGAGACACGGGGCATGAGCGGGGGGTGGGGAGGGTAACAGGAGAGAGACACGGGGCAGGGGGTGGGGGGTAACAGGAGGGAGACATGGGGCATGAGCAGGGGGTGGGGGGCAACAGCAGGGAGACACGGGGCATGAGCGGAGGGTGGGGGGCAACAGTAGGGAGACATGGGGCATGAGCAGGGGGTGGGGGGTAACAGGAGATTGCCACGGGGCATGAGCGGGGGGTGGCGGCAACAGGAGGGAGACACGGGGCATGAGCGGGGGGTGGGGCGGCAACAGCAGGGAGACACGGGGTATGAGCGGGGGGTGGGAGGCAACAGCTGGGAGACACGGGGCATGAGCGGGGGGTGCGGGGCAACAGCAGGGAGACACGGGGCATGAGCGGGGGTGGGGGGAATATGAGGGAGACACGGTGCAGGAGCGGGTGTGGGGGGTAACAGGAGAGAGACACGGGGCAAGAGCGGGGGTGCGAGGCAACAGCAGGGAGACACCGGGCATGAGCAGGGGGTGGGGGGCAACAGCAGGGAGACACGGGCATGAGCGGGGAGCGGGGGGAAACAGCAGGGAGACATGGGGCATGAGCAGGGGGTGGGGGGAACATGAGGGAGACACGGGGCATGAGCAGGGGTGGGGGAACACGAGGGAGACACGGGGCATGAGCGGGGGGTGGGGAGGGTAACAGGAGAGAGACACGGGGCAGGGGGTGGGGGGTAACAGGAGGGAGACATGGGGCATGAGCAGGGGGTGGGGGGCAACAGCAGGGAGACACGGGGCATGAGCGGAGGGTGGGGGGCAACAGTAGGGAGACATGGGGCATGAGCAGGGGGTGGGGGTAACAGGAGATTGACACGGGGCATGAGCGGGGGGTGGCGGCAACAGGAGGGAGACACGGGGCATGAGCGGGGGGTGGGGCGGCAACAGCAGGGAGACACGGGGTATGAGCGGGGGTGGGGGGAACACGAGGGAGACACGGGTCTGGAGCGGGGGGTGGGGGGTAACAGGAGAGAGACACGGGGCATGAGCAGGGGGTGGGGGGCAACAGCAGGGAGACACGGGGCATGAGCAGGGGGTGGGGGCAACAGCACCGAGACACGGGGCATGAGTGGGGGGTGGGGGGATACAGCAGGGAGACACGGGGCATGAGCGGGGGTGGGGGAAGACGAGGGAGACACGGGGCATGAGAGGGGATTGGGGGGTAACAGGAGAGAGACACGGGCATGAGCGGGGGGTGGGGCAACAGCAGGGAGACACTGGGCATGACCGGGGTGTGGGGGGCAACAGAAGGGAGACATGGGGCATGACCGGGGGGTGGGGGCAACAGGAGAGAGATACAGGGCATTAGAGGGGGTGAGGAGCAACAGCAGGGAGACACGGGGCATGAGCGGGGGGTGGGGGGAACATGAGCGAGACACGGGGCATGAGAGAGGGGTGGGGGTAACAGGAGGGAGACATGGGGCATGAGCGGGGGGTGGGGGGCAACAGCAGGGAGATACAGGGGGATGACCGGGGAATGGGGGCAACAGAAGGGAGACATGGGGCATGAGAGGGGGGTGGGGGGTAACAGGAGAGAGACACGGGGCATGAGCGGGGGTTGGGGGCAACAGCAGGGAGACACGGGGCATGAGCGGGGAGTGGGGTGCAACAGCAGGGAGACATGGGGCATGAGAGGGGGGTGGGGGCAACAGCAAAGAGACACGAGGCATGAGCGAGCGGTGGGGGCCAACAGCAGGGAGACACGGGGCATGAGCGGGGGCTGGGGGGAACACGAGAGAGACACAGGGCACGAGAGGGGGGTGGGGGGCAACACAAGAGAGACACGGGCATGAGCGGGGGTGGGAGGCAACAGCAGGGAGACACAGGGCATGAAAGGGGGGTGGGGGTAACAGATCGAGGGAGGGGAGGGGGGAACACGAGGGAGACACAGGGCATGAGAGGGGGGTGGGGGTAACAGAAGAGAGACACGGGCATAAGCAGTGGGCAACAGGAGGGAGACACGGGGCATGAGCGGGGGGCAACAGGAGGGAGACACAGGGCATGACCGGGAGGTGGTGGGCAACAGGAGGGAGACACGGGGCATGACCAGGGGGTGGGGGGCAACAGGAGAGAGACACGGGGCATGACCAGGGGGTGGGGGGCAACAGGAGAGAGACACGGAGCATGAGAGGGGGGTGGGGGGTAACAGGAGAGAGACACGGGGCATGAGCGGGGGGTGGGGGCAACAGCAGGGAGACACGGGGCATGACCGGGGGTGGGGGGCAACAGAAGGGAGACACGGGGCATGACCGGGGGTGGGGGGAAACAGGAGAGAGACACGGGGCATGAGAGGGGGGCGGGGGCTAACAGGAGAGAGACAGGGGGCAAGAGAGGGGCGTGGGTGGTAACAGGAGAGAGACATGGGACATGAGCGGGGGATGGGGGGCAACAGCAGGGAGACACGGGGCATGAGAGGGGGGTGGGTGGTAACAGGAGAGAGACATGGGGCATGAGCGGGTGGGTGGGGGGCAACAGCAGGGAGACACGGGGCATGAGCAGGGGGTGGGGGGTAACAGAAGAGAGAAACGGGGCATGAGCAGGGGGTGGGGGCAACAGGAGGGAGACACGGGCATGACCGGGGGGTGGGGGGCAACAGCGGGGAGACATGGGGCATGAGCAGGGGGTGGGGGCAACAGGAGGGAGACACGGGCATGAGTGGGCGGTGGGGAGCAACAGCAGGGAGACACGGGGCATGACCGTGGTGTGAGGGGGGAAACAGGAGAGAGAGATGGGTCATGAGCAGGGTGTGGGGGGCAACAGCAGGCAGACACGGTGCATGAGTGGGGGGTGGGGGGCAAGAGCAGGGAGACACGGGGCATGAGCGGGGGGTGGGGGGAACACAAGGGAGACACGGGGCATGAGCGGAGGGTTGGGGTAACAGGAGGGAGACACGGGGCATGAGCAGGGGCAACAGCAGGGAGACACGGGGCATGAGTGGGGGGTGGGGGGCAACAGCTGGGAGACACGGGGCATGAGTGGAGGGTGGGGGGCAACAGCAAGGAGACACAGGGCATGACCGGGGGGCTCGGGGGCAACAGGAGGGAGACACAGGCATGACCGGGGGAGGGGGGCAAGAGGAGAGAGACACGGGGCATGACCGGGGGATGGGGGGTAACAGGAGAGAGACATGGGGCATGAGCAGGGGTGGGAGATAACAGGAGAGAGACACGGGGCATGAGCAGGGGTTGGGGGAAACATCAGGGAGACACGGGGCTTAAGAGGGGGGTGGGGGGTAACAGAAGAGAGACAAGGGGCATGAGCGGGGGGTGGGAGGTAACAGGAGGGAGACACAGGCATGACCGGGAGGTGGGGGGCAATAGGAGAGAGACACGGGGCATGACCGGGGGTGGGGGACAATGGGAGAGAGACACAGGGCATGAGAGTGGGGTGGGGGTAACAGGAGAGACACATAGGGCATGAGCACGGATTGGGGGCAACAGCAGAGAGACACGGGGCATGACCGGGGCGTGGGGGGAACAGGAGGGAGACACAGGGTATGAGCGGGGGGTGGGGGCAACAGCAGGGAGACACGGGGCATGACCGGGGGGTGCGGGGCAACAGGAGAGAGACACGGGGCATGAGCGGGGGTTGGGGGGCAACAGCGGGGAGACACGGGGCATGAGCGGGGGGTGGGGGGTAACAGAAGAGAGAAATGGGGCATGAGCGGGGGGTGGGGGGCAACAGCAGGGAGACACGGGGCATGACCAGGGGGTGGGAGATAACAGGAGAGAGACACGGGGCATGAGCAGGGGTTGGGGGGAAACATCAGGGAGACACAGGGCATGACCGGGGGCTGGGGGTCAACAGGAGAGAGACACGGGGCATGAGAGGGGGGTGGGGGTAACAGGAGAGAAACACGGGGCATGAGAGGGGGGTGGGGGGCAACAGCAGGGAGACACGGGGCATGAGCGGGGGTGGGGGTAACAGGAGGTAGACACGGGGCATGAGCAGGGGGCAACAGCAGGGAGACACGGGGCATGAGCGGGGGGTGGAGGCAACAGCAGGGAGACACAGGGCATGAGCGGTGGGTGGGGGGCAACAGCAGGGAGACACGGGGCATGAGATGGGGGTGGGGGTAACAGGAGAGAGACACGGGGCATGAGCGGGGGGTGGGGGCAACAGGAGAGAGACACGGGGCATGAGCGGGGGTGGGGGGTAACAGGAGAGAGACAACGGGCATGAGTGGGGGTAGGGGGCAACAGAAGAGAGACACAGGGCATGAGCAGGGTGTGGGGGGTAACAGGAGAGAGACACGGGGCATGAGCGGGGGGTTGGGGGCAACAGCAGGGAGACACGGGGCATGAGCGGGGGGTGAGGGGTAATAGCAGGGAGACACGAGGCATGAGTGGGGGTTGGGGGGCAACAGCAGGGAGACACGGGACATGAGCGGGGGGTGGGGGGTAACAGGAGAGAGACACGGGTCACGAGTGGGGGGTGGGGGGCAACAGCAGGGAGACACGGGGCATGAGCGCGGGGTGGGGGGAACACGAGGGAGACACGGGGCATGAGCGGGGGCTGGGGGGCAACAGGAGAGAGACACAGGGCATGAGCAGGGGGTGGGGGTAACAGGAGGTAGACACGGGGCATGAGCAGGGGGCAACAGCAGGGAGACACGGGGCATGAGCGGGGGGTGGGGGGCAACAGCAGGGAGACACGGGGCATGAGCGGGGGTGGAGGGAACACGAGGGAGACACGGGGCATGAGCGGGGGTGGGGGGTAACAGGAGATAGACACGGGGCATGAGCGGGGGTGGGGGTAACAGGAGGCAGACACGGGGCATGAGCAGGGGGCAACAGCAGGGAGACACGGGGCATGAGCGGGGTGTGGGGGGCAACAGCAGGGAGACATGGGACATGAGCGGGCGGTGGGGGGTAACAGGGGAGAGACATTGGTCATGAGCAGGGTGTGGGGGCAACAGCAGGGAGACACAGGGCATGAGTGGGCAATGGGGGGCAACAGCAGGGAGACACGGGACATGACCGGGGTGTGGGGGGGAAAACAGGAGAGAGACATGGGTCATGAGCAGGGTGTGGGGGCAACAGCAGGCAGACACGGGGCATGAGTGGGGGGTGGGGGGCAACAGCAGGGAGACACAGGGCATGAGCGGGGGGTGGGGGGAACACAAGGGAGACATGGGGCATGAGCGGGGGGTGTGGGGTAATAGGAGGGAGACACGGGGCATGAGCGGGGGGTTTGGGGCAACAGCAGGGAGACACGGGACATGAGCGGGGGGTGGGGGGTAACAGGAGAGAGACACGGGACATGAGAGTGGGGTGGGGTAACAGGAGAGAGACACGGGTCATGAGCAGGGTGTGGGGGGCAACAGAAGGGAGACACGGGGCATGAGTGGGAGGTGGGGGGCAACAGCAGGGAGACACAGGGCATGACCGGGGTGTGGGGGGCAACAGGAGAGAGACACCGGTCATGAGCAGGGTGTGGGGGCAACAGCAGGGAGACACGGGGCATGAGTGGGGGGTGGGGGACAACAGCAGGGAGACATGGGGCATGAGCGGGGGGTGGGGGGAACACAAGGGGGACACAGGGCATGAGCGGAGGGTGGGGGGTAACAGGAGGGAGACACGGGGAATGAGCAGGGGGCAACAGCAGGGAGACACGGGGCATGAGTTGGGGGTGGGGGGCAATAGCTGGGAGACACGGGACATGAGCGGGGGGTGGGGGTAACAGGAGAGAGACACTAGGCATGAGCGGGGGGTGGGGGGCAACAGAAGGGAAACACGGGGCATGAGCGGGGTGGGGGCAACAGCAGGGAGACACAGGGGGAGGGGGAACACGAGGGAGACACGGGGCAAGAGCGGGTGTGGGGGTAACAGGAGAGAGACACGGGGCATGAGCGGGGGGTGCGGGGCAACAGCAGGGAGACACGGGGCATGAGCGGGGGGTGGGGGGAAGACGAGGGAGACACGGGGCAGGAGCGGGTGTGGGGGGTAACAGGAGAGAGACACGGGGCATGAGCGGGGGGTGCGGGGCAACAGCAGGGAGACACGGGGCATGAGCAGGGGGTCGGGGCAACAGCAGGGAGACACAGGGCATGAGCGGGGGTGGGGGGAAACAGCAGGGAGACATGGGGCATGAGCAGGGGGTGGGGGGAACATGAGGGAGACACGGGGCATGAGCAGGGGGTGGGGGAACACGAGGGAGACACGGGGCATGAGCGGGGGGTGGGGAGGGTAACAGAAGAGAGACACGGGGCATGAGCAGGGGGTGGGGGTAACAGGAGGGAGACACGGGGCATGAGCAGGGGGTGGGGGGCAACAGCAGGGAGACACGGGGCATGAGCGGAGGGTGGGGGGCAACAGCACGGAGACATGAGCAGGGGGTGGGGGGTAACAGGAGAGAGACACGGGGCATGAGCGGGGGTGGCGGGAACAGGAGGGAGACACGGGGCATGAGCGGGGGGTGGGGCGGCAACAGCAGGGAGACACGGGGTATGAGCGGGGGGTGGGGGGAACACGGGTCAGGAGCGGGGGGTGGGGGGCAACAGCAGGGAGACACGGGGCATGAGCAGGGGGTGGGGGCAACAGCACAGAGACACGGGGCATGAGCGGGGGGTGGGGGGATACAGCAGGGAGACACGGGGCATGAGCGGGGGTGGTGGAACACGAGGGAGACACGGGGCATGAGAGGGGATTGGGGGTAACGGGAGAGAGACACGGGCATGAGCAGGGGGTGGGGGCAACAGCAGGGAGACACGGGGCATGACCGAGGTGTGGGGGGCAACAGAAGGGAGACACGGGGCATGACCGGGGGGTGGGGGCAACAGGAGAGAGATACGGGGCATTAGAGGGGGTGAGGGGCAACAGCAGGGAGACACGGGGCATGAGCAGGGGGTGGGGGGAACATGAGCGAGACACAGGCCATGAGAGAGGGGTGGGGGTAAAAGAAGGGAGACATGGGGCATGAGCGGGTGGTGGGGGGCAACAGCAGGGAGACATGGGGCATGACCGGGGATGGGGGCAACAGAAGGGAGACACAGGGCATGAGAGAGGGATGGCGGCAACAGCATGGAGACACGGGGCATGAGCGGGGTGTGGGGGGCAACAGCAGGGAGAAACGGGACATGAGTGGGGGGTAACAGGAGAGAGACATTGGTCATGAGCAGGGTGTGGGGGGCAACAGCAGGGAGACACGGGGCATGAGTGGGTGGTGGGGGGCAACAGCAGGGAGACACGGGGCATGACCGGGTGTGGGGGGGAAAACAGGAGAGAGACATGGGTCATGAGCAGGGTGTGGGGGGCAACAGCAGACAGACACGGGGCATGAATGGGGGGTGGGGGGCAACAGCAGAGAGACACGGGGCATGAGCGGGGGTGGGGGGAACACAAGGGAGACACGGGGCATGGGCGGGGGGTGTGGGGTAATAGGAGGGAGACACGGGGCATGAGCGGGGGGTGGGGGCAACAGCAGGGAGACACGGGACATGAGCGGGGGGTGGGGGGTAACAGGAGAGAGACACGGGACATGAGAGTGGGGTGGGGGGTAACAGGAGAGAGACACGGGTCATGAGCAGGGTGTGGGAGGCAACATAAGGGAGACACAGGGCATGAGTGGGAGGTGGGGGGCAACAGCAGGGAGACACAGGGCATGACCGGGGTGTGGGGGGCAACAGGAGAGAGACACGGGTCATGAGCAGGGTGTGGGGGCAACAGCAGGGAGACACGGGGCATGAGTGGGGGGTGGGGGCAACAGCAGGGAGACACGGGGCATGAGCGGGGGTGGGGGGAACACAAGGGGGACACAGGGCATGAGCGGAGGGTGGGGGGTAACAGGAGGGAGACACAGGGCATGAGCAGGGGGCAACAGCAGGGAGACACGGGGCATGAGTGGGGGGTGGGGGGCAACAGCTGGGAGACACGGGACATGAGCGGGGGGTGGGGGGTAACAGGAGAGAGACACGGGGCATGAGCGGGGGGTGGGGGGCAACAGGACCGGAGGGAAACACGGGGCATGAGCTGGGGGTTGGGGCAACAGCAGGGAGACACGGGAGGTGGGGGGAACATGAGGGAGACACGGGGCAGGAGCGGGTGTTGGGGGTAACAGGAGAGAGACACGGGGCATGAGCGGGGGGTGCGGGGCAACAGCAGGGAGACACGGGGCATGAGCGGGGGGTGGGGGGAACATGAGGGAGACACGGGGCAGGAGCGGGTGTGGGGGGTAACAGGAGAGAGACACGGGGCATGAGCGGGGGGTGCGGGGCAACAGCAGGGAGACACGGGGCATGAGCAGGGGGTGGGGGGCAACAGCAGGGAGACACGGGCATGAGCGGGGAGTGGGGGGAAACAGCAGGGAGACATGGGGCATGAGCGGGGGTGGTGGGAACATGAGGGAGACACGGGGCATGAGCGGGGGTGGGGGAACACGAGGGAGACACGGGGCATGAGCAGGGGTGGGGAGGGTAACAGGAGAGAGACATGGGGCAGGGGGTGGGGGGTAACAGGAGGGAGACACGGGGCATGAGCAGGGGGTGTGGGGCAACAGCAGGGAGACACGGGGCATGAGCGGAGGCTGGGGGGCAACAGCAGGGAGACATGGGGCATGAGCAGGGGGTGGGGGGTAACAGGAGATTGACACGGGGCATGAGCGGGGGGTGGCGGCAACAAGAGGGAGACACGGGGCATGAGCAGGGGGTGGGGGGCAACAGCAGGGAGACACGGGGCATGAGCGGAGGGTGGGGGGCAACAGCAGGCAGACACGGGGCATGAGTGGGGGGTGGAGGGCAACAGCAAGGAGACACAGGGCATGAACGGGGGGTGGGGGGAACACAAGGGAGACACGGGGCATGAGCGGAGGGTGTGGGGTAATAGGAGGGAGACATGGGGCATGAGCGGGGGGTGGGGGCAACAGCAGGGAGACACAGGACATGAGCGGGGGGGTGGAGGGTAACAGGAGAGAGACACAGGACATGAGAGTGAGGTGAGGGTAACAGGAGAGAGACACGGGTCATGAGCAGGGTGTGGGAGGCAACAGCAGGGAGACACGGGGCATGAGTGGGAGGTGGGGGGCAACAGCAGGGAGACACAGGGCATGACCGGGGTGTGGGGGGCGACAGGAGAGAGACACGGGTCATGAGCAGGGTGTGGGGGCAACAGCAGGGAGACACGGGGCATGAGAGGGGGGTGGGGGCAACAGCAGGGAGACATGGGGCATAAGCGGGGGTGGGGGAACACAAGGGGGACACAGGGCATGAGCGGAGGGTGGGGGTAACAGGAGGGAGACACAGGGCATGAGCAGGGGGCAACAGCAGGGAGACACGGGGCATGAGTGGGGGGTGGGGGGCAACAGCTGGGAGACACGGGACATGAGCGGGGGGTGGGGGGCAACAGGAGAAAGACACGGGCCATGAGCGGGGGGTGGGGGGCAACAGGAGGGAAACACGGGGCATGAGAGGGGGGTGGGGGCAACAGCAGGGAGACACGGGAGGTGGGGGGAACACGAGGGAGACAAGGGGCAGGAGCGGGTGTGGGGGGTAACAGGAGAGAGACACGGGGCATGAGCGGGGGGTGCGGGGCAACAGCAGGGAGACACGGGGCATGAGCGGGGGTGGGGGGAACATGAGGGAGACACGGTGCAGGAGCGGGTTTGGGGGGTAACAGGAGAGACACACGGGGCATGAGCGGGGCCTGCGGGGCAACAGCAGGGAGACACCGGGCATGAGCAGGGGGTGGGGGGCAACAGCAGGGAGACACGGGCATGAGCGGGGAGTGGGGGGAAACAGCAGGGAGACATGGGGCATGAGCAGGGGGTGGGGGGAACATGAGGGAGACACGGGGCATGAGCGGGGGTGGGGGAACACGAGGGAGACACGGGGCATGAGCGGGGCGTGGGGAGGGTAACAGGAGAGAGACACGTGGCAGGGGGTGGGGGATAACAGGAGGGAGACATGGGGCATGAGCAGGGGGTGGGGGCAACAGCAGGGAGACACGGGGCATGAGCGGAGGGTGGGGGGCAACAGTAGGGAGACATGGGGCATGAGCAGGGGGTGGGGGGTAACAGGAGATTGACACGGGGCATGAGCGGGGGGTGGGGGGCAACAGCAGGGAGACACGGGACATGAGCGGGCGGTGGGGGGTAACAGGAGAGAGACATTGGTCATGAGCAGGGTGTGGGGGGCAACAGCAGGGAGACACGGGGCATGAGTGGGCGATGGGGGGCAACAGCAGGGAGACACGGGACATGACCGGGTGTGGGGGGAAAACAGGAGAGAGACATGGGTCATGAGCAGGGTGTGGGGGCAACAGCAGGCAGACACGGGGCATGAGTGGGGGGTGGGGGGCAACAGCAGGGAGACACGGGGCATGAGCGGGGGGTGGGGGGAACACAAGGGAGACATGGGGCATGAGCGGGGGGTGTGGGGTAATAGGAGGGAGACACGGGGCATGAGCGGGGGGTTTGGGGCAACAGCAGGGAGACACGGGACATGAGCGGGGGTGGGGGGTAACAGGAGAGAGACACGGGACATGAGAGTGGGGTGGGGGGTAACAGGAGAGAGACACGGGTCATGAGCAGGGTGTGGGGGGCAACAGCAGGGAGACACGGGGCATGAGTGGGAGGTGGGGGGCAACAGCAAGGAGACACAGGGCATGACCAGGGTGTGGGGGGCAACAGGAGAGAGACACGGGTCATGAGCAGGGTGTGGGGGCAACAGCAGGGAGACATGGGGCATGAGTGGGGTGGGGGGCAACAGCAAGGAGACATGGGGCATGAGCGGGGGTGGGGGGAACACAAGGGGGACACAGGGCATGAGCAGAGGGTGGGGGGTAACAGGAGGGAGACACGGGGAATGAGCAGGGGGCAACAGCAGGGAGACACGGGGCATGAGTTGGGGGTGTGGGGCAATAGCTGGGAGACACGGGACATGAGCGGGGGGTGGGGGTAACAGGAGAGAGACACGGGGCATGAGCGGGGGGTGGGGGGCAACAGGAGGGAAACACGGGGCATGAGCGGGGGTGGGGGGCAACAGCAGGGAGACACAGGGGGTGGGGGGAACACGAGGGAGACACGGGGCAGGAGCGGGTGTGGGGGTAACAGGAGAGAGACACGGGGCATGAGCGGGGGGTGCGGGGCAACAGCAGGGAGACACGGGGCATGAGCGGGGGGTGGGGGGAAGACGAGGGAGACACGGGGCAGGAGCGGGTGTGGGGGGTAACAGGAGAGAGACACGGGGCATGAGCGCGGGGTGCGGGGCAACAGCAGGGAGACACGGGGCATGAGCAGGGGGTGGGGGCAACAGCAGGGAGACACAGGGCATGAGCGGGGGTGAGGGGAAACAGCAGGGAGACATGGGGCATGAGCAGGGGGTGGGGGGAACATGAGGGAGACACGGGGCATGAGCAGGGGGTGGGGGAACACGAGGGAGACACGGGGCATGAGCGGGGGGTGGGGAGGGTAACAGGAGAGAGACACGGGGCATGAGCATGGGGTGGGGCAACAGCAGGAAGACACGGGGCATGAGCGGAGGGTGGGGGGCAACAGCACGGAGACATGGGACATGAGCAGGGGGTGGGGGGTAACAGGAGAGAGACACGGGGCATGAGCGGGGGGTGGCGGCAACAGGAGGGAGACACGGGGCATGAGCAGGGGGTGGGGTGGCAACAGCAGGGAGACACGGGGTATGAGCGGGGGGTGGGGGGAACACGGGTCAGGAGCGGGGGGTGGGGGTAACAGCAGGGAGACACGGGGCATGAGCAGGGGGTGGGGGCAACAGCACAGAGACACGGGGCATGAGCGGGGGGTGGGGGGATACAGCAGGGAGACACGGGGCATGAGCGGGGGTGGGGGAACACGAGGGAGACACGGGGCATGAGAGGGGATTGGGGGTAACAGGAGAGAGACACGGGCATGAGCAGGGGGTGGGGGCAACAGCAGGAAAACACGGGGCATGACCGAGGTGTGGGGGGCAACAGAAGGGAGACACGGGGCATGAGCAGGGGGTGGGGGGAACATGAGCGAGACACAGGGCATGAGAGAGGGGTGGGGGTAAAAGAGGGGAGACATGGGGCATGAGCGGGTGGTGGGGGGCAACAGCAGGGAGACACGGGGCATGACCGGGGGATGGGGGCAACAGAAGGGAGACACGGGGCATGAGAGAGGGATGGGGGAAACAGCAGGGAGACACGGGGCATGAGCGGGGTGTGGGGGGCAACAGCAGGGAGAAACGGGACATGATTGGGGGGTGGGGGGTAACAGGAGAGAGACATTGGTCATGAGCAGGGTGTGGGGGGCAACAGCAGGGAGACACGGGGCATGAGTGGGTGGTGGGGGGCAACAGCAGGGAGACACGGGGCATGACCGGGGTGTGGGGGGGAAAACAGGAGAGAGACATGGGTCATTAGCAGGGTGTGGGGGGCAACAGCAGGCAGACACGAGTCATGAGTGGGGGGTGGGGGGCAACAGCAGGGAGACACGGGGCATGGGTGGGGGGTGTGGGGTAATAGGAGGGAGACACGGGGCATGAGCGGGGGGTGGGGGGCAACAGCAGGGAGACACGGGACATGAGCGGGGGGGTGGGGGGTAACAAGAGAGAGACACGGGACATGAGAGTGGGGTGGGGGTAACAGGAGAGAGACACGGGTCATGAGCAGGGTGTGGGAGGCAACAGCAGGGAGACACGGGGCATGAGTGGGAGGTGGGGGCAACAGCAGGGAGACACAGGGCATGACCGGGGTGTGGGGGGCAACAGGAGAGAGACACGGGTCATGAGCAGGGTGTGGGGGCAACAGCAGGGAGAGACGGGGCATGAGTGGGGGGTAGGGGCAACAGCAGGGAGACACGGGGCATGAGCGGGGGTGGGGGGAACACAAGGGGGACACAGGGCATGAGCGGAGGGTGGGGGGTAACAGGAGGGAGACACAGGGCATGAGCAGGGGGCAACAGCAGGGAGACACGGGGCATGAGTGGGGGGCAACAGCTGGGAGACACGGGACATGAGCGGGGGGTGGGGGGTAACAGGAGAGAGACACGGGGCATGAGCGGGGGGTGGGGGGCAACAGGACAGGAGGGAAACACGGGGCATGAGCGGGGGGTTGGGGCAACAGCAGGGAGACACGGGAGGTGGGGGGAACATGAGGGAGACACGGGGCAGGAGCGGGTGTGGGGGGTAACAGGAGAGAGACACGGGGCATGAGCGGGGGGTGCGAGGCAACAGCAGGGAGACACGGGGCATGAGCGGGGGGTGGGGGGAACATGAGGGAGACACGGGGCAGGAGCGGGTGTGGGGGGTAACAGGAGAGAGACACGGGGCATGAGCGGGGGGTGCGGGGCAACAGCAGGGAGACATGGGGCATGAGCAGGGGGTGGGGGGCAACAGCAGGGAGACACAGGCATGAGCGGGGAGTGGGGGGAAACAGCAGGGAGACATGGGGCATGAGCGGGGTGGGGGAACATGAGGGAGACACGGGGCATGAGCGGGGGTGGGGGAACACGAGGGAGACACGGGGCATGAGCGGGGGGTGGGGAGGGTAACAGGAGAGAGACACGGGGCAGGGGGTGGGGGGTAACAGGAGGGAGACACGGGGCATGAGCAGGGGGTGGGGGGTAACAGGAGATTGACACGGGGCATGAGCGGGGGGTGGCGGCAACAGGAAGGAGACACGGGGCATGAGCAGGGGGTGGGGGGCAACAGCAGGGAGACACGGGGCATGAGCGGAGGGTGGGGGGCAACAGCAGGCAGACACGGGGCATGAGTGGGGGGTGGGGGGCAACAGCAAGGAGACACGGGGCATGAACGGGGGGTGGGGGGAACACAAGGGAGAAACGGGGCATGAGCGGAGGGTGTGGGGTAATAGGAGGGAGACACGGGGCATGAGCGGGGGGTGGGGGCAACAGCAGGGAGACACGGGACATGAGCGGGGGGTGGGGGGTAACAGGAGAGAGACACGGGACATGAGAGTGGGGTGGGGGTAACAGGAGAGAGACACGGGTCATGAGCAGGGTGTGGGAGGCAACAGCAGGGAGACACGGGGCATGAGTGGGAGGTGGGGGGCAACAGCAGGGAGACACAGGGCATGACCAGGGTGTGGGGGGCAACAGGAGAGAGACACGGGTCATGAGCAGGGTGTGGGGGCAACAGCAGGGAGACACGGGGCATGAGTGGGGGGTGGGGGCAAAAGCAGGGAGACACGGGGCATGAGCGGGGGTGGGGGGAACACAAGGGGGACACAGGGCATGAGCGGAGGGTGGGGGGTAACAGGAGGGAGACACAGGGCATGAGCAGGGGGCAACAGCAGGGAGACACGGGGCATGAGTGGGGGGTGGGGGGCAACAGCTGGGAGACACGGGACATGAGCGGGGGGTGGGGGGTAACAGGAGAGAGACACGGGGCATGAGCGGGGGGTGGGGGGCAACAGGAGGGAAACACGGGGCATGAGAGGGGGGTGGGGGCAACAGCAGGGAGACACGGGAGGTGGGGGGAACACGAGGGAGACAAGGGGCAGGAGCGGGTGTGGGGGGTAACAGGAGAGAGACACGGGGCATGAGTGGGGGGTGTGGGGCAACAGCAGGGAGACACGGGGCATGAGCGGGGGTGGGGGGAACATGAGGGAGACACCGGGCATGAGCAGGGGGTGGGGGGCAACAGCAGGGAGACACGGGCATGAGCGGGGAGTGGGGGGAAACAGCAGGGAGACATGGGGCATGAGCAGGGGGTGGGGGGAACATGAGGGAGACACGGGGCATGAGCGGGGGTGGGGGAACACGAGGGAGACACGGGGCATGAGCGGGGGGTGGGGAGGGTAACAGGAGAGAGACACGGGGCAGGGGGTGGGGGGTAACAGGAGGGAGACATGGGGCAGGGGGTGGGGGGCAACAGCAGGGAGACACGGGGCATGAGCGGAGGGTGGGGGGCAACAGTAGGGAGACATGGGGCATGAGCAGGGGGTGGGGGGTAACAGGAGATTGACACGGGGCATGAGTGGGGGGAGGCGGCAACAGGAGGGAGACACGGGGCATGAGCAGGGGGTGGGGAGGAAACAGCAGGGAGACACGGGGTATGAGCAGGGGGTGGGGGGAACACGAGGGAGACACGGGTCTGGAGCGGGGGGTGGGGGTAACAGGAGAGAGACACGGGGCATGATCGGGGGTGGGGGGCAACAGCAGGGAGACACGGGGCATGAGCAGGGGGTGGGGGCAACAGCACAGAGACACGGGGCATGAGCGGGGGATGGGGGGAAACAGCAGGGAGACACGGGGCATGAGCGGGGGTGGGGGAAGACGAGGGAGACACGGGGCATGAAAGGGGATTGGGGGTAACAGGAGAGAGACACGGGCATGAGCGGGGGGTGGGGCAACAGCAGGGAGACACGGGGCATGACCGGGGTGTGGGGGGCAACAGAAGGGAGACATGGGGCATGACCGGGGGGTGGGGGCAACAGGAGAGAGATACAGGGCATTAGAGGGGGTGAGGGGCAACAGCAGGGAGACACGGGGCATGAGCGGGGGGTGGGGGGAACATGAGCGAGACACGGGGCATGAGAAAGGGGTGGGGGTAACAGGAGGGAGACATGGGGCATGAGCGGGGGGTGGGGGGCAACAGCAGGGAGATACGGGGCATGACCGGGGGATGGGGGCAACAGAAGGGAGACATGGGGCATGAGAGGGGGGTGGGGGATAACAGGAGAGAGACACGGGGCATGAGAGGGGGTTGGGGGGAAACAGCAGGGAGACATGGGGCATGAGCAGGGGGTGGGGGGAACATGAGGGAGACACGGGGCATGAGCGGGGGTGGGGGAACACGAGGGAGACACAGGGCATGAGCGGGGGGTGGGGAGGGTAACAGGAGAGAGACACGGGGCAGGGGGTGGGGGGTAACAGGAGGGAGACATGGGGCATGAGCAGGGGGGGGCAACAGCAGGGAGACACGGGGCATGAGCGGAGGGTGGGGGGCAACAGTAGGGAGACATGGGGCATGAGCAGGGGGTGGGGGGTAACAGGAGATTGACACGGGGCATGAACGGGGGGAGGCGGTAACAGGAGGGAGACACAGGGCATGAGCAGGGGGTGGGGCGGCAACAGCAGGGAGACACGGGGTATGAGCGGGGGGTGGGGGGAACACGAGGGAGACACGGGTCTGGAGCGGGGGGTGGGGGTAACAGGAGAGAGACACGGGGCATGAGCGGGGGTGGGGGGCAACAGCAGGGAGACACGGGGCATGAGCAGGGGGTGGGGGCAACAGCACAGAGACACGGGGCATGAGCGGGGGTGGGGGGCAACAGCAGGGAGACACGGGGCATGAGCAGGGGGTGGGGGCAACAGCAGGGAGACACGGGGCATGAGCAGGGGTGGGGGAAGACGAGGGAGACACGGGGCATGAAAGGGGATTGGGGGTAACAGGAGAGAGACACGGGCATGAGCGGGGGGTTGGGCAACAGCAGGGAGACACGGGGCATGACCGGGGTGTGGGGGGCAACAGAAGGGAGACATGGGGCATGACCGGGGGGTGGGTGCAACAGGAGAGAGATACAGGGCATTAGAGGGGGTGAGGGGCAAATGCAGGGAGACACGGGGCATGAGCGGGGGGTGGGGGGAACATGAGCGAGACACGGGGCATGAGAGAGGGGTGGGGGTAACAGGAGGGAGACATGGGGCATGAGCGGGGGGTGGGGGGCAACAGCAGGGAGATACGGGGCATGACCGGGGGATGGGGGCAACAGAAGGGAGACATGGGGCATGAGAGGGGGGTGGGGGGTAACAGGAGAGCATGAGAGGGGGTTGGGGGGCAACAGCAGGGAGACACGGTGCATGAGCGGGGAGTGGGTCGCAACAGCAGGGAGACACGGGGCATGAGAGGGGGGTGGGGGCAACAGCAAAGAGACACGAGGCATGAGCGGGCGGTGGGGGCCAACAGCAGGGAGACACGGGGCATGAGCGGGGGCTGGGGGGAACACGAGGGAGACACAGGGCACGAGAGGGGGGTGGGGGCAACACAAGAGAGACACGGGCATGAGCGGGGGTGGGAGGCAACAGCAGGGAGACACGGGGCATGAGCGGGTGGTGGGGGGAAAACGAGGGAGACACAGGGCATGAGAGGGGGGTGGGGGTAACAGAAGAGAGACACGGGCATGAGAAGTGGGCAACAGGAGGGAGACACGGGGCATGAGCGGGGGGCAACAGGAGGGAGACACAGGGCATGACCGGGAGGTGGTGGGCAACAGGAGCGAGACACGGGGCATGACCGGGGGGTGGGGGGCAACAGGAGAGAGACACGGGGCATGACCAGGGGGTGGGGGGCAACAGGAGAGAAACACGGGGCATGAGAGGGGGGTGGAGGTAACAGGAGAGAGACAAAGGGCATGACCGGGGGGTGGGGAGCAACATGAGAGAGACACGGGGCATGAGTGCGGGGTGGTGGCAACAGCAGGGAGACACAGGGCATGAGCGGGGGGTGCGGGGAACACGAGCGAGACACGGGGCATGAGAGGGGGGGTGGGGGGTAACAGGAGAGAGACACGGGGCATGAGCGGGGGGTGGGGGCAACAGCCGGGAGACACGGGGCATGACCGGCGGTGGGGGGCAACAGAAGGGAGACATGGGGCATGACCGGGGGTGGGGGGCAACAGGAGAGAGACACGGGGCATGAGAGGGGGGCGGGGGCTAACAGAAGAGAGACAGGGGGCACGAGAGGGGCGTGGGTGGTAACAGGAGAGAGACATGGGGCATGAGCGGGGGGTGGGGGGCAACAGCTTGGAGACACGGGGCATGACCGGTGGTGGGGGGCCAAAGGAGAGAGACATGGGGCATGAGAGGGGGGTGGGGGGTAACAGGAGAGAGACATGGGGCATGAGCGGGTGGGTGGGGGGCAACAGCAGGGAGACACGGGGCATGAGCAGGGGGTGGGGGGTAACAGAAGAGAGAAACGGGGCATGAGCAGGGGGTGGGGGCAACAGGAGGGAGACACGGGCATGACCGGAGGGTGGGGGGCAACAGCAGGGAGACATGGGGCATGAGCGGGGGGTGGGGGCAACAGGAGGGAGACACGGGCATGAGTGGGCGGTGGGGAGCAACAGCAGGGAGACACGGGGCATGACCGTGGTGTGGGGGGGAAACAGGAGAGAGAGATGGGTCATGAGCAGGGTGTGGGGGGCAACAGCAGGCAGACACAGGGGTAACAGGAGGGAGATACGGGGCATGAGCAGGGGCAACAGCAGGGAGACACGGGGCATGAGTGGGGGGTGGGGGGCAACAGCTGGGAGACACGGGACATGAGTGGGGGGTGGGGGGTAACAGGAGAGAGACACGGGGCATGAGCGGGGGGTGGGGGGCAACAGGAGGGAGACACGGGGCATGAGTGGGGGATGGGGGACAACAGCAGGGAGACACGGGGCATGAGTGGGGGTGGGGGGCACACGAGGGAGACACGGGGCAGGAGCGGGTGTGGGGGGTAACAGCAGGGAGACACGGGGCATGGGTGGGGGTGGGGGGCAACAGCAGGGAGACACGGGGCATGAGCGGGGGGTGGGGGGAACACAAGGGAGAAACAGGGCATGAGCGGAGGGTGGGGGGTAACAGGAGGGAGACACGGGGCATGAGCAGGGGGCAACAGCAGGGAGACACGGGGCATGAGTGGGGTGTGGGGGGCAACAGCTTGGAGACACGGGACATGAGTGGGGGGGTAACAGGAGAGAGACACGGGGCATGAGCAGGGGGTGGGGGGCAACAGGAGGGAGACACGGGGCATGACCGGGGGTGGGGTGCAACAGAAGGGAGACACGGGGCATGACCGGGGGTGGGGGGCAACAGGAGAGAGACACGGGGCATGAGAGGGGGGCAGGGGCTAACAGAAGAGAGACAGGGGGCACGAGAGGGGCGTGGGTGGTAACAGGAGAGAGACATTGGGCATGAGCGGGGGGTGGGGGGCAACAGCAGGGAGACACGGGGCATGACCGGTGGTGGAGGGCCAAAGGAGAGAGACATGGGGCATGAGAGGGGGGTGGGGGGTAACAGGAGAGAGACATGGGGCATGAGCGGGTGGGTGGGGGGCAACAGCAGGGAGACACGGGGCATGAGCAGGGGGTGGGGGGTAACAGAAGAGAGAAACGGGGCATGAGCAGGGGGTGGGGGCAACAGGAGGGAGACACGGGCATGACCGGAGGGTGGGGGGCAACAGCAGGGAGACATGGGGCATGAGCGGGGGGTGGGGGCAACAGGAGGGAGACACGGGCATGAGTGGGCGGTGGGGAGCAACAGCAGGGAGACACGGGGCATGACCGTGGTGTGGGGGGGAAACAGGAGAGAGAGATGGGTCATGAGCAGGGTGTGGGGGCAACAGCAGGCAGACACGGGGCATGAGTGGGGGGTGGGGGGCAACAGCAGAGAGACACGGGGCATGAGCGGGGGGTGGGGGGAACACAAGGGAGACACGGGGCATGAGCGGAGGGTGGGGGTAACAGGAGGGAGACACGGGGCATGAGCAGGGGCAACAGCAGGGAGACACGGGGCATGAGTGGGGGGTGGGGGGCAACAGCTGGGAGACACGGGACATGAGTGGGGGGTGGGGGGTAACAGGAGAGAGACACGGGGCATGAGCGGGGGGTGGGGGGCAACAGGAGGGAGACACGGGGCATGAGCGGGGGATGGGGGACAACAGCAGGGAGACACGGGGCATGAGTGGGGGGTGGGGGGAACACGAGGGAGACACGGGGCAGGAGCGGGTGTGGGGGGTAACAGCAGGGAGACACGGGGCATGAGTGGGGGGTGGGGAGCAACAGCAGGGAGACACGGGGCATGAGCGGGGGGTGGGGGGAACACAAGGGAGACACGGGGCATGAGCGGAGGGTGGGGGTAACAGGAGGGAGACACGGGGCATGAGCAGGGGCAACAGCAGGGAGACACGGGGCATGAGTGGGGGGTGGAGGGCAACAGCTGGGAGACACGGGACATGAGTGGGGGGTGGGGGGTAACAGGAGAGAGACACGGGGCATGAGCGGGAGGTGGGGGGAACACGAGGGAGACATGGGACAGGAGCGGGTGTGGGGGGTAACAGGAGAGAGACACGGGGCATGAGCGGGGGGTGGGGGGCAACAGCAGGCAGACACGGGGCATGATGGGGGTGGGGGGCAACAGGAGAGGGACACGGGGCATGAGCAGGGGGTGGGGGGCAACAGGAGGGAGACAAGGGCATGAACGGGGGGCTCGGGGGCAACAGGAGGGAGACACAGGCATGACTGGGGGAGGGGGGCAAGAGGAGAGAGACACGGGGCATGACCGGGGGTTGGGGGGTAACAGGAGAGAGACATGGGGCATGAGCAGGGGTTGGGGGCAACAGCAGGGAGACACGGGGCTTAAGAGGAGGGTGGGGGGTAACAGAAGAGAGACACAGGGCATGAGCGGGGGGTGGGGGGTAACAGGAGGGAGACACAGGCATGACCGGGGGGTGGGGGGCAACAGGAGAGAGACACGGGGCATGACCGGGGGTGGGGGACAACGGGAGAGAGACACAGGGCATGAGAGTGGGGTGGGGGGTAACAGGAGAGACACATGGGGCATGAGCTCGGGTTGGGGGCAACAGCAGAGAGACACGGGGCATGACCGGGGCATGGGGGGAACAGGAGAGAGACACAGGGTATGAGCGGGGGTCGGGGCAACAGCAGGGAGACACGGGGCATGACCGGGTGGTGCGGGGCAACAGGAGAGAGACACGGGGCATGAGCGGGGGTTGGAGGGCAACAGCAGGGAGACACGGGGCATGAGCGGGGGGTGGAGGGTAACAGAAGAGAGACATGGGGCATGAGCGGGGGGTGGGGGGCAACAGCAGGGAGACACGGGGCATGACCAGGGGGTGGGAGATAACAGGAGAGAGACACGGGGCATGAGCAGGGGTTGGGGGGCAACATCAGGGAGACACGGGGCATGACCGGGGGCTGGGGGGCAACAGGAGAGAGACACGGGGCATGAGAGGGGGGTGGGGGTAACAGGAGAGAGACACGGGGCATGAGAGGGGGGTGGGGGGCAACAGCAGGGAGACACGGGGCATGAGCGGGGGTGGGGGTAACAGGAGGTAGACACGGGGCATGAGCAGGGGGCAACAGCAGGGAGACACGGGGCATGAGCGGGGGGTGGAGGCAACACCAGGGAGACACAGGGCATGAGCGGTGGGTGGGGGGCAACAGCAGGGAGACACGGGGCATGAGATGGGGGTGGGGGTAACAGGAGAGAGACACGGGGCATGAGCGGGGGGTGGGGGCAACAGGAGAGAGACAGGGGGCATGAGCGGGGGTGGGGGTTAACAGGAGAGAGACAACGGGCATGAGTGGGGGTAGGGGGCAACAGGAGAGAGACACAGGGCATGAGCGGGGTGTGGGGGGTAACAGGAGAGAGACACGGGGCATGAGCGGGGGGTTGGGGGCAACAGCAGGGAGACAGGGGGCATGAGCGGGGGGTGAGGGGCAATAGCAGGGAGACACGAGGCATGAGTGGGGGTTGGGGGGCAACAGCAGGGAGACACGGGACATGAGCGGGAGGTGGGGGGTAACAGGAGAGAGACACGGGTCATGAGTGGGGGGTGGGGGGCAACAGCAGGGAGACACGGGGCATGAGCGGGGGGTGGGGGGAACACGAGGGAGACACGGGGCATGAGCGGGGGGTGGGGGGGTAACAGGAGAGAGACACAGGGCATGAGCAGGGGGTGGGGGTAACAGGAGGTAGACACGGGGCATGAGCAGGGGGCAACAGCAGGGAGACACGGGGCATGAGCGGGGGGTGGGGGGCAACAGCAGGGAGACACGGGACATGAGCGGGCGGTGGGGGGTAACAGGAGAGAGACATTGGTCATGAGCGGGGGGTGCGGGGCAACAGCAGGGAGACATGGGGCATGAGCAGGGGGTGGGGGGCAACAGCAGGGAGACACAGGCATGAGAGGGGAGTGGGGGGAAACAGCAGGGAGACATGGGGCATGAGCGGGGGTGGGGGAACATGAGGGAGACACGGGGCATGAGCGGGGGTGGGGGAACACGAGGGAGACACGGGGCATGAGCGGGGGGTGGGGAGGGTAACAGGAGAGAGACACAGGGCAGGGGGTGGGGGGTAACAGGAGGGAGACACGGGGCATGAGCGGGGGGTGGCGGCAACAGGAAGGAGACACGGGGCATGAGCAGGGGGTGGGGGGCAACAGCAGGGAGACACGGGGCATGAGCGGAGGGTGGGGGGCAACAGCAGGCAGACACGGGGCATGAGTGGGGGGTGGGGGGCAACAGCAAGGAGACACGGGGCATGAACGGGGGGTGGGGGGAACACAAGGGAGACACGGGGCATGAGCGGAGGGTGTGGGGTAATAGGAGGGAGACACGGGGCATGAGCGGGGGGTGGGGGCAACAGCAGGGAGACACGGGACATGAGCGGGGGGTGGGGGGTAACAGGAGAGAGACACGGGACATGAGAGTGGGGTGGGGGGTAACAGGAGAGAGACACGGGTCATGAGCAGGGTGTGGGAGGCAACAGCAGGGAGACACGGGGCATGAGTGGGAGGTGGGGGGCAACAGCAGGGAGACACAGGGCATGACCAGGGTGTGGGGGGCAACAGGAGAGAGACACGGGTCATGAGCAGGGTGTGGGGGCAACAGCAGGGAGACACGGGGCATGAGTGGGGGGTGGGGGCAACAGCAGGGAGACACGGGGCATGAGCGGGGGTGGGGGGAACACAAGGGGGACACAGGGCATGAGCGGAGGGTGGGGGGTAACAGGAGGGAGACACAGGGCATGAGCAGGGGGCAACAGCAGGGAGACACGGGGCATGAGTGGGGGGTGGGGGGCAACAGCTGGGAGACACGGGACATGAGCAGGGGGTGGGGGGTAACAGGAGAGAGACACGGGGCATGAGCGGGAAGTGGGGGGCAACAGGAGGGAAACACGGGGCATGAGAGGGGGGTGGGGGCAACAGCAGGGAGACACGGGAGGTGGGGGGAACACGAGGGAGACAAGGGGCAGGAGCGGGTGTGGGGGGTAACAGGAGAGAGACACGGGGCATGAGCGGGGGGTGCTGGGCAACAGCAGGGAGACACGGGCATGAGCGGGGGTGGGGGGAACATGAGGGAGACACGGTGCAGGAGCGGGTGTGGGGGGTAACAGGAGAGAGACACGGGGCATGAGCGGGGGGTGCGGGGCAACAGCAGGGAGACACCAGGCATGAGCAGGGGGTGGGGGGCAACAGCAGGGAGACACGGGCATGAGCGGGGAGTGGGGGGAAACAGCAGGGAGACATGGGGCATGAGCAGGGGGTGGGGGGAACATGAGGGAGACACGGGGCATGAGCGGGGGTGGGGTACACGAGGGAGACACGGGGCATGAGCGGGGGGTGGGGAGGGTAACAGGAGAGAGACACGGGGCAGGGGGTGGGGGGTAACAGGAGGGAGACATGGGGCATGAGCAGGGGGTGGGGGGCAACAGCAGGGAGACACGGGGCATGAGCGGAGGGTGGGGGGCAACAGTAGGGAGACATGGGGCATGAGCAGGGGGTGGGGGTAACAGGAGATTGACACGGGGCATGAGCGAGGGGAGGCGGCAACAGGAGGGAGACACGGGGCATGAGCAGGGGGTGGGGCGGCAACAGCAGGGAGACACGGGGTATGAGCGGGGGGTGGGGGGAACACGAGGGAGACACGGGTCTGGAGCGGGGGGTGGGGGTAACAGGAGAGAGACACGGGGCATGAGCGGGGGTGGGGGGCAACAGCAGGGAGACACGGGGCATGAGCAGGGGGTGGGGGCAACAGCACAGAGACACGGGGCATGAGCGGGGGGTGGGGGAAACAGCAGGGAGACACGGGGCATGAGCGGGGGTGGGGGAAGACGAGGGAGACACGGGGCATGAAAGGGGATTGGGGGTAACAGGAGAGAGACACGGGCATGAGCGGGGGGTGGGGCAACAGCAGGGAGACACGGGGCATGACCGGGGTGTGGGGGGCAACAGAAGGGAGACATGGGGCATGACCGGGGGGTGGGGGCAACAGGAGAGAGATACAGGGCATTAGAGGGGGTGAGGGGCAACAGCAGGGAGACACGGGGCATGAGCGGGGGGTGGGGGGAACATGAGCGAGACACGGGGCATGAGAGAGGGGTGGGGGTAACAGGAGGGAGACATGGGGCATGAGCGGGGGGTGGGGGGCAACAGCAGGGTGATACGGGGCATGACCGGGGGATGGGGGCAACAGAAGGGAGACATGGGGCATGAGAGGGGGGTGGGGGGTAACAGGAGAGAGACAAGGGGCATGAGAGGGGGTTGGGGGGAAACAGCAGGGAGACATGGGGCATGAGCAGGGGGTGGGGGGAACATGAGGGAGACACGGGGCATGAGCGGGGGTGGGGGAACACGAGGGAGACACGGGGCATGAGCGGGGGGTGGGGAGGGTAACAGGAGAGAGACACGGGGCAGGGGGTGGGGGGTAACAGGAGGGAGACATGGGGCATGAGCAGGGGGTGGGGGGCAACAGCAGGGAGACACGGGGCATGAGCGGAGGGTGGGGGGCAACAGTAGGGAGACATGGGGCATGAGCAGGGGGTGGGGGGTAACAGGAGATTGACACGGGGCATGAGCGGGGGGAGGCGGCAACAGGAGGGAGACACGGGGCATGAGCAGGGGGTGGGGCGGCAACAGCAGGGAGACACGGGGTATGAGCGGGGGGTGGGGGGAACACGAGGGAGACACGGGTCTGGAGCGGGGGGTGGGGGTAACAGGAGAGAGACATGGGGCATGAGCGGGGGTGGGGGGCAACAGCAGGGAGACACGGGGCATGAGCAGGGGGTGGGGGCAACAGCACAGAGACACGGGGCATGAGCGGGGGTGGGGGGCAACAGCAGGGAGACACGGGGCATGAGCAGGGGGTGGGGGCAACAGCAGGGAGACACGGGGCATGAACGGGGGTGGGTGAAGACGAGGGAGACACGGGGCATGAAAGGGGATTGGGGGGTAACAGGAGAGAGACACGGGCATGAGCGGGGGGTGGGGCAACAGCAGGGAGACACGGGGGACCGGGGTGTGGGGGGCAACAGAAGGGAGACATGGGGCATGACCGGGGGGTGGGTGCAACAGGAGAGAGATACAGGGCATTAGAGGGGGTGAGGGGCAACAGCAGGGAGACACGGGGCATGAGCGGGGGGTGGGGGGAACATGAGCGAGACACGGGGCATGAGAGAGGGGTGGGGGTAACAGGAGGGAGACATGGGGCATGAGCGGGGGGTGGGGGGCAACAGCAGGGAGATACGGGGCATGACCGGGGGATGGGGGCAACAGAAGGGAGACATGGGGCATGAGAGGGGGGTGGGGGGTAACAGGAGAGAGACACGGGGCATGAGAGGGGGTTGGGGGGCAACAGCAGGGAGACACGGGGCATGAGCGGGGAGTGGGGCGCAACAGCAGGGAGACACGGGGCATGAGAGGGGGGTGGGGGCAACAGCAAAGAGACACGAGGCATGAGCGGGCGGTGGGGGCCAACAGCAGGGAGACACGGGGCATGAGCGGGGGCTGGGGGGAACACGAGGGAGACACAGGGCACGAGAGGGGGGTGGGGGCAACACAAGAGAGACACGGGCATGAGCGGGGGTGGGAGGCAACAGCAGGGAGACACGGGGCATGAGCGGGTGGTGGGGGGAAAACGAGGGAGACACAGGGCATGAGAGGGGGGTGGGGGTAACAGAAGAGAGACACGGGCATGAGCAGTGGGCAACAGGAGGGAGACACGGGGCATGAGCGGGGGGCAACAGGAGGGAGACACAGGGCATGACCGGGAGGTGGTGGGCAACAGGAGCGAGACACGGGGCATGACCGGGGGGTGGGGGGCAACAGGAGAGAGACACGGGGCATGACCAGGGGGTGGGGGGCAACAGGAGAGAAACACGAGGCATGAGAGGGGGGTGGAGGTAACAGGAGAGAGACAAAGGGCATGACCGGGGGGTGGGGAGCAACATGAGAGAGACACGGGGCATGAGTGCGGGGTGGTGGCAACAGCAGGGAGACACAGGGCATGAGCGGGGGGTGCGGGGAACACGAGCGAGACACGGGGCATGAGAGGGGGGTGGGGGGTAACAGGAGAGAGACACGGGGCATGAGCGGGGGGCGGGGGCAACAGCAGGGAGACACAGGGCATGAGCGGGGGGTGCGGGGAACACGAGCGAGACACGGGGCATGAGAGGGGGGTGGGGGGTAACAGGAGAGAGACACGGGGCATGACCGGGGGTGGGGGGCAACAGGAGAGAGACACGGGGCATGAGAGGGGGGCGGGGGCTAACAGAAGAGAGACAGGGGGCACGAGAGGGGCGTGGGTGGTAACAGGAGAGAGACATGGTGCATGAGCGGGGGGTGGGGGGCAACAGCATGGAGACACGGGGCATGACCGGTGGTGGGGGGCCAAAGGAGAGAGACATGGGGCATGAGAGGGGGGTGGGGGGTAACAGGAGAGAGACATGGGGCATGAGCGGGTGGGTGGGGGGCAACAGCAGGGAGACACGGGGCATGAGCAGGGGGTGGGGGGTAACAGAAGAGAGAAACGGGGCATGAGCAGGGGGTGGGGGCAACAGGAGGGAGACACGGGCATGACCGGAGGGTGGGGGGCAACAGCAGGGAGACATGGGGCATGAGCGGGGGGTGGGGGCAACAGGAGGGAGACACGGGCATGAGTGGGCGGTGGGGAGCAACAGCAGGGAGACACGGGGCATGACCGTGGTGTGGGGGGGGAGACAGGAGAGAGAGATGGGTCATGAGCAGGGTGTGGGGGGCAACAGCAGGCAGACACGGGGGTAACAGGAGGGAGACACGGGGCATGAGCAGGGGCAACAGCAGGGAGACACGGGGCATGAGTGGGGGGTGGGGGGCAACAGCTGGGAGACACGGGACATGAGTGGGGGGTGGGGGGTAACAGGAGAGAGACACGGGGCATGAGCGGGGGGTGGGGGGCAACAGGAGGGAGACACGGGGCATGAGCGGGGGATGGGGGACAACAGCAGGGAGACACGGGGCATGAGTGGGGGTGGGGGGAACACGAGGGAGACACGGGGCAGGAGCGGGTGTGGGGGGTAACAGCAGGGAGACACGGGGCATGAGTGGGGGGTGGGGGGCAACAGCAGGGAGACACGGGGCATGAGCGGGGGGTGGGAGGAACACAAGGGAGAAACAGGGCATGAGCAGAGGGTGGGGGGTAACAGGAGGGAGACACGGGGCATGAGCAGTTGGCAACAGCAGGGAGACACGGGGCATGAGTGGGGTGTGGGGGGCAACAGCTTGGAGACATGGGACATGAGTGGGGGGGTTAACAGGAGAGAGACAGGGGGCATGAGCAGGGGGTGGGGGGCAACAGGAGGGAGACACGGGGCATGACCGGGGGTGGGGTGCAACAGAAGGGAGACACGGGGCATGACCGGGGGTGGGGGGCAACAGGAGAGAGACACGGGGCATGAGAGGGGGGCGGGGGCTAACAGAAGAGAGACAGGGGGCACGAGAGGGGCGTGGGTGGTAACAGGAGAGAGACATTGGGCATGAGCGGGGGGTGGGGGGCAACAGCAGGGAGACACGGGGCATGACCGTTGGTGGGGGGCCAAAGGAGAGAGACATGGGGCATGAGAGGGGGGTGGGGGGTAACAGGAGAGAGACATGGGGCATGAGCGGGTGGGTGGGGGGCAACAGCAGGGAGACACGGGGCATGAGCAGGGGGTAACAGAAGAGAGAAACGGGGCATGAGCAGGGGGTGGGGGCAACAGGAGGGAGACACGGGCATGACCGGAGGGTGGGGGGCAACAGCAGGGAGACATGGGGCATGAGCGGGGGGTGGGGGCAACAGGAGGGAGACACGGGCATGAGTGGGCGGTGGGGAGCAACAGCAGGGAGACACGGGGCATGACCGTGGTGTGGGGGGGAAACAGGAGAGAGAGATGGGTCATGAGCAGGGTGTGGGGGGCAACAGCAGGCAGACACGGGGCATGAGTGGGGGGTGGGGGGCAACAGCAGAGAGACACGGGGCATGAGCGGGGGGTGGGGGGAACACAAGGGAGACACGGGGCATGAGCGGAGGGTGGGGGTAACAGGAGGGAGACACGGGGCATGAGCAGGGACAACAGCAGGGAGACACGGGGCATGAGTGGGGGGTGGGGGGCAACAGCTGGGAGACACGGGACATGAGTGGGGGGTGGGGGGTAACAGGAGAGAGACACGGGGCATGAGCGGGGGGTGGGGGGCAACAGGAGGGAGACACGGGGCATGAGCGGGGGATGGGGGACAACAGCAGGGAGACACGGGGCATGAGTGGGGGGTGTGGGGAACACGAGGGAGACACGGGGCAGGAGCCGGTGTGGGGGGTAACAGCAGGGAGACACGGGGCATGAGTGGGGAGTGGGGAGCAACAGCAGGGAGACACGGGGCATGAGCGGGGGGTGGGGGGAACACAAGCGAGACACGGGGCATGAGCGGAGGGTGGGGGTAACAGGAGGGAGACACGGGGCATGAGCAGGGGCAACAGCAGGGAGACACGGGGCATGAGTGGGGGGTGGGGGGCAACAGCTGGGAGACACGGGACATGAGTGGGGGGTGGGGGGTAACAGGAGAGAGACACGGGGCATGAGCGGGAGGTGGGGACAACACGAGGGAGACATGGGACAGGAGCGGGTGTGGGGGGTAACAGGAGAGAGACACGGGGCATGAGCGGGGGGTGGGGGGCAACAGCAGGCAGACACGGGGCATGATGGGGGTGGGGGGCAACAGGAGAGGGACACGGGGCATGAGCGGGGGGTGGGGGCAACAGGAGGGAGACAAGGGCATGACCGGGGGGCTCGGGGGCAACAGGAGGGAGACACAGGCATGACCGGGGGAGGGGGGCAAGAGGAGAGAGACACGGGGCATGACCGGGGGTTGGGGGGTAACAGGAGAGAGACATGGGGCATGAGCAGGGGTTGGGGCAACAGCAGGGAGACACGTGGCTTAAGAGGAGGGTGGGGGGTAACAGAAGAGAGACACAGGGCATGAGCGGGGGGTGGGGGGTAACAGGAGGGAGACACAGGCATGACCGGGGGGTGGGGGGCAACAGGAGAGAGACACGGGGCATGACCGGGGGTGGGGGACAACGGGAGAGAGACACAGGGCATGAGAGTGGGGTGGGGGGTAACAGGAGAGACACATGGGGCATGAGCTCGGGTTGGGGGCAACAGCAGAGAGACACGGGGCATGACCGGGGCATGGGGGGAACAGGAGAGAGACACAGGGTATGAGCGGGGGGTCGGGGCAACAGCAGGGAGACACGGGGCATGACCGGGTGGTGCGGGGCAACAGGAGAGAGACACGGGGCATGAGCGGGGGTTGGAGGGCAACAGCGGGAGACACGGGGCATGAGCGGGGGTTGGGGGGTAACAGAAGAGAGATATGGGGCATGAGCAGGGGGTGGGGGGCAACAGCAGGGAGACACGGGGCATGACCAGGGGGTGGGAGATAACAGGAGAGAGACACGGGGCATGAGCAGGGGTTGGGGGGCAACATCAGGGAGACACGGGGCATGACCGGGGGCTGGGGGGCAACAGGAGAGAGACACGGGGCATGAGAGGGGGGTGGGGTTAACAGGAGAGAGACACGGGGCATGAGAGGGGGGTGGGGGGCAACAGCAGGGAGACACGGGGCATGAGCGGGGGTGGGGGTAACAGGAGGTAGACACGGGGCATGAGCAGGGGGCAACAGCAGGGAGACACGGGGCATGAGCGGGGGGTGGAGGCAACACCAGGGAGACACAGGGCATGAGCGGTGGGTGGGGGGCAACAGCAGGGAGACACGGGGCATGAGATGGGGGTGGGGGTAACAGGAGAGAGACACGGGGCATGAGCGGGGGGTGGGGGCAACAGGAGAGAGACAGGGGGCATGAGCGGGGGTGGGGGGTAACAGGAGAGAGACAACGGGCATGAGTGGGGGTAGGGGGCAACAGGAGAGAGACACAGGGCATGAGCGGGGTGTGGGGGGTAACAGGAGAGAGACACGGGGCATGAGCGGGGGTTTGGGGGCAACAGCAGGGAGACAGGGGGCATGAGCGGGGGGTGAGGGGCAATAGCAGGGAGACACGAGGCATGAGTGGGGGTTGGGGGGCAACAGCAGGGAGACACGGGACATGAGCGGGAGGTGGGGGGTAACAGGAGAGAGACACGGGTCATGAGTGGGGGGCAACAGCAGGGAGACACGGGGCATGAGCGGGGGGTGGGGGGAACACGAGGGAGACACGGGGCATGAGCGGGGGGTGGGGGGGTAACAGGAGAGAGACACAGGGCATGAGCAGGGGGTGGGGGTAACAGGAGGTAGACACGGGGCATGAGCAGGGGGCAACAGCAGGGAGACACGGGGCATGAGCGGGGGGTGGGGGGCAACAGCAGGGAGACACGGGACATGAGCGGGCGGTGGGGGGTAACAGGAGAGAGACATTGGTCATGAGCAGGGTGTGGGGGGCAACAGCAGGGAGAAACGGGGCATGAGTGGGCGATGGGGGGCAACAGCAGGGAGACACGGGACATGACCGGGGTGTGGGGGGGGGAAACAGGAGAGAGACATGGGTCATGAGCAGGGTGTGGGGGCAACAGCAGGCAGACACGGGGCATGAGTGGGGGGTGGGGGGCAACAGCAGGGAGACACGGGGCATGAGCGGGGGTGGGGGGAACACAAGGGAGACATGGGGCATGAGCGGGGGGTGTGGGGTAATAGGAGGAAGACACGGGGCATGAGCGGGGGGTTTGGGGCAACAGCAGGGAGACATGGGACATGAGCGGGGGGTGGGGGGTAACAGGAGAGAGACACGGGACATGAGAGTGGGGTGGGGGGTAACAGGAGAGAGACACGGGTCATGAGCAGGGTGTGGGGGCAACAGCAGGGAGACACGGGGCATGAGTGGGAGGTGGGGGGCAACAGCAGGGAGACACAGGGCATGACCGGGGTGTGGGGGGCAACAGGAGAGAGACACGGGTCATGAGCAGGGTGTGGGGGCAACAGCAGGGAGACACGGGGCATGAGTGAGGGGTGGGGGGCAACAGCAGGGAGACATGGGGCATGAGCGGGGGTGGGGGGAACACAAGGGGGACACAGGGCATGAGCGGAGGGTGGGGGGTAACAGGAGGGAGACACGGGGAATGAGCAGGGGGCAACAGCAGGGAGACACGGGGCATGAGTTGGGGGTGGGGGGCAATAGCTGGGAGACACGGGACATGAGCGGGGGGTGGGGGGTAACAGGAGAGAGACACCGGGCATGAGCGGGGGGTGGGGGGGAACAGGAGGGATACACGGGGCATGAGCGGGGGTGGGGGGCAACAGCAGGGAGACACAGGGGGTGGGGGGAACACGAGGGAGACACGGGGCAGGAGCGGGTGTGGGGGGTGACAGGAGAGATACACGGGGCATGAGCGGGGGGTGGGGGCAACAGCAGGGAGACACGGGGTATGACCGGGGGGTGGGGGGAACACGAGGGAGACACGGGGCAGGAGCGGGTGTGGGGGGTAACAGGAGAGAGACATGGGGCATGAGCGGGGGGTGGGGGCAACAGGAGAGAGACAGGGGGCATGAGCGGGCGTGGGGGGTAACAGGAGAGAGACAACGGGCATGAGTGGGGGTAGGGGGTAACAGGAGAGAGACACAGGGCATGAGGGGGGTGTGGGGGGTAACAGGAGAGAGACACGGGGCATGAGCGGGGGGTTGGGGGCAACAGCAGGGAGACACAGGGCATGAGCGGGGGGTGAGGGGCAATAGCAGGGAGACACGAGGCATGAGTGGGGGTTGGGGGGCAACAGCAGGGAGACACGGGACATGAGCGGGGGTGGGGGGTAACAGGAGAGAGACACGGGTCATGAGTGGGGGGTGGGGGGCAACAGCAGGGAGACACGGGGCATGAGCGGGGGGTGGGGGGAACACGACGGAGACACGGGGCATGAGCGGGGGGTGGGGGGGTAACAGGAGAGAGACACAGGGCATGGGCAGGGGGTGGGGGTAACAGGAGGTAGACACGGGGCATGAGCAGGGGGCAACAGCAGGGAGACAGGGGGCATGAGCGGGGGGTGGGGGGCAACAGCAGGGAGACACGGGGCATGAGCGGGGGTGGAGGGAACACGAGGGAGACACGGGGCATGAGCGGGGGTGGGGGGTAACAGGAGAGCGACAGGGGGCATGAGCGGGGGTGGGGGTAACAGGAGGCAGACACGGGGCATGAGCAGGGGGCAACAGCAGGGAGACACGGGGCATGAGTGGGGGGTGGGGGGCAACAGCAGGGAGACACGGGACATGAGCGAGCGGTGGGGGTAACAGGAGAGAGACATTGGTCATGAGCAGGGTGTGGGGGGCAATAGCAGGGAGACACGGGGCATGAGTGGGCGATGGGGGGCAACAGCAGGGAGAGACGGGACATGACCGGGGTGTGGGGGGGAAAACAGGAGAGAGACATGGGTCATGAGCAGGGTGTGGGGGCAACAGCAGGCAGACACGGGGCATGAGTGGGGGGTGGGGGGCAACAGCAGGGAGACACGGGGCATGAGTGGGGGGTGGGGGGAACACAAGGGAGACATGGGGCATGAGCGGGGGGTGTGGGGTAATAGGAGGAAGACACGGGGCATGAGCGGGGGGTTTGGGGCAACAGCAGGGAGACACGGGACATGAGCGGGGGGTGGGGGGTAACAGGAGAGAGACACGGGACATGAGAGTGGGGTGGGGGGTAACAGGAGAGAGACACGGGTCATGAGCAGGGTGTGGGGGGCAACAGCAGGGAGACACGGGGCATGAGTGGGAGGTGGGGGGCAACAGCAGGGAGACACAGGGCATGACCGGGGTGTGGGGGGCAACAGGAGAGAGACACGGGTCATGAGCAGGGTGTGGGGGAAACAGCAGGGAGACACGGGGCATGAGTGGGGGGTTGGGGGCAACAACAGGGAGACATGGGGCATGAGCGGGGGGTGGGGGGAACACAAGGGGGACACAGGGCATGAGCGGAGGGTGGGTGGTAACAGGAGGGAGACACGGGGAATGAACAGGGGGCAACAGCAGGGAGACACAGGGCATGAGTTGGGGGTGGGGGGCAATAGCTGGGAGACACGGGACATGAGCGGGGGGTGGGGGGTAACAGGAGAGAGACACGGGGCATGAGCGGAGGGTGGGGGGCAACAGGAGGGAAACACGGGGCATGAGCGGGGGTGGGGGGCAACACGAGGGAGACACGGGGCAGGAGCGGGTGTGGGGGGTAACAGGAGAGAGACACGGGGCATGAGCGGGGGGTGCGGGGCAACAGCAGGGAGACACGGGGCATGAGCGGGGGGTGGGGGGAACACGAGGGAGACACGGGGCAGGAGCGGGTGTGGGGGGTAACAGGAGAGAGACACGGGGCATGGGCGGGGGGTGCGGGGCAACAGCAGGGAGATACGGGGCATGAGCAGGGGGTGGGGGCAACAGCAGGGAGACACAGGGCATGAGCAGGGGTGGGGGGAAACAGCAGGGAGACATGGGGCATGAGCAGGGGGTGGGGGGAACATGAGGGAGACACGGGGCATGAGCAGGGGGTGGGGGAACACGAGGGAGACACGGGGCATGAGCGGGGGGTGGGGAGGGTAACAGGAGAGAGACACGGGGCATGAGCAGGGGGTGGGGGGTAACAGGAGGGAGACACGGGGCATGAGCAGGGGGTGGGGGGCAACAGCAGGGAGACACCGGGCATGAGCGGAGGGTGGGGGGCAACAGCACGGAGACATGGGACATGAGCAGGGGGTGGGGGGTAACAGGAGAGAGACACGGGGCATGAGCGGGGGGTGGCGGCAACAGGAGGGAGACACGGGGCATGAGCGGGGGGTGGGGCGGCAACAGCAGGGAGACATGGGGTATGAGCGGGGGGTGGGGGGGAACACGGGTCAGGAGCGGGGGGTGGGGGGCAACAGCAGGGAGACGCGGGGCATGAGCAGGGGGTGGGGGCAACAGCACAGAGACACGGGGCATGAGCGGGGGGTGGGGGGATACAGCAGGGAGACACGGGGCATGAGCGGGGGTGGGGGAACACGAGGGAGACATGGGGCATGAGAGGGGATTGGGGTAACAGGAGAGAGACACGGGGCATGAGCAGGGGGTGGGGGGTAACAGGAGGGAGACACGGGGCATGAGCAGGGGATGGGGGGCAACAGCAGGGAGACACCGGGCATGAGCGGAGGGTGGGGGGCAACAGCACGGAGACATGGGACATGAGCAGGGGGTGGGGGGTAACAGGAGAGAGACACGGGGCATGAGCGGGGGGTGGCGGCAACAGGAGGGAGACACGGGGCATGAGCGGGGGGTGGGGCGGCAACAGCAGGGAGACACGGGGTATGAGCGGGGGGTGGGGGGAACACGGGTCAGGAGCGGGGGGTGGGGGGCAACAGCAGGGAGACACGGGGCATGAGCAGGGGGTGGGGGCAACAGCACAGAGACATGGGGCATGAGCGGGGGGTGGGGGGATACAGCAGGGAGACACGGGGCATGACCGAGGTGTGGGGGGCAACAGAAGGGAGACACGGGGCATGACCGGGGGGTGGGGGCAACAGGAGAGAGATACGGGGCATTAGAGGGGGTGAGGGGCAACAGCAGGGAGACACGGGGCATGAGCAGGGGGTGGGGGGAACATGAGCGAGACACAGGGCATGAGAGAGGGGTGGGGGTAACAGAAGGGAGACATGGGGCATGAGCGGGTGGTGGGGGGCAACAGCAGGGAGACACGGGGCATGACCGGGGGATGGGGCAACAGAAGGGAGACACAGGGCATGAGAGAGGGATGGGGGCAACAGCAGGGAGACACGGGGCATGAGCGGGGTGTGGGGGGCAACAGCAGGGAGAAACGGGACATGAGTGGGGGGTGGGGTAACAGGAGAGAGACATTGGTCATGAGCAGGGTGTGGGGGGCAACAGCAGGGAGACACGGGGCATGAGTGGGTGGTGGGGGGCAACAGCAGGGAGACACGGGGCATGACCGGGGTGTGGGGGGGAAAACAGGAGAGAGACACGGGGCATGAGCGGGGGGTGGCGGCAACAGGAGGGAGACACGGGGCATGAGCGGGGGGTGGGGCGGCAACAGCAGGGAGACATGGGGTATGAGCGGGGGGTGGGGGGGAACACGGGTCAGGAGCGGGGGGTGGGGGGCAACAGCAGGGAGACACGGGGCATGAGCAGGGGGTGGGGGCAACAGCACAGAGACACGGGGCATGAGCGGGGGGTGGGGGGATACAGCAGGGAGACACGGGGCATGAGCGGGGGTGGGGGAACACGAGGGAGACATGGGGCATGAGAGGGGATTGGGGTAACAGGAGAGAGACACGGGGCATGAGCAGGGGGTGGGGGTAACAGGAGGGAGACACGGGGCATGAGCAGGGGGTGGGGGGCAACAGCAGGGAGACACCGGGCATGAGCGGAGGGTGGGGGGCAACAGCACGGAGACATGGGACATGAGCAGGGGGTGGGGGGTAACAGGAGAGAGACACGGGGCATGAGCGGGGGGTGGCGGCAACAGGAGGGAGACACGGGGCATGAGCGGGGGTGGGGCGGCAACAGCAGGGAGACACGGGGTATGAGCGGGGGGTGGGGGGAACACGGGTCAGGAGCGGGGGGTGGGGGGCAACAGCAGGGAGACACGGGGCATGAGCAGGGGGTGGGGGCAACAGCACAGAGACACGGGGCATGAGCGGGGGGTGGGGGGATACAGCAGGGAGACACGGGGCATGACCGAGGTGTGGGGGGCAACAGAAGGGAGACACGGGGCATGACCAGGGGGTGGGGGCAACAGGAGAGAGATACGGGGCATTAGAGGGGGTGAGGGGCAACAGCAGGGAGACACGGGGCATGAGCAGGGGGTGGGGGGAACATGAGCGAGACACAGGGCATGAGAGAGGGGTGGGGGTAACAGAACGGAGACATGGGGCATGAGCGGGTGGTGGGGGGCAACAGCAGGGAGACACGGGGCATGACCGGGGGATGGGGCAACAGAAGGGAGACACAGGGCATGAGAGAGGGATGGGGGCAACAGCAGGGAGACACGGGGCATGAGCGGGGTGTGGGGGGCAACAGCAGGGAGAAACGGGACATGAGTGGGGGGTGGGGGGTAACAGGAGAGAGACATTGGTCATGAGCAGGGTGTGGGGGGCAACAGCAGGGAGACACGGGGCATGAGTGGGTGGTGGGGGGCAACAGCAGGGAGACACGGGGCATGACCGGGGTGTGGGGGGTAAAACAGGAGCGAGACATGGGTCATGAGCAGGGTGTGGGGGGCAACAGCAGGCAGACACGGGGCATGAGTGGGGAGTGGGGGGCAACAGCAGAGAGACACGGGGCATGAGCGGGGGGTGGGGGTAACACAAGGGAGACACGGGGCATGGGCGGGGGGTGTGGGGTAATAGGAGGGAGACATGGGGCATGAGCGGGGGGTGGGGGGCAACAGCAGGGAGACACGGGACATGAGCGGGGGGTGGCGGGTAACAGGAGAGAGACACGGGACATGAGAGTGGGGTGGGGGGTAACAGGAGAGAGACACGGGTCATGAGCAGGGTGTGGGAGGCTACAGCAGGGAGACACGGGGCATGAGTGGGAGGTGGGGGGCAACAGCAGGGAGACACAGGGCATGACCGGGGTGTGGGTGGCAACAGGAGAGAGACACGGGTCATGAGCAGGGTGTGGGGGCAACAGCAGGGAGAGACGGGGCATGAGTGGGGGGTGGGGGCAACAGCAGGGAGACACGGGGCATGAGCGGGGGTGGGGGGAACACAAGGGGGACACAGGGCATGAGCGGAGGGTGGGGGGTAACAGGAGGGAGACACAGGGCATGAGCAGGGGGCAACAGCAGGGAGACACGGGGCATGAGTTGGGGGTGGGGGGCAACAGCTGGGAGACACAGGACATAAGCGGGGGGTGGGGGGTAACAGGAGAGAGACACGGGGCATGAGCGGGGGGTGGGGGGCAACAGGACAGGAGGGAAACACGGGGCATGAGCGGGGGGTTGGGGCAACAGCAGGGAGACACGGGAGGTGGGGGGAACATGAGGCAGACACGGGGCAGGAGCGGGTGTGGGGGGTAACAGGAGAGAGACACGGGGCATGAGCGGGGGGTGTGGGGCAACAGCAGGGAGACACGGGGCATGAGCGGGGGGTGGGCGGAACATGAGGGAGACACGGGGCAGGAGCGGGTGTGGGGGGTAACAGGAGAGAGACACGGGGCATGAGCGGGGGGTGCGGGGCTACAGCAGGGAGACACGGGGCATGAGCAGGGGGTGGGGGTTAACAGGAGATTGACACGGGGCATGAGCGGGGGTGGCGGCAACAGGAGGGAGACACGGGGCATGAGCGGGGAGTGGGGGGAAACAGCAGGGAGACATGGGGCATGAGCAGGGGGTGGGGGGAACATGAGGGAGACACGGTGCATGAGCGGAGGTGGGGGAACACGAGGGAGACACGGGGCATGAGCGGGGGTGGGGAGGGTAACAGGAGAGAGACACGGGGCAGGGGGTGGGGGGTAACAGGAGGGAGACACGGGGCATGAGCAGGGAGTGGGGGGCAACAGCAGGGAGACACGGGGCATGAGCGGAGGGTGGGGGGTAACAGCAGGGAGACATGGGGCATGAGCAGGGGGTGGGGGTTAACAGGAGATTGACACGGGGCATGAGCCGGGGTGGCGGCAACAGGAGGGAGACACGGGGCATGAGCGGGGGTGGGGCGGCAACAGCAGGGAGACACGGGGTATGAGCGGGGGGTGGGGGGAACACGAGGGAGACACGGGTCAGGAGCGGGGGGTGGGGGGTAACAGGAGAGAGACACGGGGCATGAGCGGGGGGTGGGGGCAACAGCAGGGAGACACGGGGCGTGAGCAGGAGGTGGGGGCAACAGCACAGAGACAGAGACACGGGGCATGAGCGGGGGGTGGGGGGAAACAGCAGGGAGACACGGGGCATGAGTGGGGGTGGGGGAAGACGAGGGAGACACGGGGCATGAGGGGGGATTGGTGGGTAACAGGAGAGAGACACGGGCATGAGCGGGGGGTGGGGCAACTGCAGGGAAACACGGGGCATGACCGGGGTGTAGGGGGCAACAGAAGGGAGACACGGGGCATGACCGGGGTGTGGGGGCAACAGGAGAGAGATACGGGGCATTAGAGGGGGTGAGGGGCAACAGCAGGGAGACACGGGGCATGAGCGGGGGGGTGGGGGGAACATGAGCGAGACACGGGGCATGAGAGAGGGGTGGGAGTAACAGTAGGGAGACATGGGGCATGAGCGGGGGGTGGGGGGCAACAGCAGGGAGATACGGGGCATGACCGGGGGATGGGGGCAACAGAAGGGAGACATGGGGCATGAGAGGGGGGTGGGGGTAACAGGAGAGAGACACGGGGCATGAGCGGGGGTTGGGGAGCAACAGCAGGGAGACACGGGGCATGAGCGGGGAGTGGGGCGCAACAGCAGGGAGACACGGGCATGAGAGGGGGGTGGGGGCAACAGCAAAGAGACACGAGGCATGAGCGGGCGGTGGGGGCCAACAGCAGGGAGACATGGGGCATGAGCGGGGGCTGGGGGGAACACGAGGGAGACACAGGGCACGAGAGGGGGGTGTTGGGCAACACAAGAGAGACACGGGCAAGTGCGGGGGTGGGAGGCAACAGCAGGGAGACACGGGGCATGAGCGGGTGGTGGGGGGAACACGAGGAAGACACAGGGCATGAGAGGGGGGTGGGGGTAACAGAAGAGAGACACGGGCATGAGCAGTGGGCAACAGGAGGGAGACACGGGGCATGAGCGGGGGGCAACAGGAGGGAGACACAGGGCATGACCGGGAGGTGGTGGGCAACAGGAGGGAGACACGGGGCATGACCGGGGTGTGGGGGGCAACATGAGAGAGACACGGGGCATGACCAGGGGGTGGGGGCAACAGGAGAGAGACACGGGGCATGAGAGGGGGGTGGGGGTAACAGGAGAGAGCCACAGGGCATGACCAGGGGGTGGGGAGCAACATGAGAGAGAAACGGGGCATGAGTGCGGGGTGGGGACAACAGCAGGGAGACACAGGGCATGAGCGGGGGGTGGGGGGAACACGAGCGAGACACGGGGCATGAGAGGGGGGTTGGGGGGTAACAGGAGAGAGACACTGGGCATGAGCGGGGGGGTGGGGGCAACAGCAGGGAGACACGTGGCATGACCGTGGGTGGGGGGCAACAGAAGGGAGACACGGGGCATGACCGGGGGTGGGGGGCAACAGGAGAGAGACACGGGGCATGAGAGGGGGGCGGGGGCTAACAGGAGAGAGACAGGGGGCACGAGAGGGGTGTGGGTGGTAACAGGAGAGAGACATGGGGCATGTTCGGGGGGTGGGGGGCAACAGCAGGGAGACACGGGGCATGACCGGTGGTGGGGGGCCAAAGGAGAGAGACATGGGGCATGAGAGGGGGGTAACAGGAGAGAGACATGGGGCATGAGTGGGGGGTGGGGGGCAACAGCAGGGAGACACGGGGCATGAGCAGGGGGTGGGGGGTAACAGAAGAGAGAAACGGGGCATGAGCGGGGGGTGGGGGCAACAGGAGGGAGACACGGGAATGACCGGGGGGTGGGGGGCAACAGCAGGGAGACATGGGGCATGAGCTGGGGGTGGGGGCAACAGGAGGGAGACACGGGCATGAGTGGGCGGTGGGGAGCAACAGCAGGGAGACACGGGGCATGACCGTGGTGTGGGGGGGGAAACAGGAGAGAGACATGGGTCATGACCAGGGTGTGGGGGGCAACAGCAGGCAGACACGGGGCATGAGTGGGGGGTGGGGGGCAACAGCAGGGAGTCACGGGGCATGAGCGGGGGTGCGGGGAACACAAGGGAGACACAGGGCATGAGCGAGGGGTCAGGGGGTAATAGGAGGGAGACACGGGGCATGAGCGGGGGGTGGGGGACAACAGCAGGGAGACACGGGACATGAGCGGGGTGTGAGGGGAAACAGGAGAGAGACACGGGACATGAGAGTGGGGTGGGGGGTGTTATGATGTGACTTCCAGGCTTTCTTAGTTACTTCTTAGGTTTATTACAGGAACTTAGATTACAGTTACATAAAGATAAATAATAGAGAGTGTGGACTAGATCAGCACTGGCCCCATCACCCAGGCAGGGGAGCTCTAACTGCCTCAGTATGGAACCTTCAGATAAACATTCCACCATCCACACAGTGACACTCCATGTGACATCACAGGCTCACAGCAAGACAGCATTACCCAGACAGCTACTACATAACACATCTCCTTTCCTTACCAGACACACACACAGGAGGTCACTACACAACACATCTCCTTTCCTTACTAGACACCCACACAGAAGGTAACTACACAACACATCTCCTTTCCTTACCAGACACCCACACAGAAGGTCATTACACAACACATCTCCTTGCCTTACCAAACACACCCACACACAGGCAAAACAATAAAGAGTTCCACATAGACGCAGCCCATCAGGTGTAACCAGATTAGTCAACACGGCCAAATACCACAGATCACCATGAGACACTGGCCAGACATCCCAAGCACATCTGCGTACCAGGCATTTGACTACTGATGACCTAAAACAGAACTACAAGAGTACTATGCCAAACAGACTGTCTGGATAAACGCAGTCTTTGGCACAACAAAAATATAGGAAAAATATCAAAAAAACGAAGGCGCTACCTCCTATAAATATCTGTGGGAACATTCAACGCGACACTAATCTATTAATTTTCTATCCCTACTCCATACTAGCAGAGGCGCTACCTCTCGCACAACCGATGTTCCACACGCTGGAGGCGCTACCTCCCTCCAATACAATCCTTAGCATACGCACCGGAGGCGCTACCTCCTTCAAACGCCCTGGTGGCGCACATCAGAGGCGCTACCTCACTTCAGCACTTATTTTTCCACATTAACCGGAGGCGCTACCTCCCTCAAATACCCATTAGAGCCACACTCACCAGAGGCGCTACCTCTCTCACTCGTGACCCAGCTACCAGAGGCGCTACCTCTAAGTACTCTACAATGTTACTCAAACCAAAGGCGCTACCTCATCTTCATACCAATCGTGACACGCACATCAGAGGCGCTACCTCTCATTATACCCACATCGGAGGCGCTACCTCCTGTTATAACTACATCGACACGCACACCAAAGGCGCTACCTCAAAGTGGTGGCCTGCCTCATTTTACCTTCATCCGCTTCTTTGTGCATCCATTACTACAGTCAACCTTAGCACCGGCATAAAACATTTTGCACTACACAACTATAAAATGCATTTTTGTGACTGTAGTACAATGTAAATAAAACTTATAACTGTAGAACAACATACATTTCAACATTTTAGTCCCATAATGGAAGACCTTAAACGCAATGTAATGACTGTAGGTCTGATGAAATTGCACTCAAAACTGTTGAACATTATAGTTTTAACACCTTTTTTTTTGTTCTAGAAGTCCATGTTGCAATTTGCAACGTAGCCTAAAATGCCTCAAAGGGTTAATTACTAACTCTCTCTAACAACACACTAACGTCACCTCCTAATGTCTTCCTAGGAAATTACTGATTCCTGCCTGCTCCTTATGACAGTCAGATAGTAGTCCATACAAGTCTTCCTGCAAATCCTCAAGAAGATTAAGCTCATAAATCGCATACTGATGAGCTTCCATTCTTGTCACATTCATCCACTTCTGTACCCCGCATCCACCCACATTCTTTAGTACCACACCCCATGCACTGTGCAATAAAACTGCATCTACACATGAACATAGAGTGCCTTAAACGGATACACAAAGTTCAGATACACAAAGTTCCCATAACAAACAGGATTCTCCCTCCAAACCTGATACAGCGACGCTGCACACTCAACCGTCCCTCTGTTTTCGTTGGAGCTGCAATACCAGGGCGGTCCATATTCCTCCGAAGCACCTCCTTCCCCCATCCGTTTTCCTTTCACATCGCACGTCCAGCGTAACCCAACGGTGTCCATTTAAATGTATTCCTCTTCGGCAACGCTCCATGCACTTCTCGGCTTCCTCTTCTCTTCCGGCTTCTTCCGCGTCGCACGTCCGGCGCAACACAATGTCAATATCAAGGCGGTCTACTTCCTCCGAAACACCTTCTTCCCCGTCCGTTTTCCTTCCATGTCGCACGTCCAGCGTAACCCAACGGTGTCCATTTAAACATATTCCTCTTCGGCAACGCTCCATGCACTTCTCGGCTTCCCCTTCTCTTCCGGCTTCTTCCGCGTCGCACGTCCGGCGTAACACACTGGCGGGTCCTTTCCTCTTCCTCCACAACCATTTTCGGCCCGCGTCCATTAGGCTGCCTGTAAATACGGGGCGACCTGACGCAATCTGACGCGACCTGCTCACCAACTCCAGCGGCACCTTGCGTGACGTCATCAATCGCCCATTTGCATCGGGCGTTTTAAATCTCCTCCGGCCAACCGTCACCCAGCCTGAGATACGCAGCACTTATTCTCATGTCCGGACACTCGCTCGCTTTGCGATCATCCCACATTTTTTTTTTTTTCACCTTCACACTGTCTTTGCTAGCGACTTCAGTTTAACCTTCACTGTAATCCGACATCACAGCACTGTATGTTAATAGAGCACCACTCTGCTCACTGTTCCCGGTGCATTGAACCCCTTGTCCATACTGAACACATGGTATCCAGAAATCAGTGGATATTTCACAGTACTTCCACAAAACAGTCTTTGCCACTATTATGGGCTTGCTACCTCTACCTGGGTCCCTTTTTTTTTTTACTTTAACTTTTTCCACTAAAAAGGAAAACTTCTTCAGTTTAGGGGCTTAACTTTCTGTGGCATCCCTTGATGGGCCAGCTTCTCTCTTCAACCAGCCCCTGGAACCCAGCTTTGTCTCCAACATGCGCTCTTGATCCCCTTAAGTGGGGCTCTCTTCCTCAGCCCCTGGACCCAGCTCTTCCCCCCATCTTATGGGCAGCAGGTCCATCAGGACATGGGGCTTCACTTTTTATATAGAGCGCCTGTAGTGGGACTTCCTTGCTCCTCCCGACATTAGCCCTGGGTGATGGGTCTCTTACTTGTTTGTGGGGGCAGTGCTGACCTCCACTTTGTCCTCCTCTCTCCTGCACCCCCCGCAGCAGATTCCTTCAGGCTTCAACTTCTTCTTATGTGCGCAGGTTCTTCTTAAAAGACATCCTCGTCGCCATTGTTATGATGTGACTTCCAGGCTTTCTTAGTTACTTCTTAGGTTTATTACAGGAACTTAGATTACAGTTACATAAAGATAAATAATAGAGAGTGTGGACTAGATCAGCACTGGCCCCATCACCCAGGCAGGGGAGCTCTAACTGCCTCAGTATGGAACCTTCAGATAAACATTCCACCATCCACACAGTGACACTCCATGTGACATCACAGGCTCACAGCAAGACAGCATTACCCAGACAGCTACTACATAACACATCTCCTTTCCTTACCAGACACACACACAGGAGGTCACTACACAACACATCTCCTTTCCTTACTAGACACCCACACAGAAGGTAACTACACAACAGGGGGTAACAGGAGAGAGACATGGGTCATGAGCAGGGTGTGGGGGCAACAGCAGGGAGACACGGGGCATGAGTGGGAGGTGGGGGGCAACAGCAGGGAGACACAGGGCATGACCGGGGTGTGGGGGGCAACAGGAGAGAGACACGGGTCATGAGCAGGGTGTGGGGGCAACAGCAGGGAGACACGGGGCATGAGTAGGGGGTGGGGGGCAACAGCAGGGAGACACGGGGCATGAGCAGGGAGTGGGGGGGTAACAGGAGAGAGACACGGGGTATTAGCGGGGGGTGGGGGTAACAGGAGGTAGACACGGGGCATGAGCAGGGGGTCGGGGGGGTAATAGGAGGGAGACACGGGGCATGAGCGGGGGGTGGGGGGCAACAGCAGGGAAACACGTGACATGAGCGGGGGGTGGGGGGAAACAGGAGAGAGACACGGGACATGAGAGTGAGGTGGGGGTAACAGGAGAGAGACACGGGTCATGAGCAGGGTGTGGGGGCAACAGCATGGAGACACGGGGCATGAGTGGGAGGTGGGGGGCAACAGCAGGGAGACACGGGGCATGAGTGGGGGGTGGGGGGCAACAGCAGGGAGACACGGGGCATGAGAGGAGGGTGGGGGAACACAAGGGAGACACAGGGCATGAGCGGGGGTGGGGGGTAACAGGAGGGAGACAGGGGGCATGAGTAGGGGGCAACAGCAGGGAGACACAGAGCATGAGTGGGGGGTGGGGGCAACAGCTGGGAGACGCGGGACTAGAGCGGGGGGTGGGGGGTAACAGGAGAGAGACACGGGGCATGAGCAGGGGGTGGGGGGCAACAGGAGGGAGACACGGGGCATGAGCGGGTTGTTGGGGGCAACAGCAGGGAGACACGGGGCATGAGCGGGGTGGGGGAACATGAGGTAGACACGGGGCAGGAGCACGGGGTGGGGGGTAACAGGCGAGAGACACGGGGCATGAGCGGGGGGTGGGGGGCAACAGCAGGGAGACATGGGGCATGAGCAGGGGGTGGGGGCAATAGCAGGGAGACACGGGGCATGAGCGGGGGCTGGGGGGAAACAGCAGGGAGACATGGGGCATGAGCGGGGGGGAACATGAGGGAGACACGGGGCATGAGAGGGGGGTGGGGGAACACGAGGGAGACACGGGGCATGAGCGGGGGGTGGGGAGGGTAACAGGAGAGAGACCCGGGGCATGAGCGGGGGGTGGGGGTAACAGGAGGGAGACACGGGGCATGAGCAGGGGGTGGGGGGCAACAGCAGGGAGACACGGGGCATGAGCAGGGGGTGGGGGCAACAGCAGGGACACATGGGGCATGAGCGGGGGGTGGCCGGTAACAGGAGAGAGACACCGGGCATGAGCGGGGGGTGGGGGCAACAGGAGGGAGACACGGGGCATGAGCGGGGGGTGGTGGGGCAACAGCAGAGAGACACAGGCATGAGCGGGGGTGGGGGGAACACGAGGGAGACACGGGTCAGGAGCGGGGGGTGGGGGTAACAGGAGAGAGACACGGGTCATAAGCGGGGGGGTGGGGGGCAACAGCAGGGAGACACGGGGCATGAGCAGGGGGTGGGGGCAACAGCACAGAGACACGGGGCATGAGCGGGGGGTGGGGGGAAAAAGCAGGGAGACACGGGGCATGAGCGGGGGGTAGGGGAACACGAGGGAGACATGGGGCATGAGAGGGGGTTGGGGGGTAACAGGAGAGAGACACGGGCATGAGCGGGGGTGGGGGCAACAGGAGGGAGACACGGGGCATGACCGGGGTGTGGGGGCAACAGAAGAGAGATACGGGGCATTAGAGGGGGGTGAGGGGTAACAGGAGAGAGACACAGGGCATGAGAGCGGGATGGGGGGTAACAGGAGAGAGACACGGGGCATGACCGGGGGTGGGAGGCAACAGGAGAAAGACACGGGGCATGAGAGGGGGTGGGGGCAACAGGAAAGAGACACAGGGCATGAGCGGGGGGTGGGGGGTAACAGGAGAGACACACGGGGCATGAGTAGAGGGTGGGGGGGCAACAGCAGGGAGACATGGGGCATGAGTGGGGGGCACAAGAGGGAGACACAGGGCATGAGCGGGGGGTCAGGGGTAACAAGAGGGAGACACGGGGCATGAGCGGGGTGTGGGGGGCAACAAGAGGGTGACATGGGGCATGAGCGGGGGGTGGGGGGCAACAGCAGGGGACATGGGCATGAGCAGCGGGTGGGGGGCAACAGGAGAGACACACGGGGCATGAGCAGAGGGTGGGGGGGCAACAGCAGGGAGACACGGGGCATGAGCGGGGGGTGAGGGGCAACAGCAGGGAGACACAGGACATGAGCCGGGGTGGGGGGTAACAGGAAAGAGACACGGGTCACGAGTGGGGGGTGGGGGGCAACAGCAGGGAGACACAGAGCATGAGCGGGGGGTGGGGGGCACACGAGGGAGACACGGGGCATTGGCGGGGGGTGGGGGGGTAACAGGAGAGAGACACGGGGCATGAGCGGGGGGTGGGGGTATCAGGAGGTAGACACGGGGCATGAGCAGGGGGCAACAGCAGGGAGACACGGGGCATGAGCGGGGGTGGGGGGCAAAAGCAGGGAGACATGGGGCATGAGCGGGGGGTGGGGGGAACACGAGGGAGACATGGGAATGAGCGGGGGTGGGGGGTAACAGGAGAGAGACACAGGGCATGAGCGGGGGTGGGGGTAACAGGAGGTAGACACGGGGCATGAGCAGGGGGCAACAGCAGGGAGACACAGGGCATGAGAGGAGGCTGGGGGGAACACAAGAGAGACACAGGGCAAAGCGGGGGGTGGGGGGTAACAGGAGGGAGACAGGGGGCATGAGTAGGGGGCAACAGCAGGGAGACACGGGGCATGAGTGGGGGGTGGGGGGCAACAGCTGGGAGAAGCGGGACATGAGCGGGGGTGGGGGGTAACAGGAGAGAGACACGGGGCATGAGCGGGGGGTGGGGGGCAACAGGAGGGAGACACGGGGCATGAGCGGGGGGTGGGGGGCAACAGCAGGGAGACACGGGGCATGAGCGGGGTGGGGGAACACGAGGTAGACACGGGGCAGGAGCGGGGGGTGGGGGGTAACAGGAGAGAGACACGGGGCATGAACGGGGGGTGGGGGGCAACAGCAGGGAGACATGGGGCATGAGCAGGGGGTGGGGGCAACAGCAGGGAGACACGGGGCATGAGTGGGGGGTGGGGGGAAACAGCAGGGAGACATGGGGCATGAGTGGGGGGGGAACATGAGGGAGACACGGGGCATGAGAGGGGGGTGGGGGAACAGGAGGGAGACACGGGGCATGAGCGGGGGGTGGGGAGGGTAACAGGAGAGAGACACGGGGCATGAGCGGGGGGTGGGGGTAACAGGAGGGAGACACGGGCATGAGCAGGGGGTGGGGGGCAACAGCAGGGAGACACAGGGCATGAGCAGGGGGTGGGGGCAACAGCAGGGAGATATGGGGCATGAGCGTGGGGTGGCCGGTAAAAGGAGAGAGACACCGGGCATGAGCGGGGGGTGGGGGCAACAGGAGGGAGACACGGGGCATGAGCGGGGGGTGGTGGGGCAACAGCAGGGAGACACGGGCATGAGCGGGGGGTGGGGGTAACAGGAGAGAGACACGGGTCATGAGCGGGGGGCAACAGCAGGGAGACACGGGGCATGAGCAGGGGGTGGGGGCAACAGCACAGAGACACTGGGCATGAGCGGGGGTGGGGGGAAACAGCAGGGAGACACGGGGCATGAGCGGGAGGTGGGGGAACACGAGGGAGACACGGGGCATGAGAAGGGGTTGGGGGGTACAGGAGAGAGACACAGGGCATGAGCGGGGGGTGGGGGGTAACAGGAGAGACACACGGGGCATGAGCAGAGGGTGGGGGGGCTACAGCAGGGAGACACGGGGCATGAGTGGGGGGCACAAGAGGGAGACACGGGGCATGAGCGGGGTGTGGGGGGCAACAAGAGGGTGACATGGGGCATGAGCGGGGGGTGGGGGGCAACAGCAGGGGACATGGGCATGAGCGGGGGGTGGGGGGCAACAGGAGAGACACACGGGGCATGAGCAGAGGGTGGGGGGGCAACAGCAGGGAGACACGGGGCATGAGCGGGGGGTTGGGGGGCAACATCAGGTAGACACGGGTCATGAGCAGGGGGTGGGGGCAACAGCACAGAGACACGGGGCATGAGCGGGGGTGGGGGGAAACAGCAGGGAGACACGGGGCATGAGCGGGGGGTGGGGGAACACGAGGGAGACACGGGGCATGAGAAGGGGTTGGGGGTAACAGGAGAGAGACACGGGCATGAGCGGGGGTGGGGGCAACAGTAGGGAGACACGGGGCATGACCGGTGTGTGGGGGGCAACATAAGGGAGACACAGGGCATGACCGGGGGGTGGGGGCAACAGGAGAGAGATACGGGGCATTAGAGGGGGGTGAGGGGTAACAGGAGAGAGACACAGGGCATGAGAGCGGGATGGGGGTAACAGGAGAGAGACACGGGGCATGACCGGGGTGGGAGGCAACAGGAGAAAGACACGGGGCATGAGAGGGGGGTGGGGGCAACAGGAGAGAGACACAGGGCATGATCGGGGGGTGTTGGGTAACAGGAGAGACACACGGGGCATGAGCAGAGGGTGGGGGGGCTACAGCAGGGAGACACGGGGCATGAGTGGGGGGCACAAGATGGAGACACGGGGCATGAGCATGGTGTGGGGGGCAACAAGAGGGTGACATGGGGCATGAGCGGGGGGTGGGGGGCAACAGCAGGGGACATGGGCATGAGCGGGGGGTGGGGGGCAACAGGAGAGACACACGGGGCATGAGCAGAGGGTGGGGGGGCAACAGCAGGGAGACACGGGGCATGAGCGGGGGGTGAGGGGCAACATCAGGGAGACACGGGACATGAGCCGGGGTGGGGGGTAACAGGAAGGAGACACGGGTCATGAGTGGGGGGTGGGGGGCAACAGCAGGGAGACACAGAGCATGAGCGGGGGGTGGGGGGCACACGCGGGAGACACGGGGCATGAGCGGGGGGTGGGGGGGGTAACAGGAGAGAGACATGGGGCATGAGCGGGGGGTGGGGGTAACAGGAGGTAGACACGGGGCATGAGCAGGGGGCAACAGCAGGGAGACACGGGGCATGAGCGGGGGTGGGGGGCAACAGCAGGGAGACACGGGGCATGAGCGGGTGGTGGGGGGAACACGAGGGAGACACGGGGCATGAGCGGGGGGTGAGGAGTAACAGGAGAGAGACACGGGGCATGAGCAGGGGGTGGGGGTAACAGGAGGTAGACACGGGGCATGAGCAGGGGGCAACAGCAGGGAGACACGGGGCATGAGCGGGGGGTGGGGGCAACAGCAGGGAGACACGAGACATGAGCGGGGGGTGGGGGGTAACAGGAGAGAGACACGGGTCATGAGCAGGGTGTGGGGGGCAACAGCAGGGAGACACGGGGCATGAGTGGACGGTGGGGGGCAACAGCAAGTAGACACGGGGCATGACCGGGGTGTGGGGGGGAAACAGGGGAGAGACATGGGTCATGAGCAGGGTGTGGGGGGCAACAGCAGGGAGACACGGGGCATGAGTGGGGGGTGGGGGGCAACCGCAGGGAGACACGGGGCATGAGCGGGGGGTGGGGGGAACACAAGGGAGACACGGGGCATGAGCGGGGTGTGGGTGGTAACAGGAGAGAGACACGGGGCATGAGAGTGGGGTGGGGGGTAACAGGAGAGAGACACGGGTCATGAGCAGGGTGTGGGGGCAACAGCAGGGAGACACGGGGCATGAGTGGGAGGATGGGGGCAACAGCAGGGAGACACAGGGCATGACCGGGGTGTGCGGGGCAACAGGAGAGAGACACAGGTCATGAGCAGGGTGTGGGGGCAACAGCAGGGAGACACGGGGCATGAGTGGGGGGTGGGGGGCAACAGCAGGGAGACACGGGGCATGAGCGGGGGGTGGGGGGAACACAAGGAAGACACAGGGCATGAGCGGGGGTGGGGGGTAACAGGAGGGAGACACGGGGCATGAGCAGGGGGCAACAGCAGGGAGACACGGGGCATGAGTGGGGGGTGGGGGGCAACAGCTGGGAGACACGGGACATGAGCGGGGGGTGGGGGGTAACAGGAGAGAGACACGGGGCATGAGCGGGGGGCAACAGGAGGGAGACACGGGGCATGAGCGGGGGGTGGGGGGCAACAGCAGGGAGACACGGGGCATGAGCGGGGGTGGGGGGAACACGAGGGAGACACGGGTCAGGAGCGGGGGGTGGGGGGTAACTGGAGAGAGACACGGGGCGTGAGTGGGGGGTGGGGGGCAACAGCAGGGAGACATGGGGCATGAGCAGGGGGTGGGGGGCAACAGCAGGGAGACACGGGGCATGAGCGGGGGGTGGGGGGAAACAGCAGGGAGACATGGGGCATGAGCGGGCGGTGGGGGGAACATGAGGGAGACACGGGGCATGAGCGGGGGGTGGGGGAACACGAGGGAGACACGGGGCATGAGCGGGGGGTGGGGAGGGTAACAGGAGAGAGACACGGGGCATGAGCGGGGGGTGGGGGGTAACAGGAGGGAGACACGGGGCATGAGCAGGGGGTGGGGGGCAACAGCAGGGAGACACGGGGCATGAGCAGGGGGTGGGGGGCAACAGCAGGGAGACATGGGGCATGAGCGGGGGGTGGGGGTTAACAGGAGAGAGACACGGAGCATGAGCGGGGGGTGGGGGCAACAGGAGGGAGACACGGGGCATGAGAGGGGTGTGGGGGGCAACAATAGGGTGACATGGGGCATGAGCGGGGGGTGGGGGGCAACAGCAGGGGACATGGGCATGAGCGGGGGGTGGGGGGCAACAGGAGAGACACACGGGGCATGAGCAGAGGGTGGGGGGGCTACAGCAGGGAGACACGGGGCATGAGTGGGGGGCACAAGAGGGAGACACGGGGCATGAGCGGGGTGTGGGGGGCAACAAAGGGTGACATGGGGCATGAGCGGGGGGTGGGGGGCAACAGCAGGGGACATGGGCATGAGCGGGGGGTGGGGGGCAACAGGAGAGACACACGGGGCATGAGCAGAGGGTGGGGGGCAACAGCAGGGAGACACGGGGCATGAGCGGGGGGGTTTAGGGGCAACATCAGGTAGACACGGGTCATGAGCAGGGGGTGGGGGCAACAGCACAGAGACACGGGGCATGAGCGGGGGTGGGGGGAAACAGCAGGGAGACACGGGGCATCTGCGGGGGGTGGGGGAACACGAGGGAGACACAGGGCATGAGAAGGGGTTGGGGGTAACAGGAGAGAGACACGGGCATGAGCGGGGGTGGGGGCAACAGTAGGGAGACACGGGGCATGACCGGGGTGTGGGGGGCAACATAAGGGAGACACAGGGCATGACCGGGGGTGGGGGCAACAGGAGAGAGATACGGGGCATTAGAGGGGGGTGAGGGGTAACAGGAGAGAGACACAGGGCATGAGAGCGGGATGGGGGTAACAGGAGAGAGACACGGGGCATGACCGGGGTGGGAGGCAACAGGAGAAAGACACGGGGCATGAGAGGGGGGTGGGGGCAACAGGAGAGAGACACAGGGCATGAGCGGGGGTGTTGGGTAACAGGAGAGACACACGGGGCATGAGCAGAGGGTGGGGGGGCTACAGCAGGGAGACACGGGGCATGAGTGGGGGGCACAAGATGGAGACACGGGGCATGAGCATGGTGTGGGGGGCAACAAGAGGGTGACATGGGGCATGAGCGGGGGGTGGGGGGCAACAGCAGGGGACATGGGCATGAGCGGGGGGTGGGGGGCAACAGGAGAGACACACGGGGCATGAGCAGAGGGTGGGGGGGCAACAGCAGGGAGACACGGGGCATGAGCGGGGGGTGAGGGGCAACATCAGGGAGACACGGGACATGAGCCGGGGTGGGGGGTAACAGGAAGGAGACACGGGTCATGAGTGGGGGGTGGGGGGCAACAGCAGGGAGACACAGAGCATGAGCGGGGGGTGGGGGGCACACGCGGGAGACACGGGGCATGAGCGGGGGGTGGGGGGGTAACAGGAGAGAGACATGGGGCATGAGCGGGGGGTGGGGGTAACAGGAGGTAGACACGGGGCATGAGCAGGGGGCAACAGCAGGGAGACACGGGGCATGAGCGGGGGTGGGGGGCAACAGCAGGGAGACACGGGGCATGATCGGGTGGTGGGGGGAACACGAGGGAGACACGGGGCATGAGCGGGGGGTGAGGAGTAACAGGAGAGAGACACGGGGCATGAGCAGGGGGTGGGGGTAACAGGAGGTAGACACGGGGCATGAGCAGGGGGCAACAGCAGGGAGACACGGGGCATGAGCGGGGGGTGGGGGCAACAGCAGGGAGACACGAGACATGAGCGGGGGGTGGGGGGTAACAGGAGAGAGACACGGGTCATGAGCAGGGTGTGGGGGGCAACAGCAGGGAGACACGGGGCATGAGTGGACGGTGGGGGGCAACAGCAAGTAGACACGGGGCATGACCGGGGTGTGGGGGGGAAACAGGGGAGAGACATGGGTCATGAGCAGGGTGTGGGGGGCAACAGCAGGGAGACACGGGGCATGAGTGGGGGGTGGGGGGCAACCGCAGGGAGACACGGGGCATGAGCGGGGGGTGGGGGGAACACAAGGGAGACACGGGGCATGAGCGGGGTGTGGGTGGTAACAGGAGAGAGACACGGGGCATGAGAGTGGGGTGGGGGGTAACAGGAGAGAGACACGGGTCATGAGCAGGGTGTGGGGGCAACAGCAGGGAGACACGGGGCATGAGTGGGAGGATGGGGGCAACAGCAGGGAGACACAGGGCATGACCGGGGTGTGCGGGGCAACAGGAGAGAGACACGGGTCATGAGCAGGGTGTGGGGGCAACAGCAGGGAGACACGGGGCATGAGTGGGGGGTGGGGGGCAACAGCAGGGAGACACGGGGCATGAGCGGGGGGTGGGGGGAACACAAGGAAGACACAGGGCATGAGCGGGGGGTGGGGGGTAACAGGAGGGAGACACGGGGCATGAGCAGGGGGCAACAGCAGGGAGACACGGGGCATGAGTGGGGGGTGGGGGGCAACAGCTGGGAGGCACGGGACATGAGCGGGGGTTGGGGGGTAACAGGAGAGAGACACGGGGCATGAGCGGGGGGTGGGGGGCAACAGGAGGGAGACACGGGGCATGAGCGGGGGGTGGGGGGCAACAGCAGGGAGACACGGGGCATGAGCGGGGGTGGGGGGAACACGAGGGAGACACGGGTCAGGAGCGGGGGGTGGGGGGTAACTGGAGAGAGACACGGGGCGTGAGCGGGGGGTGGGGGGCAACAGCAGGGAGACATGGGGCATGAGCAGGGGGTGGGGGGCAACAGCAGGGAGACACGGGGCATGAGTGCGGGGTGGGGGGAAACAGCAGGGAGACATGGGGCATGAGCGGGCGGTGGGGGGAACATGAGGGAGACGCGGGGCATGAGCGGGGGGTGGGGGAACACGAGGGAGACACGGGGCATGAGCGGGGGGTGGGGAGGATAACAGGAGAGAGACACGGGGCATGAGCGGGGGGTGGGGGGTAACAGGAGGGAGACACGGGGCATGAGCAGGGGGTGGGGGGCAACAGCAGGGAGACACGGGGCATGAGCAGGGGGTGGGTTGGCAACAGCAGGGAGACATGGGGCATGAGCGGGGGGTGGGGGTTAACAGGAGAGAGACACGGGGCATGAGCGGGGGGTGGGGGCAACAGGAGGGAGACACGGGGCATGAGAGGGGGGTGGGGGGCAACAGCAGGGAGACACGGGGAATGAGCGGGGGTGGGGGGAACACGAGGGAGACACGGGTCAGGAGCGGGGGTGGGGGTAACAGGAGAGAGACACGGGGCATGAGCGGGGGGTGGGGGGTAACAGCAGGGAGACACGGGGCATGAGCAGGGGGTTGGGGCAACAGCATAGAGACAACGGGCATGAGCGGGTGGTGGGGGGAAACAGCAGAGAGACACGGGGCATAAGCGGGGGTGGGGGAACACGAGGAGACACGGGGCATGAGAGGGGGTTGGGGGGTAACAGGAGAGAGACAAGGGCATGAGCGGGGGGGTGGGGCAACAGCAGGGAGACACGGGGCATGACCAGGGTGTGGGGGGCAACAGCAGGGAGACACGGGGCATGACCGGGGGGTGGGGGCAACAGGAGAGAGATACGGGGCATTAGAGGGGGGTGAGGGGTAACAGGAGAGAGACACGGGGGCATGAGAGCGGGGTGGGCGGTAACAGGAGAGAGACACGGGGCTTGACCGGGGGTGGGGGGCAACAGGAGAAAGACACGGGGCATGAGAGGGGGGTGGGGGCAACAGGAGAGAGACACAGGACATGAGCGGGGGTTGGGGGGTAACAGGGGAGACACACGGAATGAGCAGGGGGTGGGGGGGCAACAGCAGGGAGACACGGGGCATGAGCAAGGGGTGGGGGGCACAAGAGGGAGACACGGGACATGAGCGGGGGGTCGGCGGTAACACGAGGGAGACACGGGGCATGAGCAGGTTGTGGGGGCAACAAGAGGGTGACACGGGTCACGAGTGGGGGGTGGGGGCAACAGCAGGGAGACACAGAGCATGAGCGGGGGGTGGGGGGCACACGAGGGAGGACACGGGGCATTGGCGGGGGGTGGGGGGTAACAGGAGAGAGACACGGGGCATGAGCGGGGGGTGGGGGTATCAGGAGGTAGACACGGGGCATGAGCAGGGGGCAACAGCAGGGAGACACGGGGCATGAGCGGGGGTGGGGGGCAAAAGCAGGGAGACATGGGGCATGAGCGGGGGGTGGGGGGAACACGAGGGAGACATGGGAATGAGCGGGGGTGGGGGGTAACAGGAGAGAGACACAGGGCATGAGCGGGGGTGGGGGTAACAGGAGGTAGACACGGGGCATGAGCAGGGGGCAACAGCAGGGAGACACAGGGCATGAGAGGAGGCTGGGGGAACACAAGAGAGACACAGGGCAAAGCGGGGGGTGGGGGGTAACAGGAGGGAGACAGGGGGCATGAGTAGGGGGCAACAGCAGGGAGACACGGGGCATGAGTGGGGGGTGGGGGGCAACAGCTGGGAGAAGCGGGACATGAGCGGGGGTGGGGGGTAACAGGAGAGAGACACGGGGCATGAGCGGGGGGTGGGGGGCAACAGGAGGGAGACACGGGGCATGAGCGGGGGGTGGGGGGCAACAGCAGGGAGACACGGGGCATGAGCGGGGTGGGGGAACACGAGGTAGACACGGGGCAGGAGCGGGGGGTGGGGGTAACAGGAGAGAGACACGGGGCATGAACGGGGGGTGGGGGGCAACAGCAGGGAGACATGGGGCATGAGCAGGGGGTGGGGGCAACAGCAGGGAGACACGGGGCATGAGTGGGGGGTGGGGGGAAACAGCAGGGAGACATGGGGCATGAGTGGGGGGGAACATGAGGGAGACACGGGGCATGAGAGGGGGGTGGGGGAACAGGAGGGAGACACGGGGCATGAGCGGGGGGTGGGGAGGGTAACAGGAGAGAGACACGGGGCATGAGCGGGGGGTGGGGGTAACAGGAGGGAGACACGGGCATGAGCAGGGGGTGGGGGGCAACAGCAGGGAGACACAGGGCATGAGCAGGGGGTGGGGGCAACAGCAGGGAGATATGGGGCATGAGCGTGGGGTGGCCGGTAAAAGGAGAGAGACACCGGCATGAGCGGGGGGTGGGGGCAACAGGAGGGAGACACGGGGCATGAGCGGGGGGTGGTGGGGCAACAGCAGGGAGACACGGGCATGAGCGGGGGTGGGGGTAACAGGAGAGAGACACGGGTCATGAGCGGGGGGCAACAGCAGGGAGACACGGGGCATGAGCAGGGGGTGGGGGCAACAGCACAGAGACACTGGGCATGAGCGGGGGTGGGGGGAAACAGCAGGGAGACACGGGGCATGAGCGGGAGGTGGGGGAACACGAGGGAGACACGGGGCATGAGAAGGGGTTGGGGGGTACAGGAGAGAGACACAAGGGCATGAGCGGGGGGGTGGGGGGTAACAGGAGAGACACACGGGGCATGAGCAGAGGGTGGGGGGCTACAGCAGGGAGACACGGGGCATGAGTGGGGGCACAAGAGGGAGACACGGGGCATGAGCGGGGTGTGGGGGGCAACAAGAGGGTGACATGGGGCATGAGCGGGGGGTGGGGGGCAACAGCAGGGGACATGGGCATGAGCGGGGGGTGGGGGGCACAGGAGAGACACACGGGGCATGAGCAGAGGGTGGGGGGGCAACAGCAGGGAGACACGGGGCATGAGCGGGGGCTTGGGGGCAACATCAGGTAGACACGGGTCATGAGCAGGGGGTGGGGGCAACAGCACAGAGACACGGGGCATGAGCGGGGGTGGGGGAAACAGCAGGGAGACACGGGGCATGAGCGGGGGGTGGGGGAACACGAGGGAGACACGGGGCATGAGAAGGGGTTGGGGGTAACAGGAGAGAGACACGGGCATGAGCGGGGGTGGGGGGCAACAGTAGGGAGACACGGGCATGACCGTGTGTGGGGGGCAACATAAGGGAGACACAGGGCATGACCGGGGGGTGGGGGCAACAGGAGAGAGATACGGGGCATTAGAGGGGGTGAGGGGTAACAGGAGAGAGACACAGGGCATGAGAGCGGGATGGGGGTAACAGGAGAGAGACACGGGGCATGACCGGGTGGGAGGCAACAGGAGAAAGACACGGGGCATGAGAGGGGGGTGGGGGCAACAGGAGAGAGACACAGGGCATGAGCGGGGGGTGTTGGGTAACAGGAGAGACACACGGGGCATGAGCAGAGGGTGGGGGGCTACAGCAGGGGAGACACGGGGCATGAGTGGGGGGCACAAGATGGAGACACGGGGCATGAGCATGGTGTGGGGGGCAACAAGAGGGTGACATGGGGCATGAGCGGGGGGTGGGGGGCAACAGCAGGGGACATGGGCATGAGCGGGGGTGGGGGGCAACAGGAGAGACACACGGGGCATGAGCAGAGGGTGGGGGGCAACAGCAGGGAGACACGGGGCATGAGCGGGGGTGAGGGGCAACATCAGGGAGACACGGGACATGAGCCGGGGTGGGGGTAACAGGAAGGAGACACGGGTCATGAGTGGGGGGTGGGGGGCAACAGCAGGGAGACACAGAGCATGAGCGGGGGGTGGGGGGCACACGCGGGAGACACGGGGCATGAGCGGGGGGTGGGGGGGGTAACAGGAGAGAGACATGGGGCATGAGCGGGGGGTGGGGGTAACAGGAGGTAGACACGGGGCATGAGCAGGGGGCAACAGCAGGGAGACACGGGGCATGAGCGGGGGTGGGGGGCAACAGCAGGGAGACACGGGGCATGAGCGGGTGGTGGGGGGAACACGAGGGAGACACGGGGCATGAGCGGGGGGTGAGGAGTAACAGGAGAGAGACTAGGGGCATGAGCAGGGGGTGGGGGTAACAGGAGGTAGACACGGGGCATGAGCAGGGGGCAACAGCAGGGAGACACGGGGCATGAGCGGGGGGTGGGGGCAACAGCAGGGAGACACGAGACATGAGCGGGGGGTGGGGGGTAACAGGAGAGAGACACGGGTCATGAGCAGGGTGTGGGGGGCAACAGCAGGGAGACACGGGGCATGAGTGGACGGTGGGGGGCAACAGCAAGTAGACATGGGGCATGACCGGGGTGTGGGGGGAAACAGGGGAGAGACATGGGTCATGAGCAGGGTGTGGGGGGCAACAGCAGGGAGACACGGGGCATGAGTGGGGGGTGGGGGGCAACCGCAGGGAGACACGGGGCATGAGCGGGGGGTGGGGGGAACACAAGGGAGACACGGGGCATGAGCGGGGTGTGGGTGGTAACAGGAGAGAGACACGGGGCATGAGAGTGGGGTGGGGGGTAACAGGAGAGAGACACGGGTCATGAGCAGGGTGTGGGGGCAACAGCAGGGAGACACGGGGCATGAGTGGAGGATGGGGGCAACAGCAGGGAGACACAGGGCATGACCGGGGTGTGCGGGGCAACAGGAGAGAGACACGGGTCATGAGCAGGGTGTGGGGGCAACAGGCAGGGAGACACTGGGGCATGAGTGGGGGGTGGGGGGCAACAGCAGGGAGACACGGGGCATGAGCGGGGGGTGGGGGGAACACAAGGAAGACACAGGGCATGAGCGGGGGGTGGGGGGTAACAGGAGGGAGACACGGGGCATGAGCAGGGGGCAACAGCAGGGAGACACGGGGCATGAGTGGGGGGTGGGGGGCAACAGCTGGGAGACACGGGACATGAGCGGGGGGTGGGGGGTAACAGGAGAGAGACACGGGGCATGAGCGGGGGGCAACAGGAGGGAGACACGGGGCATGAGCGGGGGGTGGGGGCAACAGCAGGGAGACACGGGGCATGAGCGGGGGTGGGGGGAACACGAGGGAGACACGGGTCAGGAGCGGGGGGTGGGGGGTAACTGGAGAGAGACACGGGGCGTGAGCGGGGGGTGGGGGGCAACAGCAGGGAGACATGGGGCATGAGCAGGGGGTGGGGGGCAACAGCAGGGAGACACGGGGCATGAGCGGGGGGTGGGGGGAAACAGCAGGGAGACATGGGGCATGAGCGGGCGGTGGGGGGAACATGAGGGAGACACGGGGCATGAGCGGGGGGTGGGGGAACACGAGGGAGACACGGGGCATGAGCGGGTTGTGGGGGCAACAAGAGGGTGACACGGGTCACGAGTGGGGGGTGGGGGCAACAGCAGGGAGACACAGAGCATGAGCGGGGGGTGGGGGGCACACGAGGGAGACACGGGGCATTGGCGGGGGGGTGGGTGGGTAACAGGAGAGAGACACGGGGCATGAGCGGGGGGTGGGGGTATCAGGAGGTAGACACGGGGCATGAGCAGGGGGCAACAGCAGGGAGACACGGGGCATGAGCGGGGGTGGGGGGCAAAAGCAGGGAGACATGGGGCATGAGCGGGGGGTGGGGGGAACACGAGGGAGACATGGGAATGAGCGGGGGTGGGGGGTAACAGGAGAGAGACACAGGGCATGAGCGGGGGTGGGGGTAACAGGAGGTAGACACGGGGCATGAGCAGGGGGCAACAGCAGGGAGACACAGGGCATGAGAGGAGGCTGGGGGAACACAAGAGAGACACAGGGCAAAGCGGGGGGTGGGGGGTAACAGGAGGGAGACAGGGGGCATGAGTAGGGGGCAACAGCAGGGAGACACGGGGCATGAGTGGGGGGTGGGGGGCAACAGCTGGGAGAAGCGGGACATGAGCGGGGGTGGGGGTAACAGGAGAGAGACACGGGGCATGAGCGGGGGGTTGGGGGCAACAGGAGGGAGACACGGGGCATGAGCGGGGGGTGGGGGGAACAGCAGGGAGACACGGGGCATGAGCGGGGTGGGGGAACACGAGGTAGACACGGGGCAGGAGCGGGGGGTGGGGGGTAACAGGAGAGAGACACGGGGCATGAACGGGGGGTGGGGGGCAACAGCAGGGAGACATGGGGCATGAGCAGGGGGTGGGGGCAACAGCAGGGAGAGACGGGGCATGAGTGGGGGGTGGGGGGAAACAGCAGGGAGACATGGGCATGAGTGGGGGGAACATGAGGGAGACACGGGGCATGAGAGGGGGGTGGGGAACAGGAGGGAGACACGGGGCATGAGCGGGGGGTGGGGAGGGTAACAGGAGAGAGACACGGGCATGAGCGGGGGGTGGGGGTAACAGGAGGGAGACACGGGCATGAGCAGGGGGTGGGGGGCAACAGCAGGGAGACACAGGGCATGAGCAGGGGGTGGGGGCAACAGCAGGGAGATATGGGGCATGAGCGTGGGGTGGCCGGTAAAAGGAGAGAGACACCGGGCATGAGCGGGGGGTGGGGGCAACAGGAGGGAGACACGGGGCATGAGCGGGGGGTGGTGGGGCAACAGCAGGGAGACACGGGCATGAGCGGGGGGTGGGGGTAACAGGAGAGAGACACGGGTCATGAGCGGGGGGCAACAGCAGGGAGACACGGGGCATGAGCAGGGGGTGGGGGCAACAGCACAGAGACACTGGGCATGAGCGGGGGTGGGGGGAAACAGCAGGGAGACACGGGGCATGAGCGGGAGGTGGGGGGAACACGAGGGAGACACGGGGCATGAGAAGGGGTTGGGGGTACAGGAGAGAGACACAGGGCATGAGCGGGGGGTGGGGGGTAACAGGAGAGACACACGGGGCATGAGCAGAGGGTGGGGGGCTACAGCAGGGAGACACGGGGCATGAGTGGGGGGCACAAGAGGGAGACACGGGGCATGAGCGGGGTGTGGGGGGCAACAAGAGGGTGACATGGGGCATGAGCGGGGGGTGGGGGGCAACAGCAGGGGACATGGGCATGAGCGGGGGGGTGGGGGGCAACAGGAGAGACACACGGGGCATGAGCAGAGGGTGGGGGGGCAACAGCAGGGAGACACGGGGCATGAGCGGGGGGTTGGGGGGCAACATCAGGTAGACACGGGTCATGAGCAGGGGGTGGGGGCAACAGCACAGAGACACGGGGCATGAGCGGGGGTGGGGGGAAACAGCAGGGAGACACGGGGCATGAGCGGGGGGTGGGGGAACACGAGGGAGACACGGGCATGAGAAGGGGTTGGGGGTAACAGGAGAGAGACACAGGCATGAGCGGGGGTGGGGGCAACAGTAGGGAGACACGGGGCATGACCGGTGTGTGGGGGGCAACATAAGGGAGACACAGGGCATGACCGGGGGGTGGGGGCAACAGGAGAGAGATACGGGGCATTAGAGGGGGGTGAGGGGTAACAGGAGAGAGACACAGGGCATGAGAGCGGGATGGGGGTAACAGGAGAGAGACACGGGGCATGACCGGGGTGGGAGGCAACAGGAGAAAGACACGGGGCATGAGAGGGGGGTGGGGGCAACAGGAGAGAGACACAGGGCATGAGCGGGGGGTGTTGGGTAACAGGAGAAACACACGGGGCATGAGCAGAGGGTGGGGGGGCTACAGCAGGGAGACACGGGGCATGAGTGGGGGGCACAAGATGGAGACACGGGGCATGAGCATGGTGTGGGGGGCAACAAGAGGGTGACATGGGGCATGAGCGGGGGTGGGGGGCAACAGCAGGGGACATGGGCATGAGCGGGGGGTGGGGGGCAACAGGAGAGACACACGGGGCATGAGCAGAGGGTGGGGGGGCAACAGCAGGGAGACACGGGGCATGAGCGGGGGGTGAGGGGCACCATCAGGGAGACACGGGACATGAGCCGGGGTGGGGGGTAACAGGAAGGAGACACGGGTCATGAGTGGGGGGTGGGGGGCAACAGCAGGGAGACACAGAGCATGAGCGGGGGGTGGGGGGCACACGCGGGAGACACGGGGCATGAGCGGGGGGTGGGGGGGGTAACAGGAGAGAGACATGGGGCATGAGCGGGGGGTGGGGGTAACAGGAGGTAGACACGGGGCATGAGCAGGGGGCAACAGCAGGGAGACACGGGGCATGAGCGGGGGTGGGGGGCAACAGCAGGGAGACACGGGGCATGAGCGGGTGGTGGGGGGAACACGAGGGAGACACGGGGCATGAGCGGGGGGTGAGGAGTAACAGGAGAGAGACACGGGGCATGAGCAGGGGGTGGGGGTAACAGGAGGTAGACACGGGGCATGAGCAGGGGGCAACAGCAGGGAGACACGGGGCATGAGCGGGGGGTGGGGGCAACAGCAGGGAGACACGAGACATGAGCGGGGGGTGGGGGGTAACAGGAGAGAGACACGGGTCATGAGCAGGGTGTGGGGGGCAACAGCAGGGAGACACGGGGCATGAGTGGACGGTGGGGGGCAACAGCAAGTAGACACGGGGCATGACCGGGGTGTGGGGGGGAAACAGGGGAGAGACATGGGTCATGAGCAGGGTGTGGGGGGCAACAGCAGGGAGACACGGGGCATGAGTGGGGGGTGGGGGGCAACCGCAGGGAGACACGGGGCATGAGCGGGGGGTGGGGGGAACACAAGGGAGACACGGGGCATGAGCGGGGTGTGGGTGGTAACAGGAGAGAGACACGGGGCATGAGAGTGGGGTGGGGGGTAACAGGAGAGAGACACGGGTCATGAGCAGGGTGTGGGGGCAACAGCAGGGAGACACGGGGCATGAGTGGGAGGATGGGGGCAACAGCAGGGAGACACAGGGCATGACCGGGGTGTGCGGGGCAACAGGAGAGAGACACGGGTCATGAGCAGGGTGTGGGGGCAACAGCAGGGAGACACGGGGCATGAGTGGGGGGTGGGGGGCAACAGCAGGGAGACACGGGGCATGAGCGGGGGGTGGGGGGAACACAAGGAAGACACAGGGCATGAGCGGGGGATGGGGGGTAACAGGAGGGAGACACGGGGCATGAGCAGGGGGCAACAGCAGGGAGACACGGGGCATGAGTGGGGGGTGGGGGGCAACAGCTGGGAGACACGGGACATGAGCGGGGGGTGGGGGGTAACAGGAGAGAGACACGGGGCATGAGCGGGGGGCAACAGGAGGGAGACACGGGGCATGAGCGGGGGGTGGGGGGCAACAGCAGGGAGACACGGGGCATGAGCGGGGGTGGGGGGAACACGAGGGAGACACGGGTCAGGAGCGGGGGGTGGGGGGTAACTGGAGAGAGACACGGGGCGTGAGCGGGGGGTGGGGGGCAACAGCAGGGAGACATGGGGCATGAGCAGGGGGTGGGGGGCAACAGCAGGGAGACACGGGGCATGAGCGGGGGGTGGGGGGAAACAGCAGGGAGACATGGGGCATGAGCGGGCGGTGGGGGAACATGAGGGAGACACGGGGCATGAGCGGGGGGTGGGGGAACACGAGGGAGACACGGGGCATGAGCGGGGGGTGGGGAGGGTAACAGGAGAGAGACACGGGGCATGAGCGGGGGGTGGGGGGTAACAGGAGGGAGACACGGGGCATGAGCAGGGGGTGGGGGGCAACAGCAGGGAGACACGGGGCATGAGCAGGGGGTGGGGGGCAACAGCAGGGAGACATGGGGCATGAGCGGGGGGTGGGGGTTAACAGGAGAGAGACACGGGGCATGAGCGGGGGGTGGGGGCAACAGGAGGGAGACACGGGGCATGAGAGGGGTGTGGGGGGCAACAATAGGGTGACATGGGGCATGAGCGGGGGGTGGGGGGCAACAGCAGGGGACATGGGCATGAGCGGGGGGTGGGGGGCAACAGGAGAGACACACGGGGCATGAGCAGAGGGTGGGGGGGCTACAGCAGGGAGACACGGGGCATGAGTGGGGGGCACAAGAGGGAGACACGGGGCATGAGCGGGGTGTGGGGGGCAACAAAGGGTGACATGGGGCATGAGCGGGGGGTGGGGGGCAACAGCAGGGGACATGGGCATGAGCGGGGGGTGGGGGCAACAGGAGAGACACACGGGGCATGAGCAGAGGGTGGGGGGGCAACAGCAGGGAGACACGGGGCATGAGCGGGGGGGTTTAGGGGCAACATCAGGTAGACACGGGTCATGAGCAGGGGGTGGGGGCAACAGCACAGAGACACGGGGCATGAGCGGGGGTGGGGGGAAACAGCAGGGAGACACGGGGCATGAGCGGGGGGTGGGGGAACACGAGGGAGACACAGGGCATGAGAAGGGGTTGGGGGTAACAGGAGAGAGACACGGGCATGAGCGGGGGTGGGGGCAACAGTAGGGAGACACGGGGCATGACCGGGGTGTGGGGGGCAACATAAGGGAGACACAGGGCATGACCGGGGGGTGGGGGCAACAGGAGAGAGATACGGGGCATTAGAGGGGGGTGAGGGGTAACAGGAGAGAGACACAGGGCATGAGAGCGGGATGGGGGTAACAGGAGAGAGACACGGGGCATGACCGGGGTGGGAGGCAACAGGAGAAAGACACGGGGCATGAGAGGGGGGTGGGGGCAACAGGAGAGAGACACAGGGCATGAGCGGGGGGTGTTGGGTAACAGGAGAGACACACGGGGCATGAGCAGAGGGTGGGGGGGCTACAGCAGGGAGACACGGGGCATGAGTGGGGGGCACAAGATGGAGACATGGGGCATGAGCATGGTGTGGGGGGCAACAAGAGGGTGACATGGGGCATGAGCGGGGGGTGGGGGGCAACAGCAGGGGACATGGGCATGAGCGGGGGGTGGGGGGCAACAGGAGAGACACACGGGGCATGAGCAGAGGGTGGGGGGGCAACAGCAGGGAGACACGGGGCATGAGCGGGGGGTGAGGGGCAACATCAGGGAGACACGGGACATGAGCCGGGGTGGGGGGTAACAGGAAGGAGACACGGGTCATGAGTGGGGGGTGGGGGGCAACAGCAGGGAGACACAGAGCATGAGCGGGGGGTGGGGGGCACACGCGGGAGACACGGGGCATGAGCGGGGGGTGGGGGGGTAACAGGAGAGAGACATGGGGCATGAGCGGGGGGTGGGGGTAACAGGAGGTAGACACGGGGCATGAGCAGGGGGCAACAGCAGGGAGACACGGGGCATGAGCGGGGGTGGGGGGCAACAGCAGGGAGACACGGGGCATGATCGGGTGGTGGGGGGAACACGAGGGAGACACGGGGCATGAGCGGGGGGTGAGGAGTAACAGGAGAGAGACACGGGGCATGAGCAGGGGGTGGGGGTAACAGGAGGTAGACACGGGGCATGAGCAGGGGGCAACAGCAGGGAGACACGGGGCATGAGCGGGGGGTGGGGGCAACAGCAGGGAGACACGAGACATGAGCGGGGGGTGGGGGGTAACAGGAGAGAGACACGGGTCATGAGCAGGGTGTGGGGGGCAACAGCAGGGAGACACGGGGCATGAGTGGACGGTGGGGGGCAACAGCAAGTAGACACGGGGCATGACCGGGGTGTGGGGGGGAAACAGGGGAGAGACATGGGTCATGAGCAGGGTGTGGGGGGCAACAGCAGGGAGACACGGGGCATGAGTGGGGGGCAACCGCAGGGAGACACGGGGCATGAGCGGGGGGTGGGGGGAACACAAGGGAGACACGGGGCATGAGCGGGGTGTGGGTGGTAACAGGAGAGAGACACGGGGCATGAGAGTGGGGTGGGGGGTAACAGGAGAGAGACACGGGTCATGAGCAGGGTGTGGGGGCAACAGCAGGGAGACACGGGGCATGAGTGGGAGGATGGGGGCAACAGCAGGGAGACACAGGGCATGACCGGGGTGTGCGGGGCAACAGGAGAGAGACACGGGTCATGAGCAGGGTGTGGGGGCAACAGCAGGGAGACACGGGGCATGAGTGGGGGGTGGGGGGCAACAGCAGGGAGACACGGGGCATGAGCGGGGGGTGGGGGGAACACAAGGAAGACACAGGGCATGAGCGGGGGGTGGGGGGTAACAGGAGGGAGACACGGGGCATGAGCAGGGGGCAACAGCAGGGAGACACGGGGCATGAGTGGGGGGTGGGGGGCAACAGCTGGGAGGCACGGGACATGAGCGGGGGGTGGGGGGTAACAGGAGAGAGACACGGGGCATGAGCGGGGTGTGGGGGGCAACAGGAGGGAGACACGGGGCATGAGCGGGGGGTGGGGGGCAACAGCAGGGAGACACGGGGCATGAGCGGGGGTGGGGGGAACACGAGGGAGACACGGGTCAGGAGCGGGGGGTGGGGGGTAACTGGAGAGAGACACGGGGCGTGAGCGGGGGGTGGGGGGCAACAGCAGGGAGACATGGGGCATGAGCAGGGGGTGGGGGGCAACAGCAGGGAGACACGGGGCATGAGTGGGGGGTGGGGGGAAACAGCAGGGAGACATGGGGCATGAGCGGGCGGTGGGGGGAACATGAGGGAGACGCGGGGCATGAGCGGGGGGTGGGGGAACACGAGGGAGACACGGGGCATGAGCGGGGGGTGGGGAGGGTAACAGGAGAGAGACACGGGGCATGAGCGGGGGGTGGGGGGTAACAGGAGGGAGACACGGGGCATGAGCAGGGGGTGGGGGGCAACAGCAGGGAGACACGGGGCATGAGCAGGGGGTGGGTTGGCAACAGCAGGGAGACATGGGGCATGAGCGGGGGGTGGGGGTTAACAGGAGAGAGACACGGGGCATGAGCGGGGGGTGGGGGCAACAGGAGGGAGACACGGGGCATGAGAGGGGGGTGGGGGGCAACAGCAGGGAGACACGGGGAATGAGCGGGGGGTGGGGGGAACACGAGGGAGACACGGGTCAGGAGCGGGGGGTGGGGGTAACAGGAGAGAGACACGGGGCATGAGCGGGGGGTGGGGGGTAACAGCAGGGAGACACGGGGCATGAGCAGGGGGTTGGGGCAACAGCATAGAGACAACGGGCATGAGCGGGTGGTGGGGGGAAACAGCAGAGAGACACGGGGCATAAGCGGGGGTGGGGGAACACGAGGGAGACACGGGGCATGAGAGGGGGTTGGGGGGTAACAGGAGAGAGACAAGGGCATGAGCGGGGGGGTGGGGCAACAGCAGGGAGACACGGGGCATGACCAGGGTGTGGGGGGCAACAGCAGGGAGACACGGGGCATGACCGGGGGGTGGGGGCAACAGGAGAGAGATACGGGGCATTAGAGGGGGGTGAGGGGTAACAGGAGAGAGACACGGGGGCATGAGAGCGGGGTGGGCGGTAACAGGAGAGAGACACGGGGCTTGACCGGGGGTGGGGGGCAACAGGAGAAAGACACGGGGCATGAGAGGGGGGTGGGGGCAACAGGAGAGAGACACAGGACATGAGCGGGGGTTGGGGGGTAACAGGGGAGACACACGGGGCATGAGCAGGGGGTGGGGGGGCAACAGCAGGGAGACACGGGGCATGAGCAGGGGGTGGGGGGCACAAGAGGGAGACACGGGACATGAGCGGGGGGTCGGCGGTAACACGAGGGAGACACGGGGCATGAGCAGGTTGTGGGGGCAACAAGAGGGTGACACGGGGCATGAGCAGGGGGTGGGGTTAACAGGAGGGAGACACGGGGCATGAGTGGGGAGTGGGGTGAACACGAGGGAGACACGGGGCATGAGCGGGGGGTCGGCGGTAACACGAGGGAGACACGGGGCATGAGCAGGTTGTGGGGGCAACAAGAGGGTGACACGGGGCATGAGCAGGGGGTGGGGTTAACAGGAGGGAGACACGGGGCAGGAGCGGGGGGTGGGGGGTAACAGGAGAGAGACACGGGGCATGAGCAGGGGGTGGGGGGCAACAGCAGGGAGACATGGGGCATGAGCAGGGGGTGGGGGCAACAGCAGGGAGACACGGGGCATGAGCGGGGGGTGGGGGGAAACAGCAGGGAGACATGGGGCATGAGCGGGGGGGACATGAGAGAGACACGGGGCATGAGAGGGGGGTGGGGGAACACGAGGGAGACACGGGGCATGAGCGGGGGGTGGGGAGGGTAACAGGAGAGAGACACGGGGCATGAGCGGGGGGTGGGGGTAACAGGAGGGAGACACGGGGCATGAATAGAGGGTGGGGGGCAACAGCAGGGAGACACGGGGCATGAGCAGGGGGTGGGGGCAACAGCAGGGAAACATGGGGCATGAGCGGGGGGTGGCCGGTAACAGGAGAGAGACACCGGGCATGAGCGGGGGGTGGGGGCAACAGGAGGGAGACACGGGGCATGAGAGGGGGTTGGTGGGGCAACAGCAGGGAGACACGGGCATGAGCGGGGGGTGGGGGGAACACGAGGGAGACACAGGTCAGGAGCGGGGGGTGGGGGTAACAGGAGAGAGACACGGGTCATGAGTGGGGGGGTGGGGGGCAACAGCAGGGAGACACGGGGCATGAGCAGGGGGTGGGGGCAACAGCACAGAGACACGGGGCATGAGCGGGGGGTGGGGGGAAACAGCAGGGAGACACGGGGCATGAGCGGGGGGTGGGGGAACACGAGGGAGACACGGGGCATGAGAGGGGGTTGGGGGTAACAGGAGAGAGACACGGGCATGAGCCGGGGTGGGGCAACAGGAGGGAGACACGGGGCATGACCGGGGTGTGGGGGGCAACAGAAGGGAGACACGGGGCATGACCAGGGGGTGGGGGCAACAGGAGAGAGATACGGGGCATTAGAGGGGGGTGAGGGGTAACAGGAGAAAGACACAGGGCATGTGAGGGGGTTGGGGGCAACAGGAGAGAGACACAGGGCATGAGCGGGGGGTGGGGGGTAACAGGAGAGACACACGGGGCATGAGCAGAGGGTGGGGGGGCAACAGCAGGGAGACAGGGGGCATGAGTGGGGGGCACAAGAGGGAGACATGGGGCATGAGCCGGGGGTCAGGGGTAACAAGAGGGAGACACGGGGCATGAGCGGGGTGTGGGGGGCAACAAGAGGGTGACATGGGGCATGAGCAGGCGGTGGGGGGCAACAGCAGGGGACATGGGCATGAGCGGGGGTGTGGGGCAACAGGAGAGACACACGGGGCATGAGCAGAGGGTGGGGGGGCAACAGCAGGGAGACACGGGGCATGAGCGGGGGTGAGGGGCAACAGCAGGGAGACGCGGGACATGAGCCGGGGTGGGGGGTAACAGGAAAGAGACACGGGTCATGAGTGGGGGGTGGGGGGCAACAGCAGGGAGACACAGAGCATGAGCGGGGGGTGGGGGGCACACGAGGGAGACACGGGGCATGAGCAGGGGGTGGGGGGGTAACAGGAGAGAGACACGGGGCATGAGCGGGGGGTGGGGGTAACAGGAAGTAGACACGGGGCATGAGCAGGGGGGCAACAGCAGGGAGACACGGGGCATGAGCGGGAGTGGGGGGCAACAGCAGGGAGACGCGAGGCATGAGCGGGGGTGGGGGGTAACAGGAGAGAGACACGGGGCATGAGCGGGGGGTGGGGGTAACAGGAGGTAGACACGGGGCATGAGCAGGGGGCAACAGCAGGGAGACACGGGGCATGAGCGGGGGGTGGGGGCAACAGCAGGGAGACACGGGACATGAGCGGGGGTGGGGGGTAACAGGAGAGAGACACGGGTCATGAGCAGGGTGTGGGGGGCAACAGCAGGGAGACACGGGGCATGAGTGGATGGTGGGGGGCAACAGCAGGTAGACACGGGGCATGACCGGGGTGTGGGGGGGAAACAGGGGAGAGACATGGGTCATGAGCAGGGTGTGGGGGGCAACAGCAGGCAGACACGGGGCATGAGTGGGGGGTGGGGGGCAACCGCAGGGAGACACGGGGCATGAATGGGGGGTGGGGGAACACAAGGGAGACACAGGGCATGAGCGGGGGGTTGGGGGTAACAGGAGAGAGACACGGGACATGAGAGTGGGGTGGGGGGTAACAGGAGAGAGACACGGGTCATGAGCAGGGTGTGGGGGCAAAAGCAGGGAGACACGGGGCATGAGTGGGGGGTGGGGGCAACAGCAGGGAGACACGGGGCATGAGCGGGGGGTGGGGGGAACACAAGGGAGACACAGGGCATGAGTGGGGTGTGGGGGGTAACAGCAGGGAGACACGGGGCATGAGTGGGGGGTGGGGGGCAACAGCTGGGAGACACGGGACATGAGCGGGGTTGGGGGGTAATAGGAGAGAGACACGGGGCATGAGCGGGGGTTGGGGGGCAACAGGAGGGAGACAAAGGCATGAGCGGGGGTGGGGGGCAACAGCAGGGAGACACGGGGCATGAGCGGGGGGTGGGGGGAACACAAGGGAGACACAGGGCATGAGCGGGGGTGGGGGGTAACAGGAGGGAGACACGGGGCATGAGCAGGGGGCAACAGCAGGGAGACACGGGGCATGAGTGGGGGGTGGGGGGCAGCAGCTGGGAGACACGGGACATGAGCGGGGGGTGGGGGGTAATAGGAGAGAGACACGGGGCATGAGCTGGGGTTGGGGGGGCAACAGGAGGGAGACACGGGGCATGAGCGGGGGGTGGGGGGCAACAGCAGGAAGACACGGGGCATGAGCGGGGGTGGGGGGAACACGAGGGAGACACGGGTCAGGAGCGGGGGGTGGGGGGTAACAGGAGAGAGACACGGGGCGTGAGCGGGGGGTGGGGGGCAACAGTAGGGAGACACGGGGCATGAGCAGGGGGTGGGGGGCAACAGCAGGGAGACACGGGGCATGAGCGGGGAGTGGGGGGAAACAGCAGGGAGACATGGGGCATGAGCGGGTGGTGGGGGGAACATGAGGGAGACACGGGGCATGAGCGGGGGGTGGGGGAACACGAGGGAGACACGGGGCATGAGCGGGGGGTGGGGAGGGTAACAGGAGAGAGACACGGGGCATGAGCGGGGGGTGGGGGGTAACAGGAGGGAGACACGGGCCATGAGCAGGGGGTGGGGGGCAACAGCAGGGAGCCACGGGGCATGAGCGGGGGGTGGGGGGCAACAGCAGGGAGACATGGGGCATGAGCGTGGGGTGGGGGGTAACAGGAGAGAGACACGGGGCATGAGCGGGGGGTGGGGGCAACAGGAGGGAGACACGGGGCATGAGAGGGGGGTGGGGGGGCAACAGCAGGGAGACACGGGGCATGAGCGGGGGGTGGGGGGAACACGAGGGAGACACGGGTCAGGAGCGGGGGGTGGGGGTAACAGGAGAGAGACACAGGGCATGAGCGGGGGGTGGGGGGCAACAGCAGGGAGACACGGGGCATGAGCAGGGGGTGGGGGCAACAGCGGGGCATGAGCGGGGGTGGGGGGAAACAGCAGGGAGACACGGGGCATAAGCGGGGGTGGGGGAACACGAGGGAGACACGGGGCATGAGAGGGGGTTGGGGGTAACAGGAGAGAGACAAGGGCATGAGCGGGGGGGTGGGGGCAACAGCAGGGAGACACGGGGCATGACCGGGGTGTGGGGGGCAACAGAAGGGAGACACAGGGCATGACCGGGGGGTGGGGGCAACAGGAGAGAGATACGGGGCATTAGAGGGGGGTGAGGGGTAACAGGAGAGAGACACGGGGGCATGAGAGCGGGGTGGGCGATAACAGGAGAGAGACACGGGGCATGACCGGGGGTGGGGGCAACAGGAGAAAGACACGGGGCATGAGAGGGGGGTGGGGGCAACAGGAGAGAGACACAGGACATGAGCGGGGGGTGGGGGGTAACAGGAGAGACACACAGGGCATGAGCAGGGGGTGGGTGGGCAACAGCAGGGAGACACGGGGCATGAGCAGGGGTGGGGGGCACAAGAGGGAGACACGGGACATGAGCGGGGGGTCGGCGGTAACACGAGGGAGACACGGGGCATGAGCAGGTTGTGGGGGCAACAAGAGGGTGACACGGGGCATGAGCAGGGGGTGGGGTTAACAGGAGGGAGACACGGGGCATGAGCGGGGGGTGGGGTGAACACGAGGGAGACACGGGGCATGAGCGGGAGGTGGGGGGTAACAGCAGGGAGACACGGGGGTGGGGGGAACACGAGGGAGACACGGGGCATGAGCGGGGGTGGGGGGAAACAAGAGAGAGACACGAGGCATGAGCAGAGGTGGGGGGGTACAGGACGGAGACACGGGTAATGAGCGGGGGGTGAGGGGATACAGGAGGGAGACACGGGGCATGAGTGGGGGTGGGGGGAACAGGGGAGACACAGGGCGGCATGAGCAGGGGGTGGGGGGGACACGAGGGAGACACGGGGCATGAGCAGGGGGGTGGGGGGAACAGGGGAGACACGGGGCATGAGCGGGGGTCGGGGGATACAGGAGGGAGACACGGGTAATGAGCAGGGGGTGGGGGGATACAGGAGGGAGACACGGGTAATGAGCGAGGTAGGGGGAACGGGATATCCGCTCCTCGGTCCTCTGCAGGCCACCGTGTACCGATGGCTGGCGTGTCTCCTGCAAGTCTGCAGCAGCCTGGGATGTTCAGGAAGTGTAATCCACATGAACCTCACACAGCCCCATTGGAGGCCCCGCTGTCCTCTGATCTTATCGCATTGGAATTTTCGCTTGTTATGTTGTGATAATCACTTGTGAAGTCTGAAGTCACCACAGAGCTTGCCACAGATGCCAATATACGAACAATAATCTATGATGGCGGGCGTCTCTGAAAATAAGATGCGCTGCACGCTTTACTGCAGCCAATGGGAGAGCATGTCAGATGTCCACGGACATCACGCAAGTCGCTTGCCCAATCCCTGTCCTGTCCGCGGAGCGAACAGGGAAGTGTGTCTGCGAAGCGGACACAGATATCACTAAGTTTTTTCCACTTACATTTTTGTCTATTTTTTAAAAACTACTGGACGGATTTAAACCAAATAAAAAAAGCACGCTTTCGGGACCAAGCCGCCGCTCCTGCTGCAAATTTGGTGTAGATCCGTCCAGCAGTTTGGGCTGTAGACGTGAGCAAAGTTTTTCCCCATTATGTCTATGAGAAAAAAAAAAGTTTTGGGACCCCCCCTATAACTTTGCCCCCCCTGGACCAAACCTCACCAAACTGTGAGTGGGCCATATACTTTTTTTGCAAAGTTTGGTGAGGATTCGTCCAGGGGGAGCGAAGTTATAAGCCGCCCAAAAAGTGCTCTTCCTATGGAAACAGCAACTTAACCATAACTACATAACTACATGGCCACTACTGTGGCCATGTAATATATTCACTAACAAAAACATTGTTAAAGGGACGTTATGGTTAAGTTGCACTAGTAAAAACCTATGCAATTCAATTGACAAACGTTGCTACAGGGACGTTATGGTTACAGGTAAAACCGGAAAAAAAACGGAAATTCACCAGTTATGGTAAGCTAAGCAACCATACCTCACGCCACCAGTGTGCACCACAAGGACTAACATCCATGGCAAAATCTCATTGATGACATCACTGATGACATCACATGTGCATTTAATTTTCATGGAAAGCCTCCACAAGGATTGTTATTGTAATGGTGGCAGAAAACTATCAAAGATCATTGGAATAACTATCATAAGATAAGTAGTTCATTGTGCAATGCATTGCTATACACACCATTGTATTACAGATTTCCTTGAAGTACATGAACCAACTCATGTGGACACGTAGCCATTGTCTGCACCATGCCCCATAGAAGTGTAATCTTGAAAATCTTCCCATGTTACATAGTGAAATCATGAATGCTATCGTTTTAGAGTTTCGGGTACTGTGAAACATGTAAGAGGTAGCTACCATTGCCTTAATAACTACATAAATGCACTACTACACAGAAAACATAAAGACACCACAATGCATACAAATATACAGGGAAATTACCGTAAGCAAACAAGAAGCTGTATTACCGGAAAGTGTTCATAACATAACTGATTACCTTCATACACAGAGATGATTGCTGTGTTTTATGCTTTCTTCTTCCCCTATATGTATATGTTTCATATGATGTGCGTGAAGCAGCTTTGTACAAGCGCGATACAAATAAAATATCATATTATATATCATATCATAACCCCGAGGAAAGTAGTGCAAGAATATATGTTATGTTATGTTATGTTATTTTGCACTTATATAGCGCCTTATATACCATTGGTATGGTCTGAAGGCGCTGGTAGGTTGAACGCCCTTGGGAACCGCAGTTCAGATCAGTAGAGAGAGTAGGGAGAGTCAAAAAGGTGCGTGTGAGCACCGGATATGTGTGCAGCTCGTGCGGCACTTGTGTAATAGCTGCTTCTTATCGGTAGGTGTGGTGGTTGAGAGATCAGGAGAATGTGTTCGTTCTGGCAGGATTTATCCGGAACGGATGTGGCTGCGTTAGGCCTGAGGAAAACGCCTGGCTGGGGGTGTGAGACCAGCAGTGTTTACATAGAATGATGTGGAGTAAGCGGCGGATGTTCGTATGAGAACAGTTATACCGAATGGTGTCATAGTATCTCTGTGTTCTAGTTGAGTGGTGATGTAAAGGAGAGAGTAAGCGTGGTGGTGTGATATGATGGGTTATATGCTTTTTCAATGTGCAAACTTCTAAATGCAACTTTCCCAGAGAAGCTACTGGGCGAAACTTCTAAGTACAATTTTCCACACAAAGGCTATTGGGTACACTTCTAAATTCAATTTATCAGAGAGGCTATTTGGCACACTTCTAAATGTAACTCTCACAGAGGCTATTGGGTACACTTCTAAATGCAATTTTCACAGAGCATCTACTGGGCACACTTCTAAATTCAAGTTTCCAGAGAGGCTATTGGGCAAACTTCTAAATGCAACTTTCCAGAGTGTCTATTGGATACACTTCTATAATCAACTTTCACAGATGCTATTGGTAGTACTTCTAAATACAACTTTCAAAGCGTGGCTATTGGGCATACTTCTAAATGCAGCTTTCACAGAGGATATTGGGCCCATATCTAAATTCAATTTTCCACAGAGAGGCTATTGGGCGCACTATTAAAATTAATTTTCCAGCGAGGCTATTGGGAACATTTCTAAATTCAATTTACCAGAGGGGCTTTTGGGCACACTTCTAAATGTAACTCTCACAGAGGTTATTGGGTAATTGGGTACACTTCTAAATTTCACAGAGGGGGTATTGGGCACCCTTCTAAGTGCAACTTTCACAGAGTGGTTATTGGGGACACTATTAAATTCACAGCGAGCTTATTGGGCATACTTCAAAATGCAACTTTCCAGAGTGTCTATTGGGCACACTTCTTAATGCAGTTTCACAGAGTGAGTATTGGGTACACTTCTAAATGCAACTTTCACAGAGTGGCTATTGGGCACACTTCTAAATGCAACTTTCACAGAGGATCTTGGGCACACTTCTAAATTCCATTTACCAGAGAGGCTATTGGGCACATTTCTAAAATTCAAGGAGAGGCTATAGGGCACACTTTCTAAATGCAACTTTCACATGCTAACATTCACAATTCCATCTAGATGCGGCGCAGTCCAATATTCACAATTCCATCTAGGAGTGGACATGCTAACTTTCACAATTCCATCTAAGAGTGGACATGCTAACATTTCTCAATTCCATCTAGGTGCGGACATGCTAACATTCACAATTCCATCTAAGAGTGGACATGCTAATATTTCACATTTCTATCTAGGTGAGGACATGCTAACATTTCACAATTCCATCTAGGTGCGGACATGCTAACATTCACAATTCCATCTAAGAGTGGACATGCTAACTTTCACAATTCCATCTAGGTGCGGACATGCTAATATTTCACATTTCTATCTAGGTGAGGACATGCTAACATTTCACAATTCCATCTAGGTGCGGACATGCTAACATTCACAATTCCATCTAAGAGTGGACATGCTAACTTTCACAATTCCATCTAGGTGCGGACATGCTAACATTCACAATTCCATCTAAGAGTGGACATGCTAACTTTCACAATTCCATCTAGGTGCGGACATGCTAGTATTTCACATTTCTATCTAGGTGAGGACATGCTAACATTTCACAATTCCATCTAAGAGTGGACATGCTAACATTCGCAATTCCATCTAAGAGTGGACATGCTAACTTTCACAATTCCATCTAGGTGCGGACATGCTAACTTTCACAATTCCATCTAAGAGTGGACATGCTAACTTTCACAATTCCATCTAAGAGTGGACATGCTAACTTTCACACTTTCATCTAAGAGTGGACATGCTAATATTTCACAATTCCATCTAAGAGTGGACATGCTAACTTTCACACTTCCATCTAAGAGTGGACATGCTAACTTTCACAATTCCATCTAAGAGTGGACATGCTAATATTTCACAATTCCATCTAAGAGTGGACATGCTAACTTTCACAATTCCAACTAGGTGTGGACATGCTAATATTATGGCAGTCTATGTTATTTGGAGGTAAGATAGAGTGGCATGGGCTTTCTGGAGTGGAGTGATTGCTCTACTCCCTACCCATCCCACACTCACGGTTTTGGTGGTGTCTGTTAGCTGCTGGCTTCCTTGGTGTCCCCTGTGGACACCTGCAGACACATCTTGGAGCCGCCAATAATGGAGCCGCCCTTGGCCTTGGGGCCCTTCGCCGCTGGGGGCTGCCGGGCAGAGGGCTGCCCTGGGAGGAGCAGTGATGAAGGGCGGGATGGGCGGGTTGGGAGGCAGGAGGGGGCGGGACCAGGAAGGGGTGGGAGGCGGGTGGGCGGGTGAGGGAGAACCAGGAAGGGGAGGCCGGGAGACACGGGGCAACGCGGGGCCTGGGCACACGATATTTTAGTAATTACAAGGGAAAGGGGCGCGGATGGGTAGGCACACTCACCTGCTCCTTGGGTGAAATCAGGGCAGGGGGCAGGGGGCGGGAACGTGTACCAGGAAGAGGAGCGGGGAAGAGAAACGCTGCACACGGGGCCTGGGGGGGATACATTTGGACAAGGGTGGCCCAAAATGGGTCGCGGGACAATGGGGGTCTTACCTTGTGCAGAGATGGGAAAGGAGGAGGCGGCAGGGGAAGCGGGTCGCCAGTATCCTTGCGAGGGAGGGATAGCCAATCAGGGCAGGGGGCAGGAACGTGTACCAGGAAGAGGAGCGGGGAAGAGAAACGCTGCACACGGGGCCTGGGGGGATACATTTGGACAAGGGTGGCCCAAAATGGGTCGCGGGACAATGGGGGTCTTACCTTGGGCAGAGATGGGAAATGAGGAGGCGGCAGGGGAAGCGGGTCGCCAGTATCCTTGCGAGGGAGGGATAGCCAATAAGGGCAGGGGGCGGGAACGTGTACCAGGAAGAGGAGCGGGGAAGAGAAACGCTGCACACGGGGCCTGGGGGGGATACATTTGGACAAGGGTGGCCCAAAATGGGTCGCGGGACAATGGGGGTCTTACCTTGGGCGCGAATGGGAAATGAGGAGGCGGCAGGGGAAGCGGGTCGCCAGTATCCTTGCGAGGGAGGGATAGCCAATCAGGGCAGGGGGCGGGAACGTGTACCAGGAAGAGGAGCGGGGAAGAGAAACGCTGCACACGGGGCCTGGGGGGGATACATTTGGACAAGGGTGGCCCAAAATGGGTCGTGGGACAATGGGGGTCTTACCTTGGGCGCGGATGGGAAATGAGGAGGCGGCAGGGGAAGCGGGTCGCCAGTATCCTTGCGAGGGAGGGATAGCCAATCAGGGCAGGGGGCGGGAACGTGTACCAGGAAGAGGAGCGGGGAAGAGAAACGCTGCACACGGGGCCTGGGGGGGATACATTTGACAAGGGTGGCCCAAAATGGGTCGCGGGACAATGGGGGTCTTACCTTGGGCAGAGATGGGAAATATGAGAAGGGTGCCGTACAGAAAGATAGAACCTTTTGAATTGTTACTTCCTGACTGTTAGTGACGAAAAGCACATGGCCTACTTATGTCAGTGAACAAAAAAGGGGCAGTCACACATGTGATGTCATCAATGATGTCATCAATGAGATTTGTGATGGAATCTTCCTTTTACTTCACACTGGTGGCGCGAGTTATGGTTGCTTGGCTTACCATAACTGTGAAATTTCGTTTTTTTTTGGGTTTTACCTCTAACCATAACGTCCCTGTAGCAACGTTTGTGAATTGAATTGCATAGGTCTTTACTAGTGCAACTTAACCATAACGTCCCTTTAACAATGTTTTTGTTAGTGAATTTCATAGGTTTTCAGTAGGGCACTGTAACCAGAACGTTGCTTTAGGCTAGTGTCTTCTGTAAAGATGATAGTTGTTTGGTACTGCAACAGAACCATAACGTCCCGTTAACAACGGTTTGTTACTGATTTCTTGGCTGCCCTCATGATAAACATATGGAAAGGTCAAATTGTCTTGTGTATGTATCCGTTTGGGCTACCTCTTCCTTTTCCGAATAGTGTTGGTGTATCTTAGCAATTACACAATTGTCACTCACGGGCGACTACTTAGCAGACACCAAAACCCTCACCACCATCTACTCCACCATCCAATCCTGGATGTCAGAGAACTGGCTCTGCCTAAACAGTGAAAAAACTGAACTCCTCCTCATAGGGTTACCTTTCACTCTGGGCAACCTCAGAGATCAAAACGCTTCCTTCACCATTGATAACATTCCCATCAAGGTCTCCAACCACGTGAAGACGCTCGGAGTCTACCTGGACTCTAACCTATCCATGGACAGATAGGTTAATGCTATCGCCGCCTCCTCAGCTTACTACTCTAAAGTGCTCAACGCCGCCAGGCCCTTCCTGTCCCGCCATAACTGCCTCACCATTGCCAGGGCAATTATCGGGTCAAGGCTAGACTATTGTAATGCCCTCCTCATTGGGACCTCCAACAAAAACATTGCCAAATTGCAGCTAGTCCAAAACAACGCTCTGAGGGCAGCCACAGGTACCGCCAGAAGAGACCATATCTCCGAAATCAGAAGGCAGGCACACTGGCTCCCAGTCAAAGAGAGAATTGTCTTCAAAACCCTCGCCATCACCCACAAATGCCTGCATGAATGTTCCCCTCCATACCTTACACAAAGGATTACTAAGCACACGGCCACAAGACCCTTAAGATTGTGCTATGTCAACACAATTGTCACACCCACAACACAAAAGGTGCGCGATGGTGGCTCCAGCTTCCCCACCCAATCAGCCACGCATTGGAATGCACTGCCACCTCACCTCAGACTGATTGAGTCACACCTAGCCTTTCGCAAGGCTATCAAAACTAGGCTCTTTGCTTAATTTGCCTCTCAATGTGATTCTGTATAAGTATGATTCCTTTAGCTTGCTTGCTATTGTGTAACTATGAGACCTGTGGTCACCTGTTTTGTTTCTCACGAGTCCTCTCATCTTCTGTAACAGCGCTTCGATGCCTTTTGTCTGCAAGTGCACTTGACAAAATAAAATAAAAAAATAAATACAGATGTACATGGTTAATATTGGTGAGTGTTTGAGTAGTTTCTCTTTTTGTGTTAACATTGCATGGTGAATCTGTGCTGCACAGTTCTGGCTGAGATGACTACAGATGAGAAATATGGACATTTCCTAGGGAGACTGCACCTGGTCGGCGTATGTGCAGTCACACTGCAAGTATCCGTAGGACTGCATTAGTGGCCGCATGTCTGCATCTTCTAATGCACTTTTACATAGTTGTGGAAGCGCACGTGTATCCGTTCCACACCTATACCCATTCATTGGTCATCCACTGTGTGCTGGTAACACTGCCCCTGTCGCCAGCCCTACGTATTCATATGGTAGGCTAACGCATTCCAAGTACTCCTGCCGACTACATGGGTGGCTCTGCAAACCTACCAATGTGTGGCTAAAGCATGCCTAACTGTATGACGGCCACTGGTAAACAAGGAACAGCAACCTTGTGGGCGTGTTAAATGTCGCATTAATTTGATTGATATGCTGCTTGCCTTTCCATGACCCGTGAAACAGACATCCTGTCTGCACTGAGCAGTGTGATGGAAAGTGTCAAGAGGTTGCCTGCGGGTCGTACAGTTGAAGAAAACATGTAACTGCAGGTGGGACAGTTTGTAGTGTGTATGCAAAATGGCAAGGCTGGTGAGGCTTGGTCACGCACATACTAGCCTAAAGGCAAGTAAGGAAACAGCATAATATGCACAGCGCAAACAATGTTAGTGGTGGATAGAAAAGTACTGTAGCTGCATGGGTCGCAGAAAATAAATGGCTTCCTGCTCCACGTAATGAAGCTGTGTTTCGCGATGTTGTAAACATTCTTGTATTCCAGAATGTATGCATCTCTGTGAATGCTACTCCTAAGACTAATGGCGTAGCATGAAGTGTTTGTACGGCATGTGACGACAACTGAAATGAAAGCACAAGGGACCAGTGGGCAGTCTACCGCCCTTCCAACAATTGCGTTGGGTAATTTCATGTACAGCATTTGCCACATCTACTGCAGGTGACAAGAGGGGCACTCCTTTAGGGCAGCGGAGCTCTAAAACATCCTTGCAGATCATATGCCACGCTACAGACCCTTACCCCGCAAAGGGCATTGTATTGTGCATGTACTGCAACATGCTACTCTACAGAGGGAAGATACTTGGAAGTGAGTGGGAAGTGTCCTTCCAGGAGCATGACAATGACTGTCGCCTATGTAGGTGAGGGCCACCCAATAATTCTGTCTCTCGGCACGTCCCCTATGGTATCCATGCAGGTACTGCCCCTTCTGTACCAGGACTTTCCTGCATTTCCTTCTGTGGAATGTGTCAGAAGACTATAATAAATGGAAATGAACTGGGAAAGGAAAAAAGGGAAATAAAGAAAGAATGTTTTAGTGATGAACAATGTAATTGCCGATGAATGGATGTAGGGCGGGAGTTGGGGCATTGTGCAAAACACTGTAGTTCAATCGGTTAGAAAGGGGGTTGCAGTAGAAATAGGTTTCTTTAAGTGTTGCACAGCATTTGGAATAATATCAGTGCGCAACACTTACTACGCAATGTTTTCACTACTTTCAAGAAGGGCACCAAGGCAATTTGGATGGGGTGTGCAGAAATCGGTATGGCTGGCGAAAACTGTTTGTGCTGTGGAACGTCATATTCCCATGTGTGAAGTTCACCATCAGCACATGTCGTACAAAGGCACAAATTCACTTCTTGGCAATGTACTGCGCTTTCTCCATTTGCGGACCAAATGAAAAATGATGCAGACACATTGATGTCTGCATAATGTGATAGAAAGTTATGCAAGAGATCGGAAACAAACGCATGACCTGGACAAGTGCCTCCATCGCAAACAGCACTGAAACTTGTGTAACATGCTGTGCAATTTTCACTCCAGAATAAACAAAAATAATATTGGTATTATTGCGTGTCACCAAAGTGTCACACAGACAAACCAAAATCAGTCACTTCATTGTAGGTACTCCATGGCACTACACATCCACATGATAGATTCCAAAATGAGTAGCCACTGCACAGTGTTTTCCATTCACTTTCAGTCAATGTATTTCGAACTCCCCTAAAACCCGCACAATGTGGCTCGTGAAACACACAGCCATAACTGCACCCTCTGCATTTCTGTCGACAAATACACTGTGTACCACAGTCTGTGCATACACACCACACTCAGAAACCTTATTGACCAATCCCTTAGCCTCTAAAGGCACATTTCTTCGGCCGTCATCTGCAAAAGGGACGTATATAACACGTGCCACCCTACAACTATCGCGATATTTGCTGACTTTTCATGCTGTGCGCACGCAGGAGTGGGGGAATACATTTCAGCTAGGGTCGGGGATGTTGTTAGTTGTGGCAGCTCTTAAAAGAGCCTTTTTTATTTTTTTTATTTTTAAAGGTGCTTGCATAGAAACTCCTTTTTTTGCATTTTTTATAAGTAATTTTGTGTTTTCAACGTTAGCTCACATTCTTACAATAGGGTCTTCAGTGCAGCCTGTAGATTGTGAAACAAAATGTCATTGCCACTGGTCGACAAAGACATGCCATTTCCTTTGGAAATGATTTTTATATCGAGTACCAATGTTCTCATTCTCACAGGAGAACATCCCAGCAGCACTCAGGAAGTCACATATACTTCTGTTGATGAGGCCCCTTCCAACCTCTCGCTGGTGACAGGAATCATTGGAATACTTCCACACTATTCTCGGGGTTATACATGAGAAAAGCACCTTGGCATTGGAAAAAATGCACTGCACTGCTTTCATCATTTTCTTCAGTTGACGGTACACACGGGAACAAGGCATGGAACCCAAATAGAAGGCTCCAAAGTGCACAACCACAACATGTACAATTGCCAAAGAGGCCAAGCGTCGACATTCTACAAGCACTGCAGCGAAACAGCGCGCTTCGACCCTGCACCACAAAGAGTCCACTCCCTCCAAACCGAAATTGCCACAAAAGCCTTCTTGGAGGGTGTACACAAACAGATCTTCCACAAAGGCATCACCCACGACGAAAACTGTGGGTCTTGCCATGTTTGCCAGCTGCACTACACAAACTAATGGAAAAAATGACTGCCGCCCTTTCCTGTGACGCACAATCTGTTTGGACATTCCCCACAGTCTCATTTCCATTGACCACCATGGTGAGAAGCGCAGAATATGGCACGTGCCTTTCCCCAAGTACCGTGAGTGCCGCACCCTAGTGAAGCAGGAGGAGTTCTTCTCCCTATTGGTGCTCTTTCCTGTGACGCACACCCTGAGCACCTGATTGGACAAAGGCCATACTCCCATTTCCATTGGCCAGCATGGTGAGAAACGCACAATGTGGCACGCATGCTTCCCCAAGTGGCAGGAGAGCCACGCCCCAGTAAAGCAGGGGGACTCCTTTTTTCACTTTCCACTCCAGCCATGCATGCAAGGCACTAGGCCCTCCCCACAGAAAACACACCATAGTACAGGCTATGGTTAAATGCTCATGTCATGCGCAATTCATCCTGCCAGCTTTCACCCTGGGCACATATTTGCAAGCATGGCTTCATAACGTTGTGTTGGGTGTACTGAACGGTATGTAGGAGCCTGTGTACATTAGCCATAGTTTACATGTGTGCTGATGAGCACGGCCTTTCATGCTGCAATATTTTACAGCACTTCCAAAAGCAAGGGGATTATAAGGGCCAAACCATAGGAAATGCACATGGTGGCATGTGTCTCCCTATTGTTCAACAGGGGCAATGATGTACACCGTATGCTAAAGTACGCATACCAGCTCACATCTGCTTCTATAACAAGTCTATAATGTCCTCCATAACCATTGTGTAAAAGTCACCAACTTCAAATGCATACAAACGCCATCGTACACGCTATGTTTAAATGCTCATGCCATGTGCACTGCACTCCCCGTCGTCAATTGAGCCTGCCAGCTTTCACCCTGGGCCCATATTTGCATCCATGGCTGCATAACGGTTCGAGTGTGCTGAACGGTATGTAGGATGCTGTGTATATTAGCCATAGGTTACATGTGTGCTCCTGAACACATCCTTTCATGCTGCAATATCTTAAAGCACTCCGTAAAGCAAGGGGCTTATAAGGGGCAAACCATATGAAAAGTACATGGTGGCACATGGTGCCCTATTGTGCAACAGGGGCAATGATGTACACCATATGCTAATTTACGCATAGCAGCTCTCTTCCACTGGTCGACCAAGTGCACAATGTCCTCCACAACCATTGTGTAAAAGTCACCAACTTCAAATGCATGCAAAGTGACAACTGCATGGCTGCAGTAGGTTGTGGTGGCTGTTATAAAGGCTAGGTTGTTGGGTGCAGGTGTGGTGAATGGTATGTAGGAAACTGTGTGCATTGGCCATGTTTTACATGTGTGCTGCTGAGCACGTCCTTTCATGCTGCCATATCTTACAGCACTTCCTAAAGCAAGGGTCTTCCAAGGGCCTAACCATAGCAAACGCAAATGGTGACATGTGGCTCCCTATTCTGCAACAGGGGCAATGAGGTGCACCTTATCCTAATGTGCGCATAGCAGCTCACTTCTGCTGTTCTACCAAGTCTACAATGTCCTCCACAACCATTGCGTACAAGTCACCAACCTGACATGCATGCAGACTGACAAGTGCATGACTGCATTACATTGTGGTGGCTGTCATGAAGGCCTAGCCTGCTGGGTGCATGGCCTATGGCCTACGGTCTTCGGCCATGCACCCAACAGTCTAGGCCTTACCCACACCCACCACAACATAACAAAGCCATGCAGGCGAACATGTAGGCATGTGTCACAAATCAGAAAGGCAACATAGGCACCAGCACTTCTACCCAACCTTCGCACCCTAAAGCAGGAATGCATGCACACATGTTCCACTTACCGTAATGCACAAACATACCACAGGGTTTGGCACCGCTACCCACTTCCATTCAGAAACCATTGTAATAATGCCAACCAAAAAACATAATCATCACCACATTGGTCCTGCTCTCCACACTGTACTACATGCACACAAGCAGTACTGCATAGTGCACTGCAACACTTACAAATCAGCGCAATGCACCCTACGCAAGCACATGTAAGAACCAGTTGCACCGTAACCTCTTCCGTATTTACACTATTCCATTAGTGCACCCAGTGGACACAGTACACGACTGGTCACTGCAGCATCTCCACCCATACACTGACAACTGTACGATGTTCTACCAATCATCACACACATGCAACCAACAATGTGTGCAATGCAGCCAAAGCAGACACACAAAGCGACAATGTGGTACCGACTTTCAACCAGTGGACATACCTTTTCAACCAGTGGGCATACTTTTCTGTGCAAGGGCTGCAGACATGCATTAAAGTGGCTATGGACTTACTACACACAGCACACCATAGTACACCATATCTGTAAATGTGCATGTCTTGTGGAATGCACTCCACTTCTGAAAATGTGCCTGCCACCATTCATCACACAAAGACATTGCGGCTGACAATGAACACAAAAGACTTTTGCCTGTTCAGAGAACTGCAAATTGGCCTACTATGCACGTATACCACTGGAACACCACCGTCTTCTTCTAATGAGATGTATCACTTGCAGCACTTCTCACTCCCCCACATTTTCCAACCCTTCTTCCCACCACCAGATGCCGTAAACTATGTTTCCCAGGCCCTTTCTTCGCCGCACTGCCTTCGGAAACAACATGCCAGCGTTATCGAAAACTATTCACGCACAATACGTCACCATACACAGCAGTGCAATCACATTTTTCACCGCGTGATGAACAGGGAAAAGGGACACCAGAGCGGAGGCAGATATAACTACTTTTAATGGCTACACAGTTACATACAAGAGGCCCAGCCATGAACACAATGCATTAGGGTTTTGGCACACACACCACTACACTGTCCTCTGAAACACCATGGCGACGTTTCCCAAAACCTTTGACGCAGAGCATGCTTCCCTCCAGCCAACCAACGCCAGCGTCTAATGTTCACCGACAGCACGGCGCCCCGCATGCCAATGAGACTTTGGTCTGCTTAGTGAACAGGGAAATGGGTCCGCTCCGTGGACCCAGATATCACACATTTTTTGGGATGTACATTTCAGCTCTTTACAACAAAAGTACTGGTCGGATTTCCACCAAACACACAAAAGCACGCTTTCTGACCCAAGCCCTGCTCCTGCCGCCAATTCTGGTGAAAATCCATCCAGCCATTCAACCTGTAGCCGTACGCAATGTATTTGACCATTCAGCCTATGGAAAGAAAAAACAAATGGGGACCCCCGCTATACCTTTGCCCCCACCCCCGCACGAAAACTTCACCCAACTTGTCAAAAAAATTCAGAGCCGGCCATATATTTTTTTTGCAAAGTTTGGTGAGCATTCCTCCAGAGGGAGCTAAGTTATAAGCCACCGAAAAAGAGCTATTCCTATGAGTTTAGCAACTTAACCATAACTACTCTGCCTCTACCGCGGGCCGTGTAATATATATTACATGGCCATGAAAGTGGCCATGTAGTTATGGTTAAGTTGCTGTTTCGATAGGAAGAGCACTTTTTGGGCGGCTTATAACTTCGCTCCCCCTGGACGAATCGTCACCAAACTTTGCAAAAAAAGTATATGGCCCACTCTAAATTTGTTGCAAAGTTTGGTGAGGTTTGGTCCAGGGGGGGCAAAGTTATAGGGGGGGTCCCAAAACTTCTTTTTTCACATAGACATAATGGGAAAAAAATTTGCTCACGCCTACAGCCCAAACCGCTAGACGGATTTACACCAAATTTGCAGCGAGAGCGGCAGCTTGGTCCCGAAAGCGTGCTTTTTTTTATTTGGTGTAAATCCGTCCAGTAGTTTTTTTTAAAATGACAAAAATGTAAGTGCAAATAATTAGTGATATCTGTGTCCGCTTCGCGGACACACTTCCCTGTTCGCTCCACGGACAAGATGGGGATTGGGCAAGCGCTTGAGTGATGTCTGATGTGCGCTCTGATTGGCTGCCGTAAAGCGTGCAGTGCGTCTATTGTGAGAGACGCCGCTATCTTTGTTCATCGGTTCATGGAGCGTTTCACAGTAAGCTCTGTGTGTTCCTCCCGTTCCCCCCACCCCCGCTCATGCTCCGTGTCTCTCTCCCGTTCCCCCACCCCCCGCTCATGGCCCGTGTCTCTCTCCAATTCCTCCCACCCCCCGATCATGCCCCGTGTCTCCCCTGTTCCCCCCACCCCCCGCTCATGCCCCGTGTCTCCCCTGTTCCCCCCAACCCCGCTCATGCCTCGTGTCTCTCTCCTGTTCCCCCCACCCCCGCTCATGGCCCGTATCTCTCTCCCATTCCCCCCACACCCGCTCATGCCCCGTGTCTCCCTCCTGTTCCCCCCACACCCCGCTCATGCCCCGTGTCTCCCTCGTGTTTCCCCCACCCCCTGCTCATGCCCCGTGTCTCCCCTGTTCCCCCCACTCCCTGCTCATGCCCTGTGTCTCCCTCCCGTTCCCCCCCACCCCCGCTCATGCCCCGTGTCTCCCTCGCGTTTCCCCCACCCCCTGCTCATGCCCCATGTCTCCCCTGTTCCCCTCCACTCCCCGCTCATGCCCTGTGTCTCCCTCCCGTTCCCCCCCCACATGGCCCCCCACTCATGCCCCGTGTTTCCTCTGTTCCCCCAACACCTGCTCATGCCCCGTGTCTCCCCTGTTCCACCCCACCCCCCGCTCATGCCCCGTGTCTCCCTCGTGTTACCCCCGCACCCTGATCATGCCCCATGTCTCCCTCGTGTTCCCCCCACCCCCCGCTCATGCCCTGTGTCTCCCTCGTGTTCCCCCCACCCCCCGCTCATGCCCCGTGTCTCCCTCCTGTACCGCCCACCCCCCGCTCATGCCTCGTGTCTCCCTCGTGTTCCCACCACCCCCACTCATGCCCCGTGTGTCTCCTGCTGCCCCCACCCCCCGCTCATGCCCCGTGTCTCCCTCATGTTCCCCTCCACGCCCCGCTCATGCCTCGTGTGTCTCCTGTTGCCCCCCACCCCCTGCTCATGTCCCGTGTGTCTCCTGTTGCCCCCCAGCCCCTGCTCATGCCCCGTGTTACCCTCTAGTTACCCCCCACCTCTCACTCATGCCCCGTGTGTCTCCTGTTGCCCCCACCCCCCGCTCATGCCCCGTGTCTCCCTCGTGTTCCAGCCACCACCTGCTCATGCCCCGTGTTTCCCTCGTGTTACCCCCCACCCCCCGCTCATGCCCCGTGTGTCTCCAGTTGCCCTCCACCCCCTGCTCATGCTCCGTGTCTCCCTCGTGTTCCCCCACCCCCGCTCATGCCCGTGTTTCTCTCATGTTACCCCCACCCTGCTCATGCCCCGTGTTTCCCTCGTGTTACCCCCACCGCCCACTCATGCCCCATGTGTCTCCTGTTGCCCCCACCCCCCGCTCATGCCCCGTGTCTCCCTCATGTTCCCCCACCCCCCCGATCATGCCCTGTGTTTCCCTCGTATTACCCCCACACCCCCCGCTCATGCCCCGTGTCTCCCTCGTGTACCCCCACCCCTGCTCATGCTTTGTGTGTCTCATGTTGCCTCCCACCCCCCCCTCATGCCCCGTGTCTTCCTCGAGTACCCCCCACCCCCGCTCATGCCCCATGTCTCCCTCGTGTTTCCTCCCACCCCCGCTCATGCCCCGTGTTTCCCTTGTGTTACCCCTACCCCCCGCACATGCCCTGTGTCTCCCTCCTGTTCCCCCCACCCCCGCTCATGCCCTGTGTCTCTCTCTTGGTCCCCCCACCCTCTGCTCATGCCCCGTGTCTCCCTCCTGTACCCCCCACCCCCGCTCATGCCCGGTGTCTCTGTCCCATTCCCCCCACCCCTGCTCATGCCCCGTGTCTCCCCTGTTCTTCCCCCACCCCCGCTCATGCCTCGTGTCTCCCTCCTGTTCCCCCCACCCCCCGCTCATGCCCCGTGTCTCCCTCGTGTTTCCCCCACCCCCTGCTCATGCCCCGTGTCTCCCATGTTCCCCCCACTCCCTGCTCATGCCCTGTGTCTCCCTCCCGTTCCCCCCACCCCCGCTCATGCCCCGTGTCTCCCTCGCGTTTCCCCCACCCCCTGCTCATGCCCCATGTCTCCCCTGTTCCCCTCCACTCCCCGCTCATGCCCTGTGTCTCCCTCCCATTCTCCCCCCACATGGCCCCCCACTCATGCCCCGTGTTTCCTCATATTACCCCCATCCCCCTGCTCATGCCCCGTGTTTCCCTCATGTAACCCCCACCTCCCGCTCCTGCCCTGTGTTTCCCTTGTGTTACCCCTCACCCCCCCGCTCATGCCCCATGTTTCCCTCGTGTTGCCCCCCACCCCCGCTCATGCCCCGTGTCTCCCTCGTGTTCCCCCCACCCCCGCTCATGCTCCGTGTCTCTCTCCCGTTCCCCCCACCCCTGCTCATGGCCCGTGTCTCTCTCCAATTCCTCCCACCCCCCGCTCATGCCCCGTGTCTCCCCTGTTTCCCCTACCCCCGCTCATGCCCCGTGTCTCCCCTGTTCCCCCCAACCCCCGCTCATGCCTCATGTCTCTCTCCCGTTCCCCCCAAACCCCGCTCATGGCCCGTGTCTCTCTCCTGTTCCCCCCACCCCCGCTCATGGCCCGTGTCTCCCTCCCATTCCCCCCACCCCCGCTCATGCCCCGTGTCTCCCCTGTTCTCCAGCCACCCCCCGCTCATGCCTCGTGTCTCCCTCCTGTTCCCCCCACCCCCCGCTCATGCCCCGTGTCTCCCTCGTGTTTCCCCCAGCCCCTGCTCATGCCCCGTGTCTCCCCTGTTCCCCCCACTCCCTGCTCATGCCCTGTGTCTCCCTCCCGTTCCCCCCCACCCCCGCTCATGCCCCGTGTCGCCCTCGCGTTTCCCCCACCCCCTGCTCATGCCCCATGTTTCCCCTGTTCCCCTCCACTGCCCGCTCATGCCCTGTGTCTCCCTCCCGTTCCCCCCCCACATGGCCCCCCACTCATGCCCCGTGTCTCCCTCCTGTACCCCCCACCCCCGCTCATGCCCCGTGTCTCCCTCCTGAACCCCCCACCCGCGCTCATGCCCCGTGTGTCTCCTGTTGCCCCCACACCCCGCTCATGCCCCGTGTTTCCCTCATGTTACCCCCACCCCCCACTCATGCCCCGTTTGTCTCCTGTTGCCCCCCACCCCCCGCTCATGCCCCGTGTCTCCCTCATGTTCCCCCACCCCCGATCATGCCCCGTGTTTCCCTCGTATTACCCCCACACCCCCCGCTCATGCCGCATGTCTTCCTTGTGTACCCCCCACCCCCGCTCATGCCCCCTGTCTCCCTCGTGTTTCCCCTCACCCCCGCTCATGCCCCGTGTTTCCCTTGTGTTACCCCCACCCCCCGCTCATGCCCTGTGTCTCCCTCCTGTTCCCCCCACCCCCCGCTCAGGCCCTGTGTCTCTCTCTTGTTCCCCCCACCCTCTGCTCATGCCCCGTGTCTCCCTCCTGTACCCCCCACCCCCACTCATGCCCCGTGTCTCCCTCCTGAACCCCCCACCCCCGCTCATGCCCAGTATCTGCCCTGTTCCCCCACCCCACCACCCCCCGCTCATGCCCCGTGTGTCTTCTGTTGCCCCCACCCCCCACTCATGAGCCGTCTCTCCCTCCTGTTCCCCCACCCCCCTTTCATGCTCTGTGTCTCTCTCCTGTTCCCTTCCGCTCGTGCCCTGTGTCTCCCTCCTGTACCCCCCACCCCCACTCATGCCTCGTGTCTCCCTCCTGAACCCCCCACCCCCGCTCATGCCCAGTATCTGCCCTGTTCCCCCACCCCACCACCCCCCGCTCATGCCCCGTGTGTCTTCTGTTGCCCCCACCCCCCACTCATGAGCCGTCTCTCCCTCCTGAACCCCCACCCCCCACTCATGCCCAGTATCTACCCTGTTCCCCCTGGCCCCCCACCCCCCGCTCATGCCCCGTGTGTCTCCTGTTGCCCCTCAACCCCTGCTCATGCCCCGTGTGTCTCCAGTTGCCCCCCACTCCCCGCTCATGCCCCGTGTCTCCCTGGTGTTCTACCCACCCCCAGCTCATGCCCCGTGTTTCCCTCATGTTACCCCCATCCCCCTGCTCATGCCCCGTGTTTCCCTCATGTTACCCCCACCCCCCGCTCCTGCCCTGTGTTTCCCTTGTGTTACCCCCCACCCCCCGCTCATGCCCCGTGTTTCCCTCGTGTTGCCCCCCACCCCCGCTCATGCCCCGTGTCTCCCTCGTGTTCCCCCCACCCCCGCTCATGCTCCGTGTCTCTCTCCCGTTCCCCCCACCCCTGCTCATGGCCCGTGTCTCTCTCCCGTTCCCCCCAAACCCCGCTCGTGGCCCGTGGCACTCTCCTGTTCCCCCACCCTCGGTCATGGCCCGTGTCTCTCTCCCATTCCCCCCACCCCCGCTCATGCCCCGTGTCTCCCCTGTTCTCCCCCCACCCCCCGCTCATGCCTCGTGTCTCCCTCCTGTTCCCCCGACCCCCCGCTCATGCCCCGTGTCTATCCCTGTTCCCCCCACTCCCCGCTCATGCCCTGTGTCTCCCTCGCGTTTCCCCGTCGCCCTGCTCATGCCCCATGTCTCCCCTGTTCCTCTCCACTCCCCGCTCATGCCCTGTGTCTCCCTCCCGTTCCCCCCCACATGGCCCCCCACCCCCCACTCATGCCCCGTGTTTCCTCTGTTCCCCCAACCCCCGCTCATGCCCCGTGTCTCCCCTGTTCCACCCCCCCGCTCATGCCCGTGTCTCCCTCGTGTTACCCCCCGCACCCTGCACATGCCCCATGTCTCCCTTGTGTTCCCCCACCCCCTGCTCATGCCCCATGTCTCCCTCGTGTTCCCCCCACTCCCCGCTCATGCCCCGTGTCTCCCTCCTGTACCCCCCACCCCCTGCTCATGCCTCGTGTCTCCCTCGTGTTCCCACCACCCCCACTCATGCCCCGTGTTTCTCCTGTTGCCCCCCACCTCCCGCCCCGTGTCTCCCTCGTGTTCCCCTCCACGCCCCGCTCATGCCCCGTGTGTCTCCTGTTGCCCCCACCCCCTGCTCATGTCCCGTGTGTCTCCTGTTGCCCCCCAGCCCCTGCTCATGCCCCATGTTTCCCTCTAGTTACCCCCCACCCCTCACTCATGCCCCGTGTGTCTCCTGTTGCCCCACCCCCTGCTCATGCCCCGTGTCTCCCTCGTGTTCCAGCCACCACCTGCTCATGCCCCGTGTTTCCCTCGTGTTACCCCCCACCCCTCGCTCATGCCCCGTGTGTCTCCAGTTGCCCCCCACTCCCTGCTCATGCCCCGTGTCTCCCTCGTGTTCCCCCACCCCCGCTCATGCCCGTGTTTCTCTCATGTTACCCCCACCCTGCTCATGCCCCGTGTTTCCCTTGTGTTACTCCCAAACCCCACTCATGCCCCATGTGTCTCCTGTTGTCCCCACCCCCCGCTCATGCCCCGTGTCTCCCTCATGTTCCCCCACCCCCCGATCATGCCCCGTGTTTCCCTCGTATTACCCCCACTCCTCCCGCTCATGCCCCGTGTCTCCCTCGTGTACCCCCCACCCCTGCTCATGCTATGTGTGTCAACTGTTGCCCCCCGCCCCCCGCTCATGCCCCGTGTCTTCCTCGTGTACCCCCCACCCCCGCTCATGCCCCATGTCTCCCTCGTGTTTCCTCCTACCCCCGCTCATGCCCCGTGTCTCCCTCCTGTACCCCCCACCCCCGCTCATGCCCCGTGTCTCCCTCCTGAACCCCCCATCCCCGCTCAAGCCCAGTATCAGCCCTGTTCCCCCACCCCACCACCCCCCGCTCATGCCCCTTGTGTCTCCTGTTGCCCCCACCCCCCACTCATGCCCTGTGTTTCCCTCGTGTTACCCCCACTCATGCCCCGTGTGTCTCCTGTTGCCCCCCACCCCCCGCTCATGCCCCGTGTCTCCCTCATGTTCCCCCAGCCCCCGATCATGCCCCGTGTTTCCCTCGTATTACCCCCACACCCCCCGCTCATGCCCCATGTCTTCCTCGTGTACCCCCCACCCCCGCTCATGCCCCATGTCTCCCTCGTGTTTCCTCCTACCCCCGCTCATGCCCTGTGTCTCCCTCCTGTTCCCCCCACCCCCCGCTCATGCCCTGTGTCTCTCTCTTGGTCCCCCACCCTCTGCTCATGCCCCGTGTCTCCCTCCTGTACCCCCCACCCCCGCTCATGCCCCGTGTCTCCCTCCTGAACCCCCCATCCCCGCTCAAGCCCAGTATCTGCCCTGTTCCCCCACCCCACCACCCCCGCTCATGCCCCATGTCTCCTGTTGCCCCCACCCCCCACTCATGCCCCGTGTCTCCCTCGTGCTCCCCCTGCTCCCACTCATGCCCCGTCTCTCCCTCCTGTTCCCCCCCACACCCCTCTCATGCTCCGTGTCTCTCTCTTGTTCCCCCCGCTCGTGCCCTGTGTCTCCCTCCTGTACCCCCCAACCCCGCACATGCCCCGTGTCTCCCTCCTGAACCCCCACCCCCCACTCATGCCCAGTATCTACCCTGTTCCCCCTAGCCCCCCACCCCCCGCTCATGCCCGTGTGTCTCCTGTTGCCCCCCACCCCCGGCTCATGCCCTGTGTCTCCCTCGTGTTCCCCCACCCCCTGCTCATGCCCCGTGTTTCCCTCATGTTACCCCCCACCCCCGCTCATGCCCCGTGTGTCTCCAGTTGCCCCCCACCCCCTGCTCCAACCCCGTGCCTCCCTCGTGTTCTACCCACCCCCCGCTCATGCCCCATGTTTCCCTCATGTTACCCCCACCCCCCTGCTCATGCCCCGTGTTTCCCTCGTGTTACCCCCACCCCCCCGCTCCTGCCCTGTGTTTCCCTCATGTTACCCCCACCCCTCCCGCTCATGCCCTGTGTTTCCCTCGTGTTGCCCCCCACCCCCGCTCATGCCCCGTGTCTCCCTCGTGCTCCCCCCACCCCCCGCTCATGCCCTGTGTTTCCCTCGTGTTACTCCCCACCCCCCGCTCATGCCCCGTGTCTCCCTCGTGTACCCCCCACCCCCCGCTCATGCACCGTATCTTCCTCGTGTACCCCCCACCCCCGCTCATGCCCCATGTCTCCCTCGTGTTTCCCCCACCCCCGCTCATGACCCGTGTTTCCCGTGTTACCCCCCACTCCCCGCTCATGCACCCTTTCTCCCTCCTATTCCCCCCACCGCCCGCTCATGCCCCGTGTTTCTCTCTTGTTCCGCCCACCCCCCGCTCATGCCCCGTGTCTCCCTCCTGTACCCCCCACCCCTGCTCATGCCCTGTGTCTCCCTCCTGAACCCCCCACCCCCAGCTCATGCCCAGTATCTGCCCTGTTCTCCGCAACACCGCCACCCCCCACTCATTCCCTGTGTGACTCCTGTTGCCCCCCACCCCTGCCCCGTGTCTTCCTCATGTACCCCCCACCCCCGCTCATGCCCCGTGTCTCCCTTGTGTTTCCCCCCACCCCCCGCTCATACCCTGTGTTTCCCTTGTGTTACCCCCTCCCCCCGATCATGCCCCATGTCTCCCTCCTGTTCCCCCACCGCCCGCTCATACCCCGTGTCTCTCTCTTGTTCCCCCCACCCCCCGCTCATGCCCCGTGTCTCCCTCCTGTACCCCCCACCCCCGCTCATGCCCCGTGTCTCCCTCCTGAACCCCCTACCCCCCGCTCATGCCCAGTATCTGCCCTGTTTCCACCAGCCCCCCACCCCCGCTCATGGCCCGTGTGTCTCCTGTTGCCCCCCCTCCCCCCGCTCATGCCCCGTGTCTCCCTCGTGTTTCCCCCCACACCCCGCTCATGCCCCGTGTTTCCCATGTGTTACCCCCACTCATGCCCCGTGTCTCCCTCCTGTTCCCCCCACCCACCGCTCATGCCCCGTGTCTCTCTCTTGTTCCTCCCACCCCCCGCTCATGCCCCGTGTCTCCCTCATGTACCCCCCACCCCCCGCTCATGCCCAGTATCTGCCCTGTTCCCCCACCCCCCACTAATGCCCCATGTGTCTCCTGTTGCCCCCACCCCTCGCTCATGCCCCGTGTCTCCCTCGTTTTTCCCCCACCCCCTGCTCATGCCCCATGTTTCCCTCATGTTACCCCCTACCCCCTGCTCATGCCCCGTGTCTCCCTCCTGTTCCCCCCAGCCCCCACTCATGCCCCGTGTTTCCCTCTTGTTACCCCCCACCCCCGTTCATGCCCTGTGTCCCCCTCCTGTTCCCCCCACCCCCTGCTCATGCCCTGTGTCTCCCTCCTGTACCTCCCACCCCCGCTCATGTCCAGTATCTGCCCTGTTCCCCCACCCCCCGCTCATGCCCCGTGTCTCCCTCGTGTTTCCTCCCACCCCCCGCTCATGCCCGTGTTTCCCTCGTGTTACCCCCCACCCCCCGTTCATGCCCTGTGTCTCCCTCCTGTTTCCCCAGCCCCCACTCATGCCCCGTGTCTCCCTCCTGTACCCCCCACCCCCTGCTCATGCCCCGTGTCTCCCTCCTGTACCCCCCACCCCCCGCTCATGCCCAGTATCTACCCTGTTCCCCCCACCCCCCCACTCATGCCCCGTGTCTCCCTTGTGTTAACCCCCACCCCCCGCTCATGCCCCGTGTTTCCCTCATGTTACCCCCCACCCCCCCGCTCATGCCCTGTGTTTCCCTCGTGTTACCCCCCACGCCCCTGCTCATGCCCTGTGTTTCCCTCGTGTCCCCCCCACCCCCCCACTCATGCCCCGTGTTTCCCTCATGTTGCCCCCCACCCCCCGCTCATGCCCCGTGTCTCCCTCGTGTTCCCCCCAGCCCCTGCTCATGCCCCGTGTTTGTCTCGTGTTACTCCCCACCCCCCGCTCATGCCCCGTGTCTCCCTCGTGTACCCCCCACCCCCCACTCATGCCCCGTGTCTTCCTCGTGTACACCCCTACCCCGCTCATGCCCTGTGTTTCCCTCGTGTTACTCCCCACCGCCCATTCATGCCCCGTGCCTCTCTCTTGTTCCCCCCACCCCCTGCTCATGCCTTGTGTCTCCCTCCTGAAACCTCCACCCCAGCTCATGCCCAGTATCTGCCCTGTTCTCCCCACCCCCCCTCCCCACGCGTGTCTCCTGTTGCCCCCCACCCCCGCTCATGCCCCGTGTCTTCCTCGTGTACCCCCCACCCCCGCTCATGCCCCGTGTCTCCCTCGTGTTTCCCCCACCCGCTGCTCATGCCCCGTGTTTCCCTTGTGTTATCCCCCACCCCCGCTCATGCCCCATGTCTCCCTCCTGTTCCCCCACCACCCGCTCAAGCCCCGTGTCTCTCTCTTGTTCCCCCACCCCCTGCTCATGCCCCTTTTCTCCCCTGTTCCCCCCCACTCCCTGCTCATGCCCTGTGTCTCCCCTGTTCCCCCCACCCCCGATCATGCCCCGTGTCTCCCTCCTTTTCCCTCCCACCCCCACTCATGCTCCGTGTCTCCCCTTTTCCCCCCACCCCCTGCTCATGCCCCGTGTGTCTCCTGTTGCCCCCTGCTCATGCCCCGTGTGTCTCCCGTTGACCCCACCCCTGCTCATGCCCCGTGTCTCCCTCGTTTTCCCCCCCCACCACCGCTCATGCCCCATGTCTCCCTCCTGTACCCCCCCGCTCATGCCCCGTGTCTCCCCTGTTCCCCCCACCCCCTGCTCATGCCCCCATGCCCCGTGTCTCCCCTGTTCCCCCCACCCCCCGCTCATGCCCCATATCCCCTGTTCCCCCACCCCCTGTTCCTGCCCCGTGTGTGCCCTGTTCCCCCCACCCCCCGCTCATGCCCACGTGTCTCCCCTGTTCCCCTCTACCCCCCGCTCATGCCCGCTTGTCTCCCCTGTTTCCCACCACCCCCCACTCATGCCCTGTGTCTCCCTACTGTTCCCCCACCCCCCGCTCATGGCCGGTGTCTCCCCTATTCCCCCCACCCCCGCGCATGCCCCGTGTGTGCCCTGTTCCCCCCCACCCCCTGCTCATGCCCACGTGTCTCCCCCGTTCCCCCCACCCCCGCTCATGCCCACGTATCTCCCCTTTCCCCCCACCACCCGCTCATGCCCCATGTCTCCCTACTGTTTCCCCCACCCCCCGCTCATGGCCCGTGTCTCTCTCTTGTTCACCCCCCCGCTCATGCACCGTGTCTCCCTCCTGTTCCCCCCACCCCCCACTCATGCCCCGTGTCACCCTCCTGTACTCCTCACTCATACCCCGTGTCTCCCCTGTTCCCCCACCCCCGCTCATGCCCCGTGTCTCCCTCGCGTTTCCCCCACCCCCTGCTTATGCCCCATGTCTCCCCTGTTCCCGCCCACCCCCACTCATGCCCCGTGTCCCCTGTTCCCCCCACCCCCTGTTCATGCCCCGTGTATGCCCTGTTCCCCCCTACCCCCCACTCATTCCCACGTGTCTCCCCTGTTCCCCCCGACCCCCCGCTCATGCCCCTTTTCTCCTCTGTCCCCCCAGCCCCCGCTCATGCCCCGTGTTTCCCTCGTGTTACTCCCACCCCCCGGTCATGCCCCGTGTCTCCCTTGTGTACCCCCCACCCCCCACTCATGCCCCATGTCTCCCTACTGTTCCCCCGACCCCCGCTCATGGCCGGTGTCTCCCCTATTCCCCCCCACCCCCGCTCATGCCCCGTGTGTGCCCTGTTCCTCCCCACCCCCGCTCATGCCCTGTGTGTGCCCTCTTCCCCCACCTCCTGTTGCCCCCCGCTCATGCCCCGTGTGTCTCCCGTTGACACCACCCCCCGCTCATACCCCGTGTCTCCCTCGTTTTTCCCCCCCACCACCGCTCCTACCCCGTGTCTCCCTCCTGTTACCCCCCACCCCCTGCTCATGCCCCATGTCTCCCTCCTGTTCCCCCCACCCCCCGCTCATGCCCTTTTTCTCCCTCCTGTACCCCCCCGCTCATGCCCTGTGTCTCCCCTGTACCCCCCACCCCCTGCTCATGCCCCCATGCCCCGTGTCTCCCCTGTTCCCTCCACCCCCCGCTCATGCCCCATATCCCCTGTTCCCCCACCCCCTGTTCCTGCCCCGTGTGTGCCCTGTTCCCCCCACCCCCCGCTCATGCCCACGTGTCTCCCCTGTTCCCCTCTACCCCCCGCTCATGCCCACTTGTCTCCCCTGTTCCCCCGCACCCCCGCTCATGCCCTGTGTCTCCCTACTGTTCCCCCCACCCCCGCTCATGGCCGGTGTCTCCCCTATTCCCCCCACCCCCACTCATGCCCCATTTCTCCTCTGTCCCCCCACCCCCCGCTCATGCCCCGTGTGTGCCCTGTTCCCCCCCACCCCCGCTCATGCCCACGTGTCTCCCCCGTTCCCCCCACCCCCCGCTCATGCCCTGTGTGTGCCCTGTTCCCCCCACCCCCCGCTCATGCCCACGTGTCTCCCCCGTTCCCCCCACCCCCGCTCATGCCCACGTATCTCCCCTTTCCCCCCACCCACCGCTCATGCCCCATGTCTCCCTACTGTTTCCCCCACCCCCCGCTCATGGCCCGTGTCTCTCTCTTGTTCACCCCCCGCTCATGCCCCGTGTCTCCCTCCTGTTCCCCCCACCCCCCACTCATGCCCCGTGTCTCCCTCCTGTACCCCCCACTCATACCCCGTGTCTCCCCTGTTCCCCCACCCCCGCTCATGCCCCATGTCTCCCTCGCGTTTCCCCCACCCCCTGCTCATGCCCCATGTCTCCCCTGTTCCCCCCCACCCCCCGCTCATGCCCCGTGTCCCCTGTTCCCCCCACCCCCTGTTCATGCCCTGTGTGTGCCCTGTTCCCCCCCACCCCCCACTCATTCCCACGTGTCTCCCCTGTTCTCCCCCACCCCCCGCCTCATGCCCGCTTGTCTCCCCTGTTCCCCCCGACCCCCCGCTCATGCCCCATTTCTCCTCTGTCCCCCCACCCCCCGCTCATGTCCCGTGTGTGCCTTGTTCCCCCCACCCCCACTCATGCCCTGTTTGTGCCCTGTTCCCCCCCACCCCCGCTCATGCCCACGTGTCTCCCCCGTTCCCCCCCACCCCCGCTCATGCCCACGTGTCTCCCCCGTTCCCCCCCACCCCTGCTCATGCCCACATGTCTCCTCTGTTCCCCCACCCCCACTCATGCCCCATGTCTCCCTACTGTTTCCCCCACCCCCCGCTCATGGCCCGTGTCTCTCTCTTGTTCCCCCCCACCCCCTGCTCATGCCCCGTGTCTCCCTCCTTTCCCCCAACCCCTGTTCATGCCCCTTGTCTCCCCTGTTCCTCCCCACCCCCCGCTCATGCCCCGTGTCTCCCTACTGTTCCCCCCACCCCCACGCTCATGCCCTGTGTCTCCCTCCTTTCCTCCCCACCCCCCGCTGATGCCCTGTTGTATTCTCTTGATACACCCAGCCTTCTCTTTCCATGGTGGCCATCTTGGTAAAAGATTTTCCTTCCTACACCGGGAGAAAAATCTTTTTTTTACCACCCGGGGTTCCCACTTTGAGGACCTAAGATGCTAGTGGTCTTCATCTATTGAAAAGGATGTTATGGTGACGTTGCACTAATAAAAACCTATGAAATTCAGTTAAAAAAAATGTGTTACAGGGAGGTTATGGTTAAGTTGCACTAATAAAAACCTATGAAATTCAATGAAAAAACGTTGTTAAAGGGACGTTATGGTTAAGTTGTGCTACTAAAAACCTATGAAATTCAGTGAAAAAACTTTGTTAAAGAGACGTTATGGTTAAGTTGCGCTACTAAAAACCTATGAAATTCAGTGAAAAAACTTTGTTAAAGGGACGTTATGGTTCCAATTAAAACCGAAAAACCCTTGAAATTCACCAGTTATGGTAAGCGAAGCAACCATAACTCGCGCCACCACCGTGCACTGCTAAGACCCACGACATCAAAGATGACATCACAAATGTCATTGACATCACATGTCTGGCTCACTCTTTTTTCTTTTGCTGACATATTTAGGTCACATGGTTTGCTTCAGTAACAGTCAGAAACTAAACATTTTATTTTAATTGTAGACATATCCTTCAAGTAGGTTCTTACAGTAATTCTCTTAGAGTCCAGTCACATCATATGAAACATATACATAGGGGAAGACACAAGCTTGAAAGACAGCAATCCTTGTTGTGCATAAAGATAATCAATAGACCTATCAGCACTTTCTGATAGTTCAGTTGTTTTTTTATGGCTGTACTTTCCCTGTATATGGTCATATTTGTATACATTGTACTCACACTACTTTCCTTAGGGTCCAATCAAATACCCATATTGGTATGTGCTCTTGTCTCTTTGTGTTTTGTCTATAGTAATGCAATTATGTAATACATGGGTTTTATTAGCTACTTATTACATATTTCACAGTACACAAAAATCTATTACGAAAACAATTAACCTTTCATTATTCAACATATTAACATTACGAATATTATACTTTCATCTTGTATGCTGCACACAATGCTATGTTTCTGCACGAGTAGCTTAGTATACTAGAAAGAACCCCATAATAGAATGCTATTTATATCAATGCATCGTTCAATGCACTAATTAGGGTATGATATTTATTGCAATGATCCTTGACACTTTTTTCGCAACATTATAATAAGAATCCCTTGTACACATATTTCATGAAAAGTACATACACATGTGATGTCATCACTGATGTCATCAATGACATTTGTGATGTCATCTTTGATGTTGTGGGTGTTAGTGTTAGCAGTGCACGGTGGTGGCGCGAGTTATGGTTGCTTCGCTTACCATAACTGGCGAATTTGAAGGATTTTTCAGTTTTACTTGGAACCATAACGTCCCTTTAACAAAGTTTTTTCACTGAATTTCATAGGTTTTTAATAGCGCAACTTAACCATAACGTTCCATTAACAAAGTTTTTTCATTGAAAAAAAAAAATATATATATATATATATATATATATATATAACACGGCCCGCGGTAGTGGCTGTGTAGTTATGGTTCAGTTATGGTTCAGTTGCTATTCCCATAGGAAGAGCACTTTTTGGGCGGCTCATAACTTCGCTCCCCCTGGACGAATCCACACCAAACTTTGCAAAAAAAAGTATATGGCCCACTCTGGATTTTTTTTTGCGAAGTTTGGTGAGGTTTGGTCCAGGGGGGCAAAGTTATAGGGGGGGTCCCAAAACTATTTTTTTTCCCATAGAGTGAATGGGGAAAAAACTTTGCTCACGCATACAGCCCAAACCTCTGGACGGATTTTCACCAAATTTACGGCAGGAGCAGCGGCTTGGTCCTGAAAGCGTGCTTTTGTAAATTTGGTGAAAATCCATCCAGTAGTTTTTTAAAAAACGACCAGAAAGTAGGTCACAACAAATTTGTGATATCCATGTCCGCTCCGCGGACACATTTCCCTGTTCGCTCCGCGGACAGTGTCCTGATTTTCTAATCGGCTTCCGTCATGTCCGCGGACATATGACGTGTCGCTGATTGGATGGTGAAGAGCGCGAAGTGTGTCAGATTTTTGGAAACGCCCACCATCTTGGATCCGTGGACATCCTCAGACAGCGCAGTGATAAATGGTAGAGAAATACAACTTTGGCAAGTGTGTTGGTGTGTAAGAGCGTTTGGGGAGGATAGGGGAGTAAGAGATGGGTCAAATGCTGTATTTATTTAAGTGGCAGGCACCCCTGTTGTTTTCGTCATGTCCGCGGACAGATGCGCTGTCCTGGATGTCCGTAATTGGGCAAACGGTTTGTCCTATGGACACTATTCCTGTCCGTACTGTCCGCAGGCAAGTTGAAACTGTTCTAAGAATGGGTCTGGTGTCCGGGATGTCCGCACATGCCAAAATGGGGGTGTTCTAAGGACAGTATTCCTGTCCGTAGTGTTCGCATGCAAGTTGAAACTGTTCTAAGAACATGCATGGTGTCCAGGATGTCCTTAATTGGGCAAACGGGGTGTCCAAAGGACACTATTCCTGTCTTTACTGTCCACAGGCAAGTTGAAACTGTTCTAAGAAAGGGTCTGATGTCCGGGATGTCCGCACATTCCAAAATGGGGGTGTCCTAAGGACACTATTCCTGTCCGTAGTGTCCGCATGCAAGTTGAAACTGTTCTAAGAACATGCACGGTGTCTGGGATGTCCGTAATTGGGCAACCGGGATGTCCTAAGGACACTGTTCCTGTCCGTACTGTTCGCAGGGAAGTTGAAACTGTTCTAAGAACGGGCCTGGTGTCCGGGATGTCCACACTTACCTAAAATGGGGGTGTCCTAAGGACACTATTCCCGTCCGTACTGTATGCTGGCAAAATAAATCTGTTCTTAGAACACTTTAGGTGTCTGCGGACATAAAAAATGCTCATGCTGCATGGTTAAAAAGTTTGATTCTATGGGTGTGATCTATGGGTGTGATATGCTGCGGTGGTTGTGGCCAGGGCCGAGAGTCTTGGGTGCATGGCCTACGGCCTATGGGTTTCGGCCATGCACCCAAGACTCTAGGCCGTGGCCACAACCGCCGCAGCATATCACACCCATAGATCACACCCATAGAATCAAATATGTATGAAATATTTGCAAATCTAAAGTTTATGCACTGTTTGATTTGTATAGTTTGTATGTGAAATTTTGGCTACATCATGCCATTAAGATTGTAGAGATTGGTAACAAGCACTGCAGTATAACATATCCATGGAAGTAAACATTTTGCATTGTGGTGTATGGTTACATGTTTGCTTCAATGGTTGTGTTATGGAGCAGTATTTATTTATGAGTTGTACTTATTATAATATACCTACTGTTTGGTTTAATAACTGGAGTATATATATTCTTTGTCAATTTCTGTGATAAAAGAAAAGATCATTTTAGTGTTGGTAGTTTGTAAGGACTTATAACATTGCATAATAGACATTTCAGCTTTTTTTCAACCCTCATATTTAGTAGATTACAAACCAGTGTACTCTTCAATTTGCTCAGTTTCTGTGTTTGTTGTTAAATCATTGGGTCTGTGGAAAAAAAAAATCCATGTTGGATTAAAAAAAACCTTTTTTTTTCATTTTGGTATAGTACATTTATTTTTGTGTTTTCAGTGTTTACTTGTTGTTTCTGGCTAATGTTGGCTTGTTGCAGATTGTTAGATACTTGTTGAATTATAACTGATTATAATTTTTATTTATATTCTCAAATTGTTAATCTATCTGTTGGGTTGTTGCAAAATCTTGGGGCAGTTAGATAACTGTTGGCGTATTTTAACTGTTTATTTCTTGTTATAATTTAGTGGTATTGATTTATCTGTTTGGTTGTTATAGAATCTTAGGTCAGTTAGATACCTGTTGGCGTATTCTACTGTTTATAGTTTTTCAATTGAAGTTTTATTAAGGTTTATGCACTGATTAGTTATTAGTGGTATTGATTTATTTGTTTGGTTGTTGAAAAATCTTGAAGCAGTTAGATACCTGTTGGCGTATTCTAACTGTTTATAGTTTTAATAATAACTTTAATGTGATATAGATTTGAAAATAAATTCAAACTTTACACATAATATAAATTACATACATTAACAATTAAATCCTTAGAGAAAAAAAAAAAAATAATAAAAAAAAAACAAAAAAAAAAAAAAAGAAGTGAGCAAAAAACATTCCACTTCCCCCATTCTGAAAGATATGACCAAATTCCTTGCGAACATAGGCTGGACGCTTAGAGGAGAAACAGTCTCTAAGGAGGTGCTATTAGCACTTGGTAAAAAGGTGGATTTGTGGGACTGGCTAGAGAATTTCTCACACTTAAGCAGTCTAAACTCCTACCATTTTATTAAATATAGATTATATACCTTAATGCAACCACAAGCATATCTATATCTCTGCCCCACCAAAAGGCTTAGACGGTTCATCATTTTGTTCCGATTGGAGCAACTACCAACCCTGTACAACACAGGAGTCAGAGAAAAAATTCCTGCTAGTGAGCGAGTTTGCCGTGTATGTAAATACCCTGAATGTGTGGAAACAGCTAAGCATTTGTTAACGGAGTGTATGATGTTGGAACAGTCAATACTCAAATATCTTAGGGAATTCGTACACGACCCGCTTAACATACGTGGAACCTCTTTCTGGCGCTATTGCACCAATACCAGCAATATGCACCTGTTTATTGCATTGTACAATGTGTGGCAACAGATTGAAAAACACCTGGGTCCTTTACTCTGATCTGAATCGTCCGATTACGGTGGGCTAAAGATTGCCGGTGTTGTATGGACTGGTTAGGTATGCCACATTTAAGGCACCCTTATTTTCTGGAATCCTACATCTATGGCACCCTGATTTATGTATTCTGGTTAGGATAGCAGTGGGTGAGAGATGCAATGCTCGTACTTACGGCACTGACTCTGTCAATGTAACGGACAAAGATCTGTTTTAATTGAAATCTTAATATCTTATTTTACTTTAAAGAAACTCTGTTTGATGTTTTATTATATTTTCACATATATTCTCATACATATTTTCATATATATGTTGTTAGATTTTTATTTGTATATGATATATGATATATTTTATGATCTGTCTTTTTTTTTTTCTCTAACGATTTAATTGTTAATGTATGTAATTTATATTATGTGTAAAGTTTGAATTTATTTTCAAATCTATATCACATTAAAGTTATTATTGTTTATAGTTTTGTAATTGAAGTTTTGTTAATGTTTAAGTACAGATTAGTTATTACATTTTGGTTTTAAGGAGATTAAATAAGCGTTTATAAGATTTGCTGATAATCTCTACTTTAGAGTAATGGTATTATCATTACATTTGAACCATCCACAATTCTTTTTTATGCATGCAGTGTAGTAACCTGCATTGGTTGTGGCGCCTGCGTGGTAGATTATACCTATTGTTGTGAATGTTTTCTTACCAAGCAATACTTGACCATGTGTGAATCCAGTCAGTTTACAGTTGTTTTTGGTACCATCTGCATTGTAACGTAGAAGAATTAATATTACATACTTACTATGTGTTTGTATTAATAAGGTGCAGCGATTATCTGAATTGCAGGTAGTACATAATCTGCCATGGTTTGCATTTTGTTCAAGTTGCTGAAATGGAACGGATTCACAGTTAGGTATGGATACATACACAAAACGTTCATTAGGGATTTGCTCATATTGCATATTGTTGCACAGAGTGCACATATGTTTCCACATGTATGAAATCTGGAAGATTTCATTTATAGGTATGTTTTTGTTTTCCAGTAATTGTAGCAAGTACATCAGAAATTCTTGTGGATCTTCTTGTGAGTTTATAGTGAATTTCACCATTCCAGCACAGTAGTCCAATTCCTGTCTTGTGGGTGTTGTCAGGATTGTTGGTTGCATTTCTATGAAGGACTATCATTTGCAAACACAATTGGTCTGTACTGTGTAAGTAAATGTTGTCAATAATTGATGGCAATTGAAATAGAATATTGATTGCTACATTTTCACAGCAATTTACACCAGTTTGATTTGAAGATTTTAATGGACCAGATAGTTCTGTGTCCACGTAATTTTTTTGGAGTGTGTGTTGCTTCTTTGAAGAAGTACCTGAGTTACTTTGAGTAACAGATTCTTCTTTGGTTGTACTAATTAATGAAGTATTAGTTTCTTTTACTATCTTTGGAGGATTTGTAGTGACATCCTGTTGCATTTCTGTTTGAAGTAGTTTTCTTTTACAACATTTTGCTTTTTGTGGAACAGGATATGTTTTTAGATGGGGGTGTATAGTGAACGTAGTCTATTGTATTCTAAAATGCAAGAAATATCAGCCTTTACTTTACTTGCATCAAAGTTGATTAGAAATAGACCATCAAGTGTACATAAGCGTGATAGTTCTACGTAGCTCATGCCTTCTTTGAAGACTGTGTTCCCAATATCTATCAATGCTTTATCTAAGGTTAGACCGTGTGATTTGTGAATGGTGACTGCGTATGCTAGAGTTAGAGAAAATTGTTCTCTGCGTGCATACATGTCTTTGAAAAGAAGGAATCGAGCTATTGAGCGCCCGATCCTTTTTACTACTGAAAGTTTTTCAAAGAGAATATTGACAAACTGAATGTTGTTGTCACGTGGGTACGTTTGAAAGCCAACAACTGTACCCAGTGCTCCATTAACTAGTCCTTGCTCCACGTCAAGGTTACGTTTAAGCATTACTTTACAGTTTAAAGATAATTTTAATATTTTCTCCAAACCAACTGTGTTGGAGATTGAATTTTCCAAGGTGTTTAGTCTTGTTGTGGCTTGTTGACACATGGGTAGTGTCATACCATGTACGTCCAGTTTGTCTTTTGCAGAAATTTCGATTATTGGGAGCATTTCTTTTTTCAACATTGTTTCATTGAATTTGGAACAGCTTGCAAGTGTTGGCATCAAGTACATACAATTGACATATTTGCGTGCTAATTGTTCCATGACATCAGTAGCACATGCGTTATGGCCATAAAGTGCATGGATGTGCCGGGTTTTTAATATTGCTTGTGCTTCTTGAGATAGTACACCAACTCTAATACTTTTTAAAATGTTGGCGTAGGTGAGGTCTGCAGACTGTCGCATGTTTTCTGTTAATTCTCTGTATTGGAAATGTTGCCAAAGGTTAACATTTCCTATGCTGCCAACAGTTTTACGGCAGAGTTTGTGTCCTAAGGTTTTAAAAATAGGTTCACCTTTTACTGGTGTCAATTGATGAAGATCTCCGAAAACAATAATGTGTTTTCCTCCAAAGAGCTCTTCTTATTTTGTTTTAAGTACTTCTTGTAATCTGAGGTGAATCAAAGCCACCATTAGGTTGGAGACCATGCTCACTTCATCTATTAGTAGTATTTTCATTTGTTTTATCACTCTGCGTAGTTTCATTGCAGCTTCTGTAGAAAGTTTGTAATATTCTAATTTGTTTTGGAGTTCTACTGGCAGGAGTAGTAATCGGTGTAAAGTGACACTGCCTATGTTGTAGGCAGCTAAACCTGTGGGGGCAGTTACAACAGCTGACAGTTTGTTGTTTGTCAATTGTTGAAGGAACTTGCTGATGATTTTGATTAAGAATGTTTTGCCAGAACCAGCTTCACCATTGACGTATAGTAGTATAGGTTTGTAATTTTGGCAGGTACATACTTTATTTTCATGTTGTACACCATGTGCAATTTCTTTTGTTACTTCTTGAAAAATGCTATGCTGCTCATTGTTTAGTTTTGATTGTAGTACAGTTAAGTCTTCTGTATTTTCATACTGACACATGGTGTTTTCTACTTCTGTCATAGCTAATTCTGCCTCATTTGCGATTAGTGGCTGTCCCAGTGGTTCTTGGCTTCCTGTTACAGAAGGTTGACTACTGTCGGGATTGTCCTTATCTAGTTGGGCCTGGAGTTCTTCTTTGTGTTGCTGTTCATTGTGCAACATTGTTTTGTACAGTTTACATCGGTTATAGTGCTTTCATTTGCTTTGAAAGCGTCTTCATAGGAGTCATAGTTATCTAGTATCTCTTCTTCTTTTCTCAATGGTTTAAACAGTTGTAGCAAGGACATGTAATATAGTTCTTTATGTTGCGGAGTTCTTAATGACAATTTGATATGATTAATTAAACTTGGTTTGGGAAGTTTTACTAAGCTGCCTTCACAATTTGTTACTCTGTATCTACCTTTTTTTTCATCGGGTTTTATATTATTTTTGTATGTGAAGTTTTGGCCTATGTGGTATAGACACATGGTTTCCAAAGTGGTACTTCTGTTTGGGTAGTATGTGTCTAGTAAATTGTTTTTCAAAATGTCTTGGCTGTTTGGATCATTTTTGGCTATTGTTTCTATTTCATTGTATGATTTGAGAACTCCTTTTCTAGATTTATCATCACCAAGACTTAGCCATACTATATTTTCAGATTTTCCATACAAAGCAGTACCAGTTAAACAATCTGCAGCTTCATAGCAGCCACATTCTCTATGAGAGAGCATTTTTATGCCCAAAACTGTACAATTTCTGAGACAGTGTTTAGTCTGATGACAGGTCATTCCAGAGGTCTTGAAGCTCTGTTTTTTCTGCTTGGGTTAAGTAGGCTGTAACATATTGTGCAACTGCAGTGGAATTGTCTGCAATGTACTGCACATCTATGTTTGCATTCCACAATAGGGCAATGATTGATATATTTGATATATTGATATATTGTAATCATTGATATATTTTGCTTCTTCTGTTCTTTTTATGTAATATGTATTTTTAGGTGATTTACCTTTAACACTATGTCTAACTGAAGACATGAAGTTGTTCACTTCACCTGTTTCTGTAACTGGTCTAGGGAAACCAAAGCGGAATTTGGTGTAGTATTTCCCTTTGTTTTTGTGTTTGCGACGACAATATTTGCCACATTTGTGTCTTTGAAATTGTACAATTTGTGCATGAAGATCACTATTGGTTGCTTCTGATGGAATTTCACAAGTGACATATTTTTTTGATAAACTGTAACACAGTGGCATCACTGTCTTGACCAAATTTAGGAGCATCTTTAATCCATATAAGCATGTGGATATGTGGTGCACCCCTGGCTTTGTATTTCTCCAAAATAAGTTTTGCACTTCTCCAAGGAGAGGAACAGTTTTATTACAAATAAAGTGTATCATAGAAATGAAGCGATGATGGAAATATCTTGAAACATTAACAGGGTCTAGAGAGCAAAGTTCTCCAGGTGTTAGTATATCTATGTTTGTTTTGTTTTTGTTTGATATGCGTAGGAAATCATGTAAACCATCCCATGCATATTCTGCACAACTTAATGTAACAAACCAAGTGGGTAGGCCTAGGTTTCTTATCATACAACGTACATTGCCGTGACGTCGGAACCAGTACTCTTTAGTACCACGCATGTTTGCTAATAATTTTGTAATGCTTGATGGTAAAACCTCATCTTTTTCGTGCATTTTTTGTAGTAATTGCGTAGCTGACATATTTTGAAAGTGGGTTCCTGATTTTAATGTGTGTACAACTCCGTAACATAGAGTTGTTAGTTCACTTTCAAAGAGTAGGTGGAATATGTATTGCACATTTTGTCTAGATCTGGGATCTTCAGAATACATCCATAATGAGCGGTATTCTGATGCTGTTATTTGAATAGGTCTATCATCGTATCTTCCTCCTTTGCCAGTATGAAAGAGTAGAGGAAAAGCATGTGCTTCTATACTTTTTTCCCATATGCTGATTCGTGATCCTTTCGTTTGTCGCATTTGGTACGTTTGTAATGCATCTTCTATGGTGTCATTAGAGTGTGATGGATGAATTATTTCTTTGTAGTATTCATTATTGTCTTTTAGATATTGCAAGGCTTGTCTAACTTTATGTAAGTCTACCAGTTGTTGCCAAATTTTCTTGTCTTTTGTAGGTACACCATTTACTAAGAAAATTAAAGATTGCTCTATTGGACGTTGCACTCCCAGAGTGTGCACATTTTCTTTTAGATCTAATGGTAAATACACTACTTTGCCCCGAATGCCTTTCACCAATTCAGAGGGAGGTAATTTTGCTGTTTTTCGTTGAAGGCATATTATTTCTTGAAATGGGTGCATTGTTTGAATTATGATGCTCTCATATAAATTGAGTTGTTGCAGGTGTTTTGGTAGTGGGAATAATTCCAAATTATTTGTGATAGCACGTGAAGCAGTTTGATTGTTGTCAAGTTTTGTAGTGCAGTAACTGCAAAGTATTAAGGGGAAAGTTATTTCGTATTTGTTTTCTGGTATTAGGTAGAGAGCTAATTCAAACCATTCGGAATCTTCATTGTCTTCTATTTTGTATGTTACGTGTATAGTTTTTGTGTTACTTTTATAAAAAGTTCTGCGGCAACACACACACACATGGTTTGGTACTTCAGCGGATTTACTTTTGAATTTTAGTATTTCTTTTTGTATGTGTGTAGTAGAAGGTTGCCATGTGCAGAATTGTTGCTAGTCTGTTGTAAAGCTATAGCATTTTGTAAGTGGCTTTCACTTCCAAAATATTTTCTCTGGATATGGTCGATTTCTTCGAGTAGGTCTTTGGCTGTACCATGTAAAAGATTGTTAATTAAATTGGCTAGTGCTAAAGCAGGATTTTTAGCATAGTACAGTTTATAGACTAGATTTCTTATAGTTGAATGATGTGTTGATATCATTTTGATATGATGGAAGGTGCTTTTGCAAATAGGTCCTGAAATGCAGGCCAATGAATGTCCTTGCAGTCCTGTGTATTTGCGCACTGGACAGGTATCCATATTTTGCAGCAGTTTTATTTTGATTTTGTCTTTGCCTTTCACATATTGATTGAGGAACTGGCATAAAGATTTGAAAGATTTTTTGGCAATGTTACACATTGACATGCATGGCCATTTGTATACTGGATGTTCTGGTTCAGTCAAATGGAGAATTGATACAGAGTTTTCTGGGGATATTTTTGTAAGCAGTATTTCTTGTTGCATTATGGTATTATTAAGTTTTTCATAACCTCGTCCACTGCTATGTATGGCAATTGTGTTTGTTTGATTTTGTTTGTATGATTCTTCATTAAAATATGATTCTGTGCTTGTGGTGTGACTCCATTCACCTCCACAGATATTTAAGAAGTTATTTTTGTTGACATTCCGTTTATTGAGAAGTCTTTTTTGTAATTTAGTACTTAGTTTTGCTAGTGGTTTCATTCTGTTTAACACTAAAATAAATAACTTTCTTTTGAGAAGGATTGCACTGTCTATGAAAGCTTCTAAGATTAATTTTCTACGGTAGTTTTTAAGGGTTGTGCATGATTTGTCTCCTGTTTTTATAAGATTCTGAAGGACTCTGTGGTGGAACATTTTTGCTAATATACTTTTTTTGGTATGGTTACTTCCTACTTTTTCAAGATTTATAGGTGCAGTTTTAGCAGTAGTGGTAGCTGCATTCTTGTTAATCATTTTCTGTTTTCTTTTACATTTTGATAGAGGAGGCAAAGTTTCTGTACTGGAAGATTGTTTTGTTTTGCTAACTGACTGTATTAGCTGTTTTTGTTTGAACTTTTTGTACAAACTCTGCTAGAGATGGATGCTTATTTTGGACATTTTTTATTTTCAGTTGCTCTATTTCTGCGTTGTTTTCTACAGACTTGCTTTCTGTTAGGCATTCTGTGGGGTCTGTTGAAACAAAAAAAAGAAGGTATGGGTTGGGATGTTGTGCAATGTATGTGTGCTGTATGCATGAGTGTCTGAGTATGCTGGTAAAGATTTATCTGGTGGTGTGTGATTGTGCATTGGGCAGCTACAATTAGTTGGGAAGGCTATTCTTCTATTTGTGTGTTACTATACTGCAGTTCAGATGACAGTAGAAAGTGAGCTAGTGGTGAGGATAAGCAGTAATAGTAAATCAAATGGTATAAAATTAAAATAATTCTTTGTTTTGTAATACTAATATTCTAGGGGCTGTGTTATGTTATTTGTACTCCGAAAAATGGGGATTTGTGTGCCATTCTGTGTGCTAATCCCTGTTTAATAAATGGTGATTTGTGGACAGAATGGTGCACAAATCTTGGTTTTTTGGTGCACAAAGTACATGAATCACCCGTACAGTGTGTTTATATAATGTTGTATACCAAAGTGCTGCACATTTTAACAACAGGATACACATAACCATTAACATTATAACAGTAACAGTGGAAGCAATTTAAAATTGAGAATCAGACCAACAAAACAGTAAGTAGAGCAACTAAACTGAAGGGGAGAAAGAGAGTAGTGCAGTAGAAGTGAGAGATAGGGAGGGGTGGGGAAGAGGAGGAGTAGGGAAACGGATGGGGTGAAGGGTGAGAATTGGGGGTTAGGGGGAGGGGAGGGAGATGATTAAGGAGATAAGGCAAGGGGGAGGGTTTTAATGGTAGCGAATGGAGAAGGAGAGATTTGAGGAAAGTGCAGAATGAGGAAAAGGTAGAAATAGAGCAGAGTGAGAGAGGTAAGGAGTTCCCGTGCAGGGGGGCTAGGAGATGGAAGGAGCAGAAACGGAATGTGGCACAAGGGGAAGGAGGAACAGTGAGAAGAAAGTGGTCAGCAGAGCGAAGGAAGTGGGAGGGAGTGTAAAAAGAGAGGAGAGGTAAGGGGGAGCAAGATCGTGGAGAGATTTAAAGACTAGGCACTACTTACTTTTTTCTGCGGAATGAGCAGGTTTCTTTGTAGTTGCTGTTTGTAGTTCAGATGTTGCTGTTTTCCAGGAGAGTGGTCTTCACTGCAATTGTAAAAGAAAGAAGTTAATAATTTTGTGTGTTTATAGCAGTGATGTTAATTGAGAGGTTCATTTTTATGTCTTTGTAGTAGTATTCTTGTTTGATTTCTGAACATAGTGTATGCATGCAGTTTCATTTGACTATGTGCAGCCTTTTTATTGTAATTATATTATGTTAGTTCAGCATGCTTTGCAAGTGAGTAGAATATTAAGTGTATGAAATTCACTTGGTTTTTTAAAGCTGTGCTATAGGATGTTAGGAGAAAGAAGAAATAATGATATATTTATTTTGCAATTTTCATAAGTTAAATGGCAGAAACTGTATAGAAAAGCATGGAATATATGTATTTGTGAAGGTGTGGGTAATAAAGTAGAAGGATGTGATTTACAGGTAGTGGTGTCATTGCAGCTGGGAGCATTTCAATGATAGTGTCTATGTGTGTGAGTGTATGAAGATGCATGACATTTTACTGGCTGTGTGTAATTTTATGATAGACTACTAAGTGTTTTTCCACAATTATATTGTTTTTTTTCCATCTTCTAATATTATATTTGTTTAGATAGGTGTGTGTGTTAAGAAAAAAATAGATAGCAGACAGGTTTGGAAGTGACAGTTGATATGGCAGATGGAAAAAATAACAATACGTTCATGTTATAGGTTATACAGGTTAAGTGGCAGTTACTCTGTTTATATGCATTTGTAAGAGTTGTACATGTACTGTGCAGATAATATGCATACCTGTAGTTTGTATTCATGCATGTGGATATGCATGCAGCTGCAAGTAGAATCTTGGAGACTTGTAAGAAACCTACTGATGTAACATGAGCAGTGCGTACAATATGTATAGTGGCCATGGCCAAAGGACATAGCACGTGGACCACAAAAAAATATATTGGTGCAACATGTACAGTGGCCATGGCAGAAGGCCATGGCTAGGGTGCCCCAAATAAACCGACTGGTGCAACGTGTACAGTGCCCATGGCTGATAGCTCGTGTTCCCCAAACAAATCTATTGCTCGTACATGGACAGTGGGCCCTGAAGAAATGATAGTATAAAAAAGGCCTTGAAATTCACTGAAAAAACATTTGTTAAATAGACGTTAAGGTAAACATTTTGCGCAACCAAACCCTCGGAATTTGGCAGCCATTTCAAGCAAAGCCACCTTAACTATGTAACCCCTTTTGCGCAGCGTATGACCACAATGATGACATCAGGGATTACATCACCAATGACATCACTGGTGACAACACTAATTACATCAGATTTGACATCACTGATGACATCCATGATGACATCACTAATGACATAAGACATAACATCATTTATGACTTGACTGTTAAAAGCAATGATTAGATTAAGTTCTATTTGAACTGTGAGAACTATTTTCTTTTAGATAAAATATTTGTACATATATGCAAAGTACATTTTATTATGCTCTTATTTCTTTAAATTTAGTGTACAGTCCAAAATGTGAAGTACATATTAAAATAAGTACAATCCAAAATAGTATAGTATGCAAACATTTATTCCCTTTGAAAGGTCATTTCTTAGATTGGAATAAAAAGTCATAATTAATTTGCAAAAGAAATAACTGAAAATTTTACAAATCCAATTACCTGTATGAAATTAACTCTTCCATTTATAATCTTCGATAGTTTTTTATATATGTAATTATGTAATATAATTGTTTTATTACCAATACTTAGAATTATTCTATTCTACTCTATCACAGTGCATAGGCATATGTGCTTTATTTTCCCTTTCCTTTTTAACATCTCTAATTTAGAAAACTATATGTTTATATACTCTTTTTATAATAAGTACAATAGAAAATGTAAATCTGTACATTTAGTATTTTCCGAAGAATCAAGACTAAACATGTTTCTATTTCTGTTTATTCCTATTTTCATTTTTCTACTACTATATCACACGGCCCGTGGTAGCGGTCGTGTATTTATGGTTAAGTTGCTAAACCCATAGGAAGACCACTTTTTCAGTGGCTTATAACTTTGCTCTCCCTGGAGAAATCCTCACGAAACTGCTAAAAAAGTATATGGCCCGCTCTGAATTTCTTCGGCATGTTTGCTGAGGTTTCGTGCAGGGGGGAAAAGTTATAGAGGGGGGCCCAAAAACGTTTTTTCTCCCATAGACTGAATGGGTTAAAACTTTGCACATGGCTACAGGACGAACAGCGGGACGGATTTGTACCAAATTTGCGGTAGGTTCAGGGGCTTGGGTCAGAAAGTGTACTTTGTGTGATTGGTGGTAATCCGACCAGTACTTTTGTTGCAAAGAACTGAAATGTACATCTAAAAAAATTAGTGATATCTCTCTCCGTTCTATGGACCCATTTCCCTGTTCTTTCCATGGACAGAAGGCTCATTGGCTTGCAGTACGCCGTGCTGTCGACGAACTTTGGAGGCGGCTGGTGGTTGGCTGGAGAGAAGCATGCTGTGCATCAAGGTTTTTGGGAAACGCTGCCATGGTGTTTTGGAGGAAAGTGTTGTGGTGTGTGTGCCAAGCCCTTACTGCATTGTGTGCATGGCTGGGGCTCTTCTACGTACCAGTGTGCCCACTAAAGTTAGTCATATATGGCTCCACTCCGGTATCCCATTGCCCTGGTCACTGCGCGGTCAAAAATGTTATTGCACTGCAGTGTGCGGTGACGTGATTTGCGTCATAAGTTTTCCATACCACCGGCATGCTGTGTCCGAGGGCAATGCGGCAGCGAAAGGGCTTGGAAGAACATTAAAACATAGCGTGTACTATGTTGTGTTGTGTGTGTTAAGTCTATAGCCCCTTTGATGCATGGCTGGAACCCTTGCACAGAAAAATATGCCCACTGGTTGAAAAGGTATGTCCACTGGTTGCAAGTAGCTGGGACATTGTTGGTTTGTGTGTGTGGTTTGGAGGCATTGCATACATTATTGTTTGCATGGGTGTGGCGATTGTTAGAACGTCCTGCAGCTGTCAGTGTATGGGAGAAGATGCTGCAGTGAGGAGTCCTGTAGCGTGTCCACTGGGTGCAGGGTTGGAATACTGTTCATATAGAAGAGGGTACGGTTAAACTGGTTCTTATATGTGCTTGGGTAGTCTGCATTGCACAGATTACTAAGTGTTGTAGTGCACTACGCAGTATTACTTCCATGCACATAGTACAGTGTTGGGAGTAGAGCAAATGGTGTGAAGATTCTCTTGTTTGGTTGGCAGTAATACACTGCTTTGTGCATGGAAGGGGGTTGCAGTGCCAAACCCTGTGGTATGTTTCTGCATTATGGTAAGTGGAACATGTGTGTGTGCATCCCTGCTTTATGGTACAGCGGTGCAGTAGAAGTGCTGGCCCATATGTTGCCTTTGTGAATCCTAGCACATGGCTACATGGTCGCCTGCATGGCTCTATTATGTTGTGGTGGGTGTGGCCACAGCCTAGACTGTTGGGTGCATGGCCGAAGGCTGTAGGCCGTAGGCCATGCACCCAAGAGGCTAGGCCTAGGTCTTTACCACACCCACCACAACATAATGCTGCAGTGCAGTTCTAAATCTGCATGTATTCGAAGGTGGGGACCTTTACACAATGGTTGTGGAGGACATTTTACATTTGCTAGAACAGCAGAAGGAAGTTGCCATGCATACATTAGCCTATGTTGTAGGTCATTGCACGTGTTGCACATTAGGGAGGCACAAGTGACCGTTTGTCTTTGCCAGGGTTTGCACGTTATAAAACCCTTCAAATGTTGCATTGCATGCATGGCTGGAACCCTTGCACGGACAAGTATGTCGACTGGTTGCAAGTAGGTTTGGCATTGTTGCTTTGTGTGTGTGGTTTGCCTACATTGCATACAATGTTGGCTCCATGGGTGTGGTGATTGTTAGAACATCTTACAGTTGTCAGTGCATGGATGCAGATGTGTTGCCTTTGTGAATTCTAGCACATGGCTACATAGTCGGCTGCATGGCTCTTTATGTTGTGGTGGGTGTGGCCAAGGCCTAGACTGTTGGGTGCATGGCGGAAGGCTGTAGGCCGTAGGCCATGCACCCAACAGTCTAGGAATAGGTCTTTACCACACCCACCACAACATAATGCAGCAATGCAGTACTAACTCTGCATGTCTTCGAAGGTGGGGACCTTCACACAATGGTTGTGGAGGACATGTACACTTGCTAGAACAGCAGAAGGGAGCTGCTATGCGTACATTAGCCTATGGTTTAGGTCATTGTACATGTGGCACATTAGGGAGGCCAATATAACCATTTGCGTTTGCCACGGTTTGCACTTTATAAGACCTTTCAAATGTTGTGTTGCATGCACAGCTGGAGCCCTTGCACCGACAAGTATGTCGACTGGTTGCAAGCAGGTTTGGCATTGTTGCTTTGTGTGTGTGGTTTGGCTACATTGCATACAATGTTGGTTCCATGGGTGTGGTGATTGTTAGAACATTTTACAGTTGTCGGTGCATGGCTGCAGATGCTGCAGTGAGCAGTGCTGCAGCGTGTCTAGTGGGTGCAGTGTTGCAATACTGTCTGTATGGAAGACGGTATGGTTGAAGTGAATGCAATATGTGCTTGGGTAGATTGCATTGAGCACATTAGTAAGTTTTGTACTGCACTCTGCACTACTGCTTGTATGCAGTTACTTGTTACAGTTGTGGCAGCACGTGTTGAGATGCAGCAGTGCGCAGTGGTGTACCGTGGCTAAAGGTTGCAGTGTTGGATTAGTGTCCATATAGAAGAGGGTATGGTTGAACTGATTCTTATATGTGCTTCATTAGTCTGCATTGCACAAATTAGTAAGTGTTGTTGTGCACTATGCAGTATTGGTTCTATGCACTTACTAGAGTGTTGGGAGTAGGAACAATGTTGTCGAGAATTTGTTGTTTGGTTGGTAGTAATAGAATGATTTGTGAATGGAAGTGGTTAGTGGTGCCAACCATGGTATGTGTGTGGGTTATTGTAACTGGAACATGTTAGCATGCATCGCTGCATTATGGGGAAGTGGTTGGGTAGAAGTGCCGGTGCCGATGTTGCCTTTGTGAATTCTGGAAGCTGGCTACATGTTTGCCTGCATGGCTCTGTTAAGGTGTGGTGGGAGGGTCCAAAGCCTAGACTGTTGGGTACATGGCCAAAGACCGTAGAACATACGCCATGCACCCAACAGCCTAGTCCTTCACCACAGCTACCACAGCACAATGCAGGCATGCAGTTGTAACGATGCATGTATTTGAAGTTGGTGACTTTTACACAATGGTTGTGGAGGACATTGTAGACTTGGTAGAACAGCAGAAGTGAGCTGCTATGCGTAGATTAGCATATGGTGTACATCATTGTACAGGTTGCACAATAGGGAGCCACATGTGACCATTTCCATGTGTTGTGTTTGTGTGTTTGTGCCCTTATAAGACCCTTGCTTTAGGAAGTGCTGTAAAATATTGCGGCATGAAATGAAGTGCTCAGCACCAGACATGTTAAATATGGCCAATGTGCGCAGGCACCTACATACCGTTCAGCACAGTTGACGCAACATTATGCAGCCATACATGCAAACATCTGGCTAGGGTGAAAGCTGGAAGGCTCAATTGCAGATGGGGAGTGATTTGAACATTGACATGAGCATTGAAACATAAGGTGTACTATGGTGTGTTGCCTGTGGTGAGGGCCTAGCGCCTTGGATGCAGGGCTGGAGAGGAAAGGGAAGAAGGACTGTCCCTGCTTTACTGGGGCATTGCCCTCACTGTAGCTGAGAAAGCGCACATGCCATATCCTGCCCTTTTAAGCATGGTGGGCATGGAAGTGGAACTGTGGGAATCAAAGGAAGGGCTGGTACTATTTTTTCCCATCAGTCTGTGCAGTGAGGGTGGCAGGCAGTGATGGGGAGGGGAAGAGTCCTAATAGTGGGTGCTACCTTTGTGCAAGTTCTGTACATGTATGCTGCACAGAGAGGCATGGCTGCTAATTTTGCATTGGAAGGAGTGGAGGCTTTCAGGGGCACTGTCTATGAGGGCAGTTTCAGTGGTATGGTTGAACTTTGCAGATGTGTGGCCTTTCTCTTTTACTGAGAAAGGCCAACACAACTGTTGATGTTGTCTTACTGCATTATGGAGCTGTACATTTGGGGTACATGTCTTGTGGACGTTTGCTCTGTCACCTAAAGAAGTTGAAGGAACAAGTGGTGCAGATTTTTCCCACTGCCAAGGTGGTTTTCTCAAGCATACCACCAAGAGGAGCATGGGACCATGCCAGTGTAATTTGTCTCCAGCCAGAGGTCGGAAGGTGTTTCATTAACAGAAGCATGTGTCAATTTATGTCCCCTGCTGGGATGTTCTCCACCGACTACAACATCATTAATGAGTGAAATTTGCACTGGTTCCATGCAAATGGCAATTTTCTGACCAACATTGGCAATGCTGTTTTCTTTTACACCGTGCAAAAAGTGTTGAAGACAATCCTGTAACAATGTAAGGAGCCAACCAAAAGAGAAAGTCAAATAAAGAGCAAAAACACGTTAAAAAAACAAAAAAAACTATTTTCCAAGGGACCAATAAAGACCCAATCCCCTAACCTGTTCCACACTTCTTCCCCCCCCAAACCCACCCCTTCATAGCACGACAACTCAGCGGAAACCACGGTAGTTTCAGGATTAAATGTGCCACATCCACCCCTTTTTATGATGGTAGACATGGAAATGGGACTGTGGAGGCAAAGGGATTAATCTATAAGGTTTCTGGTTGTGGTGTGTATGGAAAAACCGTGGCAGAAGGTCTTTTTGTACAGAGAAATACTGAAAACTATGGTGGAAGTGTGTAAGTTAAGGGGCAGGCATCCTGTTTGTATGCATGCACTGTATGTACTTCTTTGCAGTTGCTAGCATACACTTAGTGTTGATTTTCTGCAATAAGTTGTCATAGGTTTGCAGTAAGTGGGGTGCTGCATTTTTTTTGTAACGTGTACAAGGTAAGTGGCAGGCATCCTGTTGGCATGCATGCAATATGTGTATAATATCATACAATGTGATATTGTATGATATGCCATTTGTACTGCGCATTAACACACGTTTTTGAAGGCGCGCTGAGGCAAGGGCAGGGGAACAGAGGAGAAACAGCCACAATGAACATACTACGCCAGGTGTCACTCAGATCACAGAAGTGCATGGGGAAGGGGAGGGGGAGGAGAAGCTGCAGTACATGGGAAGAAGAAACAATGACAATAAGTAAAAATACGTGCCGATGGTGGCAAGTGCAAGGATAAGTGCAGACATCAGGTGGTGGTGGAACTGTTAGGGATACAGAAAACAGTCCCCAAGTGCAGGGTTTGCCAGAAAGCCAGTGCATGCGTGTGACTAACGGAGGGAGGTTGCCTGGGCCAGAGATCAGAGGGTGGCCAGGTAACCAGTGCAGAATCAGTTTCAGCCACAAAGGCAGCAGGGGATAGGTGGAGAAAAAGCAGAGGCAAAGAGAAAGGTTTTGAGGTGCTTCCGGAACCGGCAATGCTTCTCCTCACATTTCAGGGATGCAGGGAGGCTGTTGCAGAGGGAGGCCCCAGCCGAAGAAAGAGATCTACCACCAACTGAGTGCTTGCTGAAGCGAGTGACTCTGGGGGAGTTGGAGGCGGATGAGGGAAGCAGTCGAGCACAGAAGTGATAGTTGCAGGTATTGAGGCCCCAGGACCCAGAAGGCCTTGTGCATAATGCTGACAATTTTGACCTTATTCTTAGCTACTACTGGGAGCCAATGCAGACATCTCAGTCCCGTGAGATACGATCCCTGGGCTTGAGGCGAAGCACAAGGCGCGCAGACATTTTCTGGATGAGTTGCTGTGGGCAGAGAGTACAAGCAGGCAGATTTAGAATTAGGCTGTTGCAATAGTGTAGCCTACAGCGATCCACAGCTGTGGAGAAAGTGAGATTTTCAGACGTTGCTTTAGGTTGGTAATATACATTCCGTGGTGGTTTTGGTGGCATATTTTTACAATTTATGTAGGAGATGCGTTAGTGGGGAAACAAAATCGTAGTTTTGTCGAAAGAAAAGAAGAGAGTTCCTATTTTGATATTACAATGGGTGATATGGGTGAATGGAAACGTTGCCAGCATATACAATTGAAGTGCCACTTGTTGACAGTGGATGGAAGAAAAAAACAGTAACCTTTTTAGGAACGTAATGGACGCTTACTGGCAGATACTGTGTGCACAGGCACTTATGACAGAGTTGTAAACATACTGCAGAAACAGTTATCATAACTCAACTTTGTGGTTATGGGTGCTCATGTGGATGAATGTTGATGCACAAATCTTGCATTCTTTTACTGAACTTTCCACTGGACATGCTTTCCAATGACACGACACTTGGAGGCTCAATGTGCAACGGTACATATGCAGTGTTGTACAGAAGTGACAGTGTTAGCTGCTAACGATGCCATTGGTGGATGCGTGTGTGACTATTTCCCAGTACCCAATGAGGTAGCGATTGACAAAAAATCAAAGTAAGTGAAGGACTGCTCCTGCTGTCTTGGCGAAGCGCACGTGCCACATTCTGCGCTTCTCACCATGCTGGCCAATGGAAATGGGACTGTGCGAATTGTCCAATCAGGTGCTCAGGTTGTGCGTCATGGGAAAGGGTGGCAACATTTTTTTTCATTACTCTGTGTACTGAGGGTGGCAGGCAGAGATGGAGAGACGCACTGTTTTGATAGTCTGTGACGCCTATGTGGAAGATCTGTTCCAGTATGCTGTCGAAAAAAGCTTTTATGGCAATTTTGATTTGGATGGAGTGGAGGCTTTGTGGTGCTGTGGTGATGTGTGCAGTTTTGGCAGTCTCCTTGCAGAATGTTAACGAGTAGACACTTTCGCAACTGTAAATGGTGTGGTTGTGCACTATGGATTACATTTGGGTTCCATGGCTTGTTCCCGTGTGTACCGTCAACTGAAGAAGTTAATGAAAGCAGTGGAGTGCATTTTTATCACTGCCAAGGTGCTTTTCTCATGTATACCATTGAGAATAGTTTGGGACTATTCCAATGATTCCTGTCGCCAGCCAAAGGTTGGAAGGGGTCTCATAAACAGAAGCATGTGTGACTTCTTGAGTGCTGCTGGGATGTTCTCCAGTGAGAACGACAACATTGGTTTTCGATATACACACCTTTTCAAAGCAAATGGCAGGTCTTTGTCGACCAGTGGCAATGATATTTTGTTTCACAATCTACAGGCTGCACTGATGACCCTATTGTAAGAATATGAGCTGACCTACAAAACACAAAAATACTTACAAAAATCATAAAAAAGGTGTTCCTATGGAAGCACCTTAAAAAAAACTTTAAAAAAAGGCTCTTTTCAGAGCTGCCACAAGCAACAACGTCCCCTACCGTGGTTGAAATGTATTTCCCCACCCCCGCACGCGCACAGCATGAAAAGTCAGTGGATATCGCGACAGTTGCAGGGTTGCACGTGTTACATACACCCCTTTTGCAGATGACAGCCATAAAAATGGGCCTGCAGAGGATACGGGATTGGTCAATAAGGTTTCTGTGTGTGGTTTGTACGCACAGACTGTGGTACACAGTGTATTTGTCGACAGAAATTCAGAGGGTGCGGTTATGACTGTGTGTTTCACGAGCCGCAGTGTACGGTTTTTGGGGGAGTTCTAAATGCATTGATTGAAAGTGAATGGAAAACACTGTGCAGTGGCTGCTCATTTTGGATTCTATCATGTGGATGTTGCTTAGCTTACAATAACTGGAGAATTTCTGGGGGTTTTCGGTTTTACTTGTGATCATAGTATGGATAGGTTGTTGTTAGTGCAAAGTAACTGTAAAGTTCCTGTAAGAAAAGTTTTTGCACTGAAGTTGCTAGGTTGTTCTTAGGGCAACTGAAGCATAACGTCCCTTCACCAATGTATTTTCACTGAATTTGATAGGTTTTTAGTAGGACACTGTAACCAGAACCTTCCTTTAGCATAGTTTTTTCAGTAAAGGGGATGGGTTTGTAGTAGTGCAACTTAACCATAACGTCCCTTTAACAATGTTTTTTTTGTGATAGACATATTATATTATCTCACAAATACCTAAACTGCATTTGCCACAATCAGGTGCATTCTATGCAATTGTCTTGACTATTTTAAGTGCATGCTATTAAACAAAATTACAACTATTTTTAAATGAATGTTCCACAAGTAGTCATATCATACATGTGTACCTGTCTAGTGATGTAATTAGTGGTGTCACCAGTGATGTAATCACTGATGTCATAATTGTGTCCATATGCTGTGTAGCTGAGGTGGCTTTGCTTGAAATGGCTGCCGAATTTCAAGGGTTTCGTTGTGTTTAATTTTCACCTTAACGGCTCTTTAACCAAGGCTTTCTCAGTGGCTATATATTAGAGGGCCTGTGGTAGCAGCCCTGTAGTTATGGTTAGGTTGCTCAACCCATAGGAAGAGCACTTTTTGGGCGGCTTATAACTTCGTTCCCTACCCCCGGACAAATCCTCACAAAACTTTGCAAGAAAGGTATATAGCCCCGTCATATCGATCTTGTGACGTTTGGTGAGGGTTTGTCAAGGAGCGTCAAAGTTATAGGGGGGTCCCAAAATGTGTGGTTTTTCCCATACACGCAATGGAAAAGAAATGTTGCTCACGCCTACAGCCCAAACCGCTGGATGGATTTTCACCAAATTTGCAGCAGGAGCAACGGCTTGGTCCTGAAAGCATACTTTTGTAAATTTAGTTTAAATCCATCCAGTTTTTGTTTTATAAACAACCAAAAACAAGGTAAAAACGAATTTGTGATATCTTGGTTTAGTCTGAGGACTCACTTCCCTGTTCGGTCCACGGACGGGCCTCATATTGGCCCTGAGGGCGACGTGATTTCCGTGGACATCGGACTTGCCCACTGATTAGTCAATAAAAAACGTGAAGTGCGTCATATTTTTGGAAATGCCCGCCATGTTGGATTTGTGGACATCCGCCAGAGTCTGCGGACAGTGCGGTAAAAACACATTAAAAAACACTGGGGAGGTGAGGGGTGATGAGGATGGGATGGAATATGGCCTTAATAAGCCAAAACAACTGGCATTTTTCTTCCCCAATGTCGGCAGACAGTTCGGCACAGTCCTGTGATGTTCGGGGGCATCTATGCTTATTGGTGCATTACAGGGTTGGTGAAAAGCAGATTTTGGATGGCTTATAGCTTTGGTGCCACTCAATGAAACTAAACTGCATGATATTTGGGAATTTCATTCTAGACCTGATTCTGAATGGTTTTGAAAAGTGTGGTGCTGTTTTGTCAAGAGGGAACACAATTAGGAGGGGTCCCAAAATATTGTGAAGGCTTATAAATGTGGTGCCATTTGACGAATCTGCACAGACATTTGGAAAATGATTTTAGATGTAGATGTAAATGTTTATGCAAAGTTTGGTTGGATTTTGTCAAGTGAGGGCTAAATTAGAGGGGATATCTCAAAATGTTAAAATGGCTTATACGTTTTTTGCCATTTGACGAATGTGGACAAAGGTTTTCAGAAAGATTAGAAACCCAACCTTGAATGTTTGTGCAAAGTCTGAATGGATTTTTTAGTGGGGGCTAAGTTAGATGAGTATTGCAAGAAAAATACATTTTGACACTTTTGAAAAAATAAAACACAGGCTGATTTCCAGAAAACTTGTGTAAGAAGCATTGGTAAGGACCTGAAAGCATGGTTTTGCAAATGTGTGTGTGTTTTATTTTTTGACAAGTGTCATAAGGTAGGTACAAAAAATTGTGATATACCTTTAGTGACTGAGGTATAGTCTGTGGCCATGGGCAGTGGACAGATTGTCTGGGTCATGGCATAAGGTCATAACCCGGACAATCTGGCTACTGGCTATGACAACAAGGGACGACCAATGGGGATAAAGTGGCCATGTCCACCAGGGACCAGCTATGTGGTAACCTCTTTTTAAATTGGGATAGGTTTGAAAGGGAAAAAAATTTGCTTGTGGTAATATGATCATTGGGTTCTCTTTTCACCTTCTGCAGGTCACCAGGGAAGAGAGGTTCTGTACGGAGCCCTGCCTTCCCTTTCCATGGTGGCCATCTTGGAAAAGGATTTTCCTTCCTACAGTGGGATGCTGCGCACGTCCCGACGTTGGAAAAAAATCCTTTATTTTTTAGCACTGCAGGTTACTGTTTTGGCAACCCAGGGTGCTAATGGCCTTCATCCCTCATTGCATGGGATGTAATGGGAATAACGGTCTGGAGCCCTTGTTATCTGTCCTCACTTAGTTTGGCCTGATAACTTGGGCTGGTGGGCCGTTATCCCCTGTTCCAGTCCCGGGAATGGGGAATGAATGGCAGATTATTCCCATTAGCATAACACAAAATGATAATGGAAATGTTGAAAATCTTATTGAGTCTATGTACTTTACTGAGAAATGTACATTAGATGGAGTTTATAAGATTATTTTGTAGCTCTATTTTTTTAACTGTGCAAGGTGGTTCCTAAAGAAACCTTTTTTGTTGTTTTTTTGGGGGGGTTTTTGCAGGAGAGGTTAGAACATACGGTGGGGAGGTAAATGAGGGAAGAGGCACCAAGCACTAATATGGAGGGGCAGGTGGACAGGGGAAGAAGTTGCACGTGTGTTTCATCTAAGTTAGGGGGCAGTATTTCTCATGCTCCTTAATGACAGCTTCAAAAGAACTTCAAAATTGCTACCCCCTGCATAGTGGTGTGTTGCAGTATATACAGAGGACTAGTTTCTTCGAAACATATGGATCAACAGCCCCTTTTATTGCTTGCAAGGTAGCTGGCAGGAATTTGTGTTCAACAGAAGTAGGCTATGTGGTTACAGTACTGGTTGAGGAAGATGAGGTGGAGGAAGACAGCCCACCACTTGCTAAGAAAGGAACAGCCTTTCTGAAAGCATTTCAGTGGTTGGATTGGGTGTTGCGGCATATGGAGGTGTTCCCGAAGGAGTACTGTCCAGGTAGTCTGTGACTGAATACAATGGTGCACACAGTGCATTTCACTTTGGTAGCTTTAGCCTTTGGTACATTCCCAACAGTGGTAGAAAACTGCCCCATGAATGATTATCTCTTGGTGCTAGAGGTAGGCACTTCCACTACCTCATCTTCTTGGTCCTCTTCATTGTCTTTGGAAGTACTGCACTTTTTTTGTTGTGTAGGTCCTCCAGCTGGTGTTGGTGGTGGCTCTTGGGGAGCAGGGATGGCAATAGCTGATGCCATTTTTTAAGATAAATTGCTGTTTTGCTAATATTCTTCCAGTTATGTGCTCTGTACTAGATTGTTAATGGATAATGAGTAAGAATAGGTGTGGGAGCTGTACAAGAGGAACATTTGAGCTTGAAAGTTCCTAGATCAGTAGAAAATGCAGTTCCAAATTGTTCGCGAAAATCTGACCTGTTCGCAAAGTGCGGAAACGCTCGCGGACATGTCATGTCGTGAGTGTGCGGTGTCATGTGACACTGTCCGGAAGGTCCACGATGACATCAGATGTTCGCGTATGTCGACAAGCACAAAAATGGTGGAAAAAGTTGCAAAATGTGTATAGAAGTCTTAAAAATGATGCTACAAGGTGGGAAATGGCAGAGGTTTAAGGAGAAACTTTGTAAATTGGATTAAAATGTTGCTATATTGGGGTAATTATGATATTAGTAAGTTGTAGGAAATTAGCATGCACTGGTAAAAACCCATGAAATTCACAGAAAAAACTTTGTTAAAGGGATGTTATGGTTAAGTTGCACTAATAAAAACCTACGAAATTCAATGAAAAAACATTGCTAAAGGGATGTTATATTTAAAAGTAAAACCGAAAAACCTCAGAAATTCACCAGTTATGGTAAGCTAAGCAACCATAACTCATGCCAGCACTGTGCACTGCTAAGACTAACGCCCAGGAGATCAAAGATGACATCACAAATGTCCTTAATGACATCACTGATGATATCACATATGCAATTAATGTTGATGAAAAGTCTCTACAAGGTGTTGTGTTCATAATGTAGGTAACAAGATATCAGGGTTGATCGGGAGATCTATCATGAGCTACTTAATCTATTAAATAATGTACTCATCTAAAATAGACATTATATTGCAGTTTTGTTAATACAGGAACCTAATGACACATAAACATGGGCAATGGCTGCAGCATGCACCATAGAAGTACAATATTTATAATCTTGTAATTTTGGATAGTAAAATAATGAATGCTACCTTATCAGAGTTTTGAGCAATGTTAAACATGTAATAACTAGCTAACAATTCAAGACTTACTACACACTTGTGCTAGTACAAACAATACCTATGGAGACCCACAATGCATAGAAATCAGAGGCACATACAGGGAAACTAAAGTAAGGAAGAAAGAAAAAGCATCAATAGAAAATGTTAATAACATTAAAGTTTATCTTCATGTATACAAATAAATTGTGTGTTTGAGGCCTGCTTATTTCCCCATGTATGTGCGCCATGAGCTGCAACCAAACCCTAAGGAAAGTACTTTAAGAACATACAGCAAGGTTAACATCTAAATATATAGCACATTTTGAATTGTAATATTCTGACTGTCAGTGAACAAAACTACCTGCCCTAGATAAGTCAGTGAACAAAAACATGTGGCCCAGATATGTGATGTCATTCCTGATGTCATCAATGACATTTGGGATGTCATCTTTGATGTCCTGGGTGTTAGTCTTAGCAGTGCACAGTGGTGGTGTGAGTTATGGTTGCTTAGCTTACCGTAACTGCCGAATTTCAGGTTTTTTTCAGTTTTATTTGTAACCATACCGTCCCTTTAACAAAGTTTTTTCATTGAATATAATATGTTTTTATTACTGAAACTTAACCATAACATCCCTTTAACAAGGTTTTTCAGTGAATTTCATGGGGTTTGCACCCTCATTTTCAGCAACTTCCTAATATCATACTTACCCCCAATATAGCAGCATTTCTGTCCAATTTAAAAAGTTTCACCTTAAACCTCTGCCATTCTCCACCTTGTAGCATCATTGTTAACACTCCTATACACTTTTTCCAACTTTTTCCACAGTTTTTGTGTTCGTCAATGTTTACGAATGTCTGACGTAATAGCAGCCTTCCGGATAGTGTCACGCAACCACGTGTGCGCGCGTGGCATGATGAGGTGTTTGCAGACGTCTCTGCACTCCTCAAATGAGTCAATGCTTCGCAAACAGTTCAGAACAGCATTTTCAACTGATCTAGGAACTTTCGCTCAAAGCACAGCTCCTAGACCTATTCATACACATTCTCCATTAACAATCTAGCACACAGCACATACTTGGAAGAATAGTAAAAAAACTGCTATTTATCTTAACAAATTGCATCAGCTATTGCCATCCCTCCTCCCCAAGAGCCACCGCCAGCTGGAGAACCTACACAATTAAAAAAAGGTTCCATTAGGAACCACCTTTCACAGATAAAAAAATAGAACTAAAATAAAATAAGCTTGTAGACTCCATCTACTTTACATTTTTCAGAGAAGTAGTTAGATTCAATAAGTTTCTCCAACATTCCCATTAGCATGTTCTATTATGCTAATGGGAATAATGGACAATTGTATACTAGAGAAAAAGGAAAAAACACAGAAACAATGTTCACTCAAAAATACCTCTCTCTAGTATACAATAAAGACCATAATCCATGTCCCTTTAGGACTATCCACAGTGTGCGCATTCCCCTGTCCAGCCCATGCCTTATTACAAACCCTGGATTGCACATACGCACCATCACACAAGACAGACCTTCTAATCTGTTTACAGTTATGTTTGTAATACTCCCTCATTGCCTGCTTTAAACCATTCACATGTATATTCACCAATCAGTAAAAAAAACTCTACATATAGCCTATCGACATATTAAACTTCCACGCTCCAACTGCCACTTAACAACGTTCTACAAATCTTTTGCAACTGCATTTCCTATACTATCCAAAAATTGTGCAGTGAGAGAAGTGCATAATTAAAAGGGGCAGTATGGATGGGCAAGTGCTCATGAGAGCCCAGGAGGTAAGTGCCAAGGGATGCCAAGGTGGGAGGCCACTAGCTAACTGCTGGTGCTAATACTCTTTGTAAAAGTTTTTCTGTAATCCTGTCGAGCAATTCGGGCTGTAGCCACGAGCAGAACTTATTTTTCCATTCAAACCTTTACCTATTTCTTTACCATAGCCGGGTTCCATGCCCACTTTAACCCCATTGCCAGTCCCTAGTGGTCATGGCCAGTAGCCAGATTGTCCGGGTCATGGCTTTGGCCATGACTCAAACAATCTGGCCACTGCCCATGGCGACACGTTATACCTCAGTCACCAAATGTATATCACTATTTTGTGTACCTACATTGTGACACTTTACAAAAAATAAAACACAGACACATTTGCCAAACCATACTTTTACATCCTTGCCAATGTTCCTTGCTTGAGTTTGCTGCAAATCCATCCATGTTTTATTTTTTGAAAAGTGTCAAAATGCACACACATAAAATAGTCACATACCTTAGCCCCCACTTGACAAAATCCATTCAGAATTTTCAGAAACATTCAAGGTTGGATGTATAATCTTTCTAAAACATTTTGTGAACATTCGTCAAACAGCAAGAAAGTTATAACATTTTCAGATCCCCTCTCTAATTTTGCCCTCTCTTGACAAAATCCCACCAAACTTTGCAAAAACATTCAAATCTTGGTCTTAAATCTTTTTGAAAACGTTTGTGCAGATTCGCAAAACGGCACCAAATCTATAAGCCTTTTAAATATTTTGGACCCCCCCCCATCTAATTTTGTTTCCTCTTGACAAGACAGCACCAACCTTTGTATAACCATTAAAAGACAAGAAATATATCACAGAATTTCATACAGGGGCATTGACTAGCGCCAAAGTTATAAGCCATCCAAAAACTGCTTTTCACCAACCATGTACTACAAAAATATGCTTGGAGTCCCCAAACACTTGTTTTTTCGCTTTTTATGGCCATATCCCATCTCATCCGCATCACCACTCACCTCCCGAGAGATTGATTAATTAGTTTGACAAGTGCAATATTGTGTTTTTTAATATCTTTTACCACGATGTCCGTGGACAACGGCGGCTGTCCACGAATACAACATGGAGACTGTTTTTAAAATATCTGGCGCAGCTCATGTTTTTCGCCATCTAATCAGCGGGCGCATCTGATGTCCGCGGGCATCACGCCAACTCCTGATTGGTCCAGGTGAGTGTCCGCAGATCAAATAGAGTCCACCAGCCATGGCCGTGGAACGAATAGGGTCCACCAGCCATGTCCGCAGACCGAATTGGGCCCACCAACCATGGCCATGGCCGGTGGGCTTGGCCACTCTATATTTTAAATCACTTGCAACCCATCGCTCAAAGACGTTCATCAATCACAAACTGATTTTGACCTGTTTTGATAGTAGTATTGTTATCTATAAAGGATTGCAGGCTTTGAGAACTCACAATGTTTTTAGGCAATGCGCAGTGAGAATATATTATTTGCCATGGATCACACCCTTTGGTTAAGCAGCATTCTACTAGCCCCTTATTTTATGCCCGGTCTCTTGGTGACTGTTGGAATATACTGCACAACCCCAACTAACCGCATTTAAGCAGCACAGAAAAGGGAGGATAAATGACCGGCTGCAAGGATAACATATGCCCAGGTACTTTTTCCCACATAGCAAAAATCGAAAGCTGGCACCCATGAATATTATACGAGTAAAGGTTCATGGTAGCGGCACCAGGAACAATATGGCCATGTGGCCAATGCACAGGGATTTGAAATCCACCTAAGTAGGCACTGTGATGCAGTGACAACATCACATTCCTAGTGAGATACCTGGCCCCAGGAGAGCAGGACTACCCCCACAGTGCAGTGGGGGGTGACTTGCAGAAGAAAGAGTGTAGAAGCACATAAACCTGCTAGAAGCCTTTGTAGTAGTCTACCATAGGAATTAACTGTACTCTGCAGGTGGAAGGAGAGGAAAGGAGTGAACCTCAGAGGAAGTGCCTTCACAGTTTGGAGCAGGAAGAGGGACAAGAGAGGATTCACAGGGAGTGACATGCAATCAGTGACCCGGTGTGGTGATGAGGATTGTCACGTTTTGCAGCACACCGTTCGTATGCAGTCAGCACAACAACAACATCACTGACATTCACATGGCTCATCCCTGCCATTCATGTACATATAGGCACATCTGGCAGACAATCATCACACTGCATCCAAGCGACATGCACATGTCCCTGACGCATATGTATCAACACTCACCGGACATGTCCTCATAATTTGGCAGGTCTCCCACACCTTGGACCTGCTCCACATCGATCATATCACTGACGATCACTTCATGTGGAGTGAGTTGATCGTCCTCTTGCGCTGGCCCACCTCCAGTCACCAGAGTATTGGCATAGGCAGAACCCAGCTTGTCTTTGGCTCTGCGTCAGATGTTATTCCAACGCTTCATCACCTCACGTGGTGTGCGCCTCTCATGGCCCAAGGCGTTTATATGATCCATGACACGCTGCCAGTGGGCCATATGCTGAGCAGGCGTATGTGTGCTCCCTGCCTGCACAATCATGTCATGTTCGTTTTTCAACACATACTCCACAAGGATGTCCAGTTCCTCATCACAGAAGCTTCTCTTCCTCAATGTGTTAGTCTGCTGTTTCGTGCTTGGGGTTTGAGCCCTGTCCGCTCTTGCACGCTTTTGCTTCTTGCAAGTTTGTGCAGACCCTGAGTGGCTAGGGTCACTTGGTTCAGTAGGGGCTGGAGTACTGGTGGACTGTGCTGTGACACCAGCCACTGATGGCATGACAGTAGCTGCCCTGGCAGGTATCTGTACCTCTGTGCTGGTTCCAGTAACCTGCACCGCACGTCTCTTGCCCTTACTGACAAGGACATTTGTGCATGGGACTCTGTGGACCTGTGCCTGGACCACCACATTCCTGGCTCTCCCTGCATGACCCTGGCCACCTCAGGCACCTCGGCCACTTCGTCCACCTCTGCCCCCCTTCCCACTTCTGGGCCTCCCACACATGGCATGATGGAATTATGCAATGGGAGGCACAAATATGAATTGTCCTGGGCAATTTCAGTGAGTGGGGCAGTGTACGTGATGAAATACATACCACTGTGCTCCAGCTAGGCTCAATGTTACTCCTGGGCTAAAAATAACTGGGCGCGTAATGCACAGGCACCCCAAAAGCAAAAATAAACGTGTATGCAACCCCTCGGTAGCCCACGTGTGAACTAAAAGCATTACGCAGTACGCTGTGGCACCCAGCAACACATAAAATGCATACGTGAGGTTCACGTAGGGTACTATGACCTCGAGAATGGGGGTACGTGCGACACACAGGGGCAAGCACAGTATGAAAATTGCATATGCGACTCACTGTTTGCCTCGTAGAAAAATAAAACACAGACAGAGGCAGTTCCTCTGCCAAAACAAGAAGTACGCACTGTCACAGTATTGGAGAATTCGCGTGGCACCCCAGAATACTAGAAAGTCAAACATCTGTCCGCAACGAAATGCACATACAGTGCAATGTAGTCCTATGCACACCTTTAACCCGGACGCCCAACGTACAGCGCGTATCATGTAAGTTATGCATGTAGGCCCTTTCCACTAAATCCACGCTATCGTGTGGAGTTACTCTGTTTCAGGTTGGACACGCGAGTAACACATAAGACCCACGCTCCTGCCTACCAGCCAATTTTCCTGCCTCCAAGTGCCCCAAGATGCCTCCTACGAGCCATCGGCTGCTGCCTGCACCACTCTGTCTGCCTGCTGCCCACGTGCACCGCAATTTGTTGCCTGCTGTACAGCCATTGCCAGTGCTCCTGTCACTGTGACCACATCTGCTGATCCCGAAGAAACCCGACAAAATGCCATACCAACGCTCATCAGCCCAGCCCCAGGACCACCTTGACCACCCACACCTGCCTCTGGGGTTGCCATGTCTGACCCAACAGCGCCTGAGGCAAGTGGCAACCTCCCGGCAGCGAGGCAGAGGGTTGTCAGCTTCTCAACCAGAGGAGTTGGCATCCTGATGGAGCAAGTCCTGGGGCATTATGATGCCCTCTTCCACGGACCATCGCAAGTCAGCAAGGAAGGACGGAGGAGGATCTTGGCGGACATTGTGGGTGCCATCAACGCAGAGGGGGTGGCACCCCGTGACTGCACACATGTCCACAAGCGCTGGGAGGACTTCAAAGCAAGGACCCACAACAAGGCCTGGCACTTCCTCCAGGCTGATGAGGACCAAGTGAGGCGCTGGGACCGGTTGACCAACGACAACTATTGGGTCCTGGAGAGGTTCTATCCAGCTTTGTACACCCAGGTCTGGGATTTGGAGCTCCGTCTGGAGGTGACTGGTAAGTGTCCATATGTTCTCGTACACCATGCTGCATGTGCATGTTGATGTGTGGTTGGAGTGTGCACCTTGGCCTCATGTCTGACATGCCTCTTGTACAGATGTCTGTTTACATGTCCCAGACAGTGCTGCATGTGAGTCTGTTCAAGCATGTGTGATAGCAATGGTGTTTGGGTTGCAATGCATGATGCACACAAGCATGTAGCGACATGCACATGTTTGCATGCATGCATCTGTACTGCGGCATGTGAGTGGTGTTACACATATGTGCTTTCATTAACAGCACAGGCATGCTTGGTGTACATGTGCATGTGTCGGGGAAGTGAGTGTGTGACTGGCCAACACTCATGGATGTATGACACATGGGCATTTGAATGTGTGATTGACTCATGCTGCCAAATTGGCCTCATGTGCACTCTGACGTGATATGAAATGATATGATATGATATGATATGATATGATATATGGCATTTATAACGTGCCTATACACAAGTGTTTCAAGGTGCGACGAGGCAAGGGAGGTGGAACAGGGGGAAGGCAGAACACGATCCTACTAGGCCCCATGTCATTCAGATCATGCAAGTGTATGGGAAGGGGGAGGGGAGAAAGTGCAGAACATGGGATAAGAATAATAAACAATAAGTACGGCCAGCTGGTGGCAAGTGCAAGGGTAAGTGCAGACATCAGGTGTCAAGTGCTGGTAGTGGAACTGTAGGGATACAGAAAACAGTCCCTACGTGCGGGGTTGCCAGGAAGGCAGTACAGGTGTGCGACTGGCGGGGGAGGGGACCTGGGCCCGAGATCAGAGGGTGACCAGGTAACCCATGCAGTTTCAGTTTCACCCAGGAAGTGAACAGGGGAGAGGAGGAAAAAAAGCAGAAGAAGAGAGAAATGTTTTGTGGTGCTTCCGGAACCAGAGATGATTCTCCTCAAGTTTCAGGGAGGCAGGGAGGCTTGTCCAGAGGGAGGCTCCAGCCGAGGAAAGAGATCTACCACCAACTCATTGCTTGGAGAAGCGACTGACCCTGAGGGAATTGGAGGCGGATGAGCAAAGAGCTTGAGAAGGAAGATATTTAGGAAGAGAGAGTTGAAGGTATAGTGGCCCCAGAAGGCCTTGTGGACAATGCAGAGGGTTTTGAACGTAATCCTCGCAGCTACTGGGAGCCAGTGCAGAGATGTCAGTCCTGGTTAGATACGATCCCTCGGCTTGAAGCCAAGGACAAGTCTTGCAGCTGCCTGGGCTGTTGCATGACTGTCAGGTGATGTGTGTGAATGAGATGTGTAAGTCCCATTATGCATGTGAGGTGGGTACATGATTTTGAAGTGCTCAAAGTGCCTTGTACATGGATGTGAATGTCTGTTGCACATGACATACATGATTGTGCATGTGTGTGAATGCCACTTCCCGGTGTGTAGTGGACGGTGATGATGGTTGTGACCTTTGACAGTGCTACTGATGTACATTTGCATTGTGCCAAACACACATATGTCCAGTCCCCTGATGTTTGTGTTCTCTGTTTTCACATCCACAGCAACGATGGGAGAAGAAGGCGGAGAAGGCGCTGTGGATCAGGGCAGCAGGAATGCCTCCACCAGGTGTTAGGGAGAATTCTCATTCTATGGCTAATTTCCCTCACCTAGCGAGTCCCCCAGCAGCTTTGCCGGATTTCTGGAGTTTATTTTTTCCGCTTGGTAAGAGTGTGCCTCTTTTTCCAACTCTTACCAGTGTTTTGCATTTGCATTTCTACTTGTTGTGTGATCTTGGACTCTGGAGCACACCACTCCATGAGCTCAACTTCAGTGCAGTAACACAGGGTTGTCTCTAAAACTTCCCAATGACTCCTTTTTCTGGGGCTGACTACTGTCCCACTACTGTCCCCCAGAAACAGGTAAAGTTGTCATTAACTTTACATAGTCACCTTTAACTACAGACCCAGTACAACCCATCTTACATGGAGTAGTGGAAAGGGTTAAATCCTACCCCTTGTTGTCTGTGCCTCTCTGAGCTTTGTTTTGCTCTTTTAACATTTAGACTTGGCTGGTGGCAGTAGTATCTACCCTAACTTTTCTACCGCGATTATACTATGTAAACGTGGTATTGTTTTAGGCTCTTATATTAGCCTCGAACATAAACCCGCTTGACCAAATACCCTTTCTTTTTGCTCCGGTTGGATTTAGTCGCCATTTCTTTTCGTTAAAGTCCTTCTTGTGTTTTACTTTGCGCGGCAAACCAGGTTTGCCTTCTTTGTTCACCGTCTTTTGGCGGGCTTCTGCCAAGAAGCCCTCCTCTGGGCGCCTGGGTGTCTAGGTGAGCTGAATGTGAGAGAGGGGTGTAGTCACCCCCTGCACAGGGTATTCTAGGGAACCCAAGTCGCACTTTGCCATGATTGGCTGAGGTGGTTGTCCGGGCTGGACAACCCCCCTGCTGCGTGATTGACAGCCAGGCTGTGTGAATGGGGGATTTTTGCATAAAAGGCAGGACTCTTGGGCTGGAAGTCAGAGTCGCCACAGGAACTACAAGGAACCGAAGAGAAGCAGAAAAGAAGACGGCTGCTGCAACAACCCCGTCCCGGTGAAGCCCTGCAGCAGTCCTGAGCTATCTACCCTTCGACGACCAGAGAAGATCCAGTCCGGAGTCTTCTTCCCTTGAGCCTGGTGGGGTCAACCAGCTCATCTTCCACAGCCAGAGGATCCTCTTTGTGGTTGAAATCGCTGCACCCTGCTGTAGTGGTCCGGATAGCCATCTGAAGAACCTGTCCTGTTTTAAAGGAGCGCACCTTTTATTCACCGTTGCTGCTGCTGGCCTCATCCCTGAGTGGTGCAGACCCCTCCAGACGTCCTCCTTCTCGTCTCCACGACCGAAGTACCAGGAACCGTGGGTCTGCAGGAAACTACCAGGAACAACTGCCGTGGCACCAGATTCTTCCTTGAATAAGGTACTGTTTTCAGTTTCGAGGAACTAGGGTGAATCCCTTTTCTCCTCCTCCAAGGCTTGCCCTTGTCTTCCTTCCCTCTTATAAATTTTGCTTCCTCTGTTGACAATATCCAATACTCCTGGCAATGTTGAATCTTGAACTGTCTGACTGTGTGATCCTTGACAACAGGAACCCGGTTCCACTTGACACTGGCTCCGGCCTATTGACTTTTGTATTTCTGTCAGTGAGTGTTCTCTGATCCTGTCTGCCTTGAAAAAAGTATTGGCTATGATTTTTGCCCCCAACTCTTTCTGGTTATCCCAGGTGCTAAGTGTGTTTTTGCCACGGTAACACTTCTTGCCGCGGATACGCATTTCGTTAATACAACGGAGCTGTCAAAAAGTGATTGCATCCCAGTAACGTCTTTTGTTTCACAACAGCGGTCCGCCAAAACCTAAGGTACTTACCTTGAGTTATTCTGTGCCAAGAGAATTGGTTGTTTGTAGTGTATTTTACGTGTGGTTTTAATTTTATAGAAGTGTTGTGTTTTTACAGATGGTTTAAAAATAAATTTACTTCTATTTTTTACCTGAAACCTTGAGTCAGTGTTTGCTTGCGTCACAGTAATTGTGGTCCCTTGGTGTAATCTCTGCTACTGCTCATATACTCTTGCGATAAGCCTGGCTGCTCCACTACTGCTACCACTACCACTTTAACATAGTAGTACAGGCTTGTACCAAAGGTGAACTTGTCTTACCACGTGTAGTCTTAATTGTGTGTAGTGGTCCCTAAGGGCACCTTAGCCTAACACCAGGCACAGACGGAAGGCCCAGTTGCCCTCCAAGGTACTGTCATCTTCTGGGAGCGAGGAGGCTGGTGCCGCGTCGGCGTCACCGGCCGCAGCTGCTGGGCGTAGGTCCAAGAGGGCAAAGGTGGTGGAGGACTCCTCAGCAGTGGGAGGGACAGATCAGCCCACACAGGGGCAAGACACTGTGGAAGATGGTGGGGAGGGATCCAGGTTGGCGGGGGACGTGGAGGAGGAGGAGGCAACATCAACCCAGTCCATGGGGCCCAGCGGGGGTGATGACGTAGGTGTGACTACTGCAGTCCAGACTCAGGGGCCAGAGGCAGCGCAGGTCACGTGGAGGTGCCTGTGCTAACCCCTGCCCCTGGGACTGTGACTGCATCTGCATTCACCTGCGGGCATGCCTCAGGCCGGACCCATCCGCAGGTGGCAGATGTATCCACGCAAACAGATACACCAATATCTGCGGATGAAGCCGTTCGGGACCGGGTGTAACCGTTGCTAGCTGTTATCACGAGGCGTACAGGCAACATCCGTGATGCATACAGGCAACATCCGTGATGAGGTGCAGGCTTCCAATTGGGGGTGTGCACGTCATCACAATGAGGTCTGTCGTCTCTTGAACTGGCTAGCACAGTTCATGGTCTCGCAATGGGTCAGTGGGGTGGCCACTTAGGTGACCCCCTCCTCGTCTTCCTCCTCTGTGCGCCAGTCGTCCTCCCTGCCGTCTCCCGACCCAGATACCACCAGGTCCCCCTGTGTATCTGTCCCAACCCCGGCGGCCAGTCTGGTGGAGATCACATAACTGCCAGGGTCAGGAGTCGCAGTGGAAACAGCAGATTTGATCACCACAGCAACAGGAGCTATGGCAATGGAGAAGAGCAGGCACCAAGGAGAAGGGCACGTGCACGACAGCCCCGGGGGTTGTCATCCTGGAGGCTGTCCTTGATGCGCAGGCACCAGGCATATTGGCAGCAGCAGGCTCAGAGTAGGAGGCAACAGGATTCAGGGTTTGAAACAGCAGAGGGTCAGGTATCGGCCATCAGGAAGGAGGCAAACGTGGACCTTTCAACAAGGATGTCTGCCGTGTTGGAGCGTTTGGGCCAGCAGATGAGGGCAGAGCGGCAGCGGGCACAGGAGGCATGACTCACCATGGCCAGGGCCGAGAATTCACTGCGTTGAGCAGAGAAGCGGGCAGAGGTCATCGAGGAGACTTGCACGGAGTTCGAGAGGATCATGGTGGAGTCCCTGCAAGCCCTTGAGGGGTAAGCGGTGGGCCACCTAGTGGAAGGGGACGCAGTGTTCGATGATGCCCTGGCGGAGACTATGAGGGAGCATGGTGAGGAGGAGGACCAGCCAGCTTCCATTGTATATAGTTCTTTAGGTGTAGGTTTCATTTATTTTTTTTTGGTGTTCCTGGACTTTGCTCCACATTTTGTACATAGTTCTTTTTTAATGGTATTTTTTAGGAATTTAAGACATGTTTTGGGACAATGGACCCTGGTTGTTTGTAAATAGTTGCATTTTTCCAGGATCAATTTTACTTCACCATGGAGGAATGGTTTTCTTTTCATTTGTGATTTTATTTGGACTTACATTAATGGACATGGACCACATGTTTGAGTTTTTCATTTTTAACATCCAATTTATTTCCGTGTTCACGTTCTTTTGTTTTTTTATTTAAATCATGCTGGTTTTATGTGTTGTTTTTACTGAGTATGACTTTAATACTGATTTTTTAACATATGTTTACCAGTTGAAATCAAACTGGTGTCTTGTCTCAATGGTTTAGTGCAAGTTTCACTCTTCCTTGACTCAGTTCTGTGTCCCTGCTGTTGACCAATGTTGTTCATGTGTGTGCACACATGCATGCATGTGTGATTTTAGGATTCCGATGCCATGGGGCATGTACTGGGGAGCATGACCAATGGATGAGTGTTGATGTGCACCGGGAGTGTGCAGCGTGTGGTGGCATTTGATTTCACGTGTGCTGCTTTAATGTATATTGGTCCAAAGTGTTTTGGGGTCGGGGGTGTCCCATGAGACGGGACCTGCCTGCAAGATGCCGTAACAGGTGTTGGTGGGGGGACATGAGGCCGGGCCTGCCTGCCTGCAGGTTGCCATCACTGGTGGGACAGGGGGTACATAAGCAGGGCCTGCCTGCAGGTTGCCGTCACAGTTGTTGATGGGGGGACATGAGGCGGGGCCTGTCTGCAGGTTGCCATCACAGGTGTTGGTGGGGGCACATGAGGTGGGCCTGCCTGCAGGTTGTCATCACAGGTGTTGGTGGGGGACATGAGGCGAGGCCTGACTGCGTGGGTGGTCACGGGTTATGGGGGGGGTCCCATGTTGTGTGGACTGCCTGCGGGGGTGGTCACAGGTGATGGGGGGTCCCATGTGGTGTGGGCTGCCTGCCAGGGTGGTCACGGGTGATTGGGGCTGGGATGTGGCTGTCCCATGATGAGGGGTCATCTTCCAGGAGATTTGTGCATGTTTCGCAGGGTATGCACTGAGTCTCCACCCTATTTGACTGGGGTGCGGGTGGAGTGATCATGTGGAAACTCATCACGTACCCCGGACGCACCCAGCCAAATCACGTGGAAACTCATTGCGTACCCCAGATGCACCCCAGCCAAATCACGTGGAAACTCATCGCATCGTGGGAACTCATTGCGTACCCTAAATGCACCCCAGCCAAATCACGTCGAAACTCATCCCATACCCCGGACGCTCCCCAGCCAAATTGCATGGAAACTCATCATGTACCCTGGAAGAACCCCAGCCAAATTGTGTGGGAACTCATTGCGTACCCCAGATGCACCACAGCCAAATCCCATGGAAAATTATTGGGTACCCCGGATGCACACCAGCCAAATTGCGTGGGAACTCATTGCGTACCCTGGACGCACCCCAGCCTAATCACGTGGGAACTCATTGCGTACCCCGGACGCACCCCAGCCAAATCGCGTAGAAACTCATTGCATCATGGGAACTCATCCAGTACCCCAGACGCACCCCAGCCAAATAGCATGGAAACTCATTGCATACCCCAGACGAACCACAGACAAATCCCATGGGAACTCATTGCATACCCCGGACGCACCCCAGCCAAATTGCGTGGAAACTCATTGTGTACCCTGGACGCACCCCAGCCAAATCGCATGGGAACTCATTGCATCCCCTGGATGCACCCCAGCCAAATCGCGTGGAAACTCATCAAATACCCCGGACGCACCCCAGCCAGATCGCGTGGGAACTCATTGCATACCCCGGACGCACCCCAGCCAAATCCCATGGAAACTCATTGCATACCCCGGACGCAGCCCAGCCAAATCACTTGGAAACTCATTGTGTACCCCGGATGCACCCCAGCCAAATTACGTGGGAACTCATTGCATCCCCCGGATGCACCCCAGCCAAATTGCGTGGAAACTCATCGCGTACCCTGGAGGCCCCCCAGCCAAATTGCATGGGAACTCATTGCGTACCCCAGTCGCACCCCAGCCAAATTGCGTGGAAACTCATTGCATCATGGGAACTCATCGCGTACCCCAGTCGCACCCCAGCCAAATCACGTGAAAACTAGGCATGTGTCCCATCTGCAAAGGATTTTCATGTCATTTGCCTGGGTGGGGCTGTATGCTGAACCAGGGATCACGCGGGGGCTTGCGCCATGTTGTGCATTTCACTGGCTTTTTGCTGCACGTGGGGGCTGTTGGGACATTACTGGCGCAGCTTTATGGTCCTTGCGCCACGGCTAGTGATGCCTCGGTTAATCCATGAATGCGCGTGCTGCGCAATTGTTTATTTGCGCCACGGCTGGCGCACGCATGGCACATGCTCCTTCTCGGCACACGGTGCTTGTGCCTACCCTGCACTTAATTCTATGAATCACGCCAGTTTGCTAAACACAAGTTCCAGTATTAGAGAGTCTGGTGTAAAGAATAAGATTGCGGAAAGGTGGATCACAGGGAATCTGAGGCACCATGATGAATGAAATAGACACACAAATAATTGTATAACAATGTTAGTATGGAACACAAGAGGGTATAGGTCATTCAAAAGTATAAAGGGAAGGGCCAATATATCAAATTGTGACGTGTTTGCATTGCGGGAGACTAACCTAATTTGTTAACATACTTGTAGATGGAAAATCTATACACCAATGGTTTGCATATAGTAAAGGTGTGGGCTGTCCCTCTGGAGGGTTGTGCAGAGGGGTAAGGTCAATATACAAGATATCAGAATATAGTAAGTATAGGATACTGCACCTATGCACTAAGTACATGTAAAAGGTCTAGACCCTATGGGTAAGTTATTGGTCATCAATGTTTATGACCCACCTGTTGGACTTAACACTGATTGAATTGTGAATTATGTGGAACCTACAATTGGGCAATGGAGTAATGATTACCAAATGCAGGGATCCTGGTGGTTGGTGACCTAAATGCATATTGGCATGAACCTAAATGTATCATATATCAAACCTAATGCAAATAACCTTGTGTACTTGTATCAGCACCTCGATGCCTCTCGGCTGTTTGTGTACTTTATTAATGAAAGAAAGCAAGAATTCAATAAATAAGTGGTCTCGGGTGAAGAGGGCATTGATATTGAATTGGGTAACATGTATATAAATGAGAACAACATAGCAAGGGGAAACATCCAAAGAGACAATGGAAGAAAATGGTTGAAGTGACTAGGTGGGATGGGCCTTGATTACCTGAATCCTATAAATCAAACAGGTAACAATGGTTGGAACACCTGGTCAAATGGAAAGGCCTCCACCAGAGTAGATTACCTATTCCTAAATGGAACAGCGAGAAGATGGATACAACATTTAATATGTGTCCAGACTCCAGTAAGAGATCATAAAATCCTGAAACTAGAGTTTAAATTGTGCAGCGATAATTATAAAATGACTAGTACAGAGAACATACAGGTAACATCAGGGGGCAAAAGAAGTAGATGGTCGGACCCTAACATAGTCAAGTACAATGAGTTATTGGCTATGGGTCCAATGGTCATAGGTGATCTAGATTGAATGGACAATTTGGACATAGTTTCCACATTGGGTGAGGACCAGGGACATGCCATGACATCTATTGTAGTGACACCTAACGGGAAAAGTCATTGAAACATACACAACACAATTTTAATGAAGAAGAAGAAATTGTGTAGAGGAGAGTTGCGCAGAACAAAAAGGTCTGCAATTTTGAGTAGGACAGAAAAAAATACAATGATCACAACCATAGGAACAAAATACAAAAACTGGTTCGGATCATAAAAGCAAGATGTTATGAATGGTGACTGGAAGCTATTGTTTAGTATGTTCAGATCAAAAGATAGCAAAACATTTTGGTATCAATATCGAAAATACATCTCAGAAAAAGATCCAAAAATGACTAATCCCATTGTGGCAAAAACATAGGAGAGTTATATTGCTAGAGTGTATTTCAGCGACATAACAATAAATTCCATTGAAGAACACATGGGGCATAACTATCGTTATGTCTTACCATTTGACCTCGAAGACATCTTGAATGTAATCTCTAAATTTAAGGTCTCACAGGCTCCTGGCCCGGATGGCCTGTCTTACACAGTTATAAAACCTGACCCAACTAGTTGGGCCCTGATATTACTCAGAATGTTTATAACTATATGGCAGGAATGGAGGATTCCTGATAGTTGGCGTGAGGCAATATTTATAGCGGTACACAAAAAGGGATCACGAGAGGAGCCTGCACAATATCGTATGTTGACCATGACAGATGTCTGCTCAAAACTATTTTCACCTTTGTTATTACAGAACATAACAAATTGGGCTACACAAAATGGACTACTGTCTAGACAATGACCAGGCTTCAGAACCAGCATGGGGACCCTGGATAATATACTGGCACTCCATTATCTAATATCGGGAATCAGAGCCAGTAAGGAGAAGAACCTGTACTTACCCTTGGCTTTGTCTCCTGACAGGAAATTCAGCCGGGATGCTTGGCGGTTACAGTAATTCCACCTGGGGGAATTACTGCCATTCTTTCTGCCAAATTCATAATGAGGGCCCTACTATTTTCTTGTTGTTTTTAAGGGTGTATTGTATCGTTTCTATGTGCATTATTCTGGCAGATTTGTTTACAATCCCATGTTTCAAGTTAGTGTGTATTTCTTTTAGTAATATTGATTTGGTTTGTTGTTGTGGGAATATTTCTTTGAGAATGGTCCACACATATGTGCTTTATAGAACTTAGAGTGTAACTGGTTTGATTTTTGATAATGCACTGATTTGTGCATCTGTGTGTTTTGGGGCTGCAGGGTTTTTGTTCTCTGTACAGTATATCCTTCATTCCTTTTTGTCCTTCTGCCCGTTCTGCGCATGTATGGCCATATAGATAACTGGCTGATCTGATTTTACAGAAATCCTGTAAGCTGTTGACATGCACACATCCAGGAAAAGGCCAGTCCTGGAAATCAAAGGGGACAATTGAAACTATTGGGCTCCAATGGGGCTTCTGGCAATTTGCAGAAGTCCAAGGAAAACTCCCCCTACCTTCTGTAACCGAATATATGGCCAGCATAAAAAACAAGGATACATTTGCGGCTTTTGGTGATGTATCCAGGAAGTAACAAGAAGCATAACATAGAGGTGCAAGTAACACCTAGGAGAAGCTCTGCATTTCTAGAAATACATTCTGAAAAATTTGATCAAATTATGAGAGATCTTCTTTCCCTGGCTCACGCAAATATCCACAATGAGTCAAGAGATACCAAAAGAGATTGGAAAAACCTGGTACCCCAAGGTAGTACAACTACAGAGGTACAGACAGAGGTACGCAGATAGGGCATAGGCGTTCAGGTTAGTATAATAGATGAGTTGGAAGTCAAGGTCTAACAGAAGAAAGGATGGAGGTGCAAAAGAGAGGAGAACAGTGCCCTTTATAAAAGAAACCACAAGTCCAGTGTAAGAGGAGGAAAGGGTAGGAGAACAGGAGAGTAGAGGAAGGTGTGCTCACATGTGAAAGCAGGTTTGAGGGGAGGACCATAGAACATGTGGGCTCAGCAAAACTGAAGCACCCCAGAAGTAACAGTCTAATTGAAAAGGGAGGGGTAACGTGAGTTAGAGTGCCATGCTGGTGCAAATGGAGCATGAGGCAAGGAGCATAGAATGAAGATCAGTGAAATATAAAGCTGAAGATGCATTAGTGAATGCTGCAAGTGGTTTACCAAAGGTCTTAAGGGAGGACTTAGGTAAGCTTGGCTAAATCTCCCTATTATCCACACACCAAAGTTAACTCTGAAGGAAATCCTTCAGCAACAAATTGCATGACTGGATGGCAAGGAATGTAGATGATGGAGCTTTCTAAAGAGCACATGTGAATATTGTAAAAAGGGGCAGTGTATCTGAGTGGAATCAGAACAATGATGGAACAGAGAAAGACTATGGCCATTTGTACCTAAAAGTGTACCTTATGAAAACCATCTACCTGACGAGCCCATAAGTAAAAATAACAATTGCTCCATATCTGACAACAACACATAAAGCACCTACCATAGGTGTTGCATTGTGACAGACATGATTAGGAGCAGGATAAAAACATGGAACTACTGCTAGAGTGGAATTGGGAGAAATCTGAACTTAGACCAAAACAAACTGCATGACCTCAGCTCATAGAGAAGATGCAAGTAGAGGTGAAAATGTGAAGGGTGATATGCAGAAGTAATCTCCTGTGATATATCACAGCCCAATCCAGAAAAGGAAGTCAGACAGGTTATGAAGACAAAGCTGAGATAGATAAGAGAAAAGAAGTAGTAGCATCCACACAAAGAAGCTGCTAGCCTAGACCGAGACAGGAAGGCTTGTCAGTAGGAGTGGTGTGGTGAAGAGGAAGAGGCGGAAGGAAAAGGCTTCATGGCATAGCAACAAGGCCACAAGGTAAAGAGGCGAGTTCCAACTGAAAGTTCTCTCTCGGAATATTGCAGGAAAACGTTCAAAAAGGGAAATATCAATCACCCTGATTTCCTGAGGGAATGGGATGGGATGCGGTTGAGGTCAGGCGTACAAATCAATCACGAGCATGAAGAACTTGTTTCAGGTTTCTGTATTCCTCTTCTTAGATTCCAGGTCACATCAGGTTCAGGATAAGTAGGACAACAGGTGACATTGAAATAAACAGCCACCAGGCACACCATAACATCCAGCTTCCAGGCACCAACTGACTCTCATGGACCATTCAGGACACTCACCATTCCACTCAGCATCACAAACTCGCCTTCTGACCACTCATCATCAATCTATTCCAGAGGAAATTTCCATCTACACACGCAATTGAGTTAACATGAAATTTAAAATGCGTAATTCTTAACTTGGTCAATTCAGTGCATTCAATTACCAAATGAAAAAGTGACTCTGTACAATGTTCTGTGCGAAGTCTGCAAGCAGGTTGTAAGTTCCTGAGGTATGTTCAACTGGGGTCCTAAAATGTCTAACATTGGTTAACAGTTCAATCTAAATGCAAAATACCATTTAAGGGCAGATGCTAAAGGAAATGTTTCCAGATATGGCCTCAGACCTAAACTAGGGACATACAACAGACTCTGAGTATTATACCTTTTTAGTCTGTGCTTATCTTCAATGTCCCCGGTTCTATCCCACTTCTTGATAGTATTTTTCAAAGCAGACTGAGAGCCATTTCACCGGTGTCCATAGATCTCATAAAATGTAAACATCTATTTTTAAAGAGTTTACTGTATTCATTTGTATCATCATCCATCATTTTACTTAAATGGATAATTATACAAGAGTCCTAGATAGATGTAGATAGACTACCAAGATTGAAGCCCTAACTCCAATCTGATCGCACATATTGGAACATACGTTGATATACATAGAGCTTCCTTTAAGAGTCGACCCTCTAATCGGTCCAAGGTTTTTCTACTATTCAAGGACATTAGTTTAATTCCATACAAAACTATTTTGTGGTCACTTTTAACCTAAATAATTGTAATTGTAAAAAGGGTATCAAAGAATATGCACAGAACAGCCTATGAATCATTCTAATCATAGAGGTTCACTTTCTTGTTTTTTCCTCTAATCTGTTTTTTCTGTTTCCTGGAGTCTAATATTGTTTACGCTCCAAACATGGCTCTTTTTGTACCTTTTATGAAAGATGACCATAATCTTGGGTTTAATAGGATTAAGTATTGAATTGTTCCCCATTAAGTAGTTGTAAGCCAGCAGGTGTGAAGTCTAGAAGAATATGATTGTCTGCATAGAGACGACTACATCTAGGAGAGTACCTATTCCACTCATTAATGCAATGTCATAGATCAGACATATACAGATTTAAAAGAGTCGGAGCTAACACACAGCCTTGTTGCACTCCTTTGTTAGTAGGTATTTATCTTGATAGATCACGCACTGCATTTAGTATTATTTCGACAATGTTTTCGTGATGGAGTAGCTCCAACATCTTAACTAGTCCATTTGCAAGGGGCTTATAATTCCTTCTGCCTCCATCCATAGATTGACTTCCCTCAGGAGAAGAGTCGAGAAAATCTTTGAGGAGATTTCAGTTAGGGTGAGGGGACGATAGCTCAGGGGGTCATTCCTAGCCCCTCTTATAAAAATAGCAACCACAATAGCAATAAAATGTCAGACCAAAGTAAAGGGTCCAATTTCAAAAGGCAGTTCATAACTCCATCAGGCCCACAAGCTCTTGAATTTGTAAATGTGCTAATTACATATGTAATTTGATCTTTATCCAGGTCCACATTCCAGATTACTTTATTGGTTCTGCCCATACAATTGCTACTTGCATGAGCCCTATCATCCCAAACCGTAGTCTTATAATGGACCACCCAATCCTTTCTTCTGCTATGATAGTGGATTGTTTACCAACCTGATCAGTCTGTTTGAAATTTAGCCTCCACCATATCGACCTGGAATCACTCTTGATTATGTCAGGCAGCAGTTCCTGGTTCATTTTGATATAGCTCAGAAGCTTATGATTTTCGAGGACAAAACCGAAGCAGACAACACGGCATGATCACTTGTATGAGTCTTGGTACCCTTCAAAACTACTTATTTGTTGAATGTCAATGTTCGCCATAAAAATGTAATATATTGTAGATTCCAAGCTGGTATTGGTTTATCTGTTTTCCTAAACAGTGTATTCAACTGATAGAAATCCAACCTAGCTAAAAACATGGCCCAGATAAATCCATTACTGTTTTTAGTAGCCTGTGATTTATAACAGACATCCACCGACATGTCACTCAAACCCTCAGAATTCATTTCCTCCGGATCTAAGCGGTGGCAAACACTGTTAAAATCACCTGCAATAAAATTGAATAGCTTCTTAAGATGGCTCATAAAGTCAACTAGCACAAAATAGGTTTAATTAAGAACATCATCTAAAGCCATGCAGGCCAGATTAAAATACACATTAATAACTAGAAAAGAAAGAGTCAATGATATGATATGTTACTTATAACGTTCTTAATACCTAGAGGTTTCTAAGCGCAGACCCGGGGATTGAACCTGTGGTGCTCCGTGTCGTCTTGCTTCCAAGGGGAGCATGTTGCCCCAGAGCTATCCGAACGAGACGTGTGCCAACTTGCCAATGTGCCAATTTGGTCTGAAATTGTGATTCATAGTAGTGAGTCTGAGTTGCATTCAAGTTTCACAACTGTCCGGCCCTGAATGTTTTGAACCGCAGTTCAGATCGCACCTTATGGACGTTCAATGGGGCCCTTTTGTGCATATATCTTTCAGTAATACTAAAACCATTAAATCAAGGAGTAGAGCGCACCCAAGTGTCTTGCAGACAAACAATATCATGCTCAGAAAAATGTTTCTGCTCATCTCATCATCAAGGAAACTGTTACAACTTCCTGTGTTCCATGACAAGATTTTTCATATACCTTTGTTATCACACTGAGCCTTGGGTGGGAGTGAATTGGAGCAATGATGTAAGTAAGGCCCAACTTGCTGGCTCAAAATCAATTGTGACCCACCTCCCCCACCTTTACTTTTCAAGCATTTTATGTTCAGATTGTCCCTAATAACTATGCACTTATTTAATCCTTGCTTGTCCTCATAGATAACCACACTTGTCTCATAGCAGTCAAAGCCTCTTTTTATAAATTCTGCATGAAAATTCATGACAGTTTTTTAACTAAAAGTGAATGAAAGTGCCCTTCACATTTAGCAAGTTCTTTGCGATGATACAAGTGCACAAACTTTATATCTTTAGATGCTATGGTTGATAATTCAGGTATGTATGAGAGCAGGGACAATGGGGGTCATTATGAGAGCAGTGGTAATGGGTTAACGGCGCCGGTAAGGATGCCCGTGCCGTTAACCCCTTACCACCGCATTACGAGGTCCCTTAGCGGGAGCCGCTAAAGGACAAGGGAGCTAATAACGGGCCCGGTACTAACGGGCCCGTTATTAGCTCCCTCCCCATTCCCATTGAGCCCTATGGTGGCTCGAATGGGAATGGAGATGGGTATTTTGAATGGGGATTTACCGGGTCCTCCAAGGTTGGAATGACCCGGTAATGGAACCCGGACACGAGTTTGGAGGCAGCCATAGCGCTAATAGCAGCATGGCTACCTCCAAACTCGTAATGATCTTTGACCTGTTCAGTGATACGTTTTTTTCATTAGCCATAACGGATTGAAAATCAACAGATTTCGACTCTGTAGGCAGATCATTGCTAACATTAATTTCACTTCAGATGACCCTATGTATCTCCCTTGCATTGTTATTGCAGGTTTTCCTTTTGTCATGCCTCCTTAGGAGACCTCTCTACAAGCTTTTCAGGTTGATCATCATTAATACTATTTGCATGCAGACATATAATAGTATCACATACATCCATTTCAACCTCATTTTTGCCTGAAAAGGGGCTATTAATTTCTTGCCACCTCCATCACTCAGATCATTGACAACTTCTTCAATTACCCTATAATCGACCTCATTCCTGATCGTCATGCAGAATCATCTTTGTAATCCTTGTTTTTTCTGGGAATTTTTTTATGTGAGTTGGTCAATGGTTTTTTCAGACCTACATGTTCCCTTCGTTCGGTCCTCTCATTAACTTCCTATAGTGCTTCTGAACTTTTCATTCTTACCTCTTTACTTCTATGATACTCCGACTGAGTAGGAGCATCATTTATAACAATTACCTCAGGCATCAGGTGTACATTATGTAAATGATTAGGGACATCCCCTATCCTACAGGATTTTAGTAACTTTCTCATACATTTCCTAGATCCTCTGTTATTATATTTGGTTCTTCCATTCATAGGGCCTCATTACACGGTATGCGTTAAGGGTTTACCGGTACCGGTAAGGGCACCGGTACCGGTAAAACCTTACTGCCTTACTACGAGGTCCCTTTGCCGGACCCGACCTCAACGGCTGGTTTTACCAGCTGTTAAGGAACGGGCCCGCAAAGGGACCTTGGTGCTAATTACAGTACCGCAATTTGCCGTACCGTAATTATCTCCTTCCCCATTCCCATTGAGCCCTATTGGGGTAAAAATGGGAATGGGGAAGTGCCTTGGTGAATGGGGAATTACCGGCCCCGCTCACCTTGGAGTAGGCCGGTAATTCCGCCATCCACCAAGGCGGACACAGTAAAATCCCGGCGGCAACCATGGCGCTAATAGCGCCATGGTTACTGCATACCGTGTAATGAGGCCCATAGTCTAAGTTTTATTTTAGTCATTACAGTTCATCTGTTTATTGTCTGCCTCATCTGTCTTACTCAAGGCTGCTTTCATTTCAGGTATGGGAGGTACAACCTCCTTTTTCCCTTCTCAACTGTTGTTCGAACAGTTGCCAAGCCACACTTCCCTTTATTCAACTTTGCCTGCAACAAATTCTTCATAATATTAAGATTACCAGTCAGTAAAAGCGTTTTCATTTTATTTAAAATATACGTATTGGGTCTAACCTCCATACCTACAGCATCATACCATCTGATAAACGACTGAAGCACCCGATCCAGAGCAATAAGCGGACTACTCTCCACATCTAGATCATTGTTAGTACAAGACTCATCCCACCCGCCACTGGGCTGAACGTTGCTCCCACATTTGACTGCTGCATAGGTTTGATGTTTCCTTGGGCATAAGTTCTATCCCTTAAGTGTAAAGAATTCACTGGGTCAGGACCATCAGGAACGTTAGAAACAGTACTGTCATGAATAATTGGTGAGTAGGTGACACACTGACATGAGTAGATGGTACTTCCAATGCATGAATTTCATCCTCGAGACTTACAAAGATGTCCATAAATGACAAACTGGCCCGTCTTTCAACCGGGCCTGAAATGTCACAACTATCCACACATTAACTTGCATTGGCAACCATCAGTCTGTTATAGATTTGCCTCCAGTAAGGGGCTGACTAAACGTTTTCTGTGAAACCTCCGGATAAAAAGATGGTATTTTCTTGCAGTCTGTTTTAAGCTTCATTTTTTCTACTTGTACATTCTGCACCACTTCGTTATCTAGTGGGGTACTATCAGCAGACCTTAAAGTATAGCTTTTCTTGCCATGAATAATTTAACTTACTTCCCTGTCCCCGTCTCGGGAGGAAAGCTCAGGGGCAATGTGCTCGCCTTGGAAACAAGGCGACATAGAGCAACACATGTTCGATCCCTGGGTCCCGCTTAGAAACCTCCTGGTATGAAACACGTCATAAATAACCTAATATGTCATTTCAGTAATATTGCAGCAAGCCACTACCAATTAGATCGCTGAGGTAGCCAAAAGAAATTATATATATATCACAGAAACTAAACAGTGATATTCCACACAAAAGGAGGTGAAAGGCAGTCACTCTGTGAAAGATATTAGATGTTTTCAGCACTTTCCTGCCGGTATATGACTTCCCTATAGAGCTCAAAGGGTAAACGCCAACGGAAACTTTGTGTACGATGTTCGCAATGCATGCCACACTTATGGCCAATGTCTGGCAGGAATATAATTTCCCTACAGAGATCAAAGGCAGAAATGCCCACAGGCACTCTGTAGAAAATAAACGCAATGTATTCAAAAATGGATCCGGTGACTGCTGCTTTCGGGAAAAACAATTCCCCTTTGGAACACGAACCAAACGCTACGAGTCACTTTGTGAGCAATAGATTAATGATTCAGCAGCAAACACTTAGCAGATCAAATCCAAGCAAAGTCGAAATTCGGAATCCAATGCTCAGGCCAAGCTAGGAGTTTCCAAATTAATTTGCCACGACCTGGCAAAACCTAAATAGCCATGCTCCTCCTTCTCGCCACGATTCTACTCAGAAACTATAGAACTCTCACCACAACATTTCTTTAAATGTATACTGAGGGCGACTCGCATGCGTCCACCCTCCCCAGCCTTACTGCATGAGTGAGTAGACAGACGCTAAACTAGTGCTGTGCACAGTAGCTGAAAAAGGAGCAACTCAAGGTCTGCAGAAAATGTGCCAGGGCAGAGGCAAGGAGTGATCCACCTCGCACTCGTCCCTCAGCCCGCAGACTGCAGACTGACACCTGCTCGCCACACTTTGCGGTCGGATTCGCGGCAGCCTCCTGGTTATGTTGTAAAAGTGGGAGGGGTCAATTTACTTGCACAGCTTCAGAACACCGAAATACACATCCAGCAGGGTCAGCAGCAGACTGCAGACTGACACTTGCTTGCCACACTTTGTGGTCTGCTTCATGGCTGCCTCCTGGTTATGTTGTAAACATGGGAGTAACTTTACTTACACAGTTTCAGAACACCGAAATGCATATCCAGCAGGGTCAACAGCAGACTGCAGACTGACACCTGCTCGCCACACTTTGCGGTCGGATTCGCGGCCGCCTCCTGGTTATGTTGTAAAAGTGGGAGGGGTCAATTTACTTGCACAGCTTCAGAACACCGAAATACACATCCAGCAGGGTCAGCAGCAGACTGCAGACTGACACTTGCTTGCCACACTTTGCGGTCTGCTTCATGGCTGCCTCCTGGTTATGTTGTAAACATGGGAGTAAATTTACTTACACAGTTTCAGAACACCGAAATGCATAGCCAGCAGTCTCGGAAGCAGACAGCAGACTGACACTTGCTTGCCACACTTTGCGGTTCATTATTGTACCTGAGGTGTTTGATTAAAGTATATTTTTTTTTTTGATTGGACATCGTTTATTTTTTACCATTATACTTCATTGTTTGGGTTGCTACTCATCAACATTCACGCCCCTCTTAAGAGCACAGCCTTCCCTCAGTCCACATGACCACAAAAGGTGAAGGAGGGAGATCTCTTGACTCTGCCTGTTTTACCTTTAAGATTCTATTGGCTCTTGGTTTCTAGAAGTGCGAGTGCTGAGTGGGCGTTTTAGCCTCTACACATCTTTGCTCTCCTGAAGGGCAGAAATCAATTCATCACAGTCACCCAAAAAGAAGGGGATATTCTTCTGCTCGACCAGTGTCTTGCAAACTGCTCACAACATTTCCTGTATCCAATCCGTACATTTGCTCTTCGATTTTATGAGCTCACTTAACAGTACTTGGAGAGTTAAACAGACCCTTTTGCAACACCCAGCCCGAACACTGCTATACAATGTTTGGGTTTTCAGTCCTCCCTCCACACTATGTAGTGGTGCATGGAAAAGGCACCAGAGACTGGCCGGTGTTGTGAAGTATTGCCACCTCCTGACAGACGTTCGTGACACTGGCTGAAAAACTTCAACCATTAACTTGTCTTCCTTGAGCAAGAGACCTTATGCCTTGACAGCATTCATTTAATAGCCCATTGAGGTACACTAAATTCTGATGTCCTCTCCAATTCTGATTCCTTACTGGGGCTCAAAGAGAGCCCATGTGGCTGGACTATCGGGGGACACTCAACTCATAATCTCCCAACCCTCCCCTCTTTACCAAAACTCTCTAACAGAACCAATTCACATCTGCAGTCTTTCTTTGATATATATATACTTCAAATCAATAGATAAGGAGCACCAATTATAATGAATGGCTGCCATCTTATGGATATTAGTAAGAGGAAGTAACCCTCTCTTGTTGGTTTCCGCCTTTAGTTAAATGTCCACATTTGGCCAATTCCAGGGCTCTGCCATTCGAGACCCAATAGTCTACCACTTTACCATACTTACACATACCCTGTGAGCTTAGGGCAGGCTTTACAACTGCACTCCATCTGATTCTTTTTTTGCGCAGGTAGAGACACGCAGACCACCGAGGCTCCCTTGGCCTCAATGGACCGCCCAAAGCAACAGCCCCCCAAGCAGGCTTTGCTGGCTCCTCTCACCTCCTTCCTTCTTCCCCTGAATTTCCCCTGAACTTCAACTTCCTTTTTTGGAACCCTCAGCAGTAACCAAGTCTTTTGGATTAATCCATGTTCACAGGCCACCTGAGAGGTGAATGTATCTTTTACACATGCCAATATTCCAAGTGGCTCCTGTAAAGAGGGCCTGGTGGTGCACTCCACTTAACATAACAGTAAAAAGCAACTCCATTAACAACAGTGTTAGCTTCATTGACACCATAACAAAAAGACACATGCACGCAGCACTCCCTGAAGCCAAAAGAGTGGTGTGTGCTTATTTCTTTCTACCGTTATCACCCTTGTAACCACCAGAGTTTAAGCATTTATAAGTTCTGGTTATAATCATTTTTGTTATACAAATAAGAGAAAAGAAGGTGAGGAAGATAAAAATGAGAAACATAGGAAGGACAATAGGGATACAACACACAACAGCCTAAGGAAAAACATACAGAAGGCAAACATGAGGGTCCGAATCTATCTCAATACTCAGAAAGAGCTAAAGAGAGTGTAATATTGATACAATTTGTTCAGTATCCACAGTCCCCAGTACATAACCAGACAAAAATCATCTCTATGGAGGACAACTAAGAGTGAACGTAATAGGCCAACCACAAGGACCCCAATTTCCTCATTTAAATGAATCAGAGCTAAATGAGTAAGCAAAAGTTAAAGCACTCCCTAATTTATGGTTTTATGTGATCGCTGCACACCCTGACATTTCCGACGACAAAAATGTCGAACACGAAAATCGCACTGCTGCAGTGCTCAGAAAAGATAACTTTTTTCCTGCATCGCCATACCTGCTAACCCTTTACACCCCTACTTACCTCTCAGTGGCAAATTCATTTTCTGTGCCTCGACTCCTCCTCTACGGGCAACATCAGTGCTCTATTACCAACGTCGGTCGGAACTTTCACCACAGGGTCCTTTTTTTTTGTTATTTTTTTTTTAACTTCATAAAGTGTGACAGGAAGTGTTTTGCAGTGTTTCCCAAGACGCTGCTGCTAACACTTGTTGCTTGCTGTCTTTTCTAATATGTTGCTACCGGTGCGTACACCCTTAAGGAGACCAGAGCGGAGAATTTAAATACCCGTCTTCGCCGTGAAGTGTGCCGCGAAGTGTGATGGGAAGTAATTTGCAGTGTTCTGCAGAGCTCTGCTGTTCCTGGGACTGCGACCTAGGAGTCAGTGGTGGTCTGCACACAAACCGAGCTGTTGGCGATCGGCGGCCCCGTCACTCAACAGATGATAAGACATCATGATGCTGTGAGCTCCGGCTCAGGCTCCAGCTGGAACTGCCATGAAGAGGTGAGTGCCTCCCACCCCTTGATTTGCCCTGCACAAACACAGACTTTCACTTACCCATCGCCTCTGACCCCCAATCCGACGATTCCCGAATCCCAACCATTTAAATTGCCCTCCTTCTCAGACCTATGCATGCCCGTGAATACTACCAAAAGTACTTTAAGGACAGCATGTCCAACAAACAAAGAAGCATCTATGATGCCGACCAATGCACCAGATAGTGGCCTATCTATTCCCCTGCAACTGCCGTCCTACCATCTAAAGACCACGAGATGTCGCTTAAACTTGGAAACGACAAGAAAAAAAGGTACTAATGTGGTGTTGCCACCTAGAGTCTGTGAGTTAACTTTGGTTTTAATGCCGGCTCCCACTTCTATCATGACTGGCGATGACGCAGTGGGAATGGCAGTGCATAACACTCAGATGAACATAATCTCGAACCTTGAACCCACCAATAACTGCAACATTATACAAAAGAAATAAAGACAAACATGCCTACACCCAATCAAAAGTCTACTCTGATACATATAAAGATGAAAATCTCAGGATTAGAAACACACAACATGGAATCAACCCAAGTAATTAACTTGCAGAGTTCACCTATTACTGAGCCAATAGCTCAAGCTAAATTATGGGGGTCATTCCGAGTTGGGTGGTACCATGGCTGCCTCCCAAACCCGGGTCCGGTCTGGGTGAATGGGGACTTACCGGGTCATTCCGACCCTGGAGGACCCGGTAAGTCCCCATTCTACCAACCATTCCCCATTCGAGCCCCCATAGGGCTCAATGGGAATGGGAAGGTGCTAATAACGGGCCCGCGAATAGGACCACACGTTAACACCAGTGATAACCTTTTACAAACAAGAAGGTCTACTGATAATCACCTACGGCGCAGGAACCATCCTGAATTTGCCATGGCAAATCAAGCTGCTTTTGGAAGGCAACCAACAACATCAGAGAGGTAGAGGGAAATCTAAACCACCAAGCAAACCCTCAGCAGAAGGGGAAATACCCTTTATACAACACACAAAACCGGCTTGTGGTTTGTGCTGTTAGTTATCTAGGGGAAGACATTCACTATTGCTGCCTACCTTTAGGCATCAAGAACACTTCAGTCTACCAAAGTGTGTAAAAAATACATATTTTAATAATTATGGTACACAATTAAGAACACCACATGGTACTAGTGTGCCAAAATTCCATACAATAGGTCATCAAACAATAACCAAAGTGATTAGTACAAAACCTATTTTCAAGCAAAAACTATTTCATTATTTTGCCATTAAAGTGACTTGTGCTGTGCACATATACACTGGGCATACCTCATTCAACAAGTACTACTCCACTTTCATCCCATTCATATCATTTTCATCATCTCAAATACACACTCAATGCATAAAAAAACATAAACATACAATGTGCCCAACATGTTTCTTTCCTTAGATTTTCAATGTATTCAATACTCAGAAATTCATGAGGGGCTAAGGGTTAGGTACAACAATTTCTAATTGGTACACAATCTTGGCAATAGTTTTTATTCAACCCTTCGAAGTTACATTCGAATCCCAAATCTTCAGTCTTGGGTCAGCCTGCAATTAATGCATCTGTGGATGTCTTCCCAGCACTTGTGTTGGAACAACCTGCGTGCTTCGAAATGTCATACGCTCTTGAGTTCTCTGTTAGTTACTGGTCGGGTAGTTTAGAAACTTGCGTTTCTTTCTTCATCGTACATCAAGCGCTGTCTTTCCTGCTCTGCCCCGTTATAATTGTCCTCTACATATGTCAAAAGGTCAGCGGATTAGCGGGAAACGCTTATGCAAATACTTGTATATCACGCCGACCAAGAGATGCTGTGAACAAGCTCTTTGTAATCAGCATGCCTCACAATCTAAATCAGTAATGCCGCAGGTACATTTTTGGAGAAGTGTTTTAAGGCTGCCGAATAGTCTTCCGATAGCCTCGCTCAGATATGAACTTGGACTTCAATCAATAGAATCCACTGTTCTCTGGAAAACAATATCTCTCTACAGGAAAACAATGGTGTCTGATGATGTCCCAACATTGAAGATCATTAGAAATTCTGGGAAGTTGAACGACTCCATGGTCAAAAAATGGCAATACAACTGTGCACTGTGGCTAATAACAATCGGGGAAACTCTCAAGATGCTGATTACTAATCCAAATGCAGTCAAAAAGAGACTAAAATAATATGATTGGATATATACTCAAGACCTGAAACTTAAAGGCGCTTTGACTCCTACGACGTGCTAAAATGTTAATCACAAAGGTGATAAGGGCCATTAAATTTAAACAACAGACCAGTGAGAGTTGTTACATTGTTAAAATGAATGTAACACCAACAAAAAGCATCCAAGAGAAAAGATCGTCATTTCATAATTGGTGACTGGCCAGAGAACATGGAACATGAATTACGAATCAAACTAAAGGTATGAAAGTTGAATAACAGAGAATAAAATGCATTCCAAGCAGCAAAGGCACAGAGACAAATCTTGATCACCTTTAAAGAAGAGGAAATAGGAGCAAGAAATTAACACAGGATCTGGGGAATCTGGGAAAGATATAATGAATGAATAATGCAGGAAAAACTGAAATTAATGGTTTGCACAGGGTGATATCAAAAGGACAAAGGAACATACATAACATCAGGTGCAAAGTGACACAGATTTTCCTTTAGAAAAGTTGAAAGACCAAGGTAAATGGAGGGACATGTTGAGAACATTTCAATGTATCTAAATCGCATGAATAAATTCACCAAGAAAAGGAAATATCACAACCACTTGCCCTGGGAAACGCAAGATATGACTGTAACAGTAACATTCCCCTGCTTGTACCACATACACTTTGTGATTGTTCCTCGTAGGAGATTGCAGCACAGCTAAAGGGTCAGTATTAGACAAGCTTGGGAGGACCTAACTATGAGGAAACAGAGAGAGAGGAATACTGAGACATGCAATGATAGATGATAACATGGCACACCAGTGCCGATTGTTCATCCCAGGATATGCACTATAATGGCTTTCATCTTGGTGTGCAGAGCATAGCTACCTGGGGCCAGGGGCCCTGCGAGATACTTTAAGCAGGGATATCAGACCTCTCGGCTGTATTTAGAATTAAGAATTGGGGGAGAGAAAAACTAACAACAAGAAAATTAAAAAAGGCACATCAGCCTACCTATCTTCCTGAGGCTGGCCAGCCTGCTTTGCAGTTAAGTTGAGCTGGGTAAGGTCATGACGTGTTATGGTATACGTGAATCAACACATGATAAGCATGTCTATTTGCCTTTGTCTGGCAGAGTGTAGTGCTCATACAGCTGCACTCAGGCATGCCCAGCGTGCCGTTGCTATCATAGACATTGCTGTAGCCCATCGCAAGGCAACTGAATGCCTTTGGGGCACTGGAATTGTGCACAGTTAATATCAGCACATGCTCTCGCACTTGAATCCGCAGTAAAGGTGATCAGGCTCTTCCCTGGGGGATACCCAAGAAACAAAGCTCATGGAGAGGAGCGATTGACAGCTCTCCTTACTTCCTGCTTCCGGTTAGTTGTACCAGGGCAATGGCACCAGTGGTAGAAGAAGTAATTCTTTAAATCATTATTTGTATGGGAGCAGGTGTGTCCATTTACGTGCTGTGTGGGTGCGTGTGTTTGATGTGCATGGTTTTTGGAGAGATATGGTGGTCGATTCATGGAACAAACGTGCGCTGAAAATCCCAGCGCAAGCAGGCGCAAGGAGCGCAAGCGTGAGAAATCAAGCGCACGCGCACGCATGCGATACAAGGAAGGCGCTGTGCTAGTTTCCCGCTGGTCGTGCGCCAAATCCATGCATGTTGCACACGGGCACACACATCATCAAGCGGCGTGCGCTACGCGCACAGCAAAAGTGCACATAGCGCGGCGCACACAACAAAAGTGGGCGGAACAGTGGGCGTAACACGCGGAATGGGGAAAAACACGTGAAAAAGAAGGCGTAAATGGGGAAGTACTGCAGGGAACTACACGGAACGCCCACACGCACACGAACAACCCGTATTCATGGATTCGAATACGGGGAAACCCGCGCACGTCAAAAGACGCGCACAGGCGTCAACACGTCCGCCACACGAAAGCAGGCGGAAGCGTCCCGTGCACAGTATAAAAGTGCGCGAAAACAACAAACACGTATATACAGCTACGATTAATGCCCCATTTGTCACAGCTCTGATCGTGGGACACCGCAGGAGGAGGAGAATAGCCAGGGTCTACGGCAGGTATAGGTTTCCACCCCACATCATCCTAGACCTGGTCAGGGAGTGGGAAGATGACCTTACATCCCCCACCCTTTGCTCCCAAGCATTGAGTCCCTTGGAGAAGGTGCTCAATGTCCTACATTTTCTGGCCACTGGGTCATTTCAGCGGGCCACTGCCAAAGTGGAGGGGGTCTCACAGGCCACGCAGTCACGCTGCCTACACCAGGCCTTGGCAATCATGACAGCGCACCCCTCAGTCCGCAGACACATATACATGCCCAGAACACCCGCAGAAAGGCAGGCCGTGGTCCTGGATTTTTACAGGGTGGCACACTTTCCCAAAGTGCTCGGTGCCATAGATTGCACCCATGTGGCCCTACGTCCACCTAGGGCCACTGAGCACATCTACTGAAACCGCAAGCACTGGCATTCCATCAACGTACAGGTGGTATGCGATGCAAAGGGAATCATCACCTCTCTCTGTGCAAACTACCCTGGCTCCACCCATGACAGTTTCATATACAGAATGTCCGCCCTGAGCCGGGCCCTGGAAGCTGGGCAGCATGGTTACACATGGCTCCTAGGTGAGTACAAATGCCTGTGCACGTGCATGCAAGTCACACACAGACAAATACCCAAACCCTAATAATTTCAACTATTATCACTTCCCCAGGGGACAGTGCCTACCCTCTGAGCAACCACATGATGACGCCAATCCGGAACCCCACCACACCACCCCAGGTAAGATACAACGAGGGCCATATTGCAACCAGGGCCTTAGTGGAGCGCACATTCGGAGTGCTCAAGTCACGCTTCCCATCCCTTGACCGCTCTGGCGGACAGCTACTCTATGCACCCCCAGTAGTGTGCAGGAACATTGTGGCAGCATGTATCCTGCACAATGTTGCAACACGGCAGGGCATACCGGCGGACATGGTGGTGCCCCCACATCTCCAACCTCAGGCACAGGCGCTGCCCATGGGAGGGGATAGGGCACGTGGCGAGGAAGCCCAGACCCAGCTTGTGGCCACATTTTTCACCTAAACTCCCACCCCTGCGGAGTGCACACAGGCCTGGCACATACCAGGTGACAATCGATGATGACAAAGAGACAGTCAACTGTCACAACCTTACCACCCTGAGATTGTTGCCATGGAAGTGCCACATTGTGTGCATCCCTAGCTACTTAAACACAAGCTATCCTGTGTGACCAAAAGGCACACATATGATATATGATATGATATGGCATTTGTAACGCGCCTATACACAAGTGTTGCAAGGCGCAACGAGGCAGGGAGGGGGGAACAAGGGAAGACAGACAAGGCCAGGTGTCACTTAGATTGCGCAAGTGCAGGCGTAGGTGGAAAGGAAAAGTGCAAGGGGAGGAGGGGAGTGCAGTGCAGGGTAAGTAGAATAATAAATAAAGAAATAGGCCAGCTGGTGGCAAGTGCAAAGGTAAGTGCAGACAAGTGCTGGGAAGGGGGGGCTGTAGGGATACAGAGACAGTACCGCAGTGCAGGGGTTGCCAGGGAGGCAGTGCAAGTGGAGAGTAGCTGGGCCAGGGACCGAGGTCGGTGAGAGTGGCCCAGTTGCAGATTCAGTGCAGTTTCAGTGAAGAAATTAGCAAGGGAGAGAGAGAGAGGAAGCAGAAGCAAAGAAGGAGGTGTTGAGGTGCTTCCTGAAGTGGAGATGGTTCTCCTCAAGTTTCAGGGAGGCAGGAAGGCCGCTCCAGAGGGAGAGCCCTGCCGCGGAGAGAGATCTACCCCAAGCTCGTTGCTTCGAGAAGTGGCTGACCCTGACATCCAAGGTGTGAATCACACACACCTGCAAAACAGGCCATGACCATCACTGTTATGTCACTCAAAACCTCCCAAACCACAACATGGCAAGCAATAGCCATACACCAACACAGTACCAATAAGGTACACATTGCCATGTGAAAAATGTAAATTGGCATCAGACAATGATGCCTGACATGGAATCAGATGAAATGACTGACCAACAACCTCCCACCCAAAATAAGTCATTCCCAAATGCATCACAAAAGTAGTAGCCGCAACATAACAAAGAATGCCCGTCTACATGCACATTGTGCATTGCAAAATCAACACTGCAGCTTCTGTGTGCTGTGTCCAACTCCTGCAACACACTGCTCAGCGCCCAGCACAGTGAACAGCCATTGTGTGTGCTGCACACCCTGAGCATCGCATCTAAGCGACAAACCACATCAAAACGCAAAATAGGCATGTACAGGATCCATAATTGGTCACAGAAAATGTGCTGCAGGGACACAGTGGGCAGCAGAAGGCAAACAGAGTGTACATGTGGATATCGAAGGGTGGTTGTAAATGTAGTGCGTCATAGTGCGAGTGTGCGGGTCAGCAAGGACATGCACTCAACATACGCATGTGCAATCAATTGACCATCAGTGTCCTCTACACATCACATGTGAACATTCACCATGTGTACACCCCAGCATGTCAAACCACAACTATCCCCTCACACCTGAAAGGTAAATACAACACATGAACATGCATTGATCAGCAGAACACATCATGTACATAGGACACCACAATTACAATGTCAGGGTTCCCATCACACTGCAGGGCAAGGCAACTATCAACAAAACACCCCACCTCCCTCACAAATGACCATGACCCACTGAACAACTGCACCTGGGTCATGGAGCCTTCAACCCTCAATTTCACCTGGCCACAGGATCACCCTTCCCCTTCGTCACCATCTCCCACCTTGTGTGTTAAAAGTTGTCTGCACCCTCAGAGTCCACCTTCATTTGCAAAGACACAAAATCCAAGGCAGAAAAACCAACCAGAACAGCCTCTAGTAGATGACTTGAAGTAGCAGTACCTCACAAAGTCCAAGTACTACCACAATGATGTAACAACCAAGGTAGCACAGTAAAACAATGTCACAACAGGATGTGAACCATGTGTGGTACATAACATAGAATGATGCACCACAAACGGATGTGTACTGTCACAGCTCCCGTGTACAGGCGCAGTGTTAAGGAGAATTCTCTGTTTAGGCTGAATTTCCTAACCTAGTGAGTCCCCCAGCAGCTTTGCTGGATTTCTGGAGTTTGTTTTTTCCATCCTTCCAAGAGTGAGACTCTTTTTCTCCCACTCTTGGACATGAATGTGTGTAATTCCTTTGAATGTCAATGTGTTCTATGGGCTATGGGGTCTTTTACTCCATAGGGTGTCATACGTTTTGCTATGTGTGTTACACTGCACCCTCCGTGCCGTAGCACAGGGGCATCCTAGCGGACCTCCATCATAGACTCCATACCCGGGGACTGACTACTCTCTCCCCGGGCATGTAAAGTCACCATTGGCTTTACTAGACCTAAATTTACTAACAGAACTAGTACCAACCATCCTATTGTGGACGTACTAGTAGGGGTAATTCGATTTCTCCTGGGTCTGTTATTCGAGGGGGCACTGTCCCGTCCCCCCTCGTCGAGTTTTGGCTGGTGGCAGTGGAAACTGCTTGTTATGTTCGACCCCGAATATAACCCTATGGGATTCTTCCAATTGTTGGAGATTGATACTTTTCCTCGTTAATCTCTAACATACCACCGGTTTACTTATCTTAAATAAGTCTATCGGATGGTATTTTCTGCCAGAACTCGGTTTTTAAAATGGCGTCTGTGTTCATCTCTGTGACTCCTAAACCAAAGGTTGAGCCCTTTGTTCCACTTTTGGCGGGCTTCTGTACAGAGACCCTCCAAAGTGGTGCCATTCTGTCTGGGTTACCACAGGGGTGTGGGAGGGGGTTTAGGCACCCTGGACCGAGTTGCCTTGCCAACTCCGGTCGCACTCTGGTGTGATTGGCCCAAGTGGTGAGCCACCCCGCTCACCACTTAGCGTGTTTTGATTGACAGCTAGGCTGAATGAATGGGGGTTTTCTGCATAAAAGCAGGGCTTTTGGTACTGGATCTTCAGAAGTTGCCACAGGACCTAAGAATCCGACGAGGGTAAAGCTGAGCCGACTTGCAACGACGACATCTCCGGTGGAGCCCTGTAGAACCGACTCACCAATCCTGACGACAGAGGAGATCTCCCTGCCGGAGAGTCTCTTCCCCTGACTGGTGGGAACAACCAGTCCCCTTTGCTTTTTCTTCGCTCCAGGACGCAGTGGTCGAATTGCCCGTGCAGAGCACCTCGGCAACCGGATAGCGACTACCCCTGTACCGCGACCAAAAGGTGGTGCCTTGTGACGGAGCACTCCGCGGCTGGTCTCTTCCCTGGTGGTGCACCAGACTTCACTTTTCTTCGACGACGAGATCATCTCTACTCTTGGCAAAGACCCGACGTGCATCCACCACCAGGAACAACTGCCCCCGCCGGAGCTGTCTCTCCACAAACAAGGTACTGTGTCCGCCTGGCTTCCCTTTCTGCCGGATCGAGTGAGGTGTCTTAATCCTCGCCTTTCCATTGGGTCGCCTCCAAGCTTTCTTTAACGTGTTGTTCTGAACTGGTCCAATCTTTCCATAACAATTTTGCGATAAAGACTCGAAGTGCATTTCCACTGAGACACTTTTTGGGACATATCGCCTTGCCTCTCTCTGAGTGCGCCTGGCCTCTGACTTTGTGATCTGCAGTAGACCCTGCCTTACTTGCCTTGCATTTGTCCGAAAAGTATTGGTACCGAGTTGACTTCATAACCTGCCTTATTTTTCTCTCCTGTCCTAACGAATACTAGAGTACCATCTAGGTTAAAGCATACACCTCTGTCTGCAAATAAGTGATGCCGGTGAACCTAGACTTGTCAAACTATTGTTAGGGGGATTGATCTTTTTCTTCGTATAGTAATTGTGATTGAAGTTGTTTGCCGTATTAGTGCCAGAGTGTTTTCCATAGATGTGTTGTTATAAATAAATACCTTTATATCTTTACACCGAAGCTTTGTTCCGTGTTTGCTTGTTCTACTGTGTAGATTGCCCTATATTGTATACTCCACATACTGCCTAACTCTTCTTGAGGGAGGTCTGACTGCTCAGCCACAGCTTCCAAGTAAATCTGTGTGGTACAGACTGCTACCAAGTGGGTTTACTGCCAAACACATGTAGTCATAAATCTTTTGCAGTGGTCCCAGAGGGAACTGCACAGGTTTCCGCCTAACACTGGTGTACAGCGGTGGGATTTGTATCGAGTATACAGTTTAGAGTGCTTTTCGATACTTTAGGATAACTAACCACAAAGCTTAGCACTAAAAAGCAACTTTCAAAAACATGTCTACTATGGAAGTTTACAGTCAAGAATCCTCGTCAGGTGAAAATACCGAGGGTTTACGAGCTCTCTGTAGGCAAGAGAATCTTTCGGTAAGAGGCAAGAAGTTAGAACTAATAGCGAGATTGCTGGAAAACCAAAGTCTGGGTACTGGTTCAGAGGAACCAACTTCTCCAGCAAATGTAGATAACAGTGATGGTGTTGATCTAAATCATAATTCTGATGATAGTGATGAAGAGGCTGACGAGGAAGGAGAGGCTAACAAAACTGTCTCCCCCGCTCCTCTACCTGCCTTACCAGCTGTACCTACGGGGCCCATACCAGGTCCCACAGGTAACCCTGCTTATTTTGAACTTGAAAAAATGAAGCTCGAACTAGAATACAAACGGTTCTTGGCTCAATCTGAAAGAAACCAAGAGCTTGAGTTCAGACAGATAAATGCCCAGGCTGAGCAGAAGCAAGCTGAGTTAAAGCTCAGGGAAATAGAACTTAATCACGAATTAGAGATGAAAAAGTTGTCTGTAGAAAATGCTTCTCTCTCCTCTGGTTCCTCTAGGAGCTCCAGTCCCAAAAGACCCCGGATGCCGAAGGAATTAGTGGGTATGTATGAACCGAGATTGGATGTATTGGATTGGTTAAAACTGTTTGAGTACAATCATGGGCTCCAGGACATCACCGGGAATGTTTTACTTCCCTGGTTGTTCTCTAGGCTCCCTCCTGTTGCGACTGATGTGGTAATGGAGTTGGGGGAGGCGGATAAGATGGATTACGAAAGTGTGAAACTAGCTTTGATAGCTAGATTTGGGAAGACCTCTTCCCAGTATCTTAAGAGGTTTAGAACCCTCAAAAAGCATGATGGTACCCCTTGGGCTACCTGGGCGAGTGAAGGGTTGAAAAACTTAGAGGGATGGATTAAGGGTTACAAAGTGAACACTTATGAGGGTATGAAGAATCTTTTTATGTTGGAGTCGATTTATGATGCCTGTTCTCCTGAGCTCAGACAGCACTTGGCTGATTCGAAGGAATTGGATTCCCGGAAGCTAGCTAAGGCTGCTGACTTATGGGTCGCCAACAGGGCCACTCATAAGGATTCTGGGGCAACTCAGAAGAAGGATGAGGGAAAACAGCCTATAAAAGACTCAAAAGAGAATTCGAATAACTCAAATTCCAAAGAGGGCCCCAAACAAAACCAGAAGGGTAAGCCACAAGGAAAACCGCAGAAGAATAGTGTGTCTTCTGGTGCCAAACCGGAAGGAGGCCAGAACAAGCCACCATTCCAAAAAGCATTCGGTAAATGATTTGTTTGTGGCTCGACTGACCACGTGAAAGGAGATCCCAGATGTAAGGGTAAACCTTCAGGGGTCCAGCTTGTCTCCTTAGCCTTCGCTCCAGAGGAGGAAGTACAAATGGCAAGTGGAAACTTTCTACTGCTAGCTGATGAACCCATCGGAGTCTCAGCCAGCGTTTCTTTAGTATCTCTGGGGTTGAGGGAACAACAGAATTTAGATGTCTATAATTCTATCCCCGATAATACTAAAGAGTATTAAAAGGACAGTGTCCATGTGAATGGTCAGGAGACTCCTGCCATTAGGGACACTGGGGCCAGCATAACTGTGGTGGATAAATTGTTTTTTCAGGCTGAGGATGTTGCTAAGGCGCCCAAATGCCTCACCAAGTTAGCTGGAGGGCCTGTGCAGATGCTTCCCCAATTACCAGTTCTCATCCAGTGTAACGACATGACTGTGAAGATACTTGTCAGCATACAGAGTGAGGTACCAGGACGCGCACTGTTGGGTAACAATTTGAAAACTCTCGGAGTTGTCTCGCATACTCCCAGACCTCCTAGTAAACGGTTACAGGAGCTAACCAGACCTGCAAGAGAGAGGACCATGCGCGGTACTCTCCCTGAGATGAGGAAGAAAGAAATCACTCCTGCTCCACTGGAATTGTCGGCCGCTGTCTCGAAGAAATCAGAAGCGAAAGGGAAACCTAAGACTTCTACCCCGAAACCAGCAGCCAGCATTTCAGTGAAGCCAACACGGACTTCCCCGCGGTTGTCCAAAGTTACAACTGTAACTCCACCTCCAGCTGAGGCTGAGAGGGAGGTACAACCCTGTGTGGTAGAATTAGACTCTGAAGAAGAGCTAATGGAAGGCCAGGAACTCATTGGAGATCTGGATCCTGTTGACCATCCTGAGCTGCAGTCTTTACTGGCAGAAGGTGGACCCAGCAGGGCAGACTTCAGTAAGGGACAGAGAGAATGTCCAACTCTGGAAGGTCTTCGCCACCAGGCAGAAGCTCAGGCTGAAGGGCAAGAGCCTGGGAAATACAGGTTGCACTGGGAAGATGGCCTCTTCTACAGTGAACCGACCGAGTCTGCACCTGGAGACTACAAGCGGCTTGTAGTACCCCAAAAGAACAGACCACAGTACTTGCAGTTAGCCCACGAGATTCCTTTGGCTGGTCACTTGAGTTTCAAGAAGACTAAGGAAAGGCTATCTCTCTACTTCTATTGGCCAAAGATGGGGGCCGAAGTAGAAAAACACAGCAGGAGCTGCCACACCTGCCAGACCTCTTGTAAGGTTGGCTCCAAGAATGTGGCACCTTTAGTGCCTCTCCCAGTTGTGGGAGTCCCGTTTGAGAGAGTAGGGATTGACATTGTTGGTCCCCTTGATCCTCCAACCTCCTCAGGCAACAGGTTTATACTTGTCGTAGTAGACCATGCTACTAGGTATCCTGAGGCAATTCCTATGAGGACTGTTACAGCTCCGGCTGTGGCTAAGGCCCTCCTTGGTATCTTTACTAGGGTCGGGTTTCCTAAGGAAGTAATCTCTGACAGGGGGTCAAACTTTATGTCCCACTACATGAAAGCCATGTGGAAAACCTGTGGAGTTACTTATCAGTTCTCAACAGCTTACCACCCACAAACCAATGGGTTGGTAGAACGGTTCAACCGAACCATGAAGATTATGATAGGTGCTTTAAAGGAACCCCTTAAGCGTAAGTGGGACCTTCTACTGCCATGCCTTCTCTTTGCTTATAGAGAAGTCCCTCAGGAGGGAGTAGGTTATTCTCCCTTCGAACTTCTCTATGGTCATCCCGTCAGAGGTCCATTGGCCCTGATTAAGGAAGTCTTGGAGAGTTCTCCTTCCCCCAAGCCAGTCAGAGTGACTGACTACGTGATAGGTCTCCGGAGGAGAATGTCGCACATGATGACAGAAGCAAGCGATAACTTGAAAGCTGGACAAGCATTGGTCAAGCACTGGCACGATCAAAAGGCTAACATGGTTGAGTTCGCTCAAGACCAGCTCATTCTCGCTATGATCCCAACAAGGCAGAGGGCCTTGGAAGACAAATGGATGGGACCCTTCCGAGTTGTGGGTAAACTCGGAGAGGTTAACTATCTGGTGGACTTGGGCAATCCCAAGGAGGCTCCGACCGTCTTCCACACCAACCGACTCAAAGCGTATGTCTCACGACCTGATGTAGGAGCGTTGCTTCTAGCATCATCCGAGGAAGAAGAAGAGAGTGAAGCTCTTCCGGATCTCCTCAGAGGCTTGCCTTTGGACGAACAAATTGAAGGAGTAAATATCTCCTCCAATCTGACACCCGAGCAACAAGAAGAGTGCAAATTCATGTTGAATCAGTTTGCCTCTCTGTTCTCGCTTTCACCATGCTTGACCCCTTGGGGCCAGCATGACATATTCACTGGTGACTGCCTGCCAGTCAAAAGCAGAGGATACCGAATGTCAGGACACGTACGAACCCACATCAACGGTGAGGTCAGCAAGATGCTTGATCTCGGGGTAATAGAGCCCTCTACCAGCCCATGGTCTAGCCCTTTTGTGTTAGTACCAAAGGCCGGATCTAAAGAGCTTAGATTCTGCGTGGATTATAGAGCTCTTAATGCAGTCACCAAGACTGATGCCCACCATTTGCCAAGAACAGATGAGTTGGTGGATAAACTTGGCGCCGCCAAGTTCCTCAGCACATTTGACTTGACGTCAGGCTATTGGCAAATAGCCCTGACAGACCATGCCAAGGAGAAAACTGCATTTTCAACCCCCGTTGGCTTATACCAATTTAAGGTAATGCCTTTCGGATTGAAGAATGCACCTGCTACGTTTCAACGGATGGTAAACCAGGTTCTGAATGGGATGGAGGACTTCTGCATGGCATACTTGGATGACATAGCAGTGTTCAGCAATTCCTGGGAAGAACATGTAACCCACCTGAGAGATGTTTTGCAAGCTCTTGAACGAGCCAATCTGACCATAAAGGCGAGTAAATGCCAAATTGGACAGAGTAAGGTAGTCTATCTTGGACATGAGGTAGGAGGTGGAGAAATAAGGCCTTTGCTCAGTAAGATTGAAGCTGTGCAAAATTGGACAACACCTACTACTCAAACCCAAGTGAGAGCCTTCCTAGGCCTCACTGGGTATTACAGGAATTTCATCGAGAACTATGGGACCATAGCCTCTCCACTGAATGTCATCTCCTCGCCCAAATTTCCTAAAAAGGTTAGATGGAACGAGGAGTGCAATCAGGCTTTTGAAAACCTGAAAAAGGCTCTTTGCCAAGCCCCAGTACTCAGAGCTCCTGATTACCGCCAACACTTCATTGTGCAGACTGATGCTTCAAATGTAGGAATAGGTGCCGTACTCAGTCAACTGGATGGGAAAGGTAGGGAGCACCCCGTTTGCTTCATCAGCCGCAAGCTGAAGGATCTTGAAACAAGGTGGGCAACAATCGAAAGAGAGTGCTTTGCTATCGTGTGGGCTCTGAAGAAGTTTAGGCCGTACTTGTATGGTTCTACTTTTGTCATTCAGACTGACCACCAACCCTTGAGATGGTTAATGCAAATGAAAGGGGAAAACCCAAAACTATTGAGATGGTCGATCTGCCTGCAAGGGTTTGATTTCACCATTGAGCACAGGTTAGGGTGTCACCACCAAAATGCTGATGGTCTCTCTAGGATGTATGTCATCGACTAGAGGTATGAGATTCATCCAGGAGTGGATTAAATCCTCCTGTCCCTTAGTCTGGGGGGGGTGAGTGTTAGGGAGAATTCTCTGTTTAGGCTGAATTTCCTAACCTAGTGAGTCCCCCAGCAGCTTTGCTGGATTTCTGGAGTTTGTTTTTTCCATCCTGCCAAGAGTGAGACTCTTTTTCTCCCACTCTTGGACATGAATGTGTGTAATTCCTTTGAATGTCAATGTGTTCTATGGGCTATGGGGTCTTTTACTCCATAGGGTCTCATATGTTTTGCTATGTGTGTTACACTGCACCCTCCGTGCCGTAGCCTAGCGGACCTCCATCATAGACTCCATACCCGGGGACTGACTACTGTCTCCCCGCGCATGTAAAGTCACCATTGGCTTTACTAGACCTAAATTTACTAACAGAACTAGTACAAACCATCCTATTGTGGACGTGCTAGTAGGGGTAATTCGATTACTCCTGGATCTGTTACTCGAGGGGGCACTGTCCCGTCCCCCCTCGTTGAGTTTTGGCTGGTGGCAGTGGAAACTACTTGTTATGTTCGACCCCGAATATAACCCTATGGGATTCTTCCCATTGTTGGAGATTGATACTTTTCCTCGTTAATCTCTAACATACCACTGGTTTACTTATCTTAAATAAGTCTATCGGATGGTATTTTCTGCCACAACTCGGCTTTTAAAATGGCGTCTGTGTTCGTCTCTGTGACTCCTAAACCAAAGGTTGAGCCCTTTGTTCCACTTTTGGCGGGCTTCTGTACAGAGACCCTCCAAAGTGGTGCCATTCTGTCTGGGTTACCACAGGTGTGAGGGAGGGGGTTTAGGCACCCTGGACCGAGTTGCCTTGCCAACTCCGGTCGCACTCTGGTGTGATTGGCCCAAGTGGTGAGCCACCCCGCTCACCACTTAGCGTGTTTTAATTGACAGCTAGGCTGAATGAATGGGGGTTTTCTGCATAAAAGCAGGGCTTTTGGGACTGGATCTTCAGAAGTCGCCACAGGACCTAAGAATCCGACGAGGGTAAAGCTGAGCCGACCTGCAACGACGACACCTCCGGTGGAGCCCTGCAAAACCGACTCACCACTTCCTGATGACAGAGGAGCTCTCCCTGCCGGAGAGTCTCTTCCCCTGACTGGTGGGAACAACCAGTCCCCTTTGCTTTTTCTTCGCTCCAGGACGCAGTGGTCGAATTGCCCGTGCAGAGCACCTCGGCAACCGGATAGCCACTACCCCTGTACCGCGACCAAAAGGTGGTGCCTTGTGACGGAGCACTCCGCGGCTGGTCTCTTCCCTGGTGGTGCACCGGACTTCACTTTTCTTCGACGACGAGATCATCTGTACTCTTGGCAAAGACCCGACGTGCATCCACCACCAGGAACTACTGCCCCCGCCGGAGCTGTCTCTCCACAAACAAGGTACCGTGTCCGCATGGCTTCCCTTTCTGCCGGATCGGGTGATGTGTCTTAATCCTCGCCTTTCCATTGGGTCGCCTCCAAGCTTTCTTTAACGTGTTGTTCTGAGCTGGTCCAATCTTTCCATAACAATTTTGCGATAAAGACTCAAAGCGCATTTCCACTGAGACACTTTTTGGGACATATCGCCTTGCCTCTCTCCGAGTGGGCCTGGCCTCTGACTTTGTGATCTGCAGTATACCCTGCCTTACTTGCCTTGCATTTGTCCGAAATGTATTGGTACCAAGTTGACTTCATAACCTGCCTTATTTTTCTCTCCCGTCCTAACGAATACTAGAGTACCATCTAGGTTAAAGCATACACCTCTGTCTGCAAATAAGTGATACCGGTGAACCTAGACTTGTCAAACTATTGCTAGGGGGATTGATCTTTTTCTTCGTATAGTAATTGTGATTGAAGTTGTTTGCCATATTAGTGCCAGAGTGCTTTCCATAGATGTGTTGTTATAAATAAATGCCTTTATATCTTTACACCGAAGCTTTGTTCCATGTTTGCTTGTTCTACTGTGTAGATTGCCCTATATTGTATACTCCACATACTGCCTAACTCTTCTTGAGGGAGGTCTGACTGCTCAGCCACAGCTACCAAGTAAATCTGTTTGGTACAGACTGCTACCAAGTGGGTTTACTGCCAAACACCTGTAGTCCTAAATCTTTTGCAGTGGTCCCAGAGGGAACTGCACAGGTTTCCGCCTAACATGCAGGAGTGGCACGAAACAACCAAACCCACCGTGGCCTGGGTGCCTGCAAGGTCAAACTCACACAGGCCTCTGAGATCCTGGTGGGGAAGGAGGGTCAGGGATATGCAGTTGGGACAGCCGTTGGCATACTGGATAACTGGAATGAGGGGCAGGAGAAGGGAGTAGGAATGACATGTGAAAGTAGGGAATGCACTAAAATGGAGTACTTGCATTAACACATACACAATCATAACAAACTTGTACATCATTGTCACGGCTTTCCAGAGTCCAGGCGCAGGAGTGGCACGAACCAACCACCCCCTCTAGGGTTTTGGCGCCTGCAAGCTTGGGGCTTACACAGGCATCCGCAACCCCAGCAGGGAAAGAGGGTTAGGGAACGTTGGTTGGATAGGTACGGGAAGCAGGAACACTGGGTAGAGGGTACAGGGTTTAGAATTGGATAGGACTCGGGGTGATTATGGAAAAAAAACATAGCAAATTGAATTACACACTCATCCATGCATCAGTGCACCCCCCAGCAAGCCTATGTAGAGCAGTTTGAAAGAAAAACAACAAGACACTCAGCTCTGGTTTGGAGTGCTGGCCTCCTGCCTGCGCACTCTCAGGTCCGGTTACAGGAGCACTTCAATGCTGCAAAGAGAGCCACAGTTATCTGTGCATGCGCATAACACACAAACACACCACCAAATATGCCCCATAGCAACAAACTACTCTACAAACAGACAATCTGGTATGGATGCTTCATACCCATACGTAACATTACCCCAGTGATGGTTCATACACAGTCAATGCAGTAAGTCTGGCGCCGGAGGGTGCGTGGCAAATGGAACACCAATGTGTCACGATTCACACAACATGCAATGTTCCCTGGGTAAGCAGACAGACGCATATAGCAAGGTATGACTTCAGAAAAAGTCGTGTCCCACCATGACTGTAAAAAAATAGGCAGTGCATGTTTCAAAATGTACATGGAAATGAAAGGCACCCGAGTCTGTCCCTTGCTGTATGTCCCTGTGAGCTGCTCCTTTCCATGTCTCGTAAGGCAACATGGGTGATACAAGTGCCTCAATGGCCCATGGTGGACCGGAGGGTATGTGCCACTGCCCCTGCAGGTGCCCCAGACAACCTTACAATCAACTAGCCATTAGTCCACCAACACATCTGAGCTGTATTGTGTGCTTCAACACCAATATTCGTCCAAGCTCACCATCAGTGCTGCTACTAAGCCTGCATGTGCAACTGGCCTGGGGAAGCTTTGCTGTGTTGTGGGACCCCCTGTGCTGCTCACCTTGCCTGGAGTTCCTTGGAACACGTCAGCAGTTCTAGGATGTATGTCTGCAATCCCTGTGCCTCTGCTTGCGCACACATGTGCATGTGGGCACCAACAAACGTGTCCAGAATCCAGACGTCCAATGGGCCATGTCTGCTGGCAAAGGTGGTCTGGAGGCTCATCCCCCTGCAGAAAGGGCATGAAACACATGATTAATGCTTTAGAGTCATCTGTGTGTGTCTCTTCAGGCATCTCATTACTGGACCATGTCAGAGACGTACTTCAGAAATCACACCATCAGTCTGTCTTTCACATTCAAAGTGTGGAACACACTATCTTCGGCATGAATTTCAACAAGCACGTGTACAGTAAAGATAAGAAACATACTACACAATGCATAGCAATGAATGTACACATTAATCATGAAACACCCCATCTAGCAAAAGCAGACTAGTGGTCAATAACACTACAATCATCCCCACTAGGGGTGTTAACACAAGTTACACAGCACCAGACATGCCACAGATATGACAGTCCAAAGCCCTTGTGTAATAGGCTGTTACACTGAACCATCCTTGCGAGCCCATGGATAAGGGAGGCAGGAGTGGCATATGTGAGTCAAGGACCCCAAGCAGCAAACACATACACAAGACAAGCCTGAACGGCCCAGCTGGAACAGACAGTGGATGCTTTCAAAAGCCACAAAGCACTGCATCGTCACATGAAAGCACAATAGACAAGCAATTTTAAACTATATCAACTAATTACACTAACTATGAAAAACCTACATTACCTAATTAAACTAACTATCAAACAGAAACTTAACTAACTAAACTAAAAGAAAAATCAAAAATGGCCACATACGACCTGGGGGAGGGGAGGTACCCAGGAGGGGGGAGGTACAGGGTGCTGCTCAACACCCCCATGCGATGATGCTGAGCCAAAAAAAAAACCTCCATGGGCTCAACGCCTGCACAGCCCGACCTATGTGGGAGATAGATGGTCGTCCAAGTCTGGCTCATCCTGGAAAGGTGGTCATGGCACAGTAGCCTGGCCACGGCTAGCCGCAGCTTGCCCCTCGACAGCAGCAAGTCTGCCGGACGGGTGAGCCTGATTCTGTGTGGCGATGTGACGTATGTCTGCATGCAGAACCTCACGTGATACACGTGCTTCCTCCTGCAAGGTAGCACGTGTAACACGGAGTTCCTCCTAAAAGGCCTGGCTGGACAACCGCTGCACCTCCCGGCAAGCCTTTAGATCAGCCGTGATGATACGCTGAAGCTGTGCAAACCTCTCCTCTGCCCGCTGCCTCTGGGACATCAGAAGGACACCCAGAGTGGATTTGAGGGAAGCATACTCCTCCCTCAGGGCATCCATGTGCACCTCTGCGTGAGCAGCAATTGCTTGACGAAGAGGCGACATTTCAGCCTGGCGTGCCGTGTCTGAGGCCGCCATGCCCAGCCTGAGCGAGCGAGCCGTGGACCGTGCCGCCTGCTGCTGGAGAAGCACCTGCCTAGCAGGGGGAGCACAGATCGGGCCACATGCTCCAGGCTCTCAGCGATGTTCTCCATTGCTGCCCCCTGCCGTTCTGAATTGGCAGTCATGTCTTGCTCCCACTCAGTATACTGCGGTTGCGCGCGGCGACCGCGTTGCTGGGCTTGACCCCTGCGGGACCCAAGGACCAGGTGTCCTTGCTGTGTTGGCACTGCCCGCGGCTGCACGACTACATGCCCCCGTCTACTTGATGTCCAGGCACATCAGTGACTGGTGTGGAGGGTGACCCTGCATCCCGCTCCACCATGGACGGAGGAACCAAGACTGTCTGACCCCTCAGTGCAAGTGTCGCGGACAGAGGAGTGTCCACATCAGAATCACTCAACCCTGACACATGGACTTGATGCTCATCCAACTCGACATGGACGTCAGAGTCGTCATCAGGGCTGGACTCATAGGAAGCCAGAGACAAGATGGACTGTAGCACTTGGGGGTTTTCGTGGCCTACCACCCCACAACCCCCACTTGGGCCGGGTTGATATAGTGGTAACAACCCTGTGTCTGACATGACAACACCATCCTCCGCCACCATTGCGTCATCACCTGAAAAATAGAGAGAAAAAAGGTCACTACACATGTCAGAAGCACACAACACACACACACACCGACAACAAACACATCAGGCAGACATGTGACACACAAAATAGAACCTGGCATGCATGCTGGGTCAACTTTGAATTGCTTCTGTGATCGGACCTGTTGAAAGGTGGCAGTTTGCATAGAAGTGGGTCTATGCAGTGCAGCAAATGTGTATGTCACTCACTACCTACATGTACAAGGACTCCATGGTGTGTGTCAGGAAATGTGAAGGCAGTGCAAGGTCAAATTCAGGCATCACGTGCACTGTACATTCAATGGGTACCATATCTACAAGCAAAGCACCCCTCCACCCAAGTACAAAAGCAGGGATGCCTAAAATGGCATCGAAAGGCTGACCATAGACCTGTGTATAGAGAGGCAGTGTGGACTGGCATCAACAGCTTAATGTGATTCAAGTGACAACACTGCAAATGATGATGGGACAGTAAGCAGGACACATGATGAAAACTCTGGAGGCCACCCACGTGTGAAGAAGACACTACAACAGTCGGACAGAGTCATTGGTCATTAAACAGGCTGAGGCCTGTGACCCACACAGATTGTCAGACCCTAAACATGTGTGCAACGCAGTACTGAGCCACAGTTGACATGGGAAGGCTGATGAGATGCCATGCAATGTATGTCACCCAGGAATTGTATTACAGTGATCATCCAGTCAAGGACACATAGGGGCATGCGTGCAATGCACATGGAGCATGAATGGGCTCTCATGTCCCTGCGGGGCCTCTGACCTATGCACAGTACAAGTGAGATACCCTGCATCAAGTACTAAGGCTGTACCACACAGCATATGTCTGGCAGATTGTACGCTGGAAGTTAGCATGTACACAGGACGCATGAACAGGAAAGTACCCAATGGCAAGATTGAAGCAGACCAGTTCAAAGGTGGAACTGGGGTGCAGAGTGGCGGAGGAGGGGCAAGGGAGCATGCCTACATGGAGTACCCGCATGCAGGCAGAGGACACATGCACGTCAGTCATGCTATGACATTGTGCCTGGGCTGAGAGGAAGGTCACCCCATGCCACATGCAGAAGGGCCAGTGAGCTGGAACATGGACCGGAGGGGTATACTGGTAACCAGCATGTGAGTAGGGTGCAATAGTGGTGATGCGGACAGTCCCCGTCTGCTCCACATGTCCACCATCCAGCAGAGCAGACATGCATCACGGAAGCATTGCATTACTTGCACATCAGAACCATGCACAACACATCCTACGAGTAAAATGCACACGTCCTCAACAAACACGCATCAACACTCACTGGACTGGGCATCAAAGTCCAGCATCTCTCCCACTCCTTCGACCGATTCAGGTGGTATGAACTCTGCAACGAGTGACTCATGCGGAGTGCGCTCTTCCTCCCCTGGTGCAGGCCCACCGCCAGTCACCAGAGTCAAGTTGTAATTTGAGGCACGCTTAGCCTTAGCGCTGCGTTTGAGGTCATTCCAAAGCTTTTTGCTCTCTTGCGCCGTGCGCACCTCATGGGCGAATGAACTGACATGTTCCGCAACTTGCTTCCAGTGGGTGTCACGGTGGGCAGCCATAGTCTGACTATTGGCACCCACTACCATGTCACGGCTGTGGCCCCGCACGAAGTCCACGAGGAAGTCCAGTTACTGCTTGCAGAAAGGCTTCTTCCTCGACGTGCAGGAGGTCGTGGTTGTTTGTAGGGTCCCAGCCTGTGCTGCAGGTGCAACCTTCCTCCTCTTGGACTGTGGCGCAGACCCTGGCTGCCTAATGCCGCCCTGACCAGTATGGTCAGTGGGTTCGGTGGATTGAGCCAAGGGAGTGGCAGGTGGAGGGACGACCAAAGGCCTGACTTGTGTCAGTGGCAGCTAGGTGCCCTCTAATGGACCCTGCGCAGCAACATCCACTATGGCAGGGTCATTGACCGCAACGGTCCTGGTTGGCAGACTCACAACCGGGGTGTTGTTGGGTGCATCTGCCCCTGCACTTGCCAACACCCGGCTGTTTGGGGCAGCAGATGACATAACTGCCCCAGGGGCACGTGTCTTGGTCAGAGCAGCCCTGCATGCCCCTACGGTTTCCCTCCTGGCCTGTTGTAAATCTTCCAAGGGCTCCTCAAGTGCCAACACAGCCTGCGCTGGCAGACCCTGAGCCTGGGTGGCGGTGTCCACAGCTGCACCTGCAGCTACCACTACCCTTGGGCCCATGGCAGTCGATGGAATGGACTGCCGGGTCACACGGGCGCCAGTGCCAGATGCAGAAGCTGCATCTGCCGGAACCACAGGGGTTGGTGGCATGACTGCACCGACACATGGCACAACATTGTGCTGAAGTGGCGCACCCCTGCCTCTTCCCCCTCTGTGGCCGCCCTGGACACCCTGGAGTCCCCCTACTCCCTAGTCACCACGGCCACGTCCCCGACCACACCTACCATGAGGAGTATGCCCAGCTCAGGCGCCCCTCACCTTTGCTGGCCTCACAACCATGGCACAGATGTAGTAGTGCCGGCACAGATGGAGTAGTGTCAATGGGAGGTGTACAGCACAATTGACCTGGGCAATTAGGGTGAAAGGGGTGGGAAGCAAGATGTTAACAGCCCCGCTGCACCTGCAAGGCTGTATGTGACCCCAGTGATGTAGTGACGGGTCACGCAACGCTCAGGCACCCCAAAACTGCAGTAAAACCGTGCACGCAACCCTGCAGCCTACGTGCGTGGAATCAACCTCCTGCAGTAAGCGGTGGCACCCAGTAACACGAATAACGCGTACGCGTGGGACACGCAGACTACTATGACCTCGAAAATGGGTGCGATACACAGGGGCACCCTCAGTGGGAAAAATAGAGTGTGCGACTCACCGTCTGACTAGCGCAATGCAGAAAAACACACATAGCCAATACCCCCGCCAAAAGAAGAGATACGTCCTTGATAGCTGTGAAGTTGTGATGGCGCACGAAACAACAGGAAGCAGCAACACACGTCGGTCTCCACGAAAGGCACGTACAGCGAACTGCTACCCCCGCTCACCTTTAACTCGTGCTGAGGGAAACACCCGCGTGCGTCACGTCATTTACACGCATGGGCCCTTTCCTCCGATTGCACGCATTCACACACAGACGTGCAGTTTTTTCACACGCGCTGAACCACTATGCTAACGTCACGAGGAAAGCGCCCGCGCATGCCCGCGCGCGTCACGTCACAGAAGCGCTTACACTTGAAGGGCCTTTGGTCCAATGAAAGCGCATACGAGTGCTGACGCGCTTACGTGCTAGGGGCCTTTCCTCGATCACACGCTGACGTGCACATTTTTCACGTGCCAAATCACTCCGTATCAAGCTGGCCATGCGTTCACACACGGAAGACCACGCTCCTGCCCAAAAGGCCGAATCACTGCCCCCCAGAGCCCCGAGCACGCTCCCACCCGCCATCTGCTGTTGCCTGACTGCCTGCTGCCCACGTGCCCTGATATTTGCTGCCTGCACATCAGCCAAGGGTGCAGTTGCTGTGACCACCCCTGCTGGAACAGAAGACTCCCGACTGGGATACCATCACTCCACAGCCCAGCCCTAGGACCCAGTTGCCCACCCACTCCAGGACCCTCAACAAGGCCCGGAACCTCTTGAAAGCAGCGGATGCTAAGGGGCGCCGGTGCCACCTGTCGGAACATCAGATGAGGGTCCTGGAACGCATATGCCCAGCGCTCCACGTCCAGGTCCTTGAGAGGCAGACCTGTCTGGAGTCGAGCGGTAAGTGTACATGCATACTGATTGGAAGCTGTGCGTGTGGTGGTGTGCCAGTAGTGTGCAGGGTGTACATGTGTTTTTCTAGTGCCATGTATAGATGTGTATGTACAGGGCTGTGAGGCAGACACATGCAAGTCCTTTCATGTGTGAGACACATGGATGGTGTATGTGTGGGTAAGCATGCAAGCCAAATGCAGATGTGTGAGCACACATGTTTGGATTACTGTGTATGTCAGTTGGCATGGTTGTGGTGTCACACATGGATGTTGGTTCCAGCTGCATGTATCTGCACCGAGTACATGTGCATGTGTGTCTATTTGACAAGGGTGCAACAGTGATGCACATGGATGCATGTGACACTGATATGTGGAAGACTGATTGGCAGATGTCACATGGATGCCGATCTCAACACTGCGACAGTGGCAGAGGTGTACACATGCATGTAAGTGTGGTGGCGTGTGTGCATGTGTAGTGCACTCCCTGTGTTTCATGTGAAGTCTGGCTCACCTTTGGCTGCTCATGCTGTTGTATGTGTATGGATGGTGCTGGCTGTTGCAATATGGCTGTGGAATAGCTCATGTGTGTGAGTCAAAATGACATGTGTGTTCAGGATTGTGATGCCATGTCTGAAGTTTGACAATGCCACTCATGTACAACTGTCATGTGTGTATGAGTCCATTGTACAGTGCCCTGATGCCTGTGTTTTATTTCTCCCTGTCTGCACCGTCAACTGATGAAGAGGGCGGAGAAGGTGCTGTGGAGCACAGCGGCAGGAATTGCACCGCCAGCCGGAGACTCAAGGCCCGGCTCCTCTCCCAGGTTGTCATCTCGTCGGGGAGTGAGGAGTCCAGTGCCGCATCCCAGGCCGCAGCTGCCGAGGGGATGTCCAAGAGGCGGAGGTCGGAGTTGGACTCCTCGGCAGCAGAAGGGGCAGCTGAGACCCCACAGGGCTCAACGGAGGAAGATGGCATGGAGTCATCCAGGTTGGTGGGGGGTTTGGTGGAGGAGGAGGCCGTGCAAGGGAGAGAGACGGGGTCTGGAGGTGGGGATTCTACTGGTGCTAGTGGTGCAGTGCAGGACCAGGGACAGGAGGCAGCACAGGCCGCCGCGGAGGTGCATGTGTGCAATCCTGTCCCTAATCCTGTCACTGCATCATCTTGCACCAGCAGGGATGCCTACGTCCAGACCCGTTCTCAGGGAGGGGATTGGCTTACACCAACTGGCCTTCCTCTCCCTGCGGATGTGGCTATCCGGCACCAGGTTGAGTGTGTCCTGGGTGGGGTGGCGTTGCGTCAACATGCCATACGAGGTGACCTGCAGTCTTTTCATGAGGAGACTGCACGTATTCTCGCATGGCTCATTGACCGCGGTGACCTACTGGGACAGCTCACCAGGGCCGGATTCCTCCGTTTCCTGGACCTTGTTTTGACCCCCTCCTCAACTGAACCCCCTAACCCCCAGTCGTCCTCCATGCCATCTTCCCACCCATGTATCACCTGGGTTCCCTGTGGAGCTGCCTCTGACCCTGAGGCCAGGCTGGTGGACAACAGATCCCTGCCACAGTCGGGAGTCAGACGTCCAGCAGGGGTGGCCACCTCCACAACTGCACCCCAGCTGGAGGAGTATGTGCAGGCAGCAGGAGCCAGGGCACAGGCAGCAGCACAGCAGCAGCAGCAACAAGGTGGGAGCCATGATGGCTCTGGGCCTTCAGCATCGGCCGGAGGGCAGGAGGACCCTGGACGGGAAGTGTCTTCTGTGTGGCAGAGGTTGGGCCATGCGATAGATGCGGAGCGGCAGCGGGCGGAAGAGGCATGGCTCACGATGGTCAGGGCGGAGAACTTCATGCCTAGGGCCCTGAGGCGGGCAGAGTGCCTCAAGGCCATTCGCAGGGACCTGGAGTTCCAGATGTCATCGTCCCTGCAAACCCTTGGGGCCATGGAAGAGGACCGCCTCCGGGACATTGAGCAGGAGTTCGATGATGCCCTGGCCCGGGACATCAATATGTGAGCCGTTGGACTTGCCCGCTGCCCTTGTAAATAGTTGGATAGTATTAGGTTTCCTTTGGTTTTTTCTTTATTTTGGACCTTTTGGACAATGTACCACATTTTTGTATATAGTTTTTTTTATTAGGTAGGAGTTTTTGATAGGTTTCATTTCTTCAGTTGGGATCATGGACCCTGGATTGTTCATCTGTATATAGTTAACTGTTGGATTCTACTTTTTTGTTTGGATTTCCCCATGGAGCAATGGTTTCCACTTTTGTTTTGCCCTTGGATTTCATTTTTGGAACTGTGACTTTGGACACCTTTCCTTTGGATTATGATTTGTTGTTTTTCATTATTTTACAGACATGCAGCTTTTCTTTTTTAATTTCTATTGTCGTTTGTTTGATTTTAATTCCATTCATGTTGCTTTTAATATATTTTTTTCTTCCAACTTTGATGTGTGGTATTATCTCATTGGTTTCATGCATGTCATCATATGGGTTTTGACATTCACTTGCACCTATTGTGTGTGTGTGATGGACATGTGTTCATTTAGATACTTGGCATTGGGGTTGTATCATGTAATTGGCATTTCTATGTGGGTGGATGCAATACTTGGGTGGGTGTTTGGCATGTGGAGGCTGCCCATAAGGGCCAGGGATCTAGATTGTGATGACGTGTTGGCTGGGGGACATGTGTCGGGGCCTGCTGGCAGGTGCCCTGCACTGCTTGGGGGGGTGGGGGTGCAAGGGGACATGAGTGGGGGCCTGCTGGCAGGTACCCTGCACTGCTGGGGGGTGGGGGTGCAAGGGGACATGAGTGGGGGCCTGCTGGCAGGTGCACTGCACTGCTTGGGGGGTGGGGGTGCAAGGGGACATGAGTGGGGGCCTGCTGGCAGGTGCCCTGCACTGCTGCGGGGTGGGGGTGCAAGGGGACATGAATGGGGGCCTGCTGGCAGGTGCCCTGCACTGCTGGGGGGTGGGGGTGCAAGGGGACATGAGTGGGGGCCTGCTGCCAGTTGCCCTGCACTGCTTGGGGGGGGTGGGGGTGCAAGGGGACATGAGTGGGGGCCTGCTGGCAGGTGCCCTGCACTGCTGGGGGGTGGGGGTGCAAGGGGACATGAGTGGGGGCCTGCTGGCAGGTGCCCTGCACTGCTTGGGGGGTGGGGGTGCAGGGGGACATGAGTTGGTGATCAGTGGTGCAAGCGGACAGGTGGCTTGTCTGTGGTGCATGGCCATGGTGGATGGGCTGCCTGCAGGACATGACCAGGGGTGCGGGGTAGTCCCCTGTGGTGTGGTCTGCCTGCAGGGGCCGTGGAGGGTGTAGAGGGAACACCTGGGAGGACCCATACTGCCAATTCACGTGTAGGATTCCCGGCGCACCCCCGAAATTCATGTACCTCTCTGACAGCTAAATCGTGTGTGAAACTTCCCGCGAACCCCTTAAATACACGTACCCCACTCGCACAGGGCCTATCGCGGGTGAAACTTCACGCGAACCCCAGGAATGTTGGCCCTGTGCTAGCGAGCGGGGTACGTGTAGGTCTGGGGTACAGCGTGAAGTTTTACACGAGAAAGCGCCCTGTTGAGCGGAGTACGTGTATTCCTGGGGTTCGTGTGCAGTTTCACCCGCGTTTTCAGCAGGGTACGTGTATTACGGGGTTCGCGTGCAGTTTCACTCGTGTTTTCAGCAGGGTACGTGTATTCCTGGGGTTCCCGTGCAGTTTCACCCGCGTTTTCAGCAGCATACGTGTATTCCTGGGGTTTGCATCCAGTTTCACCCGCGCTTTCAGCAAGGTACGTGTATTACGGGGTGCGCGTGAAGTTTCACACGCGAATGGGCCCTGGTCGAGGGAGTACGTGAATTTCAGGGGTGCGCGGCAAGTTTTAGACGTGAAAGGGCAACGCCGGTGCACAATACGTCACAGACGCGCTTACGCGCTAAGGGCGTTTGGTCCAATGATATCGCGTACATGTGCTGACGCGCTTAGGGACTAAGGGCCTTTGGTCCAATGATATTGCGTACGTGTGGTGAGGCGCTTACGCCTCCTCGAATTACACGCTGACGTGCAAGATTTTCACGTGCCAAATCACTCCGTATCAAGCTGGCCACGCGTACACACAAGGAAGACCATGCTCCTGCCCAGAAGGCCATTATCCTGCCCCCCAGAGCCCCGAGCATGCTCCCACCAGCCATCTGCTGCTGCCTGTCTGCCTGCCGCCCACGTGCCCTGCTATTTGGTGCCTGCACGTCAGCCATCTGCAGGGGTCCAGTTGCTGTGTCCCCCCCTGCTGGAACAGAAGACTCCTGACTGGGATTCCATCGCTCCACAGCCCAGCCCCAGGACCCAGTTGCCCACCCACTCCTGCCTCTGGGATTGCCATGTCGAGTACTACACCATCTGGCACCACTGGCAAACCCCAGCCAGAGAGGCAGAGGGCCACCAGCTTCACTGCCACCGAAATTGGTGTCCTGGTGGAGCATGTCCTGGGGCATTATGTTGCCCTCTTCGGAACATCACGCGCCAACAAGGAAGGACGGGAGAGGATCTGGGACGACGTAGTGGTTGCCATCAACGCGGAGGGGGTGGCAACCCACGACATCAAGCACGTCAAGAAGCGCTGGGAGGACTTCAGGTCCAGGACCCTCCACAAGGCCCGGCGCCTCGCGGAGGGGGGCCGGGCAGGCCTGAGTGCCATCCAGATGAGGGTCCTGGAACGCGTAGGCCCAGTGCTCCATTCCCATATCCTTGGGAGGCAGACCCATCTGGAGTTGAGCAGTGAGTGGCCAAGCATTGCTGTGTGAGACATGGCATGTTGCAGTGTGCTGGTAGTCTGATGCTTGCCTGTATGTGTGACATAGGCCATGTATGGATATATGTGTGTGCAGGGACATCATGGTCATGCATGTGAGACCAGTTATGTGTGAGCCACATAGTTGGTGCATGTGTTTTAAAGCAACATGGGGAGCTCTATGTGGAATGCACACATGAATGCATGGCTGTCTCTGTTCCTGGACATGGAGGGGGGTTGAGGGAGGGGTGCTGATGTCATGTACATGTATGGTGCACATGTGTGTGTGTGTGCCTGAGAAGTGTGTGTGTTACTTTGAAACGCCATGGATGCATGTGACTTTGAAGGCAACATCTTGGTTTACAGGGGCCCTTCTACATGGATGTTGATGGTGATTGCAGGCGCTCGGACTGTTTCTGAATGTGTGTTGTGTGCATTCACCCATGTGTTGTGGAATGACAGGATGGAAGTGACATTTGACAGTGCCACTCATGTGTTATTGCTTCCTGTCTAGGGTATTTTGTACTGTGCCCTGATGCTTGTGTTCTATGTCTCCCTCTACGCAGCGTCAAGTGAAGAAGAGGGCGGAGACGGCGCTGTGGAGCCAAGCGGCGGGGATTCCTCCACTGGGCGGGGAAGCAAGGCCCAGCCACCCTCCCAGGAATTACCATCATCCGGGAGCGAGGGGGCTGGTGCTGCGTCTGCCTCAACGGCTGTGGCGGAAGGGCCACGTGAGCCCCCACAGGGGCTTTCAATGGCGGAAGACGGTGTGGAGACATCCAGGTTGGTGATCTCCACAGAGGAGGAGGAGCCCGCCACTGAGCCGCACATGGGGCCTGGTGGGGGTAGTACCACTGGTGCAAGTGGTGCAGTCCAGGGCCAGGGTCAGGAGGCAGCACAGGTCACCGCGGAGGGGCCTGTGCATGTCGCTGTCCTTGACCCTGTGACTGCACCATCATGCACCAGCAGGGAGGCCCCGTCCCAGGCCCGTCCGCAGTTAGAGGAGAGTGCCATATCACCTGCGTCTCCACTACCTGCGGACGAGGGGTCCCGCGACCGTATGGGATCCGTCCTGGTGGGTGTCGCATTGCGCACGCGTGTCATTCCTGATGACGTGCATTCTTCCTGGGCGGAGAACGCACGCCATCACGAAGAGCAGCGTCGTGACGTGACACTGCTAGGAGGGGCCCTGGTCGCAGGGTTCCTACATGTGACGCACACTCTGCGGACCTCTCCTCCTCTGTGGGGGCTATGCGCCAGTCATTCTCCACATCGTCTTCCAGCCCAGATTCCACCAGGGCCCCCTGTGGACCTGGACTGACCAACACAGCCAGCTTGGTGGAGATCCCATCCCTGCCACAGTCGGGAGTTGGCGGTCCAGCAGGGGTGGACACCACAACTGGAGACCAGCAGATGGAGGATGTGCAGGCACCCTCGGATAGGGCACATGGACAGCAGCAGCAGCAGGCTGTAGGTGGGAGCAAGGATGGCTCGGGGCCATCAACATCGGAGGGGCAGGCATCGGCCGGAGGGCAGGAGGACCCTGGACGGGAAGTGTCTTCTGTGTGGCAGCAGTTGGCCATGCGATAGATGCGGAGCGGCAGCGGGCGGAAGAGGCACGGCTCACGATGGTCAGGGCGGAAAACTCCATGCGTAGGGCCCTGAGGCGGGCCGAGTGCCTCGAGGCCATTCGCAGGGACCTGGAGTTCCAGATGTCATTGTCCCTGCGAACCCTCGGGGCTATGGAAGAGGACCGCCTCCGGGACATCGAGCAGGAGTTTGATGATGCCCTGGCCCGGGACATCAACATGTGAGCCGTTGGACTTGCTCGCTGCCCTTGTAAATAGTTATTTGGTTAGTATTAGGTTTCCTTTGGTTTTTTCTTTATGTTGGACCTTTAGGACAATGGACCACATTTTTGTATATAGTTTTTTTTATTAGGTAGGAGTTTTTGATACGTTTCATTTCTTCAGTTGGGATCATGGACCCTGGATTGTTCATCTGTGTATAGTTCACTGTTGGATTCTACTTTTTTGTTTGGATTTCCCCATGGAGCAATGGTTTTCACTTTTGTTTTGCCCTTGGATTTCATTTTTGGAACTGTGACTTTGGACACCTTTCCTTTGGATTATGATTTGTTGTTTTTCAATATTTTACAGACATGCAGCTTTTCTTTTTTAATTTCCATTGTCGTTTGTTTGATTTTAATTCCATTCATGTTGCTTTTAATACATTTTTTTCATCCAACTTCGATGTGTGGTATTATCTCATTGGTTTCATGCATGTCATGATATAGGTTTTGACATTCACTTGCACCCATTGTGTGTGTGTGAGGGACATGTCTTCATTTACATACTTGCGATTGGGGTTGTGTCATGTAATTGGCATTTCTATGTGGGTGGATGCAATACTTGGGTGGGTGTTTGGCATGTGGAGGCTGCCCATAAGGGCCAGGGATCGAGATTTTGATGACGTGGTGGCTGGGGGACATATGTTGGGGCCTGTTGGCAGGTGCCCCGCACTGCTGGGGGGTCGGGGTGCAAGGGGACATTAGTGGGACGTGAGTGGGTGCCTGCTGGCAGGTGCCCCGCAATGCTGGGGGTGGGTGTGCAAGGGGACATGAGTGGGGGCCTGCTGGCAGGTGCCCCTCAGTGCTGGGGTGTGGGGGTGCAAGGGGACATGAGTGGGGGCCTGCTGGCAGGTGCCCCTCAGTGCTGGGGGTACAAGGGGACATGAGTGGGGGCCTGCTGGCAGGTGCCCCTCAGTACTGGGGGTGCAAGGGGACATGAGTGGGGGCCTGTTGGCAGGTGCCCCACACTGCTGGGGGGTGGGTGTGCAAGGGGACATGAGTGGGGGCCTGCTGGCAGGTGCCCTGCACTGCTGGGGGGTGGGGGTGCAGGGGGACATGAGTGGGACATGAGTGGGTGCCTGCTGGCAGGTGCCCCGCACTGCTGGGGGGTGGGTGTGCAAGGGGACATGAGTGGGGGCCTGCTGGCAGGTGCCCTGCACTGCTGGGGGGTGGGGGTGCTGGGGGACATGAGTGGGACATGAGTGGGGGCCTGCTGGCAGGTGCCCCACACTGCTGGGGGATGGGGGTGCAAGGGGACATGAGTGGGGGCCTGCAGGCAGGTGCCCCTGACTGCTAGGGGGTGGGGGTGCTGGGGGACATGAGTGGGGGCCTGCAGGCAGGTGCCACGCACTGCTGGGGGGTGGGGGTGGAAGGGGGTAATGCGTTGGTGATCACTAGTGCAAGTTGACATGTGGCTTGGCTGGGGGGGCATGCCCGTGGTTGTTGGGCTGCCTGCGGGACATGCCCAGGGGTGCACGGTAGTCCCCTATGGTGTGGTCTGCCTGCAGGGGCCGTGGAGGGTGTAGAGGGAACACCTGGGAGGACCCACACTGCCAATTCACGTGTAGGAATCCCCTGCACCCCCGAAATACACGTACCCCACTCGCACAGGACCTATCGCGTGCCGAACTTCCCCGCACCCCAGAAATACACGTACCCTGCTGAAATTGCGTGGTAAACTTCCCGCGCACCCCAGAAATACACGTACTCTGCTGAAATCGCGTGTTAAACTTGCCCGCACCCCAGGAATACACGTACCCTGCTGAAATCACGTGTTAAACTTGCCCACACCCCAGAAATACACGTACCCTGCTGAAATCGCGTGTGGAACTTCCCGCGCACCCCAGAAATACACGTACCCTGCTGAAATCGCGTGTTCAACTTCCCCGCACCCCAGAAATACACCTACCCTGCTGAAATTGCGTGTTGAACTTGCCCGCACCCCAGGAATACATGTACCCTGCTGCAATCGCGTGTGGAAGTTCCCGCGCACCCCAGAAATACACGTACCCTGCTGCAATCGTGTGTTAGACTTCCCCGCATCCCAGGAATACACGTACCCTGCTGAAATTGCATGTTAGACTTCCCCGCACCCCAGGAATACACGTACCCTGCTGAAATTGCGTGTTAAACTTGGCCGCACCCCAGAAATACACGTACCCTGCTGAAATCGCGGGTGAAACTTCCAGCGAACCCCAGGAATACACGTTCCCCGCTTGCCGTGTGCTGTGTGGCGGCCCTGTGTACTGGTCCAGGGTTAGCGCAGCCCTTTCCGCTGGATTGGGGATTTTGATGGCTTTTCCTTGCGCGAGGGGCGTTCTTGGGGGCGTTACTGGCGCTGCTGCAGGGTCGCTACGCCACTCTGCGCCGCGGCTGCTTTTGGTGGCTAAAATCCATGAATACGCTGTGCGCCGAAATGGATTTTGGCGCATGCGGCTGGCGCAGACTATCACACGCGCACACTGTGCGCCAGCCACGTGCACCACTTGTGCGCTTAATTCTATGAATTACCACCATGATGTCCTAGGATCAGTAAGATTTTGCACAGTGCCATCTGTGGTCAGGGGCAACACTAGTTGACATTATGATAGCGGCATGGAGGGTGTTTCAGTGAACAAAGCAAAGTTGCATGGGAAATGTCTAGGAGCAATGTAAAAAAAAAAGTAAAAAAAAAAAGGCAAAGACATGGGCCATGCCACTGTTGGAAATGTGAAAAGTCGAAAGGACATGGTTGCATTTCTGGTGACAAGGCAAAAACATACGTTATTACCTGGAGTCAATGTGAAATAGCACGGGAAAGGTACATTTATGGGAAAATATTCAAGGGCATTATGAAAGAGGTGATGACTATCTTCTAGGGCAATGAAAGCACTAACATCACAATGTGCTTAATGTGGTGAAGGCTAACATTGACGTTTGAAAACCAGCATGAGAATATACTGCAGCAAAGTGAACATGGAATGATCAGGGGAGAATGTGAAAATGGCATGGTCATTTAGAATATAGAATGATAACGTGCATAACAAATGTGCAACACTGGCTGCCATGTTGTAACTGGAATTAGTATTTTCCTGGGGGAACTTGAAAGTGTCATGGGTACTTTCTGTGGACGGGGTGACACTGGCATAGGGATGTTCCGAGAATGATGTAGAAATTAGAATTTTGGGAAAACCGGTATTGTGGTTTACAGCGTGGACGTAGCACAATTTATTAGTGGTATGTCACAATTCTTTTCAGTCAGGGGCACAAGGTTCTGACATGCACATCAATGATAAAAGCCACCAAACACTGTACAGGTATGGTAGAAGGCATGTATACTTTAATTCATTAATTTATTGGTGATGTATAAGCAGGGGAGTTGCTAGGTCTGGAAAAGACCCGGGGCTACGCTGATGTCAGAACTGTTGGGACTGGGGGCTAGCTAGTCTTTTGGCTGTAGCTTCTGAGATTCTATCCGGGGCTACAAACAAAAGATCAGGGGCTATAGCCCCCTTAGCCCCCCCCCCTAGCAACGCCCCTGTGTATAAGGTCTCCACTTTGTTGGGAGCATTTGCTTTGGCATCATAAATTAATTATTGCCTCAGTAGTGTACCATAAGAATCTGATTGTACACAGCAATGGCTGTAAATGCATCCCAATCAATTTGAAGGTGACCCTCTGCAGCTCCGCCCCTCCTCTTCTCTTTCTATTTCTTCCTCATTTCTTTAAAAAAAATGCCCCCAAACCTATTGGCCATCTGCCATATTCCTGATGAACTACTCGCATTCGCTCTTCACCCTCCATACTGTGTCCATAAGGACAGTTGAAAATAGGACCTTTCTAGCTTGTTTCATGACAAACATCCATTGTTGTTATTATTATTATTATTATTATTATTATTATTATTATTATTATTATTATTATTATTATTATTATTATTATCACTATGGTACTTAATGAGCACGGACATAGCTTGGGGAATCAACTGAGCCCTTTACAATCATGGGGTAAGGACACAGTGAGGGAAGCAGAGAAAATACCTGCTCTCTTACCTTGACTCTAATCTCCCTATCCTACTTGATACTATCTCTCCACCTGCGGTGTTCCTCAGGGGTCTAACCTTTCTCCCTGGTTGTTCAATCAATACCTGGCACCATTAAATTGCTTGCGTGTTTATAGACATAATTCAAACTTCGGTGAATGTCGTGGATAGATTTTTGTTTTTTATTGTCGCTGATTTACTGGTCAAGGTATTGTGTCTGCCTTATGATCAGGTTCGGGTATTTGGCTTAGGTGAAAGAAAAGAGCTGGTTGAAGCACTTGTTTTTAAACTTCATTTATTTAAAAAAAAAATGTAGGTGCAGTGGGTTAAAAATCCTTGATTATTGGGTCCTCTACACGTTTTTCTCCAACAAAGAGAGTGCTGGTTCTTCAGGAGGATGGGTTTTTGTGTACAACACTCAGATTGATTGAACTTGTTTTCAAATTTCTTTAAGAATACTGTAATTCAGGGGCATATCCTAATAACGCAAAGTAGAAAGTTGTGAATGTAATTTCTTTTTCATACGAGGAACCACCGTATCTAGGTCAGAGACGTGTGACAATCCTTCCTGTTGGTTGGGGTGCCCTATGAGGGATTTGTCTGTCTGACAAAATCCTCAGTGTCCACGCGGAAGAGGCAATACCTGGCACCTCTCACCCATGTCATTGCTGTTCTCTGCTCCAACTTCCAGTGCTATGCGGATGACACCAAGCTCTCTTTCAAGCTCCCCTCTGCTGCCTTGTCTCCTTTTCGCATCCTGGATTGTCTGCCTGCAATCCAAGAGTGGTACGCCCCCAATGATCTCTGCCTGAATGCCAGCAAGACCGAGATCCTCCTCATCGGCACACCTGCACCCCTCTTTCCCTTCACTCTCTAGCCAGCCTCCCGTGGCCCTCTTCCTGGTCCCACCTGTGAGGCTAAGAACCTCTGGATTATCTTCAACTCCACACTCTCCTTCTCTCGTCACATCTCTGATGACTCTAAGAAGTCAAACTACCAACTGCACCTCCTCAGATGTATTCTTCCTTTCCTCTTCTTCACCCAGAAGCTCACTGTCTCTAGAACTCTGGTTCTCTCTAGGCTTGACTACTGTAACAGCCTCTTTTTAAATCTGGCTGCCTCTATTCTCCGTCCTCTGCAACTCATCCAGAACAGGACTACGAGACTTGTCCTTGGCCTCAAGCCCAGGGATCGTATCTCTCCAGCACTGAAATCTCTCCATTGGCTTCCAGTGGCTGCAAGGATCAAGTTCAAGACCCTTTGCATTGTCCAGAAGCCCTTCTGGAGCCTGGGACCAAAATATCTCCAGCTTTCTCTTCCCTTCTCCACCTCCAACTCCTTGAGGGTCAGTCGCTTTTCCAAACAATGTGGTGGGGGAAGATCTCTCACTTCAGCTGGTGCCTCCCTCTTGAACAGCCTCCCTGCCTCTCTGAAACTTGAGCAGAACCATCTCTAGTTCCGGAAGCAGCTCAAGACTTTCCTCTTTGCTTCCGCCTTCTCTCTTCCTCTCCCCTGCTGATCTCCTGTCTCATACTGCACTGGCTTCCTGGCTACCCTCTGAACCACGGGCCCAGGTGCCTGCCCTCCTAGTTGCACACCTTCACTGCCTCCTGGCAACCCTGCACTTGGGGCTGTATCTGCAAACCTTCAGTGCCCCTACCTGCACTATCTAACACTTGATTTCTGCACTTAACCCCTGCACTGCCACTTGCTAGCCGCACTTCATTTTTGTATGGTTATGTGTTTTTTATGTGTTTTTTAATGTGTTTATTTCTCAATGTTTCAATCCTATGTCCTGCAGTTGTTCCTCCTCCCCTTCCCCGGCACTTCTCCCCTTTCCTCTCCCCTGCACCTGCGTGATCTCAATGTCACTGGGCCTAGTAAGATCATTGTCTTGTCCCACTATTTCCCTCACCTGCCTTGTTGTGCCTTGAAACACTTGTGTATAGGCGTGCTATAAATAAAATATATCATATCAAAGGGAAGTGGGGAGCTAACAACTGAGGAGGGCAGGCAATTGGCATCAAGGGATCTGCAAGCAACCAAGAACCAGGGGAGGAAACAGTGAGAAGCAAACCACCTAGTTTCAGGTAGGGTGAGTGGTAGGGGTTTGTGGATCTGGGTGTTAAGATGGATCCATTTGTTGAAGAGGAAGGGTTTGTGCTTTTTCCTGTATTGTAGAGGTTATTGGGTTCAAGTCTGCACATGTCCTTACTTCTGGTGGATTGCAGGCCTCCTGAGATGCTGTGTTTCTCAATGAGGTAGCTTGGGACTTTACTTCAGGGGGACCACCTTATAGATGATGCAACAGAATTTGAGAATGATATTGGCTTGCAGCAGGAGCCAGTACTGTTCGTTGAGAGTCGGGGTGATGTTGTAGAATTTGCAGAGTCCTTTGATGAGTCATGCTGCTGCATGCAGGACACATCTCATGGGTGCCATGGTAGTCGCCAGAAAGCCTCCCAAAAGAGCATTGCCAACATTGAGGTGGGAGAGGACCAAGGATTGGACAGTGGATCTGAAATTGTTTTCTGGGATGAGGGGCTTGATTTTGTGCAGGAGAGAATGTTAGTACCAAACTGTTTGTGTCTTCCTTGCTATTTGTGGTTTGAAGGTGATGTGTCTGTCAATGTCAAACCCAAAGGACTTGGCGCAGGCGGCCAGATGGAGTGTTAAGCCCTGGAGGTTCATAACAGAGAAACAGATCTGGATGTCAGGGTATTCATTATTATCGATCAGCATTAGGAATTCAGTCTTGGTGGGGTTGCGTTGCAAGTAAACACCAGACATCCACGACTGGACCAACATGAGGCAGGCCTTGAGCATGTGGATGTCTTTGATGGTGGATATCTTGAGGTAGATCTACCTGTCAGTGGATGTGAATATTCTGTGGATCGAGTAGGGCTCAGAGTGGATCCATATAAAGATTGAAGATCATTGAGGACAGGATGGATCCTTGCAGGACTCTACAGGTGCTTGGTAGAGTTGGGGATCTGGAGGAATCCATTTGGAGTAACTGTCGGTGATTAGCAAGGTACGATTCTGAAGTGTCCATTCATCAGAAGCAAGTAGTGACACAGAGACAAGGTAGTTACAAAGTAGGTATACTTTTATTTCTTCTTAGTTATGGTAGAAGGTTAGATGGGAGGAAGAGTGGATCCCATCCTTCTGGTACAGGCTCCCATGTAGAAGTCTCTACCAATGGTCATCCATAGAACATGAAGGTCATCCATGTTCCAGGGCAACCTAGCATTACACTACATAAAGTAGCACTACACACCTCCTTCCTTTACAATGAAAACAAAGCATAACTTTCTTACCTCAGGCTGCTACCCTCGGGTTGAGTCTGCCACACCCAATTGTACAAACTTTCTCCAACGTTAATGCCTATCACTTTACAATATCACTCTCTTCTCAAATGTTAAGACCCATACACTTTCTCCCAAGGCTGCCACCCTCAGGTTTGTGCCTACCACACCCAATCATACTGGTTCACTTCAGGGTAGCAGGTAGCACCGGACAACACCATCCTTTAGAAACAGATATGGAAAGAAGGAATGGAGACTGCCTCATTCTCATAATTCATTCTTATAATTACATAGCTAGCTATTCTATTGCTCACTATCAAATTTGATGGCTTTTACATGTGGAACCATCCTCTTTACAACATTCTGCCATTGCTCTTCAACATTCTGGGTGCTGGAAGACAGCAAGGACCTTGACTAATTTAAACCTATGCAATTCCAGCCCAACGTTACCATTCACACATGATTCCCATAGAAGTCTCTACCAACGGTCATCCATAGAACATGGAGGTCATCCAGGTTCCAGGGCAACCTAACTTTCCACTAGATACAGTAGCAGCATACTACACATTTGAACCAGCTGAAGATTATCTTGCTGATCCCAAGGTGGTGATGTAGATTGTCAGTGGGTTTCTGGTGGTCTACTGTGTCAAATGCTGCTGAGAGGTCAAGGAGAACCAGGAGACAAGGATGGGCATCATCAAGAATTTTAGGGGCATCTTCGATCACCTTGATGGTAGATGTATTGGTAGGAATGAAGGAGGTTATTGGTGGCTTCGATGTGTTAGAGGAATTGTGTGGCTACTGCTTTCTCAAGGATCTTACCTTGAAAGGGAAAATGGGTGATAGGGCAGTAGCTGCTGAGGTCATCAGGATCCAGTGTTGTTTTTTTGAGAAGCAGGAGGATTTGTCCGGTCTTGATGGTTGAGGGGAAGGTGCCTTGAGTTAGGGAACTGTTGATTATTGTCAGGTAAGGGAGAAGTGCTTCAGTAAGAAGGGTCTTGAGTACAGAGAGAGGGAAGATGTTGCCTGTCTACACCCCGAGGTCTATGGGCATGTTGTGCGTAACAAGAAATAAATACAATGTGGCCTTGAGTGATGCTAGGGTGACAGTGAAGTCCACCAGCTAGCATCTTGAAAGTTGTCCAAGTATTTGTGGTTTTGCAAGATGCCTCATATTCCTTCCGATTCCTTCTAATCCATATCAATGTCATCGATCCTGCTATATGGGGGTAAACAGGAATGCCGTCCCCACCGTTTTTACAACCACCATTCTACATTTGGCATTTTCACCTAGAATGGTTGTAAACTATTTGGTAATAAGAATAACCTTGGTTCAAGACGTTGGCTTCTCTCAAGCAATAATTGGACATAACACCTACAACTACCACCCAATGTTCTGTACAAATATTAGACAGTATACTGCCAAATTTTTATCTGGAAAAAGATATTTGAACCACTGAACCCACCAGAGGAAGCTATGTTTTATCAATGGCATCATAAAGAACAACTAGAATTTGATCAGCATATTTAGCATGAAACAGGAACCGAAGCAAATGGGAGTTGAAAGAATCAATAGCATTATTTTAGTATCATTAGTCTAAAGGCTCGGCTGGTTCAGTCACTGGCTGGCAAAAACCTTGATATGTTGGAAATCTGATTCCCTCATCAGGAACACATGGCTAAATCTGGGCACCTTCAGCATGAAAAGGTTCCTTAAGGGCTAGTCTCAGAGCAAGTGCATCAAGAAGCAATGTTTCCTAACATTGGCAAAGCCACCAGTTTTGGCTGTTTTGTAGGCATAGGCCAGAATGTTCCTTGCACTGCCACAATGGTACTTCCTGGTTACATGATGGCAATACCTAGTGTGAAAAATCCAATGGCTTTTCCCTATCGCCCCCGTTGGTATCCTCTTTGGGGGTGGCTATGGAGGGGTTATTGCTGTTGTGTACACACCCGGGGAGTGGGCCAGAGAGGGAGGAGGAGTCCCAAGGTAAGACATGTTGTCCCCCTTTCCTTAACACCTCCCTACCTGACATTTCCTCTTCTACTAAACACCATTTTGAATCCTATACCATTGCCCACCCCTATTCCAACAGGCACCAACACAAAAGGGAGACATAGGAGAACCAGGAAAATGAGAACACATATATCATCCAATGTTTTCCAGCACCAAGATTGTTCCCCTCCTAATAGTATTTTTTATAATGTTCCTACCACCACTTGGAAACACTTGGAGACGCTACAACTCCCATAATTTCTCCCCATTGGTTTTTCCCAAAACCACGGGACGAAGAAGAGGCAAACTGGAGCTATGAAGATTACCCATAGTAACCAATGTACCATGTATTCCTATGGGCAGTCTCCATCTTATCCAGTTAACCAGGTCAGGCAGAGTCAGACAGGGCTGGACAACCATTCACACATGATTCCTGTTAATTCTCCCAGACAGTTTAAAAGGTGGATCACACAGGCACACTGGGAGCGAGCTGGGGATGCTGGAGGAATCACAGAGACCGAGAGGAAGAAACCTGAGCTGGAGAGACCCTGGAAGCCATAGAGCAAGGAGAACTGCCAGATTACTGGCCCTGTGAGTACAGGGGAGACTGCAGTGTGGCGAGGGAGCTCTGACTCCAGGGAGCAAACCAGGGGCAGCTGGGGTTACCTGGCAGTGACCAAACCAAAGCTCTTTGCCTGGGTGAAACAGAAGAAAGCCCAGGCTTTTGAGGGGCAGGTGGCAAGATCTTGGGCCTCATTATGAGTTTGGCAGCAGCCATGGAGCTATTAGCTCCATGGCTGCCTCCAAACCGGGCTCCTTTACGGGTTCCCTGAATGGGGAATTACCGGGCCATTCTGAGTTCGGAGGGCCCGGAAATTCCTCCCTCTGGGAACCCGGACCTGGAACTTCCCCATTCCCATTGAGCCCACAACGGCCCAGTTACGACCGGCCCGTTGTTAGCTCCCTCTTTCCCTCGCGGGACCCGGTAACGACGCCAGGTTTTACCAGGCGTCCTTACCGGGTCCCGCGAGGGGACCTCGTAATCAGACGGAATGGTGTTAACGGGCCCGCCACCATTAGCGGAGCCTGTTAACCCATTCCGCCTGACTTGTAATGAGGCCCCTTGACCTCAACAATCATCCCCTTAAACTCCTGCAGCTCATAAAAACTCTGGAATGCCGTTTAGGGGAGCTGGAAAAGTGGGAGCAAAATAAGAACATTGTATTATGGGACTTGGAATCCATAGACATTTTCTTGTGGTTAAACTCTGAGCAAGGCGATGCACCAGAAGAAGCAGTTCTTCCAGGGCGACAGCGAACCAGGTGGAGCAGAGCGACAGGCTGTGGGACAGAACCAATGTACAGAGAAACCTTGGACACCCGGTGAGAGATGATTACCTGCGAAGGGCCAAGGTGGCACAAGGAAGACCAGCCACAGAGAAGAAACAAACATTTTCTACTTCAAGGATACCAGCCCCTCCCGGGTGAACGGCAAAGTTGGGGAGGTGCAGCACCAGTTGAATCAACAGCCTTGACTTCTGAATCAAACCCGCGAAAGATAAAAATGAATTAACACAGGCGGTGAGTTGATCTGTGTTAAATGAAACTTGACGTCAACAGTATCCAAAGAATGAAGCTTGCACGTGTGCCGATAAGACGCGAGAGAAAGCAAAGCCTTGTAAAGAACTGTCATTTAAAGATACAAAGTAACAGAGTGGTCCAGCGAAAGAAGATTGCCCAATCGAAAGTCTCTTTGAAATGTCTGATGCCGTAGAAGCAGCAGGAAGAGAAAGAAACTGAGATGCAAGATTTGAACTGTTGTTAGGTTTGTTCCCGGCAGAGGGAAACCTGGATGTGAGAGATATCTTTGAACTTAGAAATAAGTACTGAGCTCGAAACTACATTTAAAAAGAGGCCTTTGAGTAGGAGAGGAAAAGTGATGTTTGAGGAAAGAAGGTCAAAGTGGTCATGCTGAGGTAAGAGAAAAAGCCTCACAGTTTTGAAAGTCTTCAACAGCGGAGGGAAAGTGAAAGGAGGCTTGAGCCTGATGGAAGGAAGCCTTTGAAGGTGTGATTGAAGCTTGGGGGAGGGAACCCCCACAATTTGTGATTGAAAGGTTTGAGCCCAGCGGAGGGAAACCTGTACTGAATTGTGTTAACCAGAAAGAAACAAACTTTGTTGAACTGTATTACAAGCTAAAAGGTGACCTAGGCTGGAGTGAGAAAAAGCTGAGACGTCCAGTGGATAAACTAGTGACTTTTCGTGGAAGGTAAAGTGGGCCCTGGTCCACGAAACAAACTGCATCCTTGTGTCCGAAGCCAGAATGTGTCGCAAGGCCCAAGTGTGGCACCTTACCCTGTGCTACAAAATGTGGGGAAGGGAGTTGACTCAGCCATACTGTCATTTCTTCTGAACACTGATTTTCATTTTTGCATTACACATTCCCTTTACACATCTATTGTATTAGAAAGAGGGCAGGCATTAGGTGTATTAGTATAGGCCATTTTATTTTGACTAAGGACTATTGTGACTATTTTGAGTAAGGACTTCAATAAAGGTTTTGAAACGTGCAGCTCTTACGTCAGCGTCTACCTGTGATACCATGCTTCCTTTACACTAGCTAATGCCGAAACAAGAGCCACATCTGTTGGCTTTGTCAATGCTTGTTCCTAAAATGAAGTCCGTGCAGGAAAACACATAATACTTAGCAGCATGGACCTGGGTTGTCAACGGGTGGGCAAAAAACCTACCGCACCCACAGGTTGTGCGCCCCATCTCACATCACATGTGCCTCCTAATTTTACTTTCCAGGACAATAGTTTCATCTCATAGGCAGCGCTTGCAGCACCACATCATCGGCAAAACTAAAAAGGAATCAGAGAAGCATAAGACAACTGAAACTCTGCCAGGTACTAGTATGTGGAAGAACAATATCCTCCAGTCTCATGCCTTACCCTGGCTCACATAATAAAGATGAATGAAACCATATCAGGGTCAACCCTGACACTGAGGGCCCTGATGCATTCATTGTCACAGCTCGCATGTATATAAGCATGTGCAAAATGTCCCTCAGTGGCACAAAACTAAAGAACATGTCCCATGGCACAGGAAAAGCCCGTCCATGAAATGCCGCAGAGGGAAAATAGATAATGAAGGTGAAATATACTACATAACAAGGGATCTATCGAGGAAGATGCACTGAAAATGAAAGTGATTCTGAATGTGTGTTCAAAAGCGCATCTTTTGAACTAGGAACATGGAAGACTGAAATAAAGAGGCACAAAGTATGGGAGAAGAGAAGAGCTTTATTTGAGACCCCCAGGTAGCTGCAGTGGAAGCATCAACTGGCGATGCACTCTCAAATGGAATCTACATGCACAAGGTTCTAAGGAGACCTGTGCATGTATTACCATAACATCTCCCCCACGTGAGGCAAAAGAAAAAGGAAAAACAGGTGGGGGAAAAGCGGGAAAGTGAAAGGGAAAAAAAAAAGGTGTCAAGTGGGAGAGGCAGAGGGAAGATGGGTAAACTGGGGTACATTAGTAATAAACATAGTCATTGTTGAAGTTTTGGATGATTTTGCGGTTCCTTCTGGACATTCTTCCAGTGGGGACTCCTTGATGCATGGGGTGAGGTCTGTCATTGTCCACATGTTCACAGAGGGATTCTCTTGGGGAATGTGAGGTGTGTTGTGATGGTTTGTCAGGACTGTTGTCCTTAGATATGCTGGTCTCTTGGATGTCTTTTGTTACTTTTATGAGATAATCTCCAGACCATCTCTTTCCATCATCGAGGATGACAGACTTCCCATGACAACTCACAACTCTCTGTGGAGGTCTGAAGATGGATTCACCCTTGAGAGTTTTCTTCGGTTCTTTGACACGTACCCAGTCTCCTTCACGAACCATCATCTCTTTTACTCCATGTCTGGAGTCGTATTGTCTTTTGTATTTTGCTTGGTTTTCTCTTACTGTCTTTTGAAGTAGATCCATGTTCACCCTTGCTTCTCCCGTGTATAGAACATCCACGCCGGTCTAAATCGGTTAGTTGCAACCCTACCTCGCATGAGGGTGAAGGGCTCTATGTTCGTGGTGGTGTGTGGGGTAGTTCTATACGCATGCAAAGCTTCTTTGAGGGTTTCTCTCCACGGGAGGTTGTTGGCCGTGGCCAGTTGGACTACGCTCTTCACGAGCCTGTTCATGCGTTCCACAAGTCCGTTGGAAATTGGATGGTACAAAGATGTTGTTATGTGGCTGATGGACCTTTTCTTGAGGAAATCAGCAAATTCCATAGATATGAACTGAGACCCGTTGTCCGAAACCAATTCCTTGGGGTCTCCCTCCCTGCTGAAGATCTCTGTCAGGAAATCTATGACTTTCTTTGAGGTCACATTGTCCTCAGCTATTCCCCATTCTGTCCATTTAGAGGTGTAATCGACAAGTACTATGATATATACTTTGACTGTTTTGAGGTTCTCGAATGGACCCATGATGTCGATTGCCAGTTTAGACCACACATGTTTGGGAGGTTCAATAGGCTGTAAGGGGGTCTTTCTTAAGATCTTGGATTTGTCTCTCATGTCACACGTGGAGCAATTTTTGACCAGTTCTTCTGCTTCTTTCCACATTCCTGGCCACCAATAGTTGTTTCTCAACTTGTTTTTCGTCAAGCTTCTTCCTAGGTGACCTTCGTGTGCCAGTTGGAGTACTTTTTTTCTGAGTTGGGTGGGTGGGATTACTCGATCGCCTCTGAAGATATGCTCATCGTCCATGGATAATTCTTCCTTGAAGGGAATGAAGGTTGTTAAAGCCTCTCCCGTTTCCACCCAGTCATTAGCTATCGCTTCCCTGATTTTTTCGCTGTTCCGGATCAGTATTGGCATTAATTTTCCATTCATCTCTCGAGATGGCAGGGTTTACGACAGCTATGATGTCCTCATCTGGAGATGCAATCTCAGTGTCGATGTTGGTCGATAATCTGGAAAGACAATCGGCTACGTGGTTTTGTGGACCAGGAGTATAGCATAGTTGGAGGTTGTATTGCATGATGTCGAGGAACCAACGTCTTATTCTCGGTGATATAAGGTGAGGAGTTTTGGACTGAAGGACATTTACTAGAGGTTTATGGTCTGTTTTCAGTATGATGGGTAAGCCCCAAATTAGGTTCCTGAAATGCTGAAGAATCCACCTCAGACCCAGAGCTTCTCTCTCAATGGTGGAATAGTTTAGTTCGGCTCCCCTCAGTACTCTCGATGCGAATGCGATCGTCACGATGTCCTTATCTTGTTGCTGTTCTAGGACACCACCCAGTCCGGTTTTACTTGCATCTACGGATATGATGGTTTTAGCTTTACAATCGAACATTCCTAAGGCTGGGGCTTGGTTAATTTGAAATTTGATTTCTTCGAATTCGTTCTTGCATTCAGTGGACCATATGAATTTGGTTGCCTTCTTCAAGATGTTTCTCATGTTTTTGGTCTTATCAGCATAGTTGCTTATAAACTTGGAGTAGTATTCTGTCATCCCGAGGAAACTCCTTAATTGGTCTTTATTTTGAGGCTCGGCGATATTCATTATGGTGTCCATGAGTTTCCTCTTGGGGCTGATGCCGTTGGCGTCAATGGAATGGCCCAGGTATGAAACTCGGTCGCACTTTATGTTGCATTTCTCTAATTTGAGTGTGAGCCCACTTTTTTGTATGACCTGTAGGACACCCACAAGTTTTGCGTTGTGCTCTTCTTCTGTACTGGCTGATATGAGGATATCATCTTGGAAGCAGTGTATGCCATCAAGTCCTCCAAATAGATGTGACATGAGTCTCTGAAAGACTGCTGCGGCTGAAGCGAGTCCGAATGGCATTCTGTTAAACATGAATGCACCGAGAGGTGTGACAAAAGATGTTAGGTTCTTTGAGCTCTCTTCCAAAGCAATCTGGTGATAGGCTGAGGAGAGGTCCAGAGTTGTAAAGTATTTTGCAGGTTTCATGGTCGATATGAGTTCAGATATATTGGGAAGTGGGTGTCTGTCAACCCATATGTTTTTGTTTAGGTCTCTCAAGTCGACCACATTCTTATGGAATCGTCCGTTTTTTTTACTAAGACAATTGGGGCAAGCCATTCTGAACTTTCGATGGGCTGTATGATATTTTCATCGCAGAGGCGCTTAAGTTCTTTCTTCAACGCCTCTTTTGTTCCAAAGGGAATACTGTGGACTCGGTGGGCCACTGGGACAGCACCTCTTTTGAGGATTATTCTGTGTTGGAAACCTTTTAGGAGTCCAATCTTGTCGCAGAACACCTTGGGGAATTGTTTTGCTAGATTAGATTTGGTGTCCATATCATTATTGAGCACACTCAGCACGGGGATTTCTTCTCCAGGGTGTATTCTTACTCGAAGAGCGGCTTGTTCTTCCCATCCCACAACGGAGGAGCCATCTTTGGCTACAAGGAGTTTGCAATATGTTTCTCTGTCATGGAACTTGAGGTTCACCCACACATATCCCATTATCTCGATGGGCGTTTTTCCATAACCGGTAGCTCTTACACAAGTGCTTCGCAGGTCATGTATCTTGCCAGAGAGTACACTCAAAAAGGTCTTGAGATCCACGATGGTGTAGGGGGAGCCAGTGTCTACCATTACAGGTAATGATATGCCGTTGATTTGCATTTTGACCCAGGGACCGTTGCTCTGTTGTTGGGATGTTACAGTGAGTATTTGTACCTTTTGTTGCATTGGACTGATAGATAACATGTCATTGTGCTCTTGGTTGCTTTCGATTACTCTCACAGAGGACGGTCTGATGAAAGGTCGCCTGGTGAGATTGCCATATCTGGTTGTCTTTCCCCGCGTGTTCTTGCAGACTTTGGCAAAGTGTCCAATCTGGCTGCACTTATAACACTCCACAGCGATGGCGGGGCATTCTTTGTCAGGATTTGCATGCTTGTACCATCCGCACCTCTGGCAGCGCGTTGGATTCTGGGAGTTGTATGGCCTCGCTCTGCTTGAGCCAAATTTCGAACCCCTTGATGGCGGAGCCTTTCTTACTGCTGCTACTAGAGGCTCATAAGGCTCGGACTCAGGGCTGACACATTTGATTTCCACACTGGTCGTGTGGTCACGTCTTTCCCTCATGCATCGATCTCCCAATTCCATGCTCCTTGCTATCTCCGTGGCTTGGTCCAGGGTGGGATTTTTGGTTTGCCACAATTTTTGTTGGATGCGTGGATCAGCCACATTCAGCACCAATTGGTCTCTCAAATACTCATCACAGACACCTGTGAAACTGCAGGTTGACATAAGCTCCCTGAGGGACGCTATGTATGAATCAATAGACTCGCCTTTGAGCTGCTTTCTGGAAAAGAACCTGTATCTTTCCAGTACTACGTTGGTCTTGTTGCCAAAATGACTGGTGAGTTTGGCCAATGCTATGTCAAACTTGCGGTTGCCATCTCCTCCTATGTTGCCGGGTTCGGGAAGGGTCCTGAAAAGTCTCAGTGCTTCTGCCCCTATACAGTTCAAGAGGGTCGCCTCCTTGAGGTCATCATTGAATTTGCTGCCCCCAATGGCTCTGAGGTAGACGTGGAATCCATCGATCCATTGTTCCCATGGGCAGGTTTGGCTCCCAGGGCATGGAAGAAACTTGGTGGGAGGCGGAACGCCCTGCATGGTGGTGTGCCTGATTCTAGGTTGTAAGTGGTGAGGAATGGCGTTGAGTGGCACCAGTTGCTGTAGTGTAGGCAGAGGTTTTCAGTACTGTTGGCAGTTAGAAAGGAGGCGCTGAGATACAGTCTTTATAGAATTGCTTGCATGGCAGGGTGGGACCCGATTCAGAGAATGCCCAGGTGTATCTGTACTGCAGAGTCTTTATGCTTCAGTGTATGGATGGTCCTTAGTTCAGTTTGTGACCTCACAATGGGCTGGGAGCACAGGTTGGCTGGTTCAGGGAAGACCTGATGGAATGTTCAGTTGTGATGTCACAATGGACCAAGATAGTGAGTGATTAGTCCTGGAAAGTCAGAGTAGCCATTGAGAGAATGAAGACTGCTAATGCTGTGTGTGTGTGTGTTGCTGGGCAACAGCTAGCAGCTTTTGAAAATGATGCAGGGTTCTGCTCAAGGCAGCAGTGAGGGTTTTACACAAAAAAATTGCCAATAGAAGGAAAGCGTACGTTTCATTTTGTCCGTTTTACACATAAAATGCCAAATGAAAGGAAAGTGTAAGTTTCACTTCGTCCTCCCCCCTCCTCTGACCTGATAGATGGACAGCTCCTGCTGTCTGAAGCACTTTTGGAGTAGGGCAGGAGTGCAATGTGCGCCGCTCTAAACTCCCAGCGGGGAGGAGCGGCACCCTTTACAGTGGAGAACTGAAATGTGATGTCGAGGCCTCTCTTGGCTGTTCCTCTTGGCTGTCCACAGCTGACAGGCAGGCCGCTGCAGGCGCTTGCAGCAGAAGTTGGCGGCAGCGAAAAAGGGGGGGCAGCGCCCAATCAGGTGACCTAATACGCTCCCAGGGGCCTCGGGGTACAGTGCCTCGTCGCCATATGAAATAAAGAGGCACAAAGTATGGGAGAAGAGAAGAGCTTTATTTGAGACCCCCAGGTAGCTGCAGTGGAAGCATCAACTGGCGAGGCACTCTCAAATGGAATCTACATGCACAAGGTTCTAAGGAAACCTGTGCATGTATTACCATAACAAAGACGAGCAAAAGATGTGATTGGTAGGCTCTGTGAAGAAAGAGTCAGGAAATTACCAGATGTATGGCCTAATACACGCATGATCATATTTGGGGAATAAATACATTGAGGGTATGCTGTGCTTGCTGGTAACAAATGGCCAGCCCGAAGAAATAGTCAAACAAATTGTGGTCCATTACTGAGGTCACCATCACGGGTGCTGATAGCGGCCTCTGCAGGAACCCCCAAGGTCTTTATCGTCTTTTATGACCTCAGCAGAATGTCTGGAATGCTATTGATTATCTTTGGGGATAGAGAGGGTAGCCCATATGTGCTTTCCTGCTTACCACAACAAATACCAAACTGTAGTGTCCTGCCTGATCACGTATGTGATCAGGTGGTGTGGAAGGCAGGGGGAGCAGAGTGGGCGGAAGAGGATGGGCAGTAAATCAGTTCATGTTAAGTAAAGAAATAAAGAAGTTGTGCATGCAGCCCAGTTTCGGCGCCTTTGTAAATGTATGGCCCTGTGTGGGGGAAAGCTACTGCTATATGATATTGGCGACTAAGGGTCACTAAAAGGACACGCAAGTGTGCACGCTGTTGGTGGCGTGCTGCGCACGCTGTGAGAGATGTGCCGAGATCGTCCATGTGAGGCCCAGGCAGAGATAACAGCTAGCGGCTGTGAGGCAGTGAGTATTGCACAGGAGCGCACAACGTTTGCCTGGAAGGAAATCGATCGGTGGAAAGCTGCCAACTTTCAGAGATACAGCAGCCTGGAGCAGAGTACTCTGAAATGCGCATCCCGTTCGTCTCGTCCATAGATCCGGTCCGTAAGAAGGGGTCGGCTAACATCAGGATCTGCGTTGACCTGAGCAGGCCAAATGAAGCAATCATGAGGGAGAGGCATCAAGCCCCAAGAATTACAGACATGATCCACCTGTTGCACGGTGCACAAATCCTCTCCAAGCTGGGCCTTAACAAGGGATGTCATCAGTTTTGAGTATCCTCGGCTGCTGATATTTTTCAATCTGAAATGTATAACGTCATCAAACACATCCCCAACTGTCTGAACAATAGTGATGACATTTTAGTGTTTGGACAGGTTCAGGGCCAACATGATAACATGTTGGCCAGGGTGTGCATGGCTCTGGAAGCAGCAAACCTCAGGCTAAACAAGGAAAAGTGTGAATTTTGAAAGGAAACTCTCTAAATTCTTCGGACATATATTCTCAGCGCAAGGAATGATGCCAGATCAAGAAAAGGTGGCTGCACTCACCAACTCATAAGCGCCCCCAAATGTGTCTGATCTTTGCTCATTTCTTGGACTCACCAGTTACTGCACATGGCACATACAAAACATTGCATAGGTGAGTGAGCCCCTCTGCATGCTCACCAACAAACAGGTGCCTTTCATGTGGTCCAAAGCATGAAAGGAAGCATTTGAGACCATCCGGCTGTGCATTTCATATGCCGACAGCATGGCATATTTCACCACAGCTCGGGGCACTGAGCCAACAGTGGATGCCAGTCCCGTGGGATTGAGGGCCATCCTGGCTCAAGTGGACCCAGACTCACCAGACAAAAAACACATTGTATCAATGCTAACAGAAGCCTATCTCACACGGAACAGGCAAACTAACAGGCTGAAAAAGAGAGGTTGGCGGTTGTATGGGCCTGTGAGCATTTTCATTTGTTCTTGTATGTGAAACCATTTACTATTGTGACTGACCACCAAGCTCTCTTGTTATATCTGGCAACCCACAGACAAAAATGTCTCCTTGAATTGCGAGATGGGGCCTCTGACTCCAGCACTATCAATTTCGTATTGCACACAGGCCCGTCAAGGAAGAGAACCAGGACAATTTCTTATCCCGCCACCTGATCGCATTGGCAGGACAACCTTCACATTTGCGGGTTAGTATATACACTACATGGTCCAAGGGGCCACCCCGGGAGGGGTCCATGTTACGCAGATTGCCCAAGAGTCGAAAAATGACCCTTCCATACAGTTCATCCTTCGATTCCTACAGCCTGGAAAATGGAAGCAGACCAAACAAATGGGGGGAATCACCTTTCATGAGACTCAAAGGGACATTCAGGGACTACTCTTAGTAAAGGAAGAACTGACGTGGGCTGAAGTAGGCCTACTCTTGAAAGGTACCAAAATAGTAATACCTCAGAGTCTGAGGAGGAAGATGCTAGGGAGAACTGGAGCATGAGGGGCACAGGGGAATAGTGTCCACCAAGCGACTCCTGCACAAAAAGATCTGGTCCCACATCTGGATGGTCAGGTTGAAGCTTTGCTCAAAGATTGCCATAAATCTTAAATCCATACACCAGACCTGAGACTCTACAAATGATGGAATTGCCTGAGCATGCATGGGAAGTAATGGCCATTGATTTCTTTGGACCCATTACGGCAGGCAACCACTTACTCGTGGCCATGGACAAGTATCCAAACATACAGATAGTGGCAGCCTATCACACCATCCTGGCCCTGGATAGGATTTTCACGGCATATGGAGTACCACTAGTGGTAAAATCTGATAATGGTTCCCTATTCATGGGACAGGACTTTAAGACATTCAGAGGCCGATTCATGGAATTAATGTGCGCTGAAAATTCCCGCGCAAGCGTGCGAAACCGTGTGAATCGCAGTGCAAGTGCGAAAATCGCAGTGCAAGTGCAAAAATCGCAGCAAAACCTGCGCACATCGATTCATGGAAGTCTGTGCACTAGTAAAATCTGGGATGTGCGCTGAAAATCTGCATGGCGCATGCCGGCGCACAGGTCATCTAACGGCATGCGCTACGGCCACAGCGAAAGCACACGTAGCGCGGCGCACATAACAAAAGTAGGCGTAACACGGGGCGTGACACGCGGAATGGGGAACGCGTGAAAATGTGGGCATCACGGGGGAAGTACAGGAGGCAAGTGCGCGGAACGCCCACACGCTTGCCTACAACACGTATTCATGGAATCGAATAGGGCAAACCAGCGCACGGGCGAAGATGCGCACAGGCCTAAACACGTCCACCACACGAAGGCATGTGGTAGCGTCCCTGCACATGAAAAAAATGTGCGCCAAAATGTGCGCTAACAAAAAGCACGTATATACAGCTCTGATGATTGTCCCATAATGTGGCCCTCTAGGACAAATGATGTGCAAAGGAGTATGCGACAAACACGAACACCCGCTGTGTCAAAAATAGCATGTGCATGTATTTCGGGGGTGCGCGGGAAGTTTCACACGCGATTGGCCTTGGGCGAGCGGGGTGCATGTAAATCTGGGGTTCGGGGGAAGTTTCACACGCGATAGGCCCTGTGCGAGTGGGGTGCGTGTATTCCTGGGGTACGCGTGACGTTTCACACGCGATTGGCCTAGGTACGTGTAAATCTGTGGTGTGCGGGAATTTTCACACGCGATTGGCCTTGGGCGAGCAGGGTACGTGTATTTCGGCGGTGCGCGGGAAGTTTCACACGCGACATGCCCTGTGCGAGTGGGGTACGAGTATATCTGGGGTGCAGCAGGGGAGTCCTACACGTGAATTGGCAGTGTGGGTCCTCCCAGGTGTTCGCTTTACAACCTCCACGGCCCCTGCAGGCAGCCCACACCACAGGGGCCTACCCTGCACCCCTGGTCATGTACCGCAGGCAGCCCATCCACCATGGGCATGCCCCCCAGGCAAGCCACATGTCAGCTTGCACTACTGATCACCAACGCATGACCCCCTCTACCCCCGCCCCCCCAGCAGTGGAGGGCACCTACCAGCAGGCCCCCACTGATGTCCCACTCATGTCCCCTTGCACCCCCACGCCCCAGAAGTGCAGGGCGCCTGCCAGCAGGCCCCCACTCATGTCCCCTTGCACCCCCACCCCCCAGCAGTGCAGGGTACCTGCCAGCAGGCCCCCACTCATGTCCCCTTGCACACCCACCCCCCAGCACTGAGGGGCACCTGCCAGCAGGCCCCCACTCATGTCCCCTTGCACCCCCACCCCCAGCAGTGCAGGGCACCTGCCAGCAGACCCCCACTCATGTCCCCTTGCACACCCACCCCCCAGCACTGAGGGGCACCTGCCAGCAGGCCCCCACTCATGTCCCACTCATGTCCCCTTGCACCCCCACCCCCCAGCAGTGCAGGGCACCTGCCAGCAGGCCCCCACTCATGTCCCCTTGCACCCCCACCCCCCAGCAGTGAAATGGCTGTTGCTGTGACCACCCCTGCTGGAACCGAAGACTCCCGACTGGGATTCCATCGCTCCACAGCCCAGCCCCAGGACCCAGTTGCCCACCCACTCCTGCCTCTGGGGTTGCCATGTCCAGCACTACACCACCTGGCGGCACTGGCAACCCCCAACCAGAGAGGCAGAGGGCCACCAGCTTCACTGCCACTGAAGTTGGTGTCCTGGTGGAGCAAGTCCTGGGGCAGTATGATGCCCTCTTCGGAAGGTCGCGCGCTGACAAGGAAGGACGGACCAGGATCTGGACGGACATCGTGACTGCCATCAACGCAGAGGCGGTTGCAGTCCACGAATTCCATCATCTCAAGAAGCTCTTGGAGGACTTCAGGTCCAGGACCCTCAACAAGGCCCGGCGCCTCTTGAAGGCAGCGGATGGTAAGGGGCGCTGGGGCCACCTGTCGGAAGACCAAATGAGGGTCCTGGAACACGTATGCCCAGCGCTCCACGTCCAGGTCCTTGAGAGGCACACCCGTCTGGAGTCGAGTGGTAAGTGTACATGCATACTGATTGGAAGCTGTGCGTGTGGTGGTGTGCCAGTAGTGTGCAGGTTGCACATGTGGTTTTGTAGGGCCATGTATGGATGTGTATGTACAGGGCTGTGAGGCTGACACATGCGTGTCCTTTCATGTGTGAGACACATGGATGGTGTATTTGTGGGTAAGCATGCAGGCCAAATGCAGATGTGTGAGCACACATGTTTTAATGACTGTGTATGTCAGTTGTCAAGGTTGTGGTGTCACACATGGATGTTGGTTCCAGCTGCATGTATCTGCACTGTGTACATGTGCTTGTATGTGTATCTGACAAGTGTGCAACTGTCATGCAACATGGATGCATGTGAGACTGATATGTAGAAGACTGATTGCCAGATGTGACATGGATGCCGATCTCATCACTGCGACACTTGGCGGAGGTGTACACCTGCATGTAAGTGTGGTGGCATGTGTGCATGTCTAGTGCACTCCCTGTGTCTCATGTGATGTCTGGCTCACCTTTGCCTGCTCATGCTGTTGTATGTGTATGGATGGTGCTGGCTGTTGCGATATGGCTGTGGAATAGCTCATGTGTGTGATTTGAAATGACATGTGTGTTGGGGATTGTGATGCCATGTCTGAAGTTTGACAATGACACTCGTGTGCAACTGTCATGTGTGTATGAGTCCATTGTACAGTGCCCTGATGCCTGTGTCCTCTCTCTCCCTGTCTGCAGCATCGAATAATGAAGAGGGCGGAGAGGGTGCTGTGGAGCACAGCGGCAGGAGATCACACCGCCAGCCGGAGACGGAAGGCCCGGCTCCCCTCCCAGGTTGTCATCTCGTCGGGGAGTGAGGAGTCCGGTGCCGCGTCCCAGGTTGCAGAAGGGGCAGCTGAGACCCCACAGGGCCCGATGGAGGAAGATGGCATGGAGTCATCCAGGTTGGTGGGGGGTTTGGTGGAGGAGGAGGCCGTGCAAGGGACAGAGACAGGGTCTGGAGGTGGGGTTTCCACTGGTGCTAGTGGTGCATTGCAGGGGCAAGGACAGGAGGCAGGACAGGCCGCCGCGGAGGTGCCTGTGTGTAATCCTGTCCCCGATCCTGTGACTGCATAATCTTACACCAGCAGGGATACCTACGTCCAGACCCGTTTTCAGGCAGGGGATGAGCTTACGACAACTGGCCTTCCTCTGCCTGCGGACGTGGCTATCGGGGACCGGGTTGAGCCTGTTCTGGTTGGTGTGGCGTTGCGTCAACGGGCCATGCGAGGCGAAATGCAGTCTTTTCATGGGGAGACTGCATGCTGTCTCGAATGGCTTGTTGACCACGTCGACCTACTGGGACAGGTCACCAGGGCCGGATTCCTCCGTTTGCTGGGCCTTGTTCCGACCCCCTCCTCAACTGAACCCCCTATGCGCCAGTCGTACTCCCTGCCATCTTCCCACACATGTGACACCTGGGTGACCTGTGGAGCTGCCTCTGACCCTGCGGCCAGGCTGGTGGAGGACACATCCCTGCCACAGTCGGGAGTCGGACGTCCAGCAGGGGTGGCCACCTCAACAACTGCACCCCAGCCGGAGGAGGATGTGCAGGCAGGGGCAGAGGCACAGCAGCAGCAGCAACAAGATGGGAGCCATGATGGCTCATGGCCTTCGTCATTGGAGGGGCAGGCATCGGCCAGAGGGCAGGAGGAACCAGGACCGGAAGAGTCTTCCGAGTGGCAGCGGTTAGGCCATGCCATAGATGCGGAGCGGCAGCGGGTAGAAGAGGCACGGCCCACGATGGTCAGGGCGGAGAACTCCATGCGGCGGGCCCTGAGGCAGGCCGAGTGCCTCGAGGCAATTCGCAGGGTGTTGGAGGAGAACATGTCGTCGTCCCTGCGAACCCTCAGGGCCATGGAAGAGGACCGCCTCCGGGACATTGAGCAGGATTTCGATGATGCCCTGGCCCGGGACATCCAAAAGTGAGCCGTCGGACTAGCCCGCTGCCCTTGTAAATAGTTAGATAGTGTTAGGTTTCCTTTGGTTTTTTCTTTATTTTGGTTGCGCTTGGACAATGCACCACGTTTCTGTATATAGTTTTTCATTAGGTAGTATTTTTGATAGGTTTCATTTCTTCAGTTGGGATCATGGACCCTGGATTGTTCATCTGTATATAGTTCACTATTGGATTCATCTCTTTTTTTTGGATTTCCCCATGGAGCAATGGTTTTCACTTTTGTTTTTCCCTTGGATTTGCTTTGTTGGACTGTGACTTTGGACACCTTTCCTTTGGATTATGATTTCTTGTTTTTCATTATTTTACAGACATGCAGCTTTTCTTTTTTTATTCCCATTGTTGTTTGTTTGATTTTAATTCCATTCATGTTGCTTTTAATACATTTTTTTCTTCATACTTCGATGTGTGGTATTATCTCATTGGTTTCATGCATGTCATGATATGGGTTTTCACATTCACTTGCAACCATTGTGTGTGTGTGACGGACATGTGTTCATTTACATACTTGCCATTGGGGTTGTATCATGTAATTGCCTTTTCTTTGTGGGTGGATGCAATACTTGGTTGGGTCTTTGGGCTGGGGAGGCTGGCCATAAGGGCCATGATTGAGGATTGTCATGACCTGGGGGCAGGGGGACATGAGTGGGGGCCTGCTGGCAGAGGTGCCCTGCACTGCTGGGGGGTTGGGGTGCAAGGGGACATGAGTGGGACAAGAGTGGGGGCCTGCTGGCAGGTGCCCTGCACTGCTGGGGGGTGGGGGTGCAGGGGGACATGTGTGGGACATGAGTGGGGGCCTGCTGGCAGGTGCCCTGCACTGCTGGGGGGTGGGGGTGCAAGGGGACATGAGTGGGGGCCTGCTGGCAGGTGCCCTGCAATGCTGGGGGGTGGGGGTACAAGGGGACATGAGTGGGACATGAGTGGGGGCCTGCTGGCAGGTGCCCTGCACTGCTGGGGGGTGGGTGTGCAAGGGGACATGAGTGGGGGCCTGCTGGCAGGTGCCCTGCACTGCTGGGGGGTGGGGGTGCAGGGGGACATGAGTGGGACATGAGTGGGGGCCTGGTGGCAGGTGCCCTGCACTGCTGGGGGGTGGGGGTGCAAGGGGACATGAGTGGGGGCCTGCTGGCAGGTGCCCTGCAATGCTGGGGGGTGGGGGTACAAGGGGACATGAGTGGGGGCCTGCTGGCAGGTGCCCTGCACTGCTGGGGGGTGGGTGTGCAAGGGGACATGAGTGGGGGCCTGCTGGCAGGTGCCCTGCACTGCTGGGGGGTGGGGCTGCAAGGGGACATGAGTGGGACATGAGTGGGGGCTTGCTGGCAGGTGCCCCTCAGTGCTGGGGGGTGGGGGTGCTGGGGGACATGAGTGGGGGCCTTCTGGCAGGTGCCCTGCACTGCTGGGGGGTGGGGGTGCAAGGGGACATGTGTGGGACATGTGTGGGGGCCTTCTGGCAGGTGCCCCTGACTGCTGGGGGGTGGGGGTGCAAGGAGACATGAGTGGGGGCCTGCTGGCAGGTGCCCTGCACTGCTGGGGGGTGGGGGTGCAAGGGACATGAGTGGGGGCCTGCTGGCAGGTGCCCTGCACTGCTGGGGGGCGGGGGTGCAAGGGGACATGAGTGGGGCTTGAGTGGGGGCCTGCTGGCAGGTGCCCCTCAGTGCTGGGGGGTGGGGGTGCTGGGGGACATGAGTGGGGGCCTGCTGGCAGGTGCCCCTCAGTGCTGGGGGATGGGTGTCCAAGGGGACATGAGTGGGGGCGTGCTGGCAGGTGCCCCTGACTGCTGGGGGTGGGGGTGCAGGGGGACATGTGTGGGGGCCTGCTGGCAGGTGCTCCTGACTGCTGGTGTGTGGGGGTGCAGGGGGACATGTGTGGGACATGAGTGGGGGCCTGCTGGCAGGTGCCCCTGACTGCTGGGGGGTGGGGGTGCAGGGGGACGTGTGTGGGGGCCTGCTGGCAGGTGCCCCTGACTGCTGGGGGGTGGCGGTGCAGGGGGACATGTGTGGGGGCCTGCTGGCAGGTGCCCCTGACTGCTGGGGGGTGGGGGTGCTGGGGGACATGTGTGGGGGCCTGCTGGCAGGTGCCTTGCAGTGCTGGGGGGTGGGGGTGCAAGGGGAAATGAATGGGACATGAGTGGGGGCCTGCTGGCAGGTGCCCCTGACTGCTGGAGGGTGGGGGTGCTGGGGGACATGTGTGGGGGCCTGCTGGCAGGTGCCTTGCAGTGCTGGGGGGTGGGGGTGCAAGGGGACATGAATGGGACATGAGTGGGGGCCTGCTGGCACGTGTCCTGCACTGCTCGGGGGTGGGGGTGCAAGGGGACATGAGTGGGGGCCTGCTGGCAGGTGCCCTGCGCTGCTGGGGGTGGGGGGTGCTGGGAGACATGAGTTGGTGATCATATTGCAACGTGACATGTGGCTTGGCTGGGGGGCATGCCCATGGTGGATGTGCTGCCTGCGGGACACAACCAGGGGTGCGGGGTAGTCCCCTGTGGTGTGGGCTGCCTGCAGGGGCCATGGAGGGGTAGAGGGGAGACCTGGGAGGACCCACACTGCCAATTCACGTGTAGGACTCCCCCCGCACCTCCAAAATATGCGTTCCCCGCTCTGACAGCAAAATCGCATGTGAAAATTCATGCGCAGCCCGGTAATATACGTACCCTACTCCAAACGTGTGTGAAACTTCCCGCGCACCCCTGAAATACATGTACCCAGGCCAATCGTGTGTGAAACTTCCCGCGCACCACTGAAATACACGTACCCAGGCCAATCACGTGTGAAACTTCCCGCGCACCCCTGAAATACACATACCCAGCCCAATTGCATGTGAAACTTCCCGCGCACCCTGGAAATACACGTACCAAGCCCAATCGCATGTGAAACTTCCCACGCACCCCCGAAATACATGTACCCAGGCCAATCACGTGTGAAACTTCCCGCGCACCCCTGAAATACATGTACCAAGCCCAATCGCGTGTGAAACTTTCCGCGCACCCCTGAAATACACGTACCCAGGCCCAATCGCAAGTGCAACTTCCCGCGCACCCCCGAAATACACGTACCCAGGCCAATCGCGTGGAAACTTCCCGCGCATCCCTGAAATACACGTACACAGGCCAATCGCGTGTGAAACTTCCCACACACCCCTGAAATACACGTACCCAGGCCATTTGCGTGTGAAACTTCCTGCACACGCCTGAAATACACGTACCCAGCCCAATCGCGTGTGAAACTTCCCACGCACCCCCGTAATACACGTACCCCACTCGCACAGGCCCTTTTGCGTGTGAAACTTCCCGCGAACCCTGTTATACATGTACCCTGCTGAAATCGCGTGTGAAACTTCCCGAGAACCCCAATAATACACGTACCCCACTCGCACAGGCCCTTTCGCATGTGAAACTTCACACGCACCCCAGTAATACACATTCCCTGATTGGCGTTTGCTGTTTGGCAGCCCAGTAAACTGGTCCAGGGTTAGCACAGCCCTTTGCACTGAATTAGGAATTTTGATGGCTTTCCTTGCGCGAGGGCGTTCTTGGGGGCGTAACTGGCGCTGCTGCAGGGTCGCTGCACCACTCTGCGCCACAGCTGGTTTTGGAGGCTAAAATCCATGAATACGCTGTGCGCGGAAATCGATTTTAGCGCACGCGGCTGGTGCAGACATTCGCACACGCACACTGTGCGCCAGCTGCGAGCGCCACTTTTGTGTGAAATTATATAAATTACCCTGTCAATTAGTACATCGGTTTCAGACATGGAAAAAGCACTCCTTTGTGGCCTCAAGCCAATGGGACAATAGAACGATTCATGGAAAATGTCAAAAGAACAGTCCAGATTGCCCATTTAACTGGAGAACCAGTGGAGAAAGGTTATATCCAAGGTAGCCTCATATAGTTTTTCAGCTACACATTCCACATCTAATTCACATAAATCTGTTGCTTTTCACTTGTCAATTTATTATTCAAAGAATGAGTATAAAAAAGACACCTAAACAGTATTAAAACAAACTGTGCTAGTCACTTACAATCTAACAATCTAACTGGTGAGGGTTCACCAGGCCTTTCAGAATGCCTAAGACCATAGTGAAAGGTAACGGGAAAGGACAGTGTGTATTACTGTGAGTGTGTGAACATATGTTTGTATGAGGGAGTCAAAGTGTATTGTGAGCGCCCAACTTCTAATGTGTGCCTCAAAGGTGTTAGACCAGAGTGAATGATCTACTATTGTATCTTTGGTTTGTTAATCACTCTGTTTCACATAACTTACATTGATACAAGGTAGCTAAGGGTTATTTAATACACGAAAGCTATCTTTTGATATGAGAGATAGGAATCAGCAAATACATATTTTTTATAAACAGTTGGTTTCTATCAATAACTATGCAATTAAGTAATGTAGAGCCAAAATAGGTGCCTAACTGATCACTGTCCGTATGTTTTACAGATACAGTGCATGAAATGAAATGTATGGTATTCCTGTTGGAACCCATTGAAATTGCTGATAATTATCATACACGACCCAAAGAAATTGAGAAACTCTCAGGTTAGTCCAAGTCCACTGCAGTCTCATGACTGGCAGTCCACACTGTTTTTAAGAAATTGGTGAACAATATGTCCCAAACTATACAACTCTTTTATGTATCCTTTTTCTCATATATTTTAATTTAGATGTCTCAATAATGGGAAAGTATCCATTACGGAAAAATACAAATTTGCTCCTGTCCTGAAGACGGCCATTATCCACATCCAGACCAACGGCACCAGAGAGAGTCCCGTATGAGTCAAAAAGGCCGAAACATATGTCGACGTATTAATGGGAACCTATGTATTTGCTGATTCCTATCTCTCATATCAAAAGATAGCTTTCGTGTATTAAATAACCCTTAGCTACCTTGTATCAATGTAAGTTATGTGAAACAGACTGATTAACAAACCAAAGATACAATAGTAGATCATTCACTCTGGTCTAACACCTTTGAGGCACACATTAGAAGTTGGGCGCTCACAATACACTTTGACTCCCTCATACAAACATATGTTCACACACTCACAGTAATACACACTGTCCTTTCCCGTTACCTTTCACTATGGTCTTAGGCATTCTGAAAGGCCTGGTGAACCCTCACCAGTTAGATTGTTAGATTGTAAGTGACTAGCACAGTTTGTTTTAATACTGTTTAGGTGTCTTTTTTATACTCATTCTTTGAATAATAAATTGACAAGTGAAAAGCAACAGATTTATGTGAATTAGATGTGGAATGTGTAGCTGAAAAACTATATGAGGCTACCTTGGATATAACCTTTTTGCGACTCAGGGTCTCTAGGTAGGGGAAGGCGACCTATCACTCCTTGTTTTGCACGTTTCAGTCTCCCTTTGATAGTGCCGCCCCCCCGAAAACAAAAAACTGGGAGTACCCAATCTTACAATACTGATTTAGGACAACCCTTTGGTTGTTGGGTTTAGTTATTTTATGCAAACCAACCTAGGTTGCAAATAACCACTGTGGTCTAGTGAATTCAGACCTATGTACATGTCCCGTTTCTATTAAATAAAATGGACAATATGAATTTAGTGTCTTTTTCGGATGAGGTATATCTCAAATTAATGAGTTTGCCTACCCTGTTGGGAAATAACACTGCTGTACCCACAGAAAATACACAGTCTAATGAGGCAGAGATTCTGCTTCAAAAAAAGAAAAAATTAGTAAGGACAGAAAGTCATGGCCAATTGATGCTAGCTTACTTAAAAGCTGGAGTAATACCAGAGGGACTACAAATCAAAAATATCCCGCGAGTTTTTACGCATAACACCAAGTTTAAAGGCAAATTCAGCGGTGTGAGTAATAAATGTTCACGAGACCTCTTGATTCTCATCATTGAGACCTCTGCTGAGGAAGTTAAACTCCAACAAGATGAGATTGAGAAATTAGAACAAAAAATTCAACAGGACAATATTATGAAAAATCTAAAGGATGTGTTAGCTAAAATAGATGAAGAAATAGTCATCTTCAACAAAACTATCATGGAGAAAAAACTTTGGAAATTAAAGAAGGATATAGAACAATATAAAGAAATACGAACCTACCCCTATTTGGTAGAATCCTACTACGATGACATCAGCAAACAAGCCCAGTATAGGAATGCCACCTTTAAAAAGAGACCGTATGTGAATTTCTCCACCTCGTCTAATAGCTCAACAAGCAGTGATTCAATCGCTGGAACGTCCACGGGTGGGAACACCCCGAATAGGCCTCTACAACAGCCTCAATTTTTTCAAGGACGGGGCAACCGAGGCCGCAACAAACATCAGGGGCCCCCCAGAATGCAAACGAGAAACTGGCAAGGCCCTCCTCTCAATTGGTAGTGCCTATATACAATTTGAGCAAATATGAACTATCCCCAGAAGAAGAAAGCTTACTATCGAAAGGCCTCTCTTTTGTCCCTACCACTAGGGCTCGAAGCTTTGAAACAGAGATTGAACTCCACAAGTTTTTTCGGTCTATTAGACTAAAATATTTCTTTAGAAATTCTGCTGCCAAAGAAAAAGATTCAAGTACCACCGGCCTCAAACCACCCTCAATCTTTGTACCATTAAATTCAATGGTCAGTCCATCCATTATAGCTTTTGAGAACCGTATTACTGCAGAAACAAAAACTCTGCTTTCCACAAATAATAATGACAAAGACAATCTGTCTAGGAAAGAAAGAGAAGCCCTCGCAAAACTTAAATCTAATAGTTCATTCATAATCAAACCTGCTGATAAAGGAGGAGGCATAGTGCTCTGGGACAAGCAAGACTACGATACGGAGGTGTCTAAGCTTCTCAACGACCCCCTAGCGTATCGCCCATTACCCCTTGACCCCACAAATAGATTGAAAGATGAAATACAAAGTTTGATGAAATATGCCTTCGACGAGGGATGGATTGACGAAGACGAGCAGTCTTTCCTAACCAACCAAAACCCCACCACACCAGCTTTTTATATTTTGCCAAAGGTACATAAGAACCCATCCAAACCGCCAGGTCGTCCCATTGTAGCAGCAATTAACTCTATTTTGGAACCCCTTTCGATGTATGCTGACTGGTTTCTGCGACCATTCGTGGCCAAAATGCAATCATACGTTAAAGATACTACAAGTATGATTAAAATCATTTCAGACATTCAAACTACTCAAGATGACATACTGGTCACTCTTGATGTGGTAGCTCTCTACACGAGCATACCCCAACAAGATTGTCTTACAGTAATGTCAAAATATCTGAATTTACGGACAACCACCTTGACAAAAGTACCAAAAGCTTTTATACTAGAATGTATACGTTTGGCACTGAGAGAAAACTTTTTTCTATATGAAACTACCTTCTACAACCAACTGCAAGGGACGAGTATGGGTGCTACTTTTGCGCCCGACCTTGCCAACCTATACATGGATGATTTTGAAACCAAATTCATCTATAACCGCAGCAATCCGTTCAAATTGAATATTATTGCGTGGCACAGATACATCGATGACGTGTTTATGTTGTGGCGGGGCTCTGTATCATCTTTGATAGATTTCCATTCCTGGCTAAACCTCCAAAACCAGTGTATTCAATTCACGGTCGAACATAATAATATCAAAGTCTCTTTTCTAGACCTAGAGATTAGGAAGACAGATGAAGGGAAATTAGAAACTGTTCTCTATAAAAAACCGACAGATAGAAATACACTTCTGAAATATTCAAGTTTCCATCCAAAAAGTCTAAAAGAGGGCCTTCCTTTCGGCCAATTCCTGCGTATTCGCAGAAATTGCTCTCAAATATCAGATTACAAAATACATGGACAAGCTCTGAAGACCAAACTGAGAGATCGAGGTTATCCAAAACAAACTATCCAAAGAGCCTATAAGCGAGCGCAACATATGAACAGGGAAAATTGCTTAAATCCAGCACCAAAAACCACGCTTAATAAGATCACTTGTGTGAGCACTTATAGTCCTATAAGTGCCCGCTTGAGGAAAACCATCCTAAAACACTGGGATATGTTAAAGACTGAAGACTTTAACCCAGTTAAACCCCGTTTTGCCTTTAAAAGACAAAAAAATCTCAAAGACAACCTGGTACACACTTACCCAGGCCCAAAAACTGCACAATTTACCCAGAACACACTATGGGGGCTTCCCCCGGTGACAGGACATTATAGGTGTGGTAAATGCTCAGTCTGCCCACAAACAAAAAATATGAAGACAATTACCTTAGGCACTCGAGTTATTCCACTACGAGACTTCACCAACTGTGCTACCACTTGGGCAGTATATGTGATTCTTTGCCCATGCAACTTAGCATATATTGGTAAAACCAAAAGGCAAGTCAGACAACGCATTTGCGAACATAAGTCATGTATAAGAAACCAAATAGAAAACAAACCGTTGGTGGCACATTATGTGCAAAAACAGCACAAACCAACAGAGATGCTTTGGTGCGTCTTACAAGTGGTGAAACAAACGTTAAGAGGTGGGGACCGCAATCTATCTCTTATTAGGTGTGAGCAACGCTGGATTTATGACACTAATTCCGTTAAGGGTGGTTTAAATGTAGCCGTTGAATGGAACAGGTTTTTGTGAACGAATGAATACTTGTCTCATCTATGGCACCACTGAACTTGCCGTGTATAATAAGATCAACATGTTAACAGTTCAGCTATAACCAAAATGTCCCCCTGTAAATGTCAATGTCAAGAAAGTGTATGAGCCGAAAAATATGGTGTCTGAAGTATATAGGCATTTTGACATAGAGGCAATATCAACTTGCTAATATTAAGTGATAACACACAATGCACGGCCTGAAAAGCTATGTCAAAGCTGACTCTGCATGTATCAATCATGAACAATATAAGAGTTTTGCTCTAATTGTAAAATTACCCTGACTCTCTTATTATACATAATGTCACCGTTTGATATGATGTCTGTTTATTATTATTTTTACTCCGTCATCATCAATATACAAAGTACACTATGTGCACTACATTTTCCAGCATGCACAATTCTTACTCCGTCATCATCAATATACAAAGTATACTATGTGCACTACATTTCCCAGCATGCACAAGAGAGACACATTGTACCTGATCGATTTAAGATTCAGCCTTGAGCTGTTCTGCGGATACACACGCGATCTTTTTAAGATCCAGCCTTGAATGTTTTTTCAACTATGAGGAATTGAGCATGTCCTGAGGCTCCTTTTATTTAAACACATATCACTAGCTTTTCTGCAAAGCAAACAAATGTGTAAGTAAAACGGCGGGTGAAAAAAAGCTGCTCTGCGTACACACACGTGATCTTTTCCACGTGCCGACTACGTTCCCTTTAAATTACAGACTTAGCCCACACACTGTGTTACAGGGCGTATCAGCAATACCTCGGCTCGGCACGCACGGACTAAGGCTCTTGCTTTAGGTGAGTTGATTCATCACATATATGGCGCTGCAGGCATAGGTGTGTTTAATAACCTGCCTCGCGCTGTTCCCTCAAGTACCTGCACTATTTATTTAGCGTTCCTTCCTATGTTTGGAATACATGTATAAAACACGTAGCTTTAAACAACACGATTCGGGATAGCGTTCCTTCCTATGTTTGGAATACATGTATAAAACACGTAGCTTTAAACAACACGATTCGGAATAGATTCTGATGCCTAATATATGTGGAAATGCAATTGTCATTAAGCAATCCCACATGGTCGACTAATATGTCTGCTACACCAGACGAAATAATGGCACAATGTTGTCAGATGAGAGCATTCTCAATGGCTGGTAATTTATGAAGCAAAAAAGTTAGAATGTCCAACTGGACCCTACTTATCGCCATCAGCCCTAACCGCTTGTGTTACCTTTTTGCAGCCACAGCGCATCAACATCAACAAATGGAAGTGTATCCTCTTTTAATTTAGCACTACTGCGAACTGTGCCAAGCAAAATCTCTTGAGTTCACCAGTTCGTCAAGATCGAACCACGAAAGGTATATATTTTTTATAAACAGTTGGTTTCTATCAATAACTATGCAATTAAGTAATGTAGAGCCAAAATAGGTGCCTAACTGATCACTGTCCGTATGTTTTACAGATACAGTGCATGAAATGAAATGTATGGTATTCCTGTTGGAACCCATTGAAATTGCTGATAATTATCATACACGACCCAAAGAAATTGAGAAACTCTCAGGTTAGTCCAAGTCCACTGCAGTCTCATGACTGGCAGTCCACACTGTTTTTAAGAAATTGGTGAACAATATGTCCCAAACTATACAACTCTTTTATGTATCCTTTTTCTCATATATTTTAATTTAGATGTCTCAATAATGGGAAAGTATCCATTACGGAAAAATACAAATTTGCTCCTGTCCTGAAGACGGCCATTATCCACATCCAGACCAACGGCACCAGAGAGAGTCCCGTATGAGTCAAAAAGGCCGAAACATATGTCGACGTATTAATGGGAACCTATGTATTTGCTGATTCCTATCTCTCATATCAAAAGATAGCTTTCGTGTATTAAATAACCCTTAGCTACCTTGTATCAATGTAAGTTATGTGAAACAGAGTGATTAACAAACCAAAGATACAATAGTAGATCATTCACTCTGGTCTAACACCTTTGAGGCACACATTAGAAGTTGGGCGCTCACAATACACTTTGACTCCCTCATACAAACATATGTTCACACACTCACAGTAATACACACTGTCCTTTCCCGTTACCTTTCACTATGGTCTTAGGCATTCTGAAAGGCCTGGTGAACCCTCACCAGTTAGATTGTTAGATTGTAAGTGACTAGCACAGTTTGTTTTAATACTGTTTAGGTGTCTTTTTTATACTCATTCTTTGAATAATAAATTGACAAGTGAAAAGCAACAGATTTATGTGAATTAGATGTGGAATGTGTAGCTGAAAAACTATATGAGGCTACCTTGGATATAACCTTTTTGCGACTCAGGGTCTCTAGGTAGGGGAAGGCGACCTATCACTCCTTGTTTTGCACGTTTCAGTCTCCCTTTGATAGTGCCGCCCCCCCGAAAACAAAAAACTGGGAGTACCCAATCTTACAATACCGAACCAGTGGAGAAGACATGCTATCAAGTCTTGAGAGACTACAGAAATACTCCACATAGCACTGAATTAGTGGTGTATGGATCAAAACAAGCAAGAGAAAGACTGGGACCCGCCTATAACAGTTTTAGTATAAACGGAGGCTCCATCCCTGTAGTCAGTAAATGTAAAACCCTCAGGGTTTACATGGAAGCATCACTAAATGTTGATGCCCATGTGAACTATGCAGTCAAAAACTCCAAATACTACTTGAGGGTCTTGAGACAAATCTGTCCTATGATTATTCAGGCTAACTGGGAGAAGTTAGTTTGTGCTATTGTCTTGCCCAGATTGGATTACTGTAATTCCTTGCTTGGCGGTGCCAGTAAGGAATGTCTGGGCAAGCTACAAAAGATTCAAAATGATGCTGTTAGAGTAGTTCACAACATTGCGCGTAGAGAACCAGTCTCAGCGGCCCAGGAACTCCACTAGCTCCTGGTGGCTGCGATGATCCAATTAATGTTGCTTACGAGGGGCCATAAATGTTTACTTGGTAGTGCACCAATGTATCTGCAGAAGAAATTAATGGTCCAGAGGCCTGTTCGCCCATCACCGTCCATGCACACTAATGGCCTTTTGACCCCACGCTTTAAGAAAAGTAGGGAAATGGTTGTTCTTTTACGGTGCTGATAGCTGAAGCGTGGAATAATCTCCCGGAAAATCTGCAAATGGAAAAGAACCATCTCATCTTTAGCAAAGGGCTGAAAACGTTGTTGTTCGCCTAAGGGATGACTTTGTCTTCCTCAGTCATCCTTCTGTGGACTTCTATTTGTTTTTGTGGTTATTTTATGTGGCGTCAGGATGCCCATGGGCTTTGTCGCGATACAAACAGATAGAAATAGAAGAAATAGAAATAGATGTATGTAGTTCAGTGGTGCAAAAGTCACTAATATGTCTTCATGTTATGTGGGGTCTTGCAGACAAAACGCTGTATTTCCAAGGACTCCGGTCTGCATTTTAAGGGTGCTCCTTACTGGACTGATGGTGTAAAAACGAAGGAGCACAAAACACCATTCAAGACTCTGAACTCTCTATTTTCAATTCTTCCCCTTCTCCCGGCTCACCTTCCCCTTTCCCTATGCAACTATAAAGTGACCTGCCCGGTGGCATCTAGAGTAATTAAAAAATTGTACATAAAAATAAAATAAATTTGCTCGCCACCTGTACTCTGTGAAAACAGAAAGTAACATTTGAGGAATAATGTTCCATCCATAATTGTCACACATGTGTACGATTTGGGTGTTTATCCCTCTTCTAGTGCAAAATTAAATCATTCATTGGCAAAGCCAACAGTTTTGGCTTTTGGGTAGGTAGGCATAAGATACAACGACATTTGCCAGGCACTTGTATAACGGTACTACCTAGCCATAAAATGGCCACAGTTGGAAAATGGTGTGATTATCTGGGCACATAACAGCAATGCCTATCTAATAGGACCACCTCTATCTTTCATTGCTATGTCTGCATTTCGTTACCATGTTCCCTCCCCCTTGCCCGTTGGGCACTTTGAACCACAATTTACTTGATGTATAAGTGCCTTACAAATGCACAATAAATACATTAAATAAATAAATATAGCAATGCCTATGTAATTACCTATATACATACCAGAACTGTTGTCTTTGTCAATGCTTGTTTTTAACATGGCCTCAGTGCAAGGGACAGATATAAATCAAGTGACTGAAGTCACTCTTGGTTAAGACATAATTTCTACTGCACTAGAAGCACATTTATAGTGACAGTTAAGTCATTTATTCTTAACAGACTACTTATATGTAACCCTGGCAACCAACCTTGATGCTATTGCTTGAAATAGATCAAAGGGATAGCAGAAGAATGTGTTTTGGATGGGAGGGCCAGGTAGTGGGTGGGAATAGCCATAGAGATCAACAAGACCATAGGGGTTCGGGGGATACCAAAGAATACCTACAAGCTGTGCATCCCTCCTTACAAGTCATCTCCCTCGTATTTGTACGTCAATGGAATATTTTTGGCTTATAGGTGGCGCAAACGTGCCACCTAATAGTCAAAACTGAAAAAGAACAACTCGTATCAGCTGAGATATTGCAATTCGATAAGAGTACTTTTTCACCCTGGGTGGGCGACCCGTGGTCCAGTAAGGATGAAACTGTAGATTTAAGTGCACCCGGATGAACATATCTCTTATTGTAAATGACTCAACCATAAGAATGAGCACATTGCTTTTCCCAGGAGGCTGCATGTGTTACAATAGAACATTTTTGATGTCATTCTTGTCGTTTGCAGAGATGTTTCGGAACCATTTTGAAGTGGGTAGAAAATGGCCTGGATACTTGAAAATCCACGGCAAAAAAAATGTATTGTAATCGGTTATTTATAATGCTCTTAGGGATCGAATCTGTGTTGCTCTGCATCATTTTTCTTCCAGGACGAGCGTGTTGCCCCTGAGCTATCTGCCCGAGACTGATCCCTGACATAATGCAGTGGTAGGCAGAGAAACCCAGGTTACGAGAGTTTCCCCGACCCTACCGCCACATCACAGAGCCAAAGATCAAAGTCCCTGCGCAAAATGGTATCAGTTGGTTTATTTCTAATGTATAAACCATAGGGAGGAAAGTGAGCCAAAAGCAGAAAAGCAATTTGTAAGATGTTGTGAAAGGTGCTGACACAATTTACACGTGGTTCATTTTTGCTGGTTCCCTTTGCTTCAATATGGAATTTTACCTGAACTTCTTAGTGTAAATATTGTTAATGCAAACAGAAATATCACCCCTTTTATCCATAACTGATATCGGAAACACTTTTCGGACATTATTATTATTATTATTATTATTATTATTATTATTATATGCACTGAGAGCAGGTCTAGCAGTGGAGTGCCTAACAATCATAGGGAGAAGAACAGTGTTAGGGAGCAGAGGAAAAGGGAATGGGGATCTAAGAGAGGAAGGGGGGCCATTGTCAGCAATGGATCTACAAGTAACTAGGGGATGAAACAGTGGGGCTCAGATCCCCCAGTCACAGATAGGGTGGGGATAGGGGGTGTGGACTTAGGTGTTAGGGGAATGCCAATGCTTGAAGGGGAGGGGCTTGATCTCCTTCCTGAACTGCAGGAGCTGGGGGGCAATTTATCATGCAGCCAAATCATGGCGGGACACGAGAGAATATGGAATATCAGATAAAATGTCTGCAGCCTTCATTTCATTTCACAAATGTCATAATTTACCCCAATGCTTTGTAGTTAAACTATTTTACGGCTCTACGTTGAAAACCCGAATCCAAAAGGCCCGCTTATTTGCATTTTGTAACTCGAGCTTTTGGGATTTTGGTTGTTTGTCCCCCACTGTACATTTAATGTATGTGGGGTACACCCCTGCAGCCCATATATTGATCAAGCGAAGTGAGGGACACCCCCACAACCCTGACTCCCCTTGTTCGGTATTATATACTTCAGTCTTTTTTACCATGCTGAATGAGCACCAAATGTGCATTCGGCTTTTTTTTGTTTTTACTTTTCAACCGAAACGCTATTTTATCGCTGCATTTGACATGTCGTTGAGACCACTCTTTACCCTAACACAAATCATAGCAGCCACTACTCACGTGACCTGTTCCCTCGCCTCAGGGAGGTAATTTCTGTGAGCAGGCCCATTCCACATTCAGCAATGCGTCTACTGGAGAGCTCATGTATTCACTTGAATCTCATCACAGTGCTGAAGTTATACGGTTTCGAGACGTTTATTTATTGTATTTATTTATTTATTTTACATTTGTAGAAGCGCATTTAATCCTTGGGACTCTAGGCGCTGGTTACAAGCAAATAGAGGGGGTGGGGGAGTTGGGAGGGTTAGTTAGAGAGGACAGTCTTTAGTTGTTTCCTGTAGACAAGGTAATAAGGTGACGCTTGTGCAGTGCAGGAAGAAGCGAGATCCCGAGTGTGGCAGCAGTGACAGGAAAACTGGAACCGCCAGCTTTGGCATGCTTGAACCTGGGAACGGTGAGGCGGTTGCAGTAGAAAGATTGCATTGGTCTGCTAGTAACATAGAGAAACAGCAAAGGAAGGAAAGAAAGGAGCAGGTATCCTCAGTAGTATATATCATCCCAGCAGCCTCAGCCAACCCAATTTACAAACTAGCATTTAATGTCCTGAGAACATGGCAATAATAAAGGGCATTGCCTAAAGCTGAATAGGAGCACAGCTGGCATCTAGCCCAGTGGATGTGTGCCACCTTAAGCCAGTTCTGGCTTTTCAACCCAATGCACTTGCATGTCAGCTATTTAAGGCCCATAAGTATTACTGGGAAACAGAACTGCATGTCTCAGGCACTGAAAAGAAGTTGTCTGGAAAACCTGGGATGGATCAAAGTTTCCAGCATGACCACTATAGCAAGGGGCACCTTAAGACAGGGCCAACGTCAGACACATAGTTGCCTCTTCCTACAATACATGCACGGAATGATTCTCAGTCATATCCGCAGTTTCTCTTCTAGTGTGGCGAGCAGTTACTTGGCTGGAGATTTCTGTGGCTTTCTGCCATAATCGTTCTCAAACGAAGGGGTTGTTAAAGTCATAACGTGTCCAATAAAACATCTCTCAGCTGCTGTTTAGAAAAACGGGCTCCCAGGCCTGCTATAAATAGAGGCCGTGTTATTGCCCAGTCTAGGCCCTGCCATGTTAGTGAGGCTCTCGCTGTCTGCACGTAATCCGTCTGCACATAATCCATTTGTGTGTCAATGCAATTAGCCCACATAATAGGCCAATGTGTGCGTGTTCAACTGCCTGACGCCTGAGGGCTTGGTATGGAGCGGCTGCCCGATCAATGTGGCTAATTGCCTTTTTGTTATCGAAGCAGCACAGAGTGGAAGAGGTAGGTGTCTTTATTTACTATGCCACATAATGGAGCGCATTCCCACAACAGATACATCCAAATGCTAAAGTTCACAATGCGTTAAATGCAGAGGGCATGTGCCAGGGTAGTTAGACAAGTGAGTCAATGCCCGTGGATTGACAGAATAATGTACACAGATGGACGGAAAAACAAACAACTGTTAGCAACTCTCTGGATTTGATCTGCACTGCTTTCTATGTCATGAGGTTAGCGTTAGGTCGGTTTGCAGAGAGCTTTAGCTCTCTGCCAGACCTTAAAACCCAATCTTAAAGGAACCAAGATGTCAATCGTTGGCTCAAAAATCACAAATGGCTTCTGATTTGTCCATGGCTCTTCCGTGTTCCTTCTATTTTGTTGTGACAGCCGCATGTAATAGCCCCTATCTTCCATGTACTAATGAGAGCTAATATTGAGTGTCCCAAAACATTTGGGTGAAATATTGTGCTTAAAAATGAATTTGTTTTATTTAATTAATTCATAATGTGATCTTTTTATCATAAAGAGGGCTTGGGAAGGACATTCCAACATGGCTACAAAATGTTTAAACTTTGAGTTGTGCACTTCTGGCTATTTTCCTTATCTTGAGTTAAAGCTCAGCAGTTCTGCTTGCAGCAACATCAGTCTGGCTCACAAGTCGGTTTGTGTCCCTTTTTGAGGCTGGGCATGTTTGACCTTGTAGAGTGTTGATAAATAAACATGGGTATTGTAGATATATTAGTTGATAGGAGCTAAGTGGCAACCACTAATCTAGCATTCACTGTTATACACTCCCACCCCACACTTCCGGGTGAAAGGACAGCAGTGTGTATCGTTTGACACTCGAATTTATTTCAATAAAAAGGAAACCAAAGTGGTCTCCTTACTTTATGAAGAGGAAGTCACTGCAAACAGAGACATAAACTATGATGATATGTTTGCACAGTTAGAATTGCTTTCTTGATGACATTCTCTCTATGAGTCAATCACACAGTATCTATGAAATATGTTTTCCCACATTTCTAATCCTTAATAATACAAAGGTACCACTATGCAGCATTCTCAATTCTATGCCAACCATAGAGATTATCTGTCAGTATATTAAAGCTATCTTTGATTATCCTTTATACACAATTAATTGCTACTGATCAATTGCAGATTAAACTTTTATTTTCACCAACATTAAAAACAAGTATTTGTATTATTAGAGAAAATCTGTATAGACAAATGGCATTTGTGTATTGATATTAGCATTAGGTCGGGCCTCTGTGTGACCATTGTGGTGAGGGTTTCTAGCCTGTGCACGCAATTTGAATGCACACTGTACTGGGTGACTGAGTTGCATCTAATTATTCTAGTTTGGGGGGTAGGGAAGTAATTTTATCAATTTACAATACACAGGATATTGGTTCACCCATCCAGTATAGGAACACGTTTTTATGATCTCCTAATACAATGATGAGTACCTTTCCCAATTCACTATGCAACCAGCTTAATGCCTTGGGAGACTTTACCAGAAATATTTGACACAGCGACATGAAGATAACCTCCATCTGAGTTTAAGGTATGTATAAATGCAGCACTTCAGTGGCCATCTGCCGCAGGCACGGCTCTCCATCCATGCACTCTAGAATGCAGCTACGATTATGACAAATTTGGTCTAGCTGGTCACATAAAATCTTGCACTGAAACTCCAGATTTGCCTCAACACCTCTGTCATTAGCATACAGCAACAACCTATGACAAATTCAGTATCCTGCACCAGCACTCAGTCATGACCACTCACAGCACCCGCCCACATTCCTGACATCTTGGGTTGCTTACTGGAGCCTAGCCAGCCCTCCTAAATCCTAATCTCTGCCAAATGCACACACACACATTTTAAAATCCACTCTTAGAACATTTTCCCATACCTGGACTTTGGTCCCTGAGGCTGTTCCAACCACAAAGCGCATTGAGGCCATACAAATGGGAAAATTGCACTATATAAAGAATGACTACAACATAGGTGAGCACATCATATTTCAGACATCCCACCAACTGTTACAATATCTCCAAAGTGATAGAATGAGGGCTGGGAATGTCTGTAATTCTAGATTTACTTATTGAATTCTGTCAATGCAGGGCTGTCCTTTGGAGGTCAGGTATGGCTGAAGTAAGAAGAGCCCAATAGCTAAAGGTTTGGCAGACTTATATGATTGTGCTGAAAAACATTGTCCTGAGGATAACAGCCTAAACCACACTGATGATATGGAGACCTGGCATCCCCACACAAGGTATATGAAGAAAACACTTGTCAGGGGATACAGGGGATACCCACAGTTTATGTGGATGGATGTTCCTACCATATTATTAAAGACAGATGGAAGAAATTGGTTGCTGGCAATGGGAACACATGAGCGAATGATCTTCTCAAACTCTCTGCTGGCTATAGAATAGGTCCATTAAGTAGACAAGTGACAGAGCTGATAGCGGATTATCAAGCTGTGCTCACTGCCATAAACCACCAACTCACAGAACTGGTGATTATCACTGATTCTAATCATGTGCAAAATGGGTTTGTGGAACAGCTGGTTAATTGGAAAAACAGAAGCATGCTTTGTGTGAATAATAAAACTCAAAAACATGGTAGATTGATCCAAACTATTGATGATCCAGTGATGTCTAATCAAATGGCCATCCATTGAAAAAAGATCATGGGTCGATCCAAGATAGAGGGTTCTGAGGAAACTCGAAATGTTTTGGCTGAGCAATTGGCCAAAATGTGAGCTCTACAGGGGGACATCATAGATATGTGGCGCCTTCTGGGAGAAATCCAGGCCATGGCAATGACCAGATCACAAACCTGCACTGGCAGTGAACTTTCAGTTGCTCAGTGGAGTAAAGATGTTCCTGCTGCAGATCCAATCGGTTTTCCTCTGACAGAATCAGATTATCAAGGGAAGAAAGACTTCTGCATTCTGATGAAACATCAGAAAATGTTCAAGATTCAAGATGGACTGCGGGTGAGGAAACCCAATCTGCGTATGGCCAGTGGGTGGTACCTACACCATTCCGAAGTCTGATGTTAAACTGTTCCTATGACGCGGCTACTGCTGGTCATAGGGGATTTCAAAAGTCTTACTGGCCACAGATGGGCCAAGATCTCAATACATATTTCAAGGGGTGTCTCATGTGTGCTCCGTTCTAAATGAGTTCTCACACAAATAGATCGCCTATAAAGAAAAGAGTGAGGTTACCCTGGTCTAATTTGCAAGTAGACTTGATTGGACCATTGACTCATACTTCCAGAGGAAACAAATACATGTGGATGGTGACATGCCCCTTCACAAAGTTCTTGGTGAAGTGATTTGAGGTCATTGATTACATATCTCCTGTCTACTATTAGATATGCATCCCAAAAGGAGATCTCATTGAGGATAAATGGGTCAATATCAATCTGAAAAGCTGCCACCCTTGACCAGCTTTGAGAATGATTGAGGAGCCATCCAGAGTTATGGCTGAGGAAAACCACGAAGAATGAAACCTAAAGAAAAGAAAAAGAAATGGAATAACAACAAATATTCAACTGGTAAGTAACAAAATGAAAGTGCAAGAGAATGACTGAATGAAAATGTTTGTAGTCAAGAGTGGAAGTATACATGTCATTGATAATAAAAAAAGAGCACAATAGGATGAAAGTCTCTATGTGTTACTAAGCCAGCCTAATTAGAGAATTCTTTCTGGAGCCGGAGGAATGGGAAAATACCCCTCTTAAGAAAGAAACAGAGAGGGGAGAATATCTAGAACGTAAGATCGCCAGATCACGACATGAAGGTGAAGGTGTAAAAAAGACCCATCCAAAGTCGACCAGAAAGAGCACACAAGAAAACTAAATTGCCTCACCCCTTTGCTACAAAAAGGAGCAAGAGCATGGGGGCAGAGATCTAGGGAAATCTACAGAGAAGAAAAGAATGTAAAGAAAGAAAAGTACCCGTTTAAAAACATAAATGTTGGTGACATCCTGTGCACATCAATTGAAAAAGACACATGCAGGGGAATGTGTAATGTTTGCAGCCCATCTATAACAAGAGCATTTACCCAAAGTAAAAGGCAGACTCAAAAATAAATCTTTTCAATTACATGGAAGTATCCAGCAATTGTCATAAGAAAAGGAAAACAGTCCAATCTGGAATCAGCATTTCATAGGAGATTCGAAAACGTGAATTGAGGCCTGCTGGTGTTTGTTTTTCTTTCCTTACAGGATTATGAATCAGCATTGTAAAAGTTACAGATACTCAAAAATGTAAAGTCTTTGACAGGACTATGATAAACCAGACTTATTGGCTACACATGGGCCAAGATCGCAATACATATTTCAAGAGATGTCTTGTGTGTGCTCCACTCCAACCATATTCTCCCACACATAGAGGTCCTCTACAGAAGAAAGAGACATTACCATGTTCTAATTTGCAAGTAGACTTCATTGGGCCAGTGACCCATACTTCCAGAGGAAATAAATACATGTTGACAGTGACATGCCACTTCACAAAGTGAATTGATTGCCTTCCTGCCCCAAATTGTATGGCAGAGACAGCCGCCACTTTGATGATCAACCACATTTTCTCTCGCTTTCAGTGTTCTTCAAAGGATTGAGTCTGACAGATTTAGTCCTTTTATCAGTGAGGGGATGACTAAAATGTGGTAAACATAAGGAGTTAACAGAAAGCTCCACATTGCCTATCACCTAGCATCGAGCAGAGGTTTGGAGAGATACAACAACATAATTGTGAGTTTCTTGAAGATGTTTGTGGTTTATTCAGGACAAATTAGGAATATCAGAATGCTACCTGTCCTGATGGCCCTCAGATCTACACCTTCTTCTGCAACCAAGATGTCTCCATTTGAATTAATAACTGAACGAAAAATGGCATTACCTCAACACCTGCTTTACCAAACTCAGAAGCAGAGGTTGGTAAATGCCTCAACTAATCATCAATATATTGATAATTTGACAAAACACCTACAGCATTCTTTTGCATATGCCCAATGCAATCTGGAAAGGTCTGCTGAAGGGATAAGGACATATTATGACCTAAAAACAACAAAATGGGAGTATGAGGTAGTTGAGAGGGTTTTTCTCTATAAGTTTCAAAGAAACCAAGCCAAGGAGGAGAAGTGTTTATCTTCTTGGAGAAGTGATTTTGAGATCATTGATAAAATATCTCCTGTCTCCTATGAGATCTGCATCCAAAAAGGATATCTGATTGAGGACAAATGGGTCAATATCAATCTGAAAGCTGCCAACCTCGACCAGCTTTCAGAATGATTGAGGAGCCATCTGAAATTATGGCTGAGGACATTTCTGAAGAATTAAACCTAAAGAACATAAAAAGAAATGGAATAACAACAAAAAATTAACAGGTAAGTACCAACATCAGAGTGCAAGAGAATGACTGGATGAAAAGGTTTGTTGGTAACAGTAGCAGGATACATGTCATAGATAATAATAAAAAAAGAACAATAGGATCAACCCCTCCCAATAGTTGTCTAATTGGAGAATTATTTCCAGGTGCCTCTGGTATGGGAAAATAACCCTCTAAATAAAGAAACAGAGAGTGTTGAATATCTAGAACATAAGATGTCAGGCTCATGAACTGAAGGTGATGGTTTAAAAAAAGACCCATCCTAAGTCGACCAGAAAGAACACAGAAGAAACAAAAATTGCCTTGCCCTCCACCTTTTGCTACCGTAAAGGAGCAACAGCATTCGGATGGGGATTTGAAGGGAAATCTATACAGAAGAAGAGAATGTAAATAAAGAAAAGTACCAGTTTAAAAACAAACAGGTAAGCGGGTGCCTGTGCACAGCATTTGAAAAATACATATGCAGGTGAATTTGTAAAGTTTGCAGCCTATCTATAACAAGAGTGTTTGCCCAAAGAAAAAGATAGACACACAAATAAATCTTTTCAATTACATGGAAGTATCCACCAATTTTTATTAAAATAGGAAAACATTCCAATTTTGGAATCAGCATTTCATAGGAGATTCATAAGCGTATTGAGGTCTGCCAGTGTTTGTTTTTATTTCCTTACAGAATTAAGAATCAACATTACAAAATGTACAGATACTCAAAATTTAAAGTCTTTAACAGGACTTTGACAAGCAAATACAATGTTATAATGTTGTATGCTCTGTGGAAATGTAAAAGCAAGGGTAAAAGATAAAAGTTACATTTTGTGAATGCTTTGGGCCTGGACAGCCAAGCTGCCTTCCATCCACCAACAAGCTAAAGGACATGGGAGGTGCTTTCCCAGGAGAAAAGTGTGAACAATGGCTTTTAAAGTGCAATTCTAATAGTTTATGACGTGCCCGAAATTGGTTCTCAGGAAGCCAGGCCTTCCAGAGCAAATAAAAGCTACTCATTAACATCCCTATTTGTCATTGAGCCTATCCAAAATACCCAGGAAATAGAAGGCAATGGGCTCGCTGCAATTGTCCCCTCTCATGTAATCTGATCTTTCAATCAGCCAGGCCTTTCCTGAAGGAATCCCTTTACACTGTTGAAGACTGGGAGTCTGAATGAACTGATGGAATGTGGCTGTAAATACTTATGGGGATGGGACTGAAGTCGTAACAGGCCAAGCCAGCTGTGTACTTCAAAGAACTCTTTCCATGGAGACCCATCCTCTCGAGGTCATAAATGCCCCAGCACTGAGCTCAAAGGAACTAACATTATAGAACATTAAAAATGATGTTGACATGCAGAGGGACTGCAGATGCCATTTGATATTGTGTAAAATACAACCAAAAATTCCTTATTAATTGTGCATTGATAATAACTTTATTGCTTGTAACTATTGAAGGAAATGTCATAGAGAGTTAATTATTGTTTTGCATGTTCAGGTTAAGATCTTTATCAGCTGAATGTAAAATCATATTTTTGTGATGTTATGATCATTATGTAAATTAGGTGAATTTTGATATGTTTGAGAAGAAATGGCAAGATTCAGTGGGTTATATATCCTAGCTTTCATGCCATTAAGCTTGTTATTCTAAGATGGGAAGCAATTTTTTATATAAAAGTATCAAAGGGTAAAACAAGAAAATGTGAAACACATCCATCCAATTTTGTGTCAAGAAGAAACTTGAATTATTTGATGTGTCCAAGTGAGAGTAACTTGATGAACCAATTGGTAATATGATCACACATGTGGAACATGGTATTTTAAAAAGTTACAATTGGTTAATGTAGTCATCTCCAAGATTACATCACATCAAATGGGAGGGAAACTGGGTTTGAAAGTTACTCCCATCAGACTGCCCTCTTCATTAATATTCCCAATGAGCATTCACTTTGTGAACACTGTCTAATCACTTACATTCATCAATTTGTTTTGAGTAAATGATACACACCTCTAAAAGGAGTGGTTTCTGATCTATAGATGTACTTACTTGCTCAATCACTGACTGGGAAGGGTTGATTAACAGACTGAAAGGAGGAGAGGAAGGAGAATTGGCAAAAACAGAAAGGATAATGGAATAGATTGCTTTTCTTTCACACCCATTTTTCATTACTAACAGTATAATGCAAGAGAGGCCTTCTTGAAGTATCAGACCAGTGGAAGAGGCAGCCGACAGACCCCATCTTGCTGACTGATGCCCACCTGTTTCTGGAAGTGGAGAATGGAACCAGTCCTGAAGTGACTACCCACCTGTTGTGAGACATCCTAAAGAAATTCCTATGTAAGTATTATGTTAAGGAGAAATAATCCTGAGGGGAGCAGTACTCTAAAGGCGAATAGAATAAATAAAACCCATTTTTACTAGTGAAAATACTGTAGGGGTTATATCAGAGAAATTCATAAAACATTTCAAAAGTGTATGTATTTCTGGAATTCTGGAATTATAGATTTTGAAAGAATACAGCCTATGATGTGTATACTGGTAGATCCCCGGTGTAATGATCAAACACAGAAGATGTCTTTTGGCACCCAAAAGGGGATCACACTGTGTGCATACCTAGAAAGATAATGCAGGTGAAGTAATTCCTTGGCTTCATCACCAAGTAGAATCCTGTTATTAGTGCAGAACCACTCAAGACACTACCCATTTTCCCACATTTAAGTTGTCCATTGAAACTAACAAATAAACATATTTACACATAAATGAGATAGAAATACCACAGAAGGGAATCTAGCACACATACACGTAAAAAATACATTTACCTTTACACACAATTTACATATTTTAAATGAAGGGGAAGTAGAGAGATTTTGATTGGCTGGGATGTTCTGACATAATTTGCTTTTTAAGCTTTATCCTGGACCCTCATGCATTTTTCAATCTATGGGGCATATGCACCCGGGGTAAACAAAATATACGTTTGGTGATGGGTATGATTTCAAAAGTCTATTCAAGTAAATGTAGCATAGAAAAGTGATATGACCAGTGTATTGAATTTCATAGATGCTTAGAGTATTTATATTTAAATGTTTCAATATTTATATTAAATTTATTCAATTGTTAATCAATAGACCTTCTATGCAAACTTGTGTGTTGCTTGTCCCGAAAGGTGAAGGAGGCTGTAGGGAATCATTATTGTTAAATTAGGGGTACCAGATGCATAAAAAGAACTATATTAAATAAATTAATTGTGCACACTGGATTTGAAATTGCCCCAAATTAGTTCTCACCAAATTAAAACATCCTACAACCCTATTCTCATTCTGATTTATCAATTTATCAGACCATGTGCTCTGTGCGCAGGAAATACTAGGATTTCTAAAAGCAGTCAAATCACACTTGACTTTAAAATATAGTGGGAAAGCACATTTGCATTTCATACAAAAATATCAATATATTCTATTTGGAATACGTTTTCTGAGGTACAAATCACCTCCCCAATTCCTCCCACTCCAGGGACTTAGCAGGGCAATGGTTCTAGGGGGAATTTCTAATTGGATTTGCAGGATCATTAGACTCACTTTGAAATATACTTTAAGTCACTGAGTCAGAATGGTCCTCATGAGTTTTTAAAGAACTCCCAGTCAGCCTCTCCTGCTGCTCCAAGATATATTGTCCTCATGAGTAGGGCCCAAATCTTCAGTTACGGTCCAGGTTCAGCATTCATCCATTTGGAACAGGTAGTATCCTTCTGAGTAGCGTCCTTCTGAGTAGCCTTTGATTCCAGAATCATCTTAGCTATCCCTTTTCCCTGTGTGTTTCTGCTTTTATAATGGGTAATGTTGCCACGCTTATATTTTACTTTTTGATTGGTCATATCTTTCCATTGGCTTGATTAATAGTCAGACATTCCTATAGAACACATGTCTCAAATCTTCATTGGTTGATTATGATTTCTATATGTGTAAAAATGAAAAAGGTTGGGGCTCATCTACTCATCATTTATATTCCATATATTATCGCAGAAACATGCCACCTTGAAAAAATATGGATTTATTGGGAACCCCCGGCCTAGACAGGCGTCTATGTATGTGAAACAAATGCATAGCATCATTTCTCATAAAGTTATTAATACTAATATTATTAGAATTGTTTAAAAAAATATAGGCAATTCATATTTGATTGGTGAATGCTTCCTGATCGTAACGCATTATGTCATTCATTTTTAAGTGATTTGGTTGTGGATTAATAAGCAAAATGTGCTTTTAACTTTTAAATGCATTAATTATTTTGGTTCTCATAGACCATTATATTTCTGGCCATCTTGTCTTCTATTTAGACGAACACGCAAAGGTGGGGGCCCCCCATTAACTCAGATGATCTGTTCCACAAGAGATTTGTTCTGTGAACCTAATACGTTTTTATGATTGAAAGCAAACACAGCTTATTCATTCCAAATAGACATGTCATGTCTCATGATAAGCATACACCTCCCCCAAATTGAAGCAAGTATGCAAAGCTGACAGAAGAAATGCAATGCAATGAAAATACACGGGGCTAAAAACAACTAAAAAAACAGTTTGAAATCCTAAAACTCCTGGAAAGCCCAAAGCACAATCACTACCTATTTCCCCCACTGATCAAGACTGTGCTGATGTTCAGCGTACCTTTGCCAATAAAATATCCTTGGCTCAGAATAAGATTATTAAGGACCCGACTGTCAATAAATCCCATGATTTGGATTCCCTGATATCCTACACTTTCAACATTTCTAACAAGCCATCATGTAAATACAACCAGTCAAAGTTCTATTTTAAATTAATCACATTCCTGAACATGGAAAAAAACTCTGGCCATGATGCACCCTACCTCCTGTCCTGAAAACATTATAACAGCCAACTTCATCTTGGACAATAAATGTCTTTTCGCCTTTCCTTCCCAGATTTGTAAATGCATCCTTCCTTCACAACCATGTCCCAGACATCATTAAGACGCCAAGATTTTTAGGCCTATCACCAACTTCAACTTCCTACTAAAGATCATTGATAAAATGGCAACTTTACAACTTCAAGCCTACCTGTATACCACTCTTAAAATACACATCAGGCAGTCAGGGTTCAAACTGGTGCATAGCACAGAGACATCCCTGCTCGACCTCTAGACTCATATGTTTGAGATCCTGGAAAAGGGGAAAACAGGACTATTAGTCGTGTTGCATTTATCGGTGGCGTTCGACTTCTTGACCATGAACGCTTGCTTCACACCCTAGTCAAACTAGGAAATTAAGCTCAAGAATCAGTAAAATGGGCTCAGTCTTTTTTGTCCCATTGGCAATCCACAGTATGCTGGGGTGGTGCTACTTCAGACCGGTCCGATCCTCTGTGGTGTGCCCCAGGGAGTGTGCTTATACCCCACCCTGTTCAACTTCTACATCAGACCACTATGTAGTCTTCTTGAGGAAATGGGGTTCTTTTTAACAAATTACGCTGATGATACTGAGCTAATCCTTGTGATCAGTGGTGAGTAGCTAATCTCCAACTTATATATAATACGATCAAACGTTGGATGACCAACAACTGGATATGTTTGAATGGAGAGAAGGCAGAGTTGCAGATCTTTGGATCCTCTCAGGCCCGGGCTAGCTATTCTAGTTTTAACATCAATATAACTGCAACATCCCCGTACTAGGGAAAGTTAAGACCCTAGGTATCCACCTAGAATCATCCCTCAGTGCGGAAGCACATGTGAACCAGACCACCAAGAATTGCTAACATTGCCTCAGACTGCTAATAAATATAAAACCATTAATTACTGAGACAAACTGCATTACTATAGCACGGGCCATTATACTATACAGGCTAGACTACTGTAAAGCCATATTGATTGGTGCTAACAAAAGGTGGCTTCAAAAACTCAAAGTTCTCCAAAATGATTCTATTCATATCATAAAGGGGATCTCTCAGAGAGAGCACATCTCCTCCAACAGACACGTTTTGCACTGGCTTCCAGTCGCAGCACACAAACAGTTGAGGGTGGCCTTTCTTGTCTACAGATGCTTATATGGGTGAGTTCTAGCCTACTTGAAAACCCAACTAACCATATACGAGCCTAAAAGAACTCTATGCTGTCTGTCGGCTGTCCCAGATTTAAATGAACAAATAGCCTAGGCAGGTGCTTCCCTATCATGGCGGGCCATTTCTGGAACTCCTTACCACTGGAACTATGACGGGAAGTACGAGTAAACCCTTCTGTAAGTCGCTAAAAACTCTCCTCGTTTGTTAAAGAGGATGTCTCATGACTTATCCAGGCCTACCCCCAGCCTCCCTTTCCTGTCCTGTCTTATCTGTTAGTACAATTATGTTTTTGTTCAACCTGATGCCGGCGGTTATTTGGCGCTATATAAATAAATTAATTAAATACATAAAAATTAGTTTGTGAGAGATTTTGCTGGAAAGCTATCCAGCATTGCCTATGCCAACTCAAAACATCATATGATCTTGTATGCACAAATGGCTTATATAATTGGCTTGACTTGACTCAGGAGGATAGCTCAGGCCAAGGGGCTCGCCTTGGAAGCAAGACGACGCAGAGCAACACAGGTTCGATCCCCGGGTCCTTGCTTAGAAACCTCTGGGTATTAAGCGCGTTATAAATAACCTATCATATCATATCATACTTCTATTGTAATGACACAGTGTAAGCCATTCTAATCAAGTAGTATTTCAATGGCTTCATTGCTTTGTGTTCAACATGTTCTAAAGAACCATTTAGCAATTTAAACAGGAAGATGGTACACTGTTATGCTTAATTTCGGCTTCACTGTGAACACATTATTACATTTTAATTTATAACATTACAGATGAATACATAGGATGGTCTGGTCTTCAACATTAATGTTCTCCGGGTGGGAAACTAGCACAATTTCTTTTCAGCTTTCAATGTATTGTTCCAATATGACAAAGCAACGCTTCAATTTACTGCAGACTGTTTTAGTATTTAATGTTTTCATCACTTCTGTATGTGAGTTTAGTATTTAGTTCCAAATGTTATTGGTCTATGCCATTGCCTGAGTGCTGTTTCTCATGGGAGTAATTAACTACCTGCATCTCTTAGATGCACCCATTTTGTGATAAATGACACAGCACACCTGTATCCATTTGCCACCTTTCCCTCCTCTTTGCCAATCCTAGAGACTGGAAGGAAGTCCAAGCAACTTACTAAGAGAGAGGGGTAGCAAGTCTGGTCTAGTGTGACACCTTGCCATTTGTAATAGTCAGATTCCATTACGCATGCTATTTTCTACTCTAATATCAACATCAATGCTACAAATATAAATAAATCTTTCTACTTACTTTATAGACCATTACACAAGTATTCACCCTTTCAACTTATGCATTTGTTCTTACTATTGTAATGCTGATTACTTTTTATTCAGCGGTCGCCTCATCAGGAGTAGGAATGGATTCCTCAAACCAATTCAGGATAGTTTGGGTATGACAGATCTTAAGCTGGTTTACATGGATCCAGTGTTCCTCTTTCTGTTTCAATGCTGGTCTTTTGATTTTGTAGGTAACTAGAAAGATTTTATTTAGGATCTCAAAGACCTACGCCAAGGTGGAAGGAATTTGCATGATTAGATTGGTTCCTTCAGAAATTATAGAGCTACATTTGATCACCAACCTCATATTCCTTTTAGGAGATCTTCATGTCATAATGGGACTTCTTAGTTACCACAGCCTACATCAGGTTTCTCTGTCCATAGGCAATAGTATGTTGGTGATGCTTATATAGGATTTTTACATATTCATGAGTGGTAGAGGAATTGTCAATGTTTATTTCTGAGCTTAGTACAACAGATGTTGTGTCAACACTACTGCCCATAAGTTCAAAAAGAGGCATATTACTAGCATGAGTAGAGAAAGCTCTCAGACCAATTAGGAAAAGTGGTTATCACAAGGCCTGGAACAGACTCCACCACAAACCTCTTTAAAATTCCCACAATAGTTTTATAATATCACTTCACCCTCCTACCCCCTGTTGGATGCCAGATGGTAGGTGATATGCAACTTTCTTTTGACACTTAAAATGTCCCACATCTTGGTAATTACCTCACTGGTGAAATGACTACCCATCTCCCTCAATTCTTTGAGGAATGCCAAAATGACAAAAGGTGTGGTTGATCAATAGCATAGCTGCCGTCTCCGCCTTGCAATTCGGGACTGGAGGCATTCAATCCACTTGATGAAGAGGCACGTAACAGTCAACAAATATGTGTTACTGCATGCAGAAGGAATCACAGGACCAATGAAGTCAATCTGAGGATCAGACCCTGGTAATGTTGTTCTTCTCTTCTATAGAAGAGACCCGTGAGAGGACAAACTTGGTTGGAACTGATCACACATGAGCTGCCATTTCAAATATATGTTTAAATCCTAACCCACACATGGCCAGCAAGTAATCTCACGAAGGATCTCCATTGTCTTTTGAAATCCTAGATGACCAGGTGTTTCTGCATCATGGACATGAGTTAACATTAAACATTGAAATGATGTAAGTACCACTCACTTATAACCAGATTGGGGTTTCCATCTTGAACTTTTAACATTTTCTGAAGCTTCTTCAACACTCAAAGGTCTTACTTTCCCTGGCAGTACTGTTTAGTTAAGATAAAGATTTCTGTATCTTCTAGATATTTACATTTTTTTCCAATTTTCTGTGGGCCAAAATTAAATCTTAATATGGACTGTCTCTACTCCACTGAAGAGTAGGAAGCTTGCTTGCAGTTTGAGATTGTGATTGTGATGTAGATACTGCTATTTTTATATTTCACCATATTAAAGTATTCCTCTTGGATTGCTCCAGTTTCGGCTAGTTGATTGACTAAATAATTTCCGGTCTTAATAGGGCCCTGAACTTTTCAGTGTCCCTTTATCTTTTTCTAACATAAGATTATGTTGTTTGACATCCCTAAATCATCTATTGTTTGAATTCACTTTCCTTTTTTTAGGGGCATGTTGTTTACACAAAGCATACTTAGAACCATAATGTCACGTGTGTATTATGTCACATTTTGTAAAGTTTTTTAGTGAATTTCACAGGTTTTTAGTAGCGCAACTTAACCATAACGTCCCCTTAACAAAGTCTTTTTTAGTGAATACATATATATTTAACAATCGTTAGGTGGGGAACACATAGAGTGGGCCTCAAAATAAAGGTGGTTTCAGAAGCCATTTAGAATTACAAGGCCTCAGAAATACAGGCATAATAACACAATGAAATGCATCCAGTTCCAGCTCACATAAGAGAAACATACAGATAAGGTCAGCAGCCCGGACAGGTTGTAAAGTCATATTGTGATTGGTCACAGCAGAGAGGCGAAGTTCATTCCCAAGCTCCAGATTAGGAGTAGTGACTTTGGTGTTACAACTTTGTGAAAAGCACATGAGGAAGAGTTTAAGAGATTCACAGAGGATGGGAAAGAAGCAGAAGGACTGCAGGTTCTCAGGCCCGAAGCAAATGAAACATGTAAGAAGTGATATGCCAATAGGACTAGGTGTTGTATGTCACGCTCACCTGATTCCCACGGTGGCGCAGGTCTGGCTTTGAGTGCTGATGCTTCTTCAATGGTGAAGCGCAGGACTCTGATGATGGACAGGAAGAGCCCCTCTACTCTGGCTTTTCTGGCTCGCAGGAATATTCCCCTGTGCGTGAAAAGGGAGTATTACCTACTGACGGAATAATGCTCAAGCCTCCCACTCCCTTCCAACCCTCCTCGATACCCTTCCACGATTCCCCGTGAAGTCTCACCTTAGGGTCTGGAAGGATGAGTTCTCCATCCTGCTTCTGATGCAGGGGCGCGTTGAAACCCAGTTACTTCACTGGATTGAGGTTTGATGGGAGTTCAAAATAAGCTTGACTATTCAGGCGAGGCGCTGTAAGAGTTCTGTTGCAAGTTCAAAAGTTCAAGCTTAATAATAATGTTCATTGTCTTATTGCAGCAAGCCCTAATGCTTATGTCTTTTTCCCCTTAGGGGCCCGGGTTCGGAATGCAGGAGATATGGCGCCGACCCGAAGTGTAAGTTCTGGATGAGCGTTCAGGTAATGTCTTTGCATTCGCTCATTCAATGTCTTTGTCTTTTTTCCCCATTTGGGCCGGGGACCGGAATGCCAGGAAGCGGCAGGACCCGAAATGAAATGGGAATGACCCAACAGGTAAGTCTTAGAAGGAAACTGAGCTTTTCCTATTTCCCTTCCTTCTCTCACCTTGTTTTCTTGTCTTTTCTCTCTAGGCTCTGGGAAGTGGATGTGGATCCGGATGATCGCTGCTGAAGATGGAGGCACCCAGGAAAGGTGGGTGAAATGCAGCGCTGCAGCGATCAAAGCGAAATGCATTTAAAATGATGTCTTCCCTTTCAGGATCGTCGGTGTGATGTCCCCGTGATGCAGCTTTAGCAGGTAAGGTCTTCTTTCTCTCCAATTCTCCCTTATCTCCCTTTGCAGGCGACCCAGGATGCTGACAGGCGTGGCTGAAGTCCAGATGCAGGAGCTGACACGGTGAGCGTCCAGCTGCGAGGAGCAGAACAACGCGAAGCGTGAGTTGCTGATCGGGCGTGGTTTAAATAGCTTTGGAAGAAGTTCCAGGCATGTATCCTTCCACCGATCAGGTATGTATCCTTCCCCGACCACACCCAGGTGGAAAGTAGTCCCACAGGTAAAGTAGTTCTATTCAGGCCTCAAGAGGGCCTGGATGTAGCAGCATGGTCTGCATCAGGTAACTGCACATTAAAACACTTGAAAACATGTCTAGCTTTATGAGCCTGGCGCCTAAGGTGCCAGGACAGGGGTCCAACATGAGCCTGGCGCCTAAGGCGCCAGGACGGTGTCCAAAGGGCCCCAGCTTGGGCCTGCTGGCACTCCCCTGGGGGGAATAATGCCTGCCTCTGGGGTTGCTGGGTCGGACCTGACTCCTTGGAGGTAGGCATCATGACAGTACCCCCCCTCAAGGCCCCTCCCAAGGTTGTTCCCTCCGGGGGTTTTGGCTTGTTCGGAAATCTCCGGTGGAACCTTTGTATTAATCGAGGTGTGTGAACATGGTTACTAGGCTCCCACGATCTCTCCTGAGGTCCATATCCCTTCCAGTCAACAAGATAGAAGAGTTTTGACTTTAACACCTTGGAGTCTAAAATGTCTTTAACTTCGAATTCTAATTCCCCTTCAATTTGAACTGGGTCTGGAGGCTTGGACAGTCGGGTCCCTGGTTGTACTGGCTTCAAAAGTGATGCATGAAAAACTGGATGAATATGCATGTTAGACGGTAAATCCAGTTTAAAGGCCACGGGATTGATTATAGCCTTGATGGGATAAGGTCCTATGAATCTGCGATTGAAGGTTCGCGGGCCCTTGAGGGGTAAATGTTTTGTTGCTAGCCATACCTGGTCTCCTACTTGGTAAGTAGGAGTTTTACTTCGGTGCAAATCAGCATTTTCTTTATACTTTTTCTTGGCTTGCTGTAAATGAGTTGCAGCTTCTTTGAAGGCTCGGGTTATTGTGGAATGCAGATGATTTACTGCGGGCATTTCCAGGGTCAGAGGTGGATCTAGGTCAGTGGTCCGAGGATGGTGACCATACAAAGTACAAAAAGGAGTTTGTCCGGTTCCAGAATGCACTGAATTGTTGTATGCATATTCTGCGATCCAAAGGATGTCTTTCCAATTTAACTCGGATTGGTGTAACATGCACCGAAGATATTGCTCGAGAGTCTGATTGGTTCTCTCGGTTTGTCCGTCGGTCTGGGGGTGGTGGCTGGTGGATAACCGCACATCTATTTGTGCTAGTTGGCAACATTTCTTCCAAAAATGGGAGATAAATTGACTTCCACGATCCGAGACTAATATGGAAGGAAAACCATGTATGCGAACTATATTCTCCAGAAATTCCTTGGCCAAGGTGGAAGCTGAAGGCAAACCTTTTAAAGAGATAAAGTGGGCCATTTTGGGGAATAGATCCACAATTACAAGGATAGTGTTGTAACCAGCACAAGGAGGCAGGTCAGTTATAAAGTCCATTGACAAGGTGTGCCATGGTGCCGGTGGAATATCCAAGGGTTGAAGTAGGCCAGCTGGCCTTTTCTTTTGACCCTTGTTTTGGGCACAAATTCCGCAAGACAATACAAAAGACTTTATGTCTTTTCTCCAAGAAGGCCACCAGAAGTGGCGTTTGATTTTTTCCTCCGTTTTAGCGATACCAGGGTGTCCTTCCATTAATGATTCATGATGATGGGCAATAACAAGTTCTTGCAATTCTTTACTTGGCAGAAACAACCGCTCCTGGAAGTAGGGTAAATCATCCTTAACGGTGTAATGAGGACCCTTTTGACTCCATTCCAGTAAGGCTGAAGAGTCTAGAAGTTGTTTTACTTGCGTTTGGATGTCCTCAATAGTTTGCAATGAAGTTAGGCCTAAGATTATTTGTTCAGGTATGATTGGCACAGGTTCTAAACTCGGATTGGGTTCTTCCATGCCAATCCGGGATAAGGCGTCCGCTTTACCATTCTTGCAGCCAGAGCGATAGGTAATTACGAAATCAAATTCCGCAAAGAATAGAGCCCATCAGAGTTGTCGTGAAGATTGAGCTTTGGCCGTCTTTAAATATTGTAAATTTCTGTGGTCCGTAATTACGGTGATGGTGTGTCTTGCCCCGAGAAGGTAGTGACGCCAAGCCTTGAAAGCAGATTTAATAGCCAGTAACTCCTTGTCGGTAATTGCATAGTTGATTTCAGGAGGAGAAAATTTCCTGGACCAAAAGGCCACAGGGTGTAGTTGGTTAGTTTCTGGGTCTCTTTGCGACAGGACAGCTCCCATGGCCAAACTGGATGCGTCGGTTTCCACAATGTAAGGGAGATCTGGGTGCGGGTGCTTCAATACAGGTGCAGAGGTGAATTTGGTTTTCAGGTCCTGAAAGGCTTGTTCGGCCTCAAGAGTCCATTCAAAGCGTTTGTTTTTCTTTAGGAGAGCTGTGATGGGTTGGACTGTTCGGGAAGGTCTTCTTTCTCTCCAATTCTCTCTTATCTCCCTTTGCAGGCGACCCAGGATGCTGACAGGCGTGGCTGAAGTCCAGATGCAGGAGCTGACACGGTGAGCGTCCAGCTGCGAGGAGCAGAACAACGTGAAGCGTGAGTTGCTGATCGGGCGTGGTTTAAATAGCTTTGGCAGAAGTTCCAGGCATGTATCCTTCCCCGACCACACCCATGTGGAAAGTAGTCCCACAGGTAAAGTAGTTCTATTCAGGCCTCAAGAGGGCATGGATGTAGCAGCATGGTCTGCATCAGGTAAGTGCACATTAAAACACTTGAACACATGTCTAGCTTTATGAGCCTGGCGCCTAAGGCGCCAGGACAGGGGTCCAACATGAGCCTGGCGCCTAAGGCGCCAGGAAGGTGTCCAAAGGGCCCCAGCTTGGCTGTGGCCTCTGGTGTTCCATGTTATCATAATTGTTAATCACAGCCTTTTACTTGAGTTTACTGACAATAGGACTGGGAGATCCATTCCTTGGCATCTACATGTGTGCTTGATTTCATATCTTTGAGGTATTTACTGGTGACTATAAATGCTCTCTCATCTTCTATTACTTCACAGGTAACATCCTCCAATCCATAAGGGCACAGGGATCACACCAAAATTGTCACCTATTGACAGGTATATAGCGTTTCTGGCCTGCTACCATCAATATTGTTATAACAATGTTCAGGTATGAATGGAATTGGTTTAATCCATGGAAAAGTGTCTAGAATCAACAGCCATTCCAGTGGAGGCATCTGGGGATAAAATAAAACATTGGGGATAATTATTGTCAACCAATATTTGGATGGAGTCATCTTAAATATCTACTAATGTTGGGTGTAGAGACAGGCCCTGCTGCGGAAGAATAATATGTAGATTAATAAAAACTTCTTCATTGAACAAGTTTTGGCCTTTTCTAATCTTTATTGGCAAAGTGTATTGTCGAGTATTTCCTAGAATAGTGGCTTCTTCTTTGATTGTAACCTCAGCAGCGTAAAGCAGCATTTGGGCTGACCAAAATTACATTTAAGGAAATTGAAATCCATGCGTTTCCCCCAATTGTGGACCAGACTTTGTTATTAAAAAATCAAAATTGATTGATGCAATATGTCATTACCAATACATAAATCAGAAATAACATACGATATGGCATTTGTAACGCGCCTATACACAAGTGTTTCTTAAGAGCTAGCAATTATGAGTCATCTTTTCTTTCCAATTTTGATCTCGAACATACACCTGCTAGTAAGCATGTGCTTTGAATCTATTGCATCAAATCCAGATTCCCATTTACCTATCAGATTAAATGTGGAATTTTTGCTTTCATTGCCTAAGCAATCTTTCGCTGATGAATCTGCTTTCTTGAGTTAAACTTTGGAGAGTACTGGTTCCTTGCCTCCATTAAACTCAATGGTGAAGCATACGATAACTACAATGAAAATGTTCTCCAAGGTAAAGACCCATGGATCCACCGCAAAGGGCACATCCCCTGGATTCTTAAACACAATGGCAAAATGTCTCTTTAGCCAACAGTTACTTTGCGTCTTCACTGGACTCACAAAGTTCTTGTTTAACCAAAAGTTCTGTTCGAGCACAAACTTCTGTAATAACGTTTCTGTAAAGGTTCTTGTAAGTTTGCACATTACCTGGTATACTCGCCTGCCAGGAATCGTTATACAATTTCCTGCTACCTGGAGTGCTCACCTGCCAGGACTTCTCTTCAGGGTTTTCAGAGCACCTAGTGGGCTCTCCCGCCAGGAATCATTGCACAATTTTAACGGCCTAGTATACTCACCTGCCAGGGCTTCTTATGGATTTCACAGTTCTTAGATTCAACTTCAGCTGTGTGGGGTATCCGCCTGCCATGACTCTTCATGTGTTTCACAGTTCGTTGACATACCGCAATAGCATATACCATGTGCTGCTTGGTATATCTATTAGTCATAATATTTTACTCAAATATACTTGCTCAAACATCTCCCCCACATCGGCATTTTATGCTTTATATTTAATTGTGGTTTACCTTTATACTTTGTCTGGTCTGCATTCAAACACTCTTCTCATTGAATCTTGCCTTTGTTCTTTGCTTTGATATATGATATGGCATTAAAAGCGTGCCTATACACAAGTGTTTCAAGGCACGACGAGGCAAGGGAGGGGGAACAGAGGGAAGACAGAGGCAACGATCTTACTAGGCCAAGTGACATTGAGATCGCGCAAGTGCAGGGGGAGTGGAAAAAGGGAAAAGTGCTGGGGGGAGGAGGAGGGGTCAGTGCAGTACATGAGAGCAACAGAGTAATAAATAGAAGCCGTAAGTAAAAGGTGCGGCCAGCTGGTGGCAAGTGCAAGGATGAGTGCAGACATCAGGAGTCAAGTGCAGGTAGTGGGCTGCAGGGATACAGAAACAGTCCACAAGTGCAGGGGTTGCCAAGGAGGCAGTGCGGGGTGCAACTGGCCGGGAAGGGAACCTGGGCCCAAGATCCAGTGCAGTTTCAGTTACAGCCAGGAGTTCAGCAGGGGAGAGGAGGAGAGAAAGCAGAAACAAAGAGGAAGGTTTTATGCTTTGCCTTGACTGCATTCAAATAAACGTTGCCATTGTATATTTTCTGCATCAGCAATCTCGTACCATTCAATCACTTGTTGGCAGGGTTGTTGGAATACCCGGGGTCCCCAGCTACTTTGGGCAGACTTACCAGTCTTTTCCATGTCTGCAACATTGCTCGTACCCCTTCGTTATGGCTTCTTCTTCTGCCGTCCAGGTTGGAGTGTGCAGTTGCGTCCTCAGCACCCAGTGAGGCTCCGCAGTCGCAGTCCTGCTCTCGTTCTCAGCCCGGGATGAAGTCTGCTGCCTCACCGAGTGACTGAACCTCCAGGAGCTCATAAACTGCTCCCAACATCTCCATGGCCCTTCTTACTCACATGCAGCGTTCAGCTGAGAAAATAGTGATTGAGTCCATCGGATTCATCACAATTCTCAAAGGTTCTGTGACAGCCCCTCTACTATCATCTTGTTCTTTCACTTGTTCCTTCACATATATGACTGTGATGTATGGGACCTGTGTGTTCTTGGCGTTGATATGTTTCAAACAAAGGACAGGTACCATTGAAACTGACATAATTGGCAACTTCTTTTTAATTGGATCAGGTGGCAGCTTTGGGTACAGAGGATCTAGCTCATGCAATCCTTTGGAGGTGAAAGCCTTAGAAGTAAATTGTTTCCCAGTGAAGCAGGTGTGCTCAGCAGAGTCAAGGCTATCACTGAATCTGTGAATCAGTTTGCCCTGATCAGAAACTACACCTACTGTGATCTACTTTCCATCAGAATTATGTGGTTCCCCAAGGAGAGGTTTGAGGGTAACATTTGGATTTTCTGCTTTCCCTTGGTTGAGAGTTTCATTTATGTCTCGAGATATCATGGTCATGTAGAGGAGGAGCCAAGTACCTATACCGGAAGTCCCGCCCTCATTCTGCCTATATATTGGCAGCCAGAAATTGCGACATGCGCAAAGCCAATAATGGTGCCTATGCCGCCAAAAAGGCTTTGAAAAAAGGTATCCATTGAAAAAACCCTACACAATGTATCTGCAGAGAAATGACAGTCTTCTGAAGGAAGTTCTGTAAGAAGTGTGAAGATGAGTGAAAGAGAAGACTGGTGCCATCACATGAAGCAGAAATGATGCACCCAGAAGAGATGCCAATGAAGAAAGTATATAGACCTTATAGAATCTGATGGCATAGTAGAGGATCAAGCAACATTTTGGGAGCAAAATGAAGATTGCACGTGCGGAGAAGCACTGAAGAAAATGCAAAGTTATTTCACAAATGTACAGATGCAGTAACGCAAGTAGACAAAGTAATCATAACGCTTGCTATGCGCAGTGAATAGAATGCATGTGGTGCCGCCAATATATAAGTGCATATAGAATCTGGATGCTCCACGATGCATTTTAGCATACTTGGACCACGTAAAATGGAAGGGCTGGAAGTGTGGTGCAGTAGAATAAAATAGGTGATGGCAAAGGAAGATTCAGGAAAGCTGGCCTGGCCCAGTGTCAACATTTGTGGCCACCAAGAACCTGATTATCTACTCGAGGAGATACAATGAACGTGAGAAGCGAGCCAAGCTCCTGCTTGAGGTGTAATGGAAAAACACTAGGTTTTCTTCATCTAATAATATTAAATGCAATGAAGGAGCTCATAACGTGGTCTCCAGTCACATGGTCAGATGAAAATAGACTTTGGGGCAAGCTACACAGAGACCATAAGATAAAGCCATGCTCTCACTCCCTTTTATTCTCAGGCACAGTGAGCCTTCGCAAGGTCGAGTTCAAAGACATTAATTGAATGGTAGACCGCAGGAGTGATCATGGATTTTGGGCTAATTGTGTGGTGAGGCATGCTCAGGCCAACCGCCCAGCACCTGGGGTACCAGCTTTAGTGCTGCTAGCAAGTGGAATATTCCAGAAGGGTACAAGCATGCCAACCTATCATAGAGGGCCACGTAGCAAAGAGTCCTATAGTTTGAGAAACCAATAGAACGTTGTGCATTAGCATGACACGGAAGATGACTTGCACTAGGGGTGGGCATAGCTGTCCACCTGACCTTAGAGATCCAATCATGATCCCATACCCCATAGAAAGTATACTTAGATGTTCTCTTTAAGCCTATCACAACCCCCATAGTTTATCTTATTTTGCCACATAGTATGAAATCAGTGATGACAAATTTTTAGTATAAAGTTGTGTTTTTTTATGTGATACATTGAGAGAGAGACTCTTAAGAAAGTGAATACTTGTGCAGAGTCTGTTGATGTCCGTTGTACTCCCTATTTTAAGAAAGTGTAATTAAAACAGTCGTGTTTTGCCAACTTTGTGAGTCGGTCTGATTCTTGATGCATGAGTAAGATCTACATCCCATCCATCTCAGATACTGTTACCTCATCTTAATGGGCCTACCAGTTCACTCACTTGAGACCCTGCACTTATGAGAGCCAATAAGTCACATTGTCCTTGAATTTGGATAGGCCTGAAAATCCTGTCATCTTTCATCTGCAACTTACAGAGAAAGAGAAAGCTGGTGGATGACTCTGATTGCAATTGTTGATTTTTGGGATTTCATGATATTGTTATACCTAGAAAAACCTGGAATGGATGAAAAATCATTTTGATCTAGTATCTCTGCTGAATCTAATGGATTTTGTTTGTCTTGGTTTTGTTGACTAGGGGTTTATTGGCTTATCTCTTTCTTTCAGATCCTTCTTTGCATATCTTTTAAATAAGATCCTGTGCTCTTTTGAAGGAGGCATCAAATCTGGGAAAGAAGAAATGCTGGATTGTATCTCCAAAACGTTCTTCTCTTTTTCAAATGTAATTGTCAAATTGTTCTCCTCACAAAATTTCGCTTTTTATTTTTCTCCAATTTAATTTCAAGGCAGAAAGAGGGTTTACCATTGGCTCTTGACTGTTTTCCAGCAAACTCAGGGTTATTTTCTCAGAGAGTAAAATAAACTTCATCTAAGGTTTATCATTTCTTTTCTGTTACATCCCAACTTTCCTCTTTTCCCTGTGTATTTTGAATTGGAACAATTTCTTCTTGCCATTGTCCACCCTAAACTGGTTACTCATTCTGGCAATTTTATGTGCAAATTAGAATCAGGATGTTTCAGTTGGTATCCCATTATTATACCAATGCCCTCTGTCAAAAGCTCAAGTTGTAAAAAGGCTATTTAGCTCTTCTAGGAATTGTGATACATGGTCTCCACTCACCCTGGGATTGTGATCTGTTATCCCGGAATGTAGGAGAAGGAATAGAGGAGTAGAATTGTCTTGTAAATTGGTCCCAAGAGATGGCGATTGGCTTCTCTACCTGGGACAATTCTGATTTGGATTTCCTTGGGAGCCAGCTCATGGGTTCTGATTATTTCTCTCTGAAGGAGGAACATATTTGTAGCCCAAGATGGGCCTACAACATACATATATACTGATGACTAATGGAAGTCTCTGATTTTGAAGGATCAATGTTTTGGATGCCACATGGAGGACTAGTCAGCTGGCTCTGAACAGAAAATCATCTATGTTTGTTAGTATCCTTAACAGCAGAGGAATAGGCCTTTGTTCTCCCCTTTTCCCTAGGTCCAACTGAGGAGTTCTCTTCACCTCATTTACTTTAAGGGTGGCTGGAGCAGGTGTTGGTCATTCTTTTGTTTGTTTTGGGGAGTTGTTGGGTTCTGTACTTCACAGATCATCATAGCTTGTGTGATGATCCTCTTGTGTGTTCTTGAGTCATCAAAATTACAAACTGTATCACTGCATATTTTAGAGTGGCAGGGAAGAATCTAAATTTGAAGTGTCCATTTTCTGTATTCCCATGTCAAGAGATTTTGTCAAATGCGCACTTGAGCTATTGAGGAAAGTCCCTTTGAGATTGAGCCTCAGCGGCTTCCTTGCAGGCTTTTTTTGGGAGTTGAACATTATTTGAAAATGTCTGCCTTGTTTGAGGGCGGTTCATAAGTATTTTAATCTTCCAGCCCAGCAAAGGAACTAGAAAACTGTGAGGAGAACGTCCATTTTATGACTTGAATGTTTTTGGACATTCTTCAATCCAAATGTTGCCATCATCTGTTCATATCATTCTGTTACCAACTGTATATTTTATATGTTTATGGTAAGAGGCCATAAAGCTTACTATAGCATTAATCTGTTTGATTGGGTCTTTCACAAAGTGTGATTGTGGTTAACTTTTTCTATGCCTTCTTACTGGGGCCCAACTTTCCTGATCAGAGTCAGGCCCAGCACTCGAGATTCCCTTCTATGGTTGCATATTTGTCCCCTTGTCATAATGACTATAATAAGGTTTCCAATGCGTAGCGTATAGGGGATGCTTTTTTGTCTCACTTTCCCATTGGTCTTCTGGGTCATAGGCCTCTTCTGAGGGGCTGGATAGCAGGGTATGTGTTCACATTTTCACTCAGAAGTAGTGTTTCCCCCATCTACCTATGGGTTCTGGGATATCCCCCTAATCCTAGGCATAGGTATTTAAAATACACGTTTAGGTTCATTTTCTGACTCTCAGTGTCAGCCAAATGGGCTGAAAGTTCTCTCTGTTGGATCATACACTGTAATTCATGTTCCCTTAGCTCATGTTCATATCTTGATTCACTAATTCTCTGTTTGGGAGTGCTCACATTTGCTTTCCTGTCCCTCTTTCTTACTAAGTGTGCCACTCCCCTCGCCCCTCACCAGAATGTCACTATAGTGCCTTGTATCTGACAGGAAAATTCTGTGTTTTGGTGAGATTGGGGAGGAGAAATGGTGTGTCTGCCATGGCCTATATGTTGAATATGCTAGGCATGCCAGAGCCACCAGTAGGACTCTTGAAAGATCTGTGCAACGGAGAGGGAGTCTCCTAAAGTCCAATGAATGTTTTAGATTTCTGGTTTCAATCTAGCAAAATGGACTTTTTCAATTATCATCTTTTGCTCACTCTATAGTAGCGGTTTCCTAAATTCATTCCGACTAGCATGGTTAGTGTCAAAATCTCTAGTTTTAGAAGTTATTTTTTTCTTTCAAATTTTTGTGCTATGAATCCTTTTTTTTGTAATACATATTTATTTCTTCTGATGACTCGTGGTTCAGGGACTGTCAGCTAACTAGTTCTTTCTCCTCTACACAATATGTGACAAACAAGTCTTCCTACACCACTGACTACTTCAACTCTTACCACTCTCAACTTTCACTTCTTGCTGTCACAGAAACCTGTATCTCCCCTCATGATCTTTGGCACACTGACTCTGCTGCCTTCTGCCACTCTCCCAGACCTATTGGAAAGGTTGGTGGTGTGGAGTTCCTTATCAATAAGGCCATCAACACTTCCTCTTAAATATGCCACTATTCAACTCCTCTCTCCTCTCTCCTCCTACTCTCACTGTTCTGGCACTCTATCAACCCCCTGTTCTTCTAGGCATCTTCTTTCCTGATCTGACCCTTCTCCTTGAGACACTTCTTATGGACATCCCCTTTGTTATCCTGGGGGATTTCACCCTTCCCAAACCCAAACTATCTACAGCCAACTGCAATAAATCCATCCTATCTGACCACGTCCTCTTCTCCCTCCATGACCAGCATACCCTTTCTGGTAGCAACTCTCTTAAACTTCTCCCTCTCTCTAATCCACTTTCGTCCTCTGTCCTCTCCATTGAACCTTCTCACTCTGATCTGCCATCTCCTTTTTTCACATTAACATCTCAGTCCCTCCACCTTCTTTTCCTCATCTCCCCTAACAATGACAAAGGAAAGGAAAGCAGGCCTTTCTTGCCCCTTATTTTGATAATGTGAGAACCAGTCTATTTTCTCTTTCCCCTAGTCATGCCTCTTGCATTAACTGTGTTTTATCTGACTTTCAATATGGAATTATGACTCCATTTGACTAAGACAATCCAGCTTACACACTCACACCTTGCCATTCTTGTCCTTAGCATTGGATCACCTCTGAAATTCAGACTCTCAAAACAAACATGCACCATGACTTGAGATGTTGGTGCAAAATATGAACACCTACCTTGCTCCTGGCATATAAAAACTCTCTTGCTTCCCTACCATCTTCACTGGAATCTGCCAAATGTTCTATTGTGGCAATCACCACCACAAACATTTACCTATCTTCCAAACTTTGCTGACATCTCTCAAGTCAATATCCACTGCCTCCTCCATTTCTGCTAATGAATGTGCTCACTACTTTTCTTCTAAAATTTCCAAGATTCATCACACTTTCAAAGCCCTCCTTTCTGTCGCCCTCCCTGTCCCTCCTTCTGTCCACCTCTCCCCATACCTCTTCTCTTTTCGACTATTGAATTAGCACCCATCTTTAGCAGTACCAATCCATCTTGTGTTCTTATCAACCCTTTTGATCGACAAAAAGACATAGGCCCTGATTCACTGAGTGTTTTCCAATGAGGTTTTGTCATTATTAAACGCTTCTGTGGATTAGGCCCTTAGTCTCAATCATTAAGCTCTTTAACCACTCTCTCTGCTGGAACCTTCCCTGACTCCTTCACATCTGCAATTGTCTTACGCTTATTCAAGGAACCCCACTGCTGACCCAAACATCCCAGCAAGCTATTGCCCAGTTTCTCTCCTTCCTCATTATTCAAAAGACCCGGAGCAATGTTTTTTGACTGGATCACTAAGTACCTTGATGATAATGGATTTTGAGATGACTCTCATGACTCTGCCTTCCAGAAAGAAGGCAATCCAGGCAATGTCAGGAGGGGAGAAGGTAGCATGGGTGGAGAGGTGCTGGCAGAGGATTTGGCAGTTGACCAGATCAAAAGCTGTGAATAGATCTAAAAGGAGGAGCAGAGTGCAGTTTCCTTTATCCTTAATCTCATCTAGCTGGTTCTTGAGGTCTAGTAGAGCTGATTCCGTCCCATGGCCAGGGCGGAAACCAGATTGGCCCATCCCTAGGATTTTATTGTCCTCCAAGTATTTCTGTACCTGCAGTAGAAGGAAGGGGACTGTAGTAATATGTCAGTAATTCGTAGGTATGGTTGGGTAATGTGTTTTTCTTTTTAGAAGTGGGAGAACCAAGGCTTCTTTGAGGCTGTCTGGTACGGTGCTACAGGCAAAGGAGGTGTTAATGAAGTCAGTGAGGATGGGGGTAAGCACATCAGCACAATCTTTAATGAGTGAGGAAGGGCAAATATCGCCTTTACATTTAGAGGGTTTCAGGTCCTGGATTAGTTTAGTAACTTCGCATTTGGTGCGGTCTGTGAAGGCAAAGGGTTTGTTGGAGGGAGTGGGAGGGGAGGAGTTGGCTTGGAATTGGCAGTTGCTTGGTTGTTTGAGAAAGTGGCTTGTTGAAGGAGAATTATTTGATTTAGGGAGTCAATTTTGCCTAAAAGTGCATCTTGGATGTCAGAGCACCATGATCCTTCTTTGGTGATGATGGCGGGTAGTGAGATGGAAATTCTAGTTCCCTGTAAATGTTGAATATTTCTTTTGAATTGGATGTGGTGTTGCTTATTCTAGCGTTAAAAGAGGTAGATTTGGCTGTGATAATGGCTGTCTTGTATTCTTTGGCAAAAGTTCTAAACTCATTTTTTAGAAGGTTGATTGGGTCCTTTTGCGAGTCCGGCTTGGTGCTTCCTTGTGCGGATGACCATGAGGCTGGGTGTGAACCAGGAATTTGAGTGTCTTACTGTCTTGGCATTGTGTGGGGCTAGGGGAGTTAAGATATTCATAACAATCTCCGGGAATAACAAGCTCGCATGCACTTACAAAGATGGCATCTCCTTTCTACAATACTGCCAAGTTGCAAAAACCCTGGGGCTGCCCATAACTGACAATTTGTCTTTGTTGCAGCTGCCTCATCCTTTAATCCTTGCTAAACCAGTTTTCTAACTCAACCATAGTTCACCTTGCAAAACCCTGGTTGCAGGGTCTGCCCAGACTATGAAAGAGCACCTGGCATATAGGCTTGTTGATATCCACCATGTACCCCACACAAATGTCCCTTGAGACCCATGTATGTATGTCAGTGCATACATGTTTTAAAACTACTGTGTTCTCTTCACAGTGGTTTCTTTGTGACAAATACCCTTTCTCGCATCTGCATTATGATGCTCCTCATTTCTCGGCTTCTAGGCGCTTCGTGGCAAACCATACCATATTGTATTCATATTTGATCTGCAATTTTGATATTTATCTTGCTGCATGCATGCAATCTAAAATGTATCAATTCAAACACAAAGTAACACTTAAAATGCACATATCCCATTCCGATTAACTAATACATGTAAAAGTGCAACATTGCGTCAATATCGCAGTTCCCTCAGTCACCAATATGGCGTGCAGAACGTGAACCGCTCTTTCTCATGGGGACCTTTATTCACCACCCCAACATTCCCCCTTTAGTTAATACTTTAACTAATAAACCATTATCTTGTTCTTTACAACCATCTTCTATGGGAAATAAAACACTACAACCATCTCCCTCATTAGTCCCAATATGAACTAACTCTTGTACTGAACAACCACAATTCGTCCCCCACTATTTCCACAATCTACCCGCTGCTCCACACAATCATCCCATTTTGGTGGAGGACACAAGACAGCTTCAGTCGGAGTACCCATGTGATATGAAATGGTAGTGGTTCTAACTTTGGACAGGCTTGCAGAGCTGCACAGGAACAGGAGTCATCTGCTGCATCTTTTCTTCATTTTAGAGGTACTGTACAAAGTCTAAGAGAACTTACCTCTTGTTGTAGAGTTGCTCGCATCTTCTACTACTCACAGGTCTAACAGCTTGTGGATTCATTACATTGATTCATCGTTTTCTTCAAAGACTTTTGAAACATTGTGCAAAGACTTTTCTACTTACCTTCAAAGAAATGCTTCAGCCTATTTAGACTCTTGCCTGTTGACTTTGGCTTAGCCTGTTTTAACTGAATGACTCAGGGGGACTATTGGGGATCTGGAAGTATTTGCCTGCCTAAGAAATATTTGTGGTAACTTGTTTGCTCTAATAATATTTTCCTTTTTACCTGCTCTTTCTAATTTCTAAATGCCAAGGGTAATACATTAATGTCAACAGCACCCTAGAAATTGAAGTCACCTGTGGGTGTAGGTCTCTGCTTTATGCCATCCCAAATGGGTATTTACTGATTCTGAACTAAGAGATTGTGTAATTTTGAAGTATATTTATGTGGTGTTTTACAGCTCTCCCTTCTTTAGGTTACATTAACTGACTGGTAAATAACTTAATAATTGTTTTTATCAAGAAAGCCTGTGTGTAAGTGTTTGCTTGGATACTTGTCACTGTGAACCTCTGTGTAACTCCCCTACAGCTCACATTGACCCCTCTTGAGATAAGCCTGGCTTCTCGTCCACACTACCAACCTGTGTAGCACAAAAACTGAAAACCACAGACTACAATGCACCAAGAAAATCATACCAAATTAGGCCCTCATAAATTTTAGAGCAGGATCAGCCCAACCCTCCTTTTTAGAGCAGTCATGAAGAAAAGTGGCTAGTCAACGGAGTGCAGTTATCAATTTTGGGAAACCAAAAGCTTATACCAAAGCTTGGGTCACCAAACTTATACCAAAGCTTGTGTTACTACTGCCAGGAGATCAGGGTTGTTGTAGTGCACCCCATGGGTACTGCATACAATGTTGCCTAACAAAGAGTACACCTAGTTTACCTGCATTTTAAAGAACGTAACAGAAGGAACAGCACCTAGAGTCCAGTAGCGGATGACGTGGAAGACGAACTTGGTTAAAGAGGCAATTCAAATCCCGTAGGAGTATTTTTAGAGGCAGGATAGGTCTTGAGGAAAAAGGCTGAAGTATATGTGGCCGGCCGCGTATGTTCATCTGTCTGTCTGTTTTATTTTGTCAAGGGTTTTGACCCATGTTGAATCCTTAGACTGGGTAGATGTGGGGATGAGCTGTCGCCCCCCATTATCCTATCCCAGAACAAACTAAATCAATAGACTGGGTGGATGTGGGGATAAGCTATCGCCGCCCACATTCACGCAGAATCCAGGAGAACTGCGCAGTTGGCACAAGACCATTCCAAAGATACAACCTTCTTGTGGGGGGTTCCACATCACCACTCTACTGTAAGGATGCCATCAAAACAATGTTAAGCAAGGGTCCTATACTATCAAGCAAAAGACCACTCTATTGAAATGCAGTAATTCAAGACAGATCCCAAAAATGGATGCAATACCGGTACTCACCACTATCAGAAAGCCCGTGTTTTAAAACCACCAGACTTTTGTGTAAAACTGAACAAATGAACCGAAACCAGGCCAAGGAAAGACTTGCTAAGAGGTGGACACAATGTAAAACTATATTCTGAAATGACTTGAAGGCAGTAATTATTTAATGTATATATAAAAAATAGCTGCATGTAAGTTGGATTTGAATGTAGAAAACTGGGAACTAAAGTGACATTTAGCTGAATTCTGCCTGACAACTACCCCCGACAGGAGTTGAACTGGCTCAACAACTCTTCCCAGGCCTGGCTGCATCCTGCTGCCCCTACCAAAAGGAGATCACATGGCCCTGTTGATTGAAATGGGAGTGGCCCCTGGGGACTACAGGGAACTGAACAATGGGCCTTCTTTGACTCAGGCAAATGTTATATTGGGGGGGCGTAAAGTGTCTTCCTCTTGGGAGACGTGGGAGAAGTGCCTCTGGGAGCCACCCGAGCTGGAGGCGGGGGCAGACAGAAGCTTCCCCCATGTACTTTGGAACCTAAACCACACCCATCTGGGCCAGAGCATAATTTTTAAAAAAAAGGATAATTCATAGTACGGACTTGTCAGAATTATATAAGTAATATCAGTATTCTTGTGATTTTTCTGTGCACGTTTTAAGAGGTGTTAGGACCCTGTGGTGTATGCTGGGGGGTTGCTAGCGGAAAATAGGGTGTTACTCCAAATGTCTGCATGTTAAAAATCTGACACTTCATCAATTAATGTCCATACTCCTTGCGCACATGTGTGTAATTTTGGGTAAATGTCCGATATTGGTAAACCAGTCAAAAATCATTTTTGAATGCAAGCCCCCAGGAAGATCAGAGGCGGACAAGCATGGACCATAAGGAATATATAATGTGTACCTGTAATTTCAACAAATTGTGTATCTGGGAAATATGTATTTGAATCAAATATAGATTTGTGGGCAAATTGACCAGGGGAGGATCCTCTGACCCATAAACAGACCTCATCATGATGACAATCCATTTCCTTCCCCCAATCATGGGAGAGGGGAGAATTGGGCCAATGACAAGTAGAGAGGGGCAGGCTCAGTTATGCCACGCACACACCCACTTCCAAAACACATAAAAAGAGACTGCTGGGACAGGTAGACAGATTCAATTCCATTTGCTGCGGAGCATGCTGACCGACGACTTCACATCCAGAGATCCAACACTTAGACTTCCAAGCTAAACAGAGACTACAGAACTTTGAACCAAGAAGGCCCACTGCAAGCAAAAGTATTTGTCAGCAGGCCTCAAAATCTTTTGCAAACTATTCAACAGCCGGGCGAGCTGTTTGAATTCTTTGCCAAGAACTTTTGCCGAACCGCAGACCAGACCCAGACCACTGTGAGCAGAACCAGAGATCCGGATCGCTGTGAGCAGAACCGGTGCCTGATTGACCCGCCAAGCAGAGAGAACCGCCGCTGCACGTGTTGACCAGATCCGTGATGAGGCCCATTCATTTCAAAATTAGGAGTGAGTATCCGCCAGAACTGTGCAGAACCCAATCTCTTAGTTAAAATAATCTAATCCAAACTATTTTAACCTAATTAGAACAGCCTCCTAGAAATCGTGTCATCTGTCATTTTTAAAGCTGCACAACTGTCACCTGTCGATTCTGCAGCTGCAAGCTGTCACCTGTCATTTTGAGTTTTACTTTAAATCCGAAAATCTACCTTTATTAAATCGTCTGTATCTCTGGAACTGTTTGTCCTAGGAACGAGAATCTAAGCTTTCCAACAAGCATAGAACCGACTTCCTACTCCTTATACTTTTACCGCAATCGTGATTTATGCACTCGCGAAATTTACTGCGATTTGCGATTTAAGCTCAATTTCTCCACTTGTCAAAATAGCAGCTCCATTCCTTCCTTTGTTAAACTCTGTTTGCAACCTGGTAATAACACATAAAGCATTGCTAAAGTGAGCCTGAACTAATACCAACAAGCATCTCTCACTCACCCTGAATCTCTAGAGGAAATTAAAATAAGTTAGCACATTTTCCCATCCATTGCCATCACCTTTAAAAGCATTTTGGGCCTGTGTTTCAAACTTCTACCTGTCTCCTCTAAGCTTGCTGGGGGGGAACTGAATTCCGTATTGTATTTGATTGTATTCCTGAAGACTGTGTGTGTTACTTCCATCTCCTTGCATTGCATATGGGGGGGGGGGTGAATTGCCATCAGGGGAAAAGTGAACATATTATCTCTTGTGAAACCATATCAGTTTATTTTCTGTACTGCATTTTATTCCTCATTGCTTTTCCCTTGAAACCATAAAAGTATTTTTGCTACCTTATCCATCCTATACCCACTCCTCATTCACTGTAAAGAAGTGTGCTAGTGTTAGGTTACCCATTGTTGATCAACATTATATTCATAAGTGTGATATCAATTATTAATTTCTTATAAAAGTGTGATATATATATCTTGTTAATTTTTCAAATAAACCTTTTAATTTGCAAAACAAACCTACTTCTTGGCTCAGTGGGGTCAGGGGGATTCTAAGAGGGGGGTGTTATACAAGGGTTGTCATCCAGAGTACTGAACTGGACATAAAAATACATCAATAAGGGTTTTCCTCAGCATCCCAGACTAGGCATTGACTTAGCTGTAGTATTGATTGAATATCGCTTACAAAGTGGGGGCTCGGTGCCGGAGATTCTGGGTTAGATCTATCACTTGTGCAGATTAATACAGTGTGCTAACTGACAGGAGACATACATCCGGTCGGATCACCACGCTGTGTTACGCTGTAAAGCACTCCTCAAAGGAACGCTCTAAGGAAATGGTCTGTTTTGCAAAAATAAAATACAAACTTCTGTAAGTCAGGAAGGAACTCAAATTCCAGAATGACGACACTGGTAGACATCAAAATAGCCAGAGAGCACTTCTTACATAAGCTATTTGTGAGAGGTGAGTGGACTCATCAGGACCAAAATGTCTGGTTGCAGGCAATCGCGCAACAGGTCACTGAAACAGGGTCAGATACATGGAGAGATCAGGGTCCCCTACTTGTGGCCCTGAGTGAACTTTATATGGCCCCTAAAGCCAAAGATGAACATAATAAGATTGCCCGGATAGCGGCATGTTTGCACCTATATATGGGAGCCATGCAGGACAAATGTGCTGAAGGCCAAGATCTGGCAAATAGGCAACAGATGGCGTTAGAGAAGGCCCAATCTGATCTGGACTCTTCTGAGCAGAGGCTGCTCAGGAGCCAGGTGTCAGAAAAGGACAGCAGACAGTACATCACTAAAATAAAGGAGGATGTGGATGTGCTGCAACAGGAAAAGGCGGACTAGGATACCAGATTTCTGGCCTTGCAGAAGGAGTACCAAGAAGGTTTGGACTCCCTACTGCAGAGCCAGAAAAAGCTGGAGCAACAGTTAGATGTTAGGGCATGTGCTGAGCAGGTAGTCACCCTGCAAAGCCACCTAGATAGGGAGAAGGCAGAGAGCAATCAACTGATTTTGAAAGACCTGGATACCCAGGCAGTGTTTGACCAGGAGCGCCAGAAAGCTGGTGCCTTCCAAAGGCAAAGGGACGACCTGGCGGCACAGATGCAGGCTCTTAGTCAGGAAAGGGATACCTTAGGCCAGGAAGTCTGCCAGTTAAAAAGGAAAATGGAAGAAAATCACCTGGCCCTCCAGGGACTGGGTGACCTCCAAAAAGAACACCAGAACTTGTTAGAGCACACCAGGAGGGTGGAGGATGTTCTGGCAAATAAGGAGCAGGCCGATAGGGACACACCTCAGGAGGTAACCCTCCTGCAGCAAAGACTGGCCCAGTACTCCAGGACCAATCAGGAGGCACAGAGAGAGAATGAGGCTCTCTGCCAGCACAATGATAGGCTCCAGCAACAGGTAGCGATGCAGGAGAGACTGATAGAGTCTAGTAAGGCCTTAACTGAGGAACTGAAAGTGCAGGCTCTTGCATTGCAACAGGGAGCAGGGGCGGATAGAGATGAGGTTCGCTGGGAAAGAGAAACTCCTGAGCATAACCTCAGGAGCCCTAGTACCAGAGGCCTTCATCTCTCCCAGTCCCTGGACTCTGCCACCCCCATGTCCCCTCGCGCACATGAGCCCAGGGCCACGGGGATGGCAGATTACTATCCAGCTAGAAGTATGGGGCTCATAGGCCAGTACCTCCCAGGAATGGATGGGTGGGCATCCGGGTATGGGCACCCAAGCACAGTGCAATTTAGTGGGGAACCCCTGGAGAGTAGGCCCATTAAGGGCATCCTGAAAACCTCTGCCCAGTTAGGTCAGTGGGGGGGTACCCATCAAATCCTGGCAGCAAGGAGGGATCTGAAGACTCCTCTGAGCATTACAGGACACAGGAGACCAGGTCCCCACATTCTGCCAGCCATTCCCAGGCTCGCAGAATCCGGGAAAACCTGGAAGATCAGACGGGCACCTCTGGGAGCAGTGCTTCTGAGTCAGAGGATGAATGGACCAGGGTTACCCGAACCAAAAAGGCCAATAAGGCAAAAAGGGCCTTGCTTAAGGACCCATTGAAACAAATAAAGGCAACAAGGAGTGTCATCACGCCTTATCATAAGAATACCAAGTATTCTGTTTGGGAACACTTGGAGCTCTATGAGCAAATGATGGAGACTTTCCATTTGAATGACAGCAGTAGCTGCATCCAGTACGTCAAATGGACCTTCTCACCAGAATACTCCAGTTTCTTTGCAGGGCTGGAGGATCAAAACCATTCAAGGTGGTCCACATACAGGGCGGCCATCTTGAAACATTTTTCTGTGCACAGAAATCCTCAAGAGGCTCGCAAGGCAGCCTACAATTTGCAATGTGGGGAGGATCAGGCCCCACAAGAGTTTGTGCAAGAATTAAAGCGTGCTTTTGCGCAGACCACCAAAAGGGTGCGCACGGATAGCAGAGAATGTATCAATACATTTTTCCATGCCTTACCCAAATACATAATGACCCAGCTCGTGAGAGATTTTCATGAGAAAAGATCTTTAGACTGGGTCATTGAACAGGCTACCCGGATCTATGAGGTGCAGAAGCCCATCGAAAATAAAAATAATGCGCAGAAAAACCCCAAAACCAACAGCACCCCTGCTGCTGCCAAGGTGGCGGAGGTAAAGGTTGCCCTCGTTTTAGATTTGGAGATGGGGGGCCTAAAAACCTGCCTGCACCAAATAATTCACAGCCCAGAAGGCCCTCGGGCCAGTCACAGACAGGGAGTCGAGGAGGTAGTCCCACAAATGGGGTCCCCCGCTCTCCTGATTATGTAAGTCCCCGCTACAAGGGAAACCGACCAATCCTGGGTTATGTGTGGACTCCTCCAGCCCAAGGGGCGGGATCCAGCCAAGCACCTGACCCGGAGAACTTCCCTCCTAACTTCCCCCAGGAGGGCAGAAATTCACCAAATCCTGGGCAGAACTTTTTCCCCAGGTATCCAACCAATTTCCAGCCCCAAAATCATCCATCCTTCTTTCCCCAATTCCCCGAGCCCAGACAACCTAATCCGGGAGAGGGGAGGCCAAGGGTGGAGGGGTACCCAAATCTTCCCAATCCGGGGTATTATCAGAGAAGGGATAGCTACCCTTCCCAGGATCAGCCCAGGGGAGAAAATAGAGCCCCGTATCAGCCTGAGCGGGTTTCACAACTTGAGCGCCAGGTCCAAAATATGGCACAAGATCTGGGTCACATACTGAGGGCTCAACAGAACCCTCAGATGAGCATGCCACCGCAGAATGCCCCAAACTCTGGACCTGGTGCTCCAGAACAATGACGGGGGCAGCACCCCGATAACCCACCGGTTCCCAGGGAGGAGGCACAAGGGGAAGGGGGATGTAAAGCCTTGGAGGAAGCTTCCTTCCCAACTTGTAAACAGCCCCTGGAAAACCAGGAACCGGAAACAAAATCTCCTGCCCCTGAAAGCCTGCCTCCCAAGGAGCAGAGGGGGGGTAGTAGAAACAAAGGACCCAAACAGACCCACTTTGTGGAGGAGGTACAGGTCTTCCAATTTGAGGGAGAGGGATCCTCAGAAGATCCTGGGAAAAGGATCTTCTCCTTCATAGATGGGGGAACTCCTCCCAAGGAAAAGTCTGATGACTGCCTCCAAAAAGGGGGGGCGGCCCAGAACCCGAAACCATTTCCAGTTGCCAACTTTTTCTTTCAGATTCCCCAGGCTCTCCACAGAATTCTGCCCAAATCTCTTCGCTAGCAATGTCCAAAACCAGAAAGTTAGCCCACCAGTTGTCCAAAAATGTGCATTATCTGTGCCCCCTTGAGGAGAAGGAGGGAAGATATTATGCCCCGGTACAAGTACAGGGGCAGGGTACAATTTCGGCACTGGTGGACACTGGATCCCAAGCTACCCTTCTGTCCAAAAGGGCCTTTGATGAACTAAATGCAGGAAGGGGGAGAATTACCGTATTCCTCTCACCTCTCTTCCTGGATAACTGCAGAACTTCGACGGGAAGGAAATTCCTGTCGAGGGGACTGCAGATTTGGACATCAAAATTGGGCGACACAAGGTGAAACACCCGGTCATAGTAGTGACTCCAGAGGGCACCCCTTGTTTACTAGGGAATGACCTCCTGAGAAGGTTGTCACCCCTAATAGATTGCGTAAACAAGGTCCTCTGGACCCAGACTAGCCGACCAATAAAATTAAAACCATGTTAGTTTAAACGGCACCTGCCACATGGTTGAACAAAAATCTGACCAAGTAGAATTTCACTTCCAGAACAACCAAATTCCAGACGTGACAGTAATAGCAGTAGGACAACAGACTGGTGATGGGGGGGGTCCTCTCTATTTCTTAAAATCAACCTTCCTTCCAGTTTAAGGTGGTATTCCACACTGGAAGGAACCACTCAGAAATTCTTTACTAATCCACAATCAGAAACTCCCACTCCTATAGTCCAGAAAGATGTGAAATCAGCTCAGAGCCTGGCTGATATTCAGCAAATGGGAGAGCAGTTGTTCATCCCTGTGCAGTTAAATGATGGGAAGGACTCTGTTCTCGCTCGAGTGTGTGTGAACAACGGTAAGAGCTTCATCAGCGAAGCCATGTTCCGCCAACTCCCAAAAGATTCAGCCATTTCTACATTCAAACTGATAGACAAATGGGAAATGGACCTGGAAGCACCTAATTCCAAACATCTCCTGCCAAGCAGGTGTATGCTCAAAATCTCCATTGGCAACAAGAGCATAGTCTATAATTGTTGGGTCGTGCGAGACGTCACTGCCGCCTTTTACTTAGGCAGTGACATTCTCAATCGCTTCGCCATTAGTTTGGACCTAATAAACTTCAAAGCTTGGTCCCGATTAGCGGATAATCCCATGGGCTTTGATGATTCGGAAAAAGAATTTAGGTCAGCTCAATTGCTACCTTATGCAGTTGAAATTCAGATTAAAGAGGAAGTCACCATCCCAGAAAGGACCCAACAGTTCTCCCTGGAAGTGAAAGTTAAAAGAAGACAAAAATTGAAAAACCCTGATGCTTACATTCATCTAAATGCTTCTCTCCAACAGCAAGGGTTAGGGGTAAACCCAACACCATTAGTCAACATAGAACATGACACCATTCCAATAGAGGTGGATAACAGCGACTTAACAAGTGTTACTCTAGCCACAGGCACCATTATTGGAATGGCGATTGATGACCGACATTTCTCCATTGATTTAGGAAATGAACTGTTAGGACCAATCCCCAAGGACTGTTTTGAGAGTGACAGTGAGGACAATACAACATCAGACAGGATTTTCACCCGGCATGGGGGGAACTTCCTGGTGTACACTTCTTGCCCTTATGGTAAGGAAGATGTGACTTGTGACTTCAGGAGGGATGAGGTGATTTTCCAGGTCCATGAGGGCTGCCTTTCCCACCTGAAGCCTCCAGTCCAAATCAGCACTCTGACCAGGGACTTCTCCACCCAGCTGGAGGAGGCCGCAGAGATAGCAAAACCAGAAGGCTTTCCAGGCTTCAGGCAGATGGTGGAAGAGAGAGTCAACGTAGCTGATGCCTGCGTGACTCTGGAACAGAAGCAAAAGTTGAAACAAGTTTTCTTGGATTTCCAAGATCTCTTTGCGGAAGACTCATATGACTGTGGACGCACTGACATCCACACAACAACAATTCCCACGGACCCTGGCATGACTCCAGTGTTTGTGAAGCAATATCGCTTGCCTCTCGCATCCATGGAGTCTCTTACTGAAATAATTAAGAACCTTGAGTCCCGGGGAATAATCCGTCCAGTCCACAGCACTTTCAATAATCCGGTGCTGGGAATGTTGAAGCCAAACGGCCAGTGGAGACTCTGCGCCGACCTTAGGAAGCTCAACAAACGGGTCCATACTTCCCGATGGCCTCTGCCCTACATTGACCAAGGGCTGGCCCAGATTCAAGGGTCACAGGTATTCACAGCAATAGACCTGACCAATGGATACTGGACCGTGCCTGTCAGTAGGGAGGACCAATACAAACTGACTTTTACCTTTGGGGGCCAGCAGTACACATGGACCCGTACTCCCTTCGGATACCTCAACTCCGGCAATGAATTCAACATTTTTCTACACAAGGCCATGCCCGACCTGGGTGCGAGGGGTAACCTGGCTTATGTAGATGATGTCCTCATCAAAAGTTCATCTGTGGAGGAACACATAGCGGAGATCCGTTATGTTCTGACACAGTTGAGGGCCGCCGGAGCAAAACTTTCCTTTCAGAAAGCACAGTGGTGTAGAACCTGTGTTAATTTCTTGGGGCATGAGATTACTCCTCAGGGTCTCTGTCCCCATGAAAAGAAAGTGGAAACTCCAGAAACTGAAGGATCCCACAACTCTGCGGGAACTAAGGAGCCTCCTTGGACCGACTAATTACAGCAGGAAGTTTATTGAGGGCTACGCAGAGATCACAAGACCCCTGATTCATCTCTTGAAGGGGGGGTCAAGTGGGAATGGGGTCCAGAACAATCCGAGGCAGTAAGACAACTCAAGAGAAGCCTCTCACAAGCGCCTTGCCTAGCTTACCCTGTCAGAAACAAGGAGTTCTTCCTGGAGACAGGGTTCTCTAATACGTGCTTGACGGCATTATTATACCAAAAACATGACAAGGTCAATAAAGTAATCTCCTATGCGAGCAAAACTTAATCCTCTGTGGAGGAAAAAATCAACGATTGTGAGAAGGCTCTCCTGGCAACGGTGTGGGCATTGAAGAATTACCACCCGTTTATCCAGGGGGAACACATCATAGTGGAGACTCCACACCAGCCTCTGCAATACCTCCAAAGTGACAGAATCCGGGCCGGAAATGTGAGTAATTCCCGAATTACTTCCTGGATTCTGTCAATGCAAGGCTTTCCTGTGGAGGTCAGATATGGCCAAAACAAGAAGAGTCCCCTCGCGCAAGGTCTGGCTGACTTGCATGATTGTGCCAGAGAAAACTGCCTCGAGGGCGAAAGTCTAAAAATCAAGGACAACATGGAGGCATACCTCAATTCCCCACACAAAGTCTTTGAAGAAGACAAGTGTGAGGGAATGCCCACTGTCTATGTGGATGGATGCTCTTACCATGTTGACAACAACGGGGAGAAAGAACTGGTGGCCGGCGTAGGGAATGCATGGGTGAAGGAGTTTCCAGAACCCTCCGCTGGATACAAAATTGGTCCCCGAAGTAGTCAGGTGGCAGAATGGATGGCTGTGCATCAAGCCATCCTCACTGCTGTCCAACATCAACTCCACAAACTGGTCATTATCACAGATTCGGATTATGTACGGAACGGGTTCGTGGAGCACCTGGTTAACTGGAAAACCAGAGGCATGTTATGTGCTAATAACAAACCCTTGAAACATGGGAAGTTAATCCAAAATATTGATGATCTGGTCACCTCGAATGGGATGACCATCTACTGGAAAAAGATCAAGGGTCATTCCAAAGTAGAGGGACCAGACAAAACTGGAAATGACTTAGCTGATCAGCTGGCCAAAACCGGGGCCATCCAAGGGGATCTAATAGAAATAGAGTCCCTGTTGGGGGAAATCCAGGTCACTGCTATCACTAGGTCCCAGACAAATGTTCACAATGATCTTTCAGCTGCCCAATGGAGTAAGGAGACCCCTGATGCTGATTTGATTACAGCTCAGAAGGGGGATCCAATAATTGGTAAGTTTTATCAACACATTGAGGACCCTGAAAACTTCCCCCTGACGGATACCGATTACATTGGGAAAGAGGACCTAAGAGTGTTGATGAAATGTCCAAAAATGTTCCGAATCCAAGACGGTTTGTTGGTAAGGAAATCCCAAGCTGGCCATGATCAGTGGGTGGTTCCTACCTCATTCCGAAGCCTGATGTTAAGTCACGCCCATGATGCGGCCACCGCCGGTCATAGGGGGTTTCACACAACACTGGAAATCTTAAGAGAGGTTGCATACTGGCCACACATGGGGCAGGACCTCAACCAATACTTGAAGGGGTGTCTTGTGTGTGCACAATTTCAGCCATCATCCCTCACACACCGTGCGCCTCTCCAAAAGAGGGGGATGACACTGCCATGGTCAGATTTGCAAATCGACTTTGCAGGCCCTGTAATTCGCTCGTCTAGAGGAAACAAGTACATGTTGACCGTTACATGCTTGTTTACCAAGTGGGTGGAATGTCTACCAGCCCCAAACTGCAAGGCAGAAACAGCAGTTGCCCTGATGATTAACCACATCTTTTCCCGTTTTGGTCTACCTCAAAGGATTGAGTCAGACAGAGGTAGCCACTTCACCAGCGAAGTAATGACAAAGATGTGGGAGATACTGGGGGTTAAAAGGAAGCTACACATTGCTTACAGGCCAGCTTCTTCTGGAGCAGTGGAGAGATACAACCGAACCATTGTGAGCATATTAAAAAAGTTTGTGGCAGATTCTGGGCCAAGTTGGGATATCCGATTACCTCTGGTCCTAATGGCCATCAGATCTACCCCTTCATCTGCAACTAAAATGTCACCATTTGAGTTGATGACCGGACGCAAGATGGTGCTTCCCCAGCATCTGCTCTACAGGACCCAAGAGCAGACACTGATAAATGCCTCCACAACTCATGAGTATGTGGAGAATTTAAAGAAACACCTTCAGCATGATTTTGCCTATGCTCAGCGGAATCTAGAAAGATCAGCTGATAGCATGAAAACCCACTACGACCTGAAGACCACCAGGAAGGAATACACTGTGGGGGACCGGGTCTATCTATACAATTTCCAAAGGAATCAGGCCAAACAGCAAAAATGTTTGCCTACATGGAAGGGACCGTTTGAAATTATAGACAAGATCTCCCCTGTAGCGTACAAGATCCGCATCCCCAAAGGCAGTTCGGCGGAAGGGGAAGACAAGTGGGTACATATAAATCAGCTAAAGTGTTGCCATCCCAGGCACACACTGCAGCAACTGGAGGAGTCCTCTGCAATACCAGAGGGGACCGCTCCAGATTAATTCAATTCCAACCCTAAAATATTCCACATATAGCATAAAAAATTCTGTGATTCTTGTATTTATATATGTTCTTGTCTCCTAATTTAAAAAAGAAAAAGCACATGTTCAGATCTTCTGATTTATAAAATGTATATGTTCGCCACACCATTAATAGTGGTGGAAAAATGTCTATGAATAGGTATTGCCGCATTCGCTTTGTCATCCTAGGAGAAAGGAAACCTGGAGACTGACCAAGGAGGACGACCGGGGACCGGGAGCAGAGACCCGAGGGGCCCGGGGTACCGCCCAATATTCCCATCAGGACCGGCGAGGAGAACCGATCGATCCAACTGGGTGGAGGAAAAGATGCTGAACTGTGCCATCTACAGAATTGGAAGAAGATAATGCGGACATACCAGCACAGGGCTCAAAACATCCTTTGCACCCGACTACCCCTCGACTCGAATCAAAGCGCAGTCGGGCGGGGGGGTTTGTCAAGGGTTTTGACCCATGTTGAATCCTTAGACTGGGTAGATGTGGAGATGAGCTGTCGCCGCCCATTATTCTATCCCAGAACAAACTAAATCAATAGACTGGGTGGATGTGGGGATGAGCTATCGCCGCCCACATTCACGCCAGAATCCAGGAGAACTGCACAGTTGGCACAAGACCACTCCAAAGATACAACCTTCTTGTGGGGGGTTCCACATCACCACTCTACTGTAAGGATGCCATCAAAACAATGTTAAGCAAGGGTCCTATACTATCAAGCAAAAGACCACTCTATTGAAATGCAGTAATTCAAGACAGATCCCAAAAATGGATGCAATACCGCTACTCACCACTATCAGAAAGCCCGCGTTTTAAAACCACCAGACTTTTGTGTAAAACTGAACAAATGAACCAAAACCAGGCCAAGGAAAGACTTGCTAAGAGGTGGACACAATGTAAAACTATATTCTGAAATGACTTGAAGGCAGTAATTATTTAATGTATATATAAAAAATAGCTGCATGTAACTTGGATTTGAATGTAGAAAACTGGGAACTAAAGTGACATTTAGCTGAATTCTGCCTGACAACTACCCCCGACAGGAGTTGAACTGGCTCAACAACTCTTCCCAGGCCTGGCTGCATCCTGCTGGCCCTACCAAAAGGAGATCACATGGCCCTGTTGATTGAAAGGGGAGTGGCCCCTGGGGACTACAGGGAACTGAACAATGGGCCTTCTTTGACTCAGGCAAATGTTATATTGGGGGGGCCGTAAAATGGCTTCCTCTTGGGAGAAGTGGGAGGACAAGTGCCTCTGGGAGCCACCAGAGCTGGAGGCGGGGGCAGACAGAAGTTTCCCCCATGTGCTTTGGAACCTAAACCACACCCATCTGGGCCAGAGCATAATTTTAAAAAAGATGGATAATTCATAGTACGGACTTGTCAGAATTATATAAGTAATATCAGTATTCTTGTGATTTTTCTGTGCACGTTTTAAGAGGTGTTAGGACCCTGTGGTGTATGCTGGGGGGTTGCTAGCGGAAAATAGGGTCTTACTCCAAATGTCTGCATGTTAAAAATCTGACACTTCATCAATTAATGTCCATACTCCTTGCACACATGTGTGTAATTTTTGGTAAATGTCCGATATTGGTAAACCAGCCAAAAAGCGCAAAATGTTGTCATTTTTGAATGCAAGCCCCCAGGAAGATCAGAGGCGGACAAGCATGGACCATAAGGAATACATAATGTGTACATGTAATTTCAACAAATTGTGTATCTGGGAAATATGTATTTGAATCAAATATAGATGTGTGGGCAAATTGACCAGGGGAGGATCCTCTGACCCATTGTAAAGCTCACCTGAGTCCCACGGAGGCGCTGGCCTGGTTCGCGCTGCTGTAGCCTCTTCTAAGGTGATGCGCAGGGTTCAGAAGACGGACTGGACCGGGCCCCCAAATCTGGCTTGTCTGGCTCGCAGAAGTATCCTTCTGTAGGCGAAAATAGGGGATTAACTGTCTGCGGGGTAATGCAATCGGCCTCCCACTTTCCCCTCTCACCCTCCTCGAAACCCTTCTGTGATTCCTCGTAGCGTCTCACCTTAGGGTCTGGAAGGACGAGCTCTCCATCCTGCTTCTGATGCAGGGGCGCATTGGTATCCAGTTACTTCACTGGATTTTCGGATTGGTGAGAACCAAACTTGCTTGGCTTCCAGGTAAGTTTTTTGATAAGAGGTTCCCCTTGTATCCATGCATTAATGTACTAATACTAGTGTATTTTTCCCTTATAGGGGACGGGGTACGGAATGCCGGGGAACAGGCACCAACCCGAGATGAGAGGTGAAATCCTTGTAGAAATCAGGTAAGTCTTTAATGAGCGTTTTTTGGTAATGTCTTTTCATTCGCTCATTAACGCTGATGTCTCTTTTTCCCCTTAGGGGCCGGGGTCCGGAAATGCCAGGATGCGGCGCGGACCCGAAATGAAGAGGGAATGAATCAACTGGTAAGTCTTAACATGGAGATTTAGCTTTCCCTATTCCCTTCTCTCTCTCACCTTTTGTTCTGGTCTTTTTCTCCCTAGGCGCTGGGGCGTGACTGCGAATCCGGATGATCGCTGCTGAACATGGAGGCGCCCTGAAAAGGTGAGTGGAATGCGGCGCTGCAGCGATCGACGCAATGAGCTTTTAAATAAAAGTCTTCCTTTTCAGGATTGTAGGCGAGATGTCTCCGGGATGCAGATTTAGCAGGTAAGGACTTTTCCTTCGTCTGTTTTCTTCTTCTCTTCCTTTGCAGGTGATCCAGGATGCTGGCAGGTGTGGCAGAAGTCAGGATGCAGGAGCAGACACGGTGAGCGTCCAGCTGCTAGATGTAGAACAACGCGAAGCACGTGTGGCTGTTCGGGTGGGGTTTAAATAGCCTTGGAAGAAGATCCAGGTATGTATCCTTCCTCCAATCAGGTATGTATCCTTCCCTGACCACGCCCGGATGGTAAATTAGTCCCACAGGTAAAGTAGTTCTTTTCAGGCCTCAAGGAGGCCGGGATCCTGCAGCATGGTCTGCATCAGGTAAGTGCACCCAAGCACTCCCATAATGAGCCTGGCGCCTATGGCGCCAGGACTGATGTCTTTTATGAGCCTGGCACCATAGGTGCCAGGACACTGTCCAAAGGGCCCCTACATGGGGTTGCTGGGTCCTTCCTTGGGGACTGGATGTCTGCTTTCGGGGACGCAGGGCTTGAACCGGCTCCCTGGGACCGGGCATCATGACACCCATAAACAGACCTCAGCATGATGACAATCCATTTCCTTCCCCCAATCATGGGAGAGGGGAGAATTGTGCCAATGACAAGTAGAGAGGGGCAGGCTCAGTTATGCCACGCACACACCCACTTCCAAAACACATAAAAAGAGACTGCTGGGACAGGTAGAGAGATTCAATTCCATTTGCTGCGGAGCATGCTGACCGACGACTTCACATCCAGAGATCCAACACTTAGACTTCCAAGCTAAACAGAGACTACAGAACTTTGAACCAAGAAGGCCCACTGCAAGCAAAAGTATTTGTCAGCAGGCCTCAAAATCTTTTGCAAACTATTCAACAGCCGGGCGAGCTGTTTGAATTCTTTGCCAAGAACTTTTGCCGGAACCGCAGACCAGACCCAGATCGCTGTGAGCAGAACCAGAGATCCGGATCACTGTGAGCAGAACCGGTGCCTGATTGACCCGGCGCGCATAGAGAACCGCCACTGGACGTGTTGATCAGATCCGTGACGAGGCCCATTCATTTCAAAATTAGGAGTGAGTATCCGCCAGAACTGTGCAGAACCCAATCTCTTAGTTAAAATAATCTAATACAAACTACTTTAACCTAATTAGAACAGCCCCCTAGAAATTGTGTCATCTGTCATTTTTAAAGCTGCACAACTGTCACCTGTCGATTCTGCAGCTGCAAGCTGTCACCTGTCATTTTGAGTTTTACTTTAAATCCGAAAATCTACCTTTATTAAATCGTCCGTATCAGGAACAAGATTTAACCTTCCTCTGAAAGCTTAGAATCTAAGCTTTCCAACAAGCCTAGAACCGACTTCCTACTCCTTATACTTTTACCGCAATCGTGATTTACGCACTCGCGAAATTTACCGCGATTTGCGATTTAAGCTCAATTTCTCCACTTGTCAAAATAGCAGCTCCATTCCTTCCTTTGTTAAAATCCGTTTGCAACCTGGTAATAACTCATAGACCATTGCTAAATGAGCCTGAACTAATACCAACAAGCATCTCTCACTCACCCTGAATCTCTAGAGCGAATTAAAATCAGTTAGCACATTTTCCCATCCATTGCCATCACATTTAAAAGCATTTTGGGCCTGTGTTTCAAACTTCTACCTGTCTCCTCTAAGCTTGCTGGGGGGGAACTGAATTCCGTATTGTATTTGATTTTATTCCTGAAGACTGTGTGTGTTACTTCCATCTCCTTGCATTGCATATAGGGGGGGGTGAATTGCCACCAGGGAAAAGTGAACATATTAACTCTTGTGAAACTACATCAGTTTATTTTCTGTACTGCATTTTATTCCTCATTGCTTTTCCCTTGAAACCATAAATGTATTTTTGCTACCTTATCCATCCTATACCCACTCCTCATTGACTGTAAAGAAGTGTGCTAGTGTTAGGTGACCCATTGTTGATCAACATTATATTCATAAGTGTGATATCAATTATTAATTTCTTATAAAAGTGTGATATATATATATATCTTGTTAATTTTTCAAATAAACCTTTTAATTTGCAAAACAAACCTACTTCTTGGCTCAGTGGGGTCAGGGGGATTCTAAGAGGGGGGTGTTATACAAGGGTTGTCATCCAGAGTACTGAACTGGACATAAAAATACATCAATAAGGGTTTTCCTCAGCATCCCAGACTAGGCATTGACTTAGCTCTAGTGTTGATTGAATATCGCTTACAATATGATTGTGTAATGATGACGGAATAGAAGATGAAATTGATAAAAGTAAAGAGGAGAAATGTGAGAGTTAAAGGATAAAGTGTATTTAATGAATTTGAATTGATGGTATCTTTAGCAGATTAAGGTAAAAAACGTGATATAGAGGGTTTGTAGCCTGCAACGATTGGTGCACGCTCATATTGTTTTGTTTTTCTTGAAAAGTATTACTGAAATCTGCAAAGAGTAAAGGTGAGTATTGATGGTCAATGAGTGACACGTCAAAATGGAGGCTATTACTCCGCTTATACACCTTTGCAAACAGCTGCCAAAGCACGCACCTAAGTTTAGACAGCAGAGTGCAGAATGGGTTTAAGGAACCAGGGATAAAATGTTCATGCCATGGCCACAATGGGGATCACTATTGAAGGTAGTTCTGCAGCACATGATGATATATTTGCATGCAGCATATACTGGAAAAAAGTTAGACAAGCATCAAGAGAGTTTAGAGCTCTGGAAAATGTACCAGGAGGGGCGAGATGAGCCGCCTCCTGTAGACTGGATACTTAATGTATGCAAAGAGGGTGGTGAAGAACCTTCTGCTCCACCCACCGCGCCTGAAGCAGACAGCGATATTATGAAAGATGATGGGCTGCACCCATTGAGGGAGCTTAAGGCAGAAACGGGATATAGCAACCCGGCGTATGAGACGCCTGCGCAAATCAGCGAAGAGGGCCCAGAGAAAAAAACAGGTAGCAAAGCAATCTCTAAAGTGCTGAGGGACAAAGAGAGACAAGATAAAGAGAGAAGTGAACGATCAAGTACATCCTAAGTTATAGGACGAGAAATAAAGAGATGGAAAGGAGAAAAAGATAAAACTGATGAGTAAGCGCTTATACAGAACGAATGGATGTGTGGTCAGATTTTGTTCAAACTTGATGGTAAGAGCATCGAGGACGTGAGGCAAAGGAAAGATCAAGATGAGCAGGAGAAAAAGGATAAGGAAAGGGAAGAAAGATTGAAAGAATATGGGGCGAAAAGCAAGGATAGACAAAGAAGTGAACAGTTATATCAAGATGAGCAATTGAAGAAACAGAAAAGAGCAGAGGTGCAAAGAAAATATGACAACAGACAGAGGGCAATCGAAGCACGGGAAAGACTAGAAAGGAAAAGGATGGAAGAGGAGGAACAAAAAATAAGGGATAAAAGAATGCAAAGACGTAGAAAATAAGAAATACAAAGGGCAATTGAGAGAAGAGATATGAAAAAAAGAGAGGAAGACAGGGTACAAGAGGAAACAAGTAAGCAAAGAGAATTTGACGATGAATTAGAACGAAAAAGGATACAGAGAGCATGCAATCCTGATCCGGTAGTGTCGTTAGAAGACATTGAAGAGTTCTTCCCAGCACATGAGCCAATAGTGGGTCCATCTAGAGCAAATCTAGAGGAGAAGTTTGACTCATGTAGTTTTGAGCCAAGGGAGCTGTCTTTAGACTGAGTCTGAATAAAGACAAACAGGGGAGAACTCACATGAGTTGGGCACAGGAGATGTCAGACGAAGACAGAGCAACCTTTCGTGAGGAAGAGGAAGGTGACATATGTGGCCCTGAATGGGGTTTTTCGATGGAGAAGGAAGCAAGGTGGTCGGATTTAGACCCACCTATATCTCGGTTGTCAGAATCACTGACGCGGCCAGATCAATCGAAAGGGCGATCCCATGGTCAGAGGGGGGACTCACCACCTTCTGTGAGCAGGTTAAGGACACTGCCAGGAAGAAGGCGGTACAGAACCAGTGTCCCTACTCTGGATAGGCAAACAATGGGAGATGAGAGTGAATTTGGGGTTTGAAAGTTCCCCTTGTTAGAGAAGGGAGGGGCCAGACCTTGGCCATAGATGGATAAGGATAATTTAAGGTGCAAGTTCCCGAGTTTAACTTCTGATGATGGAAAGTGGATACATGAATTAGAGAAAATGACAGGAGGTAACACGTTAGCTATAGGGGACATTAAGGGTCTCCTGATTGCCATCCTTTGAGAGAGGGCTGATGATCTTTGGTCAGGAGCAGGATATTCTGGTGTTAACACGGTAAACACTGCTCATGATGGAGCACTGTTTAAGAATTGCAGAGCGGCAGTTTGGAAAGTGCTTAGAGTGCTGTATCTGGACACGTCAGATATGGGAGCTATAATGACAAAAAAGATGCAGGAAGGGGATGATCCACTTGTTTATATTCAGAATTTCCAAGAGCAATGGGCTTTGGAGACACGTGAGGCTTGGGGGAAATCTATACCTGTGTTTTATCATGTATTATGTCAGGGGTTGCAAGACCCAGTACAAAAGCAGCTTAAGAAGTTAGTGGGTATGGAAGCCAAACCGTGGTCAGAGATACAGCGGACAATTGCGCATTATTGCAGACTCTTGCAAGTAAAGAATCGCAAAAAAGACGATGTCAGGAAAGGCGAAGAGGCAAAGTTAGTACAGAAATAATTATCCAAATACGCCATTGAAGGGGAAATGTTGACCAGTGGAGTTGGATCGAGCTCACAGCAAGCAGTAAACATGCCACAAATGAATAGCCAAACGCAGTTCAACCAAGGTAATAATGTGTGTATACCACAGGGACGGGGAGGTTATTTGAGGAAGAGGTTTTCAAAATAATCAAGGGAACTTCCAGAATAATGAAGGTGGGTTTCAGAACATGCAGAATGATAATCAAGGCATGCAGGGAGGACAGATGGGGGGACCTATTCCTATATGCTGGACATGTTGTATGTCAGGGCACTTTTCTCATATGTGTAGAAGTCACGTATTTGTGCAGAATGGCCAGTGTTTGAGAGGAGGGACTTCAAATCCACATACATATTCACAGCAAAATGGAGATAGGTTTGTTCAGAATCAAACTGTGCAGCAGACAGAAATGCTGAGAGTGCAGCAAGATTTAGAGGCTCAACGGGCAACAATGAGTCTGCAACAAGGGCAGTCACAGCATTCACCTATGCAGATACAGCAAAGCACAAGCACAGGACAGTTAATGACTCCTTGGGTAGGGGTGTCACTGTTGATGGAGGGAATCCATTCACAGGTACAGGGATGAGGCTGTATCCACAATAGGACCGCTCACTGGTAGAGTTGATGTGTTCAATACTATCGATAATGCCAAATCCTCAAGGGGAACCAAGGGTTCACGTTAAAATAGGTGGCAAATCCTTTTAGTTTTTAGTAGGCACAGGTGCAACACGCTCATGTATATGAGAGGGGAATTTTTCGATGTCTGGAATACTCGAGGATTTACATGAGCTACCAGCAGAGTTCCTTTTACTGATGCATTGCCAGTCTCTATAGGAAAGTTTGACATGTCGGTGCCATTGCTATATTCAAGGCAGACACCTGTCAATATATTGGGTTGAGATTTAATGACCAAGATAAATATGACAATTTCATTTACTGATAAAGGTATAGTGTGTTCAACACCAGGAATCCATTATTTAAATGTGAGTGAATTTATTGTGGCATTTGCAGGGCAAGTGGCCATACAAGGAATGCCGTTAGAACCAGAAGTATGAGTATGAGGTAAGCATTTTGCTGACATGGCTGCCAGGTTTAGTGGGCAGAACTATGAGAATACCTGATTAATTTTTATTCAGGCCAAAGATACCTGTGGCTGAAAAGGAAGGGCAAATCTTTCCTTTAGAATTGCAAGCAGCCATAGTGCGAGGAGAAACGTGGAATGCCCTTCCCCTTAGCCTCAGGACGGAACCCGCATTCTGGACCTTCAGAGCTAAAGTAAAGAGTTGGCTCTTCAGGAAGCTACACGATGGCTCAGTCCCTGGCCCAGCCGGACTGACTCTGCCCTGCCCATTGTAATCTCCCAGCTTGACACTGTATCCTGTTGCTCCCCTCCTCGACCACACTCTGTGACCTCTGGTCATCCTGCACTTATCTCTGTTGTTGTATTCTGTCTATGTATATCTCTGCATCCAAAATCACCTGTATTTCCTGTAAAACTACCTGTATTGACTGTTGATCTTTGTGTACACAATTCTGTAACCTCTGTATTTCCTGTAAAATTACCTGTATTAACTGTTGATCTTTGTGCACATTTTGCTGTTACCTCTGTCTACGCTTTAAGCGCCCAGTTACCAGAGGGTTTGATGTACGGTACAAATAAAGAAACTAAACGGCTTTGCTTGATGGAAATGATTACGATGGAAGACGATAGAGCACAGTGATAGCCATTGGGGAAGGTTACAGATTGAATGACATTGTTAAGATGGATTTCTGAACTCTGTCCTGGGGGGGCAGAGGTTCAGAAGGCCAGCCTAGTTTCTTGGAACAGGGTAACCTCTGGACAAGCCAGACCAATCAGGGTAGCGATGACGGCGGTCAAGACTAGGTCTCAAGAGGGGTGAGGGTGACTGAAAGCCCGCAATGAGCACACAAAGCAAGGACGCTTACAAATTACTCCAGGCAGGTGTTATATTAAAAATATAGACACATTTATTACAAGGCCTTTGTAACATCGACCATAGTAAAGAATCATGATAAAACTCAAGTAAACCAGCACATTACAATCAAGACAATATATATACAAGACCAAGGGGTTTAGAGAGTTAGAAGCACAAAATATGTAGACCACCTAGAGGGGGAGGAAAACAACAGTGCAAGTAATCGTTAGACCCAGTTCGACATCAGAGGGCACCTAACTAGAAGGAAGTCCGAGCGCTACGAAGAGTGGAGGCTTGTGCTCAAAAGTACCTACACACGCGGGTGCCAACGGGCCAAGGAGTGTCTCTTCGGGGAAATCAGGCAGTTCAGAGAGGTGAACAAACGATGGCGAACAGACCTCCGCGACTCAAGCGCAGCCTCCACTTGGGGGCAGAAGCAGGGCGCGAGTACGGAGAAAGGGGTGCTGCTTTTCAACAGCGGGGGAAAGCCACAGGCTTCTGCAGGAGGGAGACCGGTTCAGGGTATTGACTACTCACTGGTCCCCGATGCAGGCAGAGCCAGGCTTCTCCGAGTTATTTTCTTCGCTGGCAGGTTCAGATGCGATCAGAGGGACATCTCAGTGCTGTGTAGATTCCGCGGCAGCAGAAGTCAGGGTCGAGATGGTTACCTCAGCAGGGCAACTCTGCAACCGCTTGTATTCCAGGCCCAATGTACACTTCTCACTTCATACCTGGGAACGCCAAGTGTACGAAGCGTGTGAGAGTGTCGAGGGCTTGGATTTCAGCAGCAGCCAGACGGCGGTAACAGAGCAAGGTTCCTGTGTAGGCTGGTCAGTCCGCTGGATGGCCCAGGGACACTTCCGAAGGCTTACGTACAGGAGTTGGTGAAGATGCCAAGAATAGTTGTTCCCACTATTCTAAAGGGTCGAAGCGCCAGTACAGGCCTTCTTGTTCGATCAGAGGCAGAGGGGTCTCACAGGAAGACAGCAGTGCAGGGTGCCAAACCTTCAGTGGGTCACCAGCGATTCCTCAACTCAGCTTCTTAGTTGCAGGATACTTGGCTCCTTTATCCTTTGTTCGTGAGAACTCAGGAGATCAACATTGTAGTGGTGTTTCCAGCCTCCTCTTATCCAGGGTTCCCTTCACGCCAAAACGGAGAGGACCCAATGGGAGATTTGCTCACAAAACACTCACACCATACGTGGATCTATCACAGACCACGGTGGTCCCAGGCATTCAAGACACACTAGACTCTCTGGCACCCAGGATGTGTATTGGGACCAGACATCCCAGCTCACATCCTGGAGGCTCACAACAGGCCTGTAGAGGCCCACGAATGCATCTGTGTTTCGTGGGAAAGTACATGCCCAAATAAGGATGGCCCCGGGGCGGACAGGACAAAGAACCTCATGGTCTGGCCATTTTGGAAGCCAGGCCACCCATTTTGGCCAAACGCGAGAAGCGTGGTTAACAGGGCAAAAGAGAGTTCAAAACACAAAGAAACGATCGCTGCCACCAGTCCCGTGTGTGACATACTTGTACAGTTCGTTATAAATCCATCAAGAGTTACTAGGGTCTGTAGAATGACTAGAGACCCAAGAGCGTGGTAATGTAAGTTACAGTGCACTTTTGTGCCATGTTGCGTGAAAGCTGCAACATGAGAAAAGAACTACGGAAAACAACGTTTCCCGGTATTGACTGTTTTAAGGGCATGTCACTTTCCCCGTAGGAATGGAGCAAAAGCCCAGAGGAGTGCGGCGGAAGGCTGCGCTTCTCTGGCAAAGTCTAGATCAGGGTGTAAAACAACAGCAAAAAGTTTGGGGGTTGCCACATGGAAGGAAAATTACCTACAATATGAAATCTTTCCTAACAGACGTCACTGATGAGGATATGTTTGGAGATCGTCCATCAGATGACGAAGTAACATTCAAAATGAGTATCACTTATTGGGTGAGGGCAATTAAACAAGAGGTTCCTCAGAAAATGATGTTAGCACAAAAACATCCTGAGTATTTTGAGGAGGAAATGGCGAAAGTGCCAGCTTCATTATGGACGACAGGCCCCTATGACGTAGGCCTATTAAAGGGGTTGGAGAAGTGAAAATTAAATTGAAACCAGGAGCAATCTTACCTCGAGCACGACAGTATCCTATGTCTCGAGAGGCAAATGAAGGTATTTTTAAAACAATATCAGCTATGATGGAACAAGGCATCCTAGTGACATCAGAATCACCATGTAATACATCAGTGTACCCTATCAAGAATCTAAGAGGGTGGGGGCTGTGGTGTCTGATTCAAGATTTAAGACTAATTAACCAGATTGTAGAGGCTGAGTTCCCTCTAGTTCCTAATCTTGCGACAATCCTAATCAATATACCTGTTGAGGCACAATATTTCACTGTGATTTACTTGAAAAATGCATTTTTCTCAATCCCAATGCATAAAGATTCACAAGATCTGACGTAATTTACGTATCGTCAGACTAAGTTGAAAAGCACTCATTTACTCTAGGGGTAATAAAGAAGGACTTAAGCAATATCGATTTGCAAAGTGTTGTGTTGCAAAAACGCGGATGACATATTGGTCTGTAGCACCTCAGAGGAACAGTGCAGACATGACTCAGTCCAGCTAATGATTATTCTTGCAGAAAAAGGATACAAAGTAGACAGAGATAAATTGAAGTATTGTCAAGCCAAGAGGAAGTACTGTATATAGGTCAGTTAATCCAGCATGAAGGAAAGAAGGTTACTCCGGAGAGAGCTGAGGCTATTATGAAAACAGTAAAGCCACAAATGATAGAGCACATGCAGAGATTTTTGGGACAATGTAATTATGTAAGGGCATGGGTCTTTGATTATAGTTCAAACATAAGGCTCTTGTTGCAAGCTCTGAAGAAAGCACAGGAAACCCAAGAGAACATTGTTTTGACTGAGCAAATGGAAGAAGGATTTGATAAATTGAAAAAGGCAATTTGCACAGCTCCAGTTTTGGGGATTCTTTTTGTTTTCGCACACAGATGGCACTGTTATGAGAGCACTCCTAACACAGAGAACCACGTTGGGGTACAAACCCCTTGAATATTACAGTGGGATTCTAGACCCAGTGATGAGGGGTTATTTTCCTTGCGAACAATCTTTGGTGGCCACCGCATTCACCATTGAGAAAGCTGCTAGCATAGTGATGGGATGTTCCATGACATTGTTTGTTGAAGATGCACTATTTGCCATCTTGGAAAAACCTAAAGGCATGTTGACATCTCAAAGGGCTTCTGCCTATGAAGTAGTCATATTGAATCCGGCGATTAAAATAGTCTGATGCAGAATAGTGAATCCTGCCATGTGTATAGCTGAACCACTCGCGGAGGACGAGCATGCACATGATTGCTCGAACTATGAGGAGTTTTATGATGAACTCCCGAGGGTCAAAAAGAATGTGTTGGCAGCTGGGGAGATTCTTTTTATTGACGGTTCTTCGAGAATCAATCAAAATTATAGACAAAGATATACAGGTGCTGCTGTTGTGAAGCATATGGCCAATGGGGAGTTTCAAGTGTTTGTAAGCGCACGGCTACCGTATCACTTTTCAGCACAGGCTGCAGAATTAGTGGTGCTGATTGTCGCACTCGAGAACCACGCCGACCAGGAAGTAACGGTGTACAGTGACTCTGCCTATGTGACATCAAAAGTGCACGCAGGGCTAGCACGTTGAAAAAGGAGCCCTTTTCGACACCCCTATTCGACAGGCTTATTAAAGCACTACAACTCCCAGTAGCCATCGCAGTCGCTGAATGCACAGCTCACACTTAAAAGGCAGATTTTATTTCACATGGAAATCAAAAAGCAGACGAGGAAGCCAAACGTGTTGGATGTTCAGATGACATTATGTCGTTTGAAACACTGAATGAGAATTAAAGCATGGTGGTGATGATAAGTGTCTCTAACTGTTACAATAATCTGTCTAGGACACAATTGATAGAGATCCAGGGGAAAGCACTCCAAGATAAGAAGGACTTGTGGACGCAGAGAGGGTGTTATTTAAACCCCTCTGAAGCAGTGTGGCGACAAGACAGTACTGGTAATCCAGTGATGCCTGTAACCTTATTAAAGGTGGCGGTGGAACAGCTACACTACCCTGCGCACACAACTACCTTGCTGCAACTATTGCAGAGGATTGGTTTGTTCCAAATTTAGCAGAACACGTTGCATTCTATGTAGTAAATTTTATCGTATGTCAAAAGTTTACTGCTGGGCAACATTGCACACAATTAGGGTAGTTATTCCTAGACCTAGTGGCCCCTTTCAACATTTGCATAGCAACAATGTCAACATGCTGCAAGTATTTAATGGAAATAGATATATGATTGTAGTGGTATGTCCTTTCTCAAGATGGATTGAGGCTGGACTGTGTACACACCCAGACTCCGCCTGTGCAGCAACATTTCTAATACGAAGAGTGTTTCCTAGATGGGGAATATGTGAAATATTGAGATCAGATAATAGCCCTCATTTTGTAAACGCAGTCTTTGAGCAAATAATCTGGTAGCTTGGCATAAAGCACAAGTTTTCATCGGCTTATCATTCACAAGCAAACGTTATCTGTGAGAAACTCAACGGCTTGCTTAAAGAAAGAATAGCCAAATTGAAGCTTACTTTGAAAAAAGGATGGTTGCATTGCCTACCACTGGCAGTGTATGGGTTCAGAAATCAGCCAGGTTCATACCACCATCTTAACCCGCACAAAATTGTTACAGGGAAGCAAATGAGGACACCTCTCACACCTCCGGCTAGGGTTAGAGGTGATGCCCAGTCAACTGCAGAATTGTTAGGAAAGGAGCTACGTGATTACCTTATTTGTATGACTTCAAGTATCTCTGTCATTTCAGGTCAGCTCAAGTGAAAATGGTGTGAGGCTGCACATAACACAGAAGGACATGCTTCAACAAGTGGAATTAAAGAGTTATGTCTTCCCAAACTTTTCCCCGGAGATGCAGTCCTAATAAGGAACTTCACTAGAAAGTGACACAAGCCACACTTTGAAGGCCCTTTCATAGTGGAGGACGTCACGCCGTCTGCACTCAAAGTGCAAGGCAGACGTGATTGGATTTTTCTTGGTGATGTGAAAGTCTATGCTGGAGAGCCCCCTCCACGCCCACACCCATCAGAAGCAAGCATCAGGGAAGAACCACATCACGTGCAGACTAGTCCTATGGTTAGGAAGAAGGACGCAGAAGCTCTTGAATAAAGATGAAGAGTTCAGTGGACTGTTGCTTATTTCGGGACACTCTTTTCAGTCATTTTAAAAGGAGTCAAGGGAAGGTACTTGTTCTTGAGCCACAGGAGTTTGTTGACATTGGACTGAGGCATGCTTAATCCTTGATTGAAAAGATAAAGCTATGCCAAATCTGGAGTTCCTTTTCGACAACTGGAAGAGGGAGCAATACCCAGATTTGCTTTTCATTTAGTTCCTGTTCAGAGGCACACATGGTGGTGCTCAATGACAACATTTCCTGGGTCATTCTTGCAGTTTTCATATTCATATTGTGCGCTTACCCTGCGCTTGTGGAGAGAACTACTAGTGTTCATGTTTTCTTGCAAGATCCTAAGAATGGTCTAATTGTGAGGAGATTGCTCATAGCCATTGTTGAATAGATTCTGCAGCTTCCTGAGTTAAATGGGGAAAACACAAATGCCCCTGTCACCTGATAATGCACACAGACTGGTCAGCTTAGTATTGTACTACCTGATTGAGGAGTGCTTGCATCATGTTGGAAGGCAAACCGATGTCCGAACGTTCCTGAGAGACCTGAGAAACAATGCAGTGCTTAATGAAATTTTGAGAGACATCATAATACAAGTGAACGATACTCTGCAAGAACATTAAGAACTGAATGAAACTTTCTTTCGAGGGACAGATCCGAGGTCTACTAGTTGAAGAACTTTTATTTCATGCTGAAAAATAATCATCATGTCGTCTGGTGAAAGGCCAATTCATGGCATTCATTGGGAATTCATATTCATCATTCAGTTAGCAGTCTGCTGATCAAGGAGATTTACAGAGCCGATTCACCAGATTACAAAAGAAGTGCATACTGTTGCCCCATTAAAAAATTGTTTTTCCTTCCTTAAAAAAAGACAAATGGGCAGCATTAGTAGCAATATCGTCATGCCAGATGTCCACGATGTATAAAAAGCCATTGCTGCAAGTGGGCGTACCTTTGCCTTATTTATGTCTGCATTTTGTTCATAGTGATATTGCTCTCACATACAGTGTGCACATTTTATTAAATAGATGTTAGTGGAGCAAAGACTCCTGTGTATCCTCCTGTGCAAGAGAAGGGTACCAATGTGGCAACTACTAGGCAGCCGAGACCTTATGTAATTATTCCTACTTTAGAGGTACAAACGAGAGCACACGGCCCTGTGATGAATAAACCTGGGTTACCTTTTAGAAAAAGGTCACATATGGAGATTATGCAAGACATTGCTATGCCTAAATCTTATGTTGATAGGATGAAACTTTTGGAACTTTCTCCTACACATATAGTACATGTAAACACACCCAGTCCACAGACGAATACGCCTATGATTGGTCCAGTGAGGAGAAACTATGCTAACTTACTTCATGAGATGATTATAGAGGCTCATAAGAAAAGAACAAGGTCCAAGAGAAATGCTAGGGAGGATGATAATGAGCTAAATGATTACCTGGATAATACAGCACATTTGGGGAATAACATATGGTGTCAGCATATGAAAGAAGTGGGAAGGAAAACCTTGAAGGAGGAATGCTTTGTATGTGCACTCCTGCCTTATAGCATGGGGAAGTCTAAAATCTTTATAGCTATTGAAATATATGTCCAGACAGCACATTGTCAATCACACAAAGCACTCTGCTTTACAAGAAGCCAGTTTGTGGGTCGAGATGCCTATCTCAAATGGGCAACTGAATGGACAGATCCAGATGAAGATCACTATGTCCAGGATAAGGAAGACAAGAAACAGAGCTCACACTAAGAATCACATGATCAGATATGAAAAGCCTTGAGTAAAAGGAGCTGGAATCAGATGGGAAGTAAACAAAAGCCTTGAGAGTCCAGGAAAATCTGTAGAAGAAGTTTGTAGATGGAAAAACAGAGGCCAAATGCAGATTTGGGGATCAATGCTATCACCCGGTGCATGGGAAGAAGGAGTGGTTATATGCAGAGCCTGGGTGGTCATTGGTTGTTATCAACCAACCATAGACATAGTGCAAAATGGATGCAAGCCACTATGGCCGAGACTTGCTAAGCTACTGACCTGGGTCAAGGACAGAGGAGGACCCTTACAAATAGTGCCTTTGGAAAGTGCAAAGCTGTGCTTAAGAAATAATGGCACAAGAAAAGTTGGAGAGAATCAGAACTGTGGTTGAATCTTTGATGTACCAGGAATGAACCTGGGAACAGAAGTGATCATGGATGACTATTTGGCTTGTGGATCCAGAGCATATATGAGACTACAGAAGGATTGGGGAGGACAATGATAACTGGTGAATGTTCTTGTTCCAGCATTGGTGATTCCTAAAAGTGACCTGAAGTGACAGTTTCACAAAAGCAGATGCACACCTGATAAAGAAGAGATCTGTGGAGCTGATCAATCGAATGAAGAGGGAAAATTATTTCTCTGCCAAGTCAATAGAGGCTTTTGACTCTATCCCGTATGAACACAGACTGTTCAGTCAGACTTCATCAGTGTTCACATTGATCTTCATGCCGAGAATCCAGGTTGCAGCAAATACCAAATGGCTGCAGATTACCAGTTGGGAATTGCTGCAGAAGATCGATACAACTATAAAGGGGTTCAATGCTACCAGAGAAGAGATGAGAGCCATACAACTAATGACCCTCTAGAACAGATACATCTTGGACATGATCACACCTATGCATGGAAGTGTGTGTGCAAAAATCAGAAAAATCATGTTGCACATGTATACCTGATCATGATGGAGAATGGAACCTTGACAGAGGCCATAGAGATGCTAACGAGGCTACACGCCCAGATGATAGACGAAGTAGAAGACATTGCTGATGACAGTTGTTTTGGATCACTTTTTTCTTGGGTTCCACAATGGATGGCAGATATGTTCAAATTCCTCGGAGCCCTGATAGTGTTGGTGCTGCTTGGATTCTGTGTGATCAAGATAGTAATCACTCAATGAAAGAAGGCAGCAATGAAAGCCATAGGAATGAACATCATGATTGATGTTGTATCAGAATGGAAGGCCAGAGACTTGATAGATGGAGAAATAAGAGACTTTGTGAAGGCCAGTATCCATGCACCTGAGGGGACAAAATTCCTGTATGCAAAGAACCATAAGAAGTGTGCGCGAAGATGGATCTATTGCAGCCCAAGTGGACAGTGCATGCTCACAACTTGGAACAAGGATGAGCATGTAAAATCAGCTGGATGCCGAAGCGAGTCATAAAGATATGGATCCCTAAGAAGCATTTCTTCAGACAAGGATGTCTAGATGTGAAGGATGATGGGAGAGTGGTCGATAAATCACCCAGACGGGGGAGTGTAGAGAAGGAGCCATGTACCCCCACCTCAACCACTTCACCCATATTGCCTATATGTTGGGAGCCAGAGTGTGAGACATGTGCGGTACCACTAAGAATATCGATACCAAAGAGAATCCTGGAAGCAAGGTTCCCATTGAGAAAACCATACTTGCATACGAGAAGGTATGATGGCCATTTGAATGAAATCCCGGAAGAAGCAGAGCAAGTGGATGGCCAAGACGGATAGTGACGTCATACAGAGTCGAGCTGATGTACATAGAAGAGATGCAGAGACAAGACAATGCAGATATTCTATAAGGCATCAAGAAAGTATCAAGGATAAGCGACATCTTGGGACCAAGGTGAAGAAGCTTATGCCACAGAACTGATGAAGATATCAAGCCAGTTTACACGTGTACAGATGCAGAGAAACGCAAGCAAAGTATTCTTGAGGCTAGCTTTGTAGTGAATAGATTGCGGCATGCACCAACATATACATATATGCATAAGTGAGTAATGATTGGATGTTTCCACAACGTACTATAGCAGAGCTGGGCTAGAAAAGGAAGGCCTCTTTTTCCAGTGTGTCGCAGTAAGAAAACAAATCAATTATCAAGTGAATCTCAGAAAGGCGAGGCTGGCTGAGCCATGAAGCCAAGCCAAGAAGCCAAGGTCTTATCAGGCTGGAGTGAGCAGACATTGGATACAAATCATGTGAAAGAACAAAACTCCTGTTCAGAAGGCATGAACCAAACAAGGAAGACGTCAGAGGTCTATTAGAAAATAGTATTTTTAATACACAAGAGGCTCGATTCTGTGGTCTTCCGTCACGTGGAAGGATGAAGTTGGAAGGACAAGATGGACACACCTACGCATGAGGGCAGAGAGTGCCTTCACTCCCAAGGACAAGTTCAAAGTCCTAATTGGCAGCAGAACACTGAGGTGATGATAGATGAATATGCTAATTGGTGGGAAGCTATGGTCAAGACGAGCTCACCAGCACCTGCGAGTCCAGCCTGTGTGCTGCTATCATAGGTGGAAAAGTACTGATGGAGGTTAGAGTGCCAAACAATTTTAGGGGACCACGTAATCAAGGGTCCTATAGTTTGTGTTGCCAATAGGACGTCATGTATTTAGTGACGTTCATAGTGACCTGTTTAAGAGGAGGGATTAGTTTCCCCACCTGATGTTAAGAAACCAATTATTTTCTTTCACTGTTCCATACTAGTATAGAACGTATATTTAGATATTCCCTTAGACCCTATCACTTTTTTCAATAGGTTTTGTAGTTTGCCATATAGGATGACGTTAGTAAATACGTAAGTTGACGTCACCTATGACAATTTATTGCTATAAAAGAATGCTTTTTTCTAAGATTCATTAAGAGAATTTGCATTGAGACGTCCATTGATGTCCGTTGTACTCCTTGTTTTAGATAATTGATATTAAAACAGTTATCCTTTTGCCTACTACCTGAGTCGTTTTGATTACTGATGTATGAATAAAGTCTGCCTCCCCATCCATCTCAAGCGTATTTCTACTCATATTAAAGGGCTGGAGATCACTCAGTTCACTGCTAAAAGACTGGCTGGGAAAATTTGAGAATGCAAACGTAGTTGTTGCAGGAGACTTCAATGCCATTTGCGAGCCGTTCCGGGCGTACCAGATAAATGGGAAGATCAAATCTAGGGCTGAACAAACACGAAGGCTGTGGAATACCTTTATGACAGACTGGCATCTTTTCCCTGGTACACCTACAGAAGACGAGATAAATTACTTCTATACTTGGAAAAGAGGAAATCAAAAATCATGGATTGACCACATTTTCCTCAGTCTGGAGCTGAATAGTAAAAGTGACTGTCCAACTATTGGAGAGGATACGGGAACATCTACTCATCAAACTTAAGTTAAGTCTGGAAGAGGGAATTAAACACATTGTCCCAGCCATGGCATTCACGTTTGCAGCGAGGGGGGTGGGGGGGATTAGATGGAACCACAGTGCCTGCAGATCTTTCATGTATTTATGGGGGGAAGAACTGGAGTACATAGTAGAGCAGGGAGAAAATCTCACATCTTGGAACTACAACAATAAGCTGCTTGCCTGCATTAATTTGGTGTCAGACAGGGGACAAATGCAGGGAAATGCTTCTCACACAAACACATATGATAAACGCATTCAGAAAGTGAAAGCAGCAAAGAGAGCGGCTATTAGAGAATGTCACAGTCAGTCTGCCTCATATCACAATTCTTGTGAAGGGAAGAGGAAGATCCAAGCAGGCTTTAAGCGAGAGGTGAAGTTAATTAAGAGGGAAACCTCAATCAAGAAAAATGAAGAGATGATAGGGGCAATTGTAAAAAAGGACTCAGTTAACTTTTGGGCTTTGATGGGAGGAACGTTGGGGAAAAACCTTCCTACTTTAGGTGATTGCCAAATCCTGGCACAGATGTGGGAAAAATACCTACCGGGGAAATATGCCTTACCGGAAAATCTGTCTAAATGACATCCAGAAGGAGATGGAAGGTACATGAAAGATGCCTGTCCATGGGAGCTAGAGGATGTGTTTTGGGCTATAACCAAAGCTAAACCCTCAAGAGCGCTAGGCCCAGACAATATCATGCCTATCATCATCAAAGGGAACAGGGAAATCTGCCCCCACACAACCCCCATGACAGCTTTTCCAACATGTCTGGGGGACTCAGGAGGTGCCGGATACCTGGAAACAATCACTAGTAGTCCCCATATATAAGACGGAAGACGAACAAAACCCACCAAATTACAGGACCATATAATTACTGGATTCTTCCAGTAAAATCTTTGGAACCCTGCTGCTGAGGGATCTCAATACCCAAATCAATAAACATATCCTCTTGTCCGACTGCCAAATAGATTAAGACCTTTGTGGGGCTGCGGCAGGGTTGTGTGGTGGAGCCAACTCTCTATGACCTACACACAGCAGATCTGGGAAGAGGCTGTATCCTCCCTCCACCTACTTCATGTCCAAGGTAAACCACTGAGCCTTGTCCAATCTGGCATTTACTAGCCTTTATGGTCAAGTGTGCTTTCTGAAGAGCCTATAGCACAATCCTGAGGTGTTTCACATGGTCTTCCCAGGTGGTGCTGAAAACTGCTATATCATCCAGATATGCAAGACAGAATTCAGACAACCCATTCAACACATGATTCACAAGCCTCTGGAAAGTGGCAGGTGCATTCTTCAACCCGAACGGCATTACCCTAAATTGGTAAAGACCGTCTGGAGTGGAAAACGCTGTCTTCTCCTTGGCATGTTCTGCTAAGGCTATTTGCCAATAGCCCGCAGTGAAGTCACACGTGCTGAGGTACTTGGAGGCACCCAAGGTATCCACCAGCTCATCTGTTCGAGGCAAGGGGTGTGCTTCTCTCTTGGTGACAGCATTCAGAGCCCTGTAATCCATGCAGAACCTCAATTCAGAAGTGCCTGCTTTTGGAACCAAAACCACAGGGCTGGACCAAGGACTACTAGAGGGTTCAATCACCCCAAGATCTAACATTTTGTTGACCTCTGTCTTAATGTAAGACCGTACTTTGTCTCACATTCTGTATCCTCTACTTTTGGTAGGACCGCTGTCTCCTGTGTCTATGTTGTGTTTGCACCAAGGTGTCAAACTAGGGTACTTCGAAAACAGGGGGGAATATTGCCTAGGCAAACTTTTCACCTCAGCTTGCTGATCAGAAGTCAGGTGAGGGGCCACTCGGACACCCTCAAAGGAGCTATCGGAAGGGCCGCTTTGGAACAGGTCGGGGAGAGGTTCAGACTCCTCTTCTTCAACATCTGAAGCCAGTAGCAGTGCTGCGATTTCGAATCTTGGGACGAAAGCCTTCAGGCTATTAACGTGGAACACTTTTGGAGCCTGTCCAGGCCTTCCAAGGTCCACTAAATAGTTGACCTCATCCAGGGTCTCCACCACTGTGCAAGGGCCTGACCATTTGTCCTGTAAAGCTCTAGGCCTTATGGGATTCATGATCAGGATTTGCTGACCAGGTGTAAAGTTGATGAGGGAAGCTTTCTGGTCATACCAATGTTTCACCAGCGCTTGTCCTGCCTTCAACTTGTCACTAGCCAGACCCATCAGAAGTACCATCCGTTTTCTGAGCCCTAACACATAGTCTACTACGTTGGTAGTAATAGGGGGAGTGGGCATCTCCCATCCCTCCTTGACTATGGCTAAGGGTTCCCTCACAGGGTGACCAATCAGAAGTGCGAAGGGGCTGAAGCCAACACCCTCCTGTGGTACCTCTCGGTAGGCAAACAGTACGCATGGTAAAAGAAGATCCCATTTTCTTCTTTGAGGTTCTTCCAGAGCCCCAATCATACTCTTTAACGTTCTAATGAACCGTTCCACCAGACCATTGGTCTGGGGGTGGTATGTGGAAGAGAACTTGTAGGTGACCCCACATTCTTTCCACATAGCCTGCATATACTTTGACATAAAGTTGCTGCCTCTGTCAGATACAACTTCTTTAGGGAAGCCAACCCTAGAAAAGATGCCAAGTAACGCTTTTCCAACTGACTTGGCAGTTACAGTTTTCAATGGGATAGCCTTAGGAAATCTGGTAGCATGGTTGACCAGCACCAGGTTAAACCTTTTGCATAAGGATGTTTGCGGGTCAAGGGGACCAACGATGTCGATCCCTCCCCTTTCAAATGGTATTCCCACAACTGGGAGTGGTACCAATGGAGCTTGGATTGTTGAGCCACTCTTACCAGATAACTGGCAGGAGGCACACCTCCTGCAGTGACTTTCTACTTGCAACCCCATCTTGGGCCAGTAGAAGTGCATGGATAACCTTTGCTTGGTCCTCTTAATACCAAGGTGACCAGCAAGGGGCACTTCATGCGCCAGCTGCAGGAAGAAGGGTCTTCCAGCAAGGGGAACCACCAACCTCCTATGGTCTCCTTCTGTAGACTCTGTGGGCTCACTGTACAGGAGTCCACCTTCCCAATAAATCTGATGCTTCCCAGGAGGTTCACCCTCAAGCTGGGAGCAGGCCTGTTTCCTTAGGCCTTCCAGAGTTGGGCACTCGCGTTGGCCTTTACAGAACTCTTCTTCCCTGTCTGGACCACCTTCCGCTAACAAGTCTTTTAGTTCAGGATGGTCATTAGGGTCAAATACTTCAGGTATCGCTGCCTCCTCGTCAGGTCCGGGCAATTGACCAACTTCCTCCACCGCAGTGGTAGGTGAGTTTGGGGGAATATTTTCTTTCCCTCGTTTTGGTTTCTTTACTCCTTTAGCCTTGGGTTTCCCCTTTGGCTGGGGTAGTGCATTGGTCTTGGCAAATGCTGCCCTTGTTTGAGACCGTGTGCAGGGTCTGTCAGCAGTGTCTCCTACGAGCCCTAAAGCTCTGAGATCGTTGCCCAACAAGACCTTTCCTGGGACGTTCCTCTGAATGCTCACTGGAATCCTGACTGCTGTACCATTGAGAGTAAGATTTACAGGTATTACTGGAAACATGCGAGGTGGGCCGTCAGCCAACTTAGTGGCATCAGAGTAGCTCTGGCAACTTCCTCTGAGTCTACCAAGGTAGAATCCACTACAGTTCTTCTGCACCCACTATCCCTAAGAGCTGGAGTATCGACTCCATTGATCAGCAGACTGTCTTTAAAGTAGTGCTTGGTATTATCTGGAATCCTAGCATAAGCCTCTGCGACTTTAGGCTCCCTGGAACACAGGGAAACTAAAACTAACTCAGCTTCTATCCCACTGGGGAAGGAGTCTGAGGAGAAGGATGCTCCTGTAATATCTTCTTCCTCGTAGGAGGAGAAGGCCAGATTAGCGGAGTGGACCGCCAAAGGTTTAACCTTACACCGGGGATCCCCCTTCACATGGTCAGTTGCTCCACAAGCAAAACAAGATCCATTGGGTCTGTTTACATAGGGAGGCTTACTAAAACCAGAGTTCTGTTTCGGAGGCTAACCTCCACTAACCTGTGAGTTCTCTTGTGTCTTACCCTTATTTTTCTTTTTGTGGCCCTTTTGAGATAGAAGATTTATCAGATTCCCCACCCTCCTTATCTTTGGACTTTTTTCCTTCCTCCTGCTTACCAGGATGAGTTTTGTCCTCATGGGACACTCGATGTGACACCCATAATTCTGCTGCAATGGCAAGCTTCTTAGGATCTATCTCCTTTGAATCTCCCAAATGCTGCTTAAGCTCAGGGGAAGAAGATGCAAAAATATGTTCCAGCATGACAAGACTTATCATATCTTCAAAGGTAGAAACCTTATAACCTTCGACCCAGCCAGTCAAGTTTTTTAAGGATTCGGTTACATAAGATACCCAAGTACCACCTTCTTTTTTCTTATACTCTCAGAATCGTTTTAAATATTGGGAGGGAGTCTTTCTAAACTTTAAAATGAGAGTTTGCTTCAACATTGCAAAATCTGCTTGCTCAGCCTTTGACATTTCCATAATGGCACTGCAGCCAGAATGGGGCAGTCTGCTGAGTAACCAGGCAATTTTATCAGCATTGTCAACTTGTTGAACTTCACATGCATACTCAAATGTATTCAGCCAGTCCATAATGTCATTCTTTTCCTCATACACACTGAGCAGATCTTTTGGAAACCTTGGATGAGAGGAGGCCCCAGACCCATGTCCAGGACCCTTGGATCCATTGGCAATTTGAAGCTTGGCCAGTTCCAACTGGTGATCCCTGTCTTTCTGTTTTTCTGCCTGTTCGATTTTTAGTTTGGCCATACTGAAATCAAGCTCCTTCTGCCTAAACAGCAGCTCTTGCTTCATGAATTCAAGCATGGCCTCCCCATCGACACTGGCAGAGGAAACATTGGACATTTCATCCTCCCTGTCCTCATGGTCGCGGTGGACCAGTGCAGCGGCAGAACTGTCAGTTCTACCAGTGAGAGCAGCCTCACCTCCTTCTGCACTGTCCTCGGAAGCTATAGCGTCACGCTGAGCTTCTTGCCACGCCATGATTCTTTGGATCATTTCCATTTTTGTGCCTTGCGAGGAGACACCTCTTTCAGCACACATCTTTTTCAATGTTTTGGATTTAGAAGCATTTAAAGTTAACAAGGTACCTGTTTCCATACTGTTAGATAGGACTATGGCCTTTTAAAAGTTATACTACAATTCACTACGTGTCCTGGTAGGAATAACTTGAAATGCCTTTGCTCATGCGCAACACTGGATACCTTCAGTCGTATCCTACCGCTGTACACCAATTGGTTAAGATGGATTTCTGAACTCTGTCCTGGGGGGCAGAGGTTCAGAAGGCCAGCCTAGTTTCTTGGAACAGGGTAACCTCCGGACAAGCCAGACCAATCAGGGTAGTGATGGCGGCGGTCAAGACTAAGTCTCAAGAGGGGTGAGGGTGACTGAAAGCCCGCAATGAGCACACAAAGCAAGGACGCTTACACATTACTCCAGGCAGGTGTTATATTAAAAATATAGACACATTTATTACAAGGCCTTTGTAACATCGACCATAGTAAAGAATCATGATAAAACTCAAGTAAACCAACACATCACAATCAATACAATATATATACAAGACCAAGGGGTCTAAAGAGTTAGAAGCACGAAATATGTAGACCACCTAGATGGGGGGGAAAACAGGCAGTGCAAGTAATCGTTAGACCCAGTTCGACATCACAGGCCACCTAACTAGAAGGAAGTCCGAGCCCTACGAAGAGTGGAGCCTTGTGCTCAAAAGTACCTGCACACGCGGGTGCCAACGGGCCAAGGAGTGTCTCTTCGGGGAAATCAGGCAGTTCAGAGAGTTGAACAAATGATGGCGAACAGACCTCTGCGACTCAAGCGCAGCCTCCACTTGGGGGCAGAATCAGGGTGCAAGTACAGAGAAAGGGGTGCTGCTTTTCAACAGCGGGGGAAAGCCACAGGCTTCTGCAGGAGAGAGACCGGTTCAGGGTATTGACTACTCACCGGTCCCCGATGCAGGCAGACCCAGGCTTCTCCGAGTTAGTTTCTTCACTGGCATGTTCAGATGTGATCAGAGGGACGTCTCGGCGCCGTGTAGATTCTGAGTCAGCAGAAGTCAGGGTTAGGGGTGTCCCAAACGCAGCGAACACGCACAGATGGTTACCTCAGCAGGGCAACTCGGCAACCGCTTGTATTCCAGGCCCAATGTACACTTCTCACTTCAGACCTGGGAACGCCAAGTGTACGAAGCGTGTGAGAGCGTCGAGGGCTCGGATTTCAGCAGCAGCCAGACGGCGGTAACAGAGCAAGGTTCCTGTGTAGGCTGGTCAGTCCGATGGATGGCCCAGGGATGCTTCCGAAGGCTTACGTACAGGAGTTGGTGAAGATGCCGAGAATAGTTGTTCCCACTATTCTAAAGGGTCAAAGCGCCAGTACAGGCCTTCTCGTTCGATCAGAGGCAGAGGGGTCTCACAGGACGACAGCAGTGCAGGGTGCCAAACCTTCAGCGGGTCACCAGCGATTCCTCGACTCAGCTTCTTAGTTGCAGGATACTTGGCTCCTTTATCCTTTGTTCGTGAGAACTTAGGAGATCGACATGGTAGTGGTGTTTCCAGCCTCCTCTTATCCAGGGTTCCCTTCGCGCCAAAACGGAGAGGACCCAATGGGAGATCTGCTCACAAAACACTCACACCAAATGTGAACCTATCACGGACCACGGTGGTCCCAGGCATTCAAGACACACTAGACTCTCTGGCACCCAGGATGTGTATTGGGACCAGACATCCCAGCCCACATCCTGGAGGCTCACAACAGGCCTGTAGAAGCCAGCGAAAGCATCTGTGTTTCGCAGGAAAGTACATGCCCAAATAAGGATGGCCCCGGGTCAACTCGACCTGGGGAAGGTGAAGGGGCAAGACGGTCAGCGGACAGGACAAAGAACCTCGTGGTCTGGCCATTTTGGAAGCCAGACTACCCATTTTGGCCAAACGCGAGAAGCGCGGTTAACAGGGCAAAAGGGAGTTCAAAACACAAAGAAATGATCGCTGCCACTAGTCCCGTCCGTGACATACTTGCACAGTTCATTATAAATCCATCCAGAGTTACTAGGGTCTGTAGAATGACTAGAGACCCAAGAGCTCGGTAATGTAAGTTACAGTGCACTCTTGTGCTATGTTGCGCAAAAGCTGCAACATGAGAAAAGAACTACGGAAAACAAATTTTCCCAGTACTGACTGTCTTAAGGGCATGTCAGTTTCCCCGTAAGAATGGAGCGAAAGCCCAGAGGAGTGCGGCGGAAGGCTGCGCTTCTCTGGCAAAGTCTAGATCAGGGTGTAAAACAACAGCAAAAAGTTTGGGGGTTGCCACATGGAAGGAAAATTACCTACAATATGAAATCTTTCCTAACAGACGTCACTGATGAGGATATGTTTGGAGATCATCCATCAGATGACGAAGTAACATTCAAAATGAGTATCACTTATTGCGTGAGGGCAATTAAACAAGAGGTTCCTCAGAAAATGATGTTAGCACAAAAACATCCTGAGTATTTTGAGGAGGAAATGGCGAAAGTGCCAGCTTCATTATGGACGACAGGCCCCTATGACGTAGGCCTATTAAAGGCGTTGGAGAAGTGAAAATTAAATTGAAACCAGGAGCAATCTTACCTCGAGCACGACAGTATCCTATGTCTCGAGAGGCAGATGAAGGTATTTTTAAAACAATATCAGCTATGATGGAACAAGGCATCCTAGTGACATCAGAATCACCATGTAATACATCAGTGTACCCTATCAAGAATCTAAGAGGGTGGGGGCTGTGGTGTCTGATTCAAGATTTAAGACTAATTAACCAGATTGTAGAGGCTGAGTTCCCTCTAGTTCCTAATCTTGCGACAATCCTAATCAATATACCTGTTGAGGCACAATATTTCACTGTGATTTACTTGAAAAATGCATTTTTCTCAATCCCAATGCATAAAGATTCACAAGATCTGACGTAATTTACGTATCGTCAGACTAAGTTGAAAAGCACTCATTTACCCTAGGGGTAATAAAGAAGGACTTAAGCAATATCGATTTGCAAAGTGTTGTGTTGCAAAAACGCGGATGACATATTGGTCTGTAGCACCTCAGAGGAACAGTGCAGACATGACTCAGTCCAGCTAATGATTATTCTTGCAGAAAAAGGATACAAAGTAGACAGAGATAAATTGAAGTATTGTCAAGCCAAGAGGAAGTACTGTATATAGGTCAGTTAATCCAGCATGAAGGAAAGAAGGTTACTCCGGAGAGAGCTGAGGCTATTATGAAAACAGTAAAGCCACAAATGATAGAGCACATGCAGAGATTTTTGGGACAATGTAATTATGTAAGGGCATGGGTCTTTGATTATAGTTCATACATAAGGCTCTTGTTGCAAGCTCTGAAGAAAGCACAGGAAACCCAAGAGAACATTGTTTTGACTGAGCAAATGGAAGAAGGATTTGATAAATTGAAAAAGGCAATTTGCACAGCTCCAGTTTTGGGGATTCTTTTTGTTTTCGCACACAAATGGCACTGTTATGAGAGCACTCCTAACACAGAGAACCACGTTGGGGCACAAACCCCTTGAATATTACAGTGGGATTCTAGACCCAGTGATGAGGGGTTATTTTCCTTGCGAACAATCTTTGGCGGCCACCGCATTCACCATTGAGAAAGCTGCTAGCATAGTGATGGGATGTTCCATGACATTGTTTGTTGAAGATGCACTATTTGCCATCTTGGAAAAACCTAAAGGCATGTTGACATCTCAAAGGGCTTCTGCCTATGAAGTAGTCATATTGAATCCGGCGATTAAAATAGTCTGATGCAGAATAGTGAATCCTGCCATGTTTATAGCTGAACCACTGGCAGAGGACGAGCATGCACATGATTGCTCGAACTATGAAGAGTTTTATGATGAACTCCCGAGGGTCAAAAAGAATGTGTTGGCAGCTGGGGAGATTCTTTTTATTGACGGTTCTTCGAGAATCAATCAAAATTATAGACAAAGATATACAGGTGCTGCTGTTGTGAAGCATATGGCCAATGGGGAGTTTCAAGTGTTTGTAAGCGCACGGCTACCGTATCACTTTTCAGCACAGGCTGCAGAATTAGTGGTGCTGATTGTCGTACTCGAGAACCACGCCGACCAGGAAGTAACGGTGTACAGTGACTCTGCCTATGTGACATCAAAAGTGCACGCAGGGCTAGCACGTTGAAAAAGGAGCCCTTTTCGACACCCCTATTCGACAGGCTTATTAAAGCACTACAACTCCCAGTAGCCATCGCAGTCGCTGAATGCACAGCTCACACTAAAAAGGCAGATTTTATTTCACATGGAAATCAAAAAGCAGACGAGGAAGCCAAACGTGTTGGATGTTCAGATGACATTATGTCGTTTGAAACACTGAATGAGAATTAAAGCATGGTGGTGATGATAAGTGTCTCTAACTGTTACAATAATCTGTCTAGGACACAATTGATAGAGATCCAGGGGAAAGCACCCCAAGATAAGAAGAACTTGTGGACGCAGAGAGGGTGTTATTTAAACCCCTCTGAAGCAGTGTGGCGACAAGACAGTACTGGTAATCCAGTGATGCCTGTAACCTTATTAAAGGTGGCGGTGGAACAACTACCCTACCCTGCGCACACAACTACCTTGCTGCAACTATTGCAGAGGATTGGTTTGTTCCAAATTTAACAGAACATGTTGCATTCTATGTAGTAAATTTTATCGTATGTCAAAAGTTTACTGCTGGGCAACATTGCACACAATTAGGGTAGTTATTCCTAGACCTAGTGGCCCCTTTCAACATTTGCATAGCAACAATGTCAACATGCTGCAAGTATTTAATGCAAATAGATATATGATTGTAGTGGTATGTCCTTTCTCAAGATGGATTGAGGCTGGACTGTGTACACACCCAGACTCCGCCTGTGCAGCAACATTTCTAATACGAAGAGTGTTTCCTAGATGGGGAATATGTGAAATATTGAGATCAGATAATAGCCCTCATTTTGTAAACGCAGTCTTTGAGCAAATAAGCTGGTAGCTTGGCATAAAGCACAAGTTTTCATCGGCTTATCATTCACAAGCAAACGTTATCTGTGAGAAACTCAACGGCTTGCTTAAAGAAAGAATAGCCAAATTGAAGCTTACTTTGAAAAAAGGATGGTTGCATTGCCTACCACTGGCAGTGTATGGGTTCAGAAATCAGCCAGGTTCATACCACCATCTTAACCCGCACAAAATTGTTACAGGGAAGCAAATGAGGACACCTCTCACACCTCCGGCTAGGGTTAGAGGTGATGCCCAGTCAACTGCAGAATTGTTAGGAAAGGAGCTACGTGATTACCTTATTTGTATGACTTCAAGTATCTCTGTCATTTCAGGTCAGCTCAAGTGAAAATGGTGTGAGGCTGCACATAACACAGAAGGACATGCTTCAACAAGTGGAATTAAAGAGTTATGTCTTCCCAAACTTTTCCCCGGAGATGCAGTCCTAATAAGGAACTTCACTAGAAAGTGACACAAGCCACACTTTGAAGGCCCTTTCATAGTGGAGGACGTCACGCCGTCTGCACTCAAAGTGCAAGGCAGACGTGCTTGGATTTTTCTTGGTGATGTGAAAGTCTATGCTGGAGAGCCCCCTCCACCCCCACACCCATAAGAAGCAAGCATCAGGGAAGAACCACATCACGTGCAGACTAGTCCTATGGTTAGGAAGAAGGACGCAGAAGCTCTTGAATAAAGATGAAGAGTTCAGTGGACTGTTGCTTATTTCGGGACACTCTTTTCAGTCATTTTAAAAGGAGTCAAGGGAAGGTACTTGTTCTTGAGCCACAGGAGTTTGTTGACATTGGACTGAGGCATGCTTAATCCTTGATTGAAAAGATAAAGCTATGCCAAATCTGGAGTTCCTTTTCGACAAATGGAAGAGGGAGCAATACCCAGATTTGCTTTTCATTGAGTTCCTGTTCAGAGGCACGCATGGTGGTGCTCAATGACAACATTTCCTGGGTCATTCTTGCAGTTTTCATGTTCATATTGTGCGCTTACCCTGCGCTTGTGGAGAGAACTACTAGTGTTCATGTTTTCTTGCAAGATCCTAAGAATGGTCTAATTGTGAGGAGATTGCTCATAGCCATTGTTGAATAGATTCTGCAGCTTCCTGAGTTAAATGGGGAAAACACAAATGCCCCTGTCACCTGATAATGCACACAGACTGGTCAGCTTGGTATTGTACTACCTGATTGAGGAGTGCCTGCATCATGTTGCAAGGCATACCGATGTCCGAACGTTCCTGAGAGACCTGAGAAACAATGCAGTGCTTAATGAAATTTTGAGAGACATCATAATACAAGTGAACGATACTCTGCAAGAACATTAAGAACTGAATGAAACTTTCTTTCGAGGGACAGATCCGAGGTCTACTAGTTGAAGAACTTTTATTTCATGCTGAAAAATAATCATCATGTCGTCTGGTGAAAGGCCAATTCATGGCATTCATTGGGAATTCATATTCATCATTCAGTTAGCAGTCTGCTGATCAAGGAGATTTACAGAGCCGATTCACCAGATTACAAAAGAAGTGCATACTGTTGCCCCATTAAAAAATTGTTTTTCCTTCCTTAAAAAAAGACAAATGGGCAGCATTAGTAGCAATATCGTCATGCCAGATGTCCACGATGTATAAAAAGCCATTGCTGCAAGTGGACGTACCTTTGCCTTATTTATGTCTGCATTTTGTTCATAGTGATATTGCTCTCACATACAGTGTGCACATTTTATTAAATAGATGTTAGTGGAGCAAAGACTCCTGTGTATCCTCCTGTGCAAGAGAAGGGTACCAATGTGGCAACTACTAGGCAGCCGAGACCTTATTTAATTATTCCTACTTTAGAGGTACAAACGAGAGCACCCGGCCCTGTGATGAATACACCTGGGTTACCTTTTAGAAAAAGGTCACATATGGAGATTATGCAAGACATTGCTATGCCTAAATCTTATGTTGATAGGATGAAACTTTTGGAACTTTCTCCTACACATATAGTACATGTAAACACACCCAGTCCACAGACGAATACGCCTATGATTGGTCCAGTGAGGAGAAACTATGCTAACTTACTTCATGAGATGATTATAGAGGCTCATAAGAAAAGAACAAGGTCCAAGAGAAATGCTAGGGAGGATGATAATGAGCTAAATGATTACCTGGATAATACAGCACATTTGGGGAATAACATATGGTGTCAGCATATGAAAGAAGTGGGAAGGAAAACCTTGAAGGAGGAATGCTTTGTATGTGCACTCCTGCCTTATAGCATGGGGAAGTCTAAAATCTTTATAGCTATTGAAATATATGTCCAGACAGCACATTGTATATCACACAAAGCACTCTGCTTTACAAGAAGCCAGTTTGTGGGTCGAGATGCCTATCTCAAATGGGCAACTGAATGGACAGATCCAGATGAAGATCATTATGTCCAGGATAAGGAAGACAAGAAACAGAGCTCACACTAAGAATCAAATGATCAGATATGAAAAGCCTTGAGTAAAAGGAGCTGGAATCAGATGGGAAGTAAACAAAAGGCTTGAGAGTCCAGGAAAATCTGCAGAAGAAGTTTGTAGATGGAAAAACAGAGGCCAAATGCAGATTTGGGGATCAATGCTATCACCCGGTGCATGGGAAGAAGGAGTGGTTATATGCAGAGCCTGGGTGGTCATTGGTTGTTATCAACCAACCATTGACATAGTGCAAAATGGATGCAAGCCACTATGGCCGAGACTTGCTAAGCTACTGACCTGGGTCAAGGACAGAGGAGGACCCTTACAAATAGTGCCTTTGGAAAGTGCAAAGCTGTGCTTAAGAAATAATGGCACAAGAAAAGTTGGAGAGAATCAGAACTGTGGTTGAATCGTTGATGTACCAGGAATGAACCTTGGAACAGAAGTGATCATGGATGACTATTTGGCTTGTGGATCCAGAGCATATATGAGACTACAGAAGGATTGGGGAGGACAATGATAACTGGTGAATGTTCTTGTTCCAGCATTGGTGATTCCTAAAAGTGACCTGAAGTGACAGTTTCACAAAAGCAGATGCACACCTGATAAAGAAGAAATCTGTGGAGCTGATCAATCGAATGAAGAGGGAAAATTATTTCTCTGCCAAGTCGATAGAGGCTTTTGACTCTATCCCGTATGAACACAGACTGTTCAGTCAGACTTCATCAGTGTTCACATTGATCTTCATGCCGAGAATCCAGGTTGCAGCAAATACCAAATGGCTGCAGATTACCAGTTGGGAATTGCTGCAGAAGATCGATACAACTATAAAGGGGTTCAATGCTAGCAGAGAAGAGATGAGAGCCATACAACTAATGACCCTCTAGAACAGATACATCTTGGACATGATCACAGCTATGCATGGAAGTGTGTGTGCAAAAATCAGAAAAATCATGTTGCACATGTATACCTGATCATGATGGAGAATGGAACCTTGACAGAGGCCATAGAGATGCTAACGAGGCTACACGCCCAGATGATAGACGAAGTAGAAGACATTGCTGATGACAGTTGTTTTGGATCACTTTTTTCTTGGGTTCCACAATGGATGGCAGATATGTTCAAATTCCTCGGAGCCCTGATAGTGTTGGTGCTGCTTGGATTCTGTGTGATCAAGATAGTAATCACTCAATGAAAGAAGGCAGCAATGAAAGCCATAGGAATGAACATCATGATTGATGTTGTATCAGGATGGAAGGCCAGAGACTTGATAGATGGAGAAATAAGAGACTTTGTGAAGGCCAGTATCCATGCACCTGAGGGGACAAAATTCCCGTATGCAAAGAACCATAAGAAGTATGCGCGAAGATGGATCTATTGCAGCCCAAGTGGACAGTGCATGCTCACAACTTGGAACAAGTATGAGCATGTAAAATCAGCTGGATGCCGAAGCGAGTCATAAAGATATGGATCCCTAAAAAGCATTTCTTCAGGCAAGGATGTCTAGATGTGAAGGATGATGGGAGAGTGGTCGATAAATCACCCAGAGGGGGGGAGTGTAGAGAAGGAGCCATGTACCCCCACCTCAACCACTTCACCCATATTGCCTATATGTTGGGAGCCAGAGTGTGAGACATGTGCGGTACCACTAAGAATATCGATACCAAAGAGAATCCTGGAAGCAAGGTTCCCATTGAGAAAACCATACTTGCATACGAGAAGGTATGATGGCCATTTGAATGAAATCCCGGAAGAAGCAGAGCAAGTGGATGGCCAAGACGGATAGTGACGTCATACAGAGTCGAGCTGATGTACATAGAAGAGATGCAGAGACAAGACAATGCAGATATTCTATAAGGCATCAAGAAAGTATCAAGGATAAGCGACATCTTGGGACCAAGGTGAAGAAGCTTATGCCACAGAACTGATGAAGATATCAAGCCAGTTTACACGTGTACAGATGCAGAGAAACGCAAGCAAAGTATTCTTGAGGCTAGCTTTGTAGTGAATAGATTGCGGCATGCACCAACATATACATATATGCATAAGTGAGTAATGATTGGATGTTTCCACAACGTACTATAGCAGAGCTGGGCTAGAAAAGGAAGGCCTCTTTTTCCAGTGTGTCGCAGTAAGAAAACAAATCAATTATCAAGTGAATCTCAGAAAGGCGAGGCTGGCTGAGCCATGAAGCCAAGCCAAGAAGCCAAGGTCTTATCAGGCTGGAGTGAGCAGACATTGGATACAAATCATGTGAAAGAACAAAACTCCTGTTCAGAAGGCATGAACCAAACAAGGAAGACGTCAGAGGTCTATTAGAAAATAGTATTTTTAATACACAAGAGGCTCGATTCTGTGGTCTTCCGTCACGTGGAAGGATGAAGTTGGAAGGACAAGATGGACACACCTACGCATGAGGGCAGAGAGTGCCTTCACTCCCAAGGACAAGTTCAAAGTCCTAATTGGCAGCAGAACACTGAGGTGATGATAGATGAATATGCTAATTGGTGGGAAGCTATGGTCAAGACGAGCTCACCAGCACCTGCGAGCCCAGCCTGTGTGCTGCTATCATAGGTGGAAAAGTACTGATGGAGGTTAGAGTGCCAAACAATTTTAGGGGACCACGTAATCAAGGGTCCTATAGTTTGTGTTGCCAATAGGACGTCATGTATTTAGTGACGTTCATAGTGACCTGTTTAAGAGGAGGGATTAGTTTCCCCACCTGATGTTAAGAAACCAATTATTTTCTTTCACTGTTCCATACTAGTATAGAACGTATATTTAGATATTCCCTTAGACCCTATCACTTTTTTCAATAGGTTTTGTAGTTTGCCATATAGGATGACGTTAGTAAATACGTAAGTTGACGTCACCTATGACAATTTATTGCTATAAAAGAATGCTTTTTTCTAAGATTCATTAAGAGAATTTGCATTGAGACGTCCATTGATGTCCGTTGTACTCCTTGTTTTAGATAATTGATATTAAAACAGTTATCCTTTTGCCTACTACCTGAGTCGTTTTGATTACTGATGTATGAATAAAGTCTGCCTCCCCATCCATCTCAAGCGTATTTCTACTCATATTAAAGGGCTGGAGATCACTCAGTTCACTGCTAAAAGACTGGCTGGGAAAATTTGAGAATGCAAACGTAGTTGTTGCAGGAGACTTCAATGCCATTTGCGAGCCGTTCCGGGCGTACCAGATAAATGGGAAGATCAAATCTAGGGCTGAACAAACATGAAGGCTGTGGAATACCTTTATGACAGACTGGCATCTTTTCCCTGGTACACCTACAGAAGAAGAGATAAATTACTTCTATACTTGGAAAAGAGGAAATCGAAAATCATGGATTGACCACATTTTCCTCAGTCTGGAGCTGAATAGTAAAAGTGACTGTCCAACTATTGGAGAGGATACGGGAACATCTACTCATCAAACTTAAGTTAAGTCTGGAAGAGGGAATTAAACACATTGTCCCAGCCATGGCATTCAAGTTTGCAGCGAGGGGGGTGGGGGGGATGAGATGGAACCAGAGTGCCTGCAGATCTTTCATGTATTTATGGAGGGAAGAACTGGAGTACATAGTAGAGCAGGGAGAAAATCTCACATCTTGGAACTACAACAATAAGCTGCTTGCCTGCATTAATTTGGTGTCAGACAGGGGACAGATGCAGGGAAATGCTTCTCACACAAACACATATGATAAACGCATTCAGAAAGTGAAAGCAGCAAAGAGAGCGGCTATTAGAGAATGTCACAGTCAGTCTGCCTCATATCACAATTCTTGTGAAGGGAAGAGGAAGATCCAAGCAGGCTTTAAACGAGAGGTGAAGTTAATTAAGAGGGAAACCTCAATCAAGAAAAATGAAGAGATGATAGGGGCAATTGTAAAAAAGGACTCAGTTAACTTTTGGGCTTTGATGGGAGGAACGTTGGGGAAAAACCTTCCTACTTTAGGTGATTGCCAAATCCTGGCACAGATGTGGGAAAAATACCTACCGGGGAAATATGCCTTACCGGAAAATCTGTCTAAATAACATCCAGAAGGAGATGGAAGGTACATGAAAGATGCCTGTCCATGGGAGCTAGAGGATGTGTTTTGGGCTATACCCTAACCCCTAAACCCTCAAGAGCGCTAGGCCCAGACAATATCATGCCTATCATCATCAAAGGGAACAGGGAAATCTGCCCCCCCACAACCCCCATGACAGCTTTTCCAACATGTCTGGGGGACTCAGGAGGTGCCGGATACCTGGAAACAATCACTAGTAGTCCCCATATATAAGACGGAAGACGAATAAAACCCACCAAATTACAGGACCATATAATTACTGGATTCTTCCAGTAAAATCTTTGGAACCCTGCTGCTGAGGGATCTCAATACCCAAATCAATAAACATATCCTCTTGTCCGACTGCCAAATAGATTAAGACCTTTGTGGGGCTGCGGCAGGGTTGTGTGGTGGAGCCAACTCTCTATGACCTACACACATCAGATCTAGAGAGTGTGTGGAAGGGAGGCACAACCAATTTAGTCAGGTTGGGTTCAGTTGCGCTTGACTGGATTGCATTTGCAGATGACATCATCCTATTGGACCTCATCCCCATTGGCCTCTAGCGGACACTGGCGCTGTTCCATTCATATGCGGTGGAGAATAATTTAAAAACAAATGGCAACAAATCAGGAGTTTGCATCTTCACGACAAAGAAAAATCCCAAGGTAATGATGTGGCAGGTAGGAGATGAGCCCTTGGAACGCGTATCTGCATTGACCTATTTAGGGTATGAAGTGCTAAACACCGGCTCAAAAAAAGACAGACAATTATATCTAAAATCAAACTATGGTCCACAGATAACAAAAATAGTGAGTCTACGCGCAGCTATGCACCTTCTCTTTGACCCCATTGATCCAATTCTATCTTATGCAAATTGAACCAATAATACCCTATGGTCTCAACATCAATTTGTCTGATTTGGGGGACAGCCTGGATGTAATCCAAGGCATGCTTTGGAAGAATACCTTAAGGCTAGCTAGCTCCACCCCAAACTCTGTCATAAAATATGAGTTTGGGCTTACCTCCTTGGCAAGCAGGGCCACATGAAAGAAAGCTGCTGATTTATGCCAAACTCCTAAATCCACCATTACATTCTTTGTACAAAAAATGGGGGGTGCACAGACCCACCCTTCAGGGGCATCCATCACTGCCTTCAAGCAATATATGAACACCCTGTTGATTGAAATGGGAGCCTCTCAAGAGGAACTCATCTTAAACCCAGCTAAGGTTAAAAAGAAGCTCTTCCAACAGGATTGGGGGAAAATAGCTCATCCTTTGGGGAAATAGTCCCTCTATAAAGAATATTCAAAGTTGGTTTATAAAAGGGGTCAGGTAGCTAAATATATACTTATCTTTCCGTGCTCCAGAAGAAGAGCACTTTACCTTTGTTTCTGTTTAAACCAGCTACCTATGCTGGAAAGAGTGAACAGCTTGAAGAGTAATGGAAGTTGTAGATTGTGTGGGGTAGAGGGATTGACAGAATCCTCGAAACATCTGGTTATGGACTTTGAGGCCCCGAGGGAAGCTTGGTCGTGCAGTCTAATGGGTGGACAATCGCAGAGTTTAATTCTGGTACTATGTGAATTCCTCTCTGAAACATTAAAGAAGTTGAAAGAGCACACCTCGGGAACATAGTCTGTACTTATAGCCACAAATGCTGCATGCTGGGGATATGCCCATTAGCCTTTGAAGTGCAACATATTGGTTTTTGGTATTCTATAACGCTATGTAAATCAGGAAAACTAAATTAGGATATTTTGGGTGTTTTTATATTAGGATTTGTACAATGTTTTGTATATTTACATTTTGAAATGTATTGAATGTTTTCTAACTTCTTTTTTTATGATATGATATTGTGAAAGTTTCTCATTTGTTTTGTGTCTTGTATCTTAACCTATGCGAAATAAAACACAATAAATAAATAAAAAATAAAAAAACAGTCAGAAGAGTGATCCCACTTTTTTTTATATTTCTTCAGACATCCACACTTCCCGTGCCCCCCTTACTTACTGCAGACAATGCACTCTGGGATCTGACATCAGGTGGCAAGACTCTTATTCAGTGCTTTAAATTGGCCGGCACTATCCGGCCCTCAGTACCAGCCCTTCTCAAAATATGTACTTTGCAGTGCAGTCACTTCTCATGAATAAATATGCGTACCGGTACTGAAGGCCGTTGATTTTCTGTGCAGGCCAATTGAAGCTACAGAGCAAATTCGCAGCTGTACCTGTTCCTACAAGCTGATTAGTCACTTGGTTCTTTATTTAGCAAAGCAGACAGTGCCCAATCAGCTTGCAGGATCAGATGGACAATAGTTTTCTGGTCACCCCCCCAGCCCAGTCCAATTTAAGTCCCGGAAGTTCAAATTTGCAATGTTTGGCCACAAATTTTGCAGATAAACGCATACTGTCAGGCACACAAATTCAGTTGTTTTTGTTTTGGCTGCCCAACTTTGCTTCTCATTGCTTGCTGCCGCCACGATCCATCGAAGAAACAGGTAAACTGTTTGTTTTGCCGAGTTCTGCATTTATACTGTACTCCAAGGGCTGCCCAGCCTGGAGTGAGGCCAGCTGGCAGAGCTGTAACTCCTTCATACATTTGTTCTGCCCAGCTAAGTTTAAATTTCAGCTTCATAGTGCCATTTATGTGTGTGTTAAGCGTGGACCTTCCTTTTTTTTTAAACCTATGCAGTGTAATAATGGGTGAGGCATTCTTTATTTGTTTGATGACCATTTCACAGATTGGTGGCTTTTGCTTTTTACTCATCCAGTGTGTTTTAATGGGCGAGGCATCCTTTTTTAGTTTGGTGATTAGGTGACCATATCATGTTTCCTTTTGGAAAGGAATTGCTTTGATTTTGCGTTTTACCTATCGAGTGTTTTAATGGGCGAGGCATTCTTTCTTTGTTTGGTGATCTGATGACAATTTTGGAAATTATTGCATTTGGGGGGCTGAAGACTTGTTTAACATCCGAGTAACCCAAAAGTCACTGTGATTTATAAGTGAAAGCAAGGCCAGGTAATGAAAAGGTGCTGCCACAGAGTTGGTAATATGCTGACCTCAAGATGGATTTTTTGGCATTCAAATGAGGGAAGCGTTTTTCAAAGTGTGTTTCTCTTTAAGACAGGTTATGCCATCTGAGTGCCACCCTCTGGGGCGCTTGAAGCTGGAATCTGAGAGAGCTTTGTTTTAAACGTGAACTTGCAGATATGGGAATTCTGTGATGGTGATAGGGCAATTCCAGGCAGGGAACAGTTGCTCTTCATGGTGGGGTACAGAGGAGTTGCCATTGAGTGCAGTGATAGCATGGCAGACAATCTATGTTGATAGAGGAGTGCCAAAGGGGGCTGAACGTCTCACCACCAACATCTCTGAGACTACAGATAGCTGCAGAGCAATGCCAAAGCACCACTGATTTAAAGGAAATGCACAGTAATGAGTCACACAGGTTCGAGTGGAGAACAGGTGATATCTAGAGTCCCCTCGGTAATCACAAAGACATTGCAGCACTCAATAGATGGTGATTTGATTGGCCATGATGCTGGTGTCTATCACATATGTGAACATGCTCTAAAGCTGCCACACTCTATGCATATCCAAAACTCTGTAAAGGGTGAATCTGGAGCTCAGTGTTTGTGTCTGAGTACTATGACATGTCATACAATGTTCTGTTAAGATATATGTTCTATCCTCCTGCATTTTTGCCGGAATAGTACATTATATTATTAGTTTTAATGTACATCTTCTTTCTGCCTTGATGGGGTGATTCACTACCACACACACTCCTGTTGGAACTTTCACTTCTGTCCATCATTGTTTTAATGGAATCCTCCTAGATTTTGATTGTGCTGCACACGTTAGCAGCCCTCAGTACTGGCAAAGGGCCGCAACACCAAAGTACATGTACAATGTCTGCTGGTAAGCCGCCCATTCTGAACCTAAGATTCACCTCCTGCCCTCTATTTACAGGACTCGGTCAGTGTAGTCTATGATGAGAGGGGGGGGGCAGATTTGGTTTATGCAGTATAACTCTCAGCAGAGCCCAGCCTTGGTGCAAAAGGAATCCAACCTTCCACAAAACTATTACCCTTACAATAACGTTCCTAGCAGATCTCAAGAACTCCCCGGCAACCTGGTCCATGGCCTTGATCCCAAACGACCCACAGATCAAAACCCACCCTTTATTCGTAGTGCCCATAGTTCCTCCTAGCTTTCCTATCTAAACACAAGAACGTTTATTCCAAGGTGTAAATGGATGTGTGTGTGCTCCCCTGTTCCTGAAAGCATTGGTTGAACACACCTAGGAAGTGCAGAAAGACTTTGAAACCTGTGCCTAAAGTGCAAGACATTATCTTCATATGGGCCTTAGAATAGACTGCAGCCCTCCTTGTGTGGTGTTCTTAATGCCGGGGAAAAAATGTGCACTCACCACTAGTCACTGGGTAGTGATAATTGACTCTCGCCAAGTAAGAAATGAAGTGCTCTCTCTATAGAATTAAGGTGGCGAGTGACTTTTTATTGCTGGCTAGTAACTTTCAATTATAAATATTCAGAGTTGTGCCAGTGCATCCGATGTGCTGTGCTCGCGGGTGCCTGTCAGCCCGCCAGGAAAAACCTGGCGGGCTGACAGACACCCGCGACCACAACACGTAGTAAGGCAGTCCGGATGTTGAACTGACAGCATTAGTTTGTCTGGCCAGTGATAATAAAGAATCAAGATAATCTCCTAAGGTTTTGGTCGTCATTGCCGTCGATAATGAAAGACTTGAAGGACTTTGCTCAGACGTTGATGTGATCCTAAGATGAGGAGGTCCGTCGTGTCATGGTTGAGGCAAAGTTCATGTTGAGCTATCCACGCCTGCAAAACGTTGTAAACATCATTCAGGGATTTGGTGTCCACTTCATGATCACCCGAGATAGGTATGAGTTTCTGGGTGTCGTCAGCGTAATTGGTATATGTGTCACCCACATAGTCAAGGATATCGAACAGTGGTTTGGTGAACAAGTTATAAAGTGTCAGTGATACACACGAACCTTGGGGAACACCACAGTGAATGGGGGAGGGCTCTGCAGATGCTAGAGGGGAGAATACTCGCATAGATCTGTTGTCTAGAAAGGAACTAATCCAGGCAGTGGCCGAGTCAGAAAAGTGTCCAGCTGATTTTAGGTGTTGACGGAGGATTTAGTGGTTGACCAAATCAAACGCTGCTGAGAGGTCCAATAGTAGTAGCAAGGCTAGTTTCCCATTGTTTTTCAGAACCTGAATCTGATTTTTTAGGTCGATGAGGGCGGTTTCTGCCCCGTGCCTAGGGCGGAAACCAGATTGCCTCAGGCCAAGAAGTTTGTTGACTTCCAAGTATTCCTGGATCTGCAAATATGCTGCTCGATCCAATATTTTGAGCATGAATGGGACCGTGGTAATGGGCCTATAATTTGTTGGTGTACTAGGATCAAGTGAAGGTTTTTTGAGCAAAGGGATGACCCAGGCGTCCTTTAGGTTATTCGGGATTATGCCTGATTTGAAGGACGAGTTTATGAAGGAGGTGATGAACAGGGCTAAATCATGTGAGGCCTCTTTGATGATTGAGGCTGGGCATGAGTCACCTTGGCAATTAGACAATTTGAGTTTGTTGATTATACTTTCAACATCAGTAATAGTTAGAGGAGAGAAGCTGAATGGTTGTTGTGAGGGGGTGGCCAGGGTGTTGGAACTAGTGGTGGGTTTGGGTTGATGATCAAACTGCACAGAGTTTTGCTTAGATTTAATTTTAGCTTGGAATGTGGCAATTTTGTCCAAGAGTGCATTTTGTATGTTTGAGCACCAAGTACTGTCTTTGGTGCAAGAATCAGGTGGGGTTGCAGGGGATTCGAGTTCCTTCAGAATCTTGAACAGTTCTTTAGTATTGGAATCTGTTTGCGTAATACGCAGGTTGTAGGTGTCTTTTTTAGCTTGGATAATGGCCTCTTTGTAGTTGAGGGATGTTATGATAAGGCTGTCCTTGTGGGTATCAGAAGGATAACTATTCCACCGGGATTCAGCAGTGCGTTTTAATTTACGTAGCACTCTTAAGTGTGAAGTAAACCAGTAGTTGAGATGTGCACGTGGTTTAGATTTCCTGAGTTTAATAGGGCAATGGAGTTCAGTGCTGTAAGGAAGTCATGGTTGTATATGTCAATAAGTACAGTGGGGTCTGAACAAGATGCAGAGGCTTTGTTAAGGGTGGGAATGATGAGTGGCAATAGTTTATCGCAGGTGATGTCCCTTTTGTTTCTGGTATGCAAGGAAGGGTCTGAGGTAGGTTTGTGACGTTGATTGGCTTTTATGTTAAATGTAATAATGTGGTGATCTGACCAGTCGCAGGGTAAGTTAGACTGTAAACTGATGTTACAATTAGAGTAAACTAACCAGTCGAGAGTCCTCCCCTTGTTGTGGGTGGGTTCAAGTATGTGGTGGGTGTAACCTAAATGTGTTAGCCAGTTAGCAATGTCAGCAGCAGTGGAGTCATTGGGGTCTTGGAAGCCCAGATTAAAGTCCCCTAATAGGATGATTTGTGAATTAGTTTTAGATGTATCCCCTAATAGGGCTGTAATGTCTTCCTGTAAGGAAGTGATAGGGGCAGGAGGTCTGTAAATCAAGTGTACGGTGGCAGTTTGGTTAGGAGAAATAGGAAGTTTCACTGAGAGTAGCTCTGCAAAGGGAATCTGTTGGTTGGGCATTACTCTGAGGCCGAGTGAGTTCTTGTGGATAAAGGCAACGCCACCGCCTCTCGACTGAGGGGTGTTGCGGTCGCATCTGAAGATAGAGTAACCTGTCAGTATGGCGAGGGAGAGTAGGGGTCCTGAGGCTGCATGTAGCCATGTCTCGGTAATGGCGAGGAAGTCAAGATCTTGCGTGGTGATGAGGTCGGCAATGTCTAACGTATGGGCAGGGAGTGACCTGGTGTTGACCAATGCTCCTCTAACTATCTTTGGGCGTGTTGGCTGGGCAGTCGTGAGAAGATGTCGGTAGAGGGGTGGTGAGCATAGAGTGTCTCAGACTCGGTAGGGGAGACTTGGCAGTGGTGCAAGGCTTCAGTGTGTGGGTGATTACACGAGGGATTCTGGAGCCCAATTTAGTATTTCTTAGCGACAGCGCGCATGGTTGATTGGGAGTGGGTTTCGTGGCAAAGTGCTGTAGCCATGAGGTAAATGCGTTTAAGTAGGGATTGGTAGTTGTAGCTGAGGTACTAGGCAGTGAGTTGCTAGTAGGGTATCTACCTAAGGTGAGGCCCTGGGGAGGGGGTGGCTGGTGTGAGAGCCTGTTACAACTGAAGTTATTAAGTAGGTGTAGCATCATACATGTAGGTATAATGGGGTGGTTCAGAGTGAGGCTAGTGTGGTAGTGTGATGAGGTGGGGTATGTAGATGACCAAGCTAATAGGCTTAGCAGTGGGATTAACCTCTGTGTGAGCAGTAGTATTGAAAGAAAGGGCATGTTGGGCAACTGAATGATACAGGCATGCAAGAAGAATAGTATGCTGGTCAGGTGCGCAATAGTGAGCTGTGAATTCTGGTAATGGGAATTCTGGTAATGGCTACCTATGTGGCGAGATAAACGCTAGTAGATTAGGTTCTATTGCCAAGCGATTAGCTGTCTAGCATAGGTCTAGTCGCAAGGATAGTGTCAAGTCACAATAGGGAGGTAGATGGTGTGTGATTAGAATTACTGACAGACTATAGGTTGTAGGGTTTCTGCAACATCATGGTTAAAGTACAGTGATTCTAAAATGTAAGCAACTGATGAAAGCATAAATGTATGTAGCAAAAAGGCTAGTTCAGCGAACTGTTACATTACAAACTATCACATTTTCCAATCATCCCCTTTTCCGTTCTCTTTGGCACACTTTTTTTTCACTCCAGACTATGGTTTGGTTGCCGCCCTGGGCATGATCACAATTCATATCTCTACTCAAAGAAGGCGTAGTGCTCAAGGCCACTGCTGCAGTGATGGGCGCAGTAAGAAAAACTAACAACATTAGAAGAATGGGTCAAAGAGAGGAGGATTGGATACAACATGGGGTGCAGGTTATGTAAGAGGTTGGGTTTATAACAGGGTGGCCCAAGTAGTGGGTGTGATCTTGGGCAGATCACGTAAGCGGATTATTCCTTATCTGCCAAAATTGTGACATCTATGTTTGTCCTTGTGATCTTCTACTGCACACACTTTTTGTTTGACTTGATGTAATTGAATTGTTTTGCAAATCGTAAGGGTGCCTATCCTTTTGGCCAAGAAATTGTATGAATGACTGTAAACCAGTGAGTAACATTTTTATTTTTTCTTTATATTTTTCTCTTTGTAATTGTTATTGCATAAATCAGGGAATCCTACTCAGATCAATTGAAGCCCGTGAGCCCCCCCTAACTTCGGGAGTTAGGAAGTGTAACCAGGACATACAGACCGTGGTTGGCTACATAGGAAAAAGTACCAATATGAGTTTGCTGTAGTGGATCCAGACGGGCGCTGGTCAGGCTACAAAAAGGAAGCAGATGAGATGGAGTCTGAATGCATAGAGGACACTGAATCATCTGTTTGCCACAGGCCCATGCATGCTCTGCAGAGGCAAGCCCACATCTACAAAGCAGTTCATCTGCTGCTACAATGATCTGTGTGAACAAACCCGACTGCTGATGTACTGAGCAAATGCAGTACTTATGCAATAAATATGAATGGCTCATTATCAGAGACAGAAAGCTTGGTTGCTCAACATGCAATAAGGTCATTGGGTACAAACAACTCAAAAGGTTTAAGAGTAGCAGTAGAACGGCTGGAATGCACAGTCACACACTATGGAGAAGACAACAAGAAGCAGCAGGTTTCAGTGCGAGAAGGAAAAAAAAGAGAGCATAAATGCTCTGTTGCCCATGTTACTGCAGAGCAATTTGCACATGACTCTTTGAAAAAAACCATTGAAAATACTGCTGTTGCAATGCATGCTGCTGAACAGGAAACATCATGCCATGTCTTTCGCACTGCCTATAAAATAGGGAAATATGGCAGGCCAAATCGAGAAATGATGGTTTATGTGGATGTACTAGAGCTGAATGGATTGAACACAGCCAGAGTTTTACACTCGAACCATCCCTGTGCTGATATCGTGGAGCACATTGCAGCTGAAATGAGAGAACAGCTTGCATAGGACATATTGCAAAATAAATGACAAATATGACTGTTCATTGATGAGTCCACTAGTTTTAGTGGAAAGTCGCTGCTTGTACTATGCCTGACTGCAGCAGTTGCTAATGATTCTGCTTGAGCTCGAGGGTACTGCAGCTGCTGACATTGTTAATGCCTTGATTGAATATTTGCACTCCCACGGTTTGCATGCAGACTTTCTTCGAGAATGATGTATTTCCCTTGCGTGTGACGGTGCATCTGTCATGCTTGGAAGGCAGGTTGGGGTTGCCGCACAGCTTCAGAAGTGATATCCAGGTTTATGTGTGTGGCACAGTTCAGATCATTGCTTGGAGCTCGCTGTGGGCGATGTCATGAAAGTTATTTCTGGGCTAAGTCCTTTCCAAATTTTCTTTGATAAGCTTTACTCTCTGTATCATGCATCCCCAAAGAATCGAGGGGAACCGAGGCAATGTGCAAAAGATATTGAGCAGTGATTCCTCGTTATTGGGCATATCTTGACCTTTCGCTGTCAAGTGGCACAGCGAGTAGAGCGCTCGCTTTGACATCCGTGCAGAGCCTGCCGACGCAGGTTCGAATCCCGGCAGGGCCAAACTCAGCCTTTCATCCTTCCGTGGTCGATAAATGAGCCCCACACACCGTGGGTAATAATAAGCAGCGCTCAGATACCTGAGGGTTCGTAGTGCTATATAAATGCGAAATTATTATTATTATTATTATTATCTTCCATGGAAAGGAGTGTAAACGCTGTTTGGCAGAGCTTCTCTTCAGCCCACCAGCATTTATTTTTACAGCTGCAGGTGACCCAGGGCGAGATTCCAGAGAATGAAACTAAATATGTTGGTCTTGGTAACATTCTAACGTTGTGTTTTATGCTGGATGTCTTCATTGAACTAAGTGATTTTTCAAGACAGCTGCAACACCGTAATGCAACACTCCCAAATGCAGACAGATTGTTAACCAGAGTCATCAGGGTTTTTGAGTCCGTGATAAACAACCCTGGACAATGCGCGGAAGAGGCCATGGAGGCCTGCACCAATGTATCTTTTAGAGGATTGGTACTGCATGACCGTAGTAAATTTCCAGCAATAAATGCAGGAAGGCTTTTATAAAGTTTTGTCAGAAAACTTCAAATCAAGATTGGCTACCACAACCTCTTCACATGTAAGCACTAATGGGTCAGATGCTGATTGCAGGGAAAGGATTAAAACTCTCATGCACCAAGCAAAGCTACTCTACACATCACACTGGCCACAAGGGCAAGAAGAAATTGATATTCAGCATGGGGAGAAAGATGTGCAGCACATTTACCAAATCCTTAGTGTAAATGTGGGGGATAGTTGAAGGGGATTTTTGCAACATAAGGAATGTAATTCTGCCCACATTCCAGCCGATTTCATGCCATTAATGAAGGCTGTAAAATCCATAGCTGCATAGACCAGTGAATGTGAATGTAGTGTTAGTTGCATGAATGACCTAACCGCAAAAAGAAATTCCCTTGGCACACAACGATTGTCGTTTCTTATATGTTTGAAATGTGTGGGCCCACCAATCCGGTGATTTCATCCGCTTCCTTATGTAAAAGCATGGTTACAGAAGGGGAGAAGATGTGCTCGCAAACAAGGAGTGCAGCTTTCACCATATGAGTCAATGTGGACACGTTTCTGACTTAATGTGTCAATTTCCTGTACAAGGAACTGTTTTCTTTTTAAGAGATTTACTTTTTTCTGATTTCAGAACCATAAGGTACACCTACGTTTTTGTCAGTAATGTCGTTTGGGGGTCGCCAAGGGTCGCAACTGCGAACCCTAAGGTTTTCCTGGCTACCCCTGTGGTCTCCCTTGCTACCCCTAAAAAAAAAAGAAAAAAAGAAAAGGTATTTTTTTTATTTTTTGTTTTTACATTGGAGCTCCTGGGCTGTGGCCAGTGTCATGTGGCTCTTTGTTTCTGGAGAGGCTGGAATGTATGTTGAGGCCTCTTAAAAAAACAGGGTTTCCACGAGTGTAAAACTTTGAGCAGTAACCCTAAATAAGAAAGAATAGGAATTACAAATAATTTGTCTTTCTGGAATTCTGTACAATAATGACTAGACTCATTAAAGGGGTGAAAGGTCATGTTCTATTGCTTCCCGTGATGTCACTTCAGGGTGGGGTCAAATTCATGTGATGTTGTTAGAGGTCAATGGTCATGTGATGTTACTTCCGCAACCCCATGTATTTTGGTGAAATGACGTCCCTGGTTTTTGTGACGTAATAACATTACGTCCCATATCAAATACCTTGAGCATCTAAAGCAAATCATTAAGATGCCATGAAATTTGTGGATACATGTACATACTTAAATATGACACTATTTAAAGTGAATAAACTTGAATTATTCCATTGCATGTAAGTGTGGAGGGCCTTTGTTTTTAGTATTTGAATTACAAATGTGTGTTTTTCATGTTATCCTTGTGAAAATTACAGCACTTACGGATAAATAAAATGTCAGTATGCACAGAGAAGTGCACTTAAACAAGTCCAATAAATGTCACCATGAAAACCTAGAAATATTGCTATTCGATGCTTCACAGAGTGGTATCTTTGCAAAAACCACAATTTTCCTCCAAAATTTGCCACATGTTTATGCCTGAACAGGACTCTTGGTGAGTACCTGAACTTCTTTTTTTCCATTTAAAGCACTGCTCTTATTACTGTAGGAAGGATTGACACCTTACAGTAGGGTTTAAATAGACCAACTCACATTGGCAAAATAAATATATAAGAGATTGAGACCCACCCCCTTTAAATGAATCCGCTTAAAGACTCATCTTGAAAAAACCTGATGAGGGTTCTGCTGGAAACTTGTTGGGGTAACGTCAGCCCACAGACCCCAGCCATTGGGGTGAAGATTAAGATTCCCTAAAAGGAGATATAGGACCTTCCATACCCCATGAAGGTAACATGTGAAATAACCTGCTATTGGAAAGATTGGCTGCTGCTGAACACTGATGCGCAGTACTCTGCTTGCTGAAGTGGCAAACCATGCAAAAGTCCCAGGCATGCTTCCGAGCTGGTATGGGCAGAAGATTCACATTTCATCAAGTATCCAATGCAGGGTCTAACAGCATACCAAGAATCTGCTATTGAATAGCCTAACTGCTGCTGGACCCTGGTCTGGACCCTGGTACCCATAACTATCTGCTGAGGTGGCACACCTGCAAGTGTCCCTGGCAACACCCCTTGCTGAAAAGAGCAAAACACGGGTTAATCTTTCCTCAGAGACCCAGGGGACAGTCTTACAGCACCCTAAAGAAGATGTTAAGGTAGTTAACAGTGGTTCTGTCCACCTGGCCTTGCTCTATGGGTCTTAAACCTCAATTAAAACCCCATGTTATACCTTGAAGACATATTCTTGTACTTGAACTTGATACAAAAAATTTTAGCTTGCAGGCCTCGGTTCTTCATCATCACCCAGAGTGCTTTGTATCTTCAAAAGTCTGTAATATCTGTGTATTTCCTTACAGTGGTAGGTGGCTAGTGTTTTTAATAGTTGTTTGTCCTTTTAGTTTGATTGAAGCCTTGTATGTGTATGGAACCTTGATTGGACATTTCTTTTATTTTGGCACCACAGTACTATTGTTGAATGGGATACTTCCTTGCTGGATCACACCCCTCATGAAGAGTTTACCCTGCCCTCAGTTTATGCTACCTTAAAGAGGCAAAAGATGTGTACCATTGATGTTGTGCATGGTTCACCTTAATGAATTAGGTCACTGCTGCTTTAGTTATAGAGTGGCGCTGAGTAGGATTTTAGAAGCCACTGATCATCCCTGTAGTGCTACAGAGCAGTAGTTATTTCATTACAATTGATTTCTAGCAAGGCGCCTTGATGCTTCTTTATGACAAGTGAGCATTAAACATGTTCAAAATAATAATAAACACATCAATATATCATGAAGAATATTCAAACAGTAGCAAAAAGTGCCCCGTTCTCTGAATGGGTTCTGTAGACAGACATGACAACACTCTCCTCAGTTGTTGAAAAACAACATTCCTGTAGGTCGCTGTTCTGATTCGCTTATCGCTATATGTGCTTTGCACCCTGAAGTTAACTACACTGAGAATGGGCACGTGTGGCCGGCTGACATACCAAGGAGCAAGCATCAGGGGGAGGTGAGAGTTGGTGTGTTGCTGCATACTGGGACCTTCTGTGCTCTCTCCTCATCTGTCGCCTCCCCTTGGCATGGTGCAGTTTGTTGTGGTGCACTGCAGGGCAAAAATCTTGGAAAACCTGCATCCTAGGGCCTGGACCTCGAGTTTCGTTCCTCCTGTCGGGCCCGGTTCTTCTATGACCACATTGATGTTTTGCTGATTTCAGGCAACCGTCTCATGTGTGAAGGTGCTGGATCCAGGGAAAGAGGTGGGATGTCCAAATGTCATGTAGTTAGTAATGTCCGGAGGGTCCTAACAGGTAACTATGCAAATCTTGTTGCAGATTGGTGAAACGGTGTGAAATTGTATAAAGAACAATGCTTCGACACAAAACCACAAACAAATGTTGACTTTTGCTGAAATCCGGGGAAAGGGGTGAGGTGTCCAAATGTCATGTAGCCAGTAATGACCTCAGTCACCCTCCTCACGCATCAGTCCTCCCTCTTCACTTCTCCTTATGCCTCTCACCTACTCGACATATAATGCACATCTCAGGAAAATATTGCTTCTGATCATCACTACTCAGTTATAATTATGTTACATTAGATTTGTAAAGCACGCCACGTCCATGAACACAACCTTCTGGTTGTGGTGCTACGCTCATGTGATCACTGATGTACTGGTCAGTGATTGTCTGTCCTGGGGTAGATCTGTGGGGTGGTGAAGTGAGCAGTACTGGGTGGGGGCCAGCTATGTTTAGCTCCTCTCCTACCTTTCTGGGTGTGCTGTCGAGGTACAGGGGTGTCTTCGAGAATTCCTGATTGCCACTGGTGGTAGGGAGTGGTGACGGCACAGATAGCTATGGGCCTTCCTCAGCTCCTCCCTGTGGAATATATAAACATATGTCAGAGGGTAGGTGGGTGAATGGTCCTTGGAGTGATTGCCATTTTGCAAGTTCTTTAGGCTGGCCACCTCTCTGTTCCTGGGTATTTTACAGGGCAGCTTGGCCTTATTGGTCAAAGAGGTGCAGAACAACCACTGATTCTGGATGTGACAATCCAGCCCAGGGAAAATACTGAGTGCTACTTCAGCTGCAGGAAGCTTCTGAGGGAGTGCTCCTGGGATGGATTTAACTGTCAAATAGAAACATGGTTTCCATTTGACAGATCCAGTTCCCAAAATTATGCATGTCCCATGGGCCAAGCAAGGCCTGGGGTGTTTTTATGCTCCACTGGGGATGCAGGCGTGAGTACTGCAGGGCTATATGTGCAAAGAGAGCATGTTACAGCCCCCTGCACATTCAGTGGCCCAGAGACATTAATCTTGGAGCACTCCAGCTCCTCTGTACATGTGCAGGAGCCAGGAAGCTCTACCGCTGTCCTGGTTTGTTGTTAGTGATATGCTGGAGCCAGAAAACCATCATGTAAGCCTGAGGTGGAGTGGATTCTGGACAGGGGCTTCAGTTAAGCGAAAACATGTATGTATGTGTATATACATGAATGCCTACTTGTGAACAAATGCGTGTCTTCTTTGGATGCACACATGAATGAAAGAGTGTATATTTTATGGTGCACATGTGAATGAGAGATTGTATGTGGGTGGACAGGTGAAAGAGATGTTATGAATACTCTATAGTGGATCCCTGATTTGTGTGGTTTACATTTTTTCAGCAGGCCACGGCAGCCAGACTAGTTATATTTTTCTACTGTGGAATATTTTACTGGTATCATGGGTAAAGACAGCATGATGAATATTATTAAGCTGGTAGACTGTTCTACCATTGGTGCAGACAGTATGGTTGTGTTTTCTTACTGTAGCATGGCATTTTATTATGGGCATCAAGGGTGAAGCAAAAATTATATGTGTATTACATTGTTAGACCAGCCTACATTGGTGCAGTCAGTCTGGTTTTGTTTTTCAACTGTGGCATAGTATATTTTCCCAGGGATCACGGGTAAAGCAAATATTATAAGTGTTATCAATTGGCTAAAAAGGCCTAAATTGCTGCAGCCAGTCGGTTATATGATATGATATGATAAGGCATTTGTAACGCGCCTATACACAAGTGTTTCAAGGCGCGACGAGGCGGGGGGGAACAGAGGGAGACAGACAACGATCCTACTAGGCCAGGTGTCATTCAGATCGCGCAAGTGCAAGGGTAGGGGGACTGGGAAAAAGTGCAGGGGACGGGGAGAGGGGAAGTGCAAGTACATGGTTAGTAGAATACAAGATAAATAATAGGGCCAGCTGGTGGCAAGTGCAAAGGTAAGTGCCAGGAGAAGGGGCGGCTGTAGGATACAGAGACAGTCTGTAGTGCATGTAGGTAGTGTAAGGAAGAGTGGCTGGGCCAAGACATGAGATCGGTGAGTGGCCCAGTTGCAGATTTAGTGCAGGTTCAGTGATTTTAACAGGGGAGAGAGGGAGAGAAAGCGGAAGCAAAGAGGAAGGTTTTGAGGTGCTTCCGGAACCGGAGATGGTTCTCCTCAAGTTTCAGGGAGGCAGGAAGGCTGTTCCAGAGGGAGGCCCCTGCTGCGGCGAGAGATCTACCACCAGCTCGTTGCTTGGAGAATCGGCTGAACCTGAGGTAGTTGGAGGTGGATGAGTGAAGGGCTCGAGAAGGAAGATATTTAGGAAGAGAGAGTTGAGGTATTTCAGCCCAAGGCCCCAGAAGGCCCTATGGACAATGCAGAGGGTTTTGAACTTAATCCTTGCAGCCACTGGGAGCCAGTGTAGTGATTTCAGTCCTGGAGAGATACAGTCCCTGGGCTTGAGGCCAAGGACAAGTCTTGCAGTCCTGTTCTGGATGAGTTGCAAAGGGCAGAGACTAGAGGCAGGAAGATTTAGATAGAGGCTGTTACAGTAGTCCAGCCTAGAGAGAACCAGAGCTCTGGAGACAGTGAGCTTCTGGGGGAAGGAGAGAAAAGGAAGGATACCTCTGAGGAGGTGTAGCTGGTAGTGTGACTTCTTAGAGAAGTCAGAGATGTGAGGAGAGAAGGAGAGTGTGGAGTCGAAGATGACCCCAAGGTTTTTTGCCGTGCAGGTAGGAGCAGGAAGAGGGCCAAGGGAGGCCGGCCAGAGAGCTGCAGGGAAGGAGGGAGTGGGTGTGCCGATAAGTAGAATCTCAGTCTTACTGGCATTAAGGCCGAGGTCGTTGCCGGCACACCATTCCTGGATAGCAGATAGACAGTCAGAGATGAGGGAACAGGAAGAGAAGGCCGAGGGTAGCCTGAAAATGAGCTGGGTATCATTCGCGTAGCACTGAAAGTTGGGACAGAGAGCGGCTATGCGTTGAGCAAGAAGTGCAAGATACTGATTGAACAGCCAGGGGGAGAGGTTAGATCCCTGGGGGACACCACAGGTAGAGAAAAAGATGTCAGAGAGGAAGGAACCCAGTTGGACCTGGGAGGGTCGATGGAGAGGAAGGAGGACAGCCACGCCAGAGCTTGACCAGTGATACCCAGGTTATCACAGAGACGGTTCAGCAGGATGGTGTGGTTAACAGTGTCAAAGGGAGAGGAGAGGTCGAGCAAGATGAGAACACAAGGGGTATTAGAGTCAAGGTTTGAGAGCAGGTCCTCACGGATGTTCAGGAGAGCAGTTTCCGTGCTTCTGGCAGCTCTGAAGCCAGACTGATGGTCATGAAGACTACCAACAGATTCAGCATGGAGATTAAGCTGGGAGCCAGTTTCTCCAGGAGCTTGCCCAGGAAGGGAGTGATAGAGATTGGGCAATAGTGAGCTGGGCAGGAGGGGTCGGAGGAGGGTTTCTTAAGAAGGGGGTGCACAAGGGAGTGCTTGAGGGGGGATGGGAAGACTCCAGAGGCGAAGGAGTGATTGCAGAAGTCAGCCAAGGCAGGCGCCAGCGAGTCGATATGGGCCTTGATAGTTTTGGAGGAACAGGGGTGGACCTGTTTTGACGAGACTTTAATAAATCGGACTTGTCTCGAAACCTCGTCAGCAGAAAAAAGGAGAAAGGCAGAGAAGGAGGGAGGAGGGGTGGCTGCCGAAAGGCCAGAGGGAGAGCAGGGAATAGGGGAGGGGAGGTGATAGGAGCAGAGTGAGGACAGGATGTCTTGAGTTTTTGAAATGAAGTGAGAGGCCAGTGCTGTGCAGAGGGCCTGGGAGGGGACAGGAGAGGTGGAGACTGCAGCAGGGTTGGCCAGCTCCTTGCAGATTTTAAAGAGTTCGGCCAAATTGTTAGATGCCGCAGAGATGCAGGCTTGGATAAGGGTTCTCTTCTTAGTGAGAACGGAGAGCCGGTATTGCCTTTGGAGCAGGCGGCAGGCAAGTTTGTCAGAGGATGAACATGAAGCACGCCATTTCCTCTATGCCACCCTGCGCTTGCGTTTAAGGGTGACAAGATCTGAGTCATACCAGGAGTTACATTTGGCTTTGGGCTTCAGGCGGATTCTCATGACAAGGGCAAGGATATCAAGGGTATCAGATATAGCAGAGTGGAGAGTGGAGAGGGCTGTGTCAGGGTGGGAGTCAGCCGAAGGAGGAGGGGGGGGCGAGAAGGTGGTAGCAAAAGCCTCAACTGACACGCGCTTCATGGGTCGGATGACCGCGAAGGTGGGTGGCAGTGATGAGGGTGGCTTTGCCTGTGGGGTAGGGAGGGTGAGGTGGGAGGAAAGGAGAGAGTGATCACTCCAGGAGAGAGGAGTGGAGAGAGGGACAGAGAGGGGAAGGTCAGAAGAGATCAGAGCATCAAGAGTGTGCCCTGCAGAATGGGTCGGCCCAGACGGGAGAACAGAAAGTGAGAGAGAGAGTCGCAGAGGTCGCGAAAGAGTCTAGAGGGAGGACAGGAGGCTTCAAGGTGGATATTGAAGTCTCCAAGAAAGAGGTGTTGAGTGGTTAAGGACAGGAGTGAGGAGGAGAGGTCAGCCCACTCAGAGAGGAAGGAGGAAATTTGACCAGGTGGCCGATAGATAGTAGCCACGGTAAGGGAATGGCTAGGAGAGAGAGAGAGTCGACAGACAAGGCATTCAAAGGAGGAGTAGGTCTGCGTAGGAGTGACAATGGCAGGAATCCACTCAGGGAAGATAAGGGCCACACCCCCCCCAGCACGGTTGGGCCTGGGCAAGGAGAGGATCTTGTAACCGTTAGGTGCAAGACCGTCAAGAGGTTATGGTTCATGCTGTGGAATTTTATTTGTACTGGTATGAAGGGTAAAGTCAGCATGATAAGTGTTATTATGTGGCTAGACTGGCCTACATTAGTGTAGCCATGTTACTGTCGCACACCATTTTCTGCTGGGAGTTGAGGGGATAGCAAACATGTTAAGTGTTATTATGATGTTAGTCTGGCCTTCATTGTGTTAGCCAGTCTGGTTATGTTTTCTTACTGTGGCATAGCATTTTTTTCAGGATATCAAAGTTATAGGAAATATAAGTTATATTATATGTCTAGTCTTGCCTACATTTGTGTGGTCAGTCTGGATATATTTTCTTACTTCAACATGGCATATATGTTTTACTGCCACCAAGGGTAAAGCAAACATGATGACTGTTATTACGTGGCTAGATTGGTCTATATTGGTGCAGCCAGTCTGGACTTGTTTTCTTACTGTGGAATGGTATGTTTTACTGGGAAAGCCAACGGGAGTATATTTTATATGGTAATATTAACATATATTGGTGCACCTACATACACATGTATGGGCACAGCCAGCATACAAATATTTTTGTACTGGGGTATATTGTGGGCAAGACATCATGAAAATGAGTTGGAAAATACTTCTGTGTACTGTTGGTGACACAAATATATTGGTCTTTTTTCAAGTTTTAGCCCACAAAACCAATTGCAAACTGTGTGGCTTTTCACACAATTTTTCCCAGAAAGTGTGTCTTAAAATCTACCATTTTAACCCATTCTCATGTTGAAGCCCCACCTCCCCACAATCACCCCTTGGTTGGGTCAGGCATCACCTCTTGTGCTGCTCCTGTTCGGCTCTCTTGCTTGCCTGGGCTTACTGAGAAACACATTTTCCACAGACGTAAACCAACCTCCTTGAATTCATTTTCCTAAATTACATTTTCTGCCTGACCTTGAATCCAGACAAAACGTAGTCTTGATTTCTGTGTCTAAATGGCTGCATACAAGGGCTGAACTTTTACTTTTCTCAGCTAGACCCACTATTCCTAAAAGATAAATGAATATACCAGAGAGGAAAAACATTAGCATCCAACCCATGTCTCTGCTTATCTATTCCTCGATCTACTATAAATGCCAAGAAAGAGGCAGACTGATATTTTCAGGAAAAGAAATATCACTGGTGCTTTAAATAGGATACGATTTAATGTCCCCCAGAGTGCGCCAGTCTGCTTATAAGATTTATAGATAACCTTTAGCCGCAAATTTCCTGGAAAGCGCGCGTTTTATTGGCAGCCATTTGAGCTGTGACTTTGCCTTTCCTGAGAAACTTAGGTCACGGCGCATTGATCATGCACAAGCCGCGGCAATAAAATTAAAACTTTGGCTGCTTGCCAATGTATTTATTCAGCGGTGCTTCTGCTGTGAACGAGGAGATTAAACTCTGCACTGCAAATCAGGTAATGGGGGCCATCTCGCCTCAGCAACACCTCATCACCCGATTGGTGCCACCGTGCTCTGTGCTTTCTCTGAACCACCTGCACATAATGGAAGACGAGCTTAGTTAATTGAGCCTGTTCACACCCGGTGCAATTAATGCTGATGTTTCGAATGTTCTCACTCTACCTAGTTTGTGTTTAATACGATTTTGAAGAAACGCCAAGAAACTGGGCAGATTTTTCTATTTCCATGTAGACCTTATCAGCTGTTTACAAAACCATTTGGACACGTGTGTGGAGGCAACATCTCAGAGAGCCAAGCTAATTACAATAGTACAGCATTAAAATAAAACAAAATGGAGGTATCTGAAATAGATGGGCCCAACAGCAGGGACTTTACAGAGAGCACTTTATTGTAGTAGGAACATGTAGGACATGGGGTGCTATAAACAGAACACTGTGGAGTGTATAGTTCAGGTAAGGCCATATTACCAGAGCTTTCAAGTATCCCTTGGCCTTGCACGACAAGGACATCCAGTCCTGATTTTCCCCTTTGGGTTCTGTTAGCTGATTTGTTTCTATTTGAAATATAGGAAAACTACAAGTCCCAGATTTCCAAGCAAAACGAAGCCTGGATGTCCTTGTCATGCATTGTCTCGGGAATCCTCACAGCTCTGTATTACAGAAATTGGAAAATGCAACTAGGAAAGTACCACGGACGTCATTTCACCAAAATGCCAGGAGTAGCGGAAGTGACATCACAAGACCATTGACCTCTAATTGACATCACAGATCAGTTAACCCCACCTTTTACCCCTTGACAAAACAGGAAGTGGCATCACATAGCATTGTTCCAGCACACTAAGAAAAATATAATTACGATATCACTGTAATATGATATACATTTCATGCAAGAATGGATCACCATATGTAGCATTAATATCAGTGTTTATAGCGCCAACAACCGTCAGACAATAAAGCACTGTCAACTGGCCAGTGACAAACTGTGTACAAACAACCAATAAAGTGAGAAACACTGAGATCAATATTTTTACAGTCTGCAAACTCAGTTTCTGCCCAGAGAGAATACATACATTTATTCCAGATTAGGACGTCCAGTGTTGCCAGGCTTTAACACTTGCTGACAGCTGACCTTCTGACTAAGTCTCCTGCAACTCGCGGGAGTCTCTAACAAAAAGATGCTGTCTCCTGCACTGCTGCAATGTAACCTAATTCTACAGCAAAAATAGTCTGGAGGGAACGCGCTTGTTGACCAGTAGCGTTCTGAGCAGGGGGGTAGGAGGGGCAAGCTGCCCCCCACAGGCTCTTTTGAGAGCCTGACCGAGGCTTTTGTCAGTGGGACACCTCTCCCGTTCGGCACCTCAATGAGGGTGCCCAACGGGAAAGGTGTCCCGCTGGAAGGACAATGTGTGCTCAGCAATTCTTGCTCTGCAGGGTCATTGTCCTGGCAAAAGAACACCTTACCCTGTCCGAACGGGAGAGGTGTTCCGCTGCCAAGACAATGTCCCAAGGAGCTCCGGGCAGCAGAGGGGCCCTCACGTTGCTCTGTGTCAACAGAGCATTTTAATGTGATATGATATAATAGGTTATTTATAACGTGCTTAATACCCAGAGGTTTCTAAGCGTGGACACGGGGATCGAACCTGTGGTGTTCCATGTCGTCTTGCTTCCAAGGTGAGCATGTTGCCCCCTGAGCTATCCCCTCCCTAGAATGTGAACCATTAGGCACCAATGGGAGCGAGGGAGGCTATTAGCAGAGGCTTTTTTCTCTTTAGAAATGTGCTTGGAAGGGAGTGATCAGCTGTGTGAAGGGTGCCTATTGCTGCAGGCTTTATGAAATAATGACTATGGCTTTACCCAAGGGGGATTTGTTAAGCTAACATTAATCTGCATGATGCTATTGTAACTTTGCATGCAGTATGGGGAGAATAAAACTAAAGCCATCCTCTTATTGCTCAATATATTTCTATGATGATGTATATAGTGTAAAGTTAATTATGAAAGAGTAGTTTCTTATGCAATGTGCTTTGCTTCCAAGGCATTTCTATAAAGTATTATTTAAGCACATGAAATGCAAAAGAAACCTTAATAAATATCTATATGAACTAAACCTGTGAAAATGAGCTCAGCTGCCTAAATTGTCCACATTCCGGTTTCACCATTTAACCAAACTGTGTGATCCTGGGCAGATCATTTAATCACACTTATCTGCAGCTTTGTTATTCACTTCACAGCTTATGTTAATATATCATACTGTTATTTTGAAAAAGCATGACTATAGAGTTGCTCCATATATAACAATAGTGCAATGTAGGTATTTTTCACCACAAAGTTATTTGCCACTTGGCTTACTTATGGCAACTTATTCTAAAGTCACTTCCATGGTGCCTCCAATTATCAAAGACTGAAGATGCTCTTTGCATGCAATGTCCTTTTCTGTGAAGTCATTTCTGTTGGTGCAATCCATATGCAAATTAGGAGGTTTGTATGTATTTTTCTCCAGAGCGCCTGGCCAGAGCTCTCATAGATGAGTTTCCTGCATCTGTTATGATTCTGCATTTTTTTGTTGTTATGTGTTAAAAAGCCTTCTACCACTTATGTTACCAAAAAAGTAGATTGGGGCAGGGGTGGGCAGTTTGTGGGCACGAATGAGACCATATACTTTTCTCGTGGCTCGCCCCCCTCCCCCCACTCTGGCAATGCTGGATACTCCTTTGCTGTTGTCCAAGCACATCTAAGCCTTTCTTGAGATAAGTTAAAATACTTCCCCATGAAACACTTACATGTGCTAGAAAAAAGTTTCTTGATGATTTTGCCATACAAAATGGTGGAGGTGACTGCTGCTTTAATCTCGGAAAGGGGCAAGGAGGAAATCCAATTTGGTCAGAAAGCATAGAATACAGACATTGCAAGGGGCAAGTCTTGCTGCTTGTAGCTATGTGTGGTTCTGCCCAGTGCTATTGCGTACCTCAGTCCATCTATGAAAATATGCTCCATTCTATTTGGAAGATAGTAGCATAGCCCTGTTATTTTCTTTGCTGCACATTCCGGGAATTATAGACCTGTGTTTAGAATGGAGAAATCCTAGACTATCAGTCAAAGAATGCACGTATAAACACATGACTGTACTAACATCTTCCGATTGGAATCTAGCAGGTATGTCGACCAATATATGAGATGGCATTAGCAGCAAGGTCAATACATGCTCTAATGCATAGTGCACATTGTGCACTGAGGAGCACATGTTGCACAACGCCTTTGAGATGGAAGCAGTAGATAACAGACTCTTTTTTACAACTAAGACTTAAATGAGTGCCAGATGCTGCAAACTAGGCTGGCCTTACTATGCCAAAGGAAATCAATTTAAAGAGGAGTGCCTTTCATAAACAAATGTGTGGAAAACATTACCCGATAGTAGTCATAGTGCGCCTTTAGTTGTACCAGCCCTTTTGACTACACAATTCAGAAACACAGATAAATGGTAAGGCACCCATGGAGGGTTTTCAGGAAATCATGACCCAAAAAGGATTTGTCCAAGATCACAGTGAGGATTAAAACTTAGGTCTGGTTTTTCCACTTCCAGTTTAGTTACTCGACTGAAATGTTCCTGGGGCTATAATGCTTTGAGATAAGCACCTTCGTGCTGAACAGAGTAAAAAGCTAAAAATATAGTTTTGGAGGTGATTATGTGAGGTGCCAGATGGATGTGGTCTATGAGAGAAATAAACAGCCTCCAGCAATATGAGTTCTTGACCTTGGCATCTCCGTGCTGACTGCAGATAAAAAAATCAGTGAAATAGTAAGCATCATCATTGATGGATGCAAATGTAGTATGTAGATGGTTTATGCCACAATATGCAGCCCAGACAATTGGAGGTGGGGGCGATATCTTATGCACATTTGAAGACAATGATGGCAACCTTAAATTTAATACTAGCTGCTAGTGGGAACCAGTGAAGGAGGCACATGATTTGGGTAGCATGGGTCCTGTAAAGTGCATTGGTAACAATCTTAACAATTTTGTTCAGAAGAGTGGAGTCTCTGGATTATAAGTTTCCGGTTACCCTCACAGATGGAGTACAAGTACAACCACAATACTGGCCATGTGAGAGGTTGGAAAATGCAAATGTTGCCACTTACTTATTCTGTGTCATCTTGTCTCAGGCTTGTAGTTGACTGATATCAGAAAACTCCCCTCTCGTGTTCCCTGGCTCAACTAAACATGAAACAATGCTGTTTCTCTTAGGTGGAGGATATTGTATCTGCACTCACTGGTGCCTTTTAGCGCCAACAGAATAGTCAATGAAGTACCGGCACTGCTGCAGTCCGCCCTGATGATACATGTGGCTCGCAATAGCAGTCCTCTATGTTACCTCAGGAAGGTCTGCAGAATTTTCTGTTGGTCTATTGTGTGTGGGGGAAACTAGGGCTTTGTGAGCCGTGAGATTCCCATGAACTCATAAGCAGAGTCTCTTACGGGTGCTAGCTTTGACTTTTGGCATATTGACTTTCAAGAGCAAATGCGCTGTGAGATTCACTTGCACTCTGAATAAGCATCACTCAGGGGCCCATAGTTTAACTACACAGCGAATATATTTAGAAGTTTGCATGCACAGTGAGACCATTGTCTCTTTGGGCAAATCTGCCTGTGAACGCCTGTTGTGCCTGGAGGGGAAACACGTCTCACATGTGACAGCAGTTTCCTGAGTCTGCAGCTTCATCTGAGGTATTGAGTCAGCACAAAATTCCTAACTCCAAAACCCTGTGTTATTTAAGGAAGAAACTCGAAAGAGACATCTAGTAATTTCATTGGGACCACTTGAACTCACATCACTCAATATTTTATAGTGATGTTGTGTAAGGCAATTTCTTACTGAAGTGGATACATATTAAGGAGTTCTCTTGAACTGTGAAATACAAAGTTGATATATTAATGAACTTGTTGAAGTTAAAGAGATTTCTTTAAAGTGAAGTCAGAAGTTTCTTGAAGGTCAGAGAGTTTAAATCAAGCAGATTTCTTCTCAATTTTAAGTAACATTTGAACTCAAGTACTATTCAAATCTTTCTGAACATAAATCTATACCTCTCAGCTCTTAGAGGAGGTTGGACAGGTACAGATTGTATCTAAGGGAGTTAGATGGGTCAGTGTCAAAGAGACAGGAGGAAATCTTGTATTTTGTTTTCTCGTCCTCTGCAGATTCTCAACTAAGTTGAAGATTGAAGTCTGTTTTTTCTCCATTTCCTCTTTCCCTCGGGGTTGTTGGGATTTCTGCTGTAGTAAGGACCGGCAGTTGACCAAACACTGCGAGAATGCCACGAGAATGTCTAAGGAGGAAAGATGACTTCCTGGCATGCAGCTGTACTGAAGAGCAGCCTGGATGCTGTTGAAGCCCAGGGGAGCAAGGAAGAGGCAGGCGAGAGCCGTGGAAGGAGAGGAACCAAGAAGCAGAGGCAGCAAACCCGAAGAAGGAAGCGGGAAGCCAATAAGCCTGCTGCAGGATCACCGCAGGGCAAGTCATTCCCGCTACAGGAAACCGGTGAGTCCGCCCGAGGAAAGAGGGGACACTGAAGCATTTAGACAATGGGATCGAAAGCAAATGAAATGAAATTAAGTAAATGAGAAGAAATGAAGTGTGCCAGTTTTCTTAAAGAAACAGAGGGGAATAAGTTCAAGTAAGACTCAAGTTTTTAAGTGTTCGAGCACGTATATGAGAAATCCCTGGCAGGAGAGTATACAAAGCATTTGAAGTCACAGGTGTTTTGTGTATAAGAAAAAGATTTTTGTTCATGAGAAAATCCATCTAGTATGTGTACTTCCCACCTTTTTCTTGAAAACGGAGTGCCTGTATCTAACGGAGGAAGAAATAATACACTTAAAAGCCAAAAACGGATACAGGCGATCCTTCCCTTTTCCACGTATTCAATGCTTTTTAGCTATGTTCCATAAACAATGGTTAAATAATCCACTGATGCCAGCCAGGAAACTGCTAAAACAATTTAATATTTCATCATAACATTCTTAAGTTCCATATTGCACATAGAAAGCATACACAACAATAGAGGCAACCGTATGTCAGCTCTCACAAACACCCCAATGTGTAATTCTAAGAAAGACTCTCTGTACAACTGTGAGGATAGTAAACATACGTGACCAAGTCTTCTACAATAATACTGCTCATAGAAAGAGCAAAGACTAGTTCTAGTACATGTTATCACTGAAACTGTCATTCAAATGTGCCAAACTTCATGTACTCCACGGGAGTAATTCAAATCCTTGTATCTATATGTTTAAACTCTGCTGAGATGTTATTTAATAATTTGCTTTGTACAGAAGGATGACTTGTTATGAAGGTGACCCAATCAACTGACTCATGTATACATCTTTGTCAGGTATATTGGTCGACACATTGTGTTTCTGACTCTAAAAAGAGATATGGTATCGTAGACATTCTCATATGTTGGTCCACGGGGCCTTTTTCAGAACAAAGAAAGAGTTGTCTTGGGTATAGAACTCTGTGTTGTTTTCATGTGTTGTAGGGCAAGGGTCTTTCCATTTCTTTAAATAGATCAAATCACCGCCTCCTTCGGGGCTTCTCCTTAATTGTCTCTACATCACCAGAGTCGGGATGCATATGGTGTGTTAAGGAGGATTTGTCCTTCTCTCAGAGTTTTACAAAATATTTTCCTCACCATGGGTCGAAAAATGTACCCTTCACGGAAGTCAAAGGGGACTAAAGCTTGCCAACGTTGGTTTTCTCTCTCTCTACACCTGTGTTATAGGGTAACATTCATTTCTGATTCTCCTTACCAGTCTCTTGGTTTTGCCAATGTGTTTTCCACACAACTCACGCCGTGGTGTTCACCCTTTTCACCACCTTACTTTCACAGATTTCGTAGGTGCTCATCACTTGCTTTCCATCATGTTCATATATATATTCATCATTTGCTTTTACATGCTCACCATTTGCTTTTCACGTGGTTCATAAATGCTCATTACTTGTTTTCCACTTTGTTCACATATTCATCATAGCTTTCTTTTAGTTCAGCATTCACTATCACTTGTTTCATCGTTAAATGCATTTACAAAAAGTTTCAGCTTGCTCAGCATTCAAAAACTGGGTTCCACGACCAATTGTCACAGGTTTCAGTTTGTTTGGCATTACCGTATGCCTGTTTGCAGCCTCAGGAGTGCCCCGGTATGAGTATTCCCTTGATTTCACTAACTGGTATGCAGCCGATCCCCAGGCGTCTTCTCTCTTCCTTCCGGCTTCCTTTTGCTCTCAGTATACTATTCAGGGGCCCAGCGAGCAGCGCTCACCTTGTTCGCAGCTCACTGCTTGTTGTAGGTAGCTTTGCTCTTCCCCCGAGGATGCCACAAGCGGCCTGCAATACTTTGGAGCCTTCTATGTCCCACAGCTCTGGCTGTGGGTACAAGGTAATGAAGACTGCATGTATCTCAACCCTCTCATGGCCCGCTTGGTCCTTGACAGCACTTTCACTCCTCTGCAGTGCCCAGCGTCCTTCCTGCCAGCCCCTCACCAGCCAGTTCCACTGTCAGCCGCGTCCTGTCCTCGAGGCAGGTTTCTCTCCTTCTCCCTTCTCTGCTGGCAGTCCCTCCATTTATGCACCTGTGGCCTGTTAACTGATTACACATGCAGGTCCTTGGTTTCGATTGTCTGACAATAATTAATCCTATTTGCTGGACATACCTGATTCTTGCAATAGTATTCCCCTGCAGTCCTCTTTCTCTTTGCAGTACGAGAGTGATGTGAAAGAATGGGAGTGTATACAACTATTAGTCCTCCCATCCTTGTCTCAGTACCAAAGTGGTGTGCATGAGCGAAAGTATGCATATCTTCCTGGTTTGGTATTGACCTGATATTTCTCTGAAATAACAAGAGTGGGCTGATGGGTGTTTAATGTACCTAAATAAGGAGGTGTCCTTCTAGTTGACCTCTTCCCAATATAAAGATTGTAAGGACATATATGAGGATTTTACTGCCAGTATGCAGTATGCAGTATGTAAATGCAGCCATTTCAAAGTAGGTGCAGGACACAGCTTTTAAGTCAATAATTGTTGGAAAAGCATATAAACAAACCAGCAAAATGGGTTTAGTTTTGGAAGTATTTAGCACAGTGTGCTGTCATTTTAAAAAATGTGCATATTTTACAATTGGGATGTCTTCATCTGTGTGGAACTGCATTAGAAATGCATAATTAAATAACCCTATACTAACTGTCTTACTAATATATTAACTTCAATCCCTCTAATATTATCAATGCAGTTTCCGTGCACAATGAAATGCATTCTGTATTTTTTCCATGAAGAGATGCACACTCTGAAATTCATACCATGTCAGTGTTTTCAGAAAAATGCCACTGGCAGGAAGGCAAATGGAAACAGTTGCTTTACAGGGCTGAACTAATGTCTTGAAAAACAAGGGATGGTACAGGATACATTCTTTTATCCTGATTGGTAGGGATTGGAGGTGGATGGGCCACGTCTATAGAGGGCTGATCCAGGGGTGATAGGCAGGAGAAGTTTTCTTAAAGGATAGTTCCGGGACTTTTTTTTTATTGTCCCTACAGTTCGGCCATGTGTTTTTAAGCTTAAATCGGTAGATCGTAGAAAACTTTCCTATGGACCTTACCCGACTTTTCGTCCATTAACGCACTCGAAATCAGCCGCCATTTTCTGATAATCCTATCATTTCCCCCCATCGCCCTGGCTCACCTGCTTTTGCGGCACTAAATCAAATCCCCCGCCCCTGAGCCTGACATCAGCAGACGCGTACCGCCCATTTCCCTACACCAAAGCACGTTTCGTGTCAACAATCACTGCGCCTCAGCTAATGAAGTGTCGCCATGGAAATGGCAGGACGCCTCTTTCCTCAATAAGTATAAACACACCGTTTCACAACACACAGCAGCAGATTTTCGATTCCATTCCTCTCTCTGTGTTACTTTGAGTATTCTGTGACTCGTTTCTGTGCTCTGGTCAGCTACCTTCGCCGCTTCTAGGCCTTGTAAACACCTGTACCATCTCTGTAAATTATTTTACTTTCTTTACCACACAATGGCTACAATAATGCCGTATATGTACGAGCCCAAGTACACCGAGGAAGAACTACTGGAAAGGCAAGCACGCGAAAACGATGGGGATTCGGACGGCAGTTGGGAGGACCAGTCAACGGATGAAGAGCCTGGACCATGTCACATGGACGGCGTCTCCACCTGGTGCACGTGCAATCGGTGCGGGCTAATGCCAACTGAGGAGGAGAACTGCTGCTGCCGTGAAAATTCCGGGTGCTTGGCCTACATTTCGGAAGGCGAGCCAAGTCCGCAATGCATCACCGAGCTGCCAGAGTTCAGGGAAGCCTGCCTCTCACGGACCGTGTTGAGGATGATGATGGTGCTTATGCACGAACTTCGCGGCACCGTTCGTCCGCGTAATCCGAGTAACGAGTAAGTATACTCTGGTTTTGATGTCAGTGATGCCACTACTATTTCATGGTCGTCTCCCACATATATAATTACATCTACATATCATTCGAATGCATGTAAATTGGTTCCATATTGTGCATTTAATTTACCTGAATCGACAGTGATAAGAAAGTTTTGTCATTTTAATACAGTTTGCATCTTTCTTTTTCACAGGTGGTACAGGCTGGTGGCCTATCGTTGCTTCACTTGGTGGCTTCACGGGAGGCTCGGACACCGCGTTCGGAGAGTAATACCTGCCTGTGCGGTACTTGCCATTAGACAACATTTCCCCAGCGACAGTGCACAATACCGCAGATTTTCCCTGGATGTGCTGCAACCGGAACTTTACAATGTGTAATGTTTATTATTTATGTTCAATTGAAATTAAGATCTAAAATAAAACCCAACATATATTTTAACAATGGTTGTTTTGATTTTTTAAATTAATCTAGTGTGTCTCCATTGAATAGTCTTCCTGTGCCTTGTCTTGTCACACCACATGTCTCCAGCCAGCATCCTCCCTCACGCTGGCCGCCCACCTTCAATCCACATAACCGTTGAACCCATATGCAGCAGACATACATATGTTATTTTGCGGGTTGGCATCAAGCCTCCCGGCCTTGCCTCCTCCCCCAAAAATACTTACCACACCACTTTGTTCAAGCGTTGGCAATAAAAGGCCGTTGGATTTTATTGATACAAAACATGGTTATAGGTAAATAATCAATATAGTTGATCATAATAAATCATCCTTTTGGGCACCGGGTACAGAGATGACCCCCTCTGGCCCGTGCCGCCTTGCCACCACAGGCCAGCCTGCTGCTGACTAACTGCCTAGGCATCCAGGGTCTCCAGGGTGAACTGCACCCATATATTCTCCTGGGAGGGTGAGGTATTTACAAACTCCCCCCTCTGCCTTCCATGTACTAGATCCTGCAGCCTGCCTCTTACATGCAGTTAGATGGCCTCTCCTTGGTGAGGCCCTGCGGCAAACGAGTCTTGTCTGCACGACCACCGCCCCAATCCACCCCCCCGCCCTATCAAAGGCAGTTCGCACCGGGGTACTTGTGCTGGCAACTGGAGCTGTCAGGGAGCGATAAAGGCCAAGAGGTGCCAAAGACCAATTTACACTTCAAAGTGGTTTATAGAGCATGGGTTGTTGTTCCCATGTCTACCTCCAGACCCCGTGTCTCTTGCCAAGCATCCCCCTCACGCTGGACGCCCCCCTGCAATCCACATAAGTGTGTCTACATTCAGGAGTCTTCCTGTGTCTTGTCTGCACGACCACCGCCCCAATCCACCCCCCGCCCTATCAAAGGCAGTTCGCACCGGGGTACTTGTGCTGGCAAGTGGAGCTGTCAGGGACCGATAAAGGCCAAGAGGTGCCAAAGACCATGTACACTTCAAAGTGGTCTATAGAGCATGGGTTGTTGTTCCCATGTCTACCTCCAGACCCCGTGTCTCCTGCCAAGCATCCCCCCTCACGCTGGACGCCCCCCTGCAAACCGCATAATGCCACGACATATACACGTCATTCATTCACAAACACACCCCTGTTTCGAATTCTTTATAACCCACTTCATATTTCTAATGAGAACTTCTTTGCGCTTTGCTAGTCAACCCGTGAAGGTGCTGGTTATCTGCTCTTCGTCTCTGTGAACTTCCGTGACCACTTCGAGGAAACTCGTCAGTTTGCAACCTGTGAACTGCTCCCTGTTCGACGACAAGAAACTACTCTGATCCCTGCATCTAACTGTTTGTTCGTCAAGGTAAGGCCATGTACCATAATCATTTTGCGTCCAATTTTTTAATTTATATCTATTTGCTAGTAGTCATCAAATTGCATCCATGTTTTCTTTTCGTTCAAGACAGTACATGCAAGGAACTAGTCACATGTTCTGAGTTTAGTCAAATTATTTTTCTATTTTTTTAAAGTTATTCAAATACTTATCCGCATGTGAATAACGTGTATAGTTCCAAGAACCAAAACGAACCTTGCATTGAACCTTTTATGTGTCATTTAATTTTTTAACACATTGGTATTCATAGAGAATTGTTGATCTTTACTTTTCAGAACTTTCCACAATGCCTGCCTGTTCCATTGGCGGTTGCCCTTCGAAGACCCATAATAAATCTGAAGGTACTATAATGCATGTTTTCCCTAAGACAATAGATCAGATAAGAGAATGGGTCCGATATTGCGGATATCCACTGTCTGAGCTTGAAAGTAGAGTCCTAGAAGTCTTTGCGGACAAGAGGGGTGATCGATACCGCATCTGCAGCAGGCACTTGAGCTCAGACATGTACTCCACATCATTGCTAATAAAGAAGAACACACCGCGAGCGAAGCGAAAATTGCTCTCAACCGCTATTCCCACTCTATTCGTCCACATCCCTCCACTGGTGAGTCAAGTTTACGTATTTAGCTCTCGGCCTTGCGGCAGTGTGTAGCATTAGCTAACAATAATTTCCCCATTTATGTATCCACTCAATATGAAGGCGGAAGATTCTCCATCCGTGTCGTTATTGCAGTCATCAGCCACTTCAAGCGCCTATCGGGTAATCTTACTTAGCTATTCTGCCACTGACTTGTTTTAGGCATGTAAATCAATAGTTTGAATTTATCGTGTAATTATTTTACCTAATGGTACACCCTAGTACTCGTCCTCTAGTCTTTGTTTTCAGTTATAATTATTGTTATCCAAAATAATGCAAGTACTGTCTTTCAGGGAGATGCTGAGGAGTCCAACGCATTGACGACAACCTTTGATGTCACTCAGATGCTCGAGGTACGTTTCCGGACAGTTCCATCGATGTAGATCATCAGATCTTGCATTCTTGTAGCGTGATTGTTACACACAATGTTTCTTTCGTTTTTAGCCATTGATATGTCCTTCTGTCGTCGCCCTCCTATGTGTCTTCTTTTTTCAATATTGTGTTCATTACTAATGAAAGTCCTATGTTCCAGGGAGTCGATGGAGCATTAGTCCAAGAAGAAGGGGGAGCATGCAGTTACGGGTCGGCGCAACAGCTTGCAGAAGTGTGCACCACAGTTACATCGTCCCTTGATGTTCTAATGCATTTCGAGGTATGGATACTGACAGTTCGATCAAGCGAAATCATATGACGTGATTACATCCCCTATACTTCCTTCTTTATTAACGCAAGTACTATGTTTCAGGGAGATGACGGAGCTTCACCCCTAGTAGTTGATGCAGATCTCTAGGTGGTGACACTTCCAACGATCGAGCAAATCGAATCATATTTAGATATCCATTATTTATTTTAGACAACTGATCATTTGTGCAAGTCTATTTAGATGAGCCGTTGACGCCTGCACAAAGTTTATGTTCTTTTTAACAAAATAGAAAACCATACTAATGCAATTACTGTGTTTCAGGGAGTTACTGAAGCATCATCTTCAATAATATCATCAATGGAAGTCTATGAGGAGCCCGAGGTATGGATCTTGACAGTTCCATCTAAGTAGATCAACAATGCGTGAATAATTGTCGTTTGAATGTTCTACACAAAGAGTTCATTCGTGTTTTGCTATTGAGATGTACGTGGGTATTGGTCCCCAAGTACATTTTGTGTTTTCAATATTATTATACATACTAATGAAAGTTCTATGTTTCAGGGAGTCGATGGAGCGTCAGTGCGTGATGGATGTGCTTATCATGAAAATATAGTCGTTGCAGCGCAAGTGGAAGTGGAGACATGCACACACGAGTCGGAGCAACAGCGTCCTGATGTTGAAGTTCGAGGCAAGAAAGTTTCAAAGAAAAGAAAGCAAAAGAAGGTTAGTGTCCTGGTCACTATATTATGTTGTTTTTCACTGTTAATAGTTCAATACTGTAAGTTGTGTTTAAACTGAACATCCCTTTTCCAATCTGTCCTCTAGTTGCGAGATGGGTGTACGAACTAGATCTACACAGACAGTGAAGCGAACGAGAGATGTTGCTTGTCAAACCTTGTGGCAGGGACTTGAGACTGGAGATGCATCGTGCCAATGGGAAGAATATGAAGTGATTGACAACGGAGCTATACCACCACCAGCCATTGATAGTGAATGTCCTCCTGGTAGTTCGGATGCAGTCGGAGATCAATTCACAGAATCCACACCCGCAAAAACTAAGACCGCGAGAAAGTTGAAGAAATTGTTTTATTCACCCATCGCCGGAGACGGAACAGATGTTGCAATGGAAGAGAATGAAGTGGACGACAATGAAACACCATCAATGTCACTGAACATAGCGGAAGACGATATCAGAGATTCTACCTTTCATGTGAGTGACATGTCCTCAACGTTACAGGCCGAACCAGCTGGGATGCAGAGTGACAGCATAAGGAAAGAGGCCAAATTCATTGTATTTGATAGTTGTTTGATTGATATTATTATTCGGATGAAATGTGGGCATTCGGTTGGTGGGGAAGTATGTGGGGAGCCATTGATTAATGTGACTCGTGCAATTCGAGGCACTAACCTTAAAATACATGCCACCTGTACAAAATATCATCCTTTCTCATGGTCTGCACAACCCATGCTGGGGCAACTGCCAGCAGGCAATCTACTTTGTGCAGCGGCTGCACTTTTTAGTGGTTCAAGTTTTAAAAAGTTAGAGTCTTTCTTTCAGTTTGTGGGAATCCATTTCATTGCGAAAACTCAGTTCTACAAATACCAAACCGATTATCTATTTCCAGCCATTAGCGAAGCTTGGAGAATGGAAAAAATGTCTATTGATAGTACATTCGCGGGCAAACGGTTCAGGCTAGCCGGTGATGGACAGTGCGACAGCCCAGGATTTTCAGCCAAGTACTGCACCTACAACTTTCAGGACATGGAAAGTAAGAAAATTGTGAGTTCGGTGGTCGTGCAGGTGTCACAAAGTACATCCTCAGTGGCCATGGAGAAAGTTGGCTTTGTAGCATCATTGCAAGAACTACAATCGCGGGGAATGGTGATCGACCTGATAGCCACGGACAGACACATTTCAATTGCCAAGACAATGAGAGAAGAGTACAAAAATATAAATCACCAATTTGACGTATGGCATCTTGCAAAAACAATCAATAAAAAAATGTCGGCTGCAGGTAAAAAAAAAGATATGCAAGGTATTTCACAGTGGTCCAAGTCAATCAGCAACCATCTTTGGTGGAGCTCAAAAACATGTGGAGGGTCGTTGGAAATTCTACTGGAAAAATGGCGGTCAGTAATGCTACACTGTAGCAACATTCACCGCTGGACCACAAACCAACATTTCCACAATTGTGAACATGGCCATTTGTCCACAGAGGAGGCACGGAAGAAGAAGTGGTTGATACCCACTCACAAAGCCATTGAAAAGATTGTATTTGATAAAACTATAACAAGAGATTTGAGGGGACTCACGGAATTCTGCCACACAGGAGATTTGGAGGTGTTCCACAATATTTGCCTAAAGTACAGGCCAAAACGATTGCATTTTGGCATGGAGGGCATGATAAATCGGACTCTTCTAGCGGTCTTGGCACATAACCATAATGTTGGCCGTCAACAAAGTAGGACGACCGGAACTTTAGGGACGCTTCGCTACAATAAGGCCTTCACTAAAAGAAGTAAACAATGGGTGATCAAACCAGTGTTTGAGGATATGCAATATGAGTTTATTGAGAGACTTATTGTTGATGTCCTAGATAGGCACATACATGGAGTTGTGAACGAACCTGTGCAGGGGACAACTGCATTGCCACCCAACATTGCCTCTGTTCTATGTCCACCTAAAGCAGAGCTCATTGAGAAATACACATCACGGTTTAAATGATTGTAATTTGATTGTCTGTTCTCTCGAGTCTCCTCATGTTGCAGGCCCATTGAATATGTGTATCTATGTAATGTGTAAATAAAAGTGATTGCTCAGTGTACATGCAATGTGTCTCTCCACCCTTGCCCCTCCCTTCACCGTGCAGTTGTGCGAACCACCCGGGTGTCACCTGTGACTTTGCTCTGGAGTCTCCTCATGTCGCAGGCCCATTGAATATGTGTAGCTATGTATTGTGTAAATAAAAGTGATTGCTCAGTGTACATGCAATGTGTCTATCCAACCTTGTTCATTTGCACATTAAATTAAACCAAACAGTAATATAAATCATTTTTCAAAAAATATAGAATGTCTCCGTATTTATGGTTCTCTGGGGCTGCAAATGCACGCAGACAAAATGCAAAGATGGAGTGTAAATTTCAAGTCCTGTGAGATGGCCTTACACTGAATGTAGCTAACTAGGAATGTGTGCTCGTTCAAAGTGAAGGTCAGCTGCTTTGATTTTTTGCTCGGGTGCCGGAATGGCCCACGCCTCAGTATAAGGTTCTATTGTTATTTGACCTTGACAGGCCGGGACCATCCCGAAAGACTTCTTTTTGGGGGTGTGGGGCAATAACGTAAGAAACGATAATGAATATAATTTCAGAAACGAAAGCCATTTAATGTTCGTTCATTAGAAGAAATAACGTCGGCATAGAAGGAGTGGTATTTCGGGGCTGCCCTACGCACAGACACAATGGAAAATGCAAATATAATGTAAGTAACTCTTTAGATGAGTTTATACCGCAATGTAAATACTATACAGTAGCTTTAAAGACGGGTTAAGTTGTACTTGTTCGTTCTATGTGGCATATTGTTTTGTACCGCGCACTATCTTGAGGAGAACCATCTCCTTTTACGGAAGCACCTCAAAACCTTCCTCTTTGCTTCTGCTTTCTTTCTCCCTCTCCCCTGCTACAACTGGTCCACTGTCTGCGACCTCGGTCCTGGGCCCTTCCACTCTCCACCTGCACTGCCTCCCTGTCAACCCCTGCACTGGGGGACTGTCTCAGTATCCTACAGCCCCCCCTTGACGTATAATACCCAGTTGCACTGTCCTAGCTATGAAATAATTTCCCGACCTAATATATAAAATGAATAATTTTAATAAAGATCTGATGGTGAGACTAATTTCATTTTTTATGTTTTTAAAACAGGTACATCCTTCATTATTGTATGTGTCACGAGTACCAGACACCGGTGGATGGCTTTTACAACCGCCAGTTGCTTCTCCGCGTGAACAACTTTACCACCCTGACCATTTTATGGGACGATCGCCAAGTACAAGTATGCCCTTACGCGGTACTAACGCCTAGATGCAACATACAGACCGTTGTGGTGGCCTAGTGCCTCGTTGTTGGAACAGCCATGCGATTATCAGTGCGACCGAAGAGCTTATTTTATCGTAAACCAACACCCTGTGTACTGCACACGAACATCGCTTGCCTCAAGACGAACTATTTTGGATCGAGAGCAAAGAAAAATGCAAATCGCTGAATATTCTCTAAACATTTGATGTCCAATAAATGTACTTTGCCAAATGTACAATCTTGCCGTTTGATTTTAAACCACAGTTTCATATTCCGAATTGTGGCGCTGTATTGTGAGATGATCTAAGACCCTGTGTACAGCAAAGGAACATTGCGTGCCTCAAAACGAACTTTTTGGAACGTGAGCAAATAAAAATGCAAATCGCTGAATATTCTCTAAACATTTGATGTCAAATAAATGTACTTTACCAAATTTACAATCTTGCGGTTTGATTTAAAAGTACAGTTTCATATTCCGAATTGTGGCGCGCTGTGTTGTGAGCTGATCTGTGTTTGTTTCCGGGTTCTGTGTGGAGTCGCGTAGAAGACGCCTGGGCGCGTTTGCCTACGCAGCACAGTCACGTCACGGATAGAGGCGGGGAACATGAATGTTTTGATAAAGTCTGTTTCAGGGGCGGGGGATTTGATTTAGTGCCGCAAAAGCAGGTGAACCAGGGCGATGGGGGGAAATGATAGGATTATCAGAAAATGGCGGCTGATTTCGAGTGCGTTAATGGACGAAAAGTCGGGTAAGGTCCATAGGAAAGTTTTCTACGATCTACCGATTTAAGCTTAAAAACACATGGCCGAACCGTAGGGAGAAAAAAAAAAAGTCCCGGAACTATCCTTTAAGGAATAAGCCAGGGGGAAGAATTCAGTTTGAGCTGAGACGGAGGTACAGACAGTGCTTTCAAGAAAATGCTGCCGGACTCCACGTGGGTGTGAGCGCTGGCTACAAACTTAAACAGCTGGGTGCTCCCCACACAAGGAGGTCGAGTTACTGGCTTTGATGCGAAGGAGTCCTTAGCACTGGGTCTGCGAAGCAGCGAGGTTGTGCAGATAAGGTCCTGACAACGCGAGTTTAAAACTTTGCTTGGCCTGGGTGAGTTAGGTGCCAAGTGAGGAATGAGAATGAATGAATGGGATATGATGTAATTTGTTGGCAGTGCAGGGAGTTAGAAAAAATAATACTGCATGTCCATGTCTCTTCCTCTCCACTTTTAAAAGTGCTGAACACCAAATTCATTTTTTTGCAATGTGCCTGTTGTCTTCTGTTCTCTTTTATATGTGTTAAGCCCGATGCTGTGACATCATGTGGTAAGATGTAACTATGTTTATAATGGTTATGTAATACATAGTGTACAAAAAAAACAAAGGCTGGGGTTTTGGTGTCATTTTATGCGTTTGTGAATCATTTCTACACAGGGAATCACAGGGGTTTGATGTTTATACCAAAGCAGTAAAACATTTTGCTATTCTCCACTGTAGTCAAAATAGTAAGCAAGGAAAAGTGAATAAATACCTGCAAGGTAGGAAGGTGTGTATATGGGTGTGAATGAGTCCTTCTTTGAATGTGGAAAAGAAGGCAGTGTCAGATAAGACACATAGGTTACTGGATATAAATAAGTCAGTAATACAAGCCACATACAATAGGTGGCATTCTTAATAAACTCACTGGGCCTCATTACGACCCTGGCGGTAAGTTACCGCCTGGGCCGTGACTTTACCACCATAGCGTAAACTACGTTTACGCCATGGTGGTTGGCGGACTTACCGCCCCATTCCGACCTTGGCAGGGCGGTAAGTCCCCAATCCCCATTTACCCTTCCCCATTCCCATTTTTGCCCCATAGGGCATAATGGGAGTGGGGAAGGCGTTAATTACGCCACCGTAAATTACGGTGGCGTAATTAACTCCATGGTCCCTTAGCGCCATGGATTTTAACACCCGCCAAAAGCGGGTGTTAAAACCTCCATGACGCTAAGGGACCTTGTAATTGGCGGTAAGGGGTCGGCGCAGCTAACGCTGGCGTAAACCCCTTACCGCCAGGGTCGTAATGAGGTCCACTGTGTTCTCTGAAAATGTGATAGGTCTGGGGGGTTCTCTACAGGTGACCAAGAGATATTATAATAGAGAGGAAAGTTTTGTTTTATGATGGGGCAGTAGTATAAAAAGATATGCTTACCACTATACCACAAAAATTAGGCAATTCCGAAAATACCACAAAAACAAGATACCACTAAAAATTACTGCCAATATAAGCTAACACTACATTATTACCAAAATAGAGTAATACTGAACTATCTTTAATAGTAAGGCCAATTTACCGCCAGTTTATCAACAAAATATCACAGTAAGAAAATACCGCCAAATCCCGAATTCTTTCCCCAATAAGACAACCTCCTACAGATGGCCTTCCCAACGGTTATCTTGAAAGGATCGAAAGGGGAAAGGAGGACAGTAACCTACAAAGACTGCTGGGACTGAAGGCCCATTGCGAAAAGGGAATGGGGATACCATATCTCATTCAAGGACCTTCTCTCCCGACTCCCCAAGACTCCTCCACCCAGGAGATCCTCCCTTTCATATCTACCCGCAGGGTCAGGATCCAAAAACAATGGCCTTTCCCTCTCCACCTGAGCAGAGGATGTTGGGGAAAAGAAAGTGAGGACGCCCTCTTGTTCCTCACATACCCTTCCCTTATAAATATAGCCTTCCACAGAAGTGTCAGATGTGGATGGCTAGTAAGGGGATTCGGTTTTGGGGAAGCGAAGATCAATTCCACACAAGAGTTGTGGCTGCTTTCTGCTTGCCAAGTTTTGAATGGTGAACATTGTCGATGACATGTGTTGATCTCCTGTAAAAATTATGAGAAATTGGGGAAGTCAGTCCCAATAATAGTTTCCTCTGGTAGAACTGGGATAATAGCTAGAGGGAAACTGGTGGTTGTCCCTTGCACTTGGGTATAGCCACTTTGGGATACACTTCTTGGTCCCTGTGGACACAGATGTTCTTCACCAATGATGCCCCTTTTCCCTTCTAATTTCTCAGGTGGTATGAGATCTGCTCATACTGCTGTCCGTTTGTTACTAGAATCTGCTAGGGCCTGAACCATGATTCCATTAGCTACATTTGGTTTGCACGTGGACTTTGATGATGTACCGCAAAATTAATTCCTCTGGGTTTCAACATTTGCATAAGAATCTGGATATTCCCACTCTTCCCCTACCATGCATTCAATTTCCATGGGTGGTTCTCTTTTATTTTGGGGACACTTCCTAGAAAAGTGTCCTGTATCGTGACATGAAAAGCAAATGGGTTTGATTGGTCTATCTTCACTCCTCATTTCCTCTTTGGGTTTGGGGTTTGGTCTTTTCTCTATTTTTCCCCTCTCCCCACTATTAAGATCCCTAGATCGATTAGGGAAATCAGTTCTTTCTTTTGGGAAATAATTGGGTTGAAGAGGCCCCTTATTTTCTTTCATTTCTTCTGTTTAATTTAACATATGTCTCCTGACCCTCACCTGCATACTTTCCCAAATAAATGCCTAAATTGTGCTTAAAAGCACCTAGAGCGCACTCGGCGCACGGTTCCCCTGCCCATGCCGCCCGCTTCCTGCTTCACTTCGAGCCAGCCTCCCCACCCCTGATTGGTCCACCTCTAACACATCAAGAACATTTCAGGGCAGCTCTCTGCCCGGCAGCCCCTGCGGATAAGGGCCCCAAGGCCAAGGGAGGCTCCTTCATTGGTGGCTCCAAGATGTGTCTGCCGGTGTCCGCAGGGGAAGCCAATGAAGCCAGCAGTAAACAGACACCAACAAAAACTGTGAGTGCGGCATGGGTGGGGAGTAGAGCAATTACTCTACTCCAGAAAACCCCTGCCACTCTATCTTACCTTCCATAGACGGCCATAGACTCACACTAGGCATACTTAGAAAGATTTGTGACCACCAGACTGAACCTATTCATGACTTGGATTGTAGAAGTTACCTTGCATTACATACTAACATACTTGTCAAGGTCAACAAGCGCGTCACTTAGGTGACACTTGAATGTTAGCATGCCCACACCTAGATAGAATTGTGAACATTAACCTGCATCGCATCTAGATAGGATTTTGATTGAATGATAGCATACCCGCACTTAGATGAACCTTGAATTCTGAACATTAGCCTGCGTTGCAACTAGATGGGATTTCAAATGTTAGCATGCCCACCTTAGGTGAAACTTGAATGTTAGCATGCCCACACTCAGATAGAACTGTAAACATTAACCTGTGTAGCATCTAGATAAGACTGTGAATGTTAGCATGCCCGCACTTAGGTGACACTTGAATGTCAGCATGCCCACACTTAGATAGAATTGTGAACAGTAGCCTGCGCAGCATCTAGATAAGATTGTGAATATTAGCATGCCCGCACTTAGGTGACACTTGAATGTCAGCATGCCCACACTTAGATAGAATTGTGAACAGTAGCCTGCGCAGCATCTAGATAAGATTGTGAATATTAGCATGCCCGCACTTAGATAGAATTGTGAACATTAGCCTGTTGAGCATCTAGATAAGATTGTGAATGTTAGCATGCCCACACCTGAATTGTGAACATTAGCCTGAGTTGCACCTAGGTAGGACTTTGATTGAATGATAGCATGCCCGTTGAGCATCTAGATAAGACTGTGAATGTTAGCAAGCCCGCACTTAGGTGACACTTGAATGTTAGCATCTGCCACACTTAGAATTGTGAACATTGGCCTGCGTGGCATCTGGATAGATTTTAAATGTTAGCATGCCCGCACTTAGGTGAAACTTGAATGTCAGCATGTCCATATTTAGATAGAATTGTGAACATTAGCCTGCGCAGCATCTAGGTAAGATTGTGAATGTTAGCATGCCCGCACTTAGATAGAATTGTGAACATTAGCCTGTGCAGCATCTAGATAAGATTGTGAATGTTAGCATATGCCACACTTAGATGGAAATCTCAAACTAGCCTGTGTCACATCTAGATAGAATTATGAATGTTAGCATGTGCAATACTTAGATGGATAACTCAAGGTAGCCTGCGTCGCATCCAGATAGAATTGTGAATGTTAGCATGTGCACACATAGAGGGAATTCCTTTGCTTAGCATGCGCCACATCTAGATAGAATTGTGAATGTTAGCATATGCCACACTTAGATGGAATCTTCAACCTCGCCTGCGTTACATCTAGATAAACATGTAATTCGACGATTGATATACGACTCTTTTGCCAAGCCTGGACCAAGCGAGCAATCATGAATCAATAACCAACCTACTAACAATTTCATTCCTCTGCATACACCTCTCAAACTCGAACCAAACACAACCACAAACCTTAAACGTAGCACACCGCACAAACTTCACTACACTGCAACAACAAAACAAACCGCACATAGTGCCTCATTACGAGGTGGGCGGTAAGGGATTACCGGCACCGGTAAGGGCACTGGTGCCGGTTATCCCTTACCGCCCTACTACGAGTTCCCTTTGTGGGTCCTTCCTTAACGCCTGTTTTTTTCAGGCGTTAAGGACGGGACCCGCAAAGGGACTCTAGAGCTAATAACGGTACCGCAATTTGCGGTACCATTATTAGCGCCTTCCCCATTCCCATTGAGCCCTATGGGGGCCCTATGGGGGCTCAAATGGGAATGGGGAATGGCCCTGGTGAATGGGGAATTACCGGTCCCGCCAACCTTGCAATGGACCGGTAATTGCTCCATTCACCAGGGCGGAGTTGGAAGGAGTTTGGAGGCAGCCATGGCGCTATTAGTGCCATGGCTACCTCCAACCTCGTAATGAGGCTGATAGACTTGTACAACAGCACACAACGACTGCCGACCGTAAAACACCCCAAGCTCAGCCAACTGACCCACGGGGCTGAGGCTGCCAACAACACATCAGAGCTATCTTGCACTTTTCCTGCTCACTCCCACTAACTCACCCGCCTCCCTTTTTTCAGAGCCGCCAAAGCACAAGGGGACCACTCCAGTGGTGATAGTGTGCGGTACAAATATCCTTTAACAATAACATTAACATATGGAAGTGGTTGTTAGGATCAGCACAATTTTGAACTGTTTCAATGACTAAAGAGAGGGTGGGCTTATTCAGTTGTAAGACTGCTCGTTGAAGCAAGGGAGACAAAAGTTAATACATTGTTCTATGCTTAAGGCTTCCAACACTTCAGGCAAGGTTTTCTTTCCTAACCACAAAGATAGTGTGTTTTTAACTCGCACACCTAATTCTACTGGTGTTTCCCCAGGGTTCAATTTAAGGCTTCTTAACTTCTGACGATTGAAGTTGCTGGTTTGACCCACCCATTGTAAGAAACCTTGATTTCATTAAAGGAGGATGTCCCAAGGAGGTTTAGCAACTGATAGGAAGTTTGTAATTCTTCTTTGAGCAAGGTACCTAGGTAACATAGTTTTCATTCATCCCCCAATCGTAACTCAGTGACTAATCTCTCGAAGTTCACCAAAAAACTTCCCAGATCATCCGCTTCTTTATATTACTGAAGAACTCCCTGGGGAATGTTTGCTTTTTCTTGAATGGCAATCAGCCGTTCCAACCCTGTTTGAAACCATTCTTCTGCTTGGATTTGATGTGCAGCTTGCCGGATTAAGACCTCATCTAAGGATGCCATGCTGCCTGGCGATGTTATAGTCTCACCTGAACTTGCTTCAGAGTGAGACATAGAAATAAATTCTAGGTCCTTGATGGTATTGGAATTTGCATGAATTTCAATTGTTCCGGTAGAATTTGGATCCCTTTTCTACTTTCCCCACCCATTAACTCGGAGGAAGAATGCGGAAACGGTGTAGAAGAAAACACTTGTTCCAGACTCAAAGGATCTAAGGTCACAGGTCAGATAAAAGTTTGAGGCTTTTCTGACAGTTTAGAAAATGTTGTCCCAGTGTTTCAGGTGATAGGTGGTGAAAGGAAGCGTGTGAATAAGGATTTGTGACCTATACACTAGATCCTGGAACTTAATCTAGATCTGGAACTGAATTGAAAGTGGTTTCTTTATTGATGACACTCGTTCTTGGGCTTGAACTCTCACAATCGGTTCCTTCCATGAGGGTTGTTGAACTACATGCAACATAAGGGTTCCCCAATATGCATCAATTGAGTGTATCCCATTTCTAACACCATTTGTGAAGGCATCATGAAATAAGACACAGACAAAGGATTCAATGTTCTAAATAAAATGATTTATTTTCTTAAGTCTCAGGCTGAAGTAAGGCCTAACTTTCCCTATGCTAAGGTGGGATTTCCCTACCTAAAATACTAAGGATAGTCTGTGTAAGTAGGTTCAACTTAAAAGTCTTTCTGTGTCTGAAACCTACACTTGCCATAACAACTAAAGATAAACAATGTGTTGTGATTTCAGCAACAAAAGAAACAGTGTTACAAACAAAGTGCTGAGCTCCTTCCAGCTCCTGGCTTACTTTCCAGATTCCCCTTCCCAAGATCAAAATAGTTCTGAAAAGGTCCCCAGGTTCCTTCTCCAAGAGGTCCATACTGTTATTCCAATGTCAAAAGGTCTTGAGATTCCCTTCTCCAAGTTCCCCAAGAGTTTTCCACAGTTCACAAAGTCTTGCGATTCCTTTCCCCAAGAGGTCAGCTCTTCCAGCTTCCAACCAGCTTCAAAACCTGCAATCAGTTCAAATCTCATGGTTTACAAAAGAACAGTACCAGTTCACCTTTGTAATCCTTCGAGCTTTTCAATAGTTTGCAGCGATTGCTCTCTTTTTCATCTACTTTGACAATACTGTTATCAAATACAGTTTCTTTATCTTTTCCTTTCTTTCCGGGATTGGGTCACTTGGTCTAGGTGCAGTTGTCAAACCATATGGTCCACCCATTACAGGTCACTCAAACGATAACACTTAGCACTCTTTTATTCTTCTGTATTCTGTGCCAACAAAGGCTCTCTCTCTGTCTCTGCCATTTGCCAGGGGTTTACGTTAATTTCTGATTCTCCTTGGCAGTCTCTTGGCTTTGCTAGAACGTGCTAGTGACACTTTGTATCTTTAGGCTCAGTGCTATCTTGCTAGCACAGGTTTTCTCTCTCTCTTTCTCTTTCTCTTTCTCTCTCTCTCTCTCTCTCTCTCTCTCTCTCTCGCTCTCTCTCTCTTTCTCTCTCTCTCTCTCTTTTTCTCTCTTTCTCTCTCTTTCCCTCTCTGTCTCTCTGTCTGTCTGTCTCCCTCTCTCTCTCTCGCTCTCTCTCTCTCTACGCCTGTGTCATAGGCTAACATTCACTTCTGATTCTCCTTGGCAGTCTCTTGGCTTTGCCACAACATGTTTTCTACACAACTCACTCTGTGTTGTTCACCCTTTTCACCACCTCCTTCCCCCAGAAGCTCATGGTACCCCAGCTCTGCTTCTCTCTAGCTTGGACTATTGTAACAGCCTCTTTCTAAATCTACCTGCCTCTACTCTCCACCCTCTGCAACTAATCCAGAACAGGACTGTGAGACTTGTCCTTGGCCTCAAGCCCTGGGATCGTATCTCTCCAGCTCTGAAATGTCTCCATTGGCTCCCAGTGGATGGAAGGATTAAATTCAAAATCCACTGCATTGTCCACAAGGCTTTCTGGGGCCTGGGCCCAAAATACCTTCAGCTATCCCTCCACAAATACCTCCCCTCTCGAGCTCTTTGCTCCTCTACCTCCAACTCCCTCAGGGTAAGTTGTTTTTCAAAGAAACAAGCTGGGGGTAGATCTCTGTCTTTGGCTGGGGCCTCCCTCTGGAATAGCCTCCCTGCCACTCTAAAACTTGAGGAGAACCATCTCCGGTTCCGGAAGCACCTCAAGACCTTCCTTTTTTCTTCTGCCTTCGCTCCCCCTCTCCCCTGCTGATCTGTTCTCTCTTGGCACCGTGCACCTGGCCACCCTCTGTCCTCCGGGTCCAGGTACCTGCTCAACCTGCCACCCTCCCGGTCTGCCATCGGGCCACCCCTTGCACTGGGGTCTGTATCTGTACCCATGTGGCCCCCCCCCCTTTTTTATTCCTGCACTTATCAGACCTACCCTGTCTGCTGCCATAAACCTAGCACTTGCAAATTGCTGGCTGCACTACCACTGTTTGTTCCCATTATTATTTATGTATTGTTGTTATTTGTCTGTTTCTCATCTGCTTTGCACTTTCCACTTCACCCCCCTTTCATGCACTTTTCCCCTCCTCCTCTCCCATGCACTTGCACGTTCTGAATGTCACTGGGCCTAGTAAGATCGCTGTTTTGTTCTCCCCTGTTCCCATCCCTTGCCTTGTAGCGCTCTGAAACACTTGTGTATGAGCGCGATAGAAATAGAATATAAATATCAATACCTTACTTTCACAATATTCATAAGTGCTCATCACCTGCTTTCACATTCATAAATGTACATCATTTGATTTTAAGTGCTCACCTTGGCTTTTCACGTGGTTCATAAATGCTCATTAGTTGTTTTCCACTTTGTTCACATATTCATCATACATTTCTTTTAGTTTGGTATTCAATATCACTTGCTTCATCTTTAAATGCATTGACAACAACATGCAGCTTTCTCAGCATTCAAAAACCCTCATTCTGGGTTCCACGACTAATTGTCATAGGTTTCAGTTTGTTTGGCATTACCGTATATCTGTTCGCACCCCCAGAAGGGCCCCGGTATGAATGTTTCCTTTATTCCACTCACTGGTATGCAGCCACTCCTACGGGCACCTTCTCTCTTCGTTACTGCATCCTTTTACTCTCTGTATACTTTTCTGGGGCCCAGAGAGCAGTGCTCGCCTTCTTCGAACCTCGCTGCTTGTTTTATGTAGCTCCGATCTTCCCTCGTGTTTTGACCGGTGGCCTGCGATGCTTGGGAGCCTTCTGTTTCCCACAGCTATGGCTCTGGGCACAAAGCAACAAAGGCTGCACGTATCTCGACCCTCTCAAGGCCCGTTCAGGCCTTGGTGTCACTTTTACTACTCGGCAGTGCCCGGTGCCCTTCCCGCCGGCCCTTCTCATGCCTTCTCCACCATCAGCCACATCCTGTCCTCCAGGCAGGTTTTTCTCCTTCTCCCTTCTCTGCTGGCAGTCCCTCCTTTCATGCACCTTTGGCGTGTTAACTGGTTGCAGGTGCAAGTCCTTGGTTTCAATTGCCTGACCATAATTAATCCTATTTGCTGGACATACCTGACTCTTGCAATAGTATTCCCCTGCAGTCCTGAACTTACAGTTCTTTAGAATTCTGCATGCAATGGATAGGGTTCGCAGTATAACTCTGAGTCAAATAATCAAACCAACTCAGGAAGATGGCAAAGGTTGCTGTTTTATTAACAATTATCTAAAACAGGGAGGTTACAATGGACATCACAGACGTTCATTCAGTACTTGACAAATTTCACATAAAACATCCTTATATATCAACAGTGACATTAAACTATGTGGCAAATAAGAAAACCTATGAGGGATTGTGATACGTTCAAAGGGAACATTTAAGTATACTTTCTATAAGGGCTGGGATTGTGATTGGCTATCTACTGTCAGGTGGACAACTTATGCCTACCTCTAAAACATGTCATCTTCAACACTGTTAAGTACACGGTATATTACTGGCCGTCTTTACCTCCCAATTAGCCCAACATCTCTCATCACCCATGCCTTTGAACTTGGTCTTGCAAAATATCCTGTCCGTGGGTATATATGGGAGTACAGGCTTTCGCTATCATTGTTCTAGGACTCCAAGCTCAACTCTATTTCCATACTCAGCTCACGTGACAAGAGACCATGATTCTAGCCTATTCTGCAGAGTTTAAATGTATTAAAATAATAAAACTTGGCACTCTTGGTGTTCTTTCTTCATACCTCGATAAGGGATGATTCATCCTTCTAACTTGTATTGCTTTCGAGAATAGATAACCGACCTTGGCTACTACTGTTTTAATGCCAGGCCAGACAGCCATGACAGGCTCTTCCAGGATTTCAGCTTATTCATGCTGCGACACAATTCTCTGCCTTTCTTCTTCATGGATTTCAGCATACTAAAATTCATGACACCAATGTCCAGCTTCTATACAATGGCAGCTTCGCCTGCAGTCTATTCACTACATATAGCCAGCTCCTATGATCACTTAGTCTACCTGCGTTTCAGCATCTGTACAATCATTGAATGGTCGCATTTCTATAGCACTTCCCATGCGTGCAGTATTCTTTTCTGCATATTAAAGTTTATTCGATTCTTAACTTCACCATCAGTTTCCGCAGAATCCATACATTCTCTTCAGCCAGTATTCTCAGTGTGTCACGCTCAACTCTTGTGATGTCACTGGCTTCTCTTTCACTCTTTTTTCATATTCCTTCAAGGAGTTCCTCCCTCAGATTGTTGTCTCTTTGGGCATACATTCAATAGGGTTTTCTCGGAGGACACCTTTTCTCAAACACTTGCTGCAGAATTGGCACAACTTCTGGTGTCAAACATGGCGCAGTCTCCAACTTCCAACATATAGGAGGCAGGGGACGGGAGAGTCATGCAGCTGCTCCACTACATTCCCCCTCTGGTGAAGTTATCAACCACCTCTTCAATGGTTTCCACATCTTGATATTTTCTTTTCAAGAAGTGCTTCTTCGGAGTCCAGATCTTCATCACCCCCCCCTTCAGGTTACCAGCTGATTTAACATGTTCATTCACACTCCATGTCATGTTGTTGTACTGTCCATTTGGATTACAATAGACCCATCATCCCATGTACTTCTTGAGATTCTTGGGATACATGAACTTCGTTCCCTCGGGTGCTACAATTCTAGCCTCTATGTATTTTCTGACATCTTTATCTGTCAATTCCTTGGGTCTAAACCCTGATTCAACATCGATCATGATCTTCATTCCTACTGCCTTCTTTGCTGTCTTCTTACATTGTGCAATTATTATCCTGATCATACAGAATCCAAACATCACCATGACCAATATCGCTCCAAGGATCTTAAATATGTTTGATGACCACTGTGAAATCCATGAGAATATGGAGGCAAACCAACTGTCATCCGTAATGTCCTCTGTCTCGTCTTCCATCTTATTATGCAGGTTTGTTAACAACATTATGGCCTCTGTCAAGGTCCCATTCTCGTCATCATGAGAAGGTATGAATATGCAACATGAAGGTCCAATTTTGGCACAAACTTCTCCTTCTACGATGTGATCATGTAAAGGACATAGCTGTTCTGCAGGGTCATTAGCCGTATGGACCTCAGCTCTTTCTTTATAGCATTGAATCCCTTTATGGTGGTATTGATCATCTGCAGGAGCTCCCATCTTGTGATCTGCAACTACTTGGCATTGCCCATTGTTTGGTTCCTAGGCTTGAGGATAGTCATGAAGATTGAAGCAGTCTTGCTGAACAACCTGTGCTCATAAGGAATGGCATCTAATGCTTCAATGGATTTGGCTGAAAAGTAATTCTCTCTCTTGGTCCGATTGAGAAACTGAAGCCATCTTCTCTTTCTCAATTGAGCATCTGCTTTTGGAAATTCTCCAATGGTCAGGTCACTCTGAGGAATCACTAATGCTGGAACATGAATTAGCACCAAGGAGCATGTTCCTTCCCAATATTTGGACAGCTTCATGTACGCCCTAGCGCCGCAGGCACAATATCGATCCATCAGGACGGGTATCCCTTCTCCCATCCTAGAAACATCAATTGTAGTTTTTCAGTCCTTGTTGCCTCCAACATGCTTCTTTCCATATCTTTGGAAGCACAATGTCACATTAGCCAATGGGATCACAGTCATGGTATCTGATTCATCTTCTACACATGTCAGCGATTTGGCATGCTTAGCCCATGACTTCAAACACCCATCATTTACTCTCTGTACCTCTTGTACATACTCTCCCTTCAGTAGGTAAGCTGCACAGGACATCAGCCCTTCTTCCCATCCCTTCTTGGATTTCACTTGTCCATGGACTAAAACTTGAGTTTTCTTCCAACATCCAGGCAATCCAGCTATTTCTGTCACAACAGGGCAATTCATTCTCTTCATCTCTTCAATGACCACCTCATCCTGTCCTGTTGCGGGATACACAAGTATCTTGCTCTTCCATCCAGGTTCCTTTTCCATCTGTGTGGTCTTGATGTAGTCACCCTGGTATGGAAATGACCATTTCAATCTCCATCGCAAAGTGGCCCAACCGCCTTGAAATTGTCCTCTGGTCATACATTCTGCAAGATGGCTGAGACACCTAGCATTATGTTCTGGACTTTCACTGGCAATTAAAGTTTGCACTGTATTCATGGCATCTGGTATGAGAGAGTAGAAGTAGCAACTCTCCTTAGATATTCTCTCTCCCACCTTTCTCATGTGCTGATACCACATATTATTCCTCAAATGTGCTGCATTTTCTAAATAGGTATTTATCCCATCACAATCTTCTGCTGCATTTATCCTGTGTCTCCCAAAGTTTGTGTAATACCCATGAAGCAAATCAAAAGTAAAATCTCATAATGTGGAGTGCCATAAGGACCTCTCCCTCAGCAGAAGTACCAACCTCATAGAGAGTGTGGAAGATGAGCAAGAGAAAGACAAAGAGAAAAATCACACAAGCATATATTTTGCATAAGAACATTGGCATCCATCTCTCACACCATCCTATTACTCGTTGCTCTTGTTCTTCATCTTGAACCATGACACTTTCCTCTTTGATAATTGTTAATACAATTTCATAAAAATTCTTTTATACTTGTAACTGCAAAATCTGTTTGATAATGAGAATAAGAAGCCTCCTTATAACTGGGTCCTTTTTAGGATCCTGTAAGAAAGTGTGAACATCAATGTTTCTTCTCACAAGAGTATAAACACAAAGACAGCAAGCAGAAGTCGATGAACATCACTGTCAGTAAGCACCATATGATTCACTGTTTAAAACATATAATCTCCACAAAATGGATCTGGATACTGATCTTGTTTCAATTTCTAATCAATAACTGATGTTTAGACATGACACTGACACTTCAATGTTTATTTCTAAAGTTTGTTTTCCGCCTACTGAAATTCACTGCAAGTCTTTTTACTCACTGCTAAAATATCTATAAGGAGTGTCCATTTGAATTTCAGTAGTTTGTACAATAGGTCATGCCCCGTGTTTTTTGTTGTTATGGGGACTGTGTTATAATAGGGCAAACTTAGTATAGTACTAGAATACAGGTGATGTGTCTTGTCATTTGTATAAGATATTAGAATTGAACAAAATAAATTACACATTTTGATGTCCTTTTGGTTATGAGAAGTCTGAGTCGGGGTGTTTTTGAGATTGATTTAAATATGGCATAATGATTAATATGCCATAGAATGTAGAGCTAGGTACTGTGTAAAAACAACAGGAGACAGGGGTAGTCTGTATTTCGCCCTTAAGTATATACATTTGAATTTCAGTCCAAGATAAATCTGTGTTATCTATTGATAGTTACTTTATCGTCCTTCTTCATCATTGATCGGGAATTCTTCTTCTTGTCTTGCTTCTGAATTGGTAATGGTGGAAGGGCGGGTCTCACCTTTGTAGGCCTTTGCATCTCCTAAGTGAAGCCAAGCTCGTCTCCCTTGAACTTTCACAGCTGAAGGAGTTATATTCCCAATGCAAAAGGGGTCATTAAAACGTGGCTCATGCCACCTTCTAGTAAAATTCTTGATTAAGACTAGGTCTCCAGCATATAACTTAGGTGCTGATAGCAATTGACTTGAGTTGGTTGTTGAATTGTCTTCTTCTGTGTTCTGAGACCAACCCCCCTTGCTCTTGACTTGATCTAAAATGAGAGAGATGCTAGAGGTCATATATGTCAAATAATCATGCATTTCATCCCCTAAAGTTTTAGCTGCACTCTGGGCATCATCTCTACTCCTAGATGGAGGTGTAAGGGGTGTTCTCATATGCCGCCCTGTCACCAGTTCATGAGGGGTGAGGTGATGGTCTAATCCTGGCTGATTCTGAAGGGCATACAAGGCTAAAGGTAGGCAATATAGCCATCCCTTCTTCAAAGTAATTTTAATCTTGGCAATCCTTTGGTTAAGGAGGCTGTTGAGTCTCTCGAATATCCTGTTTGCTTGCGGATGAGAAGCTGAAGAAAAAGTATGCTTAATGTTCAGTAGAAGCCCTATCTGTTCAAATAGCTCATTAACAAAATAGGGCCCATTGTCAGATCTCAGCACTTCACACACACCCCATCTCGGTAAAACTTTGTGCACTGAAAACATCTCTGCGCAAGTGGCATCAGGGTGTGTACACGGACCTGCCTCAATCCACCTTGAAAAGGGACACACCACTGCTAATAGATACCTACATCCATTACACACCTGCAGCATATCGACATTATTGATATGTAAATGCTGAAATGGAACATTCGGTCGAGGTATCACCCCTCTAAACATCCTCAGTGTATGCCCAACAGTAAACATTTGACACACGATGCAGTTCAACATAAATAATGCAACATGTTCCAACAAATTCGGAATTAACCAGTCTTCCGCAATCGCAGCATCAATAATCTCCCCAGTTACATGCGCAGGGTAATGTAGCTCTTCAAGTGCGACCTTCAATAACACTTATGGCATCACTGGCTTTCCAGTGCTATCTTGTCGCAATAATGCTTCTGTGGGGGATAAAGCACACCCCCTTCATTTCCATAATTCCTGCTCTTCCTGTGGTGCACTTCCTTGAATCTCCATTAGTTGGGTTATCAGTAATTTATTAAAACCCTCTTGCACTAACATGGTTGTAACTACTTTTTCTTTAACATTCTCAGTATCAAAAATCGAAATATCTGAGGAATATGCAACCCTCTTGGCTTCTTCGTCTGCGGCTTCATTCCTGCAAGAGATAAAATCTGTTTGCTTAGTGTGCACTGCACATTTAACGACTGCTATGGCTACTGGGAGTTGTAGTGCCTTGATAAGCCTATCCAATAAGGATGCATGCTGCACTGGAGTGCTGTCTGCGCAGAGGTAGCCCGTCCTTTTCCAGCATGCTAACTCTGCATGTATGGTTGACATCACGTAGGCAGAGTCACTGTACACTGTCACTTCCTGTCCCACATGTTTCTCGAGCACAACAATGAGCGCTACTAATTCTGCCACTTCCGCTGAAAAGTAAGACGGTAGTCTTGCACTTGCTACTGCACTGTCTCACTACTGCTGCACCTGAATTACTTTCCCCACTAGTCTGATAAATTTTCGAAGAACCGTCAATGCAAAGAATGTCCCCTCCTGCTAAAGCATTCTACTTCACGCGGGGTATATCATTATAAAATTCAACATAATTAGCACAGTCATACATATAATCGCCTTCTTCTATTGGTTCAGCAATAAAAATGGCAGGATTCACTATTTTACATCTTACAAATTTAATCGTTGGGTTTGAAATCATTACCTGATATGCTGAAGCTCTTTGGTATGTCAACGTACCCTTGGGTTTCTCTAAAATGGCAAACAGAGCATGCTCCATGAAGAGAGTCATAGAGCAGCCCATAACAACACTTGTAGATTTCTCAATCGCGAATGCGGCAGCTGCCAATGACTGTTCGCAAAGGAAAAATAATAATAATAATTTGGCATTTATATAGCGCTACGAACCCTCAGGTATCTGAACGCTGCTTATTATTACCCACGGTGTGTGGTGCTCATTTATCGACCTCAGAAGGATGAAATGCTGAGTTTGGCGCTGCCGGGATTCGAACCTGCGTTCGCAGGCTCTGCACTGATGTCAAAGCGAGCGCTCTGCTCGCTGTGCCACTTGACCGGAAGTGTCCTTTCATAACTGTGTCTAAAATCCCACTGTAATATGCTAAAGGTTTGTATCCCAATGTAGTTCTTTGTTTAAGCCCTGCTGTCATGACTGTCCCTTTTGTATGAGAAAAGAAATATAATTCCTCACCATAATTAGGAAGTAACAAAACAGGGGCTGCACCTATTGCTTTTTTCAGTTCCTCAAACCCTTCCTCCATTTCTTCAGTCCATTCTATTTTTACTTTTTCAACCTGTGCTTACTTTAGAGCTTTCAGAAGTGGTCTTGTATACGTACTATAATCAAACACCCAGTCTCTGGAATAGTTGCATAACCCAAGAACCTTTGCATCTGCTTCACTGGGTTTGGTTATGGCGTTTTCATAATCACCTCTGCTCTTTCAGGTAGGACTTTCTGTCCTTCATGCAAAATAAATTGACCTATGTATAACACCTCTTCATGACAATATTACAGTTTGCCCTTGTCTATCATATATCCCTTGTCTACTAGAATAGTCATCAACTGAACAGAATCTTGTCTGCACTCATCTTCTGTGGTGCTACAAATTAAAATGTCATCTATGAATTTGTATCAGTGTACTCTTAAGATCAATATTGCCAAAATCCATCTGTAGGACTCTATTAAAGATCGATGAAGACTCACAGTGCCCCTGGAACAAACGAGTATGTTTCAGTCGGGTTTGGTGAAACATAAATGGACGTCAAGTCTTTTGAGTCCTTGTGGTACAGGATCGAGAAAAACATATTTTTCATATCGATCACTTTGAAATATCGTGCTTCCACCGAGATACTGCACAGTATAATTGCCGGGGTAGGAATTAAAGGAAACTCTACATCTACAATCTGGTTAATCGATATCATATCTTGTATATATCTCTACAACCCTCCTTTAGATTTTTTGATTGGATACACTGGTATTACATGACAATTCCGATGGCACCAGAATTGCTTGTTTCACCAGTGCTGAAATAGTCTGGAATATACCCTCATCAGCTTTTCGAGACATGGGTCACTGCTTTTCTTGAGGGAAAATCGCTCCTGGCTTAAACTTTATTTTAACCTCCCCTATTCCCTTCAGTAAACATACGTCATAAGGGCCTGTGGTCCAATGGACACTCTGTACCTTCTCCAAGTCATCCTGAAACAATGCTGGACCTTGCAACATTATTGCCATTTGCTGTGGAACTCCTCTTTTCTCTATTCTTATCCAGTATGTAATGCTCATAAAGAACACCACTTTGTCTGTTTGGACTTCCTTGAACATGTCATCATCAGTGATGTTAGTCATTCTGTACCCTTCCTCGAGAGCTATTACTGTCCTCCATGGGAACAGACATGTCACACTCTCCTGTAGTGACTGGTAATTCATTAGTGAAAGGAAATCGACTCGTAGCTCCAGAGAGCCTTTGAGCATTCATGGCAATTCCAGACATTGGATATTTTCCCTCTCGTATACATGAACACATAGCTCCAGTGTCTACTAGAAAAGAAAAAGATTTGCCTACTATCGTCACATCGACACTTGGTTCCTCTTAGGGTTATCGTTTCACAGATAGTACTGAACACATCAAGTCACCCTGTGAGCTGTCCTATTGTGGGTACAGGCTCATCCCGTCCCTGTGAAGGGATTCTGTAGGGATATATTCATGCATGACATATTTGTGCAAACAAAAGCACATGTGTTCAGATTCAAATGGAAGCAAAAGTGGGTTTGATTGGTTAATATGTAAATACAGTTAGTTTGAAATGGGTGCTAGGCGCAGCTTCTTAGCAACAAACCAGCAAGCAATTTTTGGAAAAGCATCTAGCAAAACCAGGAAAATGGGTTTAGTTTCAGAAACATTTAGCACAATGTACTGTCATTTTAAAATGCAGAAAATGTGCATATGTACAGATGGGGTTATTTTTCTGTGTGTGGAACTGCATTGGAAATATATAATTAACTAATCCTATACTAATTTGCCTCACTAACCCATTAACTGTTAGTCTAATATATAATGCAGTTAATTAAACACAGTGAGATTCATTCCATTTTACAGGGTAATTCATGGAATAAATGTGCGCCGAAAAGGGGAGCGCAAACATGAAAAACGCAGCGCACGCATGCTAAAGCCGTGCACGCATCCGTTCATCGATTCATGGAATGCGCTGCACGTGTAAAACCTGGGATGTGCGCCAAATCCGTGGGTGGCACACGCGGGCGCACACGTCACTAAACACCAGGCGTGATACGCAAAGGGAAAGCCCACATCATGTAGCGCACACAAGAAAAGTGGGCGGAACACGGGCGTAACACGCGGAATGGGGAACAATGCATGAAAATGTAGGCGTTACGGGGGATTTACGGAAGGTAAATGCTCGCAACGCCCACACGCGCGCTAACAACACGTATTCATGGAATCGAACAGGGGAAACCTGTGCGCCAAAAAAGATGCGCTAATCCGGAAACACGTACGCCAGCAGGAAGCAGGCATAAGCGGTCCCGCACAGCATAAAAGTGCGCGCAAACAACAAACAAGCTCATACGCTACGATGAATATACCATTCCTCGCAGCAGTGGTCGTGGGACACCGCAGGAGGAGGAGGATAGCCAGACCCCACATTTTTTTACCCAGGACCAGCCTTTTGGGATGCCTGATGACCAGGTGTATGGGAGGTACAGGTTTCCACCACTAACAATCCTAGAACTGGTCAGGGAGTGGGAGGATGACCTCACATCACCCACATTGTGCTCCCAAGCACTGAGCCCCTTGGAAAAGTTGCTCAATGTACTGCACTTCTTGGCTACTAGGTCATTTCAGCGGACAAGTGCCATAGTTGGGGTGTCTCACAGGCCACGCTGTCACGCTGCCTACACCAGGTGTTGGCCATCATGACTGCACGCCCCTCAGTCCGCAGGCACATATACATGCCCAAAACACCTGCAGAAATGCAGGCCATCGTCCAGGACTTTTACGGGGTGGCACACTTCCCCAAAGTGGTAGGTGCCATTGATTGCACCCATGTGGCTCTACGTCCTCCCAGGGCCGCTGAGCACATCTATCGAAACCGCAAGCACTGGCATTCCATCAACGTTCAGGTTATATGTGATGTCAAGGGAATTATCACCTCATTATATGCCAACTATCTGGGGTCCAGCCGTGATAGTTTCATATGCAGAATGTCACCCCTAACCCGGGACCGGGAAGCTGGGCGGTATGGCGACACATGGCTAATTGGTGAGTATAAATGCCTCTGCACATGCATGCATATCAGACACAGAGAAATGTGAAAACCCCACTAATGACAACCATTATCACCTCCCCAGGGGGCAGTGCCTACCCTCTGAGCACCTACATGATGAAACCAATACGGAACCCCACCACACCATCTGAGGGAAGATACAACACAGCCCATATTGCAACCCAGGGCATAGTGGAGTGCACATTCGGAGTGCTGAAGTCACGTTTTCTCTCCCTTGACCGCTCTGGTGGGCAGCTGCTATATGCGCCCCCAGTAGTGTGCAGGGTCATAATGGCAGCATGTGTCCTGCACAATGTTGCCACCCGGCGGGGCATGCCAGTGGACATGGTGGTGCCCCCACAACCCCAACCACATGCACAGCCGCTGCGCATGGGAGGTGAAAGGGCAAATGGTACCCAACTTGTGGAAAATTACTTCACCTAAAATCCCACCCCTGCGGAGTGCACACAGGCCTGGCACATAGCAGCTGACAATTTATGATGATGACAAAAGAGACAGTCAAGTGTCACAACCATACCACCCTGAGAATGTTTACCTGGAAGTGCTAAATTGTGTGCATCCCTAGCTACTTAAACACACCCAATGCTGTGTCAGTAAAGGGCACACATTCATGCAGCATGAAGCACTACCCCCTTGTGAAACACTACAAACAAATAGTGGCATGTCACCCAACCCCTCCCTAACCCCATCTCAGCTACCCAACACACCATGGCATAGTATGCGATGGGAAAGCAACCACACCGTCCCAAATGGAAACAGGCCAGACAATTGACTCTCACCAATGAAAAAAACAGCACACATTAACAAATACTTACCAGCAAGACAAAACATCAGTACAGTATCCAACAGTGGTAACATATGACAGTAAAAAATTAAAGTAGTGCAAGTGTCACAACCTGACTAAGGCAGCACATCGACCCCTTCCAACTGCATAGTGTTGCTGGTAGGCAAATGTGGCAGTGTACTGCATACAACATGAACTGCATCTGCAAAGGAGACGGGCTGGTTAAGATATGATGAAGCTACATGTATATAAGCAAAAAGTCCTGTATGTAAAACCATAGAGAAATTCACCATGCAGTGGAGAAATGAACAACAATCCCCACTAGGGATGTATACACAGTTTGGACTACAGACTGCCCACACAACTTATGGGAGCCCAATGCCTCTGTGTAAGTTACTGTCAGTTGGTCACACCCTTTGCAAGCCCATGGAAAGGGGAAGCAGGAGGGGTGTGTGTGTCAGGAACCCAAGTTTCTAACCCAAAGACAGGACAAGCCTGCATGTGCCCAGCTGGAATACACAGTGAATGCCTACAGGAGCCACACAAAGCAACACACTGTAACATTAATTCACAATCTGAAAGAAAATGTTATGAACAAAAATGTAAATGCAAATGAAAGATAGAAAAAACAAAAGTAAATGTAAAGTAAAATAAACAAATTAAATAATAAATTAAAAATCAGAAGCATAACCAAATACAAATAAATGTATGAAAATCAAAATAAGAAATCAAGATTTCAAATAAAAAGAAAATAAATAGAAAAAAGAAGAAGAAATAAAGATAACAAATGAATTAAATACTATTTTCATTTAGCAACTCAGAATGAAATGTGAAAAACCCCCAAAAATCTTTTTACATTTTTTTAAAAAATGGCCATGTGTGGCCCGGGGTTTGGGGGGAGGCCACCCAGGAGGGACAAGGTACAGGGTGCACCCCAACAACCACATGTGTGGATGTTGAGAAAAAAAAACCTGCATGGGCTCATGGCCTGCATGGCTACCCTACAGTGGGAGAACTGCCGTTGCTGTCATCACTCTCTGGTGGTACATCAGAAGGTGGGCGTGATATAGGAAGCAGACCACGCAAAGCTCTGGCATGCTCCTCCATGGCAGCAAGCATGCAGGTCTGAAAGGTTTGGTTCTGCAGGATGATGGTACGGAGATCCCCATGCAGCACCTCATAGGTAGCACGCATTTCTGATGCAAGGCTTCACGTGATTCCCGGATCTCCTCACGGGTTGTCTGGAGCTCAGCTGAGAGTGTGCATGTCAGCTGCTCCAGCTGCTGTTCTGACCTTGTACTCCGGGACACCTCAAATTCACCCAAAGTATCTCTGAGGGACCTGTGTTCTAACCTCAGGGCATCCCTGTGGGCCTGTGACTCTGCAGATATGGCTGTGCGCAGAGTCTCCAGTCCAGCCCGTCCGTCCCTGTTGGACGCCAGCATGTTCTCCCTGTGTGAGTGGCAAATGGACTCTGTTGCCTGCTGCTGGAGCTCCATCTGCCTTTCAGGGGGAGAATGTAAGTGGCCACCCTATCCACGGCCTGAGCCAGCATCTCACACAATGCCCCCTGTTGTGCTGCTATAGTGTACATGGAGTTCTCCCACACAGTATTGCCTGGTGGCGCATGGCCACCGCGTTGGCGGGCACCACCCCTGTTTGGGGCAAGGTGATGTGTACCTTGCAGTGCTGGCACTGCCTGAGGCTGCAGGACTACATTCCTCCTTTGATCTGCTGGCCCAGGAACAGGAGCAAATATTTTGGAGTGTGACCCTGCATCCGCAACCACCACAGGCGGACTTTCCAACACTGAATGCCCCATAGAGGGGTCTACCCCCAGTGCAGGTGGGTTGGACAGAACAGCATCCCTGCCAGAAACACTCACCTGCGACGGGACATATGTCTCAATGTCCAATTTAGCACCTGATTCATAGAGGTCTCCGGAGGGGAAACCCATGGACAGTATGGTCTGTAGGAGTAATGGGTTTTCACCCGTCATCACCCCACGTCCTCCACTGTTACCTGGTTCTGGCTGTGAGTACTCCTGCCTCTGTGCCATCTCCTCCTCCTCAACAGCATCTAGTGCCTCATCACCTGCAAAAACATAAAAGAAAAGTAATGAAAACAGGCATGAGCACCATAGCCCACACACATATGCATGACGAGGCAGACATCCAGTACATAAATGACACATGTCACACATGACAATAACTCTGGCATTCATGCACTTGCAATGAGTTGGAAGGGGAGGCAAAAAGCAGACACTGAGGACTTCAACATGGAAAAGCAACACATGTGCTGCATGCTGGATAGCACTGGCATCACACATTAGGCTGTGAGTGGCATGGACAATCCACATACATGACACATGCCAGCACACAGATGGCACATAGAATAGACATGGCAGATTTGACAAGGACACCCAGATGGCAGCAAATCAGTACTGTCACCCATCCATGTAAGATGGACATCATGAAATAGAACATGCAAAATAGAGTGACAAAACACGCATGTGCCACATGCTGTGTCAGGAATACAGGTTGGGGCAAAGGACGGAACGTTTCAATCAAGAAATTAGCTGTTATTGGGAAAAGACTACATTTACCAGCATGCTTAGGGGGATTCTGTAGTTCCTCGGTTACGCGCGCATCCACAGCTGGTAATCAGGAACTGGTTAAAGTCTCCAACCGCCCGTGCCTCAGTGCAGATAATTAATGATTATGTGCATGGGCGGCTGCTTGGAGAACGTGAGGAGTCCTGCAATCTTTCTGAATGCCGAAGGACTGATGGGCGTTAACGCGGATTCCAGAAGCAGATAAGCATAAAAAAGACGGTGCCGCCCGCGGCGGTGATTTATGAGCGGCTTGGGCACTCGCTGAAAGCCACACTCTTCAGGGTCAGGTGTCCTCGTGAGGCGCCCGGGCCATCAGCTAAGTGCACTCTTCCTTTGTTCTGTTATGGCCACAACTGTCTAAATAATATTGAACTTGTATTGGATGCGCATGTGAGGGAACACTCGTCCACATTGATATATGGACTCAACTTCAGGCTGAATAACTCGTCAGGCATGCAGACAGTGTTTCACTGAGAGCTATGAACTATGGTCCAGTTCAAAATTGTAGGAGAGTAATGGCACAGTGTCTTTCTTGTAAAATATATGTGGCCTGTATTCCATGTGCAGCATTTTGTTCATTGCTTCACTGTGCCCATTGGGCCATGAGTCTAATGTGTTTCATCCCAGTTTGTGCCATCATGCTTTGTGTGCAAAAGTCTGTTGCACATTATTATCTTGCATATGTTTTTGTCCATTATGTATAAGTTTCTAACACTATGTGCAGTGTGTTAAAGTCATCCAAGAAATGCTAAGAGTATGAATATGCGTTTGAATGGTTTATCATAGGTTCAGGTATCATTTTGGAGGTCAGGTAAGGGCAGATCAGGCTTAGGAGTTAAACTCTACATATAAGTGTACTTATTTGTAGTTAGGTATTGTTATACATGCATGTTATGTTTTCCCCTCCTTTCCTTTGTCATTCCACCCCCTTTCCCTAACTCCGTCTTCCCCCCATTGGCTGCCACGTGGCTCCCTGTGTTACTTATTTCAGGTGCCCGTGCTAACCAAGGTGGGTGGGTCGATCTATTCGGCTTCTGTGGTTCGGGAGAGGGGGTCGAGACCCTTATCCCTTTTGCTTGCATTGACACACTGCAACAAAGCCAGTGTTCACTAATGCAGTGATGGCAGGCACATGGATACATCAATGGTTGGTCACTTCGACATGACAGAAGACAATTGTCATGTTCAACATTCATACAGTGCCCCGAAGTGATTGCGTGCAGGCCATGTGTAGGTGCACGTTACTCAGTCAGCCTGATTGATGAAAATCATTCCCATAATAAGGAAACATAAGTGGGCCATTGTGGAGTGTAATCTATGTCAGAAGTATGTTACATTTGGGGCAGAAGGGCACAAAAATGTGTGATAAACATGCAAAGGATTTCATCAATCAGGTAGAATGAACAGGAAAACAGTATGAACAATGTTGTGACAAGATGGCCGTTGAAGGGCAAGTGCAGTAATCAGGTGCAAATTGTCAACTGCGGTCAGAAGGGATACTTGAAAAACCAAACCCAAGGCCGGGCTATGGTTTGGAGGCACCACACGGCTGACCCATAGCAGTCATAACTACACAGCCTCAGCTGGCCCTCAATCAGAACACATCACCCAAGCAACATACGCATGGTTTGCACACACATGCATGGCCACTCACCGGACATTGCCTCAAGATCTAGTAGGTCTCCCACGCCTTGGATCTGATCCTCTGTGATGAAGGCTCCAGCGATAGACTAATGTTCTCTGAGTACTTCCTCCTCTGGTGGAGACCCACTACCAGTCACCAGAGTAGAGGCATTATTGGAAGCCAGCTTGTTCTTTGCTCTGTGTTGGAGGTCATTTCACTGCTTAGAGCAATCATCAGCTGTGCGCCTGACAAATCCAAGGGCACTAATCTGGTCCGCGATGCACTGCCAGTGGGCCCTACGTTGAGCAGTCGTAGTCTTGCACCCTGCAGTCACCAGCATTTCGCGGCCATTGGCCGACACGAAGCCCACAAGTGCGTCTAGTTCCACATCATTGAAATGCTTCCTTGATGTGCCGGAGGGGGGAGCCGTGTCTGGGGTCCCAGCCTGTACCGCAAGAGCACCCTTCTTCCTATTGGGAGGTGGTTCAGACCCTGAGTGGCTTACGCCGCTCTGGTTGGTAGGGGCTGAAGCGCAGGTTGACTGGGCACTGGAAGTAGCCAAAGACACGATGACCAAAGGTCTCACTGCAGGCATTGGCTGCTGGGTGATGTTGGCCGGACCAACCTCGGTGTGATGGACTTGAACCAACACTGTCCCGGCTGGGAGACTCAGAGCTGGTTGTGGATTGAGCTGCAGCTGCCCCTGCAGCCTCCTCACCCTGCCTACTTGAGGCAGCAGATGGCATTGCTGCCCCAGATCCACGCGGCCTGGTGACAGCAACTTTCACCGCCACACATGGCTTTGACTTGGTGACACAGAAGTCAGCCTGGGAGTCATCCTGTGCCAGTTCGGTTATCAATATGGGCTGGGTTAACAGGGCCTGAACTGGGATGGTGTCAGCTGCATCTCCCCGACCCATTGGGCGGGGGCATAGGTGTCCCTGATTGGTCCTCCACACATTGGCCTCTTGGGCCACCCTGCATATCCTGGCCACGTCCCCTACCGCGCCCACCTCTTAGAGGTCGACCACCTTTGCCTCCCTTACCACTTGGTCGCCTCCCAACCATGGCACTGATGTTCTTGTGCGAATGGGAGGTGCAGTAAACAATTGTCCTGGGCAATTGGGGTGAAAGGGGCAGGGTACTAGATGGAATACATACCCTATTGCTCTAGCAAGGCTGTCTGTGACCCCTGGGGGAAGATGACGGGTCACGCAGCACTCAGGCACCCTGAAAACAAAATTTAACCTGCACGCGACTCCTGGTAGCCCACGTGCATGGAATAAAGAAACCGCACTACGCTGTGGCACCCAGATGTGAGTCTAGAAATTACCCTCCCATAACATAGGCGATGTATTTCGTTGGCCGAAAACCAACCGCCTCATATGTTCAGCATTATTAGTACAGACTCATGAGCATGACCAGAGAGCATCCATTTTGGAGGAATAGAATTCACTACTTTGACTAATTTTCGCTTCTTGCTTTCTGTTTAAACTGCTTTGCTGTAAGCGTATTCTATTCTGTTATTACTCAAGCATAGAGCAAGGCCACAAGTTACATATTGAAACGCAGCTTAGGCAACCCAGACAGCAATGCCCGGTCTCCTCCCTCACAAGTCCTTGGAAGTAAGCAACAAGGCATTTAATCACTACGCAGGTGCCAGCTAGTCTCGTTGGTGCGGTAGAAACTGTAGAAACTAACAATTAATGGCTTGAATTATGCTCTCTTTTACGGCCCCCCTTCACTGAGCCCCTGTAGATCGAGCTGACCTCTAGCACACAAATAGAAACTAGAAGATAGTGAGGCCTGGAATGTGTCTCTCCCCTGCATGCAGCTTGCTTGTAAGAACAAGAGTATTATGTTCCCTAAAACAAAGAATCGTGTCTGTGATTTCGCAAATTGCAAACTGTTGCTGAATGAATTGCTGAAGGTGTCATATTCATCATAATTGTCAATCATCGAAACCATTTCAAAGGAAATACATTATGGGCGGTATTGAATATGTCACTACTGATAATAAGATATTCGTTTTATATATATGTAACTGTTGTAGAATGCTCGCTCTTTTGCGTCCCACGGGGTCTGGAGCCACACGTTGCGGGACGTGAGACCCAGTCGGCTGACTGAGACTATTTGCTTTGCAATAAACCCTAGATTTTGGGAATTGAAACTCGTGCCTGACTTATCAGTTTGTGTGTGGTGATTGTGTCTTGTTTCCATATACGAGGGACCCTCCCCCACTTGTTCCATCATATACTTTGTAATATAAGAAGGCGAGAAGAGATAACGAAGCAAGGATGAGACGGTTGAACAGGGATCAAGAGGTGTTCGGGGAGCCCCTGTGAAAGTGTTGAGAGACTCCTTTGCAGATCTGTACACAACTGATCCCTGATCGACGTGTCCGGCCACAGAACAAGGAGGCGAGGGCCCCGAAATGAGGCAGAGTGAGCCAATATACGCAGACACGCCAATTCTTGATTGCATAAGTATATGGACAAATTGCATCTTGAAAGACGACTTGGTTGATCAGGTGAGTCGTGACCCGATTTTAAATAACCCTCATATTGGCTGAGAGTTGCTCTTGCAAGATCAAACTCCCAGGGTAAGGTTAAAACATTCCTGGGGTATTGTCTTCCTGCCTAGTAGGATTTTTCCACTGTGGTAGACAGTCTTTGGAAACTGGCCAGGCTGCACCACCCGTTGGGTCGCCGGCATATGAGATGTACGTAAAATATGGTATTGGGGCGATAATGTTTTCTGAAATTTGGCATGGGCAAACCAGACACGAAGAAGATTTACAATGGGCAAAACATGGGAGTTATGAGATTGCATGGATAGATTATTTGGAATCAATACTGTTAAAGAAGAAAGCGCGCCCTGCAACATTTGACGTTATTAGAGACTGGAGGAAGGAAGCTATGCTCCGTTGGAAAAGCAGAGAGAAAAATGCGTGCAGGTACAAGTCAAGAACAGAAAGAGTGAAAGAACAGGATGAAAAGGAGTGGGGTGATAATTTAAGAAAGACAGACAGATGTGTTCAGATGGGAGCAGACAAAATATATCCACAACTATAATTGCATTCATCAGATGAACTAATTAATAAAATATTAACTGAGAAAAGACAAGAGCGCCCAAAAAAGGAGACTGATAGAATTACATCAGTGCCCATTGCCCTACCCCTCCCTGCTGCCCAGTCCCCATTACAGCCACAGGTTTTACAGCTGCAGCAACCACTCCCCCTTCCCGTTGTTCCATCCGCACCAGCACCTCCCTCCCAAGACATTCCCCTTCCCCCTCCGCCCATTGAACTTGAATTCACGGTAACAAGAGAAGACGGTATGGGAAGTGAGTCTACTAGAGTAACCCGTAGTACGGTCAGCAAGGAGAGAAGAAAGGAGTTGAAAGAACAGGCAGAGATGTATATAGATGGAAATGATGAGACATCGATGCTGGATTCGATGTGTGATTTCAGGAAGATTGGTGAAAAACAGGTATTGTTGGAGTGCATGGGAGAATATTTAATGGAGAGATGGAAGCAGTTGATTGGAATGGTACCGCCGCAGAAGTTGCATGATTTGAATGCTTTTGCACGGTTAAGAGAGAGGGATGCATAAATAAAGGAAAATGTGGACAGGCTTTTTTAATTTAAAACTGAACTTGATGAAGCATATGCTTAAATGTTTTCCATGCCAGGGTATAGGAACAAAAACATAAGAAGGGAAAGGAAAGAGGCGGTACCATATGTGCAGCAGCGATTTCTTCCGCCGTCAAAATAGGCTAGTGAGAAACTGAAAATATGTACACGAGAGGCGCTAAAACGGATAACAGACCCTAGTGTTCCCACGATGGAAGTGCACAAAATATTTGATCAATATACATTGCCAATGAAGAGAAAAACACTGCAGGTAATGGTTGAATATTTGCAGCATAGAGATATAGAAAATAAACAAGCTAGCCCCCCCAAATTAATGGCAATATATAAGAGAGCTATTGAACGTGAAACAGGAGAAACAGCCTTATCGCTAGACTTAGCAATAGTACTGCATATGAGGTAGGGAGGAGGAAAAGTAAGTGCGGTATTTCCTATGAGGGAAGTTCCACCTACTTTTGTACCAAAAATAGAAATCAACGGGACACCAGCAAAGGTATCAGAAGCACATTATACAGCACAGTACGTACATGTTCCTTTCTCCAGACAAGAGGTGAATAATATAAAGCAAACAATTCCTAACTTGAGGAAGAATCCAACGGGATTCTATAAAGAAATAGAGTCCTATTTGAGATCGTCCATTTTTACTATGAACGATATTGACCTAATATTCCCAGTAATTTTGCCAGCAGACATAAGGAAACAGAAAAGAAAGGTAGATCAGGATAGTTTTGGTGACACGTGGGAAAATGTAGCAAAAGAGGATGCGGACAAGAAAGCAGGCAAGAAGCCATCGTCAAATATGGCAGCATTACCAAGACGAATAATACAGAGATTGAAGGAAATAGTTCCAGAGAAAAGAATTGTATGGGACAAATTAACTGCATGTGTTCAAGGCAAAGATGAGTTAGCCACAGATTATTTCAATAGATTTGAGGAAGTATTTACAGATTTCAGTGGGCATGATGTAAGCACTAAGGCAGGGAAAAGACTATTTGTTGATAAATATGTGAGGTGATTAATACCTCCAATTCAGAATTTGATAATGACATCTGAAAGTGCATGGCAAGCGAAAACATTGAGTGAAGTATTACATATGGCCCAGTATTATGAGAATAGAGTGAATACAGAGAAAGAGAAAGAGGTGAAGGATAGGGTAAATTTGAAAACGAGGGTGTTACTCCAGCAGGTAGCGGGTCACAATGGAGGAAGAGGAAAGGCGCAAGGGAGGGGTAATTCCAACATGCATGGAGGGCCTCTGGGATTAAATCAGTGTGCATATTGTAGGGAAGAGGATCATTGGCGAGTGAAATGTCCACACTTACAAAATAGAAATGGGTATGGTCAGAGAAGACAGCACAGGGGACACCCGGGAACAAATGGACAGAATAGAAATAATAATATGCAGCAAAACCAGACTAATCAAGGAAATGGCAATCAGAATCAGAGCCAGGATCAGAGTCAGACTCCTTACAACCAAAATCAAAGTGAGCGAAATAGAGGCAGGAGCAGAACATTTTTGACACACAACCCAATACATATTATTGTGGTGACTACACATCGGATGATTTATTGTTTCCTCAATAGGACATCCCAAGACAGGGGACGGAACCAGTCTCTATTCCCGTGAATCAAAAAGGACCCTACATAGAAATGAAAGTCAGGAATAGAGAGCACAGCTTTCTCGTAGGCACAGGTGTGTAAAAGTGCTCAATAGACCACCACTTGGTTCCGGAAATACCTCTGTCAGGGCAAAAGAATATTTCAGTAGGGTTTGCAGGTACACCAGTAATCAATCCAGTGTCCCAATCAGTACCGGTAACATTAGGACCATTTACCGAATATTATCCATTTCTCTTGACAGAGAATTGTGGGGAAAATGTATTAGTATTAAACTTATTGAATAAATTGAGTGCAGTTATTTATTGCACTCCTGATGGAGTGTTCTTGACAATATCACCACAGAATATACCAGTGTCTGAGTTCCTATCCAAACCTTTGCCGGGGGAGTTGAGTGAAGTACCAGTTTGTATATGGGCAATTAATGATAATGATGTGGGTGCTTGAAGATAGAACCAGTGAAAATTGTTTTGAAGGAAGGAGTAACATTGCCACGTATTCCTCAGTACAAGATTTCGATGGAGGGCGAGAAAGCATTGAAAAGTATTGTTTCAGATTTGGTCAAACTGAAGGTAATTGAAGAGATTACAGGTAGCAAATGTAACAGCCCCATTCTCCCAGTGTATAAGAAAGGAGGTAATGAGATTATGTATCGTTTCATAATTGATTTACGCGCATTGAACAAAGTGGTAGATCCTCAATTCCCATTGGTCCCAGACGTCACCACAATTTTGACAATGATACCTGCCTCAGTAGTATATTTTAGCATGATAGACCTTAAGAATGCATTTTTCAGCATTCCAGTACACCAGGATAGCAGATATTTATTTGCTTTCACGTTAGGAGGACGGTCATTTACATTCACGCGCATTCCACAAGGCTATACAGAGAGTCAGAGTATTTACAGCAGAGCATTGAAAGAACAGTTAGATATGTCAGAATTATGGGCAGGTTGTGTATTGTTACAATATATAGATGATTTGTTGATTGCTGCTGATACAGAGGAGATTTTTAAAAAGAGTACCGTTTTGTTATTATCACACTTAGCAGCACATGGACATAAAGCGAGTTTGAAGAAATTCCAATATTGTCAAAAGAAGGTGGCTTTATTGGGCAACCTATTTTCGAGAGAGAGAGGAGAAGACTGACACTAGAAAGGATAGAAAGTATCTCTGGTATGCCTATTCCAAAAACTCAGAAAGGAGTCAGAGCCATAATAGGCATGGCTTCCTATTGCCGACAGTGGATAGCAAATTTCGTGATGATTGTGAAACCAATGGTGGGATTGACAAAAAAGGATGCTGTGATGCCTTTGCAATGGAATGAAGAATGCCAGAAAGCATTTGATCTGCTCAAAACTGCATTGTGCTCTGCCCCAGTTTTGGGCACACCAAACTATGAAAAAATGTTCAGATTATTTGTGCATGCGAATGAAGGCTGCGCGTTGGCTGTTTTAACACAGGAAGAAGGTTTGTGTGTTTGTTTGTTTTATTACTTGTATTGCGCACAAGACCCAGGGGTAACCGGGCGCATTGCATATGACAATTTACAGCTTAGTTACAACTTACAGCTTAGTTACAGAACACAGGGCAAATAAGAGGACAAAAGTATATACAGGAAAAGAAATAATGGTACACGTATTTACAATCCTACTCAGGCGGTAAGTGCTGATAGGTAGGTATGTGCAAACATGCAAATAGTGGCAGGGCATGTGGAACAGGTCAGGGTAGTTGGTAGTCTATTGTTTATCCACGTCTTTGATCTTCTTTGTAAGGTTGTGTCAGAAAGTGGGGTATGGTTGATCTGTCCGCAAGGTGGATGGTAGGGAGTTCCAAAGTTGAGCTGCTTTCACGTGGAAGCTACGGCCACCAACTCTGGACAACTTGAATCTGGGTGTTGTGATGTTATTAGTGTTTGAGGACCTGGTGAGTCTTGTAGGATTTATTCTCGTGAGGCTCGTGGAGAGGTATCGAGGTGCGGCTTTGTTTAGACATTTGTAAACAAGGGATGCTACTTTTAGCTGGATTTTTTCATGATTTCAAAGCCAATTATTGGCTCTTCTGTATTCAATGATGTGGGCTCTTCTGGGAATACCTAATGCTGCTCTAAGTGTGTTGTTCTGCAGGATTTTAATTATTTTGATAACTTCCTTATTGGCCCCAATGTAGAGAAAGTTGCAATAGTCCAGCTTTGATAAAACGAGAGCTCTAGCAAGTGTGATGCAGCTATTGTTGGATAAGAAGGGTTTGCCTGCTCTTATCAATTTGCAGGTGTAAGCGGCGGCGGAGGCCATCGCATTGACCTGCTTGTTGAAAGATAGGGTGGAGTCCAGATAGAAACCCAGAGTTTTGACCGCGTGAGCAGAGGTGATTTGATTGTTATCAATGTTAAAAGAGGAATAGTTAGGGCCCAGTTTTTTTAGGGTAGAGCGTGTGCCAAGGATGATGATTTCAGTTTTGTCGTCATTCAGGCATAGCCCGTGAGTGGCCATCCATGCCTGGATGATGAGATACACCCTGTTCACCAAGGCCAAATCCTTGTCATAATCACCAGTAAGTGGTAGGAGAATCTGAGCATCATCTGCATAGTTGGTGTAGGTGATACCATAAGGTCCAGATCATTGTAAAGGGGCTTTGTGAAGATATTGTAGAGTGTAGGAGATACACCTGATCCTTGGGGCACACCGCATGTAATGGGGATGGGGTCTGCTTCCGCTGAGGAGAAGACTCTCATGGTCCTATTATTGAGGAAGGACTGGATCCATGCTGTAGCTTCTTCAGAGAAGTGCGCAGCCAGGTCCAGATGCCTACAAAGGACCTTGTGGTCGACGAGGTCGAATGCAGCTGATAGGTCTAGGAGGAGGAGTAGGGCTGGTTTCCCTTGATCCCTTAGCTCGTCAATTTGTGCCTTTAGGTCTAAAAGGGCTGTTTCGGTTCCGTGCTGAGGACGGAAGCCAGACTGCCGTACTCCTAGCAGTTGGTTGGTTTCTAGGTGTTTCTGTATTTGTGAGTATGCCACTTTATCTATGATTTTTAGGAGGAATGGCACAGTGGTAATTGGGCGGTAATTCGTGGGAATGGCTGGGTCTAGGGTCTGTTTTTTAAGCAGTGGGAGTACCCAGGATTCTTTTAGGTTACTTGGTATAGACCCTGTTGTGAATGAGGCGTTAATACGTTTTGAGATGAAGGGAGCCATGTCTCTAGCTGCATCCTTTATCAATTGGGCTGGGCATTGTTCTCCCTGGCAATTTGATGGTTTGAGTGACAGTATGATTTTTTCAGTCTCAATAATGAATACTTTAGAGAACTTAAATTGAGGAGTGTCAGTGTTATTTTTAGGAGGGGTGGTAGATATTTTAGGCATGGTATCCAGACTAAGTGAGGATTTATTTTTGGCAATTTTGGACTGGAGTGTAGTCACTTTGTTAGCCAAGGCTTGCTGAATATTAGTGCACCATAGTTTGTCTTTGACACAGTTGTCTGGCACTGGGATAGGAGATTCTATTTCCTTTAAGATGATGAAGAGTTCCTTCATACTAGAGTTGGCTTGGGCTATTCTAGTGTTGTAAGTTTCCCATTTAGCTGACAGTATTTCCTTTTTATAGAGGATAGATATATCCCTTAGCATGCTTTTATTTTCTTCCGAGGGTTGTAGTTTCCATGCAGCTTCACATTGGCTTTTTTTAGTGCAAAGTGTTTTCAGGTGGGGGGTGTACCACAAATTGAGGTGAGCTTTGGGTTTGCCTTGTCTCATTTTAAGTGGAGCAATTGAGTCCAATGCGGAGGACATCATTTTGTTGTACTCATTCACTAGAATTTCAGGGTCCAGGTTGTCTTTTAGTGAATTAAGTGTAGGGAGGATGAGCGGGAGTAGATTATCTAGGGTGATGTTTTTTTATTCCTTGTTGGGATGGGTGGTGCTAACTGGGCACTTGTAGGAATAGGTCTATTGGTTTCTAGAGCAAATGTTATAAGGTGGTGGTCTGTCCATATTTGAGGGGAGATCGATAGGATGGAGGCATTGCAATTGTGGTCTGCCACCCAATCGAGTATCCTACCTTTATTGTGGGTAGGGTGAAGCACTCTGTGCAAAGCCTAGTTCAGAGAGTAGGTTAGCCACTCTACTAGCATGAGGGTCATTGAGGTCGTTGAAACCCAAGTTGACATCCCCTAGAAAGAGCACCTGTGATGATTTTTTTAGGTTGTGAGATAGAATAGTAGAAATGTCCTCGTCGAAGGTTCCAATGGGGCCTGGAGGTCTGTAGATCAAATGGATGATAAGGGTTTGAGAGTTATTAAGAACTAGCTTAGCTGTAAGGCTTTCGCAGGATTTAGTGTCATTAGGTGGAACTAGCCTGGTAGATAGGTTGGATTTGACAATAAGGGCTATGCCGCCTCCGCGAGCTTCGCTTCTATCTGATCTTAGGATGGTATAAACGTTTGGGATAGCTAACATGATGGCAGGTCCTGCAGTGGCATGGAGCCAGGATTCCGTAATGGCCAAGAAGTCAAGGTTTTCGGTCTGGATGAGATCAGCAATCTCAATGGGATGAGCAATCATAGTTCTGGCGTTAATTAAAGCACCTTTTAAGTGGGGGGTGGTGGATGTGGGTGTACATGAAATTTCTTGGGTTGTGGCAGAAGTGTGTGTGGGGTTATTCTGTGTCCTCAGGTGTAGGCTGAGTGGAAGGAATAGACCATGCAGCTATTTTCCTTCTGCGCTGGACCCTGTAGCATGCGCTTTACCACGTTGTTTGTGAGCTGTTGCAGCGGCTGCTGCGTCAGTGAAACAAACTGAAGGAATGGTGCTGGGCCACACCTTAATTTTAATGGTGCCACATGCCATAGACGTTCTATTAAATAGAAAGCAGACGCAACACATCACGTCCGCTAGATTGACTAGATATGAAATTGTCCTATTTGCACCACACATTCAGATTATGAGGTGTAGCGCTTTGAATCCTGCAGAATTAATGCCACTGCCCAGTAGAGAAATAAGGGAGAATGAATCACCTCCCCATGATGGTTTAATGGTTACTGATGAAGAAACGAAAGGAAGATTGATTTAACAGACACCCCACAGAAAGAGCCAGATGGAGAACTGTTTTGTGACGGCTCCTGCTTCAAATTACCTGATGGCACATCAACCGCTGCCTATGCTATTACGACACAAAAAAGTATTGTAGAAAGCAAAAGAATCCCCTACACATATACTGACAGCCAATACGCCTTTGGGGTGGTACATAACTTTGGCCGACTCTGGGCTGAGAGGGGTTTCTTGACATCACATGGAACCAGGATTCAACATGGCCCTTTGATTGTACGATTGCTGTCTGCACTTACGTGTCCGAAGCGCCTAGCAATAGTGAAATGCGAGGCGCATAAGAAAGTAACATGTAAAGTGGGAGAGGAGAACGCATTTGCAGACAGGATTGTGAAACAAACTGCCACTGATTTGAGTACCAAAATGTTAACAGTACAGTCAGAAGAAATGCCTTGTATGATAGAAAATGGGATTGCTACTGTCAAAGAGAGGCAGGCAGAAGCAACTGCTGATGAAATACAAGAATGGGCTGAGGGCTCTGCAGAACTAGATCTAGAAGGTTGCTGGGTGGACAGGAAAAGTAGAAATTGGATGCTGCCCAACTCCTATGTAACTGCAATGGTCACTATGGCCCACAGTGCCACGCACATTTGTGCAAAGAAAATAATCCATCACTCAGCTACGGTATGGCAGAACACACATATAAAGAAAAATGCAGAAAGATTTGCATAACGTGTTTACAAAACAATGCTGGAAAAGGAACAGCTACTCCAACAGGTAGCTTTGGCCCCCCCTCTATGCCATTTGAGGTTATCCATTTTGATTTTATAGAGATGGAAAGGTGTCAGATTTAAAATATGTACTGGTGGTTGTGTGTATGCGTTCAGTAAATGGGTAGAAGCATATCCACTGAAGGATTGTACCGCCATGAGCACTGCTAAAGTGATGTTAAAGGAGTACTTTTCACGGTTTGGCTTGCCCCGCATCATATGGTCAGACTACGGCCCGCATTTTGTTGGCGCAGTAATATTACAGATTTGCACAGGTCTTCAGATTGATAAACGATTCCATTGAGCCAGACATCCGATGACTGCCGGGCTTATTGAGTGCCAGAACGGCATATTGAAAGCCAGGATTAGTAACATTTGTGCAGGAAACAAGTTACGCTGGGCAGATGCATTGTCCCTAGCTTTGTTGTGCATGCGCACATCTGTGCAGGCAAGGACTGGGATTGTTATGGGGAGGCCTGCTAATGTTTGGTGTGCGACACAGCCAAGGCGATTGAGTGAAGTCAAGTATCCTGTACTCAGTACATACTGTAACCTGTTAATGCAGAAATTGCGTTTGATTCATCAGCAGGAGGCTCTTCCCATCAGATACACTGGTCCAGGGCATTCTCTGCAACCAGGCGAGTGGATCCTGGTGAAGAATTTCGAGAGGAAGTCATCGCTTGCACCCAGATGGCGTGGACCCTACCAAGTACTTTTGGCAACACAAGCAGCAGTCCGTGTGGATGGTAGGGAGGCGTGGGTACATGCCACGCATACGAAGAGAGTTCCATCGCCATTGAAAGAACTGCCTGATCCAGAGGACCAGAGAGAGACAGCTGCCTCTGTAATGAAGGAAATTGTTGCCAGTTTTCTGCCACAAAATCTGTCTGGTCCTGAAATAAGACCTGGAAAGATTGCTATAAAGGAGAAAGGGCTAAGAGTGCCCCAACGCTGCCCAGCAGAATCTGCATCACTGCTGGCTGACACGAAACTTGCATCATCACTTTGGTGCCCACCACCTTTCGTTGCACCGCAGGGTGACTCTGAGCCTGAGTCTGGAAGTGCACCCACACTATTCATCGATCACACAGTACCTGGAGCAATGCGGTATAACCTATGGCCTCGAGACAAGAAGTGATCAGATCTTCGTTCTATTTTTCTTTGTTGCCTCTGTTTCCCATCACGGAACCGGAGGCCTAGGGCAGAGAGGCGTGGGAGTTGTGCAAATCCGACAGCTCAGGTACGCGGCTCCCTGGTGCTATTTTTGAAAAAATCCATGTGTAGATCACCCCTCACGGACAAGAGGTGTCATATGGTACAAAGCCAATTGATAACTGCTCTGGAGTTCTTTGAGCAATGTGCAGAAGCACGATAATCTTACCCAACGTATAGCAATCCAGGCTGCTGAGAACTGGCAAAACACTTTGTTGACACTTCTGAACTTACTAATATTCAAACGAGTGCAACGGTAAGAGGTATTCACGACGAACATTGTTGGAGAAGAAGAATCAAGAAAAAGGCCTGCACCAGCTTCTGCCCCCTCCTGCACCAATGCTGATAATGTAGTAAATATAGAGACTGTAAGATTGCGGAAAAACAATGCCGAAAGAATTGTATGCTGACCTTAACAATAGTCATGTGTGTTATGAGTATACTAGCACCGATAATGACAGTACTGGTATTATGGTATCTAGAAGAAATACATCCATTGGAAGTGTTCTTGCCTATTAGAAATATTTCCGCCACTGAAAGCCCGGTCCATGTTATTTCCTATACTTTGTCCCCAATGGAAGAGAGACATTGGGAATTATATTACTTCTGATAATGAATATGACACACTCAATTTTGAGAAGAAACAATGTTGGGTGTGTACCCACTTACCACAACATGGTGGTAAAGGAATAGGTTGGTATGTGCAGCCATTGCCATTGAGTTCTGCATGGTACGCGTCCTTAAGTGCATTATATTATGGGAAATGGAATAAGAGTGAAACGGGTCAATTAGATAGAACAAATATGGATGAATTTGAGGCGGTAATAATGAAACCTGTAGGTTGCTCTATATTTCGCAAAGCAAGACTAATAAGACCAGCAGTAATGCCACAAGATAGATTATATGTGCCATATAAATCATCTGTAATCACAGTTCATATGAACCTAGAAGGAAATAAAGATACAGTGCCCCCTCCTATGCAGTAAATTACAGTCCACGCTCAGTTCCATTTTGCTTAAAAAAGAAGGGCTCCTTTTCAGTAGGGACATACACCAGGTGTATGAACATTGCAATCCTTGAGAGAGAGGAAGAACCGGTGTACGTAGGTGACCCTGTCTACTTCATATGTAGAGAAAAAGCTTATCCCTGGATGCCTAGAAATTGGGAAGGTACTTGTTACTTAAGACCACAACGAGATGAGGAAGGAGGATTAATTGCAGAAGACATAGCAAAATCATTTATACCATTTTTGGGCCAATCAAAAAACTCCTATAACATAAAACAACTGTCCAGAATATTAGAAAAAATGATAAATGGGACAACAGATATATTATACAACATGACGTTGGAGGAAAAATGGATTAGATTGATGACACTCCAAAATAGGATGGCCCATGACATAGTTTTGGCTGATCGTGGGGGAGTTTGCAAAATCGTGGGATCATCGTGTTGAGTATTTGTAAGTGACTCCTCCCCTACAATTTTTGAAGCGATAAAAAAGTTGCACGTTTTGAGCTCCGACCTCCACCCCCAGAAGGTAGTTGGGAATGAAATATAAGCTCCTGGTTCTGGGAAGTATTACACTCGTGGGGATGGAAATTAGTTGCAATCCTAGTAGCAGTGCTCGGAATATTTATGACATGTTGTTGTTGCATACACTGTTTACCAATAATTTGCACTGAAGTAAGTGAGGAGTGCGTACACATAGTAGCACAAATGAAATCTCCCAGATTGGATTGCATACTAAAATGAATCATGAAATGAAGACAGTAAAAGAAATTATGTCAATTAATATTGATGACAATGATGATGATTATAGTAGTATGCAAAGTTTGGAATCAGATACCTGGTCAGAAGAAGATGCAATGTTTGGATGATGCGCTTGGCTTACGGCCAAGAGGAGGGTTCGTGAGTCTAGAAATTACCCTCCCATCACATAGGCGATGTATTTTGTTGGCCGAAAACCAACCGCCTCCTATGTTCAGCATTATTAGTACAGACTCATGAGCATGACCAGAGAGCGTCCATTTTGGAGGAATAGAATTCGTCATTTTGACTAATTTTCACTTCTTGCTTTCTGTTTAAACTGCTTTGCTGTAAGCGTATTCTATTCCGTTATTGCTCAAGCATAGAGCAAGGACACAAGTTACATGTTGAAACGCAGCTAAGGCAACCCAGACAGCAATGCCCGGTCTCCTCCCTCACAAGTCCTTGGAAGTAAGCAACAAGGCATTTTATCACTACGCAGGTGCCAGCTAGTCTCGCTGGTGCGGTAGAAACGGTAGAAACAAACAATGAATGGCTTAAATTATGCTCTCTTTTACGGCCCCCCTTCACTGAGCCCCTGTAGATTGAGCTGACCTCTAGCACACTAATAGAAACTAGAAGATAGTGAGGCCTGGAATGTGTCTCTCCCCTGCACGCAGCTTGTTTGTAAGAACAAGAGCATTATGTTCCCTAAAACAAAGAATTGTGTCTGCGATTTCGCAAATTGCAAACTGTTACTGAATGAATGTCTGAAGGTGTCATATTCGTCATAATTGTCAATCATCAAAAGCATTTCAAAGGAAATACATTAATGGTGGTATTGAATATGTCACTACTGATAATAAGATGTTCGTTTTATATATATATGTAACCGTTGTAGAATGCTCGCTCTCTTGCATCCCATGGGGTCAGGAGACACACGTTGCGGGACGTGAGACCCAGTCCGCCGACTGAGACTATTTGCTTTGCAATAAACCCTAGGTTTTGGGAATTGAACCTCGTGTCTGACGTATCAGTTTGTGTGTGGTGATTGTGCCTTGTTTCCAAATGCGAGGGTCCCCTAGGGGCCCAAACACAGAAACACAAAAAGAAGCGTACACATGGTACACGCAGGCTACAAAGACCTCTGAATGGGTACGCGGCACATGGGGGCAACCACAGTAGAAAAATAAGTGCGCGACTCACCATCTGCCTGGAAAAAGAACGTGAAAAAGACGCGCATGTGCGTGTTGTCAACACCCCCGCCAAAAGAAGAATTGAACGCTGTCTGGGTATACAATGAGTATGAACTGGAACCGTTGTGAAGTAATCGCGTGAGAACCAACCAAGTACAACAATCACCCGCTCGCTCTCAACAAAAAGCACGTACAAGAAAATGGTGTCCTACGCATACCTTTTAACCCAGCCCACACGTGCAACGTCACTTACGCACGTACACGCTAAGGGCCTTTCCTCCAATTACATGCAGTGACACCCGGACGTGCAATTTTTGCACATGTACAATCAACATGCACCTGTGTGGAGGGAAATGCCTGCGCGCATTATGGCACAGATGCGCTTACGCGCTAAGGGCCCTTTCCTCGAATTACATGCTGACGTGCACTTTTTTCACGTGCCAAATCACTCCGTATCAAGCTGGCCACGCAACAACACATGGAAGACCACGCTCCTGCCCAGTAGGCCATTTTCCTGCCCCCCACAGCCCTGAGCATGCTCCCACCTGCCATCTGCTGCTGCCTTCCTGCCTGCTGGCCATGTGCCCTGCTGTTTGGTGCCTGCACGTCAGCCATCTGCAGGGGTCCAGTTGCTGTGACCACCCCTACTGGAACAGAAGACTCCCGACTGGTATTCCATCGCTCCACAGCCCAGCCCCAGGACCCAGTTGCCCACCCACACCTGCCTCGGGGTTGCCATGTCCGACACAACACCATCTGGCACCAGTGGCAACCCCCCAGCAGAGAGGCAGAGGGCTGCCAGCTTCAGTGCCAATGAAGTTGGCATCTTGGTGGAGCAAGTCCTGGGGCATAATGATGCCCTCTTTCAAAGTTCATGCGCCGACAAAGAAGGATGGAAGAGGATCTGGAAGGACATTGTGGCTGCCATCAACGTGGAGGGGGTGGCAGCCCACGACATGCAAAACACCCGGAAGCACTGAGAGGACTTCAGGTCCAGGACCCTCAGCAAGGCCCGGTGCCTCTTGAAGGCAAAGCATGCAGAGGGGTGCCGGGTCCGCCTTACCAACATCCAGATGAGGGTCCTGGAACGCATACACCCAGGCGCTCCACCTCCAGATCCTTCAGAGGCAGATCCGTCCGGAGTCGAGCGGCAAGTGTACATGCATACTGATTGGACGCTGTGCATGTTGAGGTGTGGCAGGAGTGTGCAGGTCGGACATATGTCTTGGTATGCCCATGTATGGATGTGTATGTACAGGGACATGAGCCTGCCGCATGTGAGTCCAGTCATGTGTGAGGCACATCAATGGTGTATGTGTTCAAATGCATGGTGACCAAATGCATGTGTGGGTGCACACATATTTAAATTTCTGTTTCAATTTCTGTGTATGTACTGTGGAATGGTTGTGGGTGTGACACATGGATGCTGGTTCCACCTTCATGTATGTGCACAATGTACATGTGCATGTGTGTGTACTTGACATGTGTGCCACTGTGATACACCATGGATGCATGTGACACCGGTGTCCGGTCAAATGTTCGAATGCAAAGGGTCGAGTGACCTTTTGATCGAAAGTAAAATGACCGAAAAAAGGATCGACATTTTTTTTAAATTTATTTATTTCTATTTTTTTTGTTCAGCATATATAAAAAACGGGGAAAAAATTAAATAAAAAATAAAATAAAAAATTCAACCCTTTTTTTCGCTCATTTTACTGTCGAAAAAAAGGCATTTGAGCCTTTTGTTTTCCAACTTTTAACCTAGAACCTGTGACACTGACATGTAGGAGACTGATTGGCAGATGTGACATGGGTGGCGATGATATTACTGCGACAGGTGGTGGAGATGTACAGATGCATGTATGTCTGGTGGCGTGTGTGCATGTGTTCTGCACTCCCCATGTTGTATGTGACGTCAGGCTAACCTTCAGATGCTCATGCTGTTGTATGTGTATGGATGGTGCTGTCTGCTACAACATTCCTGTTAATTTGCGCATGTGTGTGGGTTATAATGATATGTGTGTTGGGGAGTGTGATGCCATGTGTGAAGTTTGACACTGCCACTTATGTGCAACTGTCATGTGTGTATCACACCATTGTACAGTGGCCTGATGCCTGTGTTCTGTCTCTCCCTGTCTGCAGCGTCAACTGATGAAGAGGGCGGAGACGGTGCTGTGGAGCACAGCGGCAGGGATCGTACCGCCAGCCGGAGACACAAGGCCCAGCTCCCCTCCCAGGTTGTCATTTCATCGGGGAGTATTGAGTCTGGTGCCACGTCCGTGGCCGCAGCTGCCGAGGGTAGGTCGAAGAGGCGGAGGTCGGAGGTGGACTCCTCGGCAGCAGAAGGGGCAGCTGAGACTCCACAGGGACCTATAGAGGAAGATGTCACGAGTCATCCAGGTTTGTGGGGGGTTTGGTTGAGGAGGAGGCCGTGGAAAGCCACACACGGGGCCTGGAGCGGGGATTGCACTGGTGCTAGTGGTGCAGTCCAGGGGCAGGGACAGGAGGCAGCACATGCGGCCACGGAGGTGCCTGTGTGTAATCCTGTCCCCGATCCTGTGACTGCATCATCCCCCACCAGCAGGGATGTCTTCGTCCAGACCCGTTCTCAGGGAGGGGACGCGCGAACAACAACTGGCCTTCCTCTCCCTGCTGACGTGGCAATCCGGGACCGTGTTGAGCCTGTCCTCGCTGGGGTGGCGTTGCGTCAACGTGGCATATGGGATGACGTGCAGGGTTTTCGTGAGGACTCTGCACGTTATTTGGGATGCCTCATTGACCGCGTCAACCTACTAGGATGGGTCACCAGTGCTGGATTCCTCCGTCTGCTGGACCTTGTACCGACCCACTCCTCAACTCAATTCCCTATGCGCAGTCATCCTCCGTGCCATCTTCTGGCCCAAGTATCACCTGGGCACCCTGTGGAGCTGCCTCTACCCAGCGGCCAGGCTGGTAGAGGACACATCCCTGCCACAATTGGGAGTCGGAGGTCCAGCAGGGGTGGCCACCACAACAACTGGACCCCAGCAGGAGGAGGACGTGCAGGCATCAACAGGCAGGGCACATGCATGGCAGCAGCAGCCTCAAGGTGGGAGCGATGATGGCTCGGGGCCATCAACATCAGAGGGGCAGGCATCAGCCGGAGGGCAGGAGGACCCTGGATTGGGAGTGTCTTCCGTGTGGCAGCGGTTGGGCCAGCAAATAGATCCGGAGCGGTTGAGGGCAGAAGAGGCACGGCTCCCTATGGTCAGGGCGGAGAACTCCATGCGCAGGGCACTGAGGCGGGCTGAGTGCCTCGAGGAAATTCGCAGGGAGTTGGAGGTGGACATGGTGTTATCCCTGCGAGACCTCGGGGCCAGGGAACAGGCCCGCCTCCAGGACGTTGAACAGGAGTTCAATGATGCCCTGGCCCAGGAAATCAAGAAGTGAGTCGTAGGACTTGCCCGCCGTCATTGTATACAGTTCATTAGTGTTAGGTTTCCTTTCTATTTTTCTTTCATTTGGGGCGCATGGACTATGCCCCACTTTTCTGTACACAGTTATTTGTTAGGTAGGGTATTTTGTAGGTTTTCTTTGGATTGTTGTGCTCATGTACCCTGGATTTTTACATTGTATATATTTCTGGACTGCATTTGACTTCATTGATTTTTTTTTCCCATGGAGCAATGGTTTTCCATGGAGCAATGGTTTTTTTTTTTATTTACCTTTGGATTTGGTTTGATGGACAAACGCTTTGGAGCCTTTTTCATTTGGATTTCTTTTGAAACAGCATTCATATTTTTTCATTCATTTTGGACATGCAGCCTTTTGTTTATTATTTCGTTTATTGTGTGATTTTCTTTCATTCCCTTGCTTTTGTATTTAATACATTTTGGTTTCATACTTCATTTGTATGGTATTCTCTCATTGGTTTCATGCAAGTCACGATGTGGGTTTTCTCATTCACTTGCACCCATTGTGTGTGTGTGACAGACATGTATTTATGTGCATACTTATCATTTGGGATCTATCATGACATGGGGATTACAATGTGGGGTGGAGGGAATACTTGGTTGGGTGTTTGGACTGGGGTGGGGTGGGATTTGGGTGGCCATGAGGGCCATGAGTGTGGATCGTGACATGAGTCGGGGCCTGCTGGCAGGTGCCCGTCACTGCTGGGTATGTGGGGGTGCAGGGGGACATGAGTCGGGGCCTGCAGGCAGGTGCCTGTCAATGGTGTGAAGAGGGAAAATCGAGATCAAACCCATGCCCCCTCACCCCAGGCGCATATACAGAAGAACAGCAGGAAGAACAAGGAGCGCACTTATCATTTGAACCAGGCCCCAGCGCACCCATGGGTGACAAATATGCTGAAACACACCCACTTCACCAACAGTGCAACTTCCATGCTACATTAGAATCAATGCTGCAATATCAGAATCTACAAACACAAAAATCCCTGTTTAAAGGCTTGCAAATGCCTATGTGAATTAACATGGTCTAATTGCACAGTGTAAAGCCATGTTTCAGGAAAATTACAGCCAAGTTCATTTCTCTCACTGAACACTGGCTGCAGAAGCCTTCAGCAATGCTCCTCGCAAAACCCACGAGCAGCCAAGGTCACGCATTCAAGATAAGATTGCTTTCTGCAGACACACATTTTTAATTCTCCACAAATGCGAGTAAGCCACGGCAACCCAGTGTGTTTTTTTTTCTTTTCTTTCTGGGAAAGAAAGAGATTTTCGCAAAGACTCGCACAACATTTGAAACATAATTGTAACAAGAATGGCTCAGCCCAGCCAATGAGCGCTCAGAGCTCAGGTGCGAAATGCTTGCTTCAGCTAAAAAGTTATGGGAACAAAATCATAATGCAACAAGTTAGAATTAGGTAATGGGGGGCTCGCACAGCTAAACCAACCCACTGACGCAAAAGGCTAACATCCAATTGTCAGGCTCTCTATAAGGGCTACATAGGTAACCTATCACTTAGCAGCCAATAGCAGGAGGAGATAGGTTTCTGGGAGCTGATCCAATTCTGTGAGGTCAGCCTGCAGTGTGATTACAAAGCTGGCTTGCAAGCCAGCCCCGGGGGAGACGGCGCCAGAACTCTCGATGTGCATGATGCTCTGCGTGTTTTTTTTCTTTTTTGCTGCCCAGGAATAAACGCAGTTTGGAACATGTGGCTGCCTGCTGGGGTCTCTGTTGCATTTCTGGGGGCCATATGGGAGGTGTTGGGGTCTCCCATAGATGGTGAGGGTATGGCTGCTGGCCCCCCACTGCCCTGGTGGGGGTCCAGCTTCTCCCCAACAAGTTAGTGCCCTCTGTGAGGCTCATTGCTCATTGTAACATGGGTGAATGAGCACTGCCTGCGCAAGCCCTGCTTTGAACTGCACTCCCTGCCGCTGACTCAAGGAAGCTGTGGGACCCTCGCTGGCACCTGAAGACCACCGGAAAACGCGTAACCGGCTAAAGGCATCGGGGGCCACTTGGAAATACCCCGCTTGAGGGCAGGTGAGAGCCCTGCAGGAGAAGGGGTCCGGTGAAGCGCCTTGAGGGGGTGTCCAGCAGCAGAGCAAGTGCCAGTGCAGCATAGGAAATGTAAGTCAACCAGCAACATGGGCTTTGAGGGGGGGAAATGTTTAAAGTATTATGATGCATTGTTGATCAGTATGTTGCAGAAATGTTAAGTTCTTTTGTTTGGGTAGAAACTGGGGGAGGCATTGTAAATTGGGTGGTGGGTGATTGTACATTGTCGCAAAATTCGGCGCATTGGTGGTGATCGGCACATGAATTGTTGGGACTGGAGCAGTGGCAGTTGTCCCTTCTTGTGTCTAATACGATATTGGGTGGGGTAGTGACTCCCCACATATAGAAAGGAGTGCCGCGCTGGTTGGTTCGGGTGGCGATTTCATGTACAGGGGTGTGGATTTCCTATGAATTGACGTTGTAGATCAATGAGTAGATGAGGTTCCCTGCTAATTGAGCATTTTAGTTCAGTGAGTGGATGATGTTTCCCTGCAGGAGGTAGCTAGATTGTTCCCGAGTGCGGAAGATAATTGACTGGTTAAGCTCCCCTGGTGAGGGGCGTGTCACACGTGAGGCAACGCAGTGTGCGCAGACCAATTATAAGAGTTTTTATTGTGGTTTACCTTTTTCCAGTTGAGACAGGAAGACAGCTGTGGGGATTGTGGGGTTTTATTTTGGGATTTTTGTGGGGTTGGGAGAAATGGGTTATTGTTCTGTGTATGCACATTTGTCTGTTCATTTGCACTGTGTTTTTAGTTTGGTGACGTCACCTTCAGATTGATGCATAGGACACAGAGTTTTGATGGTGAGGAGATAGTGGTGTGGTTTTGGATTTGGAGAATAGGTGACCCAGAGGCGGTGTGTGGAAGACACACGCGCAAGATTGTGGGGGTGTGCCGGAGAAGGCAATGGTTTGGTGAAGATGGGCTGCACGTGGAGTGCACTGGCTAAGGTGCGGAGCCAAGAAGGCTCACAGAAGTTGAAAAATGTTCAATCTTCTAACTTTTGCTCCCTGAACAGCGGACTATCAAAATTTTCAAATTGAATAGAGGTAAAATGTATCACACAATACAGAAATGACTCCCCTTCACATGTTGTGTAGCACACAGCTTCCATGCCGAAATAAGTCAGTAAAACATAGTGTGCAAAGATTCAAAAGTACTGAAGGTAAATAAATGAGACTATGGCTGCCCATAGGCAGCTTCTCCAGAATGACACACATGCATAGTACTTACACAGGAAAGAAGCTGGGGAAAAAGCACCTGGTTACAGCTGAACGGTGTGCACGAAGGGAAGGGAAGTGGCGAGGCATCAGCAGACGCTGAACCAGCAGGAGCAGAGGGAAGAGGGGATTCACCCTTCTGCACCTCCGGGAGTGTAATATTTGATGACACAGATGGTAAGAAAGGAATGAATTGCATGAGAGAACTGAAAACAGCAGAAGGACATTTAAACACCACACACACACACAATGACAATACACTAAAGAGAACAAACAGGAAGGTGCAGAACAACCCACTAGCAGCACAGGAGCGAGCAAGGGAGGGCTGCAGTGCATCGAAGCAGATTTGAAGGCACAAGTACAGAGGAATTAAATTTAAAGGGAAGATAACGGGGGAGGTGCAAGGAGTAACAATAGCAACAGAGAGGGGGAACTGGAAAGGGAAGAAAGGGATTGGAGGAGGAGAGAAGGACTGAACGAGACAGCACAGCCAAACATGATAGAGGATCAGTAAGGGGTGGTGCAGCATGCATGGGGTTATGGAGGGGAGGAAGGAAGAATAGTGTGCTAGACATTGACTGTGTGCATTGTAGATTGTGGCAAGAGAACAGCGGAGGCAGAGAAAGGCAGATGAGGACAAGCAGGCACAAAATAAATTGTTAAAGTATGCAATGGGAGGGGCAGTTAAAAACAGCCTCAACACACACGCACAAGCATCACAATAGCAGTGTCAACAACCACCACAATATGCACCACCCATGTGGGGAGGATACATGGGGCAGGACGGGATCATTTCAGCAGACACCACAAGCACCAACGCAGGCACTGTCACCACTACATGTACAGACACAACAAATGACAGCACCACTACACCAGGACTGACAAGAATAACAACCCAGGGGCACTGCACAGCAGTAAGCACCCATACAGAACACTGACACAATAGCAATGGTACCGGTTACATGACTGGGAGGGGTCTTCCTGATGGGGAACAAACCTTTCAAAGGACATAGATTGACATTATACACCTAATAGGACAGCCCAAGACACACTTGATTTGACTTACTCTGCCACACACACTCATGCTCCACCTCCCCGACAGAGCGGGCGAGACGCACGCCGACACACACACTCACGCACACTCAATAATGCAGAAGACAATTGCATAGGGGTGGTGATAGGTATCAAAACATTTTCTTTTCTGGGTGACAGTGGGGCGACTAGGCCATGCATTAGGGAAGAGACATTTGTGACATCATGAGCGATGTGGATATGACCACCTTATTAACAGAGAAATCCATAACTTGTTAAACACCAGGCATACACATGTTGAAAGTAAGGAAGATTGTTTAAGCATAATGGGGGTGCACGGTACAGAGGGGGGTGCATAATGATAGCGCATCACAAGAGAGTACATTTAGCTACATTTTGAGCACACATCTTTCAGCGAGGAGACTGGGCTCATGAATACACGAATAACACAGAACAATTAAATGAGACACACAGGGTGGAGGAAGGTGCACTTGAGGGGGGGCGAACATTTCATTGACAGTTCACCATGGGAGGAGAGAAATAGAGGTTAAGGGTGGATGATCAATGTTCCCAACAGACTCAACTTGGCGACTAAATAACACAGTGCAAGTAGTAATGCCACTAGCGCTTTTGAACACAGCACTGCCACAAATGCATTAGCCAACACACATAGGGAAAGAGGTCATTGCTGCACAAACTAGAGAATAATGGTTGTATTAAAATTTGAGAGCAGATATTGGGGGGAGAAATATATTGTTTAAATGTAACAGTAATTACAGTAGTGGAGTAATAAAATACTAGACTAAATGAGTAATTAACAGAGTAGGTAGGGTTTAAAAAGTGGACATGGGGTGGGATAGAGAGAATGGGAGTAAATAGTGAGGGTTGGGTTTGAAAGAAAAGAGGAAATAAATAAATAAATAAATAAATAAATAAATAAATAAATAAATAAATAAATGCATACAAAGAGGGGGGAGGGACAGGTAGCAAATAATTGGTAGCGAATTTCATTAGTACCAGCTTAAAGTGCCTGCAGTTCACTGTGAGACACGCCCTGAGAAGTTGAGAGAGGAGCCATAGAAAAAAAGATTTAAAAACCCTGCGATTATCTTAACTAAGTAACATGGTCCACTTAATTTAGAAACACAGCCACCCTATATGACAAATTTACCACCCCGATGTTTCCCTGTTTAGCTTGTCAGTGCCTGATGCCCCACGGGACAAAGGCATGCACTATAAATAGCTTACAACAAAAGCACAGTAAATATAAAGATCCAAAGGCCCATTTGTACACTAGCACCTAAATTGCGTATATATGATCCAAGTGTGTAATGAGTATCTTCACATAAATTAAGTGCCAACCCATTTTCTGGGTACATTTCGAATAGCGCAACAAGTTACGGTCAGACCGTCACTGAACGCCACCAGGTGGTGACAGGATGGTGCATAAATGTACCATTGGCTCCTCCCACTAGGACACTGAATAGTGCAAGAGTAGTGCAGAGAGGTTAGGTCAAGAAATTGAAGAATTTGTAAATGCTCAGGTCTCAAGCGCTTCCATTTAATTTCTCGCCAGATATAAAGGACCCAGGGCAGGCCTGAAGACAACGGACAACCAACACCCAATGGCTATGGACTACAGTGGGACATTTTCCCCTCCTGACAGACTTTGTTAGATGTGTGAGGCATCAAGCCCTACAAAGCGGTGGCCACCCTGGCAACGAGGGAGCAACGATAAACAGGGCCAACGCAAGAGACTTTCATGAACTGCAAAATAGCACGAACACTCCCGAGTTAGGGAAACATGGCCATCCTATGGTCCAACGCACACTAGCAACTAGAATAGGGACCGACACACGCATGTCCAAAGTTTAATTGAGTTTCAAATTACATTTTGTGCACCTACAGCTGTAACACTGTTTTGTTCCTTCTCTTTTCCCCGCACATGCATGTTTTGGCGTATGTATGCTGTTACAAATGTGTAGGAAATTTCCTCAATGTTATCTTCCATTAGTAACACTGAGGACTACTAATTAAAGCATCGTGAAGTATTCCCCACTCAATTGCCCACCCTATCAGGAACCTCAGACCCCTTAGAGCACGCTACCCTGAAGTATATTTCCTCCTTCCATTGAATAAACAGCCCAAGATTTTCCCTACCCATATTGAGAAATTTTGAAAACACGAAATGTCCAGGGGGAGGTTTCATTTTTGCCCTTAGTTATTGTTTAGTTCGCGGAGCTTGAGGTTACTAACAAGTACTAATGTATTAACGCCTTTCTTGCGATTTTCAGGCGGGCAACTTTATCATCTCATCAGCTGCAAGGATCCAGCAGCGTAAGTGGTTATGGGCACGCAAATAAGGACTTTTACCTTCACGATGGGACTATTAATGATGAACGAAATAATGGGGGTGGTAATTTGAAAATTATATGTAATAGTGAGCATTACCGCTGTATCCCCTGCTAACATTCCCTAACCTAAGCAGGAAGAGTTACGGCGTCAGTGGGTGAGGAAAAGCTGCTGCTAAAGTAAGGAGAGGTAAGGGCAGACACAAAGGGAGTAAAACATACACATAACACACATAGCAGAAGTGACCAACAACATGCACACATGTACAAAATTGGTAGGGACACCACTGGAGAGAGCTGTCCTGACTGCTCTTTAACATATGCCGTGAGAGAATTGATTACAACAGAAATTACTACAGCAGAGCATGACGCCCGTGTATCCCAAGGTGTGAAGAAGATTGCAAGGGAAGACAGCAACATTGAGATTGATAAAAAAAAAGGGTGTAATCCCCTATGGAAGATGATTACATAAAGCAGCTAATTGGAGAACAACTGTATGTGGAAAGTGACCAGAGAGAGAAGAAACAACGAGCAAATGCACAAGTGAGCAAGCTGCAAGAGAAGAAAAAACAAAAGAAAAAATAAATAAATAAATAATAAAAGAAGAAAGAAAAACAAAAAGAGAGAAGAAAAAATAAAATAAAAGAGACAAAAATATGATAAGTGCCTAACACAGTGAGACAAAAGAGCGAAGATACTAACTTGGGTGGAGAATGAAGAAGGATGTATACTGTTAAGGTACCAGCCTTATGTTACCAGCACAACAGTGACAAGAAGTGGACAATCATGCTGGATGCAAGAAGGTTGAGAGAAGTTGCGAGATGAGAGCAGGAACATCACTGCTTATGGACTACTATTGAGCACATGCATCTAAAGATCAAGAGAAACTACCACTGAATTGGGGAGGAGACTGTTCATTGGTGCGCATCAGCATGCCCTTGTTGGTGATGACCAAGGAAGATGTGAAGAATGACACATTCACCAAGATGGAAAACAACGGAAGAAGAGAAACAGACAGAGGAGTAAAAAGAGGGGGGAATTACTTCTCGAGCGAGACAGAAGAATGATTGGGTGAAGTACCAGCATACTAAAGAATGATCAGCAAAAAATGCATCTGAAAAGAGAAAGCAAAGAACTAGCTAGTGCTTGCATGGTAATGGATGACATCATGACTGCCTGGTTGATTGAAGGTGATAACGGAAGGACTAGTACCGAGCACAGCATCATTGTGCAAGATAGAGATACATTGCAAGATGTAAGAGAACAACAGAAGAAGACATCGGAATGCAAATGAGAGACATGGTAAAAGGAAGAGCCGGACTAAGGGAGAAGATAGCGCTGTGCAGTGTGCGACATGGTTCCAGCAGTAATAAACGTGGCCACTCTCTGTGATCAGAGGAAGTACGAAGGGAAGTGAGTGTGGTGGAACACTCCTATATGTACTGTTCATCAACAACAATGCAAAAAATTATGGACACTTCAAGGAATTGACAAAGATATGCAGACCGGAAGGAGGTGAATGTTGCTTGGTGGTGTGGTCGACAAAGTCGACCAGAGGGGGGACTGAAGAGGGAAAATCGAGATAAAAACCCATGCCCCCTCACCCCAGGCGCATATACAGAAGAACAGCAGGAAGAACAAGGAGCGCATTTATCATTTGAACCAGGCCCCAGCGCACCCATGGGTGACAAATATGCTGAAACACACCCACTTCACCAACAGTGCAACTTCCATGCTACATTAGAATCAATGCTGCAATATCAGAATCTACAAACACAAAAATCCCTGTTTAAAGGCTTGCAAATACCTATATGAATTAACATGGTCTAATTGCACAGTGTAAAGCCATGTTTCAGGAAAATTACAGCCAAGTTCATTTCTCTCACTGAACACTGGCTGCAGAAGCCTTCGGCAATGCTCCTCGCAAAACCCACGAGCAGCCAAGGTCGCGCATTCAAGATAAGATTGCTTTCTGCAGACAAACATTTTTAATTCTCCACAAATGCGAGTAAGCCACGGCAACCCAGTGTGTTTTTTTTTCTTTTCTTTCTGGGAAAGAAAGAGATTTTCGCAAAGACTCGCACAACATTTGAAACATAATTGTAACAAGAATGGCTCAGCCCAGCCAATGAGCGCTCAGAGCTCAGGTGCGAAATGCTTGCTTCAGCTAAAAAGTTATGGGAACAAAATCATAATGCAACAAGTTAGAATTAGGTAATGGGGGGCTGGCACAGCTAAACCAACCCACTGACGCAAAAGGCTAACATCCAATTGTCAGGCTCTCTATAAGGGCTACATAGGTAACCTATCACTTAGCAGCCAATAGCAGGAGGAGATAGGTTTCCGGGAGCTGATCCAATTCTGTGAGGTCAGCCTGCAGTGTGATTACAAAGCTGGCTTGCAAGCCAGCCCCGGGGGAGATGGCTCCAGAACTCTCGATGTGCACGATGCTCTGCGTGTTTTTTTTCTTTTTTGCTGCCCAGGAATAAATGCAGTTTGGAACATGTGGCTGCCTGCTGGGGTCTCTGTTGCATTTCTGGGGGCCATATGGGAGGTGTTGGGGTCTCCAATAGATGGTGAGGGTATCGCTGCTGGCCCCCCACTGCCCTGGTGGGGGTCCAGCTTCTCTCCAACAGGTGGGTGCGTGAGTGGGTGGGGAGACATGAGTCGGGGCCTGCTGGAAGGTGCCTGTCAATGGTGGGTGGGTGAGTGGGTGCGGGGACATGAATCGGGGAGCCGGCTGGCAGGTGCCCGCCACTGCTGGGTGGGTGGGGGTGCAGGGGGACATGAGTCAGGGCCTGCTGGCAGGTGCCCGTCACTGCTGGGTGGGTGGGAGTGCAGGAGGACATGAGTCGGGGCCTGCTGGCAGGTGCCCGTCAATGGTGGGTGGGTGGGTGGGTGGGGGGACATGAGTCTGGGCCTGCTGGCAGGTGCTTGTAAATGGTGGGTGGGTGAGTGGATGGGGGACAAGAGTCAGGGCCTGCTGGCAGGTGCCCGTCACTGCTGGGTGGGTGGGGGTACAGGGGGACATGAGTCGGGGCCTGCTGGCAGGTGCCCGTCACTGATGGGTGGGTGGGGGTGTAGGGGGACATGAGTCGGGGCCTGCTGGCAGGTGCCTATCAATGTGGGTGGGTGAGTGGGTGGGGGGACATGAGTCCGGGCCTGCTGGCAGGTGCCTGTCAATGGTGGGTGGGTGACTGGGTGGGGGGACATTAGTCGGGGCCTGCTGGCAGGTTCCCATCACTGCTGGGTGGGTGGGGGTGCAGGGGGACATGAGTCGGGGCCCGCTGGCAGGTGCCCGTCAATGGTGGGTGGGTGAGTGGGTGGGGGGACATGAGTCGGGGACTGCTGGCAGGTGCACATCACTGGGGGTGGGTGGATGGGTGGAGGACATGAGTCAGGGTTCACAAGTATGCTCACAAGTGCATGGTGCCATGTGGGCTGCCTGCAGGGCATGGTGAGGGTTATAGGGTAGTCCCCTGTGGTGTTGGCTAGCTGCAGGGCATGTGGAGGGTTGTAGGGTAGTCCCCTGTGGTGTGGGCTGCCTGCAGGGCATGAGGAGGGTTGTAGGGTAGTCCCCTGTGGTGTGGGCTGCCTGCAGGGCATGAGGAGGGGGGAACCCGCACCCGGGAGGGCCCATGATGTCAAATAGTGTGTGAAACTTCCCGCACACCCCTGAAATACACGTACCCTGCTCGCACAAGGCCTATCGCGTGTGAAACTTCCTGCACACCCCTGAAATTCACGTACCCCACTCGCACAAGGCCTATCGCGTGTGAAACTTCCCGCGCACCCCCGAAATACACGTGCCCCGCTCTCACCTGGACTATCGCATGTGAAACTTCCCGCGTACCCCCAAGATACACGTACCCCGCTCGCACAAGGCCTATCGCGTGTGAAACTTTGCGTGCACCCCCGAAATACACATAGCCCGCTCTCGACCAAGGCCTATCGCGTGTGAAACTCCCCACGCACCCCCGAAATACACACAGGTACCCCATCCACCCTGGACAGGCCCCACAGGCAGCCCACTCACTCTCCCCATGCCCCGCAGGCAGCTCATCCACCCTGGGCATGCCCCGCAGGCAGCCCACGCCACAGGGTGGTTCTTTTTCTATGCAATTTACCTGGCGCGAGCATGGTACGCGTATTTCGAGGGGTGGCCCAGTACATTTTCATGCTTTTGGGAGCCGTGAGCGGGGTGCGTGTAGTATTTTCACGCGATTACAGTGTACCGGTCCTGTAAGCTGGTGCAGGGTTAGCACGGCCCTTTGCGCTGCATTGGGGATTTCAATGCCTTTTCCATGCGCAAGGGGCATTCTTGAGGGCGTAACTGGAGCTGCGGGATGTTCTCTGCGCCAGCGCTCAAAATGGCTTGGGAATTCCATGAATACGCAGTGTGCCAGAATGCTGTTTAGCGCACATGGCTGGCACACGCTGGCGCACGCTCTCTCTCTCCACTGCTTGCATGCGCTGTCTCTGCGCTGAAATCTATGAATTACCCCCTTAGTGTTTTTCCATGGAGAGGAGAAATATGTGCGACAAGAAGGTAAATGGAAACAATTGCCTTGCTTGACTGAAGTCTCCATTGTCCTGACAGGCAGGGAGTTGTTGCAGGACATTCTTGTAAAATTATTGGTAGGAATCAAGAGGTGGTAGTGTGAGGTCAGAGAAGGCTGATCTGAGTTTGACAGACAGCCAGAGTTTTTTAATCAGCTGAGCTGGGGAGAGAAGGCAGCTCTTCCCGAGACTCGACTGCTGTCGGTGTCTTCTTGGACGGGGCTCCGGGAATGCAGTTTGGAAGATAGCTGGCATGCAGTGCAGAGAGGTGTCAGGCTATGGGCATCGGAGACTGGAATCCCAAAGTCGGTGTCCGTGGGGTGTGAGGTCACGAAGATAAAACCTTCACCACAAGAGAAGCAGACGAAACATAGAGGCAGAACATAGAGGCAGACTTCAAATACATTTGTAAATTATGTAATTGAGGAGTACGTGGCTGGCTGACATGTGATCAGATTAGCTCATGGTGCTGAATTATAACACGAAATGCTTTATTTTTATTCCTTTCCATGTGCAATTGTTTAAAAGAAATGAAAAAAATGAATCAGGATTTTTTTTGTTGCCATGCACTTGTTCTCTGTTCTGTGTTTATTTTATAGAAGAGGAGTTTATGCTCGCTGTTGGTAAGCATATGTGTAATTATAATATTCTGGATTGTGTATGACAAACACCGATATTATAACAAAATGCAAAGCTGGTGCAACTTTGTTGGTTCTAAAAGTCAGTGGGTAATCCCAGTGTCATACCAATGTGGTAAAGAATTTTGCTACATCATTTACCACACGGGACAAGTTTAGGACAAGAGTACATATATACAAATAAGCAAGACAGAAGGTTATTTGTGTGTGTGGGTGCACTTTTCTCTGCATGCTGTGAAGAGAAGGTGGTGCCCCAGAGCACATAGGTTACTGAATGTAAAAAAGTCAGTAACACGAGTTACATGCAATGAGTTGCATTCTGAATAAACTCACTGGGTTTCCTATAGGTGATAGGTCCACGGAGTACCTGTAGTCAGCCAAAAGTGGGTCACAATTGTAATGAGGGAAAGTTTGTTCTATGATGGGCGGTAGTTTAAAAAAAGCCATGCTCACCACTATACCACAAAAATAAGATACCATTAAAATTACTGCCAATATAAGATAACACTATATTATCACCAAAATAGGGTAATAAAAAATATCTTTAATGGTAAGGCCAGTTTACTGCCAATCTAGCGCCAAATTACTACAGTAAGAAAATACTGTCAAATCCAGACTTTGCCCCAAAAGACCAAACCTCCTACAAAAATGGTGCATTGGCCATGTGGGAACAGACTGTAGAGTTACTACTGGACATGGCAAGTGTTTCCCACACCGCCATACATGCATTAAAGGGAACTAATTTTGTAACATCAGTGTGACACTGAAAGTGGAATTTCAGGATGTCTCAAATTGATGCCACATTCCCAGAATTGGTGAAATACCTAGAGGCAAAATTGTGTGCACATGGAACATGGTCATCAAATGATGCCACAGAATGGATTCACCGTATCTATGGGGAAGCTCAGAAAGAAACACTGGACAGCATTTTTGAAGAGGGCTGCATAATTCAGGTCTGTCTTCTGAGATTATTTAATGCTGCTGACAAACATTCAGAGAGAGACTGTTTGATACGTCTCTGTGCCAAAACATGGTTCATTTTAAATAGGTCTCTGCGAATGCAAGAAAATGATGCTAAGCTAACTTGCAGACTAAAAGTCGAATTAGATGGAGCTAGTGAACAGGAGAAAAAGTTAAAAGCAGAACTGGTATGTCAAAAAGACATGCAATCATAATGCAATGAATTTGACACGCAATGTCTCAACAAAGAAAACAGTTTGAGGACAGTGAACAAGAATTAAAACATCTGAAAGGGTTGGTAAGCCATATTAGACAAAGAGGCTATTTTAGAAATGCAAGCTTTACAAAGAGAAATGGGTGAGGAAAACGCTTACCTGTGTAAGGAGGCAGACTGGCTCCTTAAAAAGTGCAAAGATTTGGAACAGCATATATGCAATTTCAGGTCTCAGAACAAGCGACAGGGCACCACATTCAATGGGATTGAGGTTAACTCCATTTCTACACGGGGAAATAGTGTCCCGGTGGCTGTGCCGGTGGCAGCGCCTTTGGGGGGTTTGACCCACCCATTGGGGGTTGCCACCAATCCCATACGCCTGAGACAAGGATTGAACCACAAAATAATGCAACTCCAAACAATGCGCCGAGTAGTCCTATCAATATAAAGAAGTCAATCAAGGCCCTAATTAAACTGTTCAAAAAAGCAGGGGAGTGCTGTATAGAAGACCACCTAGATGCAGTACACAATATATTTAAAGCCCTAAGAATACCCAAGGAACAATACAGACAATACTTTCATTTAACTCTGGATGCTCCCACAGCGAGCATCATCAGAGGATTGAATGAACAGGAGAACATAGCATGGGCAGAATTTGAAAAGGAAGTTAGGCACCATTTTTCTCAATTTTTCTCCATTTGCATCATTGCAGGACGCAAAGAAAGCTGCATACACGCTGACAGCTGGGTCAAATGTGTCACCTCGCCAATTTCTCCAAGAACTAAAAAGAGCCTTCTCTCGCATTGATGGATCTTTTAATCCCAATTCCAATGAGTTTAAAACTGGCTATTTCTATGGATTGCAGAAAGATATTATATCACAGTTAATTTGCAAGTTCGATTGTGAGAAATCCCTTGAATGGATTGTACACCAAAGTGCGAAACTATATGAGGTGCTCTATTGCCAGAGTGGGGGGGGGGGGTAAGATCAAAGAAACAAGACCAAAATCTAAAGACTCCTCAGCAACAGTAATTGAGATCATATCTGCTAAAATGTCACTTGCGTCTGTTCAAACTTTAGGTAAAAATAATATGACACCCGAACAGAGGGGTACTCCACAGATGTTGCCACCCCAGGTACCAATGTTTCAGTCACATGATCCGAGCAATAAAGAGAGTAACATTAATTCTAGGTACCTAGGAGGCAGACCCCGGGTAGGATACCGGCCCGATATGTCAGGCATAAACAACAATCAGAGACAAAATCAAGATCAAAGAAGTAATAGTCCCTACCAGACATTGGAGACACAGAGCAGATTTGACCCCAACACCATGGTGTATGGTAACCAGGACAGACCACGGTATGTGGATTGATTTATTGAAAATGGGAATCAGCATAGGGAACAGTACTCACAAAACGAGAGACAGAACATGAGGCAGAATATGAACTATGCTCCATGTCAATATAATCAATCACCACCACCAGGGGATCACAACCAAAGAATGGGCACACCCCGTTCCCCGCTTCACATGAATCAAGAGAAACAATTCAAATAGAAACCAATCCCCTGAGAGATATCAGAACAGATTTAACCAGGGAGAGAACAACCAATACCGACCTAGGCCGCAAAGAGAAGATTCTAGAGAAATTGATAGGTATCAATGTCTTGAGGCCCAGGTAAAAATGTTGGCTGAACAAATAGGGAAACTCGGTACAGTTCAAAAACAGTCATCAAATGAGGGGGCAGATGGTCATACAAGTGACTTGGTGGCTTCTGATAAAAAGTAACCACATTTTCATGATACCTGCAATGATAAAGAAGACAGATTCCCATGAGTCAATTGTGCGCAATGTTCCTGAGCTGATTTATGATTTAAACATGAAAATGCCTGCAAATGAACATGAGGCAGGAATTGCAACCACATCTAAAAAAGAAGTTTGGTTTAACCTGGCGATGAATCAAACTTTGGAAGTTTGTACAAATTAAAAAGCACTAATAAAATAACTGATGGGGGAGTAGATATGACTGTTAGAATACCCTCCCTAGACAATCAAGATGCTGATAAAATACAGACAGGAAAAATAAGTACTAAAAAGAAGGGTACGGTTCAGTCACCCGAAGAGTTTTTTGAGCCACATATTTTTGAGGAAATCAAAAAGGCTGATATCATCGCCAAATACCAATAGAGTACCAGAATTAGAAGACGACAAACTATCATGTGAAGTTTATGAGCATGTTCAGTTGAAGAATTACAGTGTGAACGCTGATGATCCCCGGACAGAGGGGCGAACTGTAGCCACACTCCAAATGACCTGCGAACATGGAGAGATGGGCAAGGTTTCTCAAAAGGAAATGGAAAAAAGGAGGGAAAAATGTCTTTTCATTTACCAATGTGCTTAGCCAAGAGTCAGAAGGGCCTGAGAAAAGTGAGTCCTGAAATCAGTAAGAATTCGCACTTTCTGTGTGTATTGGAGGAAGTTGAGGACAGATATTATGCTCCCATTACTGTGGAAGAGAGGTGCAATACATTTGCAATGTTGAAACAGGGGCACAGGCCACGATTATGTCAGAAGAATTGATAAAAAGTATCAATAAAGGGAGATCCCCACCGAATCAGAACAAAGTGAGACAAAATGACGGCCAGTACAATTATGTCCGAAGAATTGATAAAAAGTATCAATGAAGGGAGATCCCCACCAAAGCAGATCAAAGTGAGAGAAAATGAAGGCCCAGTACGTAACTTTAACAGTGAGGAGATACCTATCGAAGGTGTCACTGAAGTTGACATAAAGATAGGAAAACACAGAATGAGAAGTATTGATCACATCTATCTGTGAAATTCCATTCTTGATGGGAACAGATTGCCTGAAAAGATTGTTGCCTCTCATTGATGGAGTAAATGGGGTTCTGTGGTGTTTAACCAAAAAACCATTAAGGCATAAGAAAATAATGTCACAAAACAGCAGTGTAAACGAATGCCATACTGTTGCTAAATCCAATGATGCAGTGGAAGTGTATCTTCAGAATAGCTGTGTGCCTAGTGTCACTGTTATTTTAATGTGTCAGGACAAAATGCAAAGTGAAAAAGAAAAACAATCCGTGCAGATTTGTTTGGATCCTGGGAAAAAATGGCAGACTGAAATAGATGAACACACATTGCGCTTCTATTTAATAGAAGAGAAGTGCAAACAAAACACCATCCCTAAAGCAGACACAGAAAAACATATGCAAATTGCCATTCTATGATAAAAGCCAGTTTGGCACTTGAACAGGAAAGGAGTTTTATTAATGTGAAATTACTTTAGGGAATAATGGAAACAGAGAAGATCCCGAAAGTTTAGATTGAAAAACCAATAAATCTCTGGATTGGATAATCCAGATTTTTTAAAATTGAATTGCTGGAAGGTGCATGCTAAAGATTACTGTTTGACAAAAAACTATCTACCACAATGTGTGGATAGTGAGTGGATAGTGAGTGCAACACAAAATGACTTTTATCTGGGCAATGATTTAATGCACAGGATGTGCATGGTGTTATATTTCCTTAACCAAACATTATGGTTAGGCGGGCCTGTGCCCGAATTTGAAGACAAAAGAAAGGCTTATCATTGTGCACAATTGGTGCCATATGCAATTGAACTACAGGTGAAGAAGGATATTACTATTCCTGCATTCACCAGGCAGGTTGCTATAACACTAAAGGAAAAGGATGAACAGCAAATGAAGGATTCTGATGCATTGGTGTGCTTGAATGAGTACATGAAACAGCAAGAGCTGGACTATGAATATACCCCATTGGTAGATATTGGGGAGGGTTTTTATCAAAATCATGGTGGATAATAAAGGGTGTCAAAATATTTATTGAGAAAAGAATTCCGTGCTAGGAATGGCAATACAAGAATCACATTATACTGCAGAATTCAACAATATTGGGATTGGGAATATCCCAGAGAGATATGTAGATGCACGGGGTGTGTTGCCAGAAACCCTGGATTCTCAACCCGAAGGGATGTTCAACAATCAGTGTATATACCCTTATGATTCTAATGAGACAGTGTGCTGTCACCAAGAGAACTGCATATTATTTGATTTAAATGAAAATGAAATAGGAAATCAGCACGTTGAAATGGGGGCTGATATGCCAAAATATTTAAAAGTGGCAACTCTGCAGAGCGATACAGCAACACAATTAGAAGAAAGCACAGAGGTTCCTCCATTGGAGGATTTCCCAGAATTTTCAAAAATGGTAGAGGAGAAAATTCTGTTAGTAGATGCCTGTGATAGCAAAGAGGGTAAGAATGAATTAAGAAAAATATTTAAGGATGTATTTGCCAAAGATGCATATGATTGCGGCCAAACTCATTTAAATGTTGCCACATTACCAGAAGGGTGTGGTAGAAATCCAGTATTTGCGTGCCAATATTGATTGCCACTGGCATTCTTGGAGTCATTGGCAGAGGTAAACTTAGAGTCTCAGGGAATTATCAGGCCCATTCATAGTACCTCCAACACTGCCACTTTGGGTGTATTAAAACCAAATGGTCAATGGCGTCTGTGTGCAGACCTGAAGGAAATAAATAAAAGGGTGCCAGTGTCTAGATGGCTGCTGCCATTCATTGATCAAGGCCTTGCTCAGGTGCATGGGTCAAAGGTGTTTACCATATTAGATCTTAAATCTGGATACTGGTGTGTGCCATTGGCAGAAGATATTCAGAATTTGTTTGCATTTTCATTTGATAAAACGCAATACGTTTGGTCCAGAAGACCATTTGGATATGTCAATAGTGGGAGCGAGTTTGGCATATTTTTGAGAAAAGCTATGCACGATGCGGCAGAAAGAGGGACCATAGTTTATGTAGATGATATACTGATAAAAAATGAAAGTCTGAGAAGTCATTTTGATGAAATTAGACATGTACTTGGCCAATTCCAGAAGGCGGGTGTCAAAGTATCTTTACAGAAAGCCCAATGGTGCAAGAAAAAAGTGAATTTCTTAAAAGTCTATTAGGAATGACAGGATATCACAGGAAATGTATTGAAAATTATGCTGAAATGACTCAACCATTGACTAAACTATTGAAGCTGAAAGCACCCTGTAAATGGGAAAAAGAGCTGTCTGAGGCAGTTGGTAAATTTAAGGAATGTCTCATAAAAGCGCCATGCTTGGCTTATCCCATAAAGAATAAAGATTTCTTTGTAGAAATGAAATAGGATTCACTGAACAGTGTATGTCAGCAGTGTTATCTCAGAAAGATGATTTGAAACATAAAACTATTGCCTATGCAAGTAAGGCATTTTCTCAGGTTGAAACTAAATTCAGTGAATGTGAAAAGGCCCTTCTGACCACTGTATGGGCATTGCAACATTTTCATCCCATTGTTCAAGGGGAAAAGGTAATCATTGAAATGAATCATTAACCATAGCAGTTTTTACAAAGTAAAAGGATTAGATCAGGCAATCTAGCGCAATCCAGAATTACTTCCTGGACATTGGCATTGCAGGGTTTACCTGTAGAAGTGAGATATGGCCAGAATAAAAAGAGCCATAGAGCTCCATTAATGAAAAGAGGTTTAACCCTTCCATGGTCAGATTTACAAAAGAGATCAGGTAGGGGAAACCGATATTTATTGACGGTGGTATGTTTAATGTCGAAATGGGTGGAATGCATTCCTGCACCAGATTGTAGTGCACAAACAGCGGCTACATTGCTGGTAAATCACATATTTTCAAGATTCGGGTTACCTCAAAGAATACAGTCAGATAGAGGAAGTCATTTCACAAGCACTTTGATGAGCAAGGTGTGGCAGATATTGGGGTAAAAAGGAAATTACATATTGCATATTGGCCCGCCTCTTCGGGGAACGTAGAGAGAAGCAATAGATTTGTCGTGGAGATACTAAAGAAGTTTGTAGCACAGGCAGGTTCCAGTTAGGATGTATGCTTACCTTTAGTTTTAATGGCCATTAGGTCGACTCCTGCTAAAGCAACAGGTATCAGTCCGCATAAAGTGTTGACAGGAAGAAAAATGGTACTGCCACAACATTTATTGTACAGGACACATGAGCAAACACTTGTGAGTGAATCTACAGTTCACGAGTATGTGGAAGAATTGAGGAAGCATTTACAACATGCATTTGCGTTTGCACAGCAAAATTTAGAAAGCGCTGCTTTTTTGGTAAAAACAAGCATAAAAATTCAATATTCCTTGCAGCATGGCAAGGACCATTTGAGATTGTAGATAAGATATCTCCCGTAGTGTATAAAATATTAAAGACAGAGGGTGAAATGGTGACAGAACAATTTGTTCATGTGAACCCAATTAAACCTTGTCATCCGAAGCATGAAATCAGGAGACTTGAACCGATGGAGACAAGTTAAATGTACTGGTTGCATAAAAAAAAGTTGTCTTAAAGAATGGAGAGCACAGTATGTTTAATGTTAGCGGATGCATTGAATGGCAGTTTCATAATGCATGTAACCTAATGACAAGGTAGTGTATGTCGATGAGAAACCAGAGATATAGTTTAGTGTAGAAGTAAAAATAAATGAAAATGTCACATTTGGAAAAAAGCAAGTGTGGTAATATAATATACATTCATGGAAGGTGCTGAATCAGGTTAACATACTCTGGTACAGTGTGGTAAAGGGTTTCTGCATGAAAATTATTGTGATGTATAATAATGTGAGGTGTAAATATCGTTGTTTTTCTCTAATGTGTTTTGAATTGCAAGTATCCAAAAGTAATAAGTCATGAGGGCTTGAAACTAATTTTTAATTTTGGCTGAGTGGTGAAAGGGAAGGAAATGTATTGTGTGCTATGTACTTAATCTGTTCTTTTCTATTCAATTTAGATGTGAATAATTAATTGTCCTGACAGGGACCGGAGACCGCGGAACCGTACACCGCTGGACCGGAGACCGCAGGACCAAGGACCCAGGAAAGCCTCCGGACCGAAGAATGGAGGTGAAGACAAAATATAAAGAAGAAATGGCACTGATGATCAAGTTTGAGACATGGATATTTTATGGTGGGTGTGGTAGGAAATGAAGGCGCAGGCGCACAAGTGATTGTTGAACCTGGACCGGCATCTGGAATTGCAGTGGAGGAGGCCCCTGGATTTATTCTGGGAAATAGAAGATTAATTTATCAAAATATGTATCTCACCATAAACCCTGACAGTTTAGCTGAAAAATGTATGAATAAAACTGTGATTGCATCTGACCAACCCAAGGAATGGTTGGAGCTACGGAAGGAGGATTCTAGGCAAGCGATCAAAGACATTACCATGCAGCTGGAGAAAACTTTTGTAAATTCATCTGATATAAAGAAAAGACGGGGGAAAAGGGGAGCGGTATTACTTGTAGCATCCGTGGTAATGACTATTATTGGGGCTGTAGTGTGCACTACAAGGTCTACAGCCACCTATCTCAGTGGGGACGTTAAGTGCTAAAGCACAGCAGTTGACCCACAACCTGGACATAATCCAAAGGACCTTAGATGGAATTAGAGGCGGACTGGATGAGCAGATAAAATGTATAAATGAGACTGCTGTTCTATTAAATGAACAGACTGAAATTATGCAGCACAGCACAAATGTTGTATTCAAACATGACCGGGTGTTAAGTGACATTATAAACATGGTTAATCCTCTTGATAGGCTGTTGATGAAATATGTGGGAGAAGTGCAAACTGCAATTTCACAACTAATTTTTGGGCATATACCATTGTATTTTATATCATCTGATATTATTAACCAATTGATGGCAAGGATTACTCAGAGACATGGAGGTAATGCTGGTTAAAATTGTATTTGAAATGGGGAGCGCAATGTCCCTTTATGTGAATCTGGAGAGATTGGAGATTGGGTTTTTATTATGTGTTTCATATATTGCTCCTGAACTCATATACCAGACAATGTGGGATTACGGCACACAATGTGGTACACAATGTGGGATTATGGCAAAAAGATAAATATGTTAAGATAAAAACCCTAGAGGTGGTGGCATTTCAGTCTTGGGAACCTGATGTTTACTTGATCCCAAATTTGGACACATATATAAGGTTTAAAGAACAGAATTATATTTGTCTAGGTAAACCATTTGCTCCCGATGCTACAGATGCTATTTGTGGATTGAAACCTGACCCAGTTGTGTCAGGAGCATGTGAAGTGGTCATTAGCAATTTGGGTAGTGAGGAACTACCACAAGCTAAGCTAGTTAAAAATAGATGGTTGGTCAGTACTTCTTTGAAGAATTACACGATTACACATTTGAATCATGGAACATTTGTCGTCGAGCAACTTAAGTACAATGTATTCTATATATATGTTACAAAGGACACGATTTTCTCCATTGGGGGGTTACCTTTATTCCATGTTGCTAATGATTTATGGGAAAGCCAAGTGGAGAATATTGAGTTTGTTCAAAATTATTTATTCCCAATTGGCCCATATGTGGAATTTTTGTTGAGCCATAAGGAAAAGCATACCATTAAGATGCATTTGTGGAAAAATAACATCACTGTGAGTAGCTTGGGTGTAACAGAGTTAGACACTTTTAATTGGGGAAACTTGGTGGAGCGCAGTAAGGTGTGTTTGGCAGTTTTGATGATGGTGATGGGAGGATGGCTGATTATGTTATCCATATCGATGAGGATGTTGGTCATGATACTGGCAATAATGGAGAGATCCCGGGACACATACATTTTAGAGTTTGATACGTGTTTCCTCCAATTATGGGTTTATTAGCCAGAATTGTCGGAAAAAGGAGGGTATGTAGGGATATATTCATGCATGACATATTTGTGCAAACAAATGAACATGTGTACAGATTCAAATGGAAGTAAAAGTGGGGTTTCATTGTTTAGTACGTAAATACAGTTAGTTTGAAATGGGTGCTAGGTGCAGCTTTTTAGCAACAAGCCAGCAAACATTATTTTTTGGAAAAGCATTTAGCCAAACCAGCAAAATGGGTTTAGTTTCAGAAACATTTAGCACAATGTGCTGTCATTTTAAAATGCAGAAAATTTGCATATGTACAGATGGGGTGATTTTTCTCTGTGTGGAACTGCATTGGAAATATATAATTAACTAATCCTATACTAATTTGTCCCACTAACACATTAACTGTTCCTCTAACATATAATGCAGTTCATTAAACACAGTGAGATACATTCTATTTTAGTATTTTTCCATGGAGAGGGGAAATATGTGCGACAGGAAGGTAAATGGAAACAATTGCCTTGCTTGACTGAAGTCTCCATTGTCCTGACAGGCAGGGAGTTGTTGCAGGACATTCTTGTAATATGATTGGTAGGAATCAAGAGGTGGTAGTGTGAGGTCAGAGAAGGCTGATCTGAGTTTGACAGACAGCCAGAGTTTTTTTAATCAGCTGAGCTGGGGAGAGATGGCAGTTTTCTTCTTGTACGGGGCTCCAGAAATGCAGTTTGGAAGATAGCTGGCAGGCAGTGCAGAGAGATGTCAGGCTATGGGCATCAGAGACTGGAATCCCAAAGGCAGTGTTCATAGGGTGTAAGGTCGCGAAGATAAACCCTGGCAACAAGAGAAGCAGACAGAACATAGAGGCAGACTTCAAATACATTTGTAAATTATGTAATTGAGGAGTACATGGGTGTCTGACATGTGATCAGATTAGCTCAGTGTGCTGAATTATAAGACAAAATGCGTCATTTTGACTTCAAATACATTTGTAAGTTATGTAATTGAGGAGTACATGGGTGGCTGACATGTGATCGGATTAGCTCAGGGTGCTGAATTATAACACAAAATGTTTTATTTTTATTCCTTTCCATGTGCAATTGTTTAAAATAAATGAAAAAGAAATGAAGCAGGAGTGTTCGTGTTGCCATGCACTTGTTCTCTGTTCTGTGTTTATTTTATAGAAGAGGAGGTTTTATTATAACAAAAAGCAAAGCTGGTGCAACTTTGTTGGTTTTATTGTATGTCTCACATGTTTACAGTATTAGGCGAAAAAGTCAGTGGGTAATCCAAGTGTCTTACCAATGTGGTAAAGAATTTTGCTACCTCATTTACCACATGGGACAAGTTTAGGACAAGAGTAAATATATAGAAATAAGCAAGACAGAAGGTTATGCGTGTGTGGATGCGCTTTTCTCTGCATGCTGTGAAGAGAAGGTGGTGCACTAGAGCACATAGGTTACTGAATGTAAATAGGTCAGTAAAACGAGTTACATGCAATAAGTGGCATTCTGAATAAACTCACTGGGTTCCCTAAAGGTGCTAGGTCCACGGAGTACCTGCAGTTAGCCAAACATGGGTCACAATTGTAATGAGGGAAAGTTTGTTCTATGATGGGGCGGTAGTATAAAAAAATACATGCTCACCACTATACCACAAAAATAAGGTAATTCTAAAAATACCAGCAAAAATAAGATAGCATCAAAATTACAGCCAATACAAGCTAACACTATATTATCACCACAATAGGGTAATACTGAACTATCTTTAATTGTAAGGCCAGTTTACTGCCAATCTACTGCCAAATTACTACGGTAAGAAAATACAGCCAAATCCAGAATTTGCCCCAAAAGACCAAACCTCCTACAAATCCCTCCTACCACAGTGAAACCTACTATTCTGGGTATCCTTTGTTTCCATAATGCTGTATCTGCATAGAGGCTTGTTGCGACTGCCCTTGCGGTGGATTCATTTGCACCTGTTCTTGCTGTTGCACCTGCTGTACTCACAGTGATTGTGTCTGATACAATGTCTGATCTTGAATGTACCCGTCTCTAGTCTGTGTAGTATATGGTGGAGGATAAGCTGTCCCGCTCTTGAAAATTGGCCATTCTGTTAATTCACTTGGCTCCCACATATGCATGTAATGTGCCTTGACATCCCAAGTCCAACATACTGGTGCCCTTCAGACAAGCCCTCCTTGGGTACTCTGGTTCCCATTCTGTCTACCTTGAAACCCACCTTGATCATTTTGAAATCCTCCTCTTCCTCTATAACCTATATTTCTGCCTCCTGGCACAAACCCATATCCACCTTGGTCAATCGGGCGCAAGTTACTTGCCTGCGATGTCCCCACTGCTTCCTGCATTCCCAATCCTTGTCAATTACGCTTCTTCTATGGCAAATTTTGACAATTTCGTCTGAACTAACTTGGCTTCCTCAAATGTCCTATTTTCATCTTTCTTCTTATTTTTCTCTTGTAATAACCAACAATGGTGTGCTATTGTCAACTTTATCTAAGCCCAAGGCTTCGCTTCCATCTCCGCTTGTTTCTTCATCTGTCTCTGTACTGGCTCAGGCAATCCCTGACATAAAATGTGGTAAAATAATGCCACTGTCTTTTTCCATGGCTCACGAGTTTCATGTTGCCATTTCTCCTGAATATCCTGAGTATAAGCAATAGGGTTTTCATCTTCCTTCATCTTGTGTGTCATAATTGCACCCATATCTGATGTGTCAGGATACTGAACCCTGAGCGCTCTCCAAACATCCGTTGTACAATTATTAAATGATGCTCCTTCATGCGCTGTATTCTGTGTGCGGTCCCACTTGAATCCCCAGCTCTTATCCATATGTCATCAGCTCTAGCCCCAAGAATAGCTGCCAGGAGAACTTTTATGCCCCCTATGGCCAACGTATTTCCTCCTGCCATTTTTCCCAATTCGTATACCCATTTCCCAGCACTCAAAGTCAAACTCGGGAGCTTACACCTTAAATTATCCTTGTCCATCTGCGGCCATGGAATATACTGTGGTCTTGCTCCTCCTTTTTCCAGTAAGGGAAGCTGCATAAATCCTGCGTTAATCCTACTATTAGTGTATCCGTGGCAGGGACGATCATCCCTATCTGCCTCCTTGTAGGTAACAACCTTAATCTGCTCACATATGGTGGCGACTCTCCCTTCTCACTGTACGATCGTCCCTGGGGATGCTCAGGATATGCTATGGGAACTGGTGTCCTATCCTTAGGTTGTTCCAGATCAGACTGTCTCACTTCTTTACCATTCACAATTGGTACACGCGCTCCCTCCTCCTACCTCGAGGGTAGATTTTACTTCAGGCGAGGTAAGTGGAACTGAAGGCTCAAACCTTCCTCCTTTTGCTGACTAAGCATCTAAGCATCTACTCCACAGGTGGAGGGTCTTCCCTTTCTTCCTGGTAAATTTTCCAGAGCTTTAAAATCGCTAATCTTTTCTCTAATTTCTTCCCCGTACGCAGCGTGCAAATATGTGGTCATGTGTTGCAATACCGCTTTTGACAATGATCCCCTCTTATCTGCCTTTCCTTCACCCATTCCGCACAATACTGCCTTAGCTTGGGCATATGCTTTGGTAATGTTTTACATAAGTGCATCAGAGGAGTATCTCCCATAATGACATGTCTCAAATGACTGTCAATGCTTACCAGACTTATGAAATAGCCTTTGCACTTTTGCTTAAATCACCACTTTTTCAACACCTTTAAAACAACAAATATGAGCACGAACCATCAATCGCTGCTGAAGCCTCTAATTTCTTGATTAGCTATCTCTATCTTTTGGTTGGCACCAATCACTTTGCTATTTCTCCTCAAAATTTCCAATTACTTCACAACTTCTATCGCTCTTCGATATTTTTACTCATCAAACAACATACAGACTAGTCGACATTACACATTAATAATGATCACCTTTTTCTCTTTCACCTTTACTTTATACCCTACACAGGGTTTGAGACGTCACCTTACAAAAACCTGTTTACGCATTCTATGTTTCTGCTCTACCCCGTTGGGATTCGAAATGTCTCCTTCTGAATCTCCCTTGAGCCAGGACTTCTAGGCGCTACCTTTTCTTCACACAATATTCCCTGTTACTTGAAAAATTATCATAATCCCATCCCCTTCATTTGCCATTCCCCTTAATCTACTCAGCATTCATTCGTTAATCGACTCAAGGGGGGGTCAAAATGAGTTTGGAGGCAGCCATGGTGCTATTAGCGCCATGGCTGCCTCCAAACCCGGGTCTGGGTCCGGTCTGGCTGAATGTTCACTTACCAGAACATTCCGACCTATGCGGACCCGGTAAGTCCCCATTCAGTTGACCATTCCCATTTGAACCCCCATAGGGCTCAATGGGAATGTGGAAGGTGCTAATAACGGGCCTGTAAATTCCGGTCTAGTTATTGGCTCCAAGTTCCCTTAACGGGACCCGCAGAGAACGGCTGGTCAGACCAGCCGTTCCTGCTGGGACCCGCTAAGGGGTCTCGGAATAGGGCAGTAAGGGTTTACCGGCACTGACATCATTACCGGTGACCGTTAACCCTTACAGCCCAACTCGTAATGACCTCCAAGACCTTCGGTATCATCCCCTCCTTCAATCCAACCACTTCACCTTCCGTCCACAGAGCGCCCATGGAAACTGGGCAGGGATTTCTTCAAAGGGGGACCTGCCCACCGTCTTGGTTCTTCTTGCAAGATTATTTCTATCGGCCGCTCTCCACAGGAAACGTTGCGATCTTCTGGCCAATGAGGAAGAATACTCTATCATCCAAAAGACTGGGGACAAACTGGTTTGGATCTTTTCCAACCATCTGCACCGCTACCACGTGAAATTATGGTTTTTTAGTATAGTGCATGCAATGGATGGGGTTCGCAGAATAACTCTGAGTCCAAATAATCGAACCAACTCAGGAAGATGGCAAAGGTTGCTGTTTTATTAACAATTATCTAAGACAGGGAGGTTACAATGGACAATCGCCTAGTCCCCTGCTTAAAACAGGGGGAAGGGAGGCCAACGGCCTGAACATCCTGATATATAATTTTGTGACCACTATTTTATTTTTCATAACACTGTTTCCCACACTATTTGTATTTAGAGGTAAGGATTGACAATAGGTTTATTAGTATAGGCCCTTTTATTTTGACAAGAAACCACCAGGACTGCGTTATTATTATTTGATGGTCGTAGCTTGCTCCCAACCATAGATTTAGGATTAGATAGGCATTTTTCAAAACCTTTTTGAAGTTCAATAAACACCCTTGAACTGTGGTTAGTTGTATCTGTCTTACTGTTCATACCATGCCTTCCTTACATGCCCCAGCTTGGACCTGTGATTGAATATGAGAGGACAAAGATGGCAAGGATGACTAAACTCCAGCTGGCAGAGATGATATCCCCTCAATTCACACAGCCAACTGATCCTGGGTGTCAGAATGCTTTGAACTGCCATCAGGGACAACAGTCCAGGGGAAGAATGCACTGTGGTCTGCATCCACTGCAAGGAAGATGTCAGGAGGGTGCAAGGAATAAATAGTTGATCATTGGGTAGGCTGGTGAAGTGCAATTATTTTCACTTGTGGCATTGTGAAACTTCCAACCTTCCCCCGGCAGCAAAGACCCCACTAATGAGCCTTTCAGCACAATTCCCTCCAGCAGTGCTGATGATGCGTGTGCTTACATTCATTAATGCATTGAGCTCCATGTCGGGGGACATGCCTTAAAAATTGCTGCAGGAGCAGTTTTACTATCTGAAAAGTCTATAAAATTGAAGGAATAGGTTCACCCATTGCCAAAGCCTCAAAACATTTAGAGGTAGTTTGTTCTTCTCTCTGTTTAATCTTTAAAAACTGCAGGAGTAGTCCCGCTCTTTGGCAAAGCTGTAAAAAGTGCAGAAGTATTTCTACCTAGCTGAACTGTAGAACAATTGCGGGAGTAGTTATGGTCTCTGGCAAAGCCTTTAAAATTGCAGGAACAATTTTGCTCTTTGCTCGAAAATGTCAGGTGTAGGTCCTCTTGCTGATGAATACTTACAAATTGTAGCCAGTGCTCCTGATAAGATTTTGAGGTGGGAGTATTTTACTCTCGATTTTTAAACTTTGAGAGTAAACGCAATTTCAAAGGAGTTAATATGGGTATATGGAAATCTAGCCAACACATCCAGATCATCTTAAGTAGGAGCCTATCGGGCATCCCTCAAACAAACAGAAAATGTGAGGCAGGGCACCAGCAATGTAAGCTATCAACGTGAAGAACAGGTGGAGGGGATGCATGCAAGATAAACAAGGGCAGAGGCTACATAGGCAGAGAACATATAAGGAATAGGTCTATAGTAGAGGTGTAACATAGGCTTCAGGAGTGCACACCCACCTCCTACTATAGAAAAGGTATGCCATGGACCATGGTATAGTATTCTGTCCATACATTTAACAGGAACATCATGGGTCTCAACAGTACACGATTATCACAGAGAAGTCAGTCACACCAGTAGAGGTTCCACTCGCATTGAGAAGAAACGGCATAGGATGGAGCAGTGCAAGCACCCCCACCTTAAATAGGTAAATGAAGGGCAACAGAAATGCAAATTACATTTCTATAGAATGGAAACAGCATAGGCATTAACAGTCCAAACTCCCCTCACAACAAACGTGCCCAGCAGGGGGTGAGTGATCCAAGTTCTCCTTGCATAGACAAGTAATAGCATAACAGCAGTGGGAGCACCACCCACGTAGACCAGGAACAGTTAATTGCCTGTGCAGTGCAATATCCTCGCAGATCGAACTAGTATAGCATTGATACCGACTAGTTCAAATGCGAAGGCTAACTGTGCTACCGTAATCAGAAAGACACCACATAGTAGGAATTTAGTAAACTGCAATTGGAAGGAATTCAACCTTAGAACAACACATGATTTCTATACCATTTACCGGCTACTCTACAGCTGATTCACTTCCTAAAGCATGTTGCAGAAGGGGATATTAATATTACAGGAGGTAAATCACTCAATATGCCTTTCATTTTTCCTCCACATATGTCTGCGCATTTGATCTCTTCTCTACATATAATAATCTTTAAGACACAAAGCCACTTACACAGTTAAGCAAATATGACTTGTAATATGTGCTTTGAGGTTTGATAGCAGAATTTTCTGTTGATGCTAAATGAAAGCCCACGTTAACTGGAACTAGAAGTACTTAATGGTATGCCAGTGGTGTAACACAAGAGACAAGTGTTCAATGTTAAAATCTACATCTTGTCTCATGGTTAAATGTTGGATGGCCCAGGACAGCATTACATTGTTCAGTCTGAGCTAAAAACAGCATATAAGTTTGAAGAAACCTGCATGAAGCGCTAAATACAAATTTATCAAGTAATTTTTATTGCATTTTCAAAACAACACAGAACAACTCGGAACATTCCCTCCCCTCCCCCCAAACCTCCCTCTCCCTGGTGGTTGAATTATAGCAGGGTTTAATAACTCCTGGGAATAATCTGTTCAAAGAATATTCAAGATCCTGATCTTATGAGGGCACCATTGGAGCATGTAGTCACTTTGTAAATACTGCAGAATATCCCCCCCCAAATCGATTGGAAGGTTTCTCAGGAGCTCTGGAGCTTGCTTGTCATCCACTCCAAAGCGATAAAATTCCACACCTTCTGGAGCCATTGAAACTGCGTGGGGGGTCTCTCTTTTTCCAGTTTTGAGCTATTACCAACCATGCTGCTATGATGAGGGCCATCAGCCCTCTACGCTGATGCCTGGTGTGCGATCGCCTCTCTGGGTCCCATAACCCTGCAAGCCACACACTGTTGTCCAATTCTTCAGCTCCTTGGACCATCTTCCCTATTTGCGCTTTGACCTCTGTCCAAAATGCTTGAAGCACTGGGCACTGCCACCAAATGTGTAACCAGTCACCCCGCATGAGGCATCCCCGCTAACAGGTTCTATCGGTGTTCGGATAGATTGACTGCAATTTCACTGGAGTTAAGTGCCACTGCAGGTGAACTTTCTGCTACATTTCCCTCAGTTGAATAGAGCGCGTGAGCTTCGGGATCTCGCGCCAAACGTTGTGCCATTGGGCTTTTGAGATTGCTCTCCCCAAAGTCTGTTCCCACCTTTTCAAGCCCAACAAATGTCTTCTCCCTGTTCATTCAGGAGGGAGTACAAATTCGAGATCAGTTTCGTGGATCCTGAGTTGGTTGATAAAAACGTCTCGAATTTTGTCATCGGCCTAGTCCCTGCTTCTTTGTAAGGTGGTTTAGACAACCAATGAACAAGCTGCATATGCCGGAATTTTTCTGTCGCTGGGATGCCAAAAACTCGGGAGCACTCCTCAAAGGATCGCAAAACCTGACCCTCAAACATGTCCTTGATCACCAAGAAGCCTGCCTGCTTCCAGGCGGAGTTTGAAGAGGAATTCTGCCCTGGGGGGAAGTCCGGATTCCCAAACAGTGGGGTGAACGGAGATGGGGTTGTGGTTATGCTACCTCTCCTGACTGCCGAGTCCCAGGCTTTGAGGCCCGCCCTCATGACTACGCTGATTTTGGTGTTTGGGTGCCTGAGGCTCTTCCTGTTCCACAGGAGATTGGAGAGAGGGGCTCTCGTCACTGCAATGTCTTGTCTGGTCCAGATTTGTTAGGGGGAGATTGTGACCCATTCCTTCACCACCCTCAGTTGTGCAGCTTCATGGAATCTCCGGAAATGCGGCAATGCCATCCCTCCCTCCCGCCTGTGCGCTGTCAACGTAGACATAGCTACTCTTGGTTTCCTCCACTGCCAGATGTATGCGGACATCATTTTGTTCAAAGCTCTGAAGAAGGAATCCGGCGGTGTCAACGGTAGAGCCTGAAAGTAGTAAAGGACTTTTGGTAAAATTGTCATCTTGACCGCGACAATCCTTCCCGACTACGACGTGCTGAGTGGATTCCATTTTTCAAGGAGACGCTGGAGATTGCCGAGTAGGGCCGGGAAGTTGGCCGAGTAGAGCCTGGAAGCTGAAGGGGTCAGATTTATGCCCAGGTATGGGATACAATCTCGTGCCATTTTCATCCCGAGGGATTGGGACTGGGCCCCGACCCTCTCAGGTTCGGCTGACAGATTTAGAATTTCTGATTTATTTTTGTTTATTTTAAGACCCAAGACTCTCCCAAAACCCTCAAGTTCTCGCACCAGTGCTGGAAGGGATTGGTCTGACGTGGTGAGGGCTATCAGCAGATCATATGCAAAGGACATGACCTTGTGATCCCTGTCACCCATCGGAATCCCTCAAACATGTTGGTGTGTCTGAATTTTTGCAAGGAAGGGTTCTAGGAAGAGGGCAAAAAGGAGAGGCGACAGGGGACATCCCTGTTTTGTACCCCTAGAGAGTGCCACCTTAGGAGATAGAGTACCACTGAGCGAGATTCGAATCAAGGGGTTCTTGTAGTTTGCCCTCACCATTTGTATAACGGTCCCCCCGAACGCCATGCGCTCCATAGCTAGAAAGAGTTGCGACCACTCTACCAAACGCCTTCTCGGAGTCCAAGGCCACTAGTGCTGCTTGTGTCGTTGAATGCTCAGCCTTCTCAATCAAGTGGCACACCCTCCTAGTATTATCTGCCGCCTGCCGTCTAGGGATGAAGCCGACTTGGTCTTGATCCGCCAGTGTTGTGAGATGTTTGGAAAGCCTCTTCGCCAGGATCTTGGTGTATAACTTGGCATCCAAATTGATTAGGGCAATCGGCAGTAGGAGCCTGGTAGTAGTGGGTCTTTACCCTGTTTGGGGAAGAGAACTAGCTTTGCTTCATTCATGGATGGTGTTATTTCGCCCAGGGCTCTGAACGTATCAAATAAAGAGGTGAGTCTGGGGATCATGGATGCCTGGAACTTCTTGTAAAAAGCGTCCCTATAACCATCCTCCCCGGGGCCTTATTTTTAGGGAGACTCTTAATAGCCTCCGCGACCTCCTCTGACCGAAGTTCCCCATCCAGCAGAGATCTGGACTCCTCTGACAACTGGGGTAGGTCCAACCGAGGCAAGTATGCCTGCTGATCCTCCTCGGATGGGTTCTCTGTGTTATATAAGGTCTGAAAGAAGTCGTTCATAACCTCCCCCATCTCTTCATTCGTAGTAACCTTAACTCCGAGAGGATTCTTTAATGCTAGAATTGTTCCGTTACGAGTCCTTTCCCGAAGCTGCCGTGCCAAGAGTTTATCAGCCTTGTTAGCGTACATGTAATACATTTGTTTCGTCCTCAGCAGGGCAGCCTCAGCCTTTCTGGTTTGAAGTAGATTCAGTTGGCCCTGAACATGTTTCAGCACTCTCTTCGAAGATCTGCTGGGCTTGTTCGTCACTTCCCTCCTAGTCTCTTCTAATTTCTGCTCTAGGGCCTCCTCCCATTGTGACAGTTGTTTCACTCGCCTAGCTTTGAGCGCAATCAGCTCCCCCCGCAAGACCGCATTGAAAGCATCCCATACCACTCCCTGCAGCAGCTCCCCCGTGTCATTCTCGCTAAAGTAGGTGTTTATTTTCTCCTGAATCCCCTCCACCACCGTATCATCTCGGAGGAGATCTTACGGAAACCTCCAGGTCCACAGCTGCTGACAGCCACGCTTCACGAAACCCCAGGGCTATAGTTGCTATTAGAGGGGCATGGTCCAAAAAAGAGATATGGCCGTTTAATATCTTCTTAGTTTTCCCAAACAACCCGGTCGAAGCCCATAAATAATCTATTCTGGATTGTGTATTGTGGACATGAGAGTAGTACGTGTAACCCCTGTCGTTGCCATGAGTAGATCACCACAGATCATGCAGGGACAGCGTCTCAAATGCTTTCCTCAGGGACCTCGATGGGGCCTTGGAATCATAAGACGTCGAGGCACTCCTATCCAGATCAGGGTCCCAAGCAATGTTCAGGTCAATGCCCAGGAGAATGTCACCAGATGCAAATTCTTCCAGGGCTTGCAATGTTTCTTTGAGGAAGCTTCCTGTCATAGGTTAGGGGCGTATACCGATGCCAGCGTAATGGCCCTTCCCCCAATCCGAGCATTCAAAAAGATATATCTGCCCTCTTTGTCTTTCCTGTAGTCCTGAACCTACAAGGCGAGTGTTTCGCGTAAAGCTATAAGGACAGCCGTCCTTTTTCCCTCCGCGTTGGATTGATAAATTCTGGTGTACCCCCTTATTTTAAGCTTAGCGTTCTCGCGCCTCTTAACATGAGTCTCTTGATAGAGAAGGACATCCACCTTCCACCTCTTGGCCTGCCTGTCAAGCTTGGCTCTTTTCGATGGTGTGTTCATTCCTTTGATATTTTGTGAGAGAATCGTCATCTGCTCCATGATAAACCCAAAACAAGTTGCTCAATTTCCTCAGGGCCCCCTCCACAAGTCTGTTCTGTTCCCGAGAGTCCCCTGGCCTGCCCCCTTTCCACCACCAAAACCCACCCCCTATCCCACTCCCCAACATAACTGGTCCCTGAGGCGGAGGCTGGGACGCTAAATGCCCTTAGACGAAATGCCCAGAGCTCCCGGACCCAAATCATCCCTGGAAAAAGGTTGTGGGGAGTCCTAAACCCCACTAGCGATTCCAGACCTGTTGATCCACCCGTTGGCCGGGCCTGCTGATGTCGTATCGGTCACGTTTCTTCTAGCTTCGTCAGCCGACTTGAATGTGTTTTGGCGCTATTTATGGATGCTCCCCTTTCCCCTCTTCTGCACTTTCGTCCAACGGTCCTGGCTGCTGGCACCCCGCCCTCTTTTCAGTGGGAGAGCTTGCACCTTCATTGATTCATTCTGAATCCCCAGGATCGATTCACCCTCCTCACATGTGGTCACTCTGTGCTGCGAGCCCTCCCAGGTGAAAAGAAGGCCAAGCGGAAACATCCATCTATATTTAACTTTGTTGCGGATCAGATGCTGAAGCACCAGACCCATCCTCTGACACTTGAGCAGAGTGGATGGAGCCAGATCTTGGTAGAGATGGACTTCCTGTCCGTTTATTCTGACTGGTGTTGCGTGCCTTGCCTTGCGGAGGATCTGCTCTTTTTGAAAATAAGACGTCATAGCGGCCAGAATATCCCGCCGTCTGGCTCCTTGCTCAGTTGTCCTTTTGGGGCCCACTCGATGCAATCTATCTATTTGCATGGGTTGTTCCATAGCCTCCGCCAGGATCTTCGTGAACAATTGTGTGATAGTCCCTTTGAGATCGCCGTCCGTTATAGACTCCGGAACATTCGTAATTTTTTTTTGTTTTTGTTTTATTGATTAAATAAGGTTAAACCTTTAACATTCCTTTAACATTCCCCTCCTCAAAGAGGTGGAAGCCCCCCAAATTAGGTTTAGTTCAAGTTCAAATTCAGTAAATGACCCCCCTAGGCCAGAATCTCCAGTTGTTTGGGTGACATCCACCTCAGGCTCCCCACTGCTCCTGCTCCAGTTTTAAGGATTCAACAAATTTCAATGCGTCCAAAGTACGGCCCACTTTCTCGGCTGTGATGAGCCTTTCCCAATACTCTTCTTCATTCTCCTCCGAGATCAGGCTCGTATAATTTCCCATGTACATCAGGCGTTTTAATACCAGGTTCGGACAAGTTAACATCACATGCCTTATAGTTTCCAGTTGTTCCTTCTTTCTGCAAAATCTGCAATATGCTAGTGATTTGTCAATTTGCCTTCTTCGCCACCTTATTTCTCTTGTGTGCCAGATGTTAAATCTACAGCGCATAAGCAGATCTCGGTAGTGCTGTGAGGGAAATTTCATAAAATATGGAGGTAGCATGTTCAGTGCTTTGCGTTCCCAGATGACATTATGACATAGGTCTCGTGATAATTTCTTTTCCTGTGTTTCCTCCCAGTCTTTTTCCCGATTTGTTCTTTTAGCCTTTTCTGGGTTATTTTTCAGGGTGTCTTCAGAGATCGCCAGATATTTTAAAGTAGCTTCACATCTCATTTTCCAGTCTTGGAGGATTGTATCACTACTGGAAACCCCTGGCTTTGCTAGGATTCTGAATGGCAAAGGTGGATTGTCCAAAATACACTTTCTATAAAGAGGTAGTGATTTCCACGTTGTGATTGAAGTGATGGATTGCAGTCTTAGTTCCGACCTTATAAGTTCCAAGGGTAGCGAATTTGGAAGGCGCAAAATCTTTCGCCAGAAATAGGCTTCACATAGGTTCCAGACCTCCCATCTTAGGGCTATAAGGGCCTCGGCTCCATATGTAATGAAGGCCACTACCTTTTGCTTATAGAAGGTTGTAATCGGCATCAGAGAAAATTTTCCATATCTACGATGTAGAAGTAGACCTTGATTAACCAGACTTTTTAGTTTTTCTCTGATCAGGGTATAATGGGCCTGCTCATTGCAGTTCCTATTAATTCTTCTCCTGAGGTAGATTGTGGTATCCACTACTGCCAGTTTTTCTTTTTCCACTGACCAAGTCTGGATTTTCCCTGCTAGTTTCCTTCCACGGGTTGATTTCATAGTCAAAATCATGGATTTTTTTGCATTTATTTTCATATCATTGGCTTTAAGATAGTCATTGAAAGCCTCAATCCTGCGCTGAAGACCTATCGGCGTCTGATCTATAAACACTGCATCATCCGCATATAGCATCCATGGTAACTCTATGCCATTTACCTTCGGTGGGAAGGCCCGGATCTGATCTTGTGAAGACTTCATGTCAGCCATATAGAGTATAAAGAGAAAAGGGGCGAGGGCACATCCCTGCTTGATACCTCGGGTTGTCTTGATCCGCCTTGATAGTCCTCCATTTGCAGTAATTTGAACCTGGATCGAGGTATCAGTATACAGTGCCTGGATTGCCTCCAATAGGTCCACAGGGCATCCCCAATTCCTCAGTTTTGCCCACAGCCGCTCTCTATTTATTCCATCGAACACCTGTTCGAGATCTATAAAGGCCAAGTACATCGTTGTTTTTCCTTTTAGGGCCTTTGCTTTAAATATATTGATCAGGAACAGGTTGAGGCAAGTGCCCACTCCACTCACAAAAGCAGTTTGTCTCTCGTCCAAAATTCCGACTTGAGCTGCCCAATTCTTTAAATCCCTTAAGAGGATGGAGGTGAAAAGTTTGCCAATGGAGTCTAGTAGCGCAATCGACCTGTAATTTCTTGGATTACCACGGTCTCCTTTTTTAAAAATAGGCACGAGGTAGGCCTCCGTCCACGTAGTCGGAATTTGGTTGGTTCTCACTACTTGTTTGAAAAGCGCGTATATTAGGTCAGACCAGCCGTCCACGTTTTCTTTCAACATCTTGTTGGAAACTCCGTCCGGACCGGCAGCCCTAGAAGAGCTTAATTTTTTGATGAGTATTTGAATGTCTTCTCTATCGAAGTTCAATGCCCATGCAGCGTTTCCTATTCTTTTCTCAAATACTTTTTCCTCGTTCTTCCCTTTGAACAGGGCAGTATAGTGGTCGAACCAATTTTTCTCAGAGACTTGGTTGATACCTATGGCCGATTGATTTGAATCTCTGTTGTTAATTAGATCCCAGGTACTTTTCGTATTATTTTTTGCTAAGGATGCCATCATTTGTTCCGCGTCTCTTTGAGTTCTTTGGTATCTGGTTGATCGCAGCCAATTCTTGTAGGTTTGTTGGCATTTTCTTTCCAGTTCACATTTCTCTAGGCTGTGTGACTTTTTTATACGCCTGAGGTCAGCTCTATATAGTTTTCGTCTGGCGACTACAAGTTCATTAAAGGCGTGTTTCATTCTGACCTGCTTCAGTTTGGATGAATCGTACTTGATCTCATAAGCTTTAAACAGCCATTTATAGTCGACCACCTCCTCGCCCTTTTCTACGGCTTCCTTAAAGTCTTGCGCCAGTGTTGGTATAATCTGATCTTTGAGTCGCAGCCTGTTTCTTCCCCACGATATCTCTGTTTCCATCACTTTTTCTCCCTTTGAGAAAGCTCTTGAATCCCATGCAAGCTCAGTTTCCAAAAGAGAGTGGTCACTATTAGCTTGCTTGATAACTCGAAATGATTTTATCCAGGCAAGCGTATCTCTTCCCACAAAACAATAATCCAGGCATGCTCTCATTTTTCCACTATGCCAAGTGTCGACCCCTATAAGGTCGCCATTTGTTTTGCTATTTAACATCATCATATCCCGTATACCCATTTCCTTCATCCATTGGCTTTCTTTTCCTGAAAGATTTTCAATCTCTTTAATTTTTGCCCCCTTTGTCTAGGAGCTTGATGTTTAAATCACCATTCAACAGTATAAGCTGATGTTCTTCCTCCGTCATGGACTTGTCAATGGCATTCGTGATATATTTTAAATATGACTCTGGGTTTGGCATATTTTCCCTCCAATATGTATTAATCAATAGCAATTTGGCCATCTCCTCATGATTTTCTGTTGTAGAGGCTATTTTCAATATTTGAACGTAAGGGTTTGGAACTTCATGCTTGAGTATTTGCAAGAGGCTATCGATTTTTTTTAATACCAAAAGGCCTGCAAACGGTCAGCCTTTCAGTCCCTTTTTTGCCGGATTGAAGTAAACTTCATATCCTTCACATATTGGAGGTTCACACAGCCAAGATTCTTGGATGCAAATGAGATCATATTTGGCCAAAAAAGAGCTTTCCTTCGAGAACAGATGATGAAATCCTCTGGTATTCCATGAGGCACAGCGAACAGATCCTTTTCCAACTTCCTTATTCTATTGTTTTTTTTTTAGTTGTGGCCATTTGCCATAGAAGGCCAATCATTTGTTTTGTTTTCAGGTTTGTTTTCATTTATTTTACCCTTTCTTGGGTTTTGTGAATTATCCACCGTAAACCTCAAAGTTTTTAGTTTTTCAACATTTTCTTTGTTGATGTATAAATGGTTTTCGGGAGTTTTTTTTCCTTCTTTTTCGTTTTCTTTTGGAATCTTCCTCTTCTTTTCATCCTTTTCTTGACCATTTTTTTCTCTCTTTTTTCCCATAGATTTTTCTTTAATGCAGGATGAGACCTCATCATTAGCACGTCTTCTATCCTTTCTTGAAATTTTAGTACTATCCGGCTTGATGTCATCCTCTAATTCCGTCAACCGAAAGCCCGTTTTTCTTAGGATGTCAGTAGCCTCCAGAAATTTCTGCTTGATGCCATTTGAATTAAGATGCAATATAACTTGGTCCATTCTCTGTTCTCTTGGGAATTCCACACCTTTAATATCCTCAGTAGATATCATGCGTAGGGCTGAAGTTTGGTTACAAAGTGAGACTACATAGCTCCTATTGAGCAAAGCCCTTCTTGGTCCATTGGATGTCGTCTCTAATTTCAAATAACATCCTTTTGATGGAGCTTTCCTCGAAGGAGGTGCGGGCGCTTTTTTCTTTCCTTGATCTCCTTTGTTTCTTTAATTCTATTTTTGCCATCATGTTTTGGTCGAGAACTTTCAAGTTGAAACCGTACCCTCCTTTCTTTGGTAGCTAGCTCCAGTCTTTTTTGTTTTAAGGTTTTGAAGTTAGCAGGATTGTCATCAGCCTCATTAACCTCTTCCCTTTCCAATGAATTGGGCTGTCTCCTTGCCTCCTTTGTGATTTTATCAGGACATCTTGTTGGGGTTTCTTGCGATCAGAGGGATTTGGGCTCCTCGCCACCATCTCCCAGTTGTCCATAGTTTTCCATTCTGATGGGCTGATGCTTTACCACTCTTCGTCCTCCCTATTTTCCTCCATAAGGTCAATCAGGTCACTTAGATCTTCTTGATGGTCTGACTCATCGCCTTTATCCTCCAAGAAGGGAGGAGGGTTTTGTCCCCCTCCCACGTCCTTTGCATTCTCGTCCTCCGAAATGTTCGTGTCTCCCATTACCAGTTCTCTCCTCGGCATCTTTGCCTGTTGGAGGTTTTCTCTTCTTGGGGGCGTTCTTAGATTCCTTAAGAATGCCCTGGAACCATTTATCTTCCGTTTTAAACCTTCATTTTTTGTTTTTTTTACCATTATCGTTTGGTTTTTTCTTCTGCTCTTTTCCCTTTTCTGAGGACAGGGCCTTGGATGTCCCACCACTAAAGATAGCGAAATTAGATTTTTCTAATTGAATTTTTGAGTCGCGATTTCCCGCCCCCTTACAACCGGGAGGGATCAAAATAACCTCTTCAGTCATTAACTCAGTTTCCAAGGATAGGGTTGGTTTATTTTGACTCAATTTCATGGGGCCTTTTCCTCGACACGGATTTTCATCCAGGCGGTCCTCATCTTTTTTCTGTTTGCATGAATTTCGCATCCACTTACAATCTTCCAGGACTGCCTCCATCAATAAGGACTTATCATTAGTGTCTCTCCCTGCCAGATCAGTGAGGCGATTTTGCCATGTATGGGATTTTTCGGCTTCTTTGTCCATTCGTACATTCAAATTCTGCAGGGACAATTCTGTTTGTATATTTGCCTCTTTTATTTGTACATTGGTAGTAGTCATCTCTTTCACAGAGTCATTTATCATCTCATACAATTTTAGGTATGGTGCCAGTGTGATATTTAATGAGGTCATGATCACTTGCTGGAGGTGTTCGATATCCTTTTCTCTACCAATTTGGTAAGCGTCTTTAATTAGATGTATAATTTGATCTTTCACAAGGATCTCAGAACACTGATTTCGGTCATCCGACAAGGGCGTCTGAGTTGTTTTCGTTATCATTTGAGGTTCTACAAATTGTCCTTGTGGTTTTGGACTTGACGGTCTGTCTTCGAGGCATAGATTTCTCCTCTCAATTGAAGATCTTTGTAACAAGTTCCTTGACCTGCAATCTCTCTGGGATTTTGTTGCAAAGACCTCAGCCCCCACAGCCCCAGTCTCCAGGGAGCTCCCTTTGGTTTGCTCCTTTTCCAGTTCAGCCATCTTCTCACTTATTAGCGAGAAACTCCTCCTTTTTTCTCTTTCTATTTTCCCCGTCAAGAGAGTGAAGTCTTGCATAATTTTGTTAGCTAAACTTGAATTACTCAAGTTAGCTGATGGCAATGTTATATTTCCTTAGGTGCCTGGAGTTTTTGATGGAGTTTCACTTCTGAAATCCAACAGGGTTTTCTTTTCAAGTCTGGCCTTTGGAGGGAACGTCCCCTTAGGGTAAGGCGTCGCCGGCATATCCTTGTGTAGGTTCCGAGAAGAAAACTCTCGGTCAGTTAGGTCATTCGAGAGCAGGACATTATCCCCCAACTGGGTATTTTTTTGGGGACTCTTTTCCTTGGGTCACTGACATCTGTAATCTTCCCTATATGGCTGGAAGATATTGCTTGTCGTTGTGGTTTTCTCCATGGCTCTTAGATGATGACTTTTATTTCCTATTTCCTTATTGGGATCCTGCAGAGCTTTCTCCCATAATTCCGAGTCATTTGTGTCCCACTGGTCCTCCTTTTCCCACACAGTCTCAATCAGTAGAGATCTGTTTGTGGTTTCCTTTAAGGTCAGGGTAGGGAGTTCAATGCCACAGCCGGACTAGAATGTTCAACCAACATGCTCTTGCACATGTCCGCTCTAGGTGTAATTCCATAGTTGAATTAGTCGGCATGTTTACGGAATCATTTTCCCTTCTTGGGGAAATTAAAGATGGGATCGGACAACATGAGTCACTCCTAGTATCAAGGTTGCTAGGTGGATCTAGTATTTCCGTCGTCTTTTCAAGGTTCAGATTGACCGGGAGGACTGGGGCTTTCTCGAATAACACCCCTACCGTCTGGTTTTGTTTGACCATACTTTTTTCTTTATCTCCAAGGGGCGCAGTATTGTTCCTTTGGCTGGAATCTGCTTCACCAGTAATTAGATCTAACTTCTTGACCTGATCAGTACCTCCTCATGCAAGCTTGGTGTTTCAAAGGATGGAGGGAATTGACTCAAGGGCTCTTCGAGAGTGGAAACTGTACAGGCCATAGGTTGAACAGGTGATTTTGGAGCTAACCGCACAGGGTCTTCATTAACCAAACTCGACATTTGGGGTTTTTCGCTAACCGTAGCGGTCGCGTTGGCCCCCACAGATAAGCTTTTACGCTTCTTAGTACAGAAGGGTAAGCAAGATTGTTTCAGCATCGACATTGTTGGTACATGCTCCGGACTTCCATTCACTTCCGGGAGTGATGCAAATCTTTGCCTTACCTGAAGGCGAGTTCACAAAGCTGTTCCCGATGCATCCATATGTACAGCAGCAGGTTTCATCCTGTAGTGCAGCTCCTCAGTACAAGCTTTATTTCCTCAGTCCTCAGCTCAGCCTCGCGTGACTGCTAGCTATGCAGAATACTACAGTTACAGCGAGCAGCCCAGCAGCCAAACAGCACAACAGCAGGATAGTCCGTTGATTCGATGCCCTTTGCGCTCGGGCTTAGCGCCGCAAGGGTTCTTGGGAAGTCTCTATGTAGCACTTCCTGGAGGCGGCACCCGTGGCAGAGGGTGGGAAGGGGCAGAGCCAACTCAGCGCTACAGCGCTCTTTTCCTTTCTCACTCCGTCAATTGCAATGCGCAGTACCTCGTTCTCCTCCCACTGCAAACAGCTGATGGCAAGCTGATGGTGGGAATATAGGTGCAGCCACAGCACAACAGCAGGATAGTCCGTGGATTTGATGCCCTTTGCGCGCTCGGGCTTAGCTTCGTAATCCTAATGTTGGACCTTCTTGGTCTATTTTCTAAATCCTCACACTGGATTTCAAGGAAGGTGGTAGCTTGAGCAATCTGGTATAGCGTTTCATCCGACTTATGAGCTTCCACCTCCACCTGCTGCACTTGCCTCTCCAGGGTATCTGTATGTTCCTCTAACTTTGCTATATCTAGCTTAAGTTCCTGGATCGATTGCTTCATTTCATCCCAGAGAATTTTAAACTGGGTTTGTACTGAGTTGAGGAGTTGTGCCTGAAGCTCCTTGAAGCAGTCCTGAAGTTCTGACTTGTTTTTAGCATTCCCCGCCATGTTGTCTTGGACTGCGTCGGGGGGCATGGACCGCCCCTCTTCAGATGCGATGGTTTGGGCAGCCTGCGTGGACCACCGCTGTCTGAGACTTCTGCTCTGATTCCGCTGAGGGGGGGAACGTGCCGGGGTCTTTGTCCTTGACATGGAGTATAGGGGTCCGGCCACCAGCAACCCCACTCCAACGGAATCAAGTCTGACAAATACTGGAGCCCCGGACACGTCCCCCACCAACCAGACCCCTGCCACCCGGGCAGGCCACGGTCCTCCAAAGTCCCTCCAGATACTGAAGCCCACTAGTGGCTCCCCGTACACGCCCCACCGAAGTGCAGGCTTCTGCCAGAAGACCGGGGGGGTCCTACAGGAATCACAGGAGGTGGCCCGGCACTCCCGCTCTGACTCCCGGGCCCACCTTTGTCGCACCGGCCCCCAACTCTGTCTCTCCGCCCCCCCCTCGCTGCTGCTGGACCAAGTTATGGCGCACTATGCAGGAGAGAACCCTCCACCTGGGCTTCCTCAAAGGCGAGAGACTGATGCTGGACCCACCTCCGTAGGGCTGTATCCTCCGCTCCACAGGATGTGTGCAGTGGTGGGGGCGCGAAGCAGCCTGCCTGCGCTGAAGCCGTTAGGGGGAGGGGCCCCCGCCGACCACCGCCGGCATCCCCCAGGAGCCCCTTCCACCCCACTCCTGGAGCTGCTGCTGCTGGTGCTTTGGTGGGGGCGGGGCACTCCACCTCAGCCCCCAAGGAGGCCCCTCTGACTCCGGCTGGGATCCAACCCCGGCACTTCACCGGCACCCGACTCTGATGCCCGATCACCCGCTCTCCTGCAGCGTCTGACCCCGGACTCCAGGGGATGGGGGGGCGGCTGCCGCCACCCGGGCGCAAGCTCACCAGGACCCGCTCCAATGCAGCACTGACGGGGGCCTCACAGACGCCGAGCTGTCCGAACAAGCCTCACTCGCAGCCTGGCGCCACTCCAGACCTGGCCTCCCCGATCCGCAGCGCCTCCCGCTCACTCCTCTGCATGCACTCTCGGGAGAGTTGCCGTTCTCGGGGGCCCTCTGCTGCACCATTCGCGTTCCGCACTCACACCAACCCGCTGGCAGTCAGCTGGATTAGTTAGCAGGCTTTGAGTGACCGAAAAGCATATCTGAAGAGCTTCTTATGTGTGGCCCTGCCGGGAGAGACACTCACGTACGTCCTCCTGCGCCGGCCGCCATCTTGGAATCCCTAAATACAAATTTAAATAACTAATTGGATTACCACTACAAGGACAGGTTTTGCTAGTTTTCTGTTTCCATTATAAATGCAACCATTTCATTGTTTTTTTGTAATAGTGCTTGCACTGGATGGAGAGTCAGATTTTGAATGTTTTAAATGTGGGTTTGAAGATTTGAAAGAGGCTGTGACCCCTCTTATCGGTGTAATGACAATCACCCATCCTTGAGTAAGGGCCCTGCTGCCGCTGACCATCTATTTTACAATTTACCACATTGAATCCAAGTTGAGGTTTTATGTACGTTTATACTAGACATTGAATACTAATCCATGCCACAGAAAAGGTTTAAAATTTAAGAGTATTTCAAACGCTGTTTTAACACAATTACATTGTAAGGGTAAAACTAATTTGCCTCAGCAAGAGTGTAAATAATATGCAACAAGCAACCACAACATTACTTAACTTCAATATTAAAAGAACACCTAACAAAAAACATTGTGTAGCAAAGATGTCTGACTTCAACCAAATGATTACATTTGCGGATAATGCTCTCTTATACACATTAATGTATTGAACACACCACATAGATGCACATTTATGATAAATGCACACAGCACAGGAACTCTGATAAATACTTTTGTGCAATGCAAGCAAGCATTCACTAAAAAAGAAGCATCACGTGTGTGTTAAAAGGATACCTGTAACTATGATTTACATCTTATTACTTCAATGATCCTAAATAAATATGCATGCAAAATGCCGCTCTCCAGACACAAAACACAGCAGCAGCCAGCAGTTAACCAGAAATAAAACATGTATCATCTCACTGTGTGCTCTGACAGGTATCGGGCACACAGCTCAGAGAAAAACATCTGAACTGCTCCTTTATGGCCTGCAGTTTATTCCATGAAGATCATAATCAAGCATTTGTTCTGGTTTCTGTCAAGTCAACTGCCCTTCGCAGTGGCCTCTGCTCTCAACTGGTGTGTAGATTGCACACATATAATTATAAAGGGTGTTGTGTTTTCAAGATTTTAATGCATAAAAAGGCATGCTACACCACTTATCTGGAGACCTGATTGCAGCATTAGTTCCATCATGTGGCAAAGTTCAAAAGTAGTTCCAATCACTAGTTAAGACTTAAAGAATGAAGGCGAATGTGTTCTCTGCACAAAGCCTTGAAGGGGTATTTCTACTTTCTGATGAAAGCTAAAAATTGAGGGAGTAGCTCTGCCCTCAAACAACACATCAAAGAAATTCACAAGGAGTTCTGCCCTCTGTTGAAGACCTAGAACCTGCAGCGGTAGTTCCTCCCTCTGGCAAAGCATCAACAAGTTCAAAAGTAGTTCAACATTTTGGCAAAGCCTTAAAGATTACAGGAGTAGTTTAGCCCCACTGGAGACGCCTGCCAAAGCCTAAACATTGGAATAGTTCAGCATGCAGGAAAAACTGTAAAAACTACATGAGTAGTTCCACTCTCTAGAGAAGCCTTAAACATACCAGAAGCAGTGACTTCCTTTGGCGAATCCTCAAAAACTGCAGGATTCAGCTGAATTGTGAAGTATCACACATTGCATGTGTTGCTCCCCACTCTGGGGAATCCTCAAAAATTGGAAGGGTAGTTCTGCTCTCTGACCAAGAATGAACATGTTCAGGGTTAGTTATAGCCTGTGCCGAAGCCACACAAATTTACGGAGTAGGCCTGCTTTCTGGCAAAACCATATGATTTTCAGAAGTAGTTTCATCCTCTAGCAAACTCTCAAAAACGACAAGAGTAGTGGTGCCTTCTAGTGAAGCCTGAAAATGTACAGATGTATGTCAATTCACTTATGAAGCCATCAGTCCCCTACCTAGCATTGAGGACTGATGGATAGGTGGTCAAAATAGTCAGAGGCTACACAGAGCTAGTGGATGCTAGAACCATAGCAGGATTATGGGGATACCTAGACCGCCCAACTGGGTCTACCCACTAAAGCTTAGCAGTATTCATCCTCTACCTACTCTATAGAAAGGTTGGGACCCCAAGGGGAAAGTCACAGGGACATTCCAACCCACCAGACCTCCTTCCCATGTGCAGAACCATAAAGGATGCAATCATACCAGCACTGCTAACCCCATTCCTCATGCTACTGCACAGGTCAAGAAAATAAACAATCACAAGAGCCCTCACTCCACCCATAACCCCATTATTGACCGCCAATAAGGAACATAACCCTTGAAGCGACTGATTCCCAAGAGAGGAACACATTTGGAGAGGAATCCACGTTTCCTAGCCAGACCCCCATGCCTAGCATAGACAACAAGAGAACACACCTCTCCCTGGAGGAAAAAGTGCTGCACCATTTTTAAGTTTCGAGCAAGTTGTTGTGATTTAGATATGCTGGATCAGCAGACATACCACAGATACAAAGTTGTGCTTTAACAATGGGAAGATGATCCATGGGTAATGTACAAATGCTTAACCAGACACTCCTCATTCCACCAGCATCACAGTAATTTCAGTTTTACTAATTCCAATCACAAATCAACATATCCCTCAATCAACATGTGCCCTCAATATCATTAAGCACCACCCCAAAAGAGGAGGAACCTTGCTGATGAGTACAGAGTGAAAAAGAGAGGGCTGAAGATTGGAAAGTGAGCTTTGAGGAGGTGGGAGCAAGAGATATGTGTCATTTAAAGGAGAAGAAGTGTTGGAGAGTGGATCAAGTTGGAAAAGGAGAAAGTTACTATTAGGGGGATAGTGAAAGAGTTATTGGGTGGTGGAGGAAGCACGCAATCAGGAAGATAGTTAGCTTGGAAACGACCTGCCATTATGAAACCACACAAACTGGAGGGTCAAGGAGGTAGAAGCCTGTAACATATGTGGCAGAGAGAAAGGAGCACAAAAGGGAGAGATCATTACTATACCTGAAGAGATGGAAAGAGAAAAGGTCACCCTTCTAGCAAGCGTGAGCACGATTGTTACAGTAAAACATGAGGTCCAGGGCAGAACTTAGAGGAAGAAGGAAGAGGTACAAGATGGTGCAATTCCACTATGGCTATGGAGCCTATTCTAGGAAGAGTTAGAAGGGGGTGTCTCAGGGATCAGGGCGTTGGAGCAGGGTGGTCATCAACCAACTAGGAATGACCTAGGTCTCAACCCCAGAGGCTATTAGAGGATGCCATTCCTGGCAAAGCTCACAGAGAGTCTTTTCCTACTACACCCCATGAAATGCAGATATCAATATCTGCAATTTCCTTTCTTTTCTCATGCAGCATATAAAAGCATGTGGCAATGTGGGTGTTTCTTTCCTCATCTCCTGTGCAAAATAAAATCTGTGGTCGATGTGTGTGTAATTGCTTTCTCCTCTCCTGCACAAACAAAATCATGTGTCAAACCATGTCATTTCCCCCTCCCTGGATATCCTCTCCTGTTCAAACAAAATCAATATGTGAGATATTCCTTTCCCTGCAACAAAAAGTTCTCTTGTCATATTGTGTCATTTGCTTTCTCATCTCTGGCACCAAATACAATTATGTGTCAATGTGTGCCATTTTTTATCTTCTCTCTTAGGCAAAAGATAATCATAGTTAATGTGTATTTTTACTTTCTCTTCTCAAAATAAAATCATGTGTTTGGTGTGATTTTCTTTCTTTTCGCCCACATGGCTAAACCAAGAAGAATAGCATTTCCTCCTCCCCTCCTGCACAAAATTAAATTACGCGTCAATGAGTAAATTGCTTCTCATCTTGAGTGTCGCAAAACAATCGCAGGTCAATGTGTCGGATTTGTTTCCTTTCCTGTGCAAAATGCATCAGGTGCCAACATGTGTGATTTGGTTTCTCCTCTACTGCACACACAAAATCATGCTACAATCGGTGTAATCTCACTGGTGCCCTAACAACATGGGTCAAAGTGTGTGATGTCACTCTATGTGATTGTGTTTCTGTCTGATACAAACTTGGGTGTAGTTTCTACCCTAAATCCTAGTTACCTAATGTCCCTACAAAAGGTCCTAAAACAATTATAATCCTAATATAACCTACTCTAATTACAATTCTATTCTACCTCAAATCTAAATTAATCACTTTCCCACAATTACATAAACTGCACTTATGCAGCCTGTTGCCTGGCCAACCATCTGAGACATAATGAACCACAGCCTGCCTCACATAGAAGCAAAGTCGAACTTGTTAAAGCTGTGTTTACTTGAGTTTCGAAAGAAGTTCAAGAAGTCTGACCCGATTGAACCTGTTTAAATTTGGGACAATCGAGTTTTGGTCCAAAAATAACAGCTTTAACATAAGAGCTTCAAATGTGAGCATTGAATGAGGATCTGTAATGCTTTTCCAATGGAGATGACATTTGAGGAGGGATTCACAGTTGTTAGGTTATTGAATCCCTCCCACTCCCTGCCCCTAGCCCTGCTAATCCCTATGGCTAATCCCACCCATTCCTGGCCATCTCAGAACTCTTTGAGCTCCAAGCCCTTCCATGGAGACAGCCATCTTGGATGACTGTCTATAAGGAAGCTCTCTGGAAACAAGCGGCCATCTTTGAATGGGAAAGATACCATGCATCTTCCAAATAAAATGATACATTGAATCATGTGAGTATAATCTTTTTTTAAATAGCTAAAGTAATTTGCATTTTGGGAGCTTATTTTATTTGCTCCATAAATAACCTTTTGTCCCTGGACTTTCTCATGGCAATTTAATTGAATTTAGTTTCACTAGAATATCAACGCCAGATTTTGCTCCCAGTGACATCATCTTCTGAATTGACAGCCTGCCCACGCCTCAGGTACTGCTGAAACAGTTTGCTTTGAAAAGATACAAATTGCAATTTGAGAATGTGTGCCTCTTTTTTGCTCTGCCCAGCACTGTTGTGCCCTGTACGACTTTGTCAACCTGTTGGGAGGCTGATAGATTGCATGCCTCCTTGAGATGAAGCAGTAATCGCCAGTATTCCGCTCTCTAGGGGGCTCAAGGATCATAATCGATCTGTAAGGTTTTGTGCCCCTCAATTCTCTTTCAGGAAGTTTGGGCTCTGGCTCGAGACCCCAGTGTTCCACCCCTGGTGGTACAGTGCCCAGCCGATGACTGCTGTGCAGCTCTCCACTAAGATGTGTTTATATCCCTGCCAGTTATTCGCTAATGACAGTTTCAAAGTTGCCTCTGACTTTGCCCCTAAACGATAATGGGCAGCTCTTGTTAAGAAGCGGAACGTATTCTCTGACAGCCTGCCGTGGTCTGGTGAGTATGCGAGAACCATGTTAATTAAGGTGTGTGCCCTATGCAGTGTGACAAGTAATGTTTTATGTGGGTATCGGGACTGTAGATCCCCCATTTAGCTGAGCTCTTGCTCCTGATATCTGTGTTCGGCACGTAGGACAGAGTTTGAAGTCCGTGCAGGGCAGTCACTTCTCTTTATCCTACTTTTGAGTACTAGTGATCAGTGTACGGTTGTGTTGCATACAGGTGTTACTTGTGATGGCCATCGGGGTCAAAGGGCTTTTCTATTGTGTTCTTGCCTTCAGGTGTTGTTTCCTTACTGTTCATTCTTTGCTATTTCATTATCTTTGCAGGTTCTTTTTCTTTTCCTCACCCTGGTTCTTTACCACAAGGAATTTCCTCTGAGTTTTTCCACTCACGCCTTCACATTGTTTTCCCTCGTGGTTTACTTTCTTTAGTGTCCTGACCTTGTTTTTCTGTTACTATATCTTATTGTTTCACTGTTAGTCTGTTTCTCTCAGCCCGCTCTTCACTCACTATCTCGGTTTCTGTCCCTCGCTCTTTCTTTGCATGTTTCTACATTTGTCTTTCTTTGAATGTATATGTACATTTCTCTTTCTTTGAATGTGGGTGTACCTTTTCTCTTTCTTTGTTGTCTCTCTCTACCCATTCCTTCCTTATTTTCCTTTTACTGTACTTCATAGTTGCCCCTCCTTCTTTCTGTTTTACCTCTGCTGTCCATTGTTTTGAGGGAGGGGATGCGCTTTTGTCTCTTATTGAAGAGCACACTTGTTCACCTAAGAAGTTGTTATGTGGTCTCTGCGTGAGGTGAGATGAGGTAGATTATGATATGTGTTGCTACGGAGATCATCCGTGGACACTGTTGGTGTTTATGGGGTGGCGCTACTGATTTTCTTTGTGGGGGTCGAGTTCGGGGTCTTTCACCGCAAAGCCAACAGTTTTTGTTTGTGTATAAATATTAGGCATTTCCCAGGCACTGTCTTGTAGCCCCTCAGTCAGCTGTGATGGACCCATGGACCAGGAAGAATGCAGAGAACGGGACGACACAGGTAAGTGAAGATGTGATCACCTTTATTAATAATCTGTTACAGCATCTCGCATCCCCAGTCCAAGAGGGGTCTTCCTGACCACCAGCACCACCACTCAGGCTAGTCTCCTCCCATCCACTCTGGAAACCTTCAGGAGGTCAACATTCCAACAACTACATGCCAGTGACATCATCACTTGGTCACTCACCAATGCACACTGCTATTAGACGCCAGGTACTCCTGCCATTTTGCACCGGTCAATACCACTCCGGCAGTGCCTGGCAAGTGCTGTTCCCATGCCTACACAGAAGCCCAAACCGTTGGCATTGCCAATGCTTCTTTTTAGCGTTCCTGGCAGGTACAGTTTTAAGGTTCATAATTGGTAGTTCAGATCAGAGCATGTGTTTCATTAGCAAATCTATTGGTAAGAAAAAGTGGGCAGCAGTCTGTGTTCTGGGGCAGTGAGCACGGGGACAGCTGAAGTGAATACAGACAGGTTAGGGAAACCACAATAGCTGCAACTGGTCAAGAGCAGGCTGGAGAGGACAGTGTTGGCTCCTGTGATGGCTGTAATACATTGGCGTATCATTTTACCAGTGGTGCTGCCTCTAAAGTATTCCAATGTAAGGTCTGAAATTCCTATGAACAGTGTATTAGGTACCTTCCCCGTTGTGCTGTGCAGCGCTGATTGACTGCCATCAAATAACATGTAGTTGCTGACCACCGTTTCTCAAATTGATTGGCTGAATAAGTGCAAGTTCGAATTCACATCCTGCCAATTAAGATGAACACTCGGCAAACACTATTATTGACTGACACTGAGCCAATTAGAATGCTCAGGTTGTGTTAAATAAAAACTCCTGTAATAGTAGTCCTCATCACAAGCAATATGAGTCTCTAAGAATGCGGGTGCCTGCTTCCGTGCCCTGGTTCCTCTTCTGTTCATTTCCCAAACAGCTCACAACCCACTTTCAGCGCTGGATCCTCATCTTCCCACTTCTGTCTTCCTTGCCAAGGGACATATTCAGCAGGAATCCATCATCCTCATCCTCTTCTCTTCACCTCCTCATCCTCTTCTCAGTGGCTCCTCGCTTCAGCACTGTCACTGTTTAGTCTACTTAACCGCTCTCCATGGAAACAAAGAACAGGGATTGGCTGCCATGCAAACAAAGTGCAAATAGGTCATGTGTTTAGGAAGTCCAGAGCTTTGCTTCAGTGTGCAAAATAGTAAAGCTCCCTTCATGTGTGCTCCAGTCAGCTGCGCATCGTCTTGTATACATTGCGAGGTGTCATGATCGTTAGGGATAAAGAACATGCTCCAATTTATATAGCTTTTTGGCTTCGTCTCAGGCAACAACTTGGGGGTTAGTCACACTGCAATCATGGTCCTCCTCTCTTTGTGGAAGGCTTACTTCCACTATCGTATGTCATGGAATGGTAGGCTACCCAAACAGCACTTAGGATTTGCATTGATCAGGACTGCTGTTACCCGTCCATCTTGGATGCTAAGGACATGATAGTGCACGGTCTTAGATCATTCATTCATTAACTCATCAAGCACTGCAGTGGGAACCCATCTCGTGGTAGGGAGGTGCCTGAGTGAATGGGACCTCTGATCCTCATATAAGATGAGCATGACTGCTTTTTCTTTGCTCCTCCCCATACATGACTTGCTTCACCATCCTTCCTCCTTATCTATCCTGCCTTTTATTCCAAAGCTAGCTACAACCTCCTATCCCCTGCCCCATGCTGTTCTCTTTCACAGCCCGCTGTTCTACTCCTGCATGTACAACCTCTTCCCTTCATCTCCCTCTAACGAAGACTCGGTGAAGACAAGGTCTTGAAATCTCTTTTCTCCGTCTTCCTATTGGCAGATACCCAACCACACGTCTCTCATTTCACCACCGAAAATGTTGTCTGTTTTGACCTTTCAATTGATCTATTTTCTATTTCCTTTTCCATTGTGCTTTTCATGTGGTTCCACTCTCTCACTTTCAGGCAGACTGGTGCTGTTTGCAGCAAATTAAACCTTTTCATAATTCTTTAAAAAATTTCAACTTTTTCAAAGATGGTACTTTTTTTTAGCATCAAGACATGCCATGATAATTTACATCACAAGACAACACATGGTTTCACAATTGCCGTAAAGATAGTAAAGGCATGTTAATAGCCGACTTTGTTTTCGAGTATGCCATCACATATTGGCCATTGAAATTAAACACTTGGAAATTCCACTATCATCCTGACTTACTTTGGTATTTTTTTTTTTAAATGTTTCAGTTCAAAATAAAATGTTCATTTTGTTTTATCAAACATCTTTCATATACATTTAGTTTATATATATATCAATCAATTCTCTTTTTCAATTTTGTCCATAATCTTATTCCAGAAGTGAACAATTATATAAATCATCCATTTCTCAATACCTAACAATATCCAGGCCCATCTTTCCTCGGGGCTCAATGTCTTGTGTGCGGTCTCAAAATAGGATCGGCATACATTTCTTTCATGTTCGAGAGCAGGACAGAACATAATAAGATGATACAAGTTTTCTGTTTCCGCTTGATTTTTACATATCCGGCAAAAGATTTCGTTCTCTTCTTGTTGTTCAGTTCTTACTAGCCTTTCTCTTGTGGTTAGTATGTTTAACCGGAATTTCGTGAAAAATGTTCTGATGACTTTATCGGGAAATATAAACAAGTACGATGGCAATTCGTTGATGGCTCTAGTCTCAGTTTTACTTGTCTGGTTTTCTTTATAACGGGTTGTACTATCATTCATATTCATCCAGTCATTATACATGATTTGTTTCTTGGCATATTGAGGTCTCATTTGTAGCATTTCTTTTGTTATATCTTCTTTACTTAGTGCTAATGTTATTTGTTGTTTCCATTTTAATAATGCCCTTGCGTTTTTGTTGACATGTTATTTTTCGATAAAGGTGTCATTTTTTCCAGCGTACCACTGAGGTGAGCGATTGAACTGCTATTTCGGCCTGAATACGCGCTATTGGAAAAGATTTAGGCAGCCCCATTATTTTCCACCAGAAAGTAGCTTCGAGTATGGGCCATATTTTCTGTGAGAGATTTAGTAATGTTTCACTTCCGTATGTAAGTATCGGAATAACCTTGCTCCTAAAGAATGTAATAATTGGTCGGAACGAAAATGTACCATATTTTTCATGGCGTATATACCCTTGTCTCGCCAATACCATTACTTTTTTTTGTAGATGTATCTCCCATTCTTTTTCTTCCATTGTCTGACTGATCCCAATTCCCAGATACGTTTAAGAGGATACAATGCTGATTGGACAGCTATTGACGAGTATCACTGGTTTCTTTTTGTTTTGTTTTGGTCTCATAATAGCCATGATTTTGGTTTTTGCTATATTTATTTTTAAGTCATTTCTTTCCATGTAGTCTGCCAGCAATCCAAGACTCTCCTGTAGACCTTTAGGTATTTTATCAAGCAATATGAGGTCGTCTGCATACATCATTATTGGCAGCTTTGCAGAGTTTATTCTTGGTGGATTTATTCTATTAGACATCATTTCACAAATTGAAAAGGGTTGCTGCAAGCGGGCAACGTTGTTTTAGCCCATTCCAGGTCTCAATATAGGCAGTCATTTGCCCATCTTCAGTTACCCTTACTCGTACTTTTGTTGAGGAGTAGAGTAACCTTATTGGTTGTAATATATGTGTGGGGCAATTCCACTTTTCCAATTGTCTAGTGACAGAGTCAAACGTGAGGTGTAAGTCCACAAAAGCTATCCAGACCTGTTGGTTGGAGGTCTTCGCTTCATGTTTTATTAGATTCAGAAGAAAAAGATTGATATTTGTGCCAACTGTGCAGACAAAACCAGTTTGTCGAGGAGCAATCCTTTTATTTTCCGTTGCCCACTCCGTTAGTGTCCTCAATAAAATGGTAGCAAATATTTTCCCCAATGGATCCATTAATGCGTTGGGCCTGTAGCTTGTTGGAATCTCTTTGTCCTCTTGTTTAAAGATTGGAATAAGAATCGTTAATTTCCAAGTTGAGGGTATTTGATTCAGTTGGTTAATCAGAGGGATAATTTGTAATATCATGTCTGCCCATATCTCTGGTGACTCTCTGATTTTTGCGTTTGTGAGGCCATCTGGCTCTGGTGCTCGCGAGTTGTTAAATTTCATGATTATTTGTAAAATTTGTTGTCTTGTTATTGTGATTTGCCATCTGTTCATTTTAGGATGAACTATAAGTTCAGAGGTTACCTTCTTCTTATATAGGGCAGTGAATTCTTCAAGCCAACGGGCTTCGGTAACATTTTGTATCTTCCTATGTTGGGCAAATTGTCTTAGATTTAATAGACTCCATAGGTCTCAGGTGTTACGATTAGTAAGGCAAGACAGCATCTGCTCTGAATCACATTGTAACATGAAGCTTTTATGCGATTTTATCCAATTCCGATATTTTTGTTTGGCTGTGTAGATTGCAAGCTGCGATTCTTTAGTTCTTAACTTAAGTCTCTGCATAGTTTTTGAAGCTCTCTTTTTTTCCTTGCAGTTAGCAGATCTTAACTATGGGTGTGTTGCAAGTATTGTTTTTTACGATCTTTTTGGGGTTGATAATGCGGTTCAAATAGCCACTCGTAATTTATTTTTTCCAAGATCTTTTTTTTTCTGTGGCTTGGTAGATCTGAGTTAAGGCTATTATGTCGACTGGATTTAGTCTCAATCTTGTGGCTTTTGCATTCATTTCCATAGAGGGAAGTGTAATTTTCTCTTGGTAGTAATCTTGCTTCGGCCATATCATAGAAATCATGCGATGGTCACCATTGATATTCACTGTGATCTCTGATTTTATAAGTGTCTTCGCAATGTTCGCCGAAATGTATATATAGTCCAGTACTGCTTCCGATGTACCTTGTGACCATGTCGGAATTAATCGTTGTTTTGCATTCTGGTAAGTTCCGATAAGACACAGATTTCTTGTTTTCATTTCTTTCATCCAAGATTTGGCCCTCTGGGACAAGTCGTTCTTATCTTTTTGATTTCCAAATTTATCAAAAAGGTGTATATTCAGTTCAGGTCTGCACAAATTATTATATCAATTGCCGGAAACTTGTTGAAAAGTTTATCGAGAGCTGTCAGAAATGTATCTAAGTATTGTTAAATATAACAGTCCATGCGGGCTGTTTACAGTGACATTTATTTTGTTGTTGTAGCACTACATATTGGATCCAGGGGGTCAAGTTCCTTGATTCAAACGGTGTCCAAAGAGAGGTGATATTTATCATAGTGATCTGTCCTGACAACGGTCTTCCTTTCTGTTGTGTGATAGCTGGATTGGTAAAAATGTTATATCCTTCAAATGTGGGAGGATGGCATAACCATGTCTCTTGTAAGCAGATTATTTGGGACTGTTGTAACTTTGGGTGCGTTTGATGGAATCGATGACCATGTCCTCTTCTCTTGTATTACATGAGGTCAGTAATATGTGTTCATTATGTTTTTCCATTACTTTGGTAATGCATTCTGTCCTTCCCCCTGCCTGTGTTAAATCTCGCTCTGGCCCAGTCCCACTGTCCCTCAACTACCTCTTGAGGCTCTCACATGTGTCACTCTATTGGGGTTCTTGGCAATGGCTACGTCCATGCTCAGAGGTAATGAAGCATAGAATGAGGCATCCTGCACCCTAGCAGAGCGGACGTTAAATGGACTCCATGATGAGGAGCCTGCAGTCCCAGGTTCATGCCTGGGCCTCTTACTTACCGTGCCAGGAGCCAGGTCTTTTCTTCAAGTTTCACCCTTTTCCATCCACCAAAAAAGGAAACGATAAGAAAGGGGTAGTTTCTCTTGACGCACTTGTCCTTATCTCCTCTCCATTTGGGGTCATCTCCAGGCATCAAGTTGCCCCTGTGTTGAACACTTGCCGTCTGGTAAACTAACTGTTCTGGTTACTGCCATAGAAAGTGTTCCCATACGGGGCTCGCAAACAGGTGGGCCACAGAATTCATCATGTGTGGCTAAACTGCCCGTGCCACCCTACCTTCATTCGCATTCATCAGCTACACACATGTGCTGAAAGCCATTCGTTTATTCTGTGTTTCATAAAACATAGTGACCCTGAATAGTAGCTCACAAAAAGTGGGGGCATACATATTCGCTTTGAGTATCCTGAAAACCAGAGAGAATTAGTCTATTAGGTGCACAAACATACACAACCTATATGATAAAGTGCATATAACATTAGGTTGCAGAGAAACACGGTACAAACATGTATATCCGTGTACCTCTTTTACACAGATAGTGTATCCCAGTCGAGCCTAAATCTCAGACTTGACTTTGAACATTAAAACAATGGGTCTCAGAGATTTTCTGATATTCAATTACCCATAATAACTGAACCCCTCCATCCTGTCTTCTATGGATGGACTGCTCTTTTAGTCTTCCCAGTGTGCCTTTTGGATGAATGTGTAGTTCGTTAACTAATTTGTTGATTGGTTACTTTTGATTTAAATTTCAGTGAACTTATTTACCTATCTGTGTTCTCATACCGGTCATGGTGCAGTAAAAGAAAGGGAGCAGAGATTCAAGTGAAAAAGGTGTGTCTTGAGGGGTTTCCTGAATTCTTGAGGATTTGTTAACAGTGCTTTTCCAAAAGGTTATTCCCTGGTTTAGTCCAAGCCTGTAGCGAGATCTGTTCCCTGTTGGGGTGTAATAAACAGAAAATGACAGCATCCGCACGTTTGCAGCTGTGGAGCACACAGAGATGAAACATGCATTGGCCATGCCAAATGTTTGGGCTTTTGTGTAAGCATAGGAAAGTCACTGGACAGTCACTGTCACAGTGGTATTAACAGGCCATTGCAAGTAGTAGGTGCAAAATGGTGTGAGTACCTGGGCATCTAACAGCAGCGTCTGGAAAATGCCTAATATCTATACACAAGCCAAATATTTTGGTTTTGCCAGTGCTTGTTTTTTATTGGACTTCAGTGACTGACGCACCTATTGCTTAGAAAACGAGTTGCTGGAGGCATACCTGGTAAAGACATTTTCATTACACCAGTAGCGGTTTTACAGCTCCCAATAAGTCATTAACTTTCAGAAGACTGCTTTGTAAAAACACTGGAAAGGACTTGAGTGCACAGTTTGATGGTAAGGCTTGTTTAAGCAGCTCAAAGAGTTCCCATGAAGAGGTGTTTTGGGCAGAAAGGGGCAAGAACTGTGTGCGAAAGTCCTTAGGGTTTAGCTTGTCATGGGCTGTCAATGGGTGGGCAAATAAACAAAACCTACACGCTGTGTGCCCCTCCTCATATGTAATTTCTCCCTGTCTGTAATCAAATGCAATAGTTTGTAAGCAAATGCCACCTAATGCACAAGCTAAAAATGTGTTTCTGTGAAATTCTTAGCTGTCACAAGCATCAATATACAGGTAGGGTAAGGATCAGAAAAAGAGAGACTCGTAAAACATATGTATTATTTCACAGGGTCTCGTCTTCAAGGCCTTTTTGGCTGACTTACAGGGGTCATATCGCAGAAATTGTTCAAACAGACCAAAGGGCATTTGAGTTATTTTTTTTGCTGGTCTGGTAATCTGGGTATAAACGAATTGGCAGCCAATTGCTGGTTGCTTATTTGCTTATTTAATGCTGGATGTCGGTACGAAAAATGTCAGTACATGCATTCAAAGGTGTGTTCATGAGGGCTTTCCTATTCTAACAAAGGTATTCCCTTTGCATTTCCAAATACTTCGTTCAAGGAAGCATATGAGAACGGTACCTTGGAAGATGTGGTCTATATCCACCATCTGAGCAACCCAACTCGGGGCATTTGGGATAGGGCGCAAAGGGGCAAAGAAGGTGGAAGGTTTTGGTCGGTTTCAAAGTCAGTCTGTGATTTGCCAAACTAAATACCATCAGTGTGACCTGGGCCTCCCTGAGGGGATTTGTGCAGGGCGTCCTGACCCTGTCCACTCTGGAAGGAACTGAAAGCCCTCCCTGTAAGGAACTGAAATGTGGTAAGGAGCGTAGATGCTCTAGCTTTTTGATTTTTATGAAAAAAAGAAATGATGTAAGTAATTCCATCTCAGAAAGCTGTACAGACCGCCTCCTTCAGATGTCTCACTGCCAAAGGCAAAGTGTACAATAGTGCCCTGCTGTATCAGTCTCCTGATCTGCAGCTCCTTCTCTTTAGTGGCACAGCGCAGGTTCAAAGGTCACAGTGCAGACAGGAGTTGCATTTAATTCTGCACCTCTGATCCAAAACCATGATAATATTATAAACTATTGCCTGGTGGCTGGGTACTCTCTACCAATAAGCCATACCTCTTGTTTTTATGGCCACTAATAGTCCACATAATTATTAAAGCAAATCTGATTATATCATACTCATGTCAATACAGTCAGTTCATTCCAGACATGGAAAGGCTGTGTCTGTATTCTACCCTGATGCCCTGACAGGGGTGTTGTTTCTCTTTGATCCATTGTGAGGTCGGGGTAACACCTCTCAAGAGCCCAGAAAACTCTCATCAGGCGAGTCATGGTGTGGGCAGATGCACGTAAAGGCCCCAAACAGAATATCCTTTCACATGAATGGCAGGCATTGTAAACACTGAAAAAATACGGCCTGGACGTTGTTGTTTTCCCAGTACAATTAAAGAGCCATGTGGAAAGGGGCCTACCTGGCATTACCAATTGATAAGCAGCATTTTAATTTACAAAGGAATATGGAATCAAAGATCCCTGTCACAAGGAAAACAGGATTTTTAAACATTGAAAACAAAAATGGCCTCCACATTTGTGCAATAAAAACGGTTTTAAAAAGTAAAAGTGAAACAAAATATCACTGCTCACAGAAACATGTCAGGAAAACAAACCATGATGTGCTGGTTGACCAAAAGCAATGTATATTATGTTTGAACTACAAAACGCCAATGACATTTGAAGAGCCACTTTGTCTTCATGGAAAATGTCAGCCCAAGGCAGTCCCTTTTGCTGGCATCTCCCACTTCCGGACTGGATGTCACATCTCTTATTTAATGAACAACCACAATAAAATGTCCTGCTTACAGTGTCGAAATTCAGTGTTCTCCAGACCTGCTGGCTCTGAAAGCATTGACTTCAAGAAAAAGTTACCCTTGGCTGGAGCATGACTACTATGTGTGAAAATGGGGGCACCCATTACAAAGATCAAGCTTACAGCATAAAGGAGACTGATAAAATAAAACTCTGGGCACAGGCTGACCAAGTGAAAACAAATGGCTGGTCATTCCCTGGTTTAGTCCAAGCCTGTAGCGAGATCTGTTCCCTGTTGGGGTGTAATAAACAGAAAATGACAGCATCCGCACGTTTGCAGCTGTGGAGCACACAGAGATGAAACATGCATTGGCCATGCCAAATGTTTGGGCTTTTGTGTAAGCATAGGAAAGTCACTGGACAGTCACTGTCACAGTGGTATTAACAGGCCATTGCAAGTAGTAGGTGCAAAATGGTGTGAGTACCTGGGCATCTAACAGCAGCGTCTGGAAAATGCCTAATATCTATACACAAGCCAAATATTTTGGTTTTGCCAGTGCTTGTTTTTTATTGGACTTCAGTGACTGACGCACCTATTGCTTAGAAAACGAGTTGCTGGAGGCATACCTGGTAAAGCCATTTTCATTACACCAGTAGCGGTTTTACAGCTCCCAATAAGTCATTAACTTTCAGAAGACTGCTTTGTAAAAACACTGGAAAGGACTTGAGTGCACAGTTTGATGGTAAGGCTTGTTTAAGCAGCTCAAAGAGTTCCCATGAAGAGGTGTTTTGGGCAGAAAGGGGCAAGAACTGTGTGCGAAAGTCCTTAGGGTTTAGCTTGTCATGGGCTGTCAATGGGTGGGCAAATAAACAAAACCTACACGCTGTGTGCCCCTCCTCATATGTAATTTCTCCCTGTCTGTAATCAAATGCAATAGTTTGTAAGCAAATGCCACCTAATGCACAAGCTAAAAATGTGTTTCTGTGAAATTCTTAGCTGTCACAAGCATCAATATACAGGTAGGGTAAGGATCAGAAAAAGAGAGACTCGTAAAACATATGTATTATTTCACAGGGTCTCGTCTTCAAGGCCTTTTTGGCTGACTTACAGGGGTCATATCGCAGAAATTGTTCAAACAGACCAAAGGGCATTTGAGTTATTTTTTTTGCTGGTCTGGTAATCTGGGTATAAACGAATTGGCAGCCAATTGCTGGTTGCTTATTTGCTTATTTAATGCTGGATGTCGGTACGAAAAATGTCAGTACATGCATTCAAAGGTGTGTTCATGAGGGCTTTCCTATTCTAACAAAGGTATTCCCTTTGCATTTCCAAATACTTCGTTCAAGGAAGCATATGAGAACGGTACCTTGGAAGATGTGGTCTATATCCACCATCTGAGCAACCCAACTAGGAGCATTTGGGATAGGGCGCAAAGGGGCAAAGAAGGTGGAAGGTTTTGGTCGGTTTCAAAGTCAGTCTGTGATTTGCCAAACTAAATACCATCAGTGTGACCTGGGCCTCCCTGAGGGGATTTGTGCAGGGCGTCCTGACCCTGTCCACTCTGGAAGGAACTGAAAGCCCTCCCTGTAAGGAACTGAAATGTGGTAAGGAGCGTAGATGCTCTAGCTTTTTGATTTTTATGAAAAAAAGAAATGATGTAAGTAATTCCATCTCAGAAAGCTGTACAGACCGCCTCCTTCAGATGTCTCACTGCCAAAGGCAAAGTGTACAATAGTGCCCTGCTGTATCAGTCTCCTGATCTGCAGCTCCTTCTCTTTAGTGGCACAGCGCAGGTTCAAAGGTCACAGTGCAGACAGGAGTTGCATTTAATTCTGCACCTCTGATCCAAAACCATGATAATATTATAAACTATTGCCTGGTGGCTGGGTACTCTCTACCAATAAGCCATACCTCTTGTTTTTATGGCCACTAATAGTCCACATAATTATTAAAGCAAATCTGATTATATCATACTCATGTCAATACAGTCAGTTCATTCCAGACATGGACAGGCTGTGTCTGTATTCTACCCTGATGCCCTGACAGGGGTGTTGTTTCTCTTTGATCCATTGTGAGGTCGGGGTAACACCTCTCAAGAGCCCAGAAAACTCTCATCAGGCGAGTCATGGTGTGGGCAGATGCACGTAAAGGCCCCAAACAGAATATCCTTTCACATGAATGGCAGGCATTGTAAACACTGAAAAAATACGGCCTGGACGTTGTTGTTTTCCCAGTACAATTAAAGAGCCATGTGGAAAGGGGCCTACCTGGCATTACCAATTGATAAGCAGCATTTTAATTTACAAAGGAATATGGAATCAAAGATCCCTGTCACAAGGAAAACAGGATTTTTAAACATTGAAAACAAAAATGGCCTCCACATTTGTGCAATAAAAACGGTTTTAAAAAGTAAAAGTGAAACAAAATATCACTGCTCACAGAAACATGTCAGGAAAACAAACCATGATGTGCTGGTTGACCAAAAGCAATGTATATTATGTTTGAACTACAAAACGCCAATGACATTTGAAGAGCCACTTTGTCTTCATGGAAAATGTCAGCCCAAGGCAGTCCCTTTTGCTGGCATCTCCCACTTCCGGACTGGATGTCACATCTCTTATCTAATGAACAACCACAATAAAATGTCCTGCTTACAGTGTCGAAATTCAGTGTTCTCCAGACCTGCTGGCTCTGAAAGCATTGACTTCAAGAAAAAGTTACCCTTGGCTGGAGCATGACTACTATGTGTGAAAATGGGGGCACCCATTACAAAGATCATGCTTACAGCATAAAGGAGACTGATAAAATAAAACTCTGGGCACAGGCTGACCAAGTGAAAACAAATGGCTGGAAGGCAGATGTCAGCGTCATGTGTCACACAGGAAGATTCACAATTCATTTAAAAGGACTATTATCATTTAGGCCTTTTTCTCAGCCATCACAAGGCGGATGGATTTTAGCTATGTACCATTTTTCAATGTAATTTCCAGGCGGTTTTGGGGATATAAAATGCATCTACCTGTGACTCTGAGAACTGTAATGGTCAGTTAGACTAGGTTTCTGGATGATCTGAACATGTTCCAAATGTGGAGTTGGTGAGCAGGTGGAAAATGAAATTAGTGATATGCTTAATAACTTACATATTCATAACTGTTGTGCTTTTTATGGAAATGGCAGACAGGTGCCACACGGCCGTGCTACATGGTATGGATTTGGTGGTCGGCTTATCTAATTCTCCATGATTGGCTGAATCAGAAAATATGTTTAGTATGGCAGTTGCTAGTAAAATTGTGAAGTTGTGATGGATAACTAGTTTTGCCAAAAAGGTGAAAGGCGAACAAAGGGTGATTACAAATGGGAATTGCCATATGTTGCTCCAGACCCCTAAACCAATCCTGACTTGGATGCTGGGTTTGGGAGGAGTGTGAGGGGTAACTGTCCAATCCTAATGGCAGAAATGATTGCAGGTACTTCACCAAGATTGTAAAATTGGTGGTGTCATTGCTGCTACATAAGCGGGACTGCACTAGGACAGGGGACACAAAATAAAACCGGACAGAAAAAGGAGACACACAGAGACTGTCAGAGAGAAGAGACAGACCATCATGAAGGTTGATGAAACTTACCATCTGTCAGCTGTATAATGAGACACCAGAGGAGATTGCTGAGAGTGCATCTGGGTGGAGCTGTCTATTTCTAGGAAGGCCTCAAAGCTGACTGGGTCCTATAGTGGAGAGCGGGAGGCCATCTTTGAGGGTAGAGTGACCAGACTCCTTCCCTATCTTTCCACAGTGTCCTGAGATGCAGATGGCTTACCTGAACCTTAAACAGAGGCTTGCTATGTAAGTAGAACTGAGCCCTGGAAAACCAAAAGGTGGGGGAGTATGCTTGACTTGAATCATTTCCCTCTATAGTGTGGGGGGGGGGCAAAACAGTGTAGATCCTTAGTATATTTAACCAAAAATATCAATTTAATTAATTCCCCATTTGGCAGAACACTACGGGTGAATTTTGTTAAAATTTGAAATTAACAAAGCTCACTTGCCAGTGTGTGCTGAAAACTATAGCCTATACATGAATTGAGTAATCCGTGTTGTCCAGCTGACCCTGACTTCTTTAAGGAAGAGGGTTATCTTTGTTCTTAAAGCAGTCCAGCCTTTTTATCCAACTTCCCCAACAAAGGCCTTTCAGTAAAGGGGGTCTGAAATCAAAACTCCCCAAAGCATTGAAATTTTTCTGTCTGACTTCCCAACATAGACCAAAGCAAGGGGGGTCTGAAAAACAAACCGATAAATCACTGTGCGTTTATTTTAAACCAAAAGTGTGGGCAAAATCATAATTGCCATATGTATATGAATCAATATTGAAATCCTGCTGCTAGCCTTTTAAACCGGCAGGAAAATCAAAATCGCCCAACGTCACATGATAACTGCCTTCATTATTGATTGATTAATCAGTGTCATTATTTTGTGTAGTGAAATTTGCAGAAAGTGAAGAATTGTGATGGTGTTCTTTTTAACTTATGTGATTTTTTGTGCTGAGAGAAGTTGATTATCTTGTGTCACAGATGAAGTCGTGCTTGACATTTTCATGTTCATTTCTATTACTTCTAATTTAAATAAATACCAATATATTGTGAACTGCTGTTGGTCCAAGACCTATGTCTCTTCCAGGAGCATTGGTTTCCAGGCCCATTACATGCAGGTGCTAGATAGCCTCGCCCTGGTGGGAGTAAAGAGACCAAGGACCAATCTTGTCACTGAGCCCCTGGATTGGAACTCACAGCAGCATGAATAAAGCAGCAGAATTCCTGCATTCTACAGCGGAAATCCACCATCAAACCAGAGTTCAGCATATTCAATTGCCATTGACCCACCAGGACCCGCGAGGCTGCTTTTTGCCCTTTTTCAAACTGCTGTTGCTGCATTCATAAAACCGGCTCAGCACTGCATCGTTCCTACTAGAGAACATAACATGTTCACCTACAACAATCACCTCAACGCTGCGGATGACTTTGAACTGCGGCGCCTTTGAAAATCACATAAGACCATCAGGATCACAGCTTCCAACCATCACAGATCTAATTTTGAACCTCTGGTTACCAATGTCTCAAACTGATTTGAGCTTCGAACTGAGCCTGCTGAGCCATCTGTACACCATCACTTAAATGGTGCCCGCGCCACTTGGACCAGCATGACTCACAGCATCCAAATCTGGTTTAACACCCACAGATAGCATCCCGAAGACTGGTAGGACACTGATGAATCGTCAAAGAACTGAAAAGGTACTGATGAGAGACACCCAGTACTCTTGGTCCACTTTTGAGACTTTAGCGCTCCTTAACTACCCATTTGCATCTTTTCGACAAAGGCAAATCTGTTTTGGTGACATTGTTTGTAATTTATTGTCTTTCACCCTTACTAGATTACCCAGAGTTCTTGCATCATTGACACAGTGCATATTCTGGGTTCTTTCTAGAGGGGTGGATCTTATTAGCATTTTTATTGTCCAATTATTACATATTGTTGTGTTCAATTAAAGTATATACTAAAGTATATATAGTTAACACATGAAGGATGGAAAAAACCTGCACTCCATGCATGAGGTCTATAAATCCCAACAAAATGAGAAAAACTCGAATCCAGTTAAGAGGAAAAACCGAGTTTAATGGGAGGTAAAAAATACAAGGCAAAAACACACAGCAAGCAATACAGGACGCCTAGACAGTGTCCTTAACGACGCGTTTCTTGCTTCCCTGAGAGCTTGATCACGTTAGGAGGACGTGTAGAAAATGAAGGTAGATATTGCAAATCGGTCCTTCTTCCATGTTGCCAACAAACCTAAGCTCACAACCTTGCATGATACCATGGTGGCCATTTTAGAATGTGGTCAAAAGCTGCATTAACCATAAAGAGTGCAAGTTTAGACACAGCAGTAAAATGCAAAGCACGTTAAAAGCCCACATAAGAAATGTGGAAATGTAAGGTGAATAAATGAAAGGAGCAGGCAATATAATGATTGTCAATAACATTTGCTGTACAGAAATTAGTACACATAAGCAAAAATTAAAATTCATATAAAGACCGCAGCTGTGACATAAAGTACAAATATCTTCCTATGGAAGCTTGGAGGCTAATCGTGCCAATAGCTAGCAAATATAAATACAAAAATATAGAAGTATGAAATGCAAGTGCATATCTTCGCTAACCATGGTAGTATATAATATATAGTACATGATAAGAACACAGCTCGGACAAACCTATATGCAACCTTCAAGATAAAAACATATAGCAAACTACAATATAAAGTGCAAGTGCATTAGGCCATGAGCATATCATTCTAACCAAGTAGCCTAGTCAACCAGGTTAACATAAGCATATCATTGAGGATTTAAAAAATAATCTATTGAATACAGTCTCAATAATAAAACATGTAGTAAAACTGCAATATAAAGTGCAAGTGCAGTGGATCGTAAACCTGTCACTCTAGCAACATGGCCTAGTTAGAAAGGTTGAATGATCATAAAGTGCAAGTGCACTATTCATTGAAAGTTTATCAATCAGTGAATGCAACCTTTAAGATGAAAGCATGTAGCATACTACTGTATAAAGTGCAAAAGCATGAGGTCATAAACGTATCACTCTAGCAGCATAGCCTAGTTGAAGAAGGTTAGGTAATCATAAAGTGCAAGTGCATGGCATAATATTTGAGCTTATTATGAAAAAGGTACAGGCAATTATATAGTGGAGGAGCAATATCAACCACTAGATTTTGAGGGTACAGATGCAATCATGTACTCACAAACTTCAAACCCCCTAACCACAAAAGAAAAACTGGGGCAAGACAGCCAAAGTTCACCAACTAAACAATGAAAAAAGTTGGATAATGTAAACAATGAAAATTAAAAAAATGTTTTAAACAAACATTAGATAGATAAACAATTCCAGGCCAGGTCAATAAACATTTTTGTAAATAAGTAAAAACAGAAAAAGGAAGCAAAAAAACAGTATACCTATGGCAGAAGGCCAAGATCAAATAACATAGGGCAGGAGAAAAGGAAAAGGTATGTGCAAGTGCATAAAGGAACTAAATAATTAAAATAATTAAGTTCCCACAAAAGTATATAATTCCTCGTCCACATTGTGCCGATTGGGATACTTAGAGTCAAAATCCAGAATAAACCTGGTTTCAAGCTGTCTCAGTTTTAAAGTGCGATCACCTCCCCTTGGGTCAATCGGTACATGAGCGACAGCGAAAAATGTAAGTAAACGGACATCACTGTCGTGTTCCTGCCTAAAATGTTTGGCCATGGGATACGTGGGGTCAAGGTTTTTGATGGCTCTAAGATGCTGTAAAATGCGGAGCTTAAGAACACATGTCGTAGATCCCACATACCATTTACGGCAGGGACAGGCTAGAACATAAACCATATACTTCAATAGAACCTTGATTGAGCTTTCCTTTATCTTGGATTTTGTACTATTGCTATTTGGGTTGCTGCTGTCATCACATTCACACCCCTCTTAAGAGTATAGCCGGAACTTGGCGTATGTTACTGCAAAAGGCAAAGGAGGTATATCTTTTAGCTGTGCATGTTTCAACTTTATGATTGCCATAACTGTTGGTTTGTAGTAGTGTGAGGGCTGAGTAAGCGGTTTAGTAACTACACATTCTTGTACTCCTGCAAGGCAGTAATTATTTTGTCACTGCCACGGCTATGGATGTAATCTGACACTGCATACATCTTGTTTTCGACTGCACAGGGCCGACTCAACGGGCGATCGAGCGGTGCAGCCACATAGGAGTGCCAAGCGCACCGGGGGCAGAGATGTCTTTATGAGAGGGCAAAAGGGGCAATTGCCCCAGGCCCCCACCTTGGAGGAGGCCCCAAGAAGGAGCCTTATTAAAACAAAAGTCAGTTTCCCTAAGTCAGCAAAATTAAGTATCACACATTAGGATTTTCTATGGTGTGCTGCTAAGGCTAAACCTATTTTCTGTCTGTTGTTGACAAGTACATTTTGTTCTGGTTTTTTCATCCTGTAATGCTATGTTCAATGTGGTATAGATAGTTTGCATGGCACAACACCTGTAGCATTCTCACCTTTCTGTGGGGATGATAATGATCAAGTGCAATAGCCAAAGTTGAAATACATATTGATAAATGTGAGTGCCCCGATGGTTCAGAGGATAGCTCAGTGTGTTAAGCACTGATTGCAGAGATATGCGTTTATATGCAAGATTACAATACTAAATTCCAGCAAGGCCGGCTCAGCGTTTCGAATGTATGAAGTTGTTAAGCCTGCATGTATATTTACTTTGTTTTACAGCACTCCAGGTGTTATCATCACCAATGTACCTGCACCAGATAGCTGTTGCTATAGAAACTAACCTAGCGTCAGTATGATGAAGGTCTAGAAATTGGTTTGTTTGGATGGGGAGTTGTAAAACCTAGGCAGGCAACTCCAATGATGACAATAAAGTGTTAGGGATTTTTATGTATCCAAATTCCAGACTTTGGAACCAAAGCGTTCTCTATGAAAAGGTTTGCTTCTCACATGCTGGTGGCATTGATTGGCCAATTACCTGATCTTTCCTATCATGCAGGCCATTTGAGTGGAAGGCGTTCTAGAGAGAAGAATGCAGACCAGATATTGCAGGCTTCTTACAAGTACAATTTTATGGTCTGCTTATGTGACAACAAAATGGTTTGCTTTTTTGTACAATTCAAAGGTTTTTATGCACGTATTTAAATACTATTGTGCAAGCCAGTGTTTGGGGTGTATTTAAAGCTTTAAAATACAAAAGAGAAACCTATCTGAAATGTTTTAAGATCACATCCATTACTATGCTGGTATTTATATACTTTCCTTGATGATAGAGACAAGGAAGCTGGAATCGTTCCCATTTTGCATAATATGTGTCTATAACGTTTTGTTTTTTAAAAATGTTTATATTGGGTTATGTGATTTTCATATTTTCCAAGTCAGTTATGTAAAATGGAAACACTTTAGTTCAGGGTAAAAACTAGAAAAGAAATTAATAAAGATCAGAAATTGCAGAGTGGGTACGAATCCCAGCTTCACCTCTTAATCCATGTGTGATCCTGGGTATCTCATTTAATCTTGTATTTCCTCACCTGTCAAAATTGCAAGTCCCTAAACCTTTCAAAATTGTCAGCCCATCAGAGTGATTTCGTTCTCAGGGTATGATCTTTAAAAAAGACTCTGGGCCTTATTACGACCCTGATGTTCCCGTAATGAAGGGGGCCGGTACGGGACCGGCCCCCTTCATTACGGGAGCGCCTATTGCGAGTTTCCCTTTGTAGGACCCAGATCAGACGTCTGGTAAAACCAAACGTCTTTTCCGGGTCCTGCGAGGGGAAGAGGGAGGTAACAATGCGACACTTGTAATGTGCCCGTTGTTACCTCCCTCCCCATTCCCATTGAGACCTATGGGGGCTCAAATCGGAATGGGGAATGGTTCCTGCAAGGAGGAATTACCGGGTCCTTCTATGTCAGAATGACCCGGAAAGTCCTCATTGCAGGAACCCGGTAATGGAGCCCGGTTTGGAGGCAGCCAGCCATGGTGCTAATAGCACCATGGCTGCCTCCAAACTCATAACTCGTAATGAGGCCCTCACTCATGGTTTCACTGTCTATACATAGGGCCTCATTACAGGTGTTGCGCCTGTAATGAAGGGTGCCGGTACGGAACCGGCACCCTTCATTATGGGCGTGCCTATTACGAGGTTCCCTTTGCGGGACCCGGAACAGACGTCTGGTTTCACCAGACGTCCTTTCTGGGTCCCGCGAGGGGAAGAGGGAGCTAATAACGGGCCATTCGTAATGTGCCCGTTATTAACTCCCTCCCCATTCCCATTGAGCCCTATGCGGGCTCAAATGGGAATGGGGATGGGTTCCTGCAAGGAAGAATTACCGGGTCCTCCAATGTCGGAATGACCCGGTAATTCCTCATTGCAGGAACCCGGTATTGGAGCCCGGTATGGAAGCAGCCATGGCGCTAATAGCACCATGGCTACCTAAACACTCGTAATGAGGCCCATAGTGTTGCTTCCTCTATAATGATAGCGAGCATTGATATATTACACGCCACAGCCACCTGTTTCTTTGCTCTTGAATGGCAACAATGCTTGAAAACCATGTCCCACTTCTAATCTCAATCTGTCTGGATACAGACAACTTCCTGGTATCTTCAAATCGTCATCCACTCTCTATGCTATGGTATGTGTAGTTTTATCCTTGCTTCCCATTGGTCTCCTGTATCCTTGTATGAGCACTTTTGCATTCTCTGAGGCAGCTAATCTTGGTCATTTGACTATTCTGGATTATGGCCCTCATTACAACACTGGCGGTAACCCATGGCGCTATTAGCACCTTGGTTGCTGCCGGTGTTGTAACGAGTCCGCCAATTTTCAATGGGGATTTACCACCCCATTCCAAGGTTGGCGGGGCGGTAATTCCCCATTGAACATTGGCCCTTCCCCATTTCCATTTTTGCCCCATAGGGCTCAATGGGACTGGGGAAGGCGGTAATTACGGTACCGCAAATTCCGGTACCGTAATTACATCGAAGGTCCCTTTGCGGGTCCCTACTTTAACGGCTGGTCCAAACCAGGCGTTCAGGTCGGGTCCCTCAAAGGGACCTCGTAACTAGGCGCTAAGGGGTTAACGGCGCCGCAGCCTTTTACGGTGCAGTTAGCCCCTTAGCGCCAGGGTCGTAATGACCCCCTATGTGTACCTTTGTGATAAAATCTGTGTCCTGCAGTTATATTATGTCCAGTGTACCTTCCGCGTGGCTGCTATTTAGTGAAATGTTTCCTGTACCTATGCTTGAAAACAAGTACCCTCGTTGTAGAATGCTAATGTTTCCATTGAAATGCTACTTGTTTATCATTCTGATTACAACAAGAATGAAGAGGGTAAGGTATTTGAAAGGGAGTTTATCATGCTTATTTCGATCTCTGCGAGGCAGCGTATCAAGCTATGGGTTGTTATCGTGACACGGGGTGCGGTGTACTAGATATTCTATATTCCTTAATTCCTTTGGTCTGTTGGAGGGGGGCCCCAGAGGTGTTCGTGCCCCGGGCCCCCAAACTGCTTAAAATGGCCCTGACCGGGGGGCACCACATCACTCCTTAAGCTGCCCTGCAAGCTTTCTAAAGTCAGAGTGCATGTGCTCCGACTCCAGAAATAAATTATCTGACTTCTTTCTGAAGTCAGGGTGAATGCGCTAAGACTTCCGAAAGCATTGTTCTAGTTGCAGCGCAGCACAACTAGAACATTACTTTCATTCCGCACCCAGCCGCACTGCCCATGACAGGAAACCAGGAAGCGCTTCCTGGCTTTCTGTCTGCGTTGTGGAAGCGGGAGTCGGATGGGCGCGGGAGACCCAGTGGAGGACTTCCAGGCGAAGAAAGAAGACAGAGCAGGTAAGTGAACAAAATAATGTTTTTGGGTGTGTGTGTGTGTCTGTGCGCACGCAACATGTGTATGTATGAATGTATTTGTGCTGGGGGTGGGGATGGTGACACAGACTCTGATGTACACTGCCAGACCCAAGTCTCCCCAGTGAGCGTGGGGGGCACACCCAAAAACCTTGCACAGGGCGCAGGGTGACCTGGGGCCAGCACTGGGACTCCAGGCCACTTACACACGATCTGGCCTCTCTACTTGCACACATTTGAGGTCATTACTGAATGAGATGCTCCATAAGAGTATGCTACCCTCGCTGATACACCAGACTTGCAACTGTGGAAATGGCAACGCAATTTTCTATTGTACTGCAATTCAAGACACTAGGTTCTGCAACCCATGCGTTTACACATGCAAACTTTTGGCACAGCTCCAAGGTCGCAGGACAAATAATTCTAAACTTTAAAAAGCAAGTGCTTCAATTGCTTTCCACTCGAGTAATAGATTACATTTGCATTCAGGTGCAGGCTCATTAAGGATGAGGTAAACCTTCCTGTGCATTAAATGGCTGTACATTGGTAGTAGTCGCGTCATTTCAATTATGCAGCACCAATTACAGGATTTATTGGACCTCCAAAAATGTAGCTCTATGGTAGGATTATCTCAAAGCGTTTCCTCGTTCCCTTGGATCAGACTTGTAACTCAAGTACATCAGCAAATGTAGGAACGGCATCATGTGAATGCACAATTCCAATGTTACCTTAGAAACCATTGAATGGACTACCTTTATCCCGCGTATCAAATGCTGATCTAGCACTTTCTTTTTCTTTCTCTTTCTCTTTCTCTCTCTCTCTCTCTCTCTCTCCTCTCTCCTCTCTCCTCTCTCCTCTCTCCTCTTCTCCTCTCTCTCATTTTTTGTAAAGTAAGCTATCAGAAATGGAAATTATTTACTTGTACTAACATTGTAAACTGGCTCTTTTTATAGTTTTACAATATCAATGTCTAATGATCACTTCTGGTAAATAACGTGGTCATAATAAGAATGCTATGCTGAAATCTATGCTGTTCTGAATAAGATTTGGATCATTCCCAGGCTTCTTAATAAAGCGGACCAGTTCTCATTTCAAATGAGGAAAATGTGTCTTACATATTGTGGGTTCTCAATGAAGCCTTTGATAGAGTTTTATAAACCCAAAGTGATGCCCTCAATTCTAAATGGCCTGGAAATAGATTCCCAGGCGTATTAAATCAATTGGGGACTTGTTGAGGGACGCATTTTGAAGCAAATTTTGTATTCCCCTCTGGCTGCTGTGAGGTTCTAGTTAGGCTTGGTATCTCTTCGGGAAGGGTGTGCTGGAAGATTCTCACATTATACAGTAAATTGATGTCTCCTCCTGTGGATTCAATGTTTATAGAACTCAGTTGGTCGATGGCCGAGTGGAAACCTCCTACTTTATTAAACCTGAAAAAATTCACCAATTCGCTCTTAAGTCACTGTGACCAGTGGATAGGTGCATTGATTGCCAATCCAAAGGCTGGAAAAAAATCTGTGGTTGCTTCTGATTGGATTGCCACTACTGAGAAAATGCAGAGTTACAAAATACATTCCTCCTTTTCTGCTGTGGATAAACCCTTGGCACCCTACCGCCGTACCTATACAGACTTCTAAACACTTATGGGGGTGACCTCTTTATGAGATTTAGGTTAAATATGCTGAATACTAAGGAGGTGTTCTCGGTCCGTCACTTCAGCAACAAGATATCTGTGCATTGTGATATTTATGTTAATTCGGAAATGGTACAAACACTAAGTCATATTTAAATTTATTGTGGAACATTGCAGGCAATCAGGGTGACGTCATTTGGACAATATAGTGATCATATCGAATGGCTGCACACAGAAGAATTTTGGTATAGATCGTGCTCCGGGGTCTAAACCTTATTGACAATAAAAGTTTTAAAATGTTGAGTAAAAATTGATATTATTAAAATTAGATGGTAAGGAATAATGTCAACGCAACGTTTATGGTGAAGTCAATTCTTGTTTTTGATTATACATGCATTATATTTACATGTAGAAACTATTAAATTTGGATGTTTTTTTTTTATGTTTCAAATTGATGATGTATGTTTTATTATTATTAGGTTGACATTTTATGTTTTATATGTGAATATTAATTTATCTTGGGTAAGATGGTTTTTGTATTTTTGTATGACTTATGTAAAAGGTTGATCTTGTTACCTGAATCATATTAATAAAAAAAGAACAAATAAGACTGTGACACCTGTCTTACTGAGCAGCACACATTACCAAAAAACTGATTAGAATAACCAAATAAATTATTGTTTTATATAAGGTAATTATTTGAAGACTGTCTGGCACTCTCCTACTGTACATTTTTGAAAGGCCCCTATGAAAAAGGGGAAGGTGGCAAATAAAACTAATAAGAGTTCCCAACTGCTTACTTAAAATCAAAGAGCATTTTGGAAACATTGGAATGACCAGAGTTCTTTATATTTAAGAAATATTTCTCTAATAATAGGGTTGTATGTTTGAATCACTAAGTGCATAATATGCTCTGGGCTTGGTGCTCATTTCATTGTTCTCAACACTCACCCTAACATTAAAATGTTTCTAACCATTGTAAGGAAGGCATTGTATCAAACAGTAAGGCAGACACAAGTGACCACAGTTCGAGGGTTGTTTATTGAACTTCAATTGGGTTTGAACAATGCCTATCTAATCCTAAATCTGAAGATGTGAACAAGCTACGACCATCAAATAATAATAATAACGCAGTCCTAGTGGGGTCTTGTCAAAATAAAAGGGCCTATACTAATAAACCTATTGCAATCCTTACTTCTAAGTACAAATGGTGTGGGAAACAATGTTATACAAAAGAAAAGTGTTTAAAAAATGATATGGCAGGAGACTTGAGCAGTTAGCTTCCCTTCCCCACAAATTCAGCACAGGACAAGGCGGTACACTCGAGCTTAGCGCATACTCTGGCTTTTCGAGCACAAGGATGCAGTTCAAAATCTCAGTATCAGGACCTGTGCCAATGTCTCTTTGCCATTCAAAGTCTTTTATTTCAGAGGCCATGGTGCGAAAAACAAACATTCAGTTCCTTTCTCCTCAGGATTCTCATATGCACAACTTCTCTGGGGATTCACTGTTCACCCCAGGTCCCCTTCTGCCGGGCTCAGACCCACTTTAACACAAAACCTTCAATTGGTCTCCCTCTGCCTGGCTCGGACCAAACTTATCTCATTTTCCAAACTTTCTTAACTATATCAAAAGTGAAGACTTTTGAGTGAGTGAAAGATTTTGCTTGACCTGTCGCAGGACCACTTCGATTCACAATTCTTTGTTCTCTTCTTAATACAACCCTTTAACTTTCACTTCTGCCACTTCTCAGCTGGATACCTTACAGAGACCGTCGATTGAGCATCCATGCAGTGCCAGACCACTCTGTCAAAGGTATCGTATTTTGCTTTTCAATGTTCAAACACTCATCAGCAGTTCAAATTTACTTGCGTGTTTTATCATACACATTTTAACAATGTTCATTCCAGTGCTCACCATACAATGTTGCTGCTTGCAACATTGGCTTTAACACAGACCTGTCTTGTATTGGTCTCCCTAACTCATCGGATGTGTTGATTTCCCCGGCGCTGCTTTGTTCTTGGATTCAAGGACATCACCATGGAGGCTGCTGCTTCTACCCGCCTTATTAGTGATGCGAGAGGGCCACGGGTATCTCTGACACACAATACAGAATTCTTCAACGTGGTTTCCTGGTCTTACGCTTTCTAATCTCAAGGGCTTGTGAAAGTAACGGTCTCCTGTCGGAAAGGTCAAGGGAATGTTCCTCCTTGCGATCCCCTCCTGATTTGCTGTCTTTCTTCTCTCGTTCAGCTGGGTCTTGAAACGGCTGTTTCCTCGTGTGCTTTGCCTCGCTCAGAGAGTGCTCTCCTGCTCTGCCTTTTATCCGTGTGGGGAAGCTTAATGGAAGTCAAGTGTGAGTGATGGTCAGTAATTGCCTGACCTCGCCTCACCATTGTATTGGGACACGTCAGGTATACTGCTCGGGGTGTTCGACTGTTTTCTCTCAGAGAGGGCTGTCAGTGTGAAAGTGTTTGTGCAGGAAAGGGGGTGGAGGGTAGAGTTCCTATGTACCCTATATAATAGGATGAGGTAAAGGTGTTACAGGAAAGAGAGGGATACTGTGTCTCACTATCCGGTGTCTCACTCCCTGAAGTCCCCTCACCCAGGTGATCCTCCCTCACTGGTCCACCCCCATGGTCTGGATCCAAAGCCGATGGCCGTACCCTGCCACCTGAGAGAGAGTTCCGCGGGGACTAGAGGGTGAGGCACCTTCTGCTTCCTCACACCATGAACAACGTATACACATTTGTCAGGCAAAAACGTTTGTGTCCAATTCATAAATAGTAACCATTGTAAATTTCTTTCATCCAATAATCAGATCCCCCAATTGCTCATTTTGGTGCAGTAAGGTAGCATATAGTGAAGAGGCCCACAGCCATGTTACATTCCTAGGATAAATCTGTCATCAGAGTAATGTTTTGTTTTAGAAACTGCTCCTTTTGGTGAGGGTCTGAGCTTGATTTTCTTAAGGTTTTCCCTTCTCTGAAGGTACAACAATCAGAAATGTTTGTTGATGGGGATTGTCACGAGGGATGCCAGTGGTTGTGATTCACTCAAAACATTATATCCATCTTCATCTTCAGATGGTCTGCATAGGTCATACTATATGGGACAGCTATGCCCATATGTAGGTCCTATGTTTGCTGTGCCTAGTCTGAGCGACACCTTTCTGATGAATTCCCAGGAAGCCAATAATTGTCTGGGGTACTTGTGGTCTGGTCGGTTGAGTAGTCACCTAGCAGTTCGGGCAGCACTAAAACTAATTTGCAAATGATGTGTTCCCTTCGGTAAATAGTACAAACAACTAGTGAGATCAAGATTTGACAGACCTGAAAATACAGGAGGAAAATTAGGATGAGCCTGGTGCCTATCTGCGAAAATCGGCAACTTATTCACATTCAAGGACCACAATAGAGAATGGGAATCAGGCGAATAAAGGAAGAACAACTTGAGAAAAGATCTCAGAAGACACCAATAGGTTGCCAGAGGTCTTCAAAGGCCTCAACAAACACAGAAATCTTCCAAACGTCCAATAACCATCCCAGGCATTCACCATTTTTTGGAAGAAATTGGAGCCTTCTTCAGCAACACAGTGAAGGCTATCAATGAGAATATCCCAAACCACTTAGAAAAATGACTTTCTTTCTCATTGCCACCTGCTACATAATTCTTCACCTCCTTTCCACCCTCACAGAAGATGATCTTTTCCTCCAACCTCTGCCCTGTCCACTTACCTCTGCTCATCAGCCTTCTTGAAAGAAGAAGTGAAGTCTCTTGTGTCATCACTGGCTACTGTCTGAAACTCATCACTCAAGGCCAGGGGCTGATTCAGACAGTCAGCCAGTTAAAAGAGCTTTAATTGAATGATTTCATTAAGCAATATTATAAAATAAATAATACAAGGAAAATATAAATATTAATCACTAAAATACATAAATATCAAGCTAAGTTAGTATGATAATCACCAGAATAGAGTTAATCATAAAAGGATAAAAAGAAATTAAAACACAACATCAAATTACAAAGTGAACACCTTATAAATTTAAAAACTTCCGCCAAATTCTCATGGCGGCTCTCAAATAATGCTCAAAGGGGAAACAAACATCAAAATCCTTGGCCTGAGGTAAATAAAATAGAGGTATACTACATTGAGAAACGATTTTTAATCGAAGCAGAGAACAGAGATAACTCTCCCTTTCAAGTATATAGCAGTTACAAAAAACATAAAATCAAGTAGGTTTTCCACAAGGCTTGAATTACAGTGACAGCAGTTAGTGCCATGTCAATTACATTTTGCGGTAATAGAAGCTAAAGGTAGTCGATTAAAATTAAATGTGGATATACCTTCTAAATAATGGGTTCAACGCCAATTCTTGTGGAAGGTTCCCCTTTCAAATAACAGTATGGAAAAAAAGGTTCTGAGAATAACTTTCATTTGAATTGATAAAATGTGGGCAATATTAATTTTCCCAGCATATGCCTATTTAAGAAGGTCTTTAGAGTTATAAAGAATTGCAGTAGAATCACTAAAATAGTTTTAAAAACCTAATGATTTAAAGATATTTTTACAACAGAGAGCCATTTAGAATGTATAGCTATTTCATCCATTGATGAAACATCCATTAAAATCTCTTGATTTTAAATTAAATAGCCCTCTCATTTACCAGTATATGTAATCACTAAAAAGCAGATTTAACATATACCTTCTGGGATAACCGATAATCTGTTTCTAAATAGTGGCTGTTGATAGACTCACACCCCAGAATAGACCTTAGAAAGTGCCACACGATCAGATCTAACAGTGAAGTTAATTTAAGGTCCCAGGCTTCCCTAGCATAGCAAGCCAGACCACAACATTTTGGTTCATAGGTTCTAATAGCTGGGAGTACTACCCCTACCATATTCTTTCACAAAATATTAGGCACCTTCACAGGCTTCTGTTATTGATTTATTTATTTCATTTGTTGATAGCGCCAAAACCCAGAAGTATCACAGTGCTAGTTTAGATTACAGTACAGTCAATACAGGATGAAAGATAGGGTAACAGTTTAGTCTTGTCTGTTGAACAGTACAGCTTTAAGCTTTTTACAGAAGTTAAGATAGGAGGGCTCTTCTTGGATACAAGGCAGCAGATGATTCGAGAGAGAGGGAGTAGGAGCTATGACAGCGAAGCTTGTTCCTCCTGCTCTTTGTCTTGTGAATCTCTGTCACTGGGGAGGTGGACGTGGATGATCGCAGACAACGTCGTTTGGGCTTTTTGGAGATGCGCAGGGTGTGGGAGATAGGTGCAGTGTTGTGAATGCATCGGGGCGTCGTTGAGAGGATTTTAAACTCAATACAGGCTTTGATTGGCAGCCAGTGAGCTGAGCATATGGTCAGATCGTTTCATGCCCCAAATAGCCCGAAGAACGCTGTTTTGGATAAGTTGTCATTTGGATAAGTTTTTGGCAGAGGTTCCTGCAAGGATAGTGTTGCAGTAATCCAGTGTAGTGCCGATGATGGCCCTGGCCAGTATAAGGCAGTTGTCAAGGGACTACTACTGAGGTTAATGAGTTTAGTAGAGTAAGCTGCGTAGGATGCAATGGCTTTAACATGAATTTGCATGGTTAGTTCTGAGTCAAGATAGACTCCCAGGGTTTTCACATGGCTAGATATGGGAGTGATGTTCCCTTCAATGGAAATGTAGTCGAAAGCTGGGTCTCAGTGTTTGAGTCTGTGTGGGGAGCCTACGATAAGGAGCTCCACCTTATCATCATTCAAGCATAAGTGATGGTTAGCCATCCAGGCTGAATGATGCTATAGGTCCTATGGATGTTAGGGGAGTCCAGGCATTGGTTTCCAGTGAGTTTAAGTAGTACTTGCGTGTCATCAGCAAAGTTAGTGTAGGGGATTTCGAGGCTGTCAATGTGATCGAAGAGTGGCTTAGTATACATCTTGTACAGCGTATGCATGTATGCATAAGCCTGTCTTTTCTATATGAGCTGAGCAGTTGTTAGTACTTAAAATCGAAAACCCCTAGGTAAAATCAAAGAAATACACTCTAGTAAGAGGCTAATTTCAGATGTGAAACATGCATGTTTTTGATTTTGTGTTTAGATATACCATGATTTTTTACGTTATGGTGTTCACCGTTTTTTTCCTACATTGATTCATAAATGTTCATAGCTCCACAGCAAGGATTGCACAGCTGTGGGAATATGTCCTATCAGAACAACATTGTCCGCATAGGCCAAATATTGTATTACTCTTCCGTAAGCCTTGGGAACACCAGGGGGTTATTGACAGGAGCGCATTGTCCAAACCTAAACATTGATGAAAAGGAGAGGTGTGATCACACGGCCTTGCTTAACTTCCTGAGCTATAGGGAATCTCCTAGTATGGAGATTAATTCATAAACTCAGAATGTCCTTATGAATACTGTCGGACAACAAAATGGTCCATAAGAGGGATCAATCCAACTTGTCAAAAGCTGTGAGTGAGTCCTTGAAACCTAGTTAGAGGTCCCCCTCACCGCCCAGATTACATGGTACTTAACCACAATTCATGACAGATTTAAATACTGTTCATCGGGGCCAAATGATTCACAAAATCTCAGATATAAGACCTAAATCAAATGTTTGATTTTGACCAACATAGTTAGTTTATGGAGTACAGATTTCCCCAACAAGAGAAATATTCCATAAGGAAATTGGATGATAACAGGCCGGATCTTGCCAGCCACCATTTTTGAAAATGGGGACAACTGAAGAGAGTAACTATATTTACTCTATTTATCTGTATTACTCTAGGTATCAATACAGCCTAAAAGACACTGATCAACCAGGGTGCATGAAGGTCAATGACTGATGTATTAAGATTACCAAGAACTCCATCGAGACTGGGGGCCTTAAGTGAGGAAAGGTCTCTTGTATGTTCCTTAACTTCAGCTAAGTCTAAAACATCAGTCAAACAATATAGTGGTTTAGTTAAGTCAAGGTGCAGATCAAAAACATCCTGCTGAGGGCAATATAAGATAGAGAAATGATTAAACCAACTAGATGCAGGCAAATTGTCCTACAGGGCATTTGAGGAGTTATTTGATGATGTCCAGAGGCCACTAGTTACCAATACATAAGAGAATCTTTAGCGGTTCAGGCCAGATGTAATTGAGCCAAGGCTTTCTTTGGGCATTGGTTTTAGCTTATGTTACAATTGACCTGTACTTAGACCTTGTGGCTACAATTTCAGCACAAGAAGAAGACACCTCCTTGAAGACAGACAGCAACAGATTTAGCTATTCTACAATCATTATTGTAACACTTATTAACAAGGGTATTTACTCTTCTTGGTCTCAAAGGGTTAGTCATCACATATTACAAATTCAATGGTTTTAGTAAGGAAGATAAAGGAGATAACTATCTGTGCAGTTGAAATATCAGTGAATAAACAATTTCGAACATTTTCATTTCCTAAGGTACACATTTCTTTTAGATAAAATAATTTGGATTTCTCTTCCCATTCCTCTCATATTCTGTTATTAGAACAGACAGAAGGATGTGGTTGAAGTGTAGTAGTATCTTATTTGCCACCTAATGCATTTACTTTTACATATAGAGGAAAATGATCACTTTCTGAGTGTAACATTTCCTCAAAGTGCTCAAATCTATACCAGTCTTCTCATCTACATATAACAAAATCAATAGGAGCCAGAGGAGCTCTTACAAAGCTACCTTTAGCTGGTGAATATGTCTTAAAATGACAATTTAAGACAATATCTTTCACCTGAAAAATTTTAAATAACCTCCTACCCGGAACATTAACAAATGCAGAGTTCATAAAAAAAGGGGGGAGTACCCCTGGAGATATTTTCCTCTTCATACAGGTATGTTAGGGAAAATAGATTCTAAATACAATAGGAAACAAATTCCAATTTGTTTCATAACCATCACTCAATGAAGTATATAAAGCACATGTTTCCACAAAACATCTATACAATATTGCAAATTGAATCCTTTACCCTAGACCTAAAGGATAGACAGAAAAAAGGAATGTTCCTGGAGGATATTGAAAATTGCTCTACTTGTACATTTAGATTTGTCTTAACCAAGCTTATCAACCCTCCCTTGCAACATCTCCCCAGCCAACAAGAAAACACTTTCACTACTTTCTTCAAGAAGCCCCACATGAACCAGAGCAAGTTTTTCAAATGTTTGCACAATCGCCAACCTGCCTTTGGAGGTCAAGACCATGGAAAGAATTGTAACAGCCCAATCACAAAGTTTAGCAAAGCCCACATCCTATTCCATTACCGATAATCAGGCTTCAGACCCATTTCAAGCTCAAAAGTCACCCTCCTTAACATCATGGAAGAACCCCTGATAACATATATCAAAACTAATATATGGCCCTTAACGTGTTGGACCTCTCAGCAGCATAACTAATCCCTCATACATGAACAAGGCATGACACTGACTTGGCTGACCAATGGGCAAAGGCGTCAATACAACTTGAAGTTCCACCTCCAAACCTTTGGGGCTTTTTAAGGCACACATGTAACGCTTTGCATCCCTTCTCGAATCCTTCATGGACGAATTGCAGCTATAAGCAGACAATTCACAATGTATTATCCCTCAGGTCAACATGAGTCATGATCACCACACCAAAAATAATTTCCTTCACCACCTCCAAAGTTGTATGACCAACAGCTACCTGTGGCTAAACTGGAACAATCCTCATATATGAATGAGGCAAAATCAAGCACTTGCCAATTGCCTGGCCCGTATGATGGATAGTGGATCAACTTAAGACTTGAGACCATGTAAAAATTCACAGACATTTATTAGATTCACAATCAGACAGGTCGTCCCCTTAAGATAGTGATCTTTACCTCTTTTGACTCTTGATTCAAAGCCACTTCCTTGGCTGAAAACAGTTGCTTAAAGTCTCTGGCCTTTATGGTGTCCCCACGTCTTTCCTGGCATTTCTTTCTTGGCTTCTGCTAAAATTTTCGTGATCCGGCATTTGTCCCAGTCGACTTTTCTACCAGGTTCCCCACCTGCTATTCTTAGACTTTCTAGTGGGTCAGGCCGAAACGAATATGTTATTGATTGGACCCCAGGGGATTGCCACCTCTTTTCCCCGCTATTTGTTGGCCTCAGACCTTCCTTTGCCAACTGGGCCTATGTGTCATGCGCCGCATTCTCAGCTGGCGTCTTTGGCCCCGCTGCCGCTTACGGACTTCCTGATTCCCGTCACGCTTGACGCTGCGTTCACTAAGCGGTCTAGTCTTTTTCCGCTTGGTTGACCGTAGCGTTATTTAACCACTCCTCTCCCTTGGTCCAGCGCGTTGCAACCTTCCACGGTCAGCTGCTTTTCCTCACTGCCGTGGTCTTGCTACACGCTGTTTACCTCTTGCTCCTCGAGCCTTACCTTTTGCACTTTCCTTCCTCTTCCCGGTCCTTCTCTGGTCCCGCCTTCAGTACTCTCCCTCCTCCCTCCTTTCACTCCTTCGTGCCCGGCTTTCTGCCTTTCGTTTGTTTATTTTTTTTTCAGGTGTTTGCTGGAGTTTACTTATCCCGGTGCTTCCTGTTGCTGCCTTCTCTTGTCTTTCGTCTGCTTAACACGAGCCCAGCTGCCATCAGGATACCTGCCGGTTCAAGGTTTTTTTTGCCTATTCTGGCTTTTTTCCCCCTTTTTGTCCCTCCTGGGAGGAGGACATGGTCAGGGCATATTTACACGCTCTCACTGTGGCTTCCTCTTGTGGGAGACACGTTCAGCCTCGAAAAAAGGAAAAGGACTACACGGCACACCGAGCGCTCAGCCCAGTTGAGGAGGATTTCGACTCCACAGGTGAGGAGGCTGAAGAGATAAAAAAGGGAACTAAAATTGTATGAGAAGCAGGTGCTGACAGTTTGCAACGCCCACAGACAACAACCATGGCAACTCCTGAGCAAGTGCAGGAACTAATTGCTGCAGTACAAAGCCTCTCTCTCGAAATGCAAAATATGAAAACCGAAAACAACCTGTTAAAGCAAATGGTGGCAGTGAGGGAGCCCCCCAACACAGACCTGCCTCCTATGTCATTGTCTTCGGGGAAGTACGATGGTTCCCCCAAAACTCTAAAAGAATTCCTTGACGCCTGCAGGGTGTATTTTTCCTTTAGAACCCGCACCTATGCCTCTGATCATGCCAAGGTTGGATTCTTGGTGTCCAATATGACAGGGAACGCTCTTGCTTGGGCCACCCCCCTAGTCACCGGAAACGACCCTGTCCTTCAGAATTTCGATGCCTTTGTTGACTTTGTCAAACGAACCTTTGAAAGACCCGAAATTTCAATGGCAGCTGGAGAAGACTTGATGGACATTCGTCAAGGACAAGTTGATGTGCTGTCTTATATCTCCTCATTTAAGAGATTGGCCCTGGAGACGGGTTGGTCTGAGCAATCCCAATTTATTCTGTTCCGCTGAGGCCTTAGGGAAGAATTAAAAGACGAAATGGCTCACTTCCCTCGTCCTACTTCCCTGCAGGATCTGATGACGGCCGCCCTCCAGATGGAGTTCAGGATGCAAGAAAGACGCCAAGAAAGAAGAAAGACACGTACCTCCTTTTCAAGGACCTCCTCACCACCTTCAACAGCACTCAAACCTCACGATGAGCCCATGTAAATCGGCACTACTTGCCGTTCTCTAACGCCTGAAGAAAGAAAGAGGAGAAGGGAACAGGGCCTATGTGCCTATTGTGCCTCTGATCGCCACACGGTGCATAATTGTACTGAATTAACCAAGAAACCGGCGGAAAACACAAACCCTCAAGCCTAGTTGGGATGGGTTATCGAGGGCAGTCTTCCAGTCCCTACGTGACTATGTCAATTGATTCCTCAAACCCTTCTGAGGATTCCCGCCTTATGGTTATAACGGTTAAAGTTACTATCCATGACAGCCCTGTAGAGACGCTGGCTCTCTTGGATTGCGGTGCCGCAGGGAACTTCGCTGACACCCTTTGGGTAGACAAAGTTGGTGCTTCACGGATAGATCGCAGACACGGCCAGAAAGTAGAAGGAGTTGACGGTACACCTTTGAGCTCAGGACTCATTGTTCAGACTACCGAGCCCCTTCCTCTCACTATTTTTCGACATTCAGAAGTCATTACTTTTGACATCATTCGAGCAGCCCATTTTCCACTAATCTTGGGGATCACCTGGCTGCGACAACATAATCCCCATGTCGACTGGAAGTTTAATTGTTTGCATTTTAATTCCAGCTATTGCCAAACACACTGCTTCCAAGAAGCACACTACCAGGAGGTAAAGATATCTCCCACTGTTCTCCCCACGAGTATAGGGGTGCATTCCATTGACAAGGTATTGGAAGAATACCCTATGGTGTTTGCTGAATCCGCCCCCATGGCATTACCACCCCATAGACCGGAGGACTGCTCCATCGAGCTGATACCCAATGCCCTGGTGCCATTCGGCAGAATGTTTGCTTTATCCAAGACTGAAAAGGACGCTTTACGAAAGTATTTGGATGACAACTTATGCAACGGTCTCATCAGACCCTCTAAGTCCCCGGCGGGAGTTCCCTTGTTCTTTATCCCAAAGAGGGATTCTAAAGACCTCAGGCCATGCATCGACTACAGGGGACTCAATAAGGTAACTTGCAAGGACAGGTACCCCATGCCCCTCATTCCTGACATCTTGGAATCGGTACAGGGAGTGACAGTTTTCTCCAAACTGGATCTGCGCAATGCATATCACTAACTCAGAGTAAGTCCCGGAGATGAATGGAAGACGGCCTTCAGGACGCCATTTGGCCTGTACGAATACTACGTGATGCCCTTCGGACTAGTCAATGCTCCAGCTATTTTTCAAAGGTTCATAGACAGGATATTTTCAGATTTATTGTTTATTTCAGTGGTAGTTTACCTTGACGACATACTTGTTTTTTCACAGACTATGTCGGAGCATCTGCTGCATCTCACAGAGGTCTTGGAGCAACTTAAAAAACATCATTTATTGGCCAAACGTGAAAAGTGTGTATTTGGGGCATCTTCGGTACCTTACTTGGGGTTTATCCTCTCACCACAAGGAGTGCAAATGGATCAAAAAAAGGTCGAGGCTATTCTCCATTGGAAGGCTCCTTCCTCAGTCAAAGAGGTTCAGAGATTCCTGGGCCTGACTAATTTTTATAGGCGTTTCGCGCCAGGTTTTTCCAACACTGTTCTACCGATTACCAACTTATTAAAGAAGACATCTGTGCCCTTCATCTGGAGCCCTCAGGCTGAAGAGAGCTTTCAGCTCTTGAAGAAGAGCTTCTGCAGTGCTCCCATCCTATGCCAGCCGGACCAAAACAAACCTTTTATCGTTGAGACAGATGCCTCTGCCGCAGCTATAGGAGCTGTTCTACTACAAGAGCATGACAACGCGGAACACCCAATAGCTTATCTGTCAAAAACTCTCACTACGAGTCAACGGAATTATTCCGTGATTGAACGTGAACTTCTGGCCATGAAAAAAGCCTGTGAAGTCTGGTGACACCTCCTACAGGGGTGCAGTCACCCTTTCGTAATTCGGACCGACCATAAGAATTTACAAGTTCTACAGTCAATGGAGTGCATCAATTCCAGACAAGCCCGATGGGCGCATTTTTTCTCACAATATGACTTTAGCATCACTTATATATTCCTGGAAGCCAAAACACTTTGGCAGATGCCCTGTCCAGGAAGTCTTTTTCCTCCCATGTGGCCTCATCCTGCCCGGAGAAGCTGTTTCCCAGGAACCGCATTGTTGCCACTATCTCCTCCTTGTTTCAACAGATAAAAGAAGCCGTCTCTTTACAACCAGAACCCCGAGGCATGATTCAAAAGGATGGTTTGTTCCTGAAGAACCAGAGGATCTGGGTACCATCCAAACCTCTTCAGAAAGACATATTGTCCTGGTGTCACGATCACAATACTGCAGGCCATAGGGGGCAGGTGAGTACCCTGGACCTGATCAGAAGAGCCTTTTATTGGCCAAGTTTGTCTGAAGACGTTAAACATTACGCCAGGTCCTGCAGAGTCTGCTGTCAGAGTAAAAACAACACAAAGAAACCCATCGGTCTACTGCAACAAGATTCCATCCCGGAACGTCCGTGGAGTCATATATCCACTGATTTCATTGTGGACTTACCTTTGTCTCAAGGATGTTCATGCATAATGGTGACCATCGATTCCCTCACCAAGATGGCTCATTTCTCTCCACTCCCTGGTATACCAACGGCCGATGGTATGGCATTGGTTTTCATTAAAGATGTGTTTCGACTCCATGGTCTTCCAGACAAGATTGTATCAGACCGAGGGAGCCAATACGTCTCCAAATTCTGGAAGTCCTTATGCGCCGCTCTTAATATCCAGCGCGCATTGTCATTGGGATATCATCCCCACACTAACGGGCAGACGGAGTGTTTAAACGCCACCTTGGAACAATATTTGCGCAGCTACACCAACTTGGAACAAGACAACTGGGTGGATATGCTGCCGACGGCGGAGTTCGCATATAATAATGCCAGTCATTCCTCAAGCAGAATGTCTCCCTTCTATTGCTCTTATGGATTTCATCCCCGAGCCATCATTCCCCATTTTCCCTGCATACCTGCACTTCCGGCGCTAGAGGAGGTACTAGTCCGAATAAGGGAAATCCAGAACAAAGCTAAGTTGAACCTCAGAGATAGCCTCCAGGCCTACAAGAAGCAAGCCGACCGGCACCGGCAGGTAGTACCTGATTGGGAGGTGGGCTCCAAGGTGTGGTTATCCACTAAATACCTTCCTAGATGGTCTCGGCCGTCTAAGCGGTCCCCCAGGTTTATTGGTCCCTATCCCATTACTGCCAAGATCAATCCAGTGGCCTTCCACCTAAAGCTGCCACATTCTCTTAGGCGGATTCACCAAGTGTTTCACGCATCACTTTTGAAGAGAGCCGAACAAGCACTAAGGGCTCGTCCTTTCCCCACTCTCTCTCACTCACCTGATACACCCGAGTATGAAGTATCCAGGTTGCTGGACTCCAGGTACCGCAAAGGGCGCCTAGAATACCTGGTGCATTGGAAGGGTTTTTCCCATGCGGAGGACTCCTGGGAACCCAAAGCACACATCCACGCTCCTGTCCTTCTCCGGAAGTTCCACCGATTACATCCCGGTAAACCGGGAGGTCTGGGCCTTGGTGGGGGGCCTACTGTCATGCGCCGCATTCTCAGCTGGCGTCTTTGGCCCCGCTGCCGCTTACGGACTTCCTGATTCCCGTCACGCTTGACGCTGCGTTCACTAAGCGGTCTAGTCTTTTTCCGCTTCGTTGACCGTAGCGTTATTTAACCACTCCTCTCCCTTGGTCCAGCGCGTTGCAACCTTCCACGGTCAGCTGCTTTTCCTCGTTGCCGCTGTCTTGCTACACGCTGTTTACCTCTTGCTCCTCGAGCCTTACCTTTTGCACTTTCCTTCCTCTTCCCGGTCCTTCTCTGGTCCCCGCCTTCAGTACTCTCCCTCCTCCCTCCTTTCACTCCTTCGTGCCCGGCTTTCTGCCTTTCGTTTGTTTATTTTCTTTTCCGGTGTTTGCTGGAGTTTACTTATCCCGGTGCTTCCTGTTGCTGCCTTCTCCCGTCTTTTGTCTGCTTAACACGAGCCCAGCTGCCATCAGGATACCTGCCGGTTCAAGGGTTTTTTTGCCTATTCTGGCTTTTTTCCCCCTTTTTGTCCCTCCTGGGAGGAGGACACGGTCAGGGCATATTTACACGCTCTCACTGTGGCTTCCTCTTGTGGGAGACACGTTCAGCCTCGAAAAAAGGAAAAGGACTACACGGCACACCGAGCGCTCAGCCCAGTTGAGGAGGATTTCGACTCCACAGGTGAGGAGGTTGAAGAGATAAAAAAGGGAACTAAAATTGTATTAGAAGCAGGTGCTGACACTATGGTAGGTTCCAGAGACATCTTCTCCAACAGACTCAAAACATCTGGAGTGCCATAATTCGTTTGGGGGATCTTTTGGCTTTTTCCTCTTCTACCTCCTCTGCTTCTATATCACTGTTTCTCTCCTCATCTCCATTTTTCCTCTCTCAACCTCTTGTGCTCTGCAGTCTCTCTTCTCCTCCTCTTCTGCTCTCTCCTCTCATTCCTCACCACTCCTTCGCCTACTCAGCGCTCTCGCTACTCTCCTCCACGTCTCTGCTCTCTCCTTTTCTCCTGGGCCTCTGTAACTCTCCACTTCTCCTCTAGTTCACTCGCTGGAGTCACCTTCACCTCCTTGCAAAAACACGATGCTCTAACTTGCACTTGCACCCCTTGGTACTCATATCTCCCACACCGTCCCTTCGCTGCATTCCCCTTTTTTGGTTATCATGATTGGTTATGGGGCATGTAGGTGTCTGACTGTGCTCAGCTGTGTGAGTGGTGTGACGGGGGGGATTGTGATTGGATACCACCTGTGCAGACTGCAAGTTCCTCCGCTGATTAGCATTGGTGAATACACTGCCTTTGTCTCCCATATTTGAGGTTCGTAAACATCCTTCTGTCATTTATAAACCATTTGGCAAGAGGCTTATGCTTCTGTAACGTTTAGTGAGAGAGAACATTTCATCTACCGTTCATTTCTATAAAACTGCACTGCTAACCACCTGATTCTGCTATGTGCGGGATCCAGCGATTGGGTTTGCATACGACTGCGCATTCCTTAACTTGCGTGCAAGAAAGATGTTGTGGGATGTTTTTACCCATGCATCCAAGCCCTACCATAAAACTGTGCAGTACTGGCATGGAAAACATCATGATGGCCAGAACTCCCCAGAGAGTGCACAGGGAAAACATGAAGAATAGACTGCCACCCATTTTTGCCTATGTTGTGAGCACAGGAGGGCACTGCCTAAAACCACCATTGGGCTACACACACAGTAGCCTGAAACCATTGGGAATGGCAATGCTGATTGCCAAAAGCAACTCAGAACTGTGGGGAATTCATTTTCTCAATCCCAAAAATGGTTGCATTACCAGTACTCACCACTATCAGAAAGCCGGCGTTTTAAAACCACCAGACTTTTGTGTAAAACTGAACAAATGAAACAAAACCAGACCAAGGAAAGACTTGCTAAGAGGTGGATACAATGTAAAACTACATTCTGAAATGACTTGAAGGAAGTAATTATTTAATGTATAGGTAAAAATTGTCAGTTTGATTTGAATGTAGAAAACTGGGAACAAAAAGTGACATTTAGCTGAAACCTGGCTTAAGTAAACTGGATTCTGCCTGACAACTACCCCCGACAGGAGATGAAACCTGCTCAGCCACTCTTCCCCTTGCCAAAAGGAGTTGACACCTCTCTGATTAGATTAGGGGTGGAGCACCTGGGAACTGGAAGGGACAGAACAATGCAACTCCCTTGTCTCAGGCAAATGTTATATTGGGGGCGTCGTAAAATAGCTTCCTCTTGGGAGAAACTGGGGGGCAGCTGTGCCTCTGTGAACAAGCTGGCTTGGGGGAAGTGGATAAACCAGAAAGGTTTAGAGGTTGTTATCTGGATGAAAAGGGGAGAATTCTGTCATCAGTGGACACGACATCGTACAAAGACAGGGATCGGATGGTTTGGTGCTACAGAAAATATGTTAACTGGACCTATAATATTAGAAAAATGGTACATAGATAAATATGTATTAGGGTCAGAAATAGATTTGTGTGCAATCTGACAAGGGGAGGTTCCTCTGACCATAAAACCTACAGCATCACTCTGACTCACATTTCCTTCCCCCAATCAAGGGAGAGAGGAGGAATTGGCCAGTGATAAGTGAGAGGGGCAGGTTTAGTTATGACCAACGCACACACCCACTTTCCAAAACACATAAAAAGAGACTGCTGGGACAGGTAGAGAGATTCAATTCCATTTGCTGCGGAGCATGCTGACCGACGACTTCACATCCAGAGATCCAGACTTCAAATCCATCAATCTCCAGAACCTGTAGCAGAAATTAACTCCAGAATTTGTAGCAGAGAGGCCTGAATCCACCAGCTGAATCCTCTTCAGCAGGCCTCAAAACTAACCAAACTATTCAACAGCCGGGCAAGCTGTTTGAAGTTTTGCCGAGAATTTTTGCAAGAACCTGCTGTCACCTGTCATTTTGAGTTTTACTTTAAATCCGAAAATCTACCTTTATTAAATCGTCTGTATCTCTGGAACCGTTTGTGCTAGAAACGTGGTTTAACTTTCCTCTGAAAGCTTAGAATCTATGCTTTCCAAGAAGCCTAGAAACGACTTCCTACTCCTCCTTATACTTTTTCCGCAATTGCGATTCACGCACTCGCGAAATTTACCGCGATTTGCGATTTTGGCTCAATTTCTCCACTTGTCAAAATAGCAGCTCCATTCTTTCTTTTGTTAAAATCCGTTTGCAACTTGGTAATAACTCATAGAGCATTGTTAAAGTGAGCCCGAACTAATATAAAGTAGCCATCACCTACCCTGAACCTCTACAGGGAATTAAAAGCAATTTTAGCACCTTTTCACTTCCTTGCAAACCACATTAAAGTAATTTGCCTGTGTTTAAAACTCATCCCTGTTTTCTCTAAGCTTGCTGGGGGAACTGGAACTGTGTATTGCATTATAAAGTGTGATTTGTTGGGATTCTTGAAGACTGTGTGCTATCCTTCCATTTCTTGTATTGCATAGGGGGGGAGTGAATTGTCAAGGAAAAGTGATTACATTGCCTTTTGTTGAAGCCATATCAAGTTATTTTCTGTACTGCATTTCATTCATCATTGCGTTTCCTTGAACCATATAAAGCATTCTTTCCCACCTTGTTCTTCTGTTTCTATTCATAGTTACCTCTTGCTGATTACTGCTCATATTCACCAGTGTAATATCCATTATCAATTTATTTATAGAAGTGTGATATATATATTGTTTACATTTTCAAATAAACCTTTTAATTTGCAAAACAAACCTACTTCTTGGCTCAGTGGGGTTAGGGGGATTCTAAGAGGGGGGTGTTATACAAGGGTTGTCATCCAGAGTACTGAACTGGATATAAAAATACATCAATAAGGGTTTTCCTCAGCATCCCAGACTAGGCATTGACTTAGCTGTAGTGTTGATTGAATATCGCTTACAAAAGTGGGGGCTCGGAGCCGGGATATTCTGGGTTAGATTTACCACTTGTGCAGATTAATACAGGGTGCGAACTGACCAGATACACATATCCGGTTAGATCACCACGCTGTTTTACACTGTGAAAGCATCCCTCAAAGGAACGCTCTAAGGAAACGGTCTGTTTTGCAAAATAAAATACAAACTTCTGTAAGTCAGGAAGGAACTCAAATTCCAGAATAATGACCTTGGTAGATATGAAAATAGCCAGAGAGCACTTCTTACATAAGCTATTTGTGAGAGGTGAGTGGACTCATCAGGACCAAACGGTCTGGTTGCAGGCAATCGCGCAACAGGTCACTGAAACAGGGTCAGATATATGGGGAGATCAGGGTCCCCTACATGTGGCCCTGAGTGAACTATATATGGCCCCTAAAGCCAAAGATGAACATAATAAGATTGCCAGGACAGCGGCATATTTGTATCTATATATGGGAGCCATGCAGGACAAATGTGCTGAAGGCCAAGATCTGGCAAATAGGCAACAGATGGCGTCAGAGAAGGCTCAATCTGATCTGGACTCTTCTGAGCAGAGGCTGCTCAGGAGCCAGGAGTCAGAAGAGGACAGCAGACAGTACATCACTAAAATAAAGGAGGATATGGATGTGCTGCAACAGGAAAAGGCAGACAAGGATACCAGATTTCTGGCCTTTCAGAAGGAGTACCAAGCAGGTTTGGACTCCCTATTGCAGAGCCAGAAAAAGCTGGAGCAACAATTAGATTTCAATAGGGCATGTGCCGAGCAGGTAGTCACCCTGCAAAGCCACCTAGATAGGGAGAAGGCAGAGAGCAATAAACTGATTTTGAAAGACCTGGATACCCAGGCAGAGTTTGACCAGGAGCGCCAGAAAGCTGGTGCCTTCCAAAGGCAAAGGGACGACCTGGCGGCACAGATGCAGGCTCTTAGTCAGGAAAGGGATACCTTAGGCCAGGAAGTCTGCCACTTAAAAAGGAAAATGGAAGAGAATCACCTGGCCCTCCAGGGACTGGGTGACCTCCAAAAATAACACCAGAACCTGTTAGAGCACACCAGGAGGGTGGAGGATGCTCTGGCAAGAAAGGAGCAGGCCAATAGGGACACAGCTCAGGAGGTAACCCTCCTGCAGCAGAGACTGGCCCAGTACTCCAGGACCAATCAGGAGGCACAGAGAGAAAATGAGGCTCTCTGTCAGCACAATGATAGGCTCCAGCAACAGGTAGCGATGCAGGAGCGACTGATAGAGTCTAGTAAGGCCTTAACTGATGAACTGAAAGTGCAGGCTCTTGTATTGCAACAGGGAGCAGGGGCTGATAGAGACGAGGTGCGCTGGGAAAGGGAAACGCCTGAGCATAACCTCAGGAGCCCTGGTACCAGAGTCCTTCATCTCTCCCAGTCCCTGGATTCTGCCACCCCCATGTCCCCTCGCGCACATGAGCCCAGGGCCACGGAGATGGCAGATTACTATCCAGCTAGAAGTATGGGGCTCATAGGCCAGTACCTCCCAGGAATGGATGGGCGGGCATCCGGGTATGGGTACCCAAGCACAGTGGAATTTAGTGGGGAACCCCAGGAGAGTAGGCCCATTAAGGGCATCCTGAAAACCTCTGCCCAGTTAGGTCAGTGGGGGGGTACCCATCAAATCCTGGCAGCAAGGAGGGGTCTGGACACTCCTCTGAGCATTACAGGACACAGGAGACCAGGTCCCCACATTCTGCCAGCCATTCCCAGGCTCGCAGAATCCGGGAAAACCTGGAAGATCAGACGGGCACCTCTGGGAGCAGCGCTTCTGAGTCGGAGGATGAATGGACCAGGGTTACCCAAACCAAAAAGGCCAATAAGGCAAAAAGGGCCTTGCTTAAGGACCCATTGAAACAAATAAAGGCAATAAGGAGTGTCATCACGCCTTATCATAAGAACGCCAAGTATTCTGTTTGGGAACACTTGGAGCTCTATGAGCAAATGATGGAGACTTTCCATTTGAAGGACAGCCAAAGCTGTATTCAGTATGTAAAGTGGACCTTCTCACCAGAATACTCCAGTTTCTTTGCGGGCTGGAGGATCAAAACCATTCAAGGTGGTCCACATACAGGGCGCCCATCTTGAAACATTTTTCTGTGCACAGAAATCCTCAAGAGGCTCGCAAGGCAGCCTACAATTTGCAATGTGGGGAGGATCAGGCCCCACAAGAGTTTGTGCAAGAATTAAAGCGTGCTTTTGCACAGACCACCAGAAGGGTGCGCACGGATAGCAGAGAATTTATCAATACGTTTTTCCATGCCTTACCCAAATACATAATGACCCAGCTTGTGAGAGATTTTCATGAGAAAAGATCTTTAGACTGGGTCATTGAACAGGCTACCCGGATCTATGAGGTGCAGAAGCCCATCGAAATTTAAAATAATGCGCTAAAAAACGCCACAACCAATAGCACCCCTGCTGCTGCCAAGGTGGCAGAGGTAAAGGTTGCCCCCGTTTTAGATTTGGAGATGGGGGGCCTAAAAACCTGCCTGCACCAAATAATTCACAGCCCAGAAGGCCCTCGGGCCAGTCACAGACAGGGAGTCGAGGAGGTAGTCCCACAAATGGGGTCCCCCGCCCCACTGACTATGTAAGTCCCTGCTACAATGGAAACCCACCAATCCTGGGTTATGTGTAGACTCCTCCAGCCTAAGGGGGGGATCCAGCCAAGCACCTGACCCAGGTAACTTCCCTCCTAACTTCCCCCAGGAGAGCAGAAATTCACCAAATCCTGGGCAGAACTTTTCCCCAGGTATCCACCCAATTTCCAGCCCCAAAATCATCCATCCTTCTTTCCCCAATTCCCTGAGCCCAGACAACCTAATCCAGGAGAGGGGAGGCCAAGGGTGGAGGGGTACCAAAATCTTCCCAACCAGGGGTTCTACCAGAGAAGGGATAGCTACCCTTCCCGGGATCAGCCCAGGGGAGAAAATAGAGCCCTGTATCAGCCTGAGCGGGTTTCACAACTTGAGCGCCAGGTCCAAAATATGGCACGAGATCTGGGTCACATACTGAGGGCTCAACAGAACCCTCAGATGAGCATGCCACCGCAGAATGCCGGAAAATCTGGATCTGGTGCTCCTGAACAATGACGGGGCAGCACCCCGATAACCCACCGGTTCCCAGGGAGGAGGCACAAGGAGAAGGGGGGTGTAAAGCCTTGGGGGAAGCTTCCTTCCCAACTTGTAAACAGCCCCTGGAAAGCCAAGAACCGGAAACAAAATCTCCTGCCCCTGAAAGCCTGCCTCCCAAGGAGCAGAGGGGGGATAGGAGAAACAAAGGACCCAAACAGACCCACTCTGTGGAGGAGGTACAGGTCTTCCAATTTGAGGGAGAGGGATCCTCAGAAGATCCTGGGAAAAGGATCTTCTCCTTCAGAGATGGGGGAACTCCTCCCAAGGAAAAATGGGTCCCAAGGGATTCCAATCCAGACTGGGGAGATGTGGAGACTGAGCTACCGCCGCCCATCATCTCATCCCAGAACCAACAATACCAAAATCCCAAGGGTCAAACCCATCCTGATGACTGCCTCCAAAAAGGGTGGGGCGGCCCAGAACCGGAACCAGGGGAACCCACAATGGCTCTGATCTCCAGTTGCCAACTTTTTCTTTCAGATTCCCAAGGCTCTCCACAGAATTCTGCCCAAATCTCTTCGCTAGCAATGCCCAAAACCAGAACGTTAGCCCACCATGTTGTCCAAAAATGTGCATTATCTGTGCCCCCTTGAGGAGAAGGAGGGAAGATACTATGCCCCGGTACAAGTACAGGGGCAGAGTACAATTTTGGCACTGGTGGACACTGGATCCCAAGCTACCCTTCTGTCCAAAAGGGGCATTGAGGAACTAAATGCAGGAAGGGGGGAGAATTACCGAATTCCTCTAACCTCTCTTCCTGGACAACTGCAGAACTTTGACGGGAAGGAAATTCCCGTTGAGGGGACTGCAGACTTGGACATTAAAATTGGGCGACACAAGGTGAAACACCCGGTCATAGTAGTGACTCCAGAGGGCACCGTTTGTTTACTAGGGAATGACCTCCTGAGAAGGTTGTCACCCCTAATAGATTGTGTAAACAAGGTCCTCTGGACCCAGACTAGCCAACCAATAAAATTAAAACAGAGTGTCAACCATGTTAGTTTAAACGGCACCTGCCACATGGTTGAACAAAAATCTGACCAAGTAGAATTTCACTTCCAGAACAACCAAACTCCAGACGTGACAGTAATAGCAGTAGGACAACAGACTGGTGATGGGGGGTCCTCTCTATTTCTGAAAATAAACCTTCCTTCCAGTTTAAGGTGGTATTCCACACTGGAAGGAAACACCCTGCAATTCTTTACTAATCCACAATCAGAAACTCCCACTCCTATAGTCCAGAAAGATGTGAAATCAGCTCAGAGCCTGGCTGATATTCAGCAAATTGGAGAGCAGTTGTTCATCCCTATTCAGTTAAATGATGGTAAGGACTCTGTTCTCGCTCGAGTGTGTGTGAACAACGGTAAGAGCTTCATCAGCGAAGACATGTTCCACCAACTCCCAAAAGATCCAGCCATTCCCACATTCAAACTGATAGACAAATGGGAAATGGACCTGGAAGCACCTAATTCCAAACATCTCCTGCCAAGCAGGTGTATGCTCAAAATCTCCATTGGCAACAAGAGCATAGTCCATAATTGTTGGGTCGTGCGAGACGTCACTGCCACCTTTTACTTAGGCAGTGACATTCTCAAACGCTTTGCCATTAGTTTGGACCTAATAAACTTCAAAGCTTGGTCCCGATTAGCGGATAATCCCATGGGCTTTGATGATCCAGAAAAAGCATTTAGGCCAGCTCAATTGCTACCTTATGCAGTTGAAATTCAGATCAAAGACGAAGTCACCATCCCAGAAAGGACCCGACAATTCTCCCTGGGAGTGAAAGTTAAAAGAGGACAAAAATTGAAAAACCCTGATGCTTATATCCATCTAAATGCTTCTCTCCAACAACAAGGGTTAGGGGTAAACCCAACACCATTAGTCAACATAGAACATGACACCATTCCAATAGAGGTGGATAACAGCGACTTACAGAGTATTACTCTAGCCGCAGGCACCATCATTGGAATGGCGGTTGATGACCGACATTTTTCCATTGATCTAGGAAATTAACTGTTAGGACCGATCCCCAAGGACTGTTTTGACAGTGACAGTGAGGACAATACAACACCAGACAGGATTTTCACCCGGCATGGGGGGAAGTTCATGGTGTACACTTCTTGCCCTTATGGTAAGGAAGATGTGACTTGTGACTTCAGAGGGGATGAGGTGATTTTCCAGGTCCATGAGGGCTGCCTTGCCCACCTGAAGCCTCTCGTCCAAATCAGCACTCTGACCAGGGACTTCTCCCCACAGCTGGAGGAGGCCGCTGAGATAGCAAAACCAGAAGTCTTTCCAGGCTTCAGGCATATGGTGGAACAGAGAGTCAACCTAGCTGATGCCTGTGTGACTCTGGAACAGAAGCAAAAGTTGAGACAAGTTTTCTTGGATTTTCAAGATCTCTTTGCGGTAGACTCATATGACTGCGGTCGCACTGACATCAACACCACAACAATTCCTACGGACCCTGGAATGACTCCAGTGTTTGTGAAGCAATATCGTTTGCCTCTCGCATCCATGGAGTCCCTTACTGAAATAATCAAGAACCTTGAGTCCCGGGGAATAATCCGTCCAGTCCACAGCACTTTCAATAATCCGGTGTTGGGAATATTGAAGCCAAACGGCCAGTGGAGACTCTGTGCCGACCTTAGGGAGCTCAACAAACGGGTCCATACTTCCCGATGGCCTCTGCCCTACATTGACCAAGGGCTGGCCCAGATTCAAGGGTCACAAGTATTCACTGCAATAGACCTGACCAATGATACTGGACCGTGCCTGTCAGTAGGGAGGACCAATACAAACTGGCTTTTACCTTTGGGGGCCAGCAATACACCTGGACCCGTACTCCCTTCGGATACCTCAACTCCGGCAATGAATTCAACAATTTCTTACATAAGGGCATGCCCGACCTGGGTGCGAGGGGTAACCTGGCTTATGTAGATGATGTCCTCATCAAAAGTTCATCTGTGGAGGAACACATAGCGGAGATCCGTTATGTTCTGACGCAGTTGAGGGCCGCCGGAGCAAAACTTTCCTTCCAGAAAGCACAGTGGTGTAGAACCCGTGTTAATTTCTTGGGGCATGAGATTACTCCTCAGGGTCTCTGTCCCCAGGAAAAGAAAGTGGAAGCACTTCAGAAACTGAAAGACCCCACAACTCTGCGGGAACTAAGGAGCCTCCTTGGACTGACTAATTACAGCAGAAAGTTCATTGAAGGCTACGCAGAGATCACTAGACCCCTGATTCATCTCTTGAAGGGGGGGGTCAAGTGGGAATGGGGTCCAGAACAATCCGAGGCAGTAAGACAACTCAAAAGAAGCCTCTCACAAGCGCCTTGCCTAGCTTACCCTGTCAGAAACAAGGAGTTCTTCCTGGAGACAGGGTTCTCTAATACGTGCTTGACGGCAGTATTATACCAAAAGCATGACAAGGTCAATAAAGTAATCTCCTATGCGAGCAAAACTTTATCCTCTGTGGAGGAAAAAATCAACGATTGTGAGAAGGCACTCCTGGCAACGGTGTGGGCATTGAAGAATTACCGCCCGTTTATCCAGGGGGAACACATCATAGTGGAGACTCCACACCAGCCTCTGCAATATCTCCAAAGTGACAGAATCCGGGCCGGAAATGTGAGTAATTCCCGAATTACTTCCTGGATTCTGTCAATGCAAGGCTTTCCTGTGGAGGTCAGATATGGCCAAAACAAGAAGAGTCCCCTCGCACAAGGTCTGGCTGACTTGCATGATTGTGCCAGAGAAAACTGTCTCGAGGACGAAAGTCTAAAAATCAAGGACAACATGAAGGAATACCTTAATTCCCCACACAAAGTCTTTGAAGAAGACAAGTGTGAGGGAATGCCCACTGTCTATGTGGATGGATGCTCGTACCATGTTGACAACAACGGGGAGAAAGAACTGGTGGCAGGCGTAGGGAATGCCTGGGTGAAGGAGTTTCCAGAACCCTCCGCTGGATACAAAATTGGTCCCCGAAGTAGTCAGGTGGCAGAGTTGATGGCTGTGCATCAGGCCATCCTCACTGCTGTCCAACATCAACTCCACGAACTGGTCATAATCACCGATTCAGATTATGTACGGAACGGGTTCGTGGAGCACCTGGTTAATTGGAAAACCAGAGGCATGTTATGTGCTAATAACAAACCCCTGAAACATGGGAAGTTAATCCAAAACATTGATGATCTGGTCACCTCGAAGGGGATGACCATCTACTGGAAGAAGATCAAGGGTCATTCCAAAGTAGAGGGACCAGACAAAACTGGAAATGACTTAGCTGATCAGCTGGCCAAAACCGTGGCCATCCAGGGGGATCTAATCGAAATAGAGTCTCTGTTGGGGGAAATCCAGGTCACTGCTATCACTAGGTCCCAGACAAATGCTCACAATGATCTTTCAACTACCCAATGGAGTAAGGAGACCCCTGATGCTGATTTAATTACAGCTCAGAAAGGGGATCCAATTATTGGTAAGTTTTACCAACACCTTGAGGACCCTGAGAACTTTCCCCTGACTGATACCGATTAAATTGGGAAAGAGGTCCTAAGAGTGTTGATGAAATGTCCAAAAAATGTTCCGGATCCAAGACGGTTTGCTGGTAAGGAAATCCAAAGCTGGCCACGATCAGTGGGTGGTTCCTACCTCATTCCGAAGCCTGATGTTAAGTCACGGCCATGACGCGGCCACCGCCGGTCATAGGGGGTTTCACACAACACTGGAAATCTTAAGAGAGGTTACATACTGGCCACACATGGGGCAGGACCTCGACCAATACTTGAAGGGGTGTCTTGTGTGTGCACAATTTCAGCCATCATCCCTCACACACCGTGCGCCTCTCCAAAAGAGGGGGATGACACTGCCATGGTCAGATTTGCAAATCAACTTTGTAGGCCCTGTAATCCGCTCGTCTAGAGGAAACAAGTACATGTTGACCGTTAGATACTTGTTTACCAAGTGGGTGGAATGTCTCCCGGCACCAAACTGCAAGGCAGAAACAGCAGCTGCCCTGATGATTAACCACATCTTTTCCCGTTTTGGTCTACCTCAAAGGATTGAGTCAGACAGAGGTAGCCACTTCACCAGTGAAGTAATGACAAAGATGTGGGAGATACTGGGGGTTAAAAGGAAGCTACACATTGCTTACAGGCCAGCTTCTTCTGGAGCAGTGGAGAGATATAACCGAACCATTGTGAGCATATTAAAAAAGTTTGTGGCAGATTCTGGTCCAAGTTGGGATATCCGATTACCTATGGTCCTAATGGCCATCAGATCTACCCCTTCATCTGCAACTAAAATGTCACCATTTGAGTTGATGACTGGGCGCAAGATGGTGCTTCCCCAGCATTTGCTCTACAGAACCCAAGAGCAAAAGTTGATAAATGCCTCCACAACTCATGAGTATGTGGAGAATTTAAGGAAAGCTGCAAGTAATTATTTAATGTATAGGTAAAAATTGTCAGTTTGATTTGAATGTAGAAAACTGGGAACAAAAAGTGACATTTAGCTGAAACCTGGCTTAAGTAAACTGGATTCTGCCTGACAACTACCCCCGACAGGAGTTGAAACCTGCTCAGCCACTCTTCCCCTTGCCAAAAGGAGTTGACACCTCTCTGATTAGATTAGGGGTGGAGCACCCGGGAACTGGAAGGGACAGAACAATGCAACTCCCTTGTCTCAGGCAAATGTTATATTGGGGGCATCGTAAAATAGCTTCCTCCTGGGAGAAACTGGGGGGCAGCTGTGCCTCTGTGAACAAGCTGGCTTGGGGGAAGTAGATAAACCAGTTATTCCACCCTGTGATGTGGGAAGCCACACCCCTTTTTGACCAGAGCATAATTTTAAAAAGATAGATAACTCATAGTGCGGACTTGTCAGAATTATATAAGTAATATCATTATTTTTGTGATTTTTCTGTGAACATTTTAAGAGGTGTTAGGACCCTGTGGTGTATTCTGGGGGGTTGCTAGCGGAAAATAGGGTCTCACTCCAAATGTATGCATGTTAAAAATCTGACACTTTATCATCTGTAACCCATATCCCTGGTGCACATTTGTGTAAAATCTGGAAAGGTTTAGAGGTCGTTATCTGGATGAAAAGGGGAGAATTCTGTCATCAGTGGACACGACATCGTACAAAGACAGAGATCGGATGGTTTGGTGCTACAGAAAATATGTTAACTCGACCTATAATATTAGAAAAATGGTACATAGATAAATATGTATTTGGGTCAGAAATAGATTTGTGTGCAATCTGACAAGGGGAGGTTCCTCTGACCATAAAACCTACAGCATCACTCTGACTCACATTTCCTTCCCCCAATCAAGGGAGAGAGGAGGAATTGGCCAATGATAAGTGAGAGGGGCAGGTTTAGTTATGACCAACGCACACACCCACTTTCCAAAACATAAAAAGAGACTGCTGGGAGAGATTCAATTCCATTTGCTGCGGAGCATGCTGACCGACGACTTCACATCCAGAGATCCAGACTTCAAATCCATCAATCTCCAGAACCTGTAGCAGAAATTAACTCCAGAATTTGTAGCAGAGAGGCCTGAATCCACCAGCTGAATCCTCTTCAGCAAGCCTCAAAACTAACCAAACTATTCAACAGCCGGGCAAGCTGTTTGAAGTTTTGCCGAGAATTTTTGCAACAACCTGTAGCAGTATCCAGAAAGCAGTGTTACATCCAGAATCCAGAGAGGCTAGACCAGCAGAGCAGAGCTGACCCAGATCGCTGTGAGCAGAACCAGTGCCTGATTGACCCGCCGAGCAGACAGAACCGCAGCCGGACGTGTTGACCAGATCCATGACGAGGCCTAGTTCAAATTTATATTGTGAGTACCTAGCAGAACTGTGCAGAACCAATCTCTTAGTTAAAATAATCTAATCCAAACTATTTTAACCTAAGTAGAACTGCCTCCTAGAAATCGTGTCATCTGTCATTTTTAAAGCTGCACAACTGTCACCTGTCAATTCTGCAGCTGCAAGCTGTCACCTGTCATTTTGAGTTTACTTTAAATCCGCAAAACTACCTTTATTTAATCGTCCATATCTCTGGAACCGTTTGGGCTAGGAACGAGATCTAACTTTCTTCTGAAAGCTTAGAATCTAAGCTTTCCAACAAGCCTAGAACCGACTTATACTTTCCCGCAGTCACGATTCACGCACTCGCAAAATTTACCGCGATTTGCGATTTTGGCTCAATTTCTCCACTTGTCAAAATAGCAGCTCCATTCTTTCTTTTGTTAAAATCCGTTTGCAACTTGGTAATAACTCATAGAGCATTGTTAAAGTGAGCCTGAACTAATATAAAGTAGCCATCACCTATCCTGAACCTCTAGAGGGAATTAAAAGCAATTTTAGCACCTTTTCACTTCCTTGCAAACCACATTAAAGTAATTCGCCTGTGTTTAAAACTCATCCCTGTTTTCTCTAAGCTTGCTGGGGGAACTGGAACTGTGTATTGCTTTATAAAGTGTGATTTGTTGGGATTCTTGAAGACTGTGTGCTCTCCTTCCATTTCTTGTATTGCATAGGGGGGAGTGAATTGTCAAGGAAAAGTGATTACATTGCCTTTTGTTGAAGCCATATCAAGTTATTTTCTGTACTGCATTTCATTCATCATTGCGTTTCCTTGAACCATATAAAGCATTCTTTCCCACCTTGTTCTTCTGTTCCTATTCATAGTTACCTTTTGCTGATTACTGCTCATATTCACAAGTGTAATATCCATTATCAATTTATTTATAGAAGTGTGATATATATATATATATATATATATATATATATATTGTTTAAATTTTCAATAAACCTTTTAATTTGCAAAACAAACCTACTTCTTGGCTCAGTGGGGTCAGGGGGATTCTAAGAGGGGGGTGTTATACAAGGGTTGTCATCCAGAGTACTGAACTGGATATAAAAATACATCAATAAGGGTTTTCCTCAGCATCCCAGACTAGGCATTGACTTAGCTGTAGTGTTGATTGAATATCGCTTACAATGTGTGAATTATGACAAGAGCTACATTATGCTCTGTTCCCTCATTATTCTCTACATAAGCAGAGGCTGTGCTTCAGTATCATTCTTGGAGGCTCACCATAGCCAGGCATGAGCAGGCACCATGTAGGTTAAGGAAATGGAGTCTGAATTCTGGAACCTTCTCTTCTGTTTAGTGGGGGCATCCTTCAAGCTTGCGCGTGGAGCAGTGCTCCAGATAATTAACACATTTTGCAATTTATCTAGTGATCCTTTCTTGCTTTTTTAATTGATTGTTTTAATTACCAGAAATGCAAAATAGACGTGCACGTTATGTATAATTAGATCTTCAAAAAACCTATTTGTTTTAATTCCCAAATGATTCATATTTTTAAAGACGTAATCTTATTTGCACCCAGGGAAGGATTCTGAGCCAATCAAGTGGCTGGAACAGCGGGCGAGATTACACATTCTCTGCCCGCTGTTTCAGTCACAGGAGGCCCTGCCCCAGTTGGTGACATCTTTGTTTTCTTAATGTGGGGAGAAAACAGGGAGCCTCTCCCGGTTGCATCCCCACCTCACCCACCCTGCCAAAACAAAACAAACTATGTCCACAGCCTCTTCCCCTCTCCCCACATACCTGCTGAACTGGTGCTTTGTACTACAGCCCCATTGCTCCTCCCGCTCGCTGCTGCCGCCATAGAAACGGAAAAGAGACTCTGTTTTCTCGGCAGGTTGGCGTTGCACAATAAGCACAGTAAATTTCCTGATGGAAGAAAAAACATTTCTATCCCGGGCTGGGGCTGGCACGCTGTTACTGGCCTTTGCTGGGGCGTGATTGCTACAATCTAAAAATGTCTCGATCCTCTACCCAACCTTCTTAAAGTGCTCAGTTCAACTCTCTTTGAAGCATATCCTAATTTCCATGTGAAAAGCCTAAGTCAACTCTTGGCAAAAAAAGAGCTAGTGGGCAGGTTTTGTGATTTCCATTTGCAAATCATGGTGAGATAATATTTCACTATGAGAGACCTGTTAAGAGCAAGTCAATGTAAAATGTGCTCCCAGCACCAAGATGGCTTCTGTGAGCCAAGCAGATATTAGTATCGGGACAATACCTCTCAACTCTAATGTATTCAAAGGCGAGGGCCCCTTATTGCACTGATGCACAGCCCCCGGAAATACCCAGATCACCTCAGTGAAAGGTGACCAGAGCCTTACCCAAAGATTGCCATCTAAAAGCAGAGAATCCTCTGAAATGTACTTAGTTACATGATATTTGAGAATCCGACCCATTGGATTCAATATATGTCGTGTGGCTATCCTGACATCCTGACAACATGGAGCAGATTTGTCTCTCGAGAAACAGACTTGGATCCCCCTGATCAATTGCTACACCAGTTTACAGGGTTGCAACATATTCTTGGGACAAGGATCTTTTCAGTGGCCTCTAAGCTCTCTGTGAACACGGGAGTGGCATCGATTTCAAGTGTCTCTTCCCTGGAAGTAAATCTACGTTTTTTCTGGATTGCTTCTTGTTTTCTCTTGAGCCATGTTTCTGTTTTACATAGTTTTCTTCCCAATATGAGATTTCTGTTTGCACATACGTGTACATTGTGAACTGGAGAATAATGGACTATAGAGGCACCTGATCTTTCAAATGTAATATATGCCCCTTGGTTTTGTGAGTGAGGGGTACCCTGGTTGCCTGTTTAGGAGGGGTATAACGCACGCCCCTGGCATAGGTATTCCTAATTTGGCAGGGTGCAGCAGCAGCAGCACACCTGACAGTTAATACTATGGTCTACAGGTGGACTGCAGTTGGGTACCAAATGTATTTTGGGCCATTGTCATTCAGGATTTCAAACTGTGAAAGATCCTAGTCAAAACCTGTTGAGCATCTGCAGAACTCTCAATTTTCTTGGAGCCAAGCATGAAAAGGCCATCCAGTCCTGCTTTTTCCCCCTTGGATTCTGGAACTTGTAGTTTTTTTCCCATTTGAAATGTTGGAAAACAAAGCTCTGCATGGGGTTTAGTAGAAATGTAGCCATTTCACCAACAATATCAAGAACTTTATAGTTGTGTTAATGAATATATGTGTTGTGACGTACCGCCATCACGTTTTTGCATGTGTGCCAGACGTGACATTAATCAGATAATAAAAGGCCATCGACTCTGCAAGGCGGGCTACTGTGTAATACCTACCCTAGGTGCGAGTGTTACTTGCATGCTGTCTCCTGGCGTGCACCCCTCCCCAACAACTCGCCAGAGAAGCAGGTGGCACCAACGTCATCACGCCAATGATGGTTGAGGCAGCACTCATCTGTGGGGGAAAAAAAAGGTACGGGTTGTTGGGGGCTGCCTCCAGTCTCCGGGACAGCCCATAGATGCAATCGGGTTCACCCGATAGTGCAGGCTCTCTTGTAGGGAAGCACCCTACGGGCCCGGTGTCACCGGGTGCAAGCTACACAGCGCGGGGGGGTGCCACCCCCAGACTCCAGCGGTCGCGGCTCCGAGGGCACTCGGGCCGCGCCGTACACAAGTCCACGACGACATGGCAGGCCCACAACCCGTACCCAAGCACACACACACAGACACGAGTTGCCACTTCCTGGGGCTCTGCTGCTCTGTGTTGTAATGTATCTTGGATGAGGTGATGACATCACTGTACATGGAATGTGGTGAGGTCAGTGTGAGTGGAGTATTGGTGTGTTGTTATCTGAAGCTGGATTCTATACTTGGCAGTTAGAGGTATGCTGGCTTGGAAAGGACATACCAATGTTGTTCCTGGCGATTGAACTACAATAAACCTACTTAATATCTTACCTGCTGGTCCGGGTGTTCTTCTGCTACCAAGATATTACACTGGCGACGAGGATGGGATCTTGTCGTGGAGGGGGAAGTCCAGAATCAGGAAACATTGCCCTCCATTGAATCCATGTCCATGAAGAAGTTCAACAGGTTTAGGGGCCCAGAGTTGTTTTTTCAGCAGGCCGGGCGGTGCTGATTTGAGGACCTAGTCGGCACACAGGTCGGTGTGCAGTGCTGGTAGGCACAGCTGCTCTAGTGGAGGGCCGCCTGTCCCAGTTACCGGGTGGTGCTGTGGACGGTATTTTGATCGGCACACAGTTTGGTGTGCGGTGCTGGAAGGGCATTATGTTAATTGCACCAGCAGTAGGGGGCTTTGAATGGCCAGCCGTTGGTAGGTTGTGCCCTGGACAGTTGTCTCCACCTCAGGTGAAGTGCCGAGGAACGGCGTTGTGCCTATGTTCGGAGCGCACCTTGGTTTCCTACCTGTTTGGCAGTGGAGCGCGTAAAGAGGAGAGGAACACATTGCATGTGTTTGGAGATGAGAGGAGAGAGGACGGGCGCCAACAAACTGGGAGGTGCTGGCGATGTTTTTCTGTTTCCGTTGCTGACTTCGGGGCCCATCGTGGCGGAGCGTCTCTGGAGCCGTGGGTGGCCCGTTGCCTGGGAATTGATAGCAACAGAGGCACGCATGTGCGTGCGCGTCGGGTATGGATTGGATGCTGTGCCCTGCGAGGAGTGTCCTAGGTGGGAGATGTTGCGGCGAGGTTGCCTCTGTGCTTCCAAAGGCAGAATAATGACGTCGCATGGCCATCGAGAGGAGTTCCAGAGCGGCCTTCTGCGACGCATGGAACGTTCAAAACACGCTGCGTGTACCCGACAAGGGACAGCAGTTTCCGTTTTCTCTTCTGTTGCCGGAAGAGGACTTTCTTGTTGTGGTAACAATAGTAATGATTTCAAGGACTGCGTTTGTATCGCCAAGGATCGGGATCAATCTGCGATGTGTTTGATACTGCCAGATGGGGCGCGCGGTGAAGGCAGATTATCTGACAGTGTTTTTGTGTTTCCAGACGAAATGGTGGATTCGCCTGCATTGTACGTTCGAAAATGTTCTGCTGTTTGCGTCTTGGAGGATTTGGTTCCTGAGTCACCGCAACTACATGCGAGCAAGAGGACGTTCCAGTTTATGGAGAATTTATTCCAATAGTGCGGCTGTCATGATGCCTACCCCCGGGCATCCAGATCAAGCCCATCAGCCCCGGGAGCAGGCATCCAGACATTTACAAAAACCCCAGCAGCCCCAGCTAGGGGCTGTCTGGGTTCAGTCCTGGCGCAGTAGACACCAGGCTCATAATAAAAATCAGTCCTGGCGCCACAGGCGCCAGGCTCATAGACATTACTTACCTCATGCAGACCATGCTGCAAATAAATCCAAGCCAACGTGAGGGACTATTTTTTACTCGGGTGTGGTCCTGGGGAACTTCTTTCCTGGGACTACTTTGGAGGCTATTTAAACCACGCCCAAACAGCAACACATGCTTCGTGTTATTCTGCATCCAGCAGCGTGACTCTCACAGTGCCTGCAGCCAGCATCCAGTTTTTTGCCACGCCCGCGTGCCTGCAGCCAGCATCCAGTCTTCTGCCACGCCCGCCTTGAATCCAGAGCTCCTAGAATAAAGAGGAAGAAAAGGACAATGTTAGAAAACAAACTTATTTCAAATTCCTCACCTGATTCCGGATCCATTTCTGTCCCGACCTGAAAGTACATCAGTCCTGCACGCGTCGCTTCGCCAGCTCCAGCACGGCGCCATACTCACCAGTTCTCACAGCATCTTTCGATCTGGCACTGTCTCCATCATTTCTTCGCCGTACTCCGGCACCTAGGGGCACAAGAATAACAAGGTGAGCCAAGGGAATCAACAAATACCTCTTACCACCATAGACTTACCTGATTTACCACCGGTGGTATTATTCTCCATATCTTCATATGCCGCATCTGTAAAGAGGGAGAAAAACAACACGTTAACGCATGCAATAGTTACCGGACAGCGTTGGGTAACACAGACTCTTACCTGAACGCCAGCAGCAGCTACAAGAACTTCTTCTCACGAATTCAGTTGCAACTTAAGGAAGGAAGGGGACAAGAGTGAACATCAGGCACATTGAACTCTTTGAACTTGATACTTACCAATCCCGCCTGGGACTTCAGAGTCAATGCTTACCGGAACTCTCCCAGCGCCTTCAAACCAGTGAAGTAACTGGTATCTACGCGCCCCTGCAAGACACGCAGGATGGAGAGCTCATCTTTTACAAACATAAGGTGAGGTTACTAAGAGGATATCGGAGGTGATTAGTGGGGGAGAGCGAGAACAGTTGGGAAGCCATCACTAAAACCCACAGGTGGCTAATCCCTGTCTCCACTTGCAGGAAAATACTTCTTTGGGTCCAACAGACAAGACTAGGCGGGCCAGTCCAGAAAGTCATCTCTGCACTACGCATCACGTTGACGGAGACCGCAGCTGTCCGGGTCCGATCAACACCCCTGTGGGGTCCAGGTGAGCGTAACACAAATTTGTATTACCGTTGTGTTTAGCTGCAGTGTGTGAGAGTTGCATGGGCCCATGTGAGTGAGAGTGATGCGCGCGCTGTATGTTGTGTATGAGTGTCTGGATGTGCGTTGTTACGTGATTTTGTATTTAATTGCAATGGCTGGGCGAGTGAGATTTTGTTGTGTATGGGTGCATTATTGTGCCTGAAATTGCATTGTGTTTTGTGTAACCTCTTTCTTGCAGGTGTTGGTGAACTTGTGGGACTCTGGACTCGTGGATGGGGGTACTCTCCCGCACGGACCAGGGGTTGATGGTCTGATCTTAATATGTGTACCAATGGAAAACTGTCAGATGTTTAAGTATATTTTCTTGCAGCTCGGGTTCCCTGTACTGGGTTTGGATGGACTTGTGGGTGGGGGTACTTACGGGTTGAGATGCTTCATTAAGAACAGCATTTGTTTATCCTGTGCTTAAAGTATTTTGATGTAGTGAATTGCTGCACTTACAGTTATCTCTTACTAACTGCTGAAATGATGTTTTGCACATTATGCCACATTTATGCAATGTTTTGCATGTATGCCCGCCTATCGTGTGTTTGGAGGTGTGCATATGGTGCGTGAGATGAGCACTGCAGTGTGTAGATCTGGGGTCATTAATTGTTGTGGCGTTCTACATTGGTGCAGGTGGTGGGGACTGGTGTCCTCAGTCATGGTGTGGTGTCCTGCGTTTGCGCAGTTGGCTGGACCTGGGGTCTGGGTGAGTGTGTGTATGCTGCTACCGAGATATTACACTCTGCCCTTGCAGCGCCAGCAGAGCCCCTTTTATTAAACCCCTTTTATTATTTGAGCGCTCACGTCAACAAAACACTAGACCCGCACACAACACGGGTGCAAGCGGAAGAGCTTCATGTGTCATCAGGTGTGGTACGAAAGAGTCAAACGAGCATGGAACTGCCCAGGATGTATTACTCAATTGGAGGTCTAGAAATCTAATCCAGTCTTCCCAAGTAAGAAGTTAAGTTGCTGAGTGGTGTGCGAGGGTGCCACATGATAGATCTCATTCACCAAGGGAGTAGGTGTTTCTTTAAATCCGACTGAGGGGGGGGGGGTGATCCTGGGGAGCTCCAACCGCCCTGTGTCAGAGGCTGTGACCCCTCAGGGTGCTCTTGTGACATGGAGGGGGGTGCCAGTGAGCAGGATGTTCCAAGATAGGAGGGAGGAGGTGTACAGGGACGATGAGGATGACACAGTTTCATCATCCTCCTCTCTATGGTCGCATGGTACTCCAGCCTAGGGAAGGGACCAATAGGGCGGACGCGGTTCTGCGGTCACAACCCAAAAGCAACCCGTTACCTGCATTCGATGTCACAGGATCTCCAGCGACATTGGGCCCACAATGGGCTCTGAGGTGCGAGAGACTGCACACGATCTTTGCCACCAGGGGTAGTGATGATGCCACAAAGAAATCAATGTTGCTCTTCTGTGCAGGCAGTGAGGTCCACAGACTGTTTAAGACACCTCCTCAAGGGGATGGGTCGTATTCGAGTACAGGAGCAGCTGGGATAAATGATTTCATATCTACGGTAAATGTAGAGAAGCATTTTAACTTTGACATGCACAACAAAGCCCAGCAGAGTCGGCAGATGCTTTCTACACACGTGCGAGGCATCTCGATTCAAAATGCACATTCAGAGATGAAGAAGGCAAGATTAGAGGGCAAGTAATCCAGACATGCTGCTCCACGCAGCTGAGGAAACAAATACTTAAAGAACCCGGACTGCCTCCCCTGAGAATCCTGTATCTGGACACGGTCTAGGATTTAACAAACGTAAGGGATATATGGTGGATGCCACGAAGGCAAGCAACCCAAAAGGTCCCAGTCTCAGGGGAAGACTGAGAAATCACCAATGTCAGGAAAGTTTTTTTTTAAAAAACTGGGAACAATGCAGAGTATCTCTGCCACACAACCAGGGATACCCAGCAATAGGTCACCCAGGTGGAAGATGTGGGAAGCTAAATCACTTATCAAGCATGGTATGGCTCCACAACCATTTCAAATAATGCCTGTGCTGCCATGAGAGCACCTTACCAGGGTAGAGGTTGTATCTCAAGAGCGCTTGGATCCACAAGGAATCATGGCAGACACTTTTGATGCAGAGGATGTGTTTATAGTCTCAGCGATCTTGTGTGGAACAGGTGGGAAAAGACGACAGCTACGCTACGTGGTCACAAACTTATCCGCAACTGTGCCTGTACTAATCTACACAACTGTCTCTGTCAATATGATGCCTGCAGAAGAGTTTCATAAACTGAAGCCGACACAGAAACTGGTGATGCCCAAAAGACGCATCTTTATTTATGGTAGTAATCATCCTCTACCACTGGAACAACCCTTCCACACAAATGTGGGACATGGTCGTGCATCACATGCTATGTCACTGTGGGGGCAACTTTCAACACTCCTAAGCTAAAGCACAGCAGAATATTTGGATTTAGTGCACTTTATGTACAACATATATGAAACTGACATTCAACACCTGCAAGCTGAGTCAAGAGTGTGGGATCCTTACAAGGGTAGGAAGTGCACCTATCTAATGACCCCACCATGAGCTCCCCATCTAGCTCGTTGCTCAGTGCCACAGACGCATCACATCTCACAGAAAAAAGTGGAGAAAGAATTAGCAAGGAGATACTCCTATGCCCTGAACCTCTTCCATTGTCATTGCCACAAAGCCGAAGCAACCAGGGGAAATCCGCATTTGTGTAGTGTGGCATGCTGGAGAGAGGAGTCTGACAAAGGGGTGGCATGGTATGAACACTTCTTTATTAAATAATAAGAAGGAAAGGCCTAACTCTCCCTATTCTAAAGGGTACTCTCTGCCTAACTAAGGGAAACTGTGAAACTGGGTGCTCGTCGTCAGAGTGGTTGTCCAAATAAAAAGAAAGTCCTGTTCTCTGTCCAGAACTACCTAACTCTAGCACTGCTGCTATATACCAAAATAACATAATGAACACCAGGAGAATGGCTCCCTTCTCCTAGTTCACTGGTATCCATCTTAGTGATTGTGTTTAAATAATCTTAACTAAGAGTTAATGTTCCACAAGGATGTTGAATACCAGGAGGATGACTCCCCCTTCTGGTCCAATGCTTCAGCATCTTGCCAATATATGTGACAACCGTTGTCCTAGTTTCTGCATCAACAAATCTGTCTTAGGAAGCCAGAAGAATGACTCCTGTCTCTTGGTTCACTTGTCTTTTGATGACAGTGTTTCTTAACAGTTTTTTTATTAGACGTTGTACTTCTCTCCAGCCTTCTTCCCTGCTCACCAATCTTCTACATTTCGTTGTTCAACCACGTTTGGATTAGTTTTGTAAGAAATTCTACAGTGTGGAATTGTTCCCATGGATGAATTTACTTTGCTTACAGTTGTAATGAATATTGTGGTGAGGGAGATTACTCCCAAGTCTTTGGTTATCTTTGCCATCACTGAGATGAGGTAGATCACTCCTTGCGGCTTTGATAGTTCTTACAACAATTATAGCTTGTTCCACTTTGCTTCTACTTATAATAAGTACTAGGAGGGGCAGAACCATTCCCAAGTTCTAGTTCATTGTGGTTACTCTTATAACCACTACTGAGATAAGGGTACCCCACCCAAAGCTTTCCTCACTTTGATTGGTTTTACCACAATTGTGAGACAAGTGAGATCACTCCTGATGTCTTCGTTATATTTAGTGTTATTTCAAAGATGAGGAAAATTACTCGTGATGATTTGTTCGGTTTTACAACGATTACTGAGATGAGATAGATCACTCCCAGTGCTTTGATCAGCTTTACCATTACTGAGATGAGGGATATCACTCCTTATGCTTTAATCAGCTTTGCAAGAATTATTGAGAGGAGGGAGATCTCTCCCGATGATCAGCTTTACTACAATAACTGAGATGAGGGAGATCACTCCTGATATTTTGATCAGTTTTCCAACAATTACTGAGACAAGGGAGATCCCTTCTGATGCTTTTGGTATTCTCCCCCAAGTCCCTACCTGGTTTACTGTGGTTACCGTTACCTCTTGCTTGCAGTGACCATGTCGCTGGTTCTTCCTTGAATGTTGGGGCCACTCTTCTGCCTTCGTCGCTCATTGCCACTCTTTCCTCACTTCTCTCTACCCCGCTTCGGTTCTGCAGGGCCTATGGTTCACAGGTATAAGCGTTGTTAAGGGACCTACCCGTCCACCTCGCTGAGGTCACGCCACTGTTAACCCAATTATCACTTCTGCATTGGTTGAGCATCCTTCTAGCTCCTGAGGCTTCCTCTGACCTTCCATCCACGTCCTCTCAACCGAGGACTTGCTTCTCGGTCCGGCGTCTTAGTTGCCGGGTTGGAACTTTCTGGGCAGGTGTGTCTTCATGCTGGCTTCTCTCTTGTTTTCCTGGTTCTCTGTCGGGCAGTCCTTTGTTAGTTTTTATGGTCGGTAACTGGGTCCTCCCCATCACAATGTGATAGTCCCTTGTCTGTATCTATGATGCACTCTTCAGGTCTCCTCTGGGCCACCTTTACTCTGTACTTTGGATATCACTTGAAAGAGTAGTTTGTATAGCGCCCATAATTTTCTTCTTCACAGTATTTCCATTAAACACTGAATTAGGTTTTATAGGAAGAAAAGGAGGAGTGTCACAATAACATACTGTGGTACAGTCAGAGGCTTTTCTTACAGATTTTAGGGATTTCGGGTACTCAAAGGTAAGAGGGTTAGGGAGTTCCACAAGGGAATGGGAGTCACCATCCCCTGAGGGAAGTATTTCCCTGTGAGGTTCTCCTGCTTTTTATCAACCTTAGGGGGAATATCAGGTAGCGGCCTCACCTCCTTAGCCTCACAGGGAAGCGGTCCCCCATGGGGAGAAGTGACATGATCCCACGATTCATCACAGTAGACATGCAGATACCGCATCGAGCGAATCAAAGAAAATAGCATCTGACTCCCATGCTTGATGACCTTCTGGCAGACCTCCAGGAAGCCAAAGTGCTCTCAATGATATACCTGCATTCCAGATATCATCAGCTACCCGCCCACAAAGAACCATGCCCCATAACAACATTCTCAATTTATGTAGGTTTATTCAGATACAAGGGGCTGCGTTTCGGGGTGTCTCCAGCAGCCAAAGGGTTTCAGCACATGATAAATTGGGTGCTCAACATGAGTGATGACATACTCATATTCTCAGACAGAGAAAGAGCATCTATGGAGACTTAAGGCTGAGTTGCACAGGCTGCGCCAAAAGAACCGCACTCTACATGAAAAACTGCTGTTAACTGCAAAAGAAAGTCAATTTCTTTGACTTTGCATTTCAGGACACCGGCATATCGGTAGACAATCAGAAGGTACTGGCCATCAAGGTTTTTGTACCTCCCGATTCCCCAGAGGACACCGGCATATTGGTAGACAATCAGAAGGTACTGGCCATCAAGGTTTTTGCACCTCCCGATTCCCCAGCGGAGGTCTGAAGTTTTCTCAGTATGATACATTTTTGCAGCTAGATTTTCCAAAACCTGGCCACCATCACAGAGCTTTTGAGGAACCTGATTCGCAAAGACACGGATTGGCAATGGGATTCCACAATTTCCAAGGTGTTTCAGGATACCAAGGCGGCGCTGGCCGAGAACACGACACTTGTGTTTTATGATCCGCTCAAATGATATGAGATCTTGGTGGATGCCAGCCCTGTCCGGCTAAGGGTGGAGTTAATTAAGGTGGATGCCAACAGTGTACATTGTCCCATTGCTTTCAGCAGCAAAGCGCTGACTCCTATGGAGAGGAGGTACTCACAGAGAACGGGAGGCACTGGCTGTACTTTGGGGTTGCAGTCACTTTCACCTGTATGTTTTTGGTAATCCAATCACAGTTGCATTGGATCACAAGCCTCTCCTGCCTATCTTACAAGGTTCATCACTTTGTCCCTTCCTGCGACTGGAAAGGTGGATGTTACAGTTGCAAGATTACGTAATGACTCTAAAAATTTGGAGCAGGTGCAAGTAACATAGCTGATTGCTTGTCACACCATCCACTTGAGAAGATGCTGAAGCTCTAGTGAACATGATTACAATGTTCACTGTGCCAACATTATGACCCTGCAGGTCATCACAGAGACCACTGCTCAACCTCACAGCATCCAAAAGGTGGTTAAGCAAGTCTAGGGTGGTCAGTTGAGGTCTCTGTAGGTGGACATAATGCAATACATGCAAGGCGCACAGGAGTTAACGCATGGCCTTTAGAAGGTTGATTCAGAGCTATCTGTGGGGGAAAGAAGTTCTACAATGGGGCACCTGTATTGTAATTCCTCCGGGGCTAATTCAGAAGATGATCACATTGGCTCATACCGGCCAACAGGGTGAAAATAAGACACAAGCCAAGCTACGTCAAAAGAACTGGTATCCAGAAATGTACCAAAAAGTGGATGATGTTGTAGCTAAATGCCAATGGTGTCAAGCAACAAGCACCATGCTAAAAACCACCACAGAGCATTTTACACTATCGTTGAGTATGGATTTCGGCACCATTCAGCAGAACCTACACTTTCTAGTCATTCCAGATGTATTCTCTATATACCCGATGGTGAGATTTGTGGCGGCTGAAACAGTGGTGCCAGTGGTTGAAGAGGTGTTTGCCACTCATGGGCTCACACAATCTGCTCACTCTGACAATGGGCCACTCTTCCAGAGTGCTGCATTCAAGGAGTTAATATACTTCTTTGGAGTTCCTGTGGGGTTCCCCAGGGGTCTGCTTTATCCCCACTTCTCTTTAACCTTTATCTTTGCCCGCTTGCAGACCTTATTCAGGAGCACGGAGTACAGTTTTACACATACGCTGACCATACTCAGCTGGTTTTTTCACTTGGACTCCCCAGAATCTGACTCCCTCCCTAAACTTAGAAACTGCCTGGCAGCAGTAGGGGATTGGAGGACCTGCATTTGGCTAAGACTAAATCATGGTCACTGGCTCCGTTACAGCGCAGGCAGCCTGGACCAAGGATTTCTGGTAACAATCTTTCTGACCATGCCCCATACCCAGCATGTTAAGATGCTGGGTGTTAAAATCTTATCCTCTGGCTCTCGGGACCTTCACATTTCGGTGGTATGTAATTCAGGTTTTCTGAAGTAAAAAATCTTGGAAAAAACACTGCCTTTTCTTCCATCGGAAGCTCGAGACAAAATAGTGGCAGCATCCATTTTAGGGTCCATAGATTACAGTAATGGTATCTATTTAGGCCAAGCAGCCCTTTTAATCTAGAGGTAGCAGCTACTTCAAAATGCTGCAGCCAGACTGGCTTTAGGAGCTAACCGCTTTGCTCATTCTAAGGATCTTTTTCAGCAGCTTCAATGGGGACCAGCCAAATTAAATTTAAGATCTTCTGCATTGCTCACCGTACAATTCATCAGACTGGTGAGGGGTACCTTCAGGCTAAACTGACCCCTACGTACCATCTAGGGCTTTTTGGTAGGCTTCCCAGAACCTCCTACGTTTCCGCAGAGTGCGGGCAGCGGGGTTGAGCTTTCTCGACTCTTGCCCCTGCTATGTGGAACTATGCTATGTGGAACTTTCTCCCGGTTCAGCTTCGGGAGGTGAGCGATCATTTGGACTATGCTTTCGTAGCGCCTAGATGCCGCTGGGCCGTAGCCCGTGCTTTATACATTCGGTTACATTATATGGCATGCTAATACAATAAGAGTTGCAATGTCAAAGATTTTATAATGTTAATGTTTGGTTTATGGTGAAGGAGGGATGTTGTAACGTACAAGTGTCACGTGGTTACACGTGCGGCGGACGTGATGTGTGACAGATGATAAAAGGCCATTGCCTCAGCAAGGCGGGGCCATCATGTAACACCGAACCAGAGTGAGAGTGTTACTTGCGCGCTGTATCCCAGCTCATGCCCCTCCCCAACCATGTGCGCCACCAGAAATAGGAGCCTTCCAGTTAGAAGAAGATTTGCAGTGATGTCACCTGTTGCAATAGATTGTGTCTTAATGTCATGGCCAAATGATACTTTATTGAGACCGGGGCTACCCAGGCTCGGCGCAGGCACTGGCCTGCTAATGGCCAGGCACTCTGAAAGATAAACGTCAACGGCGCTTTGTTATCAATGGAGTTGGGTTCAGGTGTTGGCTGCAGAAAACCAATTGCTAAATAAATGAACACGCTTGATTTCAATTCGTGATGCTGGGACTGATCAGGAGGACACGGTAGAAGTTCACCAGACTGACAGGAGCCATCGGCCATTGCGCTCACTGGATTGTACGCACACATTTCGATAAGATGCACTCGAGGGAAACCTGAAGGAAACCTGTCGTTTCCCAAGTGTTTGCCAACTGCGTGCACATTTGTTTGACAAGCTGGCGTGTGGGCCTTGGTTTTCATGCTTCAACATCTCTCGGTAACAGTAATTATTCTGAAGACGTGTTTGAAAACATGCCTGCCCTTATGTCGAGCCAGACGACAGAATTAAAAGGCAGACTCCCGCCTCTTCTTTGTGCAGAGTAGTACATCAATAATTATGGCGTAATGATCCAGTTGTCCTTCCTGTCTGTGTCTCACTCCTTCAAACTTTGCTTAGCCATACTAAGTCACATTCCTTACGTTTAGCATTTAACATTTTTTTTAATATTGTGGGTCTTTGTTGACGCAATTTACACATATCGGAGGCAACTGATTCACAAATGATGATGTAGGCAGAGAGTGCAGCGCACTTACACGACAACATGCCAGAGAAGATAGTCCGTGTTTTAACTTTGCATTCTGGAATTTGTAGTCCCACTTTTATAATGGGGGCAATCCAGAACTCCAACTCCCAGAATGCATAGTTAAATCAGGAGTGGACAAGCATAACCCAATGGAATGGCTCATGTTGGCAGGCGTACGCACATCATGCTCACGGGAATCTCACCATGCAAAAGGTTTTATCCACAAAGGGGATCCACATACCATGTGCAGGTCAGGCAGTGGCATTGCCTGGAAATCAAAGTGGGGCTGGACAATCCCATTTGCATGTGCCCCCAGCGTCTACAACAGATCCAGCTGGGGCCTTCTGACATGAGGCACAGAGTGCATAACGTAGGCGATCCATGGATGTGCTCTCAACTGATCTTGACATGTCTGCTGCTGCTCGTGCCCTAATCACACAAAATCTACATTTAGAGCGCAAGGCAAATGCATACCCAAATATTTCTGAATCTCTCTACATCCGAAGGTCATCAATGTTCAGTTTGCATGAGCAGAGAGGTCATTTTTTTCCTGGCAGGTTTCCTTCAAATTGGGTTCTTATGATCATACTTTATAACAAATTGGAAATAAATTAGTTTATAACAAACTGAGTAAGATACCAAAACAACAAATGAGCATTTATTGGGGTTACTTAACAGGAAGGAGCTGAAGAACCTCCACTTCAAGGAATGGCTCCTCCCTCACACCTACCCTACTCACCCCCAATTAACCTGAGACTGTGTGATCTTCTCCCCCTGTTTCCCTTGTGAAAACAAAATCAAAATATCAAGGATGAGTACCCCAAAAGGAAATACACCAAACACGGGTTACAAAGGAACATACAAAGTACTTTATTTTATACTGAAACCAGTTACAAAAACAGAGCAAAATCAGATAGCTATCGGCCCTCAGTACAACAAAACAAATTCCAGCGTGGTTCAGCGTGTTCAGTGAGAGATGCTGTACATTAGAATGCATTGGCTTTTTATACACTTTGTGGGCACGATGTCCAGCCCCACTTCGGGTTAATATTCCACTTAATACATCACCGATCTAGGGTTCGTGCCAAGTTTCAAACAACTGCATATAACTGGTTTGCCTTTAATACATGTATCAACAAGCCTATACAGCAACTGTGTGATCTGGGATTTTCCATGTTAGTCTTCTTAAACATTTTTACAATGTGGTTAAACAAGTGTTCTATGTTCAGTATTTTAAATACATTGGTTTTATAGTATACTCATGGATTAGTTTCTTTACACGAGTAATCCCTTACACACAAGTCAACGAAGAACAGGGTCTCAGTTCACAACCTCAACAAGTGGCCTGTAGGCAAGTTACATATTAGCTATGTACAGAGGTCAAGACGGCCATGTTGTATTTTGGAATGACATCGTCCACCATTTTAACTCACAGGGTGACTTTTACAAAGCGAATCCTAAAATGGCGGATGAACCTAAAATTTCGGCTTACATTGATTTTAAGGTCAGGACCTTGCAAAACAGATTCTTTCGCAAGCGACTTTCGAGCAGCTTGGCGTAGGCCAATATACATATATTTATTGCAATAGGAGGCACGATATAATTTCTTTTTTGACAAACCCTCCTTTTGGCCCATGCCAAGTGCTAAAACTACTGCAGATCTCCTTGCAAATAACTCCATGCATCATCGTACATGCACCCTGAATCACTGTCAGAAATATCTATTGACATTAGGTAATTTGCTAAAATTTCTTTCAACACATATTCTTTAGAAGTTTTGTCTGGGGCATACACTTTATGTCCTATCGAACCTATCGCTTGTGCGCAACATCCACCTAGCATCAAACACATACCAGGTAGACACTGAATACAGCAACAAAGAAACAACAAGATTCCCAAAATAATCAGCAAGACCGAAAGTACCTTCCAACCCCAAGATCGCAAGAAGTCCCAGAACTAAGCGCTAAGATCCCAGTTTCCCTCGGGAACATGCACTTCGGAACTAAGGACGTGCAGATTCTGTATTGCCTTGAAGATAGTTGGGGAGGAATCTGGTGCGAAAACACAGCAAGCGGACCCCACTAATTTACACACTCCACCACGCTCAGCCAGAATGACATCTAATGCCATTCGGTTTTGAAGTGCTACTAAACTTATTGCCTTCTGTTCTAACGTCATATTATGCAGTATGTCCGTGGTCTGGTTGATGGTTCTCTCCAGTACTCTCGCTAGCTTTGTAATGTCGTCCGAACTCGCTATCTGCCCCCAAAATGGCACAACTGATTTTGCTATATCTCTCAAGATTTGTGCTGGGGTGTCACCATTCTCGTCCCGCCGTGGACGAGCCTTTGAAACTTCTCTTGTACTAGCTATAAACACCCCAGGTAACAGGATCCCTAAATAACAGGTTCCCTGCCAATCCCTGGGAAACCATGGGAATACTACATTACCGCAGACAAAGTAGACAGGTTCGCCTACATACAAAGGTCTGTTTTCCCCAGTCAAATTTGCAACGTTGGCACAACCTAGAAAATTTCCCATTGACTGAGTTCCATTCCTCTGTATGCAAAAGGAAACTGAATCGGGGCTATGATTAACAGTGTAAGAAGGAGGCATGGCATCCTTATTGCCTATTGGAGCCATCTTAAAGGAAATCAAAGATTGGAAAGGACGAGACAGTTTATCAGAAGGCCTTATAGAAGCAACATTCGGTGTACACCTGTTTGCGAAAAGCGAGCATCCCAGGGGAGTCAAAACACGTTTCTCAAAACTATTCAAATTGGTGCCATCAAAGTTCCCTGAGATGCTATCATTCCACCAGCCAAAGAACAGTGCTCTAAGAGAAGCATAGCAAGCAGTTGTCAAAGTAAAGGATGAATATACCAACCTAGCCCCTTATCCCCGTGTTGCGGTAAATGTGAGCAGACCCAACAGTTAGACTTATTAAAAATGTCATGCGTAGCATTCATGATAAGTAGTAAAGTGTTATTGTGGTACCTTTGTCTATGCTGAGAGTCCCTAGGGGATAGAGTATGCAAATGTACAACGGGAGTAGGAACAATAGGTGTACTTTCAGTAGGTAACAAAAGTTCTAAAGAATGTGTTTCCTCAAGATACCACAATCCTAAGGCAGCGACTATTAAAAACCCAAATATCATTATAAAAATACAGCAATACATCTTCGGGGCCCAGGGATTTTGTCCATCGTCCCGGTTGGTCACCCCCTTATTTACAAGTCCCATACGAGCAGTAGCGGTAGCAGGCATTGTAGTCTTCAAACGGATACCCCAATGTTCGTTGCTGGTGACCTCCTGGTTGAGCGACTTCTTAGTCCTTCCACAACTCTAGCCAACAGAATCCCCTTTCTCAAATTTGGGCAAAAACAAGCCCTCGATAATCCTTTTCTTCTTCAAATGCACAGCCAAACCGTTCCGTAAGTCTATCGGATGGACAGCAAAACCTTGCCGTAAGTCTATTTTCTTGGACGCAGATTGTACTTTACTTTTCCCGGTACTGATTGATCCGGAAACAATATGTCGTCACTTCCTGCTGGAAGCAACGTGTCGGAAACAAGTGAAGATGCCGAATTTGAAATAGCAGTTTCTGGATGCAAAACATTTGGAGAGTGTGGAGACAAAATGGCAGCTTCCCCAGGCCTAACGGGCTCAGAGAGATTCTCCGACACACTCTCCGTGCGGCTTACTGCTTTGGGATCGTTGGTTTCAGTATTAGCGAGGGGTTCTGTTTCTTCTGTAACGTGTGGAAAAGGTGAGGAAGTTTCTTGACGTGGGACGCGTGGATCCAGTTCTTTCTCCCAGTGATCCGCACCGCTGTCTGGGTGACCAACAGGACTTTGAACGGCCCACACCCGCGAGGCACAAGGCAAGAGGAGCGGTCAAATACGTTGTCGAGCACCCAGCTTCCAGGCCGTATACTGTGGCCCGGGCCCTCATATCGCACAGGTAAAGCTTCTCGTACCTGGTGATAAATCAAATACAGGTTTTTAGTCAACTGGCTACAATAATCTGAAAGTTATACATTTTCAACATTTCTCAATGAATTGCATTTAGGAAGGTTCCAAATATTGGCAGGTCTCCCCATTACCACCTCAAATGGAGAGAGCCCAGTCTTAGTTTGAGGGGTTGTACGCATGGATAACAACACGATCGGTAAGGCGTCCGGCCATTTTAGTTTGGTGCCGGCACACGTCTTAGCAAGCTTGTTCTTAATGATACCGTTGTGTCTTTCTACTAGTCCGGCGCTCTGAGCATGTCTGGCCGAATGGAACCGTTTGTCAATTCGTAATGCCGTACATATCTGCAGAATTACAGCAGCGACAAAATGTGGACCATTGTCTGAGGAGATAACTCTTGGTAGCCCGAACCGTGGGAAGTATTCCCTTAACATAATTTTTGCAGTAGTCAAGGCTGTAGCATCTTTAACAAGGAAAGCCTCAACCCATTTACTAAAAGCGCAGATAACCACCAGCACATATTTTTTATTATCACAGCGTTCCATTTCAATGAAGTCGAAGGGGACAGAGGGTGGACCAAAACTTCCCCTTGGAGTTACTGTCCCCTTTCCCACATTGTGTTGTAGGCAAATCATGCAATCCTGGACGTAGCGCTGGTCAATTTTTGAAATTTTGTCATTCACCCAAACTTTCTCTAACATTTTTGTCATCTTCTGGGCACATACATGCGTAGGACCATGGGCCATGATGACCATCATCATTATATATGCGTCAGGGAGTAGCCATTTCCCTTCCGCCATATCCACCCAACACCTGTAATCATCAAGTTTCCCCAAGCCTTCAGCCCACCTTTTGGATTCTTCTAACGTGGAATCAGCTTGGATATCCCGTACAGCCCCAACACCCTCATCCATTGCATAAGCATTTACAGTCTCCCTTGAAACATACATCTCCGTAAGGAGATCGGTAGCAGTTTGTCTAGCTATCTGATCAGCGAAAGCATTCCCTTTCCCTATATCATCTGTAATCTTTCGATGCGCTGCACATTTCATAACTGCTTACTGAGTAGGGAGAGCAAGTGCTGAGAGTAGTTGTACTATTAGGGAGCCATGTTGGATTTTGGTGCCATGTGAAGGCACCAAAAGGCATACTGACTATCAGTATATATATTTACTGCAAGCCCTTCGGAAAGTTCACAAGCTCGGGTTAATGCTATAATCTCTGCGGCCTGGGCAGAATTATGCATGATTCTCTTAGTTTCCACATCCGTGCTTAATGTAGTGATCGCATAAGCAGCTGTGGATGTACCATCCGGAAGTTTGAAGCAGGAGCCATCACAAAACAGCTCTCCTTGCGGATTACCCAAAGGAGTATCTTTCATATCAATTCTACCCTTTGTCTCTTGTTCGGTCGTACACAAACAATTATGTGGCACTTCATCGCTGCAAGTAGTATCTTGCGGGAAAGGTAGGAGTTCAGCCGGATTAAGAACACAACACCTCTTAATTTGAATGTGAGGAGCAAACAAGATCAATTCATATTTTGTCAACCGTGCAGAAGTGAGGTGTTGCGTTTGAGTTTGGTTCAGTAGAACATCTACAGAGTGAGGCATCATCAGGGTTAAATCATGGCCTAGGACCATTCCCTCATTCTGTTTTACAGACACAGCAGCAGCAGCGATAGCTCACAAACATCTTGGCAAAGCGCATGCTACAGGATCAAGGGCGAAAGAAAAGTAACCGCACAGCCTATTCTTCCTTCCATTTACCTGCGTTAATACAGCCAAAGCACATCCATCACATTCATGCACAAACAACACAAAGCCCTTTTCATAGTTTGGTGTGCCCAAAACTGGTGCAGAGCATAATGCAGTCTTAAGCAAGTCAAACGATTGCTGGTGTTCCGCGTTCCATGGCAATGGCGTAGAAATGCCATTCTTCGTCAAAGCCAACATCGGTTTGATCACTAGTGAAAAATATGGGATCCACAACCTACAGTAAGAAGCCATATCTATCAAGGCTCTAAATTCCTTCTGTGTATTTGGGACAGACATGCCAGAAATATGTTTTATTCGTTCAGGTGTCAATCTTCTTCCCTCCTTTGACAGGAGATAGCCTAAATAGGCGACCTCCTGGCAACAATATTGAAATTTTTTAAGCGAGGCTTTGTGACCATGCTTAGCTAGATGGATAAGCAATAAAACAGTGCCCTCCTTACAGGCACTCTCAGAGTCAGCAGCTAAAAGCAAATCATCAACGTACTGAAGCAAAGTACAGGTAGAGGGCAATTCAAGGGTATCAAGTTGTTCTTTCAAAGCCCTACCATAAATGCTAGGACTCTATGTGTACACTTGAGGTGCACGTGTAAATGTGAACGAGCGTCCCCCTAAGGTGAACGCAAACAAGTACCTCCTATCCTTGTGTATAGGAATACTAAAGAAAGCCTTCTTTAGATCCACCACACTAAAGTAAGTAGCTGTAGCTGGAATCATGGTTAGGATTGTCGTTACATCAGGCACAATTGGAAATTGTGGAGCGACGACTTTATTAATGGCACGTAAATCAATTATGAAACAGAATGGAATTGCATTATCGCCTTTCTTGTACACAGGAAAAATCGGACTGTTACACAAACTTCCTGAAATTTCTTCAATCACCCCGCGATGCACAAAATCGCAAACACTGCATTTCAAAGCTTGCTCGCCCTCAACTGAAATCTTATACTGGGGAATGCGTGGCAGCTCAATTCCATGTTTCAAAACTATCTTAACAGGTTCAATCTGTAAAACACTCACATCATTGTCGTCAACACCCCATAAGCTCTCTGGCACATTAATAAATTCTGGCAGCAAAGGTCTAGTCAAGAATTGCGAGACAGAAAATTGCTGTGGTGAAATCGTCAAGCGCACTCCATCAGAAGAACAATAAAACACTGCATTTAATTCTTTTAACAGATTCAACCCCAGCAAGTTCTCTCCACAATTCGAAGTCAACAGAAATGGACAGTGGTCCATAAAGGGACCCAAAGAAATAGGCACCGGCAAAGAAACCGGACAAACAACTGGTGTGCCAGAAAACCCTACAGAAACATTGGTTTGCCCTGACAGTGGAATGTTTAGAACCCGTGAATGATCAATGGAACACTTTTGTGCTCCAGTGTCTATCAAAAACTGATGTTTCCTATTTCCCATCATCATTTCAACGTAGGGACCTTTCTGATTGACGGGAATAGGTGTAGGTTCCAAACCCTGCTTCGGGCAATCCTAACGAAACAGAATGTCATCAAAAGGAAGCTCTTCAGATAAATATGCAGCGGAAGGATGATCAAATATGTTCCTGGTGTCCACACTCAAAATCTGATTATCCTGCGAGAAAGGTTGCTGAGGGTGCTGTGCAAACTGACCTCTACCAGGGCCCCCTACACCCGGGCGACCTCTTGATGGTCTACCCATATTTCCAAATGTATTATTTGACCTTTGTTGAAGGACGGGGCATTGTGCTCGCCAATGACCCTCTTGACGACAATAAGCGCACTGGTTAATATTCACAGGACCCAAGGGCACATTCCCTTGCGGGACATACTGTCCTCTAATCAGAGAACTACCCCCTCTGGGGCCTCTAACAATCTGCTGCAACAGCACTTTAGTTTTCAAATCGCCTTTTCGTTTTTCAACCCTATCTTTTTCATTATTGACACGGTTCTCGTAGTACTGAGCCATGTGCAGTACTTCTGCTTGTGATTTCGCCTGCCAAGCACTCTCAGAAGACATAGGGGTCATTACGACCCTGGCGTTAAGGGTTTAACAGCGCTGTAAAAAGTGTCGGCGCCGTTAAACCCTTAACGCCTGATTACGAGGTCCCTTTGCGGGACCCGACCTTAACGGCTGGTTTTACCAGCCGTTAAAGTAGGGTGCCGCAAAGGGACCTTGGTGCTAATTACGGTACAGCAATTTGCGGTACCGTACTTAGCGCCTTCCTCAGTCCCATTGAGCCCTATGGGGCGAAAATGGGAATGGGGAAGGGCCATGGTGAAATGGGGAAATACCGCCCCGCCAACCTTGGAATGGGGCGGTATTTCCCCATTCCACCATGGCGGACTCGTTACAACACCGGCACCAACCATGGTGCTAATAGCGCCATGGTTTAGCGCCGGGGTTGTAATAAGGGCCATAATTTGTGACTGGATGTCAGGCAGCAATCCACGCACAAATTTGTCCACAAACAACCTTTTCCCAGACTCTGTGCCTAGGTCTTGTCCACTGAAATCCGAGAATACCTGTTCGAACTGATTAAAGAACTCGTTCGCACACTCAGACTTTCCTTGGACACAAGCCATAAATTTGTCCCATATAATTCTTTTTTCTGGAATTATAGTTTTTAATTTTGCAATAATTCTATCAGGCAAAGTTAGTATCACCTGAGGTGGTCTTTCACCAGCTGGCCTTTCTCCATCGAATCTAGTTATATTCACCCATGTATCTCCCAACCCTGCTACGTCGTCTATAGTTCTAACTTGTTTCCACAAATCTACGGGCAGGAGTACAGGGAATAACAAATCAATATCGCCTAAGGTGAATACTGAGGCTTGCAAGACGGACTCTATTTCTTTATAGAATTCCTGTCGGATTTTTCCTAATATCGGGAATAGATTGCCTAATAGTATTCACTTCCTGTCTCGAGAACGGGACATGAACGAACTGTGATACATAATGTGCCGGAATGTCCACAGCGACTATACCCCGTGCAGCATCGGCCGCAACCTCAACCTTCGGAACAAATGTCGGAGGAACCTCTCTCATAGGCAACTGAGAAGTAGGTGACTCCGAACGCTTACTAAGCAACAGAGCTAAATCGAGCGCTAAAGCAGTCGAAGAAGTGTCAAGTGAAAAAGCTCTCTTGTAAATACTCAATAACTATGTGGGACAACTAATCTTTCTTTTTACACAATCATCCTTTAGGTACTCTATAATCACCTGTATCACTTTCCTCTGCATTTCTGGCGTATACTGACTATACATGTCATATACTTCAACTGAAGTTATCGACATATCCGAAATCCATCTAAGTGCGTCCTTCGTACAAATTCGTGCTTCCTCAGATATCAATTTACGACAAGGAAGGAACCGTTTCTGTACATACATACTTTCCTCCTCGTCATCCTTATTCTGTAACTTTTCTAACTCCTTTCTATACGCAAATAACCTCTTGACATGCTCATTTACCTTCTCCACAGTGTCTCTAGAAAACGCTAAAGTATTTAGATCCATTAACCCTTGCGGTAGATCTGCATTATTTAATTTTCCCCACATTACACATAACTGAATCCCTAAACCTTCAATAAAAACATTTTTCTCAGGAAAATTATCCATTTTACAATGTGTGGCAAAAACACTAGCTTGATCATCCTTCTCCATACAATGCTTAGCCCATGTAATTAACTCACGTTTCTTCTCCGGTGGTACAGTATTGCGAGTGACAACCTTTGACCCTGCACCTCAATCGTTTACAAGCGGCTCAGGACCACTTGGTAGAGAGGGAGCAGGCAAATTCAATGGAGGTACTGTAACTGGTGCGATAATGGAGGAGAACAACAGCAGGTAGAGCAGGAATAACAAGAGGAAGAGGCAAAGCGGCAGGAGGAGGAACATACGGAGGTGGCACAGAGGCACCAGGCCTTCGTTCATTTAACAATTTATCTATAAATTCATCAGAAGCATGGAGGTCTTTGGATGGATATATTTTTTAAATTCCAAGTGAGAAAGCCCTATCCATATTCCTAGTCGATTCAGAATGTTTATCTTGGTCATACAATAATGCTTTTTCGGCGTTTGTCTTATGACAGCGCACATGCTTCTCTCTACTTTTAAGTTGTTGCAATGCTTCTTTTTTCCAATTCTGCAAAACATCAAATGCTGCAGGTCTAGCCTTTTTCTTTAATAGAATTGACTCTGAATACTCAATACAAGGGATTTCGAAACTACCATTGATTGGCCACTGAAGTCCTGAGGCATGTCTGGTTTGTCTGTGCCAAATGTCATTAAATACTATACTTCCAATGCCATGCTTACAGTACATAGTACATGCCAGAGACCCCTCCTGTGGTGCCGGACAGTGTTACGCTCACCTGGCTCCCACAGGGGCGTTGATCTGACCCGGACAGCTGCGGTCTCCACCCACGCGATGCGTAGTGCAGCGATGACTGACTGGATCTGCCCTCCTAATCTTGTCTGCTTAACCCGTAGAAATATTCTCCTGCAAGCGGAGTGATGGATTTAGCCACTTGTGGATTCAAGTGATGGCACCCCCACAGTCCTCCCCAACTAATCACCTCTGAAATGCCCTGACAGCAATCTCACCTTATATTCTTGAAAGATGAGCGCTCCATCCTGCGTGGATTTGCAGGGGCGTGTCGATTCCAGTTACTTCACTGGTTTGAAGGCTCGGGAGAGTTCCGGAGAGTATTGACTCTGAGGTTCCTGGTGAGGACCAGTAAGTATCAAGTTCATAGAGTTGAATATGTCCGATGTTCACTCTTGTTCCCCCCTTTCCTTTCTTGTCTTGCAGCTGGCTCATGAAAAGATGCTCTTGTGGCAGCTGGTGGCGCTCAGGTAAGAGTCTGTATTACCCGGCACTGTCCGGTAAATGTTGCACGAGGAAAACGTGTTGTTTTTGTTTCTCTTTACAGATGCGGCACGTGAAAATATGGAGAGTCACAAAAGGATGCCTCCGGTGGTAAATCAGGTAAGTCTATGGTGGTAAGAATTATATTTGTTGGTTCCCTCGGCTCACCTTGTGGTTTTCTTTTGTCTCCAAGGTGCGGAAGTTCGGCGAAGAAAGGATGGAGGCAGCGCCGACCCGAAGGATGCTGTGAAGACTGGTGAGTATGGCGCGGCGCTGCAGCTGGAGGTGCAGCGCGTGCAGAAATTATGTTCTTTACAGGTCCGGAGACAAGATGGATCCAGAATCAGGTGAGTAATAGAAATAAGTTTGTTTTCTAACCTTGTCCCTTTCTTTCCTCTTTGTTTTAGGAGTTCCGGATGCTTACGCTGCTGGATGCAGAATAACGCAAAGTGTGTGTTGCTGGTCGGGTGTGGTTTAAATAGCCTCAAAAGTAGTCCCAGGTAAGAAGTCCCTAGAACCACACCCGAATAAAAAATAGTCCCTGTAGAAAAATAGTCCCTTTCAGGATTCATGTTGGATTGGAGTCATTTGCAGCATGGTCTGCCTGAGGTAAGTAATGACTATGAGCCTGGCGCCATAGGCGCCAGGATTGATTCCTACTATGAGCCTGGTGCCTAAGGCGCCAGGACTGAACCCGGATAGCCCCTAGCCGGGGCTGCTGAGGTTTTACTAAATGTCTAGATGCCTGCTCCCGGGGCTGATGGGCTTGGTCCGGATGCCTGGGGGTAGGCATCATGACAGACGGCTAAATTCCAAAGATTGTCTATCGCTGCGGAACAATGCCCTGAAGCAGGTAGACAATTTTCCAGGAATATCAAATTATTGGTGTTACCTGGTCAATAATTGTGTCTACAGATACAATGCGCCAAATTCAATTTTTCAGGGTTCAATTAAGAGTCGGGTCACGACTCACCTGATCAAACCTAAGGAGGTCCGATCGGATTTCAAAGAATCTTACCTAACTAATCTTACCTCGTGTATGGTGATTTCGGCAAATCTGCCTGCCTCGATAAGTGGATCCTCGTCAAGATGCCGTCTCAGACCACAAGCTAATCGTCCAGGGATCGGGTCGTGCAGCGCTGCTGAGGTGTCGCGTCTCGTTCAGTGGGGCCCCTTTTTGTCACACCGTCCGATCCCGGTCCGATAGCCTGCGTCAACCTTCAACAATCCGGCATCAATCTTGAGGGTCCCTATTCGGGCGCCAGCTGTGAAATATCTAGGCTGAGTACCCCAAAAGGAAATACACTGAACACGGGTTACAAAGGAACATACAAAGAACTTTATTTTATACTGAATCCAGTTACAAAAACAGAGCAAAATTAGATAGCTATTGGCCCTCAGTACAACACAACAAACTCCAGCGTGGTTCAGCGTGTTCAGTGAGAGACGCTGTACATTAGAATGCATTGGCTTTTTATACACTTTGTGGGCACGATGTCCAGCCCCACTTCGGGTTAATATTCCACTTAATGCATCACCGATCTAGGGTTCGTGCCAAGTCTCGAACAACCGCATATAACTGGTTTGCCTTTAATACATGTATCAACAAGCCTATACAGCAACTGTGTGATCTGGGATTTTCCATGTTATTCTTCTTAAACATTAATACAATGTGGTTAAACAAGTGTTCTATGTTCAGTATTTTAAATACATTGTTTTTATAGTATACTCGTGGATTAGTTTCTTTACACGAGTAATCCCTTACACACAAGTCAACGAAGGACAAGGTCTCAGTTCACGACCTCAACAAGTGGCCTGCAGGCAAGTTACACATTAGCTATGTACAGAGGTCAAGATGGCCATGTTGTATTTTGGAATGACATCGTCCACCATTTTAACTCACAGGGTGACTTTTACAAAACGAATCCTAAAATGGCGGATGAACCTAAAATGGCGGCTTACATTGATTTTAAGGTCAGGACCTTGCAACACGGATTCTTTCGCAAACGACTTTCGAGCAGCTTGGCATAGGCCAATATACATATATTTATTGCAATAGGAGGCACAATATAATTTCTTTTTTGACACCCTGCCTGGTTGCTTGTAGATCCCTTGCTGCCAAATTGCCTGCCCTCTGCCACGGTTAGATCCCAGCTCCATTGTACCTCTGCTTCCCTCACCGTGACTGTCTCCCTATGACTTGTAAAGCGCTCCATTGCTTCCTGAAGTAGGTCTGCACCCAATAAATATCAAAAGAAGAAGAAATGGAAAAGGTAAACGCATTTAAAAGGAAGGGTGGGGTGGGGTGGAAGGGTTGTGGTTAAAGGATGAGGGACCATTGAAAAATGAGTGGCGTAAGAGGTGGGTTACTTTGAGGGACTATCCAAGCTAAAGACAGGAAAGTGGTGTAAAAAACAGAAAGGGCCTTAGGAACAAATTTGTTTGTGGTTGGAAGAAAAAAAAAGAGAAACACAAAACACAAGAACGGCGATTATAATTAGGGTTTCCTGTTTTAGGGGTTTATTTTTTATTTACTTCCGGGGTCGTTTTTCCAGTGTTTCCAAAAGTTTTAAGGATCTGTGCTTATCTGTGTTTTCCCATTTGTCCCCTTCCAAAAATCATGGATATCTGTTTTTTCCAGTGTAAACACACAAATATTCTTTTATTGTTTCATCGCGTGTATAAGTAGGGTGATGTCTCTCAGAGCAAGATGTTATGAAGACTTTCCGGAGAATAAAGATGAATGTGTTAATCCAATAATATCTAACGTTTCTACAAGTCAAAATTATTGTAAATAATGCAATACATTTTCTGGGACTATTTGCCCATCCTTGCCCCTTGTCTTCCCATGAAGACTTTGATTTGTGAAAACGACCTGTCCACATTGTAGAGACTTTTCCACGGGAAGTAGGGAGGGGACAGTGACACTGTGGCCTCACGTGAGCTTTGTGCATGGAAGCTTCACACAGCTTTTATTTTAAAGCCGACAGGCTGTTGACATTTTGCAGCTCTCCTCCAGACAGATACACATACAGAGGGTCTTTGGCCTACTATTAAACATATTGAAAGGTTGCGTTCGAGAAGGCAAACCAAAGATCTTTATGGCCTTCGTAGACTTGGTCCAGGCCAGAGGCGTTGCTAGAGGGGCCAATGACGGGGCTTTAGCCCTGGGTCTTTTGGTTGTAGCTCTGGATAGAAGCTTGGGGGTTCCAACCAAAAAGGATAACTAGCCCCCAGTCCTGGCAGTCCCAAAATTAGCATAGCCCCGGATCTTTTCCAGACCTAGCAACACCCCTGGTCCAGGCCTTTGACCAAGTAGATCGCTGTAAACTCTGGAGAAAACTAGATGTTGAGAATTGTCCAGATTCACTGATGGCCCCGCTAGTAGACCTGCACTCCGCTATAACAACAAGAGTGCGTTTCAACCAGGCTGGCCTTCTCTCTGATGAAATTGCTATGGAAAGGGGCATCAAACAGGGCTGTCCATTGGCTCCGCCCCTGTTTAACATTTTATTGGCAGACATAAAAAACTCAGTCCTTGGTCAGATAATTCCCACTGACAGTGGGGGGGGATTCAGCTACCCCGCTTACTCTACACAGATGACGTGGTCCTGATCGACCAAACACCTGTTGGACTCCAACGCCAGTTAGACTCACTCCATTCCTACATCAAGAAAAATGGAGTAGAGATAAACAAAGCTAAAACAAAGATATTACGTTTTGGTAACTCAAACAGAGGTAAAAACTGCTTTGTCTGGTACCTGGATGGGGTTTAAATCGAACAGGTGAGTTCATTTAAATACCTTGAAGTTTGGCTCAGCGACACCCAAACTGAAACTCAAATGGTGACTCATTTGAGAGAGAAAAGTAAATCTTTAGCCACTCAAGCACTAGCCCTTAACAAAAGATTTGGTCGCTTTTTGATATATCCAGTATTAAATTACTACAAATCGATAGTGGTCCCTTCTTTAACCTACGGACCTGAGTCAATGCTCTTTATTCCGAGTGTGGTATGGCCTCGGGTGGAGAGACAGTTCTGGAAAAAAATACTGGGTCTTCCACCATCGACTCCAATTCAGATCATATGCCAAGAACTAGGACTCCTCTCCTTAAAAGCCACAGTGAAATGGAATAGCCTTGCACTCCTCATGAAAGGTTTACTCTCTCTGTGACTGCCAATTATGAATCTAATTTACAAGGAATTATCATCACGGAACTGCTTGGTCCTGAACAAATGGGCACAGAAGAACATGAGCAAATTGAATGAAATCGGGGGATCCCTCGAAACACTACTAACTAATCCAACAAGGATAAAGAAAAAAAATGAATGAGAATGATTTGATCCAGACCCTGGAATCAGCAGGAAGTTACCAGTCCTCAGCTCATTTGGCCTTGGAGCTGTGGAAACGAAATGTTCTACCTAAACATTTAGTGCAGTTTCCGAACCAAATGTATCAGGATCAATTTTTGAGAGCAAGACTGAAACTTGTACCCTCAAACGAGATTTTGCCAATACGCGGCTTAACCCATCAGAGTACGTGTCGCTTTTGCAAAGCGGAGTCACCAGTGGAAACACTGAAGCATCTTCTCCTACTCAGGGTTAAAAGACAAACTGTGAAATTGGGCCATCTGATGTCAAAGTACTTGGCACAGGACATGGACGATTGGTGGACTGTCTTGATGAGTGGTACAAAGACATCGCACGTGATTGCAGTGGTAAAATCCCTGAAGAAAGTTTTTGATGAATTTGTTTAAGGACGCTCTGAGACCTTTAAGTATTTAAATCATAAATTATGATTGATGGAAAGGTACTTTTGTTTTAATGTTTTGCTAAACATTGTAAATCAATAAAATACAAATAATTAAAAAAAAATGTTCTAAAAAAAAATGTTCCTAGTCTGTAGAAGATTTAATCTTAGCCTAAATAGTTGGGAGCGCCAGAAGGCACTTGGAAATGTAATCAAATACGCTGGAAATATCCCCCCAGGTCTTACATCAAGAAGAACTCCCACATACGAACAGTAACTCCTTAACTTTTTCAAGGTGTGGATCAAGTCTATTTCCCAGAGTTTCTTTTTTGGTTTACTAGTGTAAGGAAGGCATGGTTATCAAAAGTAAGACAGACACAAGGAGTACAATCCAAGGGTGTTTATGGAACAGTATATGGTTGAGACAAAATGCCTAAACTAAACCTAAATCTAATATGGGAGAAAGCTACAATGATCAAAGTAAAGAAAACACTGTCCTAGTGGTGTCATGTGAAAACAAAATGGCCCATACTAATAAACCTATTTCCAAATCCTTAATCTATATAACAAAAGGACAATATGTATAACAAAAGAGTATAATGCAGATTGAAAGGTCCAAAAGGGTTTCGGTAGTTCAGGACTGCTGAACTAATAAACACCCTTCCCCATGTTGCATCACGGGACAAGGCCAACAGTGGCATGACTGTGAGCTCCCCTTGAGTCTTTAGGCATCAGGAAGCCGTTTCTTCCTAAAAGGCAGGATCCCTCGAATCAATGTCTTTTGCCTGGCAGCACAGACTTTACCCAAGCTCACACCATGCAGGATTCCCCTCTTCTGTGGCTTTCTCGTGATACCCTTGAGTTCACCTTCATCTTTACACCAATGTTGAGTCACTTTATCAAAATGTGGGATTCACATTCCCTTGCTTTCACTTCGCATCCCTCCATCGGGTTCACTGTAGCCTTCAAATCGCAGTACAGTTAACTTTACCAGTTCTACTAGCTTATAGCATTCAGGAACTCGTAATGTTTTTTTAAACAAATATTTGATTCACTTTCACCGGTTCACTCAAGTCCCCCTCCTCCAGGTTCAGACCTTCCTCTGTAGGCAGTTCTGGCTTCTGGCTTATGTCGATCGGGCGCAAGCCTTCAAACTGCCAGCATCACACTTGCTACTTTGCACTCCTTCACACTTTCACTTTTACGTACTTTCCAGTGCGATACAGAGACTTCCGGGCCCCTCTGTTATATTGTAGTACATTTGTTTACTTTTCACAATCAAGCTTCTCTTTCAGACAGCTGCCGTCCTACGCGCAACTCATAATACTGGATACAGTTCACCGAGGCCTTCTGGTATCTGTAGCTCATTTCAGTTCTTGTCAAAGACTTTGGACTGTACGATGGGGGCTTGTACCCTTGACTTTCTCCTTGTTTGACCACTTTGAGTATTCACCTCCTTTCTTAGTTATTTTATTTTGCAGCTTCTCTTGCACACACAATCTCGACATTCTTCATTCTTGCTACAATGTGCTTTTGCTTGCGGTTTCTCGATTACCTAACAAGCACTTCAAACGTTAATGTCCTTTTCATTTATCATCACAAGACGGTCTCACTTTTCACTCACTGGCAGTGGCTGATACAGTGTATCAAGACCTTCCACTCAGTCAAGGCTTTTGGCCCAGTGCGGCTAGCCTCCTTTAAAGTCCGGACGCCGCACATGAGGGAGGTACCGCTGTGACCTTCTGCAGTGGCACGGAGTTGCCCTTTTGGGATTCTGCAGCGACTTTCACCTTGCAGCTGGTAGGACCACGGCCTTTCTTTCACCTCCTGGTCCCGTGTGCTCTGCTTCCATAACCGCGTCACCTTCCCAGGATTTCCTGCCCTTCCGTTCTGCTGGTCTTGCTCGCTTTGGTTGCCCTTCTCGCCTTGCTCTCCGGGTGCTTTCATGCTCTGCCTTTTATTCCAGTGGGGAAAGGGTACAGGATTCATGTGCGAGTCATTAGGTTTACGTGCCTGACTCTGCCTGACCCTGATGTTGGGACATGTTAAACAGACTGGTTGTGTGTGAGTCTGTCTTTCCCTGAAGCGCATTGTCTGTGCAGCAGAGTGTGTTTAGGAAAGGGAGTAAGGTGATAAAGTTCCTAGATAGTACATGGAATCAGGGTGTTCTACAGGGAAATGGGTACAGGGACACCACATCTCTTCTCTGGGTGCCCCACTCCCCAGGGACCCATCATCCAGGTGATCCTCCCACACTGGTCCACCCCCCAGGAACTGGATCCAAAGATGATGGCTGTGTCCTGGCCACCTGGATGACAGTTCCCCGGGGACTGAGCAGTGAGACACCCTTTGGTTTCTCACACTAGGAAACAGACCGAGTGACTGAATGGTTACGTTGTATATTTTCATAAATTCATTACAGACTGCCGCCCACTTATTAAGTTAAGGGCAGCTTTTCATCCCCACTAGTCGCTTTAGTTCCCACCAGATTGTATTCTCCAAAGCAAGTGTTATTTTGGAGAGCATAGACGGGTTTTTCCAAAATGCAAGTACTTTAATATAAAGCTAACCCAGCTCCCAGCCCGTACCCGAGAACTGCTGCTGGGACCCCCCTTGGGAGTTTCCAAACTCTACAAGGCTGGACAAGTCAATCAAAGCAGACAGAATTAGAGTTTCCGCCCCATAAGTAATCACAGGTAAAATGTTCTTGTTGTAAAACTCCAATACCGGTATCAATGAAAAGTGACCCTATCTCTTATTTAGCTGTGCAGCTTGAACAGCCAAGATGGTCATTTTTGACCTATAGTAGGAAAACATCTCACTTTTGTTAAAGGACTCAAATAGGTAAAACCCCAAGTATATAAAATGCAAAACCTGCTCGAGTTCAACGTTTCACATTCACCACTTAAAGTTATTATAGTGTGACTTAATACCCAGTCTAAAGTGGAAGACTTTGGTTTTACATGCATTGACGAATAAGTTATTCTCCATGGTGTATGTTTCCAAAGCACCAAGTTGGCGTTGCAAGCAGATCAGTGTGTTATCTAATAAAATCATGCTGTCAGCATAAAAAAAAGGTAATTCATAGGTCTATCTACAAAGCGTGGTGGAAAACATCAGGCTCCATCGAAAGCACCACCAATATCTGAAATTAATAAACTAAAAAGTAGAAGGCAGCCCTGTTTAATGCTGCGCATTGTCTCGATGGATGATGATAGCTTACCTTGTCTATTCAATCTTACCCTTACAGAAGTGCAAGAGTGGAGGGCTTTAATCAAATGCAACAGCCCACAAGGGCACCCCATTGAATGAAGTTTCTTCCAGAGATGGTTCCTATCTATGCTTTCGAAAGCCATGGAGAATTCGATGAATACAACTTACACTGGTTTAGATTTCTCCATGGCTTCTTTTTTAAGTAACCCCGGAATAAAACCATTGGTATGGGTTCCTGTACCCTTCAAAAACCCTGTTTGGTAGAAATTAAGTCTATTGGCTCCCTTTGCCTATGCCAACAATTCCCGTAACACCAGGGATGCAAAAACATTTGACAGAAAGTGCAGAAGGGCTATGGACCTATAACTGGGCAGGATAATCGATGGCCCTTTTTTGTTAATGGGGCCTATCATTGAACTTGCGCAGGAGACGGGTAACTTCTTAATTACAAGCATGCAGCCGAATATCACAAGTAGGATGCGGGCTGAGAGGTCTGTATTACCTTTAAGGACTGTATTGGACAGACCGTCTGGCCCAGGGGCCATGGGGTTTTCACTACAAATGATTATTGTATGTATACTTTCATAGTCAAGTTGCCCACTATTTTCATCATATACCTTTCCAAAATGCTCAATCCACCTTGTCTCAGGTATCAGATTTACTTGTGCTTGGGTTTGAAGATTAGCATCATCATTAGTAAGCCTCCAAAATTCCTTTGTGTCTTTCGATACTAATATTTCAATCATTTTCTGTGAATCTCTTAGCCGTTGCTCATATCTATGTAATCAGGAAAAAATGTTATCGACTTTTTGTATTTCCTCATGCTTTGATGCATCCAAGCAAGTGGACTAGTGCAAATGTGTTCTGCAATTCCCTCCCTTTCCTCTGGAGCTCTCGATCACATGCATGTTTACAAACTACCATCTGTTTTCCCTGTTTAGATGGTCACTAGCCGCAGTCTGTGTTACCTTCATAGACACAATGTCTAGGAGAATCTCCTCAGAAACTAAGAAGGAGTCCAGGACATTAGTTTGTGCACCTCTATACCAAGTGTTTTGCCGGGGATCGTCCCCCGGCGCATTGCCGTTTACAATGCAAAGTCCCATGCATTCATCAGTGCCAGTCATGAATTACGCCACTTTGCCACATCTTTCTACCACATATTCTCTCCGTTACTACCTGGGGGTTCGAACGCACAAAGCATTAAGATCACCACAAATAATAACGGAATTGGAGTTTCTCAGCGATTGCGAATTGAAAATCAGATTTTCAATTGCATCAAAAAAGTCAGTCTGATAAATGTTAACTGCGTTCCAGTAAAAATTAAGGATTAATGTAAAGTTCAAACCAGGATAAACTAACTTGTCCCAATTAATCTCTACTGCTTGTACAAAAGCCCTAGACTGAGCGTAAATTGTAGAGATGGCAAACAAATCGTTGCGGATTCTGAAAAACAACCCTGACGCTGGAGTCCCTTATCCCCTTTGTATGGTGGATTTAATAGACATGTGAAACCATCTACTGTTGTAGCTTACAACATCCAAGATGCATGTTGACAGAATTCTTCAGCTTCCAACAAATCAACACTCACTTCTGAGAACAAATGTTTGAGTCCCCTAGAGGTCCAGGAGATAGTTTATTATGGGTGATTGGCGGGAGCTTTTCATCATGGTGGGGATCCAAAGTTTCCGTGAGTCAGCTCCAGTTGGTATTGTCGCTTAATCAATTTGAACCCTCAGTACAATCAGTTATTTGTCTTTTTAAGGCCTTGTCCTTAAAGCATTTTACCTGTAGGGATGGGGCTAGTTCAGGACACTATCCCGGTTTGTATTTTTTCCGGTTAAGAACTTGGCCATTTGCAGTTGATGGTTTAAAACCTGTAGCTGTGATATCAAAACCCCAGGCCCGAAATCGTCAGATGCTGCAAATCCCTTCTCCAGTACTAGATGAGAGTAGAATTGAAGAATGACTTTGTACAAATGAGTCATTTCAAAATTCCACTTGGCAGATATTTTTGGAGTTGATGTGTGACAGTGAAGGAACCATCTTTAAAAGATGTAGAACTTAGGTCCTGATTAGAATTATTCGTTTGTTGTTCAGAGGCAATTTCTCCAAAGTAAGACAATGAGTGGAATTTAGAGTCGACCGAACCTCGGCATTCCTGCCATGCTCGATAGCATGTGTCTTAAATACTGGTGTTGTAGAATAAGGCACATTTTACCATGTTTGAACCTGAATGTTGTGAGGTGAATTTAAGCCTGAGAAAACCCTCACCGTATCTATTGTGGTCGAATTTCCAAGGTGACTCTCAGCACTTTCCGCCAAGATATTTTCAATTTGCATCCCTGTCTGGGTAGAGACACATGCAACTTCAGGAAGGGTGGAAACAGTAGTTTGGGATTCCACACAAGGGATTCCTTCTGCATTTGCAGGTAGTCGGATCTCAGTGGACTTTTCTCCCACTTCCTCACCCCAAAGGTGCTCCGTCTGGGGGGGCCACAGTAGGAGAGTCACTAGTTTGACTTTTTAACACTCACCCCTTCAGTCCCATGAGGTTGGTTAAAAACTACAGCGGATGTAGATGCATTGATGGTAGGGAGGTTGCGTAGAAATGTCCTTGAACCCTTCAAGGTATTTTTGCGTTCAGTCTTTTTGTCTTTTGACTTTTTCTGTCGGTTGGTGTTGTCACCCGACTTGCCTTTCTTGGCCATTTGCTCGCTCCTCTAGAGTATTTACCACTTATTCAACCACAACCACACTCCTTTCTCCACCCTCCACCCTCAGCCACCAGCTCCTGTGCAGCCTGCCGCAAAAATATATATGTAGCGTCATTGACAGCGATCCTGAAATTATGGTTACATTGGCTTACCCATAAGAGTAGTTTTTGGGAAGCTTATAAACTTGGTGCCGTTTGATGAATCCTCCTGAATCTTTATAAACAAAAAAATATTCCCCCTTTGTTTTGTGTGGTTTCATCAAGAGGGTGTGGGGGTCAAGGTTGTAGGGAGGGTTCCAAAATGTTTGAAATCTGGAAAGATTGTGCACGTGGTTACAGCCCAAATGCTTGCTTTTGTAAATTTGGTGTTAATCCATTCAGTAGACTTTTTTAAATGCCTAAAAATTAAGTCAAAACATTATTAATATCTCAGTTTGGTCAATGTACACATTTCCTTGTTTCGGTGTCCGCGGATGACTCTGGAGCACTCAGGAAGCCTCATAATGTTCATGAACATCACTTCAAGGTGTTGATCGGTCAATTGAGAAATGTAAGGAACGTTGAAACCTTTGAAACGTGTCATGTTGGATTCGCAAATTTCACCCGTAGTCCACAAACATTGCAGTAAGAAACTATTCAATAATAAAAAATTACAATTGTCTTACAAATGAAACAACCTCTGAGGAGGTGAGGGGTGGTGAGGATTTGTATTTATTTATTTCACATTTGTATGGCGCCTATAAAGCAGAAAGTGTTTCCAGTTGCCACAAGACTAAAGGGCAAGGTGGGAACAGAGGAGGATAAGATCAATAAATGGTCCTACTAGGCATTGTGACATTTGGATTGTGCAAGGGCAGCAAACAGAAAGTGCAAGGGGAAGGCAGGTAAGGACGGGGAGAAGGTAAGTGGGGGATGAAGGAGGGAGTGGGTCGCAGGGGCTGGGTAACTGCTAATGGGAGCCCAGAGGGCAAGTGACAGGATAAGGGTCAAGTGCAAGGAGGGGGGTGGACCAGATGCAGAGGTCTAGTCAAGGAGGGTGCCCGAAGGCAAGTACTGGTAAGGGGGTGCTGTGGTAGACTGGTCGGGCGAGGGCCTGGCCCCTGTATGACTCAGTAGGGACCTAGCAGCCAGTCGCAGCAGCAGGGGAAATTAGCGAGGAAGCAGAAGAGGGAAGGAGGAGGAGAAAAGGAATGTCTTGAGAAGCTTCTGGAACTTAAGGAGATCCAGCTCAAGTCTGAGAGGGGCGGGGAGGCCATTCCAGAGGGAGGCTCCTGCAGAAGAACGAGATCTAGCGCACATTCTCTGCTTGGAGAAATGTCTGAGCTGCAGAGAGTTTGAGAAAGGGACCAAAGGACTCTAGCAGGGAGGTATTTAGGGAGAGAAGGTTGGATGTAGTGTGGTCCCAAGCCCCAGAAAGCTTTGTAGATGATGCAGGGGGTCTTGATTCTGATCCTTGCAGCCACCAGGAGCCAGTGGAGAGATTTTAGGGCTGGAGTGATGCGGTCCCTGGCTTGAGGCCAAGGATAAGTCTCACAGTCTTATTCTGGATTAGTTGAAGAGGGCGGATGGATGAAAGAGGCAGATTGAGGAAGAGGCTGTTGCAGTAGTGTCATGACCCCTGCCCCTCATGTCCCCAGCCCTCAAAGATGTCAGGCTGGAGCCAGGCCACGGTCACCTACATGGCCCTCAAGGGCCTCTCCATCCCTCCAAAGACCCACTTGGAGTCAGACTTGGCGCTTGTGGCACCAGACTCACTCACTCCCATAGGATAACATTGGGGATTGGACTTGTAGTGCATTGATGGGGACAAGATGGATGCCCCCACATATTTTAGTTCCATGAACTGCATGTGCAGCCTAGTCTTTTAGGTGTGGTTCAGCCCAGAGACACCTGGGATACCCAGAGACTATTTAAGCCACGCCCAGGCTGAGAAACATGCTTTGTGTTTTCTGCACCTGCAGCATGACACTCACCGTGTTCGGATCGGTCTCCAGGAGGCCTGAATCTTTCTTCTGCGCTCAGCTCCTGCAAGAACAAGAACACTATTAGGAACAGCCTTACATTGCGGCGATCCTGCCCATCATTCATCGCTCCTTCTGTTCTGCGGGCATCTTCGGCGGTGTCATTCCCATCCCGGCACGCCGCTTCCTAAGGAAAACGGAAAAGAACAGAAAAAAGGCATTAGTAAGCATTCAGCAATTCTTCGCTTATTTTTAAAGACTGTACGAGCTTCAAACGCTTACCTGAATCCCCGTGTCATGATGCCTACCCCCGGGGACCCTTACCAAGTCCAGCAACCCCGGAAGCAGGCATCAAGTTATACTAAGCAAACCCAACAACCCCTGCTAGGGGCTATTTGGGTGCAGTCCTGGTGCCTATGTCGTCAGGCTCATAGATTAAGACTTACCTGATGCAGACCATGCTGCAAACTCACCTGATGCAGACCATGCTGCAAGAGCTCCAAGCCAAAGGAGGCTTGGAAGGGACTACTTTACCTAAGTGACTATTTTTTTTACTCGGGTGGGGCTGGGGAGGAATACTTACCTGGGACTACTTTGGAGGCTATTTAAACCACGCCCGAAGAGCAGAACACGCTTCGCGTTATTCAGCATCCAGCAGCGTAATGCTCACCGTGCCTGCACGTCTGCATCCAGTCTTCTGCCACGCCCGCCTCAAGTCCGGAGCTCCTAGAAAAAGGGGAGAAGGAGAAAAGGTTACAACAAGAGCAATACCTTTGATCCTTACCTGAATTCCCGATCCATCGCGCCTTCGAGCTGGAAGAAAGAAGTTATTTTATGCGCGTCGCCTCGCCTGCAGCAGCGCCGCTCTGAACTCACCGGCCTTTGCAGCATCTTCACATTCCACCGCATCCTTCTGCATGCTCCCGCCGCACTCCGGCACCTAAGGGGAAGACAAGAACAGCAAGGTGAGCCAAGGGAATACACAGAGGCAATATTAGTTACCCCCATAGACTTACCTGATTTTACCACTGGGGGTACTATTCCTCTTCACGGGTCGGCGCAGCTTCCATTGCATCCTCGCCGAACCCTGGCCCCTAAGGGGAAACAAAAGGACAGCAAGGTGAAACAAAGGGACAAACAAGGGGAAACCTCCTCACCACAATAGACTTACCGGATTTTACCGCCGGAGGCATTATTCCCTGAGACTTCATATTTTCTCTCTCACGCCTGAATAAGGGAGAAAGCAACAGGTTACATATTGACATTATTTTATCGAACTGTGTTGGATAATACAAATCCTTACCTGAATATTACCGGTTTGCTAGGGTCAAGCTGCAACCTGCAAGGAATCGGACAAGAGTGAAAGTTAGAAATTTGAACTCTTACGAACTACATACTTACGGCGTCTTGCCGGGAATCTCAGAGTCAATATTGTTCTGGAACTCACCAATTCCTTCGAGCCAGTGAAGCAACTGGTTATCAACGCGCCCCTCCACTCAATGCAGGATGGAGAGCTCATCTTTCCAAACCATCAGGTGAGACTATAAGAGGGAACATCAAAGGTGATCAGTGGGGAGAACAGCGGGAGTGGGGGAGGATTAACGCTCAACTCCACGGGTGGTTAATTCCCTTTCTCCATTTGCAGAAGAATATTCCTACGGGCCAAGCAAACGAAGCTAGGTGGGCCAGTCCAGTCTGTCATCTCGGCACTACGCGTCACATTGGTGGAGGCCGCAGCTGTCCAGTTCAGATCGACGCCCCTGTGGGAACCAGGTGAGCGTAACACCCAGCCGCTCTGGGGCAACTCTGTCTCCGGAACTTCTCATCCATCTGCAAGAGGGAAAAGACACTCCAGGTTAGCGTGGAAACATCTAGAGGCGCTGCATACCGCGCTTACTCACTGCATTTCTTCTTCATAACCGGCATCCACGCTGAAAACGTCGCGGCATCTAAAATACACAGAAAAAAACCTCAGTTCAATACAAATACGAAAGGGTCGCATTGCGCATTGTGCTCTCACTCACCTTCAGCGCTACTCATCTCAGCAGCACGTCGCCATCCCCAGACGCCGGCCATCATCTAAGGAAGGAAAGGAACGAAGTTAGAGAACTGTTCAAAAGACTCATTATACTTACCTGTCAGACTCTTGCCAGTGAAGTAACTAGGCAGCAATGAGCCCGCATCAATCAACGCGCCCCTGCGCTGAAAGCAGGACAGAGAGCACACTTTCCAAGAAAACAAGGTGAGCTGTGGATCAAAGGGAAGGGTTGGACCTAGGGAAGAAGGGGTCCAAGCATACAGAGACAATAGGGAGTTAAACTCTACCAATCCTGTGTTTCAGGCACAGTCTCCAGTCGAGTAGACTCCAGGGAAGGGTTCGAGCTCGTAAGAGGTCAGAACAGGTTGAGTGACGTCCCCGTGGATACCAGGTGAGCGTTACAAGTAGTCCTGCCTGGAGATAACCAGAGCTCTAGAGACACTGAGTTTCTGGGGCAAGGTAAGGAAAGGCAGAATGCCTCTGAGGAGGTGAATCTGAAAGTGAGTCTTCTTGGCAAGGTCAGCGATATGAGGTGAGAAGGAGAGAGAGGAGTCCAAGATGACACCCAGGTTTTGTGGTCGTGAGAGGAGGGAGCCCAAGGAGGGCAGCCAAAGAGTAGGGGCAAGGGAAAGGGGGAGTTCCAACGAGAAGGGTCTCAGGGCCTCATTACACGGTAGGCGGTAAACCATGGCGCTATTAGCGCCATGGTTCATGCCGGTAATTTACCGGTACTGCCTTGGAGGAAAGGGGAATTAACGCCCTATTCCAAGATTGGGAAGGTGGTAATTCCTCCTTCCTCCATTGCCCTTCCCCATTCCCATTTTTGCCCCATAGGGCATAATGGGAATGGGGAAGGCGCAAATTACGGTACCGCAAATTGCGGTACCGTAATTAGCACCCCGGTCCCTTTGCGGGTTCGTTTTTTAACGCCTGCTAAAAGCAGGCGTTAATGTACCAACCCGCAAAGGGACCTCGTAGTAAGGCGGTAAGGGTTTACTGGTACCAGTAAAATACCGGTACCGGTAAACCCTTACCGCTTACCGTGTAATGAGGCCCTCAGTCTTGCTGGCATTAAGACAGAGATCATTGGCAGCACACCATGCCTGAATAGCAGTCAGACGATTGGGAATGAGAGAGGAAGGAGAAGAGGCAGAGGAGGGAAGCTTAAAGAAGAACCAAGTTTCATCCGCATAACACTGGAAGTGAGAAGAGAAGGTGGAAATCAGGTGGGCAAGAGGGGCGAGGTAAATTTAAAAAAGCCACAGCGAGAGGATAGAGCCCTGAGGTACGCTGTAAGTACAGAGGGAGACAGAGGAGAGAAAATGGCCGTTTGTACCTGGGAGGACTGATTCGAAAGGAAAGAGGTCAGCTAAACCAGTCCCCAGTCTGTGATGCCCAGAGTATCACAGAGTCGATTTAGGAGGATGGCATGATTGTCAGTATGAAAGGCAGAGGACAGATCAAGGAGGATGAGAACAGAGGGGGAGTTGGATTAGAGGTTTGAGTACAAGTCTTCACAGGTGTTCAGGATAGCAGTTTCCTTGCCTCTGGCTGCTCTGAAGCCAGACTGGTGGTCGTGTAGACAGTCAACCAATTCAGTTTGCTGGATTAGTTGGGAGATGGCCAGTGTTATGATCTTGTGTTCCATGGCGTGAGGTGCCCCTTTCCCCGCACCATGAAACACAGTGATAGAAAGTTGGGCACGGGAGCAAGGCGGGTGCCAGTTGAGGGATTTGACAGTTGGTATGTTGGTACCTGTGGTGGGGGCTGGCTCTGGCCTGCATGCAGGCCCCATTAAAGTCCTTTCTTTCTAAACATTGTACTTTCAATATTCGCCACAAGTGGCAACAAGGATCCACGTTGTCTGGGGCCTGCACAAGTTTGGTGAAGTCTAGTGTGCTGGACGGCAAACAAGCCTGAGTCTTCGGCAATGTTCCCTCTAAGCTGTGTGCATGTGCGCTTGCCCAGCTTCCTTCTGGGTGCTGCTCAGAAGATTTTTAGCAGCGCACACAGACAATTCTCACCTATTCAAAAGGATTTAATACGGCACAAGCCTCAGCAATTACCTGAAATTTTATTTCTTTTAAATTAAGCAACTAGTCTTGATATTCTACTCATTTGCATTATACTACCGTGCAAGGGTGACCGTAAACACCTAAAATCCCTAACAGCAAAGCACACACACAGAAGAGGTTAAAAACAAATATGAAAAACTGGCTCCATCAACAGAAGAATCTAACAAAGATATGCCTGCACACATTAACCAAATAATGTTCCCTCCCCAACCATGACTCCTAAACCTAACTCTACCACACTTTTAGCTTATGACTCCAACTTTGGCCCCAGAACACATTAAGATACTACCGGACAACCTTGACGCTTTCTGTCTTGGATCTGCGAATGTTTAGCAGACTTGTACCTGCATCCACTTGTGTAACATGAATAACGTTCATGCGCTAACATTTCTGTTACTCATTGTGCCTTACCAAAAGCGTCACCCACACTATATAATCGCACTACCAGCTCAAATATCAGATACTGACTGTAAGTAAGCAGGCTACATGGATGTGTAACCTTATCACATACTTCCTCTTCTTTTTCACGCAAGTGCTTTGAAGCGGCCCCCTTGCAAACGAAAGCATTATAAACCATGAATATTAATTTGCCCTCTAAAGATTTTGAGAAGACAAATGTGATGTTAGCGTCTCCTATTTTAGCATTACTAACAGTACGCTATAAGTGTCGAGCAACATTGCAATATCATTTACTCAGCCTGCAAGGGATAATGGGTATGGACTATGCCTCTGATTACTCGTCCATAGTATCAGGCCACCGGCTATTCAGACAGGAGATCGCTTTTCACACAATCTGCATCGTTTCCAAGTGTTCAGAGTACCTTTGGGCATAGACCTTAGCTGAAAATATCCCTGTTGCTCTTTGCGCCGTGATACCCCCGGGTTTGGCACGCACTATAAATAATAAAACAAACAAACAAACTTTAACACATTATTTGGTAACTTGCTTCTATACAAAAATGGTAGTAATGTACACAATGATATAAGGGTGGGTATGTTGCAAATAATCTAGTATGCACTGCAGAAGAATTGTGTTCATGCAGAGTCATGCCATTCTTAAAATGCACATAATATGTTGGGCATTAAATATGCCTTGCTTGCAAAGTATTGTGGGTCTGCAAATATCCCATTGAATGGTTACTGCTACAATCCCTCACTTTTTACAGTACTCTACCAACTAGTATTGGAGGCTAGCACAGGGGCCGGGAAAGGCTATGGGTGGAAGAGCATAGGTAATCACTCCTTGCGGGAAATTAACAAAGCTGCACATTTAAAAAACCGAGGCAGACGTTTCGGCAGTACACTGAAGGAAATGGTGTTGCTTGTTTGCTAAAGGATAGGACATTCTAGTAACCATCTAGACAACAGCACTTTTTTTTTCTTTCTATGCTCAGCCGCTGAGGGCTTTTCAATATAACCATGTTTTCTGTGTGTATCACCTCTAGCAGCTCCATGCATCTTATTTAACTGATCACAAAGAATTACAGAAGATGGATCCATAGTTGCAGAAGAAAGCACTCAATTAGTTGTATCTGTGATAAATTGATGATATAAACTTAAAAGGCATATATGTTATTTTCTTCAGTAAGACTCTTGGTTAATTGTATCTAGGCTGTGGTGCGGAAGGGTGGGCAAAACTATACACTTTACTATGAGCACTGTCATTTCACTTCCTATGTAGGGGTACAAGCAGGGCTCTAATCAGATTCTGCTCCCTACTTGGAGTCAAATGATTTTTCAGGGGGTAGAAAAGTAATACATTTTGCCAATAGGGATACTTTCTGATTATTAAAAGACGTACTTTCACCTTAAAATTCCTCTTGAGATCGGGCATTAATATTATTAGAATTCCTTCCAATGTTGCTGCTCTACTGGGGTCACATATTTTTGATCCTCATATTCCAAGGGGCAGTTATTCTGATGCACTTATGATCCTTACACAAATTATTAAAAGCATGTTCTCCTGGCCCTTGCATTAAAGTGGCACTTGAACTCCTATCAGCATGTTTTTGACACATTGATTTTAATTGCCATTAATCCATCAGCAAATGTATTCTGTCTGAATTTCTTGACAGCCACATCAGTTAGGCCAAGAGATATTGCTGTTTTGTAATACACATGAGTGATTTTCCAGTGGCATAAAACATACATTTTTCTCTGCACAGAAGCACATGTGCAAGGTACTGTGGCAGATGTTGAAGTCTTGTACTGGTTGAGTTTGCTCTATAATCACATATGACATTTTATTTTAGCCTATGTGTTTGGAAAAAGTGCTGTAAGATTTGTAAAGAATTGCAGTGGCTCGTAAGAGGAAATTCCTTTCCAAACTCTCTTCTGCAATGGTAGGTCACAATGTGGCTTACCCCCATTAGTCCGTTGCGCACATGGAAAATAATGTGCGCACAACAGCCAACTAGTTCCGCGCATAGAGAAAAATAATTAGATGGAACATCGGTCTTCGGAGAGAGGCCCTGTTGACTCCGACCCTCCGGCGGAGATGATGTAAATTGGAGGGGGAGGTGAGGATTTCGGGAGGTGGATGCTAGATGTAACATGACATGAAGAGGAGAGCTGGGGGCATGTATCTTAATCCCACACACCTCACGTACGAAGAGTCTCAAGCATATACTGTGGACACTGAAGAAAAAACTATCGTGGAGATAAAAGCTTTTATATATATATCTGTGAAGTTTGTCTGGCACTCTAAGGGGCCAGGAGACAATTGAAGATACTGTGCAGTATGTTACAGTTTCATACCTGTCGTAGCAAACTGTCCAGCAGTGAGCAGGCCCAGCCGCTGCCACCATTCTTAGCCACTCCAGGCTAACCACCAGTGAAATGGAGTGTGTGGTTTAGAGCATTTGAAGCCTATTTGGCAGCCAGGGATAGTGTGAACTTTAAAGCTGAAAAGAAGGCTGCGCTGCTTGTTAATGCTTTGGGTCTGAAAGGACAGACAGTGTCTCGTCACCTACCTGTAGCACGTGACGGGGATGAAATCCTAGATGAGTATACAGAAGCAGTGATGCGCATGAAGAGGCATTATGATCTGCAGGCCAATTTGATTTTCGAAAGACACCATTTCTATACTCACCAGCAAGGATCTGATGAATGTGTGGAGAAATATCTTTCAGCTTTACGGACATTGGCAGCTGATTGCGCATTTGGGCATCTGATTGATCAACATTTGAGAGACCAAAATGTGGTGCATTGTAACAACAAAAGCATCAAAGAAAGACTGCTAAGTTGCAGGGAACTCACCTTGGACCAGGCAGTGTACACGGCAAAAGCATGGAGGGGTCAGCCAGTGGAATGAAAGATCTGTATCATGTCATTGAGAGTCCATCGTGTTCTTATGTCAACAAAAGGCCTGTTAGGATGTTGTGGGATCAGGTGCAAGTAATGCAAGAAGAGGGGGAAGGGGTGTTGTGCGAGAATCCAGGGAGTGCTATCGTTGTGGAAATGTTGGGCACATTGCATCAAGCAGGATGTTTCCTGCAGTAAATAGAGAGTGCAGTTCATGTAAACGAATGGGTCATTTCGCAAAGACATGTTGACGGGGAAGAGGAGGATGGGTGAACATTTCTGCAGGAGATGCAGAGGATGACTCCAATGGCAAACACATTGTGGTCGTGGTTGGCATGAATGGCAAAATCATTAAGAAGAACTGATTATCACATTGTAAAGTGAAAATTAATGGCAACTGTGTCAATTTGGTTGCAGACTCTGGTGCTACTGTGAGTATAATATCTCTGGATACTTACAGAACTAATTTTAGTCGAGTCAGTTTGATGAAAGCTCCAATTGCACCTAAGCAGTATGACGGAGAGAGAATCACTCTTCTAGGGTGGTTTCATGCTCAACTGGAATTCCAGGGACGCTATGCTGAGGACAAGAGATATGTGGTGAAGAAAGGCATAAAAGTGCTTGGATAGGAGACGCAGGTGCATTTGAAGATAGTTTTGCATACATGTAGTGAAGAAAAGGTTTTGACTTTACCCCTCAGATGTGGTTTGGAGAGAATTGTTCAAGAAAACCCTGAAGTTTTTGAGGACATGCTCGGTAGCCTGAAGGCCTTTACACACTGGATTAAGTTAAAAAAAGAATGGGGAGACATGGGGTTAGGACTGTGCAATTCAGTGTACGAAAGGAACTTGCTGAGCATTTGGAGAACATGGTTAACGATTAAATAATCGAGCCGACTGAATAGTCATTGTGGTTCTCGACCGAGGTGGTGGCAAGGAAGGGAATGGAGAAATTCAGCTTTGCATAGACTTGAGGAGACCTAATGCTGCAATTTGGATTGATTGCCATCCTTTGCCCAAGCTTGATGATCTACTTGCAAAGGTTGCAGAGGAAAAGTGTTTTACAACACTTGATTTAAAAGCTGCATACCACCAGATCCAACTGCATCCGGATTCAAGACATTTAACTGCTTTTATGATGCCAGAGAGAGCATTCCAATTTAAACTGATGCCATTTTGGCTGGCATCCGCTTGCTCTGTTTTCCAGCATGTCATGTTTGAAATGTTCAGGGGTATGAATGTGTGGTAGCATTTCAGGATGACTTATTGGTTTTTGGGTGTGACGTGGATGAGCACATGAGAATTCTGGCCGAGGTGTTGAAGAGGCTGCATGAGAGAGGAATTACTTTACAGAAGACTAAATGTGTGTTTTTAAAGTCTCCAGTGGAGTACCTTGGTCATGTGATATCTGCGAATGGAGTGAAACTAAGGGAAGGTCTGGTTGCTGCCGTTGTAAACGCACCAGGCTTTGGGATAAGGAGAGTTTGTTGTCCTTCATGGGAATAAGTGAATACTATTCACGGGTTCATGCCTGGGTATGCCACAATTATGGAATTGTTGAGAGAATTGTTACGTAGGGGTGTGGACTTTGAACAGACAGAGGAGAGGGAAAAGAGTTTTTTAACAATTAAATGTCATATTGGGGACACACCTATTTTTGAGCTTATGTGGTTTGGGTGCTGTATTAGGACAGGCGATTGCGGGTGAGGAGTGTACCGTGGCATTTGCATCACGCTATGTAAAGCTGAACGTCAGTATTCTGTAATCGAATGAGAAGTCTTAGCATGTGTGTGGGCGGTTCAACATTTTAAATAACATGTTTGGGGAATGAATTTAACATTGAACACTGATCTCAAGCCTTGGTTGACTGTCCTGCAGGCAGGTGGATCAGGAAAAACTAACCACAGACTAGCCCGTTTAGCGTCTAAGTTGCATGAATACATGTACAGTATTGAATTTGTATAAACCACAGAATGTGATGCCTCATGCAACATAGAGTTCATTTAAATTCACTTCATTTTAAAGGGCTCTAGGCCAATTGAGAAGCAAAGGGTCAGTGTAGACAGTTAGATCATAATAAAATCCATATTCTTTATTTTGAAATACACATAATTTATAAAAACCAATTTATAAACACAACTGGGTAAGCCTAAATTCGGTAATTTCCCTAGTAGGCAATCAAAGGTAACAGCATCCCTTGGTGCTTGGAGAGCTACAAGCTCTATGCTCAACGTCTGCATAAAAGTGGATTTTGATGGCTGGTGCCTTTCAGTGAAAGGAGCTGATGTTGCCTCTAAGCTGTCTGGATGCAGCTGTATGCAGATGCATCACAACATGAGTAAGTGATTTCAAGAATTGCAAGGCACAGTATTAGTTTTATGCTGCCATACCTACTGTAGATCAACTGACTCAGGAGGCGTAATAGAAGGGAAGACTGCATTGACCCATTCATAGTAGATAACATAATGATTCTGACCATATTTCGATGTACAATCAGTTTCCCTGGGAAATGAGCTGGTGTGGGCCGCAGAGCGCCTTCCTGAGCATGGAAGGTGAAGTAGAATTCAAAAGAAAGTCATTGGCCTTTCTTTTCTCTTGTGGGATGTATTGACCCACTAGGCTCTGCCCTGCGACATCACAGTGTGCTTGCGGCACCAGAACCGACAAAATGGCTGCAAAAAGCCCTATGCGCGCTAAACCTCTGAGAATTGCGCAGTGAAACCAGAAAGTTGGCTGCCAATCTACTTTGCCTGTCTCAGTGGTGGAACAGGAGACCACAATGCTAAAACCTGGCATTTGTGCTGCCCACAGAGGGAAAATGGAAACTACATGAAAGGCAGTGCTTCATTGCAAGGAAAGCAGAAGTGCTCTGAAATCCGTTTTTCCTTGGCTGGAAATGGCAAAATAATTGCTCCCAGACATCAGAAAAGATCCAACATCCTTGCTGGGTGTTAACCATTGCCTTATTTAAAGAATCCACATAAGCACACAATGTCAGGAGAATATCCACATTAAAAAAAGGTGCTTTCCTGGGAAAATCTGTCAGATATGGGTGCAGTACCGTCTTGTAAGAAGATTCAATTCAACACTACAGCTAAGTCAATGCCTAGTCTGGGATACTGAATGGAAACCCTTATTGATATATCTTTATGTCCAGTTCATGAGTTCTGGATGACTACCCCTATATAACACCCCTCTCTTGGAATCCCCCTGACCCCACTGAGCCAAGAAGTAGTTCTGTTTTGCAAGTTTAAAAGGTTTATTTGATAATTTAAACAATATATATATATATATATATATATATATATATATATATATATATATATATATATATCACACTTTTATAATGAATTAATAATTGAATATCACACTTAATCTGAGCAGTAATCAATAATGGATAGTCTGGCACTAGCACACTTCTTTATAATCAATGATGAGTGGGTATAGGATGGATAAGATAGCAACAATACTTTTATGGTTTCAAATAGATGCAATGTGGCATGAAAATGCAGTACAGAAAATAGCTTTATAGGATTTCAGCAAAAGACAATGTAATCACTTTCTTGGACAATTCACCCCCCCCCCCCCTTTATGCAATGTAAGGAGATGAAGATGAGAGCACACAGTTCTTAGGAATGTAATCAAATAGAATTCAGTTCAATTCCCCCCCCCAGCAGCTTATACAACAGATAGGAGTTTTGAAACAAAGGCAAAATGCTTTGAATATGGTGACAATGCAGTGAGAAATATGCTGAAAATGCTTTTAATTCCCTTTAGGAGGTTCAGGGTGAGTGAGAGATACTAGGGATGAGTGCAGGCTCACTTTAGCAATGATTCAGAGATGGTGATTAAGAGGCAAACAAATTTTTAGGAAGGAAAGAAATGACTGCTGATGGTTACACGTGGCTGGATTTTTAACCAAATCGCAAATCGCGGTAAAATTCGCAAGTGCGTGAACCGTGATTGCGGAAATAGTATAAGGAGAAGAAGGTCGGTTCTAGGCTTGTTGGAAAGGTTAGATTCTAGGCTTTCAGAGGAAAGTTAAACCAAGTTCGTAGACCAAACGGTTCCAAAGATATGAACGATTAAATAAAGGTATTTTTTCGGATTTAAGTAAACTCAAAATGACAAGTGACAGCTATGCAGCTGCAGAATTGACACGTGACAACTTCTAGGAGGCAGTTCTGGTTAGATTAAAATAGTTTGGATTAGATTATTTTAACTAAGAGATTGGTTCTGCACAGTTCTGCTAGGTACTCACAATATATTTTTGAAATAGGCCTCGCCACGGATCTGGTCAGGTTTTGGACTGGACTCCGGTTCTGGTCTCGGCACTTCACAGTGATCTGGGTCAGCTCTCTGGTTCTGCTAACAGCGGTCTGGGTCACTCTGGATCTCTGGCCTCTGGTTCTGGATACTGCTCTGCTTTCTCTGGGTACAGCACTGCTTCTGGATCTTTCTGGCGCAGCTTTCTTTGGACACAGCGCTGATCTGCACGGCTCCTGGATGCTGCTACCGCTGTTAGGTTTGCTGGATGCTGAGGCCTGCTGAGAAGAGTTCTCAGTTTGTGGGTTTAGGCCCTTGCTTTGAGTTCTGAATCAAGTTCTTTGGAGTTTTAAAGTCTAAGTGTTGGATCTGGTATCTTCTGGATGTTGTGTGGTCCGGCAGAGCACGTTGCAGCAACTGGATTTGAATGTCCTCTCTAGCTTCCAGTGGCTCTTTTTATGTCTTTTGAAAGTGGGTGTGTGTGCAGCATCACTAGCCAGCCCCTCTCTCAACTGCCCATTGGTCAAGCTTTCCGCACTGCTTTGATTGGGGGAAGGAAATGTGTGTCATGGTGATGCTGTTTTATGGTCTGCAGAAAGGATACTCCCCTGTCAAATTGCACACAAATCTATATTTGACCCAAATACATATTTGCACAGGTACACATTTGTTTAAAATTACATGCACCCATCACATATCACATGAGGTATACTCTGATCAAACTCTGCTCTTCCTGGAGGCTTGCATTAAAAAATGGCAACATATTTTCGATTTTAGTGGGCTATGCAACATTGGTTTGTCATTAAAATGTATACAAATGTGTGCAAGGCATGTATGCATTTATATAAGGAAGTGTCAGATTTTTAACATGCATACATTTGGAGTGAAACCCTATTTTCCGCTAGCAACCCCCCAGATCAGACCACCAGGTCCTAAAACCTCTTAAAATGTGGGCAGAAAAATCACAAGAATTATGGTATCATTTAGATAATTTTGACAAGTCCGCACCATGAGTTATACATCTTTCTTAAAATCATATTCTGGCCAACAGGGGTGTGTCTTCCCAGGTCACATGGTGTAGAAACCAGTTTATCCAGTGCCTGCCAAGCTCAGAGACCCTGCCCCTCCCAGCTTCTGCCAAGAGGAAGCTATTTTACGGCCACCCCAATAAACCATCTGCCTGGGCCCTGGAAGGCCCATTGTTCATGAGGAAGCCATTTATGACCTCCCCCCAATAACCCTCTGCCTGGGTCCTTTGTTTAGTCTCTAGCAGTCCCTTGGTAATTCAATCAGAGAGGGGTAACCTCCCTTCAGAATGCAGCCAGGCCTGAGAACTGCTGTGGATCCAGTTTCACTCCAATTGGGGGGAAGTTGTCAGGCAGAATCCAGTTCCTTAAGCCAGGCCCCAGCTAATGTCCCTTTTAGTTACCCAGTTTTCTGCATTCAAATAAAACTAACAATTTTTACACATGCAGCTAGAATGCTGATTCTAAGTTCAAAACTATGACATTTTAACAGTGACAAACTATGTGGCAGTCACAAGTCTGTCCCTCAGTTTATTTACACATTTCGATTTTTGGTCATTTTAAATCCAGTTTCAGTTTAAGCCGCTGCAGACCTGCAGAGCTCAGACAGTCTTGTTATAAACCTTCAAGTCACTTCAGAATATAACTTTACATTGTTCCACCTCTCAGTAAGTCTTTCTTTGGCCTGCTTTGGATTCATTTATTCAGTTTTACACAAATGGCTGGTGTTGTTTTAAAACGCCGGCTTTCTTATACTGGTGAGCACCAGTATTGCAGCCATTTTTGGGATCTGCCTTGGATTCGAGCATTTCAAACAAGAGATATTACATGGAAGTATATTCTCCAGGTTCAACACATGGCACTGGTGTTTTTCCTTTGGCACCCATTCCACTCATGCTCGCACTGGTGGGTGGCAGGTTAGGCAACCATTTTGGTGTGCGCAAACTGCGTGGTTCTCCTGGATTCGGGCGCACATGTGGGCTTTTTGGCCATCTTGGATTTTCTAAGCCCACAGCACCAAATGTTGCAGCATGATAGCTCAAACGTGGGTCAGGACACCCAACAGTCGGCCGCCTGTAGGAAAGCTGTTATTTAATTACACCGGAAGCTTAAACTTGTACAGTAAAATCAAATGGTTGAAATGTCCTGACTTGCTATCAAAAGCAATATAGGTTGCCACTATTTAATTTCTATGTTTAAAAAGACTGGAATTGGAGATATGTTTGCCTGTTTTAAAAATTGTAACTTTAATTTCAACAACGAACAATGTAACAATTCACTTTAAAGTAACCTGATTCAGAAAAACTTCAAAGCAGCTTCCCCCACTGGGAAACACACCACCCTTCTACTTCCCACCAAAAGGACAGAAACTCCTAGTTAGGTGTTAATGAAGAGGGGAGGAGATTTTGCTCTGCTGCTCTGTGGAGAGGCAAAAGACTCCCTTGATTGAAAAGATATGCAGATGCAACTGTCAACAGAAACTTCTGCCAGGGGAAAGAGGCCCAGATTGCTCTTGACCCACCAAAATTTGGAGGCGGGACAGACAGTTATGTGTATTCTTAAAGCACAAGAAAGTATATTTTTGAAAAAGACTGACAGAGGACTGTGCAAAATTGTAAAAAATTGTAAATTGACAGTATTGTTAATATGAACATTCTGGTCATGGTTTAAAACTACTCAGAACTCTGTGCTATGTTCAGGGACAAGACTGCAGAATTTGTGGTTTGTAGCAATTGTGGTGATGCCAGAAACATGAAACGTCACATGATCATGCCCAGATGTCATGCGCACATATGTGTAGAAATGTGGACAAATCTGACATTGGGTACCAGACCAAAAGTGTGAAAAATGGCCAAATCTAGACCCAAGCTCTCACCGAGACAGGGCTCGGATGAATACTTGCTCCAACAAATATCTGATATAAATATGCTATTGGTATTAAGGTTGAACATTTGTAAATATGTCTTGTTTGAAAAATAGATTTCATGTGCAGAAACAGAGGGGAGGTACTCCCTGGATTATAAAATACAGCACCAACATGACACCAGGTTTTCTTCTCAAATCAGGGGAGAGGAAATACCCTAACCAATATATTATTTAGGGTGGAGTGCCTAGTAGAAGTCAGCATACCCACCCTTTTAGAAAAATACATAAATAGGGATAGCTCAGGACCTAGAGACACACACATTCACCCACCATTTGATTGCTGGAGAAGCACTTTGCAAGAGAAATCCATATTCCAGACTCCAGAACTTTGAAAGCAGAGAGGCCCATTTTCAAAGCTGTACCCTTCTCAGCTTGGCCTTTTAAAATCCTGAAACCAGATTTTACCCCAGACCTCTAAGGGGAACAACAAAAAGAACAGCCTGGCTGAACTGTGCTGCTTTCTTGCGAGAATTCTTGCCAGAATCCAGAGATCGGACCCAATAGAGCAGAGCTGTGACCAGATCGCTGCGAACCAGAACCCACCCATCAGATTCAGTCCAATTCTGCCGTGCAGTGTCCAGAGTGCCGTGCTGAGTGCAGAACCATAGTGCCTTGAGTCCAGTCCGGTGTGCTAGCAGAATTCCGGTCCAGAAATCTTTGACCAGATCCCTGACGGGTCCATTCCAAACAGTGGTAGTGAGTATCCATAGCATAGGATTGTGTCTAGCATATGTATTATCCATAAGTCATCCCTATTCAAACCTTCTCTCTTATATCCAGAATTGCATTGTAGAAAATCTTTTGTCTTATCTGAATCTTTCTCTCATCCCTGTAGTCCTTTGGTAATAGTAGTGTTAAAATCATCTTTGCGCTAATATATTTGCTGAAGAAAGACAAGCGCCTGGACTAGTGGCTGTGCTGTCGTGTAGTTTGTGGCTTCATAGTCTCTCTAGTATAAGAAACCGTGTTTGTAATTTTAAAAAACGCAATCTTGTTTTACAAATTTTGACTCTCACTGAGAAAAACCGACCTCTACAAAAACCTTCATAACTTCTTCACCGTGTATGCTAGAAATATTTAAGTGTCTCGTTGAAGCTAACATCCTCAGCTTTCCAACAAATCCAATACCACATCCCAACTCCTTATAGTTTTTCCGCAATCGCGCTTACCGCACGTGGAAAAGTTTGCCACAAATTTTTCGTTTGGCTCAAATCTCTCACGTGTGAAACAGCTGTTCCTTGCATCCGACCTCAGAATTCAGTTTACAATCTGCTAGTTACTCAATAATCATTGCTAGCGTTTATCTGAAACTATACCAAGCGGCTAAATTTTAGTGAATTAAATCAATTTTTCAGTGTTTCCCATTCATTGAAAGCCACATTCAAAACCATTGTGACTAGTTGCAATCATTCCTGTTTTTCTCTGAGTTTGCTGGGGGAAATTAGGATTGATACTATTGTGTTGAATTCTGTATTTCCTAAAACCTGTGTTCTCCCCTTCCATCTCTTTATACTGCATATTGGGGGGATTGAGTAGTGTGCAGGGGGAAAGAGTGATCACATTGCATTTTGATTGAACCCACACAAAGTATTATTCTATGCTGCATTATTTTTCCTATTATTACTCCGTGTGATTAAAGAGAGTTGTTGTGACATCACCCCATTGGTGTCCTTGCATAAATATTGATTGTGTGATATATACATATTGTGAAAATCCATAAAATAAATCTTTTAACTTTGCAAAACAGCCTGCTTCCTGGTAAAGTGCGACCGGGGGGGATTCAAAGAGAGGGGCGTGATATAAGGGTACATCATTCAGAAATAAAAGAACTTATAGACAAAAAATACATATAATTAAGGGTTTCAATTGTGCAATCCATGCTAGGCATTGACTTAGGTGAAGTGCCAGGTCGTAATCACTTACAAGATTGGGGGCTCGTGTCCGAGATTTCTGAATTAGATATACCACTTGTGACAGTCTAATACAGTGTGCTAACTAACGGGGCACATAAACCCTGTTGGGCTACCCTGCTGTGTTATACTGTGAAAAGCACCCCTCAATAGGACCGCTCTAAGGAATTGGTCTGTTTTGCAAGAATAAAATAAACTCCTGTAAGTCAGGAAGGAAATAAAAATTTCCAGAATGGCGACTTTGGTAGAAATCAATATGGCTAAAGAACACCAGGCAATCACAGAACAGACCACTGCAACATGGTTAGACATATGGCAAGCCCAGGGTCCATTACATGTGGCCCTAAGTGAACTATATATGGCCCCTAAGGCGAAGGAAGAGCAAAGAGAGATCGCCAAATTAGCGGCATATCTGTACCTCCATATTGGAGCAATACAGGACCAATATGCCGAGGGCCAAGATCTGGCAAACAAGCAACTGCAAGCATTAGAAAAAGCCCAATCTGATCTGGACTCTGTAGAGCAAAGGCTGCAGAGGAGCCAGGAGTCAGAAAATGAAAGTAGGCAGTACCTAACCAAAATAAAAGAGGATATGGGTATCCTGCAGCAGGAGAAGGTAGAACAGGATACCAAAATGTTGTCCTTGCAGATGGATTACCAAGAAAGTTTGGACTCTCTAATGCAGAGCCAGAAAAAGCTGGAACAGCAAATACATTTCAACAGGGCATGCGCAGAGCAGGTAGTAACCCTGCATAGCTGCCTAGATAAAGAAAAAGAAGAGAATAATAAAATAATTCTGAAAGACCTGGACAGCCAGGCAGAATTTGATGAAGCGCGCCAGAAAGCTGGGGTGCTCCAAAGACAGAGGGACGACCTGGCTGCACAGAGGCATACTCTTGCTCAGGAAAGGGACACCTTAGGCCAGGAAGTCTGTTATCTAAAAGAGAAGATAGAAGAAAATCACCTGGCCCTTCAGGGACTGGGTGACCTCCAAAAAGACCATGAAAAATTGGTAGAGCACACCAGGAGGGTGGAAGATGTTCTAGCAAGGAAGGAGCAGGCCAGTATGGACAGGACTCAGGAGGTAACCCTCCAGCAGCAAAAAGTGGCCCAGTACTCTAAAACGACACAGTAAGCACAGAAAGAAAATGAAGCTCTCGGTGAGAACAATGACAGGCTCCACAGACCCACAGACAGGTAGCTATGCAAGAGCGATTGATAGAAACTAGCAAGGCCTTGGTAGAGGAACAGCAAGCTCAGATTCTTGCGTGGCAACAGGGAGCAGGGGCTGAGAGAGATGAGGTTCGCTGGGAAAGGGAAACACCTGAGCATAACCTCAGAAACCCTAGTACCAGAGGCCTTCATCTCTTCCAATCCCTGGACTCTGCCAACCCCATGTCCACTGGCGCACATGAGCCAAGGGCCAGGGGAAGGCAGACTTCAATTCAATAAGGAACATGAGGCTCATAGACCAGCACCTCCCAGGAATGGATGGGCGGGCATCTGGGTATGAGTTCCCAAGTGCTGCAAAATTTTGTGGGGAACTCCATGAGAGTAGACCCACTAAGGACATCCTGAAAACCTCTGCCCAGCTAGTACAGGAAGGGGTACTCATCAAATCCTGGGAGTAAGGTGGAATCAGAAGACTCCTCTGAGTGCCCCAGGACACAGGAAACTAGTCCTCCACATTCTGCCAGCCATTCCCGAGCTCACAGAATCCGGGAGAGCCTAGAAGACCAGACGGGCACCTCTGGGAGTAGTGCATCTGAGTCAGAGGAGGAGTGGACCAGGCTTACCCAAACCAAAAAGGCCAACAAGGCAAGAAGGGCCTTGCTCAAGGATCCCCTAAAGCAAATCAAAACGATAAGGAGTGCCATCACGCCCTATCATAAGAACGCAAAGTATTCAGTTTGGGAGCACTTAGAGCTCTTTGAACAGATGATGGAAACTTTACATTTGAAGGACAGCCAAAGCTGTATTCAATATGTGAAATGGACCTTCTCTCCAGAGTACTCCAGCTTCTTTGCAGGGCTGGAGGACCAGAATCATTTTAGATGGTCCACCTATAGGGTGGCCATCTTGAAACATTTTTCTGTGCACAGAAATCCTCAGTAGGCTCGCAAGGCAGCCTACAACTTGCAATGTGGGGAAGATCAGGCCCCACAAGAATTTGTTCAGGAATTAAAGTGTGCCTTTGCGCAGACCACCAGAAACGTGCGCACTGACAGCAAAGAGTTTGTGAATAATTTTTTCTACTCTCTCCCCAAGTACATCATGACCCAGCTAGTGAGAGACTTTTACAAGAAAAGATCACTAGACTGGATCATTGAACAGCCCACACAAATTTATGAGGTGCAAAAGCTCATAGAAAAGAAGAATATTCCAAAAAGCCCCAAACCAACCAACACCCCTGCTGCTGCTAAGGTGGCAGAGATGAAGGTTGTCCCGATTTTAGATTTGGAGATGGGGGGGCCTAAAAACCTGCCTGCACAGAATCAGAATAATCCCAAGCCCAGAAGGCCGTTGGGCGAGTCACAAACAGGAAGCCAGAGAGGCAATCCCACAAATGGGACCCCTAACTCTCCTGACTACATCAGCCCCCGCTACAAGGGGAACACACCCATCCTGGGTTATGTGTGGACTCCTCCAGCCCAAGGGGGAGATCCAACCAAACAGCAGCTAACCCAGGGAACTTCCCTCCTCACTTGCCCCAGGAGGGCAGTAATTCCACAAATACTGGACAGAATTTCTTCCCCAGGTACCCGCAAAACTTCCAACCCCAAAACAATCCACCCTTCTTTCCCCACTTTCCTTTGATCTTAAAAGCAACATTTATTGCTTGTCAGTTCCCTGGCCCAGGCCAGGCCTATTGTTCATGACTACCCCTCAACACATGCATAATACAGTCTAGTTGGGGGTGATTGATTGGGCTTGGCTGCTCGGCTTCAGACTTCAGTTGGACAGGGACTAAGAGATTAGAATCTCTATAGCAGCACGCAGCCTCACCCCCCACCTTGTGAGGATCAACAAGGCCCAGGCAGGGGCTGCAGGGCAGGCCAGCCACTGGCACAAGCTCACCACCACATGCAACTGACCTTGTTGCTTGCAGCCTGCCAGTGGAAGATCGAATGCGGGATGACTCGTCCTGGCCTGCTGCTGACTGCCTGCACACACTGACCAGGTCAGTGAACAACCAAACTGCTGATCGAAGATACGTGGACAGGGCTCTGTGCCCCTTGTATGTATGAGTTCCAATACGTTTGGCACCTAATAACACCTATTTTTAAATGCCTCAAGTTTATTCAGTTTTAATTCACCATGCAAAGTGTGTCTACTGTGAATCTTCTGTATTCATCAAATGTTTATATAGGCAGAACTGTATAGAATTGGGGTTAAATGAAGCCCCCGAGCAAAGTACGGCAGACTCTCTCGACAGAGCGATTTGAAAAAGGATTTACATGCACACTTATAACTTAGTTCATTGGAATGGAAAGCTGAAAAGCAAAGTACAGGCGGTAGGTCACACAGCACGAGGAACACATGCAATTGTGTGCTACAGAATCTTGGTACTGGCACTGCAATTTTTAAATCCCCAGGAGGGCAAAGAGGTGCTAGAAGAGGACATCCCATACCAAAGTACAGGGTTTAGGTTTCCATTTGAAGAATATAGTTTTCTTGGCAGGCGAATTCACACAATCTCACCCATCCCCTTTACCGCTGGCTGTCCCACCACCTGTATCGCAAAACTCTCCTCTCTCGTCTGCTTCTGTTTCACATTTGTTTTCTCTTGCACTATCTCTCTGTGTGTTCCTCTCTCTGCATTCTACTCTCCCACACGCAGTCTCCTTCCCACTCCTTTATCGGTTTCCACTGCCTCCCTGCAACTGTAAGCTTTCCACTGATGCTTTCTTTGTCCCTGTTACTCTCAGCCTGTCTTCTCCTATACTGCCTTCTCCTCCTTCTCTCTCGCACCCTCTCTGCCACTCCTTCCCTCTGTCTCTTAACCCTTTCTCAAGATGTTCCCCTACATCAGATTGTGGTTTCAGTCTCTTGGTTTGTCACTCCTTTGCAATTTTGTTTCGCTCTCATCTGCTCAGCCTGGCGTCTCAGGTTACACTATTCCTCACCTCCTCTGTCTGGCGCAGAGGTCTACTTCTACGGTTGCCTCCCCTCTCTCCCTGCAGACTCACTGTGTGGCTCAGTGTAGTGATCTTCAAAGTTTCTTGAGGTTCCCTCTTATACTGTTTCGCTTACCGGCTCTCTTGAAATTTACTTTTTTTGCAATTCATCACCCTTTGTGAGTTGCCTAGCTTTCTTCCCCTCTACCATTTCCGTGTGTTCCCTTTTTTATAAAAAAAAATGTTTCCTTGCCTATCTACTCCTTGTTTCCCCAGTCATTTCTTCTCCATCTCGCAATATCTGACAGGTTGTGCCTCACTCTTTCTCAGTGCGACTCTTTCTCTACTCTACCCATTGTGTCTGTTCCCTCTTTTCAAGCTTTGAGGTTCTAATCTCCATAAAACAGCTTGGTGGGTTAATGTCTCTTCTGTGAGAGATGTAGAGAGACTGCAGAGTGCTAGTTTCAAGCACAGTAAAATAGCTCAGGGAAATCGGGTGACAACCTGGTTTCTGCTGCAGTTTTCTGCATGTAGGCAGCAAGTTACAGGTTAGACATCATGCAGGGCCAGCACAAAAGTTCACCCTTTTAATGTCCACAAAATGAATAACTTGGAATTTGGTAATAATGGCAACGCTTACTAGATGACTGTGGTATCCCAAGTATGAGATCATAATGAGCATGCAAGCTAGTAAGAGTACTTAAGGGACAACAGGACCGTCTCTCCTTTCCATCTTTTCAAGTTAAGAGGCTATCGTGTGTCAGAGTCAGAGAGCTCTCAATTACTTATCTCTCAATTGTCCCGTCCTTCTGCACTTGTACTGGTAGAATGGCGCTACTGATGCTTTAGATAACAGATTAATATGAATTTACAGTGATATTGTAATCCATAGAGTACTATCAGCAAGAGGGACAGGTGGGCACCAGGGGATAGCTTTCCCTGCCACATTCTCCACAGTGTAGGGAAACTGAACATTTTGGACCAGTCTCTGGGGCTTCTATAGCCATTTGTTGCCCTTGGGAGAGCCATCAGGATTGGCCGTCTGGTAGCAGAATGTGTCATGGCCACAGGACGGATATCCCTGAAGGTGGAAGTTTTCTGGTCATGGGATCACTAATCCTGCAGATCCCTGTATTTTTTAAAAATGTTTTACCCAGACTCTGCAACCAGAAATGCCCCTCTAAGAGACAGCACCGTAATTAATGGCTTCTGCAGTAAACATAAACAGTATAAAGTGTCCCTCGTGAAACTCTCAGCTCTGGTTAATTCTGATTGCTTGTTGTGTAAAGGTTGTGCACATAATGCATGACAAGAAATGCATGTATTTGTAGTCAATGTTTGACAATCAGATGGGTTTATCACAAAAAGCTCTTCTGGGGTGTCTTTAAGTCATGACCTGCTGGGCAGTAAAAGGGGATCTCAAGTTGTCCAATATCAAGTGTGAAATAATCACCCATTCCTGAATTGCAGCCCAGCATTTAAAATGTGTACCGGAAGGGAAAATCACACTTAAAAGTCCACAATTTACAGAAAATGTTTTTAGAGATTGGCTTCCACATATATCTTTGAGCGAGAAGAGTATGAATGAAATATTGATGTTAGGTAGGAAAAGTGGGCAGTAGCATGTCTGCATTCCCAGCTTTGGTAATCTTTAGATGCTCATATTGAGAGCCTTTTCTTAGCATGTAGATTACTGTTGTGCAGCTTAAGTGGAAACATTTGCTTTTGCCACTTAGGTGGGTTCATCCAATGGGACCAGGAACACATATATATATATTTCCTGTGATTTTTGGGCAACTGTTTAGGAGGACAGTTCCTGCTTTTAATCCTTAAGAAGCAATGACACAAGTACCATTTAGTGGGTAACAGTAACATCTGGTTTTTCCAATGCAGTAAAGATAGTGGTACTCCTGTGAATAGCGTGTTGTGCTGAAAGCAGGAATGGAAGAGAGGATCTAGATGCAGTCTATGAACGCGCAGCAGTTTACTGATTCCCCATGAGAGGCACTAGACACAGCATGGTCACTGGGACAGGAACATGAATTTGTGTTATCATTTTTTGGGGGGGGCTCCAATGATGCTTCCCGCCTGGGGTGCAATCTGGTCTAAGACCGGCCCTGGATGTGGGGACTGAGTTAGCGCCACCCATCATCCAACCCCAGAATCATCAGCAGGAAAATCCCCTGGTTCAAACCCAGCCTGGCGACTGCCTCCAAAAAGGGGAGGGTGGGGGCCAGTCCAGCACCAGAACCCGGGGAAACTAAAACTTCTCCCATATCTAGTTGCCACCTTTTCTTTTTAGATTCCCAAGACTCCAAACAGAATTCTGCCCAAATCTCTTCTTTATCAGTGTCCAAAACCAGGAAATTAACCCACCAGTTGTCCAAAAATGTACATTATCTGTGCCCCCTTGAGGAGAAGGAGGGAATATTCTATGCCCCGGTCCAGATACAGGGGCAGTGTACAGTTTTGGCACATGTTGACAATGGATCCCAAGCTACCCTTCTGTCAAAAAGGGCCTTTGATAAACTGAATTCGGGAAGGGGGGAGAATTACCAAATTCCTCTCACCCCTCTTCCTGGACAACTTTAGAACTTCGACGGGAAGGAAATTCCGCCCGAGGGGATTGCGGATTTGGAGATTAAAATTGAGTGACACAAGGTGAAGCACCTGGTCACAGTTGTAACTCCAGAGGGTACCCCTTGTTTACTAGGGAATGACCTCCTGCTCGACGGTTGTCACCCCTAATAGATTGTGTAAATAAGGTCCTCTGGACCCAGACTAGCCGACCGATACAATTAAAACAGAGTGTCAAACATGTTAGTTTAAATGGCACCTGCCACATGGTTGAACAAAAATCTGACCAGGTAGAATTTCAATTCCAGAACAACCAAATCCCAGACGTGACAGTAATAGCAGTAGGACAGCAAACTGGTGATGGGGGGTCCTCTCTATTTCTGAAAATCAACCTTTCTTCCAGTCTAAGGTGGCATTCCACACTGGAAGGAAACACTCTGAAATTCTTTGCAAATTCACAATGCGAAATCCCTCTCCTATAGTCCAGAAAGATGAAAAATCAGCTCAAAGCATGGCTGATATTCAGCAGCTTGGAGAGCAGTTGTTCATCCCTATTCAGTTAAATGAAGGGAAGGACTCTCTTCTCGCCCGAGTGTGTGTGAACAATGGTAAGGGCTTCATTAGCGAAGCCATGTTCCGCAAACTCCCAAAAGATCCAGCCATTCCCACATTTAAACTGTTAGACAAATGGGAAATGGATCTGTAAACACCCAATTCCAAACATCTCCTGCCAAGAAGGTGTATGCTCAAAATCTCCATGGGCAACAAGAGCATAGTCCATAATTGTTGGGTCGTGTGAGACGTCACTGCAGCCTTTTACTTAAGCAGTGACGTTCTCAATCGATTTGCCATTAGTTTGGAACTTATACACTTCAAAGCTTGGTCCTGATTAGCGGATAATCCCATGGGCTTTGATGACCCAGAGAAAGCATTTAGGTCAGCTCAACTGCTGCCTTATGCAGTTGAAATTCAGATTGGAGAGGAAGTCACCATCCCAGAAAGGACCGGACAATTCTCCATGGAAGTGAAAGTTAAAAGAAATTGAAAAACCCAGACGCCTATATTCATCTTAATGCTTATTTCCAACAGCAAGGGTTGGGGGTGAACCCAACACCACTAGTCAATATAGACCATTCCAATAGAGGTGGATAACAGCGACTTAAAGAGTATCACTCTAGCCGCAGGCACCATTATTGGAATGGCGGTTGATGACCAACATTTTCCATAGATTTAGGCAATGAACTCTTAGGACCAATACCCGAGGACTGTTTTGACAGGGATAGTGAGGACAACACAACACAACACCAGACAGGATCTTTACCCAGCATGGGGGGAACTTCCTGGTGTACACTTCCTGCCCTTATGGTAAGGAAGATTTGACCTGTGACTTCAGGAGGGATGAGGTGATTTTCCAAGTCCACGAGGACTGCATTCCCCACCTGAAGCCACCAGTCCAAATCAGCACTTTGGGACCAGGGACTTCTCCACCCAGCTGGAGGAGGCCGCTGAGATAGCAAAACCAGAAGTCTTTCCAGGCTTCAGCAGATGGTTGAAGAGAGAGTCCAACTAGCTGATGCCTGTGAGACTCCGGAGCAAAGGCAAAAATTGAAACAAGTTTTCTTGGATTTTCAAGATCTCTTTGGGGTGGACTCATATGACTGTGGTCGTACCGACATCCACACAACAACAATTCTCACGGACCCTGCCATTACTGCATTGTTTGTGAAGCAATATCACTTGCCTCTCACCTCAATGGAGTCCCTTACTGAAATAATTAAGAACATTGAGTCCTGTGGGATATTCCATCCAGTGCACAGCACCTTCAATAATCCGGTGCTGGGGATTTTGAGGCCAAACGGCTAGTGGAGACTCTGCGCCGACCTTATGGAGCTCAACAAAAAGGTCCATACTTCCCGATGGCCTCTTCCCTACATAGACCAAGGGCTGGCCCTGATCCAGGGGTCACAGGTATTCACTGCAATAGACCTGACCAATGGGTACTGGACTGTACCTGTCAGTAGGGAGGACCAATACAAGCTGGCCTTTACCTTTGGGGGGCAGCAGTACACATGGACCTGGACTCCCTTCAGATACATCAACTCCGGCGATGAATTTAACATTTTTCTACATAAGGCCATGCCCGATCTGGGTGAAAGGGGTAACCTGCTTATGTAGATAATGTTCCTGTCAAAAGCTCAACTGTGGAGGAACACATAGCGGAGATGTGTTATGTTCTGACACATTTGAGGGCTGCCAGAGCAAAACTTTCCTTTGAAAAGGCACAGTGGTGCAGAACCCGTGTCAATTTCTTGGGGCATGAGATTACTCCTCAGGGTCTCTGTCCCCAGGAAAAGAAAGTGGAAGCACTCCAGAAATTAAAAGACCCCACAACCGTGCGCGAACTAAGGAGCCTCCTTGGACTGACTAATTACAGCAGAAAGTTCATTGAGGACTACGCAGAGATCACAAGACCCCTGATTCATCTTTTGAAGGGGGGGTCAAGTGGGAGTGGGGTCCAGAACAAGCGGAAGCAGTAAGACAACTGAAAAGAAGCCTCTTACAAGCGCCTTGTCTAGCTTACGCTGTCGAAAACAAGGAGCTCTTCTTGGAGACAGGGTTCTCAAATACATGCTTGACTGCAGTGTTGTACCAAAAGCATGACAAGGTCAATAAAGTAATCTCCTATGTGAGTAAAACTTTATCCTCTGTGGAGGAAAAATTCAACGATTGTGAGAAGGCACTCCTGGCAATGGTGTGGGCATTGAAGAATTACCGCCCGTTTACCAAAGGGGAACACATCATTGTGGAGACTCCACTCCTGCCTCTGCAATATCTCCAGACAGAATCTGGGCCGGAAATGTGAGTAATTCCCGAATTACTTCCTGGATTCTGTCAATGCAAGGCTTTCCTGTGGAGGTCAGATATGGCCAAAACAAGAAGAGTCCCATCGCGCAAGGTCTGGCTGACTAGCATGATCGTGCCAGAGAAAACTGTCTCGAGGACGAAAGTCTTAAAATCAAGGACAACATGGAGGCATACCTCAATTCCCCACACAAAGTCTTTGAAGAAGACCAGTGTGAGGGAATGCCCACTGTCTATGTGGATGGATGCTCCTACCATGTTGACAACAACGGGGTAAAATAACTTGTGGCCGGCGTAGGGAATGCATGGGTGAATGAGACCCCTGAACCCTCTGCTGGGTACAAAATTGGTCCTCGAAGTAGTCAAGTGGCAGAGTTGATGGCTGTGCATCAAGCCATCCTCATTGCTGTCCAACACCAACTCCACGATCTGGTCATAATCACAGATTCGGATTATGTACGGAACGGGTTCGTGGAGCACCTGGTTAACTGGAAAAATAGAGGCATGTTATGTGCTAATAACAAACCATTGGAACATGGAAAGTTAATCCAAAATATTGATGATCTGGTCACCTCGAATGGGATGACCATCTACTGGACAAAGATCAAGGGTCCTTCTAAAGTAGAGGGGCCAGACAAAACTGAAAATGACCTAGCTGATCAGCTGGCCAAAAACGGAGCCATCCAAGGGGAGATTGAGTCCCTGTTGGGGAAATCCAGGTTGCTGCTATCACTAGGTCCCAGAAAAATGCTCACAATAAACTCTCAACTGCACAATGGAGTAAGGAGAGCCCAGATACTGATTTGGTCACGGCTTAAAAAGAGGATCCAATAATTGGTACGTTTTATCAACACATTGAGGACCCTGAGAACTTTCCCCTGACGGATACCGATTACATAGGGAAAGAGGACCTCAGAGTGTTGATGAAATGTCCAAAAATATTCTGAATCCAAGACGGTTTGTTGGTAAGGAGATCCCTAGCTGGCCATATTCAGTGGTTGGTCCCTACCTCATTCCGAAGCCTGATGTTAAGTCACGCCCATGATGCATCCACAGCCGGCCAAAGGGGGTTTCATACAACACTTGAAATCTTAAGAGAGGTTGCATACTGGCCACACATGGGGCAGGACCTCGACTACTACTTGAAGGGGTGTCTTGTGTGTGCACAATTTCAGCCAACATCCCTCACATACCGTGCGCCTCTCCAAAAGAGGGGGATGACATTGCCATGGTCAGATTTGTAAGTCGATTTTATCAGGCCTGTGATTTGCTCCTCTAGGGGGAACAAGTACATGTTGACCTTGACATGCTTGTTCACTAAATGGGTGGAATGTCTCCCGGCCCCAAATTGCAAGGCAGAAACAGCAGCTGTCCTGATGATCAACAACATCTTCTCGTGTTTTGGACTACTCCAAAAGATTGAGTCAGACCGAGGTAGCCACTTCATTAGCAAAGTAATGACAAAGATGTGGGAGATACTTGGGGTCAAAAGGAAATTACACATTGCCTACCGGCAAGCCTCTAGTGGTGCAGTGGAGAGATACAACAAGACAATTGTGAGCATATTAAAAAAGTTTGTGGCAGATTCTGGGCCAAGTTGGGATACCCGATTACCTCTGGTCTTAATGGCCATCAGATCTACACCTTCATCTGCAACTAAAATGTCACCATTTGAGCTGATGACTGGACGGAGGATGGTGCTTCCCCAGCATCTGCTCTACAGAACCCAAGAGCAGACATTGATCAATGCCTCCACAACTCATGAGTATGTTGAAAATCTGAGAAAACACCTTCAACATGCTTTTGCCTATGCTCAGTGAAATCTAGAGAGATCTGCAGACAGCATAAGACCCACTACGACTTAAAGACTTCTAGAAAAGAATACCATGTAGGAGACCGGGTCTACTTATACAATTTCCAAAGGAACCAGGCCAAACAGCGCACATTTTTGCCTAGCTGGAGGGGTCCTTTTAAAATTGTAGACAAAATCTCACCAGTCGCCTACAAAATGGACATTTCCAAAGGCAATTTGGCAGAGGGGGAAGATAAGTGGGTCCATATTAACCAACTGAAGTGTTGCCATCCTAGGCACACTCTGGAGCAACTAGAGGATTCCTCTGGGACCTCAGAGGGGGTCACTGCAGCTCCCTAGAATTCCAACCATTAATATTCCATCTATATAATCAATAAATTGCCGATAGAAAAAAAATTGTCCTGATATGCCAAATGTATGTGTCCACCCCACTACATAAAAAGTGGTGGGGAAATATCTACAAATATGCTTTTGCTTTGTCATCCTAGAATTGGAAACCATGGAGACTAAAACCGAGGAGGACCACCCAGGGACCAGAAGGAAAGATCCAAGGGGCCTGGGGTATCGCTCCATACTCACATCAGGACTTGGCGAGGAGAACTGGTCGATCCATCACTGATGGGAGAAGCTGATGAATTTTGACATTTGAACCAGAAAGAAAAGAAACTGATCATCCCAATCTCGCAACTTCCCATTAATGGGCGCTCAAAGCCATATCGCAAGGGGGGCTTGTGGGATGTATTGACCCACTAGGCTCTGCCCTGCGACATCACTGTGTGCTTTCGACACCAGAAATGAAATGGCTTGCTATCAAAAGCAATATAGGTTGCCCCTATTTAATTTCTATGTTTAAAAAACCTGGAATTGAAGATATGGTTGCCTGTTTTAAAAATTCTAACTTTAATTTCAACAAAGAACAATGTAACAATTTACTTTGAAGTAACCTGATTCAGCAAAACTTCAAAGAAGCTTCCCCCACTGGGAAACACACCACCATTCTGCTTCCCACCAAAAGGACAGGAACCTCTCCCCTCTTCATTAACACTCCTTGGGTGTTAATGAAGAGGGGAGGAGATTTTGCTCTGCTGCTCTGGGGAGAGACAAGACTCCCTTGATTGAAAAGATATGCAGATGCAACTGTCAACAGAATCTCCTGCCAGGGTAAAGAGGCCCGGATTGCTCTTGACCCACCAAAATTTTGGAGGCGGGACAGACAGTTATGTGTATTCTTAAAGCACAAGAAAGTATATTTTTGAAAAGGACTGACAGAGGACTGTGCAAAATTGTAAAAATGTGTACATTGACAGTATTGATAATATGAACATTCTGGTCAAGGTTTAAAACTACTCAGAACTCTGTGCTATGTTCAGGGACAAGACTACAGAATTTGTGGTTTGTAGCAATTGTGGTGATGCCAGAAACATGAAACGTCACATGATTATGCCCAGATGTCATGCGCACATATGTGTAGAAATGTGGACAAATCTGACATTGGGTACCGGACCAAAAGTGTGGAAAAATTGCCAAATCTAGACCCAAGCTCTCACCGAGACGGGGCACGGATGAATACTTGCTCCAACAAATATCTGATATAAATATGCTGTTGGTATTAATGTTGCAAAATTGTAAACATGTCTTGTTTGAAAAATAGATTTCATGTGCAGAAACAGAGGGGAGGTACTCCCTGGATTATAAAATACAGCATCATCATGGCACCAGGTTTTCTTCTCAAATAAGGGGAGAGGAAATACCCTAACCAATAGAATATCTAGGGGGCGTGCCTGGTAGAAGTCAGCATACCCACCGTTTTAGAAAATACATAAATAGGGATAGCTTAGGACCTAGAGACACACACATTCACCCACCATTTGATTGCTGGCGAAGCATTTGCAAGAGAAATCCATGTTCCAGACTCCAGAACTTTGAAAGCAGAAAGGCCCATTTCCAAAGCTGAACCCTGCTCAGCTTGGCCTTTTAAAATCCTGAAACCAGATTTTACCCCAGACCTCTAAGGGGAAGAACAAAAAGAACAGCTTGGCTGAGCTGTGCTGCTTTCTTGCTAAGAATTCTTGCCAGAATCCAAAGATCTGACCCAGTAGAGCAGAGCTGTGACCAGATTGCTGCGAACCAGAACCCACCCGTCAGATCCAGTCCAATTTCACCATGCAGTGTCCATAGTGACGTGCTAAGTGCAGAACCATAGTGCCTTCAGTCCAGTCCGGTGTGCTAGCAGAATTCCAGTCCAGAAATCTTTGACCAGATCCCTGACGGGTCCATTCCAAACAGTGGTAGTGAGTATCCATAGCATACGATTGTCTCTAGCATATGTATTATCCATAAGTCATCCCTATCCAAACCCACTCTCTTATATCCAGAACTGCATTGTAGAAAATCTTTTGTTTTACCTGAATCTTTCGCTCATCCCTATAGTCCTTTGGTAATAGTAGTGTTAAAATCATCTTTGCGCTACTATATTTGCTGAAGAAAGACAAGCGTCTCGGCGAGTAAAAAACAGCCAGAGGTGTCGCTGGACTGGTGGCTGTGCTGTCGTGTAGTTTGTGGCTTCATAGTCTCCCCAGTATAAAAAACCTTGTTTGTAATTCTAAAAAGCGCAACCTTGTTTTACAAATTTTGACTCTCTCTGAGAAAAACCGACCTCTACAAAAACCTTCATAACTTCTTCACTGTGCATGCTAGAAGAGATTTAAGTGTCTCCTCGAAGCTAACATCCTCAGCTTTCCAACAAATCCAAAACTGCATCCCAACCTTCCCGAGCTCTGTTGAGGTCGAGCAGGAGCTCCCTCTCCCACTAGCTCCAGGAGCAGCTCCATGCCGCCTGAAGCCCTGCCTGTTCATAGGTAAGCCTGGAGGCTATACCTCTGCATTTAGGCATCCTCTCCTCATCACATCGAAAATCGCCCGTTTTTTTCATTATTGAAAGCCTTCAGCTTGTGCAGCCACAGCAAGCTTATCAGCCCCCTGCACTGCATGGACACCAAAAACGAAGTCCATAACACCTAGATTTGCTATTGCAAAAACACAAGGTTTTTGCCTTTTAAAAATGGCCGCCGCCTTTTCCTCTCACCTACTCTGCCTTGTTGTGAAGCCCCAGAAGCCTGCTGCCCTGTGATTGGTTGTCCGCCATATCTTAACCAATCGGGGTGCACCGGCAGGCGAAGCCGGCCCCCGACGAAGGCAACAGACAAAGGCTACCCACTGACTGAGACTGACCAAGCGCAGCCAGGTGCAAGGCGCTGTCCCTATGCCCAAAAATGTGTACATCTCATCTGGCCTCTAGCACCCTTCCTGCTACCCCGACCACCTGCAATGTAAGGTAATCTACGCTACTTGCACCACCTTTGATGTACTTCAGTGTCTTTGAGATACAGCGTTCTGCCTATCATCTAAAGTGACCGCCTCAGCCTGCAAACAACGTGCTCATCTGCAGCACCCCTTCCTAACACGTGCCATATTGTCTATGTTTTCCTGCTATGCTCCCTGATTGCACTTGCCTCTGACTAACATGTGTGCCTCCTGAATTAATCTGCCTATATCCTGCATTGTCCAAACTTGTTGTTCACAAATTATGATCTGCTCCACATGTTTTGTCACACTGCTCTTCTGCCTGATAATGCTTCGACGCACCATGCCTTTTTGATGTCCCATACTCTGGAATGGTTCTCTAGACTGCTCCCTACTTGCCCTCGCCTGATGTATACGTAGTGTACTAGCATAACCTATCGATTGCCTCACTACTGTCTGGTACCCCTGCCTTATACGTGGCATTGCTCTCTGCCCTGACCTATTTAGACCCTTTGGTCGCTAGCTACTGCACCCTGTGACCTATCTGAGTGTTACGCTCACCTGGTGTCCACAGGGGCTTCGATCTGAACTGGGCTGTTGTTACCTCTTCCAGCGACACATGGGGCGCCGAAATGATGGACTGGACCGGACCACCCAGCTTAGCTTGTTTTGCCCGTATGAATATTCTTCTGTAATGGAGAAAAGGGAATTAGCCACCTGCGGGGACTGGGCGCCAACCCCACCTTCCCCCACTCCTGCAATCTCTTCCCACAAATTACTTCCGAACTCTTGCTATGTTCTCACCTGATAGTTTGGAAAGATGAGCTCTCCATCCTGCCTCGAGCGCAGGGGCGCGTAGATTACCACTTACTTCACTGGTGTGGGATGTTGGAGAGTTGCAGAACGGTATTGACTCCGTAAGGAAATAGTTTGAAAAAGAGTTCAAAAACGTCTGGCCTTCACTCTGTCCAAATTCCCTAGGTTGCCTTAATAGTTCTTGAGAAGAGTTCCAAGTGGCAACCAGTAAGATGCAGGTAAGTGTTTATGGATTCTGCTCAGTTCGATAATGAGGACCTGGTCTAACCTGTGACCCTTTCCTTTTGCAGGCGCTGAATCGGTGGCAGTTCCGGTGATTGCGGCCTCAGGCAGTAACCAGTTAAGTCTGTAGCGGAATTCGGTTTCCCCTACTTGCGCTTTTGTGTTGCTTTTGTTTCCCCTTAGGGGCCGGGGTACGGCGGAGAAGCTGTGGAGGCCGCGCCGACCCGAGATGAGGTAAGTACCCCCTGTGGTATCAGGAAAATCCTGGGGATTGCCTTTATTGTCTGGGAATGCTCCCTTGCTCACCTTATTGTCTTTATTTCCACAGGTGTTGGAGAGCGGCCGCTGGATGCTGAAAAGCGCGATGGGATGCTTAGGATTGCTTCAGGTGAGTTCCTGCGCGGCAGAATGCGAAGCGGTGCGCGTCTGATGATTTCTTACTTCTAGGACAGAGCCAAGAAGATTCAGGATTCAGGTAAGGATTGCAGGTAAAAACTCCGGTTCTAACCTTCCCTCTGCTTTCTTTCAGGTTTTCAGGAGCTCCGGCATCCAGGCGGCCGTGGCTGAAGACTGGAAGCTGCTGCAGGCACGGTGAGCGTTACGCTGCAGATGCAGAATAACGCGAAGCATGGGTTGCTGTCAGGGCGTGGTTTAAATAGCCTTGGAAGTAGTTCCAGGTAAGTATCCTTCCGTGGCCCCACCCGAGTAAAAAATAGTTCTTAGGGAAAAATAGTCCCTCCTAGGCCTCATTTGACTTCTGGTCACTGGCAGCATGGTCTGCCTCAGGTAAGTTAGCAGCATGGTCTGCTTCAGGTAAGTCCTTGACCATGAGCCTGGCGCCCATGGCGCCAGGACTGATTCTGAACTTATGAGCCTGGCGCCATAGGCGCCAGGACTGCACCCAAATAGCCCCTAATTGGGGTTCATGTGCTTGCATTAAATGGCATGATGCCTGCTTCCGGGGTAGCTGGGCCAAACCTGGTTTCCCGGGGGCAGGCATCGTGTCACTGAGACCCTTTTGGTCGCTCGCCATTGTACCCTGTGACCTACTCAGACCCTTTGGTCACTCGCCATTGTACCCTGTGACCTACTCAGACCCTTTAGTCGCTAGCTACTGCACCCTGTGACCTATCTGAGACGCTTTTGGTTGCTCGCCATTGTACCCTGTGACCTACTCAGATCCTTTGCTCGCTAGCTACTGCACCCAGTGACCTATCTGAGACCCTTTTGGTCGCTCGCCATTGTACCCTGTGACCTACTCAGACCCTTTGCTCGCTAGCTACTGCACCCTGTGACCTATCTGAGACCCTTTTGGTCACTCGCCATTGTACCCTGTGACCCATTCAGACACTCTGGTAACTAGCTATTGCACCCTGCAACCTATCTGAGACCCTTTTGGTCGCTCGCATTGTACCCTGTGACCTATTTAGACCCTCTGGTCGCCAGCTACTTCACCCTGTGACCCATTCAAGACCCCTTGATCGCTTGCCCTGCACTTTGCTAACTACTCTAAATCATGCATTTTAGTTCATATTGCAAATCTTGAATCGAGGCGAACCCATCTGCACGCTGCACACTTAGATTATACAACTTCTAAGCACCAGACCACCTCAGGATAACCTGCCAACAAACATTGTTATGACATCTCTCATGTCCGACTCACCTATTGGCTACTTAGCTATACTCTCTACACTTTCTGCCTTAGCCTTTACGGGAGCCCTTCACCACAATCTGCCTACAGTGAGGGAACCAACTAGAGAAATGTACACACAATTACCGTCCAAACAGCCTGCTTCCGTGACCCAGACCCAACTGAATCAGGCTTGTCCTACCGCTCTAAGGAACACCAGACTAGGCTTGAGATCACCCAAACAGCCTACTCCCTTGACCTAAACCCAACTGAATCAGGCTTGTCCTACCAGACTAAGGAACTCTAGACTAGGCACTAGACTCCCCAAACAGCCTATTCCCTCTATCCAGACCCAACTGAATCAGGCTTGTCTTACCAGACTAAGGAACTCTAGACTAGGCACTAGACTCCCCAAACAGCCTATTCCCTTTACCCAGACCCAACTGAATCAGGCTTGTCTTACCGGACTAAGGAACCTTAGACTAGGCACTAGACTTCCTAAACCACCAAGTGCACACCCACCCCTGAGCCACACTAAGAAGGAGCTCAAACACACCAGGCGAAACATGCACAAAAGGAAACCTAGCTGCAATCCAACCCCTTGCACCACCTCCTCTGAAACTTTGCCCAACAAGGTTCACACTAGCAATAACATTGAAATCATACAAAACCTCAAGGGAGGTCTCATCAACGCTAGATCTCTAATAGCCCACGCCTCGGAAATTGCTGACATCATCACCTGTAACCAACTCGACTTCCTAGCAGTGACTGAAACATGGCTACACAAAGCCGCTGGTCCTGCGCTTATGATAGCCATACCCCCAAACTTTACCATCTTCAGAAAAGGCAGGGAAACTTCCAAAGGAGGAGGTATAGCTCTTATCTGTAGAGCCAACCTCACCATCAAAGAAATAGACAGCTGCACTATGCCGTCAGCTGAACTACTATCCCTAAAACTAGAAATTGCCACCTCACGTACTATCACGGTTCACCTTATATACAGACCCCCTGGTCCACTAGGCACCTTCGAAGAAGAATTAACCACCCTCTTAAACACGAATGCCAAAACGGGTACACAAATCATCCCATTAGGCGACTTCAACTTAGGCTACAAGGACCTAAAAGACTCCAATGCCTCCACCATAGCTAACACTATTGGGGAAGCAGGCCTCACTATTCGGAATAACGGCCCTACGCACTCTAAAGGCCAGACATTGGATTGCGTCGCAGACATCAATTGCGTTTCCCTCGTAACAGCAATTGAACATTGCATATGGACAGATCACTATCTGATTTCATTGACCATTTCAGACCTTCCTCAACCTAAATCTACTAAACCTCATGCTCCTCCTGCCCTCACCCGATGTAAAAAAAATATAACACTTGCGAATCTTCTCTCCCTGATCCAACCTATCAGCAATCACTCTAGCCAGATCTCTAACCCTAATGATCTAGTCGACCTGTACAATAACACCATCAATTCGGCGATTGACGCCATTGCGTCACTGAAACTCACTAAATCTAAACCTACTGCCCATCTTAATACCTGGTTCACTCCCACCCTAAAAGCCCTACGCAAAGAGAAACGACACGCAGAAGCCTGCTGGAGGAAAAACCCTTCTCCCCACAACAAAAACCTTCTCACTGCCCTTACTAACAGCTACAAAAAACAAATCATTCAGGCAAAAAAAGAGACCTTTAATGACGGAATCAATAAAGCGAACTCGAATACTAGGGAAATCTTCTCCATTCTGAGAGAATTAGAATACCCAATTGCACCCATAGACTCCTGTACCAAAGACAAAGCCTGGTGCACTAACATTCAAAAAGCCCTATGCAACAAAATCACGTTACAAGACAAAATATTAGCCAAAAAATCCGCCCTTCACAACATTGCCCTCTCCACGCAAGAAACCATCCTCCAGGAACTTGCCGCCATCCAAACTAAACCTCCTAACCAATTTAGCTTTAGAGCCATCTCTATACCGATGCCTTGGTGACACCTGTCCAGCCCCAATTATTAAAGAGGCTGCACATGAACTAGCCCCCTTTGTCACATCATTTATCAACTCTTCATTCAAATCATGCACTGTGCCAACCACCCTTAAAGATGCTTGGATATTACCTCTCTTAAAAAAAGTAAACTTGGACCCCAATGTCCCAACGAACTACAGCCCATAACAACTGTCCCGTTCCTCCTCAAAATCTTAGATAAAGCTGCATATCTTCAGATCCAAGATTATCTGGAGATCAACAATCTACTAGGGACAAGACCGGATTAAGACCGAGACATGGAACCTAAACGGCTCTCCTTGATCTTAAAAACCAACTAGACGAGCGCAAAGACAAAGGAGACATTGCTATTCTCCTGCTCCTACACCTATCAGCTGCCGTCGATCTGGTAGATCACAAGGTACTCTGTAATCACCTCAAATCGGCAGCCAACTTCTCTACAAAAGCCACGGCATGGATAAACTCATTCCTAGACCAGAGAACCATAAGAGTCTTCTCACCTTCATCAGCAGCGGATCCTGTCCCCATCACCTGTGGAGTCCCTCAAGGGTCATGTGTTTCACCCACGTTGTACAATATTTTTACAAAGCCTCTCTTTGATATACTGGACAAACTAGGGGTCTCATATACCAACTACGCTGATGACACCCAGATTCTTATCCCAATCCAGGGTGACTACGAAAAGGACACCAGACTCATAAACAAAATTTACCAAATCATCCAAATCTGGATAGCCACACATGGCATATGTCTTAACGACGACAAGACTAAGCTCTTAATCATCGGGTCCACCAATAAACTGAACAAATTACCCCAGCTGTACAATTCCATCATGATCGATGGCATCAAAATCAAGGTAGCCAAGGAAGTCAAAACGTTAGGATTCTACCTAGACTCAGCTCTTTCCCTTGACAAGCAAGTAAATGCTACAGCCTCAGCAACAAGTTACACCTGCAAACTTATCCACGCCTGCAAACCATACCTATCCACTGATAGCTGTACCACCATAGCGCGAGCCCTCATCCTCTCCAAATTAGACTATTGTAATGCACTGTACCTAGGCACCAGTAAACATAACATCAACAAACTCCAAACCTTGCAGAATAATGCCTTTAGAACAGCCCTAGGAATTCCCAAAGGGCAACACACATCTGACCATAGAAGAGCCGTCAACTGGCTGGCCATCAATGACCGCATCAAATTTAAAACTCTGAACATTACACACAATTGTCTGAACAACAAAGCACCTGCATACCTTACAGAAAAATTCACAAAACACACTTCTGAACGACCTATCAGAAAGGCCTTCTCAAACAGCATCAAAATCCCCAACCTTAAACTGAAAAGAACTGGTGGGTCCAGTTTCCCAGTTTTAGCAGCTCATCTCTGGAATTCCATCCCAGATGCACTCAGTGCCACCCCCTCCTTCCATTCCTCCAAATACGCTGTACATTTATTGTAAATACGTGCAACTGTAACATATGTAACTGTAACATATCTCACATGTAAGTCATCCGACATTGTAACATAAGAAATGTTTGATATATGTAACATATCCCACATATAAGTCTTCCGACACTGTAACATAAGAAATGCTTGATATATGATCCTGTAACATTAGAAATGTAACTTATTTATGTACCTGTAACCTAAGATTTATTTTCTGCAATCGCCCAGTTGCTCAACAGCCAGGTGTGCTCTATAAATAAATAAACAATACAATACAATACAATACAACTCCTTATAGTTTCTCCGCAATCATGCTTACCGCACGCAGAAAAGTTTGCCACAAATTTTTCGTTTGGCTCAAATCTCTCACGTGTGAAATAGCTGTTCCTTGCATCCGACCTCAGAATTCAGTTTTCAATCTGCTAGTTACTCAATAATCATTGCTAGTGTTTATCTGAAACTATACCAAGCGGCTCCCTCTAGTATTGAAACCATTTTAGTGAATTAAATCAATTTTCCAGTGTTTTTCCCATTCATTCAAAGCCACATTCAAAACCATTGTGACAAGTTGCAATCATTCATGTTTTTCTCTGAGTTTGCTGGGGGAAATTGGATTGATACTATTGTGTTGAATTCTGTATTTCCTAAAACCTGTGTTCTCTCCTTCCATCTCTTTATACTGCATATTGGGGGGGATTGAGTAGTGTGCAGGGGGAAAGAGTGATCACATTGCATTTTGATTGAACCCACACAAAGTATTATTCTTTGCTGCATTATTTTTCCTATTATTACTCCGTGTGATTAAAGAGAGTTGTTGTGACATCACCCCATTGGTGTCCTTGCATAAATATTGATAGTGTGATATATACATATTGTGAAAATCCATAAAATAAATCTTTTAACTTTGCAAAACAGCCTGCTTCCTGGTAAAGTGCGACCGGGGGGATTCAAACCGAGGTGAGTGATATAAGGGTACATCATTCAGAAAATAAAATAACTTATAAACAAAAATATATATAATTAAGGGTTTCAATTGTGCATCCCATGCTAGGCATTGACTTAGGAGAAGTGCCGGGTAGAAATCACTTACACTCTCTGCCCCACAGCCTAGCGTAACTGGATGCAGGCGGAGAATCCATGATCCACATCAATGGTTTTTGCATCACAAAGCGATTCCATTATAAAGAGCCTGACCTGTGGATTCAGAAGCGCTCCAGCTTGGTACAACTGTACGTAGTGATCATGAGGGTAGCAGCACCTCCATATATTCTGGACTGAGTCTGGTATTGACTGTATACCTGTAGGAGCATGTGAGCCATATCTTTATTTTACTAATAAGCACTGCAAACAGATGCTCTACTCTATGACTGGTTCAAGCATGAAGCAATCAGTGAAGAAATGTCCCAAAATGAATTGATGAGTTAAAGGAGTAGGAACTACAACATATGATCCTACAGAGAGATCATTTAGTTCATCTGGCTAATACCAAGAGGAAAAAGGACATAGCCTAGGGAGCGTATTTGAAAACCACTTGATACCTGGAAGATCAGAAGGGACCTTCAAGATCCCCAGGGAGATGAGAAAATGTATTATATGAGCAAGAGCAGGAAGAAATGACTTATTATCCAACCTCAAAAAGGGGACTTTGTGTTTATAACCCAGGGGAGCACAGGAGAAGACAGAAGAGAGAAAACCTGCCCTTTTATCATGCACATAAGATGCCTTGCAGCGGTTATCACAAGCGAGAGAGAGTAAATATGTAAGCAGGGAAGTAGGTTCAAGGAGCAGCTCCAATTCTGATGACTCAATTTAAAAGGCAAAAGAAAAGGAAACCACCAACCTTTTTCGTAGATGATCCAGTTAACCAGTTAAAAGAAAAAAAAAAGCTCTTTGACACCATACCACAAACATTAAGGTCAGTCACCTAGAGCAGGTTGATACTGATAGTCAAGACGTCAAAAGCACCTTTTTCCACCCTTTTAAAATACTTGGTCACGCAGTTCGTTTGTGAGTTTGAAGACACAAGTTCATTAAGGGGTTGTAGATCAGGCTACCAGAATCTGAAATGTGAAATCCCACTGCACCTAGTAAATACTAGAAACAAAACTGCCAAACTAATGCCTTTGCTAGCTACTATCAGGGTAGCTGTTGTGAAGGTCAGGCCTTCTCCGGACTTAGAGACAGGCAGGCCAAAGAACAAGGTTCTAGGCCCATTGGGGGCCACTGGAAAGGGACAAGCAAAACCCAGGGTGAGGTTCAAAGGAAAATCCCAACCAGAATTTCTCCATGGAGGTGACTCAATCACCAAATCGTAGGATCAACTACTAAAAAGTGTCCTCCTCCTTCTCTTAGATTCCAGAATTATTAAACCCAGTGCCAGGGTAATGGAGAGCTGGTACTTTTACAGCAACCAGTCTCACAATGTTACCAACAACTGTCATAGGAAAGCCACTTAGAGTCTTCAGAAGGAACAGAGATATAAGACCTCCACCCATCCAATGGATCGGGGGATAGAACTCTCAACTGGTGTATCAATTGGCGGAGAGCATTGGTCAAATGATTAGGACACACCATGTAGGCCATAGTGCTAAAGTTCCATGAAGCACTAACTAAAAAGAATTGGCTGTGCCAGGTAGACAATTACAGGATGACAATATTCAAAATAAGAACACACACGGGGAAGAGGAAACTGGGGTACAGTGTGAATGATAAGATGGTCCCTAGGACACAATGTAATTATGCTTTGCATAAAAATACCCCTGGATTTGCTGAAAATTGATAGAAACCAGCAGTGACACCTCTTTATCTCTTGGCTCAACGTACAATAGAAACAAGAAAGCGACATTTAATGAAAAGAAAAATGTGACAATCACCTTTGTAGAGAGGAAAACTCACATGAGACAGGACCTGGGTTTTTCTGTTTCATAAGTAGGTTGAAACCTAAAAATCAAAAGAAAAATGGATCAGGTGTGTAAAAAATGTTAGACACCTCTGAAGAAGAGACAAAACTAAACAGCGAACCCTGAGATATGAGATCCAAAATAAAATGACCAATGTAGATGTTAAGAGGCAAGAAGATGAACATGTTACTACCCTTGCAAGCAGTTTTACAGACTGTACTCCAAGAGCTGGAAGTGACTCAGAACCTGATAATTCCATGATTAACCATACATTCCTCTTAATCTTCTTCTTGGAGAATTACATTACATTGTTGCCAAGGAAATGTCAGTAGATAGAATAACAGAATAGGAAACAAACATAGGATGACACAAGCTCACACATCTGGTGATTGTCATGACTCCCGAAGGCACATCATTTTTACTGGGTATCAATGTACTTTGAAGGCTTTCACCTTTGATTGATTGTGTGAAAAGTAGAAGTTACTATCGCTATAAATATCAGACAATTTATTTTACCTTTAAAGATCAATAAAGGAGAAAGTTGTCTATGAAGGATGCACTAACCAGATATGTATGCTGAAATACATAACTAGCAAAGCATCAAGGCGGAAAAAGCACTTTGAATCCATTGATATTGGTAACAAAATGACTATTCGTGCCTATAAAGTCATGATTAAAAGTAACATTAAGAAACTAGACCATGAACAGAATGTGGTGAGCCAAACAACTAAACCACTTGCTAGAGAATACTACAAATTTGCACCTGAGCTTCCCTAATCTGCAATTTAGAAGGGAATATTTGTGACTAAAATGTAACATGGTGAGCACAGGAGAAGTCTTGGGGGCTAGGCTAAAGCTAGGCACAACAAGCAGCACTTGCCGACTATGCAGAACAGAATGTCTGGAAAGCAATAGACATCTGCTGATAGAGTGTAATACATTAAATGAGAAAAGAAGACATTTGATGGAATATGGAGGGGTTGATGCTACCTTACTTGATCCAATGCTTGTATGGAACAGGTTTATGTCAGTCGAAGATCCTAAAATTATATATCATAAGACTAAAATGTGGAGATGTACTGAAAAACAGCTAACTAACATCCTGAATTAGAGTTAGAGTTTTAAATTGGTTTGAATTGAGTGACATAAGTGATCAGGATATGCATTAGTACCATGGAATCAGATACAATATTTAATGCGAAAGTGTGTATGAAAGGTCTTAATAATTAAGACCAGTATACACATTTTAATTATAAATAAATAAGCTTTGTCTAATGAAGAATCTTTTATTGATTTAAATATTATTCTTCAGAAATGAGGACTCTTTCTACATCCATCACTACTAGTAGACTTCAAAGATGACATCATTCAAATATTGATTGACAATAATGAATCCAAAAAGTAGAATTCTGTGTGAATACACCTTTGTTGGATTGCTCATTGGTCACAATATTTTTCAATGGATCTACCATATCAAGTTATTGGTCAAACACCTGAAGATTGTAGAGCGAAGCGAACAGAAACTATGTACACTCAACAAGGGGCAGTATGTCTTGCTCTTCTTCTTGCCCCCTAAGTGGTGGAGTATGGTGAAATGGTATTGTAGGGGAGGATTGGTCCAAAAGACCCCCCCTTGCCTACATCATTTCCCCAGGTGAGGGCCATGGCTCATCGGGCGTCCCCCCATACCACCAGGGCCCAGGTGGTAGAGGGCTCACCTGCTGAAGACATTGCCCACACGTATTGAATTCAGCTAGGCCTCAGAAACCATTTTTTCTATTAAAGATGGTGTGAGCTCAGCGCACTGTAGCGCGGCCCCCACCCTCGGAGAGTTTCAATTATCCCTGTGGCCGCAGCTCCCTGGCAGATCCGCTTTGAGCCTGTTCCCACGAACAAGACGGACATGAGCTAGTGTAAGATACTAACACTGTAACATTTCACCTTCCGCAGTGTATCACTGCTCCCAGCATGACCCGGCCAGCGAGGCCTGGGTGAAAAAGAGAACTGCAAAACGATCCTCGGATAAAAGCAAAAGTTCCCAAATATTAATGCCAAGACTACTTGCAAAGCGTGCATTTCCCCACAAAACTTCTTCTATTAAGGAAACCTGTAAAATGTATAAACATGGTAGAATGCATGCTTACATGACATTAGCAATGAAGAACCCACACCACTGCAGTTAGGTGCTAACAATAAAAGAGCGTTCCAGGGGACTATTCGTTATGTGTATCCTTGAAAAGCTTACAACCCCATGGTCCCGCGCCATAACCAAACTAATGCTGCTAGAGTGCAAGGGAAGACGAATGTAACCATACAGAGGGCTCATGTGAAGGATGCGCGAGAATGCACCTGTCATGCGTGTATGTCTAAACCCCTTATGTGCCACTACCGTCACGTACGGTGGCGAGTCATTTTCTATGTGCTCCACCAACCTCACTACTACCTCACTTACTGCAAATGTATATGCATATAACTAAATGTTGTAGTTGTTAAAACATAGTGTACAAATAATGTGCTCAGACTGCCTATATTTGAGAGACATTTAGCAAAGTTAAAATGTATGTTTTCGAGTGATCCAAATGAGTATTATAGAGTGTTCAAATGTTTATGATGTTTTCACCTAAAGTCGGCAACACACGAGGAAGATACCTTTGTGAATATGTGCAAGGCCATTCCCCCTCCCACCCTGCGAAGACTGCTCCACCTCCCCCAACTAGGCTGGAGCCGCTTCAAAGATTTGTAGTCCCCTCTGCAGCACCCAAAGCCACGGCCTGCCACCTGCATTATTTACAGCACAGCAGTAAACCTCCGCCTGAATACACAAATCCAAAGGCGCCCCCTCTTAAACCCCACAACCCACCGGATCACCTTAGACCTATGGCCCCTGTACAATCAGGACACCCAATACTGTGGAAACATACAGCAGCTCATTCATAACGACTTCTAACAAGACAGAAAGACATGTACCGCCTGTCCCATGCCCTGAGACTTAGCCCCTCGACCTATGGTACCGGTCAACAGGACACTGGTAACCACGCACTGATGAATCACCATCAAACCCCTCACAAGGTGCATTCCTCCTGTGTTGCATTAACCTGTAGAATAACCTATTGAAAGATTTACTAAAGAAGATAATATTGCAATAACTGAATGACTGCGGTGGGCATGGCCTAGGGCAAATAAGTCAGGAAAAGACATTCATCTCTGACACTGGCCACAATGGCACAACAACACCACCTGGATGAACTCAGCCGACCCGCCAGGCCCAGCCCAACCCACGAGGCTGACCAGTGACGTCCTCCAGCCAAGGCCAACCACATCGCAGCAGCGCCTACAGCTAGTCATCACCACCCAATCCCATTGAACTTGTGCCCCTTACAGTATGTAGGTTCTGATGACATGTTTTGTAAATATATACGCCTGTCTTTGCTATTGTCAGGTATATATAAAAATGGGTAATCCCTATTTTTTGTTTACGGGGGGTCAAAACTGTAAGAAGGGATTCTCTGTAACGGAAAAGTTTATGAAAAAACAGATCGACTACCCCTCTCTTTAAGTCCTGTATGGGTCACAGGTGAAGATAAAGGTGAACCTGTACAATTTGTTAGTAAGGTTATCGCCTTTTTGGGAAAAATTACAAAAAAATGCAGCTAAGTACAAAAAATTCTATCTTTTTAATAGTCACAAAAATATCTAAAAAACATTACAAACTTAACTAAACATAGCAAACTTAATACATTTTCAATTAAAACATTTAGTCATCATTCATCTATTCTAACAGGGGAATACTACAACTTAAACAACTTTGTGCATAACAGTAAATCAAGATATGCATTAGTGACAGGGGAAAAAACCATTAGATTTTCCCTTTTGCAGTCGACATATGTTTCGGCCCTTTGTAGTGTACCACCTCTGTCAACAGTGATCACTAAGATGAATATTGGGCCATCTTCAGGACAAAAGGTTACTTTGTGGTAGATTATTCTTGTTCCCCATTGGACACACTAGCACATCTAAAAGGATAAATATATATGTATTAATGTATGAAAAAGAAATAAAAAGGAAGAAAGGGTTGCAATTCCCAACTGGATAGAATCAAGGCGATGGCTAGGTTACACTGTTCTAGACACGCACACTAAACCCACCTATGGTCCATAGACTGAAGTTAGGACTATTGAGCTTGGTCAGACTCTCGGATGTGGCCAGGTATTGCCATCTCTGGTCTTGGTTCCTATAATTAATTAGAAACGACCATTATTTAGTGTTATGTTCCTGCTACTACAGGCTATTTAATAAGTGAACTAAATTGACTTACAGATTAGCAACTTCTGTGGCTTTGTTTTCGAGGTTGGTCTTTGTATTTCTGTATTTCACTTGGTACCATTCATTGGCAGGACATGCACCGTTACTCTGGTGGTTATAGTGCTGCCTAAATCAAAGGAGAAAAGAAACTCGCTGTTGAATGGATATATTACAGCATGTTAGAATAGTTGTCATTCTTTTTTGGCTTTGTTGTTACTGTGGTTATTTAAACGTGGACTGTGGGCCACGGGCTGTTATCAATTTATGAAAGCCTGTGCTTTAATATAGTCGGCTTTAAATTTTCTCAAGCGGCAGTCAAAGCGCCTTTTTTATAATGGCTTGTGAAAATCTAAAGTATATGGCCAAAAGATGCATGACATGGCTAAGGTTAATTGTTCTATTTTCTGTAGTTATTTTGAATGTACTACTGTCACGAATTACAAAGATAGACAATGTGCAAGCATTTGGCACCGTGTTCACCGCCTTGCAGCCTGCAGCTTGACTTTTGCATGTTTATTTAAAATGCACGTGTTTCTATGGCCTGTTGTAATCAGTGCCGTTAGTGTCAGATTTTACGAGCAAGCTTATCAGTCATTGTGATCACTGTGCCAAGCTGACAGTGCGGTTGAGGCTTGTATAATTTAGACCTCTGAATTGATTAAAGCTATTCTAACGCTTACCTTGATCTGTGTTGTTTATGTCCAAGTGAAAGCTGGAAGTCTGCGAAACCGGCAAGAGCTCGTTCTGCAGAGTAATGGTGTGTTTTTGAATCGAGTCACGTGATATGAGACCCGTGCTTGCCTAACATTTGTAGCCATTCGGACGTGACTATAGGGCTGCTGGAACTTGTAGTCAAGGGCCAAAAAAGGCCATCTTTTGTATTATTGCAAATCAAAAAACGGCCGTATGAATGACATCTTTTGTAATATTGCACCTGGTAAAATGATATACTCAAGTGATTTATAACAGCTGCTGGCATCATATATTAGAAAATGCCTTGTATATTACCCGGTTGTGCCGCGGTTATATTGGGTAATTTTAAAATGTTTTTGCACTTGCATGGCCCCCTTTCGTATAATTTCAAAAAGTGAGACCTATAGATTGTGTTATCGGTCTTGCAATAGTGTGTAGGGAAAAGGAGTGTTTCTTTGTATTGGTGGTCTTTTTAGTGTTACTGTGTTCGAGACCGCCAACTCCTTTTATTATGCAGAACGCAGGCTGGCCTTCATTGTCTAGCATTTGATATGTCCACGGGCCATTGTTTTTTGGCGCCTAAGCGATATTTGTATAAGGGGAGAGATGTACTCTATCCTTCCAAGATTGTGGCTGAAAGTCGACATGCACTATAGGTTGTGCTATAAATTGCCACGTGGCAGTCATGGAATCCTACTTGTACGAGTTATTTGTATTTACTTCAGAGTTAAGGATCTTGATACTGGACAGCTAATTCTAGCAAGCACCCTTTATAAAGGGGAACCTCCAGATATACCCACCTATCAAAAGGTTGAATGGGGATGGCTTCAAAGGAATGTATTCCATTCTATGGCAATGTTCAGGCCGTATTTAACCGTATCTAAATTGTGAATCCATTTCTGCTCGCATCTTGTGAGCTCGAGATCCATATTACCTCCTCTGGGGGAGGGTTTGATGACCTGTATGACACACCATAGTAGATCTGTACATTTATGTTGTTGTTGAATGTAATGGGCCACTAAGGGTTTATTGTCAATTTCATTCCGAATGCAGGATTTGTGTTCACAGATTCTTTGACGTACCTGTCGTTTGGTCTTCCCTATATATACTAGGTCACAGGGGCATTTTATGGCATATACAGCCCATTTGGTAAGGCAGTTGGTGAATGTCTTTAGCTGTACTATGGTGTTGCGTAATTGAATACTTTTCATAGTGGTGGTCTGTGCACAGACTGAACATTTTCCACAACGGTGGTGCCCCACAACTGGTGGTAGGCCCCAGAGTTGTGTCTGGGTAATAACAGCCTTGGGCGCAACAGGATAAGTGTGAACCAAGGTATCTTTGATGTTACATTGTCTTTTGAAGGCAAAACGAGGCATAGGGGGATTAAAATCTTCAGTTTTGATCATGTACCAGTGTTTTTTAATGATCTTTCTAAGATGGTTGCTTATAGGACTATATGTGCTGACACATGTTATTTTTTCTTCTTCCTTACGCCGGTGCGTGGACTCTAGACAAGTCATCCTATTACTATGCAATGCTCTTTTATATGCCCGGTGGACTGTCTTTTTCGGATAGCCTCTATCTTGTAACCTTTTTTTTAAAAATGTTCCATGTTGTTTGTACGTCTCTACGTGTGTACAGTTTCTGCGAATCCGCAGAAACTGCCCGTAGGGAAGTCCTTCTTTTAAGCTCAACGGATGAAAGCTGTGATAACTGAGCAATGTGTTTTTGTCTGTGGGCTTCCTGTATAAGATTGTTTCTATGCTTCCCGTATCAGTTTTTTGTATTTGAAGATCCAGGAACGGTATGGTATGCAGGTCAATGTGTATTGTGAACTGTATATTAGAGTTTTGCGCATTAAGCCATTCATGGAACTTTGTCAAGTTGTCAGATGTGTCTCTCCAGATCATATAAATGTCGTCAATGTACCGTAGCCATGTTATAATCGATGCAGAGAAAGGGTTAGAAGAATCAAAAATACATTGTTCTTCAAGGTCATCCATATATAAATTTGCCAAATCTGGAGCAAAAGTTGCTCCCATGCTTGTGCCTTTTAGTTGATTGTAAAAACGTCCATTATATAGAAAAAAAAAAAAAAAATTCTCTGTTAGAGCAAGTCTAATGCATTCTAAAATGAATGCAGTGGGGACACTGTTGAGTGTTCTAGTACGTCTGTCTAAGTATTTTGCCATCACCTTCAAGCAATCCTGTTGTGGGATACTGGTGTAAAGACTAACCACATCCAAGGTCACCAAGATGTCTGATGGACTGAGTTGAAAAGTCTCCAATATTTTTAGCATACTGGTAGTGTCTTTGACATATGATTTCATTTGGGACACAAAAGGTCTTAAGAACCAATCTGAATAGACTGAAAGCGGCTCGAGAATAGAATTTATCGCCGCTACAATAGGTCTACCGGGGGGTGTTTTTTCATTTTTATGAATTTTTGGAAGGATGTAAAAAGCCGGAATGGTAGGGTGTATATTGACCAAAAAGTCTTTTTCTTCCGGATCTATCCATCCTTCGTCCATTGCATGTTTCATGAGACTACTTATCTCATCTTGGAGCCTTGGTGTGGGATCTTGCGCCAGTTCCCTATATGCAGTTTTATCATTGAGATGTTTCATTGCTTCTATTTCGTATGCTTCTTTGCCCCATAACACTATTCCGCCCCCTTTGTCTGCAGGCTTGATTATAAATAAGTCGTTGGACTGTAAAGATTTTAGAGCCTCTCTCTCAGCCTTTGTGAGATTGTCTCTCGAGTTGTTTTTGGTTTTTATCATACTTTGGATTTCGTGAGAAATTCTTTGTTCAAACGCCAAGGCTCCAAGATGAGATAAGTAGTCTCATGAAACATGCAATGGACGAAGGATGGATAGATCCGGAAGAAAAAGACTTTTTGGTCAATATACACCATACCATTCCGGCTTTTTACATCCTTCCAAAAATTCATAAAAATGAAAAAACACCCCCCGGTAGACCTATTGTAGCGGCGATAAATTCTATTCTCGAGCCGCTTTCAGTCTATTCAGATTGGTTCTTAAGACCTTTTGTGTCCCAAATGAAATCATATGTCAAAGACACTACCAGTATGCTAAAAATATTGGAGACTTTTCAACTCAGTCCATCAGACATCTTGGTGACCTTGGATGTGGTTAGTCTTTACACCAGTATCCCACAACAGGATTGCTTGAAGGTGATGGCAAAATACTTAGACAGACGTACTAGAACACTCAACAGTGTCCCCACTGCATTCATTTTAGAATGCATTAGACTTGCTCTAACAGAGAATTTTTTTCTATATAATGGACGTTTTTACATTCAACTAAAAGGCACAAGCATGGGAGCAACCTTTGCTCCAGATTTGGCAAATTTATATATGGATGACCTTGAAGAACAATGTATTTTTGATTCTTCTAACCCTTTCTCTGCATCGATTATAACATGGCTACGGTACATTGACGACATTTATATGATCTGGAGAGACACATCTGACAACTTGACAAAGTTCCATGAATGGCTTAATGCGCAAAACTCTAATATACAGTTCACAATACACATTGACCTGCATACCATACCGTTCCTGGATCTTCAAATACAAAAAACTGATACGGGAAGCATAGAAACAATCTTATACAGGAAGCCCACAGACAAAAACACATTGCTCAGTTATCACAGCTTTCATCCGTTGAGCTTAAAAGAAGGACTTCCCTACGGGCAGTTTCTGCGGATTCGCAGAAACTGTACACACGTAGAGACGTACAAACAACATGGAAAATTTTTAAAAAAAAGGTTACAAGATAGAGGCTGTCCGAAAAAGACAGTCCACCGGGCATATAAAAGAGCATTGCATAGTAATAGGATGACTTGTCTAGAGTCCACGCACCGGCGTAAGGAAGAAGAAAAAATAACATGTGTCAGCACATATAGTCCTATAAGCAACCATCTTAGAAAGATCATTAAAAAACACTGGTACATGATCAAAACTGAAGATTTTAATCCCCCTATGCCTCGTTTTGCCTTCAAAAGACAATGTAACATCAAAGATACCTTGGTTCACACTTATCCTGTTGCGCCCAAGGCTGTTATTACCCAGACACAACTCTGGGGCCTACCACCAGTTGTGGGGCACCACCGTTGTGGAAAATGTTCAGTCTGTGCACAGACCACCACTATGAAAAGTATTCAATTACGCAACACCATAGTACAGCTAAAGACATTCACCAACTGCCTTACCAAATGGGCTGTATATGCCATAAAATGCCCCTGTGACCTAGTATATATAGGGAAGACCAAACGACAGGTACGTCAAAGAATCTGTGAACACAAATCCTGCATTCGGAATGAAATTGACAATAAACCCTTAGTGGCCCATTACATTCAACAACAACATAAATGTACAGATCTACTATGGTGTGTCATACAGGTCATCAAACCCTCCCCCAGAGGAGGTAATATGGATCTCGAGCTCACAAGATGCGAGCAGAAATGGATTCACAATTTAGATACGGTTAAATACGGCCTGAACATTGCCATAGAATGGAATACATTCCTTTGAAGCCACCCCCATTCAACCTTTTGATAGGTGGGTATATCTGGAGGTTCCCCTTTATAAAGGGTGCTTGCTAGAATTAGCTGTCCAGTATCAAGATCCTTAACTCTGAAGTAAATACAAATAACTCGTACAAGTAGGATTCCATGACTGCCACGTGGCAACTTATAGCACAACCTATAGTGCATGTCGACTTTCAGCCACAATCTTGGAAGGATAGAGTACATCTCTCCCCTTATACAAATATCGCTTAGGCGCCAAAAAACAATGGCCCGTGGACATATCAAATGCTAGACAATGAAGGCCAGCCTGCGTTCTGCATAATAAAAGGAGTTGGCGGTCTCGAACACAGTAACACTAAAAAGACCACCAATACAAAGAAACACTCCTTTTCCCTACACACTATTGCAAGACCGATAACACAATCTATAGGTCTCACTTTTTGAAATTATACGAAAGGGGGCCATGCAAGTGCAAAAACATTTTAAAATTACCCAATATAACCGCGGCACAACCGGGTAATATACAAGGCATTTTCTAATATATGATGCCAGCAGCTGTTATAAATCACTTGAGTATATCATTTTACCAGGTGCAATATTACAAAAGATGTCATTCATACGGCCGTTTTTTGATTTGCAATAATACAAAACATGGCCTTTTTTGGCCCTTGACTACAAGTTCCAGCAGCCCTATAGTCACGTCCGAATGGCTACAAATGTTAGGCAAGCACGGGTCTCATATCACGTGACTCGATTCAAAAACACACCATTACTCTGCAGAACGAGCTCTTGCCGGTTTCGCAGACTTCCAGCTTTCACTTGGACATAAACAACACAGATCAAGGTAAGCGTTAGAATAGCTTTAATCAATTCAGAGGTCTAAATTATACAAGCCTCAACCGCACTGTCAGCTTGGCACAGTGATCACAATGACTGATAAGCTTGCTCGTAAAATCTGACACTAACGGCACTGATTACAACAGGCCATAGAAACACGTGCATTTTAAATAAACATGCAAAAGTCAAGCTGCAGGCTGCAAGGCGGTGAACACGGTGCCAAATGCTTGCACATTGTCTATCTTTGTAATTCGTACAGTAGTACATTCAAAATAACTACAGAAAATAGAACAATTAACCATAGCCATGTCATGCATCTTTTGGCCATATACTTTAGATTTTCACAAGCCATTATAAAAAAGGCGCTTTGACTGCCGCTTGAGAAAATTTAAAGCCGACTATATTAAAGCACAGGCTTTCATAAATTGATAACAGCCCGTGGCCCACAGTCCACGTTTAAATAACCACAGTAACAACAAAGCCAAAAAAGAATGACAACTATTCTAACATGCTGTAATATATCCATTCAACAGCGAGTTTCTTTTCTCCTTTGATTTAGGCAGCACTATAACCACCAGAGTAACGGTGCATGTCCTGCCAATGAATGGTACCAAGTGAAATACAGAAATACAAAGACCAACCTCGAAAACAAAGCCACAGAAGTGGCTAATCTGTAAGTCAATTTAGTTCACTTATTAAATAGCCTGTAGTAGCAGGAACATAACACTAAATAATGGTCGTTTCTAATTAATTATAGGAACCAAGACCAGAGATGGCAATACCTGGCCACATCCGAGAGTCTGACCAAGCTCAATAGTCCTAACTTCAGTCTATGGACCATAGGTGGGTTTAGTGTGCGTGTCTAGAACAGTGTAACCTAGCCATCGCCTTGATTCTATCCAGTTGGGAATTGCAACCCTTTCTTCCTTTTTATTTCTTTTTCATACATTAATACATATATATTTATCCTTTTAGATGTGCTAGTGTGTCCAATGGGGAACAAGAATAATCTACCACAAAGTAACCTTTTGTCCTGAAGATGGCCCAATATTCATCTTAGTGATCACTGTTGACAGAGGTGGTACACTACAAAGGGCCGAAACATATGTCGACTGCAAAAGGGAAAATCTAATGGTTTTTTCCCCTGTCACTAATGCATATCTTGATTTACTGTTATGCACAAAGTTGTTTAAGTTGTAGTATTCCCCTGTTAGAATAGATGAATGATGACTAAATGTTTTAATTGAAAATGTATTAAGTTTGCTATGTTTAGTTAAGTTTGTAATGTTTTTTAGATATTTTTGTGACTATTAAAAAGATAGAATTTTTTGTACTTAGCTGCATTTTTTTGTAATTTTTCCCAAAAAGGCGATAACCTTACTAACAAATTGTACAAGTTCACCTTTATCTTCACCTGTGACCCATACAGGACTTAAAGAGAGGGGTAGTCGATCTGTTTTTTCATAAACTTTGCTATTGTCAGACAGAGCGCTCTCGGAGTTTGCAGAGTTCTTTGCATGCCCTATTCTGATTGATAAACTCCCATTTACGCTCACCCGCACTCTGTCTTGGCCTTATTCCCATTCTGGGAGAGTCCTTCATTGTCTCTCATTGCGGGGAGGATCGTGCTGGTTGGGGACGCTTGCCTTCAGTATTCCGAGTTATAAATAATCATACCAAAGAGTCACCTGTGCAGCTACGCACCAGAAATAGCGTTCTTTCAACCCAACTCCAGGATGCTTTTGAAATTGCTACGCCAGACGTGTTCCCAGGCTACCGTCAAATGGTTGAAGACATTATTGAATCTGCTGATGCCCTTGATACTGATGAGGAAAGACATTACTTGAGACAAATGTCTTTGGATTTCCAGGGCATCTTGGGCATACATTACTGCATTCCACAGCATTCCACAATTGTTAGACAATACCATTTGTCTCTCATGTCCATGGAACCATTAACAGAGATTATCAAAACCTTGGAACACTCTGGGATAGTTTGCCCAATTCGCACTACTTTTAATAATCAGTTACTGGGAATATTAAAACCCAATAGACAATGGATGCTCTGTGCAGACCTCAGACAACTAAAGACGAGGGTCTGCACATCAAAGTGGCTTCTTCTTTACATCAACCAAGGACATGCACGGATCCAATGAGCTAAAGTGTGCTCAGCACTTGATTTGACAAATGGATATTGGACGGTATCAGTGATTCACAAATATCAATAACAACTTGCCTCCCTCTTAAGGGGCAACTTTATACATGGATGTGTACACCCTTTAGGTGAAGCAGCAGCAAGAATAAGTTTAGTAGTTTCCTTCGTAAGACCATCCCGTCCTGGGTGAAAGAAGCATATGTTGTTGACCTGTCAATAAAAAGTGAAACAGTGAAAATGCACCTAATAAAGATCTGTCATGTTCTGACACAGTCACACAAAGCAGTCACTAAAAGTCACTCCAGAAAGCCCAATTGTGCGAACCAAAGTAACCCTTCTGGCACATAAAATCACAGATGAAGGCCAGAACCCAGAAAAAAGAAAGAAAAAAGCCTTGCTGAAATTAAAGATCCCCACTAATCTACATGAGTTGTCAACCCGCTAAAACTAGCCAATAGTCACAAGTTCATTGAGTATTATGCGCAGGTCTCCCATCACTTAGTCTATTTATTAAGGGCAGCTGTCAAATGAGAGTGGGGCAACATACAAATGGAGGGTGTAAAAAAACTGGACAGACATCTTTGCCAAACTCTTTATTTGGCTATTCCCATAAAAATCAAAAGTTTCTCCTTCAAACAGGATTTGTAATTGCCTGTCTGATTGCATTGGAAACCTGACCAGGTCATTAATGGAATCCCTTTTGCTAGTAAAACATTATCACCTGTGGAAGAAAAACTAAATAAATGCAAGAAAGTGTTCCTGATCACAGACGGTCGTTGAAAGATTATGGTCTGTTGATTCATGTACAACACATCAAAGGGGTGACCTCCCGTCAATCACCACAATACTTGCAGAGTGATCCGTTATGGACTCAGAATATCTCGGACTCAAGGATTGCTTTTTGGACTCTTTCTCTATAAATAATAAGAGTCACGTTCAATGGCTAAAGGATCGTCAGACGTACATGATTGTGCCGAGGATCATTGCATAGAAGAGGAAGAATTGACATCAGCTGATGATATGGAGGAATATATAGCTTCCCTGCATAAGGTTTATGGGAATGACACTTGCCAGGGATGTTTACAGGGGATGGATGTTCTTTTTGAAAATGATAAGAAAGGATTAGTAGCTGAAATGGTTCATGTTTGGATGGATGATACTCTTGAAGGCTCTGTCAGTTACTAAATTGATCCCTGGAGTAGTCAGGTGGCACAACTGATGGCCATTTACAAGCTTAAGGAACAGGTCAATCTTATTTATTCCGGGTATGCTCAAAATGGATTTATTGAACATCTGATCAATTGGAAAAACATGGGTATGCTTTGGGCAAGCAGCAAACACTTGAAACATTGCAAAAGCATGTAAGTGATTGATGGTTTGGTGTCATCAAACAAAATGACAATATATTGGAATATAATTGAGCACCACTCCAAAGTGGAGGACCCCAGAAACAAGGAAATGAATTGCCAGAACTTGTAAAATATGGAGCTCTACATGGCAATGTCATATGACCAACTCTAAATGACAACAGTGACTAGATCACATACTCATGCTAACCGAGAAACTTTAGTTGCTCACTGAAGTAGAGATGCTTCTGATGTAGGTTTGATCACTGCTCAAAAGGATGTTTCCATTATTGGGAAACTTGATCAATACTTACAAGATCCAAATAACTTTGCCATTTCTGAGCAGAATTATCCAATAAAGGAAGATTTGTGGATGCTGATGAAACAGATGTTCCAAATTCAAGATGGGCTTTAGTTAGGAAACCCCAATCTAGTTGCAACTAGTTGGAGGTACTTACTGAGTTTACTTGTTGGCCTTACATGGGTCAAGCTATGAATTTTGATTTACAGGGCTGTTTGGTGAGTGCACAATTTCAACACATTTCTCCCACACCAATGGTCACCAATACAGAAAGGAGGGATGATGGTATCATGGTCTGATTTACAGTTTGGCTTCATTGGACCATTGTTTCATTCCAATAAGAGAAATAAATATATACTGACTGTGATATGTGTCTTTACAAAGTGAGCTGAACGTCTTCTATTCCAGCCACAAATTGTAATGTGGAGAGAGCAGTCAATTTGATGATCAACCACATCTTTTCTTGTTTTGGTCTTCCTCAAAGTATTGAGCCCAATCAAGAACATCATTTTTACCAGGGTGGTAATGACTGACATGTGGGAAATCTTAGGTGTAAAAAGGAAACTCTACATCCTTTACCACCATGCATATAGTTGCAGATTTGAGAGGTGCAACAAAATGGTTATGGTACTCCTTAAAATGGTTGTAGTTGACTTTAGGCCTTGCTAGGGCTTGCTATGACCAATAGCTTTGAAGGCTCTAAGCGCTATCCTTTCTTCTGCTAACTGCATGTATCCATTTTAACTGAAAACTGGGAGAGCGATGGTGTTGCCTCAGCACATGCTATACAGTTTTCAGGTATTATCTGATTGAATGCAATGCTTTCTATTAAATGAAAGATGGTCAGTACAATGTGTTTCATTGGAAATGGCAGGTATTTAACGAAGTCCAAACTAAGTTAAAACGTAATGCACCATTAATTTTTCTTTAAGAAACATATGCTGCATAAAGTGCCAGGAGCACTGCTAGATAATTATACCAATATTTTGCCAATATATGTATGCAAGTAAAGATTGTATTTACTATTTATTCTGTTGTGAGGATGAACTTGGTCGCTTGCAAACAGTGAGTTTCAGCTGCAGTTTCCCAACTTTACAAGAGCAACAGAACTCTTGAGAAACATAAGACTTTACAATTTTTCGTAGCAAAGTAGTCCCTGCCCAAGCAAGAAAACAATAGTTTCTCATACATAATGTCCACCATTTCAGCCCAGGTATTGGAGAATCATATTTAAGCTGTAACTGCACCAATAGTTTTGTTTGAACTTTAGTCTGAGAACTACTTCACCTCTTTTAAATTCAGGATGTTTGTGGATTTAAAGTAAACATAATTCTCTGATGTAGTGTCTATATAGAGTGAAGATAAATGAAAGATTTGGATTCTAGAGATGCGTGGGTGAAGTCCCATTCTAATTCAATGGGGAACCACCTGGCACATTATGTTGATACCATGTTATTCTATAAAATAAATTGCTATTTAAAACAATCTTATTTCTTGTCTCAAAGTGTGAGGGTGGGATTGTTGCAGGCTAAATCATTAGAGTGAGGGTTGTCCGAGACCGGAAATATAGAAACTCAAACTATAAATATTAATTGTGCTGATCTTATTCTCATGTGGGTTTTTAAGCTTCCATGAGTGGAGTGTCATCCTATTTGTATATATATTTTTTACATGTCTATTTGGATCAAATTAATACATCAAACACATGCGAAATACAATAACACAGTACATAATGACTTACAATTGCTGCTCACAATTACATACAAGAACCAATTTTCCAGAAATGGAAACTGATCAAAACACAGCACTCTATAGAAGTTGATAAAATCACATAACATGTAAAAAGGACATAAACACCAATACAAATTCAATCCAATAGAATACATACTGAACAAATCATCACATTTAATCTTGGGGTGCAGTTAATAAAAAGGGCGAAATAAACCCACAAAATGCTCCAAGTGCATTTGGGACAGTACTCCTTCAAATTATTCAAAAGGGGGGCTATTTTTCAGTGCAGGTGCATGAACAGCACCTTTCATTGGTACATGGCTCTTTTCAGAAAAACTAGTAGTGCCCACGCTGTCAGAACAGAAGCTGCTGTCAGAAGATAAACAACCACCGGCCTATAGGTACGGATATTCGCTGACCTAAGCACCGGCAGTATAGCAGACATTCTAATGTTGGTATAAGCAGGACAGAACAATGAGAGATGGGCCATGTCCTCTCTGGCAACACCACCTGCTGGCCAATCCGCCTCGTCAGAACGACTGCTCCATTTTGCTGTGGTTCCCCTCAGCTGCAAACAATCAAATCTCACACGAGTGAGCAGCCAGCGGTCTCTCATAGTAGAACCCCAAATTAAATAGGGCTGGATCTCTTCCACGCTCCATGCGCTCTGACTGAATTGGTTGAAAAAAAACACTTGTCGCATACTACTTTTATAGGATGTGTGTATATACAAATAATCCAAACCCATGCACAAGAACAAACTAAGTAATGCCTCAATCTACGTGTGAATATGTAGAAAACCTTCAAGAGCATTTGCAGCATGCTTTCACATGTATGTATCAAGACCTTGAGATGTTTGCTGTGTATATGAAAAATGACAATCACCCTAAGACGACAAAAGGGAAGAATGAGGGTGGGGCAAAGGGTCTACCTCTATAACGTCCAAAGGAACCAACCTAAGGAGAAGTCGTTTTTATTGGAGCAGATTCTCTGAAATTGTAGATAAAATGTCTCCTATAGCAAACAAGATCCAAATCTAAAACAGGGATCAGGAAGGAGAATGCTTGGTCACTAACAATTAGCTAAAAAGCAGTCAGCTCAGATCAGCCGTAATGTCACAAGTCTAGGCAGAGAGTACAGGGCAGAGGCTATCTCTCACTGTATGCAAGTAGATTAAGGGAGATTCTGGAGACAATGCTAGAATATAACAGATTAAACGTACATTCCAAGCTGTTAGTTGAAACAGGTATTCACAGGAACTGCAGGAGCAGGTTGTAAACAAAGAGACAGAGAAAAGGCAAAGACAAGCAAGTACACTGGGCAACTTGGATTGATCAAAAATAAGGGTGTACTGGAATATGATAAGGGGTCTCCAGGGATTAAGGAAAGCCCTTTGGTTAGGTACCAGCAGATTATTCTTAACAACAGTCATACAGCAACGTCATGACTTAGGCGTGCCGAGGAAACTGTTGTACTCAGTGCAAGGGTAAACTGAAAGACCATATACTGAGGCAGGTGCGACTTCCATGGACTAGGTGAAGGCAACAGAAGTCTTCCCTTATCTGATCTGAACGGAGACCAACCCAGGGTCACACTGTAAAACAGATTCAAGTTGTATACAAGTAGAAAGCAGCGTTGAAAGAAATAACCAGGTACAGGACAGAGCAGGATATCAGAAGCTAGAACAGGCAGGTTGCAAGGCAAGGAGCCCAGAGGAACAGGGCAGAAGACAGAGGAGTCTGGCATGGCTGCCAGACAGGGAAGCCCAGAGGAGAAGGGCAGAAGGCAGTGGAGTGCGGCAAAGCCGTCAGGCGGGAGCCCAGATGAGCAGGGCGGAAGGCAGCGGAGTGCGGCAGAGCCATCAGGCTGGAGCCCAGAGGAGCATGGCAGAAGGCAGCAGAGTGTGGCAGAGCTATCAGTTGGGAGTCCAGAGGAGCAGGGCAGAAGGCAGCGGAGTGCGGCAGAGCCGCCAGGTGGGAGCCCAGAGGAGCAGGGCAAAAGGCAGCGGAGTGCGGCAGAGCCATCAGGTGGGAGCCCAGAGGAGCAGGGCGGAAGGCTGCAGAGTGTGGCAGAGCCGCCAGGTGGGAGCCCAGAGGAGCAGGGCGGAAGGCTGCAGCAGACTGGAGAGGGAGCTGCAAGCATCAACAGCAAGAGGAATCAAAAGGCCAAAAGAGGATTTCCAGGAAAGGTCAAAAACTGGCAACAGGAGCACCAGCACAAACTCCCAGTGAAAGCAGTTGAATGACAACTGCTTCTGTTCAAAGTGAGCTTATAAAGGCCCTCCCAGCCAGCAGGCCAGCAGGGTGGAGCTGATTGCAGACTCTGGCAGCTGTGTTCAATTAAGTCCAGCCCTGGTTTCAGTAGCCTGCAGCAGTAGCAGCAGTGGTTTCTAATCAAGTGCTCTCCCTCTCTCTGCAGCCTAGCCTGCAGTAGCTTGGAATAGGTGAATGCAATCGGGCCCTCTGCAGTTCTTAGTAGCTTGCTGCAAACAAATGTGTTTAGTATGCCTCCTCCAGCCCTCTGCCTTTTGGACAGCATAATTGTCCCAGAATGCATCTGTTGGTTTAATTCAAAAGCCGGAATGGTATATGTAATTAGATTAGTCCAAAACTGCAGCGGTAAAACAAGGAAACAAAGGAAAAGGCGCTTATAGCGGTGCTGGGTGGCAGGAAAGCAGGATCGTGACACCTAAGGACTAGTTAGGAACCATTGTTGGCCTCTAAATACCCCAAATATCTGAATGAAATATATTAGACGAAGTCCTTCTCCAAAGAAGAGCCCATGAAATACCAGAAGGAAAATGAATCAGGGAGAAGAAAGGAAGAGAAAGAAGAGGGACGGCATCTTCAGCTCGAATTAATGTAAGAAAAAGTTGAAACTTGCATTGCACTGAATATTCCCTTAAGCAGCAGGTGTGTTTGGGGGGTTGGCTTGCATGTAGGAGGGGGTGTGGCAATGAGGTTTCTGGCAGCAGGGCAGGCCAGCACGGAACATAGTTCCACTACTTCTTTTTGTACACTTCAAACACTGCTCGGGGAGATGTGTGGTGGCAGATACATACAAATAATGACTGCTAGAACATCCGGAGGTCATATCCATTTTGTGTGTAAAAATGTAATTTATCTAAACAGTATATCTAAAAAATTGAATTGATAGTGAAGGCAAGCGTCCCCAGCCAGCACGATCCTCCCCGCAATGAGAGACAATGAAGGACTCTCCCAAGTCGGGAATAAAGCCAGGACAGAGTGTGGGTGAGCTTAAATGGGAGTTTATCAATCAGAATAGGGCATGCAAAGAACTCTGCAAACTCCGAGAGCGCTCTGTCTGACAATAGCAAAGACAGGCGTATATATTTACAAAAAACGTCATAAGAACCTACATACTATAGGGGGCACAAGTTCGATGGGATTGGGTGGCGATGACTAGCTATAGGTGCTGCTGCGATGTGGTTGGCCTTGGCTGGAGAACGTCACTGGTCAGCCTCGTGGGTTGGGCTAGGCCTGGCAGGTCGGCTGAGTTCATCCGGGCGGTGTCGTTGTGCCATCGCGGCCAGTGTCAGAGATGAATGCCTTTTCCTGACTTATTTGCCCTAGGCCATGCACACCGCAGTCATTCAGTCATTGCAATATTATCTTCTTTAGTAAATCTTCCAAGAGGTTATTCTACAGGTTAATGCAACACAGGAGGAATGCACCTTGTGAGGGGTCTGATGGTAATACGTCAGGACATGGTTACCAGCGTCCTGTTGACCGGGGCCATAGGTCGAGGTGCTAAGCTTCAGGGCCTGGGACGGGCGGTACAGGTCTTTCTGTCTTGTTAGAAGTTGTTATGGATGTGCCGCTGTGTGTTGTCAAAGTATTGGGTGTCCTGATTGCACAGGGCCATAAGTCTAAGATGATCCGGTGGGTTGTGGGGTTTACGAGGGGGCGCCTTTGGAAGTGTGTGTTCAGGCAGAGGTTTACTGTTGTGCTGTAAATAATGCAGGAGGCGGGCCGTGGCCTTGGGTGCTGCAGAGGGGGCTACAAATCTTTGAAGCGGCTCCAGTCTGGTTGGGGGAGGTGGAGCAGCGCGGCGCGGGCCTCTGCTCTCATGTTTGGCAGTCTTCGCAGGGTGGGGGGGGGAATGGCCTTGCACATATTCACAAAGGTATCTTCCTCGTGTGTTGCCGGCTTTTGGTAAAAACATCACAGACATTTGAACACTCTATAATACTTATTCGAATCACTTTAAAACATACATTTCAACTTTGCTGGATGTGTCTCGATTATATCCAGTCTGAGCATCTTATTTGTACACTATGTTTTAACAACTACAGTATTTAGTTATATGCATATACATTTGCAGTAAGTGAGGTAGTAGTGAGGTTGGTGGAGTACATAGAAAATAACCCGCCACTGTACGTGACGGTGGTGGCGCATGAGGGGCTTAGACATACACACATGACAAGTGCATTCTCGCGCATCCTTCACATGAGCCCTCTGTATGGTTACATTCGTCTTCTCGTGTACTCTAGCAGCATTAGTTCGGTTATGGCGCAAAACCATGGAGTGTAAGTTTCCCAGCGATACACGTAACGAATAGATCCCTGGAACGCTCCTTCATTATTAGTACCCAACTGCAGTGGTGTGGGCTCGCCATTGCTTATATCATGGAAGCATGCTTTGTATGTTTATACATTTTACAGGTTTTTGTAATATAAGAGATTTTGTGGAGAAAAGCATACATTGCAAGTGGTCTTGGCATTAATATGTAGAGACTTTCTGCCATCTGATGACCATTTTACCGTTCTTTTCATCGCCCAGGCCTGCTGGCCGGGTCATGCTGGGAGCGATGATACACTGCGGAAGGTGAACTGTTACAATGTTAGTATCTTATGCTAGCTCATGTCCGTCTTGTTCGTGGGAACGGGCTCACAGCGGATCTGCCAGGGTGCTGCGGCGACAGGGATAACTGAAACTCTCCGAGGGTGGGGGCCGCGCTACAGTGCGCTGAGCTCACACCATCTTTAGTAGACAAAATGGTTTCTGAGGCCTAGCTAAATTCAATACGTGCGGGCAATGTCTTCAGCAGGTGAGCCATCCACCACCTGGGCCCTGGTGGTAAGGAGGGGACACACGATGAGCCATGGCCCTCACCTGGGGTGGAGGTGTAGGCAAGGGGGGTCTTTTGGACCACTCCTCCCCTACATTTCCCCCCTTTCATTACTTAAGTAACGAATACTTTAAGTCCTCCAGCCTTCTACATTCTGCTTCGTCCATCACTGCCTCATCCCATGCAGGTGTGCCTTTTATGGGTATCCATGCTCTGCACACCCCCCATAAGCTTTCCCCTCTTCTGGCATATTCATCTGGGGTACAAGTCAGGTATATACATCCGCCATCTCCCGCCAAATCTACCCACACCTCCTGGTACCATTCTAGTACACGGGGCTCTCTAATGGTGGTGTGCCATGCTTTATCTATGATATCTTTGTCGTGATAGATAGGCACTAGCTGATATCTTGGTGTGTCATCTGTTCCTGTTTGTACCTGCACTTCCTGCATGTTTTGCATTGTCCCACGGGTGTTGCCCATTGTCACCATCATCATTGCACCATTTGTTACTGCGTTAGCACAAACTCGAAGACCCACCTGGCACAGGCAAAAAATTAAAAGGAGGAACACCACAGCTGGCATCAAAAACTTCACAGTCGTTCCAAGCCATGAGGGGACCCAGGAGAAAATGTTATCGAACCACGTGCTGTCTTCTGCTCCACCTTCCATTTTCATTTTTTCTCCTAGGTTGTGGACTGCTTCGATCACATGGGACAGGGAGCCGTTCTCTGCGTCTTCAGAAGGTACGAAAGTGCAGCAGGCACTTCCTATTTTTCGGCAAACACCTCCATCCATCGCCGTCAAGAGGTCCAGGACATACCTATCTTGCATGGTCATCAGTCGTAAAGCCCTTAGTTCCACTTTTATTACGTTAAACCCTTCTTCAGTGTCGTTTGCCAGCTGAATCAATTCCCAGCGTGTTATCTGGAGCCATTTTGCGTTTGCTCTTGCTTGGACACTTGAGACGAGTGAGGCAAAGAATGTTTCTGCTGAGCTGAATAATCGATATCTGTCTGGGATCTGAGCCAACAGTTCTGATGATGCCTTTGATATGTAATTTGATGCTCGTCTGTTACGGGTCAGCACCTCGCCCTTGCTTCCGGAAGACAGGACATACATTTGTGACTCTGCAGTTGGTTGGGCCGCACTCTGTTGTATGCGTTCCTGGGCGAAGGACAAAATAGACCTCCCTTTCTCATTCCCGCCCCCCTTGGCCCAGGCATCATGTAATATTTCGTGTGTTGCTAGCATCTTTTCCTTTTCGTCCTTGACGTTATCTTGCAGGTCGTTTAATATGGGGGCAGGTTGGCTGGTGGGGGAGTTGTAGAACCACGATATGGCAGACGGGTTTCGGTCATTTAAACTGCGGGCATTGTACTTAGACATTGTAGGCGGAGACACTGTGCTATTTTGCAGTGCACCCTGTAGCCCTTTCTTTTCTGTTATGACAGCATTGGGTGGTGTGGTGTGATAACCCCATGCAAGTTTAGTTCCGTCCCATACCAAAAAATCACCTTCCCTAGTATTGACACTTGCAGTTGTATTGGTCCCAGTAGTGCTGTTAATCCCAGTGCTGTTAATCTCTCCCCCCTCGTTCATCTCGATAGAGATGAACGCTACAAACCAATATGTAACCAGGCCAAACATTAGTATAAAAAACAACCTAATGCACACAGATAATCCACACTCATACGAATATCTGCATCTCTCATGTAATAATTCTCTCATTCTACTAATTCTATCCATTGCAGGCTGCCCGTTAGATGCCAAGGTAGCTCCTGTTTGAGATATAAAAGTGCATTAAGTGCATGAATGTAAACATTTTGTTGGCACTATTAGTGCCAATTTATATATTGACAGGGTCCGGAAGCGGGTAGGGTTTGTAGGGACGGGGATGCACAGACAAGGGTGTAAACACTTCATAATTTGATCACTTCATTAAGTACATATAAGTCCACAAGATAAAAAGAAAAAACGTTTTTTTTTTTTTGTAACATCTTAAAAAAAAAAGGAATGCAAGTATACTTATCAACCATGTTCCCATTCAGGTCCATTACTGTCACACATACACAAGTTCATATTCAGATATCCTGCTCAGTTGCATTGTTTGCTGTTGTCTGTGCCTCCTCATCCACCTCCTCCTGCACGTTACTATATGCTTTTCGTACATCTGTCAAGTGCACCCAGTATCTCAAGCCCTTTACTTTCACTGCCGTGGGTGTGCAGAGCACTACCTCGTATGGGCCATGGAACCGTGGTGCATTCCATCGACGCACAAAACTTCTGACATAAATTGAGTCGCCCGGCATCAGCTGTAGCTGTTGTTCTGGCTCCGTGACAGACCCTGTTATGTCCCTCCTCTCTAGCGAAGGGTGGAGAGAGCTGCTTTGATATCGCGCGCGCTGCCCTTGTCAATTTCTTCAAATAGTCTGTGAACTCATCTCCCAATATCGCGGCGCTTCTGTGTGCATCTGAGTGTTCACGCAGTGGAGAGTGTGCTGTGTACATTCGTCTCCCAGTCACGATCTCGTGCGGGGACAAATGGTGGTCTTTGCTTGGCTGATTTCTCAGCTCAAATAGCGCAAGGGGCAGACAGTAAATCCAATTCTTTTTCAATGAAAAGCAAAGTTTTGATAACCTACCTTTTAGCAGTCCGTTCATCTTTTCCACTACGCCATTACTTTGAGGGTGATAAATCGAACATAATTTATGTTTTATTCCCAATAATGTAGTAACTTCCTTGAAAAGCTCATTTACAAAGTGAGTGCCATTGTCTGAGCGAATCACGTCACAAATTCCCCAGCGCGGAAACAGTTCCCTAACTAGGAACTTTGCAGCGCTTTTGGCAGCAGGTCGTGCACATGGGCCTGCTTCTACCCACCTTGAGAATGGGCATACAACCACGATCATGTAACGTGCTCCATTACACCTTTCCCCAATGTCTGCGTAATCAATATGTAGCTCTCTGAATGGGCCAATGGGTTTTGGAATTGTTCCCCGGAGCGTGCGTAATGTCATTCCTGAATTGTATATCTGACATGTTGTGCATTCCATCGCTAATCGAGATACGTGCTCCTGGAGACAGGGCACAAACCATTCTTCCTGTATTTCTGCTGCGATGTGCTGTCTGGTATTGTGTGCAGGGAAGTGTAGTTGTTGAAACGCAATTTCTAATAACTTGATTGGCATTACCACTTTCCCTGAGTTGTTTTGTCGCCACAGTAAGTCTGTTGCCGACTTGCTGCACCCTCGTTTTGTCCACATTAATTTTTCGTCTGCACTAGCTCCTTCCTGCAATTCTAGTATTTGTGATATAGGCATCATGCTGTAGCCTTCTGGGAGCTCTTCGTTTGTCTTGTGCTGCAACATGTACTCACCTGCTTCATATTTCTGAAAATAGGAAGCTTCCTTGGCGGCAGCGTCCGCTGCCGCCTTTCCCAAAGACACAACGTCTGTGTTGGATGTATGTGCTTGGCACTTCACTATTGCTACCGCAGTAGGGTTTTGTAGGGCCTCAATTAACTCTTTCAACAATTCTGCATGCTGTACTGGTGTTCCGTCTGCCCATCGGAATCCCCTCCGCCCCCATCTTGCTAGACCTCCATGTACTGTCGTCGTCATGTAAGCTGAGTCTGTATATATTGTCACTGTGCAACCCTTTGCTGCATGTAGTGCTTCTATGAGCGCAATTAGTTCTGCTGCTTGTGCGGAGTAATGTGATGGAAGGCGGTACTGTACTAGTGTTTCATACTCACCGTCTTCTAACCTCACTACTGCCATACCAACATGTTTTTCTCCCGTGTCCACATCAATCGATGCAGACCCATCCACGAAGTACACTTCCCCCTCGCTCAGAGCGTTCTCACACACCACTGTGTCCTCCCCTCTTTCTCCTGTGTGACTAGCACAATTGTGGTTCTGCATGTCCTCTAGTGTGCACGCTTCTGTAATGAATGTGGCGGGGTTCACTGTCTTGCATCTCACCACATGGATATTGGCGCTAGACAATATGATCTCATAGGCTGTTGCCCGCTGTGTTGTCAGTGTGCTTTTTGACCTCTCAAGTATTGCAAATAATGAATGTTCCACAAACAATGTCACAGGGCAACCCATTACTATTGTGGCACTTTTCTCAATCGCGAACGCTGCTGCAGCGAGTGATTGCTCGCACGCGAAATGGCCTTGCATCACGGCATCTAAAGTAACACTGTAGTAAGCCAAAGGCTTGTGTCCTAGGGACGTCTTTTGTGTCAGTACAGCTGTCATGAGTGTTCCCTTGCAGTGTGAGAATAGGTAAAACTCGTGTCCATAATCAGGATTTGCTAGCACTGGAGCGCTTGAAATTAACTCTTTTAATGATTTGAATGACACGCTCATTTCTCCTGACCATTCTATTTTTTTGTTCTCCTGTTGTGCTTCCTTGAGTGCTTGTAGGAGGGGTCTCGTGTATGCCGCATAATCTAATATCCATGCTCGACAATAGTTGCACATTCCCAAGAACTTCTGCATGTCTTTCACCGTCGTGGGTTCTCCTACTGATCTTATAGCTTCTACCCTATCGGGGATTATTCTTTTTCCATCTTTTGATATCAGCTGTCCCAAGTATAAGACCTCTGTCATGCAGTACTGTAGCTTTCCCTTGTCTACCTTGTACCCCTTGTTGGCCAATAGTGTTAGGAGTGTTGTTGAATCTTTTCTGCATGTTTCCTTGTCTTGTGCACACACTAGTAAATCATCTACGTACTGAATGATTGTACTCTCAACTGATAGGTTTCCCAAGTCTTCATGCAATATGCGGTTGAATATGCTTGGGCTCTCACAGTATCCCTGCGGTAATCTGCAGTGTTCATATCTTTTTCCCCCCAGTGTGAATGCCGTCAGGTATCTACTCTCTTCAGCCAGGGTGATTGAGAAAAATGCGTTTTTCAAGTCCACTACTGTGAAATGTGATGACGTTTTTGGGATGCTGCATAATATTGATGCAGGGTTCGGGACCAAAGGGAACTCTTTCTGCATTACATCATTTAGGGGGCGTAAATCCTGTATAATCCTCCAAGACCCTCCCTTTGCTTTTTTGATTGGATAAATACATGTGTTACATGGGGAATTTGAAGGCACTATTATCCCTTGTGCTAGTAGTGCATCTAGTGTTTCTTTTATCCCTTGTTCAGCTTCACGGGACAATGGATACTGTTTCACTCGGGGTAAAATTGCTCCTTGCTTTAGTATTATTATCACAGGTTGTACTCCATGCAACAGCCCTACATCATGGGGGCCTGTTGTCCACAAATTATTTGGTACGAGTCTCATGTCATCATCAAAAAATAACGGTGGTGCTCCTACTACTGCCATCAGTTGAGCGGGGATTTCCCTAACTTGAATCAAAATGTCACAGGGCATCGCTATTTCCATTACAATTTCACCCTCCCCCTCTGCATCTGAAAAGAGATCCTCGTCTGTTAAGTCTCTTAGGGCGATGTTGGCATTCGTGCACAGTACTGTATGCCACTCACATCCTTCCATATCTAATCCAATCACAGCAATCCTTTTCGCTGATACCTGTACAGCGTGCAAGTCTAATGATACCACTGACCCTGGTGCTGTGTCGGGGCACACTATGGGGCGGAAGAGGAACTCTGTTGGAATCCTCCAGTCCATTTTTCTCAGCTCTGGAATTATGAGGGCCAATGTCTTTAGCCCTTCGATGAACATTTTCTCATTTTCCGGCAACCCCCGTACTTCTTGTGTGGTTGTGTGGGCTTGAACTACCAACATTGTACGCAATGGGCATATTCCGGGTGTTGAACACACTATACCTCTCTCAGTGAATGATATGGTCATGTTGAGTTTACTCAGGAGATCCCTCCCTAATAAATTTATTGGTGAGTGTTCATAATACAGCAAAGGTGTCTTTACAGTCTTACCCCCCACTGTTACATCCAATGCTTCTGTGTAAGGAACTTCAATTACAGCCCCAGAGAACCCCTGTGTCTCTAACTTCCGGTTAGATAACGGGAACCGGCCCTCTCTGATACATGATTTCTCTGCTCCCGAATCCACCATGAATATGAACTGCTTGTCTCCTATCTGCGCCCCTACCAATGGTTCCTCTGCTGCATTGTAGGTGGTAGATAGAACTGGACACGCAAGTGTTCTCTGTGGGCTGTCCTATGCGGGGTGTCTCATCGCCCCCCCTTGATTAAAGACACTCCCCGAAACCACTGATACGCCGCTATAGGGTGCTGGTGCGGGGGCCCCGTTTGCTGTTGTCGCAAAAGGGTTGCCTGGCGTATACTGCATATTGTCATTGTCTTGTAGGTGGCTCTGTGTTCTATACTGGTGTCTCTGTTGTTGCTCATTATTTCCTTGGCCTGGGTTTATCGGTTGTTGTTGCCCCATTGGAAGACCATATGGGCTCCAGGGGTGGGGATGGCCATACTGTTCTACCTCTTGGAACCCGTTGTTGGGTCTGGCCCTGCACTCCCTAGAGTAATGCCCCCATCTTCCGCAGTTCCAGCAACTTCCTTGTGCACCTCTAGGACCCTGCCATCCATTTCCTCCCATTCCCCCGTGCCCCGGTCCGCCTCCTCTTCGGCCCCTATACCCACCTCGTCCCCCTCGAGGGGTCCACTCTTGCCACTGCGGACCTCCGCCTTGCTCCTGCTCGTTCCACTGCCGCTGTCCTGCTCCAGCCCAATTAGTTGCCATCCTTCCTTGTATTGCTACCAGCCCCTCCTCCTCTTCATCTCCCTCCCTGCTGTGTGGGAGCGCGGCTACTGCTGCTGCGACCTTCACCAACTTTGTCTGCACTAATTTCGCTTCGTCTGCCAATCTCTTCTGCGCCACCTCCTTCTCCCTTTCCTTTATTCTCTTACAATGGTGCACTATTATGCTCTGAATCTCAGGCCATCCCTTCGCTTCAATACCTGCTATCTTGTCGAGCGCCTTTTGCACTTCCTTTGGGAGCCCACTTTTTATAATGAAGTAAAATAAAGATGTCGATTGATACCAGGGCGTGCCCGTTTCTGCTCTCCACATCTCTTGGACCCGAAAAATGTAATCCATAGCCTCCTCCCCGTCATTCATTGTACACTGCATTACTGACTGTAAATCTGGCGTATCTGGGAACGTTTCTCGCAAGGCATCCCACACCCTGGCACGCACTGTGTTAAAGGAGGCTCCGTCATGGCGGTCGCAGTCTAATGTTACTCCCGGGAAACCGGCCTTGATCCATACTCTATCAGCCTGATCCCCCACTGCTGATACAAGCAAACTCTTCACATCTCCTATTGCTAGGGGTACCCCGGCAGTGTGTTTCTCAAAGGCGTATATCCACTTACTTGCCCCTCCCGATAACGGGGGCAATAGCTTTAATAAATTGGCTTTATCCATCTGTGCCCATGGGATATAATTCGGCCTCCCTCCTCCCCTATGTATCAGTGGGAGCTGTAACTTTCCTTTCATCGTGGTCTCTGTTCCAGTCTTCACTCCTGACGTTCCCAATGATGCCATTTTCCCCACCCTGTTCCTTAATCGCCCCGTCCAATCATCATCCAGTGTTCTCATTGAACATGTACCATCCACCCCTTCACTTCCCCCTCCCATTGCCATGCTCAACCTGTCGCTTTCTTCCAAATCGTCCCTTATATCACATAGTAGTTCCTCTCTGTCCCCTATAGGCCTTTCTTCATTATCAATACCTCCCTCTCGTGTCCCTACTTCAATTATTCGTGTCGGTTCTTCCTCAATTCTGAACAGGATCTCACCTTTTTTCCACCCGTCTTCGAGTGTTCTATTCTCACTTGGCGCTCTAGACATGCGCCCTGATCTTGCTGCATTAAGTGCTGTTTGTTCACATATGTCTTTTATCCTTGAGAGCTCATCTTTCGCTATTGAGAGTCTTGATTGTAAATCATCTGTTAGCTTTTCTATGTCCACCCTTTGTGTACTTGCCTGGGCTCGCTCCCTTGTACTTTCATATGGCGGGGGTGCCGTTGGTCGGTGGGGTGTAGTGGTTGTCGGGGGAGGCACATAAGTGGGGTCACTGTACCCCTCTGCGGGGACAGGCTTGTTTAATATCGGGTACAAGCTTATTACCTCTATTGGTGGCTCTACACTTGACAATTCTTTAGCATCTTTCTGTATCATCAGTGGATTGTCTGTGGTGGATGGTAGGTCAGGATTTATTGCTGGTGCTTTAGGCGGTGGTATCTCTTCAAATAACCTCCAGAGATCCAATATTTCCCTCCTATTGTGCAACTGCTTCCCCTTGTATTTCAAATAAATGCATGTGGCCACCATATCCAGAATGCTTTTATCAAATGACCTCCCTCGGGCCATATCTGGGGTAACCCCTCTCCCTTCAGCTCTGTTATCCATTGGTCATGATATTTCTTAATCCGCTCCGCGTACCCTGGTAGGTTCTTACAAATGTGTGATAAGGGTGTTTCGGCCCCCATCTTTGTGCCCTCCTAGTACTTGTGTGTCTCTGTGTGTCCGCAACTATAATGTAGATGTATTACCAATATTATTTTTCGTTTTCTACTTCACATTCAATAATGGGCTCCTCTGTGCTCTTCCCCCTGCCTGTACAATACAAAACTGGCGGTACACAGTTTCTATTCTATCCTCTTTGGGGGGGCACATACAAGAGCAAACTATCAGTGATTTTGACAATATCAACCTGGAAATCAAAAAGGTACACACTCACTTCACCTTGTCATTTTTGTCTTCAAGAAGCTTTATCCGGCCACACTTACCATTACCATTCAATTACTATGCATTTATAGCCATTTTACACACTCACAGTACCAAATTGTCTTCTGACGCATACGAGGTACACACACCTCTCGGTAACACTCTATTCACAATTTAGGCTGCCCTCCCTTTCCTCCCTAGCCGGCTGTCCCTGTCCGTTTTATTCGGATATATTGATGCAGATGTATATATTTTGATCTACTCTTTCCTCTTCTAGTAGAACTCTCTGTCTCTTACTTTCTCCCTAACATTTTGTACTGATCTCACCTTTATTTTCCCCCCAACCCTAAAGAAAAGAATCGAAAAAAGAAATAGCAGTCACTAATATATTCTCCGTGTCCCCCTTTGCCAGACACTTTTAACTTATTATCCACTTCTTAATATATTCCCAGTACTAGTCAATATAGCACTATGCGGCGCCGCCTTCCACCCCCTTTCGGAGCTAGGTTCCCGTCACTTTTATCTCTTATTCACCTCTTAATCCTAATGGCCATATGCAAAGAAAAAGCAAAGAAAGTTTAGGATGATCCTTAGTAGATCTGCGTACCCCCTTTTCTACCCCTCTTCGTTCTCTGTCCTAGATTTCCTCCTCTACTCCCTTTATGATCGCTCACACTCAATACTCACGTGCCCGTCTTGAACCGATAGTCTCCGAAACTGGGTCCGTCCAAGCAGTGTTGCCGTCCACTCAACAGTCAGCCCCAGCTCCGGCGAGCGGTACTCAAAGGGGATTTTTCAACCGGGATCCCGTACCCCCTCTCTATTGAGTGCGCACTTCTTAGTGTACCGGTCGCCGTTGGCGGGCAGCCTCCCGGAGCCGGCTCACCGTGCGTATCCCTTTTCGACCGGAGATTCTCATGCCAAAAGGGGACGGTAATGTTAGGTCGGGAAAAAATAATGATAATAATCACGCTTTCGGGGTCACCACTGAAGGCAAGCGTCCCCAGCCAGCACGATCCTTCCCGCAATGAGAGACAATGAAGGACTCTCCCAAGTCGGGAATAAAGCCAGGACAGAGTGCGGGTGAGCTTAAATGGGAGTTTATCAATCAGAATAGGGCATGCAAAGAACTCTGCAAACTCCGAGAGCGCTCTGTCTGACAATAGAAAAGACAGGCGTATATATTTACAAAAAACGTCATAAGAACCTACATACTATAGGGGGCACAAGTTCGATGGGATTGGGTGGCGATGACTAGCTATAGGTGCTGCTGCGATGTGGTTGGCCTTGGCTGGAGAACGTCACTGGTCAGCCTCGTGGGTTGGGCTAGGCCTGGCAGGTCGGCTGAGTTCATCCGGGCGGTGTCGTTGTGCCATCGCGGCCAGTGTCAGAGATGGATGCCTTTTCCTGACTTATTTGCCCTAGGCCATGCACACCGCAGTCATTCAGCCATTGCAATATTATCTTCTTTAGTAAATCTTCCAAGAGGTTATTCTACAGGTTAATGCAACACAGGAGGAATGCACCTTGTGAGGGGTCTGATGGTAATACGTCAGGACATGGTTACCAGTGTCCTGTTGACCGGGGCCATAGGTCGAGGTGCTAAGCTTCAGGGCCTGGGACGGGCGGTACAGGTCTTTCTGTCTTGTTAGAAGTTGTTATGGATGTGCCGCTGTGTGTTGTCAAAGTATTGGGTGTCCTGATTGCACAGGGCCATAAGTCTAAGATGATCCGGTGGGTTGTGGGGTTTACGAGGGGGCGCCTTTGGAAGTGTGTGTTCAGGCAGAGGTTTACTGCTGTGCTGTAAATAATGCAGGTGGCGGGCCGTGGCCTTGGGTGCTGCAGAGGGGGCTACAAATCTTTGAAGCGGCTCCAGTCTGGTTGGGGGAGGTGGAGCAGCGCGGCGCGGGCCTCTGCTCTCATGTTTGGCAGTCTTCGCAGGGTGGGGGGGAATGGCCTTGCACATATTCACAAAGGTATCTTCCTCGTGTGTTGCCGGCTTTTGGTAAAAACATCACAGACATTTGAACACTCTATAATACTTATTTGAATCACTTTAAAACATACATTTCAACTTTGCTGGATGTGTCTCGATTATATCCAGTCTGAGCACCTTATTTGTACACTATGTTTTAACAACTACAGTATTTAGTTATATGCATATACATTTGCAGTAAGTGAGGTAGTAGTGAGGTTGGTGGAGTACATAGAAAATAACCCGCCACTGTACGTGACGGTGGTGGCGCATGAGGGGCTTAGACATACATACATGACAAGTGCATTCTCGCGCATCCTTCACATGAGCCCTCTGTATGGTTACATTCGTCTTCTCGTGTACTCTAGCAGCATTAGTTTGGTTATGGCGCAAAACCATGGAGTGTAAGTTTCCCAGTGATACACGTAACAAATAGATCCCTGGAACGCTCCTTCATTATTAGTACCCAACTGCAGTGGTGTGGGCTCGCCATTGCTTATATCATGGAAGCATGCTTTCTATGTTTATACATTTTACAGGTTTTTGTAATATAAGAGATTTTGTGGAGAAAAGCATACATTGCAAGTGGTCTTGGCATTAATATGTAGAGACTTTCTGCCATCTGATGACCATTTTACCGTTCTTTTCATCGCCCAGGCCTGCTGGCCGGGTCATGCTGGGAGCGATGATACACTGCGGAAGGTGAACTGTTACAATGTTAGTATCTTATGCTAGCTCATGTCCGTCTTGTTCGTGGGAACGGGCTCACAGCGGATCTGCCAGGGTGCTGCGGCGACAGGGATAATTGAAACTCTCCGAGGGTGGGGGCCGCGCTACAGTGCTCTGAGCTCTCACCATCTTTAGTAGAAAAAATGGTTTCTGAGGCCTAGCTAAATTCAATACGTGCGGGCAATGTCTTCAGCAGGTGAGCCATCCACCACCTGGGCCCTGGTGGTAAGGAGGGGACACACGATGAGCCATGGCACTCACCTGGGGTGGAGGTGTAGGCAAGGGGGGTCTTTTGGACCACTCCTCCCCTACAATAGATCACTTTCATGACACAGGTTTCTGTTTGAAGTTGGCAAAATATTATGGAAAAGAAGTCTATTTCTGAAACTAACTCTAAAAATATTCATTTGTCTGTACACACAATCATCGTTACTTGATATTGCCATTATCAAGCATAAAGGTTGCACTGCTGATTAAATAAGATAAATAGCAAGTTACTTCTATTGAAAGGCTTCCCACTTTCTGTTGCTCTGAATCCCACATCTTTGTTTGCCTGATTTGGCAGACCTGCTCATGGCAAGTTCTTATTCTCAAGATATAAAGTTTCGAGGCACATGCAGATACTTTCACTTGTAAGCTATTCTAGAATGCTTTTTAGATTGTGAGACCCAATTAACTAAGCCCAGGATTGCATCTGTGCATTTGGGAATGGTCTTTCGCTTGGTGGGATGGGTGCAATGAAAGAAGCGGAAGAATAACTTCTGGGATTCCGCAAACAAAATTTTTCAAAACGAGTTGGTTATTGGCCCAAACAGATTGCATCTGGTGAGAGAAAGTGTACTTCTTTTAAATGTTCCTATTGGTGGCATATATACAAATATTGCATTTGGTATGAGTCTTTATTCATTTATTTATTTATTTTTCCATTTGTATAGCGCGCGCAAACCCATAGGCATCTGGGCGCTTTACCAGTTACATGAAACCAGGATAGGGCGTGAGCATGGTTACAATTAGGCATTACAGTTACAGAAAGACATGCATACAAGCGTAGCCATTAGGTCGTACATCTCGTTTAGGTGAACAGCCAGGTTTTGAAGGCTTTTCGGAAGACCCAATAGGATTCCTCTGCTCTTAAGGCCAGTGGGAAATAGTTCCAGTGCTTGGCTGCAAGAACTGGGAAGCTGGACCCTCCAGCTTTGACTCGTTTGTACTTGGGCACGATCAGTCTATGAGTATATAAGTCCGTATTCCTAACATTTTAAAGCACTTAATTCCATCCCAAGGAATCTTGGCACTATAAAGAGACTATGCCTAAAATCCAAGGAAATAATGGTTGACAGAATTAAGTAACATTATACAGATAGGTCTTGAGATGTTTCCTTAGCATTACTAGATTTACTACATAATGAAGAGAAAGAAGGAGAGAATTCCATTATTTTTTGACAAGTACAGAGAAGGAACAGCCTCCAATCCTTTCTCTTTTTTATGTTGGCACTCAAATCAATCTGCATGATTGAGGTCTCAAACAGCATTGGGGACAGTCATCATGTACTTTATGAGAGAGAAGGATGGTTTGCTATTCTGAAGTATTTAGCTAGCTTTAAAATGTATTTACTTCTTAACATATAGCCACTGTAGAGAGGTGAGACCAGTGGAAATGTGCTCACATTTCTATAATATGAGCAACTTTTGTTCCGTGGTTGTGGTCTCTCACTTGGCAGCAAAATATTGCTTTGGTACTCATTTCAGTCCTGTGCCTCTTGATGCCTTTTTATATTAGGTATTCAGGGTGCTAGCCTTCTCTTTCCTGTACATTAATTCGGATAAGTGCTGATGGGTGTATAGCTGTGCGCAGAGACGTTTTTATGGGAGGGTGCCCCGACCTTGGATGGGACCCCACAAGGCTGCCTGATCTAAAACATTGTTCACCAGACTTAAATAGCACAGGTCAGGATACTTTATGGCCTGTTCATGAGGCTCTAAACCTATTGCATATCTGTTTTGCTCTGTTTCGTCTGATCAATTCATTATGTATTGCGTTCTGTGTTCACTGTGGCATACATCGTTTGTCTGTTCCTTAAGGCACAACTCCTGTAGCATTATTTCCTTCCTGTGGGAATTATGTTGATCATGTGCAATAGCCAAAGTTCTAATTCATATTGATAAATGTAGTGCTGGAATGGTTCAGAAGTTAGCTCATTGTGTTAAGCACTCATTGCAGAGATATGTGCTCTTCTGCAAGATTAGAATAGCACATTCCAGTAAGGCTAGCTGAGCCTTTCTTATGTTTATAAATTTGCCTGCATATGTACCTGGTTTTGTGGCAGAATAGGTGCTATTATCAGAAATGTACCTGCACCCGATAGGGGTTGCTATAAAAACGAACATGTCATCTGTATGGTGAAGGTCTAGAAATTGGTTTGTTCAGATGGGGTGTTGTTAAACCTAGACAATCACCTCCAACGATGAGCATAAATTGTTAGTCCAAGAGGTGAAAAAGTATCCAAATTCAAGACTGGAACCAAAGTGTTCATGCCTGTACCCTGGCTTTGCCAGCAGCCGATACAGTGATCCTGGTCAAATCATCTAATATCTCTTACATTACTGTGCTCACTTCTGGGAGGTTTGCCTTCTCGCATGCTGGTGGCATCGTTTAGACCATTACCTGATCTGTCTTCTTATGGAGGCCATTTGAGTGGAAGTGGTGGTAGACAGAAGAGAGCAGACCAGATGTTGCAGGCCTCGGGCAAGCATATTTTAAAGTCTGCTCGTTTGACACAAAAAAGGTTTGCTTTTTTGTAAAAGTAAACTTTTTTTTGTTCATAAATGACAATTTCACAAGCTAGTGTTTTGGAAGTATTTAAAGCTTTAAAACACAAAAGACAAACCCAGCTCACATCTGGTCAATCTGGTAGCTGGTAATTATATACTTGCCTTGATGATGGTGGGAATGCAGCTAGAATCATCCCCATTTTTCATAACACCCTCCTTTAATATTTTGTTTTTAAAAATAGTCATGTTTGGTAATGTGCTGTGTGTAGTTTCCAAGTCCGTTTTATGAAATTAGATCATTTTAGTTCCTGGTAAGAACTGGGAACTGGCACAAATTCCAGCTTCACTCCTTAAGCAATGAATGATCCTGGGCATCTTGTTTAATCGTTATTGCCTAACCTCTCAAAATTGTCAGCCCTTCGGAGTGATATACTTCTCAGGGTATGATCTTCAAAAAAGCTTCACTTACGGTTTCACTGGCTATAGTGTTGCTGCCATTATAATACTGAGCATTGATATACTGCACACCACAGCCACTTGTTCCTGTGATCTCTAATGGCAAAGATAGTTGAAAACCATGTCCCAGTTCTAATCTCAGTCTGTCTGGATACAGACACCTTCCTTGTAGCTTCTAATCTGCATCCACTACCCATGCTATGGTATGGATAGCTTTCTACTTCCTTTCAATTGGTCTCCTCTATCCATGCTTGAGCACTTTTGCATTCTGCGAGGCAGATAATGTGAGTGGTTCTCTGTCCATTCTGGTTTACATGTACCTTTTACATGCGGTCTTGCATTAATACTACAGGCTGCATACCTTCCTGGATCCTATTGATAAAAAGTATCCAGTATCTTCACCAGAACAGAAGTAACCTCTTTGTAGATTACTAATGTTGGCCTTCAAATGCTACTTGTTTTTCATTCTGAAGAATCAAGAGGGTAAGGGGACTGGGTAAGTAAACCAAGGGATGGGCATTTCTTCTGGTGCTTTACTGACAGTGTTGTTTGTGGCTATATGAAACAACGAGGCCTCTACAGGGAGTAAACATGCTTATATTCATGCTGTGAGGCAGCATGTTAACCTATGGGTTGTTATCGCAACAGGGGCTGTGGGGTCTGCGACCAGATATTCTTGTTCACTTCATTCCTTTGGTTTGGTGGAGGGGGGCCCCAATGATGTCCGTGCCCAGGGCCCCAAAAGTGCTTGGCCCTGTCTGTGTGTTTGGACACACTGCAGTGGCACGTTGCTCAACTGGAGTCTTTTTTTTCCTGCCTGTGACCTGGAGGAGTAGTGTTCGTCTCGCAGAAGATGTACAAGTCTTAAAAGCACACCATATGCGCAAAGCGCGTGCGTTGTGTAGCTGTGTGTTTGGTGCGCAGTGCCAGGGCAGCGGCGGTGAGTCCGCTGGAGTACAGAAGGTAAGAGGAGAGTGCTTCTGCAGTCTGCAATGGTGCAATTAAGGTGAACTTGAATTTACGGATGCTTAGCTGATATTTCTGCCTTATTTCTGCTGCTCCTCTTGGTATGTTAACGGTCTGCCGTCGGCCACAACTTTGCCTATTGATGCACATATTTGGATGGCTTGCTCATAGTATGGTTGCTGCAAAATCTGCCTGACATTCTGAATACAAAGTGAGGCAGAAGGGTTTCATGGTCCCCGATGTGGGCAGCGAGAGGAACGACCACCTGCCTGATCAGAGTTCGCTATTGAGGGCCTGATTCTGTCGGCTTTGGGGCCCTGTGGTTTGGTATGGTTCCAGAACAACCGATTCCACCATCCAGATTAGTAAGCCCAGGGACGGGCACTTCTGCTGGTGCTGTACCGACCGTGTTGTCTGTGGCTATACCAAACAACGAGGCCACTACTGTTCCAAATCCACAGCCTCTTGCCAACAGTACACAATGCGCTCAGTCGCAATTTCATGCCAATAGCCAGGAACTAGGTCTTCCTCCACAGCCAAACAGAGTAAACAATTCATCTTCTGCATGTAGTTTGGCAGATCAAGAATCAATGGGCCATTATACCCCTTGCGATTTGGGGGGTGCTCTTCCCCTTGGGAAACGGGTTGATTTAGAAGAGATAAAGCCTAGAGCTGAGAGCCCATTTCTGAATCAATCTCAATTAATGGACTCGTGGTGTAACATTCCCAGCCTGTCTACAATTTGATTGGAAGACATGCTATACATCGAACTTCCAGTCATGGGTAGTCCGAACAACTGGGCTCTCATTGAATTCATTTCACCATCTGTAGTGGCCTTGCTATTCACCAGTATGATCGCTCTAAACAACAAGGCTACCAATTTAAAGCTTACCACTAATGCCGTAGAACAAGCTTTCGAAACCCTCACGGCTTCCTCTTTCTTGTGTACACAAAGTGGCTGATTCATGGAATCATTTGCACCGAAAAACGGGGATTTGTGCGCCATTCTGCCCGCAAATCCCCATTTGTTAAACAGGGATTTGCGGGCTGAATGGCGCACAAATCCCCGTTTTTCAGCGCAAATAATTGCATGAATCAGCCCAAAATGTAGTAATGTCTGAGCACGCTAGTTTGCGGGCCTCATTGACCTGCAGTAGAGAGCCAATTAATTCCACCAATAGTATGTTCATTGATCTGTTGATGGTTTACATGTTCTTATGTGCTAAAGGTTTTGTTCAACCAAAAGCACTAAATAAAAAAAAATAAAAAAAATACAATGTGCTGATGAAATCGGGGGAGTGCAGAACAGAAGATAGTCAATTGGTTTAGTGCATTGTTCACTCCAAGTCAATGGGCCTCATTACAAGTCAGCCGGTCCGGAAACAACGGTGGCAGTAAATCCGCAGCCACCGTTGTTTCCGGACCGGCTGATTCCGAGTCCTGCAGGCGGGAGGTGTCACTCCCGCCAGGTCTGACCTGGTAGGAGTAACACCACCCGCATGCAGCCGGACATGGAAACACCGGCTCTGTCATAGACGGAACCAGTGTTTCCATTGTCCCCATCCCCATGGAGTCCTAACAGAATTCCGCCTCCAGAATTACCGGGTCACCGGGGTTGTAATGCCCCGCTGATTCCGGCAATCATGGAGGCAGAATGGAATTGCCTAGCCGGTGGCAGCTGGCCGGTTTTTCCGGCACGGCTACCGCCGGACTCGTAATGAGGCCCAATATGTCTACTGTACTCGTCAATCGCCTCCACAGATTTCATTTGATGTGATGTGATATTGTAAAAAGCCCAATATTTGGCTAATCCAGGCATCTTGGAACAGGATGGGGCTTCACGAAAATGAAGTGGATTCATGAGAAAAGAGCACTGGATAAAACAATAAAATCATGGTGGATAGTAGTAGAGAACCAACCAGGAAACCTTGTCCAAACAGAAGGCTAAAGGACCGGATGGAGTCCGCCTTGGAGCTCTTAAAACAGTCTGGCCTGTGTAGTTGGACATTACCACTCTTGTTGGTGTGCCCAGTCAACAATGATAGAGTCTGTCCCGCTGATTGTGAATGTACATGCTCTTTACTATTCGGCATGCCTGCCTTCTGCGCGTTCACTGGTGTTATATTTTGTAGTGTCTTGCCCAAGGACGGGGAGGCAGCCTGACCCCTAGATGACCCGCTGCGAATTGAACCAGGACTTGTTTTGACAGTCTGGGACTTTTATGGACAGTTTGAGTCTCTGTGTGACCTGTCATTGGCGATGTGCGCCTCCAGCAGGGCATTGCGATGTGATAAAATTCATTTTTCTCGGAATATGTTTTATGTAAATGTTAAGTCAACACAAACCGTCTGAGTGATTGACCTTTTCACTGTCAAGTCTCCATTCCTGTTAATGTTTGCTTCATTGGCATTCAGAAGAGCCATCTGCATTTCAAATTCCCCCGTTTGCTTCTAAATCTGTGCTTAGGCCTAAAGAAACAGCTTCACAAAGTAAACAATTAAAAATAAATATATATTTTATAACTTTCTTTCATTTAACTGCAGATGTTTGCACTTTGTGCATAATAGCTGCATGTCATTGTCAAGCAATGACTGAAAGCATATGACTTGATCACACAGGCTACTCCAGCGTGTGTGTGAATCTTAAATCGAGTAAAACTCACAGCACAACTTGCAGAGATCTCAAATTATCAAAAGCAACGTGTTAAATTATCAACCAAGTTGGGCTTTTAGGCTCACATCAGGATGCATTATGGAACTTGTAGTCCTAGAATTGGGTTGTGTAGAGGTATAGCAAATAGCAAGCAAGAAAGATGCCAAGACTCAGAGAAAATGATATGAGAGCTCTAATAAAACATCATTTTAAGAAGAAAGAGTAAGAAACAAGCAGTGATGCTAAGTGAGACCCGTGGGCAGTGGTCTGTTCCGATCACTAGCTTTAGTGGGCTTTATAGTTTTCATAGTCAACATTCAGTGGCATGCATATTACTGTTGTGTGGCAGAAAATAACATTTTCATATGCAGATTAAGTTGGATCATCCTCATTGTGCCAGGCACACATAAATACATATATGAAGTTCTCCAAATATCTACATGCAACAGACAGGCATGTGCATGGATTCTGGGAAGGACATATCTACCTTTTATCCTTAAATATTCTTCACAATGAGTTCCATTCATTTGGGCAATAGTGACATCTGTTATTCACAATGCCATGAAGCATACCAGCACTCACCAAGATGCATTGATGTGTACTCCTTGGACCAGGAGCTACACTGTAGTGATGCTGTCAGAGTAGGGAATGGGAAGCATATTGTTACAACGCAAGTTGAGGGGTTGCAATGATGAGCCAGGAGACCAGGTAGGGTTAAGAGACTTTAGTAGGTTCGTAGTACATAAGTCACAGGTAATAAGTTACAGGCAGGATAAGTACATAAGGGAGGGAAGCATCCACCGGTCCCCCCTCTGTTCAGCTCATTTTCCAACTAAACAGGGAGAACCTTGGCACTCACACCAAAACATTCTAGATGGAATACTATAATACAAGCATTCCAGGCACAGGCTCACATATACTTAGGAAACAGCTAATGAACCAGGATAGGTAAGACATAACACATCTCCCCCCTTACATGACAATACAATGAAGGAAGGAAACAGAAGGAAAAGTCATAAATGGACAATATATCTAAAAAAAACTATCCTTCCATATCCCATCCAGCAAACCACTAATAGTCATATGCTATTCCCTTCCAATTCCATGATATAGCTAAAAATAGCTAATCCACTACAAGACACTCGCCAGAACCATAATGGCCATTTATGGAACTCAGCTACAGGGAACCAGCCCACAATCTAATAAACAAACCTGACCACCTACATCATATCATTAACCCTGTTACAACATTCTCCCACATCAAAAGCTTCTTGAAAGAAACTACAGGGTTAATACCCTCTATCTGCCTTAATCATATCATTTAGAGACACAAATTGCCTCCACATAACATCCTGCTGAGCACCAACCACATTAACGGTGACAAATAGCACCAATGTTGATACCCAACCAAATGATCAATCATTAACTAACTAACACATTGACACAAAAATGTGCCAACATAAAACCAGGTCTGTAACCTAGCTACTAACCTTGAAACACCAATGCTCACCACTGAGCACATTAACATTTGAACCTATGTAAGTTCACTACCTGAACAAGAGAATGCTCGCCACAACTAAGTATATTAAACATAGGCATGCTTAAAGGTCAAGGAACTAACCTATTACTAGACGATGAGCAAACCATGCTCTCATACTGGCAAACAGACGTTCACACAACCACAATCACACAGCTGACTTATTAATAACCTGCACAGTTTGTTAAATAAACTAATGAACAAATTCAGCTTGAAAAATTTGGGAATATAAAACGTTTTAAGTTACACCACCAGAGCGAGTCCCAAAAATCATGCTTGCAAAGTTCAGTTTTGACATATACCTATGGAAAAATTGTTAGGTTAATAAAAACATTGTCAAAGTGAACATATCAAAGAAATGCAGTAGTTCTATGGCACTCACAATATCCACACAAAAACAACAAGACGAATTCAGCATAACAAATTTTGATAATCCGAAAATTAGGTGCGCCGCAATAAAAGTTCAAAATGTTATGCCTGCAGAGTCTTTGTTGATATGTAACTGTGGGTTAGTTACTGCAAACTACACTATACATTTTATTACCTGCCATTTCATTTGGTTGTATTAATTCCATTCCATTACCACTTAAAACCTGCTAAAAACATTGGTGCCATAGCCATGTCCAATTAACACTTGCCAATAACCAACATTGGCACCATAACTTTAGGTCCAATGCAATTACTAAAACACTTGCCAAACAAAACACATTGGCACCATAATAAAACACTGCTTATTGGCACATAGCCACCTTATGGCTCCAAAAAATAATTCAATTGCCCAACCTTGGGTAACACTCATGCTTACAGTTTGACACACACCAATAACTATATTCACACCAATAAAGAGACCCACAGCACACGGCCACTGTAAATCAACACTCCTGCCAACGCTACAGGCACAAAAACAGGAAACTCCTTTCCCAGAAGCATGTTATAGAATGCCATATAACAAACCATAAAAACTACACCACAATGCCTGCAAAATGTGACCCATGTTTCCATATATCACATTCCCAAAGTGATGTATTGCCTTCATTTTCATTTTCCAAACAACATTTTAGCATGTGATGGCCTTTGTATTTACAATATAAAGAAACGTTGCATGGGTACATTGCATGTTGTTTTCAACTCTTAAATATCAGCTCAATAAAATGGCAATGTCACAAAAAAAAATTGCAATGTACATAAGACAAAACATTTTGAGTTCGCACATTACACTTTCAAGAAAATCGAAAGGCAGAAACACTTTCCTGAAGATCCGATCAGACAAAATGGAAATGTTAATAGAAAATAAATGCCTGTCGCTTTCATTTTGATAGCCTTGAAATGCATCCTCCAATCATTGCAGTACATGTAACGTTCCAGTAATGCCGAAGGTAATGAACAGTCAATCCAGGTGCACCTTTAACTCCTACTCAGTGTTAATATGACTTGCAGCCGCTCCTTTTTACAGCATGTTCAAACGCAGCTTGTAAAAGTCTTATGAACGTGGGCGTGATGTCAAATGCCCGGCTACTTCTATGCGCTCTCTCACTGGAGCCATTTGCACTGCTGATAAGCAGAGTCTCTCTTTTGTTCCCCCGACCCCTTGCTCTGCCAATAACACGCCATTGACTTCTTGTGAAGCGCCAAACTAAAAATGCGCCTATGCCTTCATATATTAAGAAGCCATTGCTGTGGCAGATGCAGAACAAATGAAAGTGAGCAGCGCTGCCCCCCAAAATCACTATAAGTGTCCCTCACTAATCAGTCATGCAGGACATGGGGCGCGCTCACCTTGGGTCCGGGGGGTGGGGGGATCGGTGGATGCTTCTGGTTCCTCACTCCTTTTTGGTGGGCAACTTCCTGTGCACCATATTCCTTCTGGCACAAGTTTGCTTCTTTTCTGTCCTTTCTTGCTGCTTTTCAGCCCTAGGTACACCTCAATCATCAAAATCCTCGTCGCCAGTGTTACAACGCAAGTTGAGGGGTTGCAATGATGAGCCAGGAGACCAGGTAGGGTTAAGAGACTTTAGTGGGTTCGTGGTACATAAGTCACAGGCAATAAATTACAGGCAGGATAAGTACATAAGGGAGGGAAGCATCCACCGGTCCCCCCTCTGTTCAGCTCATTTTCCAACTGAACAGGGAGAACCTTGGCACTCACACCAAAACATTCTAGATGGAACACTATAATACAAGCATTCCAGGCACAGGCTCACATATACTTAGGAAAAAGCTAATGAACCAGGATAGGTAAGACATAACACATATCTCTCACATCTTTCAACACACATTTAGAAACGCCTGTCACCATACAAGACATGATATTTACGATCGTTTGTTCCCAATTAAACCCCCCAGCCCGGCCATGCTGAATGTTAAGTTGTTGTGCATGGGATCTGTGAGTTTGCTTTTCCCCTTCGAACCCTGCCCCCACATGTGTATAAAGTGTTGCATTCGGTGAAATGTTATTCTGCTCCCTTTGCAAATGTGTGCTGGGTATTATCTGCAACGTACTGGCAAATGCCCTGTAGCTAGTGCTCATATCCAGTGTGTTTGCGCCATGAGAGTGATGTGAACGCTGCAGCACCACTGTTTCTTTGTGGTGGATAGCATTTACATCGTTGTGCAACCTTTTTTGCATATCACCCCCATGGCACAATATTCTAATGTTTGTTTGGGCGCCTGATGGTTTTATCATGTTTTTGCAAGACATATACTCTTGTGCATACCTGATGCCACAACTATTGAGCTGATGCCAACCTATTTGTTTGTGTGAAGGACCCGTCCACTTGTTGAGTATTCCGCAAGGCTGAGTTTACTAGCTGAGTTTACTGGTGTTAGGCAAGATTGTATGCAGTACCCTTTGGATGCACTACAACAACCCTGACCTTCTGGCAAAAGGGTACCCAACCACTACACAGGTTGGTAGTGTGGTCGAGTAGCCAGGCTTACCCCAAGAGGGGTCAACGTGAGCTGTAGGGGAGTTACACAGAGATTCACAGTGACAAGCATTCAAATAAACTCTTACACACAAGGTTTCTTAATTAAACAATTATTAATGCATTTCTAACAGTCAGTTAGAGTAAGCTTACCTCAGAAGGGCACAATGTAAAACAACACACAAATATACTTCAAACTACACACTCTTAGTTTTCTAAATCAGCAAATATCCATTTGGGATGGCACACAGACACGTCCTACACCCTCAGGTGACTTCATTAGCTAGGGTGCTGTTGACATTAATATTTCACTGTTGCATTTAGAATATTCTTGAGAGGAGAGTCAAAGAAAAGAGGGTTCAGAATAAAACAAGTATTCACACAATTATTCTTAACCAGGTAATTACTTTCAATAACCCCCAATGCACAGTCAGTTAACCCTTTCCTGGAAGGAAGGCAAAACACATAAGCAAAGGAGAGAAGAGTCATTCAGGGAGTCAGGCCAGCCAATGTTTAGTTAGCAAAAGTCAAACTGAACTGAAGCACATCTTGAAGGAAAGTAAAAGTCTTGCACAATGTTTTAGAAAATCTTTGTAGAAAAAGTAGAATCAAATGTAGGGTCACAAGCTGTTAGGCATTTGAGTAGTAGAAGATGCAAGCAACTCTACAAGAGCAACCGAGACAAGTCTCAACTGAGATCAAGCAAGATTACAAGACAAGAGGTAAGTTCTATTAGACTGTACCATACATTTATGTTGAAGAAAAGTGCAGCAGATGACTTCGGTTCCTGTGCAGCTCTGCAGATCCTGTTGTTCTTGGGCCTCATTCGTGTGGACAAGAGGGAGGACTTCTGGAGACTCCTGCTCTGCAATGAGATGCTTAACGCCTGCAACCAGCAATCTTCAAACAAGTGGCACTTCGGTGTTTCAGCTCGTCGCGTCTACCATAAATAGCACCACCGCGGTTCCAGGCTGTCAAGATGGGCTTTCCTTGCATCTGGGTTCCTGCACTCTGTTGAGGGGGCTCACGTTCGGTCAGTCCAGCTTCCGGGAGTCCAGAGGATCTTCCTGGAGTTTTTGGCCAGCTTAAAAGCAACGCAAGCAATCTGGTGTTCCTCTCCCTGGCTATTCGGTTCCAGCAGCGACTGCTGTGGAAATTCAACCAGCTTCAAGAGGATGTCCAGGTGGCTTACTTTGGAGTTGATTAGTCCTACCAACTCAAGGGTAGAAGTCATCCTTGTAGGGCTTCTGTAGTCGTAACGAATTCAGAGCTTCAACACAGCAGCAGGGCTTGACCAGGCAAACCAACGGTTCAGGAGTTGCAGCAGGCATCTCTTCTAAGTTGTTCTTCGGATTCCTTCGTCCAGTGGTCGACTCTGCCTTCCAAGCCAAAAAGCTTCGCCTTTTATGTAGGTTTCTCCTATTAATTCCAGGCTGGCTGTCAGTCACCCAGCAGGGTGGCTATCCTTGCCGGACAGCCAGCTGGCCAATCACCTAAGAGTGCATTCCTGTCTCCTAGGAGACTAAGCACACGGAGTTACGGACACCTCCCTCACTTCCTGCTGCCACCAGAAACCCTGAAGCCAGAGGCAGGCTTCACTTGTAAATCCCGCCAAAGACAAAATGAACAAAGGGACCAAACCTGATTTGGCACACAGAGTAAATCTCAAGAAGGAACTTTTTACAAATAAATGGTGAAAAAATTTGACCGTGGCCATTTTGACAAAAATGGCACCCATGGGTGCTTTACTGTGGCTGCAAAAAGTAAACCACTGCCACCAGCCATTCATTGAGGAAAGTGTAACATAAAATTTCACATGAGAAGCTAGACAAAGGGGATACTAAGTAACCCCTCCAGCACCCTATTGTAAGATAGTGTGAGCTGGGTCTAGAAGGTTACAAATGTAAGTAAAGTCAATTTCCCTTTCACGCTCTTGTAAACTGTAGTTTATCCAAGAGAAGGGATTTAAACCTTTGGAAAATCTGAAAGACTTCCCTGTGCCACTGCACTGAAGGTGCTGTGTGACACAATGTAAAGGATGATGTCTATGGAGTTTGTCAGACTCCACAACCAACAGAAAACAGTGTTCAAAATCACACTAAAGTACACGAGAGAGTGGGAAAAAGGTCTCACTCTCTCCAGGTTGAAAATTAAAAAGTCCTAGAGTCCAGCAAAAGTGCTGGGGTCTCTAAGGTAGAGAGGAATTAGCACATTTCTGAGAATTCTCCCTAACAACTGGCATGCCCAATATATGTACTCTCTCTCAGTGCTTTTTAGTTGCAATATTTCCTATGTGTTAGTGTGCCTCTACTATTGCTCTGCCGACTTCAATGTTGGTAAACATCCTGCCATTCACATTTCTCATGATGTAGATTTCCACTGATTGCATAGTGGAGATATATACGCTCCTTCATTGGGCTCCCTACTTACCAGTCTTATAGTGCCCTCTTTGGACCCATGCTGTAATTCAAGTTGTCCAGTTACAAATGGTTACTACTGGATCCATTGGTGACCTATGCATTTTGACAATAGACTGTATAGGCCTGCGGATGCACTTTTGCTCCCCTGATTCTGAAAAAGGCACAGGTCACTATTTTCACCCTTGTGACCTGTGCCCTTCCCTAAAGCTGTGTGCTAGCGCAAGTGATGCGTTCACTCTTCCTCTTGCATATATATAGGTCATGTGAGCATACGTCCAACGAGAATGGGGCAGATGTGTGCAGCAGCAATGTGGGTACTGGGAGTACACTTCACCAAGGCTTGCCTTTTAATGGGTCTTCACTGTGCTATGTAAAAAACAAAAATAGAATAAATGCATTTTTTTCACCCTTTGAATGTTAGAAATAATAATAATAATAATAATAATTTAACATTTATATAGCACTACGAACCCTCAGGAATCTGAGCGCTGCTTATTATTACCCATGGTGTATCAGAGAAGCCAGCTGTTTATACCTATACTATCCCAGTTGAAAACAATGCACAGAAATATGATGAATAACCATCCCATCGATTGCCATTACAATGGGATTCATTATAAAGGTGGCAGCTACGGTATGAACGGTGCCGGTAAGGCACTGGCACTGTTCATACCGTGCCGTCGAATTACGAGTTCTGCTCGCGGTTGCATGACAGCCAGCCAGGTCTGACCTGGCGGGCTGTGCGGCACCCACGAGCAGAACTCGTAATTGCACCGGCACTGTTATCAATGGTGCTGGTGCAAGCATGCTTCCCCCCCTACTGGGCAGAATGGTGATCGGGAGCCCGGCATAGCCGCCACCCGCGAATGGGCAATTACCGGCCCATTCAACTCGTAATGGGCCCGTCATTGCCCAATCATGGGTAGCGGTGCCGATAGCGAGTTTGGCAGTAGCCATGCCTGTTAAACAGGCGCGGCTACCGCCAAACCCGTAATGATGCCCATTGTGTCTTTTCCAAGTAGGTGCAGTGGGATGATTTCCATTTTTACGAGTTTTAAAGAGCATCCAGTTTGTGTATTTATATGCAAACAAAAGCAGTGATGGTCAGAAGGCTTTGAATTAATCTTAACTGCTGTAATTGCTCTGGGCAACCCTACAGCCGGTCATTCTTCATCCTGATAAACCATTACAGAAAGGGGAAAGACCATATGCAAAAGACACTTGGCCCCACTCCAAATGAGGTAATACAGACCAATCTGAATCATATCCCCCGATATGTTTCAGCGATCCAATGGCAGTACCGCAGTTGACATTTCATTTATCCCTCCAACTCCTCGCAGGGTTCAGGACGGTCAACAGGCTTCATCTCTTAACCTGATTGACATACCTAAACCCGCCAATTTAACCCTAGAGGTCATGAATATAGCACTTATGTCACTTGCCAAGTTATTCGAATCCACCGATGGCACACTTAGAGGGCTTACAGAAAAGTTTGATTTGCTTAACTCTGAAATATTCAAACTTAGTTCAGAACTGTCATGTTTCCGAAAGGACTCTGTTGAAAAATGCACTCAGGATCGCGAGTTCCAAAAAAAAATCACCACATTTATTAATAAAAAACAACCAGAAAAAGTAAGCAAAACCTCAGTCCTCATAGATGCTCACACACAAACAAAGAAAGACTTAAACAATCAGAATGTAGAAATCAACGTCGAGATAGGAAATACACACCAAGATCCTCTGGTTATGCGACCCGCCAAAACGTATACTCACCTACCGTTTGTAGATAGTACTATCACAGCTAACTCTATACCGGTTAAGACTCATGATCCAGTTCAGGCTCCTTCTCAGACAACTTCAGTACAAAAAGTAAATGGATTGGCTGCACCTGAGAAATCTATATACTGTGTCTGATGTCAGAGCCAGTAAAAACACAGCAGGAATAAATCCTAAATCAAAAAAGTTGCCACCTCAAAAAAACCCAAAAAATATTAAGATGGCAAAGATGGCAGTATCGTCGTCAACGAAACATTTCATTAACAATCTATCACGTGCCAATACTAGCACTCAGGTGGCCTCAGGGATCATAACAAAAAATATGATGCACTAACTAAATTGAGAAAAATTAAATATCTGGAGTCCTGCCAGTCCCCTCGAGCAATTATAGATCACCCTCCTCTTGATGAGTTAATAAAACTTGCTGAAGGTCATCACTCTCCTCAACTCTTAACACCTCAAAACACTGGTGAAAATGACAGTCAAACTCCATTACATCCAGTAGCAAATAGTAAGAGTGAAATGCCTGACGACATGCATTTATCAAGGCAAAACTTGAGACGAGAGATTGACCGTTATTTAGAGAGTCGAAGTTTTGAACCTCCTAGGTTGCCTATCATAGTCAATGGTCCTGCGAAAAGCACCTTTGCTAACACCATGATACCGTCAATAGAAACGCAGAGCATAGAATCCAAAAAGACAATTCTCAAACGAGTATCTTTTGCTGACTCAGAATTCCCGAGTGAGTATAATTTGGCACAAGATTCAATAAACAATAGTATTGACAGACAAAAAGATCTTGATGAAATAAAAGAGTCCATTGCCCGCCTGTGGATGCTAAACTCGAAATCGCAGTTCATCTCGCCACAAAAAAAAATGATAATAATAAAAAAAACTACGTCACCACAGGCCGATACAGATAAAGCTCTCGGTCCATTCAGCGGCGTATTGGACAAGCACACGAATATGACAGCAAAAAAGGCACAAGGTAAAATTATGACAAGACATGCCTTACTACTAGCGTGTCGTCAGGCCCATCAATACACTTTGAATCGTCAGAGTGTGCTTAACTTGTTCTCTGATATAACAACACTCAGAGACATCCAATCGCAAGACATTGACCAAATTGAATTCCAAAACAAGAATGGCCTTGGTGTGGTACTTGTGTGGACGACCTCTCTGATTGTACATAATGTGATATGGACTGCGCGGGAAGCTTTATCTGACCTGGGCTTTATGCTTTCACGAGTTGATGATGTAAAATACCCCCTGAAGTCTTGTCTCAAAACACCGCAAAAACCACAACATCACATCTCAATCTATAATAACGGAGAGCAAAGGGAGTACCCACAAGAGCATACCAAGATCACAAGAGTATAACTAGACCCAATTAAGGAACAAGTGTGTTTATCCATAGTCAGCTGGAACACCCGAGGCCACAGTCACTTGATTAATAACCCCAAGAGTATACTGTGTGAATTTGACATCATCCTTTTACAGGAAACCTGGCTCACTGTTACTCCAAGCTGGAATAACTTTGAAATTCATCTGGAGCCGGCTATACGAGCAGCCAAAGGTAGACCTATGTCTGGATTACTCACTGCTATAAACACACGAGCAAACTTACTCCTCACTTCACTACCCGTGATAGACCCATTCATCCAATGTTCTATCATTGATGCTAACTCTTGCAGGATTGCATGTGTAAATGTGTATTGGAACCCTATGAATATCACAGTTGCCTTGTTTTTCAAAAATCTCACATCTGTTCTTGAAAATATTATATTGGGCAATGGCATTACATACATCATCTTGGCAGGAGACTTGAATCTACACTTATTGCAGGGGAACTCTGTTAAAAAAATCGAACAGGCTGATCTATGGATCAAGTTTGCGAAAGCCTGGAATCTAATTATGCTAAATGGCACCAGTGCGGCTGATTCCCCACCTCTTGCGACGTGGCAGAGTAGAAACCAAACTGCTATTATTGATTATATATTTGTCTCCAGGTGTCTCTTTGATTATATAACTGACTTTGCAGTTAAAACCTCAGAGTATAGTGACCATCAGCCACTCACATGCAACCTTGTGCTAAATCTAGATCCAAGTGTGTCAAGACAAACCTGCAATGGGTCAGTTAACATCAATAATTCCTTAAACCGGTTGAAATGGACTGAACAATCATTAATACATTATCGTGATCATCTAAAAATGTTTGTGAATGATAATTTCAAAGACAATAGCATACATGATTTAGGACCGTTCCAGCTAATGCAGCTATATGCAACGCACCATAAGTCTCATAGGAAAACAATTCAGGTGTGCGACAATGCAGTTCGCTTAAGAAAAGCACTGTTTCGCAAACAAAAGAGACAAACTCAACATCTATCAGAACTGAGAACCATTAACACTGCATACAGAAATTGGATGCGGGAGCATAAGATCACCAACTACCAAAAGAATGGGAAACTAATGCTAAATCAAGTGCTGAGAAAGAACTCAGCACAAATCTGGCAATTAATCAACTCAGCTACGTCAGCACCGCAACTCGCCTCTCAGGTAAATGGGGTATCAGAGAATGACTGGGTATCTTATTTCTCAAGTATATATGCAGCTCCTTCCGGTTCTGGAGCACCAGACATGCCCTGCTCCGACTTTGACCTTGATTTCGATGAAGACGATATTCGAGACCTCATTAATAGTGCCAGCATGTCTCGCGCCCCAGGTCCGGATGGACTCTCGAACGCAGTAATAAAGGAAAATGTGGACGTGTGGGCTTCCATACTTTACACACTATTTCGACTAATTATTCGATACCAAAACCTTCCAAAATCTTGGTCCCAGTCGATCATTGTTCCGATCTTTAAAAAGGGCAATAGACAAAATCCGATGAGTTATCGTCCAATAGCCCTGTTGGACGTCTCTGGTAAAAAAATGTGCTAGTGCTACGTGATCTGAACGCCTGGTCTCTTACGACCCAGCGCAGAGACCCTTTTCAGTCTGGGTTCGTCTCAGGATTAGGAACCTCAATAAATCTTACAATCTTGAACGCATTGAAGATGTCATATGCCCTGCGAAGACAACCCCTGTATGTTGACTTCATCGATTTTCGCATGGCTTTTGACTCGGTAGACAGAAATTTACTTATCAGAAAACTGATAAAATATGATTGTCCCAAATCCTTGGTCAAGATCGTGAGTCTTCTTCATTCAACCACTTCTGTACAGATCAAGCTGAATTTGGAAGGCTCCCTATCCAAACGGATAATGACAGCAAGAGGCTTAAAGCAAGGGTGCATTTTGGCATCCACTCTATTTAACATGTTCTTGCTGGACTTAGCTGACGATCTTGCTTCAGTTCATTCCGACTCACCTAAACTAGGAAGACAAGTGATAGCATGGCTTCTCTATGCGGATGACTTAGTCCTAATCTCCCAGACGCCCTCTGGCTTACAAATCCTGTTAGACGTACTTGATCAATATGTTTCACGAAACAATCTTATTGTGAACCAGAAAAAAACTCAAATCATTATTTTGGGTAAACCGAAAACGACCTTGCATAACAAATTCCACTGGACAATATCTAATCATAAACTGGAAGTGGTCTCGGAGTACAAATACTTGGGGACGAACTTCAACAATATAACATCCGATAAGCCATTTGAAACATCATTGCGAGCTAAATTATTAATGCTTACCTCGCAAGCTAGAATTGTTCATGTAAAATTTGGGAAATTTTCATGCGCTCCTCTTATGTCATTCTATTAGCAGAAAATCATACCTGTTATTATCTGTTTTACCCAAATCTGTTACATTCTGGGATCGTATCGAAGCAAAGTTCTGGTTTTAAATCTACCGAAAAGTACACCTAATATGCTTCTTAGATTTGAATTGGGACTCATATCAATCCAAGCCCAAATAACCTGGAAAATGTGTAGCCTGCTCAGAAAATGTATCATGGGAATCTCGATGAAAAATAGCCTCGCAGTGCTGGCCGATTACTTAACATCCTCAGACCACACTTTCCCACTGCAATGGAGAACCCACACTATAAATGCCTTAGCTAAAGCGGATATCTCAATTGATCTTTTGGTAACAAATCCAAATCGAGCTAAAGCTAAATTTCTTCAAATGGACCGGGTGACAACTCAGGAGAAATGCCTTAAACTTAAGGATTTTGATAGACTCCTCTTCGGTCATAAACACTTCCCTACAATGGCTGACTATCTGATGAAATGTCCATCCCCACTATTAAGATTAAAAATTTTAAGATTCCAATTTAACCTATGGCCGGTCAATGAAATACTACTAAGACGAGGTTTGATTAAAAAAGAATCGGGGTATTGTCGATTTTGCAATGATATCACCACCACAGAAACATCACAACACATTATCATGGAATGTAAAGCTTTTGACTTCCATCGTGCCAAACTAGCTAAATGTGTGAACCTGAATTATTATAATCGCTCAGATGCTGAAACTTGGGCGACAATCTTTAACTCTCCTAAGATATCCGTGAGAATAACAACTATTGCAATTCTAGATGCAGCGTTCCCAGAAGAGCAAAAAGGTCTCATCATGTACTAATGGAAATAATCCATTGTCAACAATAATGCACAATGTGCCTGTGAAATTGTGTTTGAAATTTCCCCATTTGTCTTAGATATGCATATAAAAAGCATATAAATAACAATTATGATACATGTGCACTTTATAATTCTGTATTTCTTTCGACATTTCTACTCTGGGTATCCATTCTCCTTTTTTGTTTAATGATGTACTAATTATTTATTGTCAAAAATTGATTGATATTCCTCGATTTCTAATATGCTACTATTCTGTGTTTGTATAAAAAAAAAAAAATTTGTAAAGTTGTTGTTTCAACTAAAGCAAATAAATAAAAAAAACATAGATACAAACAGAAAGGGGAAAGACCATATGCAAAGGACACTTGGCCCCACTCCAAATGAGGTAATACAGACCAATCTGATTGGTCACACCCCTTCTGCATGAGACTACAAGCAACCCCAGATATGTTTTGGCCACATTGGGCATCATAAGTGAGGTGTTGCTTTGGATAGACCCCCCAGGCTCGTGCCAGGTCTAGGCATACCTGTCCCACTCAGGCTGATCAAAGCAAACTGGCTGGAACGTTAAGAATTATTCTCACATAATGTTCTTGGCTGCCCTTCAAACCATCGGTCCTCAGCCTGCCAAGCAATTACATATTGTCATGTTTCTGCGCAAGTGATGTGTTCCCTCTTCCCCTTGAATTTATTAGTCATGTGGGCATACATCCAACAAGAATGTGTCATATGCTTGTGGCACCTACATAGGTGTTATGACCACATTTCACAGAGGCATGCCTTTAAATGGGCCTACATTGTGATATTCAAAATATGCATATAAATGCCCTCTCCCACCCCCTGATTTGTGCAATTTCCCACAGAATTCCTCTGGAGTGGGGAATAAGTACATCCTCATGGTTCTAAATGACACAACCAGAAATCCAGAGGCTGCTTTCCCCTATGGAGCAATAATAATAAGGCTATACTCAAAGTGCACATTCTATTCTTTACCAGAGTTGCCTCCCTATAGAGTTTCTCACAGACCAGTTCTCCCAGAGCAGTTACATGTCCAAAGTGATCTGGCGTAAAAGACCTTATGAAAATCGAGAGCCTTAGAATGTTGTACCATCCTCAGACTGACGGTCTGGTTGAGGTTTGTCGAAAACTCTGAAGGCCTTCGTGAGAAAACTGGTCACTGAAGATGGAAAGAACCGTTATGATTTAATCCCCTGTTTGCTGTAAGGAAGATGCCCCAATCCTCCACAGAATGTTCTCATTTCGAGTTGATGTATTGCTGCTATTCATGGCATGTCCTTGATATAACATGAGAGAAGAATGGAAAGGCCAGAAGGGTCGGCAGACCATTGATCACCCCATGGGAGTACATGTAAAAAGTAGAAAGCCTGCTAAGAACTCCTCTTCAAACGGCCCAGGCATGCCAGGAGAAAGCCTACAAGAGAGAAGCTAAGCTACACACATTTCAAGTGGGGGACAAAGTAATGGCTCTACTCCCCACCAGACAGAACAAGTTATTGGTTCTGTGGCATGGGCCATATATAATCACATTATTCATATCTCAATTTACATCTAATGCCCAACAGGCTGATAGAAGAAAACCATCCCAGCTACACCATGTCAACAGTCAAAAGCCTGACGAGAAAACAGAAACCCACAACTGCTGGCTCTCTATGAGAACAATAGCATAGACACTCACCTGACAACTCAAGTGCATGGGATCACAATCTATACAAGCCTTCCCACCTCAAGCCCCAAAGAACTGGTAAAAGTATTGTATACATATCCTAATGTATTCACCCCAAAATGCAGGAAGGGTATGCAGAGTTGTACACAAATTCTAAACACCACCCAGGATAGGAATGAAATTAAAACCATACCTGATACCTGAACCCAGAAAGAGGACATCAGAGACAAACTAAAGAAAATGTTGAATCTGAGACCAATTGAAACATCTTCCAGGGAGTGATCTTCTTCTGCTCCCTTGATCTCACATTTATATATATATGTATTGGCTATTTGTAAAGCGCCTATACAACAAATGGTGTTTCAAGGCGCCACAAGACAACAAGGGGGAGGAGGGACAGGGAAGAGAACAACAATAATGGTCCTACTAGGGCTTGTGTCATTCGGATCGTGAAAGTTCAGTAACAAGAAGTGCAGGGGGGAGGGAGTGGGGATAAGGGGTGGTGTATGTAGGGGTGGAAGGGATAATGGGAGGGAGGTGCAGTCCAAGAGGAGGTATACAAGTGCAGGGGGAAGAAGAGGGCCTATGGGGGCTAGGCAAGTCCTGAAGACGCACCTGATCTAGATTCTGTTCAGCTGAATCTGTTTAGTTGGAGTGTTTTTAGCCACACACGCTGTTTTCCTTGGCGCCTAGATGTCGTTGGCCTTAGTTTGCGCTTTATAACTGCTGTTACATTCAGTGGTCGAAGTGTATGAAAAGAAGTAGTGGAACTATGTTCCCTGTTGGTTTGCACCCACTCCCCACAAACCCCATCACCGTGCCCCCTCCCACACACAATACAAACCCCTAAACACATGCACCTGATCTTTAAGGCAACGTTCAGTGTAGTGCACTGAAAGTGCAAGTTTCAACTTCTTCCTATACTTTTATTTTAAAATGAAACCACCCTGAAACGGTTTCTTTTAAAAATAAAAGTATTGGTACAGTAAAACTTAATTTAAAAAGTAGAGGAGCACTGCTCCCAACCGCTCCCGCTCACTTTAACCACTGGTTACATTACATTGCATTACATTACAAGTGCTAAGTGGAGGCCAGTTGGACAAGTGACAGGGGATTCAGGGAGCTCAGGGAGTGAGGACCACATGCTAAGTGCGAGAACGGGGGTGGACCAGGCTCGGTAGGGATGCACACCCTGTCAGGCTTATAGGAAAAAGGGCCTGGAAGGCCAAGTGCAGGTTAGGGGGCAGGAAGAGAGGGTGCTGAGGTAGACTGGCCGAGGAGGGCCTGGTGTCCTGTGGAGCTCAGAAGGGACTCGCATTAATAACCTACAGTCCCCGGTTCTTCGTATAACATTTGATCCTTACTCCTCCTTCCATTGACTCACTGTCTCAGCTGGTTCCCAGGGTCAAAACCTGCCTTACTGTCCCACAGGGGATGGCTCACAATTGTAAGAAAATATAAAGTGCACATTAAGGCCCACCCCCTTTTTGAGCACAGGTCCACCGGAGTTCTGCAATGGCAGCCTGCTACAATTAAAGTTCATTTCAAAGTTTATATTCTTCAAGTGTCTGAATTGCTGGTCTGCCGGGAGCAATGCTACTCCGGGTGCTGCTCACTGGAATGTTTCTCACTGGTGAGATGTGCTCTCCATGCTCTACCACAAGGGATTGTTGTTTCGGCTGACCTGAAAATCAAGAGAGAAATCACTGACCAGCAAAGGATATGACAGGTATGGGATGGTCTAAAGTGGTAGTTACATTGTTATCCAGGCACATGAATGGGGGATAGACACTGGGGCCTCCCAACTCCCTAACACTGCCTGGACTACCATGAAATGATCGAATGGAGAAATTACCACATTTTTTTTTTATAATGCAAGTGGAGACCCCCCGCCCTCCCACCATCTCCCCACTACCTTAAGTGTCCCCAAACTTTGAAACAAATTGGTAAAGAAATTCGGTCATTTCTCCATTTGTTATTTTAAATTCGATCGTTCCTACGGATTGCCACTGCCTCTGTGGCAGGGCTGACTCTGGCAAACACCCTGGTGCACATTGATAGTGGTCCCCATCCCCTCTTGACAGGGACAGCTGCCTGACCCTATCACAGACCTCCACCCTTTCATCTAAGTCCTCACCTACCCTGGCACATCTGACTACCTGGTGATGCCGTAAAAAGAAGTTTGTTTGATTGTTTAGAGGCTGGCCTCTGTTCTGTGGTGGGCAGTAGGCAGAATGACTGAGAGACCAGGAAGAGGAAGGATGGTGGAGCAGAGCATGGAGAAGAGTTTCATAGAGCATGTGAGTTACTGGCTGCTGAGAGAAAGTTTTGAACTAAAGATAAGTACTGTGTTGGAACGCTATCACTTTGGTATGAGATCTCAGCATGAGGGTGAAACTGTAGAGGAATACATCACTGAGCTTAGGCATTTATCGCTGAATTGCAAATTTGGTGTAAGTCAGGATAAACATATTAGAGATCAGTTCATGTTACATTGTGCCAATGACAGGATCAGAGAGGAGGTGTGGCTAAAAGATGACCCTTGCTTAGATGAAGTAATTGGGATTGCAAAAAGAATTAAGCATACTTTGAAATGTGTCGCAAAACTTGCTGTGAAAGAATCCAAAGCTGTCCAACAGGTTGAGGTCTTGAAAGTAGGTGACAAGAGGAAAGAAACCACAAAAGACCAAAAGCAAGGGTGGTAATGGTAACCAAATAGCAAATAAATCTGTGCAAGAAGAAAATGTACAAGTGGGAAAAAGGAGACAGGAGCGCCTGTGTTTTAGGTGTGGGAGTGCCCGCCACCTATCTAATTCTCCGATCTGCCCTGGAAGAAGAGCTATATGTAACATCTGTAAAAGATGGGGACATTTTGCAAATTGTTGTGCCAATTACAGTGTCAGTGCTGGGAGGAGCGTTATGTTGGTTGAGGAGCCAGATGGGCCATCCTCAGATGAATATGAAGGTTCAGAAAATTAAATTGTTACTGTGAATATGGTTCAATGTTCCGGAATGGATGAATGCGAGCATCCTTCAGCTTGGGTGGAAGTGAATGGTTGCCAAGTTAAAATGCTAGCGGACTCATGTTCCAAAATCACTTTGATGTCAAAGGCGGTGTATGAAAATGTGCTGGGAGGTAGGATGGACGATTTAAGCCCGTCAGACAAGACACCTGGGGGCTATAGTGGCAGTAGGATCGATGTGGTAGGATGTTGTCCTGCAACTTTTAAATTTAAAGACAGGGTTACGCGCGGAAAAATATATATCGCCAAGAAGGGTGAGACGCTGTTGGGATGGAGAGAACAAAGGGGACTATGTATTAAATTAGATCCCAATAGTAAAGAACAAGTGTTAAATGTAGAAGAACTATCCATGGACTGTAGTTTGGATGATAGTTCTAAAAGTTTCATTGCCAAGTATCCAGATGTGTTTAATAATAGCGTTGGGTGTTTGAAAGGGATGATTCACAAAATTGTGCAGAAGGAGGGTTCCAGGCCCGTGGCGGCAAAACTTAGACCGTTATCAATGTCATTGCGTGATGCTGTGAGAGTGGAGTTGGAGAAACTGGAGAAAGCTGGCATTATTGAACCAGCGAAGGCGGTTGAATGGATTTCCCCCGTGGTTGTTGTGAAAAAGTCCGGTGGGTATTTGAGAGTATGCATATATCTAAGAGAATTGAATCGATGTGTGGTTGCTGACCGCCATCCCCTTCCAAATATGGGAGAACTTCTGTCTAGGATAGGAAATGCCAAATACTTTGCCAAATTGGATATGGCGAGCGCCTATCATCAGATTAACCTTGATGCCGAGTCACGAAAACTGACGGCTTTTATCACATATGAAGGCATTTACCAGTTTCGGCGCATGCCTTTCGGATTAATATCAGCTTCATCAGTTTTCCAAAAAGTCCTGGATGGATTATTCAAAGGTATTAACAATTTTTGGTGCTTCCAGGATGATGTGTTGGTTTGTGGCCGTACTGAAGAAGATTTAAAAAGGAAACTCAATAAGGTTTTAGAAATTTTCAGAACACGAGGTATTACCTTAAGAAGTGAGAAATGTGTCTTTTCTACTCAAGTAGTAGAGTATTTAGGACACGAAATATCGGAGGAAGGTTTAAGGCCCAAAAAATGTGTTGGTAGATGGAATTAAAAGAATGGAGTCTCCAAAGAATAAGGCAGAGTTACGTTCATATTTGGGGACAATAGAGTTTTACCATCGTTTCATTGAAAAATATGCGGATAAGGTTACCTTGCTGAGAGCATTGTTGAGAAAAGGAGTGGAATTTGTTTGGAATGCAGAGTGTGAAAAGGAATTTGTTGAGATTAAGTCTGAGATTGATATGGCAAAACCCTTAGCCATGTATGATACTAAAAAAAGGACAATCTTGTCTGTTGATGCGAGTGAAACTGGTATTGGAGTGGTTATGTCGCAAGTGGGAATGGATGGTGCAGAATCCGTGGTGTTACATGCTTCGCGCATGTTGAGAGGTCCTGAATTGAACTACTCGGTTTTGGAAAAAGAGGCTTTGGCATGCCATTGGGGTATAGAAAAACTGAAAAACTTTGTGTGGGGCCAGGAATTTGTGTTAAGAACAGACCACAAGCCACTGAAGGCTATATTTGAAAGCAAAGGCTTGGACAAAGTTTCAAGGAGAGTTGCCTGTTGGGTGACAAGATTGCAATGTCACAAGTTTAACATTGAAGTGGTAGCCGGTAAGGACAATGTGCAGGCCGATCATGCATCTAGAGTAAGGATTAGTGATGAGGAAGATGAGAAGGAGTCTGTTGAAGTTGAAAGTATTGTGTTTGCTACGGTGGAAGGTGTACTTCACAAAGAAGAATGGGTTGAAGCAATGTTGTCTGATGAAATGTGGAGGCGGATAACCAATTTTATCAAGGATGGTTGGCCAGAGAAAAGATTGTTATCTGGAGAAGAGCAGGCTTTGTGGGAGCTGAGAGAGGAATTATCTGTGAAGAATGGTCTAATATATCGATGGGATAAGCTTGTTGTTCCAGTATGTTTTAGAAAAAAACTAATTGCTATTGCGCATCAAGGCCATATTGGTACGTATAAAACCAAGGGAGTAATTAAGGCCGATTATTGGTGGCCGGGTATGGACCGCGAGATTGAGAAAACAGTGGGAGGATGTGTAGACTGCATAAAGTCAGGGAAGAGCATATCTGCTGTAGTGAAACCTGTGAAAGGAGTTGAAGGTCCTAAGGGTGTGTGGCAACACCTTGCCATGGATATCTTAGGCCCAGTGGATATGGGCAGAGGTCGTGGTAGGTTTGTGTTGGCCATAGTAGATATGTTTTCAAGGTGGACGGAGTTCAAAATATTGAGAAAAGTCACGGGTCAATATATTGTAGCATTTCTGGAAGAGATATTTGAGAGAGAGGGCTTGCCAAGGAGTGTGTTGACGGACAACGGTCCACAGTTTACTGGAGGTTTCTTTCAAGAGTACATGTACAGATGTGGAATCAAGCATAAAAAGACTGTATTGTATTACCCTCAAGCCAATGGTATGATCGACAGGGTCAACCGCTGTATAATGGAAGGTATTAGGAATGCCAATGCGTGTGGGTTGGACAGGAAAGTTGCGGTAAAGGAACGAATGTATGCGTTGCGGATGGCTCCTAATGCCGAAACAAGAGTGAGTCCATTTGAGTTAATGAGAGGACGGAGGAGTAACACGATGTTATCCCCAGCTTGGTTAGGCTGGGCCAGAGAAACGGATGAGGTGGTGGATGAAGTGAAAAGGAATATGGATGAACGAAAGAGGAAGTGTGCTGAGAAAGTTAATGAGAAATTTCCAAGAAAGAAGACTATGTTGAAGTGGGCGATCTAGTTAGAATAAGGAAAGCTGTTATAAAGAAAAAGGGTGATCCGTTGTATTCAGATCCAGTTAAGGTTGTACAAGTTTTTGACCGTTCTGTGAAATTGGAGAGTGGACAGGTCTGGAGCCTGTCAAGGGTTGCGAAGGTGAGGAGGTAAAATTGCTGAGCAAACAGACGCCTTTTTTCTCTATATAATGTATTTGTTCGAATTACATGTATTATAAATTGTTTTGTGTAAAAAGAAATTTGTTGTTCAGATAAGGGAGGGGGGTGTGTTATGTTGATGTCTTTTCTATTAATATGTTATCTGATTCCCATTCCTTGTTCTACTGATGGAATCCTAGCTATTGATGACATCAGAGCAATCCTGAGCTTTGTGTTAGAATGTTATTCTTTGAGGAGTCAGTCTACTTGTGCAGATGGTTGGGGGTCTCTACTACCCAGTTTATCCCTACAAGCAATAAACCATTTGTTCAACTTGTTGTGCCCAGTCTATTGCTTTACAGTTAGGATGCATATAGAAGAGCCCATAGGAAGTGAGACAGATAAATTGTTTGTGTTAAGGCTCTCCAGATGTGGAACCCTTTCTCACTGTTCTTATAGAGGCAAAGCTCCATCTCACTGCCGAGGCCCAACCAGGTTGAAACATGTGTTTGGGGTTGCTGTTGGTACTCTTGTTCAGAAGAGAATTGCCTGGCATTTCAGTGCTGGACAGCCCTTGGGCAGGACAAAGACTGAAATGTTGTGGACATTTCTCGCCTGTGAAAGGATGGTGAGGTAAAGACTCTGATTGAGACACTAACTGAGGATATAAGCCAGTAAAGAGACACTCCCAGGACCCCCCTTGTTTGGGTTCTCACTACTAACCATCCAGATTTTATACAGTAGGGGTTACTGATCTCTTGTGGCCACCTTGAATTTAGTAAATATCTCATGTAATCCCAATAATTGATTAGGAGCTATTTTAAGACTAGGAGGTGTTTAGAATACCACATTATTAGTGTTACCATGTGTTTACAGTTATTGCAATAAGGCATCTAGGTTTGTTCAGAAAAGTGAAAAGGGAGAAAGAAAGCATGGACTCTTTTTTTATCTGATGAGTGCAACTTCCATTACGTACAAAGCCACTGAATGTGCAACATATTCTTCTCTGATTTGGTATTTTTCAGTACCAGCTCCCATGAACACTGTGGTGGCCTTGACAAATTACAGGACAAGGTTGAGGCTTGACAGGGTGTTTATTGAGACACCTCAAGTAAATAGATAACTGGGGGTATGTCAAGTCCAGGGCAGGGGCGATAGAAGTACTCAGAGTTGGAGCTGTCCAGTTCATGCAGTTTATTTCACTGAAAGCTGTGTGGGTGTGTTTGCACTAACACACCTTAACAGCCAGAGCACCCTGGAGGCTGCCCTCAGCCTTGGAATTACGCTCTGGCTGTCTGGGACCTCTGTATGCAGGCCCTTGTGTGCTCCTAAGGCAGGAGGAGAGCTGGGGCTGACTGTCTCCTTCAGCCTCCCGCCGTGCTCTGCCTGCCTTCCACCTTTTGCGCGCTTCACGCTGTCACGTCCCGCGAGATCACGGGGACACGATCTCGTGAGGCAGAGCCCTCACACACCTCCTTTGGTGGGAAAAGATGGTTGCTAGTTCATGACGAAGTTGGTGAACCTGGTGAACTTTCTTTTCTCCCGTTGGGGTGTGTCCTGGTTGGAGATGGCGCCAGGGGCTTGAATGGTGATGCGGGGTGTTTCGGTGGAGCGAGGTCCTCTGGTGTTGCATCCCAGTGTGGTTCTCTGGACTGGGGCGGGGGGCTCATATATGCCTGATCCCTTTGATCCTTTTCTCCTGAAGAGTCTGTCTCTGAATGTTGGGGGTCGCTGGCCGAACCCCATTGTTTATGGTCATTTCCATGATTCCGTTGATGGGTGCTTTGTGGATGCTCTTTTGCGGTACACAGCCACCCTTTCCAGGTTCCATCATCTTCTATCACTGGTGTGGACCAGCTTGGTTGCCTTGTTGGTGACCTCTATGGCCCTGCTGTATTTGGAGCTAGTTGTGGTATCTTTGTGAGGTGCACGTATTTTTACTACAACGCCTTCACTGACCTCGGTGAGATGGGTCGCCCTGCGTTTGTCGCCTTGGGATTTCATAACCTGCTTGTTCTTGTGCATTCGGAACACAATGTCTCTCATGTCAATGTCTTTGTCTTCTCTGATTTGGTGTAGCCACGGCAGTACCAGCGTGGACGCAGCCATTCTCCCTCTCAACAGCTGAAACAGAGAAACTCCAGTGATGGCATTGGGCGTGATGCGGTGGGCCTCTTTCACTATCTTGTTTGGGTCTAAGCCTGATGTGCACGCCAGTTGCAAGGCGTCTTTGATGAAACGGTTCGCCCTTTCCACTAGTCCATTTGCTTGTTGGTGGTACAAACTTGCTGTCAGCTGGTGGATAATGTGTTTCTTCAGGATTTTTTCCATTTCCCTGGACACTAACTGCACTCCATTGTCGGTCACAATTTCCTCGGGGAGCCCTTCCCTTTGAAAAACGGCGCTGACCACCTCTATGACTGTATTTGTGGCGATGTCTGACACAAATTCGATCTCTACCCATTTGGAAAAGTAGTCCACCATCACTATTCTGTACCTGTGGTCCGCCGACATGCCATCCAGCGGGCCAATGAAGTCCAATCCTATTTTGTGCCAGATGCCGTGTGGGATTTTTCTCACTAACAGCCGTTTATCACTGTTCATGCACTCATGGCATCTTTCAATCATTGCCCTTATGTCTTGGTCCATACCGGGCCACCAATAGGCGTCACATACTCTGCGTCTTGTCATGTTGCTCCCAAAGTGGCCTGAATGTGCTCTGCAAAGAATTACCTTGCGGATGCCTCTTGGGGCGATTACACTGTCACCTCTCAGTATGAGGCCGTTCATTACTGTGATCTCGTCACCCACTTTCCAATATGGACATAGACCCTCTGGGACTATTCTCTCGTTGGGCCATCCCTCGCAGACCTGCTCTGCCACACAGCGCAGGGCATCGTCTTGTTCCATTTCTTCTTGCCAATGTCACTCGCTCATCTCCATGAAGTCTGTGTTCCTCAGATCACTTATGGAAGCCACCACGCATTCATCTTTGAGGAACGTGGTCCCTGGGATATTTTGGTCGAGCAGCCTTGACACGCAGTCTGCCTGGGAGTTCTTCCAGCCGGCAATGTAGGTAATTTTGTATGTATAATTCAGGAGTTTCGCAGCGATTCTGCCCAGTCTTGGAGTCGCTGTTTTGGTGCCGCCAGCGCTCAGCATGTGTATCAGGGGCTTGTGGTCGGTAACTAAACAAATTTTGGACCACGTACGACCTGAAGTATCCCGTGGCTCAGATTACCAGACTTTTGTTCTGGTTTTGAATTGGGCCCTCTATCCTGAGAAGTTTTTAAAATTATTATTTCAAAACCACTTCCATGTTTTACGGACCGGGGCGATTCACCAACAACACATTGCAATGTAAATACTCTGCATGTGTTTGGTAATTTTATTGACACATAACACTTATTCCCATCTCTGCCACCTTGTTGTGAACTTGAACCCCCAACCATTTGGCTAGTAACCACGTGCATAAAATGCTTGAGCAACAGAGGCTGCTTGGAAAAATACCAACCTTGCTTACAGACACAGCCAAATCGGACAGTTAAATCTAGAAGCAGTGTTGGAAATGGAAATTAATTACTCCCAATTTTTTTATTTAGATAATTCTATCTAAAAAACATAAAAAGTACAGGACAGGTGTAATACCAGTGCCTCTCCTATGTTTGGCTCACTTTGTCTCTGTACCTTTTTAATGTGTGCTTAAGATATAAAGAGGGGCTTTAGCATTCTTTCTTACATGGTACTTTATCTTGCAGAACCTTTTCTCACCTGCCTCTCACAGTCTTCACCTGCCAACTATTTCACAACATCTGCTGTCAATTAGCAGCTAAATCAACAACAGCAAAACCGAATGTGTCTGGAACTGGAAGGCTATGCAACTGAATATTACGTGTGTGTGTGTGTGCGTGCGTGCGTGCGTGCGTGCGCAGCAGCATATAAATAAGAGTGTCTTTTCTGTCTTGATACATTATAACACCTCCTACTGTTTGCAGATTTGAGTAATAGATCAGTGGGGCTGCCTCCTCCCAGTAGGGTTTCATGGGCTTAGATTGAATAGTCCCCCTGTTCAATGAAGTCCACCAATCAGGGAACGGCTACGTTTGGCCCAATTTCATCATTTTGTTGTGGTTTGAATTTTAGTGACGACAGGTAAACTGCATCAAAACGTCTGAGGTACCTGTGGGTGCTTATAATAAGTCAAACGAATGCTGCAAAGGGCTTAATGGCTCCAGATTATAATGGGGCAGTCAGCCGGCAGGGAGCTGAAATACTGAGCATCCACTGAAAAGCTTGTAATCACTTATTGACAGTAGGGTGCTAATGTAGAAGGAACCGGAGTAGAAGGAAATAGCCTGAGGGTGCCAGCAAAGGCAGCCTGTACTTGCGCACTGAAAAGGGCACATTTCATTGTCCTGCATTAAAAGAGTATGTTACAGTGTCAGAAGACTGACAACATGGGGCAGCTGCTCGTGGCCCGCCTGAGACTCTGGGCCAATTGCAAATAAAAAGGTTGAAAGGCCTTGAAGCCATCCATCCATGCAGGAGACATACATTTATGGAGGGTGAAAAAAGACATACTTTTATTGGCTTTTAGCGGCATACTTGGTGTTTGCACGTTCATGAGAGGTTTGTCACTATACTGGCAAATATTGTGTCTGCATGTTCGTGAAAGGGATGTGTCAGTCTCCATACTGGCATAGATTGTGCCTGCAGTTTCATGACGGTGACTTATGGTGGCAACGCTAGCGTATGTTTTGGAACAAGACATCATGAAAATGTAGCAAAATATTCCTGTGTACTGTTGGTGATGTAGCATTTACTAGATTATTCATGTGTTACCCTAAAGAACCAATTATATGGCTTTTTACCCCATTTTTAGTTTGCGTTATTAGGCGTCGCTTGCAACACCTATAATAGCTCAAACTATTGCATTCCAATACTGATTCATGTGTACATAGGGAGAAGGGCTTGTGACAAGGGGCACAGACGAATGACATTTGAGGAGGGACACACAGTGTATTTTGGTGTTGTTTGGTTATTAATCCATCCTATTCCCTGCCCCTAGCCATGCTAATCCCTATGGCTAATCCCACCCATCTTTAAGCTCCAAGCTCTTCCTTGGTTGTGGCCATCTTGGATGACTGTCTATAAGGAAGCTCTCTGTAAACAAGCTGAAACTAGCAGCCGTCTTTGAATGGTAAATATACCATGCACTTCCAAATAAAATTATCAATTTTCAGGCGAATACCGCATTCTTTCCACCAAATGAATACGTTCATCAAGGATTTGCCCACCCGTTTGCAATTTGCATGTTGAGATGAAAAACAGACTATTTTTTAAAAATTGGTCTTACTTTTTCAACAGCATTTTATATTACTTGTTTTTTAACATGTCATATTGTTGCATGTTTATAGCAGAGATGTCACATGCAGTCATTGGATCACTAATTTCTGGGTATAAAAACCCCCTCCCCTCCAGAAAACCTTGGAGCAGCTAAAGCTGGTGGAACCAGCAGACAAGAGGGGATACTCCTATTATAGTGCCCCACATGGTACGTTCACACACATAATTACCTCTTTACTGGCAGCGAGACACTAGGGGAATTCACTAGCGCGCATCACAGAGCACGAACACTTTCAGATCATACCACGATCACACCAACATGGGCGTACACGCATAGCAGGGCCCTTATACCAACTTGGAGATTGAGAGCAGAGACACTACTGGAAGGGGAGGTCCAAGGGCACCTGCAAGATACAATAGAGGATTACTTTCAACACAACACAGCTAGTGTAGACATGTCATCAACGGTGTGGGACGCCTTCAAAGTGGTAGTCAGAGGTGCAACGATTGGGAAGACAGCAGGGCTTAAAGGGAGGGTCCGGACAGAACTTGGGGAGATTGAACGGGAAATAGAGAGGACCGAATCGCAAGCGGGATCACTAGGGGAGGAACCACCTGAACTGGTATCCCTTGGGATACAGTGCAAGGCAATCTGGGAGAAACTGGGGAATCTGAATTTTGCAAAGTATACGCAAAGATTACATGCTGAAGGGGATGAACCCGGGGAGGCTCTTGGCCTGGCTTACCAAACAGGAAGTTAAGAGAGTCCCAATCAACGCGATCAAAAATAATGCAGGGAAGAGGTGAGGACCCAGTAGGGAATAAACCAAGTTTTCCCACAATTTTATGAGACTCTATACTCGAGAACTCGTGAGGCAGACACCTCAGACATAGCAGACACCCTAGAACAGATTGACCTCCCAAAGTTAGATGAAGAGCAAGCACAGTTGCTTGGGGCCCCCTGACGGTAGAGAAATTGGAAGTAGTTATAGTCAGCCTCCTGATGTCCAAGACCTCGGGACCCGATGGACAACCCGGAGAGTTCTACAAGGCGTATAAAACCACACTAGCTGTCAAATTACTGGAGGTATATGAGGAAGCATTTGAGGCGGGCCGGTTGCCGGACAGCATGCGAGAAACCTTCATAATACCCGTCCTGAAACTGGGTAAACCCTCCCTAGACTCCGGCTTGTACAGGCCCATCTCATTGATGAACCAGGACTACAAAATACTAACGGCAGCCCTAGCCAATAGACTCAAGAGAGTTATCCACATGCTGCTCCATCCGGATCAAACGGGCTATGTCCCAGGGTGAAACACCATGTGGAACCTGCAGAGGCTGCACCATGTGGTGAACCAAACCAATGATAAACCGGGCGAATGCGTAATAGCATCTTTAGATGTGGTTAAGGCCTTCGACTGTGAGTTTGAATTGGCTGTTCAGAGTGCTGGCCCACTTCGGTATGGTCGAGGGCTTTCTTAGATGGATTAGGCTGCTGTACAGAGATCCCAAGGCCATAGTTAAGACAGGGAGGCATATCTCGGAAGCGTGGAGGATATACAGAGGCACAAAACAGGGCTGCCCGCTATCCTCAATGCTCTAAATATTTTACTTTTTAACCCCTGGTGGTCTTCCTGTGAGCGGCATATGCAGACACAGGGATATGAATAGACAATGTCATGCACCTTGTGTCACTATATGCCGACGATATGCTTTTGTTCGTCATAAACCCTTGCGAGAACCTCCATATATCCATCATATACCCCCTCGCAGAACTCAGACATGTTCCTATAGAGCAGTTACCACGCCTGGGACTCATGTGGGCACCACGCATCTTCCGATATTTGGGTATAGACATACATCATGACCCGTCGCACACTCACAATGCTAACACGCAGATTTCCCTAGAAAAAAACAATGAAGCGCATGGAGTTCTGGAGAACATTGCCATTGGGGATGATACGGAGAGCAGCCCTGTTGAAAATGACGGTCCTTCCCCGTCTGCTATATTATTTTACCAACATACCTTACAACATACCTGCCACATTTTTTAAGAAACTGAACACAATAGTATGCGAATACCTGGTGGGGGAGGGTGGAACAGACTGGCTCTCCACACTCTACAAAGGGACTACCTGTCTGGGGTTATCAAGGTGCCAGACTATGAGAGATACTATCTAGCAGGGCAACTGCAATTTGTGGTCCGATGGTTAGGGGATGAAGAATCCATAGACTCACTATTCCAGCCGGCACTGCAGAATTGCTACTTGCGAGAACTAATTTGGATGTGAAAATCCTGGACTAAAGGCCTGCCTGCCCTGCTCACACTAGGGCTAGCACTATGGAAAAGGTTGTGGAAGATTCAGGGAACCCCAGACCCATACTCCCTGCAGATCCCTTTGACAGGACTTGCGGTCACCAGCCCAGAAACTCTAGCTGTATATAGGACCCACTGGGAGGCTATAGGAGTGGCACAGATTGGAGACGTGTGGAATGAGGGAAAAAGGGTGGAGTGTACCACCCTTACAGAACAAAATTAAATTCACAAAAGACAGTTCATGCTGCACAATAGCATGGTCGAAGCTATCAAGAAAAAGTGGCCGGACCTCACCGGGGAGGAGGAACTACAACTTGACCTAGATGAGTGGTATGACAGCTCCGAAGGTGGACACACGACATCAAGACTGTATGAACAGCTCATGAAATCTAACATCAAGAAACTGCAGGTACGAGACCAATGGGAGTCAGAACTCCAGAAGCCCTTTACAGATCAGGTATGGTCGAGGGCCCTAAGGTACACGAAAACGGTCTTGAGAAAGCAAGATTTAAGCAGACGCAGCTCTAGGTTACCCACTAGCTTACCCTAAAAAGACTGTCCAAAATGGGGAACAAAGTAACTCAAACTTGCCCAGGTGTGCAGTGGAAAATGCAGACATGCTCCACATGTTCTGGGAGTGCCCAGTAATTGAAACATGTTGGGAACGCATTAAAGCAAGGGCAGCTACAGGCAGGGTGAAAATGCAGCAATGGACACCAGAAAGCTACTTGTTGGATTTATTCCCAAAAGGTGGCAAACAAAGGACACACATAGCCAAGATGAAGGACTTGATGTGCATTTTAGTGAAACGCCGGGTCGCCATGGCATGGAAGACTGACACAGGACCCAGAATGGAGGCATGATAAGCCGACCTGAATCGTTGGGAATTGGTAGAGACAGTAGTATTGACCACCGCAGTACAGAGAGGGTCCAGAGAAAGTAGCGACAAACTTTTGGCTTGGAACACACTCCTGCAAGAAATGCTGGGATCCAAAGAGTAATGCAGTGATCTTGATGACCCTGATGAGTCAGAAAGCATGGTTACAAACCGGGAAGATCAAGACAAAAGCCCCAACAAAAAAGTCTAACAAGTTGTGGTATGGACATGCAGCCAGAACAAATACCCGAGAATGGTCTACAGAGAGACCTGCAAACGCTACGATTATCACAATTGTGAGAGACTCCCCGTCGTTGGGAATGATTATTGCTGACCATGTGCACAGCGTTCATCCCATTGGGGGAGGCACGTATAAGAAGCTAGCCTACCATGTTTCAAAAGGGGAATAAATAAAAGACCCCCTACAAGATAATTTACCGATACCCTCAATAAAAGCATTGCTTTAAAGCCACCCCCTCTTCCCACCGCCAAAATGAAAGGGGTAGGTGGATATTTCTTTGCCCCAGTGATGGTTGAATGGGTCTATTTTCCCCAACCCTAGAACCCCCATTAAATCCTTAAAGCAAACTATCCATCATGGAAGTCATCGAAATTGTTACATTGGCACTCCTGCAGCACCTGAAGGGCCTGTGTTACCTTTCCCCACACAACTATTTCCAAATGGCAAGACCATGGTCCAATAACCTTTAACTAATATTACTGCTTTTAGTGCAGTTACCCTCACGCTTTTGAGCTCTGCAGTGAGATTATGCTGTACTATTGCCGAATTTAAGGTTGTTTGATGTGTAGACGAAGTGCTGGGGTGCCCTCCAAGCATTCAAACATGCAACCCCCTGCTCACTCCGTCCCCTGAAGTGAGCGCTTAACGGAGTGAGCACTTTAATTTCACTCTTATTTAACACAGTGATATCGGGTCAATCACCCAGTGTTAGAGAAGGGAGAACTACGTCCATTACTAATTTAAGCACCAAGTACGTCCAGCTCCACTTGAAACGCGGCCCTGTCTACTGGCATAATTGCCATAACGTGCAAATAGTTTATTTTAAAAAGAATGTGAGCGAGAGTAGGCGCATTTATGATAAAGGTATCATCAATCGCTGTATAAAGAGGCGATCATTAGTTCAGCATTATATAAAGGAAAGCTGCTTTGGATTACATCCATTGCCACTGATTTGGTGCGTGGCGGTGTGTGTTGGCTGGTGCCCTGGAACCCAAACATAGCTATGTCCCTGTCATCCGAAGGTGAATGTAATCATTTGTTCAGTGATTGGTAGCTCTCAAACGACAGTGCCTTCTATATAACACATATCCAGTAACAGTGTTACTTGACTTGAAATCAAGACTTTTGAATACCATGGACAAAGGGGAAACAGCGATGTTGATGCTGCTTGACCTCTCATCAGCTTTCGACCTGGTTGACCATGCATTGTTGGTTATCAGGCTAAAAGAAGTTGCCAATTTTTCAGATGATGCGGCCCTCTGGATCTCCTCCTTTCTCAGTGACAGGTGGTGCTGGGTCTGTAGCAAGGATTCAAAAGCCCACCTGTGCTTTTGGCCTATGGGATATCAGAGGGGGCATGTCTGTCCCCCTCATTGTACAATATTTTCACAGTATATTTTTGTAGTCTACTAGAAAAGAATGGTGTGGCATTTACCAATTACGCAGATGACAAACAATGTGTCATCCTGTTATCAGGTACCTATATAGAGGACGTAAATAGCATCAACAAAGTATATGATCTTATACAAACATGGATGATAGCAAATGGTTTGGCTCTCAACAAAAAAAAAACAGAGCTTATGGTAATAGGCACTGAGTATAAAATAAGAAAGCTGTGTGCAGAGTATAATCCCTTCTCTACAGCAGGGTGGGATATTGTGACTAAGAACAAAGTGAAAACTTTGTGAATCATCCTAGATCAAAATTGTAATATGCGGGTGCAGGTTAGCAGCGTTGTCTCCTCCTCCTCGTCCTACTACATAAAGTTGTTAGCACAACTTGGGCCATTTATCTTGTAAGCAAATGCTGAGACAATAGCAAGGGCTATTGTGGGTGCAAAGATTGATTATTGCAGCAGAAAGCTGGGAATTTCAAAAGCAGAATTTCAAAAGGAATTTCAAAAGCAGAATGTAATCATCTGCAAGTGATTCAGAATAGTGCAGTAGGAGTCATTTCTGGACTGAAAAAGAGAGATCACGTCTCTTACGCAAGACGCAGTCTGCATTGGCTTCCAGTTGAAGCAAGGATTCATTACCGTCTATTAGTGATTACTCATAATTGCTTCATAGAATCAAGCCCATTGCACTTGAGTGAGGCTCTGTAAAAGAACTCATGCGCAAAGAACCTTAAGTCTAATAATAAGAACCAGCTTATTATAGCGGCCTGCAAATCCTGCAGGGCCATGAGTTGTGCTTTTACCATGGCTATGCCTAGGACTTGGAATGCTCTGCCGCTGTATCTAAGAGAGCTGAGCTCTACAATGATCTTCAGAAAATGGCTGAAAATTGTTGTTACACGGCCCGCGGTAGTGGCCGTGTAGTTATGGTTAAGTTGCTAAACTCAAAGGAAGACCACTTTTTCGGCGGCTTATAACTGCGCTCCCCCTGGAGGAATCCTCACCAAACTTTGCAAAAAATAGTATATGGCCCACTCTGAATTTTTCCGGCAAGTTTGTGAGGTTTCTTGCAGAGGGCCAAATTTATAAGGGGGGGTCCCCAAACATTATTTTTTTTCATAAACTGAATGAGGAAAAACTTTAAGCACGGCTACAGGCCGAACAGCTGGACGGATGTTCACCAAAATTGCAGCAGGAATAGGGGCTTGGGTCAGATAGCATGCTTTTGTGTGTTTGGTGGAAATCTGACCAGTACTTTTGTTGCAAAAAACTGAAATGTACATCTCAAAAAATGTGTGTAGCATTTTGGTCAGCGGGGGATACGAAAGAAAAAAAAAGAAACGCACCCGGCGGCGTCAGCTCTAACCCACGTTAGTGGGAGGAGCTGATGCCAAAGGGATAGCAGGGTGCCGGCGGCACACACAGAAGTGTGCCGGCATGAACGGTAAGATGGGTGGTGGGGGGTAGGAAGGAATAATCAGGCCGGGGAAGCAGGCACAGTGATCTATATGATTATTGCGCCGCTTCGTAACTGGAGTCGGCATTTCGGCCGTCGCAGTTATGGGCAGCGCAGTGATCACATAGATCCTAGAAAAGTAAGAGAAGCGTTCACCTTCAGTCGGTAAAAATGTCAGGAGGAGAAGCAAACAGAAACGCATCGAAAAAGATAATAAAATAAATTGTATACAAGCACGTACATACTAAAAACAGGACAAAGAAAAGAAGAAAAAAAACACATCTTTTCAGACACAGTACTAAAGACCCAAACCCCTACCCTGTTTCACACCCCCCCTCCCCTAGCACATTCTGCGGTAGTTTCAGAATTACGCGTGCCACATCCAGCTATGTGCAGGATGGGAACCATGGAAATGTGACTGTGAAGACTAAGGCATTGCTCAATAAGGTTTGTGGTTGTGGTGTGTAAGCAAAAACTGTGGCAGAAGGTCCCTTTGTACAAAGAAGTGCAGAAGCCTATGGTGGAAGTGTGCAAGGTAAGGGGCAGGCATCCTGTTTTTTATGCATGTACTTGTTTGAACTGGGTAACATGCATTCAGTGGTGCTTTTGTGGAATAGGAATATTTTTTGAAACTATTGTCGTAAGTGTGGTACTGCAGAGAAAAAGAACCTATGAAGTGCACAAGATAAGTGGCAGGCATCCTGTTATCATGAATACAATGTGGGTATGGTATGATATGATGTCAAATTGTATGATATGCCATTTACAGTGCACCTATACACTAGCTGTGCAAGCTGCAACGAGGCAAGAGAGGGGGAACAGAGTGGAGACAGAGAAAAAAAACCTACTAAGCCAGTTGCCACTCAGATCGCCCAAGTGCATGGGGAGGGGGAGGCATAAGTGCAGTACATGGGAAGAAGAAAAAATGACAGGAAGTGAAAATACGGCCCAATGGTGGTAAGTGCAACGATAAGTGCAGACATCTGAAGGTGGTGGAACTGTTAGGGATACAGCAAACAGTCCCCAAGTGAGGGGTTTGCCAGAAAGGCAGTCCGGGGGTGCGACTGGCAGGGGGAGGTGGACCTGGGCCGACATCAGAGGGTGGCCAGGTACCCAGTGCAGAATCTGTTTCAGGCAGTAAGTCAGCAGGGGAGAGGAGGAGCAAAAGCAGAGGTAAAGAGAAACATTTTCAGTTGCTTCCGGAACCAGCGATGGTTCTCGTCAAGTTTCAGGGAGGAAGGGAGGCTATTGCAGAGGAAGGCCCCAGGCAAAGAAAGAGATCTACCACCAAGGGTTTGCTTGCAGAAGCGAGTGACCCTGAGGGAGTTGGAGGCGGATGAGGGAAGAGCTCGAGCACGCACATATTTACGAAGTGACAGTTGCAGGTATTGAAGCCCCAGGGCACAGAAGGCCTTGTGCATTATGAAAGGGATTTTCACCTTATTGCCTGCAGATACTGGGAGCCAGTGCAGACATTTCAGTCCTGGAGAGATCCATCCCTGGGCTTGAGGCCAAGGACAAGGTGCACAGTCCCCTCCTGGATGAGTTGTAGAGGGTGTAGAGTAGAAGGAGGCAAATTTCAACTGAAGCTGTTGCAATAGGGCAGCCTACAGAGAACCACAGCTGTGGAGACAGTGAGGTTCCTGGACCTTGCTTTACGTTGCTAATATACATTCAGTTCTGGTTTTAAAGCCACTTTTTTTTACAATTTCTGTAAGACATGGGTTAGTGGGGAAAAAATGTGTACTATTGTCGGAAGGAAAGAAGAGCGTTCCTGTTGCAATATAACAATGGGTGATATGGGTTAATGGAAACGTTACAAGCATATGCAATTAACGTGTCACTTCATGGCAGTGGATGGGAGAAAAAAACTAAAATTTTTACGAACGTAATGGACGCTCAGTGGCACATACCATGCGCACAGGTACTTATAACAGAGTTGTACACATTTCGCAGAAATAATATTCATACCTCCAGTTTGTGGTAGTGGGTGCTCACGTGGATAAATGTTGATGCACAAATTTTGCATTATTTTACTAAACTTTCTACTGGACATGCTTTACAATGACATGCCACTTGGAGGCTTAATGTGGAACGGTACATATGAAGTGTTGTACAGAAGTGACAGCGTACGATACTAAAGTCTTGAATGCCATTGGTGGATGCGTGTGTGACTATTTAACAGTCCCCAATGAGGTAGTGATGGACAATAAATAGTGCACATGGAAGAAGGAGTCCTCCTGCTTTACTGGGGTGTGGACCTTGCGGTACTTGGGAAAGCATACGTGCCACATTCTGCGCTTCTCACCATGCTGGCAAATAAAAATGGGACCGTGGCCATTTTCCAATCAGGTGCTCAGAGTGTGAGTCACAGGCAAGGGCACCAATAGGGAGAAAGACTCCTCCTGCTTCACTGGACACGGCCCTCGTGGTACTTGGGGAAGGGCACGTGCCACATTCTGCCCTTCTCACCATGCTCGCCAATGAAAATGGGGCTGTGGGGAATGTCCAATCAGGTGCTCAGGGTGTGCCTCACAGGAAAGGGCAGCAATAGGAAGGAGGACTCCTCCTGCTTTAATGGGGCGCGGCCCTCCAAATACTTGGGGAAGAACACCTGCCATATTCTGCGCTCCTCACCTTGTTGGCCAATGGAAACGGAACTGTGGGGATTGTCCAATCAGCTGCACGGGGTCTGCGTCACAGGAAAGGGTAGCAATCCTTTTGTTCATTACTTTGTATAGTGCAGCTGGCAAACATGGCAAGACGCAGAGTTTTCGTCGTGGGTGAATCCTTTGTGGAAGATTTGTTCGTGTATGCCTTCCGAAAAGGCTTTTGTGCCAATTTCGATTTGGAGGGAGTGGAGGCTTTGTGGTGCAGTGTCTAAGCGTGCTGTTTCGGCAGACTGCTTGCAGAATGTTGATGCATGGCCACTTCCGCAATTGTACATGTTGTAGTTGTGCACTTTGGATCCTTCTTTTTGAGTTCCATGCCTTGTTCCATGCCTTGTTCCTGTGTGTACCGTCAACTGAAGAACATGATGAAAGCGGTGCCAAGGTGCTTTTATCATGTATACCACCGAGAATAGTATGGGACTATTCCAATGATTCCTGTCGCCAGCCAGAGGTCAGGAGGGGTCTCATCCACAGAAGCATGTGTAACTTCTTGAGTGCTGCTGGGATGTTCTCCTGCAAGAATGAGAACATTGGTACGCGATCGACCACTGGCAATGACATTTTTTTTCATAATCTACAGGCTGCACTGAAGACCCTATTGTAAGAATGTGAGCTGACGTAATGTGAACACAAAAATATTTATAAAAACAGCAAAAAAATGTGTTTCTATGGAAGCACCTTTAAAAAAGTTTTTTTTAAAAAAAAGGCTCTTTTCAGAGCCGCCACAAATAACGATGTCCCCTACTGTAACGCTCACCTGATTCCCGTAGAGGCGCCGGTCTTGACTGGGCGTATACCGTATCTTCAAAGGTGATGTGTAACACACGGCTGGCTCTTTGGGCTGGACCTCTGTGCACTGTATGTCTGACTCGAAGGGTAAGATGTCTGCAGATAGAAAATATGGGATTAATGAACTGGGTTATTGAATGTCTCTCTCTTCTCCTGTAGAACCCCAAAGGTTAACGCTCTCACCTTAGGTAAGTGAACGCCGTGCTCTCCATCTGCCTCGGAGCAGGGTGCTGTAACCAGTTTCTTCACTGGATAAGGGGAGCAGGCCTCTTGACTTCAGCGGACTGCTGTCCGTCGTTTACTGCACGAACGGTAAGTTTCGAGTAATTCTAATGTCTTTAAAAGTCTTTAGTAATGATGTCTCTTGTTTTGCAGGGTTCCGGCGATGGCGGATGACGGGCTGAAGTGAGTTGAAGATGGAGCCCGTGTGATGAATAGAAGCGCCTGGAAGCACGTAAGTAAGCGCTTGTTGCCTGCTTCACGATGCGCTCTAACTGTCTTTTTATTTTGCAGGTACAAGTTCGGAGCGGCTGCAGGGTGCCGGAATACCCACTGGGTTAGATGTGGAAAGGAGTAATGGCACGTGAGTATTAAAGTTCCCCAATGTCTTTAAACGCACCTTGTTCTGTCTTTCAGATGCGGGATGCAGCGCCGAAGGCCTCCGGAGCGTGCGAAGAGTTGGTAAGCTTTTGTCTTTCAGATGCCGGAATGCAGTGCGAAGACCACCAGAGCGCACGAAGAGTAGGTAAGCCTTTGTCTTTCAGATGCCGGAATGCAGCGCGAGGCGTTGGTGACAGCCGATGGACCAGGTAAGTGAAGCGCTGTCACTGAAGACCGTAATGCTAACCTGTTCTTTCTTGTCTTTATAGGTGTTGCTGAAGACTGGATTCAGGATGGTAAGCCTTTTTCCTTAGGCCCAGGATCAGATTCAGAAGACACGATGAGCGTTCTGCTGCAGAGGATGCAGAATAACGCAAAGCAAGATTCATCCATCGGGTGTGGTTTAAATATCCTCCTGTAGTGCTTAGGTGTCTCCTTCCACAGCCACGCCTAGGTAAGAAAAGAGTTCCTGCTTTCCAGAAGAGTTCCAGTGTTCTGAACCTAGGGAGTGGCTCCTGCCCCACCCAACAGGAAAAGTAGTTCCAAACAGAAGAGGATCAGAGGCTCAACTGGCAGGCAAGTAAGCAGCATGGTCTGCTGCAGGTAAGTCCACCCAAGCACTATGAGCCCGGCGCTTCCAGTGCTGGGACTGGGCATATTTATGAGCCTGGTGCCACTGGCGCCAGGACTGGGTCCAAAAGGTCCCAATTGGGACTGGTTGGCACTCGGAACCTGGGTTATGGATCTGCTTCCAAGGGAGTTGGGAAAACCCTGACCTTTTGGAAGCAGAGATCATGACACCTACCCTGGTTGAAATGTAATCCCCCACTCCCACGCGCGCACAGCACAAAAAGTCTGCAGACATTGCCATAATTGCAGGGTGGCATATGTTAAATATGCCCCTTTTGCAGATGTCGGCCATAGAAATGGGCTTGTAGAGGCTACGGATTGGTCAATAAGGTTTCTAGGTGTGGTGTGTACGCACAGACTGTGGTACATGGTGTATTTGTTGACAGAAATGCAGAGGGTGCAGTTACGGCTGTGTATTTCACGAACCACAGCGTGCGGGTTTTGGGGGAGTTTGGAATACATTGATTGAAAGTGAATGGAAAACACTATGCAGTGGCTGTTCATTTTGGATTGTATCATGTGGATGTGTAGTGCTATGGAGTACCTACAATGAAGTGACTGATTTTGGTTTGTCTGTGTGACACTTTGGTGATGCGTGATCATACCCACATTATTGTTTTTCATTGGGGAGATACAATTGCAGAGCATGTTACACGAGTTTCAGTGCCGTTTGCGATGAAGGAGGCACTTGCCCAGGTCATGCATCAGTTTCCGATCTCCTGCATAACTTTCTATCGCATTACACAGACACTGATGTGGCTGCGTTATTTTTCATTTGGTCCGCAATTGGAGAAACCGTGGTACATTGTGAAGAAGTCTATTTGTGCCTTTCTACGACATGTGCCAATGGAGTACTTCACACATAGGACTATGATGTTTCACAGCACAAACAGTTTTCCCCACCAATAACGTTCATCTTGCAATTCTTGCCATCCCGATTTCTGCACACCCCATCCAAATCGCCCTAGTGCCCTTCTTGTAAGTAGTGGTAGAATTTCTGTAGTAAGTGATGCTCAGTGACATTCTTCAAAACGCTCTGCAACACATAAAGAAACCTCTTTCTACAGTGAGCCCCTTTACAACCGATTTCACTAGTGTTTTGCACAGTGCCAGGCCTCCCGCCCTGCATCCGTTCATTGGCAATTCCATTGTTCATCTCTGAAAGGAGCTTTCTTTATTTCCCTTTCTTCCTTTCCCAATTAATTTCCATTTATTTTGGTCTTCTAACACACGCCACAGAAGGAACGGAAGGAAAGGCCCGGTACGGAAAGGGGCATAACCTGCATGGATACCATAGGGGACGTGCCAAGAGACGGAAATATTGGGTGGCCTTCACCTACATAGGCACCAGTCATTGTCATGCTCCCGGACGGACCCTTCCCGTGCACTTCCAAGTACCTTCCCTCTCAAGAGTAGCACGCTGCAGTACATGCACAATACAATGCCCTTTGCCATGTAAGGGTCTGTAGCGCGGCATATGGTCTGCAAGGATGTTTTAGAGCTCCGCTGCCCTACAGGATTGCCCCTGTTGTTGGCCGCAGAAGATGTGGAAAATGCTGTACATGAAATTACCCTACTGCATAGTTGGAAGGGCGGTAGACTGCCCACTGGTCCCTTGTGCTTCCATTTCAGTTGTCGTCACATGCAGTACAAACACTTCATGCTACGCCATTAGCTGTAAGAGTAGCATTCATGAAGATGCATACATTCTGGAATACAAGAATGTTTACAACAACGTGAAACACAGCTTCATTACATGGAGCAGGAAGACAATTATTCAGAGCGACCCATGCAGCTACAGTACTTTTCTAACCACCACTGACATTGTTTGCGCTCTGAACATTCTGCTGTTTGCTTACTTGCCTTTACATGCACTAGTATGTGCGTGACCAAGCGGCACCAGCTTAGCAATTTTGCAGACTCACTACAAACTGTCCCACCTGCAGTTACATGTTTTCTTCAACTGTACGACCCGCGGGCGGCCTCTTGACACTTTCCATCAAAGTGCTCAGTGCAGAGTCTGTTTCACATGCTGACACTAATGGAGTCTTATGGATACTTGCAGTTTGATTGCACATACGCCGGCCTGGTGCAGTCTCCCTAGGAAACGTCCATATTGCTCACCTGCAAGAAAGGTAAATGCACATGTGATGTCATCAGTGATGTCATCAATGACATTTGTGATGCCATCTTTGCTGTCATGGGTGTTAGTCTTAGCAGTACACAGTGGTGGTGCGAGTTATGGTTACTTAGCTTACCAGAACTGGCGAATTTCTGGTGTTTTGCAGATTTACTTGTAAGCATATTATGGATAGGTTGTTGTTAGTGCAAAGTAGCTGTAATGTTACTGTAAAAAATGTTTTTGCACTGAAGTTGCTAGGTTGTTCTTAGGGCAACTGAAGCATAACGTCTCTTCCCAACGTGTTTTCACTGAAGTTGGTTTTTAGTAGGCCACTGTAACCAGACCCTTCCTTTAGCATAGTTTTTTCAGTAAAGTGGATAGGTTTGTAGTGGTACAACTTAACCATAACGTCCCTTTAGCAATGTTGTTTGTCAGTGAATTTAGATAAGGTTAACATTCCCGTTTGGATTAGCTTGGGCGTGTGCTGATCTGAACTGTGTGAAGCTGGTTTTCTCTGGAATTGACTGCTGTGGTCTTGTCTTTGTTTTCCCGTTTTGAGTACGCCCTTAAGCCTCGGGTCAATGGTGCGCGTTATAAGTACATTAAAGTAGAGATGTGCCATCCTTAAAACAGAAAACATCTTATACCACCGATCTGAGTCCCTCCTGTTTCTTTCTTCCTCTCTTATTATCCCTTCCTTTCATATGTCTTCCCTTTCTTGCTCGCCCTGCCCATCTATGTACCTCCCTGAATTGAGTGCACCTCAGAGCTATGTGGCCCACGGATCATGACAGGCCAGACGTTGACAAAGACTCACTCGTCATTTAACATTACGTTGTATAAAAATTTCAACATCTTTTCACATGTACACACACGTTCTCCTAACATACTGGTGCGCCCCAACAATACAAAGATGTCTAGTGGTTCCATGTGTAAGAGATTTAGACAGTCCTGGCCTATTAGCCAACATGCTTTTGCATTCTGGGACTTGTAGTCCTATACCTGCAGAAGCATAGCTAGGTTGGTGTACACTCTGTTGCAAATAGTGAATATTGTCGTTGCTATGTATGCATCACGCCCTATTGTATGCTGTGGGACGTACTTATTAGAAGAGTAAATCAGTGGGGCGCCCGCTGTGTGAAAACATGCTTCTCCCTGAGGCGACTTGTGCCTCTAATCAAGGAAACGTGTGCCTATCAGTTGGGGCTGAGATGGAGGTGAGAGGGGTGACTGTGTCCCACGCAGCAGGGGTGCACCGGAGGTGACTGTTCATTTGAGAAGTTTACAGTTTCACTGACAGGACGTTTGAGCACCCAGCAGAGCGGCCCAGGGGCATCCGAATACTATAGTTTGGGCCTCGTTTGTGTATCTTGCTATAAATGGCGCAGCGCCTCTCACTGAGAAGGCTGAGTATGCCTCATTGAGCGAAGACTCGAGAAAGAACTGAGGAAAGCGTGCGCAGCGCATCTCACAGATTAAGTGAAGACTGATGGGAAGTTTGTGCATTGCCCTCAGGAAATCTAAACCACTGCACTAACAGCCTGATATGTTTTTTAAGAGCTCTTGAGTTTCTTCATTCTATGTGTGAGAAAGCCATCCGGGCCATTTTTAGTTTGTGCTATTAGACCTATAAGCCGAAACTATTGCATTGGAGTACATATAAGGATTAAGGACACAGAACTGTTGTTTGTGGGGGGCCCACCCGATGATTATCCCTATGGCCAGTCGCACAGATTCCTGCCTCTGCCCGCCCAAAACACATCCTCCTCATGGGAACTCTTTGAGCTCGCTTTAATCAAGCCTTAGTGTCCTGCTTTGCATTCAAAGTGCCTGCCAGTGTTTGTTCAAAGCAGTCTTCTGAGATTAAATCGAGTTGTAAACCCGGTACTGGTGCAATACAAATGTTTACCCTGGCCTGCCTTCAGCAACTTGAGTTATAAGGTCTCTGCATGTCCTTCATTGTAGTCCTGTAAAAAACAAGAATTGGCAAAGCCACTGAAGTTCTGTTTATAACACGCATTGGCAAAGCCAAACATTTTCGTGTGTACATATGTTTGAAGCTAATTTCTGCAATTAGATAATCAGGTACTCGCACCATTTTGTACAGACTACCAAAAATGGGTAGTTAATACCAGTATGGCTGTGCCTGGCAAGTGCCTACACAAAATCCCAAACTGTTGGCATTGCCAGTGCTTGTTCTCAAATGTTTTAGCACAGAATGGATCATTTCAAAACATTACTTTAAACCTTTTCTGGGGCGAGAACCCCACCAATACCTTCTATATTACTAGGGTACCCTCACTATCCTCGGTCGTTCACACTAATTCGTGGGAGTTCTTAATGCCCCTACACTAAAAATAGTCACCTGATACCACTGACCTTAAAATAGGTTACAAGGCCTTTTAGGACCCACCCACACTCATGGCAACAAAAAGCTGCCTCTACCAATAGCACGGGCATAATAATTTCAATGGTTCCCGCACAGTGGCGACTGGCATTTATGGGCACCAGGTGACAGATTATGCACCCTCTTTTTACACCAGATAAAAGAGGAAGGGTTTGATTAAAAAACATGTATATTTCATCAAGTGCAGGACTCAGCGCCTCCCGTCAGCTGCATGGTCATCTGTGTTGTGTGCATGCCTGGTGGCCTGGGCCATCCCTGGGAATCTGGTGGCGCTGCCTGTGTTTCTTTGAGAAGTGGGGCCCACAGAAGGGTTTGCGAGGGGGGAGGCACCTTTTGTGTTACACCACTGTTGGCACTGCCAATGCTTTTTTGTCTGCCTATCAAATTTTGAGTTGCGTGCATGACGCCATTCAGACTTTCTACCTTCGGCTTGTTATTCCATGCCGATCAACATCCTTTTGCAGAGGTCATCTGCTGGTCCAGGTGTTTTAACAAAATACAGTAAATCTTTCGCTGCTCCGGTACTTTGCCCTTTTCTATTGTTCTACCTTTTCAATTTAACATCAACTTTGGAAACTTGGAAGAGCACCATTACATTTGACATCCAAAAGAAATAAAGGGTTGACCTCCTCCGGTGCTTCCCTGCCTCCACCAGCCTCCTCCTACCTTGAAAAAGGGTTATTCTTCTTCATTAATGACTACACCTCCTTTCCTGCTGTTGAGCCAGTTTGCACTAGGATCTGCCAATTTTCCTCTGAACTCTCAGCCTTGCGTGCAGGGACGTCTGGCTTGAGGTGAACTTTTGGCGGGACTATTTTTATACCAGCCAGTGCTGCGTCACTTGTTCATCCGCTTTCTACTGCAACAAGTCATTTCCCCAATGACTGCGTTTGTGCATCGGTCATTTCCAGCTGCACGTTTTGTTTCAAAAAAGGATTCAATGTCAACTTCTCAGAAGCAACATGATTGTTGTTCTGACTCTCAAACAACTTCCTGTAATATCGGACTTGATGATGAGGTATGCAATGTGCGATCTGATTCTGTTGAGCCAAGTGACGCATATGTAGCAGAGGGACAAAAGGTTAGGCATGATTTTCCACCTCCCTGGCCATGCATTGTGTTACGTCTGCTTCTTCTCATTTAGATTAAGAGTAGAAAGAACTGGAAACTACAAGCTCGACCGAAGTAGGACAGTGGCAGGTCGTAGCTTTGGACACCTTTGGTGGAGCAAAGTTATGAGCATTCAGAAGGAGATAGTTGGGTACTTTCTTCATAACAAATGTAAGGAGAATAGATATTCCCTGCCTTAAGAATGGTGTCCAGCCAAAAAATCTAAAACAAAAGGATCGAATGCCTTTTGCTCGACACCAAAAGGACCGGAAAAAAAAGGGTTGAATGTTTTTTTTTAATTTATTTATATATTTTTTTCTTTGGTATGCATAAAAAAAAAATGTTAAAAAGAAAATGGGGAGTTGGGGGGGAATCTGCCCACCCCCATATAATAAAAAAATTCGACCCTTTTTTTCGGTCCTTTTGATTTAAAAAAAAAAGGGCATTCGATCCTTTTTTTTCCGATCCTTTCACCTACAGCCCTCAAGAATGTATTGCTGCTAGTTTGTGTGGGCTGAATGGAAGCATCAAAGTTTAACACAGAGGGGTTTACGGTGGTAGTGGGGTATTTTATTTCATGGATGGGCATTACCAATGAATTGTTACAGCCTTGGAAGGCCGCATAAGAGGTAGTTACCCCCGCATGATTATTCTGCGGCAAGTCATTTCCGTTGCCATACCCTGTTTACGAAGGAAAGAGATCGCATGAGACAAGCGTGCATGTTGAATGCATGACTTTTTTTCAATAAAAAACATTTTTTACAAATTAAATTTGAATTTAATTGAATTTCTATATAGGTTCGGCTGCTGTTTGTTGGAACCTGCATAGTTCATTGGTTAGAGCATCGACCTATGAGTCCCGTAGATGGGAGTTCATTACGCACTCGTGAAATTGTTAATCTTACTTCTTTGGAACAAGGAAAGTCATTATAAACCCACATTCAATGTTAGATGTAGTATTGCATCCATGCCGGTCATGTGAGGGGCACCCCCCTCTTGTTGTCTACTCTATCTTGCTTCTCAGAGCCTGCAGATTGGGTCAGTGTTCGGCCATTTGTCCAGGAGTGTTCTCCAAACCCCAATGGCAGTAGGTCTTCTTGTGATAACATGCTTCCTACTAGCTCAGAGCTGAGATGTTGGTTTGAGTGAGTCCTGTTAACCCTTTATGGAGTCATTTGTCCTCAACACGTGTGTGTTATGAGGCATTCTGCAGGAGGGGTGCACAGATTGGTCTAGGTACTGTAGTCACACTTTCACTTCACCAAGTTTTGATACCTACAGTCTCTTGTAAGGTACCTGCTCTGCCTCATTCCTCTTCTGGGCTGGCCTGCAGATATCCTTGCTTTTTTGGACACAGCAGTCCTAGCAGTTTGGGTCCAATGTTGCAGCAAAGTAATTATGGTGGGCGTGAGGGCTATCTGGGTTGGTTGGGCCTTGCAGCACCTTTAATGATAAATTGAGCAGGACCATGCTGACAGCTCATGGTATGGCTGTTAATGTTGTGGACATATGTTGTGAACAGCCAGTGGTAATTCATGGCTTATGGGATGTAGCAGTGTTATAGAGAAGGAGGATGCTCTGAGTGTTGTCGAACCTCATCCTGCTACATGGTGAGGAAATAGGGGGCTGCTCACCCTCTTTTGGTCTACCTGCTGAAGTCAGGTGGCCTGTTCTGTTGCAGTGATGTAGTGTATCATGTTTGGAATATTGGAACATAATTGAGAGGAATCTATCAGTCCTACAATTATTGTATTTGTTTTGGTTGCGAGGCCGATCCTATTTTGAAGTAGGGTGATTGCCCCGGCCTGACTGTGTATTATAGATGTTGCACAAAGCCTACTGCCTGTGACCTTATGTTGTAGACTTCAAGGTACGCCATTTCAGCCGTGCGGTTGATGGTGGGTAAGATCCAGCTACATATGTCGACTGCAGAAAGAGCGTGTTGGAGAGAGGTCTGCAATCTGTGTTAGCACCTCATTAATATTGATACTGATATTTTATAAGTGTTTCAGCACCTTATGCTCTTGATGGATGATGTGATGGTGCCGATTGATGATGCCGCTAAGACCAGTGACAAGCAAGGTCACACCCTTGCCTGTTCCCAAGTGAAAGCGAACATATAGAATAACAAAAATCGAATAAGGTGTAATTTTGTGTATGCAGCCGCCTTGTAGAATATAACACAAGTAGGATGCAGTTAGTTTGCCATACTGTAGGGAGCTAGTTGTCACACAGTGCAAGGGATAGGTTGCTGAATACACAGCGAGGGAACGTAGTGAATGGTGGTATGCACAATTAAGTAGGGTACACACATGAAGCAACATTATAATTATAAAATGCAACGCCTCACACAGCACAAAATAAGCAACAATTGAGTTAGAAATATACAACTTCCCATCTCCAGGTGCACATAGTAACGTTGCCAATAACCCACTAGTAAGATATATCCACAGCCCCTGCAATGGTAAAAGCAGTTCAATGCACACACGAAGAACACATTAACAGGTTGAAAAAATTGATGGCAAAAGGTCTCATACACTGGCCTCACACTAAAATTAATAAGCTACGTAAGTCATGACCCAATTAGATCAAACACCTGTCAGCAGCAGTATGTGTCAAAGGGAGTATGGGACAAGCTGTCCAAGGTTCAGCAAACTATCTGGGGTGTTGGGGTCTGGTGTAAAACAATGAGATGGGAGTAAGTTTGAGAGTTCTTTGGCCCAGGAAACATTTCGCTCTCCTTTCCCACCCAAGTTAATTGGACTATTGTGGATAATTGAAACACTCAAGGCCACATCAGTAACAGGCACCTGTATGTTGAAGATGTCAGCACGTTGGGCTGCCAACTAACTAGACCACAGTCTGATTATGTACGGGACATGACGTTCTGCATAGTGGCAGGGACTGGTGTCCGGTTAAAGGTGAGAATACAAAAGGTTCGAATGCAATAGGGCCGAGTACATTTGCTCGAAAACAAAAGGTTTTAATTTTTTTTTTTATTATATATTTTTTTTGGCTTTTCGTTTTGGTAAAAAAAAGGGGTTTTACCACAAAAACAGGGGTTGGGGGGACCCCCCCAAAAAAAACAAAAGAATATAAAAAAACTAAAAAATTCGAACCTTTTGTTTTCAAGCAAATGTACTCGAACCTATTGTGTTTCGAACTTTTTGATTCAAACTTTTAACCTATAACCGCAGGGACTCTGGTTGTACTCAAAGATAACAATTACCCAACTGAAGAAAGAAATGTATGTAACAATGTATGTGACTATATTTTGACAGCCAATAGAAGCTTGTAGATATTGTTTTTTATGAATATGACAACGTAATGTGTTTAGTTTATAACCCCTGAGCTACTAGGAAGTAGTTCCGAACATCTGTGGACCTTCTACCGGCCGAGTGCATTAATAAAGCTGGTTTCTTCCTGCACCATGGTTTGCTTCCTTATTTTGGTTGGTGTGGATTATTGGGAGCAGATTTCAAATGTGATCTTGGATGCGTGTGTGTTGCGTTGTTTTGGTGAATTTGGTTCACCAGTTCTGAATTAGCATATGGGCTCTTTGTCCTCCACACCTTCAATACTTTTAGGTACTATGGTAGCAAGTACAATATGCTCGTGTGACACATTAGATGATATGGGTCTAAATCTGGGCACTTTGACACCAGACTCTTTCCGCTCTTCGTATCTGCTTCTTCAGCCCACCTGAGATGCAATTCTAGGGCTGCAAGATGGAGGGCAGGATTGTTTGTTGATCATTTTTCATGCACCAGCCTATAGGTAGAATGGCTTCAGTACAGCACCCTCATCAATTTGACTCTTTGGGTGAGGGAGGTCAGGATTATGGGAGCCCCTGCCTATTTTTCCGACCTTTTACAGGGGGCTCCTGTCCTTGTTTAAAGTCCCTCCGGTTCCACTTCCCTGATCATTTTCCTGGGACTTCTGTGATTGTCTGGTGGTCCCCTGGTTGGATTGTCCAAAGAGGGGCCTTTAGCTTCCCTGTAGTAATCCTGTTGAGCAGCCTGGATATGTGTCTACCCACAGCACCAAAAGATCTAAAACCCTTTGTCCCTTCTCTGTGGGTCCTTGTGCAGAGTGCTCTTAGGGCTCCGCTTTCTCTCGTTGGGCGGGGTTGCTTGTGACTGTCCAGGGGATTGACACTGCTCCCGCTGTGGGGGCAGAGGTCATTCCGTTTTGGTCCAAGAATGTGCATGTCCAATCTGTGGATCTTTGGTATGCTTCATAGAGTGAGTACTGTGACGAGAAAGAGGGGCATGGAGCTAATGGTCGTATTACTTATTACTTACCATTAATCTTCATGACTCATAGTCCTACTCTTTGTCATTAGAGTTAATTTAGTATAAACAGGATCATTAAGGGTCAGTTGCTTTATACCCTGGGCTATGAGGGGTAGGGGGCTAGAGAAAAATAAGGACATTTGGGAAAAGGTTGTGTTGGAAGGAGGAGCACATTAACAGAGTAAGTACTGTGACGAGGAAGAATAGGACTCAGAGTAAGGAAAACGAACAGAAAGTAATCAGAGCATTCTCCTGATTACAACTACTGATAGTGACTTGTGAGCATGTCAATTACATCCGAGACCACAAAGCTAATAAATGGAAGCCCAAAGAAATTCTATTTCCCAAGGAGTGTCAGTGGAAATCCAAATCAACAGTTTGACTACTCAGAGATAACGTGTACATTATGACCCTCAGTAACAGCTCCCACCCTTGGGAACAGTTGACCCAAACTACCTCATTGCTTCATATCAGGAAACTGCCTGGCTTTTCATTCATAATGCAACATTTGATCACCTTTAGTCAGACAATCCCTCTCTGTCCTATTTCCCCACTGCATTTTCATTTGCCCTTTGCTGCTTCTTTTTCGTCTTAGTACCTAGCAACAATTCATTTTGTGGTGGGCTCTCTGCAAGCAATGAAATATGAAGCAATAGGCCATCATGTGTCCTTTGTTTTATATGTTTCCAAGCTGAAATTGAGGGCGGTTCTTTTTGTTCAGTCTTAGGGCCTCATCACAATTTGGGCTGTATTCCCAGCTGTAATATCACCGACTGTAATAGCCCTAGCACTGACCAGCCCGGTGGTATTACCACCAGATCACGGGTTGGGCCTTAAAGGTAAATCCCCATTCCCGATTTGGTCCATTGGATCCAATGGGGAATTTTCTGTGCTAATACTGAGGGCTAATACAGCCAGCTCTAATACCGCCGAAAACAGGGATTTTCACCTCCAGGAAAAAGCAGGAGGTAAAACAGCCGATTTAGCGCCCAACTCGTGATAGGGCCAGCCCTTAAATGCGGCGGTAATACCGTTACCACCGCATTTAAGGGCTAAAGCCTAACTCGTGATGAGGCCAGTGGGGTGGATGCACCAAAAATGTGTCAATCGGAGTGATGGACCACCAAAATGCATTACTATTGAACAACGTTCATAAATGCTAAAACTCAAATCAAACCACGTGTACTATACATTGCGACTAGAAAGTAATCACATTCTGGTTTATTTGAAGCGCTTAATAAAAGGCAGCAAATGGAATCAGGGTTATTGTATTTCATATTGAAGGACTTCAAATCTCCGCTGGGACAAGTACATTTTAAAACATCAAAATGTAGTTCTGCAACAGGCAGAAAGTGAACACATGTATAATCTGCAGGAGTTTGTTGCATTTGTTTACGTTCTCTTAAACGTCCGCTACTAGGTGCTTTAGCCGACTCCCGATTGCTGACTTTCCTTAAATTCATCAAAACAAAAAATCACTTTGCCTGTGGTCTTTATTCAGCTGGCGTGCCAGGTCTTCGAAATCTGTCACTATGACAAAGGCGCCCTATTAAAGGCCCGACTGGACTGTCCGGCCGCATCACAGTGTGATTCATGGCACTCAGTCAGTGTGTAGGGCAACATGCTCTCCCTTGAGTGCTTTATTTGATGCTGGTCTCCCAGCACAGCCTCTCTAAAGTGGCTGTTTAAGAGCCTTTTCATTCGCCATAAAGAAGGCCGGTTTGATCGTCGCGCCTCACTTACACAGGTCACAGGGGTGTTGCTAGGCATAGAAAAGATCAGGGGCTATGCTAATTTTGGGAAAGTCGGAACTGGAGGCTAGCTAGCCTTTATTGGTTGTAAAACCCCTCAACTTCCATCCAGGGCTGCAACCAAAAGACCCACGGCTATAGCCCGCACAGCTCCTCCCCTTCCCCCACCCGAGCAACGCCTCCTCCTCCAGGATGCAGTACTGTCGCTGGCGGTATTGCTTGCAGAATTAGGACAGCCCTCAGTTCTATTCCATGACATATACATTACTAATTGCGTTTCAGTGAATACCCAGCGTTACGATTTCCAGACACTTTGCAAATGTCTACGGATGCATACTATGTAAATGCCCTTTACTAAACGCAGAGATATTCTGGTGAGCGCCCGCCTTACTTTGATCTCTCACATCTTACTTGTTGGCATTAGTTTGGTACACTTTGTGGGTATTCATTACCAGGGGCCTCAAGAGCCAGTCTGGGCCCATGAACAAAGACCAATTTACAATGTCATCTGGGTCTTGGTATTGATTGATTAGCAGCAGAAGGAAGCAGAGGCCATGCATAGCACTTGCATGCACAGTGTTATAGCAGATACCTTTTGTATTTACTGGGCTTATTCAGCCAGGACTTGGTACAGGCAGGGAGGGCACTGTATGTGTTCTGGTGTGTGCAACGAGAACACACAGCCAGCTCTGGGTAGTTCTTGCTTATCAGCCGTCTGAGAGCGGGAAATTGAGGCCAGGCATAGAACTTGTCTGCACAGTGTTATGGCAGATACCTTTTGTATTTACTGGGCTTATGCAGCCAGCGCTTTGCACAGGCAGCAAGGGCTCTGTGCTGTGTTCTGGTGTGTGCAGCAAGAACGCACAGCCAGCTCTGGGGTTTTCCAGATTAGCAGTAGCCTGAGAGTGGGAAGATGAGGCCAGGCATAGCACTTGTCTGCACAGTGTTATAGCAGACACCTTTTGTATTTGCTGGGATTATGAAGCCAGGGCTTTGTACAGGCAGTGAGGGCTGCGTGCAGAACAATATGTTCTAGTGGGTGCAGAGAGCACACACAGCCAGCTGTGGGTGGTTCTTGATTATCAGCAGTCTCAGAGTGGGAAGTAGAGACCAGGCATAGCACTCCAGTGCACAATGTTACAGCAGATCAATTTTCTTTGTACAGGGCATGTGCAGCAAGCATTTTGTAAGGCATTGAGGGCCGTGTGCAGAGCTGTTTGTTCTGATTGTGTGCAGAACATGTGAAAACAGTATACAGAACAATGTGTACTGGTTGTAGGGATTGTGATTGAAGGGCAGTGTGAGAAGTGTATGCAGGGTAGCAAGGGCTGTGTTTAGAGCAGCATGTGATCGCTGTGTGTTCAGCTTGTGCGCAGCGGTGTGTGAGGACTTTGTACAGAACAGCATGTCCTGGCTGCAAGAACTGTGTGCAAACCTTCAGAGTAGTGTGCACTAGCAGTGAGGACTCTGTGTGTGAGGCAGTGAAGGCTGCTCTTTTGGTAGTGAGTGCTAGGTGGGGGGGGCTCTGCGCATACTAGGGATAGCTATGGACAGAACAATGGGCCTCATTCCAAACCTGCCGATATCCTATGTAAATGCCATATATCATATCCTGGTGGTAAAGCCGCCAGGATACCAGCAAAGGCTGTAACCGTTTCCGGCACCCAGTCCGGCCGCATTGCTGCCGGATTATGAGTGTCAGAGGGACAGAGTTAATCCCCTTTCATGGAGTCCCACAGGACTCCAGGAGCGGATTAGCTGTTGGTGCTGCTCATGAGGGTGTTTTTTGCCGGTAGGGCACCTGGCTTACCTCCAGATTGTAGTTGGAGGGAACCCAGGTTCCCCACTGGCAAACCCGTAGTCGGGCAGTCTGGTAAAGTGCCAGTATCCACGAATACCGGCACATTTGTACAGGACTGCCTGACTTGGAATGAGGCCCAAGGTGTTCAATGACGCCAGTGTTCAGAGTAGTGATGGCTGTGGGGGTTCTGTCTTTTTACCACAGATGTTTTCATTGCAGCTTTTTTTCCTGCTGATTTCTTACTAATTGTTTTTACTGCAAAATCCTGGCAGAGACACACCCTCCCTTCCCCTCAAATACCACCCACTCCCCCTCCAACCTTCCACCTACCCCATATGTCCTTACCCAAACACCCCCATGGATTTAGATGTAAAAAAAAAATAATGTAAAAAATTAGCAGGGAAAAAAACAGCGATTAAAAAAATGCAGTAAAAAGACTGGATAGCAGCTGTGTGCAGAGCAGTGTTCTTTGCAGGGAAACTCTATTTGCAGGGAACTAAGAGGCTGTACTCTCTCACCCTCCAAAGACCAGGCAATGGTCATTTGACCAGAAAATTGGTTCTGGAACCAGCAGCATTGTCGTTTTAAACCAATAAGGTTGCAGAGAAGAGTAGATGGACTATTCTCTGGAAAGCCGCATATAAGCTTTGCCATGAACACTACACGGGCGCAAGTGAAAGGGGAATGTCGGGGGGCACAGTTTCAATCCAAAGAAACATAACAACAGTATACAACTGTCTCCCACCTCTCTGAAAATATATTGAAGAAACCCCCAAATTTAAGTTTTAATATCTAACCACAGTTATGAACAGAACGGAACACACATAACTTATCTTGTTTTCCGTTTAGAGGGGATATGCATTACAATCTAATTTTTCCATTCGATCCATTTCAGCTCTATCACAGGAAATCAGATATGTGTGTTATATGCCATTGCAACATCACTCTGGTCATACGCCATGGAACTTTTAGCTTGGTCAATAAAAGGAACACAAACCTGGGGTCTTTGTATGTTTTAAACTGAACTAACGAGGCCTCAAACCTTTCAAGAAAAACATACAACTACAATTCAGTGCATTTTGCATTCAACATCCTCTCAAACTACACATGGAAAGGGAATGAACTGCTGTTCAATAGGAATCAGTGCAGTTAATAGATGCAGAGGTGTAGATTGTGCATTGACAAATACAATAATGGAGAGTTTGATTTATGTTGAAAATAAGGAAATTAGAGCCTGGAGAATCTGAAGATGTGGTTTTCTGGCAGCAAAAGTTCAGTGTTGCCATTAAAATCCCTTTCCCGACACTGCCAGTGTCTCCGCGCTAGTCAGTCTAGCTTGACACAGGATGGATCTGAAACACATTCTTTACCCTGGGCAATGTGCTGAAAGAACCGCCTCCCTGTACAGTTACTGGCAAAGTATGTTGCACAAGTTTTGGGCATTAGGGTGTCCATTTTGAACCAGTGTAAGGCTTTCAAGGGGGCACGTGATGATAACGGAGCCTATCCCAGATTAGCTGCATGCATTGCCTTTTAGCCATCATTATCCTGATATTCAAAAAGAGCAAAGCAATTGGACAGATCCCAAAAGCTATCGGCCTATTTCCCATTTGGACGTAGTGGGGAAAATGTTTGTTTCCCTGGTGTTACTGAGCTTGGTGGAGTGGATAAAGGTGGCCAAACGGGTGACAGCTTTCAGACCAGGTTTGTCAAAGGAACGGGGACCAGTGTAAATACCTTCTTCTTAATATACTAAAAATCAGAGTGCTAGAGAAGAAATTGAAAATATACTTGGCCTTCGTTGAACTAGCCCAAGCATTTGACAGCATTGACCAGTTACTTCTATGGTCAAAAATGTTAAAATGGGGCTGTCCAAAAGACCTACCTGAGGCTATAAAGACTCTTTATTCTGCAACCTCCTTGAGACAGAGATTGGATTCTGCAGGGCGCCTGTTGGACGAGGCACCCACATTTAAGGGCTTGAAACAGGGCTGCTCTTTGGCACCTGCATTATTAGATCGGTTTATTTCAGACTTTCAGACTTGGGAGATGCAGAAGGGCAGGCTAGATGTTTTCCACCCCTGACAGAACGGAGGCCATGAAGTTGGATGCTGTATGCTGACGATCTGGTCCTTATGGACCAGACACCAATCGGCTTGCCGAGCCAGCTTGACAAGTTAAATGATTATGTCCACAGAAACGGTTTAGAAATTCATGCTTCTAAATCCAAAGTGCTCACTGTCCAATATGCCCATGTGAGGAAGAGTGGGCACATCTCATGGCGCCTGAAGGGTGAGCTTCGGGAGTCTGTAGAGACGTTCAGATACTTGGGTATGTGTGTCACAGAAGTCGGCTGGACGCAGCGAGTGAGAAAGCACTGAGAATGAAAACAAAAAACCTGGCATCCCAGGGATTGATACTCCATAGGAAATGTGGCTGCTTCTCTGCACTCCCAGTAGTACACTTTTACAGACTAAAGGTGGTGGCAGTATTAACCTGCGGAGCGGAATCCACATTGTTCCTCCCTTATGTTTTATGGCTGATACTCGAGGGAATATTCTGGTCCTAGTTATTCCAAAGTCTATCCGAATTGTGGGATGTATTTACCCATGCATCCGGGCCCTACCTCAAAACTGTGCAGTACTGGCATTGAAAACATCATAATGGCCAGAGCTCCCCAGAAAATGCACAGGAAAATCCCATTTTGCCTATATTATGAGTTCAGAGATGCAATGCTGATTGCCAAAAGCAAACCCATACTGTTGGGAATTCATTTTTCTTGAATGTCAAATATGGCAAAATCATGGGCACAGAATTACTTTACTGCAGAAACACACCAATGCCATGTCCTGAACATGGACAATCTACTCCATATAATATCACTTGCTGAAAGGAATCAATCTAAAAGAAAAAAATCCCAAGGACGGATGCAGTAACCACAAAATCCTGATGGTGGCGCTAGCGGTCTAAACTCTGACAGGAGAGCTGTTTTGCAAGATTGTCTAAATGCAAAGAAAAGGGGTCTTATTTCATCAAAGGTTCAAAGGGGTTGCCTGTCTGGGAACTCTTGACACTTCCGAACTCAACACAAGAAGCCAGGAAATAACAAGGTTCTGTTAATTAAATGCAAAGTGGCCCCCTGGCCTCCTGATGTGAGCTTGCCAGACACCACACAAAGGACCCTTTCCTCTGAAAGGAATATGTTAATTCTGAATGTTTGCTGTCAACAAAGATCTGCCAGCCAGCAGAGATCTGTGACTGACCCACCCAAGTCTTGGAGGCGGACCTCAACACTCTGAGGACTGAATTGAAAGGAAAACATATATTTTACAAAAACACTGATAACTCTTTGTAATCAAATGACAGAAATGTATAACTTTGAGAGCTTTAATTTAAAAAATGTACCTTTAATTCAAGCCTAAACTCGAATTTGTGTGATGTTCTGGGGCAAAACCCCATTGTTTATTAATATTACAGACTCCCTGTTTCAGCTAGACAAACGAAAATGCATTGGTATGTGGGTAGATATGTGAGGAACAGTTGTATAAAATTTAATGAAGATCCAATGTTGTTCAGCACATGAAAAAGTGCTAGAAGTTGCCATTTTTGAATGCAAGCTCCTAGAAACAGCAGATTTGGACAGAGACATGGCTAAATTCAGCCACACCATGTATATGTAATTTCAAGCAACTGTGTAACTGTGAAATATGTCTTTTATTATCAAATATAGAATGTGTGCAATCTGACAGAGGAGTGTCCTATCTGCAAGCCATAAAATGACATCCCTCTGACTCACAGTTCATTTCCCAATCAAATGATAAATGGAAGTTTGACCAATTAGAAGCTGAGAGAGAGGTAGGGTCAGTGATGCTAGAACACACCCACATTCTAAACACATAAAAGCAGACAGACAGGACAGATAGGGACCTTCAAATTCCATCTGCAGCGGGACGCTCTGCCGGAAAAATCCATACTTTACCTCCATCAAACCTCCAGAGAGCCAAACTAGAGACTTCAATCTATCCAGAACTAGAGACCAGACCAGAGGGAGAAAGCAGTGCTGTACCCAGAGAGAAAGCAGTGCTGTGCCCAGAGAGAGAGACCCGAGCCCAGTCCAAAACCCTGACCAGATCCATGGCGAGGCCCATTTCACTCAAGAATATAGTGTGAGTACCTAGAAAACTGTGCAGAACCAATCTCTTAGTTAAAATAATATAATTCAATCTATTTAATCTAAGTAGAACTGCCTCCTAACTGTCACCTGTCATTTGTAAAGCTGTCACTTGTCATTTTCTAGTCGCAAGCTGCACTTGTCTTTTTGAACTTTAAAATTTCAAATCTGAAAAACGACCTTCACAAAATCGCTCATATCTCCGCAACCGTTTGTGCTAGAGACTTGCAATAACGTTTATTTGAAAGCTTAGAATCTTAGCTTTGAATCGCACCTAGAACCGCATTCCTACCCCTTATAGTTTTACCGCAATCGCGGAACACGCATCCGCGAATTTTGCCGCGATTTGCAAATTTCTTCACATGTAAAAACTGCTGCTGCTTGCCTTCCATTTGCCAGAAATTCGTTTAACCTGCTAACTATCCCTGCCTCATTGCTAGTGTGAGCCTGGACTAATATTAACTAGATACCACTCACCCTGAACCTCTGAAAGGGAATTAAAAGTATTTTAGCATACTTTTCAATTCATTGCCAGCACATATCAAAGCAATTTGGGCCTGTGTTTTCAAATTTATGTAGTCTAAGTTTGCTGGATTGAACTGAATTACAGTTGATTGCATTTCTGATAACTGTGTGCTTCCTTCCATTTCCTTGCCTTGCATCAAGGGGGGGAGGGGATTGCCAGAGAAAAGTGATTACATTGTTTTGTTGAAATCATATTGAGTATTTCTATACTGCATTTCATTCATTCAACCTTGCATTTCCTTGAACCCTATAAAGCATTCTCTACCACATTATACTTCTGTACCTATTTACCAGTGTGCTACCTTATCCATTTCATCTCAACTCCTTAGTAATTATAAAGAAGTGTGCTAGTGCCAGATTCTCCGTTGTTGATCTTTATCATATCAGATTAAGTGTGCTATTCAATTATTAATTTATTATAAAGTGTGATATATGTATATTTTAAATTATCAAATAAACCTTTTAACTTGCAAAACAGAACTACTTCTTGGCTCAGTGGGGTCAGGAGGATTCCAAGAGAGGGGTGTTATATAGGGGTAGTCATCCAGAACGCATGAACTGGACCTAAAGATATATCAATAAGGGTTTTCATTCAGTATTATAGACTAGGCGTTGACTTAGCTGTAGTGTTGGATTGAATCCTCTTACAGAATCCAAATCGTGTGGTATGAACTAGGCCTGTTGCTGGAAAGTATTAACATATTATCATTGTTTCGGAAGTGTCTACTGGGAGACCCTCCTCCTATGTTACAAATCCTGAAAACTGCCCTAGATAACGGTAGAGAAGGCATCTTAACCGAGTGGGGGACTGCATGTAGAGGTCTGCTGTGTAATTTAAATGTGACGGAGAATGCCCGTGTTGCTAACCCTGACAAAGTCAACATAAAAATGTGGAATTATGACTGGATCCGTAGACAGGAAGAGGTTAACAAATTCAAATTATTCTACCACTGAAACCATGAAGCAAAACCATATGGCTATTATCCAATGTACCTGAGTAAATTCCCTAATAGCTATTTTAGAAACCATTTACATTATGGATGAATTTATACCTGACTAAGGAGGTGCAAGCCTCGCGTGTAGGCACGGGGGAAAAGGGCCTTACTTGTAGACATTGTAATGGAACAAAAGAGCGTGAAACATTACAACATTTCTTAGTGTTCTGCACAGGACTAACCTCTCTGAGAACAATGCATTTTGGGAGCGTGTCACACAAGTTAGCACTTTATCTCTGGGGGAATGGTGGGTTGCTGTAAATAGCAGAGAAAACACGAATCTGGTTCCATCGACTATATCCCTTTTAGATGCAATATGTTTAAATGAAATTGTATATGTGGACATTATTTAAACTATAAGAGAATTGTATTGCGTTTTTTAAAATATTTTATACATATCAAATGTACTGTTGGGTGTCCTGACCCACGTTTGAGCTATCATGCTGCAACATTTGGTGCTGTGGGCTTAGAAAATCCAAGATGGCCAAAAAGCCCACATGTACGCCAGAATAGGAAAACTGTGCAGTACTGGCATGGAAAACATCATGATGGCCAGAACTTCCCAGAAAATGCACAGGGAAATGCATGAAGAATAGGCTGCCACCCATTTTTGCCTATGTTGTGAGCACAGGAGGGCACTGCCTAAAACCACCATTGGGCTACCCACACAGTAGCCTGAAACCATTGGGAATGGCAATGCTGATTGCCAAAAGCAACCCAGAACTGTGGGGAATTCATTTTCTTAAATCCCAAAAATGGTTGCATTACCAGTACTCACCACGATCAGAAAGCCGGCGTTTTAAAACCACCAGACTTTTGTGTAAAACTGAACAAATGAAACAAAACCAGACCAAGGAAAGACTTGCTAAGAGGTGGATACAATGTAAAACTATATTCTGAAATGACTTGAAGGAAGTAATTATTTAATGTGTATGTAAAAATCGTAAGTGATTTAAACTGGGAACAAAAAAATGACATGTAGCTAAAAACTGGCTTAAAGAGATTCCAATTCTGTCTGACATCTACCCCCACTGGAGTTAAAACCTGCTCAGCCACTCTTCCCCTTGCCAAAAGGAGTTGTCACCTCTCTGATTAGATTAGGGGTGGAGCAGCTACAGGGAGTTGAACAAAGGCCTGTCCTGGACTCAGGCAAATGTTATATTGGGGGCGTCATAAAAGTGGCTTCCTCTTGGCAGAAACGGTGACCTGGGAAGACACACCCCTGTTGGCCAGAATATGATTTTAAGAAAGATGTATAACTCATGGTGCAGACTTGTCAAAATTATCTAAATGATACCATCATTCTTGTGATTTTTCTGCCCACATTTTAAGAGGTTTCAGGACCCGGTGGTATGATCTGGGGGGTTACGAGCGGAAAAGAGGTTGTCACTCCAAATGTCTGCATGTTAAAAATCTGACACTTCATCAATTAATGTCCATACTCCTTGCGCACATGTGTGTAAATTTGGGTAAATGTCCAATATTGCAAAACCAGTTAAAAAGCGCAAAATGTTGCCATTTCTGAATGCAAGCCCCCAGGAAGAGCAGAGTTTGAACAGAGTATACCTCATGTGATATGTGATGGGTGCATGTACTTTTAAACAACTGTGTATCTGTGCAATATGTATTTGGGTCAAATATAGATTTGTGGGCAAACTGACCAGGGGAGGATCCTCTGACCCATAAAACCTACAGCATCACTCTGACTCACATTTCCTTCCCCCAATAATGGGAGAGGGGAGAATTGGGCCAATGACAAGTAGAGAGGGGCAGGCTTAGCTAGGCCCAGGCACACACCCACTTTCAAAAGACATAAAAAGAGCCACTGGAAGCTAGAGAGGACATTCAAATCCAGTTGCTGCGGAGCGTTTTGCCGGACCACACAACATCCAGAAGATACCAGTTCCAGACTGACTCCAGCTACATACTCCAGAACCTAGAACTTATACTTTAGAACCTAAATCAGAGGCCTAAAACCACAAGCTGAGTTCTCTGCAGCAGGCCTCAAATCATTGCAAGCTACTCACAGCCGGGCGAGCTGCTTGAATCCCTTGCCAAGAACTTTTGCCAGGACCAGTGCAGAGATCCAGGAGCCATGCAGAGACTGATGTATCCGGACAGACCAGACCAGTGCCAGACCAGACCAGACCGTGCAAAACCGCAGACCCAGAGACCAGATCGCTGTGAAGTGCAGCTAGCCTGATTGATCAGATCCGTGACGAGGTCCAGTCCTTCCAAAATATATTGTAAGTACTTAGGTCAGATTGTGACAGAAATAAGCTCTTAGTTTAAAATAATCTAATCCAAACTATTTTAATCTAACCAGAACTGCCTCCTAGAAGTTGTCACTTGTCATTTTGTAAAGCTACACCACTGTCACTTGTCAATTTGTCAATTCTGCAGCTGCATAGCTGTCACTTGTCATTTTGAGTTTACTTTAAATCCGAAAAACTACCTTTATTTAATCGTCCGTATCTCTGGAACCGTTTGGGCTACGAACTTGGTTTAACTTTCCTCTGAAAGCTTAGAACCGACTTCCTACTCCGTATACTTTTTCCGCAATCACGATTCACGCACTCGCGAATATTACCGCGATTTGCGATTTGGTTAAAAATCCAGCCACGTGTAACCATTAGCAGTCATTTCTTTCCCTGCTAAAAATTCGTTTGCCTCTTAATCACCATCTCTGAATCATTGCTAAAGTGAGCCTGAACTTATCCCAAGTAGCTACCACTCCCCCTGAACCTCCTAAAGGGAATTAAAACCATTTTCAGCATATTTCTCACTTCAATGCCATCACCTTTTAAAAGCATTTTAGGCCTGTATTTCAAACTTCTATCTGTGGTCTAAGCTTGCTGGGGTGAACGGAATTATATTTGATTGAATTCCTAAGAACTGTGTGTGTTACTTCCATCTCCTTCCATTTCTTACATTGCATAGGGGAGGGGGGTGAATTGCCAGAGAAAAAGTGATTATTTTATCTTCTGCTAAAATCATATCAAGTATTTCTGTACTGCATTTTATTCCTCATTGCTTTTCCCTTGAAATCATAAAAGTAGTTTTGCTACTTTATCCATCCTATACTAACTCCTCATTGATTGTAAAGAAGTGTGCTAGTGCCAGATTACCCATTGTTGATCAACATCATATGTCTAAGTGTACTATCAGATATTAATTTATTATAAAGTGTGATATATATATATATATATATATATATATATATATATATATATATATATATTGTTTAAATTCTCAAATAAACCTTTTAAACTTGCAAAACAGAACTACTTCTTGGCTCAGTGGGGTCAGGGGGATTCTAAGAGAGGGGTGTTATATAGGGGTAGTCATCCAGAACTCATGAACTGCACATAAAGATATATCAATAAGGGTTTCCATTCAGTATCCCAGACTAGGCATTGACTTAGCTGTAGTGTTGAATTGAATCTTCTTACAGTACAGATGATGAATTGTAATTGATATTTTTTTTAAAGCTTGGAATTATGCTATGGATAATTGCTAAATGGTTTGTAATAAACCAAATGAAAAAAAAACATATGTGCACAGCTTTCAGAGAACGTGTGCGTGTGTGTACAGCTTTTCATCCATTCATTTGCATTCAAATCTAAAAGTTTTGAGTTGGACATGTAATATTCCCCAGAAGAGATAACATGTTAAAGCACCCTTGCTCTTTCATATTACACATAGGTCTACCAGTGCAATTTCAGGATAGGAGGTCACGTGTTCCAACACTTTGCACTATTCTTGGTGACTTGAATGATTACCGTATTATGCTCATGGTTTCAAGGGGCGCACTGTTGTAGGGTCTGTGACGTCACTGAACATGGCACAAGAAAATAATTCTAGTTTAAGGGGTTTAGTTTGTGCCACCTGATGGCTGCTTCCCCCTCCCCCACCATCTTCCCCACACCCTCCCTTCTTTATTTTGAACCAACCACTTACCTGCTTAGTTCAGCAGCGGCACATGCCACTGCAGCGGTTGCTGCCTCCCGGTGTCCTCTGTGGCCACCATGAAAATGGAAGAGGGGCTCTGTACGGAGCTCCGTCTTCCAGATTCATGGCGGCCATATTCAGCATTTCATTTGAATGAACGGTACACGTGAGGTGTCCCGTTCATTCAAATGAAATACTTTTCTCTCAGCACCCCAGGTTACCAAATAGGCAACCTAGGGAATAGCATTAGTACCCCCTCCAGCATGCAGGATTGGGTGGTATCGGCCTGTCGACCTTCGTTAAAACACCCTCACTATGCTCAGGCCCTGGGACAATATGGGTAGTAATGCTTAATTAGTGATCAGCACACTCTCTCGACTTTCCTTACTCTGGCTTTTCCTTAGCCAGAATTGTGGGGTTTACTTTCACTAACTTTACTTGGCCAAAGTTTCAAATCTTGTCCTCCCTGCTTTCTCTTTGGCCAGAGCATGCATCTCCTTCTGGTATCTCTTTGACCCGAGATTCATTATTTTCCCTCTTCATCTTCTCTTTAGCTACAACATCTGCCTTTACTTGTGCTGCCCTTTCATTGACCACAACTGCTGACTTCTCTGTGGACAAGATGCCCTTCTTCGCTTCTATCTCATCACACCCCACGGCCTCTCTCTTTGCACAGGATAAAGCCTTTATCTTTGCTCTCTGGGGATAAGGTTCTCCACTACCTTTTTCCTCTTTCCCTGGGCCAAAGACTGTCTCTTTACAGGACAACCCATTTGCCATTGTTGTCGGTTTATAAGGTGCCCCACTCAACATATTCCATTTTGTCTATTCACAGGCCACAATCTCTTTGCGTTCCTGGGCCCTGACTTTCTTACCTGATGACATGGTGCCCTGCTCATGTTCTTCTGCTATTAGAATAAGCTGCTCACTCACCTTTGCCTCCTCTTTGGCCTTTTCTCTTTCCCTCTTCCTCCAACCTCAACGTAGCTCTTTCTCCCCACCTCTCTCCAATCTCCACATGTTCTCATCCCACCACCAACCCCCACTATACAGGTTTTCCCTTGCTCTTAAACTTCCTCCTTCCTCCAGGTTTTACCTTTCACTACACTTTCCTCCACTCTCCAGATTGTCTCTTTCAATCCACCTCCCCCCATCCTCTGGGTTTTCCCAGTGCTCAGATGGTCCGCTCCTCCACTACACAGCCCTTGCCCACTCATTGAAAAGCTTTCCAGAACTCAACATGCCAACTGTACAATCCAAAACTCAATTTCACTGCTGGCCTTTATATAGGGCTTGCGCTGAATAGCTTCTCCTTGAGTGGCTTGTAATGGCAAGTGTTCTGTTCTGTCTGACCATGCTCAGTGGCAGTATCTGAGGATGCTTTGTGATCTTGGGATAGAAGTCTTGCAGTAGGTCAACCGCCAGTTTGGAATTCATTTCTTTGTGTTGCAAGGATGATTCTCCAAGCTCCAACGTAAGTTTCCACTTAGTTGCTTTCATAGGTATCCTCTTAGGTTACATCTTAAAAAAGTTACAACGGAGCAGGATCCACCACCCAAGCATCATACTCCCAACTGGCAAATTCTGGAATCCTTGGGTGGAACACTTGGGTCACCACTTTCCACACATTCCACACTCCACTCATGAAATCAATTATCCACTCATGCAAGAAACACAACACCTCCCTTCTTTCCAAGCACATACAAAAGGATACAACACACCTTCTATCCTTCCACAAAGACAATCAACACGCCATTCAATGCATACACTTTGGCATTGCACCCACAGAAGCTCAGCTCTATATCAATCAATACATCCAATACTTGGCAGACACACATGCTCCATGGGCGCAATAATCCATTAAAGAGAATATCCCTACTTGTTAGACACACACAGTGCCTCGATACTCCATGTCAATTCATTCAATACGTGTTTCACAAAAAGGTGTGGAACAGTAAAAAATTTATTCACACATCCACAACTTGTTGGATACACAAATGGCCCAATACACCATTAATACTTTTTAGACAACTACAGTGCCTCAATATCCAATATCAATACATCCAAAACATGTCACACGCAATAGTGCAGCACAATTGACTAGTACTGAATGTGTGGGTAAATTGTCTGACACATACACCGTTAATAAATGCATCCAATACACACACAATGGTGCACCTACTTCCTCATGCAGCCCAATAAACAGTGAATACATCCAAAGCTTTTTGTGCATACCCTCATGGTGCACATCATCAATCCATACTTCTAGCACCAAACTTTGTGATACCCAAAGTACTACCATGTTCCAACCTCAATACATTTCATACCAATACGTCCACCACATCCAATGTCATGCTGAGTACTAACCCACCAGATAGCACCCAGTAGCATATTAATGCATTCTAGCTTTGCATTTACATTTTACAATACATCCATCTCTTCCCGCTTGATAACATTTCATTAAAAGCACTAAACATCCCAATACAACAAATACCCACACTCCCATCCAACTTATCTAAATATATGTGACATATACATCCTAAAAGTCCTTGCCAATTTTAATAGCATCACTACACCTGAAAATCCTGCAATAGGTTGGTAAAAAAAAAACATTTAATCTAAACCGCCCTGGCGGCAATAATGTTACCCCGTCCCAAACCATAACTTCCTCTAATATTCTTGTTTACACATACAATATCACATGCTGTAAATGCACTGCTCCTGCAAGCAATCCACTTACAGCACTCATTGTCCATATCGAGGTAGTCTCCAGGGTAGCTAACACCACCATTTGAGAACATGTGAAAATTATACAAGGTCCCTTTTTCTACGTTCCATTCTCATCACCAAAGTCATAATTTGCTCTACGGCTTCAATACAGGTAAAAACTGGGGTGGACCTCAAACATTGGTTGGATTGGAGCTATGCCACTGCCCATTCTTTCTACCACAGCACTGCAAACTGAATTGTTCTGGGCCGGTTAGCATAGCATCCTGATATGATCTATTGTATTTATAACGCACCTATACACAAGTGTTTCAAACACTTGGGCTAAACGCAGTGCTGCAGTCCTCCCTGCTAAAATACGAAAGATAATTTCTCCCTGTACCTCCTGTAAATCTAGACAGCACTTATATACTTAGCCATCCAATATATCCACTTCTCTGACACTTGCTCAGCACTGCTTAACCAGTCCTTGTAACTATTGCAAATTCTTGCCTACCTTTCCCTTGTCAGCTTCTCTGGGTACTCCAGTACTCAATTCCTTTGTTTCCTTCCTTGTGGTCTGCACTGCACTAGCAGGCATACCCGGGAGGTGGGGCCTCTTTTGGGGTATTGGATCCTGGATAGCTGCTCCCCCACCACAGGTTAGTGCACCTCCTTTTTTTGTTTTAATTACTAATGTGCTTACACTTTGTGAGGGTAAACAATGAGCAGCATCTCGGCTATAAGAAAAATCCATGCTAATGGAATTTTGTTTGAGTGGTCCCATTCATGTACAGATGAATATAATGCTGAGTGCCTGATGTGAGTTATTGAACCCAGTGATTGTTCCCCATGAACCTACTTACCTGTAGCTAAGAAGTGTAAAGGACTTTAGATCTTTTGTAATACCACTGCTTCAAGGTTTTACCATATGAGTATCACTATTATAAAAGGATGATCTCAAATATGTTTATTCAGTGTCCATCCATTACCTTTGCATGAATACTGCAGCTTGAATTGGACCTCTTTTTGGCCCCTTTTACACAGACATTTGAATACTTTTGGTTACAGTACAAACGTACAGATAAAAGGAAATCCTGTGTGGTTAGCTTAAAAACAGTGTGCAGCCATGCTTAACAAATAAAGACCCCATTTTCTGTGTGAGTTTTTTTCAATGTGTTAGAAATGCACGTAGAGAACTTGCACAAATGTTTCTTAAACCAGGTCATGGGGATATTGAATATGTTGAAGAAGGTTCTAAAAATGAAGTTCTGTCCTCTTTGCAACATATTTGAAAAGAGCACTTTTCCCTTCCTCTTTGATATGAACGTAGTCGGCTCCTGTTTCCATAGCATTTCATCAGGTCCGTGTCGCCAAGATGAAAACGTCTTCCTAAGCCATCACACTATTATAGCAAGCTTGCTTAAAGCCTTCACCTTTCTAATACATTTCATGTAAAGCTATGGCATGAGAAACATGCAGACTATTTTAAAACCAAATGGAGAAAGTGAATAATGCTCTTGTGAAATATTTCTGTCACTTTTTGTTTCTGATGCAGCCTCAGCAAATGGCATTTTTGATCTCATGTTGCTTTCCTTCCTGATTGTCGTTTTGTTATTTTCCCATTTCTTTTTGACAGATTCTTTCATGGATACAGGTATTGCATAACTTCTTAATACATTTCGTTTGGACACTGATTTATATGGAGGACGTTTTATGTTATATTATTGCCACAACCTCTTCACCTGCATACAATCTGTGGGCATTTAACATACATGTTTTGTTTAGTACTGTGTGGTGTACCATATGTCTATCTGTATATCTCAGCACTTTACTAAATCTGATTTTTTGTACAGCATAATACTTCTGATAGTTGACAGACACAATAAAGCTTGATAAACACATACGTATGTTCAACATTTCCTTCTTCGGTGTTTTGAATCGACAAGAATTGGCTGAAATTAGATAGTAATATGTTTTTTTAAACAAACTGAATATTCTTTCATACTGGACATGGAAATAAAAGTTGCACCCCCTTATTGCATTGGGGAGTTCTGCATATCAGCAAAGTCCCATTTGTATTGCGTGCAGGCATCCGAAGCAATCCCCGTATTGTCTGTCTGCAGAGTGTGCTTACAACAAGTCACCTGCCTGTGCATCCTTGACCTCAGCCTGCACAATTCTGAACAATTCAAAAAGCAGGTTCCTTCATCTCCTGCTGACATCTAAATTGTGATATTGTGATAGGAGGATAGACATATATTTGTAGGCAGTAGGGTTTGAAGAAAAGCAGTATCCTCTACCCTTAAACCATAGGATTGGCAAGTATGCATTTAGATACCATCCTTGGGTACAGTGTTCATTGCTGTTCTGCGTGCAGTGGTAGGGAGCTGTACGTTTCACAGCTCCATGGAAAAATCTATTTAGCATAAGGACAGTGTGCGTTTGTGTTCTGTTACGAAGAATTTGTACTGTGCCCTTTGCGACAGTTTAAATAAATTGCATATTTACAATGTTTTCATTTCTGTAACGTGAACTTCTGTCAGAATATGTGGCAGTCGATAATTAACTTTGAAGAATGTTTTGTCCATGACAATAACAGATTTAACAAATGCGATTTAATTTCCCTATATAAATATGCAATTTTGTACAAGTGTGTAAATAATAATCAAATTAAACTGTGCACTGTGTTAAAAATGTGCACTGAAATCAAACTGCATTATGCGTGCAGTAAATATTCAAAGTGTTAAATAGACATACATCACAACTACAATTGGGAGAAAAGTGTTAACATTTGAAACTTTATCTTGACTAACATTGTCCCTTTAAAAACCAAAGAAGTGCAGAACCATTATGTGAGTACATGTTTTTGGAGGGTTGGGAAGCCTCTGGCTTTTCGTGTGTCAATTAAGCGCTTTAAAACACATTGTGTATAGGCACTATATAAATAAACCATCATATCATATCATATCATATCATCTCCTTTCATCCATCTGAAAAACACACTGCACCTGCTGCAATAAAAGCTCATTTTAGTGAAATAGCAAACAAATATCGTGAAATACACATTGCAGAAAGCTGGTCTACTCGTAATGTATGTCTCCCAGATGATCACATGCAGAATGGTTTGTTTTACACATACCAAAACTTCATAGAACTTGGTTCTGCTTACATTTTGACATCTGCCTCAGCCATTAAGTATACCTGTGCATGACTTAATTCATGACTTCAATCTCAAGAGACCGAGCCAGCTCACTTCAAGTGAAATATTAAGCTGGAATTGGACCTCCAAGTTAAAAAAAAAATCAATGGAGTGAAACCCCATGGTAATTTTATATTTTCATCACAAAGCAGATCATTTTTGCAGTTTTTTCAAATTATTTGGTCTTTTGCAAAAGCAAAAGTAGTTCTGAAGTCAAGGGAGCAAACCCCAACACGATGAATTCACATATTTCATGCATCAATAAATTACATACATCTAAAAACTGTCATTTTTAATGTCACTAAAGGGTGACACATCAAATATGTTTGCTTGATCGGCAATCTCAACAACATTCATTATAAGGTTGGTAACATGTCAGAACACATTTTATGGAAGAAATATAATTTTTTGTCCAAAAATGAACAGAACCACCTTTGTCACATGTCTAAGTAGGTTGAGCCTATCAAAAAAGAGGGTAGTGTCAACTTTTGCAGGAAGCTAATTGGAAGACTCAACCAATTAAAAACGATGATGTCAGATCACACTCTGTGGGAACATTTACACTCTAACTAAACTAATCCATGGACAGCTGGGAGAGCTCTGGGATTCTGGAAAGTGTGCAGATGGGGAAACCCTGTTTGAGTGAATGAATGCTGAAGTGGGCTAATACCCTGAGATTATGGGAGGGATCACTAATGCTTGTCCAAAGGAAGCCTGAAGTAGAATCTTTCCTACATAGAACTTGATTCCCTGGGACAGATTTCCAGCACAGAACAGGGGTATATCTGACTGGGTGAAAGCTGCTGGAGCTGTGTGATGAAATGCTGGTTCTGCACCTTAAAAGACAAACGAGATATGAGTTTAAAAGACCCAATGCAACTAAATATATGTCCTCAAGTATCCTACATCAGTTAGTCCACTGAAGGGGATGGTGCCGGAGCAGAAGTCACAGGGAGAACATATTAAAAATAGGATTTTAATATAATATTGTTTTTAGCAGGAGTTAGCAGTAAGAGTGATCTTCGCTCTGATTTTGCCATTAGTATTTCTTTTCTGTACAATCGTTTTAAACACTCCCTGTGCCCGTTTAAAGCTTGTTCTCCCACTCCAGCTTTCTACTTCTCTCACCCACCTCCTGCCTCCCTCTGCATTGGGATTGGCACATGGGCCTAGTCCACATGACCCAGAAAACACCTGTGAGGTGTTGGCCTCTCTTCCTTGAACTGGAAAAGGCCTTTCAGGAACCCAGGCTCGGCGAGTTAGCAGTAAGAGCGATCTCTGCTCAGACTGCAATTGGCATTTTTTTCTGTTTCAATCGATTTCCAGCGCTCCCCGCATTCCTGTTTACAGCCCGTTCTCCTTCTTCAGCCTTTTCCTCTCTCCTCACCTACCACTTCCCCTGTCCCCTCTCCAATGAGCCTAACCCACATGACACAGAAACCCTGCGAGGTGTTGTCCTCTCTTCCCGGAACCAGGAAAGGCCTTTCAAAACCCACACTCAGTGTGTTAGCAGTAAGAGTGCTCTCTTCTCTGATTTTGGCATTGGTATGTTCTTTCTGTTTCAGTTGCTTTCCAGCACTCCCACATTCCTGTTTACAGCCCATTCTCCTCCTTCTGCCTTTTCCCCCTTGCTTACCGGCCTCCCCTTCCCTCCCTCCCTCTGCATTGAAATTGACCTGTGGGCCTATCCCACGTGACCCAGAATGATCTTCAGTGGTCCTCCCAGGGCAGTCTCTGCCCTGAAGCCGGCAGAAGGCCAAAGGCAGAAGGCAACTCCTCAGTGGCAACTCCCATCCCGGTTTGCGCTGTTCACCCGGGACGCATGTGGCAGACAGCCTACAGTGATAGAAAAGGTAAGTGTGGTGTGGGCGGGGAGTACATTACTGTACTCAATTGCAACCCCACCACTCTTATTACCTAATATCACATACCTACTTGCATCGGGTTAAAATGTGTAAACCAGTCATTTTTTTATATTTAGCCTATTTGTGAATGTAAGCATCCTAACCAGCATGGTATTTCCTCCCACTCTCTAACACCCAGCCTTCTAGATGTTCCCTCTTCTGCCTGGAACCTCACTTCACCCCAGCTTTCTATACTACTCCCAGAACCCACTCCCTCCTCTTGCCTCCTCCTCCCTTCCCAGCTCACCCTCCTCACTCCCGCCTCTAAAGTGCAAACATCTTTCACCACCACTAGCTACCCACCCCTATCATCTGCACAATCCCGTTACCACTTCCACTAGAGTCCAGACAGTGCCCTACGTGCGACCACTAGCCAATCCACAGCCCATACTCTGATTGTTTTTACATCATAGCCCTTTGAATCTAGGAGCTTTTTTTAGCATTCGCCTCATTGCGATTTTCTCTGCATTTTAGACCATGCTCACCTTGTTGAATTTAGTTGTCTTTTTCAAGAATTGTTCACTCTGTGATTATCTCTCCATTTTAGGCCTGGTTCACCTCTTGAATCTAGGTGTTCTTCCAAGCACTGTTCACATTGTGAATGTTCTGGATTTAGTCTCTGTTCACCTTTTGAATCTAAGTGTTTTCTTCAAGCACTGCTCACATTGTGATTGCCCTGTGCACTTTTGAATCTCAGTTCTTTAGCAAACAATATCCATATTTGGATAATTTCTGCACGTGTTTCCAAAAAATTGTTTGCGTTGTGATTGCCTCTGCAATTGTTTCACATTCAAAGCTTTGTGCTCCTTAAGACAATATTCATATTTAGATTGTGTCTGCATTTTTAGGCCCTGTTCACCCTTTGAATATAGATTTGTCTTCTAGCATGTTCACATTGGGACTGCCTCTGCATTGTAGCCTCTGTTCTCCTTTCAAATCTGGATGTTCCATCAAGCATTGTTTCCATTGTAACTATAACTGCTTTTTCGGCACGGTTTTACAATTGTAAACTGGGTGCTCTTTAAATCTTTGGACGGTTTCTGTTTTTGTGAATCTGTGCAATTTCTGGATCTAGGCACTCTTTTCAAGCATAATTCATATTTGGATTCTTTCTGCATTTTTGACCTGTGCACCTTTTGAATCTAAGTGTCTTTTTTCAAGAGTTCACATTGTGACTGTCCCCGCATTTTAGGCCACGTATCACCTTTTGAATCTAAGTTCTCCTACAAGCATTTTTCACATTGTAATTGCATCTGCATTTAAGGTAATGTCTCACTGTATGAATCTGGGGGTCTCTTTCAAGCGTTATTCGTATTTGGATTGTTTCTCCAGTTTTGGCCCTGTGCACCTTCTTGAATCTAGGTGCTCGCTCAAGCTATATTCTCTCGCCACATCTATGCAGTCTCCAGATAAAGCACTTTCCAACTCTGCATTCACAAGCAGATTTTTCCATATCTCTCCTACACCCATAGAGCCTCCGCAATCATAGCCGTCATCCTCTCACGCCAAGAATACTCTAACTCCCTCTGTCTAGGAGCACCAGCATCTCAACTCAGAAAGCTCCAATGGATCCAAATCTCTGCAGCAAGGCTTCTCCTTGAGCTCTCCCCTAGTGAACACCCCTCCCCCACACTCAGGGTACTTCAATGGCTGCCCTTCAGCCGACGGGCCCCCTTCAAAGCCATGTGCATTACCCACTGGGCCATCCACAAGAAAGCCCCTGAATTCCTCCAAAACAAACTCACACACTACCGCCCCACCCGAATCATCAGATCACGCTCTACATACAGAATGGTAGTACCCCTTTGCGGGGTCAGTAATGCAAGGTAAACAGCTGCTTGTGTTTTTATCAAAATTACAAACATTATTAAAGTTAAAAAGTGCAAATTAATCCTCACGAAACCTACTCTATAAGGGAATTCCAATTCCTAATTAAAAGGGTAACTCCTAGCATCAACAAAATTGGCCCTCCCACTGAAAAAATAAACATTCAAAGGAAAGCATAAACAACATACATGAGTGAATAATCAACAACCAGTGATTTGGGGGGCTTCACTTGTCCTGGGTAGATCCCTTCCCAGGTTTGCTCAAAGCCAATTTCTCCAAATGTTCAAAAGGAAAAGGTACGTCCTGAACCAGTTCTTGTAAATTCCAAATGAAATAAAAGTTCACCAAACCGAAAATCCACTGGTAACTGTTCTTCAGCTTTCTGTTGAAAAGTTCCCCTTCTAATTTTAGCCAAGAAAACAGCATCCTTGGTAATCCTGGATGTTCTCCTTCCAGGATTGGTTTACCACAGTTCAAAGGATACAGAAACAACTTCTGCTTCAACAACGTTTTTCTTTGTATTTCTGACCTCTGCAGTGTCTTTGGTATAACTGTCAAGACGCTTCTTGTTAGGGTGTTGCTTTCCTCTTGACAACCCCCTTCTACTACTGTTACCGTGGGAAGAGACTCCTTTGTTCCACAGTATGCCACTTTTTCAACCAACTTTAGTGTAAAATGCACCAACAGTATTGTACACAATCACAGTCCTGGTAGTTCTACTTAAACTTGATACTTTAGCATTGTCAGGTGTTCTAAAGACAAAGCCCTTTGACCGCCACAGGTAGGCAGGGCACTCTTCTTTCCTAGGCTATTTTGTAATTTTGAATTTATTTGGTTTCTATATAGCACTTTACACCAAGGCTCTACACATAAGAACAACAACAGTACAACAAAATGCAATTAACATTTGAAACACAGTATATATCTGCGGTTAAAATAACCTTCATTAACCAGTCGAGAAAAGGCAGAATCGCAGAGAGACCCAAAAGAAAACAGTGATGGAACGAAGAGAGAGTGGGACAGCATTCCAGTGTAAAGGTGCCAAAAGAGAGAAAGAACAAAACGAGATTGAGCACTTAGAGGGCGAGGAACCATAAGAAGGAAACAAGAAGAACGATGAAGTGAACAAGAAGGAGAATAACATGAGATAAGAGAGATAAGGAGGTGCAAGGCCATAGAGGGATTTAAAAACTAGACATAGAAAATGTAATGTTAAACAATGATGAAAAGGGAGCCATTCCAGATCAGTCAAAGAAGATGAAATCAACTTGTGAGGAGAAAGAAGACACAGAGCACAAATAGAAGCATTAAATAATGATTTCAGAGGAGTAAGATGAGAAAAAGGAAGTCCAAAGAGTGTGGTAGAACAATAGAAAAGCAGCGAGAAAATTAGGGCAGACACCAACAGTTGAGTGGCCTTAAAAGTCATGAAAGGACAGGCTTTTCGAATGTTGTACAAATGAAATAGACAGGAACGGGCAGATCAGGAAATATGGTGACTGAAGGAAACATCTGAATCAAAATAAAAACCCAGATTATGAGCCTCAGAAGAAGTAGGCAACTGCAATGGAGGAAATGATATGAATGGAGGGGTTGCAGAAGGAGAATTAGTGGCGGGAGGAAAGAAAATAACCTCAGTTTTAGGAGCATTGAGCACCAGGAATTGGGCTGTCATCCAAGACTGAATGGTGAGAAGACAGGCGCTAAACTTAAGGGGGATGTCGTCAGAGAAGTGCGGAAAGGGAAGAAAGAGTTGTGCGTCATCAGCATAAAAGTGATGAGAATCCAAAGGGAGAAATAAACCTAGCAAGTGAGGAAGTATAAAGAGAAGAAATTAAAGGACCAAGAACCAAACCATGAGGAACACCATAGATAAGTGTCTACGTTTTAGAGGTAACTCCGTCCCAAGAGACTAAAAAAGTCCTCTGGGACAGGTATGACTAAAACCAGGATAAAGTAGAGCCAGAAAAGCCAAAAGAGGAAAGAACAGACAGTAGAAATGTGTGATCAACAGTGTCGAAAGCTGAAGACAGATCCAAGAGAATACAAAGAGGAGAGTGCTTAGCATGACGTGCAGAATTAAGAGAGTCCAGAACAGCGAGAAGAGCAGTCTCGATGGAATAATCAGGGCGGAACACAGATGAAAAACAATGAAGAATAGAATTATGAGAACAAAAGTAGAATCCTTAGAATAAACAATATGTTCAAGAATTTTAGAAAGATAAGGTAGGAGTGAAATAGGAAGAAAATTAGAAGCACAAATCAGTAGAAGGTTTTTTCAAGTTTGGAATAATGGTAGCATGCTTAAATGAGGACGGAAAACCCGAAGAGGATAGGTAGGAGGTAAACAAAATTGTGAGATACGGAAGAAGTAGAGGGTAGACTTTAGGAATAAGTGCAGATGGTATATGATCCATTGGGGAAGAAGTAGGGTGAGCATGAGCAAGTAGTAGAAAGGTACCCTCATTAGTGATGGGAACAAACCCAGCAAAAGGCTCCTTGGGAGATACCAAAGAGATAGAAGGGGTCAGAGGAGTGGCTTGCATACTGGATGATTCCATTGCAGATCTAAATGAGGAGACCTTAGAAGTGAAATAGAGCATAAGATCTGTATCAGTAAGGGTGGAATTAGTTGAGGCATCAGGAGTAGGAGAAGAAAGGAGATGGGAAGGAGTTTGAAAAAGTCTCTGTAAGTGGTTTCAACCTAGCACTCCAACTAAGTCAATGCCTAGCGTGAGATGCCCAGCTGGAACCCTTAATTTATATTTTTTATGTCAAAAGTTCTTTTATTTCTGGACGATGTACCCTTATATAACGCCCCTCTCTTTGAATCCCCCCCGGTCTCACTGAACCAAGAAGTAGGTTGTTTTGCAAAGTTAAAAGATTTATTTGGTGAATTGAACAATATATATATATATATATGTACATCATACTTTTATGAATATGAACAATATCTAGATATCACACTTATTAATCTTTATACACTGATCAGCAATGGGTGATATCACAACAATCAACAATCTCTTTAATCAATAGGAGTAAGGGTGAGAAGAATAATGTAGCAGAGAATAACTTTATGTGGGTTCAATGAAATGCAATGATATGAAATTAATGCAGCACAGAAATGAAACTTGATAGGAATTCAATCAAAGACTATGCAATCACTCTTTCCCCCGTTATAACTCAATCCCTCCTAATATGCAGTATGAAGAGATGGTATGATGACACACAGGTTTCAGGAATATACAATCAACAAATGCAAGTTCAATGTCGATTCCCCAGCAAGCTTAGAGAACAGGAATGATTTTAAACAGGTCAAATGCGTGGAATGTGGTTTTAAATTAATGGGAAAATGCTAAAATGACTTTAATTTGCTAAATGGGTTTCAGAACTAGTGGGAGTCGCTTTGGATAGGTTCAGATAGACACTAGCAATGATGTTTGAATGACTGACAGATAGGAAACTGAATTCAGAGGTTGGATGCAAGAAATAGCAATTTTTATATGGAATGAAATTGAGCCAAATGCAGAATTGCGGCAAACTTTTCAGCGCGTGAGAAATGCGATTACAGAAACACTATAAGGAGTTGGAGTGAGGATGTTAGCTTCAATTTGACATTTAAATTTCATTCCTAGCACGTACGGTTCAAAGGTTACAGAGGTTTTAGTAAAGGTCGATTTTTCAGAAAAGATTCAAGATTTCAAATGAGAGATGCGCTGTTGAAGATTACAAACAAGGATTTCTTAACACTAAGGGGCTATGAAGTTGAGAGATACCAACGGTACAGCCACCAGTCAGAGGCGCCTCTGTCTGATCTTTGTCCAGTGTGGCACTTGCCTTCTTCAGCAACTATATTAGCGCAAAGATGATTTATCACTACAATTATCACATGATTATATGGATGAGAGAAGGATTCAGGATAGACAAAAGAGATTCTACAATACAATCTGGATATGTTGGACTGGGTTGGATGATTACTTAAAAATAAGAGATGGCTATGGACAGTTCTATGCTAAATACTCACAACTATGGCTTTGGAATGGGCCGTCAAGATCTGGTCAAAGGTTTGGACTGGAATTCGCTTGCCACCGGACGGAATTCAGGCGCTTGGTTCTGCTCTCAGCAAGGCACTCTGGTCTGCACGACCTCTGGTTCTGATTCTGACGGGTTGGTTCTAGGTTACGGCTCTGCTCTACCGGTTTGGATCTCTGGGTTCTAGCAAGGGTTCTTGGCAAGAAGCAGCCAAAACAGCACAGCCAGGCTGTTGAATTGGTTGGGCCCCGTGGAAGTTTGGGGTTAAAATCAGGTTGCAAGATTCTAAAGGCCAGCTGAGAAGGGTTCAGCTTTTTGGATTGGGCCTTTTGCTTTAGGGTTCTGGAGTCTGGATAGTTCTGGAGTCTGGATTCTCCTTCAGAGCGCTTTGCCAGTAGGTCAGTGATTGGTGAATGTGTGTGTGTTTCTGTGCCCTCAACAGTCCCTATTTATGTATTTCTCAAGGGGGTGGGTAGGCTGATTATACTACGCCCAACCCTCTAAGAATCCGATAGGTCAGAGAATTTCCTCTCCCAAGATTTGAGAAGCAACAGCGTGTCATGATGTGTCATGTTTATGGTCCAGGGAGAAAACCATCCCCTTTGTTTCTGTACAATATATCTTATTTTTCACAAAAACCATATTCACAATATCCCCAACTTGCTAATATTACATGGTTACATCCCAAATTAAATAAAGCACGCATCCGTCAACATCCCATCTTCTGGGGAGCTTTCGTTCACGAATGACAGTTTTTCACGCTTTTGGTCGGTTACTCAGTGTCAGTTCTGTACCAATTTTTCCACATACCATCTGGGCATATTCCTGTAAAGTTTCATATTTTTAATATTATCACAACTGCTACAAAGTCCACATTTTGATAATTCTGTCTCACAATATCCCACAAGTTCCAGAGTAGTTTCTACTTGTGAGCAACATTTTCATTTTAATAACCTCAAATTCCATATTTTTACCAGTTCGGCACAATTTTCTTTTTTCCCAAACGTATAGTTTCTTCAGTTCCCAATCCACATTTTCAGTCTAGCCCCGCCTACAAGGCTTGGCTGAGCCAGAGATGCAACCTGAGCTTGTTCCTGCCAGGGCTGGTTTCTGTTGACGCCCCAAATCAGCATTCCCTTTCAGTTCAAGAATCCCATTGTTTCTTAGCAGAGTTACAGGCCAAAGTCCCCCTCCCAGTTCCTTTCAAACACCCCTGCCAGTTTCTCAGCAGAGCAGGGGGAAAGATTCCTTTGTTGGGTAGAAGGTTTGGAATGTCTTTGAAGCTCAGTGTGGCTAACTTTACTCACTTTTAAAACAGTGTTTAAATAGTCTTGTCCTAAATACAAATTACATTTTTACAATTTTATCCACAAATCTCTTAATTCCAGCCTTTTTAAAATATACTTTAGAATTGTATCCATCTCTATTGCTTTGGATAGGAGTTCTTTTCCATACTTCGATCTTAATGTAGAAATTTAAATAACAGTATAAGTAAATCGCCAGCTTCTGACACAGGCGAGCAGCGGTATTGTGCCCATTTTTAACATATTTTTCCAAGCAAGCATCCTTCAATGTGGATTTTCTTCCAATAAATGTACTTCTGATGACATTGTACTTAGGTGGATTCTTGAAGTAAAGTGATGTTTAACACCCAACAAGGAGGTTGGATCTTTTGTGAGGTTTGGGAACCATGATTTTTTGCAAATTTAACAGCCAAGAAAAACGTATTTTCAAGCAGCTCTGTGTTTCTCTTGCCATGCAGGACTGCTTTTTCTCAAATAGTTTCATTTTCCTCTGTGGGCACCCAAATGATGAGTTTTGGCAGTCGTCTCCTGTGTTACCACAGACATAGGCAAAAGTGGATTGGCAGCCTATTTTTCCGGTTTGCCTTGCACACTTTTGGGTGATTTTAGCGCACATACTGCTTTCCAGCGGCCATTCTGAGGTTTCTGATGCAAGCAGTGCTCAGTAACGTTGCAGGGCATGCACTAGTGGGTTAAAACATCCCACATGTAAGAGATCAGATAAGTAAGATTGTTTAGCAGAGTGAAGATGATTATCATAGGGAGAATGGTAAGATGTACAGGAACTATAGTTCCTTGCTGTTTTCTGCTTTAACTAGCATCTTTCTAAACAGAGAACACATCTCATTGCGCAAAGATGGGGAACAAGCCAAGGTTGAGGGAGTTTTCGTGTGGGGCAGAAGTTTGAGAAGGGTACAGTGAGTCAAGAGATGATGAAAGTGAAGAAGAAAGGGCAGAGGCAGCCTTATAATTGCCGGAGTGGAAAACGTTGCATGAGACACCAATTTAGAAGTGCTAATAGAAATGAAGAGTGTAGTATTATAATTGCACAGATCACAATGAGAGTAAGAGGTAGGGGTTGAAAGAGGCAAAGTGCGAGAGAAAGGATTTAGAGTAAGAGAGTAATAAAAGATGATGGTCTGACGAGTAGAGTGGGAGAGAAGACACAGGGGATGTACTAAGAGATGAAGTAAATATAAGATCTAAACAAGAGCCTTGAATTGAATGTGGAAAATATAAGGTCTACGTGGGTCTTGGGCATGTCTAAACCTGGCATATTCTTCAAAGGAGGAATAATCATCTATTAGATCAGAAGTGGCCGCCCATGCATTTAAAAATTCTCTCTTTTTGACTGTGGCAGGTCGCTCAAAAGGTCTTGGGTCTCCATGTTTAAGGAGACTAAGATACTCTTCATGCGTGTATGAAATTGTGCGATCGAAACAGGACACAATTTGACAAGCATTTCGTGAAGGTCCTCATAAAGTGAGTTGACAGGAGGAAAGGACATCTTGTTGAAGTTGGTTAGCATTCTCCAAATTTGGTGGCCAAGGAATAGAGACCCAATTCATGTATAAGAATTGGATTTGGAAGATGCATGGGCAAGCCAAGCACTAATTTCCATATTTGCCCATGTATTTTGTTCAGGATTGGACCTATTTCCAAAAGGAAAAGGTCCAAGCCATATAATATAATGGCTTCAACCTTCAAGAGATAGAAATCAATAAGCGGTTGAAGGGAGAATTTGCAATGACGATGAAAAATTAATTTCATCTGGGCAGTGAGGTGCAGAACATTGGTGTGCAGAAAGGCTTGCCACTTGGTTAAGGAGTTGGAATTAGATAAATAGTAGCCCAAATAGATCACACCAGTAGAAACAGGAATGTGGTTGGAATCAATATGCCACTTAAAGGTACAAGCTTTTTTCTTAGCAGTAAACACAAGGATGATAGATTTTGCAGAATTTGTGGTTAAATTGTTTAATAAGCAATAATGATGAAAATAATTCAGCTTGTTTTGAATGCCAAATGGGATCCAATCAAATAGGATGACGTTGTCTGCAAAAGCAAGCCAATTAAGGTGAAGCCCGCCCAATTTCATCAGAAAAATATCTGAAGCATCCCATAGGAAATCAATGTCAGCAAGATATAAATTAAAAACTGACGCAAGATTACATCCTTGCTTGACACCAATCTCGGTAGGGATGCTATGGGAAAGTAGGCCAGAATGATTAATACGGACCCTGTAAGAGGTGTTTTGATGAAGTAGCGCGATAAGCGCAACAATGTTAGGAGGGATACCATATGCCAGCATTTTGTTCCACAGGCGGTTTCTAATAACACTATCAAAAGCAGAAGATAGATCAGGAAGCCATATAAATGGAACCATTAGATATATAGTGAGCAAAACTAGTAAATGCAACAATATTGTGGCATTGAGTTGTGTGCCCATCAATTTTCTAAACCCTACCTGGGCTCTAGAGAGGATGTGATTTTAAAGTCACTTACATTATTAGGGATGAAAGCTATCACCCCCCCCCCATTTTAGGAATGTACGGTCTTCCTACGCCGTGCAATCTTCTTCACGTGGAACGATTTGGGTTCAATTCTTAACGGAATGGGATATGCACACTGTCCTAAGGTGACATGGCAGAGAGGCCACGTTAGTTCCCATATTTATTACATTGTTGTCTCTGGCTTTCTGTCGGGGCACATCGAACCAGTTATTACTTCGAATTCTCACCTAGGTGACCATTGTATTCTGCGTGCCATCTTGCACTCTAACTTTAAGAGTTTACACATTTTACCCCCTACTTTGACATATACGCACATTCTGTTCACTGGAATCCCAGTGTTTGCAGGAAATTGGTATCATGGGTGAATTGTGACCTATGGGTCGTGTCTGATGGCTTAGTACCATCCAGCCATTTAGAGAAGGTCATGTCGTGGAATCTCATGTTCAATGGCATATATGTGCAGCTCGCAGTTGAGGTGCACTTGCTTCCTTGCCTTTTCCTTTTTGTATTTCTCAGCTTGCAATTTGGCGACTTCCTGGCATCTGGTGTTGTGCTGGCCTCCAGAGAGATTTGAAGTGTGTATAATTGATTACTTTTCACTGACTCAAAGAAGAGAACCCTCAACGGCCCTTGGGAATTGTGGGGGTAATTCATAGAATTCAGCGCACAAGTGGCGCCCCCGGCTGGCGCACAGTGTGCGCGTGCGAATTCCTGCGCCATCCGCGTGCGCCAAAATACATTTCCGCGCACAGCGTATTCATGGATTCCAGCCACCAAAACCAGCCGTGGTGCACAGTGGCGCAGCGACCCTGCAGCAGCGCCAGTTACACCCCCAAGAACGCCCCTTGCGCAGGGAAAAGCCATCAAAATCCCCAATCCAGCGCAAAGGGCTGCGCTAACCCTGTACCAGCACGGCAAGCGGGCTACGTGTATCACTGGGGTGCGCGGGAAGTACCTTACGTCATTTCAGCTGGGTACGTGTATTTCAGGGGTGCGCTGGAAGTTCCACACGCGATTCCATCAGGGTACATGTAATTCAGATGTGCGCGGGAAGTTTCACACGTGAATTCAGCAGGGTACGTTTATATCAGGGGTGCGCGGGAAGTTCCACACGCGAATGTCCTGGGTACGTGTATTTCGGGGTGCGCAGGAAGTTTCACACGCAATATCAGAAGGTTACGTGTATTACTGGGGTGCGCTGGAAGTTCCACACGCGAATGTCCTGGCTACGTGTATCTTGGGGTGCGTGGGAAGTTTCACACGCGATATCAGCAGGGTACGTGTATTCCAGGGGTGCGCTGGAAGTTCCACACGCGAATGTCCTGGCTACGTGTATCTTGGGGTGCGTGGGAAGTTTCACACGCGATATCAGCAGGGTACGTGTATTTCAGAGGTGCGCTGGAAGTTCCACACGCGAATGTCCTGGGTACGTGTATCTTGGGGTGCGTGGGAAGTTTCACACGCGATATCAGCAGGGTACGTGTATTTCAGAGGTGCGCTGGAAGTTCCACACGCGAATGTCCTGGGTACGTGTATCTTGGGGTGCGCGGGAAGTTTCACACGCGATATCAGCAGGGTACGTGCATTTCAGGGGTTCCGTGGAGTACTACATGTGAATTGGCCGTGTGGGTCCTCCCAGGTGTTCGCTCCACAACCTCCACGGCCCCTGCAGGCAGCCCACACCACGGGGGACTAGCCTGCACCCTCACCCCCCAGCACTGTGGTGCACCCTCCACCAGGCTCCCACTCATGTCTCCCATCACCCCCACACCCCAGCACTGTGGTGCACCCTCCACCAGGCCCCAACTCATGTTCCCCTGCACCCCCACCCCCCAGCACTGTGGGGCACCCTCCACCAGGCCCCAACTCATGTCCAACTCATGTGCCCCTGCACCCCCACCCCCCAGCACTGTGGTGCACCCTCCACCAGGCCCCCACTCATGTCTCCCATCACCCCCACCCCCCAGCACTGTGGCGCACCCTCCACCAGGCCCCAACTCATGTTCCCCTGTACCCCCACCCCCCAGCACTGTGGGGCACCTGCCAGCAGGCCCCCACTCATGTCCAACTCATGTCCCCCTGCACCTCCAGCACTGTGGTGCACCCTCCACCAGGCTCCCACTCATGTCTCCCATCACCCCCACCCCCCAGCACTGTGGTGCACCCTCCACCAGGCCCCAACTCATGTTCCCCTGCACCCCCACCCCCCAGCACTGTGGGACACCCTCCACCAGGCCCCCACTCATGTCCAACTCATGTTCCCCTGCACCCCCACCCCCCAGCATTGTGGTGCACCCCCCACCAGGCCCCCTCTCATGTCCAACTCATGTTCCCCTGCACTCCCACCCCCCAGCACTGTGGGGCACCTGCCAGCAGGCCCCCACTCATGTCCAACTCATGTCCCCCTGCATCCCCACCCCCCAGCACTGTGGTGCACCCTCCACCAGGCCCCCACTCATGTCTCCCATCACCCCCACCCCCCAGCACTGTGGGGCACCCTCCACCAGGCCCCAACTCATGTTCCCCTGCACCCCCACCCCCCAGAACTGTGGGGCACCCTCCACCAGGCCCCCACTCATGTCCAACTCATGTTCCCCTGCACCCCCACCCCCCAGCACTGTGGTGCACCCTCCACCAGGCCCCCACTCATGTCCAACTCATGTTCCCCTGCACCCCCACCCCCCAGCACTGTGGGGCACCTGCCAGCAGGCCCCCACTCATGTCCAACTCATGTCCCCCTGCATCCCCACCCCCCAGCACTGTGGTGCACCCTCCACCAGGCCCCCACTCATGTCTCCCATAACCCCCACCCCCCAGCACTGTGGGGCACCCTCCACCAGGCCCAAATTCATGTTCCCCTGCGCCCCCACCCCCCAGCACTGTGGGGCACCTGCCAGCAGGCCCCCACTCATGTCCAACTCATGTCCCACTGCACCCCCACCCCCCAGCACTGTGGTGCACCCTCCACCAGGCTCCCACTCATGTCTCCCATCACCCCCACCCCCCAGCACTGTGGTGCACCCTCCACCAGGCCCCCACTCATGTCTCCCATCACCCCCACCCCCCAGCACTGTGGAGCACCCTCCACCAGGCCCCAACCCATGTTCCCCTGCACCCCCACCCCCCAGCACTGTGGGGCACCTGCCAGCAGGCCCCCACTCATGTCCAACTCATTTTCCCCTGCACCCCCACCCCCCAGCACTGTGGTGCACCCTCCACCAGGCCCCCACTCATGTCCAACTCATGTTCCCCTGCACCCCCACCCCCCAGCACTGTGGGGCACCTGCCAGCAGGCCCCCACTCATGTCCAACTCATGTCCCCCTGCACCCCCACCCCCCAGCACTGTGTGGCACCCTCCACCAGGCTCCCACTCATGTCTCCCATCACCCCCACCCCCCAGCACTGTGGGGCACCTGCCAGCAGGCCCCCACTCATGTCCAACTCATGTCTCCCATCACCCCCACCCCCCAGCACTGTGGTGCACCCTCCACCAGGCCCCCACTCATGTCTCCCATCACCCCTACCCCCCAGCACTGTGGGGCACCCTCCACCAGGCCCCAACTCATGTTCCCCAGCCAACATGTCATGACAATCTAGATCCATGGTCCCTATGGTCAGCCTCCAAATGCAAAACACCCACCCAAGTATTGCATCCACCCACTTAGAAATGGCAATAACATGATAGAACCCCAATTGCAAGTTTGGAAACGAACACATGTCCCTCACATGCACCCAATGGGTGTCAGTGAATCTCAAAACCCATATCATGATATGCATGAAACCAATGAGATGATACTACACATTGAAGTTTGAACAAAAAATATGTATTAAAGGAAACATAAATTGAATCAAAAATAAACAAACAGAAATGGGAATGTAAAAAAATAAAAAGAAGCATGTCCGTGAAAAAATGCAAAACCAAAAATCATAATCCAAAGGAATGGTGTCCAAAGTCACAGTCCACAAAAGAAAATCCAATGGAAAATTATAATTGAAAGCCATTGCTCCATGGGTAAATTGTAAAAAAAAAAGAAAATTCAACAGTCAACTATGTACAGATGAACAAGCCAGGGTCCATGATCCCAACAGAAGAAATGAAACCTATCTAATAACACTACCTAATAAAAAAAAACTATATACAAAAATGTGGCCCATTGTCCAAAAGGTCCAAAAAAAATGCAAAACCAAAGGCAACCTAACACTAACTACAGAACTATGTACAAGGGCAGCGGGCTAGTCCGACGGCTTACTTTTGGATGTCCTGGGCCAGGGCATCATCGAACTCCTGCTCAATGTCCCAGAGGCGGTCCTCCTCCATGGCCCCGAGGGTCCGGAGGGCCGTCGACGTGTCCACCTCCAACCCCCTGCGGATTGCCTCGAGGCACTCGGCCCGCCTCAGGGCCCTCCGCATGGAGTTCTCCGCCCTGACCATCGTGAGCCATGCCTCTTCCGCCCGCTGCCGCACCGCATCTATGGCGTGGCCCAACCGCTGCCACAGGGAAGACACTTTCTGTCCTGGGTCCTCCTGCCCTCCGGCCGATGCCTGCCCCTCCGATGTCGAAGGCCCCGAGCCTTCATGGCTCCCACCACGTTGCTGCTGCTGTGCCTCTGCCCCTGCACTGCCTCCTGCTGCCTGCACATCCTCCGCTGGCTGGGGTGCAGTCGCTGATGTGGCCACCCCTGCTGGACGTCCGACTCCCGACTGTGGCAGGAATGCCTCCTCCACCAGCCTGGCCACACCGTCAGAGGCAGCTCCACAGGGCACCCAGGTGACTGATGGGTGGGAAGATGGCACGGAGGACGACTGGCGCATAGGGGGTTCAGTTGAGGAGGGGGTTGTAGCAAGCCCCATCAAACGAAGGAATCCGGCCTGGGTGACCTGTCCCAGTAGGCCGACGCGGTCAACGAGCCATTCGAGATGACGTGCAGTCTCCTCATGAAAAGACTGCAGGTCACCTCGCATGGCCCGTTGACGCAACGCCACACCAGTCAGGACAGGCTCAACCCGGACCCGCATAGCCACGTCCGCAGGCAGAGGAAGGCCAGTTGTCGTGAGCTCATCCCCTGCCTGAAACGGGTCTGGACGTAGGCATCCCTGCTGGTGCAAGATGATGCAGGGACAGGATCAGGGACAGGATTGCACACAGGCACCTCCGCGGTGGCCTGTGCTGCCTCCTGTCCCTGGTCCTTCACTGCACCACTAGCACCAGTGGAATCCCCACCTCCAGACCCCATCTCTGTTGCTTGCACGGCCTCCTCCTCCACCAAACCCCCCACCAACCTGGATGACTCCGTGCCATCTTCCCCCGTTGGGCCCTGTGGGGTCCCAGCTGCCCCTTCTGCTGCCGAGGAGTCCAACTCCATCCTCCGCCTCTTGGACCTCCCCCCGGCAGCTGCGGCCTGGGATGCGGCACCGGACTCCTCACTCCCCGACGAGATCACAACCTGGGAGGGGAGCCGGGCCTTGCGTCTCCGGCTGGCGGTGGGATCCCCGCCGCTGTGCTCCACAGCACCTTCTCCGCCCTCTTCATCAGTTGACGCTGCAGACAGGGAGAAATAAAACACAGGTATCAGGGCACTGTACAATGGACACATACACACATGACAGTTGTACATGAGTGGCATTGGCAAACCTCAGACATGCCATCACAATCCCCAACACACATGTCATTTCAACTCGCACACATGAGCCATACCACAGCCATATCGCAACTGCCAGCACCATCCATACACATACAACAGCATGAGCAGGCAAAGCTGAGCCAGACATCACATGCAACACAGGAAGTGCACTACCCATGTACACACACCACCACACTTGCATGCATGTGTACACCTCTGCCAAGTGTCGCAGTGTTCAGATGGGCATCCATGTCACATCTGCCAATCAGGCTTCCACATCCCGCTTTCACATGCATCCATGTTGCATCACTGTTGCACCCTTGTCAAAAACACACAAATGCACATGTACACAGTGCTGATACATGCAGCTGAAAACAACATACATGCGTGACATGTCTACTTACATACACATTCATCCAAACATGTGTGCCCACACAACTGCATTTGGCATGCAAGCCTACACACACAAGCACCATCCATGTCTCACACATTACAGCCCTTGCATGTGTTAGCCTCACGGCCCTGTACACCCCCACCCATACTCGACCCCATACAAACAGATGTGCAACCTGCACACCACTGAAACATCACCACACGCACAGCTCACAATCAGGATGCATGTACACTTACCGCTCGACTCCAGACGGGTCTGCCTCTCAAGGACCTGGACGTGGAGCGCTGGGGATATGCTTCCAGGACCCTCATTTGATCTTCCGACAAGTGGCCCCGGCGCCCCTTAGCATCCGCTGCCTTCAAGAGGCGCCGGGCCTTGTTCAGGGTCCTGGACCTGAAGTCCTCCCAGCGCTTCTTGACATGTTGTAAGTCGCGTACTGCCACCCCCTCCGTGTTGATGGTAGTCACGATGTCCGTCCAGATCCGAGTCCGTCCTTCCTTGTCGGCACGGGAACTTCCGAAGAGGGCATCACACTGCCCCAGGACTTGCTCCACCAGGACACCAATTTCCCTGGCACTGAAGCTGGTGCCCCTCTGCCTCTCTAGCCGGGGGTCGTCAGTGGTGCCAGATGTTGCAGTGCCCGACATGACAACCCCAGAGGCAGGAGTGGGTGGGCAACTGGTCCTGGGGCTGGGCTGTGGAGCGATGGAATCCCAGTCGGGAGTCTTCGGTTCCAGCAAATGGCAGGGCATGTGGGCAATCAGGCAGCAGCAGATGGCAGGTGGGAGCGTGCTCGGGGCTCTGGGGGGCAGTAATTCGGCCTTCTGGGCAGGAGCGTGGTCTTGCGTGTGCTTACGCGTGGCCAGCTTGATACAGAGTGATTTGGCACGTGAAAATTCTGCACGTCAGCGTGTAATTCGAAGAAAGGCCCTTAGCGCGTAAGCGCGTCTGCACGCATACGCAATTTCATTGGACAGAAGGCCCCTCAAGCGCAAGCGCCCCTGTGACATGACGCGCGCAGGCGTGCATGGGCATTTCAGCGCGCGTGAAAAACTGCACATCCGCGTGTAATCCGAGGAAAGGGGCCATGCGCGTAAGTGACGTGACGTGTGCGGGCTTTTCCCTCAGCACGGGTTAAAAGTGAGCGGGCCCAGCAGTTCCCTGTACATGCCTTTCGTGGAGACCGACATGTGTTGCTGCTTCCTGTTTCGCGCGCCATCACAACTTCACAGCTATCAAGGACGTATCTCTTCTTTTGGCGGGGGTATTGGCTACCCGTGTTTTTCTGCATCGCGCTAGTCAGACGGTGAGTCACACACGCTCTTTTTCCCACTGCGGGTGCCCCTGTGTATCGCACCCATTTTCGATGTCATAGTAGCCTGCGTGTCCCACGCGTATGCGTTATTCGTGTTACTGGGTGCCACCGCGTACTGTGGGAGGTTGAATCCACGCACGTAGGCTGCAGGGTTGCGTGCACGGTTTTACTGCAGTTTTGGGGTGCCTGAGCGTTGCGTGACCCGTCACTACATCACCGGGGTCACATACAGCCTTGCATGTGCAGGGGGGCTGTTAACATATTGCTTCCCACCCCCTTCACCCCAATTGCCCAGGTCAATTGTGGTGTACACCTCCCATTGGCACCACTCCATTTGTGCCGGCACTACTACATCTGTGCCATGGTTGGGAGGCCACCAAAGGTGAGGGGTGCCTCAGCTGGGCGTCCTCCTCGTGGCGGGCGTGGTCGGGGACGTGGCCGTGGTGACCAGGGAGTAGGGGGACTCCAGGGTGTCCAGGGTGTCCACAGAGGGGGAAGAGGCAGGGGTGCGCCACTTGAGCACAATGTTGTGCCATGTGTCGGTGCAGTCATGCCACCACCCCCTGTGGTTCCGGGGGATGCAGCTTCTGCATCTGGCACTGGCGCCCGTGTGACCCGGCAGTCTGTTCCATCGACTGCCACGGGCCCAAGGGTAGTGGTAGCAGCAGGTGCAGCTGTGGACACCGCCACCCAGGCTCAGGGTCTGCCAGCGCAGGCTGCGTTGGCACTTGAGGAGCCCTTGGTAGATCTCCAACAGGCCAGGAGGGAAACCATAGGGGCAGGCTGGGCTGCTCAGACCAAGACACGTGTCCCTGGGGCAGTCATGTCATCTGCTGCCCCGAACAGCCGGGTGTTGGCAAGTGCAGGGGCAGATGCACCCAACAACACCCCGGTTGTGAGTCTGCCAACCAGGACTGTTGCGGTCAATGACCCTGCCACAGCTGATGTTGCTGAGCAGGGTCCATTAGAGGGCACCCAGCTGCCATTGACACAAGTCAGGCCTTTGGCCGTCCCTCCACCTGCCACTCCCTCGGCTCAATCCACCGAACCCACTGGCCATACTGGTCAGGGCGGCATTAGCCAGCCAGGGTCTGCACCACAGTCCAAGAGGAGGAAGGTTGCACCTGGAGCACAGGCTGGGACCCCACACACAGCCACGACCTCCTGCACGTCGAGGAAGAAGCCTTTCTGCAAGCAGGAACTGGATTTCCTCGTGGACTACGTGCGGGGCCACAGTCGTGACATGCTAGTGGGTGCCAATAGTCAGACTACGGCTCCCCAACGTGACACCCACTGGAAGCATGTTGCGGAACATGTCAGTTCATTCGGCCATGAGGTGCGCACGGCGCAAGAGTGCAAAAAGCGTTGGAATGACATCAAACGCAGCACTAAGGCTAAGCGTGCCTCTAATTACAACTTGACTCTGGTGACTGGCGGTGGGCCTGCACCAGAGGAGGAAGTGCTCACTCCGCATGAGGCACTCGTTGCGGAGTTCATACCACCTGAATTGGTCGAAGGAGTGGGAGAGATGCTGGACTTTGATGCCCAGTCCAGTGAGTGTTGATGCATGTTTGTTGAGGACGTGTGTGTTTCACTTGTGGGATGTGTTGTGCATGATTGCCACTACATGTGACGTGTACATGGTTCTGATGTGTAAGTAATGCAATGCTTCCGTGATGCATGTCTCCTCTGCCTGCATGCGGGGACTCCATGAAGGCATGCTCCCTTGCCCCTCCTCCGCCACTCTGCACCCCAGTTCCACCTTTGCACTGGTCTGCTTCAATCTTGCCAATGTGTACTTTCTTGTTCATGCGTCCTGTGTAGATGCTAACTTCCAGCGTAGAATCTGCCAGACATATGCCGTGTGGTACAGCCTTAGTACTTGATGCAGGGTATCTCACTTGTACTGTGCATAGGTCAGATGTCCCGCAGGGACATGAGTGCCCATTCATGCTCCATGTGCATTGGACGCATGCCCCTATGTGTCCTTGACTGGATGATCACTGTAATACAAGTCCTTGGTTACATACATTGCCTGGCATCTCATCAGCCTTCCCATGTCAACTGTGGGTCAGTCCTGCGTTGTACACATGTTTAGGGTCTGACAATCTGTGTGGCTCACAGGCCTCAGCCTGTTCAATGGCCAATGACTCTGTCCAACTGTTGTTGTGTCTTCTTCACACATGGTCGGCATCCAGAGTTTTCATCACGTGTCCTGCTTACTGTCCCAGCATAATTTGCAGTGTTGTCACTTGAATCACATTAAGCTGTTGATGCCAGTCAACACTGCCTGTCAATACACAGGTGTATGGTCAGCCTTTTGATACCATGCTAGGCATCCCTGCTTTGGTACTGGGGTGGAGGGGTGCTTGGCTTCTAGATATGGTACACATGAATACACAATGCACGTGATGTCTGAATTTGACATTGCACTGCCTTCACATTTCCTGGCACACACCATGGAGTCCTTGAACATGTAGGTAGTGAGTGGCGTGCACATTTTCTGCACTGCATAGACCCACTTCCATGGAAACTGCCACCTTTCAACAGGTCTGATCACAGAAGCAATTCAAAGTTGACCCAGCATGCATGCCAGGTTATATGTTGTGTGTCACATGTCTGCCTGATGCGTTTGCTGTCGGTGTGTGTGTGTGTTGTGTGCTTCTGACATGTGTAGTGACCTTTTTTCTCTCTATTTTTCAGGTGATGACGCAATGGAGGCGGAGGATGGTGTTGTCATGCCAGACACAGGGTTGTTACCACTACATCAAGCCGGCACTAGTGGGGGTCGTGGGGTGGTAGGCCACGAAAACCCCCAAGTGCTACAATCCATCTTGTCTCTGGCTGCCTATGAGTCCAGCCTTGATGACGACTCTGACGTCCATGTTGAGTTGGATGAGCATCAAGTCCAAGTGTCAGGGGTGAGTGATTCTGATGTGGACACTCCTCTGTCCGCGACACCTGCACTGAGGGATCAGACAGTCTTGGTTCCTCCACCTGTGGTGGTTCGGGACGCAGGGTCACCCTCCACACCAGTCACTGATGTGCCTGGGACATCACGTCGACGGGGGCATGTAGTCGTGCAGCCGCGGGCGATGCCAACACAGCGAGGACCCCCGGTCCTTGGGTCCAGCAGGGGTCAAGCCCAGCAACGCAGTCGCCGCGCGCAACCGCAGTATACTGAGTGGGAGCAAGACATGACTGCCAATTCCGAACGGTATGAGGCAGCAATGGAGAACATCGCTGAGAGCATGGAGCGTGTGGCCTGATCTGTGCTCCCCCCTTCTAGGCAGGTGCTTCTCCAGCAGCAGGCGGCACAGTCCACGGGTCGCTTGCTCAGGCTGGGCATGGCGGCCTCAGACAGGGCACGCCAGGCTGAAATGTCGTCTCTGCGTCAAGCAATTGCTTCTCACGCAGAGGCGCACATGGATGCCCTGAGGGAGGAGTATGCTTCCCTCAAATCCACTCTGGGTGTCCTTATGATGTCCCAGAGGCAGTGGGCAGAGGAGAGGTTTGCACAGCTTGAGCGTACCATCTCGGCTGAGCTACAGGCTTGCCGGGAGGTGCAGCGGTTGTCCAGCCAGGCCTTGCAGGAGGAACTCCCTGTTACACGTGCTACCTTGCAAGAGGAAGCACGTGTATCACGTGAGGTTCTGCATGCAGACCTACGTCACATCGCCACACAGAACCAGGCTCACCCGTCCGGCAGACTTGCTGCCGACGAGGGGCAAGCTGCGGCTAGGCGTGGCCAGGCTACTGTGCCATGTCCTCCTTTACAGGATGAGCCAGACTTGGACGACCATCTATCTCCCACATAGGTCAGGCTGTGCAGGCGTTGAGCCCATGGAGGTTTTTTTTTGGCTCAGCATCATTGCATGTGGATGATGAGCAGCACCCTGTACCTCCCCCCTCCTGGGTGCCTCCCCTCCCCCCGGGTCGTATGTGGCCATTTTTGATTTTTCTTTTAGTTTAGTTAGTTAAGTTTCTGTTTGATAGTTAGTTTAATTAGGTAATGTAGGTTTTCCATAGTTAGTGTAATTAGTTAATATAGTTTAAAATTGCTTGTCTATTGTGCTTTCATGTGACGGTGCGGTGCTTTGTGGCTTTTGAAGGCATCCACTGTCTGTTCCAGCTGGGCCCTTCAGGATTGTCTTGTGTATGTGTTTGCTGCTTGGGGTCCTTGACTCACGTATGCCACTCCTGCCTCCCTTATCCATGGGCTCGCAAGGATGGTTCGGTGTCACAACCTTTTACACAAGGGCTTTGGACTGTCATATCTGTGGCATGTCTGGTGCTGTGTGACTTATGTTTACACCCCTAGTGGGGATGATTTTAGTGTTATTGTCCACTGTTCAGCTTTTGCTAGATGGGGTGTTTCATGATTAATGTGTACATTCATTGCTATGCATTGTGTAGTATGTTTCTTATCTTTACTGTACACGTGCTTGTTGCAATTCATGCCGTAGATAGTGTTCCACACTTTGGATGTGAAAGACGGACTGATGGTGTGATTTCTGATGTGACTCTCTGACATGGTCAAGTAATGAGATGCCTGAAGAGACACACACAGATGACTTGGAAGCATTAATCATGTGTTTCATGCCCTTTCTGCAGGGGGGTGAGCCTCCAGAGCACCTTTGCCAGCAGACATGGCCCATTGGATGTCTGAATTCTGGACACGTTTGTTGGTGCCCACATGCACATGTGTGCACAAGCAGAGGCACAGGGATTGCAGACCTACATCCTAGAACTGCTGACGTGTTCCAAGGAACTCCAGGCAAGGTGAGCAGCACAGGGGGGCCACAACACAGCAAAGCTTGCACCAGGCGAGTTGCACATGCAGGCTTAGTCACAGCACTGAGGGTGAGCTTGGACGAATATTGGTGTTGAAGCACATAATGCAGCTCAGATGTGTTGGTGGACTGATGGCTGTTGATTGTAAGGTTGACTGGGACACCTGCAGGGGCAGTGGCACATACCCTCCGGTACACCATGGTCCATTGAGGCACTTGTATCAACCATGTAGCCTTCCGAGACATGGAAAGGGGAAGCTCACAGGGACATACAGCAAGGGACATACTGGGGTGCAGTGCATTTCATTTCCATGTACATTTTGATAAATGCACTGCCAACTTTGTTTCGGTCATGGTAGTACACAACTTGTTCTGAAGTCATGGCTTGTTATATGGTTATGTCTGGTTACCCAGGGAACATTGCATGTTGTGTGAATTGTGACACATTGGTGTTCCATTTGCCACGCACCCACCGGCGGCTGACTTACTGCATTGACTGTGTATGACCCATCACAGGAGTAATGTTATATATGGGTACGAAGCATCTACACCAGATTGTCTGTTTGTAGAGTAGTTTGTTGCTATGGGGCATGTTTGGTGGTGTGTTTTTGTGTAATTGGCACATACAGGTTGTTGACCGTGGCTCTCTTTGCAGCATTGCAGTGCTCCTGTAACCGGACCTGAGAGTGCGCAGGCAGGAGGCCAGCACATAAAACCAGAGCTAAGTGTCTTGTTGTTTTTCTTTCAAACTGCTCTGCATAGGCTTGCTGGGGGGGTGCACTAATGCATGGATGAATGTGTAATTCAATTTGGTATGTTTTTTCCCCCTAATCACCCGGAATCCTATGCAATTTTGAACCCTGTACCCTCTACCCGGTGTTCCTGCTTCCCGTACCTATCCAAGCAACGTTCCCTAACCCTCTTTCCCCGCTGGGGTTGTGGATGCCTGTGTAAGCCCCAAACTTGCAGGCGCCAAAACCCTAGAGGGGGTGGTTGGTTCGTGCCACTCCTAAGCCTGGACTACAGAAGGCCATGACAATGATGTCCAAGTTTGTTTGGATTGTGTATGTGTTCATGCAGGTAGTACATTTTCGTGCATTCCCTACTTTCATGTGTCATTCCTCCTCCCCTCTCCTGCCACTCATTCCAGTTATCCAGTGTGCCAACACCTGTCCCGACTGCATATCCCTGACCCTCCTTCCCCACCAGGGTCTCAGGGGCCTGTGTGAGTTTGACCTTGCAGGCACCCGGGACACGGTGGGGGTGGTTATTTCGTGACACTCCCGCGCCTGTACACGGGACCTGTGACAGTACACATCCGTTCATGGTGCATCATTCTATGTTATGTACCACACATGGTTCACATCCTGTTGTGACATTGTTTTACTGTGCTACCTTGGTTGTTGCATCATTGTGGTAGTACTTGGCCTTTTTGAGGTACTGCTACGTCAAGTCATCTACTGGAGGGTGTTCTGGTTCGTTTTTCTGGCTTGGATTTTGTGATTTTGGAAATGAGTGTGGATTCTGAGGGTGCAGGCACCTTTTTACACACAAGGTGGCAGATGGTGACGAAGGGGAAAGGTGATCCTGTGGCCAGGTGGAATTGAGGGTTGAAGGCTCCATGACCCAGGTGCAGTTGTTCAGTGGGTCATGGTCATTTGTGATGGGGGGGGTTGTTGTTGATAGTTGCCTTGACCTGCAGTGTGATGGGAACCCTGACATTGTAATGGTGGTATCCTATGTACATGTTGTGTTCTGCTGATCAATGCCTGTTCATGTGTTGTGTTTACCTTTCAGGTGTGAGGGGATAGTTGTGGTTTGACATGCTGGGGTGTACACATGGTGAATGTTCACATGTGATGTGTAGAGAACACTGATGGTCACTCGATTGCACATGCATATGTTGAGTGCATGTCCTTGCTGACCCACACATTTGCACTCTGATGCACTACATGTACAACCACCCTTGCATATCCACGTGTACACTGTTTGCCTTCTGGTGCCCACTGTGTCCCTGCAGCACATGTTCTGTGACCAATTATGGATCCTGTACATGCCTAATTTGCTTTTTGATGTGGTCTGTCGCTTCGATGTGATGCTCAGGGTGTGCATCACACACAATGGCTGTTCACTGTGCTGTGCGCTGAGCAGTGTGTTGCAGGAGTAGGACACAGCACACAGAAGCTGCAGTGTTGATTTTGCAATGCACAATGTGCATATAGACAGGCATTCATTGTTATGTTACATCTACAACTCTTGTAATGCATTTGGAAATGACTTATTTTGGGTGGGAGGTTGTTGGTCAGTCATTTCATCTGATTCCAGGTCAGGCATCATTTTCTGATGCCACTGTACATTTTGGACATGGCAATGTGTACCTTATTGTTACTTTGTTGGTGTATGGGTATTGCTTGCCATGTCATGTTGTGGTTTGGGAGCGTTTGAGTGACATAACAGTGATGGCCATGGCCTGTTTTGCAGGTGTGTGTGTTTCACACCTTGCATGTCAGGGTCATCCGCTTCTCAAAGCAACTAGCTGGGGGTAGATCTCTCTCCGCGGCAGGGCCCTCCCTCTGGAACAGCCTTCCTGCCTCACTGCAACTTGAGGAGAACCATCTCCAGTTCGGGAAGCACCTCAAGACCTTCCTCTTTGCTTCTGCTTTCTCTCTGCCTCTCCCTTGCAAAATTCTTCACTGGAACTGCACTGGATCTGCAACTGGGCCACTCTCACCAACCTCGGTCCCTGGCCCAGCCACTCTCCACTTGCACTGCCTCCCTGGCAACCGATGCACTGCGGGACTGTCTCTCTATCCCTACAACCCCCCCTTCCCAGCACTTGTCTGCACTTACCTTTGCAGTTGCCACCAGCTGGCCTATGTATTTGTTTTTTGGTCTACTTACCCTGTACTGCACTCCCCCCCTCCCCTTCCCCTTGCACTTTTCCCTTCCCCCTACCCCTGCACTCGCACAATCTAAATGACACCTGGCCTAGTAGTACCGTTGTCTGTCTTCCCTTGTTCTCCCCTCCCTGCCTCATCGCACCTTGAAATACTTGTGTATAGGCCATATCATGTCATGTCATATGTGTGCCTTTTGGTCACACTGGATAGCTTGTGTTTAAGTAGCTAGGGATGCAGACAATGTGGCACTTCCATGGCAACTATCTCAGGGTGGTAGGGTTGTGACAGTTGACTGTCTCTTTGTCATCATCGATTGTCACCTGGTATGTGCCAGGCCTGTGTGCACTCCGCAGGGGTGGGAGTTTAGGTGAAAAATGTGGCCACAAGCTGAGTCCGGGCTTCCTCGCCACGTGCCCTGTCCCCTCCCATGGGCAGCGCCTGTGGTTGGGGATGTTGGGGCACCACCATGTACACCGGGACGCCCTGCCGTGTTGCAACATTGTGCAGGATGCATGCTGCCACAATGATCCTGCACACTACTGGTGGTGCATAGAGTAGCTGCCTGCCAGAGCGGTCAAGGGAGCAGAAACGTAACTTGAGCACTCCGAATGTGCGCTCCACTATGGCCCTGGTTGCAATATGGGGGGCGTTGTATCTTACCTGGGGACGGTGTGGTGGGGTTCCGGATTGGCGTCATCATGTGGTTGCTCAGAGGGTAGTCACTGTCCCCTGGGGAGGTGTAAATGGTTGTGATTATTGGGGTTTGTTTATTTGTGTGTGTGTGTGTGACATGCATGCATGTGCAAGGGCATTTGTACTCACCTAGGAGCCAGGTGTCGCCATGCTGCCCAGCTTCCAGGGCCCGGCTCAGGGCGGACATTCTGTATATGAAACTGTCATGGGTGGAGCCAGGGTAGTTTGCATAGAGAGAGGTGATGATTCCCTTTGCATCGCATACCACCTGTACATTGATGGAATGCCAGTACTTGCGGTTTCGGTAGATGTGCTCAGTGGCCCTAGATGGACGTAGGGCCACATGGGTGCAATCTATGGCACCGAGCACTTTGGGGAAGTGTGCCACCCTGAAAAAATCCAGGACAACGGCCTGCCTTTCTGCGGGTGTTCTGGGCATGTATATGTGCCTGCGGACTGAGGGGCGCGCTGTCATGATTGCCAGTACCTGGTGTAGGCAGCGTGACTGCGTGGCCTGTGAGACCCCCCCCCACTATGGCAGTAGTCCGCTCAAATGACCCAGTGGCCAAAAAATGCAGGACATTGAGCAGCTTCTCCAAGGGGCTCAATGCTTGGGAGCAAAGGGTGGGGGATGTAAGGTCATCTTCCCACTCCCTGACCAGATCTAGGATGATGTGGGGTGGAAACCTATACCTGCCATAGACCTGGTCGTCAGGCATCCCAAAAAGGCTTGTCCGTGGTGCGAAAATGCATGCCCTGGCTATTCTCCTCCTCCTGCGGTGTCCCACGATCAGTGCTGCGACAAATGGGGCATTCATCGTAGCTGTATATACGTGTTTGTTGTTTGTGCGCACTTTTATACTGTGCGCGGGGACGCTTCCGCCTGCCTTCGTGTGGCGGACGTGTTGATGCCTGTGTGCATCTTTTGCCGTGCGCGGTTTCCCGTATTCGAATCCATGAATACGCGTTGTTGGTGTGCGTGTGGGCGTTCCGTGTAGTTCCCTGCAGTACTTTATCAGTTACGCCTTCTTTTTCACACGTTATTCCCCATTCCGCGTGTTACGCCCACTGTTCCGCCCACTTTGGTTGTGTGCACCGCGCTATGTGCGCTTTTGCTGTGCGCGTAGCACACGCCGTGTGTGCCTGCGTGCGCCACGGCAGGATTGGGCGCACGGACAGCGGGAAACACGCGCAGCGTCTTCCTTGAATCGCACACGTGCGCATGCGCTGCGTTTCTCGCGCTTGAACTACCTTGCGCCTGCTTGCGCTGGGATTTTCGGCGCACGTTTGCTCCATGAATCGACCCCTGGATGTTTTCTCCCTTGCATGTTTTGGCAGGTGCACTCTCCCCAGTAGATCCTTCAGATATTTTAGAAATGGGAATGCAAGCATGTCTGCTTCCGTCCCGCACCAGGAACAGGCCCATAACCCAAATTCCTGCTCAAGTATCATCAGAGTAAGAGTCACCTTAGAAGATTTAATATGTGGTTTTGTTTCAGACAACTGCCTAGCATACAATGCGAAAATGAAATTGAAAGCTGAACATTTATTTCATCCAGCCCCTTACCCCTCCCTCACCAACCCCACCACTGAAAAATATATTTTTTTGGCAAACTCCAGATGGCTAAAATTGAATTTAGCAAGGCGGATTGGTCGTACAGTCCAAAAGAGAATTTGAAATGCATGCTTTTTGATCCTTGATATACTCTGTTTTAACATTAACATTGCTTGAATTTGACTTGGTTTGGCTTGTAGCTGCATGGGAATATGGGGCTGATTCATGGAGCAAACGTGCACCGAAAATCTACGCGCAAGCAGGCGCAAGCAGGCGCAAGCGGAAAAAAACAGGCGCACGCGCACGCGTGCGATTCATGGAAGTCCCTGCGCGTGTTTTCCTCGGGATGTGCGCCAAACCCGTGCATGGCGCACACGTCACTGCAACATCCCGAAAGACGTGCGCGACGCGCACAGTGAAAGCGCACAACCTCGGCGCATACACTAGAAAGTGGGCGGAACACGGGGCGTAACGCGCGGAATGGGGAACAACTCGCGAAAACAAGGGCGTAACTGGGGATGTACTGCAGGGAAGCAGACGGAACGCCCACACGCACCTGAACCACACGTATTCATGGAATCGAATAGGGCAAAGTCACGCACAGCGAAAGACACGCACAAGCCGAAACACATCCACCGCACGAAGGCAGGCGGTAACGTCCCTGCGCATTACAAAAGTGGCAACATACAGCAATTGGGCCTGTGCGAGCGGGGCACGTGTATATCGGGGGTGCACGGGAAGTAACACACGCGATTGAGCGGGGTACGTGTATTTCGGGGGTGCGCGTGAACTCTTTCACGCGATCGGGCCTGGGGGAGCGGGCTACGTGTATATCAGGGGTTCGCGTGAACTTTTTCACGCGATCGGGCCTGGGGGAGCGGGCTACGTGTATTTCAGGGGTTCGCGTGAACTTTTTCACGCGATCGGGCCTGGGGGAGCGGGCTACGTGTATATCAGGGGTTCGCGTGAACTTTTTCACGCGATCGGGCCTGGGGGAGCGGGCTACGTGTATTTCAGGGGTTCGCGTGAACGTTTTCACGCGATCGGGCCTGGGGGAGCGGGCTACGTGTATATCAGGGGTTCGCGTGAACTTTTTCACGCGATCGGGCCTGGGGGAGCGGGCTACGTGTATTTCAGGGGTTCGCGTGAACTTTTTCACGCGATCGGGCCTGGGGGAGCGGGCTACGTGTATTTCAGGGGTTCGCGTGAACGTTTTCACGCGATCGGGCCTGGGGGAGCGGGCTACGTGTATATCAGGGGTTCGCGTGAACTTTTTCACGCGATCGGGCCTGGGGGAGCGGGCTACGTGTATTTCAGGGGTTCGCGTGAACGTTTTCACGCGATCGGGCCTGGGGGAGCGGGCTACGTGTATATCAGGGGTTCGCGTGAACGTTTTCACGCGATCGGGCCTGGGGGAGCGGGCTACGTGTATTTCAGGGGTTCGCGTGAACTTTTTCACGCGATCGGGCCTGGGGGAGCGGGCTACGTGTATTTCAGGGGTTCGGGCTAAGTGTATTTCAGGGGTTCGCGTGAACTTTTTCACGCGATCGGGCCTGGGGGAGCGGGCTACATGTATTTCAGGGGTTCGCATGAACTTTTTCACGCGATCGGGCCTGGGGTAGCGGGGTCTCATTCACGCGATCGGGCCTGGGGGAGCGGGGTACCACTCACCGTCTGCCTTGCGTGTAGAAGAACGCGTAGCCAACACCCGCTGTGAAGTAATAGCGTGTGAACCCCAACGGATGGAAAACACACGCACCGCACGAAAAGCACGTACAGAACATAAAGGCACGCGGGATCTCCAAGCCCTGCCAGGGCAACGCCCGTGCGCAAAACGTCACAGACGCGCTTACGCTGTAAGGGCCTTTGGTCCAATGAAATCGCATACGCGTGCTGACGCGCTTACGCGCTAAGGGCCTTTCCTCGATTTTCACGCTGACGTGCAGGATTTTCACGTGCCAAATCACTCCGTATCAAGCTGGCCACGCGAAAACACACAGAAGACCACGCTCCTGCCCAGAAGGCCAAATTACTGCCCCCCAGTGCCCCGAGCAGCCTCCCACGTGCCATCTGCTGCTGCCTGCCTGCCTGCCTGCCTGCTGCCACCGTGCCCTGCCATTTGGTGCCTGCACATCAGCCATCTGCAGGGGTCCAGTTGCTGTGTCCACCCCTGCCGGAACAGAAGACTCCCGACTCGGATAACATCGCTCCACAGCCCAGCCCCAGGACCCAGTTGCCCACCCACTCCTGCCCCTGGGGTTGCCATGTTGGGCACATCCACATCTGGCACCAGTGGCAACCCCCGGCCAGAGGGGCAGAGGGGCACCAGCTTCACTGCCACTGAAGTTGGTGTCCTGGTGGAGCAAGTCCTGGGGCAGTATGATGCCCTCTTCGGATCGTCCCGCGCCAACAAGGAAGGACGGGAGAGGATCTGGGCCGACTGTGTGGTTGCCATCAACGCGGAGGGGGTGGCAACCCGCACCATCCAGAAGGTCAAGAAGCGCTGGGAAGACTTGAGGTCCAGGACCCTCATAAAGGCCCGGCGCCTCGTGGAGGGGGGCCGGGGCCGCATGAGTTCCATCCAGATGAGGGTCCTGGAACGCGTACACCCAGCGCTCCACGCCCAGGTCCTTGAGAGGGAGACCCGTCTGGAGTTGAGCGGTAAGTGGCCAAGCATTGCTGTGTGAGACAGGGCATGTTGCAGTGTGCTGGTTGCCTGTGTGACATAGGCCATGTACGCATGTATGTGTGCAGGGACATCATGGTAATGCATGTGCGACCAGTAATGTGTGAACCGCACGGTCGTTGCATGTGTTTAAATGCGACATGGGGAGCCCTATGCAGATTGTACACATGAGAGCATGGCAGTCTCTGTTCCTGGACATGGGTGGGGGTGAGGGATGGGTGCTGATGCCAGGTACATATATGGTATCCATGTCTGTGTGCCTGACCTGCGTGTCTGTGACTTGTGAATGCCATGGATGCATGACACATGTCTGTGACAATGTACAGATTCACTGATGCAGCCTAGTCATCCTTGTATCCACTGTGATTGGGGTGTACGGGGCCAGATAGATGTGACTGAGGTGAAGTGTGTGCATGTGATAGGCATGACCCATGATGCATGTGAGTACCATTACATTGTATGTTTCGAGAGTCCATTGGACATGTATGGAAATGTCCATGGCATGCACCATGACTGTCACTGTGTGTGTTTTGCCTGGACTGACACATGTGTTGTGGAGGGACATGATGGAAGTGTACTTTGACAGTGGCACTCATCTGCTATTGCTTCCTGTCTAGGGGACCATTGTACAGTACCCTGATGCTTGTGTTCTATGTCTCCCTCTACGCAGCGGCTAGTGAAGAAGAGGGCGGAGACGGCGCTGTGGAGCAAGGCGGCGGGGATGCCCCCACGGCTGCAGCGGAAGGGGTGGGTGAGCCCCCACAGGGGCCTGCTACGGCGGAAGACGGTGAGGAGCCATCCAGGTTGGTGGTTTCCACAGAGGAGGAGGAGGCCGCCACTGAGGCGCACATGGGGCCTGGTGGGGGCATCCCTGCTGGTGCAAGTGGTGCAGTCCAGGGCAGGGGCAGGAGGCAGCACAGGTCACCGTGGAGGGGCCTGTGCATGTCGCTGTCCCTGACCCTGTGGGTGCACCACCAGGCACCAGCAGGGATGCCCCTTCCCAGGCCCGTCCGCAGGTAGAGGGGATGTCCATGTCATCTGACTCCCCCCCACCTGCGGACGAGGGGACCCCTGGCCGTATGGAGAAGGTCCTGATTGGGGTCGCGATGCGCACGGCTGTGATTCGTGATGCTGTGCGTGCTTCCCAGGAGGAGCACGCACATCATCACGAAGAGCACCGTGCCGACGTGGCCCAATTGGGATCGTCCATGTTCGGGGGTTTCCTGCAAGTGTCGGCCAATCTGGCGGCCCTCTCCTCCTCCGTGGAGACTATACGCCAGTCGTTCTCCTTGCCGTCTTCCGGCCCAGATGCCACCAGGGCCCCCTGTGGACCTGCCCTGACCAATGCAGCCAGCTCGGTGGGGATCCCATCCCTGCCACAGTCGGGAGTCAGAGGTCCAGCAGGGGTGGACAACACAGCAACTGGACCCCAGCAGATGGAGGATGTGACGGCATCATCGGGCAGGGCACGTGCACGATGGCGTTGGTGGTTTCCATCAGCCTGGATGCCGTTGTGCTGGCACAGGCAGTTGCGTCGGAGGCAGCAGCAGGCTCCACGTGGGAGGCATCATGGCTCGGGGCCATCAACATCAGGGGTGCAGGCATCGGCCGGAGGGCAGGAGAACCCTGGAATGGGAGTGGCTTCCGTGTGGGAGCGGTTGTGCCAGCAGATAGGTGCGGAGCGGCAGCGGGCAGAGGAGGAACGGCTCACAATGGTCAGGGCTGAGGACTCCATGCGGAGGGCGCTGAGGCGGGCTGAGTGCCTCGAGGGTCTTCGCAGGGAGTTGGAGCTGGACACTGCATTATCCCTGCGGGACCTCGGGGCCAGGGAACATGCCCGCCTCCAAGCCATTGAACGGGAGTTCGATGATGCCCTGGCCCATGACAACAACCAGTGAGCCGTCGGACTAGTCCGCTGCCTTTGTATATAGTTATATAGTTAGTGGTAGGTTTCCTTTAAATTATTTTTTTTTATTTGGTTGCGATTGGACAATGCGCCACATTTTTGTATATAGTTCAGTTTTTAGTTAGTTGTCATAGTTAGGTTTCATTTGGTTGGGCTCATGGACCCGGGATTATCTTGTAAATAGTTCTTCAATGGATTTTTTGATTTTTTGGATTTTTTTCATGGACATTAATCTTCTTTTTGTTGTTTTGCTTTGTGGTTTTTCTCATTTCATTTCCATTCAAGTTGATTTTCAATACATTTTTATTTTCATCCTTCAATGTGTCGTATCATCTCATTACTTTCATGCATGTCATGTTGGGTGTTTTAACATTCACTTGCAGCCATTGTGTGTGACAGACATGTGTTCATTTGCATTATTTACATTGGGTGTGTAACATGTAATTGCCTTTGATATGTGGGTGGATGTGATAGTTGGTTGGGCCTTTTGGCAGGGGAGGATGGCCATTACGGACATGATTGGGGATTGTTGGGACCCAGGTGCAGGGGGGCATGGATGGGACATGGGCGAGGGCCTGGTGGAGGGTGCCCCTGCACTGCTGGGGGGTAGGGGGATGGGGAACATGAGTTAGACATGGGTGGGGGCCTGCTGGCAGGTGCCCCACAGTGCTGCGGGGTGGGGGTGGTGGGGAACATGAGTTGGACATGGGTGGGGGCCTGCTGGCAGGTGCCCCGCAATGCTGGGGGTGCAAGGAGACATGAGTTGGACATGGGTGGGGGCCTGCTGGCAGGTGCCCCGCAATGCTGGGGGTGGGGGTGCAAGGGGACATGAGTTAGACATGGGTGGGGGCCTGCTGGCAGGTGCCCCACAGTGCTGGGGGTGGGGGTGCAAGGGGATATGAGTTGGACATGGGTGGGGGCCTGCTGGCAGGTGCCCCACAGTGCTGGGGGGTGGGGGTGGTGGGGAACATGAGTTGGACATGGGTGGGGGCCTGCTGGCAGGTGCCCCACAGTGCTGGGGGGTGGGGGTGGTGGGGGACATGAGTTGGACATGGGTGGGGGCCTGCTGGCAGGTGCCCCACAGTGCTGGGGGGTGGGGGTGGTGGGGGACATGAGTTGGACATGGGTGGGGGCCTGCTGGCAGGTGCCCCGCAATGCTGGGGGTGGGGGTGCAAGGGGACATGAGTTGGACATGGGTGGGGGCCTGCTGGCAGGTGCCCCACAGTGCTGGGGGGTGGGGGTGGTGGGGAACATGAGTTGGACATGGGTGGGGGCCTGCTGGCAGGTGCCCCACAGTGCTGGGGGGTGGGGGACATGAGTTGGACATGGGTGGGGGCCTGCTGGCAGGTGCCCCACAGTGCTGGGGGTGGGGGTTGTGGGGGACATGAGTTGGTGATCATTAGTGCAAGGAGACATGTGCCTTTGCTGGGGGGCATGCCCATGTTGGGTGGGCTGCCTGCGGGACATGACAAGGGATGCAGGGTAGTCCCCTGTGGTGTGGGCTGCCTGCAGGGGCCGTGGAGGGTGTACAGGGAACACCTGGGAGGACCCACATTGGCAAATCACATGTAGGACTCCCCGGCACCCCTGAAATACACTTACCCTGCTGAAATTGCGTGTAAAACTTTCCGCGCACCCCTGGTATACACGCACACGCTCCCCCAGGCCAGATCGCGTGTGGAACTTCTCGCTCACCTCTGAAATACAAGCGCCCAGGCCAATCGCGTGTGGAACTTCCCGCGCACCTCTGAAATACACGTGCCCAGGCCAATCGCGTGTGGAACTTCCCGCGCACCCCTGAAATACACGCGCCCAGGCCAATCGCGTGTGGAACTTCCCGCGCACCCCTGAAATACACGCAACCCAGGCCATTCGCGTGTGGAACTTCCCGCGCACCCCTGAAATACACGCACCCTGGCCATTCGCATGTGGAACTTCCCGCGCACCCCTGAAATACACGCGCCCAGGCCAATCGCGTGTGGAACTTCCCGCGCACCCCTGAAATACACGCACCCAGGCCAATCGCGTGTGGAACTTCCCGCGCACCCCTGAAATACACGCGCCCAGGCCAATCGCGTGTGGAACTTCCCGCGCACCCCTGAAATACACGCATCCAGGGTAATCGCGTGTGGAACTTCCTGCGCACCCCTGAAATACACGCGCCCAGGCCAATCGCGTGTGTAACTTCCCGCGCACCCCTGAAATACACGCACCCAGGCCATTCGCGTGTGGAACTTCCCGCGCACCCCTGAAATACACGCGCCCAGGGCAATCGCGTGTGGAACTTCCCGCGCACCCCTGAAATACACGCACCCAGGCCATTCGCGTGTAGAACTTCCCGCGCACCCCTGAAATACACGCACCCAGGCCATTCGCGTGTGTAACTTCCCGCGCACAACCCTGAAATACACGCGCCCAGGCCAATCGCGTGTGGAACTTCCCGCGCACCCCTGAAATACACGCACCCAGGCCATTCGCGTGTAGAACTTCCCGCGCACCCCTGAAATACACGCACCCAGGCCATTCGCGTGTGGAACTTCCCGCGCACCCCTGAAATACACGCGCCCATGGCAATCGGGTGTGGAACTTCCCCTGCACCCTGAAATACACGTACCCTGCTGATATCGCATGTGGAACTTCACGCGCACCCCGAAATACACGTACCCTGATGGAATCGCGTGAGGTACTTCCCGCGCACCCCAGTGATACACGTAGCCCGCTTGCTGTGCTGGTACAGGGTTAGCGCAGCCCTTTGCGCTGGATTGGGTATATTGATGGCTTTTCCCTGCGCGAGAGGCGTTCTTGGGGGCGTAACTGGCGCTGCTGCAGGGTCGCTGCGCCACGGCTGGTTTTGGTGGCTAGAATCCATGAATACGCTGTGCGCGGAAATGGATTTTAGCGCACGCGGCTGGCGCAGGGATTCGCACGCGCACACTGTGCGCCAGCCGCGTGCGCCACTTGTGCGCTGAATTCTATGAATTACCCCCTATAATTATCACGCAAGAGATGTGGCTCCACCAATCAGCTGGCCCAGGACCTGGGCAGTAACTGCTAGTATTTGAGCCACGTCAAAAGGCTTGCTGTATCTAATGTTTGTTTTTAGTAAACATACCAGTTGCTAATGGTTTGTGCTCTCTTTTTATGGCTCCTCCGATTCCCTAAGCATGGCAGCAATGGAAACAAAAAGGAGCTTCTTAAATTGATGTAGTGCATCTCTCTTTTTCATGGCTCCACCACTTAAAAATATTTCAACAATGGCGACTTGTTTAAGCTCCAGACTCATTGCGTCTTAAAAAAATACATTGTTTTTTTCATTTGCAATCTTCAAAAACATATATTGGATCTGAACAGTCCCGATTTTAAAGCTTTTCATACTGCATAAAACCTCAGCTTAAAAAACATTTAATTTTACATAAGATTCATTTTGAAAATGCCTTCTATACACTGCAGCAGTTGAACTTTGAAAAAAATCAATGCCATTTTGGTATTACAGAACGTAATATTAGGCGCGTCAGTGTTTTCTTTCCCGTCAAAGGAGTACACCGTTTAGTCAAATGTCTTTTTTTGCTTCAAATGCTCAATGTCTGAACCTTTGACATTGTAAAATTAGGTGTGCTTTGTCCTAGTCCTAGTCAAAGGAGTGATACACTTTGTGAATTTCTTTGAACTCATGGCCTTTGGGATTTCTAAAGAAGCCAAACGGGCTATTGATGTCTTTGATGATTGAACAAGATGAAGTAATGTATACAATCAGTGAGCTCATGATTGGTAAGGAAGCTTTGACATGATTTGTCGGCCATCTTTGAAGAACTGCATTAGCAGCTCGTTTGTTGTTCCATGTCTTTCACACGTGTTGTAAGCTGCCTCTGCTGCTATTTTGTCTTTACATTCACGTTCAGCAGATTGGTCTCTTACAACCCTGTGTCTGTTATTTCAAAGCTTGTGTGGATTTGATAACAGTGGACAAGTTCAAATATGTTTGTGGGTTTTTATTTCCCACCAAACCACACCAGTGTGCCATTTTAAACAATGGCCTCAATGTGTTTTCTGTCTCAAGTTTTTCTGCATACATTTCTCGTGTATGTATCACTCGACTGAAATGGGCCATCTGCATGGGTCCAGAATGCCATATATGTTACATTATTGTGATTTAAACCGTGGACCGCTGCCATTTTTATGGTGTCCAGGCGCTCTGGTGGATCTGATGTGTCCTGGGTTTGATTTGTGTTGGTGGTGTTTTGGTATATGAGTGTGTATGGGGTAGTTTCCGTGTCTGTGGTTTAGTTTTCTGTAGTGTGTTGGGTCGAGTTGGGTGTTGCAGAGTGTTCTCAAATTCTATGTAAAATAAGAGGCAGAAGTGGAACCAGTACATGTTCTTTCCTTGTGACATGAGCAGTTCAAAGATCGTTTAGCATGCCTTTTGTGTAGTTCACAAATGCTGCATTAAACGATGACTTGATTTGTGTCATTTTGTATTTATTTTCTATTTTGTCTAGTGCCTAACCCTCCTTGCAGCTGCTTCACAATGCATTTTGATAGGCACTGGGCAGGGCTGGGGGGTGGAGGGTTGTTGGCTTGGGGGTGGGGGAGGTATAGCCGTGTTTCTTTCCTTTCAGTTGTAGCCCCGGGGCTACAACCAAAAGGCTAGCTAGCCCCGAGTCCCGACATTAGCGTAGCCCCAGATCTTTTCCAGACCTAGCATCACCCCTGATAGGGGCAAACGATTAAGGCAACATATTTATGTTCTAGTTTGACCATGTAGCACAAGTGCACCACCCTAATCAAGGAGGAGAATCCAGCTGGCAATCTTCTAATGGTGCCATCTCCGTAGCATGGGGTCTCTGCTGATCTCGCGTTCCCTTTCTTGTTTGCCCCCAATGCAGAGAATCCAACTGGGTCAGATGTATAAAGGCGACTGCCATGAAAAAAACATTGAGGCTGCCATGACAGCGGATACCCAACAAACAATTCCCGTCATTCTACAGATGCCTGTCACCACGGCTTACGAGATATATTTTTACTGAGATCTGCATTACAAATTAAGAGCCTTGTCAAAATGGGCTGTCCAAAAGCAGAGCACATGTTGCTAAATTGTACTTTTCTGAAAATACAGTCAATTTTGATTCTTTGTGATATAAACAAGGAAACCTCGCCTAACGAACTGAACCTTTTTCCACATGTTTACTATATATATATATATATATATATATATATATATATATATATATATATATATTTAATATACTTTATCGGGCAAGTGCAAGCATCTTTTATATGGGGTGTTGTCTTTTCACTTTCCTTATGAACTCAAACTGCTTTACCACATGTTAAAAAGTATGGAAAATCCATAGGGATTGATGCCTCTCTGTCAAAATCAGAATACTGATATGGATGGAGACGCATGCAGACTTTCTGCATGGAGTGGGGGAAATACAGCATTGGTTTTATGGTGCATCTTTTTTGTTCTGTGTGGCAAATCTGTTAGTAGCAGACAGAGACTCCATTTGTCTCATTTTAACTTTTGACAGGTGGACACACACCCAGTTTCTGGTCTTAGTCCCATCTCCTGTTGATGTACTTTGATATAAACTTAATATACATTTGACAAATAAATTATATAAAAAATGTTTGACATCGATTTTATCTCATATGTATATTTTTGTATGAAGTGTTTTCTAATTTATATTAGCTTTGATATAAGTGAATATACATTTATATAAAATCTATATAAAGATGGGAGCAGTGCTCGACTAGGTTGCTCAGCCGAGGGTGAAGCGAGCTCTGAAGACTGGGACTGTGAATCTAGGGTTTTGCACAGTGACGCGTTGCTGGCGTCACAGAGGTTCTCCGCCCCCGGGTGATAGGAAGCGGATATACACTTTATATCAAATTGATAAACCCCCTAAGTTTTTGATAGCAATTTTACTGAACCCCAACAATAGTTTTCTCTTGCAAAAAGAGGCCAAACAGGCCCGTGGTAGCTTAGTCTTGTGCAGAAGGGATTTGACCTGGCAGTTCTTGGTAGGTGGCACTTTTTAGGGAGGCTCCAAAGGTTTGATTTATATATGGTATTTCCCCTTCTGTAATGGGCAAAGGGGGCTGAAAAATGATGGTTGGGAAGGTTGCCCATAGCAACTGCCAGAGATTAAGATTCATTCATAACTTTTCAGCCATTACCTTTTAGTTTTTATTTACTTCATCATAAATGGAAGCCTACAAGTATCAGGATACTAATTAATGTGAACATGAACGGTCTTGTCTGGGTTACCAACTGTATTTTGAAGATTGAAATACAACTAGCAAAACAAAGTCTGTAATATGTTCACCTACGTATAGTTACTTTTTGACACATACCTGCAGATTCTTATTCACAATATGAAAAATATTTGAAATTATAGAAAAAAGCAAACCTTAAAATAAGCTTTCTAGAGGCCTGTAACATTTGCTAATTTCTCGCCTATCTTTTTTTTTTTATTTATTTTTATTATTTTAAATGAACAAAAACAACAAACAATACAACTTTTCACGACGTACATAACCAATATCAAACCATCACAGTATACAGTGTTATCCTCCGTCCTCACCCCCCCACCCCACAAACTTGAGCTGGCTCATCCGTGTCATCTACAGGGGCATTTTCGGGAATCGCAGTGCTTGTAGACTCATCTGAGTTTTCTGTTTCATAATTAACCTGGTGGGGGTTTGTCATAGAGGTCACCAATTGTCGCCAGGCTATCAGGGGGCCCACTTCCACCTCTCCCCCCCTGGTAACGGCTTCAAACCATACTGCTGATTCTGCTTCCGCCCATCTCAGGAGGTCCGCCCACCATGTCTCCACCCTGGGTCTGCGGGCCACCTTCCAACCCATTGCAATCCTGCGCTTGGCCAGGATATAAGCCAGGTCTTTCATCTTGCTTATGTGCCTTAGATGGTATTACCCAAATTGTTCGTCTACAATTGTTCAAATGAACAATTGACCGAATTTAAAGGGTCACAATTGACCTTTTCACAATTGACCACACATATATATATATATATATATATATATATATATATATATATATATATATATATATATATATATATATATATATATATATATATGGTTTTTTGGGCGGGTTTGGGTTGGGTGGGGGGTTGCGGAGGGTTTCCCCCCGCATATATGTTACAATTGACCTTCACAATTCGGTCAATTGTGAAAAGGTCAATTGTCATTCGAACAGTTGTAATACGAACAATTCGTATACAACCCCTTAGATTGCGTGGCCTGGGAAAAATCCTGAGCATGCATGCCCAAGCCGACCCCACATCCAGCACCACTCCCCCACCGGCCATTTTAGTCTTTATTTCGTCCCAAAATCTGTGCACCTCGGGACAAGCCCAGAACATATGCAGCAGCCCGGCTTCCACCTCCCCGCACCTGGGGCATTTCTGTATGGCCGAGCCTCCAAACCTGGCTATTTTCCGGGGGGTCAGATAAGCCCTGTGGGTGACATACAACTGGATCTGTTGGAGTCTCGCATTTCTGTTGGAGTCTTGCATTTCTTTTTATGGTACCTTTGAGCTCTCTCCCATTGCCCCTCTGTCATGGGTCCTCCTACCTCCTCCTCCCAGTCCTGCCTCGGTTGAAGCAGTTCCTTCCCTGCCTTTGCTCTCAGGAGCTCGTGTATCCTGGATATTTCGTGCCCGCCCTCAGACATCATACATCATTTCCAGGGGGGCGTCAGGATCATCCACTAGCACCGTCTCAGACCACCTCTCCCTCATCCTTATCATGAGCCTGGTGTAGTTATATATTGGCCTCTATGCACCCCTGTCTCTTCCTGCAACCTCTGAAATTCCAATGCCTCCCCTTCCTGCCATATATCCCCGAGGGTGGCCAAGCCTACCGGTTCCCAGTATCTACGGACTACCTCAAGCAATTGAGAGTCGTTCCCACATATCGCCACCAGCGGGACCTGCTGAGAGAGCGGGCCCGGATCACCCACCATTTCTCACCTATCTTTCCACTCAAATGGTCGACATGAAATAAATAGCAGGCAATGGGCTCAATAAAGCTGTGATATGGGCCTTGACACTTTGAAGGCACTGTCTCTAATTCGGACACCTAATAATGTAACATTAATTCTCTCCATTGGCAGTGGCTACCCAGTTTTTACAAATCTCTTGAGGAACCAAGTTCTAGAGCGGCACAACTGTTGCTATGTTAGTTTTTACAACTACAATTATTGGGTGTAGGTGTTGTGTAGCACAGTAGGTATTACAGTTACCAAAGTGAATATATTGAAGTTGTTCAACCTCCAAGAGAGGAAAAGCTAAGTCTGCCATGCCAGGATTTGGAAAAGTGATACGGCACATAAACACCGATTGGTGTGACAAGTGTTTAACAATCTGAGCTCTATTCTGAAACATTGTGGTACTCAAGTCATCAATAAGCAGCATGTATTTCAAATTTGGTTATTACATGGGATCAATATGGTCTCAAATAAAGTTGTGCTATGGCGAACGCACACGCTGTATGTTCAACAGTGAACAGAGAATGCATTATGAGATTAAAGGATTCATTCAGACATTAGTTATCAACATCGGCCAGGCACCAGACTCAGCACCTCAGCAGTGCACTGTACAACATAATAATGTGTTATTAATGTTTCATAGAAAATGTGCACTGACTTCTTTGAGAAAGAGAGAAGTAGAAAGAGAAAGAGAGAGAGAGAAAAGGCACGGGCATGTGCCCCTTTTACCTTCCACCTCTTTTTTAAATTTGCTAAATTTGACAGCAGAGTGTGATCAGTATTTCAGTTAATTCTTGAACAGGTCCGCTTCCCACTCCACACTCATACTTTCCCTTGTACATGAAGGAAGGATTCAATCATGCCGCAACGGTCACCGTCCGTCATCTTGTGATAATCTAATCAGCTCTATGATCACCTTAAGGTCAAGCTGGCAGCAATAAATCATAGCACACGCCACTGTATGTGACATCAGCTGCCACATTGATAATGCAATGCCCATTGTCACGATGTTAGAGCAAGACGCAGCTCAACATACGGTCTATGCATTTTCAAAATCATGTTTCTGCCCAAAAAACGCAGAAGAAACACACTCAATTAATGCAAATCCACTTGTTTGTACAGGCGCTTCTAAAAAAAAATAAACACTTTTTCAATGTTATTGTAAAGCATGCTTAATAACTCAATGGAGCCAATGCGTTACTATATCTTTATGGTTTCTGTTAAAATGTAGATAGTGAAATACGATCAATGCGAGGCATCAAGCAGTGTATGATATGATAAGTAATTTATAACGCGTCTGTACACAAGTGTTTCTAGGCCTATGGTCATCACTATACAAAAAGCATAGCAACTCAGAATCAGCGTTTCTTTTTAGTGTTAAAATCAACACAGCGCAAGAAAGTATGTTTCAACTTCAGGTTAATATTTCTCATGTCCGATCGTACGATCTAAAAGCTATAAAGATTTTCCAGTTGTTATGCCAACTCTCAAACCAAAAACCCAATGTAGCTATTTTACTTTATTCGGACAAGAAGCTTTTAAAATAGTTGATTTGAAATCTCAATGCTCGATAGATTGATGGCCAAATCCATATATTGCCAAAGTTTATGTTCACAGGGCAGATTAATAGCAGGTCATGTAAAGCACATGGTGTGCAGTGAGCTGATTGCATTGTAGACAACACCTGACTGTATGTTCAGATTTATCCAAAATCTTATTACACCAGGCTTTGGATCCATGCATTGCTTTTGTTTGTAGGCACGCCTCATGGGCAACCACATGGACAAACCTGCACTCTGTTGTGGCGGAATAGAATATGGAATGCGGGCAAGGGAAGCCTTGAGAATGGAATGGAGAATGAAGGGCTGGTGAGAGTTTCAAGGCAGTTAAGGTTAGACATTAAAAGAAGTAATACCTACTTAATGTCCCAGAGACATCATTGATGTTATGAGTATATATATGGAATTTGGGTCACAACAACTGGCGACGAGGAGGTGACCGATCCATGCACCTGATAAAAAAATATATATATTGCCCAAGGAGGGGGCCAAAGGAAATATTGTCCAAGGAGGGGGCCAAAGAAATATTGCCCAAGAAGGGGGCCAAAATAAAAAGGAATTAGGAACCAATAATGAGTCTATGGAGGTGGCTGAAAGGAACCAATAGTCTGTCTTGGGAGGTGGCCAGGAGGGACTAATGGTAAGCCTACGGAGGTGGATAAGAGGAAAGGCGTTGCGGAACAGTGCGAGAGACCTAGGGAGGAGGTTGCAAGAGAATCAAACAAGCTATGGGAATATTGGCAGCCGCGGAGGGGGCTGGTAAGGACGCAGCCTGTGGAGGTGGCTGACACCATGAAAAAAAGCAAAATAAAGGTGAATAAGTGACATGACCTAAGGAGGATGTTAGTCTAAAATGGGAAGAAAGAAAGAGTAAAACACCCAAAAGGAAAGCAGAAATCATCAAGATGGTAAGACGCGCAGCCCAGCCGTCTTATATAAATGTTCAAACTCTAAGACGCTTTGCAGTAATTTTAATTAACATAGGTTGTGCAGCTGTGTATGCAATCATACAAGAGCAAGAAATCTGAAAAAAGGCATTTTACGAAAAAATTCACAGGCCGGGCTACTTACTAGGGCGCAAGCTCCAATATTCTAAAGCCGGTAATAAAGTTGCTGCAGAACAAAAAGGAAAGGACCTAGAAGCCTAAGGAAATGTGCAGTAATTTTGCTTGAGTAACAAAACATGAAGGTTGCCATGAAAACGCAACGAGTGCCGCACAAGTAAACAACTCCCAGTACGTACGAGTGTTATGAAATACATAAAATTAGAAGTTAAATATATGATATTGCGAGATAAATATAACAAAGATCAATCAACCAAGTTCTATGAACAGGAAATCTTTGTCGACGTGAAACCAGGAAACATTTATACAGTGCAATGGTCCACGTGATCGTCTCTGAATGAACATCGGAAAACATACTCAACAAAAGTAACTCAAGCAGCCAGGGATTGCACAAATCTGATGGCATGATCAAAGAAAATAAATAATCACAGAAATACAAATGATAACGCACATGATTAACAAACAAAGGCTACATGCTATGCATATGCAATATGAGTGCAGATCACTCCTCCCACAGTCACAGACTAACAAAATAAAGAAGAGACATAAAAAAAAAGAGAAGGGGAGATGTGACATGAGAAAGTATGCAGTGGAAAGTCTGCTGAAGTCCGCTACTGGAAGACTGCAGTAGGAAGTTTGCAGTAGCACCCATAGTACCGGATGGAGAGTGGGACGTGAAAAAAGTTAACTAAATAACAAAAGACAATACAACTCTTTCCAGATACAGTAACCCAAGCGGGTGGAGAAAATAGAGGCAGATTAGGGAAAACCTGAAAATGAGAAAGCCAGGCACAGACTGCAACGGGAAGCCACATTAAACAAACACAGGATTCAGGAAAGAAAGAGAATAACAGAGGAGAGACCCATGGACACAGGAAGGTGAAAGGAGGCCGTAAAGGAGTATTCTATTCACAAAGCAAACCCTGCGTCTTATCGAACAGTTGTAGACTGTGAACACACTGAACATATGTATAGTATGAACTCATATGATAAGTGAGGTGGGGGATGTTGTGGCGGAGTAGAATATGGAATGCGGGCAAGGGAAGCCTTGAGAATGGAATGGAGAATGAAGGGCTGGTGAGAGCATCAAGGCAGTTAAGGTTAGACATTAAAAGAAGTAAGACCTACTTAATTTGTCAGAGTCATCATTGATGTTATGGTGTGTATATATATAAGGAATTTGGGTCACAACACACACTTTTGTCCTCCCAAAGTAAAGTCAGATTGCAGCCATTTGAAAATATCATGCTTGCTGTAAATTCTGTCCACTGGAATATAAATTCCATGGCAAAGACAAGTTAGGGATTAATACCGGTTGGTAGATAAAGCCACCTTTAATATTCTGCCCTTATGAATAAGCATTTTCTTTATTAGGTGCGTACTAATTAATTTCTAAACCCATTTTCTACTGGCCAAATTAGATACTTTTTTCCAAATTGTAGTTACAAAAAATGGTTTACTCACACCACATTAGCTTTTTTCTTCTTCGTTGTGTTCCGTCGCCTGTCCTCTGATGAGTGTGAACTTTCATTTATGCTGCGTGGAACAGAGTCTATTTTAAACAAAGATATAGTTATTTGAAAAAGATATCTTGCAATATTTTACGTTTAGGAATGACACACTCCCCGACATTCTGATGGCCGCGTCTAGTACAGACTCCTTTTGAGAAAAGATGGTCACCAGTCTATGCACATGAAGCACAATATTTTCTGTATGAATTCTAACTTTTTCAAATAAGTGAATATCAGATGCGAGTAGGCTCCTCTGTAAGGGTGCAGAAGGAGGAGACTGACACACAGGTGGCATAGTGATTGCTATATCACTTCTCACCTGTTGCCTAAAAAACGTTATCATTATGAGCAAGTACCATGTATAGGGAGGTGACCCGGACTCCACCCACTTTTTCCTCTGTTTCTCTTCCTCGCTCAGAGGCAGATGTTCACATGCATAAAAGTATGGGTTTGCTGTACATAAATGTTTGTTAGCAGCATGGTTGATAAGTGATTGACACTTATCTACCAGTATGCCAACTGAGTTTTCACAGTTTTTAGAACTCCACCATATATGATTACTTATGGGCTGTAACCATTTCTGTAGTTCTTTGCAGTCTTTTTTTTCCTGCTACATTGATTTTTATGGCAGCAGACTTTGACACATGCCAAATGGCTGTCTGTGGCTATTAGCTCAATTTGTAATCCTCTAGTTTGAAGAATTCAATGGATTTTACAAAACCATGCTTCTCAAAGGCAACAGGGGATACATTCAGTTACCTGGACCACCACAGGGCTTATTTATTTAGTGCCCAAGCCCTGGAGGTGAGCACAGTGCTTGGTTGAAAATCCAGGACTTCTCATTCTCCTTCACCTGCAAGCCCAAGCCTTTTATCAGTGAAAGCATTGTCCACGGGTGCATGCTCAATATTCCACTAGTGTACTGAAGGGAATCATTCATAGCACTGGTATTTATAGTATGCAGTTTTTGCAATGCAATCCACAACAAAGAATTTACAAAAGCTAGAGATTTTAGAAAATGAGCAACTAAATAACAGAGCGCAGGAACTATGTCCATTTCAGGTTGGAACTTGCCCAGGATTTGGTTGTGATGTCCAAGAGAGGCTGCAATGTTCGTCCTCACTGCTTGCTCGAATGTTCATATTTAAGATTGCATCAACAACTTGTCTTTTGAAATGTATCAGTGGTTTGCTGCAACTGTTGCCTCATGTCACTGTGTTGAATTTCAGAATATTTATAACATCAAGCCAACAGCAGTCAAATGCTATTTATTTGGATTCCAGCAAAAGCAACTCCTCTGGCAATTGAGTGTTTTCCGCTTCAAAGGTGGTGGTTACTTTCTCCACAATTGGCATGCGGTAGGCATTGTCTTTGACCTTATTATCGATTAATTTTGAGGTTGACTTAGTTATTTCCAACTGTAACAATTTAGGAGATTGTGATTCAATAGTTCAAACAGGGAAAACTGCCTCAGTATATTGCACCAAGCATTTAGATGGTGTTGATTGATTGAGTGACTGCATCTTCAAGGAAAGTTGTTGCCTCGTGTATGGATAGCGGCAGTCGATGCGGACATTGTGTGAAGTAGCAATGATCCTACATGACTGTCCTCGGTTCTGCAGTGATGTTCAAATCATATTCCAGACACTGCACATGGGCATCCTTCATAAGGTTGAGCAGAGTTTCTGAAATCAAAAAAAACAAGTTCATCCCAAGTCACCATAATTTGAGTTTCAACATCCCAAGTTTGTGGTGTGGTTGGAGTTTTCCTGTGCCTCTATTCAAATGTAAAGAACAAAAAATGTTAAGCTGGTTTTGTCTGTGCCAACTGCAAATGTCAAAAAGATAGAAATGCAAACTTTTCTTTAGGAATACAGCCATGAAGAAAAGTTAATAGTAGTAGTAGTGGTAGTAAGGTTTATGTTACGTAACTGTAACTCCTGTTCTCCAGCATGGGTCAGGCATGGATTCACATGCTCACGAATATTCCCCGTCAGGCTGGGAATCCTCTGTAAAAAGAAAACAGTTTCACTTTAGCTCGAAAGCTGCATTCCTCCTACAAGCCAACTACCCAGCATCCTGGTGTAAAGGGATATGGTGGCCAGGTGCACCTTGACAGAGGCATGAGCTAGTACAGCCTTAGCCAAGGAAAGCAGGTATGGCAGAAGCTGAGAGGTTGTGACACGCAGAGGAGTAATCTTCTAAGCCTGGCACAGCACTTTCACTGATGGCCGTAGCACGTCAGCATCAGAGATGCTCTGGCCAGGATGTCCTTGCATTCTGATGGCAGGAAATAATGTCCAAACTCTAGGGCTGCAGGAGACAGGCCCTTAGGCTCAGCAACACTGTATCTTGGTGCAGATTCACCCCGCCTTCTCTGGCGAGAAGATCAGGAAATGGAGGCAGCCTGATGAACGGAGCCGCCGACAGGCGTAGCAGGTCTGGATAGCAGATCTGTCGCGACCACGCCAGAGCGATCAGCATCATCCTACAGTGACATTGTCTGAGTGGGTGGGTCACTCATAGCAGGAACGGAAAAGGAGGAAAGGTGTAGCGGAACAGTCTTTCCTGCAGGAATGAGAAAGCATATCCCATGCTCCACAGCTGCGGGAACCTGCTGGCAAACCTCAGACAATTGGAGTTTGTCACCGTCTTGAATAGGTTGATCTAGGGCTGACCCCATTCGTGGAACAGAAGATCCACTTGATGCTGGTGAAGCTTCCACTCGTGGCAAGACTGTAGCTTCCTGTTCAGCGAGTCTGTAATGGTGTTCTTGGTGCCTTCCAGGTGAAAAGGGACAGGGACCATGTTTTGAAGTATGGCCCAGTGCCACAGGGTCTGGGCCTCCCAGGAGAGAGCCATAGAGCGTGTACGGCCCTGCTTCTGGATGTACAACATGGTGGTGGTATTTTCCATGAAGATCCGCACCACCTTCCCCTTCAGTGATGACACGAATGACCTGAAGGGCCAGAAGACAGCCCAAAATTCCAGAATGTTGATGTGAAGGGTCCTTTCTTCCAGCAGCCAGAGGCCCCTGGCGTGTAACTGTCCGGTGTGGGCTCCTCAACCTTCCAGGGAGTCATCCGTGGTGACCACCTCCTGGTACAGCGGGTCTTGTTACGGATCCCTTTGCGTGAGATGAGAGTGTGCGCCCCAGCAATGGATGGCCCACCGAAACTCCTCATTGAGGGCATTCTTCTCCATATAAGAGCCTGAGACCTGCAGCCACCTTGCATCCAGAAACTTCTGCAGAGGCCTCATCTGTAGTCTGCAAAGAGAGACGAGGCTGATGCAGGAGGACATCATGCCTAACAGCGACTTGATGGCCTGCACCGAAGCTGACCACACCAATGAAGTGCTCTACCTTCCCCAGGATGGCCATCACCCTCTCTTCCGAGGTTGATGCCAGACAAGTGTCCGTGTTGAGTCAGGCACCCAGAACAGAGCATTCTGCAATGGCTCCAAGCAGGACGTCAGATCATTTATGTAAAATCCCATATACATCAGCAGGCGCACGGTCCTTGTCGTGTGTTGGGTTGCCAGCTAATGTGAGCATAATCGGACGCGCCAATCTCCTGGTAAGGGTAGACATGATTGCCCTCGAGACAAAAATGTGCCACCACTGTAGCTATTCACTTCGTAAATACTCTTACGGCCGATTTGAGGCAGAAGGGGAGCATCTTGAACTGACATTGGGCAGTCCCTGAATCATGAACCGCAGGAACTTGCAGTACTTCCGGTGGATGGGGACGTGAAAGTAGGCGTCTTCCATATCCAGAAACACCCTGGAGGTGGTGGGGGATGGGCTCCATCAACCTCTTTTTTAACATGGCATGGACCTCCTGTAGGAGCTGCACCAAGTTCTGTTCTTGACGAGTCATAGGAGGAATACAAGGTGTGTCCCTTCTCAAACGTCCAGCACCCATCTGTCCATGGTGATGGTTTTCCATGCGCTGATGAACCTAGCCAGCCGGCCTCCCACTGGGGTGCACAAATGGGGGCCAAAGTCCACGGTCGGTTCAGGCCTGCTTCGGCACCAGCGTCCTGGTCTGCGGGCATCGTCAACACTATCCTCCACCACTGTATGCCTGTGAGAGGCCTCTGTATGCCTCTTGAGTCATGGAGCAGGAGGACTGTCGATAAGGGGTGGTATGCCCTTTGGAGTACCTGACTTCCCTCTTGAGGAACAAAAGATCCACGACCTGCACTGTTGTAGGGTCCCCAGCAAACGTAGCATCTCCATGTCAGTCTGGTTTGTAGAGACTCATTGATGGTCTTGCCAAAACGGCTATCTTCATCTGACGGCATGCCTACCACTTTGGACGTAACAACCGGTCGGAAGTTGGGGGTCCTCAGCCATACTTGCCAAAGAAGAGATACTCTGTTGCCCATTTGGCAGAACCCTGTGTCCGCAATGTCCCCCGCCACAGTAATGGCATGGTCGGAGGCCCCTCCCCCTCCTGGAACAGGGCTAGGGCCTCAACTTTCTTATCTTCAGACAGGAAATCCAGAATAGGGCCCAATTTATACCAGAGTTCCCGTTCATAGCCGGACAGAATGGCCAAGGCATTAGTTGCCTTGATGGTGGAGGCTGTGGTATAAAAGATCCTCTTGCCCATTGTATCTAGCTTCTTCCCCTCCTGGTCAGGGGGCACCATGGACGCAGATGATGGGTTTACCAAGTGCTTCCGGACTGTGGCAAAGACCCCTGACTTGGGAGAAGGTTGGGAGCTGAAGCACTTGGGGGCTGAGTTCGGGACCCTGTACTTTTTCTTAAGTCTATCCCGCTTGGGCGGCGCAATGCTCAGAGTCTTCATCAGAGCCAAGCCCTCTTCTATAGAGCATCTAGCAAGGGAGCGGACATGATGGTCTTCAGTCTGGACTTGCGCTGTTGGTAGAGGAATCCCTCCTTCTTAGTCTCCTCAGGCACCAGATGAAAGATGATCCAGGCCCTGGACATCATGGAATGAAAGAAGCCAACCTCATCTGGTGGAGAGGCCCTGTGTGCCTTGTCAGTGCCAATGGTTCCCTGTCAGTCAGTAAAAAGTCATCAGCCTCATCTGTGTCTGTCACCATCAATACTGTATCTGAGGCCATGTCTATGTATGATGCCGGCTCTCCAGCTAGAATCAAATCGTGATGTGGAGGTGGAGGTGTCACTTGAGGCCTCGGGTCAACCGGGTCCTTCGCCTTACACTTGCTGGGGTGGGCTCCCAGCCAAAGGCCACGGTGGGGCTCTGAGTTGGGGCAGGTTGTGGTGTCTGGGCAGCCTTTGCTGGATTTCCGACACTAGTGTGTGCAATGTCGTCAGAATGTCCAATGACATGTCCTTTGGCTGAGGAGTGAAAGGAGCGAACAGTGTATGGCCCGAGCTGACACGCCTTCTCTGGCATGGGGGACAGGGCTCCCCCCCCACCGGGGGCCCGCTACAGACACAGTGTCACAACCTAATAGTCCTCAGGCAGATTATCGTTAGAGCTCATATAGCTCTGCACTAGTTTCTATGAAGCTCGTGGCCCTACACCCTTCCTAGGGTCAGGAGAAGGGATCCTACCCTTTTCCTTCTGCAGGGCCTTCTGGAACGGAGAGGGGAGTTGTCCCCATTCACTTGTGTAGGGGGCCCACCACTCCATGTCCTGGCTGGGGGCCCCCTTGGACTTTAAAAAATAAATGTGTTTCTTTTTGTAGTCTCTCTGCCTTCATAAAGAAATTATTTCTTCATGAAAGCAGAGTGACTACAAAAAGAAACTTTCTTTTTGAAGTCTGAGGGCTCCCTACAGCCCAGGACACGGAAGCCTCTAGGATGAAGTCCTCCATATCATCATACCATGGGGTTGGGGGAGCTCTATGTCTAAAAAAAGAAACAATTTCAATTGGTTTGGTCCTTAACGGAAATCATTTCTTTATGAAGTTGGAGTGACTTCAAAAAGAAGCCATTTCTTTTTGAAGTAATAGGGCTCCCCTCAACCCCATGACGTATGTGTGAGTGTACAGTGAAATGTGCACACTTAAATGTATAGGTGGCTGCCTGTGTGAGTGTATGGTGAAAGGGTTCACAATTAAATGTGTGGGGTGGATGTTTGTGCTCTAGATCCCAATTTTTGTATTGCCCAGCGCACACCTATCTGTTAGTTTTTATTTTTGGGGAACTGTGGAAAATTAGTGGGGTGCCGGGGAGAAAAACAACCTTGACACTGGGTTGTGTTATCCTATGTAGAACCAACAGATGTCCACCCACTTGTGGAACTCTCCCGTCTCCTGCACACCCTTTCAATTGTAAATACAATCAATACTCAATAGACTTGAAGAGTAGCTCATTGGAAGATAATGTATAAATTAATACTTTGGAAACCGATTATATCAAAAAATAATAATTGATGTGAATGACATGCAACTACTTTACATTTCAATACATCGAGTTATTGGCTTCTGTATTAATATCATTTTTCAAAATCACACTTAATGTTCCTCGTGGGCAAACAATATATTTATCACACTTTCCTCACTTATGTAGAGAGATGCCTTACAACATATGCTGTTTATGGAAAGTGTTATTATATAGTCCTTGACACATTTCCGGGTTTGTTGTATCCCCTTTTTCAAGAGTTGTTTACCCTCTTTAGTCCTTTTTCTCATTCACCTACAATATGTAATATAACAATCAGGTCTTGTTCTTAAGGTTAACTAATTTCTGTCATGTTATCTTGTATCACTGACTCTGTAATAATTACCTGGATGTCCAATGCTTTTATCTCCTTTATCTCCTTTCTGGATGTCCACTAGGATTATAGTCTTTTCAATTTTAACCAAATGGTTGTGTTGAATCACAATTGGTAGGCAACCTATTAAAAACAATAAAATGGGCTGATTGTAAAAAAGACGATTTTCTGAATTATTACTTCGGCTTTATTAAAAGAATCCATAAACAAGCATGTACACTATATGAATCTAAATTTACCTTTCCCCTACTATTGCAGGATGCTTCTTCACAGGGTGGGTGGTGTTGCCATTATCTGGTTAGAATTCCCTGTGGTTGCTAGGCTAGTGTACAAGCATGTTTGTGGATTCTTTTAATAAAGCCCAAGTAATAATTCAGAAAATCCTCTTTTTTTACAATCAGCCCATTTTATTGTTTTTATTTATTTAATTTATTTTAGCATTTGTAGAGCGCACTACAGCCCACGGGCAATGAGGCACTATAAGGAGTTTTTAAGAAGGCCTGCTTGAAGGTTACAGTAAACGGCCCCAAAGGTCTGTTTAAATACATTCGCTTAGGCACATTTGCATGGTTACATATGATACAGTTTGATTGTTACAGTTGGTTACTAATCTTGTCTAGGTATATAGTCTCATATACATGGTGAATACAGTAATAATGCATACCTAGAGTGACAGGCTCTTTAGATGAAGAGCTTGGTTTTTAAGGCCTTGCGGAAGGCCGTGTGTGAGTCGATTGACCTCATCTGAGCTGGGAGGTTGTTCCAAAGGGTAGCCGCCATAGTGGGGAAGCTGGTGCCTCCTGCACGTACTCTCCGTGTGTGTGGAACAGTGATGTGGTTAGCATAGGCTGCCCTTGAGGGTCTGGAGACAGTTTGTCTAGTTATCCTCTGTGTCAGATAGGGAGGTGCTTGATCGAGAAGGCACTTGTGTGTAAGGGCCAGAGTTTTGAAGATCACCCTTTCCTTGATGGGGAGCCAGTGTACATCCCTCCTGATCCCCGAAATGTGTTCCTTGCGTGAGGTGCCTGTGGCAGCCCTTAAGGCATTATTTTGGGCAATCTGAAGTTTGGCAAGGTTTTTTTGGGAGGTTCCAATGAACAGGGCATTGCAGTAGTCGAGTCCGGAGCCGATGATGGCTCTGGCTATTGAGATGCAGTTTTGCCGTGATAAGAAGGGCCTGATGGCATTAATGAGTTTGGAGTGATATGCTGCGGATGAGGCGATGGCATTTACCTGTCTGTCCATGGTGAGGCTGGGCTCGAGGTACACTCCCAGTGTTTTGATTGTTTGAGAGACTCTGATGGGGATATTGTCCACTGTGAAGGATTGGTATTTAGTATCAGGTGAGCCGACAAGCAGGAGTTCAGTGTTATCGCTGTTTAAACAGAGCCAGTTCTGAGCCATCCCTGATTGAATAGTGGCGTAGATGCTGTTGAGTGTGTCCAGGTCCTTGGTGTAGTCACCTGACAGGGGGATGAGAACCTGTGTGTCATCTGCATAGTTTGTATGCGAGATGCCCAGGGAGTCAAGTATCCTGAAAAGAGGTCTCGTGAAGAGGTTGTAGAGGGTGGGGGCTATGCAGGAGCCCTGTGGGACTCCGCATTTGATGGGGCTTGGTGTTGCATTGGCGGAGTCTGAGAAGACCTTCATTACCCTCTCCTGAAGGAACGAGGAGATCCATTCACACGCTTTGGTGGAGAAGTGTGCTGAGGTTGTGCGATGGTGGCATAGCGTTTTATGCTCGACCAGATCGAAGGCCGCAGAGCGGTCTAGGAGCAGGAGGAGAGCTGGTTTGCCTGCGTCTCTTAGGTCATCTATTTGATTTTTTAGGTCAAGTAGTGCCGTCTCGGTGCTGTGTTGCGGTCAGAAGCCAGACTGGCGAAGCCCAAGGAGGTGGTTGTCTTCAATACATTTTTGAACCTGCAGGTAGGCTGCTTTGTCCAGAATCTTTAACAGAAAGGGGACGGTAGTAATGGGGCGGTAGTTCCCTGGGATAGATGGGTCGAGAGAGGTTTTTTTTAGGAGAGGTTTAACCCAGGCTTCTTTTAGGGATGTTGGTACATGAGACGTTTGAAATGATGCGTTGATGAAGGCTGTAATAATGGGAGCCAAAGCAGGCGCACAGTCTCTGATGATGTGGGAAGGGCAGGTATCTCCCTTGCAATTGGAGGGCTTAATGGATTTCATGAGTGCAATGACCTCAGATTCAGTCATGTTAGAGAATGCAAATTTCGGTATATGACTGGGCGCATTTGGCGGTAGGGCTGGAGGAGCCGATGTGCGCTCAAGAAGAGCGGATAGTGCTTCTTGGTGGGCTAAAGTTTTAGAATGTAAGGTATCTAGTTTATGCAGCATGGCTGCTTGAATTTGGTTGCACCAAGTCTCATCCTTGGTAATGGTGGATGGTGGAATGGACGGTGATTCAAGTTCCCTGAATATGGCGAAGATTTCCTTAGAGTCAGAGTTGGCGTTGCGGATTCTAGTGTTGTGGGAGTTTGCCTTAGCCTGTGTGGTGGCTATTTTGTAGTCTTTGGATAGAGATTTGAAGGCAGTTTTGTTAGACTCGGAGGGGTCCTTTATCCATGTGGCCAGTAATGCTCTTTTCTTAGTGCGAGATCAGCAAGTTCTTGTGAAAACCAGGCATTGGAATACTTAGTTATTTTTTGCGGTGAGGGGTGCGATGGCATCTACCGCTGTGGTTATCACTTGGCTGAATGTGTTAGCTAGGACGGTGGGATCATTAGGGAATGGGGGTTGCAATGCCGGGATGAGCAAATGCGGGAGGAGAGAGTCCTTTGTTAGTTATTTGGAGCTCCTTGAGAGCCCTGCAGGAAGAAGGATGGAGGGTCTTGCGGGTCCTGGTGCGGTGTCGATGTGAAAATTGATGCAGAAATGGTCAGACCAGTGGATGGGAGATATGGTGTGGAGGAGAATGGGGCAGTTATGTTGCGTCACCCAATCTAGGGTACGTCCTTTGATGTGTGTAGGTTTGGTGATAGCTTGGTCAAAGCCTAGGGTAGCTAGCACCTTTTGTAGGGATTGGGAGTTGAGGTCCTTGGTGTCGTTGAGCCCCATGTTCATGTCACCCAGCAGTATTACCTTGGAGGTTTTTTTCAGGTTGTCTGAGATTGAGTGGATGAGGGCATCTTGGAAGTCATTAGAGGGACCTGGGGGGCAATACACTAGATGGAATGCAATGGTAGAATTGTGGGAGATTTTAAGTTTGAAAGGTAGGTAGTCTGAGTTGAGGCCTATTTCTGCCTGGGTTCTTCTAATGTCAAGAGAGTCTTTGGCTATGATGGCCACGCCTACGCCCCTCTGTCCTGTCCTATCCTGTCTGTAGATGGTATAACTGTCAGGGATGGCCAGTTAGAGGGCAGGTCCAGAGGTGTCTTGAAGCCAAGTCTCTCAGATAAAGAGCAGGTCAAGCTTTTCCCTCGTGATAAGGTCATGTACATCGAGCGTGTGTGCAGGGATGGAGCGTGCATTGACTAGGGCGCAGTTCAGGCTGCCCAAGGGGAGGCTGGTGGGCTGTGTGTTAACTTTGGCAGCAGGGCCTACCCTATTGTTAGCAGCAGCATCAATGGGCACAGCAGTAGGGGCAACAAGAGCAGCAGGGCCCATCATCAAGTCAGTGTTCACATTCAAAGGCAATGCCATAGGGGCAAAAAGGGCAGCAGGGCCCATCATCAGATCAACAGTAGCATTCATAGGCAATGCCGTAGGGGCAACACGGGCAGCAGGGCCCATCATCATGCCAGTGTTCACATTCAATGGCAATGCCGTAGGGGCAACAAGGGCAGCAGGGCCAATCATCAGATCAACGGTAGCATTCATAGGCAATGCCGTAGGGGCAACACGGGCAGCAGGGCCCATCATCATGCCAGTGTTCACATTCATAGGCAATGCCGTAGGGGCAACAAGGCCCATCATCAAGTCAGTGTTCACATTCAATGGCAATGCCATAGGGGCAACAAGGGAAGCAGGGCCCATCATAGTCTGAGCGTCAGCCGTGGGAAGCACGTGACTTTTGCTACATTTGAGTGAAAGGGCAGTGTACTGTGGCGGCATGCTGGCTGTAATAGCATTGCCGTGTAGATGAAGGCGGCACCGGTGCCCAAATCTTATGCCAATGTGTGCATTCCGTCTGGTAAGGCTGGGCGGGTAGCAGAGGGAGGAGTGGAGCTTAGGCCTAATGCTACGGTCACTTAGCCGTGCATTACGGCGTGTTAAACTGTGGGTACACACATAAGGTAGGAGGTGGGTATGGGAGGCAGTGGGTGCTTTACCTTCCTTCTTGTTGCTGTTTCTGGTGGACGGCAGCTCCGAGCAGCGGAGAGCTGCAGAGAGGGGCATTGGCCTTTTCCTATGGCCTTCGCCTGGATGCGGCTTTGCCTGCCGGTCTGCCTCCTCTCCCTTTAAAGCGGGAGAGGAGGGACTGGCAGGCTGAACAGCAGATCGAGCTGCAGCTGTGGTTCGGCGTTACTGGGAGTGGGCGGGTCGCTGCTCCTTCGGTGCGCAGCTGATTTTGGCTAACGGGGCTGCGTGGTCATTAATGGCGCGGCAGGGGGGGGCGCCCTCCATGGTGGCCAGGTGGGGCCTGTGAGTTGCAGAAGTTGGCTCTCACAGCGGAGCTGCAGAAAGCGGTGTTGGCCTTTTCCTATGGCCTTTCGCCTGGATGCGGCTTCTAGGTTGCCTACCAATTGTAATTCAACACAACCATTTGGTTTAAATAATCTTAGTGGACATCCAGAAAGGAGATAAAAGCATTGGACATCCAGGTGATTATTACAGAGACAGTGATACAAGATAACACGACAGAAATTAGTTAACCTTTAGAACAAGACCTGATTGTTATATTATATTCAGTAAAAAACTTTGTTAAAGGGACGTTATGATTAAGTTGCGCTACTAAAAACCTATGAAATTCAGTAAAAAAAGGTTTGTTAAAGGGACGTTATGGTTCCAAGTAAAACCGAAAAACCCTTGAAATTCGCCAGTTATGGTAACCTAAGCAATCATAACTCACGCCGCCACGGTGCATTGCTAAGACTAACACCCAGGACATCAAAGATGACATCACAAATGCCATTGATGACATCACTGATGACATCACATGTCTGTCTCACTCTTTTTTCCTTTACTGATATATCTAGTTCAGTAACACTTAGGAACTAAAAATTCAAAACGTACTATATTTGTACACTTATACTTCAAATATGTTCTTACAGTAATTCACTTAGGGTCCACTCAAAGCATGTGAAACATATACAAAGGGGAAAACACAGGCTTGGAAAAAGCAATGCTTTCTCTGTATGAAGATGATTAGTAAGGTTATCAACACTTTCTTATAGTTCTGTTGTTTTTTTATTACTGTATTTTCCCTGGATATGGTTATATTTGTACACATTGCACGTACACTACTTTCCTTATCACAATATGTGATAGTTATACATAGGGAAGTAGTAAGTTTGAAGCAGAGCAATCATTTCTGTGCATGAAGATAATCAGTTAAGTTACCTCACTTTCCCTGTATATGCTCATATTTATATGTGTAGTTGTCCTTTTGCGTTTTGTGTGCAGTAATGCAATAATGTAGTTAGTGATTTACTTATTAAATATTTCACAGTATGCAAAACTCTAATAAGAAGGCATTTATAATTTCAGTATTTAACATCGCAAGATTATTAATATTGCATCTCCATCATGTCTCCTGCAGACTATGCCTATGTTACGACATGTGTACCTTAGTATATTGGAAACAAAATCATAATACAATGCAATTTGGATTAATTCATTGCTTAATGCACTACGTACCTCATGATATGTATTCCAATGATCCTTGACACTACTTTTAACATTGCAATAAGAATCCCATGTATAGACTTTTCATAAAATGTAAATGCGCATGTGATGTCATCAGTGATGTCATCAGTGACATTTGTGATGTCATCTTTGATGTCCTGGGTATTAGTCTTAGCAGTGCACCGTGGTGGTGCGAGTTATGGTTGCTTAGCTTAAAATAAATCGCAAATTTCAGGGGTTTTTCAGTTTTTCGTGGAACCATAACGTCCCTTTAACAACGTTTTTTTTACTGAATTTCATAGGTTTTTAGTAGCACAACTTAACCATAACGTCCCTTTAACAAAGTTTTTTTTACTGAATTTCATAGGTTTTTAGTAGCACAACTTAACAATAATATCTCTTACTTTATGTACATGTAACATGGAACATACTGAACCCCCTCTACTGAATTTGATGCCCGCGAACTCTTCTAATGTCTGCGGACATATGCGGACAACAGCAAAACTACCCAAAAGGTCTTGGGGGTATGTTTAATTGTTAAATCAGAACATATGAACATTTTACAAATTCACAAACCAGCACACATACACATTATATGTAGTAATAAATAAGAAGTGTGACCCATATATATAATACATTAACCATTCATTTAAATACAATATGATCTAAAATGGAATATACCAAAAGAAATAAGATAGGCTTCCAACATGATTACCTCACATAAACTCCACAACTAAGAGCAACAGCAGATCTACAGACCAGTAAGAACACTCCTTACCAGAAGCTAGTAAGTGTACTGTATTTTACTCATATATTTCTATACTTTCTGTATTAGATACAAAAAAAGTGTTTTTTTTTCTCACAGAAATGTCTAGTACTCTGGAGTGGCTAGAGGAGCATTTCCCATGTGAGGAAATGTCTGAAGATAGTGAACCAAATGGTAGACACTTTACTATATAAACCAATTAATAAATATTATTTTATATACATTAACCATATACATTTTTTTTTGTAGAGACCATACAAACATTGAAAATAGTAAACAAAAAGAAATATTGGATAAAACTCTCCAGAACATGGAAGAATAAATGGACCTACTCATGGCAAATTTCAACAATTTAAAAAACTTTGTGGATGATCACTTGAAACAAAAAACTAAATACCATTGTCCCACATGTACCTGTCCCCCCTCACCATATCCCAGTCAATTATCCCCAAACCCTCTCCATGAACCAAAACGTTTTGATGAGACGTCCACCCCTTCTTCACCTCATATGAATCCTATTGAAACCCCCAATTCTCCTGTGTTTGTCTTAGTTTCTGCTTCACCTTCTCTGTCATAACGCGGTGTCCTGAAAGGTTCGTAAATAAACAAAATGGGGGTGTCCTGAAGACGCTAGACCTGTCTGTGCTGTGCGTAGGCAGATTGAAACTGTTCTAAGAACACATCAAGTGTTCCGGAATGTTTGTAAATAAACAAAATCGGGGTGTCCTGAGGACGCTGGGCGTATTGTTCGCAGGCGAGTTGAAACTGTTCTAAGAACACAGGCAATGTCCCGAAATGTTCGTAAACAAAATGGGGGTGTCCTGAAGACGCTGTCCGTATTGTTCGCAAGCGAGTTGAAACTATTCTAGGAACACACGCAGTGTCCTGACATGTTTGTAAATAAACAAAATGGGGGTGTCCCGAGGACGCTATGCCTGTCCGTATTGTTCTCAAGCGGATTGAAACTGTTCTAAGAACAAACGCCTGTTCGTAAGATGTTCTTTTCGCTTGTGTCGCACTTTTAATTAGTTTCAGGACCCGAACAGTGTCCGTAGAACATCAACACACATGCACAAAACAGTTCCCATGCATTTGGTGTCCTGCGGACACCGGTTCCCTTCGCGTACATGTTCGCAAAGCTATCATATGACCGCGCACACGCTGAGCGTGTGTTCTGACTGCGGACACTGCTCGTGTCCCCGAACAATTTAAAACTACCTTTTCAGGCAATCCACTATATTTTTCAATAATAAATCACCATAACACAAGTCCCAGACAGTGATCCTGAGTTTCTACATACTTTTTGGGACTTTTTGAACCTTTTTTTGGTGTTCGATCTGCAAACCACGCACAAGCACCCCTATAAAAGGCCACACCCTAGAGCCCATTCTCATTGTGTTTCTGGCTATCTTACAGAACACAGTGTATTTTGCTGCCAACTTTCCATATTTTCATCTGAAACCTGATGGCATCCATGGCTGCAGTACTGCGACCTGGTGCTATATCTGCCTCAGCACCACCCCCACCCCCTCAACAACCACCACCACCTCCCCAACGGCCTGAAGAGGGGAACAGGAGTGAGGATGCAGAGGAGGATGAAGAGGATGACGAGAATTAGGTAGTGGAAGTCCCTACTACCAGCACTCACCGTGAGTCTTGGGTGTGGCAGTTATTTACCATTCATGGTAACGTACCTAAGGCGCGTGCTAACCGAGTCACTTGCAACCAGTGCAAAATGGTACTAAGTCGTGGGAGGCCTGGTTCGTACAGCTTTGGTACAACTACTATGAAGCGACACCTAAAGTCGTTCCACGCGGGGGCTGTTCGCAAGGTTGTACCTTGCGAGAAGTGTAGTAGGTTGACTTCCTCTACTACATCCTCTGTTTCCGATCCTGTCATCACAAGGAACACTCGTGTGGGACAGCGTATTCCTCCAGCTGCCTCACAGGCCATTCACAATGCTGATGACCCTTACCTCTCGAGGGTCACAGTTGTCTGTATGTGCTGTGACGCAGTACTCTGCAGAGGGGAGAGACTTCGAAGTGCTTTTGAGACTCTGGTCTCGGAGCACGAGAAGACCTGCTCACTACCTCAGTAAGACCCACTCTACATCTTCCTCTCTCCACCCGCCCTTTCTTATCCCCGTGGTTGGTGTCCCCCCTTACCCTTGTCTCCTAGTGTGTCGTGTGTAAAAAAACAAAGAAAATATAAAATAAAATTTTAAAAAAGGCTCTTTTCAGAGCCGCCTTTCACAGTTTAAAAATAGAAGTGAAAATAAATGAAGTAGGGCCTTGTGTATTTTTTTGAAGTCCGCAACAGTCCGCGAACATCTAAAATTTTGGGGTGCTGCCCTATCATAACCATTGCAGTTTTGTCTGGAGGAATTGGTGGTTCTGAAAACAGCCTTTTGGTGGGGTTTGTGTTTGAAAAATTTGAAATGCTCAACACCTACTACAAAATGGATGCTGTAATTCCAAAAAAGGTTGCAATGCATTTTGTACATTTCTCAGAAAAATCTGATTGCCAGCATAAGTAAGATGGACTCCATCTCTGCGAAAAATGTATGTGCTATGAAACATAATATTCTCATTGTGAAAAGAGGACATGCCAACATCTCTTAGAAAAGCACAAACAGCCTTATTGACATTGCACCTTGCTTTCTCCATTTGTGGACCAAATGAAGAAAACTGCAGCCACATTTGTCTCTGCGCAATCGTGAAAAAATTACTTGAGAATTTGGAAACATGTCCATGACCTTCCCAAGTCCTTCTTTCATTGCAAATTGCAAAGAAATTCCAGACGCATGTCCTAAACTGTTCCTTCCACAATGAATTACAATTATGTCTGGGTTATGCTCTGTCTCCAAAGTAGCACAGAGAGGTAGCAAGTCCAACCACTTCATTCCACATACTCCATGCCAGTGCACTTCCACATGTGGGAATCCAAGATCTACAGCTACTCCACAGCTTTCTGCATGCACCTTCAACCAATGTATCTACAAGTCTCCCAAAATTCAACCAATCTGTTTTCTGAAACGCACAGCCATAGCTATCTGTTCTTCTCTCAGGAAAAAGAATATGTGACAAACTTTCTCCTGGCACAACACACCCACTAACCTTTACTGACCAATCCCTTGCTCTGCTCATTCTCATTTGTATGCCTCCCCACCCCAAAATCCCCGTATGTAGCACGCGATGTCCGCTGACATATCGTAACATGGACAGCCCTTCTACCATTTCCATTTCACTTTCTGTGCCATTCCCTCATTGGATATAGCTAAGCAGTCACACGACCATCCACCAATCACATCCAAGACCTCTACATCTAACTGCATCATCAAAGATCAGCACTTCAAATGTACTGTTAATCACTCCGAGTACAAGTGTCATATCATTGGAAAGCACCTTCTACAAGAAATACTCTACAAGTCTCCAAGATTTCTACTTGCAGCTGTATGCATAAGCATGAACACAAACTACAGGTATGCATATTTTTCGTATAGTACTTGTACAATTCTTATACATTCATATAAACATATTAACTGACTTTTAGCTTGTATAACCTATAAAATGAATTTACTGTCATTTTTCCCATCTCCTATAATCAACTGTCACTTCCAGACCTATCTGCTATTTAATTTCTTTTTACACACACATTTGCAAAGCTAGTGAACTAACATATTTAAAGTAAAATATAAAGAGTTCACATAGTCAAACAAAATTGCATGCACAAACTATGTTCAAATATCAAACAACAATACTTGTACAAAAACATAAAAATCAGTGTCTTAATTAACATCAGTGCTATATACAAACAAAATTACTAATTTGTTTCCTTTACAATTGCAGTGAAGACCACTCTCCTGAAAAGAAGCAGCAGAATTTGAAGCACAAACAACAACTAAGAAGAAACCTGCTCATTCCACAAAAAAAGTAAGTTAAATACCACCATAATATTTGTACTATTATTCAAACATACTGTAAGGTTAATTAATGCTATTTCTGCGCCTACAAATAGAGATTGTGCACCATTCTGTCCACAAATCCCCACTTGTTAAACAGAGATTTACATGCAGAATGGCGTATTAATTCCCATTTTTCGGCACACAAATGACACAACTCAGCCCCTAGAATTTTGATATTATTGAACAAACAACTGTTTTAATTGTATACCATTAGATTTACTATTTGTACTTCTGCACACCACTAGCTTACTTTCTACTGTCATCTGAACCCCAGTTTAATAGCACATAAATTCAAGAATACTCATCCCAACTAGTTGTAGTTGCCCAATCCACAATCACACACCATCACATACATCTTCATCATCATACTCAGACACTCATGCACACAGCACACAGCACACATACATTGCAGAACACCCCAACCCATATTATTATCATACCTTCTTTATTTTTTTCAACAGACCCTAAAGAATGCTTACCAAAAACCAAGTCTGTAGAAAGCAACGCAGAAGTAGATCGAATGAAAATAGAAGTACCCAAAATAAGCATCCATCTCTAGCAGAATTTGTAAAAAAAAAAGTTCAAACAAAACAGCTAATACAGTCATTTAGCAAAACAAAACAGGCTTCAAGTACAGAAACTTTGCCTCCTCTATCAAAATGTAAAACGAAACAGAAAACAATTAACAAGAATTCAGCTACCACTAGTGATAAAACTGCTTCTATAAATCATGATATAGTGCCAAGTAAGCCCAACCAAAAAGTATTTTAGCAAAAATGTACCGCCACAGAGCCCTTCAAATTCTTATAAAAACAGGAAAGAAATCAGGCACAACCCTTAAAACCTATCATAGGAAATTAATCTTAGAAGCTTTGATAGACAGTGCAATCCTTCTCAAAAGAAAGTTATTTATTTTAGTGTTAAACAAAATGGAACCACTAACAAAACTAATGACTAAATTACAAAAAAGACTTCTCAATAGACAAAATGTCAACAGAAATAACTTCTTAACTATCTGTGGAGGTGAATGGAGTCCCACTACGAGCACATAACCATATTTTAATGAAGAAGCATACAAACAAAAGCAAACAAATACAATTGCCATACATAGCAGTGGACGGGGTTATGAAAAAGTTAAAAATACCATAATGGAACAAGAAATACTGCTTACAAAAATATCCCCAGAAAACTTAGAATTACCTCTCCATTCAACTGAATCAGAACGTCTAGTATACAAATGGCCATGCACGACAATGTGTAACATTCCCAAAAAATCTTTCAAGTCTTTACGCCAATTCCTCAATCAGTATGTGAAAGGCAAAGACAAAACCAAAATTAAACTGTTGCAAAATATGGATACCTGTCCAGTGCGCAAGTACACAGGACTACAAGGACATTCATTGGCCTGCATTTCAGGACCTACTTGCAAAACCACCTTCCATCATATCAAAATGATATCAACACATCATTCAACTATAAGACATCTAGTCTATAAACTGTACTATGCTAAAAGTCCTGCTTTAGCACTAGCCAAATTAAATAACATTCTTCTACATGGTACAGCAAAAGACCTACTTGAAGAAAGCGACTATATCCAGAAAGAATATTTTGGAAGTGAAAGCCACTTACAGAATGAAATAGCTTTAAAACAAATTAGCAACAATTCTATGCATGGCAACCTTCTACTACACACATACAAAAAAGAAATACTCAAATTTAAAAGTACATCTGCTGAAGTACCAAACCATGTGTGTATGTTGCCGCAGGACTTTTTATAAAAGTAACACAACAACTGTAGACCTAACATACAAAATTGAAGACAATGAAGATGCTAAATGGTTTGAATTAGCTCTCTACCTTATAGCAGAAAACAAATATGAAATAACTGACCCATTAATGCTTTGCAGTTACTGCACTACAAAACTTGACAACAACCAAACTCCTTCACATGCTATCACAAATATTTTGGAATTATTTCCACTACCAAAACCCCTACAACAACTCAATATATATGACAGCATCATAATTCAAACAGTGCACCCCTTTCAAGCAATAATACGCCTTCAACCAAAAAACAGCAAAATTACCTCACTCTGAATTAGTGAAAGGTATTCGTGGAAAAGTAGTGTATTTACTATTAGATCTAAAACAAAATGTGCACACTCTGGGGGTGCAACGTCCAATGGAGCAATCTTTAATATCTTAGTAAATGGTGTACTTACAAAAGACAAAAGAATTTGGCAACAACGGGTAGATTTACTTAAAGTTAGACAAGCCTTGCAATATCTAAAAGACAATAATGAATACTACAAAGAAATTAATATTAAAGAAAACTTGAAACAACCACTGAAATAATTCAAGAGTCACCAGAAGCTGTTGATTTGAGCTTCTAGATCCTGCTACAGTATCCAATACTTTAGACCATTATACAAGTCATCCATTGCACTCTAATGACACCGTAGAAGATGCACTAGAAACGTACCAAATGCGACAAACAAAAGGATCACCAATCAGCATATGGGAAAAAAGTATAGAAGCACATGCTTTTCCTCTACTCTTTCCTACTGGCAAAGGAGGAAGGTACGATGATAGACCTATTCAAATAACAGCATCAGAATACTGCTCGTTACGGATGTATTCTGAAGATCCCAGATTTAGACAAAATGTGGAATACATATTTCACCTACTCGTTGAAAGTGAACTAGCAACTCTATGTTACGGAATAGCACACACATTAAAATCAGGAGCCCACTTTGAAAACATGTCAGCTACACAATTATTACAAAAAGTGCAACAAAAAGAAGAGGTTTTACAATCAAGTATTACAAATCTATTAGCAAACATGTGTGGTACTAAAGAGCACTGGTTCCGACGTCATGGAGATGTACGTTGTATGAGAAGAAACCTTGGCCCACCCACTTGGTTTGTTACATTAAGTTGTGCAGAATATGCATGGGAAAATTGACATGATTTCCTACGCATATCAAACAAAAACAAAATAAACATAGATATACTAACACCTAGAGAACTTTGTTTTCTAGATCCGGTTAATGTTTCAAGATATTTTCACCATCACTTCATTGCTATGCTACACTTTATTTGTAATAAAACTGTTCCTCCCCTTGGAGAAGTGCAACACTTCTTTTGGAGAAAAGAATACCAGGCCAGAGGAGCACCACATATCCACATGCTTTGATGGATTAAAGATGCTCGTAAATTTGGTCAAGACAAAGATGTCACTGTGTTACAGTTTATTGAAAAATATGTCACTAATGAAATTCCATCGGAAGCAACAAATAGTGATCTTCATGCACACATTTTACAATTTCAAAGACACAAATGTGGCAAATATCGTCGTCGCAAATACAAAAACAAAGGGAAATACTACACCAAATGCCGTTTTTGGTTTCCCTAGACCAGTTACAAAAACAGGTCAAGTAAACAACTTAGGGGCCGATTCATGGAACAAACGTGCGCCGAAAATCTACGCGCAAGTAGGCGCAAGCAGGCGCAAGCGGAAAAAAACAGGCGCACGCGCACGCGTGCGATTCATGGAAGTCCCTGCGCGTGTTCACCGCGCGATGTGCGCCAAACCCGTGCATGGCGCACAAGTCACTGCAACATCGCGAAAGGCGTGCGCGACGGTGCGCGACGCGCACAGTGAAAGCGCACAACCTCAGCGCACACAGCAGAAAGTGGGCGGGACATGGGGCGTAACGCGCGGAATGGGGAACAACACGCGAAAATAAGGGCGTAACTGGGGATGCACTGCACGGAAGCAGAGGTAACGCCCACACGCACACGAACCACACGTATCCATGGAATGGAATAGGGCAAACCCACGCACAGCCAAAGCCGCGCACAAGCTGAAACACGTCCGCCACACGAAGGCAGGCGGTAGAGTCCCAGCGCATCAAAAAAGTGGCGCCGCGGGAAGTAAAATACGCGATTGAGCGGGGTACTTGTATTCCGGGGGTGCGCGGGAAGTTACACACGCGAATGAGCGGGCTACGTGTATTCCAGGGGTGCGCGGGAAGTGACACACGCGATTGAGCGGGGTACGTGCATTCCGGGGGTGCGCGGGAAGTTACACACGCGAATGAGCGGGGTACGTGTATTCCGGGGGTGCGCGGGAAGTTCCACACGCGATTTGGCCGGGTACGTGGATATCAGGGGTGCGCGGGAAGTTCCACACGCGATTGAGCGGGGTACGTGTATTTCGGGGGTGCGCGGGAAGTGACACACGCGATTCGGCCTGGTACGTGGATATCAGGGGCGCGCGGGAAGTTCCACACGCGATTGGGCCGGGTACGTGTATTCCGGGGGTGCGCGGGAAGTTCCACACGCGATTTGGCCGGGTACGTGGATATCAGGGGTGCGCGGGAAGTTCCACACGCGAATCGGCCTGGTACGTGGATATCAGGGGTGCGCGGGAAGTTCCACACGCGATTGAGCGGGGTACGTGTATTTCGGGGGTGCGCGGGAAGTGACACACGCGATTCGGCCTGGTACGTGGATATCAGGGGTGCGCGGGAAGTTCCACACGCGATTGAGCGGGGTACGTGTATTTCGGGGGTGCGCGGGAAGTGACACACGCGATTGAGCGGGGTACGTGTATTTCGGGGGTGCGCGGGAAGTTCCACACGCGATTGAGCGGGGTACGTGTATTTCGGGGGTGCGCGGGAAGTGACACACGCGATTCGGCCTGGTACGTGGATATCAGGGGTGCGCGGGAAGTTCCACACGCGATTTGGCCGGGTACGTGGATTTCAGGGGTGCGCGGGAAGTTCCACACGCGATTGAGCGGGGTACGTGTATTTCGGGGGTGCGCGGGAAGTTCCACACGCGATTTGGCCGGGTACATGGATTTCAGGGGTGCGCGGGAAGTTCCACACGCGATTGAGCGGGGTACGTGTATTTCGGGGGTGCGCGGGAAGTTCCACACGCGATTCGGCCTGTTACGTGGATATCAGGGGTGCGCGGGAAGTTCCACACGCGATTGAGCGGGGTACGTGTATTTCGGGGGTGCGCGGGAAGTTCCACACGCGAATCTGCCTGGTACGTGGATATCGGGGGTGCGCGGGAAGTTCCACACGCGATTTGGCCGGGTACGTGGATTTCAGGGGTGCGCGGGAAGTTCCACACGCGATTGAGCGGGGTACGTGTATTTCGGGGGTGCGCGGGAAGTGACACACGCGATTCGGCCTGGTACGTGGATATCAGGGGTGCGCGGGAAGTTCCACACGCGATTTGGCCGGGTACGTGGATTTCAGGGGTGCGCGGGAAGTTCCACACGCGATTGAGCGGGGTACGTGTATTTCGGGGGTGCGCGGGAAGTGACACACGCGATTCGGCCTGGTACGTGGATATCAGGGGTGCGCGGGAAGTTCCACACGCGATTTGGCCGGGTACGTGGATTTCAGGGGTGCGCGGGAAGTTCCACACGCGATTGAGCGGGGTACGTGTATTTCGGGGGTGCGCGGGAAGTTCCACACGCGAATCGGCCTGGTATGTGGATATCAGGGGTGCGCGGGAAGTTCCACACGCGATTTGGCCGGGTACGTGGATTTCAGGGGTGCGCGGGAAGTTCCACACGCGATTGAGCGGGGTACGTGTATTTCGGGGGTGCGCGGGAAGTGACACACGCGATTCGGCCTGGTACGTGGATATCAGGGGTGCGCGGGAAGTTCCACACGCGATTTGGCCGGGTACGTGGATTTCAGGGGTGCGCGGGAAGTTCCACACGCGATTGAGCGGGGTACGTGTATTTCGGGGGTGCGCGGGAAGTTCCACACGCGATTTGGCCGGTTACGTGGATTTCAGGGGTGCGCGGGAAGTTCCACACGCGATTGAGCGGGGTACGTGTATTTCGGGGGTGCGCGGGAAGTTCCACACGCGATTTGGCCGGTTACGTGTATTTCGGGGGTGCGCGGGGAGCAGCACACGTGAATTGCACGTGTGGGTCCTCCCAGGTGTACCCTCTACACCCTCCACGGCCCCTGCAGGTGGCTCACACCACAGGGGCCTACCCAGCACATGTCCTGCAGGCACCCCATCCACCATGGCCATGCCCACCAGCCAACCCACATATCAACTAGCACTACTGCCCACCAACGCATGTCCCCCTGCACCCCCACCCCCCAGCATCCAGGGGCACCCTCCACCAGGCCCCCACTCATGTCTCCCACCCCCCCAGCACTGTGGGGCACCTGCCAGCAGGCCCCCACCCATGTCTCCCACCCCCCCACCCCCCCAGCATCCAGGGGCACCCTCCACCAGGCCCCCACACATGTCTCCCAGCACCCCCACCCCCTAGCATCCAGGGGCACCCTCCACCAGGCCCCCACTCATGTCTCCCACCACCCCCACCCCCCAGCCACCAGGGGCACCCTCCACCAGGCCCCCACTCATGTCTCCCACCACCCCCACCCCCCCAGCATCCAGGGGCACCCTCCACCAGGCCCCCACCCATGTCTCCCAGCACCCCCAGTCCCCAGCAGTGCAGGGCACCCTCCACCAGGCCCCCACTCATGTCTCCCACCCCCCCCACCCCCCAGCATCCAGGGGCACCCTCCACCAGGCCCCCACACATGTCTCCCAGCACCCCCACCCCCAGCATCCAGGGGCACCCTCCACCAGGCCCCCACACATGTCTCCCAGCACCCCCACCCCCAGCATCCAGGGGCACCCTCCACCAGGCCCCCACACATGTCTCCCATCCCCCCCACTCCCCAGCAGTGCAGGGCACCCTCCACCAGGCACCTCACTCATGTCTCCCACCCCCCAGCACTGTGGGGCACCTGCCAGCAGGCCCCCACCCATGTCCAACTCATGTTCCCCACCCAACATGTCATCACAGTCCAGATCCCTGGTCTCTATGGTCAGCCCCCAAATGCAAAACACCCACCCGAGTATTGCATCCACCCACTCATATTCTGCAATTACATCACAGAACACCAATTGCAAGTTCCAAAACAAACACATGTCCCTCACATACACCCAATGGGTGTCAGTGAATCTCAAAACACATAACATGAAATGCATGAAAACAATGAGACACCACACATTGAAGTGCAACAAATAAATAATGTATTAAAGGAAAGATGAATAGAAACAAAAATGAAGAAACTGAAATGTGAATGGAAAAAATGAAAAGAAGCCTGTCCGTCCAAAAAAAGAAAAAATCAAAGAATATAGAAATCCAAAGTAATGTACTACAAAGTCAATGTCCACCAAACAAAATCCAATGTGAAAAAAAAACATAAGCCATTGATCCATGGATAATTTTAAAAAATAAAGTTTGTACAAGTCCACAACTATGTACAAAGCAAGAAGCCAGGGTCCATCATCCCAACAAAATAAAGGAAACCTAACTAACTACACTAACCAATAAAAAAAACTATATACAAAAATGTGGCCAATGTCCAAAAGGTCCAAATGAAATAAAAACAAAAATGAAACTTAACACTACCTACATAACTATGTACAAGGGCAGCGGGCTAGTTCCACGGCTCACTTCTGGATGTGCCGGGCCAGGGCATCATCGAACTCCTCCTCTATGTCCCGGAGGCGGTCCTCCTCCATGGCCCCGAGGGTCCGCAGGGCCGTCGACGTGTCCACCTCCAAAGCCCTGCGGATTGCCTCGAGGCACTCGACCCGCCTCAGGGCCCTCTGCATGGAGTTCTCCGCCCTGACCATTGAGAGCCGTGCCTCTTCCGCCCGCTGCCCCTCCGCATCTATGGCGTGGCCCAACCGCTGCCACACGGAAGACACTTTTTGTCCTGGGTCCTCCTGCCCTCCGGCCGATGCCTGCCCCTCCGATGTCGAAGGCCCCGAGCCTTCATGGCTCCCACCATGGAGCTGCTGCTGCTGTGCCTCTGCCCCTGCACTGCCTCCTGCTGCCTGCACATCCTCCGCCGGCTGGGGTGCAGTCGTTGACGTGGCCACCCCTGCTGGACGTCCGACTCCCGACTGTGGCAGGGATGCCTCCTCCACCAGCCTGGCCGCACCGTCAGAGGCAGCTCCACAGGGCACCCAGGTGACTGATGGGTGGGAAGATGGCACAGAGGACGACTGGCGCGTAGGGGGTCCAGCTGAGGAGGGGGTCGTGGCAAGCCCCATCAGACGGAGGAATCCGGCCTGGGTGACCTGTCCCAGCAGGCTGACGTGGTCAACGAGCCATTCGAGATGACCTGCAGTCTCTTCATGAAAAGACTGCAGGTCGCCTCGCATGGCCCGTTGACGCAACGCCACTCCAGCCAGGACAGGCTCAACCCGGGCCTGGATAGCCACGTCCGCAGGCAGGGGAAGGCCAGTTGACGTCAGCTCATCCCCTGCCTGAAAACTGGTCTGGACATGGGCATCCCTGCTGGTGCAAGATGATGCAGGGACAGGAACAGGGACAGGATTGCACACAGGCACCTCCGCGGCGGCCTGTGCTGCCTCCTGTCCCTGGTCCTGCACTGCACCACTAGCACCAGTGGGATCCCCACCCCCAGACCCCGTCTCCGGTGCTTGCACGGCCTCCTCCTCCACCAAACCCCCCACCAACCTGGATGACTCTGTGCCATCTTCCCCCGTTGGGCCCTGTGGGGTCCCAGCTGCCCCTTCTGCTGCCGAGGAGTCCAACTGCAACCTCCGCCTCTTGGACCTCCCCCCGGCAGCTGCGGCCTGGGACGCGGCACCGGACTCCTCACTCCCCGACGAGATGACAACCTGGGAGGGGAGCCGGGCCTTGCGTCTCCGGCTGGCGGTGGGATCCCCGCCGCTGTGCTCCACAGCACCTTCTCCGCCCTCTTCATCAGTTGACGCTGCAGACAGGGAGAAACAAAACACAGGCATCAGGGCACTGTACAATGTACACATACACACATGACAGTTGTACATGAGTGGCATTGGCAAACCTCTGACATGTCATCACAATCCCCAACACACATGTCATTACAACTTGCACACACGAGCCATACCACAGCCATGTTGCAACTGCCAACACCATCCATACACATACAACAGCATCAGCAGGCAAAGGTGAGCCAGACATCACATGCAACACAGGAAGTGCACCACACATGTACACACACCACCACACTTGCATGCATGTGTACACCTCTGCTAAGTGTCGCAGTGTTCAGACGGGCATCCATGTCACATCTGCCAATCAGGCTTCCACATACCGCTGTCACATGCATCCATGTTGCATCACTGTTGCACCCTTGTCAAATACACACACATGCACATGTACACAGCGCTGATACAATCAGCTGAAAACAACATACATGCGTGACATCACGGACATGTCTACTCACATACACATTCATACAGACTTGTGTGCCCACACAACTGCATTTGGCATGCAAGCCCACACACACAGGCACCATCCATGTCTCACACATTACAGCCCTCGCATGTGTCAGCCCCACGGCCCTGTACACCCGCACCCATACTCGACCCCATACAAACAGATGTGCAACCTGCACACTACTGAACAATCACCACACGCACTGCTCACAATCAGGATGCATGTACACTCACCGCTCGACTCCAGACGGGTCTGCCTCTCAAGGACCTGGACGTGGAGCGCTGGGGATATGTGTTCCAGGACCCTCATCTGTTCTTCCGACAAGTGGCCCCGGCGCCCCTTGGCATCCGCTGCCTTCAAGAGGCGCCGGGCCTTGGTCAGGGTCCTGGACCTGAAGTCCTCCCAGCGCTTCTTGACATGTTGGAAGTCGCGGACTGCCACCCCCTCCGCGTTGATGGCAGTCACGATGTCAGTCCAGATCCGAGTCCGTCCTTCCTTGTCGGCGCGGCAACTTCCGAAGAGGGCATCATACTGGCCCAGGACTTGCTCCACCAGGACACCAACTTCGGTGGCACTGAAGCTGGTGCCCTTCTGCCTCTCTGGCCGGGGGTTGTCAGTGGTCACAGATGGAGTTGGCCCCGACATGACAACCCCAGAGGCAGGAGTGGGTGGGCAACTGGGTCCTGGGGCTGGGCTGTGGAGCGATGGAATCCCAGTCGGGAGTCTTTGGTTCCAGCAGGGGTGGTCACACCAACAGCACCCCTGGCTGATGTGCAGGCAGCAAATGGCAGGGCACGTGGGCAGCAGGCAGTCAGGCAGCAGCAGATGGCAGGTGGGAGCGTGCTCGGGGCTCTGGGGGGCAGTAGTTCGGCCTTCTGGGCAGGAGCGTGGTCTTCCGTGTGCTTACGCGTGGCCAGCTTGATACGGAGTGATTAGGCACGTGAAAATTCTGCACGTCAGCGTGTAATTCGAGGAAAGGCCCTTAGCGCGTAAGCGCGTCTGCACGCATACGCATTTTCATTGGACCAAAGGCCCTCAGCGCGTGAGCGCGTCTGTGACGTGACGTGCGAGGGAGTATCCCTCATTGCACGTGATGACAGTACACACGTGGATCCCAACCAATCGCGTGTGAAAGTTCACGGAACCCCGAAACACACGTACCCCGGCCAATCGCGTGTGGAACTTCCCGCGCACCCCGAAACACACGTACCCAGGCCAATCGCTTGTGGAACTTCCCGCGCACCCCGAAACACACGTACCCAGGCCAATCGCATGTACGCTCGCTGCCCTCCGATCACACGCGATGACACCAGAATACGGGAAACCAACGAGTCCGCCCACACGGAGGCGTCCCGCGCCCGCGCCCAGCATAAAAGTGCGCGAAAACAACAAACGCGTATATACAGCGACGATGAATGCCCCATTTGTTGCTGCAGTGATTGTGGGACACCGCAGGAGGAGGAGAATAGCCAGGGCACGCATTTTTGCACCACGGACAGGCCTTTTTGGGATGCCTGACGACCAGGTCTACGGCAGGTATAGGTTTCCACCCCATATCATCCTAGACCTGGTCAGGGAGTGGGAAGATGACCTCACATCCCCCACCCTCTGCTCCCAAGCATTGAGCCCCTTGGAGAAGCTGCTCAATGTCTTGCATTTCTTGGCCACTGGGTCGTTTCAGCGGACCACTGCCATAGTGGGGGGGGTCTCACAGGCCACGCAGTCACGCTGCCTACACCAGGTACTGGCAATCATGACAGCGCGCCCCTCAGTCCGCAGGCACATATACATGCCCAGAACACCCGCAGAAAGGCAGGCCGTTGTCCTGGATTTTTTCAGGGTGGCACACTTCCCCAAAGTGCTCGGTGCCATAGATTGCACCCATGTTGCCCTACGTCCACCTAGGGCCACTGAGCACATCTACCGAAACCGCAAGCACTGGCATTCCATCAATGTACAGGTGGTATGCGATGCAAAGGGAATCATCACCTCTGTCTATGCAAACTACCCTGGCTCCACCCATGACAGTTTCATATACAGAATGTCCGCCCTGAGCCGGGCCCTGGAAGCTGGGCAGCATGGCGACACATGGCTCCTAGGTGAGTACAAATGCCCTTGCACATGCATGCAAGTCACACACAGACAAATATACCAACCCCATTAATCTGAACAATTATCACCTCCCCAGGGGACAGTGCCTACCCTCTGAGCAACCACATGATGACGCCAATCCGGAACCCCACCACACCACCCCAGGTAAGATACAACGCTGCCCATATTGCAACCAGGGGCATAGTGGAGCGCACATTCGGAGTGCTCAAGTCACGTTTCCGCTCCCTTGACCGCTCTGGTGGGCAACTACTCTATGCACCAGCAGTTGTGTGCAGGATCATTGTGGCAGCATGTGTCCTGCACAATGTTGCAACACGGCAGGGCGTCCCGGTGGACATGGTGGTGCCCCCACATCCACAACCACAGGCACAGGCGCTGCCCATGGGAGGGGACAGGGCACGTGGCGAGGTAGCCCGGACCCAGCTTGTGGCCACATTTTTCACCTAAACTCCCACCCCTGCGGAGTGCACACAGGCCTGGCACATACCAGGTGACAATCGATGATGACAAAGTGACAGTCAACTGTCACAACCCTACCACCCTGAGATAGTTGCCATGGAAGTGCCACATTGTCTGCATCCCTAGCTACTTAAACACAAGCTATCCTGTGCAACCAAATTGCACACATATGACATGTGACATGACATGAGCCATACACAAGTATTACAAGGCACAATGAGGCAGGGGGGGGGGGACAAGGGAACACAGAGAATGGTACTACTAGGCCAGGTGTCATTGTGATTGTGCAAGTGCAGGGGTAGGGGGAAGGGAAAAGTGCAAGGGGGGGGGGGGGGTCCAGTACAGGGGAAGTAGGCCAAACAATCATACATAGGTCGCCTGGTGGCAACTGCTAAGGTAAGTGCAGACGAGTGCTGGGAAGGGAGGGCTGTAGGGATAGAGAGACAGTACTGCAGTGCAGGGGTTGCCAGGGTGGCAGTGCAAGTGGACAGTGGCTGGGCCAGGGACCGAGGTTGGTGAGAGTGGCCCAGTTGCAGCTCCTGTGCAGTTCCAGTGAAGAATTCTGCAAGTGAGAGGCAGAGAGTAAGCAGAAGCAAAGAGGAAGGTCTTGAGGTGCTTCCTGAACTGGAGATGGTTCCCCTCAAGGTCAAGTCAGGAAGTCGGTTTGAGGGGGAGGGCCCTGCTGCGGAGAGAAACCTACCCCCAGCTAGTTGCTCTGAGAAGCGGATGACCTGGACATGCAAGGTGTGCATCACACACACCTGCAAAACAGGCCATGGCCATCACTGTCATGACAGTCAAACCCTCCCAAACATCAACATGACATGGCAAGCAATACCCATACACCGACCCAGTAACGATAAGGTACACATTTCCATGTCCTAAATGTACAGTGGCATCGGACAATGATGCCTGACCCGGAATCCGATGAAATGACAGACCAACAAAATGTCCCACCAAAAATAAGTCGATTCCTAATGCATTACAACTGTCGTAGACGTAACATCACAATGAATGCCTGGCTATATGCACATGATGCATTGCAAAATGAACACTGCAGCTCATGTGTGCAATGTCCTACTCCTGCATCACACTGCTCAGCGCACAGCACAGTGAACAGCCATTGCGTGTGATGCACACCCTGAGCATCACATCTAAGTGACAGACTACATCAAACATCAAATTAGGCATGTACTCGAACCATAATCGGTCACAGAACATGTGCTGGCGGGACACAGTGGCCACCAGAAGGCAAACAGTGTACACGTGGATATGCAAGGGTGGGAGTACATGGAGTGCATCCGAGTGCAAGTGTGTGGTTCTGCAAGGACATGCACTCCACATATGCATGTGCACTCAAGTGACCATCAGTGTTCCCTACACATCACATGTGAACATCCACCATGTGTACACCCCAGCATGTCAAACCACTACTATCCCCTCGCACCTGAAAGGAAAACACAACACATGAACAGGCATTGATCAGCAGAACACAACATGTACATAGGACAACAACATTACAATGTCAGAGTTCCCATCACACTGCAGGGCAACGCAACTATCAACAACAACCCCCCCCCCCCTCGCAAATGACCATGACCCACTGAACAACTGCACCTGGGTCATGGAGCCTCCAACCCTCATTCCCACCTGGCCACAGGATCACCTTTACCCTTCGTGTCCATCTCCCACCTTGTGTGTAAAGAGATGCCTGAACCCTCAGAATCCACACTCATTTCCAAAATCACATAATCCAAGGCATGAAAAGGAACCCAAACACCCTCCAGTAGATGACTTGACATAGCAGTACGTCTCAAAGGCCAAGTACTACCACAATGATGCAACAACCAAGGTAGCACAGCAAAACAATGTCACGACTGGATGTGAGACATGTGTGGTACATGACATAGGATGATGCACCATGAATGGATGTGTACTGTCACAGATCCCCTGTACAGGCGCTGGAGTCTCATGAAACAACCACCCACACCATGTCCCGGGTGCCTGCAAGGTCAAACTCACACAGGCCCCTGAGATCCTGGTGGGGAAAGAGGTTCAGGGATATGCAGTCTGGACAGGTGTAGACACACTGGATGACTGGAATGCGTGGCAGGTGAGGGGAGCAGGAATGACACATGAAACCAGGGAATGCACGAAAATGTACAACCTGCATGAACACATGCACAATACAAACAAACTTGGACATCATTGTCATGGCCTTCTGTAGTCCAGGCTCAGGAGTGGTACGAACCAACCACCCCCTCTAGGGTTTTGGCGCCTGCAAGTTCGGGGCTTACACAGGCATCCGCAACCCCAGTGGGGAAAGAGGGTCAGGGAACATTGCTTGGATAGGCATGGGAAGCAGGAACACCGGGTAGAGGGTACAGGTTTCGAAATTGCATAGGATCAAGGGTGAATAGGGTAAAAAACATACCAAATAGGACCACACATACATCCATGCATCAGTACACTCCCCAGCAAGCCTATGCAGGGCAGTTTGTAAGAAAATACAACAAGACACTTAGCTCTGGTTTTGAGTGCTGGCCTCCTGCCTGCGCACTCTCAGGTCCGGTTACAGGAGCACTGCAATGCTGCAAAGAGAGACACAGTCAGCAACCAGTACATGCCAATTGCACAAAAACACAACACAAAACATGCCCCATAACAACATACACCTCTACAAACAGAAAATCTGTGCTCCATGCTTCGTACCCATATATAATATCAACCCTGTGACGGGTCATTCACAGTCAATGCAGTAAGTCAGCCGCTGGTGGGTGCGTGGCAAATGGAACACCAATGTGTCACAATTCACACAACATGCAATGTTCCCTGGGTAAGCAGACAGACCCATATGGCAAGCCATGACTACAGATCAAGTTGCGTACCACCATGACCAAAAGAAAGTTGCCAGTGCATTTATCATGAAGTACGTGGAATAGACATGCACTGCACCCGAGTATGTCCCTTGCTGTATGTCCCTGTGAGCTGCCCCTTTCCATGTCTTGGAAGGCTACATGGTTGATACAAGTGCCTCAATGAACCTTGGTGTACCGCAGGGTATGTGCCACTGCCCCCGCATGTGTCCCAGACAACCCTACTATCAACAGCCATCAGTCCACAAACACATCTGAGCTGCATTCTGTGCTTCAACACCAATATTTGTCTAAGCTCACCCTCAGTGCTGTGACTAAGCCTGCACGTGCAACTCGCCTGGTGCAAGCTTTGCTGTCTCGTGGCCCCCCTGTGATGCTCACCTTGCCTGGAGTTGCTTGGAACATGTCAGCAGTTCTAGGATGTGGGTCTGCAATCACTGTGGCTCTGCTTGTGCACACATGTGCATGTGGGCACCAACAAACGGGTCAGGAATTAGGTCATCCAATGGGCCATGTCTGCTGGCAAAGGTGCTCTGATGCCTCATCCCCCTGCAGAAAGTGCATGAAACACATGATTAATGCATCAAAGTGATCTGTGTGTGTCTCATCAGGCATCTCATTACTTGACCATGTCAGAGAGTCACATCACAAATCACACCATCAGTCCGTCTTTCACCTCCAAAGTGTGGAACACTATCTACAGCATGATTTGCAACAAGCACGTGTACAGGAAAGATATGAAACATAATACACAATGCATAGCAATCAATGTCCACATTAATCATGACACGCCCCATCTAGCAAAAGCTGAACAGTGGACAATTACACCTAAATCATCCCCACTAGGGGTGTCAACACAAGTCAAAAAGCACCAGACATGCCACAGATATGACAGTCCAAAGCCCTTGTGTAAAATTCTGTTACACCGAACCATCCTTGCGAGCCCATGGATAAGGGAGGCAGGAGTGGCATATGTGAGTCAAGGAACCCAAGCAGCAAACACATACACAAGACAACCATGAAGGGCCCAGCTGGAACAGACAGTGGATGCCTTCAAAAACCACAAGGCACCGCACTGTCACATGTAAGCACAATAGACTACAAATTTTAAACTAACTCAACTATTAACTAATTACACTAACTAAGGAAAACCTACATTACCTATTTAAACTAACTATCAAACAGAAACTTAACTAACTAAACTAAAAGAAAAATCAAAAATGGCCACATACGACCCGGGGGGGAGGGGAGGCACCCAGGAGGGGGGAGGTACAGGGTGCTGCTCAACATCCACATACGATGATGCTGAGCCAAAAAAAAATACCTCCATGGGCTCAACGCCTTCACAGCACGACCTATGTGGGAGATAGATGGTCGTCCGAGTCTGGCTCATCCTGGGAAGGAGGACGTGGCACAGTAGCCTGGCCACGCCTAGCCGCAGCTTGCCCCTCGTCGGCAGCAAGTCTGCCGGACAGGTGAGCCTGGTTCTGTGTGGCGATGTTACATAGGTCTGCATGCAGGACCTCACGTGATACACGTGCTTCCTCTTGCAAGGTAGCACGTGTAACACGGAGTTCCTCCTGCAAGGCCTGGCTGGACAACCGCTGCACCTCCCGGCAAGCCTGTAGCTCAGCCGAGATGGTGCGCTCAAGCTGTGCAAACCTCTCCTCTGCCCGCTGCCTCTGGGACATCATAAGGACACCCAGAGTGGATCTGAGGGAGGCATACTCCTCCCTCAGGGCATCCATGTGCGCCTCTGCGTGAGCAGCAATTGCTTGACGCAGAGACGACATTTCAGCCTGGCGTGCCCTGTCTGAGGCCGCCATGCCCAGCCTGAGTGAGCGGGCCGTGGACCGTGCCGCCTGCTGCTGGAGTAGCACCTGCCGAGCAGGGGGGAGCACAGATCGGGCCACACGCTCCATGCTGTCAGCGATGTTCTCCATTGCTGCCCCCTGCCGTTCTGAATTGGCAGTCATGTCTTGCTCCCACTCAGTATACAGCGGTTGCGCGCGGCGACCGCGTTGCCGGGCTTGACCCCTGCGGGACCCAAGGACCGGGGGTCCTCGCTGTGTTGGCACCGCCTGCGGCTGCACGACTACATGCCCCCGTCGACGTGATGTCCCAGGCACATCAGTGACTGGTGTGGAGGGTGACCCTGCGTCCCGATCCACCACGGGCGGAGGAACCAAGACTGTCTGATCCCTCAGTGCAGGGGTCGCAGACAGAGGAGTGTCCACATCAGAATCACTCACCCCTGACACATGGACTTGATGGTCATCCAACTCAACATGGACGTCAGAGTCGTCATCAAGGCTGGACTCATAGACAGCCAGAGACAGGATGGACTGCAGCACTTGGGGGTTTTCGTGGCCTACCACCCCACGACCCCCACTAGTGCCGGGTTGATGTGGTCTTACCAACCCTGTGTCTGGCATGACAACACCATCCTCTGCATCCATTGCGTCATCACCTGAAAAATAGAGAGGAAAGGGTCAGTACACATGTCAGAAGCACACAACACACACACACACACCGACAGCAAAGGCATCTGGCAGACATGTGACACACAACATATGACCTTGCATGCATGCTGGGTCTACTTAGAATAGCTTCTGTGATCAGACCTGTTGAAAGGTGGCAGTTTGCATGGAAGTGGGTCTATGCAGTGCAGAAAATGTGTACGCCACTCACTACCTACATGTACAAGCACTCCATGGTGTGTGCCAGGAAATGTGAAGGCAGTGCAATGTCAAAATCAGACATCACGTGCATTGTGTATTCAATGTGTACCATGTCTAGAAGGCAAGCACCCCTCCACCCCAGTACCAAAGCAGGGATGCCTAGCATGGTATCAAAAGGCTGACCATACACCTGTGTATTGACAAGCAGTGTTGACTGGCATCAACAGCTTAATGTGATTTCAATTACAACACTGCAAATGATGCTGGGACAGTGGGCAGGACACATGATGGAAGATCCGGAGGCCGGCCACGTGTGTAGAAGACACGACAGGAGTTGGACAGAGTCATTGGCCATTGAACAGGCTGAGGCCTGTGAGCCACACAGATTGTCAGAGCCTAAACATGTGTGCAACGCAGGACTGAGCCACAGTTGACATGGGGAGGCCGATAATATGGCAGGCAATGTATGTAACCAAGGACTCATATTACAGTGATCATCCAGTCAAGGACACATAGGGGCATGTGTGCAATGCACATGGAGCATGAATGGGCACTCATGTCCCTGCGGGACATCTGACCCATGCACAGTACAAGTGGGATGCCCTGCATCGAGTACTAAGGCTGTACCACACGGCATATGTCTGGCAGTTTCTAAGCTGGAAGTTAGCATCTACACAGGACACATGAACATGAAACTACACATTGGCAAGAATGTAGCAGACCAGTGCAAAGGTGGAACTGGGGTGCAGAGTGGCGGAGGAGGGGCAAGGGAGCATGGCCACATGGAGTCCCGCATGCAGGCAGAGGAGACATGCATGACGGTGGCATTGCATTACTTACACATCAGAACCATGTACAGGTCACATGTAGCAGCAATCATGCACAACACATCCCACATGTGAAACACACACGTCCTCAACAACTACGCATCAACACTCACTGGACTGGGCATCAAAGTCCAGCATCTCTCCCACACCTTCGACCAATTCTGGTGGTATGAACTCCGCAACGAGAGCCTCATGCGGAGTGAGTTCTTCCTCCTCTGGTGCAGGCCCACCGCCAGTCACCAGAGTCAAGTTGTAATTTGAGGCACGCTTGGCCTTAGTGCTGCGCTTGATGTCATTCCAGCGCTTTTTGCACTCCTGCGCCGTGCGCACCTCATGGCCGAATGAACTGACATGTTCCGCCACATGCTTCCAGTGGGTGTCACGTTGGGCAGCCGTAGTCTGACTATTGGCACCCACTAGCATGTCACGGCTGTGTCCCCGCACGTAGTCCACGAGGAAGTCCAGTTCCTGCTTACAGAAAGGCTTCTTCCTCGACGTGCAGGAGGTCGTGGCTGTGTGTGGGGTCCCAGCCTGTGCTGCAGATGCAACCTTCCTCCTCTTGGACTGTGGCGCAGACCCTGGCTGGCTAATGCCGCCCTGACCAGTATGGCCAGTGGGTTGGGTGGATTGAGCCGAGGGAGTGGCAGGTGGAGGGATGACCAAAGGCCTGACTTGTGTCAGTGGCAGCTGGGTGCCCACTAATGGACCCTGCGCAGCAACATCAGCTGTGGCAGGGTCATTGACCGCAACGGTCCTGGTTGGCAGACTCACAACCGGGGTGCTGTTGGGTGCATCTGCCCCTGCACTTGCCAACACCCGGCTGTTCGGGGCAGCAGATGACATGACTGCCCCAGGGACACGTGTCTTGGTCTGAGCAGCCCGGCGTGCCCCAATGGTTTCCCCCCTGGCCTGTTGGAGATCTACCAAGGGCTCTTCAAGTGCCAACGCAGCCTGCGCTGGCAGACCCTGAGCCTGGGTGGCGGTGTCCACAACTGCACCTGCAGCTACCGCTACCCTTGGGCCCGTGGCAGTCGATGGAACGGACTGCCGGATCATACGGGTGCCAGTGCCAGATGCAGGAGCTGCATCCCCCTGAACCACAGGGGGTGGTGGCATGGCTGCACCGACACATGGCACAACATTGTGCTCAAGTGGCGCACCCCTGCCTCTTCCCCCTCTGTGGCTGCCCTGGACACCCTGGAGTCCCCCTACTCCCTGGTCACCACGGCCACGTCCCCGACCACGCCCGCCACGAGGAGGACGCCCAGCTGAGGCGCCCCTCACCTTTGGTAGCCTCCCTACCATGGCACAGATGTTATAGTGCTGGCACAGATGGAGTGGTGCCAATGGGAGGTGTACAGCACAATTGACCTGGGCAATTGGGGTGAAGGGGGTGGGAAGCAAGATGTTAACAGCCCCCCTGCACCTGCAAGGCTGTATGTGACCCCGGTGATGTGTTGACGGGTCACGCAACGCTCAGGCACCCCAAAACTGCAGTAAAACCGTGCACGCAACCCTGCAGCCTACGTGCGTGGATTAAACCTCCCGCAGTACGCGGTGGCACCCAGTAACACGTATAACGCGTACGCGTGGGACACGCAGGCTACGATGACATCGAAAATGGGTGCGATACACAGGGGCACCCGCAGTGGGAAAAGGAGCGTTTGCGACTCACCGTCTGACTAGCGCGATGCAGAAAAACACGCGTAGCCAATACCCCCGCCAAAAGAAGAGATACGTCCTTGAGAGCTGTGAAGTAGATGGCGCGCGAAACAACTGGAAGCAGCAACACACGTCGGTCTCCACGAAAGGCACGTACAGCGAACTGCTGGGCCCGCTCACCTTTAACCCGTGCTGAGGGAAAACGCACGCGCGCGTCAAGTCACATGCGGACGTGCACTTTTTCACGTTTGATTACGCGCATTACACGCGGACGTGCAGTTTTTCACGCGCGCACGCTTATGCATGGGCCCTTTCCTCCTATTACACGCGGACGTGCAGTTTTTCACGCGCGCTTACGCGCATTACACGCAGCGTGCAGATTTTTCACGTGCCTAATCACTCCGTATGAAGCTGGCCACGCGAAAACGCACGGAAGACCACGCTCCTGCCCAGAAGGACACTTCACTGGCCCCCAGTGCCCCAAGCAGCCTCCCACATGCCATCTGCTGCTGCCTGCCTGCTGCCACCGTGCCCTGCCATTTGGTGCCTGCACATCAGCCATCTGCAGGGGTCCAGTTGCTGTGTCCACCCCTGCTGGTACAGAAGAGTCCCGACTCAAATGACATCGCTCCACAGCCCAGCCCCAGGACCCAGTTGGTCACCCACTCCTGCCCCTGGGGTTGCCATGTGGAGCACATCCACATCTGACACCAGTTGCAACCCCCGGCCAGAGGGGCAGAGGGGCAGAGGGGCACCAGCTTCACTGCCACCGAAGTTGGTGTCCTGGTGGAGCAAGTCCTGGGGCAGTATGATGCCCTCTTCGGATCGTCCCGCGCCAAGAGGGAAGGACGGGAGAGGACGCGGAGGGGGTGGCAACCCGCACCATCCAGAAGGTCAAGAAGCGCTGGGAGGACTTGAGGTCAAGGACCCTCATGAAGGCCCGGCGCCTTGTGGAGGGGGGCCGGGGCCGCATGAGTTCCATCCAGTTGAGGGTCCTGGAACGCATACACCCAGCGCTCCACGCCCAGGTCCTTGAGAGGGAGACCCGTCTGGAGTTGAGCGGTAAGTGGCCAAGCATTGCTGTGTGAGACAGGGCATGTTGCAGTGTGCTGGTTGTCTGATACCTGCCTGTATGTGTGACATAGGCCATGTACGCATGTATGTGTGCAGGGACATCATGGTAATGCATGTGCGACCTGTAATGTGTGAACCGCATGGTTGTTGCATGTGTTTGAATGTGACATGGGGAGCCCTGTGCAGATTGCACACATGACAGCATGGAAGTCTCTGTTCCTGGACATGGGTGGGGGCCTGGTGGAGGATGCCCCTGGTGGCTGGGGGGTGGTGGTGCTGGGAGACATGGGTGGGGGCCTGGTGGAGGCTGCCCCTGGTGGCTGGGGGGTGGGGGTGCTGGGAGACATGGGTGGGGGCCTGGTGGAGGATGCCCCTGGTGGCTGGGGGGTGGTGGTGCTGGGAGACATGGGTGGGGGCCTGGTGGAGGCTGCCCCTGGTGGCTGGGGGGTGGGGGTGCTGGGAGACATGGGTGGGGGCCTGGTGGAGGCTGCCCCTGGTGGCTGGGGGGGTGGGGGTGCTGGGAGACATGAGTCGGACATGGGTGGGGGCCTGGTGGAGGCTGCCCCTGGTGGCTGGGGGGTGGGTGTGCTGGGAGACATGGGTGGGGGCCTGGTGGAGGCTGCCCCTGGTGGCTGGGGGGTGGGGGTGCTGGGAGACATGGGTGGGGGCCTGGTGGAGGCTGCCCCTGGTGGCTGGGGGGTGGGGGTGCTGGGAGACATGGGTGGGGGCCTGGTGGAGGCTGCCCCTGGTGGCTGGGGGGGTGGGGGTGCTGGGAGACATGAGTCGGACATGGGTGGGGGCCTGGTGGAGGCTGCCCCTGGTGGCTGGGGGGTGGGTGTGCTGGGAGACATGGGTGGGGGCCTGGTGGAGGGTGCCCCTGGTGGCTGGGGGGGTGGGGGTGGTGGGAGACATGAGTCAGACATGGGTGGGGGCCTGGTGGAGGCTGCCCCTGGTGGCTGGGGGGTGGTGGTGCTGTGAGATGTGTGGGGGCCTGGTGGAGGCTGGCCCTGGTGGCTGGGGGGTGGGGGTGCTGGGAGACAAGAGTCGGACATGGGTGGGGGCCTGGTGGAGGCTGCCCCTGGTGGCTGGTGACTGGGGGTGGTGGGAGTCATGGGTGGGGGCCTGGTGGAGGCTGCCCCTGCACTGCTGGGGGGTGGGGGTGCAGGGGGACATGAGTGGGGGCCTGCTGGGGGGTGGGGGTGCAAGGGGACATGTGGCTTGGCTGGGGGGCATGCCCATGGTGGATGGGCTGCCTGCGGGACATGACCAGGGGTGCAGGGTAGTCCCCTGTGGTGTGGGCTGCCTGCAGAGGTCGTGGAGGGGGTAGAGGGGAGACCTGGGAGGACCCACACTGGCAATTCACCTCTTCAACTTCCCGCACACCTACGTAATACACTGCCCCACTCGCACAGGCCCAATCGCGTGTAGAATTTCTCGCGCACCCCTGAAATCCACGTACCCAGGCCAATCGCGTGTAGAATTTCTCGCGCACCCCTGAAATCCACGTACCCAGGCCAATCGCGTGTAGAATTTCTCGCGCACCCCTGTAATACACGTACCCAGGCTAATCGCGTGTAGAATTTCTCGCGCACCCCTGAAATCCACGTACCCAGGCCAATCGCGTGTAGATTTTCTCGCGCACCCCTGTAATACACGTACCCAGGCTAATCGCGTGTAGAATTTCTCGCGCACCCCTGAAATCCACGTACCCAGGCCAATCGCGTGTAGATTTTCTCGCGCACCCCTGAAATCCACGTACCCAGGCCAATCGCGTGTAGATTTTCTCGCGCACCCCTGTAATACACGTACCCAGGCTAATCGCGTGTAGAATTTCTCGCGCACCCCTGAAATCCACGTACCCAGGCCAATCGCGTGTAGGATTTCTCGCGCACCCCTGAAATCCACGTACCCAGGCCAATCGCGTGTAGAATTTCTCGCGCACCCCTGAAATACACGTACCCAGGCCAATCGCGTGTAGAATTTCTCGCGCACCCCTGAAATCCACGTACCCAGGCCAATCGCGTGTAGATTTTCTGGCGCACCCCTGAAATCCACGTACCCAGGCCAATCGCGTGTAGATTTTCTGGCGCACCCCTGTAATACACGTACCCAGGCTAATCGCGTGTAGAATTTCTCGCGCACCCCTGAAATCCACGTACCCAGGCCAATCGCGTGTAGATTTTCTCGCGCACCCCTGAAATCCACGTACCCAGGCCAATCGCGTGTAGATTTTCTCGCGCACCCCTGTAATACACGTACCCAGGCTAATCGCGTGTAGAATTTCTCGCGCACCCCTGAAATCCACGTACCCAGGCCAATCGCGTGTAGATTTTCTCGTGCACCCCTGAAATCCACGTACCCAGGCCAATCGCGTGTAGATTTTCTCGCGCACCCCTGTAATACACGTACCCAGGCTAATCGCGTGTAGATTTTCTCGCGCACCCCTGTAATACACGTACCCAGGCTAATCGCGTGTAGAATTTCTCGCGCACCCCTGAAATCCATGTACCCAGGCCAATCGCGTGTAGATTTTCTCGCGCACCCCTGTAATACACGTACCCAGGCCTATCGCGTGTGGGGACACCCGCACACCCCTGAAATACACGCTCCCCGCACTGCGTTTGCTGCTGCCCTTTGCGCTGGATTGGGGATTTTGATGGCTTTTTCCTGCGCAAGGGGCGTTCTTGGGGGCGTAACTGACGCTGCTGCAGGGTCGCTGCGCCACTCTGCGCCACGGCTGGTTGTGGATGTTGGAATCCATGAATACGCTGTGCGCCTGAATGTGTTTCGGCGCACGCGGCTGGCGCAGCCTACCGCACGCGCACACTGTGCGCCAGCCGCGTGCGCCACTTGTGCGCCGAATTCTATGAATTGGCCCCTTAATGTCTTCAGTTAGACATAGTGTTAAAGGTAAATCACCTAAAATACCTATTACATAAAAAGAACAGAAGAAGAAAAATATATCAATGATTACAATGCAATTATTGCCCACTTATGGAATGCAAACATAGATGTGCAGTACATTGCAGACAATTCCACTGCAGTTCCACGATATGTTACAGCATAATTAACCAAAGCAGAAAAAACAGAGCTCCAAGACCTCTGGAATTACCTGTCATCAGACAAAACACTGTCTCAGAAATGATACAGCTTGGGCATAAAAATGCTCTCCCATAGAGAATGTGGCTCCTATGAAGCAGCAGATCATTTAACCGGTACTGCTTTGTATGGAAAATCTGAAAATATAGTATGGCTAAGTCTTGGTCCTGCTAAATCTAGAAAAAGAGTTCTGAAATCATACGACGATATAGAAACAATAGCCAAACATGATCCCAACAGCCAAGACATTTTTAAAAAAAAATGATTTGCTGGACACATACTACCCAAACAGAACTACCACTTTGGAAACCATGTGTCTATACCACCTAGCCCAAAACTTCACATACAAAAATAATATAAAAACCAATGAAAAAAAACATAGATACAGAGTGTCAAATTGTGAAGACAGCTTAGTAAAACTCACCAAACCAAATTTATTTAATCATATCAAATTGTCATTAAAGACTCCTCAACATAAATAACTATATTAAATGCCCCTGCTACAACTCTTTAAACCATGGAGAAAAGATGAAGAAATACCAGATAACTATGACTCCTATGAAGACGCTTTCAAAGCAAATGAAAGCACTATAACAGATGTAAATTTTACACAGTACAAAACAATGTTGCACAATGAACAGCAACACGAAGAAGAACCCCAGGCCCAACTAGATAAGGACACTCCTGACAGTAGTCAACCTTCTGTAACAGGAAGCCAAGAATCACTGGGAAAGCCACTAATAAGAAATGAGGCAGAATTAGCTATGACGGAAGTAGAAAACACCAATTGTCAGTATGAAGATAAAGAAGACTTAACTATACTACAATCAAAACTAAACAATGAGCAACGTAGCATTTTTCAAGAAGTAAAAAAAGAAATTGCACATGGTGTACAACATGAAAACAAAGAATGCACCTGCCAAAATTACAAACCTATACTACTGTACGTCAGTGGTGAAGCTGGTTCTGGCAAAACATTCTTAATCAAAATCATCAGTAAATTCCTTCAACAATTGACAAACAACAAACTGTCAGCTGTTGTCACTGCCCCCACAGGTTTAGCTGCCTACAACATAGGCGGTGTCACTTTACACCAATTACTACTCCTGCCAGTAGAACACCAAAACAAATGAGACTATTACAAACTTTGCACAGAAGCTGCAATGGAACTACGCAGAGTATTAAAACAAATGAAAATGCTACTAATAGATGAAGTGAGCATGGTCTCCAACCTAATGTTGGCTTTAATTCATTTCAGATTACAAGAGGTACTCAAAACAAACTACGAAGAGCTCTTTGGAGGAAAACACATTGTTTTCGGAGATATTCTTCAATTGACACCAGTGAAAGGTGAGCCTATTTTTAAAACCTTAGGACGCAAATCCTGCTGTAAAATTGTTGGCAGCATAGGAATGTCAACCTTTGGCAACATTTCCAATACAGAGAATTAACAGAAAACATGCGGCAATCTGCAGATCTCACTTATGCCAACATCTTAAAAATTATTAGAGTTGGTATACTATCTCAAGAAGCACAAGCAATATTGAAAACCCAGCACATTCATGCACTTTATGGCGATAATGCATGTGCTACGGATGTTATGGAACAATTAGCCCACAAAAATGTCAATTGTATGGCCTTAATGCCAACTCTTGCAAGCTGTTTCAAATTCAATGAAACAATGTTAAAAAAAGAAACGCAACCAATAATTGAAATTAGCGCCACAGAAAAACTAGACATACATGGTATGACACTACCCAGGTGTGAACAAGTCACAACAAGACTAAATAGTTTAGAAAATTCAATCTCCAACACAGCTGGATTGGAAAAATATTAAAATTATCCTTAAATTGCAGAGTACTGCTTAAACGTAACCTTGACGTGGATCAAGAACTAGTTAATGGAGCACTGGGTACAGTTGTTGGCTTTCAAATATACCCACGTGACAACAACATTTAGTTTGGCAATATTCTCTTTGACAAACTTTCAGAAGTGAAAAGGATAGGGCGCTCAACAGCTCAATTCCTTCTCTTCAAAGACCAATTTTCTCTAACTCTTGCATACGCAGTCACCATTCATAAATCACAAGATCTTACCCTAGACAAAGCATTGATAAACATTGGTAACACAGTCTTTAAAGAAGGCATAAGCTACGTAGCACTATAACGCTTACGTACACTTGACGGTCTATTTCTAATCAACTTTGATGCAAGTAAAGTAAACGCTGATATTTCTTGCATTTTTGAATACAATAGACTTCGATCACTATACACCCCCCATCACCCCCCATCAAAAAAACATATCCTGTTGCACAAAAAGTAAAATGTCCTAAAAGAAAACTAAATCAAACAGAAATGCAACAGGATGTAACTGCAAATCCTCCAAAGAGAATAAAAGAAACTAATACTTCATCAAGTATCACAAACAAAAAAGAAACTATTAGGGAAAGGAAACCAGGTACTTCTTCAAAAAAGGAAGACAAACTAAAAAAAAAGCACTCAGATACAGAACTACCTGGTCCATTTAAACTTTCAAATGTAATTGGTGTAAGTTGCTATGCAAATGTAGCAATGAATATTCTATTTCAATTACCACCAATTGCTGACAACATTTACTTACACAGTACAGACCAATTGTGTTTGCAAATGTTAGTACTTCATAGAAACGCAACAAACAATCCTGACAACATGTATAGTGTTTATGGAATAAGACAACACTTGGACTACTGTGCTGGAATGGTGAAATTCACTATAAACTCCCAGGAAGATCCATAAGAATGTCTAATGTACTTACTACAAGTACTGGAAAACAAAAACATACCTATGAATGAAATCTTCCAGATTTCATACATGTGGAAACATACATGCACTCTCTGCAACAATGCGACACAAGAACAAATCCCCAATGAGCGCTTTGTGTATGTATCAATACCTAATTGTGAATCTGTTCCATTTCAGCAACTTGTACAAAATGCAAACCATGGTAGATTATGTACTACCTGCAATTCGGATAATCGCTCCACCTTACTAATACAAACACATAGTAAATACGTAATACTAATGCTTCTACGTTACAATGGCTGTGGTACCAAAAACAACTGCAAGCTGACTGGATTCACACATGGTCAAGTATCACTTGGTAAGAAAACCTTCACAACAATAGGTATAATCTACCAAACAGGAGACACAACCAATGCAGGTCACTATGCTGCATATATAAAAAAAAATGTGGATGGTTCGAATGTAATGATAGTACCATTATTCTAAAGCAGAGATTCCCTGCAAATCTTACAAACACTTATTTAATCTTCTTAAAACATAAATTTACTAACTAAACTGTACTTAAACAGTAACAAAACTTCTATTAAAAAACTATAAACTGTTAAAATATGCTAACAGCTATCTAACTGCCCCAGGATTCTACAACAACTAAACAGATAAATGAATACCACTCAATTATATCATAAAATAGACAGTTAGAATACGCCAACTGGTATCTAACTGCCCCATGATTTTCAATAACCAAACAGATAAATCAATACCACTTCATTATAAATAAAAAAATAGACTATTAGAATATGACAACAGGTATCTAACTGCCCCAAGATTCTGCAACAACTAAACAGATAAATGAATAACACTAAATTATATCATAAAATAGACAATTAGAATAAGCCAACTGGTATCTAACTGCCCCAAGATGTTCAATAACCAAACAGATAAATCAATACCACTTCATTATAAAAAAAAATAGACAGTTAGAATATGCCAACAGGTATCTAACTGCCCCAAGATTCTACAACAACTAAACAGATAAATGAATACCACTTCATTATAACAGAAAATAGACAGTTACAATATGTCTACATAGATCTAACCGCTCCAAAAATCTGCAACAAGCCAACATATAGAACATTAGCCAGAAACAACAAGTGAACACTGAAACAAACAAACAAATAGACTGTAGCATAAGAAAAAAAGGTTTTTTTTAATCCAAAATGGATATTTTTTCCACAGACCCAATGATTTTAGCAATAAACACAGAAACTGAGCAAGTTGCACATTACACTAGTTTGTAATCTACTAAATATGAGGGTAAAAAAGAAAATGTTGATTATCCCATGTTATAAGTCATTACAAAATACCAATACTAACATGATCTTTTCTCTTATCACAGAAATGAACAAGGAATACATGTACTCCAGTTACTGAACCAAGCAGTAAGTATATTATAAATATGACCATTGCAGCAAACCACACCCATAGTGACTTATAACTTCACTATTTATAAATTTGGTCTTGACCATGCACCCAAAACTCTAGGCCCTGGCCACAACCACTGCAGCATACCACACCCATAATAGCTTATAACTTTGCTGCTTATAAATTTGATCTCGTCCATGCACCCAAGACTGGATAAGCCACTATGGGTGTGCTATGCTGCGGTGTTTGTGGCCAGGTCATAGAGTCTTGGGAGCGTGGCCAGGTCATAGAGTCTTGGGAGCATGGCCACGCAGCCATGCTCCCAAGACTCTATGCCCTGGCCACAACCACCGCAGCATAGCACACCCATAGAGTGAAACATTTTAACTATGCCATATGGGCACTTTTAATGTCCGCGAACATGACGAGTGTTCTTAGAACAGTTTCAACTTGCCTGCGAACAGTACAGACAGGCATAGCATCCTCAGGACACACCTATTTTGTTTATTTATGAACATCCCAGGGCACTTGATGTGTTCTTAGAACAGTACCAACTTACCTAAGAACAGTAAGGACAGGTATAGCCTCCTCAGGACACCCCCATTTTGTTTATTTACGAACATCCCAGGACACATGTTGTATTCTTAGAACAGTTCCAACTTGCCTACGGACAATACGGACAGCATCCTCAGGACACACCCATTTCATTTATTTACAAACATTTCAGGACACCGCGTGTGTTCTTAGAACCGTTTCAGCTTGCTTGCGAACAATTTGGACAGTTCTAGCGTCCTAAGAACACCCCCATTGTGTTTATTTACGAACGTCCCAGTACACTTGATGTGTTCTTAGAACAGTTTCAAACCTGCCTACGAACCATACGGACAGGCTTAGTCTCCTCAGAACACCCCATTTCCTTTATTTATGAACATTTCAGGACACCCATATTGTCCGCGCTGAGAACGAACACAACAGGGGTGCCTGCCACCTAAATAAATACAACATTTAACCCATCTCTTACTCCCCCACCCTCCCCAAACAGTCTTACACACCAAAACACTTTACTAAATAGTATTTTTCCACCAAGTTTCACCGTGCTGTCCGCGGACGTCCGCAAATCCAAGATGGCGGGCGTTTCCAAAAATGTGACGCACTTCACGCTCTTCACCGTCCAATCACGAACACGTTGCATGTCCGCGGACATGACGCAAGCCGATTGGCCAATCAGGACACTGTCCGCGGAGCGAACAGGGAAGTGGGTCCGTGGACCGAACATAGATATCACTAACTTTTTGTGACCTACTTTTTGGTCATTTTTTTTAAAACTACTGGACGGATTTTCACCAAATTTACAAAAGCACGCTTTTGGGACCAAGCCGCTGCTCCTGGTCTGAATTTGGTGAAAATCCGTCCAGCAGTTTGGGCTGTAGGCGTGAGCAAAGTTTTTTCCTCATTCAGTCTATGGGAAATAAAGAAGTTTTGGGACCCCCCTATAACTTTGTTCCCCCTGGACCAAACCTCACCAAACTTTGCAAATGAATTCAGGGTGACCCACATACTTTTCTTGCAAAGTTTGGTGAGGATTCGTCCAGAGGGAGCAGAGTTATAAGCCACCCAAAAAGGGCTCTTCCTATGGAAAAGGGAACTTAACCATAACTACTCAGCCACTACTGTGGCTGTGTAATATTGTAGGTGAATGAGAAAAAGGACTAAAGAGGGTAAACAACTCTTGAAGAAGGGGATACAACAAACCCTGAAATGCGTTGAGTACTATATAATAACACTTTCCATAAACAGCATATGTTGTAAGGCATCTCTCTACATAAGTGAGGAAAGTGTGATAAATATATTGTTTGCCCACGAGGAACATGGTGCTAAACTTAAGTGTTACTTAAAATGTGAAAATGTATACACTGTATGAAATTTTGAAATTATATTAATACAGAAGCCAATAACTCGATGTATTGAAATGTAAATAAACATTTCACAATTGTTGGCTGTTTGTGCTCATCAATTGTATAGTGATATGGCGCACACTTAAATGTATGGGTGGATGCCTGGGTGTGCCTGAATGATGAAAGGGTGCACACTTAAATGTATAGGTGTTCAGGGGCACAAGACAACCTAAATTTCGGGGTGGGGGTGTCCACCCTTCAAATGTTGGGAGAGGTGCTAACTTCTACAGATGGTGGGGGGAGGGGCAAACTTATTTGTGTGGGGGCATCTAACTTCTTTATGCATTCTAATGAGACTATTCTAGTGCAGCTTCAATGTGACAAGCAGTTAACTCTCTCTTTTAAGTCTGAAAGCAGCCACCTATGGACTGCTGTGAGAATAAGCGGTTTCCTGTCCCCTCTCTACCCTTCCAATCACTTCCCTGGCATGCAAGTACTAAACCCACATCAACATTTCAATTGCCTAATGCAGGTACGAACAATGAAATGCTTTACTTAAGTAATTGCCGGGCCTTTGTTAACAGCGAAACACTGGTACCATTTAACATTTGTGTCCTGTTCTGTCCGGCAACATCTTTGTATGTAGGTCAGCCAGGTCGAGTCAACATAGCCCATAATTTCAAGAGTGGGGTGGGGGGACGAGGGCTGAAGCCCAGTCAGCTCAATGGTGTTGCTCCACTACTTGTGTTCAACCCCTTGATTACTTATTGGTAATCTTCATTACTCATAGCTCTATTCTTAATCATCCCAGTACTTGTGTATGAGGCATTTTGCCTCATACACAAGTAATAGGATGAAGTAGAGCGACATGGAGGCAATGCCTGGCTTAGTTACCTGTAATCTATATTACTCCTAGTCCCACTCTTCCTCATCCCATTACCTACCTATGAGGCCAGAAGCTTTATACGTAAGCACTGGGACAAGGAAAAGGGACATGGAGGTAATTCTGGGCCGAGAAGCTGATTTTGGGGGTTGGGGCAAGGTATGGGAGGGAAAGGGGATGTGTGGGGGCGTTGGGGTTGAACAGGGATTGTGCGATAAATCATAATGGTCATCCATGTCCAGACTAAGCAGGCATGTTACGTGGTATTAGTGGCTACAGAGGTATTTTGGTGCAGCCAGTTTAGTAATTTCTTAGTTTGGCTTGACTTTGCTTTTTTTTTTTGAACTGGGCATCTCTGCTAAAGCAGTTCTGCTAAGTATAAGTACCTGGCTAGTCTGGCATTTGGGCGCTGCCATTCTAGCCATTTCTGACTGTGGCATTGTATATTTTTCTGGGCATCTGTGATAAATAGAACCATGATAAGTGTTATTGCTTTGACTGGCATTTTGGTGCAACCAGTCTACGCATGTCTAAATGTGGGCTGGCATGCTTAACTGGAATATGTTATTACATGTCTAGACTGGTCTACATTGTGCAGCCAGTTGGACGTTTTCATTGTGGAATGGCATTTTTAATAGCAAAGCATTATATTAATTAAAGCATTAATGTTCCTGTGCACTGTTGGTGACTTGCATGTATTGGATTTTTGGTTTGGTGTTACCCTACAAAACAGTTGCAAACGCTCCGGCCTTTTAGCCATTTTTTCGAAGAAAGTGTGCTGAATAATGCATTAAAACAAATATGCATATCTTTCTCCTACTGCAGTGTGTGCGTATTGTGCAAGCGTGGTAATCTAGGCCAGCCCAGAGTGTGGCATGACCTGTGATTTTTTTGGCAAGTTGGGGCACGGGGAGGCACTCAGCATAGGTCGAAGGGGGGCCCCCCACATTTTCTGTTATACCAGGGTCCCCATCTGTAGGGAGCCAGGTGCCTTAGTCAGTGCTGCCGCAGCTGCTTCACGCTGTGGCGGTAGTGAAACTCTAGGAGTGGCTGTCGCTGTGATGGAGGACACCACCTTCCTGGCCAGGCCCCACTTTGACGAAGACGGTTATGATGGCCAACGAGGTCGTCAACGGGGTGGTTGTAGAAGCCTTCATCGACGTGGCCCTGATTATTGATGATGAAGTTGTTCTGGGAGGCTGAGCAGCTGATGATGCCGTACACTTGGCCGATGGTGTCACCAAAGGGGGCAGCGAAGGGCCACCTTTAGATCTCTACTTGGTCGGCTTGTCCACCAATGGTATGGTATGATACATGTCATTCATAACGAGCTTCTGCACAAGTGTTTCTAGTCACGACAAGACCAGGAAAGGAGGACAAAACAATTATCTTACTAGGCTTTGTGTCATTCAGATTGTGCAAGTGTGGTGTGCAGAGTCAGGAGACTGTAGGGTTGCAGATACAGTCCCCAAGTGGTTGAGAGGCCCGAAGGCAATGCAAGGGAAACTGGTCGTGCTGGAGCCTGGTCCCGCAAGTACAGTGCGTGGCCAGGTAACCAGTATGCGCAGCAGACATGGACATCAGCAAGGGAAAGAGAAAGCGGAAGCGAAAAGGAAGGTGTTGAGTTGTTTCTGGAACCTTCGGTGGTACTGCTCAAGTTTGAAAGATGCAGGTAGACTGTTCCAGAGGGAGGCCCCAGCCGAGGACAGAGATCTACCCACCACTCTCTGCCTGGAGAAGCATCTGACCCTCAGAGTTGAAGGCGGATGAGCAGAGGGCTAGAGAAGGAAGATGCTTAGGAAGAGAAAGCTGGATGCAGTGTGGTTCCCGGCCGCAGAAAGCCTTGTGGGTGATGCAGAGGGTCTCAAACTTGATCCTTGCAGCTACAGGTAGCCAGTGGAAAGAAATTAGGACTGGAGAGATACGATCACTGGGCTTGAGGCCAATGACAAGTCTCACAGTCCTGTTCTGGATTAGTTGTAAAGGGCAAAGAGTAGAGGCAGGCAGATTTAGAAAAAGGCCTTTGCAGTAGTCCAGCCTAAAAAGCACCAGTGCTCTGCAGACAGTGAGGTTCTGGGGGAAAGTGAGAAAAGGAAGAATACCTGTGAAGAGGTGCACATTATAGTGTGACTTCTTAGAGACTTTAGAGACGTGAGGAGAGAAGGAGAGGGTGGAGTCGAAGTTGACACCAAGGTTCTTAGCCTAATAGAAAGGTGCAGATAGAGGTCCCAGGTTGGGTGGCCAGAGTGAGATTGAAGGGGGAAGCAGGTGTCCCAATGAGGAGGATCTCAGTCTTATTGGCATTAAGGCAGAGATCATTGGAGGCCCACCATTCCTGAAATTGCAGACAGTCAGGTATGAGAGAAGGAGCAGAGGAGGCTGTGGGGAGCCTGAAGGAGAGCTGGGCATCACCCGCATAAACTGAAAATTAGAACAGATGGTAGAGATGCAGTGGGCCAGAGGTGCCAGGTAGTGGTTAAAGAGCCAGAGAGAGAGGTTAGACCCCTGCGGGACACCACATGTAGAGCGAGAGACAAAAGAGAGGAAGGACCCAAGTTGGACCAGGGTCGATCTGAGAGAAAGGAGGTCAACCAGGCTAGGGCCTGACCAGAGATACCCAGGTTGTCACAGATGATTGAGCAGGATGGCGTGGTTGACCTTGTCTAAATCAGAGGACAGATCAAGGCGAATGAGGACAGAAGCAATGTTAGAGTCTAGATTCATGGGTTTTCAGGAGAGCAGTTTCCATGCTTCTGGCTGCTCATGGAGACAACCAATAGATTCAGTATGTAGATTAAGCTGAGCGATGGGCAGCTTTTCCAGGAGTTTGCCCAGGAAAGGAGTATTGGATATCAGGCGATAGTTTACCAGAGAGGAAGGATCGACAGAAGGCAATCTTGCGGGGTGCACAGTCATCTGGGCCAATTCCAGATCGATTGATGGAGCCTCTCTGATCTTGATCTTGTGTGTTGGGCCCTTAGTCTGGCCATTTTATTAAAGCCAGTTTGTGCCATTCGATTTCCTCATTAAGGCAATTTTTAACAGTGTTAAGTAGGAAAATCCAATTCTGTTCCCGGCGTAGCAGTAAGTTCGCAAACTTTCCACCTCTTTGCGGCAGTCTATTCTTTTCCAGTATAGCCATTTGAACCTTTCTGGTGTGTGTCCACATGATTGGAAAGGGGTTACGAGAGGAGCTGTGATTGTCTGAGTTCCAATACACGATTTAAGCTCTATGAGTCGTTTAACTTCTCTGATGGTCATACCTAAATATCTAAGCCCACAGTGTGATGAGGTAGACCACTCCTCTGATATTGCAGTTTGTGAATGTTTTTTGCTTTCATGGGTTTCTCCACCCAATATTGATACTTGTGCTTTGGGCTCTCTGGGCACACATTGAACAGCCCCCGCAAGGGGTGTGGCCTTTGGGCCGGTTTACTCCCCAGATTGATGGTTCCGTTTCTTCTGTATCTGTCTCTTTGAGGATGTGTACAAGGTGATCTTGTAGATTTTGTCTCCTTTTTATGGCAAAGGCCAGTAGGTCTAAGTGACTACCACCTGTGTTCAAGATAGGCCACAATTTTATTATCTCTTTTTCCAGAGAGTTAAAAATGGGCTAATAGCTCAGGACAGCTGTGATGTTATCCGTGTTGTCTGGTTTTTGATGTTGTAGTAGTGTGACATCTCTGGGTATATTTCTTGCTCTTTTGAAGGTGTTGTGGACAATTATCTTAGGATACCCTCCCTGTGTCAGTTGTTTCTTAAGGAGCCCTGCCTGCGTGTTATAATCTTGGGTCAGGGTGCAAGTCGGTCTGTACCGCAAGAATTGTCCAAATGGCAGGTTATCCCTTAAGGCTCGTGGATGGTAGCTCGAGTACTTGAGAAGGGAATTGCGATCAGTTGCCTTCTTGTATACTTTGGAGGTTAGGTGTCCATCCTGAGCTGTGATGAGCAAGTCCAGAAAGTGTGTCTCTTTCCTGTGTGCATCGATGCTAAATTTAAGATGTGGGTTGCAGTTGTTTAGCCACTCATGCAATCTGGCCATTTCCTCCGATGGGCCTTCAGCAGCACATTGTCTATGTACCTACGCCACGTGCACATCTTTGTGAGGTGCGGGTTGGTTTGTGAGTAGATGTGCTCTTCTTCAAATTGTTCCACATATACGTTGGCTAGGCTGGGTGCAAAGGTAGATCTCTTAATGTGGAATGACTCCTCCACATCAGACATTCAGAGAATGAAACACGCAATCCGATTACAGGCCTAACGGTCTCTTTCAACAAGGCGGCCTTTATAACATACCAGAAAAGCACGACCGGATCAGCATCTCTAATAGAAATGATTCTATTCTGCTCATTGGGAAGGTTAAACATATTTTAGCTCTTCTGATACTTCTTTTGCAACACGGGAACACACATGGGATGAATTAGGCACACCTTGATCGCCTAAACCACTGTTAATTTGGGGGATGCTAACTTCACTGACCACCCCACAGAACATGGCAATAAGTCTAAGTTCTCATTTAACATTTGAGAACTGGACACAGTTCTCCTTTCTGAATGAATAATGCCGTCTGACAGGTATTTTTAAACACGCTTCAAAATGGGCGCCCTGGAATACAGGGCCTCACCATCAGAAGCGAATCAGCCAGTGTAAGAAATGACGGCGCAGAATAGCGCGTTGCGTTACAACCTTCTTGTTGTTGGTGGTGGTGGCAGACGCAGCCATTCTGCGGCAGCACTGCATGTCCAGGGGACTCCCCTGCACTTACAGTAAACGGCCTCATAATAGGTGTGGTGTTTGAGTTAATCGTGAAGGTTTGTAGCCTTTTGGAATACAGACACTATAGTCCCAGGAACGCAAAAGGGGTCCCCGACCACACGTGGCACACCCGCAAAATGCCTACCACAAATCACGGCGGTGCATTTAACTATTCACCGAAGTGATTTAGGAGCACTCTCACATGAACAGGCACAATTAATCTGAAGATCGTAGATTAGCATTGTGCAAAAAACGGTTCAATTACCTGTGCACACGCACTTTTGCTTGAAAAAAACGGGACCGGCTATTTATGCTTTATGAAATGCAAGCCGCGCAATAGACACATTGGCAACAGCAGAATAGCACACAACAGGTGCGATAAACTAGGAAATGGGTGCACTAGCCAGCAATCCCATTTCCAGCCAAAATACGAACAGACTAGGACGCGTCAGCATATCACTATGGACACTATATACCGAAACCAGCCTGCATTGCTAGATTGCAAGGACCAGCTGCTATGTGGAGCTATTGGATCTCCACGCAAGCACAACAGCCCCGTATTTTAGGTTAAAAACAGGGTAAGACGCACCAACTGAGAAAAATAGTGCGTACAAAAAGAAAACATAGTGACACACTAGGGCTATGCAGGCTGGCCATACCATATAAAAACAAAATTACACAACGGAGCGCATATGCCAATAATTGTATATACAGCCCCGCAGAACGGCTCGCACGAGATGACTAGGAATGAATAAACGACACAGGTTAATTTCTCCTTCAATAGGGGATCCGGTAATGAACTCCTGACACCTTGAGGGAATAAAACACATTAGATCAAAACGAGTAAAAAAGTGGTGCAGATGGACTTCCACCGAATTTGGGCTTAAGGCAAAAAAAAGCATTGAGGCAGAATGTTTCCAATTGCTTCACCACACCTAACCTTATCACATGGTGTGGAGAACATGAAGTGCAATGTAGAGAGTATGCCTACAATACATTGGGGGGCATGGGACCCCATTGGGGGCAGCGGGCGTAATAAACAGACCTCTGTGGTCTACAAATAATAATTGACTGCATAGTGCATGCAAAATAACAGATGCCAAACATACCCAGGCCAAACTAGTTGTTTGAAATTCTTATCCCTAGGTCAGGATGTGGAAGCACCACCTTCTCTGATGGATTAGACAATCTGAATAAGACGTATCCGAACGAGAGGTCCTGAAGAAGATGACAAGAACCAGCAGGTCATCAAAACCGGTCAAACACCACAATGCACAATACCCCTTAAGGAAACACGGCATACAGCAATTCAAGGAATTTCTTCTACTGGTGACACAGTCTCACTCTTTGATTGATGTCCTATTGCCACACCACGTAGTTTGGCATTAAAACGACACTTGTTTGAAAACGGAGCACCTAACATAAGAAAATATAGGTCCCGTAACTTTGAATTAACAAAAAGCCTTTTAAGTTTCACCACTATTTTTTTACCCATACAGAATCATCTGATCCGCACCTCATGCACACACCGCTGCTGTTGGTGAATAAAACAAACTTATAGCCATTGTGCGATAAAAAAGAAAAGGTCCTCCAGGGAATGTCCATGGAGGCATAGTAGACTTGTTCAACTATTTTATAGATTTATAAGTACTGGAACTGTACACATTGTAGATGCAAGGGCAGTACTTCTTCCTTTCCTATTAGATAGGTGGTATTCTCTTCTGCCAGGATTCCTAGTTCTTTATTACACAATCTTCAATTTCCTTTGTAATACCTGGTGTACTCTCCTGCCAAGATTCCCTGTATTTCATTAAGCAATTTCAGTTTCCAAAGACCTGGTATTCTGGCCTGTCAGGACTTGCCCAGACCTCTAGTTGTTTTCCTTTCCTCCAATACTGGGTCATTGACCCTTCTCTCTTGACGGTTGACAAGTCTCCAATTTTCTTCTCTGCTCTTCTCAGGGTTTTCCACCTTTTGATGGATTCGCAAATGTCTTTTATCAAGGGTGGTCCCCCCTCTTGTATAACCGTTTTTAATGTGTTGGTTATGGTCTTTAGCCAGTGCTTGTTCAACTCCTTGATTTATCTGTGTTGTGTTTTCAGTGTTCTAACTATTGGTTTTATACAATGCTGTTTTATTTAGTTGCCTACCTTTCCATATACTTTCAATGTCATTACTATGGGCTTTTGACAATGTCAGATAATTCATTTGGTTTCCTTTCTTTAGACTTTTAATGTCCTTACTATTGACAATATTTGACCATTTGTTTACTTTTCTATGTTATGCAGAGCTCACTTCTATGGCTGGTTCACGGAACACGCTCTGAAGCACTGCAATGCCTTTATGGCTTTCCCCAGGCTAACTGGACGTTCTTGGTCACTTCTGCATCCTCTGCTGTTTGAGAGCTGTGGCTTGAAACTCCTCCTTGTCGCGGTGACGGCTACAGCCTCTTTCGGTCCGCTCACTGCTCCAGCCTTCACTCTGGAGCTTCCGCTGCTCACAGCCTTGCGACCACGATCTCTCTGACTCAGACTCTTTGCCACAGGGTTTCTCTGGTTTACTTCCATCTGCCTCTCCACACCACGCCATTGATGCTTCCAGATCTGCATCAGGTTCCAAGAGACTCCATCTTCTCAGTTATCTAGCATTTTTTAAGTTCCCCTTATTGATTACACAATGAAAACAAGTAGTATGTGTCAGTGGTTACTCTGAAGGAGTAATCTTCATTACTCGGTTGTTCTTCTTTGTCTCATTACATTTTTCCTGACACATAATCACAAGCAGGAGTTTTCCCTGCATCTTCTATCAGACAATATGACATACACACTGGGTCTAGTGGCAAGTTACAGTTGCTAATCTGACCTAGAGGGGAAGTGTATGGTTACTTTTCTAATAGGAACCTCTCCTCTTGCCGGGGTCGGTCTGTACCCAGGTGGTCCTCCTGCAGATAGCCACCCCAGGGTTGGGGTCAGGTAGCTTCTGCCCTTACCTGGCCACCTGGCAACAGATTTTCCCCGAGAAGTTAGTGATGCTACCTTCAGGTTCGTTATATGCAACGAGCCACAGTTTGGTGACAGCCATCCACAGGGAAACGTACCGAAATGTCACCCTCATTTGTGCACCCCCGCAGTCACTGTGACTTTGGGTGCGCACAACACACTGACTGCCATCACTGCACCCAAGGAGTCTCTTCAATAGGTGTCCCCTGCTCTCCTTGGTCACAGTAACAGGGGTCAGGGTTTTGCAGGGATGTCCCATGCTTACCATTGTGGTAAGCAGGGGACAACACATTTAAAAAAAAGAAAAAAAAGAAAAAAAAACTCTGCGGCGGCTCTGACCCACGTCAGTGGGAGGAACTGACACCACAGGGATAGCGGGGTGTAGGCGGCACACACAGAAGTGTGCCGCTGTAAAGGTGGGTGGGGGTACGGAAAGGGGAATGTGGGCCATCAGATGCGGGAAAAGTAATCTCTCTGATCACTGTGCCGCAATTGGCACCAGAGGTTTCTAAGCGCAGACCCGGGGATCGAACCTGTGGTGCTCTGTGACATCTTGCTTCCAAGGAGAGCACGTTGCCCCTGAGCTATGCTCCCGAGAAAACAGAGTGAACTGTGAAGCTGGCCAATGTGAATTCGATAAAGGGATGCCTGCGAATTCAGGGTAAACCGTGATATACCCATAAACATTGTGGCAACAATTATGAACCTGGCTGAGGGATGTCCACAATGAATAGTTGATTAAAAAGACATTGAGACTGTTGAATGATATGTTTTTTGAGTTAAAGGCCGTAGTGAACCCTATTGAGGGAGACTAACGTTGCAAGAAGGATCTGAGCCCATCAGAGGGAGATCCAAGGGGCGAAGAGCAATCACCCAACGTGAAATATTACCAAAGGAACTTTTGTTTTGTTTATGGTTCTGCAGGCCTTCTAAGGCAAGAGACTTTTCAGGAAAGAAACTTGGCCCCAGAAGGTCCTGGCATTGTTGAAAGGAACTGGAACCTTGTGCTGGAGAGGCCCAGGAATGTGCTGGGCTCAAAGGTCCTGCCTTGTCTCGTGCTAAAAACGTGGGGAAGGGAGACACCAGCCATACCATCCTGACTTATCATTTGTTGAACACTTCTTTCATTTCCTGAGAACATTATTTCACACTATTTTGTAACTTAGTTGTAAGGATTGGCAATATTTTTTTTTTTAGTATAGGCCCTTTTTATTTGACAAGATGCCACTAGGACTGCCTTATTATTATTTGATGGTTGAAGCTTGCTCCCATCTTAGATTTCGGTTTAGATTAGGCATTTTTCTCACCCATTATACAGTTTAATAAACAACCTTGAACTGTGATCACTTGCGTCTGTCTTTTCTGTTGCCACCATGAGTTCCTTACACCCCACACAGCATACATTTGAAGAAACACCCTTAGTGAGAGTTTGTTAATTCGTAAAGAAAGCACAAAAAGGACATTCCAAATGGAATTCTCTAAATTTAGTAGCTAACCAGAACTATTTTAATGAAGAATAAATGTCATATTTGCTGCATAATTTGGGAATTTATGCAGCTGTATCCTAGGGAACCTCCTTGATAAAAAAAACAAATACTCTTCAAGATTATCAAACAATTCATTAAAACCCTTTCCATAGATACACCACCAGAATCCACAGAAAGATGTAATTACATTAAATATTTTTCCATCACTAAAGTTGATCAAATTTAGGAAACCTCAATTCCAATTTCAACATGGACATCCAGATAGCCCTTGTTGTGGCCTAATTAAATAGACACTCCTCAGCACCATCCCTGACAGATAATCATCCTGTGCACCCTCAGTCCATTCATCTCCTATATAGGCAGTGACGTCCTGCATCTCTGCAAACCGATCACAGGGAAAGCCGTCATCAGTCTACTCCAGATTACAAACAATTCACTTGCGCAAGACATTTAATCCAAGGCTCTAACAACAGGCCAGATACTACCTCTTCTAAATAAACCAGACCCCAAACCATATAACTTGGTCAACATTTGCTTGATCACTCACATTTAGATTCCGAGCTGCCGCCTGACGAACTGGTGAGCGTCCCGACCCTCGTCTGAGCTTTCTGCTAATTTTTGCTTGCTATTGTGGTTTAATTGAATATTAGAACACCCAAGTGGTGTTTCCACAAACCAGATTGGTTAATCTGCAGGATATCCAAACTGGTATAGCCCACAGATTGAACATAGCCTGACAGCTTTAATTACCCCATAGCTCAGCCGCGTCCCTGATGCGCCCGTGTTAATTTTTGCACCCGTACTGGCAACAGTTAACTTTCGCGTTGCCATGCGTGCGTGCCTAACGTGGCACGGGGTAAGACTTCCTGATTCAAAACATCACAGGGGAAGAAACACAGCAACAAGCAGAAAAAGGCACATTTACCTTATAAAACTTGCTCCTAGAAAAGTTCTGTTAGTTCCGTGTTAGTGTTTATTAACACAGTGTCCATTTCTCGTGATAACTTGTAGCATTTAAAGATAAAGGGTTATCTGATGCCATGCCCACTCCCAGAAAAGGTGTTTCTGTAATTTGAGCCCGAGTTAGAGCCTGCAACCCACAAAAAATGAAGAAAATCACATCAAAATAGTCGCTTTAAAATCGCCTGTTGCATAATCGTGCAGGGAAGTGCACATGAAACGTCTAGGTTTTGGAAATGTCTGGTACCTGGACAGTGCCAGCCTGGATTCTCCATTGGGTACTAGAATGTATGTCTGGCCAAATAGACTCAAATAATATATTATTGACGTATGTGTAACTGTCTAATCCACGTAGGTGTGGGGTTCCACTTCCTGATCACAGAAGGCACTAAGAATCGCTGCCTATATGTAGCGTGAGCGCTGAACATCATATCTGTGAGAAATTCAAAGCAGGTGGCTCGGTCACAACGCACACCAACTTACTCAGTTCTAGTAAATCTGTGAAGTCTAAATACAATGGATGCCAGCACTAACAGCCCTATTTAATCCCAACAGGGAACACCTACTAAATGTTATTTAAACGCTTGTTTATATACTTAATATTCTTACTTTACCCATGCATTCCCCCTGCCTGATAAAAAAAATAGACACATGCATTTACTTTTCCCATTTAAAATCTCCACCCCAATACTAAATAAGCTGTTTTATTAAAACAAAAACTACTCAGACCTGTGTTTACTTTCGCCATTTAACAGTGCTTAATTTGTGCCGGTGGTTGCCGGTGGGCAACACCGGCACTCTTTTTTGGGCACCGGAACACTATGCAGGCCGCAGGCAGGGGAGTGTAATTGTTTTGTTTGTTTTGTTAATGTCCTTCACACTGTCATGCAGCCTGCAGGCTGGGGCAGCTGGCTGTAGCAGAGTGGCCGCGGCACCAGGTACTGTGAAATAACAGGGGTCGGCTAAGGGTCACTCATGTGTGGGCATGGGCGTGTCAGCATTTGCTCAAGCACTGCACCTGCGCAGAGATCAGTAACACAATACACGAACGAGCTTCGCACATGCCACTGCCACCTGTCCTGAATGCTGCAGTCTGCTCTTTGGAAATTGCCCCAGCCCAGGTCCGATTGTCCATCAGATGTGGGCGGCACTGCGGCCCGCTTCTCAGCTGCTGAAGTGACCTGCAGCTGTGACCTGTCCTGGGCCGGCCCTGCACTAGCTGCAGCCTGCAAGCCCGCAGCTGCCGACCGTGCTTGTGCTGCCAGGCCAGCCCAGCAGGCCACACATCCTGGCGGCGGTACACACGGTACCAAGAGTCAAAACTGAAGGTAAATTTCTTTGCTGTTTGTTGTGGGGAAATACATATGTTGGGACTGCATAACATAGCAGAGCCTCCAAGGTCCCTGTCCCCCTGATGCTGGGGGAGGCCTCGAAACCTGCCAGCAGGGTTGGATTGGCCCGTGGCCGGGCCAAAATCATGACGAGGCACTGGAAGCAGGTTCCTGAAGCCCACCCTGGGACGGCCCAGGCGTGGGCTTCAGGAACTAACCCCCAGGGCCTCGCCGGACGCCTAAGTTGCAAAGGATCTGTAACTTACAGATCCTTTGAGGCCCTGCCGGCGCCTGCCCGCTGCATTCATCAAAAAAAAGTAACAATGAAGTGTTACCTTTCTTTGATGAATGCGGCAGGCCGCGACACCATGGCGCCAGCAGTCAGTGTTACAAAACACTGGGAGGGAGCGGCAGGGCTGGACGGGCTGCCTCAGCCCAGCCTGCTCCCTCCCAGTCATTTGTATTACAGACTGTCTCACAGTAAGCAGAAGCTGTGTGAGCTCCGGTGGGGCCGCCAGAAAGGGCAGACACCCGTGACTTGGTACTGGGCAGACTGCTCAGGTGTGTAAGGGAAGCAGTCCCACTCCCTCCATAAAAATCTCCAGCATGAGGGATGGAGGATGGCAGCACATGGTGCTGCAGACACAGGAAGCGGGAGAGCCGGAGGGCACTGCCAAGCCTGACGGGCATCCTCAGGGGCATTCCGGGCAATGCAGGTGAGGGAACACCCTGTGCCAAGTTCAAGCAGTGTCATGGTGACGATTGGGATAACTTCTGGCAACTCACTGTCCGCTAACGGAGGTGCATGTTGGGAAATGGACACAATGCAATGTTCCATACCTGCTATATGCTGCAGGCACGCGTGTTGGCATGTATTATGTTATGCTATGGTGAATGTGCATCACGCTGTAGGGTGTGACTCCAATGGGGAATCTTGGTATGAAACATCAACGATAGGTTATGTTTATACCAGTATGTTGGCTTTGGGGTTATTAACAGTAGAAGCTATGGGTTGTACACTACAGGTCATGTATTTCTTGAGAGTGAATTTAGCTGATTATGCCCCAGTTACAGTAGAAATGTCTACAATACGGCACTTTCTAGTCAACATTGCTATAATTTGTCTAATTGTGTTGTAGTGTGCCAAGATACCGCATATAGAGTACGCGGGGGGGGTGCATATGTACGTGTGTGTAGGGGCAGTATAGGGCGGTGCTCGGGTGCACAGTAATGCGTGTGCTTGCAGTTAACACACAGCTGGGGAAGGATGACATCTTGCAGACAGGCCCTCCAGGGCGGGCTCGGTTAGTTGATTGGAGCAGGATGTTTCTCCCTGTCCAAATCACATACTCCTGTGATATATAGCTCTATCAAGCAATAACGTCACATCTTGTGCTGTATAAAGCCTGATAGTGTTAATAGCTTATTTGTGGTAAATGCACTACTAGTGTAAAACATTTTTTAACTAGTGTGCCTTTAGTCAATTGGTTTATAGGCAGTATGTGTGCACATGAATATGTTTCCTGCACTAATGTTCTGTAAAAGCAAGCACTGATAGAGCCAACCACTTTGTCCTATGCATAGGCATTAGATAAATATTTGTCAGGCACTGCCATCATATGCCCAGGTACTCACACCATTACCCAGTTATTGCCATTTTATGGCCAGGTACCACCATTATGGCAGTACCTGGCAAATGTCTATCCCACTGAACTGACCCAGGCAGCCCACGCTGCAGGCTTTGCCCGTTGGCTCCCGGGCCGGCATTATGGGGCCAATATTTTTTGGGGACTGGCACTTATTTTTTTACAAATTAAGCACTGCCATTTAAACACTCTAATCCCCAATGCAAATTACCTGCCAGCTAAAAAGAAGGAATAAGTACGCACAACAGCATTTACTTTCCATTAATTGCTACAACCTTTATTAGTCATTTGTCTCTTTTTCTGATTTAATAAAATGCTGATTTAATAAATACTGAGGGTGCTCTAATAGCTTTATAAACCTGCAGATCAGGCCGTACTGGGAGTATGGCCCCTCACACCTTGTTAAAGGCCCTCGCAAAGCATGGGCCTTTAACTCGGTCTTCAGGCCCCATGACGTCTGGTATGGCCCTCACTACAGGTCTGTAAAGCTATATTATTTCTTTGTTTGCCTCTCAGCAATGTATAGTGTCATTCCCCAGCCTCCCACAACCCTCCTCCTGCTTCCCCCCCACAACTCCTGCTCCACCCCTGTCGTCCGATTGAACCTGCTCCCAGTGAATTAGAAGCAGGTGTAATCACGTGCCTTTGGCTTTTCACAGTATTCTGACCTGCCGCTTGACAAACTGGTTGAGTATCCCAACACTCATCTGAACTTTCCTCTAATTTTTGCCTGCGATTGTGGTACCTTTGAATACTAATTCGTAGTTTGCCTCTCAGCAGCATGTAGTGCTATTCCCCAGCCTCCCACAACTGTCTTCCTGCTTTCTCTCCCAGTCTCCCACTCCACCCTGGTTGCCCAATTGGGCATGCCCAGTGAATCAGAGAGCAAGTGTAATCACTTGCTTTTGCCTTTTGATGTCATTCTGAGCTGCCACCTGATGAACCTGCAAGTCTCCTGACCCTCATCTGAACTTCAAGTCCACAAGGCAGCCAACTGGCTGTGCAGCCCCCTTCGGCTGAAGGCCGCAAGGCAAAGGGCAGCTCCCAAAGAAGCAGCTCCAGACTGTGTTTGACCATGTTCACCTGTGAAACAAGCCAGCTGTCAACCAGCAGTGACAGATAAGTTAAGAGTGGTCTGGGTGGGGATTTCAGCAATTGCTATACTCCATTAAAAACACACCACTCTGATTACCCTACATTACATTGCACACCCATGTCAGCCAGCTAAATAGTAGCGCTTCATTCACTGCTGTGTCTTGAGTGAAGTTAATCCTTTGACCACTACATCACAAAGTTCAGCGTCTTCCAACTATCTAGGTATCTCAGATTTGACAGTTTACTACCTGCTGCTTGGTCTCAGACTTGGGCGTTTCCCCACTGTTCAGCTATCTCAAATTTAGCTGCTTACTACCTGCTGCTGTTGTCTCAAATGTTGGCGTTTCCCACTATTGAGGTGTTTGAATTCTAGTTGCTTACTACCTGCAGCTGTTGTGTCAGATTTGGGAGTTCTCTCGTACTAGCTGGACACCTCTAATCTGCTTTTACCTGCTGCGGTGTCCTAGATTTGGGCATCTTCTCCCACTGGCCAGATGACCCAAGTCTAGCTGTCTTTACTTGCTGTTGTGTCTTAGGTTGGAATGTCTTCTCTCACTAGCCTGGTACCACAAATCTGTTTCACCTACTGCTGCTGTCTCGGAGTTGAGTGTTTCCCACTTGCTGTGGTGTTCCCTTAAACGACCATGACTGCCAATCTCTACTGGACACCACTACAACCAAGACCACCACCCCCGTGTAATTCTGGTCCATCAGAACCACACTCGCCCAGAATCGTACTCCCACACACAGCCACTCCCACACACAACCACTCACCACACACCTTCCAACCCGCAAACAAGAGGAACTCTCTGGCAATCCAAGCAGCACCTCACCCGCTCTACCTCCTTTAACCTCATACCCTCTTTTATGAACTCTCCATACACACAGCAAAACCTTTTCATCTCCAACCCTTCCACTCGAACCCTACTCTCTGCCCGACCCCACCCAACCTCCTCTCACTACACCCCCTTCAACATTCAGACCAGGGGAGCTCTCCGGTGCACCAAGATTCACCCCTCCTCAGCCCCTCACCACTCACCTCAACCCACCTTCTCCCCACTCCCATTCCCTATCTCCCGGCAACCCGTCAGGAAGTCTTGCACCTTCCCAACTACACCTCTTAGACCGGAGGAGCCCTCCAAACAACGCAACCACCCACCTCCACCACAACCCCTGCACCGCCTTTCAGGACCCCCCCCCTCCACCTCAGTCACCCTGTAAAGGAGCAGATGTACACATCCGGGGGAGATCCTACCCCCTGAGCTCCCCTGTATTGGAGCCATGAAACCATGCCCTGTTTAACACCAGCTATTGCACCAATACCACAGCGAGTATACGGAAGACAGTATCTATTAAGACAACCATATAGAATGCATCCTCGAGTTGATGATACCCTGCAGAAGGAACTCCCTGAAGGAATATGAGAAAGAGCTAAGGAAACAGACTGATGACATCATAAGAAAGTGTGCACAATGTCCTGAAATATTGAATGAAGACAATGTATGGATCCTAGAGGAGAAACAACATCGTAAAGAATCAAGTGAAACTTAAAGTGTAAAAGAAGAACATTAGATGGTAAAAAGTGCTGCAGAAAGCAGAAGTATAAAGAATGTACATAAGCTGAAACGCACAATACCTCACGTCATTGCATAGGCTAGCTATTTGTAGTGAATAGAATGCAGGCAGAGCAACCATTGTACAGAAACTGGACATTGGTATCATGAAATATTAAGCCAAAGAATCATGAAGAAAAAATGAAAGATTGTGTCGCAGTTGAATAGCAGGTTGTTGGAGCTACGTTGGGAGACTGTCTGGCCTGAAGACAAGAACTGAGAAGTCGAGGTCAGCTATCCACGCTGAAGAGAAACATGTGTGTGGAGGATGAATCCTCTCATGTTAAGTTGCAAGAAAGAAGACAAAGGATGCCAAGTCTTAATTCATTTAAAACATTTAAAAGCTTGCAGAATGAACAGAATCGTTGTCCCTTGTCATGTGAGCAGAGGATGGAAATAGGGCTTGAACTTGGAGTTTGAGACACGATAGCGAGTGCCTTCACTCCCATAGCATTCCCAGGACAAGAAAACTCTGCAAGTACAAAGAATTTCAAGGCAGAAGACCTGAGTGATGAGAGATGCTGGGCTATTTGGGATGTAGGGCAGCCTCATGTCCGATCTACTTGCACCTGGGTCTTAGCTTATGTGCTGCTAATTGAACCGAATGTTCCAGACATGGCATAAGTGTCCCAAACCAATTGTATTAGTCTGTAGAATGAAGGACCTTGTCGCTTGGGAAACCAATTAACACTGTGTAACTGATTTTTTCTTAAATGGCACATGTGAAGATGTAGTGTTGAGTTGCCCACCTGATATTGGACAGCCAATAACAAACCTAGCTCCTATTCAATTTTTTATTCTATTTGATTGTATATCTAGATGTGCCCTTTAACCAATCCCAACCCTTGATAGGTTTTTCACTATTGCCACGTAGCATGATGTCATTCTGATGCATAAAGAAGTATATACTTGTATTCTTTGTGGAATGAGAATGAGTGTACATCCGTTGATGTTCGTTGTAAACTGTATGTTTAAGAGAATTGCAAATAAAACAGCAACTTGCCATCTTCATGAGTTTGTCCGGTTATTTGTACTCCAGCAACAGATGCACGTTCCAAAGGCCATATGCTCATCCCCACTCCCATTACTCTCTGCCATAGCCAGAAACCCAAGGACCTCCGCATAGCTCATCTTGTCAAACACTCATATGAGGGCAGCCCCAATCCATACCATAAACCCACTCTCACCTCCTCCACCCCTGAACTACTACCGTTTCTCCCATGCATCTCTTAAATGACCAACTCTCTTCCCAACCTCATGTCCAAGAAATCCCAGTGATATTTTGACAGCCATAACCCACACGCAACACTCCCCACCTCTACCCCGACTGAGAATCCCTCTCACTTGTCCCAACCACACCACTCCTGCAACATGCCCCCTTCTCCTATCCCACCCACCCCATCTATAAACATACCCCTCCCTCGTATCCTCCACAGCCTCCTGACCACCAACAGACCACCACTGACTACCCCTTCACCCTCAATCAGTATGGCACATCTTCATTCTTCCAGAACTATCACTTCCACCTCTACCCCTGAGCCCCCCACCCTCTCTCACACAGCTCTTGCATCCAAACATGCAAAACTCGGAGGAAGAGACTGCCCCTCACCCTCTGCTCTTCATGCCTCCTCACACCTGCACCGCTCAACCCTCCTCACTTTTGCTAGCCGTCTATCAGGACCTCCCCTTTACCCATGCCCCCCTCTTCCCTCTTTGAACACAACCTTGCCCCCACTACACCCACACCTCGCTCTTCCCCTCGGCACAAATACCCTACAGCACCAAGCCTGGGACCATCCACTGCACCAGCTCCACTCACCACCCCCGCTCCAACCTTGGTTCTGACGCCTCTCCTCTCACGAAGGTTGTCCACCGCCCGTTCACTCGTCCTGCTCCCGTTCTACCACGCACACTCTCCGCTCTCACCTACTGAATCCCTGAACCCATCCAACCCCACCCCTCGAGTCACTCCGACTGACCTGGTTTTACCACCTACACCATCCTCCCCTGTGACCTACACCTAGCCACCGGACACCCTGACCAACCAAGTGCTCCCAGCCCAGGACACCCGGGGAAATGCCTCCACACCCCCTCTTCCCATCAAGTCACCTGCCTCCTTTTAAATGCCTGCTCTGTGGCCAAAACCAGACAGCATCCATGACATTCTAACCTCTGACAATCCTGATCTCGTCTTCATCACTAAAACATGGTTCTCGGAAGATTTCAAACAAATAGCACAAAAAGCATTCCCTCCCGACTACTCGCTCAGCTCCCACAAGACCTTCCAGAAGAGGCAGAGTAGACATTGCCCACAAACCTCACATTTCCATAACACTCACTGAAACTCAGCCACGCACAGTTAACTGCAAATCCCTTCTAGTCAAATTGTCTTTGCTGCCCAATCTCTCAAACAACTTCTCTAAAGGCCACATGGATGTGACACATTTCACCAACAGCCTCTGTGACTTACTAGCGACCACACTAGTTAACTACTCAGCACACACCCTACTGTGGGACTTTAAGATCCGATTTGTCATGCCCCAACAACTCCATGACTCTGGTCGATAGTCTAGAGGCACTCAACCTTACCCAGAATACCACAGGACCACCCACAATGCAGGCCACACCCTTCATATGAGTTTAAGCTCCACCAACCTTGTTTTGGTGTCCACCCCTAAACCGCTCCTCTGGACAGACCACTTACCTTTCATCGCCCCACCTCCCAAGGAACCCCCTGCCCCTCTTTGTGATTTCAAATGCTGGGACAAGGTCAAGGTACTTGGCTGAAGCCCTGCTACACACCCTCCCTACATTCCTGGCCACAGACAGAGCCGTACCCATCAAATCCTTTGAATCCTGGCTAAACTACTCACTCCTTCCTCTCACCCCCTCCAACTCCACAAGTCGTTCACCCCCCACCAGAAGAATTTGTCAAATGACTACCCCCCCCCCCCCCTTGATCAGTGTCCTGCCTCTCTCCTCAACAAAATCTTCACCTGCACTTGTGCAGGAGAACTGGTGAGGTCCATAATTAATGACTCACTCACCTCCGGCATCTTCCCAGAACCCTTCAAAATTGCACATGTCAACCCCCTTCTAAAGAAAGTATCCTTCGACCCTCTCCAACCGCGCAACTAAAGGACTAATCTCCAATACAGATTCTTAGCAAAGCACATCGATTGCTCTGCATACTCAAAGCTCAACTGTTTTGTGGAATCCAATAACCTCTGTACAATCAAGTTTCCATCAGCACCATGGAACAAGAACCACACTGATTTTAAATTGGGATGACCCCAAAGTCTCTGCAGAATGTGAAGGATGCACAGCACTAGTTCTTCTTGACCTTTCGGCAGCATTTGACACCATTAACCACTCGATCCTCATGGACAGCGTACACTCTAGGAATCAGAGATTCAGCACTGAACTGGATTGTCTCTTTCCTTAATACCAGACATCAAATCACTTTTCTCTCCCCTTTCCTCTCCACCGTGAATGCTGCAGTATCCCAAGGCACCCGTCTCTCACCTCTCCTCTTCAACCTTTACATGACCCCTCTGCCAGGGATAATCTGCTCTCACAACCTCACCTGCTATAATTATGCCAACGACACACTAATCATCCTGAGAATTCCCAAATCAAGCTCCGATCCTCGCCCTGACCTAGCAGCATGTCTCACAGATTTTGACTTATTTGTTTCATATGCATTTAGCCAACCAAGGCTTTACATATATTGACACAAGCAGAAATAAATTTCACAAATTTTTAAAACCGCTCAACACAGAATAACACACACTTTAAAAAGAGCTATTTTAAAATATGCCATCCGACAATTGACTAAGAATATACAAACATAAGTTAAAAATCAAGGTCACACATATTATAAGACTTTAAATATATGAGTCTTAAGGTGTCCAAGCCCCGACAATGGCACAGAATATGTTCCGCTGTTTCAATTTCTTAAAACCCTTCATAATCTACACACCAGTGATTATTTCTAGCAATACCACATTCTAGCGTATCAGAAATATTAACTATTGCCTGATTGATTTGCTATCTGGAAAAGCAAGCAAATATTTAAGCGTTTCATAGCGATTCAACCAGTATTGTATGAATGTTCCGCTATTAGATTTGGTTGCCAAGTGTACCATATCTTTTTCTTTACCTGCCACAAGCATAACCTGTTTCAATAGGCGTTTAATTCTAACAAGTGTATAGTTTGTCCACTTGCTTGCCTTCTCTTTGGCCCATTTCATATAGGTAGCTTTGAGAAATCCCACCACACAACATTTATCACTGTAGTCAATGGTATTAAATACTCTCATAAATTCGACAATGGTGGTATAATATCCAATGTGCATAATTTTGCATAGAGCATGGCGGTTTTGTAGCCCAGTGTATTTCCTACGCGCATCATAGTACACTCCAACAATATACATTTGCGCGACAGTGATTTCGGCATTCTAAACAGAATTTTTAAAAATTCCCCTCAAAACCTTTCAATTTTTTTCCCCAGATTTCAGCACCATATAAGAGACAAGGAACCACTCGCTGAATATAGCAATATAAACAATACTTATGGAGCAGCAACCTTGTATACCAATAAAGTGACTAAGTGCCATAGTAACTTTCAGACACTTAGTTTTAGTCTAAGTGTTTCCAGCTCAATTTATGGTCTATGACAACAGTCAGATATCTATATTAATCTACCTGTTCAACAGTCTGACCAGCGATCGTCCAACTCGCATTATTTTTGCCTTGAGTATTTGTCTTCTTTAAAAATGCAATGATTTTCGTCTTGCCTGACTAGGAATGAGGTATTGGTATAACACAGCTGGATCATGGTGAGCAGCCTAGGAGTGATATTCCATCATCTTAATTTGTTCCACAATTTATCCCTAAGGATTGTGTAGAAAGCAGCACTAAAATCTATAATAGCTCCATATACTGGGAGCTGCCGCCCATAACACGCATATTCTATAGATGATGTAAGAATAGTAATATTATGAATTGTAGAGGACTTTTTCTGAAAACCTTAATGTTTAGGGGGAAGAATAGGATTATCTGCAATCCATAGGGTAAGCTCCTGTAATAAAACTTTAATAAATAGCCGGGATGTCCAACATGTGATAATTGGCTAGTTCCAACATCCTGTTTCATGTATAGGAAGAATGGTGCTCTGTCTCCAGGTGTTAGGTACCTGTCCCTGTTTACCTATCCAACAAAATAGAAGATGTAGGGCATGGGCCCAATGATCAGGAGACAGTCCAAGTAGAGCGTTACAGGTGCCATCAGAGCCTACTGCTCGCGATGTTGGAAGGGCCTCAATCATCAATTTAAGATCTTCAACAGTATGTTGCCCAACACATTGCGCCTAACCATCAGCCTCTAACTTGCCTACTATATCCTGAACCCCCCGGATTGCATTCACATGAGTAATCCAATCATGTTCAGGTACGCTGTTAATAGGCAGAGTTTTTTTGTTTTGTGCTATTGACAACTGTCCAGATTCCTACATTATTATTGGTGCTAGCAAAATGAGCCAATGACCACCAAACATCATTGGCCACATTTGCTCTATGTTGTCGTAGCCATTTCGATAATTAATCTTCTCTTGTTTAATCCTAATTGCAGTGTCATTCTGAGCATAATTTTTTAGCAGATCAATTGTACTTCTCAGTTTTCTCTTTGCTTCATGGATTATTCTATCAAACTGTGAGCTACGATGTTGATTAGCATTCTATCTTTCAATCGGGCTGGTGTTGGTTTGTTTTTTGGCACAATGCAGCTTTAATGGCCGATAGCACCGTTCAAGTGCCTGGAGAACATCAGGCTGAGCTCTATTTTGCAATTCTCGCATATTATGTGCGAAATTTGTCAGTTCTTGTTCTGCAATAGCTCTACATTTTTCTAATTTGTTTGGATTCCATGTTATCCTTTTCTTCCCGTGGTTAGTAAATATATTACCATTCAATTCATGATTACTTGCATCTTTCTCCTTAGCGATCAGCAGGTATAGAGGGAAGTGATTTCTTCCTTCATGATTCCCTACTGACATATGTAGCACAAAATCACCCGCTGCTCTATCATTAGTGTTAGGCAGAATCATATGCAGTACCCTTTGGGAACACCACACACAATTAAGACTACAAGTCTAGTACAAACTCACCTTTGGTACAAGCCTGTACTACACAGTAAAGTGGTAGCGATGGCTGAGCAGCCAGACTTATCTCAAGAGTAAAGTGGCCAGTATCAGAATTTACACAAAGGACAGCAGTTGCTATGGTTCAAACAAACACTGCCTCAAGGTTTCTGAGTAAAAGAATATACATTTATTTACACCATCATTTGTAAAACAATTCACTAAAGTAAAGCAGCAGAAAATCACAAGCTTAATATACTACACAACACCCAATCAATTCTGGACAAGTTAAGCTCAAAATGAAGTGTGAGCAAAATGGCACTCCAGCAATTTAAAAAGGGAGGGAAAGACAAGGTTATACAAAATTAAGAAGCACCAACAATTAAGTAGGCAGGGCAATCTAGAAAAGGCTTGCTACAATGAGGATTCAAATCAATAGGCCTGGGCCAGTGTTAGTGGTTCAGAGTCTTTGCAGAGGAACACACAGTTCAGAGTAGTTTGTGGTTAAGTCTTTGCCAAGTGTTCGAAACGAAGTTTGTCAAAGGAAAAGTTAATTTAAAAGAGTAGAGAAGGACAAACCCTCTGATTAGCGAAACATTTCAAACACTTTCACCGCGGATAGACGGAATGAACAACCGGGTTAGAACAGTATCATAAATGAAGAAGGCTGTAGCTGAGGCAGAAGTTCCTGGCAGATCCTGCATGGTCACAGTTCCTGAAGCCACTGTCGGGCTGACACGAAGTAGGAAGACTCGAGGGTCCTGCACTGCCCAGGGAAGAAACCAGCAGCACAGCAACGCAACGAATAAAAGGTGTGCTCCTTAAAACCCAAACAGGCTCCGTTCCTCATGGCTAGCCGGTTCACTGCAGCTGTGCACAGCAAATTCGACCAGGGGAGGGAGGCCTTGCTTGTTGTTTGGCGAACTGGTTGGTCCCACCAGCTCAAAGGAAGAAGATTCTTTGCAGATCTTCTCTGTCGTCGAAGTTTGGAGATTCTGACCCGCAGCAGGGCTTCACCGGGAGGTTCAGTCGTGGTAGTGGTCCTCTTTCAGCTTTTCTTCGGTTCTCTCGATCCAGTGGCCTTCTTAGTCCCAGAGACCTGCTTTTTATGCAGTTTTCCCCGATTCACACAGCCTGGCTGTCAATCACCTAGCCAATCAAACCAGAGTGCGACATGGGTTTCCAAGGGAACCCTGTGCAGGGGGCCTAAAACCCCTCCCTCACATCCTGTTCCCCCAGACTCTCAGGCACCTAAGGAGGGCTTCTGTGCATAAGCCCACCAAAGGATGGCGCACAAAGGAACCAAACCTAGTTTGGCACGCAGAGTAAAACACGAGAAAGACCTTTGCAAAAAGAAATGGCGAATAAATCCAGCCAGAACCAAATCAAAGTAAATGGGGTCCATCGTATTTAAGTTCGAGGCTACCAAGATAGCCTAAAAACAGTACCAAGGCTATTTAAATAAACCGCGGTAGGAAAAATAAGGTAGATACCACTGCCACCAGCCATATCTTAAAGTCTTAAAAAAAGGGGAACAAAACAATGTTCTATGAGAGACAGGCAAAAAGGGATAACCATTAACCCTTTCCAGTACTCTATGTAAGATAGTTTGTACTGGGTCTGTGAATTGAAAAAGACTAATAAGTCAATGGCAACTTTACATGTTCTGAGAGACAGTAGTCAGTGCCAGAATATGGAGTCTAAGTGGGAAGTCCAAAAAGGACGACCCTGTGTCACTGCACGAAGGGTGCTGTGTAACACACAGTAAAAAGATGATGCCTATGGAGTAGGTGAGGCTCCACAGTCTATGAACACAAACATTTTAAACAGACAGCAAAACACATGTAAGAGTGGAAAAAAGGCTCACACTCTTACCAGGTAAAAAAAATAAATCCTACAAATCCAGCAAAGCCGCTGAGGGACTCAGTAGGTAAGGGAAATTAGCCATTCTGGAGAATTCTCCCTAACAGTTAGTCACTATGTAATCAATAGTGGACATGCTCTTCCCACTTACTCTAGTGGGGCTTCTGCAGGTGCCGCCTTCACAGTTACCATTGAGCACTTTCAGATTATGTGTGTGAAACAATTCAGTCAATTTACTGTGGCAATTGGTGAGCTTACTATTAAAAAGGACCAGATTCATGATTCTCATCATTGAACATGTTACCTCCATCAATTAAAGCATTAAAATCTCGAAGTAATATTATTGGGATGTCACTATTGCATTTGGTGATGATGCAGGACACAGTTTCAATATTGATGTTGTTGTATGCATCATTCGGGGGGTTATATATGTTCACCACCAATAGGTTAAGAGTCCTAGCCTGGTTACAGCGGTTAAGAACCGCCAGTACCAAATCAGTTGACCACATAGTATCATAGGCCACACATGGGTGTCTTACTGATACCAGGAGTCCACCCTTGGGACGACCCAGAGGACCTCTGACAGCTAAACTATGAACAGTGCTGTGACCATCAATGTTGCGTGGTTCCACCAGCCACGTCTCTTGTAATGCCACCACAAAGAATGTGTATGTTCGCTAAATGGGCATCTTCGACTGTGTAATGAGTATTCCCACTAGTATTCCATGACATTACCTGTCTTCAATGTTTTTTGCTAAACTGAGATTTAAATGCTACTGGCAACCATTGCCAGTAGCCTGCAGGTGACTCAGTGGTATCAGCCACCCATTGTTCTTTGCTTAGTTCATTAACGTTAACTTGTTTCATTTTAGCTATATTCGTGTCTCTCATTTTATCAGGTTCATCTATAGTGACTAATTGAGTCAGGGGAGTGTGCGAGTTAGTTCTACTTTGGTCAGATTTGACCTTATTCATTAATATTTCTTCACAAGAATATCCCAATTTCCTAAACTCAATTTGATATTGCACTATATATTCTAATATGGACCATCTCAAACACCACACATTTGAAGTAACAACCTTAGTGTCAACCAGTTGGTCAACAATTCTGAAATCTTCTGAAGTGATAATTCTTAGGGGGACTTTCAAGTTGCACAAATCAATTATCATTTGTCTATTTAGGAGCATACTGTAATTGGTACGTATGATGGCTTGAAATTGTAGGGCACAAGTTTGTTTCTGTGAACATCTTTCCACTTGTCCCCGATTTCATATACTTTATAGTTTCAATGAAAGCAATTGTATCATGATCTTTGCAAGGGTTTGCATTTTTATAAACCTTTAAATTCGATTTAAGAGGGGCAGTTTTCTTTGGTGCATTATCAATTGATAGTGGGGGATAACAATCCTCGGGATATCTACCAAAACAGAGTTTAACACACCATTGTTATTCTTAGCTTTCTTCTTTCTCACTTTAGCAAGTTTACGCCCACCCAGCCATGCAAGAGCAGATGACCTAATGACCTATATTCTTTTGAGTTAGCCAGGTATTGGCGAATATCATTTTTTTTTTTAACAATGTCCTTTGTGTTTATATGATCCTCCTCAGCTGTATGGATAGCCACCACGTTCAGTACTGGTGGCACTAATTCTCATTGTCTATCTGTACTGACTTCTTGGGATTGCTTAGAAAAGGCAGTGTGCTCCCTAGTTGTGTCTGCTGAATACAGCTGTCCTTTCTTTCGTGGATAGATCTTTTTTGACTGTACATAGCTGCTTGGGCGATTGACCTGCCTTTTTATTGTTGCCATTACTGAGTTCAGATCCATTAGCAATCTGTTTACTGTACTTTTTATTTTGTACAGTCCTTTTTAAGATACTCTCCCTTACATTGTATCTCTCATTTACGTCAATCCGTGCTACACAATATGGACTTATGTTCTCTTCAGCATTTTTAGAGACAGTATACACATCTAGGCTCATCTCTTCTGTGTTCATGCCACAATCTTTTAGCACTTTTCTCCCTTTATTGATACTTTTGTGTAATCGTACTGAATGCACATCTAGTTTGCTTTCGATAAGATCACATTTATCTACTAGGGTTGTTAGTAGGTTTTCGAGGGCTTCAAACATTTCATTGGACCTCATGCTAGTGTCACTGGTGTCTAAATAGCATTTGGATGTGCTACCTTTCGGCTCAGTTGTCTCTATGCTCGATTTGAGCGGCTTACTTCAACTATTGTCCCCGTGGTGTCATCTATTTCAAGTCTAGTGATCTTTGCCATTGGCTCCTGTAGGCAACTCCTGAAGGTATGAGAGCGCCCGTTCACAGGGATACCTCTCATCTATTCAATCTATCACTTTTGGGCAGTTCTCAGACTCCATTGCCATATACAGTGCCTCTGATGGTTCTTTAGCACTTTGATGTAGTACCTCTATGGTCTCTTGCTCATCCTGGATGGAATTGTTACACCCCCCTGGGAGCTCATAGGTAACTAGACAGTTTACGCCCATCATGGCCGGAGCAGCATTAGTTGCATATTCACGTGCATTTGCTGTGATATCAACAGGAGTTATTGCACTGCAAACTACATTTTTTGAGGATACAATAGCTAGTGTGAACTCTCTCAGTTAGTTCTATGGAAGCTATCGTTTGTTGCTCATATATGTACACTTCGGGTCTATTTTCTACGGGTAGGTTCAACACATGTGCGATCAATTTGGAACGTATGCATGGGAGCGCAGCATTTAGCTCTTCAGTAATTAAACTAAGTGCACTTTCTTCATCGATACTACAAAGCCTAGGTGGTTTACTATCCTCAGGAGGATTTTTCTTTGAGAAGAAAGTGGTAAATTTAGCCAAGTTGGTTTGGTTTAGCAGGCCTGTTTTGCATATTGTTTTACTTGCACAGGCTCTACTCACATGTTTCCTGCATTCTGCAACCGTTGAACTGGCGCTTTTTATGTACAGCGCTCTCACCTGTGCTTTTGATTGTTGCTTCGTTTGTCTCATATGCTATGGGCACTGGTGGCGAAATCTCCATAGCTAAGAAAAGAAATAGGACTCTGTATTGTGTATAAATCACCCAACAGCATAATTGGACCAGGTGTTAATGGCAGTCCTAATACCAGTATCACGCGATATATCTGCAATATTCTCTCGAGTTGGCTTGCAACAAATGTTGCTCTTATCTAGTTTACCTATCGCTACGGGCAAGCACTATGTAAAAAGAAATCCTCGTTACGGCTTGTCACCCAAGGAGGCGTCCTCTGCTAACAAGGCACGGAGGGAGGGCAAGACAAACCAGGGGGTTCTGGAAGACGAGAAGGATGGGGAAAACAGCAAAGGAGTACTAGCAGACACACGTGATACTGGAAGAAAAAAATACACTATGCTATCAGTGCACGAGTAGTCGCTAGCATTCTACCCAAAACAAAATGAATACCTCGGTTTCCAAGGGCTATTGCTGTTGCTGCCACAAGCCAGGAAACAGCAGCACTTCAGCGAGCACATCCGCTGATGTGCCCGTGCTGATGCCCGCACACCAGACATTTTATGAGGCTACTCAAAGGGGACAGAACTATATTATATCAGCAGCAATGTGTCATTTTTCCACATATATTGCAATCTTTGGATGTAGGGGGACCGTCGAGCAAACAGCAGCGCTTCAGCGAGCACTTTGACTTATGGATGACAAGTAACCATCTCCTTCTGAACCCAGGGAAAACGAAGATCATAGTGTGCAGCAATACAGCCCTATTCCTTCAGCCTTCCCCATGGCCACCCTCCCTCGGAATCCCCCCGCTACTTCCACCACCGTCAAAAACCTTGGGTGCACAATGGACTCAGACCTAACACTCTGACCACATCAATAACGTATCCAAATCATGTAATTACCGTCTTAGGCTTCTGAACCACATCTTCCCTTACCTCTACTACCCTAACAGATTGACTGCAATTACGTCCATTGTTATGTCCAGGCTGGACTATGCAAACTCCATCTACCTGGGTACACCAGCCTGCCAACTAAACAAACTCCAAAGAGACCAAAGTGAGGCTGCAAGACTGCTTCTTGCACTGGGATCACAACTCACATGGTCTCTGTACCCTACACTGGCTGCCAATTAGATGAAGGACCACCATAAAAATCTTGTGCATTAGTCAACAAAGCTGGCCCCTTATACCTACAAGAAAAGATTATACTGCATCTCCCAACCCACACCCTAAGGTCAAGCACGGCCCTCCTCCTAGTGGACCTCGCCTCCAATTCAGCCAAGTTCGGAGGGTCTGCCTACTCAACCATGGAGCCAACACTGTGGAGCTCACTGCCTCCCCACATTCGACACAGCCAAGACTACAAGGCTTTTCGGAAAGCAGTTAAAACCTGGCTTTTACCCTAAACCATATAAGGGACCGATTTGGGCCACTCAACCAGCCACCAATGGCCAGAATTGGCTGGAACCGCATCAAGACGAGGAGGTAAGAATTACCAGTCTATGTCAATGCTAGAGTAATGCTGACTGTACCACCCCATACCTCGCTACAATCTTAGTTCCCACAAATCCAAACCTGAGACATAAATAACACCTATGCTCTTACGTTATGACTGGGCTCGCTCAGTGTCCGCGACCATACATGCACCACACTCTAAGACCAGGAATTGTCTAGCTCTACCCATCTATCTGGAAACTAATACCCCCATTTCCAAACCCGATTACTAACAGCACTTATGTTCTCCGCCTGGACTGAGCTTGATTATTATCTTCCTCCAAGTATGCACTGCGTATCAGTCCAGGACATGTCAACCCCTGTCTATCTTACTTACCTGTGAATCAATGCGCAGAACTACAAACCCAGAGCGTAAATGCCCTTCTGTTTAAACAATATGGTTGGGCCTGCTCTGGGTAACTTCATCACTCACTCATATGGGAATTAATACGCAGAACTAAAATCCCAGAGCCTAACAGCACTTATGTTCAGACATTACGACTGGGCCAGATCATATCATCCACTGGGTATACAAGGTTGCCTTTGATTAAGCCAGGTAACCTGATCTATCTAGGAACTGATGCAATGAACTCCTTCACTTGGGGGCGCAGTATCAACTACGCTTGGTTAAACTTGTTATAGACTCAAATCTGGATACAAACTCTTCTCCGCCTTCGATACAGTGAACCACAACACCCCAATTGCACATGTCCGTGCTACCTTGGGCATCACTAATCAGGTCATGCCGTGGCTAACCTCCTTTCTCTCGGACCGTGGAATCGAGGTCCTTTCTCTCCCATATCACTGTCTCTATGTGCAGTGTCCGCCAGGGATCTAACCTATCCCCCTTGTTTTTCAATGGCTACAGGGCCAGCCTGGCCCGTTTAGCCACCTTCACTTTCAGTACCTTCTGAGCCTCACAGGTCCCACACCTTCCTCACCAGTCTCATCTCCTGCACTTGCTCCCGGAGCTTGCGCTTGCCAAAACACTACTGCACTTGGTTCTGACCCACGAGAGTGGTATCTCTCTGCACTTAACCCATGTTCTGACGGGACTGGGCGCCGTTCGTCCCTTTCAACCCCCCTTGCACTTCTTCCTGCTCTGTTCACCCGCATGATCTGAATGTACCATGCCTAGTAAGATGGTCTGTCTTGTCTTCCCTATGTCTTCCCCCCTCATGCATGGTTGCGTTTTGAAACACTGTATAAGCGCATAATACATAAACAATCTCCTGCAGCTATGCACTCCAATCCGAGGAGCTCGTTAGCACTCTCAGCTCTCAGAAGGGCCAATAATGCAATACAATTCCACAACTCAAACCATAAACTATGACAGGTATACCCATCCACCCACCACAAACTACTACCCGGGACACGGAAAATAGGCCCACTAGCACTTGTTACTGAGATTCTGAAACAGATGGACTCCGTCCCACCTCACGCGAAGACACTCTGAAATAGGCGAGGAATCTGACAGAGAATCTCTGAAAATCAGGAACAGGGGTCTCTAAACAAACCCTACAGACACTCACACATACCAAGATGCTCACTCTCTCCTCTACACCAACAAACAATAGACTGCAGCTATACCCCTGGATCAATTTGCCCTAGCTGCACACATGCCTACCCACCTCTATGAACACCTCAACAGTCTTTAGAACGCAGTTATAACCATGAAATAAATAAATAAAATCACGTTGGTGCACACAATCTCAAACACAAGTGACTCCACTGCCAGAATGCAGGCCCAGAGGTCAATACCCTTGCTGCACATATTCTAATGACCTCACAGAACCACTGCACCATGCCTAGCATTAGAATGCAGCTACGCACCGCACTGGCTACACACATACCACGGTCACCGAGGGCGTTCAACCCACAGTGCTTTGGAATCATCCTAATGTTATATACGGCGCAATACAAATGCACAATAACATAACATACCTTTCTTCAATTGATTGAGGAGCGCATCCTTCTCCATTTCACTGAACACAACCTTCTATACATAATTACTTTAGTTTCCATCTCAGCTGCAACAATAAGACAGCAACAATACACTCAATTCATGACACAATGCACATTCTGAATAGAGGCAACTCACCAACTACTACATACTGGTCTTGGCTGAATACAAATGTTACCATGGAACCCTTTTCCTCAACCTTGCCACGGGTCTGATTTTTCAGAGTACTTAATATGATGCTGCTCATCGAATCTCCAGAGACACCAGCCCATTCATGGGTCCCATTATATATGTCAATGTTGATTCCCGAATGAAATTATTCAAATGGTTGTATACGTATTGTTCAAACTACAATTGTTCGAATTACAATTGACCTTTGCACAATTGACCGAATTGTGAAGGTCAATTGTTACATATATGCCGGGGGGAAACCCCCCCAATATATATATATATATATTCAGTAAAAAAACTTTGTTAACGGGACGTTATGGTTAAGTTGCGCTACTAAAAACCTATGAAATTCAGTGAAAAAACTTTGTTAAAGGGACGTTATGGTTCCAAGTAAAACCAGAAAACCCCTGAAATTCGCCAGTTATGGTAAGCTAAGCAACCACCGTGCACTGCTAAGACTAACACCCACGACATCAAAGATGACATCACAAATGTCATTGATGACATCACTGATATATATATTTATCCAAACCAATATATATATATATACATATATATATATATATATATATATATATATATATATATATGCAGTCAATTGTGCAAAGGTCAATTCGGACCCTTGACTTTCAGTCAATTAGGTAATTCGAACTATTGTGTTCGAACAATTTGGGTAATACCATTCAATTATCTATAATTTCATCAGCATTATAAAGGAACCACTAGCGCACGTCCTCTCCAACATCGAGATCAAAATCCAACAATATACTGATAATAGTGAAATACACCTAAAGATCAATCCCCATGGCTGAAAATGTGCTTCTCCATTATATAAGCATGACAGCGCCTGCCCAAACCTGCATGTTGCTCCAAATGTGTACTTAAGAAACTCTGTCGAAGCTTTGTATACAATGTTCCTTTTATAGTCCGGTTGGTACTAGAGAGATAGGCAAATATATAGATAGCTATCAGCACCTCTTATCCGACCAGTACTCAAATGTAAGGTTTGGACACGTTTGAAATTCATAATATTAAGTTTGCTATTAATAAGGAAAGTCTGCTAAGGCTTCATTTTGCCTGGCAGCAGAGGGGTTTTATTTCAATTCACAAGTCTGAATATAAAACACGTTTATACTATGTTCTCTTCAACATTGTGGCAGTGCCCTACCACCCTATCGAGTCGTTGTTAGCTATAAAGCGATAGTCTACCAAATAATAAAATTGTGCTAGAAATAGCAACACAACATGAACAGAAGGTGTACACCGCTCTCCTTTATTCTGATTGTATGCAACTAAAATGTACTGGTCTTCAGAAATAACATTAAAGTCTTGAGGTGCAGGGGGAAAAATGTGATCTATGCCCTGAAGCGCCCTTGTGGAAAATACTACGTAGGCCAAACTATCAGACGTACCAAAGATCGGTGGATGGAACATACATTAAACAGGTGGTGCACCTAGGGGAGGTGACCTACAAAAGAGACTCACAGAGAATTGTTCTGGTTTTACCATCTTGACTATTAACCCGTTTTGGCATGAATGAAGAATTCTCATTAGGACCTTACTTATAGTACAGTATTTTTCAAACCATTGTTCATAATAATTGCAGACACATTCTTTGATTTTTCGCAGGAGAATAAAACCTACAATCTCTCCATCAGATCACACTGGCATAATCTTAATAGAGATGTTATTGAGTGAGTACACAAGGTACAAGTTTGTAACACTGTGAGCAACTTTTAGTATGACTGTTGTACACATCCGAGTAGACTACTTCGCATAATATGAAGGTCAATGGCTCTTACTTGATCCACTAGTGGGGTGATTGTGTTTCAATGTTTATTAATATACTATTAGCTACATGGCTTTGTATATACAACAAAATACAAACATAAAGTCACATTACATAATACATAACAAAAGCATATTTTCCAAGAAGTGATACAAAAAATGATAAAAAGAGATCGTCAGAGAAATCTTAAAAATTCGAAGAGAATTTCTCTAAGATCATGAATATCGCTGAGCTAAAAACAACATAAGAGTTTCAAAATTTGGACGCATTTCCAATAAACTTTTACTGCATAAAAAAAAAAGAGTCAGGTTAGTATCATTACCATCGATAAAATTGGACCAAAGCCACAGCTTGTCAGTGCAGTCATAAGAGTTATTATAGGAGCGCATATGCGTTTGCCTAATAAAGATGAGGCTCTCACACTCAAATAGCAAACGAGCCAGTATTTCCAAAACTAATGTACGACAATAACGTTCTGACCTGACAATGCCATATAAAGTGCCTTTAGTTGCTAGCACTTCACTGATGTTAAGCTTTAGCAGTAGATACGGACGAATTATGGCACTATTTGGAAATGCATCCATGTACGATGGTTTAGATAAGCAGTCAGTTCTGCATTCGCAGTATCGGCCACTGTGACTTTTGGTATAAAGATTCATCAGGTTCTGATCATAACTACAACAGGTTAAGATAGTTTTTAGCTTTGATTTAACTAAATAGGAATTGCTGAAGACTGATTCATTCATACAACCTATATTACATTTGGAATAAAGTGTTAACATTGCAACTATGGTCCCTAGTGCATTACAGTTGTCCAATCGCAGAAATGCAGCACAGAAAGTAACCAAAGCAGTACCCTTCTGGAGAACCCGCAAATGCTCATAGCACATAACCACGCTCTGAACAAAATCCTGGTCTATACAAATAAGATCAAAATCAAGGTATAGGTATTCAATTGGCAATGTACAGGGCATTCGGAACAAAGTACGTAAAATGCATGCTTCAAAGGCAGGAATTGTGGTCAGCTAGCGATGCCCCCAGACTTAAATTCCAATTCCAATAAATTCGGTATAGTAGCAGAATGGTTGGGATAGACATGCCCCCCTGACGCCCAATGTAAGAACTAATAGCTCTAACAGTTTTCATACACTTATTTTTTGTTGCAAGCAAGTAGATTGACCATTGAAGAGTGTTGTCAATACATAACCCAAGATATTTATAAAAACTAACACATTCAAGTTTAGCACAATTCAGGACACACTGGATAGTCTTGTGCAGAAGTTATTTGTATGAGAATAACAAGGTTTTTCTCTTGGCAATGTTGATTGACACACCATTTAAAACTGCGTACCCTCCAAGTGCAGTTACCAGGACCTGCAATCCTTTCCAAGTATGGTCGATAGTGGGGCGATTATGTGAACATTTTAACAAGGTTATACAAATTCATATGTTTTTAAGCAGGAGATGTACAAAGTTTAAACTAACTGATGCAACTCTTTTGATATGTAGATGCGGTTTGAGCTGTATATCAGGATACTATTTAGATATGTATAATGGGAAAATGTATGCATCACACTGGATTGATTCATCTCACATATACCTCCGGATAGGGACATTTTGTGAGACTCCAAGCTTGATCAATCTACGTTATGCCACTTGCCGGTCACTTTACACCAGGGACACTTGGGCGTTATTCACATATTTGGTTCCATTTAACTTTCATTTCTTATTTCTATTCATTTTTGAATCACATGATTCATTGTTGCATACAACTCTTTTTGGCATACGTTTCTATCAATCATCATCCACATAACTCGCATCATGCACTGGTCTGTACAGTCGGACTTACACCCCATTACCTTCTCTGGATTTGAAGTTAACGGCATTGCTAAGGATGCTTTCTTGCTAACGTCTTACGGGCACAACGCTTGCCATTTTTTTGTTTACTCATGCATGGTTGCCATCCACAACTCTCCTTAGCAATGTGCATAGTTTCGCAACAGGAGTGGTACACAATGAGGTCATTACATCATACCTGCACAGCGTTACCAACAACTACCTTCCCTATCAACGCGTGGTCTTTCCACGCCACAGTGAGAGTGGACAGCGAACGGTGGACGCTTTCTTTAAACGTTACTGCGGGTGTGTTTTTCATACTTGGATTACCAACACATAGATCCTTTAACAGGGAGCGCGATTGGTTTATATTACTTTTTCACCCAACAGGCTGTATCGGTCTGGTCTTCACCGCGATGCGCCGTTACCCCTCACCAGTCAGTGAGACTTTTTTTTGAGCGCTGAATACACTGCACGCTTCATTAAGAATGCCAAGTAAGTGTTAAGAGGTATTTTGTACTAATAACACTTAGCTAATATAGGATGTGTTACATCCATCCAACACCCACCCATGTTCTTGCTCCAGAGAATGAAGAGAAACAAGCAACCAGGCGAGGTGAGATGTAGTATGTCGCAATTTGTCAGCCAAAATCTAAGATATATTAGAAGTATTACAGCAGCTACTTTTTATCTGTTTTTTACAGTTTGTTGCAAGAGTCCCCTTGGACCTTATTCGTATAATAGATTACTTACCTACACACCAGCCTTTTGCCTTAAAATTGATTAATCAAGCTTTGAGTACTTTTGAGTTTTGTACTTTTGAGTGTTTTAAGCACATGAAGTATACAGATTGATATTGTTATTTATTTGTTGTTCTCCGTTATAATACAGTTATAAGTCACAATCTTGATCAACTGATGAAGAGCATTCCAGCTCGAAACACACTGTGTACTTTATTTAAGAGAAATTTGTGGACATGGTTAATATATGTACTAAAACGTCCCTATCTAATCACTGCTCTAATTCATATCATTCCATGTCAAATTTAATGAGCCCTTTCTCTTCATTATTTGGCTGTTTTTGGCCATTGATAGTGAGCAGGGGACGGGAGTTCCCACCCACCCCCTATCATGTGAACTTTTTCATTTTGCTTCAGGAATAGCAACACAGACATAACCCATTCTGTTCTAATCATCAAATGTTGATATACATGTCTTGCACTCACTTGCTTTCTAAATGATAGCATTTCTTGAAAAGCATGCAAGCTTCATTATACCTTTGTTATCCTCAAGTGAGATTTCCACACCTTACACACGTGTGAGGAATATGGCTTCTGAAGTTTGGGCAGTCAGAAAAATAGTCCCTGGTTCCTACTTAGCAGGGGGTGACTTGGTTAATGGAAGTTTATTGCAGGCAGAAGCCCTTTGTTCTCAGGCAAGCCACAGGTTAAGCTGAGGTAGCATCCGAGCTCTAGATAGTGAAGATTCTTTTTCCAGCACTTTGACCTCTCACTAGATGCCAAATTGTGACTCTACTGGGAGTGGAGGAGTCGGAATCACTGCAAAAGCAGGATGATGTGTGTATAAATGTATCACCTTCGAATTACAGCAGGAGGAAACCACCAATCCCCTTCTAGGATTTACCTTTACAAGGGTGGACTCCAATATGGGAAATCTGGACATTTGCCCAATGGGTTTAGTGTGTGTACCCTACTTCTGCTCCACTTAGCCATGTAGATCACCCCCTTCCTTCCATCTCCCTTCAAATTTGTTGTTATAAAGATTCAAGAATGTTCTTTCTCATTCTTAACAAATGTTATAATACTGCTATGTTGCCAGTACCACTACAGGCAATGCACAGTAATGGCTGGAATAAATACTTTGTCCCAATATCAGTGGTTTAAGTATACGAAAAGAAGTAGTGGAACTATGTTCCCTTCTGGGCTGACCCAGCTCTCCACAAACCCCATTACTGCCTGCTTCCCATGCGCAAATCACACCACCAAACAAACGCAGCTGCTGTTTAAGGGAACATTCAGTGCAGTGCACGAAGGACAGATTTTAAATTCTTACTACACTTTTATTTTAAAACAAAGCCATTACGGAACAGTTTATTTGTTTAAAATAAACATATAGGAATGGTAAAATGTAATAGAAAATAGTAGAGGAGCACCGCCCCGTCCACTTCGAGCACTGCCAAATAGTCCAATGTTTCTCCTTTGACTTTCCTACTTTTAAACATATTCTACCCTCATTGGGTGAAATGTACTAATAGCAGTAATGCCTCCCATCCTCAGGCCATTACCAAGTGGCAACAGACTGACTTTATTAAATAGCCTTGCTTCACTCAAAACTTTAACATGGTCCATCACCACCTGGAAAAACCCTTGGAATGCTGCCGTAGTGCTTAATAAGGCTTTTGTGTTCGGTTTAACCAATTTTGAATCCGGATTATTTTTAAAATGTACTATTTGGGCACATTTTTTCCAAACGGCCTTGCTGGAGAACACCACACACACTACTGACAGGGTTGGTCTTGCTCGCACAGTGTAATATGGGGCCACCTTTTTTGGTTGCAGTTCACCTCTGACCTTTTAATTAAGAGGGATACTGCATTCTGTTGATCTATTGGAACGGTTGACAGTTCAGAGCCGGTTTCGATAGAGGTGAAGACCACCAATCCACTGAGGGAGAGAGACCATTTCCTTAGAGTCATTGAGGAACCAAAAGGGACATTAGATTAAATATTAAATACACTTTTGGACTTGCCAGCAATGAGGACTAAAGAACACAACACCCAAATACCCACAGGGGAGAAAGTGTGCCTGGAGGTACCTCTGCATACTCTGTCAAGTGGAGAAGTGCAGACTAGAGCCTATAACTATTCAACGCTTTCTTGGGTAAACCCTCAGCACTCCACGCTCGGAGGTATTACTTTGGTCACTTCCTTTTTCTCAAAAAACCTAAAGAAAACTTTGAGCCAATTTCAATACATCAAGCTACCGTTGAAACACATTCGAGCTAGAGGACACTTGACACAGCTGGGCATCTTTTGAGTTTTTCGAGCTGTAGCTCTGCTTCTCGAACAGCGTAACCGACACAGTTATTCAAAAGCATGACATTGAGGCGGCTAAATGGATCCCACCTCTGCAAGACGTAGTCAAGACCGTTGAGCCAATGCCTACTTGAACCATTACCACAGTACCCGAATGCCATCACGACTTTGTTGATGTATACTTGAAACACTTGTGTATAGGCGCGTTATAAATGCTATATCGTATCATACCACAGAGCTGGAATCGAGTTGAGCCTTCTTCGAACTACTCTTGAAGCAATGGAAAGGTTGTGACAAGTGGACTTGAAGCCTTTTACCACACATTCAAGGTACTCTACTCAAGGGCCTTACCTTTTCTGTGGAAACAAGATTTTTAAAGAGTGTGAATTGTGTTACTTGGAACAAAGGGGAGTCAATACAATTTTAGGAATACCATTGCTCAGGTACAAACACTTAATACACATGAAAGATGTGCTTAATACAAGTAAACCCATCACACAGTTAAACCTCAACTCTAACTCACAGCTACCTAATATTTAAAGAAAGAAAGTGCTGTGATTTCTAAAGTTTGTAGACTTCACCTTTTTATAGGTAGCAACAAACACAGGAAGCACGGTTTGAAGGTTTAACAGCCATCAGCACTTTTAAAAGCACTCAGTCCTAGACTACAAAGTGTCATGGTCCATAGGATTGCGGCCACAAATACATGCCAATTGGGGAGAAGGTAGCATGCCCGGGCAATATAAAGAATGGTCCACTTCCCCATTCTAGGGTAGGGATGCTGGCGTGAAGGTGGTGTTTGGAGAGCCAAGGAGCCAGCCAGGACAGTACAACGAGCACCAGCTTTCATCCAGGCAACCCACATGTACCAATTTCTAAAAACACTGTGGTAGCTGGAAACACTATTATCCATACTACAGGTCAAACTGAAGGGGGGGGGGGCTCGAACCTGGAGCCTGCGCCTACTGTAACAGCAGTGAAGGTCACCATATCCCTTAAAAAAAGATGGAAAGGGGCAAGAGAACATTTACACAAGGAAGGGCTCTATTATTCTCAGTTTTACGATAAAAGTGAAAAGAAAGGGTGGTGGGATCCCACCCTTTCCTACTGGTTGCTTTAGACAAGTGGTCTGTTGGGGTCAAGAGCCTCGTTTATTTGCATTTACAATTAATGAGAGTCTGAGCCTTATGTTCCACCCATGTGTTCATAATAAAACAGAAAATACAAATACTACTACCATGTAAAGGGGCTTTCAATCTCCATTCCTGTGTTTTGTCTGTATTACTAAAACTGCCTTTGTGTATATTTTTGCATTTTGTCTGCATACTGTTTTTGCAGTTGGTGAACACATGGATTTAGCAGTTCGCTCCGAAATCCACTCCTGGTGGAGAATCTTTTGACTACTTTATGCACTAGTCGTGTGCATTGTTCCTCACAAGCAAAGTACCCACTGGCCACCTAATTTTCCTAAAAAAGCCAGAACGCTTTAAGTGGTGGGACACTTCTCATGCACCATTCCTTTCATTACACGGGTTGCTTTCCCATAATCTCTGCACTTGCAGATGGAGCACATTCATAATCATCTTTCCTTACAGGTTCTATACCACCCTTCTGACACCTTTGGCACTTTAGTAGGAAGAACGTTCAGGATAGATTTAATTTTGTTTTATTTATTGCATTTGAAAATAAGAGAGACAAAATCGAAAAAGGACGAAGAGAAAGAAATAAATTTGAGTCAAATTAGCTCTCTGTACCAGTCTCAAAGGATATTCTCTCAAGAAATTTAACGAGAGCTATTACATATTTAGGTTTCGAGCCATCAATCAACAAGGTCCACCAAACCAAAGGATGAGAAGCTTTACAATCGGAGACAAAATGTCTAAAGTAGGTTGTACGAAGGTCTCTCAGCCCAGGACATCCTGTAACAATGTGGATCAATGTTTCGGTCTAATCACTATTTCTGCAAAACCGACAATTATTGTCTTTCGACAGACCTTGTATTGCCTGAATCTTGTTTGTAGAATATAAGTTCAGCCGGGCTCAGAGATATTTAACCCTTCAATTAAGGGCAAACATTGTTCAATTTCCAACCATCCAAGGGCAGGTGCGTCACCAGTTGCTACTTAGTAGCCGCTTGCAGGTTTTGGATCCAGTTAAACATTTTCAATTTTGCTTTCACCCACTTCGGGTTTGTCACAAGTTGTTGGAGTCAACTGCTTATGACATTCAGACAGCTAGTCATGTCTTGGGACCAGACCTGCAGAAATGGATTGTCGCGTTTCTTTGTTTCATTATAGATCAGATCTAAGATTACGGATCTTGAGGTGACAAAACATTTGCCAAACAAAGCCAGTCTGTTCCAGGTAACTGAACATCTCAAAGAGCAAAGACCCAGTTCTCGACGGAAGATGGCGATCAGGGTAAATTTTGGAACCCCGAGAACGTGTTTCCAGAAGAGCCCCTCAAGGCGAGTCCAGAAAGGGTCAGAAATGGACAGCATAGCATCAGCACCATAAGGTACCGTAGGAATAACCTTGGCTTTGTAAAATCGGATGACAGGAAAAATGGAAAAGCGCCCAAATTTCCTATTTATTGCGCACACCTGACAGGTTAGTGTTTTCATTTTCTCCACCAGATGGGATAGCATCGGCACTTCCGTTTTTAGATTGCCCAGCCAGACCCCCAGATATTTAAAGGAATCCACATGCTTGATCTTCTCGCCACCCATTTGCCAAGAAGGCCGATTTTTGGCTTTGATGGATGTGCCAAAGCTCATGGTATTGGTCCTGCCTTTATTGATCTCAAGCCCATTCCGAATGATGTAATTGTGGAGGCTATCGAGTTGCCTCTGTAGGACCACCGGAGCCTGGTCGATGAGCATTACATCATCGGCATATAGCAATTGCAAGAGGCACCACCCACCTTTTTTTGGGGGGGGGGGGGGGATAAATGATCTTATGGTGTGAAAGGAATCAGACATATCCTCCAGGTAAAAATTGAAGAGGGCATGCGCCATCGGGCACCCCTGTTTCACCCCTCTCACACAGGAGCCCTGCTTGATTTAATCTGACTCTCAGGGTGGTGTCGGAGTGCATGGCCTTAATAGGTTGGCTAAGATGGCTAACGGGCAGGATATTGTAGCACAGAAAGTAACATGTTGCAGCATAAATTACAAATTAAAGGTTTTGTATAGTTTCCCGGTCCAAAGGACACCAATTTGCAGTGCTTATAAACTAGTGGTTCCCCGCAGAAGGCACTACATAAAACTATCAAACTGTGACACCAATTACAGCTCTTCAAGTCCGCTGTGGCATGCTATACAAATCAGGAAAATTATGACTTACAATGATGATTTATTATCATTACAGTGCTACGGGATTGCACAATTGGCCTGGTGGAGATTGACACAATATTGGGACCTGACAAAGATGTGGGGGGATAGCAGGGCCGGGATGGAGCACAATACTAGGAGCTGCAGTATGTGGGGGGCTACAAAACAGGGAAGCGATGCAAGGAATGGATTGGGCAAGTGGTAGGGCACAAGTGCACTGTAGGGACGAGACATTGAGAGAACAATAGGTGTCTACAATGGTGAGAGGGTGCCTGTAACAGTGCAGAAGATGGAGTGAAGAGTGCAAATACATGCAAGGGAGAGGGAGTGAAAATCACAGAGTATGCCTGTGACAGGGTGTGCATGGGATTGTGGGTGCATGAACGAGATGGTGCTTACACACGTAAGAGAAACGTGGTACGGGCTTTAATTAAAAGAAAATAGTTTAGGGATGTCACATCTTTAGGTAAACAGCAGCAAACGAGATGGATTGGGAGGGAGGGATTGAGGCACAACTGCAATGCAAAGTGTGGCATAAAGGGGCTGGAAGACCGCACAGAGGAGAAGGATGCTATACTATGACCCCTCCAGCTTATCCAGAATAGGGTTGCAAGACTTATCCTTAGCCTCAAGCCGAGGGACTGCATCTCTCTAGCCCTAAAAACTCTCCACTAACTCCCAGTTGCTGCAACAATCAAATTCAAATCCCTCTACATCTTCCACAAGGCTGTCTGGGACCGGGGACCACGCTATCTTCAACATGCCCTCACTAAACACACTCCTCCAGATCTTTAGGTTCCTCCGGCACCAACTCCCTGTGTGTTAAGTGCTTTGCTAAACAGTGAGCTGGTAGCCAATCTCTTTCCTCAGCAGGCTCCCTACTATGGAACAGCCACCACCTTCCTCTTGAGCCGGATCTCCTCAAATTCCGGAAGTTCCTCAAGACTTTCGTTTTCACCACCTCCTTCCCTTCCTCACTCCTTTGCTTAATGCCACTGTTGCCAAGATTGTTGACCAGGGCCCTTAAAGCCCTTGAGTCCTGGTCTCCCACAGGCCTGAAATTACATATTTATTGGCAGCTGACCTCCCTCACCTAAGCACATTTAGCTATTCGCTCCCTAGTACTTCCCTCTGGGTACACCTAGCACTACCACCCCACTCCCTTATCCCTTTTTTTCTCTCTACTTGATGTAGAAGCACCTTACAAATGCACAATAAATAGAAAGGGAGATCTTGTCTTTGGAAAAAAAAAGTATGGGGAACATGGGGGTTGTGATGGGTGAAAATAGGCTTCCTACCTTTCCTCCCGTCAGTGGGTGCCAGGGCTGACCAGCAGCAGGTTATATTCTAGCCGCAAGAACAGTGCTGGGCAGGTAAGAAATGGAGGCCCAAACAGGTGTCATGGCCTACATTTTATTTGGCTTCTTCACAGCTTGCTCAGCACACAGTAAACATGCTCCAGATGCGCTAAAAGGATCTAATATTGGCATTATGTAAACATCTAATTCCAGAGAGCTGTACGTTTGTTGAAACCTCCCACTCTGCAATAGCCATCATACAAACTGACGCCACTACACCACACCACCTCCAGCACAACACACCAGAAAATGCACACAGGCAGGCAACCAGGGTGTCTTTTGAATTTTCCATGCATGGTAGCAAACCACGTTTTCAGTGTGTTTTGCAAGTTTCAAAATCATGAGAGCTGAATAGTACGATTAGAACATTTTTACTCAAGATGGCCATGTCCAATTCAGTAAAGACAAAGGCTTGCATGTTGGAGGCACTGCTCGGATTACAGAACACTGGGTGCAAGCTATAGTCCTACACAGCAGAGCACCTTTGACAAACTGCATCACACTCTGGGAGGGGCATCCTCACTGTTAACAATCAACTTCCGGGGCACCTGTGGTAAAGGGATGAATATCAGTTTCTAAACCATCAATCAGCCACATGCCTCTAGTACACCAGAAGGGATCTGAACAGATTAACACAAGCAAATTATAAACTCATTGTCCAATTTTGGTAACCTGGATGGAATGGCAGGCTTATCTCCGAAAGGTTGTGGATCATTGGTTAGTTCCAACACAGTGAAAATACAATTATAACCCAATGATAAAAGAGACTGTCCTGCCAAGGTTGTATACAAATATCTACTTTATTATTATCACAACAGACAGTTCTAGTACACTACAAATACATACCACCCTTTAAAGGAATGCAGAGGACATTTTCAAAGAAGGAAAATGGATGCATTCTGGTTACTGAAAGGAGGGTAGTAGGTATAGTAATTAATCGCAATAGTTCAAGGATACTTGGTTTCAACAGAAAGGGAGCAACGGGTAGCAAAATGTCACCAGGTGCCTTTGGAGATGCCCCAGGGGGACAGAACCACAATGTACCTTGTGCTGTAGATGTTCTTGGTGCTCGGCAGGGCAGGGTGCTTTCCAGCTTCTACGACAGAGTTCAAGAAGGGAGACAGTTGCGGGTATCAAGCGGCAGGCAGTTTGGCGATCGAAGCTGGACGGATGGCTGCAAGCTGGCCTACACGGTGGTTCGGGCTCAGGAATAGCCTCAGTGCTGGTCGGCGGTTCTGAAGCACTGGTCGAGGTGTCTCAGACGCTCTAGCAACTGCAGCATAACAACAGTCAGCGGTGCAGTTGGTTGCAGCTCGAAGGGCTAGACGGCTCAAAAATGTCCTTCAAGGATGATGCTGGTAAATGCACTCTTCCTAGCTTCTTCACTGGGCTTGTGTCATCCATTAAGGTAGACGGCCCAAGGCTGAGGAGAGTGTTTCAGGCAGCTCCCTTGGCCTTGGTTCAGAGACTCTCTAGCATTTCCCACCTAGGAAGCTTGGTGCAGAGCATAGCAGGGCATGTTGTTTGCTGGCTGGGTACCGGTTCTGGAGCTGCTGGAGGATCCTCTGGATTCAGTATCTTCCTCTGTTCCCTGGTAAATTGCTTCTCTCTTGGTGGTCCTGGCCTTCCTTCATTGGCGGGAAGGTGCAAGGCAGATGTACCTTCAGCCAGGGTCCAATGCAGAGTTTTTCTGGTTACTCCTTGCAAAGCCTTCAGATGATCTGCCAAAAGGGGGGCTCAGCATGCTTTTAAAGCCAATTCGACCACAGGGATTGGTGTAGGCTAAGCATAGCTTAATGAACCTATCATGGGTCCCCATCAACAATTTCCTGCATGTGTGAGGTCATAGCCAGAGTGCTTTGCAACAGAAAAGGGATACAAACATGTAATACTAAGTCCCACCCATCTTCCTCTCTGTTGTGGATCAAAGGGTCCTTCTGGTTAATGGAGTTCTATGTGGTCCCCGATTAAAGCAGCATGTCTCCCTAGAAGCAGGCGCAATGCCAGAAGTTCTGGCTCCGTCAAATGACATACTCTTACCTTCTGAATGGGGTCCCCCTTCGGAGAGGACTACTGTTAGCTTGCAATCCCACACATGACATTTCACTGTCAATCAATACTGAGGGCAGGAGCTGGCTTCAGGTTGATGCAGTGCATATGAAAGGGTTTTGGGGTTTTCCGTCTCCTTTGTTAGCCTCTGCAGCCAGGCCCCATGTGGGCACGTTTGAATTAAACTTGGATAAGTATGTGAATGCTGCAACCTGCTACAGGGCTCAACAAAAAGGACAGGGTGGATCCATGGAGCCTTTGTTAGTTAATTAGGCAGCCCATGGCAGGGGAAAGGTTTGGCTCCCCCCCTTTTTGAGATGACATGGTGTACTCCTGGCTGTCATATCACAACTAAATATGACCGGGAGGACTGCGCCTGTAGGATGTGCCCACCCAAAGTATATGGGTCTATGCGTAGGTCATGCAGTGAGCATGGAAAAATGTGTGCGAATTAGCACCACAAATTTTTCAGAGGTTGATCTACCATCATTTAATTTCATTTAAAATTTCTAAAAAGCCCAGGTAAACCCACGCCCACTGTGAAGATGGTCGAATTACTCACACTCAGGGATACATTAAATAAAGCTCTGAGGCACAGAATGAGTACTTCAAGTTCCAGTGAATTGAGTGAAAACAAAAAACACAATTCGTTACCAATGCAGTATGCTTTATTTAAAAAAAAAAATAAAAAGCCTATTTACCGTTTGAATTGACAGAAGTGTTTGATAAAGGCCACTTGAAAGTCTTACCATTGACTGGAGACCTGAAAGAAAGCATTGCGCAAAGCATTCAGCTGCCACAAGTGAGCTAAGCTCAGACACTATAGGAACAAGCGATAAGGGTGGAGGGTCTCCGTTGGTAATGGACTGCTTGGATGAATGACACGACTTTAATCCTTGTTTGGGAGTGTTGGGGAGTTGAAGAATTTAATTCTCCAACATGGCCCTCTTTGCTAAATTCATAACCATGGACTACCGTAACCAATGTGCAGGCTCGCAGACCACCATAACAAAATATTCTCTCAAAAGAGCTCATGACCTTTTCGGTTCTTTTTTTTTTTTTTAAATGCCACTCCGAAATAGCACATGAAGGCCAATTTAAAACTGTTGGACAGCAGAAAACAAACTGGGAAAAATAAAATGAAAACTAATAGGCATTCATGTTGAACACTTAAAAAGGAGTGGCCACTTCATTTGTTCACATGGTGCTAAGGAATAATCAACATTTCTTTTTTGCCATCTCTTGTCCTGTACTGTCGTTTTTGAATTTAATGAAAATACCCATGATGGAGAAATAGGAATACACATAACCTTTTCCTGAAGTAAAAAAGTACCTACTCCAAAGTGTCTGCAGGAAGGCAGAGACTCTGCAAGCAGAATCTTCAGTTTGAAGTAGATTGAGAGGAAAGAGAATTCGCTCCATTCAGGGATGTGTTCCAACTGTGGTGTTCAGCTGAAAGCGTAGAACCCATACAGCGACTATCATCCATATTAAACTGCAACTGGGCATGCAGCGGTCTTACAAGGAAACGGGATATGTCTAGATGGCCACCTCCACTGTGATTGAAGCAGCAGGTCCATTATCTATGGCACAACACCGTAGGGCTTTCTGGGCCTCTGTCTTCTTCCACTACTTCCACTTGAGAAGCACTTTTTACCATAGTTCAATTCATAGGAAGAAAAAAATGCCAATGGAAATATTGTCCGCCCAGATCTAAAAGAGAAGACGGTTTTCTTATTAAATTGGAGCAGAAAATTTGAATTGTACATTCTGCCGAGGAGGAGAAATCTTGGAGCGACCTTCAACAATTACATTCTTACTAGCATTTTGATGTTACATTTGTGATTCTTAAAAAGAATGTAAAATGGTGCATGCACATGGATGACAGAATGTAGCCACTCGAGAAAAAACAATGTTTATTCTGAAAACGACTTTCAGACTGCTCGAGTTTCTTGCCAAAGGTTCCTCCGACGTTTAGTAAGAGGAAATCAAGAGAACCTTGTTAGCTTTCTGAAATAATAATCTTCAAAGGCTTGGTTGCCATAATATAGAAAATGCTAACTGTTCTTGATCAATCTGTGGTAAGCATTTACTAGCGTCACGTAAATTGATCTACATTCATAGAAAAGGTCCCATCTACTGTAAGATGTGCCTTGTAAAGTCTCACTTCCTTATGATCTGGATACAGAAACAAACATGCATTCCCGTGGTAATGTGCAAGTTCAGTTATATTTTTCAAACTCCATAACAGTCCGTAATTTTCAATTCCACCAAGGTAGATTACACCTAAGCAGGCATTCACATTTTAATTGACAACATAGTGCTTGCTTTTTCAAACCACGAGTGGGTGGAATGCAAGCCATTATGCATAGTCTCACCTTCAGTAGAAAACGTCTCCTAGGGAAGTAGTATTATACTTGTATGTGCATACAGACTACAGTTTGTTGTCCCCGGCCCTTCTCTGTAACCCTAGGCATGCAAACTTGTTTTTCTGTCCGAACTTGGGGGTCTAAAAACAACAGCCAAGAGTTGTGCCATTGGAGTAATGAGTCAATGAATGAGCTAAACATCTCCCATAAAAAGGGCATACAATCAGCAACAAAAAGCAGCACAATAGTCTGCCATTATGTTTGGATTATTAAGTCTCTCGCTTGTCGGCCCGAAAATTTGATTTATATAAACCCCATGGAACACACGGGGCTAACAAACCTGCCTGTGACTCAGTTTCTGGCATTCTCCCTGTAGCCATCTTTTCTCTTGTAAAGTTGTAGTACACTTCTCCTTGGGGTGAATTCACAGTCAAAAAGGCTCATTTTGGTGGATTAAAGAATTGCTATATGACTCAAAGACCTGGCCAAAAAGGATAATACGCATAAGAAAAAAATATTTCCAGCATGGACAGATCTAATATCTGTGGGGCAGATATCCGAGGTCTAAGCAGGAACACTGCTTCAAAGATCGACTTCGGACAAGCTTCTGGCTAAGTGCAAAGCATCTTGCCCCATTAAAATAGTTATATCCTGGGAGTAGACCCCGTTGAAAAGGAACTAGGTCAACCTCTGTTGGACGATGTGGCTGCAAGAGCAGGGAGAGGAATATATTCTAGGAACCTTCTAACCTACCAAAATGATAACTCCACAGGCAGCCAGCAAGGCTGCGTCTATCATGGACTGATACAAAAGGATGGACAATGGCTAGTATGCACAATTTATTGATCTGTGGAAGGGCTTTGAAAGACCTGCCAAGATCCAATTCTGTATCCTGTAGGCCGAGAATAGTGCTCCACACCATACTATCTTTTATTGAATACTGACTTGAGTAACACCTTAATCTGAAAAGCTGCTCCAGAGTAAAATGTCACAACTTAGTCTGACCTTGGCAAAACGTTGGCAATGTGACCGTCAGCCAATGTCTGTGCTCTTAAAGATACCTCAGGGGCGTCAACGCCGGTTTGTGCCGGTGTCAGGACTACTTCTCTACGTAAGCCCACTGTCCTTTAGTTGACGAGGTTTGTTGCTGGCTGCGTGTGTGCCGATAGAATATAGCATGTGTGACCAAATTGGTTTTCCTCTAAATCAGGCCCCAATATGGTCCAAATGCTTCCCCCAAGCGACTCCATTTTAAATACTGATCGCAATATCCCCTCCCCTGCTGGGGTGTTGAACTTATTTTTAAAGAGGATTGCAATTGCCTACTGCTTCATGAGCCCCTGAGCTCGATTTCTACAGTCGAAGTCATGCTTACTGGATTAGTTGTTTCTGCAAACTTTGTACTTCATATCCTGATTGTGGACTGCTCTCCTTCTGCTAGTTTGGCCTCTTTCACCAATGTCTTTCGTCGTTGGTTACTGATTTGGCACCAGTCAAATAACAATCTCTGCATTGTTAGAGACTAACATCTGGGCAAGTGCCCCTCAGTGCTCCGCAGCTACTTCTTTTCTAAACTGTATGGCGAGCCTAGACTTGAACCAGCTTGTCGGAGGCCCTATCCATTCTAAAGGCCATGCCATAGATTTGGTTTTCACTCTTGAAAATCTGATAGGGAAATCTCCTGTTCATGAGGTTTGCTGGTCAGATCATAATATCATTCCATTTGCCTTAACACTTCCCAAATTCCACTCCCCCCTCTAAACAGGGAACAAGATCTCAGAGAAGTTGGAAGTGGATTGAAGACCATAGTCTAGCCCTGGAGGTTGTAATTCACTACCTTGCACTGGGGGGGGAAGGTCCGCTCCCCCATGTCCCGTCTGCTGACATCCTGCTCAGCGGCAGTTAAAAGCCCGATTCCTCTAAAGAGTTATCGCCACACTCTATGTTCTTCCGCCCAGTGGTTTTCCCTTTATCCCACCGGCCTGAGCATAAATGGCGTTCTAACCATTATCCTACACTTAAACTTGCTTTTAAGAAAGCCCAAGCCATACACCACAGGGGTATCAAGCTTGCTATACACACTTTTTTTGCCACTACCATGGAGACAGCAGAAAACGCCCCCAAGGAACTTTTCAAAATTGTAAAGGAACAGACGACTCAGAGAAGGAGCAGCGCTCCCAGCGTCACAGAATAGATGTGATGTATTTTCGAGTTTATTTGTAGACAAGATATCAAAGATCAGAACTGACATTGCAGCCTCTTATCTGGACTCCGCTTTATATACGATAATTCACCATGCTTCTAAAGATGACACTCCATCTTTTGTTTACTTAAAGCCCGTTAAGCCCTCCGAGGTGACTCTGGCACTGTCACCTTAAATCCGCATCCCCGATTGATGCCTTACCTATAGCCCGATTTAAGAACATGACCTCTATTTTGCAGGATATCTTGACATAGGCAATCAATTCCTCTCTTCATAATGGTCTTTTACCAGCTGCCCTAGAATATGCAATAGTTATCTCCTTGTTAAAAAAAAGCCAATGTGGATCTATCCCCTCCTGCTAACTTCTGTCCCATTTTACTACTTTGCATGCTCATGAAGCTCCCAGAGGCAATCATTACCCCTCAGCTCAGATCTTAAGACCGTCATTTGTTAGATGCCAAGCAATTAGATTTTCGCCCTTTGATGAGCACTGTCAATCCCGACCTGGCCTCCCTTCTGGATGACCTGTCCCTGATCAAAGACCAAGGCAGCCTTATTCTATTGGATTCATCGACCGCTTTTGACATCGTGGACCATGGAATTCTCATTCATCGGCTCATGGAGATTGTTATTTCTGGGTCAGTGCTGGATTGGTTTCATCCCTTCTTTTCTGGCAAGCAACAGGGAGTCTCCCTCCCCCTTTTCCACACTGCACCGACCCCGGTTACTTGTGGAGTTCCCCACAGCTCCACTTTGTCTCCTTTGTTGTTCAACATTCATGTCCAACTCCTGGTCCGTTTTTGAACCACTCGGGGGGCTTTTGTTTCTTTTCTTACACCAATGATACTCAACTCCTATTTCACCACAACGATGACCAGGAGGAGACCGTGATCTGACTGCATGTCTGCTTGGAAGAGGTCGGCCTTTGGATGAAAAACAATTGGTTGAAACTAAATGGAGATAAAACAGAGGTCCTGGTAGTAGGCTCATCTGAGGCCATTGTCCTCTGGTCCTCAGACTTTTGCCCATCCTCTAATGGACCGCTCCCGGCTCTGGCAAAAGTTGTGAAAAACCTAGGGGTCAGGATCACCAATTCTCTCTCCTCGGATGCTCAGGTGATCTCCATTTGCACTGCTGGCATTCTGAAACTAAAGAAATTGAGGTAAATGTTGCTATTCATCCCCGAGACTTTTCATGCTGCTGTCATCGTGGTCTCCATTCACGGAGGCCTTGACTATTGCAGTGCGCTACTTTCCTCAGTCAGCCTGGCTTCAGCTGCAGTTCGCTCGGCCAAACCAATCCCTTACGGCCAGCATGTCTCCTCGCCCAGGAGTGTCTTCACTGGCTGCCTGTTGCAGCCTGGATTAAGTACCACTCCCTTTGTATTATCCACTCCGTCTTTCACAAAACGGGCTGCAGGTCTTTAGAGGAGAAATTTCAGCCTTATGTGTAGACATGTACACTATGGTCTACCTCCTTGTTTTTGGTAGTGGTACCCTCTTACTGGCCAAACGTTCAGGTGGGCATGCTTTCTCAGTGGCTGGCTCAAAGTTATGGAATTCTTTACCTTTGGCTCTTCGTTTGTTGACTGATCATCTCTCAAAACATATCTATTTGCTTAGTTCTCTCCCTTCTCTTTCGGTTTTCTCATTTCTATCAGCGCCTTGATGCCTCTGGGAACTAGCTTGCGCTATATAAATGTGAGTGATTGGACCCTCAACATAATGGCATATAGATGGTGACAGTTCTAAAAGTCAAGGCTCCCTCAATGTGAAATACATTCTCAGCAGCAAGGAACTGTCAATATTGATTTTCTCAATAACGAGGCTCTGTCAACATATAAAGGTGGTGACCCAGACAACATTGACACCGCTAAAGTACAAAATAGGTCACAGAAAGTGCAGGTAGAGGGTTTACCAGTCCTGGCCATTGTGGAGGTCACAGCTTCATAAACATAGGACTCGGAACTAACCAGGTAAGCCAAATTCCACTCCACCCCCCTTACTTTTCCCTTCATCTTTCTAAATGGTATTTCTCTGAAAAATATAATATTAATGTGGGAACAAGGACAGACAGAATAAATGATCTCTTGGCACAGGACACCCCTTCAACAGAAAAATGGAAGAAGCTGAGACCGCTTCAAACAGTTAAGTGTCCAGGGATCCTTGCTCAAGAGAGTAGAAACAAGAATGGATGGTCACCATGAGCAACCTTCCCGCCTTAAGTTTTAACATGAACGCCCATTTTCTTAGTTATTTCCTCACCCATTCAGATTTATTCTTAGAGAAAGCTTTAAATTAGTATGGATGTGTTCCATTTAATAGCACACTGATATTAAAAAGAAACAAATATGCTCCCATTAGAAAGTGTACTAGATCACACTGCCTACAGCAGACAATACTCCAGCAGTTGGCATCTGCTCTTGGGCCTTCGTTCTTCTGAATTCGTTTTATATTTAGTGCTTCTCCTATATGGGAATATTAAGATCCCATAGCAAAGAAGTACTAAATAAAAAAACAATTCAGAAGAAACAAGGCCCAGAAGCAGACACCAATTGCTGGGGTATTGTCTGCTTTAGGCAGGGAGACACAGATTTGGACTGTGACTTATCCTTGAAACATCTCCAGGCCTGGGTGGCTACAGCAGAGATTTCCCATCCATGCCAGACTGGCTTCAGACCTGGGTCTAGCACTCTACACAACCTTAGAGTACTGGATACATTAATCCCTTAGGTGTGTTAAGTGTCGGGCCCTTCATTGTATATTGTATCGGTTGATTTTCGCTCAGTATTCAATCAGATCGATCACCATATTTTCTGGTGTAAACTGCGACAATTGGGATGCCCCACAGGTTATCAGGGCATTACATGAGGGTACTACTGCCTGTATCAGACTAAATTACCATGGGCTCTTGTCGGATAGTATAACTATTGAAAGAGGGGTCAGACAGGGCAGTATGCTTGCCCCATTAATTCTTAACATCTATATAGCAAATCCAGGTTGTTGGCTAGAGCAGGATGCCCCTCCCCCCCTAAGATTGGTAATATCAGGATTGGGGGCATGTTATATGTCGACGATCTGGTCATCTTTGATCATCTGGTAAGAGCTTTGAAAGTTATGCTCGAGGAACTACACACATACGCAAATGAACCTCAGAAAGACCAGAGGGATGCTTGTTTCTGCAAGAAATGTCTATAAGGTGAGACTGGTTTCCCCTATGGGGATTATTGAATATGGGGACAGTTACAAATATCTGGGCCTGGAGACAGCTAGATTTAAAGGGTATGCTGAGATAGTCGATACTGAGATTAGGAAGGCCAGACAGATTACTGGGGTTTGCCGTAAATTTGTAAAGGACCACTCATGATTTACAATGTGGGGAATATTAATGTTATACAAACAATGGCTTCGTCCAACTGTATTATACAGATTTGAGGCCCTTGCCATGAAATATCTTAAATGGCTAAATAGGATAGAAGCCAGTTTTTGGAGAGGAGTGCTACAGTTACCCAAGACAAACTCGATAGAATATATTCGTTTAGAATTAGGGCTTGTTTTTTCTTAGAGCCCAACTTCTAATACGAAGAGGTAGTTTGATGTTCCTCTCCCACTTGTCCTTTACTAAGTATCTTGGGTGGCAGTTACGATTTCGGAACAGATGCAAGCACATATATCAATCATGAACGCTTATTTAAAGTTCTTTGTGATGAAGTGGGTTGGGTATCGGATTACAACTGCTGCTCAAATTTTGAAACATTGCAAGCCGCTTTAAAAAGAAGTAGTAATTACGAGCATCTTAGTACCTTAAAAAGTTACGTATATGTAGAGACAGTGGTTTATCAATACCTGAAGCCTGAGAGTTATTTAGAAGCTTGTCCTGACCCTCAGTCAGAGATGTATTGCTCGGTCTCAGAGTGAATCAACTACCGGTTTTGGCTATATGTGGTGCCAAGAGAGCGATCCCTAGAATCTAGATTTTGTAGGATTTGTTGTATCCCCTCCTGTCTGGAAACACACAAACATGTACTAACGGAATGTTCTTGTTTGATCTCGCTGCATATGGTGACATTGGGTAACCTAGTCCACAATTTAGACTACATTAAAACCAATGACTTCTGGTTTTACTGTATCAATGCCACTTCCAAAACGGTATGGTTGGCCCTTTTTACAGAGTCTGGAGCTGTGGCATGAATTATTTGGATACGAAAGACTGATATAGAATAGTATTCTGATGATTATGACAGAGATGGAGGTTTTATTTTTATATGTGGTAGGTTTGTTAAACTACTCCCTATACTGTTAGACCACAGATGGAACTAGTGGTAATGCACTTTTGAACATTTCTTTAAATGGTTTTTTTATTGTATTGCATTTCGTTTTAAATGGAACATAGATTTTAAAATTGATGGAAGTTTTATGTGAAACTAGAAAATGATTTGTGATGCATTGCATGAATTATTTGTAAAGATTTTAAAGTTATTATTGGAAAAGTTCTGTTCTTTTCTAAACTAATATGCAATTATAATAAATAAATAAAAAAAAATATTGTCTGCTCTAGGCAGGGGGACACAGATTTTGACTTCTGCTGGTGTGGCTGTACATGTACCTCTTCGATGTATCATTATAAACTGTTTGCAAAGGGATCCGTCTCGGTGAATGCATGTCTATTAACTATAGAATATGGAAGAGGTTTACATTTTTTATGTGGTCAGTATATTTTATGAAGTTATCATGGGTTTATTAAATAGTCTCAACCCGTATTTTGTAATCTCAACTAATCACACTCTTTGTGAGTGAGTCAACTAATTAAATCCCGGGGGCCCTGAAGATGTACAGACATACAGGGTCTCCACAGCACATCTGCAGGTGTGGCAGGGAGGCCTCAAAAATGCACTACCCATTGGCTAGTGATAACCAATTCCTTTGGAGAGTAAGACACATTGTGCTGTGTGTATGTATAGAACTGAGGGTTTGGAGCAATGTTATGCCTGGCCAGTAACTTTCAACTTGACAATGTAAATTGAACGGCTGGGGCATGTATTACACTGAGGATTTGGAGCAGAAGGAGGTTCCCTTTAACTCCAAGTATTCATTGGAGGGGGGCATGGTGAGAAATTCATTGTACTACAACTCACAATATTATTGTCACTGCCAACATCATTGAGTTGTTATATTATTTGGCATTTATATAGTGCTCTATATATCGTTGGTATGACCTCAAAGCGCTGGTAGGTTGAACGACCTTGGGTACTGTAGTCCAGGTTATTTCAGAAAGTATGGTGTCATGAGGTGCTTGGGTGCACCAGTTATGTGTGCAGCTGATGCAATTGCTTGATGGTAGCTGCATTCTAGCATTAGGTGTGGTGGTATTGAGATCAGTTGAATGTTTGCAGTCTTGAGGGTGGACACCAAGACTGGGTTCTGGCCGCATTAGGCCTGTGTAGGACGCATATGGGTGCAGCTAGGCCAGTTTGTTATGGAATGTAGCAGTGTTTAATTAGAATGATGTGGTGTTCATAGGGTAATGTTTGTATACAAGCTGCTAGGCCGAAATTGATCGAGGGGTGTAGCTGCACTCTAATTGTGTGTTGGTGTAGAGGAGAGAGTAAGCATAGTGATATGGAAGGCGAGTGTTTAGTTCACTATTCCAGATTTCAAGCGTGCGTTTGCTTAATAGTGATTTAATCATATTCAGTGGCGTCATTGCTCGGGATCTAATTGAGCATTTGTCATCAGGTTGCAAGAACTCAGTCGCCTCAGATGGTCATGGTTGGCATTACGTGAAAAGACATGTTTTTAGATCTTTGCGGAAGGTCATATAGTCTTGGGTGTGTCGAATATGTGGGGGGATTGAGTTCCAGAGTTGGGGTCAAGGAGGAGAAGGCAGATCCTCTGATCCTGACAGAGTTAGAGGGTGGAATCACTAGAAGGAGGGCAGTGCTTGATTTTAGGGCGCAAGATGGGAGGTTTATCTTTTCTTGTAGGTACACTGGGCCGGTCTTGTGCACCGAGTGATGCATATGTCTTGAAGGTGGCCCTTCATGCAACTGGGAGCCAGTTGAGGGTTCGGAGAGCTGGCGAGATGTAGTTTCTTTGACCCAGGGCAAGGAGCAGTTTTTCGGCAGCATTTTGGGCTCTTTGGAGTATGATGAGTTGGTATGGCAGAGCTCCTAGATATAGGGAGTTAGCATAGTCCAGCCTCGACATCACAATAGACATAACTGATGCAAGGCTGTTCGGGTAGGAGAGGTAGTGAAAAAAGCATCCGAGAAGTTTGAGGTGGTAGTGACAGCATTTGGACACATTGTTGATCTGACGGGAGAGGGTTAGGCCTGAGTCCATAGGGCAACCTAGGTTTTTCACTATATCGGAGGGGGGCCGAGGGACAGGGGCCATGGGAGCGGATGTGGCAGAAGGGCAGTATTGCTGCACACCATTGAGAGGTGCAGGGGGGATTGCTGCACTTCCCCTTGTTGGAGAGCCCAAATGGCCTCTGAAATGGAGTCAAGTGTCCTCCAAAGTAGTTAACACACCCCGTATACAGGCTTAATGAAGCCCTTCTTATCCAATGCCTCAGGAACACCAGCTGCAGTCAGAGGCCCATCTGTGGTTAAACAAGTCTCAAGATTAGTTTTGTTTTCCAAACATTAACTCAGATAACTTCTGCTTCCTGCAGAGTTTTTGATTTTGTGCAGCAAGGTTTTTTTTTTAGCACTCCAGTCAATTCCAGAAAGTCAACATAAATTCTGAAAGGTAAAAAAAAAAAAAATGTTTAGCACACAAGCAACCATGCAGGTTTTGGATGGAGAGATTTCGATCACCATTCTCGTTTTCTCCCAGAGCAACATTAAAATACTGGATCATTTGCGATTAATCGTCACGCAACAATTCCATGACCCAATATATTTGGGACATTATTTCAAATGTCATCCTTTCATAATTCTAGATTTCGGAAGCTCTTTCTAGACCATCCCAAGAAAGAAGAGCATGAATTAACATTGTCTGCTTGGTTTAAATCAATGACCACTTAGTTTTACAATGTAGCCAAACAGAGGAACTATAACAGGTGTTACAGGCTCATTTATGCACGTAAGTATTACTTATCAGAGCTAAATGAGCATGCAAATAGCAAGGCTCAGGGGTAATGAACTATTGCTGCAGCCCTCTTTAAGGGTATCAGATTATTGGCCTTTTGTGGCTCTCTAATCCATTTGTCAGGGACATCAGGACAATTCCAGCACGGCTATGGAAAGAACAATGTCCCACTACGGAGCTGGATTTTTAATTTCTAACTGGTCACATCCTAAGTGGCAAAGGAATGGGGTTATTCACTGGCTAGGGAGTAGACGTTCTTCCAGTCAAACCTATATCGAAGTCACTGGATGAGGAGTTTAAATAGGTGGATTGGAGGAGTAAGGTGGGCCCTTTCTTGCCACTGTATTACATTTCTGTGCTTGCCTCAGAGCAAACTAGCCAGATGAAAAGCTGTGATGTGGAAAACGAAGAGCTGTCCCACTCCATAGCATAGTTATTCCACTGCCCCTCCCTCATTCTCCTGTGCATTTACCCAGAAACTCAGTTAATGAGAGGCATGGAGAGAGGAGCAGCAAAAGTAAGTTAAATTTGCATTTTGGAGAACCCTTAGCAGTTAACTGCCCCCTTTACTCTTTAGTCTGTCTTCAATAAAGCACTAACAGTCCAAATAGGATTGGATCAGAGCAACAGCAGCAATGTCTTACATTACAATGCCCTTTGCTTAGTTTACACAGGCAATTGGTAGGGAGTGGGCCAAGCAGTCATCTGTTTGTTACTCTGAAGCATTTACAGTGCTCTGATCTTCCTGCTTGGTGCTACGCAACACTTCTTGAATTCAATCGAATATGCCTTCAGACACTTTATTTTAAATGTACCTTAAATATAGGCTTTTTGGCGTTAAGTAAAATCCGATGCATCATATTTCTGCCCCTCAGAAATAATTTTTCCTTCTAGGGGTTTATCCAAAAATGCTTGAAAAGTCCACTAGATGCCAGGGCTGACCTTTCTAACCATAGAGTCTTGTATTAAATTGAACATTCAAATAAATGTCAGTGCTGCCATCAAGCGTACATTTTCGTACCCACGATGATACAAACAGAAATAGGTCATTTATGGTAGGTTTCCCCATAGTAATAATATATTTTTAAAAACATTTGGAGTTAGTTTCTGGATTCCCAAAAGCTACAGGGCTGACAACTTTGGTTAGTCAATTGTCAGAGAAGGTTTCAGTGGACTACTTATGAAATGGTGACTTCCAATGATCTTCCTTCAAATACTAGTCCATTCAAGTTCTATTGAGGAAACAAAATCAACAAAAAGTCACTAATTCCCATAATACCTTTTCTGAAAAATGTGATTCTGTAGTTTGCTTAAAGAATAGCAGGAGTTATTTCTGTGATTTGGAATCACGCATTCCCATCAAATTAAACAAACATTGTGCTCTTATTATGGATCCAGAATCTATGAAACCATCAACTTTGCAAAGTTGATATTTTTAATGATTCATTATAATCTGTGATGAGAAGCTCCTTTCAAGTGTTTTTAAACAAGGTTGTTCAGTTCTTTGTCCCGCATTTAGCTTTGAAAATGAATTCCAGGTAAACCCACCTCTGTCCCCAATGCATTTTCCTTGCTCTCCTGTACACCAGAACTTACTTTAACTGTGGGTAGTGCATGTCTTAAGGGTCACTGCAAAATAAATGTGAGCTCAGATATTTCCCCATATTTGGCAACTGGAGCCTATCAAGTCCTCATTTGATTCTTTACATTTACGTATGTGTCATTTTTCTTTCCATTATACATGCTACATGTGCAAGAGTGCAAAAAGATAAGGTCTACAAGAGCATAATCCAAAATGTTTACTTCAAAATAGTTATGTACAATTTACATGCTGTAATAAAACATACACGATCTGCACTGAAAATAAAGTGATACACAATGTGTAAGCACTGATAAAAACACAAATTTATTACAAACTTTTGATTACACTGGAAAAACAAATACTAAACAGGAAACCCTACTTATATACCCTCTTGTCGATTTTTTACACACATGGTTAGTTTGCTTTGAATCGTTTGCAACTTTCATGTTTCACTGCACTTTGCTACCACATCTAATATAGATGGCTTACTGGGCTAAGCTTTTAAACTTGCCACGGATGTTTCACCTGTAGCAGACTCAAATAAGAGCACTTTTGAATTGGGCAAATGCTGTGAAGTGCTTTGCTGTATGAATGGATGCATGCTAATCTGGAATGTGAGAATGTATGCTTGGATGCTGGCATTCTAATCAGCAGAAGTTGGAGACATGTAGCCTGGGTGGTGGGAGCCAGTGGTTTCCTCTCTTGTAACTTAAGGATTCACTACGTAACTGAATAAGGAAACTTACCTGTAATGTACCTGCAGTGTCTTGGGGTATCGGGAACTTGCTGCATGAGTACCATAGGAAAATCTGGTGCATCTCTGAATCAGACCAGTGGTTCACTACTCGCCCTGAAGAAATTAAATTCCTTAATTACATAGGTTATACACCTGCTCTGATTCAGAGGATTAAGTTCAAAACCCTCTGCATTGTCCACAAAGCCTTCTGGGGCCTGGGGCCTAAATACCTTCAACTCTCTCTTCCCAAATATCTTCCTTCCCGAGCCCTTCGCTCATCCGTCTCCAACTCCCTCAGGGTCAGCCGCTTCTCGAAGCAACGAGCTGGGGGTAGATCTCTCTCCGCGGCAGGGGCCTCCCTCTGGAACAGCCTTCCTGCCTCCCTGAAACTTGAGGAGAACCATCTCGCACCTCAAAACCTTCCTCTTTGCTTCTGCTTTCTCTCCCCTGCTAAATTCTTCATTGAAACTGCACTGAATCTGCAACTGGGCCACTCTCACCGACCTCGGTCCGGGGCCCAGCCACTCTCCACTTGCACTGCCTCCCTGGCAACCCCTGCACTGCGGGACTGTCTCTGTATCCCTACAGACCCCCCTTCCCAGCACTTGTCCGCACTTACCTTGCACTTGCCACCAGCTGGCCCTATTTATTTATTTTATTCTACTTACTTTGTACTGCACTTCCCCCCCCCTCCCCTTGCATTTTTCCCTTCCCCTACCCCTGCACTTGCGCGGTCTGAATGTCACCTGGCCTAGTAGGATCGTTGTCTGTCTTCCCCTTGTTCCCCCCTCCCTGCCTCGTCGCGCCTTGAAACTCTTGTGTATAGGCGCGTGACAAATGCCATATCATATCTCTAACAAAGTTAATCTCTCACAGGGAAAGGAATTACAAATGCCTAGGCCAAAGACTACTCTTTGGGAATGGGCGAAGAGCACTGCCTTACTGATGTGATTTTGTTTTAGCTGCCCAAGTGTAGGACTGGTCTCCTTTGAAGGGACAGTGTCCTCAAATGACTGTCCTCTGCCCAGAGCCGTTCAGTGAGGGGTGACCAGCTGATCCCCTATATGCCTACCCTACCTGGCTCATCTGCTAGACATGGGAGGCACTCAGTCCCGTTCGTCACCCCACTAGATATTCCTATGGTATGCAGCCAAATCCCCTGGGCAGTCACCGCATTTATTCGCAGCATTATTTGGGTGGCAAACAGGAGTAGAGGGCAAGGGTATATTTGCTATTGATTTGTGGGGTACTGTGGTTGGGGGAAGCGTTTTAGGGGGACTTGACCACCACAAGAATATTGTGGTGAGATGGCCACCACTGAGAGTCATCCCAGATCCATCCCCATAACTAGGTAGGAGACTTCACCATAATATTTGGTAACAGATCAATATTTACTTGATGTTGTCTAGCAAATAAAATGTCGCTACTCAGTTTAATTGGTGGCTCTTGCACCAAGATGGAGCAAGGAGACATAGGCCTCAATCCAGGGGCTTTCATCACAGCTAGTTTGATTGCGCTTTTCAAAGGTGAACTACTGGGGTATAAATACACATATCCAGGGCAGATGTAGGAAGTTTACATGAAGAGACCAAACTTTGTTTTGTGAATAAAAGTTAACTGTGGGAGGGGACAATGCAGAACATGGGATAATAGAATAAATACCAATAGGTAAAAGTAAGGCCAGCTGGTGGCAAGTGCAAGGGGTAAGTGCAGACAACAGGTTGTCAGGTGGTGGTAGTGGGACTGAAGGGATACAGAAAATAGTCCCCAAGTGTGGGGGTTGCCAGGAAGGCAGTGTGGAGTGCGACTGGCAGGGGAGGGGGCCTGGGCCTGAGATCATAGGGTGGCCAGGTAACTAGTGCAGTATCAGCCAGGAAATTCAGTAGGGGAGAGGAGGAGAGAAAGCAGAAGCAAAAACAAGGGTTTTGAGGTGCTTCCGGAACCGGAGAGGTTTCTCCTCAAGTTTCAGGGAGGCTGTTCTAGAGGGGAAACCCCAGCCAAAGAAAGATCTACCACCAACTCGTTGCTTGGAGAAGCAACTGATCCTGAGGGAGTTGGAGGCGAATGAGCGAAGAGTTCAAGAAAGAAGATATTTAGGAAGAGAGAGTTGAAGGTATTGATGCCCCAGAAGGCCTTGTGGACAATGCAGAGGGTTTTGAACTTAATCCTTAAAGCCACTGGGAGCCAGTGCAGAGATTCCAGTCCTGGAGAGGTACAATCCCCGAGTTAGGGGGAAAGCATAAGCAGATCTCCCTGACCAGTTCTTCCATAGGGCGTTCTCCTTGTATCCTGGTTGAGGGAATCTGGACGCAAAGTCAGGGCATTGTTCGTAGCGAACAAGTCTAGCGTGGGGAAACCCCATTGAGAAAAGGAGGTGGTCTACAACCTTTGTCTCTAGTTGCCATTTGTGCCTCCGGTAGGGTTTCTCTGCTCAGTGAGTCGAGTTTCCCTGGAACATGTGGATAGGAATATTTTCTGTTTGCGTGCTCATTTCCAAATTTGCTGTGCTAGTTTGGACAGATTTGGAGAGCGTGTGCCATCGCCTGCCCCCACCGTTTGTTGATGTAAAACAACACAGTAGTGCTGTCAGGGAGGACTTGCAGACTGGTTTGCTAGGTGTATCTCTAATGCATGAAGGGCCTTGAACACCACCAGTAGCTCTAGCAGATTGATGTGGTTCTGCGCTGTGGCCCTAGTCCATGCGCTGTGTGATGAAGGTGATGAGCCACCCACCCAGCAAGAGACACGTCTGTCGTAACGATTGCCTGCACTTCTGGATCATGGAAGAGATTCCCCTTCAATATTCTCTTGTCCACCAGCAACGGTTTTGTACCAGTGTTGGTGAAACGACCACTAGATCATCCCACTGACCGCTTGCCTGATACCATTGTTTCGCCAACCACTCCTGCTTTGGTCACATGCGCAGGCATGCGGGCACTACTATGTAAATGCAAGATGCCATCATGCCTAGCAAACACACAGCTTTGCATACACGTACCTGGCGGCCGGCCTGATAATTAGGTATTTGCAGTAACATATTATGGACTCTTTCCTCTTTTGAGTTTATTACAGCTCCTAGGAACCGTTTGGCCGTGCTTGGCACTAGGCTTGATTCTTTTCTCATTTGAGAAGCACAATTGAAAGAGAAGGTTGATAGTTCTTTGAATGTTTTGCCTGCCAATTTGGGGAGACTCCCCTCTAATCACCCTGTCGTCCAGGTAAGGGTACACTGGGATTGCTTCCCTGCACAGGTGCGCTGCAACCAGTACCTTTGCGGATACCCTTGGCCAGATGCTATTCCAAAGGGTAGCATATTGAATTGGTAGTGCTGGCTTGCTATCTTGAACCGCAAGAACCTTCTGTGCACCGGGAACACTGAAATATGAAAATAAGCATCTTTCATAACCAATGTTGTCATGTAGTCTCCCCGCTTTAGCAGGGGGATTACTTCTTGTAGTGTAGTCATGCAGAACTTTTGTGGCTTGACATAAGTGTTTGCAGGGTGTAGGTCTAATACTGGGCGCGTAGTTAGATCTTTCTTTGGCATAAGGATGTAGGTTGAATGAATACCCTCGCTTATCTGGTTTGCCGGGACGACTTCTATGGCGTCCTTTTGGTGCAGCGTTGCGATTTGCTCAAGAAGGATGCGTTGTGCTTCCTTCGAGTGAGTCTTTTGCCACGGGGGATGATTTTGGGGTCGCTGGATCAGTTCCACATAATAACCGCCCGCCACAGTGGAAAGCACCCATTTGTCTGAGGTGATTACCTCTGATGCTTGGGTGAAGATTGAAATACGTCGTCCTACCAGAGAGGCATGGGAGGGCACCTGAAGCGGGTAGTCACTGTTTTGAAGGTGTGGCTCCACCTCTAGAAGTGGAGGACCGCCACCGGTCGCGAGAGCTGCGCTGTCCATTGGGTAACCCTGCGAGGCCTGGCCTTGATCGTTACCCAAGGACAATCCTCGATTTGTATTGTAGTTTGAACCCCTCTGTGAATTTTGTCAGCAAAAGCGATGAAAATTACTATTGTTACCTCGTTGCCCTGTGGGTTTATTGTTAAGCTGATCCAAGGACTTTAAGGTGTCCTATTCCTCTTTAGCCGATTTGAGGGCGTCTTCAACAGCCTTCCCGAAGAGGACACTGGGCTCAATAGAAATATTAAGCAGCGTAGCTTGAGTCTCCTGCTTGAAGCCAGACTGGCATAGCCACACATGTCTCTTAACCTCATTAGTGCCAAGGACGAGGTATCTCGTCCTTGGGATTCCCTCCCTGCTGCCAAGGACGAGATACCTCATCCTTTTCGGGAATCTTTTGTGCGATCCCTGCACAGCAGGGATCGCACAAAACTGTAATCCAACCCCCGGGCTACGAGAGGGGGAGGTCCCCATCACTGTCTGGGGGTTGAATTACCTTCAATTTCACGTCGGCATGCGTGACTTAGGCCGACATGAAATGGAAAGTAAATTCACTGCAGCAGCCATTTTCGGCTGCCGCAGTGAAGAGAGAAGGTAAGAGCCCTTCACCCTCTGCCTCGATATCCGGCTGTATTTCAAGCCAGAGATCGAGGCAGGTATCGTTGGAATGGGGAGATTCTCCCCTTTCCAGCGATACCTTGTGTGACAGCATTGCTGATCACGGATCCGGTGCAGAGCTCGATCCATGACCAGCAATGCCCACTGGACCACCAGGGATCTGTTTTGGGAGCGGGCCCCCTCTCCCCCAAAGCATGGCGCCACAGCACTGGAGACCCCTGGGGGCAGTGATCATCTGCCCCGGGGGGGGGTGAAGGGGGAACGGGAGATGAAGATATTAAAAAAATCGAAGGAATGGGGGGGGGGGGGGTTTGGGGTCCTGGGGCACACTAGCCACCAGGGATACTGGAAAAAGTGGTGTCGTTGGAAAGGGGAGATTCTCCCCTTTCCAACGACACCATTTATGAGAATTGCTGGTCACAGATCAGCGCAGAGCGCTCAATCCGTGACCAGCAATCCCACTGGATCACCAGGGATATGTTTGACGTGGTGGGGGGAGGGGCCAGCCCTCCCCCCCCAGCCCCCAAAGCATGGGCGCACATATCCGATAAACCCTGGGGGCAGATGGCTGATAATCTGCCCCCAGGGAAGGGGCAAAATAGAAAAAACAAAATTTTGGGTGGGGGGCACTAGCCACCAGGGATTTATTTTACAGAAAAGGGGGGTGGCCCTCACCCCAAGGGGAAATGGGGGCACCCCTTGTAGCCCTCCCTGGGGGCAATATATCTGCTCCTAGGAAGGGGCATCTGACCCTAGGGAGGGCTGAATGAGATGCCCCCCCTGCATTTGGTGTGGGGGGGGAATTAGAAAATTACCTGGCAGTTCAGGGTGCCCCTCAGTCCGCCCTAAAGTGTACTGTACCATTTCTTTCTTTGTTTACAAAACATGCCTTGGTGCAGAAGGGCACATTGGTGTGCCAATCTGGCCCCAGGGTGCCCAAATCTTACTGCCACACCCACCAGGGGGCCTGTCCTACATTTTTTGGTGGCCCTCTCCCCCCACCCCAAATGGAAGGGGGGGCTGTAGCTCACGCAGCCTTTTGTAGGAGGCCCAGGGAGGCCTGCATGAGGTTCCCCCCGCCCCCTATTTGGGGTGAGGGGGAGAGGGCCATCAACAATTGTGGGACAGGCCCCCCAGTGGGTGGGGCAGTAAGGGTTGGGCACCTTGGGGCCAGATTGGCACACCAATGTGCACCTCTGCACCAAGGCAAGTTTCGTAAACAAAGAATAAAAATGGAAAATGGTGGAATGTATTTTAGGGGGGGGGCTGTGGGGCACCCCAAAGGGACAGGGAATTTTCTAATGGGATGGGGAGTTTACCCCCTCCCCCCATCTGCAATGGAGTGGGTGCCATGTCATGCAGCCCTCCCAGGGACCAGATATCTTCTCCTAGGAAGGGACGCCTGAGCCCAGGGAGGAGTGCAGGACAGCCCCCCCCTTTATCTGCCCCCAGGGAGGGCTACATGAGATGCACCCCATTTGGGGTGGGGATGAAGAGGTGCACCCCCTTCACATTAGAAAATTCCCCAGCGGTGTAGGGGCCCCCTGGGCCCCCATTAAAGTGCAGCCTGACATTTTGAAATATTTTGTTTACTAAACTTGGTGTGCCGATCTGGCCCCAGGGTGCCCAAACCTTACTGCCCCTGGGGGCCTGTCCCACTATTTTTGGGGGCCCTCTCCCCCCTCACCCAAAATAGGTGGCAGGGGTACCTCAGATATCTGCCCAAGGGAAAGGGCAAATTGGGTTTCACTGGGGAGGGGTGGGGTTGGGGGGTGAGGTTCAGTAGACCACCAGGGATGGCTTGTTTTTGCTGGTGTGACCGTAGGCAACACATGTTCTTTGTTTTGTTTACAGCTTTTTCTACGCGAGCAGCTGCAACGTTATGCGAGTACTGTTTATTATTATTCTATAGTTAGGGTCCCCACTGTCAGTGGGGTGGGTGAGACTGGGGCTGGATTGTTGGTGGTGTGGGTAGGAATGGGCAATCTGGGCAGATATGTTGGTGGGCTGGGACACAATTGCAGGGGCAGACCACAAATTACCCTGCCATGCCAGCAGAACATTGGTGTTTCCCTGGGAGCAGATCCCTCCCATGGGGGTTGTCTGTCTGCAAGCCCAGCCTCCACCTCTGGCTGTGCTATGTTACAGATGTCACCTCCGGGGAGGAATGGGGATCCTGCCGGGGCTCCATGGAGCTGCTGCTGTGCTTAAGGGACGGTACACCCACATGTACATGGATGTCCAAGGCCAGGGACATCACCTCCAACCGTCCTGGAGTTGCGGCTGGGCTGCATTACAGCTTTTCCCTTCAGGGAGGCATTGGCACACTGTTGGGACTCCCTGGTTGGGGGAAGCTGTAACGCAGCATAGCCAGGGCTCCAGCAAATTCGGCGCTAATATCCCTGGCCTTGGGCACCCTTCTCCCATGTGGGTCTTTGCCGGGGGTTCTGGGTAATAAATTCTGGGGCGATTTGCGCAAGTCAGACCTTTTTTTTCCTTGCTGGCTTCAACACCCTAGGCCCAAATCTGTAGGTGGCCCACATGAACAAAATGTGCTGTGCTGAACGGCTTGTGGTTACCAGTGGGTTACACTTTTCCGCCCCCCAGTAGGTGCACCCACATGTGAGGTTCCGTTTTCATCAGGACACATGTGGGGACGCTGGAAGGTAGGACATGTGTTGTTGGCGGTGTGTTTCGGTGGGTGGCCAGAGCGAAATGTTTGAGAATTGTCTTCATTTCCAGCCAATTTCAGAGACATTTCTCTGTGTCCACTCACAAAAACACGTCGCCAACAACAGATGTCGTACCTTCTCGCGTTCCCACAGGTGTCCCGACGAAAACGGTACCTCACATGTGTGGGTGCTCCTACCGTGGGCGCAAAAAGAAAAGGGTAACCCACAGACAAAGTGAACATTGTGTTTTTCCCCCACCAAATATCACACTTTGTCAGGGATTATGGCTAATAAAACCTGGGGCAATTTGCACAAGGCAGACTACTTCTGTGGATTCCCACATGCGTCCTCTTTTCGGAAATGCATGGGGTTCCCGGTTTCCTTGCTGCCTTCCACAACCTACGCCCAAATCTGTAAGTTGCCCACATGAACAAAATGACCGGCATAGCTGATCCAGTACCATGCCTGATGTGCTGTTCTTCCTAGACCAGATCCAATCCATGACCAGAACTGACAGTCCAATTTAATAACTTATTCTGTGAGTATTACTAGGAAGAAAAGTGACCAATAGGGATGAGACAATGTAAATATACTATCTCAAACCCATACTATCTTTCATTCAGAACCAGATTGCTAGAACTATCTTTGCGCTGACTTTTCTCATCTGAAGAAGTAGAGTATCCACAACAGGCGGGTTACGCTGATCACGTGATGAGATCCATCTGTGGCATTCGCTTTTTCATAGTCATAATCTATTTAATCAACCCATCTGTCATTTTCAAAAGTGCATTTGTTTTCCATTCTTGCGCCTATTTTACAAAAACGACCTTTACTAAAAATCTTTATAACTCCCTCAGTTCTTATGATAGAAACGAAATTTCAACTCCTACTTGTACCCGACATCCTTAGCTATCCCAAAATTGAAAAACAGTGCAATTCCCCAGTTTTGGCGAATATCCCATAAGGAAAGGTTTGCCGCGATTTTACATTCTGGGAAATTGTACATGTGTGAAATAGCTTTAATTTATTTCCCACTTGGACTTTGAGATTTCAAAAGGCTTCTTCTGACTAAAGCATTGCTTGCGATTGTTTGCAACTGTTCAAAGCGGCTCCCATAAGAATGTATGACAATTTAAGTATTTTTGACCACATTTGGTGTTTTTGCTCAGTCAATTCCAAAGACAATTTCAAAGCCATTCTGACAGCCGAAAAGTAAATTCCGTTTTTCTCTTGTGTTTGAAGGAGGAAGGTGGGACTGATATTCGGTTTGATCTGTGCTATTCCTGAATACCTGCTCCCTCCTCCCATCTCTTTACATTGTCTATTGAGGGAGGGGAAGGGGTTGAGGGGTGTTGCAGGGGGAACCTCCAACCATAGTGCCATCTGTCGAAACCAACACAAAATTATTCTGTTCTGCACTGCATTTGTTTTATGCTCATTCCATGATTCCTAGTGTATTAAAGATACTATCCAGTGTTCTGTCACCCCATTGGTGATTGTTGCTTATCCATTAAATGATATTGTGATTAAATTTTAATACATAAATAAATGTTTACCTTTGCAAACTAGCTGGATTCCTGGTTCAGTGTGACCGGGGGGAGGGGCGGTTTCAATTGCGCACTACATGCTGGGTGGGACTTTGGCACTGTAGATAATGTAAGTGATTTCAATCCGGTACACACCAGAATCTGGGCCATAGAGATGAATGAAGTGAGGGTCCACCTGTGATGGGATAGCCAGGGTATCAGGACAAGCCCTTTTAGGGGAGGGAGGGTATCGGGGGGCTGAGGAGTGGGGGCATCTGTAGTTTCTTCGGGAACCAGAGGCAGCCGTAGTAGGAGGTGTGATTTGGAAGTTTTGTAAAGAATCTGGGTTATTTTAGAAAATATTCGCCATAAAGGTCATCCTTCTCATGACTCCATCTGTGTCTTCATGTCCATTGGGCCGAGGTTGGAATGAACATAGGGCCTAGTGTAAAACCCTGAGGTGTAACTGGGGCTAGAGGTAGGGCTGACACTTATTCTTTAGGGCCGCTGTCAAGGAATCTTCTTCCCGAGGAAGTGAATCCTTTTCCTTGCGAGGATGAGGATCTCTCTCCCTGCGTGTAAAATGGGACCTTTCCTTATATGGGGTCTTAGAAGAGCGCTTCCTGGACTCCTTCCCCTTTAGTAGGCTTTTCAGGACATGTTTCTTTACCAGGTGGGCTAATCCCGACTGTATGGAGTCTTTAACCGCTTTCCACGTGGCATGACAAACTTTGGCTGTGGGGTGACCCGCTGTCTCGTCTGTTGACGTGCGACTGCTGGTAGTGGATTTAGACACACCATCTGCACTGTCTTTCGACAGCAGGGGCCTGTCATGCGGTGATCAGGACCTCGAATGCCCAGAGGACAGTGATTCTACGGACCTCTCCCTAGACTTCATGTCTGGGCCCTTGGATGACAAACATGCAGAGTCACGGCCCTTGGCTGTGTGCTTAGTGGAAGGGGCTGTGTGAGTGCTCATGCCGCCAGGGGTCATCCCCGCAACAGGGCCGCCGGCCTGTTTGCTGGGGTCAAGGGTTTGCACTTGGGAAACTAAAGTATTGGCATAGCATTCGCCGTCCAAAAACCCTGCATTGCTGCCGTCGCTGTAGGTCCCCTCCACTTTTATGGTTGTCACGGGCTGCATGGCGTGGTGAGCCCAGCACTTCATGGTCCTTTAACATCTGAGGTGCCTCACCAACAATCCAGGTAATGCTACTCACAGTGGGACGTGTACCCCTATAGTGTGGCTAACGGGTCTACCCAATTGGTGTCTGTGTTAACACGTTGTCCTACTCAGAGCTTAGAAATTACAGTAAACACTTCTGTGGGAACATAACTCCAACATGCACACATAATCAGAGTAAAGTAAATTAGTTCACCCAAGAACATTACAGAAAGCTACGCATCATAATCTGCATATTAGTTTAGTAATTTCAGAAACCGACATTTTATATCCTCAATGGGGAACTAAAACCAAGTATTGTAATTCAAGGAGCAGCTGTGATATCAATTGGTTGAACAATTTCAGGGTCAGATAGTCATCCTCAATGCATCATTTAAGGCAAATCATTGTTAACAAAGGAACAAGTGTGCTGTCACAATACAGTATCAAAAATGTGGAAATGCTTCTTGGATAGTGACTCATTGTAGTATACAAGCTCTATAAATTTGCCATATTCACGAGTTAACAATGTGCGTTGTGTTACAACTCATAGATTTTGTTGTGGTGGAATAGCATGGAGAGCTTAGGCTGGTCACAAGGACCAAAGACTGCAGTTTGTATGCATATTGCAAAGTGTACTTTGATTTCGTGATGTCGACTGACTAACTTTATGCTGTCATGCAGCCTTTAATCCTTCGTTTGGATCTCTTGTTCTGTCAGTCTAGCAAACACTGGTGCCAATGTTGCCTGGAGGAGATGGTTTAATTGCAAACGCTGGACACCACAGATGCTGCCAAGTTAGTCTGGCAATAGAGTTGTGATGGCATAGCCTGAAATACCTCGATCTGTAGAGGGGAGACAATGCTATGCCCCATTAGTGTATCAACATTGCAGTGCTACTATGTGGATGTAGCTTTTCATGCTCTAGCCTGGAGATGTTGCATTGCTGCAGCACAGAGATTACTTTACAGAGACCTGTGAAAATAGGTGGATCTGGAGAATTTAGGGGGACCGTCAGGTTTTGCTATATTTTTCAGTGCCTTCATGTCCCATAGTTACCATTGGATTTCAATAGAATGTGGGCATCTTCTGTAGCTTGTATCTCTCTGCTTGCAGGTCTGTGCTTTGGTAACCCCACTACTATATGAGCGGGCTACAAAGGTGGACACTTCTGGAAGTTTACATGACGCAGTGTAGGTGTTGACACTTCCAAACTCACCTATGCCAGGTTTAATCCAACCCCACCCCCCTTTACACCTTGCCACTTCTTTAGTGGTGGTCCTAATGTTCAAAAGGTTCACTGTTTTAGTGTCTTGCTTTTAGAATTATGCCTTTGTCTTTTCCATAATATTATCTTTGGTCTGTGATTTTACTTATTTTCACCAATCTGTTTTATTAAACTTACTTATTTTGAGGTCCAATTTACTATAGAACAGAGTTTAAAACCACTGCATCATCTCTTAGGCCACCGAATCACATGGGACTTTTTATGCTTGTCTAGTAGCTTGCAACCTGAAATATTTACCCCGTACTGTAAAATAAAAAAGCCTCCACAAATTGTGGAGGAAACATTTTGTCGTACGGTTTCATCTAAATATCTGGCATTGCCTTTACATAACACATGCCCATTTCAACGAACAAGAACTGGTATATTGACCGACAACAGACCAACATGCTTTTTATTAGCAACTTCCATAAAGTCGAAAGCAATATAATTGTCCTGAAGTAATCCATTTTCAGAATATCCCCTACTTTGGTGTCCATTTCTGCAGTGTCCAAAAAATAAAACTACCCTTTCCCACAGTCGTTTTCTGACACTTATTAAAAAATATAAGATTATTTTAGCATGCACCATATTTAAGCCGGTATTATTCTCCAGTCTTTGAAAATTATTTTACTGATGAAAACACCCACAGTCAATACTGTGTCTATTTTCTAGCAGTTTAATAAGACTTTATGATCTGGTACTAGAAGACCTAATCCCCAACAATAGATGCGCCTATGTGCTTCGCTGTAACTCCTCCTTACGTGTAGGAGCTGTTAAATATGTAGTGTGCATTTGCATTATGTATGTTTCTATAAACTAGAGGTATAGGAATTATTGAGATTATATTCAGGACCCAAAATGCCACACATTGTGCCATTGAAACACTTGTGTATAGGCGCGCTATAAAGTTTGTATTAATGCAGGTTTGTGTTGTCTAGGGTTGCATTAGCCTTTAAGTGTAATGCCCATCACTAGGTTATGGGCTTACATTTTATCTTAGGAGTAGGATGGGTCAGAAAGGACCATTACTGCATTTACATATACACTGTTTGTGTGTTATGTTGAAGCCAACGTACCTATTTGACCTTGTAGGTGTGCGAGTTGGTAAGACTATCATTTTCAGTAAACCACTGTAGGGGAAACCGTGGAATAACTATTTCACTACCAGACTTCCTCGCTCCTGTTAAGCCTGGCTACACTGCCAAAAGCTACCATTTTCAAACTGTTGGAGTTTACCTTTTGATTAGACACCACATATTACCATTAGGTTAGAGGGTTACACATAACCTGGCTAGAGGACTATGCAGAAGGCTCTGTATCACAGCCAGGTTTTATTGCCAGCAAGGTAGTAACCATGGGGAGAGAAAGTTGTGTGCACTGACGCAATGTCTGGGGGAAGTCATGAAGGAGCTTAGTCACTGACAATTGTTCCTTAGACTTGCAATCCACCTTTTATGTCTCCAAGGAGCGGTAAGGTCATGCGCCTCAGACTTACCCTAACAAGAATAGGACATCCCTCCCCAACAGAATGGTTTCACCCTCTTCGGATTAAAACACTCACCATCACCAGAGTGGCACCCAGATCCCCGTGTGGAGCACTACTTTGAATATCTACAGGCACATGCAGCTGTCAAAGAGATACAGACAACCCATCATTCTGTGTGATCCCGTCATAATCGCGGGCTCCAAGTACTCCACACAATAGATCTGGACTAAGATGGAGTTTTTTCTTTCCTCCACGGGTAGGAATCCACATGTGTCAGTAAGGGGCTAAAATCCTGCAAGGATTGTCTCGTGGATGTATTAGTCCCCTGGAGGACTAATATGTGAAAGGCTCCTCTTTGGATCCAGTCGCTATAAAGGGGTGTCTGCAGAGAGCCATATGCCTCCTTTGGGAACACAACAGAGACCACGTTGTTCAAATGTCACAGATGGATCTTTCTTAAGATGTCCCTTCAGCGAGCTGATCTGGTCAAAGTGCCTGCGTGTGCTTTTTTTGCAGGATTCATGCATGGAAGACATGGCAAAATTTGTTGAGGCCTACTCCATCAGCGAGTGTAGGGGGAAAATGTAAATCGTTATCAGGGTTAAGGTTTTCACCAGGGCTGGGAACTGTAAAGACGGTGGCTGCATAGTCTTTAAACATGTGGCTCAGAATAGGTCACAATTCTAAGACTATCCATCCTTCTACACTTACAGAATGGCCATTTGGTGAGGGTGAAATGGCCCGAGATTTGTATCGCTATAAACTCATGCAGGTTATTCCATTTTTGAAAGGAAGGTCTGCTAATCCAACAACCCTTACATACATGCACAATGCCAACATTATAGTACCCATGTGTGTCTTTTCTGAGAGAGCCTCCAGGATAACTCAGCATAAGGCCTGCAGTGGCACAGGAACGGTTCAAAATTCATATGTGCATTCCTGACATCTGCTCAACACAAAGTTCCTGCTGGCAGAGTTGGCTTTTTAACAGCCTGAATCTATGATCTTAAGAATAGTGAAGCCTAGTCAGTCTGGTTGCAAGTAAATATAAGCTATATCAAGCGTGGCATGGGATCTGCTAAGATCACACCAACATGCAATTGAAATCATCAGGGTATCAGTTAAGCCCTGCTCACAGTGCTACATACAACAGAACTGATGTCCGTTGGAATCTGGATCAGTTGTCTCCACTGCCGCCATGTGGACCAATAGCCAGGGCAACACCGTCCTCTCAGATCATAGGACCTCTTAAAAGGAGATCTTATTGGAATAAGTACCTCAAACGCAGCATAGACATAAAGCCATGTTTACACTGGAGTGCTGACAACTGAAGTCCCCATGAAGCCAGCAGGCATGGAAAAGGAGCAGAGATAGTAGATATGAGGGGTGGGGGGGGGGGGTACGGGACAGAGAGAGGGGGGGGGGTTGCATCCATCAGTTTTTCTGTTCTCATCTCTCCATTTCCTCTAGGCAAAGCACTTGGCTTGTGATTTCTGTGGGGAGAAATAAAAGCAAATGAAGACTGACAGAATTCAAAGTGAGAGGTCATGAAACAGTACCGGTTTCTGCTTTAATTATATCATAGATCTTGCATTGTTACGAATCAGATGCATCTGCGGGATGCAGGCATTAACTTGCACACTTGAGAGAAGCACTTGACACATGGTACTGAAAGTGCTACAAACTAAACCATTGCAGGAAATAAAAGCTAGGTTTAAAGTGAAAATAGGAGAAATCTGCCTGCCACACTGGGAAATATGATGGACGACAATATACAAACTCGAAGTATTGAGAGAAACGGAGCATTTATACATTTCAATGGATACTGCTCATTCCTTACAAATCATGGAACATGGAACATGCCTTGTATTACAGATATCTTCATTTCAAAACACAGTTCCCCATTCGGTTCCTGAAAGAAAAAAAACACCTTTGTATTTAAACAGCATATTAATTTCTTACACAACTGTTATTATTGCGCAAAGCTTATAAAAATAAATGGAGAAAGCAATGATTCTATATTGGTTAACAAAACTTGTATTCAGGTCAGTTCTAGATTGTGTGGACTTTTGACCCAGCTTTCAACTAAAGAGTAAGCAGGCTCTGGGTTATAACAAACATACCAAGAAAAATAAAATATATGGTCTTCACAGTAAATTAACATATGGAGTTATCCGAATTATGACCGAACATGAAAAGCAAATTCACCCATTAGCTGCCACCTTTGACATGGATATAAATCCGCCATCTGCTGGGACGGATGCGAGAAGGACAAAGGGGCCTCTCATAAGTGGCAAACAAACTTCTGGAGAGCTTCTGCAGGACACATCCTTGAAAGCAGGAGACCCTATTCACAGTTCAAATGTACCCATTTGTTGCAATCACATGGCATGTATGGAGATAAAAAATGTTTGGCTCACAACAATTCCAAATACAAACAATACAAACATGGGACTGGGTGTGTTTCGAAGCCAAGAGTCTCCCCCTCCATTTCACATCAATTTAGCATGCTCTACAATTTTTATAAATAGAATGATTAATTCATAAAATGTATATTTATCGCACAAATTAATATCCTATGTAGGCATGCATTTGCTAAAACAGATGTTAGAAATACATCTCGTTAATGTGGCAGCCTGCTATGAGTAATTATAAAAGAAAAACAATTTAGCATGTAAAGTTGTAAGAGCTGATCGGGCCTCACTTTTTTTGGTCATATAGAAATTCGAATCATTCATTGAAGATTAGGGCAGTGCATTCAATAGGTGTGTCTGACTATGAGGCAGACCAATGGAAATATAGAGCCAATCACAGTGACATTGTAACAAGCATGGCAATATTTACACTTTAAAAATTGTGAGTACAGAGGGCATTTCACTAGCCGTGGTCCTAGAGACCAAGCTATGGCGGCACGACTGGATTACCACACTAGAAAAGTGTGGCACATACGTAGCTTTCAAAGTGGGGCATTTTAAAGCAAAGCTCTAAATGTGCTCCAGCAGTTCCCTGATCGCAATTATGCTGACTTTTTTTGTGCAGTTTCACCTTAATCTACGTGTCACAAATGCAAAAGTTGCAACTTATAACAAAAATGCTAACTTAAGCCAAACCTGCAGATTCTGCAAACTAGAAAATAGTATTGAGACTGCGGAGCACCTATTAATTGAATGCCATTCGCTTGATGACTTGAGGATACGATATCTTTATATACACTTTCAACATTTATTTATAGTAACTAGAGATCAACTCTGGTCACCGATATTTAATGCTAATAACACCTCCCTGATCAGACACCGTCCAGTTTTTTACTGAGCTAAATATATTTCCCCTTGTATGATGCGAAAAATTACTTACCCAAAGCACTTAAGAGTAATGTTTTTTTATTGATTGGCAAAACATATCGCTTTGTTCAAACATCCTACCAAACTCTCTAGAGTCAGCTAAGTAAACATCACTAGAAACAAAGCTTTATATGAGAACAGTACTATAAATGCATTGGTTAAATTGATCTAGCACTGCCAACATGATGATTTGAACTAAAGGCACTCTACATAAGATTGACTTATTAACACCCTTTTACTCTGATCTTATTTGAAATTAGACAATTTAATGTGTTTGATGATTTGCTATGAACATATTGATGTTTTGACAAGTTTATATAAACAATTAAGACACTAGCTCAGAGGGCACTGTTTTATATTGTTATTAGCACTTTAAAGGCGATAATTTTATATTGATTTTAGCACTCCCGAGGTGATCATTTTAAATTTAATATACTGTATATAACTTTGATCTTACTAATATCCTTTTAAATTTAAGTAACTAATAACCAACAATTGAATGACTTAATTCTATACTTGATATATGCTTATATGAACATGATGTTACAATCTTCTGAAAAGACTTATTGATATCTATACAGATTCCTAAATGTAGTTTTATCCTTTTACTCATCAGGCTATCTTATGATTTGCTCATGATTGATATAATATTTTGCAAAAATGTTTAAACTTGTCTAGAAATTGGTAAAGAAAAAGAAAAACAATGAGAATCTCTCATCTGATTGTGTAAAGTTTATAACTCAACAAAAACAATTATTCAATTAAAAAAAGAAAGGGAAACCTTCTGTGAGGAGGAGGAGGGAGAAGACACATGTGGTCCTGAGGGATGCACTGTTAGACAAGGAAGTGAGACGATGAGCTTTAGAACAACATAAGGATAAGACGCCAGATCCTATAGCATATCCCGAGTGTCCCAAAGGACGAGCGCACTGTGAGAGGAGAATCACCACCATATGAGCATATTAAGGTAATTGCCAGGAAGGAGTTGCAGAACCACTGTTCCTGCTATGGATAGGCAGACAATGGGAGCGGAGGGTGGAGCTGGGTTCACGCAGTTCCCCTTATTAGAGAAAGGAGGAGCTAGACCACAGTATATCCCATGACCACAGATGGATAAGGATAATTTAAGATGTAAACTTCCAAGTTTAACGATGGGTGTGGGAAAATGGATTTATGAGCTAGAAAAGATGACAGGAGGAAATACTCTAGCCATAGGAGACATCAAGGGTCTCCTAGCAACCATTGTTGAGGAAAGGGCCGAAGACATTTGGACACAAGCAAGTTATTCCAGTGTCACGGCACAGAATACAGCTCATGATGGAGCGCCATTAAATTATTGTAGGTCAGACGTATGGAGAGCGAAGAGGGAGCAGTATCCCGACACCTCAGATATGTGTGCAATTATGGCACGTAAGGTGCAAGAAGGGGAAGATCTGCTTGTTTACATTCAAAGTATTCAGGAACGGTGGACCTTGGAGACTCGCAAGCCTTGGGGGAAATCAGTGGCAGTATTTTACCACATTTTATGTCAAGGACTGCCAGAGCAAGTGAAGCGGCAGCTCAAGAAATTAGGGGGTATGGGAGCAAAACCATGGGCAGAAATACAGATGACGATCTTGCAGCAGTCGACAATGATGCACTAAAAGAATTAAAAAAAATGGGAAGCTAGGAAACTTTAAGAAGCCAAGCATTTTCAGAAGAAATTGTCAAAATACTCTTTAGAAGAGGCGGTTTTGACAAACCGAGAAGGGCTGGGAATGCAGCAACCTATGGGTGTATCGCAGGTAAACCAGCGGCGGACAGATCAAGGAGGAAGCGGGTTTGTGCAAAGAGGCCGAGGAATTTGGTTCAGAGGTAGGGGTGGTTTTCAAAATAAAGTGCAGAATATGCAAGGAGGGCAAATTAGAAGAATGCCTCTTATATGTTGGTCGTGTGGCATGACAGGCCAAATTGCGTGTATGTGTGGAAGTCAAGGGTATGTACAGAACGGGCAATTTTCAAGAGGGGGACAGCTTACCCTCTGGCACATAGTCCTCAAGTCAGAAATAGGTTTGCACAAGATCAGTGTATGAAGAGCAAGCTTACAGTAAGCACAACTGAGTCAGCCACAAGGACAGTCACAACATGCACCCCAAAATACAACAGAACACAAACACTGGACAGCTAATGACGTATAGAGTGGGAGGTGCCACTGTGATGGGAGGGAGTCCTTTCACAGGTACTGGGATGAGTATATATCCACAATAGGACAGCTCACAGGGGGACTTGATGTATTCAGTATTAACGGTAACACCAGACCCCCCCCCCGCCCCGAAAGAGGAGCCAAGGGTTGATGTAGCAACATGAGGCTAATCTTTTTGGTAGACACAGGTGCAACTCACTCATGTATACAGGAGGGAGAATTTCCATTATCGGGAAATGCCATTAATGCTGAAGGCTTCTCTGGAGCTACAAGAAGAGTTCATTTTACTGATGAATTGCCAGTTTCTGTGGGAGAATGTGACATGTCTGCGCCTTTATTCTATTCGCGGAAGACACCAGTCAATATTCTGCGACGAGATTTAATGACAACGCTTAACATGATAATTTTGTTTACTGATGGCATAGTGTGTTCCACTCCTGTGATACACCATTTGAATGTGGGTGAATTTAGAATGGCATTTACATGGCATATGGCTCTGCAAGGAGTGCCACTCGAACATGAAGTTTTTCTATATGGGATACACATTTTGTTAACATGGTTGCCTGGCTTACTGGGAAAGACTACGAGAATACCCAATGAGTTTCTGTTTAGACCACAGATACCTATGGACGAGGAGGGGGGGGGGGGCGAGTCATCCCTCTAGAACTAGTTGCAGCTGTAGTATGAGGCGAATTAGTCATGCTCGAAGGATGGGTTGAGGGCAGGCCATAGAGAGCAGTGATTGCTATTGGGGAAAAGCACAGATTGACTGATTTGACAGATGAGGAGTAGCTTAAAGACGATGAGTTGATATTTGAAATTAATGTTACTTCTTGGATTAGAATAGAGAAGAGGTCCCAGAGCAAATGAGGATAGCATGGCAACTTCTAGAATATTTTGACTATGATATGGACTACTGGCCCCTATGAAGTAGGCCAATTGAAGTGGGAAGGAGAAGTTCAGATGAAACTTAAGCCAGGAGCAATTTTACCTCGAGCAAGACTCAAGGTATTTTTAACACTAGTTCAGCATTAATCGAACAGGGTATTCTAGCGACGTCAGAGTCACCATGCAATACCATGGTGTATCCTGTGAAAAAAACAGAAAGGTGGGTCATGGCTTTTAATTCAGGACATGAGGTCAATTAACCCGGTTGTAGAGGCAGAATTTCCTCTAGTTCCAAATCCTGTTGAGGCACAATATTTCACAGTGATTGACTTGAAAAATGGGTTTTTCCTCAATCCTGTGGAAGGAAAAGTGCTCAAGTTGGATGCTGCTGTTCATCTAGCTGGACGAGAGGATCCACTTGGCATGGGACCCTACCATGGCACAGCTCCACATCGCATAGTTCCATGGCTGTGAACCTGAAGGAAGTCTTCCCACATGCCTTGTAAGTCTATGACCTTTCCCTAGCAAATGTTACGTGACAACATTGCAGATATTTTCAGAAACAAAATACAATGCAACAGGTCATCAACACGTCCACATCAAATACAAACACCCTACCAGGTGTAGGAAACACAATACTGTTCTCAACTACATTGAACCAATATCTGAAGAAAGCTTCAACAAACTACTAACGAAGAATAACAGCCATCACGACTTCCAATCACCACTGAAAACTGGTATTGTACCAAAAACCTACAAATCTGTCCACACTAAGCAATTTTGTAAAAAGAAGAGACACAAAAAACAGAAGATCCAACAACTTAATGGCCCATTTCCTGGAGAGCTATGTATACACAGAAATCCTCCACCATGTCGAATCAAAATGAATGATTAGACCAATCTTAGGCAGGATTCAAATAAATAAGGAACAGACTAGACTCTGCACTCCTCGCTACACGGGACGACCTCAACACACCATCTACCCAGTACTAGATAGATCAGCAGCTTTTGGCACAGACAACCTTAATCAAAAGAATAGAAGAATCCAGCATTCCCACGCCACACTACAATAGCTACAATCATTCCGTATAGATAGAACTGAAAGAATCTACTTTCCCCCGTTCACCTCAACAATGAGAAACACCAACTGCACCCCCCCACCCCCAAGGCTCATGTCTCTCATAACTTCTCTTCAATATTTACATGACCCTTCTCATGTAGCTCATCAAAATAGTCTTACATGCTACAACTACACAGACAACACCCAACTAATCTACATGATAACGACCACCAATAATCCTCAACTCTCAATAAAATGTTCACATCTGAATGACCAATAACCTAAAACTACACCCAAACTAAACTGAATAGATGTATCACCCCACGCAACGATAACTAACCACAGGCATCACAGGCCACAGGAAATGAATGGGAAATAAAACGTCAATACAATAGTGCTACAAAAAGCTTTCAAGCAACTACACTCAATAAGAGGCACCCGTCCATACTCACATTTTTCCACACCCTGGACGTTTTCCACAACCTGGAGACTCAATCAATGCCGGACCACCTCACCAAGAACCTAAAACACATTTCAAATACAGAGGCAAGACTACTAAAATTAAACATGAGGAAATGCATTGCCCAGTCTAGAGAAGTCTACACTGGTTTACAATAAATAATAAAAACACAATCACTCAGTAGCACCCAAGATTGACTTTTGAGTAGAGACATCCTCATAGAAACAAGTCACTATACGAAGAAAAAATATGGAACTGCTTTTTCATCCTCCTAGCAAAACTATGGAACTCAATCCTAAAAGAAATATAAGAACAGAAGATCACATTTCAGAAAAAAACCTGAGACCGAGACTGATCCAGTAATTGAAGATTGGATACACACCACAGCAAGTTACCACAACTACGTCACCACAATATTCACCACACTACAACGGCTAAATTAACACAAGAGCAACACTACTCAAATAACAGACACCTTCCGCCATACAAAGGCCACACCAAAATAAAAAACAAGAGCAACAGTCCTTCATGGGAACACCACAAGACACAGCAGAAGACTTGAACACCCTTAACCAGGGGTCAAAATGAATATTTAATAAGCATGAACAAAAGGCAGCGCCTAGGTATCTAGCATGAACCAGTGACCAAGAGCTACCATTGGGGATCAAGAAGCTAGATCATAGCGCTCTGCAGGTCTACCTTTCATATAAGATGCAAATACATCTTTGTGTCCACTATTTATGCCTCCTTCTGCTTTAAAGTTGTGCAGATGTGTCCTAAGGATCATTCATATATATATATATTCCTAAATTCAAAGGTTTGTTTGTTAGCCATACGTTGTTCAGGGAACTCAAACCTTGCCCCTTGTAGCTGTTGGTGTCAAGCTAACAAGCTCTTCTAGGATATAAGCAGGAGCGAAATAGCTCCCAGCACCCCTCAAGTCTTACCCCGTAGGGCTCCCATCTGGAAAAACAGATCTTCCAGGGAAACATGTGAACCTACTGAGAGAACATACCCTCAGACAGATGCCAATTCCTCCTCCTCAAACGTTACCAAGAGCCAAACACAGTTCCTTTTGTCTTCTCCAGCTACTCCTCCAACCAACTTTCCCCTTTTTTCTCCTCCAGAGATACAAAGAGCACACAGAGATCATGAAAGTCAGCAGTGGGTGGTACAAACGCCAACAAAATAACAATGTCTGGGCCTACAGAAGAAGACATTTCTTTCATGTTCTATACTCTTGCCTCACATCTGGCTATTGCATCAAAATGAGACTGCATTTGTCCTCTTATGGCACATACTATTACTCTCTGCCAGCTAGAACCCCGCCCCCTCCATAACCCCCCCCCCCCAGAAAATGCATTGCCACTGTATTGCAAACTCATCGTAAATACCCCAGGGGATACCTTGTAAGCACACTGCATGGTTTTATACTTTGCATTATAGAGTCCATAAAGTATCCCAAACCTAGTTACCTATGATGGCACACTGCATTGCCCCATATTGTGTTCTTGTACCTGTGTGGGCCCAGCAAATTCTTAAAAAGCCGACAAGACCTGCAGGGAGAGTTCCCTAGTGCTGCACGGTAACAAAATATTTACCAGTGCTTCTAAAATGATGCAAATCGCCATAAGCACACTTATTTGGTGCAATGCTGCTACCCAAAGGCCAGCCAGGGAAAGTGAAACTTTGTATTCGACATTTACTGCAAACAATTTTGAAACATCCCCATACTCGCCAGCAAGTTCTAGTATGTTGTAAATGGTACTTGCACTTCATAAATCTCCTGGCCAATGTGCAATGTTTGAAATTACAGGAAGCTATATAGCTCTGGGTTCTAGCTTAGGAGAGCCTGGTTAGCTTGAAGCCATCAGTTACTAGATGCTACTTTTGACTCCCCAGGACCACTGGCACATACATATGTAATTAACTTATTGTTTGGTAATATGAACATAGGGCAAATTAAATGACATCCAATGGACATTTAAAGCAGAATGGAAATTACATCATAGACAGAAATGTATTTGCAGTGCACAGTCCACTAGCTCCTGGTCCTACCAAGGTAGTTCCTGCTTACAGGGTGCCCTTCTTGGCCAGTACCAAGAGCAGTAGCGAGCCTCATTCAGCTGCTTTGCCCATTTAATGCTCCTGCCTGCTGGTCCGTGCTTGCAAAAACTAGCGCGCTGCTTGTGCTCTTGGTTGATCTTTAGCATGCGGTTCATCTTCCTCGTCACAGTAGTCAGATGGTTATCGAAAGGAAAGTCCATTCTTGATGACTTGCATGCAAAGTCTGGGTAAGTGTTTTCAGCAATATTGAAGGGCAAGTCAGCTCTGGATGATTTGTAGTCCAAGTAGGCGTTTCCATGAGTAAAAGGGCAAGTCCAATATGGACGGCTTGCATACAGATGTTGTGAAAATATTTTAAGTACCCTTCCTAGGTGGATGAGGGGAGGTATGGCAATATGCCATTAAGTCATTGGGTATCCTCAAAATAAGAAAGGGATACAAAGTAAGTCTCGTCCGATGATGCCATGATACTGTGATCCTCCCATAGCCGACCCCAGGATCAGGTAGCAGCTGCTTGTCCCCTGGCCACATGGGGAGAGGTCACTGCCGGGAAAGGAGTGATGACACCATCGGATTCATAACCAAACAACCACAAACCTGCAACACAAAAATCTCCACAAACTTCACTACACTGCAACAACAAAACAAACCACACAGACTCACACAACAGCACACGACGGATACCGACCGTAAAACACCCCCAAGCCCAGCCAACAGACTTCTGGCCGAGGCCGTCAACAGCACATCACTGCTCTCTTGCACTTTTTGCAGCTTATTCCCACTTACACCCCCCACCCCTCCCTTTTCAGAGCCGCCAGGGGGAATCACTCGGTGGCGATAGTCCACGGTACAAATATACTTTAACATTACCACCACCCAAACAGCTAACCACCCAAACAGCTAACCAGGCTAGAGTACAAGATTATGTACACCAATGGTGGACATTATGCTGTGCATGCAATATAGCTATGGACCACATAAAAAAAAAAATGCACTGGATATACATATATAGTTCACAAAAACACAAACATTTGTTGAGATGAGGACAAGCCTCATTGTTCTCCAAAGCGTGTCCACAGCCAATGTCACAACAGTTCCAAGTATTCCAATGAGCAAACGTGGTTATTCACCACATGTGGTGAAGTGTGCAATGGTGGCAACATCAGCTTTCACAGAGGTACATGAAAGCCAAAAAGAGAAACGACATGCGTCATATTCAACCAAACTCAAGATGAGGAAGGGAGGGATACTATCAATGTGTTCTTTGGAACGGAACAGCAAGTGGCACCCATTGTGGTCTAATTGGAACTCGAAATGCCTCATGATCCACTTGGGACAATACCTATTCATATTTCCTGCGTTTACTTTTCCTTTGCAAGGCTTTTGTACTGCCCTATTTCACAAACTACACATCCCATAATGCTCCTTTCGGCAGTTCACTCCCTGGCTATTCCTATGCAGAAGTCTTAGAACTACAATCGCCAGAAGCACTTGAGAAGAGCGTGGCTTTTCGTTTCCCAGGTCAAGAGAGGGAGGAGGAAGATCACCTTTATGTTTGATGCTCCAGGTGCTGCTAATGAGCCTGCCTCAGCAGTGCGTCTCAGTATTTGAGCAGCTGCATGTAGAGCCATAGGGCTGTTGCATGGGAGTTTGTTAGCCAGACCCTTTGTGCTTTTAACATGCGATTTCTGCTCTGTCCTTTTGTGTATTACAGAACCTTCCTGTTCCGGTGCACTTGCTCCCTGCAGCCTTGCATCTCTGCCTGCGGTCCTGTGCTCACTGCCTGCGGCCTTGTATGCCCTGCACCCTGTACACTGCCTGAATTCCCCTGCTCCTCGATCTGCAATTGCTTGCTCTGTGCCCATAGTCCCGTTACCCATCTTTATCTTCCTAGATTCCAGTGCAGAGTTTCCTCACTATACGCCGGCAGTCCTGCCCTTGAATTTTAGTCCAGAATTACAGTTCCTTGCATTCCTTAATAACAATGTGTAGTCCAGCATTTTCTTGTACCCAGTCTATAGTTCATTCAGCAGTTCCTTGATCTCAGCCTGCATTTACAGACTCCTGTACCCTTGGACAGATTCTGGTCTTCCTGTGCCCGGGCCTGAATCTTGTTGACTCCTGTTCTTCCCCCGAGCATTTCTATTACTGTTCTATTCCTCACTTATGATTGTGCAATTCCTTTGTTCAGATTTTGGCAGCTGGGTTTCTTGGCAGGCAAGCTCAATCCAGCTTTGTCGCACGTCTCAGTCTTGTCCATTGTGCCATGTTTGTTAAATATGCTGGTTCCTGTTTAAGGGGGCAGTCTCTGTTCTGTTGCTGCTAGACCCGTACAGACTTCATCATTGTGATTATGGTTTCATTCCATCGGGTCCAGAGACAGACACCCCACTCCTACTGCTCTTTTCCATGATCATTCATAGTGAATCCTGTAAGAACAACCAGCTCAGAAGGCTAGAGTTTCCCCTGACCCATGGGACAATCTTCCAACATTCCGTGTACACTCCAAGAGGCAGCCAAACATGTTTGCCTTGTGCGTATTCCCTGACCCTGTTTCCCTACCTTGTTGCCAGTCTGTAGTTTTTTCCCTCCCATTTTCTTCTCTGTATTACTCCTTACACTGCTGTCTCTTGTGCAATAACCTTCCTATGACTTGTGGGCACACCTCGGTCTTCGGGGATGGCAGTAGGTGGGTACAGAACTACCTTGTTGACTGACGTTTGCCCTGAAACAATGCACTCATGCCAAAGTTGAACAGCCAGCCAGCTGTGGGTGTCCATACAAATTATGGTATCTTCCAGAATGTTCTGTGCTTTAACACGGAAAATGCAGCACACACTGTCAAGGCTTACAACACTGTATAGAAACATCTGTGCCCAAAATACTCACATAACCAGTTATGCACACATGCTTAAGCTTGTTCCATCCAAACACATTTTGTGGCAATGAATGGCGTTCCGATGTACTTCTCCAGGACTGTTTACATGGCTGGCAGTAGAAAGTAGAGATACCTAATGCACCCCCAGTGAGCCCCATGGCACGCAACCACAATTGGCACCCGACCCCTTCAGTAGTCTGTGGAATTCCCGTTTTGCTGCAGTTGTCAGTTTGACATTTCTGCACATATGCAGGATTTGTGGAATCAGAGAATCGATTACTTGGGGAAACCTAAAATATAGAATATAAAGGATAGTGAGCGACCACCAAAAACTGCATTAAAATTTATCTGGAGGAGGTGATATAAGTATAGGATAATCCGCCACTTAACAGAAATCTCCCAGAGTCAACCCATGGTCATGCATGTCTACAAGTAGCTGGAAAAACTTCAGCCCAACGTCACAATTATTTCCTAACTTTGGAGGCACTGCAGCCTTTCTTGGACTTTGGTGATGGAATTGCTTTTACTCTGAATTTGAAGAAGAAAAAGAAAAAAAAAAAAAAAGTAAAAGAACAGGAGAGTACATGGATAATTGTCAGCCTGGTATCAACTTTCTACAATGGGTATGCATGTTCAATCCAGCACGAAAACGTATCCTAACCGAACAAGAACATGAACTCGGCCATCCCAGGAGTAAGTGTGGTTTCCAATCAGGAGTCCTACTTTACTTTGAGGATAAGGGTCCCATGGAAAATTTGGGGAAATGCCTCAGGAAAAATGGACACTGACTTTTTCTGGCACAGAATGACTAACCATCTACTTGTACGGTCATATATGGCATACAAAGAATGTTTGTAATAAGTTCTAGTACTACACAAAGAATTAACAGCAAATATAAAATGTCTGCCAGGCATTATATAGAATAAAACATTAAGACGTCACAAATATATATTTATTTGTGAACAGACTAATCACGGAGCTGCCCATCTTTGGTGAAGCAGATAAATTGAAGACACCCGCTTCTTGTAGTTAAGACCCTAAATGTAGCTGTGGGTTAGCCAACTTAAGAGAAAAAAATAGAGGAGAAAAAAAAAAAAAACACAAAAGAAAACGCGTCTCTAATATTAGAACAATGTCCATACCAAAGAATGGACACCTCATGCATACAAAATAAACTTATCACATGCAAAAGAAATTTGCTTTTTATCCTCTAGTGCAGAAGAATAATGACTTTGCAAGCTTATTTTGTTACCCTCCCCCCCAACCCCAACCACTGCGCTCATCTACAAATATCAATCAGGTATCTAGGTTCTAGTGCGTTTTGTTGTAGTCGCTAGGATTTTTCCAACCTCTTATCAAAATGAGTTGTACGAGCAGAGATTGTTGTTTAAACCGCTTATCTTGAATAGGCAAATAGGAGGGACCCCTAAACCAGATTTATTTTCCAAAATGTGCTCGCCCCTAAACCATGTATCATCTCATGGCTTGCGATGGCAAATAGGTAGGTCTTCAATGACGCGTATACAGAAGACTGCCCCGTCACGTTTCATATTCTCATCCACGTCAAGACTCACCCTCAACATCTTGGCAGAAATCAATTCACTATAGGGCTCATTATGTGCAACATGTTAGTAGTAGAACTACCAATGAATTAAAAAAAAAAACTTTGAAAATTGCCTCAAGTATTTTCTTGCCAGAGTCCACACCTCAGAGGTCTGAGATGGTACAACACACAGCATTCACTGTCCTCACCATCTCAAAAGAGAAGCAACCCATCGCCATTAGCTCCCCAGCTGATCCGAGTGTTGGTTCCAAGTAAACTCCACAAGATATTGTCTGCGAACTGAACCTCAAAGTAAACAAAAAAGTACAATTTCCAAAAGGACACCTTCCATTGGACATTAACTTGTGGCTATGCCTTGAAACTATGCACATAAATAACTCAACCCACATTTAAAATTATGAAGCCATGATAACTACAAAAACTATAACATGCACCAGGTAACTTGTATAGCACTATTTCTTAAATGCCTAAAATGACAGCATCGTCCGTAAACAAGAGTAACGGTTTAACATCCCCACACTCGTGATACATCAAAGGATGTTAGTTGAAGCTCTTTATCAAGCGGTTTAAAATAGCAAAGGTGCCAGGCCACACCTGTGGCACACCCCCCTCCAATGATTGTAAAAATCGGTGGAACTAAATATAATGCAACTATAGTACTATATGTCATAATGCAACCAAGTAGTTCTTCAGGGCTGTCTAGACTATCCAATACCATATAGACTATTCCCTGCAGTGATCGAAATTAAAATTAGATAAACAGGAGCTAAAGGCATTTCCTGGGTATCCAGCATTAACCAGTGAGCAGCAACTACCACTGGGAAACCATGAGTTAGTACATATAATTCTGCAAATCGAACTTCAACATAAGAAGCAAACTTAACATTTTGCTTATTTTTCCAGGGCTTGAAATTAAGATTGTACAAGCAGGAGCTAAAAGCAGCCGCTGGGTATCCAGGATTCACTAGTGACCAGGAGCTACCAATAGGGAACAAGGAGGTAGTGCATAGAGTTCTGCAAATCCAATTTCCACACAGATGCAAACATAAAATTTTGTCCATTATATAGGAACTCTTAGGCTTCAAAGGTTGTTTAGATGTGTTTTATAAATTGTCCCAAACACAAAAGAGTTAAATTCAGTTAGGTGTATTTGTTCGGCAACAGCTGGCCTGGGGAGCCTAAAGTAGCTCCTGGTAGCTGTTAGTATCAAGCTAACCAGGCTCTTATAGGCTACAAGCACGAGCTAAAGAGCTCCCAGCTCCCCTCAATTTTGAGCCTTGCTCTGGTACCAAGTAAAAGGCTGTGTGTCAAGGCAAGCAAAGACCACACTCTCCTGCCGATACTACACAAATTGGACAAAATTAAATGCAGAAAAAGACACTGATCAATTGTGCTCTTACACAGTTGGCTACCCAACTGGGGAGGTGAAATTATCCTATTAAAAAGAAGCCGAGGATAATAATCTTGCAAGATTGATCCAAAAATGTGTGTCTGCAAGTCCATCAAGGAAGCATAGCATGAAGGATTGCCCACATATCCCGTTTTGAAGGTGGGGACAGTAACAACCCTGATGCATGAGTTTAGGGCACCCATTGTGTTAAAAGTAGCAGTATACACACTCATTAGTACAGGGCCCCAAATAGAGGGTTCACTTTTCATTAGGGCTAGAGAATTCTGTCAGGCCTTACATTCTTTAATTTACCAATTGCTCCATTGAGATCTTCCGAATTTCACTTTACACCCAATCACTGAGCTATCACAGGCCACAATATCACAACCCTGATACAGTGGTCAAACCAACTAATAGCACTCAACCTTTTCTCAAAGTTCACAGAACCCATTAAAAGCTGCGCAAAGAATATCACAAATAATAATACTAATTCTCATTAGCAAATGGAGACAGTTAATGACCTCTTTCTCAACCATTCCAAATTTACAAAGCATTGTCAAGAACTACTGAAACATTCCGACTTCAAAAGCAGACATGAAAATTACAATGTAATTTCTAGCCAAGGTTTCTTTTCACAAGACACTTCCCTTTTGGGAGGACCTTTTTTAGTCCTCCAACATCCTATTTAACACGCCGAGGAGAAAGCTAAAAACACGGAAATATGCTTTCCCTTTCTTATAGAGAAACAGTTTACTTTTACATGACACCTAATGCATGAAGGCGTTTAGACTGCTCCCGTTTAACCAAGATTGCAAATAAAATTGTTAATTTATGAAGACAACCTTGTTATTTAAATACTATAAATTGAAAACCACATTTAATTTATTAACTCATTGTGTATTTACTGAATATTATTTGTTTTTATTTTTATTTCCCAGACCAAAACTCAAACAAAAATTGCTACTACCACTATGAGCCAATAGCCTTACAGATCTAGGGAGGCATCATTATCGCACGGTTTCCCCAAATTATGGCCTGAGGCATCGGCTCATGCCATAACTTGCTGGCAGGTCCTTAACCCTCGATGAGGACTCCTCCCTCAGTCCAAGGGCTATAATAGGCCTTCAGTATATACCCTTTGTTGTGCACAACTACTCAAAATGATTTCAATACAGTGAAGACTTTTGCCAAGTAATCTTGATTACCAAGAACCAGCTAGCAAAGTCAACATGCCACCTAATATTTCTAGGAGCTCAAGTTAATGTCAACACCCCCCCACCCTTCCCACCAATTCATTATTATCACTGTCCCTATAAGCAGTCGGAAGCACCCAAAATGCAACATTTACTCGAGAATAACGATCACTCTCTATGCTCTGTAGTATTTTTGTGTGTGCACCATGATGCTAGTTTGAGGCATGTATAGTCAATTAGTGTTTGACATGAGGGACAACCAAAGGTATAATGGCCTAATGAACCGAAGACGTCCTTCCATACCAGAAATAAAGAGGATACGCCACAGCAGATCCCGCACTTGGTCCCCTTCAGGGTAGTGGGCATCGCATCTGAATGGTAGGCCCAAAACCGATCGATTAAAAACAATCCAACGGGTCAATAAGGAGTGCACATTTTGCAAGAAAAACAAGTCAGCCAGCTCCACAGGACTGGAAAAATGAAAACACTCGACACATTTCAGTTACACATTTATAGCAGAAAACCACAAATTCTACATATGCAACATTTATGAAATAGAAGTCAAATCCACATTGCCTATTGGGTAGCCCCTATACAGAAAACATTGCCTGTATTTTACTACCACATTGGTCTATAACCTACCTGGGATGACACAAGTGCAACCCCCTGCAAATGACCTAATTGTGCAGTAAGCAGAAAATTGTTTATTCTGGGGTCTCCCTCTGGAACAGCCTACCCGCCTCCCTGAAACTTGAGGAGAACCATCTCTGGTTCTGAAAGCACAGCAAGACCTTCCTCTTTGGATCGGTTTGCTCTCCTCCTCTCCCCTGCTGAACTCCTGACTGAAACTGCACTGGTCGCCTGGCTACCCTATGATCTCGGGCCCAGGTATCCTCCCCCGCCAGCTGCACACCTGTACTTCGGGTCTGATTCTGTATCCCAACAGTTCCCATCAGCTCTTGATACTTGATGTCTGCACTTAACCCTGCACTTGCCACTAGCTGGCCGCACTTTTATCTACCATTTTCATTTGTTCCATTTATTTTTTACTGTTGATCTTATGTATTGCATGGCCATCTCCCCCTACCCGCACTTTCCCTTTCCACCCCACTCACCTGCACTTGCGCAATCTCAATGTCACCTGGCCTAGTAAGATCGTTGTCTGTCTTCCCTCTGTTCACCTCCCTTGTCTCATCACGCTTATAAGTGCCATATCATATTCTAACTGGCCAATTTACACTCCGGTAGCTAGTTACAACAATGTATTGGTCAATACAACTTCGGCCGATTCGTGATGTGCATACCCCCAACAGGACCCAATCATGAAGTGAAGGTGAACAGTGAAGTCAACACAGCTGGGCCTAAGTCAGCTGATTGGCGCTCTGCGGCCTGCAGCCCCTCCTCTCCCGCTTTAAAGGGAGAGGAGGTACACCGCCAGGCAAAGCTGCTTCCTGGTAAAGGCCTGTGGATAAGGCCTTTGCCCCTCTATGCAGCTCGGCGGCGGGCCAGACACCATATATCAAGATAAGGGTGCTGTCCAGTCAGTGCATTCGCAAAACTAACCACCAATATCAGGAACGAGCATCTTCGCGTACGCCTAACCCCCAGCCCCCGCCACCTCTATACTTTCACAACCAACACTATAACCAGGAACGCCCCCTTAAGAGCGAGGATCATGCCGCTCCCTGCAGTGCACACACCCGCACTTTACTTCAAATGCAGTAGCCCATGTACTCCTGACGTGCCTCCAACACCGCGGCACCAGACCGTATCTGTACCTTCTCCACAAGCAGATGCCACTATAACACACGGCACATGTCGCAACCTACTGGATCCTTCAGGCCACAGCGGCGCTCCATCTCTTGCACTATACCCATGCCTGTATCACAGCAAGCATTGCCGCTACAAGATGTATATATTTGTTTACACTGCACTGTGCCTAGCCTTGTCACCCAGTCACCAGGATTGCCTGTGCATGATGTACCTACCCGTTTGCCTTGCAGCGTACCTAGCCTTGTCGCCAAATCACTAGGATTGCCTTTGCATGATGTACCTACCTGTTTGCCTTGCAGTGTACCTAGCCTTGCTGCCTAGTCACCAGGATTGCCTGTGCATGATGTACCCGCCTGTTTGCCCTGCACTGTACTGAGCATTGATGCCCAGCCACATCTGAAGCCTAATGTCACCCCAGGTACTGCCACCATTCATGACTCTCAGGCCACCCCTTCCCGATCAGGGAACCCTCCCACCCCAAACCCCTCAAATGTGTATTGGTGAACGTGCGCTCCATGCTAGCACATGCATTGGATGTGCACGACCTCATTAGCCAGGAAAATCTACACCTTCCCTTACTCTACGAGATTTGGCTCAAGGACTACTCCGGTCCCTTCCTATCCCTTACCACCCCCCCCCCCCGATATATCATATTTAGGCAGGACCAGTTGAATCAAAGGGGCGGCGGAGTCTCTCATCTCCAAGGACACACTTGACCTCAGACAGATTGAGGGGGAATTGGGCCACAATGCCGACTACCTCCTACTTAAACTTAGGCTAATGCCCAACTGCACCATCACCTTGCACCTGGTCTACCGCCCACCAGGCTCAACCTCCGACTTCCACGACTCCCTTATCCATGCGCTCTCAGACAAAAGGACAAAAGTCCTGCTTCTAGGTGACCTCAACTTATGTCTTCATGACCGCAAAAATGCCAACGACCGAGCGCTGCAAAAATCCCGAACCACCCTTGGGTTCGCACATGCAATATCACAGCCTACAAATGACAAAGGTTGTACACTCGGCTGGGTTGCCCACCATAACTGCTCTGCTAGTCTCCAACATTTCACCCATCCCATGGTCAGACCATTTTTGCATTCACCCATCCCATGGTCAGACCATTTATGCATCAAATTTGACCTTCTCGCTTCCAAAGGCCCCCTCAAATACACTACCCGGCTTCCTGCAGCCTATGAGAGAAGCTCACGCAAACTCACCAAGGAGAACATTGCCCCCCCCCCTTCTTGCTGTCCCCTGAGCTCCATCCAGCCCCCCCGTTCCCGAATGACCCAGATACTCTGGCCCTTGCCTTCAATCAGACCATCACCTCGGCTGTCAACACAATTGCTCCCCTTAGCCTTAAAAAAGTGAAGAAAAGCAAAGCATTCCAATGCCTGGTTCACACAAGAGCTCCTAGCATTTTGCTCTAAAGAAAAAAGAAAAACAAAAAAAAACAAAAAAAAAAAAAAGGGTAGCTTTGGCCACCTGGAAAAAAAGGCCAGATGATGCCAGCCTACAAGGATTTCTCCAGAGACTATAAAAAAAAAAGCTATCATTCAGGCCGAGGCATCCTCCTTTAACACTAGGATTGAAAATGCTAAATCAGGGACCAGAGACATTTTTGCTATATTCATAGAGCTGGAGTCACCGGCGCCCCCTCCACCGACCATCATGAAAGATGATTCATGGTGTAACAAAATTCAAGCAGCCATGCTTGACACCTTACATTCCAAAATCCTAGCTCACCAAAAAGCTCTATCCTATCTCCTAGATAACTCTCCACACACCTGCCACCTCTCCCAACCAAGCCCTGTGTTTGACTTTAAGTAGATGACTGAACTCAAAGTCGACACCCTCCTCAACTCCATCAAACCCTCTAAATGCAAAGGGGAATCTGTGCCCCCTCCTTGAACCCACTCATCACTGCCTTCATCAACTCATCTTTTCAGACTGGACATGTTACATCTGGATAAAAAGAAGCCTGGGTGAGACCACTCCTAACAAAAAAATTTACCTTTTTTTTTAAAAAAAACCACACACACACACACACACACACTACCCGTCCATCCCAGGTAATTACAGGCCAATCAACACGGTGCTGTTCTGGCTAAAATACATTTTGGACAAGGCAGCCTACCTGCAAGCCCAGAAATTCATTGAGGATAACATCTCCTTGGTCTCCAGCAATCCGGTTTTCAGCCCGGGCATGGAATGGAATCAGCCTTGCTTGATCTAAAAAACCAAATGGACGACCTAAGAGATACGCAGGCAAACCCGCGCCCCTCCTGCTCCTTGACCCATCAGCAGCCTTTGATCTGGTGGACCATAAAACCCTATGCCATCACCTCGCTACCGTAGCCAATTCCTCTGCAAGGGCCGGTGTCTGGATAACTTCCTTTCTGCAGGATCGAGTGATTAAGGTTTTCTCAGAAACCTCCTGTGCCAACCCCAGTCTCATCAAGTGGGGTGTCCCACAGGGTTCTTGCACACTCTACAACCTCTTCACACAACCTCTATTCAAGGTCCTTGACGCACTGGCCATCGCATACACCAACTATGCTGAGGACACTCGGGTGCTCATAAAAAATTACCTTCAAGACACTAGCACTGACGCACAAATGTCTTCACGGCCTTGCCCCACCTTATCTAGCTCAAAGAATCTCCCTCCACAGCTCTTCCAGACCTAGCAGAGCTGCGCATACCAACAGAATCACAGTCCCTCTCACCCGCAGAGTGCGGGCAGGCCCAGCTTCCCCAACATGGCTACCACCTACTGGAACTCCCCCCAACCCCCTTCGGTTAGGATGATTGACTCCCATGCCTCTTTCAGGAAAGCTATCAAAACAAGACTATTTGTCTGACAATGATTGTTTGCCTTGTACGGTCTATGCACTTTACACTCATTGAGGCTTTCTGCTGCTCTATGTTAATCCTATAACTATAACGCTGCTCTGTTAATCATGCAACAGTAACTTCGTCCTCTGTATCAAGATTTCTATGCTGAGGCCGCATTCGTGTAACCTTGAATTGAGCCTTTTTAAAGTTGTCTAATAGCGCCTCGACACCTCGTGGCAATATATTGGGCACAATACTACTTTCCCATAAGATCAGGCAACTTGGCAACCCTGAGCAGCTCTTTCGACCTTGCAGCATACCTTTTGGTTACACATTAGCCACTCCAGTCTTGAAACATGCTGCTTCTCGAGTAGCCATCCTTCTCCCTCCATCTCTTGGGAACCAGTTGTCTTATAAAAAACGCAGCTGAGGCACTACTCTTGGGGGGGGGGGGATTCATTTCTCGCATGAATTTGCGCCATTTGGTGTGTCTGCTGCAGTTCCAATGGTGTTACCTATATAACCTGAACCTATTTCTATGGCTTGGCAATGTCTGACCCCTAGGCCTTGTTCTCAGTAGGATTTGTCCCTCACAGCTGCAACACTAATCTTTCGTCTGGAACAGAAACGTTATGAGTTTCAGTACTAGCACCTGTGAGCTGCTAGGTTTCGCAATGATAGCTAATCTTTTCACCATAAAGACCACCCACCCACCAGGGTCCTTGGCATTCTGAAAGCTTGCTTCGGAAAAAGAAATAAAATCTGATTAAATTAAGAAAACAGAAGCTCCAAGATGCGGACTAATGTTCTAGCTAACAGAAGCTGCAACCTCTAATGGGGCCCAATCCAAAAAGGCACAACCCTTGCTAACAAAGACAACAGCCTTTATGTTACTAAACATCAGCATCTACTAAACGCGTATACTACGTGGCACTCCAGCCACCCTTTCAACCACCCAAAAATCATATTCTGAGTTCTCTTAAATACAAACAAAAACACAACAAAATGTACTAATGCTTGCTACGTCATTAGACAATTGCACCCTAAACGCAAAACAGAATGAGCAATAATGTTGCTGTTCCTCCTACCACCCAATGCTCACTATAGTGTTCAAGCTAACTACAGACAACACCTGAGCAGAAATGCTAAAGCAAATAGCAAAAATGCTGACATTAAAGGACCAGCTCTCGCCGCTAATAAAATGTACGCAGCCTGTAACGTCTTCCCACAGTTGGAACGCTGCACTTGAATCCCAACATTTGCCCTTTTTGTTAATTCATTCATTAACCTTGCTTCCCTCTCCCTGTCAAAATAATCCCTGGGCACCCACACCCTCCACACATGACCAAAGCTTTCTCCGCAGTGGGCATATTCTTCTGGGCTACATGTCATAGCAACATCCCCCGTCCCATGTAAGATCTACCCAAAGCTCTGTGTAATTGTCTAGATCGGCTGGGGATAAGAAAAGTGTCGGGGGGGGGGGGGAGGGGGGGGATTGCTCTAACCTTATCATTTTGTGTTCAATCTTACCATTCCATTTGTCTGTGTGTGCACATGTTTCAAGAAGGGAGTGGACATATCCGTTTTAAGGATCAGTAGGGACATTATAGTTGTTCCTCTAAGCAGCGTCTTCAAGCAGCACCTAGGACAAGCTGACAGGAGCAAAACAAGACAAGTAGCAGGACAACGATGGGAACTAGCTCATCCAGGAAAGAACCCAGGAAGACAGTGAATTCAATCAATCCTGCTCCACCATCCAACCTTACTTCTCCATTACAGCACGTAGGTTGTGTTGGTACCCAATGACGTCTCAGTAACCCATTGTCAAGAGTCATGGGGTGGTAAGAATGTGAAAAAGGAACTCCCTATGTTGGCACAAACCCCACCCTCCATAGCAGCGAGGAGCTCTAATATATATATCTGTTCTGCAGTGCCGTTAGTCTAATGACCCTCAATTCGTATTTGATAGCAGTGAGGCTGTGCTCACTATAATTTGCAATCTGCATGCAACCATTCGGAATTGGCTGTGGTCTGTATTCCGGGAGTGAGTAGGTAAGTAAAAAACGTTTCCGTATTGCTAAACAATGTGTACTGATCGAGAATAGCTTCAAGGTTTTCAGTGGAATCCTCAGAGAAATAGTTCAAACATTTATTGTGGAGGAGGCCCACAGCTGACTGGGGGCGCATTTACTATGATAATATGGGCATCCGGCATAATTAGAACCGGGGAATGATAAGTCCTTAGGGTGCAAACCCCTTTCCAAAACTGTGGGAGCTGGAGGCATGCAAAGCTGCATCCATAAATCGCTGCAGTTCCTCCACAGAGGTCTGGAATTTCAAGTGTCCTGTTACAGCCTCCACTGGTGCCAACAGGTATGGCGCCATTGTCCCTGAAACACAAGGAGAATTGTGCAAGTATCAGTACTTTATTGGGTCATTCGCGCTTCTTTATCCAGGTCAGTTGCTTCACATAGCATCGCCAACACATCATAACATCTCTCATTGTTACTTGCCACCACCTCTTCGGAAAGCCCCATCAGTCCACCTACTTTGCAGCTCGTCAATCCCTTTCCCCCATATACTGTTGTGAAAAACTGCTCCTTCCAACTGTAATTGAGGACTTTTTCCTTCACCCCACCCGTTACTGTTCATCATTCTAAGAACATTCACTGTTGTCTGGTTTTAATACAATTGCTTGAACCTTGTGTCCCTGAAACAACGTACACAAGTTAAATAGGGCCAGCCGCACTAAACCTTGTGCTATTAGGAGGCGGCATTTCTTTGGGAATAAATCTGGGTGTGCCAGTTGCATGGGGCATTAAAGAACTATAGCACGATTACTTTGACTTCTCTCTTCCCACCTCCTGCATGCAATGGCACCATAATTGTCTGAGTGATGCACATCTGCAACACCATTTAAAAGGACCTCCTGGTGCAGTGTGCCTTCTGCTTTCTTTTTTTAGCTCTGGTTATTCAGTTTTGTTGCGCATATAATACATACATAGCCATTAAAGGTACATAACCTACTCCAAATAATATGAAAAGCCTCACCGAAGGGGAACTATAATTTACTTGGACCATCTTGATAAATCCTGCACCCAGGCCCATCCTCTCCATGACTTTAAACAAAAATGACCATTCCACCAGGTCAAAAGCTTTTTCAATGTCGAGGGAGAGAAAAATGGCGAGGGCCGATGTTTTGTGGACCTTTTTCTATTAGGTGGGTTACTTTCGTATGTTAAGTGTTTGACGGCCTAGGATGAACCCTGACTGATCCGGGTGGATTAGAGTGGGACAGAAACCCTCTAACCGGTTGGTCAAAATATTAGTTTACATTTTAACATCTACATTAATTAAGGCTATAGGCCGATATGAGCCAGATTTGGTGCGGTTCTCATTGGGTTTGGGAATGTGGGATGAGAACCCTACTAAATATGTGGGGTGGGGGGTCAATGGTGTCACTGCATCTTCGAGGTTCTCTGTGTTGGAGCATTAGGAGCCGGATGCCTCTTTGTTCTGAGGTGGTGTGAGACATGGGTGGTGGAGTGGTAGGTGTGGCTTTGGGTCTTGTGTGCGGAGTAAGGGGGTTGGTGCTTCGGAGGAGAGCTTTTGTGGTTCTTGTGGCCAGTACTCTGGATGGTCAGGATTTCAGGCACGTGTGCCCGATTGAGATTGCGATTTCAGTAGAGGTGTGGGCTCATTCCCCTCGGTCTATACGTGGGGGTAAGCTTTTGGTTTGCTGTGTATCTTTCGAGTAGCAGGAGATAGTGTTGCGTTTGATTAAGGTGGTGGGGATTCCGGTGTTGTGTTCTGTACCGACTGTTCGTGTAGCTGGTGGTAAGGGGGTGGTCTATGGTATTCCGGCTAGTACTGATTTGGGCTTTTTGGTGACTGAGTTCAAAGATGTGGTTAGGTCCTAGGAATGGGGATGGCGGAGTGGTTTCAACTACTGTCTTGGTGTTGTTTCAGTCTGTGGAAGTGCCCCGGTTTTTGTGCATTGGAGAGGTTGCAAAATATTTGCGTTGTTTGCGGTGTCGGAGGTTTGGTAATGTGGCCGGTGTCTCTAGAGGGGAACAGTGATGGTACCTGTATGTAGGAACTGTGGTGGGGGAATCACTTATGTTTAAGGGGTGCCCTTTGTATGTTCGTGAGGTTCGAGTGCAGTCTGAGAGTGTCTCACAATTTGTCTTATGCGGAGGCTGTAGCGCGGTTGCCAGCTACTGGTATGCATCGGGTTGAGAAGGTTTGTCTAACAGGGGATGGGCTCTTGCCCCCTTCAGTTGTTCCTGTGGATGGGCGTTGTGCAGCCACTGGTGGTGGGTGATTTATTGGTGTTGACGAACGAGAAGTTTTTGTGGTTTATGAATGGAGGTTACTACTTGTTCTTTTCAAACGCAGAGCAAGACTGAGAAAATGATGATTAATAGTTAGGGCGGCCGAGAAATTTTTGTTATTGGTTTGTTGGCTTTACGAGGGAGTATTTGAATGAGGTGTTGTGTAGGGGGATTGTATGAGGTGTGGTGGCTGTATTTGGGTGTGGGTCTCCTGGTAGTGGGGATTTGTTGTCATGGTTGGTCTGTAGCTGTATTTGTGGCAAGTTTGGATAGCATCCTTTTAGAATACGACTGAGAAGATGAGGATTATTGTTAGGGCAGGGGACGTTTTTGGGCACTGTTGGCTTATTGAGGGACTATTTGAATGAGGTATTGTGTAGGGGGTTGTGGTGGCTGTATTTTTGGGTGTGTCTAGTGATAGTGGAGGTTTGTTGTTGTGGTTGGTCTATAGTTGCATTTGTGGGAAGTTTGGCTAGCATCATCTATTTAGATGGAAATCACCGGCTCCTGGTCTCTGGGAGCCAGCCGAAGAAGAAGGCACCACCAGCTGCCGTGCAACCGCCCTATAAAAAAGGTAAGAATGTAGGTTAATGACCACAATGAGTTAATAATTCGATCATGAAATTTCTCACGTTAGGTCAATGCTCTGTGACACCACACCTGGAGGTCATTTCCTGTGAACTGTTATCAACTTAAAAAACCCTTCCTCTTTTTGGTCACATAACGTAGGCAAGCATACCAACCAAAAAAATGCCACAATGTGCACAGGACAAATACCCAAATCTGCACCTCCACATGAAATGCCACCCTGCAGGAGCCGCATCTCTCGTCTGCAAAGCACCACAAGTATTCTGACCTTCTGCACAGCACAAATCGGAAATCTACTTCCCCAAATACGATGAATGCTAAAATCTTTCCCTCTGCACACGCCGCATCACCACTCACCCAATCTGCCCTTCTCTACTCAGGACACTTCTACACAAGAAAATAATTTTGTCCCTTCAGCATAAAAGATAATTGATTTACAGGAAATCTGCCTTGCAACGGCTATTCATTTTCCACACTTGTTCTCGTTCTAAAATAAATAAATAAATAAAATTAAAAAAAAGGAACGCCCATATTTCCAAACCTCCCAAGAGTTAACGAAAGACCTACGGTGAATGAAGCTTTCCAGCTAAATTCAGTGACATTCGAATAGGGCGCGCAGGCTGCCGTCCGAACGTAACGTGCAACTCACATGATGTGTAGAAGGCAAAGCGTTGGTAGGGTCCCTTCCTCGGATGGGAAGTAGGAATACTACCCTTGGGACAGGTCGCAACTCTCTAGCTCATTAATTCTGATAACCATCTAACGGTTGTTTACGGCTCTGCGGAGTGTCTAAAACAAGTCCAGGTGCGTTACTTTAACCGGAATTGAAGTGTGTCCAAGTGTTTGTGTTCTGTATGTATTTTAATGGACTGCAGGGATGGGATGAGTTTATGAGGTGGCTGGACGCCCTTCTCTGAACGGATAATTTGCACTTTCTGCTAAAGAGTTTACTGATAGTATGCCTTATTGACTCTCCCAAATATTACTCTATTTTACAACTATGTTGTCAGGTGGCTTTTGCACGTGGGATTTATTACTAAGAAGCATTATGATCTGGTGTGGTAGGCAGTGGCAGATTTAAGGCCAAGGGCCCAGTGAGCAAAAATGACAGAGGGCCCCAGGTGGGCGGGCCATGAAGGCGGAGCCTAGAGTCAATAGTGTTGCACAATGATGGACAAATGCTCCTTTTTAAACGTTTTTTTTTACAGTTTTCTGTGAGGGGGTAGGGGTTGACTATCTAGAGACCGCTGGGTCACCCTGAACCGCTGGGTCATCCTGAACAGGTTTTGCCATCAATGGTGGTAATATTGAAAGATAAAGCGTGAAGCTAATGTTGGAAATTATAGGGTTCAAGGCCATTGGCAATGGGAGGCGACAATATCTGCAGCATGCACAACCATTTTGTGCATGTCCCCAGTATTCTTACCCCACACTTGACACTTGAAATATCATTGAACATAACTAACTTAAAGGACTTCACTGTTTAATCACAAAACATACCAGGGATTACCTGTTTGAAGTTTAGTTTATTTGTAAAGCACACCAGGCCCGTGGGCAACCGGGCGCATAATCTTAGGTAAAGGTTACAACAAAAGTATACACGAATACAAAATTTACAAGTTGTACGCAAGTAAAAATGTACAAGTTATACACAAGTACAAATTTACAGGTTATATACAAATACAGCATTTACAAGTTACGATTGAAACAGTGTGGCATATGTACACAAGTCGGATATGTTGCAGGTAGAGAGCTAGGCTAGCGTGATGAAACCTCATGCTTATTGGGTGAAAAGCCAAGCTTTGGCGTTGTTCTTGAACGTTAGGAACAAAGGTTCAATTCTTAAGTGGGTTGGCAGAGTGTTCCACAGTTTGGAAGCTAGGACGGGGAAGCTCACACCACCCACTTTTTGGAGTTTAAATCTGGGTAGGGATAGGCTGCGAGTTTGGGCTGATCTGGTGGGACGGGAAGAGCAATGGACTGTGAGGCGCGAAGAGAGGTAAGGAGGGGCATTGTTGTTCAGGCATTTGTGAGTCAGAGCTAACGTTTTCAGGGCAATTCTTTGTTTTACCGGGAGCCAGCGTAAGTCAGATCTGATGTTGGAGATATGGGACCGTCTAGGGATATTGAGAGCTGCCCTTATGGCATTATTTTGAATGGTTTGAAGTTTATTGAGGTTAGACTGACTGGTCCCTAGGTAGAGGGCGCTGCAGTAATCTATTTTGGACATGATGAGTGTTCTAGCCAAAGTCGTGCAGTTGGGAGTGTTCAGGAAAGGTCTGCAGGTGGTGATGAGTTTGCATGTATATGCTGAGGCCGACCTAACATCATTTGTTTGTCTGTTCAGGGAAAGGGTGGAGTCCAGATAAACGCCCAAGGTTTTGGTGACTTTGGATACCTTGATGACGTTGCCGTCAATGGTGAAGGCCTTATAAGATTGGTCAAGTTTGTTGAGACGATAGGTGGAACCTAGTAATAAGAGCTCCGTCTTATCGTTATTGAGGCAAAGCTCGTGTTGCGCCATCCAGGCCTAGATGACCAAGTAGACATCATTCAAGGCTTTGGTATCGACAGTGTAGACACCAGTTATGGGAATGAGTATCTGGGTGTCATCCGCGTAATTAGTATAAGATACACCCAGATAGTCAAGCACATCGAAAAGTGGCTTGGTGAATACATTGTACAATGTAGGCGGTACGCAAGAGCCTTGAGGGACGCCAGGGAGAATGGGAGAGGGGTCTGCCGATGCTGAGTGTGAGAAGACCTGCATAGATCTGTTACTGAGGACCGAGTGGATCCAGGCATTGGCAGAGTCAGTGAAGTAGGCAACGGATTTGAGATGTTGGCAGAGTATTTGGTGGTTGACCAAATCGAATGCCGCAGAGAGATCGAGGAGAAGGAGTAGCGCTAGCTTCCCATTGTCCTTTAATGTCTCCATCTGGGTTTTCAGATCAATCAGGGCTGATTCGGTGCCGTGTTTAGGTCGGAAGCCTGATTGTCTTAGCCCCAGGAGTTTGTTGGACTCAAGGTAGTCTTGGATCTGCAGGTAAGCTGCGCGATCAAGAATCTTGAGCAGGAATGGGACCGTAGTAATTGGTCTGAAGTTGGTGGGGATGTTGGGGTCAAGGGACGGTTTTTTGAGTAGTGGTATTACCCACGCGTCCTTGAGGTTGTCAGGGACTGTACCCGTTTTGAAGGAGACGTTTATAAAGGATGTGATGAAAGGGGCAAGGTGGTGTGAGGCTTCCTTAATGATAGGAGCCGGGCAAGGCTCCCCTTGGCAGTTAGATGGCTTGAGGTTGTTTATGATTCCTTCTACTTCAAGGATGGTAAGAGGGGAGAAGGCAATGGTTTATCGGCGGGGTTGGCTTTGTGTTGGGTGCTAGGTGTGGAGGGGGTAATGGATGGTTCGACTGTGAAGACTTTTCTTTATCTTTGATTTTGGTTTGGAGAGTGGCGATTTTGCCTAGGAGTGCTGTCTGAATATTCGTGCACCAGTTGCTGTCTTTAGGACAAGAATCAGGGGGGGCTGCGGGAGTCTCAAGTTCCTTGAGAATTTTGAATAATTCCTTCCCATTTGATTGTGCTGATGTGATGCGGTTGTTGCAAGTCTTTTTTGGCCTGGAGTAGAGCTTCTTTATAGTTAAGGGTGGCTAATAGGAGACTGTCCTTATGGGTGTCAGAAGGGTGACTTTTCCAGCGTGCCTCAGCACTACGTTTCTCTTTGCGAAGCACTCCGAGCTGTGGTGTGAACCACGCGTTAAGGTGCGCATGTTGTTTGGGTCTTGTTTTGTGGGCACTGCTTGTGACACTTGAAAGACCCCTTAAATCCAACCCATCACCTCCATATCTCAGATCTGCAGGGCAGTGAATGGAAAAGGAGAGGGAATAAGGGCAGGATAGTGAGGGAGAAAAGTAGACAAGTGGCAGGTAACATGAATACTGATGGGACAAGTGAGTGGAGAATGAACGAGGGCAGAAGCGTGAGGGAGAGATTGAGAGTGAGGGAATGCATTATTGAATGGATCCAGGTGAGGGTAAAAGGGAGAATGGGTGCAGAGAATGAACAAGAGCAGGAGAATGGGGCAAAAGGAACAAGAGTGAGGGGGAAATGCAGGGTGAAGAGGATTAAAGGGCAGGGAAATAGAGAGCGGGGGGGTTCAGGAATATAACAAGAATGGGGAATAACAGAAGTTTAAAGCATCTAAGAGAAATGAAGCATGAGGGAGGGCAGGAGAAAGGGAGAGAAGCCAGGCAAGTGGGGCAAGAATCGGCAGTGGAGGAGCAGCAATGTAAAGGCAACTGGTATGACGTGGATAAGTGAGGGAGGGGAAACATTGAGTGAGAGAAGGCATGCGAGAATGCGAATAGCAGCAAAAACGAGAGAGCAGTATCTTTATAACAAAGAACCTTTGGAAGATATGAGAAAAGAAAAGGCGAGGGGAGGATCAATGGAATGAGGCAAAAGCAGATGACAACGGTGTTCAAAAAGAGCAGGAAAGAGCGGGATAGTGGAGAGTAAATTGCTAGTAAGAAATGAGGGCAAAGAGAAAGCTGCATGGGAGAAAATGGAAGTAGGAGGGAAAAGAGTAAAAGAGGAGCATATTTGTGATGCAAGGTGGGCAGGTGCTTGTCCTAGATGCCCACCTATATGCAGTCACAGCTGCAATAGATAAATGAATAGGTAAACAGTTAAAATGCTGCCACTTGGATAAGAATGTTTGCTCCACCAGCACCCCTAGTTTCAGCTTTGGGTCAAACTCACTTCAATAAACAGATTAGAGGTTGATGATCCAGATACAGGGGGGCCTGGGTAAGGACTGTTGTCCCTTAAAAGGTGTGGTTGGTGGATGATAAGTGGGAGTATAACGCTGCATGCCGTGTAAAATAATGGCTCAAGAAGATTACCTTATATTGAATTGTCCTTCACTGTGAATACCTTTTGTGAAACTAAAATGATTGTTATAAGGTCCACATTCCTTTGCAGAATGCTACTGCAATTGTGCATTCAAGGTGGTGAAAATAAAGCTATAGATATCCTTTTACCATGATCTATTTCTATCATTCATGTATGTAATGTCAGGTTGGTTTCTTATGTTATTTGTGTACTTTTCAGGTCACTGAGAGAAACACCAACTATTTTGTTTTTGGAAACCCAAACCTAAAAAAATATTTGTGTGTCCTCACACTGGGAAGATATGGAATCAAGTGCTTAAATCACAGCCTGGGTCCAATTACTGATTCACTACTTTAACGAAATATGTGATCCTGGGCAAATAACGCAATCTCACTGTGCTTGATCTTCTTACATTGGGAGTCGCTAGAGGTGATTTAGCTTGGGACGTTTTGTTAGGAAGAAACCCACATGGTTTACTAAACTATGGAGTTGTATTTTATAATCGTGAATATGTATATATTGCACAACGTATTCTCTTGGCTTACACGTGAAAACTTCTTTTAATGTCTTTACCAATGGTATCCTAGGATATTGAAGACTGATGCCACTGCTTGTTTCGTTTATTTGTAACGCGCACCGAACCCTGGGGTAACTGGGCACAAGAACTTAATAGCAGTTACAGTTCTACAGGAGGATTAAAAATGTAATGTTATTTACTGTGATGTTGCTACTGGTCATGTCAATGTTCACCAATATAGTTCTCCTGGCAGAATTATGCCTATATGGCACTTACTTGGCGTGTGAGACATGATTCAATAGTTTTATATTTTGACTAATCAAAAAACGACCCCAATAACAAAGCTTTTGAAGGCAGCTATTATATATGCACAGCAACCATTTTTTGGACATGGTTATTTTCCTAGATGCGGAGGACATTTCTGACCATGCTATAATTGCACATTCAATGGCCGAACAGGTTTATATTTAGTTATCACGTCGTAATCCTTACTGTAACAAACAACCCTCACATTTTATTTATGAACTGAAACCTACTCTCTGACATGTTACCAAGTTTACACAGCAATGCATATATAGTGGAGGTTTATCAGTGTTTACTCGGTAGGCGTGAGTCTATTATCTCGCCATTCGGGTTCTGCTGTTATCTAAATGTTTATCTTTCGGCTTTCTTCTATGCCGCAGCCCAAACCAGTCAGTATATGCAAAGGTAAAACAAACATTGGTAAACCCAATGAATGTGCACAGCTTTTTTTTTTTTTTTTTACAAGTGTGAGTAGTTTAGTGGTTGAACATGGTTTTGATGGATTGTGTTTGGCTAGATGGATGATTGCGTGAATACCGTTGGATTGATGGATACATGCATACATGGTTGGGTGAACGGGTGCATGCGCTATGGCCGATTAGATGAGTGGGATAATGTGGAGGCATGACTGAGTATGGGTGGATGGAAAAGTAAACAATGCTAAATGTTCCTGTACTTGCAGCGGAACTTCCTTCAAATGTGGCCACAGACTTCCCCCTGGGAAAATCAAAAGTTGGCTCCCCTGATGAGTGGTTGAATAGGTTAGGCTGGGTTGATTAATATGGCTGGGCAGGAACATCCAATGGATGGATGATTGGGCAAATGGCTGGATGAGTGGGTGAATATGGCTGTATGTTGAGTGGATGGATGAGTGGATGAAAATGGCTTTATAAGTGAGTCAACATATTTGTATGATGAGTGGTTGAATATGTATGGGTGGAACGAGTGGGTGAATAAGGTTGAAAAATGTGCAAGTGAAAACGTTTGGGTGGATGAATATGGTTAATGGGTGGATTTTATGAATGGATGAGCGGGTGACTATCCTATACCTGCAAAGGTGAATGAATACATGTGGTTGGTAGGAGAGTGAAAACATGGATGAATAAAGGTGGATAGATGAGTTGTTGAATACTGTTGTATGGGTGAAAGAATTTGGATGGACATATTGATTAAGGAGTGGGTGAAATACCTTGGTTTCACCATTTCAGGAGTGAGTCACGTGGGGTAGTCTGTCGGCAGCAAATGGTTTGGAGGCACTGTTAGGCCAACACACCAATTATTCTTATGGGAGGCACGTTTATCAAGCTGTGGATGCTACACAGGAAGTGCGCTTAGTTTCTGAAATCTTGCAAAGTAGGCTGCAAAGAAAGGCAGAAAGTTAGAGGGTGGAAAAAACGCTGAGTGCCGCTGTTGACTTCACCTTACCTACATTGCATCATAATACACTCTTCAGACATCCCTTCTTTTTTGCTTCTGGTTTGTACAACAACTAGGTCAGCTTTTGAGGCAAACCGAGCATCTTCGAAGTGCAGTATTGTAATGGAATGGCAATACTTGGATGATCATTAAAGAGCCCTTTGTTAAAACCTAGGGGATATAGAAGCCCTGGGCTTTGAGAACGTATCAATGTAATCTTAAATAACGGAAGGGGTTTGAGGGAGGTATATTTTTAGGCATAGAATCCATGCTGCGTCACTTTTGAATGATTGTTGGCATTCTCTCTAAATGTATTAATTGTGAATGGGGATAGACTTGATCCATTAAAGGAACAGTTGACAGGGCCCGTTTCATCGTATTGCATTCCACGCACTGTTACATTGGAAGGACTGTGAGCTCGATGGATTCTGTCAGCTACAGATTTGTATAGACCTGCATATTCTGAACTGGTGAAATGGCAGATGACGGGAAGCTTATTTCATCAGCTTGAACCAGGGTCCATGTTTCACTCAAAGAAGCTATCCCTACCATGTATATACATGGGTTTCTTTTAAAATGTTTTTTCTTTTTTATTACTTTGTATTAGAATACTTAAATGGTATATCATTCTAATTTTATGGTATTGATGTTGCCAATATGTTCTAGTTTTTAGCAGAGTTTCATATTGTTTTTATTGGGATTACCCTTTCTTACTAAATGGCCAAATATGTGACTTTCTCCAGTGCAAGCTACAACGATCTAATATGATTATGGCTTCAAAATGGGAGAACATTGTTTTGATTAGTGAGATTGAATCGTTACTGTGAAAACTTTGGTGGGCTGATGACTTCAGAGTCTACTAAATATGTGACAATGGATGCTTCAAGCTGATTTTCAAAGCATCAGCTTGTTATTTTTTACCCATTCTATTCCCTTCCTAGAATAGTTGAGAAGTCCAGCATGCTGGCATTCCAATCATTCATCTACATATCTTACATAGAATCTGACACGGTAGTTCTTAACTCACCCAGCTTATTTTTGGAAACATCGAGTAATAGCCATGTAGCTTTTACTGCAGTGCGGCGACAGCACCAACATAGCAGCAGACAGCCGCGGCTGCCATGGCAGACACGAGGGCCCCCGGCTTCTCTACAACATGGTGCCCCATGCAGGCAAAGGCCTGGCACCCACAGCAGGACGATATACATGAATTCCACTTTAAATCACTTCTATGGCAGCGGTGCACCCAAAGTACTGTTGGTAATGCAGTGATTTTAGTACATCAATGAATGCATAGACTCGCTCTATGCTGAGACGTTATATGGAAAATGTGTATTGATATATTGTTGTTTCTTTTAATGCGTTTATATGTCAAACTTGTTAATCGATGACTTTGCAATTACTTATAAAAAAAAGGAAGCGCTATAAAATGTGTTTGGCCACGGGATGGGTTGGGGTATTTCTGCCTCTGTAGTGAAAACCAAAAGTTGGCAGCCACAAACGTAGTTTAAATTCCCCAATAACTGGTGTCAGCACAACGGAAGCATTTATTTGTGACACCAGTTTGATAAACATAACCTCTTTAAATATATAATCTGTGATAAAACAAAAAAAACAGTGAATGCAAGTTTCAGCAGCGTTTTTGAGTTTAGAAATTACTTTTTTCCCCCATGGACATGTAAAATGCACATTTTAACAACAATAATGTGTCCAGCATGAAGAATGACTGCTTTCAGCAGTGATCCCCCGTCCCCCCCCCCCCACACAGTGATGTTCATGGCCCATTGATTTCTGTGGTGTCCCTTTCTGGTCAGAAATAAAAACAAACGGGATGAGCAAACGGGGCAATCGACGGCTGGGGAAAGGAGCACTGTGTAGATTAGGTCACCGAGCCTCAAGTTTCCCGCTGGGAGACTTGGTAAAGCCTGGTCATGGCTGAGGCAGGCCGGGTCCTGAGATCCAGCCACACACATGATGCCGGATCTCGGACCCAGCCAGAGCCGTCCCAGGGACCAGAGGGGGTGATAAGGCAGAGGGGCAGCCAAGGCAAGGGTGGGGGCAGTGTTGTATGATATCTGGTTCCCCCATGGCAAATTGCTGGAGATAAGCAATCTGCCATGGGAGAGCTGGATATCATACAACACTGGCAATGCATTCTTCCGTCCCTGCACACCTCCTCTCGCCAGCGTTCAACTTTGCAGGTCCAAAGGGGGAGAGGGGAGCAGAGGGACCGGAAAAGGCCTCAAACACTTGCTCCTCGGCAACCCCCCCAAATGCGGTGTGCGCGGCTTAACCGAGTAGCAGCAACCCTTAACAGGCAAGAAGACAGTGGCCGCACCAGCAGGAACACAGCATGGACGTGCCATCCAAATGCAGGAAAGCGCACGTCCAGGCTGTGTTATTTCCTGTTTCGTCACACTGACTGGGCATAGGGGGCCAGTAGCTCGCCATGCCCAGTTAAGTAAGGCAAACAAAAAACTATTATCCCTTTTTTGACCGTCCTGGATCACACGCCCGCCCCACAGATTGAAAACCTTTGCCTACAGTAAGGCTATTTTTAAGGCGAAATACAATTTTTATCTTGCTGGTAAGACTGCATAGGAGTCTGCATACTGTATACTAAGTAGACATGAACATGCAGGCACCTATTCAGTAGGACAACGCAGGGAAATGAAGGAATTCCTTCCTATACAGACATACAGCAGAAGAAATGGGGGGTGGGGGGGGGTGGGGCAGTGGAAATCAAGAAAGACATCATCTTGTGGTACAAGCAGACTCTGGCCAGTACAGCTCAAAGCACTGCCTGGCAGCACCGAGCGTTAAAGTTAGGCAATAGGCATATACATCAGAACCCCTCAGTCCGTAAAGGTAGTAAAGTTACAGAAATCATGGCAAGAGAACGTCAGCCCCCCCACCCCGCTGCTCTTCATCCAGAGTCCCAAGGCTGCTGCCGCACTCGTCCCCCGCTCCAGTGGCAGCACATACATCATCCCCAGCGCAGGAGGGTTCGGCAGCCCCAGAGGTATCCAAGCCTGTGCAGCAGTGCAGAAAAAGAAGCAAGAATACAGCTGTGGTAAAAATGGGATCGACACGGGGCTTAATTTCCAACTAGCTGAGTGCATTGTGAAGGTGACGACGGAAATACAGAAAGAAAATGGAGGAGGCACCCCGATAACCGGGGCAGGGGCCTTCCTCCTTCCGCTCTCTCGTCCCCCCTCCCCCCTCGGGGGCAGGGGAGAGGGCGGCAAGAGTTTCAAAAGAGCGCCAAGCGCAACAGGAAGCCCGCGAAGGGCAACAATGGAAAGGGGAGGGGCAAGGGCTTCATATGCAGCGGGCGCCCGGCACAGGAGCACTTGCAGCTCTTCCAGCAGCCGGGCGCCCGTCAACCAGGAGAGAATTTCGTTTGGTATCCTGCTTCCCTACGGGGAACACTTTGGAATTGTTCCTGTCTTCAGAAGTCTGTGTATCCTGTGGGGCCAGTGTTCCAGTCCAGTGAGGCCAGTGTTCCAGTCCAGTGGGTACAGTGCTCCAGTGCATGAGGCAGAAGAAGTCCTGAGAAACAAGAGGTGAGTTCGTAGTGGGCAAACAGAGAGGCGCTCAATAAAGAGGCCAAGCCCTGTATGGGCGACAGGAGGGTGGCAACCTCAGGGGAAATGGCTAATAATGATACAGGGATAAGTAATATGTCTGGAAGCAAGAGGGATAGGAATAAGTGTTTAATGACGCGGGGCAGGAGGACAGCCTCATGGGTAATGGCGGCGTGCCATAAAACAAGAGCGGAGTCGAAGTAGGCAGTCGCTTGCAGAGGGGGTCGGAAAAGTAGTCTGTTGATAAATACGCTTGCGCCGATGAACACTGTTTTGTTAGCAGGGTTAGCGTGGTTGAGCTTTGTGCAGGCGCCTGCTGGCCTCGAGCAGTTGGGGTGGCCCCCCCCCTTGCGTGCAGGATAACACTGATTAGCAAGCATAAAGGGGCCGTGGGAGATTTTGCAGTCACCGCGCTACTTGCCGGGGCGGGCAGCCTCGTGGTAGAGGGCGGCGTGCAATGGGGTAGGTGGAGGCTATAATGCATGGCTGGGCAGAATGCAGTACGGAGATCGAAATGCTGATACACAAGGGTTGCTATGCGGGCTCTAGTGCTATGAATCTCAATGTTTGAGAGTTGTGTAACAGGCACTAGCCATCGTTAAGCAATACACAAATGTGTATATATATATATAAATAAATCTATTCCGCTACGTATGGGGGGTGACAAGTGTAATGGCGATTTGGTCGGGGGGTAATGCAGGGAGAGGGGCAGCAGGGAGGGAACGCGGGGTAGCCGCGGGGCAGGAGAACATTGAGTGCGGCGGTGATAACAGGCAACAGAGAGGCCCGCCCCATGGGAGGGTCGGGGTCGGATGTGGAAGCCAGGGCAGAAGGGACAAGGGCATTGACCTCGTGGCCAATGGCGGCAAGTTTGGTAGAAGGTGGACGAGGGGGGCGGTCAGCGCAGGCATTAGACTAATGCGGGCAAAGGACAGCGCACGCAGAGAGGGCACAACATGGACATGATATATGTCATGACATCTATAACGCGCATATACACAAGTGTGGCAAGATTGGTATGCTGCTCGTGTCCAATGATATCGCAATGTTGGGGGAGAGTTGTTGCTAACAGGCACTAGCCAGCGGGGGCAAAACGCCAGCTCTGTGCACGCTTTGTGACCTAATTTACCGTTCTGAGTCATTGAGAGCGGCCGCCGGGCCGCCAGAGGGCGATTCGTTTCTGAGCCAAGCCGCAGTCGGCCCAGTTGCTTTCCCACACGGGACAGATGTGAGAACATCTGCTCACGTCGCGTCGCTTCCAGGTATCCACAACTGCGCCGCACGCAGGTCTACACTAAACGCAATAGCGTCTGGGTTCCCTCAAATGGCCTCCCACAAAAAAAAAAAAAAAAAAAAAAAAAACATGACGGTGTTTAAATGCGACGCCTTCTGTCTGAGGTAGTGCCGAGTAGGAGCATGGTTTCGAGTTTGAACAAGGCTGAATGAAAATTGTTCTCTTCAGCTACGGGGGGAAGATGAGTTTTCACCACTAAGATGGATTGTGTGGCCAGGCTACAGGGGTGTGGGGTGGCGGAGCCACGCAGATGGTAAAGGTGCGGTTGGTAAAGGTGCGGTTCAACAGGTCTGTACAAACAGGTATTATAAGTAATGGGCTCGGCTTGCGGTTGAACTATGTTGCAGGGAAATTGTTCTCTTCAGCAGTGAAGGAAGAGGGAGTGTTTGCCATTTAATCTTTAGTGGGTGGCCCGGCAACGGGGGGTTGCCCCGTGACGGAGCTTTACAGATTTAAGGTGGCGGTTGCCCGACCACACGGGGCTACACACGCAGGGATTGTTGCGGCCGATGTTAAAGTCGGCGCTCGCGGTCGGAAGCCGTGCCGCATGTCCGGTTGCAAGATGGAGGTTTTCAAGCATGTTGGGGATCCTGGGTCAGGCGCCGTTTACGTACAAAGGGGGTCTTGGGGGTAACATGGCCAAACCCAACACGTTTAGTCGCAAACACGCAAGCCAGCGACCAGGAAGCACCACGAGGCAAGATGGCAGGACTGAGTTACATGATGGTGCGACATGGGCACAGAATGTGGGCCAAGAAGTTGAACAGGGACGTAATAGCAAAGTGCGGGGGAATTCACAATCCAGGTGCAGGTATGAAGGGGCAGTGTTGCTCAACGTTATGCCCCACCTTGGGTTAGGATAGGGCGACGGTAACAGGCCTATACACAAGTCGTTTCAGGGGCAACTTTGCTGCTCCAGGGATTTAGTTTAAGGTAACGATGAGGTATTTTACTGTTCGATCTGTAGCAGCAGCAAGCTAGGGTAGTACTGGCAGGCGTGTCGCCCCCCTTATGTTATGACAGGGCAGTGGTAACGAACCGGTACGCAAAGGCGCATGGTTGCGTGAAGGGGTGGCCCCTCCCCACATGTGTCAGTAGCTCATGGGATCAACAAAGATATTGCTGTTGTAATATAACTGGCCAGTTCACTGCTTACATCGGTATAGGCAGGTGTCATGTGCATTTGGGACGAAAAATGGCGAGCTTTTCACTTATGAGGGTTCGCTTAGGGTCAATTGGCAATGCACAGTATGGTATAGGCTCAGTGCGCGCTGGTGTGGTTGAGGGGACCGGGTCTCTCACAGTGGCTCCAGTGGGATTGGCTGAACGGATGCAAGAGGGCAGTTGGTAAGAGCCCGGAGTCAGCAGGGGGGGCTCATGGGGGCATTTGTGCTTAGTATGGTTAAGGCACCGAATGGAAATAAGGCCTGGGTTTAGCTTGAGTAAATAGAGCACAGGAGCGATAGCTAAGAGAGGCGGTGCTGCTCCCCGGAGGATAGCTCAGGGGGAGCAATCTCGCCTTGGAGGCAAGACGACACAGAGCAACACTAGTTCTATCCCATGTCAGCGCTTGGAAACCTTGGGGTATTAAGTGCTTTAATGAGAACCTATCCTCATGCCAACGCTCCAAATGATATAAAGCAGGTTGGGGGAGGATGGGGGAACAGGCCGGGGAGGCAATAAGGGCACGGAGGTAGATGGATACCCCGGTAGGCAGCCATATCTGGCCAGATTCTAAGGTTCACGGTATGGGACACATATCTAAATTGGCCAGGGGGTGAAGGTGGCTGGGTCACTCAGGTCAGTGGCTGATCCACCGAGGTGGATGCACAAGAGGGCATACCCTACAGGGTAGTTTGTCCAGGTTTGGGGCATGGTGCGGTCCCTTATCACTGCATGGCCGGGTAGTTGCAAGGATACTGATGCGGGGGAGATGGCTCAGGCTATCTATTGGGCTGCAGAGGTGGCCACGAAGGAGACTAATACACAGCGCAATTTATTGGGGCTTGTGTAAGGGCGGTCAGTTAAGTTGAAACAATATAACACCAGGATTAGGAGGCAAAAGGGGGAATAACTTTCGATCCAGAATACAAGTCAGTATGTACAGTAGCCTCAGGTATAGACTCCGTACTCGGGGGTTGGACCAGCGCCTCTTGGGAGCTTAAACGGCAGGGGCGTTTCTGGTGTGGCAACGTGGGCTCCGCTTACTCGAACAAATTGCGGTCTCTCAGCCCAAAAACACCTGCACGGGCCGGGGGGTATCAGGCACGGAGGGTTGAGAGAGTCGTGTCTACGGAGGAGATGGTTGGACAAGGCAAGGGGTTGGACAAGGCAAGGAACAGAGTCGGACCAGCGCCCCTTGGGAGCCTGAAACGGCAGGGGCGTCTGGTGGTGGCAACGAGGGCTCCGCTTCCTCGAACAAATGGCGCTCACTCAGCCCAGAAAACACCTGCGGGGGCAGGGTGGCATCAGGAACGGAGGGTTGAGAGAGTTGTGTCGGCGAAGGAGATGGTTGGACAAGGCAAGGAACGGAGTCGGACCAACGCCCCTTGGGAGCCTAAAAAGGCAGGGGCGTCTGGTGGTGACAACGAGGGCTCCGCTTCTTCGAACAAATGGCGCTCTCAGCCCGGAAACACCTGCAGGGGTAGGGGGGTGGCAGGCACGGAGGGTTGAGAGATTTGGGTCTACCAAGGGATGGTTGGAAGAAAGGTGAGGCAGTTGGCTTCAAAGCGGTGGTCGAACCAGGAGCCTGTTGTGCGAGAGCAGGTCAAGGTATGACGGAAAAGATGGAGGGGACGGAGGTATCCCTAGATCAGACACAACCGGCAAAGGTGAAATCCCTGGTCAAGGGAGGATAGACTGAGTTGCACTGGGCAGCAAGGTGTACTCAGAACGGCTAGAACTACAAAATAGGAAAAGGGGGGAGCCACGGTGGGCGGTAACCCACCTTTGGCGTGGCGGTGTTGTGGCGACCAATGAGAAGAGAAAGACTCCGAATGAGCCATTGCTAAACCGGAAGGGGCTTCGCCCAGTCTGGACAGCGCCTCCTGGGAGCCTAAACGGCGGGGGTGTCTGGCGGTAGCAATTGGGGCTCAGCTTCCCCCCAACAAACGGCGCTCCCCCAGTCCGCAAATACCTGCAGGGGCAGGCGGTTCCCAGACTCGAAGGTCTTGGGGGAGTTGGGCCTGCAATGGACATGGATAAAAAGGGGGAAACAGGACAAGGAGCAGTCGCTACATCTTTGGAACTATTTTCAAGATCTGTTTGCTGTGGTTGTATTTATGTGAAAATAAATCTGCGGCCTTGTTACGCCAAACCAAAAGAAAATGTCTCATTCAGCACCTTACTAGAGGGGACAGGAAAGGGGCTGGCAAGAATGCGAAATGGGTGATACACATGGCCTAACTAATGGACAAATGCCCAGGTTATTGTTTTAACAATGAAAGCAGTGTTGCGCAGATAAGGGTGAAGAAAAATGCCACATAATTGTTATATGGGTCTCAAGGCTCAGAGTGTTATAATGCTGTATAAGATGTATGGTTCTGCAATGTAGTCATTCCAGAACCATTGTGAATGAGAAGACGCTCCGTTGGCCATACGCTCCAGGGTCTCTGACAATAAACTAAAGTACCGTTCACCAAATGCCTCGGTGGTACTTCATTTCAATAATCCGACTTGCTGTTGGCAGCCGAACGTGGAAAAAAAAAAAAAACATCTGCACTGAAATTACCTTGGCGTGCACGGCCACAAACCACTTCTGTTTGGGGGCGGGGAGGTGGGGAGCCGGGATAGGGAAAATACCAGCCAACAAGATACACAATGATCCCTTATTGCTACAACCAAAATTAAACCAGGAAAAACAAACCCACCGGCACCCAAATATACCTGGCGCTTGGAAACACTGCCAAGATGTATAAGCGCCTTATAAACACACACAAAATAAATACGTGCCCGTACACGGCATGTGGTCCTTCGGAATTCCTTCCTCTGTAAATTTATCCCTAAGCACGTATATACGTCCTACGTGAAAACGTCCCAGCGACTCAATACCTGAAAGGCATCATGATGCCGTAAAGGCATTTTACAAAGTATCGGCAAACTTATCAACAAAAGCACCATGCTATCGGGTCTCATACAAAGGGACGTTAAATGAACAATCCCCACCCCCCTTTGCAGGAGAATAAAAAAAGAAATGCTGGAATTTGGTACCCAAATGCGTCTGTCTTCATCAAACATATCCCCATCTGCTGAACATAACACATCCTAAAATCCTCCCCTCTCCAGCGGGGAGAATAATTAACTATTACAGTGGAAATCCAACCACGAAGGGAGGAACACGCTGCCACACTCCGTAAAACACATTTCCCACGGGCAAATCGCCTTTCAGGAAACCCCTGATGCACATTACACAAGCTCCAAAAAACACAGAAACGCTCCCTTACCGCAAGTAACAATCAACATGAGAAAACGTTAAGACTTACCATAAACTAAACTCAAGCAACAAACAAACAACCATACGAAATGGGCTTTGTAACGAAGAAAGCTCTCATTCTGCACCTCCTTGCCTTCCCGCACCGGCCCGCTCGCGATCGTGCCAAAAAAAAAAAAAATAAACACAAGTGAACGACGTGGAGCACGTGATACGGGTCACGTGATGACGTGCAGAGGAGCGTTGCTATGGTCCGTTTCTGAAATGGGAAGTAGACGCTACCCGTTATGAAACGTCATATCCTGATTCCTAGTATAAACAGGTGAGTGCATGCGATCCCGCTACTGTAATGAATTTTATATGCATTTCTTTTAGCATCAATCAACTTAGACGTGCTCACCCCTTTGTTGTTATATTGTTAAAATGAGCCGTTTTGTAACCCCTCGGAATGCACGTTGGAGCTGTAATTGCTTGTATTGTACTTATCACGTGTTGAATTTAAACATTGTAAGTGCGTGAATTTCTAAACATCTGGTTTTGAAATTACACAGGGCAGCCTGTTGTTGTTGGTGTTGTAGACTCAGTAGCTGCTCCGAAGCTCATTTATGGTACGGCTCAGGCTCTGGAATACTCGCACACGCAGTAACTGCTGTGCAGCTACTACACAGACCCTGCTCTGGTGTAAATGACTACATATATAATAATACCTGCACAGGCTAATGCTCGCAGATGCAGTAACTGCGGTGCAGCTACTATACAGACCCTGCTCTGGTGTAAGTGACTACATATATAATCAGGCCCGTTGCTTGACCCAGGCAACTGTCTGGGGCGCAATTGTACCAGGGGGTGAAATTGCCCTGGTCCACTGAGGGCAACATTTCCCTGGGTGTGTGGCGCGATTACCCTAGGGAGAGTAGCCGTAGCACAGTAGCGGCAGCTCCCACGTGGGAGACGGGTGTCCAATGCCTGGGACATCACCCCCGACCATCCTGGAGCTCTCGCTGTGTTGCGTTACAGAATTTTCCTCCGGGAAGAGTGGAGGACCCTGCCGCACCTCCCTGTAACCACTGCTGTGTTTGGGGACGTTGAACCCACATGGGAGACAGCCACCCAAGGCAAGGGTCCATGACCCCCGACAGGGTTCCCATCCCTTCCCGGAGGTAGATTCTGTAACGCCGTCCAGCCAGAGCTCCAGGATGGTCTGGGGGTGATGTCCCTGGCCTTGGGCATCTGTCCCTCATGTGGGTTGACCGTCCACAAGCACAGCATCGGCTCCAGGAAGCCTTGGCAGGGTCCCTGTCCTTTACCAGAGGGAGAAGCTGTAACGAAACCCAGCCAGAGCTCCAGGGTAGTAGGCGGTCAGGTTTCCGGCGTCCCTGGCCTTGGGCGGCTGTCTCTCATGTGGGTTGACCTAGTGGAGTAACTTTGCTGAAAATGTTGGGGGGGGGGCATTACAACGGAAGGAAAGGGGTGGGGTGAAGGGAGGGCGGGTGGTGTCTCTAAGAGATCGTTTCGGCCAAATTGTAAAAAAAAAATTTGATCGAATGGTAGATTTGACCAAATTCGATCACCACTGTGAAGCCGAGGATGCCGAACATGAAGAGCAGTGGTTGCAGGGGTGGCCCCCTCAGTCCATGTTCAGTATTTATGGCTTTGGCGGTTGCAGGGTTGTCCATCGCTTCCTCAGCATTGGTCAGGGGACCCAACCCAAAAAAAAGAAAAGGAACGCTGCAGCGTCGGACCCGACTCGCGTTAAAGGGATGGATCTGACGCTGCAAGTTAAAGGAGAGGCAGCGGATGGAGAAAAGATAAGTGGGGGGGAGTTATTGGTGTACTGGCGGTTTGAGGGGACATGGGTTTGGTTTTTTTGTATCGAGGTAAATACTTCTAATGGTGGTGAGCTGCCATATCGTGCGATTAATACCATTCAGCTTTATACACACAACTTCAAGGTAAATAATGGAAACAAAGATTGATTTAACTGTCCTTGATTATTCCTTCAAAATAAGACAATGTGTATAGCAAATAGCCTTTCTATGTTTTTGAATCCGGCCTTCTCCGTTTCTTTATGAATGAGAAAATCAGATAATGGCCATACAACGCACACCCTTTATGACATTAAACAGACAGCGTTGTTTTCACAGTGTGTGACACAGAAACATGCAACATAAATATGCAGTTGGAACCTTTTTGTAAGTAGTCATGTGCTTTCGGCAGGCTGCATAGAAAAACATGAATTTTAAATGTAGCAGAGCTTTTCTGACTATATCAGCACTTTCACGTGTCATTTGCAGTTGACATGCACTTCAATAGGCACAAAATGCAATTGAAAAGGTTTACCTCTGTTTGTATGTCAAACACAATAGGTCTGCATCTCTTTGTGTTTGCCAAATTCAGTAGGTAAGAATGCACGTAGGTTCCAGGCGTATATAGCTTGCCTTGGTTTTTAAAACTGTTTAACACCAGTATATTCACACAGCATGCAACATTAAAGGCTCAGGGATCAAAATTAAACTTGGATAAGCAGGAGCTAAAAGCAGCTCCTGGCTACCCTGCATTAAACAGTGAGCAGGAGCAACCATTTGGGAATTAAGAGCTAGTACATAGTGCTCCACAAATCAATCCGCCACATAAAATACAAACTTATCATGTTGTCCATTATTTACGACCCCTTTATGCTTTGTCATACTAATACGTCCTAATACGTGTTTATAGATTGCCCCAAACACACAGTTAATGTCACATAGGTATGTTTTCTCTGCTTAAATTGGCATGGGGAGCAAAAAGTAGCTGTTGGTTTCAAACTAACCAGACTCTTCTGAGCTACAAGCAATAGCTAAATAGCTCCCACCTCCCCTCAATTACAAAGCCTGCATCTACCTTTGGTGGCGCAGATAACCATGGAACTCGGCCATATCAGTGCAGTTACTACTGTAGACATACATGAAAACAGATTCAAGATAAATAATAGAGACATCTATATGGTGTTTGGAAATTAAATGAAAAAGGGGCAGGTTTATTTGAGCTTTACTGAAGTGTAAAAGAAAAAAACATATTTCGATACAGGCAACTAGCTGACCCAGGTTTCACAACTTCCTTCTTGCCCATGTTTGATATCCTTTCCACATTTTATCTTTTACTTTACTCCTGTTTCAACTCGCCAACCATTTGCGCCAGTGACTCTGCATGATGGTGCAGATGACTAATGACCTGGGCTGAAAGAAGGGGCGCATTATGCTCTGTTCGAGGGGAGGATGGGTCTTGCCTGCAATGTACGCCAGCCATAAGGCATGGAGGGGGTATATGCTTCAATCCCTTCCCTCAAATGTCTTTTCCTACAACTTCATTTCCTGTGCATCTTCGACGTTGGACCAACAGATGTCTTATACAATGTTGTACAGGTGAAACCCTTGTTCTTACACAGCCAGGTATCCATGTGTTTTATCTTGCTAATAATAATGGTCCTGTTACTTCCAATCCACTGTGCCATTAAACATGGATGTTTGCTATGATCATTCTAATAATGTATTGCTGCCCAGGGTGACAAAACGTGCACATGGTGTGTTGCCTCTACCGTTTGGGGTCGATCCTTCCTGCACACTATGCAAGAAAAATGAAGACTCAAGCCAGTAAAACAAATAAACGAAATGCTGATCATAACAAGGAAAGAGGAGTGGGAATTGAGGGGTTTCCTTTTCAGGTCAAAAAATGTAGTACCCTGCCCCCAAAACCTCCCCATCATGACATCATCCCATTTCATTACCCTAAGCTTTTCCTTATTATTTTCTCAACTTCTAGCAGACTTGGTTAGGCTGCCCCTTTGCCCCTATTGGCGCTGTACAATGCTGGACATTATAAATTGGACTGCATATATCTGCTAAACCGCTGACTATGAAGCTTCGGCCTGCCTGAGAGCACAATGACAAGGCTGTTGAACTGAAGCCATGCCGGTCATAACAATGCTCTTTCCATGGTGAGAAGGTGACTGTGGGTCGAGGCCCTACACTCCTCATGGAGGACAACAAGACGAAGTGGAAATGAGCAGTCATGGTTTTCCTGAAGTGCTATATCACGAGCTATCTCTCAGCATGAATGCTAATGACGGGCTACGGTTTGCGACAAAAGTGGTTCTCTGAACTCGGCGGGGGGAGTTGGTCAGGTTTACTGTAGAATATAAATGTGGTGGATGTGGATGGTGGGCGGGTTAGTTAGTTTCGAATAGTTTAAAGGCTGGGATGCTGTCGGTTTGTGTTGCAAACAAACAAATACATTATTTTGCTTAAAAAAATGTAAGACCGTTTTTTTTGCAGTTCACAGATTGGCACCACAATTCTGGCCTGTCGCCTAGCTCGGTACAGCAGTGGACCATCGAGCGGTTGCCTCTCAAAGACCCCACGTGCATGGACAGAAGAGGTAAGGTGTGCTAGTTAAAAACACCGGGGGGGGGGGTTTATCGGGTTGAGAATGTCCATGTTCGTAAGTTCTGTGCATGCGTTGCCGCTTCGAAGAGCTAAGGATTTTATTAGAATGTCTAAGCAAAGGGAGGATCTGTTTACGGGATATGCAAACATAGGTTGGAAATTGAAGATTAGGTACGGTATTCTAATATTTGCTTTTTCCTGTTTTATTGCTGTGGTTTTGTCGATTTTGTATTTCTTCTACGCTGAAATAGATCTGGCTAACTACTGTGAAGGGTAATCTAGTTAGGCTGGTGAGGGAACAAATTAATGAAGCAATCTGGCTACTTGCGCCAATCTCAAATCTCATTAATAATACACCAATGTTTCAAAAAACATAACTACTTTAATGGACAGCCAAGCCAACACATGTTTTGATCCAGAGAAGGACCTTCCTCCATATGCTATGTAGAAATCAATAATGCCACAATCTGCTTGACACTGTCCTAATTGAACTGGACCTAATCGCCACACAGAACACTGCACAAGCCCAACTGGGTACTGTGTGTAACCACTCAGTTCATTGGATACGCATTTCTATTAAAAACGGATATGGGTAATAATACCTCAGCATTTTTTGGAAAGTCCTGTGAGGGATGGTCAACAAGAAGTGATGTACATTTAATTTAAGAGACCAGTTTGTTTAGCACAGTGTCAAGCAGATTGTGGCATTATTGATTTTTACATAGATTCATATTCAAGAAGAGTCCTAAAGAATTCCTTTTTTTGGGTCGAAACACATGTTGCTGTCCATTAAAGTTATGTTTTTTGAAACATTGGTGTATTATTCATGGGGTTTGAGGTTGGCACAAGTGGCCCGATTGCTTAATTCATTTATTGTCTTGTGGCCGTGAGCTATAGTCATGCAGGACACTTTAACTATGTCAAAACAAGTAAACACCATAGCCTCCTCCACCACCTCCACCTCCAAACTCGTAGCCCTTAGTCGCAAATTCCTCTCTCCTCAAAACTGCGTTACACTAGCCAGAGCCCTTATACTTTCCAAGCTCGACTATTGTAACATACTCTTCCTTGGCACTTCTAAAACCAATATAGCTAAACTTCAAGTCTTCAACTCATGCAGAACAAAGCCCTTAGAGCTGCCTTAGGCATAACAAAATTTGAACACATCTCCCAACATCAGGAGAGACAACCAATGGCTCGCTATCCAAGCTAGGATACTATTCAAAACCCTAAGTATCACACACAAATGTATGGCCAATAAAGCTCCCAAATATCTCAATAACAGTCATAAGATCAGACCTCTTAGATCCAACATTAACTCATACCTCGAAATCCAAAGATACAAAAGAGAGAAAGCGGGGGGTAGCAGCTTCAAGGTCCTGGCTCCCAAATACTGTTTTTGTTACCCACCAACATCATGAATGAAACCTCACACCAACAATTCAAAAAATCTCTGAAAACCTGGTTATTCTACCAATATTAACTTAGTCCAGAACACGAACACGACCCAACCAGACCTCCACCCTTCAATTGTATATACATTACAGGTTAAATCGTGTGTAAATTACTATATCTTGTAATCATTTGCTTTTTATTTTTTCTACTGGTATTTCTAACAAGGACTGCATTTATCCACTGTCTGTAAATACGCCGTGATACCTCCGGGTCTGGGCGTATAATAAATGTAATAAATAAATAAAATAAAAATGCACATATCTTGACCAATGATTGCCATCCAATGCCAATCCAAATATTTATTGATGAATAAGATAGTTTATATGAAATATTTTGGCAGATAGCTCAGCCTGGTATTAGCCCCCTCTATATAATGGTCTGGTAACGAACCCTGCATGTTTCAGATATAGGTATCTAGATTGGTCTGAATGCGTTCAGATTCTGTTAAATGCAGGTGCTCGAAGGATGCTTGCCCATTACCTGTATTTCTGTTTCAGATAGGCAAGTCATAAAATTAGAGGATCTGGTGGCATGGAAACGACTGGCACTTCAATAGGGAGGGATAGATATTTGTAGTCTGAAGCCTCATAGCTCTTTTAAGCCCTTTCAAGACCACTTCGCAGATTCTCTAGTAAACCCCTGTCCATTCGCGGGCCTGTGAATGAGTAAAGTCAATAAGTGAGTAGTACAGGGACGAGTGAACGCTGGGCACTTGGTAATAAAAAAGTATGTACAGACAATGGGCAAAGGGCAGTCAATACAGTTGGAAGGCCCACCTAAGGGCTCTACAACACAGTTCATGTTTTCTAACTTTAAAGTACTACTTTTTGACTTCTTAGACTCTTGGCCCTATCTGACACAACAGAATAAGCACACTCTGTTCCCCATCGAAGGAACATTTAACTTGGAAAAATTGGAGTGCTAAGACGAGCCTTAGAAGAACGGAAGGGCCAAACAAGCCCCAACCAATGGTGGGCATTGTCAACTTGGTTGGAGAAAGCAACAGCTGGACACAATGACTGTAAGAACAAAGGACTGAGAGTGGTTAATGACAGGCTAATTGGCCATATAAAATATCTAAGAGCCAGAGGGTTGCCACCAGATTATTGAAGGGAAGACCAAGCAGGAAAATAATAATAAAGAGACTGCAGAAGACATTATAGACGTCTTTTCCACTGTACGCGCAGCAGCGAGGACAGGCAAAGCCAATGGGGCAGTTAGTGTAAGTGCTGGGAGCTCTCCAGCCGCCCCCGCTGCTGTACAGCCACAACCTGCTGAACCCTTTGCACTAGCGTTGCCCGGACCCAGCACAGTGATTCCCTCTGGGTGGCTCTTGTTGCTCGATGCACCTCACTCTTTCATTTTGTCTGTGATACAGGGAGGCAGGCCATATGGAAGGGACTCTACTGACCTCCAAGCACGCCTTAGACAGATGTGGCAGGGCATGAGGGGGAAGGACAACAGCCCCACCTCGTTACAGTAAATGTCCCATTATAACCAGTTGACTTGCAAAGCCTGGCTAAATATTTCTCAGATATCAGAGTGGAACTGCAAAGGTTCATAGAAAGGCTGCTCACAGCAGTACAATGCTAGAATCGTGTTAAGGTGGGCGTGAACCAGCTCATGCCGCCTCATGTGAGACCGTGACTTACAGAATGTGCTACATGGACAAATCAAGTCCCAGTAATGGGGGATGCCCTTACCCAGGATAGGAAAATAATAAATATTGCAATACCTGATATTTCCACCATAAGACAAAGCTAGGCATCTGTAAGCAAAACAAGGGAGAATCACCTGCAGATCACTTGAACCGACTAAAGGTAGTGTTCTCTCAACACGTGGGTGTCACCAAGCCAGATGTTGCAGCAGAGGAAGCTATAGCCAATTCTTTTGTAGCCGTTCTGCTACCCAAGGTGCATGAACATCTAAAGAATGTGTACATCGGGTGGCAGATTTAACCCTTACCAAATACTTGTAGTAAAGAGCTAGCGGTGGTGGCAAACCATTGTGCAACTTGTGAGGAATTAAAGAAAGAGATCTTTGAGAATAAGCTAATGTCCCCCTGAATGCATAACATATAGGAACAAATGCAGACTGTACAAAATGCTACTCTGATAGGAGGGAAAAGCCAAGATTGGGTAGGAGCAGGCGACCTGCCTTCAGCACAAATGGGACATAACAAGCAGGTGGGTGACTACCCAGGTCAGCGGAACTGGCAGACAGTGTGGTCAGCAGGTTCAGCAACGACAATGTAGGCAGCAGGACCACTGGGAGTACAGACAAACCCATTAGGTGGGACATTGAAAGAACAAGTGCCTATATAGACCACAACAACCCTATTTCAGATGAAATTGGGTGCAGAACACCACACAACTTCCCCCTGCAGGCAACAATGTCCCCTTCCGTGACATAAATCAGACAGCATCCTCTTCCAATGTCCCTGCCTATGCCCCAAAACCCCCTCTCATTCCCCAGATTGACCAAGGTCTGCTCTGACTGCATAAGGAGGGTGAGGTCACAATTAATCCCTTCATACAGATAGACTAGGGCAGCCCACCTGTGCAATGCAATGTAATGCAGGAGGAATATCTGTGCCTTGCCTGATAGACACTGGTCCAGCAAATTGACTTTGCATATTGACTCCTTCACAGATGTATGGCTTTGCATATTGACACCTTCACAAATGGTGAAACAGGCTGCAATTTGAGATCAACAAAAGGCCTTCTACAAACTATGCCAGCCAAAAAAGTCAAAAGGACTGGGTAGGGCCTTCCTGACTAATGCAATTACAAAATGGAACAAACTACCATTGACATTAAGATCAGAAACAAACTACCTATCCTTCAGAAAGAATCTCAAGACTCTGCTCTTTAAATAGAGTAGCTATCCTACATAAATCACATATTGAGATACTGATACCTTTATGTTATCCTGAGTCTATTGCATGCTTTGTCTATATGTAATGCGGTCTGATGCCCGCAGGCTGCAGTGCTATATAAACACATGAATAAAATAAATAAACGTGCCAGTGTCTGCTGACACTGTGGCACCATTAAGCAAGACACAGACAACAGATTCAAAATTCAAACAAAATGTATTTATTAACTTAAATGTCAGGATGGTGTAAGGCCTAACTTGCCCTATGCTAAGGTGGGATTTCCCTGCCTAAAGAAACTAAGGTTTGTCTGAGTCAGTAAGTTCAACAAAGGTCTGTCTGTGTCCAAAACCTATACTTTCCCTCACAACTACTATACAATTTGTAGGGATGTCAGCAACAATTGTAATAATGTTCCATATAAAGTTCTGAGCTTCTTCTAGCTCTAGGCTTACTCTCCAGCCGCCTTCCCCAAGTTCAAGGCAGTTCCACTGTTATGCTCACCTGGTCTCTGCGGAGGCATTGGGGCATGGTTGCAGCCCTCGCGGGGGTGAGGTCACTCTCGTCCGACTTCGCCCTCTGCGCTTATGTGGTGACTGGTGGTAATAGGTGATGCTGCTCGGGACTGCTCCTGCGTGGAGAATAGGGGGCGTGAGTATGCCAGCTTGTGTGCCTGATCCCCCTTCCAGGCCCCTTCTCCCAAACCGTGGTACACGTGGGATACGCTTTCCCTGGAAAGCTCACCTGTTGATTAGTTCTGGTGAGCCCTCCGCCCTGTTGCTTCTGGCAGGGGCGCTTGTGTGATCTGGACCAAGTTCCTTCACTGGTCCCTTGTTCATGTTAGTCCATTCCTGCTGCGACTAAGCCACTATAATTCAGGTAAGTGTTCCTGTTTGCCTTTGTCTTTCCTCGTCTGTTGTATTGTAAAGTTCGTTGTCTTGTTTTGCTGTCTGTTCCACTGTTGATGTTTGCTCTTTTGCTTTCTTCCCTTGCAGCTGATGTTGCCGGGCCGGCATAAGCTGCAGAGCTCGAGGCGGCAGCCGGAGGGAATGAGGAACAAAGCTGCAGCGGTACAGTAGCTGGTAAGTAGTTAACTAGGGGATGCGTGGGTTTCAAATGCGGCGCAGCCCTAGGATGGATGTTCTAACCTTGTCTTTCTTCTTCTTCACAGGATCCGAGTTTGTGGATGCGGAGTGTGGTGCTGCGGCGTCGGGATCTAGATCACTGGATGTCAGGAGATGAGTCTGTAGATGAAGCGATGAAGCACCGGTTTCCTGGAGGTGAGTATGCAGGAGAACGCCTGGGTTCAAAGATAAGTAAACTGGTCCAAGCGGCAGTGAGTGTCACGTTGCACGCGAGTGCACAGTAACACGAAGCACCGGCATTAAGGATGGAGCAGCTTATATAGCTGAGCTTCTGAAGCCACGCCCACCAGGTTCAGCCTGCCTGCCACACCCGATGAGTCAGCACATGAAGACCAGGCCTAGGGAGCCACACCCGATGAGTCAGCACATGAGGATGTGCTCTGGAATAAAAGCTTTCAGCTCCTGGAAAGTTCTTGTAAAATAAAAGCACTCCTGCACGGAAATAAAGTGTTCCTGCTCACATCTCTATATGACCCAAAGTCCAGCCAGAGCCCCTGTGTTTATGGGTCCCAAAAGGACATACGTGAGTCAAGTGACCCATTGCCCCCATCAGTAGATGGTGTGGTTTTTGTGTTCTCGGGCCTGTGGCCATGACATCCACAAAGCCTTGGGATTCCTTTCCCCAAGTAGACGTCCCAGCTCCAAAATGGGCCTCAGAGCTCCCTTCCCCAAGGCTACACCACAATTCCAAAAGGACCTCAGGATTCCCTCTACACGTCTTCCAGCTTGCCAATGTACAATCAGTTCAAGTCTCTTAATTCTCACGATCAGTTCCAGGTCACTTTTATTCAGGTTCAGTAGATACAGATTGCTATCTTTTGCATTCACTTCAGCAATCTTAATTACCAATGAAAATTCTTTATCTGGAATTTCCTTGACTTTTCCAGATTGGGTACTATCGGTCTAGGCGCAGTTGTCGGACCACACGCTCCACCCACTACAGGTCACGCAACCGATAACACTAGGTTTGTTGCCCACACATGTTTCTCGTCACGTCTGTGCTTGAGTTTGCTCTGGATTCTCCTTGCAAGTCTCTTGACTTTGACATAGTGTGTTCTTCCACACAACTCACTTTGTGGTGCTCACTCTCTTCCACCGCGTTGGTTTCACAAACTTCATAAATGTTATCACTTGCTTTTCATCTTAGTCATAACATTTCATCCTTTGCCTTAAAAATGATCATTTTCACAGAAAAACCGCACCACACCTGTTACTTTGTTACAAAGTCTTTGTGTCGATGACAATTGGTTGCATCTCCCAGAGGAGAAAAAAGCCCTTTTGATTACACATGTTTCAGCACTTCATGTGCCTTTCTGAAATCGGGGCAATTCACATATGTGTCATTTCTTCCTTTCAGGAATCCGACGTGAGGAGATGAATTCGAGACTTTAGAGCTGAGATTTGAACCCAAAAAATGTTTGAAATATGAGAAACCGTTAACAAGGAAGAAATGACACATATGTGAATTGCTCTGATTTGAGAAAGGCACATGAAGTGCTGAAACACGTGTAATGAAAAGGGCTTTTTTCTCCTCTGGGAGATGCAACCAATTGTCATTGACACATAAAGACTTTGTAACAAAGTAACAGATGTGGCACAGTTTTTCTGTGAAAGTAATACATTTTTACAATTGAAAGCAGAGGTGAGGATTTTAGTCCTCCGAATCCTTTCACAAACACGTGACACAGATATACTACAAGTTTAACTGGGCGCAGGGCCGAAGCAGTTGACACTAAAAAAACCCCAGCAAACTTTCAAGAGTTTTAAAATGATCATCGCATGTCTCGCACCTGTTTCCATTTCATTCATGGGTTTCTCAAAGCTTTCCTTCAGCTCAGTATTCAATAATATTTGCAAAGCATTTCTTTACTTCGATAGTCAATGATACATGCTTCTTATTTAGGCATCTTCACTTTAAAGTTCAGCGTTTTGTTCATAGTATTCCAAAACCCCTTACTTCGAATTCAGTCACTTGCGTATACATGTTCCTTACAGTCGACATCACCATATGCCTTGCAGTAGCCCCAGGAGCGCCCTGGTACAAGTGATTCCTCTATTTCACTCACCGGTCCTTGGCGGCTCCTCTGGGTGGTGTTCTCGTTCTCTCTCGTTCTCTTGTTCTCTCTCTCTCTCTCTCTCTCTCTCTCTCTCTCTCTCTCTCTCTCTCTCTATCTCTATCTCTCTCGGCTCCGTGTACACTTTTCTGTGGGTCTGTGAGAAACGCTTGCCTGCTACGAATCCTGCTGTGGATTGCCGGTAGCTCCACCTCTCCCTCGCGGATTCTGCCCTGTCTCGCAGCACCTGCGAGTCCTCGGTGCCCCACAGTTGCGGCTGTGGGCACCATACAGAAAGGACTCTGCCCGCCTTGTTCCTTGAACAACCTGCTTGGGCCCCGCTGTCACAACTTCCGACAGCACCGGCCAGCTTCCTGGCCTCCAGGCAGGACACTCCTCGGCACCACCTTCTCTTGGAGGACCTCAACCCTCTTAGGCTTGTTTGTCCCAGCCCGGCGTCCGTCCTGCTGATCTCTTTCCCTTCAGTCGCCTCCACCTTTTATGCACATGTAGATGATTAACAGGTTGCAGGTGCGTATTCTTGTGTGCAATTGCCTGACTACAATTATTTGTGTTCTCTGGACCTGCCTAACCCTCACAATAGTTCCCAGTCCTCTTCTCCGTCCCAGTACTCGAGTGGCATGACTGAGGGGAAATATAAGTAAGTGGTTGGCAACAACTTATAAAGGTAGGGAGAGGATAAGGTTTGCTTTCACAAGGGAAAGTGGGTACCATGTCTCAGCTGCAGACACCCTCTCCCAAATCCCCAAGAACCCTCCACCCAGCTGATACTCCTTCGCATTGCCACCCCCAGAATCAGGATCCAAGAAAGATGGGCTTTCCCTGGCCACCTGAGAAGAGGATTCAAGGGGAATAGGTGTGAGGATGCCTTCAGGTTTCTCACAGAAGTCAGTAGGGATACCCAACACGCCAGTTATGCATTCAGTAACCAAACCTCTCGCGTTAGAAACTATTCTGACACAAATGCAATCCTCCAAAACCCCTCAGTCCCAGTCAATGTGTTGGGCTGAGACCTTTTATTCAAACTGAAGTGTGCTTTATATTTCACCCCAGAAAAGGATTCCTGAATGAAAGGAGAGTGGTCCAATGATTTGAAAGCATTAGTTAACTCTGACAGCTTCTCTGTGGTGAACACATCACAATAAGGTAGGATATACTCACACTGCCAAACCTGTTAGGACAAATGCAGAACCTTTTAGGAAGCTGTCACGCATTCGGCAGTACCCATTGAAGCAGGAAAAGCATCAACCTCCCCAAAAATTAAGTCACTTCTGAATCAAGGTATAATCGTCCCAATTACTAGCCAATGCAACACCCCAATATTGTCTGTGAAAAAGCCAGGGAAACCAACATTCTGTTTTTTCGAAGACCTTAGAGCTGTTAATGTGGTGGTAGTACCTTAATTTTCAGTTGTGCCAAACCTGTTTACAATACCGTCATGTATCGCTCCCAAAGCTACCCACTTTACAGTAGTGGATTTGTGCCTTGCATTTTCCTGCATCCCACATAAGTATAGTCCATATTTGTTTGCATTTTCATGCAGAGGAAACCAGTACACCTAGACCAGGTTGCCCCAGGGGCGCACTGAGTCACCTGCCCTCTTCTCCCAGAAATTGAAAAAAGAGTTGCATGACATAGGCCTTGGTAAGTCTGGCTTGGTTCAGTAAGTGGAAGACCTACTGATAGCTTCACCATCTTATGAGATATGCAAGCAGGACACACAAGTATTGCTGACTGCACTAGCAGATAAAGGCCCTAAGACATATGAATAGAAATTACGAATGCGCTGGCAAAGAGTACAGTACATGGGTTATGATGTTACGGAGGATCCACAATTGATAGTTGCCTCCCGGAAGAAGGCAGTTTGCAAGACCCCAAAGCCCCAAACTGCCACTCAGAAAAGCATTTTAGGCATGGTAGGGTATTGCCAGTAGTGGATTCTAAGATATGCAGAGATTGCTATGCCCCTATAGCAGTACACCCATGTTAATACTGTAGAGGCACTGCAGTGGACTCTAGTAGCTGAGGAAGCTCTTTTATAAAGAAATGAACAGTTTATCGAGTGCTTCTGCATTGATTCTCCCAGATTACAAGAACGGATTTACACTATTCCTTTGGGAAGGAAGCATAGCTTGGTGGCAACGTATTCATCTTAGAAGCAAGACAACGCAGCACAACACAGGTCCGAATCTGGATCCTGCAATTAGAAACCACGCGCTGGTATTAAACACGTTCTAAAAGAACAGTTAGATATAATTGTACTGTCACAAGAGCACTGCTTTTGTTTTGGCATTCACCATAAGCCTTTGACTTTTTATAGTGAAGAATTAGACCCAGTTGCTGCTGGAATGCTGCCTTGCCTGTGATCATTTGCGGCAGCTGACCTTTCAATGGAACAATGTGAGAATATTGTGTTGGGATCTCTCTTAGACATTGCATTCTCTCACTCAGTTGTTTCTCTCTTGCTCAAAACGAAAACCCAGCATATGTCTGTATCTTGGGCTAGCAAATATGAAATTCTCCTCCAGTGAACCTAGCATCTCTGCTCTCCACTTGCCAGGATGACGAACCGCATGAGACCCAACCCCACAATTATGTTACTACTACAGATTTCTTATTGACACCCCAAACAGATTTTCAACCGATGTTTCGCTCCCCGAGGCAGATCTGATTAACTTCATGGATGCATCTTGTTATCAAGAGCAAAATAGGAATTTGTTTGCAGTATATACAGTATGTGAGGCTGGGGAGGTGATGGAGAGTGGGAAGTTACTTCCACATAGATCAGAGCTGATGGTACTCACTAGGGCATACAGACTAGCTGCTCAACAGTCTGGTAACATTAATACACGATGTATACCTTGGGGGGAGCCCAAGAGTTTGGTCAACTCTGGAAACGGATGGGATTCTTGACCTTGACAGGATCCCCCGTTAGGAACAGCTGGTATGCAAAGGCACTCCTAGATGCCATTATGCTTCCTGAAAACATATGCATAGTCAAATGTGCCTCATCAGCCTTTAGATGACTACATTAGCTGTGACAATGACTTTGCAGACAGGCCAGCAAAATGGGTCTCTGTTTCTGATTCGGAGGATGAATACGTTAACCCTGTTAAGTTCTGTTCCGACCCCTTCCCATTTAACACCCAGGAAGAATTGGGACAAGTGCAAGAAAATGTCTCCTCCAGTGAAAAAGATAGCTGGAGCAGAAAGTTCTGTCGATTACACAAAGATTCTCTGTGCAGAGATAACCAAGGCTGGTTAGTGGGACCGAAAATGTTATTATCAGACCTTGTCAGGGTGTACTATGGCCCAGCTCAGGTAGGAAAGGAAATAATTATTGCCATTTAAGAAGTCCTGGTTCACCCCGGAGTTCTCCACAATGTATCTATAGTATTGTAAGTGTTGCATCATCTACCTCTGGAATAATCTGGGAAAAACCATTCCTGCCACCCAATGGGACACCCTTCCCCTTATGACTCTTTTGTAGGTCTTCAGATTGACTTTCTTCATCTTGCGTGTTACACTAATTGACAATATCTCCTTGTGATTCTGAATGTGTTTTCCTGGGTGAGTTGAGGTGTACCCCTGTCAAAAGGCTTATGCTGTAACAGTGGTTAAGATATTCGTCCAAGAGTTTGTGCCCAGGTTTAGTGTATCTGTTACCATGAACACTCACCAGGGGTCGCATTTTGTAAATTAAGTGGTGAAAACACTCCTGACAGCTCTGTGCAATATTTGTTACATTCCCCACACTATCTTCAGTCTGAAAGGGTGGTAGAGAGAATGAATGGTGTAATCAAAAATAAATTTGTAAAGGTATGTCAATAGACTGGGTTAAAGAGGCCTGACACCCTTCCCCTTGTTTTGTTCAGTATGCAAAGCACTTCTGGAAGACAAACAAGAAATTCCAGGTGGAAGCCCTCACAGAAGACCATGCCAACCTCTACCGCAAATGGACCAACTGAACACCCCCAACTGAACTGTGACTCTCTACTGGAAGCCTTCAATGCCAACCTCTCAGCTGCCATTGATCAGCATGTGCATCTGAAACAATGCACCTACAAACCGAAATCCTCTGAACCCTGGTACAAGCAAGAACTCAACCTCAGCAAAAGAGTCATCAGGAAACGATAGAAAACCTGGCGCTGCTCAGGACGGCATCTGACCTGGTGCTCCTCAAGGGATGCAGAGCAAACCGCAGATATATATTCAACACAGCCAAGGCCTCCTACTATCAGGAAACCATAGCAGAAGCAGGCAACAAAAGCAGAGCCGTCTTCAATGCGATCAAGCACTGCAACCCACTACCCTACCCTACCCTGCCACACTACACTCCATCGAAAAGAAAATCCACAACCATCGACACCTTCTTCATCCACAAAATTAGCAAGATTCGTCTGCACATAGACACCAGCTCTGCATCTACAGGCCCACCTCATGTCGCTCCTCGCAAAACCTCCACACCCTGGACAACATTCAAGACACACTCTACAGAGGAATTGGTAGAAACCCTGGCCACCCTCAAAGCCATATCATATACAGGCGACATCCTCCCAGCATCCATCCTTAAGACATTTCCCACAGAAGTGCTCCTTCCCTACCTGGAGATCATCCACAGCTGCCTCCTAACTGAAGGCACCTTCCCATTGACCTTAAAGGCAGGACAAATACTCCCTCTACTAAAGAAACCCACGCTGGATCCCGACAACCCGGGTAACTATCACCCAACCCCCCTCTTTCCCTTGTAAGGAATTCATGGTGGCAACAGCAAAGACAGACACAAGTGGTCACCGTTCTAGGGTGTTTATTAAATTGTGTAATGGGCGAGAAAAACACCTAATCTAAACCTAAATCTAAGATGGGACAAGCTACGACCATCCAATAATAATAAGGCAGTCCTAGTGGCATCATGTCAAATAAAAAGGGCCAATACAAAAAAATAAACTATTACCAATCCTTACAACTAAGTTACAAAGTAGTGTGGGATAATGTTCTCGAGAAAAGAAAAACGTGTTCACCAAATAAGTCAGGATGGTATGGTTGGGTCTTCCTTACCCATGTTTTTGGCAGGGGACTAGGCAGGACCTTTGAGCACAGCACACTCCTGGGCCTCGCCATCGCGAGGTTACAGTTCCTTTCAACGATGCCGGGACCTTCAGTGGCCAAGTCTCTTGCCTACAAAAGTCTCTTCCCTTAGAAGGCTGGCTGTATTAAAATAACAAACTTAAAAAAATGTCTTTCATAATCTGTCACGTTGGACGGTTGCTCCTCGCCCCTTGGATCCCCCCTTAGTCGGGCTCTGATCCTTCTTGTTACGTTAGCTGCCTCAATCGGGTTCACTATGGCATTTCACTCAAAAACGTATTCTTCAACAGTCTCAATGACCTCTTAACCAATTATGCATTGTGGACTTCCCTCAGCCGGGTTCACAATGTTCATAGGTGTTCTAACACTATGCAGGGATTCACTTTCCTTGGTTTTTCCAGCCCCCAGTCAGGGTTCTCTTAAGTCCCAGTCAGGCTTTTCTCAAGCCCACAGTCAGGCTTTTTCCTAGCCCCCAGTCAGGCTTCACATATTAATCACTTTTCTCCAATTTGTCGAAGACTTTAGAGTACATGAGGGATTTTGCTCGATCCTCATAGGACCACTTTGGCACTTTTCACTGGCCTCTCCTACTGCCTCTGGGCTCTCGTAGCTTCAACAAAACAACATAACCCGAAAAAGGCTTCAGTCTGAGCCCTTCGAATGAGCTTCCCGGCGACGCAGTACCCCTCTGCTTCTGAACCTTTTTCTGATAAATCTTTAAGGTTCAATTATACAAGTTCTTTGTTCAACAAGGTTGCCGCCTGCAACCTTGGGTCCAGCACAGTTGGATTACTATCAGTCTTCTCTGACTCACTGGCTGTGCTGAACTGTTGGAGTTTCTTGTCTCAGGAGTCAAGGATGGCACCATGGCGGCAAGTGCTTCTTCCCGCTTTGGTGATCAGAGTGGGAAGGCCCTGTGTGCCGTTGACACCTGTGACACCACAGGCCAGCTGGACCTTCAGTCTCATGAATTTCCTTTCGGAGGCTTTGCAGGTCTGAGTTGAAAAGGGCAAGGGCAACTCCCTCCTCGTCGTCTCTTCAGGTCTCGCCACCTTTCTCCTCCGTTTGAACTGCCAGTTCGGTGTAGCTGTATCGTCATGTGTTCAGCCTTGCTCAAAGTGCGCTTTTGTGCTCTGACTTTTATCCCTGTAGTGAAGGGAAAGGACCGTCAGATGTGCGTAGTTATTGTCACGTAAACGGCTCAGGTGTCAGTCCATTGTCCGTCACGGTGTAGGAAAGTGTTCATGTTGGAAAGAGGATGGGAGGGAGCAGAGCTTCTGAATATCCTACAGGGTAGGATGGGGAAAAGATGTTATAGGGAAAGGGGTACCGCATCTCACCCTTCGTCCCACTTTTACTCTCAGAGAACCACTCATCCAGTTGATCCTCCCGCACTGGTCCACCCCCAGGAAATGGATCCAATAGTGATGGCCGTGTCCTGCCCAACTGGATGACAGGTCCCTGTGGATTAGTGAGTAAGACACCTTCAAGTTTCTCACACCTTCCTATGTACGATCAGGAAAGCAGTAGCCGTGCAACTGCAGCAACACATCGACACTAACAATCTCCTCCAAACCTACCAATCTGGGTTCAGACCCAGATGCAGCACTGAGACGGCAACCATACAGGGGGTCGGCAACGCCCTCAACATCCTTGACAACTTCCACCCCTGCCTCCTTGTTCTACTCGACCTCTTGGATGCTTTTGACACAGTACACCAGGTGGCGCTCATGGACACCCTACATCGATGCATGGGGATCAGCAACCTTGTCCTACGCTGGTTCAAGTCCTACCTCACCCACCACCAGCAGTTTTTTCAGATTTTATTTATTTATTGTTCGCTTGTTAGGCGCTTATACAGTAACTAAATTCTGTTTTAGAGCACCCACAGGGCAACAGGAAGGGGACAAGCGGATGAGAAACATTCAAGTACATAAAAAATATAAATACAGCAGGGGACGGAGGGTAAAGACGAACCGATTATGGCTTGAGAGTGTTCAGAACGTGCAAGTGCAGAAGGGCGGGGGAATGGTGTAGGTGCTGGGGTGCTCATGGGTGAGCAACAGGTGAAGTGCAATGTATGGTAACTGTAAGCCTCCAGGGTGGAGTGTGTGCCGAGGCAAGCGCTGAAGATGGACAGAAGGTGGGGGCGATTTTGGTGTGGGGGTGGGTCAGGGCCCAGAGGATGCATAAGGGCCCTGGACACCAATCGAGCAACTGTGAGATTAGCAGAGGTGGGGGGGAGACTCCTAGATCCCTAATTCTACCTGTCGCCTATGGAGCCCCGCATTGTTCCATCATCTCCCCAGTGATCTTCAATCTATGCATGGAAACGCAGGGATCCCTCCTAGCCACACACAACATCCACCAATATGCCAACAACATCGCTTTACCTCAAGATCGACTTCATCAAGGACATCCACCGGCTCAAAACTTGAGACTCGCTGATGCAGTCTTGAACGCCCAGTGCATCCTTGTAGCTCAACCCCTCCGAGACCCAATTCTCACTACTCACGACACCGAACACCCAGACATACAGACTGAACACCCAGACATACAGACCTGGCTATCAACGAGGAACCCCGAGGGCCTCCCACCGAGCTCACCTTCTGCCCCAAGTCCCTCGGGTTCAACATCGGTAAACACTTCTCCTTCAAGGCACACATGGCTAAGAAAACTTGGACAGCTTGGTACCAGCTCTCACTTCTGCGGAAGGTCAAGCCCTTCCTCCCCCGGGACAGCTTTAGATGCACTGTTCAAGCACTGGTCCTATTCCACCTGGATGTGGGCAATGCCCTCCTCGAAGGCTTCCTGTCAACATCCTTTGTACCACTGAGAAGTCTCCTACACACGGCTGCATGCTTACACAGATATGACCACATCACCCCGGCCCTCATCGACCTGCACTGCTCCCACTGCATTCACAAATCACTTTCAAGTTTTGCTGCAACATCTATAAGGAGTCGCCCTCATGTCACCCAGCTACCTTGCATAGAAACTCTGCATCTCCGGCAGACCGCGTACCACCAGAACCAGGACACATGCAGACTTGAAATCCACAACTGCAAAAAGGAAAGGACCAGAAAACAAGCTTTCTCTGCCTACGCCCCAAGATTATAGAACCTCCTCCCTGTCTGCATCGGACTTGGCCCCTGCTCTTACAATTCAGAAGGACCCAAGACCCACCTCTTCAAGGAATCTCTCCTCAACACCTAAGCCATCACCCCACCCACTGTGCAACCTAACTCGCCAGATGCCATCCGCCTCTCTCCTCCCTGCTACCCTGTACAGCTGTACCCCTCCTCTGTTCCCTCTGTATCCTACCCCTGTTGTATACCTGTTCTGTTGTTACCTCTGGAAAATGCTCCATTGTGCATCTGTACTGTTGTATACGTATATGAAGTGCTCCATTGCTTCTCAAATCTAGTCCCGCGCTCAATAAATACCACAATAATTATAAAAAAAATCAACCAGGGCTCAGCCCTTACGAAATAAGGGTGGCCCATGAGGCTCCCTTCATCTCCACCACTAAGATCTGTCAGTCTGCACTTAACTGATGGCAAACTATTGGGGTATTGAAGTTCTTCATTTCTTCTGTTCGTTTTATTCATAACCAGGTCAAGGCAGTTCTGCAGTACGATACCACTTTCTGCAGCCAGGTGATTTTGTACTGTTGACGATACACCAGATGAAGTCGGCTTTGGCTGCATGCTGGAATGAGCCACATCACGTTTTTGTTGCTCTCAAACTCTGCTGTTAAGGTACAGGGGCGCACACGTGGCTCCATGTGATCTACTGCAAGCGGGCTGCAGCACCAATCGCTGGAAAGCTTGGAAAGCTATAAGGTCTGTTTTATGCGTTTGTTATATTGGTTTCTATCCTGGTCTAATTTTTTTTAATTTTTTTAAGTTTAATGATTTTGATTAAGTTGATAAAACATATCATACAGAACTGCTGAACAGTCATTGTCATTTCACATGAAAACTTGTCACATAACTATTGCATAACCATATCAACATCATCAGCCCTCGTGAACCCAAGAGGGTGATTAATGGAAGGGCAAGCAACCCTTAGCAGGACTATACACTACAGCCCATGTCCCTTTAAAAAAAAACGTGATTAAATAATAGCCGACTTCCTCTGTGTTTTATTTCCAGACCCATGGACTGCGAAACTATAGAAAATAATCCTGATGTCGTCCTGGTGACGCGAGAAAATTAATGACTTATACAATTTTATAACAGTAATGAGCATAACGAAAGAGAGTGTAGGGAGTGAACAGATACGTTGCGGCATGATTGAATCCTTCCTTCATGTACAAGGGAAAGTATGAGTGTGGAGTGGGAAGCGGACCTGTTCAAGAATTACCTGAAATACTGATCACACTCTGCTGTCAAATTTAGCAAATTTAAAAAAGAGGTGGAAGGTAAAAAGGGCACATGCCCGTGCCTTCTCTCTCTCTCTCTCTCTCTCTCTCTCTCTCTCTCTCTCTCTCTCTCTCTCTCTCTCTCTCTCTCTCTCTCTCTCTCTCTCTCTCTCTCTCTCTCTCTCTCTCTCTCTCTCTCACACATACATTTTGCCTATAAGATTCATCATAACCTAACTGTCAGTAGTGTTTCACATATAGAATCAGACAAAACGAAACATTTCACAAACGTAAAGAAGTATGTATTGTCAACCCCATGCCCCAAATTGGTAACACCCCACCCTCTCCAGCTGGAATATTAGAATATATTGCTAGATCCTTATTGTTTTCCAAATTTACCAACCCTGCTGATTTTTAGTAATGCAACCACAATTATAAATGGATATACAGGGATACCCATACGTACAAAAAGACAAGCTCGTAGGCAAAAATATTATGCATATAGTGGACTTGGTTTAGATGCTATAGAAGATGTAGTTCACCCTGAACTGTCTAACAGTTGGTACACTGATATGAGTGTGGTGGGAAGAAATGGAGTCGATGGAATTTATTTGTGTTCATTGATACTGCATGCGTCAGGGGCACCCAAGGTCCTATTGCCACAGGAAATACCAATTCTAGAGGCACAGTGCCTAGTACATCTTGCGCTGTGTAGGCCCAGAGGCACTTTCCAAGCACACAGTGTAAGACTCAAGTGGTGGGTGCAGATAGCCTGAAATGTAACAATGCAAAAAGCAATCAATGCCTAAATATACGCTTTTTGATAATAGAAGGACTAAAATACTTGAATAACAAATGGCAAGAAACAACAGTGAGCTGCATGGCAGAGGGCCTCATGGGATACTAAGAAGGGGTTCTGGCAAGGGTGGAAGATGCATGTACAGTTGAGCCTCTCCTGGGGGCCATCCGCCCAAGAAGGTCAATGGCTGTGTTTGTGCCGGTAGAGGGACTCCCAGAACGCCCCCTTGTTTTGCATGTACACAATACTGGACTGAACATATCAGATAACTAACATGGATTGAAGCAATGGAGAAACTAGTAAAAGTGAACAGAGAAGAAACTTATGAACTTTCCATTCACAGCGCTGGAACGATGCACCAGGGGAATCCAGACGTGGACCCCTTGCTCACTGTTCTTAGAGAGGCAAAGCTCCACATCACTGATGAGGCCCGATTAGGCCAAAACATGTGTCTGGGTTTGCTGTTGGTACTCTTGTTCAGAGGAGAATTGCCTAGAATTTCGGTGCTGGACTGCCCCTAGGCAGGACAAAGACTGATATGCAGGACTATTTCTCCTCTGTGAGCTAAAGACTTGGTTGAGACTCTCCCGGGGGCCATCCACCCCAGAACAGGTCAATGGGCTGAGTTTGTGCCGGTAGAGGGACTCCCAGAACGCCCCCTTGTTTTGCATGTACACAATACTGGACTGAACATATCAGATAACTAACATGGATTGAAGCAATGGAGAAACTAGTAAAAGTGAACAGAGAAGAAACTTATGAACTTTCCATTCACAGCGCTGGAACGATACTTGTAGGATCCAATGAACATTGCAACAAAACTCTAGTCGTTCCTGATCTTACGGAAGCACCACGGCAGTGATGGATTACTACTGGTGTGTGGCCAACAAGCGTACTTGCACCTCGCACTATCATGGAGGGGCTATTGTCGCTGGCCACACTGCCTTCAGCCCTTCTGGTAATCCCAGAAGTACACTTGCAAGGTGGCCAACAGAAGCTTTTGTCGCCCTACCCCCTTGCCAACTCATGAAGAAGAAAAGCACCTTGCCAACACCACAGGTTTGCATCCTCCCTAAAAAAGAAGAAGAGGTCAAACTGCCTGTCCCAGGACTCGCAACCCTGCTCAGTGAAATAATAGACAAATAGCGGCTCTTCCGCAAAGCAGAGACTTTTTTTGCCTCATTGTTGCTGTCCGGGGTACAAGCTGCGGCCAAAGCAAAATGGTTGCTGGCAACTAATACAACACGCAAACGACACCGAACAAGGATTCAACTTCATAAAAGCGGAATTCCAGGCCCTAAGACTGATGCCGATGTAGAATAGGTACATCCTGGACATGATCACTACCGTGGAAGGGAGGCAGTGTGAAAAAATGGGAGATTCTTGCAGCACATTCATGTTTCCCGAAGATGCTGAAAATGGCTCATATCATAGAGGCGGTACACAACTTGGAAGTACGTATGAAGGAGGAAGCTGGCATACAGAATGAGGACTCGTTTGATCTGGCTTTTTCTTGGGCTCCATCCTGGATGGGGCGATAGTGTAGATGCTGGTACCTCTCATCGTTTTTATTTTGGTCCTTTTTTGCACATGCCATATGGGACTCTGATGTTGTGCAAAAGCAGTGCCAAATAGCGCAATGATGATGGTCTCGATTGGGGTAGCGCCCAAAGTATCCTGTGGTACCACAGAAAGCGGTATCCAGACAGATGACCCCAAGAAAACCTGTATGGTTGAGATTTATCACCCCTTACATCCCTCTGGCACTCTCACCAAACCCCCACACGACCTTGAGATCTACACCGAACACTGGGTTGACTTAGCTGGGAATGGAGGTTGCATTTACATGACGTGTACCTCTGAAGAATACGCCCTGTCTGGAGAAAGCTTGCGGGATGTGTGCAAAGTATGGGTCACAATTACAGGCTCGCCCCCATATTTAGAAGCTAGAAGATTAGATGAAGAGAAATCCAGTAGAAATGCTGATGAATGGGCCCCTGGGGACACCTATTGGGGAGTTTGTTACTGTAGAAGTAACGAAAAAGGGGAATGTTGGGAAGGAGACGGGGTCATTCCACCCACACTAGGCGATACCAAATAAGACACAAAAGTTAGAAGACAGATCCAGGGAGAAGGGGGGAGGAGGGAGCACACAAAGGGGTGGGGGGTGAATGATCACTGTAGTGCATGTGCTAGAAGCCATAGAAGAGACAGAAATGCGAACGCCATTTTGAACAAATGGCAGCCATTCCAGAATGTAGGCCAAAGCGTGGCGAACAGTATTAGGTGCTTGAATATTAGGTCCCTCGTATTGGCGCGAACAACACCCCCACCCGGCCCATGAAAATCCTCCATTGTACCAAATAGTCTGTTGCACACAGGAAATAATGCATCCTGCAAGGTCATGGGAAGGGAGCAGCGTGCCTCTTGGCAGTATCATCCCACGAGACAGATAGCAAGGCCTATGCCCCCAATGATCCTGGCACGAGAAATGGGTTTTGCAATGCTTTTATCCTGGCCATAAAACCTGATCATAAAACCTTTACACCCCTCGATTAATCACCAAGATCGGAAGGCAAGGCTATCACGCCTTCAGAATTGGGTCACGTGAATTGTGCAGCGAGGTGCAGGGTAGCGACTAAATGATAGCACAACACTAAAGTAGAGGACCTTGGGAGTTGCTGAGCTGCCTCGGAAGGATTGAAGCATGCAAGTTAGTGTGACCTCAACTTTTTTACAGCCCATTGACATGTTTGCCAGGTGTTTCAAACAATGGTAAGATAACAGTGCATAACAATAGCCAATTAGTGTTAAACCAGCATCACCACGGATAACGAGCCCAGCAGCACCCACGTGGATGGAGATACAGATGGACCAATGGTCTGGCATCCCATATGGAGCAGACCACCAATTGGCATGGTGCAATTGTACTGTATAGTATGACTTCATGAGTGACGCTGTCTGTAGTTATAAGGTACAAAAAAGGTAGCAGGCTCCCCTCTCTAGAAAGAACATGACAAGATAACCTGTTCTGTGTTTTTTCCCCACTTTGAGAGTCCGCAGCCATCGCTTTTTGCTCACTGTACTTTTCACAAAAGAGGAATATACATTTGCATATCAGTCTTTGTCCCGCCAATAAGGGCAGACCAGCACCGAAATGACAGGCAAACCTCCTTTGAAAAAGAGTACCGACAGCAACCCCAGACACGTGTTTCAGCCTTGCTGGGCCTCATCAGTGAGGTGGAGCTGTGCCACAGTGAGCAAGGGGTCCACGTCTGGGTTACCCCGGGTAACTTAGGGTGACCAACCCAAGTTCCTTGCAAAAATACAAAAACGGTAGCAGGCGCCCCTCTCTAGAAAGAACATGACAAGATAACCTGTTCTGTGTTTTTTCCCCACTTTCAGAGTCTACAGCCATCACGTTTTGCTCACTGTACTTTTCACAAAGGAGGAATATTCATTTGCATATCAGTCTTTGTCCATGGTGCAGTTGCAGGAATCCCAAATAAATCTATATAGCGAAAGGGTGGAACCTGAACCAGGATGGGACATTAGAGAGGTAGTCAGGCAGTCCTATCACAAGGCTTCCACTCTCATACAGTTAGAAACAAATGGGGTAGGGGGCTCCGCACCCCCAATGATGTCATTGGAGCAATATACTCAAAGGTGTGTCAGACAGTTATCATAATATACAGAAGGACTGACATCTGGTCCCATCTCTCCATATCCACCTTCTTTGTTGCACACCCTTTCCCCCCATTTTACACAGCATGGGAAGGGAGTGAGCGCAGTATATATTTTCTAGCTATATGGGGCTATGTGTTGCTGTGATTTGATAGCTTACTCCAGTTAGACACCACACACCACCTAACATCGATCAGTCATTCACATCCCTCCCCAAGCTGCCAAGCAGGTGTGGCTCTTGGAGGATCGAGATTATCCTTTATCCCTAACCACTCTTCCCCATATGTGTTCCTCATTCACTTTTAAATGGCCAACTGTTGGTTTTGCCACCTGTGTCAGGTGGCTAGGGAGCCTGAGGTTATTCTCCTGGTACAATGGGATGGACACTTAAAACTTTTGCCACCCACTGTTAATTATATGTGATGTGAAACATTTTAAACTGTATGCGTTTAAAAGGTGTTGGTCCATGTGGTTGATGGCAGCTTCCAAAGGAGGTGGGCACTGAAATGGGATTTCTGCAAGATTTTCTGAAGTTGCTTGCTTGCAATGTACCTGTGATGACTAGAAATCCATATGAAACGTATGCATGTTTGATAGTCCCACACTCTGTGAACTCTGGGGAACAGCTTTCTCACTAACTTATTGAAAACCGTCATTTTGGTAGGAAAAGGCTAAGTTCTGCGAATTCCAGATAGCCCATCTGCAAGAGGCAGGACTGCAGGTCACCCATACCAGAGTTTGTGACGAAATACAAAATGTACGTTTTTCTCTCCATTTCTCCTAGATCGTGCGGTAGATGCCTTCTTCCAAAAAGGCTACTCCAAATCAGCAATTTAGAAATGCTATTTTTAAATCTTTGGCTGGTGCTATGGCTGCTTTTGTACTTGTCTGCACCCCAAACCCATAGTAGCTCTATAAGTCTTGTATTCCCAAACTCTGCAGATACGAGGTGCAACTTTCTCAGAGAAATATTTTTAAAGGCTTACATGTAAAAACATTTCAAATGTACATGTTGTCTGTGGTATGAGCATGAACATAGTCTCTCACTTTCTCCCTCAAACACACACACTATCTCTCACAAACCCCCTTTTCTCTACTCTCAACTGAAATAGTACCACACTCTAAGCCAATACCTTACCTTCACACTCTCTCTAAACTTTATTCTCCCCCACCTCCTGCTCCACCTGGTGCATGCTCCTCAGTGGTCTCTTAGTCCACCTGCGCTCTTCCTGACCTCACCAAAAATCCTTTCGCCCACTTCTGCACTTGCTGGCTTTTTTGTAGTCTAGCCTTACCTATTGGGGATTTCCTCAGAGCTCCCATTGGCTCTCCATGTGAAAAAGCTCCCCTTGGCCATTCCCTTGTTCAGCTGCTCCCCTGGTGTAGTTTTGGGACTTCCTCCTGGAAGCCTTTATGTAGGCTTTCAGCCACTCCCTCTTTTCGGTCTGCATTTGTGTGGAGGCAGCTGTGTGAGGTGCTCCATGTTCTGTTCCATCCATGCTCTTCTGGCCAAGCAGTGACTCCTCTGCCCCCATCATGCTGCTCCGTTTCAGTTCATACCAGTCTCCGAGGATTATGTCAAATCCTTACTGGCTACACTGAAACCTACCAATGATGTACTTGTTCCAATGCTGGCATGCACTCTGAGGCGATTGGCTCCAGAGATTGCCCCTTTTATGACACAATTCATAATTAAATATAAATAAATCTCTTCTAGTCTAGTGGCCATAAGCTGAAAAAAGCCATTGTCACGCCACTCTTGAAAAAGCTGAACCTAGACCCAGCCATCCTTCAGAATTACTGGCCGGTAAGCGGTCTTCCATGGCCTGGGAAAATTCTATAGAAGGTGGGTTACGTGCCAATTTCAGGCTTCTGTGAAGAGGGAATAACTGCTATATTCCTTTCAATCCTTATTTCGGCCAAAGTTTGTCGCTGGGGCAGCTCTGTTGGCTATACAGGATGATCTCTTAAGGGTCGTGGATGGATGCGAGTTTTCACTTTTGGTGATGTTGGACCTATTGTTAAAGACTCCAATCAAGCATTCCCACTAGGTCAGTGCCTTGTCTGGGATTGCTCAAGGGAAGCCCTTATTTATATATTTTTATGACAAGTTATAATCTGGATGATGAACCCTTGTATCACGCCCCTCTCTGAGAATCCCCCTGACCCCACTGAGCCAAGAAGTAGGTTTGTTTTGCAAATTGAAAAGGTTTATTTGAAAAATTAAACAATAGATATATATCACACTTTTATAATAAATTAATATTTGATATCAAACTTAGACATATGACAGTGATCAACAATGGATGATGTTATACTAGCACACTGGTTTAATTACTTAGGAGTCGTATAGAGGATAAGATGGCTGAGTGCTTTATATGGTACAAGGAAATGCAAGGTGGAAAAGAAGCAACACAGGAATAAACTTGATATGATTTCAGCAAAAGGTAATAGAATCACTTTTCCCCTTTTGGCGACTCACCCCCCCCCATGCAATAGAAGATGGAAGGGAGAGCACACGGTTCTCAGGAATACAATCACAGTACAATACGAATTCAGTTCCCCCCCCTAGCAAGCTTAGCGAAAAACAGGTATGATTTTAAACACAGGCAAACTCCTTTTAAAGGTGGTGGCAATAAAGTGAAAAATATACTCAAATTGCTTTTAATTCCCTATAGGAGGTTCAGGGTGAGTGAGAGATACTTTAAATCAGTTCAGGCCAGCCCTATCAATGGTTCAGGGAAGGTTACATGGTTGAAAACGGAATTCCGTAATGGAAGCAAAAAACAAATGTTTTTACACGTGGCTGGAATGAAGCAAAATGTCAAATCGCGGCAATTTAGTCGCGTGCGTCGAGCGCAATTACGGAGGAAGTATAAGGAGCTTGTTGGAAAGCCTAGATTCTTAGCTTTAAAATAAAAGTTAAATCACGCTTCTATCACAAACGGTTCAAGAGATACGGACGATTTTGGGATGGTAGTTTTTCAGAAATGAAATTTTAAAGTTTCAAAATGACAGATGACAGTTTTGCAGCTTTGAATCAAAAGAAGGGACACGATTTCTATGATGCAGTTCTCAATAGGTTAAAATTGTTTGAATTAGATTATTTTAAACTAAGAGATTGGGTTTTGCACAGTTCTGGCTGAGTACTCACACTATATTTTGGACAGGAATGCGACTTCGTCACGGATCGGGTCAGGATTGGCTGCGGTTCTCTCGCCACTTGGTACTGGTTCTCTGGTTCTGTTCACAGCGATCTGGGTCAGCTCTCAGCACTGCACAGTTCTGGTCTCTCTGGATCTTTGGTCTCTCTGGATCTCTGGAGATTGATGGGTTTGAAGTCTGGAGTCTCCCGGCAAAGCGTCCCGCAAGAAAGTGGAACGTGAATGTCTCTAACTGTCCTGCACAGTCTCCTTTTATGTTTTTAGAAAGTGAGTGGGTCGGCTCATTCTGCATGCCCAACCCTCTCAACTTATCATTGGCCAGTTCCTCCTCTCTCCCTTGATTGGGGGAACTGAGTTGTGAGTCAGTGATGAGGTAGGTTTATGGTCAGAGGATCCTCCCCTTGTCAAATTGCACACAAATCTATTTCTGATCCAAATACATATTTCCCAGATACATAAGTGGTTGACATTACATGTACATATTACAGATTACGTATGGTACATTCTGTTCCAACTCTGATGTTTCTAAGAGCTTGCATTCAAAAATGACAACTTATTTTCGTTTTTAGTTGGTTTACTGATATCGGACGTTTACCAAAAATGGCACGCATGTACACCGCCTTTCTACCCATATTCCAGTAAATTTTAATTTTTCTAGCGTGAACCCCGTGTCTGCAATCTCCATAATTCATGGGGTTTTGCCTCAGAACATGGTACAGAGTTCTAACCTCTCTTAAAATGTGCACAGAAAAATAACAAGAATTATGATATTATTTATATAATTTTTACAAGTCTGCACTATAAATTATCCATCTTTTTAAAATTATGCTCTGGCCCCGAGGGGTGTGGTTTTCCAAAGCACATGGTGGAATTTCTGGTTTGTCCACTTCCCCCAAGCTCAGCTTGCTACAGATGCAGTGCCCTTCCCTGTTTCCTTCCAAGAGGAAGCCATTTACGACCCCCCTAATTTAACATTTGCCTGGGCCAAGGACAGTGCTTTTAGTTTCCTGCAGTCCCCAGGTGCCACTCCCCTAATTCAATCAGAGAGGTGTCATCTCCTTTTGGCAGGGGCAGCAGAATGCAGCCAGGCCTGGGAACACAGCTGCCCGATCAAGTTTCAACTCCTGTCGGGGGTAGTTGCCGGGCAGAATTCACTCTCTTCAAGCCAGGCTTCAGCCAAATGTCACTTTTGTTCAAACTTACAATTTTTACGCATGCAGCTAGAACGCTGATTCTAAGTTCAAAACGATGACATTTAACAGTTGCAAAACTATGTGACACTCAACAGTAGGTCACTCATTTATTTTAAACATTTAGATTTTAGTGGCTTTCAGTCCAATTTAACTTAGGCTGCTGACATCCACAGCTCAGCCAGTTTCATTATGAACATTATTTTAGGCTCTTTCTTTTCCCAGATTTTGTATGCACACAAGTCTTTCTGCCAAATGTCTGCTGGTGTTCATTGAGATTTTTGAATATCTTGCAATGTTTAAAATAGGCATTTTTAGCTTGCATTTCAAAGAAACAAAGGTGATTGCAAAGCGCTTTTTGAGCCAACTGGCACTGCTGTTTTTCCTTTGGCACACATTTCACCCATGGCACTCCTGGCCCATCACGCTCGCACTGGTGGGTGGCAGGTCAGGGGAACATTTTGCTGTGCGCAAAACTGCACGGTTCTCCAGGATTCTGGCGCAAATGTGGGCTTTCCCACCATCTTGGATTTTCTAAGCCCACAGCACCAAATGTTGTAGCATAATAACTTGAACGTGGGTCAAGACACCCAATACTATCCACGGCCTTTGATACGGTAGATCACATCCTGCTCAGCCGGTTGAAAGCGATAGGTGATGTCTCAGAGCAAGCATTTAAATTGTTTGCAACCTTTCTATCCCATCATCAGCAGCAGATCAAATATTTTTTTTTTTCAGACCCAATATTCCTGGGTTGTGGAGTGCGACTGGGATCATCACTATTGCACTTACTCTTCAATCTTTACCTGCGGCCATTAATGGACATTCTGAGGGGCCATGCGGTAAACTTCCATTCTTATGCCGATGATACCCAGGTCTTCATTGAGATAGGCAATGTTGAGGAAACTTTCCTTAGGGTCAAACAGTGTCTTGATGTTGTAACTGGATGTTGGATAATCGGCTCCAACTAAATCCAACTAAGGCCGAGGTTGCGCTGTTTGGACCCAAACATTTACTTGCTGCAGGGAAGTGCCCCCCTCTACCCCCGTTCCATGCTTCTTGGAGACAGAGTTAAAGTTTGCTACTAAGAATAAACACTTTGGCTGTATCTGGCAGGATAATCTTGGTTACGAAGCCAGGTCAGTGCCAAGGTGCAGATGGTATTTTACTCACTGCGCTTACTATGCCATGCTTGCCAGTTGATGACCATGCTACCGTAGTGGGGCCTCTAGTTAACTCAAACCTGGATTATTGCAACAGCCTCCTTGCTGGCATTCTGGTCAATCAGGTTGCAAAAAGCACAGAATGCTGCTGTGAGATTGGTCTTCCGGCCGGGTAACTCCTCCCATGTTTCGGCCACTTGCTTCATTGGCTTGTAGTGGAGGATAGAATTGACTTTATAGGTGGCCTGTCTGATATATAAATGTCTGGACGGACTGCCCCTTTCTTATTTGTAGGATAAAATCAGCTGGTACCAACCATCTAGGACATTACGGTTGGGATTAATTACTGCTGAAAATCCCCTCCTCTGTTTGTGTATGTATGGGAGACAGAAGGTTCTCTGTCTATGGTGCTAGACTTTGGAATAAACTCCCACGAGAAATCGGTCCTTGGATTTACTCTATCAATTTCAGAAAGCCCTCAAAACCTACCTCTAAGTAAGGGAAAGGTAGTGGCTTCAGGTTCTTTAATATGCTTTCCCTCCTGTTTTATGGGCTCCCGCACAGTTTGCTTGTTTCCTATCTGATGTATAAACTGTGCCTTCGGTTGAGTTCGTTCTGAGCGCGGTATAGATGCACAAATAAAATCTCATATGCTGGTGAATTTGGTTTCAAATTGGGTTTGGGGATGATTTTTGTGTCCCTCCTCCTCTCCCGAAGTCGATTTTCAATCTGTCCATTTTCTGTGGCGCCCCCATTCCCCTGGGGTCTGTCTGTGGTTGGTGTGTTAGTGTCCCAGCCTTCTTGGGCAGGGAAAATCCTAGTGCATCCCATTTCTGACCTCGATTCCAATACTCTAATTGGTTTTCATGCTTGCGACAGGTGCCTTCTGGGAGTTGCATTTCTGAAAAAGAGACCTAGTCAGTCGAGAGGTTTTGCGGAAGGGTCAGTGGTACCATCGCTCTGCACATGCTCAAGCACTGTGGGGGTTACGGACTAGGTTCCCTTTTGTTCCCAGTTTTCTTTGGACATGATCACATCCCTGACCCGAACACATGTTTTAAATGGGGTTCGCTGTCTCACAGCAATACTTTTCTGAAGAAGCTTTTTATAACCAGTTCTAGGACTTTCAAGATCCCTGCTTTCCCTCTTTATTTCTAAACTCTCCTTCACGTTCTCTTCCACCCTTTTCCATTCCTTGTCTACCACCACCTCTCATGCACCCTGTCTAACTCCCTATTTCTCCCTTTCAATGTATTACTTTAATTCCTTTTTTTTCTACTGACAGTTTTATACTCTTTCCTCTCTTTCTCCCTTCTTCTTTCCAAGTCCCCATTCATGGCCTCCTCACTTTCATATCCCTCCTCCATTCATACTCTCCTTTATTGTAATTCGGGTCATCTGTCAATTTCTACTTGCTCTCTCTCCCCATTCATGAGTTCCCTCCTTTCTTCTCTTTATGCTTTCCTCATCATGTTGCAAGTGTTTTGAATGAGTCTGGTGATGCAAGCTGCAGTTACCACTGCCATCTATAGGATAATTGCTGGATCATATCCTTATCTGTCCTCAACTAAAAGTGGCAAATCGAGTGGAGTATGACACTTGCTGACCTAAACTCAAAACATTTCAGTTAAGTGAATCTCACTTAATACATCAATCTCAGGCCTAACAAAGGCACGTTGTTTTTTGTAGTATGAGAAGTTCCAATAGTTTGCTTTACAGGTGCAGCACTTGTTACTCCATCAACCACTGTAGATTACAGTGAATGTGTAGGGTAGGACCCATACAACTGTTTATTCGGTAGGTATGTAAAACTTGCATCTATTGATTGTTATAGAATTCCTTTCCACATGATGCCTTTTAGGCAGGAGTGGATTGGGAACCAAATGTGGCCCTGGAAATATTATTCAAAGTGGCCGCACGTTACAACGCACGAGCAAGCCCAAGCCCTCTAAATAGGGTTTGGGCCGTTCTCCTACAAGAATGTTTAGTACAAATGGATACAAAGCAGTTCAACAATAAAAGTACAGACAGATCACATTTGTTAAGCGTGCTCATTGTTATAGTGGGCAGGCTTGCTAACGTATTCTAGGCCTGCTTTTGGTCCTGCCCTGGGTGGTGTGTGTGGGGGGGTGGTACATTCTTTTGTGGTGTATTGGTGTACCATTATGCCATCGTATAAACACCTCACATAGCAACTTTCCAGGTTTTCATGTTGTAATTGCATCAGACTAGTTTTGCTTACCAGGATCGGATCTGAAGATTAGTGTCTTTAGTGTTTTTTTTTTATTTAAATGAATAGCTCTGCCTTTTTAATGACATTTTAATTATTTTGTAGTTAGAAGGGCACTTCAAGGAGAACAAAAACATGGTGACGCCTTCGAGCTTTACATAAACAGCAGGGTGCAACCAAGCACACGGGGAACAAACAAATAATGCAATGATGATAATTATCTCAGTTATGTGAAAGCGGTCCCAAATGCCTTCCTTCTACACATTCTTTTAATAAAATGATTGCAGTATTTAATGGCAGCTAGTCACAGAAATAATTAGCCTCATTTGCTCCCATTATTATGTATTGCTCTGAAACAAGCTGCGACTAGTCCTGAAATAAGATCCTGACTGCTAGCTGCACTCTTCTCCTGGGTTTTGCATTGTGTTCATCACAATGCACATTATTTTCTTTTGTTATCTATCAAGGTGATTCCTTAAGACATTACTTGGGGGTAAACAGGTAAGTTGTGGGTGTGGCAATGAAGATTAGAACAGATTTCACTGCCACTGTATGAGCAATACTGTTTATGATGTCTATTGGTGAATAATGCCAGTATTACCAAGCCTTATTAATGGCTATCTTGAGCCTTCATGAAGATAGTGGATGTTAGCTCAAAGTTGCGCTAAAAAAGCAGTTGCCCAGCTTTCATATTGATAATAGCCCTACCATGATTGACAATTCATCTGGATTCACTGCCCCAACCTGAGGAACCTACTTCGTGGACTGTAACCTATGAACCTGAATTACAACCTTAAAAATTCAGCAAAGGCAGCACAGATGTTCACGCCTAAAATAGTGTTGTGGAAAATCAACCACAGACTCTTCAGGTAAATTGGTGAACGTCACTAGTCTCTACAAAGCCAGCATACACCGGACAACAGCAAACCAACGACAGAACGAGACTCGGCGTGCAGCAACAACCCTCGTCCCTCCAGGCACAGAGCTTTTATACAGAAGAGCACACATGCATTTCCATGCAAAGGGAGGCTTACACATGGCATGATATCTTCGAGCAGCAATGTTTCAGGTGACTGTTCACTGTCCTAACGTACAATTCATAAGCAAAGGCTTTATTCTCACGTTGGGGGAAGGCACAATGTGGGTGAGCGCATAAGACATATTATGGTACGTTACCATTCTTGCACTGCAAGCTACTTCTTCGCTTCTCACACGGTTCGGGTATATTTGCTCGCTTTCAAATGACTACTTTCGTCTGCTAAAGCCACCTTGCCTAGAAAGGTGTCTTGCTGAAAAACTCTTAGGTGTGCCAAAAGGGAAACACGACAGAAGTGAGAACATTTAATGCAAGCATTGTTGGAGAGTTGATGGCAAATGCCTTTGTGGTTAAAATATGCACATTAGAACATAATAGGGCCTACATGGCAATGGCAGTAACATGCCAGTTAGCTTAGACTCATCCAGTTGAACATGCCAGTTAGCTTAGACTCATTATCATTATAGAGACAGCAAAGTATCTGATGAGCGCATTACACATTTTAAGTTTCCAGTTTTGCCCCACTATAGCGAAATGAAAAATAGATTTAGATTGATTGTTGGTACTTGCAACTCTACATCAGTGGACCACGAGACGTTTTGAATTGGTGAAATGTATATAGAAATTAGTATTCTAACCTTTAAAACTCTGTAGTTTTTGACATAGGATGAAATAAACATACTGTTTATGTTTTCTTAACTGTCAGATACATACTACTTAGGTTTTCTTTTGATACTGATCGTCTTAGGTAATCATGTAGAAAAATTACAATTTTAATAAAGCGACAAAAGCATATATTTTGCAATATACTCCTTCGCTGTACCATCAGCAGCAACGAATGAATAAGTTAAACTTTAATAAAACAGTAAAAAGCACTTTATCAACATGACCAATGTGGCCACAGGTCGCCATCATCAACCATTGAGCTATAATTGGTACCCGGCGAGGGGGGGTGTGGCGGCCTCCCAGCCAATGAGGAGGGTTGGAATGGGGGCCTTGCCACAAAGGGAAAGAGCCTGCTGCACGCCGCCTCGCAGCAGGAGGCCACCATCTTCCCTCGCCGCGAATCGGGTAAGTGCACTGGCTGCGCCCAATTCCCAGCACCCCCACCGCTTTTGTCCAGATATGGAAGGTCCCCCTCCTGGTCCCCACTTACCTTCGGCTGCGTTGTCCCCTTCTGATGCACCCCCGTCCTATAATTAGCCACCATGGAAACCGAGAAGGGACTGCATGTAGTCCCTTCCCCCTTTCCATGGCGGTCATTTTGTCTCTTTAAATTCTTTCATTGGTGCCATGGATGGGCAGGGACTACATCTAGTCCCTTCTCCCCATTCATGGCTGACATATTTTTTCTTCTTTTGTTTCATTTTTTCCCATTAAGTTCAATGACCACTATGGAAAGGTAGAAGGGACCACGTGTAGTCCCTTCTGACCGATCCCTGGCGGGCATTTTTTTCTTCTGGATTCAAGGAGCAGTTTCAATGCCATTTCTCAGCTCAAGAAAAAAATATTAGTGTACCGGGGTGCTAATAGCAATATAACCCTCTGAGGGGGGCATTACCGGTCTGCTAATGCCCCCCTCCTCGGGTTCTATTGCTTCAATAACAGTCCCTCTGCACGCACTTTTTCTTTGCTTAGACGCAGAGCACCTCCCAGTAGATGAAGGTGTAGAAAAGGCAACACCTAACTCTGACACCTTCACTCACCCCTCCTCCTTGAACTCAGAAAGTATTAAGAATGGGCATAGAACATTAATTGCAGAAAGGGACATGACCCATTTCACAGGAGTAGGACAAAACACTGGAGTGAAGGGTTTAATGTAAGATAAAAATAACTGTGATTGATTGGCTTGTCCGTGATCAGATGTAGCCATTTTACACTGCTTTAGAGATTTAACCACTCAATTTCTCTTAAACAGAATAATTACGAGTAACAGTACCACATTGAGTATGTGCATTACTGTTAAAACATACCATAAAGGGAGAAATGAATGTTCTATGTAAGGCCCTCACATCAGAAACTCTCCTAAATTAAATAAGACATAGCAACATGGTCTGCTAGGCAGACAATTGTTTTAAAGATAACCTCTGATTAGTGAGCTAGGCTAAGAAAAGGTTGAAATCGAAATTAATAAAGGGAAAGGATGTGTACTACTGAAATTAATTTAATACTACGGTAAACAAATACGTTGCATATTTTTCAAGGAGCCTCACAGTGAATGCCTGCGACACAACAGGTAAAAGAAGACATTCTACTAAACCGGCATTGCTTCCTAGGAATTGTGTGCCCTCATAGTAGTGCAAGAAGCTACTCCCACTTCATATACAATTAATCACCACAATGTAGATAGCATTCTTGTATCGTGTCAAAAGAAATGTAATCCTCATACCTGTTCTCCTTAAAATATATATAAACCAACTCAATATCACCTGAACATATGTGGTGAAAGAAGAATACACATGAGACTCGGACACAGTGGTGACTTTCTTTGGGTTATAAACTTTTGTTAAATCATAACAGGTTGGAAAAAGTCTCTCTGGTACTAGCTCTAAGAGGGGTTTCCATGCCTCAAAACAATCAAGTGAATAAGTCAGGATGTCAACTGAAACGTCGGTCACGGTAGTGTCCAAAAACCTATATCTGACCCTAACACTAATAACGGAAAACAAAAGTGCAAGGATTCTCTTCCACTAAAGTGATGGTTAAAATTCTTCACCAACAGAAAGTTCCAGATAATCCTGGTTATTTTTATTTTTTATTGTGCTATAGTTAATACAAAATGTAAAAACCTTTCACATATACATTTCACTTACATTATGTTCATACATGAAGAGTAAACAAAAAAAACACATGTATTCAATCATATCATCAAAGCAAATTATTGTTAAAAATGTCAATTTTCTTCAGTATGATTTGCAAAAAGTGGCATAGGGATAGAATCAGGCTTTGCCATGTGCCCTAGATTAGTCGAATCCAAGAAAGTTCGGTCAGCACAACAGTACCCGTTAGGCAACTTCTATCCTCGCCCATGGCTGGACAATCTATCACCAGATGTTTTAAACTTTCCCCGTCACAGAAATTCCCACAAAATCTACAGTTTGAGTATCCCCGGGTATAATCCCATTTGCTTGTGCGGTCCAGCATTGTTAGCTGGTTCAGACGGAAGCACAGGTATACGTGTATCCTGGTTATATAAATGGACAAAGTAAAAAGTTCTCTTTCCACAATATAATGTTCCAATATCCAGGGAAATAGTCCCTTTCCCATGGATTCTCCCTGGTTCGCAAAGTTCCTGTGGATCTCTTTCTCTGGTTCACAAACGATGGATAGGTCTGGTTTACTCTCCTGCCAAACACTATCCTGGAAACTATTTGTGACAGTCTTTAGATATTTCTTCCTTTTTATCTTGGTGACACCCATATGCTGTGTGGCTCGCCATGCAATGTATTGGTAGCTTGGATTAATCTCCTGCCAATCTTCTGGTTCTCTGTTCTTTCTCTTCAGCTCTGTTATATTTGCTTGGGTGCAGCTCCCAGACTTGCACAATGGTTTCACCACAGCTTAGTTTACTCCCCTGCCAATCTTGTGTCTCCTTTTTATCAGCTTCTGTAATTATCGGGGTCTCAGACCCAATTACTTTCAGGCTTCTACTTTGGCGTGGATCCCAGACTTGCACGTCATTCTCACGGTAGCTTGCTTTACTCTCCTGTAAAGCAACCACTCCCATTCTGTTTCATTCACTCTCATGGACCCTGTCAGTCTCTTATTGGCGTAGTAGTGTGGTTACCAGTATCTCACTGTGTTAACGGGGCCCCCAACCCTTCTATTCGAGGGGATTGGGTCCTCCGACGTATTCCATATATATGACAGTGCAGCTGTGCTGCTTCGGAAAATCTTTGGCGTCTGCGTCCTGCATCGATGATGTCGATACGCCGCCCTCGAGGACCTCCTCCGACGGCCAACGTCACTGGATGTTATAAGTAGGACGCACGACGCCCGTAGCCTCAGTTCCATTTTTTCCGCGAACGTGTTCGCTTCGGGAATCTCGGCGCGCCTCGACTCTTTGGAGTTTCTGTTGCTTTTTTGGTTCTTCGAACCTGTATGTGTAATATTTCTTCGTGAATATGTCTACCTCGTCTTCAACACCGCGTTCGGGCTTTAAGAAGTGCGGGGACTGTGGGTCTAAGATGTCAGTCACGGACCTGCACGACGCCTGCCTCTGGTGCCTCGGGGAGGCCCATGACACGGATGACTGTGTCGACTGCCAGTCGCTCACGTCGAAAGCCTTGCAGGAGCGCAAGAAGAAGTTATCGGTAGGTAAGGTGTCCAAGCCCCGAAAGTCAAGGTCTGCAGGGCTTTCGATGGACGACTCGAGGGGCGACTCTCTGCGTTGTCGTCAGAAGTCCAGTGGGTCCTGGAGTCGGTCTCGCCACTCCTCTGCCTCTTCGAGGCACTCGCGGAAGCGCCGTCATCGGTCGCCTTCCTCGTCCTCATCTGAGGACTCCGCCCGTCGGCGGGCCGCTTACCCCACCAAGCATGCGACACCGGAGGAATGGGCTTCCTTCGGGAAGAAAATGTTGGCGATTCTCGAATCGCAGGGCACCGGTCTGTCCGCGCCTTAGAGTGGGGTCGGTCGTGATCAGCTGAGAGACGCTGCTCGCATGCCTTCGGGCTCGGGTGGTCGTCACGATTCGTGGGAAAGGTCCCGCTCGGACAAGGGGAATCGTTCTCGGCATGCCCGGTCCAGGTTCAGGTCCCGGTCCTCGACGAGCTCGAGACCGCGTGAACCTGTGAAGTCTTAGAGGAAGACATCGACGCCTGTGGCGCCGAGGTTGTCGACTGACTCTATCGAGGCTCAGCCTCCGAGGGAGTCGTCGATGCCTTCGGCGCCCAGGTTGTCGACTGACTCTATCGAGGCTCAGCCTCCGAGGGAGTCGTCGATGCCTCCGTGCCCAGGTCGTCGACTGACTCTATCGAGGCTCAGCCTCCGAGGGAGTCGTCGACGCCTTCGGCGCCCAGGATGTCGAGGGACACGCTCGGGGCTCCGCCTTCGAGGCCTGTGTCGATGCCGTCGGCGCCGCGTCTGTTGTCGACGCCGATTGTCTCGACGCCGGCGCCGATTCAGATTCACTCGACACCTTTCGGGGCTGTGTCGACGGGGGTATCCCGTGGCTCGGGGGAACCACCTACAAAGGCTCTGGCCAAGGCAGCATGGCTTTGGTTCCAGTTCTGTGCCTTCTTACCGCCATCTGGAGTTCATTCAGAGGTGGATGAGGGGTCTGATGATGGCATGGTGCCTGACACATTGCCTGACGAGATTCTCTCAGGCCAGAGCCAGTTTGAGGACCTGAGGCAGTCGCTGCATGATGCTAGTGGGCTGGACACCTCTCCGGAGGTGGAGTTTTGTAGGCCTGAGCCTGACACTCATGCCGATTCTTCGTACCGGCGCCTTATCTCACGGGTCACTGAGTACTTAGGATGGTCTGTTCCCCCAGGGCAGTTTGTTCAGGATGATCTTACGGATATCCTCGACATTGGTCCACCAACTGACCCGGTACTGCCGTTTCATATGGCTCTACAGAGGAGGGTGGCGGCGGCTTAGACTGCTCCGGAGAGTCTCCCGGCAGTGAGCAAGTCTTTGCCACGAAAATACCGCCCAGCCAGTAGTGACCCCTGCTACTTGTCCAAGCACCCTACTCCGGAGACTTTGGTGGTGCAGGCGGCTAGGGCCCGGCAAAGCAGGCGTCGTACCCTACCATCCCTCCTGATAGGGATGACAAGCGTTTTGACGGCTGGGCAAAGAAAGTGTTTTCTGCAGGGCGTATGGCGCTTCAGGCGGCCAACTCGATTTGTGCCTTGTCTCGTTTCACGCACACTCTGTGGAACTGTGTTTCCTTGGCGGCTGAACATATTCCAGAAGGGGATGAACGGGATGGTTTCCTTGCCATGGTTCAGGATGGCAAGGATTCCATGTCTGAGGCCGTTCAGTCGGGTTTGGACATTGCAGATTGCGTCAGCCGGTCCATGGTGGCGAGCACCGTGATACGCAGGTTTGCGTGGTTGTGGAAGTCGGGGTTTGCTCCTGATGTGCAGGCCCGGCTCCTCAACATGCCCTTTGACGGGGAACATCTTTTTGGCAGCAAGGCCGACGAGAGCCTTGAGAGGTTGCAGACCTCAAAAGCTGCAGCAAAGTCGTTGGGCGCTGCAGTTTGGCAACCTCCGTCTTTTCAGTCCTAGGGGACAGCAATGGAGGGGAGGTTCCTTTCGTTATTACTCATCCTTTGGTGAAGCGAGAGGAGCTTCCAGTCAAAGGGGCCACCGTAGGAGTGCCTGAGGTGGAAAACAAGGTACTCGAGGTGCCAAGGCCGCTCGGCGGTTGCCTCTTTGCCCTCAGGCAATGCCGCAGCCGCTTCAGCTCAGTCATGAGGCCATGTCCCATGGTTCGCCGGTTGGGGGAAGGCTGGCGCAGCATCTTGCAGAGTGGCGCGCCATTAATTCAGATGTGTGGGTTCTGGAGATCATTACCAAAAGCTACTGTCTTCCTTTTCGGCAGAGGCCTCAAGACAATCCACCGGGGAATCTCTCTTTCAAATTCAATGCCTGCTGGAGAAAGGCGCCATAGAACTGGTGCCTGTAGCGGAGAGGAACAAGGGATGGTATTCCCCTTATTTTTTGATTTCCAAGAAAGATGGAGGATTGAGACCCGTCATGGACTTGCGCGGGATGAACAAACTCCTCAATAAGGACAAGTTCAAGATGGTTACTCTTTCTCAAGTCCTCCAGGCCCTTCAACTTCAGGACTGGTTGGTGTCTCTCGACTTCAAGGACGCTTATTTCCATGTGCTGATCCATCCGAAGCACAAGAAGTACCCGAGGTTTGCGGTTGGCGAATTGCACTTTCAGTTTCGGGTCCTGCCGTTCGGATTGAACTCCGCCCCGAGGGTCTTCACCAAGCTCATGGTAGTGGTGGCAACGCACCTCAGGAAAGTGGGGCTTCACGTCTACCCCTACCTGGATGATTGGTTGATCAGGACGCGCTCTTCCGAGCAAGTCCTGGATCATCTGTCAGTCACCTGCCACTCCCTCCACAAGCTGGGCTTCTCCCTCAACTTAAAGCAGTCCCATTTGACACCAACTCAGAGGCTCCAGTACATCGGAGCAGTGATCGACACGTCCCTGGGGCAATGTTTTCCTCCCCAGGTGAGGGTTCATCACATTCAGCAGATGGTGCACAAGTTTCAATTTGCCCAGACTCTCCCAGCGTTCGAGTTCTTGAGACTGCTCGGCCTCATGGCATCCTGCATTCTTCTGGTGCGAGAGGCCAGGTTGCGGATGAGATCTTTGCAATGGGCACTCAAGCTCCAGTGGTCTCAGTCCTCCGGCAGGATGTCGGACCCTGTTCAGGTGCCGTCTTCGGTCACCCAGGACCTTCTGTGGTGGGCCGACGAAGGCAATCTGATGAGGGGGGCTCCATTTTGACGATCATGACGGACGCATCCTTCACGGGATGGGGAGCTCATGCCAACGAGTTGACCGTCAGTGGTCGTTGGTCTCCGTCGGAGTCAAGACTCCATATCAATCTGTTGGAGCTGAGGGCGATCAGGCTAGCCCTGAAGGCTTTTCTGCCGACTGTTCGAAGAAAGAATGTCCTGATCCTGACGGACCACACGGTGGACATGCACTACCTCAACAAAAAGGGGGGGGCAGGGTCACTTTCTCTGTGCAGGGAGGCGATGCAGCTCTGGTTATTGGCAATCCAGCAGGAAGTTTCGATCTCTGCAGTTCATCTGGCAGGAGACGAAAACGAGAAGGCGTACGCTCTGAGCAGGCAGAGCGCGATCTCTCACGAGTGGGAGTTGGCTCAGGAGATTCTCCTGGAGATCTTCGCCCTTTGGGGGACCCCTCAAGTGGATCTCTTCGCCTCCAGTGTCAACCCGAAGTGCCAGAGGTTCTGCTCGCGGGAATTTCCTCCAAACGGAGCCTTAGGAGACGCGTTTGTGGTGGAGTGGTCATTCCCACTGCTGTACGCGTTTCCTCCAGTCCCCGTCATCCCGCAAGTACTAAGGTTACGGAGGTTCGGTTCCCGGATGATCCTCATTGCTCCGGCGTGTGCCCGTAGGATGTGGTACCCGGACCTTCTCGACTTGTCCATCTGCCCTCCACGTCGTCTTCCCTACCGAGACAATCTGCTCTCACGGGAGGGGGGTCAGGTTCTCCATTCAGAGGTCAGGTCCCTCAACCTTCACGTTTGGTTTCTGAAAGGTTGAGGTATAAGGATTGGGACCTCCCTGAAGATGTGATGGAGGTGTTGCTTTCGGCCAGAAGGCCCGCAACAAAGTCCCTGTACCGTTGCCGTTGGAGAAAGTTCTGCGACTGTGCAGGGTTAAGAATGTGGATCCTTTTGCATGTGAAATTCCCATGGTTCTGTCCTTTTTTTGCTTTCTTTGGCCCACACGGGCCTTCAAGTGGGTACCATTAAAGGTTACCTGGCGGCGCTGTCCATATTTAAGCGCTCGTCTAAAGCGTGTTCCTATTTTAAAATTCCTTTAATTGAACATTCCAAGATGGCCGCCGGCACTGTGTAGACGTGCCGACGGCGCTCTCTGGACCCAGTTGATTCGCACTGCCCACCACCCCCATCAACGGTCCAATTTGGGGTCTCTCTGTGCTCTGCAGAGGAGTGAGTAGCAGAGGTGTGGATTTGGGTGCTGATGGAACGCAGCACGTTCCGGACCTTGCTGGTGGCGCCGCTGTGAGGAGAGCTGCAGCGGCGTGTGTGCCTGGAGCGCCGGAGCGAGACGCCTGCGGAGAAGAGCTCCGGGCACTGGGAGCAGGCTGGACGGACCGGGAAGGCTCTGAGGAGCAGAGCGGCACCGGGAGGAACAAGCGACAAAGGGGGTCTTGGAGGCTGAGTGCGCGGGTTGTGGAGCCCGTGGCGAGTGTCTTAGCGGCCCCTCCTCCCCCGACGACGCGGCGAGATGCGAGCCGCGGGTTCCGGGACCAGGAGGGAAGGCGGGTGCTGCTCTCTGTGGCCTGGCTGCTGCTCTCCCCCCTGATACTGTGCAAGAGGGGAGGGCGCTTGGAGGACTTGCAGACGTTGGGAGCTGCAGGGTGGGAAGCGAGAAGGCCAGGAAGTGGTGCGCGAGCGAAGGAGCAGTGAAGGGGCCCAGCCGCAGGAGGGAACCTGGTGTCCGTGGCTAGCGGTGCGGGGGAAGAAGGTGCGGCCTTGGAGGGGGAGCGGATACGCAGCGGCCCAGAGCAGAGGTGAGGAGCGGATTCTGGCTGGTGGCTCCGATGGGCGGGAGCCCTGTCCATCGGGGGCAGAACTGTGAAGTTGCCTCTCGAGGGAGACGTGGCACTTGGCTTGTGGGGGCTGGGCGGTCGGGCCTGCCCCCGGGCGGCTTGAGGAAGAGTTGCAGTAGTGCCAGAGGGGAAACACCAGGGGATGAGTCCCTGATCCGTTGTATTGAGGGTCACCCTACGCAGGGGTTCCAGGTGTCAACTTTTAGGGGCTCCTTTACCCCGCCCCCAGCGGCACGCAGCGAGTACAACGCTTGAGTTTGACTTGGAGGGCAGAATGCCTCGTCTGGCTGTGGCTTGCACACCTTGACCTGGCTAGAGTTATTGAGGCTGCGATTTGCAAACACTGATCTAGCGGGTATTGCGGAGGCTTGGAGCGACGACGGGGGGGGCAGTGGACGACACACACGACACAGTGGAAGCAAAAGAAGCGGGAAAGCAGTGCAGTGTGTGACATGGCTACGAAGACAAAGGGGAAAGGGGGGAGAGGAGATCAAGCCACGGGAGATACATTGGGCATGCTCCCTGCACTTTGGCCGGTACGCACCCCGAGAGAGGACCAGGGGGTATCACGGGAGTCGTTGGAAGGGACTAATGACAAGAAGGTGCTTGGGGACCAGTCTGCGATGTCCAGACAGGAATACTTGGGGGAGCTGCGCGCCTTCCAGTCGAATTTGGCCAAAACTTTTCCGGATCAGTTTCAACTGATGCGTGCAGACCTGAACGAAGCTCTAGGGGAGATTAAGCAGGATTTACGGCAGTTGGGCGAAAGGACAGACACCTTGGAAAAGGGCCTTCAAGAAGTTGGGGAAGAAACTACGGCCAATGGCGTGGCCATCGAGAGGTTGGATGTGGCAACACAGAATCTGGAAATCCAGATGGAAGATTTGGAAAATAGATCCTGAAGGATCAATATCAGGGTGAGGTCGCTGCCGGAATCGGTGCTAGATGAGGACTTGAAAACAGTAGTCCAGGGCATCTTTGCTGACATCCTGGAAGAGGAATGCCTGGAGAAGATTGAGCTCGACCGAGTGCACAGAACTTAGCGGGTGACTAAAGGGCAGTTGGCGAGGCCCAGAGATGTGCTCGCGGCGTTTGCAAGATATGCCCAGAAGGAGGCGGTCCTCCGAGCGGCCCGGTAGAAGGAGCCCATTAAGTTCAACGGGCAGCAAATTGCATTATTTCAGGACCTGGCAAGCAGCACGCTCATGAAAAGGAGGCAAATGGCCCTCCTTCTAAAAGTCCTCAGGGAAAAGGACATTCGATATGCATGGACATTCCCGTTTGGCCTCCTGTTTGCTTGGGAGGGAGCTCAGAGACGTATCACGTACCTCCAGGAAGGAGCGGACCTTCTCCATCTGGACCTGGAGGAATCCTCCCCGAGCTCAGGGGAGCAGGGAGCGACTGCTCGCTCTGGGATGACACCCTGGGAGTGGTCAACAGTCGGGGAGAAAAGGAGAAGAAGGGGTAAAAGAGGGCAGGAAGCAGCGAAAGAGAAACCCGAGCAAAGAGCGGAACCGGGCTCCAACTGAATCTCGACCTTTGTTTGTGGTAGAGGGGGTGGTGGGCCCTCAAAAGGTACATTGGCTTGGTGGGTGACGGAGGAGCAACTGTTTTGGGACTGGTAAGGGCAGAGATGGCCGTGTTGGGAGTGTTGAGTAGGCGGGAAGGGCATAGCCTTTCAGGGAGGGATGGGGGAACAGAGGGGGGGCGTTTTGGGAAGGGGGGACGACTCATTCGACAAGGAGGATGGAACGAAGGCGGGAGCTCCTGCTAAGGTCCAAGATTCACACCCTGACCTCTTAAGTGGTTAACTCATAATGTGAGAGGGCTGAACCCTCCCTTGAAGAGAAAAACGTTGGAGCTATTTACGAGAAAGGAAAGATATTATGGGGCTGCAGGAAACTCATCTATTGCTCAAGGACCAGGGGAGATTGAGGTTGAGGGGTTTTGAGCAGATACTCCATGCATCCTCGGGCCTCAGCAAAACGCGGGGGGTAGCGTTAGCCATTAGAAACACGGTCGACTTCAGAGTTGAAGCAGTAGCCCGGGATAAGGAGGGGAGATACATTGTAGTTAGGGGCAACCATAACTAGCGCCACCACCATGCACTGTGAAGACTAACGCCCACTACATTAAAGATGATATCACATATCTGGGGTGGTTGTTTTTGTTAGGTGAAAGTATTCATTTAAACTGAGTACTTCATATGGTTACACTACATTGAAACCATGATACACATACTATAAAGGTACTGAACATGAAGCGCTTAATCTGGTGCAATAATTTCTTTTCCCTAGGATTTGCCCTGAGGTTATAATGCACATACATGGAACAAAAAGCAGGTCCCAGACAGATAATACATGTCTCAGAAAATCTGATTTGCTTTGACTTAATACTATACTACCTAAATATACCATTTTAAGAATACTTTATTTCTATGAACCATACTGCATACATTGTTTATCTTTATGTATTATTTGAATTTTGTATTCACAACAAAACTTCATTACAAAGTTTCTTTTTCAATAAGCACCTTTTATATGACATGGAGTAGTTTATTACAGGGCTACTGATCACCTTTCATATGTTGTAAATGACAGCGGTACCCCTTAAACAGACCTATTTGCATTTTTACACAGTAGTATGTGGTGTCACCAGTGACTTCATCAATGGTGTTTGTGATGTCATCTTTCCTGTCCTGGGTGTTGGTTTTAGCAGTGCATGGCAGTGGTGCTAGTTATGGTTGCATAGCAAACCATAACTGGCGTATTTCTTGTGTTTTTCGATTTTACTTTGTAACCATAACAACTCTTTATTTAATGTTTTTTTTTCTGTGAATTTCATGGGTTTTTATTAGTATTATTTAACCGTAACATCCCTTCAACTAATGTTTTTTCACTGAATTGATAGGTTTATATTAGTGCAACTTAAACATAGCATAACTTTAACAATGTTTTTACACTGAATTGCAATGGTTTTTATAAGTGGAAATGTTTCATGATGTTATAGGCCTGTATATGAGTTATTAATACATCCTCCTTTTTCATATATGAAAGGACTATAAACCTCCTGGTTGAATTGCCTAGGGCATGAGGCTCGACCATGACCCCATCCCTACCAAACCAACCCTGTTATCCACTGCACCTAGCCTACATCTGGTCCAGTGTCCGCTATGCCCCCATAATTTGACTAATAGCCATGGACAGTCTCCACAATCCATGCGGCATGGGCTTCAGCCATGCCCTCAATAAGCAAATCAGAGTAGGCAACCTCATTGCCCTATCCCCGTTTTGAAAATATTGCCATATAGCCGGTCCCTGCTGGCCCATTGCCTTTCCCAGGTATCCATGGCCAGTGGCCATATGGTCCAGGGCATAAAAGACAGACATAGTTGCAAAAACATGATTTCTGAACTCTGACGTGTTGGACAGAGGTTCAGAAGGCCAGCCTAGTTTCTTGGAACAGGGTAACCTTCTGGACAAGTCGGACCAATTAAAGGTAGCATTGGCAGCGTTCAAGACTAGGTCTCAGGAGGGGTGAGAGTGGGAGTTATCACACACAGTAAATGACACCACAAATAACTCTGTCCGGTGTATATATCAAAAATACATATAGATGTATTAAAGGCCTTTTAAGTCAAATGCAAGGTAGAATCAAAGCAATATTAACAAAACTAACACACCACTAACTAGGAAACATATATACAGTCACTTATTGGTCTATATGATTGTTACACAAGTAGAGATCCACAACCTGCAAGCAAAGAAAAGGGTCAAACAGTGTGAATATACTTGAGGCAGTCCTTCAACAATTCAAACCCTAACTAAGAGGCAGTCCAGTCACTACAATGAGTTGAGCCTTGAGCTCAAAAGTACATTCAGTGCCGTAGCTCGCGATTGTGCGGTAGAGTTCCAAACGGGGTCTCTTCAAGGGGCTGTAGCGACTCTGGAAGGTGAGTGAGGTGATGAAGAATAAGGTCCCACTATTCGAGCAGGGTCTCCACAAGAGGGCAGAGCGAACTTTTCAAGAATCGGGAATAGCTTAGTAACACATGCTATCTATACAAATGAGAGTGGCCCTTCAGGGACACTCGTGCGTAAACTCTATGGATGCGCCAGGGGCCACTGGTAAAGGTTGCAAGTACTTACCTGTCATGGTGCATGCTCCCAAAACCCTGAAACCGGCGAGCCCATCCCTGACTCTGGCTTCCTTGGGGACTTCTCAGGCCTCCGCTAGGCTTACCTGGACACAGTCCTGGCGCCAGGCTCATGGTAGGTGTTAAACATATGGTCCATATACTTGGCTCTGAGATGCTGAGCCATTCAGTACAGGGTGTGGCTTGGGACTATTTTACTTGAGAGGCAGGATACAGTTAAGGGGACTATTTTCCTGGAACTACTTGCAAGGCTATTTAAACTGCACCCTGCAAAATGAACACGCTTCGCGTTATTCTGCACTCCTGCAGCGTAACGCTCACCGTGTCAGTTCAGCCCTTGCTTCCCTTCTGCCACGCCCGTCCAGAGTCTTCTATCCATCGGCACCTGTGAAAAGAGAAGAACAGGAGTTATTCACGCATTGAAGGCCTTACCTGCAGAACATCCTGACCTCGCCGCCTTCTTACCCACGGACCGCCGCATCTGTAGAAGAACCAAACAGAAGGTACCCTCTCGGGTAACTACTCACCTGAATCGGCCACCTCCAGGAACTCCATCGAGCAGTTCTCCTCCATTCTGCATCGCGCCGCCACTCGACACCGTCAAACGGTTTTTCCATCTTCTTCCTGGAATTGCGCTGCACCTGCCGAACAGAAAAGACAAAGCAGGTAAGTCGCACACAGCAAAAGAAAGCTAAACAAAGCGAACAATTAGCGCATCTCGCACTGCGCTATACTTACAGGCAGGAATCCTGCTCATCATTGTCAGAAGAGTCATCCCATCATCCGAAAGCCGCTTAATGCCGCACCTGAACGACAAGAACGAACATTAGATACCTTTAGCAGAAAGACTTAAAGCAGCTTTTCCAAGGAGTTATTGGAATAGAGACTTACCTGCTTACTCCGGTCCTTCCACTTCAGCAACCTCCATCGGATCAGTGAAGTCACTTGATCCTGGAACGACAGTGTAACCGCGCCCCTGCCAGAGTGTGCAGGATGGAGAGCTCACTCATTAAAAAACCAAGGTGAGCCAGAGGAAGAGAAGGAAAACCGGAAGGAGGTGAAAACCAAAACTAGCTCCATTCAGTTGGCTAATATCTTCTTTGGACTTGCAGGTGAACATCTCCTGAGGCAAGAACGAAGGGAAGACGCAAGCTAGCACCCTCATTTAAGCAGAGCAACACCAGTGCAGACATCATCCTGTGGACACGAGCACGCCCCCGTGGAGACCAGGTGAGCGTGACATTACCGACCCTCTGTGAACTCTGGACCAAACTTCGCCATTCAAGGCCAGCTCGTTCACAGGTACGAACTCTGCAGCTGCGCGTCTCTGCGGCTTTCAAGGGGTGCATTCCGGGACCTCAGTCTGTGGCGGGACAGTGGTGATTTCTCTGCTCCTGTTGAAGGTATCATGCCAATTCCACTGCAGCTCGTCTTAGGGCACAGAGGGGCACAGCACCAAGGCACCCACAAAGATTGTCACCACAGCTGGACGACACAGGGACAGCGTATGCTTGGGTTCAGGCGTACTCGCCTAATTCCAGACCTAGGAATGATAGGTGCCCGAAACTCTCCAGGAGAGTGCCTTATACCCAAATTTTACAGTCTCCAAAGGCTCAAGTCGAAATTTGAGACAGTGTCAGTTCCAGTGCAAAGGTCCCGTACGAGCTGGTCAGTTCACTTGACGATCCAGGGACACTTCCTAACAGGCTCGTTTTCAGGTTAAGCAGGAGGTGCCGAGAATAGTTACTCCCACTTATTCCAATGGGTCAAAGCGCCCTTGCAGGTCTTCTAAGTTCGATCAGGAACAAGGGCTCTGACAGGACAACAGCAGGGTCAGGCTGCCAAACCTAACAGCGGGTCACCAGCGGTTCCACAGATCTGCTTCTTCGGTTCAGGATACTTGGCTCCTTTACTAAGTTTGGTGTGAACTCAGAAGATCGACCTGGAATGGGTGTCGTGTGCCTTCTCCTATCCAAATTCTCCTTCGTGCCAAAGTGAAGAGAAACCAATAAGAGATCTGCTCACATTCAGCCATCCCAGATGTGGACCAATCACGGACCACAATGGTCACAGACATCCTGGCACCCAGGATGTGTTTTGGAACTAGACAGCTCCAGCCTACATCCTGGTGACACACACACAAGGCATGCAGAAGCCCGCTGGTGGTCTGCATGACTAAATAAGGAATTTCCCAGGTCTGCTTGGCCTGGGGAAGGCAAAGCGACAAAATGGCAAAAGAACAGAACAAAGGACCTCGTAGCGTGGTCGTTTTAGGCGCTGGCCACTGTCCTGGGCCAAACAGGGTAAACACGGTTTGGGCCATAGAAAAGAGTCATATGCTTTAAAAGTAACAGCTGCCACTAGGTCTGTCCTGGACACCCTTGTACATTCACCAAAAACCCTTTGTGTCTGTCTAGGGCCTTAAAATTGAAAAAGAGACCCCATCGCACTGTACTGGAAGGTACGTTGTGCACTGCTAATAATGTTGCTAAGAAATAGCAACCAAGTGAAAGACTAAGCGAAACCAAGTCTCTGTGTACTGACATTCTTAAGGGCATGTCAGTTTCCCCATAACAAATAGGATTCTCTGACAACAGCAAAAAGTTGGGGGGTTCACAACTGGAGGGAAAATTACCCATAAATGGAAATCCTTCCTAACACACATCACTAGAAAAATTCTATACACATGCATACCATTTAGATACAAGACTACGGGGAAGAGGCTACCCGTAGCAACTACTTTCTAACTCCCAAAAATTCGCCAAATTCACAAACGGGGAAGCCCTTCTTGCCCCTAAGCACCCCATACCGCAAGATCTTAATGGCAGACTTACATATGTGATTACACACGGCACACACACATTCAAGGTGAGGAAAATAATATAGCAATACTGGCCCATCCTTTGCCTGCATCTACCAGAATAACAATCACCACGTTTTTGCATTAAAACGGGCCAGGAACATTCGGGAATACTTGGTCCATTCAAAATATATGAAAGAAGCCCCCAGAACAGGATTGTGGAACCTACGCACAGTGAAAGGCCACTATGTGGTAACTGTGTGGCCTGCAAATTCACCACCAAAGTGCAAACATTCGACATAGGCAACAAGGAATGGAGCCTTAAAGACGTGACAAACTGTACATCTAACCAAGTGATCTATTGCATACAGAGCCAATGTGGCCTCATATATGTTGGACAAACTATGAGACAAGTTAATATCTGGATCTCTGAACATAGATCCAAAATCTGATGTAAAAATCTCACTGCACCTTTTATATAGCTCTACGCACCCTCGGGTATCTGTGCGCTGCTTATTATTACCCATGGTGTGTGGTGCTATGGTGGACACTACCTTGCAGCCCGCCATACACCAGATGACCTCCTCTGATGGGTTCTTGAAAGAGTGAAAGGAGGGCCCAACATCCAGAAGAGCCTAACAGAAAAAGAATTGCGGTGGATCCACAAACTGGATACGGCTTGAATGAACAATTTCTACAGACAATCACATAATCCGCTCCCAAAAGAATATATCGTGCCACCCTAGAGGACAACCCTCCTAATTAGCCATGATACAGTGGGTGCCCCACCTTGGCACCTTTTCTATCCATGCCCAATGTTAATCACTTCCAGCACCCATCTTAAACATGGCACACAGCCCACACATGCATATGCACGCCAAATAGAAATGACAGCCCTACCACGGTATTCATTCACTTATTTAATCTGTCCATGTTCAATATTGAGAAGCAGCAGTTTCATACACGGGGCACTGCGTACATGAGCTAACATACACAGAGAGCAAACATTGCTGCATTTTGACATTTTACCTTCTACAACTTTGACCCCCACATGTGGATCCCCTCAAGAGAGGGGCATGCGAAAACCGCCACAGTATGCCGCTCTATCGCAGGCATAAAGTTTAACTTTACACAGCATTCCCAACGGTATACACCAAATTGTTTGTTTACAATTGTTCGAATGAACAATTGACCGATTTTAAAGGGTCACAATTGACCGCATATATATATATATTACACGCCACGGTAGTGGCCATGTAGTTATGGTTAAGTTGCTGTTTCCATAGGAAGAGCACTTTTTCGGCGGCTTATAACTCCGCTCCCCCTGGACGAATCCTCACCAAACTTTGCAAAAATATGGGCCACTCTGAATATTTCTGCAAAGTTTGGTTATGTTTGGACCAGGAGGGGAAAAGTTATAGGGGGGGTCCCAAAACGTCTTTTTTTCCCATAGAGTGAATGGGGGAAAAACTGTGCGCATGCCTACAGGCCAAACCGCTGGATGGATTTTCACCAAATTTGCAACAGGACGACGACGACCTTGGTCCCGAAAGCGTGTTTTTGTAAATTTGGTCCAATCTGTCCAGTAGTTTTCTTTAAAACGACCAGAAAGTATGTCACAAAAAATTAGTGATATCTATGTCCGCTCTGCGGTCACACTTCCCTGTTCGCTCGGCGGACAAGATACCGATTGGCTAAGGGGCTTGCGTCATGACCGCGGACACGCAACGTGTCCTCCGATTGGCTGGAGTGAGGCGTGATGTGCGTCAGATTGTTTGGATGCGCCCGACACCTTGGATCCGCCGACAGCGCGGCGCCGACCAGAGGTGAAATGCTGTTTTGGGGAGCGTTTTGTTGTGTCACAGTGCTTGGGCAGGTTCACAGAGTAGGAGATGGGTGAAATAGTGTATTTGTTTAGGCTGCAGGTGCTAATGATATCTTTGCCATGCTCGCGCTGTCCGGAATGTTTGTAATTAATGAAAATGAGGGGTCTCATAAGGATAGTACTTCCGTCCGTGCTGTGTGCAGGCAAGTTGAAAGTGTTCTAAGGACACGAGTGGTGTTAGCGAATGTGAAAATTGACTTCATGCCGCAGTTAAAATTTTTGTTTCTATGGGTGTGGTACTGAATTATAAGCCGCCATGGGTGTGATAGGCCGTACTCCCAAGACTCTAGGCCCTGGCCACAACCACCGCAGCATATCACCACAATAGATACACCCGTAGTATCGAACATTGATCAAGTGGTTGTGGGGAGGCCCTAGAGTGTTGGGTGCATGGACAAAGGCCATGCACCCAAGACCAAATGTATACGTAGTGACATTATAAGCCACAATGGGGGTGATTTGCTGTGGTGGTTGTGGCGATAAGCACTGGAGTTATAAGCCACCATGTGTTTTATAAAGTGCACGCCCATAGATTCCCTTATCTATGGCCACACACCTAAGACTCTAGGCCCTGGCCACAACCACTGCAGCATATCACAGCAATAGATACACCCGTAGTATCGAACATCGATCAGGTGGTTGTGGGGAGGGATAAGAGTCCTGTAAGCACTAAAGTTATAAGCCAATATGGGCTTTATATAGTGCACGCCCATAGATTCTAATATATATGGCCATACACCCAAGACTCTAGGCCCTAGCCACAACTACTGCAGCAGATCACAGCTATAGATACAACCGTAGTATTGAACATCGATCAGGTGGTTGTGGGGAGGGCTAGGAGTCCTGGGTGCAAATTGAGTATATGCTGCAGTTAAAATGTTTCATTCTATGGGTCTGGTAATGACTTTTTAGCCACCATGGGTGTGATATGCTGCAGTGGTTGTGGCCAGGGCCTAGAGTCTTGGGTGCATGGCCGCAGGCCGTACACCCAAGACTCTAGGTCCTGGCCACAACCACCGCAGCATATCGCACTCATACATCACACCCATAGATTTGAATATCTATGAGGTGGTTGTGGCCAGGGCGTAGAGTCTTGGGTGCTAATTGAGTATATGCACAGTTAAAATGTTTGAATGTATGGGTGTGACAATGAGTTATAAGCCACAATGGTTGTGATATGCTGCAATGGTTGTGGCCAGGGCCTAGAGTCTTAGGTGCATGGCTGTAGGCCGTATACGCAAGACTCTAGGCCCTGGCCACAACCACCGCAGCATATCACACCCATACATAGAATTGAATATCTATCAGGTGGTTGTGGCCAGGGCCTAAGTTATAAGCACTGACGTTATAAACCACCATGGGTTTCATATACTGCGGTGGTTGTGTCGAGGACCTACAGTCTTGGGTGCATGGTCGAAGGCCATGCACACAAGACCAAAATTCTAGGTACTAAGTTATAAGCCACAATGGGTGTGATATGTTGCAGTGGTTGTGTCCAGGACCCAGACTCTTCGGTGCATGGCCGAAGGCCATGCACCCAAGAACCAAGTTGTAAGTACTGAAGTTATAAGGCACAATGGGTGTGATATGCTGTAGTGGTTGTGGCCAGGACCTACAGTCTTGGGTGCATGGCCAAAGGCCATGCACCCAAAACCAAAGTTATAAGCTTTGAAGTTATAAGCCAGCATGGGTTTTAAATAATGTGGTGGTTGTGGCCAGGATGTAGAGTCTTGGGTGCATGGCCGAAGGTTGTCAGTACTGAAGTTATAAGTGACAAAGGGTGTAATATACTGCAGTGGTTGTGGCTAGGACCTAGAGTGTTGGGTGCATGGCTGAAGGCCATGCTCCCAAGACTGAAGTTATAAGCACTGACGTTATAAGCCACCATGGGTTTCATATACTGCGGTGGTTGTGTCGAGGACCTACAGTCTTGGGTGCATGGTCGAAGGCGTCCTTGTGGTCCCATCGCCTGGTGAAGGAATTTATGAAGGGACTGTTCCGATCGTTCCCGCCGGTGAAGGCCCCTGCCCCGGCTTGGGAACTCAACGTGGTGCTGACTAGGCTCATGGGGGCGCCATTCGAGCCCCTGCATTCGGCGCCGCTGAAATTCCTGTCGTGGGAGACTGCGTTTCTTGTGGCCATCGCCTCCGCACGGCGAGTGGGAGAGATCCAGGCCCTATCCTGCAAGCCTCCATACTTAACTTTTCACAACACGAGGGTGGTGCTTGGGACGCACCCCTCGTTTATGCCCAAGGTGCCGTCGGACTTCCACCTCAACGAGCCCTTGGTGTTACCTGTTTTCTTCCCGTCGCCTTCGTCTCTGGCCGAGAGGACTTTGCAACCGCTGGATGTGGCTACAGCGCTGAAGTTCTACGTGGACCGAACAAAGGAGTTTTCGGAAGACATCACAGCTGTTTGTGAACTTTGGACCTGTGAACCAAGGGAAGGCTCTCTCGAAGGCTTCCATTTCCAGATGGCTCTCCGGCTGCTTCATGCATTGTCATCGGTTGCCAAACCGACCGTTGCCTGACCGTCCGAGAGCCCACTCGACCAGAGCGATCGCTGCTACCATGGCGTTCTTGTCTGGTGTGCCCCTGCTGGACATCTGCAGGGCTGCTACGTGGAGGTCGACGCACACCTTCACGAGATTCTACTGCGCCGACCGGGATTCCAGGGGGAGGAGTCCAGAGTCAGCCAGGCAGTGCTGCGCAACCTGTTCGCTTAAGGTGAGCCTGGTGAGGAGGTAAGAGATGCTTAAATGTTATGTAATGCTTAATGTTGAGCCTTGCCACCTCCCGTGGTTGTGCATGTGTACTGCTATTTATTCTGATATTCATGAGCATGTGAATCCATGCCAGACCCCATGCTGGAGAAGGAACAAGTTACTTACCTGTAACTGTTGTTCTCCAGCATGGGTCTGGCATGGATTCACATGCGAACCCTCCCTCCTGCCCCTCTACGGCTCTTCACTTGGTCATACTGCCACTTTGCGTGCTACCAAATCTGAAGATGGCTGCCAGAGGCGGGGCTTAGGGAGAGGGCAGTCATTGGCTGGGGGCAGTATGACCCAGAGACCAGTGATTGGTTACTACTGAGAAAGACAGATCAGAAACGAAACTGATACTGATTTTTTCTTTATCGAGGATTCCCAGCCTGACGACGGGGGAATATTCATGAGCATGTGAATCCATGCCAGACCCATGCTGGAGAACAACATTCATTTGCAGGTAAGTAACTTGTTCCTTCTTTTGGTGTTCTACTGGAAGGAGTAGTAATCGGTGTTAAGTCACACCGCCTATGTTGTAGGCAGCTAAACCTGTGGGGCAGTTACAACAGCTGACAGTTTGTTGTTTGTCAATTGTTGAAGGAACTTGCTGATGATTTTGATTAAGAATGTTTTTCCTGAACCAGCTTCCCCACTGACGTAAAGCAGTATAGGTTTGTAATTTTGGCAGGTACATTTTTTATTTTGGTGCTGTACACCATGTGCAATTTCTTTTGTTACTTCTTCAAAAATGGTGCACTGGTCTTTGTTAAGTTTTGATTGTGGTACAGTTAAGTCTTCTGTATGTTCTTCATGGTGCTTTCCACTTCTGTTATTGTTAGTTCTGCTTCATTTGCTATTAGTGGCTGTCCTAGTGGTTCTTCACTTCCTGTTATAGAAGGTTGACTACTGTCGGAAGTGTCCTTATCTAGTTGGGCCTGGAGTTCTTCTTCGTGTTGCTGTTCATTCTGCAACATTGTTTTGTACTGTGTGAAGTTCACATTGGTGATGGCGCTTTCATTTGCTTTGAAAGCCTCTTCATAGCAGTCATAGTTATCTAGTATCTCTTCCTCTTTTCTCCATGGTTTGAAAAGTTGTAGCAGCGACATGTCATATAGTTCTTTCTGTTGAGCAGTTTTTAATGACAATTTGACATGATTGAATAAGCTTCGTTTGGTAAATTTCACTAAGCTGCCTTCACAATCTGTCACTCTATATCTACCTTTGCTGTCATCGGATTTTATATTATTTTTGTGTGCAAAGTTTTGGGCTATGTGGTATAAGACGCATGGTTTCCAAAGTGGTACTCCTGTTCGGGTAGTATGTGTCTAGTAAATTGTTCTTTAAAATGTGTTGGCTGTTGGGATCATTTTTGGCTATTGTTTCTATGTCCTCATATGATTTGAGAACTATTTTTCTAGATTTAGCAGGACCAAGACTTAGCCATACTATATTTTCAGATTTTCCATACAAAGCAGTACCGGTTAATCGATCTGCAGCTTCATAGGCGCCACATTCTCTATGAGAGAGCATTTTTATGCCTAGGCTGTACAATTTCTGAGATAGTGTTTTGTCTGATGAAAGGTCATTCCAGAGGTCTTGAAGCTCTGTTTTTTCTGCTTTTGTGTTAGGTAGGCTGTAACATATTGTGCAAATGCAGTGCTATTGTCTGCAATGTACTGCACATCTATGTTTGCATTCCATAAGAGGGCAATGATTGCATTGTAATCATTGATATATTTTGATTCTTCTGTTCTTTTTATGTAATACGTGTTCTTAGGTGATTTACATTTAACACTATGTCGAACTGAAGACATGAAGTTGTTCACTTCACCTGTTTCTGTAACTGGTCTAGGGAAACCAAAGCGGCATTTGGTGTAGCATTTCCCTTTGCTTTTGTATTTGCGACGACAATATTTGCCACATTTGTGTCTTTGAAATTGTACAATTTGTCCATGAAGGTCACTATGTGTCCTTTGTGAAGGGATTTCACAAGTCACATATTTTTGGATGAACTGCAAAACTGTGGCATCACTGTCCAGACCAAATGTAGGTGCATTTCTAATCCATAAAAGCATGTGGATATGTTGGGCTCCTCTGGCTTGCTATTCTTTTCTCCAAAAGAAGTGTTGCACTTCTCCGAGGGGAGGTACGGTTTTATTACAAATAAAGTGTAGCATAGCAATGAAAGATGGTGGAAATATCTTGAAACATTAACAGGATCTAGAGCAAAGTTCTCCGGATATTAGTATATCTATGTTGGTTTTGTTGTTGTTTGATATATGTAGGAAATCATGTAAATCTTCCCATGCATATTCTGCACAACTTAATGTAACAAACCAAGTGTGTGGTCCAAGGTTTCTGATCATACAACGTACATCTCTGTGACGTTGGAACCAGTATTCTTTCGTACCACGCATTTTTGCAAACAGATTTAGTATGCTTGATTGTAAAACTTCATCTTTTTCTTGCACTTTTTGTATTATTTGCGTAGCTGACATATTTTGAAAGTGGGTTCCAGATTTCAATATGTGTGCAACTCCGTAACATAGGGTTGCTAGTTCACTTTCAAAGAGTAGGTGGAATATATATTCCCAGATTTAGCCAAAATGTGGATCTTCAGAATACATTCGTAATGAGTGGTATTCTGATGCTGTTATCTGAGTGGGTCTGTCATCGTATCTTCCTCCTTTGCCAGTAGGAAATAGCAGTGGAAAAGCATGTGCTTCTATACTTTTTTCCCATATGCCGATTGGCGACCCTTTGGTTTGTCGCATTTGGTAAGTTTCTAGTGTATCATCTATGCTCTCATTAGAGTGCAATGAATGAATTGTATAATGGTCTAAAAGAGTGGGATACTGCAGCAGGATCCAGAAGTTCAAATTGACCAGTTTCTAATGAGTCTTGAATTATTTCAGTTGTTTCCCTTAAGCTTTCTTCAATATTTATGTCTGTGTAGTATTCATTATTGTATTTCAGATATTGCAAGGCTTGTCTAACTTTATGTAAGTCCACGAGTTGTTGCCAAATTTTTTTGTCTTTTTGTTGGTACACCATTTACTAAGACAATTAAAGAATGCTCTATTGGACGTTGCACTCCTAGAGTGTGCACATTTTCTGTCAGATCTAATGGTAAATAAACTACTTTGCCACGAATGCCTTTCACCAATTCAGAGGCAGGTAATTTTGATGTTTTTGGTTGAAGGCGTATTATTGCTTGAAATGGGTGTACTGTTTGAATTATGATGCTCTCATACAAATTGAGTTGTTGCAGGGGTTTTGGTAGTGGGAATAATTCCAAATTATTTGTGATAGCACATGAAGGAGTTTGGTTGTTAAGTTTTGTAGTGCAGAAACTGCTACATATCAGGGGTTCACTTATTTGGTATTTGTTTTCTGCTAAAAGGTACAGAGCTAATGCAAACCATTTGGAATCTTCATTGTCTTCTATTTTGTATGTTACGTCTATAGTTTTTGTTACTTTTGTAAAAAGTTCTGCAGCAACACACACACATATGGTTTGGTACTTCAGCGGATGTACGTTTAAATTTTAGTATTTCTTTTTTGTATGTGTGTAATAGAAGGTTGCCATGTGCAGAATTGTTGCTAATCTGTTCTAAAACTATTGCATTTTGTACGTGGCTGTCACTTCCAAAATATTTTCTCTGGATACGGTCGATTTCTTCTTGTAGGTGTTTGGGTGTACCATGCAGAAGAGTGTTATTTAAATTGGCTAGTTCTAAAGCTGGACTTTTAGCATAGTACAGTTTATACACTAGATTTCTTACATTTGAATGATGTATTGATATCATTTTGATATCATGGAAGGTGCTTTTGCAAATAGGTCCTGAAATGCAGGCTAATGAATGTCTTTGTAGTCCTGTGTATTTGCGCACTGGACAGGTATCCATATTTCGCAGCACTTTCATTTTGATTTTGATTTTGTCAAATGTATGTGTACTGTGTGCATGCATGTATGAGTTTGATGGGGAAGATGTATGTGGTGGTGTGTGAATGTGCATTGGACAGTTACAATGAGCTGGGAAGGCTATTCTTCTGTTTGTATGTTACTACACTGTGGTTCAGATGAGAGTAGAAAGTGAGCTAGTGGTGACAAGAAGCATTAATAGTAAAGGTAATGGTATGAAAGTAAAACAGTTCTTTGTTTTCTAGTACTAACATTCTAAGGGATGAGTATATTTGTGTTGCAAAAAAACAGAAATTTCTGTGCCATTCTGCCATTCTGCCTGCTAATCTCTGTTTAATAAATGGGGATTTGTGGGCAGACTAGTTCAGAAATCAATGTTTTTTTGGTGCGCAAATTACATACATAGCCCACACAATCTCTTTGAGGAAGAGTAAGAATATAAAGGTAGTTTTGTACTTACTTTTTTTTGTGCAATGACCAGGTTTCTTCGGATATGTTGTTTGTAGTGTAGATGCTGTTGATTTTCAGGAGAGTGGTCTTCACAGCAATTGTAAAAGTAAGAAGTTAACATTTTTTGTGTTTATAGCACTGACGTTAATGTACACATTCATTTTTCAGCTTTTGTGGAAGTATTCTCGTTTGATATCTCGACACAGTGTATGCGTGTATTTCATTTGAATATGTGCAGCCTCTATATGTTATTTGAAATATGTTAGTTGAACCTGCTTCGCAAATGAGTACAATTTTAAGTTCATGAAAGTCTCTTTTTTTTTTTTCAGCTGTGTTGCAGATAGCAGAGAGGTGTGGAAGTGATAGGTTATTACAGTAGATGGGGACAAATTTGAATACTTTCATATTATAAGTAGGAATGCGAAAAATCGGGAGCACCCGAGAGGGAGATGTCACCACAGCAATCAGAACGTTTATTTTTCTTGTACGATCGCATTGGAAGTAGCATTAATTTAGGCGGAAGACAGTAAAAAAATTGTGACATTTTTTAATGAGAAATGGAGTTTCTCGCATAAATCGGGAGGGTTGGCACATATATATAGGTTATGTGGGAGATGGTAAGAAGTAGTGCGATTGTTCAATGACAAATCGGAAGTCTTGCGCTTAAAGCGGGAGCGTTGGCATGTATGTATTGGCTATGCAGATTTAGTGGCATTACTTTTTTAATATGGATTCATAGAGTTGTACATGTACTCTGAATAAAATATGCATACCTGTTCTTTGTAATCATGCATGTGGATATGCATGGAGCTGTAAGTAGAAATCCTCGAAACTTGCACAGTACTTTTTGTAGTAGGTGCTTTGCAATGATATGAGGGTTGTATTCAGAGTGATCAACAGTACATTTGAAGTGCGGAACTCTGATGTCGGAATTAGATGTAGAGGTCTTGGATGTGATTGGTGGATGGTTGTGTGACTGCTTAGCTGTGACCAATGAGGGAATGGATTCGCGAGTGATGTGGAAATGGTAGAAGGGCTGGCTAAGAGTTACGTGCCGGACAGACACAGCACTTGTCCGCGGGTAGGGCGTGCCACATACAGGGTTTCCCAGCAAATCCAGTATGGAAAGGGGACTGTAGGGATCAGCCAATCAGATGTTGCCATTGTTCAGTTGCGTAAATAGTGAGTGTGTGTAGTGAAGATGGCAGAGGTGGAGACAGTCAGGGTGTTGGTGCTCTGAGATATTTGTGTCCATGGTTTATAGCACTATTCTGAATGTAGGCATGTGGCAAACAATTTCGATGTACGAGGAGTGGAGGTGGTGTGGAGCGCTGCGATGGATTGCAATGTAGAGGCAATTCTCCAAGTTCGCAGAGATATGCGTAGGATGAACAGTCCCCATGTGGTAGTTTTGCACTATGGTGCTTTTCATTTGGGCTACATGAGTTCACCTACTTTGTTGGGAGATTTGGAACAGTTGGTTCAAGCAGTCATCAACATCTTTCCAACTGCTAAAGTAATATTTTCTGGCTTACTCCCTCAAGCAAAATGGGACAACAGTTCTGTTTTTTGTCCTGATCAAAGTATTACTAGGTGTGCAAGCAATCACGGCATGCGTGCTTTCATGTTAAGAGCTGGTGTGTTTTTCTGCAGCCATTAGAACATTGTTTCCAGTAATGCGGCTTATTTTGAAGCAGATGGTGTTTCTTTATCATTTTTGGGAAATGCCATGTTCTTTTGGAATGTAAGGCTTGCTTTGGAGAAGGTTATGTAATGATTGTAGGAGTAAACTGAGAAGAAACCCCCCCCCCCCCCAAAAATACAAAATAACAGGTGTCTGTGGGGCATTTGCAAAAAAAAGAAAAAAAACAGCTCTTTTCAGAGCCCACCTTAAAGGGGAACACTATTTAAATGTACAGTTGTCACGCTCAGATCCTCTACATGTCCGCGGACATGGCGGTAGTCTGCAGTCAGCGTGTACTACATACGGGGATTTTGGGGTGAAGAGGCATGCAAATGAGAATGAGCGGAGCTAGGGATTGGTCAGTAAAGACAAACGTGGCTGCGTTCTTCTTTATATGGTCCACAAATGGAGAAAGGGAGGGGCAATGTCAATAAGGCTGTTTATTCCTTTCTAAGAGATGTTGGCATGTCCTCTTTCCACAATGACAATGTTATGTTTCGTAGCCCATTTATTTTTTCACAGAGGTGGAGTCCATCTTACATATGCTGGCAATTAAATTTTTCTTCGCAATGTACAAAATGCATTGCAACCTTTTTTGCCATTATAGTCACCTATTTTGCATTACATGTTGAGGAATCCAAGTTTTTCAAACACACACAACACCACTAAAAGGCTCTTTTCAGAGCCACCACTTACTCCCAGAGAAAAGTGCATTGGTTTTGCTACGGTTGCACCCTAAAATTTTGTCTGTCCTAGGACTGTCCGCTGACTTTTTTAAAAAATGTGCGCAGGCCTACACCGTTTACTTGATAGTTACTTTTTTACACTGAGAAAGGCGGCTCGGAAAAGAGCCTTTATTTTAAATTTTTGTTTTATATTTATTTGAATTTTTTACATACGACACACTATGAGAGGAGGGGAAAGGAGGGTAAGGAAGGGACACCAACCACGGGGATAAGAAAGGGCAGGTGGAGAGAGAAAAATGTAGGGTGGGCCTTTATTTAGGTAGGTAGCACTTCTTCTGGTGTCCCTTGACCGTAGTCTCGAAAGCACTTCGAAGACTCTCCCCTCCCCCTGCAGAGTACTGCATCGCAGTACATACACAATATTGTGAGCTTCGAAAGTTAAGGGTCAACAGCAACGCGAATGGCCTGTGAGGCAGCTGGAGGGATGCGCTCTCCCACAGGAGTGTCTCTTGTGGAGAGAGCATCGGACACGGAGGATGCTGCGGAGGAACTCGACCTACTACGTTCTTTACATGGTACCACTTTGCGAATGTTCGCACCGTGGAATGAAATTAGGTGCCCCTTCATGGTTGTCATACCAAAGCTGTATGCACCAGGTGTCCCATGACTCAGCACCAAATTGGACTTTTTACAGGTGACCAGGTTCGCACGTGCTTTTGGTACCTTACCATAAACGGTAAACCACTCCCACACCCACAACTCCCGGCGAGTGGTGGTAGTAGGGAGTTCCCCCACCTCATTCTCTTAATCCTCTTCTTACTCGCTCTCTACATCCTCACACTTATTTCCCTCTGCAGGCCCTTGGGGAGGTGGTGGGGGGTGGAGGGTTTGGGGGTAGTGCTGAGGCTGATGTAGCAACAGCAGCCATGGATGCTATTAGGGGTGGTGAGATAATCTCCACTAGAGCACTAAAGGCAGCAAAACTCAACTACAATCGCCAGAAGTACAATGAAGATGAGCTCGGGGGTGTGGCCTTTTATAGAGGTGGAGGGGAGCGCCTCGTGACCATATCGATCACTCAAAAGCGTTGAAAAAATTACAAACATTATGTGGAAAGCTAGGGCTATTGTATGGGACATGTGAAATGGTGATTTTGTATTGTAAAATAATTTGGCTTGTGTGCATAGGCTCTTTTGAAATGTTGCGGAAGCACACAAAGTGCTGAAATTAGGGCACACGCTCCGTGTGGGTGCGGTCACATGATGACATTGTGAACACATCCGCGAAGGAAATGGGTCCCCGCAGGACACCAAATGCCAGGAACGGTCGTGCGCATGTGCGCAGGTGTTCTACGGACAGTCTTCGGGTCCTGAAACTAATTAAAAGTGTGACCCAAGTGAGAAGGTCAGTCATGGACAGGCGCGATGTTCGCAGGATTTACGGGTGTGGTGCGCATGTGCGTAGATGTTCTGCTCACTGTACGGCCAGGTATAGTGTCCTTAGGACATCTCAATTTTGTTTGACTACGGACATGCCAGACACCGCGCCTGTTCTACAGACAGTTCCATCTTCGCTGCGGACGGTACGGACAGGTATAGTGTCCTTAGGACATCCATATTTTATTAATTACGGACAGGCAGGACATGCGCTCTGTACGCGGACATTTTAAATCTTTTTTTAAAAAGAAAATTGGATGCACACAATTCCATTAAAAGTAAGATAACATTTTTTTTATTAAACACATATGCAACAATTAAGAGAGAGAGGGGGAAGCAGACACTGAAACAAATATAGGGGAATTGGGGGTTTCCACAGGCTCGTTGTGAGGGGATAAAGGGATGGAAGTTTCGTCGAAACGTTTATGTTGTTCTTCAGGGATGGAGGTTAGTTCACTGGGAAATGGAGAAGGGGGACAGGTACAGGTAGGACAGTGATGTCATCAATGATATTTGTGATGTCATCTTTGTCATGGGTGTTATTCTTAGCAGTGCACAGTGGTGGCGCAACTTATGGTTGCTTAGCTTACCATAACTGGTGAATTTCAGGGGTTTTTCGGTTTTACTTGTAACCATAACGTCCCTATTAACAACGTTTTTTTCACTGAATTTGATAGGTTTTTAGTAGCGCAACTTAACTATAACGTCCCTTAAACCATTTGTTTTCACTGATTATAGATATAGATATCATGAATTCTTTAGATTTTTACGAGGATACCCTTAGTTTGTATAGATATACCATACAACATACTGAACCCCCTGTCCCAAGGTAATTGCTGCAATGTCCGCAGACTAGGCGAATGACCACGGACTCGGTCAACATCAACACTGTCCAAAAGGTCAGGGGGTATCTTACATTGTTCATACAACAAACACACTGAACATGTTCAAACAGCAGCATATAAATAAATTTCCCCGGGATGATATGAGTAAAAACAGTGGTACTAATGGTACACACTGCAGTTTTCAAACTAAGCCATGTAACACCCATTATTTTACATGTACCTAACACATTTTGTTTTTCTTTAACAGTACATACAGAAAATAAGAATAATACTCAAACAGTACATCATGTAGTAATGGAACAAGAAACAGACACTGTGTAAAATCTTCTACAGCATTTAGAACAAAAAATTGATCAATTAATGACCAAATTCATTATTTTGAAGAACTTTGTAGAAAACCATATCATGGAAAAAATTAAATATCACTATGATGTGATATGATATGATCGTTTATTTATATAGCGCCTATACACAATGTGTTTCAAAGCGTTTCAAGGCAAGGGAGGGAACAAGGGAAAATACAAACACATTCTTACAGGCCATGAACAGTAAGGATGTGAAATTAACTATCGTACTCGGCCTGACATTTCAGATAGTGCAAGAGCTAAAACATAGATAAGGAAGGGAGGAGGAGAGTGGGAAGGAAATGGAAACAGACAGGCGACTATGGTACTAGGCCTGACGAAATTTCTGGTAGAGCCGGAGAAAAACAAAAGGTGAGGGAGAGGGGTGCAGAAAGGGAGGGGAGGAACAAAACAAGCGACTATTGTACTAGGCCTGATGACATTTCAGATGGTGCTGGACGGGGTGGTGGGGAGGAAAAAACAGTAATGGGAGGGTGGAGGAAACAGACGAGGTTGCGATCGTATTAGGTACATGCACAATTCTGATAGAGTAAGTGCATAGAAGAAAGTAAGGGGAGGAGATAGGAAAAGAGAGAAGGGAAAGGAGGAGAGAAAAGAGAGTAAGCAGTCAAAAAGAGTGGAGAAGCAAGAGTGAATAGCGAATACAATTGCAGAAGTCAGTAGTAACACATAATGTTGCAAGCCAGGATACAAGATGAAGATGGGAACAGCATGATTCAGGGCCACCATGAGTACAAGATGCAAAGGAAGTCCAGCATGAGAGTTGAGAAAGAGTGACTCACCGTGAATGAATGAAGTCCATAAAAGTAAAATCCAGCATTGGCCACAAGACAGTGATGCTGAAGGAAGGAACCAGGTGGGCGGGGCTTGCTAACTGGAGAAAAAGAGCAGCAGGCAGGAAGTTACCAGGTGCACCTGTACCCCTTCTCCATGCCCCAGTCAACCATCACCAAAAACATTATAATGAGACCTCAATCCCTTCCTCCCCTACCACCTTACATGTAGAAAAACCTAATTCCCCTGTAAATGTCTCAATTTCTGTTTCCCCCATCTCTTTCATAATTTCTTTATTTTTGTATAAGTTGCAGGCTATTATGTAAGTCTATGCAAAAAGGGCAAGCATACTCGTACTTGGCACTTAAGAGGTTAATATATTATTATGTATACAGTTCCTATATGTGTCTGTGTTTTTTTATTTTTTAAAAGGCCGTTCGGAAGTCCGCAATCAAAATGGAGGGTGTCCTTAGAACACATAACCTGTCTGCAATTTTGTGACGCACCTTTAATTCGTTTGGGGATCCCAACCCTGTCCGGCGGACACTCTTGCGCATGCACATCCCACCCTTGGGGTCCTACGGACATCGCGCCTGTCCGTTACTGTCCGCCGCACGTGTGTCACACTTTTAATTAGTGCGGGGACTCAACCCCTGTCCGTAGAACACCCATACGCATGCGTACAACTGAGACCATGCAATAGGTGTCCTACCGACAGTCCCATTTGCAAACATGTCCGCGACGCCACCATGTGACGGCACCCACGCCGACCGTGGGCCCTTGTCCGCAGGCACTGTCCGTGCCCCCGGACACCCAAAATGTCTGTTATTTTTTTTTGTTTTTTTTTTTGTTTTTTTAGCAATCCAATGTGTTTTACTGTAAAACTTCACCCATGCACATGCCCTATACCATGCACCTGGCGATCTGGATCCTTTTTGGAACTTTTTCAGCCCTTTTTGGTGTCAAAAGTGTCAGCGGATGGCGCGGCTGTCCGCAAAGCGCGCCCCAGCACCTCTATAAAAGGCCACACCCTAGAGCTGATTTTCATTCTGTTTTTGGCTACCAGAGAGAGCATTGCTTAATATTAGTGTGCTATATTGCATTGGCTGCTGACCTCTGCCTGCTGTGCTGTCTACATTGCATTGGCTGCTGACCTCTGCCTGCTGTGCTGTGTGTGCTGTGCCACATTTGGAGAAAAATATTCCTCTGCATGCTGTGCTACATCCCAGATGGCAACTATGGGTTGCACCTCTGCAGCTGCCTCGGCTTCAGCACCACCCCCACCTTCCCAGGGGCCTGGAGAGGGGAACAGGCATGGAGATGCAGAGAGTGATGAAGAGGAACACAAGAATTAGGTAGTGGAAGTCCCCACTACTGCCAGCCAACGTGAGTCTTGGGTGTGGAGGCTCTTTGCCACTGTTGGAAAGGTACCCAAGGCATGTGCCGACAAGGTGCGCTGCACGGATTGCAAAATGGTGCTCAGTCATAGCAAACCGGGTCTGTATAGGTACGGGACCACTTCCATGTGACATGAGGACATGAAAAAAAGAAAACCCTATTGGAATCATTTCTAAAGCAAGTTCAAGTGACAGGTTCTATGTAAAATACCCAGAATGCACACAGACAAAGGAAACTGTATGTACATCCTATGCACAATTAACAGAACACACTATTACTGCAAAAACAAACAAATGCATGTCTACATTGAGAACAGTGCCATTTGAAATGTGGATAAATACATTTGAAAACTTCCACTCATGCAGCAATCATATATCTCCAGAAAGGTTCATAGAATTTCACACACATATACATTCTGTTTTCCAATCTGTGCATCTTTCTATAACTTTTCTCAACCAACTACAACTTGCACTAATCCATTGCCACACTAAATACTGCAACAGCAACACATACACTACCTCTTACTGGCAAGAAGTCCTTCTACAAATTTAACAAATGTGTTATTCAACTGCAATTGCTGTGCCTTTAACACACAAATGTACTAAGTTCCTTCCTTTGCAATTGCAGTGAAAACCACACTACTCCAGTGGCGTCTCAAGTACAAAACAGAACCCAGAAGAAACCTACTTTTTGCAGCCTACAAAGTACAATACGGTCTTAATGTTCTACCTATTACTCAGATAGTTTAATGTTCTTGTATTGTACAACACACATTTGTATCAATGCAACAGCATTTCATTAACTATTACTAATTGCACCTCAACAGGTGCACATTTTGTATTGTCATGTAAACACCAGCACAGTAACACACAGATACGAGTATAGCTTACCCAACCTAAACTAATAACCCATTGGACACTCGCACACCTTTACATGTATGCGTACTCTCATACTCAGATACTCATGCACAGGGCACACATATAAAGTGCCCATCCTCCCAACAACAGTTTCTTTTTTTCTCCAACAGACACCAAAGAATGCCTACCAAAATGCAACTCCGTAGAAAGCAACGCAGAAATAGAGCGGATCAAACTAAAAGCGTACACAATAGGCATATAGGTCTAGCAGAATTGGTACAAAAATTTAAAACAAAACACCTAATACAATCAATAAGCCAAACTGAAACAGCTAGCCGGGAAGAAACTGTGACTCCTACTTTCAAAATGTAAAAATAAAAAGAAATATTCTAAGAAGCTTTGAGCAACCACTAGTACCAACAGTGCACCTACCAATGTTAATATAGCCACAAGAAAGCATTACAAAAAATTAATTTTACAAAAAATGTTCAAGAAAATTGGAACCTGTTTTTAATGTGTGTGCAACTAGTTCACTTTCAAACAGGAGGTGGAATAGATATTCAACATTTTGTCTGAATCTGGGGTCCTCAGAATACATTCATAAAGAGTGGTATCCTGATGCAGTTATCTGTGTGCGCCTTTCATCGTATCTTCTACCTTCCTTTTCCAGTAGATAAAAGTAGAGGAAAGGCTTGTGCTTCTACGCTTTTTTCCCATATGCTGATTGGAGAGCCTTTAGCTTGTCGCATTTGATATGTTTCCAGTGCATCGTCTATGGTGTCCTTGGAGTGCAGTGGGTGAATTGTATAGTGGTCTAAAATATTGGAGGCTGCAGTAGGATCTAAATGTTCAAATTGTCCAGTTTCTGAGGAATCCTGAATTATTTAGGTGGTTCCCCTCAGGTTTTCTTCAATGTTTATTTCTTTGTAGTATTCATTGTCGTTTTTAAGATATTTCAGGGCTTCGCTTACTTTAAGTCTACTAGTTGTTGCCAAATTATTTTGTCTTTTGTAGGTACACCACTCACTAGGATAATAAAAGGTTGATCTATTGAACATTGTACTCCTAGAGCATCTACATTTTCTAATTCTAGATCTAATGGAAAATAGACGACTATGCCACAAATGTCTTTTAGTAATTCAGAGGGAGGCAACTTTGCTGTTTTTGGTTGAAGGCATATTATTGCTTGAAATGGGTGTACTGTTTAGATCATAATGTTCTCATAGAAGTTAAGCTGTTGGAGTGATTTTGGGAGTGGATGTATTTCTAAGTTATTACGTCATTGTCCAGGTTTGCTGTCTAGTATGTGCACAGTATTGAGGGTTGGTAATTTCATATTTGCTTTCTTCTATAAGGTAGAGAGCTAATTGGAACCATTGGGATTCCTCATTGTCTTCTATTTTGTGCATTATATCTACAGTTCTGATGCTGTTTCTATAAAACGTTCTACAGCAACATACACATAACATGGTTTGATACTTCGGCAGATGTGCACTTAAACTTTGTTATTTCTTTTTTGTATGTGTGTAATAGAAGGTTGACATCGGCAAGGGTGTGTCTGTTCTTTCCTAAAGTAATTACATTTTGAAAGTGCTCTTCAGTTCGAAAATATTTGGTTTGGATGTGGTCTATTTCTTCGAGGAGTTGTTTGGCTGTACCATGTAGTAGAATGCTATTCAAATGGTCCAGTGCTCAAGCAGGACTTTTTGCATAGAACAGTTCATGAATGAGATTTCTTACACCAGAATGGTGCGTTGCTAACATTTTCATATCGTGGAAGGTGCTTTTGCTAGCAGGTCCAGAAATGCAGGCTAACAAATGTCCTTGTAGTCCTGTGTATTTGCGCACTGGACAGGAATCCATAGTTTGCAGTATTTTCATTTTTACTTTGTCTTTTCCATATCGATTGAGGAACTGCTGCAAAGATTTGTAAAGTTTGTGCACTTTACACAGACTTGATGCTAACTTTGCTAGTGGTATTGTTGAAATCAGTGTTTCTTCTTCCATAATTCTATTGTCTACCATTTCATATTCTCGCCCACTGCCATGTATGGCAATTCGGTTTGTTTGCTTTTGTTTGTATTCTTCATTAAAAAAAATTGTCCTGTGCTGTTGGCAGTACTACTCACCTGTACAGATGTTTCCAAATTATCTCTGCTGATATTGCGTTTGTTTCGAAGTCGTTGTTGTAGTTTACCAATTAATTTTGTTAGTACTCCAACTTTTAAAACCATGGAGAAAGGAAGAAGATTTATTAGACACCCAAGTACTATAACCGACATACATTTTACACAGTTCAAAAGCATGTTGGACAATGAACGCCAACAAGAGGAAGAATTTCAAGAACAACTAAATATAGACACTCCTGAGAGCAGTCAACCATCTCTTAACAAGAAGCCAAGAACCACTCGGACAACCACGTATACTAAATGAGGCAGAATTAGCCATGACAGAGGTAGAAAACACCATGTGTCAGTATGAGCAATCTACAGAAGACTTTGCTGTACTGAAATCACACTTGAGCAGCATATTATTTTCCTAGAAGTAACTGAAGCAATTGAACATGGTGTACAGCAAGAAAGTAAAACGTGTAACTGTGAAGACTATAAACCTATACTCCTCTATGTAACTGGTCAAGCTGGTTCAGGCAAAACATTCTCAATAAAAATCATCAGCAGGTTCCTCCAACAATTAACAAACAACAAGCTTTCAGATGTTGTAACTGCCCCCACAGGTCTAGCAGCCTACAACATAGGTGGTGTCACTTTACAGCGATTGCTACTCCTTCCAGTAGAGCACCAAAACAAATTAGACTACTACAAACTTTCACCAGAAGCTGCTGTGGAGCTAAGCAGAGTTTTAAAACAAATGAAAATGCTCCTAATAGATGAGGTGAGCATGGTATCCAACATAATGTTGTCTTTGATTCACCTCAGATTGTAAGAGGTCCTTAAAACAGACTATGAACAACTCTTTGGTGGAAAACATGTTATTGTTTTTGGAGATCTTCTTCAATTAACACCAGTGAAAGGTGAACCTATTTGTAAAACCGTAGGACACAAACTGGGCCGTAAAACTCTAGGCAGCATAAGAAATGTAAATATTTGACAACCTTTCCAATACAAAGAACTAACACAAAACATGCGTCAGTCTGCAGACCTCACCTATGCAAACATTTTGAAAAGTATTCAAATTGGTGTACTATCTAAGGAAGCACAGTCTATCTTGAATACCAGACACATCCATGACCTATACGGCCAGAACACATGTGCTACTGATGTCATGGGGCAATTAGCACACAAAAACGTATGTCCTTAATGCCAACTCTTGCAAGCTGTGCAAAATTAAATGAAACCATGCTGAAAAAAGAAATGCAACCACTGGAGAAATTGACTCCATAGACAAACTGGACGTGTATGGTATGACACTACCTATGTGTCAGCAAGCCACAGCACGACTAAATACCTTGGAAAACTCTATCTCTAACACAGCTGGTTTAAAGAAAATGTTAACATTGTGTTTAAACTGTAGAGTGATGCTGAAGCGTAACCTTGATGTGGAGCAAAGTTAACTTAATGGAGCACTGGGTACAGGTTTTGGCTTCCAAACATACCCAAGTGACAACACCATTCAGTTTGTCAATCTTCACTTCGACAAACTTCCAGAATTATAAAGGATAGGACGCTCGACAGCCCGATTCCTTCTTTTCAAAGACATGTATGTACGCAGAGAACAGTTTGCTCTATCTCTAGCATACGCAGTCACCATTCATAAATCGCAAGGTCTAACCCTAGATCAAGCATTGATTGATATTGGCAGCACAGTTTTTAATGAAGGCATGAGTTACGTAGCCCTATCACGTCTATGTACACTTGTAGGACTATTTCTAGTAAATTTTGATGCAAGTAAAGTCAATGCTGAAATTCCTTGTATTGTAGAATACAATAGACTATGTGCACTCTACACACCCCAAATGAAAATGTATCCTGTTCCTCAAAAACACAAACTTTGTAAAAGAAAACTCACACACGCAGAATTTATACAGAATCTCCCAATAGTACCACCAAAAAATTGAAATCCGCTCATACTTCATTAACTACCAAAACCACAAAAGGATGTACTAAAAAGTCAAATGCATACCCAACTCCTCAAATAAAGGCCACTCCCTCTACAAGCAAACCTCATGGACTTCTATCAAATGACTCGGACACAGAGCTGTCTGGTCCATTCAAATTTTCCAATACAACTTGTGTAAATTGCTATAGAAACGTAGCAATCAATATTCTATTCCAATTGCCGCCAATTCTTGAAAACATTTACTTAAACGGAGCGGACCAGTTGTGTTTGCAAATTTTAGTCCTTCACAGAAATGCAACAAACACTCCTCACAACACTTGGTGTTTCTGGAATAAGACAGGAATTGGAAGACTGTGCAGGAATGGTGAGATTCACTCTAAACATTCCAGAAGATCCACAAGAATTTCTAATGTACTTACTGCAAGTACTGGAAAGCAAAAATATACCTATAAATGATATCTTTCAGATTTCATACAGGCGGAAACATACATGCACTCTCTGCAACCATGTAGTGCAGGAACAGGTCCCTAACGAGCGCTTTGTGTATGTATGCATACCTAACTGAATCCATTCCATTTCAACAGCTGGTACAAAATGCAAACCATGGCATATTATGTACTGCATTTTCGATAAACGTTCCACTTTACAAATACAATCGCATAGCCAATACGTAATAATAATGTTTTTACGATACAATGCAGATGGAACCAAAAACAACTGCAAGCTTACTAGCTTCACACATGGACAATTATCACTTGGCAAGAGAGCCTTCAAAACAGTAGCCATAATGTACCACACAGGCACCACAACCAGTGCAGGTAACTATACTGCATACATTAAAAAGAAATTGCCTGGTTTGAATGCAATGATACATCCATTACTCAGAAACGAAGATTACCAGCAAATCTTGCAAATGCCTACTTAAAATTCCTGAAACCAAAATGTACTCGCTAATCTACAAAAGTAGAATAACTTACTGGCGAATACCCACATACTACTTAAAAACTAAAGTCCTTTCTATGAGAAAATAGAAACTGTCCTGAAACCAACCACAGATAGAGTAAGACAACAGCTGTCAAACAATACCCATGCCAACATACGAAATGGTCAAATAAATGAACTACACCCATAGTGGTAAAAAAAGGAGTACACAGTACTGAAAAATGTAAATGTACCATCAAAAATGAATGTGCTTGAAACATAACCTTGAAAACTGTAAACTGAATACGCCAACAGGTATCGAACTACAACCATAGTACTTCAATATTACTTCCAGCGATCAATCTGCCAAATGAACTGCAACCACAGTACTTCAATATTACATCCAGCAATCAGTCTGCAAAAAGCAAACCCCCGGGCTGTTGCTGCGCTATATAAATGCAAATAAAACCTTTGGCAACCACAGTGCTACAAACAAACCCTCAACAACTTCCAAACTATCAACAGTTAGAATGCGCCAACAGGTATTTAACTGCCCTCACAATTCTGCAATATTACTTACAAAACATAAACAACAACCAAAGAAATACTGCTAACAAGAACAAACAGATAAACAGTTAGAATACGCCAACTTGTATCTAACTACAACCATACAAATAGCAACCATCCAAAATGAAAATCACCTCAACTATTCCTATAAATGGCGGTCATGTCACTAAACCAAACTATGCAATGTAACAACAATTAAACATAGAAGGTTTTTTTTTCATTTATCCTGCATGGATTCTTTTTTCCCACCGACCCAATGATTATGCTAAAAAACACAGAAACTGAGCATATCTAACAGTACACTTGTTTAAAGCATACTACTTGTAAAGTACTAACTGTGAGGGTCAACAAACTATGCAAATGTCTGTAATGTAATGTAATACAACCTTACAAAGTACCTACCCTAACATGCTATATTTTCTTTTATAACAGAGACTTAAAGAAAAACGTATTGTACATTTCCACAAACCATGCAAACAAAACAGCAGAGACCCTCAACAATACAAACAGTAAGTGTACAATTATTGGTGTCACACTTCTTTACAATCATCAAATATACATTCTCTACATATATTTCTCCAACGCTTATACCACACCAACCGCAGCATAATACATACATTCTCTACATCTATTTCTCAAACCTGTATACCAGCATGAAAATATTGCATACATAGCTGTATTATACTGCAGCGGTTGTGGTCAGGGCCTGGGTTCTTGGGTGCACTCCGGCCATGCACCCAAGACTCCAGGCCCTGACCACAACCACTGCAGCATAATACAGCCATGCACACAAACACATAAAGCATAAACTTCAAACCCTATCCACTTATGTACACATAGTACTCCAATACATGCAACCACCACAGCACAATACAAACATCCTCATATCATCTGCAATGCACTCCCATACACTAATAAAGCCTGCTTGCAGTCAGTAAAATAACTGTCTGTTCAAGGAACCGTCCGCGGAATGCCGTGGTGACCGCGGACACAACAATGGCATCTTGCACCTAAACAAATGCATCTTATGACCCACCTTACACTCTCCAACCCTTTCCAGCCCTACTTCCCACCACCAAATGCCCCAAAACATGTTTTCAAGGCCCTTTCGCCACTGCACTTTCCGCGGTTTTCCGCGAACACAAGATGGCGGGCGGTTCTTGAAATGATGACTCTCCTCACGGTTCCCTCCAGCCAATCGGCAGCCGCGCCGGTTGTCCACAGACATGACGCAACTGCTAAACCAATTGGAATGCTGTCAGCGGACTAAACAGGGAAGTGTGTCCGGGGACTGGACACAGATATCACTCATTTTTTTTACATGCTTTTTGGTTGTTCTAATAAAAAAACTACTGTATGAATTTACACCAAATTAACAAAAGGATGCTTTCGGGACCAAGCTGCCACCCCTGCTGCAAATTTGGTGAAAATCCATCCAACGGTTCGGGCTGTACGCGTGAGCAAAGTTTTTCCCCATTATGTCTATGGCAAAAAAATCTTTGCCCCCCCCCTTGATGAAACCTCACCAAACGTGGCAAAAATATTCAGATCGGGTCAACTAAATTATTTGCAAAGTTTGGTGAGGATTCCTCCAGGGGGAGCGAAGTTATAAGCCGCCGGGAAAAGTGGTCTTCCTATGGGTTTAGCAACTTAACCATAACTACACAGCCGCTATCGCAGGCCGTGTAATATATACACACATTTACAACAGTTTATTTTCTTCCACCCAGGGCCTAAGCTAACAACATTCCCGCCCCCTTAATGTTCTTTTGCTAATCGCAGTACTTGCAGTATGTTTTTAGACTAGATACTGGGAACCCAAAACGCCCTTCGCAGCTAGCTTCATCCCTCTTCTTATTTCCTTTCTCCATCAGACACAGGGACACAACCGCTGTGTGCTCGTCTGTCCATCCAAATAACTGCAGATGAGAGTACCAGCTATTCCATTACTGGACACACACACACAGTTGCCCGGGGACAGTGAACCCTCCCCGTCCTTGAGTACCGCATCCTGAAGTCCCAAGCCTAGGGTAAGTACCCACTTGGTAGCACCCAGGTAACATGTTTTTTCCACCTGCGTTGAAGGTAAACATGCTAATACACATATATATTCTTCAGGGTCCCACAATGATGCCCTGACAAAGGCGGTCCCCAAAAGAGAAAAACTGCCAAAACGTGATTTAATTTGGGGATACCAAGTCAACACAGACTCCACCCAAGTTCCTTGCCTTTAAGCACTTGTTTTTATGTTGGCAGGCCCTAGGTAGTGGTTCAAAAGAAAGAAACCACAGCAAAAAGATGTCAAGCCTGTAGAGGTCATAAAGCAGACCCTTTTGAAATGTTTTATGCATACCATTCTTTTGTGCTCGGTTTTCTTTTGACTAGGAGACAAATAGCCTAGTGCAAAATAACCAGATGTATCGTTGGGTAGTGTCCTGAATACAATAAACCACAATAAAAGGTATTTCAACCCTTTAGAGGTCGAATACACTGTCTTGTGTTTTCACCGCCATTTAAACCCTTCTATTTACGTTTCTTAAAAAGAGGGCAATATGGAATAATATTATTGACCCCCAGACCCGCTTGGGTCTATACCTCTGTTCTTTTCCATTCTTTCTTATTTGCCCGGTTTCCTTCTTTTCGGGTCTCACTCACCTATTATACTACTCTCTATCCATGTATTTCTCTATTTTACCATGTGAAATGTTGTTGCATGAATAAATGTATATATTATTTATACTATATGTTGATTTTACACACAACATGGTCTTTCCGTGCGCTCTTCGTTTTACCTTCCAGATTTACTTTTATCTTCTTGAAGAAATGACAATCATAAATATAAAATAAAACTAAAATATTTTGATTTTTCTCCTAGTATATTGAGTGTTTTACATGTTCAATGATGGTGGAGGGAAATTTCATGCAGTTTTTTGGAATGGTGCTAAAGTTATAAGCCATCCAAAAACTGCTCTCCACCAACCCTTTAATGCAGAAATATGCATGGATTTCCTCGAACATTTGTCAAGTTCGAAAACCTCGCAGGAAAGTCCCTGAACATCTGAAATCAGCAATTGAGTCCGCGAACCGGACGCAGATATCATTAACTGGATTGACTTAAATTTTGGTAATTTTTAAAAAAATCTACTGGACGGTTTGAGGGGTCAGGAATGAGACACAGAAACAGAGGACTCCTGGTGTTTGGTATACTCTTTTATTAAATAATAAAGGGTTTGGTAAATGTCTCACTGTCCCGATTCTAGCAGGTATTTACCTATCTCAACCAAAAACTAGGGGCCCGTGCTCTGTCAAGATGTCCAAAGCAAAAATGTCCTGTGTCAGAAATCCTATCCTAGCCCTCTCATTGTAAAAGTATGGGTATTGTCTCTGACTTGAAAAAGTGCTCAAAGGTTCAAGTTCATCAAAAAGGTATAAATCCAACAAAGGTTCCAAATGGATGAGGTTGACGGTTCCAGGGAAAAACTCCCTTCACCAAAACAAAAATTCAATATAATAACCAAGTTCTTTGTCGCCTAAAAATATAACCCCATCCTCTTGATGTTGCGGTTCGCTCCTGGCTAAATGACTCCCTTCCCCAGGCTCCTCTTATCACTGGTGTATTTGTATCCCTGAAATCCAAGGACTTATGAAATTCAGTTTGTGATGTAAGCCGTAGGGAATATGCCTCCCGTTCCAGTTAGGGACAAGGAATGCCTTCTGCAGCCTCCTTCCGGGGTCCTGACATTCCACTGTGGGCTCTCTGGCTTTAGGACATCTCTTTTGGCTTCTCTGACCCTGCTAGTGTCCCTCTCTGCTTCCGATCTCTCTCTAGCTCGTGACAGTCTGCATGTTGCTCCGGGTCCCTGGCAGGTATGAAGCTCCTTTGCCTCACATCCCGCTTCGGCATCTCTCTTGCCTGTGGGAATGCATCTCCGGTCCAGGCAGCACCTCCCCCGCCCCACTCTCTGTGCCGCTTCTCTGCCTCGTTCGCCACCTCCTGGATTCTCTTGCGTCTTCTTGCTCGCTTGTCCACCTGACAGCTTGGCTTCCCCAGAAGTGATTAGCCGGTCGGATCTCTCTGCATTTCTCCTCGGCTCCATCATTGAACTACCCCTTTACTGAAACAAGCTGTTTGGAGCCAATAGGATTTCTCCAGCAGTTTGACCGCCTTTGGTCTAGCTGAGCAATCTTCATTCCAGTTGCTCTCTTCCTTAGGTCATGTCTTTGTTACTGATGTAACTGTGTGTTGTTTAAAAGTTCTATGACTAAGTGTTGGAGAATATTGAGGGCTACTAATATACCATGAGGGACTGAGGTACCGAAGGGGGTGCCCCTAAAAGGGAATGGGGGATATCATGTCTCACCCAATCATGTTGCTCAAACCCCCTGAGGGGTCTCACCCCTCCCCCCCATTGTGGTCCTCCCTCAAATAGCTGCCCCAGGGTCTGGATCAGGTAGCTGCTGCTACCATGAGGAGAGGCTACCTCCCTTCCCCTAATGCTGCTGGCTTTTTCAGCATCTATTGGGAAACGGAAAAGAAAATCTACATTCTCCTAATCTCTTCCTTTTCGATGTACTACCGTAAAGCAATAGGGCGCATGTCTAGGAAGCAGCGCATGTCTAGGAAGCAGCGCATGGCTTGCGCATTGGTGTCTATACGAAGGCGGAACCATGTTCATTGAGAATTATCAGTGACCAGTCTAAATCTTCTGCCAGTGAGAAAGTTGGTGGTGGTTATTCAAAGTCTTTGAGGCGATGGGAATGGTACCCACAGTGCGAAATTGGATTCGATTATAGTACGCCAACCCCCAAGCAAGGGTAAAAACAGGGGATTGGATATCAGAGTAATGGACATTATAACGAGGCACGCGACAGGGCTGCCCAGCATCGCCAATACTATTTGCATTAGCACTGGAACCCCTGGAAGGGTATTTTAGACACTATATTCCACAGACAGGGATTAATGTTGGCGGCATAATATATCATTGTATGCGGACGACGTTCTGATCTATGTGACCAACCACAGAGACAATGTCCCAGTGTTGTAATAGGTAATGTCCAACTTTAAGAAGCTATCGGGTTATAGTATTAACAAAGAGTGATCCTTGTTATTCCTGCTAGGCAAATTGAGTGCACTACCTGTAGACTCGTTCCCATGAGGAGGTATACGCTGGGAACCGGAGTCGTTCCGGTACCTAGGAATCACGGCTTTTCAGAACTTGGAGATATTTGAGTTTAATACTGGGAGAGCACTGGCCAGCATAGGGGAATCTATTAAGTTCTGGAAAACCCTGCCACTATCTGATGGGGAAGATAGCCCTGTGCAAAATGGTGATACTACCTAGACTATTGTACCACTTTGGTAACATCTGGTATAAAATAAAAAAAGTATTCTTTAAGATGTTAGATGCTTATATAGGGGAACTGCTTTGGGGAGCTAACAGGTGGAGAGTGGCGCAGACCATACTCAGAGGGAGGACTCACACTTCCGGATTATGAAGCGGCTCAATTACAGACGGTGTCTAACTGGGTACGCACACCGGGAGGGGATTTGAACTTCCTATTCGAGAATTTCCTGAAGCAGAGAAAGGGGATCGAACTGTTGTGGGACCCGATAGGTCCCAGGGGAAACAGTCCAATTTATGTGATACCAAGAGAAATATGGCAACAGAGATTAGGGGAGTTAAAACAAAAAAAAAACACCTGTATAGCCCGGATTTACCATTGAGCTTTGACCCAGAAATCAGAGGAGTACTAAGGGATCTTGATTGGACCAAATTACGTAGCAAAGGGTGCACGACAGTGGGCGACTTGTACGAGGGGGGATACTGCTGCCATTTCAAGACTGGAGCCAACAATATGATATGTCCAGAGGGTCCTTCCTAAGTTATGCCCGAATGGTAAAAAGGATAGCCAACATATGGGAAGAAACTCAGACTGAACCAGAAAATAACCCCCTGGTGCATCAAATACTGCACGTTACAAACAGTCGTGGGGTGATATCCACTCTTTATCGACAGATTATGGTTGGGAAGAAACTCACTGAATTGGCTGTGAAAGCAAAATGGCAGAAAAATATTGAGAGAGCTAATTGTCGAACAGTGGTTCAAAATATGGGAGCAAGTGCGTAAAGTGTCTAGAAACGCTAGGCTTAGATTGATATAATTTAACTTCAACCATAGAATGTATATGACACCCTCCAGATTACACACGATTAACCTGCAACACCCTCACACATGCCCGAGATGTAAAGGAGCCACAGTGGGTTTTTGGCGCATGACCTGGGATTGTTCAATAATCAAAGTTTTTTGGGGAGAAGTGGTAGTGAGGATTAACACTTGAGCCAACAGTAATTATGAGTGTTCACCTGAGATATGTTTCTGGGGACTGTTACCAGGGGGAAAATGAACAGTCTAAAAGAAAGAGAGCAGCCTTTCTACTTATATTGGCCAAGCGCAGAATCACAATTTCATGGAAGAATCCGAAAGGCTCATGAATTCAACTATAGCTCAAAGATGTATACCATTGGGGGACGGCAGAGATAGAACTCCTTAGGGATCAGACCCCGGCAGATGCAGTGACGGACAGTGGTATGGATTGGGGCCAAATGCTGAATGAGCTACTGAACACTCCTGACTTGCGTCCCCATGAAAGGTAGGAACAGTGAATCTAAACAAGAAGTTGAACTGTGTTGCCTCAGTAACAACAACTTTCCGCCCCTGTGAAGTGAACAGGAGAGTTATGTGTGGACTATGAATTCTGGGGAGGCACAATGTAAGCACCTGCTTGACATTTACTGAATTGTGAACTCGCATCCGAGGCTAAACAGTTGTAAAAACAATGGCTGGTAATATCTAGAACTCGCATACCATGGAATAGGGTGCGAAGTGGTGAGATGCCTAGAGGAATTAATTGTATTGCTAGAATGTGTCCAGTGGTGAATGAAAAAAATAAAAGTATGAAACTGCCCACTTCATAGGTAGGGCCTTGGGCTCAATTGTAGCATAGTTATTTTCCCTTGGATATAATTTACGAATAATAAAAAGAATCGGATGTTCAATGCCATTGTGATTTTGGGAAATAACAGTCCCTAACCAAGCATGTGAGGCGTCTGTAAAATAAGATAAAATATGATATGATATATGATATGGTTATTTATAACGCTCGTAATACCCAGAGGTTTCTAAGCACGGACCCGGGGATCGAACCTGTGTTCCTCAGTGTCATCTTGCTTCCAAGGCGTGCACGTTGCCCCTGAGCTATCCTCCCGAAATAAATTCTCTGTTAAATTTGGCTACTTTTAATAATGGCTCACTGTACAAAATGTGTTTGTTTGTCATCTGGTCTTCTGGACATCATTTTATCTTTTGTGGTTCTACATTTTTTAAGCTCATCAGTGAGGCGGGAGGTAGTAGAGGAATAACAGGGAATGAATCGCCTATAGTATCCAACCAATTCTAAATAGGCTCTCAGATCTTTCTTTGTTTTGGGTTTTGGGGTTTCTTGCACAGCCTTCACCTTTTTACTTTGGGGTTGAACAAGTTTGTTTCCCACAAAGAAGCCAAGGTACTAGACTGCTGACTGTGCCAAGTGACATTTCTTTCGGGTTTGCAGTAAAGCCGGCTTTCCTCAGAGCTCTGATGACTAAATAGTCATGGTGCATATGTTCTTTCCACGTTCTACTATGAATGATTATATCATCAATGTAAGCCCCACAGAAAGAGGAGTATGACTAAAGGACTTGGTCCATTAACCTTTGAAATGTGGCTGGTGGCCCGTGAAGACCAAAGGGTAACGCCTTGAATTGGAATAGTCCAATAGGAGTGGCAAAGGCTGTTTTCTCCTTGTCCTCTGTATTGATGGGTGCTTGCCAGTAACCTTTTGTCGGATCAATCGTGGAGAGGAAAAACAGTGCCTCCCAATCGATCAATCAGATTGTCTGTCTTTGGCATAGGATAATTGTCAAATTGGGACACCACATTAACCTTCCTGAAATCCATACAGAACCTCCCTGATTGATCTGGCTTGGCATGCAGTACAACCGGAGAGGACCAAGGACTCTGGGATGGTTCAATAATATCAGGGCTTAACACCTTCTCCCCTTCCTGTATAACTATCTCTTGATTTGCTCCAAGGATCCGGTATGAGTTTAAATGGACAACCTTTGCTGGGAGTGTTCAGATGTAGTGGAAAGCCCCTTTTTTCTATCTGGTTTATTTTAAAAGTCATCTGGAAACTGTACTGATTAGTCTTGTAGATCTTGTTTATGTGGAAGGTGGGAAGGACTCAAAGTATTTTTTAATCTCACTCCTCTGGTAAGAGACTAGTCATTACCACTGTTGTGGTTTCTAGGGGATCCTCTTTCCATTCCTTAAGGATGTTTATATGATAGATATGGATCTTGATTTACCCATCTGATTGGGAGATTTTATTGTTGTATGGCCCTGCTTGTTCAATCACGTCATAGGGTCCATGACATTTAGACATCTTATTCTTGGATGTTGGCAGGAGAACAAGAACTTGTAGATCTAAGTAAAGCCTTTTCATCATAAGAGGTCTTTTGGTTTTCTTGGGCTTTAGCAATATGGGCTTGAACAGTCGCTCTCACTGTAGCCATGTGTTGTTTTAAACGTTGGCACATTTGTGAAAGAGGTAAAAAAGCTTCAGCGCTGTCCTACAAGATCTCCCATAGCATATCAAGGACATCCAATGGCTCCCTACCATACAGTAACTCAAATGGTGAAAACCCTGTTAAGGATTGTGGTGTTTTTCAGATGGCAAAAAGGACGCAGGGTATTGTAATAGCCCAATGTTTGCCATCAGCCTCAGCCAATTTCCAAATTACATTTTTAAGGGTTTTGTTGAAGTGTTCAACTAATCCATCGGTTTGCGCATGGTAGACAGAGGTCCCAAGAGTTTTAATGTGTAGCATCTTCTTCACCTGTGCCATTGACGGACTCATGAAGGTGTAGTGCCTTGATCCATTAGGCACTCCTTCAGGAAACCAACTCGTGAAGAAAATGGAATGCAACATTTCAAGATTTGTTGGGACATATTATTACATAATGGGAAAGCCTCTGGGTATTGAGTAGCATAACCTACAATTATCAAGATGTAACAATTCCCCAACCTAGATGGCTCAAGGGGCCCAACTATGTCCATTCCTATGCAGGAAAATGGCACATCAATGATAGGCAAAGGTTGGAGCGGAGCTGAGGAAGTATTTCGGAACAAGTCTTTGACACAGGGCATAGGTAAATGAGGTTTTTCACATCGGTGTCGATTCCAAGCCAATCGAATCTACTTATTACCTGCACCTATGGCTTGGCTGTCCCCAAGTGTCCACCTGTCCACCTGTTAGGTGGGAGAGGGCAATTTCCAGAACCATCTAGATCTAGTAGTACCATTGGGGCTAAGATCTTCTCTATACAGTAGCCCATGCTTTGAAAGAAAAATGCCCACCCTTCAGTCTTCCCTCTTCCTCAGATTCCGCATGTATAAAAGCCTCTGCTAGCAAGGTGTAATTCTGTTGTGCAAACGCTAAATAAGGAATGATCTCCACTTCCTCGCCAAGGGTTTTCGGTTGTACCGCCTCAGATTATGTTTGGGAATCTTCATCTACCTCCCCAAAGCCTTTCCCCTCTCTGTTTTATCTGCTTTCCTGATTTCCTCTACTTTATCAAACAAAGCTCCTTCCAAGATTCCCTGAGCTATTTTCTCCCCCACCTTGATTTGATATGCCTCTTTCCCACTTTTTAAAATTAAGTTCTTCACATCACCTCTATAGTCGGGATCTATAGCAATTTTGATCACGCCATCCTCTTTGAATTCTCACTAGTAGAGTCCATTCAGTTGATATTGGGAGGGCTGAAGCCTACCAATGACACCCTTTTCACTCTATCAGCACGTGTGGAAAAACTAGCTTTTGAAAGCTCACCATTCATGATGTAGTTTTTGAATAAATCGCTATTTTCTGGTTCAGTACCATTAGAGTTGAAAAAGACCATGGTCACACTTCTCCTGAAGAAATCTAATTTGGATCCTGAGAATTTTCCCAAATTACCAGCCGGTAGCAGGACTCCAGGGGACTTGTAAAGTGCTTGTGAACGTTGTCACATCACAGCTACAGCAGTTGTTAGACCCTCTAGAATCAGGTTTTCGTCCAACTTTCAGCACCAAGACCGTTCCATTGTCGGTGTGCGATGACCTCCTAAAGGGTGCGGGCCGGGGGGGGGGATCTATACATTTTCGTTATGCTGGACCTGTCAGCTGCCTTTGAGACAGTTGATCACTGTATCTTAATCAACCATCTTTGTATGATTGGAAATGTGTCGGTACAAGCCATTAAACGGTTTTAATCATTTTCTAACGGGATGACAGCAAAAGGTCAAATTGGGGCGGATGGGTGTCTGATCCTTTGGCTCAGACTTGTGGAATGCCACAGGGGTCTTCATTATCTCCCCTACTATTTAATGGATACCTCTGTCCTTTGATGGATCGTTTGAGGAAACGTGAGGTAAACTTAGTCCTATGCCGAATGACACCCGAGTGTATGTTAAAATAGGTCACATAAAGGAGTCTTTTCCGAGAGTTAAGCATTGCCTGGTTGAGGTTAACAGCTGGATGTCCCAAAACTGGCTGCAGCTCAATGCCAACAAAACCAACTTGTCAAACGCCCTCAGTCACCGCACGTTTTGGGAGAAGAACTGCCTTTTGCTGCCAAGATAAACAACCTGGGCTCCATTGGCAAGAGTACCTGAGCAGTGAGGGTCAGGTGAGTGCTAAGGTGCAGTACATATTTTACAGCCTTCGACTTCTGCGGCAGGCCTTGCCCTATGTGTCAGCAGTAGTCTGAGCTTTGGTCAACTCTCAGCTAGACTACTGCAATAGCCTGCTTGCAGGTATTCCAGCTAAACAACGTGAATGGTTACAAAAGGTGCAAAATGCTGCAGTAAAACTGGTGGTGGGGCTAAGTCTTCAACTATTTCAGGATTTCGTTGCTCCTTGCACTGGTTATCCGTGTGTGACAGAATTGATTTTTTTTTTTTTAAAACAATTTATTAAATTCCACACAGAACACATAGATCAGCAAATCAACAATGTCTCACATGAATCAAAAAAGAACAAAATCAACACTGTAACATAAGCATTATAAAGAGTTCATACCAACAAATGACCAATTCAAGCAAGACATCTTCAACATATTACCCCGAATATTCCAAAGACAACACAAACACAAGTGACAACAAATGATACTACAAACGGAAAGGAGAAAATAAGAGAAAGAAAAGAGAAAGAAGAAAACCAAGAAAGAAAACCCATCAACCTCACTCTGAATCCCTTGCTATCAAAGTAATCCTGCATATACATCAATCATAGAGAGCCATAAACCGACCCCACAGCTGTATGTAATACTCTTCTTTATCTTTATTATGAAATGAAACCTTATCATAGCTTGCCACGACATGCAACTCCATCAACCAATCATCAACATTTGGTTTTTTCCTTGTTTTCCAAATCCTGAGTATCAACTTAATCGCTATCATTATAGCTCTATCAATCCAACAAGAATGCCTCCTAGCGCTTCCACGTCTATTTTTCTTGGAAAGCAAAATTATATTCACTGCAGACCTCTGCAAGACAATACCAAAAATCAGATCAATCCTATCAAGTGCATCTTTCCAAAACATCTGCACTCTCGGGCAATCCCACAGTAGATGCAATAAAGTGCCCCTATTAACATCACAACACCAACACAAATCATTTTAATGTTCTATGTCTCGTATTTAAATGTATAAATAATTTGGCTCTATCTTATCTGGCAGATAAAATCCACAGAAAACCTGCTTGCTCAGGTCTGAGGATAAACTGTTATTGAGAATTCCACCATCCTCTTGTGTTTCCACGGGTGATAAGAGATTTTCAGTCTATGGGCCCAAAGTATGAAACGGACTACCCTTGGAAATTCGGGCAGTGAATTTGTTGTTTCAATTCCAAAAAGCAGTAATCCATGTATTTAAATGAACCCATCCTTGATTTTGGGGAGTTTTAACTTTTCTGAACTCTGTTTGATGCCCGCTCTTTGTTTCAGTGTTCCTGTTTCTCTATGTGCATTTGTTCTTTTATCTGTGCCTAAATATGATTAGGATTGTCCGTTTTGCGGGACAAGTTTCAAAATTCAAATTCAACATCTCGGCCATGTCGCCAAGGGAGGCCAGACTTGAAGGCTAACCTGATGGAAGTGCCTTTGGGGGGAGTTACTAAAACCAGGTCAGTGGGTATTAACATTCTGTCTCCTGGTTGCACCAATTGTCCCCTGTTACTACATAGGTTGAATCCAATAGATTTTTCTGTAGCTACTGATGGATCAGAAGCTCAGTGACTACGTTTTTCAAATCTGAGGATTCCCCAGTTTGTATCTACTGAGCCCCCGATCTCATTCTGACACCATATGTGAGCAACCAGGAAAGGGACATGGACACAGAGGACTCATGGAGATTGGTATACACTTTTATTAAATAATAAAGGGGTTGGAAAATGCCTCACTGTCTCCATTTCCCTACCTCAACTAAAAACGAAGGGCCTGTCCTTTATCAAGATCTCCAAAGCAGAAATGTCCTGTGTCTCAAATCCTATCCTATTCCTCTCATTCTAAAAGTAACTCTAAGGTGTTAAGGGTATCGTCTTTGGTTTGAAAAGTGCACACATGTTCAAGTTCAACAAAACAGTGTACCTCCAACTGAAGTTTCAAATGGATAATTTTCACAGTTTCAGGGAATAACTCCCTTCCCCAGGTTTCTCTCTACCAAAATAAAAGTTCAAAATAATAACAAAGGTCTTTGTAGCCTAAGAGGATAGCCCCTTCCTCTGGATGTTGCAGTTCACTCCAGGGGAAATGACTCCCTTCCCCAGGTATTTTCCACATTCAATGCAGAACAAAGTCCTAAGGGCATGAATCTTTCCTGGGATTCTCTGACTCACAAAACATATAGTTGCTTGATATTATTTGGCTGCGGGTGCCAGACTCGCAAAACACCTGGTATCCTGAGGGTTCCAGGTTCTCTCATATGTTAATTCACTTTCAAAATCTGAGGGCAAATGCTTTTCCGCAAAGTTCCTCTTATCACTGGTGTACACTCGGTTTGTGTTGTAAGCCATAAGGAATGTGCCTCCTGTTCCAGTTAGGTACCAGGAATGCCTTCTCCAGTTCCCTCCCTCTGCCTGACCTTCCACCGTGGGCTCACTAGCTTTAGGGTAGCTCAGTTGGCTTCTCCGACCCAAGCTCGGGTCGTGCTCTGCTTCTGCTCTCATTCTCCAGCTCAGGCAGAGCACATCTGTGGCTGGAGGCGGTCTGCGTGTTGCTCTGGCTTCACTGGCTGGCTCGAAGCTCCTTTGCCTCACATCACATTTCTGTGTTTTCACCCTTTCTCTGGGCTGCTTCTCTGCCTTTCTGGGATTCTTTGTCTTCAGGCTGCTGTGAGGAACCAGGAATGAGACACAGACACAGATGAGACATGTTTGTGGCTACAAACGTTTATTTAAATGAAAAAGGGTTAAAAATGCCTCACCCCTTAGCTACGAGGAATTACCCTAACTCAACCAAAGACTAATGAGTCTGTCAATGCCAAGATGTTCAAATTAAGTCCTGTTCCTTCAGGTATGACTTTATTGCTCCATTATTGCTCCATTTGCAATTTGCTTTGAACATACTTTGATCTGTTTAAAGGATTCCCAATTGCTTTCTTCCTTTGTTTTCATGAAGCAGTATAGTTTCTACACCACCTGCCTTTCCATTTAGTTATATTGCATTCTTGAATAGCGAGGGATTTGTTGGCAACCCTGTAACCCTTTCACTTTCTCTGGGCTTACTGGTTGCCTATGGCATTGATTCTTTTTCGTTGGTTCTGCTGAATTGGCTTGGTGTGCACCCAATGTGCCATACTTGCTTCTTCTGTTTGCGGTTTGCTTCTCCGTCTTAAACCACCAGCACCTCCTTCCCAAGTTTGCGTCTGCTTTTCTGCTATTTGCCACATCGCTTCTTTCCTCTGCGTGGTATTCTGCAGCATTCCTGACCAGCTGGCAGACTCGTGTCTGCAGCTCTCTCCACTCCTTCTCCTTCGCGCGAGTGCCTTGACCTCCATTAGCTGAGTTTGGGTTGCATTTAAACTTCCCGGCTCGGCTATTTCTTCTCAAACAACTAGCCCGTTGCAATTGATACTCAGTCCCAGTAATCATCACTACTCCACCATTCTCCCTCGTGTCAGTGGCCATGGATTTTCCTCTTGCATGGTATTGAGGAATTAAAGGCTGAGTTTAAAGTCTCTTCCTCGTGTTAGTGGTTATGAGTCTACCTTTGAAATGTTATTGGGGAAATGTACACTAAGTTTCACTTGGTGTAACCCTCCCTACTCCTGTTCGCTTCCTCATGTCAGTGGCTAGCATGTGATTCGTAGTGGTATCATGTGGAAAGAATTAAGTATATCTACTAAAAGGTTGTGGAGGGGAATGACAATATGTAACTAGAGGTTGGGGAATCGATGGAGCATCCCTAAAATGAAAAGGGAGCGGGGGGTGTTTTCCTCTAGCCATACCTCACCATTTCCCTGATCGGGTAGTGGCTGCCGTCCCAGTCCACATAGGAGGAAGCTGCTTCAGGGAAAGTAGTGAGGATATCGCCATATTCATCACACTGTCTAAGTGTATCCATCCCTGTGCTACTTGCTGGTGAGGGCTTAGTAGCAGCAATTAACAGGGAACATCTCCAAATATATCTTCATATTAATGCATGTAGGGCTCTCAAAAACTCATGGGTAGTCTTCATGGACTGTCTCTAAAGATCTGATTTTTATTGGCTTCCGCTAGAGCACTTAATGTGCCCGGGTCTTCCCCACCACGTAGAGAGTGAGACATTCTCTACATGCGTTAGCTCTTCCTCTGTTGAAAATCAGTACCGGTTTGGTGGTTCCAAAGTCTGTTGGGCCTTATGCTCTTTTCCATCCTTGCGGTCCGTTGGGCTCATTTGAAAATGAGGATTCATCTGTCTTTGAGATCCTCATGGTCATTGGCTATGGACCCTAAATCAATGACTCTTACAATTCTAAAAAGAAATGCTACTGGATTTGATCTGGTGGTCCAGTCTGGACATCCATTTGTTGGGCATGCCATTTATGTATCCACTCCCCCAGTGACGATAACAATGGACTCCTGCTGTTGTCGGGCATCACTTTGGGGAAAAATTCAGATCTTAGAATTATGGACCATTCAGGACCACACAGATCACTTCAACATCCTGAAATTGTGGGCCATCTTTCTGGGCCCAATATCAGAAACAGATTTGTTAGTCTGGACGGACAACTGGACATCAATATTTTACATAAACAAGCAAGGGGGCATGAAGCCAGAACCCTTAATCTTTGGCGCAGTGGGAATGTGGGAGTGGTCCTTTCATCAAGGTATCACTATTCAGGCTAACGTTTGGGTTTCGAAAACCCTGAATCAGATTCTCTAAACTGCCTATTCTGCTGGAACTATGGGTGTAATTTAAACTAAAAAGTTACACTGGAACTATTCTCCCCACTTAGACCTATTTGCCACCCATCAGGTCAGGTCTCCCCACGTAGACCATTTGCCCCCCATCCCAGATCCCTGCCCACCCAGCTACACACCTCATCCAGAACAGGACTGCGAGACTTGTCCTTGGCCTCAACACCTGGGATCGTATCTCTCCAGCCCTGAAATCTCTTCATTGGCTCCCAGTGGCTGCAAGGATTAAGTTCAAGACCCTCTGCTATGTCCACACAGCTCTCTGGGTCCTGGGTCCAAAGTACCTTCAACTCTCCCTCTGTAAATACCTTCCCCCTCTAGCACTTCGCTCCTCCACCTCCAACTCCCTCGGTTTCAGTCGCTTCTCCAAGCAACGAGTTGGGGGTAGATCTCTTTCCTTGGCTGGGGCCTCCCTCTGGAACAGCCTCCATGCTGCTCAAACTTGAGGAGAACCATTTCCGGTTCTGGAAACACCTGAAGATCTTCCTATTTGCTTCTGCCTTCACTCTTACACTCCCCTGCTGATCTGTCTGCTTCGGCTGCGTGCACCTGGCTAGCCTTTGATTTCGGGCCCAGGTCCCTGCCCAACCAGCCACACACCTGCACTGCCTCCTGGCAACACTTGCACTTGGATCTGTATTTGTAACCCTACATTCCCCTTACCTGCACTTATCAGACACCCCTTGTCTGCGCCTTAAACCTTGCACTTGCCACCCTGCTGGCTGCACTACCAGTTGTTATTGTTTTTATCCCCTGCTCAGCACTTTCCACCTTCCCCCTCTCCCTTGCACTTTCCCCCTTCCTTCTCCCCTGCATCTGCACGTTCTCAATGTCACTGGGCCGAGTAAGATCGTAGTTTTGTCCTCACTTGTTCCCCCCCCTTGCCTCATCGCGCTCTGAACCACTTGTGTATGAGCACGATACAAATAAAATATCATATCATACATCAAAACAGGAAATATCTTCTATATGTGTCAATGGAAGGCCAGTACTAAGTTCCAGGTAGATGCTATGGAGATCCCTTAGGAAGGGATGAATGCCTTTGCTTTTTATCCTCTCTCATTGTTCATCTTACCCTACGTAAATTTCAGAGGTCAGGCGGCTGCTTGTTGATATTAATGGCTTCTTGGTGGCCAGCCACACTTTGGTTTTTCAACCTCATGAAACTGACCAGGGCACGGATTCTGTAAAACTCATCTCAATCGATATGCTAGCAGCCTGGTGCCTAAGCAGCTCACCCTAAATCAGCTTGTCTTGCCCTCTGACAATATGCACACATGAAACAGACATAGGAAGGATTCTTCCTGCTGTAAGTGCAAGAGCAAATGGACTAGTTTCTGTCACTGGTGCTTGGAGAAGAATAAGTATCCTCTCTTGGGCTCTTTAGGAAACATAATTTTTATAACCCATCCGGTTTCTAGTTTGCAGATTGTCTTGCAGGATGGATCTTTCGACTATAGACACCTATCTCGCACCACTTTAATGGCTCTTCATCCCTCCACTCCCACCTGAGGAGGGCCGTATGTCCCAAGTGGGACCTCAATGTGTTATTCATGATGGTCTGCCATAGACCATTTGAACCTATGGCATCAACCGATGATCACTTGGTCTGTTGGAGAACTGCTTTTTGGTGGCCGTTACCTAAGGGAGGGTTTTCAATGAGATCCAAGCTCTCTTTGCTGGCGAACCCTTTAGTTTGTTCCACAAGGATAAGGTGGTCCTTAGAACTCACCCCTCTTTCGTTCCAAAAGTTATTTCACATTTACCTGTGTTTTCCCCAAATCCTACCTTGTATGCAAAGATGTTCCTTTATTTTCTAAATGTGAGGAGGGCAATCAAATGTTACCTCAGTTGGACCAAGGAGTTCAGGCTTTTGGAAGACACTTTGGTTGTCCTAACAAAGGCATGCAGGCTTCTAAGGCTTCCATCACTACGTGGACAGTCTCATCTTTTTGAAGAGTGTTACTTTATTCAAGGCGAGCCTCCACCTAAGGGGCTTCATGCTCATTTGGTAAGGGCTAACATGGCTTTTGCTGCGTTTCACTGGCATGTCCCTTACACTGTGATTTCCAGGGCAGCAGCATGGGTTGCTTCTGCAGACATTACTGTCTAAATTGGCTCTTCAGTGCAGATGCGCTGTTTAAACAGTCGGTTCTTAAAAAAGATTTTGGCTAAGCTAGTACTAATGCCTCCCCTTATGTCAGTATTTGAGAACCTCACAATTTTGGAGGCAAGGGGATGGGACATAGGAATATGAAGAGGTTTCTCTAGTGACTACTGTACTCCTAGTCCATTGACCCCTTGCCCCCATACACCGACCTTCCTCTTGTAATTAACTTGGCCATCAGTCAAGTACTGACCTGGGCGTATGGAAAAGAACTGAGGGGCAAAGCCTGGGACAGGGTGTGTGGAGGCAGGAGGTGGCCAGCATGCTCCTGGCTTTGCATAAAAAGTATAGACAGATTTTTTTTATTTTTTTTGGTGCTGCTAAAAATACTCCAGTTTTGTCCCTGTAGGACATAATTCTACAAGTATGGAGTAAAGGCATCTATGGTCTATGAGTACAATAGTCACTACATGGAGTAATCTTTTTTTACAACTTTGTCAACCTCATGGGCCATAGAGATCTCCTTATGAATGAACATTTGTGTATTCTTCATATCTGTGGCTGGTTCATAACATGGGCCCAAGGAAGATGGATACAAGTGGCCTCATTCCCAGTTTGGCGTGCAGGAAAAAAAAAATGGAAGTAATTCCGTTACCTCCATTTTTTTTTTATGTTGACGGAATTTCCTCAGATTTTCCTGCACCGCCAAATTAGGAATTTTTGTGGAATTTCCACTGGTGGCAATTCCCCACCGGTGGAATTACCGAGTGGTAATTCCCCCAATTTTGGGAGGAAAAGTGGAGCATTTACTTGGTAATTCTGAGAGAGGTAATTCCTCCGACAATCCCCAATAGAGTCCTATATGAATTACACTGCAATAACACCACTTTTAATCTTGTGGTGAAACCCACAGGACCTAGTGGTGGTAATCAGAACTGATTTAGGCAGTATTTCAGTGCATTTACCTCACATTCTGAATGATACCCTAGGTATCAGGTTTGAGACAAAAAGAGCATACTAACAAGAGGCCCCCTACCTAAACGTCCAGGGCAAACATTCTATTTATTCAACAAAGGTAGCAGGCGCCCCTCTCTCGGAAGAACAAGGCATGATAACCTGGTCAGTGGTTGTTAACCACATTGAGAGATCGCAGCCATCTGCTTTTTGCTCACTGTAACTTTCACAGATGGGAAATATTCATTTGCATATCAGTCTTTGTCCTGCCCACATGGGCAGTCCAGCACCGAAATGCTATGGCAACTCCTCTCTGAACAAGAGTACCTACAGCAACCCCATACACGTGTTTCAGCCTTGTTGGGCATCATCAGTGAGGTGGAGCTGAGCCTCTCTAAGCACAGTGAGCAGGGAGTCCACATCTGGTTGCCCGAGGTAACATAGGGTGACCAACCCGAAGTTCCTTCAAAAAAATCAACAAAGGTAGCAGGCGCCCCTCTCTCGGAAGAACAAGGCATGATAACCTGTTCAGTGGTTGTTAACCACATTGAGAGTTCGCAGCCATCTGCTTTTTGATCACTGTACCTTTCACAGATGGGAAATATCCATTTGCATATCAGTCTTTGTCCTGCCCACAAACATTCTATTTAAATGAAGAATTGAAGCCCAAAAAAGGAAACCAGTTTAACCTGTTTTTGAGAGAAACTGTTAAGAAGAGGTGACAACTAAGATGGTGCAGAAGAGAAGGGTTATAATGGTTGCCTATTTGTGGTACACCAGAAAGGATTTGACCTAGTCTTGGGCTAGGCTTTCAGAACCCACGGCCACTGAAAACTCTAACCCCAGAACACCAACCTTTCTCCCTGCAACAACCAATGAAGATTGTGGGCTTGTTTGGATGGAAACCCATCTGAAGGAGGGTCAATAAGTTGTCACTTTCGAAAACATTTTGCTTCTGTAAAACCTTGGCACCCATCAAAAGCTTGGACGTGTACACGAGTTTTGAAACTGGGTGAAAGTTCCCAGTGTTAGTTAGATCTGGAGAGGAGCAAGGTTGGACTTACTCTTTGATAGGGAAAGTTACTGCACTAGAGACATTTAATATGGTCATTAATCGCTATTGCTTTTGAGCAAGGTATTTATTGGAAGTGAGAGAGGATCCAATGTAGTGAGTAGGCTTTGCCCACTGATATCCGAGAGTAGGTATCTATAATACATTTTGAACGTGTATAATACCCGTTTTAAAGTGTAAAATAATCAAAATATGTTTTTTTTTCTTCTTTAATTTTTTTTTTTTAGTAAAGAATGGGTTTGGCAACAGGTTTTTATCAGAGCTGGAAAATAAATTGCAATGAATATGGTCCTTTGGCACATTTGCACACTTTGTAACAAGTGTTTATGGGAAACGGAATTGACATATACCTGTGGATCTGCACTACTGAAATGCACAATAACTAGTCCTTGTACAAGTCAACAGTGGGGGTATGCAAATGTCTGCAACTTAGGTTTTACAGGTCTAGAGTATATAACAAAACAGTGTTATTGTGTCCTGGTGCTCCTTAATGCTTGCATCCAGGTGGACCATTTTCCTATTGTTAATTTGATGTGCACAATAAAATCTCCTGGTGCTGCGTCTTGAAAACAAGAGCATAATCTGTCGTTTGAGAGATTTGTGACATATATATATATATATATATATATATATATATATATACACAAAAGACCTTGGTAAGATACTTTTTTAAAGACCTTTTTTCAAACAGCACTTCATGCCCCCCCCGTAGCTTCCAACCACTGTAATAATAGCGTTTTTTATTCAGTTTAACGGTATTCTGATTAGCGACCTCTTGAAGTTGAAGGGCTGAGGCTTTGCTCTGATTCAAGGTTGCTAAGGGTCGGCATTCCGCATGTCAGAGACGAGCACTTACCTACAGAAGAAACAAAAGCCATTTCTATAAACTACTATATCGGACAAAGTAACCCATTTTGCATGCTATGTGCAATATGCCTTAAGTAAACGGAACAGTTTGTACTAGATAAGAGATGTGCTACATAGTCGAATGTGTCGGAAGTAAGGATGCATTATAGTCAGTAGGGTCGGGCGCAAAACTATGCCTCCATTTATTAATTTGTTTTGTTTGATTATGAACCCATCAAATTTGTGTAGTACATAAATAACAGGAACCTTTTAATTTTCTTGTTTTGATACAATTTTTCGTATATACTTGAGCAAAAAAACAGACAAGATACAAAAAATGGATAGTGAAAGCTGCCATGAATTTCATTAAAGCAGTGTGGGAAATCTGTAAAAAGATGCAGACTCTTTCGTTAAATACAAAGGGTTTTTAATATTTGGTCAAGTTGACTGGATTAACTTTGTGATTTATATTTCACACAGTCTCTTCAGTTAATCTCGTCTACAGTTCTAAGGACATTGCCCTCTTGGTTCTGAATATCAGGTGTTCAGTCTCTGAAGTAATCGTCATTTTGTTCTCAGTAAGGAATTGATCTTGTTTTCAGTCTCTTGTCCTCTTGTAATCCTCAGGCTTTTTGTTGCGACTACAATTGCCAAGGTACACTTGTTTTAGTCCAGTCACTCTTGCCTCTTTTGAAACCTTTTGAATCCTTTTATTCCCACAAAACAGTTGTTTTGTGGGAATAAAAGTGAGTGTGATTGGGCGCAAATGTATCATTTGCAATTAGTGACGTGCCTTAACCCAATTCATTATGTAAAGAGAAAGAAGGTCTAGGTATAAGAGGGTATAGATCAAGTCAGGGTCCAGGACTCTAGCAGAACAAGTGGGTCTTCAATGCCCTACGGCATGCCGGGAGAGTTGTTATCTCCATAATTTCTATAGGTAGTTTGTTCCATGCTCTTGGGCCGTAGACTCAGAATCTGCTGTCCCCTTTGTTCACATACCTAGAACGTGGTATCTGAAGCAGATTATCATCTGCTGAGCGCAGCTGTCGGGTGGGAACATACTTCTTAATTTTGTCCGATAGATATCCTGGACCTATCTTGTTGACACACTTATAGACCAAACACAGAACCTTAAACTCAATTCTCTGCTTTATTGCCAACCAGTGTAAGGCTCTCCTTTAAATTCGAGATTGGGGCTGATTTTCTTTTCCCTATGTACTAACCTGACTGCTGCATTTTGAGCCACATGCAGTCGGGCGTAGCTGATAAGCTGGTATACCCGACAGTAGTGCATTTCCATAGTCTAGTCTAGAATTGGCCAGAGTACCAATGACCACTGCTTTATCCTCATGCACAATGAAAGGTAAGATATGTTTCAGCAGGCGTAGTGAGTAAAATGCTGCCTGCACCTCCCCACCAACTTGAGCTCCACTTCGCATGTTATCCTCCCAGATGCAGCCCATCTTCTTAATTTTCTTAGGGAACTCCAGTTGTGTGCCCAGGAGGCATGGGGGAGGTGGGGTGTAATTGCTTTTGCTGAAGATGGTATTTTGAGGCAAATAAAGCCACTTCCGTTTTGCTGGCATTCAGCAATAACTGATTGGCACACATCCAGGTCTGAATTTCCTGCAAGCACTGTTCCACTTTTTCATATGTCTCCTCTAGGTTATGTATCCTCATGAACACATGGTTATCATCTGCATACGAGTGGAAGTGTATGCCATGCTTCCTCAGGATGTCCATGAGTAGTTTGACACATAATTGAAAAGCAGCGGGGAGAGAGAAGATCCCTGTGGAACTCCACAATTTAATAATACAGAGTCCGACAGGAAATCTCCAAGTCGAACTCTGTTCTTTTTTTGAGAGAAATGATTCAAACCATCGAAACCACTCCACCTACTTCTCTCAAGCGTTTAAGTAGCGTCCCATGGTCCACCGTACCAAATGTGGCGGACAGATCCAGCATGACCAGCAGGGACAGGCCCCCCTGGTCCGCCGTCTCCAGCAAGTCGACCCATACTGTCAATAATGCTGTCTCTGTCCCGAAACCTGGTCGGAAGCCAGATTGCAATGGATCCAACATGTTCGCTTGATCCACATGTCCCTGCAGCTGGGTCGTCCCAATTTTTTCCAGGATTTTAGCTGCCCATGACAGTCCTTTTATTGGTCTGTAGTTTTGGAAGTTTTTAGGATCTAAATTGTTCTTCTTCAGCACTGGCATAACCACAGATTTCTTCAGAATAGCTGGTACTACCCCTGATGTGAGAGACAAATTTAGTAATAAAAGGGATGATATATGAGGCTATTCGCTTAGCTACTGAAGGAGTAACAAAGAGCGCGTCATTTGTTGCTTGTAACGCGGCAAGCCGTGAACATACTCGTTCTCCTTCAGACGCTCACAAGAGTTTATTAGGACTGAAGTCCCCAAAGTGAACCTGTTCATCTTCAAGGGATCTCATTTTTTTATTAGGCAAACAACTCATTTTTGTTACATATGATTTGCTTTGATTTCGCGCAGGCATTCAGATTGCTCTGTTTTTGTAACCCTTTTCTCCCTTCAGAGTTATTTTAATCACATGCTTTTTCTCTTTAACAGTGATCCTTTTCTTGGTTAGCCCGTTCCTCCTTAAGGGTTAGCAAATGAAACATTGCATTTCTACTGGCACAAATACTGATTCTCGTGACTCATCTCCTCTTTCAGGATCTTCTAGTCACACAGCATTTCTACTTGCAAAAGGACTTTTCATAATTGCTGGTATGGTTTTTCATGTAACGTGGAATTTCCTCTTGCAACTGGGTCCCTCAGTACTCTTTCCGACGGCACCAACATATATGGGCTTCTCTGTCTGTTTCTTACTAATTCGTTCTTTCAAGCTCAGAGCCGCCTCTGTCTCTCGGCCTCACTTCGTTCTAGGAGACTTTTGCATATCTGTCTGCTGGATTACTGGCCTTTCTCTCCTCCCCACTTCTAGTTCAGACCAGATCTTGCTCAGGTGCTACACAGCATGGCCTCTCGCTCTTCTTGTTGGCGTCTTTCGTCAACCCCTCATCCCTCCACCCCATGTACACCTCTCTGTTTCTCTACCTGGTGGCTCTGCATTCGCCATTTCACCTTTGTTATCTGCTCTTCCAGGTTGTAGCTGGCCCGCTTTCATATGGTCATCAGGTCACTTGTTCTCGCTGCTTGCTATTGGGTCTATGTTCAATATTATTGGAGTGGCCTTCCATGGCGTTGCTTGCCTCCGTGTCTCGGCATACTTTGCTTTGGACTGTGTGGCAGTGGTAACAGGACTTATTCCTCTGCATGTGCTCCTTCTACCGGCTTCCTCTCGCCTGTATCTCTTTCTCTGTGGCTCAACTGTCTTCGTCACAGATGGAAAACCGAGCAGGAGATTCAGTTCTGCACAACGTAATCTCTGACTCACAGGTTTCTCAGAATTACATGTCTATAGAATGGTTTTGGAAGTTCTCACACAAGAAACATTTCTGACTTTTGTATCTGGGTATGAATGAACTCAATATTTGTGTTCATTCACTTTTTATTTTGAAAGGGGTTCTTTTGACAGAAAATTAGAAGTTTAGGAATGTGTTTATTATCTGTTTGCCACCCATAACTTACCTCCTGATGGTATGTGCAGAAATGTTGTCCTTACGTGTGGCATGTTAGCGAAATGTGACAAGCAAACACCAGAAGAAGTCAAAGTTGGAATGTTATAGTTCAAGAATGTCAGGGTGAAATGAACAGAAAACACGTTCCCATGTTTTTGCATCAGTCTTATCACTGTGAGAAGAAAGGAAGGCTACATGCACTGAGTTTCCATCCAATCTCTGACACATTGCATGCCGAACTGAGCCGTGTATTTTTTAACTGACCATATGAGTTTTTGGTTTTATTGAGAATGATAGCAGATCACTAGAATCCCTTGGCACATGTGTGTGAGAATGAACTCTTCGAGTCAGTTTTCAATACATAACCGACTCCTTCACAATTAGCAAAAGTTCATCATTATGCCTCCCTGCAATGTTGTAAAGTTTTATGCCTAATATTCGTAACTATATTGAATCATTTTTTAAATAACTAAACACTTGCCTCGGTCCTGTGATTTTATTCATAAGCATCAACATGTGAAAGCTCAATACATATCGGGGCTAAAAGTTGCCTTTTGGGAGAAAAAGGCTCTGCTCCATTATGTTATCTAAGTGCAGTGGTTCCATCTATCAGTCATGGTTTGTACATGATGGGACACCACACTTAGAATTCTGAATTTTAGCTTGCGTCGCTTCTAGATAGAAATGTGATTGTTAGCATGCACCAATACGTATGGAATTCTGAACTTTGGCTTGTGTCGCATCTAGACAGGATTGTGAATGTTAGCATGCGCCACACTTAAATGAAACTGGAAATGATGACTTGGATGGAATTGTGATCACTAGCCTGCCTCACATCTAGACAGACTATTGAAAATTAGCAAATACCACACTCGGATTGAATAGTGAATGATAGCAAACATCGCACCTAGACATAATTGCAAGGACAGCAATGCCAACTAACCAATCTACTAACAAATTCATCCCCCTGCATACACCTCTCAAACTCTAACCACACAAAACCACAAGCCTAAAACACAGCAATTCGCACAAACTTCACTACACTGCAACAACAAAACAAACCACACATAGACTTGCACAACAGCACACGACTACCGACTGTAAAACACCCAAAGCCCAGCCAACGTACCCACCGGGCTGAGGCTGCCAACAGCACATCATTGCTCTCTTGCATTTTCCAGCTCATTCCCACTAAACCCCCACTCCCTCAGGGGACCACTCCGGTGGTGATAGTGCGCGGTACAAATATCCTTTAACATTAAGCAGTTCCCCCTGAGTTTAATGAAAACACAGACTGTGCCCTCTTCTAGTTGCAGTCCTCCTTTGTTGCACCTTATTTTTGTTCTGCCTCGTGTTTGTCAGACTTGATTGATTGTCGGGTTTACATGGCAAAACAATAGTCAATTTAACATATTCAGAGGACATAAAAGATACATGCGTAGCAGAAAGGCACTGAAATTCCATAAAAAGCTTACGTTTGTGGAATGTTGGGAAACCTAAAAATCTTGAACTCTATCAGTGTGTATGCAACGGTGTAGTTTGAAGAGCCAAACTTCATCCAATTCATCAGTGATGGTTAACACCACCAGCACCGCTTATGATCTTGCACAACATGCCAAAATTATCGGTGACCTCAATCTTTTTCATTACACCAAATTTTTCGTTTCTATGTAGTTTTGAATGGGATTTGTTTTGTGATATCATGCTCAATACAGTTTCGGCAAATCTGCATTGACACAGACATTTAGAGAGAGTGGTTCCACAGCCTCTAGGTCTTATGTTAAGTAAGAAACACATCTCTACTTTTACTGTTTTGCAGGTGCGGTGCTGAAAATACCACCTGCCTGAAAAGTCCTCATATGACAAGCTGGAGATGTGAAGGTGAGACCTGAACAATGGAAGTAATGTCACAAGAGAACAAAGATGTGTAGAGTTCACTTTCCTGCGAGAAGTGTGTATGTGTGTGTGTGTGTGTCAGATACTTTAGTGGTAAGTGTTTTGATTGATGGCACATGGTTGCTGCTAGTGTGTTACAAGTCACACCAGTCAGGAGGTTTACACATATGACAATGCAGATGGCTCACAGATGAGTGGCAGCAGTTTGTATGGAGAATCGGTTTGTGGTGCACAAGACATCTGATCTAAGTATGTGCCAAGCTCATAAGACATGACATGCGTGTGATTGTGTTGAACACGAGTAAGTGAATATGGATTATGCTACCATTAAGACAATATAAAACTATATTAAAACAAAAAGAAACATGTGTCTAAGGGTGTAACATAATTATGAAAATTGTATGCCGATTGGTGCTGGCAATAAAGGGATCACTAAAAGTGAATATTGAAGATATTTTGGAACATTGGTATGTAGATATCTTATGTCAATAGCCTGTGTGTTCTGAACATATGGCTGGCAAGATTGCATGTGGCACAGTTCACCCAGCAGTTTAACAGCTCCCTTGCTTTGGCAGTGTAATTCTGTATATAATCCTGCAGGTCATGTCTTGTTCTCCAGTATTGGAACTTTCATAGATTAACATGCTGTTTGAATATTCCCTGCAGTCAGACTGGGAATCCTCTGTAACATTAAAGCAGTTTACATTTAGATTTTAAAACTGCTGCCACTGTAGTACTCCATTAGTCATTTTGGGTCATATTGCTCCACAGCCAATAGATGGGTCTCTCTTAGCTCTATCCCTGGAGGTCATCTTCAGATTTCTTACAGCACATTTAGTGTTGGGAGTCCTCACAAAAATCTCTTCATACGGTCGATGACTTATTTGCTATTTCTCATTTTCCAGTGGCTACTTCTGCATTTTGAGAAGGTCTGTGCTTCCTTTCACCCGTCTGCAGTTCAGATTAAGCTTCTTATCGCCTCCGAGGGTCTTTTCAGACACCGTCAGTGACTGCCTTTAATGTGACCGTGGACACTATTGCAGACTGTCCGATGAAGAAAGTATACATGCAAGATCTTTACAACAACAATCTTTGTCGTTACCCTGACCACGAGATCAATGACTGCTCCATTTACCAGTCATTCTCCAACGAGGCGCTCAGGGACAGTCACAGTAGTTTAGTGACTTGCTTGTCCGGTGTCATGCTTCCCTATGTCAGAGCAGACCCCTAGAGCAAACTCCCTCTACAAAGAGATAAAGGTCTCACAACGATTTTTACCATGGGTAGAGAATATAAAAAGGCCCTATCACACACGCTCCGGCTGCCAAGGCATCGACAGCAGCGTCGGCCACATAGTCTGTGGCACAATTGGTGATGCCCTTACGGCTAAGTCTATGAAGCACCCTTCCTCGTCTTCTGCTGGTCCACGTTTGTCGGCTGTGAAGAAGCAGTCATCGGCACCTTCTGCTGCCCCATCAACGACACCCTCGTTGATCGCTCACAAGCAGGTCACACCATCCGTCCTGTAAGTGACCACACCCACGGCCCTGTCAACATCCACTTTATTGAACTCTTTAACAACTCCATTGATGATGCAACAGCCTCCATACACAGCTGCTACCACCGGTATCACTACATATTATCCCCACCAAAAATATCGCCATATATATGGTCGTCAGGCACGGGCATAGGCGATATTTTTGGGGGAGATAATTTTGGGGGGTTTTGGGAGAAGGGGCTGCGGGGGTGTCCCCCGCTCCTTTAAATATAATGCAAGGGTTGTGGGGGTGTCCCCCGCAGGTTCCATGCCTTAATATCGCCGCAGAAATATGGCGATATTTTTGTATGGCGATATTTCTGTTTGCATTTAACACATGGAATCCTACCACTACGTCCACAACCAAGGTGCATGCCTCTTCTTCTGTGACTTGAAGAGTGGTTTCTCAGGCCCTCGGTTACACATCTTTGCTTTCAGTACTGATGAGGCCTACCCGCTTTTTACTCTGGATCCTTATGTCCCTCCTGCTGTTGTGTGTCCTTCTATTGTCCCCCCAAGGACATATTGGCACACGTCGTTAATACAGACTTTGAATGTCCTGAAGGTGTGTTTTCTGATGACTATGTGGAGATTCCAGCATCCACTCCTGGTATTCCTCCATCGGTCATGCCACCCCCATGTGCAATTCCTGCACCTTCTGGGTCACCACCAAAGCAGGCTCCTGTTCACCCAAAGGCTCGTGACCCATCCAAGGACATTTTGTCTGCGCTGTCTCTGAATTGCAACATAGACTTCCTGCTCTGTCATTTCCTCCTCGTCAGAGTCTTCCTGCTGGCCCATTATCTGGTTCTGTGCCACACATTGAATGTCCATCATGTGTCCCCACATCTGCTCTTCTACCTCCCACCAATCTAACAGATCTGAATCTGAGGATGACATTTTATTTGATGTCCCTCTGGTTTGGCTTCTGTTTAAGCTTAAGCTTCTACCGTTTTATGCAGAGGAATACAATTTAGAGATCAATGCCCGCAAATCAAAAATCATCTAATCCAGTCGCACGATCAGACCATCCAGATTCAGATGATCCTTTGGGCACATGCATTTGGAATGGTACCTACAAAGGGATGATATGATCATATTTGCGAGAAGCAGCATAGACGACAATGCCAAGAGGCACAGCTGAGGAGATGTGATCCCCAGCCAGGACAAAATTTCTCCAATCCAACCACAATCATACCAAGACCTGAACAGAAATATATGTGTATCTTATACAAGAAATTAAGAAGAAAATTGGAAGATAGACAAAAGTGTTTGTTGTGGTCATGCACCAGTGATCTAATAGAAATCCAAGCTATTTGACAACATGGACAGTGTTCATAGACATGTTATTGAGTCGGCAGCTCTGTGGGATAGCAAGAGAGAGAGACCAGATATAGCTGAAAGGAGTCAAAGGAGGAGAACAAAAGGTGAGAGAAGTTTTGAATCCGCTACCATGGAGCCCATAGGGAGGAAGCTATGCGAAGTAGAGTGGCTGTGAGAGGGAGGGGACACAGATTTCAGAAATACTGCTCCTTTGCAATGACGATTGCGAAATGCAGAGCTGTCCCAAAAACCAGGTGAATTTGTTGCCACAGAGCAGTGTTCAGCAAAAGGCAGAGGTGAAACTAAGGAAATGTATTTACATCTGTAACAGCGCCGCAATGCCTATGGGCTGTTTTGCGCTATACAAATAATAAAATAAATAAACGTGAGATGCTGCAAACATGCACATTACAGAAACCTTACCACAGCCACTTGCCTATGCTTAAGTAGTTTTGCCATTCCTGAAGATGCAGAGCAAAGTGGCGCTTACCAGGGCCATGGTATTAGCCGCATTAGACTACTGTAACAGCTCATACGTTGGCCTCCATAAACACCTAATCTACATACTTGAGTGATCAATAATAAAGCTGCCAAGCTCCTACTGAACATAATTGCATGATCACATGAAGCCAGTCCTAAAGGCCCCTTCCTCCACTGGCTTCTCCTGGAACAAATAATCACCTTAGGTCCTATGCCTCATTCACAAGGCTCTTCATGGGAAGTTAAGAGTACCTCTCTGGCCTCTTCAAAAGGTACCACCCATATAAAACATAAAGATCCTCGACCGCCAAGAATCTGTCTTCTACTGCTTTCAAGAAGGAAGTGCCTGGGGAATAGCTCACTTAGCTCTGGTGGCACCGTTTCCTTCCCCCGCCATTAATAACATGAAGACTGGATCCCAACATTCCGGAAAGAACTAAACAATTGTTTTAAAACACGCTTTCCTGCCAGATTGAATGTTTCCTTGCATGTTAGTCACACCCTTTTATGTCTCACAGCTCTGGCTGATAGACTCTAATATGATCTTCAGTTTCCTGGCAGAGCCCACGCCTCCTTTGTCTTGTAGTAGTAGTGCGTCATCTGCATGTGCCATTTCGTACTTCTAATCTTTCTTAATAAGTCTGTTTTTCTTTTATTTTTAACACTTCGTCTACTTGCTGCTGTTTCCTTTCTTAGCCCTTGCCAACTGCTCCTCCCCTTTATGCACTTACCCTGAATGAGACAAGACCTGTGAAAGATCAGCTACGATGTATGCCCTCCTTTTTCTTGTCTCCCTCCACCCTTTCTTCATGAGTTAACCTGAGTTAACCTGAAGTGACCTATTTTGCTGCTGGTAATTCAACAGTACAGAAGTATGTTTTTATATTTTCCTTTCTGGACAATCTATTGTTTCTGCAATATTTTAGCGAGTAAAAACAGAATTGCCATTCCAAAAGAGGGATTTTTGGTGGAGTAAACTATATATTTTAACTCCAAAACCAATATATTTTTGTAATCCATTCAAATGAAAAAGATGCCATTTACTTCTAAAGTTCCTTTTCAGATCTGGCCATACTGCTCTAATGTTACCAGTGTATCTGTAGAGTTGTGTTGATGTAAGCATATGCGCAAGCTCCTATGTATCTGTTCTCTATTTTTTGTTGAGAGTATTTTTACTACCTAGTTTTTGGGGCGTTCGGCATATTGGCCTGTAATTAGGGCGTCAAGATGCTTGGTACACCACTTTTATGTATAACTGCATTCAAGGAATCATTCAATGAAGCAGAAAAAAGAGAGCCGAAAGAATGAAACATTAAATAAATCCAGAGAAAAATGTGCTAGTAAAAGCCAAGGCAGTGGAAATTAGTCAATGAAGTAGTGCATAGACAAATAATGATCACAACTAGAGATAGATGACGCAAGAAGATAAGTCCGACCAGCCACAGAAACTTTTTAGTTGCCAAAACTGCTTGTAAGAGCAAATACTTGCGGCTTGGGATGTGTAAGGTTTTACTGACTCCCCTACCACCGAGCCACACTATGCTACATGCCACTCACTTTCTGATGACCAATTTCCTTCTGCATACTTTTTGAGGATTTAGTCCTTCTCAGCCACTTTGCATACCCACAATGCCATACGGGTCTTATAAGGGGGATTAGCCAATCAGGTTTTGTGGGTCTGGAGGAGGAGTCGAAGTGTACAGGAGTACAGGGTACAAAGTGTTTGCTTCTTCACAGCCATAGCCATCATCACTACACACAACAAAGAAGAGTGTGTGGATGGTGGGAGATTCCTGGGTACATTCATTGAAGGTTTATAGTGAAACTCATGGCATCTCTGCTACTATTCGATTGGGCAAAGTGGATATCTTGTGGTATGCAGATTGTGGGCTAAACTGGGTAGCCTTATTACCATTATGTGAGAGGATGGCTCACTTTAAACGTCCAGATATTATTGTTGTGCATTATAAATGCAACAGTTTGGGCTATGTGACTGCAGGATCTTTGCAGGTTATAAATGCCATATCATATATCACTGACGAATATGTTGAAAAGCCTAATGGAACTGTGTACTGCTGCCAAGATTATCTTTTCTGAAATCAATCGAAGAAAAATATGGATACTTCTCAATTTGTTTTGTCCTCAGATGGAAGAAGGTAGACAGCTTATGAATGGAGGTGTATGTGATTTTTGATATGCTTTAGGAATTGCATCTTATCACAATGAAAATATCAAGTTGGATGATGTAAATCTTTTTCGAGGAGATGGAGTGAATTTGACTGTCGGAAATCAGATTTTTCTTTTAATATCCAAAATGAACCGAAACAATTTTTGTGAACTCGTGAAACATGTCGTGAAATATGTCGTGAAGTATTTTATTTAGTTGTAGTAAATAAAACATTTTTTAAAAAAAGCATTTCAAGCTTTTTTGTGAAAGTTGGAAAAACATTGATAGTTATTTTAAGAGCAACCATTTATGAAGAATAAACAATTAAAATTATTGAATTCCCCAACCCCACTCTTGGAATTTTCCTGGTGTCCGCAAACTATCGCACTGCAAAAAGTACTGTGAATTTTATTTTTTTGTTCAATTTCTTGTGTTTCTGGCTTTTATATTTTTTGGGGGATTATTTTTTTTTGTAGGACAGCTGAGGTAAGGTGGGGGAAGGGAAGGGAAGGGGCATGAACCATAGATACGAAGGGGCAGGTGGACACGGAAAGATGTTGGGCGGGCCTTAAATGTAAGGTAGGGGGCAGTATTTCCCGTGCTCCTTCACCAAACCCTTAAAAGTACTTTAAAACTGCTCCACCCTGAGTGGTGTGTCGCAGGTCATACAGAGAACTGTGACCCTCGAAAGGTAAGGACCAACAGCCGGCTGTATGGCCTGCGAGGCAGGTGGTGGGATCCTCTTCCCCACAGGAATATACGCTCTGTGCTGGAAGATGGGGGTAGAGAATGTTAACCTGCTTCTTCCTGAGAAATAAGCAACTTTTCTCAGAGCACCTGGGTGATTGGATCTGGTGTGGCGTTGCATGGAGGTGGTCCCGAAAGAGTACTGCCCATGTTGTCTATGACGAAGTATGACCCGACCCTCAATGCTTTTAAAACGGGCCGACAGAGCCTTTGGGACCCCCCATATGGTCTTAAAGAACCACCACACCCATGACTGTCTCCGGGCGCTGGAGGTAGGCACTTCCTCTACATATTCTTTGTGTGCTTTGTTATTCTTCTCTGCATCACTTTTAGAAACAGTACTTTTTGGCAGCTGATAACTTTGGCGCCATTCGACGAAGGGTCACCAAAATTTGCAGACAGGCGCACGCTGATTGGATGTTTGAAAATACGAGGTGCCTTACCATTTTCGAAACGATGGCCATATTGGATGGGCGGATCGCGGCCTTTGTCCGCGGACAGTGCTGTGAGGAAAAGAAGTCTGGGAAATATATTTGGGGTTATTTTGTGGACGAAAAAGGTCTTGGAAACGGGGCGGGAGTGGAAAAAAATGTTTAGCTCTTTTTATAGGTGAAAAAAGCTGTGTAGGTGATGGTGTGTGTGCTGTGAATTGGACGTTATTGGGATTTGAGTGTTATTTGAAGGTGTATTGTACATACTTGTTATATGGTTTAATTCTATTGTTGTGGTTGTGGCCTGTGGCCAGATGCTTGGGGGCACGGGCGTGGGCCGTGCCCCCAAGGATCTGGGCACTGGCCACATACACTTTAGTGATATGTGTATTGTTATAGTAGGTAATATAAGGGGAGTATACAATATTTGTAATATATATGAAGTGTATATGGTATTTTTGATTGTAGTACAATTGAGGATAATGCTCTTTGATCTGTCCTCCACCTTTGACACAGTGAACCATTCTATGTTTATTGTTTACCTCCATGATACCTTTGGCATCACAGGAATATGGAGTGCACTCCATCACAGATCGGGGACTGGACTGGCTGACCTTTTTCCTGACTAACAGGCCTTTCCAGCTGCAAATGGGCCATTTGTCCTCCACCACCAGACTTTATACCTGCAGTGTCTCCAGGGGTTCTATCCTATCGCTGTGGCTCTTTAATATGTATCCTGCCCTTCTGGCTCACCTCATCTGCTCCTTTTCTCCTAATTTCCAGTGTTATGTTGATGATGCACAGCTTTGCTTGAAACTTCCCTCTACTACTTTCTTAACTGCCTCTCTGATTCCTGATTTTCTGACCGTGATCCAGGCATGGTGTGCGGCTAACGATCTTTGTGTGAGTGCCAGTAAGATGCTGATTTTCTTTCTTATTGGGACACCTGTGCCCTGTTTCCTTCCTCCTTCATGGGCACTCTCCTTGGGCTCTCTATCCTCGCCATCCTGTGAGGCCAAAAACCTTGGTTATTTTTAACTCCTCTCTTTCCTTAACTCCTCACATGTTTGTCCTTTTGAAGAAGGGCCATTTTGAGCTTCAACCCTTTACAGGAATTCTACGTTTCCTTACATTCCCTCGGAAGCGGAATGTTTCGAGAGCCCTAATATTCTGTAGGCTGCACTACTGCAACAGCCTCTTCATCAACCTCCGCCTTCGTTTTGTAGTTCCCCTTTAGCTAATCCAGAATAGGGCTGCAAGAGTTATGCTTGGCCAGAAGGTTAGGGATCGTATCTTGGCAGCCCTAACATTTCTACAGTGGCTTCTGGTGGCTGTAAGGATGAAATTGAAGACCCTCTGCATGAACCACATGGCTTTCTGGGGCATGGGGCCACGCTATTTCCAACTTTCTGTCCCTAAATACTCCCCTGCTAGAGCCTTGTGCTTCTTAAACTCCAATTGTCTGCTTGTGAAATGCTTCTTCAAACCGAGAGGGGGAGGTAGATTTCTCTGTTTAGCTGGTGCCTTTTTTGGAACAGTGTCCCTGCCCCTTTTAGACTTTGAGTCAGACTTCTTTAAGTTACAGAAACATATAAGAACTCCGCTTTTTGTCTTTCTCTTTCCAGCTCTCGTTTCTCTGCTAACTGATCCCACTGCCACTGAGAGACGTGGCCTGATGCCTCATTAACTTCACAGGTTCGAGGCATTATACCTAGTTGACACAAGTACCCCCTACCCCCCTTCAGCACTGCCCTTGCGGGCCCACTGCCTAGCGGCTTTGCACCCCACCCTTGGGACTTTTCCGCCCGAGCACTTAGGTAGTGGCCTCCCACATTGGCACTCATTGGCTTTCTTCCGGAGCTCCCAGAAGCCCTTGCCCATCCCTACTACCCCTTTCATTAATACACTTCTCTTACTGCACAATGCATGTGTGAATTTATAGTAGTATTGTGTACAATTTGTTTGTATATGTAAAGGAAATGCAGATGAAAAATATTTGTAGAACATTGTTAAGTGACAGTTGGTGTGTGGACGTTTAATATGTTGATAGGTTTGCATGTAGAGTTTTTGAAGCGATTGCTGGTTGGATGTGTCGAAAGCAGGCAATGAGGGAGTGTTGCAAACATAAAAGTGAAAAGGGTAGAAGGCTGTCTTGTGCAATGGTGTGCATGTGCTATCCAGGTGTTTTAATGATGCCTGGTCTGCAAAGGGGATTGCAGAGACCTTGGATAGCTATCCAGGTCCATTTATTATGGTCATTGTTGTATGTGATCATGTATACAAATGAATTGTGTCTTTGTCGTACTTCTTTCCCCATGTATGTGCACCATGACCTGAGGCCAAACCCTAAGGAAAGTACCTTAACAACACAGGACAAGGTTAACTTCTAGATATAAAGCACCATTTCCATGTTAAAAAAATCTTACTGTTGATGGAAAAAAACGGGTCCAGACATGTCAGTGAACAAAAACAAGTGGTCCAGATATGTTATGTCATCAGTGATGTCATCTTTCAAGTATTGGGTGTTAGTCTTAGCAGTGCACAGTGGTGGCACGAGTTATGGTTGCGTAGCTTACCAGGACTGGCGAATTTCAAGGGTTTTACAGTTTTGCTTGTAACCATAACGTCCTTTTAACAATGTTTTTCATTTTATTTCATAGGTTTTTATGAGTGCAACTTAACCGTAACGTCCGTTTAACATCGTTTTTTCACTGAATATATATTATATATGACAAAAAGGGGGTGAGGGGCGCACTCTGGTTCCCAGCTAGGTGTACCTTTCCACAGTCCAGTAGATCTTTTCCTCCTAGCGCTTTCTTGCCTCTTGCAATCATCAGGGAGGCAGTCTGTTCAGGTGTTAATGGTTAATACCAATGATGGCCTCAGGGAATTCTGGTTGCTGTAGTCAATTCAAATAGCCAGGAACCAACTCACCCTCCAATTACACAGTGTAAATCTCCAATTGGGGGGAGGGGAGAAAACCAACAGTGTGGCTCTCCTTAGTACGGGCATGTGTCACCCCGGCGCCACCACCTCTGGAGCCCGGGACTCCCAAAAGCATTTGACAGAAAGGGGGTGAGGGGCGCACTCTGGTTCCCAGCTGGGTGTACGTTTCCACAGTCCAGTAGATCTTCTCCTCCTAGCGCTTTCTTGCCTCTTGCAATCATCTGTGGAAAGGTACACCTAGCCGGGAACCAGAGTGCGCCCCTCACCACCTTTCTGTCAAATATATATATATATATATATATATTTCTGAGGCTTGTGGAATCTGCTTAGATCACATGCTGTGCATAGGCCGACATCTAGTGGAAGCTGCGGAGTATTACAGTTTGTTTTTCGAAACTCGAAAATGGGCGTTGACACAGGGCGTGCCAGTAATACTATCCCTAGTGTGACGTCCACTGTACCCAAGATCCCTCACGCGTCTAGGATCCTCAGATTGTTTTTTTCCGCCATACTGGTCAGAAGCATTTTGCGGAGTCCCCTGGCCTTAGCCAAACTTTTGCTAAAATATGAATTTATTTACGTCCTTCCCCATCCCAAAGTCGAACTTCGACACTCGACGCCGGCTGGAGAAGAAATCGACCGTCGGCTGCTGCACGACGGATTTGGGCCTCGGAAGGCCTCTGGCCTCGGAAGGCCTCTGGCCTCGGCCCTGCAAGTAGGGAGAGTGGGGGGTTGTACATACTCTACACTCTTGGTATATAGGTACACCTTATACATTTCCTACACTTAACAGCCCGCTGCCTCAAGGTGCGTATGGAGGGTACCCCTTTTCAATTCTGCCCCAAGTGCAATCGCAAATACCCTTGGGCCGACAGGCACGCCACGTGCAATCTGTGCTTGCCGAGGGACCACCCCGAACCGAACTGCAGAGCGTGTAGTAGGTTTAAACCTAAGACACTTAAGGACCGTTCGACGAAGCGTTGGGCCCACCACGCCAGGCAAGCGGCCATGGGAGCGGAGGGCGCCTTCAACGACGCCGTACTTTCAGACGCCGAGGGCATTACGGCGTCGAAAGACAGCCGAGCGCAAGTCCCCGACCTCGGAAGGTCGTCCGGCAGGGCGGCTATGGGGAAGACCCCCGGGCGACACAAGCGCTTCACACACCACACACACTAAACACACAAAGTCCAACCGAGACTCGACGACGTCGAGTTCTCGGAAAGGGACACAAACAGAACAGTCCGATTCGGTGTCCTCTGGGCGTTCTCGATCGAGATCGCCGCATGACTCCAGGCAATCATCCACTCTTGCCAAGAGTGCCTCGCTCCCTAGGCTAACAGAAGTTCGATCGTCGGAGGACGAAGACGACTTCCACCCCCAGGCCGCGCTCCAGGAGTCGGAGCCCGCAGACAAAATCAGGCCCCACGTTCGAAGGACAGGGACCCTACCCCCAATCCTCGACGCCAGGCGTCGAAAACCTCCGGAGCCACAAAAGGACAGGGAAAACATTTTTCCACTCACGGGGAAGGGGGAAAACAGCAGAAGAAGCAACCTTTGCACTCTTCCACACCTGTGAAACACACCACTCCCCCTAAACAGAAAGACAAGACCAGGTCTGCTGATATGTCTAAAACCAGCAAATCTACTCAAGATAAATCCCTGTGACTTGCTGAGAGAGTCATTCCCAGTTCCGAAAAATGGTCCAGTGAAGACATAGATAGGGTCATGTCAAGGATGTCTTCTTTGGCTGATTTTTACGATAAAAATCCAGACCATTTCCTTTCGTATGATCCACAAGGGGCGACACCCTCAGGCTCTAATGATCCTATCCCCCTGAGTAAGAAGCCCCGGTTTGAAACACCGATGAGGTCTACAGACCCCTTCAAGGTACAACCATACTCAAGACCATACTCACTGTATCAAGGAGAGGCTTCCTTTGGTGAGGACCAAGAATTTGGCATGGTAGAAGAGCAAACCGGGACGGGATACTATGGGGATGATGAGGACCAAGAAGAGGAAGAGGAAGACCCTGAAACCTACAGAGTAGATTCCCCAGTAGAAAACAAAGCCCCAGTTACCGACTCCCCTGTCGATAACCAACCCCTCCTAAACGAGGTTCTCGCACGTGCAGCAGAACATTTCCATATTGACACCCATGGTGTCCCGGAGGAGAGGGACTTCGCAGAGGAGTTAGTGGGAGAAAGGAGGCCTGTTGCCCAGACCATCCCGATCCTTAAGTCCATTCAGCGAAGAATAGACCCGTCCCTGGTGAACCCGAACCTCACCAGAGCAGTCAATCCCAGGGTTGAAAAACTTTTCAGGGCAGCCCAGTCTGACCCTCTCTATATAAGAGGACATCTGAAGCCAGACTCCCTAGTTGTCACTTACACTCGTAAGAGGGCTGGAACACCCTTGTCATCGTCCGAAGCTCCTCCCGACAAGGAGAGCAAAAAACTATATGGTTTCGGCAGGAAAGTAGCCTCAACGTCCGCCTATCAAGCAAGGATTGCAAACTCCACCACCCTGTTGGCCAGCTACAACTGCCATCAGCGGGAAGAAGTCGCGGCACTCATAGCCTCTGCTCCTGAACCTTTAAAGGGCCAGTTAGCTCGGATTTCCGCAGAGGGTAGAGCCGTGTCTGGTTGCATTTTGAAAGCAACTTTTGACGCCGCGGACATCGCAGGCAGATTGATAGCAGAAAGCACTGTTATCAAGAGACATGCGTGGTTACGGCAGTCTGGTTTTAAGGCAGAAACCCAGGCATCATTGTTGGACAAACCGGTGGAAGCCGATCTGTTGTTTGGTAAGGCGGTCGAAGACGCACTGAACAATGCCAAGGACGAATATGAGACACTCAAGTCCCTTGGCCAGTTAACCAATAAACCCCCTAACCAGAGAGGGAATAGTAATTTTCGTTGCCCATGCGGCCAAAATTCCCAGAGAGGATCTAACTATTCCCAGGGGCAGGGTACACAGTGGAACAACAGCCAACAGTCTACCCAGGGTTATGGCAGGGGTAATAGGAGAGGTCGTGGTAAAGGCAGAGGCAGCCCCAGCAAGGGAGGCGGCACGCCTCCACCAAAGCAGTGACGCTCAGTTCAGGGTCCCTTCTCACGCAGCCCCAGTAGGGGGACGCATTTCCAACTTCACCCAGGCTTGGGAAGGGATCACATCAGACAGATGGGTGCTGTCAACAGTATCCACAGGGTACTGTATAGAACTACTGCAGCGTCCCCGGAACCATCCTCCACGACAAAGAGTACACTCTTTAGAACATCAGAAGATTCTCCTCGAGGAGATCGCTGTTCTGCTAGAAAAAGACGCGATAGAACTCGTCCCGGGACACCAGGTAAACAAGGGTATTTATTCAACTTACTTCCTTGTGCCAAAGAAAGATTTGACAATGCGCCCAGTATTGGACTTACGGCCTGCCAACAAGTATGTCAAGCCCCAAAAGTTTCGTATGACTACGCTACAAGAGGTAATCCCCCTCCTAAAAAAGGGGGATTACATGGCAACCTTGGATATGAAAGATGCTTATTTTCATATTTCATTGTTCCCAGCGCACAGAAGGTACTTGCGCTTCAAGTTGGACAGTCGACACTACCAATTCAAGGTACTGCCCTTCGGGATAGCTTCAGCACCAAGGGTATTCACCAAGGTACTGGCGGTGGCGGCTTCACACCTACGCAGGGAGACAATCCCGGTGTACCCTTATCTGGACGACTGGCTCATAACAGGGGGAAACCCCAGTAATTTGCAGGACAAACATTCAAAGGACTATCGACCTCCTCCACGAGTTAGGCTTCTCAATCAACGAGAAAAAGTCAAGCCTGGTGCCAAGCACCTCCAAACAGTTCCTAGGAGCAATCCTAGATACTCAAGAGTGGTTGACCTTTCCTTCAGAGGAAAGAATTCGGAATATACTACTGCAAATTCCGCATTATCAGTCTGGTCGCCAAATAACGGTACGCAAAGCAATGCGTTTACTGGGCATGATGGCGTCATGTATTTACCTGGTCCCCCACGCACGCCTGCGCATGCGTCCCATGCAGGAATGGTTGGCGAAACAGTGGTCTCAGGCAAGTGGTCAGTGGGACGATCTAGTGGTCGTTTCGCCAACACTAGTACAAAGCCTTCACTGGTGGACAAGAGAGAATCTCACACAGGGGAAACCATTTTACGATCCCGAAGTACAGGCAGTAGTCACTACCGATGCATGTCTGACGGGGTGGGGAGCTCACCATCTCCACCACACAGCTCAGGGTCTCTGGTCTCCCTCAGTGGCCAAGAACCACATCAACCTGCTAGAGCTTCTGGCAGTATTCAGAGCGCTTCAAGTGTTCGAGCCCCACCTACTAAACCTGTCAGTGCAAATCCGGACGGACAGCACAACAGCCATGTTCTACCTGAACAAGCAAGGAGGGACTCGTTCGCCAAATCTGTCCAAGCTTGCCCAGAAAATCTGGATATGGGCACTCAGACGGAACATCTTCCTGTCATCACAACATGTTCCAGGGGAGCTCAATTCCCTAGCGGATGCCCTGAGCATAGACTCCCTCCCAGAGGAACACAAATGGGTTCTACACAGAGAGGTCGTAGAAGATATCGTCTCTCAGTGGGGTTTCCCCACTATAGACTTATTCGCCACAAGCGAAAACAGACAATGCCCAGGATTTGCATCCAGGTTCCCCCAACCAGACTCCCAGGGGAACGCCCTGTGGATGAACTGGTCAGGGATGTTTGCGTACGCTTTTCCACCAACTCCTCTCATCAGGAAAGTGGTGAACAAGATGAACAGAGAATCGATGATGCTCGTCCTAGTTGCTCCCATGTGGGCAAGACAACCGTGGTTCCCACACCTACGCAGGATGGCGGTGTGCGAGCCCATCAAACTTCCAGCCTGGTACAACCTACTGTCCCAGCACCAAGGTCAAACAGTGCACCAGCAACCCAACTCAATGGACCTGGCAGCATGGCTCCTGAGGTCATAGAGTTTGGACATCTCAATTTACCACAGAGGTGTATGGACATCCTAAAGGAATCTAGGAAACCAAACACAAGGCACTGTTACTTTGACAAGTGGAAGAGGTTTGTTATCTGGTACCAGAGTAGACAGATCAACCCTGTTGATTGCACTCCTTCCACTATTGTTACATGCATGCTCCACCTGCTAGATGCAGGATTGGTTTTTGACTCACTGAAAGTACACCTGGCAGCCCTGTCGGCATACACCACTTCCCATAGCAAGGTCTCGTGGTGGAAAGTACCAGTAGTTAAAGCCTTCATGGAAGGAGTAAAGAGACTTCACCCTCCTATTTCAAACCCACCACCAGGGTGGGACCTTAATGTGGTGCTAGCCAAACTCATGGGACCCCCTTTCGAGCCCATGCATAAAAGCAGTCTCAAGCACCTGACTTATAAAACGGCCTTCTTAGTATCTATTACTTCTATAAGAAGGGTCAGTGAAATTCAGGCTCTGTCAGTGCAGGATCCCTTCTTTACTGTCCATAAAGACAAACTGGTTTTACGCGCACACCCTAGGTTCTCACCTAAGTTTATATCAAAATTCCATGTAAACCAGTCCATCGAGCTTCCGGCTTTCTTCCAGGACCCTCAAAGCTCGGCTGAGGTGAAACTACACACCCTAGATGTGCGTAGGGCGGTCCTCTACTATGTAAATAGAACCAGACCGCTAAGAAAAACAGATCAACTGTTTGTCTCCGTAGCTGCAGGCAGAGAGGGGGATCGCGTCTCTAAAGGTGCCATCTCAAAGTGGATTATTAACTGTATCCAGCTGTGTTACTCACTCTCTGAAAGATCTCTGCCTTTCACGCCAAGAGCCCACTCTACTAGAGGCATTGGGGCCACTCTGGCTTTCATTGCAAATGTACCCCTTGACACCATTTGCAAAGCAGCTACTTGGAGCTCTATTCACACTTTTACTCAGCATTACTGCATTGAAACCCATTCCAAGGCAGATATACAAGTGGGACAAGCGGTTCTAAGACATTTATTTGCTCATGACCCATCTCACATCCCACCTCCTTCTTCAGGTACTGCTCGCTAATCTATGCACAGCATGTGATCCAAGCGGATTCCACAAGCCTCAGAAGGGATACATTACTCACTGTAATCGTATTTCTGATGCTTGTATCTGCTTAGATTCACATGCGACCCACCCTTCCTCCCCTCTGAGAGAAGGCGCATGGTTGCTTGTAGTCTTACCTTTCTATTTATCTGCTTGGATTATCTGTACTCACGCTACTCCTCATGCTACCTCATGTCAGAAAAAATACAATCTGAGGATCCTAGACGCGTGAGGGATCTTGGGTACAGTGGACGTCACACTAGGGATAGTATTACTGGCACGCCCTGTGTCGACGCCCATTTTCGAGTTTCGAAAAACAAACTGTAATACTCCGCAGCTTCCACTAGATGTCGGCCTATGCACAGCATGTGAATCTAAGCAGATACAAGCATCAGAAATACGATTACGGTGAGTAATGTATCCCATATATCAGAAAGGGGGTGAGGAACGCACTCTGGTCTGCAAAGGGGATTGCAGAGACCTTGGATAGCTATAAAGGTCCATTCATTATGGTCATTGTTGTATGTGATCATATATATATAATATATATATTTTCAGAGAAAAAACGTTGTTAAAGGGACGTTATGGTTCCAAGTAAAACCGAAAAACCCTTGAAATTCGCCAGTTATGGTAAGCTAAGCAACCATAACTCGCTCCACCACCGTGCACTGCTAACACTAACACCCACGACATCAAAGATGACATCACAAATGTCATTGATGACATCATGTGTATGTACTTTTCATGAAAAATGTGTACAAGGGATTCTTATTATAATGTTGCGAAAAAAGTGTCAAGGATCATTGCAATAAATATCATACCCTAATTAATTAGTGCATTGAACGATGCATTGATATAAATAGCATTCTATTATGGGGTTCTATCTAGTATACTAAGCTACTCATACAGAAACATAGCATTGTGTGCAGCGTACAAGATGAAGGTATAATACTCGTAATGTTAATATGTTGAATAATGAAATGATAATTGTTTTCTTAATAGATTTTTGTGTACTGTGAAATATGTAATAAGTAGCTAATAAAACCCATGTATTACATAATTGCATTACTATAGACAAAACACAAAGAGACAAGAACACATACCAATATGGGTATATACAGGGAAAGTTAAGTTAGCAAAAAAGCACAAGTAGTTGCAGAAACAATTCATAATCTAACTGATTATTTTCATGCAAATAAATGATTGCTCTGTTTCAAAGCTGCTATTTACCCTATGTATATGTTTGACTTGATGTGATTGGACCCTAAGGAAAGTAGTGTGAGTACAATGTATACAAATATGACCATATACAGGAAAAGTACAGCCATAAAAAAACAGAACTATCGGAAAGTGTTGATAAGTCTATTGATTATCTTTATGCACAAAAAGGATTGCTGTCTTTCAAGCTTGTCTTCCCCTATGTACATGTTTCATATGATGTGACTGTGCTCTAAGGGAATTACTGTAAGAACCTACTTGAAGGATACGTCTACAAATAAAATCAAATGTTTATTTTCTGATTGTTACTGAAGAAAACCATGAGGCCTAGATATGTCAGCAAAAGAAAAAAGAGTGAGCCAGACATGTGATGCCATCAGTGATGTCATCAATGACATTTGTGATGTCATCTTTGATGTTGTGGATGTTAGTCTTAGCAGTGCACGGTGGTGGCACGAGTTATGGTGGGGGAGTACACGAGGAAGACACGGGGCATGAGCGGTATGAGCGGGGGTGGGGGAACATGAGGGAGACACGGGGCATGAGCGGGGGTTGGGGGGAACACGAGTGAGACACGGGGCATGAGCGGGGGTGGGGGGGACAGGGAAACATGGGGCATGAGCGGGGGTGGGGGGGAACGGGAGGGAGACACGGGGCATGAGCGGGGGTGGGGGTGAACAGGGCACACACGGGGCATGAGCTGGGGGTGGGGGGAAGGAGGGAGACATGGGACATGAGCAGGGGGTGGGGGGAATGGGAAGGAGAAACTGGGCATGAGCGGGGGTGGGGGAAAAGGAGGAAGACACGGCGCATGAGCGGGGGGTGGGGGGGAACAGGGGAGATACAGGGCATGAGCGGGGGTGGGGGGGAAAGGAGGGAGACACGGGCCATGAGCGGGGGTGGGGGGAACGGGAGGAACACACGGAGCTTACTGTGCAACGCTCTGATGAACCGATGAACAAAGATGGCGGACGTCTCTCACAATACGACGCACTGCACGCTTCACGGCAGCCAATAGCAAAGCACGTCAGATGTCTGCGGACATCACACAAGCGCTTGCCGAATCCCCGCACTGTCCGCGGAGCGAACAGGGAAGTGTGTCCGCGCAGCGGACACAGATATCACTAATTTTTTTCACTTACATTTTTGTCATTTTTTAAAAAACTACTGGACGGATTAACACCAAATTAAAAAAAAGCACGCTTTCGGGACCAAGCCGCTGCTCCCGCCGCAAATTTGGTGTAAATCCGTCCAGCGGTTTGGGCTGTAGGCGTGAGCAAAGTTTTTTCCCATTATGTCTATGGGAAAAAGGAAGTTTTGAGACCCCCCTATAACTTTACCCCCCCTGGACCAAACCTCACCAAACTTTGCAATAAAATTCAGAGTGGGCCATATACTTTTCTTGCAAAGTTTGGTGAGGATTCGTCTAGGGGGAGCGAAGTTATAAGCCGCCCAAAAAGTGCTCTTCCTATGGAAACAGCAACTTAACCATAACTACCGTGGCCATGTAATATATATATGGCCACTCTAAAACTTTAATTTGGAGCATACCTTATGGTGAATTCATAAGGATCGGAAGGAATAGCTCGACATTGAGGGCCTATGATCAAGAAAGCAAAATTGCAGCAAATGGATTTTCTGAACAATGCTATCCAAAGAAGGTCATTGAAAAAGCTTATATAAAAGCTAGGAAGCAGGAAAGATGAAACCTTCTCACAGGATCCAAAACATTAGCCAAAACAGATAAAGAAACACAAGATTGATTTTGACGTTTGATAATGAAACACAGGAAATCAAACGTATACTTCAGAGACATTGGAAGATTCTCTTGGTCGATAAAGACCTTGCCAGCAATCTGAAACTGCACCCAGAACTAAGTCTCAGACGTAACTGCTCTTTGAAGGACACCCTGGTCCAAAGTTTTATGAGTAATGATGCAGCCCCGACAAAAGGGATGTGGCCTTCTACACAAAAATTGGGTTTTTATAAATGTACAAAATGCAACATTTAGAGGTATGCCAAAAACTGTACAACCTACAAGCATCCAATTTTGGGCAACCCAATCAAGATAATGGATGCAATTACGTGTCAGACAGAGTATGTGGTGTATGCATTGGGATGCACCTGCCAGAAATGGTATATAGGCAGCACCAAATGCAAGCTGAAGATACGGATTCAGCAACACGTAAGGGCTATCCGACACCAAGACCCAAATTACCCAATGGCCAAACACTTTAAGGACCATCATGCCAATAATTTGCAGAGTTTCTATTTCTTCGGCATTCACAAGATTGACAAAGAACCAAGAGGAGGTGACCGTGAAAAAAGACTTCGTAAGAAAGAGACATGTTGCATATTAGACTTTGAAACAAAACATCCAATTGGCCATAACATGGACGAGGAAATGTATACATTTTTGGGACAGTAGAATTGTGTCACTAAGTCAATCTAGAATATTCTTTATCAGCTGAATATTGTGTTCTTTTGATCTCTTAACCTCTCACTTTATTTCCTGTAGAGAGGGCAAATGTTCATGCCCAAATGGCTGACACTATTTCCATTCCATTTTATTTCATCCTATTCTATTTTATTCTGTACTCTCCTCCGTTCTATGTGTCTTTCCTTCCATCTTGTTATTCTTTTCTCTTCTTATATATATAATTTTCTCTCTTTTTCTTCTCAAAACATCATGGTTTGAGATAAAAAGCAGCTGTCCAACATGAAGGCTAAGTATGGGACCTTCTCTCTCGGTTTTATGCACTCAGGGTGATTCTTAAATAATGTTTTTATTGGTGAGTCATGTGTCAGGAAATGTTTTCACGAAAAGGAAAGGTGTTGCCAACAGTGCATCTTTGGTAAGAGGAGCTGGTAGATTCCAACATTGAGAACGGTTTACAGTCTATTGTCCACGAAGTACGAACATCTTAAAAACATCAGCATGAATTCACTATCCAATACCCACATAGGTTCTTGGTATATGTTTAAAAATGAATTTTATTTGTATTAACAACAATTTTAATCAATTCTAATATGCTGAATTTTAACTAAGTATCACTAATTGCAGACATTATGTCTTTTACACTTATAAAAAAAAGAAAATGATACTATATGATGCCTCGATGTTACCGGCTGGAATCCTACTAAGATTTCTAAGTATGGCTAAATGTAAAAAGACTGGCATTCTATATAGACCTGATACAGGTATGCTAGATTAGTGAGCATATGCTCTGTGTCACACCCTCATTTTTAATTTCGCTGATGGCGTCAAGGTAGAAATATCTCCCGGAACCCACTATGATTATGCCATAAATTAAATAATGTAAATCGATAGCATGGATGCACTAAGCATTTTATGTATAAAAACAGTAGCATGATGCACTTTAATATTGCAGTATTTGCACATGGGCAGAGCCCACTCAATTATATGAGGTTGGGAAGCTCCAAAGGCACTAGGCACTTTAATCAACTGTTTGCACATTGCACTATATACTGTTTTCATGATGATTGATGTGTAATGGCATGAACACTTAAATAGTGGGTTTTCGAATGCGAATTTTAAATGTAAATGTGACATCAACTACTAGCGAATTACTGAACACATTCCAAGATGGCCGATTTTTAAAACATTTGGCCACTAAGTTTTTTTTCCATGTTAAACTTCCTGTCACATCGGGTGTTTTTAAACAGCACTGATTGTATGGATCACTTGGTGTGAACAAGCGGTGAGGTAACAGCGAAACGCGTCAATTGGGGCCATACATTTTTGGAACACCACACTTTAGGTGGTTTTTACTAATAGTCATGTGCTGTGCATGGTCTATAAATAAAGAGGACAATTTTTTGATAAACTAATGAGTTCCTGGTGTTTCTTCACAGAACGGGGGAGTGCCTCTCACTCTGGCTGCAAGAAAAAAGTCTCAAGACATCTATTCCAAAAAAAGGGAAAACATGATTTCTTCTTTTTCCCCAGAGAGGATGGCACTCCAAACAATGAAATACTTGCCAGAGAAATGCTTCGTCCATTATTGAAGACAAAAAGCAATAAATTGTCCTTAAAACATATCCAGTTTTATTACGGCATTAGCCAAGGTAGAAACCACACTGTACAATGCGTTTCACAGCTTCCTTGCTGCTTGATCACGTACAAGTGAGTGCTCGGTGACATTGTGTAAATACACCCATCATTACCCAACTCTATGGTTCTACTACCAGTGGTGGTCCCTTTTTAGTTTTCGTTGCTACCAGAACTCAGCCTATTTTAGCTAATTGACATGATTGCCATTTTGTAATGGCTATTGCAACAGCTCTCGCATATACTTGGTTACTAATACTCATTTGTAAAGGCAGCCATAACCGTGGGAGTATAGTTGGATTCCCAGCCTTTTTAAACCATTCTTATGTGTTCAGTAGTGCGTTGTTTAATTTAGGCATCTTTACCAAATTTTATCGCTCATATTTAAACGTTGCCTGAGGTAAAAGTAACGTGAGTCAACAATGCAACCACTTCAGTTACGGATGTTTTTTAAGGCGAATAGTGTATGAACCTTTATGGACAGACAAAAAGTCTGGACCTTTACAATAAAGTGCATAATGCTAATAAACTGTAAACAGGTCATAAAGTACATAAATCAAGCCTTACATATTAGTATATGTTGAATGCTAATCAATACGGTGCATAGTGCTTAGCTTCGCGTAACCATACCTAAAGTGCACATTTGCATAAAGTTCTCACTTTAAAAAGATTCATAAAGTGCATAGTGCAAATGAAATTTCACTGGAGGTAGAGTAGTAAAGTGCATAATGCAAATATAATCTGTGAGTAAAATTAACATCTATATAAGCATGAATCCAAGCTAGGACTTCTGTATTTAAATATTGGTAGCAAAAATTAACTATTACTAGAGACCATTCTCATTATCTTTGTACGGGAACCACCACGGAGTAGAAATTTAAAATGAATAAAAAACACATATAAACACCATTGATTGAACAATCATATAACCACAGCCAGGCACTAATCACAAATTGTTAAAATCTTAAGTAAGATGTAATAAAAGCATCATACCACCAAGCCTTGCTTTGTAAAGTTCTTGTAGATTTCCAAACTGACAGTTAAACAATGAACTGAAATTAATATACACTAGTGACCCAGAATATTTCCACGAGGCAATAAGAACAATTAAAAATGATCATTAGTTCTTGATAAACCATTTCCCTCAAGTTCCTAAGTATGTGTATAACTCTTCATCAAGGTTATGGCCTTTTAGGTTTTTTCGATTCAAGGTCCAAAAAAATCTAATATATATATATATATATATATATATCTCTACTGCAAAGTTTCGTAAAAATTTGTCAAAAAATAAGTCATTGTCAACAAAATTGTTTTTTTGCCAAGTGCGGCCTACTTCCCATTAATTTTCCCATAGACAAACAAGGTAAACTTTTGCCAAAGCACACAGCCCAAACCGCTGGACGGATTCGGACCAGGTACAAAACATCTTTGACACAAAGCGTTGACTAGCGATCCATGCCTGGTTTTGGGATATTCCCTGTAGTAGTCTTTTAAATATTTAACAGAGAAGTGGGTGCCCCTTCCCAAAAATAGATTGCGATATCTCCGGGATTTACCGAAAACCAGGGTTTTTTAGAAATGAAACGACCGCCATCTTGTTTTTCTCTCAATGCAAGAGATATCCACGGCTATAGCCGAGGATATGGGAACGTGGAACGCAGGAAAAAAGCTATTTGCAGGTCAAAAAACATGCAAATACGTTCAGGTTAGAAGTGGGTGGAGGTGGCTAGTGGACACCAAGTGAAATTTGGGAGTTGGAGTGGGTCTAAGGACTGAGATTGCAACACAAAGCTTTCTGCAGCCTCAACTATAGCCTCGAATAGCCGACATCTCAAAGCAAACTGCGTCACATAAATAGGGTGTGTTGGGGGGAAAGGGAGAGGACAGGGGAGATGAGGAGGCCATCTGAGGAGGGGGAGCTCGCACAGATGAGGGGGGCACTTGGTGAAGGCCTGGGGGGGGGCAGCAAACCATTTTTTTCATGACCGCTCTACACCTGGAAAACATCTCTCTGTGCCTCAGGATGCTGTTCCCACCTCTTGTCGCACCATTTGTTGCAGAGTGCCATGGCACACACTAATACACTTCTCCCTTGAAGTATGATGGCGACCCTCAATGAGTGGCTGTATTTTACAATCACTGCAAAATACATTTCCTCTTCCGGCATGCTAATTTCAATCAGGACAAAGCCAAGATCTGGTATATCGTAGGCAATTTAACTGGAGACGCGCTTGAGTGTGGCGCCCCTCTGGTCTCCTCCAACAGTCCCATCTTGAATGATTTTGTAGCCTTTGAAAAGGCATTCTTTAATGTCTTCAAATCACCTAACCTGGCTTCAGTAGCTCAGAACCAGCTGATGGACATCCAACAGGGTTCCGTCAATATTATAGCCTATATCAGTTGATTCCGACAGTTGGAAACTGATTCACAATGTCCTGAAATCGCACAGAAGACTTTGTTCCATCGAGACCTCGGAGATGAACATAAGGATGAGCTATTGCATATTCCAGAACCAGAATACGCATCAACCATAGGCTGACAGAGAGAAGAGGTGAACGATGCAGAAATGAGAGATATTATTCCAGGCCTTCAGTGACTCCTCTGGGACTTCCAGGTCCTACCAAACTAAACGGGTCCAGAACCAATGCAGCCGGGGGCTGTAAGAGGTCCTTTGTCAGAGACCGAAAAGAGGCCATGACGAGCCTACTGTTTATGCTTCTACTGTGGAGCCGCAGGTATGATCTGGCATTTGGCGCCTTGCCCTTTACGCCCTTCGAGGAAGTCAGAAAACGAACAGGCCTGTCATGTATGGGGAAGGCAACGGCAGGCCATTCTTCTGTTCCAGTCCTTCTACGCATGCATTCTGTAGCTTTGTTGGTTTTAGAAATCCGGATTGCATGGCAGAACAAGAGCATACACTCATTGGCTCTGCTGGATTGCAGTGCTTCAGACAACTATATTGATTCATCTTTTGTAGCCAACATCAGCATTCCTCTCAGACGCAAGGAACATGCCAAAGTAGTGAAAGTCATTGATGTAACTCAGCTAGCCTTCGGTCCCATCTGCCAGCATACGGGGAGGTTGCCTTTATGGATCAATGAACATTAAGAGCATATTTCCTTGGATGTCATCAAATTGCCTTCTTACCCAGTAGTGCTGGGTTTGCCTTGGCTATTGTACCACAATCCCCACATCAATTGGGAAACAGACTTTGGTGTTTGCTTCCACAAGCTGTACCCGAGAGTGTTGTTCCTCTGGTGCTTCTCAGTCATTCTTGATGGCCTTTCCCCCATACTCTCAATTCATGCCCACTTGTCTCTGTTCCATCTAGATGGTTCCTCTGGAGTATTCACACTAAGTATTTGATGAAACTGGGGTTATCCCTCTACTACCTCATAGGCATTTTGACTGTTCCCAACACAGTGGTTCCCCATGGGAAGATCTATTCACTGGCTCCATCCTGAGAAAGAGGTCCTGCAATCATATATCGGGGAATGTCTCAAGAAGGGATTCATCATGCAATCCAAATCTCCAGCGGGCTTTCCATTGTTTTTGTACAGAAGAAGCAAGGAACCGTCCGTCTATGTATTGACTATCGTCAGTTGAATAATATAACATGCAAGCACAGGTATCCCTTACCCATAATCTGTAACCTTGTGGAATCCCTTCATGCTGCTCGTATTCTCACTAAGTTGGACCTTTGGTTCATATCAAGGAAGGGGACAAGTGGAAGACAGCCTTCACGACACCCTCAGGGCATTACGAATATTGAGTCATGCCTTTCGGTTTATGTAATGCTCCGGCCATCTTCCAATGCTTCATGGATGACATCTCTCATCTGATCTCTCATCTGATTGGCGTCACAGTGTGGGTTTACTTTGACGACAAACTCATCTTTTGCTCCATCCCGGAGGAACACGTCAGTCATGTTAAGGAGGTACTATCTAGGCTGTCACTTAACCATCTATTTGCCAAGGCCGAAAAATTTCTTTTACATCAGGAAAACATGGAATTCTTGGGGTATGTGGTCAGTAGTACAGGAGTTCAGGTGGATCTGTCCAAATTGCGAGCTATAAAAAACTGGAATCAACCTCACAATCTGAAATCGTTGCAGTGGTGTTTGGGCTTTGCCAATTTCTAGCGTCGGATTATACCCAATTTCTCGCACCTGACGTCAGTTTTGTCTCGCTTAACCAGCAACAAGAGGCCCTTCCTCTGGGATTCTCAGGCAGATGCAGCTTTAAAGGAACTAAAGAAGGCCTTTATGTAGGCACCCATCCTTCGGCATCCCAACATTGAGATACCATTCTTAGTTGAGGCCAACAAATCCAATTTCGCCATTGGAGCAGTGCTGCTACAGCAAGACCCAGATTCTGGAATCGAACATCCCGTAGCCTACTGCACACGGAAACCCAAGTGAACGGAACTATGCAGTAATTGAGAAAGAACTCTTGCCCATAAAAGCTGCATTCTAAGAATGGAGACATCTTCTGGGGGGGGAGATTTCCTGTGGAGGTTTGCACCAATCGCAGAAACCTACAGTACCTACGCTCGCTGCAGTGTCGAACCTCTCTACCGGCTCGCTGGGCCTTTTTATTCTCACTATGATTTTGTGCTGACATATATTCCCTGTGCCCAAAACCTGAAGGCGGATGCACCATCACGCTCTCTGGAGAATGTTGATATCCTGCTGATGGCCCAGAAACATTTTCTGCTGACCCTTGCACCACATCTACAGTTCCTCTTGAAGGACAGCCTGTCGGATCCAGCCAGACCGGGGCTATTACATCAACTTCAAGTATGTGAACGTGACGGGGCTATTCTTTCGGGATCGTTTATATGTCCCCACTGTCAGCCTTCGGATGGCAATACTACAAGGCTTTCACGATTCCATCACAATTCCATCATCTGTGGCCAACGAGGAGTCCAAGCCACTCAGGAATTGATTGCCTGACAGTCCTGGGGGCCGGGATGGGCCAGTCAGGTAAAACAATATGTGGATTCCTGTTTTGTTTACGCTCAAGTCAAGATCCCACGCAAAAGACCTTTGGGCCTCCTGCAACGTATTGAAACACCTCCTTACCCGTGGCATACCATCGTGACTGATTTTTATCGTTCATCTGCCCCTTTCCAATGGGTTGACGTTTCCATCAGGAAGTGTATCGTCTTCATGGTCTCCCATAGAAGATACTGCTGGATTGTGGTTCTCAGTTCATCTCCTTGTTTTGGAACCAACTGTGTCACCATTTAGACATTCGGCGGGCACTGTGCTTAGGGTATCCCACTCTCAGACCAACAGACAGACTGAATAGACGAACTAAACACTGGAGCAGTACTTGGTGTTACGCTAATGTCTCATAGGACAACTGGTTGAACCATCTAGATACTGCTGAAGTGGCATAGAATAACTCTCCATTCTGTCTCCAGTTCCTTTGGACTACATCCCAAGTTGCTGCCCTTCCGCCCAGTGTTACCTAGCGCAGTTCCGTCTGCCGATGAGATGGTGACCCCCATTCATAACCAACACAAACTGGCAGCTTGTACTCTTGCGGAGGCACAAGAGCGCATGAAAGCACAGGCTGACAAGAGGTTTTCCCCTGGGCCCATACTTTGGGTTGGAAACTTGGTATGGTTATCCTCAAAGAACCTACCGGTATGCAATTTGCCTACCAAACTGGCACCCCGTTATTTTCACCAAGTGCTTGTCTGCAGTGGCATTCCGCCTACAATTACCTCCCTCTTGGCATATCCACCCTGGTTTCCACGTTTCACTCCTGAAACCCTATGTGCCAGACACCGATGGTCGTTCTTGCTCTCGTCCTGCCTCAATTAGCATACAAGGGGTCACAGAGTTCGAAGTGCAGGAGATATGCGATTCACAGATCGGATGTAGTGTACTTCAGTTTTTGGCTTATTGAAAGGGCTACCCAGGATGTGATCGCACCTGGCATGCCCCACGTTTGGTTCGTGATTTTTTTCTCCGGCATCCCTGGAAGCCTGGGGCTTCTGGCCATCCTGGGAGGGGGTGTGGTGTTACGCCACTCACCGGGTCTGGGAGGCAGGGTCGCCAGTTCCGGCAAACCCCGACATTGGAGGCTTTACCCCCTGATGCGTTTTTCACAGGCTAGTCCGGTCCGGGTCTCCGGCACCTTGGGTGCAGCCTTGATCGCGGGTCTGCGCATACGAGGGCCTCCGTGCCTGACTCTCGGTGCATGCACAGTCTGCTTAGCAACCAGGGCTTGCGCTCCAAGCCTCGTTATGGACCCGGACCTATATCCGAGCTCTGCTTGCGAGAATGCACTGTGTCTCAATGCGGTCAGTCCCCTGATCGTGTTCCTTCCTCCGTACTAGTTCTTGGTCCTTGCTTTTTGACCCTGCCTTGTTCTCTTTTCCTTGTCTTTTGGTTGGCCTGCTCCTTGTCTGCTTGGTCCCTGTGCCTTCCGTGGGTTTGGTTGGGATCCCTACCCTGGGTCAGATTTGGGTCCTTGCTCTCTGGTTCCCTGTCTCTCCATCTGGGGTATTCCCGCTCACTTCTCTGGTTTCCTGGATTCCCACACCTGACACCCTTTGGCCTCTCCTGGCTGACTCCTGGCTGTCAGCCTCTTGTCATTGCCCTGTCTTATGCCATTGCTTGGTACCCTGCCTTCTGGAACCAGTTGACTGTTCCGTTTTTGGAACCTCATCGTCCTGCCTCCTGGAACCTGTGTACCTCTGTCTCTCGAACCTCCATTCCACACCTGAACTACAGTTGAACCATCTTGCGGCCTTCTCTGCCAGTGCTTGCACTGTCCTGACATCAGGAAAATCAGAAAAGTGCCATCCCGTAGCGTTGGGAGGTATTCCAGCCTCGTCCTGTTTGATGCAACCGGGAAGGTATTGGGTTAGTGCTCCGCGTTTCTAGTTCTTTGCCTCAGGATACATCGACAGTCTGGCTGCCTCCTCACCAGGAAGAACAGGTACCCAGCACTCACAAGATGCCTCGTTTAACAGATGGAAGTCCGATTGAAGAGGAAGGAGAAGGGAGTGAAGATTAAGATGGTGGGTTACCTGAGCATAGGTAGCCCGCTCAAGAATTTGAGACAAATGACAGAAGTGAAATTGGTCGGACGTTGGCAGGAATAGAGGAGTTTTAAGAGTAGGATAAAAGGGTGCAGGGGAGAGACTGAGTCAAGGAAAGATAGCACAGAGCAATGCAGAGTACTAGCAGCCATATCAGGAGAAATGTGAGAGAAGATGGGAATTGATAGAAGAGTGCAGGGAAGAAAGAAAAGATTCAGAGTCAAATGAAGAGAGATTATGACGAGTAAAGATAGTCGAGGAAGAAGAGGACACCGGGGGGAGAAGAGGTAGAAAGAGAGTAGTAAATGATCAGAGGCATAAAAGGGGTAGGAAGACACAGGAGAGGAAAAGGGAAGTGACGATTGAGTCAAGAACCAGACTGATGAGGAGGGGAGGGAAGAAAATACAAATAAGAATCAGTGAGTGAAAGCAGAAAAGGGGAAGACGAGTTAGAGGAGGGGAGATTGAAGTCCCCAAGAAGAAAGAGAGGCGACGAAGGTGCGATAAGAGGAGATATTCAAGAAAACCAGTAACTAGACCAGTAGGACGACAAACAACAAGAAGCAAAACAGGGAAGGGATTAGAAAAGGAAGAAAAATTATACTCAAAGGATTGAAAAATTGGCAGTCTTGCAGGAGGAGGTAGAAGAGTCTAGGAAGAATTATAGAGCATTCTGTGCCCCTGCCACGCCTACATTGGCAAGGACTGTGGGAGAACGAGGTGGAGGCTGGAATAAAAACAATTGTCAGGGGTAATCCAGGTTTTGGTTAAGCAGAGAAAAGGAGAATTACAACGAAAAAAACAAGTCAAGGATAAAGTGAGATTTGTTGCAAACTAAACGAGCATTCAGAGGACCAAATGTATACTGGGGGAGAGCTTCAGAAGTGATTAGGGTACAGAAAAGATTAGGTAGACTGCGTGGGCGAGCAGAGGATAACTGAGGAAATGTATGGTGGGTTATCCAAGATGGAATAGGACAGGGCATGAAGACGAAGGAATATGAAAAGAAAATAGATGGATAAGTGGCTAGTCGGCACATGATCGGGAATGAACATGGGCAAACAGGAGTAGTCTGATCCCTATGAAGGTCACCTTTTAAATGGGATATTCAAGGCTAGAACGCTCTAGAGGCACTTCGTGCATGCCGGGTGGTGCACCGAACCAGCGGAAACGGCAGCAGCAAATGATGAGTCCCAACGGAGGACATGCAGCAGATGACGCAGAGGGGGTGCGCAGGAAGCGCACACTGCAGGTCTTCTCAGCACACCATAATGGAGTGAGGAAGCCCAGCTCCTGGGACTTTGATGTACCACAGCTCCTGGGGTAAAGTACCACAGTCTTTCATGGTGACAACGCAGTGGATCCATCTATCTGTGGGGCAGATTTCTGTGGAAGTCTAGCGAACTTGCAGGTTCTGCTTCTGATGTTGAAATTCTGGAAGCAACAGAAAACCACTGGCAAGTATCTAACTTTGGAGGTAACTTGCTGCAATGCTGCAGGATATCAGTAGTCTGAATAACAACATGCTGTCACAAGAAGGCGGAATAAGAGCAGGGCTTCCCTCAACAGATTGTTTCCAAAGGGGGGAAACTGGTTCTTGGTTTCTCTCTTCTTCTCCCACCCTTGCCACACTATTAGAGCTTAACATCCAGGCCTACCTCAGACCCTCCATCACAGCAAGGGCTCCAGTTGCAAAGTGTAGAAATGCCACACGAAGAGCCGTATGCAGGCTTGAGGGGGCATAGGGGATATGCATCTTATACTTCCAGTCCCCTTACAAACTTTCCATGCAGTCTTTCTTTCCTCGCCTTCTCTTGCATCCCGATAGGCACCCCACTCTCCAGTGACATGTTGAGAAAGAGAGAGCGAGAGAGTCTGATTAGGAGGAAGCAGATAAAGGACAAGAATAAGGTTAGAGGTGCAGGGTGAAGGTCTAGGACCATGGACTACAATGAATGTCTGGGATGAAGAGAGAGACACACACACTAAAGGAGACGAAAGACAACAATAAGGCTAGAGGTGAAGGGCGAAGCTCTAGGACAAAAGACTACTATGATGGCCTGGGTTGAATGACTAGGACGATGAAGGATTAGGACAAAGGAGGACTAGTACTGGGGCGTAGAAAAAGTATTATGATGGTCGAAGAGCTAGGAAGGAGGACTATGATGGTGAGGAAAAGATTTCTTTAGTGTGAGATTTGGCGTTATGAATTCTATCATTTAGATGATTTGCTTTGGCATTCTGGATTGTTTCTTTGACAGCCTGTTTATAACGCATCATGTTTTCAGTGGAAGTAACTTTTCTCCAGGTTCTTTCAGCTGTCCGTTTTATACGTCTGGCTACTAGAATATCCTCTGAAAACCACTTGTTCTGATTGGTGGATTTTTTCAATTCTGCTGGTTTAAGAGGGGCGAGCATATCAAATGCAGTGTTGTTAGCTGACCTGAATAACATGGAGAATTCATCAAGGGAGTAGTGTTTCTGTCGTGAGGGGAGACGCGGAATCACCAACTCCTTGAAAGCAGCATGTGTCACATTCTTCTGGTTGCGCCAGGTTTTCATATAGTTATTCTTATTAGGCGTACGGGGTGCTGGTGCTTGAGTCAGGCATTCAAAGTTGACAAAGTGTTGATCTGACCATATACATTCCACAATTGTAGAAACATTAATATAAAGATTTTTTTGTAGTGATCCAGTCCAATATATTACAACCCTTATGAGTGGCGCTGTGGACTTGTTGTTGGAAGCCAATGGATTCCAGGGATAAGATTAGATCCTGGGAGGCTTCGTCAAGGGGGTTATTAAGCCAGTGATTGCAGTCACCAAGGATGATAAAAGGAGAGATGTCCTTAGACAAATTACCTATAATGGCCATCAATTGCTCTTCAAAAAGCGGAGTGCTTCTTAATGTGTGCAGTAGGATGTCCTTTCAGTAGGATTAGTTTCCTCTGAGGTGTGCTTCGGTGAGATGAAGGAAGGAAGGGTGGTACAGTGGTGTAGGGTACAAGGAGGCTCAATATAATTTAAAATGGATAATACCAGTTATCAGTGCCCAGATATGATCCTGTTTGTAAAGTGTGCTATGCAAATATAGCCACTTTTGCTGTTTCCGTAAGCTCTGAATTTGAAGGTGCCACCGCAACTTAATGATTTAGCGATGTTATGACAGTGGGCAGTTTGAGATTTAAGGGAACAACGAAAGTCCTATGCACAGTATGAGGATTGAAGGCCATTAGTAAATGTTAAGACCTATGTAAAAAACTTGCACGGACATCTTCCACATTATAGCCTTGGAGTGCAGGATGTTTAATCCAGTGTGGGCTACAAGGTTAAGTACTTTCTGCAGGACCTGCTTGAATTAGAGCTGGTGGTCAATGACAAGGCTGCAATACGCTTCGAGTACTTGGAGCATCTCGAACTTTAATAGTCTAGCTTTGACACTTTGAATTTTGCCACTATAAAACATTGCTACTTAGAACCTGACACTGTGTGACCTTGTAACTTCAAACTTTGCTACTTTGAAACCTTGCCATTCCAGCCGAAGATCACCGCTCAGGATAGCTCCCCTGGAATAGCTCATCTGCGAGAATAGTCTGCCCACCAGGATAGTTTTTGCAAACTGTTATAGTTGTGCCCCCCCCCCCCCCCCCACCCCAGCAGTGTTGTCTACCACTGGTATCTCCCTCCAAACCCCTCACAGGATAGATCACTACCGGGATGGTTCTCCCCCCAGAATAGTACACCCCTCCTAGGATAGTTCTCCCCACTGGGATAGCCTGCCTACCAGGATAGTCTACCAAACAAGATATTTTACACACCAGGAAAGTGTTGCCTCCTGGGATATCACAGCCTGTAACATCACTCCTCTTCCCCCTTTTCACATGTGTTTGTTTAAATTCAATCTTTTTTTTTTGTCTTGTGAAGGGGGGCCTGGGCTGGGCTGCTCTGCTCACTCTCGAATGGCTGGCGCCTGGGCGTACTCGTAGTCCAACTTGATACATTGCTACGTTGTCTTGCTTCCAACTACACTGTTGGAGGAGGCAGCACAATGTGACAAGCAGGCGGACACTTGATGGGGAACGGGGCACTTTTACTTGAAAAAACAACAATGGGACTTAGGTTGACCTGAACAAATAAGTTTGGCGACCCTCCCCTTCCGGGCGAGTCGCACCCATTACTGGGATCAGCCAGTGAAGACAAAGAGACTGCAATCACGCAGTGGCAGGACCGCAGGGGGCACCCTGCAGCATCTGGATCACAGGACCTGGAGACCAGGTGCTGGGGGCACCCAGCTGATAGCAGCCTCGGCTCTGGGGTTACCCAGGCCGGGGCTGCAACACAGGCCGTGGTCGCATGGCACGACAACACAAAAGAAAACTCGGAAACCGAGTTGCCACTTCCTGGTGCTCTGCTGCACATCCTCTCACGTGCTAGCAGAGCCCCTTTTTTTGAACACCGTCATGACACAGTCATGACACATTTTCTTAAAGGGGCAATGGGCCCACAGTTAAATTGGCCACATCAATTTTGGATCAATTGTATGAGTTGAACTGGAGTTTGTGCACTATGCAAGAAGGGCAGAAGCTCATCGATGCCCTACTGATGATGGCACGTTTATCCCGTTCTCAAGTCAAGTTAGAGCTGCAGGTCCTTTGCACTCTTAAAAAACCTTTTTACAAATGAAATGGATTGCTTGTTTTCGTGCTATGCCTGCTCAAAGCAAGGCCTGATGCCCATCTGCCCTGAAAAGAGATTTGCTCGCTAAACCGCCTACTTACTGTGAAATCGCATGCAGGAAAGTTTAAACATGGAGTAATTCGAATGGATGTCCTCACCAAGATGTTAACGCAATAGAAGCATGCCACAGATACTTGCTTGGTCTCTGTTGCTACACTTACAGCGCCAATAGGCGAATGAGTTTGAAGTGAGCGATGTGCCTCCATGCGTTTGAAGTGATATTTAAATAAAGCCAGTACATTGTATACGCTAAGGTTTTCAGTGCTATCTTATTTTTACCGGGTTTTAAGAGGTTGTGGGGAAGACTCCCAGGCTTTTGGATTCTGACCCCCTGCTTTTTGGTGTGTGTTTCAAGCGCCATGGGCCACCCACCACTGGGGTTCAGCGACTGCTACCCCGACAGCCTCGACTTCACCGAGCGGCTGAAGTGCTACGAGCAGAAGCTTGATTGCACATACAAGTTCATCAAGGATGTCATCAAGGACGGGAAAACGCTGATCAGCGCCATCAAAGGTAAGCCCTTCGTCCCTCTCTCGACCCAATGTGGCGTTGCGGGCTGGCCTTTGGCCAGAGATGCTGCATGAGTAAGGGGTCACAAGCCGTCCCTTGTCAGCCACGAGTACATCTCCCATTGCTTGGGATTCTTGTTACATAATGCACTTTGGTTTTTCCCATGTGTACACATACAACTACAAGTACCAGAATGCAAAGGGTTAACCAGGATATCATGAACTATTGACATTTGAAATACACCAGTAGGATTCCTAAGGTATATTGTAGGAATGTAATTGTATATTGAGGGTGAGACTGCCCACACAGCCGTATCTTACGCACATTAACGTTATGTTTGCAATTATTGTCACAAGCCGATTAGATTACCAGTTGACCAGTTATCAACTGGTTTCCAGTTCGTGTGGGCTGCCTAGAGATCGCGATATGCATTAGACTTATGATGTTGAAAGGAAAACACCAGGGGACATGTAAAGGGGGATGCATATACAAATCGAAATCCATAGAGACTATTAAGCACTAACTAAAAAATATATTTATCAAACTTGGAAACATGATTAACGATGCAACTGGAATGCCTACGAACCACAGGACTGCTCATCATAGCATGCTAGGCTATCGATTCTCATTCAGGTGTGCATATTGTCATGTGCAGGTTAGATTGTTTTTATTTAAGCAAAATTATTGGACCTACAAAGAGGACATTAAAAATGACAGCAGTGACCGCCCTGGTCAGGGATGACCAAAATGCACATATAAGCTGTCAGCTGATGGCGTGTGCTTGGGACCAGAAGGCGCTCGCTGCTGCCAAACAAAATATAGTACTACAATTGCACTTTGCACATGAAAAAAGCAACTGGATATATAAAGCTAATACTTTTCGAATGGATTGTGTCGTCCCACGTATTTCACATCTTTGATATTCAATATCCAGCTTCATCTGCTTCAGAATTCTTTTTTCGGCAGAGGGCGATGTGCGTCAATGCAGTCGACTTGATGTCCCTCGAGGTCCTCCGTCTACAGGATGATGTTATTGAAGGTATATATAGCACGCGCAGCGCCCGTTGGCTTCAGTTCTGTTTTTACAAGTAAGCTTATGCTTCAAGAATGATAGTGCGCTTCAATAGTGTTATTCGCGAAAAAATGTCTTCATCTTCGACACCTACTACCCCGAAGACCGGGTTTAAGAAGTGTCAGGACTGCGGTTCCAAGATGTCGATAACCGATCCACATCGAGTATGCTTGCAGTGTCTCGGTGTGGAGCACAATACCTCTGCCTGCTCAAAATGCAAATCAATGACTGGAAAAGTAATGAAGGAGGGAAAGGGGGTATTGGCGGTAGGTAGAAACCCTAAGAAATCCCCATTGACTACCCCGTAGAAGAAACCTTCTTCGGAAGATGGGAGAGGCGATTCTCCGCGAAGGAAGAAGGTGAAAAGGTCCAGGTCGAGGAGTGGCTCCCACCACTCATCATCGTGGAAGTCAAAGAAGAGGCACTATAGGTCGCCCACTTCGACTTCTTCGTCGGACTCCTCTGCTGAGAGAGCTATATCCTGTCCCACAAAGGCCTCCACTCCTGCTGAATGGGAAGCATGCAGGCTAGAAATGCTAAAAATATTTGAAAAACAAAAACCCTCGACAAGCCATGCTCCTACCTCGCCTTCTATAGCCGGTAAGGAAATGGCTCGAACCAAATCCTGCGTGCCCTCGAACCCGGGACGCAGGCCAAATCCACATTGAGAGCCGTCGAAGGCCTTGACGCGATGAGAGAGCATTGAACGATCCTTCAAGCCGCATCAACGCCAAAGCACCTTCGATGCCAGCTGTGCCATCAACGCCAGCTACTTCATTGGCGCCAGCTGCGCCATCAACACCATCGATGCCATCGAAGCGTTCGGTGCCATCGACGTCAAAAACGACTTCATTGAAAATATCGACAACTCCTCGAGCATCGAGTTCAACAGTTTTGAAGCCTTCGACGTACATAACAGATAAAACATATACTCCTTTATGAGGAAAATGAGCCACCAGATAACAATGCGTCATTTGGGTTACAATATAGTAGACCAAATGTCCTGGATAGCTTTATATCAGAGGAGTCGAGGCTAAAAAATCTTTGACAACTTATAAACAGCAAGTGGAGTGGACACTTCACCAGAGCTAGTTGATGTCTAAAGTTGTAGATTACTTGGAATGAGTAGACCTATCCTCCCCTTCAAGCAGGATGATCTAACAGACATCCTTGATAAGGGTCCGCAAATGGATCCCATTTGACCTTTCCACATTGCGCTTCAAAAACGAGTGTCTGCCAGTAGGGAGACGCCGGAGTCCAGTCCGGCAGTAAACCAGATCTTAACAAGAAAATACCGCCCATCTAGTAGTGACCCCAACTACTTGTCAAAACACCACACCCCAGAAGGTCTGGTGGTGTAGGCAGCTACTGCAACCTCAAAACAGGCAGCTTACCCAACCATCCCTCCAGATAGGGATGACAAAAAGAGTAGATGCATGGGCAAGGACAGTATTTTCTGCTGGGAGCATGGCTCTTAAGTCAGTCAACTCCACACATGCCTTGCCAAAGATTTCTTTCACTCTATGGGACTGTATTTCTATGACGGCTGAGCATATTCCCGAAGGGGAGGAAAGAGACAGTTTCTTGGCTATTGTTAGAGACGGCAAGGAAGCTATGTGCGAGTCGGGTCTGGATTCTGCTGACAGCATCAGCAGAGCAATGGCAACAGCACTGCAATTCGCAGATTTGCGCGGTTGAGGAAATCTGGATTTACACCGGTTGTGCAATCTAGACTCCTTAACATGGCTTTTGACGGGTCTCGCCTTTTTGGCAGCAAGGCTGAAAAAAGCCTTGAAGTTGCAGACCTCAAAGTCTGCAGCCGAATTGTCAGTGGACAACCTTGGAGGGTTAGATCTTTTCGCTATTACTCTTCAGTTGGAGGAGCGACCGGAATGGCTGGTCAAAGAGGCCAAAGCAGATTCCCTCATGGTGGACGAGGGAGAGGGGCATCCTTACCAACTGCCACTGCTTCAGCCGCCTCAAAACCTCTCTGAGGTCTTGAGTCACAAAACCCCAGTGGGATGCAGACTGTCTCAGCATCTGAAAGAATGGCGGGACATTACGTTGGATGCTTGGGCATTAGAAATCAAAGCCCAAGGTAAGACCTCAGAACGATCCATCGGGGAGCCATTGTTTGAGGGTTTCAGATCCGCTGCTTGTGCAGGACATTTGTACCTTGCTGGAGAAGGGTGCTATAGAACCAGTGACTGAAGCGGAAAAAGAACAAAGGATGGTACTCTCCATATTTCCTAATACCTAAGAAAGACGGAGGACTAAGACCCATCTTGGACTTGAGATACTTGAACACGTTCCTCAGGAAGGTCAAGTTCAAGAGGGTCACACTTTCTCAGATCCTTCAGGCCCTCCAACTCCAAAATTGGATGCTGTCATTGGACCTTGAGGATGCTTATTATCATGTGCCAATCCATCTCAAGAACAAAAGTACCTGAGGTTCACCGTTGGCGGTTCTCATTATCAGTTTTGAGTCATGCCTTTCGGGCTGACCTCCGCCCGAGGGTTTTCCACCAAAATGATGGTGGTGGTGACAGCGAGTCTCAGGAGAGATGGGATTCACGTCTACCCCAACCTGGACGATTGGCTGATCAGGGAGCGTTACTGGATCATCTCAATGTCACCTCAATTACAAGAATTCCCATATGACACCATCTCAAAAGCTCCAATTCATCAGGGCTGTACTGGATACATCCTTGGGAAAGAGCTTGCCACCTGAGGTGAGGGCTCAAGACATTCTGCAGATGGTCTCCAAGTTTCAGAGTGCCCAGCGTCTTCCGGCCTTTTTGAGGTTGCTCTGCCTCATGGCATCCTGCATTTTTCTGGTGCCAGAGGCTTGCCTGAGGATGAGTTCTCTTCAATGGGCTCTCTGGGCACAATGGTCTCAGTTCTCGGGCAACATGTCAGACCTACTTCAGGTTTCCGAGCAGAGTCTCACAGGACCTTCTGTGGTTGGCCTGCCAGGACAACATTCTGAAGGGAGAACCTTTTTGGCAGCCATGGCCTGAGCTAATGGTAGTTACGGATGCCTCACTGACGTGGTGGGGAGCCCACGCCAACGATCTGACAATCAGTGATCGTTGGTCTGCATCCGCGTCCAAACTACACATCAATCTTTTGGAGCTGAGGGCAATCCTACTTGGGCTAAAGGCTTTGCTGCCCTCTGTATGGGGAAAGAATGTCCTGATAATGACTGACAACACAGTGGGCATGTACTACCTCAACAAGAGAGATGTAGGGTCACTGCCACTGTGCAGAGAGGCAATGCAGCTCTGGTACTGGGCAACCCAGGAAGGAATCTCCCTAACAGCAGTTCACCTAGCCGGAGAGGAGAACACGGCAGCAGATGCTCTGAGCAGGCAGAGCACAGTCTCCCACGAGTGGGAACTAGCTCAGGAAGTCCTTCAAGAGATCTTCACCCTTTGGGGAACCCCTCAAGTGGATCTGTTTGTGGCCAGTGTCAACCAGAAGTGTGAACTGTACTGCTCCAGGGAATTTCCTCCAAGAAGAGCTCTAGGAGACATATTTGTGGCGGACTGGGAGTTTCCACTCCTGTACGTGTTTCCTCCAGTCCCCGTCATTCCTTACGTGATCAGGAGGTTGAAAAAGCTCAGGAAACTCATTATCCTAATTGCTCCGGATTGGGCCAGGAGGACGGGGTACCCGAACCTGCCGGACATGTCCATCTGCCCTCCAATACTACTTCCACAAAGAGAAGACCTTCTCATTCGAGAGGAGGGTGGGTCAGGTTCTCCATTCAGAGGTCAAGACTCTGTCTTCACGCATGGTTTCTGAGAGGCTGAGAAACGAGGATTGGGACCTACCGGATGACGTAATGGAGATTTTGCTTTCGACCAGAAAACCAGCAACAAAGTCCTTGTACCACTGCCATTGGAACACATTCTGAAACTGGTGCAGGGACAAGAATATAGACTCTTTACTATGTGAAACACCAGATGTGTTATCTTTTCTACTGTACCTTGTCAATCTGGGACTCCAGATTCAAACAATTCTAGGATATTTGGCAGCACTTTCCATCTTTAAGCGCTAGTCTTAAGAATCTTCATATTTTAAGATCCCATTGGTGACACAATTTCTGAAGGGACTCACCAATGTGTTCCGCCATCTTCTTTCCAGGTTCCAGTTTGGTACTTTAATCTGGTGTTAAAGTGTTTTATAAGTGCACCATTTGAACTTCTACATTCATGTCCGTTAAGGTCACTAACGTTCAAGACCATTTTATTGGTAGCACTAACTTAAGCCCATAGAATTTTCCACAAAGCCATGGTTGTCCTGAGGCAAAAACACTGCGAAAGCAAGATCAGGACCATCGTATCCACACTTCTCACAATTATGGACACATGTGAGCAAAGACGAGACTTTGATTCCATGTAATACAATACTACATAATGAAGCAGGGGAACTAGCCTTCTTGAAAACTCAAAAATGTACTCTAAATTCATGTTCTAATTTGTTTAATCCTCCTGATGAACCACCACTATGTGATAAGTGGGGAAACACGTGTTGAGTACTTACAGATATTTAAGACATAGCTTTAATTTTGGATTACCCAAAAACAAAGAGGACTTTATGAAATTTAAGACCAAGTTTTCATTTTGAAATACTCTGGCAAGTTTATTCTGTTGGCGCATTTTGGAATCCAGTTTTTTATCTATATATGTCCTGAGGTTTAAACCTTCCTTTTTGCCTAAGATCATTTTAGATTTTCATGTAGGACAACACATTGTAATACCCACTTTCTGCCCTCCACCTAACCCTGGCAAGGAGGATGAAAGGTTGCACAGGTTAGTCCCATGTAGAGCTCTAAGCTTCTACGTTTCTAGACTGTCCAAACTTCGTCTAGATGATCAGCTTTTTATAGGCTATACAGGTCACAAACTGGGTCGGACTGTGACAAAGCAGACCTTATCCAGATGGATAATTCTAGCAAATTCAGAATGCTACAAACTGGCGGGCAAAGATCCTCCAGAAGGCTTGAGGGCCCATTCCATCAGGGACATGACTACCTCTTCGGCTCTGCAAAGAGGTGCTCCTATCAAAAACATTTGTGAGGCAGCTATGTGGTCTACTATACACATGTTCACGAAGCATTACTGCCTTGATTCTTCCCTGAGTCAGGATGGGAAGCTTTGGAAAAGCTGTCCTCCATTCGGTTCATGGAAACCATTGCTAAAGGACGCAATCCATTCAAAGAACAAGTTAATTACCACTGGTAACGTTCTTTTGACTTGATGTTCCTCCCGCGTATTCCTCATCGCCCTCCCAGCCTACCCCACAGTAGAATTTGCTATTACAGCTTTCGCTCCTTCAAAGCTTAGTACGATCAAACCTGTGGTTATGCGGGTAGTTCCACTGAAAGAAAAAACAGAACTGAAGCCAACGGGCGCTGCGCGTGCCTTTATATACCTTCGATGACATCATCCTCGAGACGGAGGCCCTCGAGGGACATCGAGTTGACTGTATTGATGCACAGCGCCCTCGGGCAAAAAAATATTTCCGAAGCAGCTGAAGCTGGATATTGAATATCAAAGATGAGGCATACGTGGGAGGAACATCCAGTCGAAAGAATATTACCAGGGGTAAGTAACTTGTTCATTTTTACCATACGTAGGCTGTACGGCCATATCAGACATGCGGTGGCAGTATCCTCAAGGGCTATAATAGCCACTCTGTATTATAGATGCACTGAGGAATGTGGGGCTTTACTTGGCATAGAATGACCAGACCTGATATGTGCAGCAGTAATTGGTATAGGTTGCCAGTAAATTACAATATGAGGCATATGCATGGCAGTGTCCTTGACTTATGTTGGTTCTACTGTGTCTAGCCCTGTCGTAATATGACCCCCTCCATGGCATTTTAAGGCAGCTCCATTTAAAATGTGGTTGGTATCTTAAAATAAAAGACAAATGCCTGCTTAAGTCCGATTTGATATTACATCAAATGTAAGCTTTTGTGTGGATTTTGATTTCTGAAAAACCCTTGGAAAAGGCCACTAATGCTAAGATACTGGAAAGGGGTATCTCGGTCCATTCATTGATAACAATAAATATGGAATTGGGAGAGGCGTGATCAATGGTGCCAAGATGGCGCCTTAAAATGTATACATTAAAGGATCAGGGGCATAAAGGAGGTAAATTACTAGCCAACAAGTTGAAGGCCTTGATTGATAAAGCTTATGTTCCAAAAATAGTGAATGATCAAGGAATGTCTAAGGTTAGGAGGGAGGAGATTTGTGAATGTTTAGGAATTTTTTATGAGTCCTTGTATACAGAAACTGAATGTCTGGGGACAGACAGTTTAGAAGTTTTTTTTAAAAAGATAAATTTGACAAAATTGACGGTGGAACAAGCCTTGTATATTGATCAACCAATCAGGGAGGAGGAGATATTAAGAGCAGTCGATCAACTCAATGTGGGTAAATCACCAGGACTGGATGGGTTGCCAGTCGGGTTTTACCGGGCACTAAACCCTGAATTAGCTCCATTATTATGTAGCCTGTATAATAATTTTATGGCCGATGGGGTAATCTGCCCTACAATGCGTGAAGCAAGTATCTCTGTCATCCCAAAACCAGGTAGGGACCTTACGAAATGTGAAAATTATAGGCCAATATTGCTCTTAAATGTGGACACTAAAATATTTACGAGAATATTGACTAATAGGCTAGACTTGTACATTGGGGGGCTAATTTGACATTCTCAAGTCGGGGTTATGCGTGGGAGATATGGCTATGACCACATAAGAACTATAGCTGATATATTAGGTCTTTCCAAAGATGAGGTTAAGAACATGTTAATATTTTTGGATGCAGAAAAGGCATTAGATCGGGTCAATTGGGCTTTTTTAAATTACACACTCATGAAGATGGGGTTCGGGGGAAGCCTTTCTGAGAGCCATTAAGGCTTTACATTCTGGTATTAGTGCAAAGATATGGGTAAAGAGGGAGCTTTCTACATCTTTTCCCTTAACTAGGGTTACCAGACAGGGCTGTTCACTGTTGCCATTTCTTTTTTAATCTGGTACTCGAGCCACTGATTGCTTATATTTTTTTTTTTAAAAAATGTTTGTTTTAAACCAAGGCAAGGTAACAAGTTTACAGCAAATGCAACACATAGCATAACATTTATTTCTTCCCTGAATTGTCCCCCCTCCCAGAGCCTCTTCCCCTCCCAAAATAATGGGGAGTTTCCCGAACAATTGGGCTTCAGACTGTCTGCCCCGTTCTGTGTCTCTCCTTTCAAGTGGGGTCGTGGTCCCCCAGGACTCGCCGGGCGCTAGTGGGCTTAAAGGTCAGAGCGGGGAATCTCTGGTCATATTCTAGCACTGGGGCACAGATATTCTGAAAGCGGTGGAGGATTCCGGCTTTTGCTGCTGTCACCTTTTCGGCAATCAGGATGTCCCATAGTTTTCCCCACCATTGGATCATCGAGGGGCCCTCCGGGGCTTTCCAGAAGCGGGCAATCACTATTTTCCCCGCCAGGAGACTTTGGGTTAGTAGTTTAGCTTTGTTTCCCGAGCGTGGGTATGTCCCTGGGCTCGGGGTCCCCAGGAGAATGGCCCAGGGTCGAGAGGGAGAGGGAGCGGGGTCCAGGTAATTTGTTCAATGGCCATCGGGCATTGTTTCCAAAACTGTTGGGCCTTCGGGCATGCCCACCACATGTGGAAAAAGGAGCCTGTTCGACCGCATCCCCTCCAACAAAGGGGGGTCAAGGGAGTTGTTCATGTGGTGGAGCCTGAGCGGAGAGTAGTACCAGCGCAATAAGATTTTGTATGCGCATTCTCTGTTGGTGACGCAGGTAGATGCTGTATGATTTCGTGACCAGATGTCCCCCCAAGCTTCGTCTTCCAGTGGGCCTCCCAGGTCTGCCTCCCACTGAGCCATAGCCCGGGTCCTTGTGGTCAGGAAGTCTTCCGAGAAGTGTCTGTATAAAGTAGATATTCTGCCTCGAGATGGGAGGTCCTTGAGAGTTAGTTCAAGGGCTGAGAGGGGACACGTAGCAACTCGGAGGGTCTGCGGATGTGAGCACCAATGGCGTAGCTGAAAGTATGTGAACCTGTCCCTCTCTTGAAGTTGGAACCGCTCCTTACATTGCTCGAATGTGCAGGGGAGGGCGCCTTCATATAGTTGGTCTAAGGTTTCCAGGCCTCCCTTGACCCAGTTCTGAAAATTTCACAGGTGCGTCCCGGGTGAGAAGGTTGTGTTGTGGAAAATTGGGGATAGGGGGCCCAATCCTCTTGGGACCCCCTTACGTTTTAGTGCCCAGTCCCAGGAGGCCAGGGTATGTTTGGTTGCCAGTAGCAGGCCCTCCCCGTGTTCTCTGAGGGCTGGTGGGATGTGCGGGAGAAATCTGAGGGGGAGCGGGAGCCGTGCCTGCTCATCTTGGGCGTTCCAAAGCTATTTGCCAGGCGTGGACGTGGGCTAGTTGTGCTGCTGCCCTATAGGTCCGCAGGTCGGGGACCCCCAGGCCCCTCAAGTCTTGCGTTCCCTGTTAGTGTCTTTCGGGGGATTCTGGCCTTTTTGCCTTTCCAGAGGAACTGGTGCATCTTCTTCTGCAGCTTATTTAGATCAGATGTTGGGATTGCCACAGGGAGGGATGCACAGGCGTAGAGGAATCTTGGTAAGCGGTTCATTTTGCAGGCCGTTATCGGCCCATTAGAGATTTCCTGGGATGCCCAGCAGTTCAGGTCGTCCTCGAAATCCTTGTGAAGCTTGGGGAAATTGGCTTGAAAAGTATCCTTCGGGTTTGCCGGAATCTGGACCCCTAGGTAGGGGATGGACTTTCCCTTCCATTTAATCGGGTTCATTGGAGTCGGGGCTTCCCGCTCTTCCAGTGAGAGACCTATGCTTAGGGCCACTGATTTGGAGAAGTTAATGGCGAAGCCAGTGACCTTACCATAGCTAGCTATTTCAGCTAGGGCATGTTGTAATGATGTGCGAGGGGGGGCGTGGTCGGTACGCATGGCGTGAAGACGAACTTCGCCAGCGCTCCTGCTAGAGATCCTCCAACGGACGGAATTGTTCACTTCATGCCCAACAAATAAGCATAAAATTGGAAGCAGCGTGGAGGGGAACCGTTTCTCTACCCTCGGCGCTGCTCATGTGAGGAAATCAAACTGCGTCGACAAGCAAACGGAGCGAGTAAAGCGAAGACCCCCCGACCCACAAGATGGTGGCACCCATAGCTGTCCCTTAAACCATACCGACGCGGAACAGACCGCCCTCCGAAGGTGGGAAGCGCGGACTGACATCCTCAGCCCCGCGCATTGTAGGCACCCTGGAGGGAGCCGATCCTCGCCGCTGAATATAGCCTGAGTCTCTGCTTCCTTAAGCACGTACTGCGGGGGGACAGTGCCGGGGGACGAGAAGACCTGCAACAGGAAAGGAAGGAGGCGTATAAGCAGGAACACCGCACGCTACACGCGACCGCCGAGAGCGGTCGCCACCCAGCCAGGCCTCAGTCTGTGAAGCGGGGAAGAGGAACCCGGACCGCGCTTACTGAAAGCGGCCCGGGAAGCGAACCCTGCCGGCCTGACGGACCTACTGAGAGCACGAAGGAGTCACCAGAGAACGCGGAGGCGGTCTGGGGACGGCCTGCACCAGAGCTGCCGCGGCACACCGCCACAGCCTCTTAGACACGGGGCAGCCACCTGAACGGCAGGACGGGACGACCCAGGAACGACTCGGAGGGCCCGGGACGGCACGGATGCAACAACGCGTGCCAAGAATAAAAGGTACCACACTTGCGCTTGCCTGACCTGCCGCAAATTGTATGCTACACCCCAGGATCAGGGCCAACACCCATTGAATGGCCTAATATCAATGCCAGGACTGTCTGTGCTTAAGCAAGGAAAGGCAACTCACACATTAACCACGAGCGGAATAGAAGCAGCGCCATAAACGACAGAACACAATAAGAATTAAACCTCCACATGGTGCTCTGGGCCCCGCGAAGTCTGCTAGCCAATATGCCTCAGACCCACAGTAATAGGGACTGAGCCAACAAGGGACCGACAACGCGATTGCCCAGACTTGAAGCAACAAACAGGGTCATAGCCACTCTGATGCACCACGATTACAGGCACACATGCTATTGAAGTGAAGACACACTCTCTCGCGGCCAACAGCCCAACAATCACTCAACCCAGAAAGGATTGCTATTGAACTTGCAGCTAGTGACCGGGCAAATATCCCTGATACAGAGTTACAGGCCAAAAAACCTGGAGACAAGGGATGTCACCCCCAAAAGGCAAACCGAAAACTGCAACAATGGACTCCTTCACAACGGTTAGGCCCAAACAGCAACAGGACGCTAAGGCTACAGAGGACCCACTGACCCATGAAGGTGACCCCACGAATATGCAAGTATTGCAGGCCATAGCAGCATTACGCACGTCCATGGAAACCAGAATAAATTAAATCAAGTCGGGCATGCAATAGATGAGACAAGACACCCGCAATCTCACCGAAAGAGTGACCACAGCAGAGACCACACTGCAGGACAACGTTGACAACACAACAAAACTCAAAGCTAAGGTCCAGGACCTTGAACTGAAGGTAGCGCGGCTGGAGGCGCGGTCAGAGGACTCGGAAGGGTGAGCCCGCCGCAACAACATCCGAATCCTGGGGTTTCCGGAAGACATGGAGGGCCCGAACCCGACAGTTTGTAGAGACTATGCTGCAGCAGGAATTTGGGGCTGGCAATTTGTCCCAGGGTTTCTCCATAGAACAGGCCCACAGGTCCCTGCATAAAAGACCCCCCGGCTCACACCCACGTCCAATAATTGCAAAAGTCCTAAACTTCTGCGACAGAGAGGCAATATTGAGATTCTCGAGAGAAGGTGAGGAAATCACACCCCTCCAATAAACGTGTGGGCCGACTGCCAACACACTACCCGCATCGGGAGGCATGGACAGGCCCAGAAGGCTTGGGTGCCCCTGACCGCTGCAAGTTGGAAGCAACTGCTGGGGGCAGTTCAAAGTTGAATAGTTGGTTGTTCCCATTCACCGGAACGAAGGTTACTATAGTTGGTAAGTCTCCAGACGATACGGGGAGGGGGGGGACAGGAAGGGGGTAGAGGAACCCGAGTCCTAGCTCGCGCACAGGCGGAGCCCCCGATAATTGAACCATGATCACGGGCAGCCGAGAAGGGGAAGCAGCGTGACCGCAATACCCTTATTGAACCACCATGACCACAACAGCAATAAATATAATGACATGGAATGTGAGGGGCCTGAGTACTTATCTACGCAGAAACAGAATTAAAACCTACTTACACAGAAAGAGGGTGATGATAGCATTGCTGCAAGAGACCCACTGCACGGCAGACTCCATGACCAAACTCCAAACACATTTGGGGGGGGCAGGGATTTGGCACCACCTACTCGAAATATGCTAGAGGAGACTACACCTGGATCCACCCACAGCTCCCATTCCACGTGGCTAAGTCAGAATTAGATCCGGAAGGCAGATTTGTAGTACTATGGGGACACATTGAGCAGGTAGCAATATGCATCATGAACTCTTATCTACCTAACAACAATATACCAACATATCTGAACTCACTGTATCCCAGAATCGCACAACACAGGAACGGCCTGTTCATCTGGCGCGGCGATTTCAACTGCGTGCATGACCCGATGCTGGACAGGTCCACACCCCAACTAAAAGGCCCATTGGCAGCAACAACAGCCCCGGCCGCCATGATAGATGGACTCGACCTGGCGGATACATGGCGTGAAATGCACCCAGAGACGCGAGGTTACTCATACTACTCGTCCCCGCATGAACACTTACCCCAAGTGGACGGAGCACAATATTTGGGAAGGACCATCTGACCACTCCCCACTCTTGGTGACGTGGAGTTACAAGGGCCCCAGGCCCCCGATCCCCATGTGAAAAATGCCTGTGGAAGCCCTGAAGGACCCAGCCTTTAGGGAGGAATTGCGAGACTCTATTGACAACTACCTAGAAGTCAAGATGGGCAGTGTAGAACACATAAGCACAGTGTGGGATGCTCTGAAAGTGGTGACAAGGGGAGAAACCATTGCAAAGGCAGGGGCATCAAGAGACTACTCAGGAAAGAACTAGACCAAGTGGAGTGGGAAATTGAGAGGCTGGAAGCCACCCCCATAAATACCCAAAAGGGGGAAGCTGAATTTAAGAGGCTTAGAGAGAGGAACACAATTGCATGGAGCAGGCTAGAAAAGTTTGACCATACTGCCAAAACAAATAGAGCACATGTGGAGGCGGACAGACCGGGCAGGTTACTGGCCTGGCTCTACCAAAAGGAGCACCCCAGACACCTTACCACCTCAATGCAGGATGAAGAAGGGAACACACATTACACACAGCAAAGCATAAACGGGACCTTCAAACGCTTCTAGGCACACCTATACTCCCACAAAGAACTGGTCCCCCAAGAACAACTAATAGATACACTAGAGGAGATAGGGCTCCCCAGAATGTCCCTTGAGCAGGCCGACACTCTTGATGTAGAAATCACACCCGAAGATATAACCGAAGCCATCAGATCCCTGGCTACATGTAAGGCACCTGGCACTGACGGGCTACCCTCAGAATTCTATAAAACGTATGAGTTCTCCCTGACTCCCCTGCTACACGCTGTCTACCAAGAGGCATACGAGGAGGGGATATTACCTGAAAGCATGAGAGAGACACTAGTGATCCCGATTCTTAAGCCCAACAAACCGGCAGATCAATGCGACTCCTATCGCCCACTTGCGATGCTTAATTATGATGTGAAAATCTTAACCACAATTCTAGCTAAGCGACTGTCCAGAATAATAGGAGACATAGTACACACTGATCAGAGTGGCTTTATACCAGGCCGCAACACACCTATGAACCTACGCAGGCTGCAACATGTTATAGCGCAAACTGACAAAGACAAGGACTCATACGCACTGCTGTCTCTGGATGCAGTAAAGGCGTTTGATTCCATATATTGGGAGTGGCTGGTGGCAGTGCTCAAGGAATTTTGGCTTTGGACCTGGGTTTATAAGATGGATTAAAATACTGTACACTAGGCCAAGAGCAAGGGTGAAATCTGGGAGGCACGTGTCGGAGGACTGGGACATATGCAGAGGGACCAGGCAGGGCTGCCCACTATCCACAATGCTGTACATACTGGGACTGGAGCCCATAGCCATCTACTTTAGGAAGCAATGTTTCGATGCAGGCATAAGGCTGGGAGGCATAGACCACATCATCTCACTCTACGCAGACAATGTTCTCATATATGTCAAAAACCCACACCCCGTGCCAACCATGCTAGGTGTTTTGGACAATTACTCTAAGGCCTCTGGAATACAATTTAGCAAGTCAAAATCCTGCCTGTTCCCCCTAGCGGCGCTGAGAAACATGAACACGGAGACACTCCCGGCAGTGGGGATAAATTGGCAGACCACGTCATTCCGATACCTCGGAGTCCAAATAATGCACACCTCTGCACTAATGCATAAACACAACACATAGGCAGCACTACCAGCTCTGCGTAAATCAATCAACTTTTGGGCGAAACTCCCCCTATCAATGATGGGCAGGGCCTTGATAGTCAAAATGATTGTCCTCCCACGGTTCCTCTACGGGTTCCAGAATGTACATTACTACATCAACAAGCCCTTCTTCAGACTGCTTGAAACGATTGTGCGAGAGTTTTTATGGGGGGAAAGCAGACACAGGATAGCGCTATCGTCGCTAGTTCTACCATACAAGCAGGGAGGAATCCAACTTCCAAATTTGGAAAAATACTATCTAGCAGCCCAATTTAGCTTTGTGACCAAATGGCTAGCCGACGAACCCACATCGGAAACGCCAATGCTGCAAGCCTTGATCCCCCCGTTCCAGTTGAAGGAACTGGTCTGGGCACCTCCACAATTACTGGGAAACATACCCTCCCTAGCTGCCCTGGGGAGAAAAGTCTGGCACAGAGCGAAAACGCTCACTCACTCGCAAAGCTCATATGCCCCAGAGGTACCCCTGATTGCGGGCCTATGCACAACAAACTCGGACCTGAAACAAATCAGACTGTGGGAAAGGGAGGGGGTCTAGACCTGGGGAGATCTGTATGATGAGGGCACTTTTTAGAGAGTTTGCCTCACTACAGGAGAAGGAAGGCATCCACACCGGCCAATTTCTGTGGCATCAAAGACTTCGCACCACAGCACATCGTAAATGGAACACTTGGCCTGAAGAACCACACACAGATCCATTCTTAATGCTGCTGTACAATTTGGGAGAGGGCTGCAGACCAATATCCCAAATATACGGCCATCTGAGCGACACACCCAATCCTCGATGCATGGAAATGAAAAATAAATGGTAGGTGGACATAGGCAGAGAAATGACAGAAGGGTAGTGGAATAGAGCGCTCACATTCCCCAAAGAGGTGTCCAGGAACCACAGATTCAGACAGATTCAGCTGAACGTACTACACAGAACTTACTTGACCCCATGACGAATAGCTAAATTTAATAAGCCGGTACAATCGGACTGCAACTGGTGCACGGGGGAAAAAGCTGATTTGATCCATATGCTGTGGGAATGTCCTAAAACAAGGACCCTGTGGGACAAAGTAAAACAGACGTGCGAAAAGGCAGACATGGACAAATATAAATGGACACCGAGGAGTGCCTGCTAGGAACTTACCCCAGACTAGCCAAGCTCAAACATGTGGTTAGACTCATGGACATATCGTGCATACTGGCCAAAAGAACCATCGCAATGGCATGGAAAAAACCTGTGGGTCGTCAGTACAAGCTATGGCGCAATGAAGCAGAACGATGGGTGCTAGCTGAGACAAAGGCATGGTAGGAATGCGTAGCCAGGTCCACTGATGACTCCAGCATGGCCCTCGAGGCATGGAAGAACTCACTAGACATATGTTTCACCCCTCTGATGATAAGCCCCCATGAATCAAGAACTCGGGCTGTGCCCGCTCACGATTTAACCAAGGTAAACCAAGGCGGAGAAACCGCTGTTGAAGGCGGCCCTCCAAGGACCCTCCCTCCCCTCTGATGCTACTTGATCACTCCCTCCCCCCCCCCCAGGACAAGAGATACCGTAATACGAAATGGACAAGGAGACAGTTAATGTTGTTTGTTAATTGTTAATGTTAAGATTAAAATGCATTACTATCGCTATATGTGTAAGGCATACCAGAAAATCATGTATATGTTACTAACGAAAATGCCAATAAACAAATTTAAAAATAAAACATGATGTGCGAGGTTCCGAGAGTGTGAGCAGCACATCATCTGCATATAGGGCGATTTTGTGCTGTGACCAATTGGAGTGAAGACCCTTGATATGGGTGTTTTGTCTGATCCTTTGGGCGAATGGCTCCATAGTGAGCGCGAACAATAATGGGGATAGGGAACAGCCCTGTCTGGTCCCGCAGGTCAGGGAGATCGGGGCGGAGAAGGAACCATTGATCCTAAGAAGGGTTTTTGGTGCTTTGTAGTTAGCCAGAATCATTGTCTGAAATGTTGGGCCAAATCCAAAGGCCTCCCAACGTAAGCTGCATGAAGGACCAGTCCACCTTGTCAAAGATTTTGGTGGCATCAAGAGCAATCAGCGCCAGCCCTTGGGAGTTGCGCGTGGCTAGGTCAACCAGGTTCAAGGTTCTACGCACGTTGTCGCCTGCTGATCTATTCTGGATAAAACCTGTTTGGTCTGTGTGAATCAGCTAAGGTAGCACGCGGGCAAGGCGGTTAGCCAGAATTTTGGAATATAGATTGGCGTCGATATTTAGGAGGGCTATCGGCCTATAGGAGGCCGGGCCTCTCGGGTCTTTCCCTGGCTTAGGCAGAAGGATTGTGGTGGATTCTTGCATTGAAGGGGTGACCGTCCCTGATTCCCTGAAAGAATTGAAGAGTGCTACCAAGGTGGGGATCAGTTTGGGTTTAAAGATTTTGTAAAATCTTGTGGAGAAGCCGTCGGGGCCTGGGGCCCATGATTTGAGGGACGTAATCGCTACATCAACCTCCTAATCTGTAATTGGGGCCTCCAGGTTTTCTCTAGGCGAGTCATGTAGGTGAGGGAGGGCCGCCTTCCGTAAGTACTCCTTTTGTTCGCTCCGGTTCTGGGGGGGGGGGCGCCATTACCTGGGACAAGTGTTCTGCTGCCACGCGTAGTTTTTCGGGTTCTGCATATTGAATTGTACCCTGTGCATCTCGGAGGCCAACAATGGTGCTGGTCCGTTTAGCTTTAGCTAGTTTGGCTACCAGCAGCTTGTTAGCCTTGTTGCTCTTGGCGTCGTAAAATATTTGGCTTTGGCCATAAGGTGGGCTGTATGCTCGGCGGAGTGAGCCTCTAGTTTTTTCCTGCCAATGCGGATGGCTCGCTGTGTCCTCGGGGACCAGCCTTTCTCCTTATGAGTCTCTTCCGCTAATCTGAGCTCTTCTTCCAAAGCTAGGCGGGCCTGGCGTCTATTGCGATGAAATGTCACCCTCTGTGCAATTAATTCACCCCTGATCACCGCCTTTAGGGCGTCCCAGGTGTTCGCGGGGGAGGTGTCTTCCTCCGGGTTCTCCTTAAGGAAGTTTATGATTGCTTTAGCGATTGCGTCCCTGAGCGGCATTTCATTAAGCATTGGGTCATATAATGCCCATTTGGGTGTGGGGGGGGAATTAAACTTTGGAATGTGTGCTTGGATTTCCATGGTTACTGGGGCATGGTCTGACGGGATCCGGGGGCCGATGGATAGCTCTACAGTGAAGGTGTGTACCTGAGCAGAGGTCAAGAGGAGGTCTATCCTCGAAGGTCCGAACGGCATAGGAATAGAAGGAGTAATCTTTTTCAGAGGGATGGAGGATCCGCCATGAGTCCACCACTTCGAGTGTTCTAAACAGGCGTAGGAGGCCGAGTGCTTGAGTGAAGTCTCCGGGAGTAGGGGGGTATGATCTGTCCCTCGTGGGGTCCGGCACTCCGTTGAAGTCTCCCCCAATTATAGTTTGGCCTTCTATGAAGGGGGATAGGGTGGCGCCCACCGTGTCGTAGAAAGCCGCTTGTCCGTATTGGGGGCGTATATTGAGACAAAGGAGTAGACAACTCCCAGCAGTTGACACTTGACTTGACAGGATGTGAGGGTTCAGGCTCTTTCTGAAGAGAATTGCTGTGCCGCTTTTCTTGGAGTTCCCTGAAGCGAAGAACTGTAGGGGGAACCACCCAGAGCAGAACCGTCCCCAGTCTTCAGGAAGTAAGTGGGTCTCTTGTATCAGAGCTGCTGCGTCCTCGTCCTGGAGCTTTTTCAGGATCGACTTCCATTAGCGGGAGATTTCAGTCCATTAATGTTCAGCGTAAGGAATTTTAGGGTCTGGTGTCCTAGTGCTTGGTCCGCCCTTGCTGTAATGTTCGGGGGGGGTGGGGCCGGGGAAGGATTGATTAGCCAACATCCCGGAGGAATGTAAGCCCTAAGTCACCTTGCTCTTGGAGTTGTAACATGTGCCCCCAACGGGGGAGCATAACTTTAACTGGTGGAGGGGCCAATTTTGTGAATGTGGCCATCCTCCTGGCCAACAGGGCCAATTGTTGGGATACCAAAGTTCTAGGGTTCCAAGGACTCGGGAGATGGAATGTACCTTGGAACTGGGCATGGGCCGTGGATAGGGCCCGCCGCGTCGAACGGGATCATCTGCAGCTGTGTAAAGGATGGCAAGGCATCTCTGCAACAGTGTTTAGTGGACAGCCCCGGGGGGAGGGCGACCCTCCAGCCGTGATTTCATCACCACTCTATTTTCTCCTGCTGTTCCGCGGGGCTTTGGACCAAGAGGAACGTCTAGGCTTTGGGAGAGCCTCCAGATCCTGGCCCCCCGGGTCCCTCGATCCCGGTGAAGAGTCCTCCGCAGGTGCGGAGGATCGCATGATCTTGCTGGCGTCTTCAAGCTGGCTGATTTTGCGTAGCGTGCCGTTGAATGAGAATTGCAGGGCGGTTGGGAACAGCCATCTGTACCGAATCTGCTGCTCCTGAAGGAAAAGCGCCAGGGGCCGGAGGACCCTCCTCTTCTGGAGGGTGAGTAGGAAGAGGTCTTGGTATATTTGGAGGGGTGACCCCTGAAAGGAGAGTTTGTCTACTGATTGCTTATATTATACAGGAACAAAGTTTGCATGGGCTTAAAGCGTGGGAAGAGGAAATTAAAGTGTTGTTTCATGCAGATGATATGATGATAATCTTGTCTAACCCAAAAGAGGGGAGGAGGAATAAACTCAAGAGTATGATTGAGGAGGTGGGACTGTCCTTTGAATGTCAACCAGCCAAGAAGCGATTTGATCTTATGGATCTGTCAGTGGAATACAGGAACGGTGAAGTATTTGGGAATTCATCTGGTTCGTGACCTGAAAAAGATGGTGGAGTTTAATGTAACTAAGATAGTAGAGGTACTCCGAAACAATATATTAAAATGGGATTGGCTGACCCTTGGTGTCTGGGCAAAGATTAATGCTATAAAAATTGTGCTTTTACCCAAAATCCTTTAAATTATTCAATCTATTCCACTTAGTTTTCGAAAAAGATCATTAAGCGAATAGACAGTGTTTCAGATATTTCTTTGGGGCGAAGGCAAGAGACCAAGAATCCATTGGTATGTTTTGATAAAGCCAGTACGATATGGGGGTTTTGGACATCCCATTTTGGAAAATGATTGTAAGGGGTTTGTACTAAAGAAAGCAGGCAGTATATTTTGATGAGAGAGTTAATGATATGCCGTTGTGGAAAATGATTGAGAAAGAGAAGTTTATGCTGTACAGCCTACAGGATATTTATACAATGGGGAAGAGGCCCAATTTGAACACAAAGATGCCTACTATAGGAATGACTGGGGAAGCCTTGAGAACCTTTATGATTACTAAAGGGGAGAATATTTGGATTCACTATGATGCTTCGCTGTGGCATAAAATGGGGCTACAAATTGGAAACAAGACTGTGTGCTGGCGGAGCTGGGTCAAGAAGGGTATTTTTAAGGTTCGTGATGTATGGAAGGATGGCCAGATGATCACGTTTCAGACACTCAGAAGGAATTTTGCTATAGGGAAAAGAGAACGTAGGCACTATATAGAATTGAAGTCTCTCCTTTTGGAAAGACAGGGTGTTGGGTGGTCCTATGAAGGAGAGACCAGTGGTCTGTGGCATTCTTCGCTCTTCTCCACGCATGGTATCCATGTATCTGAATATGATGCCATTGAATGATGGTTGTGTGGAAGCATGGGATAAATTGAGGCAGGCATGGATATTGGAGTTGGGCAAAAACATATCGGAACGAGAGTGGGACATACTGGCGAGAGTTGGGACACATTCGAAGATGGATTTAAATTTGAGATATGTAAAACAGAGGATTTTGTGTCGACTTTACTGGACCCCTGCACAAATTGCTTGCCTGGGTATGACTGATAATGATTTATGTTGGGGCTGTGGCTGTAGAGTAGGTAATTTGTTGCATATGTTATGGGAATGTTCAAAGGTGGTTGGTTTTTGGAAGGACGTGCCAAGCAGATTTGATTTAACACTGGGAGTTACGCTACCAAGAACAGCGTACTCGACTATTCTGTTGTCTAACGAAGAGAGAGGCTAAGTGGCTCGTATGTGTAGTAGATGGATCAACAGAGTGCTTGTAGCGGTAAAACGAATTTTAAGGGTATGGAAGACAAGGAAAAAGCCAGATGTGAGGGATGGTTGTGGGATATGCGAACGCTATCGAGCTATGAGAAGGACATGCTAAAAAAACAAATGATAGAGGACTCCTATTTGGAAGCATAGGGGCCATTTAACAAACTGTTTGGTTGTTGATTGTATTACAGACATTTGTGGTGGAAAATAAGACCTGAAGCGTGATGAGATTGTGACTTGTGGTCGGACTGTTGTTAGTCATTGTTTGTCTATGGTGTTTTATTATTCGGCTCTGTAATGTGTCAGAATGGTATGGTAATATAGTTGATTAGTTATAGTGGATAGTATTAGGTAGTGTAAATGCGATTTTAGTTTTAAATGAGATTGTTTAAGTAATAAGAGCTATGTAATTAAGATGTATCCACCGTTTTGATGTTTATGATGTACTGTTTGTTTTGTGGTCATTAAAAAAAAAAAAAAGTGATGAAAAAAAAAAGATCTAGTTTTGATCTTTTTTGGGATTTACTGAAAATATTATGCTGAAATTATATATTGCTTTTCACCATCTGATGGAAAAGCTCTTTGAGACTTTGAAAGCCAATGCATTACTTCATCTTAGAATAATATTTTCAGTTAGTCCAATGAAAGGCATCAAAACTAAAACATGTGTGATTTTGTTCAGATCATTGTACAAGCCATACCGCTTCACATAAAGAAGTGCACAGAAAACCATGTAACAGGCTAATGTACAGATAGTGCCAGTCATCAGTGACCACTGTACATATCTCGTAATTGGTATTAGCATACTTGATAGAAAAACATTTGACCTTTTTCAATTTGACCGAATTGTTTTGATCCTTTTTTCGGTGAAATTAAATAAAAGTTATGAGGAGGGGTAAGGGAATAGGTTAAGGTGGGGAGGGGTTGGGTGCGTGGAATCCCACCCCACCCAATGCTTTTTTGACCAAAGAAACGACTAACATAAATCAGATACATTTGTAAAGGTTAAATATTTCTTTTAAGATGGCGTTTGATCCCCAATGTACTGTAAAGCCAAAGCATGTGCTACACTACAGCCCCTGTTGATATCCCCTACCCCCTGTCCCCTCCTTGAGCCCCTATCGTACACTTGCAGGTCTCTGCTTCATCCAAAAGCGATTGGGGAGGGTCTGGGGCAATCGCCCCCACCTTAACAACATTCCCCCCTTTCGTTAATACTCCATTAATGAACTCCCAGGTGAGCTTCTCTTCCTCCTTGTTCATTCTTTCCCTTTCCAGTCTTTCAGCTTCCAAATATGGCAGTGACCCTTCCTTTGGTACCAATGCTCTACACACGGATCAGGTACAGAAGATCACCAACACTAACATGATCACAGGAACCCGTAGCTTCATGATCGCCCCATCAAAGAGGGTGAACAAGAAAAAAAAGTCATCAAACCAGTCCCTCTTCTTTGTGCTGGCTTCTGTCTGCATGTGAGTGCCGAGGGTGTGCAGGGCCCCTATTATGTTGGTGAGGGACCTGTTGGCTGCATCATTAGGAGGTACATAGGTGCAACAGGAATCGCCAATTTTCTTGCAGCCCCTCCTTCCATGGCCGTGAGGAGGTCCAGCACATAGCGGGTCTGCAACATCATCTGCCGGATCGCACGCATCTCCATCTTGATCGCAATTCAGTTCAGTTCAGTGTCATTGGCCAACTGAATTACTTCCCACTGCACGATCTGAAGCCATTTGGCATTCACAGCGGTTTGTACTCCTGGTAACAGTTATGATGCAAAAGGTTTGTTCCTTGATGTATACTCGATATTCATCTGGTATTTTTTTCAACAACTGTGAGGAATCTTGGGATAGATGGACGTTCTTTTTCTCCGCAATTTTTCTTTTTTCTTCTTTTCTGGCAGGATGCGCAATGTAGGTCTCTAGCACTGTGGTGGTAAAATCGGACACTGATGTTGGGGTGACAAGCCACCGGGTCCCACTATCAAGTGTTCTTCAGGGACCACAAGGAGTGCCGAATGCATTGAGGCCAGCAAGGAGTTGCCACTCCATAATGGCAGGAGGTGCCAGTATGCCTGCTGGCCACACACCCAGTAGGCATTTTTTGAGGTCTGAGATGTATGTCTTATTGCACCTGCTGCTGGCCCCCACAAAGACGCTCCCTTCGTTGTAGAAACACAGTTCATATCGTTCCTGCTTTTGCACCTTCACTGGTGTCTCATTGCCTCGATCCAAGTAAGGTTTGACACATGCTCATTCCAGTGCACTGCATACAACATTCCATTCACCTTTTGGACCACTTCTTCTCCGAATCCTACCAGTCCTCCTGCCATGCAGCTCATTGTATTTTCCTGCCATCTGCTTGCCAGGAACTCCATGCCTTCCAGCTTTAGGTATGGTCTTTGCAAGCACAGCAAACCTATGGTGTTTGGGGCACATTGCAGTTGATCTGGATCCATTATTTTGATTTGCACACTTCATGCCTGGAAAGTTCTTCGCAATCTGCACAAGGTCAGAACATTGAGCCTCCGAAATCGGAGTTTCCTGCGGCAATAATACCTTGGGGGCTCCCGACGCATGTGGAATCAAGGAACTGACGTAACAGCTCCCATTAACCTCCTTTTCCCCACTGAGCTCAAGTCTGTGTACCTATTCTCTAGTATGGGATCTGGCATGGATTAACATGCTCATGAATGTTCCCTGCCATCAGGCTGGGAATCCATGGTTAAAGAAAAAACAGTTTCACTTTTGCTTTAAATCTGTGTTTCTCCTCTTAACCAATCACTCTCCTCTGGGGCATACTTCCCCCATCCAATAACAGTCCTCTCCCTAAGATTTTACTGCACGCTTCAGTGTTACCACGGGCCAGAAGGTGAAGTCGGATGGTACCCCTCAACACGCCTTGTCAATCTGGGGCACCACATCAAGCAATACAGTGATCCCATACACAAATATCTCTGGGTCCACGGGGATGCTGCAAACCACAATGTCCACTCCTCTAGCCTGCATGATGACCATTGTCCTCAAGGCGCACATGCCTGGGGTGGAACAAACCACCCCATGGTCCGTGAAGGAGATGGCCATGTTCAGGGTTCCTCGTCAGGTTGGGTAGTCATGGACAGGGCTGGGCATGCAAGAGCTTCCTGTTGGCTGTCTTAATCGGTGTACGTATTGGTACCAGGGGCTGAACCCTCAAGAAGGCGCTACTGTTCCATTTGGCACTGCATTAGTCGTGGACATCTGACCTCCATGTGAGGGGTTCTGCTGGGCCAATTGTGGTTGGGCATTAGGTGGGGTTTGTGCTTTTATATGTGGGGGTTTGCTGGTAACTGGGTATACACGCCTGGTGTATTTCATAGGGTATGGAGGTGGCCATTGGGGGTGGGAAAGAATATGGCTGTGGTAGTGGAGGGACAGAATGATTGTTGGGGTTATACCCCACCCTATGCCTACTTCTACACTCTCACAAAATGCCTCCACTTCCTACAGCTCCAACACTGAGATGGTACCATACGACCTCTGGGTCCCATTCCCACAAATCCCCCTCTACCTCCTTGAAGACCTCCTCTTCCCTGCTGCTGACCCCCATGCTGCCATTCAGGGTACTGATGCTGAGGCCCGCGCCCCACTACCCCTGTCCTCCACCTGGGCAAAACGCTGCTATTCTCACATCTATACACGCTGCAGCCTGCTCCACCTAATCTGTTTGTGTGTTTGTCGTTACTGCTCCTTCAATTTCTATTTTAGCACATTTTTTCTGCACCAGTTTCGATTCCTCAGCCTGCAGTCTTTGGGCTGTTTCCTTTTCTCAAATCACATGACTCTTGGTGAAGGCAGCCTGTCCTTGCTTTCTGATCTTTCTGATCGATTGGGGGGTCTAAGAGCTTTATGGTCAGTGGTCTGGGACTGAATGGTACCTTGGAATGCATGGGTCTTGGGGTGGGAGCATCTGGGCGCTATTACTTAGAGCTGGGACTGCGGAAGGTTGGAGGCTCGTGCCCTCCATCTCGTGGGATCACTTTTTGCAGGGAGCTGTAAGGAAGGCATGGCATCAAAGTAAGACGGACACAGTTGATCACAGTTCAATGGTGTTTATTAAACTGTAAAATGGGTGAGATAAACGCCTACTCTAAACCTAAATCTAAGATAGGTGCAAGCTACGACCATCAAAAAATAATAATACAGTCCTAGTGGAGTCAAGTCCAATAAAAGGGCCTATACTAAAAAATATTGCCACTCCACTATGCTACAAAAGAGTGTGCGATAATGTTCACAAGAAAAGAAAGAAGTGTTCACAAAAGTCAGGATGTTATGGCCGGGGTTTCCCTTCCACATGTTTTAGCACTAGACAAGGCAGGACTCTCGAGCACAGCACACTCCTGGGCTTCTCTGGCACGAGCTTACAGTTCCTTTTCTCTATATCATGGCCTTCTGCGCCCATGTCTCTTCTCACACAAAGTCTCTTGCTTCAGAGGGCCTGATATTTCAAAACAGTTCCTTCTGGTAACCTTTACGTCGGGTGATTACCTTTCACTCTTCGATCCCCCTCAGCCGGGATCCAATCCTTCTTCCAGTCGTCAGCCTCCCTCAGTTGGGCGCAGACCAACCACTCACTGTGGACATCCCTCAGTCGGGTTCATACTTGTCATCGCTATGCTGTTCACTTAGATTCTTCACAATCTCCTTTCAATCACGATCTCCTTATTTCTCTTATTCACCAATCTTAATGTATTTTTAAACAACCCCTTTGGTTTAGTGAGGTCCATCCTGGCTCAGACCTTCCAAAGCACTTGCCAATTCAAACAGAGAATTCCGAAGGACGATCTCGTCTCGCTGGGTCACTGCCTACGGAAAGCGAGGATTTCACAGATTCGCAGTTCACACAGCGTTCCCCTCAGCCGGGCGCAAATGCCCGTTTAATAATGTCAAAACTTCTGCAATGGGTCAAGGACTTTTGATTGTACTAGGGATTTGGCTCGACCCTTGTATGAGTACCCTAACCCTTTATACCTGCCTTCCCTATGGCCTCTTGGTACTTGTAGTTTTCTTTCTCCCAATGTTCAATACAGTCTCTTTGTTCACAAGAGGGGTACCCACTAGAGACCTTCGACTGGGCGCCCATGTGGCACCGGACCACTCTATCTCTTGTACCAAGTTTGTTCACAAAAGAGCTCTTGTATAATTATTTACTTTTTAAAAATGTATTTATTTTATATTCATAATGTTGCCACTGCAACTTTGAGCCTAACACAGCCCAGTTGACTAACCGGTTCTTCCAACTCACCGTATGCGCTAAACTCGTTGTCGGTTCCTTTGCCGCTGGAGTCTAGGACGGTACAATGATGGCAAGTGCGTCTTCCCGCACTGGCTATCATTGTGGGGGGTTTCCATGTACCGCTGACAAACGTCGCACCATTTGCCTGCTGCAATTCCCAGACTTAGGTTTCTGTCATCGGTGGCTTTGTGGGTCTGGGTTGAAAGGGCCATGGGCAACCCCATCCTTGATGTCCTTTCAGGTCTCACTGCCTTTCTCCATTTGAACTGCCATCTTGGAATGGCTGCTTCCTTGTGCGTTCAGCATTACTGCGATTGTGCTCTTGTGCGCCACCTTTTATCACAATGGGGAAGGGAAAGGGTAGTCGGGTGTGGTGTAGTTGTCGGCAATTGACTGACTCTGCATGGCCCTTGGGTTGGGACATGTCAGGTAAACGGCTCGGGTATTAGTTCATTGTCATTCACACTGTGAGAAAGTGTTTGTGTTGGAAGGGGGAGTACAGTTTCTACGTATGCTACCAGGCTGAATGGTGAAAAGGTGTCACAAGGAAGGTGATACCACGTCTCAACCTACTATGTCCCACTTTCACTCCCTGAGGACACCCCCATCCAGGTGATCCTCTCGCACTGGTCTACCTCCTTGAACTGGATCCAATAGCGATGGCTCAGTCCTGGCCACCGAGGTGACGGATCCCTGGGGGCTAGTAAGTGAGACACCTTCAGGTTTCTCACAGAGCTCTCAACCCCCTTGTGGCCTTGAATGGCGCATTCCTCCTGGGATACAAAAGGCTGGCAACATGAGACAAAGAAAGTCTATGAATCTCTGCAGCTCTGGCCTTTCTCACCAGTGCCAAGGATACAACCAATTTTCGCATGCATACACTTATTTCCATGTTTATGGCCTACGCCGGCAGTCCTGGCTGCACTGCTGAGTTAGGCCTCAACTTCAATATGGCTGCTATTATCTAAGATGGCGCTTGATTCCCAATGTACTGCAAAGCCAAAGCATGCGCTACCCTCCCTGCACTACAACCCCTGTTGAATCCCCCCTTCCCCTGTATCCTCCCTGAGCCCCTACCATACACTCCCAGGCCTCTGCCTTATTCAAAGGCGCTTGGGGGTGCCTGGGATAATCATCAGTGTCCATTTTCTTGAGAAAACGAATGTAACGCGTACCAGGAAATTTTGTGGTGTGCTGTTGAGGCGCCAAACCTGCTGCTAGACTGTTGCTGACACGTACAATTATGATCAATTAATGATGTACTGCTTTTTGTGTTCACTGTAGTATTTTACTTATTTATTGTGCATTTGTAAGGTGCTTATACATCAAGTAAATTGTGTTTCAAAGCACCCACAGGGCAACAGGTAGGGAGCATTGGGGTGAAAAGAAAATTTAACAATGAAAGATAGAGGTGTACCTATTAGGCCTTGTGAGCATTCAGAACGTGCAAGTGCAGAGAGAGAGAAGGGATTGGGGCCTGGGGTGTAAGTGCTAGGTGTACCAAAGATGGAAGTGCAAGGGAGTAAGCAGCTGTTAAGTGAATTGGCGAGAGTGGTCAGCTGCCAATAATAAGTGCAGGCCAGTGGTGGCATAGGCCGGAGGGGGCCAATGCAAGTGCTGGGAGCGGGCGGAGGCTGAAGGTGATTGGGTGAGGGAGGGCAGGAGCTAGGAGGACACATAAACGCCCTGGTCACCAATCTCAGCAACTGTGGAAAGGAAAGGAGGAGGTGAACAGAAGGGTCTTGAGGAGCTTCTGGAATTTGAGGAGATCTGGCTCAAGATGAAGAGGAAGGGGGAGGCTATTCCATAGGAGGGAGCCTGCTGAGGAAAGAGAACGGCCAACAGCTCGCTGTTTAGCGAAGCGATTGACACACAGTGAGTTGGTGCCATAGAGATCTGGAGGGAGAGTATTTAGAGAGAGTCACTTGTAGGTAGCTTTATGGATGATGCAGAGTGATTTGAATTTCATCCTTGCAGCAAACGGGAGCCAGTGGAGATATTTTATTGCTGGAGAGATGTGGCCCCTGGGCTTGAGGTCAAGGATAAATCTCACAGCCCTACTCTAAATTAGCTGGAGTGGTCGTAGAGAAGAGGAGCGTAGATTAGGGAAGATGTTTTTGCAGTAGTACGGCCTAGAGAGATCCAGAGCTGTAGAAACTTTAAGCTTCTGGGGGAAAGTGAGGAAAGGAAGAATTATTTTGAGGAGGTGGAGTTGAAGATGGGCCTTCTTGGCAAGGTCTTGAATGTGAGGGATGAAGGAAAGAGAGGAGTCGAAGATGACTCCAAGGTTTCTGGCTTCGGATGGAGAAGGGGGAGGGCCCCTAGAAGATGGCCAGTGTGATGAGGCTTGTCCAGTCAATATAGCACAACTCCTGTAGTGTTCTTACTCTTCTGTGGGAAAGATCGATCAGGTGCCATTCCGAATGTTGAAATACATATTGCTACATTTGGGTGCCAGGATTGCTCTGAAGATGGCTCTGTTTATTATACACGTTATGGAGATTTGCGTTCATATGCCAGATCACCGTACCAAGTTCCAGCAAGGCCGACTGAACCTTTCCTATGTTTGAGGTTGCCAAACTTACATGTGTATATATACTTTGAGGGGATTGGGTCCTCCGACGTATTCCATATCTATGACAGGTAATCACCACAGCTGTGCTGCTTCAGAAAATCTTTCTGCGTCGAGGACGTCGATATGCTGCCCTCGAGGCCTCCGTCGAGCCGACGTGACTGGATGTTATAAGTAGGATGCACGATGCCCGTAGCGTCAGTTCCGTTTTTTCCGCAAACGTGTTCGCTTCGGAGATCTCGGTGCGCCTCGGTTCTTCTGGTTCTGTTCTTTCGGTTCTTCGAACCTGTTTGTTGTGAAGATTATCCATGATGTCTTCGGCTTCTTCCACCCCGCGGCAGGGTTTTAAGAAGTGTTGGGACTGTGGGTCCAAGATGTCGTTGATGGACTCGCACAACGCCTGCCTCTGGTGCCTCGGTGAGGGCCATGACACGGATGATTGTGTTGACTGCCCGTCGCTTACATCGAAGGCCTTGCGGGAGCGTAAGAAGAAGCTTTCTGTCGGTAAGGTGTCCAAGCCTCGGAAGTCGAGATCCATGGGGCTTTGGACTGACGATTCGAGGGGTGACTCTCCGCATCGTCGTCATAGGTCCGGGAGGGTCTCGGTCCCGGAGTAGGTCCTGCCATTCCTCTGCCTCTTCGAGGCACTCACGGAAGTGCCGTCATCGGTCTCCTTCCCCGTCCCCGTCCTCGTCCGAGGGCTCCGCCTGTCGGCGGGTTGCTTGTCCCAACAAGCATTCCACTCCTGTGGAATGGGATTCATTTCGACAGGAGATGATGGCGATTTTTCAGTCGCTTGGCTCCGTTCCGTCGGCGCCGTCGAAAGACGCCGGCCGTGACTGTGCTAGAGCCGCCACTCGTACGCCTTCGGGCTTGGGTGGTCGGCACGATCATCGAGCACCTTCGAGGTCTCAATCGGACAAGGTGGATCGCTCTAGACATGCCCGCTCCAGGTCCAGGTCCCGGTCCTCAACGCCCTCGAGACCGTCGGAGCCTGTGAGGTCTTCGAAGAAGACATTGACGCCTTCGGCGCCGAGGTCGTCGAGGGACTCTCTCTAGGCTTTGCCTCCCAGGAAGCCGTCAACAACATCGGCGCCCTGGCGGTCGAAGGACACGCTCGGGGCTCTGCCCTCAAGGACTGTGTCGAAGCCGTCGGCACCACGATCGACGCCGATTCCATCGATGCCCTCAATGCCTTTCGAGGCTGCTTTGTCGGAGGTACCCCGTGGGACGGTGGAACCCCCTAGAAAGGCTCTGGCCAAGTCTAAAAATGTCTTTGTCCCTTTTTCTGGGCCCCCATTCCAGCCTCTGGATTATATTTCTGGGGTGGAAGAAGGGTCTGAGGAAGAAGGCTTGGTTCCTGTTGAGGTACCTGACGAGATTTTGTCTGGTCATAGCCAGCTTGAGGACTTGTGTCAGTCGTTGCACGACACCAGTGGTTTGGACACCTCTCCGCAGGTGGAGTTCGGTAGGCCTGAGCCTGGCACCCACGCCGAGTCCTCGTACCGGCGCCTTGTGTCGAGGCTAACGGAATACTTGGGGTGGTCTGCACCACCAGTGGATTTTCTGCAGGATGACCTGACGGATATCCTTGACCAAGGTCCACCAACTGACCCGGTATTGCCATTCCATATGGCCTTGCAGAGACGGGTGGCAGCGGCTTGGACTGCTCTGGAGAGTCTCCCGGTAGTGAGCAAGTCTTTGCCGAAGAAATATCATCCAGCCAGTAGCGACCCTAGCTACTTGACTACGCACCCCACTCCAGAGAGTTTGGCGGCTACGGCCCCGGCAAAACAGGCGTCGTACCCTACCATCCCTCCTGATAGGGACGACAAACGTTTTGATGGTTGGGCGAAGAAAGTGTTTTCTTCAGGGGGTATGGCTTTACAGGCAGCCAACTCCGTGTATGCCTTAGCACGTTTCACTTGTACTCTGTGGAATTGTGTCTTGTTGGCAGCTGAACACATTCCCAAAGGGGAGGAACGGGATGTCTTTCTTGCTCTTGTTCAGGATGGCAAGGATGCCATGTGTGAATCCGTTCAGTCGGGTCTGGACGTGGCAGATTGCGCCAGCCGTTCCATGGCGGCGAGTGTTAGGGAGAATTCTCATTTCATGGCCAATTTCCCTTACCTATAGAGTCCCCCAGCAGCTTTGCTGGATTTGAAGGGTTTGTTTCTTTTTACCTGCTAAGAGTGAGACTCTTTTTCCCACTCTTAGGCATTGTTGCTATGTGTGTTCTAGGCTATGTTTGTGTTTAATACCTATGGGATCTTTTCTCTCACCCATAGGAACCATCTTTATGCACATGTGTCACACAGCACCTTCCATCCCGTGACACAGGGGAGTCGTAGCGACCCCCAAACATAGACTCCATACCCTGGGACTGACTACTGTCTCCCAGGGCATGTAAAGTCCCCATTGACTTTACTAGTCGATTTTTATGAACTTAACCAGCACACCCCATCTTAATATGGAAGTACTGGAAGGGGTTAATAGATAGTTTTTACCCTATGTTCATTTTCGAGAGGGTACCTTAAATTCCCCCTGTACAAAGTTTCTGGCTGGTGGCAGCGGTTACTACATTTTATATTAAACCGCAAATATTTCTCTATGGGATTTTCCCATTGTTCGAGGCTACCACTTTTACTGACAGCCTCTAACATACCAGGGAGTAGAACACCTGGACAGAGTTGTCACCGCAACTCAGGTCGCACTCTAACCTGATAGGCTTGAGGGTCTCCCGCCAAGATGACCACTCCACTGTGTGAGTGACAGCTAGGCTGTATGAATGGGCCACTTTCTGCATAAAAGCAGGGTCCTGAGGACTGGAGGAGCAAGACGTTGCCACTGGAATTACGGAACCGAAGAGAAGAGAAGCCAGGGACATCTTCAGCATCTACACAACCGGTGAAGCCCTGCCGGATCGTCTCACCACTTTTTCTTCCACACGACGAGAGGAGATCTTCAGCGGAGGAGCATCCTTCCCTTGATCTGGTGGGGTCGCCCAGTTCACCCATCGCATCCTCGGACCTGCCTTGGTCGACTCGACTGTGCCCCGCACTTGAAGACCGGATAGCCAAGCAGCTATCGACCCGGACCGCGATTAAAAGGAGCGTACCTTTTAAACTTCGTTTGGCAGCACCGCGGCTGGTTTTATCCCTGGGTAGTGCAGCGACACGAACCTTCCTCCACGACGAGAGCCTCTCTTCCTCTGTTGGACCACTTGACCTGCAGGAACTACCAGTATCAACCGCCACTGCAGGAGCCACTTCTCCATGTTTAAGGTACATTGTTCCGCCAGGCTGCCCTTTCTCCGTGGTAGCCCTAAAGGTGTTTTAAATCCTCTAACTACTTGTGGGGTCGGCCGCCCTCTCTCTTAACATTGTCTTTTGCCTTTCATCTACCTCTTCAAAAGTTTTCTACTAAAGACTTGACTGCAGCTACAAGAACATTTTTGCTCCTAAGCTCTTGGTCCTGAACCACTGACTCTGGCTCAGGCCTATTGACTCTGGCTGATTTGTTAGTTCTGCTCTCACTAGATTAGTTTTCAATGAGAAATGTGTTGATGCACCTAAATCTTCTAAACCCCTCTTCCTTCCTACTGTTTTAACTTGTAGAGTGCCATTTTGCTCAGTTTTCATTCACTTGTCTTTTGGTTAAAGTGTTACTGTGCATTACTTGTTCACAAAACTTCAGGGAAGAGTTGCTAGGGGGTGTCTGAAGATATTTCGGTTTAACTTGTACTTTCCCTCCCTTTCGTTGAATTGATAGTGCCATTTGTAGTAGTTCTCCCCTCGCAGGATTTTCAAACTAAGGTGGCCTCTCCACTGTGTACCTGATACGCATTACTGTGTTCATTGTGTCCTGAAATTGTGGTAAACTAGGGTTTTTCTCCCCTCGCAGGATTTTCAAACTTAGGTGGCCTCTCCACTGTGTACCTGATACGCATTACTGTGTTCATTGTGTCCTGAAATTGTGGTAAACTAGGGTTTTTCTCCCCTCGCAGGATTTTCAAACTTAGGTGGCCTCTCCACTGTGTACCTGATACGCATTACTGTGTTCATTGTGTCCTGAAATTGTGGTAAACTAGGGTTTGCCGCTCTCTTCCTGTCCGCTTGCGCTTGTCTTCCCCCCCACACTCCCTCCTATTTCATGGTGCTCACTATCTCACCTATCTTTTCAAACTGCTTCTCCATTGACTATCCTGCTCACCTCACTAAATCTGGTAAGAAAAAGTTTAAAAATGACATCCTGGTCTCCAACCCAGGCCTCCCTATCGCTGACACCTACACTAGTGCCTCCTCCAAGGAAACTCTCACTGACAGCCTCTTTTTCGTGCCTTCACCTGACCTATGGACCCTTCATATGGTCTCTGTGCTCTCTCCTTTATCCTCTTCTCTCATATATGGTGGCACCTGTTGGGATGTCCTCTTGGCCTCCTTCCACTCCTCTAAGGCCATCATTAATGTCTACGCTAATGGGACCGTCTTGGTCCAAGGCCCTCAGGCCAACCTTCACCTCTTTGATAGACGCTTCCCGCGCCTCAACTTCCTTTCCTCTCCTGCTGTCCCCCCTCCTCTGTCTTCGACTACCTTGCCTCTACCCTGCCTCCCTGCCCCCTCTTGTGCTCCTTCTTCACCTCCGCAGGGCGTACCTCTTATCTGTACCCCTCCCCGGAAGTCCTTCAAAGATGGCAACCTTCTCCACATTGCCACTCTTAACTCTCGCTCTGCCGTCAAACATTCCTCTGATATCTGCCGCCTTCTTGAGGAACTGGACCTTGACGTACTCGGTCTCACCGAGACATGGTTCACGGCCAGCTCTGTCACCAGCTTTGACACACTCCTACCTGACGGTTACAAGATCCTCTCCGTGCGCAGGCCCAACCGCGCTGGGGGGGTGTGTCCCTGATCTTCCCTGAGTGGATTTCTGCCAATGTCACTCCCACGCAGACCTACTCCTCTTTTGAATGCCTTGTCTGCCGGCTCTCTCTCTCCTAGCCATTCCCTTACCGTGGCTACTATCTATCGGCCTCCTGGTCAAATTTCCTCCTTCCTCTCAGAGAGGGCGGACATCTCCTCCTCACTCCTGTCCTCAACCACTCAACTCCTCTTTCTTGGAGACTTCAAGATCCACCTGGATGCCTCCTGTCCCCCCTCTGGACTCTTTCGCGACCTCTGCAACTCTCTCTCACTCTCCATTCTCCCGTCGAGGCCGACTCATTCTGCAGGACACACTCTTGATGCCCTGATCTCCTCTGACCTTTCCCTCTCTCCACTCCTCTTTCCTGGAGTGATCACTTTCTCCTCTCCTCCCACCTCACCCTCCCTACCCCACAGGCAAACCACCCTCACCACTGCCACCTTCATTCTCGGTCATCCGACCCACGAAGCGCGTGTCAGTTGAGGCTTTCGCTGCCACCTTCTCGTCCCCTCCTCCCCCTTCGGCTGACTCCCACCCTAATACAGCCCTCTCCACTCTGCTATATCTGATACTCTTGATATCCTTGCCCCTGTCATGAGAATCCGCCTGAAGCCTAAAGCCAAATGTAACTCCTGGTATGACTCGGATCTCGTCACCCTTAAACGCAAGTGCAGGGCGGCAGAGCGGAAATGGCGTGCTTCATGTTCATCCTCTGACAAACTGGCCTGTCGCCTGCTCCAAAGGCAATACCGGCTCTCCGTTCTCACCAAGAAGAGAGCCCTCATCCAAGCCCGCATCTCTGCGGCATCTAACAATTCGGCCGAACTCTTTAAAATCTGCAAGGAGCTGGCCAACCCTGCTGTAGTCTCTACCTCTCCTGTCCCCTCCCAGACCCTGGCCTCTCACTTCATTTCAAAAACTCAGGACATCCTGTCCTCACTCTCCTCCTACCACCCCCCACCCTCTATTCCCTGCCCTTCCTCTGGCCCTTCTGCAGCCACCCCTCCTGTCTCCTTCTCTGCCTTTCCCCTTTTTTCTGCTGACCAGGTTTCGAGACAAGTCCGATCTATGAAAGTCTCGTCAAAACAGGTCCACCCCTGTTCCTCCAAAACTATCAAGGAGTCTTCCCATCCCCTCAAGCACTCCCTTGTGCACCCCCTTCTTAAGAAACCATCTTCCGACCCTTCCTGCCCAGCTAACTATCACCCAATCTCTATCACTCCTGGAGAATCTTGTATGATAATACCCCTGCACTTTCCCCTCTCCCTTTCTCCCTTGCACTTTTCCCTTCCCCTCTACCCTTGCACTTGCGCGATCTGAATGACACCTGGCCTAGTAGGATCGTTGTCTGTCTCCCCTTGTTCCCCCCCCTGCCTCGTCGCGCCTTGAAACACTTGTGTATAGGCGCGTTACAAATGCCATATCATATCATATCAGGTTTTCACTGTGCCGTTTTGCTCAGTTTTCACTATCCCACAAACTTGTCTACAATTGAATAGGGAGTTTTATATGCTTTTCTTTTGACTAAACTTAACTTACTTTATTAACTGTGATCTATGTGTTGACTTAGAAGTGTATAAAATAAATATATATTCTCTTTTTAATACAAAACTTTGGTCAGTGTTTCCTTGCTCCATAGTACTGTACTACCTATTGTGTCAACCCTGAATACTGCTCATCTCCCTCTTGAGATAAGTCTGACTGCTCAGCCACAGCTACCAACTAAATCTTTGTGGTACAGACTGATACCAAAGGGGATTTATAGCTCTCACCTGTAGTCCTAATCTGGGGTAGTGCTCCCTAAGGGAACTGCCCTGGATTCTGCCTAACAGCGAGCACCGTAATGCGCAGATTTGCATGGTTTCGGAAGTCGGGGTTTGCTCCTGATGTACAAGCCCGGCTCCTCAACATGCCCTTTGATGGTGAACATCTTTTTGGCAACAAGGCTGACGAGAGCCTTGAGAAGTTGCAGACCGCCAAAGCTGCAGCGAAGTCGTTGAGCGCTGCATTTCGCCAACCTCCACCTTTTTGTCCTTGGGGACAACAATGGAGGGGAGGTTCCTTTCGATATTACTCATCTTTTGGAAGATGGAGGGGAGCTGCAAGTCAAAGGGGCAACCGTCGGAGTACCAGAGGTGGAAAACAAGGTACTCGAGGTGCCAAGGCCGCTCGGACAGTTGCCTCTTTACCCTCAGGCAATGCTGCAGCCGCTTAAGCTCAGTCATGAGGCCATGTCCCATGGTTTGTCGGTTGGGGGAAGGCTGGTGCAGCATCTGGTAGAATGGCGTGCCATTACTTCAGATGTGTGGGTTCTGGAGATCATAGCCCACGGCTACTGTCTTCCTTTCTGGCAGAGGACTCATGACAATCCACCAGGGAATCTCTCTTTGAAGAGTCCAGATCCGCTCCTTGTGCAGGAAATACAATCCCTGCTGGAGAAAGGCGCCATAGAACTGGTGCCTGTAGCGGAGAGGAACAAGGGATGGTAATCCCCTTATTTTTTGATTTCCAAGAAGGATGGGGGATTGAGACCCATCATGGACTTGCACGGTTTGAACAAGCTCCTCAGGCAGGACAAGTTCAAGATGGTTACTCTTTCTCAAGTACTCCAGGCCCTTCAACTGCAGGACTGGTTGGTGTCTCTCGACTTCAAGGACGCTTACTTTCATGTGCCGATTCATCCCAAGCACACGAAGTACCTGAGGTTCGTGGTTGGCGACCCGCACTTTCAGTTTCAGGTGCCGCCGTTCGGATTGACCTCAGCCCCGTGGGTTTTCACCAAGCTCATGGTGGTGGTGGCAGCGTATCTCAGCAAAGGGGGATTCACGTCTACCCCTACCTGGGCGATTGGTTGATCAGAGCACGCTCTCCCGAGCAAGTCCTGGATCATATGTCCGTCACCTGCCACTCCCTTCACAAGCTGGGCTTCTCCCTCAACTTAAAGAAGTCCCACTTGATGCCAACTCAGCGGCTCCAGTACATCGGAGCAATGCTCGACAAGTCCCTGGGGCAGTGTTTTCCTCCCCAGGTGAGGGCTCATCACATTCAGCAGATGGTGCACAAGTTACAACAGGCCCAGAATCTCCCGGCGTTCGAGTTCTTGAGGTTGCTCCGCCTCATGGCATCCTGCATTCTTCTGGTGCCAGAGGCCAGGTTGCGGATGAGATCTCTGCAATGGGCTCTCAAGATGCAGTGGTCACAGTCCTCCGGCAGGATGTCGGACCCCGTTCAGGTGCCGCCCTCGGTCGCCCAGGACCTTCTGTGGTGGGCCGTCGAAGGCAATCTGATGAGGGGTGCTCCATTTTGGCTACCCTGGCCGGAGTTGACTATCGTGACGGATGCATCCCTCACGGGCTGGGGAGCTCATGCCAACGAGTTGACAGTCAGCGGTCGTTGGTCTCTGTCAGAGTCCAGACTCCATATCAATCTGTTGGTGCTGAGGGCCATCAGGCTTGTCCTGAAGGCTTTTCTGCCGACTGTGCGAGGGAAGAGTGTCCTGATTCTGACGGACAACACAGTGGCCATGCACTACCTCAACAAAAAAGGGGGGGAGCAGGGTCACTTCCTCTGTGTAGGGAGGCAATGCAGCTCTGGTTCTGGGCCATCCAGCAGGAAATTTCGATCTCGGCAGTTCATCTGGCCGGAGCAAAAAAAGACGTTGGACGCCCTGAGCAGGCAGAGCGCGATCTCTCACAAGTGGGAGCTGGCTCAGGAGATTTTCCTGGGTATCTTCGCCCTTTGGGGGACCCCACAAGTGGATCTCTTCGCCTCCAGTGTCAACCGGAAGTGCGAACAGTTCTGCTTGCAGGAATTTCCTACAAGAGGAGCCTTAGGAGACGCGTTCATGGTGGAGTGGTCCTTCCCACTGCTGTATGCTTTTCCTCCAGTCCCGGTCATCCTGCAAGTGCTGCGAGGGTTACGGAGGTTCCGTTCTCGGATGATCCTCATTGCTCCGGCATGGCCCCGGAGAACGTGGTACCCGGACCTTCTCGACTTGTCCATCTGCCCTCCACGCCGTCTTACCTACCGAGACGATCTGCTCTCATAGGAGGGGGGTCAGGATCTCCATCCAGAGGTCAGATTCTCCATCCAGAGGTCAGATCCCTCAACCTTCATGCTTGGCCTCTGAAAGGTTGAGGTAGAAGGATTGGGACCTCCCTGAAGACATGATGGGGGTGTTGCTTTCGGCCAGACGGCCTCCAACAAAGTCCCTGTACCGTTGCCGTTGGAGAAAGTTCTGCGACTGGTGCAGGGTTAAGAATGTGCATCCTTTTTCATGTAGCATTCCTGTGGTTCTGTCTTTTTTGGTTTCTTTAGCCCACAAGGGCCTGCAAGTGGGTACCATTAAAGGTTACCTGGCGGCGCTGTCCATATTTAAGCGCTCGTCTGAGGAGTGTTCTTATTTCAAAATTCCTTTGATTTCTGAGTTTCTGAAAGAGCTCACTAATGTGTTTCCACTGTCTCCTTTCCAGGTGCCCCGTTGGGATTTGAACCTGGTTCTAAAATTCCTAATGGCAGCGCCATTTGAGCCTTTACATTCGTGTCCTTTGAGACTGTTAACCCTTAAAACTGTGTTTTTAGTTGCGGTCACTTCCGCTCGCAGAGTGAGTTGCAGGCACTTTCTGTTAAGCCACCCTTCACGGTGCTTCATAAGGACAGGGTTGTCCTTGGGGTTTGTCCTTCCTTTCTTCCGAAAGTGGTGTCGGATTTTCATTTAAGCCAGAAAGTAATTCTTTCGGCATTTTATCCTCCTCCGCATCCTGGTAAGGAAGAGGAGAGGCTCCATAGGTTGGATCCTAGGAGAGCTTTAAACTTCTACATTTCACGCATGTGCCGGGTCAGAGTGGACGATCAGCTCTTTATAGGTTACGCTGGAAGGCGTTTGGGACAAGCCGTTACTAAGCAGACTTTGTCTAGATGGATTATCTTGGCAATTTCTGAATGTTACCGCTTGGCGGGTAAGGACCCTCCGGTAGGGCTACGGGCCCATTCTACTAGGGGTATGGCTGCCTCTACTGCCCTGCATAGGGGTGTTCCTATTTGTAACATCTGTGAAGCAGCCACTTGGGCTACGGTCCATACTTTTGTACGACACTACTCCCTAGACTCTATCCATGGGCCGGATCTAGCCTTTGGCAAGGCGGTCCTTTACTCTGCAATTTGATTGGGCATTCTAAATTTCTATATTCTAAATTCTTTTCCCTCCTCCATACGTTGCTACTGCTTTGGGAGTCTGTCATAGATATGGAATACGTCGGAGGACCCAATCCCCTCGAAGAACAAGTTACTCTCTTACCTGGTAATGTTCTTTCGATCGGATGGTCCGACGACGTATTCCATATCGCTCCCTCCCTACCTGCCCGCTACAGAATTTCTTATGCGATTGCAGCTTACTTTTCCGCAAGGCTTTCTGTAGTCATTCTGACAGAAGATTGGTGCCACACGTTCTGGGGAAAAAACTACAACTGAGGGCGTCGTGCGTCCTACTTGTAACATCTGGTGATGTCGGCTCGACGGAGGCCTTGAGGGCAGCGTATCGACGTCATTGACGCAGGACGCAGACGGCGAGATTTTCCGAAGCAGCGCAGCTGTGGTGATTACCTGTCCTAGATATGGAATACGTCGTCGGACCATCCCATCGAAAGAACGTTACCAGGTAAGAGAGTAACATGTTCTTTTGTGACAAAGAAAATCCAGAGACAACAAGAAAAAAGACGGGAACAACGAAGAAGGTGGCCAGAGTGTGACCCCATCACCCCATACATCACAAGAACAGAAGGACACCCCCAACACCCGCGCCATACCGGACATAACGAAGACAAAGATCTTATAACCAACAACCCAAACATGAACCTAACTGACCAATTCAACGAAGAAGCCTTCATGGACCTTCACCAAACCAGCACAAACATAGAAGCAACACCACTGAACAGCCAAGCTTTCAATCTAGCAGACCGCCTCAATGAAGATGCAGCCTCCGCTGATCCTCATACGCCCTTCTACAAGGAAGATACAACCTTCGCTGATCCTCATCCACCCCCAATCAACGCCAACAATGATGCACCGCAACCAAACAACCACAAACCAAAACAAGGTACAACCAACAAGCAAAACCACACCAATAAGATCCACTGCAACCTCATCAATGCAAGATCAATGTCGAAACATGCCACTGAGATATACGATCTGCTCTGCGACTGAGCGATCGACATCCTATTTGTAACAGAAACCTGGCTAGACGACAATTACAAGATCACCCTCAACAACTGCTTACCTGAAAACTTCAAATGCGTGCAATCAAACAGAAAAACTAAAAGAGGGGGAGGGCTGGCAATCATTCACAAAGAACACCTGAATATCAAACTCGAAGACCCACTAATCATCGATAAATGTGAATCCCTAATCATACATCTAGCAGTAACATCCAAAACAAACTTGAAATCTGTACTAATATATAGACCACCAACCTACAATGCAACCTTCGTAGACTCTTTCACAGAAGCAATCACCGTCCTAGCCATCAAACACAATCACATGATAGTCCTAGGAGATTTCAACATCTGGTTTGAAGGAGAAAGCACAAGCATACAAAAACCGCTAACCAGCCAACTAGCAGCAATGAACCTACAACAACTAGTCAAAGGGGCAACCCACTCAGCAGGGCATACACTTGACGCAATCTTCGCCAACAAACTACTCCTCACCACGGCACCCCCAATTCAAATACCCTGGAGCGACCACCTCATCATCCCCTTCGTAATCAAAATGACCAGGCCAACAATCAACCGGACAAAACAACAAAAACCATGAGAAGAAATTGGAGAACCATCAAAAACTCCAACCTGCATGAACTCCTGGATCTAAACAAACCACACCCAACATTCATGGAAGAAGATGACCTGGACAAAAAGGTAACCCTGCTGCATTCTTGGATTATAGCTACTATAGACAACATCGCCAAAGAAAAACCATTCGCTTCGTCTAATAAACAGTCTATGGCAAAATGGTTAACCCCACTACTTTGCACCATGAAAAGAAAAAACCGAAGACTAGAACTTGATTGGAGAAAACAAAACGACGTGGCGAACAAACTGAAATTCCTAAAACACAACCGGGCCTACAAAAAGGAAATACAAAAAGCGAAGAGGAAACACTACAACAACCGAATCTTCGAAGCACCAAACACCCAAAAAGAGCTCTTCAAAATCATAAACGAAATCAAAAACCCTCCAGGATGTAACAACACACCAACTCCGTCCGCGAAACTCTGCAACGACCTTGCGGACTACTTCAAAAACAAAATCACTAACCTCCAACAAACCATTCAAAGCAGACAGTCTGATCTGACCACAACCCCAACCTACACCCGGGAGGAGCACCCAAACAAACTACGAAACTTTCCAGAAATATCAGTGGAGACATTCGTCAAACTGGTGAATGAAAGCAACAACTCAGGGTCCCCCGATGACCCATGCCCACCAGACATATATAAATCAATTCTTAAACAAGGAACACCCATGGAATATCACAGCAACGTCCTCAACCATTCCATTGCAACTGGGAAAGTGCCACAAGCCTTCAAAACTGCATACATCAGGCCACTACTCAAAGATACAGCGGGAAATGTAGAGGACCTCTCCAACTACAGAACTATCTCCAACATCCCGTATACAGCCAAGCTGCTCGAAATGTACATATACAAAACGACCCAAGAGTTTATAGAAGAGCACGGCCTACTAGACCAGGCACAAGTTGGCTTCAGACCACTGAGAGGAACGGAATCGGCTCTACTCTCAATATGGGCCGATCTAAAAACCAACGCAGACTCGGACAACAGCTCTGCCTTGATACTCCTAGACCTATCGGCAGCATTTGACACAGTCGATCACGACAACCTCATAACGAGATTAGAAGCACTTGGAATAACAGACACCGCCCTACTATGGATCAAAGCTTTCCTAACAAACAGAACGGAAACTGTATGGATGAAACCCTTCAAATCCAGCCCGAGAGATTCCACCTGTGGAGTACCACAAGGATCATCCTTCTCCCCGCTACTATTCAACATCTACCTGTATCTACTTATCAGAATCATCAAAAGCCACGGCCTCACCTGCTACAACTACGCTGACGATACACAAATAATCTTCAGAATACAAGACAACCCGGAAAGAAACTCAACGCTAGAAAACTGCCTCTGCAATGTATTCTTCTGGATGAACTCCAATTCCCTCAAAATCAACCCAGGCAAAACTGAAATAATGATTGTCACAAAAAATGGAGGAGAAAACCAATTCATCCCTTGGCCAAGGGAACTCGGGACTAACCCAGCACCCTCGGCGATTGTAAAAAACCTGGGGGTTCTGATGGACAATAATCTCACGCTAGAGCCACGAGTAAACGCTCTCCTCAAGAAATGCTTCTTCCTCCTGCGAGCGGCAAAGAGAATCTTACCGTTCTTATCGTTCGCCAACAAAACGACCACCATCATCACCCTCGTCATGTCAAAAGTAGACTACGCCAATAGCCTATACCGAGGCATGCCTGAACGACTCCTAAAAAAAACTACAACGCATACAAAACGCAGCAGCCAGACTACTTCTGAAACTACCCCGAAGAGAACACACCGCACCAGCGCTGAAAACACTACATTGGCTACCAATAAAACAACAAATAAAATTCAAAACAATGTGCATTACGCACAGAGCAGTTCACAACGAAGGCGCTGAGTTCCTAAGAGTCAAACTGTGCCTACATCAACCTACAAGAACGCTCAGATCAAGCATGGACATCCGCCTCGAACCGAAGTCCTACAACAAAAGAAAACTTGGAGGATCCTCCTTCTCTCACCAAGCCCCGAAAACCTGGAACGACCTTCCAAAGTACATACGTAACACAAGAAACCACCTATTATTCAGGAAATTACTCAAAACCTGTCTCTTCACGTCATAACTAGAAAGACTGGTCACATGGGTACCGACATGCCAAAAAACATCAACGAACGTAGAGCAACCGCGATATGCACCGATCAATCAATGGGAAAAGCGCAGGTAAATATCCCACGGCATACTAAAGGACCAAATGGGATCCAGTCGCAATACGACCAAAGACAGTAAACATAGCAAACTAAGACAGAAAGACTAGAACGAATCATCAAGAGGACCAGGAACGAACTATGACCTTCCCCAACAGCCCTTAGAACAAACAAGAGGGAAAGGAAGCACTGCATCATGGGCCCAATTCTATGGGTGAGAAACAGAATGTTCCATTACTACACACGGTCCACCAATACAAAGCAGGAAGCACAATGCCCCACCACACAAACTACAACTAAACAACAGTCTCAAGGATGTTCACCCCACAGAAATCTAAGAATCAGTCACGACAGAAGGATACGAACGTCTAAAACAAACCACTAGGACAACACTTCAACATGACTGCAACCCTGAACCACTTAAACCCTTAACCGACCAGGGTCACACTAGATCACCTTAGAATAGATATCACCCACCCAGTACCACCTCTGAAGATTAGGTTCAGACGCACCCACCAATCCAAACTATACTCAATAGGATACAGTTGGATCAGCGCAACACCACCATATCGAGTCGGCCACCAGGAACCAGCAACATCCGAACCCACAGGTATACAACTCTAACGGAATCATAAGTACCTGAACCTGGATACAGACCCCACTAACCCAACCCTCAATCTTCTGCATACTTAAACCCACACAAAACCACACAACCATCTCTCTCCCAGCAATCCACGCGCATCAACACATAAACTTCACCCACAGCACTCGAGGCCTTCATCCGATCCGATACCAGCACAAAAGCCCAGCACTCGGTGTATACTGAGCTGAAGCTGCCAACAGCACACCACATCTCCCACTCTCCTTCTCCCCTCCTCCCGACTAACCCTACCCCACCCTTCCTGTTTACAGATCCACCAGAGCGCCTGGGAACCAATTCCGTTGGTGACGGTGCGCTATACAAGTACCAATAACATAACATAACATAGTAACCCATACTGTGCACTACGCAGCAACGTAACTGATTGATGTACTTTCCAAGTCATTTCTTCAAACAATAGGTGATTATTTTGGTCCATGAAAGTAAAACATTCACAATAATTACACCTTGCTCTATGATAACTGGGAAGAAATGTGTTCAAGTGCATGAATTGAAGAATGCGCTCAAATTGTAACCAACATGTTCAGTCCTGGGCAATTCATTCAATCTCGTTCTGCCTAACTTGTCCAAGTTGCCAGTCTGCAAGCTTTTGAAAATTGTCAGCCTTCTTGAGCAATTTAGTTCTCCGGGTATGCCCTTCAATATAGTCTAACTCATGGTTTAACTAGCTACAGTGTTGCATTGTATAAAGTAATAGTGAACATTGATATATTGCACACTACAAAGTCATTCGTTTCTTTACGGCTAATAGCAATACTAATTGAAAACCATGGCTTCCAATTTATAGCCACAATCTATGCACTCTGTCTACATGTTTGATCACTGTTACACTTAGTGAGATGGCTAATTCAAGTCTTCTGTCTATGCTTGGGTATGTGTGCCTTTTTGATACGGCTACTTTTCTATGCCCTGCATGTGAACTACAACTTTCTCATGGCTGCTATTGTTCAAATGTGTCCTGTACCTAGACTTCACCACAAGTACCCTTGTCGTGGACTGGAAATATTGCACTTCAAATGCTGCTTGTTTATTATTCTGATTCTAGCAAGTCTGAAGAGGGTAAGGCGACTGGCAGGAAGCAACCATGCATATTTTCATTGGTATTTCCCCGAAATGCAGAGAAAAAAATGCTGAATGTGTGTTTACTGTGCATTCAGCTGGGACAAAAAAATCGAATCCCATGATGCCGAACATGGGGAGCATGAGGTGTCCCCCGCTTCCCTTGTTTGGCATTAAGGGCTTCGGGGTTGTGGTGGTGTCCCCATGACATTGGAAGCGGGGGACAATAAAGTTAAAAAGAAATGAAGAAAAAAAGAAGGGACCATGCAGCGACAGCTGCAACCCACGTTAGTGGGAGGGATGCAACTCTGCAGGGAAAGGGGGAAGTCGGCGGCACACACTGAAGTGTACTGTCGAAAAGTTATGTGGGGGGGTGTAGGGTGATGCGGGATGCCGTGGAAAGTGATCCATGTGATCACTGCACTGCACGATTTTGAAATTTAATATTTTCAGATTTGCAATTTCGCACCGCGCAGTAATCACATAGATCCCTTTTCATTGGCGCCCTGAGGCCTACGGGCATGTTGGCGCTTTATAAGAATTCAAATAAATAAATAAATAAATAAATTGCTGCAGGATAGAATATCAAGCTATGTGTTGTGATTGTCATGAGAGAGGTGGAGGGCTCAACCAGAGAAATCATGGATTCCTTCATTTTTCCGTTTCAGAGGAGGGCCCCAATGGAGTCTGTGCCCCAGCCCGCAAAATTCCTTAAGATGGCACTGCATATGTATACACCTTAGGTCGTGCTGCCTTGCAAAAATGTGTGTTTAGCAAAAGCTTGAAGGTGGAACCACTTACAAAAACCATGGCAAACATTATGAACCAACCATGGTTATGGACTGGCGTCCGTGGCGAACCATGGAGAATCTTGGATTGACAATGCGCCCAAAAATTGCGACAAATTGTTTTATGCAAAGCTGTAGCGCTTTAAACGACTGTTGTGACCCTCCGGGATGTATTCTGGAATGAATTGTGGATGTAGGAATGCACTGAAGGCAGAAACACGTTAGCTGGGCCATCGCAATCTGGCAGCCTTCTGTATCCTTCATGTTGACATGGTATATTTCTTGGTCAGCAGTATTTCCTTGCTCTTCCTCTCACTTCGCATAGCCTATATTAGCTGCTATCCTATTTTTCTTGCATGTCATCTCCCCACACTCACCATAATGAATGTGTTGTAAGTGTGTCGCCAGCTGCGCTATTAATCGTGTGTGTTTTTTCCAATTCTGAAGGCTATTTCTGTTAGCAGTCGATCCAGAAGTATGCCAAGAAACATGAACTACGATGAACCTCAAGGCAGCTGATGCTGTTGGGAGATGTGAACTAACAGGCAGCGCTGTTTGAGAACAAATCATGTAAAGTTAATGGCTTATGGTTTCGAAAAATCCTTCTAAATTATTAGAGGTCAGAAAGTGCCCGCATGTGCCTATGTTTAGAACTCATGCCTCTGGGTGTATTTGCTCTTGCCCTCAGTCAGGTGACCCACTTCGTACTTACAGCTATAAATAGCTCACCACCATTTGTAAAGCAGTGAGTATTATTGAAATGTTTGCTCCTGGTTTAATTCTTCCACTAGCAGACTACTCCTAGCACCCATGCTTACTTGTATATGCATTTTATTTTTAAAAAAAGGTTTTAAATGAAGCACGCTCTTTCACCATAAGGCATCATGCCACTGTAGCGGGATCGGTGCTCCTAACTTGAAATAAAAAAAGATGAAGTCTTAATTGAATAGAGAAATTCCTTCAATACGCAAGAAGAGGACATTTTTCAATGGTTTCCGAAATTGTTTTCTCATGTTTCCTCTGGTTTAGAGGTAGATTTGTCCACAGTTTGGAGGCATTTGCTGCAGTTTTTCCAGGCTTTCTAAAATTTGGTAGTGGCAAGAAAGCCACAGAGTTATGCAAGATAGAAAGCCATGCTGTCTTAATTTTAAGAAATCAATTTGATTGCAAGGATTCCTTTATGTAACACAATTGTTTTTAAAGGGAATGCTTTGTTTGACTAGCAGCCACTGCAGGGTGCACAATCCAGGGGAAATATGATCACATTTTCTAAGCCCCTGGAGCATTCTGGTGGCTGAGGTCTGTACACGCCAAAGCCTGATCAAATTATTTGATGAAAAGCCAAGACGGGCGCTGGTTCCAAAATCAAAGCTCGAAGATACATATGCATTACGAATGGTCACTTTTTGATTCAAGGGGAGAAAAGCCTGCAGCTTTCTTGTTTAAGTTGTAAAAAAACAAGTTGTAACGGCTGATGGTACTTTTTGTTAAGATAGGTCGGAATCTTTATATATAAAGCTGAATGTATGTATGTGTGTAGGTTTGTCCGGCTATAGAAATCCACACTGTTGAACCTGCGTCTACCAAAGTTTGCATGGATTCATTTCTGTTTTGTCTGCGGCAAGATCGGAGTCTGTTTGGATGCAAAAATCTTATATGCAAAGAAATGTTGGGATGTGTGTCTGTATGTTAGTCCAGCTATACAAATCCACACCGTTGAACCCACTGCTACCACATTTTGCATGGATTCCTCATTTGTCTGGGGCAAGATTGTAGTCTGTTTGGATGCAAAAAATTCACTCCGTAGACACCCATATTTACTGATGCTCATCCCGATTCACTACAGTAGGTGCTATGAGGCAACATTTTTAAAAGTGTCTGAAGCAAAATGTTCGATGTGTGTTATTCCTTTGAAATGTGTTACTACTTTATACAGTTTGAAAGTGTTTATTAGTGCTTTTTTTAAAGGGAATCTTTAAAAAATTTCAAATATTCGTCACACCACTCCAAATACGGGAAATGGTTCGTTCACGAGGAGAGAGCACAATCAATCTTTCTTGGACATTTTCTCAAATGTGCTGAAGCCATTGAGTGACTGAAACATGGCGCACAAAAACCGAACATCACTTGGAAAAGCACCATCTGATGCAAAGCGAAAATCAATATCAAGAGCTTCTGAAACGCAACAAACAGCAGCACGACTTGTCGGCCAGAGGTTAAGAGTAACTTTCCACAGGGCAAATGAGATGCCAGAGCAAACTGAAGCAAGACTTTCCGACAAGAGCAACGTCCTCCAGAACACTAGAGACACCACTCGATCAGGACACGGGCAATGCTGGGTACCCCAGCTAGTCAGAAATAATAGAAAGGTTTTTATCCTGTGGGGAATGTACTGGGCGCTCCGCAAATGAGTTTGGCCAGAGTGTTGCCACAGGGATGAGCTTTAGCATTAATGGCAAGACCTTATGGAGGATTCATTTTAGGGTAGTGGGTGTGCATCCAGTTTATAATTGCTACAATGCAGTTCCTTAAGGTGGAAGAAGCAGTATCTTTGTCCCCGGACACTTTTATTAACAACTGTGTATATCAGCTGCATAGTTTATAAAGAATAAGCCATGGTTTCCGATAATATTGTTTAGTGAGACCAGTAAACCTTAAAAAAGCATTGGAGAATGTGCACATCCTAGATGGAAACTGCATGAAAGAACTTTTTGTTAGAGAGGAAATTGCTTAATTTAAATATTTGTGTGTGATTGCTTTTCCAGGTTTCTCAGAGTGATGCATGGTGACGTTTGCTTAGGTGTTTATATAGCCCTATAATGCAATCGTGAATCTTCTTACAGACAGACATTCTGATCCTCTGTTTGCTTGAGAAATGCCAAAAATAAAGTAGAGTTCAGTCTCTCACAATTAACAATGAGCATCCGTGCACCAAAGCCTCTTTGCTCGCACCCCAGCATGACCCGTGTGTTACTACTGTTACCAACCAAAGCCCTGTTGTGCAAGTATTAGGCTTTCAGTCGATGATACTGTCCGGTGATGGTGCAATTCACTATATATGTTCTCTGATGAGTTCAATGATCCGAATTGCCTTTAAAGGAACCTCCTGTTTCCTCTATCAGGATTTTGGGGGGAATGGTATTTTACTGACTGGTCCCCCTTGAGTTGGTGCTTGGCTTCTATGGACATCATTTACAAATTCTAGTGCGTTTGGCCCTGGTTGCTGAACCCCAGTGTCATCCATGTTTGAGAGGGAAACAGGGCAAGCCAATATTAATGGTCCGTATCAAGTACTTTAGTATAGCGCCTAACTGCCATTGCTATGACTTCTCTAAAATATGCATGAGGGGCAAAAGCGACTACACTACAAAGAGCTGAATGGGAGAAAAAAGGTACTGGCTGCGATTTTCACTCCACCAAGAGTGCCATAGCACCTGCTAACCAACAGACGTCAGTAGAAAGGCCAACACAGCTAAACCAACTGACTCCGAACTGGGTAAATGGAGCAAACAAAAAGGGGGCTAGGACCAAGAACGAACTTTAAAACATTTGGTGTGAAAACCCAGTCCCCTGGAGAAAGCACACGGAAAGATTGGCCAAACCAGACAGATGACACTATGGACCGTTGTAAGGGGGAAGAAGAGAGAATTGGTAAAGGAAGGGATATAAAAGCCCCACACACACATGCATGAATGCTGGGGTGTTCGGGTGATGTTGGGAGGGGTGTTGGTCAATTTAGAGATCAGGCAGCAGAGACCTGGAGGAGAAGCAGAGTGCTGAGGAGTTAGTGGTAGAGTTGGATGAGAGTGCAGGTAAGGTATTGAGATAGTGGTACGAAGATTGAAAGACTTGATTGTGGTGTATAGGTCAAAGTGTGTTGGTGGAGAGAAGGGAGTTATATGTGAGTTTATCGCTCCCAAAACATCCAAACACTTTTATAAAGCAACATTAATAACTGTTAAATAAATATCGACATGAACTGTACATGTAGACTCTTTTTAATCTGTGACTGCCATCTAGTGGCCCTTTAACACCTTACCTTACTTTAACACTTTAAATGCCATGGGTTTCCCCCCCCTCAGTGCCAAGGCCTTTTTTGGTGATTTCGGTATGTCGTCATTCAATGCCAAAACAACTTTTTTGTTACATGAGATATCAGCCAAAATTGGCTCCTTTTTTTCACACATGTAGGCGGTTGTGACGCCCCCCAGGAATCCTAGGTTGCTGTAAGGGGTGAGAAAAAATAACCAAAAAGTGGGAAGATTATATATATTTTTTTAAATGCCAATAAAATGATGTACTAAGAAGCCTGTGGTTTTTTTCCTTGTAAAAGCTAGGAACAAATGGTTTGTTGTGCTGAATTCCCCAATTTCCTGGCTTTCAAGAACAGGTTGAGTGGAAACGAAAAATATTATTTTGATGTGGTTATCAACCGTTTTGTGAGCGGTAGGCGATTTTGGCCATTTTAGCCAATTAGACATGCGTGAACGGAATGGAAGAAAAGGGTAGGAAAGCCGAATTGGAGCACAGAAAGGCATACATTTCTGAAAAGTAGACAAAGTTCCAAGTTTAGGAAGGGGTGATTTGCGCAGGTCAGGCAATAACTAGGTAGGGGAAAATTCCATAGTTTGGGGGAAAAAGCGGGAAAATGACCAAAAAAAAGGTATGTGGTGGAAGTGGTTGGCTTGGTACGGCAATGGCTTCTATGAATTTTGAGAAAAACAATGCTCCGCTACATTCCCCCTACTCTTGCAGTTAGGAAATCACACATTTTTTGTGGTGTTTCACAAAACAAGCATTACCACAAGCCAAAAACGGAGCCTTGGTACACAGGAGTTTTATGCTTACGGCCTGAACAGACGTACTTAGCATGTGTAAATCACGAAAAGCAATGTGGTAAGGAACGGCAAGCATATATTTTTTGAAAGAGCACAGGCAGACCTTTTCAAGGGTAGGTGACTTGTGCACTTTCCAAAAGTGTATGGTGCCTAAAGCAGCGACTAAATGTAGGGCACATTTGGGAAATGAAAGGGTGTGTGACAAAGGGCACCAGCAAATGTGTCAAAACGTTATGAAAACCATGCAAACACAACAAATGCCATACCTTCCCGCGTTCCCACAGGTGTCCCGATGAAAACGGTACCTCACTGTGTGGGTGCAACTACCTGGGCGCCAAGGGGAAAGCCTAAAACACGGCTAACCCCAAGTCTTTTCAGACAGCTGAATTTCAGGATTTTTTCAGAAGGGCTCGCCATACAGATATGGGCCTAGGGTGTCCAAGCCACCAAGGGAAACGGGGAACCCCATGCATTTCCCAAAAGAGGACACCCGTGGGAATCCACAGAGGTCTGACTTACGGAAATCGCCCCAGAATAATTACCCAGAAACCCTGGCAAAGTCCAAATTAGGGGAGGAAAAAACACAATTTCGGCACATTTTACTCTGGTCATCCATCGAAACATACCACCAACAACACATGGCCTACTGTCGTGCATTCCCACAGGTGTCGTGACGAAAACAGTACCTCACATGTGTGGGTGCACCTACCGGGGCGCAAAGGGACAAAGCCGAGAACACTGGTAACCAAAACTCTTTTCGCACAGCAGGATTGCAGGATTTTGACTCATGTGCACACCATACAGATTTGGGCCTAGGGTGTCCAAGCCACCAATGAAAACTGGGAACCCCATGCATTTCCTAAAAGAGGACACACGTGGGAACGCACAGAGGTCTGACTTGCGCAAAGCGGCCCATAATTTATTACCCAGGACCCCTGATGAAATGAACATTGTGTTTTTTTCCCCACCAAATATCACTCTTTGTCTGGGATTCTGGCTAATAAAAACTGGGGCAATTTGCGCAAGGCAGACCTCTGTGGATTGCCACAGGTCTCCTCTTTTCGGAAATGCATGGGTTCCCCGTTTTCCTTGGTGGCTTGGACACCATAGGCCCAAATCTGTAGATTGCCCACATGAACAAAATGTGCTGTGCCGAAAGGCTTGGGGTTACCAGTGGGTTAGCCTTTTCCTTTTGCGCCCAGGTAGATGCACCCACACGTGACGTACGGTTTTCGTTGGGACACCTGTGGGAACGCGGGAAGGTATGACATCTGTTGTTGGCGATGTGTTTTGTTGAGTGGACAGAGGGAAATAACTCTGAAATTGGCTGGAAATAAACAAAATTCTCAGACATTTCGCTCTGGCCACCCATCGAAACACGCTGCCAACAACACATGGCTTACCTTCCTGCATCCCCACACGTGTCCCGATGAAAAGGGCTCCTCACATGTGTGGGTGCACCTACCTTAGCGCAAAGGGGAAAGCCTAAAACACGGCTAACCCCAAGTCTTTTCCGACAGCTGAATTTCAGGATTTTATCAGAAGCGCACACCATACAGATATGGGCCTAGGGTGTCCAAGCCACCAAGAAAAATCGGGGAACCCCATGCATTTCTGAAAAGAAGACACCTGTGGGAATCCAAAGATGTCTGACTTGCGCAAATCTCCCCAGAATGTATTACCCACAAGCCCCACCAAAGACCCACATGGGAGAAGGGTGCCCAAGGCCAAGGATATTATGGCCGACTTTGCTGGAGCTCTGGCTGACATCCATGTACCATGTGGGTGTACCGTCCCCTAACCACAGGGGCAGCTCCAGGGAGCCCCGACAGAATCCCCATTCCTCCCCGGAGGTGACACCTGTAACGTAGCACAGCCAGAGGTGCAGCCTGGGCTTGCAGATGGACAACCCACATGGAAGGCATCCGCTCCCAGGGAAACGCCAATGTTCTGCTGGCATGGGGGGCAATTTGTGGCCTGCAATTGTGTCCCAGCCCAGCAAAATATCTGCCAAGACAGCCCATTCCCACCCACACCACCAACAATCCAGCCCCGGTCTCACCCACCCCACTTACAGTGGGCCCTAACCATAGAATAATAAAACAGTACTCACATAACGTTGTTGCTGCTTGCGTAGAAAAAGCTGTAAACAAAACAAAAAACATGTTACCTACAGTCACCCCACAAAAACAAATCTACACTCATACTTTCCAAGCATGTCCCCCCTTGCAAGCCATCCCTGGTGGTCTACTGAACCTCACCTCCCCTGCCCCCAGTGAAAACACATTTGCCTCTTCCTACGGCCAGATATCTGCCCCCAGGGAGGGCTGCATGAGGTGCCCCCAAAACTCCATTTGAGGTGGGGGGAGAAGCCCCCAAAACTCCATTTGGGGGGGGGAGAAGCCCACCCCAAAACATCAGACAGGCCCCGCAACGAATGGGGCAGTAGGGTTTGGGCACCCTGTGGGCATATTGGCACACCAATGTGCCCATCTGTGCCAAGGCAAGTTTGGTAACTAACACAAAAATTGAAAATGGCATGCTCCACTTTAGGAGGGGCTGAAGGGCACCCTAAACCGCTGGGGAATTTTGTAATGCAAAGGGGGGTGCACCTCTCCTCCCCCCAAAATGGAGGGGCAGGGCATCTCATATCACCCCCCTGGGGGCAAATAAGGGCGTTGGCTGGCATGCACTCCTCCCTGGGGTCACGTGTCCCTTCCTTGGAGCAGATATCTGCCCCAGGGAGGTCCTCCTGACATGGCCCACCACTCCACTCTGGGTGGGGGTGAGGGGGACACCACCCCTTCTCATTAGAAAATTCCACAGCGGTTTGGGGTGCCGCACAGCCCCCCTAAAATGCTGTCTACCATTTTCACTTTTTTTCTTTGTTTACCCAACTGCCCTTGGTGCAGATGGGCACAATAGTGTGACATTCTTCCCCCAGGGTGCCCAAAACATACTGCCCCACCCATTGGGCGGCCTGCCTGACATTTTGTACGGCCCTCTCCCCCCTCACCCCAAATGGGTGGCGGAGGCACCTCATGCAGGCCTCCCTGGACCTCCTACAAACGGCTGCATGAGGTACACCCCCCCTCCATTTGGGGCGAGGGGGGAACGGGCCACCAAAAAATGTGTGTGTGGCCTGCCCACACTTTTCTGGGGGTCACCTCATGTACACCTCCCTGGGGTAAGAAATCTGCCCAGAGGGGAGGGCGGGCGACAGAGGGTCTCCCCCTTTCCACTTGGGGTGGGAGGGAGAGGGCCACCACCCTTTCACGTCCTAAAAAAAATCTGTGGTGGATAGTGCTCCCCAAACCCCTTCCCCCATCCCATTTCATTCGTTTTTTTTTCATATGCCCCCACCCTTGGGGTCAGATGGGCAGATGGTCACCAATCTGCCTCCAGAGGTCTCCATACATGTGCCCCCATGCTTTGGGGCCTCGGGCGCGGGGGGAGAGGGCTGCTTACCTAGTAAGCCGGCCTCCCTCCCCCGCTTCTAAAAGGGATCATTGGTGGTCTAGTGGCCATTGCTAGCCACGGATCTAGCGCTCTGTGCCCGATCCGAGGCCAGCAATGCTGTCACACAAGGTGTCGTTGGAAAGGGGAGATTCTCCCCTTTCCAGCGACGCCACCCAAACAAATATCCATGGTGGCTAGGGTCCCCAACCCCCTGGCCCCTTCCCATTGCGTCCGATTTTTTGTATTTTTTTTTAACAAAATGTTCATATGCCCCCACCCTTGGGGGCAGATGGTCACCCATCTGCACCCAGGGGTCTTCATACATGTGGCCCCATGCTTTGGGACCTGGGGGGGTTCCCTAGTAAGCAGCCCCCCTCCCCCTTTCCAAACACATCCATGGTGGTCTAGTGGCATTGCTGAGCGGGGATTGAGCGCTCTGCGCCCTGCAATGCTTACACAAAAGGTGTTGTTGGAAAGGGGATAATCTCCCCTTTCCAACGACACCTGCCTTGATCTCCGGCTTGAAATACAGCCGGAGATCAAGGCAGAGAGCATTGTGGAGACTCGCGTTGTATTTTCGCCACGGCAGCCGAAAATGGCTGCGCAGTGAAAATGCTTTCACTTTCATGTTGGCGTGCATTACACACGCCAACGTGAAATTGAAGGTAATCCAGCCCCCGGGCAGTGAGGAGGGATCTCCCCCTCACATAGCCCGGGGGTTGGATTACAGTTTTGTGCGATGCCTGCCTGCCAGGGATCGCACAAAACAGAGTGCCTAAAAGGACAAGCTATCTGGTCCTTGGCAACCTGGACGCAATGTCAAGGGTGAGATGCCTCAACCATGGCACTAAGGGGTTAACTAATTTAGAATTGTGGTTTTGTGACTTAATTGTCTTTTCAGTAACTTTTCCCTCTGATCACATTACTTTATACCTACTTTTGCCTTGCTAATACCATTTATGGGGGGACACCCTCTAACCCCGGAACCACTTTTCTGATGTTTGTTAATCTGCTTAGAATCACATGCTGTGCATAGGTCCGACATCCAGTGGTCACTGCGGAGTATTGCATTTTGTTTTTCGTAGTCGAAAAGGGGACGTCGACAAGGCGTGTCTGTAACACTATCCCTATAGTGACGTGCGTTGTACCCACAATCCCTCACGCGTCGAGGTCCCTCAGATTGTTTTTTTCCGCCCAGTTTATGGTCGCCTTACGCGGAGCTCCTAGAGAGACATTGCAAAACAATTACTACGGACCTCAGTCCTTAATATATACTTATTGTAAAGATCCCTCCCCTCGACGTTAGCTGTGAAGCTGTTTCTCCGCCGTGCAAGTTTTCGACGGAGGGGAAGAGACGGAGGAGATCCCTCGGCGCTGCCGAACACGTGGCCAGGCCTCGCCGGCCAACATACAGTAGGGAGAGTGGGGGTTCGAACTTTTATCTTCTCGTCGAGAATGTCTTTCTTTCTCCCCTATCTTTCCCTTGGGGTTGTTATCACCAGTTTTTATTGCCTCAGCTATGGAGAGGACACCTTTTAAGTTTTGCCCACGCTGTAGGGGCAAATACACTTGGAAGGACAAACACAAGCTCTGTAATCGTTGCTTGCCCCTCGATCATAAAGAGGACAGCTGCGCGGCCTGTAAGCTCTTGAAACCAAGAACACTTAAAGAACGGAAAGTTAAGAGGTGGGCGGACTACGCTATGTCGAAGTCAGTTTCCTCACCCGCTGCCGCTGTTACAGAAAGTGACGAGGAGGGTGATAACTCGACGTCCGTTACGGAAGTCATTAACCCCCAGAAGGAGCGCTCGCGCTCCTCGACGTCCGTCCCCGGCCCCGACGGGCTCGGCTCACGCCCTGCTTATGGGGATGAACACCCCGGCGACAAGGACGCACACAGACCCCATAGGCCTAAGCACACAACCCACGGCTCTTCTTCGTCGAGGACGAAGGATCCACCAGCGCCTAAGGGGATGCAGGGCACTCCGGCGTCGACCTCAGACCGCAAGGGTCTCAAGCCCCACCCGCAAATGCAGCCGCGACCAGCGATTGGGCTTTCATCTAACATGGGCGCTACCCCAAAAACATCCGACGTTACGCTCCATAGAGCGGCCGTCGAAAAACAACGCAACAGGCAACGCCGACTCCAGAACCCTCGACTGACGAACTCGTCGTCGAGAGTCTGGCGAGAATTGTTTCCGAGGATAAACGTAAGCGGACGACGAAACAAACGTCGAATACCGCACCCAAGGAAATAGAAACGCCGAAAAAGCACAAGAGTAGCCAGGAACTGCCCCATTCATCTAAAGGCACTTCTGAACTACCGGAGGGCTTTTCTGAGGGCGACGGAAACCTTTCGTCGACGTTGTGGGAGCGTTCGAAGCGTTTTGAAGGTGGTAACACTGATTTCCCCCCTCTAGACTATTCAGGGGTTCCCCATGAGACCATGGAAAGACTCCATTCCTGTATGGAAAAGATGGAGAGGTTTTTGGGTAGCCAAAACCCACCCACACCCAAAAGACCAAGAGAATGGACCCAGGATGACCCTAGGGACAAGATTCCTAGGCTGTTTCCCCCTTCTACAGATGCATATGACCTCACTGAAGAGGAGCAATACCACCAGGAAGATGAGGAGTGTTTAGGTGGAGAGGAAGAACATGAGGAGGAGAGGTTTGAGGAAGACCCTTACACTAGCGCAGGAGCTTTTGAGGAAGATACAGCTACCTCACAGCCCTGGCACTCCCCATCAGTGCAGCCTGGGCAATCCCCATCAGTGCACTCAGACCCTGATGTCTTTCACCCTTCTCCTCCCAAGGACTCACCTATTGGGAACACCTCCCCCATAGATGACCAGCCTTCACTTAATGCACTATTGCGCAAGGCAGCAGCGCATTTTGAAATAGACACAGGGGAGACTCTTCCGGACATAGACTTTGTAGAAAAAGTTATTAAAGAAAAAGCCCCGGTCAGTCAGTCCATTCCGCTCCTGGCTTCTATAAGGAGAAGAATAACTCCTTCCCTTTCCAATCCGGCCTTAGTCAGAGGGGTCAACCCTCGGATAGAAAAGCTCTTCAGCCCTTCGTCTTCTGACCCTTTGTACATCAGGGGACATTCTATTCCGGACTCTCTGGTAGTTACTAACGCAAGAAAGAGAGCGGGGGTACCACTATCTACTAGTGAGGCACCACCTGACAAAGAGGGCAAGAAGCTCTATGCACTTGGGAAGAGAATCACGACCTCCGCCGCCTTCTCAACTAGGATTGCGAATAACAATTCCCTATTAGCTAGCTATGCAGATGCACAGTGGAGCAAGCTGCGCAGTGAAGCAGAGGACGCACCAGAACCCCTGCGTTCACGCCTGTTGGCTACTATATCAGAGGGAACTCTTGTAAACCAGGGCATCGTAAAGAACTCCTTGGATGCCGCAGAGACAGCTGGACGTTCCCTGGTTCAGGGAATACTTCTCAAACGCCATGTCTGGCTGCGCAATTCGGGATTTAAGCCAGAAACCCAGGCTTCCCTAATAAATAAGCCCATAGAGCAAACACATCTGTTTGGAAAAGCAGTTGATGAGGCCCTAGAACATGCGAAGAAGGAGTTTGAATCCATCAAGACTCTTGACCAAATTTCTAGGCCACCTAACAGACGCAGCTATGGCAATAGACGCTCCTTTCGTGGCCAACGCCAGCAGCAAAGCCAACAACAATTTTACTCTGCTACCAACTGGCCCTCTAACCAAAGCACCCAGTTCAGTCAAAGAGGCCAACGTCGTGGCAAAGGAAGAGGGCGCGGCTCCAGTCCAAAAGGCCCCACGCCCAATACCAACAAATGACCCAAAGATTCGGGTCCCCTCCCATGCATCACCGGTCGGGGGCCGGCTAACATCGTTCCTTTCAGCATGGGAGGGAATAACGTCAGACCGCTGGGTATTATCCACCATAGCCCACGGATACTGCATCGAATTCAACGGTTCCCCAAAATACAGACCCCCACGGAACCGGCGCATGACACCGGAACACCTCACTATTCTTCTTCAAGAAGTAGAAAAGCTACTGAAAAAAGAAGCTATAGAGGCTGTCCCCCTATCGCAGGTAACAGAAGGTGTACTTCCTTGTACCCAAAAAGGATTTAACCATGCGCCCTGTATTAGATCTGCGTCCAGCGAACAATTTTGTCAAACCCCAAAAGTTTCGTATGGTAACCTTGCAGGATGTAATCCCACTGTTATCACAGGGGGATTACATGACAACACTAGACATGAAAGATGCATACTTTCATATTTTAATGTTGCCAGCGCACAGAAAATACCTCAGGTTCAAGATAGAGAACAAACACTACCAGTTCAGAATACTACCCTTCGGGATAGCATCTGCACCAAGGGTATTCACGAAAGTACTGGCAGTGGCAGCGGCCCACCTGCGCAGATTATCCATCCCGGTTTACCCGTACCTCGACGACTGGCTCATAACAGGGGATTCTTACGAAACATGCTTCTCCAATACCCAAAGGACCGTAGACCTTTTGTCCCAACTGGGCTTCTCCATCAACGAAAAGAAGTCCAGCTTAGACCCCAGCCAAATCAAACAATTCCTAGGGGCTCTAATTCGAACAAAGGACGGCCTCGTCTTCCCCTCCAACGAGAGGGTCCAAAACATGCTGTTTCAGATCCCCCATTATGTGGCAGGTCGAGAGGTTACGGTACGCAAAGCAATGCGTTTGCTAGGGATGATGGCGTCATGTATTTATTTGGTACCTCACGCGCGCCTGCGCATGCGCCCAATGCAAGAGTGGCTCTACAGCCAGTGGTGTCAGGCCAGCGGACAATGGGACGATCTAGTGGTGGTCTCGCAGGCCTTGGTTCTCTCGCTACGGTGGTGGACAAAGGAAAACCTGTTATTAGGGAAAACTTTTGCCACACCCGCAGTGGAAGCCACTCTAACCACAGACGCATCCCTTACAGGATGGGGGGCTCACCTATCCCATCAGACTGCTCACGGAGTGTGGACTCCGAGCTTAGCATCCAAACATATAAACCTGCTGGAACTATTAGCAGTGTTCAAAGCACTGAAAGCCTTTCAGGAACACTTACAAGGAAAGACAGTGATGGTCCTCACAGACAGCACCACAGCCATGTACTATCTCAACAAGCAAGGGGGCACTCACTCTCCAGGACTGTCCAAGCTGTCCCAGAATATATGGAAGTGGGCTCTCAAACACAACATGTTCCTACTATCACAACATGTACCAGGGGAACTCAATCTGCTAGCAGACAAACTCAGCAGAGACTTCCCCCTACCCAAAGAGTACGAATGGCAATTGCAAGAAGACATCGTCTTAAACGTCTTCACGCAATGGGGTTTCCCGGAAATAGACCTGTTCGCAACCCTGGAGAACTCACAATGCCAAAGTTACGCCTCCAGGTACCCCCAGAACCAGTCCAAGGGGAACGGTCTGTTGATTCAATGGTCAGGGAAATTTGTTTACGCCTTTCCCCCGACTCCCCTCCTCAACAAGGTGGTGCACAAGATGCACCAAGAGCAGGTGACCATGATACTAGTGGCCCCAATGTGGGCCCGGCAGCCATGGTTCGCTCACTTGATGGAGATGTCCCTATCTCCCCCAATGAAACTTCCTTGCCCGTACAACATGCTGTCACAAGACAAGGGCAGGACACTGCATCCATGCCCTCAGACCATGAACTTAGCTGCATGGCTCCTGAGATCATAGAATTTGGACATTTACATCTCCCTCAGAGATGTATGGACATCCTCAGGGAAGCCAGAAAACCTAATACTCGCCACTGCTATTCTAGCAAGTGGAAAAGATTTGTCATCTGGTGTAGAAGTAAGAACATCAACCCGGTTGACTGCTCTGCCACTAACATTATTCTGTACTTGACCCATTTACTGGATTCAGGTCTAGTGTTTAATTCCATTAAAGTCCACCTAGCGGCACTTTCTGCATACACCACTTCCCAACTTAAAGTGTCGTGGTGGAAGATACCAGTTATAAAGGCCTTCATGGAAGGGGTAAAGAGAATACACCCCCCAATAGCTAGCCCAGCTCCCGGATGGGACTTAAACGTGGTACTTTCTAGACTCATGGGCACTCCTTTTGAACCCATGCACAAGGCAACTCTTAAATACCTCACTCTTAAGACTGCTTTCCTAATAGCTATCACCTCCATTAGGAGAGTAAGTGAACTACAGGCTCTTTCTGTATTAGACCCCTTCGTATCAGTTCACAAGGATAAGGTGGTTCTTCGCACACACCCAAGGTTTGCACCAAAATTCATCTCTAAATTTCATGTAAACCAATCTATAGAACTACCAACGTTCTTTCAAAACCCTTCCAACTTGGGAGAAAAAAGTCTGCATACACTAGATGTACGCAGAGCTGTCATGTTCTACATGGAAAGAACCAGATCACTGAGAAAGACTAATCAGTTCTTTGTCTCGGTGGCAGCAGGAAGAGAAGGAGATGCAGTCTCTAAGTCCACTATATCTAGATGGATGGTACAATGCATCACTCTCTGTTAAGAGAGAACTACCCTTCAAGCCAAGAGCACATTCCACTCGAGGCACTGGGGCATCCATAGCATTCATTGCAAATGTTCCCCTTGAGTCCATCTGCAAAGCGGCTACCTGGAGTTCTGTGCACACCTTTACAAAACACTACTGTCTAGATGCACACTCAAGATCTGACTCCCAGGTGGGACAGGCAGTATTAAGACATCTTTTCTCTACTGTTCCTTCTCATAACCCACTGCCAACTCCGGGTACTGCTCGCTAGTCTATGCACAGCATGTGATTCTAAGCAGATTAACAAACATCAGAAGACAATGCATTACTTACCGTAAAAGCATTTCTGATGGTTGTATCTGCTTAGATTCACATGCGCTCACCCTTCCTCCCCGCTCGGATGGAAGGAACATAGACTTCCTTTTATATCTCTCTTTTCTGTACTCACTCACGTCTAGAAGGCTCCCTCTGGGCAGAAAAATCCAAACAGAGGGACCTCGACGCGTGAGGGATTGTGGGTACAACGCACGTCACTATAGGGATAGTGTTACAGACACGCCTTGTCGACGTCCCCTTTTCGACTACGAAAAACAAAATGCAATACTCCGCAGTGACCACTGGATGTCGGACCTATGCACAGCATGTGAATCTAAGCAGATACAACCATCAGAAATGCTTTTACGGTAAGTAATGCATTGTCATACCTGTCATTCCTCGATTTCATCTCCCCTTTATATAATTTTTAAGTGAAGTCTAATTGGACTTTTTTTTTTCCCACTTCAACTCAAACCTGAATGACTATATAATTGCCTATATTTCGATATTTTTTCATTCTGCCATTGTTTTCTACCCTCTTTATATTTGTATTTCATTATTTGTACCCCTTCATTTGTTGTCCCTATTATTTTTTTTACTGCAAAGTAATCAATGGTTACTGAGAATGGTATATGAGAGGGGAGTGTGAGAGTTGGAGGAATTGTAAATGTAGACTGTGCAAGGCAATGTGAAACGTAGTGAAAGGTGAGAGTGCTACTTTTTGAAAACATTTTATTTGCATTTTAGTTTATTAAAACCTTTAGCAAAACAGAAGTTAAAATCACTGTTCTTTCTGATTCATCTGGTCCTTTTAGTCCGGTCGCGATATTATATCACTGTCGGACCACTTTATCGTCCGTTCCCAGGCATTCTTTTGAAAATGTAATTGCTGCAATCACAAGTCTTCTCCCCTTTCAACAATTGCTTCCACCAGTCCTCAGCTCAGAGTGTCTGTGTGCCCTCCAAGAAACTTGAGAATGTTCTTGTCCTTTTTTCCGTCCATGCAGTACATGTCGTAAAGATATGTAGCAGATCTTCCAGGGATCCTTCACTATTACAAAATCTGTAAGTCATGTCTCTCGGCCCCTTTCTATTTCTTACTGATAGGACCTCCTCCATGTTGTGCAGATTTAATCTCATCCTCATAAAATGGGCCCTATAATGAGGGTCAGGGAATGTTCTTATGTAGTCTGGAATGTTTCTTAGGGCTCTAATTTCCAGTGCTAGATTTTGGAGAAGTTTGTATTGGTTTGTGTCATCACACGCTTGGATCCAGTCACATTCCCCCAGTTTCTTTTCTTCACTTCATTCGGTTTTCTGTGCAGATCACCCAGCGTAACATTAGCCAGATCCAGCAAATCTCTACATCCTGTTTGTTACCCATCTTTACTCTGCTTTTTCCGGTCTGTTCTCCAGCTCCGTTTTTATTATTGCCTGGATTGGTGCTTTGTCATCTTTCATGTATTTACCATAGAGAGCCATGGTCTTCCAGTTGACCATTGCGTTTAGCAAGGTAAGACACAGTTTCCTTCTAATTACTTATAGGAGTTGATTTTGGAACGCCCAGTAGCTTTTTCCAAAACATACCCTCCAGAAATTGCCACTGTTTCTTTGGGAATTTTACCAGATTATCTACACCATATGACATTATTGCTACCACCTTGCCTTTGTAAAACTCCACCAGCGGGAGTAACAAGTATCGGCAGTATCTAACACCAGCGCTTGGTTCATCAGCATCAGCTTCCACTGGGCTTTTGCTGATTATCATCCACAGGTACTTAAATTGGTTTATTTTTTCCAGCCTTAGGCCCCCAATTGCCATTGGAATGCTTCTGATCTCTTACTACTCCTGCCGTTCAGACACATGATTTTTGTTTTACTGGAGTTCTTGGCTGCATATCGGCTGTCTTTGCAATCCTATCTCTGTGTGGTCCAGTAACACTAAGCCGTCTGCATAAAGCAGGCGACTCACGTACACTCCACCCACCTTCGGTGGGAAGTTTTTGCAGCTCTCCATAATAGGGTCCAGATCGGAAAGATAGAGGTTGAAGAGGGCAGGGGCTAACATACACCCTTCTTTCCCTCCCCTGGCTGTCTCAATCTCTTCTGTGAGTTGTCCTTTAAGGTTTAAATGTACTCTCATGCTTGTGTCCGTTTACAGGGCCTTAATTTGGGCCAATAGATCTTCCGGGCAATTCCAGGCCCTCCTCTTGTTCCATAGCCGTTGTCTATTGTATCAAATGCTTTTGCCAGGCCGACGAATGCTTGAAATGTTTTGATCTCCTTTCTTCTGGTTTGCTCCTTTAGTATTGACAGCAGTGGGACTGGAGACTAGGTACTCAATCGCTTTTCAAAGCTGCACTGGAACATGTCCAGCCTCTTTGCATCAACCAATCATTCAATCTCCTCAGCAGTAATGATGCGTAGATCTTCACCATAACATCCAAGAGGGCTTGAAGATTGGGATCACGTTTGCTGGTCTTCATGAGGTAGTCACTTTTTGGTTCTTTCTCGCGTTTTCTATTATCTGGCATATCAATTCAGCCCATTGATCTGGATGTTCATTCAACATATGATTTGATATACCTTCCGGACCTGGCGCACGTGAAGAGCTTGCTCGCTTTATCAGGTTCACTACATCCTCATGGTCAAATGCCAGGCACCACAGTGATTGAGGACTAATTGTTGGAGGATCATCTGATATCGCCTTACCGTAGAGTGCCTCAAAATGACTTCTCCATGTCTTCTTTGCGACACTATTGATCTGTTGGAATTTGGGGTGGTTTCCCTGTGAATACAACCCCAAATCTCTGCCGAATTTTTATTTGCGATGGCCCTACTCATTACTTCTGCATCTTGTTGCACTAGTTTGTTTTCATACCATTTCAACCAGTTCTTGTATTTTGGTTATGTAATTTTCAGGTGGCCATTCCCTGATTTGAGGGTTTGCCGTGTTTTACTTGCTTGAGCGCAGCTCTCAATTCATGTGTTTTTATCGTCAGCTGTTTATCGAAGGCATGTGGATGGACTACTTTCCTCCCCTCTACTCTTTTATTTTGGATCGTGAACGGGGTGAAGATTGAGGTGTAATCTGACGTCTCTAATGAGCTTTGCACCCCTGGCTCCATTGCAGTTCCTGTATATTGGGCGTTTGTGTATTCAAGTTCTTTTTTTGTCATTTTTAAGCGGCAGTCATTGTTTACACACTCTACTGATGTCATCATTTTCTTAGTTTACCTTTTAACCTCCTCTTGCCATGTCATTTTCAAGATATCATGGTCACTTGCTTTTGTGGGGAGAATTTCGAACACTGTTATATCATCAATTAGATCTCTCATGACGAATATATAGTCTATCACAGAGAATTGTTCGCCTCTCTCCCAAGTTGGTTTGTTACATTCGTTTTCCTCAAAGTGACTATTTAAGACATGAAGGTCTCTGCTTTCCATTAACTCCATCCACGGTAAGCCTCTCAGTTTTTGTGGGTGCAGACCCCTCTTATCTTTTCTAGATAGGTTCATCTTATTTGTAACTCATAGTGAATTTAAATCTCCACATTCTATGAGCGATGCCTCCTCCAAGCTGTATGCCTCATCGATTGCAGCAGCCATATTTTCCATCATGAAGTATTTTTTTATCGCCATAGGGTTCCAATATTCATTTTTTATATAGAAAGATGCTTCCTGCCTCCCTTCGGCTCTTTTAACCCTGAACCTCTCTGTCCGAGGAGCGTTAGTTGTACATAGGGACCGTTGTTCTTAGATCCAACTGCTTCATAGGTAGTTCCATTTTTAACTAAGGTCAACAATCTGGCAGAAGTCCCCCCTTAAGGCTGGCTGTGGCATATCCATCCAATGCAGGCGTCAATGTCATCCAGGTTTCTTGTAAACACATAAAGTCATATCCATTCCACTTGGTCTCCCCTTCCTTTAGTAGATGTGCGTGTCCCCTGGTGTTCGACGAAATCAATGAAAGTTGTGATCTTCAGTTTTTTTTAAATGTATTTATTTGCTTGACCCCCTCTCTAATGCTGCAGACAGCCAAGACCAGTGGTCTTCCTGTCTGTGTTTCCGCACAGCCTTGGTTTTGTGTTCCGCTTTTCGCTTGGGAAGATTATTGTCCTGGGCTGCTAATTGTGAATGTTAAATTGTTCATGGATTTCCCCACTACTTCTTTATCGTTAGCTGGACCCTGCCTGATCCATCTTTCTTGTGTGACCGCTGGAGTTCTTGTTGACTGTTTTTTCCATGGAAGCTCATCCTGGGGGGGGGGGGTGTTATTAATTCTAGGTTCCTTATGTTTACAGACTGTGGGTTGTTTGCCGGGTCCACTTGTAGATCTTTCGATTCCGGGTCAGTCAGTGCTGTTAAATCCAACCCCAATATTTGAAAGTTTGTGATCGAATCAAGTATTAAGTGCTTTACAACTGTTTTGCGTAAATGAATGTAAACTAAATCCATACGATCTTCAGAAAATTCAGTTATTAGATCATCTTCAGTATTTATTTGTCGTGTGTTCGGGATACACTGTAAGAGAGTCAAGACGTTATGTCTGTTTAAAATAAAATTCCCTTCCCTGTCCACCACTCGTTCCAATCTAAGGCACCTCGCAACGTCTCTTATGTTGTTCTTCATTGTGCCTGTATAGTTGTTTCTTCGGTCCTTTCCAGATAAATAGCCTTGCTTTTCTTCATTCTTTGCGGGTCATAGAATTCACCTTTTCACCTTGAGGAAATGGGCCCAGGGGGGCTCTATTTCTTCAATTGGGTTCACATAGGGGGCCCCTTGCTTGTGTCTGAGATTGTGGTCCTTGGGGACTGATGTTTTTTCTGCCTGTCACACCCCATCTTCCTCTGGCCATTCTCATCTATATTGGGCTCCAGATCTTTATTATTGTTCAAGGCTCACATTTTATTTACGGCTATCTCTTTTTTTCTGCCAAAGTAAGAAACTGTTTTTCCACCACTTTGACCCTTGATATAGCGCTCTGAAAGGCTATTAAAATATTCGCTGAGGGAGAGGGAATGATAGATTGAGAGCCTCTGATTACTTCTTTCTCTTCCTCCAGTGAATAGGTTGATATATTGGCCCAAAATTCGGAGATATCCGAGTCCACAAGGTTCTCTACATGGGATTTAGGTTCCACATTAGTTGAATTCTGTTAGCTGTTTTTCTCTTTTTCTTTTCTTCATTTTTTAGATCAGGTTGTCTCTGTTGACGAAAGTGATAATCTTTCTGAAACAAATCCTAGAGCCATCGGATTTATTTGATAAAGTTATTTCCTGCACTTTCTGATTCACAGCATTTTTTAACCTCCTCTTCCTTGGGGCGAAAAGTGGGTAGGTAGATGTTAGAGAGGTCTCTTTGTTTCAACTGGTGCACTCCTGTCTGGGGCAATTTTTAAGTTCTCAGAACCATCAGGGGGTAATGAACTTACTACGCTCAGATGTATCTCCAAATTCCCCTCTACACGGGATGTTCCCGTCGCCGGCTTTTGGGTAATAGATTGCCTGTTTGGGTTTTCCCCCCTGATGTTTAGCTCTAAGTGTGGGCATCTCTCTACTGGCATTCTTTGCTGCATTGAATCCTTCAATGTAGATCATCTTGGATTGAAGCGTAGTGTGCTCTTTTAATGTGTCATTAATACCTTTGTATAATTTTACAACATCTTGGTGAAAATATCTTGCTTGCCCTTTCCTTTTCCAGTGTTTTCTCTTCTTTCCGATTTCTCCTTCATGTTTTCAGTTCTTGAGTACGGAGTATTGGATAGGTAGCCAGGAGTGTGGGGCGGGCATCCTGATGGAGGTCTCCCTCTATTGGTCGACTTTACTCTTTCCAAGGTTACCCTTATCAGGTCAGGCTGGTAGGTTCCCAGTTCAAGCTCACCTAGAACAATGTGCTCCTCCCCACTCTCCGTCTCCAAACACTCACTGTGCCCATTGGCATTCCAGGGGGCCATGTTCTCAGTATTTTCTCCCCCAGTTATGACTTCATTTGTAAATCTTGTATGCAGTTGTTCGATCGTATCCCTTAATCTGGCAATATCCTTCTGTAGATCAAATTTGCTCTTTTGGGGGCATCTGTGGTGTTTTCACTGATTGTTCTTCTCCAACAGAATTTCTCTAACATGTCTCTGTGGCCTCTCTGTTATTTGAGTGTATCCAAAGTTTCCCGAGCCTTGATACTACAGGGGGTGCAAGGTCTATATGCGTAGAATATGTCCTAAATCTTTTTATTTTATTTATTTATAAGGCGCCGAAAACCTGCAGGTATTGGGGCACCATAACATAAGCACTGGACGTAAAGTAGACAGGACATTGGGCGTGCAGTTGGCCAAGCAGTGTGGGGTAGATGCTCAGTTAAATAATAAAGTTTTCAGTTGTCGTTAAAAGCAGTTTAGATCTTTTTGTATTCTTATGTCCACAGGAAGAGAATTCCAAATCTTAGGCGAGCTTGTAGGCTGGTATCCTAACTGTGGCTAAAGTAGAAAAATGCAAAGTTCTTGTAGGTCCGTAAATGGTCACAAGGTTTTTAATGTAACATGGTGCGTTGCCATAGATAGACGTGTGCACTAGCATTGCTGCTTTGAATTTTAGAATTGCATCAATGGGTAACCAGTGAAGTTCTTGTCGGCTGTGTGAGATATGCTCTCTTCTAGTCTTCCCCTTAATGATCCTCACTGCCTCATTCTGGATCACCTGCAAAGCCTGTGTTTCTTTAGTGGGCCCCTATTAAAAGGGCATTACCATAATCCAACCTGGAGAGAATAGTAGCATGGGCAACTAGGGCACAGTTTGGTTCAGAGAGAAACGGATTTAGCTTCCTAAGTAGTCGCAGGTAATAAGTACAGGTCAGTCTTGTAGACATGGCAGTCGGGGTCTAATGCAGAATTAAGATGGAAGCCCAAAGTTTTCACTTTCTTGGAGACTTGGATGTGACAGTCATTGATGGGGAGAGACACAGATCTGGAATCCAGTTTGGAGCAGACATGAGCAGTACCGAAGGTAAGCCGCTCGGTTTTATTGTCGTTAAAGCACATCCAATGCCGGGTCATCCATGTTTCAAAGTGATTATAGATGGTTTTGAGAGAGCAGGAGTCGAGGTCATAGTGCCCTGACAGTTCCAATACCAACTGTGTGTCATCAGCGTAGTTTGTAAAAAAACACGCTGAGATCAGCCAAGAGATCAAACAGTGGTTTGATATACAAAGTGAAAAGTAGCGGGGAAATGCATGCTCCCTGCTGGACTCCATATAGTATGGGCATTGAAGGTGAGATAGCGCTGTTCCAACAAACTTTAGATGTCCTATGCGAAAGGAAGGATTGAACCCACTTGACAGCATTATTACTGCATTAACTAGTGTTGCTGAGAGTCTGAAGCAAACCATCATGATGTTGAGCATGTGTGATTGTAGTTCTAAAAGCGCAGTCTCAGTGTTGTAGCAGGGGCGAACTCCTGACTGTATAGAATGAAGAATATTGTTACCTTCAACAAAAGATTGAAGTTGTACAGTGGCACTTTTATCCAGAATCTCCAAAAGGAAGTTGCAGTTTGTGATAGGGCGTACGTTTTTTAGGCCTCAGGGTCAAGGCCAGGTTTTTTAACTAGAGTGACATTTTTGATTAAATCAAGGACCTGATCACATAGGAATGAGGAGTTCACGAACCTGACACAGAATGGGGCAAACATTTCTTTGTGTTGTAGAATGATATTCGGTGGGATCACATTTTCAAGACATTGAGGTGGTCGAAGAGAGGAGAGCGTATTTATCATGTCTGTGATAGTACCGAGTGTATAGTCAAATGTGGAAGGAGTCTCCGTCCAGGTATGATTACATGGAGTAGCAGGTACAGAGTTTTTTTATTAAGTTCCTGCTTAATCTTGTCATGAGCTTTTCCAATTTTGGCTTCAAAAGCCTGTTGTTGTATGTTATAACAGTCTTGGTCCGAATGGTGTCACTCCAAAGATTTAACCATTTCAAGGAGTTTCTTTGCATTGTTTCTGGACTCCTCTATCTGCCTATTAAAGAAGGTGTCATGGATGCCATTTTTATACTGACGCTTTCCAAGTAGCTTTTGTAAACTCAGAGGGGCATTTTAGCCATATTGCCTCTGCCTGTCTTTTAAGTCTTTTCATTGTGTTTAGTTCTTCAGTGTACCAGTTTTGATGGCCAGCATTCACCCTAACTAGCTTAGTTCTAATTGAGGCCACAGTATCTAGCATGGAGTTGAATGAGGAATAAAATAAGTTTATTAAAGTTGTGGGGATGCCTCAATCAGTTGTGGTATTTATTATCAGGTTCAGATATTCTTTTATTTTTTCCGCCCTAATCTTTTTAATGTTCTGGTTTGAAACCTGTTTAGGTGGGGTTTTTCTTATTCAAAATAGGATGTTGGAATTGAGATTGCAATGTAATCGAGTAGTGATCAGACCAAATACAAGGTTGGGTACTCTCCATCTGTATGCGGAGATGTTTAGCCACAACCCAATCTAGGATGTTGCCTTTATCATGGGTGGATGAGTCATTAAATACATGGTATTCCACGTTGTTTAGTGCAGTTTCAAGGGCAATGTCCTCATTATCATTGTTTTTGCACCAGCAAATAAAATCTCCAGCCAGTAGTGTTGCACAATTCTTGCCCTGTAAGTTATGTAAGATCAGGCATGTTAGTTGGCGGGCGATAAACTAATACGAAGTTGATACAAGTTTGGTTAGTAGGAGTCATTTTAACGTGTGGAATTCCAGTCTGTACAAGAGCTGGTACTTGAACCAGTCCTAGTTGTGTTTTGGCAATGATTGCAACACCACCACCCGGTCCGATAGAGTGATTCGCACAGTAGATGTTGTAGCCATCTGGCGTAGCAGGGGAAACTAAGGGACCACTGGAATCTGTTGTCCAAGTTTATGTAAGAAGTAAAAGGTCTAGGTCGTGATCCACAATGTAGTCGTGAACAATATGCGCATGTTTAATGAGGGAACGAGAGTTCAGTAAGGTGCACTTCAGGGTGGTATTAGTTGTGACTTCATCATGCAGTTGTATTTTACCTGATTTGGTTACACTATTGGTAAGGGAGACTGCCGGGTCAGTAGACAGCCCAGTGTGTCTGCTTTGAGGAGCGATATTCATAGAGTCAAGTGACTCGTGTCACCATTCCCTGGCATTTGAATGGAGGGACTGTGGAGAGGAAGGTTGGTTATGTGGGTAATGAGGGAAGAGGTTTTCGAGACTTTGGGTGGACCGGTGTGAGGTAATGCCATGTAACAGTCAGCTGCCTTTACTTGTGAGAGATAGGCAGGTAATGCATCCTTACTAGAGGTAGCTAAATAAGGCAAGGCTGAGTCTGATAGTACGGTAGGTAAAGGGTCAAATCTCATTTTGAGATATTTGTCTGCAATAGCAAATTGATGACTTATGCCAGCAACTAGTAAGTTAATGTTCTCTAAGAAGCCCATCCTGTCGGTTGTGGAAACAAAAAGCCAAAGGGTACTAGGTGAAAGTACATGTTATTGCTCAAGACCGGGGATACTTACTTGGAAGAGGAACCCTCGGGTGAGGCGTCCTGCTATCGCGACCGGGTGTGGACCGGCAAGTCCCAGAAACATTGGTGCAGAAGCGCCAGAAAGATCCACAGATAGCACCCAAGGAATTCTGGGTAATTAAGTCCGCCGGACAACTAACAACAATAGTATGTGCAACCTAAAGAAAGTGAGACTGCTTTTTCTCTCTGCTGAGGCACACAGGAAGTAAAGGGTGCAGGGACACAGATGGTAAGTTCCCAATCAGACAGAGGCGGCGGCCACCCCTGTGGCGTGGCGTGTTGTGTTGTTTCATGTTTGTATTAAATGACACGTTTATTAAGCCTTCCTCATCCAGGGTTCCCTCCAACAGTTCAATGTCTGTGAGTTCTTTGGGTTGCAAGGGTATACAGGTTAGGCTGGGTCCAGCCCATTTTCCCCATTCGGTAAGGAGCACCTGCCCTCCCTGGTTCTTGGGCATTGGTGTTAGTTTCTTCCTTGGTGCACCTTTGCCCCTCCATTTCTAATTGGGCTCTGGGGTTGGTTTGCCATAAAATTCAGTATTTGCCGATAAAGTGGGGCCACTGCCGTTTTTCTTGAGGTCTGTGAAGGACACGATTTCAGAAGGCAAGCACCACTTCCACATCTGCATTCCCCCAGTAGTTATTGGTCTCTCGGGTTCTTTAGAGGTTTCGATGGGGGTAATTAGTGGGGCGCTTACACAGTCATCCTATCTGACCATTTCTTTCTCCCTGCCCCTTATTTGTTGTCCTTCCACCTCACTATCGGGCGCCTTATTCACATCAATTTCTAAGCCGTCCTGAACAGGCTGTGTCTGCTCCCACAACCCGTTCAAAACCCCCCACCCACTCTCCCTCATGCACTTCTCCACTTATTGCACTGCATCCTGTGTATGTTTGCAGGTATACTCTAGAGTCATTGAGGCATTATGTGGGAGTGCCTCTGGGCTTTTACCAGCTTCTGCTGCACCGTCAACACAACCCCCACCCTCAATGCTTCCCTCAGTTTCTCCCCTCTTCTTGTTTGCACATAACTCGCGGCTAGTCAGGTTCACTTCCAGCCGCAGTCCTGAAGCAGGTGAGATTGCATTCTCTGCAATTGCTGAGACTACCATAGAGGCAGCTTTGGTAAACAATGTTGGTCTAGAGTCATGTCAGGGTCTGGCAAGCCATTAGCAGCTAACACTAATTCATGTTGCTGCTTACCCAAGTTTCCGGGGCATGTAGGCAACTCCCCTGAGACTTCAGAGTCTGCAGACCTGTGGGAAGACTCTGACTCCGATGAATCCACCGGGGTAAGGCATGCACTTCGCAAGCTCTTAAAAACATCCCTCTTGATATTTCCCTTCTTCCCAGTTCTTTTTGTCATGCTCGTCCGGTTATTCCCATCATGCTTCCATTCTCTTGCCTCCCCTGTCTGCTTCCAGCGACTGACTCAGTGCTGGACTGACTCCCTGCGCCTGGGTTAGGCAATTCTAGTTTCTTAATGGGACGCAGCAGCAGTCACTTTCTCTAGCGGAAACATTAAACAACGTCCAGTCTTCCCGACCTGCTTTTCAGCAACTGGACTCAGCACCGGACTCTCTGTGCAGTCGCTCCGTGCCTGGGTTAGGCAGTTCTAGTTTCTTAAAGGGATGCTGCAGCAGTCACTTTCTCTAGCGGATACAGAGTGATACAGAATGAAGAAGATGGCAAGCATGAGAGAAAGTGAGGGGATGGTGGTAGGAGCAAAGACATAGGCAGGTGGGTGAGGTTGGAGCTCTGGATGTAAGAATTGGTAGTTGGACGCAAGGAGAGAAATGCGAGAGGAGTGAGGAAGGAGTGTGAGAAGAACTGAAGGAGAGACGGGGGTGGGGGGGAAAGATGGGGAGAGGGAGAGAGGAGGACGTCTAGTAGGTGAGAGAGAGCAGAGAGTTGTGATGAATCCAATGGAGGGAGTCATCACAGATCCCAGAGCAGTAACCTCCTCCCATGTGGCCAGAGGACGGCAGCCGCTACTGATCCTGACCCTGTGGGCGGCTAAATTAGGGAGGATCGCATGGGAGGAGACCGCCTCTGGGGAGATGTCATGGCTTCATTTGTTGAGACAAGCCATCTCCATTTGCCCATGAAGATAATCAGTTGATACCCAGTACGCTAATGGCCTATTGCCATGCATCTCTACCCCCCTGTAGGGAAAATAGTGAAACCTTTTCCCAAACCCCTGTAGGCCAAATTTACATCAATCGTCTAAAAGGTAAAAGCTGCCAGACTATCTTTTCCAGTTCTAATCCTCCATATAAAACTGGCTCATAGTTTAGAACCATTAAAAGTGATTTCCCAAGTAATCTGCATCAGTGAACCTCAATGGACTACATGTCCCACAATTTCCCAAGTACTTGGACGAGGAGGAGGAGGAAGGGAATGATGTGAAGTAGAATGGCCTCAAGCTCAATGAACGTTCTAGTAGTTTTCAAAATGCACATGTGCGTAGGACATTTAAAGATCGAAAACCAACTGCAGCGTCTTACCTCCCGGGAACTGAAGCAAGACAATCGTGCTGAAGCGAAGCCGCAAGAGACACCAGAACAATATGAAAGCAGTCCATAGTGGAAAGCAAGCAGTAAAGCAAACGGGAACGAAGGCGCCATGCAGAGCTGGTGAGTCAACCCAAGCAAAGCGGGCACCCCATGGTGTTTCGCCAACCTTGCCAAATACAAACTGTAAACATTAAAGCCTCAGAAACAGAGACATTAACGAGCCTGATTGTAAATCAAGGAGGCATATTGAAAACAAGGACCCCAGCCATATAGGAGTGCATGGAATGCAAATATTGCAACACAGAACGAATGTTGAGACAACCAAATGTACGATACTCAAGAAGATATATTAAATTATGGAAGTAAAAGAGGAACTGTTACCGGTGAATATAGGAAGTCCTAGCAGGCGAGTAAACCAGGCAGTTACAAGTGTGTAAGAAGTCCTGGCAGGTGAGTAAACCAGGCATTTGCAAGTGCATAAGAAATCCTTGCAGGGGAGTATGCAGACGGTTGCAAATCTTCAGGAATTCCCAAGAAAGAATATAAAACTGCCAAACAAGGAGGAACTTTGGAAAGAAGGAACTACAAGGCTAAGTAGCTTTGTAACTGAAAGCATAGTTGTGGACCAAGAAAGAAACAAAGAACTGTTAGACCAAGAATCATTGGCATTGAGGAAGAATCCAGGGGAAGGGAATCACCTTCTGGAACAAAGGATATTTTACCATGGAGAACTTTAATGTTGGTGCTGTTCAATTTTTCCTTTGTGAACTTTTTGGAATCGCCAGGTTAAAGACATTTCCCTTTTCACCTTATAGTTTGATTTGTAGTGTGATGGTCAGGATAGAAGGTGTGGACACAAGATTTTGACATCCTGACAAAGACAGATCCTTCATTTTTGGTAGGGAATTCCTCTTGGAGCATGGTCAGAGAGGCCTTGTCCCAACCTTTTTGTGTTAATAAAGTCTTTAACCAAAAACATAACCTTGTGCCCGACTTTCATTTCTGACTCCTCAGAGTGAAATAGAGGAAGAAGGAAGATCGAGGGGGGAGCAGGAACTGAGCATAGGAGAGAGGGGAGGATAAAGATCAGTCAGGAGAGAGACGCAGAGAGTGCAAGTTTGTTGAAACCCCATACTATCATTATTGAAACCCACCGTGGGTACTAGCAGAGTAGGGAACTCTTTGGAAGCCCTAGAAGGAGTAAGGTAGATAAGGCTATGGCCTTTAGGCCCTCATCCAAAGAGTAAGTTAGAACCAGACGATGGGGGTTACCTGCCTCTAGTCTTTCAGCAGATCCTGTTGGGGTTTAGGGAAGCCTGAGCTAAGGTAGAGGTTGCCTAAGGAAAAGGGCGTGGTTGCAACTAGCAACCTAATTAGTCTGGCCTGTTTACCATCATTTAACAGTCGATCCTTTGACATTGATAACAAGATGGCTTAATTTCATATTTTGGTCCCTGAGTTACTATAGCTATCTTTGACATGGACACTGGTATTGCATTTCTCTAGTCTTCCTGTGTGGATTTGGAGAGTACTAATCAACAGCTTCCAACCGAAGTGCAGCTTGGGGTTCTACCTACATCTAGGTGTCCTTGGATTGTGAGTGATATGGGTAATTCCAGAGATGTGCTATGCTCGAGAAACTGATTAATAGAACAGTGCATTTGCTACATACGTGACGGCTACTGTGTCCACTGTAGAAAACACAAGTTAATTGGAATCATATAATGTTAACGTACAGGACAGATATAAGAGACTGCCAGACTACGCAAGGCATAAGCTAAGCAGGTTCACATCGCAATTTGCAATGTGATTCTGAAGGTTTGATAATTAAATTTACACTTGTGTAACGCAACTGGCTACTTAAATTACCTTGTCACATATAAACATAGCTCATCCTGCATTGTTCTTTTGCCCGCTCCCACCAACCTGCTTCCTTTGGTCACAGCAAATTCAAAGGGGCTAATGGAGAGAGCAGCAATAATCATCTTCTCCACTCTTACAAGGGCCCTGGACATGTGTGGAAGTATTAGCCAGGAAAAGTTGTTTCTTTTCGAATTGCAAACCAACATCAGGATGATACATGAATAAAAGTATCTATATTCTGTTTTGCAAGGACCAGCATGTGGTATATTTTTAAAGACTGTTCTGTAATTCCATTTCCAGAAATGTACGTTTTTAGTAAAGTTCAGTGTTGGTAGTGTATCTAAATCTTATAGTGTGAACTAAATGTAATTGTTTAAGAATGGTGCATCATATTGACAAGCAAGAGGGGGCACTTTTGACAATCTACGTTCTCGCACCGTTAAAAGGAAAAGCTATTTCTGTGACCCGCTGGTTACATTTATCTGTGCAGGTGAGACCCACACCCATGAGCTGATCCTAAACCCCTTAACCTTCTCTCATCAATCTATTGTATTAAACCAGCTATACTGAAAGTGATGGATGTCGGCAAACTAGTTATAAACCTATAGTTTGCTCATATCCCTGTCTGCAACGCCATTAACTACTTAGTCTCCAACATTGTCTTTCCTATTACACAATAAATACATAAAGGTAACGAGAGGTGTAATCAAAGTAGCGATCTATACTTCCACCCAGTCTTTACATCTACAGACCTACTGCAAAATCGTACGATATACTCCATATCCCGTTGCTACTCGATTATGATTGTATTCTATATTGGAACCCAGGGAGAGGTGCTAGCCAATGAGGAGGCTGCCAACACAGGTAAAATCTGCAAGTTACTACCCACGTTCCATTCCTCCCCTTGCACCTCTTCCCTGGCCTTCCTCTTGGTTCATTGGTGCCGGGCTGATTCTCAGCTGGAGTCCCTGTCTTTACACAGGAGTCTCATGCTCCCTATACCCAATCACTTGCGTGTTGCCTGGCCTTCCTTCAGGTTCTGGAAAAAGTGATTTAGAATGGATGATATATTTGTTTGTTTTTAATGGATGCAGGTGAAAATGAATCATACAAGCCTGCTTCTGAAAAGACGAAAGAACATTCATCATCACCCCGAGGAACCTATAGCTATTAAATATTGCTTTTCGCAGCTGACAGGGCTGGAGTGCTGCACTCGTGTCTTTCTGGCTTACTGCTTTCAGGGGCATGCTGTGTCTGCCCCTGAAAAGCAGTATTTCTTGCCATATTGAAATTGGTTGATATCAGTGGGAGGCAGTTGGCTTCTTGTCTGTCTGAAGTTGCCAATTACCCTGCCTGCCTCAAGAAAATACTCTCGTAATTAGTCTCCAGCTCGGACTTTCCTGTAACATTAGAAATGTCATGAATCATAACCTTTGTAAACTTGATGGGGCAAGCAGAACATATATGGGGAGTCTTTCCTTTCTGGCTGTCTAAGGAGGTGGAAACTTTACTTGCAGTGTGTACTTACTGACATTGTAGCGTGATAGCGCTGCACAGAGTGATGACGAGTGTGGTTACCGTGATTCGTGTGGATGCGCATGGGAGCTGTAATCCGCTGCCCAGAACCGAGGTACCAGATAGCTCAGGCACACCGGTAAGCATTTGTTTTATATTGCTGCATTGAATTCAAAACTACAGTGGAACTGCCTGACTCGTGAACCGCCGTTAGTTGCTGGATCTGGTGTGACTGCCGGTGGGATCTATCGTCGTTTTGCCTATCAGTGTATTGCGAGACTCGCAACCTAGTATTCTTTGGCCTCCCCTTACTAGGTCTCTGACTTTCCTCAGAACTCCCCCACGCCCCCCACTGCCACTTGCATAGTCGGCGGTGACTGTCGGCCGGCTTGGCCTTTGTGCTGTCTGGTTGTGCAGTGCGAGCAAGGCAATGTAGAATCTATAGCTTTTCTGTGCCCTAATACTGACTTGTTGTCAGAGTTCTCCTTCTGCAAGCGGTGACTGAGGATGTCTTGTCTTTGAGCCGCTTGCAGCTCCTTCCAAAACCGCTTATATAAGCTAGCCACCATTGCCAAATATGCCCACTAAAATGAACCTGTGAAATAGACAAAAGGCAAATGTCAGGAAAAAAGGAGAGGCAAAAGAAGCTGCGAGTACCTGTAGCCAGGCACCGAAACCAGTAATCTCTAAGACCAGCAAAATTATGGACTTTTACAACTAACTGCCAGAATGTAGCAATTGAAATTCATGAAGTACCTGAGTCTAATGAAATCCCTACAAGTGAAGTAGCATGTACAACTGCAGAGTTTGACAATACTCCCTGTTGAACTTATGCTATTGCCTTGAGGGACAAATTACCAATCTACAATGGGTCGCTGTAACTAAGGAGCTGTCATCTAATAATAACGAGCCTGTAATCCTGGAAAGTGATATAAATGACACCCTGATAACCCTGAATTCTGCTCTGTGTGTGTCTATCCTGCTCACCACAGCTTACTGGGCTTGTAGATGAAGCTATTAAAATGGCTGATGAGACAAGACCACAGCACATCAACAGACCACCATGATTGCTCTGAAAGTATTTATAGCATGAAATTTAAAGAACTAGATGCGCATAATGTGGCTACAAGTTTTGCACTAAAAATGTTATTGAAATTATCTCATTACATATCCTGCCAAGTACAAAAGAATGCAAGACTATTGACAGAATTAGTGATCCTGAACCAGGCAGATATAAAAACGGCTTGCCTGAGCTCTGAATCTAAGGAAATCACTACGGCTGCACCGCTGAATGATATACAAAGGGACACATCCTGAAAACCCGGGGTCCACAAAAGTAGAGATTTTTATTGGTAGTGATGAGGAAGACCAGGACTGTCATTTATCTAAAAGAGAAAGAAGAAGGAAGAAGAACCTGAAAGGCAAGAAACCATTGATGGGAGACTAGGTTAAGGAACAAGGTGAAAATGAACAACTGGATAACGTGCAGCGCTCATCTAAACGAGCAAGGAAAAAATGGGTATGCAGAGCAAAGAGAATTGCTCAAAAATAGGGCAATCTAACTAATTGGTTCATTGGCTCTACGGGCTGCAAAGTTAAAGCCTTGATGGCACCTCAAGTTAAGGAAGAAGAATCGGACATTAGCTCTATGGACTGTACCAAAAAAACCAACTTTTCACTTGAAATCAGTGTATCATCTACTGAGTGAAATGTAAAGGAGAAAGTTCTGGAAGGGAAACGGTCATCTACTGAGACTATCACTACTAAGAAACCCACGAATCCAAATGAGAAGAAAAAAATCAATTGCTGAAAGCAATGTACTTTGCCTCTAAAAGTGTTTACAATTTTGAGCTTGTCTAGGGAAAAAAAGCCCTTTAACAGAATCAGACTTCTTGAAATCTTTAACCATCTGTTGCCGTTGAGGATAATTAAAAGTCATGATTTTAAATTTATGGAGCAATGCTAAAATTGTGTATCTAAAGTGCACTGTATCCCTGAAGATGTGGTCTGCCTAATTAGGGCCAATGTTTATGATTTGGGCCGAAGGGGTTATGAATTGGACTCTGACTGGACCGATAATGCCTTGCATAAAGTGAGACCAAGCAAGAAGCCTCCAAATAGAATTCAGCATGGAAAAATAAATTCTGTTGCTGTAACTGATGCAAATGAGAAATCACACTGGCAGTGGCTCTGCTCTTTTTTACCCCCAATATCAACAAAAATCGGATCTAGTATTGAATGTATATCTTGGAATACTAGAGGACATAAACACCTCTTTAGGTTCCAGTAGCCTTTTTAATGCATCAGAAGTAATTTTTAGGCAAGGCTCAATTTGATGGCTTTACTTGATACTTCAGGCATGCGACCAGGGGTATCAAAGGACGGCCCTTTGTTTGTCTGGTTATCCTTGTCGTGAACGATAATAAAACAAAAGAATGTCTGGATGTATGACTGACCTTAATGTATTGTCGGTCGAAGTCCAACTAGACAGCAAGCAGAAATTATTACTAGTTAATGTCTATGACCCTCCTGGTGATGATTTCACACTAGAGATACAGTTGAAAATATTCAAACAGGTTGAAATTAAATATGCTGATGACCAGAATGTGAACCTTATTATAGGTGGTGACCTAAATGCTTGCTGTCTCTCTGATGCTGAAACACATTGTACAAAAGCCCAGGAACCTATGAAAAACTGTGAGAAATCTAGTAGATGGAAAACCTTCCTTGAAGAGCTAGATTTAATGGCTCAGTAAATGGTGATATACCCTATGGACCCACATGGCACTATTGTACTTCATCCTCTACGTTTGATTATATTTATGTTAGTGAAAAGATGCCCGTTGATATCAGATATGCAAATGTGTTTTAATGAATTCAGTGGCCATGCAATAGTACCGCTTAGATACTGCCTCCCCACTAACAAGTCTTCCTACTGGGATGGGACTTGTGCTTTGGAGGTGAATCGTGGTAGGAATAGATTAGGGTGGACGGATAGAAATAATTTGGAGAAAGCTAAAGAATGGTCTAGGGAGTAAGTGATGAATATAGGTCTATGAAAACTGCCAATAAGATTGTGTTATGGCTGTCTACCTATATGCTTGGATTTTTGCCAATGGGTACATTTATGTCTGTGAAACAGGGATCCAAATGTGATAGACTATATGATAAAGTAATAGGTATGACGAAAAAAAAGATGCGCTATAAAATAAGAACTATTGATCAGATGAATATACAGAGTACTGAACTGGTTGTTTAGAAAGTGAAAAATAAAAAAATGAATATAAGAATTGGCTAAAAAAGGTATAGGATATCTGAGAATAATGTTGTGGGGCAAAGTATGGTTTGGATTCTGTTGGATGGGGACACAAAAAACTCTGGTCAAAATACAAAATGGCGACCAGCAATGGCGAAGAAGAGATAATCTGTAATATCAACGAGGCAAGTTGGGAAGTTTATCTTCGGAATACATAGCCATGGAAAGAACGCCCCATATGGGCCTAAAAAAGGACTGTGATGACCTGATAGCTATCATTAAGAGGCTGAAATCCTCCAGGAAAACGGGGCCTGATGATTTATGCAACTTAATTATTAAGGATAACCCCAACCTTTGCTCAGATATCCTTATGACGCTTTTTAAAAAAAATATAAATACGGGTAGGATACCGGAATCTTGGAGGAACTCCCATATAATACCTGTCTTTAAGAAAGGTCTAGACTGTTACCTAAAAACTACCGTCTGCTAGCCTTGACCGATGTACCCAGCAAAATCTTCTGTACTTTAATTCTGAAAGAAATCAATCATTGGATATAAAAGGATAATATCCTCAATAGCTTCCAGACCGGCTTTAGAAAAGGGTCCTCTACTAACACCAATTTATTTATGATAAACATTCTTCTCGAAGAGGCTAAACGTAAAGACTCTTTGTCTATGTATCTTATTTTTATAGACTTATCGTCTGCATTTGATAATGTAGATAGAGCTAAATTATGTGCCAACCTGGAAAAAATGGGTATGCCAGAGTACCTTTCAAATGCCTGTAAAGTGATTTATGAAAATAACACTGCCAGAGTTAGATTGGATAACAAAGTTGAGTTATCTAATCAGAAACCTATACGAAGGGGAGTTAGACAGGGCTGTGTGCCCGCGCCTGTTCCGTTGAACCTATTTCTGTCCGACTTTGGTTGTGTACTTCTACCTATTTTAGGCAATGCATTATGTTTTTCGAGAAATAAAGTGGGCTGGATCGGCTATGCCGATGATTTGATTATCATGAACACCACCTTTATGGGAATCTACCATAGTGCTCTGGCAGTCCTAGAATATGCAGAACTGATTTGATTAGAAGTAAATTTGGACAAGACACAATTCATGCCAGCAGGTAGAAAACGATCTGGCAGGTTTAGCATTGTTAACTCGCTGGGAGTCATCAAAATGGTAACATGTTATAGATATCTGGATCTTACCTCAAAAATAAAGAAACATTTAATATTGTGACAAAATAAGAGAGCTAAAGCATTTTCCATCATGTCTGCACTGATCATCTTTAAAAAAACACACAAAAAAACAGCTGGCTATAGTCTCATCGCAGTCCTTAATGTGTTTAAACAGAAACTTTTGCAGCATTTTTATATGCTTTGGAAACGTGCTTTGATGAATGGGGTAACTAGGCAGACCAACTAGTGTATATGTATATGGAGAAGGATACTGGAGCTTACTAATTATACCCCCATTGAAGCAATAAGGCTCGAATTGGGCTTGATATCACTGGCTAATCTTATTGAAATATACAGATGTAAATTATATATAAAGGTCAATTTTGCTAAACCTGATTCCCTACTGGATATTGTGAAGTCCGCATTAGATGAGAACAAATGTGTTACACTGCAGAAATGTAAACAGAAAAATGATAAGTTCTTTAATAAGATGGAAACCTCGCTCAGAGTATGGTGAAGGTGCAGACTTAAAGCACTAAAGAATAGTGCAGAAGAATGGTACTGGGTTGCTAGCCATGAGTGTCTGTTATGAGATCTCACATATTCAAGGATGTATTTTGCATACAAACAGCCACAAATGTATCTAAAGCTCCTTCCTTCTCCTGTAACACGAAGAATGTTTATGAATTTACAATTCAATAGAATGGAGGTATTGGAAGTAAGGGGTGCATGGCTTGGCCTACCTAAGGGAAAACGGATATGTAGAATCTGTAGTGATACTAGATTGAATCAGCCAGGCATGTCCTTGCCTCCTGCTCTAAAATGATGGCGCATTATGAGCAATATTTGAGTAAATATGTTGAGAACCTGAATGATACTTCAAGAGAAGTATTTTGGCTAAGATGTGTAAATGGATATCGTTGTGGCCTTACAATTGCAATAACGCAGGTATGGAAATGTGCTAGAATGGATCTGCTGAGTTTTGAAGATGATGTGAAACTGTTAGCCAATCTGTAGACATGATTGGTGTGTAATACAAATTTTGATAATGCCCCTAACCTATAACTTGGATCTCATACTCTATTTCTTAATTGATATTGATGACTAACTTTTATTTTGATATTGATTAATTATATCTTTTATGAGCTGTAAGGAAATTAATTGAATGTTTCTTTTATATTTGTATTTTAATAAGTCTTGTATCAGTTTTCTATATGTTCTTTATGTGTAAAGGGGTGTGTGTGTATATATATATATATATATATATATTACACTGCCCGCGGTAGTGGCCGTGTAGTTATGGTTAAATTGCTAAACCCGAAGGAAGACCACTTTTTTGGTGGCTTATAACTTTGGGAAAGTTGGGTGAGGTTTCGTGGAGAGGGGGGCAAACTTATAGGGGGGTTTCCACATTTGTTCTCTCCATAAACTGAATGGGGAAAAACTTTGCACGTGGCTACAGGCTGAACGGCTAGATGGATTTTAATCAAATTTGCGGCAGCAGCGGGAGGGGCTTGTTTCACAAAGCGTGCTTTTGTGTGTTTGGTGGAAATCTGACCACTACTTTTGTTGCAAAGAACTGAAATGTATGTCTCAAAAAATGTGATATCTGTCTCCGCTCTGCAGACCCATTTCCCTGTTCGCTCCGCGAACAGAAGTCTCATTGGCTTGTCGTGCGCTCTGATGTCGGAGAACATTGGGCGCGGCCGGTGGTTGGCTGGAGGGAAGCTTGCTGTGCATCAAAGTTTTTGGGAAACGCCGCCATGGTGTATCGGAAGATAGTGCAGCACCGTAAGGGGTTTCAAACACGGTTTGCAGGATTGGGTGGATGAAAGAGTGGATGAAAAGGTTGGGGGAGTGAAAAGCAGAAAATATGATATATTTGTTTAGGTCGAAGAAGACGGTGCTGTGCGAGTGGTGTACGCGAGCACTGCAGCAATTTTGCCACGCCCGAAGGGGTTGCAAAACATGGTTTGCAGGATCGGGTGGGTGAAAGTGGGCATGAAAAGGTTGGGGGAGTGAAAAGCGGAAAATATGATATATTTGTTTAGGTCAAAGACGACAGTGGTGTCCTCAGGAGACAACCTTCTGCGGCGACTGCATGGGCGCTCCATTGAGAACGGATGGAAAGAAATTGACAATGTGTTATGCTGTTGCCTAGGGGTGTCGTTGCTTATGTTGTCTTTGTGGGTTTCCATTGTGTTGTGGCAGTGGGTAGGGGGGTCGGTGGCAGTGGTTGGTTTGGCGAGTATTGTACGTGGCCAAATGTTCTCATGCATGCCTCCATTGCCGTGTAGTTGTTGTTGCAAGGGCTAGGCTTTTGGGTGCATGGGAGGAGGCTGCAGGCCTCCGCATGTACCCAAGAGGCTAGGGCTTGGGCACAGCCTTGCTTCAGAGAGGGCAGTAAGACATGGAAGTATTTTTTACCATCACAGTTTTGCGCTATGGACCATTCACGCAGCTACTCGCATATACTTTATTGACGGGTAGCTGCACAGGCGACTATCATTCTTTGGTGAGTGCAGGTAGACTCCATTGGGGCTGGAGAGTGCATTGGAGAAAATATGAATATATTTCCAGTTGTGTTTTGTCTGCAAAGCTCCTACTGCCTTGTGTGCATGGCTAGGGCCCTTGGAGCTAACAGTGTGGCCACTGGTTGGAAGTACGTTTGAGAATGTTGCCTTGTTTGGGTCCGTTACTATACTCATACGTACCTGTAGTCAGGAAAGCTATGTGGCCACATGTTCCCATGCATGGCTCTATTGCCTTGTAGTGGGTGTGCCCAAGGCCTAGGCTCTTGGGTACATGGGCGGAGGCCTACAACCCCCGCAATGCAATGCAACCTTGTATGGGAGCACTGTGCTATTGGTATGTGCATTGCACACATATGTATAAAGAGTGGATTCCTTTTGCCTTAGCTCATTTGGATAAGTTATTATAACCATATCTTCTTACATCACACAGACATTGAAATATGTAAGTGTCCACGTTTGCAGAATCATTGTGGAGGACATGTTAGACTTCCTACAGCAGCTGTGGTGAGACATGCCATTATTTCCCTTTGGAATGGTGTAGCTGTGAACAGAGCCTTGCTTCAGGGAGTGTAGTAAGACATTGGGACATGTACGTTTTTTTTTACCATCACACTTTTGAGATATGGACCATTTACGCAGCAACTCACGAATAAATCATTGTCGGGTAGCTGCACAGGTGACTACCTTCAGAGCCCATCGGGAATGGGGTGAGTATTGCAGATGATATCGGGATATTTCCATTCGGTGTACTATGTTGTGTTGGGAATGGCAAGCCCCTACTGCGTTGTGTGCATGGCTAGGTTCCTTGGAACTAACAGTCTGGCCACTGTTTGGACGTAGCTTTCAGAATGTTTCCTTCGTTCCTATACTGATATGTAACTCCAGCGTACACTCTTGGAAGTATGCATCTCTCCTGTGGGTGGTCACATTACAGAATGGGTCTGGAGGACATTTTGCACTTGGTACACCACCAGAGATGGCGTGCAGTGCCTGCACTTGCATATGGTGTACGTCATTGGACTTGTTGCCATTCACAGACTGACATGCCACCATTTCTGTTTGGTAGGGTGTGCCCCTGATAATACTCTGTGCTTTGAGAGTGAAGAAAGATATTGCGACATGACACGAGTTCCTAAGAAGCACACGTTTAAAGTATAGATAATGAACAGACCGAAAGACTATTCACACCTCAGAACTTACTGAGATGACAACCTGGTCACTCTAAACGAGGAAATTATCATCTTCATAAAAATATCATTATGTATGAAAAATCTTTACAGAAATTCACTAATGAAATCAAAAGTAAAATGTTTCAAAAAAGAACACTTCATTTGTTAATGACAACCTCATAAAATGTCAATTGATTACGTTCAAAATCCAATAAAACAGAGTACCAAATTCAACACAGTACACCTTTACTTTCAATAGCATATGTATTTGGAATAAAATATATATATGTTTGTTTTTATAATATGGTCAAAAACATAAAATAGAACAAGGTATAATCAGGTAACAATCCTATGTTGATCTAACAATATTGTCTTCATATTGTTAAAAAACCAATTGATCAACACTTCATACGACGCATTTCGGGGTCCTATGTCCCCTTCTTCAGGTATGGATGATACTGTTAAATTCCCCTTTCTGTTAAAAAAAGATAAAGTATTTCCATCAGTAACTTCTAATGTTGTTTACAGTGCCAAGTCCCTATGCGCATGTCAATTAAGTACGTTCACTGACCTTGCTGTCCCACGGTGACTTCAATCCCACCAAGCGAACTGTGTTCATTCCTCAATCATTCGTATCTCCAGGATCTAAAAATAATTATCCAGAAGGTGTGTAAGATTCTTTTAATTTTACAGTAATGCAATGTCCAAAGAAAAGAAAGTGGAAAGCCACCTACTTGTTGGAAAACCGTCCAAACTTCCTAATATGGAGTTCCCATATCTCTCAGACTGAAGTCAGCTGTGTTTCCCCCATGATGGATCGAAAAAAGGAACCACCAATCCAGTAATGTATTTGTAAAGGACGATAAGTCTTGCATTCTACACAAGACTCTAAAATGATACTAGCTATTAGGACTCACCTCTTGATATGATCTCAAAAAAACCGAAGTCCGGGAACAGGGAGAAAAACTGCATGAGCAGTCTCCCGTCCTGGGCCTCGGTTATAAACTCTTCCTGATGTGGTCACGTGATTGCGGTTCCGATCACGTGACGCGTAACAATCATTTTAACTAAAGAACTTCATAATGATATTTAAGAATTCCTTGCTCTATTTTTCCTCATAAAATTCTAAGCCCAGGTGCCGAAAGGACTACTGCTTCAGTATGCTTTCATGCCGGGCTTCGGTTTTCACTCTCAATCTAGTCACGTGATTGTGATGCCGGTCACGTGACAATTACGCATTAAATTTACACAGTATTGTTAGATCTTCCAAGCATAATACGGATGTCACGCTTGTCTACTCCATGTAAACAGTTCGTAGACTACATGGCACGTGACTCCTTACCCCAAAAATTATATGTAACATTCAATTATGCTCCAATACTTCATCCGGCGTTGTAAATAACAAGTAATATGATTCAAGACTCTTCATGAACAAACCAATAGGTAAGTTCAAAACAACAAGCTGTGCTCACTATATGGAATTTTACGTACTTGTAAATGATGAACATCAGTTTACTTGATGACCCTAGTAATGATGCGTACTAATGGAGTTCTAAGTTAACTCAGACAATAATAATATCTAACTTGGATGAGTCATAAAGTAATTTTAGGATCAACAGGAAGCGCTAACGGTGCTTGGCACTGAAAAAATGACATTATCCATTGTTTACAATTTTCGCTTTTGGGGAAATCAAAGGATATTTAATATAGTGCATACTCCTCAGTTTGCATGTTATTCTATACTCACTGCAATATAGGGTATCTTATAGCTCAACAATCAAACATTACATATTTCTCACAGTATTAAAACAACAAAGAAAAACTACTAAATATAACAAGTTAAATCCAACTCGTTATTCATTCCTCTAGGCTCCAAGGAATCTAACCTCTCACTCCATTCAATCTCTTTCTGTCTCAGAAGTAACTTGATGTTTCCTCCTCGTTTTGGACTTTTAACATAATCAAGGATAATGGATTTCATCTGAGCTATGGTATGATTATGGAGATTAAAGTGTTATGATACCAGTGAATGGATAGATTTATTTCTTCTATTTGATTTATGTTCAGTCCATCTTGTTTTCACTTTTCTTTATGTTAAACTTACGTAGAAGATGCCACACGGGCATCTGATTCTATAAATTACATTCAATGTGTCACAGGTGCTCGTATGAGTAAATTATTTTTTTTTACCCGTGTACGGATGATTAATGCGTGAACCTCTGATCACATTATGACAATGTTGACAGTTGTTGCAGGGCAACGTGCCTTTGAATATGTTCAATCTTTTTGATGATGTTTCATATTCTGCTTTAACTACAAAATCTTTGATACATTTACTCTTTCTGTAAGCAAAAGTTGGAACATTTTCAAACAGTTGTGCCAAAATCGGGTCCATTTTCAACATTTCCCAATTCTTTTTTAGGATTTTTTTTAATCTTGTGACTTTGTTCTGAGTAGGTAGTAACATAAACCAATGAGTCTTGATCAGTTTTTTCTGATGGTGCTAAACGTTCCCTTGTCAATGATGATGGTTTGATACGTGAAGTGGTTAATAAATCTTGTAAATAACCTCTTTCTATGAACTTATCCTGTAATTTTGTCACTTGGTGTAGGGTATGCTTTCTATGGTGGTCTTCGGATGAAAGCTGGATGCCAATAATATACTGTTCCTATCAGTAGGATTATAGTAGATAGTGGTGTGCAATTGTTTGTCTTTGCTGTAAATTTCCACATTTAGAAAATGAATGCGACTTTTAATGGTTGCGGTTGTAAATTTGATTCTTGGAGCCAACTGGTTTATGTACGCAAAAAATTCCAAAAGATTCTCTTGGGGCCCTCTCCTAATTCCAAAGATGTCGTATATAAAACGAAAATAACATCTCAGATGGTCCTTGTATTGTGTTTTGTTCAATACCGCCGTTTGTTCGAGGTATGCCATATATGTATTGGCATATCCTGGTGCCATGGCACCCATGGATGCACCAGATGTTTGCACAAAAAATCTGTCTTCAAATCGGAAGAAGTTATTGGTGAGTACCATTTTCAACAACCTTAAAATGCATAATTTGTTAGCTCTGCAACCTTGAGATGCACATCACTCCATGGCTTCCAAGCGTTCTTCGTGTGAAATATTGGTGTACAGAAAGGAATTAATCAATTCTTGAGCCCGTTCTGTTGGGTCAATAAATACTTCCAGGTAAGTGTATTGATCCTGCAATTGTCTTTCATTCTCCTGTTTGTAAAATGATCGATTCATAATAACCAAGGCCCCACCCAATGTACAGACCGACCCACATAGATTTGCACCGGACAAAACCGTCTACGCCGTTAAGTCCTGCTATATACAGGATGGCAGCCCATCTGACTGTCAGATTTCTTTTGCGTACTTCTTGAGATGGCCAACGAACATGGTTGGGGTTCCTATTGTGTGCAATTTTAATGTGTGCATCGCTTCCATTACCTATATGTGTGGGCATGATACACCATCGCAACAGTCACTGGCATAGCTGACTTCAGTTGTGGAGAATTGTTGCTAACGGTGTGCACTCCTGGTATTTTCATTACGTGCATACCAAGCTGGAAACAAATATTTCAAAAAAAGGTAGCAGGCGCTCCTCTCCAGAAGGAACATGGCATGATAACCAGTTCTGAGATGAGAGTTTGCAGCACATGCTTTTTGCTCACTGTATCTTTCACAGATGGGTAATCTCCATTTGCATATCGGTCTTTGTCCCGCCCACATGGGCAGTCCAGCACCGAAATGCTATGGCAATTCCTCTCTGAACAAGAGTACCAACAGCAACCCCATACATGTGTTTCAGCCTTGTTGGGCCTCATCAATGAGGTGAAGCTGCGCCTCTCTGAGCACAGTGAGCTGGAAAAGAACCACATAAGCATAAGCAGACATGCGCACACAGAGTATATGGTTCCAGAACATTCCCATACTTTACGAACAACACTGTGAATTGTTGCAAGTGCTTTATTTAGCTACAGAATGATCCCGAGAATGTGTACGGTGGCTGCAATCACCGCTCTTTTATTTCGCAAACAAAATCCGGTGTGCAATGCTATCTGTGCACTTCTGTACTTCTTTTGTCGTCTGGCAAAGTGGAAAAAGGAATAATATATGGTCCTTGGTGGGCCGTGTGGAAGAAGGCATTTTATTTGCAAAGTAGGGAAGGTAGCAGTTGGTGCCTCTGTGATGCCTTACATAAACGTTTGCAGGTTGGTTCGTATTGCCGGAACCTCAAATGGACATACAGGCCCATATCAGTCGGCCCAGATAACTATGATGGAAAACACATCGCTTATGGTAATCTTGCAATGCTTGGTCCACCACCCGTCTGCTGGATTGTGGAAGGAGTGACACGCGCAGTAAGGTGCAAGGCATCGAAGAAGAGACGGGAATAAGAATAGATCTATGTAGCCGTTATTAGTGGCCGTTTACAGGACAATATTTTGCGGGAAGGATATTGTAATAGGTGGCTGCCTTGTGGACCATGTACTGTATTTGTATTGAGTAGCTTCATTTGTTAACCCACTGCCTTGCTCTCTGTTTTGTAGATGATACTGTCCTTGTATGGCTCCACACAAGTGAAATGTCTTTGAAACGTTGCCACCAGACGCTCCTTTCATGTTTACTTTTTTTTTTAAATGACAGTGCTAGCGAGTGTTGTTAGACCCACGGCACAATGTCTCTGTGTGTGTCGAAAGTAAAAACGTAAAAAAAGAACCCTCACGGGGGTCCCATTGGATTGAAGGAGAATGCAGGAGCTGTTTTGCTAAAACTTGCCACATTGAAATGTGACCTGTGGAAACAGACAAGGTTTCTATCATATTAGGTCCAGGGACAATTCTGATGGAGTAAGTGCATAGAAGAAAGTAAGGGGAGGAGATAGGAAAAGGGAGAAGGGAAAGGAGGAGAGAACAGAGAGTAAGCAGTCAAAAAGAGTGGAGAAGCAAGAGTGGAGAGCGAATGCAATTGCAGAAGTCAGTAGTAACACATAATGTTGCAAGCCTGGATACAAGATGAAGATGGGAACAGCATGATTCAGGGCCACTATGAGTACAAGATGCAAAGGAAGTCCAGCATGAGAGTTGAGAAAGAGTGATGCAACAATATTGAATGCATGACTGGAGCCTGTACACTGTACTGGGTGTAGTGAAGCGTGTAGGGCGTAGGCGCAAGGTGCATAGTGTTTTATAGGTGTACATTGCAAATTGTGGCATTGCTATGTGCATTGCTGAAATAAGTGCACACATTGTGCTGTGAACATTGTAGAGAAGTATGATAGCAATGATTTCATACTTATTGTTTGGATTGGGGGCTGTGCGTTTTTTTGAGTATGGAATGTGAAATGTTGTAGTACTCGTTGCTGCATTATCTGTGGGAAAAGAGAACAGAACATGTTAGAGCAGGTATTTTGTTACTTTGCAGTCTACACCATTGCATATATTTATTTACTTTGTGGACCCTTATTACTAGTACTTCATAGGTACTATGCTTTGAACCAGTGCACTGTGCAATGTGCGCAATTCCTGTGTTTCTTTGCATAAGCATTGTGTCTGTGGGGGAAAATAATCCATGCTGGATAAAAAAAAGAAACTTAAACATTTCTTTGCTGCTATGATGCACAATGATTTACAGTAACTTTAGCAGTGGTTGAAGCAATTTTTAAGGTGTGCTCTTGAAGTAAGAGGAAATGTAATGGTTTACGATTTCTGGCATATACATGTTGGTAGGATGGGTGGTGTTGTATAGCAGTTTGGTGTTTTGTAAATGTTTACCTGCTTCCTTTTTGTAGCACTGTTTCTTTATGCGTTTGGTTGCTGCTGGTGTTTTTGTCACGATTCCAGTGCGGGTATAAGGCAGATGGATCAGGGCCAGGAGGATCTCCCCCCATGACAGTGTAGGGAGACAATGGGTTTGTGGGATGGCTGGCTGGCCGAGGCGTATATGGAACAAGGCAGCAACCCATCCTAACATTCCTGCGAAAGAGGCACCCACTGTGGAACTCAAAATGGCATCTGATAGATACATGGATCTGACATCCTTGGAGGTCTACTGCTGACAGGTCGTGGATCGCGGCTATAAAACCACAACCCGGGCTGCACCATACGCTTAGCGTTTCCTCTGCTTCCTAACAGAGCAGTGTTACGCTTACCGCTTCCGTTTCTTTTGCACATGCAATCGACACGTACGCAGGTTTGGAGCATTCTCACCCGGAATTGAAGAACTACTTTCCCCTGGCAGGCTACTGCTTCGTTTTCGGTCTTGATCCTTACCTTGACCTCGGTAGACTTGTGGCGTCCCATCCTGGTAACCCAATCTCTACGGTCCTTCGTCTGCAGTCCACAGTAATCACAGCTTCTGGGAACCTGAAATCAGAAAACGACAATAGTAAGAGACTGAAATACCACATACCTCCCAGTTCCTGTACCCGGTTTAACTTGGACTCGCTTGCATGCAAGTTTCAGCTTCTTCGCTCGCTCTGAGTCCAGACAGCTTGCCAGTGTTTCGCCTAGAAGTGGTGAAATAAAGAGACTATTAATATTCAACGCATCAACAAAGACATTTTACATACAAGCTATGTTTTACATTGAGAAGTGGCCAAGATCTAGAATAACGCCTCACCAGAACTTACGTGCTCATCATCCGTATCCAGTGCGTTGCAGCTAGTCTGGACCACTATTCTTCAGTGAAGAAACTGGAGTCGGATACCTGCCAGCTAATCTTGGCCTTCAGTCCTCAGTTCATTATGGTGAGCAAAAGCCGCGATGTGCCAGCCAGCCACCTACCTGAGGGAAGGGGAGAGACGGCGCTTGGGAGTGAAAGCAATAGAAACTGATACTGAATACATACACTTACCTTTAGGTTATCCACACCCGCCGAACACCATTTTCCAGAAGTTCATCCAGGTCACTCCAAGCCTCACGGTCCTCTGGAGGTTAAGCCACCGGCAGACCGCTGGGGAAGAGAGTGGCTTGGGAATTTTTCAGTGCAGAGTTAACCCGGGTGAGCGGGCAACGCAACAGAACAGTCTGGACCAGGCACTCCTGTAGGGCACCAGATGTAAGTGTTACAGCCCACGTCACAAGCCCTGCCCGAGTGTCATGGAATCGGGGGTAGACCAATTAGCAGCCCTTTTGGGGGACTTGCGAGCAGAGGTACATGCAGCCCGTTCAGAAACAAACTCTGTGAGAAGGGAAGTAGTAGTTAATAGAGAAAGAACCGATGACTTGACCAAACGCCTGTTGGTAGCGCAAGCAGGCCAGGTGCCACTACCTGACTCATCTGCAGGGACCGTAGTTGGGCCGCCTCATATCCATGTAACCACCCCAACTCCCGTTCCCCTGGCGCATCCTGAACGATTTCTAGGGGACCCACAAAGGTATGCTATTTTTATGAACCAGTGTAGATTACATTTTTTGTGTCGGCCAGGGGCCTTTCCTATTGACCAAATCAAGGCCACTTTTGTGTTGTCATATTTGGGTGGCCATGCCGCTAATTGGTCAGTGCATTTAGTGAATCGAGATTACCCCATTCTGCATAATTTTGGTGAATTCCAACGGGAGTTAGACAAACTATTCGCTCGCAGAAGCCAGGGACAAGCATTACATGGAGAGTTGTTGACCTTACGGCAGGGACCACAGGAATTGCTAGTATACATCGCTGCATTTAAGCGACTCATCGCTGAAAGCAATTGGCCCGAAGAAAAAAGGACCACCCTTTTCTATCAGGGTCTGCGTGGGGAACTTAAAGATGTGTTGGCACAAGTGGTCAATCCGCCGGGATGATGCTCAGAATACATAGACTTAGTAGTACAGTTAAACCACCGATTACAGGAGAGAAAGACATATTGCTCCCAGTCGGACCCTGTGCTCAGGAGAATACCCCAGAGCCCATGCAGTTGGGTAGTGTGAAGGGGCCACTATCCAAAGAGGAAAGAGAGAGAAGTCGCCAGCAACAGTTGTGCTTATATTGTGGCAAAGCAGGCCCCTTTCTGAAGGACTGTACTAACAAACCAAGCAAACAGTCCTTGGGAGCAGCTGAGGTGCTCCCAGTGAATCCAAAAGATCCCACTCCACCGTCGGGAAAGCTCGAAGACTCGACAAGTGGAGGGATCGGCTTGTCGAGGGAGGAGAAATCAACCACGGTCTCACACCTTACAGTACCTGTCATCCTTATCGGACCAGAACAACCCCAAAAGAACTATGCCTTGGAAGCCTATATCGACTGCTGTGCAATCAGTAATTGCATAGATATGAAAGTGGTGCAGAGAATCGGCATACCAGGGCAACGAAGGAAGAAGGTGGACAACATAGTCTCGGTAGATGGTTCACCATTGTCATCTGGGCCAGTAATGCAGTGTACGGAAGAGGTCGAACTATTGTGCAGAGATGGCCACTGAGAGTGTATAACCTTCAACCTGATTAATGCCCCACAATTCCAACTTATACTCGGCATGCCTTGGTTGGAGTACCACAATCCTGTTATTAACTGGAAAACACATAAAATAATCTTTCCATCTGAGTGCCTTAGCACCTGTTACCTGTTTGTACCGGCTGTGGCCAAGGAGCCAGCGTCTAGAACACAAAAGTTTGGGGCCATGATACAGCCCAATGGAGAGAAAAAACTACCTGCCATATACAAGGAATTTGAAGACGTGTTTAAAAAAAACAAGCCAATACCCTTCATCCTCACCGGCCATATGATTGCCAATTCGATTTGATGCCAGGCTCGCAGGTTCCATGTAGCCGCGTTTATGCTCTTACGGAGAAAAAAAACCAGCACCTGCGAGAGTGCTTGGACCAGTTCTTGGCAAACAGATTTATTCCACCCTCCAAGTCCCCTTCTTCTTCAGCTCTTTTTTTCATACCATATAAGGAAGGGGGCCTCAGAAGTTGCATCGATATATATAGGGGACTCAATAAGGTAACCGTGAAGAATAGGTACCCTCTACCTTTGATTCCAGTATCTTTGGACCAAGTTAAAGAGGCAAAGATATACAGCAAATTGGATTTGCACAAGGCTTACCATTTAGTCCGCATAACGGAGGGGGATGAGTGGAAAACTGCTTTTCGCACCAAATTTGGGTTATTCGAATATACAGTCATGCCCTTTGGCCTGTGTAATGCACCGACGGCCTTCCAGTTCTTTATTACAGACATTTTACGAGAACTCCTAGATGTTTGTGTTATGGTCTATATCGATGATTAAGTTAAAGCTGTCCTGGCAAACCTCTGCGAACACCGTTTGTATGCAAAGTTGGAGAAATGTTACTTTCACGTGACCACAGTGGAGTTCTTAGGAATGTTCTTAACATTGCACTGCATCCAAATGGACAATCGCAAGGTGGAAGCAATCTTAAAGTGGCCCTCGCCTACGTCTGTGAAAAACGTGCTAAGTTTCTTAGGATTCGCTAACTTTCATAGGTGATTCATACACCACTTTTCGACCATTGCACAACCCATCACGTCATTACGGAAAAGGCACAAAACCTTCATGTGGACCGATGATGCTGAACAAGCGTTTAAACAACTCAAACACAGTTTATCTCGAGGCCGATTTTGAAATACCCAGATCCTGAGCTTCCATTCATCGTTGAAACTGATGCATCCAGCGTGGCGATAGGAGCTGTATTGTCACAACAAGATACAACCACTAATCAATTACATCCTGTGGTTTGGTCCAAGAAATTCTCTCCTGCGGAACTGAACCATACAGTAAGTGACAAAGAGTTGTTTGCAATTAAAGCTGCTTTTAAAGAATGGCGTCATCATCTGTTAGGCGCAAAACATGCAGTTACTGTCTACACCGACCATCGCTATCTACAATATCTGCGACCAGCACAGGTGCAAACTCCCCGTCAGCTTAGATGGGCCCAGTTCTTTTTGGAATATGACTTTGTCATAACCTTCCGTCCAGGAGTCAAAAACAGAAAGTCGGATGCCCTATCCCGCATCGGATGGAATCTGGTGGGAAGAGATGTTTGTGCAGTTCTAGACCCCGTGGCTATAATCTCAGGAAGTAAATTGTTGGGATTGACAAATTCAATGCTGCCTCCTTTAGATTAGCTGTGAATTGAAATTAGGCAATATCTAAAACCAGAACAGTTCCACGTTTGGGTGTCCCAAGACCCTCAACGAACCATTGAAGATGGCGTACTGTACTGTCGAGGGTGTCTGTACTGGAGCTGACCATGCAAGACAACGTTTACACAACTACCATGATGCTTTAACCGCTGGCCATCCTGGAATCACCAAAACCCTAGTGAAAATTCAGCAACATTTTTGGTGGCCTAAGTGGCGAAAGAACATCATCCAATATGTAAAGACTTGGATTTGTTTTTGAAGTCTTGTTGCGGGCACACAAATCACATCAGGATTACTTGGACCATTGTCCATACCACTTTTTCCATGGCATACAATATCACTGGACTTTATTGCCAAATTCCCTCCTTGTAACGGGTACAACACCATCCTGATAGTATTGCACTTCCTAACCAAGATGGCACATTTTATCTCAATGAAAGGCTTACCAAATGCAGGGACTCTTGCTCAAGTTTTCCTAACAAACATTGTACGATTACATGGGTGTCAATCCGTAATCCTCTCGGACCGAGGGAATCAATTCATATCCAAATTTTGGAAGAGTTGTTCTGATAAGGCTCAAATTGAAATCAGACTATCCACCGGCCATCACCCACAAACCGATGGTCAGACAGAGAGAACTAACCAAACGCTTGAGCAATACCTGCGTTGCATGTTTACCCAAGCCGACAGTTTGGTTAATCTGCTCTGGGCAGTGGAATATGCATACAACAACAGTATTCCCAGTGCCACAGGTTTTTCACCCTTATACTTTCTACATGGAAGGGATCCACGTACCACAGCTCTCTATCCCGCTACCGCTTTAGAAATGCCAGCTGTAACGTCTTTGCATACCAGAATCAGAGAAACTTTAAGAAAAGCCACCGGATCCCTGCACGATACCAAAGCTACTCAGAAACCTTTTGCCGATAAGCAAATAAAAATTGCACCAGTTTATGAAATCAGCGACCAAGTCTGGCTCTCCAGCAAACTTATTTGGTTAAAAGGCCCCAAAAGGTTTCACCCTAAATTCATTGCTCCCTACCGCATAACAGCCATCATTAACCCTGTTGCACTTAAACTGGGGCTACCCCCGTCATTGTAGATCCACCCTGTCGTCCATGCATCGTTACTTAAACAAGTACACCAGGCACACGAAATTCCACGTCTAATCCTCCAGTAGAAATTCTAAATGGGGAGAAAGAGAACGAGGTACGGGACATCTTGGATTCCAAGATTATTAGACGAAAATTACATTAGCTGGTTGATTGGAAGGGGTACAGCACTTTAGATCGTACTTGGGAAACAGTAGAAAACATTCATGCACCTCGTTTGTTAGCCCGTTAACACCATAATCATCCCACAAAGCCAGCACCTGGGTCGGCCCTCCTTGGGGGGAGGGGGGCTTTTGTAGGGGAGTGCTGTCACGATTCCAGTGTGTGTACAAGGCAGTTGGGTCAGGGCCAGGAGGATCTCCCCCATGACAGTGTAGGGAGAGGATAGGTTTATGGGATGGCTGGCTGGCAGAGACGTACATGGAACAAGACGGCAACCCATCACAACATGGCTGCCTAAGAGGAACCCACTGTGGAACCCAAGATGGCACTGGATAGATATATGGATCTGACATCCTTGGTGGCCTAGTGCTGAGCACACCCGGCGCTTAGCTTTCCTCTGCTTCCTAACAGAGCAGTGTTACTCTTACCGCTCCTGTTTCTTTTGCACGTGCGATCGGCATCTACGCGAATTTGCATCATTCTCACCCTGAATTGAAGAACAACTTGCCCCGGCGGGCTCCTGCTTCAAGTTCGGTCTTCATCCTTACCTTGACCTCGGTAGACTTGTGGCATCCCATCCTGGTAACCTGGTGTCTCCCGTCCTTCGTCTGCAGTCCACAGTAATCCCAGCTCTTGAGAACCTGAAATCACAAAACGAAAATAGTAAGAGACTGAAATACCACATACTTCCCAGTTCCAGTACCTGGTTTAACTTGGACTCACTTACATACAAGTTCCAGCTTCTTCGCTCCGCTCTGAGTCCAGACAGCTTGCCGTTGTTTCGCCTAAAAGTGACGAAATAAAGAGACTATTAATATTCAATGCATCAACAAAGACTTTGTACATACAAGCTATGTTTCACATTGAGAAACGGCCAAGATCTGGAATAAGGCCTCACCAGAACTTACCTGCTCATCATCTGTATCCAGTGCGTCGCAGCTGGTCTGGACCACTAGTCTTCAATGAAGTAACTGGAGTCGGATAACTACCAGCTTAACCTTGGGCTTCAGTTCTCAGTTCATTACGGTGAGCAAAAGCCTTGACGTGCCAGCCAGCCACCTCAGGGAAGGGGAGAGATGGGAGGAGGGAGAGAAAGCAATAGAAACCAATACTAAATACATACACTTACCTTTGGGTTATCCAGACCCCCCGAACACCATTTTCCAGAGGAACCATGTTCATCCAGGTCCCTTCCACCCTCACAGTCCTCTTGATGGTAAGCCACCGGCAGAAGCTCGGGAAGAGAGTGGCTGGGGTATACTTCAGTGCACAGTTAACCCGAGTGAGGGGACAGCACATCAGAACCGTCTGGACCAGGCACTCCTGCAGGGCACCAGAGGTAAGTGTTACAGTTTTGCAAGTATTGTGGCATTGTACTGTACTACTGCAGAATTGTGACAGTAGTTATGTATCTGTTGGCGTACTGTACCTGCTCATACTTTGGAAGTGTTTGAGGATATGTTTGTAGCACAGTGGTTGTTGAAGCTTGAGTTGGGTTGTTGTAATGCTGCAAATAATATTGTAGTATTTTGGTTGCAGTTACATACCAGGTGGCGTATTCTACAGTGTCCCATTCCTGTATGGTAGGTTTACATGCTTGTGCATTCCTGTTGCCTCTTTCACATGTGTATACATTCTGAAGTTGTGGTGTACCACTATGGGTTTACGTAGTGATAGTTACATATGCATAGTATTTGTATGCGTATTCTTACAGAGGTGGTGACGCATTTGCGTACTTGGTGGTTTCAGAGTTTACTGAGGATACTTTTGAACCCTCATACTTGGGACTTTCCCTTTTAAGTATTATGTGGAAAATAGTGCTACTGTCATTTGTGTATGCATATTGTTTGTCGGAGTGTACTCATTGGGTTCATTGGGGATAAAATGATCCAGCACATACTTTAATGCATTTCTTGAATGTGTGCTCTATTTTAACTTGCTTTAGGGCAACAGTGTGGAAGGTAATTCTTTATTTGTGCCTTTACGAGGGTACTGGTTGGTGCTGGGGAGTAAAGTATAGTAGTTTTGTACATCAAGGACTACATTTTGGCTTCAAGAATATTAAGTAGGCATTTGCAAGATTTGCAGGTAATCTCTGCTTTGGAATGATGGAACTATCATTGCATTCCCACCATGAGCATTGGTTTCTATTGTATGCGGTATGGACTGGTTGTGTCGCCTGTGTGGTAGATTATGGCTACTGTTGTGAAGGTTTTCTTGCCAAGTGATACCTGGCCATGTGTGAAGACAGTAAGTTTGCATTTGTTTTTGGTTCCATCGGCATTGTATCTTAAGAGCATTACAATTATATATTGACTATGTGAGAGTATATGTAGCGACGACCGATTATCAGAATTGCACGATGTACACAATCTGCTATAGTTTGCATTGTGCACCTCTTGCTGAAATGGACTCAGTTAGGTATTGCTACATGCACAAAGCATTTGTTGGGGACTTCATCCTGAATGAGGTGGTTGCAGAGACTGCATGTATGTTTCCACATTTAGGAAATGTGAAATATTTCATTTATGAGTATGTTTTTCCTTTCCAGCATTTGTATTAGGTACATTACCAATTCCTGTGGATCTTCTTGTCACTTTAACGTGAATTTCACCATTCCAGCACAGTAGTCCAATTCTTGCCTTACTCCTGAGACACACTGTAAGTGTTGTCAAGATTACTTACTGCATTTCTGTGAAGGAGGAGCATTTGTAAACAGAACTGGTCTGCGCCATTTAAATAAATGTTTTCCACAATTGCTGGCATTTGGAATAGAACATTTATTGTGACATTTGCATAGCAATTAACACCTGTTGTATAAGAACATTTCAATGGACCAGTTCCTTCTGTGTCTGAGTACTTTGATGGAAGGGTACATGGTGTTTTTGAAGAGGCACTTTTATGTGTGTGGAGTTGCCTTGTCTTTTTTACTCCTTTTGTCTGTGCTTTTGGTAGTTGATGTAGTATGAGCTGATTTCAATTTCTTTGGTGGTACTGTTGCCAACTCATTTAATGCTGTGCCTTTCAGAGTTACAATGGGCTTCTTACAACAAAGGAAAATGCACATATAAATTCAGTAACAATTTACATATCAACCTTTATTTGCACACATTCATAGCCACTATTCGGAACGGAAAGGGGGACCAGAAATGAATACATATACTGGGGATGTTCAGCATTTCTGCAAGTTGGTGGTGAGGGGAGGAAGGGATTGAGGTCTCATCGAAGCGTGTCTCATGACACACAATTTGCAGTGTTGGGTGCTGGGAAGTGGGCATGTGCAGGTGGGGCTGTGGTATTTTATTTTCTCCATAATGTTCTTGTACAAAATTATTCAAGTCGGCAAAATTGTTCAGTAATTCATCCATTTTGGCATCCAGGCAGTCTGCTTTTATATTTACAGCGTTTCTGTCAGTTTCTGTGGCTGTATGTTGCTGTGGAAGAGGTGCCGCTTCTGGTGTACTCCTTTGTATTCTGTATGTTCTGTTAAAGAAAAACAAATTTGTTTAGTATACATGAAGCAATATATTGTAATTGTGTTACTTTTCACACTGTATTCCCAAACATATGAGGTTATTATGGTCACTCACTTTGTCATGCGGGAAATTCTCCTCCAGCCATTCTAGGGTCCTTGCACTTGCAGTAATTCTTTCCCTTTTGACACTGCAGTGCCTACCAATGGAGTTATCGTCCTAATTCATTTTTTCATGCGGAAAATTCTCTTCCATCATAGCGTGGTTGCCATTGCTGCGCACAAAAAGAAAACATTATGCTTTCCTACTATTGTACACTGCAGGACCTGTGCGATTACAACATACACTTTAGTGTACTTACTACTTTGCACTTACGTTCTGCTCTCAGTAGTTGGCATCCTTAACTCTGCCTCTTCATCCTTTGTTGGAAGTGTGCGGTAAGATTGTTAAGGCAGATGTTACTTTTCTTGTTGGTGCATTCCATTACGCTGCATACCCTATGCCTTTGTGCTGTTTGTTTCGAAAGTACCGACTTTGTGCACCTACTGCATTTTCCCTTACCATTCACACGCTTGCTGCTGTTTGTATATGTTTCTTGTCTTTGCTGCATGGTACCACTTTGTGCGACCACTCATCCCTTTCTCAGCACTTTGGACGCCACCCGATGTCTGCAAACAGACACACTGTTCGCAACCACTGTGGCTATTAGTATGGAGCCACCGGCTTCAGTATGCTGTACAGTACATCTATACAAAATAAGAGCATCCTGTTAAAAACCTGTGAAATTCAGTGAAAAAAACGTTGTTAAAGGGACGTTATAGTTAAGTTGCGCTACTAAAACCCTATCACCTTCACTGAAAAAACTATGATAAAAGAACGTTATGGTTACAGTGCCCTATTAAAAAGCTATGTAATTAACGAACAAAAAACATTATTCAAGGGATGTCATGGTTAAGTTGCGCTACTAAAAAAAAGATCACCTTTACTGAAAACACTATGCTAAAGCAACATTCTGGTTACAGTGCCCTACTAAAAACCTATGAAATTCACTGACAAAAAAACATTAAAGGGACGTTTTGGTTACGTTGCACTAGTAAAACCTATGCAATTCAATGGACAAACGTTGTTACAGGGACGTTATGGTTACAGGTAAAACAGAAAAACCCCAGAAATTCACCCGTTATGTTAAGCTAAGCAACCATAACTGACGCCACCACTGTGCACTGCTAAGACTGTGTATGGGAAAAGAACAACGTGTGCCTCATGATTAACATTTTCGATCACGAGTGAAGAAACAAATTTGCAATTTGATTGAATATGGGAATAGTCGGATGTTCTCGGAGAGTTTATTGTGAAATAAAAGTACTTTACAAATTGTAAAGTGTTATTGTTTTCTTTTAAAGACCGGTTTAATATTTCGAATTGTGACGTGCTATGTTGTTAGTTGATGTGTGTTGATTTTCGGGTTCTGCGTAACTGCACGTAGGTGATTATGGGCACTTTTGGCTACGCTGAAGAGGAACGTCACTGAGAAAGGTGTTGAATATCACTAGGGTTGTTGAATATCACTGGGGTTGGTTATGTGAGGGTCCTGGGCGTAGCATATGATTTAGTGACGTCAGGGCAGTTTACCTTAGGCAGATGCAGCAATGGATAAGAATACCACAAGATGGACGCGCCCTGCTGTCAGATTTCGTATGTTTGTAAAAGAGGAAAAATGAGGTAAAGTGCATTGGAAATGTTTGCGATAGATGAACGCATGTACAAAAATACATGGTCGAACCCTCGGGACAATAATATTTTCTGAGCGTTGCACTTGTGAAACTTATGAAATAATGTTTGGGGAGGTGAGGGGTAATGCTGATGGGTGGAATATTTATGACGTGATTTCGAATGGGTTCACAACGTTTGTTGGGATTTTGTGCACACCTTATATGACGAATCATTTGTGTATTCTTTTGACAGTTTGGAAAAAATAAAACGTGGGTGGATTTCCAGCAAATTTGTGTAAGGCTCATTGGCAACGTTCGAAAAGCATGGTTTTGCAAATGTGGCAGTGTTTTCTTATTTGACATAATGTTGTTAAAAAAAATTGTAGTATAGCTTTAGTGACTATGGGGTAGGCCGTAACCATGGGCAGTGGCCAGAATGTCGGGATCATGGTATAAGATCATGATCGGACAACGTGGCTACTGGCCATGACCAGAAGGGACAAAACATAGGATTAAAGTGCCCATGTCCACCTGGGACTGGCTTTGTGGTAAAGTTATTCGAAATTAGGATAGATCTGAAAGGGAAGAAAAATGTGCTCATGGTAATATGGTCACATGGTTTTGTTTTTGCCTTTTGCAGGCTGCCATGGAAAGCGAAGAGGGGCCCTGTATGGAACCCCGCCTTCCCTTTCTATGGTGGCCATCCTGGAAAAGGATTTTTCTTCCTAAACCGGGACGCCAGAGGCGTCCCGGTATAGGACGAAAAATCCTCTTTTTTAGTAGCACGGGTTACCGCATTGGAAACCTAGTCTGCTAATGGCATTCATCCCCCCTTTTAGGGACTGGAATGGGGCGAGAGACCTCATTATCCACTCTCGTTTCGATTGGGCTGATAACTTGGCCTGCTGGCCTTTTATCCACCGTTCCAGTCCCTGGAACGGAGGATGACCACCACAATATTCACATTAGCATAACACAAAAAACAAATGGAAATGTGGCAAAATCTTATTGCGTCTATGTACTTTACTGAGAAATATAAAGTAGATGCCGTCTATGCAATTTTGTTTAGCTCTATTTTTTAACTGTGAAATGTGGTTCTTAAAGCAACATTTCTTTTGTTTTTGGATGGCTTTTTCTTTGGCAGGAGAGCTAAGAACGAAAGTTGGGGAGGGAACTGAGGGAAGAGGCATCAAACACTAATATGAAGGGCCAGGTGGACGGGGGAAAATGTTGGGCGCAGTGTTTCTCATGCTCCTTGATTACAGCAGTGGTGGTGTCTCTTGGGGAGGAGGGATGGCTTTAGCTGATGTCATTTTAAGATAAATAGCAGTTTTGCTAAAAGTATGCACTGTTTACTAGATTAGTAATGGCGGAGTACGAATAGGTGTTGGAGCTGTGCAAGGGAAATGTTGAAGTTGCAAGTTCCTACATCAGTAGAAAATGTACTTCCACACTGTCCACGAAGCACAGATCTTATTGTGAAGTGAGTACGGGTTCTCGGATACGTCCTCATGCTGTGCGCCACCATATGGTCATGTGGCATTGTCCGGAAGGTGTGCTATGAAGTCAGATGTTCGTAGATGTTATGGTTAAGTTGTGCTACTAAAAACCTATGAAATTCAGTAAAAAAAACTTTGTTTAAGGGATGTTATGGTTTCAAGTAAAACCGGAAAACCCCTGAAATTCGCCAGTTATGGTAAGCTAAGCAACCATAACTCGCGCCACCACTGTGCACTGCTATGACTAACACCCAGGACATCAAAGATGATATTACAAATGTCATTGATGAGTCAACACAAATGGTGAAACCAAAGTTGGTTTCAGGTGGTCTTCTAACGAGGTGCAGTTCAGTCAGTCTCACAAAGATGAGTTCACTCACCAGGGCTGTTTGTAAGATCTTCTCCATGGGGCCCTTAGTGAATTCAGACACCTTTAGTGTTCTTTAGTTCCCTGGGGGTTCCAATCCCCAAGCTTTAACTTGTTCACTTTCAGCTTTCAATATAAAACACAGTCGTTTTTTTCAATAGTACCCTTAGGGTTCCCTTCCCCAAGCTCAGGCCTCTTCCAGCTTTCAAAACACAAAGTCTGCTGGTCAGGGTGTGCCTTTTTCTGATGAACAATCTTTCCTGCATATCATCCTCTTATGGGGTAGAATCAGAGGATTTCTAAAACGCTAGGCCCTTTACTTATCCTCAACGCAACCACTCAGAACCTTTGCTCCTCTCTTGATTCTTTACTTTCACTTCCTTCTGCACTTTCTATCTTCAGGTGCACCATTTTTCTGTATTCCTTCCACTTTTCTGTGCACACTTGCAGCGTCTTTTATTCTTTATCTTGATTGTGCCTCTTCCACAATTCTTTCATGTTTTTGTGCACTCTTGCACTGGTTTCTTTCTTTTTGGGTCACTCGCACTCCTTTGTATACTGGACTTTCTGTTCTGCGGCCTCTTGCACCCCCTTCTAGCCCTCTTTCATTCATCTAGTTTCATTGTCTAATATACAAGCACGTCTTACGCTTACACTGTTACACTGTTACTTGCATCTTTAAAGACTTTGCGTCAGCTTCATAGCAAATGCTCATTGATATGATATGATATGGCATTTATAACGCGCCTATACACAAGTGTTTCAAGGCGCGACGAGGCAGCGAGGGGACAAGGGGAGACAGACAACAATCCTACTAGGCCAGGTGTCATTCAGATCGCGCAAGGGTAGAGGGGAGGGGAAAAAGTGCAAGGGGAAAGGGAGGGGAAGTGCAGTATATGGTTAGTAGAATAGCAAAAAATAAATAATAAGGGCCAGCTGGTGGCAAGTGCAAGGTAAGTGCAGACAAGTGCTGGGAAGGGGGGCTGTAGGGATACAGAGACAGTCCCACAGTGCAGGGGTTGCCAGGGAGGCAGTGCAGGGGAGAGTGGCTGGGCCAAGGACCGAGTTCAGTGGGTGGCCCAGTAGCAGATTCAGTGCAGTTTCAGTAATTTTAGCAGGGGAGAGGGGGAGAGAAAGCTGAGGAAAGAGGAAGGTTTTGAGGTGCTTCCGGAACCGGAGATGGTTCTCCTCAAGTTTCAGGGAGGCAGGAAGGCTGTTCCAGAGGGAGGCCCCTGCTGCGGAGAGAGATCTACCCCCAACTCGGTGCTTGGAGAAGCGGCTGACCCTGAGGGAGTTGGAGGCGGATGAGTGGAGAGCTCGAGAAGGAAGATATTTTGGAAGAGAGAGTTGAAGGTATTTTGGCCCAAGGCCCCAGAAGGCCTTGTGGACAATGCAGAGGGTTTTGAACTTAATCCTCGCAGCCACTGGGAGCCAGTGTAGCGATTTCAGTCCTGGAGAGATAGGTCCCTGGGCTTGAGGCCAAGGACAAGTCTCGCAGTCCTGTTCTGGATGAGTTGTAAAGGGCGGAGAGTAGAGGCAGGCAGAGAACCAGGCCTCTAGAGACAGTGGGGGAAGGAGAGGAAAGGAAATGTGGCCCATTCAAATGTGGTGCTCTTTCTTATGTGTTTTGTGCATTACCTTGTATCCGTATCATGCTCTTCACAACCCAGCTCTGCAATGCTTTCAGACTCACTGGGCTGACTTCTGCGCCACTGGTTCACACAGGCTACTCTATTTGTGATCCACTGCTTCACACAGGCTCTTTGTTCCGAAGTCAGACTCTCGCCACTTGCCCCTTGGCCACTCCTGGACTGTCTCACCGGGAATGAGCATTCACATACATAGGTTCTGTACTCCGAGACCACCGGCCGGCCCATAGAGCCGAGGCTTGCTCAGAAGTACTTTTAAGATGAGATAGCTGCACCCTTGAGATGGGTGGGGGTGCAGATTCATTACTCCAACACCAATCAATAAGGACAACTCAACGGTTTGGCAAAGGGAGTCAGTTTAATGACTAGTACAGAAAGCGGGCAGTCATGGATATCAGCAGTGATGTGATCGTTCTTCTCGCTTCAAACTCCAATGAACTTCATGCAAGTTGTAACATTTATACTCAAAAATCATCATCACTGACGTGTAACACTCAAAGGTTAACATACAATTCTATCGGTTAGGAAAAGGTAACTTTAGTATAGTTACTATATCTGTATATGGTAACGGAGTGAGGGGATTGGGCAAACACTGTCTGATGGGCGTCTAAGCCCTTCCTTCAAACATGACTACTGTAGACGTCACTAAAAGTACGACGTCTCATTGGTTCTACTAACTATAGGATCCAAGATTATTTGGTCTACTGTGATTGGGTTGACACCAACCCCCTGCATACTTTTCCACTTCGCTTAGCAGCACGCAGAATGGTCGGCCAGGTGCGGGGTGCCCCTTTGTTACCCGGCCTTCCTCCAATTATGGTTACAATCAATCATCACTTTAGTGTCCATGTGTCAATTAGTTCACTGTGGTTGGCCCCGAGACTGCATCTTCGGTCTGGAAAAGTTCTGATATCTCCACCTAGTCAGGTGCCAAGCGTAGGTGTGAACCCTTGCTTCTTCTTGCTCGGCTGGGCACGTGATTCCTAGACCGTGAATTTGTCTCTTTTCTCTCGATTTGTGTATTTGATTCTCATTTAGCCCACCAACTGCCTATGTCTTCTTATCTCGACCTTCCAGAGGCAGGATATTCTGTTCAGTTTTAATTAGATGTAGCTACTGTTCGCTTCTTTTATTAGTATGACCTTGGCTTTCCTGGCACGAGTTGCCTTTGCTGAGTTTCGATTCAGCCATCTCTTCTCGTTTTGCTAAATATGAATGTTTTCCCATTTGGCCTTTAGTAACCTGGGTTGGTTCTGCTTCTTGTGCAAAGTAGAAATACACTTATAATACTGTGCTTCATTTTGAGGTAGATTATGTATAATGGCGCTTGCCGCACTATTCTTCTACGAAGCTTAGCATAGCAAGCCACACTGTTTTCTTAGCTTTCTTGTGGTTCCAAGCAGATTTACAGGTGTAAACTGGTTGAATGCCTTCATCTTGCTTACAGGGTTAAACTTCTTTGCACTTTAGGTTCACAATATCCTTATTCATGGCGTTTCGTCTTTTTGCATCATTCTCGGGTCGTCAGTTCTTCTATCTGCAAGTCACCATTCGTCTTCTATTAAGACCTTTTTGGTTTCTTCCGGGACTGTACTCAGCCAATCTTCATTTTGTTTCATTTGTTGATATGGTTTCCTCAATGGATACCTTACTGTCCATGGTTTTCTGGGTATTGGTACTTCATTAGATGCTGTTCTTCTGATAGGCATTGGGCAGAGCCCTACTGCGTCTCTTTGCTGGTTTATTTGCTCATCATACATCACATATTTTTGTGTGAACGTTCCTGGTGATTAAAAATGGACGATTGGAGGGCAGGCCTTATTTGGTACCTCCTCTACAGTTCTGTGGGGCACCAGTACACCTCTCGGCTCCCACCCTTAGACCCTTCTTGGTACCCTAGAGACACGGCTCCCTCGCCACACACCTGCCCTTTTGCACAGCAGTTCCTCAGCCTCTGGTCCTAAGCAACTCTGGCGTCTTGATTTTCCTCCCGACTTGCTCTCCTACTCGCTCATATACTTCTGTCAGACCACACCTTTTATAGTGAAAAGATCAGTCAAGTGGAGTCAGTTGTGAATGGTTACTATTGAATGCCTGACCCTGCCTGGCTCTATTAGTGGGACAACTTGAGTTGTTTCTATAGTGAGTTACCCTTACTTTCCCCATTTTATTCCTAAATCTAATCTTGACTGATCTTAGTTGCCTCTTTTCCGTCTCAGTATTCGGTGGAAATGGGGAGGGGGAGATGGGGTGGGACTAGAGATACCCCATAAAGGCTGAGGGAGAGTAGGTTGGGTAGGTTTTGGGACTGGGAAAATACCATGTCTCGCCCTTGTGACCCTCCACTCAGATGATCCTCCCTTGCTTGTCCACCCCCAGGGATGGCATCCAAAGCGATGGCCCCTCCCTGGCTACCTGAATGGAATACCCCGAGGGAGTGGGTGGGAGAATTCTGTCCGGTTTCTCACACTGGCCATGGGATACAATGACAAATCGGGGAAAATAAAATGTGACATCCCTTTCCGTCTTGCTATCCACACTTTGCTATAGAATATGTTAAGTGCTCTAATACTCTCAATCATTCAGTATTAATTGCATTGTATGCTGAGGGCCCAGGGCCCAATAGGATGCTTAGTCTTGCACCTCTGTCTTCTGATTTGGGCAAATGAGTCCTGTTTCTGTAACATTGAAACCCCCTCCAAGCATGGTATCACCCAATTTGATCGAATCAAACTGTTCGTATGGGCGTTTTGAACACATTGGGTGTTAATGTTTTGTTTGCGGCTGAAAATACCGAACATGAGGAGCGGGGGTTGCAGGGGTGTTCCTGCTCCCAATGTTTGGTATTGTGGGGTTTCGGGGTGCAGGGGTGTCCTCCTCAACATTGGCGGCGGTTGACAAAAATTGCTCGGGCTCCCGTTTTCAATGAACGTTCTAAATGGGGACACAAGCTATTCCACAGTTCACCCGCTAACAAATTGTTTGTGATTAAACAACCCAGATCCATTTCACAACATTAAGGCAGGGGAGGGAGAGCATTGGAGGTTAACCCTTAACAAATGAAACATCCGTGCAGCGAAGAGTCTCAAATGGAGGCTTTGGCCCAAATATCTAACGCACAATTTTATAGCAGGGAAGACAGTCAGTTGAGGTAGATTTCAGTACGTTTGTTCCCCACTGCGAATACAGCCCAGTCTTCTGCCGAAGCAGTTTATTTGGCCCCCCAGAAAACCATGTCATGCCTGTGGCCTAGTGGAGACTCCAATCAGGTTTTTAATTTACTGACACAGGAGCCAGCTGGGCTGAGTTGTACTTCTTAGCAGATGTCCCTTTCAGGTGAATGATTTTTTTTGAGTGTCTGGGTCCAAAAAAGTGTGTTATCACATGCATCAATCTATAGTTATGGGTGCATGTGGAAGAGGAATTGCATGACAATCTGGCAAAACATGAGGACTATTTTATCATATACCCCTGTTCTTCTATACAAGTGCACATTTCAAAATCAACACATTTTATCAGAAACCATTTCCTGCTCCCATCTACCTAAAACTTACAATTTCCAAATGTGACGCCTTCTCCCCTACTTGCTGAAAGGCACACTTTTGTATTTTTGTATTTTATTTTGAATTTCTGGGGATTTTATTTGTAATATATATAGCGCTTTACACCAAAGTGCTGAATAAAAACCCTTACAGTACAATCAAACTAAAATAACAGACTATACAACATTCAGCTTAAGACTGGAGAAGGTACTTTTTTACAGCAGTGTGAATTAAAGAATAAGAAATAATAGTACAAAGAGAGTGTTGGGGGAGAGGTGGTCTTTTCCACCCCTGTACCATTCCGGCACTGACTAGATATCACGTATGCTAAAGGGTAATATGTACTAATCATCCTCTAATTACTAACAAAAGGCTAACACATAATCAAGCCTTATTGAGGCTCAGAGACTCCATTTTGTGACACGCCAGACGCCATCTTTCACTAGGCCCGAAAATGATCTCTAGAAACAGGTCTCCCCCTCTGCCCAGCGCTGTGCACAAACAGCCCAGGCCACTCCTGCCTCCTGCCAGCTCTGCACAAGCCCTGTTCACGGAAGTCAAGCCATTCATTGTGTTAACAATTAGTATCATCTCCGGACAAATGATCTCACTGCGCTGTGTGAGACCAGAGCATGCCCCGCGCCCTTATGCAGATCTATCTTCACTAACCTGCCTGTGTTCCCTCGACCCCCAACCCACAACGTGACAGCCCACTGGGCCCATGCCCCTCTGCTCTTTTGATACAGATACACATCGGACACCTTGCAGTGACCAGACGAGTACACCCACTATAGCACTAATCCCACGTACCAATATATCCCCTATAAAAGTAACTCATGTACATCCGTATCATGAGGTATCGGGTAGATCAAAACCTCCAAGGTGGGCACATGGGTCTGGGGCACTGCGTTTTATGGATGCCTGGGTGCAGAGGGTAGAATGTCTAAATACCCATCGGTGAACTCTGAAAGAACCCCCATTTATGCCAAACTTTTATTCTTGCCATTTGTCTCATGCCCTCCAGATCCTGTTGTCGTAGTTTAGATAGTTAGGAATACAGTACTCCGCTGATACGACCTTCATCCCGTGGAGATTAGCCTAGCTGACCCACGTGATCAACACCCAAGCAGCAGCCAATCCAACGTTGTCACCCCATAGAGATACATACTGTATCATTGTACCTCACCAATTGTACTGCAGAGTTGTGTACCTATAGCATGGCGTCACTAGTGACGTGGTTTAGACTTCTACTATGTTGCTCGTGTAATGTTTGGTAGAGCGCTCTCGGGCAGCAGAGTTCTCTGTATGCACAACGTACCTCAGATAAAATGTTGTTCTACTTGCAATCCATCTCCTGGTCTCATTCCCTAGTGGGGTGTGTACATTATTTGGTCCATTGGATATTGCGTGTTGGGGAGCGGGTGCCTTCATTTGGTGACCCCGACGTGATATTCCTTGATGCCCCCGTACTTGCAGCGAGATCCAGGGCTTCCCCAGAAAGGCCGCCCTCTACCTATGGCTGACCAGTCTCTAAACAAAATGTTTTGAGAGTCCCGGCTTTGCGAATACCCAACTGCTCACCGGAGCCGGGTGGAGCCACAATGGCAAGGCCCGGCCGTTGTGGATAGACCGTGAAATGAAGCTCTTGGAAGACCACGGGCACGTGACTATTGATTGCAATAGAAAACAAAATAAGACAAAGTGTGAAGGTGTGGAGCACATTGATTACAGGGAACGCGCAAGGGTTGGATGCAAATGGATAGAGTGATTGTGGAAAACGAAGCGCTTTTTCTTTTTCATGGCCATTAGGTTTTTATGTATGAAGAAGAGTAAGGTGATAAAATAAGAGGCGACACAGGAACCTAGCTGCAAAAGGGGGTGGAAGGCGGCGCCGCAGAGCACTGTCTCTTGACCACTGCTGGAAATAAGTGCGGAAAAGGGAAAAAAAATTAGGAGCCTCGTATAATTAGAAGGCTCGGCAATAAGTAGTAGTTTATTATTTTAGTGTTTTTTATAAACTTTGTGGAAGTAGGCCTGGGAGGGGCAGAGGTGAAGTGAATGCATAGTGTGGAAGAAGGGGGAATAAGGTTTAATGAAAAGGGGTTCAGGGTGGAAGGGAATATTTTAAGATGTTATGTTTATTTGTTTGGTGTTGTCAGTGTATTCATTGGTCTGTAAATTTCAAATGTTCAGCGGTTAGTGTTTTATCATGTCAACTGTATAAGTAATGTTTTGAAGTGAAAAATTGAAAATTGTGATCGATCTATCGAAGGTTAAAATTTAAAAGTAACAGTGGGACGGGGCGGGAGAAAAATACCTGTTGACAAACACTAGGGTGAATATGCCACTCTCACACATTTCTAAGCACCTCCCTTTGTACAGTGACCGAATAAAGAAATACCATGGGCAATGGTAACATAAATAAAAGGGGAAGGGTCACCTCATATCTGACCGGAATAGGCGTCTTTTGATAGTGATAATAGACCATGTAGCAAATGAGTTAATGGCTAAGTATAAGGGAAACTGCTCCAAAATAGACGAAGTGCTAGGTTTGTGGAGGATGTTCGAGGAAACACTCACTACAAATAAAAAAGAAAAGGAAGCAGAACCCCCAGTAGTGCCCAATTACAAAGTAGGAGGAAAGGAGAAAGAGAGTGATATACCCATTGCTCACAGGACCCGCACAGGGGTACGCTGACCCAGTGTACATGCCAGGAGGAAGTGCACCAGCCAAGCCAGTCACCGCACCACCCCCTCCATATGTTCCATCAAACACGACTCCTGACCCTGTAGGGCCCACCATCTGAGATTTAGAAATAGTATTAACATCCACCCAGGCAGAATTGACTCAATTACGAACATTGTGCGAAACAACACTGCTGCTACCCATGGGAGAGCAACTGCCATTGCAACCCCCATTAAAGAGCTCTTTCCTGTTGCCAGAAGATTAGTGGATATCTGGGGTCTTCCTTTTTCAAATAGATAGCACCCCAATTAAAACGGTCCGGGTGGAACGAGAAGGTGAGATAGAGTGTCGGATACGATACAGTAGCTTCAGAGAGAGAGGAGGAATGTTGGAGTGACTTTGAGTCAGACGAAGGGGCGGTAGGAGGACTACAGCAGATCCAGTGGGCAACTTTACAAGTAACAGAAGTGGAAGAAGGATGGGTGGGAAGGCTCCGAAACAGGATAGGGAGAATATTATTGGCAAAAAAGAAAGGACTAAAGGTATGTAAGGGGAAGGTGAGATCAAAACTACAAATGCCCCTTGTCCATAAAGAAGCGGAACGGCCCCATTATGTGCCTTGGGCACTGATGGACACGAATAATCTCCTCAAGGCCCTCCCACCACTCTCTGGGGGCACGGGGAAATGGATATATGCATTTGAAAAGAATGCAGCAGGGGTCCCATTGGCTATTGGAGACCTTAAAAGCCTCTTAATTTCAGCAGTAGGAGACCAAGCAGACTCAATATGGGTGAAGGCAGGGTTCCCAGGAGTGACCATGGGCAACGATATGCACGATGGGGCGTACTTTAATAACGTGAGAGCACAAGTATGGGATGCACCGCGAAGGACCTTCCCTGACACCCCAGATATACGCTCGGTAATGCAATGCATTATGGGGGATGAGAAAGATGCTGCGTGTTAGGCATAATTACATGCAGTACCCTCTGGGACCACCACATGCAATTAGGACTACAGGTGTAAGCAAGACCAACCTTTGGTATAAGTCTGTACCACACCGTTTTTGGTAGCAAGCTGAGCAGCCAGGCTTATCTCAAGAGTGAATGTGGGCAGTACAAGTATTTAGAGGACTTTCAATCACAGTGGTTCAAGTAGACACTTATACTCAAGGTTTCTTGGTAAAACACGTATTAATTTATTACACAATCATTTAGAAAACATTTCACTAGTAGAAGACAACTTATTATATACCCATACACTTCAATACAAAACTCTAAGATTTTGAGACAGTTTGAGCTCCCCTGAAATAGCAGCAAAATGGCAGTTCAGTTAGTTAGAAGTGAGCAGAAGGGACAAAAGTAAGTAGAATAGATCACAGATACTTATTAGACAGTGCAAATAGTTTCGTTTCACCAGAGGGGTTCAATAGGCCAGGCCAAAGTCAGTGGGCTAGTGTTCTGGATAGGAAAGAGCAGTTCTGCTATCAAACGGTAAAATCTTTGCAAAAGTTCTCAGAAGTAGCTTAGGCGAAAAAGAATAATTTGTTGGGTCACAAGCTGATTACTCCTTTAAGTTGGGAAAGTTTCACAAACTTTCACCGCAAGAGTGGCGTCCTCTTAATTGGGTTGGCACATTACCTTTCTATGAAGAAACAAATGCTGCTGAAGTCGTTGCTTCCTGGCAGTTCCTGCAGATCTCGCTGTCCCTGGGCCTCAGTCGTGAGGACAAGCGGGAGGACGTCAGGGGACTCCTGCAGTGCACGGGATCGTTGAAGAAAGCAAACAAGATGGAGTCACTTCAGTTCCAGCAGCTGTAGATTCAAGAACAAAAACTAGTGTCCCTCTCCCTGGTTAATCCTAACCAGCCTTGAGAATGGTATCCAGGTGTCTTATGAGTTGATTGCTACCACCAACTCAAAGGAAGAAGCCGCCTTGAAGGAGCTTCTCTGTCGAATGGAGTTTGGCAATTCGGACCTGCAGCAGGGCTTCACCCGGCAAACCAACGGTCCAGGAGGTGCAGCAGCCGTCCTCTTCCAGCTTGTCTTCGGTTCTTTCGTTCCAGTGGTCGACTCTGCTTTCCAGTCCAAGAGACGCACCTTTTAGACAGTTCTCTCCCTTTCATTCCAGCCTAGCTGTCACTCAACCAGCAGGGTGGCTGTCCTTGCCAGACAGTCAGCCAGCCAATCACGCCAGAGTGCATTTGGGTCTCCTAGGAGACTAAGCACAGGTAGTTTCGGGCACCTCCCTCACTTCCTGCCCACCCCAGACACTTGGACTCCAGAGGCGGTCTTCAGTCCTGAAGCCCTCCAAACACACATGAACAAAGGAACCAAACCTGGTTTGGCGCGCAGAGTCAAACACGTGAAGCACCTTTCCAAAATGAAATGGCGAAAAAAGAAGACAGTGACCTGGTCACACTGGGGCTTAGGGCACCATCTTGAAAAACATGGCTCCCGTGATTTTTATCTGCTGGTGTTCGCGGCCGGTAAACATCATGGTAGTTCGTTGTAAAACCACTGTCACCAGCCTTTTCAATAGGAAAGGGTAGCATTTGACTGCTACATGTGTATTTAGACACAGGGGATACTATGTAACCCCTCCAGCACTCCATTGTAAGATGGTGTGTGCTGGGACTAGGAATTTGAAAAGACTAGTAAAGTCAATTTCAATTTACATTCTCTGGGAAACAGGAGTTTATCCCAAAGAAGGTATTTAAACCTTTGGGAAGACTAAAAGACATCCCTGTGTCACTGCATTGAAGGTGCTGTGTAACACACGTGAAAAGATGATGCCTATGGTGGGTATCCGGTAATATTATCCCCACCATAAATATTGCCGTATATATGGTTGTCGGGAACCCCATAGGCAATATTTTTTGGGGGGATGATTTGTGGGAGCGGGAGTGTCCCCCGCACATTTTAAAATAATGCGGGGGTTGCAGGGGTGTCCGCCGCAGGGTCCATGCCTCAATATTGCCGCAAAAATATGGCAATATCTTTGTATCGCAATATATTTGCGGGGATATTAACACATGGAACCCTAAGGAGTTATCTAAAACCCCATTTTCAAGTGTAAAAGACACATCAAAACACATGAAAGAGTGGGAAAAAAGGCTCATACTCTTTTCAGGTAAAACATCAAGTCCTCAAAAATCCAGCAAAGTTTCTGGGGGTCTCTAAGGTGAAGGGAATTGGCACATTTATGAGAATTTTCCCTAACACTGCGCAGTTCATTCTTCGGGTGCAGGAGATGTGGCGGGCGGAGACGGGCACAGCTTGGGACCAATCCACCTCCTTATTCTATTTCATAATTAAGAGAGGCCCCCTGAAGGAGGTACAGAAGGCCCTTGATAAAATAGCTGGGACAGAAGCCAAAGGGTGGCCAGAAATACAAAGCATCATAGTCCATCATTGCAGGAGGATTCAATAAAGGGAAAAAGAAATGGCACAGAGGAGATTAGCAGATGAAGCAAAGCTTGTGCAGAGCAAGTTAGTGAAGGTTGTGGCTGTAACCACAGTGCCGCCCCAGAGCAGCAAGGAGAAGAAGGGGGCAGGGAGTCAATAGCCCTACAAGCTAGGATGGCCGCAGCCTGGGCAGACAATGGCCAGGAACAGTGGGGTGGAGAAGAAAGGTACATGGGACCCACTGGCAAGGAAGACCAGGGAGAGGTGGGTACTGATGGCAGCAGGGTGGAGGGAGATATGGAGGACAAGGTCTAAGGGGGGTAGGCCTGGACCATGCTGGCCATGCGGGAGGTGGGGCCATTTTGCAAGGGAATGTCGCATCCGGACTGTGACCAATACCAAAACAACAAGAGGTATAGCAATGAACAACAGTACAGCCACCCACACCCGGGTAACCCGTATGGTCTGCCCATAGGAGAGTACGAAATAGATGCACAGCCTGACAGTAGACCTATACCAGGGTACAATACACTTGGACACCCCCACATAGCATGCAGTCCTGCCCTACCCATCAGAACCAGGTGATGCATACACACACAAACCCGTTTGTCACCACAGCCAACGGATCACCAGTGCCTTGTCTACTGAGCGAAAATGTTTTTTCTTGCCCCAGAATGAACACCCACCCAGATTAGGACAGCCCACAGAGAGCACTTGCGTGTCCAGTGCTATCAACTACCTTACGCCCAGACGAGGAACCACTGGTGGGGGCAGAGCTAGGGAACAAACAGTTCATCTTTATGGTGGACTCGGGCGGAGAAATGATGTCCATGTGAAGGCAATTTTCCGGTATCTGGCAAAAATCTCGAAACGCTAGGATTCTCTGGGGCTGTGGTCACGGTTCCTTAAACAGAAGATTTGGATATTAGGATAGGGGGAAAAACTGTTCAAGCACCGCTTCTTTATCATGAGAACTTACCTGTACATTAATTGGGACGAGACTTATCCAGCAAACTTAACATGACCGACGGGGGACTAGTGTGCTCTACCCCTGGCATGTGCTCGATCTGAGCAATGCTGTTAATACAGACAATAGCTAACGAGACAGCCATCAGAGGGATACCAGACCTGTTCAGTTATAGCATACAAGTACTAGCAAGAGTAGTGCCAGAAATTACACGAAAAGACTGGAGCGTACCTCTGATTTTATTTTCCGCCCAGTAACCACCTCTGAGATATTGCCTGGCACTGTTGTCTCTGAATCTGCAAGAGGTGCAGTTTTCAACAAAATGTATCGTGGCGATTGACCTGGACACACATTGGTGCGAGTGGCGGATCTGTGTATCGACCCAAACATACAATTACGTGAATTAACTGATGTGGAGCTGTGCACTGATGGGGAAATAATAATGGAAATATGCATGCCATGTGACGTGATGATACAAAACAGGCGAGTGACAAACCCCCTCATGGGCGCTATCAGTGCACCGTCATCTTTTTGCAATAAGGATTTGCAGCAAGTGCCACCAAATGTATGGACCACGAACCCCCACGATGTAGGGCTATTGAAAGAAGTGACCCCAATAAAAATTAAACTCAAACCCGGGGCAGTATTCCCCAGGGTTAGACAGTACCCCTCTGTCAAGAGAATCACAGGAAGGAATAAAAGACACGATACGCACATTACTACAACAGGGCATTATTGTCCCCTCCCAACTCCCCATGCAATACGGCCATATATCTGATTAGGAAAGCAAAATGGGGGGCCGTGATGTATGGTCCAGGACCTCTGCCCACTAAATGACATTGTCCAAAAGGAGTTCCCTCTTGTTCCAAACCTAGCATCCATTTCATCATTTCATGCAGCATCTCAAACCAGGGCACACACTTTACCGTGGTGGACCTGAAACACGCCTTTTTCTCAGTGTCCTTTGACCCGGACTCCCAATACTTAATACCTTTCACCCTAGGGGGGGAAAAGATGCAACAACCATTGTCGACTCCCCAAGGGGTGCTGCAAAAGCCCAAGCATCTTTAACAGAATATTGCATGAATTCCCCAGCAATGTTGAGGTTCAAAGCACCATCATTCAATACTTTGATGACCTCCTAATATGCAGTGATGGGGAGGAAACATGAAAGGAGGGACTCTTGTTACTTTGCTCAAATTATTGGCCCACAAGGGATACAAGGTAGATAAAAAAACAAACTTCATTATTGCCTATCAGAAATATTGCACCTGGGTCAATTGATCTCAAAAGATGGTAAGAGAGTAAAATCTGACAAAGCAGCAACAGTGCGAGCAGCAGCCAGGCCCCATACAGTAAAGGACATGCAGAAGTTCCTCGGCATATGTAACTATTGCAGGCCATGGATACTGGATTATGCCATCTACACACAACCCATATTACAAAGATTACAAGAAGCTCTGAAAGACAACACCACAGTTACATGAACAACTGAAATGCTCACTGCTTTCACAACATTAAAAGAACTGATATGTACAGCCTCTGTCCTAGCAACACCTGATTATGAACTGGAATTTTTCCTGTTCTCACATTCAAATGGAACACTGATGACCGCAGTACTGACACAAAGAACATCCTTGGGGCACAAGCCACTAGCCTACTACAGCGGCACTCTTGACTCAGTAATGCAGGGCCACTTCGCTTGCTAACAGGCTCTAGGGGTTTTACACATCTTTTTGCCCCGGACGGATCCCTTTCATGTATTACGAGCTATACCTGTTTTTGTTTGCAGGAAACGTGGTTGACTGTACCCATGATATCAGTTGGGTATCAGATCTTCCAATCAATAGCAAAAAAAGGGCCACAAGGTTGTCCATGTGGGATCTGATGATAGGTATATCACATATGGTGAAATCATGTCGAAAAACTACAAGCTGTGAGGACAATATGATAGCTGTTGAGATTGAACGGTTTATTGGTGGTGTACTAGAGAAAATGTTATTGATCAGGCTGGACAAGATGCTATCTACAAGCCTTTGGTGCAATGGTTTTTAGTTCCCGAAAACACTGCTATTATTATGATGGGAGATTTTAATTGCCATATTAGTGAGATGAATAATTAACCCAGAGGGGACAGTGCTGGTTGAATTTTTTCCGAATATGTGGTCTGGAAGTGGTCAATGAGAGAACAATGAGTGACTACCCGGGGAACCATACATGGAGAAATGTTTATTCCCAGAGTACTTTGGATTATTTTGTTATTAGTCCAATTGTTGCTTCTTGTGTAAAAGATGTGAAAATCAATATGAACGCATGGAGTGATCATGGTTCTTTAACCCTTACGATTGAAGTGGGTGATATTGCCAACGACCCTAAACCTATCGAGGGTATTATATTAAATCATGCTGCATTTTGCATACGATGGTCTGGAGCAGATATAATTAAGGCGACAATGGTAGTGTCACCTGAGAATATGCCGAATTATGATGAATTAGAAAATCTATATTGTTCGGCTAGTAAAGATAATCGAGTGGCAACACTTATGGCACCAACTAGACCTCCATTTAGTGTGACCCATGATGTATTGCTAACCAAGATCCAGAGACTTATATTCTCGCAGGCACCTGGGCCCAATGGCCTGGGAAAACATAACACTCAAGAGCCAACCCGAATTTTGGGCTGGATTGTTAAAAATCCTTTTTGATAAGGTTTTAATTGAAGGTACTATACCACCATCATGGCAGACTACCTTCTTAATACTTATTTTTAAGAAGGGCGACAGGATGGACCATAGCAATTATAGACTGCTGTCCATGCTTGACTGTACGGGCAAGTTGTTTGCATCTATATTGCTCAACGAGCTTCAGGCATGGATGGACAAGTTGGGACGACTTTGTCAATTTCGGGATTTAGACGTGGGTATTCAACTGTACACAACCTGGTCATTATGGATACACTGTGCACAAGAGCCAGATTGAAGGGTAATCCACCCCTATATGCTCTATTTGTGGATTTTAACACAGCTTTCGATCCAATACCCAGAGAAAAAGCTGTGGGCAAAACTCAAGCTAATGGTTTGTCCTGGGGGTTTGTTATATTATCTTAGATTATTGCACCATAACACCAGTGCTTCCCTGAAATTAGACTCGCAAGGGAATATGACTAGGTCAATAATTCAAAATAGAGGGGTTAAGCAGGGGTGTGTTACAGCCCCCTTAGTATACAACTTGTTTGTTTACGATTAGCCAATTCCTGTAAGGTCCGTCCATTACTGTCCACCAATGATAGGTTCTGCTCATTGTCCAGTTCTGGCCTATGCAGACGACTTGGTAATCCTAGATCATACTTTTAGTGCTCTACGGAGATCCACTGAAGCGCTCTAGGCATTCGCAGACTGTAATGGTCTAATTATTAACTGTGATAAAACACAATTGATGGTCTATACTAACAGGAAGATTGCTCGCCCTAGGTTGACGATAAAAGAACTAGAGATCGTGTATACGCCATAGTGCAAATACCTGGGAATTGAAATTGATGATGAGAGGGATTATCCCTCATGTAAACAAGCTTGAATCACTAAAGCTGCACAGATTACAGCCATGGTGTATCATTTTACCATCGATTATGGGGGATACACTGTTTGGGCAGCCTGTCAGTTATACACCCAGGTATTGGCCCCGATGATAACATATGGTCTGGAATCACTGTTGGCTATGTATTTAAGGGGCCTACAGACCATAGAGGGCAAATACTGGAGGAACATTTTAGGTCTCCCGAATTGCATCCCAATGGCTATAATTAGGCTGGAATTAGGCTTTATCATTTGAATTGATTGTGTTAAAAAAAAAAAGACGGGCAGAAATGTATATCACAATGAGTAATGACCCTACCAACAGCCTGTTAATGGCCATGTATCAGTCCACGTCTTGTCAATAAAAAATAAAAAAAGCATGGAAACGTTTTTTGATGAGATATGTTGGATACAGAGAAAGGGTAATGACATCAGTAAAATGAAACTTGCACTGGTTAGACGCGGTTGTGGGACTGGCTTGAAAACCTTGCCCATTTGAATAGCCTCAAAAAGTACCAGACAGCGACCCACATACTGTATACGTTTAAGAAGCCGCAGATGTATCTAAATCTTTCCCCTTCTCCAATACATAGGCGTTTCATCCTGCTTCTGAGATTGGACCATCTGCCTGTATTGTCAGTCACTGGGACCATTGGTCATATAATATGGGCAGACCGATGGTATCGGATATGTAAGAACAGGGATACTATTGAAACTGGCAAGCATTTATTATCAGAATGCCCTAATTTAATCAAGATATACCTTAGCTCATATGGTAGATGTGTGCATAATCCAGAATCTATAAAAGGTATGGCATTTTGGTCAGTGTATCAATACAAGGAATATGAAAGTATACATCTCAATGTATAATGTCTGTCAGAAAGGATTCTGGGAATAACTATTTAGAATCGGAACTGTATGCCGATTGTTTCCAAAATTATATACATATGGAGATTGAGGCTAGGTGGAACTGAGAATAATTGTGAACAAATGTACCCAGGTAATGATGAGTAACTAAAATTGGGTATAAATACATTGTTGAGTGATTAAGAATAGATTGGTATATAGATACAGTATTGCTATTGATTTGCTTGTGTTTGGTCAGCTGGATAACTGTTTAAACATTGTAAATTTATGTTTTTAGGATATTTTATGTTTAACTTTGTATTTAGGATATTGCAGTGGATGAAATTTATGATTGAGTTTATTTATATTTATGTAATGTGGAAAGTTTACTTGTAAACTGAAATGCATTAAATAAAATGATTACATTATTATAAAGGCATCTGGCAGAAGAGGTCGGGACGTGGTGCATTTCTTGAGGAAGACCAACGGAGATTAAGTTGCCAAAGGGTGTAGCGTGAGTGAGGGATGCCGACGACGCAGCAGAGAAGGCCTGGTGCTAGTGGGGAAACGCAGGTGGGCAGAATTGAATGCGGCGGAGGGAGGAGGAGCCGCTGCACCAGAGAGGGTAGCCTGCACAAAAGAAAGGAGGCTGCAGTGAGGGAGAAAGGCTGACAGCAGAGAGGGAAGGCCGGGGGAAAGGTACCGGGGCCATCGGCAATGGTGATGTGGAAGGTGTCTCATGATTGCAGGCTGAGTCTTCATCACACATCAGCCAATACGCATGTTTCAGTGTTGCATATACATTAGGAAAAGTTAACCATGCGCTGCCGTGTCCATGCTGCAGTAGAGATTGGAAGGGTTGACTACTCCCAGTGTGCCAGGGAGAGAGCCTCCGGAACCACAGAGCCAGCCAGCCATTAGGCAGTCTTTGCTCCTAAACCTCTCCCCCAGACGTATTCACCCAGCTGCCATTGAGAAGTTACAAAGTCGACTGCCTGCAGAATACTGTACTTGCGCGTTTTCTGTATTTGATCTATCTGCCATGTACTAGACATCGTTGCAGTGGTGCATGCACTCGTACCTGCGATCTCTGCCTGAAATACTCATAGTTCATAGCAAGTTTCGTTGCGGCTGGCTCTTAGCAGAACTGCTTAGTCCTCCTTCGCCAGGGCAGCCAAAAATTGCCATTCCCGCTGGTGCTATCTGCGACAAGTCACCACTGCATGCCGTGTCTCCTGCAACTGTCATCTGTGCCGTGAGTACCTGGGATTGCTTTTCATTACCTCTGTCTGCACACGTCATTGCTGCCTTCTCTGCTGCTTACACCGGTAATTGATGCCAATTCAACATTTATATCTACCCTTCGTTGCTGCATACGCACGACAACAGCTCATCCTGCTACTGCCAATTACTGCCTGCTCTTGATCATTTTATGCATTTGGCATTGCTCTATAGTAATTGCTGGTGCTCTTCATCTCTGCCTGCACTGGTATTTTCTATACTCATCAGAAATCGCTGCCTGCTCTTCTTCGAAGACTGCTATTAATTGGTTCAGCAGTAGACAAACGCGGTGTGAGGAGGGTAGACACTCCACAGAAAGGAAAACAACTCCCTAAGGAATGAAGGACGCCCCGTAAACACTGGAGGACAGCTAGGAGAAAGAAGAGCCTGGCCATCTGGACGCCCCTTCCCCCCTGGGTGGTTGTCAAACACTAAGGAGCAAGCAAAGCAGGGGACAGAGAGCACAGGAAAGTTGAAAGTCTTGAAGCGGCGGAAGCTCCGGAGGAAATGCCACCCCAGAGCCATGTGCCTCGGAACTGATTGGAAGAGAGAGAAAGGCAAGAGAAAGCTCTCACCCTGGGAAGGCTTGCACGGCTAAGGCTGAGCAGCTCAGAGACAGACCGGGGGCCTAGTTACCTAGCCCATTCCCCCGAGGGAGAACTGAGAAAAAAAGGGGGAAAAATATACAAGCAAGAAACAAAGAAAGTATATCTACAGAGAGGAAAATACACCCAGAGGAGAGATGGGGGTGCCGCTCAGTAGCAAAAGACAGAGACAAAAAGGAAGTGGGACATGAGCAACGTTGCTGCCCAACTGCCGGAAACAGATCACGGGGCACATCTCAGTGACAGGAAAAGAAGAGCGGAAAGCACACTTGCAGGTAAGGTAATAGCAGAGGCCACAAAAACAAAGGACAGGGAAGTGAGATCACAAAGGAGAAGCTGAGAAGGACTTAAGACCAGACGCCCGGACAGGGGAATCGGAGGGCGGTGTTTGTAAGAGACGCTGGACACGGAGAAGAAGTTGAAACGATGTAGACAAAGGGAAGGAAGGAAGAATGAAAAGAAAGAAATAGGAAGAGACCATAGGAGGAAGTCTTTAACAACGAAGGATGGACTCAATGGCGCAGCAACTCGGGAAGCAAGGAGGATCAGCAAAGAGGGCACTGGAAGGGAGAGTGCTGACAGAGGTAGACCTGTCCTTCTCCACGAAGGAAGACTCTGGACACATCCTGGCAGAAATCTAGGCCCTCAGAGGAGACTTACAGGCCTCACTGGCAGACTTGACAAGTAGGATGAGCACTGTCGAGAGCAAGTTAGAGGGCCTGGAACATAACCAGCTCAATGCCGATTTGGTGGACATGCGGCTTGATAGCTCCGAGAAGAAGTGATGCTAAAAATGGACGATTTAGATAATAGAGAGAGAATAAAAAACAACATACGGATATTGGACCTCAAAGGAATGGTGAGAGAAACCCTGAGGCAAGTAGAGGAGAGGGTGCAGGCCCTTGTGCATCATCTCTTTGAAGCCGAAGGAGAAAAAGTGGTACAACTTGAAAGACTACACAGAGGAGGGAAACCATACTGAAGCGGCCCTCGATCCATTGTAGCAACATTTCTGAGCTACAAGGATAAAACGGAAGCACTGAATAGAGCGAAACAACGTAGGGAAGTGCACTTTGAAGGCTCCAAGGTAGCAGTCTATCAAGACTTGTCCAACCTCACGCTCTCCAGGCGTAGAGACTGCAGACCCCTTATGAAATGGTTACAAGAAAAAGGCATCAGGTACTGATGGGGATACCCATTGTCGCTGCAATTTGAAGTGGAAGCAGTAGATTACCGCATAACCTCAGTGGACGAAGCGGAACAGGCCCTGTGTCATCTTGCTGCAGACATGGAGGTCGATACAAGGGAGCCCGAACGCCCCACTACAAGCAAGAAAAGCTATGACCAAATCCAGGCCCACAGAGAAAGAAAAGTGGGTAAACAGGAAGAAAATACATGCGACTGATTGGACCATCACCTCAGAAGACGCCCACAACACCAAAGCACCGCAAGATAGCAATACCCGACAAGAAACTGGCTGAAGGCTGAGGGAACAATGGTAATCCTAGGTGGGAAGAAAAGGTACAAAAATAAATATGCTGGAGGGAGGGAAACAACTCATCCCCGAGGTGGCCCTCTGCAGAACAGAGGGTGTCTCAACGACTGTTACAGAATTCAACAGGTTAAAGTTACAAACAGTTAAAAAGTTGGGGTTGGGGTAGCGGGTTTGGCCTCAGGGTGGCGTCTGTCAGTCAAGGGAAATGCAGACGCCATAACAAAGATGAAGTGACGGTGGGAGAGTCAATATCCATAAAGGGGAGGGGAAGGCGGACAAATGGGGATAAACAAAATGGGGAAGGGTGAAGTTAGCAGGGGTCTGGTTCTGGGCACACTAAATTTGAAAGGCTTAAATTCACCAACAAAGAGAACTTTAGTGGCGAGGGAATTCCAACAAGCATCCCTAGATGTACTAATCTTGAAGGGAACGCAACAGATGAAGGAAGCAAGAGTGGGCACTGAGAGGGGCGGGTGTATGACAGGTCCATTGGGCTTCTGGGACGACCAAGAAAGGGGGAGTGGGAATGATCCTGCATAAACAGTGTAGACTAGGGGAATGTGCAGTGACCAAATTACTGGAGGGGCGGTTGCTGATACTGCAAAGCACCTTGGAAGGGACAAGAGTATATGCGCCCAACCAGGATTTATACAGAGAGCATTGGATGCACTGCAAAGGCTGGAAGCGGGACTATATAATCATCATTGACTTCTACTTACAGACTGACCTTCATTGGCTTCATTTATTTATTGTGATTCCGTTCACATAGAACTTTACAGAAAAGCATTATGAAATAACATTATAACATTATATTTTCACTAAAAAGCTAAATTAAAAACGTTTCCATTCTAAAAGATTAACAAAATAAAATATAATTAATCCATACTTTTGAAAATGGTTATGCTTCTTCTACAATAAATCAACCAATAAAAGATGAGGCAAATAAAAGAAAAACAATTGAATTAATCTCGCCTAATTTCAGACTAACTTTTAACCAAACTCTGTATATTGCAAGATGTAGAGATCCACTATTACTTTTCTGACATTATAACCAAAAACCATCGCCTTTTATCATTGGCTTCATTTGGGACACTCACCAGGCCAGGGTTTTTCCTATAGAGGAGAGAGTTTAGGACCTACGGTGGTTTCAGAGGCACCCGGGGCTCATAGTCTCCTTTATTCTATGGATGCCTCGCACCAGACTCAAGATAAAGGGAGCCCTACATAACCTTGTTCTTGTCTCAAGTCTCCCAGCCTCAGTCGATAGTGTTACATATCCCACCACTTCTGATTCTGGGCCTGGGGTGATGGAACGGCCGCTCAAACCTCAGAGGAGTGAGGTTCAAAGACGCTCTTCTTTCTTGGCCATCAGTATGGCTTCTTGTTGACTTGCAGGTTTGTGATCTGAGCAACAGTCCCCCTATATTGGTGTGACCAAGCTCCAGGCCGTTTTCAATTCCATTGGGGCTGTCCTCCTGGTCAACAGGGGATCTTGTGCTAAGGTGCTGATGGACAATACAACAGCTTTGTTCTACCTTAAATAATCCACATGGAGCCAGATTCACTCTGCTTGAGTTTCTGGTGATGGAGTTGTGGGAGTGAGCCATTGTACTAAATGTTTGTGTGCAGGCTTTTCATCTGCCGGGGGGATGAAAATCTGGAGGCGGATGCTCTCAGCAGGCTAGAAGCTACAGCCCACAAGTGAGGTTTCTAACCCATCTTGGTACAGGGCGAGGTGGGGCCCTCCAACTGTGGACACAATTGATTCCCCCTTCAATGCAAAATACCCCCGGTTTGTCTCTCGGTTGGGAGGGGTTTGGGTATTGTTAAATAGCACCTCTGTAGTCTTCTAAAGTTTCTTCAGACATCTTTATTATAGGTTACAAGGTTACAGTAAGACGGCTTGAACAGAACCACTGGGTCCCATCACCCAGGCTTAACTGACCTTGTCTGGAACACTCACACATCATTCAACACCAAACATTCCACATGACATCACCATCTCTTCCATACAGTGACAAGCACTTTACAACACATCCTCTTCCTTTCCAATGAAAACACACACATACAAGCACACGCCTCCAAGCACTTCTCAACACATCTCCTTCCCTACACCCACAACACAAATCAAACACACACAAATCAAACACACACACACACACACACACACCACACATCACTCACACATTACACATCACTCACACATCACTCACACATCTCTCACGCACATCACTCACACACATACCCATCACACACACACACAAACACACCCATCACACGCAAGGTGCAACCAAAACTGATGTAGGAGGCATGCTTTGGGCCTCCATGCCAGGCAACATCCATTTCATTGCATCTGTTTGAGTAATGCTGCTCAAAACAATACTGGGATGCTATCCCTACAGTTTACCTCGTGGGACGCTATCCCTACAGTTTACCTCAAATGGAACGCTATCCCTATCCATTCCATACCAACAGAACGCAATCCCTACTTCACGCGGGACACTTTCCCTACTTCACACTTCACTATGGAGGCGCTTCCTTCCTCCCTTGAAGGCGCTACCTTCGTCCATTTTGGGACTTTAATACTCCAATTCTTGCACACTTCAACAATGGCGATTCATTGCAAAATAGAATATTTTGTATTTACATATTCTTATAACTGTAAAACTGTCCACATATGGAGCCCTAAAAGTCCATGTTGCTGCGCAACGTAATACCTGCAATGCCTCAAAGGTTATACCTAACCCACTGACAGATATCATTCACTTCATGCCATATCCAATATACTCCATACAGTTCCTATCGTTTAAACGCAACGATAACTATACCCTTAAAAAGACAACCAAAAGTTCATATGTGGCTGCAATTTCTCAAAATGTTCTTCAAATCACCCTAAAGTACTCTAAGCTCTCGCACCCCGCATGTGCATTTATCCCTTTCACACCTACCCATGGACGGCACTGCCCTTTCCCCCATTTACTTCTCATTTTACATCAGAGCAAGAAAGTGTCCCTTCTCCGACATCTGCTATTATTCTGTAAAAGGATACACTTCTCGTGACTAGGGCTTGTGCATGCCCTACACACTCTGCCCTCAGGCACCTTCAGTCTTCGTATCCTCGCCGTCATACAACCATGCCACATCAGCAGCGGGGCCTCTCCATGCTAGTATCCCCGCCGCTGGTGATCTCATTCCACTCACCGCCGTACTTCTTCACTTCATTGCAGACACTTTACTGTTCGTAGACAACGTTCTCTGCCTCTGGCGGTTGCTCCGCTCACACGGACATCTTTTGCTTCCTACTATCGGCTCACGCCAACCCACGTAGATAGGTCTGTTCCTCTAACCCTGGCACTTCAACGTGTAATACACAACAGCCGCTCTTCCGTACACTGACTACACGTGGCTCGCATCAAGAATCAGCACAGCATTAGAGCCGAACTCCAGCTGAACAGAGTTCTACTCAATCGCTGGCTCGCCACAGTCCCGCAATGACGTCACCATTAATCTTTAGGCCTGAGAACTACGCGCAGTTCCTGCTCCCATCCGTCAACCTGGAGAAATTTCGTTTAGACGATACAGTGCCAGTAAGCCACTTCAAATCATGCAGCCTGCTGTTAATATCAGCAAAACACCTCCTGCAATATAACGTCCTAATATGACATCGAAGCGCTCTTCTTTTAACTGCACTTCCTGATCTCTTTTCATTTCAAAGGCACATATGTCACTTCCACTTACAGTACCCAGAGCAAACCTTAATTCTGATGGCTGCTTCAATCCAGTAGAACCCTTTTTCCACAACAGCCACTCCTCACATTCACAGAGTTAGACGCTGCTTGGCTGGAGGGGCTTATTTAAGTAAGTGGAAGAGACATCACCAGCTCTTCCATACAATGACAAGCACTTTACAACAGGTTCCCCCCCCTTTTCCCCTCAATTTCTCAAGAATATGCAATGGTTTTGGTGTTTCCTTTGTGGGCCTCCAAGGTGTAGTTGTCATACCTGAAGGGGCTAGCCCCTTTCTCTACAGTCAGGCTCCATCAGAGACTGGACGTGCTGTTGTAGAGCAGGTGAAGGATCTGGAACTCCTTCCATCAATCTATTTTTTAGTTCCTGAAGAAGAAACCCTACAGCATCATTGATTGTCCGAAGAAAATGTGGAGGCCATTGTGGCAGCATAGTATAAGGGCAAATGAATTTGTTTTTGCCATTTTTAATTTATTTTATTTTATAATTTCTTTTATTGTGTATTATAGTACAATTGTACTTTTATCACAAAACAGTCATAACCATTTATCACAATTCCTTATCACATGCTTAAATAAAAGACATTATCAATCAATCAGTTGTCCTAATAACATGAACTTCAACCTACAACTTCATTAAGTTAAAAATCAACTGCACATGCCTTTAAAACCTTTAAAATGTGAATAGATAAACACAATTGATTAGCATTTAAAATCCTCCTCCACAACTCTGGTTCTGTAGGCATAAAATTCAAAGACAAGGGGCCTCATTACGACCCAGGCGGTAAGTTACCGCCTGGGCCGTGACTTTACCACCATGGCGTAAACTACGTTTACGCCATGGTCGTTGGCGGACTTACCGCCCCATTCCGAGGTCGGCGGGGCGGTAAGTCCCCAATCCCCATTTACCCTTCCCCATTCCCATTTTTGCCCCATAGGGCATAATGGGAGTGGGGAAGGCGTTAATTACGCCACCGTAAATTACGGTGGCGTAATTAACTCCATGGTACCTTGGCGCCATGGATTTTAACACCTGCTAAAAGCAGGTGTTAAAAGCGCCATGGCGCTAAGGGACCTCGTAGTTGGCGGTAAGGGGTCGGCGCAGCTAACGCTGGCGTTAACCCCTTACCGCCAGGGTCGTAATGAGGCCCAAGATTTGAGCCCTCATAATACCCAGGCTAGGACACTGTACACACAAGTGCTTTAGAGTCTCTACTTCTTGTGACAATGTCTGCAGAGTCTCTGGTCCATAGGAACGTTCCTTCGTTGACCCAAAACTACTTGCGTTGGCGCTAAATTTAATCTGAGTCTTAGAATTTGAGACCTAAAGTGCTTTGATGGGTGCTTTTTCAAATATGGGGAAACAGTGTTGACATTTATAATTACTCAGACAAAATGATCCCCAAAGCATTGGTATTGCATTAGAGATTCTCTGAGACTAATCTACACGTCTGGATAATTTTATTTTGACCAATTTGGGCGTGGCTCCCAGTTAATCCGAAGATGCTCCTATTGTTTGTAATGTTTTTAAATACTTAGAGCCCCAGTCTACTACTTTGTACGTTGACCAGCAGGTAAACATATTGTCTTGCGGCCTGGACCCTGCTCTGTCATTCATTTGTGATCCCTGTGGAATCCAGCTGAACCTACCTTTTCGGGGTGGCAACCTATACAAATGTCAAAGGGGGCTAATTCTCCATCTCTAATGTGGTGTTGAAACAGCACTTCAAGGGGCTTGTGTGTGGAGCGCTCAGCAAAGCGTCGCCTTCTATATCCTTCCGATTGCTATGGCTCGTAGACCATTTTTATCGTGGCCATCATGTTTGTCCGCAGGGTCAGGTAGCTGCAGGCCCTTTCCACAGCTGAAACCCTTTACCACTTTCCAAAGGGACAAGGTGCTACGTCGTATGCACCCTTAATTTTTGCTGAAAGTAATTTTGAACTTGCACATTTACCCGGCAATTTACTATCCAGATTGTATTCCCCACCCCGTCTTTGGCGGGGGAATGAACTTTACGCAATCTGATCATCTGCCCAGCTCTCAGGTTTTGCCTGGACAGGACCTGCAAGTTTGTCCAGATAGGCTCTTTATTCTCTGCGGGGGAATACGGGGAGTTAGCGCTGTCAGTTGGCTTCCAAGTCTACTAGGGCTCTGTGGATAGTTGCTTGTATCCTAGAAGGTTTGACATTTCAAGGATTGCCTCCCCTAAGAGGCTTTAAGCCCACTTAGTTCGGGCCAAAGAAGCAGTCTAGAGACTTGTTCTTCGGGATATCCTTGACAGGGCTGCCACTGCAGCATTTCCTTCTGCCTTTTGCTATCATTATTGCTTGGACTCCAGTTCTCAGGCTGATGCCAGGTTTGGGCAAGCTGTATTGCAGAAACGTTTTGGATACACTGTGCTGGTCCGCTGACCCTCTTATGTGTGTTAATGCTTGGTAATGTCTTAAAAGTATGGATAAATGGGGATGGGACATTGGAGTAGGTAAGTTACTTACCTTGATGAATACTGCATAGTCCCCCTCATTCCATACACTCGTGCACCTTCCTTGCTAAACTAGACAAATCGGTCCCACGAGTATAGAAGAGGGACTTTGGATTAGGTGTACAGTAGACACTAGAGAGATTAACTATAACATAACATACAAATCAAGCATGCTTTTTTGATTATCTTCAAGTTGCTGCTACAGTGCTTGCAGAGCACAAGAGCACCTTTATTTCAAACTGCATTTTATGGAATCATAGGTGTAAGTATATATATATGTCTGATGTTTGGTAATCTGCTTAGAATCACATGCTGTGCATAGTCCGACATCCAGTGGTCACTAAGGAGTATTGCATTTTGTTTTTCGTAGTCGAAAAGGGGACGTTGACAAGGCGTGTCTGTAACACTATCCCTATAGTGACATGCATTGTACCCACAATCCCTCACGCGTCAAGGTCCCTCAGATTGTTTTTTCCGCCCAGTTATTGGTCGCCTCTATGCGGAGCTCCTCGAGAGACATTGCGAAATCATTTCTTCGACCCTTGGTCGTTTATTATTATTAATATCTAACACATAGATCCCTCTCACGACGAAGCTGTAAGCTGTTTCTCCGCCGAGCAAGATCTTCGACGGAAGGACGAGCGGAGGAGATCCTTCGGCGTCGCCGGACACGTGGCCTGGCCTCGCCGGCCTTACACAGTAGGGAGAGTGGGGTTGTGTGATCTTTTCTTTTCACTCCGAGAATGCCTTTCTCTTTCCCCTCCCTCTCTTTCGAGGTCGTAATCACACTTCTTGCCCTCAGCTATGGAGAGGACGCCCTTTAGGTTTTGCCCACTTTGCGAAGGTAAATATACCTGGAAGGACAAGCACAAACGGTGCAACCGTTGCTTGCCCCTCGATCACAAGGAGGACGGCTATGCGGCCTGTAAGTTACTTAAGCCCAAAACGATAAAGGACCGCAGGGTCAAAAGGTGGGCGGCCTATGCCATGTCTAGGTCAGATTCCTCGCCCGCTGCTGCTGCATGTGACGAGGACAGTGATTACACGGCCTCCGTAACGGAGGTTGTAGACCTCTCGAGGGAGCGTTCTCGCTCCTCTTTGTCCGTCCCCGGCTCCGACAAGCCCGGCTCACGCCCAGCTTATGGGGATGAACACCCCGGCGACAAGGATGTACACAAGAAATCTCATAAACACATACCCCACGGCACGCATTCGTCGAAGACGAAGGCAGCCATAGCGCCAACGGAGGCGCCTGGCCCACCGGCGTCTTCCGCCGACCGCAAGGGTCGCCAGCCCTCCCCGCCACCGCTCCCGTGACAGGCGACTAGGCACTCTGGAAGTAAGGGCGCTAACCCCAAACCCTCAGGCGGCGACGCGCCTCGTAAGAGTGCGCACGTTGCGAGTAAAGACTCGACGGTACCTAGCGTGACGGCGAGCGATCCCTCGGCAGACAGAATGATAGCCGAAAGCCTTGCGTGTATATCTTCTAAGGACGGCCAGAGACGGACGACAAGTGAAAGGCCGAAAATCGCACACAAGGCCAAAGAAACGCCGAAGGTGCCGGAAAGTAGGCTGGGACAGCTCCCACCGTCGACGGAAAGCCCTAGCCTGCCAGAACACTTCTCAGAAGGCGAAGGCACCTTATCTTCGACGCTATGGGACAGATCTAGGCAAATACAAGGAGAAGAAACTCCTTTTTCACTCCCAGACCGCTCTGGCCTACCTCAGTGGACCTTAGAAAAGTTACAGTCCTGTATGGACAAGTTAGACAGATTCATGGCCATTCCAGAAAATAGGACACCTAAAAGACCTAGGGAGGTACTCCTAGAAAGCCCAAGGGCTAAATATCCAAAGTTGTTCTATAATCCCTTTCAGGAGGATATGAACTCTTACAACCTCACCGAAGAGCACACTCTCTTCCAGGAAGGAGAGGAGTTCATTAATGATGAAAACCAACAAGAGGGAGAAGGCTTCCATGAGGACACTAACATAAGTGAGGAAGGGTACGAAGAAGACCCAGGTGAGGGTGACCCAAATCCCTGGCGGTCACCATCAGGGTCTACAGAGCCAGACATTATAGACATCAGACCACACCAGTTAGGAACCCTTCGCCTGTTGACGATCAGCCCACCTTTAACGCGCTGCTGAGGAAGGCAGCAGCACATTTTGAGGTCGAAACTGGGGAGGTCACCCCAGACACTGACTTCGTGGAAAGGATTATCAAAGAAAAACCCCCCACCAGCCAAACAATTCCAATACTCGCCTCTGTTAAGAGACAAATCAACCCTTCACTGGCCACCTCTGCACTAGTAAGAGGGGTTAATCCAAGAATCAAAAAATTGTTCTCACCCTCTCAATCAGACCCACTATATATTAAGGGTCACTCAATCCCGGACTCCTTAGTGGTGACTAACACTAGGAAAAGGGCTGGGGTTCCACTGTCTACCAGCGAGGCACCCCCGGATAAAGAGGGGAAAAAGCTTTATGCCCTAGCCAAAAGAATTACCACCTCGGCAGCGTTCTCAACTAGAATTGCAAATAATAACACATTGCTGGCAAGCTACGCTGATGCGCAATGGAGAAAGCTTAAGCAGGACATCGAGGAAGTCCCTGAACCCCTAAAAACTAGATTGCTGGCTACAGTTAATGAAGGGTCTCTGGTCAACCAATGCATCGTTAAGAATACCCTCGATGCAGCGGAAACAGCTGGCCGCTCTTTGGTACAGGGAATTCTGCTGAAGCGCCACGTCTGGCTTTGCAATTCCGGGTTTAAGGCGGAAACGCAAGCGGCGCTCATTAACAAGCCTATTGAAAAGTCTAACCTCTTTGGAAAGGCAGTGGACAACGCACTGGAAAATGCGAAAAAAGAATTTGATACCATAAAGACCTTGGACCAAATCTCAAAGCCCCCTAACAGGCGGGGATTTGGCAACAAGCGTTCTTTTCGTGGCCAACGCCAGCAACAGAATCAACAACTTCAATATTCTGCCAACAACTACCAAAGTAATAGTGGGCAGTACAATCAGAGAGGTCAACGCCGTGGCAAGGGGATAGGCCTTGGTTCCACCCCTAGAGGCTCCCAAGCCACCAACAACACCAAGTGACGCGAAGATTCGAGTCCCCTCTATGCATCGCCGGTCGGGGGCCGGTTAACATCCTTTCTTCCAGCATGGGAGGGAATAACATCAGACTGCTGGGTACTATCCACCGTAGCCCGCGGCTACTGTATAGAGTTCAACAGTTCCCCAACATACAGACCCCCGAGGGGACGACGCATGACACCAGAACACCTCGCCATCCTTCTCCAAGAAGTGGACCAGCTACTGGAAAAAGGAGCTATAGAGGTTGTGCCTCTATCTCAGGTAACGGAAGGTATTTATTCAGTGTACTTCCTTGTACCCAAAAAGGATCTAACCATGCGCCCTGTATTAGATCTGCGCCCAGCGAACAAGTTTGTCAAACCCCAAAAGTTTCGTATGGTGACCTTACAGGAAGTGATCCCACTGCTATCACAGGGAGATTACATGACAACACTGGGCAAGAAAGATGCATACTTTCATATTTTAATGTTGCCAGCGCACAGAAAATACCTCAGGTTCATGATAGAGGGCAAACACTACCAGTTCAGAGTGCTACCCTTCAGCATAGCATCTGCACCAAGGGTATTCACGAAAGTACTGGCAGTGGCAGCGGCCCACCTGCGCAGGTTATCCATCCCAGTATACCCTTACCTCAACGACTGGCTCATAACGGGGGATTCTTACGAGACATGCTTCTCAAACACCCAAAAGACTGTAGACATTTTGTTCCAACTGGGCTTCTCCATCAACGAGAAGAAGTCCAGCTTAGACCCCAGCCAAGTCAAACAATTCCTAGGGGCTCTAATTCGAACAAAGGACGGCCTCTTCTTCCCCTCCAATGAGAGGGTCCAAAACATGGTGTTTCAGATCCCCCAATATGTGGCAGGTCGGGAGGTGACGGTGCGCAAAGCGAAGCGCTTGCTAGGAATGATGGCGTCATGTATTTATTTGGTACCTCATGCGCGCCTGCGCATGCGCCCAATGCAAGAGTGGCTCAACAGCCAGTGGTGTCAGGCCAGCGGACAATGGGACGATCTAGTGGTGGTCTCGCAGGCCTTGGTTCTCTCGCTATGGTGGTGGACAAAGGAAAACCTGGTAAGAGGGAAACCCTTTGCCACACCCGCAGTGGAAGCCACTCGAACCACAGACGCATCCCTCACAGGATGGGGGGCTCACCTATCCCATCAGACTGCTCACGGAGTGTGGACTCCGAGCGTAGCATCCAAGCACATAAACCTATTGGAGGTACTGGCCGTGTTCAAGGCACTAAAAGCCTTCCAGGATCACCTACAAGGGAAGACAGTGATGGTCCATACGGACAGCACCACAGCCATGTACTACCTCAACAGGAAAGGGGGCACACACTCTCCAGCACTGTCCAAGCTGTCCCAGAATATCTGGAAGTGGGCTCTCAAACACATGTTACTACTGTCGCAACATGTACCAGGGGAACTCAATCTGCTAGCAGACGAACTCAGCAAAGACTTCCCTCTGCCCTCAGAGTACGATTGGCAGTTGCACGAAGACATCGTCATCTTCACAGAATGGGGATTCCCAGAAATAGACCTGTTTGCAACTCTGGAGAACTCACAATGCCAAGATTACGCCTCCCGGTACCCCCAGAACCAATCCAAGGGGAACGGTTTATCGATTCCATGGTCAGGGAAATTTGCTTACGCCGTTCCCCCGACTCCCCTTCTCAACAAGATTGTGCACAAGATGCACCAGGAACAAGTTACCATGATACTAGTGGCCCCTATGTGGGCCCGGCAGCCATGGTTCGCTCACTTGATGGAGATGTCTCTATCTTCCCCCATTGAAACTTCCCTGCCCGCACAACATGCTGTCACAGGGCAAGGGCAAGACACTGCATCCATACCCTCAGACCATGAACTTAGCAGCCTGGCTCCTGAGATCATAGAATTTGGACACTTACAACTCCCGCAGAGATGCATGGACATCCTCAGGGAGGCTAGAAAGCCTAACACTCGTCACTGTTATTCTAGCAAATGCAAGAGATTTGTCATCTGCTGTAGAGGAAGAAGCATCGACCCAGTTGACTGCTCCCCCACGCACATTGTCCTGTACCTGACCCATTTACTGGACTCGGGTCTAGTGTTCAATTCCATTAAAGTCTACCTAGCGTCACTTTCTTCATACACCACTTCCCAGCTTAAAGTGTCGTGGTGGAAAGTCCCAGTTATCAAAGCCTTCATGGAGGGAGTAAAGAGAATACACCCTCCGATAGCAAACCCAGCTCCCGGCTGGGACCTGAATGTGGTACTTACCAGACTCATGGGCTCACCCTTTGAACCCATGCACAAAGCAACTCTCAAAGACCTCACTCTTAAGACCGCTTTCCTAATAGCTATCACCTCCATTAGGAGAGTAAGTGAACTACAGGATCTTTCTGTTTTAGACCCCTTTGTAGCAGTTCACAAAGATAGTGGTTCTACGCACGCACCCAAGGTTTGCACCGAAATTCATCTCAAAATTCCATGTAAACCAGTCAATAGAACTACCAACGTTCTTTCAAAACCCTTCCAATTCGGGAGAAAAAAGTCTGCATACACTTGATGTGCGCAGAGCTGTCATGTTCTACATGGAAAGAACCAGACCACTGAGAAAGACTAATCAGTTCTTTGTCTCGGTGGCAGCAGGAAGAGAAGGATATGCAGTTTCAAAATCCACTATATCCAGGTGGATTGTTCAATGCATCAGTCTCTGTTACACTCTTGCTAAGAGAGAACTACCCTTCAAGCCAAGAGCACATTCTACTCGAGGCACTGGGGCATCCATAGCATTCATTGCAAATGTTCCCCTTGAGTCCATCTGCAAAGCGGCAACCTGGAGTTCTGTGCACACTTTTACAAAACACTACTGTCTAGATGCACACTCTAGATCTGACTCCCAGGTGGGACAGGCAGTATTAAGACATCTTTTCTCTACTGTTCCTTCTCATAACCCACCGCCAACTCCGGGTACTGCACGATAGTCTATGCACAGCATGTGATTCTAATTCTAAGCAGATTAACAAACATCAGAAGACAATGCATTACTTACCGTAAAAGCATTTCTGATGGTTGTATCTGCTTAGATTCACATGCGCCCACCCTTCCTCCCCGCTCGGATGGAAGGAACATAGACCCCTTTCTACATCTCTCTCTCTTTTCTGTACTCACTCACGTATAGAAGGCTCCCTCAGGGCAGAAAAAATACAAACAGAGGGACCTCGACGCGTGAGGGATTGTGGGTACAACGCATGTCACTATAGGGATAGTGTTACAGACACGCCTTGTAGACGTCCCCTTTTCGACTACGAAAAACATAATGCAATACTCCGCAGTGACCAATGGATGTCGGACTATGGACAGCATGTGAATCTAAGCAGATACAACCATCAGAAATGCTTTTACGGTAAGTAATGCATTGTCATATATATATATATATATATATATATTTCCGAGCTTGTGGCGGTACACCCTCTTTTGGCGCCGCTGTGCTGTTTCGGCTCGGGCCTTTTTGGCGCTCCTATTTTGGCGCTCTCTTTTTGGCGCAGGGGCCTTTCTGGCACGGCCGATTTGGCGCGAGGGACGTTTGGACGTGGTTGACATTGCAGCTAGTCTAATCTCCCTCACGCCAAATTCAAACGCATCACTCTTTGCAAATGCAGCACGTTGAGGTACGGTGCCCGTTAACGTGTTGCATTTGCAATGGGAGGGCGTTTAGAAACCAGCAACCAAAAATATGTAGCAGTCATATAAATATTTTCTTTTATTTAAAAGGGTGCATGTCCATTTAACTCCGTATCCTCCAATCGTGTTTTGAATTGAATAAAACAACTCAATTTTGAACTTCAGATACCTTTTTAAAACCAACTAATATTTACTCCCAATTTCATATGAAAGTTTATACTGATTTCAACGTGTGTTACTCTCTGCATCATTTAACGTCTTTGGTGTTAGTTATCCCCGCTGCTAAATTTAAAAGTACGCCAAAAACAATACACTGAGGAGACATAAACGGGGCTAAACAAGACTGTGATTGATTAACAAGACTGTGATTGATTAACAATCTTGATAGCCATCGCAAGCAGAAAAACTTTGTTAACGAATATTGTGCAGCATTCATATTCTACATTTCTCAAAGTGTTTGAGTTGGAAATCCCAAAGCAGGAACTGGCCGCTCCACTGCTTTAGCCTGTGTGCCGCGATTCTGGGTATAAATACCCACAAAAAGAAGAGCCCTCTCCTTGAAAGAGCAGTAACAGTCGCCATGGCAGGAAACAGTCTCAGATAGGGTGGGGAGTGAGGGTGTCTGGACATAGGCGTTCCTGAATGGGCATTGGGATTGGCATTTGAATGGGTGACCGTAGTTGCTTGGTTCGTGATGGCATCGTTTTTTTCTTTGCCAAAGCTATGCACCGTTGGGGGCCTGCTCTCCTAACTTGTGAAGTATGTGCACTTTTGTGTCCAGAAGATTTGTGCCTTCCATGTGCAACCACAACACTTGCCTCTGCACCTACGTTTGAAAATGGAATGTTTAAATATCCTTTGCATTTGCTAACAAAAAACTCCACTAAAAACAACAACACTTCTAACGTGTTCATGTTCGGGGAACATGCGTGTGGAATACAACCAATCCCTCATTGGTTAGCCACACTTTTCACACTGTTTTATTATATGGGGCTTTATAGAGCGCCACAATCAATCACTAGTTGGCATCTCAGCGCTGTAGGAGTAATGAACATATAGCCAGATGGGTGCATGGCACACCATGTGTCCGTATGCGCTGTGCAAGATTTTGCACCTTATGCTACGGGTGTGAGGAAACTTGGTTGGTTTAAATCGGTGATCATTGCATATTAATAACTGGTATAAAAGCACACTGATGCCAACGAAGCGGCTTCGAATCATTGCCCGCTAATGCTTATCTCTAATTAGAAGAGTGTTGTGTAACATGGATAACCGAAGCAAAGATTATAAGCCGAGAACAGTGGTTTTGGAGTTGCACGAGACATGCCTGGTGGCCAAGAAGGATCAATTATCAGTGTGCTTTAATTTAGTGTTTTTAGAGAAACAGGAGAAACGACATGGGGATCTTCGTGCTTTAGTTGGAGCTGGGTATCTTTAGGGTCTTTTTTATATCAAACCACAGACCAATTCCATGACATTGGGCCTCATTACAAGCTTGGCGGTCCAGTAATAACGATACTGGTAAGGGAGTACCGGCATCCATTACCTGACCGGTGCATTACAACCTGCAATGCCGGTGCTAACGGCATCACCAGGGACCCGCTGTGACTGGGTAGCACCAACCCAGAATGGGCGCGGGCACGCGGCAGCCGTGCCAATAATAACGGCATGGCGCAAAGTAGGGCACATTACGAGTTGCATGGACAAGCACTTACCGGCATCCAGATACCGGTAAGAAGGGTTACCACAATGCTGGTAACACCGGCATCGCGGGGCAGCCGCTGACAGCAATCTGCTGTGTCCAGACCTGCCACAGGTGCACACAATCAGCACAGGTGGAGGCAATGGAGTCTGGCCCAGCACAAAAGGAGCACACCCACGTGTCATGATGCCTACCCCCGGAGTACCAGGCCAGGCCCAGCACCCCCGGGAGCAGGCATCACGCCCCCGGGTAAAAGCCCAGCGGCCCTTTATAGGGGCTCTTTGGACTCTGTCCTGGCGCCATAGGCGCCAGGCTCATAAGGGGGAAGTGTTTGGTGCACTTACCTGAAGCAGACCATGCTGCACACTCACCTGATGCAGACCATGCTGCATGAAGAACCAAGCCGAATGAGGCTTAGGAGGGACTATTTTTCTGAAGGAACTATTTTGTTACTTGGGTGGGGCTGTGGAAGAATACTCACCTGGAACTTCTTCCAAGGCTATTTAAGCAACGCCCGGACAGCCACACGTGCTTCGCGTTGTTCTGCATCCCAGCAGCTGAACGCTCACTGTGTCGGCTCCTGCACCTGGACTCCAGCCACGCCTGCCTCGAACCTGGAACACCTGTAAGGAAAGAAGAGAAGAGAAAGGTGAAAACCAAGAACTTATTCAACCTTCTTACCTGCATCCGGAATCTTCACGCCAGCATTCCTGAAGGAAGACTTCAATTTAAAAGCACCGCGTTGCTCGCTGCAGCGCCGCGCTTCACTCACCTGTTCCCGAGACGCCGCCCGGCTCCATCGCGGCTCTCAGCACCAGTCGCCACATCTCTGCACCTAGGGGAGAGAAGAAGAGACAAAAGGTGAGCAAGGGAACACAAGAGGAAAGCCGAATTTTCAGCCATATTACTTACCGGCTTTTCTTGGTGAACCATTCCACATCTCGGGTCGGCGCAGCATCTTTGGCAGGTACCGCACCCCGGCCCCTGTGGGGAAAGGACAAAAGACATTACTGGGGAATTATAAAGACATTTAGAGGGGTCGCCCTCATCACTAACTCACCTGATTTTACCACCGGCAATTTAACCCCTCAACGCATCGCCTTGGTTCTGCACCAGAAATAAAGGACAGATCACAGGTTAGGAGAAACAACATAAAAGGAGGCTCACACTTGAACTTTTGCATCTTCATACTTACGGTGTATCGCTCAGAAAAGTCAAGTGGATTTGCCAGCGCCATTCTGAAAACCAGTGAAGTAACTGGACGAACGCGCGCCCCTGCACCAGAAGCAGGATGGAGAGTTCATCCTTCCAAACCATAAGGTGAGCTTAAACCGGGGGGTTTTGGAGGAAGTCAGAAGAGAACGAAGGGGGAAAGTGGGGGAGCAAGCACACTATTCAGCAGACAGTTAATCCCCTTTCTAATCTGCAGAAGGATATTCCTACGGGCCAGACAAGCAAGATTTGGGGGTCCTGTTCAATCGGTGGTCCGAATTCTGCGCATCACGCTTGAAGAGGCCACAGCAACCCAGACCAGACCAGCGCCTCCGTGGGAGCCAGGTGAGCGTTACACCACGCACCACACCCCTTCCAAGTCCAAAATGATACCACTAGCAGTTGCCATACAGGGGCTGGAGGACATGCCTGCACTGCTACTCCTTGATCAGGCAGTAAACCATGGAATGCAGAGGAGGAGAAGGAGGGTGAGATTGGACCAACACTTGTCACCAGTGCAGGCAGTGGTTCCCCGCAGGCAGCAACCAATCCCTCGCATAAGGGCCAGTCCATTTGACTTAACCCCAGCACAGATCCACACCCTGTAATGCCTGGACAGGGACACCAACACCACCATCGTGGATCTCCTTCATGATGACCTGGTCAGCCTGATCAACATCTGCACCGCCACCCCCCCCTCTGCTGAAGGTAGTGTCTGTGCCCCACTTCTTGGCCACATGCACCTACCAGCACACAGTGGGGCAGCTGCATGGCATCTTGCAGCCATGTTTTTGCAGTGTGCTGAAGCAGGAGCTGGATTCACTTCAAAAGCATGCAAGTGCCTACATATCCCTACCACGGACTGCACAGGAGGTGAATGACACCAAAATTGCATTTCATGCACTGGCAGGCATGCCTAACGTCATTGGTGCCCTCGACTGCACCCATGTGGAGTTGGTAGTCCGGCATGCCATGGAGGTGGTGTACCGCAATTGGAAGCAATACCACTCCATCAATGACCAGATGGTGTGTAATGCAAGTAAGATGATAACACATTGCTGTGCCAGATACCCAGGATCCACACATGATGCAATGGTGCTGCAGAACTCCACGCATCCCCGCTACATGGAAGGACATGCTGCACAACGTGCCTGGCTGTTGGGTAAGTCTGACCTCAGGACCATGGGGTTTATATTGGGGGGGGGGCGGGATCACATGCGTATGCAACCTGTCTGCTTCCCGGGCCATGGGGGTTTATTTGGGTGTATGGACACTGTCGTTGGTGGCAAACACTGTGACCCTTATCATCCCAACCTGATGCATGACACCGACATTGGATGCAGATGTACCATGGCCTCACATAAATGTACAAATGTCAGACTTCAATTCAGCACCCACCCCAGCACATGTTCACTGGACATCATTAGACTGCACACACAGGTACCACAATGCACCATCATGCAATCACAAGGCTGAATCCACATGAGCGCATCAAAGCACATCGTAGGTCATGCATCCATGACTGTGCAAAATTAAATGCCACTCAGGGAATCCCCTGTCACTGCCCCTCCACGACAGGAACACTGCATAACACCATGCCATTATGTGCAGATGAGGGCAAACTTAAGAATCCCATGTCACAAGGATGCTGAAACATCACCAACATGTGTGATTGGTGCGTGAACAATCCACAGTACATAAGTACCAGCATGTCAGTCGACACCCTGCAAAGGAACGTATCCCTACACTTGCAGACCATACCACCATTCGCATTGTGCCATGGTTACATGGGTGAAGGTGTTGAGGGACATGTGCATGGCATCATCAATTATTTGAAGGCATGATAGTCAAACCCACCTGTATCATGTTGGACATCAGCCAAATGCATCATACAGTGCTCATCATGCATTTAGTTCCAGTCCCTGCCACAAATCCCTCATATGTGAGTACATCATGGACCGTCTCACTTCATCTGGTTGAGTGGTGTATCTCATGTTAAGGTCAATAAGTTGAGTACGTCATCTATGCCCCCCAACCATCGGTTGCGAAATAGTACACAGGCCTGATATTTGCCCAGATGTGATGGCAAAAGCTACCATTGAACATGAACAATGTACAGGCAGTGCACACATGGAATGGCATGAAAATTCACAATCGCACATTATTTTGCTCCCGTGCAGGTGATGCTGGCTATCCTCTGAAGCTGTGGCCCCTTACCCCTGTCGGGCATCCACTGAACCGGCACAAAGAGGACTACAATCGTGCACATACATGCACTTGTGTGGTGATAGAGCAGACCTTTGGCCTGTTGAAGGCACGGTTTCGCTGCCTCAGCAGGTCGGGTGGGGCGCTCATTTACGTGCCTGAGAAGGTGGGCAAGATTGTATTGGTATGTGCCATGCTGCACAACATGCACACTTCTGCCACCCGACATGGACCAGACACCACTGGGTGAGGAGGATGTTGACGATGAAGAAGATGCTGCACATCGGCCACGTCGCGATGGGCGTGATGGACGTGCTGTACGCAAATCATTGATTGCACATTATTTCTGATGGACTGGGTCACAGAAGGTGCTGAAAATGTGGAACACTCGGCACTGGGATTGGGGGACTCTCTGCACTGGTCACTGTTGAACAATAAATTGACAAACACTCCAGAAGCAATGTCCAGTCATGTTATTTTTTTCACACACAAATGGAATATGTACACGAATTAACCTTCTACCCGCAGTATTTTACAGACTACCTCCAACACCCCCACGACCCCATTCCCGACCCCTCACACACACCCACGCCCCCTAAGGAGAAGTCTTCCAAATCATTTCTGTCCTCTGGGCCATCGCAATCGCCACATGACAGGTCTCCGAAATTAGGCCTGTTTCAGACACTGCACCGAAAAAGGCTGTCCTTTTGCACGCCGTTCAAATCAAAACCTTTGGCACCACCTTCTTGCGCATCGAACTTGCAGGAATTGATCAAACATGCACGGTCACGCTTTTATGGTCCAAAACATCGAAACCCCCCAAAAAGTTTGCAGTTGTGCCATCTCAGTCCTCGCAGAATAGCGGCTATACTCCCATACAGACACCCTATCAGGGGCTCTTAGTCATAAGGAACATGCACCACTTCAAAACACTCCTGCCCCTCCTGTATTTCCTCGGTCCACTGAGTGGACCCCTTAAAGCTTTGACAGGGTGATGAGGAAGATATCTTGTTTTGTGGACTTTATGGACCATCAGCCTCAAGAGTTTACAAGCCCTTAGGGCCCTGCACAGGGGGAAAGGGTAGCCAGCGGCTGACTCACCTATGGATAATATGAGAAACCAGAAGTTGTCTCGCCCGCTAGTCCCCGGGGATCTGTCATCCAATTTGCCAGGACACGTCCAGCGCTTTTGGATCCAGTTCCTAGGGGTGGACCAGTGTGGGAGGATTACCTGGGTGGGGGGGTCTTCGGGGATAAGGATTGGGAGTGGGAGTGGGACACAGGATGGTGATACACCGTATCCCCTTCCCTGTAACACCTTTACCCCATCCAACCAGGTAGGATACTTAGGAACTCAACCCCCTGCCTTCACAACACAAACACTTTCTCACGAGAGCACGCTATGAGAGAAAACTGACAAACACCCGAGCTGTATACCTCAGATGTCCCAATACAATGGTCAGGCAGGCTCAGGCAATTACTCACCATCACACACACCTGATTTCTATTACACTCCCCCACACGGATAAAAGGCGGAACACGAGGGCATGCTCTGAGCGAGGCAAATCACACGAGGAAACATCAGTTTCAAGATGGCAGTTTAATGCAAGGAAGAAGACTGCGAAACCAAAGGGGATCACACGGAGGGAAGATCCTTTGACCTTTTTGACAAGTAATCTTTACTTCTCCAGCTTTGGATCTTTCATGGATTCACATGCTTAGTATATTCCCTGTCGTCAGGCTGGGAATCCTCGGTAAGTTATAGAGACATTTTCCATAGGAAAAATTCCAACACTTTTGTGTCCTATCTACGTCGTTTTGGGCAGCGCCCGCCGGCGCCACTAGGACGTAGGGGTATATATAGCTCTGCCCCCGCGCTCCCTCAGATTTCAACCGTCTTCCAAAGTGGTGGAATTACCTCGCGTATCTGCTATTTTGTTAGGTTGTTCTTTCTACTTCTGAGACTGTTTGTTCTTCTTAAGATAATGTCTGGAAAGGCGTTGTTTTGTCTGTGTGCTACGTGCGGCCTTAAGAAGGTGTACAAAGGGAATGGTCATATGGACTGCATTTACTGCCTTCATCCTCACCATACGGCGGATTCTGTCAGGGTTTCTCCCAAAAAACCCTCTAAGATCGAAAAAGACGCCGGGTTGATTGGCTCAATGACAGAGCGGGTGTATACCCGGCATTGGAGGTGGGCTCCACGGCCTCAAAAAGTAAGTCGGAACCCCTGACAAAGAAGGCACGTGCTGCCGAAAAACGAACCTCGGAGTCAGCCGAAAAACGGCCCTCGGAAAAACATTCGGAGAAACATTTGAAGGCCTCCTCCTCTTCACACAAGGCGTCGTCTTCTTCCTCCTCATCTAAAAAGGAGAGAAAAGAACCATCTAAATCCTCCTCAGGAGACCGTCATAAGTCTATCTTGAGTCGAGAGGCTGCGGCCAGCAAGTCGGCCCCAAAAGCGGCGGGAACACCTCAAGGCCCTGCGCCACTGGCTTCGCCGATGACCCGCTCGTCGACACCTGCGTCATCGGCGGCTCCTCCCACATGTCAAACTGCGGCGGTAGGAAACATATCATCGACGGTGGTCCCGTCGATGGGATGGCAACCGGAGGTTTTCGATCCCGTCCCGCCGGAGGCCCTGCTTCAACCAGAGGCGACTTTTCCATCTCGTCGGCTGACGAGGAACACAACACGGTCTCGGTCTGCAGCCGACCAGCGCGATGTCGCTCTTGGGTGTGGGTTCCATCCCTACTACCTCGTCATTACTGAACCCCCAGGCGGTTCTGTCCTTGGAGGTGCTAAATAAGCTACAAAAACTTTTACAGCATTTGGACACACAAATACCTCAGCCTGGGGTCCCGACACGGAGACAGTCTACGCCATTCGTCGACGAGCCGGGCCCGGCTCCTCGCTCGTCGACCAGGAATACGGCCGCTTCCCACGCACCGGAAGATTGCCCTACCCTGCAAGAAGAAGGAGAACTATAGGACTCTGACCGTGAGGAATCGGGTTCAGACATCTCACTATCCCCCTCAAGGGACCCAACTTGGGACTCTGAAGCGGAGATGGAAGCTCCGAGAAGCCCAGCACAGCCATCGCCACCTGACGACGTGGGTGCATTCCATGCCATGAGTAAGGCGTGTTCGGAGTTTGGCCTAGTCCCTGAAGAGGAGAAAAAGGATGGTTTTCTTTTTGATCATATGGGCAAGAGAAGGAAATCCATATTCGCCATCCCGATTTTGGATCATGTCTGGCAAGAGGGCCTGAAGACCATGCGGCACCCGTTCTCTGAACCGGCAGTGAAAGGTCGTTTGGAGAAGAAGTTCAAGGCTCCGGAATCAACTCCCAAGTGCCTGACGTCTCAACCTTCGCCGGAGTCGGTGGTATCGGCGGCGGCGGCGAGAAAGGCCAGGTCTCAACATAAATGCACGACCCCTCCAGACAACGAGGCCAGGAGACAGGACGCTTTCGGCAAGAAGGTGCTGTCCGTCGGCGCGACTACAGTTAAAGCAGCCAACTCCTTAGCGATTATGTCTAGGTATGACAGGGAAATGTGGCACCAACTGGCTCCTATCTTGGAGCATTTGTCGGAGGAACATAGAAAGTCTGCAATGTTGCTAGTGCGGGAAGAAGAGGAGGCCTCCAACCATGCCATAAACATTGCTGTCGACCTAGCCGAGTCCAGTTTTAAGCAAATCAATAATGGCGTAGTTCTACGTAGACAAGCCTGGCTCAAGTGCACTATGTTCAGACCGGAGGTGCAATATAAAGTCTTGGATATGCCGTGTGAAGGGGAGCAACTGTTCGGTGAAAAAGTTGATGAGACCTTGAAGGGCATGAAAGAGGATACTGACACGGCACGGTCACTCAGAGCCCTCCAGAGTGGTAGGAATTTTCATTCCTTTCGTCCTTTTTAGAGGGGCCTCTGGTAACTCCCGGTTTGGGTCATCTAGAGACCGAGGTTTCACCAGACCTTCCTACTCGTCCCGAGGCTACAGGTGTGCGGCCCAATCTTCTCGTAGAGGAAGAGATTACCAAACCTCCAGAGGGCGGGGGGCCTACCCTTCGTGGACGAAAGATAAACAAACCAAGAGCCAACAATGACATGCTTCAGGGCGTCCTGGGGAGCCGAGTGTCTCGTCGCATCGACGAGTGGGAGCGCATAACAACGGACCAATGGGTTTTGGACACGATTCATCTGGGACATTCTCTACAGTTCAAGGGCAAGCCACCACACATTCCACCAGTGTTCTCGGCCCAGCCCCACCTTCAAATACTACTACACGAGGTGGTGCTTATGCTGCAGAAAGGGGCTATAGAACTGGTCCCGGTGGCAGAAAAAGGACAGGGAGTGTACTCCCGGTACTTTGTCGTCCAGAAACCAAATGGAAAATGGCATCCCATTCTGGATCTACGAGCGCTCAACAAACTGCTCAAGAATTTAAAATTCAATATGCTGACGCTTCAGGAGGTGATCCGATCGATACAACCCGGAGATTATTTGTCGTTGCTAGACCTTCAGGACGCATACTTCCATATCCCGATGCGTCGACGGCACAAAAGATTTCTGCGGTTCGTCGTCGGACGAACCCACTATCAGTTCAGGGTCCTCCCGTTCGGCCTAAAATCGTCCCCCAGGACGTTCACCAAATGTCTGGCTCCAATAGCAGCCTGGTTAAGAAAGGAAGGACACCATGTGTACCCTTATTTGGACGATTGGCTAGTGAGGGGACTGTCTCCAGAGAGGGCAAAAGAAAGCCTGGATGCCGCCCTGTCCCTCCTGCAACGTTTGGGCTTCGCAGTGAACTTTGACAAGTCCTCGTTAAAGCCTTCAAGGCCTTGGTCTTTTTGGGGGCGGAGTTCCACACACAGTCGGGACTGGTGAAGCCATCCCTCGAAAGGATTCACAGACTGCAACAAAAGGCACCGGAATGGGAGGTCGACACCAGAGTGTCAGTACGAAGGTACATGTCCCTGCTGGGTACCATGTCGTCCTGCATACCCTTGATAGACAACTGTCGCCTCTTCATGAGGCCTCTTCAGGAATTCTTGGCGGATCGATGGGCACAGAGTCGAGGACGCTGGTCGGACAAGTTGACCATCAACGGCCAGCTCGTGCAGGCGCTTCAATGGTGGAGAATCTCCATACACCTAACGAAGGGAATGCCCTTACTGGAGCCTGCGTTCCAGAAGACAGTGGTCACGGATGCTTCTCTAACTGGGTGGGGAGCGCATCTGGACTCCTTACAGGTTCAGGGTCGTTGGTCATCGGAAGAGTCGTCCCTCCACATCAACCTGCTAGAGTTGAGGTTGGTGCGTTGGGCCCTAAAATCCTTTCTGCCACAGATAAAGGGCTCAGTGGTGAGAATCATGACAGACAACACGACAACCATGTTTTATCTACGGAAGCAGGGAGGAACTCGCTCCAGGAGCCTGTTGACAGAGGCCCAGGAGATCTGGCATTGGGCCCTACAACACGACATACATCTGTTGGCGTTCCACTTACCAGGAGTGAAAAATGTGCAAGCAGACGCTCTCAGCAGAGAGATTAATTGTCTACACGAATGGGAACTGAACGATCAGCAACTGCACCGTGTCTTCGCGGAATGGGGGCAAGTTTCTGTATGCCTTCCCCCCCATTCCCTCTCATCCGTCGGACTCTGCAATGGATCCACAGATATCCTTGTCGGGTGATCCTGGTGGCCCCGTATTGGGCCAGACAAGTGTGGTTTTCCGATCTACTTCACCTCTCAGCGGCAGAACCAATGAGGTTCCAGAAGATCCCCAACCTTCTATCTCAGGAGAAAGGGACCGTTTGGCATCACGACCTGGGCAACCTCAGTCTGACAGCCTGGCTCCTGATTTCGCCGAGTTTGGCGCGTTAGCGATTCCAGCGGATTGCCGTCGTATTTTGCAAGCCGCAAGGGCACCTTGCACGAACACTTCATACACATACAAATGGAAAAGGTTCTGCATATGGTGCGCAGGTCAACCAGGTCTGGTCCCGCGGGCGATCACACCGGAACAACTCCTACCATACTTGTTGCTCCTGGCAAATAACAGGTTATCTGTCTCATCCATAAAGGTGCATCTAGCTGCCATCTCGAAATTTACTCGGAAGAGACATTCCACTCCACTGTTCAGTGACCGCCTAGTTAAACACTTCCTTAAAGGGTTGTTTCGAACCTTCCCTCCCAAGAAGAAGTTTCCTCCGATCTGGAGTCTGAACCTGGTCCTGGCAGCCCTGATGAAACCCCCTTTTGAACCAATGTCATCGACATCATTAACATTTTTGTCTTGGAAATTGGCTTTCCTGGTGGCCATTACCTCTGCTCGTCACCTGTCGGAAATACAAGCTCTAGTGATCGACCCTCCGTATTTGAGGTTTTTCAGTAATAAAGTCGTGCTGGCCACTAACCCGCATTTCATACCTAAAGTACCGTCCATGTTCCATAAACACGCTGCTATAGTGTTGCCTACATTCTTTCCAACACCGTCTTCAGTGGCAGAGAAGACTCTCCATACTTTGGACGTGAAAAGAGCTTTGAAATTTTATCTCCATCGCACTCAAAGCTTCAGAGACACGAGACAACTCTTCGTAGCTTATGGTCCTGCGGCTAGGGGTAAAGCGATTTCAAAACAAGGACTATCCAGATGGGTGTCTTCGGCCATTTCTTATTGTCATTCCTAGGCCGGAAAGCCGCTAGAAAAGCGTCCAAAGGCCCATTCGATAAGATCTACATCGTCGTCGACGGCTTTGTGGTCCGGAATTCCGCTGGAGGATATCTGCCAAGCGGCTTCCTGGTCGGTACCACATAAGTTTACCCGACATTACTGTCTCGCACAGCAACATGCTGAAGATACACAGATGGGGTGGGCAGTACTACGTCACCTGTTCCAATAAGTTAAGCCCCAAGTGGGGTTACATCCTTCGGCAACTATGCTTTAAAGTGTCGTGTCTTTTCAGTGAACATACTATAATGTAATGTGTTGCCATAGTAAATGGGCACTGGGCTTGTACAGTGAACATGCTGTAATGTAATAAGTTGCCATAGTAAGTGGGCACTGTGCTTGTTGTGATGTTGGTTTGCATACACGCCTCCAATGTTGGGGGATACTGCTATACAATCTATTCTAAGCATGTGAATCCATGAAAGATCCAATGCTGGAGAAGGGAATAGTTTCTTACCTGTAACTCCATTTCTCCAGCATTGGTATCTTTCATGGATTCACACGCGCCCTCCGGCCTCCCCTGAGCATGCAAACCAGAGATCCCCCATACTACTTTGGGGGCTGAAATCTGAGGGAGCCGCGGGGGCGGAGCTATATATACCCCTACGTCCTAGTGGCGCCGGCGTGCGCGGCCCAAAACGACGTAGATAGGACACAAAAGTGTTAGAACTTTTCCTATGGAAAATGTCTATATAATTTACCGAGGATTCCCAGCCTGACGACGGGGAATATTCTAAGCATGTGAATCCATGAAAGATACCAATGCTGGAGAAATGGAGTTACAGGTAAGAAACTATTCCCTTCCACAAAACCTCAAGAATAGAAAGCATAAGACCAGGAAACCAGGCTGAGGAATCCTGCATTGTGTGTCAGAGGTACCCGTGGCCCTTCCACATCGATAATCAAGGCGGGGAGAATCGCCAGCTGCTGTGGTACTGTCCTTGGCTCCAACAAGAAAGCAGCGTCGGTGAAATCAACACAGCCAGTGAGTTGAGGAGACGCATACAGGACCAGTCTGTGTTGAAGCCAAGGTTGCAAGCAGAAACATTGTATGGCGAGCGCTGGATCTGAGAACATGGAGTGAAACGTGTGTGATAACCAATGTGAGTAAAGTTGAACTGCAGATGAGGGATTGATTGAACTTTGAAGTCAAAATATGATACCTTTGACAGAGTGGTCCAGTACCGTGTGCATGCTCAAAGGTCTCTGTAAGGTGTCCAGCTGAGGGTTGACAAAAGTGAAAGTGTGTCAAAGGATTGTGAATCGAAGTGGTCCTGCAACAAGTCAAGCAAAATCCTGTGCACAATCAAAAGTCTTCGATGTTGATTAAGTAAAGAAAGTTGATAAAGTTGGGCCAAGTCCAGCAGAGGGAGATCAATTGAAAGCTTTGTGTTAAAGGAAGTTTGTGTTCAAATAGATAAATTGGTCCGAGCCCTGCAGAGGGAGACAGATTAAAGATGTTGTGCTGAAACAGATCTAAGCCTGGCAGAGGGGTATCTGAGGTGAACACCATGAGTCACCCGAGAAATTGGATACGTGGAAATGCTACAAAATAGTGTATTTGTGAAAAACAACATATTGTGTTAAAGTGGATCTGAGCCCGCCGGAGGGGGATCGAAGGTGAACAATAAATCACCTGAGAAAAATGTGCGTAGGAGAATCCTGAAAGTAAAGTGACATCATCTGTTTGTTGCATCAGGCCCTCTCAAAGAAGAGACTTTTGAACGGCAAAGAGACTTTGGTACATTAGACTGTGATGTTGGGAGTTTTGAACTGCACCCTCGTGCTAGAGAAGCCAGAGACTGTGCTAAACTCGAGTGTGCTGCCTTATTCTGTGCTGAAAATGTGGGAAAGGGAAACCAATGGCTTGAATATCCTGACATATCATTTCTTGAACACTTTTCTTTTGCATAACATTGTTTCGAATGGATTGTGTCCTCCAAAGTATTCCACATCTTTGACATGTAATGTCCACAGCTGTGCACTTCGGAAGCTTTTTCAGCAGAGGGCGTCCTGCGTCGATGACGTTGGGTCAATGTCCCTCGAAGGCCTCTGTCGAGGGCGACGTCAGAGGATGTTATAAATAGGACGCACAGCGCCCGTAGCCTCAGATCTGTTTTTTCCACGAATGTGTTACCTTTGTGAGACTCGGCGCGCCTCGTGTGTTCATCATTACAATGTCTTTCTCTTGGACCCATCTGACTCTGCGGTCTGGCTTCAAGACCTGCCGGGATTGCAAGTCAAAAATGTCGCTCACTGACCCCCACCGCATTTGTTTGTGGTGACTGAGCGAGTCACATGACACAGACTACTGCTCGAAATGCCAGTCAGTGACTGCCAAGACCTTGCGGAAGGGGAAGCTCCATGTAGGTAGGAGCTCTAAGCCTGTTAAGTCCCAGACATCCAAGTCCAAGGGGGTTTCCACCGACGACTTGAGGGACGACTCTGCGTCGGAAGGAGTCCCGGGGATCTTGGTCCCGGAGTGGTTCCCACCACTCGTCTTCCTCGTCCCGGCACTCTAGGAAGCGCGGTCAGCGGTCGCCTTCCCTGTCCTCCTCAGAGGATGTTGCCTCGAGGAAGGTTACGTGCCTGACTAAGTCCTTGACTCTGGAGGAATGGGCGGCGTTTTAAGAATCTATGTTAGCGATTTAACAAATGCAAGGCACACGCCCAGTCGCGCCTTTTCACAAAGCAGCCAGGATCGGTCTTGTACCGTGGCTCGCATGCCTTCGGCTCAGGTTCACAACGGGAGCCTTCGAGGTCCCGTACGGACAAGGATTCGAAGAGTTGCAAGAGACGCATCTCTAGGTCTCGGCCCTAGTTCCCAGCGAGACCGCAGTTACCTACTGAGGGCTCGATGCCGGCATCGACTCAGTCAGCGCTGTATCCATCCGAATCGGACGTCAACGCTTTACCATTGTAGCAGCCACGGCACCTGTGTCGACGCCAAAGCCTTCGGCGATCACAACGTCTGGGTTGTTGACGCTCTCGACGCTTCGCTATCAACGCCTTCAGGGATTTGTTCTCGAAATTTGCCTTTGGAGTCCCCGGATATCGTGGATCCTCCAAGGAAGGCTGCGGCTAAGTCTGTGAGGCCAGTTTTGGACTCTGGGCCCTCTTCTCTCACCAGACCTGGGTTTCAACTCCCTCTGGCTGACCTTTATGACGAGGAGGAAAGGTCTGAGTTTGAGGACCCTGGTGAACTTGATGAAGCTCCACATTTTTCTGGAGACAGTCAGTTGGAGGAGTTGAGGCAGACCCTCCATGATGCCAGTGGGTTGGACACTTCCGCGGAAGTGGAGTTTGGTAGACCTGAGCCTGAGGCTCATGCAGTCTTTTCATACAGGAGGCTCTTGGTGCGGGTCTCAGAATATCTGGGCTGGATCAGTCCTCCTGAAGACTTTGTGCAGGATGATCTAACAGACATCTTAGATCAAGGTCCGTCCTCTGACCCGGTTTTGCCATTTCATCTTACCTTACAGAAAAGGTTGGCAGCTTCTTAGCAGTCCCCGGAATCTCTTCCGGCAGTTAATAAGTATTTGACCAAGAAATACCACCCTTCCGTTAGCGACCCCAGCTATTTATCTTCTCAACCCACTCCCGGAGATTTTGTTGGTTCAGACGACTATGGCCACCTCGAGGCAGGCGGAGTACCCTACCATCCTTCCGGATAGGGACGACAAACGATTAGACAGTTGGGCCCGGAAGGTATTTTCTGCTGGGAGCATGGCCTTGAAATTGGCCAACTCCACGTGTGCCTTGGCAAGGTTTTCACACACTCTGTGGAATTGTTTCTTTAGCGGCTGAGCATATTCCGGGTGGGGGCAAGGATGTCATGTGCGAGTCCCTTCATCGGGTTTGGATACGGCCAACCGTGTTAGCCGGTGCATAGCTGCGAGCACCGTTATACGTAGATTTGCGTGGTTGCGGAAGTCGGGGTTTGCTCCGGATGTGCAGGCTTGTCTTCTGAACATGCCCTTTGATGGTGTACATTTGTTTGGCAGCAAGGCTGACGAGAGCCTTGAGAGATTGCAGACCTCAAAATCTGCAGCGAAATCTTTAAGCACCGTGGTGTGTCAACCTCTGCCTTTTCGTCTTAGGGGACAGCAGTGGAGGGGAAGTTCTTTTTGTTACTACTCCTCCTTTGGTAGAACAAGAGGGGCTGCTAGTCAAAGGGGCCACCGAAAAAGTACCCGTAGTGGTCGGGGAAATCGTGGTGTCAAAGCCGCTCAGGCAGCTGGCTCTTTGCCTTCAGGCACTGCCACAGCCGCTTCCAAACCGTCAATGAGGTCATGTCCCATGGTTCGCCGGTTGGGGGCAGACTGTCTCAGCATCTCTGAGAATGGCGTGCCATTACTTCAGATGCGTGGGTTCTGGATACCATAGCCCATGGCTACTTCCTTCCCTTCCTTCAGTGGCCTCACGACAATCCTCCGGGGAAACTCTTTGAAGCTTCCGGATCCGCTCCTTTCGCAGGAAATCTTGAGCCTGTTGGAGAAAGGCACTATATAACTGGTGCCTGTATTGAAGAGTGACAAGGGACGGTATTCCCCTTGTTTTTTGATCCCAAAGAAAGATGAGGGATTGGACCCATCATGGACTTGCGTTGGTTGAACAAACTTCTCAGGAAGGACAAGTTCATGGTGGTCACTCTTTCTCAAGTCCTCCAGGCCCTTCAAATTCAGGATTGGTTGGTGTCTCTGGACCTCAAGGATGCTTACTTTCATGTGCCGATTCATCCTGCGCACAGGAAGTACCTGAGGTTTGCGGCTCACGACTCGCACTTTCTGTTTCGGGTCCTGCTGTTTGTATTGACCTCCGCCCGAGGGTCTTCACCAAGCTAATGGTGGTGGTGTCAGCATACCTCAGGCGAGGGAGGATTCACGTCTGCCCCTACCTGGACGATTGGTTGATCCAGGCACGCTCTTCCGAGCAAGCGTTGGATCATCTCGGTCTCACCTGCCGCACCCTCCACAGGCTGGGCTTCTCCCTGAATTTCATGAAGTCGCATATGGCACCTTCCCAACAGCTCCAGTACATCGGGGCTGTGTTAGACACGTCCTTGGGGAAGTGTTCGCCTCCCAAGTTAAGTGCTCATCACATTGTGCAGATGGTGGACAAGTTTCAACATGCCCAGAGTCTCCCGGCCTTCGAATTCTTAAGGTTGCTCGGCCTCATGGCATCCTGCATTTTTCTGGTGCCAGAGGCCAGGTTGCGTATGAGATCCCTGCAATGGGTCCTCAAGATGCAGTGGTCGCAGTTCTCCGGCAAGATGACGGATCCCATTCAGATTCCACTCTCGGTCTCCCAGGATCTTCTGTGGTGGGCCAACAAAGGGAACCTGTTGAGGGGGGGGACTGTTTTGGCAACCATGGTTACGGTGGTGACGGATGATTCTCTCACAGGAAAGGGCGCTCATGCCAACGACTTGACGCCAGCGGTCGTTGGTCTCTGTCAGAGTCCAGACTCTACATCAATCTGTTAGAGCTGACCCCCATCAGGCTAGCCCTGAAGGCATTTCTGCCCTCTGTATGGGGGAAGAGTGTCTTCATCATGACGGACAACACAGTGGCCATGCATTACCTCAACAAAAAAGGGGGCGTAGGGTCACTTCCGTTGTGCAGAGAGGCAATGCAGCTCTGGTTCTGGCCCATCCAGCAGGAAATTCCCATCTCTGCAGTTCATCTGGCCGGAGATAAAAATGAGGCGGCGGATGCTCTGAGTAGGCAGAGCACGGTCTCCCACGAGTGGGAGTTGTCTCAGGAAGTTCTTCAGGAGATCTTCGCCCTTTGGGGAATCCCGCAAGTGGATCTCTTCACCACCAGTGTCAACCGAAAGTGCGAGAGATTCTGCTCAAGGGAATTTCCTACAAGAGGAGCCTTAGGAGACGCGTTCGTGGTGGATTGGTCATTCCCACTGCTGTATGCGTTTCCTCAAGTCCCCGTCATTCCTCAAGTGTTGCAGAGGTTATGGAGGTTCAGTTCCCACGTGATCCTCATTGCTCCAGATTTGGCCAGGAGAGCGGGGTATCCAGAACTTCTAGAAATGTCCATCTGCCCTCCACGCCGTCTTCCCTACCGAGAGGATCTGCTCTCGCGTGAGGGGGGCGGTCAGGTTCTCCATCCAGAGGTCAAGTATCTGAGCCTTCACGCTTGGTATCTGAAAGTTTGAGGTATACGGATTGGGACCTCCCGGATGACGTGATGGGAGTGTTGCTTTCTGCCAGGCGGCCTGCAACTAAATCTCTGTACCATTGCCGTAAGTTCTGCGACTGGGGCAGAGATCGTAATGTTGATCCTTTTCAGTGCTCCATTCCTATGGTTTTGTCCTTCTTACTTTCTTTTGCCCACAGGGGCCTTCAAGTGGGTACCATTAAGGGTTACCTGGCAGCGCTGTCTAAGCGCTCCTCTGAAGAATGTTCTTACTTTAAGATTAATTTGAAATCCCAGTTTCTTAAAGGACTGACTAATGTATTCCCGCCGGCTCCTTTCCAGGTGCCGGTTTGGGATTTGAATTTGGTTTTGAAATTTCTCATGGCTGCTCCGCTTGAACCTTTGCACTCTTGTCCTTTGAGATTACTTTCCTTCAAGACTGTGTTCTTGGTTGCGGTTACTTCCGCTCGCAGAGTGAGTGAATTGCAGGCACTTTCATCTAAGCAACCCTTTACTGTGTTTCAGAAGGACAGGGTTGTACTGAAAGTATGTCCTCCTTTTCTACCTGAGGTACTATCTGAATATCATTTGAGTCAAAAGGTGGTTCTTCCATCTTCCTACCCTCCTCATCCAGGTAAGGAAGAGGGGTGACTCCATCGGTTGGATCCTAGGAGAGCTCTGAGCTTTTACATTTCTAGGATGTCCAGTTTCAGAGTGGACGATCAACTCTTTGTAGGATATGCTGGACACCGATTGGGCCGGGCTGTTACCAAACAGACCTTATCCAGGTGGATTATCCTTACCATTACGGAGTGTTACCGATTGGCGGGCTGAAGGTTGAGAGCTCAGTCCACTAGGGGCGTGGCTACTTCCACCGCCCTCCAGCGTGGTGTTCCTATTAGGAATTTTTGTAATGCCACTACATAGGCTTCCATGCACACCTTTTGTTAAACATTATTCCCTGGATACAATCCATGGTCAGGATATGGCCTTTGGGAAGGCGGTTCTTTATTCCGCAATCTAATTGGGTACTCTAAATTCTTTTCCCTCCTCCATTTACTGGTACTGCTTTGGTTACTTACCAACTGGTAACATTCTTTCGATTGGATGTTCCTCATACGTATTCCACATCCTCCGCCCAGCCTGCCCCTCAGGAAAATTTCCTATGCGATTGAAGCTTCTGTTTCCTCAATGCTAAGTGCAGTGAAGCAGGCATGAGACTGGTTCCACACGTTCTGAGGGAAAAAACTTAAACTGATGCTATGGGCGCCGTGCATCCTATTTATAACATCCTGTGACGTCGCCCTCGATGGAGGCCTTCGAGGGACATCGACCCAACGTCATCGACGCAGGACGCCCTCTGATGAAAAAGTTTCCGAAGTGCACAGCTGTGGACATTACATGTCAAAGATGTGGAATACGTTGGAGGAACATCCAGTCGAAAGAACGTTACCAGTTGGTAAGTAACTTGTTCTTCCCACACTATTTGTATTTAGAGGTAAGGATTTGGAATAGGTTTATTAGTATTGGCCCTTTTATTTTGATAAGGCATCACTAGGACTGTGTTATTATTACTTGAGTCGTAGCTTTCTCCCATCTTTAGATTTAAGATTAGATAGCCGTTTTTCAAACCCAATTAAGGTTCAATAAACGCCCTTGAACTGTGGTCACTTGTGTCTGTTTTTCAGTTGATAGCATGCCGTCCTTACAATAATCAGTTCCAGTCCAACAAACTTTTTCTGAGGGCCGCCCAACACTTCAAAATAGATACTCCGGAGGCTCAAATCAACAAAGGGTTTTGAGGAGGACATTCTGTGAGACAAGAAGTCTGGTACACAATTAATTCCCATCCATCAGTCAGTACAAAGACGTATTCAGCCTTCCCTACTAACACCCCCCATATTGAAAAGGTGTTCAGGCTGGCCCCTACCGACCCACTGTACATCAGAGGTCAATTAAAACCGGACTCCCTGGTTGTCACAACGATCAGGAAGAGAGCAGGCACGCCCCTGTCCTCCACTGAGGCGCCAACTGACAAAGCAAAAAGATTCATACCTTTGGCAGAAAAGTGGCATCCGCATCTGCCTATCAAACCAGAATTGCCAATCATACCACTCTTTTGATTAGCTATGGTTGCCATATGTGGGACTCGTTAGAACAGCAGATTGAAGCCGTACGCGAGCCACTCTAATCTCAGCTTTTAAAAACAGTTTCAGAGGGCAAACAAGTGGCCAACTGCATCGAAAAAAATAATTTATGCCACGGACAACCCCAAGCCGTATCATTGCTGAAGGCATGTTAATGCAGTCAGGCTTCAAGCTAGAAACGCAGGCCAGTTACCTTAATATGCCCATTGAGCCAAATTCCATGTTTGACAAGGCAGTTGAGGATGCACTGAAAAGTGCCAAAGAAGAATATGACCACTGTCTAGTAAACATTTTGTCCAAACAGCGTCATTCAAGACGAGAAGATTTTTCTGTGGACAGGGCCCACAACGCTCCTAACTATGGCTAGGGAAACCCATCACCATTGTCAGGGCAACTCACAGAGACAGTCTTGCAGCGGTTTTCAAAGAGGCTACAACGGTCCAGGATTAGAGGTAGGACCTCCTCCCGCAGATGATACACTACCGCCAAACAATGACTCCCCGCTCCAGGTCCCCTCCCATGCTACCCCAGTAGGAGGTTGCATTTCACAATTCACCCACGCATGGGAGGGGGATCACTTTGGACAAGTGTGTTCATCCACCGTGGCAGGAGGGTACTGCATAGAACCTCTGCGGAAACCTCTCAACCATCCTCCAAGACACAGAAGAATTACACCAGAAGAAAGGCTCATATTGCTGGACGAAGTGAAGACCCTGCTGGAAAAAGACGCCATAGAAAATGTCCCAGCAAATCAGGTAAACAAGGGTATCTATTCAACGTACTTCCTTGTGCCGAAGAAGGACTTAATGCGCCCTGTGAACACATATTTCAAGCCACAGAAACTTCACATGACAACACCCCAAGCGGTCATTCTTCTCTTAAAACAGGGATTTCATGGTAACATGGGATATGAAAGATGCATACTTTCATATTTCAATGTTCCCAGCACACACAGTATCTGTGCTTCCATATAGCGGGAAAACACTACCAATTCACATTGCTCCCCTTCGGCATAGGTACTAGCAGTGTTAGCAGTGCACCTACGCAGAGAGTCCAACCGAGTGTATCCTTATTTAGATGACTAGCTGATAACAGGAGAGACTCCTCAACTACGCAAATACAACACCCAAAGAACAATCAATCTACTGTTCCAATTGGGATTCTCGATCAATCCCCAGTCCACTAAAACAATTCCTGGGAGTGATCATAAAAACTCAAGAAGTTAGTCTTCCCCTCAAACGAGAGAATACAAAACATGTTAGTTCAAGTACCTCACTATCTAGCGAGTCGCTAGATAGTAACCATACGCAAGGCAATGTGCCTGCTTGGGATGAAGGCCTCGTGCATCTACCTAGTTCTACAAGTGTGACTGCGCATGCGCCCGATGTGTAGTGGTTAGCAAAACAATGGTCACCGGGATGGTGTAGTGGTTGTTTTGCTAACCTAGTACAAGCTCTTTGCTGGTGGCCCAGGGACAACTTGCTGAAAGGAAAACCCTTTTGCAATCCACATGACAGATGCCTCACTTTCAGGGTGGGGAGACAATTACCTTCATCACACAGTACACCGCTTGTGGACACAAACTACATCTCAAAACCGCATAAACCTTCTAGAATTCCTACCAGTTCTCAAGTCATTGTAAGCTTTTCAACATCATAAGGTTAGGTGGTCAAACAGTCCCGACAGGCAGCACCATTGCCAAAAACAAGCAGTGAGGCACACACTCTGTCTATCCAAGCTATCCCAAAAAACTTGGAAGTGGGCACTCAAGCGGAACATGTTCTTAGTCTCTCAACATGTTCCAGGGGAACTCAATGCCCCAGTAGACAATCTGAGCAGAAGTCCTCTATCCGAGCAAATCCACAAAGACATTGTAAACGAAATGTTCTCTCTGTGGGGCCATCCACCTCTAGATTTGTTCGCATCAAACCTAAATCCACCATGTCCATGCTACACTTCCAGGTTGGTCAGGGAAATTTGCTTACACATTTCCACTGACACCTCTCCTCAGCACGATAGTGCACATGTTGCAGCAGGAACAAATCACTGTGATCCTAATCGCTCCTATGTGGGCACGACAACCATAGTTTCCACACCTACTCAAACTAGCAATGTGCAAACCAATTAAACTTCTGTGTACCTTCAACATGCTTTCACAGCACGAGTTGGCAACACTTCATCCACACCCTCAGTCCATAAACTTGGCAGTTTGGCTCCTGAAGTCAGAGTTTGGGCACTTAAACCTTCCTCAATGGTGTATGGCTATCCTCAATGAAGCACGGAAACCCACCACTAGAAACGGTTACTTTAACAAGTGGAAACGTTTTGTAGTCTAGTGGAGATCACAAAACCTAAATCTAATTGAATGTTCACCATATAACATTACCCACTATATGCTTTACCCACTAGACTCTGGTTTAGTATTTAACTCCATTAGAGTACACCTAGCAGCCCTGTCCGCATACACTACTTCTCAAAGCAAGGTGCCTTGGTAGAACATACCTGTTATCAAAGCATTCATGGAGGGAGTAAAGAGACTATACCCTCCTATTTCAAACCCTCCACCAGGATGAGACCTTAACGTTATACTCTCAAAGCTCATGGGTCCACCCTTTGAGCTAATGCACAAGGCCAGCCTAAACACTTAACTTTAAAGGCTGCCTTTCTAGTAGCTATCACCTCGGTAAGACAAGTCAGTGAGCTACAGGCACTTTCAGTACAAGGCCCTTTCATCGTCATCCACAAGGATAAGGTGGTTCTTATAACACACCCCAGTTATTCACCTAAATTCATATTGTAGTTCCATGAAAACCATCCCATTGAACTATCTACTTTTTTCCAAATACCATCTAACGCCTCCATTTTTAAGATGTAAGGAGATCTGTCTTGTACTTCATAAACAAAACTAAACCTCCAAGGAAAACAGACCAACTCTTTGTTTCCGTAGCACTTGGTAGGGAAGGATATCACATTTTTAAAAACACCATCTTCCGATGGATAGTCCAGTGCATACAGCTTTGCTACTCACTATCAAAGAAGACGCTACCTTTTACATCAACAGCTCATTCTACCAGAGGTACAGGTACAGGTCCTACTTATTTATTACAAATGTTCCCCTAGATGGAATTTGCAAAGCAGCTACTTGGAGCTGCATACATACATACATTTAGTCAGCATTAATTTATTGACGCACATTTTAAGGCAGGCTCACAGGTGGGACAAGCAGTGCAAAACATCTATTTGCCGCTGTACCTTCTCCCAACCCACCGCCTCCAGATACTGTCCTAATCTATGCCTAGCACGTGATCTAAGCAGATCCACATGCCTCAGAAGGCATACATTACTCACCATTATCGTATTTCTGATGCTTGTATCCGCTTAGATTCACATGTGCCCACCCTGCCTTCTCTCCTGGAGTCGAAGGTGCATGGATGTTTTTGCTTCATCTTCTGTTCTACTTTATTACCTATGTACTCCCACTACACTTCATGCAACCTCATGTCAGAATCGAAACAATCTGAGGGACCTAGACATGTAAAGGTCCATGGGTACAGTAGACGCCACAATAGGGATAGTATTACTAACACGTCCAGTCGACGTCCCTTTTAGAGTTTTGAAAACAAATCATGTAATACTTTGCGACGACCACAAGATGGCGGATTTAGGTAGATACAAGCATCAGAAATACAATTACGGTGAGTAATGTATGCCATATTTTGTAATGATTTTATAAAGCGCTAACCTAGCTAGGAGGTAGCTGAGTGCAAAACCCATGATCTTGTGCTGGCAATTTTTTTTTATTACAGCATCTAGCGCTCCACTATTTCCAATTGACATTTCTTGTTTCTCCGTTCTGACTATCATCAAGCTTCCATTTATTTTACCTTCCTCCAGCCTGGGGTCTGGCATGGATTCACATGCTCATGAATATTCCCCGTCGTCAGGCTGGGAATCCTCGGTAAAGAAAAAATCAGTATTAGTTTCGTTTCTGATCTGTCTTTCTTAGTAATAATCAATCCCTGATCTCTGGGTCATACTGCCCCCAGCCAATGACTGCCCTCTCCCTAAGCCCCGCCTCTGGCAGCCATCCTCAGATTTTTACCGCACGCTCAAGTGTTGGGAGTCCTCGTGTTTAGCTCTCGAGTTTTTTACTGCGCTTTCACGCTTTTTCAGGAGAATTTCTCATTTTTTCCGTTTAATCGAGGCTCAAGCTCCACCGTTTCTACTTCCAATAACGGGGACCCGTTTCGGAATTCTTCTACGCCCCTCAAGGGTGAAGTTTGCGTCGAGTTTACACTTCTGGGAGGATTCCGGAAGATCTGCGGCCTACCTCAACGGACATGGCCCAGGACAAGGGGAGCTCGACACCCAGATCCAAGCTGTTCAGGAACTTCCCTGGATGCGGATTATATAACATTTTCAAGGAGGACGAGCATTTGTGATGCCTCTACTGCCTGCATGGGGACAAGACGCACATGGAGAAGGACTGTGCGTTCTGCAAGAACCTTTTGGAACGGACCAAACAAGATCGTCGTTCCCGCCTCGCCAACTGTCTGGAGAAGGGCACAGCAAGTGAGAAGGCGAAGAAGAAGTCTGAGCGGTCTTCTAAGACCTTTGAGGGCGCCCCGGCGACGGGGGCCCAACAGAAGGCCAAGCACCGCGAGTCCGCGGGTCCGGGAACGCCGAAAGGTCGGGCTCTTCGGTTGCCAAGCAGGGCGCTACTTCCCCGGCACGTTCGACCACGAGCCAGCGCTCTGGCTCGGGGAAGAGGAAGTCTGAGAACCCGGGTAGGCCGCCGGAGCGGACCCGGTCGATCTCGAAGGGGGAGCGAGGCGCTGACCCTCCCCCCAAGGCGAAGGCCCAGGACGCACCTAAGGTGGTGAGGGCTCTGATCCACCCGGCTAAGGCCTCTACCGAAGTGGTCGCTGCGACCCTGGCGGAGCCGGCTGAGACTACGCCAATGGAAACGACGGCCTCTGGGCCCAGAGTATCCTTGCCTCCGTGGAGGGAATCCTCTTTCCAGCCCATCGCTAAGACCCCCGTGAAGCTCCTGGCTGAAAAAGAGGGGGGGCGGTGGCCATTACAGACTTGGAATCAGCCTCTGAGGAGGAACTGGTGGAGACCGAGAAGGGCCTCAACGAAAGGTCCATAGGCCTCAACGAGAGGTTCAGAAACCTCAACGAGTGGTTCGAGAAGGTTCGATCCCAGTGGGCGGTCCCTGCTGACGTGATCGAAGACAGCGACGAGGAACAGGGCCCAATGGAGCGGCCATCCCGTCCGTCGCAGCCATTGCCCGAGCCCCAGGATAGCTCGGCGGCCATTTTGTTGGCAATACAATCCTTATGTACCGAGATAAGGACGAGATTACCACGCACCCCGACGGAGGAGCCAGAACCAGGCCCGTCGGGAAGCCCTCCCAACAAGCGGAGGAGAGTCCACCCCGCTCCGCCCTTCGTGCCTGCGTGACCGGTAGACCCCTCTTCCCCCTCGCCGGGAGAGGATACGGGGACGGACGATGACGGCGGCGATGACACAGCAGACATCCCGTCGTCACCCCCCCCCCCGCGGGTGTCCCCAGCCAACAAGGTTGGCTCTTTTCACGCCATGATAACCAGGGCATCCAAGCTCTTCCAGCTCTGCCCTGAAGAACAGAAAAAGGAGGCGTTTCTGTACCAACGACGAGAGGCTAAGGAAGACGGTCCTCACGGTGCCTTTACTCGACGACATCTGGGACGAGGGGCTTGCTGTCCTCAAGAACCCTGCCACGACACCCGCCAAGAGGGACAGGTACAAGAAGAAGTACAGAGTCCCCGATGCCTCCCGCTTGTGCCTCAGGGCCCAGCCCAAGCGGGACTCCGTCGTCTCGGCAGCGGCTAAGAAGAAGGCAGCGGGCACGGCGGCTTCAACTTCCACTTCCCCGCCGGACAGCGAGGGCAAGAAGTTGGACTCTATGGGACGATGAGTCATCTCGTCAGTGGCAACGACGATTAAGGCGGCCAATGCCTTAGCGATCGTGGCCCGCTACGACATGGAGCTCTGGTTCAAGATAGCTCCCCTGCTAGATTTCCTGCCTGATGACAAAAGGGCAGAGGCCCTAGAAATTCTGCAGGAGGGCGAGGTGGCGTCAGATCACGCCATAACGGTGGCGACTGACATTGCCGATACCGGTTTTCGCCAACTGGGCAACAGTGTTTGCCTCCGACGACGGGGATGGCTCAAGGCGACAGACTTTCGCCAGGACGTCCAGACCAGAGTGTTGGACATGCCGTTCGACGGCAACAACCTCTTTGGTAAGGCGGTGGATGAGTCTCTACAGGCCATCAAGACCGACTCAGAGACGGCCCGGGCCCTTGTGGTGCTTCAGCAGCAACGGCCCTTTTGGAGCCCCGGATCCAGCGGTGGCTCCTCCGCTTACCGCCAGGCGGCCCGCTCCTCTTCCCAGGAGGCCTACAGAGGTTGCGGCAAGCAAGGGGGATCCCGCCGTCGTCGTCAAGGAGGCCAAGGCGGCAAGGCCTCCTCCAAACAAGACTGACCCGGCCGTGCCGTCGGGTCCCCACCGAGGCACCCCGGTGGGAGGCCGGCTGACTAAGTTCGTCAGCGTGTGGGAGTCCATCTCCACCAACCGTTGGGTGCTGGACACCCTGGCCAACGGGCACTCGCTGGAATTCCAAAAGAAGTACCCTCGCATTCCTCCCGTGGCCAGGAAGGAGAATCACGTCCCTCAACTGCTGTTGGAAGTAAAGGTGATGCTCAAGAAAGGTGCCATCGAGCTCGTCCCCAGGAGGCTCCGTGGTTCCAGAGTGTACTCAAGGTACCTCCTCGTCAGAAAGAAGACAGGCGGTTGGCGCCCCATCCTGGACATGCGTCGGTTAAACAAATACATCAAGGTGCAGAAATTCAGGATGGTAACCCTCCAGCACGTGCTGGGACAGCTGGAGGAAGGCGACTTCCTATCGTCGTTGGACCTGGAGGATGCTTACTTCCACATCCCCATTCTGAAAAGGCACAGGAAGTTCCTCAGGTTCGTGGTTCAGGGACGCCACTACCAATTCAGAGCCCTACCGTTCAGATTAAAGTCGGCACCCAGGGTTTTCACCAACTGCCTGGCACCAGTGGCGGTGCGGCTGCGCCTGCAGGGGATCCACGTCTACCCCTACCTGGACGACTGGCTAATCCGGGCAAGGTCAAGGGAACTCGCCGTCGATCATACGGCGAGGACCGTTCGGTTGCTCACGGAGCTGGGGTTCGCCATCAACTACCCCAAATCCCACCTGGTTCCATCGCAAGTAGCACTGTTTTTGGGGGCAAAGCTCGATACAGTGGAGCAATTGGCCTCCCCTTCAGAGGAGAGGACCAAGACAATCCTGGGCAAGGTGCGGCGCCTGTTAGCCACGGACGTGGTTAGGGTGAGGTCCATCAAGTCCCTTCTCGGGATGATGTCCTCATGCATCTACCTTGTGACCCTGTGCAGACTTCGGATGCGTCCGCTACAGGAGTTCCTAGACGCACGCTGGTTTCAGGCGAGGGGCTGCTTCGAGGACAGGATCCCCCTCGACGAGGAGTTCTGTCGGGCGATCCTATGGTTGGGCACCCGGGCTCACCTCACGACGGGCGCGGACTTTCAAACCCCGGCGTTTCAAGAGACGGTGACTATGGACGCCTCTCTGGAGGGTTGGGGGGCCCACACTGGAGATCTCCACGCAAGAGGCCTTTGGCTCCCGGAGGAGAGGTCTCTTCACATCAACATCTTGGAGCTCCGAGCAGTGTTCTGGGCGCTCAAGTCGTTCCTCCCGTCCCTCAAGGAAAAAGTGGTGAGGATCTTCACAGACAACACCACCACGATGTTCTACATACGGAAGCAGGGGGGGCACCAGATCCCCAGCCCTATCCAAGGAGGCCCAGGATCTGTGGCACTGGGCTGTCGCCCAGGGGATGTTTCTGGTTCCCTTCCACCTGGCAGGAAAAAAAAAACACCATCAGCGACTCACTCTGCAGGGAGCTGCGCTCGTGCCACGAGTGGGAACTGCGCCAGGATCAAGTGGTTCGACTCTTCCAACGATGGGGCAAACCCCAGATCGACCTGTTCGCGACGGCGACAAACTCCAAGTGCCAGAGGTTCGCCAGCAGGTTCCCACAGCCGAGGAGCATGGGCAATGCTTTCTCGTTCCCTTGGGACGACCTGTTTCTATACGCGTTCCCTCCATTGCCGTTGCTGCTCCGCCTCGTCAACCAGCTCAAGAGGTCCAGGTGCAGGATGATCCTCGTCGCACCGGCGTGGTCGGGGCAGGTCTGGTTCCCGGACCTTCTGGACTTGTCAACGTGCCCGCCAGTCAGGCTGCCGGTGGACGCGGATCTTCTCTCCAGAGAAGGAGGCGCCATTCTCCACCACGACCCACAGTCGCTGAACTTGCAGGCCTGGCTCCTGCAGCACTAGAGTTTGGAGAGTACGATATCCCGGCTTATTGCAGAGAGGTTCTTGCAAAGGCCAGGGCGTCCTCAACTCTCAAGTGTTACGATCTTAAATGGAAGAGGTTCTCTGTCTGGTGCCGTGCACAGAAGATTAACCCTCAAGTGCTGCCGTACCTGTTGTCGCTGGCCAAGGCTGGACTGGCTCACGCCTCCATAAAAATACATCTGGCTGCCATCTCCCGATATACCAGGACGACGGGACGGGCGTCCTTGTGGTCTCATCGCCTGGTGAAGGAATTTATGAAGGGACTATTCCGATCATTCCCACCGGTGAAGGCTCCTGCCCCGGCGTGGGAGCTTAATGTGGTGCTGACCAGGCTCATGGGGGGCCCCCATTCGAGCCTATGCATTCGGCGCCTTTGAAGTTCCTGTCATGGAAGACAGCGTTCCTCGGGCCATCACCTCTGCACGACGAGTGGGAGAGATTCAGGCCCTATCTTGCAAGCCTCCATACTTGACTTTTCATGACACGAGGGTGGTGCTGAGGACGCACCCCTCTTTCATGCCCAAGGTGCCGTCGGACTTCCACCTCAACGAGCCCTTGGTGTTACCAGTTTTCTTTCCGTCGCCTTCGACGCCGGCCGAGAGGACGTTGCACTTGCTGGATGTAGCTACAGCGCTGAAGTTCTACGTGGACCGCACGAAGAGTTTTCGGAAGACGTCACAACTGTTTGTGAACTTTGGGTCTGTGAATCAAGGGAAGGCTCTCTCGAAGACTTCCATTTCCAGATGGCTCTCCGGCTGCATCATGCATTGTCACCGGTTGGCAAACCGACCGCTGCCCGGCCGTCCGAGAGCCCATTCGACCAGAGCGATCGCTGCTACCACAGCGTTCCTGTCTGGTGTGCCCCTGCTGGATATCTGCAGGGCTGCTACATGGAGGTCGACGCACACCTTCACAAGATTCTACTGCATCGATCGGGACTCCAGGGAGGAGTCCAGGGTCGGCCAAGCAGTGCTGCTCAACCTGTTCGCTTAAGGTGAGCCTGGTGAGGAGGTAAGAGATGCTTAATGTTGAGTTGTTGCATTGCTTAATGTTGAGCCTGTTGCCACCTCCCGTGGTTGTGCATGTGTATACTGCTATGTATTCTTTTATTCATGAGCATGTGAATCCATGCCAGACCCCATGCTGCAGAAGGAACAAGTTACTTACCTGTAACTGTTGTTCTCCAGCATGGGTCTGGCATGGATTCACATGCGAACCCTCCCACCTACCCCTCTGCGGCTCTTCACTTGGTCATACTGCCACTTGGCGTGCTACCAAATCTGAGGATGGCTGCCAGAGGCGGGGCTTAGGGAGAGGGCAGTCATTGGCTGGGGGCAGTATGACCCAGAGATCAGTGATTGGTTACTACTAAAAAAGACAGATCAGAAACGAAACTGATACTGATTTTTTCTTTACTGAGGATTCCCAGCCTGACTACGGGGAATATTCATGAGCATGTGAATCCATGCCAGACCCATGCTGGAGAACAACAGTTACAGGTAAGTAACTTGTTCCTTATTTAATACTTGACATAATCCTCCTCTACCCCACTCACCATCCTTGTAATCCTACAGATCCAGTTCCTCCTCCTTCTTTATTTCATTGTTTTTTTTTATAATGCGTGTAATATCTGAGTTAGGTTTCTAAGCTTGGATCCGAGATTCGAACCTCTGTTGCTCTGTGTGTTGTTGCATTCCAGACCAGCATGTTGCCCTTTGTGCTATCCTGCGTTCACAGAACTACTTTCACTTATTCTCCATATCCCCTTCCCCTAACCCCATCTTTACTTCTTACGCTCTCACCACCTACCCATCCCATCTTCTGTGTGGGAATCTACCCCAGGACTCAGTGCATCACTTGTTCAATTTACTCACCAACATCCTTATGCTGGTTCTATTCCTCATCTTCTGTTATTTCTATATAGCCCAAATCAAAGACCATAAAGTCAGCCACAAATCACCATGGCACAAGCCACAAAAGTGTCCCCAAAATTCACTCAAGAAACGTTTATTGTCACAATGACGATTCAGCAAACACTGTTTTGTTTGAAGATGCATTCTGCCAGGACCTAATGTCATATTCCCAAAGTCCAGTTCCGTATTCTAATTCACACTATTTCAGCGGTGTCACCCTCTAAAATCATCCTTTAGTTCCCTCAGTCTCAGAGTACTTAAAGCACCCCATCATGCTACTTCGGGGCTTTAGTAATTGTAATCGTTGGCGGAGGTAATGTTGCTTCCTGAGATTTTTAGTAGCTACAGCACACACCTACCGTGGCCTGGCCTTGCGCTTCAACCACTATGTTCAAACACCTTCAATAGGTATGGACAGGAGATCTCCCTCCCACCTTGCATTCCCGTTTTGCTACTTTTTGGACTGAAAATATAATTCACGAGCACGTCTCCACTACAGACACTTCTGCAATTCTTAAACGTGTAGCAAGACTATTTTTTCTCCATTCTGGGGGGCTTATGGATAGAACCCGTATCGGCTGAGTAAAGTGCTTATCTTTCTTATTGGTCACTTTCTTAACATAAGTGGTAATGCATTGTGTTTGAACGATGCAATAATGAATAACTGCTTTTGATTTAATGAATCATATTATATTAACTGCGACATGATTTCAGTGACGATAAGTCCTGCCAGGGCCTTTACAAAGAGGAAAACGGAGGCAGTCAGACCCGGGACGCAGGCCAACCAATATTTTGAATAAGCACGGTGGCAGTTGGAAACTGGAGATACGTCTGTGTCAGAGCCTTTTTGTATCTTTGGCTGGCTGAGGAGGCTTCTGGCATAAAAGAGCTAAATGAGATGGCATCTCTCCTATCAGTCTTTCCACACTCATTTCACTTTTCTCTCTCATTAATTTTTCGCTCACGTTTCTCACCATCATGATTTCGTATCCTTCTGTGTTCGCTTTTCTCTCCTGTATTCCTTCGACTACCTCCTTTCTACTCTCTTGACCATTTCCCCATATCTCTTCTCACATGCCCGTTTTCATTTATTCTCACACCTCTTTTTCTGCTTCCTAAATCAATTGCCTTCTCTTTCATCTTTCTCATCTGTCAAGTTTTTCAGAGCTTTACATTTCGCTCAGACGACAGTGCCTTCGGTTGTGATAGGCTGCCATATGCATATGTATAAAGTTATGTTGCGCATGCATGTGAATAGCTTCAGAGTGCATGCATGTAAAAGGCAGAGTGCACGTTTTTGTGGGTTGTTCAGAGACACTTTAAGGAAAGGGTTTTGCAGTCTGACCCAGAGTGGGTTTTCCAAGATGTCACACATGCCATCCTCTCTGATGGTCTTCACAATCTTTGTCGATGCATTTTTTGTAAGAGGAGAAGGAAAACTTGTCAAAGAAAGTATTTTAATGCTTTGCATTCCGGAATCTGCCAGTCAAAAAGAGGCCGTGTGTGCCAATGTTTAATACTTGAAAAGTCCTGCTGTGTAAGTTATGCAGTCTTTAATTGTCTCTTGCTTGACAGCTCTGTGTGAGGATAACTGCAAGGTTATCTGCTTCAGTCATGTCGGACTGCCTACATTTTTCTGATCTGCTATTAGTGTGGACCCAAGTTGTAGTAGTGGACTTCATTGCACAAGTGTCTCGAAAGAAAGTCCTTATTGTCCAGATTCTTATGCTGGTTAAAAAGTGGGATTTTCGTCAAATATCTGTATTTTTTATTTATTGTGTGACCTAGCTTCATCAAGTGAAACTTTACACACACAAAACAAAATAAAACATAAAAAGAGAACATGCAATCAAATTCATTCATATAAAAACAGTATAAAAAACTTTAAGAATAAAACAGAAAAAGGCTGTAAAGGAAAAGTCAAATATAAAACTCCTCAAATATCATTATATTAAAATAGTCTCACAGAATCTATCACTATGCTTTTTTCTAAAATTAATCGTCGTTCTAACCAGTTGGCTCCAAGAGAAAATTCTACCATAGCATTTCCCAGAAATTCAGGTCACCTGCGTTAAAAAGAGTATTGAGGTCTACATAAAACGCAAAAGCTGGAGGAAACAGAATACTTCTAACAAGTATGATTTAATGTCAAGTAATCAATGCCTCAAGTAGAATAAGACCCATAATGTGACATAGGACTGCCATAGGAGTGCCTAAGGGAAGTGCCAGTACTCTTTCCCAAATGAAAGACTCAAGCTTTGACCAGAGTAGCTCATCTTCTCAAACCTCCGCCCTGTAGATCAATTTGGGAACCTAGACTTGATTTACATTTTTAACACTGGTTGAAAGCAGAAACGCTCACATTTCCTATCCAGTACTCACAGTTTTGAAACAGCAGCAATAGCTTCTAATTTGAGAGCCTTTTTCGCTACATCCCTTGGCACAACACCAAGATATTTAAATTCGCTGACCTCCTCCATTCTGGAATCATTTATGTACCAGACAAAATGAGGCTTGCCTCCAAGACTCCTGCGACGATTAATAATGTGGATCTTTGACTTTGGCATGTTTATACCCAAGCCCAGGTCGCCAAAATAACAGCAACAGTTTTTAGATACCTTTGGAGACCAATTGGTGTACAATCCAGAAGGAGAAGGTCATCCGCGTATAAGAGATATTGCAACTTCAGGACACCCAATCTGGGAGGATTTGCCATTATGCCAGCCTTTGCAGCCCCAATACCCAACACATCCCTGCCGTAGACCCTGCTCAACCAAAATCCAACCAGAGAATGAACCACGCTGACCACATTAACTTTTAGTCAGATAGCCAGTATGGAGCAATTCCAACATTTTAACCAAATGTTCAGGACAGCCCCACTCTCTCAACATCGCCCACAACCTAGAGCAATCAACACAATCGAAAGCCTTTATTATATCGCGATGTAAGATAGATTTATTCTGTGCTACTTGGTTAGACAGGAGTATAATCAACAAGCAGTTCAAAGATGTTCCTATTCCCTTGCTGAAACCTGCCTGGTTTATATCAAATCTACCAGACTCCTCAGCCCATTGTTAAAGGACACACAGTATAAAGTGAGAGAAGATCTTATAGGAGGCATCCAGAAGGGAAATAGGGCGGTAGTTAGCCGGACCAGACCTATCCCCCTTCTTGAAAATCACTACCACTATTGCATCCTTCCATGACTGGGGGAACTGGTGAGTATCGAGGATCTTCTGAAAAAGCTCTAAAAGAACCGCTTGCCAAAGATCTGGGGCAGTTGTTAAGGTAAGGTTAGAAAGCCTATCCAGCCCGGTGCATTAGTGGGTTTTGCTTTTTTGATAGCTAGCAAAATACCCTCGATATTAAAGGAATCGTGCGCTCAAAAATATTATTGTCCCGAGGGTTCGGGCATGCATTTTTAAGCATACGTTGATCGATCGTACAAACATTTCCTATGCACCTTACCAAAGTTTTACTCATTTTTAAACATGCGGAATCAGGCAGCAGGGGGCGGCCATCTTGTGCTAATCTTATTCGTTGTCGCATCGATCAAAGGTGAACTGCCCTAGCGGCACTAAATTGTATCCGCTGCCCCTAAGGCTGAGATCACTAGACGCGTACCGCCCATTTCACAACGCCAATGCATGTCTCGTGGCAACATTCTCTGTGCTTCAGCTAATGACATGTCTCCATGGAAATGGCAGGACGCCTCTTTCCTCAATAAGTATAAACGGACCGCTTTGCTTCTCATCAGACAACATCAGTTTTGCTTTTCCAATCGTTTCACTGTCTTTTTTTTGTTGTATTCTGTGCTTCGTTTCTGTGCTCTGGTCAGCTATCTTAGTTGCTCGTATTCCGTGAGATCAGATACTAGTACCATTACTATCCATTTTTATTTTGTCCCATAATGGCAACAATACAGCCCTATTGGTGCATGTCGGAGTATTCCGAGGTGGAATTACTCGAAAGAGAAAGATGCGGAAACGATGGGGCTTCGGATGACAGTTGGGAGGACGAATCAACAGATCAAGAGCCTACGCCTAGTCGCATGGATAAAGGTTCCACCTGGTGTACCTGCAATCGATGCACAGTAATGCCAACCGGGGAGGAGAAATGCTGCTGCCGAGAAAACTCTGGATGCTTGTCCTACATATCGGAAGGCGAGACACGGCTGCAATGCGTTACCAAGCTGCATGACTTCAGGGCAGCCTGCCTCACATGGTCCGTGTTGAGGATTATGATGGTGCTTATGCACGAACTTCGCGCAACAGTTTGCCTTCGCAATCCAAGTAACGAGTAAGTGTACTCTAGTTGTGATGTCACCTAGGCCACTACCATTTCATGTTTGTCTCCTATATTGTTGTAACTTTGATCGATCACTGCCAAATGAATGTAGTCTTGCAATTCTATGCATCCCTCGCAATTTAGGGAGATCATAGTGGTCTTCTTATGTTTATTTCATGTACAACCATGAAGCAAAATTTCTTTGTATCCCAAATCTAATGGAATGCATAGTCGTTCAATATTGTAATGTGTCTACACTTTAAAGCCCAAGTGGATTGATCCGTGAAGTAACATTTGTACTGGCAACAATGCCATTGGATACAAGATTGCAGTTTCAACTAAAATTTAATACACTTATCTTCATTTAAAAACAGTTTGTATCTTTCTCTTCCGCAGGTAGTACAGGCTGGTGGCCTATTGTTCGTTTACATGGTGGCTTCATGGGAGGCTTGGACACCGCGTTCGATGAGTAATACCTGCCTGTGTCATTGGTGCAATTAGAGACACATTCCCCAGTGACAGCGGTCAGTTCAGGGGATTTTCCCGTACTGTGCTGCAACCTGAAATTTATAATGTGTAGTACATTTGTGCCATCAAAATCAGCAACAAAATAAAATACAACTGAACTTTCATGAACGGTTGTTTCAATTTTTCAGTGAATCAAGTGTGTCTCCATTCAGCAGTGTTCTGGCCCTTTCCTGCATGCCTCTTGGCCGTCTGTCCCCCCTACCCTATCAATGACTGTTGGCACCTGCGGCCGTGCCCTCCCAAGGTGGCTGGCAGGGTGGGAATGGCCACACCGTGTATACTTCAAAGGTATCTTATTACAGGGGCCATTGTTCACATGCCCTCCTCAGACCCAGTGTCTCCAGGCAAGCTCCCCTGAAGCAGGCCGCGCCCCTGCAATCCACATAAGTGTTTCTCCTTTTAGTGGTGTTCTGGGCCTTGTCTGTACTCCTCATACCCCTCCATCCCCCCACCAGAATCAACAGCAGTTCGCACCAGTGGATGTGCGCTGCCAAAGGTGGCTGGCAGGGGTGGGGACGGCCAAGGTGCCAAACACCATGTACACTTCAAAGGTATCTTACGCGCAGGTGCCATTGTTCACATGCCCTCCTCAGACCCAGTGTCTCCAGGCAGGCTACACTGAAGCAGGCCGCGCCCCTGAAATCCACATTAGTGTGTCTCCATTCAGCAGTGTTCTGGCCCTTTCCTGCATGCCTCTTGGCCGTCCATCCCCCCTACCCTATCAATGACTGTTAGCACCTGTGGCCGTGCCCTCCCAGTGGGCCATTGTACACATGGCCTAGCCAGACCCCGTGTCTCCATGCAGGCTCCCCTGAAGCAGGCCGCGCCCCTGCTATCCACATGGGACCACACCATATACACGTCTCTCATTCACATAAACACCCACCTTTCTAACTCTTTATAAACCCCTTGATATTTATCATGAGAACATCTGTGAGCACTGCAAGTCAACTCGCGAATGTGCTACCTGAGAACTTCTGAAACCACAGAGTCAGCTAGTCATCGTATCGTCTACCTGTGAACATCTCCCTGTTCTCCTGCTACTAACTGCCCTGCTTGCTGAATCGAACTATTTGTTGGTCAAGGTAAGAACAGGTCACCTAATCATATCTCCTTGATCTTTACATTTCAATCTATTTTGAACGAACGTACCCGGTAGTTTAATGTTCATTCATCACATTGCCATTACCATTGACTTGAGTTTAATTTGTTCTCTTCTCGATATATAAGAATTGGCATCAGTGTCAATTGGGATGGAATTGCATCCTTCGCGGACCGTGTCTATAAGCATGTTTCCTTTTGATGCATGATAGTACATTCAAGGGACGAGTAACATATTATGATTTGCGTCACATCAATCAATTGTGTATGAAAGTTATCCCATAATGCAGTCGGCTACGCTACACAGGTTTTGCTACGGTGACCAAAACATACATTGCGTAGAAAAATGTATGATATAATTCCATCTTTCTCACGCTTTTATGCAAAAAAAAATGTATGACGTGGAACTTTTTTTAAAACATTTTTTACAGAATTTCCAACAATGCCTGCATGTATGGTTTACGGTTGCCATTCTAAGACCCATAATAAACCTAAAGGCACAATAATGCATATATTCCAGAGGAATACAGATCTAATAAGAGAATGGGTCAGATATTGCGGATTTGCACCGGACGAGCTTGAAAGTAGAGCCCAGGATGTCTTGGAGGACTTGAGGGGTGATTGATTCCGCACCTGATCTGCAGCCTGCACTTTACCACAAATATGTACGATCAATCACAGTACGCAAAGAAGCATCGAAAGTCTAGTAAATTGCTTCCGAATGCAATTCCAACTCTATTCATGGACACACTCCCTCAGGTGAGTCACAGTTCATGATTTAGCTGTAGGCCTTGGGGTACTGAACAGGTAACTACATGGACGGATTGGTGTTTTAGGTGTAAAATGTCCCTTATAAAACTTTACATATTTACAAGATTGTATTGCTTTATGACTAGACCCCATTTTGCTATACATCTGTCCTTGGTTTTAGGAGCATCATAGAAAGCTATTTATGGGCACAGATAACTATGCTATAGTGCCCTTGGAAATGAGCATAATCTTTTCGTATTCGGTTGCTTTACATGTCAATTTTTTTAAGTTACCATTTCGAAGGGATTGGTTCCTCCGACGTATTCCACATCTATGAAGGGTAATCACCACAGCTTTGCTGCTTCGGAAAATTTCCTGCATCGATGACGTCGATACGCTGTCGTCGAGGGTCGAGCCAAAGTCACCAGATGTTATAAGTAGGACGCACGATGCCCGTAGCCTCGGTTCCGTTTTTTCCGCAAACGTGTTCGCTTCAGAGATCTCGGCGTGCCTCGGTTCTTCCGAGTACTTCTATCGGTTCTTCGAACTTGTTTGTTTGTAAAGCTATCATGTCTTCGTCTTCTTCTACCCCGCGGCCGAGTTTCAAGAAGTGTCGGGACTGCGGTTCCAAGATGTCGCTGACGGACCCGCACAACGCCTGCCTTTGGTGCCTCGGTGAGGACCACGCCACGGATGATTGTGACGATTGCCAGTCGTTAACATCGAATGCCTTGCGGGAGCGGAAGAAGAAGCTTTCTGTCGGTATGGTGTCCAAGCCCCGAAAGTCGAAATCCGCTGGGCTTTCGATCGACGATTCGAGAGGCGACTCTCCGCATCGTCGGCGTACGTCCAGGGGGTCTCTGTCCCGGAGGGGGCCCGCCATTCCTCTGCCTCTTCAAGGCACTCGCGGAAGCGCCGTCACCGGTCGCCTTCCTCGTCCGAGGACTCTGCCCATCAGCGGGTTGCTTGTCCCAACAAGCATTCTTCTCCTGCAGAATGGGATGCATTTCGAATGGAGATGATGGCGATTTTCCAATCGCAGGGCTCCGTTCCGTCCGCGCCTTCGAAAGAAGCCGGCAGGGAACGTGCTAGGGCCACCGCTTGCACTCCTTATGGTGCAATCATCGGGAGCCTTCGAGGTCCCGATCGGACAAGGTGGATCGCTATAGTCATGCCCGCTCCAGGTCCCGGTCCTTGACGCCCTCGAGACCGGTGGATCCCGTGACGTCTTCTAAGACGACGTCAACGCCATTGGCGCCATGTCCGTCGAGGGACTCTCTCGAGGCTCTGCCTCCGAGGAAGTCATCGATGCCATCGGCTCTGAGGCCGTCGAAGGACCTGCTCGGGGCTCCGCCCTCGAGGCCTGTGTCAAAGCCATCGGCGCCACGCTCGACGTCTGCGCTGAATCCGTCAACACCCTCTACGCCTTTTGTGGAGGCTTTACCGGCGGTACTCCGTGTGTCGGTGGAAACTCAGAGGAAGGCCCTGAAGAAGTCAGTAAGGTCTGTATTTGAGCCTTTTTCCGTGCCCTCCAGGGATTTGTTCCAGCCTCTGTATTATATTTCTGAGGTGGTGGAAGGGTCTGAGGAAGGTTTGGTTCCTGGTGAGTTTCCTGATGACCTGTTATCTGGTCATAGCCAGTTGGAAGACCTGCGTCAGTCTTTGCACAACACCAATGGTCTTGTTAACTCCCCGGAGGTTGAGTTTGGCAGGCCTGAGCCTGGTACGCATGCTGAATCTTCGTACAGGCGACTCATGTCGAGGGTGACGGAGTACTTGGGGTGGTTTGTGCCACCAGTGGATTTTCTGCAGGATGACCTGACGGATATCCTTGACCAAGGTCCACCCACTGACCCGGTGCTGCCATTTCATATGGCTTTACAGAGACGGGTGGCAGCGCCTTGGACTGCTCCGGAGAGTCTCCCGGCAGTGAGCAAGTCTTTGCCAAAAAAAACACCGTCCAGACAGTAGCGCCCCTGCTACTTGACTACGCACCCCACTCCGGAGAGTTCGGTGGTGCAGGCGGCTAGGGCCCCAGCAAAGCAGGCGTCGTACCCTACCATCCCTCCTGATGGGGACGACAAGCGTTTTGATGGCTGGGCGAAGAAAGTGTTTTCTTCAGGGGGTATGGCTTTACAGGCAGCCAACTCCGTGTGTGCCTTAGCGCGTTTCACTCACACTCTATGAAATTGTGTGTCTTTGGCGGCTGAACAGGATGGCAAGGATGCCATGTGTGAATCCGTTCAGTCGGGTCTGGACATGGCAGATTGTGTCAGCCGGTCCATGGTGGCGAGCACAGTAATGCACAGATTTGCGTGGTTGCGGAAGTCAGGGTTTGCTCTTGATGTAGAAGCCCGGCTTCTCAACATGCCGTTTGATGGTGAACATCTTTTTGGCAGCAACGCTGGCGAGAGCCTTGAGAGGTTGCAGACCTCCAAAGCTGCAGCGAAGTCGTTGAGCGTTGCAGTTCGCCAACCTCTGCCTTTTCGTCCTAGGGGACAGCAATGGAGGGGAGGCTCCTTTCGATACTACTCTTCCTTTGGTAGATCGAGGGAATCTGCAAGTCAAAGGGGCCACCGTAGGAGTGCCAGAGGTGGAAAACAAGGTATTCGAGGTACCAAGGCCGCTTGGGCAGTTGCCTCTTTGCCCTTAGGCACTGCCGCAGCTGCTTCAGCTCAGCCATGAGGCAATGTCCCATGGTTCGCTGCTTGGGAGAAGGCTGGCGCAACGTCTTGTAGAATGGCGTGCCATTACTTCAGATGTGTGGTTTTCCGGAGATCATAGCCCACGGCTACTGTGTTCCTTTCCGAAAGAGGCCTCATAACAATCCACCAGGGAATCTCTCTTTGAAGAGTCCGGATCCGCTCCGGAGCAAGGGTTGGTACTCCCTATATTTTTTGATCCCGAAAAAAGACGGGGGATTGAGACCCATCATGTACTTGAGTGGTTTGAACAAGCTTCTCAGGAAGGACAAGTTCAAGATGGTTACTCTTTCTCAAGTCCTCCAGGCCCTTCAACTTCAGGACTGGTTGGTGTCCCTCGACTTCAAGGACGCTTAATTTCATGTGCCGATTCATCCCAAGCACAAGAAGTACCTGAGGTTCGCGGTTGGCGACTCGCATTTTCAGTTTCGGGTCCTGCCGTTCGGATTGACCTCCGCCCCGAGGGTCTTCACCAAGCTCATGGTGGTGGGAAAGGGGGGATTCTCGTCTACCCCTACCTGGACGATTGGTTGATCAGGGCGTGCTTTCCCGAGCAAGTCCTGGATCATCTGTCAGTCACCTGCCACTCCCTTCACAACTGGGCTTCTCCCTCAACTCAAAAGTCCCACTTGACACCTACCCAGAGGCTCCAGTACATCAGAGCAGTGCTCGACACATCCCAAGGGCAGTGTTCGCCTCCCCAGGTGAGGGATCATCACATTCTGCAGATGATGCACAAGTTTCAACATGCCCAGAGTCTTCCGGCATTCGAGTTCTTGAGGTTGCTCGGCCTCATGGTATCCTGCATTCTTCTGGTCCCAGAGGCCAGGTTGCGGATGAGATCTCTGCAATGGGCTCTCAAGCTCCAGTGGTCGCAGTCCTCCGGCAGAATGTCGGATCCCGTTCAGGTGCCACCCTCGGTCGCCCAGGATCTTCTGTGGTGGGCCGGCGAAGGCAATCTGATGAAGGGGGCTCCATTTTGGCTACCCTGGCCGGAGGGAACAATCGTGACGGACGCGTCCCTCGCGGGATGGGGAGCTCATGCCAACAAGTTGACAGTCAGCGATCGTTGGTCTCCGTCGGAGTCCAGACTCCATATCAATCTGTTGGAGCTGAGAGCCATCAGGCTAGCCCTGAAGGATTTTCTGCCGTCTGTGCGGCGGAAGAATGTCCTGATTCTGACGGACAACACAGTGGGCATGCACTAACTCAACAAAAAGGGGGGGGCAGGGTCTCTCCTTCTGTGCAGAGATGCGATGTAGCTCTGATTCTGGGCCATCCAGCAGGAAATTTCGATCTCAGCAGTTCATCTGGCCGGAGATGAAAACGTGGCGGCGGACGCCCTGAGCAGGCAGAGCACGGTCTCTCACGAGTGGGAGCTGGCTCAGGAGAGTCTCCTGGAGATCTTCGCCCTTTGGGGACCCCACAAGTGGATCTCTTCACCACCAGTGCCAACCGGAAGTGCAAAAGATTCTGCTTGTGGGAATTTCCTCCAAGAGGAGCCTTAGTGGACCGGTTCGTAGTGGAGTGGTCCTTCCCAGTGCTGTACGCGTTTCCTCCAGTGCCCGTCATTCCGCAAGTGCTGCGGAGGTTACCGAGGTTCGGTTCCCGGATGATCCTCATTGCTCCGGCATGGGCCCAGAGAACGTGGTACCCGGACCTTCTTGACATGTCCATCTGCCCTCCACGCCGTCTTCCCTACCGAGACGGTCTGCTCTCCCGGGAGGGGGGTCAGTTCCTCCATCTAGAGGTCAAGTCCCTCAACCTTCATGCTTGGCTTCTGAAAGGTTGAGGTATAAGGATTGGGACCTTCCTGAAGACGTGATGGAGTTGTTGCTTTCGGCCAGAAGGCCCGCAAAAAAGTCCCTGTACCATTGCCGTTGGAGAAAGTTCTGCGACTGGTGCAGGGTTAAGAATGTGGATCCTTTTTCATGTGCCATTCCTGTGGTTCTGTCTTTTTTGCTTTCTTTAGCCCACAAGGGCCTGCAAGTGGGTACCCTTTAAGGGTTACCGGGCAGCGCTGTCCATATTTAAGCGCTCGTCTGAGGAGTGTTCTTATTTTAAGATTCCTTTGATTTCCCAGTTTCTCAAAGGGCTCACTAATGGGTTTCCACCGTCACCTTTCCAGGTGCCTAGTTGGGATCTGAACCTGGTTCTAAAATTCCTCATGGGAGCACCGTTTGAGCCTTTACATTCTTGCCTGTTGAGACTGTTGACCTTGAAAACTGTATTTTTAGTTGTGGTCACTTCCGCTCGCAGAGTGAGTGAGTTGCAGGCACTTTCCATTAAGCCACCCTTCACAGTGTTCCATAAGGACACGGTTGTCCTAGGGTTCGTCCTTCTTTTTTCTTCCGAAAGTTATGTTGGAATTTCATTTAAGCCAGAAGGTTGTTCTTCCGGCATTCTATCATCCTCCGCATCCTGGTAAGGAAGGGGAGAGGCTCCATATGTTGGATCCTAGGAGAGCTTTAAGTTTTTACATCTCACGCATGTCCCGGGTCAGAGTGGACGATCAGCTCTTTATTGGATACGCTGGAAGGCGTTTGGGACAAGCTGTTACTAAACAGACTTTGTCTAGATGGATTATCTTGACAGTTTCTGAATGTTACAGCTTGGCGGGTAAGGACCCTCTGGTAGGCTTATGGGCCCATTCTACTAGGGGTGTGGCTGCCTCTACTGCCCTGCAGAGGGGTGTTCCCATTCGTAACATTTGTGAATTAGCCACATGGGCCTCTGTCCATACTTTTGTCAAACACTACTCCTTGGATTCTATCCATGGGCAAGATCTGGCCAAGATATTTCTTTCCCACCTCCTTACGTTGGTACTGCTTTAGGAGTCTGTTATAGATGTGGAAAACGTCGGAGGAACCAATTGCTTCGAAGAACAAGTTACTTTCTTACCTGGTAACGCTCTTTCGATGGGATGTTCCGACGACCTATTCCACATCGCTCCCTCCCTACCTGCCCCTCTACAGAATTTCTTATGCGATTGCAGCTTTAGTTTCCGCAAGGCTTTCTGTAGTCATTCTGGCAGAAGATTGGTGCCACACGTTCTTGGAAAAAACTACAACTGAGGCTACGGGCGTCTTGCGTCCTACTTATAACATCCGGTGACGTCGGCTCAATGGAGTGTCCTCAACGACAGCGTATCAACGTCATCGACGCAGGACGCAGACGCCGAAAATTTTCCAAAGCAGCACAGCTGTGGTGATTACCAATCATAGATGTGGAATAAGTCGTTGGAACATCCGATTGAAAGAACGTTACCAGGTAAGAAAGTAACTTGTTCTTCTAATTCAAATCTAATTTTCCCTTTACAACTCCATGACAATGCACTGAATATGAAGGAGCAATGTTCTGCATCCATGTCTTTCCTGGAGTCAACAACAACTTTGAGCGCGTATCGGGTAGTTTTGTTTCGCTATTCAGTTCCGGAAATGCATTATGCATGGAATTGGAAACGTATCCTGTCGTTTGTTTCCATAATGTTTCATTTATGGGTTTTTATTGATTTGTACCATATTCTGCATCCCATTGTGTGTGTTCAATTTCACTTTTTTCATCCATACTACAAGTACTGTGTTACAGAATAATGCTGGCGCTTAGACTACAATTACATCATCCTTTCAAGCTGATCCAGAACCTGAGGTATGCGTACTGACAGTTCCATTGAATGAAAGAAAGTATATTGTACATCTGATACTATTAGACAGTGACATTAATATAAACAAGCATCTTTTCCAAAACACCTGAGTGCAACATTACAATCAGTGGGTTTTGCATGGGGATCTCTGATAGAGTACACTAGCCATCAATCAGGTGCAATTCGACATGTATATTTTGACTAAATGACGTACACAGTTTATGAGGGTATCTATGTAAGCCGTGTGTGCAAGGAAATAATTTGATTTCAAATACAATTGACTTTTATTTAATCAATATTCCATTCTAGGCATGTATACAAGATCGGGAAATACAAGAGGAGGCACGTGGATCCGAGGTGGCGGACCAACTTGCTGGTGTAGTCGTTACAGTGAAGAACACGGTTTCAAAGAAAATCAAGAAAGCAAGGGGAACTAGCAAACAAGTGCGATTACAAATAGTGATTTGGGCATGTGTCTTCATAACATGCTTTATTTTAAATCTAAAGTGCTATATAGTGTATGTTGGTTTTACATTGAACATGTTTTCACAACCCATCTCCTAGTGGCCCAGAAGTAAACGAACTTTGACACAGACAGCTATTAAAACCAGAGATTCTGCTTGCCAAACTGATTTTAACATGGAGCATCTATTATTTGAGGTGCAGCGTGTTCAGATCAATAAGCAGACGCAAGATGCTTATGCCCAATGGCCAGAAAATGAATTGAATGTGACCGGTGAAGCCAGCAAAGTTTTGTTGGACCATTGCTACAATGCGAGAACTCCACAAGATGAAGACGAAACTGAATATATCGATGATGCTTTTGAATTACTCGCAGACCACTTGACACAATCAACACCAGCAAAAAAAGGGCCACCCAACAAACAATCAACATTGTTTTCTCCCATTCATGTTCAAATAACACAGGCTGAAATAACAGAGACTGAAGCCTCAACACAATTGACAGAGGAATTTGCCAAAGATCTTGACTACAGTGCGTCCTGTTTGGCCGATATATGTCCACCACAGTTGAGTCACAAACCACATTCATGCAGGATGATAGTCTAATACAGGAGCCCAAATACATTGTATTCGACAGCTGCCTGATGGAGATTATACTGATGCTGAAATGTGCCCATCCAGTGGGGAGTGGGGAGGAGTATGCAGGAAGCCATTGTTGAATGTGACTCGTGTATCACAAGGCACTAACTTGAAAGTACAAGCCACCTGTGATCTGTTCCATGCAAAACTTTCATGGTCCGCTCAGCCAATGCTGGGGAAAGTGGCAGCTGGAAATCTACTGTGTGCAGCAGCTTTATTTTTCAGTGGCTCTACTCTTAATAAGTTGTCAAGTTTCTGTCAATTTGTGGGACTCCAGTTCCTTTCTAAAACGCAGTACTACAAATATCAACATGAATTTATTCCCTGCTATTAGTGAAGCATGGAAAATTGAACAAATGTCAATTGAAAAGACATTCTCTGACAGAAAGTTCAGGCTAGCTGGCGATGGACAGTGTGAAAGCCCCAGATTTTCAGCAAAGTACTGCACATACCACTTTCAGGACATGTAAACAAAAAAAATTGTGAGTTCGGTTGTCGTGCAGGTGTCCGAATGTAAATCCTCAGTGGCCCTGGAGAAACATGGTTTCATCAAATCCTTGGAGTATCTCCAATCGAGGGGAATGCAAATTGACCTCATAGCCACGGACAGACATGTTTCAATCGCCAAGACCATGAGAGAGCACTTTCCAAATATTTGCCATCAATTTGATGTATGGCACGTTGCCAAATCAATCAATAAAAAAAATCTCAACTGCTGGAGAAAAAAAAGGTTCTGAAAATATTTTACAGTGGTCCCAGTCTTTCATCAACCATCTTTGGTGGAGCTCCAAAACTTGTGGTGGGTCTGTGGAAATTCTGCTAGAAAAATGGTGGTCACTAATGCAGCCAACGTTCACACTTGGACAGAAAACCAACATTTCTACCAATGTGCACATGGACCTTTGTCGCTGGAGCAGGAAAGCAAGAACAAGTGGTTGATTCCATCTTCACCTCCACACAAAGCTCTTGAGAAGATCGTGTTTGATAAAACTCTATCAAGAGATCTGAAGGGACTCGCAGAATTCTGTCACACGGGAGATTTGGAGGTGTTCCAGAATATGTGCCTAAAGTACAGGCCCAAGAGATTGCATTTCGGCATAGACTGGATGCAATATAGGACATTATTAGCGGTATTAGAGCATAACGAGAACGTAGGGCGTGAACAATTGAGGACTGCGGGAAACTTTGGGTTGCTTTGTTACACAATGGCCTTTATGAAAAGAAGCAAAAAATAGGTGGTGAAGCCAATATACCAGGAAATGGAATTCGATTTTGTGAAAGATCTTATTATGACTGTCTTGGACATACATACTCACGGAATCGTGCACAATTTTGTTCCGAGGACACATACATTGCCACAAAACATTGCAAAAGTTCCCTGTCCTCCAAAAGCAGAGCTCATGGAACAGTTCACTTCCCGGTTCAAATGATTACCATCTATTTCTTTGTTCAACAATGTTTATATAAAGTGTCCAAATGAAGCGTCCAATTTGTCATTTGAAATCTATCCTCTTTGCCAATTTTTTTTCAACAAGTGCCTTTTTGAGAATGCCATATAATGTAACGCTCTGCTTTCACACTTCCCAGTTTCGTCAAGCTATTGTGGGTCCTTCACTGACCGTGGGAGGGTCAGATGGAAAACAGCATGAAAGCAACTTTGGGTTCTGCAGTTGCCTTACCAAACACTTGCCTAAATAGCTGAATAACTATGCGTCCCATAAAAAGAATTATACGTAGGCTAGATAAGATACTCGGCACGCAAGAACTACTGACTGTAAGCAAAACAGGGCATCATAGGGGGTTGTTGCACCCTGACCTATATTTTCATGGGGGCATGTGTTGGGGCTCGTTGCTAATGTAAGGAAGGAGTGGGTCGGTTGAGCACCCAACCTAATGCATTCTACGCGAAAGTGATGCCTTGCTTTTGCACTCGTGGGGGACGCCTCCTTTGCCCTTCTGCAGCCATGGGGAAGAAGGCCCTCACATAAGCAGAGGTGGGGCTATTGCTAGACACACTTGGACTCCATTTTGTGTACCCTCGACTCCAACTTTGGACTGGGCCGCATTCTGGAATTGGGAAGTTTCCCCTCCCCTCAGCAGCGCCGCGCACAGCGAGCACTGACAGCCCCACATTTTTCCTCCTGCACCTGTGCCTCCCAAGTCCCTTTCTCACAGATGCGCTGGGACAAGATGTTGCGAACAAAGAATGTATTAATTTCATTATTCCTCTGAGATCACTGTCCTGTGTGTGACAGAGCCAAACCATGACTTTTAGTTCATCCATTTGAGCAAATGTGCTCCTGAACCGCTCACGCCTGCTGCTGGAAAATTACTGCTTGTTCGACCATGTGCCCCTCCATAGCTAATCTTTTGATGTACCAGAAGTGTGACCCTTTTTGCTGACCACCCCAGAGTGCCTCCTAATAAAACAAGACCCCAGTCACAGTATATTCCGTCCTAAACTAACATGTGTCACTCCACCCCCTTTCTCGCTCTGATGTGCCAGACCTGTCAGCTATCAATCCCGACCCCCGCAGGTTACCTCAGGGGCAATAACCCCACACCCTTCACCTTGCTAGTGACCCAAAGTGGGATAGTATAAACACACGTGTGCAATTCATAGGCCTCTAATATATACTTAAAAGGTATAGTGATGATCATTATTTAATGCATGTCTACAATAAGTGTGTAGATCAGTGTGGGGAGTGAGCGCCTTCACTATTGTATGTTTTATCACAGGGGCCGATCTTTGATTTGCAGCCCTGGGATTCTTACGATTTCAGACGCAGTTTGGGTAGGTGTCAGCATTTACCAGAATATATGACCAATCCAGAATAGGTATATGGGGGGTGAGGTTGAGGTGGTGCAGGGTTAGGGTTTGGAAACCACATGCCTTCGAGGAGAACTGGGGTCATAGGTTCAGGGGACCGTGGCCTGACAGGAGAGGGTTGCAGCAAGGCTTGCTCGGACATTCTCGTACGAGCACATTTTGTCAGGGCTCGAGACTCGCTCCTTGCAAAAAATGTTTACGTGATTTGCTGTGTGAACAGGAGACAGGCTGAGCTGACAGGTGGTGTGGGCTGGTTGTGGGAGTCACTTGGGAGAGTGCAAAGTTCTCCAGAGGAACATTATAAATAAGGCTTTTGGAAGTAAACTAACTGTAACTGTTTTCATAAAAATTACTAGAAATTTCATGCAGCATTGGTAGATGGCAGCAAACAATTTGTTTTTCAAAAATATTTCTAATGCACTATGGTCTGAAGGACTATTTGCTCGTATTCGGAGTGAAGGTCAGCAGCTTTGAATTTAGATTCTGAGCTGAGCAAAACCAAGCATTGTACAGGTTCAATTGTTTTTCGATGATTCCCGAAAGGAATGAATGAAGGGAGGGGTATAATAACTTCAAATATGATAAGGTTCACCATTCCAAAACTGGACACAGGAACATCTCATTTAATTTTATGAAAATGTGTTGATCTGAACAGAGTCTCTGCGTTATGCCGAGAGAATGGAAATGCCGAATATTATGTAAGTTTTACTGTAGACGATTTCATAGACCAACGAGTCAACGTATCATTAGCTGACCATTATTGCTGGCTTACATTGTACTGGGTTGTTCTTTGTGGCATATTGTAATGACATGCAAATACATCCTGTGTGTGTACTTGTCTTTGTCCCGGGCACATGGGCAGTTCAGCATCGAAATGCATGTAGTCCAATTCTGGGTTCCCCCAGGTTCCACAAACGCCAAATTCTACGCTAATATTTAGTTAAAATGCTGTCCATGTGGTGTTCGAATTGTAGCGTCAACTTTCGCATCACATTTTGAGCTGAACATACTCCTTAGCACTAACCTCTCAAGCAAATTGTAGACTACTTTCCATGTTGTTTTCTCTGTGTTCCCATTGTTTCACGTTTGTGTTCGTTAGTTTTCACATGGTGCAGAATTAATGGGTAAAATGATAAATTATAAAACGGCTACTGAGACACATTTCTGTTATGTTTTTCACACAGCTACATCCTGCCTTTCTGCGATTGTCATCGATTCCAGATACCAATTTACGGCTTTTTTAACATGCAGCTGCAGATATACTTAAATGGCTGGATCACCATGACGCTGTTTTGGGACGATCGCCACGTACTGATATGCCCTTACGCGGTACCAGCAATTGGGAGAAACCTCACATCGTTTACTGTGGCCTAGCGCCAAGTAGGTCCGAAGCCTTACGATTCACAGCGCGTCCAATGTGCTTCTTATATGCAAAAGGAAAACCGCGTGACTCACGATAAACATTTGTGGATCGAGAACAAAGAACAATATTACCCATTTGCTTGAATATGGCAATAGGCATATATGGCAATGTTCTCGTAGCGTTTATTGTGAAATAAAAGTACTTTACAAATTGTAGAGTTTTGCTATTTCCTTAAAAGTATAGTTTTATATTCAAATTTGGGACGCGCTGTGTTGAGATAATGTGTGTAGATATTCTGGGTTCTGCGTCAACCCACGTTAACACGTAGGTGATGACTGGGTGCGTTCGGCTACGCTGCCTTGTAACGTCATGGAAATAGGCGGAGAATATCACTAGGTTTGGTGATGTCAGCCTCAGGGGCAGGGGATATGATTTAGTGCCGCCAGGGCAGTTCACCTTAGGATAACGGATAAGATTAGCACAAGATGGCCACGCCCTGCTGCCTGATTTCACATGTGTGAAAATGAGGAAAACTACAGTAATGTGCATAGGACTGTGCATAGGAAATGTTTGTAAGATCGATCAACGTATGCTTAAAAACACATGCCCGAACCGTCGGGACAATAATATTTTTGAGCGCACTATTCCTTTAATTTCAAAGATCTCCCAAGACTGCATCCCAATAGTGGAAGTGGTGCTTTGCGATGAGTCAGCAGGTACAAGGTGCTGGGCTGCATACAAGTCACCAAAAAAGGAATCCTATCAGGCGCCGGAAATGGGCTGTAACTGGAGGTAGGTTTGAACATGGCCCCCTCTTATTAATTACCAAAAGCAAGAGGAGTCTTTATTAATAAGTGCTGATAACATAATTTAAGTATCCCTTTGAAACAGAACACGTCTATAAACCTTCATCCAATATCTATACGCTAGCTTTATTTTTCAAATGGTGGTGATTCCCACATCATTCAATAACCTAGCCTTCCTAATATATCTTCTTAGTTGTTTCTTCCTTCCGCTAACCATTTTATTGTGTTTGAGTAAGGGAGAGACACCTCTCAGAGACCCGTTTAGGCTTTTTGAAGAAGTGAGTTTCTAAGCAAGACCTGTAGATAAAGGACTGAGGCGAAATTAAGGAGAAAGTACTATCACAAAATTCCTGTTTGATCTTATTATTAAAGCGCATAGCTATATTAGGGAGCCAAATAATAGCATGATCTCTAGGTCTCCCTTCGATTGGAGCTGCCATTTAGGTCCCATATCTGTATTTATTTATTAATGTGTTTCAGTTAATTAAAACTTTTCACATCATAAACAAATATAAAATAAAGTATATCATCAAATATCCTAAAGTCATTTGTCACAAATCATGAAATCAAAAAAATCACTGTTACAATACAACAACAATATCACTTTCATTCATTATCTACCATTGATCAATTCTCTATTAAATATCTGTATTAGCAAAATGTATTAGTAATATCTGTATTGGTAAAACGATGGCTTGGTTGATGCAGAATCATCAACTCAAAAATGAAGTTAGTGAGTTCAGATGTTATGAAACTTGCATAGCTTAAGCAGGAGCACATCTGCAAATCCACCTACACATTAAGGTTGTGTCCCCATTTCCTTCCTTAACCTGCAACCGCTGCCTATGTCCATGTCCTTCTGGTGTACTCTTAATAGTCTATCCATATCATTGTATTCATATTAGTGTACTGTATGCTATATCCCCTTATTTACGCTGTATTAAAACATCACGTTCATCGATGCATACGAAGAAGCAAAGGAGCGTTTACCTGAGGCAGTAAAATCGATGGGCTCAAAGGAACAGTTGCAATTTTTTTCATTGATGAAACATCATTTCTAGTTTAACATATCAGCTTCCCTCTTCTCTTTCGATGCATGACTCCGAATGTCATGTTTCTATGCACTTGTGTAGACTCCATGGGAGTTTAACCTTGGAACTATACTTTCTTCTTTTTATTTTCAAGTTGTGTTTATTGTTTTTTGGCATACATAATAACATAACAAACCCTCCCTCCCGAACCCCTCCAGTTCCCTGCCCTCCACCTCCCAGTTTGCCAGAGGACTGCACTCCCACCATCACCATTCACAAAAGGCCAGCCAGGCCCAGACCCAATATGTCCAAAATTCTCAGGCGGTGTGGGCACCATTGCATCTGATCGTCACTTTTAAGGTATGATGACACAAGACCACAGTCTTGCCGGCAAGCTTCCCAATCTCCTTTCAGACTGTAAGTGACCCATTCCAACACTACAAAATTCCATACCTTTTGCAGCCAGTCTAACTTCGTCGTGCCTGCTTCTGTTTCTACTTTTGCGCGATAACCACCCTGCTATGAGCAAAACCATGTATCCTCTCAGTTGCTTTTTGGTAAAGGTACTCACCTAGGCAGTTCCCAGCTTCTTATTAGTGAGCCTGCAATCCCTGTGCTCTTCGGGGCCTGAACCGTACCCTCTCCCTTCAATGCAGCTCCGTTGCAGCGGGTGGTTTTGATTCTGCCTGTTCAATTCCTGGCCATGGCATAGCCCCGAATTGCTTGGTGCGGAAGTAGCGTGCAGGGGGCCCGGGCATATTAACGTCTCTGCATCTTATCTCGCGACCGCCAGGCAGTATATAGCATTCACAGTAGACCCTGTGTAGTCCCATGTCCAATGTACAGGTTCTGAGCACACTTCCACGCCACCCTGCTAGCGGGGCAGACTGTTAATAACTCCATCCCAGTAACTGCCGGGGCGCTCACCACCTGGTCCTGGATGCCGGGTATTCCGGCTTAGCACCGCCACCGGAGATCAGCTCACGCCCACCCGAGTGTAGGCTGGTGTTCACCACAGGCGAGCAGTGAATGCCCCGGCCCGCTTCTTGCGGGAGGACGCCGCCTCCAGCGCCACTTCTGCGCTGCCTCTCCCTATCTTCTTCGGCATGCGCTCTGCACCCCTTCATGCACCTCCTCCTGCCATATCGTACGACTTGACACTTTTGGGGGATCTCAGAGTTCTGCATCCAATTTTGTGCTGTTACACTTTAATATTCTGCTTATTTGTAGGCTAACGGGGATGGAGCTTCCCTCCTGCTGTCCATTTCCCTGCGACGGCCATCTTGAATCTGGAAATCCTTTTCATGACTAGCGTTTTATTTTATGTAATTACCCAAATAAAGTATTTTCTCGTGCCTCTTAACCATCAGCACACCCCTGAATGGGGTAGTAATATTCGCAGAGGGCTATAACTTGGGGAAAGTTCATTACGCCAAGCAATATAACCCTTGACAAAGGCCTCTAAGGCTATTAGTAGATAGTGGTTCTAGCAATATAGGTTTTTGCGTTGAGGTGCTGAAATAAAGCATGTTAATTTAATAGCGAGTATGATAAATATACAAATCATAGTATTATGTTAAGTCTGATTTTATTTTGTAATATTTACATAACAAGTTTGTCATAAGAATTTTAACACTTAACTGTATTGAGCTGGAACAGTTATGATCCTGCATGTAGTGAAAAAGTGAACAATTTCTTTATGGAAAAGTAAAAGCATTGTTCCAAATTTGTTGCGCTAAATTGGATGTTGACTCTGACATTAATAGCAATGAAAATTGTCTTGTTGATAGAAATGTTGCTGGGAAATTGTATTGCTGTTTCTTGAATGTAGAGGAATGATTCATGTGGTTTGGCTGTCTGCTTCTGAAATCATAATGTTTGGAATGCAGTCAGTACCAGTAGTTACTGACTGTACTGCGAATATTCTGATTGACTGAGAGGAGGCTGACAGTTATCTCCATGTCCTAATGATTATTGCATTTTTTAATATAGTGTTTTGCTCGATTCCTCTAGCTTCTGAGCAATGTAATAATATAGACTAATAGACTGAGGGGATGGGTCATTATCGTAGTATAATGACCACCACTATGTATCTCCCGAGGCAAAGCAGAGGCTTTACCAAGCGATAATGGACCCCTCCATTGCGGTAGTAGTAATACATGTTTTGAAGTTTTGGTGGTGAAGTAAAAACGTAGCTTTAATAGTGAGTAAAGTAAACGGACAACGTTAAGTATTTTAATTGCAAACTTAGTTAAAGTAGAATGGGTTTAACATGAGCATGCAGTAGGCGTCATGCAAAAGTAAACTGCGAAAAATTAATGCAAGTTCCGATCTCCCAGAAAGGAAGAAACTTTTGCCTGGAAATTGCATTGTGGTTTCGATGTCTGCTTTTAAAGTCAAAATGCTCAGAATGTAGTCAATACTAGTAGTTAGTGACTGCGCTCTGAACATTCTGATTGGCTGACAGGAGGTCAATAATGATCTTGATGTGCTAATAATAAATAACTTTAGCTAGTAACACAGGAGCACGTTTCACATGAAAACATGCCAAGGTCTTATCCCAAAAGAACTGAGCAGTAAATAACTGTCAAACCAAAGCATTAGCACACGAAAGATGAATTATGCACATGAACTTGATTCCTAAACAAAACTTCCTCTCTTGAGAATTACTAAGACTTGATGGAAGTGTTCCAAACCTCATCTTTCATCTCTCACCCTCGGAAGAATAGACCTGGAAGGGAAAGCACGCCTGCTGCTCATTACGGAAGTCAAACACCAGAAGGTTTTGCTCAGCCTGTGTGAACACAGTGTTCAGCAAATGAACTCAATTTAGAAAAAAAACATTATTCCACCATACTAATCTTAGTTTCATTTTGCTGACTCCAAACGCCTGGAAAAATAAGACCTTTCTGATAAACAGAGGAATGGAAAAACCAAAGCGCTTGATACTCCTCTTGGTAAGGAATTTGGGCAGCAGCTGGATCATCTCATTATAGAGATGTGTCTCCAATAAGGTTCCATGTTATATTCCATCAGCAACACCCTAAACCCGGACCACCAAATAATCTGAAACTAGCACAAATATTAATGGAAACTCAAATCGGCCTCATGCATCTCTGCCATGGCATATCACACAATGATCTGTGCAGTAACCACGTGCGTTGATTTGCATTGACATACTAGTAAAGGCTGCTTTATGCCAAGTATAGAACATATAAACATCCTATCCAATGCTGCAAAGAGACCTCAGACAGTGATAGCATAAATGATCCTCTGTCCCATAAACTTTGCCCTGTACAGTAGCATGCAGTGAACTGTGAGAAACCAAGGGACTTGTCATCCAGGTGGCCAGGAACGGTCATCACTTTTGGATCCAGTTCCTGGGAGTGGACCGATGTGGGAGGATCACCTGGGTGATGGGTCTTTGGGGTGTGGGGGTGAGACGCAGTACTCTCCCCCCACCCCCCTTTTGTTTATCTACCGCATCCTATTTTGTAGGATTTTCTGAAGTCCCAACCCCATTCCCCCCCCCACTAACACCCTCACATCGTACTGGGCATGTCCCGTTCATCGGGTCATGCAAAGTCAGTCACTTTACACTAAGTGCATACACCTGATACCAGTTAGCTCTCCTCACATGAATAAAAGGCAACACCTAAAGACACACCCTTATCAAGGCGTAACACGAGTATGACCAGAACTTCTGGGACAAAGGCACACATACTGGAGCAGAGCAACGAACCAAGGGACGAGAGCAGCCGGCCGAAAACCCCATTTATTTATTTATTCAGATTTTGTAGAGCGTGCAGCAGCTCTGAGGCATCGTGGCGCTAGTTACAGACAGAAGGCTTAGTTACAGACAAGGACAGGGGAAACAAGTTCAGTTACATGTATACAGTTTTGCATAGATTCTTTTGCACGGGTAGGAAACATGCAGAGGGTTCGATAAAAAGGGAGGTTATTATTAGTGAGTGGGTTCCCTACTGGAGGTTGTAGCCTCTGATAGATCGCAAGAGACTCATGGAGAAGGCCAGACCCCGCACGTGAAGATTGCATTGTTTTTCAAGGATGCTAGCAACCCTCCCTGGTGAATGACAGAGTTGGGGAGGCGAGGACAACCTGTGATAATAACTTGTCTCATGAAATGGAAATAGCAAAACAAGAAAGAAGTGCACACAGCCAGTGAGTTGGCAAGTGACCGGAGAGACGGTGTGTGTTAAAGCAAATGAAGTAGCAACATTATATCACAAGTGAAGGCTGCATGAGATGCGAAGAAAGGCAAACCTGTGAATGAACTTTGAAGTAAAAGGCAGCTGTGAGACCAGTGATACTAAGTAACAGAGTGGGTATGGCATCCTTTCGCCAACACCTGTTTTTACGACTGGTGTTTTGCCGCAGGAGTTTTTACGAAAATCTCCATCAAAATGTTTTGGGGGGTGAGGGGGAATGTGAAAGGACAAAAGGGTTGGGGGAAGGGAAATTAAAAATAGATTAAAATAATAGGGGGATTTTGGGTGGGAGCCTCCCCCACTATAATGTAAACAATATTTCGATTGTTTTTCATAAAAACTCCAGTGGCAAAACACCTGTCGTAAAAACGCGTGTCGGCGAAATGACATGGAATCAGAGTGGTCCAGCAAAAGGAAGTAGCCCATTCGAAAGTCTCCGCTTTTTGTACCTTTCACGAACAAACGTCAAAGTCAATTGTAATGAGAGTAAACGTGAACTTTGAGTCAAAGTGATTCTGCAGTGGTCTGTAAAGAGTCACGCACATTCGAAAGTCTTTGACAGCCGAAAGGGGTCCGAGCTTGATTGAGGGAGACCCAAAGTACAATAAGCTTGTGGAGGGGGAGCCCGCCCCCGGCATGTTTGTGTTAAACTGTGACCTGAGAGGTCTGAGCCCGAGAGAGGGGGACCTACGTGTTGTGTGTGCTGTAAGGTCTGAGGCCGGCAGAGGGAGACCTTTGTGAACTTTAGATTGGAATACAATTTTGTTAGTCAGGAAAGAGACGTTAACGTCGAAGGCCAGCCGGGCCTCAATCCACGGTTTGGAACTTAGTGTCAGAGATGGAGCCAGAGTGTGTCATACTGCCTACAAGGACAGCCTTACTCTGTGAGGCTTAACCTGAGGAGGAGAACTGGTTCAATTACCTTTATTCTTTTGAACACTGATTTTTCCTTTGCATATATTTCTCCTTTTTGCATAAGAGATAAGGAAGGCATTAGGTTTTGTTAGCATGGGCCATTTTGATTTTACGGACTCCACTAGGACTGTTTTGTTTATCGTTTGATGGTCGAGACTACTCCCATCTTAGTTATAGGGCAAAATAGGAGTTTCTCCGACCCCAAAGTTTCCAATAAAGGTTTTACAAATGGCATCCCTTGTCAGTGTCATAGTTGTGATACCATGCCTTCCCTACAGAGCCTACATTCCTATGTGGGGATAGAGTTGGAACAGTGTTTCTTGTCCATTTTCCAGGTTAGATTGGAGGAATGCAAGACTTAATAATGTCTGATGGCGTAATAGATTTCAGTCGCCCAGCAAACATGAGAAATTACCTGTACTGCAACACTGTACTATCATGAGTGATGGGGCACCTCTACACGGGAGGATAGCTCTGACATGGCGCCAACATGTATGCTACGATATGGAATCCTAGCAAAGACTGAGCCCTTAATCCTTCAGCTGCTGAAAGATGTAGAACCATTAAATTGGTTAGTAATATGGAGATAGTTATTGACCTCAGCCAATCAGGATGTTCAGAGTGTATTGAATAACTGCTGTTAATGACTGTTTTCTGAACATTCTGTGTTCAAAAGCAAAGAGTGAAACAACAATACAGTTTACACGCATGATTTTTTCAACAAGAGATTTCCTCTCTGGAAGGAGCTTTTTTTGCTGTAGCATCCTATTTAACAAAACAAAGGCAAAGCAAAACGGTTTAGATGGCTCATAGTCCATGCTCATGTTAAACCCGCTTCATTCGAACCAGGTTTTAATTTAGATGCTTATTTTATGGCTAAACCTTACTTAAACACTACAAAATAAAAAATAAAAAAATTTAATTTACTAACCTTTTACTTTACTCACTACGCACTGTTAAAGTCACATTTCTACTTCTTGTACTTAATCATGAAAACTCCAAAACCAGTATTGCTGTTACCTTTATGTGCCAACAGCCTTCTATACCTCGGGAGGGGTCATTATCACCCTTAAAGTGTTTTTGAGTGTAAATCTTCGGCCATAGAATACAGTGTGCCTTTAGAACATTTTAAACATTAATTAAGATAATTAAAGCAGGGTGCAAATAATTGAAGTTGCAAGCCACTAGCCAGCCATAAAGTAATTTGCCACCTCAACTATGTTCATACACATAGCACAACATTTCTTACCCCCCATGAGTAATTTATCACTAGCCAACTGATGGTTCCGATTTAAAATTTTGCAACTGGATTAAACCTGGGAAGCTTTTTTGGGTAGTTACCATACAACTAAAATCTGAGCTAGGGATCGGTATGGTCTTCAAAGCTAGCAACTGAAAGTGTGTTCTCCCTTCAAAAGTATTTGAATTGCAAGCTTGTTTATTTTTGCTTTAAAACCCTTTGTTTCTTCATGTTCTTTTAGTAATCGTCTGTATTGGAAGCAACAAACTTAGAAGAGGTGACAAAAAGAACCTGAAGATCAAATGTTGTAGCTAAATGGTGGTGGCAGCAGGCAGTCTCCAGAGAAGCAGATGCACACCAAGCAGACACAAGGTAACTGCTTAATAAATGGTAAAAGAAAATTGGATCAATGAAAGGAAAAATAAAACGGTGAATGGGTTCAAGAAAACACCTGGATGAAATAATATGGGCCAATGTACAAGTCACAAGCAATGAGTGTACAAGAATTGTAATCAAGCTAAAATGTGTGCTTCAAATGGAATTCAGCAGTATTAATAGAAATGTGTGTAAAGTCAGAATGCAGTTTCTCTTCCCCTCTTACAGTCCTTATGGTTTTTCTGCAGTCTGGGAGCGGCATTGCACGCACATCCCTCATTCAGTTCCCTAATGGGCCAGGAACTCCTGTCCCTTCATACCAAATAACCTCACAATCAACTATTGTTGCCATTTATTTCCTTATAATTGCATGGCTCCTATATTGCATACATGGCATTGCCAGGTGTTGAGAGATCTTTTTATATTGCAAGGTATCTTCAGCGTCAAGGTTTGGATTGTCTATTTAGGCCATAGCACAGTTTATAGGTCAATAACGAAGCAACACATGAGCATATATCAAGAATTGTGAAGTAACAGGTAATTATAGTCTAATAGCAAATTATGTACTGGGGGAGGGGCGCTGTTGCGCATGAGAAGGAATGGCCGCTCTCGTGTGAGCTCCAGCGACATTCAGGGCCGAAATGCTTTTATAATCATCTTTTGGACACTTCTCACTGAAAACTACGAGAGACGTGCAGCAACACTCCTAGACTAAACATACAGAGTTTGGAAGCACTAGCTGGCGGGATATCAGAACTACAGCAGGTATAAGCTCCCATGTGCGGCGAGAGAGGCAGACCAGAGGCACGTCGCGGACCAAGAGGAGGAGACCAGCGCCTAACAGCGTTTGTGGTGGCGGAGGGGTACGCGGCCCGGCTGCCGCTGAAGTGAGTCGCAGGCACTCCGGATACCGTCTGAGACACCCTCCGCACTGGGCGCAACTAACCGCTTCCACTTGCATCAGGCCTGGGCCCTTGCCCTGTGCTACTGCCATACTACAAACCAATACTGGCGAGCCACACTAAATGGAGTAACACCGCTCTATAACACCACATGCTAGCCTGACTGGAAGGGAACCTCGTCGGCACCAATTAACATCCCCCTCTTGCTATGCAATCCTCAGGAGCAGGGGTGCCAGTGTACCTGTGGTGCGACCGGAAGCAGGCGATAGGGGACAAGCAGGAGGTCACTGAGGCCCCCCCTGCGGGGAAGAGGGACCCACATACAGGCAACTGGGGGACCCTATAGAGTGCATCAGGCATCCAGGCGGCAGGGGGAACATGGGGTCAGCGACCCACTGAGAGTCAAAGATTTAAGAGGCGCAGGGACACTCTCCACAGAATACAGCCGAAGAGCTCATTGCAAACGGGCAGGCAAGAAACACGTTTTAGGAGGAAAAGGTGGACGAGAGACATAATCCCAAGAAGCAGCAGATATATACACTTACCAAAACAACTAGTGTAAGAGCATATCTCGTTAACAACAAACCTACCCCTAAGAAATTAAAGTAATCATAGAAATTTCATACAGAGACAATAGGCTAACAGCTAGAAGGGGCTACTGATAACGGACATTAAAACACAAACCGAACAGACATTTCGAGGTGCATAGAACCAGCCCCGAGAGCAAACCAAAAAGCCTCCATAAAGCCAGCTTCAATTACCACCCTAAGCCCATCAGGTATAGGAATCACATACAAAAGGACTGCTTGGCTTGTTACCAGGTCGCACCCCCTTAACAAACAATGCCCAAGAGCTTTGGTCCTAAGAAAGGAAGAGGAGAAAAATGCACAACAGCGATCAGGAAAGAAACGGACTCCGAGATGTTCGAGGAAGTACCCCCACAGGAGCAGCCAGCTACCTCGGTGCCAATGATGGACCCTCAGGCGGTCTTTCTGGTCATGCAACAGGGTTTCTCTGCCCTCAACGAAAAACTGGATGGGATAACCGCAAATGTGGCTTCCATTAAGACACAACTGGATAAAACTACATCCCGCATGGCAGAGACGAGAATATCTGGCACAGAAGACGCACTATAGGCCTTGAAGAACACCGTGTCCACAATGGCAATAGAGCTGGCGACGGTGAAGCCCAAATGCGATCTGGAGGCTAGATCCCGGCGGAACAACATTTGCATAGTTTCAGTTCCGGAGGAAGCATTGAAGGGGTCGATGGAAAAGGCAGTAGAAGATCTTTTACGAAATCTCCTGGGAGATCCTGGATGGTCGGCAATGTTCATCGTGGAGTGGGCACATAGGTCACTCGCCCCAAAGCCAAAACCTGGTGCATACCCTAGACCTATCATAGCACGCATGATAAACGATAGCGACATGGACCTGATTTTGAAAACTGCAAGACAAAAACAAGAACTGAGATGGGAAGCCAACACCATACGTATCTTTCTGGATTTCACACTGGCTGTACAACAAGAAAGGAGACTTTTCGCCGGGGTCAAGAAACTGCTGCGAGAACGACAAGTGCAATACGCCATGCTTTACCCGGCGAGACTAAAAATACATCAGAACAAAACATTTTTCTTCACGTTCCCAGAGGAGGCAGCAAACTTCATTGAAATACATATCCCCGCTGCGCCTGGTCAGCCTGGAACCGATAGAGACTCTTAAAACCCCAAAGTCATATACTAGCAAGCACGTGAACGATGAAGAATAGACTTGCGAAGGCCCCCTTCGGGTGGCTCACATAGGGGGTGAACATGACTTACTCTGCAAATCATGTCTTGGAGCTTAACCCACATGTGTCAATATGAGTGAGAGCAACAACGTAGAACCGGTCACATTTTAAATGACCAATTACGGCATGGGCACTGGATGTCGCTACAGTCCCCCCTGTAGCAGGTGCACAAGAAATTGATGGGTGGGGAGGGGGGGATTTAATGGGCATAGTTAAACTTTGGGGAACTAGGAGGAAGGGGGGAGGGGTCAGTTTGAGTTTGTTGGGGTTTAGTTATGGAATGGAAGGTATTAAAACAAAAAGCGCGCAGGTACCAAGCACTACTGTTACTAAGTACACAATTGAAATAAACCGTCATGCATATGATTACAATTACTTCATAGACAATGGCTAAAACTGGCACAGACAACGTAAAAATACTGAGCTGGAATGTACGTGGCCTGGGATCCCGAATCAAGAAAAGGAAGATATTGGCATACATTAACAGGCAGAGCCCCAAAGTAATTTTTCTGCAAGAAACACACTTAGGACCACAGCAAGTAGGACAAATTGTGCCAAACTGGGGGACACGCCAATGTTGCACAATATATTCCAAACGGCCAAGGGGGGTGGCGACCATAATACATAAAACCCTACCATTTACCTATATAAACTCTGAATGCGATCCCGAGGGCAGATTTGTATTGCTCCATGGCACTCTTTATGACAGAGAGATAGTCCTACTTAATCTATATGGTCCAAATATCGATGACCCAGATTTCTACTCCACAGCGTTTGAAAAACTGGTGAGTTACCCCACGGCCTGAATGATCGGTGGCAGGGATTTCAACACCAGTGTACACTTAGATTGACCAAGGCAGCACAGAAGATACGTATCCATATGTCCGACCTAAACCTAAAAGATGCATGGAGAACACTAAACCCTTCAAAAAGGGAATATACATACTACTCCACAGTGCACGACATGCATTCTAGAATAGATTTGTGGCTGGTAGACAACAAATTATTGACCTGGCTCACATTTATCCCAGAACATATTCAGATCATTCGCCAATACAGCTAACATTGCAAATTCCTGAGATTACGGTAAACAGGCCACCATGGAGAGGACCTGATCTATAAAACTACAATGACACAGCAAATACAGGAATACTTCGATATTAATGAGAACTCTGTTTCCAGTCAGGCAATACTATGGCAGGCATTTAAGGTCTGCATAAGAGGCAATTCAATATCCGCTGAGTGCGGAGTCCTCAAGGATATCAGGGGTAGATTGGCGTGCTTAGAGACAGAAATAGCCTCTTTACATTCCCAGTACGCACAAACCCCATCATCACGGCTGAGTTCAGAGATTAAAACTAAGCTAGAAGAATATAAAGAAGCGGCGGACCAAGAGATCCGGTACTTCAACAAACCAGCAGCGGCACGTCGATATGGGGAGAGTGAACGTCCTGGGAGGCTATTGGCTAGAACAGTTAGCGGTGAGAGAGTCTCGACAACTATACCATGGATAAAATTACTGGATGGCACAGTGTCCGCGGAAAATAGTAAGGTGAAAGAAACATTCTATGAATTCTATAAAAAACTGTACTCCCCTCAGTGCAACGCAACTGAGGAAGAGATAGATCATTATCTCTCCCAAATACCAACAACACTATTAGCTGACGCCACTAGAGAAACTCTAGAGAGCCCGATCACTGAGGCAGAGATAGCAGAGGCAATAAAAACTCTTCCTAATGGGAAGGCCCCTGGTACGGACGGCCTTGGGGCGGAATTTTATAAAGAATTCAGTCACCTTTTAGTACCCAGACTATACGCAGTGTGGGGGGGAAGCCTTAAATAAAGGGGAACTGCCCAAAACCACTAGGGAGGCGGTAATCACGCTACTGCTTAAACCAGGGAAAACCCCAGAGGAATGCGGCTCGTATAGCCGCTGTCACTGATAAATACAGACGCGAAGATCTTTGCGAAAATGTTGGCAACCCGATTAACACCACCGATGCCCTATATGGTACACGAGGACCAAGCTGGGTTTATTATGGGCAGATCCACAGCAAAGAACATTAGATGTCACAAAATTCTGGCCACAATACCTCCCGAAACTCAAGGAATAGCAGTATCTCTCGATATGCAAAAAGCATTTGATACAGTCTTCTGGCCCTTCCTATTTAGGGTAATACGTAATTATGGGTTTGGCCCCAATATCATCAAATGGATACTAATATTATATGCACGCCCCTACACCAGGATAAGAGTCAATGGCACTTTAACAGACATGCTAGAACTACTAGGGGGCACCCGACAGGGTTGCCCATTGTCACCTTTACTGTTCGCTCTAGTAATAGAGCCCTTAGCTGATACCCTTAGGTCACGCTATGGTTCATACGGGTTGTGGCTCGAGGGCAAACTACAGATTATAACTTTATATGCCGATGATATTCTGCTATATCTACGGAACCCAGATCGCACATTGGGCAAGGTCCTGCAGAAGTTAAAAGATTCAGTGAATACTCCGGCCTAAGACTCAACCCCAACAAATCAGAGATTCCCGCTCACGAAAAGCACAACAGAACCCCAAGACTTACATGGTCTCATCTAGAGCCCGTTACATATATTATACCTTGGAGCATATGTTGCTGGACGACCCAATTGTCCCGAGCCCTAAATTACAACATGTTAGCTGACAACCTATGTGCAAAGATGAAACGTTGCAGCGCCCTTCCCATCTCACTGATGGGAAGAATAGCCTTAGTCAAAATGATAATATTGCCAAAACTGTTCTATCTGTTCAATACGATACCGGTCTGGCCGGGTCGCGCTTTGTTTGCTAAAATGAAAAGCGCTTGCATCACGTTTGTACGGGTAGGACATCCCAGGCTAAGTTGGAGGACATTAACCGATACATATCCAAGGGGTGGGTTGATGGCACCGGACCTAGAGCTCTACTACTTGGCAGCACAGGCACACTATGCCGCTCAATGGGCCACAAACTTTCTCAACCCAGGGAGCTCACCACCTGATCTGAATGCACGAGAAGCAATCATAGCAATGCACAAGATGAGCAGATCAAGCCCCAAACACCATAACTCCATAGACCCCACGCAAGTTATGACCACGGCCTGGGCCAAAATTGTCGATATATTTGAAACAGACAGGTTATAACACGCGAGTATGCCGCTCTGGGGTGACCCCCAACACCATTTGCCCTAGACGGGGAGGTGGCCACGCATTGGAGTGCCAGAGGTATTGCTCAATGGGGACAGTTGTTCTCGGATAAACCCTTTGTGACATGGGAAGATATCAAAGATATAGTGGGAAATACAAACACACATAGGATACAATATATGCGAGTAAAAGCTGCCATACAAAATGCGTGCCCCACTTTCCCTAAAGAACTGGAGATATACATGGGGCTGGCATATATGTTTACAGGGGGGAAACAGAAAATCACAGCCTCTGCACTGTATAAAGTTATAGTTCAGACACGCCCAGCAGGGAACCATACGGCCAGAAATAAGTGGGAGCAGGACCTGGGGCAACAAATAGAGGACCGCGAATGGCACAGATCTGTGAATTGATCAAACAAATATCATGTAACTCTAGATACAAATTAATACATTATAAAATAGCACACAGGCACATTATACCCCAGTAAAGCTTAAACTAATCTATCCCGCCACACCGGGAACCTGTCCGAGGTGTCACACTGAAGATGCAAATATATATTATATGCTCTGGGCATGCACAAAGTTGAGAGACTACTGGGCAGAGGTATGTGCAGCTCTAGATGAAATGGCAGATCAGCCAGTGGAGTGGATACCAAGACTGTGCTTGTTGGGAGCGGTGGGAAAAATGAACCCAACCTGGCGAAAACATTTAAATTTGACCCTGTTAATAGCCAAAAGAGCAATACTAATGAAGTGGAAAAGTGTAACTCCGCCAACTAAGGCGGACTGGGACAGAGATATGCTATGGACAAACGACACAGAAGAGCTATAGATGGACTCGGTGCTGCCCTCTTCCAAACCTAGAAATATATGGGCCAGGTACAAACAATATCTAGTGGACAAAGCTGAACTCGAAGACTCAGACTCAGAAGGAGAGTAATTGTGTACAATGTACTGCTGGTAATTTTGATTATATATATGTATGTGCTGAACCTGTGTGCAATAATAAATAAAGTTTAAAAAAAATAAAATGATGTACTACTTCAGAGACAAAGCCAAGAAAATAGTATATCCAAGCGCAAAATCTGTTCAAACTTATCATCTTAGAGGACCGAAATACTTTTGAAATGTTCTCCGTTCTTAGCTTGTTCTATAGTTATGTGCCTGAAGTCTTCCTCCATCTATTCGTCAACAATTAGATATTTAGTGAAAGTCCGGAGGTGGAATACATTCTCTTTACTTGTTAGCATACGAACACTCTGGAGTACATTCCCTTTACTTATTAGCATAAGGATCTACTTCTTTTAAAGACAGAGCGGTGAGTATTTGGTTTCACTTTCTTTACTTTCATATTTCCAACAGTAAAACAAATCTATAACAGAAACCACAACTCCAAGTAGCATCTGTGATTTTTCTATAGTTGAACTCTAACATCACAGGATGCTTCCTAATCCAATCTTAAACAGTTCATCCATAGTATGTCGCACCCTGCTTCTATCACCCATTTCTTTGCACAGAAAAGAAGCAAGTCTTTTTTACCAGATTCTTGGAAAAACACTGGATCTGCAAATGTGTCCAAACAGCAGAAACAGTCTAACCATATCAACTGCTACAGTGGGCTTTCAATCCAGCAAGAGGAAAACCAAACATTGTCTGACTTGCTATCAAACATGACAGATACAACATTCAAAATATAGAAAAACTGTCCCCCATTAGCCAGAAGCTGCATACTCTGAACCTCTAAAATAGTACCGATATTTGGAGAGTATAATAAAGATTTTTCCAGAATAACTTTAGGAAAGTCCTGATTCTTTTGAAGACAGGAAGGCAAGCATTAGGCTTCTTGTTCTTTATTTAATAAGTTCAAGCAGCCAGATTTAAGCAACAGAAAACTTCGTAGTAGACCATCTTTGCTGAAATCTTCAACTGTAGCAAAAATTGTAACAAAACCCAAACTCTAGAAACATGTCCCAACTGTCTCCACTCAGCTCGTAGTCCATGTTACACTAGGACCAGATGACCTTTCTCCTCCTACACAAGATGATCTGTCCTTGTAAAGTCTCAAACTCCCTTTCTACTTCCTCTTTTGCACAGGCAGAGTAATGTTGTGTACGACAACTAATACTGTTCATTTGTACACTAACCTTCACATGAGTTAGCTTGATTTGATCTCTCCTCCTGTGGATGACAGATAGTTGTTAGGGAGGGAAGACATTGTATAAACCAAAATACAGTCACACGCAACATCTAATCAAGTGTTAAAATTAGACATGCTCAAAGCGATACTATACTTCAAACTGCATTCCGTGGTTTTTACGAGATCACTTTGCTTGTTTCTGCATTACTCATGCATTTTCCCCCATGGTGGTTTCTATAATTATAATTGTTCTTTTATAACACGCTTAATAGTAGAGATTGGTTTTAAGCGCAGGATCGGGATTCGAACCTGCGTTTTGCTGCGTTTTCTTGCTTCCAAGACGAACGCATTGCCCCTGAGCTATCCCCCTTGTAAGGAAGGCATGGAATCAACAGTAAGACAGACACAAGTGACCACAGTTCAATGGTGTTTATTGAACAAGGGTTTGAAAAACGCCTATCTAATCCTAAATCTACAGATGAGAGCCAGCTACGGCCATCAAATAATAATAACACAGTCCTAGTGGTGTCTTATCAAAATAAAAGGGCCTATACTAATAAACCTATTGCCAATCCTTACCTCTAAATACAAATGGTGTGGGAAACAATGTCATGAAAAGAAAGACGTGTTCACAAAATTATGTCAGGATGTTCTGGCTGTTGGCCTCCCTTCCCCACGTTTTCAGCACGGGATAAGGCTGTTCACTCAAGCTTAGCACAGTCTCTGGCTTCTCTAGCACGAGGATACAGTTCAATCCTTAGCAACAGGGCCTTTGTTGCACAAGACTCTTTGCCTTTTTAAAGTCTCTTCATTCAGAGGGCCTAAAAATAAACAATAAGTTCTTCTCTTCTTTCACAGTTCACAAGTACTCCATTTCTAAGCTTCACTATTCATCCCACATCCCTCTCAGCCGGGCTCAGATTCCTTTAACACAATGTTCTTTTGATATTCTTTCTCAGGTGACTCACAATTCACCCCGGATCACCCTCAGCCAGGGTCAGATAATTAGTCTCCCTCCTCCAGGCTTGGACCAACTTCAATTTTAAGTGTAACTCAACACCAACTTGATTTGACAAAAAGCTCTTAGCTGATCTACCTTCGTCAGGCTCGGACCAACTTTATTTACTTTCTTTATATTCTTACTATCAAAAACTTTAAAATGTGCCCAGGGTTTTGCCTGACCTGTTGCTGAACCTTTTTGATTTCAGAATTCCTTTTCTTAACACATTTGCCACCTTGCAGTTGGATACCTAACAGACTTTCGAATGAGCACCAACATTTTGCCGGACCACCCTGTATACAGTATTGTATCTTGGTGTCAAAGTTCAATCACTCATCTGCTGTTTAAGTTCACGATGCTTGCCACATACGCTTCATACGCTGTTCTCTTCAGTTTTCACTATACCATGTTGCTGCTTGCAATGTTGTGTACAACACAGAATGGTCTATCAGTCTCACCGGCTGTACAGACTTTACTGGCGCTGCTTTGTTGTAGGAACCAAGGAGAGTACCACAGCGGCAAACAATTCTCCCTGCCTTAACTATCTATCGATGCGGGAGAGCCCCGGGTGCCTCCGACACACAATGCAGGATTCTTCAGCTTTGAGACCAGGTCTTAAGTTTCCTATTCTTGAAGGCTCATGAAAGTTATGGTCTTTAGTTGAAAAGGTCCACGGCACTTCCCTCCTTGCAATCCTCTTCGGTCTTGCCGTCTTTCGCCTTGTATTAAACTGCCATCTTGGAACTGCTGCTTCCTCGTGTGCTTTGCCTTGCTCAGTGCATGCTTTTGTGATCTGTCTTTTATCCATGTGGGGGTAGTGTAAAGTCAGGTAGGTGTAATGATCAGTAATTGCCTGCCCTGCGTGTGTGTAATGATCAGTAATTGCCTGACCCTGCCTGGCTATTGTACTGGGATATGTCAGGTATACAGCTTGGGTGTTAGTTCGTCTTCCTTCTCAGTGAGCTGTTTCTGAGAAAGTGTTTGTGTTGGAAAAGGGGCAGGGGTTGAGTTTTTAAGTATCCTACCTGGTACGATGGGGTAAAGGTGTTACATGGGAAGGTGGATATCGTGTCGCGCATCCGGTGTCCCAATTCCACTCCATGAAGATCCCTCACTCAGGTGATCATCCCGCACTGGTCCACCTCCAGGAACTGGAGCCAAAAGCGATGGCCGTGTCCTGGCCACCTGGAAGACAGATCACCAGGGATTAGCGGGTGAGACACTTTCAGGTTTCTCACACCTCCTTTGGCAAACTTGTTTTTATATATATGTTCTTTGTTTGGTGGTATGGGGTTGGGAGTGGTGGGGGGCCGGATTAGAGAATGGTTTGGGTGGACCCTCATCAAAAAAAGAAACATTCAACCAAAACTACTTTGGGGGAAAATGCTTGAGTAATGTGCAAACGAGGAATGTGACCTAGTTAAAAATGCGTAAAATGCTTCAAACCTTTAAATAATTCAGCATCAGCATTCCCATAGCGATAATCTTAAAGGGTGAGAATAATACTTGCCTCCGTGGCTATAATAGAATAAAGACTTTCCTAAAAGTTATTCTGTAAAATCCTCATTTGAAGGGATTGTGTCCTCCGACGTATTCCTTATCTATGATATTTTTATCTTCAGCTTGCTGGCCTTGGAAACATTTTTTTCCCCAGTAGAGGTTGCTGTGCGTCGACGTCCGTCGAGTAGGTGTTCCTTGACAGTCACCGTATCGACGCCATCATGCCTATAAATGGCCACGCGCAGCTTCCGTTGCTCAGTTCCGTTTTTCCGCACTTCGTGTGCCTCGGAATACCGTTGCTCAGTTCGTCAGTCGAAATATATTGATATTTCCTCGAGAAAACCAACTCGTACTCGATGGCTTCCTCCTCCGACCCGACGACTTCTCGGTACGGTTTAAAAAAATGCAGAGACTGTGGGAAGAAAATGTCGTTGACGGATCCTCACAGGATCTGTTTGTGGTGTCTGGGAATCGAACACCAGTGTTCGGAGTGTGAGGAATGCCTTTCCATGACGGCGAAAGCCTTGAAGGAGCATAAGGGGAAGCCCGAGAGAGGTAAGTCAGTTTTAACTTTCTCGAAAGTTTCCGCGGTAGAGTCGAGACATTCGTCTCCTCACCGTCGAAAGCATTCTCGGTCTAGGTCTCGAAGTCGCTCCCACCACTCGTCGAGGACTAGACACTCGAAGAAGAGACGTGGAAGATCTCCTTTGTCGTCGTCTTCTAGTTCCCCTGAAAGAGTACATTGCCCCACAAAACACAGCTCTCAGGCTAAGTGGGAGGAATTCAGAAAAAAGATGCTAAGTGTCTTCGAGAAAGCGGCCTCGACCCCCTTGAAGACCCGAAAGCGCCATGAGCCATCGGGAAGTAAAGCATCTTCGACGCCATCGTCAAAAGCCCCTTCGAAGCATAGATCGGTGCCATCAACGCCGTTATCGAAGGGTTCTTCGACGCATCCGTCGATCGAGTCGACGCCGGCGTCGACGCCGACATCGACGCCGATAAAAGAAAAACCCACGGCTACTCCACAGCCAACGGTTACACCAAGAGCCTCCGACACGACGTCGAGAACGTCGTCGACATCCTCGAGCAGGATTCCGATCCTCTCGAGTTCTTCGAGGCCTCTTCCAGTTTTCTCGACGCCTTTGTCGGCGCCTTCGAGGATTTTCACATCGGCGTTGACAACATCGACCTTTTCAAGGCCACTGATGATGGCTCCCTCTGCTTTAGAGATGGGTTTTATACCATTTCACAGGCCAGAGCATCCCCCCTTAACTTCAATTTATGAAGAAAGGGAAGATTCTGATCAAGAAAGGCCTTTTGGGCTGCAGAGGACCACATCACCTGAACCAGAGACTTTTGCCTCTGAGGAAAAAAGGTTGAAAGACCTTCAGGATGTATTACAGGAAACAAGTGGCCTAGACACTTCCCCAGAAGTGGAATGTGTCAAACCAGACCCAGGGGAACATGCTGAAACCCCTTATAGAACCCTAATGTCAAGAATTATGGAGTTCATGGGTTGGTCTGCGCCTTCACCTGTTTTTCAACAGGATGACCTCACAGATATTCTGGATAAAGGTCCACAGGAGGATCCTGTGATTCCCTTTCATTCTGCTTTACAAAGAAAGATTTTAACTAACTGGGAAACTCCTGAAGTTGTGCCTGCGGTTAACAAGTTGTCAGCGAAATATAGGATATCTGCTGTTGACCCTGAATACCTATCTAAGCACCCTACTCCAGAGAGTCTGGTGGTCCAGGCTGCAACTTCATCAGGCAGTACATCTGCATACCCCACTGCTCCACAGGATAGGGATGATAAAAAATATGATGCCATGGCTAAGAAAGTCTTCTCGGCCTGTAGCCTGGCTTTAATATCTATTAATGCGACTTGTACACTCGCTAGGTTCAGCCACACTCTTTGGGAGTGTGCTTCATCAGCGGCTGACTGCCTCCAGGAAGGAGAAGAAAGGGACGCATTTTTAAATATCATCAGAGATGGTAAAGATGCAATGTTTGAGTCCCTTCAAACTGGCATTGATTCTGCTGACAGTATCAGCAGGGCCATGGCGGCAAGTACCACAATCCGCAGGCATGCGTGGTTGAGAAAGTCCGGCTTTGCTTCTGACGTACAGGCCAGACTTTTAAATATGCCCTTTGACGGCTCTTCCCTGTTTGGTAAAAAGACGGATGACAGTTTGGAAAAACTGCAAACATCTAAAGCAGCAGCCAAGTCACTAGGAGCTGCAATCCGCCAAACTAATTTTCGTCCCTCAGGATCCTCTTGGAGAGGAAGGTCCTTTCGCTATTATTCCTCATATGGAAGAGGCAGAGGACGGCCGGCTCAAAGAGGCCAAGGAAAATGTACCCGTGGTGGATTGGGGAAAAGGAAAGAAAACGGCATCAGCGGGAGCCGCTTTACCTTCGGCAACTGCATCAGCCGCTTCCAAACCACTCTGAGGTCTTCCATCACAAGACACCTGTAGGGGGCAGGTTAACTCACCATCTGACGGAATGGCAGGCTATTACGTCAGATGCTTGGTAATTGGAGACAGTTGCCCAGGGTTACTGCCTGCCTTTTCTACGCATCCCTCAGAGCCATCCACCGGGGAACAGCTCTCTGAAAGTGCCGGATCCGCTCCTCTTGCAGGAAATTGTAGACCTGCTAGAGAAAGGTGCCATAGAACCGGTACCTGTAGCGGACAGGAACAAGGGCTGGTACTCCCCCTACTTTCTCATACCAAAGAAAGACGGATGACTGAGACCCATCCTGGATTTACGAGAATTGAACAAGTTCCTCAGGAAGGACAAGTTCAAGATGGTAACTCTTTCTCAGATCCTTCAGGCCCTCCAGCTTCAGGACTGGTTGGTATCTCTGGACCTTCAGGATGCTTATTTCCATGTGCCAATCCATCCCAAGCACAGGAAGTACCTGAGGTTCGCAATTGGCAACTCTCATTATCAATTTCGAGTTCTGCCATTTGGGCTGACCTCCGCCCCAGGGGTCTTCACCAAGCTAATGTCGGTTGTGGCTGCAAGTCTAAGGAGGGAAGGGATTCACGTCTACCCCTACCTGGACGATTGGTTGATCAGAGCAGTTTCTTCGGAACAAGCTCGGATCCAACTAGATTATGTCTGCCACTTCCTTCACAAGCTGGGCTTCTCCCTCAATTTAAAGAAGTCACAGATGATACCATCACAGAGACTCCAGTTCATTGGAGCAGTCCTGGACACGTCCCTGGGAAAAGCCTCGCCACCAGAGGTGAGGGCTCAAGATATTCTGCAGATGGTCACCTGGTTTCAAAATGTCCAACGTCTCCCAGCCTACGACTTTTTGAGGTTGCTAGGCCTCATGGCATCCTGCATATATCCCTTGTGCCAGAGGATCGCCTGAGAATGAGATCCCTTCAGTGGGCACTGAGGACTCAGTGGTCACAATTCTCAGGGAGGATGACAGATCCCCTCCGGATTCCGGACAAGGTAGCCCACGACCTTCAGTGGTGGGCCTCTCCAGAAAACATCTTGAAAGGAGAACTGTTTTGGCAACCATGGCCGGAGATAACCGTAGTCACAGACGCCTCACTCACGGGGTGGGGAGCCCACGCCAACGACTTGACCATCAGCGGTCGTTGGTCTCCATCGGAGTCCAGACTACACATCAACCTGTTGGAGCTGAGAGCCATCAGACTGGCACTGAAGGCTTTTCTGCCATCTGTACGAGGAAGAAACGTCCTGATAATGACGGACAATACAGTGGCCATGCACTACCTCAGCAAAAGAGGAGGCGTAGGGTCACTGCCACTGTGCAGAGAGGCGATGCAGCTCTGGTTTTGGGCAATTCAGGAAGGAATCTCTCTATCGGCAATTCACCTAGCCGGAGAGAAGAACTTGACAGCGGACGCTCTGAGCAGGCAGAACACAGTCTCCCACGAGTGGGAGATAGCTCAGGAAGTCCTTCAAGAGATCTTCGCCCTTTGGGGAACCCCTCAAGTGGATCTGTTCGCCACCAGTATCAACAGGAAGTGTGACAGATTTTGCCCAAGGGAATTTCCCCCGAGAGGAGCTCTAGGAGACGCGTTCGCAGTGGACTGGGAGTTGCCACTTCTGTACGCGTTTCCTCCGGTCCCTGTCATTCCTCAAATGATCAGGAGGTTGAGAAGGTTTCGGAAGACCATGATCCTAATTGCCCCGGATTGGGCCAGGAGAACGTGGTACCCGGACCTTCTGGTCATGTCCATCCATCCTCCAATTCGTCTACCGTACAGAGAGGATCTTCTCTCGCAGAAGGGAGGTCAGGTTCTCCATCCAGCCATCAAGACCCTCACCCTTCACGCTTGGTATCTGAAAGGTTGAGGTACAAGGATTGGGACCTTCCAGATGACGTCATGGAGGTGTTGCTTTCGGCCAGAAGGCCAGCAACTAAAACTCTATACCGCTGCCGTTGGAATAAATTTTGCAGCTGGTGCAGAGAAAAGAATATCGAACCCTTTTCATGTGGTACACCTGCGGTGTTATCCTTCTTACTTTATTTGGCAAATTCAGGCCTTCAAGTTGGCACTATTAAGGGCTATCTCGCAGCGCTATCGATCTTTAAGCGCACTGCAGAGGAGCCATCGTATTTCAAAATTCCTTTGGTAATACAATACCTGAAAGGTCTAACTAATGTTTACCCTCCAAGACCATTCCAAGTTCCCTTATGGGACTTAAATCTAGTTTTAAACTTCCTAAAGGGTGCTCCATTTATACCACTCCACTCTTGTTCATTGAAGTTTCTCACCCTCAAAACTGTTTTATTGGTAGCATTAACATCCGCTAGAAGGGTTAGCGAGATACAAGCCGTATCTTGTAAACCTCCTCATATAATTTTTCACAAGGACAAATTTGTTTTACAGGTGAAGCCTAACTTCCTCCCAAAGGTAGTTTCTGAATTTCACATTACTGAGAAGATTACTTTACCTTCATTCGATCCTCCTCCCCATCCGGGGAAAGAGGAAGAGAGACTACACAGGCTGGACCCTAAGCGAGCCTTGAGTTTTTATATCGGTAGACTTGCTAAAATTAGACAAGCAGACCAACTCTTTGTAGGTTACGCAGGACATAAATTGGGATTACCAATAACCAAACAAACCATCTCCAGATGGATTATTTTAGCCATTCTGGAATGCTACAAACTGGCAGGGAAAGAGCCCCCTCAAAATCTAAGGGCTCATTCGACCAGGGGTATCGCAGCCTCCTCAGCTCTTCAAAGAGGGGTACCAATTAGAGACATATGTGCGGCTGCCACATGGTCGTCCGCACATACCTTTACCAAATTTTATAGCCTGGATTCCTCCTCTAGTCAAGAGACTAGATTTGGCAAAGCTGTGTTACACTCTGTTCATTCTTAAAGAGTAATATGGCATCTCTTACTCCCGCCTCCAATCACATACAACTGCTATGGGAGTCTATCATAGATAAGGAATACGTCGGAGGACACAATCCCTTCGAAGAACAAGTTACTCCTTACCTGGTAACGTTCTTTCGATGGGATGTTCCTCCGACGTATTCCTTATCGCCCCTCCCATCCATCCCCGCAGTAACATTTCCCTTGTGGTTGCAGCTTACGCTCCTTCAAGTTTAGTAACCATTCATGCAATAACTACCTTACTCTACAAAACGGAACTGAGCAACGGACGCTGCGCGTGGCCATTTATAGGCATGATGACGTCGGCGTCGATACGGTGGCTGTCGAGGAACAACTACTCGACGGACGTCGACGCACAGCGCCCTCTACTGGGTAAAACAAATTTTCCGAGGCCAGCAAGCTGGAGATACAAATATCATAGATAAGGAATACGTCGGAGGAACATCCCATCGAAAGAACGTTACCAGGTCAGGAGTAACTTGTTCTTCTATGTCAAGACCGGAGGCGAATATTATGCTTGTTTAAAGCTTACTCACCACCAACAACAAAGCTGCCTGTACAAATGTCATAAGACACAAATCACTAAAGACCTTCAAAATGCCCTCCAAGCCTGGTTCCACCTGAAAGTCCTTGGATGCCATGGCTCATCTGACAGAATAAGTGCCTAAGCGAGGCAAGTTCTCCCCTGCTTGTGCTAAGGTTTATCTCCCCTAACGTGCAAGCTTCTGAGATGGCACAACTTCTGTGGTTTCCGAATCGCTATATGACCCGTGGCATTTAATGTAGAGTCTGTGTTGCTGACTTCTAGGCATTCAGATCTTGTACCAATCACAATATGGGTGTTCCTGAAAAGCTGGGTAAGACAATGCTCCACAATTACATTTGTTATGTTTAGAAATGTGAAATACCACCCCATCACAAGATAACTGTACCTTCAAATTCCAGTGCTTGAAAATCAGGTACCCTTTTACAAGAGACTAAGCACAGTAGGCTAGTCCGCTTGCTGGAAATCACTGTAAGTGATAAACTGGCATTCTGAGGCCAGGAAAGTAATAGATGCAGGAACACGTTCACATCCCAAAATGCAGAGTAGCAAGCTGGAGATGGAGTCGATCAGAAAATTCCTTTAAGCATGCAATGCACCAGAGGGTGTTCTCCCACTGGAAGACCGTTCCCCAGCTCGTGACCTGGGGAAATTGAACAGCGATAAGTGTTCACTGTCCCATACAAGCCCCTGATTGAATAATGCTGGCAGATATTTCAGCACTTTCACTAGATGGGCTGACACTGGATGGACGCTTAGCCCACCAACCCGACTGTGTAACCCAGGAATTAGCTTATTATTGCAACATGAAAGATATCCAGCTGTGCTTGACAACACTAGAAATCTTTCTCAAAAATTCCTGGGATGCTTCACCTCGACCTCCAGGCCATGAGTGTTAGTGTGTTGCTCAGAATCATAGGATGTGGCTCACCTCTCAGACTGGACAGGAGATGGGGATCGTTGGGTAGTTGGATTGGAGAATCCCAGGAAAGTTCCAGAAGAACTGGAAACCAGGCTTGAGATGTTCAAAGAAGTGTTATCACAAACAGCTCTGCTTGCTCCCCTCATGTCTTTGCTAAGGTCCTCGTGATCATGATGAATAGGGGTAACACATACTTAACCCCGGGAGTTCAGAGCTGAAGGAACGCATTCATTACTATCTCTGATGGATACGGCTTCCAGCTGAAGAAGCTTCAAAGTTGGGTCTTTATACGCGAGGCGAATATGTCTATGTTCAGCAGTCCCCATTTTTTCTACAGATGCAGGAAGATTGCCCTATGCAGTTTCCGGTTATTGCAATCCACTAGGCATCTGGAGTTCCAAATGTCTTGGCTACCTCTGCTAGCAGCCTGGTTCACATGCCTCCAAGGTGGTTGATTTACCTCAGAGCGGACATGTTGCCCACTTTCAGCAGAATGAACAAGTGGGCTGCAAAGGGCCCTGCCAGAATCTTGAGGCAATTGATGTGAAGCTGAAGCTTGTGAGGTGACTGAGGAATTGCCATCTGGCAAGGGTGCAAAGCCCTGGCTTTTTTTATTTTTAGTACCTAAAATGATGTGGGTAATTCCTTCTCCAAAGGGGAAATCCACTAACCACATCCCTCTTTGTTGCAACTCCATGCGAAAACCATAGAGCATGTGTGCCCTGCTTCATCGGTAGCCTGATCTCCAGCGCCCGCTCTGCTTGTGGCCCAGAGCAGGTTCAAAGGTCACAAGATGCCCACTTGACTGCAGCGATTACAGCAAAGTCACTGCAGCACAAGGGTGACATTTAAGATTTGCTCCCTGTACCAAAACTACAACGATCAGGAGTACCCCATGCTGGTGGCAGCATAATCTCTAAGAATAGGCTCAGCCTGAGTTTAAGCATAGTGCATGGCGATACTTAAGATCGTGAGCGCCACAAACCAATTGATATTGCACATGTGTTGATTCCTGTTTTGGAAGGCAATGTGTATTAGGCTCAGAAGGGCCGATACTGCAGAAACCCAGAAGACCCAGCCTCTCTTTGGTTCTCTTTTTGAGGGCCGGTAAACCCCTTCCCCAGACTATCGAGAGTGACCAGTGCTGTGAACCAGGACCCGACCAACCAATCTGCAGCGGATGATCTTGTGTGCCAGAAGAGCAGGCAGTGAAGTGGATTATCCTGTGCACGAGCCCTTTGTGAAGACCTCACAGCAACCCAGAGTGCCAGAGCTCCCTGTTCAAATGCACCAAACCGGTTGCTCCATGTTCACTGTATCGGGAACAAGAGTGAAGGCGCTGGTGCTGGTATCTGCGTTCCTCCAACCAGCCGAATGATTGACTGCATTTCCATCAGCCTTACATGAAATTGCATCCTAGCAGAGCCTGTCAACTGCAAGGCCTGTCTGCTCAACGCTGGACACTGAACTGAATCTCTGGAGGCCCACCCACCGATCCTACTCTAAGCTTACCACACGGCTCGGCCGAGCTAGCCTGAGAACCGCCACCTTATTGCTTGCACTTCAATGCCCCCTTGATCGCCACGGCTGCCCCCAGCCGACTTGGCCCGCTGGAGCACACTCGCCGATTTCTGCCAGTGGCTAAAGCCTGGCTCGGCCAAGCCAACGTTGAAGTGTTTTTGGGACCGCCTTGATCTGCAGCACTTCAACCTCCACTGTTCAACCGTACAGAGCCCTGCATTCGCCCCACTCGATGCCCTCCTGCTGCCAGGGCCGCCTCAATCCTACATGCCCGACAGAGCCTGATCAGCTCACATCAACGTTCAAACCGGGTCTGAAGTGTCAGCTCACCAAAAAACGAATCCACATATATGATATGATATGATTTGGTATTTATAACGCACCTTTACACAAGTGTTTCTAGGCGCCACAAGACCAAGGAGGGACGGCAGGGGAGAGGGGGAGGGGAGAAGTGTAGGGAAGTGGTAAGGGGAAAGCAGGGCTCTGAGTAAGTGCAAGGATGGCAGAAGACTACACAGGTGCAGTCCCAGACCGGAAGTGCTGGGTAGGCTAGAGGACGGTGGGGGACCGGGGGTGGGGGTGGGACACCCTGTGTGAATCTGTGGGCAACCACACCACCAGTCAGCACAGGCAGACAAGAGGAAGAGAGAAGGAAGAAGAGAAGAGGAAGGCCTTGATCAGCTTCTGTAACTTCAGATGATACAGCTCAAGTCTGAGAGGGCCAAGGAGGACATTCTGGAGGGAGGCACCTGCAGAGGAGAGAGATCCACCCTCCACTCTGTTTGGAAAAGTGTCTGACCCGCAGAGAGTTGGCGGTAGCTGAGCGGAAGACTCTAGAAGGAAGGTATTTAGAAAGAGAGTTGGATATAGAGACGACCACAGCCCCAGAAGGCCTTGTGGATGATGCAGAGGGTCTTGAACTTGATCCTCGCGGCCACCAGGAGCATGTGGAGAGATTTCAGAGCTGGAGAGATGCTAAGGATAAGTCCAGCAGTCCTGTTCTGGATTAGATGAAGAGGGAGAAGAGTCGAGTTGGGAAGATTGAGAAAGAGGCTGTTGCAGTAGCTCAACCTGGAGAGAACCAGAGCTCTGGAGACGGTGAGCTTCCGTGGGAAGCTAAGAAAAGGTAGGATACCTCTGAGGAGGTGCAACTGGAAGTGGGCCTTCTTGGCACGATCCGTGATGTGTGAGAGAAGGAGAGAGTGGAGTTGAAGATGACATAGGCAGGTGAGGGGAGGGGGCCCAAGGAGAGCAGCCAGAGGGAGAGAGGAAACAGCAGGAGCAGGGGTCCCAGTGAGAAGGATCTCTGTCTTACTGGCATTAAGGTAGAGGTGGTTAGCGGTGTACCATCCCTGAATAGCGGATCGATGGTCAGGAATGAGCGAGGAGGGAGAGGAGTCTGAGGGTAGCCTGAAAGAGAGCTGTGTGTCATCCCCATAACACTGAAAGTTAGAGGAGAATGTAGAGATCAGGTGGGCCAGGGGGGCCAGATAGACATTGAAGCGCCAGGGTGAGAGGATAGTGCCCTGGAGGACACCACATGTGGAAAGAGAGGTGGTGGAGAGAAATGACCCAAGTTGGACCTCAGAGGGTTGGTCCAAGAGGAATGAGGGTAGCCATGCCAGAGCCTGACCAGTGATGCCAAGGTTCACACTGAGACGGTTGGTCAGGGTGGCATGATTGACCATGTCAAAGGCAGAGGAGAGGTGTTAAGATGGATTTCTAAACTCTGACCTGGTGGGCAGAAGTTTAGGAGGCCACCCTAGTTTAGTGGAACAGGGGAACCTTCTGGACAAACCAGACCAATCTACGGTAGCTTGTCAGGCAGTCAAGACTAAGTCTCAGGAGGGGTGAGAGTGATCGGAAGCCCACAATGAGCACACACAGTAAAACTCAACAGAATATGCTTAGACAAGTGTATATAAAAAATACTTTTACATTTTTTATAGGCCTTAATAATTAAACTCAAATACACCAAAGTAATATCAAACAGTTACCACACATGCCTTTCACTATTTACCATATATACAATTACATTTCGCCTAATGCGGTAAAGGGGAAAACAACCTGCACCAGACGGGTAAGTTAACACAAATAGAGCATTAGGCAGTTCTTCGATCCCTAACTTAAGTAGTCTAGCCCTAGGAAGTGGGGAGCCTTATGCTCAATAGGACAGTAGTGCGTTGAAAACACACGGTCTATGGTATGAGCGAAAGCAGGTCCTCTTCAGTGAGCTGCAGCAGTTCAGGATGGGGCTTGAGGTGATGAAGAACAGTGTCCTACTATTCAAGGAGGGTCTAGCCTTGCAGGCAGAGCGACTTTCAAGTTTCGTTAATAGCTCGGCAGTGCAGGCTTGCCCAGCTAAGGTGAGTATCTTTTTAGTGAGTCTCATGCGTAAAGAACAATGGCTGTGTCTGGGGCCACTGGTAAGTGATGCAAGTACTCCCCTTCCCCGATACAGTCTAGGCGAGGTCGCTTGTAGGTTCAATCCCTGAAGTTGCATGTCGCTCTGGCTCTCAGTGGCTGCGGGACGGGACGATCGTCCATGGTGGGACAGTAGCCTTTTCTCAGCTCTCAATGAAGAAAAGAGGACAGTTCCAGTGCAGCACGCCTCAGGGCACAGGGGGGCAGGTATGCAAGGCTCCTACAAAGACTGTCCCCACAGCAGGGCAACACAGGAAAAGCAAATGCACGCGGTGTGGTGCACTCTTAAATCGTGAGACAGAGGTAGGACTACACAATTTGGCGGGACAGGGACCAGGTCCACCAGCTGGCTATTCCATGAGACTTGAGTGTCAACTCGGGACGGTGGCGCTCCTAGGCGATACCCCGGGTTCGAGCTGGTCAGTTCACTGGATGGCCCAGGAACACTTCTGAAGAGGCTCTATTGGAGGGTAATCGGGAGAGGTCAAGAGTAGTTCCCACTACTCCAAAGGGTCAAAGCGCCTCTGCAGGCCTTCAGTAGGTGATGCAAAAACAGGGGTCCGACAGGGGTCAGCGGGTTCATGGCATCAGGGTAAAGATTCAACAGTGGGAGCGAGCACATAGGGGTAAGGGCAGAGGAGGCAGACCGGTTCAGGCTCAGGGCTCAGCGGATGTCAAACCTTCCAGCACGTCTCCGGCAGTTCCGCAGGTCTGCTTTAGCATTTCAGGATACTTTGCTCCTTCTGTAGTTCAGTGTGAACTTCAGGTGATTGACCTGGAATGGATGCAGGGCCCCTTCTCTCATCTAAGATTTGTTTTGCGGTCAAATCTGGGATAATCAATCGAAGATCTGCTCTCTTGAATTCACACTAGGCGTGGGCCAATCATGGCCCACAGTGGTTACAGTCATTCAGGCATACCAGACATATTGGCACCAGTAGAGTGGATTGGGACCAGACAGTCCCAACCCTCTTCCTAGGCACTAGCACACGTGATATACAGGAGCCCACGAAAGATACGGTTTCTGCGGGAGGCTGCATGCCCAAATGAGGAATTTCTGGGTCGGCACGACCTGGGGGAAGGCAAAGGGACGAAATGGCCAAAGGAGAGGACAAATGCCTTTTGTGCCATTTTCGGCACTAGCCACAGTCTTGAGCCCCAAACGTGATAAGTGCGATATGGTTTGTTAAAAAGAAGTCCACATACTATAAAAGTAAACTAGTGCCACTAGCTCATCCTAGGCCAACTTGTACAATCACCAAAAACTCCTTAGAGGGTGTCTAGGGCCATAAAACAAAAGGACTCCTATGCGCGTTACTGTAAGGCACTTGGCACATAGATAACAAGTTACCAAGAAATGGAAAAATAGTCAAAGACTAAGGGAAACATAGTTTCCCTGTACTGACAGTCTGAAGGACATGTCAGTTTCCCCATAACAGATGAGCAAAAGCCCAGAGGAGCACAGCTAAAGGCTGTGCTCCTCTGGAAAAGTCAGGTAAGGTGAGCCAAACAAAAGCAAAATGTTTGTGGGGTTTCACTGAAGGAAAATCTTTCCTAACGAGTTCAAGGAGGATGAGGACAGAGTGAGAGCTGGAGTCAAGGTTGGAGAACAGATATTCACGGGAGTTCAAGAAAGCAGTTCCCGGGCCTGTGGCCAATCAAAAGCCAGACTGATGGTCATGGATATAACCAGCAGATTCAGTGTGGAGGCTTAGCTGAGAGATTGCCAGTTTCTCCAAGAGTTTGCCCAGTAAAGGAGTGATAGAGATTGGCGAAAAATGGCCAGGCAAGAAGGATCAGCAGAAGGATTTTTTTAGGAGGGGGTGCTCAAGGGAGTGCTTGAGAAGAGAGGGGAAAGATCCAGTGACAAAGGAATGATTGCAGACATCAGCCAAGGCTAGAGCAAGGGAAACAATGTGTAGGAGCAGGGGAGCACCTGTTTGGATGAAACTTTCAAAGGACGGCCGGAAGATCACCCCCTGCCTCTTTCATCCCTCGTTAAAACCGTAGAGTAGAAAACGTGCCTAATGAATGATTGAGCTTTATGTACAACAATGAACGTGTTGACTAACTTTATAATTTCTTTCACAAATTGGTCACCAAACGGGAGACATGCTGCAGGACCCGCTTCTGAAGTGGAGAGCTCTCCAAGATTGCCATCTATTTTGATGAGTTCTCCCTTGGGCCTCTCTGCAGAAATGGCACAGTTGGTGTTCCCAAGAAAGCAAACAGTAAGTTGTGCCGAATCTGTCTGCTAGCATTGACAGGTCTATGAGCATTCTGCTGTCCACTCGACTCTGATAGGTCCAGAATATTTTTTATAGCAGTCCGGCTATGTCCAGCAACTTGTCCTGACATGCTCTCCAGGCCCGGTCTATCCCTTTTCTCTGGTCCTTTGATGCTTTTCCCTGGAAGGTCCTCATCATTGCGTCCAGTTCGGGGGTCGTCGCGACTTTGCCTTCAATGTTGGGCCTCAAGCATTCTGTCCTGAGCTTCCCCATGGACTTCTGTCTAAAGGCTTTCGGGAGTCTTGCTGTGAGGTACCTCTGCCACTCAAGGTGATGGAGTCCTTCCTGAGGACTTGGGGTGGACCATCTGGTCAGCTGCTTCTGCTTCCATTTCCTTTTGCCAGATACCTGCGTGGGGCCTCCCTTCCAGTCGTATTCTGGGCAGGAAATCAACTTTTCTTCTGGCGACGCTGGCAATCCTTTTGAAGACCCCTTGCTCACATTGGACAAGCACTGCTCTTGTTGACCCATGTATTCTACATCTGAGCAAGGGGGTCTGGGGGAATTACCCTTCTGCTCAAAAATGGCTTTCTTGAGCCTATCGAATGCATCTGTAAAGGAGGCTGGCTGATCACCTTATAGCTCCTGGCCCTGGGTGTCCTCAAGGAGACTTTCCTCTTATATGCCATGGTCTACTCATATTTGGGTCTCCCTTCCTCCTGGGCGCTGTAGCAGCCTCCGAGGCCAGAGTGCACTTTGCCTCCATGTCTTCGAATCTGGAATTCAGCATGTCTGTCACCGCTTTTTAATTAAGTGTCTCCTCTCCTCGACTGAGGAACCCAACACCCGTTTCAAACTGACTGCCAATCCCGAATCCCTTTCTGCATGGCCTTCCGCAGAGCACTCTGGATTTGAGTAGGGTGTAAGTTGCACCATGGTCAAGTACTGTTTTGATATGTGTGCATGTCTCTATTTTCGGCATCCTTTTCTCTTTTCATTTTTGTTTTATTTTTTTGATTTACTGCCAAACAGCAGGTTGAGGGGCCGATGGTTGGCTCCTGCTGCAGGCAGTCTCACGCTCACTTTAGGGTCACCATGCCGCTTTAACTATCATCATAGGAATCTTTTTTTGTTTTCAATTGTGTTTCTCAGGCAGGCGCTGTTCTTACAAGGGTGTGCTTGGCCAGCTTCGGGCCTGATGGCACGCCTCGATTAATGGTGCTTTTGGGTGAAGGAGTTTGCCACAGCGTGAGATGCAGAGCACACCTTGCTGGTTCATGCCCGCCCAACCGTGGGAATGGGGACTTGGTGCGCGCCAGCAAGCACACCCTGTCTTTTTGGCAGCCACTGTCCCTGTAAGTGTGTGGAGAGTGGATGCACTGTTTGCATCAGAGCATGGGTCTGGGAGAGGTGTGTGGGTGCCTGAAGACAGACGGAGATGGAGATCGACCCTCGCCAGCGGCATATGTGGAGCCCACAGTGGCTAGATTGCACCGAAAGAACCTATTACGCTGTTTCCATAGGACAGGCGGTGTATACAATCCAGTATAAATCTAGAATCAAAAGAAAGGATAGGCAGCCCAAGTCGCCACAGACAGACAATACAAGAAGTATAAGTTCACTTATTTGCTGCTGGAGCAGCGAAAAAAGTGGAAGGAGAACAGATAATCTCAGGTGCAAGGTCATGTGTTCTCCATGTGACTTAGACTATGTGCCTCATCACAAGTTTAGCCTGCGCCCTTAAATGCGACGGTAACTGTATTACTGCTGCATCTAAGGGCTGGCTAAATCAAGAGTTGGGCAAAAAATGGCATTTATACCTAAAATGGTATAGGTAAAAATGACAATTTTCTGGGCGCTATTACTGCCGACGGAAATAGTGCTCCACAACCCTATGGACCGAATGGGGATTTACCGCCCATCCACAACTCGTGATCTGTAGACGTGTAATTGTCAACCTTGTTCCATTGCAGAGTCCCCGTGATGGCGTAAAATTGCTTAGTAGCATAATTACAGCAGCTACTTTCAGTTTTACCTTGTGAGGAGGCTTTCGCCCTACAGCGTTTCACTCTTTAGAGACTGCAACATTGAGCAGGTACTTAACTGTTCATTGACACTGGAACCACTGTGCCATGGGTGAAGAGAAGTGGGGGGGAAAGAAGCGATTTTTAATTATTCCGAATGTTTGCGATAGTGGAAGTTGAAGGTTACCGTGTAGAACTGTGCTTATTCTGTTTGGTAAAATGATAACTGTTGTTGAAGTGGAAGGACTCATAGAGGTACACTTTGCCATTTGGACAGCAGAAGACAACCTAACACTGATGAATTGCTTCAGCTGATTATAGAAACATACCTAGGTGTTGAGAGAAAATAGACAGTGCCCTCCAGCAGGAGGTGAGATTCGCAGGGCAATCGGGGACAAATGCAAAGCGTTCTGTGGTCACTGAACTCCGTAATTATCAGTGTCGCAGAAAAAGATCCAGAAGATCCAATTCTGGTGTAATAGTTATTGCTCTGAGGTTTATGAGTCTGCAGTAAAAGGAATGAGTCTGCGTCAGTGAGGAATGCAATGCGCAGTTAAAATAATTATCCCACAACCGTGGGTTAAGACGTGCCTGTGCTGTTCAGTAGAAAACGGGTGCACCTTCCTCGCTGCGACAACCGGAGTTCTCAAACTCAGCCGTGCATAGCCCTTGGTAATTCTTTTATTATTATGCTACAGTTTATTACAACTTTTCACAAAACATCTTTCACAGTTTGAAAAACAGTACAAATCCTATTTACATAAAACCCATCATGTGTTCAGAGAAACTAGTACACTATGACCTAAGCGTCAAGTCCGAAATAAGAACAGGACAAGCAAATTTACCGAACACTTTTTTTTACCAATTAGAAAAACCAGAAGACCAGCACTGTATCTTCCTCCAAAGTAGAGTGAAATAGATGAATATATGCTTCATGCTCACAGCTCATGAATAGGGCCCATTTATCTTACGAAATAAGTCCCCCTTCTAAACCCGCTGCCAAGGACGCCTGGTGCCTCATGGTCTGCAGAGATTCGGTTTCAAGCATACCGGTCCAAACAGTTGACACTTCCTTTCATCAGTAGTTGTCTTTGTCCAGGCCACCTCTATTTCCTGTGTCCTGACTGTATTAAACTGTAGTGTTAAATAGTCCCAGACTAAGGAGGTACCAATGAAGGATCTAACATATGCTGCTGTTACATTCCTTTGATGTATGTGTTGAACATATTCCAGTGCATGGTGATGACTGGCCAAAACAATGGCCTGTTCCCGGCCGGTGTCAGCCACTGTGTGTTTCATATAAGCTTTAAAGGCACTAAATGTGTCCCCCAGAGGAATGCCAAGTGCCCTCTGTGCCCAGATATTTGAGCTGTCCTTAATTTTAACAATGTGGCTGCCATGCATCATCAATGCTCTGGTTTGCAGAACATCATATATCATGCCCTGGAGAGTAGACATAGGGGTATTAGTTAGCTTCGATAAAGTAGTAATGCAACTCAATTTCATCTTGCGGTTGATGGGTATGAGATTAAATTCTAAATAGACCATGTCAATTGATGTGTAATGAGGGAGTCACAATAGTCTTTTTAATGCAGTGTGCTCTAATTTATCCACCTCCTCCATATTAACCAGAGCCCAAATAGAAGACCCATACATAAGGGTCGAATTTATCTTGGGGTGATATAGTTGAAGGAGAGTGCTGAGGGAGAAACCTCCTCCCTTATTAGCAAAGGCACCAATGTGACCCAGTAACAGGGAAGTAGTAGCTTTCACTTGATCCAGGTGTGCATTTCCCTGCAATCTAGAGAATAGGTGGATGCCCAACTATTTGCACATGAGCACTTCGTCTATGCAATCCCCTTCAAGGTTCCACAATACCGTTAAAGTTTTTTTTAATGATCGAATAAACACCATGATCTTAGTTTTATTGCTGTTTATGACTAGGGAGTTAGCAGCATACATCTTTAAATTATTCAGTGAGGTTTGTAGGCCACCGGGAGTGAGGTTGTCAAGGGTTTTGACCCATGTTGAATTATTAGACTGGGTAGATGTGGGGATGAGCTGTCACCGCCCATCATTCTTTCCCAGAACCAGGAGAACCGCGCAGTTTTGCGCACACCAAAATGGTCGCCTGACCTGCCTCCCACCAGTGCGAGCATGATAGGCCAGGAGTGCCATGAGTGAAATGTGTGCCAAAGGAAAAACAGCAGTACCGGTGGCTAAAAAAAAAAAAAAAGCGCTTTGAAATCACCTTTGTTTCTCTGAAATGCAAGCTAAAAATTCCTATTTTAAACATTGCTAGATATTCAAAAATCTCAATGAACACCAGCAGGCATTTGGCAGAAGGTAGACTTGTGTGCATACAAAATCTGGAAAGAGAAAGAGCCCAAAACAATGTTTATTACAAAACTGGCTGAGCTGTGGATGTCAGCAGCTGAAGTGAAATTGGGCTGAAAGACACTAAAATCTAAATGTTTAAAATAAATGAGTGACCTACTGTTGAGTGGCACATAGTTTGCAACTGTTAAATGCCATAGTTTTGAACTTAGAATCAGCGTTCTAGCTGCAGGTGTAAAAATTGCAAGTTTGGTTTGAATGTAGAAAACTGGGAACTAAAGTGACATTTAGCTGAAGCCTGGCTTGAAGAGAGTGAATTCCGCCCGGCAACTACCCCTGACAGGAGTGAAACTTGCTCAGCCACTCTTCCCAGGCCTGGCTGCATTCTGCTGCCCCCACCAAAAGGAGATGACACCTCCCTGATTGAATCAGGGGAGGAGCACCTGGGGACTGCAGGAAACTAAACAAAGCACTGTCTTTGGCCCAGGCAAATGTTAAATTAGGGGGGTCGTAAATGGCTTCCTCTTGGAAGGAAACGGGGAGGGGCACTGCATGTGAGCAAGCTGAGCTTAGGGGAAGTGGATAAACCAGAAATTTCACCATGTGCTTTGGAAAACCACACCCCTTTGGGGCCAGAGCATAATTTTAAAAAGATGGATAATTCATAGTGCGGACTTGTAAAAATTATATAAATAACATCATCATTCTTGTGATTTTTCTGTGCACATTTTAAGAGGTGTTAGGACTCTGGGGTATGTTCTTGGGGACAGTAGCGGAAAAAAGGTTGTTACTCCAAATGTATGCATGTTAAAAATCTGACACTTTATCATCTGAAACCCATATTCCTGGTGCACATTTGTGTAAAATCTGGAAAGGTTTAGAGGTCGTTACCTGGATGAAAAGGGGAGAATTCTGTCATAAGTGGACACGACATCTTACAAAGACAGGGATCGGATGGTTTGGTACTACAGAAAATATGTTAACTGGACATATAATATTAGAAAAATGGTACATAGATAAATATGTATTTGGATCAGAAATAGATTTGTGTGCAATTTGACAAGGGGAGCATCCTCTGACCATAAACCTACCTCATCACTCTGACTCACAACCCAGTTCCCCCAATCAAGGGAGAGAGGGGGAACTGGCCAATGATAAGTTGAGAGGGTTGGGCATAGAAGATGAGCCGACCCTCCCACTTTCTAAACACATAAAAGGAGACTGTGCAGGACAGGTAGGGACATTCACTTCCCACTTCAAGCTGATTTCTTGCGGAGAGTTTTGCCAGAAGACACCAGATCCAGCACTTAGACTTCAAATCCAGACAGAGACCAGAACTTTGAATTCAGACTTCAGAATTTGTCAGCGGGCCTCAAAATCTTTTGCAAACTGATTTACCCCAGACTTCCAAGGGGCACATCAGAGTAAAACAGCCGGGCTGAGCTGTTTGATTCTGGCCTAAAACCCTGTGCCAGAAACACTCAGAAAGAAGAGCTGTACCCGGAACCAGAGACCAGATCTTTGTGAAGTGCCGAGTGCCAGACCTGCAGAGCAGAGCTGACCCAGACCCCTGTAACCAGAGAACCGGTACATAAGACTGTCCGTGGCGAGAGAACCGCAGTCAACCTGACCAAATCTGTGACGAGGCCCATTCCTTCCAAAATATAGTGTGAGTACCCAGCCAGAACTGTAAAAAACCAATCTCTTAGTTTAAAATAATCTAATTCAAACTATTTTAACCTATTGAGAACTGCATCATAGAAATCGTGTCCCGTCTTTTGATTCAAAGCTGCAAAACTGTCATCTGTCATTCTGAAACTTTAAAATTTCATTTCTGAAAATCTACCTCCACAAAATCGTCTGTATCTCTTCAACCGTTTGTGATAAAAGCGAGATTTAACTTTTATTTTGAAGCTGAGATTCTGACTTGCTACTCCTTATACTTCCGCCGTAATTGTGCTCGACGCACGCGACTCAATTGCCGTTATTTGACATTTTGCTTCATTTCAGCCACGTGTAAAAATATTTGTCCTTGCTTTCCTTTGCTGAAATTCGTTTGCAACCTGACAATCATTCATAGAGCATTGCTAAAGTGATCCTGAACTAATTTAAAGTAGCTATCACTCACCCTGAACCTCTAGAGGGAATTAGCATATTTTTCCCTTCTTTGCATACCACCTTTAAAGTACTTTGCCTGTGTTTAAAATCATCCCTGTTGATCTAAGCTTGCTAGGGGGGAACTGAATTGGGATTGTGCCGTGATTGTATTCCTGAAGACTGTGTGTGTCACTTCCACCTCCTTACATTGCATAGAGCGGGGGTGAATTGCCAAAAGGGGAAAAGTGATTATATTATGTTTTGCTGAAATCATATCAAGTTTATTCATGTGTTGCTTCTTTTCCACCTTGCATTTCCTTGTACCACATAAAGCATTCTCAGCTACCTTATCCTCTATACTACTCCTAAGTAATTACCCAGTGTGCTAGTATCACATCATCCATTGTTGATCACTCACTGTCATATGTCTAAGTGTGATATCAATTATTAATTTATTATAAAAGTGCGATATATATATATATATGTATATATATATATATATTTCTCAAACCTTTTAAATTTGCAAAACAAACTTACTTCTTGGCTCAGTGGGGTCAGGGGGATTCTAAGAGAGGGGTGTTATATAAGGGTTGTCATCCAGAGTACACAAACTGAACATAAAAATATATAAATAAGGGCTTCCCTTGAGCAATCCCAGACAAGGCACTGACTTAGTGGGACTGCTTGATTGGAGTCATTTAACAGGGTCTAGAATGACCAAATCATCTGCGTAGCCTAACCATTGTCGGACGATAGAACCGAGTTTAGGGGGTGGGGCCGTGGAGTCCTTAAGGGCGACCCTGAAGTCAGAGTGGTAGAGGTTATAAAGCCTTGGTGCCAAGATCCACTCTTGCTTCAAGCCCACACTAGTCGGAATCCAGGCAGAGGTCCAACCTGACCCTGGCACTGGCCTGGTCATGAAGAAGATGAATCTTCATCTAGAGTAAACCCAGAGGGATTCCCCAAGTGTCCAACTTATTCCACAGGCGTACCCGGTCCACGGTGTCAAACTCGGCACTGAAGTCCACAAATGCAGCATAGACCGGGATCTTCCTTATTTCCCATGCCTGTTCGATGGTGGTAACGAGGGCCAAGGTGTTGATTGTTGTGCATTATCCTCTTATGAATCTCGTCTGGTTAAACGGGATAATGTTATTAGAATCCACCCATAATTCCAGCTCCTGCAGTAACACGTGGGCAAATACCTTTGCTGTAACATCCAACATGGCGAGGAGCTGATAGTTATGTGGATCTTCGTGACTCCCTTTCTTCTTGACTGGTACAAAGATACTGTCATGTCAGGAGAAGGGGATATCCTGTGTTGCCTCGATATAGCAAAATAACCATACAAGGGCATGGGACCAGATGTCAGGGCCGAGTAAGAAGAGTGAGCTGCAAATGCCGTCCGGGCCATGGGCCCTGGAGTTGCTGGATTGGATAATCCTTCGTATGTCTTCTATATTCCACCAGAAATTCCATACCGCCTGGGTCCTTTGTAGTGGCATTACCCCCAACCTTGCACCTCCAAATACCTGTTCTATGTGCGAGACCCAAGCTGATTCAGCAACTGCATTGATGTCCTGGACTTAGACCGTTTGATGATGCGCCAAAACTCGATGACGTTCCTGCTAGTGGAAGCCAGTGCCTGTGCCTTCTATTGGGAGCATTCCCCTGTGTATTTGTGCCTTTGCAGCCATTTAGAGTATCTATGTTTGGCAGCTTTTACTTTTATATACTGTGTTCTATTGGGCCGAAGGCCGATTTCACCAACTTCTGTAACTCCCTACGTAGAGCCCTTTTCCCATCTCTTATTTCCCTGTCGTAGTCTTGTGGTGATTTCTCCCTGAGGCCAATGGCTACCCTAGAGTTGGGAGGGGGTTTGACGATCGAACATTTCTTAATACATTGCATGAGACACTCAAATCAGGTGGTGGAGGCCATTGCAGACTCGTATGTAAGGGCACTAGTGTCAGGGTTGTGCCAGTTGGAGTAATAGTTCAAATGTTCCCGTGAAATGTAAGTGTAAGGGAGGCAGTGTATTCCATGATGTAGGACAGAGTACTTTCAGCATAGAAGAACACAATATAGTTGGCAAAATGTGTGTTTTCAAGTGTGTCCATTTGTTTTTTTGTTTATTTATATAGTGCTCCAGACCCAGGAGTAAGAGGGCGCTTAAGGACAGGTTACATGAGTACAATATATATAAACTTTGCAATTATACAATTGTAGAAGTAATATACAAAATACACTATATACAATCAATGGTAGTTAGAGCATGCGGTTAAACATTTGTATGGCATGTACAGAATATACAGTTTGTAATGTGCTTAGTCTGACTTGGGATTGGTTTTATCCAGTAGCCAGCCAATGACTTATTTCCTGAACAGTTCGAAGGATTTGGTCGCTTTGATGTTCAACGGCAAGGTATTCCAAAGTTGAGGGGCGAGGACCGTGAAACTCGAGCCACCGGCTTTTTTAGTGGTGAATCTGGGCACTGTAAGGCAGAGAGTATTGGAGGATCTAGTGATTCTGGTGTTCGGCTTCAAAGTGAATTTGTTAGTGAGAAAGGGGGGGATAGGTGGTTTAAGGCTTTGTAGGTGAGGCAGAGAATGTTTGTCATTTTTTGGTTGAATGGAGAGCCATTTGCAAGATATTCTGATGTGAGAGATGTGCTCTCGCCTGGGAATGTTTAGTGCTGCTCGCAGCGCATTGTTTTGGAGAACCTGAACTTTATTGATTATAGCTTGGTTGGCACCTAGGTAAAGGCTATTGATATGAGATATATGAAAGCCCTGGCCAGTATGAGGCAGCTGTTAGTGGATAGAACAGGTCTGCAGGCCCTAATTAGTTTCCCAGTGAAGACGGTGGTTGAGGCTATCATGTTGACATGGTTAGAGAGGTTGGTATTGGCGTCGAGATAAAAGCCTAGGGTTTTCACGTTTTTAACGACGGGGATGGTGTTACCATCGATGATGATGTTAGTGTAGTCAGGGCTGAGTTTCTGTAGGTTATTGGGTGATCCAACTAGGAGGAGCTCGGTCTTCTCATCATTCAGGCAGAGGCCATGTGTGGCCGTCCATGCCTGAATGATCGAGAAGATTTTGTTAATCCTACTGACGTCGACGTTGTAGTTGCCAGTGATGGTGAGGAGTATCTGGGTGTCATCCGCGTAGTTAGTGTAGGTGACACCCAGATGGTCCAGTTTGTCAAAGAGAGGCTTTGTAAAGATGTTATATAGGGTGGGGGAAACACAAGATCCTTGTGGGACACCACAGGTAATGGGGATGGGGTCTGCTGCAGCCGCAGATGAAAAGACCCTCATGGTTCTGTTGGCTAAGAAGGATTGTATCCACATGACAGCAGAAGGGGAGAAGTGGGCCACAGATGAGAGGTGGTTGCAGAGTATTTTGTGGTCGACCAGGTCGAAGGCTGCTGAGAGGTCTAGAAGGAGTAGGATGACGGCTTTACCTTTGTCTTTGATGTCATCAATCTGACTTTTGAGGTCAACAAGGGCAGTTTCTGTTCCATGTTGAGGTCAAAAGCCGGATTGACGCAAACCTAGCAATTGATTGGACTCTTAAGTATTCCTGAATTTGCAGGTAGGCAACTCTATCAAGGATTTTTAGCAGGAAGGGCACCGTGGTGATAGGCCTGTAGTTAGTGGGAATGGCTGGGTCAAGGGATTGTTTTTTTAGAAGAGGGAGAACCCATGAGTGTTTCAAGTTGTTAGGTACAGAGTTAGTGGAGAAGGATAGGTTTATTAGTTTGGAGATGAAGGGGGATAGGTCTCTCGCTGCATCTTTGATGATCTGGACGGGGCAACTATCCCTTTTGCAATTTTAAGGTTTGAGGGATGCTATAATTTTTTGGGCTTCAGGTATAGTGACCTTTTTGAACGTGAAGCCAGATGTGGTATTGGTGGGGGTGGATATGCTAGGGGTGGGGGAGTTGCTGTTGGAAAGTTGTAGTCGTTTGGCCTCAATTTTGGTTTGAAGGCCATTGGTGATTTTGTTGGCAAGGGCATTTTGGATGCTAGTGCACTAGGGTTTGTCTTTCACACAAGTGTCCGTCAGTGGGTTGGGATTTTCTAATTCCTTCAGAATGGTGAAGAGTTCTTTAGCAGAGGATCCTGCATTGTTTATTCTGATATTGTAAGCTTCCTTCTAAGTGCGGATTATCTCTTTTTTTGTAAAAGGAGGAGATGGTCGTGAGATTGGTTTTATTTTCAGCTGATGGAGTTATTTTCCATAGGGTTTCCATCCTGGCTTTCTTTTTTCTGAGTGTTTGAGCTCAGGAGTGTACCAAGAGTTCAGATGAGCTTAATGACCCCATGAAAACATAGGCTTTCATTGCGGTAATGGAAGTGAAAGTCCAAAATGCCAGCACATCGGCGCCATGTTGTTTAGCTCATTTCCGCACATGCACTACACTCCACCACTTGGACAATCAACTACCATAACCCAGTGGACGAAAAGAAGGTTCCCTGAATTTACGCAACCTCTCCCAATTCGGAACACATGAATTACAAAAACAGCAGCAAATCAAAAAGACAAAAACAACAAAATCCCAAATAAAAATAGAGCGCAAGGCCTCTGGAATCCTTGCAAACACCTGATCCACCAGCCCCCGTCCTGGTCTTGAGTGACTTGGGAAATTAAATCCTTCAACCCACCAATATGTTTTTCAATGGAACGGGACCGATCATCCAATCTAAAACGACACATCCCTTCCACGGCATTACAACCTATATTATGCTTCAAAAACAAGTAATCAATAGTAGCTCTATTTTGCAAAATAGCCTTTCTAAAAGTTTTACTATCGAACAATAGCTGTCAAAGCTTGGGAAGTCTCTTTAAGCCCTTTTACCACTAAGCAGGCTGTTTTAATCATAGTTTTATATCCCCCGGCTGCTAAATCCCAGAATTCTATTAGCGAAATAGCAAGAGCCTATACCTCCGCTTAGGATGACAAATGCACATTGGAATAAAAATCAGGTGACAAGGCGGTATAATGGATAGACCGCGTAGAACGATGAACAGCAGGCTGCAACGGAAACATCATTAAGCTAAGGCATGTCAAAGCACAGGGGTCACCTAAAATGTTAGCAGGAATATATGAATATGTAAAGTTTCCACAGGAGAATAACCAACCCGTAGAAAGTTTCACATGATTCAGGTGACTAGTAGTTAAAACAGTAAAATTACAAAACATGTTATTGGATACATCAATACACACACTTGCTGATCGAGCACATAAGGGTTTTTCAAAATCAGTTCCTCCTCAATCATCGTTCAAATCCAGTTGTTGACATGTACAGCTATAGTTCGGATCACAAGTCATTTGATAACAGACAGAAAGAGCAAGCAAAATCCCAGGGAGAGAAAAGGTAAAAGAAACTTGCAACGACAGAAAGAGCAAGCAAAACCCCCAAGGAGAGAAAAGGTAAAAGAAGCTTGCATAGACAGAAGGAGCAAGCAAAACCCCCAAGGAGAAAAAAGTTAAAAGAAGCTTGCACAGAGTTAGAGTGACTATAAGGGAGAGCAATTGTAAAATTCACTTGCGCAGAGTAAAAGAGCGACTCCAAGAGACAGAAAAATGCGAGTCTGGCAATCCTTGATCCCTCTCCCCACTTCCTTGCTCCTACCACCTACCCCACCCACCTTTGATTAGTAGCCTTATCCGTGTTCTTTAGGCCTAACAGCCGTGGTCTCCCCCTGCACGCATCTTTATTGTGGTGGTGCAAGGTGAGTATACCTGAGAATCTAACCCCTCTTGGAGCATTGTGAAGCCTGCATATTGTATTTGTGGTTGAATCCCCAGCCCCTTCGTGCTCGATCCGTGATCCCTCTCCACTTCCTTGTTCCTCACTCTAGCCTCCGACCCCACCCACCTCCCATGATTGGTAGCCTTATCCACGTTCTTTAGGCCCTCAGGCAGGCAGCTTTATTTTGGCGGTGCAAGGTGAGTAGACCTGAAAATCTAGCCCCTCTCGGACAGTTGTGAAGCCTGCATAATGTATTTGTGTTTGAACCTCCAGCCCATTCATGCTCGATCTGTGATCCCTCTCCCACTTCCTTGTTCCTCACTCCCGCCTCCCACTCAGCCCATCGTGCCCTGATTGGCTAATATAAAGGTCATAACGACCCTCCCAGGGCGGCCCTCTGCCCGTGCAGCCCCGCCGGCTAAGGGCCCGAGGCAAAGGGCAGCCCCAAAAGAAGAAGCTCCATATTGTGTCTGCAGGTGTCATCTGGGGAAGCCAGTGGCCAGCCACCAACCTGCATTCAACCATCAAGGCAAGTGTAACCACGGTCACTCCCACCTCACAAAACACCAATCTAATTAAATGTTAGCCTATGTCATTCCCTGCTGAGCACTTCAGACCGACGTGTGTTAATAGGCATACACACCTAAGTCCTAAAATCTTTACCCCTTTCTCCACTCCTAGATAGCACACCCTTAAAATTGATCCACCGCTCTCAACCTGTCAAAGATTACTGTGTTGTATTCTGCCTCCTAAGACTCTCTCACATCTAGATATATGTGCCCAAGTGATACTGTGTTGCATTCCACCCTCTTAGTCTATCTCAAATATAGATAGTGCACTAAATGTTTACTGTGTTGTATTCTACTTCTTAACACTGGGTCACATCTAGATATTGCGCCCAAAGATTACTGTGTTGTACTCTGCCTCTCAAGACTGTGACACACCTAGATATTGTGCCCAAGTGATATTGTGTTGCATTCCACCCTCTTAGCCGATCTCAAATCTAGATAGTGCGCTGAAAGTTTACTGTGTTGTACTCTACCTCTTAAGACTGTGTCACATCTAGATGGAGACCCTGTCTTGCAAATATCCACCTCTCACACCTGTCAAGATCCCTAGAACTCCCAGCTCCCAACCTCCCTCCCTCCCATCCTCACTCAGTCCCCACGGCTCGCCTCCAGCCCTCTAGCACCCACCTTCTTGAGCCCCCCGCTTCCTTCCCCGAACACATCCGTAGAAATCCCCCCACCCACCTCACTTCAGCATAACGCCACTCACCCAATCTCCTATCACCACCCTGCATCCAACTCTAAAATCAGAGCTGCACTCTGGCGTGCTAACCACCTCACTCCTCAAAAGCCTAATCCCCGTAACCCATCGCTCCCCCTCCTCCCTCTGACCGCTATTGAAAACTCTGTAATACACCATGCCATGACACCCCGCCCCCTAGCAAACTCTAAAATCAGAACTGCACTCTGGCGTACAAACCACCTACCTCCTCATAAGCCCCTTCCCCCTTACCACCCAAACTCAATGATCTCCACCCTCCCTCTGACCGCTATTGAGAACTCCTTAATACCCCTCGCCATGACCCCGCCCCCTATCAAACTCCCAAACCAGAGGAACCGCTGGTGCTCCAAACAGTTCAAACCCTCACCCTCTACCACCCCTTCCTTTCACCCTGCAGCAATCATCCCTCCATCCCTCCCTCTCCCCACGCCATACCTCGGGAGTCCTTCCCCCTAACCCATCACCAAACCACCCACCCACATCCAGTGCCCTCCCCCGCCCTCCTCAAACCCCTCGGCACCAGCCAACAACCCCCCATCATATCCCTTCCCCTCTCTAAAAGCAGCACTGTTTGCCCTCGTAAGAACATCACCCTTCATCACCCTCCGACCCCCACACCCGGACTCACACCCCTTCTGTACAGAAATCCTTGAAAAGTCGAAAACATGCCTGGTCCCCCTCCTTGATTGTCTTCTCACCACTTCTACCTCCACTGTGCTTCCCAATCTCCCCCTCCCATCCCCATTACACCCCCCCTGCCCTCGTCCTGCTTCCAACCCCTCTCTCTTGACTTCTCTCCCAGCACACCAGACTCCCCTAATCCTTCAAGACTCACTCGAGACTCCCCCCCCCAAACCCCCTGACCTCAAGTCCACTCACCCACCCATCCTCAACTCTACCCTCACATATCCTCCTCCGCCGGCCTACTCTTCCTAACCTCCACCAACTTGCCCCCACCCCTCGTCACCCAGAACCCGCTGGCATCCTATCTCCCCACTACCCTTCCCCTCCCTGCCTCATTGACCTGGAGTGTCCCATGCCCCTCGCCCCCCCCCACTATCCCCCACGCACCTCCTGCTCACACCCTGATAACCTCCATGACCACACCCCACTCCGAAGTCAAGTACATCCTTTTTAATGCCCGCTCTGTAGCGAAAAACAGACACAACATCTCGGACCTCCTCTCCTCTGACAAACCTGACCTAGTCTTCATCACTGAAAACTGGTTCTCCAACGACTTTGCCTCTATTGCACATGAGGCCTTCCCCCTCCCCCCCAGCTACTCGCTCATCCTGCTCAACAGACCCTCGAGGAGGCGGTGTGGCAGTCCTCTTCAAATCTCACTTCTCCGTCTCACTCGTTCATTCTCAGACATGCATCCCATCATGCGAATCCCTTCTTGTTAAATTCTCACTACCTCCAACTTTCTCCCACAGCTTCGTACTGATTTACAGACCTCATGGTTACTACAGACATTTCCCAACCAACCTATGTGACTCTGTAGCCACCATTCAAGTAAATCACCCCTCCCTGACTCTACTAGGAGATTTCAGTATCTGGTTGGACATTCCCACCAACTCCATGACCCATCCACTGGTCGACAGTCTTGATGCACTCAACCTCTCCCTTCATATGAATGGTCCAACCCACTCTAAGGAGCACACCCTCGATACTATCTTCAGCTCCCATGACCTGATACATCTAGCCCCCCCTTACCACTCATCTGGTCCGACACTTTGTCGTCCCTTTCTCCATTCTCTCCCCTGCCCCTCCCCCCTTAACCTCAGATGCTGGAACAAAGTAAAGATTGTTTCTGACCTGGCCGAAGCCCTACTTCTTACACCCCCCTCCAATACCCCAACTGACAGATCCTTAAACATCAACTCTTTTGACTCATGGCTCAATGAATCACTAATTCCTCTTACCCCCTCGCGCCCCTCTTCCTCACGCAATGGACCATTTCCCAAATGGTTTACTCTACGAACTGAGGAATGCCAAAAAACTAAATAAATCTCTGGAACGCAAATAGTGAAATGAAAAAAAGTCTCAGCAGATACACTTTTGCCTTGCACGATCGCAACTACAAAGCTGAAATCCGGAAAGCCAAAAAAGCCTACTAAAACAATTGAATTCTCAACTGTGGAAACCACAGCAAAGAACTCCACACAATCATATCTGAATTCGTCAAAACAATTTGCACCTCTTCCCATGCATCACAATTGCTCTGCGACTCCCTCTCCCTCCACTTCTACATCACAGCTCTTGATAGATAGACTTCCCTTAACAACACACTGTCACTACCCGCCACCCCGCAACTACCGACCAATCCAACAACTCCCTGCCCCCCTCTGACCCAACGCCCACCTAACCCACCTTTGACTCCTTCAGACCGATCTCCAGAGAAGAATTTCTTGACCTTCTAACTGCTAGCAAACCATCTGGCTCCCCCTAGACTCCTGTGCCGCCTCAGTTCTCAAAGAAATATTCTCATCCACCTGCGCAGCAGAACACGCAAGAACCATTCTAAATGACTCCCTCAGCTCTAGAATCTTCTCTGATGGCTTCATCAAAAAAACCATCTCTTGACCCCCTTTACCCTAAAAACTGCAGACCGATCTCAAACACCAGATTCCTTGCAAAACTCATCGACCGAACAGCATACTCCCAACTAAACGCCTTTGTTGAATCCAACAACCTCCTAGATCCCGCACAATCAGTTTTCAGACTGCAACATGGAACGGAAAACACTCTGGCCTCAATCTGGAATTATCTTAAGATCACTGCAGACTCTGCACTAATTCTCCTCAATGTGTCTGCAGCCTTCAACACGATTAATCACTCAATCCTCCTTGACCGTCTCAACCCCCTTTGAATCTGTGGCACTGCTCTCAAATGTATCACTTCCTTCCTCAACAACAGGAAAGAAATAACTCTCTTTTCCCTTTTTGTCTCAGCTGCTTGCTCAGTTAGTACTGGAGTACCCCAAGGCGCATGTCTATCTGCTCTCCTGTTCAATCTCTATATGTCCACACTTCCTGGAATCATCCGCCTGCACAATATCTTGTGCTACAACTACGCTGACGATACCCAAATCGTCCATAGAATCCACAACTCAGACTCCAACCCCCAGCCTGACATTGCAGCCTGCCTACTAGATATCGACCATTGTATGACTATAAACCACCTCCTCCTAAACCTCACTAAGACCGAAATCATGGTTTGCGGCAACACCGAGCTTCTACCTCATTCGCTCCGTTGGCCCCCTTCCATGGGCCAACCCTTCACCCCCTCCGTCACAGTAAAAAACCTAGGGTGCACTATGGACTCTGGTCTAACACTCTCCCAACAGATCAACAATGTCTCTTAATGTTGTCACTACCATCTCAAAATTCTCAGGCCCATTTTTCCCTACCTCTCTTTCCCAAAAAGACGCGCTGCTGTTAGGTGTATTATAATGTCGAGCCTGGACTATGCCATCTCCCTATACCTAGGGGTCCTGGCATAACACCTTAATAAACTCCAAAGAGCGCAAAACGCTGCTGCTAAACTGCTCCTCGCCCTGGGTCCAAGAGACCACACCTCCCCAGCTCTCCGAACCCTCCACTGGCTCCCAGTCTGACCAAGAACCACCTTCAAGACCCTGTGCATCACCCATCTTTTTTTATTTTTATTTATTACATTTGTTATATGCCCAGACCCGGAGGTACCACGGCGTAGTTACAGACAATGGGAGAATGCAATCTTAGAAAGAACATAGAGGTATACAGGAGTAGCAATCAAAAAATATACAGTAATATGCAGGGCAGTCAGGAATAAATACATTATATACAAAATATACAAAGCAGTCAGGTATAAGTAGTTACTAGGAGGGGGTAGGTAGGTGCTCTGGTTCAGTTACAACTTGTTGAAGAGCCAGGTCTTCAGGAGGCTTTTGAATTTGGGGAATGAGGTTTCATTCATAATGTGGGAGGGTAGCGCGTTCCAGTGTCTGGGGGCCAGTGTTTTGAAGCTACTGCCCCCTGCTTTCTCTCTTTTGTATCTGGGGGTTTCGAGGAGTGCGTTTTTGTTGGACCTGAGGAGTCTGGTTTGGGGCTTCATCATGACAGTGTTGTTGAGGTATTTGGGCGCTTTGTTGGCCCTACATTTGTGGGTGATGCTCAGGGTTTTAAATAGAATTCTGGCTTGTATGGGGAGCCAGTGGTGGTCTCTTCTGGTGTTGGAGATATGTTCAGATTTCTTTATGCCTAGAGCTGCTCTGAGGGCTTTGTTCTGCATGAGTTGAAGTTTGGCTATATTGGCTTTGGATGTGCCAAGGAATAAGATATTGCAATAGTCTAGCTTAGACAGTGTGAGTGCTCTGGCTAGAGTGACACAGTTGTTGGTTGAGAGGAATTTACGGCTGAGGGAGATGAGTTTGGAGGTGTAGGAAGTGGACGAATCTAATATGTTTATTTGTTTGGACATGGATAGTGTTGCATCTAAGTACACACCAAGGGTCTTGACTTGTTTGAGAACAGGGATTATGGTTCCATCGATGGTGCATGATTTGAAAGCGGGCTCAAGGGTGTTGATTTTGCTGGAGGAGCCTAGTATGAGGAGCTCGGTTTTGTCGTCGTTGAGACAGAGACTGTTGTTAGCCATCCAGTTTTGGATGAGTGAGTAGATTTGGTTAACCAGGAGGGAGTCTTGTTTGTGATTGCCTGAGAGGGGAATGAGGATTTGGGTATCATCGGCGAAATTAGTATAGATGACACCCATGGCATCCAAGGCTGCAAATAATAGCTTGGTGTAGGCATTATACAAAATAGGGGATAGGCAGGAGCCTTGCGGCACACCTGCAGGGACAGGCACTGGGTCTGCTGATTCTATGCCGATGGATACTCTGGAAGTCCTGTCAACCAAGAAAGATTTGATCCAGTTGGTAGCGTTCTGTGCTAGGTTGAAATTGTTTGCTAGAGTGTTACAGAGTCTATCGTGATCAACCAGATCGAAGGCCGCTGAGAGGTCCAAGAGCATCAGAAGGCAGAGTTTACCTGCTTCTCTGGTGGCATCCATTTGGATCTTCAGATCAAGGAGGGCTGTCTCTGTGCTATGGTTGGGACGGAATCCTGACTGGCGGTCTCCTAGTAAGTGATGTTGTTCCAAGTGGTTCTGGATTTGGCAGTAGGCTATTTTGTCGATTATTTTTAGGAGAAATGGGACCGTTGTAATGGGTCGGTAATTAGTGGGTATTGTTGGGTCCAGGGAAAGTTTTTTTAGAAGTGGTGTCACCCAAGCTTTTTTGATACTAGTGGGGACTGTGTTTGTGAGAAAAGAGGCGTTGATGAATTCAGTGATGATAGGTGTGAGAGTGGGGGCGCATAGTTTCACTAGATGGGCGGGGAATTGGTCTTCCTTGCAGTTGGAAGCCTTGAGTTTCATTATGGTGTCGAATACCTCTTTGTTAGTCACTGGAGTGAATTGAAATGGGGGGCCAGTAGTGACATTTGATGTGGTCATTGATATAGTGGGTGGAGATTTGTCAGCTAGGAGTGTTTTTTTACTATCAATTTTGTTTTGTAGTAGGAGGATTTTAGATGAGAGTGCGTTTTGAATAGTGGTGCACCAGTCTTTGCTAGCGTTAGAGGGTGCTGAAGTTTGACAAGGGCTTTCGAGTTCTCTAAGGATAGTAAAGAGTTCTTTACTATCTGAGGCCGCATTCGTAATGCGGAGTTTGAGGGCATTGGCTTTTTGGGTGATTATTGCTGATTTATAGGTTTTGTTGGCTTCAGCGAAGGCTGATGCCAATTCTGGGGTGTTGTTTTTCTTATGGAGGTGTTCAAGTGATCTTTTTGTGCGTCTTAAGGTTACAAGCTCCTCATTGAACCAAAAGCAGGAGCGTTTATCAGGTCTACGGATTTTGGTGGTGATGGGAGCAAGTAGGTTGATGGTTTGGGAAAGGCCTTGTTGGTATTGGTCAGCTAGATAGGAGGGGTTGTTGGTGCCTAAAACCGTATGGGCAAAGGCAGCACTCAGTGCTGGGGTGAGTTTGTCGGAGGAGAGCTTTTTGATATTTCTAGTTTCAAATGTTTCTAGTTTTTTAGGGGTGATGTGCTCTGTACTGGCGTTGTCTATAGTGAAATTGATTACATAATGATCTGACCAATTGACTGGGAGGATGGAGTCAATGGTGACTAGAGAGTTAAGAGTGAGAAGCCAGACTAGGGTTCTTCCTTTTGAGTGGATGGGTTTATCTACCAGTTGTACGAAATTCATTTCTGACATGGCTGTATAAAATGTAGATGCTTCCGAGTCCAAGGGGTCATTGTAACCTAGGTTAAAGTCTCCGAGGACTATGCATTTAGTTTTAGGCTTGATGAGGGGCGTTAGGAGTAGTGGGATGTCCAAGTCAGGGTGTCTGTTTTTATTGGGTGATCTGTACACCACTAGTAAGTTGGTAGTGGTTTTGGGGTTGGAGGTATACTTGTCTAGTAGGAGTTCATAACCTTGTATCTGTTCTATTGGGCAAGCTCTGATTTCTAGGGTGGTTTTGGCTGTTATGGCGACTCCGCCTCCTTGGGTATTTGTTCTGTCTGTTCTCAGGATGCTGAATCCTGGGGGAATAGCAAGGGTTAGAAGTGGTCCTGCTGCTGGGTGAAGCCAGGTTTCAGTAACCACCAGCATATCAAGGTGTTGGTCCTCAATGAGGTCATGGATATCTATAGTATGGGCACCTAGTGAGCGGGCATTAATGAGTGCAGTTTTGAGGCTGGGGGGGCAGGGGGTGGTGTGTTATCTACGATGGGGGAGGAACAGTGGTTATGTTATTGGTTTGGTGTTGGAGTGGTGTGTTGTGGAGGCTTTTGTGTTGGAAATTAATGGGCGTGGTGTTTGGTTTGGTCGGCGTATTGGGCGTGGTGGTGAGTGAAGTAGCTCGTGGGGGCATTTTAGTTCTAGACATGAGTCTATTGAATCTTTCAATACCCCGGATGGGAGTGGTTGTGTGGTTGATGCTGATAGGTATGGTGTAATTGTATATAGGCGAGTTGGGACTACGGCACGGGAGCTCTGAGGTTGCTACCTTCTTGATGGTGTTGGGTGAGATGTGGGGCTGAGGAGATGGTGTGGGGAAAGGGGGGTGTGTGGGGAAGAAAGGGGTGGGGCAGGGGATGGGGAAGTGGCGTGGGCAACCTGGTCTAACTAATCCTTCGCCAATCTTGATGAAATGTCCTCTGGTGCATAGTGTAGCATTAGGGACTATACAAAAAGGGAACATGATGATGCTGAGGAGCGCCAGCATTATATTAGTGGACTGGGAGCACTAGTCCAGCTCTGGCAGGCAGTGCTCTAATGTAATCACAGCATCAGCCTGGGTGGGGTGCACGGGCAATGGGTCACCTAAATTCGATTTTAGCAAATCAGGGCACAAAAGCATAGGTCGCTAGCAGGGTGCACAGGCAGTGGGTCACCTAAATTCGATTTTAGCAAATCAGGGCACAAAAGCATAGGTCGCTAGCAAGGTACACAGGCAATGGGTCACCTAAATTCGATTTTAGCAAATCAGGGCAAAAACGCATAGGTCGCTAGCAAGGTACACAGGCAATGGGTCACCTAAATTCGATTTTAGCAAATCAGGGCACAAACGCATAGGTCGCTAGCAAGGTACACAGGCAATAGGTCACCTAAATTCGATTTTAGCAAATCAGGGCACAAATGCATAGGTCACTAGCAGGGTGCACAGGCAGTGGGTAACCTAAATTCGATTTTAGCAAATGAGGGCACAAACGCATAGGTCACTAGCAAGGTGCACAGGCAGTGGGTCACCTAAATTCGATTTTAGCAAATCAGGGCACAAAAACATAGGTCGCCAGCAGGGTGCGCAGGCAATGGGTCACCTAAATTCGATTTTAGCAAATCAGGGCACAAAAGCATAATTCGATTTTAGCAAATGAGGGCACAAAAGCATAGGTCACTAGCAAAGTGCACAGGCAATGGGTCACCTAAATTCGATTTTAGCAAATCAGGGCACAAACGCATAGGTCACTAGCAAGGTGCACAGGCAGTGGGTCACCTAAATTCGATTTTAGCAAATCAGGGCACAAAAGCATAATTCGATTTTAGCAAATGAGGGCACAAAAGCATAGGTCACTAGCAAGATGCACAGGCAATGGGTCACCTAAATTCGATTTGAGCAAATCAGGGCACAAAAGCATAATTCGATTTTAGCAAATGAGGGCACAAAAGCATAGGTCACTAGCAAAGTGCACAGGCAATGGGTCACCTAAATTCGATTTTAGCAAATCAGGGCACAAACACATAGGTCACTAGCAAGGTGCACAGGCAGTGGGTCACCTAAATTCGATTTTAGCAAATCAGGGCACAAAAACATAGGTCGCCAGCAGGGTGCACAGGCAATGGGTCACCTAAATTCGATTTTAGCAAATGAGGGCACAAAAGCATAATTCGATTTTAGAAAATGAGGGCACAAAAGCATAGGTCGCTAGCAAGGTGCACAGGCAATGGGTGGCCAAAAGTTGATTTTAGTTAGCATGGTGAGGAGTGGCATTATAATACGATCTTTGCTAGGGGAGTGACTGTGTGTGGGTACACGGGGGTAAGGAGTTCCAACTGTAAGTGGTTGATCGTGCAGCACGGTAGCAATAGCAGCTTACCTGGAGCAGGAAGGGCAGAGGTGTGGGCCCAGGCTCCTACAGCTCCATACAGGCTCAAGACAGGGGAGTTTTTGTATGGAGGTCGGCTTTCATTGGAATTGAAGAATGGTGCGGCGGTCAACATGTGGCCGTGTTGTTGTAGCTGGTGGATTACAGATGCTATCGGCCTCAGGCAATTTGGATGGCCTTAGCCTCATGGTGTGAAGATGCAACTATGCAGCGTGTCACGCTTGCTCTGTGGGGGCACAGGATTTAAACACTGCCCCAGGGGGGGCTGACCACACGTGCGCTACAGAGCGCAAACAGGAGGAAACAGGGTCGCCTGGCCTTAAGAGGCCTTTGGATGGCCGCCGGCTCTTCCGCCTGCCGGCGGGAGTTTGTATTTAAATACGAATAAGCGTTGCCTAGCAACGTGGAGGCGTCTCAGCCTCGTTTTCGTGCCGCATCGCGCCCGACATTTTGGAATTGGGAGATGTCGGCGCGTGCGGTCTAAAGGCGATGTTGGGGGCAAAGGGAGCCGTGGAAGCGATGGGGTGCCCTAGCGTGCAGTTCACAAGACCGGCCCACTCTACCTGCAAGATAAATTAAAACCTTACCTCCCACCCGCACCTTAAGATCAAGCACTGCCCTCCTCTTGGTGATCCCAACCACTAACTGTCAGGATCGGAGGATCCTCTTTCTCAGCATTGGCCCCGACTCTATGGAACTCACTTCCACCACACATCCGACTCACCCAAGAATATATGACATTCCGCAAATTACTAAAAACATGGCTCTTCCCTTAACGCCAACATCAACCTTCCAACTACCCACTGAATAAATACACAATGGGACTCCCAACCTTGTCTTCAACGAAAACGCCCACTGATTGCACTATAGACAAAATATGCCCACTGATTGGACTATTGACTGCCGTATCCCTGAACAATGATCCCTTAGATCCTACCCACATGAGGACCCCAGCACATATGGACCGAATGGATGGATGGGTGGGTGGAATGGATAGGATGGATGGATGGATGGATGGATGGATGGATGGATGGATGGATGGAATGAATGGGTGGAAAAGATAGAATGGATAGAAAGGATGAAATGAATATATGTGGAATGGATGGTATATGTCTCTGTGTACCCTGCTTTCTCGTTCTCCATGCTTTTGTTATATATCCCTATGTATCCCTCCTATCGCTTTAAGCCCAGTCCCCTGTCACTGTGTGTCCGTGTGTTGCTGTGTTCCCTGTCATCCCTGTGATGTCACTTTGTACCCCCAATGTATTACCCAACACCATTACCCAACCCTCTCATCACCGTGTGTGCCCATGAGTCACTGTGTACCCTGCTTTCTTGTTCCCCATGCTGTTGCTATATGTCCGTATGCCCCCCTCCTGTCGCTGTAAACCCTGCCCCCTGTCACTGTGTGTCCGTGTGTCGCTGAGTTCCCGGCCATCCTGTTCACGTGCCTGGTCTCAGGCGCTTTAAAGATGAACCATCATATCATATCACATCACTACGCTTACTAACTACTATACACCATCAAATAACTTGAACACAGCTATACCCCTGATAAATTCGGCCTAGCTGTTCACATACGAATACTACGCCATGAACACCATCACCCTAATAGAACGCAAGTATCCCATGACATTCCAGCCTAGTTGCTCACATAAGCTTCTTTCAGGTGTAACGCAACCAGAACCCAGTCTGGGTGTCCACCCAGCAGACTGCACACATCCAATTTATATCTTCAGCACACACCTAACGTTAGGATGCAGCTACCATCCGGCAATTACATCAGCTGCACACATAACTGGTGCACCAACGCACCCTACGACACTATCTCTCTCTACTGACCAGAACTGTGGATTCTGAGGGCATTCAACCTACCAGCGCTTTGAGATCATACCCATGATATATAGAGCGCTATATAAATGTCAAGTAACATAACATAACAAACGTCAGCAGAAGCAGTATTGTAAGTGATGATACGTGTAATGTTTCTCCATTTGCGTTTCCGTGTCCGGGCAAAACTTACAATACTCATAAACAGAAAAATAATTTCTTACATCGGATTCCTCTACCAAGGAATCCTCATACAAAACCCCAAACAGATGTTGTAGCACGGGGTGGGTGTAGGCACAACCACAAGGCAAGTGAAAATTAGACAGCAAGCATTGGGAGCAAAGAGTGGAAAAAGACAGCTAGAAGTGGAAAAACCCAGCTCGTCTCCCTCACCTCCATTCCCAGCACCCCTTATCACTGCACCTGCAAAGCTCCGACCCTTCTTGGCTCGTCCTTAAGTAGACAATACAACAATTATCATCCACAATTTGGCTCATCTGGCGTCATTATGTGACCTTGCAACCGTTGCAGAATTCTCGTTAGCTTACTGAGCCCACGAAAACATAGGCTTTCATTGCGGCAATGGAAGTGAATGTCCAAAATGGCAGCTCATCGGCGCCATGTTGTTTAGCTTATTTTCACAAATTAGGACTAATGACTGACCTTTGCAAAGAGGGATTCGATGCAGCAGCGGCCTGGTTGGTAACTAATTCTCCAAATGGTAGGAGTGCTCCTCTAATTGCACCGAAGACACAGCGGACCTCTCATCACGGGCTTTCCCTCCTGTTTTCGATTTTGTTAAGCAGTTTGAGCCATGTTTTAGGCCTTTTTGTAGGGGCTTTAAAGGGCGTTTTCGCCGTCATTGCCTTCCAGAGAAGGTGCGGTTGTCGAAATATCAAATGGCACCATCACAGGACAGTTGGTTATTAATGTTTATATCGGGTGAATACTCAGAGTACCAAACTCATGGGTTGGTGTGCGAGTGCCAAAAATCTCAGTTTAAAAGGATGAACACTGCCGTTACATGCATAACGTCTCCTACAATACATCTGAATGAAATGAGAAATACTCAATAGCAATGCAAACTTTTAGAAAATAAAACGCAAATAGTCCAAGCACTGAGAATATAGGGGAAGCTCTACTACTCATCTGCCGAAAGCGCAATGAAAGGATGAGTGAGTGGTAGGATGTGACATATGAGGCATGGACTGGTTAAGATTGTTTTAGTGAACACCCTGTGATGTTCAACTACAGAAAAAAAACAGGCGTGGCTGGGAATTTTCTGTTATACTTTTGCTCGTTTTTCTGCTGGAAATTTTAAGTACAGATATGTAAGCATTATACTCTCCTACGTATTTGAACATACTTTCTAACTAATGCAAATTGCTTGCAATTTTGAACATTTGCCAGGTGGAATGCATATATGAAGAGCAAAATAATGCAAAAGCGCCTTTACTCTTCGTTTTAAGGCTTAATTGTGCAGAAATATAAACGCTGCTTGCAAATTAGTCTTTGCAGGCAGTGTTATTATATGCCTGTAAAATCGAACTGTTCATAGGCAGGTGCCAATTCGAGGTAGAGTCCATAGGAACAGAACCATTTTACACCTGCATGAAAATCTCATGCAGGCGTACACGGAAGTGCTAACACAAGACGAAGGAGGACGGCTGAAAGCTTAACTTTGCTGCATGTAGCTCATCCACCTTGTCTGAGAATGAAAGTGGGCCAGAGTGGAAAATGACCACCAGAATGGGTTTGCCATCTTCTTTGCTCAGTCATGTTTGTGGAGGCCCTGTTTTGGTGCGAGATCAAATTGAAGGAGCTGCTCAGTAACTAGACTTATCCTCTGACAGTGAAAGATTAAGTGCAAATATGAGCCTGTTGTTTTGTCAAAGTTCTAGCAATTGTTGTAATCCTCCAGTCCCAGTTTACTCATGTTAATAGACTACAGTATAATCCGTTAAGGATCTGCTGATGCAGAAACAGTTTTCGAATGCCCACGCCAGCAATTGACAGCTGTAGCTATTTGCTTCAGTTTCGCATAATAGTGCTGCATGTTTATTTTTCTGGTCGTATTTGTTTTTTGTGTATTATATGGAGGTGCTGTTGTGAGTCCTGCGCACGGAAATGTATCTGCCTGTAAACTCAATTGCCGTAAGCACATTTTTCTGCATAAATGGCAAACCATCACTCCATATTCCCACCTTCTCCCACATATAGAATAACAGAAGGAAGAGACTTCCATTCTAGGGAGAGGGAGACGTTCCCAGCACAATCTACCCTGAGTTTTTAAGCCTCAGGTTAAGGAAAAACTGACATGCTACAGTTAGTTCTATATAATGAAATAGTATGGTGGTTTAGTCGTTTTTGAACATGTTTCTCACCGTGACCGTGCCATGAAGGCTATTATCACCAAACTCCATTTCTCTTGTTTGCAAAGAACGGCCTATAGATGAAAGCCTCCTAATTTAGTCTCAATTGATGGAGATCGGACTGAGCTCTCCTTATGTATTGTATTTGAACGCTCTCCTACCCTTTCTGGGGTTTTCTCCATCTAGAGCAGTGCTGTTGTGCCAGACCATAGAGTGTTGCAGAAGAAGTAAATTAAGCTTGAGCCAGTGGTTCATTTCAAGACTCTTCTATCTACTAATGCTCCTTTTTCTAGGCCTGCTTCCTCTCATGTGGACTGACTTTTTTTAAAATACTTTTTTTTGTAATATTTATTCCGTTGTCTTGTTTTTGAGACATCTGCTCCAAACGCCCCCCAGTTAAACTGGAAGAATACGGATCACGTAAAGACAACCAGCGGACATGCCATTTTTGTATTGTTCAGCTCCTCCAGCTGTACAAGCTTCCATTACTTAGAGAGATTCGTTACAAGGTCAGTTCAACCTCGAGGTTTGTTTACAGCAGGGGATTTCACAAAGTGGCTTGAATTACTAGCAGTGCTTTTGCAAATGTCCTTCTTTTAACAGATCATCACTGAGAATGTAATAGTTAATTGCATTTTCCATTCTCGCTGGTTATCAATCTGTGCTTCTATCAGGGTTGTTAAACAATCTGACATTCCGGTAATTGAGTCCCACTTTTCATGAGTGTACGAATATTTTGCTTCACTCGCATCCAATTGGGAACTGCCATGGTACTATGCATACTTCAAAAATGACTTCAATTTTGTGTAATCTAAATTTGCGTTCCATAGTTGTAACCCATCCCTCATTATTTCTTAATTGATTTCCATATAAAGGCCACTCTTCTGCAATTACATATCAGTGAAGCAAATAAATCCCAAGCAGAAACACTTCAAATACATGTCCTCATGTTGAGGTAAATTGTGGGAATTAAAAAGGGGATTTATTTTTGCTGTAGCCTATGTTGTAAAGTGTTAAGGAGAATTCTCATTCTATGGCTAAATTCCCTCACCTAGTGAGTCTCCCAGCAGCTTTGATGGATTTCTGGGGTTTACTTTTTCCACTTGGTAAGAGTGTGAGCCTTTTTCCCACTCTTACATGTGTTTTGCCATGTGTATTTCTATTATGTGTGTGATCGTGGGCTCTGGAGGACACCACTCCATGAACTCCACTTTTTATGTGTGTTACACAGCACCTTCAGTGCAGTGACACAGGGTTGTCTTTGAGACTTCCCACTGACTCCATTTTTCTGGGGCTGACTACTGTCCCCCAGAAAACAGGTAAAGTTGCCATTTACTTTACATTTAAAAACTACAGACCCAGTACACCCCATCTTACATGGAGTACTGGAAAGGGTTAACTCCTATCCCTTTTTGTCTGTGCCTCGCTGATCTTTGTTTTGCTCTTTTAACATTTAGACATGGCTGGTGGCAGTGGTATCTACCCTAACTTTTCTACCGCGATTATACTATATAAACGTGGTACTGTTCCAGGCTATCAAATTAGCCTCGAAAATAAACCCGCTTGACCAAATACTCTTTCTTTTGGCTCCGGTCGGTTTTATTCACCATTTCTTTTCGTTAAAGTCCTTCTTGTGTTTTACTTTGTGGGGCAAACCAGGTTTGCCTTCTTTGTTCACTGTCTTTTGGCGGGCTTCTCTCAAGAAGCCCTCCTTTTGGCACATGGGTGTCTAGATGGGCTGAATGTGAGGGAGGGGTGTAGTCACCCACTGCACAGGGTATCCTTGGAAGCCCAAGTCGCACCTTGTCATGATTGGCTGAGGTGGTTGTCCGGGCCGGACAACCCCCCTGCTGAGTGATTGACAGCCAGGCTGTATGAATGGGGGATTTGCACATAAAAGGCAGAACTCTTGGGCTGGAAGTCAGAGTCGCCACTGGAACTGCAAGGAACAGAAGAGAAGCAGAGAAGAAGACGGCTGCTGCAACTACCGAGTCCTGGTGGAGCCCTGCTGCAGTCCTGAGCTACCTACCCTTCAAAGACTCCGGTCCGGAGTCTTCTTCCCTTGAGCCTGGTGGGATCAACCAGCTCATCTTCCACAGGCAGAGGATCCTCTTCTTGGTCGAAATCGCTGCAAACAGCTGTAGTGGTCCGGATAGCCATCTGAAGAGCCTCTCCTGTTTTAAAGGAGCGCACCTTTTATTCACTGTTGCTTTTGCTGCTGCTGGCTTCATCCCTGGGTAGTGCAGATCGCTCCAGGCATCCTCCTTCTCGTCTCCACGACTGAAGCCTCAGGAACCGTGAGTCTGCAGGAACTACCAGGAACAACTGCTGTAGCACCAGATCTTCACTTTGAATAAGGTACTGTGTTCGACCTTGAGGAACTGGGGTGAACCCCTTTCTCCTCACTAAATGCTTGTCCTTATCGTCCTTCCCTCTTATAATTTTTGCTTCCTCTTTTGCAATATCCAAATACTCCTGGGAATCTCGAATCGTGAACTGTACTAACCGTGTGATCCTCGACAACCGGAACCCTGTTCCTTTTGACACTGGCGCAGGCCTATTGACTTTTATTCGCTTGTAGGAAAGTGTCATCTGATTCTATCTGCCTTTACAAAAGTATTGCCTATGATTTTTATCCCCAACTCTCTTGTGTTGATTCATGTGCTAAGTGTGGTTTAACTCCGGTAACATTTCTTCCCGCGCGTACGTGTATTTTTAGTAAGACCGAACTGTCATTACTGTCAAGAAGTGTTCGCATCTAGCCCCGGTAAGGTCTCTGTTTCACAAAACCGGTCTGTCAAAACCAAAGGTACTTACCTTGAATTGTACTACACAAAGTGAATTGGTTGTGTGTGGTGTATTTTACGTGTGGTTTTAAATTAATAGAAGTGAAGTGTTTTACGAACAGATGGTCTAGAAATAAATGTACTCTTTTTAAACCAAAAACCTTGAGTCAGTGTTTGTTTGAGTCACAGTAATTGTAGTCTTTTGTGTAATCTCTACTACTGCTCATTTGCTCTTGAGATAAGGCTGGTTGCTCCTCTACTGCTACCACTTTAACAGTGTAGTACAGGCTTGTACCAAAGGTGAACTTGTATTACCACTTGTAGTCTTAATTGTGTGTAGTGGTCCCTAAGGGCACTGCACAGGATTCTGCCTAACATAAAGTAAATTACTGCCAGAGATTTCTGTCATTTTCAGGGTAAACGTTGTTAAATGTTTTGAAATTAAATCAGTCAACATTGGAGACTGCGGCATTGTAGCCTTCAACTCGCTACCCAGCTTCCACTGTCTACCCATATTTGTGCATAGGTCCTGCTTAAGGTTGTGGGAGGCTCATACAGTAATCTGCAATTTGTATGATGGTGCAACAGCATCTCATTGAGAACGGTTATTATGCTGCACATATATTTTAGAAAATCACCTGATGGTAATGAACTTCAACCCCATCAAGTTAGGTCAAATTTAACGCTATAACCTTAGTGTGATTTACTGGTTCCACATCCTGTCTAACACCTGCAAAATAGCAGAGAGTGCATGTGAAGAGGAGGTTGAATGGCGTCTGGGTGAAGGTAGACCATTAACACAGCTACTCATTGATGGTCTTGGTACTGGTCGCTCTGTTCCCTGCTTGATCCTGGCTAGAAGCCCCTCCATAAAATGTTCTTCTGCTTTCTACCTGATGTCCCAGAGGATAGCTCAAGCCAATATGCTCGCCTTGGAAACAAGACGACAGGAAGCAACGCAGGTTCGATCCCCGGGTCACACGTTATAAATACACAGCTAAGACATATTCCTGTAACAGCGCCTTGATGCCTCCAGAAAATGCAAATAGATAGAGAAATAAATGTGCATGCATGTAATGGCTTGGACAGCTGCTGGTGTGATAGCCCAGTGAATGAAGAGCTTTGTTTGGCTATCTATGTTCAATCTGTAGCCACAAGTTTGAATCCCAATGTGGCTGACTGATCCTTTTATAATGAATGGAGTTTGATTCTTTTTAGGGAGAAATATCTCTGATCTAATACCCCCACCACGATAATCCCATCCCAAAATCTGCAACAAGGAACTGGCTGTTTTTAATCTGAATATTCTATAGAATAATAAATCCAGAAATTAAAGGTGATCCGGTAACTCTCAATTCTTGAGAAGTCACCCACAATATTCTTTCTACATGAATACGGGCAACTTGTTTATAGAAAAGAAACACAACTCGCCTGCTATTATCGTGCTAATGTTTACATTCACCATGCACAAACACGGGGGTAAAATGTGAAGTTGCAAGCTACTAGCCATAATTAAAAAGCCGCTCTCCCACTCAGTTCCCCACATAAACAGAGCACAATATTTCTTACTCGCCAAGGGTCAATTATAACTAGCTAGCAGTGAGTGCACATTTTGAGGCCTGCACAGAATCATTTGTTTCTCCCTTTGAAAACTCCGGGAATCCATTGATAATTGGTTGCTGCAAGAGACCAATGCATGCACTTTCATTTTTCCTGGATCGATACATTGAGTACCATTAAGTTAGGTCATGACAACAGCAATTATTAGGTGCTTAGAAGTGGCCGTGATGCACTATTTAAGATGATGATAATAATAATATAATGTGTATAGGCTTACTCCCAGCCTGCCATTGCTTTGTGGCAGTGCTGAAGTGGCTTAGTGGGAGCAGAGGAGGAGATCTAAGTAGAGTGATCAACCCTCAAGGGCCCCATGTCTATCCCACCGTGCAAAGGGGCATGCAGAGGCCAAACCGGGCCAATGATTCTCCTGCCAACAGGCATGTGGGCATAGGTTCACAACGATGGCAGTGACACCTGGTGGAGACACCATCCATTCGTCTGCATTCTATTTCAGGAAATGTGTCTTCCGTTTCTTCATCTGTGTACTCTGGCTTGAACATGAATGCATGAAGACTGGCAATTATAGATTTGAAATGGGCTTGGTAGATAAAATATATCTAATAATGATGATGGCAGACGAGAACTAGTGGAAAAAATAAAGATAAAACATGAATTGTCTTAACAATTATTGTTAATAGATGCATTTGCAAAACGTATAAATGCTTTAAAAATGGTAATCAAACTGTTGCTAAACTAACACATTGAAAGTGAGATGTGTCGAAAATGCGTAACACATTTCACACTACACAAGTTATTTTGGTCAATCTCAGCTGTAAAAAAATGCAGATTGGCCGAGAAGGTTCCGTGAAATGCGGATGGAAGATAGTTTCATTGTTGAACATTTTTTAAACAAATCTCTGTTCATGTGTATATGCATTCCTCTGAAAAAGAAGTGCTGCATCAGGAACATAATGTTAACTGGTTTCTCTGACTGATGTTCCGGTTGTTCAAGTATGTTGTAGTTTCACCAAGCTGCAGAAAGTGATTTGATAAAACTAAAAATGAGTATAAAGCAGTGAACAAAACACATAGAGCGAAGGGGGAGAAAGACTGTGCTGATATGTAACGCAGGCAGCACGTCTTCTTTTCCATGGCGATACATCATTGCATAAGTGCTTTGAGTCTGGGTTGCTCCAGCGGCTGCAGGCATCATCAGCAAGGGTGTTTGCTCTGGTATGTGACGCCAGAGCATTCAAACAGGTCCACGTCCATCGTTTCGTTAAGATGGCAGTGCCGGGTGGGTTGCTGTGATAACTGCATTAAGATGTAAATGGACTTCTTACTTGCACGCACTCTTTTCATTGGCGATCTGTATTTTATTTCTAATTTGACTTTCATTGTATTTTAATTTACCTTTTTCGGTATTTCAGTTTTTTGTAACCAGCTTAGTCTGGTCGAGGGTGCCTGGCCTCACAGCACACCGAGGCTTGCTCTCTGTCCCTACAGAGGACTGTTTTTCTGTTTATACCGCACACACTTGGGAGCAGTCTCTCTTCACTGCCCATAGGCAGTACGGCGAGATTGGCTATATTAACACAATGTGCCTATTTAAAGGTGCCATTTACAGACAACACAGCGGTCATGCGCAGCGGGAGATGCCCCTTTGTGCCCATGGGCGTAATTTTAGGGGGTTGAGGGGCGTTTGTCCCCACCCCAACTTTCATGGCACATTTTGTCCCCATTCATTTGGCTGTGGCACCTTTTCTTCAGATGCCATGTCCCCCGCAACATTTTCAGCAAAGTTACTCCACTGGTTGTGCCAAAGTTAAGCCCGTATGTGCCCATCTGCACCCAGGACGGGCCAGACAGGCTTGGCTCACTACCTCAACCTAAAATGTCCTGTGAGGCTATTCATAAACTTGCACCATCAGGCACAGTATTCCCTATACATTTTAACACTTCTTATCCTGCTACGAATATATTGGTGATATATCCATCCTGAATGCCTACTTGCTAAACACTCGCTTATGCAGCAAGTGTGCATGACTTTCTATGTGAACACTCTCCTGATCTTCTGTGTCTCACATAAACTTGTCTCTTTGTAACTTCTTCGTCTACGTTTTCACAGGTGCTTACTGAGGACTAGCATATTCATCTTGATAGTGGCCCTACTCCCTGGCGGGTGGTGGGGCTAGCAATTATTTTTAAAAGAACTTTTAATTTCTCGATGATCCCTGTATCCCATGGTCTGAGAATGGAAGCATTGCTTGTGTGTATTTTATACATTTTCTTATGGTCTACCGTCCTCCAGGATCATATTCAGACTACCTTAACATCTTTCTGGAACTAGTGGTGTCTCTCTGAGTTAAGTATTCCAATCTGGTGAATTTTAACCTCAGGTATAATGTCCCTCAAGCTACCGTGTTGGGTCATTTTTTCGACTCATTACTGGATCTTGGGCTTAATCTACTGGTACATGAGCCGACCCATCTGTCCGGTGGCATTCTCAGCCTCATTTTTTCAGCAGACTCTAATGTTTTGGTCTCACCTGTTGCACAAGTTCTATGATCCGACCACTGTTTATTACCATTCTCAATACAAAGTACTGTACCCACAACTCATCCTCGCCAAGCTAAAACTCAACTGGCACGGGGTGGACACGGGCTATATGCTGGCACTGATAAATGACATATGTATGAACACCCCTGAAATTGACTTATCCTTTCTATCTCAGATACTATGTGATGCAGCGGACCAGGTGGCCCCCCTGCAACGTACCCACCCACATAAACATCCCTCCTAATCTTGGTTATCTGAGGCTCTCAAGGGAGCTTGTTTGGAATTGAGACAGGCCGAACGCAAATGACGTCTGTCCTATGGTTTAACAGATAAGCAGTTTTTTTGCAGACTGTCTAGGGCTTATCAGTGCTATTTATTTATTATTTGTTTATTTAGTTGATTTAATCAATTTAATGATTTTTACAAAACATTCTAGAAGAAGAAGAAACTGTAAATCAACAAAAGCATATACCAAAGGCAGTCCAAGAAGGAGAAGAAGAAAAGAAAAGGAAGAGGAAAGAGGAAGAGCATTACTGCAAAAAACGTTAGTTTTGGGTCAAGTTACTGAGATGTTGATGTGGTGGCTTGGGTTGTTATTAAGAAGCCGGCTTTGAGGGCCACAAAGACAGGATAAATTTAAGAGTTTGTGTTGTGGCAATTGTTCAAGTTGTCCTTGCTCTGCTCATTAAGCGGCCCCACCACAGTTCCTCTTTCTTCGTGTATGATGCCGAGAGGTGCGGTAACGGAAATTTCTCACCTATTTCTTTTGTTCCTGGACAATTTAACAGCAAGTGGCGTATGGTTTCCACCTCTGCTTCGTTCTTACAGAAACGACATGAGTCTGAGTTGCTTTGCCCTCTACGCTTTAGAATCTCATTTGTTTCCAGCAAGTTTAAACTTGCTCTCAGGAACAAGTTTCTAGCTGGTTTGCTGGGGAACTTACTCAGGTAATATGGAACTGAATTCAATTTGCTTTGGTAAGGCGCGAGGTGACCAACTGATTTCGCCTTTGCTGCGTTGTCCAAGGTTTTGATCCAGTCAAGCTCGCCCATTTTCCTTTTTATTTTTTTCGGATACCGGACGAGGTCGACCTCTGAGGACTGGATTTCCAGCAGTTTCGTTTTGCACGCTGCTTCCCAAGAATTTAGGAAGTTTGCAGCGTGCGGCTAGAGTTTCTGCGCGTATTGTGGCTAATAGGTGTGGACAGTCCGGGAGCAGCGTTTTCCTGTATAGCATCATTGTTTTTATCTCCGTAGTCCCTCCCAAAGAGAGAAGGCCTAGCTCTCTTCTGATTAGTGGCATAGATGTTGCCTTTGGAAGGCATAATACCGTGTGCCAAAAGTAACCCTCTAACTTCAGCCACATGTTTCCTGGTGTGTGTGGCAGGGCTTCCGCTGTGTAGGTAAGGGACGGAAGCACCTTTGCGCTGTAAAATCGGATCATTGGTAGCAGAGAAAAGCGTCCAAATTTCTTGTCCCGAGCGTGGGCTTGTGACACCAGTTTGTTTACTTTGTCCATTAAGGAGCTGTGTAGGGTTGAATTGATGCTTGAACAGTCAAAAGTTATTCCCAAGTATTTGAAGCTGTAGACTTTTTCTAGAGCGACCCCCCTCCAGATACCAGGGCGTTTTTTCTTGTGGCCGTTTCCTTTTTTCCAGGACCAGTATCTTGGTTTTAGATACGTTGATGGTAAGGTCGTTTACTCTGGTGTAGACGGCCAGATTATCTAACTGGCGCTGGAGGCCAATCGGAGACATGTCCATTAAGATCAAGTCATCTGCATATATTAACCTTGTAGTTTTCTGTTTCCCCATGGACGGGGGAAAAGAGCAAATGGGTAGTTCAGAGTCCTTGAAATCACCAAGGTATGCAATAAAGAGGGCCGGTGCTAATGGACAGCCCTGTTTCACTCCTCTTCCCACTGGGATTTCTGCCGATAACAAACCGGCTTGGTTCAGCCTCACCCGGAGCTTGGTGACTTGATGTAACGCTTGTATCGGTTGAAGAATTTCTGTAACACAGTTCCAGAGTCTCAACTTTTCCCACAATTTCACTCTATTTACCTGGTCAAAGGCTTGCGCCAGATCTACGAACGCCAGGAAGACTTGTGGCGCTCCTCTGAGGACTTTGCTTTTTAAAGCGCTGAGGAACATGTTTGTCGCCATGCCATTGTTTTTGGTGAACCCCATTTGAAACGGGTCGGCACACACAGCGTGCCTTGCCCATCGCTGGAAATGTTGTAAGAGCAGTGCTCCAAAAACTTTGCCGATAGTGTCCAGCAGTGCTATAGGGCGATAGTTTTTCGGTTCTTCTTTGCGCCCTTTTTTAAATATGGGCACCATGATAGATGTGGTCCATGAGGACAGAATTTGTCTGGATTGTTTGCATCGTTTAAAGATTTTGCTAATCAGCGTAGACCATTCTTTTGAGTTTTGTTTGAGGTCAAGGTTGGTGATTCCATCCGGACCAGGGTCTCCCGATGGTTTGAGCCTTTGGAGAACCTTAGTTATCTCTGTTTTGTAGCTCAGATCTACCCAGGGCTCCAGTTTGGTGCGGGTCTCCAAAGAAGTTAGAGCCGATGGTGTCTGGAACAGGTTTTTATAGAAGTTTATCCACTCTACCTAGCTGATTGGGTTAGTTGGTGATGCTTCCAGGGGGGCAGATGTGGATCTTAGCAGGGACCAGAACTCCCATGTGCAGTGGCCATAAACCAACTTCAACATAGCTCCCGCATCTTGTTGGTATAGGTGTGTCTGATGTTGTCTGATCCAGGATTTATAGGTTAGCTGGATCCTGTTGAAGCTGGCTTGATTTTCTGACGAAGGGTAAGTGCACAGTTTTCTTCTCGCTTTCCTCACTAGATGCCTTTTCTCAACCAGTTCTCTGCTGTACTCATGCGTGTAGGGTTTGTTTCTGCGTCTAGAGCTGTTGGGTTGCGATATGACTGGTACCAGGAGAGGTTGATCATCTGGTAGTAATGGGACTTGCTGTTTATGGAGCTCGATTCCTTTTTTTTGGTAGTGGTACTTGATCTTCAAGATGGAAGCCGCCAGCGTTTTTTCTGGTTGTTAGGCTCCACTTGTGCAATCATGTGTAAGTGCTCCTTAGGACGAGTCTTCCACTTAAGGGCCAACAAATTGTGGTCGCTAGCTGAGGACTTAAGAACTTTGAACGAGGTGGTTAAGATTGCCAGTTGTCTGCTTACAAAAATATGATCAATGTCCGCGTGAGAGTTGCCTCTCCCAAGTTGGTGGTCTATTTACTCTGGAAAATAGGTCGCCAGTGCAGAGCAGGTCTCTAGAGGACATCAGAGACAACCACTTTGATCCACATCCGTTTCTGGGCGATGAAGGAGGTACGGGGAGACAGGTAGCTTCCTGCGAAGACCAGGTGGCATTCAGGTCGCCACAAAGGATCAGCAGAACCTCTGGACAGTTCACAAGAGCTTCATCAATAGTCTCTCCAATCAAGGCTATGAAAGCGGAGTCACTCATGGCTAGAGGGTTCCAGTAAACATTGATGACAATTAAGAGCAGCTGTGTGGGTGTCCCCATTTCCTCCACGGGCTGCTCCCAGCTTACCTCTGTAGCAAGAAGATATGTAGTGGATCTCAATGTTTTCTTGAGGTGTAGACCGTAACCACAGCGAATGGCTGTTATGAGGCCAGAAGAGAGTCGGCCAAAGATCCCTTTAGTCGCTGAAGCACATGCAATATCGTATCCATCCATGACAGGTTGTGCTGTCATCCAGGACTCTTGTATGCAGATGTCAAAGCACCCAAGGTTTAGATCCCCTTTCTTAGTCAGATGCAGAAATCCACGCGTGTTCTATGACCCCAAAGACATCTCCTCTTTCCCAGCAATTAGTCTGGTGGAAAGAGGTGCGAAGGGGTACTTAGCGGATTGCTATTTGTTCTTGCTGAGCGTCGGGGCCTTCGGTATCCAGGCCCATAGTTGCAATAATGGGGCTGGTTTGAGGGTTTGTTGAAGGCCTGGATCCTTTGATTTAGGAGATTGGATGACGGTGCGTTGAATTTTTGCCATAGGGCCTGCCGGGAATCTTCCTATTCCCAGTGGGTCTTTATATGCACTTTGGTTACTTGGCACATCTTTCGTAGGAAAGTGAGTATCTGTTGCTAGACGAGGACTCGGGAGACATGCTCCGTGAGTGGCAATCCAGGATGGTTTGGTCTTGGTTTGGGACTTGCTGTTCCGGGCGCGTCGGCTCCGTATTCGTCCGAGGCAATTGTGATTTGCTACTTGGGTTCGTAGAGAGAAATGTTTTTTTGTTTTTGGACCAGACTGTCTCAGAAGGTTTTCGTTGTGAGGTGGGGTCAGCACTCTCTTCAAGTTCAAACAAGTCGAACCCCAGCTTCAGTAAATTTTCGGCAGCCTCCCAGATCCTGATTTTTGCCCAGTTAGTGTGCACATAAAGGTAGGCACTGGCGATTTTCCCTTCATGAAAAGGTTCTACCAGGGCAAGGTCTTTTGTTTCCACTTGTCTAAGCGACGGGACACATTTAAAAAGTTGTAGCACGAAACCTCGGTTCAGTACCACGTATTTTTTATTGTCCGGTAGTTGTTCGATCTTGAAGGTGCGTTCTGTTTTGGAACGACGAGCCGATCTCCGAGGGGCTTGCTTTGGACTGGGATTAGAGCAGTTCCTGGTCTTGTTGCCCTTGTTGAAGGTTTCTGGGTACTTTCGCGTTCCAGATAGCCGTTTAGCCCGGGTGGCATGTACCCATCTGGATGTTGGAACATTTCCAGATATGGGAGAAGAGGCAGTTCTCTCAGTTCTGGGAGGAGAGTGGGATGGTCTTGACTGGCCTTTTCTCGCTCTTTTGTATGGGTTTTGTGCATGATCCTGGGGTTGGCTCCTGGTGGGTCCTGGCCCCCAACTGGGCTTCTTAATAAGCTTCTTGCAACGGTTTTCTAGAGTTTGAAACGGTGAAGTCACCTCGTCGATGTGCTGGGGTTGACTGCTGTCCTCCTGGTCATCGATCTGTGTAAACGCTGAGGTTTAGCAAGTCCCCATCCACTTCTGAGTCACACACCTTGGTTGCTGAGGGGCTGCCCATGATGGGTTCCCCTCCCTTCCGATGTGAGTTTTCCTGCCGAGCAAGAGTTGCCGATGGTTCCGGGTGCCAAGGTTTCTCCGTCCAAATGCGAGGCCCCACTTCCTTTGTGGGAGATGCCTCTCGAGTGCTATTTGATTGGGAGGAGGCAGAGTAGACTGCTTTCTGATTTTGGAAAATAGTGAATCCTTTGTTTGCAGGTGCTTTTACTTTTCCCTTGGGATCGTGAGTCGAATCATGGTCCGGTAAAATGGGAATGTTTTCATTGTCGATTGCACCATTTGTTTTGGCAATTGTCATCTTGGCTTTCTTCCCCGTGGTGCGCCCCTCACGGGGGGTCCTGCCCCTGGTGCTTCCGTTTGACCCTTGGGTAAGGATATCGGCCATGCGTGGGGGTCTGAGAGCCAAGAAGTGGAACTCGTGTTGGTATAGTAGGGGTCACACTTCTGGCAATTTCTGCACCATCTCAGACTTGTGCAGGCAACTCATCCATTGAGCGTTTTTCAATTTTATTGTTGAGTGCGTTTATGTAACCCTCTAAGAAGATCAGGCGACTATTCATCATTGCTATGATGGAAGTATGGTCTTTTAACGAGTGGTTTATCGACTCGTACAATTTACAGAACAGAGCCATAGCCAGTGTTACCATGGACATGGTTAAGCTTAGGTCGATCTTCTTCGACTTGGAGTCTTTAGGTGGATTGCTTGGTAGCTCACTTGCGCGTCAAGTTCTCATAGGCCTAGATTAAATTTGGGAGCTCAAGTTATGGGCCCCTGCTGAGACGCCAATGGTAGCGGGGGCAAGGGCCACGGGGCCCCCATCCGGCCTTAAGGTTTCTCTGATGTCAGAGACTTGAACTGCCAAGGTTCGAGGAGAGTCCTCGGGACTTGTCCTGTGTTCACCCGCGGGCACCCCCAGGGGAGAAGGGGCCCGTGTAAGGTTGCCGGGACCAAGTTCTTCTATTCGGAGCTCCCGTACAGACAAGGGCAAACCAGGCCTGTTGCACTCGAGGTTACTTGATCCATTTTCAACATTCTCCAAAGGTCGCTGGGAACCCGTGTTCCGTGATGCAGGCGTAGGTCGAGGTGGTGTGGCCACAAATACGAGAGGAGGGACGGGTGACCCCCCGGCTTGTGGTACTAGGTTTGGAGAGACCTTCGATAAAGCCTCGGGCGCCTCGGAAGAAGAAAGTCTGTGTCCTCCTCCCTGTCATTAGAAATGATGGTAGGTTGTCTAGGCAGGGGGGAGGTGCCAGGTCGCGGAGAACCGAAGTGCCATCTGACTCTGGCGTCAGGTACCGAGTTGGAGAATGAGAAGCGTGCTGGTTCCAGCGAAAAGGCTGGGCTCTCGCCGGAGGTCCCCCCAAGATTTTTAGACAAGGATGTTTGGTCCAGAACGACTTTCAAGATCTCTGCGTCCGAGAGTTCTTCTGAGAGAGTTGGTTTCTTTTTTTAAGAAGTTTGCAAAGAACTTATTCTTTGCCGCCAGCAAAGTCATGTCCCCCTTTTGGGGGGATTTCTGGGTCTTTTCAGACAATTGTAGAGGTCTTGTGCGTGTGGTCAGCTGGACTTTAAGCCCAGGCTTTTGTCGCTGGTGGGCGTTTTCTGCGCACCGGCACTCCCTTTTTCTTTTGGTGGAGGGCGTTCATAGAGACATGTTGGGGTTTGGCGTTGCTGCCCTTTGAGTGGTCTCTCGGGGTAGTCACGGACTGAGCAGGCTCGATTTGCACCATCTCCTCGGGTGCCACTTCCTGCTCCGCCCCCCCATCTCCCTGGTCTGACAGGGATGGAGCCCCTCCCACCCCATCGGTTCCTCCGACAACTCTGGGCAGGGGTGATGTAAAGTAGGGACCACTGTTAGGTTTGTTGAACCTCCGACACTGTTGTCAGTATTTGGCAAAGTGATGAGTACCCCCTCCCCGCCTTTATCTTGTAGCCCCTCCGTTACGGAGGAAGCGGAAGCTGGTGGAGGGGGTTGCAGTGCAGGCTCGAAAGCCGCGCACACAGAAGGCGGAAAATCAGACTGTTCGGCCAGTTCAGGGTCACCTCTACCCCCCTCCCCACCCGCATACACCACCTCACCTTTGACGGGCGGCGTTTCCTCTCCTCCGAGGGGCGACGCTGGACGCGCCTCACGTGGCAAGAGACAGCAAGCGGGAGAGAGGGGCTCGGGCGAGGTAGGCTGACGAGTGTCGCAGTAGGGCTCCGGATCATCCGGCGGGCAGGGTCGAATTTCAATGGTGGCGCGAGGCACCTGCCGCACCACGGAAAGGTCCGCCTCTCGTCCGTGGGGGGACAGGCATATCCCCAGGTGGGCCATACCTTTTTTGGCACTCCGTAGACGAGGACCCTTCGCCTCAGGCTGGGTGGAAACAAGGTTTGATGAATCGAGCAGCAGAGTCTTTTTGGCAGGGATGGGAAGAGCGCTAGCCTTTCTGTTTGTAACTCTTTCTGCCATTGCTGCCATAGACTGCAGAGACTGCCACTCTGCAGCCACTCCGCGGGAAAAGAGGGGTTTTGAAGGTAAGTCCCGCCCTCACTGCAGGAAACACTATGGAAAGACGCGAAGGCACACAGTCACCGGGAAGCACGTAGGAAACACTGCAGAGACTGCCACTCTGCAGCCACTCCGCCTTGCTAAACTGGGGTTTTTCACTCAGAAGGTGGAGACAGCCCTAAACTAGTCTAAGAAATTATATGCAGTGGTCAAATCATTCCCTTCCACTGCACGGTGTACACCCACAGTGACTCCCACTCAATCTTTGTGTGATTCATTGGCTGACTTTTTTTTCTCTACTAAAATTGTAGATACACGCAAGCATATTCGGCCGAGCAGGCAAAATGCCACTGATCCCACTCCGGCTGAAATAGTGCCATAGTGTGGTCTCTCTTCCCAGAGTTTTCTGCCGAGGCAGTTTACAGGGCAGTTTGCCAACTTAAGCCCAGTGCTCTGTCTGATCCTGTTCCATTATGTGTTCTTAAGGAGATCATGCCTGGCATGATTCCATAGGTCTCTAAAGAAATTAATGTTTCCTGTCAGTCTGGTTGCATTCCTGGGGAACTTGAGCAAGCCTTTGCTGTTGCTCTTTTAAAACAGCTGTCACTGGATGTCTCTGTCTTGGCCAACTTCCGTGCTGTCTCTCTTCCTTTCTTTATGAAACTATTGGAAGCTTTGGTATCCCCTATCCCCTCTTCTCTCTTCAGATCTGGAATACTCTTCCTTTCTTGAGCCCTTTCAGTCTGGGTCCTGGCCGGGACGTGGAACTGAGTGTGTCCTGGTGCACTACATCCTGCTGTCCTGCCTGGCCTCGATAGGCCTCATTAGTCCTGTCCTGGTTTTTCTTTCCTGACTGATGGGGGGCCAATCACTGTCTCTTCCTCCTTTTTTGTCTTCCTCTCACCTGCTTTCTTGTGGTGTTCTGTAGGGCTCTGCCTTGTCCCCAATGATGTTTAACATCTATGTTCAGCCTTTAGGTGGTCTCATCCGCTCCCGCAGCTGCAAGTGTTATTCATATGCGGACGACACCCAGATTCTGGTCCGTTTACATCTTGAACAGGATAAGGTGGCGTCTCGCTTGTGTATTGTATTGTTTATTTATACAGCACTTAGACACAAGACAAGTGCTTCAAAGCACTCCAGGACGGGAGTGGAACATGGGGGTACAATCATTCATAAGGCCTTGCAAATTTCAGAATGATATACAATAATAAAGTATACTAGGCCTGATGGCATTTCTGCTAATTCAAGTGCGTTAACTGGAAGTTGGGAGAGAGCAGGGAAATGGGGGCAAGGGGAGCGAAGTACAACGGACTGACAAAATGCAAGTGCGTGACAAGCAGAGAGGAAAGGAGGGGAATGAGCAGGTTATTGTGCATTTATAATGTGCCACTAGCACTTCAGGTGCTAGGTCCTTGCTCCGGCTTATCGGCGTAGGCGTGGTCCGTGTACCGTTGACATCTGCTGCAACAGACTTGGGCTATTTGTGGTCTTACGTTTCCTCTTTCAAAGGCTTTGCAGATCTGGGCTGGAAAGGGCAACGTCGCTTCTCTCCTTGTCACCCTCTCGGCTCCCGCCGCCTTTCTCCTTCTCTTGAACTGCTGGGTCTGGATAGCTGTGTAGTTGTGGGATCTGCCTTGCTCGTGCGGTCTGGCTTGCTTGGAGTGTGCTCTTGTGCTCCACCTTTCATCCCTGTGGGGAAGGGAAAGGGCCATCAGGTGTGTGTGATTCTGGTCAATTGCTTGACTTTGCCTGACCCTTGTGTTGGGACATGTTAGGTGAATGGCTCTGGTCTTAGTCCGTTGTCTTTCGTGGTGTGCAAAAGTGTTAGAGTTGGAAAAGAGGGGGAGGGTAGAGTTTGAGTATCCTACGTGTTTGCATGGGGAAAGGTGTTATAAGAAGGAGGGTGGTTAGCTACTCAAAAGGGTGAGCTTTCTAGGGTTTGTGACCTCAATAGGGGATTTCGTGGGAAGGGTAGTGTTTTGTCACAACAAATTGGGAGTTCGAGAACTAATAATCAGAGGGACATGCAGGAGAATGACTGAGAGTGGAAAACATGGATTCTGGGAGAGATCGTTTCTGAGTGCAACAGTGTTTGGGTTCCTAGGGGATTTGTTATTTACAGAGAGGTTGTTGGATCTGGACAAGAGAGATTCAAATGGATGAAGGGAGGCAAATGTGGTACAGCCTACAAAGGCCTCAGGGATCTCATCTTGGGGATCTGAGAGTGTCAGTCCTTCCCTGGCCACCTGAAAAGGGGATTCTCGGGGGTTAATAAGGAGAATACCCTAAGGTTTCTCGCAAAAGTGTATTCCCTTAATCTCTATGATTCGAATCCTAGCCAGAAAGCTTTCTAGATATAAGACGAAGAGCAATGGATAGAGACGGCATCCCTGCTTTGTTTCCTGTCTGATGGTATTTTGCCTGGATAGATGTCAATGTATTGATAGTCCTATGGAAGGGGAATAATAATTTGCTTTGACAATTTGGATGAATTTGGATCCAAACCCCATTTGCTCCAGTGTGTGGAAGAGAAACGACCACTCCACCCGATCAAACGCTTTCTCAGAAGTGCTGGGTGTATTGTTATTGTGGTCTTTTCAATCAAGTGGCAGACCCGCCTTATTTTGTCAAATGTTTGCCTACCTGGAATGAACCCTGATTGATCTGGGCCTATTAATTTCAGAAGTAGTTTGGTCTGTCTCCCCGCAAGCTCTCTTGGTCTATATCTTTGTGACTTAATTGATCAATGCTATTGGTCTATACAAACTGCAATTAGTAGGATCTTTGTGGGGTTTCAGGAATAAGATCACTTTTGCCTCCTCCATCAATGGCGTTATTCGCCCCCTGGACCTAAAGCTGTTATATAGTTTTGTCTAACATGGAACTAATCTTGTTTGTATTTTTTGTAGAAAAGTAGTGGAAAACTATCTGGGCCTGGGGCTTTAAGTGGGAGGGCTTTAATAGCAGCTGGATGTCACTTTCCAAGCCTTCCCTTTCCATGCTAGACATTCTTTGAAGCTAGATTGACTATAGCTACTCTGTTTGTGGGTCCTTGGCCAGCTGGTCAGAAGAGTATAGTGCTAAATAATAACCTGCAAATATGTCCATTATCGCTTTCTTTTCAGTGACACTGCCCTCCTCTCACGTTTATATTTTTATCGTCATTTGGGCTGTATCTCAATCCCTGAGCTGTCGTGCTAGCACACGGTCTGCCTTATTTGCAGCGACATAATACTTCTGTTTTATGGATAGCAGGGCTTTTTCTGCTCGACGAATGTGGAGCAAGTCTAATTAATCCCCTTTAGCTGCTCCTCTAAATCCCTTTACAGCTGTCCCCATTCATTTTCTCTTGGGACTTAAGTCACAGTTAGTACTCTTCTAATTACTACCTTGAAGGCCTCCCGTTGTAGAGTTATCATCAAAATGTTTATTGATTTACTCCCCAATTGACTCTGCCAAGATTTGGTCCTTCAGGATCTGACTCTGTAAGAGCCATTTCCATAAGCCACTGCCAATCCTGGGGATATCTATTGTGGCCACGATTGGGGCGTGGTCCAACAAAGCTATGGAGCCCAGTTCAAGTGCTGTCACCTTCCCATTCAAATCTGTAGATGCCCAAATATAGTCTATCCAGTAGAATGATAGTTGGACATGGGAACAGTAAGTATACCCTCATTTGCCCCCTTCCCTAATTACTTGCCCCGTGTTTTGTAATGCCAACATCTCAAGCCTTTGCTCTAAGGCTTTTGTTGGGGCTAATGGACCTTGTGTCGCCCCCGCACTCCTGTCGTCTTGTGGCACCCATGCTAGGTAAAAGTCTCCAGTCAAAATTGCACAGACACTTCTGAGATACCACCCTTCATAAGAAGCCATCCTGGCCTGAATTGGGAGCATAGCTAATGTGAACATATGCTGTTCAGTTGGTACCTGCACAAATAAGTGGAGCCCCTCTGGGTCTGCATGAGTGTTGAGAACCTGCATGTTTATTTTGTCCTTAAAGGGTCCCGTTTTGTCAGGTGCATTGGCTTGGGAAATGCGGGCATATGAGCGTATCCTAACCCCTGCTTTTTTCTTATCCTAATGTTTGTTTCCTGCATCATTAACATGTCTGGTCACTCCCTCTGCAGGTATGCCTCAATTTTCTTCATCTTAACTGGGGAATTCATCCCTCTAATATTGTATGTTGAGAGTGTGAATGTGATCACTGAGTAACTGCGTTGTTCAACTTCCTTCCTGTTTGGCCGCTTATTCACCCTCCTCTGGATTCCTATCGAATCCCCTCCCTTCCCCATTTCCTTTCCTCACATTGCCCCCCACACCCTCTCAACAACCTTGGCCGGACCATAGTGCCTACTGTAAGGAAGGTATGGCATCAAAGTAAGACAGACACAAGTGATCACAAGTTAAAGCGTGTTCATTAAACTGTAAAATGGGTGGGATAAACGTCTAATCTAAACCTAAATCTAAGATGGGAGCAAGCTACGACCATCAAATAATAATACCGTCCAAGTGGAGTCTAGTCAAATAAAAGGGCCTATACTAAGAAACCTATTGCCACTCCTTACCTCTATGTTGCAAAAGAGTGTGGGGATAATGTTCACAAGAAAAGAAACAATTGTACACAAAATGATAAATCAGGATGTTATGGCCGTGGTCTCCCATCTCCATGGTTTTAGCACGGGACAAGGCGGGACTCTTGAGCACAGCATACTCCTGGGCTTCTCTTGCACAAGCTTATAGTTCCTTTTCTCTATATCAAGGCCTTGTGTACCCAAGTCTCTTCTCATGCAAAGTCTCTTGCTGCAGAGGGCCTGATATATTAAATCAACCAAAACAAAAGTTCCTTTGATAAATCTTCATGTTGGGTGATTACCCTTCACCCCTGGATCCCCGTCAGCCGTGCTCTGATCCTTCTCTCAGCGTCAACCTTCCAGAGCACTTGCCAATTTAAACAGAGACCTCTGAAGGGTGATGTCATCTTGCTGGGTCACTCTGTTAGCCTATGGCAAGTGCAGCTTCTTACAAACTCACAGTTCGCTCGGATTTCCCCTCAGCCTGGTGCAAGCGCCTGTTTAACAATTCCCTCCATCGGGTTCACAATTTTACAATAGTCGCAAACGTCTGCAACGTGTCAAGGACTTTTGATTGTACGAGGGGTTTGGCTCGACCCTTATATGACCACCTTGACACTTCACGCCGGCCTTCCCTATGGCCTCTTGGTACTTGTTGTTTCAGGAGGGGCTACCAGCAATGGACCTTCGATCCCATGTGGCATCAGACCACTCTCTCTGGTACCAAGTTTGTTCACAAAAAGGCCTCTGTCTATTAATCTACTAAATGTTGCTGCTGCAACATTGAGCCTGACACAGTCCGGTTCACTATAAGATTCTTCCGGGTCACTGGGTGTGTTGAACTCGTTGGTGTTTCTTTTGCAGCTGGAGTCAAGGGCGGTACCACGATGGCAACCGCGTCTCCCCGCCCTGGCTATCAGTGTGGGAGGGTTCCATGAACCGCTGACATCCGTAGCGCCATTTGCCAGCTGTGATTCACGGTCTTATGTTTCTTTCAATAGTGGCTTCACAGGTCTGGGTTGAAAAGGACAAGGGCAACTCCCTCCTTGATCTCCTTTCAGGTCTCGCTGCCTTTCTCCTCCATTTGAACTGCCATCCTGGAATAGCTGCTTCCTCGTGCATCCGGCCTGGCTCAGAGTGTGCTCTCGTGCTCTGCCTTTTATCCCTATGGGCAAGGGAAAGGGCAGTCAGGTGTGTGTAGTTATCGGCAATTGCCTGACTCTCCCTGACCCTGGTGTTGGGACATGTCGGGTAAACGACTCTGGTATTAGTCCGTTGTCACTCAGTGTGAAAATGTGTTTGTGTAGGAAAAGAGGGGGGGTAGAGTTTCCAAATATCCTATTTGGCAGGACGGGGAAAAGGTGTCATAAGGATGGGGATACTGAGTCTTACCCTTCGGTGTCCCGCTTCCACTCCCCGAAACCCCCATCCAGGTGATCCACCCGCACTGGTTCACACCCAGGAACTGGATCCAATAGCGATGGCCGTTTCCTGGCTACCTGGATGACAGATCACTGGAGACTAGTGAGCGAGACACTTTCAGGTTTCTCACACTACCGGCCCTGGAGACATCAGATCCCTAACCATGACCCGAACCAACACCCGGGAAACAAACTGTTCAGGGTGAACTAATACCCTTTCCGTGATTCCAATGTGCACTGGTCACGCTCATCTGCCGTCTCTGAGGAATTACTCATGGCCTCCTGTTCGTGTGGTTGCCATCTTGTTTGCCACCATGCCGCCCCATTGTCCAACAACAAAAGTCTCAGTTACACTCCTTGAAGATGTAGATATTAATAACCTGCTGGCATGCATTTTTTTTTGGCACCGGGCCACTATGGGACAGAACTCCCCCTGTTGGGTTTTTCTGTTTTAACGACTCTACCGCTTCCTTTCTGAGGCACAAGCACCCATTCCCACCACCGCCTATCCATCACACGTGGCTGCCTGTGCAGTTTCTGCCCCTCGCCATCTTATCTAATCTGCAGGATACTTAAACCTCTTCACAGGTCCTGATCCTCTGCTGTTTATTATCCCAAGGGAAGATCATCCCAAGTGGGAAAGTGCATCAATATCAGATCCACCTCTGGTTCAGATCTTTAATCACTGGTCCCATGGCTCTCCTCTTCAAGGTCCTAATAAAGATACATTTCTGCCCCGTTGACTGCAATGTGTACTGCCGAATAGGGCTGCTCTCAGAATTGTCTCTTTTTGCCCCTGTGATGCTAGGGCCGCTTACTCATCCCTTGGCCGCACTCCTGTTTCAGACCATGTGGTGCCCATGCAGTGAATTCTGATCAATCATAATGCCCTCTGATTGCAGGTCTGTTACGAGGTCCCCAAATCAGGCCTCAGGTCTTTGTCAGTTACGCTTTCTGGTAGCCTATGTTCAAGGTCCTCGCATTGTATTTCTAACTTTTGTGAAATTCTAGTCAACTGTTCCAGGACCTCATAGTTCTCCTTAGTCTCCTCTGCGCCTTCTTGTAAACCTCTCTCCATCGTATACATGCGCTCTTCCAGTTTCCCCATTTCGGCTTTCATTTCCTTTGCTGATTGCTTTATGTCCTCCTTCTGCGCCGTGAACAGTAACTGGAAGGAGGCTGTGATCTTCTCCTGCACGCCATGAAGACTTTGGGTAATTTCCTCTTTGCTTACTGAGATTCTGCCAAAGTGTGGGTCCTTCAGTGATTTCAGCCGCCACCTTCACTTTCTGCGGCCCCCTGCCGCCAGCAGCACTGTAGTCCCCCTTCTGCTCCGGAGTGTTGGGGTTTTGGGTGCCCTAGGGGTTCTTTATCTTTTGGCCTTGGCATTGACAGTGAGGGGGAGGAGCCCCTCCACCACCAGAGGAGGCCCCCTGCCCTCTGACACTGATGTCAGTCTTACTCCTTTTACGCTGGCAGTGCCTGCTATTGCTAAGTGCCTTATTTGCATCATGTGGGGCCTTCTGTGTAATCCCAGCCCTCTTTTTTTTGATTCGGCCATCACTTAATGACTCCAGAATCCGACCGGCGGTGCCGAGCTTCCCAAGGCCTGCATGCCAGCACCTTGACCATGATTTCCAGTCTTTCCCCCTCAGGGCTTCACCCGTTAACAGTGGCTTCTTTTCATGAGGAACGTGGTCCCAGACACCACCCTCTCGGCTTATCTTGTCTGCAGATTGCTGCACTCCCCGGCCACATCCTGTGGCGCAGGCATGGCTCCTCCGTGCTCCGGCCCGCTATAGGGGAGGAGAGAACGGAAGACCAGCCCGTGCTCAGCCTGTTTGGTCACCGGAAGTATCACTGCTGCTCCCCTCCTGCCCCGATAGTGAGTAGGCCTTCACCGCCCTCCCCGGAGTCGCCATCTCACTTTCCTGCCGAGAGTGGCAGTGCCCCCAGGCCCGTCGGCTTTCCGGACTGGATGTGAGACCCGTGGCACCTTGGCAGAGACTCCCATACTGGTACCGCCTCCGGTGTTGTACAATGGGGACTTACCGGTCCATTCCAACCCTGGAGGGACCGGTAAGTCCCCATTGAACAAACCATTCCCCATTCCCATTGAGCCCCTATAGGGCTCAATGGGAATGGGGAGGGCGCAAATAACGGGCTCGCGAATGGCAAGCCCGTTATTTGCGCCCTGGTCCCTTAGCGGGACCCGTAAGGGACGTGTGGTCCGACCACACGTCCCTTACGGTTCCCTCTAAGGGACCTCGGAGTTGGGCGGTAGAGGATTACTGGCACCGGTCTCCTTGCCAGTACCCAGTATCCCCTACCGCCCAACTCGGAATGAGGCCCTCGGTGTGTCACAGCGATGTCTGCTCTCTGTCGCCGGCAACTGTGTGTCTAGTGGAGGGCTGCAGGACTTTAATCATGAGGCCCTGAGGATGGATCACAAACTTCACATGCTCCCTTTGCCAGCCCCAATCATGGAATTGCACCTCAATTTTATGATGGAATATTTGGAATCCCTGGAACCACTAGTTAATTTGCATACATACTTGTACCGGTTACTTGATCTATGTGGCATGTGAGTTTTTATTACACTGGGACAGTATAGTATTGGATTCCTGGAACTTTGGCTTGTTTATGTTTGAACTTTGACTTCGATTACCTTGGTATTTCGTTTCAATGCTGCATTTGTATGTATTTTACACGTGCATTTTGAGCATTTTGAGCTATGTTTTTATAAATTTGGCTCGCGATTGGACTAGTTTACATTTACTACCACATCCTTGCTGCTCCGAAGAGGGTCACTCTCGACATCTGTTTCCCCAACTAGTGGCGGTACTTCATGGTCAAGTGACTCTCTATCGGCCCTTATTAGCTGCTCACAGTGACTGTTGGCTTTTTGCTTTTGAGCCGTGAGTGTTTGAGCTGTGTGAACCTTGGTGTGTTTCAGTGTTTTTGCTTCTCCAGCAACTGTGGACTTAAACTGTTGACCTATTGGATCATTTATTGAACACAAAATAGACTTTGACCATGTTGGCTGGTTGGGCTTGTGCTGGCTGCAACGACCCCAGTATCCCCTTAGATACTCGCAGAATGGGTAAAAGGCTCTGAGTTATCTTCGATTAACACATAATAAACAACTTAAAGCCAATACAGATCTTTCCCTTGGATGCTCATTGAATGCAAACCTAAAACGTCTCTGGTCAAATTGAGGAAAGCCTTGGAGGAACTCGATTTGGGTGCAGTAGGTTTAACTTCATGTAAAGATACACACAGTGATAACAATAGTCCTGACTTAGCTAATGAACCATATAACGCCGCCGTACAGCAATTGAACTCGCTCAAGGCTCAGGCTTCAAGCAGCAGTGTTTTAAATACAAGTTCTGTGCAGAGTACTACTATTAGTTTTGTTGATTTAATTAAAAAAGTATGCATTTAAAATGTGACTTACCGTTGGAATTGGATGGTCCTGATGACGTTTGTACTTTAACTGTCTTGCATGCCAAATATTCCAGGCTGGACATGAAGGTTGGTAACCTCGCTTCAAATGTAAAAGATCTTTTTTCTTTCTTTAAGTCCTTCAAACTAAGGATTTTAGAAACGCTGTCTATCATTGATGATTCTTTAAGGAACATGAACCAAACTAGAAACACGGACACTAGACAAGTGGTTCCATCTGCTACCCAGAGCACTGGGCCACCAAGCATGTTGGTTACTACCAACATTGAGCCATTTGATACCAGACCTTTAACATCGTTATACACCAAGAAGAATGTATCCATTGAGGTTCCTAGTGACCCCCAATGTGTAAAAAAAATACCGGGAGTGCTGATGTGAAGCAACATTGTTTTCTGCCTTTTAATCTATCACCTGCAGCGGGTCCTTTAGTAGGAGTCTGTATTTGTATTTGTATTTTGTTTATTTTTATAGCGCGCCTTGCCCAAGGGCATCTGGGCGCATAGCTTAAGGTTACACATACAGTTGAATGTTACAAACATAACATAGGTAATAGTACATTAAAGTCAAGTTAGCATAGCATGGAGAATAAGAATAACAATAACAAAAGTACAGAGGGGAGGTCACAATAGTCAGTATAGATACGTAGAAGTAGTGTACAAAAAAAGGTGCAGTCTCAGGTCAATATACAAAGTGTTGCCAGATTGACTGCAAGATGTCAAAAGAACAGTTGCAGTGCAAAGGTTGGCCTAGGCGACAGTGACGTTGTGTGTCAGATGCCTTGAGCTGAAAGCCAGAGTTTGGTTTTGCTTTTAAAGGACTGAAAGGATGGTTCAGCTCTGATGGCGTTGGTTAAAGTATTCCATAATTTTGTGGCCAGTACTGGGAAGCTAATCCCACCCACTTTTTGGAGCTTGTTTCTCAGAAAGCAGAGGCTATGGGCTTGGGCAGCTCTCAGAGTTCGGGTAGCTGTATGCAGGGTAAGTCGATTCGCTAGTTAGGGAGGGGCCTGATTCGCCAAACATTTGTGTGTGAGTGCAAGCATTTTCAGAGAAATTCTTTGCGCAACAGGGAGCCAGCATAGATTGCGTCTGTGGTGATTTCTAGGAATATTCAGGGCGGCTCTAATAGCATTATTCTTTGTGACTTGTAGTTTATTTAGATTGCGTTGGCTGGTCCCCAAGTACAAGGCAGTGCAAGAGTCAATCTAAGACATTACAAGGGTTCTGGCCAGAGTGGTACTATTAGCTGTGGCCAAAAAGGGTCTACGCGCTGTGATGTTTACAGGCATAAGCAGATGCTGAGCTGACAGCATTGGTTTGTCTATACAGTGATAGTGAGGAATCAAGATAAACTCCTATGGTTTTGGTATCCTTGGAGACCTTGATGGCGTTGCCATCAATGATGAATGACTTGAAGGAAGGGTCAAGTTTACTGAGACGTTGACGGGATCCTAATATGAGGTTCTGTCTTGTCATCGTTAAGGCAAAGTTCATGTTGAGCCATCCACGCTTGTATGACAGTGTAGACCTCGTTCAGAGATTTAGTGTCCGCTTTATTTTCACCCGCGATAGGTATGAGTATCTGAGTGTCGTCAGCATAGTTAGTGTACGTGACAAGCAGATAGTCAAGGATATCAAAAGTGGTTTAGTGAACACGTTGTAGAGTGTTGGTGATGCACACAAACCTTGGGGAACACCACAGTGAATGGGAGAAGGCTCTGCGGATGCTGAGGGGGAGAAGACCCGCATAGATCTGTTATCTAGAAAATATCTAATCCAAGCAGTGGCAGAATCTGAAAAGTAGACCTCTGATTTGAGGTGTTGACAAAGAATTTGGTGATTGACCAAATGGAAGGCTGCTGAAAAATCAAGTAAAAGTAGCAATGCTAGTTTCACATTGTCTTTCAGAACCTCAATCTGAGTTTTAAGGTCAATGAGAGCGGTTTCCCTCCCGTGCCTCGGACGCAAGCCAGATTGCCTCAGGCCAAGGAGTTTGTTAACTTCCAGATAGTCCTGGATATGCAGATAGGTAGCTAGGTCCAATATTTTAAGCATGAAAGGGACCGTGGTGATGGGCCTATAATTTGTTGGAATACTGGGATCGAGAGATGGTTTTTTAAGCAGAGGGATGACCCAAGCGTCCTTTAGGTTATTTAGGACTATACCTGATTCGAAGGACGAGTTTATGAAGGAGGTAATGAATGGGGCTAAGTCGTGAGAGGCCTCTTTGATGATAGGGGCTGGACATGAATCACGTTGCCAATTGGAGGGTTTTAGTTTATTGATGATACTTTCAACATCAGTGATAGTGAGTGGCGAGAAGCTGAATGGTTTGAGTGAGGGGGCCCGGATGTTGGAACTAGTAGGGGGATTCGCTAGCAGGTCTAACTGCAAGGAGTTTTGCTTAGTTTTGATTTTAGCTTGGAGGGTGGCAATTTTGTCCAAGAGTGCTTTTTGTACGTTTGAACACCAAGTGCTGTCTTTGGTGCAAGAGTCAGGTGGGGCTGCAGAGGAATCAAGTTCTTTCTGAATTTTGAACAGTACTTTAGTGTTAAGAGTCCGCTTGCGAGATGCGCAAGTTGTAGGAATCTTTTTTTTAGCTTGGATAATGGCTTCTTTGTAGTTGAGGGATGCTATGATAAGGCTACCCTTATGGGCATCAGAAGGATGACTTTTCCATCGGCATTCAGCAGTGCATTTTTCTTTACGTAGCACTCTCAGGTGTGGTGTAAACCAGGAGTTGAGATGTGCATGTGGTTTAGACTTCCTGAGTTTATTTGGGGCGATGGAGTTCAGTGCTGCGAGTATGACATGATTGTATGTGTCGATTAGTGTGGTATGGTCCGAAAAGATACAATGGCTTTAAGGGTAGGAATGATGAGTGGCAGTAGTTTATCACAAGTGATGTCCCTTTTGTTTCTAGTATGCAAGCAGGGGCAGTGGAAGGTTTTTGTCATTGGTTAGCTTTTATATTAAAGGTGATAATATGGTGGTCTGACCAAGCGCAAGGTGAGTTAGACTGTAGACAGATGTTGCAATTAGTGTCAACTAACCAGTCAAGTGTCCTCCATTTGGTGTGGGTGGGTTCAAGTATGTGGTGGGTGAAACCTAGGTCTGTTAGTGAGTTGGCAATGTCAGCTGCAGAGGGGTCATTGGGGTCTTGGAAGCCCAGATTGAAATCCCCTAGTGGGATGATTTGTGATTTAGTTTTGGATTTATCCACTAATAGGGAGGTAATGTCATCCTGGAAGGTGGTAATAGGGCCGGGAGGTCTGTAGATCAAATGTAGGACGGCAGTTTGGTTAAATGAAATGGGGAGTTTGACTGAGAGAATCTCTGCAGAAGGAATCTGTTGGTTAGGCATAACTCTAAGGCCCAGTGAGTTTTTATGGATGAAGGCGACGCTGCCGCCTCTCGATTGAGGGGAGTTGCCGTTGCATCTAGAGATGGAGTAGCCTGACGGTATGGCCATGGAAAGTAGTGGTCTGGATGCTGCATGGAGCCAAGTCTTGGAGATGGCGAGGAAGTCAAGATCTTGAGTGGTAATGAGATCAGCAATAACCAGCGTGTGAGTGGGGAGAGACCTAGCATTGACCAAGGCGCCTCTGATCGTACAACCTCAGGAGGTGGTGGGCGTAGGGTGTCTCAAATTAGGTTGTGGAGATTTAGCAGTTGTCATGAGCACTGTTTCCAAGGAGTCGGGGCAAGCCCAACATCCCCGGAAGCAGGCTCACAACCCCCGCCCCTGGTCCCAACCGACCCCTATCGGGGCCCTCTGGACCATGTCCTGGCGCCGTTGGCGCCAGGCTCATAAGAATCACTGGTCCCGGCGCCAGAGGTGCCGGGCTCATACTTTGGGTAAAGGTGCTTGGGTGGACTTACCTGTAGCAGACCATGCTACATACTCACCTTCACAAGTCCTGGCAAAATGAAGCTCCAGCCTTCTGCTGGGTGGGACTATTTTTCCAATCTGGAACTACTTTCTTACCTGGGTGGGGCTGGCATCACTCCTTGACTCTGGAACACAGGAACTCTTTTTCTCTTGGGCGAGGCTGAGGAGGAAGACACCTAATCACCTCAACACTATTTAAACCACACCCGATTGTAAGAATGTGCTTTGCGTTATTCTGCATCTGCAGCAGGACGCTCACCGAGTCAGCTCCAGTCTTCTAGTGATATCTTCTACTCCAGCCTGTGAAAACAAGTCAGATCTTCACTTACCATCCAGGGATCCAGTCTCCGGCCGCACCTGTCAGCAAAGGAACATCAGGTTAGCAAAAGGCAACGTTTTAGCAGCCGCGCTTACTTGCCTGAATCCACGGTATCTCCCGAATCCCGCGGCCTCTACCTGCAAGACAAAGAACTCCGGTTAGTTCAAAAAAAGGGGAAATTGGACACAATTATATTTTCACTTACCGGAGCTGTGCGCTCCTCGCCATCTCCTCTTCTGCTGCATCTCCGCACCTGCAAATCAAGAAAAAGACATTAAGAGGTGCGAATAAACCTGTCAGCAAGCATATTACTTACGTGCTCCTCCACGTGCACGGACCTTCATACTTACGTGCATCCGTATGCTCAGCATATAGCATTTCGGCACCTAAGAAACAAAGGCAAAGACTTCATTAAAAGGTGCTCTCGAACTTTACAAACCGACCAGCATCCGCTCGTGCAGAAAACGACGGCATCGCTTCTTCAGCAGCTTTAAACCCTCTGAGGCTACAAGAGACTTAAAGCAATCCCAGTGAAGTAACTGGAACCCAGCGCCCCTGCATCAGTCGCAGGATGGAGAGCCCAGCATTTACATATCTAAGGTGAGAGCTCATTCAGACTTTGGGCGGCCTCAGGGAAAAAACGAATAAGGAGGAGAAGCCCAACCAACAACCAGCCATTAATCCCTTTTTCTTCCGCCTGCAGACACCTTACTCTACAAGTCAGACATTCCATAAGAGGAGGTCCGGTCCAGAGAACCATCCGAGTCCTGCGCTTCTCAATTGAAGACACGGTAACTGTCCAGCCAGGATATGCGCCTCCGAGGGAACCAGGTGAGCGTTACAGAACGCGAAGCCTCCAATAACTTCCTACCCAGGCGCAATGGAAACCTCAGACACTGACCAACTAGCCCAGCTATTAGGGGAATTAAGAGCAGAGGTACATGCAGCCCGCCAGGAAACGAATGCCCTGAGGAGAGAATTGATTGTATCAAAAGAACGAACTGATGATCTTGCCAGACAGTTGTTACAATCACAAGCGGGGCAAACCCCTTTGCCTACAGGAGGGAGCTACATTCTTGCAGCCTCAGCCAGTCCGGTACAAATCAATCTACCCGGAAACGTGCCTTTGACTCCGCCCGAACGCTTCTCCGGTGATCCTAAAAGGTTTGCGGTTTTCACCAACCAGTGCCGATTGCACTTTCTGTGTAGACCAGCTTCTTTTCCGACGGACCAGACTAAGGTAGCCTTTGTGCTTTCGTATCTTAGCGGCAGTGCTGCTGATTGGTCGGTCCCTCTAGTAGCACAGGATGATCCGATTCTTCACGATTTCCAAGCCTTCCAGACCAGCATGGAAAGACTGTTTGCAAGACATTCCCAGGGCCAGGCCTTGGATAACGAACTCCTTTCCCTACGGCAAGACAATCAGGATCTCCTGGTTTATATTGCGTCATTTAATAGGCTAGTAGTTGAAACCAGATGGCCCGAGGACAAGAGGATCACGCTGTTCCACAGAGGTCTGCGGGGAGAACTCAAAGATGTTCTAGCCCAGGTAGTGAATCCTCCTCAGGATTGCTCTGAATACATCGATTTAGTGGTCCAATTGGATCACAGATTGCAAAACAGGAAGGCAGACCGCTCCAGGTTCGAAACTCAAGTGTTCTCCAAACCACAGATTTCCACCAAGGGAGCTGAAGCCGTAGAACCTATGCAAATAGGGGTCATGAAGGGCCCTTTAACCCAGAAAGAACGCGACAGGAGAAGACAGTTGCAGTTATGCCTCTATTGTGGAAATTCAGGACATTTCCTTCGAGAATGCCCAGTGAAACCTACAAAGAAGACAGTGGGAGCTTCTGATAAAAATACCGAAAGGCCCGAGCCGGGAAACGACCTCGCCCGACAAGTGTAGAGGTCTGCTTGCCGAGCGTTAAAACCAGTTCTTTGATCTCGCATTTCATAGTCTCAATGGTCCTCATGAATCCAGAGCAACCGGATCGTTTGCATGCTATTAAAGCATACATTGATAGCGGAGCAATCGGTAATTATGTAGACCACGAAATGGCTTCCAGGATGAACCTACCCCTCTGTCCTAAGGCAATTAAAGACGTTATTACCACAGTGGATGGTACGGAAATAGCTTCTGGACCAGTGACCCATACCACCAAGGAAGTGACGTTATCAAGTCAAGATGGACATTGTGAGGTGATCATGTTCGATGTGAAAAAGGCTCCTCAATTCCAAGTAATATTGGGGATTCCCTGGTTGGAAAAACACAATCCTCAAATTGATTGGCGAGCAAAGACAATACGGTTTCCAGAGTGTGCCCCCACTTGTTATCCTCGACCCAGTATTGGACTAGCAGCGACAACGCCCGGAAGTCTGCAACTGCCTATGGAGTATCAGGAATTCCAAGACGTCTTTCAGAAGGAGCAGGCCAATACTCTACCTCCCCACAGGTCGTACGACTGTCAGATAGACCTGATACCCGGATCCACTCCCCCCTGTAGTAGAATTTATGCCCTTACCGAGCCTGAGAATCTTCATTTGCGACAGTATCTGGACCAGTACCTAGCCAACAGATTCATCCGTCCTTCAAAGTCTCCAGTATCCTCAGCTCTGTTCTTCGTGCCGAAAAAAGAAGGTGACCTTAGGACCTGTATAGATTATCGTGCCCTGAACCAAATCACGGTAAAGAATAGGTATCCCTTACCTCTAAGTCCGGAACTCCTCGACCAAGTTAAAAGCACCTGTATATACACAAAGCTAGATCTTCGGGGAGCGTACCACTTGGTACGGATCAAAGAAGGTGACGAATGGAAGACGGCCTTTCGCACCAAGTATGGACTATTTCAATACCAAGTGATGCCCTTTGGTCTTTGCAATGCTCCGGCCGCCTTCCAGTACTTCATGAATGACGTTCTTAGAGAACTTATAGACGTTTGTGTAGTCGTCTACATTGATGACATCCTTGTGTACTCATCTTCTGAAGCAGATCATCAGAAACACGTCAGAGCTGTTCTTGAAAGGCTTTGCCAACATAAACTTTTTGCCAAGCTTGAAAAGTGTGTTTTTCATGTAACCGAGGTCGAATTTTTAGGTTTCATTTTGACACCCAACGGGGTCCACATGGACTCGAGGAAAGTGTAACGCTCACCTGATTCCCGTAGAGGCGCCGGTCTTGACTGGGCGTATACCGTATCTTCAAAGGTGATGTGTAACACACGGCTGGCTCTTTGGGCTGGACCTCTGTGCACTGTATGTCTGACTCGAAGGGTAAGATGTCTGCAGATAGAAAATATGGGATTAAGGAACTGGGTTATTGAATGTCTCTCTCTTCTTCCCTTTCTCTTCTCCTGTAGAACCCCAAAGGTTAACGCTCTCACCTTAGGTAAGTGAACGCTGTGCTCTCCATCTGCCTCGGGGCAGGGTGCTGTAACCAGTTTCTTCACTGGATAAGGGGAGCAGGCCTCTTGACTTCAGAGGACTGCTGTCCGTCGTTTACTGCACGAACGGTAAGTTTCGAGTAATTCTAATGTCTTTAAAGTCTTTAGTAATGATGTCTCTTGTTTTGCAGGGTTCCGGCGATGGCGGATGACGGGCTGAAGTGAGTTGAAGATGGAGCGCGTGTGATGAATAGAAGCGCCTGGAAGCACGTAAGTAAGCGCTTGTTGCCTGCTTCACGATGCGCTCTAACTGTCTTTTTATTTTGCAGGTACAAGTTCGGAGCGGCTGCAGGGTGCCGGAATACCCACTGGGTTAGATGTGGAAAGGAGTAATGGCACGTGAGTATTAAAGTTCCCCAATGTCTTTAAACACACCTTGTTTTGTCTTTCAGATGCGGGATGCTGCGCCGAAGGCCTCCGGAGCGTGCGAAGAGTTGGTAAGCTTTTGTCTTTCAGATGCCGGAATGCAGTGTGAAGACCTCCGGAGCGCACGAAGAGTAGGTAAGCCTTTGTCTTTCAGATGCCGGAATGCAGCGCGAGGCGTTGGTGACAGCCGATGGACCAGGTAAGTGAAGAGCTGTCACTGAAGACCGTAATGCTAACCTGTTCTTTCTTGTCTTTATAGGTGTTGCTGAAGACTGGATTCAGGATGGTAAGCCTTTTTCCTTAGGCCCAGGATCAGATGCAGAAGACACGATGAGCGTTCTGCTGCAGAGGATGCAGAATAACGCAAAGCAAGATTCATCCATCGGGTGTGGTTTAAATAGCCTCCTGTAGTGCTTAGGTGTCTCCTTCCACAGCCACGCCTAAGAAAAGAGTTCCTGCTTTCCAGAAGAGTTCCAGTGTTCTGAATCTAGGGAGTGGCTCCTGCCCCACCCAACAGGAAAAGTAGTTCCAAACAGAAGAGGATCAGAAGCTCAACTGGCAGGCAAGTAAGCAGCATGGTCTGCTGCAGGTAAATCCACCCAAGCATTATGAGCCCGGCGCTTCCAGCGCTGGGACTGGGCATATTTATGAGCCTGGTGCCACTGGCGCCAGGACTGGGTCCAAAAGGTCCCAATTGGGACTGGTTGGCACTCAGAACCTGGGTTATGGATCTGCTTCCAAGGGAGTTGGGAAAACCCTGACCTTTTGGAAGCAGAGATCATGACAGTACCCCCCCCTCAAGGCCCCTCCCGAACCGGGCTTCTCCGGGGGTTTTGGCTTGTCAGGAAATATTCAGTGAAATCTTTTGATTAGGCGAGGAGCGTGGACATATTCAGCAGGTTCCCAGGATCTCTCTTGGGGGCCGTAGCCTTTCCAGTCAATTAGGTAAAATAGTTTAGATTTGGAGAGCTTGGAGTCCAGAATGCTTTTGACTTCAAACTCGAGTTCTCCATCAACTAGGATAGGTTTTGGAGATTTAGTTAGTCGGGTTTGAGGTTGCACGGGTTTTAATAGAGAGACATGGAAGACCGGATGTATCTTCATGTGCGGGGGCAAGTCCAACTTGACCGCTACTGGGTTTACTATGGTAGTGATGGAATAGGGACCAAGGTATCTTGGGTTGAATGTGCGTGGCCCTTTTAGAGGTAGATATTTGGTGGATAACCAGACTTGATCCCCTACTTGATATTGAGGGGCTTCCTTCCGATGTTGATCTGCTCCTTTCTTGTATTGCTCTTTAGCCCTTTGAAGGTGAGAAACAGCTTCCTTAAAGGCTTGGGTGATTGTAGAATGCAGGTAGTCTACTGCTGGTGTTTCAAGATCTTGGAGGGAATCCAACTCCGAGGTTCGAGGGTGACTGCCGTACAAAAGAAAAAACGGGGTTTTCCCAGTTCCCGAATGGACAGAGTTATTGTAGGCATATTCGGCTATCCAAAGGATGTCTTTCCAAGTTTTTTCAGTTTGTTGCAGCATGCAGCGTAAATACTGTTCCAGAGTTTGATTGGTCCTCTCGGTTTGTCCGTCGGTCTGAGGGTGGTGACTGGTCGATAGTCTCACATCAATTTGAGCCGACCGACAGCAACTTCGCCAAAAATGAGAAATAAATTGACTACCTCGATCTGAAATTAGAACCGAAGGAAAACCGTGCAGTCGGACGATGTTTTCGAGAAATTCTCGGGCCAGAGTTTCTGCTGTTGGCAAGCCTTTGAGCGGAATGAAATGCGCCATCTTGGAGAATAAATCCACGATTACTAGAATCGTATTGTATCCGGACAATGGAGGTAGATCGGTGATGAAGTCCATAGAAAGCGTATGCCAAGGGCGAGGTGGGATGTCAATAGGGCGTAAGAGGCCTGCTGGTCTTTCCTTTTGACTCTTGTTTTGGGCGCATACTCCGCAGGACATTATAAAGTCTCTGATATCTTTTTTCCAAGACGGCCACCAGAAGTAGCGCTTGATCTTTTCTGAGGTCTTGGCCATACCGGGATGTCCTTCCATTAAAGAATCGTGATAACAAGAGATTACTTTTTTCTGTAAATCTGTGCTGGGTAGGTATAATCGTTCTTGGAAATACAATAAGTTGTCCTTTACTGCAAAGTCCTTTCCCTGCAGATGCCAATTCTGTATGTCTGCTGGAGTTACAAGTTGCCTGGCTTTATCCTTAACTTCCTCTATGGATTCTGTGGCGATTACACCCAGAATTCTTTGTTCAGGAATGATTGGTACAGGTTTAGGGTTGATCAAGTGTTCTTCCACTCCCATCCGAGAAAGGGCATCAGCTTTACCGTTCTTTGTACCAGGTCGATAGGTAATTATGAAGTCAAACTCGGCAAAGAATAATGCCCAACGGAGTTGTCTAGAGGATTGGGCTTTTGCGGTTTTCAAATATTGCAGGTTTCGGTGATCCGTAATCACAGTAACGGTGTGTCGGGCCCCCAGCAGATAATGCCGCCAAGCCTTAAAGGCAGACTTGATAGCCAGAAGTTCCTTGTCAGTAATCGTGTAATTGATTTCAGGAGGCGAGAATTTGCGGGACCAAAATGCCACGGGATGCAACTGATTGGTTACCGGGTCCTTTTGTGATACAACTGCCCCCGTGGCAAGGCTTGAAGCATCAGTTTCCACGATGTAGGGAAGTTCGGGGCGAGGGCGTTTTAAGATTGGTGCAGAGATAAATTTAGTCTTCAAATCCTGGAAAGCTTGTTCCGCCTCGGTAGACCATTCAAAACGTTTGTTTTTCTTTAACAAGGCAGTGATGGGCTGGACTATTCGAGAGAATTCGGGGATAAACCTGCGGTAAAAGTTAGCGAAGCCTAACATGCTTTGCACACCTTTTACGGAGGATGGTGATGGCCATTTGAGAACTGCATCGACCTTCTTTGAATCCATACGCACTCCGCCAGGTGATAATATGAATCCCAAGAATTCAACTTCAGTCACGTTGAAAACACATTTTTCCAACTTAGCGAAATGTTTGTTTTGACGCAATCTTTCGAGGACCATTTTCACGTGTTTCTGATGTTCAGATTCCGATGAAGAATAAACGAGGATGTCGTCAATGTAAACAACAACACACACATCTATGAGCTCTCTGAGGACATTGTTCATAAAATATTGAAAGGCGGCCGGGGCATTGCAAAGTTCGAAGGGCATGACCTGATATTCAAATAGCCCATACTTGGTGCGGAAGGCCGTCTTCCATTCATCGCCCTCTTTTACTCGTACCAAGTGGTAAGCTCCTCTAAGATCCAGCTTTGTATATATGCATGCTTTTCTGACTTGGTCCAGGAGTTCAGGGATCAAAGGTAACGGATATCTATTCTTAACGGTGATCTGGTTCAGGGAGCGATAATCTATACAAGTTCTAAGGTCTCCTTCCTTTTTTTGAACGAAGAACAAAGCTGAAGAAGCAGGGGACTTGGAAGGACGAATAAACCCATTTGCCAGGTATTGATCCAGGTATTGTCGAAGGTGAAGGTTCTCAGGCTCGGTGAGGGCATAAATTCTACTACAAGGAGGAGTAGATCCAGGTATCAGGTCTATCTGGCAGTCATAAGACCTATGAGGGGGTAGAGAGTTAGCCTGATCCTTCCGGAAAACATCTTGGTATTCTAGGTATTCGGGAGGTAACTGGGGAGTCTCTGAAGAAATTGCTGCCAGTGCAACACCAGGTGGAGGGTGACAAGTAGAGACACATTCTGGAAACTGGACCGTTCTTGCTCGCCAATCGATCAGAGGATTGTGTTTCTCTAACCAAGGTATTCCTAGAATAATCTGAAACTGAGGGGCCTTGATCACATCGAACACGATCTTCTCATGGTGTCCATCTTGACTTACTAGCGTCACCTCTTGAGTGGTATGCGTTACTGGCCCGGAGGCTATCTCCGTACCATCCACCGTAGTAATGACGTCCTTTACAGCCTTGGGACAAAGAGTTAGATTCATCCTCAAAACCATTTCATGATCCACATAATTGCCGATGGCACCGCTGTCGACGTAAGCTTCAATTGCATGTAATCGATCCGGATTATCAGGGCTAATGAGGACCATAGGTATCACGAAATGCGAGGTCACGGAACTGGTTTTCACGCTCGGCAAGAGGACCTCTATTCTTGTCGGGCGAGGTCGTTTCCCTGCTCAGAGTTTGTAACTTTGGTAACTGCAGCTCCTACTGCCTTCTTGGCAGGTTTCACCGGACAGTCTCGAAGAAAGTGCCCTGAGTTTCCACAATAGAGGCATAATTGCAACCGTTTTCTCCTTTCCCGCTCCTTTTGTGTTAGAGGACCTTTCAGACCCCCTATTTGCATGGGTTCCCCGGAGTCTACTCCTTTGGAAGGAGTTGGCGGTTTGGAAAATACTTGAGCATCAAACTTGGAACGATCGGCCTTCCTGTTCTGCAGTCTGTGATCTATTTGAACGACTAAGTCTATATAGTCCGAACAATCTTGTGGGGGATTCACTACTTGGGCTAACACATCTTTGAGCTCTCCACGTAGACCTCTATAAAACAGCGTAATCCTTTTGTCCTCAGGCCATTGAGTTTCCACTATGTCTGTTGAAAGACGCAATATAAGCCAAAAGGTCTTGATTACCTTGTCGCAACGAAAGAAGCTCATTGTCCAAGGCCTGCCCCTGTGAATGTCTTGCGAACAGTTTTTCCATACTGAGCTGAAAAGCTTGAAAATCATGGAGGACCGGATCATCTTGATTTACTAGAGGGATCGACCAGTCTGCCGCATTGCCACTAAGGTACGAAAGCACGAAAGCTACTTTAGCTTGATCAGTTGGAAAGGCTGCTGGCCGGCATAAGAAATGCAACCGGCACTGATTGATAAATACTGCAAACCTCTTTGGGTCACCAGAAAATCGTTCGGGCGGAGCCAGAGGTACATTCCCAGGTAGGTTGATCTGCACTGGATTCATAGAGGATGTAGAAGGAAGATTTCCCCCAGATGCGGGTAACGGGGTCTGTCCGGCTTGTGACTGTGGCAATTGTCTAGCGAGATCATCTGTTCGCTCCTTGGAAATAATCAGTTCCCTTCTTAGAGCGTTCGTTTCCTGACGGGCTGCATGCACTTCTGCCCTTAGTTCCCCAAGTAACTGGGCTAGCTGGTCGGTATCCGAGGTTTCCATAGCGCCTGGACGGGAGTTTTGTGGTAGGCTTTGCGTTCTGTAACGCTCACCTGATTCCCGTAGAGGCGCCGGTCTTGACTGGGCGTATACCGTATCTTCAAAGGTGATGTGTAACACACGGCTGGCTCTTTGGGCTGGACCTCTGTGCACTGTATGTCTGACTCGAAGGGTAAGATGTCTGCAGATAGAAAATATGGGATTAAGGAACTGGGTTATTGAATGTCTCTCTCTTCTTCCCTTTCTCTTCTCCTGTAGAACCCCAAAGGTTAACGCTCTCACCTTAGGTAAGTGAACGCTGTGCTCTCCATCTGCCTCGGGGCAGGGTGCTGTAACCAGTTTCTTCACTGGATAAGGGGAGCAGGCCTCTTGACTTCAGAGGACTGCTGTTCGTCGTTTACTGCACGAACGGTAAGTTTCGAGTAATTCTAATGTCTTTAAAGTCTTTAGTAATGATGTCTCTTGTTTTGCAGGGTTCCGGCGATGGCGGATGACGGGCTGAAGTGAGTTGAAGATGGAGCCCGTGTGATGAATAGAAGCGCCTGGAAGCACGTAAGTAAGCGCTTGTTGCCTGCTTCACGATGCGCTCTAACTGTCTTTTTATTTTGCAGATACAAGTTCGGAGCGACTGCAGGGTGCCGGAATACCCACTGGGTTAGATGTGGAAAGGAGTAATGGCACGTGAGTATTAAAGTTCCCCAATGTCTTTAAACGCACCTTGTTTTGTCTTTCAGATGCGGGATGCTGCGCCGAAGGCCTCCGGAGCGTGCGAAGAGTTGGTAAGCTTTTGTCTTTCAGATGCCGGAATGCAGTGTGAAGACCTCCGGAGCGCACGAAGAGTAGGTAAGCCTTTGTCTTTCAGATGCCGGAATGCAGCGCGAGGCGTTGGTGACAGCCGATGGACCAGGTAAGTGAAGAGCTGCCACTGAAGACCGTAATGCTAACCTGTTCTTTCTTGTCTTTATAGGTGTTGCTGAAGACTGGATTCAGGATGGTAAGCCTTTTTCCTTAGGCCCAGGATCAGATGCAGAAGACACGATGAGCGTTCTGCTGCAGAGGATTCAGAATAACGCAAAGCAAGATTCATCCATCGGGTGTGGTTTAAATAGCCTCCTGTAGTGCTTAGGTGTCTCCTTCCACAGCCACGCCTAAGAAAAGAGTTCCTGCTTTCCAGAAGAGTTCCAGTGTTCTGAATCTAGGGAATGGCTCCTGCCCCACCCAACAGGAAAAGTAGTTCCAAACAGAAGAGGATCAGAGGCTCAACTGGCAGGCAAGTAAGCAGCATGGTCTGCTGCAGGTAAGTCCACCCAAGCATTATGAGCCCGGCGCTTCCAGCGCTGGGACTGGGCATATTTATGAGCCTGGTGCCACTGGCGCCAGGACTGGGTCCAAAAGGTCCCAATTGGGACAGGTTGGCACTCGGAACCTGGGTTATGGATCTACTTCCAAGGGAGTTGGGAAAACCCTGACCTTTTGGAAGCAGAGATCATGACAGAAAGTTGACACTATCATCAAGTGGCCATCACCAACTTCCGTGAAGGGAGTCCAAAGCATGTTAGGTTTCGCCAACTTTTACCGCAGGTTTATCCCGGAATTTTCACGAATAGTTCTGCCCATTACGGCTCTTTTAAAAAAGAATAAACGTTTCGAGTGGACAGCAGAGGCAGAACAGGCCTTTCAGGAGTTAAAAGCCAAATTTATCTCAGCTCCTATATTAAAACACCCGCGCCCGGACCTTCCTTTTATCGTTGAGACCGACGCCTCCAGCTTGGCAATGGGGGCAGTTTTATCACAGAGGGATCCAGAAACTAACCAATTACACCCTGTGGCATTCTGGTCCCGCAAGTTCTCGGCGCCCGAAATCAACTACACCATCACTGATAAAGAACTTCTAGCTATTAAGTCCGCCTTCAAGGCCTGGCGGCACTACCTCCTTGGAGCCAAACACACAGTCACAGTACACCGATCATCGCAACTTACAGTATTTGAAGACCGCTAAAGCTCAATCCTCCAGACAACTTCGCTGGGCTCTGTTTTTTGCCGAATTTGACTTTGTAATCACTTATCGTCCAGGCAACAAGAATGGCAAAGCAGATGCCCTTTCCCGGATTGGAATGGAGGAACACATGGTCAATCCTGAACCCGTACCTATAATTCCCGAACAAAGAATCCTGGGCCTGGCCTCCTCGCAATCCATCGAAGATATCGAAGCAAAGGCCAAACAACTTGTGACTCCTTCAGATCTACAGAATTGGCAACAGAAAGGAAAGGACTTCACCGTGACTAGGGATTTGCTTTATTTTCAAGGACGACTATACTTACCTGGTACTGATTTACCAAGACAGGTAATCTCTTGCTTCCATGATTCTTTAATGGAGGGACATCCTGGCATTGCCAAAACCTCAGAGAAGATCAAGAGACACTTCTGGTGGCCGTCATGGAGAAAGGACATCAAGGACTTTGTAATGTCTTGTGGGGTGTGCGCCCAAAACAAAAGTCAGAAAGAAAAACCAGCAGGCCTCTTACACCCACTAGACATCCCGCCACACCCCTGGCATACCCTTTCCATGGACTTCATTACTGATTTACCCTCATGCTCCGGATACAACACCATTTTAGTAATCGTGGGTTTGTTTTCTAAAATGGCCCACTTCATCCCACTGAAGGGCTTACCCTCAGCTTCAGTCCTGGCCCGAGAATTCCTCGAAAACATTGTTCGGTTACATGGTTTCCCTTCAATTTTGATCTCAGATAGGGGAAGCCAGTTTATCTCGCACTTTTGGCGAAATTGCTGTCGTCTAGCTCAAATTGATGTGAGACTTTCAACCAGCCATCACCCCCAGACCGACGGGCAAACCGAGAGGACAAATCAAACTCTGGAACAATATTTACGGTGCATGCTGCAACAGTCGGAAAGTAATTGGAAAGACATCCTTTGGATCGCCGAATATGCCTACAACAATTCGATCCATTCAGGAACCGGAAAAAGTCCCTTTTACCTCTTATACGGGATTCACCTTTGAACCTCCAATCTTGATCCACCTCAGGATCTCGGAACACCTGCCGTAGATCATCTACACACTGCTATCACTCAAGCTTTCAAGGAAGCCACGACCCATCTTCAACTAGCCAAAGAACAGTATAAAAAGGGAGCAGACCGACATCGAAGGGAGGCCCCCAATACCGGGTTGGAGACCTAGTTTGGTTATCCACTAAACATTTAACTCTTAAAGGACCTCGCACCTTCAATCCAAAATATCTGGGACCATATCCTGTCACCGCCATAATAAATCCAGTGGCTGTCAAGTTGGGCTTGCCGTCCCACATGAAAATACATCCAGTTTTCCACGTATCTCTACTAAAACCAATGCAGCCTGGAACCCGATTGACTAAAGCTCCAGAACCTATTCAAGTTAATGGAGAACTCGAATTTGAGGTCAAAAACATCCTGGACTCCAAGATCATCAAGTCCAAGCTATACTATCTGATTGACTGGAAGGGCTACGGGCCCCAAGAACGATCATGGGAACCCTCTGAATACGTCCACGCACCTCGCCTAATCAAAAGATTCCACCGTACTTTTCCCGACAAACCAAAACCCCCGGGGGAGACAATTTTGGGAGGGGCCTTGAGGGGGGGGTGCTGTCATGAGCACTGTTTCCAAGGAGTCAGGACAAGCCCAACATCCCCGGAAGCAGGCTCACAACCCCCGCCCCTGGTCCCAACCGACCCCTATCGGGGCCCTCTGGACCATGTCCTGGCGCCGTTGGCGCCAGGCTCATAAGAATCACTGGTCCCGGCGCCAGAGGTGCCGGGCTCATACTTTGGGTAAAGGTGCTTGGGTGGACTTACCTGTAGCAGACCATGCTGCATACTCACCTTCACAAGTCCTGGCAAAATGAAGCTCCAGCCTTCTGCTGGGTGGGACTATTTTTCCAATCTTGAACTACTTTCTTACCTGGGTGGGGCTGGCATCACTCCTTGACTCTGGAACACAGGAACTCTTTTTCTCTTGGGCGAGGCTGAGGAGGAAGACACCTAATCACCTCAACACTATTTAAACCACACCCGATTGGAAGAATGTGCTTTGCGTTATTCTGCATCTGCAGCAGGACGCTCACCGAGTCAGCTCCAGTCTTCTAGTGATATCTTCTGCTCCAGCCTGTGAAAACAAGTCAGATCTTCACTTACCATCCAGGGATCCAGTCTCCGGCCGCACCTGTCAGCAAAGGAAAATCAGGTTAGCAAAAGGCAACGTTTTAGCAGCCGCGCTTACTTGCCTGAATCCACGGCATCTCCCGAATCCCGCGGCCTCTACCTGCAAGACAAAGAACTCTGGTTAGTTCAAAAAAAGGGGAAATTGGACACAATTATATTTTCACTTACCGGAGCTGTGCGCTCCTCGCCATCTCCTCTTCTGCTGCATCTCCGCACCTGCAAATCAAGAAAAAGACATTAAGAGGTGCGAATAAACCTGTCAGCAAGCATATTACTTACGTGCTCCTCCACGTGCACGGACCTTCATACTTACGTGCATCCGTATGCTCGGCATATAGCATTTCGGCACCTAAGAAACAAAGGCAAAGACTTCATTAAAAGGTGCTCTCGAACTTTACAAACCGACCAGCATCCGCTCGTGCAGAAAACGACGGCATCGCTTCTTCAGCAGCTTTAAACCCTCTGAGGCTACAGGAGACTTAAAGCAATCCCAGTGAAGTAACTGGAACCCAGCGCTCCTGCATCAGTCGCAGGATGGAGAGCCCAGCATTTACATATCTAAGGTGAGAGCTCGTTCAGACTTTGGGCGGCCTCAGGGAAAAAACGAATAAGGAGGAGAAGCCCAACCAACAACCAGCCATTAATCCCTTTTTCTTCCGCCTGCAGACACCTTACTCTACAAGTCAGACATTCCATAAGAGGAGGTCCGGTCCAGAGAACCATCCGAGTCCTGCGCTTCTCAATTGAAGACACGGTAACTGTCCAGCCAGGATCTGCGCCTCCGTGGGAACCAGGTGAGCGTTACAGCAGTAGTGCAAGGCTTCTTTGTATGGTTGGCTACACGGGGAATTCTAGAACCCAATCTAGTGTTTATGTGTTGCGCACATGGTTGATTAGGTGTAGGTTTTGTGGCAAAATGTTCTAACCATATGGCAGGTGAATTTAAGTAGGGATTGGTAGGTAGGTGTGTGTTGCTAGGCAGTATATTACTGATAGGGTAGCTTCCTACGCTGTGGCTATAGGGGGAAGTGGCTGATGAGAATGCCAGTTACCATTGGAGCTATTGGGCAGGTAAAGCATTATAGAGGTAGGTAAGGCAAGGTGGCTCAGAAAGTAGCTTGTGTAAAGGTGTGGGGTAGTGGTATGGGTGGGTACCAAGGCTAATAGGGTAGATAGTAGGATTAACCTCTGTGTGAGTTGTAGTAAATAAGACGGGGGCATATTGGGCAGCTGGGTGGAGCAGGCGTGTGGTAGAAGTGCCAGACTGGACAGTAGTATTTGCAGAATGCAATAGTGAGCTAGGTGTTCTAGTATCTGTTGTAAGTTGGGAGTTCTAGAGCTAGGCACTGATTGGAACAGAGTAGGCTAGTTCACTAGTCCACGATAGGCTAGTTTTAGCATAACGATAGAGGCTAGTTCAACCGTACGCTAGTACAAAAGGCCGCAGACTAATTCAATGGTGCAGTGTAGGCTAGTTCAATATTGGCAATGGGCAAGTACACCAATATAGGTTGGCTAGCTCAGTATAATAGAATAGGCTAATTATCGATACAAAATGGGCTAGTTCATCATTACAGTAAAGGCTCGTACAGCAATGGAAGGTTGGCACATAATCAGCATAACAGTAAAGGATAGTACAGCAATGCAGGGTAGGCACTTAATCAACAAGGCAGTAAAGTTGATTCACTGATGCCTAGCAAACTATTTCAATACTACCATATGGACTGGTCCACCAATACAAATAGGCTAGTTCCACTTTACAAAAGTAGGCTATTTTAGTACTGCAGAGTAAGCAAATTCACCAAAGCAGAGTAGGCTAATTCATCATTACAATATAAGCTAATTAGCAATGCCCTGTAGATTCGTTCAATCGAATGTGGGCTGCTGGTTCATCAATGCAGTACTTCAAAACAGTATAATGCAGTACAGTGTGTCAGTGTACCAGGCAGGTTTTTTACAAGCAGAACAATATCATACAATGAGGGGTTGGTGGGTCGTACACGAAATTGAAACAGTTTTGAAGTGCAAGCTATGTTAAGCACGGACACAATACAAAATTCCAGTTAAGTAGGGTTGATAGAGGGGCCAGGGCGAGAGGATAACAGGGCTTGTATTCGATAACGGCAGTTCACAAGTGCTTTAAAGAAGTAACAATGAATTAGCAGAGTTCGCGTAACGTTAATCAGCCGCTTATTCAGTGGCAATAGCATTTGTGGCTAGGTATGAGTATGTGTCTAATGATATTGGGGCCTTAGCCGTACCTGTATTTCATGTTCTTCCAACGTCAGTGGATCAGGGAAGATGCAGGGTTTCAGGCATTCGTCATGGACAGGCAGGGACAGGATATTGGCCTTCGCTCGGCGGCCTTAGAGAGGCAGGCCGGCTCGCGCCTACCATTGCGTGATTGGCCGATATATGATCAGCTGTGGCCAATGACGTCAGACATCCATATGCGAGGGCCGTTGGGCAAAACAAACTTTAGGCGAAGAGGGCGACCATCTTAGGGCGGACATCCACGAGGATCTCTGGCTGTGCACTCGCCAAAATTTATGTGTAGAAGGGCAAGAGTCCTTGTAGACATTGTCCCTCTCAACTTGGACCAGTTTGAATAATCTGCTTCATTAAATAATATAACCATGCATTGGATAAATTTAAATATTTTGGGTCCACTGATTATTCGTCTTAATGGCGAGACGTTCACCCCTGGCTAAATTCTACCATTAAATCTATGGGGGGGGAATTGTATTGCAGGGTTCGAAATTGAAATTGAATGAGCAGGAGCTAAAACCAGCTCCTGGGTGTAGGGCATCACCTAGTAGGCAGGAGCTATGGCAGGGGAACCAGGAGCTATCAGAGATGCTCCTTTAACATCTTGTCCATTTTGTATGAACAATTGTGTTGAAGTGTATATTAGATGTGTTCTACTTCTTTTTTTTTATTAACATTCTCAAATACTCAAGTTAATGTCACATGTACATACATGTTTGGAAGGCACAGTTGACCCCAGAAGCCAAACATAGCTCATGGTAGCTGTTGGTTTCAAGTTAACCAGGTTCTACAATGCTAGAAGCAGGAGCTAAATAGCTCCCCTCAATTTCAAACTTGTATTGTCTTTACATTTATTCCACCCCAGCATGTTGTCCCCTTGTACTAAATTATATTTTGTCTCCGGCTATTGGGTTTTGAAAGAGTAGGATGGTATCTGTCTTTTTCTATCCAATTCAGGCAATAAAATCGGTTGACTATAAGAGAATACCTACTTCGTGGAAAATAAGATAGCATCTTCCTCAATGAATGAAGCTACTTGTAATAACTCTTGTTCCTCAGAAAGAAATAGTGGATGTGCCCAAAGTATTTCTTGCACTTCAGGTCCTGTTCTAACAGAAAATCATTATGCAGTTCTACGATTGAATACATTGATTGACTCCCTGTTTTTGTTGTTCATAGTAAAGCCTTGTCCATGTGATATGATGTACTGCCTTCATATACTCTAAGTAATTGTACTACTTGCCTCCAACCAAATATACATTATTTTACCTTATTGATGTGTCCTCTTTATATAGCACACCCAACATTTATTTTTGTAAACAGTCCGAGGCTAATGCTCCCACTAGACTAATTGAAGCGATTACTGCTTTAGTACTTTTCCTCTTATCTATTATATCACGGAATATAGCTGGTGGTGCTGATAAATTGGACTATGCTGAAATAAGACCTCATCCAACTGTGCATGATGTGGTTTCATTGCAGGAAAATTGGGCTTACTGCAATTTAAGGATTGATAGGTTCTGTATATATTATATATTTGCCTCTAGGAGTAAAGGCCGGGGTAGTATATCTCGTGGATTAGTTACCTTAGTAAAATCCTCTCTTGTAGTGGTTATATACGTAATTCCTGATGACTCTAACAAACTGATACTACAAATAATGAACCGATGAGGTGGGGGGGGAATCTCTGTTTTTGATCAACTTATATAATAGACAACAAAAGGCAAGTGGCATTTCATCACTTATTGATCTCAAAAGTTTAATAGACGGTATTTTACAACTGGTAAGTCTGAACCTTTTTGGATCGTTATTGGAGGTGATTTTTTACGTTAAAATTGGTAATGGTCCACATAAATCCATGTTTGATAGCACTGAAGACCTGACTTACAGTGTTGGATTTCCTTTTATGGTGGATCCGAGGATAAATGCAGAGGATCTAAAATGATTGATTTAGTTAATTTAATGAGGGTTACTGTCTGTTAACGGAATATTTTGTTCTGACTGCCATTGTGGTCTTAATTTTAGGGGCCACCTGGGTTTTTCAACAATGAATTATTTTTGATTGTCATTAAGCAGATGTCAAACCATAGTAGATTTAGGCAGTTGTGCTAAATGTTAGCCAACCTTTAACTCATCTAAACTCAGTTAATCTACCCTACCAGGCAGTATTTTTCACTCATCATCCTGTAGTGTAATAGGTGAGATCAGACTAAAGTATGTGAATCTCAGTAAAGATTAAAACACAGGAATCTTTTCCTGATGAAATAATCTACTGCTGCATGGAAGGTCTCAAAGTCAGATCCATTTCTTCATGTTTCTTTAAAATATGTAAGACACATAAGTACACAACGTATACAAGTTGGTTTGAAACACTGCTATCTAGACAAGAACAACCTGGTTAAAGCCTGAATGTTTCAGCTTGTTCTTACTATAAAAAAGATCTAGCAACTCGGAAATACCCCTGCTTGGTATGACCTTTTCATTCCATACCGCTCTACTTGTTCTACTCTTCCTGCTGTCCTTCTCTCTACTCACCCATGGCACTTTCTGTTTCTCCTATCTTCTCCAACCGCTTCTCCATCGACTATCCTTCCCTTCTCACTAAGTCTGGTAGGAAGAAGTTTAAAAAGGATATCTTGGCCGCCAACCCTGGTCTCCCTATCGCTGACACCTATTCCATCGCTTCCTCCAGACAAACCCTCACCGACATCCTCTGTCGTTCCTTCGCCAGATCTATGGACTCTTCACATGATCTCTGAGCTCTGTCCTCTCTCCTCCTCTCCCATTAATGGTGGCACCCGCTGGGAAGCCCTTATAGCCCCCTTTGACTCCTCTAAGGTTATCATTCATGTCTACCTTTGAGAATATTCCAAGGCCCCCAGGCCAATCTCCTCTTTGATAGGCACTTTCCTCGCCTCATCAATTTCCTTTCATCTCCTGCTGTCCCCTTGGCCACCCTCTTGGCTACCTTGTCCTTTCTTCCCCTTTCTTCGCCCCCACTCTGGCTCCTTCTTCACCTCTGCCGGGCATACCTCTGATTTGTACCCCTCCCCGGAAGGACCTCTAAGGCTGGCAACCTTCTTCATCTTGCCACTCTCAACTCTCGCTCAGCTGTCAAACACTCCTGACTCTGCCACCTCCTGGAAGAACTTGACCTCGATGTCCTCGGTCTAACAGAGACATGGTTCACAGCCAGCTCTGTCACAAACTTTGACACACTCCTCCCTGACGACTATAAAATCCTCTCTGAACCCAGATCCACCTGGTCTGGAGGGGGGTGCAGCCCTGGTCTTCCCTGAATGGATTCCTCCCTCTATCCTTCCCACACAGACATACTCCTCTTTCAAATGCATTGTCTGCAGGCTTTCTCTCTCTCCTGGCCACTCTCTTAGCGTGGCTATATAACGGATCCCTGGTCAGATCACCTCCTTTCGAATGGATTGTGTCCTCCCACATATTCCTCACCTTTGATATTTGTATCTCGCCAGCTTCGCTGCTTCTGAAATTTCTTTCTCTCTCGGCAGAGGGCACTGTGCACGATGTCGTGGCATTGATAGCCCTCGGGGGCTGCCATGCCGTTTCAACGTCATCAGTAGTATAAGTAGCTTGTGCCATGCCCATTGGCTTTAGTACCGTTTTTCCAAAAGCTTTGCTTCGAGTAATAATGGCGTGCTTCGTTTTTCTGTTGAAAAATGTCTTCTTCTTCAACCTCTTTGACCCCAAAGTTGGGATTTTAGGATTTTAAAAATGCCACGACTGTGGGTGGAAAATGTCGAGAACTGAGCCTCACTGTGTCTGCATTTGGTGTTTGGGTTCCAACCACTGGACCGATGCGGATCCTGTCAGTCCAGACAGAAAAAGCTTTAAGGGGACGCAGAGGTAAACTGGTGGTGGGGAGGGAAGCTTCGAAGAAGGATAAAAAGTCTGGGGAGTCCAAGGACTCCACTCGGCGTAAACGTTTGAAGAGGTCCCGGTTGATGAGTCGGTCGAAACAGTCTTCTTCTTCGACGAAGGCGAAGAGGAGACGTCATAGGTCTCCCTCTTCATCATCTGACACCTCTACAGAGGCATATGCCAGACTAGGTCGGATTCCCCTAGTAAGTGGGACGCCTTTAGGGTGCAGATGATGCAGATCTTTGAGAATGGGGCCCGACCCCCTCAAAAGAGTCACTCAAGAGCCATGCCCCATTCGCTCCTTTGGACGACGCGCGGACGTCAAAGACTACTTCGGCAAAGGCAAGTAGTAAGTCGGATGTTCGAGATACTGGGCCCGACAAAAAAGCGTCAACTGTATCGACTCGTGAGTCGAGTCCATCTCCGATACTGTTGAAGAAGCTAAAATCGCAGAGGCCATCGACGCGTTTGCCGACACCATCAGCGCCGATTGCTTCAACGCAAAAATCGAGGGCGGTTTCTGATAAATCAACCCCTTTCTCGAAGCCGTCTTCGACACCGTTGACGGAATCTTCAATCCCATCGAAGCACATACCAGTTCAGGAGAAAATATTTAAACCTGTACCGAAAAAATACTTTTTTAAGTCAAATGTCCGAAGAGGAAAGTGCTTCTGATGAAGGCATATCACCATTTGGAATGCGATTTGGCACTAGAGAGGTACATGAAGAACTCAGTGACCCAGAGTCAAGGATGAAGGTCCTCCGTGACTTCCACCAATCTGCTAGTGGTCTCGACACTTCACCAGAGCTGGAGTTTGGTAAACCTGATCCGTCAGACCATGCTGATTCAGGTTATAGAAACCTTATGTACAGAGTCACTGAGTACATGGGTTGGAGTAGGGCTTCACCAACATATGAGCAGGATGATATGACTGGCATCCTGGACCAGCGTCCTCAGAAGGACCCAATTTTACCGTTTCATAAGGCCCATCAGAGGAAGGTGATAACGAATTGGGAAGCTCTGGAATCTGGACCTGCTGTGAACAGGAACTTCTCTAGGAAGTATAGACCCTCTAGCAGCAATCCTGACAATCTCAGAAAACATCCTACGCCAGAGAGTTTGGTAGTCCAGGCTGCTACTTCCACCAAACAATCTGCCTATCCCTCTATTCCCGCGGATAGAGGCGATAAGAAAGTGGATGCATGGGCTCGCAAGGTCTTTACCTCAGGCAGCATGGCCCTGAAGTCCACTAATGTTACCTGTACCTTGGCTAGATTTACTTATACCCTATGGGACTGTGTTGCCATGGCGGCTGATCACATCCCAGAAGACGAGGAAAGGGACGGCTTTCTGAACATAGTTAAGGATGGCAAGGAGGCGATGGGAGAGGGTCTCCAATCAGGACTGGATACTGCTGACCGCATCAGCAGATCCATGGCTGCAAGCACTGTACTGCACTGGTTTGCATGGTTGAGAAAGTTGGGGTTTGCACTGGACGTGCAGACCAGACTGCTCAACATGCCCTTCGACGGTTTAAGGTGGTTCGGCAGCAAGGCATATGAGAGTCTGGAGAAGCTGCAGACCTCTAAGGCGGCGGCTAAGCGCCTTAGCGCCTCCATTCGATAACATCAACAAGCTTATTCAGGCCATCTTCCTGTAGAAGTTATTTTCGTTTCTATTCCTCAGTTGGTAGAGGAAGAGGACATGCCGGACAAAGTGGGCAAAGAAGATTCCCTCGTGCTGGACGAAGAAGGGGTGCTAAATCAGCCCCAGCAGCGGCATCTTTACCCTCAGCCGCTGCTGCAGCCGCCTCTGAGCCACTCTGAGGCCTTTACCCACAAGATCCCAGTGGGAGGCAGAATCTCTCAGCATCTGAACGAATGGCAGGGCATTACTTCAGATGCTTGGGCACTGGAAACAGTGGCTCAAGGTTACTGCCTACCTTTTCTTAAAAGGCCTCAAGATCATCCACTGGGAACCAACTTTCAAAATTCCAGATCAATCCTCTTGTGAAGGAAATTTTAACCCTGCTAGAGAAATGTGCAATAGAACAAATACCTGTAGCAGAGAGGAACAAGGGTTGGTATTCCCCTTATTTTCTGATTCCCAAGAAGGACGGAAAATTGAGACCCGTCTTGGACTTAAGAAACTTGAACAAGTTCCTCAGGAAGGACAAGTTCAAGATGGTTACCCTTTCTCAGATCCTTCAGGCTTTCCAACTCCAAGACTGGTTGGTATCATTGGACCTTCAGGATGCTTACTTTCATGTGCCAATCCACCTCAAGCACAGGAAATACCTGAGGTTGGCGGTTGGCGGTTCTCACTATCAGTTTCGAGTTCTGCCATTCGGGCTGAACTCCGCCCGAGGGTTTTCACCAAGCTGATGGCGGTAGTGGCAGCAAGTCTCAGGAGAGGGGGGATTCACGTCTACCCCTACCTGGACGACTGGTTGATCAGGGCTCGTTCACCCGAGCAAGCCCAGGAACATCTCTGTATCACCTGCCACGCCCTACACAGACTGGGCTTCTCCCTCAATTACAAGAAGTCCCATAAGATACCATTCTAAAAACTCCAGTTCAACAGAGCGGTCTTGGATACATCCTCTGGGAACGCCTCGCCTCCCGAGGTGAGAGCTCAACACATTTATCAGATGGTAGCAAAATTCCAGAATGCCCAATATTTTTCGGCCTTAGTTTTTTGTGGTTGCTCGTTCTCATGGCATCCTGCATTTTCCTGGTGCCAGAGGCCAGATTGAGAATCAGATCCCTTCAATGGGCTCTCAGAACTCAGTGGTTCCAATTTTCAGGGAATATGTCGGATCAACTGCAAGTTCTGAGCAGAGTTGCTCAAGACTTAATTTAGTGGGCTTGTGAGGACAACATTCTCAAGGGAGAATCTTTTTGGCAACTATGAACGGAGAGGACGGTAGTGACGGATGCTTCACTCATGGGGTGGGGAGCCCCCACCAACGAACAGACAATCACCGGTTGTTGGTCTCCATCAGAGTCCAAACTACACATCAACCTTTTGAAGCTGAGGGCAATTGGACTAGCACTGAAGGCCTTTCTACCATCTGTATGGGGTAAGAATGCCCTGATAATGACAGACAACACAGTGGCCATGTACTACCTCAACAAGAAAGGTGGTGCAGGGTCGCTACCACTGAGCAGAGAGGCAATGCAGCTCTGGTTCTGAGCAATACAAGAAGGAATCTCTGTCAGAGGTTCACCTAGCTGGAAAGCAGAACACGGCTTCAGACGCTCTGAGCAGGGAGAGCAGTCTCCCACGAGTAGGAACTAGCTCAGGAAGTCCTTCAAGAGATCTTCACCCTTTGGCGAACCCCTTAAGTGGATCTGTTTGTGACCGGTGTTAACCGGAAGTGCGATCAGTACTGCTCAATGGAATTTCCTCCAAGAGGAGCTTTAGGGGACGCGTTCATAATGGACTGGGAATTTCCACTCCTGTACACGTTTTCTCCAGTCCCCGTGATTCCTCACGTAATCAGGAGGTTGAGAAAGTTCAGGAAAACCATGACCCTAATTGCTCCGGATTGGACCAGGAGGACGTGGTACCCGCACCTTCTGGACATGTCCATCTGCCCTCCAACACGTCTTCCCGAAAGAGAGGATCTTCTCTCGCAAGAGGAAGGTCGGGTTCTCCATCCAGGGGTCAAGACGCTCAGCCTTCACGCATGGTTTCTGAAAGGCTGAGATATAAGGATTGGGACCTTCCGGATGACGTAATGGAGATTTTGCTTTCGGCCTGTAACGGTGTTGTTGGAATAAATTCAGTAACTGGTGCAAGGACAAGAATGTGGACCCTTTTCAATGTGGCCCTCCTATGGTGCTTTCTTTTCTATTACAGTTGGCCAATCTGGGGCTTCAGATTGGAACCATAAAAGGATACCTGGCAGTGCATTCCATTTTTAAGCGCTCCTATGAAGAGGTCTCCTATTTCAAAATACCTTTTAATTGTAAGATTTCTGAAGGGACTCACAAAAGTGTACCCTCCAGTCCCATTTCTTTCCCCTGCTTGGGATTTAAACCTTGTGTTAACGTTTCTAACTTGTATACCTTTTGAGCCTTTACATTCCAGACTGTTAAGGCTTTTAAATCTGAAAACTGCTCTTCTTGTGGCATTAACATCAGCCTGCTGGGTAAGTGAGTTGCAGCCTCTTTCATGCCAGCCTCCTCATATAACGTTTCATAATCCTTAGGGTTAAACCATTATTCCTGGCGAAAGTAGTTCTGACTTTCATCTAGCGCAAAAGATAACACTCCCAACGTTCTTCCCTCCTATTCATTTGGGCAAAGAGGAAGAGAGGCTGCATAGGCTAGACCCAAAAAGGGCTCTGATTTTTTTTATATTGCAAGAATGGCAAAATGTTGCCATGATGATCAGCTGTTTGTGGGATATACCGGTCCTAAATTGGGACTAGCAGTAACTAATCAAACCATATCCCGATGGATTACACTGGCTATTGGAGAGTGCTACAGACTTGCTGGAAAGGACCCGCCGGAAGGGCTTCAAGCTCATTCCACAAGGGGCATGGCAACTTCCGCAGACTCTTCAAAGGGGTGTCCCTGTATTTGACATCTGCTCAGCGGCAACTTGGCCGTCAATTCATACCTTTGTTAAGCATTATTGATTAGACTCCTCTTCTTATCACGAAGGTCTTTTTTCTAAGGCAGTCCTTCATTCCATTCACGATAAATCTAAGTAGTACTCCTTCCTCCAAATTGTCACTGCTTTGGGAGTCTATCAAAGATGAGGAATATGTAGGAGGACACAATCCATTCGAAGAACAAGTTACTTACCAAATGGTAACATTCTTTCGACTGGATGTTCCTCCCACATATTCCTCATCGCCCCTCCCAGCCTACCCCGCTATACAATTGATGTCAATTACACTCTGCGTTTCTGAGAGGTTGCGGTCTGGGGTACGCCTGGTTAGTTCCTCGATTGATGGAACGAAAAAACAGAACTGAAGCCAACGGGCGCAGCACAAGCTACTTATACTACTGATGACGTTGACACACCACGGCGGCCCTCGAGAGACATCATTGACACAACGCCCTCTGCCGAGAAAGGCCATTTGTTCTGAAACAGTGAAGGTGGCGAGATACAAATATCAAAGATGAGGAATACGTGGGAGGAACATTCAGTCGAATGAATGTTACCACTTGGTAAGTGACTTGTTCTTCTCCTCCTCCCTCCTGGCCTCAACCACTGCGCTCCTCCTTCTTGGTGACCTCAATATCATCCTGACTCTTCTTGTTCCTCCTCTGTACTCTTCCGTGACCTATGCGATTCCCTCTTCCTTTCTATCCTCCCATCTGGCCAATTCACTCTGCAGGGCACACTATTGATGTTTTGATCTCCTCTAACCTCCCCCTCTCCATCCCTCTGAACACTCCTCTCAGCAGGAGCAATCAATCTCTCTCTCCTCCAAATCTCCCTCTCTACCCCCCCAGGCCAAGCCTTCCCTAACACTGCCACCTACCTTCTCGGACATCCGTCCCATGAAGCGTGTGTCAGTTGAGGCTTTCGTCGCCACCTCCCCCCCCCTCCTCCGCCTCTGGCTGACTCTCACCCTGACACAGCCCTTTCCATGGTCTACTCTTCTATCTCTGACACTCTTGATGCTCTTACCCCTGTCATGAGGATCCGCTTGAAGCCCAAAGCCAAGTGCAATTCTTGGTACAACTCTGACCTAACTACCCTCAAAAGTAAGTGCATGGTGGCTGAGAGGAAATGGAGGGCGTCTTCTTCATCCTCTGACAAACTGGCCTGCCGCCTGCTCCAAAGGCAATACCGACTCTCTGTCCGAACAAAAAAGAGAGCACACATCTAAGCCTGTGTCTCTGTGGCATCTAACAACATGGCCGAACTCTGCAAGGAGCTGGCCAACCCTGCTGCAGTCCCTACCTCTCCTGTCGCCTCCCAGGCCCACTGCACGGCCCTTGCCTCTCCCTTTATCTTAAAAACCCAGGACATCTTGTCCACCCTCTCTTCACCTGCCCCTCCTCTCCCTTCTCCTTCTGCGGACGCTCGCCCTCCTGCAGCCGCCCCCACCCTCCTTCTCTACCTTTCCCCTTTTATCCCCTTACAAGATCTCTAGACAAGTCTGATCTATGAAAGTCTCGTCAAAACAGGTTCTTCCCTGTTCCTCCAAAACCATCAAGGACGTCATTGACACCCTTGCTCCTGCCCTGGCCGATTTCTGCAACCTCTCCTTCACCTCGGGAGCCTTCCGCTCTGAAGCATTCTCTTGTGCACCCTCTTCTCAAAAAACCCACAGCCATCCCTTCTTGTCTGGCAAATTATCGCCCAATCTCTAGCACTCCCTTCCTGGGCAAACTCCTAGAAAAGCTGGCCATCTCGCACCTTAATCTTCACTCTGATTCTGTTGGCTGTCTCCATGACTATCAGTCTGGCTTTAGAGCTTCCAGAAGCACGGAAACTGCTCTCCTGAACATCGGTGAAGATCTGCTCTCCAACCTTGACTCTAACATCCCCTCTGTCCTCATCCTACTCAATCTCTTCTCTGCCTTCGACACGGTCAACCATACCATCCTGTTCAACCGTTTCCATGACAACCTGGGTATCACTGATCAGGCTCTGGCCTACATGACCTCTTTCCTCTCTGATCGACCCTCCCAGGTACAACTTGGGATCTTCCTTTCCTCTATCTTCCTCTCTACCTGTGGTGTTCCCCAGGGGTCTAATGTTTCACCCTGGCTTTTCAACCAATACCTGCCAACTCTCGCCCATTGCATTGCCGTTTTCTGCTCCAATTTTCAGTGCTATGCGGATGACACAGCTCATTTTCAGGCTCCCCTCAGCCACCTCTTCTCCTTCTCTCATCTCTGATTGCCTGTCTGACATTCAGGAGTGGTGTGCCGCTAATTATCTCTGCCTGAATGGCAGCAAGACTGAAATACTCCTCATCGGCACACCCTCACCCTCCTTTCCTGTCACCCTCTGACTGGCCTCCCTTGGCTCTCCCCTACCCCACCTGTGAGGGTCATCTTCGACTCCACGCTTTTCTTTTCTGCCCACATATCTGCTGTCTCAAAAAAGTAAAACGTCTAACTGCACCTCCTCTGAGGTAGTCTGCCTTTCCTCTCCTTCCCCCAGAAGCTCACTGTCTTGCGAGCCCTGCTTCTCTCTAGGTTGGATTGCTTTAACAGCCTCTGTCAAAAATCTTCCTGCTTCTACTCTCCGCCCTTTGCAACTCATCCAGAACAAGACTGCAAGGATTGTATCTCTCCACCCCCGAAATATCTTCATTGGCTCCCAGTGGCTGCAAGGATTACATTCAAGACCCTTTGCATTGTCCACAAGGCCTTCTGGGGCCTGGGTCCAAAATCCCTTTAACTTTCCCTCCATAAACACCTTCCCTCTCAAGCTCTTCGCTCCTCCACCTTCAACTACCTCAGGGTCAGTCGATTCTCAAAAAAACGAGCTGGGGGTAGATCTCTGTTTACGGCTGGGGCCTTCCTCTGGAACAGCCTCCCTGACACTCTCAAACTTGAGGAGAACCATTTCTGGCTTCCAGAAGCACCTCAAGACCTTCCTCTTTGCTTCTGCTTTCGCTTCACTTCTCCCCTGCTGATCTATTCTGCTTTGGCATTGTGCACCTGGTTACCCTCTGACTTCGGGCCCAGGGACTTGCTCACCCTGCACGCACCTGCACTGCCTACTGGCAACCCTTGCACTTGGGTCTATATCAGTGACCCTACAGCCCCCCCTTGCTCTGCACTTATCAGACATCCCCTGTCTGCACCTTAAACCAAGCACTTACCACTTGCTGGTTGCATTACCACTCTGTTGTTCTTACTTTCCCATGCTTAGCACTTTCCACTTTTCCCCCTCTCTCCTGCACTTCCCCCTTCCCTCTCCCCAGCACTTGCACGTTCTCAATGTCACTGGGCCTAGTAAGATTGTTGTTTTTGTTCTCCCTTATTCCCCTCCCCTGCCTCGTTGCGCTCTGAAACACCTGTGTATGAGCATGATACAAATAAAAAATATCACAAAAGTCAAAATTCAAGACTTTTTCTGGTAGAGGTTAAATCATGGTTCTAGTTAGCAGACTGAAGCTAAATGTAATGTACAAGTCACAGAATGGATCAAACATTTTTCTAATTTATATGCTAAATGCAATGGTGAACACCCCTTAACCTGGGAACTCTCGGATTATTGAAGAGTGTCCTCAAGAGACTGTTCCTTTTACATTTTACAGTCTTGGAAGTACGGGACTGGTGACACTAATACATTGGGTCCTTAACCTCATGATTTATTTTAGACCTTTGAAGATTTGTTAGCTCTGCTTCTAACAAGTAGATATAATTCAATGCTATCGGTGGGAATATTACCCAGGCCATGGAATCAAGCATTCATTTGCTCCATTTACAAGAAACGTTAGAGAGACCTACCAATCTCTTATAGACCTATATCCTTACTTGATTCGACTTTCAAAGCAGTTCTTGCTAGATTATAAACATTGGTTGATATCAGTAATATTATATCTGCACTGAGCTGAGTTTTCACGAAGGATTGGGTACTGCTGTGAAAGCCTTGAATTTGTATCTCATATCTAATGGCATCTATATTAAAAGCGAGGTAATTTACGTTGCCTTTTGGATATGCGATCAGCTTTCGACAGAGTTAACCGGGAAAATGATGTCACATATTGGGTACAATGGACTGTCTGGTAGATCGTATTAGTATATTGTCCTTCTTGTACATTAACCATAAACTTGTGTGCATTCAAGAATGAATGGACACTGTGCATAATGGTTCCCGGTAGGTGTTCAGCAAATTTTGAATTCTTGCAGTGTTGCTATTTTCTCTTAACATGAACAACTTGCGCAATCCTCTTGTTGACTACAAAGCTAATGCACCGGTTGGGTAGTATATCAATAGTGGTGCAAAGCTATGCTTACTATACAGTCCTTGTATCTAGAAACCCACGTTCACTACAATACTTAATTGATACCTATGTTGACTTCAGGGGTAATTTGGACCTGTCAATTGATGCTTCTAAATAGGCTATTCTAGTTTTTCAATTGGTTCAAAAGTGTGTAAAATTAGCTGTTTTTAGAGCTGGGAATGACATAATTAAGATCTGTTCAAATTATGATTACCTGGGTTTTACATCCAGTCTGAATGGAGGCGTCGATTCAGCGAATCTGAAAATATAAATTGTAGAAGCTCTGGGGGTTCGATCATGTTTTGCACATCATTTAAATGCCAGTCCATTGATATGATGCTAAGTCTATTCTGCAAAATCTAAATCTATTGCCCAATGGGTTGGTCTGTGGGCCATATCAGGTGTGTCCTTTTACAAATCGTGGAAAACCGTTCCCTCAAAACATTACTTGGCTTACTGAAGTCTGCTCTCTCATTTTCTGTCCATGGTGAGCTCCGTTTAACTTCTTTGGAAGATGAACTAATTAGAACCTGTTAAACCATGGTTCAGAATTTGGGCTAATAATAGAGCGTCAGTTTTGCACTTAATTTTAAAGCACTTTATTTCCCCCTGAGACAAACCTTTTGCATATTTGTAAAAAAAAAAAAACTGTTTTCCAGTACCACCCTCATCTCTACTACTAATTGTTTGAAGAATATCCAGCAAGTGTTGATCATGAATCAAGAACAAATAGAATTGAAAAAAGTGCTGAATCATACTTGCATAATTCTGAAAACTAACAACATCTCAAACTATCTTGACATTTTAAAAATTGTAATTGGTTATTTATAACCCGCTTAATACCCAGCGGTTTCCTTAACATGTGATATTTATATGTTTTTAATTCTTGAAATTTGTATGCGTTTAATATTGATCTTTGCATTCTATTATAATATTGGTATTGATGTTTCTTTAACTTTGATGGATAATTTTGTTTTTGTTTGAATACAGTTTCTTTGACTCATAGATTACCAGAATAAAATGCCATGCCACAGTGACAAATGGCTGGACTGGCTGCACCAAAATGTAATTCTAGCCACATAACGCATATCATCCTTGCTTAATCAACTTGGATTTTTACTGGGCATCTGTTATATATGACGAGTAAAAAATACTGTTGTTGTGGCATGCCCTATTCCCTACCCATCAAAATCCGCTCCCTGTCCAGCAGAAACACGCACCCATTCACTCGCTAATTCACACAGAGCATTCACACACGCACCCATACATCATGCATTCACACACGTTACATAATAATACATGACAAGAATGCATCTTATCTTCAGCCCTGGTACTGACTCTGCTCCGCTGCCGCTTCCACAAAAGCTCTCCGGTTCTTGAGCAGCATGAATAAGAACCAGCTTGCTTGCTGGTCGCTGCACTTGTGTGCCGGAGTGTTCCATTTTCTATGCCCCCAATTTCATTGGGATGACAGGCATACAATCGCCCCATTACACATTCACATTTGCAGTTCCCCAGCCTGCATCCCCAAAGGGCATGCAAGGCTGCGGAAGCAAATGGTCCGGCCTTGCATTGTCCATTGGACATTCATGCTGGGTGTGAGAGACCTGAAGGTGTCTCCCTGACTGGTTCCCAGGGATCTGCCATCCAGGTGGCTAGGACACGTCCTTCGCTATTGGATCCAGTTCCTGGGGGTGGACCAGTAAGGATCACCTGGATGGGGAGCCCTCGGGGAGTGGAAGTGGGACACCGACGGGTTAGACGCAGTATCCCCCTTCTTATGACACCTTTTCCCCAACTTAACACATAGAATATGCAAACACTCTACCCCCCACGGGTCTGTGTGATTTATCCGCAGCTACATTTCCCACGACAGAAATTACAGCATTTAAAAGGGCCATTTGATTTTTTTCGTGTCAGCTGCGTGGGTGTCCCCCGCAACTCCCACTCAATATACTATAAAGGATGGTGAGGGGGATGCTGCGGGGGACACCCCCGCAGGCATTTTTTTACATTTTTATTACCGACCCTACCAAACATACATACCACTAAACGTTCGAACTTTGAGTAGTTAGAGTTTTTTAGGTCTTTTGGTGGGGTCGGTAATTTTAACTCAGTAATTTCATCATATACCCCCCCACCCTTTTCTAATGCGAACACTTTCACATATCACGACGACGGACTAACACTCAAGCCCTTTATCTGACATGTTCCAACACAAGGGTCTGTTGGGTGTCCTGACCCACGTTTGAGCTATCATGCTGCAACATTTGGTGCTGTGGGCTTAGAAAATCCAAGATGACCAAAAAGCCCACATGTGCGCCAGAATCCAGGAGAACCACGCAGTTTGTGCGCACACCAAGATGGTCACCCAAGGTGCCACCCATTTTTGCCTATGTTGTGAGCACAGAAGGGCACAGAGCCTAAAACCATTGTAAAAGGGGCAATGCTGATTGCTAAAAGCAACCCATAACTGTTGGGAATTCGTTTTCTTCAGGTCAAACATGGCTAATTTATGGGCACAAAATTATTTACTGCAGAACTACACCAATGCCATTTGTTGAACCTGGACAATATACTTCCATGTAATATCTCTTGTTTGAAATGCTTGAATTGAAGACTGATCCAAAAAAATGCATGCAGTACCTGCTTTTGACTGAGGGCGGCGCTAGCGGTCTAAACTCTGACAGGGAAACTGCATATCAGGAGTTGCAGGAGAGGCCTTTACATCAAAGGCTGGGAGTTAATTAAAATCTTAACCACATGCTGTTCCCAGAAGACAATCTGATTTAATTAACAGGCCAAAGGCTGGGAATCCTCTCACCTCCAGAGATTCACACCAGGAGTCAGAATCTCACATGACCTCTTGATTGATAGAAGGCAGACTGGCTGGCAGCCTCCTGGAGACCACACAATAGGCTCTTGCACTTGAATAGAATATGCTGATGTTGACTGTTGACTGTACACAAAGAGCTCCCAGCAGAAGACACATGTGATCACTGACCCACCCAAGTCTTGGAGGCGGACTGAGAACTGAATTGAAAGCAAAATATATATTTTACAGAAACACTGATAACTCTTTGTAATCAAATGACAGGAATGTATAACTTTGAAAGCCTTAATTTAAAAAATGTACCTTCGATTCAAGCCCAAACTCCAATTTGTGTGATGTTCTGGGGCAATACCCCGCTATTTATGGATACTACAGACTCTGTGTTTAAACTAGAGACATGGGAATTTACTGGAGTACGTATGGACAGGCCATGTATATGTGTATAATTTTTAATGAAAAACCAATATTGCAAAACCAGTTAAAAAATGCAAAATGTCGCCGTTTCTGAATGCAAGCTCTTAGAAACATCAGAGTTTGAACAGAGTATACCTCATGTGATACGTGATAGGTGCATGTAATTTCAAACCACTGTGTATCTATGAAATATGTCTTTAGGTCAAATATAGATTTGTGGGCAAACTGACCAGGGGAGGATCCTCTGACCCATAAAACCTACAGCATCACTCTGACTCAAATTTCCTTCCTCCAATCATGGGAGAGGGGAGAATTGGGCCAATGACAAGTAGAAAGGGGCATGCTTAGCTAGGCCCAGGCACACACCCACTTTCAAAACACATAAAAAGAGACTGCTGGGACAGGTAGAGGATTCAATTCCATTTGCTGCGGAGCATGCTGACCGACGACTTCACATCCAGAGATCCTACACTTAGACTTCCAAGCTAAACAGAGACTACAGAACTTTGAACCAAGAAGGCCCACTGCAAGCAAAAGTATTTGTCAGCAGGCCCAAAAATCATTTGCAGACTATTCACAGCCGGACCCAGCTGTTGATTCTGGCCTAAAACCCTGCGCCAGAAAGATCCAGAAGCAGTGCTGTACCCAGAGAAAGCAGAGCAGTATCCAGAACCAGAGGCCAGAGATCCAGAGTGACCCAGACCGCTGTTCGCAGAACCAGAGAGCTGACCCAGATCACTGTGAAGTGCCGAGACCAGAACCGGAGTCCAGTCCAAAACCTGACCAGATCCGTGGCGAGGCCTATTTCAAAAATATATTGTGAGTACCTAGCAGAACTGTGCAGAACCAATCTCTTAGTTAAAATAATCTAATCCAAACTATTTCAATCTAACCAGAAGTGCCTCCTAACTGTCACCTGTCATTTTCTAGCTGCAAGCTGTAACCTGTCGCTTTGAACTTTTAAAATTTCAAATCCGAAAAACAACCTTCACAAAATCGTTCATAACTCCATAACCGTTTGGGCTAGAAACGTGCTCTAACTTTCCTCTGAAAGCTTAGAATAATAACTTTCCAACAAGCCTAGAACCGACTTCCTACTCCTTAAACTTTCTACGCAATCACGATTCACGCATTCGCAAATTTTACCGCAGCTTTTGCCTGAACTGCTCAAATTTCGTTTGCCTCTTAAGAACCACCCCTGAATCATTGCTAGAGTGAGCCTGAACGCATATGAACTAGATACCACTCACCCTGAACCTCCTGAAGGGAATTAAAAGCATTTTCAGCATATTTCTCACTGCATTGTCACCATATTCAAAGCATTTTGCCTGTGTTTCAAAACTCCTATTGTTGTATAAGCTGCTGAGGGGGAATTGAACTGAATTCTATTTGATTGCATTTCTAAGAACTGTGTGCTCTCCTCTTCATTTCCTTACATTGCATAAGGGGCGGGGTGGATTGCCAGAGAAAAGTGATTACATTGTTTTGTTGAAATCATATTGAGTATTTTCTGTATTGCATTTTCATTCAACATTGCATCCATCTGAAACTAGATAAAGCATTCTCTACCACCTTATTCTTCTGTTCCTATTCCCAAGCGTGCTACCTCATCTTTTATACTACTCCTGGGTAATCAAATCAGTTTATTAGTAGAACATTACCCATTGTTGTTAACTGCTCACGTTCTGAAGTGTGATATTAATTATTAATTTATTATAAAGTGTGATATATATTGTTTACATTCTCAAATAAACCGTTTAAACTTGCAAAACAGAACTACTTCTTGGCTCAGTGGGGTCAGGGGGGTTCCAATAGAGGGGTGTTATATAGGGGTAGTCATCCAGAACTCATGAACTGGACATAAAGATATATCAATAAGGGTTTCCATTCAGTATCCCAGACTAGGCATTGACTTAGCTGTAGTGCTGGGTTGAATCCTCTTACAGGTCAGGCAATTGACCAAAACCGCACACACCTGACAACCTTTTCACTTCCCCTCAGGGATAACAGGTGGAGTTTATTTGAAAACCTGTCAGGTCCTCAGAACAAAGACATTTTGTAGAATAGAGACTCAACCACTGTAGGCCCTGATTGCTGGGAGCCGAACGGTTGGCTCGTGCTGGGAAAACTGGAGCGTGTGCTGTGCTCCAGAATCCTACCTTATCCCGTGCTTAAAACATGGGGAAGGGAGACTCCGACTACCGCATCTTGATTTATTATTTGTGAACACTTCCTTCCTTCTTAAGAACATTATCCCACACTTCCTTTTGTATTTAGCATAAGGATCGGCAATCGTTTTTTTTTTAGTATAGGCCCTTTTATTTTGACAAGATGCCACTCGGACTGCCTGATTGTTTGATGGTCGAAGCTTGTTCCCATCCTAGATTTAGGTTTCGATTAGGTGTTTTTCCATCCAACCTACCTATACAGTTTAATAAGCACCCTTGAACTGTGATCAAAGTTGACATCATGAGTTCCTTACATGGGGAACTAAACTGTCAAAGGGAAACTGTGTCCCTTCGACAATTTAAGCTAGGCCACAAGCGCTCATCAGCTGCAGCAAGCATTATCCAGTCCGTCTATTATGGGCGAGCCTCCCCTGAGAGGAATCCCTCAATTCCCCATATTTTTTCACATGCTTACTGCGCGGATTCCCCTGACCTGAAACCACTTTAGACTGACAGAAAACTTAGATGTATTAGTATGTCTTTGCATGCATATGTTTCAAAGGTTTTTGAAAAATATCCCTTTTATACGATGACAAACCTGGATAAAAGTACTTTTCTTTTTTTGTAAGTAAACTAATGTTATAATCTCACTGTTGAATTATAAAGTCACAAGTCCCTGCAGAACATCAATTCCTTTTTTAGATTATACTGCCACAATGTTTGGTGGGTTTACGTCAGCTAGCCTCAATAACAGTTTGTAACTGCTTGACTAGGATTGCAGCCTGGGTGGACAACTTTGTTTCCACTTTAAGTTCCCTTGTTTATCTCTGAAGATTGGAGCTTCCTCTCAGATTTTGCCTTTCTCCAAGTGCTGATTTTCTATATGATGCATGCTATATCAGATTGACCGATGGTGCACTGGTTGTGCTGCCGATATCTTTTGCAGGCAATTTCTGCAGCGCTGCGAAATCGGGTCTTGACGTGTCTAGCACTCTTTATAATGCTATCTGCATTGGGCAGTTTAGGATTTCTAGGATTTGCAAATAGGAAACCTCAATGCCCTTGGAATAACTGCCTTCTTTTTCCTGTTTCACTGCAGTCTGTTTAGTGCAATTAAACCTAGCACTAAAATAGAGCTATTTGAATACGAAACAGTGGACTGATCACTACCCAGAGGTTTCTAAGCGCGGACCCGGGAATCGAACCTGTCCGTGACGTTTTGCTTCAAGGACGGGCATGTTGCCCTTGAGCTATCCTCCAGAGACCAATTGAAGGGGGAGGGGGCAGAGGCATGTTTTAAAAACACAGCACAGAGGAAAAGTACAGCAGTTAATACAAGCTGTTTAACAGTGTCTTGCAGATTAATGCTAGTTCATTGAAAGTTGAGGGCACGTTTGCCGTACCATCAGAGAGACGAATACGGAAGTACAGGTTTGAATAGGGTGGTGTTGTCTGATGTGGAGTGAGGGAGCTTGGAGATATAAAGCAAGCTTTACGAAATACCGCAGCAGCAATCGTAAAACAGATAATTTGCTATGGATTTATTATTTATTTCTTTCCAAAAGTGTATTTACGCACTACGTGTTTGAAATGACAAACTCTGGTGCACGGCTTGCAGAAAGAGCCATTGAAATGCCTACTGTGTGTTGGTCCTCAGATGCTTCAGGGAATCGGGAAGATAAAGCACCCACATGTGTTGAAAATAGCCTCGTTTGTAGAGCAGAAAAGTACCTCATGGATCAAGGTGTCAGCCACTGGAGTGGTAATATCTACTCTTCGGAACGTGCTCTCTGTTTTTTATTGCAAGCCCAATGGCATGGCTGTCTGGTGAGGAGTGACTAGGTGAAGATAGCTTACAAGAAAGATGAAATGCTGCTGTTATGATTGCAGCAGCATTCATGCGGCATCATCCTTGGAAGATTCCATGAGCAACTTCCGTTACTTGATGTCCTTGTAGCATCTACATGGGTTACATTTTCAACCGTAATTTGACTAGTGTGATATATTTTTGGGAATGCTTACTCTTTCTATCTTTCGGCCTAATTGTATTTGTTATATTTTGTCTGTTATTAGCTCTGTAATGTGCTGATCAAATGAACAGTGCAATAAACACAATGAGCAAATCAATAGAAATATCCTCTGTTGAATTCTTCACACAGGATATCCTTTGTGGTAGTCAGTTCACTTAGTACGATTTGGTAAGGTGTTCACACATGATATGCGTGTGCTGAGGTCATCATGCATAGTAGCTTCTGCTGAAGGCACCATCCACAATGTCGCCCATAGAGTTCGTTGAGTTCAAGAAAGTTATGGCACAATCCACAGTGTAATCAATAAAGGGATTTTGCACATGCGTTTTACAATGAGAATGGTGTCCTCCATAGTGGCCGTTTAGACATCAACAAGATAATTGATTGTGGTGCCCTATGGCCTCTTCATGAGACTGTTATTCTGTGGCAGCCTACTACTTTTGAGATAATGAACAACACGTCACTTGTGGAAGGCTTTATGCTAGCTGTTCGTTCATCAGGTTGCTGTCCTCTGTGGGGTCGTCACTCTGTGTCCTCCGTGGAGGCTCGCATTCATGATTATATTTATAATTTAATTCATTTTGATGATTAGCCTCAAAGTGGCTGGAAACGTGACCTAAAACGGGAGAGCAGTAGTTCAAGGCCTGAAAGTGTAGGGTTTAGTATGTTACTTTCTAAGACCATTAGTATATACGTCTTTTATTTATTTAAGTGAATTTCTTTAAATAATAAAACCATACATTAATTTCACACAATAAAAATCATCCACTTATATAATATTCTAAAACATTTTGAAGCCGTTTCATAATTCTGCTCCAAAAGTCTGCAGTTGGTACCCTGTGGGGGGGGGAGCCAGCCAGTCAGAAGGCTAGTAACACAGGCTTAAAACGCTGGTAAAAGCCAGCGTTCCATGCCACCTGACGGCCGGCTCCCCCCACCGCTATCTTCCCCTCACCCTCTGTTACTTTATTTTATTTTTCTTTCAACCCCCAAAACCCCTACTTACCTTATTTCGGAGGCGGTGGTTGCCGCACCCGCTCCTTCCCCTTTTTCCCACAGGCCACCATGGAAAGGGAAGACTTTCCATGGCGGCTATCTTGGAAAATGATTTTCCTTTGTACAACAGGATGCCACGCGTCCCATTGTACGAAAGAAAATCATTTTTTCTTTCTTTTCTTTTTTTATAGCACCCTGGGTTACCACTTTGTTAACCCGGGGTGCTAATAGCCTTAGTCCCCTGTTCCCCAGTAGCTGGAACGGGGGAATAACGGCCCAGGGCCCTCGTTATCTGCCCTAGCTTCGCTCGGGCTGATAACTTTGGCTGCTGGGCCGTTATTCCCTGTACCAGTCACTGGAACGTGGGATTAAGGCCATATTATAATCAAAACTTGTAATCTTGTCCAAACTGTATTAAGAAAGTTAAGCTAAAAAACGTGCATTGCACTTCTCTTACGGCATTATACTTAATGTATAGCTGTTTGACTGTTTCTATTAGATCAATTCCTGAGCAAAAATAACACATTTGGTTGAATCTACCCATTGTCTTTTGTACACCCATACTTTCATTAGTCAGGTGAAATTGAATATACAATTATGCTATTGTTCTACTTGGAATTCTAATAACGTCACATTTAACTTCCCTAAAACTGCGGAATGAAATTAATTCTTGATAGGCAGGGTGCAAAATATGCCGTCACCACTAGCCATTGGCTAATCGATATTTCACTCTTGGCAAAAAAGAAATAGTATGAATTTATAGAATTAAGTTGGCAAGTGATAGGTACACCATATCATTGCACCAATCCCATATACATTCCATTTTATTGCATTGTTTCAAAAGTAAACTTTGATTCATCTAAATTCCACAGTTAATTTCAATTTTCCTCATAAAGGTTTATACTTTCCCTGTAGTACCATCGCACCTCGAGTACTCTGCTACTTGTAAAACGGCATATGTAGTATCTTTTAAAGCACACTTTATTTTTAAGTAATTTCTAATCTGTCCCAGTATCGCACATACATATACTGATGTTAAATTCATCTGAACACGAATTTACTGAATCGATGTACCATGCAGCAGGCCTAGTAATCTTCTCCATATTCAAGCCTCCAATCTATTTAAAAGCATTCATGACGGTTTGCCAAGCGATTCTGATACATGTAAAATGGACCACCAGTTACTGTATATAAGGTAAAAGCTCCTCCCCTCTACATAGTATCAAGCTTCTTAATTTTGGCCTTAGAGAATTGTATTTTCGCTTCTATACTTTGGAGGATTGCTCTACCTAATTTGCTACTGCAAATCAAGTAGCCAAGATAAGTAAATACTCTAACTCAACAGTGCTTTATTATCCAAGAGCCAATTATGTGTACAGGTGATTTTTCTTTTTGTGAAGCACCTTACAGAAGATGTATTTACATCAGTATCCAAGTCGTTGGCTCTCTCATATTGCACACATTTTAAAGAGTGTTGCAAGCCAACTTCTGTATGATACAGTATAATTTAATCATCTGCTTATGTGATACTTGGTGGAAAGTTTCTCACTTTATCTAATTCTACCTCCAGATTTGAGAAGTATAGGTTAAATAACATAGGAGCAAGGACACCGGCTTGCTCGAGCCCCCCAATCTGTCTGTATAAAATTCGTAAATTGACCACTTTGACTTAGTCAAATCCTAACAGTCTAGTCTTTATGTAATAGAATGTTAACTTAAGAAGGCCCTCAGTTATCCCCAAAATATGCAATTTGTGTGGCACGACATGTTGATTCTACTGCTGCATTCTAATCTAAGTATCGTAGAAACACCGGTGGCATATTAGTTTCTGTACCAAACGCCTAATACTTTGTTGCAAAAAACATCAATATTCGTTCTCGGGGCCCTTTCTAAATCCGGTCTGTTGCATGCTGTGTATTTTGGTGTTTGTTGCCCAAAGTTCTACTTCCCAAAGGATGTAAGTGGTGAAGACGTTGCTTGTCATGTCTAAAAGGGAAATTGACCTATAGATGTCTGGGTCATGGTGAGAGCCTTATTTATAAATTGGTATTATATCTGACTCAGACCAAGAGATTGGGATGCTTGTATTATATCATTGTAAATCATGCGTATAATTTATGCTCACATTGGAGGATTAGCCTTAAAACAATCATTGGCTAAGCAATCCAGACCAGGTGCTCTTGAATGTTTGAGTTTACAGATGACTTCCTGAATGCAAGTCTTATGTTTCACAAAATCTTGTGCGTTCAAATTAAATTTGACCTGAAAAGCACAATGATGGAACACAATTGAAAACTCTGTTTACATTGTCAATCCTCTCCTGATAAGTTACTGTCATGTAAAATGATCTCTAGCTTTTTCCCTTTTACCAACAGTAACCTGGAGGATGTTTTGTGCTACTAGCCAAAAACATCTGTACTTGCACTTGACTTGTGAAGAAGTTCCAGAATGCTTTGGTATTTGTGGGCCACAGTGAAGTTAAAACGAAAGCGTTTCTGTGTGTATCTGATAATCACAAAGTGCCTCCCTGTTTCGTTTTACTGAAACTCTGTAAAAAGGACGTGTACATTCCTGTGGCCCTTCCAAAGCAGATTTGAAAGTGTGTCTTGTCTACTCATTGGCAGACCCGCATCTGTGTGAACAAAAGAAACTTTAAATAAGAGAAAATAACCTAAATTCAAAGGGATCTCCTTTGGTGTTTCCAAGTGAATGATTGTGTAAATCTGTAAAAATGTAAACATGTCCTAAGCATGACAATGCTTTTTAATGGTATGTTTTGCAAACGTTTATCTACAAAGAGCAGATGCCAGTTGAAACCTTTATCAGCTTGTCACCTAAAAGTCTTAAGAAAAAGGCTGGCCATCTGTGCAGATAGGGATGGCCATTTAGGATCTTATCAGGCTGGGAACATGTTCCACCTCTCTTTCATACAGTCCTTAAAGTAGATTGATGGGACTTTTTTCTTCAAGTGTTTCGTGAAGTTGCAAGCTGTAGAAAGAGTGTTGGATCTGCAGGGGAAACACACGTTGACTTTAGGTGCATTCCAATGATAATCAAGCTAGTCTGCTGAAACAAATTAGCATCTTTAAATGTTACTTATGAACACTCAATTATCTGAGATTGGATGCTAGAACAATGAAATGCATATTGTTGTGTGTCACAGAGACTTCAGTCTTTGTGTTTCCATCAGGTTGAAATTCCACATCGGGTGCTTATATTTTGTAAAAGGTCCACCACCTTAGGGGTCTTTTCAAGTGGAGCAATTAACTGATCATGTGGTAATTCCCCAAAGTGCACAGGCGGTTCACACTGTAGACTACAACCCACGTGCTGGACATGTCTGATTTTCAGGAGTTGTTTAAGTGCAAAGATATGAGCAGAGAGTAGCACAAAAGGTAATATGCACAGGAGCTATACATTAGGATACGAGAGTTTAGTGGCAGATTGACCTTATCAGTAGTATATTATTATTATATCGTCAGATATCTTATGTGTTTTGTGCTAAGAGTCACCCTTTAGTTTTGCTCTTAAAGGAGTGGAAGGAAGTTTCAGCTCTAATGGCATTCGGCAGGGTATTCCACAGCTTAGAAGCCAGGACAGGGAAAATGGTGCCACCTGCTTTTTGAAGTTTAAATCTAGGCAGGGATAGGCTATGAGCATGGGCCGCTCTCGTAGATCGAGAGGAAGTGTGAGGTGTGAGACGGTTGGCTAGATACATTGGAGCCTGGTTGGACAGGCACTTGTGAGTCAAGGCGAGTGTTTTCAGAGAGATTCTGTGCTTGACAGGAAGCCAGAGAAGGTTATGTCTATAGTTGGAGATGTGGTGGTTTCTAGGTATATTTAAAGCTGCTCTGATGGCATTATTCTGAATGACTTGGAGTTTGTTTAGGTTAGATTGGCTAGTCCTGAGGTTAAGGGCGCTACATATCTTGGACATGATGAGTGTTCTAGCCAGGATGTGCAATTGGTAGTAGTCAGGAATGGTCTACAGGCTGTGATAAGCTTGAGTGTATAGGCCGACGCTGAAATGACAACATTGGTTTGTCTACACAATGATAGTTTAGAATCAAGGTAAATTCCTAAAGTTTTGGTGTCCTTGGAAACCTTAATGACGCTGCCATCAATTATAAACGACTGGAAGGAAGGGTCAGGTTTATTCAGAAGTTGGTGTGAACCCAAAATGAGGAGTTCCGTCTCGTTGTCATTGAGACAAAGCTCATGTTGCGCCATCCAAGCCTGAATAACCAAGTGTACGTCATTCAGGGATTTAGTGTCCACTGCATAGTCACCCGTGATGGGGATGAGTATCTGGGTGTCATCGGCATAATTCGTGTATGAGACACCCAGGAAGTCAAGAACATCAAACAGAGGTTTAGTGAACACGTTATAAAGTTTTGGAGACACCCAAGAACCTTGGGGAACACCACAGTGCATGGGTGCAGGCTCAGCAGATGCTAGCGGTGAAAACACCCGCATGGATCTGTTGCTTAATAAGGATCTGATCCAGGCGGTGGCGGAGTCAGAGAAGTGGGCGGCTGATGTGAGGTGCTGCAGAGGATTTGGTGATTAACCAAATCAAAGACAGCTGAAAGATCAAGTAGTAATAGCAAAGCTAGTTTCCTGTTGTCCTTCAACCTCAATCTTTGTTTTAAGGTCTATGAGGGCGGTTTCTGTCCCGTGCCTAGGCTGAAAGCCGGATTGCCTTAAACCTAGAAGGTTGTTAACTTCCAGATAATCCTGAATCTGGAGGTAAGTGGCCCGGTCCAATATTTTGAGCAAGAATGGGACCGTGGTAATGGGCCTGTAGTTGGTAGGTAGGTTGGGATCAAGGGACGTTTTTTTAAGCAAAGGGATGACCCAGGCGTCCTTTAGGTTGTTCGGGACTGTTTGTTTTGAAGGATGAGTTTATAAAGGTCGTTATGAATGGGGCTAGATCATGGGAGGCTTCCTTGATAATGGGGGCTGGGCACGAGTCACCTTGACAAGTAGAGGGTTTAATTTTGTTTATTCAACTTCGGCAATAGTGAGTGGGGAGAAGCTGAAGGGTTTAAAGTTTGGAATGGCCTCGGTAGTAGCTATCGTGGCGGAGTTCGGTTGCTAGACAGTTTTGCTTCGTTTTAATCTTAGTTTTAAGGGTGGCAATTTTGTCAAGGAGTGCTTTCTGAATATTCAAACACCATATGCTGTCTTTAATACAGGAGTCGGGGGAGGAGGGAGGGGAGCGGCAGGAGAGTTCCTTCAAGATCTTAAACAATTCTTTGGTATTGGAATCTGCTTCTGTGATGCGTCTGTTGAAAATATCTTTTTTTGCCTGGAAGATAGCCTCTTTATAATTGATGGAACCTATGATGAGGCCATCTTTATGGGTGTCCGAATGATGACTTTTCCAGCGGGCCTCTGCGTTGCGTTTTTCTTTGCGCAACAATCTCAACTGTGGCGTAAACCATGAATTGAGATGTGCGCACGGTTTAGTTTTCCTAAGTTTGACTGGGGCGATTGAATTCAGGGCAGAGAGCATGGCATGGTTGTAGGTATCTGCTAAAATCGAGGGGTCGGAGCAGGAGGCAGACGCTTTGCTCAGTGTGGGAAGGATGAGTGGGAGGAATTTGTCATTAGTTATATCCCTTTTGTTTCTAGTAGGCAGTGCCGGAGCAATAGTCTGTTTGAGGCATCGGGCAGCTTCAGTGTTAAAGGTGATGGTATGGTGGTCTGACCAGGCACAGGGGGAGTTAGTCTGCAGGCTAACGTTACAGTTGGAATCGACTAACCAGTCAAGTGTCTGCCCTTTAATGTGAGGGGGTTCTTGAATATGGTGAGTGAACCCCAGGTCCGTTAGTGTATTAGCAAGGTCTGCCACGGTTGGGTCATTCGGGTCTTGGCAGCCCAAATTGGGATGGGATGATCCTAATGGGATGATTTGGCATTTAGTTTTCGAATTGTCTAATAGTAGGGGAAGTAATGTCATCTACAAAAGATGTGGCAGGGTCAGGAGGTCTGTAGGTGATGGGTGGCCGTTTGATTAGGAGAAATGGGAAGCTTAACTGAAAGTAACTCAGCTCAGGGAATTTTGGCTCGACATAGCTCTAAGGCCAAGTGAGTTTTTATGGATGAAGGCTACACCGCCCCCTCTGGATTGTGGGGTGTTGCGGTCACATCTAGTGATAGAGTAGTCCGTAGGTAAGGCAAGGGAGAGTAGTGGCCCAAGGCTGCATGTAGCCAAGTCTCCGATATAGCGATAAAATCGAGGTCTTGAGTCTTGATAAGGTCTGAAATGTCCTGTGCGTGAGCAGGGAGGTACCTAGCATTAATTTGGGTGCCCTTAATCATTGTGTCTATGGGAGTGTGAGTATGAGGTAAGATGTTAGGATTGGGTTTGTGCTGGAGTTTGGGGGGTTCGAGACAGCTATGACTAGGATGGTATGACTTGGACAGGGAGTAAGGCTTCCCTGTATGTCTGGTAGCATGGGAAGTTTTGGAACCTAGTCTGATATTTCTTATGTCAAACAAGGTTGTTTAGGTTTAGGTTTTTTGGCAAAGTGTTCTAACCATAAGGCAGGAGAGTTTAGATGCGGATTTGTGGCAGTGGATGTGGAGCTGGGTATAGTGTCACTTAGCTGGGATCATCCCACAGTGTGACTTTGGGCGGGCAGTAGCTGTAGTTGTTTCCAAGTGGTAGAATTGGCAGGGTTTGTCATGATTCCAGTGGCAGCGTTGGGTATAGTAGGGATGAGGAGCTGAGGGTATACAATGAGCCTAGGAGCCCCGGCTACTATGGCTAAGAGTATACACAGCCTCTGAGAGGTTAGCGCTGAGTTGCGCCGGTGCATAATGAGCAGGCATGCTATGCAGTGGAGAAGTTGTAGTGTGCAGTTAAAAATAAAAGAATTCAGCATAGCGTGATAGCTAGGTATGCTGTGATGACTGAATGACCATGTTTGTTTTTTAGAGGCGCGCCTTGCAATCATAAAAATAAAATGATGGCACACACTTTATGCATCCCCTATTTACTATTGCGTCTTAAGTGATATGGATAATCAATATTCTAAAAACACACTATGAATGAAAGAGAAATAAAAAATGAATCACTGCATACAGGGGAATATAACACATTTATTATTAAAGTGTTTCTGCAGGCAAAAAAGCCACGGAAATTAGTTTTGTGGCTATATGTGGTCTGGACCTACTAGCCAATTCATCCCTACTGTTGGAAGCTGGTGATCAGTGAGAGTAATCCTGTTGATGAACACTAACAGTATAACCTATTTCCCTTTATCCCTCTTCAGAAACCTACTTTATCCTTACTTTCTTCCGAGGTGTATTTACAATTCCACGTTGTGTTTTAATGTATTTCTGTTCTGAAATATCTTAAACAGCAACATCAGTGGTTTAGCCTCATGGCCATGTCACCTCTGTTTACATTTACTTCTTCACTCAGTCCATAAGGTTTTTTGTGGTGTATTTGCTATTCTATAGGAATTGATTCTGGAGGTTAGTACTAGTTCTGTCTTGCTAATATTCAAAGATGCATAATCACCTCTTCATGTTCATGCATCCCTTAACGTATGCCAATAAACATAGCTGAAGTCATCTTTCAGGTGCATAGAGCAGTTAAAATGCCTAACCTTGTCTAATCCTTCACCCCGCCTATCTCACTAGGCCTCTTTTCTCCTTCCATAAAAATGCAGATACAACTACAACAACACATATAATTTAACATTTTTATGTACATGGGATGTAAAACATTGCATGCACACAATGCCTGGAATTTCTGGTCTATTGTCCACAGGTAGCCTTAGTTTCCAAATGTTTCATTTTGCACGTGTTTGCCCTATTTCTTTCTCAACTCTGGCTCATATCTTCTCTTCATATTTCAAACTATACAGAATTAAAATGTTTTTGATTGAAAATATTTTTTTTCATAATTGGAAATTTGTAGTCCATGTAGTGATCCCTTTTTAGTTCCGACTACAAAGAGTGTTCTCTCTCTGTTGGTCTGTGATGCAGAAATAATGCATCATAGTGAATGCTCTGTTGGATTAGTGGACAGCTGTTAGAAGTGAAGTTCTGCAGTTTTAAGATACAATTGGCGAATGTTGCCATTTTGAGCTTCTTTCGTTTCCATGCTGCTTGATAAATGGATGTCCATACGGTTATGTTCTCCATTACAGTGCAAATAACAGATACAATAACAAGCCTTCCAAACCATAACAACCAGCTGCTCTCTGATGCAGAACATCCGCTTTATCAGGTCATTGAATCACTGCACTCCATTATAGGTGAATTGTGTGTGTGTGTGTGTGTTTGCATTCACATTATATTATTGGATAACATGTTCACTAATGGATTGTTTTGCAAGGCATTTCAGTGGTGCATGCCATATTGCCCATGGGCCAGATCCAGCTATTCAGGTCATACATATATGGCCCTCCATGTCACTGGAGGTTTACAATGAAGTTTGTCATGCTTCTGAATGTTTACATTATAACGTTTAGAGATCGGACAAAGTAAAATTAGAATTAAAACGGGTCGACAGAACTTTATTCTATAGCATGGGTCTGCACCCTGCACCTCTGCAGATGGTTTGGCCTATGACTCACAAGTGACTATGCTGGCCTGGCCTACTGGACGTTGCAGCGGAAAACATCTGGAGAGCCAAATGTTGCAGACTCCTGCTTTACCTGTTTATTTTTAGTTTGGGCTACTAGGTGGCGCTGAAAGCGCTACCTTGAAGCCAAAACTATTGTCATTACAATAAGAGTTTTAACATGAGAGCTTGAAATATGGGCTTTGAATGAGGGTCTCTAATGCTTTTCAATTCCAGAAGATACACGAGGATGAATAAAAATTTGAACAAGAGGTAAAATGTGCAGCCAGCTAGTGGCAAGTGCAGGGGTAAGTGCAGACATCAAGTGTCAAAAGCTGGTAGGGGACTGTAATGATAAAGAAACAGCCCCCAAGTGCAGGTTTTGCCCCGGAGGCAGTGCAGGTGTGCAACTGGCGGGAGAGGTGACCTGGGCGCGAGATCAGAGGGTAGCCAGGTGACCAATGCAGTTTCAGTCAATTCAGCCGGGGAGAGGAGGAGAGAAAGCAGAAGCAAAAGAGGAAGGTCTTGAGGTGCTTATGGAACTGGAGCTGGTTCTCCTCAAGTTTCAGAGAGGCAGGGAGGCTGTTCCAGAGGGAGGCCCCAGCCGAGGAAAGGCATCTACCACCAACTCGTTGCTTGGAGAAGTGACGGACTCTGAGGGAGTTGGAGGTGGATGAGCGAAGAGCTTGAGAAGGAAGATATTTAGGAAGGACAGAGTTGAAGGTATTGAGGTCACAGGCCCCAGAAGGCCTTGTGGACAATGCAGAGGGTTTTGAACGTAATCCTCGGAGTCCTGCATTTTACAATTTCTATTGCAGGATTTGTTAATATAATCTCATAACCCGATGCTTTCTGAGTTGTCAACATTGATTTGGACCTTTGAAGTACTGCGAACAATGCATGTTCCACGTATAAAATGACAGGGCATCCCATCATTATTGTTGATGCCTTTTCCACAACGAATGCAGGGCAGCAAGTGCCTGCTCGCAGGGAAAGTGTCCCTGCATCACTGGGTCTAGTGATCGACTGTAATATGCCAGTGGCTTGTGTTCCTGTCCCTTCTTTTCTGTCCGTACTGCGGTCATTACTTTACTGTCTGTGTGAGAAAACAAATGAAAAGTCTCTTGGGTGTGGCCAATACTGGTGCATGTGCCAGCTCATCTTTGAGCTTGTCATAATTCTCATTCATCTCAGCTGTCCATTTTATGTTGTTTTTGTTTTTCTGAGCTTCTTTAAGTACCTGGAGGAGTGGCCTGGTGTACGTGGAGTAATCAAAGACCCATGCTCTGCAATAATTGTATAAACAAAGGGACTGTTGCATTTCTTTCGCTGTCTGAGGTTGGGGTGTCTTATGTTTTGCGTCATCCCGTTCTGGTGTTTTCTTTCTCCCATCTGCTGATACAATGTGCCCCAAGTAAACCACTTCTGTTTGACAATACTGCAACTTGTCTCAGTCCACTTTGTACCCCTTGTTAGCTAGCAAAGTTTGTAGTGTCACTGAGTCCTCTCTGCTCTCTTCTTCTGCTCTGCTTCACACTAAAAGGTCATCCACGTATTCTATCACTGTACTGGCTTCTTGCAGATTGCTCAAATCCATGTGTATTACTCTGTTAAATTTGCTGGTCCCTCACAATACCCTTGAGGCATTCTATTGTGTTATAATCTGGGCCTGCAATACGTAAATGCAGTGAGATACCTGGAGTCTGGATGCAGGGCAATTGAAAAGAAAGCATTAATCGAATCTACTACTGTGAAGTAGCGAGCCTCTGCTGGGATGCTGCAGAAAATTGTAGCTGGATTTGAAACTAGACAAAACTCTGCTTTGATGAAGTGGTTAAGAGGGTGGGGATCCTGTATGAATCTCCATGCCCCACCTTTTGATTTATTAATCAGATAGATTGCTGTGTTGCATGGTGATGTAGCTTCCTTTATGATACCTTGCGGCCGTAAGTCATGCAGTGTCTCATATATACCCTCATCTGTTTCTCGTGAAAAAGGATATTTCTTCACTCGCCGTAACAGTGCTCCTTCCTTTATCTTAATGTGCACTGCTCCTGCCCCCTTCAATATTCCCACATCATGTGGTGCTTTGGTCCACATATTCTCTGGTACTTTTTCCAAATCCTCCTGCATGCATTTTGTCTCTTTTTTCACTTGTTGTGTCATCTGGGGCTCTACTGGACAGGGTATGCTCAACTGGAACACTATCTCCCCCTCCTCTCAGTCTTTCGTAGCGAACAGTTCTGTGTCTGATACTCCTGCCAGTGTTAGTGTGGGATCTATGCAAAGTATTGACCGCCACTCCATGTTATCCTCATCTGTAGCAATGAGTATAACAAATCTCTTTTCTCACTACTACTTCCTGTAGGCATAGCAATGAGTGTGTGTGGGCCTGGTGTGATGGTTGAGGTGCACTGTGGTCTGAATACAAATTCATTTGACAGTCGAAAGACCTTTCCTTGTATCCCTTAGACCCACCCTAGCAGTATCTGCACTCCATATAGGAACACCTCTCTGTGCGTGGGTGTCCTTCTCACTGTCCTATGTGCATAGTATGCTTGTATCAACACTGCCACCCTGGCTGGCTACATCTCAGGTGTGGTGCACACCATCCCTTTCTCTGAAAATTAAGTGTGGCATTCAATTTGCTTAACAAATCTCTTTCTAATATGTTGGTAGGTGTGTCTTTTTAATATAATGGCGCTACAATTTGCTCCGTCCCTGTTGTCAGTGTTAAATCTTTTGTTAAAGGAACCGCTTGGATGGTCCCCGAAAAGCCTTGCGTTTCCAATTTCTTATTGTATAATGGGAACCCCCCCCCTTTTATACAGGATCTAGTTGATCCACAATCTATTAGAAATAAAAGGTCCCTCTGTTCTATTTGGACTGCTAACTAGGGCTCCTCAGTTACTGCTAGGACCGGAAATACTCGTACTTCCCGTGGGCACCCCTATTGGGAAAGCGTATTAATGAGGATGCAAATGGATAACTACCCACCAACGTGACCCCAGTGTAATGGGGTACCTAATTTTTTCCCAATATTGTCACCACCTCTTGTGCGTGTGTCTGCGCTGGTGCCTGCAGTGTGCTTTACAGTACCCTGTGATCCAGCTATCATTCCCCTTTGGGCTGATACTTGTCCCTGTTTTGGTACGGCTTGTGTCTGTATAGGCTGCAGTTGCATCTGTTGCTGCAATATCATTTGTGTTTGTGGAGGTTGTGTGGATTTCTGCATGTATTCATGCTGTGGCTGTACTCCCCCTTACTGTCCTGTATGTTGAATGATTGGGCGTGTTCAGGCATAGTAACCAAAATGTCTGCAAACAAAGCACTGTCCTCCAACCTGGGCATCCATACCCCTGTATCCAAATCCCCTTCCCACTTGGATAATATCCCCTACCCCCTTGGATAATATCCCCTTCCTGTCGGATACTGTCCCATGTATGGGTTTATTCCCCCTGCATGTTCACATCCAGGCTGTTGTGCATTTATAAATCCAGGCTGCTGTTGCTTCTATTGTGCTCCCCATTGCGGGTTATATGGTGCTTGTGTATATTCCCAAGCTGCACTACCATTGTTACTGGAAACGCTCCCTGTTGGACGGGTGGAGCGGTAACTGGTCCTGTGAGCACTGATCCTTCCATGCTTATTTTAGCCAGTATTTTCTGCACACGTTTATTTTCCGCTTTTACCGCATTGTCTACTGCCTCCTTATCTTTTTCCTATTTTCTTTACACTAGTGTTCGATAGTTGCCTGTGTCTCGGCCCATCCTTTTGCTTTTATCCCTACTACTTTTTCTAGGGAAGCCTGCACCTCTGTGGGGAGCCCCCTCACTAGAATGTGATAGAATAGAGGTATTTCATCATCTCATGACTGTTTATTCTCTTGTGTACACATTTCTTTTATTTTTTTTTTTTATAAAGTATTTTATTGTTATTAACATAGTACAATGGTCATAATAACAAAGCAACAAGCAAACAAAAACAACTTCAGACTGTCATAGTCGTTCACAATCAGAAAAGGTACCCTGAGCATCAACAGTTGAGCGATCATCTCATCACATGCAATAATGTATAGTATGGTACAAGCACAAAACAAAACCCCCAGTGCACATTCCCCCGCCTGTACATGGGACACTCAGGCCACACCTTCCTCCCACCTGTCCCATATTTTCGACGCTTTGTTGGGACAGCCTCGCGCCGAGTAAATCCTACGCTCCATCATAGCGCATATGTCCATATCCAATTTCCATTGTTCCAGCGTTGGGGAGTCAGGGGCACCCCATTTCTGCGCGATATTGCGCTTAACCAGCCCCATCGCCGTGTGTAGGAGCAATCTTTCCCACTTATTAGCTTCTATCTCATCGGGCACGCCCAGAAGCAAAGCCCTTGGGTCCAGTGGTATGGTGCGAGTCAGAACTCGGGAGAGTTCCCTACAGCATGCGTTCCAAAAAGTTTGTATCTGGGGACACAGCCACAAAATGTGAATAAAGGTCCCCTCCCCATCCCCACACCGCAAACAGTTTGGGTCAGAAGCCCGTTTCCAGCCATATAGACGTGTCCTAGGGTAATAAACCCGGTGTAGTATTTTCAACTGCACTAATCGAAGCCTAGAGGAAATGGCGATTTCCCGGGGATGCATAAGGACTTGTATCCAATCCTCAGGATCTATCACCCCCACATCTACTTCCCATTTTGCCTTTAGTTCATTCAATTCGGGGGTAGCAAAGGAGGATATAGCATTGTAAAGGATGGAAGTGCATTTGGTAGGGATATGCGCCGGAAGGATGTTACGCTCTATGGGGGTATAGTCCGGTAACTGCGTATCTGCTGTCAGGTAGGGTCTCAAAGCATGGGCGAGGCGAATGTAGTGGTAATGTTCCGTATTCGGAATCTGGAATCGCAATTGTAGGTCATCAAATGAGGCCAAACACCCCTGTGTAAGCATGTCCCCAATCCTGGCAATCCCCGCATTCACCCACCTAGGCCACGGCTCCAACTTCTGGGTCTCAGCTAGGTTGTTGTTCCGCCAGAGGGGTTGTGCTCTAGTAGCTTTATTTTCCCACCCAATGAATCGGTGTGCCTGTCTCCACACTGTGATCATATGCGTAGTGGTTGTGGGCGGAGAGGTTCTCGAAAGGGGCTGATAGAGGAGAAGCAGCGGGTCAGTGTTGCGCATAGTGGCTATCTCAGCCCGTATATGGGGCAGGTCTCGGTCCCCGTGGAGAAGGTCATTAACCACCACCAGTTGTGATGCCCAGTAATACGTTTGAAGGCGGGGAACTCCTATTCCTCCCTCCCAAATAGATCTTTGAAGTGTAGTTAACGCAATTCGTGACTGGCCTCCCCCCCATATGAGGTCTCTGAGAAGTGTCTCCACCTGGTGGAACTCCGAGTCGGGGACTTTAAGTGGGGCATTTTGAAGGACATAGAGGAATCTAGGAAGGGTCATCATTTTAAAAAGTGCCGCTCTTCCCATAAGTGTCAGGGGGAGGAGTTTCCAGTGCCGGACATCAACAATAAAGCGGTCTGTGATTGGTCGGAGATTGTTCCTTATATAGCTTGTTAAATCCCCGGATATCCATATTCCCAGGTAACGAAACCCCTGTCGTTCCACCCGGTACGGGCAGTCCTGGGGGATTGCCTGTTCCCCACCCTTCACCGGAAAGAGGACTGATTTCCCCCAGTTGATTCTGAGTCCGCTGAGTTCCCCAAAGCGGACTAACATTTGCGTTACAATGGCAGAGGATGTTAGTGGGTCACCCAGGTACACCAGGAGGTCATCCGCATACAGGGATGTACGATCCTCGTGTCCCTCCGGCCATCTGAATCCTCTCCAGGCGGTGTTTTGGCGAAGCCAAAGAGCTAATGGCTCGATAGCAAGGGCGAACAAAAGAGGGGACAAAGGGCATCCCTGTCGCGTACCACGGCCCAGGGGGAAGGACCCAGAGGACCAGCCATTCACTCTCACTTCCGCCTTGATGTTAACATAAAGTAGCTGCACCCAGCCTAAATAGGCCTCTCCGAACCCCATGCGGCGCATTATTTCCCAAAGGTAGTCCCATCGAATGGAGTCGAACGCCTTTTCAAAATCGATTGCCAACAAGGCCAAGGGTTCGTTTATAATAGGGGATGTCTCCAATGCTAAATGGAGGCGGCGCAGATTCATCCGAGTCGATTTGGCAGGCATAAAACCACACTGATCCGGATGGATCAAGGAGGATGTGACTAACTGCAACCGATTCGCTAATAGCTTAGCAAGGACCTTAGCTTCCCCGTTAATCAGCGATATAGGTCTATAAGAAGCACAATCATGTGGAGGTTTGCCAGGCTTGGGAATGACCACAATGGTGGCCTTGCAAAGATCTGGTGGGAGGGTACCCTGTTCCCGGGCAGCAAGAAACATCCTATGTAGAGGACCGGCCATTTTGTCTACTCCTAGCTTCTGCCAAGTTTCAACTGGGAATCCGTTCGGGCCCGGTGCCTTTCCCGACTGGAGCTGAGACAGTGCCTCTGCAGTCTCAGCCTCTGATAAAGCAGAGTCCAGCTGGTCCCTCTGTTGCCCCGAAAGGATCGGCAGCGTCACCTCATCTAGGAGGCAGGGGTTTAGCGGTGAGGTCGGAGCCCGATACAAATCTGCGTAAAACTCTGTGAAGGCCTCGGCAATCCCAGAGTCCGAATGTTGGGTGTCGCCCTGTGCCGTGACAATTTCCCGGACATGGCGCTGCCCCTCGTCTCTCCTCTGCAACCAAGCGAGCAGTTTACCCGACTTATCCCCAAGTTCATACACCCTCGCCCTAGCCTGCCAATGGGCCTGCTTGGCGTCATCCATCGTTCTGTTACGGAGGCACTCCTGGGCGCGCTGGAGGGATCGGTGGGTCTCAGGCGTAGGATCGGATATATGCTCAATCTCCCTGTCTCTCACTTCCTCTTCGGCCTTTAATATTTCCCGGAACCGGATGTTTCTTTTATGTGTCGTCCAAGAAAGGATTTCACCCCTTAGCACTGTTTTATAGGCCTCCCATAATATCACGGGGCTGTCCACCGACTTCTCGTTAATTTCGAAATATTCACCAGAAACTTCCTCGAGGCGATCTATCAGTTCCGGGGACCCCAGATAATAATTGTTAAGTCTCCACGTTCTAGGGGGAAGGGGACCCTGCATACGCAATTCAACTAAGAGGGGGGAGTGGTCCGAAATGCCCCGGGGGAGTAAATCTGCGGACATTGCCCTATGGAGGTCGGTATGTGGCAAGAAGAAGTAGTCCAGTCTGGACATGGAGCCGTGAGCGCCGGAATGGAAGGAGTACTCCCTATCAGTCGGGTGTAACTCTCTCCATACATCTCGGAGCCCAAGGGCCGATGCAAAACTGGCCAATCTAGTCGAGGTGTCAGGGTTGCGATTTCGGAGATGGGAACGGTCAAAGTTATCATTCATGGTATCATTAAAATCACCCCCCAGAATGAACGTATCAGGATGGTGTTTCCCTATAAGGGTAGTAAGATCGTCCAGTAATTCCTGTCCCAACCCGGGTGGGGAATAAATTGCGGCAATGGCCATCGTCTGACCCCAGATGGTCCCCATGACGAACACGTATCGACCCCTTGGGTCGCGCTCAACCAATTGCTGAGTAAATGGAATGCGCTTGTGTATCAGGATGAGGGTGCCCCTGGAGCCCATTGTGTACCCCGCCTGAAGGGCAAGGTGGTAATTAGTCCTCTGAAAAAAGGCACAGTGTGATCCGGCCAGGTGGGTTTCTGTCAAAAGGGCCACATCAGGGGAGTGTCTATTTAGAAATTGCCTAAGCAGGCGCCGTTTAATCCCGGACCCCATCCCATTCACGTTCCAGGTGAGGAACTTCAGGGATTTGGTGTGGCGCATGGGTGTCCCGTGAGTCTGTGCACAGGATATCTATCACACATGATGGGGGTCTGTACGATTGTAGCAATCAGTGAGAGATGGTGAAGTGGTAACTTCGACCAAAGACAGTGGTTCGTGTCCGTTATAAACATATGACAGTCTTGAAGTAACAAACAAACTTCCAAACATTCCCAACTTACCCCCACCCTATACTCCACCCCAACACGAAGTACCTGTCGCCCAAACATAGCTGGACCTTCAACTTAAGGTAGCAGCTCAAAAACCCAGACCCTAGAGCCGGGTCTAGATAAACAAGAAAGAGGGGGGGGGAAAAGGGAGAAGGAGAAGGAGAAGGAAAGGAGGAAGTTCGGCTAGGGGGGGGGGGTTTTCAGAGGCTCCTCCAGAGTCCCCTCCCATGCGCCAGTGTCAACATCTTCCATGGTGGACTACTCATGCGTCCGGCTTAAGAATACAAACAAAGAAAGAATACTTCAAAGCGCCATTACTAGGCCAGAGGGGCGACAGTCCGGTCAATGTCCTCGCTGATCTGCATCGGGGTCCAGGACCCCCTGTTCATTCCTCTCCGGGTTTCCTCTCGGGGAGGCGTGCCTGGGCCTCGGTCTTCCTCTCGGCCTCCTCGGTCTCGCAGTCCAATCACCTTCTATATGGGCCTCCGCCCATTTCCATGCCTCCTGCGGGTCGCTGAAATGAACCGTGGTTCCACCATGATATATCTTCAGTTGGGCCGGGAAGAGCAGGCCATATTTCACATTTAGTTGGGCCAGCTGTCTCTTGAGTGGCTCAAACGATTGTCGTGCCCGCTGCACTTCTCGGGTGTAGTCCGGGAAAAAGGCGATTCGGGAGCCGTTATGGGTAATCGAGCCTTGTGCCCGCGACAGTTGCAGGAGGGCATCCCTATCTCGGTAGTTGAGTAAGCGGGCGATGATAGTACGTGGCGGGGCACCCGGGGGTGGTCTACCCGCCGGCATTCTGTGAGCCCTCTCCACTGAGAAGAACTTTGAAAAGGATGTGGCCTCGAAGATGTCTACAAGCCACTGCTCCAAGAACAGCTCCATACACTGTCCCTCCTCCCCTTCTGGCAGACCCAGGATACGGACATTATTGCGACGGGATCGCCCCTCTCCATCCTCCACTCTTGATTCAAGGGTCTTAAGGCGGTTTAAGGCCTGGGACAGTTGGCGGTTAATCCCGCCTATATTGTCTTCCACTTCAGAAATACGTTGTTCCTCCTCTCCCGTTCTGGAGGTTAGTTTCTGTAGATCGTGGCGTAGGAAGGAGACGTCTGCCGCCATGCTATCTATTTTGGTCTCCATGGAGGATCGGGAATTAGCAATGGCCGCCATTACATCATGGAGAGAAAGAGGGCCCTCCCCATTGGGGGAGTTCGGTCGCGTTGCTGGGGCCGCCGGGGCCGGGGTGGTGGCGACGGCAAATTGGTCCATGCTGCTCTGTGTGGAGGGTTTCTTCTGCCTTTCTTTCCCCATAGTTCCGGGGAGGCGTGGGGCGTCCGGCACGGCAGGTCGAACAGTGCTAATTACGCCCTTATGGATCTACTCCGGTGTACCGTGTCGCAGCCCCGCAACAGGCCAGGTGGAAGGCCTCGGGGTCCTCCAAACACCTTCCAACACGCAGGTTCCACGAATCCACCGTCTGTATGGAGCAGGGGGGGGGGGAGAGTTAATCCCACCTACCTCTAGCTCTGTCGGGCCAGGCCGCTGCCGTCCTCCACCACTCGGGGCTGGGTCGAAACAGCCCAAGAGCAGGAGCCGTTTGTCCGGGCGACCTCCGGTTGTAAGAAAAGTCAGTGTCCACTGCGTGTGCCGCACCACACCAGGCCGCTTCAAGCCCCAATCAGACAGGAGGTGGTCTGCCCTCAAGCTCCGGCGGCCATCTTGGTTTCGCAGTTCGGGGCCCCCGGCCTTCAGTAAATTGCAGATTATGGCCCTCCAAACGGGCAGACCACAGCCCGGATTTCCGCCGGTCGTAGCCCCCAGCTTCACGGGCACAATCGTGGCGTTGATGTCGCTCGATGTCCCCAGGAATCAGGATAAAGGTACAGGATTGTGTCGGCGCTTACGGGAGCTCACTCAGCTCACGTCCGCATCGCTCGCGCGCTAGCCACGCCCCTCTCCACACATTTCTTTTATTGATCGTATGTATTCTGCAGGGTCCTCATCTGGCTTCATTTTACTTGTTAGTACTGATCCCATATCTGACGTATCTGGATTCAGCTCTCTCAGAGCTTTGCACACATGTGCTCTATAATTGTTAGTGTGCTCCGTCATGTATGTTAGTGCTTAATGTTAGCCCTTCACACCCTGCTTGCTGCCAAATTTTGTCACTTTGTTCCTCCACCAAAACTGTCAGTAAACACTTTGTCTCCTATGGCCAGTGGGATTCCTGCTGTCTCCTCCTCAAACACATATATCCATTTGCTAGCCCCTGCCATTAATGAAGGTGAACTGTAAACCAAATTATCCGTATCCATCATTTGCCAGGGTTACGTAATGTACTTCACCTTTTTACTTCTGTAGGGGGGGGCAATTGAGTTTGTGCTCTGGGCTTAACCCCTCCCTGCAGTCTTTTCGCTACTGCCATCCTTGCCTTTCTGCTTTGAGGTCTATTTCCCCAGTACCCCTTTAGTTCCTCTGTTTCCTCTTTTTCCCCTTCTTTGCTCCTCCTTCCTCTACCCACACTTGTTAAATTGCAAGTGTCAAATTCGTCATCTCGACTGTCATTGTTACTACTGTCCTCGCAGTCTGAAGCAGTATTATTACGTTTCTGTCATGTCTGGCTCGTCCTTTTTGTAAGGACGGCATGTTATCAAACAGTGAAGACAGACACAAGTGATCACAGTTCAAGGGTGTTTATTGAACTTCAATGGGTTGGTTGAACGCCTGTCTGAACCTAAATCTAAGGATGGGAGCAAGCTACGACCATCAAAAAAGAACACAGTACTAGTCAAGTCTCTGTCAAAATAAAAGGGCCTATACTAATAAACCTATTGCCAATCCTTACTTCTAAATACAATATGGTGCGGGACAATAGTGTATGCAATAGTAACAATTTTGAAGAAATAATGTGTCGGGATAGTTGGCCAGTTGGCTTTCCTTCCCCACGTTTTCAGCACGGGTCAAGGTGGAACGTTCGAGCTACGCATACACTCTGGCTTCTCTGCCATGAGGATACAGTTCAAAGCATAGGCATCGGGGCCTTCTGCCAAAGCCTCTTTCCCGATAAGTCTCTTACTGCAGAGGGCCTGTCGTAACAATCACGCACCAAAGTTCCTTTCTTATCAGGATTTTCACATTCACAAGTTCTTGCTTCCAGTGTTCATTATGGGTCTCCCTCCTTCAGGCTCAGACCACTTTTTTACCACAATGTTCACATTTGGTCTCCCTCGATCGGGCTCGGACCATGGATCTCTCTCCCTCAGACACTGATCAGATCTGAGTAATATCACTTTCTACGTTTTCCTCTTGATAATCAAAAAACAAAGGCTTTCGAAAGTGCAATGGGTTTTGTTTAAACTGTCGCAGGAACACTTTGATTCACTTCACACAATGTTCTTACCAATCTTCTATTTTCATTTCTGCCACTTCTTGGCTGGATACCTTATAGAGACCTTCAATTGAGCACCCTTGTGGTGCCTGACCACTCCGTCACTGGTATTGTATTTTTCTCCGTAAATGTTCAAATGTTCAAACATCCATGAGCAATTAATATTTCCTCGCAATCATTACAATCTTGTTCTTGCTCTCTTTATACAATGTTTAAACAATGTTGCTGCTTCCAACCTCGACTTCAACACCGACCGGTCTTGCATCAGTCTCCCCCACTCACTGGCTGTGTTCTCTCTCTGGCGCTACCTTGATCTTGAAGCCAAGGACGGTACCACAGCGGCTGCTGTTCCTCTCTGACTTGGTCAGCCATGCAGGAGGGCCCCGGGCATCTCTGACACACAATACAGGATTCTTCAGTCTGGTTTCCTGGCCTTATGCTTCACTAATCTGTAGGACTCTGGAAAGTAACAGTTTATCTGAAAAGGTCAAGGGTATCTCCCTCCTTGCGTACCCCTCTTGGTTTGCTGTCTTTCTTCCCTCGTTCAGTTGCCGTCAGGAAATTACTGTTCCTTTGTGTACTTTGCCTCACTCAGAGTGTGCTCTCGTGTTCCGCCTTTTATCCGTGTGGGGAAGTTTAATGGAAGTCAGGTGTGAGAGATAACCAGTAATGGCCTGACCTTGCCTGACCATAGTAGTGGGACATGTCCGGTACAATGCTTGGGTGTGAGTCTGTTTTCTCCCAGAGTGGGCTGTCCCTGTGTTTGTGAAGGGAACCGGGGGTAGGGTGGTAGAGTTTCTAAATATCGGGTAGGATGGGGTAAAGGTGATACAGGGAGGTGGGTACCGCGTCTTGCCATGAAATGTCCCACTCCCCGAAGACCCCTCACCCAGATGATCCTCCTCACTGGTCCACCCCCAGTAATTAGATCCAAAAGCGATGGTCATGTCCTGACCACCTGGATGACCGATCCTGCAGGACTAGCGGGTGAGACACCTTCTGCTTTCTCACATCTTCCGTGTCCTATCCCGGTCATCAATTTTAAATTGTATACGTCCCGCTGTCCATTCCAGCTGGTCCTCTCCCTTCTCCTGCCCCTTTCCTTTTTTCTCTATATACCTCTTCATTAACTTTTCTGCTTTTCTTAACATTGAGTCCAGTTGTTGTCGTGTGCTTCTCTTAATGTCCTCTAAATATGTATTATTCCCTTTCTCTTTCTTATCCTCTGCAAGAGGTTCTGGCTCTGCTTTATTTTGTATTGTCTTTTCCCCACCTGGAGATGCCCGCCTATGATTTGTTTATCCTGCAGCAAGCTTTAATAATGGATACAATGCATATGGAGGGGGTGGAGCATTATACTTCTCATCTTCCCATTTTTCCTTCTTTTTTTCTGCTTTAGTTCCTTCATAAAGCTTCCAGAGACATAAAATGTCCTGTCTCTTTTTGAGCTTTGCACCTTTGTATGTCGCAGTCAGAAATGAGTACATACCATCAATTATATACTTTTGAAAAGTTTCCCCTATGGGACATTCCTGATGACACTTCCCCACTGTCATTCACCCATTGAAAGTGATATTTTTAACACATATGATTGATTGGTGCATCCATGTATTCGGATGACAGTATTGTGCCCTTTTTTAAAGTACTCGTTTCTCCCACCTTCTATTCTTGACCTCTCTCAAAACACTTTTACCCCTTCCTCGCTCACTCACTTTTATAGTTACCGTCTTACTCGTTTGTCCTATTTCGTTCACAATGGCCCTCTCCACGGGCCGCCACCTTAACAATTATGCCCTATGTTAATTTGCCAAGGGTTTTGTATCAACAATGCCCCCTGCATGTGCTACACGGCCCTTCAAATATTTACATGTTAGTTCAGCTCTGGGCCCTTACGTGACTTCCAGAACCACAATGAACATAAAACACAATAACTTCACCATATCACAACAAACTACTAACGTTTCAACAAAACACCACTGCATATGCCTCTCTCTTCTCCTTCTCTTCACAATTTCAGTACTCCTTAACCCGTAAATAAAAAATGATGCAACTCTACCAATTGCCTGCAGAACATGCAACTCTCATCTAATAAGGTTTGCCCCTCACTATGCAACCCTCTGCACTAATGCAGATGTGCCACCACCCACTCACTCCTTATCCATTAAGTAGACCTAAAATCTGCAACTACTATGGCCAATCGCCCTCCACCTCTTGAGGGTGCTTCCTAAATACCATAAAAATCCCTCCCCCCTGCAGATTCATGCACGGATAAACTTGCGTATACTTCAGAGATTCTTGAGTCTTCTCGACCCTGCAGTCTTCCTTTTAAAGGCTGGTACCGCCTTCTGAGCACAGAGTATTTCGACCAGGCAGACCTTTGCGAACTCGGTCTCTGCACGGCCTCCTCAGTGTAGAGCTCTAAGGACTGGTCTGCAAATGCTGTCCTGCACTCCTCCGGGAGCACGGCTGGAATTCTTACGCCTGTTTGGAAAAGCTCCAATCCCTGTGCGGGCCACCAAATATGTACTGCGGGTTGCCTCAGAACTCACAAATGGAAATTACAAAAGTGATCAAATAAAGGAATGTACACCAGGCAAGAAGTAACACAATTTAATCTGGGCACAGGCTCATCTGGGAAAGCAAATTCACACAAAATGCAGAACAAGACTGCATGAAGGCGCTGTCAAAGATGCACCCAAAAAACAAAAGCTTTTATAATCATACAAACTAATTAGCATCAACACATATTGCAACATTAGGATAATACTCCATGCAAAGCTCATGTCAAGTCATGTAATTCCCCTATAGAAGGACATACATTATCTTGAGATGATTGAGTCCTTCAAACCTTACCACACCACCCTTGCCCCCCTCTGTGATGTTACAGTTCAGCCCAAAATTCCCACACCATAGTGCCAAAACATTGAGACATTTGAGATGACCAGCAGATCTTTATTCATCTGCCCAGGTCATCTCCATCCATTTCTCATGGAAATACAACCTATCGTGACACTGAAAGAGCCTTGAATCATTGACAAGTTACCATTTTAATATTGCATCTTAGGAACTCTTCAAACCTCTTCCCTCACTGGGATGTGCTAAGAGGCAATTTGAAACAGCCTTGCGGCACTGCGAAACCGTTGGTACACCAGTTTCATTAAACTAATATGCAGAATTATAAAATGTTTTTGCATTCACTGCCTTTCCCCGGCACCCATAAGCTTCGCTTCCTGACCTTGGAAGTATCAAAGACTGTTTGTTTCGTACCATATAATCCTGGGAACATGTAATTTGCAATGTGCTGCCAGCCTCTGCAGCTACTAAGCATGGTAATGAAATGTGAATTCATTCTTAGTGAAAAGCATGCTCTGAGACCTGTTTACAGCGCCTCGATTTAATGTTAAACCTGTATACTTACCTGTAACCCACTTTTATCGCCTATATGTTATTTGGTTGCAACACAATTATTCAAGGCATTCTCCAGCCTAGTACTTAGAACTGTGCCGCTATCAACGAAGCCCTTTCCCTTTTTAGTGGGCTAATCCTGCAGCTGATAAGTTTGCACCTTTTTTGCTGTGCTGAACTTGCATTTTTACCACAGTAGTGTGGAGCAGGGAGTAGTTAGAGTGGAGGAGGAAGGAGTATTAGTGGAAAGGTCGTCCGTTCATCCATATTCTGTGTATGTCATTAAAGGGGTGGGTTGTTAGTGTTTTTTTAGTATTAGTTTGTCTATCCTATTAATTTGATGGAAGACCCCTATTTTTATACAATGCTACTGTTGTTTTGGATGCTTCCTTGCCATCTCATACCCCTCTTGCAGAGTTTAGCCTGCCTTTGGCGATGCTATCTTAAAGAGACGGCTACCTTAAAGAGACGAAGGAGGTGTACCATTCATGTTGTCCCTGTTTCACCTTTATTATTGAGATCACTGCTGGTTTAGTTTAGTAGTGTGGGACTGAGTAGGCATTCAGAAAAGCCCAACTCATCCCTGTACTCCTGCAGAGGTGTAGTCGTTTAGTCACAACCACGTATCTCATTCAAAACTAGGATCATCTCTGATATAATGAACAATTGCGAAGGGGACATCACTGTTCCAGGATAGATGCGCATTTCACTGTGTACTGTATCAAGAAAGGCATGCATTATTCAGAACAATGCAACATGTGTGTGTTCAAGTGCATACGCATTTCTATCACTAGTGATCTTGTGAGCACTCCAGCCTCACAGCAAAAGGGGTGCAAATACAAGAGCACGAGCCATGGAAAATGCACAGTCCACCTTGACGGTTGCTGCCTGAGGTCTGAGAGAAACCTGAGGGTAATCTCCCAAGTAGACCTCGGGAGTGGATTATTCAGGTGGCCTGGGAAAGGCTGTCACTTTCAGATCCCAACCCTGGGGGTGGAAGAGCGAGGGAGGATCACGTGGGTAGGAGAGCCTGTAGTCATGTACAGGGGAATACCCCAGGTGAGACGCAGTACTACACCGCAGAAGAAGTAGAGGTGAATGAAGTCTGGGGGATTTGTCTTGGCTATTCTACATATACCTCCCTTCTTTCCAAAGAAGCTCCCTTACTCAAAATCAGTCACCCCTACAAATCTAACAATCCCTCTACGAACCTAAACCCTGTTATTTTCAAAAACCACAATTCCTAGGATTCCTGTTTTTCTGCTTCCTATCCGAACACTTTCAGTCCTTCTTCTCCACGTCCCTCTGATTATGATCTGTCACAACCCCAGTCTATTCGGACCAAATACTTCCATATCCACAAGCCCTCCTGTTCTTTTTCCGACAATAACTCCAATCATTTTCATTTTTTTTTTTCATGAAACCTACCCAACCCATCTTACCTATCTAAGTTTACCAAAACCCCTAGGACAAAGAATATCATTCCTCATGTCACTCCCCCCTTTTCCTTCCTGAACCCTTTCTCCCGACACGAGAAGACAACGGACTAACGATTTTGTGAACTGCGATAAACCTGTTTACCTGACATGTCCCAACCCAAGGATCAGGTCGAGTCAGGCAATTAACCTGAATCACACACACCTAACGGACCTTTACTTTCGCCACAGGGATAAAAGGTGGGGCACAAGAGCACAGAATGAGCAAGGCAGACAGCACGACCTAAGAGCTAACTCAGCATGGCAGTTCAAGAGGAGGAGAAATACTGCGCAGACTGAGAGGGTGTCCAGGGGAGAGTCAACCTTGTTGTTTCCGACCAAGGCCTGTGAAGCCTCTGAAGAGTGAACACGAAGCCCACGAACAACAGCCAACGTGTGCTGCAACAGATGTCCACGGTACATGAAACCCTCTTCCACTGATTGCCAAGCCGAGGGGAGGTGCTTGTCTCGATGGTACCAACCTTGACTCCAGGGAGAAGGAAAGCCAAGAGGTTCATCACAGACGGTGAGTCGAGGGGAGAACCAATAAGAAACGGAACTGTGGTGAGCGAAAAGTAGCAAAGTGGCTATTTGTACTTTGAATAAACAAAGAACTGATGATATTTTGGAAGTGGGAAAACCAGCAGTAGAGGAGTCGGGCACCACGTGGGTGCTCGCTCAAGAATCTCTGGGCGATTACCCAACGGTAAAAGTCAACCATAACCAGAAGGCCTTGAGAAGAGGCAAAGAAGGGTCAAAATGGTCCTATAGGGGTCTCGTAAAACCCTCTGTACCGTCAAACGTCTTTAACCAACAGAGAACTGTGAAAGCTAAGGAAAATGAATCGCGCATGTTGAAAGATAAGGGAAGTGAATCCTGCATGTTGAAAAATAGAAAAAAAAAGATTTGTGACGGTGAGAAGCATTGCAAGACAAGGGGAGATGAACTGTCCCCCTTGTCATTTGGGATACGAGCCCGGCCAAGGGAAATCCAGGGGTGGAAAGTCACTGCCCAAAGTTCAGTAAGAAACTGTGTTTCGTATAGATTGGCAAGAGTCAACCCAGCGGAGGAATGCTAATGAGAATGGGCGAAGTCTAAAGTCTGTTGGTAAGAATTGGCAAAAGTGAACCCGGTCGAAGGAAGCCGACAACCAGGGACAAAGCCTGAAGAACTTTTTAAGATTTGTGAAAGCGAGGAGTATTGCAAGACAAGGGGAAGGAAGTGTCCACCTTGTCATTTTGGGTTCCAGCCCGGCTGAGGGAGATCCAGGGGTGGAAAGTTACCACCCGAAATTCACTAAGAAAGAAACTGTTTTTGTTAAGTTGTAGAAGACGACTTGTGAGGGGTCAGCGCCCAGAAGAGGTGGACCCAGGGATGAAGCCATCACCCAATTTGTTCATTGAACAGGAACTCTGTGTTTGTTTGTTAAGAGCATCAGGCCTCGAAGGCAAGAGACTTTTATTTGAACCAGCGAAAACCCTGATAGCTGCTACGCAACTGTTAGCTTGTTCTGTTAAGGCTTGAGCTGTGCTGAGCTCCAAAGTCCCACCTTGTCCCGTGCTAAAACGTGGGGAAGTGAGACCTCGCGGCAATCATATCCTGACCTATTATTTGTGAGCATGTTTCCTTTATTTGAATATCCTATCCCGTACTCTTTTGTATTTAGCATAAGGAATTGGCAATAGGTATTTCTTAGTATAGGTCCTTTATTTGGACACAACGCCACTAGGACTGCTTTATTTTCATTTGATGGTCGATGCTTGCTCCATCTTATATTTAGGTTTAGTTTAGGCGTTTTTCCACCCTGCATTAACAGTTTAATAAACACCCTTGAACTGTGATCACTTGTGTCTGTCTTTACTGTTGCCACCACGAGTTCCTTACAGGTCCTGCCACTACATCAGCGGCACTGCCGCTAGGACTCTCCTGCCTCCCGTGTCCCTGATGCTGTTGGTGCTGCCGCCTTCCACTCGCCGCGATCACGTTAGAGGTCCAATGACCTACCCTGCCCCCTTCTTAATCCATCTCAGCAGGGCGTCCCTGCCCTGGGTGTTCTGACTTAAGAACAACCCGTTTACACGCTGTATCTGTCCCTGGTTTGCCCTTTTTTCGCACCTGTTCATGCGCCCTACTTGCTTCTCCCATCACCTACTATACCTGAACCCCCTTTTACTCTGATCTCTACTCACCAGGCCTTCACCCATTCCAACTAGTCTATCTCCTCAATGGTATCCCCCCAACTTCTACTTGCATCCTGCAATATAAACAACCTCCCCTATTCCCGTCTCCCGTGATCCTGTTCCCTCCTTTAACATTGGCCTCCTTAAAATGCGCTCTGTGTGCAACAAATCCCATTCCATGCTTGACCTCTTTCATCTCAACTTAGACATTCCTTGTCTGAACAAGACTTGGATCATCCATAATACTTCCACTACTACTTTACTTCATACTTCCTCTTCTCGTTTCTCCCCTCAACCCCCGCTCCTATGGTCGCGGAGGCAGTACTGGCCTTCTCTTTCACTCTTCTTTGACTCTTACATCTCCTCCTTCTGGTCTACTTTCCCTTTCGTCCTTTGAATATCATCTGTCATCCTTTTCCAAGCCTTTTCCCACATATTATCACTATCTATAGGCCTCCAAGCCCTGCTGCTGATTTTCTCGATTAACTCGATTCTTTGCTATCTTTCCTTCTTCCTTCCAGCTCCTCCTCTTTCTCCTTGGTGATTTTAACCTTCCATTTCTTACTGCTTCTGCTGAATCCCCTGTTTTATCTCTTATTGATTCCTATCACTTAAAACGTTCTTCCTTCTCCCCATTCTCACCAGTCAGGATCCTGCATTTATCTTCTATTCTCTTCCCTCCCCTCTGCTTGTACCATCACTGTCCTGTTATGCTTTACTGTGTTCACTGTGTCCTGAATTTGTGGTAAACCAGGGCTTGTCGCTCTATTCCTGTCTGCTTGCGCTTGTCCTGCCCTCCTCCCCCCTCCTATCCCATGGTGCTCTCTATCTCTCCTATTTTTTCTAACTGCTTCTCCATTCTCCATCCTGCTCTCCTCACTAAATCTGGTAGGAAAAAGTTTAAAAAGGACATCCTGGTCTCCAACCCAGGCCTCTCTATCGCTGACACCTATACCAGTGCCTCATCTAAGGAAACTCTCACTGACATCCTCTTTTTCGTGCCTTCACCTGACCTATGGACCCTTCATATGGTCTCTGTGCTCTCTCCTTTCTCCTCTTCTCCCATTAATGGCGGCACCCGTTGGGATGTCCTCTTGGCCTCCTTCCACTCCTCTAAGGCCATCATTAATGTCTATGCTAATGGGACCGTCTTGTTCCAAGGCCCTCAGGCCAACCTTCACCTCTTTGATAGATGCTTCCCGCGCCTCATCAACTTCCTTTCCTCTCCTGCTGTCCCCCGTTCTCTGTCCTCGGCTACCTTGCCTCTACCCTCCCTCCCTGCCCCCTCCCTTGCTCCTTCACCTCCGCAGGGCGTACCTCTGATCTGTACCCCTCCCCGGAAGTCCTGTAAAGATGGCAACCTTCTCCACATTGCCACTCTTAACTCTCGCTCTGCCGTCAAACATTCCTCTGATATCTGCCGCCTTCTTGAGGAACTGGACCTTGACGTACTCGGTCTCACTGAGACATGGTTCACGGTCAGCTCTATCACCAGCTTTGACACACTCCTACCTGACGGCTACAAGATCCTCTTCGTGCCCAGGCCCAGCCATGCTGGGGGGGGTGTGGCCCTTATCTTCCCTGAGTGGATTCCTGCCACGACTATTCTCACGCAGACCTACTCCTCTTTCTAATGTCTTGTCTGCCGACTCTCTCTCTCTCTCTCCTAGCCATTCCCTCACCGTGGCTACTATCTATCGGCCACCTGGTCAAATTTCCTCCTTCCTCTTCGAGTGGGCGGACCTCTCCTCCTCACTCCTGTCCTCAACCACTCAACTCCTCATTCTTGGAGACTTCAACATCCACCTGGATGCCTCCGGTCCCCCCTCTGGACTCTTTCGCGACCTCTGCGACTCTCTCACTCTCTATTCTCCCGTCTGGGCCGACCCATTCTGCAGGGCACACTCTAGATGCCCTGATCTCTTCTGAACTTCCCCACTCTGTCCCTCTCTCCACTCCTCTCTCCTGGAGTGATCACTTTCTCCTTTCTTCCCACCTCACCCTCCCTACCCCACAGGCAAAGCCACTCTCATCACTGCCACCTTCCTTCTCGGTCATCCGACCCATGAAGCGTGTGTCAGTTGAGGCGTTTGCTGCCACCTTCTCGCCCCCTCCTCCCCCCTCGGCTGACTCCCATCCTGACACAGCCCTCTCCTCTCTCCACTCTGCTATATCTGATACTCTTGATATCCTTGCCCCTGTCATGAGAATCCACCTGAAGCCCAAAGCCAAATGCAACTCCTGGTATGACTCTGATCTCGTCACCCTTAAACGCAAGTGCAGGGTGGCAGAGAGGAAATGGCGTGCTTCATGTTCATCCTCTGACAAACTGGCCTGTCGCCTACTCCAAAGGCAATACCGGCTCTCCGTTCTTGTCATGATGCCTACCTCCAAGGTGCCAGACAAGACCCAGCTACCCCAGAGGCAGACATCATGTCTTCAAGGGAAGTCATAACAGCCTCAAGTAGGGGCTCTTTGGACTCAGTCCTGGCGCCTTTGGCGCCAGGCTCATATCGGGCCACAGTCCTGGCGCCATAGGCGCCAGGCTCATAAAAGGGAACTTTGTGTTAAATGTGCTTAGTGTTAACTTACTTGATGCAGACCATGCTGCAACATCCAGGCCTTCTGAGGCCTGAATGGGACTACTTTATCTTTGGAACTACTTAACCACACGGGTGTGGTCAGGGGAGGAATACATACCTGAGAGGAAGGATACATACCTGGAACTACTTTGAAGGCTATTTAAGCCACGCCCAAGCAGCAACTCACGCTTCGCGTTGTTCTGCATCTAGCAGCTGGACGCTCACTGTGTTTGCTCCTGCATTCTGTCTTCTGCCACTCCTGCCAGCATCCTGGAACACCTGCAAAGAGAGAAGAGAAGAGAAAAGGGTAAAGAAGAGTCCTTACCTGCTAAATCCGCATTCCGGAGACATCTCGCTGACGGTCCTGAAAAGGAAGACATCCATTTAAAAGCACATCGCATCGATCGCTGCAGCGCCGCATCTCACTCACCTGTACAAGGTACCACCACGTTCTACGGCGACATCTGGACTCGCAGCCACATCACCGCGCCTAGGGAGAAAAAGTCAAGAATAAAGGTGAGAGGGGAAAGAAAACAAGGAAACCTTAATTTCCATTACAAAGCTTACCTGTTGGGTTATTCAAACTTCATTTTGGGTTGGTGCCACATCCTGGCATTTCCGGACCCCGGCCCCTAAGGGGAAAAAGAGACATCAGCGTTAGTGGGCGCATGAAAAGACGTTACCCAACGCCCATTAAAGACTTACCTCATTTCTTTTGGATTGATCTTTGTTTCGGGTCGGTGGCGCATCCAGGCATTTCCGGACCCCGGCCCCTATGGGGAAAAAAGACATCAGCGTTAGTGGGCGAATGAAAAGACATTACCCAAAAGCCCATTAAAGACTTACCTGATTTCTTCTGGATTGAGCTTCGTTTCGGGTCGGTGCCGCATCCAGGCATTTCCGGACCCCGGCCCCTATGGGGAAAAAAGACATCAGCGTTAGTGAGCGCATTGATACAAGGACACTGAGAGAACTCTCATCAAGCTCACCAGAGTCTCATTCTTCGGTTCCACAGCTCTTCTCGGAATAGTTTCTGCACCTGAAAAAGAGACAACGAACAGTTATTATTGCGGAATCATACTCATTAACAGAATCCTTACGGTACTATACCGGGAAAACACAACTTGAACCCTCTACAATCAAAATCCCAGTGAAGTAACTGGATACAACGCGCCCCTGCATGAGAAGCAGGATGGAGAGCTCAACCTTTCAAACCCTAAGGTGAGACTTCACGTGGGGTGTCGCAGGAGGGTTTCGTAGAGGGGTGAGAAGGGGGCGGGAGGCTTATACTTTCTCCCGCAGATTGTTAATACTCCCTTTTCACATACAGAAAGATATTCCTGCGAGCCAGACAAGCCAGATTTGAAGGTCCGGTCCAGTCCATCTTCCGGGTCCTGCGCTTCACCATAAAAGAAGCAACAACACTCCAAACCAGACCTGCGCCTCCGTGGGAGTCAGGTGAGCGTAACAGAACGCGAAGCCTACCTACAATTTCCCACCCGGGCGCTATGGAAACTTCCGTGACAGACCAGCTTGCTCAGCTTTTGGGGGAATTAAGGGCAGAAGTACACTCCGCCCGCCAGGAAACTAATGCTCTCAAAAGAGAATTAATCTTATCCAAGGAAAGAACTGATGACCTGGCCAAACGATTGTTGCAGGGTCAAGCAGGACAAACTCCTTTACCTAGTTCTGGGGGTAATGCCTCGTCAATGGTTTCGAATAACCCGGTACAAATCAATCTACCTGGAAACATGCCTTTGGCCCCGCCTGAACGTTTTGCGGGGGACCCCAAGAAATATGCCGTTTTTATGAACCAATGTCGCCTACACTTTCTATGCAGACCTGGGGCCTTCCCTAATGATCAAACCAAGGCAGCCTTTGTATTATCTTATCTCAGTGGCTGTGCTGCCGATTGGTCTGTTCCGTTGGTAAGTCAGGATGACCCAATTCTCCCGGATTTTCAAAGCTTCCAGGCGAGCATGGAAAGATTATTCGCTCGACACTCTCAGGGACAGGCCCTTGACAACGAACTACTATCCTTACGACAAGGTAACCAAGATCTCTTATCTTATATTGCCACCTTTAATAGGCTGGTTGTAGAAACGGGGTGGCCCGAAAATAAAAGGATCACACTATTTCATCGAGGCCTGCGGAGAACTTAAGGATGTTGTAGCTCAAATAGTAAATCCACCTCAAGCCTGCGCAGAATACATAGACTTAGTGGTCCAACTTGACCACAGACTGCAAACTAGAAAAGCAGATCGGTCCAAGTTCGAAATTCGAGTGCTGATCAAAACTCACGCTAACCCTAAGAGTACCGACGTTCCAGAACCTATGCAGATCAGCGGTGTTAAAGGACCATTGACGCAGAAGGAACGAGAGAGAAGACGGCAAAAGCAACTATGTCTCTATTGCGGGGCTTCTGGTCACTTTCTACGAGACTGCCTAAGAAGGTGGTTGGAGCCACGGACAACAATTTAATAGAACCTGATTCGGGAAACGGTCAAGCCCGACAAGCGTAGAGGTCTGCTTGCCAAGCTTGAAAACAGACTTTTTGACCTCGCATTTTGTCATGCCAATGGTGCTCGTGGACCCGAAACAGCCTCAGCGGTTGCATGCTATAAAAGCATACATCGACAGTGGAGCTATTGGAAACTACGTAGATTGTGAATTGGCCTCCAGGATTAATCTTCCTCTCCGTCCGAAAGTGAACAAGGATGTCATTACTACAGTAGATGGAACCGAAATAGCCTCAGGGCCGGTAACACATTCCACTACAGAAATGACACTAGTGGGACAGGATGGACATCGGGAAGCAATTGTGATCGATGTAATCAAGGCCCCACAATTTCAAGTAATTCTAGGAATCCCTTGGTTAGAAACACATAATCCTCGAATTGACTGGCGAGAAAAGAGAATAACCTTTCCTGATTGTGAACTGACTTGTTATCCAAGAAATCCAGATATGGGTCTGGCCACAGTAACTTCCACCACGATACAACTACTGGTTGAATACCTAGAGTTCCAAGACGTTTTTCAAAAAGAACAGGCGAACACGTTACCTCCCCACCGGTCGTACGATTGTCAAATCGACCTGGTACCCAATGCTCAACCGCCCTGTAGTAGGATTTATGCTCTTACTGAACCTGAGAACGTTCATTTGCGTCAGTATTTAGATCAGTATCTTGCCAACGGTTTTATTCGCCCGTCAAAGTCTCCTGTTTCCTCAGCTCTGTTCTTCGTGCCGAAAAAAGAAGGCGACCTTAGAACATGTATTGACTACCGCGCCCTAAATCAAATAACGATTAAGAATCGTTATCCTCTGCCTCTGATCCCTGAACTTCTTGACCAGGTAAAAGATGCTTGTATATACACCAAGTTAGATCTCCGAGGAGCTTATCACCTGGTACATATAAAAGAAGGCGACGAATGGAAGACTGCATTCCGCACAAAATATGGGCTCTTTGAATATCAGGTGATGTCCTTCGGATTATGCAACGCACCTGCCGCCTTTCAATACTTTATGAATGATGTTCTTCGGGAACTTATCGATGTTGGTGTCATCGTATATATCGATGACATCCTGGTATACTCCTCCTCGGAATCCGAACACAGAAAACATGTCAGGGCAGTTCTTGAGAAATTGCGCCAGCACAACCTGTTTGCGAAACTCGAAAAATGCGTTTTTCATACCACAGAGGTTGAGTTTCTCGGATTCATCCTGACACCTAAAGGAGTCCGAATGGACTCGCGAAAGGTGGACGCCATCCTCAAATGGCCATCTCCTAACTCTGTTAAGGGGGTTCAGAGTATGCTTGGCTTTGCCAATTTCTATCGAAGATTCATCCCGGAATTTTCTCGAGTGGTTCAACCCATAAGAGCCCTCTTACGGAAGAATAAACGTTTCGAATGGACTCCTGAGGCAGAACAGGCCTTTCAAGACCTAAAGACCAAATTCACCTTCGCCCCTGTATTTAAGCATCCGCGCCCAGATCTCCCTTACATTGTTGAAACCGACGCTTCCAGTTTGGCCATGGGTGCTGTCTTGTCTCAAAGGGATCCAGAAACTAACCAGATGCACCCTGTAGCCTTTTGGTCCAGGAAATTCTCGGCTCCTGAAATCAATTACGCAATCACCGACAAAGAATTACTAGCTATTAAGTCCGCCTTCAAGGCTTGGCGTCATTACCTCCTCGGCGCAAGACACACCATTACGGTGATTACAGATCACAGGAATTTGCAATATCTAAAAACGGCCAAAGCCCAATCATCCCGCCAACTCCGATGGGCTTTATTCTTTGCAGAATTTGATTTCATAATCACCTACCTCCCTGGTTGCAAGAATGGCAAAGCGGACGCTTTATCCCGGATTGGAATGGATGAAACAAATTCAAACTTAGAACCAGTACCAATTATACCCGAACAAAGAATTTTAGGCTTGACCTCTTTACAAACTATAGAGGACGTTCAAACTCGAGTTAAACAACTTTTAAATTCCACAACCTTGCAAGAATGGGCTCAAAAGGGGTCACACTTTTCCGTTAATAACGATTTACCGTACTTCCAGGGGCGGTTATTTCTGCCCAACAAAGAACTGCAAGAATTGGTCATTGCTCACTATCATGATACAATAATGGAACGACATCCTGGTATCGCAAAAACTGAGGAAAAGATCAAGCGACAATTCTGGTGGCCATCCTGGAGAAAAGACATAAAATCTTTTGTGATGTCTTGAGGAGTTTGCGCCCAAAATAAAGGTCAAAAGAAGAGACCAGCCGGTCTCCTACAACCCTTGGATATTCCACCGGCCCCTTGGCACACCTTGTCAATGGACTTTATTACCGACCTGCCTCCTTGCTATGGATATAACACTATCTTGGTAATCGTGGATCTGTTCTCCAAGATGGCCCACTTTATCCCTTTAAAAGGGGTACCTTCAGCCTCCATCTTGGCCAAGGAATTTCTGGAAAACATAGTTCGTATGCATGGTTTTCCATCCATATTAATCTCAGACCGAGGAAGCCAATTTATTTCCCATTTTTGGAGGAAATGTTGCCAACTGGCACAAATTGGTGTACGCTTATCCACTAGTCACCACCCCCAGACCGATGGTCAAACCGAGAGGACTAACCAAACCCTTGAACAATATCTTCGGTGCATGTTGCATCAATCTGAAAACAGCTGGAAAGATATTCTATGGATCGCAGACTATGCATATAACAATTCTGTACATTCTGGAACAGGACAAACCCCTTTTTACACCTTGTTTGGTCATCATCCTAGAACCTCAGACCTAGACCCTCCTCAAAACCTGGAAATGCCTGCAGTTGATCATTTGCATTCTACTATAACCCGAGCCTTCAAGGAAGCTACAACTCATTTGCAACAAGCCAAGAAAAAATACAAAGAAAATGCTGATCTACATCGGAGTGAAGCACCTTCGTACCAGATTGGAGACCAGGTGTGGCTGGCAACCAAGCATTTGCCTCTCAAAGGACCGCAGACTTTTAATCCCAGATACATTGGACCCTATCCCATCAAACCTATAATTAACCCGGTGGCCTTTAAACTCGATCTACCAGCCAACATGCGAATTCATCCCATTTTTCATGCATCACTGTTAAAACCGGTGCAGCCTGGAACCAGACTAAGCAAACCACCTGAACCAATTCAAATCGATGGGGAATTAGAATTTGAAGTTAAGGACATATTGGATTCCAAAATGTTAAAATCAAAACTCTTCTATCTAGTTGATTGGAAGGGGTACGGACCTCAGGAAAGATCTTGGGAACCAAGTGACCATGTACACACCCCGCGATTAGTGCAAAGATTCCACCGAAAATTCCCAAGCAAGCCGAAACCCCCAGAAAGGACGACCTTGGGAGGGGCCTTGGGAGGGGGTACTGTCATGATGCCTACCTCCAAGGTGCCAGACAAGACCCAGCTACCCCAGAGGCAGACATCATGTCTTCAAGGGAAGTCACAACAGCCTCAAGTAGGGGCTCTTTGGACTCAATCCTGGCGCCTTTGGCCCCAGGCTCATATCGGGCCACAGTCCTGGCACCATAGGCGCCAGGCTCATAAAAGGGGACTTTGTGTTAAAGGTGCTTAGTGTTAACTTACCTGATGCAGACCATGCTGCAACATCCAGGCCTTCTGAGGCCTGAAAGGGACTACTTTATCTTTGGAACTACTTAACCACACGGGTGTGGTCAGGGGAGGAATACATACCTGAGAGGAAGGATACATACCTGGAACTACTTTGAAGGCTATTTAAGCCACGCCCAAGCAGCAACTCACGCTTCGCGTTGTTCTGCATCTAGCAGCTGGACGCTCACCGTGTTTGCTCCTGCATTCTGTCTTCTGCCACTCCTGCCAGCATCCTGGAACACCTGCATAGAGAGAAGAGAAGAGAAAAGGGTAAAGAAGAGTCCTTACCTGCTAAATCCGCATTCCGGAGACATCTCGCCGACGGTCCTGAAAAGGAAGACATCCATTTAAAAGCACATCGCATCGATCGCTGCAGCGCCGCATCTCACTCACCTGTACAAGGTACCACCACGTTCTACGGCGACATCTGGACTCGCAGCCACATCACCGCGCCTAGGGAGAAAAAGTCAAGAATAAAGGTGAGAGGGGAAAGAAAACAAGGAAACCTTAATTTCCATCCATTACAAAGTTTACCTGTTGGGTTATTCAAACTTCATTTTGGGTCGGTGCCACATCCAGGCATTTCCGGACCCCGGCCCCTATGGGGAAAAAGAGACATCAGCGTTAGTGGGCGCATGAAAAGACATTACCCAAAAGCCCATTAAAGATTTACCTGATTTCTTCGGATTGAGCTTCGTTTCGGGTCGGTGCCGCATCCAGGCATTTCCGGACCCCGGCCCCTATGGGGAAAAAAGACATCAGCGTTTGTGAGCGCATTGATACAAGGACACTGAGAGAACTCTCATCAAGCTCACCAGAGTTTCATTCTTCGGTTCCACAGCTCTTCTCGGAATAGTTTCCGCACCTGAAAAAGAGACAACGAACAATTATTATTGCGGAATCATACTCATTAACAATCCTTACGGTAATATACCGGGAAAACACAACTTGAACCCTCTACAATCAAAATCCCAGTGAAGTAACTGGATACAACGCGCCCCTGCATGAGAAGCAGGATGGAGAGCTCAACCTTTCAAACCCTAAGGTGAGACTTCACGTGGGGGTCGCAGGAGGGTTTCGTAGAGGGGTGAGAAGGGAGCGGGAGGCTTATGCTTTCTCCCGCAGAATGTTAATACTCCCTTTTCACATACAGAAAGATATTCCTGCGAGCCAGACAAGCCAGATTCGAAGGTCCGGTCCAGTCCATCTTCCGGGTCCTGCGCTTCACCATAGAAGAAGCAACAACACTCCAAACCAGACCTGCGCCTCCGTGGGAGTCAGGTGAGCGTAACAGTTCTCACCAAGAAGAGAGCCCTTATCCAAGCCCGCATCACTGCGGCATCTAACAATTTGGCCAAACTCTTTAAAATCTGCAAGGAGCTGGCCAATCCTGCAGCAGTATCTACCTCTCCTGTCCCCTCCCAGGCCCTCTGTACGGCACTGGCCTCCCACTTCTTTTCAAAACCTCAGGACATCCTGTCCTCACTCTCCTCCTATCACCCCCCCCTCTATTCCCTGCCCGGCCTCTGGCCCCTCTGCAGCCTCCCCTCCTCTCTCCTTCTCTGCCTTTCCCTTTTTTTCCGCTGACGAGGTTTCGAGACAAGTCCGATCTGTGAAAGTCTCGTCAAAACAGGTCCACCCCTGTTCCTCCAAAACTATCAAGGACCACATTGACTCCTTGGCTCCTTCCCTTGCTGACTTCTGCAATCACTCCTTCGCCTCTGGAGTCTTCCCATCCCCTCTCAAGCACTCCCTTGTGCACCCTCTTCTTAAGAAACCCTCTTCCGACCCTTCCTGCCCAGCTAACTATCGCCCAATCTCAATCACTCCCTTCCTGGGCAAGCTCCTGGAGAAACTGGCCATCTCCCAGCTTAATCTCCATGCTGAATCTGTTGGTAGCCTTCATGACCATCAGTCTGGCTTCAGAGCCGCCAGAAGCACAGAAACTGCTCTCCTGAACATCCGTGAGGATCTTATCTCGAACCTTGACTCTAACATTCCATGCTTGATCTCTCTTCTGCCTTTGATACTGTCAACCATACCATCCTGCTAAACCGTCTCTGTGATAACCTGGGTATCACTGGTCAGGCTCTGGCCTGGCTGACCTCTTTCCTCTCAAATCGACCCTCCCAGGTCCAACTGGGATCTTTCCTCTCTGACATCTTTTTCTCTACCTGTGGTGTCCCCCAGGGTTCTAACCTCTCGCCCTGGCGGTTCAACCAGTATCTGGCACTTCTTGCCCACCGCATCGCTGCTCTCTGCCCCAACTTTCAGTGCTATGCGGATGATACCCAGCTCATTTTCAGGCTACCCTCGGCCTCCTCTTCTCCTTCCCTCATCTCTGACTGTCTTTCCGCTATGCAGGAATGGTGTGCCGCCAACAACCTCTGCCTTAATACCAGCAAGACTGAGATTCTACTCATCGGCACACCCACTCCCTCCTTCCCTGCAGCTCTTTGGCCGGCCTCTCCTGGCCCTCTTCCTGCTCCTACCTGCAAGGCAAAAAACCTCGGGGTCATCTTCGACTCCACACTCTCCTTCTCTCCTCACATTTCTGACGTTTCTAAGAAGTCACACTACCAGCTGCACCTCCTTAGAGGCATCCTTCCTTCCCTCTCCTTCCCCCAGAAGCTCACTGTCTCCAGAGCGCTGGTTCTCTCGAAGCTGGACTACTGTAACAGCCTCTATCTAAATCTGCCTGCCTCTACTCTCCGCCCGCTGCAACTCATCCAGAACAGGACTGCGAGACTTGTCCTTGGCCTCAAGCCCAGGGACCGTATCTCTCCAGGACTAAAATCGCTACACTGGCTCCCTGTGGCTGCGAGGATTAAGTTCAAAACCCTCTGCATTGTCCACAAGGCCTTCTGGGGCCTTGGGCCAAAATACCTTCAACTCTCTCTTCCTAAATATCTTCCTTCTCGAGCTCTTCGCTCATCCGCCTCCAACTCCCTCAGGGTCAGCTGCTTCTCCAAGCAACGAGTTGGGGGGAGATCTCTCTCCGCAGCAGGGGCCTCCCTCTGGAACAGCCTTCCTGCCTCCCTGAAACTTGAGGAGAACCATCTCCGGTTCTGGAAGCACCCCGAAACCTTCCTCTTTGCTTCTGCTTTCTCTCCCCCTCTCCCCAGCTAAATCACTGAAACTGTACTGAATCCGCAACTGGGCCACTCGCCAAGCCACTCTCCCCTTGGCCCAGACACTCTCCCCTGCACTGCCTCCCTGGCAACCCCTGCACTACGGGACTGTCTCTGTATCCCTACAGCCCCCCCTCCCAGCACTAGTCTGCACTTATCCTGCACTTGCCACCAGCTGGCCCTTATTATTTATCTTGTATTTTACTAATCACTTTGTACTGCACTTTCCCCTCTCCCTTTCCCCCTTGCACTTTTCACGTCCCCCCTACCCATGCACTTGCGCAATCTGAATGACACCTGGCCTAGTAGGATAGTTTGTCTGTCTCCCCTTGTTCCCCCCTCCCTGCCTCGTCGCGCCTTGAAACACTTGTGTATAGGCGCGTTATAAATGCCATATCATTACAAATGCCATATCATATCCTGTTCATTCCTCAGATCATCTCCTTCTTTCCCTTACATTCTCTTGTCCTTCATCCTCTTCGAGGGGATTGGGTCCTCCGACGTATTCCATATCTATGACGGGTAATGTCCACAGCTGTGCTGCTTCGGAAAATCTTCGGCGTCTGCGTCGATGTGCTGTCCCTGAGGATCTCCAACGGCCAACGTCACCCGATGTGATAAGTAGGGCGCACAACGCCCATAGCCTTAGTTCCGATTTTTCCACGAACGTGTTCGCTTCGTGAATCTCGGTATGCCTCGACTCTTTGGAGTTTTCTGTTTTCTTCTCGGTTCGTAAAACCTGTTGGGTTTTTTGTGAAGACCTGTTCGTGGCGATGTCTACTTCGTCTTCAACCCCGCGTCCGGGCTTCAAGAAATGCAGGGACTGTGGGTCCAACATGTCGGTCACGGACTCGCACGACGCCTGCCTCTGGTGCCTCAGGGAGGCCCACGATACGGACGATTGTGTCGACTGCCAGTCGCTCACGGCAAAGGCCTTGCGGGAACGCAAGAAGAAGCTGTCGGTAGGTCGGGTGTCTAAGCCCCGGAAGTCGAGGTCTGCAGGGCTTTTGACGGATGACCCGAGGGGCGACTCTCCGCGTCATCGTCGGAAGTCTAGTGGGCCTCCTTCCAGGAGTCGGTCCCGCCACTCCTCCGCCTCTTCGAGGCATTCCTGTAAGCGCCGGCATAGGTCGCCTTCCCGGTCCTCTTCCGAGGACTCCGCCTGTCGGCGGGTCGCTTATCCCTCCATGCAAGCGACACCGGAGGAATGGGCTTCCTTCGGGAAGCAGATGCTAGTGATTCTTGAATCGCAGGGCACCGGTCTGTCCGTGCCTCTGAGTGGGGGCAGTCGGCACCGGTCGAGAGACACCGCTCGTACACCTTCGGGCTCGGGTGGGTGGCACGGCTCGCGGGAGAGGTCCCGCTCGGACAAGGGTAGCCGTTCTCGCCATGCCCATTCCAGGTCCCGGTCCTCGACGCGCTCGAGACCGCGTGATCCTGTGCCGTCTTCCAAGAAGACGTCGACTATTTCTCTCTAGGCTCTGCCTACGAGGGGATCGTTGATGCTGTCGTCGCCTAGGTCGTCGAGGGACACGCTCGGAGCTCTGGCTTCGAGGCCTGTGTCGACGCCACCGATGCTGGCGGCGCTGCAGCTGACGTTGACGCTGATTCGCTCAACGCCGTTTCTGTCGACACCGGCGCCAACTCGTTCGGCGCCCTCGACGCCTTTCGAGGCGGTGGTGTCGGAGGGGCCCCGTGGCACGGGGTTAGCCCCTAGAAAAGTCTCTGGCTAAGGTCAGGCACTGCTTTGGTCCCCAGATGTCTTCCTCTCCCCGCCTGGAGTACATTTCAGAGGGTGATGAAGGCTCTGATGACGGCTTGGTTCCGGTTACGGTACCAGATGAGCTTATCTCGGGCCATAGCCAGTTTGATGACCTGAGGCAGTCACTGCATGATGCCAGTGGACTGGACACCTCTCCGGAGGAGGAGTTTTGTAGGCCGGAGCCTGGCACTCATGCCGATTCTTCATATCGGCGCCTTATGTCTCAGGTCACCGAGTACTTGGGTTGGTCAGCTCCCCCAGGGGAGTTCATTCAGGATGATCTCAGGGATATCCTTGATCTTGGTCCCTCCACTGACCAGGTTTTGCCGTTTCATATGGCTCTGCAGAGAAGGGTGGCGGCGGCTTGGACTGCCCCTGGGAGTCTCCTGGCAGTGGGCAAGTCTTTGTCGTGAAAATACCGTCCAGCCAGTAGCGACCCCTGCTACTTGTCCAGGCACCCCACTCCGGAGAGTTTGGTAGTGCAGGCGGCTACAGCCCTGGCAAAGCAGGTGTCATATCCTACCATCCCTCCGGATAGGGACGACAAATGTTTTGATGGCTGGGCGATGAAAGTGTTTTCTTCAGGGGGTATGGCGCTTCAGGCGGCCAACTCCGTATGTTCCTTGTCTCGTTTCACACACACTCTGTGGAACTGTGTTGCATTAGCAGCTGAACGTATTCCCGAAGGGGACGAACGGGATGGTTTCCTTGCTATGGTCCAGGATGGCAAGGATGCCATGTGTGAGGCCGTTCAGTCGGGTTTGGACCTGGCAGATTGTGTCAACCGGTCCATGGCGGCGAGCACCGTAATACGCAGGTTTGCATGGTTGCGGAAGTCTGGGTTCGCTCCTGATGTGCAGTCCCGGCTCCTCAACATGCCCTTTGACGGTGAACATCTTTTTGGCAGCAAGGCTGACGAGAGCCTTGAGAGGTTGCAGTCCTCCAAAGCAACAGCGAAGTCGTTGGGTGCTGCAGTTCGCCAACCTTTTCGTCCTAGGGGACAGCAATGGAGGGGAGGTTCCTTTCGCTATTACTCGTCTTTCAGTAAAGCGAGAGTAGCTAGCAGTCAAAGAGGCCAGCGTAAGAGTGCCAGAGGTGGAAACAAGGGTACTCGAGGTGCCAAGGCCGCTCGAGCAGTTGCCTCTTTGCCCTCGGGCAACGCCGCAGCCGCTACCACTCAGTCATGAGGCCAGGTCCCATGGTTAGCCGGTTGGGAGAAGGCTGGCGCAGCATCTTGTAGAGTGGCGCGCCATTACTTCAGATGTGTGGGTTCTGGAGATCATAACCCACGGCTACTGTCTTCTTTTCGGCAGAGGCCTCACGACAATCCACCGGGGAACCTCTCTTTGAAGAGTCCGGATCCGCTCCTTGCGCAGGAAATTCAAGCCCTGCTGGAGAAAGGTGCCATAGAACTGGTGCCTGTAGCGGAGAGGATCAAGGGATGGTATTCCCCTTATTTTTTGATTTCGAAGAAAGACTGGGGATTGAGACCCATCATGGACTTGCGCGGTTTGAACAAACTCCTCAGGAAGGAAAAGTTCAAGATGGTTACTCTCTCTCAAGTCCTCCAGGCCCTTGAACTTCAGGACTGGTTGGTGTCTCTCGACCTCAAGGATGCTTACTTCCATGTGCCGATCCATCCCAAGCACAAGAAGTACCTGAGGTTCACAGTTGGCGACTCGCACTCTGTTTTGGGTCTTGCCGTTTGGATTGACCTCCGCCCCGAGGGTGTTCACCAAGCTCATGGTGGTGGTGGCAGCGCATCTCAGGAAAGGGGGGATTCACGTCTACCCCTACCTGGACGATTGGTTGATCAGGAGGAGCTCTTCCGAGCAAGTCCTGGATCATCTGTCCATCACCTGCCACTCCCTTCACAAGCTGGGTTTCTCCCTCAATTTAAAGAAGTCCAACTTGACACCAACGCAGCGGCTCCAGTACATTGGAGCAGTGCTCGACACATCCCTGGGGCAGTGTTTTCCTCCCCAGGTGAGGGCTCTTCACATTCAGCAGATAGTGCACAAGTTTCAACTTGCCCAGAATCTCCCAGCGTCCGAGTTCTTGAGACTGCTCGACCTCATGACATCCTGCATTCTTCTGGTGCCAGAGGCTCGTCTGCGGATGAGATCTTTGCAGTGGGCACTCAAGCTCCAGTGGTCTCAGTTCTCCGGCAGGCTGTCGGACCCTGTTCAGGTGCCGCCCTCGGTCGCCCAGGACCTTCTGTGGTGGGCCGTCGAAGGCAATCTGATGAAGGGCGCCCCATTTTGGCTGCCCTGGCCGGAGGTGACGATCGTGACGGACGCATCCCTCACGGGATGGGGAGCTCATGCCAACGAGTTGACAGCGGTCGTTGGTCTCCGTCGGAGTCCAGACTCCATATCAGTCTGTTGGAGCTGAGGGCCGTCAGGCTTGCCCTGAAGGCTTTTCTGCCGACTGTGCGAGGAAAGAGTGTCCTGATTCCAACGGACAACACGGTGGCCATGCACTACCTCAACAAAAAGGGGGGGCAGGGTCACTTCCTCTGTGCAGGGAGGCGATGCAGCTCGAGTTCTGGGCCATCCAGCAGGAAGTTTCGATCTCGGCTGTTCATCTGGCCAGAGACGACAACGAGATGGCGGACGCTCTGAGCAGGCAGAGCACGATCTCTCCCGAGTGGGAGCTGGCTCAGGAGATTCTCCTGGAGATCTTCGCCCTTTGGGGGACCCCTCAAGTAGATCTCTTCGCCTCCAGTGTCAACCGCAAGTGCGAAAGGTTTTGCTCGCGGGAATTTCCTCCAAAAGGAGCCTTAGGGGACGCGTTCGTTGTGTAGTGGTCATTCCCACTGCTGTACGCATTTCCTCCAGTCCCCGTCTTCCCGCAAGTACTGCAGAGGTTACTGAGGTTCGGTTCCCAGATGATCCTCATTGCTCCGGCGTGGGCCCGGAGGACGTGGTACCCGGACCTTCTCGACTTGTCCATCTGCCCTCCACGTCGTCTTCCCTACTCAGACGATCTGCTCTCACGGGAGGTGGGGTCAGGTTCTCCATCCAGAGGTCAGGTCCCTCAACCTTCACGCTTGGCTTCTGAAAGGTTGAGGTATAAGGATTGGGACCTCCCTGAAGACGTGATGGAGGTGTTGCTCTCGGCCAGGCGGCCGGCAACAAAGTCTCTGTACCGCTGCCGTTGGAGAAAGTTCTGCGACTGGTGCAGAGTTAAGAATGTGGATCCTTTTGAATGTGACATTCCCATGGTTCTGTCTTTTTTGCTTTCTTTGGCCCACAGGGGCTTGCAAGTGGGGGCCATTAAAGGTTACCTGGCGGCGCTGTCCATCTTTAAGCGCTCGTCTGAAGAATGTTCTTATTTTAAGATTCCTTTAATTTCTCAGTTATTGAAAGGGCTCACTAATGTGTTCCCTCTGTCACCTTTTCTGGTGCCCGGTTGGGATTTGAACCTTGTTCTTAAGTTTCTTATGGGTGCTCCGTTTGAGCCTTTACATTCTTGCCCTTTGAGATTGCTAACTCTTAAAACTGTGTTTTTGGTTGCGGTTACTTCCGCTCGCAGAGTGAGTGAGTTACAGGCACTTTCAGTTAAGCCACCCTTCACTGTGTTTCATAAGGACAGGGTTGTCCTTGGAGTTCGTCCTTCTTTTCTTCCGAAGGTGGTTTTGGATTTTCATTTGAGCCAGAAGGTTGTTCTTCCGGCATTCTATCCTCCTCCACATCCTGGTAGGGAAGAGGAGAGGCTCCATAGGCTTGATCCTAGGAGAGCGTTGAGCTTTTATATTTTGCGCATGTCCCGGGTCAGAGTGGATGATCAACATTTCATTGGTTACGCTGGAAAGCGTTTGGGACAAGCTGTGACGAAACAGACTGTCTCGTTGGATTATTTTAACTATCTCCGAGTGTTACCGCTTGGCGGGTAAGGACCCTCCGGCTGGCTTGCGGGCCCATTCTACCAGGGGAGTAGCTTGCGTCTACTGCCCTGCAGAGGGGTGTTCCTATTCGTCACATCTGTGATGCACCCACCTGGGCTTCAGTACATACTTTTGTACGTCACTACTCCCTCGATTCCATCAGAGGGCAGGATCTGGCCTTTGGCAAGGCAGTCCTATATTCCGCAATTTGATTGGGCATGCTAAATTTGTGTTCTAAATTCTTTTCCCACCTCCTTCCTTGGTACTGCTTTGGGAGTCTGTCATAGATATGGAATACATCGGAGGACCCAATCCTCTCATAGAACAAGTTACTTTCTTACCTGGTAAAGTTCTTTCGATGGGATGGTCCGAAGACTTATTCCATATCGCTCCCTCCCTACCTTCCCCGCTGCAGAATTTCTTTTGCGATTGCAGCATGCGTTCCGCAAGGCCTTGTGTGTCTGACTGGCAGAAAACTGGTGGCACACGTTCTGGGGGAAAAAACTATAACTGAGGCTATGGGCGTCGTGCGTCCTACTTATCACATCGGGGGACGTCGGCCTTCGGAGGAGGTCCTCAGGGACTGCGTATCGACGTCATCGAAGCAGCACAGCTGTGGACATTACCTGTCATAGATATGGAATACGTCGTCGGACCATCCCATCGAAAGAACGTTACCAGGTAAGAAAGTAACTTGTTCTTCTCCCCCCTCTCTCAACTCCCTCCTACTGTCGCACTCTCCGATCTTTCAACACTCCCTCTTTTCTCCCCTCCCTATATTCCTCTGTTCCACCCATTTCATAGTTTTCTCTCTTTTCTCCAGATGATGCTTAATTTTCTCTGTGTCCTCCCCTTTGTCTACCCTCGACAACACCTGCCCCTGGTGTTCTTTTAGCCCCTGTCGAAGGCCCCCCAACCATGGCTCACTCCACCCTTTCCACACACCGCTCTAATCTTCGGAAGGCTGAGCAGTGCTGAAAAAAGTCCCAGTCCCCCTCTGACCTCTCCGCTCTCTCCTCAATACACTCTAATCATCTTGCTTTACTCTTTTCTCAAAAAGCTATTTCTCTAATCTCACATCTTCCCTCTCCCACCACCCTATCGACTCTTTCAGCTTCTGCACACAATTCTCTCTCCCCAGTCTCCTGATTCTTCTCTTCTTTCAACTCTGTCTTCCTCTGCCTTTGCTAATTATTGCACATCTAAAGTCATCTCTCTTCGCACCTCCTTTCCCCCTGCTACTACCTCTCCATATCCCCCCCACTGATCTTGCACCTCTACTCTCTTCCTTTTTTTCCTCTTTTTGACCTCAACACCTTTGCTCTTCTTACTCATACCTATCCCACTACCTTTCCCTCAAACCCACTTCCTTCTTCCCTCATTCCTCAAATCTACCCTCATCTTATTTCTTATCTCACCTCTCTTATTAACTCTTCTCTGACCCACTCTTGTTTTCCTTCTTCTTTCAAATGTGCGCTTGTTCTCTCTATCCTGAAAAAAAATCTGTCCTGATCCTTCTGTCCCTGATAACTTTCGCTATATTTCCCTCCTGCCTTTTCTCTCCTAGCTCTTGGAGGACGTGGTCTACTACTAGGCTTCTTCCTAACTTCATTCTCTTTTTTCTCCTCTTCATGGAGCCGTCTGTCCCTCTCATTCTGCTGAGACTACCCTCCTACACCCCTCCAATTCTCTCCTCAACGCTTGTCATACCAATCTCTCTTCTGTTCTCATACATCTTGATCATTCTGCCACTTTCGACACGGTTGACCACTCAGTTCTGCTTTCCACTCTCACCTCCCTTGGTTTTTCTGGCTCCGTTCTTAAGTGGTTCCACTACTATCTACCTAATCGCTCCTAGTCGGTCACTTGGGCTGGAAAAACTTCGTCTTCCTGCCCTCCTCTCTATGGGGTTTCCCCAGGGTCGGTATTGGATCTGCTTCTTTTTCTCACTCTACACTCTTCAACTCTCCGCACTTATTTCTTCCTTTAACCTCTCATTCCACCTGTATGCCGATGACACCCAAATGTTCTTCTCCTTCACCTCTTTTTCTGACTCTTTACCTTCTACTGTCTCTAGCTGTATCTCTGCCATTCAACTATGGATGTCTTCCTTCATCTTAATCCCTCTAAGACTTGAGGTCCTCTTCTTCCCTGCTACTACTATGCCTCCCCTCATCCGCCTCCTTCCTTCTCCTTTCCTCCTTCGCTTCTCCCCTTTTCTCCATCATCTTGTGATTTTGGTGTTATCTTTGACCACTCCCTCCATTTCCTGGAATTTCTCACACTGCCTGCTCCTGTCGCTTTGCTTTATTCAACATACGTCGTGCCTGTCCCTATCGCTCCTTTCATGCTGCTAAGCTCCTCATCTTTTCTTTGGTCTTTTCTCACATTAACTACTGCTCTGCCCTCCTCTTTGGTCTGCCTGCTTCCCATCTTGCCCATCTCTGCTCTATTTTCAAATATTCTGTTCACCTCCTCTTTTCTCTTAGCCCTTGCTCTTCTATTACATAGACATTTTCTCTGCAATGTCTCTTCTTCCCTTTGAGTTCCATCTTCTCTTTCACTTCCTGTCTATCGTATTTAAGTGTATCCATGATCGTACCCCTATCTATCTCTCATCATTGGTTTTGCTCTATTCCCCCTCCTGAGTACTTAGCTCTCAGAATCAGTTCTTGCTCTCAGTCCCTAAACCCCCTTGTGCGTCTTCCCGCTTCCGTTCTTTTGCCCTACTCGCCCCCAAGCACTGGAATTCTCTCCCTCTCTCTAACAGTTCCTCTGCATCTATACCCGTTTTTCAAACCAACCTCAAAACTCATCTCCTGTCTGCTCTTTCTAATTGATTGCATATTTGTTTCCCACTGCTTACGTGTTTTTGGATTGTTTAACCATATTGCATGCACTGGCCCCTTTTGGACCTGTTGAGTGCTTTAGTGAAAGTGCTCTATAAATGAAATCAATACAAATACAAAATGTATGCAAAACGTATATAGTATTTCGCCCTTTTGTGGAGGTGCACATGTGCAAAGTTTTCTCTGTATGGCAAAATATCGATAAAACAATGTATTTCATAGTTGGAAACTCAGAAAGGTGTGCTGAACTGCAGTATAGCGAAGGTACAGTAGGTAATCTTGACAACCAGTGGAGTATTTCATCCAGCTTTGTATGTTAATTGGAAGAAAAACAATGATGTATGGTTACTTTCTATAAAAGTAAAGTGTACACATTTTGCAAATGACAACTTTAATGTACAAACACGCCATCGAAATCTAACTATTTCTCTCCCACAAGCAGAGGCCATCCGATTAAAACAAATGTAAAATTAACACCACGTCAGAAAAATTCCTGTACTCACTTTAACCCCACTAATGATTTAAGCTACCTGATGTGCAAAGCCAGTGTGCATTTCAGAAAAGGGGTCCCTATAGTTGGTTCTGTGCTTTGACATCCACCATGGACCCACCTGCCTCCCATTGATCTGATGGACAAGGATGGGCTCCTGCACCTTCTGGAAACCACCCAACATGCCTTTTATTGCACCATGCAGATCTGTTTTGCAAAGCATGCTGTGCATAGTCTGCCATCTAGTGGTTGGAACAGAGCGTTTCACTGTGTTTACTAAAATGCTTGCACTAGACATCAGGAGGGATCCGTAATCGGATCCCTGTATGACCCTTAAGTACCTCCCAAAGGTCTCCTGAAAGGCGATGCCATCTTCAGATTGTTTCTTTCTTCCATCCCTTAGTTCACGAAGTGGCGTCGTGGAAAAGAAAACATTGGAAATAAACAGCTTCAGGACACTGCATCAAGACACCGATGAGCTTCAAATACTTTTTGGGCAGCAGACAAGGTTGTACTTAATACATATATTCATTTTTGCTAATTTGATTTATCGTCAGTGCTTGCATTTTGTATTTGTATGCAGGGTTTTGTACAGAGTATACCGATCTAGGAACCAACCGAGCACTGTACAGGTCGTTCAGGGTAAAATATGTGATACACAGAAGGGCATTACTATATTTGACCAGCTATGGTGGTGTGGTGTGATGTGATGTGGGAATGCAAGAAGTTTAAAACTTCAGTTTCTTGGGCCTATTGACAAAACTCCTTTTTACAGTGTTATCCTGATAGACAAACACTCATACACCAAGACACTGAAGACCATTAAGGTTCTGTCTGGTGTATGCTATGGAGACCAGTAAGTCCATAGCTTCAGTGTTGGTGGACGACCAAACCAAGGTAAAGAAACTACTGCCCAATAATGACCTTAGAACCCGAGTACCTGGAGACTGAGTCAGTACTTTCTCCTAGAAAAGAGACAGATAGTAAAGAGATCCATTTGGTGCATCACAACACTCCTGGCTTTTATCGCCGAAAAATGATGTTTCCACTGAGCATTGTGGTAAGTCAGACATAGGAGATGGACAAGAAGACATGCTTGCAACTGAGCATTTTTATTAAAGGAAATAATCCCTATGCTAATTCTACTACTATGATGAGTTCCCTAATCTTCAAAGAAAACAAAAAACGAGTGCTTGTCAGGATGTCTTACAGAAATTATGTCTTCTTTCCAAACCTCTGCTACCCTAACATGTGCCCTACCACTATTACAAAAATATAACAAAAAGCTAGCCTAGGAAATAATTACTTCCTTTATGTTGGCTAGTGGTGGTTGGTTTTCTGACCCCCCACTGTGACAAATCCCAGGAATTCATCTTTTCTTCCCCAGGGGTAGCCACCTCCTTTGGGACTAGAGAGTTGAGCCTGTTATGCAATGCACTGCCTAGGGGACAGAGCAAGCAGGGTCTCACTCAGGGTGACCACCCAACCGCCTGAGGGGGCAAGCAATCCCCAAGCAAGGCTGCTTTGCAGCTCCCTTTCATTCGGAGTCTCAAATATGTATGGAATATATGGGGATAGAGCAAAACTCTAATGTTCAAAGTGCTATATAAAGAACTGGCTTGGTCACTGACCCCGTTTTAGTAACACCCTTACCTGCAGAGGTGGACCAATGGTGTCTTCTCTCTTGTTCAGGGGAGGAAGGCTTTGGTCTCTTGCAGATGAGTAGGCCAGCCTGAGGGCAGGTGACAACTGTGTTGGGGCACACCTAAGAGAATGCCTCCCTTTCCCGAGTAGCCTGGAGACCATGCAGAGAATGTAGTGGGCGGAGGAAAGACAGAGCCGGCGGAAGGCTGGATAAGTGAGCCTCTGCCGCAGGCGCCACCAGTGTCGATGTCCGGAAGGAGGAACCGACGCACACAACTCAATCCCAAAGACATTGGAGTAGTGGTTCCACAATTACTGGAGAAGCCGCCTTACTGGTGAAGAAACACAGGTGTATGGCTGAGAGGCACAGAGAATTCCATGAGTGGCTGACGGCAATAATACACCACAAGGTGATGAAAACAAGGCATGAAACTTGTGACCAGAGCAGCTGAGAATCCCTTGATTGGTTGACACTGGGAATACCCCATGATGTGTTTATAACAAGCCACAAAACATACGGCCAGAAGAGCTGAGTAGCTCACGAGGGGCTGATACCGAGAATACCCACAAGGAGGTGGAAGCAAGCTATGAGACATATGGCCAGAGGAGCTGATACTTAGAATACCGCCATGAGTGGGTGAAACCAAATCACGAAAGATACAGCCAGAGAAGCGTCATCGCTCACGAGGGGCTGACACCGAGAATACCCCACTTAGGGGTGAATGCAAGCAACAATGAATACAGCAAGAGAGGCCACATAGCTCATGGGTGGCTGGTCCAGACAATAACCCAAGAGGTGGTGAAATCAATCAAGGAGAGATACTACCTGAAAATCAGAGTAGTCCACCATGGGCCGATCTAAAGAACCTGAAGATGAACTGTAGGAACTTTGTCAGCTTTGGTGAACTTACTTTTCTTTTTGAACCTTGGAAACTTTGTGGACTTGGTACAAGGACACTTTCCTCAAGACCAGGAGGGACTCTTTCTATGAGAGAGAAGGACTTGAATAACTTATTTTTGTTGAACTATAGCATCAGGCCAGCGCCTGAGACAAAGGGAAAGACCCAAAGACACATTAGGTATAGGTTCAGAAACTAGCAGCCTGGATCCCAAGTATAGTGGGAGTTAACTTACTTAGGCCAAGTTATACTGTTGTGTTGTAGTGGTAGGGTGAGCATAGGATATAATAGGTTTTGGACCAAGGATAGATGTTTATAGTGAGGCATCCTGACAAGCACCAGTTTGTTGTTTTCTTTGTAGTTAGGGAACCATCATCATAGATATAGGGTTAGTTGAGGTTTCCTTTTTGTGAATACAGACTGTTGAACCATGTGTTCTTGTCCATCTCACATGTCTGACTTGGCATAACACCCAAAGAAATTGTTGGTGCTTTCTACGGCGTCCGGCCTCCTGCTATAATTCAAATTCATTTAGCCCTTCTTTTCCTCTTGGTATTTGATCCCGGTTCCAACAGTTCAATCTCTAAATCTATCCAATATCTCTGGATGTGTACTCCTTCTTCAGAGACAACAGGCCTTAGTGATCTGAGCCTGAGTTTACTTGACTGAAAATGTCTTTCACCTCAGCTTGGGGGTCTCTTGCGTCCTGATGCATTTCTGGCATTACCCTTGTTCATCATTGCTTGGGTTGTGGAATTTCTTTCTCCCTCGTGGGATATCTGGATTCTCAGCCTGACATGGGCTATGCGGCTTCTCAGCACTGTTCAGGTTTTCGGTTTTCCAACCCCTTCGTGTGGTATCTGGAGTTCCAGCCAGGCATGGGCTATGTTGTGACCGCACCGCCTTCCACCCACTCCTCGATCTGTGCCATGTACCTGCATTTCGGCAGTGGTGCTCATTGGGGGAAGCAGCCTCTCAGACCAGCGCCGAACTGTGCCTCCGACTTCGTTCTGTTTTTAGCCGTCGGGTCTCTGGCGTTTGTTCCTTCAGTCTTAGACTGACAGGACTTGGGCGTCAGGATATGGCACCGGGAGACCGCTTCTGGTGTGGCTTTTTTTCACTTCTACTCAGCGGCTCCGAGCTTGTGCCTTCCTGGTAGCGGCAACATTCCGTGAACTTCCCTGTTCCTCCGCCCACTATGCCATCTGTGTGACTCTGCCTCCAGGCTCCTCTAGAGAGAGAGACATTCCTGCCTCTGCGTGGCCTCGAAATGCTGCTGCTCTCGTCCTCTGACTAGTTCTCTCTTCCTATGTCCTTTTCCCAGGACCTTTATGCTCCTTGTGAGGGACTAAGAGTCGGAGGCGGACACAAGGGTGGCATGTTGATTGGCAAATATTTTTAATCACAGCAAAAATGGGGGGGGGGTCAGGAAATCCTAATTAGCCCCACCCCTATGAGGGGTTTCCCTGCCTCAACAGAACTAGCTAATAAAACTCTCAGAATGTCTGAAGTAAAGTTTGCCGCCCTGTGTCTAACTTATCCATCACAAGCTAATCCTAATATAATGTGACAAGGCAAATGTCTTTTGGCTGCCGACCTGCAGCCCTGCTTTGCAGTTCAAAACAATAGTTTCAAAAAAGGTGTAGAAAAGCAAACACAAGTGCCACAAGACTCGAAGGGTTGCTTCCCTTTACAGCTTTATCCAAAGGGATTTCTGTCTCTTCAATGCTCAAGATTTGTCCTTATCTATGTTTGGCAGACCTGCCTCCAAGACTCTGCGACAAGGAAGAATGGCGTTTACACCTTTGCCAAGCCGTCCTGAGGGTTCCAGGCCCTTTGTGAGCAGACCCTGTTAGGCAGAATCATATGCAGTACCCTTCTGGAACACCACACACAATTAAGACTACAAGTGACAGTACAAATTCACCTTTGGTACAAGCCTGTACTACACAGTAAAGTGGTAGCGATGGCTGAGCAGCCAGACTTATCTCAAGAGTAAAGTGAGCAGTATCAATAGTTACACAAAGGACAGCAATTACTATGGTTCAAATAAACACTGACTCAAGGTTTCTGAGTAAAAGAATATACATTTATTTACACATCAGTTATAAAACATGTCACTATTATCAAGCAGTTGAAAAATCAATCTTAATACACTACACCACACCCAATAGATTCCAGACAAGTTAAGCTCAAAATGAAGTGTGAGCAAAATGGCACTCCAGTAATTTAAAAGGGAGGGAAAGACAAAGTTAGAAAAAAGTTGAGCAGCACCAACAAGTAAGTAAGCAGGGCAATCTAGAAAAAGTAACTACAGTGAGGAAATCAAATCAAGAGGCCTGGGCCAAAGTCAATGGACCAAAGTCTTTGCAGAGGATCACAAAATTCAGAGTAGTTCACGGTTAAGTCTTTGCCAAGAGTTCAGAAGGAAGTTGGTCGGACGAAAAGTTACTTTTAAAGAATAGAGAAGGACAAGCCCTCGGATTGGCAAAAGATTTCAAGCACTTTTACCGCGGTCGGACGGAACGAACGACCGGATTTGGACAGTACCTTAAATGGAGAAGAATGCTGTAGCTGAGGCGGACGTTCTTGGCGGGTCCTGCAAGCTCACGGTTCCTGAAGCAACTGTCGGACTGACACGAAGTAGGAAGACTGGAGGGTCCTGCACTGCCCAGGGAAGAAACCAGCAGCAGAGCAAAGCAACGAATAAAAGGTGCTCTCCTTAAAACCCAAGCAAGGTCCGGTCCTCCTGGCTATCCGGTTAACTGTAGCTGTGCACAACCAATTCGACCAGAGGAGGGAGGCCTGGCTTGTAGTTTGGCGAACTGGTTGATCCCACCAGCTCAAGGGAGAAGATTCCTTGCAGATCGTCCCTGTCATTGAAGTTTGGAGATTCGGACCCGCAGCAGGGCTTCACCGGAAGGTTCAGTCGTGGTAGAGGTCCTCTTCTGTCAGCTTCTCTTTGGTTCTCTCGATCCAGTGGCGACGCTGCCTTCTCAGTCCCAGAGACCTGCTTTTTATGCAGTTTTCCCCCATTCACACAGCCTAGCTGTCAATCACACAGCAGGGTAGCTGTCCCGGTGGAACAGTCACCACAGCCAATTACACAGAGTGTGACATGGGTCTCCACGGAGACCCTGTGCAGGGAGTCTCAAACCCCTCCCTCACATCCTGTCCCCCTCAGACATTCAGGCGCCTAAGGAGGGCTTCTGTGCAGAAGCCCGCTAAAGGACAGCGAACTAGGGAACCAAACCTGGTTTGGCACATAGAGTAAAACACAATAAAGACTTTTACAAAAAGAAATGGCGAATAAACACAGACGGAACCAAATAAAAGTAATTGTGGTCCAGAAGGTTTAAGTTCGAGGCTACTGAAGTAGCCTAAAACAGTACCAAGGCTATTAAAATTGACAACGGTAGAAAAAATAGGGAACATACCACTGCCACCCGCCAAATCTTAATGAAAAGGGAACAAAATGATGTTTCCTGAGAAACAGACAAAAAGGGATAACTATTAACCCTTTCCAGAAGATAGTTTGTACTGGGTATGTGGATTTAAAAAGACTAATAAAGTCAATGTCAACTTTACATGTTCTGGGAGACAGTAGTCAGTCCCAGAAAATGGAGTTTAAAGTGGGAAGTCTGAAAAAAACAACCCTGTGTCACTGCACTGAAGGTGCTGTGTAACACACAGTAAAAAGATGATGCCTATGGAGTAGGTGAGGCTCCACAGTCTATGAACGCAAACATTTTAAACACACACAGCAAAACATATGCAAGAGTGGGGAAAAAAGGCTCAAACTCTTACCAGGTGAAAAAAAGAAATCCTAGAAATCCAGCAAAGCTGCTGAGGGACTCAGTAGGTAAGGGAAATTAGCCATTCTGGAGGATTCTCCCCAACAGACCTGGCTCCCAAGGTACCACGGTGAGGAAGAATAGCCCGGCTCTCTTTCCCAGACCGTGTTGAGGGTCCCTGACCCTGTTTTCTCAATACCCCCATCTTGGTCCACTCTCCTTAGAGGGATATTCAACTATCCTGTTCTCACCGTCCCACTCTCTGGTTTCACTTCCACCCACAGCCTTGCTCTACTCTCCTGCCAAGCTTCTCTGAGTGTCACCTGTGCACGTAAGGTTGGTATTTCCTTGTCATTGGTCAGGGTGCAACTCCCCAACGTGGATACCGGACCCCCTTTGCTTGGTCAAACTCACTGTTCTCTTTATTTGATGTTTTCTGATGCCACAGCCTTGGTTTACTCCCCTGCCAAGGTCTATGAATTGTAAATGCAAAGTTTGTATCTCCTCTAAATTTGATGTGGGATATGTGTTCCCAGTGTGGGTCCCAGACCCCATTAACTATGCTGCTGTGCGTCAGCAAATGTTTACATACGTTCTTATTTCATTTAGCGTTTCTTGCATTCTCTGGGTCTCCCTAAACCCGGCCTCAGCTACCCTAGTACCTGCAGGGTGCTGGCAGCTGCTCTCTAGTTGTGTTCGGGTCTCCTGCGGTCTTCTGTTGTTTTCATTGCTACCCGGAGCCTTCTCCGGTGTCCCGCAAGCCTCTCCAGCAGCCAGACAGTGAGGTTCTGGTGCTCCGGCAATCCCCGCTCCCTGTCGAGCGTACACCCCCACTCTCCCCGCCCCCCCCCCCTCTCTGCGGGAAGCTTTATGCTTCATGGGATCCTTGTGAACGTGCTGCTTTCCCTGTCTGCTTCTCTGGTCTGATCTCCTTCGTGTAGCTTGGTAAGCTGTCTTTGTTCTCAGCATTGATCTTCATTGCTCTTGTTCTCTTTCTTGTCACAGTGCTACCATTGGATACCTTATGGGTGTTTTCCTTGCCAGTGATCTCCACCTGAGAGATATAGCAACAGTACATTTTGGCAACTGGTGGGGGTGTAACAGAAGGATTTTGAGGGAAGGTGGGAGGGTCAAAGCGATACTGCATTCTCCTGAAGTTTCACTACTCTCAATGTGGTCCTCCCTCCCCATGAGATCCTCCCACTGAGTACCACCCCCAGGGTAGTGGCCTCACCTCCCTGGCCTCATAAAACGAGGCTCCTCCATCTAAAGCAGTGTCAATACCTCTGGATTGGTCACATCCTCAATGGAGCAAGATGGGAGAATCCATTGGTTCTGCTGTTGGTGAAAGGACTGCAACACGTACAGGTCAGAAACCAAACCATGCACTTTTAAAGGGCGCTGTACTCTACTGCCCCACTCAATTCCCATATATAACCAACAATGACTTGGGTTACTGTGTTTTAGGGAGGTGGAGTAAAACACTTGTTTGGGGATTCCTTGTCCCCTAAGGGTAGTTACTCCAGTGAGATCCAGCTGGCCTTGTCCCCTGTTGAGCATATCAGGCTCACCTCCCTAGTCCCAAAGGGCTGGCTCTCCCTTGGTTAGAAGGGACAAATTCCCTGGATTCGTCACATACCTAAGAGGAGCCAGGAAAGCGACGCAGACACAGGGATTTCATGGTTTTGGTCATAACTTTTATTGACGAAAGAAAACAGGGTTGGGAAATGCCACTCTGTCCCTACACTAAGATGTGTATTTCTTACCTCAAACAAAACTAAGGGTCGGTCGCATGTCAGAATGTCCAAAGCAAAATGTCCTGTGAAAAAGTACTATTCGAGGGGATTGGGTCCTCCGACCTATTGTGCTGCTTCGGAAAATCTTTCGGCGTCTGTGTCCTGCGTCGATGACATCGATACGCCGTCCTCGAGGACCTCCTCCGACGGCCGACGTCACCAGATGTTATAAGTAGGACGCACGATGCCCGTAGCCTCAGTTCCATTTTTTCTGCGAACGTGTTCGCTTCGGAGATCTCGGCGCGCCTCGACTCTTTGGAGTTTGTTCTTTCGGTTCTTCGAACCTGTTCATTGTGGAGTATTATTGGGATGTCTTCCTCTTCTTCCACCCCGCATCCGGGCTTCAAGAAGTGTGGGGACTGCGGTTCCAAGATGTCGGTGACGGACTCGCACAACGCCTGCCTCTGGTGCCTCGGGAGGCCTACGACACGGATGATTGTGTCGATTGCCAGTCGCTTACGTCCAAGGCCTTGCGGGAACGTAAGAAGAAGCTGTCGGTCGGTAAGGTGTCCAAGCCCCGGAAGGCGAGGTCCACTGGGCTTTCGACAGACAATTCGAGGGGCAACTCTCTGCATCGTAGTCGTAAGTCTAGGGGGTCACGGTCCTGGAGTGGGTCCCGCCACTCCTCTGCCTCTTTGAGGCACTCCCGGAAGCACCGTCATCGGTCGCCTTCCCCGTCCTCATCTGAGGACTCTGCCCGTCGGCGGGTTTCTTATCCCACCAAGCGTTCCTCTCCGGTGGAATGGGCTTCCTTCTGAAAGAAAATGTTGGCGATTCTTGAATCGCAGGGCTCCGGTCCGTCCGTGCCTCCGAGAGGGGTCGGTCATGACCGTACTAGAGACACCGCTCGTACGCCTTCGGGCTCGGGTGGTCGGCACGATTCACGGGAGAGGTCCCGCTTGGACAAGGGGAATTGTTCTAGTCATGCCCGTTCCAGGTCCCGGTCCTCGACGCGCTCAAGCCCGTGTGCACCTGTGAAGTCTTCGAATAAGACGTCGACGCCGGTGGCGCTGAGGTCGTCGACGGACTCTCTCGAGGCTCAGCCTCCGAGGAAGTCGTCGACGCCATCGGCGCCCAGGCTGTCGAAGGACACGCTCGGGGCTCTGTCCTCGAGGCCTGTGTCGAAGCCGTCGATGCTGTCGGCGCCGCGCTCGACGTCGACGCCGTTTCACTCGACGCCCTCGACTTCTTTCGAGGCTGTGGTGTCGAAGGTACCCCGTGGCACGGGGGAACCCCCTAGAAAAGCTCTGGCCAAGGCAAAACATGTCTCTCTCCCTTATTTGGTGCCCACATTCCAGCCTATTGAATATATTTCCGAGGTGGAAGAGGGTTCTGAAGATGGGTTGTTTCCGGGCACGGTACCAGATGAGATTCTTTCTGATCACAGCCAGATTGAGGACCTGCGTCACTCACTGCATGACGCCAGTGGTCTGGACACCTCTCCCCCGGAGGTGGAGTTCTGTAGGCCTGAGCCTGGCACCCATGCCGAGTCATCGTACCGGCGCCTTATGTCGAGGGTCACGGACTACTTGGGGTGGTCGGTGCCCCCAGTTGATTTTGTGCAGGATGACCTGACGGATATCCTCGACCAAGGTCCACCCACTGACCCTGTACTGCCATTTCATATGGCTCTGCAAAGAAGGGTGGCAGTGGCTTGGACTGCTCCGGAGAGTCTCCCGGCAGTGGGCAAGTCTTTGCCGCGAAAATACTGCCCAGCCGGTAGTGACCCCTGCTACTTGATCTCGCACCCCACTCCGGAGAGTTTGGTGGTGCAGGCGGCTATGGCCCCAGCAAAGCAGGCATCGTATCCTACCATCCCTCCTGATAGGGACGACAAGCGTTTTGATGGCTGGGTGAAGAAAGTGTTTTCTTCAGGGGGTATGGATCTTCAGGCGGCCAACTCCATATGTGCCTTGTCACGTTTCACGCACACTCTGTGGAACTGTATTTCCTTAGCGGCTGAACATATTCCCGAAGGGGACGAACGGGATGGCTTTCTTGCTATTATTCAGGATGGCAAGGATGCCATGTGTGAGTCCGTTCAGTCGGGTTTGGACATGGCAGACTGTGTCAGCCGGTCCATGGTCACGAGCACTGTAATATGCAGGTTTGCGTGGTTGAGGAAGTTGGGGTTTGCTCCTGATGTGCAAGTCAGGCTCCTCAACATGCCCTTTGATGTTGAACATCTTTTTGGCAGCAAGGCTGACGAGAGCCTTGAGAGGTTGCAGACCTCCAAAGCTGCAGCAAAGTCGTTGGGCGCTGCAGTCCGCCAACCTCTGCCTTTTCGTCCTGGGGGACAGCAATGCAGGGGAGGTTCCTTTTGTTATTACTCATCCTTTAGTAAAGCGAGAGGAGCTGCAAGTCAAAGGGGCAAATGTAGAAGTGCCAGAGGTGGAAAACAAGATACTCGAGGTGCCAAGGCCGCACGAGCAGTTGCCTCTTTGCCCTCAGGCAACGCGCAGCCGCTTCTGCTCAGTCATGAGGCCCATGCTTCGCTGGTTGGGGGAAGGCTGGCGCATCATCTTGTAGAATGGCGTGCCATTACTTCAGATGTGTGGGTTCTGGAGATCATAGCCCACGGCTACTGTCTTCCATTCCGGCAGAGGCCTTATGACAGTCCAACAGGGAATCTCTCTTTGAAGAGTCCTGATCCGCTCCTTGTGCAGGAAATTCAATCTCTGCTGGAGAAAGGCGCCATAGAGCTGGTGCCTGTAGCGCAGAGGAACAAGGGATGGTATTCCCCTTATTTTTTGATTTCGAAGAAAGACGGGGATTGAGACCCATCATGGACTTGCGCGGTTTGAACAAGCTCCTCAGGAAGGACAAGTTCAAGATGGTTACTCTCTCTCAAGTCCTTCAGGCCCTTCAACTTCAGGACTGGTTGGTGTCTCTCGACCTCAAGGATACTTATTTTCATGTGCCGATCCATCCCAAGCACAAGAAGTGCCTGAGGTTTGAGGTTTTTCACCAAGCTCATGGTGGTGGTGGTGGCAGCGTATCTCGGGAAAGGAGGGGATTCACGTCTACCCCTACCTGGACGATTGGTTGATCAGGGCGCACTCTTCCGAGCAAGTCCTGGATCATCTGTCTGTCACCTGCCACTCCCTTCACAAGCTGGGCTTCTCCCTCAACTTAAAGAAGTCCCACTTGACGCCAACTCAGCGGCTCCAGTACATCGGAGCAGTGCTCGACTCGTCCTTGGGGCAGTGTTTTCCTCCCCAGGTGAGGGCTCGCCACATTCAGCAGATGGTGCACAAGTTTCAACATGCCCAGAGTCTCCCAGCGTTCGAGTTTTTGAGGTTGCTCGGCCTCATGGCATCCTGCATTCTTCTGGTGCCAGGCCCAGGTTGCGGATGAGATCGCTGCAATGGGCTCTCAAGCTCCAGTGGTCTCAGTCCTCCGGCAGGATATCGGACCCCGTTCAGGTGCCGCCCTCGATCGCCCAGGATCTTCTCTGGTATTTGTATTTGTATTTATTTTATTTGTATAGCGCACCAGGCCCAGGGGCAACCGGGCGCATCACTTAGTTACAACATAAGAAAAACAGACAGAACCATAATTACAAAGTTTACAAGTATAATACAGAATTTACAGGTATAATAATAGCAATGAGAGGACAAGCGGATTGTATATACATGTACAAATTAAGCAGAGAATCCAGAGCTAAATGTCCTGGGCGGCCAGCCAGGTTTTCGTAAGGTGTTTGAATCTCGGGAATGAGGGTTCTGCTCTAAGCTCATTAGGAAGCGTGTTCCAGAGTTTAGCTGCCAAGATAGGGAAGCTAATTCCACCTGATCTTTGGAGATTGAAACGTGGAACCTCAAGGCAGTTTAAATGAGCCATTCTGGGGGGTCTAATGGAGTTGTGGAGGGCAAATCGGTTGGCCAGGTAGCAGGGAGCTTGGCTATGAACGCATTTGTGGGTAAGAGCCAGGGTTTTCAGGGAGATAGTGTGGGACGGAGAGCCAGCGAATATTGCATCTGGTGTCAGATATGTGTTGGCGCCTGGGAATGTTGAGGGCAGCTCTAATCGCATTGTTTTGGACAATTTGTAACTTATTTAGCTTGCAGCAATTGGTGCCTAGGTACAGTGCATTGCAGTAATCAATCTTGGATACCGACGAAGGTAATCTGATGAGGGGGGCTCCATTTTGGTGACAGACGCATGCCTCACGGGATGGGGAGCGCATGCCAACGAGTTGACAGTCAGCGGTCGTCGGTATCCGTCAGAGTCCAGACTCCATATCAATCTGTTGGAGCTGAAGGCCGCCAGGCTTGCCCTGAAGGCTTTTCTGCCGACTGTGCGAGGAAAGAATGTCCTGGTTCTGACGGACAACACCATGCACTAACTCAACAAAAAGGGGGGGGGGGAAAGGTCACTTCTTCTGTGCAGGGAGGCGATGCAGCTCTGATTCTGGGCCATCCAGCAGGAAATTTCGATCTTGGCAGTTCATCTGGCCGGAGACGAAAACGAGACGGCGGACGCTCTGAGCAGGCAGAGCACGATCTCTCATAAGTGGGAGCTGGCTCAGGAGATTCTCCTGGAGATCTTCGCCCTTTGGGGGACCCCTCAAGTGGATCTTTTCGCCTCCAGTGTCAACCGGAAGTGCGAAAGGTTCTGCTTGCGGGAATTTCCTCCAAGAGGAGCCTTAGGAGACGCGTTTGTGGTGGAGTGCTCATTCCCGCTGCTGTACGCGTTTCCTCCAGTCCCCGTTATCCCGCAAGTGCTGCGGAGGTTACGGAGGTTCGGTTCCCGGATGATCCTCATTGCTCCGGCATGGGCCTGGAGGACGTGGTACCCGGACCTTCTCGACTTGTCCATCTGCCCTCCTCTTCGTCTTCCATACCAAGACGATCTGCTCTCACGGGGGGGGTCAGGTTCTCCATCCAGAGGTCAGATCCCTCAACCTTCACGCTTGGCTTCTGAAAGGTTGAGGTTTAAGGATTGGGACCTCCCTGAAGATGTGATGGAGGTGTTGCTTTCGGCCAGACGGCCGGCACCAAAGTCCCTGTACCGTTGCCGTTGGAGAAAGTTCTGCGACTGGTGCAGGGTTCAGTATGTGGATCCTTTTTCATGTGACATTCCAGACGTTCTGTCTTTTTTGCTGTCCTTGGCCCATAAGGGCCTGCAAGTGGGTACCATTAAAGGTTACCTGGCGGCGCTGTCTATATTTAAGCGCTCGTCTGAGGAGTGTTCTTATTTTAAAATCCCTTTAATTTCTCAGTTTCTGAAAGGGCTCACTAATATGTTCCCTCTGTCACCTTTCCAGGTGCCCGGTTGGGATCTGAACCTTGTTCTCAAGTTTCTAATGGGTGCTCCCTTTGAGCCTATGCATTCTTGTCCTTTGAGACTGTTAACCCTTAAAATTGTGTTTTTAGTTGTGGTCACTTCCGCTCGCAGAGTGAGTGAGTTACAGGCACTTTCAGTTAAGCCACCCTTCACTGTGTTTCATAAGGACAGGGTTGTCCTTGGAGTTCGTCCTTCTTTTCTTCCGAAGGTGGTGTCAGAATTTCATTTAAGCCAGAAGGTTATTCTTCTGGCATTTTATCCTCCTCCACATCCTGGTAAGGAAGAGGAGAGGCTCCATAGGCTGGATCCTAGGAGAGCTTTAAGCTTCTACATTTCATGCATGTCCCGGGTCAGAGTGGACGATCAACTCTTTATTGGTTACGCTGGAATGCGTTTGGGACAAGCTGTTACTAAGCAGACTTTGTCTCGATGGATCATCTTGGCAATTTCCGATTGTTACCGCTTGGCGGGTAAGGACCCTCCAATAGGCTTACGGGCCCATTCTACCAGGGGTATGGCTGCCTCTACTGCCCTGCAGAGGGGTGTTCCTATTCGTAACATCTGTGATGCAGCCACTGGGCTTTGGTCTATACTTTTGTACATCACTACTCCCTCGATTCTATCCGGTGGCAGGATCTGGCCTTTGGCAAGGCGGTCCTTTGCTCTGCAATTTGATTGGGCATTCTAAATTTGTATATTCTAAATTCTTTTCCCACCTCCTTACGTTGGTACTGCTTTGGGAGTCTGTCATAGATATGGAATACTTCGGAGGACCCAATCCCCTCGAAAAACAAGTTACTTTCTTACCTGGTAACGTTCGTTCGATGGGATGGTCCGACAACGTATTCCATATCGATCCCTCCCTGCCTACCCCGCTACAGAATTTCTTATGCGATTGCAGCTTACGTTTCCGCAAGGCTTTCTGTGGTCATACTGGCAGAAGATTGGTGCCACACGTTCTGGGAAAAAACTACAACTGAGGCTACGGGCGTCGTGCGTCCTAATTGTAACATCTGGTGATGTCGGCCATCAGAGGAGGTCCTCAAGGACGGCGTATCAACGTCATCGACGCAGGACGCAGACGCCAAAAGATATTCCGAAGCATCACAGCTGTGGTGATTACTGTCATAGATATGGAATACGTCGTCGGACCATCCCATCGAAAGAACGTTACCAGGTAAGAAAGGAACTTGTTCTTCTGGCACTCCCATTCGAAAAATCAACTCCAAGGTGAAAGGGAAACTGTCTTTGGACTTAAGTACACAAGGAAAAGGTGTAACTCCAACACAAAAGTTCCCAATGGATAAAGTTCACAGTTCCAGGGGATTGTTCTCTTCCCTTATGATTCCTCTTCACTGTGCTTTACACTTTTAGATATCAGTTTCCTTCAGTCAACAAAACAACTGGTATACAAAACAACTTGGCTGTTAATCTTAATCTTGGTAGGATCCCTGGTGTACTCTCCTGCCAGGTTTCTTCTCCTCTCTAAGATGCCTTCAATTCCGTCTTTGGCTATTCCTGATGTATCCTTATCAGGACTTCCTCATGTGATGTACTTTACACACTATTACACTTTTAAAAATACAAATAACAACCAACTCTCCCAACAGTGTTGGTTTCAAGCTTTATAGCATACAATTTGCATATCTTTATTACTGTCATCCTCCCCCCATCCTCCTTAACTCGAGCTTCCTCCATTATCCCTCCAAATATCATGTCTTAGGGGCCTCTTCCCCTTCAGTGCTCTCGGGCGTATCATGTTCGCTTGGGCTGGTTTGGGTGGATCCCGACAATGTGGCCACCAGTTGTCTCCATGCTATCAGAGGTCCCACTTTGTTTTCCTCCCCCCTGCTGGCTGCCTGTGATGCTGGAAATGCATCGGAGGGACAGGGCCTCTGTATCCTTGTCCTTTACTGCCTTTTTATCGTCTGTTCTGTCATATTTTCCGCACAGGAGTTCATGTGGGACTCCTGGCAGTGCAGATCTCTCTCTTTTGGTTTGGTGAACAGACCCGTGGGATACCCTTATGGCACCCATGGGTGGGGGTACAACCCTGTGCCCCTAGTGTATGTTTTTGGGCACCTGTGGGTGGCCCGCAGAGCAGGGTATGGGCTGGTGGCGGCTCCATGCTGAATTTGACAGGTGCGCTGAGTATCCTCCATTTTCGGATCCCCAGACCCTGCCATTGGAATCAGTTGATTCCTGATGGAAAACAAGATTGCCCCTGTGGCCTCTAGCTTTCTATTACCTATTACCTTCTTTTCCCAAGTCCTGGGAAGCCCTGACTCTGTCCCTTCCCCCTGACTGGCTGTTGGGTGGAAGTTCCATATATGGTGGTGTGAAGTCCAGTCCAGACTGACTGGAGCCTTCCCAGTGACTGTATGTTGTGAGTACGCCCTGTGGGTGGGACCTGGGTGAATGGAGTGTGTGACCAATATGCACTTCTTGTTGTGGCTGTCTGGTTTCTGGTATGAGAGACAAAGACTGAGACAGCCCTGCGCGAAACTGGCCTGAATGCAGTGTGTAGTGTTGAATGGCTGGGCACTCGTCCCAATCCACATTCCTTGTTGTGAGTGTCTGAGAGAGAGGAGGATGGCCTGAATGCACTGTGTGCCTGATTGGCTGACTGACTGCATGAATGCCCTTCTGTATGATTGGCTGCTGAGAGTGACCCAGCAGTGTGGATGAGAGACAAGATAGTATATCTGGGGACCTCTCACCACTGGAAATTGTTCAGAAGCTGGGTCTTGTTCTGATCTTGATGGTCGTGCCGATTATTGAATACCTCCGTCCCCAAGTACCACACAGACAGAATGACCAAATACTGTCTGTGCAATCTTTGAGGCCACAGGTGTGGTGAGCCGTCAACTGGAACCAGGAAACGCCGGAAGAACCCCTTTGACCGCTATAAGGCAATAGACGGTTATCAACTAATGCAATATGGGCACAGCAATACGGAATTGATTGTAGCAAGGCTTACCTATATGAGCTGTGGGGCAGGTCGTAATGCACTAGGGGCAACCAGCAGGGACAGTGGGCCGGGTTTCAGAGAGGCTTGGGTAGTAGTTCCACACCTGGGCAAGTTGGCACAAGAGGAGTCCAAAGAGGAGTCCAAAAACATGTAATGGGGTCAAAAACCAGTTCAAAGCATAAGGTCCAAGCAAAGGGATTGTCCGTTTAAGCAATCCGTGGAGGAGGTGCAGGGTCGAATATCTTTAGAAGTAAGCAAGAAGAGTTCCAGGGCAAAGGTAACAGATGAGGCCAAGAAGAAGTAGAGTATCCAAAAAACAGTCCGTGGTCGTAGAGCCAATGAATCCTTGATAAAAATGATGACCCCAAACAGTCCTTATGAGAAGCAGCTGAGAAGCGCTGCCACCGTGGTTTCCGGTGCTTTTGACTGTGAGTTGTAGTCACATGATGCAAAAACGCGCAGCGTGGGAAAATCACGTGATGGCAGAGGATGAACGTGATTGGCAGCAGTTCACCTCGCGTGACGCGTGAATCCCCGTGTTCCTCGTCGGTGCTGCAAAGCATACGAGAGTTTCCACAGAAGTTGCCAGGACAATGAAGGTCGGAAAACACCTGGAAAACCAGTCATCTTTCTCCAGTGTCGAGCAGAAGGTTGTGTTCTTGTTCCCCGATGTGCAGCGAAAGATGTGCCAGGTAAATGCGGGCTGATTGTGGGTTGCCTAGTGGGTTGCCTAGTAGTGGGCACACTGGCAGACGTGACAGAGCCCTCCCCCAAGGGCCCACGACCCTGTGGGCAGGAAAGATGATCCCGATGGAAACGAGCTACCAGTCTAGGGGCATTAACATCCCGGGAAAAACCCAAGAGCGCTCCTCAGGACCGTAACCCAACCAGTCCACAAGGTATTGTAGCCGACCCCGTCTAAGACGAGAGCCCAAAATGGCACTGACCTCAAAGACATCTGGAGAGGAGACCGAGACAGGAGCAGGAGGAGAGATGATACGTGTGGGTGGAATGCAAGGCTTGAGAAGGGAGACATGGAATACCGGGTGTATACGCCATGTTGATGGAATCAAAAGACATAAGGCCACAGGGTTTAGGACCTTGAGAACCCTGTACGGGCCAACAAATCGAGGCAGCAACTTCCGGCAACCAGGGATGTGCAGATGGCGGGTCGACAACCAAACAGGTCACCCACATGGTAGTCAGGGGCTGCCACCCGTTTCCGGTCTGCCTTTGCCTTCATAGACACTTGGGCCTCACGTAAATGGAGAAGGCTTTGGTCATGAACCGAAACAAGATCGCGGGTGCAGGCCGTAGCAGCAGGGGCAGTAGAGGAGTCAAAATCAGGGAAAGGAAGGGTTCGGGGATGCTGGCCGTATTAAGCATAGAAAGGAGAAAAGCCTGTGGAGGAATGCTGAGAGTTATTGTATGCGAACTCAGCGAGGTGGAGACGGTTCAACCAGGTATCTTGGAACTGAAGAGTCAGGCAGCGTAAGTATTGTTCTAGGGTCTGGTTCACTCTCTCCGTCTGCCCGTCGCTCTCCGGCGGGTGGTAAGCGGAGGAGTAGCGGGCGTCAATACCAAGGAGCTTAGTGAGGGCTTGCCAAAAACGTGAGGTGAACTGTGAGCCACGATCCAAAACCAGGACCTGTGGCAAACCAAAAAGACAAAACACTGATTTGAAGAATAATCGGGCCAATGTAGGGGTAGCGGGTATCCCTGTACAAGGAATAAAACGGGCCATTTTGGTGTACGAATCAACGACTACCCAGATTGTGTCATAGCCCTGTCTGCAAGGTAGATCGGTGACTAGATCCATAGAAACAGTGTGCCAGGGTCTGGGGGGTAGAGGCAAAGGATGGAGCAGACCTAATGGTCGACCACAGCGTGTTTTGCACTGGGCACATATGGAGCAGGAGTTCACGTAGCCTTCCATATTGCGCCGCATCGATGGCCACCAGCGCTTTAGTAGTTCCAGGGTACGTAGTTGTCCAGGGTGACCATTGATGGCGGCATCGTGGGACCAGGAAAGCGCCTGATTGCGTACATCAGTTGTGGGGAGAAAGAGTTTCCCGTGAATAAATGGTAACCCTTCCTGAAGTACCTAATCCCAATCTGTCAATTCATTTGGATGTTGTGAAACCCACTGCCTAATGATGGATAGCATGGGTAGGGATGGTGTGCATAAACCGACTACGTGACCCTTCCCTGATAGTGTTTCAGGATACAAAGACAGGGATTCCCCCCCAGGAGAACGAGAAAGAGCATCCCCCTTGCTGTGGGTAGTCCCCGGCCTATGTTTCACTACAAAATCATATGCAGCGAAGAAGAGATGCCAGCGTACCTGTCTGCTATTTACACATTTAAGGGAGGCCAGGTCTTGGAGGTTTTTGTGATCAGTGTATACCACGGTCTGATGTTTTGCCCCTATAAGGTGATGTTGCCATGTTTGCAAAGCGTCCTTAATGGCCAACAATTCTTTTTCAGTAACTGTGTAGTGATATTCGGAAGACGTGAACTTCCTCGAGTGATAGGCTATGGGATGCAGTTGCCCCGTGGCTGAACAAGGTTGAGAGAGCACTGCACCTAACGCAAAGGAGGAAGCGTCGGCCTCCAGGACAAATGGAAGATCCGTATCAGGGTGTTGAAGCACCGGGGCAGAAGTGAACCTGGACTTCAGGGCCTCAAAGGCCTTTTGGTGCTCCGGTGTCCAACAGAACGGGGCAAGAGGGCTGGTCAAGGCGGTTAATGGTGATACAATGGAGGAAAACCCAGCGATACAGCGCCCATAAAAATTGGCAAAACCAAGAAAAGATTGTAACTGTTTCAGGTTGGTCGGGGCAGGCCAGACTATGATAGCGCAGACTTTCGAGTGGTTCATGGATGGGCCACCAGGAGTTATGTGAAAACCCAAAAAATCCACCTCTTTAGTGTGGAACTCACATTTTTCGGGTTTAGCGAATAAGGCATGATTCTTGAGGCGTGTTAATACTTCCTTAACATGGACGATATGTTCCTCCAAGGAGTAGGAAAACACCAGAATGTCGTTCAAGTAAGCCACTACGTATATGTCAAGAATATCACTGAACACCTCGTTGACAAATCGTTGGAACGTAGCTGGGGCGTTACATAAGCCGAAAGGCATCACAGTATATTCAAACAAGCCATGTTTGGAGCAGAATGCTGTTTTCCACTCGTCTCCCTGACGCATACGGACAAGGTTGTAAGCACTTCGGAGATCCAGTTTAGTAAAAATGGTTCCACGTGTCAGTTTGTTTAGTAGTGGGGAGATCAATGGAATGTGATACCTGTTCTTTATGGTAATAGCATTCAGTTTTCTGTAGTCCACACTAGGACGTGAGTCCCCTTCTTTTTTCGGTACGAAAAAGATGGGACTAGCAGCCGGAGAGCAGGAGGGTCGTATGTGGCCTAATCGTAAGGCTTGTTGGATGTACTCCTTTAGGGCCTGTTCCTCTGACTGAGATAGGGAATATATCCTGCATCTTGGGATCACTGCAGCATGGACTAGATCAATGGGACAATCATAGGGTTTGTGTGGTGGTAAACCTTCTGCCGTGGCCTTGTCAAACACAATCAGGAATTCATGATAAACGGTGGGGATACCAGCCATTACAGCCCCTACAGTATGTGTTGAGGGTACACTTTGCATTGTCTCCTCTAGATGGGAAAAGGCCATTGCCCCAAGAATACTGGCAGGGTAGGAGAGCGTCTGAGATTCTATTAGGCATAAGTGTTGACAAATATCAGATTCAAAGCTGACTTGACCCGTACCCCAATTGATCAGTGGGTTGTGTTGTCTCAACCAGGGAATGCCCAGAATGACACCGAATTGTGGGGTGGTGATAAGATCGAATGACATGGTTTCCTTATGGGTGTCTTAGATTATCACCTCCATAGGAGCCGTTTGATGCATGATAGGACCGGAGGCAAGGGAGGTACCATCAACTGCTTGCACTGGTTCTGGGTGTTCCTTCTTAATCAAGGGTAGATTGAGTTTGTGAGCCAATGCTATATCAATGAAGCAGCCAGTGGCCCCAGAATCGATCACTATGTGTACCTGGTGTGTAAGCTCCCTAGTAGGTTTCAATGAGGCTTGGACCACGATAGGTCTGATGGGACCGAAAACGGGTTCAGTGGGGGACATGGAGGTGCTCGCCCGTACCCCCGCTCTTAGGGGCGAGCCTTCTGAAAACCCTGATTCTTATTTCTTGGGCGTCGTGGGCATTCTTTTACATAATGTCCGTTGATGCCACAGTATAAACAAGAATTATCCGTTCTTCTGCGTTCCTGTTCTGCCTGAGTAATGGGACTCCGAATCCCACCGACTTTCATGGGTTCAGGGGCCAACAAAGTCGAGGATGTTTGATTTGAAAAACCAACTTCTGCCTTACGCTCAGATCAGCGTGCGTCTACTTGCAGTGTTAGGTCTACCAACTCGGAAAAAACAGAGGGAAGAGCCGGGACCACTGAGAGGGCGTCTTTCATAGTATTACATAGCCCTTTGTAGTACACAATAGCTTTCTTTTCCTCCGGCCATGAGGTCTCTGCAGCAAGTTGGTTAAAACGTGTTATATATTCAATAAGTGTTTGTCTGCCTTGTGAGAGCTCTAGTAGTTCCAAGTCTCGAGATTGTGCTTTATACCTGGTATCAAATACCTTAGCCATTTCCGTTACTAGAAGATCAAAATCATATAATGCTGGATGGTTATTTTTCAATAATGGGTTCGCCCAGGTAGCTGCCACGCCAGATAAATGGGAAAGAAGGAAGGCTACCTTGGTGACGGAATCAGGAAATGCCTGGGGTCGACATAGAAAATGTAGTTTACACTGGTTCAAGAATGTGCAGTATTTCCTTGGATCACCTTGGAATCGTTCTGGGGCAGCAAGGGGAAAGGAAGTAGGAAGTAGTACAGGAGTGGGAGTTGTGGGTGGAGCGGGTGGAGACTGGGCTTGAGGAGCGTCTCCAATCTCGGCGTCAGCTGGTAGAGGATGACGTGTGCTTTGCAAGGTATCAAGACGGTGGTGGATTGCCATTGTTGCGGTGACCATGTCGGTCCTAAGGGCCGCAACTGCCTGCATTAAAGCGGTCACGGGGTCCCCGGCGGAGGGATCCATAATCAGGGCGACCAAAAGGCTTCTCAGTCTGTTCTGATCTTGATGGTCGTGCCGATTTATTGAATACCTCCGTCCCCAAGTACCACACAGACAGAATGACCAAATACTGTCTGTGCAATCTGTGAGGCCACAGGTGTGGTGAGCCGTGAACTGGAACCAGGAAAAGCCGGAAGAACTCCTTTGACCGCTGTAAGGCAATAGACGGTTACCAACTAATGCAATATGGGCACAGCAATACAGAATTGATGGTAGCAAGGCTTACCTAGATGAGCTGTGGGTCAGGTCGTAATGCACTAGGGGCAACCAGCAGGGACAGTGGACCGGGTTTGAGAGAGGCTTGGGTAGTAGTTCCACACCTGGGCAAGTTGGCACAAGAGGAGTCCAAAAACATGTAATGGGGTCAAAAACCAGTTCAAAGCATAAGGTCCAAGCAAAGGGATAGTCCGTTTAAGCAATCCGTGGAGGAGGTGCAGGGTCAAATATCTTTAGAAGTAAGCAAGAAGAGTTCCAGGGCAAAGGTAACAGATGAGGCCAAGAAGAAGTAGAGTATCCAAAAAACATTCCGTGGTCGTAGAGCCAATGAATCCTTGATGAAAACGATGACGCCAAACAGTCCTTACGAGGAGCAGCTGAGAAGCGCTGCCACCGTGGTTTCCGGCACTTTTGACTGTTAGTTGTAGTCACATGATGCAAAAACGCGGCAGCGTGGGAAAATCACGTGATGGCAGAGGATGAACGTGATTGGCAGCAGTTCACCTCACGTGACGCGTGAATCGCCGTGTCCCTCGGCGGTGCTGCAAAGCATACGAGAGTTTCCATGGGAGTTGCCAGGACAATGAAGGTCGGAAAATACCTGGAAAACCAGTCATCTTTCTCCAGTGTCGAGCAGAAGGTCGTGTTCTTGTGCCCCGATGTGCAGCAAAAGATGTGCCAGGTAAATGCGGGCTGATCGTGGGTTGCCTAGTGGGTTGCCTAGTAGTGGGCACACTGGGAGACATGACATGTCAACACTTGAAGAGTAACTGGAACTGCTGATCCTCGACGCCCAGCTGGAAGACGAAGACTTGCTGTTGCATTTGTTTCGACCTGATCTGAAAGCTGCCGAACTCGTCAATGACTGATTCGAGAGAGGCCCTGGTAAGGCGCCCTCTTCCCGTGCTCCGAGGGACCATCGAGCATCGCTAACCTTCGCCGAAGCTCCCTGGAAGTGTCATGCGCCCCTTCTATGTGAGGGTATCGGACCGATGGCGACGCAGCCGCCATAGAATTGCTCCACCACGTTCTGCCGCAGTGTGTTTAGCGGTCTAGTCTTTCCTTCTGTCATGGCCGCCTCGGCCGGCTTTTCAGCAGTTCCCTCCCGGCGGCGGTCGCGTTGCAACTGTTGCTTTTCTCCTTCGTTGCCAGCGCTCCCTTGAGTTTTCCTCTTGGCTTATTTAGCCCCCCTTCTGGCATTCTCGCCTTTTCCCCTTTTCTTGCCTTCCCTTCTCTACCCCTGTGTTACGGGGGCTTTTCGTTATCCCTTGGCTTCTCTCTGCTGTGCTCGCGCTCTCTGGCTCTTTGGGCTGGCTCTTCCCCGGCCCTTACTTACTTACCTGGTTTTCCGCTCTTTCCTCCTCTCTCACGTTCCATTTCACATTTACGGAGTGGAGCAGTTTTGTTCGTGGATTTATTGCTTACCTGTGTGTCCGGAAGAACTTCATCAACATACCAGAGCTCTTTGGGTTTTTTTGCCTTCACAGCTTTTTCCCCTTCAGGCAGCTGCGGATCCGGGGCCTCTGGTTTCCGGATATTCTTCCGGTAACCATTCTGGCGTTGTTCCGCAGTCGGCCATACCTGCATAAAAAGAAATCAACAGTGAGAGAAAAGAAGAAGGAGGAAGCTTCCCCCACACCCTCTTCAGGTGAGGAAGAGAGTGAGACAAATTATTCACAGATCGAAGTCGATTTACCTGACAGGAAGTCAAACCCTCGAAAGGCTGCCGACCTGAGACGGGACCGCTGAGGAGAACGAAGCAAAGCACCCGGACTTCGCCGCTGTCGAAGTCTATTGCCGTCGACCAGGGTTCGCAGGTTTGTGTAACCGCTGGAGGCCTGTCGAAGTTGTGTTGCCCAGCCATGGGGACCACTTGACGCCGTGCCGCCGACGACCGGAGCCGCCCGCTCCCTTGCCTAAGAACATTTGAATCCAAGGACTCCCTTGTCCGCAACCTCGAGCGCTTTGTCCCGCCGGAGAAAGTCGAGGACGACCAACGCGCCGAGGAGGATCCGCCGGTGGGTTTCCCGCCACCTGAAGGCCACAAGGACTTCGACGACTCGACGACCTTGTTGGGCCACAGTTCTTCTGAAACTCTGTGCGGTCCTGAACAATCCGTCGCCGAGGTGCCCCGCACACCTCATCCTCGCAGGACGTCGCTGACGAGCACCGCCTGGATCGACATCGGGATCTCGGCACCCTTGAACTTCTTATCGCCGCCGTCGACGACAAGTTCACCATCTTCGACGCCTCTCGACGGTCCGTGGCTCCTGCTTTAAAGGGAGCTACTCAAGAAGGATCCTTCGACGCATCTTCGAAGAACTCTACTCCACCAGGTACATTGGGGGGGTAAAACCTTAATAGGAGGAAATAAGGCTATTGAACACTATATGGACTGGGCTTGTGCTATATATCTTTATTTTACAGGTTGCCCAGGTGGGGGGACCTCCACACAGAACTGTGTCGATCGCTAGGGGCCGGTATTCTGCCTATTGTTTCAACCATCTTACGTTCCTTCCTATCTCTATTGCTGGTTTCCTCGTTATTGATCTGTGTGACATTTTAACCGTACAGTTGATGCACTTTAATGAGATTTGATAACATTGGTGGTACCACTTTAGAATTGTATAGATTTATCATTGTTGATTTCCGAGTACAAAGTGCGTTATTGTGATCGTGTACATACCTTTGAATATTAATTAAATAAAGACTGTGTTTTCAGTAATACAGTGTGTGGACATTCCTTTGTGGGGGTTCTGGGACTACACTGTACTTAAGAACCAGCCTGCATCACCTCCTGAGAAGCTAGGCCTTGATTGCTCGACTACGTTACCAATAATAGAGAATCTTGGCTGGGGTCCTCTGTGTTTCTCCTCTACCATATAGAGAGTGGAAGCACAGACACCCCCCTCCAGTCTTTACACTGCCTCATACCATACTACTGTTTCGGCGTCGGCCCATTTCAAGAGATCATGCCACCATACCTCTATTCTGGGTCTGTGGCTTAATTTCCAGCTCATAGCAATTCTCTGTTTAGCTAGGATGAAGGCTAGAGCCTTGAGTTTGCTCACGTGTTTCAAGTTGTGTGGTCTGGTGAATCCCTCCTACCATGCATGCCCACACAGATTCTATATCTAGCTTGTTTCCCTTCTCAGTTCAACACAGGTTAACTTTCCCCCAGAATTTTCCCACCTCCGGGCATGCCCAAAACATATGAATCATCCCCGCATCTACCTCCCCACACTTGGGGCATGTTTGTATTTCTGTGCCACCAAATCTGGCGATCTTCCGTGGGGTCATGTATGCCCTATGGGTTATGTACAGCTGGATCTGTTGCAGCTTTGCCTTTTTGGATACCTTTTTGTGGTATCTCTGTGCCCTTTCCCATAGCCCGTCTTGCATGGGTATTCCTGCATCCTCCTCCCAATCCAATCTTAGCTGGGACACTTCCTTACCCACCCTAGACATCACCAGTTCGTAAATCTGGGATACCACATGCCCTCGCTCCGAGAAATCATATATCGTTTTTATAGCCATGTCGGGTTGTTCTGCTAGCACTGTTTCGGCCCATGTTCCCTTCACCCGATTGACCACTCTGGTATAAGTGATGAATTGCCCCTGGTGTAACCCAGTTCCATCAACTATCGTTTGGAAATCCAGTGCTTTTCCTTCTTGCCATATATCTCCCAGAGTTGCTATGCCTACCGGCTCCCAATGTTTTCGAATCCCCTTTCGTAGTTGCTCATCCACCCCGCGAAACACAAGTGTTGCCCTTGGGGAGCATGGGGATGGGTTGCCCATAGCCCGGCCTACCTTGTGCCATGTCTTCCAGCCTAGTTCTAGCAATCTCGATCACCCTTTTAGCTCTGATTTGGGTAGCCAAATCAGTTCTTTCAAAACATACGGGTCACATTCATCCCTTAGCAGTCTAGATTCTGCTGTTGTATGTTCCGACAGCCACCTGGCGACATATTTTAGTTGCCTGGCCAAGTGGTATATCTCAAAGTTCGGCAAGTTTATGCCCCCTCTGTCATACGTGTTCTGTAATTTCCATAAGGCAATTCTATTTCCGGTTTTGTGCCAAAGAAAGCCTCTGCATAGGCTCTGGAGTTTGGTAAAAAAAGAGTCTGGGCAACATGTGTGGGATGTTAACAAATAAGTGTAGTAGCCTGGGCAATACCACCATCTTCAGCAAAGCCGCCCTCCCCACCATGGCTAAGGGGAGCTTTGCCCAGAACCCCATGCTGTTTTTGATTTTTTCTACCGCTATATCGGTGTTATATTTGTGTTTATCTTCTATCGAGTAATATAATAATAATAATAATAATAATTTGGCACTTATATAGCGCTACGAACCCTCAGGTATCTGAGCGCTGCTTATTATTACCCACGGTGTGTGGTGCTCATTTATCGACCTCGGAAGGATGAAAGGCTGAGTTTAATGTCAAAGCGAGTGCTCTACTCGCTGTGCCACTTGACCGGCTATATGTTTTCTGCTCTCCCAGGCTATCTGTAGGATTGGTAACTCTTCCTGTGGGAATCTTTTGTATCCTCCTAAGGGGAACATGCACACATTTTTGTGGTTAACCGCCATGCCAGAGAGTGTCGCTTAACACTCCATCACCTCCAAGATATATTTTAAATTTTCCTCCGGGTACCACGGATACAGTAGCACATCGTGAACCCCTATTTCTTCATATTGTTGTCTTAGATAGATCGCTAGAGGTTCTAATGCTAGGATGTACAGCATCAGGGACCATGGGCATCCCTGTCTAGTGCCTCTGCTGAGTTGCCGTCTGTCTGAGATGATCGCTCCTGTCTTAACTCTGGCCATTGGGTAGCTATACACCATTTTCGCCCACCTCGGGTACCCGGGACCCATCGCATATTCCTTCAAGGCCGCCAACAGCCAGGGCCATATTACAGAGTCGAAGGCTTTCACGGCGTCTAGTGAGACTATTGCTATTTCACAAGGGTCTCCTTCCACCTGTTCAATGATGTGGTGGAGCCTTCTATGGTTGTCAGATATGCTCCTACATGGGACATATCCGGTCTGGTCTGGGTGTACGAGTTTATTTATTACTCGTTATTCACCAGCACCACTGTAAGAATTTTACTGTCTTGGTTTAGCATGGATAGCGGTCTGTACGACCCACAGTCTGTGCTTGGCTTATTAGGTTTAAGGAGTGGAATGATTATCGCCTCCCTCAGGGATTCCGGCAGTCTCCCTTTCTCAAAAGCCTCATTTAGCATAGCCAGTAGCCGGGGGAGCACCTTCTGCCTATACGTTTTAAGAATTCACTAGGGAGCCCGTCTGCCTCAGGGGCTTTACTGGTGGGCACGTGTTTGACCACTGTCTCTAATTCCTCTATCGTAATAGGGGCATCTAGGCTCTCTCTATCTTCTGTGCCCAATTTAGGTAACCCTATATCCTCTAGCGTCTCCTGAATCTCCTGCTCTGTCAGCTCCCCAGCGTCTTCGTATAAATGTTGGTAGAATTTAAGGAATCTCTCATTTACGCTATCCTGGGTGTCCATATTTGGCCTGTTTCTCCCCTGTCTCTCCGATCGCTGTTCTGGGTGTCTCGTTCTTGTATAGCCATGCTAGCAGCCTCCCCGGATTATCCCCCCGACCCGCATGTTGCCTTTCTACGTATTTTTTATAATTTAGGTTGCATAATCTTACCCAGAGCCCGCCACATTCTTGCTGTAGTCGGCTCATGGTCTCTTTCCTCCTGTGAGGTGTTCCCTCTTTTCATGATTGCTTCAATTTTCTTTTCGGCCTCTTGTAGTTCTCGCGTTATGCCCCCTTGAAGCCCTCTGGATTTGGATATGGCCGCTCCCCTCACCACCACCTTAAAAGCCTCCCACAGAGTGCCCTCCGATTGTACACTGCCAGTGTTCTTTTCAAAGAATTCGGTTATCTTCTCCCTTAGGTCCTCCAGGAACGCGTTATCTCTCAGTGCTTCAGCTCAGAGCCTCCACGTTGGGATACTGGCTCTGGGGGGGCTGGTGTCGCCACGTCATAACCAGAGGGGAGTGGTCTGACAGTATCCTTGCTTTATATTCTGACCTCTCAATCTCCCCGATGAGTTCCGGAGTGGCGAATATGTAGTCCAATCTCGTGTATAGCTTTTGTGGGGCTGCATAGTGTGAATAGTGCCTATCGTTCGGGTGTTGCTGCCTCCATCCATATTCCAGATGAAAATCTCTCAGCAGGGCCTGCAGGGTTTTAGCTGCAGGAGTAGGTCTGTCTAGTTTTCTGTCTGATCTATCCATTTTGGGATTTAGCGTGTAGTTGAAGTCCCCTCCCCATATGAACGCATTTTGCTGTATAGTGTCTTGAAATAGGCCAGTGTGTCTTGGTTTGGGGCGTGTGTGTTGATTATGCTTAGTTCTCTATTCTCTAGCATACCCTGTATCACCACCATCCTCCCATCCGGCTCTACCGTGGCCTGCAGCAGCTGAAAGGGTACATGTGGCGCCACCCAAGTGATGACCCCCCTGGCATATGCTGAATATGTTGCTCCAACGGTGGTCCCCCTCCATTTTTTTAGAATCCCATCCTGTTTCTCTTTAGTGAGGTGGGTTTCTTGTAATAAGGCTGTCTATCTTTTGCCTCCTCAGATATATCATGACCTTATTCCTCTTCAGATAGCTGTTGAGTCCCCTGACGTTCCAGGTTACTATTCTAAGGTCTCCCATGTTTATCCATATCCCGTCCCGTCTCCGCCCCCCATAGTCCTGCACTCCATGTGTGCTTTTGCATGGATATGAGTTCGCTGCCTAATTATTTCCCCTACAAGCGCCCCAACACTTGCCCCCCCCCACCACCACCCTCCCTCCCGGTCCCCAACTGAAACAATTCCCTCAACTCCCCTCCCCCACCCCTCCCTACCCATCCCCAATTTTTGCCCAGGTCCAGCCCTGGATCTCAGGCGATCCAGCAGTTCTCGGCTTGCCGGTACTAGGAACTCAGCAGGGCGGTTACCACTCTACCGGTAACCTGTCTAATCTAAACTATTGGGGTGTGGAAGTGGGTCCACTCTGTTCCTGCATTATGCTCAATGTGCTGCGCGCACTAATCTTCCTTATATTAGGCCCAGAGTGCTTCACTACTTCAGTGTGTGCTCTATCTTATAATCTAGTCCCATTGTCTTAGGTCATACAGCACCTTAGTTCCGGAGACACTGCATCACTTCTCTGTTTCTTCCTCCTTCTGCGGGTCTGTCCCATCCGGACAGCTCTAGCCGTCTAGCCACTCTGTCCCTTTCTCAGGTGTTGCGAAAAACAGGGCCCTATTTTTGTGGCGCACCTTCAGCTTTGCTGGGTACATCAGCATGTATCTGTAGCCCGCATCTTGCGGCCCCTTTTTTTCCAAGTACCCTAGTTCAGTTGTTTCCTCTGCACCAGTAGCGTATAGTCTGGGTACGCCGTGATGGATGCAGTCGCCCTACGTATTGTGCCTCCTTTTCGGAAGAATTCCAGAATCTTCGCCGTCTCGGTAATTCTAAATCTTAGCAATTATCGGTCTCAGGGGGGCTCCTGGTGGTGGTTCCCTGGAGAGAGCCCTGTGCACTCTTTCCACCGCGAACCCTTGAGTGAGTGCTCCTCCCTGTATTTCATGCAGCAGCATGGTCTCGATGTAGTCTGTGGGGTTTGGGCCTTCCTCGCCTTCCGGAAGCCCGACAATGCATATATTTTTTTCTGCGGGCCCGCCCTTCGGCTTCCTCAGCTCTGCTTTCCAGATTGCACACTTGCTGTCGCAGTATATGGATCTCTGAGACATGCGACTTGCAGGCCACTGTGTTTGAGCTTGCCGCCTTGTCCAGTTCACCAGTGCATTCCACTTCTTTCTTAACATCCTGTCTCAGAGTGTTCACATCCTCTTGCAACGCTCCAATTATGAGGTCCCATGATGTTTTAAGATCAGCCATGGCTGCCTTCAACTTGGTTTCCCAGGCCGACTTCAGGTCTGCAAGGATTTGCTGGCACGTTGTCCGATTGCGTGTTTCTGTCTTTCTTCTTGGCCCCCTCCCTTGTTTGGGGTGTTTTGGTAAAGTCCTCGATCGTTGCTTATTTCCACTTTTGATTGTGGTAAGTTTAGAAGCCATCCTGGCGCTCCCTAGTACATTAGTTTGCCGCAGTTGGGGTTAATTCACTTGCCCTTCAATGAATTTGGGTCAGTACGGCCTTCTTATTCGCCAGCGGGGATCCTCTCTGGCCGGCTGTTATCAGTTCTTCCCACATATTTCCTGCATCTCAAGACCTTCCTCTTTGCCTCTGCCTTTAACCCCTTCCCCATGCTGATCTGTTTCTTATCTTGGCATCGTGCACCTGGTCACCCTCTGTTTTTGGGCCCAGGTACCTGCTCACCCGGCCACCCTCCTGCACTGCCTCTAGGCCACCCTCTGCACTAGGGTTTTATATCTGTACCCATACAGTCCCCCTCCCACATTTCTTCTGCACTTATCGGATATACCTTATCTGACCAACCTTCGCCTGCCACTTGCTGGCTGCACTACCTTTACGTATTTATTAATTTTATTTAATATTTAGTTCTGATTTTCTCGCCTCTGCCCCACACGTTCCACTCCCCTTGCCCCTACATGCACTTTCCCCTTTGTTTCCCTTGTCCATGCACTTGCGCTTTCTTAGATGTCACTGCGCCTAGTAAGATAGCTGTTTATTTTTATTTTTGTTCTCCCTTGTTCCCCTCCCTTTTGCCTGGTCGCGCTCTGAAACGCTTGTGTTTGAGCACGATATATATATTATATCAATCAATCAAACCATGCCTAGTATACTCTGCTGCCAGGGCTTTCACATACAAGCATACTTGCAACTTGAATTTGCCTGGTCCCTTGTCTGCTGAGCCTAGAGACCCAGGCTACTCCTCCCTGATGAGGCCCAGCAAGGCCGAAACATGTCTGACGATGCTTGTGGCCTCTTACAGAAGGGATGTGACCAAGCAGTTTGGGCTGGGGTGGGACCAAGCCTGATTTGCATATGGTTTTTCCCCTTTTGTAATGACTTGGCAGGCAAAGAACGATGTTCTCAAGGGTTGCCCAGAGCAATGAGATAGGTTAAGATCAATTCTAAACCTTCCAGCCATCACCTCTTTTGTTTTGCTATAGTCCCTCTGAGTGGGACAGGTATGCCCAGACATGGGTCTCGTGTCTGCTGGGCCTAGATACCCAAGCTACTCCTCACTGATTAGGCCCAACAAGGCCAAAACATGTCTGGGGATGCTTATGGCCTCTTGTAGAAGGGATGTGACCAAGCAGTTTGGGCTGGACTGCCCCTATTGGGGTGGGACCAAGCCTGATTTGCATATGGTCTTTCCGCTTTTGTAATGGCTTGGCAAACAAATACTGATGGTCCATGAGGGATGCCCAAAGTAATGCCAGAGGTTAAGATACACTTTAAACCTTCCAGTCATCACCACTTTTGTTTTGCTATGGTATACTCTCCTGCCAGGTCTTTCTCATATGAACATTTACCCACACTTGCAGACTTGTGGTTTTGCAAACGTTCACAAGGTGAAGGGCTTTCTTTCTCTCCCATTAACCGCTCTTGGATTTTGCCCCCCAAAAATGATTCTCTTTAAGAGATATCGAGTCTTTCGTTCTTTCTCATATGTTTCATTCCTTTCTGTTTGCCTTCGGTAGGCTTGCTTAAGTGCCCCGGTATCCCTTCTTCACTTGGGTGGACTCACCGGCTCTCTGACGTGCGTTCTCTCCAGTTGCAAGCCTGCAGTGGCTCTTCGGGGTTCACTGCCTCACCTGCTGTGGGTGTCTTCAGACTCAAGGGGCATGAAGGCTGCATTTTGGTACCGACGTATGCCAGGAAGCCTTTCTTTCTTTCGTGGCGTCCTCGCCACCACGTACCATCTCCTGCAGTCTGTTCTCCTCGGTTTCTTCTGTGAGCTGTTCGACTCGCACCAGCCCCGTAATACCTCTGTCAACACAGAGAAGTAGCTTTCTCTAGCCAGTGCCTCTGCTGTAGCAGTAGCGGATTCAAACATCCCATTTTCAGCTGTATTTCCCCTGTGAGGGAGCCTCCAGCTTTTCTCTGGCACATTTCTGGTGCCCAAGGGCTCAACCCCTTTTTGCAGGCCGAAACAGTTCCTGAGGTTCCCCCAGCAGTCCCCATTTCTGAACCAGCTGTTGGGATGCAAGAGTACCCCCTCCAATTTTCTGGGATAGCAGTCCAAGATCCCTTCTTCTGCTACAAACAAGCCTTTCCTTGCTATTATACTGGTCAATAGGATTTTGGGAAAGACTAGACTGCTGTGTGTAGTTTTTACAGGTAATCCTCATTCCTCCATTCTTCTCCCTCATCACAGTACTGACCTTATGACTCTCTTGTGAGTCATTGGGGATCTTCCTTGTCACAGTACTTGGAACATGATCTTCATTCAGGATACTCCTGTTCTTCCTCATCCCAGTCCTTTTTAGGGGAATGGTAGGATAAGTACAACCCATGAGTCCATTAGGGAAGGGATTGTTTTTAGGGTTGTAGGAGGGGGGGGGAGGGGGGATGGGATATGGTCCCTTGAGTTGGTGTTGGGTCTGGGGGAGATTTCTAATGTCATACTACTATATGCCATACGGGATTGGGGTATTACAGGGTTGCTATTATTCCCTGATGAAAAGGGGGCATTCCATGTTTCATCTGGCAAGTCACCTCTATCTCCATGAGGGTTATCTCCGCCTCTGTGATCCTTCCTCAAATACCCACCACAAGGGTTCGGACCAAAAAAGTCTGCCTTACACTGGCCACATTAGGGGAGGCTTCTCCCATGGAAGCAGTGATGACATTGTCAGATTCATCACATACCCCGTCTGTTGGTTTGGAGCTCTCCTCTAGTCGAACTAATGGAAATTGATTGACAAAGTCAACATTTTGTGTTCTTTTTCTTTCCAATGCTCTACAGTGATGCAACAAAGTTGTCTAGGAACCATCTTATTACCTTGGCTTGGAGTACTTATTTAGACTCATCCATGTTGGGAAGAAGGATCATTAATGAGACAAAACTTTCTTCCCGTCAAGTAATACTGCAGACTGGTAACAGCCCATTTGTAGCCAGATCCTTCCAACTCCTCAGTTGCATAGGCTTGTCCGTGAGCAATCACATTCCTACTGGTGTATGGGACCTGTTGTTCTTGGCCATCATGCTGCTGTGAAAGGACAGCTCCCAGGCCTACCTTGGATACATCAGTCTGCAAAATGAACTCTCGGTTTAATTCAGGCATCTTCAGAATAGGTGCATTGCAACGCATCCATTTTAATCCATCAACACTTTTCTGATCATGGCAAGTCCAGATAATCTTGTTTGGGTGGGAGTTTTTATCTGGTTATATGAGACCATTACCCATAAAATAGACTAGGTAGTTTATGGCATTTTGTGCCGAGTGGCATTTCTTTGGATTTGTGCAAAGACCCACCTTTAGTAAGGCTGGTGATATCATAGAGTTGGTACAGCTATTCCTCATAAACGTCTGCCATGAATCACAATGTAGTCATACCAAAAACAAATTCAGTCAGGTTAGGCGGATCATCATTCTCAGCCTGGGCCCCCACGCTGTGGAACGCACTCCCACCCCACATCCAACTCACTGAAGACCTCATGTCTTTCCGCAAATTACTGAAAACTTGGCTCTTCCCCCTAAAACCGATCCCAAACTCAAACTAACTCAAACTGGATAACAACATCTCAATGACTTTACCAAATGCTAGATCATAAATAGCAATGCAGCATCATGATCCGAGTGAGAAATCAAAAACTAATAACCTCTATTGGTTAGCTAAATGGACAAACAAAATAGAATGAGTAAAAAGGATCAAACCTGCGAAGTAGATGAAAAGAATAAGTTGTACGAGAGCAGTAAAGTGGCTGAAATTAAGGAAATGGACAAAATAAATGTAATGGACAAGAGGATCACGTGAGGAATAAAGTAGATAACAACAATTCAACTAACCCAAACTACTAGATCTTAAACAACAATAAAACAAATAACAATAAAACATCAAGATCCAAGCGAGAAATCGACAACCAATAACCTCTAATGTAAACTAAAAGGACAAACAGAATAGAATGAGTAAAGTAGATCAAAGCAGTGAACTGGATAAAAAGAATAAATTGTACGAAAGCAGTAAAGCGGTTGGAATTAATGAAAAGTATGAAATGATTGCAATGGACGAAAGGAACAAAATGGACGAAAGGAATAAAGTGAAGGGGATGGAAAGATGAATACAGGAGACGGATGAGTGCACAGACAGATGGCATGGAATGTATGAGTGCATGGTATGATGGAAAGTACAGAATAGACTATTCGAGTACATGAGACAGGTGTAGTGCATGGGACAGATGGAGAGCACGGAAGGGATCAAGTGCGCACAACAAGTGACATGGGCTGAACCGATAATGCAGGATGAATGAACGAAGTGAGTGGAGCGGATGAAGACGGTGGAGCGGATGAAGACGGTGGAGCGGATGGGTGCGTAGAGCGGACGGGTGCGTAGAATGAATGAGGGCGTGGAGCGGATGAGAGCGTGGAGCAGATAAGAGCGTGGTGCGGATGTAGGTTGTGGTGCGGATGTAGGGTGTGAATGGATAATAGAGTGGAGCTGATGTAGGGTGTTGGGCAATTTTAGGGTGTTGAGTGGATGTAGGGCGTGATTGTGTTGAGCCGATGTAGGGTGTTGAGCGGGTGTAGGGTGCGGTGGTGTTGAGCCGATGTAGGGTGTTGAGCGGATGTAGAGTATGGTGCGGGTGCGGAGCGGGTGTAGAGTGCTGAGCAAATGGGTTATGTATGTGAATGGAACGGGTGAAGTGGTTGGAAGGAACGGGTGTAGTAAGGGGAAGAAACGGGTGTAGTAAGGGGAAGAAACGGGTGAAGTAGGTGGTAGGAACGGAGGATGGATCTGTAAGAACGGGTGATGTATATAGATGAGACGTGTAAAGTATGAGGAAGGAACGGGTGAAGTATGTGGACAATGGGTCAAATATATTGAATAGAACGATTGAAGTATGTGGATGGAACGGGTGAAGTGGATCGATCAAGTGAAAAATGTGGTTGGAATGGAGGAAGTAGGTGAGTGGAACGGATGAACTGGGTGGAACGGATAAAATATGTGGATGGAAAGGGTGAAATATGTGGATGGAACGGGTGAAGTATGTGGATGGAACGGGTGAAGTATGTGGATGGAACGGATGAACGGGTGAAGTAGGTGGATGGAACGGGTGAAGTAGGTGGATGGAACGGGTGAAGTAGGTGGATGGAACATGTGAAGTGGATGGAACGTGTGAAGTGGATGGAACGTGTGAAGATGACGTATGTGGATGGATGGTGCATGGAGAAAGGATAACATGGGAAGAACGAATGAAAGGAGCAGTGCATAAAATGGTTGGAGTGCATAAATTAGCTTGGAGTGCATGGAACGGATTGGAGTGCATGGAACGGATTGGAGTGCATGGAACGGATTGGCGTGCATGGAACGGATTGGCGTGCATGGAACGGATTGCCGTGCATGGAACGGATTGGCGTGACTTACATGGAATGGGTTGGACTGCATGGAACGTTTGAAAGAACATTGAAATGAAGGGTTTTGAGTGCTTGAAACGGTCGTAATGCATGGAACAGTCGGAGTACATGGAACGGATGGAGTACATGGAACTACTGGAGTGGGCTCGATCTCAAGCACCTAAGGTAAACCACCATATCACATCTCCACGCTTACTCTCTTCTTTACACCACCACTCAACTAGAACATAGCGATACTGTGACACCATTCAGTATAGCTGTTCTCATACCATCATTTGCCTCATAATACCCATCGCCCTAACTAAACACTGCTGGTTACACACCCTCCAGCCTAGACATTCTCCTCAGGCCTAACACAGCCAGAATCGGTCTGGATAAAAACCTGCCAGAACGAACACATACTCTTGATCTCTCAACCACCACACTTACCACTAAGATGCAGCTATCACACAAATGCCACACCAGATGCACACATATCCGGTGCTCACACGCACCTTTGACTCTCTCTATTCTCTCTGCTGACTTGAACTTTGGTTCCCGAGGGCGTTCAACCTACCAGCGCCTTGAGACCATACCAATGGTACATAAGCCGTTATATAAATGCAAAGTAACGAGAGGCCATGGCAAAAGAAGAATAGATACTTAAGATCTTATCCATTCATCTTTGAAAGGTAGCTGGGGGCAATGAATGCCACAAGGAAGAACATGGAATTGAAACAACCCCTGAAGGGGATGGTGAAGGTGGTCTTTTCTTTATCAAAGGGGATATTTCAATAACGCTTTGTTAGGTCTATAATGATGAAGAAACTAGTTTTTCCTAGCTTCTCAATTAGTTTGTCGATTCTTGTTATTGGATAGTTATCGAACACTGAGATGGAATTCAGACTCTAGAAATCAATTCAGAATTGCCAAGAACCATCAGGCTTGGTGACTAGTACAATTGGGGAGGACCAAGGATACTCAGTTCTTTTACTCCCACAGTTAACATGTTGACAGTCCCCTCCTCTATATCATTTATGTGCACCACAGGGATGCGGAAGTGTTTGATTGACTGTCTGTTCTTGAGGTGTTCGTATGAAATGGAAGACTTCGGGGAATTTATTCAGCAGATCTTGGAGATACTTCTTTTGTTTGTTGGTCACATTCTGTGAGATCAAACCTAGATCTTGTCCCTGCTCCACTAAGAGGGTTGCCATCATGACGGTACTTTGCTCAACCAGATATTCTTAAGAGGTTCACTTGATATATCTGTGTTTTCTTCTGCCTATCTAGTAAATTAGTGGTCCTTTCCTTTCAAGTATTTTGTAAGGGCCAGAACACCTCAAGACCATCTTATTTTCGGAGATAGGTAAGAGGAACAGCACGTGATCACCTACTGAGAAAGATCTATCCACTGACTGTCGATCAGAAGTGTCTTTCTGGTGTTCCTGAGCCCTTGGGGTGGGATATTAGCTTATGGGTGCCTTGGGATATTTGTAATGCTCATTCCTCCCTCCTTACCCATAGCATTTCAAGTACGTCTCTGGGTTCTCGCCCTGTAGGCGTTCATACAGGGAATATCCCAATGAAGATCGAGGAGTTTTTTTAATGGGAAAAAGGGCCCAAGCTAGCAACAGATCCCCTTCTTTTCCATCCGTTTTGACACCAGTTTACGTATTATTCACTTCATGGTCTGACTGAAGCGTTCTACCAGACCATCAGTCTACAGGTGGTAAATGGCTGTCCTCAATATTTTTATATTCAGTACCTCCTTCACCTCTTGCATCAGGCGCAACATAAATGTGCCCTGGTTACTGAGCATTTCCTTTGGGAATCCTACTTGTGAGAGAAAGGGCGTAAGGTGTTTAAAGATTTGTAGGCTTGTATTATTTCTCTTGGCCTCGGGATAACAGGTAGCATTGTCCAGAATGACTAGTATATATTTGTGACCCAACTTGGATGGTTCGAGAAGCCCCACTATATCCATTGCGATTCTCAAAAAGGGTACCTCAATAACTGGCAATAGTTGCTAAGGGAGCTTGCAATACTGGGGTAGAGGAGGTCTTTTGACCGATCTCACAATGGGCTACATAGATCTTAACATCTGCGTATATGCCCGGACAATTAAAATGTATTCCGGCACTGATCTTGAGTCTTTGTCGCACCCTGGCCTCGAACTAACTCCATGACCAAACTCCTGTGGTCTAGGAACCACTAGTTGGTCCTTCCGGTTGTCACCTCATTCTGTACAGCCTCAATATAAAATACCCTTTTTCTTGAAGAAGGATCCATTCTACTCTAAGCTCTGACCTTCAGGCATAGCCCTTTCATATGCCTTGAACAGATTTGGAACATTCCTCTGGGTGAAGACAATGCAGTGGTATTTTCTGCCTCATTCAGGGAAGGTGGGATCAGGTTTTTATCAGCTTCTCTAAAGCCTCGGGAACATTGAGATGTTTGGGAAAGACTGTCTAGTTCCTGCAAAGCTTGGGTCATTTCTTTTTCCTGGATTCCCTGGGCGATGGGTTCTCCTTCCCTAACAGTAAAAGTGTAGGTCCCTGAATTATACACTACTTAAAGCACCTCCCGATAGTCTGGCTCTACTAACGCTGCTGCGACATCAAGAGAATATTGCCAAGCTAAGCCTGGCTTGGCTGCCAATCTTCTGGTAGCTGCTTTGGCGAGGGGAGATAATCCCGGTAGGAATCCGCCTTCTCTCTTTCTATCTCTGTACAGAAAAATATCAAAACCAAGGGATGAAGGAGCAGCCTTTTCTGTTAATACTTGCTGTGGGAGTCAGGCGTCTCACTAACCTGGGTCCTAACCATGTATTATTGTTGTACCTATTCCACTTCTAACACCACTTGGGGTAGGTCAGACATTGGAAATGGACAAGAAGGCATGTTTGCAACAGAGTATTTTCATTAAAGGAAAGAATGCCTATGCTATCCATACTTTTTCGATGAGTTCCCTAATCTTCAAAGTAAACAACAAACAAGTGCTTGTCAAGATGTCTTCTAAACAATTCTGTCTTCTTTCCAAATGTATGCTACCCTTACATTTATCGTACCACTGTTAAAAAAAGATACCAAAAACGACTCGCCCCAATTTTCTGACCCCCACCCAAAGAGGTCTTGGTGCTTTCGCCGGCCTTGCCTGCTGCTATAATTCAAATGTCTTTTAGTCTTTTTCCTTTCCTGTTCATATGTGACCTGGGTCCCACCCAAATGTTCTGATTTTTTCTCTCAGCCAATCAGCCTGGCTAGACTGTTCAATCAGTTCACACTCCAAACCTAACCAATGTTTCTGGCTGTGTGCTCCTCGTCTGAGACAAAGGGCCCTAGTGATCTGAGTTTGCCTGTATTTATGTAACTGAAAATGTACTCCACCCCAGTTTAGGGTTTCTTGTATCCCACCACATTTCAGGCATTTCCCTTGTTCACCATTGCTTAGGTTGTGGGATTACTTACCCTTTTGTGGTTTATCATGTCACTTAGCCCAGCTTGGGCTACCTGCCTCTTTATCCCTCCTTAGTTGATTGTTTTTCTGACCCCCTCATGGGATATCTTGATTCTCAGCTCAGGTCTCCAGTGATAATAAACTTTGGTTCTCTTCTCACATGGTGGGCTACTTACCACCGGTTGGGTGGTTCTCCTCGGTTGGCTGTACTCTTGCCGTCCTGGTTTCAACTTCCACTGTCTGTGACGGGCATCTCTTCTTCATTCTGTGTGCATTCCTGGCACTTTTGTCTCGCAGCTGCGGTTCACACTCCTGCTAAGCCATTCATCGCCACTGGCAGCTAGTAAATCCAGTGTGAGCCCCTGACATTTCCCCCCAGTCAAGTCCAGACATTCGGTCAGAAGTGCTTAATGGATCAGAGAATCAGTATTAACCTGTAACTTTCCATTTCTATGCCAAGGTGCAAAGGTAAAAGGGTGTAATGTCTGAAATCATCAAATGTGTTGATTGGCGTATGTGTTTTAAGACAGCCAGGTAAGTGGGGCATGGTCCTTAAAAAGGGTAAATTGGCGCACAGAGAAATAGTATCACAGAAATTCCAATGCTCACATGATAGCCAACTATGAATTATTAAACTATTCATTCTCAATAGGGATCGAGGTCTTCTCCTTCTGTGGGTGCTTGTGACAACCCAACCTTATTTATTTGCAGGCGGAAGGGTGCACCAAAATCTGTTCACCTTTATACACATCATTGAACAGTGTTTTCTTGAACACTTCAAATGCTTTATTTGCCTCTTTTCATATTCTCATAGTCTGCTTTGTGGATTGGGCGGTGGAAATGGCCCACAAATCCAAGTAAAGCTCTGTCCTTTTTTGTTTCTGGGAAAGGTAAATCAAGGAAGGCCTCAACTTTGGTTAATTCTCTTTTGACAATGCCTATTGAAGCAGTATAATCAAGTTATTTGTTGTGAGTAATGCCAATCTGTTTTTGTGGGTTGACCTTAAGGCCACTGCCCCTCAGCGTCCTCATAATCCTATTAGGGTGTTCCGGGTGGTCATTCCAGGTGGAGCTGTTGTGAGAAACCAGAGAGTGTTCTCACATCTTCTCCCCTTGGATCGTCTATCCAGGTGGCCAGGGAAAGGGATGCTTACCCTGGGGGTTGAGAAGCGAGGGAGGATCACCGGGGTGGAGGTCCCTTGGGGATTGGGAATGAGATGTTCTCAGACGAGACACAGTATTCAGCATTTCCCTTCCAAGTAGAACCCTCTATTCCAGAGGCTGTTATGGGACATTATTACACATGTACCATTTACCAAGAAAATGATTAGAGATATCTCCAGTCTAGACGCACCAGAAAGAGGATGAAGTGAATTAGCGGTAAGATGGATGAGACATGGTATTCCTCTTGCCCTATTGATGACCAACCCAACCCTTCCCCGACCTTCCTGGGTTACTGTAAGTCAGCTTCCCTCATTTCCCCTCTTGTGACACTTGACAATACTGAGACGAGGAAGAGGCAACTGAGAGTAATGAACACTATACCAATTCCCCACTCTGGTACTGGGACGGGGAAGATTTCTGCAATGTGTTGTGCAGGTCAACGCTGTCCCCTTAATCATGGTCAGGCAAGTCTAATTGAGAAAGAACACCTGCAACCTGTTGGAGGTTTGCAGGTGAATTAAAGGAGGTGGGAAAAGCAACACAGAGAGGAGCAGCAGGGAGGCCTGTGTGATCAGCAGGGAACCTTGTTGGAAGAGAGGCGAGCCCCTGGAGGGAACTGCTGTGGGTCGGTTAGTTGTGTTCAGCATGCTAAGATGCTGGGGGGGCGTGGCTTAATGGCCGCGTAGAAGGACGTGCCCCGGAGGAGCTCCCGTGGATACGACATCGATCCTGATGAAAAGATGAAGTTTCCAGGAACATAAGCATGCCGGCAGCATATTCATAGATTTGTGAATGGTTGGAGCACACACTGAGCACCAAAAGGGAACGAACAGCAGCTAGATGAGGAAGCTATAGCAGCCCGAAGAAAACTGTGTGCCCGAGTTTCGTATGCAAACAAGATGGCCAGCAGTGGACAAAGGGCCGTAAACTGACCACGATGCCGCCAAAGCAATATTCGCTGTTTTGCGGCCAGGCTCGAGTCTGCCGCAACGTTCAGCCGCCTGTGGAGCCTGGCTCGAGCGTGATATTGAACGGCCGGCCGGAGGGGGCCTGCAGGACGAGCCGCAGCTGTTGCATTGATTGGTGCGGCTGGGGTCGCGCCCGAGGCACCGAACTGCTGCAGGAGCCCTGCCGGGCAGCAGAAACGGGGTCCTGGTCGGAGGACCCAGTCGGACCGAGACATGGGCACTGTAGCCCGCGACGAGTGCGGACACGGCATAAGACCGCACCATCTCCAACTGCCAGGCACTGTGGAGTGCCGGAACAGTAGGCTCCCGGTGGCGCTGCTGCCATTGAAGTAAGAATGGCAGGACGGCGACCCTGCGCGCACTGCACTACGCAGCGAGACCCCCGGTGGAGCGGAGGCCTCGCAGAGCCGGAGCCCAGGAGGGGGCGGGACACAGCACGTCATCTCTCAAAGAGACCCAGATCACCAGGGGGCTGGGGCCAGAGCCGCAAACAGACCCGCTGGAGCCGTACCCGGTGAAAGCCTCAGGTTGGCAGAGCGGTCCCACCGCACTTAGGAGAGGCGCAAGGAAGCGGGAGACGGAGATCGCTCCGAATAACTGGTCCTAATAAAAGACTGTGGAGCCGGGGGAATCTTGCCAGGAACGTTGGAGGGAACGCACAGCCCGGATACGGGTTGGCAGACACAGGCCCCCAGCACTGCATAACTCCTCCTGCTCTGGAGCGATGCTGGAACAAAGCACAGGCCTGGGTGAGGAAACTGGAGTGCCCAGGCTGAAGGGCGCATACTGGGACCGGGAGGCAGTATATGAGGGCCAGGAGGGTGCTGGGGAGCACGAGCCCCCGCGCAGTACACCACCCGCTGCATACGAGCTGGGGATGCAGCAAACATAGCATAGGCTGGTGAAAGGGGACCTGTGCAAGGTAGTCTGAGGAAGGAGGGGGACTGAACCGTAGCCAGAGCCGTCCACAAGTGCTGTGGCTCCCACATATCTACACAAACATGTAGACAATACAGTGCGCCGCCCAGACAAAACCCGAGTACTGAGGAACCCTTCCGCCAACTGAACAGGGCAGTGAAGGCAACTCACCCCGGAACTTTTGAGGAACCCCAGGGTACACGCAAAAAGGAAGCTTACACCGGCACGTTGCTGGACAAAGGCGCCAGAGACAAGACTGTGGGCCAGATGGTTTAGGGGCCCTCTTGGGTCCCGGTGCAAAGGGGTGCGGAACCTGAGAAAGCGCCCGACCATTAGGGGGCCAGCGAAATTACACCGAGCGGAGGCGGGCACGTGGGAGAACACAGCCCATTCCAGGAGAGCAGCAGGCAGCAGAGGTGTACCCATAAAACAGCCTAAGCAGGTCCTATACATCAAAATAGCCAGACACCACAGAGACCCTCACGAGAGAGGCAGTTGCGCTGGCTCACATACCGCTGGCACGGCACAATGTCTAACAAAGTCCTGAGACCAAAGAGCAAGCAGCCTACGCTGGATGCCTATGCCAAGACACCTCCAGGGACAGAGTGGGTCAGGAACAAGGACAAAATTATCACTGTGACAGAGGAGGCCCCGGGCACAATCCAGGAGGTACTGGCGGCGATTGCAGACCTGAAGGTTGCCTGGGAGACTAAACTGGGCTTGGCTATGAACGAACTGAAAGTGGCACTGGACTTTAAGGTAGGAGCGGTCCAGGAAGATGTGAATTTACTAAGGCAAGATGTGAGAACGCTAGCGGAGCGCACCGGAAACCTGGAAATCACTGCATACCCGGACTTCGCCTTGCAGGTACAAAGTAGCAGAATGAACTTCGGAGCGGTGAAGAGAAGACTGAGGGAAACGGGTCATAGATATATGTTGCTTTATCCGGCCAAACTGAAAGTGTTACACAAGAACAAAACTTTGCTTTTTGAAACGCCAGAAGACGCCATGGATTGGCTGGATATGCAGAGTCGCCCCCAAGAATCGGGTATCCAGACGGGAGCCGAAGAAGATAAGTAACATGTTGCTGTGGCACCCTAAGTGACATAGCGCAGGACACTGGGACTAGAATATAGCATTAAAAAAGGCTCGCAGGGAATGTGCTGCTGGGAAAGTACATGCTTGCAAGATCCGTTTGAACTGAATAATCCCAATTACATAAGTGGGAGCTTCTGGGAAACAACCCTTGAACCCCCATAGCATTACGTTTAGTTAGGTCACTATTAGCTTGGTTACGCCCCGCGTGGTCCTATTCCTCGGTTCACAAGAAAGGACCAGACGTGGGTGGGCCTGAGATCCAGGGATGGAGCTGGGCACTTGTTGGGGGTTGGGTAGGAAAGGGGAGGGAAAGAGTGGTGTGCAGTGGGGCAGGGTTGGGGGGAGGGGGGAGAGGGAAGTTGTTGAGGGTGAGAGTGAAAAGAGCCAGAAAACGAGCCTTCGGGAACGACATGGGAAGTGGAGGGGAGAGGGTGGACACAGAGCAAATGGAATCGGGTAACCTTAGGGTCGTGACCTGGAATGTGCGGGGCCTCAATAGTTACCGAAAACGAAACAAAGTAATAATGTACCTAAAGAGGATGAGGATTGACCTAGCTCTTCTACAGGAAACCCACCTCACTAAGGAGAAATTGGAGGTGGTTAGGAGAAAATGGAACTGTAGCGTCGTGGGAGCCACATATTTGGCATATGCAAGAGGGGTGGTCTCATGGGTGGCACCACATGTGCCGTTTAAGCAGCTCAGATCGACGACAGACCCGGAAGGTAGAATAGTGGTGGTGGCGGGACTCCTGGAAAATAGAGAAGTGAACATCATAAATGTATATGCCCCTAACCATGACACAGCAGCATACTTCAGGTCCTTATATAGTAAAATTAGCCCCCCTGTTAGGTGGCGCAATACTGTGGGGAGATGATTTCAATTGCACCCTGAACCCCGGGATAGACAGGTCAGATAGCAAACTAGTAAAACCTGCGCCAGCAGCTAAAGCATTGGGGACACTGTTGACAGACCTCAAACTGGAGGATGTGTGGAGACGATTGCACCCAACGGACAGGCAATACTCGCATTATGCAGCGCCACATGACCTGCATACTAGGCTGGATTATGTGTTTGCTGCCGCTGAGATAGCGGGTGAAATGGTGAGCGCAGAATATAAAGCCAGGGTACTTTCGACCATTCACCTTTGGTCTTGGAGTGGCGACACAACCCCCTAGAGCGCGAATCCCGACCTGGAGGCTCAGAGCTGAGGCCCTGCAGGACCCGGGATTCCGAGAAGACCTGAGGGAGACCATTGAGGAATATTTCGACATCAATACAGGCAGTGTACGATCCATGGGAACAGTGTGGGAGGAATTTAAGGTAGTGGTGCGTGGGGTAGCCATATCAAAATCCAAAGGGCTCCAAGGAGGTATAGAACGAGAACTGCAGGACACGGAAAGAGTTGGAGGACCTGATGCGAAGGGGGGGACCACCCAGGAAAACAGCGCTAACATAAGAGATCTACAAAACGCTAGCAGCGTACTCTGGGATAGACTATGTAAGCTAAACTATAAGAAATACACAGAGAGGCAACATGCAGGGGGAGACAAGCCGGGCAGACTACTAGCCTGGTTATACAAAAATGAGACACCCCGGCTGGTGATTAGAGAAATCAGGGATGCGGAAGGTCAGATCTGTAACACCCAGGAAGGAGTAAACGAGGAGTTCTTCATATATTATAAACGTTTGTCTGAGAACGTGTGTGGAGATATGGGTCAAGAAATTCTGGAAACAATAGAAGATCTAGGGCTGCCCACTTTGGACGACCTAGAACGAGCAGATCTGGAGGCCCCAATCACCCCAGACGAACTGGAGGCGGTGATCCAACACCTGCCCACATGTAAGGCGCCCGGGTCGGATGGGTTACCTAGCAAATTCTACAAAGCGTATAGGCAGGAGCTACTCCAGCCTCTGCTGGCCATGTTCAATGAGGCCTATGAGCAGGAGGAGCTGCCGGAATCCCTCTGAGAGGCGGTGATCATCCCGCTCCTGAAACCGGGCAAGCCGAATGTGGACTGTGGGTCCTATAGGCCCTTATCGATGCTTAATCAAGATAGCAAGATACTCACGCCAGTGCTTTCCAACAGGCTTAAACGAGTAATTGGCAAATTGATACACTCGGACCAAACAGGCTATGTCCCCGGCAGGAACATCACTGACAACCACTGGAGACTACACCATATTATTGATCAAACGGAAAATGACCCGGGTGAGATGGCCATAGTGTCGCTGGATGCGGTCAAAGCCTATGATTCAGTGAGGTGGCCATGGTTGATGGGGACCCTGAAAGGATACGGGATAGGGCCGGGATATATTAGATGGGTCAAGATTTTATTTAGCTCCCCGATCGCGAGGGTCAAAACAGGCACCATAATTTCGGACAAATGGCAACTCAGTAGGGGAACTAGACAGGGATGCCCCTGGTCACCCATGTTATATATCCTTGCGCTGGAGCCGCTGCCAATTTGCCTTAGGCAACAATACGGAGAGGTAGGGATTCGTACGACAGGAAACACACACTTGATATCACTGTACGCAGATGACATGCTCCTCTATCTGCGCTTCCCGGAAGAGAATCTGCAATATGTGCTGGAGGTGATGGATCGCTATGCCGCCCTCTCGGGCATATCGGTCAACCCCGGGAAGTCCAGCGTGTTCCCCTTGGGAAGGTATAAAGGTACTCCACCGGAAAACCTGCCCATTCTGCAAATACCCTGGCATACCGAGGCGTTTAGATATCTAGGCATAAACATATACCACAAGATAGAGGTAGAGCACAAACACAATACAGAGAAAGCAGTCGAAGGTATTAAAAGGAGCATGGTGTTTTGGTCCAGATTACCCCTGGCCATGATGGGAAGAGCAGCGCTGCTCAAAATGGTGGTCTTGCCCAGACTATTGCACTTTTTTGTAAATGTCCCGTACTTTATCTCCAGACGTTTCTTTGCCAGACTCTATAGCCTGTGCAGGGGCTTCATATGGCACATTTCTAGAAATAGGGTGGCCCTGTGGAAACTACAAAACTCGTGTGACAAGGGGGGCATAAACCTGCCGGATTTTTAATTATATTACTTGGCGGGACAGCTATTATATGTAGCCAGATTGTTGTCTGCAGAGGAATCTGCGGAGCCCGTGCTACTGTGGGGTGACTCTGCCCCATACTTTCTAAAAGAGACAGTGTGGCTGCATAAAAGAAAAGTGGCAGAGATGGGGAGACTGTTGGTACTGGGCTGGGAGGTCTGGCGCAGGGCATGGAAAACGGTGGGTGACCTGGACCCGCTCTCTCTGCAGGTTCCGCTGGTGGTATTATGTGGGGAAGACTCCCAACTGATTAAAGAGGTTTGCAGATACTGGGAACCGGTGGACCTGGCCACCCTTGGAGACATATGGCGGGAGGGAGAGGTAGTGGAATTCGAGAGGTTGCTGGAGGAGACAGGGGTGCATAAGGGCCAATATATCACTTATACCAGGATCATGAAACGGGTGAGGGGAAGGTGGGCTGAAACAGTACTTGTAGAACAACCCGATGCCTCCCTAGAAATGATGTACGATATCTCGGCGGGCGGGCACGAAATATCTCGGATATATGAGCTCTTGAGTGCAAAGGCGGGGAGGGAGTTGCTCCAACTAAGGCTTGACTGGGAGGGGGAGGTGGGTGAACCCATGACAGAGGGACAATGGGACAGAGCCCAAAGGTACCATAAGAAGGTGTCCCGGAACGCGAGACTCCAACAGATCCAGCTGTATGTCACCCACAGAGCTTACTTGACCCCAGGCAGAATAGCCAGGTTTGGTGGATCGGCCATACAGAAATGCCCTTGGTGTGGTGAGGAAGAGCCTGGGCTGTTGCATATGTTCTGGGCTTGCCCAGAGGTGAAGATATTCTGGGTAGAACTGAAGACGAGAATGGCCAGTTGGGGGGTGCCGCTTGACGTGGGGTATGCTTGGGCATGTATGCTGGGGAGTTTCCCTAGGTCACGTAATCTAAAACATATTAGCAAAATGAAAGACCTAGCCTATATATTGGCCAAACACAGAATTGCGATGTGCTGGAAAGCGGCCCACAGGCCTAGAGTGGAGATGTGGTGGGCAGACCTCCTGAAATGGGCTGAAGCAGAAACTGCGGTCTGGTATGAAGCAGTCACTAGAGGGGGGGGGGAGAGGTAGGCCCCCTGATAGCCTGGAGACAACTGGTGACCTCGATGGCAAACCCCCACCAGGTCAATCAGGAAACGGAAGACCAGGATGAGCTGACAATAATTGAGTCACCTGAAGATGCTCAGGTGGATGGCACGGATACGATGGCTCGAGTTTTTGGGGAGGGAGGGGGGAGGACGGAGGAGAGCATTGAATAATATTATGTCTTAATATTGATCATGAACGTCCTAAATGTTTGTAATGTTTGGAGTGTTGTTTGTTTAAAATAATAAAAATTGTTCAAAAAAAGAAAAAGCTGCAGGGGACTGCAAGGAGAAGTGGTCTGAGAAAGTGTGGCATGGGAGCTGGGGTTCGAGGCTACGGACTGAAGGCAGAGAAGGGAGTCGTGCAGAGAGGCTGGCCCTTTCCCTTTCATCAAATGTGCTTGTTCCCCTGTGTCAAGGAGCTGACACAGGAGTGCATAAGGGGCCAGAGTCGAACCCCTGAAAACAGAAGCAGGAGTTAGTGTGTTTCGCGCTGCTGGAAGAACTATTGCAGAGACCAGTGAGTTTCTACCAGAAGAGAAACCCGGTGCGCAAATGTTTGAACATTGCCATTGTTACAGAATACTTTGTATCAGAGTGGTCCCGTGTCTTGAGAAGAGCGTTTTCTGAGGTGTCCGTCCGAAGTCAATTCCATTGTTGAATGTTACAGTTTAAGGAAAACTTTGTATCAAAGTGGTCGCGTTTCTTGAAAATAATGTTTCGAAAGTCTCTGAATGCTGGGCATTTCAATTAAAATTAAACAAACAAATATTAAACAGTGGGCTGAATGAAACTGAACTTTTTATGCCCAAAGCAATACCTGAACTGAATAAAATGTAACCATTAAGGAGAACTCTACGCTATGTTGAATCTATCTAGAATTGAGCGCAATTACGGCATGCTGAATGTTAAAGTGAATGTAACTTTCAAATTTAAGCCGCTGCCTCAAGGTGCGTATGGAGGGTACCCCTTTTCAATTCTGCCCCAAGTGCAATCGCAAATACCCTTGGGTCGACAGGCACGCCACGTGCAATCTCTGCTTGCCGAGGGACCACCCCGAAGCGAACTGCAGAGCGTGTAGTAGGTTTAAACCTAAGACACTTAAGGACCGCTCGAAGAAGCGTTGGGCCCACCACGCCAGGCAGGCAGCCATGGCAGCGGAGGGCGCCTTCAGCGATGGCAGCGACGCCGTGCTTTCGGACGGCGAGGGCATTATGGCGTCAAAAGACAGCCGAGCGCAGGTCCCCGACCTCGGAAGGTCGTTCGACAGTGCGGCTATGGGGAAGACCCCCGGCGACACAGGTGCTTCACACACCACCCACATTAAACACACGAAGTCCAACCGAGACTCGACGACGTCGAGTTCTCGGAAAGAGGCACAAACAGAACGGTCCGAATCGGTGTCCTCTGGGCGTTCGAGATCGCTTCATGACTTCAGGTAATCATCCACTCTTGCCAAGAGTGTCTCGCTCCCTAGGCTAACAGAAGTTCGATCGTCGGAAGACGAAGACGACTTCCACCCTCAGGCCGCACTCCAGGAGTCGGAGCCCGTAGACAAGATCAGCACGGCCCGACGTTCGAAGGACAGGGACTCTACCCCCGATCCTCGACGCCAGGCGTCGAAAACCTCCGGAGCCACAAAGGGACAGGGAAAACACTTTTCCACTCACGGGGAGGGGGGAAAACAGCAGAAGAAGCAGCCTCTGCACTCTTCCACACCTGTGAAACACTCCACTCCTCCTAGACAGGCAGACAAGACCAGGTCTGCTGATATTTCAAAAACCAGCAAATCTACTCAAGATAAATCTCTAAAACTTTCTGAGAGAGTCATTCCCAGTTCCAAAAAATGGTCCAGTGATGACATAGATAGGGTCATGTCAAGGATGTCTTCTTTGGCAGACTTTTACGATAAAAATCCAGACCATTTCCTTTCATATGATCCACAAGGGGCTACACCCTCAGGCTCTAATGATCCTATCCCCCTGAGTAAGAAGCCCCGGTTTGAGACACCGATGAGGTCTACAGACCCCTTCGAGGTACAACCATACTCACGGCCATACTCACTGTATCAAGGAGAGACTTCCTTTGGTGAGGACCAAGATTTTGGCATGGTAGAAGAGCAAACCGGGACGGGCTACTATGGGGACGATGAAACCAAGAAGAGGAAGACCCTGAAACCTACAGAGTAGATTCCCCGGTAGAGAAGAAAGCCCCGGTTACCGACTCCCCTGTCGATAACCAACCCCTCCTGAACGAGGTTCTCGCACGTGCAGCAGAACATTTCCATATTGACACCCACGGTGTCCAGGAAGAGAGGGACTTCGCCGAGGAGTTAGTGGGAGAAAGGAGGCCTGTTGCCCAGACCATCCCTATCCTTAAGTCTATTCAGCGAAGAATAGACCCGTCCCTGGTGAACCCGAACCTCACCAGAGCAGTCAATCCCAGAGTTGAAAAACTTTTCAGGGCAGCCCAGTCTGACCCTCTCTATATAAGAGGACATCTGAAGCCAGACTCCCTAGTTTTCACTAACACTCGTAAGAGGGCTGGAACACCCTTGTAATCGTCCGAAGCTCCTCCAGACAAGGAGAGCAAAAAACTATATGGTTTCGGCAGGAAAGTAGCCTCAACGTCCACCTATCGGGCAAGGATTGCAAACTCCACCACCCTGTTGGCCAGCTACAACTGCCATCAGTGGGAAGAAGTCGCGGCACTCATAGCCTCTGCACCAGAACCCTTAAAGGGCCAGTTAGCACAAATTTCCGCAGAGGGTAGAGCCGTGTCTGGTTGCATTTTAAAAGCAACTTTTGACGCCGCGGACAACGCAGGCAGATTGATAGCAGAAGGTACTGTTATCAAGAGACATGCGTGGTTACGGCAGTCTGGTTTTAAGGCAGAAACCCAGGCATCATTGTTGGACAAACCGGTGGAAGCCGATCTGTTGTTTGGTAAGGCGGTCGAGGACGTGCTGAAGAATGCCAAGGATGAATACGAGACACTCAAGTCCCTTGGCCAGTTAACCAATAAACCCCCTAACCAGAGAGGGAATAGTAATTTTCGTCGCACATGCGGCCAAAATTCCCAGAGAGGATCTAACTATTCCCAGGGGCAGGGTACACAGTGGAACAACAACAGCCAACAGTCTACCCAGGGTTACGGCAGGGGTAATAGGAGAGGACGTGGTAAAGGCAGAGGCAGCCCCAGTAAAGAAGGCGGCACGCCTCCACCAAAGCAGTGACGCTCAGTTCAGGGTCCCTTCTCACGCAACCCCAGTAGGGGGACGCATTTCCAACTTCACCCAGGCTTGGGAAGGGATCACATCAGACAGATGGGTGCTGTCAACAGTATCCACAGGGTACTGTATAGAACTACTGCAGCGTCCCCGGAACCATCCTCCACGACAAAGAGTACACTCTTTAGAACATCAGAAGATTCTCCTCGAGGAGATCGCCATTCTGCTAGCAAAGGACGCGATAGAACTCGTCCCAGGACACCAGGTAAACAAGGGTATTTATTCAACTTACTTCCTTGTGCCAAAAAAAGATTTGACAATGCGCCCAGTATTGGACTTACGGCCTGCCAACAAGTATGTCAAGCCCCAAAAGTTTCGTATGACTACGCTACAAGAGGTAATCCCCCTCCTAAAAAAGGGGGATTACATGGCAACCTTGGATATGAAAGATGCTTATTTTCATATTTCCATGTTCCCCGCGCACAGAAGGTACTTGTGCTTCAAGGTGGACAGTCGGCACTACCAATTCAAGGTACTTGCCTTCGGGATAGCTTCGGCACCAAGGGTATTCACCAAGGTACTGGCGGTGGCGGCTGCACACCTACGCAGGGAGGCAATCCCGGTGTACCCTTATCTGGACGACTGGCTCATAATGGGGGAAACCCCAGTAAGTTGCAGGACAAACATTCAAAGGACTATCGACCTCCTCCACGAATTAGGCTTCTCAATCAACGAGAAAAAGTCAAGCCTGGTGCCAAGCACCTCGAAACAGTTCCTGGGAGCAATCCTAGATACTCAAGAGGGGTTGACCTTTCCTTCAGAGGAAAGAATTCGGAATATACTACTGCAAATTTCGCAATATCAGTCCGGTCACCAAATAACGGCACGCAAAGCAATGCGTTTGCTGGGCATGATGGCGTCATGTATTTACCTGGTCCCCCACGCGCGCCTGCACATGCGTCCCATGCAGGAATGGTTGGCGAAACAGTGGTCTCAGGCAAGTGGTCAGTGGGACGATCTAGTGGTCGTTTTGCCAACACTAGTACAAAGCCTTCACTGGTGGACAAGAGAGAATCTTGCACAGGGAAAACCCTTTTACGATCCCGAAGTACAGGCAGTAGTCACTACCGATGCATGTCTGACTGGGTGGGGAGCTCACCATATCCACCACACAGCTCAGGGTCTCTGGTCTCCCTCAGTGGCCAAGAACCACATTAACCTGCTAGAGCTTCTGGCAGTATTCAGAGCGCTTCAATCGTTCGAGCCCCACCTACTAAACCTGTCAGTGCAAATCCGGACGGACAGCACAACAGCCATGTTCCACCTGAACAAGCAAGGAGGGACTTGTTCGCCAAATCTGTCCAAGCTTGCCCAGAAAATCTGGATATGGGCACTCAGACGGAACATCTTCCTGTCATCACAACATGTTCCATGTTCCAGGGGAGCTCAATTCCCTAGCGGATGCTTTGAGCAGAGACTCCCTCCCAGAGGAACACGAATGGGTTCTACACAGAGAGGTTGTAGAAGATATCTTCTCTCAGTGGGGTTTCCCCACTATAGACTTATTCGCCACAAGCGAAAACAGACAATGCCCAGGATTTGCATCCAGGTTCCCCCAACCAGACTCCCAGGGGAACGCCCTGTGGATGAACTGGTCAGGGATGTTTGCGTACGCTTTTCCACCAACTCCTCATCAGGAAGGTGGTGAACAAGATGAACAGAGAGTTGATGACGCTCGTCCTAGTTGCTCCCATGTGGGCAAGACAACCGTGGTTCCCACACCTACGCAGGATGGCGGTGTGCAAGCCCATCAAACTTCCAGCCTGGTACAACCTACTGTCCCAGCACCAAGGTCAAGCAGTGCATCAGCAACCCAACTCAATGAACCTGGCAGCATGGCTCCTGAGGTCATGGAGTTTGGACATCTCAATTTACCACAGAGGTGTATGGACATACTAAAGGAATCTAGGAAACCAAACACAAGGCACTGTTACTTTGACAAGTGGAAGAGATTCGTTATCTGGTGCCAGAGTAGACAAATCAACCCAGTTGATTGCACTCCTTCCACTATTGTTACATACATGCTCCACCTGCTAGATGCAGGATTGGTTTTTAACTCACTGAAAGTACACCTGGCAGCCCTGTCGGCATACACCACTTCCCATAACAAGGTCTCGTGGTGGAAAGTACCAGTAGTTAAAGCCTTCATGGAAGGAGTAAAGATACTTCACCCTCCTATTTCAAACCCACCACCAGGGTGGGACCTTAATGTGGTGCTATCTAAGCTCATGGGCCCCCCTTTCGAGCCCATGCATAAAAGCAGTCTCAAACACCTCACTTATAAAACGGCCTTCTTAGTAGCTATTACTTCTATAAGAAGGGTCAGTGAAATGCAGGCTCTGTCAGTGCAGGATCCCTTCTTTACTGTCCATAAAGACAAACTGGTTTTACGCACACACCCTAGGTTCTCACCTAAGTTTATATCTAAATTCCACGTAATCCAGTCCATCGAGCTTCCGGCTTTCTTCCAGGGCCCTCAAAGCTCGGCTGAGGTGAAACTACACACCCTAGATGTGCGTAGGGCGGTCCTCTACTATGTAAATAAAACCAGACCGCTAAGGAAAACAGATCAACTGTTTGTCTCCGTAGCTACAGGCAGAGAGGGGGATCGCGTCTCTAAAGGTGCCATCTCGAAGTGGATTATTAACTGTATCCAGCTGTGTTACTCACTCTCTGAAAGAACTCTGCCTTTCACGCCAAGAGCCCACTCTACTAGAGGCACTGGGGCCACTCTGGCTTTCATTGCAAATGTACCCCTTGACACCATTTGCAAAGCAGCTACTTGGAGCTCTATCCACACTTTTACTCAGCATTACTGCATTGACACCCATTCCAAGGCAGATACACAAGTGGGACACGCGGTTCTAAGACACTTATTTGCTCATGACCCTTCTCACATCCCACCTCCTTCAGGTACTGCTCGCTAATCTATGCGCAGCATGTGATCTAAGCAGATTCCACAAGCCTCAGAAGGGATACATTACTCACCGTAATCGTATTTCTGATGCTTGTATCTGCTTAGATTCACATCCGACCCGCCCTTCCTCTCCTCTGAGAGAAGGCGCATGGTTGCTTGTAGTCCTACCTTTCTATCTATCTGCTTGGATTATCTGTACTCCCGCTACTCCTCATGCTACCTCATGCCAGAAAAAATACAATCTGAGGATCCTAGACGCGTGAGGGATCTTGGGTACAGTGGACGTCACACTAGGGATAGTATTACTGGCACGCCCTGTGTCGACGCCCATTTTCGAGTTTCGAAAAACAAACTGTAATACTCCGCAGCTTCCACTAGATGTCGGCCTATGCACAGCATGTGAATCTAAGCAGATACAAGCATCAGAAATACGATCACGGTGAGTAATGTATCCCTTCTGGTGCTTGTTAATCTGCTTAAAATCACATGCGGTGCATAGTCTGACATCCAGTGGTCACTGCGGAGTATTGCATTTTGTTTTTCGTAGTCGAAAAGGGGACGTCCACATAGGCGTGTCTGTAATACTATCCCTATAGTGACGTGCAGTGTACCCAAAATCCCTCACGCGTCGAAGTCCCTCAAATTGTTTTTTTCCGCCCAGAACACTTGTCGCCTTCATGCGGAGCTCGTTAGAGACAAATTGCCAATACCATTTATTTGACTGTTGGTCGTTTTTTGAAAGTTATCAGTAAATCCTACCCTCCTCCGACAGCTAAACTGTTTCACCGCCGATCAAGATCTTCGGCGGTGATTTCGACGGAGGCGATCCTTCGGCACTGCCGAACACGTGGCCTGGCCTATACAGTAGGGAGAGTGGGGGTCGTGGGACACTTCTGTTTTCTTTTTAAGAATGCCTTTCTCTTTCACCCCCCTTTCCTTCTGGGTCATTATCACTTATAACTGTATCCTCAGCTATAGAGAGGACTCCTTTTAGATTTTGCCCGCGCTGTAACGGCAAATTCACGTGTAAGGATAAGCATAAGCGGTGTAACCGCTGCTTACCCCTCAACCACAACGAGGACGACGTGCGGCCTGTAAACTTCTTCGCCCAAAGACTTTAAAGGACCGCAGGGTCAAGAGGTGGGCAGCCTACGCTATCTCTTGAGATGATTCCTCACCCGTGTGCTGCCAAATGTGACGAGGGGGACAGTGATAACACTACCTATGTATCGGAGGTTGTTGACCTCTCTAAGGTGCGTTCCCGCTCCTCTGCATCTGTACCCGGCCCCAACAAGTTTGGATTAAGCCCTACTTATGGGCATGTACACCCCGGCGACGCTGACGCACATAAGAAACATAAAGATAAACACACAACCCACGGCACTCCTTCGTCTAAGTCGAAGAAAGCCCTAGTGCCAACGGAGACGCTGGGCCTACCGGCAGCCTCTGCCGACCGTAAGGGTTGCAAGCCCTCCCCGCAACCGCATAAGCGATTCGCGATTGGGCCACCCACAAATAAGGGCGCTACCACCAAAACAACAGATGACGCGCCTCATAAGGGAGTGCCCGAGACAAACTCTCGACGGAGCGTTTAGTAGTCGAGAGCTTGGCGCGAATAGTCTCCACTGACAATCAGAGACGGATGGCGAAAGAGCCGCCGAGCCCCGCTCACAAGGCCAGGGAGACGCCGAAGCAGACGGAAGGCAGGCAACAACCTCCCACTCCGTCGAAAGAAGGACCTAGCACACGAGAAGGTTTCTCAGAGGGCGAAGGGAGTATATCTTCCACGCTACGGGAGAGATCTTGACGGCTACAGGCGGAAGAGCTTCCCTTTATGCCTCCAGACCGTTCTGGGTTACCCCAGTGGATGTTAGAAAGATTCCAATCGTGTATGGACAAACTAGATAGATTTATGTCCACTCCTGAACAGGTAATGCCCAAGAGATCAAGAGTTACTTCAGGAACACCCCAGGGCCAAATACCCAAGACTATTTAACCCACTTCAAGAGGAGGCTAATACATATGACCTCACTGAAGAAGACTCTCACTTCACTTCAGGTGGATGACGAGTTCCTAAATACTGAGGATCAACAAAACCCTGAAGAAGGTTTTGAGGAATTCCCAGACATGGGTGGAGGGGGCTTCGAAGAAGACCCAGATGGAGGTGGCTCACAGCCTTGGCAGTCTCCAGGAGCATCAACAGACCCTGACACTCTGGATCTGTCCTCTCCGCAAACCACACCTGTCAGAAACCCGTCACCTATAGACGACCAACCCACTTTCAATGCGCTACTACGTAAAGTAGCAGCACATTTTGAAATTGATACAGGAGAAATTACTCCAGAAATAGACTTTGTGGAGAAAATCATTAAGGAGAAACCACTTACTAGCCAGGCCATTCCCCTTCTCGCCTCAGTTAAGAGACGACTTATTCCATCTTTATCAACACCTGCGTTGGTTAGAGGGGTCAACCCGAGAATTGAGAAACTTTTTATTCCCTCACCCTCGGACCCATTATACATTAAGTGTCACTCAATACCCGATTCCCTGGTATTAACCACCACAAGGAAAAGGGCAGGGGTTCCGCTATCCACTAGCGAAGCACCCCCAGACAAGGAGGGAAAGAAGCTTTACGCCCTGGGAAAGAGGATTACAGCCTCGGCAGCTTTCTCCACCAGAATTGCCAATAACAATACCTTAATGGCAAGCTACGCTGATGGCCAATGGGGAAAGTTACGCCAAGACCTCAAAGAAGTCCCTGAGCCCTTACAAACTCGCTTATTAGCCACTGTAGCAGAAGGTACTCTGGTTAACCAGAGCATCATTAAGAACACGCTAGAAGTTGCGGAGAGGGCTGGCCGGTATTTTGTTCAGGGGGTACTTCTCAAGCGTCATGTCTGGCTCCGGAACTCAGGTTTTAAGCCAGAGACCCAGGCGTCACTCATCAACAAACCAATTGAGGACTCAAACCTGTTTGGTAAGGCGGTGAATGATGCACTGGAGACAGCTAAGAAGGATTTCGATACCCTAAAGACTCTAGACCAGATCTCAAGGCCTCCCAATAAGCGAGGTTACTGCAACAGACGCTTTTTTCGTAGCCAACGACAAAGCCAGCAACAACAACAGTACTCCTCAGCAGGCAACTGGTCCTCCACTCAAGGAACCAGCAGACAATACGCTCAAAAAGGACAACGTCGTGGCAAGGGAAGAGGTCGGGGCCCCACTCCTAGAGGCTCCCTGGCTACCAACACCAAATGACCCGAAGGTCCGGGTCCCCTCCCATGCATCGCCTGTCGGGGGCCGGTTAACATAATTTCTACCAGCATGGGAGGGAATAACTACAGACCGCTGGGTATTCTCAACCAAAGGCCGCGGTTACTGCATAGAATTCAGTTGGTCCCCTACGTTCAGACCCCCAAGGGGAAGACGCCTATCACCAGAGCACCTCGCCATCCTTCTTCAAGAAGCCGAACTGCTACTAGAAAAAGGAGCAATAGAGGTTGTGACTCTATCACAGGTAACGGAGGGTATTTATTCGGTGTACCTCCTTGTACCCAAAAAGTATTTAACCATGCGCGCTGTACTAGATCTGCACCCAGCGAACAAATTTGTCAAACCTCAAAAATTTTGTATGGTGACTTTGCAGGAAGTAATTCCCTTGCTATCTTAGGGGGATTACATGGCAACACTGGACATGAAAGATGCATACTTTCATATTTCAATGTTGCCAGCGCACAGAAAATACCTCAGGTTCATGATAGAGGGCAAACACTACCAGTTCAAAGTGCTACCCTTCGGCATAGCGTCAGCGCTGAGGGTATTCACGAAAGTACTGGCAGTGGCAGCGGCCCACCTCTGCAGGTTGTCCATCCCAGTATACCCTTACCTCGACGATTGGCTCATAACAGGGGATTCCTATGAGACTTGATTCTCAAATACCCAAAAGAATGTAGACCTTTTGTTCCAACTGGGCTTCTCCATGAACGAGAAGAAGTCCAGCCTAGACCCCAGCCAGGCCAAGCAATTCTTAGGGGCTCTAATTCGAACAAAGGAAGGCCTCATCTTCCCCTCCAACGAGAGGGTCCAAAATATGCTGTTTCAGATCCCTCAATATGTAGCCGATCGAGAGGTGACGGTACGCAAAGCAATGCGATTGCTAGGAATGATGGCGTCATGTATACATTTGGTACCTCATGCGCGATTGCGCATGCGTCCAATGCAGGAATGGCTCAAAAGCCAGTGGTGTCAGGCCAGCGGACAATGGGACGATCTAGTGGTGGTCTCGCTGGCCTTGGTTCTCTCCCTGCGGTGGTGGTCGAAGGAAAACCTTGTAATAGGGAAACCATTCGCCACCCCCGCAGTGGAAGCCACTCTAACCACAGACACATCCCTCACAGGATGGGGGGCTCACCTATCCCATCAGACTGCACACAGAGTTTGGACTCCGAGTGTAGCATCCAAACACATAGATTTGCTGGAACTACTGGCGGTCTTCAAGGCACTGAAGGCTTTCCAGGCACACCTTCAAAGGAAGACAGTGCTGGTCCTCACAGACAACACTACAGCCATGTACTACCTGAACAAGCAAGGGGGCACTCACTCTCCAGGACTGTCCAAGCTGTCCCAGAACATCTGGAAGTGGGCTCTCAGACACACCATTTCCTCTTATCACAACATGTACCAGGGGAACTCAATCTGCTGGCCGACGAACTAAGCAGAGACTTTCCTCTGCCCGCAGAGTACGAATGGCGATTACGAGAAGACATTATCTCTGATGTTTTCGCACAATGGGGCTTCCCAGAAATAGATCTGTTCGCAACTCTGGAGAACACCCAATGCCAAGATTACGCCTCCAGGTACCCCCAGAACCGCTCCAAGAGGGAATGCTCTCTGGATAACATGGTCAGGGAAATTAGTTTACGCTTCTCCCCCACACCCCCGACTCTCCTTCTCAACAAGATAGTGCACAAGATGCACCAGGAACCAGTTACCATGATACTAGTGGCCCCTATATGGGCCCGGCAATGCTGGTTCGTTCACCTAATGGAGATGTCACTGTCTCCACCGGTGAAACTACCTTGCCCATACAACATGCTGTCACAGGACAAGGCCAGAACGCTGCACACATGCCCACAGATACTCAACTTAGCAGCCTGGCTCCTGAGGCCGTAGAATTCAGACATTTACAACTCCCTCAAAGATGCTTGGACATTGTTAAAGAGGCAAGGAAACCGAACACTCGTTACTGCTACTCTAGCAAGTGGAAACGATTCGTCATCTGGTGTAGTGTAGAGCAAAGACCATCAACCCCGTTGACTGCTCTCCCACACAGATTGTTCTTTACCTGTCTCACTTATTAGACTCAGGGTTAGTCTTTAATTCTATAAAAGTTCATCTAGCTGCACTTTCCGCATACACCACCTCTCAACATAAGGTGTCATGGTGGAAAGTTCCAGTTATAAAAGCCTTCATGGAGGGAGTAAAAAAGGATCCACCCTCCTATATCTAACCCAGCTCCCGGATGGGACCTAAATGTGGTACTAACCAGGCTTATGGGCTCACCCTTCGAACCCATGCACAAAGCAACTCTTAAGAACCTCTCTCTTAAAACTGCTTTCTTAATAGCTATCAACTCTATTAGGAGATTAAGTGAACTACAAGCACTCTCTATACTAGACCCCTTTGTAACAGTTCACAAGGATAAGGTGGTTCTACGTACGCATTCTAGGTTTGCACCGAAATTCGTTTCTAAATTCCATGTCAACCAGTCGATACAACTACCAACGTTCTTTCAAAACCCATCAAACCGGAGAAAAAAGCCTGCATACACTTGATGTGCGCAGAGCGGTCATGTTTTATATGGAAAGAACTAGACCACTAAGAAAGACTAATCAGTTCTTTGTCTCGGTGGCAGCAGGAAGAGAAGGAGATGCAGTTTCAAAATCCACTATATCTAGATGGATTGTCCAATGCATCACTCTCTGTTTCTCTCTTGCTAAGAGAGAACTACCCTTCAAGCCAAGTGCACATTCTACTCGAGGCACTGGGGCTTCCATAGCATTCATTGCAAGGCATAAATTAGTCCTGCAAAATTGATTAGTCGAGACTGCTATATAAAAATATTTTGATTAGCAATTCAACGTATATGATTAGCAAATGTGTATATCCTTACTTTTAATCAGGGCCAATGCAAGACATGTTTCACCTGTACAGCAGCAGGGCCCAGGGACCTCACAGGATTGTTTAACCACTGGTGATATAATTAGGATGCCTTTTGTTGGACGTGTGACCGGACACCGATACACTTGCAAATTCAACAGGGCTTCCCACTAATGCCTCGAAATAGTCAACAATTCCCAGAGTTGCCTACGCCAACCGCATCACTCCGCCTAAATTCAAGAGGACCAAAACTGGATGCTCTACTTTCCCAGCCACAGCTGCCAAACACTGGAACCTCCAACCTCCCACCCTACTTGCTGAACTCTCCTACTGGACTTTCCGAAGAACTCTAAAAACACTACTGTTTGCCTGAATGCTGGACACAGGCCCTTACCTGGTCTGAACTTCGAAGCTACAGTAACTTTTACTGAATAACTATTACACTGTGCTTATCCCAATGTCTGTACATTTCTGAGTAACTGGTCATGCAACAGTGCCTTGATGCTCATGGGCTTAGTGCACTATACAATTGTAAAAATAAATAAAATAAACACACACATCTATCGGCAGAGCCTTTAAATGACACGCTCCTCATTAGTGGTGGTTCATTGATGAACCATTGTTTCCGACAAGTGTTCACTTTCCCATCACATTATATGCAGTAAGTAGCAAGCTTCATTCTGTCAAACAATGACTACAAGAAGGTGACCTTATCATACAATACCTTTTATGTGTGTCTAAGTCTTAAACGTACATTTACCAAACTCCTAGGATGTTTTTTAGCTTAAAATTACTTTGCGTTCTTGTAATTTTCCATTCAAGAATTAGTAACAAAAGCTACGACCATCGTGTTTGTTATCAACATGGATTTATTTATTTTTCAGCTTGGATGATGATTTCTTTGTAAGTTTCAAAACATCTCTACAAAACAGAGTGTTATTCAAACCAAAGTACTATTTCTACCAACTAAAGCAGGGGAGATATTTGGTTATGGGCCTTATGTTGCAGACTGGTCTCAAGTCCCAGCTTCAGAATTAACTAACGTGTGTGATCCTTGGTAAATCATTTGATCTCACAGAAGTGCCCACGAGCCATTCAGTTGACATGTGTATGCTACACAAAAAAGCTCACTCAAGGTACTGCTTCATATATAATAATGATAATGACACTTAATCTGCACAGCAAAGTTATGTGTCTCTTGGCCTACTTATAAAAACATGTATAATGTTATTTACCATCATCACATTTAATATCCAAGGCTACATATGCGCTCATTTTCTGTGGTATCGCTTCCAGCGATGTCAATACATATGCAAATTATTGCACAGCCACTTAAATTATAAACCTGGCAACTTTTAATGGAAAGCAAAGTTCATGTTTGTCATGAGTTTAATGCCAGCATGCATATCAAGTTCCCATCACATGGCATGTGTATTCATTAAAAAAAAGACTAGTCTACGCTTTGCATGCTTAGCTCGGACAATAGAACCTGACACAGCAACACATAGCATGGCACTGCAGCATCGCATAAGCGATGCAGACTTTCACATGCACACAGACCTCAGCCTTACATGTGCACACCTAGCCTTTCATATGCAGCATAGCTTTTCAGGCACAAACAACTGTAGCCTTTCACATGCATGCACACGATAAATGCACATGTGCACACGCAGCCTTTCACATCCTTTCAGATGCATGACAAAATAGACTTTTGCATGCGCACATGAAGGCCTATCATGTTTAAGGCCATTGCAGTCTGAGTGGAATATAGAGCTCAGCAAAGGTGGAAAGGGAAGAGAGGGGAATTAGACAATTGATTTAGGAAGCAAGATGTGTGAGAAAGAAATAGATGAAAGAAGAGCCTCTCAGAAGTGATGAGGAGAGATGGGGAAGAGAGAAAGTTATAGGGTCGGTGGATAAATGAGAGCAAAGTGAACATTAAAAAAGGGGCAGACCTTTTAAGGGTGCAAAAGTGAGAAAACAAATTATGAAATAGAAAGCTGCTGGGGTACAGAGGTGGAAGCAATGACAGATCAGAGAGAAAGGGCTAACTTGTTTACTGCCATCCTGATGTCCCTCCCAATATTTACAGTGGAAGACAGACAAGCTCCCACACAGTCACCCTTATCTGCAGTTTCCATCAGCCAAAGTGCTCATTAAAAGTGAATTTAGGGGTCAGCCTCGATCTCTGCTTTCCTCTGTATTAGGCCCTGTACTGTCCTGGAGATTGGTACAAAGAATAATAAACATGCTCACCTTCTCTGAAATTACATTGCAGTTAGTGCGACATGATTTATAAAAGGAAAAGCAATTAATCATTCTTGTCCAGTGAATTGCAATGTGAAAGCGGTTATTTTATGCCTTGCATTGCAAATGTCCCTCTTGAGTCCATTTGCAAAGCGGCAACCTGGAGTTCTGTACACACCTTTACAAAACACTACTGTATAGATGCCCATTCTAGATCTGATTCCCAGGTGGGACAAGCAGTATTAAGACATCTTTTCTCTACTGTTCCTTCTCACAACCCACCTCCAACTCCGAGTACTGCTAGCTACTCTATGCACAGCATGCGATTCTAAGCAGATTAACAAGCATCAGAAGACATGCATTATTTACCGTAAAAGCATTTCTGATGATCGTATCTGCTTAGATTCACATGTGCCCACCCTTCCTCCCCGCTCGGATAGAAGGAACATAGACATCTTATTACTTTCTCTCTTTTTTGTACTCACTCACGTCTAAGAAGGCTCCTTCAGGGCAGAAAAAATACAAACAGAGGGACCTCGACGCGTGAGGGATTTTGGGTACACTGCACGTCACTATAGGGATAGTATTACAGACACGCCTATGTCAACGTCCCCTTTTCGACTACGAAAAACAAAATGCAATACTCCGCAGTGACCACTGGATGTCGGAATATGCACAGCATGTGAATCTAAGCAGATACAATCATCAGAAATGCTTTTACGGTAAGTAATGCATGTCATATTGAAGTTAATCCTAAAACATGAAGAACAGAATTAAAGTTTATGGGCCAAGGAAATGGAGAAAATAGCTAAGATGCCTACCTGTTTGTGATAATGAGATGAAAGACCTGGGGAAGGGAATCCTGAGACCCGAGGGCCTACATTTAATTGTCTTCAACACAAAACCTCAAGACCCTTTTGTGTTTGAATTGTGTTGCCTGGAACTTGGGGAAGGGAACCCTGATTGTTTGGAACTATATAACCTTGAACTTAGGAAAGTTATCTTGAGACTTTTTCTGTAACTGGTTTATACTTTGGGAAGGAAACTGAAAGAAAGCTGTGAGCTGGAAGAAGCTCAGAAAGTTAATTTTGAACACTGTTTCTTTGTTTGCTGACATCCCTACACATTGTTTAGCTTTAGTTGTGAGTACAAGGATAGGTTTTGGACACAGACAGATTTTTAAGTTGAACTCTTGGACTCGGACCTACCTTAGTTTCGTTCAGGTAGGGGAATCCCACCTTAGCATAGGGCACGTTGGGCCTTCTACCATCCTGACATTTGAGTTAATAAATTACTTTGTTTTGAATCTTGAATCTGTTGTCTGTGTCGTACTTCATGATGCCTTCACACTGTACACAACTGTTTCATCCATATAAGCGGTGGCATATAGGATATGAGGCTACACAAGCTTATCCATTAGTCTCTGAAATACCACTGGTGACCCAAAAATACTGCTTTTTGTATAAATCACTGTTTTTCTAAATGCATGCTTTGATTGATTTTTTAGTTTTCTGAGCTTCTCAAATGTTTGATGTAGAACAATATTCAGTAATGAGATATTCTATAGGGAGTCAACCATTTTTTAGTTTCCATTTTATTGTATTTTACTTTTTTCCTATTATGCATTTTACTTTTTTAATTTGCACTGAATGTAACTTTTCAAATAAAGAGAACATTATAGATTTCCTGTGTCTTTGCATAGCACCCGATGATTGAGTACGAAGACTTTGTCATGTATAACGTACATGCTAAAACTACATGAGCAGTTGTATAGAACACCTTTTTTCCCCATGCAAAATACCACGCAACATTTTATACATTGTCAGTTTACCATAACAAGTAATTTTAACAACTTGTTGAGTCCTTTTACAGATTTGGAGTTGTACTTTTCATTTATTTGTTTTTATAATTTTCCTTTTTGTAATACTTTTCCAGCAGGTTATTATTGACTGCTATGTCACATGATAGCATTTTTTTAAAATATATATATATATTTCTGAGGCTTGCTGGAATCTGCTTAGATCACATGCTGTGCATAGGCCGACATCTAGTGGAAGCTGCGGAGTATTACAGTTTGTTTTTCCAAACTCGAAAATGGGCGTCGACACAGGGCGTGCCAGTAATACTATCCCTAGTGTGACGTCCACTGTACCCAAGATCCCTCACGCGTCTAGGATCCTCAGATTGTTTTTTTCCACCATACTGGTCGGAAGCATTTTGCGGGGTCCCCTGGCCTTAGCCATACGTTTGCTAAAATATCGATAAATTTACATCCTTTCCCCACCCCAACGTCGAACTTGGACACTCGATGCCGGCTTGGAGAAGAATTCGACCGTCGGCTGCTGCACGACGGATTTGGGCCTCGGAAGGCCTCTGGCCTCGGCCCGGGCCTTGGAAGGCCTCTGGCCTCGGCCCTGCAAGTAGGGAGAGTGGGGGGTTGGACATACTCTACACTCTTGGTATATAGGTACATCTTATACACTTCCTATACTTACCAGCCTGCTGCCTCAAGGTGCGTATGGAGGGTACCCCTTTTCAATTCTGCCCCAAGTGCAATTGCAAATACCCTTGGGTCGACAGGCACGCCACGTGCAATCTCTGCTTGCCGAGGGACCACCCCGAGGCGAACTGCAGAGCGTGTAGTAGGTTTAAACCTAATACACTTAAGGACCGTTCAACGAAGCGTTGGGCCCACCACGCCAGGCAGGCGGCCATGGCGGCGGAGAGCGCCTTCAGCGATGGCAGCGACGCCGTGCTTTCGGACGGCGAGGGCATTACGGTGTCTAAAGACAGCTGAGCGCAAGTCCCCGACCTCGGAAGGTCGTCCGACAGGGCGGCTATGGGGAAGACCCCCGGCGACACAAGCGCTTCACACACCACTCACACAAAACACACGAAGTCCAACCGAGACTCGACGACGTCGAGTTCTCGGAAAGAGGCACATAGAGAACGGTCCGAATCGGTGTCCTCTGGGCGTTCTAGATCGAGATCGCCGCATGACTCCAGGCAATCATCCACTCTTGCCAAGAGTACCTCGCACCCTAAGCTAACGGAAGTTCGATCGTCGGAGGACGAAGACAACTTCCACCCCCAGGCCGCTCTCCACGAGTCGGAGCCCGCAGACAAGATCAGCGTGGCCCCACGTTCGAAGGACAGGGACTCTACCCCTGATCCTCGACGCCAGGCATCGAAAACCTCCCGAACCACAAGGGACAGGGAAAACACTCTTCCACTCACGGGGAGGGGGGAAAGCAGCAGAAGAAGCAGCCACTGCACTCTTCCACACCTGTAAAACACTCCACTCCTCTTAAACAGACAGACAAGCCCAAGTCTGCTGCTATTTCTAAAACCAGCAAGTCTACTCAGGATAAGTCTCGTAGACTTTCTGAGAGAGTCATTCCCAGTTCCAAAGAATGGTCGAGTGATGACATAGATGGGGGCATGTCAAGGATGTCTTCTTTGGCAGACTTTTATGATAAAAATCCAGACCATTTCCTTTCATATAATCCACAAGGGTCTACACCCTCAGGCTCTAATGATCCTATCCCTCCGAGTAAGAAGCCCCGGTTTGAGACACCTATGAGGTCTTCGGACCCCTTCGATGTACAACCATACTCACGGCCATACTCACAGTATCAAGGAGAGACTTCCTTTGGTGAGGACCAAGAATTTGGCATGGTAGAAGAGCAAACCGGGACGGGCTACTATGGGGATGATGAGGACCAAGAAGAGGAAGAGGAAGACCCTGAAACCTACAGAGTAGATTCCCCGGTAGAGAAGGAATCCCCGGTTACCGACTCCCCTGTCGATAACCAACCCCTCCTGAACGAGGTTCTCGCACGAGCAGCAGAACATTTCCATATTAACACCCACAGTGTCCAGGAGGAGAGGGACTTCGCCGAGGAGTTAGTGGGAGAAAGGAGGCCTGTTGCCCAGACCATCCCTATCCTTAAGTCTATTCAGCGAAGAATAGACCCGTCCCTGGTGAACCCGAACCTCACCAGACCAGTCAATCCCAGAGTTGAAAAACTTTTCAGGGCAGCCCAGTCTGACCCTCTCTATATAAGAGGACATCTGAAGCCAGACTCCCTGGTTGTCACTAACACTCGTAAGAGGGCTGGAACACCCTTGTCGTCGTCCGAAGCTCCTCCAGAGAAGGAGAGCAAAAAACTATATGGTTTCGGCAGGAAAGTAGCCTCAACGTCCACCTATCGGGCAAGGATTGCAAACTCCACCACCCTGTTGGCCAGCTACAACTGCCATCAGTGGGAAGAAGTCGCGGCACTCATAGCCTCTGCACCAGAACCCTTAAAGGGCCAGTTAGCACGAATTTCAGCAGAGGGTAGAGCCGTGTCTGGTTGCATTTTAAAAGCAACTTTTGACGCCGCGGACAACGCAGGCAGATTGATAGCAGAAGGTACTGTTATCAAGAGACATGCGTGGTTACGGCAGTCTGGTTTTAAGGCAGAAACCCAGGCATTATTGTTGGACAAACCGGTGGAAGCCGATCTGTTGTTTGGTAAGGCGGTCGAGGATGCGCTGAAGAATGCCAAGGAGGAATATGAGACATTCAAGTCCCTTGGCCAACTAACCAATAAACCCCCTAACCAGAGAGGGAATGGAAATTTTCGTCACCCACGCGGCCAAAATTCCCAGAGAGGATCAAACTATTCCCAGGGGCAGGGTACACAGTGGAACAACAGCCAACAGTCTACCCAGGGTTACGGCAGGGGTAATAGGAGAGGACGTGGTAAAGGCAGAGGCAGCCCCAGTAGTGGAGGTGGCACGCCTCCACCAAAGCAGTGACGCTCAGTTCAGGGTCCCTTCTCACGCAACCCCAGTAGGGGGACGCATATCCAACTTCACCCAGGCTTGGGAAGGGATCACATCAGACAGATGGGTGCTGTCAACAGTATCCGCAGGGTACTGTATAGAACTACTGCAGCGTCCCCGGAACCATCCTCCACGACAAAGAGTACACTCTTTAGATATCAGAAGATTCTGCTCGATGAGATCACCAATCTGCTAGCAAAGGACGCGATAGAACTCGTCCCGGGACACCAGGTAAACAAGGGTATTTATTCAACTTACTTCCTTGTGCCAAAAAAAGATTTGACAATGCGCCCAGTATTGGATTTACGGCCAGTATGTGGAGCCCCAAAAGTTTCGAATGACTACGCTACAAGAGGTAATCCCCCTCCTAAAAAAGGGGTATTACATGGCAACTTTGGATATGAAAGATGCCTATTTTCATATTTCCATGTTCCCAGCGCACAGAAGGTACTTGCGCTTCAAGGTGGACAGTCGGCACTACCAGTTCAAGGTACTGCCCTTCGGGATGGCTTCGGCACCAAGGGTATTCCCCAAGGTACTGGCGGTGGCGGCTGCACACCTACGCAGGGAGGCAATCCCGGTGTACCCTTATCTGGACGACTGGCTCATAACGGGGGAACCCCCAGTAATTTGCAGGAGAAACATTCAAAGAACTATCGACCTCCTCCACGAATTGGGCTTCTCAATCAACGAGAAAAAGTCAAGCCTGGTGCCAAGCACCTCCAAACAGTTCCTAGTAGCAATCCTAGATACTCAAGAGGGGTTGACATTTCCTTCAGAGGAAAGAATTCGGAATATACTACTGCAAATTCCGCAATATCAGTCCGGTCACCAAATAACGGTACGCAAAGCAATGCGTTTGCTGGGCATGATGGCGTGATATATTTACCTGGTCCCCCATGCGCGCCTGCGCATGCATCCCATGCAGGAATGGTTGGCGAAATAGTGGTCTCAGGCAAGTGGTCAGTGGGACGATCTAGTGGTCGTTTCGCCAACACTGGTACAAAGCCTTCACTGGTGGACAAGAGAGAATCTTGCACAGGGGAAACCCTTTTACGTTCCCGAAGTACAGGCAGTAGTCCCTACCGATGCATGCCTGACGGGGTGGGGAGCTCACCATCTCCACCACACAGCTGAGGGTCTCTGGTCTCCCTCAGTGGCCAAGAACCACATCAACCTGCTAGAGCTTCTGGCAGTATTCAGAGCGCTTCAAGCGTTCGAGCCCTACCTACTAAACCTGTCAGTGCAAATCCGGACGGACAGTACGACAGCCATGTTCTACCTGAACAAGCAAGGAGGGACTCGTTCGCCAAATCTGTCCAAGCTTGCCCAGAAAATTTGGATATGGGCACTCAGACGGAACATCTTCCTGTCATCACAACATGTTCCAGGGGAGCTCAATTCCCTAGCGGATGCTCTGAGCAGAGACTCCCTCCCAGAGGAACACGAATGGGTTCTACACAGAGAGGTCGTAGAAGATATCTTCTCTCAGTGGGGTTTCCCCACTATAGACTTATTTGCCACAAGCGAAAACAGACAATGCCCAGGATTTGCATCCAGGTTCCCCCAACCAGACTTCCAGGGGAACGCTGTAAGAGGATTCAATTCAACACTACAGCTAAGTCAACGCCTAGTCTATAATACTGAATGAAAACCCTTATTGATATATCTTTAGGTCCAGTTCATGCGTTCTGGATGACTACCCCTATATAACACCCCTCTCTTGGAATCCCCCTGACCCCACTGAGCCAAGAAGTAGTTCTGTTTTGCAAGTTTAAAAGGTTTATTTGATAATTTAAAATATATATATATCACACTTTATAATAAATTAATAATTGAATAGCACACTTAATCTGATATGATAAAGATCAACAACGGAGAATCTGGCACTAGCACACTTCTTATAATCACTAATGAGTTGACATAAAATGGATAAGGTAGCACACTGGTAAATAGGAACAAAAGTATAATGTGGTAGAGGATGCTTTATGTAAGCTCAGGTGGATGCAATATTCAATGAATGCAGTACAGAAAATACTCAATATGATTTCAACCAAACAATGTAATCACTTTTCTCTGGCAATCCCCTCCCCCCCTTGATGCAAGGCAAGGAAATGGAAGGAAAACACACAGTTCTCAGAAATGCAATCAATGTAAATCAGTTCACCCCAGCAAGCTTAGACTACAGAAGTTTGAAAACACAGGCCCAATGCTTTGATATGTGCTAGCAATGGATGAGAAATATGCTGGAAATGCTTTTTAATTCCCTTTCAGAGGTTCAGGGTGAGTGGTATCTAGTTAATATTAGTCCAGGCTCACACTAGCAATGAGGCAGGGATAGTTAGCAGGTTAAACGAATTTCTGGCAAATGGAAGGCAAGCAGCAGCAGTTTTTACATGTGAAGAAATTTGCGAATCGCGGTAAAATTTGCGGATGCGCCGAGCGCTATTACAGAGGAACCACAAGGAATATCTCTATCGTTTCGGGGTCCGAGGAAAGCCTAGGATCTCATCTTCCAAATGAAAGTTACTGCAAGTCTCTAGCACAAACGGTCGCGGAGATATGAGCGATTAAATAAAGGTCGTTTTTGGTTTTGCAAATTTTAAAGTTCAAAATGACAAGTGGCAGATTTTGCAGCTAAAATGACAGGTGACAGCTAGGAGGCAGTTCTACTTAGGTTAAATAGATTGAATTATATGATTTTAACTAGGAGATTGGTTCTGCACAGTTTTCTAGGTACTCACACTATATTCTTGAGTGAAATGAGCCTCATCACGGATCTGGTCAGGGTTTTAAATTCGCCTCTGGTCTCTGCACTTCACAGTGATCTGGGTCAGCTCTCTCTGGTTCTCTGGTCTGGGTCTCTAGTTCTGGATAGATTGAAGTCTCTAGTTTGGCTCTCTGGAGGTTTGATGGAGGTAAAGTATGGATTTTTCCGGCAGAGCGTCCCGCTGCAGATGGAATTGACAGTCCCTATCTGTCCTGTCTGTCTGCTTTTATGTGTTTAGAATGTGGGTGTGTTCTAGCATCACTGACCCTACCTCTCTCTCAGCTTCTAATTGGTCAAACTTCCATTTATCATTTGATTGGGGAATGAACTGTGAGTCAGAGTGATGTCATTTTACAGCCTGCAGAAAGTCCACTCCTCCTGTCAACTTACACACAAATCTAGATTTGAAACAAATATATATTTGCAGAGGTACATATTGTTTTAAAATCATATGCACCCATCAAGCATTACAGGAGGTATCCCCTGTTCAAACTCTGCTCTTCCTGGGAGCTTGCATTCAGAAATGGCACATATTTCACTTTTTAACTGATTTTGCAATTTCTGACATTGACCCAACTTTACATACATGTGCGCAGGGAGTACGGACATTAACTGATGAAGTTTCAGATTTTTAACATGCATACATTTAGAGTTATCCCCACTTTTCCGCTAAAACCCCCCTGAACACGCCACCGGGTCGAAAAACCTCTTAAACTGTGGGCAGAAAAATCACAAGAATTATGGTATCATTTATAAAATGTTCACATGTCCGCTCTATGAGTTATTCATCTTTTTAAAGTTATGTTCTGGCTCCAAAGGGGTGTGGTTTACCCTCAGCACAAGGTTGAATTTCTGGTTTTTCCAGTTCTGCCAAGCCAGCTTGCTCTCACAGGCAGTGCCCCTCCCCTTTCCTCAGGAGGAAGCCACTTTTTACGACCATTTACGACTCCTGCCAATAAAACCTTTGCCTGAGCCAGGACAGGGCTTTGTTCACTTTCCTGCAGAGCACAGGTAATTCAATTATCAGATAGATGGCATATCCTTAGTGTGAGCAGCAAAAGGGCAGCTAGGCCTGGGAACACAGCTGTGACTCAAGTTTCACTCCTGATGGGGGTAGTTGCCAGGCAAATTGGAATCTCTTTAAGCTGTCATTTCTGTTCCCCAGTTTCTGCATTCAAATAAAACTAAACATTTTCACATATGCAGCTAGAAGGCTGATTCTAAGTTTAAAACTATGACATTTAAACAATTGCAACCTATGTGACACTCAAAAGTAGGTCACTCAGTCAATTTAAACATTTAGATTTTTTTTAGTGTCTTTCAGTCCAAATTTACTTAAACTGCTGAAATCCACAGCGCAGCCAGTCTTGTTATAAACCTTCAAGTCACTTCAGAATTTAACTTTACATTGGATCCACCTCTCAGTAAGTCTTTCTTTAGCCTGCTTTGGGTTCATTCAGTTTTACACAAAAAAGTAAAATCTGGTGTGGTTTTAAAATGCCGGCTTTTGGATAGTGGTGAGTACTGGTACTGCACCCATTTTTGAGATTTAAGAATGAATTCCCCACAGTTATGGGTTTGCTTTTGGCAATCAGCATTGCCATTCCCAATGGTTTCAGACTACTGTGCGGGTAGTCCAATGGTGGTTTTAGGCAGTGTCCTTCTGTGCCCATAACATCGGCAAAAATGGGTGGCAGCCTATTCTTCCTGCATTTCCCTGTGCATTTTCTGGGAAGCTCTGGCCATCATGATGTTTTCCATGTCAGTACTGCACAGTTTTGAGGTATGGCTCGGATGCATGGGTAAATACATCCCACAAGCCCCCCTCTTGCGATGGCCATTCTATTTCACGAATGGGACTCGCAAGACCTGGGATGTTTCCTCATCTTCTTCCAATAGATGGCACAGTTCAGCATCTTCTTCTCCATCCGGTACTGATCGATCGGTTCTCCTCGCCGGTCCTGATGGGAAGATTGGGCGGTACCCCGGGCCCATTGGATCTTCGTTCCTGGTCTCCGGATCGCCCTCCTTGGCCCGTCTTCAGGTTTTCTTTCTCCTAGGACGACAAAGGAAGAGCGGCAATACCTATTCATAGACGTTTTTCCACCACCGTTGAGATAGTGGGGCAGCATATGCATTTCATCATCACGAAACATTACATTCTTATTTTGAAAAAAAAACAGTATAACTAAGAGACAGTTTCATGCAAATCACAATATTTTAGAGACTAGATGTGGTATGTTTTATGGTTGGAACTGAATTAGTCTGAGACAGTACCCGCTAGGATTCCAGAGGATTCCTCCAGTTGTTGCAGAGTGTGCCTGGGATGGCAACATTTCAACTGGTTTATGTGGACCCACTTGTCTTCCCCCTCTGCCGAACCGCCTTTGGGGATGTGGATTTTGTAGGCCACAGGTGAGATCTTGTCGATGATCTCAAAGGGTCCTTTCCATGTAGGCAAAAATTCGCGCTGCTTGGCCTGGTTCCTTTGGAAGTTGTATAGATAGACCCGGTCTCCCACCTGATATTCCTTCCTGGAAGTCTTCAGGTCATAGTGGGTCTTCATGCTATCAGCCGATCTTTCTAGATTCCGCTGAGCGTAAGCAAAAGCATGTTGGAGGTGTTTCCTTAAATTCTCCACATACTCATGAGTAGTGGAGGCATTTATCAGTGTCTGCTCTTGGGTCCTGTAGAGCAAATGCTGAGGAAGCACCATCTTGCGCCCAGTCATCAACTCAAATGGTGACATTTTGGTTGCAGATGAAGGGGTAGATCTGATAGCCATTAGGACCAGAGGTAATCGGATATCCCAACTTGGCCCAGAATCTGCCACAAACTTCTTTAATATGCTCACAATTGTCCGGTTATATCTCTCTACTGCCCCAGAAGAAGCTGGTCTATAAGCAATATGCAGCTTTCTCTTGACCCCCAGTATCTCCCACATCTTTGTCATTACTTCACTGGTGAAGTGGCTACCTCTGTCTGACTCAATCCTTTGAGGTAGACCAAAACGGGAAAAGATGTGGTTAATCATCAAGGCAGCTGCAGTTTCTGCCTTGCAATTTGGGGCTGGGAGACATTCCACCCACTTGGTAAACAAGCATGTCACAGTCAACATGTACTTATTCCCCCTAGCCGAGCGAATCACAGGGCCGACAGTCGATTTGTAAATCTGACCATGGCAGGGTCATCCCCCTCTTTTGTAAAGGCGCCCGGTGTGTGAGGGATGTCGGCTGAAATTGTGCACACACAAGACAACCCTTCAAATATTGGTTGAGGTCCTGGCCCATGTGTGGCCAGTATGCAACCTCTCTTAAGATTTCCAATGTTGTGTGAAACCCCCTATAACCGGCAGTGGCCGCATCATGGGCGTGACTTAACATCAGGCTTCGGAATGAGGTAGGAACCACCCACTGATCGTGGCCAGCTTTGGATTTCCTTACCAACAAACCGTCTTGGATTCGGAACATTTTTGGACATTTCATCAACACTCTTAGGTCCTCTTTCCCAATGTAATCGGTATCCGTCAGGGGAAAGTTCTCAGGGTCCTCAAGGTGCTGGTAAAATTTACCAATAATTGGATCCCCCTTTTGAGCTGTAATCAAATCAGCATCAGGGGTCTCCTTACTCCATTGTGCAATTGAAAGGTCGTTGTGAGCATTTGTCTGGGACCTAGTGATAGCAGTGACCTGGATTTCCCCCAACAGGGACTCAATCTCAATTAGATCCCCTTGGATGGCCCCGGTTTTGGCCAGCTGATCAGCTAAGTCGTTTCCAGTTTTGTCTGGTCCCTCTACTTTGGAATGACCCTTGATCTTTTTCCAATAGATGGTCATCTCATTCGAGGTGACCAAATCATCAATGTTTTGGATCAACTTCCCATGTTTCAAGGGTTTGTTGTTAGCACATAACATGCCTCTGGTTTTCCAATTAACCAGGTGCTCCACGAACCCGTTCCGTACATAATCCGAATCTGTGATTATGACCAGTTCGCGGAGTTGATGCTGGACAGCAGTGAGGATGGCCTGATGCACAGCCATCAATTCTGCCACCTGACTACTTCGGGGACCAATTTTGTATCCAGCGGAGGGTTCTGGGGACTCATTCACCCATGCATTCCCTACGCCGGCCACCAGTTCTTTCTCCCCGTCGTTGTCAACATGGTAAGAGCATCCATCCACATAGACAGTGGGCATTCCCTCACACTTGTCCTCTTCAAAGACTTTGTGGGGGGAATTAAGGTATGCCTCCATGTTGTCCTTTATTTTTAGACTTTCGTCCTCGAGACAGTTTTCTCTGGCACAATCATGCAAGTCAGCCAGACCTTGCGCGAGGGGACTCTTCTTGTTTTGGCCATATCTGACCTCCACAGGAAAGCCTTGCATTGACAGAATCCAGGAAGTAATTTGGGAATTACTCACATTTCCGGCCCGGATTCTGTCACTTTGGAGATATTGCAGAGGCTGGTGTGGAGTCTCCACTATGATGTGTTCCCCCTGGATAAACGGGCGGTAATTCTTCAATGCCCACACCGTTGTCAGGAGTGCCTTCTCACAATCGTTGAATTTTTCCTCCACAGAGGATAAAGATTTGCTCGCATAGGAGATTACTTTATTGACCTTGTCATGCTTTTGATATAATACTGCCGTCAAGCACGTATTAGAGAACCCTGTCTCCAGGAAGAACTCCTTGTTTCTGACCGGGTAGGCTAGGCAAGGCGCTTGTGAGAGGCTTCTTTTGAGTTGTTTTACTGCCTCGGCTTGTTCTGGACCCCATTCCCACTTGACCCCCCCCTTCAGGAGATGAATCAGGGGTCTGGTGATCTCTGCGTAGCCCTCAATGAACTTTCTGCTGTAATTAGTCAGTCCAAGGAGGCTCCTTAGTTCCCGCAGAGTTGTGGGTCTTTCAGTTTCTGAAGTGCTTCCACTTTCTTTTCCTGGGGACAAAGACCCTGAGGAGTAATCTCATGCCCCAAGAAGTTAACACGGGTTTTACACCACTGTGCTTTCTGAAAGGAAAGTTTTGCTCCGGCGGCCCTCAACTGTGTCAGAACATAACGGATCTCCGCTATGTGTTCCTCAACAGTTGAGCTTTTGATGAGGACATCATCTACATAAGCCAGGTTACCCCTTGCACCCAGGTCGGGCATGGCCTTATGTAGGAAAATGTTGAATTCATTGCCGGAGTTGAGGTATCCGAAGGGAGTCCGGGTCCAGGTGTACTGCTGGCCCCCAAAGGTAAATGCCAGCTTGTATTGGTCCTCCCTACTGACAGGCACAGTCCAGTATCCATTGGTCAGGTCTATCGCAGTGAATACCTGTGACCCCTGGATCTGGGCCAGCCCTTGGTCAATGTAGGGCAGAGGCCATCGGGAAGTATGGACCCGTTTGTTGAGCTCCCTGAGGTCGGCACAGAGTCTCCACTGGCCGTTTGGCTTCAATATTCCCAGCACCGGATTATTGAAGGTGCTGTGGACTGGACGGATTATTCCCCGGGACTCAAGGTTCTTAATTATTTCAGTAAGGGACTCCATTGATGCGAGAGGCAAGCGATATTGCTTCACAAACACAGGAGTCATGCCAGGGTCCGTGGGGATTGTTGTTGTGTGGATGTCAGTGCGACCACAGTCATATGAGTCTACCGCAAAGAGATCTTGGAAATCCAAGAAAACTTGTTTCAACTTTTGCTTTTGTTCCAGAGTCACACAGGCATCAGCTAGGTTGACTCTCTCTTCCACCATCTGCCTGAAGCCTGGAAAGATTTCTGGTTTGGCTATCTCCGCGGCCTCCTCCAGCTGGGTGGAGAAGTCCCTGGTCAGAGAGCTGATTTGGACCGGAGGCTTCAGGTGGGAAAGGCAGCCCTCATGGACCTGGAAAATCACCTCATCCCTCCTGAAGTCACAAGTCACATCTTCCTTACCATAGGGGCAGGAAGTGTACACCAGGAAGTTCCCCCCATGCCGGGTAAAGATCCTGTCTGGTGTTGTATTGTCATCACTGTCACTGTCAAAACAGTCCTTGGGGATTGGTCCTAACAGTTAATTTACTAAGTCGATGGAAAAATGTCGGTCATCAACCGCCATTCCAATAATGGTGCCTGCGGCTAGAGTAATACTCTTTAAGTCGCTGTTATCCACCTCTATTGGAATGGTGTCATGTTCTATGTTGACTAATGGAGTTGGGTTTACCCCCAACCCTTGCTGTTGGAGAGAAGCATTTAGATGTATATAAGCATCAGGGTTTTTCAACTCTTGTCCCCTTTTAACTTTCACTTCCAGGGAGAATTGTCGGGTCCTTTCTGGGATGGTGACTTCCTCTTTAACCTGAATTTCAACTGCATAAGGTAGTAATTGAGCTGACCTAAATGCTTTTTCTGGATCATCAAAGCCCATGGGATTATCCGCTAATCGGGACCAAGCTTTGAAGTTTATTAGGTCCAAACTAATGGCAAAGCGATTGAGAATGTCACTGCCTAAGTAAAAGGCGGCAGGGACGTCTCGCACGACCCAACAATTGTGGACTATGCTCTTGTTGCCAATGGAGATTTTGAGCATACACCTGCTTGGCAGGAGATGTTTGGAATTAGGTGCTTCCAGGTCCATTTCCCGTTTGTCTATCAGTTTGAAGGTGGGAATGGCTGGATCTTTTGGGAGTTGGCGAAACATGGCTTCGCTGATGAAGCTCTTACCGTTGTTCACACACACTCGAGCGAGAACATAGTCCTTCCCATCATTTAACTGAACAGGGATGAACAACTGCTCTCCAATTTGCTGAATATCAGCCAGGCTCTGAGCTGATTTCACATCTTTCTGGACTATAGGAGTGGGAGTTTCAGATTGTGGATTGGTATAGAATTTCAGAGTGTTTCCTTCCAGCGAGGAATACCACTTTAGACTGGAAGGAAGGTTGATTTTCAGAAATAGAGAGGACCCCCCATCACCAGTCTGTTGTCCTACTGCTATGACTGTCACGTCTGGAATTTGGTGGTTCTGGAAGTGAAATTCTACTTGGTCAGATTTTTGTTTAACCATGTGGCAGGTGCCGTTTAAACTAACATGGTTGACACTCTGTTTTAATTTTATGGGTCGGCTAGTCTGGGTCCAGAGGACCTTGTTTACGCAATCAATTAGGGGTGACAACCTTCTCAGGAGGTCATTCCCTAGTAAACAAGGGGTGCCCTCCGGGGTCACAACTATGACCGGGTGTTTCAACTTATGTCGCCCAATTTTAATGTCCAAGTCTGCAGTCCCCTCAACGGGAATTTCCTTCCCGTCAAAGTTCTGTAGTTGTCCAGGAAGAGAGGTGAGAGGAATTTGGTAATCCTCTCCCCTTCCTGCATTCAGTTCATCAAAGGCCCTTCTGGACAGAAGGGTAGCTTGAGATCCTGTGTCCACCAGTGCCGAGATTGTACCCTGCCCCTGTACTTGTACCGGGGCATAATATCTTCCCTCCTTCTCCTCAAGGGGGCACAGATAATGCACATTTTTGGACAACTGGTGGGCTAACTTTCTGGTTTTGGACATCGATAGCGAAGAGATTTGGGCAGAATTCTGTGGAGAGTCTTGGGAATCTGAAAGAAAAAGTTGGCAACTGGAGATCAGAGCCATTGTGGGTTCCCCTGGTTCCGGTTCTGGGCTGCCCCCCCCTTTTTGGAGGCAGTCCCCAGGATGGGTTTGAACCAGGGGATTTTCTTGCTGTTGGTTCTGGGATGAGATGGTGGGCGGCGGTAGCTCAGTCTCCACATCTCCCCAGTCTGGATTTGCATCCCTAGGGACCCATTTTTCTTTGGGAGGAGTTCCCCCCTCTCTGAAGGAGAAGATCCTTTTCCCAGGATCCTCTGAGGATCCCTCTCCCTCAAATTGGAAGATCTGTACCTCCTCCTCAAACTGAGTCTGTTTGGGTCTTTTGTTTCTCCTACCCCCCCTCTGCTCCTTAGGAGGCAGACTTTCAGGGGCAAGAGATTTTGTTTCCGGTTCCTGGGTTTCCAGGGGCTGTTTACAAGTGAGGAAGGAAGCTTCCTCCAAGGCTTTACACCCCCCTTCCCTTTGTGCCTCCTCCCTGGGAACCGGTGTGTTATCGGGGTGCTGCCCCCGTCATTGTTCTGGAGCACCAGGTCCAGAGTTGGGTGCGTTCTGCGCCGGCACGCCCATCTGAGGGTTCTGCTGAGCCCTCAGTATGTGACCCAGATCCCGCGCCATGTTTTGAACCTGGCGCTCTAACTGGGAAACCCGCTCAGGCTGATACGGGGCCCTGTTTTCTCCCCTGGGCTGATCCCGGGAAGGGTAGCTGTCCCTCCTCTGGTAATACCCCGGGTTGGGAAGATTTGGATACCCCTCCACCCTTGGCCTCCCCTCTCCCGGATTCAGTGGTCTGGGCTCAGGGAATTGGGGAAAGAAGGATGGATGGTTTTGGGGCTGAAAGTCGGGTGGATATCTGGGGAAAAAGTTCTGCCCAGGGTTTAGAGAATTTCTGCCCTCCTGTGGGAAGTTTGGAGGGAAGTTCCCTGGGTTAGGTGCTTGGCTGGATCCCCCCCCTTGGGCTGGAGGAGTCCACACATAACCCAGGATGGGTCGATTTCCCTTGTAACGGGGACTTACATAATCAGGAGAGCGAGGGACCCCATTTGTGGGGCTGCCTCCTTGGCTCCCTGTCTGTGACTGGCCCGAGGACCTCCTGGGCCTAGCATTATTAGGTGCAGGTAGGTTTTTAGGCCCCCCCATCTCCAAATCCAAAACGGGGGTGACCTTTACCTCTGCCACCTTGGCAGCAGCAGGGGTGCTGTTGGCTTTGGGGTTTTTCTGGGCATTACTTTTGCTATCTATCGGTTTCTGCACCTCATAGATCCGGGTAGCCTGTTCAATGACCCAATCTAAGGATCTTTTCTCATGAAAATCCCTCACGAGCTGGGTCATGATGTATTTGGGCAAGGCATGGAAAAACGTATTTATGAACTCTCTACTATCTGTGCGCACCCTTCTTGTGGTCTGTGCAAAAGCACGCTTTAACTCCTGCACAAATTCTTGTGGGGCCTGATCCTCCCCACATTGCAAATTGTAGGCTGCCTTGCGAGCCTCTTGAGGATTTCTGTGAACAGAAAAATGTTTCAGGATGGCCGCCTTATATGTGGACCATCTTAAATGATTTTGGTCCTCCAGCCCCGCAAAGAAACTGGAGTATTCCGGGGAGAATGTCCACTTTACATATTGAATACAGCTTTGGCTGTCCTTCAAATGGAAAGTCTCCATCATTTGTTCAAACAACTCTAAGTGCTCCCAAACAGAATACTTAGCGTTCTTATGGTAAGGCGTGATGACGCTCCTGATCGCCTTAATCTGCTTTAAGGGGTCCTTAAGCAAGGCCCTTTTTGCCTTATTGGCCTTTTTGGTTCGGGTAACCCTTGTCCATTCATCCTCGGACTCAGAGGCACTGCTCCCAGAGGTTCCCGTCTGATCTTCCAGGTTTTCCCGGATTCTGCGAGCCTGGGAATGGCTGGCAGAATGTGGGGACCTGGTCTCCTGTGTCCTGCGCAGTTCAGAGGAGTCTTCAGATTCCTCCTTGCTGCCAGGATTTGATGGGTACCCCCTCCACTGACCTAACTGGGCAGAGGTTTTCAGGATGCCCTTAATGGGCCTACTCTCCTGGGGTTCCCCACTGAACTGTACTGTACTTGGGTGCCCATACCCGGATGCCCACCCCTCCATTCCTGAGTGGTACTGGCCTATGAGCCCCATACTTTTAGCTGGATAGTAATCTGCCATCCCTGTGGCCCTGTGCTCATGTGCACCAGGGGACATGGGGGTGGCAGAGTCCAGGGACTGAGAGGTATGAGGGCCTCTGGTACTAGGGCTCCTGAGGTTATGCTCCGGAGTTTCCATTTCCCAGCGAACCTCATCTCTATCCGCCCCTGCTCCCTGTTGCAATGCAAGAGCCTGCATTTGTGCCTTCAGTTCCTCTGTTAAGGCCTTACTCGACTCTATCAGTTTCTCCTGCATCGCTACCTGTTGCTGGAGCCTATCATTGTGTTGACAGAGGGCCTCATTCTCCCTCTGTGCTTCCTGGTTGGTCCTGGAGAACTGGGCCAGTCTTTGCTGCAGGAGGTTTACCTCCTGGGCGATGTCCCTATTGGCCTGCTCCTTTCTTGCTAGAGCATCTTCCACCCTTCTGGTGTGCTCTACCAAGTTCTGGTTTTCTTTTTGGAGATCACCCAGCCCCTGGAGGGCCAGGTGATTTTCTTCAATTTCCTTTTTTAAGTGGCAGACTTCCTGGCCTATGGCGTCTCTTTCCTGACTAAGAGCCTGCATTTGTGCCGCCAGGTCGTCCCTTTGCCGTTGAAGGGCACCAGCTTTTTGGCGCTCCTCATCAAACTCTGCCTGGGTATCCAGGTCTTTCAGAATCAGTTTATTGCTCTCCTCTTTCTCTCTGTCTAGTTGGATTTGCAGGGTGGCTACCTGCTCTGTGCATGCCCTGTTGAAATTGATCTGTTGCTCCAGCTTTTTCTGGTTCTGCAGTAAGGAGTCCAAACTGTCTTGGTGCTCCTTCTGCAGGGCCAGAAATCGGGTATCCTGGTCTGTCTTTTCCTGTTGTAGGGTGCCCATATCCTCTTTTATTTTAATGATATATTGCCTACTATCATTTTCTACCTCCTGGCTCCTCTGCAGCCTCTGCTCAGAAGAGTCCAGATCAGATTGGGCCTTCTGTAATGCCATCTGTTGCCTATTTGCCAGATTTTGGCTTTCAGCACATCTATCCTGCATGTCTCCCATATATAGGTACAGGTATGCTGCTATCCTGGCAATCTTATTGTGTTCCTCTTTGGCTTTAGGAGCCATATATAGTTCACTCAGGGCCACATGTAAGGGACCCTGATCTCTATATATATCTGACCCTGTTTCAGTGACCTGTTGTGTGATGGCCTGCAACCACACATCCTGTCCCTGTTCAGCCCATTCACCTCTCACAAATAGTTTATGTAAGAAGTGCTCTCTGGCTATTTTCATATCTACCAAGGTCGTCATTCTAGAGATTGGTCTCTGTCCTGACTTACAGAAGTTAGTATTTTATTTTTGCAGAACAGAACTTTTCTTGGAGTGTCCCTTTTGAGGAATGCTTCACAGCGTAATGCAGCGTGGTGATCCGACCGGATGTATGTATCCCGTCAGTTAGCATACTGTATTAAGCTGCACAAGTGGTAAATCTAACCCAACATCCCGGACGAGCCCCCAATTTGTAAGAGGATTCAATTCAACACTACAGCTAAGTCAACGCCTAGTCTATAATACTGAATGAAAACCCTTATTGATATATCTTTAGGTCCAGTTCATGCGTTCTGGATGACTACCCCTATATAACACCCCTCTCTTGGAATCCCCCTGACCCCACTGAGCCAAGAAGTATTTCTGTTTTGCAAGTTTAAAAGGTTTATTTGATAATTTAAAATATATATATATCACACTTTATAATAAATTAATAATTGAATAGCACACTTAATCTGATATGATAAAGATCAACAACGGAGAATCTGGCACTAGCACACTTCTTATAATCACTAATGAGTTGACATAAAATGGATAAGGTAGCACACTGGTAAATAGGAACAAAAGTATAATGTGGTAGAGGATGCTTTATGTAAGCTCAGGTGGATGCAATATTCAATGAATGCAGTACAGAAAATACTCAATATGATTTCAACCAAACAATGTAATCACTTTTCTCTGGCAATCCCCTCCCCCCCTTGATGCAAGGCAAGGAAATGGAAGGAAAACACACAGTTCTCAGAAATGCAATCAATGTAAATCAGTTCACCCCAGCAAGCTTAGACTACAGAAGTTTGAAAACACAGGCCCAATGCTTTGATATGTGCTAGCAATGGATGAGAAATATGCTGGAAATGCTTTTTAATTCCCTTTCAGAGGTTCAGGGTGAGTGGTATCTAGTTAATATTAGTCCAGGCTCACACTAGCAATGAGGCAGGGATAGTTAGCAGGTTAAAAGAATTTCTGGCAAATGGAAGGCAAGCAGCAGCAGTTTTTACATGTGAAGAAATTTGCAAATCGCGGTAAAATTCGCGGATGCGCCGAGCGCTATTACAGAGGAACCACAAGGACTATCTCTATCGTTTTGGGGTCCTAGGAAAGCCTAGGATCTCATCTTCCAAATGAAAGTTACTGCAAGTCTCTAGCACAAACGGTCGCGGAGATATGAGCGATTAAATAAAGGTCGTTTTTGGTTTTGCAAATTTTAAAGTTCAAAATGACAAGTGGCAGATTTTGCAGCTAAAATGACAGGTGACAGCTAGGAGGCAGTTCTACTTAGGTTAAATAGATTGAATTATATGATTTTAACTAGGAGATTGGTTCTGCACAGTTTTCTAGGTACTCACACTATATTCTTGAGTGAAATGAGCCTCATCACGGATCTGGTCAGGGTTTTAAATTCGCCTCTGGTCTCTGCACTTCACAGTGATCTGGGTCAGCTCTCTCTGGTTCTCTGGTCTGGGTCTCTAGTTCTGGATAGATTGAAGTCTCTAGTTTGGCTCTCTGGAGGTTTGATGGAGGTAAAGTATGGATTTTTCCGGCAGAGCGTCCCGCTGCAGATGGAATTGACAGTCCCTATCTGTCCTGTCTGTCTGCTTTTATGTGTTTAGAATGTGGGTGTGTTCTAGCATCACTGACCCTACCTCTCTCTCAGCTTCTAATTGGTCAAACTTCCATTTATCATTTGATTGGGGAATGAACTGTGAGTCAGAGTGATGTCATTTTACAGCCTGCAGAAAGTCCACTCCTCCTGTCAACTTACACACAAATCTAGATTTGAAACAAATACATATTTGCAGAGGTACATATTGTTTTAAAATCATATGCACCCATCAGGCATTACAGGAGGTCCTGTTCAAACTCTGCTCTTCCTGGGAGCTTGCATTCAGAAATGGCACATATTTCACTTTTTAACTGATTTTGCAATTTCTGACATTGACCCAACTTTACATACATGTGCGCAGGGAGTACGGACATTAACTGATGAAGTTTCAGATTTTTAACATGCATACATTTAGAGTTATCCCCACTTTTCCGCTAAAACCCCCCTGAACACGCCACCGGGTCGAAAAACCTCTTAAACTGTGGGCAGAAAAATCACAAGAATTATGGTATCATTTATAAAATTTTCACATGTCCGCTCTATGAGTTATTCATCTTTTTAAAGTTATGTTCTGGCTCCAAAGGGGTGTGGTTTACCCTCAGCACAAGGTTGAATTTCTGGTTTTTCCAGTTCTGCCAAGCCAGCTTGCTCTCACAGGCAGTGCCCCTCCCCTTTCCTCAGGAGGAAGCCACTTTTTACGACCATTTACGACTCCTGCCAATAAAAACTTTGCCTGAGCCAGGACAGGGCTTTGTTCACTTTCCTGCAGAGCACAGGTAATTCAATTATCAGATAGATGGCATATCCTTAGTGTGAGCAGCAAAAGGGCAGCTAGGCCTGGGAACACAGCTGTGACTCAAGTTTCACTCCTGATGGGGGTAGTTGCCAGGCAAATTGGAATCTCTTTAAGCTGTCATTTCTGTTCCCCAGTTTCTGCATTCAAATAAAACTAAACATTTTCACATATGCAGCTAGAAGGCTGATTCTAAGTTTAAAACTATGACATTTAAACAATTGCAACCTATGTGACACTCAAAAGTAGGTCACTCAGTCAATTTAAACATTTAGATTTTTTTTAGTGTCTTTCAGTCCAAATTTACTTAAACTGCTGAAATCCACAGCGCAGCCAGTCTTGTTATAAACCTTCAAGTCACTTCAGAATTTAACTTTACATTGGATCCACCTCTCAGTAAGTCTTTCTTTAGCCTGCTTTGGGTTCATTCAGTTTTACACAAAAAAGTAAAATCTGGTGTGGTTTTAAAATGCCGGCTTTTGGATAGTGGTGAGTACTGGTACTGCACCCATTTTTGAGATTTAAGAATGAATTCCCCACAGTTATGGGTTTGCTTTTGGCAATCAGCATTGCCATTCCCAATGGTTTCAGACTACTGTGCGGGTAGTCCAATGGTGGTTTTAGGCAGTGTCCTTCTGTGCCCATAACATCGGCAAAAATGGGTGGCAGCCTATTCTTCCTGCATTTCCCTGTGCATTTTCTGGGAAGCTCTGGCCATCATGATGTTTTCCATGTCAGTACTGCACAGTTTTGAGGTATGGCTCGGATGCATGGGTAAATACATCCCACAACGCCCTGTGGATGAACTGGTCAGGGATGTTTGCGTACGCTTTTCCACCAACTCCTCTCACCAGGAAGGTGGTCAACAAGATGAACAGAGAGTCGATGACGCTCGTCCTAGTTGCTCCCATGTGGGCAAGACAACCGTGGCTCCCACACTTACGCAGGATGGCGGTGTGCGAGCCCATCAAACTTCCGACCTGGTACAACCTACTGTCCCAGCACCAAGGTCAAACAGTGCATCAGCAACCCGACTCAATGAACCTGGCAGCATGGCTCCTGAGGTCATAGAGTTTGGACATCTCAATTTACCACAGAGGTGTATGGACATCCTAAAGGAATCTAGGAAACCAAACACAAGGCACTTCTACTTTGACAAGTGGAAGAGATTTGTTATCTGGTGCCAGAGTAAACAAATCAACCCAGTTGATTGCACTCCTTCTACTATTGTTACATACATGCTCCACCTGCTGGATGCAGGACTGGTTTTTAACTCACTGAAAGTACACCTGGCAGCTCTGTCGGCATACAAACACCTGACTTATAAAACGGCCTTCTTAGTAGCTATTACTTCTATAAGAAGGGTCAATGAAATTCAGGCTCTGTCAGTGCAGGATCCCTTCTTTACTGTCCATAAAGACAAACTGGTTTTACGCACACACCCTAGGTTCTCACCTAAGTTTATATCTAAATTCCACGTAAACCAGTCCATCGAGCTTCCGGCTTTCTTCCAGGACCCTCAAAGCTCGGCTGAGGTGAAACTACACACCCTAGATGTGCGTAGGGCGGTCCTCTACTATGTAAATAATACCAGACCGCTAAGGAAAACAGATCAACTGTTTGTCTCCGTAGCTACAGGAAGAGAGGGGGATCACGTTTCTAAAGGTGCCATCTCGAAGTGGATTATTAACTGTATCCAGCTGTGTTACTCACTCTCTGAAATAACTCTGCCTTTAACGCCAAGAGCCCACTCTACTAGAGGCATTGGGGCCACTCTGGCTTTCATTGCAAATGTACCCCTTGACACCATTTGCAAATCAGCTACTTGGAGCTCTATTCACACTTTTACTCAGCATTACTGCATTGACACCCATTCCAAGGCAGATACACAAGTGGGACAAGCGGTTCTAAGACACTTATTTGCTCATGACCCTTCTCACATCCCACCTCCTTCTTCAGGTACTGCTCGCTAATCTATGCACAGCATGTGATCTAAGCAGATTCCACAAGCCTCAGAAGGGATACATTACTCACCGTAATCGTATTTCTGATGCTTGTATCTGCTTAGATTCACATGCGACCCACCCTTTCTCCCCTCTGAGAGAAGGCGCATGGTTGCTTGTAGTCTTACCTTTCTATCTATCTGCTTGGATTATCTGTACTCGCGCTACTCCTCATGCTACCTCATGTCAGAAAAAATACAATCTGAGGATCCTAGACGCGTGAGGAATCTTGGGTACAGTGGACGTCACACTAGGGATAGTATTACTGGAACGCCCTGTGTCGACGCCCATTTTCAAGTTTCGAAAAACAAACTGTAATACTCTGCAGCTTCCACTAGATGTCGGCCTATGCACAGCATATGAATCTAAGCAGATACAAGCATCAGAAATACGATTACGGTGAGTAATGTATCATATATATATATATATATATATATATATATAGGACGGATACAAATTTAGATCAAACGTGATTTGGTTTACTCACTGGTATTATGTTAATCACTTTACTTCTTTCAACAAATTTAGTTTGGAGACAGGCATATTTTTTAAGTCATTCTCATTCTATTTGAATTGATGAGCATTGACCGCTCACATGTATATGTAATGATGAAATCACGTGGTTTTTGGCAATTTACTGTTTCAACTAATCCTTGTAGACAAGGGATTGTAGACATTTGAATGTGTATCATAACTTGTAGGATTCACCGTAACATTCTGCAGTATTTATTTTAATTAAATCATCTTCTTTCTAACTACGTTTTGTAATATGATGCCATGTGTTGTATAGGCACCTTACAAATATCCAATAGATAAATATATATTGATCCTCCCTAATTTTCTTTGTAGAAAAAGATTCAGTATTGAGAGATGTTATAGGGGGGGGGGTCACCCTTATTCCTAGTTTGAGCTCTATTTTGACAATTGTTGTCTTTTTTGTCTATTGTACTGCAGTCTCCTCAGAACTCACCGGTAAAAATTACATAAGTAGTCTAAAAAGGAGTGTACACCAGGCAAGTAGTAACTCAATTTATTCTGGGATCAGATACAGCTGTGAAGTGAAATTCAAGCAAAATGCGGAACGGAACTGCATGAAAAGCGCTGTCAAAGATACGCCCAAAGAACCAAAGCTTTTATAATCATACAAACTAATTTGCATCAACACATATTGCAACATTAGGTCAGTCCTCCAAACAAGGACATTGATTATCTAAAAAATAATTGGATCTGGCAAATGTCACCACACCACCCTCCACCCCGTCTGTGACGTCACAGTTCATCCCACAATTCCTACACCATGGTGCCAAAACATTGAGACATTTGAGATGACCAGCATATCTTTATTCACCTGCCACCCCTCATCTCCATCTGTTTCTCATGCAAACACGATCAATCATGACACTACAAGAGCCTTGAACTGTTAACAAGTTACTGGCATAATGTTGCAGGTTGGGAACTCTTTGGACCTCTTACCAGGCTGAGATGTGCTTAAGGGCAATTTGAAACACATGAGCTTCGCTTCCTGACCTCGAAAGTGTCAAAGGCTGTTTGTTTCTTACCACATAATCCTGGGAACATGTGCTTGGCAATGTGCTGCTAGCCTCTGTGGCTACTAAGCAAGTTAATAAAATGTGAATGCTCCAAGGCCTGCTTACAGTGCGTTGGTCTAATGTTAAATCTGTATACTTACCTGGAACCCGCTTTTATCGCCTATATGTTATCTGGTTGGAACGTAATTATTTATTGTATTCTCCAGCTTAGTGCATGGAACAATATGGCTATCAATGAAGCCCCCCTCCATCTTTAGTGAACTAATCCCGCAGCTGATAAGTTTGTGCCTTTCTACCATGCTGAACTTGCATTTTTACCACATTATTGCCCCTTTTTATTGATCCATCAATAACTAACCTTTCTCCTCCCCCCCCATTCCTACCGTCTTTTTAGGGAACCATACTCTTTTTAGTCGAGTCATATCGCCTCCATCCTCCACCCAATTTTCCAATGATCCTTCTATGATTATACACCCCAGCCCATCCTTATTACTTGAAATCCAGTAGGCCTCATAGTTTCCCTCGTCACTGGGTTGTGTTGTTACCCAGTCAAATTCATCCTCAATTTTCTCATCCTTGGTTAGTTTGGTAATGTGCTCCTTTTACCATTTATCCGGTCAACATTCAGGGGCAGCATGAATTTTCCTCTCTTTTTGTTAGTATAGAGTCTAAAAAGAATTTTGCCAATACAGAAGGTGACGAGCATGAGGACCAATGCAGGGACAGTCACTCTAAATACTCCAGAAAGCCAGTCAGGCACCCAGGTGAATATGCTGTCTAGCTAGTTGTTCGACTGCACCCCATTAACTTCACTTGTCATCCTTTCGTGGAGTGTCTGTAATTCACTGATGGCTGCTTTCAATGTTTCATTTGAGGCTTCTCCATTTGGCACCACCGTGCAGCAACTGCTCACGAACTTGACGCACACTCCACCTTCAATAGAAGTAGGAATGTCCAGCCTATACCTATTCTGGAGAGCCACTAAACGTAGTGCTCTCAACTCTTCCTTCACTGCATTTAGGCCTTTTGCTGTTAAATTGGCCGGTTGCAGCAACTCGTGCCTCGTTAGCTGGAGCCACTTAGTATTGGCTGCAGCTTGCACACCTGTAAGCAGTAAAGACGTGAAGAAAGTGACTGTGTTAGAAAATAGCCGAAACTCACCAGGAATAGAGGCCACATTTTCAGCACTCTTTTTGGACCAATAATGATTACTTCTCTTTCTGCTTAGTAATGTTTGCACCTTGCTTTGTTGCACCACCTTTTCCTTCAGCTCGAATTACTGTTCCTTTAGCGCATGCCCCATGGCAATGCTGTTTTGGGGCACCACCAGGGCAGGGCTGTGCAGTGTAACGATCGCACAAACCACACTCCAATCAGACGGAAGCTGGGCGTCGGCCTTCTATCCACAGGCCAACATTCAGGGGCAACCACAGCTCCATAATGACATCTGCCCCCTGCGTCAGTGTTAGGCAGAAACCTGTGCAGTTCCCTTAGGGACCACTGCAAAAAGTTTAAGACCACAGGAGTAAGCAGTAAACCCAATTGGTAGCGGTCTGCACCACCCAGATGTACCTGGTAGCTGTGGCTGAGCAGTCAGACTTCTCTCAAGAAGAGTTAGGCAGTATATAAAGTATACACAATAGGGCTAAAAATACAGTAGAACAAGCAAACACTGACCAGAGCTTTGGTATAAAAGTATGTAATTATTAATTTAAAAACACACTCATGAAAATACACTGGCACTAATATATCAAGCAAGTTCAAACACAGTGGCTATAAGTATATACACCTCCCTAGTTAATTATTTGACAAGTCTAGGTTAAGACACCACTTATTTAGCAAAACCGGGGTGAGGGTGCAACCGTAGATGGCACTCCAATAATTTGTTTAAAAAGGGAGGGAAAAGGCAGAGTAGGAAAATAACACAGTACCAACACTTTTAAGAAACCACAGCAAGTCAAGAAAGGCAGGGTCTACTGTAGAGCCAAAAGTTCATAGGCCAGGCCCACTCTTGGAGAGAGCAAGGCCGAATGTGCCCAAGATCACACAGTGGAAATGCACTCAAAGTCTTTGCAGAAAAGTCAAAAAGAGATTGGAACAGTTCAGAAAGGCACGGTTGGCAGGTTTGGGGTCAACCAAGTTAGAAAGTCAAAGATTTACGGGACACCTTGGACAATCTGTTGCAAGGGAGACCAGGCGGGACACAGTACCTGAAATGGTGAGAAAGCTCCAGCGGTGGCAGTTGTTCCTGGCAGCGGGTGCAAGTCGTGGCTTCGACCAGAGGAAGAGATGATCTCGACGAGGAAGAAATCTGGAGGTCGTTGCACTCCCAGGGAAGAAACCAGCCGCAGAGTTCCCGATTTAAAAGGTACGACCCTTTTATTCGCGGTAGTGGTGAAGCGTGGCTATCCAGCCGCCTGGGTGCTTTACACGGGCGATTCGACCACGAGACGTTCAGGAAGGCGAAAAAGGCGAACTGGTTGGTCCCACCAGCTCAAAGGGAAGAAGACTCTCCTGGAAGAAGATCTCCTCTGTCGTCAGGGAAGTGGTGAGTTCGTACAGCAGGGCTCCACCGGTGGTGTCGCCGTCGTAGATGGCTCAGCTTCTCCCCTCAGTCCAGGGTGCCTAATCCCCCTCCCACACATCCTGTAGACCCCAGACAGAGTGGCACCATTTGGAAGGCTTCTGTGGAGAAGCCTGCCAAAAAGTGGAACAAAGGGCTCGACTTGGGTTAGAGTTTCAGAGGCGAACACAAACGCCATTTTAAAACCGAGTCCTGGCAAAAAGACCCAACCGGGGAATAAATATTAAATAAATAACCCAGCAGTATCTTTAACATTGCACCAAAAAGTGGTGCGTTTAAAATCAATGGGAAAATCCCATAAGAAATATTCCGGTGGAATATTTCGCGTGGTATCCACTGCCACCAGCCAGAAACTCGACAAGGGGGGACTGGACAGTGTCCCCTTGGAAAACAGACCCAGGGGCAATCGAATTACCCCTAACAGTACTTCCACAATATGATGGTTTGTACTGGGTCTGTTCACTATTTGAGACTAGTAAAGCCAATGGCGACTTTACATGCCCTGGGAGACAGTAGTCAGTCCCAGGGTATGGAGTCTATGTTTGGGGGTCACTATGACACCCCCGTGTTACTGCACTGAGGGTGCTGTGTAACACACATACCAAAAACACATGAAGCCCTATGGAGTAAAAGACCCCATAGGCCATAAAACACATTTACAGTCAAAGGACGTTCTCAAATCATGCCTAAGAGTGAGAGAAAAAGAGTCTCACTCATAGCAGGAAAACTAGGTTTGGGAAATTAGCCTTAACAGAGAATTCTGTTAATCCCCAAATGGATGGACCCATTGGACCTGCAGCACAGAGTAAAGCTCTTCATGTCAACTGACTGATGAGTTTTACCAAGCAAAGTTAATGCTTGTACATTTTCCCCCAAACTCTCTTGCAGCTAGTGTTCACTTTGGACACCTTGTTTTGTTCCAATTCCACTAACCCTTCCCCAAGACATTGCATTATTCCCCCTCCCATTGGCCACCACTGCTCCTTTCATTCTCATTAATGGCCTTGGGTGACAACAGGGAATGCTACACCCCTCTTTATCCACACACTGCAGTTGTTTGTGTTCACTAATCATTTGCTCCCCCCTTTTGAGCCTTCTGTTATGTATTCTAGTATCATCTTTTTGTTTCTCTGTTTTTTGCCATCCTGTGAAGTTGCACATAATTATCTGTGCACACCTCTTCCCCTTCATCCACCCACTGGACAGAGACACTTGTTTCTTGGACAGAGACCCCCGGTTTTACAGAGGGATAGGTGCATCAGGCATCCTGCTTCCTCATATGATACAGCCTGAGGCAGGATAAGCTTGGGTGGCCCTATTACGTGTGGGATGAGGGAGCAGACGTAACATGTGCGTTTTGCTCGTTCTCTTCCCACCCATAACATTTCATCGTACCAGATGTTTCCTGATGATATATCCTGCCCTTTTTCAGTGTCCAGATGGAATTCTTCTTCATTTAACACATTTCTTCCCCCCTTTTTACACCAATATGTGAATGTAGATCAGTCTTTTCTTTAAATAAAAAGCATCAGACCAGTATTAATTCTATACTAATGCATGTAAATATTATCACACTGCAAAAAGAATATATTCTTTGCCGCCCGTTTATAAACACATTGCCCTGCACATCGCCCTCTCCTGCTTAACTTGTGGGTCTTCTATTTAAACATATTGCTGAAAAAAAGCAGAGAGCTGATTTATAGTCCCCATTACGTTGCGCTCTACCCCTCTTCTCCTAGGAGAGGCCAGTGTGGAGTGTCAAAGTGTTCCTACAGGGGTCGAGCAAAATCACTCGTACACTCGAAAAGTCTTTGACACATTGGAGAAAACTGATTGAACTGTGATCACTTGTGTCTGCCTTTACTGTTGCCACCATGAGTTCCTTACAGTATGCACCCCACTTTCATGCCAAAGGTCCCGTCGGAATTCCACCTCAACGAGCCTTTGGTGTTGCCTGTTTTCTTCCCGAAACCTTCGTCGCTGCGGGGAGTACTTGCATTTGCGGGACATTGCTTGTGCCTTGAAGTTCTACATGGCACGCACAAAGAGTTTTCGGAAGACTTCTCAATTGTTTGTGAACTTTGGACCTGTGAATCATGGGAAGTCCATATCCTAGAGTTCCATCTCAAGATGGCTCTCTGGCTGCATTATGCACCGTCATCGGCTCACTAACCGGCTTCTGCCCACTCCACCAGAACAATCGCTGCAACGACAGCGTACCTTTCTGGTGTGCCCCTGCTCGACATCTGCAGGGTTCCAACATGAAGGTCCACGCATCCCTTCACAAAGTTCTACTGCGTCGACAGGGATTCCAGGGAGGAGTTCAGAGTCGGCGAGGCAGGGCTACGCAACATGTTCGCTTGTGGTGAGTCTGTTCCAGGGGTAAGTGTGAATTGCTTCTGTTAGCCTTGCCACCTCCTGTGATTATGTAATGTGTACTGCTGTGTATTCGTTATAAATGAATATGTGAATCCATGCCAGACCCCATGCTGGAGAAGGTGTGTTACTTACCTGTAACTATTGTTCTCCAGCATGGGTCTGGCATGGATTCACATGCAAACCCTCCCTCCGGCTTCTCGACGGCTCTTCTTGGTCATACTGCCACTTTACGTGCTTACCAAAGCTGAAGATGGCTGCCAGAGGCGGGGCTTAGGGAGAGGACTGCCATTGGATGGGAGCAGTATGACCCAGAGGACAGTGATTGCTTTAGAGGGGAAATACAGTTTTAATTGAAAGTGAAACAGTTTTTTCTTTTACCGAGGATCCCAGCCTGACGACGGGGAATATTCAAGAGCCTGTGAATCCATGCCAGACCCATGCTGGAGAATAATAGTTACAGGTAAGTAACTTAAATCTTCTCTCAGCCAAACAGTTTGCTTGCGGGCGGTAAACTGTGCATAATTTGTTGCGTATCCCCAAAAGGTGTTACGCTCACCTGGTTCCCGCAGGGGTGTCGGGCGGAACTGAACAGCCACAGTCTCCACCAACGTGATGCGTAGTGCAGAGATGACTGACTGGACTGGCCCACCTAGCTTCGTCTGCTTGACCCGTAGAAGTAGTCTCCTAAAGCCGGAGAAAGGAAATTAGCCACCTGTGGATTTAAGTAATAGCCCCTCACTGCGTCCCCATTTATCACCTCTGCTATTCTCGTTCACCAAGCTCACCTTATAGTTTTGAATGATGAGCTCTCCATCCTGCGAGGAACGCAGGGGCGCGTTGATGGCCAGTTACTTCACTGGCTTGAGGATATTGGAAGAGTTCTAGACAAATCTTGGCTCAAACTCCTGGCGAAGGACCGCAAGTATATAGGTCTTAAGAGTTAAAAAATGTCTGAATAATCACTCTTGTCCAATTCCTTTGTTTATCTTGCAGCTTGGACCCAAAAGAAGATAGTTCTGTGGCAGCTGAAAGCGTTCAGGTAAGAGTATGTGCTATTCCACACTGTCTGTTAAATGATGCCAAAGTTTAACTCGCTGCCTTCTCTTTTCTTACAGGTGCGGCGTAAGAAGATTTGGCGTGCTGGTGAATAATACCTCCTGCGGTAAAATCAGGTAAGTATATGGTGGCCCGAGATTGTCCTTGTTTGTTTCCCCTCGGCTCACCTTGTTGTGTTCTTGTCCCCCTAAGGTTTGGAATGCGGCGACATAATGATGGAGACAGCGCCGGATCGTAGAGCTGCTGCGAGGAACGGTGAGCATGGCGCGGCGCTCCTGCTGGCGATGCGACGTGTTTAAAATAAAGTATTTTTCTCATTCAAAGGTGCGATGAATCAGGTAAGAAACCCAATAATGTTCTTGTTCTAACCTTTCGTCTTCTTTCCCTTCTTTCTAGGCGCTTAGGGCTCGGGGCGGGCGTGCCACGAGGCTGGATGCTGACTGCAGGCACGGTGAGTGTTACGCTGCAGGATGCAGAATAACGCGAAGCGTGTGCTGCCCTTCGGGCGTGGTTTAAATAGCCTCCAAAGTAGTCCCAGGTAAGTATTCCTCCACAACCACACCCGAGTAACAAAATAGTCCCTAGGTAAAGTAGTCCCTGCCAAGCCTCACATGGGCTTGGATCTCTTGCAGCATGGTCTGCATCAGGTAAGTTTTAACATATGAGCCTGGCGCCATAGATGCCAGGACTGTACCCATATAGCCCCTAACAAGGGTTGCTGGGCTTTCTCTGGGTAACATGAGGCCTGCTTCCGGGGTTGCTGGACTTGGTCTGGATGCCCGGGGGTAGGCATCATGACAGCACTAGCCCCCCCCCCCCCAGGCCCCTCCTAAAGTTGCTCTTCCCCTTGGTCTTGTTTTGTCTGGGAAATTCCGGTGGAATCTTCTCACCAACCGAGGTGCATGAACATGGTCACTAGGTTCCCATGACCTTTCTTGTGGTCCGTAACCTTTCCAGTCGATTAAATAAAAAAGTATTGACTTAACCATTTTGGAGTCCAGGATACTTTTAACTTCAAATTCGGGTTCCCCGTCTACAAGGATGGGGTCAGGTGGCTTGGTTAGTCTTGTTCCAGGTTGTACTGGCTTCAGAAGTGACACATGGAAGACGGGGTGAATCCGCATACTAGCAGGTAATTCCAATTTGACGGCCAACGGGTTGATAATGGCCTTAATAGAGTAAGGTCCCAAATATCTAGGGTTAAAGGTTTGCGTTCCCTTTAAAGGTATGTGTTTTGTGGCCAACCAAACCTGATCCCCAATCTGGTATTGTGGAGCATCACTTCTATGCTGATCAGCATTTTTCTTGTATTTTTCTTTCGCTTGCTTCAAATGTTCAGTTGCTTCCTTAAAGGCTTGTGTAATAGTAGTGTGCATATGGTTCACTGTGGGCATTTCTAAGTGTTGAGGTGAGTCAAGTTCTGAGGTTCGAGGATGGTGCCCGTATATGGTATAAAAGGGGCTTTGTCCAGTTCCAGAATGTACAGAGTTATTGTATGCGTATTCGGCAATCCATAGAATGTCCTTCCAATTACCTTCAGTCTGATGTAACATACAACGCAGGTACTGTTCAAGAGTCTGGTTGGTCCTCTCCGTCTGACCATCGGTCTGGGGGTGGTGACTGGTTGATAACCTCATGTCGATTTGCGCAAATTGACAACATCTTTTCCAAAAATGTGAAATGAATTGACTACCTCGGTCAGAGACCAATATGGAAGGAAATCTGTGTATTCGAACAATGTTTTCGAGGAACTCCTTGGCCAGAATTGAAGCAGAAGGTAATCCCTTTAAAGGAATAAAGTGGGTTATCTTGGAAAAAAGATCCACAATAACAAGAATGGTGTTAAATCCATTACATGGAGGTAGGTCTGTAATAAAGTCTAATGATAAGGTGTGCCATGGTGTAGGCGGGATATCCAAAGGTTGTAAAAGTCCAGCTGTTTTTTTTTTCTGACTTTTGTTTTGGGCGCAAATGCCACAAGACATTACAAATGACTTTACGTCTTTTCGCCAGGTGGCCCACCAGAATTGTCTCTTAATTTTAGCTTCAGTCTTTGTGATACCTGGGTGCCCTTCCATCAGGGTGTCATGATAATTGGAGATGACTAGTTCTTGTAGTTCCTTGTGTGGCAGAAATAGTCGCCCTTGATAATAAGGTAGATCATTGATGACTGAGTAGTCCGGGCCTTTCTTTACCCAGTGCTGCAGGGCTGTTGGATCGAAGAGTTGTTGGATCTTTACCTGAATATCCTCTAGTGTCTGTAGAGTAGTTATGCCAAGAATTCTTTGTTCTGAAATTATAGGTACCGGTTCTGGGTTCACATATGCTTCTCCCATCCCTATTCGGGATAAGGCGTCTGCCTTGCCATTTTTACAGCCTGGTCGATAAGTGATCACGAAATCGAACTCGGCAAAGAACAATGCCCATCGAAGTTGGCGTGATGATTGGGCCTTGGCTGTTTTTAAATACTGCAAGTTCCGGTGATCGGTGATTACAGTAATGGTATGCCTGGCACCGAGAAGATAATGCCGCCAAGCCTTGAAGGCGGATTTGATGGCTAATAACTCTTTATCGGTAACCGCATAGTTTAACTCGGGTGCCGAAAACTTTCTGGACCAAAATGCTACTGGGTGAAGTTGACCAGTTTCAGGATCCTTCCGGGACAGGACAGCTCCCATGGCTAAACTGGATGCATCAGTTTTAACTATGTATGGAAGTTCAGGGCGTGGGTGCTTTAATACAGGTGCAGACGTGAATTTCGCTTTTAATTCTGGGAAGGCGTTTTCAGCTTCTTCGGTCCACAAGAAGCATTTGTTTTTTCGCAAGAGTGCTGTGATAGGGTGTACAACATGTGAGAAATCCGGAATGAATCTGCGGTAGAAATTAGCAAATCCGAGCATGCTTTGTACTCCTTTAACTGAACTGGGTAATGGCCACTTGAGAATTGCGTCCACCTTGCAAGGGTCCATTCAGACTCTTTTTGGAGTCAGGATAAATCCAAGGAATTGAACTTCCGTAGCATGAAAAACGCATTTTTCCAATTTTGCATATAACTTGTGCTGGCGTAGTTTCTCTAGGACTGCACGAACGTGCTTCACATGGTCTGATTCTGAAGAGGAGTACACTAGAATATCGTCTATGTATACGACAACACAGACGTCAATGAGTTCATGAAGGACATTGTTCATAAAATACTGCACGACTGCTGGTGCATTGCACAGCCCGAAGGGCATCACCTGGTAATCGAATAACCCATACTTAGTGCGAAAAACAGTCTTCCATTCGTCACCTTTCTTCACACGTACCAGATGATATGCCCCTCGGAGATCTAATTTAGTGTAGATGCAAGCGTCCTTTACTTGGTCTAGTAATTCGGGGATCAGAGGCAATGGGTATCGGTTCTTAACCGTGATCTGATTCAATGCGCGGTAGTCTATGCACGTTCGGAGGTCACCTTCCTTTTTTGGCACGCAGAACAAAGCTGAAGATGCAGGGGACTTGGATGGACGAATGAAGCCATTGGCCAGATATTGGTCCAAGTATTGTCGTAGGTGAAGGTTTTCAGATTCAGTAAGGGCATATAACCTACAACATGGAGGTTGTGCACCGGGTATGAGATCGATTTGACAATCGTATGATCTGTGAGGTGGTAAGGTGTTTGCCTGTTCTTTTTGGAACACATCCTGGAATTCTTGATATTCCTGAGGTAACTGCACGGCTGGAGTAGCGACTGCGGCCAGACCTTCGTTCAAGGGTTTTTTCGGGTAACAAGTATGTGCACAATCCGGGAAGGTTATTCTCTTCTCTCGCCAATCAATACAAGGATTATGTGTTTCCAACCAACGTATCCCCAGTATTATTTGGAACTGCGGGGCTTTGATTAAATCAAACACAATAGTCTCTCAATGCACATCCTGAACCAATAGTGTCATCTCTGCGGTGGAATGAGTTACAGGCCCAGAGTCAATTTCGATTCCATCGACGGTGGTGATGACATCCGAAGTGGTCTTTCTGCAGAGAGGTAGATTCATCCTAGAAGCCAATTCGTGGTCCACATAGTTTCCTATGGCCCCGCTATCAATGTATGCCCTTACTGCGTGCATACGTGATGGTTGCCTTGGATCTATAAGGACCATTGGTATGAAGAAGTGGGAGGTCTGAGTATCCTTCTTCAAGCTCGGCAAGCGGAACGCTCTGCTTGTCGGGCGTGGTCGTTTCCCGAGTCAGACTCCATATGGCTTTTATCAGCAGCTCCTACCACTTTCTTGGGTGGTTTTACACGGCAATTCCGTAGAAAATGTCCCAAAGTTCCACAGTATAGACACAATTGCATTTGCCATCTCCTTTCTCTTTCTCTTTCCTTCTGAGTCAAGGATCCTTTAACCCCTCCGATTTGCATGGGTTCTGAGGCATCTGCTCCTTTGGGGGTAGCGTTGGGTTTAACGAACGCCCGGTTCTCGAACTTGGCTCGGTCGGCCTTTCTGTTCTGAAGTCTGTGATCTAACTGGACCACTAAGTCTATATATTCAGCACAGTCTTGAGGTGTGTTCACAACTTGAGCCAAAACAGTCCTCGATGAAATAACGTAATCCGTTTTACCTCGGGCCATCCAGTTTCCACCACCAACCTATTGAAGGTTGCGATGTAGGTTAGAAGGTCCTGGTTACCCTGTCGTAGGGACAAAAGTTCGTTATCCAGGGCCTGTCCTTGGGAGTGCCGGGCAAATAGTCTTTCCATGCTCATTTGAAAACCCTGAAATTCTCGAGGAATAGGGTCATCCTGATTGACTAGTGGAATTGACCAATCCGCTGCACTGCCGCTGAGATATGATAATACAAAGGCTACTTTGGCTTGATCGTTTGGAAAGGCTCCAGGTCTGCATAAAAAGTGCAAGCGGCATTGGTTCATAAACACGGCAAACTTTTTTGGGTCCCCAGCAAAACGTTTCCACTTGCACAGGGATTGCTCGATGAAACAGGAGTTGAATTCCGCCCCCCCGACCCCCCTCCCGAGTCCAGGTAATGGTGTTTGCCCAGCTTGGTTTTGCAATAATTGTCTAGCAAGATCATCAGTGTGTTCCTTAGAAACAATCAGTTTTCTCGTGAGGGTATTAGTTTCTTGGCGAGCGGCATGAACTTCAGCCCTAAGTTCCCCTAATAATAGGACCAATTGGTCAGTTTCTGAGGTCCCCATGACACCCGGGTGAGTATTTGTAGAAAGGCTTTGCGTTCTGTTACACTCACCTGGTTCCCACAGGGGTGTCGGCGGAACTGGACAGCCACAGTCTCCACCAACGTGATGCGTAGTGCAGAGATGACTGACTGGACTGGCCCACCTAGCTTTGTCTGCTTGACCCGTAGAAGTAGTCTCCTAAAGGCGGAGAAAGGGAATTAGCCACCTGTGGATTTGAGTAATAGCCCCTCACTGCGTCCTCATTTATCACCTCCGATATTCCCGTTCACCAAGCTCACCTTATAGTTTTGAATGATGAGCTCTCCATCCTGCGAGGAACGTTGGGGCGCGTTGATGGCCAGTTACTTCACTGGCTTGAGGATATTGGAAGAGTTCTAGACAAATCTTGGCTCCAAAACTCCTGGCGAAGGACCGTAAGTATATAGTTCTCAAGAGTTCAAAAATGTCTGAATAATCACTCTTGTCCAATTCCTTTGTTTATCTTGCAGCTTGGACCCAAAAGAAGATAGTTCTGTGGCAGCTGAAAGCGTTCAGGTGAGAGTCTGTGCTATTCCACACTGTCCGTTAAATGATGCCAAAGTTTAACTCGCTGCTTTCTCTTTTCTTACAGGTGCGGCGTAAGAAGATTTGGCGTGCTGGTGAGTAATACCTCCGGCGGTAAAATCAGGCAAGTATATGGTGGCAAGAGATTGTCCTTGTTTGTTTCCCCTCCGCTCACCTTGTTGTTTTCTTGTCCCCCTTAGGTGCTGGAATGCGGCAACCTAATGATGGAGACAGCGCCAGATCGTAGAGATGCTGCGAGGAGCGGTGAGTATGGCACAGCGCTGCTGCTGGCGATGCGACGTGTTTAAAATAGTCTTTTTTTCTCGTTCAAAGGTGCAATGAATCCGGAATCAGGTAAGAAACCCAATAATGTTCTTGTTGTAACCTTTCTTCTTCTTTCCCTTCTTTCTAGGTGCTCTGGACTCGAGATGGGCGTGGCACGAGGCTGGTTGCTGATTGCAGGCACGGTGAGCGTTACGCTGCAGGATGCAGAATAACGCGAAGCGTGTGCTGCCCTTCGGGCGTGGTTTAAATAGCCTCCAAAGTAGTCCCAGGTAAGTATTCCTCCACAACCACACCCGAGTAGCAAAATAGTCCCTAGGTAAAGTAGTCCCTTCCAAGCCTCACATGGGCTTGGATCTCTTGCAGCATGGTCTGCATCAGGTAAGTTTTAACATTTGAGCCTGGTGCCTATGACGCCAGGACTGTACCCATATAGCCCCTAACAAGGGTTGCTGGGCTTTCTCTGGGTAAAATGATGCCTGCTTACGGGGTTGCTGGACTTGGTCTGGATGCCCGGGGGTAGGCATCATGACAAAAGGGCAGTTATTTCCTCAATCAAATAATTCACAAAATGCTGACCATTGACAGAGCAAATTTCATCTGGGATTCCCCACCTGGCGAACACCTCCCTCACCAAGAATGTTGCTGCTGAATGGTCGTCATTACGGGCATAGGGACCGCCCTCAAGCCAACATGAAAACAGGCACACCACAGTAAGTATGTATCTATAAGAGGTACATCTGTCTGCAAGTGCCGGAAGGGCCCGTCCGGTCGCTGTAATTTTCCTTGCACTACGCTCAAAGTGTGACCTGGCAAACATTTCGTACAAATCATGCAATTATGCACAAATTCAAACATACATTTGTATACATTTGGCACAAACCTGTCCTCACTTATTCCCGTAGCCACATGTTCTTTTGATACGTGGGCGGTGTAGCGAAGCTGCTCCAGGGCCACATTCAACAACTTTATTGGCATCACCACCTTGCCTGTGCTGTCATGCTGCCAGATTAAATCTGTTGGCGATAGAGAGCACCCTCTTTTCTTCCAGAGCTCTTTTTCATTATTTGCTGCTTCTCCCTGTAATCGTATTATTTGCACTACCAGGGTTGTGTTAAAAATTTCTGGCAGTGCATCTTTTTCTTTGTTTTTAACAATGCTTCAAGTGGTATTTTTTCTTTTTCGCCAGTGAACCGCACATGTGTACCTTCTGGCAGAGATGCTGCTTCTTTCGCTGCTTTGTCTGCTCTTACATTACTCAGTGAAATTAAATCTTGCTCCCCCTGTATGGGCCCTGCACTTTATTATTGCAGATTCTACTGGGAGCAACAGCATTTCCAATAATGTGCTGCTTGTTGCACTGGTGTGCCATCACTTCTCTTGAATCCTCTCCGTTCCCACCTTGCCAGTCCTGAATGTACAGTGGAAGTTACGTACGCAGAGTCTGAGAATATATTAACTGCTTGCCCTTGGGAATACACTTTCAACTCTACTTCCTTTTGTGTTCGATGTGTGTTTCCGACTACTGCTGACCCAAATGCCTTTGTCCCGAATATGGGTCGATACTTGAGCTCCCATCAATAAAGATCATGTCCCCCCTCAATTATTTCTTCTTTTCCCAGGGGTTCCCTTCATAACTGTCTATGCACGCCACACAGTCATGCATGTAATCTCCCCCCTCCATTGGTTCTGCTATGAATTGTGCTGGGTTTACTGTCCTAGACGTCACCACTTCTTTTGCAGGGTTTGTTAGTATAATCTCATGCATGCTTCACGTACAAAATTACTGGACACCCATCATTATTGTAGATGCTTTCTCAATCGTGAATGCAGCAGCAAGTGCCTGCTCACAAGGAAAGTGTCCCTGCATCAGTGGATCTAGTGATCCACTGTAATAGGCCAGTGGCTTGTGTCCCTGTCCTTTTCTTTGTGTCAGCACGGCTGTCATTACCTTGTCGCCAGAATGGGAAAACAAATGAAACTTCTCTTTATAATTGGGTGTAGCCAATATTATTGTGTGTGCCAGTTCATGTTTGAGTTAGTCAACATGTTCCTTCATTTAAGCTGTCCATCTTATGCTGCTTTTGTTTTTCTGAGCTTCCTTGATTACCTGGAGAAGTGGCCTGGTGTAAGTGAAGGAATCAAAAACCCATGCATTTCTATCATTGTCTCAGGTTGGGGTGTTTTATGTATTGCCTCAACTCTTTCTGCTGTTATTTTTCTCTCATCTGCTGACACAATCTTTCCCAAGTAAACCACTTAGTTTTGACAATACTGCAATTCCTCTTTGTTCACTGTGTACCCCTTGTCAGCCATTAACATTATTGGTGTCACCAAATCCTTCCTGCGCTCGTCATCTGTTGTTCTGCACATTAAAAGGTCATCCACATACTGCATTACTGAACTTGCGACCTGCAGATTGCTCAAATCCATTTGTATTAACATGTTGAAAATGCTGGGTCCCTCACAGTGCCCCTTGAGGTATTCTAGTGTGTTCAAATCTCATCCTGCGATAAGTAAACACAGTATGATACCTGAAGTTAGGATGTAGAACTCATTCTTCAAATCTATTACAGTGAAGTAGCTTATCTCTGCTGGGATGCTGCAAATAATTGTCGCAGGGTTTGGAACTAGTGGAAATTCTGCTCCGATTATATTAAGAGGGCGTAAATGTTGTTTGAAATGCCACGTCCCTCCCTTTGATTTTATCATCTGATAGATCGCTGTATTACATGGTGATGTAGACTCCTGTATTATGCTTTTCTCCCATAGGGCATGCCATGTCTTGTATATGCCCTAGTCTGCTACTCGGGATAGGGGTATTGTTTTACTCGTGGTAACAGTTCTCCTTCCTTAATCTTAATGTGAACTGCCCCCGCTCCTTTCAGTATTCCCACATCATGAGGTCCTGTAGTTCATAAATTCTTTGGGCCTTTTTCCAAATCCTCCTGCATGTATTTTGTCTCTTTTTTTCACCAGTTGTCATCTGAGGCACTGTTCTTTCCTTTATCTGTACTGGACAGGGTATGCTCCGCAGGAACATTATCTCCCCCTCCGCTCATTCTAGTGTAGCGAACAATTCTGTGTCTGTCACTCCTGTCAGTATTAGTTTGGGGTAGATGCAAAGTATTGATCGCCACTCCATGTTAACATCATCTGTAGCAACCAATTTAACCATGTCTTTCCCCGCTACTACTTCCTCTAAGTATAGCAGTGTGGGTTTGCCTGGAGTGATGATGGAGAGGCACCGTGGTCTGAAGAAGAATTCATTTGACAGTCGAAACACCTTCCCTTCTATCCCTGGGATCCTTTATAGCAGTACCTGCTTAACATATAAAAACATCTGTGTGTGTGTGGGTATCCCTCTGAATGTGCTGTTTGTGTAGTATGCCTGTATGAACACTGCCACCCTGGCTGGGTACAACCCAGGTGTAGTGCACCCCATCCCTTTTTCTGAAAATGAAATTGTGGTGTTCAATTTACTTCACCAATGGCTTCCTAATATGTTAATGGGTGTGTCTTTTGAATACAAAAATGGTGCTACGATATGCTGTGTCCCTATTGTCAATAGTAAATAGTTTGTCAGAGGAACATCTTGGATGGTCCCCGAAAAGCCTTGCATGTCCAAATTCTTGCTGGATAATGGGAATCCTCCTTCCTTTGTGCAGGGTCTAGTAGCTCCAGTATCTATTAGAAAGGAAAAGTCCCTCTGTCCTATTTGAACTGCTACCTGAGGCTCCTCTTCTGGGCCTTCAGTTACTGCTAGGACAGGACACACTCGTACTTCCCGTGGGCACCCTTATTGGGAAAGGGTATTGCTAGAAGATGTAAATGGATTTCCTCCCACTACTGCCACTCCTGTGTAATGAGGCACCTCGTTCTGCCCCAATATTGTCACTTTCCCTTGTGTGAATGTCTGCGCTGGTGCCTGTAGTATGCTTACTGTACCCTGCGTTCCTGGTCCCCCCAGGGCTAGTCCTTGTCCCTGTGAAAGCATGACATGTGTCTGGATAGGCTGCACTTGCATTTGTGGCTGCGGCACCATTTGTGCTTGCTGAGGTTGTACATATGTCTGTGTATACTGCTGCTGTGGCTGCACTCTTTCCTGCTGTCCTGTTTGTTGAATAAGTGGGCATTGTGGAAAACCTGAAGGTGTTTCACGACTCAGGGAATCCCTTATTCAGGTTGCTAGGGAAGGGCCATCGCTATTGGATCCCGACTCTAGGGGTTGACAAGCGAGGGAGGATCACCTGGGTAGGGGGTCCTCTGGGAGAGTGGGGAGGAGACACCGGAAGGTGAAATATGGTTTCACCCATTTCCTGACAGTATTACAACTCCCATAACGCCCCTTCTTTCATAATCAGCCCAACTACTGAGATGAGGAAGACTGAGACTAGGAAGACTACCACTAGTAACATGTACTGGCCTTGTCCCACTAATAAGGCCAGGCAAGGTCAGGCACTCAGTCACAATCACACACACGCACCTGAAACCTGTGGACCGTTTTTCTAAATATAAAAGGTGGATCACAGAAAGACACAGAGAGGGAGGCAGGGACCATGAAGGAACGCCAGCTAGATGGCGAGACGGAGGAGCAGCTGAGAGAGAGCTGCCGAGATCCAAACCAGGGAGAACGGGACGTTGAGACGCTGACAGGCTGCAAGTTGAGGCAGGAGAAAGCGTGGCGAGGGAGCCGTGTCTCCAAGAAGCCAGGAGAGTTTAGAGAAGGGAGCCGAGGGTTCGGCTAGTCCCTTTCCTCCATGTACCAGCAAACTGCTAGTTTCTTCCCCTGGGCCACGAGGTCGCCCTGGAGTGTCTGAGGGGCAGGTAGGCGATATGTGGGGTACAATATAGCCTCTGAATGTTGGAAATAAAAAGGCCAGGCCAGTATTTAAGAGCGAAGCTGACTGGTGCTACCCATTGGAAAAAGCAGGCCAGTCCCAAAACCCGTCTTTTTTAGGACTTAAGGCCTAGGGCAGGAACAGAAATGGGCCTCTTTCAACTTTACCAAAATGAACAGGTGCTCGAATTAAGGAAAATGTGCCAGAAAACAAATTGCTAGATGTGCCCAATGAATGGCAAAAGACATCTGTGGCTGAAAATGCTGTTTTCATAAAATATGAAAAGCTACACTTTCTACATAAAGAGACAGATAGCAGTGTGTACAATATCTTTATGCAACATGAGACTCTGATTCAGGAATCTAGGTGAAACGGAGTCTCACATTTCACACAAGCGAAAAGAGCGTTTATTTTCAACAGCCAAAATGACATTTAATGGAAGGGCTTTTTTAATTTTTCATAATTGAACACTGGTGCTCTCTGTTAACTGGCATGTTTGGTGAAATCCTGAATATACCTAGGGGTTAATATTGTGGGAGCAAACACTATGTTATAAACAACAGATTTAAATGTAATTTACTATGCAACTGTAAACACAATGCTGTTCAAAATGTAAAAACCTTTGGTTAATCTAAAGCTGTACTTTGAGAAGCATGGATAAAGAGGGTCATTTCCACTGACTGAAAAGAAACTGTGACCCATGACCTGTTGGTTTGGGCTCTCTAGGAGAAAGATGTCTAGTTGTCAATTAGTTGCTGATAACATGTCCTGCAGAAGTAGCCTTGAGGTCAAGCTTTCCATAAAACTGTACTTTAAGCAATGATCAAGGCCTTTGAAGTCAAGAAAGACATTTGACGATAAATACAGATAAACCAGATGGCTGGTCACATGTTTGCAGGGAAATGGAAACCTTCCTACTGAGGCCATGTGATGCCTCGCCATTGATTAAACATTGAATACAGTTTTTCTTAATAAGAGGAGCAGCGTGTGTCCGATAGAGCCCATCCCGGGTTCAAATTAAACAGGAGAAAAAGCCCATTGTGACCCTGGAAAAAAATGTGTGTGATGTATATAGTTTAGGTTATGTGGAAAAGTATAATTTTTGCCATTTACATACACCTGAGCAATGGGAGAGTTGCCATGGGGGTAGATCGTGAAAACAAGGTCTACATGAGAAATGGTCCCATTTTTAGATATTTCAGCGCAGCAGAAAACTGCGAAAAGCGGTAACTCCGCTCAGGAAGGGTGAGCCGAAGTAAAATTTGTGTATATATATATATATATATATTTGAAAGACCAAGGGAGTGTATGAGATTTTTTAGAACGAAAGATGCACAAATCCTTGCCAATTTGAAATGATGTATTTATTCCCTCCCTCAGCCTACATTATACATATCTCCCAACTTCTGGTCCTATCAGCAGCTAGTGGGCGTTTTGGTGGGAGGTGACAGGAACATGCTAGCCAATCATGACAAGGTTGCTGTCACTAGCTGCACAAGCTGTAGAAAAGAGCAGGTTTGCATCAGAACTGGGCTTTTTGTGAATTATTCTGGGAGAGAGCTGCTGCTGGACTCTTGCGAGGAACAACTAGCACAGAGGCCTCAATCCTTGCATTGGAGACATTGGCTGGGACATAGAGAAGCTAGCTGGGACCCAAACCAGAGGAGAAGAAGGAGTTGGGTACAGGAGAAAATCTCTGACTGAAAGCCCTTGACCAGACCTGTTCTGTCCTCAGAGGAGCCCTGCTGTTTTCCCTGACCAAAGCCTCCCTTGTAAGTAGATATCCCAAAGCCATCAATTGTGTGGGGTGGGGCGTTATCCCTTTCCATTAGTGGGAAGAGGGGGGGGTGAAACTGGACAGGCCCCTTGCATAATTTATTAAATGTTACTCAAACTTATTTCCCCATTATAAAACCACCCCTCTGTTGAAATAGCATTGTGTTGGGAGCAGCCGTCCTTAAAGCTTTCCATTAAAGTGTGGGGTGGGGTGAAACTGTAGATCCCTAGCACATTTTGATTAAAGTAAATCAATTAATTCCCATATAGAAAATCATGGGATAAGGATTCTTAGAATTCAAAGCTAGCAATAGCTCATGCCCAGTGTTGGAGTTGTTATAGCCCATAAAAACCTGGTTGACTGTCTCTGAAATCCTTGACTTCCACATAGAAAGGAGGGAGTGTCCATCAACCCCAAAGGAAGTAATCCACACAACACCACCTTTCAAGGCAGTGTGGAGGGTGCAAAAACAAAATTCTTCATTCAATTTAAATCAGAATTACAAAGTATTGTATCTCATCTGTCTGTGGGTACAAAAAACGAAAATTCCCTTTTGGTTCCTAGTTGTCTCTGACCCCAAGTTATCAAGTCCTGCCTTTTATTTTGAAGTTTGTTGAAAAACGAGTTTCATTTGAGTTCCCTTTTCCCAACCTTGCTTTTTAAATAACAAGCCCAAAACAAATTATCCCATTGAATTCCTTTCCCAATCAGCAGGAAAATGATTTTTCCATTGTGCTCAAACTCCTTGCACCTTGCCTTTCAATAAAAGGGGTCATATTTAATTGAGGCCTGGGGGTTGGGGGCTGCTGAGAGAAAAGTATTGTTTTAAATCAAGTTATTTCTGTGGATCTTGTATGGTATTGGGAACGTTTTCTATTGGTTACATAGAAATTATTTCTGTTTAATCTATTTTTGCATTTTTCAAAATTTCACCTGTGTTGTTTGATATAACCAAGTTATTGTGTGAACTTGGGTGCATTGGGGGCTTATGTTGGCATTGTGTCAAATATTAAATAAATATATATTTTTGCTACACACCGCCTGGTTCCTAGTCCGTTGGTAACACAGGGTATTTGTTGGGTTTGGGTGCGAGACGGGTTGGAGGCCTCCCCAAATTGAACCTAAAATAAGTGCTTTATTGTGCGCCACGTTGCTTCGGGGTAAAGGAACTCCCTCCACTGAGAGTGACCGCATAATAAACCGCAACAGCAAGACCCTGATCTCGATGAGTTGAAAGCAGAAGGACGTGCAAAAGCAATCACAGCCAGTGAGTTAAAAGGAAAGGAGAGCCCTGTTTGTGATACATAGGTACGGTAAGATAGGTACCAAATAACGCTACTCTCAACATATTCCTCCGAAGCCCGACCAGTCAACACAGGAGTTCCACAAGGAGCATGCATATCTGTCCTCCTGTTCAATCTCTACTTGATCACCCTCCCACCAATAATTCGTTCACACAACATACTGTGTTACAACTACGCTGATGACACTCAACTAATTCTAAAACTCCTCAACTCAAAACCCAACTGCCGACCTAACCTCGCTACCTGCATCCTCGACGTAGAGCTTTGGTTGACCCAAAGCCACCTCTTGTTAAACCCCTCCAAAACTGACATCATGGTATGTGGCAACTCTGAACGTCTTCCACACCCACTACACTGGCCATCTGCCATGGGCAACTCACTGTCTCCTTCTAACTCAGTAAAAAACATTGGATGACCTAACACTCTAACACCAAGTCAACAACGTCTCAAAGTCCTGCCACTACCACCTTTGAACTCTTAGGCGCATCTTTCCATATCACTCCTTTCCCAACAGACTCTCAGCGGTCCAATCAATTGTTATATCAAGACTGGACTACGCTAACCCCCTCTACCTCGGAGTCCACGCTTACCAACTGAATAAACTTCAAAGAGCACAAAATGCTGCAGCCACTAGTGCTCGGCCCGAGAGACCACATCTCCCCAGCCCTTAAAACTCTGCACTGGCTTCCAGTGGCCCAAAGGGTGACTTTCAAAACCTTATGCATTTCTCATCGAGCATTGCATAAAACCGGACCTCAATATCTTCAAGACAAGCTAAAACCCTATCACCCTCCACGTACTCTAAGATCAAGCTCAGCCGGCCTCCTAGTCATACCTAAAACAAACTCAGTCAGGTTAGGCGGATCATCATTCTCATCCTTGGCCCCCACGCTGTGGAACGCACTCCCACCCCACACCCGCCTAACTGAAGATCTAATGTCCTTCCGCAAACTACTGAAAACTTGGCTCTTCCCCTAAAAACAACCCGTACGCAAACTAACCCAAACTGAATAACATCATCTCAATGACACCAACCCAACAAATTACTGTATCTTGACTAACAATAAGGCACATAACAATACAACATCAAGATCCATGCGAGAAATCGACAACTAATAACCGCTAATGTAAACTAAAAGGACAAACGGAATAGAACGAATAAAGTAGACCATAGCAGTGAAGTAGATAAAAAGAATAAATCGTACGAAAACAATAATGAGGTCTAAATTAATGAAATGGATGTAATGAGTGAAATGGTCAAAATGAACAAAATGGGCGAAATGAATAAAGAGAAGAGGATGGAAAGATGAATACAAGAGACTGATGAGTACACAGACAGAAGACGACTGTATGAATGCATGGCATAAATGGAAAGTACAGAGTAGACGATTCAAATACATGAGACGGGTGTAGTGCACGAAACAGATAGAGAGCACAGAACGGATCCAGTGCGTATGACAAGTGGCATGGCCTGAATCGATAATGCGTGATGAATTAACAAAGTGAATGGAGCGGTTGAAATCATTAGAATAGAGGAAGCGCATGCAACGGATGAGTGCACTGAGCGAATGAATGCGTTGAGCATAAGAGTGTGTAGATCGGATGAGTGTATAGAACGGATGAGTATGTTGAGCGGTTGAGTGGGTTGAGCGGATGGGGTGTAGAGTGGACAAGTGTGTAGAGCGAATGAGTGTGTAGAGCAGATAAGTGCGTAAGTGCGGAGGAGTGTGTAGAACGCAGGAGTGCATAGAGCAGATGAATATGCAGAGCGTTTAGAAAGGATGTGTGTGTAGAGCAGATGAGAGCATATAGCAGATGAATGTGCAGAGCGGATTAGTGTGTAGAGCGGATTAGTGTGTAGAGCGGATGTGTGCGCAGAGCGGATGAGTGCATAGACCAGATGAGTGTGCAGAGCGGATAAGTGTATAGAGCGGATAAGTGCGTATTAACGAACGACTTTGTAGAGCGGTTGAGTGCATATAGGAGATAAGTGCATCGAAAGAAAGAGTGCATAGGGCGGATGAGGGCGTGGAGCGGATGGGTGCGCGGAACAGTTGAGCGTGCAGAGGGTGACGGATGCGCAGTGCGTGATGGGTGCGCAGCACGGAAGACGGCGCAGCGCGGAAGACGGCGCCGAGCGGAAGAGTGCCCAGAGCAGAAGAGCATTTAAGAACGCAGGAGCGTGGAGAGTGGATGAATGCGCAGAACAGACTAGTGGGTAGAGCGATGAGTGTGTAGAGCAGACAAGTGCATAAGAACGAATGAGTGCGTAAGAGCGGAGGGATGCATTAGAGCGGGTGAGTACGTAGAGCGGGTGAGTGCGTAGAGCGTGCAAGGGCATAAAAGGGACGAGTGAATAGAGCAGACGAGAGTGTAGGGCGGATGAGTGCGTAGGGCGGATGAGTGCGTAGAGCGGATGAGTGTGTAGAGCATGTAGAGCGGATGAGTGCGTAGAGCGGATGAGTGCGTAGAGCGGATGAGTGCATAGAGCGAATGAGTGCATAGAGCGGATGAGTGCATAGAGCGGATGAGTGCATAGAGTGGATGAGTGCATAGAGCATGTAGAGCCGATGAGTGCCTAGAGCAGATGAATGCGTAGAGCATCTAGAGCGGATGAGTGCCTAGAGTGGACCAGTACGTAGAGCGGATGAGTGCGTAGGTGGATGGAACGGGTGACATATGGGGAATGAGCTGGGGTAATATGTGAAAGGTATGGGGAAGTATGTGGATTGTACGGGTGAAATATGCAGATGGAGTGCATAAAACAACTTAGAAATACACGAAACAGATCGGAGTACATGGAACAGATTCGAATGCATGGAACGGATTTGAGTGCGTGGAGCGGTCTGGGGTGTGTGGAGCGGACTGGAGTGCATGGAGCGGACCGGAGTGCATGGAACAGATTGGAGCGCATAGAATTGCGCGACTTACATGGAATGGTTTGGAGTGCATGGAACGTTCGAAAGAGCATGTAACCCATAATATCACATCACCACGCTTACTCTCTTCTTTACACCACCATTCAACTAGAACAGAGATACTATGACACCATTCGGTATAGCTGTTCTCATACCAACATCTGCCACATACTCCCCATCACTCTAACTAAACACTGCTGGTTACACACACCCCAGCCAGGCGTTCTCCTCAGGCCTAACGCAGCCACAATCGGTCTGGATATATTCTGCCAGAACGAACACATAATCTTGATCTCTCAACCACCACACCTACCGCTAAGAAGCAGCGATTACACGATTACCGCACCAGCTGCACACATATCCGGTGCTCACACGCACCTTTGACTCTCCATACGCTCTATACTGACTTAAACTTCGGTTCCCAAGGGCGTTCAACCTACCAGCGCCTTCAGACCATACCAATGGTACATAAGGCGCTATATAAATGCAAAGTAACATAACATAACATACTTGCAGTTGTGGAAAGCTACAGTGTGACGCGCAAGGCTACACGTTGAAGCATAAAGACATTGAACTGAAAGCTTGAATGTTTAAATGAGCCGGCAAGGGAGCCAATGAGAAACAAAGTAATGGAGCAGTGCCCTCTGAGAAGGCATGTTGTTGTTAAACGCTTCTTGAAAGATAACAACAGAACAGTGGCTAATGAAAGCGAAATGTGTTGAAAGCCATTGAACGGAAGGGCACGAGGGAATGAGAGCGTGCAGAGATCCCAAAAGGCTAATGTGAAAGTGAATGATAATTTATGTGAAACAAGGAACAGAGTGGCTAAGGCTCGTTCTGCAACCCTGTTATCCGAGTGGTCATGCATAGGGGTGAGAATACTGTGCGGTTGCGACTGTCCCTGGCTAGGTAATAATAATAACGACCCGGCTGCCGGAGTGGTCACGCATGATGATACAATGCGGTTGTGAAGGTCTCCGACAGGTGAACATTGTGAAAGTGAAGTAAAAAGGTTGGAGAAAGGAGTTCTCCCTGAGCTCTGTGAAGCTGAGCTGTTTAGCTGGAAAGTGTTTCAGCCATGTTAAGTGTTTGAAGACAGGCAAGGGCAGCCTGTGAAAGAAACTAAGAAGGAACTTTGTGAATATCTTGTTTGTTTGACAATTGTGAAGCTGGGTGAGGATAGCCCGAAAGAATCAATTGAAGAGAACTGTGATGCATATTGAACTGACATTGAAATAGGCGAGGGAAGCCTAAAGATTTATGGGAAATCGTTGAACTGTGCATACTACCCACATTGAAGACACTTTGTAAGAACCCCATTGAACTGAACTTGAGGAAGGGAGTGGTGAGCCACTTTCATCGCCATTCTGACATTCTTTTAATACTCTTTATTTTCATACATTTTCCCACACTTAGTTATTGTGAAACGTGTATAGGTTTCCGACAGTCTTATTTCCTTTGTTTGACTGACTGACTTGGACCATTTTGTTTTACTTTGATGGTCGGGACTACTCCCATTAAAGTGGGACAGACATTTAAAATGCAGACAATCTCTTCCTTTCTGTTTCCAACAGATGTATTTGGCTTGCCAGCTCCATCTGCACGTGCGGGTTAGGCCCATCACCCTTATAAACCTGTTCTTTTTTCAATAACAATTGCATAATTAGCATGCAATTGTTCTCTCCTCCACCTTTCATTCACTTTCCCCCCTCCAATCTTCCTATCTTTGCCCATGCTTGCAATGTAGGCATTCACTTTGACTCTTCCCTCTCCTTTACCCACCATATTTCTCTTACCTCTCGTGCCTGTTGCTACCACCTCTTCAATGTTCTCAAGGTCCGCTCCTCTCTTACCTTCCATGCAACAAAACTGTTAATTTCCTCCCTTATTTTCTCTCGCCTCTTCTACTGCTCCTCCCTACTCTTTGGACTACCTGCCTCCCCTTAAATCTATCTACAACTCGGCTGTCTGTACCCTCTGTCTCCGCGCCCCGCATGACTCCATTTCTTCTTCGCTCTCCTCCCTTGGCTGGCTTCCCTTTCACTCCCAATTTAAATTTAATTTCCTCTGTATAGTCTTTAAATCACTCCATGACCTGGCTCCCCCTTATCTCTCCTCTCTCCTCTTTCTATAATCCCTCCCGCTCCCTCTGTTCAGCCGACCACTTCCTTCTCAACGTTCCCCCTGCCCCATGTGCCTCCTCCCATTTCTGCTCCTTTCAGCTCCTAGCCCTCCTGCACTGGAACTCCTTATCTCTCTCAATCTGCTCTATACCTACCTTTTCCTGCTTTCGCACTTCCCTGAAATCTCTACTTCACCATTCCCCGCCTTGAAACCTTCCCCACCTCTCATCCTCTCCCCTTCCCTTGAATCTTCCCTATGATCATCTCCTCTTTCCCCTCCCTTGCCCTCCCCTTATCCCCCCTCACTTCACCCTTATATCCCTCCTGTTTCTCCCCTCCTCCTTCCCTTTCTCTCCCCTCCCCTGTTTTCTTTCTCTGTACCCCCCTCCTTCCTGTTTGTTGTCAAAGGTTGCTCTGTCACACTATCACCACATACTTCCATTTATCTTTGAAGATGATCCTTACTTTATAAGGGACTGAAACATGTAATGCTTTATGTACAGCAGTGTATTAGTACAAGGGTTTCTCAACTTCCAGTATATGATTTGTTATTTAGTGTATTATTTTGACAATATGCGATATACATTTTGTCTCATCGCTGAATTTTCAGTTGTTGGGGGTCCTCATTTGATGAAATTGCTTTCTCTGTCCTCACACTGTCCAACAGAGTATCCAGTTATATTCTCCCTCTCCTAATGTAAAATGAAGGCCTTCAGAGGTTGCAATGCCCAGTCACCTTTTTCACTGTTACCTTGCTCGATCTTTTATTGTGCTGTTTTTATACAAATTTAAACTCTTAAAATCGTGTTCACCAAAATGTCCTTAGTCTGAATTTATATTTTGAATTTTACATGTTTTCAAGTAGGACTGTATAACGTAGCTGTAACGTAGGTTCTTGTTTTTGTTTCGTCCTCCCAAGGCTACTGTTTATACATTTGTGATCAAGAAACTACATTTCCCATCCCTCCTTTTGTTTCTGACGCCTTTTCTTGGTCCTCAGGTGCATTTGTGCCGGCGCGTGAGGATCAAGCTGGTTAGTGCTGGTTTGTGCTGCGTTTGTGCATCAGTGCCCACCGCGCTTCTCAGCTTTTCATCATGCTGGTTGTTCTGGCGCTGACCAGCCTGTTATCTGCCCACAAATTATCCAGAGGGTTTATTGTAAGAAGATATATTGACCTCACTATGAAAGCAAAATAAGTGTGAACCCCATGGCCTATAAGGTTGACAGCCCTGTGGTTGAGATGCCATTATATGAACAGTCGATGTGGTGTTCTCACGTTATTACTTATTCCTCATTAGCTACGCCATTGCAATTGGAAGCTCCCATTTTCGATACTATTTCTCCTGATAATACTGATGCCCCTTTATTGGGTGCAGCAGGAAATGGAGACAGCCATAGTTCTCTGGCCCTTTTTGACCTCCCTACTGTTGGGAATGCTATTACGGTGTCCCTACTCAATACTCGCTCAGTGAGTAAACATGCTATCGACCTCCATGATTATATTGTAGACAACCAGATTGATCTCATGTGTCTGACTGAGACATGGCTGAAGTATTCTAGTGGCCCAGTCATTGACCTATCCACTCCTATAGGCTATAGGCTCTATGGGCAGAATCGTACCACGTGCTATGGTGGAGGGGTTGCATTAATAACAGGGGGCAATGTTTAACCTCTTTTCATCCCCTATTGATTATCTAGACTGCGAGATGTTGCACTTGAATATCACTCCCTCTTCAAATACCTGTGTGGACTTCATTTTAGTTTATCGTCCCCCAAAGGACACCCGTGATTTTATTGAGTGTGAACATTTTAGCGGCCCTCAAACCTAATCGTTCAACTTTGGTATTGGGTGATTTTAACAAATGGTGGGCCAACCCAGTGTTCCCTGATCCTCTAGTTCTAGAGCAACATTTTCTCAATAACGGAATTACAATTCATAATAATGCCCCACACACATCTTGGGTAATACCTTTAATTGGGTTGTGGCAAGAAATGTACCTCTTGACACATGGGATATCGCACCATGTCCATGGTCTGATCATTTCTCTGTCAGCTTTAAGGTTGAACTCCCAGGGGAACCTCTCAGGGAGGTTCCCAGGGGAGTTATTATCTAGAAAATAAATCTAGATGAACGTCATTGCTGTCTTGGTAGAATGATGTCAGATACTCTCCCAATAGTCTGGCCATTATGTAAAACAACTACCTGAGTGCGTTCCTGGAGCTAGTTGCACCTTTGAAAACAATTGCAGTAAATAATGATTCCAACCTAAAATCTTGGTTTAAACCTCTTTTAGCTAGTCAGAAACAGGAGAACAGACGTGCTAAATGAGCATGGCTTAGAGATAAATCAGTAGTCAATTGGCAGACCTGGAACGAATTGGAAAAAGTATATAGTCAGAAAATTATTGATGTCAAAAAAGACTTCTTTAACAATGAAATCGAAAAAAAGCTGCAAATTGCACGAGAAAGCTTTTTTCTATTTTTAAATACTTAGAAAAACCCCACCTGCAATCTGAACCTTTTACGCATACAGATGACAAGTGCCTAAAAATTCAAGAAGCGTTTCCGGGTAAAATCAATGCTGCAAGGACAAATTTTCTAGACTATTGACCCTCAGAGGTTTTCTCTTTTACCCCTGTGTTGGCTATCATCCCAGGGACAGAATCTGGCCCCATGTTCAACTTTAAATCTATTTCTATTAAGAAGATGGAGGTGGTACTTTAAAAAAAATGCGACCAACATCCTGTCCGAATGATGTCATCGCCCCTAAATTTGTTTTGAATAACCCTACTATTTTTGCACCTTTCTTTACCTGCTTCATCAATGCCTCTTTCCGGTACAATTTAGTACCTGACTTAGGGAAAAAGGTGGTAGTTACCCCATTGATAAAAACGATAGGTCTAGACCCCACTAATGTTGGGAATCTTAGACCCATTACTAATGTCCATTTTCTGTTACAAATAGTGGAAAAAATGGCTACTAATCAATTTCAAAATCACTTTTAATTATTATTTGACATGAAAGTGCATTGGTCGACCTTCAAATGCTGTATATGATGGACAGAGGCAAATCTTGTTTTCTGGTGCTTTTGGATTTATCCTTAGCTTTCGACCTGGTGGACCATGAAAGTCTTCTCTTAGCCTTACATGCCATTGGTGCATATTCTAGTGATGCTACTAAATGATTTAGCTCTTTTCTTGGTAATCGTATGTCTAGAGTAGTCCTAGAACAAGCATCCTCAGGGCGCTTGTTTGTCACCCGCTATGTTTAATGTTTACATTCGCTCTTTGTACGAGTTATTGCATGGCCTAGGCTTTGTGTTTGCAAATTATGCTGATGATACATAAGTCTTGATAGAATTGTCAGGTGACTACTTTATTGACTCTAATAAGGTGCAAAACGTATATGATACAGTAAAAAATGTATGGCTTCCATCCAGGCCCGAGTAAAGTTCGATCCCCGTTTCTCGAGTTTTAGGATTGAGTGACAGGATATCAGTGTACAGGAGAAAGTTAAGTGTGTTTTTCAAAGCATTGTTGGGAGCGGATACTTGGGTAGACAGTGTCATTAGAACTGGTACTTTTAAATTGATCTGCCCTAGAGTTGGGTCACACAAGAGGCGGTGGCTGCTCCTATTACTGTACACGCCTCTAGGGCATGGAACTCACTTAGATCTGATCTTCGCATGAAGAAGAGTCTACACGTGTTTCGAAAAAGACTGAAGACCTTTTTATTTGTTTGATTGCTTGCTAGCTTACTCTGATCCTGCTTCTGTATGATTTTGACAGTCCTGTTCTTTTTGTTGTTGGTTTTGGTCACACTTGTTTTTGTTTGTGCTTTGATGCCTGTGGGCTGAAGCACATAATACATTTATAAATAAATAATAATGGTGTTTCTCCAGGATTGGAGCTTTCATAGATTCACATGCTCATAATTAGATCCCATCGCCAGGCTGGGAATCCTCTGTACAGAAGAGGTACATAGCATTAGGAGAAAACATTTAACTCGAAGCCTATGCGCCTCATTGTACCCTTGACTTTAGGATATCCCCAATCTGATTTCCTCCTGGGTAGAGGAACAGATTTGGCATTGCTGGATGTGAGAGATGATCTTCAAGGACAAAGTTAATTTGTTGATGCTCCTGGATTTATCTGCAGCATTTGACACCATTGACCACACCACCCCAGTACAACACTTTAAGAAAGTTGCTCATACATCAGAGAAGTCTGGTAATTGCCTTTGATCCTTGCTGTTCAATAGATGATCCTGTGTTAAAATCAATAATCATGGCTCTCAAATTGAAACAGTGGATTGTGGTGTCTGTAAGGGTGCAGAAATACGAGTTTGAAACAATGGTGGCATGGTGGTTGGCAAAGACTTTTAGTAGATGAAAATAAAGGGAGAACATCCCTAACTATCCCTAATGCTAAGAGGGGTTTCCCTGCCTCAACTAAATATATTATGCAATCGATCAGGATGTCCAAAGTAAAAAGTCCACCGTCCTGTGTCGAAGTCTTATTTCCTTCCCTTATTTTTTGAACTAAACTTAACAACTGAGGGGCTTTCAGTAGCTTCATGTTTAGTCTGTGGTCTGGGGGTTGTCTCTCTTCCTCAGGTTATGTTTTCCTTCCTCAGGTTATAGTGCTGTTTATAAACAACATAACGTTCCAGGTTCACTATGTTTCTCCGAAACGCAGTTCATAATAAATGTTCCTTCTTTATCATTGTTGTCCTCGCAATATCATCTTTGATCTAAGCTTCTTCAGCTCTTTGACCAGAGGGGTTGCGCCCTCCACAACCCTCTCTGGTCCCAGTTTGTGATGTTATAGGGATGGCTCCCTCTCCCTATCCTTTCTCTCAGCTCCTGGCACTGCCAAGAGAATGCCTCCCTTCTCTTGGCCCCTCAGGTAGTTTGACAATTGGTGAGGGAATGTCTCCCTTCTCCTGGCCTTTCTCAGGTAGATTGACAGCTGGGGGGAAATGTCTCCCTTCCCCTGGCCTTTCGCTGGTGTCATGGATGTGGCACAGAATTCACTAACCTGCCCGGTACTGACACGAGTAGGACGTATCAAGGAGGCTCCTTTCTTTAGTATTTATTATGGGTCCCCAACCTGGTTTCTTTCTCTCATGGACTCTAGTGACTTACCCGCTTCAGTCTATTGCCAGATAAGGACTTTGTTTGTTAGGGTCCCAGTCCCTTTTAAGGATAATGTCTCTTGGCATCCTCCAAGATCCCGACAGCCCCAATACCTGTTCCGTGTGTCCGTGGCTTTCTGGAGGGCTTCTGGGTGAGTGGATGTGCTTTCTTGTAGATGCCCGTTCCTCTTATTCATATGCTGCGGCACCACAGCGTTCTCTCTGGCGAGTTCGGCACGCCTCTGTCCCAGTGAGCGGATTGCCGGCCTCTCACGACTGCTTCTTCCTCTTCGGTGCGGTTCGTTCTGCTTTCCCACAGCGAAACATGTGCGGGTGCTCGAACCTCCTGGCTCCCGTCCCAGAGAGCCGTTTGTCTCCTATGCACGACGTTGGACTCCCTCTCCTCACTGTGCCTCCAGGGAGGATCTCTATCCCTCTCTGTTTGAATTTCACTCTTCTGTTTTAGTTGTACCTTGGCCAATAGGAAGTCTGCAAAGGCTAGACTTTCAATATAGTTTATAGAGGTGCTCTTTATGCCTCTGCACTTCTTCCTCTTCCCAGTACTGATCTTAAAGACTCCCAGTGGGTCAGAGGATCTCTCTATCGTCTCAGTACATAAGGGATAGAGATCCCTTGAGGAGTACACACTCTTTCTCGTCCCAGTTCTTCCTACCTTACTGGTTTTAAGGAAACAGATGGGAACACTAGGGATAGTGTTGTAGGGGGTTGGTGAGGAAGGTGGGTTAAAGTAAGGTGTGCCATGGGGATTCTGACTTCTCACTAGGTCGTCACTAATCCCATAGGTGGTTTCTCTCCCCATGAGATCCTCCCACTGAGTACCACCCAAAGGGTAGCGGCCTCACCTCCCTGACCTCATGGGAAGGGGCTTCCGCCACAGGAGCAGTGACAATACCCTGGGATTCGTCACATGTCCCACATGGTTTGTGCATTTCTACCCACTCCTCAACCTATATATGAAATCTATTCATGATTTGCGCATAGTGTCATTTTTCAAATCACGCAAATTCAACATTCAAATTGTTTTTCTGTTAAATCAGGACTGATATAACATAGCTCACATCCAACGCAACTTTGGTGAAATTGAATAATGGTGGAAAATTGGTTAGAACTCAACCAAGAGAACACTGAAATCATGCTCGTAGCATCCCCTCCACACCTATTTAGAGCACCGGATATATAACCACACTTCCTGTTTGCAGGCCATTTACCTAAAACGCAGGGCAAAGTAGAAACCATTCCCAGTGGTTCTTGATTAGTGTCCATCTTTCAATCTACAAGTGAAAAAGGTACTTAGTACTGTGAGGAACCTGAGGGCATCATCACTTCTTCTCTCCCTGAATCCTGCTCTCGGGTGGTCAGGGAACAGCCATCGCTTTTGGATCCTGACCCTGGGGGTGGATATGTGAGGCGGATCACCTGGGTGGAGGGAACTTGGGGAGTGGGGAGATGACTTCCTTTGGTTGAGACATGGTGTCCCCATTTCCTTTTCATAATGAACCCTCCATCCCACAATCCTTCATAGGCGATTGTCGGCCCTTTCCTGTCTTTTCCCTAAAGCATTCCTCAAGAATCAACAGTACTCTACTGAGACGAGGAATGTACGAACTAGAGCAACACATCCTCATTCTAATAATGTACACACATATAGACCTCAACTAGGTAATGAGACGAGGAGGAGGACAGCAAGAGTAAGGCAGGACTACCGCTTCAGTAGTGAGCAGCCTAGTCCTTTTTTGTCCATACATGATGGCAGGAACTTTAAAAGGCTTAAGGCTTGCAGAAATGGAGACCGAGTTGGAGTGACTGAAGCCAGCTGGGAGAGCTGAAGCCATAATCGGTGGCATGCGTGTAGGCGAGAGGTTTGCCGGAGTCCCGAGGAATGCAGAGCTGGGGCAGCGGATGGAGGACGCAGAGCGAGACGGAGGTGCAGGCTGGGCTGCTGGAGTGAAGCAGACGAGAGCCAGAGGACTCGCGAGGAAGTCTGACACGCTGACAGCCTGCCGGAAAATCAAAGCTGCCGAACACCAGCACACCACAGAGGCGAGCCGCCGCGGGGAGAAGCAGAACCATGGCAGGCAGAGACTCGCAGAACCGCTATACGCAGAAACCGGTGAGCCCGCCTCGAGAAGAGGGGCCCGGCACAGCGAGGGGGCGGTTGAATAGCCGGTCAAATAGCACAGCGAGTAGTGCGGTCACTTTGGCATCCATTTATAGAGCCTGTTGACGCAGGTTTGAATATCGGCAGGCCCAAACTCAGCCTTTCATCCTTAGGAGGTTGATAAATTGACTCCACACACCGTGGTAATAATAAGCAGCACTCAGATGCCTGAGGGTTCGTAGCGCTATATAAATGCAAAATTATTATTATTGAGCCTGTATGAATTGTTGTTACTTTTGAAAACCGAACAAATCAATTACAAGTAGTTTTGAATGCCAAAGGAAATTAAACTTATTAGAAGTACTTTTGAATACCGAACAAAGTACTGAGAGAGAGGATCTTTAAATCATCACTCTCAGTCTGGGAAAAGGCCGGGACCATCATGGAGGGTATTGAATTCCTTCCGGTCAAGATTGGCTTAAATGCTGAATCCTCCCTTAACCTACTTGTGATTTATAGGCCTCCCTCCCTCACAGAAGATTTTACCACAGCCCTATCCAACTATCTGGTATCTTACCTCCAACCCAATTCCAGCTTTTTATGGTGATTTTAATTATTGGCTAGGCCAGAAGGAAAATCAGAGGGCTAGAGCTGGAGACAGCCCTGGCCAACTTTGGCCTTGACCAAAGAGATCTGCTTCCCACGCAGTCCTGGGCATATCCTGGACTGGGTCTCTGCTACTAATGTGGTAACGAAAGATTTACAGGTACTGCCCTGTCCATGGTCCGACCATTCATTCTTACATTTCTCTATTATGGCAGATTTCCCTGTTAAAATCAGAACTCAAAATATACCCACGCCCATATAGGCAGAAACCCCAGGCTACTTACGCAGACCAGAATCACCCCGCTGCTGAGTCCTGACATCAATTTTCCATCCACGTGTACCACGGCAGGGATGTCTAAAGTCCTGATTTCTAATTTGGAAGACATTACCAACATCTTTGCCCCTGAGAAACGTAGAAATGCTAGGTCCATGGTCATCAACAAACCATGGTACTCTCCAGAGCTGCAAAAGATAAAATCAAATATGCTAACACTATTCTACATCTGGAAAGGTAGTCCCGTTCCAGGCCATCTCGCGGCGTATAAAGGTGCCGCTAGAGCATATGAATCTGCTATTCTGGATGCAAAAAAGAACTTTTTTAATGACAGGATCATGAATGCTAAACCAGAGACAAAAGAACTTTTTAAAATATTAAAAGAGCAGGAGTCTACCATCCCTCCTGACTCAGGATCAGTAATGAAAGACACATTATGGTGTCAGAGCATCCAGGATGCCATGGTCAAGAAACTCCAGGACATTAAGGCTAACATAGCAATTAAGAAAGATGATGCCCTATTGAACGTGAACAAGTTAAGCTCTGAGCGCTTTAAAAGTTGCCCCTCTATTCCCCAATGTAACTTTTCTCCTATCTCCCTGGCTCACCTCAAAACTACAAGTTGCAAAGGAGACCTTTGCTCTGCCGCCATCATCTAAACTTGTCCCCCGACCATGCTCGCTTATGTCTTGGGTGATCCCTTTTTTGAAACAAATGGGCCTGCCCACAGGAGACCCCTTAAATTACAGACCCATCACAAACGCAGCTTTCCTTTTAAAGATTCTTGATCACGTAGCATATAGGCAAGTAGCCCAATATCACAATAATTTTTCTGTCCTGAATTGTAGACAATCCGGATTCAGGGAAGGCCAAAGTACTGAGACTGCTCTATTAGAGTTAAAATCCAGGCTTCACGAGCGTATGGAGAAGGAACTCTCCTCCATGCTTATGCTACTAGATCTCACAGCCGCTTCCAACCTGGTAGACCATTCTTTATTGATCTCCAGGCTCGAGGTGGTGGCCAATTTCTCTCCTGATGCGACCCACTGGGTTGCTTCTTTTCTTAGCAACAGAAAAAGCAGAGTTTGCGCAGAGACGGCTCGAGGCCATGACAATACCGATTGAATTTGGTGTTCCACAGGGGGCAAGTATCTCCCCCTGTTTATATAATATTTTTATGGCCCCCTTTTTTGCAATGCTGGAACAGGAAGGGATAAGGTTCACTAACTTTGCAGACGACACACAGTGCGTCATCCCTATGTTTGGCTTACATAAATTAGATGAAGAAAAGCTGAATAAAGCATACGCCAGCATTGACATTTGGATGGTTTTGAATCGCCTGGCACTTAACCCGTCTAAGACCGAACTTCTTATCGTTGGCACACATTCCACCCTATCTAAGTTGAGGCCTTCCAACTGGGCGAGGTGAAGATCATCCCACTGAAGAAAGTTAAGTCATTAGGGGTTATTTTCGATGAGCATCTCTCTATGAAGGCCTTTGTAGGGAGTCTGGCTTTAGTCGCTGCATATTATATCAAATTATTCGCCCACCTATGTCCCTTTATAACGCAGGCTAATGCCGAAACCCTGGCAAGAGCCATTGTGGGTGCCAAATTGGATCATTGTTGCAGTCTTCTGACAGGCCTTTGCAAAGCAGAATCCAAAAGACTCCAGGTCATACAAAACAGAGCTGTTAGGGTCATTAAGGGCCTTTCTAAAGGCAATCACGTCACCGAGGCCAGAAGTGCCCTGCACTGGCTGCCCGTGGAGGCGCAAATACGCTTCCGCCTCCTCACAATCACATTTAAGTGTACACTGGGCATTATGCCATGCTATTTTAAGGAATTAGTTGTGAAGAAAGTCGCCAGCAGAGCCCTCAGATCTAATAATCAAAATATATTAATTAGTGATCCCCAGATGCAGATCCAGGAAGTCACAAAAGGAGGCTTTCTCAGTGGCTGCCCCCTCGGCGTTGAACGATCTCCCGCTTGATCTCAGGCTTCAGACCAAGCTCGAGCCTGAAGACCTGGCTGTTCTCCTAATTTCCCGCCTGGCCCTCTGCTGATTCCCCCCAGTATTCCCGCTGGAGTCGGTGTTTGTTTCTTTATGTTTGTCAGCGCCCTCTTGCCCGTGGGTCCAATGCTGTGCTATACAAGTAGTTAAAGTAAAGTAAAAGCCATAATAAGTATTTTGAATACCAAACGGAGGGAAAGCAAGTTTTGAGCACTATTGAATGGAGTGAAAGAAAGGTGATGAATTTGGCTGATATCATGAACTGTATTATCTGAGAAACCAAGTATTGGCTAAAGCCAATAGAATTTAAGGAATTGTACTGTATGAGAAAACAAGCATTGGCAACAGCCAAACGAGTTCAAGAAGCTGCATGTTATAAGGAAACCTGCATTGGCAAGAGCCAGAAGAATATAAAAATGTGTAACAAGTGCATAGTGGCCAACTAAGCCACTGGACAGTGTCAGGAGAGTGCGACACAGGCGATTAAAGCAAGTATCACTGTCAAATGAAAGCAGTGGCACATTGTTGATGGAAAGCAGTCAAGACTGGGTATCGGTTGCTTAACCTGTAATGGGTGAACAGCGCCTAGACCGAGGGCCCTGAATGAAAAAGCCACTGAAAGTCTCCATAAAGAAGCTTGTGGTTTTCAACAACCTCTTATGTGATTTTGAAGTCAAGAAACAGAACTGTCTATGTGAATTAGTGAAAAGTGCCAATATTGAAAGAGCTGGGAAGTGTCTCAAAGATTTGAACTCTTGGGCAAGGGAACCCTGATGCCTTGTGAATTGTTTTGAACTTGGGGAAGGGGAAGCTGATTACAAGCCAAGAGCTGGAAGAACTTTATTTTGAACACATCACATTTTGATACTGACATTCCCTACACATTGTATACAGTTATTTGTGAGGTCAAGTACAGGTTTTGGACACAGACAGACATGTTATTTGGACTTCCTGAGTTTTCTTTAGGTAAGGAAATCCCACCTTACCATAGGGCACATTAGGCCTTGCACCATCCTGCCTTTTAAGTTATTAAAACCATTTATGAACCAAACTTGAACCTGTTGTCTGTGTTTAATTAAATGATGCCTTCACACTACAGCCCACTTCCAATTGATGATACTAAAACCGATAAAGCCACTTTGTCAGAGGAACATTGTTCCACCATAGCTCGAGCCATTGTGGGGTCTTGCTTAGATTACTGTAATGCTCTTTATGTTGGCATTATTAAATCCGTTCTGCCTCGTATACAGGTTATACAGAACATAGCAGTGTGTTTAATTTTTAACACACCTAGGCATGCCTACATCCACCCCTATGTTGCAGAAACTCCATTGGTTGCCTCTTAAAGCCAGGATAGATTTCAAATTATAGTATGGCTCTATTCCCTATTACATCCGGGCTGTATATGGCACATCTCTTCTAGGTCTCTAAGATCGGTCTCGCATATACTATAGTTACAAACCTTTTCAGGCTGTCCAAAGCCTGCGTAGGGCATGGCCGCCAAACTTTGGAATGCTGTTCCTTAGCTGATTGCTGGTATTCACTACCTAATAAGACAGTAAAGTGTCTTATTTGAGTTCTTAAGTCATTTTCAGAAAGCATGCAAGCCTTTTAAACACATATAGGTGACATTTTAAATCCCCTTAAGTTTTTTAGCCCCACCCAGTTCAGACATTTTGAAAGCAGCACTCCTATTTCCCTAATTTTCTTTCTGAAATTGTTTAGTTAATATTTCCATTAATCTTCAGATCCCAGTAATCCCTGCTGCTTCACTGCAAGACGCTCTGGTTAAGATTGTTCTCATCAATATATTTTTGCCCATGTCCAGAAAACGCATTATGCCACTATTCTATCCACTTTTAAGAATGTTCCCCTTGAAGATATTTCCAAGACAACGTATATACTGTCATGAGTATCCTTGTTTGAATGCCCACTGTAAGGAAAGGTACAAGTTGGGCTTCCATTAATTATCCCAAATATTACACCAAACATACACCACATGCATCTACTGGTTATTAATTTGTTAGTGATCAGGAAATATATTGGTCCTTTATTGTGCTGGAGGGATGCACAGACCTACATTGCTCTTCAAGTGTATCAGTCCTGAATCATGTCTATTGTGTTTAAGAAGGATGAGCAACTTAACTATTGATCGTCTTCAGCCGAAATATCGACGACAACAATTTCTAATCAATGATGTCAACGTTAGATGCCAGATCGATCTTTGATCAGAATGTTTTTCTAATTCATTTCAGTTTATTCATTTTCTCTGGTTTAAATTGGACCTATTTTCATTTTTCCAAATTTTATTTTTTGTTTATTGTCACAGGATTTTTTTCCTTCCTAACTTTAAAATCATTGTGCTTTTTGTGGTTAATTTGTTGAACGTTATGAGATACATGTTTACGTTTCTTCACTTAACGCAGGCTCGAAATAAAGATTGGATAAGCAGGAGCTACAAGCAGCTCCTGGGTATCCAGCGGTAACCTGTCACCAGGATCTAGCACTGGGAAACGAACATGGCGTTACACAAATCTGGCTTCCACATACAATCCAAACATGTAATTGTATCTGTATTATGACCCCACATGCTTTAAATGTCTTATAGATGTGCCCTAACGTTTATTTATAGATTGTCCCAAATGCGGAGTTACATTCACAGTTGTGTTTGTTTGACATCAGCTAGCCTGGGCAGCCAAAAGTAGCTCCTGGTAACTGTTGGTTTTAAGCTAACCAGGCTCTTCTAGGCTGAAAGCAAGAGCTAAATAGCTCCCATCTCCCCTCAATTTCGAACCCTGTGACGATTTGTTACACTCCCGTGTTTTCACCAATTGTACATACATGCAAATGTGTATGCTTCTACTTAGTGTTTTCATTCTATATTATCTCTGACATTTGGTATATCCTTTTGTTTATTCACATTACATGAGTTAGCCTTACAAAGTTTCCAATGCACCATACATAATGGTGTTTTGAATGTGCCTGTTGCCTCCGATTCCAGCCCCCGTTTTGTTATGCTATTTTCCACCGGACATGCCGTGGGCAGAGTCTCCTGATGCCCTTCCTCCTCTCCCCCGCACACCCTAAAATCCCCCTGTGCCTGACTGAGAGTGCTGGACTTGCTGATGACCTGGGTGTTCCTGGGGTTTATAGAAGTTGAGGTCACACAAAGTATTTACTTTGGGTACTTTTGCCAAACCCTTCAGGATTAGGCATGGCAGACCTTCAGCAGTGTTCTGCCATCATAGGCCAATTTTGAATAGGTGTTGTGGCGATCTACCCGTTTCCAAAGTTCGGATATAGTAGGTAGGAGGGTTGAAGAATTGCTCTGACCTTAAATATGTAATTTCTAACACACGTTTGTCACCTTCGCCCATAAATAGGCCCAGCTTGATGGATCATCACCACATTTTCCAAAAGGCGTAGAGGCTCTTTTAAATGGGTCACATTTAACATGACCCTAATGGAAGCATCACTGTTACCAATGATTTAATTTAAACACGCTTCTTTTGAACAAGGCGCACATTATGACAATAGAAATAGGTAGGGTTGTGTTTTTTGTAATGTAACTATTAAAGAGGCTCGCCAAACGAACGTTAATAAAACGCTTTGATTTTTGGAATTTGTTTTACATTTGTTTATTTGTACGTGCATATCTCCACAGCAGCGGCAAATCGGACAGTAAAACTGTATCTGGTGCAGGTATTTATTTGCCTTTTGAAAATATTTCCCAGCATCTGATTGAACCTTGTGCTTATACTGCACCAGATGACAGAACAGTGAGATGTGATCTTAGAATAGGGTACGGCAAATATGGCCAAACCTGATACTCTCAGCATCATCTTTATTTTTAGCAAATGCAACACACAATTCTGCTCTTCTGATCTCTTGTACCAATACCGCATTTGCTCAGCAAGTAAATATTTCCAAATGATTCAGGGATAGCTTCCAGGAGGGTTGTATTTCAACCGAAGATGCAACTGTTTTGGAAAATCATTTCTGCCTCGGGTGGGCCAAGATTGTTAAATTTAACAAAAATGTAACATAGGAATTATATTTTAAGAATTCACTCTTGACTGTTACCTGGAAACATTAATTGTATTTTCATCCTGCTGTAGCAACGAAAACCAGTAGATTCTTGCCATAGCCAGAAAGCTTGGATAGCTGTCAAAAATAGATGGGGGTGGGAGGAGGAGCTGGAAGAGGCATGTTTGCCAGTTTCAATAATAGTCCTTTAGCCTGAGCAATGGAACTTTTCTGCCTCTATTCAGTTGGCTCATGGTCCTTCTGCAACATCATGCTGAAACTAATTGGGGTGTTAACTAACTAAGCTCAGTTCAGAGACACTAGATCACAGGATTTGCTACCGGCGTTCATGGGCTAGAACATTAATTATATAAAAAATAAATTAAAATGAATATTGGTAATCTGCCCACTCCCCTAATCTGCCATTCCCGATCCTTGTGTGTGTGTGTTGTGTGTGTGTGTGTGTGTGTGTGTGTGTATGAGAGAGAGAGACACACACACACACACGAGAGAGGGGGAGAGAAAGGGGGCGAGAGAGGGGGCATAGGGAGATGCAGGGGGCAGTGGGAGGGGAGGGGAGATGGAGACTGATGGTGGCAAAATGAGACAGGACAGTGAAAAAAGGCACTGTCTGCATGCAAGGCCCAGTGGTAGGAGTATAGGGAGGAGTCCATGTTGTATGTTGCTATTCCTTCTAGTGGTTTGTTATGCCTTATTATACATTGCTATGCCAAATAATACTCTGCTATACATTGTGTGGTCAAGTGTACTGCCTTACTCTGGGGAAAACTAGTGGGATATGCAAGGGAAACGTTAACCTTCTCAAGAAATTAAATGACGGCTTTGGGTGCAGTGTGGTGAAGATCCCCTGGTCACCCCAATGCAGGCCTCAGAATTGGGCAGAAAACAGTCAGTCATATGTCAGTTAAAGATACAACTGACTTTTAACTATACCACAAACAGGTCCATGCCCTCACATGACACAGTGCACAAACTCTCCAAGGCAAAATTGTGATAAAATAGACATCTGCTTCTTTAGAGGTAATGGTGACAATTCTAAACTGGATCTACCAGCCCTTTAAGATGAGTAGCAATACATTGGAGATGGATGAGGATGCAGATTGTATTCATACATCAACAATCAAGATGACTCCGGTAGTTTGGCAAAAGGGAGTCAGTTTTAATATTAAGTATCTAAAACAGGGAGTACAACGAGCATCAGCATTCGCTCGATCCTCTTACTCAACTTAATTTAGTAAAAACTGAGGTTATATCATGCCAAATTGTCATCAGTGACGTGTTGACCTGCGGCATTACCAAGATCATCCTCCGTGGCAAACTACAAAACCTATTGGAGGGAGTGATAGGCTCTAAGTGAATATCTAAGTATAAGTTTCATATCAGTATAGAACAGTGAAGGAGAGGGATAGGGTACTTCACATCAGGTGGGGCAACTAAGCCCTCCCCACAAAATGGCCACTATGAACGTCACTAAATACACAACATTCCATTGGCTACACAAACTATAGGATCCTTCATTACGCGGTCCTCTATAATTGATTGTTCTAACCCCCATCAGTACTTTTCCACCTATGTCTAGCAGCGTGCAGACTGAACATCCAGGTGCTGGTGAGCTCGTCTTAACACTAGCACCCACCAATTAATGTATCAATCTATCATCACCTCAATGGTCTAGTGTCAATTAGTGCTTTGAAGATTGCCCTTGAGTTTGTACTGTGCTCTGAGAATTTTAAGGAGTGCGGGCACAGCCTTCCCTCGTGCGTCGGTGTGAGCACCTCGATCGTCCAACTTCCTTCTTCCACGTAACTGGACACCATGAAATCTAGCCTTTTTGTGTATTTAATATTATTTTCTAATAGTCCTCTGACGTCTTTTGTTTTGCTCAAACCTTCTGAACAGGAGTCTCTGTTCTGTCACACGAATTGTATCCAATGTCAGCCAATTCCAGTTTTGATAAGACCTTGGCTTCTTGGCTTATCCAACTCATTCTGCTGAGATTCATTTGTAATTCAATTTTCTTTTTTTAGCTGCGACACACTGAAATGAGACCTTCTTGCTAGTGTTCAGCACTGCTTATAATGCGTAGTGAAAACATCCATCTTTTGCTTGTCCATATGCATCTATATATATTGGCGCTTACCGCATTCTATTAACTATAAAGCTAGCCTCACAATTACTTTTCCTGCTTGTGTTTCTATTGCATCTGTACATGTATAAACTAGCTTAATATTGTCATCTGTTTCTGTGGCATAAGCTTCTTCACCTTGATTCCAAGATGTCACTTATCCTTGGTACTTTTTTGATGCCTTATATAATATGTGCATTCTCTGGTCTCTAAATCTCTTCTGCATGCGTCATCTCTCTCTGTGTGGCGTCACCATTCTTCTTTTCCATTTATCTGCTCTGCTTCTTCAGGAATCTCATTCAAATGGCCATCATATTGTCTTGTATGCAGGTACGGTTTTCTCAATGGATACCTTACCTCCCAGATTCTCTTAGGTACTGGTACTCTTATGGGTACTGCACAGAGTCCACGCTCTCCCCTTTCTTGTTTCAACTATTCCGCATACATCACATGCTTTGGTTCCCACTCTATAGGTAATAGAGGCGGGGCAGTTGGAGTAAGGGCACTTGCTTCTCCTCTACAATTCTGAATCATGGAAAACAGTCAATGGGTTCCTCAGTGAATGCCGCTCCTCTGCAGCCTGTGGATGCCGGCATGCATGCACAAACAGGAGCAAGGAATCCAAGATGGCAAACTGGATTTTTAAAGCCACATCAAGCCTCTGTTTGGATTCCACACTAAGGAATACACAGCATCTGAGGGGAGAAGGCATTTCCATTTTAGGCAGTCACTCCAGCAAAACCAATGATACATCTGTGCAGGCCCTTATAGCCAGGAGAGGAGCACTGAAGTATAAAAATGGATGTCCCTGCAACGAGAGATTTGGGTGTCTGCCGAAGGCGATTGTGGCGTGAGTCAAGATCAATTTGGCAGTTTTTGAAACCGGTAGAAGCTTGCAGCGATTCGGGAACAAATAAAGGATGCTCGATGCAAGAGGGAAAGAAGAGTCATTCGACGAAAGATGAAAAAATACAGGAACTGGTTGTGGCAAGTGATTGAAGGATGCTGGTAGAAGTCATCTGGAGGCGGGTTGTAAGCATCAGGAGGAGGTAAGGTTAAATAACAAGGAGTAGGTGTGAGGTAAGCACGAAATGTTTGGTGGGAGCCATCCAGAAGAGGTTGGAAATCATCAGGAGGTAGTGGGGTTGGAGAAAAAGGATGTGTTTTGTGGAAGTCTTTTAGAGGATGTCAGAAGACAAGGCACTGCTAGAGCCTAGCGAGATGTTAACTAGCTGAACCTGGAAGAAAAGAGAGGGCACACTTCGATCTCGGCAGGGCGCTTGAGTGGAGCCCCTGATCAGAAGTTGTAAATCTAGTTCTGGGAGGAGGAACACACATGTGGCCTGGCCTTGAGGAGTAGCACTATCACAGGAGGACTAGAGAGGTTGTGGAGAGGGAGAAAATGATGACTGCAGGAGAGGGAGGGGATGAGGCCTCCTTAAACTCACCTGTTAAAACTGGACTAAGCCTATGCTGTTGGCTCTTTCACAAAGCTGAATAGAAGCCCCAGTTGTATCTATTGCTTTTGGCAGAGTCACATGATCATTTACAAGACCTATGGGAAGGACTAGAGGTCGTCAGATTGCAGCATCGACAAGAGGCAAGCCTGATAAGTTTCAGAGATAGAACCTTAGAGATTGTGACTGATAGGGTGGGGTACCCCGAGGCCTTGAGAATTTAAGAGAAATTCTTGATCTGCTGGAACTGTTCAGAACAGACTGATAGATGTTGGTTGCGTTTCAGCCGAGCAGTAGATCTCTTTTGGTTTGTTAACTACAAGATGTGTTGACCTGAGAATTGTTTGACCTCTTAATTATTATATCACAGTTGTAATTCCTTACCATGCTATGCAATTGTAGCCTCTTTCACATTCTCATGTCATACTATACCATGGTGCGATCTCTGGGCCTGCAAATTGTAGTCAATTGGGCGGAGCCTTACTCCCATTGCAGACTTGCACTCACCAGATTTCCCAAACACAACATTACTTGGCTTTACATGGGTAATGATCCTGTATAGCCAGATACAACCTTTTGTACTAACATTGTATGATAAATTTGCACCACAGGTTACCTGACCTTTTTCCTCTGTACCATCGTGTCAGTAATTAGCTTAGACCCCCTTGACACACCCTACTTTACTGGGGAACAGATGGTTCCTGGAGGTACTCTAGCCTCTGACTCACACATGCACTGAAACACGTGCATGCACATGCTCTTTTTTTGCCTGCCTCAAACTAAAACTAAAGAAACTGTCAGAACGTCAGTCAAATCAAAGTTCCATCCTCCTGTACCCTAGGTGGTCGTTCTTGTCCCCAGGAGGGGAGCTCCTCCCCATGAGGTCCTCCCACAGTATACCACCTTTAGGGGGGACCTTAAGGTAGTGGCCTCACCTCCCTATCCTTTGGAGAGGGGGCTTCCCCTCTGGCGAGAAGTGACGATACCTAGTGATTTGTCACATTGTCTGCATAATTTTGATTTACTTTGTTTTCACCATAGAGACCCCTCTTTTTGGACAGCCCATCTTTGCATTTTGCAGGCTAATTCTGGTTTTGTCTCTTGTCACTTTCTTCACCTACCGTTCCTCCTTCACTACTGTTGTTTTCCTTATTATCCATGGGGACTCCTTCTACCTTCATATCTCCTTCTTATTGCATTTCCCTGTGCTCACCTCCTGTGTTCCCAGTCTGTGCACCACATCCTTCCCTCGCCTCCTCTTCCCATTCCACAACGCCTTTTAGGAAAGTTGTTCTCTTTTGCATCCTTCCTTCTATTAATTGCAATATGACACCCTTCTTTTTGCTTATTTTGTAACCTTTCCTGACTTGTTGTAGGGAAGTAAAGCCTTTAGCATCATTCCTTTGCCTTAGGGAAACCGACTAGTCCCTTAGACTCAGTGCTGAGAAATAATGTTTCTCTTTTGGGAATCTTGTTTTTTGTATTTTGTGCACAGCACCTTTCGGTGCAGTGCAATGGTAATTCTTTGTTTCGAGGGGATTGGGTCCTCCGACGTATTCCATATCTATGACAGTAATCACCACAGCTGTGCTGCTTCGGAAACTTTTTCGGCGTCTGCGTCCTGCGTCGATGACGTCGATGCGCCGCCGTCGAGGACCTCCTCCGACGTCCGACGTCATCCGATGTGATAAGTAGGACGCACGACGCCAGTAGCCTCAGTTCCGTTTTTTCCGCGAACGTGTTGCTTCGTGTTTCTCGGTTCTAGCCTCGACTCTTTGGAGTTCTGTTCTTTCTGGTTCTTCGAACCTGTTCGTTTGTGGATATTCCTTCGCAGCGATGTCTTCCACTTCGTCTTCAACCCCGCGTCCGGGCTTCAAGAAGTGCGGGGTGTGTGGGTCCAAGATGTCGGTGACTGACTCGCACGACGCCTGCCTCTGGTGCCTCGGGGAGGCCCACGACACGGATGACTGTGTCGACTGCCTGTCGCTCACTTCCAAGGCCTTACGCGAACGTAAGAAGAAATTGTCGGTAGGTCGGGTGTCCAAGCCCCGGAAGTCGAAGTCGGCGGGGCTTTCGACGGATGATTCGAGGGGTGACTCTCCGCGTCATCGTCGGAAGTCTCGTCGGTCTTCTTCTAGGAGTCGGTCTCGCCACTCCTCTGCCTCTTCGAGGCGTTCTCGGAAGCGCCGTCACCGGTCGCCTTCCAGGTCCTCTTCCGAGGACTCTGCCCGGCACGTCGGTTATCCCACCAGCCGTGCGACGCCGGAGGAATGGGCTTCCTTCGGGAAGAAAATGTTGGCGATTCTTGAGTCGCAGGGTACTCAACCGTCCGCGCCCCCGAGTGGGGTCGGCCGTGTGAGGTCGAGAGACGCCGCTCGCAAGAGTGGTCGGCACGAGTCACGGGAGAGGTCCCGTTCGGACAAGGAGGCTCGTTCTCGCCGTACCCGTTCCAGGTCCCGGTCCTCGACGCGATCGAGACCGTGTGCACCTGTGATGTCTTCGAGGAAGACATCGACGTCTGAGGCGTCGAGGGCGTCGGCAGGCTTTCTCGAAGCTCCGGCTCCGAGGAAGTCGTCGAAGCCGTCGACGTTCAGGTCGTCGAGGGACACGCTCGGGGCTCCGGCTTCGAGGGCTGTGTCGACGCCGCCGATATTGGAGGCGCTGCGTCTGACGTCGACGCCGATTTCCTCGACGTCGACGCCGATCCTCATGGCGCCGTTGCCGGTTTTCTCGACGGCGGCGCCGATTCGCTCGACGCCATCGACGCCTTTCGTGTCGGAGGTGCCCCGTGTCTCGGGTGTACCCCCTAGGAAGGCTCTGGCTAAGAGCAGGCACTCTCAGGTGCCTTTCCACCACTTGGATTATATTTCGGAGGCGGATGAGGATTCGGTTGGCCTGGTTCCTGATCAGGTGCCGGATGACATTGTCTCGGGCCATAGTCAATTTGACGATTTGAGGCAGTCGCTGCATGATGCTAGTGGTCTGGACACCTCTCCGGAGGTGGAATTTGGTCGGCCTGAGCCTGGCTCCCATGCCGATTCCTCATACCGGCGCCTTATGGCTAGGGTGTCTGAGTATCTGGAGCCTTGAGAGGTTGCAGACCTCAAAAGCTGCAGCGAAGTCGTTGGGCGCTGCAGTTCGCCAACCTCCGCCTTTTCGTCCTAGGGGACAGCAGTGGAGGGGTGGCTCCTTTCGCTTTACTCGTCCTTTGGTAGAGCGAGAGGAGCTGGCAGTCAAAGGGGCCAACGCAGGGGTACCAGAGGTGGACGACAAGGTACCCGTGGTGCCAAGGCCGCTCGGGCAGTTGCCTCTTTGCCCTCAGGTAACGCCGCAGCCGCTCCTACTCAGTCATGAGGCCATGTCCCATGGTTCGCCGGTTGGGGGAAGGCTGGCGCAGCATCTTGTAGAGTGGCGTGCCATTACTTCAGATGTGTGGGTTCTGGAGATCATAACCCACGGCTACTGTCTTCCCTTTCGGCACAGGCCTCGCGACAATCCACCGGGGAACCTCTCTTTGAAGTGTCCGGATCCGCTCCTTGCGCAGGAAATTCAAGCCCTGCTGGAGAAAGGCGCCATAGAACTGGTGCCTGTAGCGGAGAGGAACAAGGGATGGTATTCCCCTTATTTTTTGATTTCCAAGAAAGACGGGGGATTGAGACCCATCATGGACTTGCGCGGTTTGAACAAACTCCTCAGGAAGGACAAGTTCAAGATGGTTACTCTCTCTCAAGTCCTCCAGGCCCTTCGGCTTCAGGACTGGTTGGTGTCACTCGACCTCAAGGATGCTTACTTCCATGTGCCGATCCATCCCAAGCACAAGAAGTACCTGAGGTTCGCGGTTGGCGACTCGCACTTTCAGTTTCGGGTCCTGCCGTTCGGTTTGACCTCCGCCCCGAGGGTTTTCGCCAAGCTCATGGTGGTGGTGGCAGCGCATCTCCGGCAAGGGGGGATTCACGTCTACCCCTACCTGGACGATTGGTTGATCAGGGGGAGCTCTCCCGAGCAGGTCCTGGATCATCTGTCCGTCGCCTGCCACTCCCTTCACAGGCTGGGCTTCTCCCTCAATTTAAAGAAGTCCCATTTGACGCCAACGCAGAGGCTCCAGTACATCGGAGCAGTGCTCGACACTTCCCTGGGGCAGTGTTTTCCTCCCCTGGTGAGGGCTCTTCACATTCAGCAGATGGTGCGCAAGTTTCAGCATGCCCAGACGCTCCCAGCGTTCGAGTTCTTGAGGTTGCTCGGCCTCATGGCATCCTGCATTCTTCTTGTGCCAGAGGCTCGCCTGCGAATGAGATCTTTGCAGTGGGCACTCAAGATGCAATGGTCGCAGTCCTCCGGCAGGATGTCGGACCCGATTCAGGTGCCGCCCTCGGTCGCCCGGGACCTTCTGTGGTGGGCCGTCGAAGGCAACTTGATGAAGGGGGCTCCGTTTTGGCTTCCCTGGCCGGAGGTGACGATCGTGTCGGATGCATCCCTCACGGGATGGGGAGCTCATGCCAACGGGCTGACAGTCAGCGGTCGTTGGTCTCCGTCGGAGTCCAGACTCCATATCAATCTGTTGGAGCTGAGGGCCGTCAGGCTAGCCCTGAGGGCTTTTCTGCCGACTGTGCGAGGAAAGAATGTCCTGATCCTGACGGACAACACAGTGGCCATGCACTACCTCAACAAAAAGGGGGGGGCAGGGTCACTTCCTCTGTGCAGGGAGGCGATGCAGCTCGAGTTCTGGGCCATCCAGCAGGAAGTTTCGATCTCGGCTGTTCATCTGGCCGGAGTCGAGAACGTGACGGCGGACGCTCTGAGCAGGCAGAGCACGATCTCTCACGAGTGGGAGTTGGCTCAGGAGATTCTCCTGGAGATCTTCGCCCTTTGGGGGACCCCTCAAGTGGATCTCTTTGCCTCCAGTGTCAACCGGAAGTGCGAGAGGTTTTGCTCGCGGGAATTTCCTCCAAAAGGAGCCTTAGGAGACGCGTTCGTGGTGGAGTGGTCGTTCCCGCTGCTGTACGCGTTTCCTCCAGTCCCCGTCATCCCGCAAGTGCTGCGGAGGTTACGGAAGTTCGGTTCCCGGATGATCCTCATTGCTCCGGCGTGGGCTCGGAGGACGTGGTACCCGGACCTTCTCGACTTGTCCATCTGCCCTCCACGTCGTCTTCCCTACCGAGACGATCTGCTCTCACGGGAGGGGGGTCAGGTTCTCCATCCAGAGGTCGGATCCCTCAACCTTCACGCTTGGCTTCTGAAAGGTTGAGGTATAAGGATTGGGACCTCCCTGAAGACGTGATGGAGGTGTTGCTTTCGGCCCGAAGGCCCGCAACTAAGTCTCTGTACCGTTGCCGTTGGCGTAAGTTCTGCGACTGGTGCAGAGTTCAGAATGTGGATCCTTTTGCATGTGACATCCCCATGGTTCTGTCCTTTTTGCTTTCTTTGGCCCACAGGGGCTTGCAAGTGGGTACCGTCAAGGGTTACCTGGCGGCGCTGTCCATCTTTAAGCGCTCATCTGAAGAATGTTCTTACTTTAAAATCCCTTTAATTTCACAGTTTCTGAAAGGGCTCACTAATGTGTTCCCTCCGTCGCCTTTCCTGGTGCCCGGTTGGGATTTGAACCTTGTTCTTAGGTTTCTTATGGGTGCTCCGTTTGAGCCTTTACATTCTTGCCCTTTGAGGCTGTTGACTTTGAAAACTGTGTTTTTAGTTGCGGTTACTTCCGCTCGCAGAGTGAGTGAGTTACAGGCACTTTCTGTTAAGCCACCCTTCACTGTATTTCACAAGGACAGGGTTGTCCTTCGAGTTCGTCCTTCTTTTCTTCCAAAGGTAGTGACGGAATTTCATTTGGCCCAGAAGATTGTTCTTCCGGCATTCTATCCTCCTCCGCATCCTGGTAAGGAAGAGGAGAGGCTCCATAGGCTTGATCCTAGGAGAGCTTTGAGCTTTTATGTTTCTCGCATGTCCCGGGTCAGAGTGGACGATCAACTCTTTATTGGTTACGCTGGTAAGCGCTTGGGGCAAGCTGTGACGAAACAGACTTTGTCCCGCTGGATTATTTTGGCCATCTCGGAGTGTTACCGCTTGGCGGGCAAGGACCCACCGGCTGGCTTGCGGGCCCATTCTACCAGGGGCTTGGCTGCATCTACTGCCCTGCAGAGGGGTGTTCCTATTCGCAACATCTGTGATGCTGCCACCTGGGCTTCAGTGCATACATTTGTGCGGCATTATTCCCTCGATTCCATCAGAGGGCAGGATCTGGCCTTTGGCAAGGCGGTCCTTTGCTCTGCTATTTGATTGGCTATTCTATATTTTGTTTCTAAATTCTTTCCCTCCTCCTTGATTTGGTACTGCTTTGGGAGTCTGTCATAGATATGGAATACGTCGGAGGACCCAATCCCCTCGAAGAACAAGTTACTTTCTTACCTGGTAACGTTCTTTCGATGGGATGGTCCGACGACGTATTCCATATCGCTCCCGCCCTGCCTTCCCCGCTGCAGAATTTCTGTTGCGATTGCAGCTTACGTTCCGCAAGGCTTTGTGTCGGACTGGCAGTTGACTAATGTCACACGTTCTGGGGGGAAAAAACTACAACTGAGGCTACTGGCGTCGTGCGTCCTACTTATCACATCGGATGACGTCGGACGTCGGAGGAGGTCCTCGACGGCGGCGCATCGACGTCATCGACGCAGGACGCAGACGCCGAAAAAGTTTCCGAAGCAGCACAGCTGTGGTGATTACTGTCATAGATATGGAATACGTCGTCGGACCATCCCATCGAAAGAACGTTACCAGGTAAGAAAGTAACTTGTTCATCTCCATACTAACCTTTATTCTTATGTGTTTTTTGGTTACCTTTTATATGAGTCTAAGACAAGCTGGTGGCAGCAGTAACAATTTTAATTTTTTTATTTTACTTGTGAATAGTCGTGTTTATCCCAAATGTCTGCTAAAGGTGGCTAGCACCATAAGATGGCTGTCCCACAAGCGTTTTCGCTTGTTGTCTTGCCATGTTGTAGTTTGTCTTTATTCCTGATCTCTCGGGTCAGGAAATCCCATATAAGGTAATGCACTTGGTAAAGCTGCTGCTTCCACGGATTAGTGTGCCTTTGTGTGTGAGTGAAACCAAGGGAGCTAGGACTGCGTGGTCCCAGACCACATCCCCTAGTGCCAGAGAGTCTGCTGCTGGACGGATGTGAAACCAGCATTTGTCCCTGATTGGACAGCTACTGGCTGTTTGAATGTGGCAGATCCTTTCCATTGGTGGGCTTGGACTTTCAGCGTCAATACTGGATAAGAGGAAATCTTTTACAGCCCTTCTTCAGATACACATTGGAGACAAGATTCCTGAAAAGAAGAGCAGCCCACTGACGACCCAAGAACAACTCTTGCAGTGGACCAGCAACTTTGGTGGTCGCCAGCGTGTGCCACCAGTTGCCTTCTACCATCAAAGAAAGCCGAACTGGACCTGCTTCTGTGACAGTGCCTGGAAGATCACCTGTCGCAAACTGCAAGTGGTGACCGTCACTGGACCTCATCTTCATCCACCTTCATCCTCCGGAAGGAACCTGCCCCGTTATTAACTGGCGGTGACATCAAGGGCTTCTCGAGTAAAGAAACCAAAGGGTTGTCCACTTTGGGAATGTCAGTTCAGCCGGTAACATTAATGAACTTGCTCAATTGAATTGGCGAGTGGTATGTCCCCACTGTAATCAGGCCCAGCATACAGTTCATTATAGAAAATAATCACTGATGCCTAAGATAGAAACGCAACCCTACTCTCTGTTAGGTGCCGAGATGTCATGGGATGTCAAAGCAATGAGGAAAAAAAAAGATTTACTACCACCCGAACCATGCTCCGTTACATTTTATTAGTGAATTTAGATATCTGTTCCCTTCAGATCTGTGAAAGAAGTGTAGGGTAGTATAGAGCCTTAATTATCGAATGACTCTGGCATTTCTCCTGCAAAGATGCGTCTCTAGAGAGCACTTAAGCCAGGGGCTTGTCTAGGGTAGTTTGTGGCAGAAAAGCGGTGTAAGTCCTTGATGGCCTGATGTCCTGGTGAGAGCGGGGAGGTTACTTCATAACTGTCAATTTAAATTATTTAACCTGTCTATCTCAATGAATGAGGTCTCTGCTTGCATGTTCACTTGCTCACTCTCTGCTCTTACACTAGCAGGCATTGACTCTGGGCACAGTCTTACAATCGCTTCTACTGTTTTCACACACCTACTAAATCTGTTATCGCAGGGATCGACCAGTGTTTTCTACTGTCCCTATAGAATTGTTTAAGCACTATCTTGTATTCTCCAGTCACAGGCATACAGTACAATTATCACCACAGCATTTTTCGGCAAAGGGCATGTGCTTGAACACTGGTTCCCTTGTGTTTATTCAAGCCTATGCCACCAGTTTGTTTGCTCTTCTTTTCTACGTTTAGATATTTGCCTTGAATACTTATCAAACCCCACTCTGAGCAGTGGTGTTGGAAGTTTAAACTACCTTTCCATTAATCGAGGAACAGGAGCATTCACAGTAACTTTGTTTCCATTATTCCCAACATTACCGTATATTCTCTGCCATCATGGTCATTTCCAATTGTCCAACCAGTTTTTCCCTTCATTTTTCACAGCTTATTGCGTGATGCAGCCTTCCTTTTACCAGCTTGCATTAAGGCCTAAAATCAGTTTCGAGGGGATTGGGTCCTCTGACGTATTCCATATCTATGACAGTAATCACCACAGCTGTGCTGCTTCGGAAAATCTACGGCGTCCTGCATCGATGACGTCGATACGCCGCCCTCGAGGACCTCCTCCGACGGCCGACGTCACTAGATGTTATAAGTAGGACGCACGACGCCCGTAGCCTCAGTTCCGTTTTTTCCGCGAACGTGTTCGCTTTGGGAATCTCGGCGTGCCTCGACTCTTTGGAGTTTCTGTTGCTTTCTCGGTTCTTCGAACCTGTTTGTGAAATATTTCTTCGTGAAGATGTTTACCTCGTCTTACACACCGCGTCCGGACTTTAAGAAGTGCAGGGACTTTGGGTCCAAGATGTCGGTCACGGACTCGCACGGGAGGCCCATGACACGGATGACTGTGTCGACTGCCAGTCGCTCACGTCGAAAGCCTTGCGGGAGTGCAAGAAGAAGTTATCGGTAGGTAAGGTGTCCAAGGCCCAGAAGTTGAGGTCTGCCGGGCTTTCGACGGACAACTCGAGGGGCGACTCTCTGCGTCGTCATCAGAAGTCCAGTGGGTCTCGGTCCCGGAGTCAGTCTCGCCACTCCTCTGCCTCTTCGAGGCACTCCCGGAAGCGCCGTCATCGGTCTCCTTCCCCATCCTCATCAGAGGACTCCGCCCGTCGGCAGGTCGCTTACCCCACCAAGCATGCGACACCGGAGGAATGGGCTTCCTTCGGGAAGAAAATGTTGGCGATTCTCGAATCGCAGGGCACTGGTCCGACCGCGCCTCCGAGTGGGGTCGGTCGTGATCAGCCGAGAGACGCCGCTTGCACGCCTTCGGGTTCGGGTGGTCGTCACGATTCACAGGAAAGGTCCCGCTCGGACAAGGGGAATCGTTCTCGGCATGCCCGGTCCAGGTCCCGGTCCTCGACATGCTCGAGACCGCGTGAACCTGTGAAGTCTTCAAGGAAGACATCGATGCCTGTGGCACCGAGGTCGTCGACGGACTCTCTCGAGGCTCCGCCTCCGAGGAAGTCGTTGATGCCTTTGGCGCCCCCCAGGATGTCGAGGGACACGCTCGGGGCTCCACCTTCGAGGCCTGTGTCGACACCGTCGATGCTGTCGGCGCCGCGTCTGTCGTCGACGCTGATTCTCTCGACGCCGATTCACTCGATGCCTTTCGGGGCTGTGTCGACGGGGGTACCCCGTGGCTCGGGGGAACCACCTAGAAAGGCTCTGGCCAAGGTCAAGCATGGCTTTGGTTCCAGTTCTGTGCCTTCTTACCGCCATCTGGAGTTCATTTCAGAGGTGGATGAGGGCTCTGATGATGGCATGGTGTCTGACACGGTGCCTGACACGGTGCCTGACGAGATGCTCTCGGGCCATAGCCAGTTTGAGGACCTGAGGCAGTCCCTGCATGATGCTAGTGGGCTGAACACCTCTCCGGAGGTGGAGTTTTGTAGGCCTGAGCCTGACACTCATGCCGATTCTTCGTACTGGCGCCTTATGTCACGGGTCACCGAGTACTTAGGATGGTCTGCTCCCCCAGGGGAGTTTGTTCAGGATGACCTTACGGATATCCTCGACATTGGTCCGCCAACTGACCCGGTACTGCCGTTTCATATGGCTCTACAGAGCAGTGTGGCGGCGGCTTGGGCTGCTCCGGAGATTCTCCCGGCAGTAAGCAAGTCTTTGCCGTGAAAATACCGCCCAGCCAGTAGTGACCCCCGCTACTTGTCCAAGCACCCTACTCTGGAGAGTTTGGTGGTGCAGGCGGCTACGGCCCCAGCAAAGCAGGCGTCGTACCCTACCATCCCTCCTCATAGGGACGACAAGCGTTTTGACGGCTGGGCGAAGAAAGTGTTTTCTGCAGGGTGTATGGCGCTTCAGGCGGGCAACTCCATTTGTGCCTTGTCTCGTTTCACGCACACTCTGTGGAACTGTGTTTCCTTGGCGGCTGATCATCATCCCGAAGGGGATGAACGGGATGGTTTCCTGGCCATGGTTCAGGATGGCAAGGATGCTATGTGTGAGGCCGTTCAGTCGGGTTTGAACATGGCAGATTGCGTCAGCCGGTCCATGGCGGAGAGCACCGTGATACGCAGGTTTGCGTGGTTGCGGAAGTCGGGGTTTGATCCTGATGTGCAGGCCCGGCTCCTCAACATGCCCTTTGACGGGGGAGCATCTTTTTGGCAGCAAGGCTGACGAGAGCCTTGAGAGGTTGCAGACCTCAAAAGCTGCAGCAAAGTCGTTGGGTGCTGCAGTTCGGCAACCTCCACCTTTTTGTCCTAGGGGACAGCAATGGAGGGGAGGGTCACAACCCTCACCCTGAAGCCCCCCTGGCCTACCCATGGGCCAGGGGGAGCCTTTACCCCAGTCCCCACTAAATCCCAACCTAGGCCTTCTTGGGGCCAGTCCTGGCACCTTTGGTGCCAGTCTCATTCTTAATAATGAGTTTGTGCTAGGGAACTACTTTTTGTTACTGTCATTCAATGCGGAAGCATCCATAGAATCAGGCTTCTTGGAACCTGGCTTGCAGAAGGATGGTTTGGGTGTGGCACCTTGGAACTCTTTTACCTGGACTTCTTTCTTGAAGCTATTTAAACCACGCCCGCGGTTCGCGTTAGTTTGCAATTCTGCAACGTGACACTCACTGCGTTCAGCTTCAGCCACGAACCTCGTATGAACAGCATCTGCAGAAAAAGAAAGAAGACATTGGCCCTCATTACGACCCTTGCGGAAATCGAAAAACGATGGCGGAAATGCAATACCGCCATCGAATAGCGCTCGGTGCGACTATGACCCGTCACCGCAAAGTACGATGCCATTAGCGACACCGTAGTGAACGCCAACGCTAACTGCACCAAGTACGCGCGCGCGCGCCATGCCAAACCGTAAATACCACCATGGCGCAAGGGTACGCGAATTCCGACCCTAGCGGACATGTACCTAACGCCATCAAGCACGGCGGAAAGTACCATTCCGCCATGGTGAGAAGTACGGCATCGCGAATCAACCGTAAACGGCCCCACTGAGTGCCTGTACACCGCTCCCTGGCCACATAGTACAACTCCCCGTAGGTGCAATGAAGTCACAATGCAACCAGTGAAATGTACTAGTCATCCATGCATGCCAACGAACAAAAGAATCACAAGAGGGGCCAATGGGAGCTGCAGGGCACAGATGGCACGAATACAGAAGCCATTCCAATGGACATGACCACAGTCCCCCACCAAGAAACGCACGCAAACACAGGCACCTGTGACCAGCAATATTCCGAAAATCACATCATTCCACCAGTCCACCTGGCTGACCGGCATCTGTTACACAAAACCTAATCCCCCGCCCCTGAGCATGACATCATTCAAACAGTCATATTGGCAGCCCTCATCCCTGACCTCACTGGGCTTCGTAGGCAAACGCGCCCAGCACAGTACCACGCAACTATACTCCGAAGCTGGAACCCAATGCAGATCTACTCACAATACATCGCTCCCCAAATAGGAATATGCCACATCACTTGCAAAGAAGAACGCTACACGGCCCATATCAGAATAGAAATTTAATGCACAACAAAATCACCAAGCCCATACAGCCATTAGGCCATGAACTCCAAAACACATTTCACCATTGTGGGCTGCATCCGCAAGAAATGACCAGCTACTACTTGTGTGACGCCCTGTTCCATCATGGTACACAGAGCCACATTCACGTACGAAAAGGCAACATAGAAGCGCACAGAACCGCAGGGCCGTCCCAATGGGGAGGCACTAGTCCAGCTGAAAGGCCGAAATGTTGCTCCGAGCCACTAGTACTGCGTAAGGGCATGTGGCCCATTGGCGATCTTCCCATAAGATCGTAATGCTGCTCCACTGATTAACACGAAGCAGCAGGTGTCGGGAGTAAAAGCCAACTGCAGGAGTGGCATACAGATGGCAGTGGCAAAAGGGGAGGAGATACCTGTCAACCAAAAGAAAAGAAAAAGAACAGAATGGCCATCAGAACTACATTCGAACAACTCACTTCAATGATCACACTAAATCCACAGCCATATGCATGCTAGCCCACTCCAAAGGATCATCACCACCCCAAAACCACTTGCGACTCATAACTATCTATATCGAGGTGTAAACACCATCACAAACGAGTGTACCTGTGCATGCGTCTGTGAAAACAGAATCCATCTGATGGGATTGGTAACGTGCATGGACACAAGTGTCTGAAGGCGCGTCGAGACAGGGAGGGCTCAACAAGGCCAGATAGACGATGGTCCCACTATGGCAGCCCTGCATCACATAGCGCAGGGGAGGCGGACAGATTCCAAGAAGCCCTGTACATGGCAAACTCTGTATCAAATCATCTGCCCATGCATCCATTCATCATTCCCTCAGCCCGGTATAAAAACGCCTGAATATTTACTCACATAACATTAGAAATATCCATTGAGTCTGTGCGTTATGCAGCCTGCAAAATCCACAGTGCCCCAGCCCGTAATTCCAGTGTTGTGAAGTAACATGTATTTGGGAACGTCCGGCCTCATCGCCCACGTCGCTATTGCGCATCCCAAACTATTCATATCAATCATTGCATCCTCGCCATGGCCCCTGTCTCAAGGACATTGAACAATAGAACGTTATATTTCTAGTCAGACCTGTGGGCATCTCCTCGCCGCTAGTTGATAACCGAAAGCGCCGCCCTTCGAATTCCTCATTTGCAACATCACGTCGAAAAGGCATCTGTGGCCGCTTGAAATCACAAATTAATCCATCTAGTGCGGCTGTGTGTGAAAATGGCAACTGCCTTCACTCACAAATGGGACGCCCCGCCCGTCGGTGCAACTCGGTACAGTGATGCATGAGGGCCCACCGTTACTCGAGTACTACGTTCCACTGACCCTTCACAAGTCTGTTCGCGACTGCAAAGATAGTATGTGAAACAATGGGACCATAGCCGAATGAACATATCAACCAATGTTACACGGCCATCGGGTACAAATACATGATTGCAATAGCAAGATGCCATTCCTCGAATTGCAGCGTTGTGTGCGGGACGTGCTCGGCCAAAGGGGAGAGCAGCTTGCACAGGTGGAATGAATCACCACAGGTGGAGGCCATACAGCCTGAAAACACATAAATTGCACACCCAGTCTCCTCCCACAACCACACCCACTCCGAAATGCTACCGGCAGGACTCGCGATGTTGGCCCTGGGGGACCTGATAGCACTGCAAGTACTCCAACTCCAAGAAGAAGACGAACACCAACTACAACCGGCCGCACGGAGGAGACGCAGGAGGAGGAGGAGGCCAAGGCAGGGCCAGCAAGGGCAGCCAGCACAGCCACTACCACCACGCAGGCAGCCCGCAATCCCACGCCTCCGAGCACATCCGTTCAACCTCACTGATGAGCAGATCCACACCCTCTACCGTTTGGACCGGGACACCATAGCCGCCATTGTGGACATGACACAGGCTGACCTTGTCAGCATGATAGATAGCCCAACCGCCATCCCACCCCTACTGAAGGTGCTGTCTGTACTCCACTTCCTGGCCACAGGCACCTACCAGCACACAGTCGGACAGTTGCATGGCATTTCTCAGCCACTGTTCTCACGGACACTATTGCAAGTGCTCGATGCCCTCCTGCAGCACGCAGACGACTACATCTCTCTACCACGCTCGGAGCAGGAAATTACCAACACAAAAGTGGGATTCCATGCACTTGCCGGCATACCGGGTTGCCTTGGTGCCATCGACTGCACCCATGTGGAATTGGTCGTCCCACATGCCATGGAGGCCCAGTACCGCAACCGAAAACAATTTCATTCTCTGAATGTACAAATGGTGTGTGACTCCAACAGGATCATTACACATTGTTGTGCCCGATTCCCTGGATCAACCCATGATTCAATGGTCTTGAGGAACTCTACAATACCACGCTACATGGAGCGACACGCAGGGAACAGATCCTGGCTACTCGGTGAGTCTCATTTCATGCATGATGATGTGGGGTATGTGATTCGGCAATGACCTGGCAGGAAGGGGGGGGGGGTGTGTGCGTACGTAGCAATGGCATTCCACATTATACGTTTATCGTCCACATACAGGTGATGCTGGATATCCACTGAAGAGATGGCTCCTCACACCAGTCCGGAACCCACGGGACCAGCATGAGGAGGACTACAACCATGCCCACTCACGTACCCGTGTAGTCATTGAACAGGCATTCGGCCTACTGAAGACTTGTTTCCGCTGCCTCAGCAGGTCTGGCGGGGCACTCCTGTACCGCCATGAGAAGGTTGCAAAGATGGTCATGGCAAGTGTCATGCTCCACAACATGTGCGTACGTAGAAATGTGCCCATGCCCCCTGACGCAGAACTGCAAGCACCTGAAGATGGTCATGATGAGGGTGGGGATGTGGCAGCACCTCAAGGAGTCTGCGAGGCACAGGAGGGCCGTGACATTCGTCAGCATCTCATTGATGCATGCTTCTAGCACTCACGCCTGGTGGCTGATACATGGAGACGGTACTCGTGGCACTGTGTGTGTCTGGTACATGCACAATATGGACTGTACGCCTATGATGGCCTCGTACACAAAGATCATTGTCCACACATCTCATTGGTTGATCGTGCATTGTTTATGGCATATGTGATATCATGTCAAACACCCTATCGACCCGCCACCCAAGTGAGCCCAACACACCCCCTCCACCCTCCTAACTCCCCCCCGAACACCAGTGTCCAAAGATGCTCATTGCCAGTGGGCAGTCGCTATTGCAAGCCCCCTCTGCGGGTATCAGGGGCACCCCTGCCTGTGGAGCGCAGGTTCCTCCCAGATCTACGTTGGGGGCTGCCCTGGACGGAACTTGCAACGGATGATGTCTCTGCCTGCTCACGTCCATGCATGTCCCTAAGGGTTTGTGAGAGCTCAGTGAGCACACGGCGCACTGCACCAAGTTCGGCACATACGTCTTTGGACGTCGCATGCAGTTCCCCCCTCAGGCTCTCGGTGCTTCTCTCCATTTGGACTCTCAGGCTCTCGGTGCTACTCTCCATTTGGACTCTCAGGCACTCGGTGCTACTCTCCATTTGGACTCTCAGGCACTCGGTGCTACTCTCCATTTGTGCCCTTAGTGTCTCTGTACTTCTCTCCATTTCTGCCCTGAGTGTCTCAGTTGATGTTTCTATGTCTGCCTTAGTGCCCCCACATTCATCGGCATGGTCCTTGAGGAGCGTGGCCAGTTGCTGCTGTTGCACGATTAACTGGTCGAGGGACTGTTGCCTCTGCTGGGCCATGGCCATTTGCGGTGGTGTCACAGAGGGGCTGTTCGCCTCATGTTGCCCTACCACAGGGCTTGTGGGGGATGGCCAGTCGTCGTCTTGTGGGTGCCCCTGCGTGGTATCCTCATGTTGTACGGGATGGGACAGACAGGGGGATTGGGACAGGTCATGGATGGATCTGACTTAGACATCCACGTCTTCTGTGTCGGAGCATGCTGCCATCAATGGGGTGTCACCTATGGTGCTGCTGCCACCAGAGGCAGTGCCTTCTGTGGCATCCATTGGGGGGACCTGTGGTGCTGCTGTTGTGGGCATGCTGGCTGCTGGGGTGCCTGTTGATGTTCCCTCCTCTGTGCTGCCACCTGATTTGTGCTGCTGCCGTGTCTTGATCCGTGCAGCTGAGGTGGAGGGTCTTTGGCTTTGGTCTTGGCCCTCTTTGCAGGTGTGCTGGTAGGGGTGTCCTGAAGCTCGTCGTTTGGATCGGACCCTGTGGTGGAGTAAAGGAGGGCGAGGGTTATTAATGGGTCTGTGGGAATTGGAATGGCATTGTATCACATGCATTGGGGTGGTACCTGAGGGTGATTTGGGTCGGGGCCTTGGAGGTGGTTTCATTTGTGTGTGGAGTGAGGGTGCAGTTGTTTGGCAGCCTGCAGTTAGGGTGTGCCTGCTGCACGTGTAGTGGGTGTTTTTGGGGTTTTTAAATATTTATGTATTTATTGTGAGTTTTAAAGTGCGCTATCAGGCCAATGTGTGTGGACGTTCTCCTGGACATGTGTTTCTGTTGCACTATGTGGACACATGGTACTTCACATGATTGGACATTGTGGATTTGGCATGGTTTTATTTGGGCCACCTACCTGATTCTCCGGATGTCTGCACTCCTTTCTCCATCCCTCCGACTCCCTCTATACTCTCCATTCCAATGGTGGAGGCACAGATTTCTTCCCAGGGGGTCAACTTGATGGGTGATTCCGATCCTCCCCCGGTGGCTGTGGCAATGTTGCGGTTGGCAGAAAGTATGCTACGGACGCGTATCCGCAGGTCGTCCCATCGCTTTCTGCATTGCTGTGGGTTGCGGGGCGCGGTCCCCACCGCACTTACCCGCTGTGCCACCAGAGCCCATATGGCCTTCTTGTTCGCAAGTGCCGTCCTGGTCATTTGCGTGGAGAAGACGGCGGCGGCGGCATTCTCCTGGAGGGTCTCTGTTAGCACGGTGAGTTCCTCACGGGAGAAGTGGACCTGCCGCTTGCGGTCGCACGCTTTCTTCGCTACTTTTCCCATTTTTCTTGGTTTCGCTAGGGTGGATGACGGGTTGGGGTGTGTCTCAGGGTAGTGTTTTTAGTGGTTGTGTGGATTTTGTGGTTTTATAGGTGTACGGCGGGATGTTTCCCGTTCCGGGCCCATGTTTTTACTTCCGTTTCCGTATATTTCCGGTCACCGTACTTTCCGGTTGGCGCTCACTGCGGTGTCCGCTAAGATGGGTGGCGGTATTGCACCTAGGGCGCCGTACGGCGGCGGTGTGGGCCGTTTTGGGGTCATTTCCGCCATCGCGGACTTTGCACTTCCGCCATGCCGTGGTGCTCGTGCCCGATGGGTCGGAATGGGCCGCACTTTGCTCCATCGTGCAATGGCGGAAACGCTATTTACGCTGTGGCGGTCCGGTCAGTCACTTTCCGCCAGGGTCGTAATGAGGGCCATTGTTACAAAAGGTTGCAGCTTACCTGAATTCCATCATTAGCGGTCCTCTGCTCTTCCGACCGGCATCCTGGAACCAGCGCTCCTTCGGATCGATGGACCTGCAGAAAGGGAAAGACCAGGCATTAGACATTTTGCACAATTAAACTCCGCCAAGAGGCTTACCTTGCCACTCGCACCTCATTCAGCAACATCTCTGGAATTCTACACTCCGGCGGAGCAACGCGACCTGTGAAGACAAAAGATAACAGGTTAGCAAAGGCAAAGCACCTTAGCACTGTTAAGCGCCTACTCGCCGCGTCCAGGCGCTCCAAAAATGCTAATACTTACCAGCGAACCCCAAATCCAATCTTTGCCACGAATTGGACTTCCACGTACCTAAGGAAGAGAAAAAGAGACCTTGTTAATTCCAGAAAGGCATGCTAGGACAGCAAAACACCATAGCAATAAGACCTACCTGAAAGACTCACGTTGGGCCGGCATCAGTGAAGTAACTCGACCGCCATAGCCCGCAAAGCACCACGCACCCCTGCCGAGACAGCAGGACGGAGAACCCGCCAACATCAAGAACCAAGGTGAGAGGAAGCCCAGAGGGACCGCAGACATACCGGCTGGTGGGAGGCTGTTAATACCAGTTACCCGGTCCTAAACATTGTTTACCTGTATTTCTGGCAGGATTCCTCCGCTGGTCACTACTGGGCATCGCAGGGAGGGATACATGGACACCGATTGCTGGGTGGCGCCCCTGTGGAACCAGGTGAGCATAACAGGGAGGTTCCTTTCGTTATTACTCATCGTTTGGTAAAGCGAGATGATCTGCCAGTCAAAGGGGCCACCGTAGGAGTGCCAGAGGTGGAAAACAAGGTATTCGAGGTGCCAAGGCCGCTCGGGCTGTTGCCTCTTTGCCCTCAGGCAACGCCGCAGCCGCTTCACCTCAGTCATGAGGCCATGTCCCATGGTTCGCCGGTTGGGGGAAGGCTGGCGCAGCATCTTGCAGAGTGGCGCGCCATTACTTCAGATGTGTGGGTTCTGGAGATCATAACCCACGGCTATGGTCTTCCTTTCCGGCAGAGGCCTCAAGAGAATCCACCGGGGAATCTCTCTTTGAAGATTCTGGATCCGCTACTTGCGCAGGAAATTCATTCCCTGCTGGAGAAAGGCGCCATAGAACTGGTGCCTGTAGCAGAGAGGAACAAGGGATGGTATTCCCCTTATTTTTTCATTTCCAAGAAAGACCGGGGATTGAGACCCATCATGGACCTGCGCGGTTTGAACAAACTCCTCAGGAAGGACAAGTTCAAGATGGTTACTCTTTCTCAAGTCCTCCAGGCCCTTCAACTTCAGGACTGGTTGGTGTCTCTCGACCTCAAGGACGCTTATTTTCATGTGCCGATCCATCCGAAGCACAAGAAGTACCTGAGGTTTGCGGTGGGCGACTCGCACTTTCAGTTTCGAGTCCCGCCGTTCGGATTGACCTCCGCCCCAAGGGTCTTCATCAAGCTCATGGTAGTGGTGGCAGCGCACCGCAGGAAAGGGGGGATTAACGTCTACCCCTACCTGGACGATTGGTTGACCAGGGCGTGCTCTTCCGAGCAAGTCCTGGATCATCTGTCAGTCACCTGCCAGGCCCTCCACAAGCTGGGCTTCTTCCTCAACTTAAAGAAGTCCCATTTGACACCAACTCGGAGGCTCCAGTACATCGGAGCAGTGATAGACACGTTCCTGGGGAGTGTTTTCCTCCCCAGGTGAGGGCTCCTCACATTCAGCAGATGGTGCTCAAGTTTCAACTTGCCCAGACTCTCCCAGCGTTCGAGTTCTTGAGACTGCTCGGCCTCATGGCATCCTGCATTCTTCTGGTGCCAGAGGCCAGGTTGCGGATGAGATCTTTGTAATGGGCACTCAAGCTCCAGTGGTCTCAGTCCTCCGGCAGGATGTCGGACCCTGTTCAGGTGCCGTCTTCAGTCCCCCAGGACCTTCTGTGGTGGGCCGACGAAGGAAATCTGATGAGGGGGGCTCCATTTTGGCTGCGCTGGCCGGAGGTGACGATCCTGACAGACGCATCCCTCACGGGATGGGGAGCTCATGCCAACGAGTTGACAGTCAGCGGTCGTTAGTCTCCGTCGGAGTCCAGACTCCATATCAATCTGTTGGAGCTGAGGGCCGTCAGGCTAGCCCTGAAGGCTTTTCTGCTGACTGATCCTGACGGACAACACGGTGACCATGCACTACCTCAACAAAAAGGGGGGGGGGGCGGGGTCACTTCCTCTGTGCAGGGAGCCAATGCAGCTCTTGTTCTGGGCAATCCAGCTGGAAGTTTCGATCTCGGCAGTTCATCTGGCAGGAGACAAAAACGAGACGGCGGACGGTCTGAGCAGGCAGAGCGCGAGCTCTCATGAGTGGGAGTTGGCTCAGGAGATTCTCCTGGAGATCTTCACCTCCAGTGTCAACCGGAATTGCGAGAGGTCCTGCTCGCGGGAATTTCCTCCAAACAAGCCTTAGGAGACGCTTTCGTGGTGGAGTGGTCATTCCCACTGCTGTACGCGTTCCCTCCAGTCCCCGTCATCCCGCAAGTACTGCGGAGGTTACGGAGGTTCGGTTCCCGGATGATCCTCATTGCTCCAGCGTGGCCCCGGAGGACGTGTTACCCGGACCTTCTCGACTTGTCCATCTGCCCTCCACGTCGTCTTCCCTACCGAGACGATCTGCTCTCACGGGAGGGGGAAGTCAGGGTTACTATCCAGAGGTCGGGTCCCTCAACCTTCATGCTTGGTTTCTGAAAGGTTGAGATATAAGGATTGGGACCTCCCTGAAGACGTGATGGAGGTGTTGCTTTCGGCCAGAAGGCCCGCAACAAAGTCCCTTTACTGTTGCCGTTGGAGAAAGTTCTGCAACTGGTGCAGGGTTAAGAATGTGGATCCTTTTGCTTGTGAAATTCCCATGGTTCTGTCTTTTTTGCTTTCTTTGGCCCACAGGGGCCTTCAAGTGGGTACCTTTGCATTCATGCCCTTTGAGACTGTTAACTTCGAAAACTGTATTTTTAGTTGTGGTCACTTCCGCTCGCAGAGTGAGTGAGTTACAGGCACTTTCAGTTAAGCCACCCTTCACTGTGTTTCATAAGGACAGGATTGTCCTTAGAGTTAGTCCTTCTTTTCTTCCGAAGGTGGTGTCGGAATTTCATTTAGGCCAGAAGGTTGTTCTTCCGGCATTTTATCCTCCTCCACATCCTGGTAAGGAAGATGAGAGGCTCCATAGGCTTGATCCTAGGAGAGCGTTAAGCTTTTATATTTCACGCATGTCCCGGGTCAGAGTGGACGATCAGCTCTTTATTGGTTACGCTGGAAAGCGTTTGGGACAGGCTGTGACGAAACAGACTTTGTCTCGCTGGATTATTTTGGCTATCTCTGAGTGTTACCGCTTGGCGGGTAAGGACCCACCTGTCGGCTTGTGGGCCCATTCTACCAGGGGTATGGCTGCCTCTACTGCCCTGCAGAGGGGTGTTCGTATTCGCAACATCTGTGATGCAGCCACTTGGGCTTCGGTACATACTTTTGTACGTCACTATTCCCTCGATTCCATCAGGGGGCAGGATCTGGCCTTTGGCAAGGCGGTCCTTTACTCTGCAATTTGATTGGGCATGCTAAATTTCTGTTTTCTAAATTCTTTTTCCCACCTCCTTGCATTGGTACTGCTTTGGGAGTCTGTCATAGATATGGAATACGTCGGAGGACCCAATCCCCTCGAAGAACAAGTTACTCTCTTACCTGGTAACGTTCTTTCGATGGGATTGTCCGACGACGTATTCCATATCGCTTCCTCCCTACTTTCCCCGCTACAGAATTTCTTATGCGATTGCAGCTTACGTTTCCGCAAGGCTTTATGCGTCGGACTGGCAGAAGACTGATGGCACACGTTCTGGGAAAAAAACTACAACTGAGGCTGCGGGCGTCGTGCGTCCTACTTATAACATCCAGTGACGTCGGCCGTCGGAGGAGGTCCTCGAGGGCAGCTTATCGACGTCATCGACACAGGACGCAGACGCCGAAGATTTTCCGAAGCAGCACAGCTGTGGTGATTACTGTCATAGATATGGAATACATCGTCGGACCATCCCATCGAAAGAACGTTACCAGGTAAGAGAGTAACTTGTTCTTCTATCGACTCCAGGCCTCTCTACTTGTTCCAACCTTGAATGACAGTGAAGATGGCACAATACAGCATAAAGCAAATGGTACCATATAGAATTAGCTAAACTTGAACTTTACACATGGGGGTTTTAATTGCTCTACAGTTATACAAATTTCACATGATGTAACCTTTTCAGGAACAGTACTAACGTGATAAAAATGCGACTGTGTTTTTTTTCTCTCTGCCGCTTCACCACTGTCTGCTACAGTTATGTGTACCATCTCTTTCTGCTTTGAGTCTGGCAGTTGCCGACAGCTATTGTAATAGAAAAGATGTGTGGGCATTGCTCGAGGCACTTTTTGGCTTCTGACTTCTGAAAGTGAGAGACCCCCAATAATGCTGGTAAATCACCCAACAGAATCAAGAAGAACACATCCCAGGAGGGAATGAGACCAAGACCAAGTGAGAGTGATATTAAAGGTTTTTTATCTAAAATTAGGGCAAGCAGAATCTACTCTACTCACGCCGAGAGCGCTCTGCAGAAAACATGTTACACTTTGATTATATTCACAAAAAACGTCATCGTCGTGGGAAGGCCTAGAGGGCACAAGAGAGATTGGGATTGGACACTACGGTCAGGCACCTATAGGTGCTATAGGGTCAGAGGCGACCGATTGGCTTGAGGGCACGTGATGAGATGACGTGGTGTCCGGGGTCACTCGATCAGCTGGGCTCATCAACCTGACATTCCGTGTTGCCTTTTATGTATCATTGAGATCCTAGCCACATAACATTTGCCCTTGTGGCCATGAACTCTCATTCATTCGGAACTCTGATCTGTTTGTCCAAAGGAAAGGCCTGTATCTGAGCACTTGTGAAAACAGGGTTCAAAGGCAGGTTATTTATTACTAGTCATGAGTTAACTATCCCCCACCAAATGTGATGCCCCCCTTGTTTAACCAATTCTAAATATATGGGCTAGGGGGTAGAGCTCATAGGGTCATTGTATAGTCAGAGGTGTCCACTTGATAACAACAAAGGGGTTTCAGAATAAATGGCTGAAACGACTAGGTCACAAAAAGGTGCATATCATTATAGACATACATTTCCTTGTGGGGGTTCAGTGATCGAATGTCCAAACATCACTAACTCTGTTAATGTGTTTTGACACCCAATAGACTGGGGAGACTCAAGGCCTCCTTGCAGTTTGGTTCCATGTTGCAAAATAAATTAGGGCCTTTAAAACACAATTTTACATGCAGGCTTTTCGCACGTGGCTTGCTGTGTTGCACTAAAGTCATACTGGTTTGTAACGCACTATATTTTCCATTTAACTAGACACTCTCATTATAACAGAAGGAAAGGAATGAACACATCAAGAAATATAACATATCTTTAACTTGACATTTATTTACGTACAGGAAAGGCAGGATGCAATTTAGGACCTGTGGGTTTGTTTTAAACTGGAAGTGTGGCTTGCTGAAAGTGAGTGACTTCTATATTGTGTTTACACGATATTACACATATATTTACATCTGAACCTATAAAAAGTGAGGTAGCATAATGCTGTTGTATACCGTTTTACATTTAATTTGTGTGTTGGACTGTTACAGACAATTACTATGAACACTTCGGTATCACAAATTAACATGTATCATGCTTTCATCGTGGCGAGTTTACATAAGGACTTTTAAATATACACGTGTTTGCATTCATATTGTTTATTCCTGGACCCATTACCCCACCATTAGGTTAATGCGATCCCGCATGAAAGGCGCATTGACTCTATTCATATTGAAGACACGCGACTCAATGATGTTTTTCTTTAACTGTTGGTTCTGCCCCGGGGGGCATGGGCATTATGTTTTTATGGCCAGGATCTGTGGGGTGTGGGGCAGGTTTATAGAGACGAATAGCTTTGGCTCTGGCCCCTGCCCTGGGCTGCATCTGGGTAATTGAAGTGGGATGGAAGGCAGAAGATACAGTGTGGATTGTGTTGCATTCTCGCAGCCAGCCTTCTCATGGGAACCGAGCAGTCGCAGGGACGGCACAGGGGAGGTGGTGGGGGAGGAGGGAGTACTCGCTCGCTGTGCGCGCCTAACGGGGAGAGCTGCAGATTTGAGTGAAACCTTCACAGCTGTTTTAGTATTGTAAAATGGAGTCAGGGTTTTACAAAATGGAGTCTTATTCACTTCTGGCCTTACACTATTATGAGGGGTGTGACAAGGGGGGACACAGTTCCTAGGGGTATTCCCGCACAAGTGCTCCGGGGCCGGGGCCCTGAACCCAAAGCAGCCACGGCTGGGTCTACTCAGGAAGTGTAGAAATAGGGGGGGTGCAAAATGCCCCCTCCTTCCACTCATTTCATAACCAGTTCCTAACTCCAATTAGCAGTTTATTAACCTTCGTCTCAGCCATAGGGTTCAGTTAAGATGAGCCTGTTATGTCGGGCTAACATAGAGAAAGCCTAGGTTACTCTGGAGAGTGGTCCCCATTTAGTCCTATGTCGATGTGATTGTCAGTTTGTGGCAAGTCGGTTTGATTTGATATGAGGAGCTAAAAGGTTCAGTACAAAGTCCATATCCACCTCCTCCAGCTCCTCCGTTTACAAAATCCGCCTGCATTGAGTTTAAAAAAATAAAATAAATTGGATTGAGTCCGGCCTCACTAGTTGACGCATATTTTGTAGATAACTTTTAAGAAGGATAACAAAAATAAGAACATTTAAAATATATATTCAGTGAGAAATGTTTAGTTAAGGGAGAGTTAACGTTAATACGTTTGGTACAACAAAACACTTTAAATTCAGTGGAAAAGCTTTTGTTGAAGTGACTTTAATCTGGCGATGTAATGCAACAAAACCCCTGAAATTCGGCAATGTTGGAAGCTATGCCACCTTAACTATGAGGCCCCCATTGCGCAGCCACTAAGCACGCTTGTAACAGTTAACAACGGCGCGGACAACCAACGCCCAGAAATTGCAAAGACATCTAGCAAGGGGCTATCCATTTGGCACTCATCGCAAAACTACGCAAGCCCACTTCTAAGCCCAGGACTGCAAAATAAAACCAGTGTTTACTTTCGACAATGCCTCTCGATATTCAGTAGCAGACCAAATGGCAGATTTTGACTGTCGGTCCACTCTGTGAATCAAGCAGCTTAGAAGAGCAGCTTCCTGCTGGTCTTGGTAGCGTTCGGAATATATTGGTGACTTCTGGACCATTAAAGGTACCTCAAAGTTCCAGCACAGAGGAAGACTAGCCCTGATGAAGATGATGCCTCGGCGCAACTAGCCAACGCTCAGCATCAAGAGTTTAGTCTTACCTGAGCGCAGTTATTAATGTCCTAATTAATTTAGCTAGTAGTGTGAGAAACCTGAGGGGATCCTCACACCTAATCTCCTGGGATCCCCTTCTCAGGTGGCAACTTTTACAACCTGACCCTTGGAGTGGAGATGTGAGGGAGGATCATCTGGGTGGAGAGTCCTTTGGGTGAGGCTATCCACAGTCAAAACATGGTATCCAACCTTTTCCTAATGAGAACCAACATTACCCTCCCCCTGCCTTTATAGGCTGTTGTAAAACTTCTCCCCTCATTTCCTCTCATTCATTCCACTATAGTACTGGGACAAGGAAGAGGCGTTTAGGAGTAATGCACACTAACAGATCCTTTCACCACTCTAGTACTGAGACAAGGAAGAAGCCTGCAGACTGGTGTAAGGGTCAGGCATGTCCAGAGTACTTCAATAATTATGGTCAGGCAATTGGGCCAGAAAACACACCTGCAACCTTTTAAACGGTTGCAGGTGTATAAAAGGTGGATCCTGAGAGACCTCAGGGAGGCCTGCAGAGGGATAAATCCTGTGAAGTACAAGGCGGCCGAGGGTGGTCCTGAGAGGAAACCAGGACGCTGGCAAGAACTGGAAGGATCTGTGGCACCGGGGCCAGGAAGGGCCGAACGAAGGCCATAGTATTGGGAGCCTCACTGGCCGGTGCCTGCATCAAGGGCTTCAGGCTGGAGAAAAAATCCAAACGTAAATTACCGGCAGTGTCCGCGGGACGCAAGCAGAGCTGCCGGCATCCCACAGAGAGAGAGTGGAGTGACCTGTGAGCGGGTCTCGCCAACCACCGATGAAAGTGTATGCAGAGTAGAGCAGGAGTTGACAGCCGCCAGAGACCAGTGGGTGAGGAAAAGGGGTCATTCTAACCGGGGCCCTCCTGTGGCTGTAACATGGCAAAAGGGAATGCTGAACGAACCAGAAATAATGTGCAAGATACGGTGAACCAAAGTAAATGGTATTGATAATTATTACAAAGTGTGAGCAAATACAAACTGGAAACTATTGAATACCAAACTGATTTAAAGCTTTGGATGAGCATTTGAAAGCTTTTAATAAACCAATGTGCAAATGACACGTTGGTGTGAAGAACGAATACCATATATTGCAAGTTAAGAGGAAATCTGATGAAATGCAATATAAAGCAAGTATGGAACATTGTTAAGAAGTATGAGAGCAATGGGGTGAAGGGAAAAGAACACTACAAAGAGAACTGTATTACAAAACCCATGGTTGAAAAGTCCAGAGACTGACAAAGAGTGAAACACATTGTGGCAAAGCCAAAAGGCTTACAAAGAGAGAGCCAGGTGATTGTAAACGAGAACACAGGTGATGCTACAGAAGAAGCTATGTGGGAAAGCAAGCCTAGGGTGATCAGTTATGTGGCCTGTAATGGGTGGACCGTGTGGTCTGACAACTGCACCTAGACCGGGCATATCCTATCTGTGAAAGAAAAAGAAATGTACAGAAAGCAATTACAAGTGGCTGAAGGAGATTGCTGAAGTGAAGCAGAAGAAAGCAATCTGTATGAACTATCATTAACTAGGAGTAAAAAGTTGACCTGGAACTGCTTTTGAATATTGAGAGACTGACCTTAAGTACAAGTTGGCAGGCTGAGCAAGCTGGTGTCTCGGGGAATGAGAATGCTGAGACCAATTTTGAACTGTTGTTTTCTTGGGGAAAGGAACTCTGATATTTCTTTTGAACTGTGTTGCCTTCTTGGGGAAGGGAACCCCGAGACCTTGACTTGAACTTGAGGAACAAATAGCTGGAAAGTAAGCCCAGGGCTGGAAGAAGCTCAGAAGTTTATTTAGAACACTATTTCTTTTTGTTCTGACATCCCAACACATTGCATATCTTTAGTTGTGAGGGCAAGTATAGGTTTTGGACACAGACAGACTTTTAAGTTGAACTTACGGACTCTGACTATCCTTTAGTTTCTTTCGGTAGGGAAATCCCACCTTAGCAAAGGGCAAGTTAGGCCTTCAACCATCCTGACATTTAAGTTAATAAACCATTTTTGTTTGAACTTTGAATCTGTCTGTGTCTTGCTTCATGATGCCTTCACAGTAGGCACTTTCTCACTGGCTCTAAGCACTTTTTCTGGACTTTGGACATTCTAGTGTCAGGTCCATCATTTGCCGCAGCATGGACACTTTTCTCCCGCAGGAGGGAGTTTGGGGCAGCTGGTGCACGAGTATTCATAGGCACGCAACATCACTGTAAGAAATCAGGAATGTCAGATCTAGATTTCAGCGCACTGCTTTTTGAGAAACATGTTGTGGTCCAGGATCCATGCATTTTTAAGTATTGTATGTATTGAATTTATGTATTATGCTTATTGTTGTGAGAGTATGACACATTAACATTATCCAAAAGGAAACTAGGAGAACAAGTACTTCTCTAAAGAGTCATCAGCATGTTCTTTGTTTTGTGTAAATAATGATGTATTTGTACAGGCACTTAATTTGCAGTTAAATTATTTCATAAATCATTTGAAATATACATTTTTAATTATTCATCTTCAGTTAAACACAAGTGTATACTGGACTGGCCATTAGTAGTTGCTAATAGGCATCTTGAGTACGTTTTGCTCCCAAACTGAGGGGAATTAAGTTTAATCCAATGTGCACTATACTAAATGAGTTATAAATGTTTACCCATACACACCGCTTGTGTGGTATGCTGCTAAGCACACTGATATCACAAATGACACCTTAACTTAAGTTTTTCACTGAATTTTGAAGGGTTTTGTTATGTTATACCTCACAGCACCTGTAATTCTGCTTTTTGTTCTGATAACATAACTGATGTCGTCATTTTCTGCTACCAATATCTGTTCTTCAGCTGCGCAACATTGAGTTTATCAAGCATTTCATCTTTTCATGTGTCTACTAGATAGGAATGGATTTCTAATGGTGTACTGGTGCTGTGACAAGCAAGAGTGCAGTGACAGTAAAGATAAGATTAATAATTAGAGACTGTGAAGAAGGATGTGGGGGTATTGCTAGTGATTACTTTTGGGATACTGTGACGAGGAAGATGAGGTGTGTGTAGTGGGAGACTGTGAGGAGGAATAGTGCAATGGGGTTATTGGGGGACTTCAGTGAGTGAACGTGTGGGTATTGGAGGACTGTAACATAGAAGAGGGATATGAAGGTGAAGGTACAGAGACTATTGGGTACATACTGGGACGGGGAAGATGGAGGTGCTTGTGAAGGTAGGATTAATTAAGTACTGGGTGGAGGAATTGGGATTTGGGGGTGGAGGAAGAGGATGTGTGGGGTAATTCTAGTGATTAATGTTGGGCTGCTGTGATGCGGAAAATGGAGATTTGCGTAGTGAGAGACTGTGATGAGGAAGAGCAAGGTGGAGGCAATGGGGAACTGCGATGACAAAGAGTCAGGTGGGTTAGTGGGGGGGAATGTGATGAAGAGTGAGGTGGGATATTGGGGACTGACTGGGAAGAGAGAGGTGGAAGTAGTGGTGGACTGTGATGAGGAAGGCTGAGATGGGGTTGAGGGGGCTGTGATGGGCAAAAGTGAGGTGGGTGTATCGGGGGAGGGTGACTAGGAAGAGTGAGATGGGGTAGTGGGGACTGTGGCGAGGAAGATGGAGGTGGGGGTTGTGGTGGAATGTTATGGGGTAGAGTTGTGGTAGTGGGGGACTATAATGAGGAAGCGTGAGGCGGGGTTGTGGGGGACTGAAGAGGAAGAGTGAGATGGGGCAATGCAAGACTGTGATGAAGAAGTGAAGTGGAGGTAGCAGTGGACTGTGATGAGGAAGAGGGAGGTGGGTTAGTATGGGGCTGTGATGAGGAAGACTGAGGTGCGGTAGTTGGGGACTGGAACGAGAAAAATTGAGGGGGGGTGTGATGAATCCTAGTCACTGATTCCCTGACAAAGATCTCTTCCGATGTGGCCAGGGGACGGCAGCTGCTACCTGATCCTGACTCTGGGGTTGGTATTATGAGGGAGGATAACGTGGGAGGAGACGGATGTCGGGTAAAGGTGGTGACCCCATCAGGAGACTCAGTATTCTTCCCTTGCGAGAGAAGACTTCATCTTTGCTAAAATATTGATGGCTTGTTGACACGCTACACATTCTTCCTTTTGTAAACACCAAAAAACCCTTCGGTCACTCTTGGCAAAACATAATTCATATCTCATACACTCATAACACACATTTAGCTTCTCCTGTCTCTAATGGTTTTCTGAATAGAAATTCTGAACAATATCACATTGGAAATCATGTAAATACTGTGGACTCCAATTCCCTCCTCGTCTTAGGTACTGAGACGAGGAAGAGGAGAAAGGAGTTAATGCGGATCAGAAGAAACACAAAGTCAAGCATGCATACTAGTTGTTTTGGGAAAGCCCGAGCTAGCAGGACATTTAAAGATGGTCTTCCTTCAGTTCAGGAGAACTGGAGAAGAAGGAAGCGGAGCCGGAGACGAGAGAAGCAGAGCCGCGGCAGACAGCAGTACGCGGAAGGACCGTGCGTGTGAAAGCAGGCACTTTTACTCTGCTGCTTGCAAGCATGACATACCCGCTTGGCGCGAGGTGAGATGGGACACCACAGGAACTGGTAGAGAAACGTTGAGAAGCCAGCAGCAACGGCAGAGCTTTTAGGAACACGCTTGTGCAGAGAAGCAGTGGTTGTGCTTACGGGTGAACGTGAAGCTGTACGGAAAGCTGGAAAGAGGTCTGCAGTGCGAGAAAGACCATTCCGAAGTGGGAGCTTCACAGCAGCAACATGCCATGGGTGGGGACTGCTTCAATACACCGGTGAGTCTATCCAGAGCCTTTGGGGGACCCCAGGGTGTATTGACAGGCATTTCTTAGCAGGTAAAGATATTTGAATACCGACCAAGTGAAATACAAAGATACTACCCAAACAAATCTCCATGCATGAGATATCACAGTGTGGAAAATTGTAGCAAGTATTACCCTATGCAAATCAATACTAATGAAAATTTAAAAAGGCAAAACTTGAACATGTCTCCATTCATGAGATGTCAGTGTGGAGATAGTTGGAACAAGTAGTAACTTGAGCGAATGAAGTGGAGCACAGTGCATTAATACAACTGCTGAATTAAAAGACAGTGAACTCAAGAAGAAATCCTGGTGAAAAGGAACACACCAGGCAGTGAACATTGAGAAGCAAGATACCTAGCAAGAGAGTATACCAGGGGGTCTGTCAGTCTCAGAAAGAGGATTCCTGGCAGGGGAGTATACCAGAAGGCCCTGTATAGGTTGCATAAAGGAACTAATTTATTTTTCAAAGTATATGGTAAAGGAGTATACCAGAGACATTTGTCTTATCCTAAAATAACTATTTGAAAGAGACAATTTTTCCATAGTCAAAGAATTGTTATTTAGGAGAGACACCTTTGCCACCCATAAGAAGCTATTGTTTGAAAGAGACACTTGTGCCATTCTTAGGAAGCTGTTGTTTGAATTAGATACGTTTGCCATCTTACTTAAAATATCCAGAGGAAGGAAAATCTCCCTCTGCATCCACGAACTTCTCCTTGGAAAAGACTGTTTCTGTTGGATTTATCTATTTATTTTTATGAACACTTGCCAACATATAAATCAAATACATTTCCTTGCAACCTTAGTTGTTCATTTCTTAGTGTGGGGGTCAGAGTAATAAGCTTTGGACACAAGGACACTTTATATGTTTGACCCTGAGACAGAGACTGATCTTTAGTTTTAGTTTCATAGGTAGGGAAACTCTCTTTAGGATAGGGACAGACAGGCCTTTATTCAACCCTTTTATTTTAATAAAAAGGCCTGATGTTGAAAACATTACAACTCTGTGTCCGCCTCTCATTACTCACCCCTCACAGGGAGTATTTGGGGACTGACAAGGAAGTGAGGTGGGGATAGTGGAGGACTGTGACGAGGAAGAGGGATAAGGGGGTAAAGGTAACATTGTGTTTGGGTACTGGGATGGGGAAGAGGGATTTGGGGATAATGACATGGATTATTATTGGATACTGGGACGGGGAAGAGGGATTTGACAGTAAAGGTAGGAATACTAATTAGGTAGTGGGACGAGGAAGTAGGATGTGGTGATAATGTTATTGATTAATATTGGGATAATGTAACAAGGAAGATTGAGGTGTGTGTAGTAGGGGGGACTGTGACAGGGAAGAGTGAGGTGGGGTAGTCAGGACTGATGAAGCGTTAGTTTGGGGTAGAGAGGGACTGATGAGTAAGAGTGAGGTGGGGTAGTGGGGGACTACGACTAGGAAGAGTGAGATGGTGTTACTGGGGGCCTGTAATGAGAAAAGAGGGATGTAAAGGTAAAGATGAGATTGCTGGTCCGTAATGGGACAAGGAAAAGGGATGTAGGAGTTCAGGTAGGATTACAGATTAGGTACTGTGACGAAGAAGAGCGAGATACGATAATGTAGGGATCTTCCCTGGCCTCTATGAAATAATTAATGTGTTTCTTCCACCGCTATTGGTATTTAAGATTATGACTTAATGTCCTGAATACTTTCGAAGTTGTTGGGCCTATAAGAAAGTTGGATCCAATGGAGCACTCTTGTAGATTATGGAGATCTAATATCACAGTCATTAAAACAAGTTGTAATAGCTTGTGAGCCCATTGAAGATATGAGACAAACATATTTTTTATGATTTGTGTCCAATAAGCCTTCTCTATGATGCAAACAATTGCTGCAGAAGGTAGGGAGAGAGGAAAACGGGTGATGCAGTTTTATAGAGTGCTAGGAAACCGGTTCTTCAGAAAGAAGAGCTTTGAGGTTAGATTTAAATACTGTTAGAGTTGGAGTAATATGGAGAGGAAGAGCATTCCAGAGTAGGGGAGCAAAGGGAGAGAAAGTGGAAATGAGAGGGAGCACAGGGGGCTCATGTGGTGGCAAGGATGTGGCCTGAGAATGACCTTAACGAGCGACGGAGAGAGTAGGCAGTGAGATTAAAAGATAGATAGGGTGGGGCGAGTCCATGGATAGTTTTGAAGATGACGAGAAGAGGTTTATACTTAGCCTTTGTTTCATAGATAATCAGCCAGTGTGACAACGGGCAGAGGAGGTAGAGTTAAAGCGAGAAAGGTTGCAAAGTGTGTGGACCGCCAGAGGTGAAAAAGCATAGTTGGGAAGGCCATAAAGGAGACTGGCCCAGTATTCGGATCTAGAAGTACTAAGGAGGAGATTAGCTGTTTAGCAGTATTGAAAGGAAGATGATGTCAGAGTTTTCTGATAGTGACGAGGTTCAGTCTGGCTGCAGTTGCAAATTTAAAGATGAAGAGCAAAGTTGTATCATGGATTGAAGATGACACAAAGGTTACGAGTGGAAGCAGAGTGCGGAAGGGTAGTCAGAAGAGATGAGGAGGAGAGGAAGCGAGAGCCTGTATGGCTGGGAAGTAGAGCACTTCATTCTTAGTGGAGTTGAGCATGAGCAAGTCAGACATCATCCAAAATCTGATGGTGGAGAGGCAGTTTGAAATGTGTTCATCGGTTAAGGAGTGAATGGAGATGGAGAGCTGAGTGTCATCAGGGAAGAGTTGATAGTAGAAGCCATACGAGGAGATCCAGGGTGCCAAAAGCTGAAGTATAAAGAGTGAATAGAAGTGGACCATGGACAAATTCTTGGGAACTCCACAGTAAGGGCCAGAGTGTGATGAGGCTTTTCCAGGACACTTGAAAGTGTCTGGGGCCAAGGTATGAAGCAAATCAAGCAGGGCTTGATCTCTGATGGCAAGAAAAGGTAATGTAGAGAGACGTTCAGAATGGTTGACAGTATCAAAGGCAGCAAAGAGGTTGCAAAGAATAAGAATAGATGAAAGGTTTGCATGTCAAGCAGAAGAAATTGAGCTGCTGACATTGAGGAGAGCTGTCTCTGTAAAAATGCAGAGGTCGGAAGCCAAATTGAGGAGCGACACGGAGCAGAGGTTGTAAGTATCAACAAAGTCAGTGAATAGATTGAATACTATTCTCTGTATGATTTTGGAATAGTGGCTAGAAAAGACATAGGGCAAAGGTTGACTGGACAGTTAGGATCTAGACCAGGTTTCTTAAAGAGACGGGTGACAGTAGCTGTCTTTTAGGATCAGGGAAAAGTGGCATTGACCAGAGGAAAGCAAGATGTGGAGAAATACTCTGAGATGTGTGCTAGTGTGTAGTGTTTCTATGGTAGGGAATATCAAAGAAGCATGCAAAAAAACTAATTTTGAGGGGATTGTGTCCTCAGACGTATTCCACATCTATGACAGTGATGACCACAGCTGTGCTGCTTCAGAAATTTTTGCTGCGTCGATTACATCTATACGCTGTCCCTCGAGGGCCTCCATTGAGGGTCGACGTCACCGGATGTTATATATAGGACGCACAGCGCCCATAGCCTCAGTTCCTTTTTTTCCGCGAACGTGGTCGCTTCGGAATCTCAGCGCGCTCGGTTCTTCTACTTTGCGAAAATGTCTTCGTCTTCTACCCCGAAGTCGGGCTTTAAAAAGTGTTGAGACTGCGGTTCCAAAATGTCCATCACGGACCTGCACAACGTCTGTCTCTGGTGCCTCGCAAAAGGCACTCCACCGACGACTGCGATGACTGCCAGTCCCTGACATCGAAGGTCTTGCGGGAGCGGAAGAAGAAATTATTGGTAGGTAAGGTTTCTAAAACCCGTAAGTCGAAATCTGCTGGGCTTTTGACCGACTACTCGAGGAGCGACTCTCCACGTCGGCGTAAGCCCAGGGGGTCTTGGAGTGGGTCCCACCATTCCTCTGCCTCTTCTAGGCATTCTCGGAAGCGCTGTCACCCGTCGCCTTGCCCGTCCTCGTTGGAGGACTCCACCAGACAGCGGGTGACTTGTCCCACCAAGTATTCGTCGCCGGCTGAATGGGACGCATTCTGCCAGCAGATGATGGCGATTTTTGAATCACAGGGCACCGTTCCGTCCACGCCTTCGAGAGAAGCTGGCAAGGAACGCGCTAGAGCCACCACTCGCACACCTTCGGACTCGGGCGGTCGGCGCGATCATCTGGAGCTATCGAGGTCCCGATGGGACAAGGTTGATCGCCATAGCCGTGCCAGGTCCATGTCCTCGATGCCCTCGAGACCGTCGGAACCTGTGAGGCCTTCCAAGAAGGCATCAACACCATCAGCGCCATGTCCATCGAGGGACTCTCTCGAGGCTCCGGCCCCGAAGAAGTCATCGACTCCAGCGGTGCCGACGCCGTCGAAGGACTCTGGAGGCTCCGGCTCCGAAGAAGTTGTCGAAGTCATCAGTGCCTCAGTCGGCTCCAATTCCATCGGCACCCTCAATGTCTTTTGAGGAGAATTTGCCGGAGGTGCCCCAGAGGGCAGTGGAAGCTCCGAGGAAGGCTCTCAGTATGTCAGTGAGGCCTGTTTTTGAGCCCTTCTCTGTTCCTCTCCCCAGGATGTATTTATTCCAACCTTTGGATTACATTTCGGAGGTGGAAGAAGGGTCTGATGAGGAGGTGGTGGTGCCTCCTGAGGTTCCTGATGACCTGTTGTCTGGTCACAGTCAAATGGAAGACCTCCGTCAGTCCTTATGACGCCAGTGGTCTTGACACCTCTCCAGAGGTTGGGTTTGGCAGGCCTGAGCCTGGCACGCATGCTGAATCCTTGTATAGGCGTCTCATGTCGAGGGTGACTGAGTACTTGGGGTGGTCTGCTCCATCTGTTGATTTTCTTCAGGATGATCTGACGGATATACTGGACCAAGGTCCACCCACTGACCCGGTGTTGCCATTTCATATGGCTTTGCCAAGAAGGGCGGCGGCTTGGACTGCTCCGGAGAGTCTCCCAGCAGTGAATAAGTTGCTTCTGAAAAAATACTGTCCAGCCAGTGGTGACCCCTGCTACTTGTCAATGCAAACCACTCCGGAGAGTTTGGTGGTGCAAGCGGCTACGGCCCCAGCAAAGCAGGCTGCGTACCCTACCATTCCTCCTGATAGGGACGACAAGCGCTTTGATGGTTTGGTGAAGAAGGTATTTTCTTCTGGGGGTATTGCTTTAAAAGCAGCCAACTCCGTTTGTGCGTTGGCAAGATTCACTCGCACTCTGCGGAATTGTGCATCTTTGGCGTCTGAGCATATTCCCGAAGGGGAAGAACGGGATGGTTTTCTAGCCCTCGTGCAAGATTGCAAGAATGCCATGTGTGAATCCGTTCAGTCGGGTTTGGACATGGCAGACTGTGTCAGCCGGTCCATGGCTGCGAGCACCATAATGCGCAGGTTTGCATGGTTGCGGAAGTCAGGGTTTGCTGCTGATGTGCAATCCCGGCTTCTCAACATGCCCTTTGATGGTGTCCATCTGTTTGGCAGCGAGGCTGACGAGAGCCTTGAGAGGTTGCAGACCTCCAAAGCTGCAGCAAAGTCTTTGAGTGCTGCAGTACGTCAACCTCTGCCTTTTCGTCCTAGGGGACAGCAATGGAGGGGAGGTTCCATTCGGTACTACTCTTCCTTTGGTAGATCGAGAGGAGCTGCCAGTCAAAGGGGCCACCGTAGGAGTACCAGAGATGGAAAGCAAAGTACTCGAGGTGCCAAGGCTGCTCGGGCAGTTGCCTCTTTAGCCTCAAGCAATAATAATAATAATAATAATAATAATAATAATAATAATAATAATTTGACATTTATATAGCGCTACGAACCCTCAGGTATCTGAGCGCTGCTTATTATTACCCACAGTGTGTGGTGCTCATTTATCGACCTCGGAAGGATGAAAGGCTGAGTTTGGCCCCACCGGGATTCGAACCTGCATTAGCAAGCTCTGCACGGATGTCAAAGCGAGCGCTCTATTCGCTGTGCCACTTGACCGGCTCCGAGAGAAGCTGGCAATGCCGCAGCCGCTTCAGCTCAGTCATGAGGCCATGTCCCATGGTTCGCCGGTTGGGCGAAGGCTGGCGCAGCATCTTGTAGAATGGCGTGCCATTACTTCAGATGTGTGGGTTCTGGAGATCATAACCCACGGCTACTGTCTTCCTTTCTGGAAGAGGCCTCACGACAATCCACCAGGGAATCTCTCTTTAAAGAGTCTGGATCCGCTCCTTGCGCAGGAAATACAAGCCCTGTTGGAGAAATGCGCCATAGAACTGGTGCCTGTAGCGTAGAGGAACAAGGGATGGTATTCCCCTTATTTTTTGATTTCGAAGACTGGAGATTGAGACCCATCATGGACTTGCGCGGTTTGAACAAGCTCCTCATGAAGGACAAGTTCAAGATGGTTACTCTTTTTTAAGTCCTCCAGGCCCTTCAACTTCAGGACTGGTTGGTGTCTATCGACCTCAAGGACGCTTACTTTCATGTGCCGATCCATCCCAAGCACAAGAAGTACCTGAGGTTTGCGGTTGGCGACTCGCACTTTCAGTTTCGGGTCCTGCCGTTCTGATTGACCTCCGCCCCGAGGGTTTTCACCAAGCTCATGGTGGTGGTGGCAGCGTATCTCAGGAAACGGGGGATTCACGTCTACCCCTACCTGGATGATTGGTTGATCAGGACGCGCTCTCCTGAGCAAGTCCTGGATCATCTGTCCGTCACCTGCCACTCCCTTCACAAGCTGGGCTTCTCCCTCAACTTAAAGAAGTCTCACTTGACGCCAACTCAGCGGCTCCAGTACATCGGAGCAGTGCTGGGCAGTGTTTTCCTCCCCAGGTGAGGGCTCATCACATTCAGCAGATGGTACACAAGTTTCAACATGCCTAGAGTCTCCCGGCTTTCGAGTTCTTGAGGTTGCACGGCCTCATGGCATCCTGCATTCTTCGGGTGCCAGAGGCCAGGTTGCGGATGAGATCTCTGCAATGTGCTCTCAAGATGCAGTAGTCACAGTCCTTCGGCAGGATGTCGGACCCCGTTCAGGTGCCGCCCTCGGTCACTCAGGACCTTCTGTGGTGGGCCGATGAAGGCACTCTGATGAGGGGGGCTCCATTTTGGCTACCCTGGCCGGTTGTGACGATCATGACGGACGCATCACTCACGGGATGGGGAGCTTATGCCAACGAGTTGACAGTCAGTGGTCGTTGGTCTCCGTCAGAGTCCAGACTCCATATAAATCTGTTGGAGCTGAGGGCCATCAGGCTTGCCCTGAAGGCTTTTCTGCCGACTGTGAGAGGAAAGAATGTCCTGATTCTGACGGACAACACAGCAGGAAATTTCGATCTCGGCAGTTCATCTGGCCGAGACGAAAACGAGACGGCAGACGCTCTGAGCAGGCAGAGCACGATCTCTCACGAGTGGGAGTTGGCTCAGGAGATTCTCCTGGAGATCTTCGCCCTTTGGGGGACCGCTCAAGTGGATCTCTTCGCCTCCAGTGTCAACCGGAAGTGCGAAAGGTTCTGCTTGCTGGAATTTCCTCCAAGAGGAGCCTTAGGAGACGCGTTTGTGGTGGAGTGGTCCTTCCCACTGCTGTACGCGTTTCCTCCAGTCCCCGTCATCCCGCAAGTGCTGCGGAGGTTACGGAGGTTCGGTTCCCAGATGATCCTCATTGCTCCGGTATGGGTCCTGAGGGTGTGGTACCCAGACCTTCTCGACTTGTCCATCTGCCCTCCACGTCGTCTTCCCTACCAAGACGATCTGCTCTCACGGGAGGGGGGGGTCAGATTTGTGATGGTTGCCATAGTTACTTTAATGGCTGTCCATGGTCTGCGCATGCGTCGGACGGCACAAGCAGGCGCTCTTCGCATGCGCAGTTGAGGATGTGCCGCGATTGAAGCAACTTGGGCATAATCCGAGGAGTCTCCTGGGTGTGGATTTCTATTGTGTGCATGAGTAAACCCATCTGTAAAAGGGTATAGCGTTATTTCATCGATGGTTGAAATTTGGGAGCGTCTTTTACGGAGTATGTTATAACGAAAAAACTCATTGAAATTTTAGAGGGGGTTAGAAAAGGGGGGGTTAGAAAAGTATATATATGGGGTGGGGGTGGTTGGGAATAGGTAAACAATAAAAGGGGATGGGGGCTTAGGAGAGAACCCCCCCACCACCCAAAATAAAAAAATATCAATGTTGATGAGTTTTTTCGTTAAATACATCGAAATTTCACCCATCGGTAAAATGACATCGAACCCTGTATAAGTAAGGTGGGACACACTCATATCTACATATTCATGGCGTTCTTTGAGCTGTAAAGATTAACAGCATTATCATGGTAACATAAGGACGCCGGGCCTGGTAGCAAAGTCGCGCATGCACAGATATTAAATTGACTAAAATTGATAGCTGATTGAAGCACAGAAGTGGAATAATCTGCCATCACAGAAGGATGTTCCACTAGCCAAGAGTGTGAAAGCCACAGTGAAGAGGTCACCAGAAACACAGAGGAACCTGCCACAGCAGATCTGGACAGCTCAGAGTGCAAAACAGAGCAGCCATCCAGCAGAAAACAGTCCACCGACAAGAACAATTGTGGAGGTGTCCTAAACCAGCCCAAACAAAGAGCAAAGGCGTTGCAGTGGTGCCCACCACCCTTGTGAATGAAGGAGGCTAACCACATGTAAGTGCTATCACGGGGTGGACTAGACGGGAAGACAACAGAAAAACGTCCCATAATAATCCCAGTTCATCCTGTGAGGCGGACAAGGGGGGCGTTGAATGATACAATGGGGGGGATGAATGACAGCCTAAGAAGGCAGGCCGGCAGCCATAAAAGAAACTAGAGCTTGGAGAAAGGACGCAGAACCCAGCCACTATGGCCAGATCTTGGCCTAAAAATCCACCACCACAGCTTTGGGCAAAAATCCTCGAGCAATTTATAATCCCAGCATATTTGAATGCTCATGCTCTTCTCTAGAAATACCCATTCACTCATGTCCTGGTCTAAGCCAGCCCTTCAATCACATAACAGGTAGACATACCCAAAGGTTTTGCCAGCCAGCCAATCGGGTTGGCTCTAAAACCTGCCACACAGTCAAGTACACCCACACAGTTTGTGTATGGGTCTGTCTAGGCCTAGCTACCAGCAGTCTACACTGGTCCAAACCCCTACAGAGTCTGGAGAGATGGGCTCAGAGTGAGCCCATGTTTGCAAAACAATAATTGTAGGCCTGCCTCGTGCTTTCCCCATCAAAGGAATAGCCCAAAACAGAATGGTCAAGAGTAGGACTTAATAAATACATTGGGCCTCATTACAAGTATGGTGGTAAGGCAACAACAGTGCCGGTAGCGCTTCCGGCACCGCTGCTACCGTACCGCCATACTAAGAGTTCTGCTCGCGCGTGCTCTTGCTGGTGTGACCTGGTGGCTGTACCGGCACCCACGAGCAGAACAGGAATGTAGCACCGGTACCATTATTAACGGTACAGGTGCTACCACCATCCCCATTCCCATTGAGCCCCTTTGGGCTCAAATGGGAATGGGGATGTACCGGGCCCGACACCCGCGAAAGGGATGGGCCGGAATAGCCCGGTAATTGCCCATTCACGGGTGCCAGACCCAGATGCAAGTTTGGAGGTAGCCTTGCTGGTTTTACCGGCAAGGCTACCTCCAACCTCGTAATGAGGCCCATTGTCTCAATGGCTGCCGTAAAGGTACATTGAACTGCTAATGCAGGAAAATTGTCTGAACCCCTGGTGAGGCCAAAACTAAATTACAGCGTCCCATAGCCTACTTCAAAAAACAGTGTTGGGGGTTTAGAATCCTCATTGGGCCAAGATGGGTTGCTTAAAAAGCACCTCCTTAGTACCGTGAGCTCAAACTTTTGGTTAAAGAACCATTCTTATATAAGTGCATATACACAAATTGGTGAAATCAACAAATGCAAAAAGACTCAAAAGGAGTTTTAACAATGTATCATGAATTGACACAGAAGTGACAAATGCCCACAGCAGGCGTTCAATAGTGGCCAATTCCTTTCCTCGCCTTTCCCAGAAGCTCACTGTCTCCAGATCCCAGGAATCGTATCCTTCCAGGACTGAAATCTCTGCACTGGCTCCTAGTGGCTGTGAGGATTAAGTTCAAAACCCTCTGCATTGTCCACCAGGCCTTCTGGGGCCTCAATACCTTCAACTCTCTCTTCCTAAATATCTTCCTTCTCCAGCATGGGGTCTGGCATGGATTCACATGCTGATGAATATTCCCCGTCGTCAGGCTGGGAATCCTCGGTAAGGAAAAATCAGTATCAGTTTCGTTTCTGATCTGTCTTTCGTAGTAGTAACCAATCACGTCATACTGACCACAGCCAATGACTGCCCTCTCCCTAAGCCCCACCTCTGGCAGCCATCCTCAAGTGTTGGGATCCTCGTGCTATTGCTCTCGAGCTTTAGTGCGTTTTTCGCGCTTTTTCATAGGAAAATTCTCTCTTTTTTCGGTCAAAAGGGCCTCAAGCTCCACCGTTTCTTTATCCGATCAACGGGGACCCGTGTCGGATTCTTCTATGCCCCTCAAGGGTGAAGATTTCGTCGAGCCACGATTTTGGAGGACTCTAGAAGTTTCTCAGGCCCATCTCGGACATGGCCCCGGAGAAGGGAAGCTCGACGCCCGGAAAGCTGTTCAGGGTCTGCCCTGGATGCCAGCTTCAGAATGTCTTCAAGGAGGACGAACACTCCTTTTACCTCTACTGCCTGCATGAGGACAAGACGCATGTGGAGAAGGACTGTGCGTTTTGCGGGAACATGTCGGAGTGGACCATGAAGGACCGCCATCTGCGTCTCGCCAACTGGCTGGAAGGGAAGAGCCCGTCAGGCGAGAAAAAGAAGAAGAAGTCCGAGTGGTCTTCTAAGACCTTTGAGGGCGCCCCGGCGACAGGGGCCCAACAGAAGGCCAAGCACCGCAAGTCCGCTGGCACCGGGAGCGCCGAACGGTCGGGCTCTTCGGCTGCCAGGCAGGGCGCAACCTCCCCGGCGCCATCAACCACGAGCCAACACTCTGGCTCGGGTAAGAGGAAGTCCGAGCACCCGGCGAAGCTTCTGGAGAGGCCCCGGTCGAGCTCGAAGGCCCCATCGGAGGGGGAGCGAGGCGGTGACCCTCCCCCCCAAGGAGAAGGCGGTGAGCGCACCTAAGGTGGTGAAAGCCTTGATCCATCCGGCCAGGGCCTCTATCGAGACAGTCGTGGCGGCCCTGGCTCAGCCTGTGGAGGCTAGACCAGTGGAGGTGACCTTGGGGCCAGAGTCTCCCTGCCATCGCGGAGGGAGTCCTCTTTCAAGCCCATCGACAGGACCCCCGTGAAACCTCCGACGGAGAATTAAAAGGGGGGGCAGGAGGCCATCGTGGATTCGGCCTCAACCTCTGAAGAGGAGCTGATCGAAGTCTTAAGCCACAGCATTGGCGTGGAAGAAGACCAGCCCATCGGGAGGGACCCCGACGTAGGAGACGACGAGAACGTAGAGGATGCCGACGAGGTTCCTGACCGCCCGCCGGAATCCCCTCAACCAGTGCCGCAAAACAACTCGGCGGCCATTTTGTTGGCTATACAGTCCTTATGCTCGGAGATAAGGACGAAATTGCCGTTACCACCAACGGAGGAACTGCTCCCTATGGGGGACCCGGAGCCAGGCCCTTCTGGGAGCCCTCCTCCTAAGAGAAGGATTCATCATCCACCACCTTTTCAACCATCGCGCCCTGCTCAGCCCTCCTCCCCGTCCACGACCCGTGGGGATGATACGGGGACGGACACGGCCGCGACAGGTACAGACGACGAAGTTTACGACGAGGATCTTCCGTCGTCACCTCCTCCCTGGGCTTCCCTGCCAAAGAGATTGGATCGTTTCATGCCATGATCGCCAGGGCATCCGAGCTTTTCCAGCTCTGCCCAGAAGAGAAGAAGAAGGAAGGTTTCCTTTATCAACGGCGCGAGACCAAGTGCCTTCGGGGGGGGGGGGGGGGGGGGGCATCGGCCTCTACGTCAACCTCCCCCCGGACGGCGAGGGAAAGAAATTGGACACGATGGGGCGCAGTCATATCTCATCGGCAGCGACGATGATTAAGGCTGCCAACGCCTTGGCTATCGTAGCCCGCTACGACAGGGAGTTGTGGTACAAGATCGCCCCCCTGCTGGACTTCCTACCGGACGACAAGAGGGCAGAGGCCCGAGAGATCTTGCAGGAAGGAGAAGTGGCGTCGGACCACGCCATTACGATACCGACGGACATCGCTGACACTGGGTTTCGCCAGTTGGGCAACGGCGTGTGCCTTAGACGGCGTGGATGGCTCAAGGCAACGGACTTCCGCCTGGACGTGCAGACCAGAGTTTTGGATCTGCCGTTCGACGGGAGCAACCTGTTTGGGAAAACAGTGGACGATTCCCTGCAAGCCATCAAGACGGACACGGAGACGGCCCGGGCTCTTGGTGTTCTCCAGCAACGACGGCCGCCCTTTCGGAGCACCGGAGGCAAGCAGGGTGCCTCCAAAGGTTCCGGCGGCGGATATTCCACCTACCGTCAAGCGGCCCGTTCGTCGTCACAGGAAGCCTACAGGGGACAAGGCAAGTCGGGCGGATCCCGCCGTCGTCGCCAGGGAGGACAAGGCGGCAAAGCCTCGTAGAAGCAGGACTGAACCGGCTGTGGGGTCGGGCCCCCACCGAAGCACCCCGGTGGGAGGCCGGCTGGCGAACTTAGTCAGCGTGTGGGAGTCCATCTCCACCGACCGTTGGGTGCTGGACGCCCTGGCCCAGGGTCACGCGCTCGAGTTTCTAAAGAAGTGCCTACGCGTCCCCCCCGTGGCCAGGAAGGAACATCACGTCCCTCAACTTCTCTTGGAGGTAAAGGCGATGCTCAAGAAAGGCGCCATCAAGCTCATCCCAAAGAGGCTTCGGGGCTCCGGAGTTTACTCAAGATACTTCCTCGTGAAGAAGAAGACAGGAGGATGGCGTCCCATCCTGGACCTACGACGACTGAACAAATTCATCAAGGCACAGAAGTTCCGGATGGTCACCCTCCAGCACATCCTGGGTCAGCTGGAGGAGGGCGATTTCCTGTCGTTGTTGGATTTGGAGGATGCTTACTTCCATATCCCCATCCTAAAGGGACACCGAAAGTTTCTCAGATTCGTGGTCAAAGGGCGTCACTACCAGTTCAGAGCCCTTCCCTTCGGATTGAGGTCAGCACCCAGGGTGTTCACCAAGTGCCTCGCACCGGTGTCGGCGCGGCTGCACCTGGAGGGGATCCACGTCTACCCCTACCTAGACGACTGGCTCATCCGAGCAAAGACAAGGGAGCTCGCCGCGGAGCACACAGCGAGGACCGTCCAACTACTCCCGGACCTGCGATTCTCCATAAACTACGCCAAGTCCCACCTGGTGCCCGCGCAAGACGCACTGTTTCTGGGAGCGAAACTCGACACAGTGGCGCTTCTGGCCTCGCCGTCGGAGGAAAGGACGAGGGGCATCTTGGGCAAGGTGCAGCAGATGCTGGTTCCGGACGCGGTCATGGTGAGGTCCATCAAATCCCTCCTCGGAATGATGTCTTCTTGCATTTATCTCATCCGCCTGTGCAGGCTTCGCATGCGCCCGTTACAGGAGTTCCTGGATGCTCACTGGATCCAGACGACGGGCAGCTTCGAGGACAGGATCACACTCGACGAGAGTTTCCGACGAGCGATCCGGTGGTGGGGCATCCATGCGCATCTGACAGCGGGCATGAACTTCCAGACCCCGGGCCACCAGTAGAGTGACCACGGATGCCTCCCTGGAAGGGTGGGGAGCGCACACCGAAAATCTGCACGAGAGAGGCCTTTGGCTTCCGACGGAGAAGTCCCTCCATATCAACGTCCTGGACCTCCGTGCAGTGTTTTGGGCCCTCAGGTCCTTTCTTCCGTCCCTCAAGGGCAAGGTGGTGAGGATCTTCACCGACAACACCACCACCATGTTCTACATCAGGAAGCAGGGCGGTACCAGATCCCCAGCCCTGTCCAAGGAGGCGCAGGATCTGTGGCATTGGGCCGTCGCCCAAGGGATGTTTCTGGTGCCGTTTCATCTGGCAGGAATAAAAAACACCATCGCCGACTCGCTCAGCAGAGAGCTGCGCTCGTGCCACGAGTGGGAACTACGACAGGATCTAGTGGACTGCCTCTTCCGACGGTGGGGCACACCCCAGATCGATCTGTTCGCGACAGCGACAAACTCCAAGTGCCGGAGGTTCGCCAGCAGGTTTCCCCAGCCGAGGAGCATTGCGATGCTTTCTCGTTCCCCTGGGAGGGCCTGTTTCTATACGCGTTCCCTCCATTGCTGTTGCTGATCCAACTCATCAACCAGCTCATGAGGTCACGGTGCAGGATGATCCTCGTCGCACCTGTGTGGCCGAGGTAGATATGGTTCCCGGACCTTCTGGACTTGTCAGCGTCCCCGTCAATCAAGCTGCCAGTGGACGCGGATCTTCTCTCCAGGGAAGGAGGCGCCATCCTCCATCACGACCCGAAGTCGCTGAACTTGCAGGCCTGGCTCCTGCAGCGCTAGAGTTTGGAGGTTATGACATACCTGCCGACTGCAGAGAGGTTCTTGTAAAGGCCAGGGCGTCCTCAACTCTTAAATGCTACGGACACAAATGGAAGAGGTTCTCTGTCTGGTGCCACGCACAGAAGATTAACCCTCTACGGATTACGGCTCCTCAAGTACTGCCGTACCTACTGACGCTGGCCAAGGCTGGACCTGCGCACGCTTCCATCAAGATTCATCTTGCTGCGATCTCCCGATACACCAGAACCACGGGACGGACGTCTTTGTGGTCTCATCGATCGTCTGGTGAAAGAATTCATGAAGGGACTGTTCAGATCGTTCCCGCCGGTGAAGGCTCCGGCCCCGGCGTGGGAGCTCAACGTGGTGCTGACCAAGCTCATGGGACCTCCGTTCGAGCCTCTGCACTCAGCTCCATTGAAGTTCTTGCCGTGGAAAACAGCGTTTCTTGTGGCCATCACCTCCGCACGACGGGTGGGAGAGATCCAGGCCCTTTCCTGCAAGCCCCCGTATTTGACTTTTCACGACACGAGGGTAGTGCTCAGGACACACCCCTCCTTCATGCCCAAGGTGCCGTCGGACTTCCACCTCAACGAACCCTTGGTGTTGCCTGTTTTCTTCCCGTCGCCTTTGTCGCCGGCTGAAAGGACTTTGCACTCGCTGGATGTGGCTAGAGTGCTGAAGTTCTACGTGGACCGCACAAAGAGTTTTTGAAAGACGTCACAACTTTTTGTGAACTTTGGACCTGTCAATCAGGGGAAGGCTCTCTCAAAGGCTTCCATTTCCAGATGGCTCTCCGGCTGTATCATGTACTGTCATCGGTTGGCAAACCGACCGCTGCCCGGCCGTCCGAGAGCCCATTCCACCAGAGCGATTGCAGCTACCACGGCGTTCCTATCTGGTGTGCCCCTGCTGGATATCTGCAGGGCTGCTACGTGGAGGTCGACGCACACCTTCACGAAATTCTACTGCGTCGACCGGGATTCCAGGGAGGAGTCCAGGGTCGGCCAGGCAGTGCTGCGCAACCTGTTCGCTTAAGGTGAGCCTGGTGAGGAGGTAAGAGATGCTTAATGTTGAGTTGTTTTATTGCTTAATGTTGAGCCTGTTGCCACCTCCCGTGGTTGTGCATGTATGTACTGCTATGTATTCTTATATTCATGAGCATGTGAATCCATGCCAGACCCCATGCTGGAGAAGGAACAAGTTACTTACCTGTAACTGTTGTTCTCCAGCATGGGTCTGGCATGGATTCACATACAAACCCTTCCGCCTACCCCTCTGCGGCTCTTCACTTGGTCATACTGCCACTTTCCGTGCTACCAAATCTGAGGATGGCTGCCAGAGGCGGGGCTTAGGGAGAGGGCAGTCATTGGCTGTGGTCAGTATGACGCAGAGATCAGTGATTGGTTACTACTACGAAAGACAGATCAGAAACGAAACTGATACTGATTTTTCTTTACCGAGGATTCCCAGCCTGACGACGGGGAATATTCATGAGCATGTGAATCCATGCCAGACCCATGCTGGAGAACAACAGTTACAGGTAAGTAACTTGTTCTTTCTCGAGCTCTTCGCTCATCTGCCTCCATCTCCCTCAAGGTCAGTCGCTTCTCCAAGCAACGAGTTAGTGGTAGATCTCTTTCTTCGGCTGGGGACTCCCTCTGGAACAGCTTCCCTGCCTCCCTTAAACTTTAGGAGAACCATCTCCGGTTCCAGAAACATCTCAAGACCTTCCTCTTTGCTTCTGCTTTCTCTCCTCCTCTCCCCTGCTGAACTCCTGACTGAAACTGGACTGGCCACCTGGCTACCCTCTGATTTCGGGCCAAGGTCCCCTCCCCACCAGCTGGACACCTGCACTGCCTCCCGGGCAACCCCTGCACTTGGGGGCTGTTTCTGTATCCCTACAGTCCCCAACAGCTCTTGACACTTGATGTCTGCACTTACCCCTGCACTTGCCACATGGGGGCCGCACTTTTTATCTATTGTTTTTATTTTTTTAATGTATTTTTTACTGTTGATTCTATGTGTTGCACTGCCTCCCCCCGCACTTGTGCATTCTCATTGTCACCTTGCCTAGTAAGATCGTTGTATCTGTCTTCCCTCTCATCCCCCCACCCCCCGCTCGCTTGCCTCGTTGCGCCTTGAAACACTTGTGTATAGGCTTGTTATAAATTCCATATCATATCATATCATCATTTCAGAAAAATATTCCTTCCTCTTCGCCAGTCTGTCTGTCAGGGGTATGCTAGCAAAACTGCATCTGTGTCCTTTAAAAACACATCATCAAGAGGTACAAAGCAACAGCCACGGCCGGTGCCCACGGTCAAGGAATTCCCGCAGAGGTCTTGATAGTGGGCATTCCCCTTTAAAATGCTCACAAACAAAATGTTCTGTATAGCAGTCCGTAATATCATTCACATGATCTCCCAAAAAGTGAATAAAACCTAGGGGGCCAGTCATTATGTGTTTTGAAATACTGTTTTTATTTGTCACCGTTTTCTAAAAACAGAGCCAACTCATAATATGTTGAATTAATGTTCAGAATTGTAAGTTACATCAAGCATATTTCTAGCGGTGTGAGGGAAGGGGATAACTGTTTTGGACGTGATCAGGTTTTCATTTGTACTATTTAAACATAGCATTTCCTTTAAAGGGACCAGGTTGACAGGCCAGACAAAAAAAATGAGATGAGTGGATTCAATGTGGGGTCAAGTTCTGGGAAGAGTCTTATTACTCTAAATGTATACGAGTAAGATTGTGAGCAGGGTGAGGAGAGTGGATGGGAATGTGTTGCATATACGAATTGATATTGGAGCATGGAAGCGAAGCGGGTCAGATGGAAAAGCTGCCCATTTCTGGAGTAGGAGAGGGGGAAGAATAGGGATTGTCCCTCCATTAATGATTGCCTAGCCTACTTGTACTCCTCGTGTGCTGAAGTGTGAATTTATGACAAATACCCTGGAATTCTGTTTTAGCATGATTATTACAAGGAGGTAAAAGATCAGTAATGAACAATGTTTTTGAAACAAGTTTTTTTTACACTACTTAACTATGTATTTAATATCAACGTTATTTATATCAATGGTGTTTAGACAAACAATGTTCTAAAAATTATGAAAACACATACCCATCCACAACCTATAAATATTCACAGATTCAGAATAATCTTTTTGCCCTCTGTATTTTCTTTGTGGCCTCTACAATCTCATGTGTCTCTGGAAAGTTGCATCTTAATTTCATGAAATCATGACCGATATATTTTGCAGGACATTGATCTATGTGGCTGGGCGGATCAAAGGGGGTACGATCGATCTTTACATTTTCCCCTCAACTGCTTATAAGTATCAAATAAGCCATGCTTTCAACATGATCTAATACTGAAAAAGTGGTTTTATCCTCTCACAGGAATAGAGCAATTCCAAAATTCATGGCTTAATTGGAGATTCAATATGCAGACACTGTTTACAAATCTCCTCATAGATATAAGTGAGAAGTTAACCATTTTTCCTGCCTTGTATTATCCCATAAATTGCACCCGAGTTTCCAGAGAAACAAGTCCCAGAAAAAGCCAAACACCAGTTTCCACATCAATCCCTAAACTCTTTTCAACCATTTCAGGTCCCCTAAGGGCCACCTTTCTGCACCATAAAGAACATTGGCAACACCTTCAGCTTTATAGGGCTTTATTAGGTAGGTGCAGGGTTGGATTGACCCCTCATGGGCCGAAATAGTCCCAATGGAGTAGGGGCCGGTTTCTGGCCATGCCTGAGCCGGTTTGGGGAAGAAAAAAAAACGCCTGCACTGGCATAATTCATCAGAACAAGGTAACACATGTTACCTTGCTTTGATGATTGATTTGCATGCATGATGTGTGCATCATAAATTATGATGCATGAATCATTCACATGATGCTGCACCATGCAAAGTTGAGGGGCGTGGGTCGCCAGCGGCTGTCACCGTGACGCCACTCCAGGGGGCACAGTGCCCCCTGGAGTGGCTGTGCTGTTATATTAATGATAAATATGTATTAATGATATTAGTGATAAACGACAAATTTAAAAGTAGAATAAGCATCCATTTCGGACTATGTATTTTGCCTTTCGCAAGTTTCAGTAACAGTAACAGCATGCATTTTTTTCTGCTGTTGTCTCTGTTACGATCATCACAAGACATTCCATCTCGGTGAACTCGGTCACTTGAAAAAATCCTTGTGCCTAAAAGCTTCTTTACAGTGTAGAAATATTTGACCATAGCACATCAAGTGGCCATTGACTTCATTGTGCCACAATTAATGCTTTGTTGTAATATGTCTATCTTTCCCATCTCCCTGGCATGCTGTTCAGGATGTTTGCATGTATGAGGTAACGAGTGCTCAGAGTATGATATGATATGATAAGGCATTTGTAACGCGCCTATACACAAGTGTTTCAAGGCGCGACGAGGCAGGGGGGGGAACAAGGGGAGACAGACAACGATCTTACTAGGCCAGGTGTCATTCAGATCGCGCAAGTGCAAGGGTTGTCCTGTGAGTGCTCTGCTTTCCCCTATTTTGCCATTCTCTGAAGCCTGAAAGTAGATGCATGCAGGCTGGACATGCAGCCAACTTTGCACCAGACCTGCAGATGAACTTAACTGGTATGCTGTTAAATCTCAGTTAACAGTTTAATGGTATCCACTACAAAATAATTGCTCATTTTACTATAGCTGATATGATAGCTCAGTGGGTTGAGCGCTCACAGCTGCGATGTGTGTGTGATCTGCAGGTTCAAATCGTCGCGGGTGGATAGCTCAGCTGCAACACAGGTATGATCTCCAGGTCCGTGCTTAGAAACCTCTGGGTATTAAGCGCGTTATAAATAACCTATCCTATCATATTTCAATCCCAGCAAGGCTATCTCAGCCTTTCATCCTTCTTGGGTCGATAAATGAGTACCAACACAGATTGGGTGATATTGCATGCATATTTGTTCTATAAAAAAAGAGCTTAAGCGTAAGTGCTATACAATAACATATTATCATTTGGCCTTGGACGTCTGCTTGCCTTCACAGTAATTCGACAATATGGATCTATACACCCATATTTATTGTAGTGTACTTAGGAACCATGCTATTTGATGCCACTTCCTGTTTTGTCAAGGGGTGAAAGGTCGTGTTTCATCACTTCCCAGGATGTCACTTTGGTGTGGGGTCAAGTGACATCACTTCCTGTGATGTCATCAGAGGTCAAGGGTCGTGAGGCGAGGCGTCGGCCACTTTTTTGATGCAAGGGGTGGGCAATTTTTTGGGGGGATTCTGGGCCTATTTCTTGTCCCAGTCCTACCCTGGTGTTTAATATAGTGCAAGGTCTCATTTCTGAGGCAACAAGGTGCTAAGATCTTCTTTTAGGACAGATCAACATGGCCAAACCTCTTCTCTGGCAAACAACCAGGTCATTAAAATGCATCTAAAAGTGACGTGGTCATCCATAGCACACTTTGAAAAGGGTAAAGAATTACATTGCTTTTACAGCTGAAGTACAAATGAGGGACCACTCCTCTTGTGATCTTTGAATGTATAGCCAGCATATGGGCTGAAGGAGATCTAAGCTGTCTACCAGGTGCGTAATCGGAGAAACTGTTCCTAATCAGTGCAGATCCTCCTTTGAAGTATGGCTCATGCACAAGAGACTGTGCTTTAAAATCCACCCTTTTGGCTACTGGCAGCCAATACTAGGTGTGCAATGCAGGCAATGTATGATCATCGCACTTGAAAAGGAAAATCAACTTTGGAGCTGCATTTTGAATTTACTTGGGCAAGGATTTTGTAGGAAGCGTCATATAAATAGTGTCACAGTAGTCAAGCCTATTGGCTTCATTAACTGAACCTTCCTTGAGTGAAGTAACCGAGGAAACATTTTAAGGTTTTCAGTTGGAAAAAACAGCTACTGGTCACCTAGCTGATTTGGCCATTCAGAGATAAATCTGGGTCAAGCCAAACCCCAAGATTCTGCACCAACGAGGAAAGCTTAAGACTGGGGTCCAGTGCTGATGGCCAGAAATTCCACTCCCTGAGACATTTCTCCCCTGACGTGTTAGACCTACTGCGTTTGAAGATACTTATTTCGGTCTTTTCTTCATTCAATTGGAGATAATTTGATGTTATCCACGTTTTCACTTGTTCAATGCAGTTTACACTGCTGTATTGGGTTGTCGTAAGGTTTACCAAGGTGAATAATGGGCTGCGTGTTATCAGCATACATATATCAAGTTATATTGAAGTCCTGCACCAGATCCCCCTATGGTTTCATATAGAAATGGAATAAAAGCGGGATGAGGACTGAACACTCAGTGACCCCTCAAGTGATGTCTCGTGGATGATTGCAAATGTGGAAGGTTAGCTGGCAGCTTTTGATTGGACAAAAAGGCTTTAACACATTACACGCATAGGCCTGCATCCCAAGCTCATAAATACGGTTCTAAACAATTTCATCATTAAGGCTCCCGACTTTATGCTATTTATTTTTTCAACATCTTCATCTGTTTTTATCCATATTTATTTTTTAGTCATTTTATCTGTATTTATCCCTGTGCAACTGGTGCTTTTCCGCATTTATTCAAATGAAAACCGTAGCGCTCTGATGCCTGTAATGGTAAACTCAGAGAGCGGAGTTCTTCTGCTTCAATGTAAGATCCATGATCACCTTAAAAACAAACCGCTGCTCTTTTTGCTGATGTGTTGACCATTTCTGTACCCTTTAACTGCCAAGAGTTTTCCAAAAAGGCCAAGGCCTTTTTTGGTGATTTTGGTATGTTGCTATTCATGCCCTTGTAATGTTTTTGTTACATGAGATATCTTGGCCAAATTTAGCCCCTTTTGTCCCACATGTATCCGAGTTTTCTGTAGGGAGGTGAGAGAAAATAACCAAAAACATTTTGGGCTTTTTCAGAAAATGGCAATAGAATTATATAAAAAGAAGCCTGTGTTTTTTTTCTTGTAAGAGCTATGAACTGTGCTGAATTCGCCATTATCCAAGCTTTCAAGAACAGGTTGAATGGAAACCAAAAAAACATATTTTGATATGGTTACCAGCCGTTCTGTGAGAGGTAGGCGATTTTTGCCCTTTTTTTCCAATAGGACATGCGTGGACGGAATGCAAGAGGAGGGTAGGAAAGCTGAATGGGAAGACAGAAAGGCATACATTTCTGAAAAGCAGACAAAATTCCAAGTTTAGGAAGGGGTGATTTGCGCAGGTCAGGCAACAACCATGTAGTGGAAAATACCATAGTTTGAGGAAAAATTGAAAAAATTACAGACGCAAAGGTATGTGTTGGCCCGGTAAGGCAATGGGTACTGTCAATTTTGAGAAAAGCAATGCCCCGCAACATTCCCAACACAATTTTCCGACATTTTCCTCTGCTCACCCACCGAAAAAATGCTGCTAACACATGTCCTACCTTCCCGCGTTCCCACAGGTGTCCTGACGAAAATGGTACCTCGCATTTGTGGGTGCACCTACATGGGTGCAAAGGGAAAATTTGGGCCTGGGGTGTCGAAGCCACCAAGCAAAACAACGAACCCCATGCATTGGGGTGGGGGAGGAGGGCCACCCCCCCTTTCATTATAAAATAAATCCTGGTGGTCTAGTGCCCCCACGCCCCCAAATTTAAAATCTTTTTTTTTTTGGTCCCTTCCCTAGGGGCAGATTGGCACCCATCTGCCCCCAGGGGGGCTCAACCCTGCCGCCCCATCTTTTGGGGGGGCCTGTCCCAAGTTTTCTGGTGGCCTCTCCCCCCACCCCAAATGGATGTGGGGGCATCTCAAGTATCCCTCCCTCGGGGCAGATGCCCCTTCCTAGGGGCAGAAATCTGCCCCCAGGGAGGGCTACATGAGGTTCCCCCATCCACTTGGGGTGGGGGGGGAGAGGACCACCCCCCTTTCACTATAGAATAAATCCTGGTGGTCTAGTGCCCCCCCAATCTAAACTTGTTTATTATATATTTTTTTGGCCCCTTCCATAGGGGCAGATGGGCACCCATCTGCCCCCAGGGGGGCCCAAACCTGCAGCCCCATGCATTGGGGGATGGGGGGGAGGACTGCTTACATAGTAAGCAGCCCCCTCAGCCCCCACGTCACAAACAGATCCATGGTGGTCTTGTGGCGTTGCTAAGTCCGCGCCCAGCAATGGTTCAAAAAAGGTGTCGTTGGAAAGGGGAGAGTCTCCCCTTTCCAACGACACGTCCCTCAATCTGAACGGCACAATAGTGCCGCAGATCGAGGCAGAGGAAGGTGGACACTTGCCTTTCATATTCCCTTCGGCAGCCGAAAATGGCTGCCACAGTGAAAATGACTTTGTTTCATGTCAAAACGCAGTACGCGTGCAGACGTGAAACTGAAAGAAACCCAAACCCTGGGCCGTGAGGAGGAAACTTTGCAGGGATCGCACAAAATGAAGTGCCAAAAAGGACGAGCTATCTCGTCCTTGTCCTTGGCAAGAGGAACATAATGCCAAGGATGAGATAACTTGTCCTTGGCACTTAAGGGGTTAAACAACTTCAAAGAGAAATGCAGAACGTTTTTTAGCTTCTTCTTTGTTAATTTGTACAGCCATTGGCCTGCAAAGCATAATTGATACCCTGAATAGCTCATCTCTGGACACAAGAATTTTCCGCTTTTTACAAATAAATACTGAAAGGAAACCGTGATTTCGGTCTGTAGTTATGTATAAAAACAGAAAACTGACAGCCTTAGTCATCATCCACTGTATCGAATGCCGCTGACAAGTCTAGGAGAATAGGAGAATAACAACACCCTGCCCCCTAATGTCCACCCACACCTTTAGGTCATCCTTTGTGTGAGAAACCTGAATGTATTCTCCCAGGTAGAGCCCATGAATCCCTTATCCCGGTGGCTAGGTCATGGTCATCGATGTTGGATCCAGTTCCTGGGGGTGGACCAGTGGGAAAGGATCACCTAGGTGAGGGAGACCCAGGCTATGCTTGGGAGAATATCCAAGGTGAGGCGCGGTCTGTACCAAGGAGGTAGAAGAGGATGAAATCCCTTAGGACTTCGTAGATTACAATACATCTGCCTCCCCCCTCCCATTAAATCTCTCCTACCCAGATCCAATAAACCCTCCGTATAGAACCCATCCTCTAAGATCTCTAACCCGCTTGCATCCCATCCTAACAACCCCAGACATTCGTTTCCACCTTCTTCTGGTTATATTGTCCCGAACACCCAATCTACTATGACAGAACACTACTATTCCCTCAATCCCCTATGTTCTGTTCTCTATCCCGGTCATTCTCATCCATTTCACAAACCTTCCCTATCCCATCCCGTAGGATACTCTGGCACCCCAACCCTTCCCCTTTCCAATACAAAGACTATAATTCCCGATAACAGCTTATCCCCATCCTACCACGCAAAACATGTAGAAACTCTACTTCTCCCCTTTACCAACACCAACACTTTTCCCCTATGTAGAAAACACCAGACTTGTAATATAACTGTTTACCCGACATGTCCCGACATAAGGGTCAGGCAAAGTCAGGCAATTGACCTAAATTACACTCACCTGATGGCTCTTCCTTTTCCACACAGGGATAAAAGGTGGCGCAAGAGAGCACAGTATGAGCAAGGTGAGCACGACAGACAGCACGACGAGACGGCTAACCAGGCAGTTCGAGAGAAGGAGAAAGGCAGCGGTAATGGAGAGGGTGGCGAGGAGAGAGGCCACCCTGCCCTTTTCAACCCAGGCCCACAGACCCTTTGTGGAAGAGAGCGTAAGGCTGCGAACAATAGCTCAAGTGTCTTGCAGCAGATGTCAAAGGTACACTGGGCAAGCCTACGCCGATAAACAAGAGGGAGGCTCCCGCGACCGTACTACATGCCTTGACTCCAATGAAGAGAAAAGGCCAGCGATTCATCACAGCCGGTGAGTCGAGGGGAGAACCGATAGGAACTGGGCTGTGTTGAATGGAAATCGCAAAGTAGCAAGTTTGAACCAAGTTCAATGAACTGTGAAAAGTGGTGTTAATGGAGGAGACCAACTGCAGAGGGAAACCGGCATCACGTGCGTTCTAACTCAAGAGACTCTGGTTGATCCCCATCTGAGTGAAACTACGGATAGCAGATGGCTGTAGGAGAGCCACCAAAATAGGTCAAAGTGGTAATACCGGAGGTCAAGCAAATTCCCCAACAATCGAAAGACTTTGATCTACAAACTGTGTAAAAGAAGTGAAGTGAAGTGAATCCCATAAACATTTTGTGAATGTGAAATTAGCAAGAATGAACCCGTCTAAAGTTACAAAAAACATTGTGTTGACAGAATGAACCCAGCCGAGGGATGTCCACCAGAACTGTTTAAAAAGACATTAGGAGTTGCAAAAGCAGAAAGAGTTGTGAAAGCAGAAAGGGGTCTGTGCCCAGAAGACGGGGACCCACGGGTGAAGAATCCACACCCTAAGTGAAAGTAGAAATCAAACTGTCAAATGTAAGAAGAACTATATTTCAGTCAGAGAAATCGAGAAGGGTCAGCGCCCAGAAGAGGGGGACCCAGTGAAGGAGAGCCAAGGTAAACCTGACTGAGAAAGGCTAAAAGAATCAAAAAGGGGTCAACGACCAGAATAGAGACACCCAGGGGTGACTCATTAATGCCCCACTACTGTGTGAATTGAACTTTAAGTTGGTGCAATAAGACGGGTCAGCGCCCGGAAGAGGGGGACCCAGGGGTGCACCATTATCACTCTAACGAACTTTCATTTTGCTAAAGGAACTTTTGTTTTATTATTTAGAAAACATAAGGCCCTCGAAGTCGAGAGACTTTTGGTAAAGGAAACTTGCCCATCGAAGAACCTGATGGCCGAAGCTGAACTATCGTCTCGTGCTGGAGAAGCTTGAGCGTGTGCTGCTCCAAGATCCCCCATTGTTCCGCGCTGAAAACGTGGGCAAGGGACTGGCAATCACATCCTGACTTATGATTTGAGAACAAGTCTTTCTTTATTGAAGCCCTATGCCACACTTCTTTTATATTTAGCATAAGGATTGACAATAGGTTTTTTTCTTAGTATAGGCCCCTTTATTTTGACACAACGCCACTGGGACTGCCTTATTTTCATTTAATGGGCGACGCTTGCTCCCATCTTAGATTTAGGTTTAGGTTAGGCGTTCCGCCCCCCCCCCCGCATTCATATTTCAATAAACACCCTTGAACTGTGATCACTTGTGTCTGTCTTTACTGTTGCCACCATGAGTTCCTTACAGTTGCTAATGATGACATTGTTTCTGTATTGTAACCTGTCCGAAAACTGGTCTGAATTTCATCTAGCCAGTTGCTTCTTCCACAGAAGTTTATAATTGGGAGGTTACCTCTGCCTCAAGCAATTTACCCACATAGGGTAATTGGGGGTAATAGGCTATAGCCCCCGCATCGAGAGTCTAAACTGAGCACGTTTACTGTACAGTTCCTCGTTGAGGCCATCCCATTTCAGCTTGTCACTGATTGGAACACTCAAATATTTTCTGCCGTATACCGGCTCGATCGGATTGCTCTGGTTTTGCCAACTGTAAGAATTGGTCTACCATTTATAGCTAAAGTGCACAATTTCTGTTTTTTTAATAACTAATTTCTAAGACATGATCATTGGAATATTGGTAGCGGTAGTTTGGAACCTGCTGAAATACGATCAGCATTTAATCCAATGAGATAAGATCATCAGCAGCACATGCCAACCAAATGCATACGCATTGATCCTAGCTTAGGCAGCAAGAGGCGCAACTTGGCCTGCCCTATTGCAAGTCTGTAATATAATTATTCAGTAAGATAGTCACAATCATTATTAGTGCTATATTTTTTACAGAATATTCTGTAATACAGGTGTATCCAAGTCCTAACCCTGATCCAAAACCATGTCACTGTTTTAGGATCCACACAAAATGCCTTTGAATTAATGAATCCAAATGGCAGTCCTATAAATAATTAGTGGATATCCTGAAAACTTGGTGTGGTTTGGACTCTAGAGAACCAGGCTCTGAGTACTATGTGTGTGTGTCACAAGACAGAAATTACTTCTAGTGCGCTTTGCACATCCTGAATCTGTGTGCCATTTTAATTAATCCTTGCCTAGATTATAACAAAAAAAACCTGATGTGGGTTGGATTATAATTAATTTGACTGTACTAGACAACTCACTGCAGAGATTTGCATTTTTATATATAAACATGATAAAACAGGTAATTGCTAATTCCCAATTTTTCCTTTGTTTTTCAGAGCCATGGTGTCCTGGAAAGGGATTTACTTTGTATTTGCTCTGTTTGTTGGAAGTTTCTTCGGCAGTGTCTTCATGCTTGGGCCTTTCCTTCCTTTGATGTTTGTGTCTCCGAGTTGGTATCGCTGGATCACTGATCGCATCGTGGCAACCTGGCTCACACTCCCAGTGGTAGGTTTTCAAATCAACTAATGTTTGACTGTCGCCATAGTTATCCACATCGAAACGGGTGTAGGGCTTTGGAGCACTTTTCATTGCCCTTAAAGTACGCTTTTACTCGCTCTGTAGTCTTGAGAAGCATACTGTGTGTTAACCTGCATTTCCTGGGTGTTGAGAGTGGGAAACTTGAGTCACACATATTGATTCCTTCCTCTTTCGTATGCTCCTGAACATGCGTGCTGTAAAGGCTCACTCCCCGACTTACCAATGCAAACTTAGAAAATATGACACATCCCAGTAGGGAATGAGACTAAGAGACTAAGAGAACAGGTTGCACGATTAATAAGTCTTCATAAAATTGGCATCCAGAGAACTCTACTGCCTCGAGAGCACTCTGGCAAACAATACACTTACATGGAAATATAAAGCAAAACAGCATCATCGTTGATGTCATTAACATAGCGTATTACATTAGTACAGGATTGGTTGGGGAGAGATGTAACATATAGTCCTGTAGGCGCTGCTTCTTCCGGATAGGCTTCGTAGTTGGCGGGAAGGTGAGCATCACGAAATCCAGCTGCCTGTGTCCGGGAGGGGTGAGGGTTAGGTCACGGCGAGATAGATTTGACACTAAGCCGGCATGAGAAACTACCACTAGACATATAATAAACAATCATTGATATACCTTTGATTAAATCTTGCAAACCTATCAATTGCATACACATGATTACATCATCTTTCATTGGGACTTTTATGAGGTACAGGGCTTAGGGGGCTTGTTCCCCGTGATAACCTGGGCGACTGGGCGGTTCGGAGCTCATCAAGCCGACATATGACATATGTTAGTTTTAGGACACAATATACTGCGACAGAGGTCTGGATTTAGTGGGGGCACTCTGGGGTGGGCTGCACAGCATGGTCACACTTCTGGTACATCAAGGGAATACCTTAGGAGGGCACAGGGTTACATTGGCAGTAATTTTCCAATAGCGGGGGCAAGGGATGTTAGGCAGAAACCTGTGCAGTTCCCTTAGGGACCACTGCAAAAGATTTAAGACTACAGGTGTTTGGCAGTAAACCCACTTGGTAGCAGTCTGTACCACACAGATTCACTTGGTAGCTGTGGCTGAGCAGTCAGACTTCCCTCAAGAAGAGTTAGGCAGTATATAGAGTATACACAATAGGTACAGAGATACAGTAGCACAAGCAAACACTGACCAGAGCTTTGGTGTAAAAGTATATAATTATTTATTTAAAGACACACTTGTAAATTACACTAGCACACAAGAGGTAAGTAAATTCAACACACAGTCACTATTATATATATACAACCCTAATTGCTTATTAGACAAGTCTTAATGAGAAACACCACTTATTTTCAGACAGAGGTGAGCGCTTAGCATAAGATGGCACTCTAATAAGTTATTAAAAAGGGAGGGGACAAAGGCAGAGTTATGAAGCACACAAATTTCAATACTTTTCAAAGAACCACAGGGAGGCAGGTTAGGCAAAGTCTACTGGAGAGCAAGGAAGTTCAAATGCCAGGCCCACTCTTAGAGAGAGCAAGCGAAATGTGTCCAGGATCACACAGAGGGGTTATGCCCAAAGAGTCTTGTAGATAGTTTGCACACAAAGAATGAAATTAAAGTCAGGAAAAGTTAGCTAGGTTGTCCCAGGCCATCCCAGGTTAGAAAGTCGAGGCTTTACTGTCACCCCGAATGATCTGTCGCAAGGGAAGCCAGGCGGGACACAGTACCTTAAGTGGGAAGGATGCTCCAGCAGGGGCAGTTGTTCCTGGCAGCGGGTGCAAGTCGGTGTTTCGTCCAGAGGAAGAGGAGGTCTCGACGTGGAGGAAAGATGAAGGTCGTTGCACTGCCAGGGAAGAAACCAGCCGCGGAGTTCTCCGGTTAAAAGGTACTACCCTTCTATTCGCGGTATTGGTAAACCGTGGTATTTCGGTTACCGGAGTGCTTGGCACGGGCAAGGCGGCCACGAGATGCTCCAGGGAGGCGAAAAGAAGGTAAAACTGGTTATCCCCACCAGTCAAAGGAAGAAGACTCTCCGGACTGGAGATCTCCTCTGTCGTCGGGAAAAGGGGTGAGACGGTTCAGCAGGGCTCCACCGGTGGTGTCGTCGTTGCAGGTCGGCTCAACTTCTCCCTCCTCGGATACTTAGGTCCTGTGGCGACTTCTGAAGTTCCAGTCCCCAAAGCCCTGCTTTTATGTAGCAAACCCACATTCATTCAGCCTAGCTGTCAATCAAACATGCTAAGTGGTGAGCCGGCCGGCTCACCACTTGGGCCAATCACACAAGAGTGCGACTTGAGTTGCCAAGGCAACTCAGTCCAGGGTGCCTAAACCCCCTGTGGTACCCAGACAGAGTGGCACCACTTTTGGAGGCTTCTGTGTAGAAGCCAGCCAAAAAGTGGAACAAAGGGCCCGACTTGGGTTGGAGTCACAGAAGAGAACACAAACGCCATTTTAGAATCGAGTTCTGGCAAAAAATACCAACCGGTGAATTAATATTAAATAAATAAACCGGCGGTGTGTTCGAGGCTATAGGAATTAAATAATTAAAGTTGGTAGCCTCGAACAATGGAAAAATCCCATCGAGATATATTCGAGGTCGAATATAAAAAGTAGTATCCACAGCCACCAGCCAAAACTCGATCAGGGGGGACGGAGACGTGCCCCCTCAAACAACAGACCCCGGGGCAATCGAATTGCCCCGACCAATACGTCCACAATATGATGGTTTGTACTGGTTTCTGTTCATAATTTGGGACTAGTAAAGCCAATGGTGACTTTACATGCCCTGGGAGACAGTAGTCAGTCCCAGGGTATGGAGTCTATGTTTGGGGGTCGCTACGACACCCCTGGGTTACGGCACGGAGGGTGCTGTGTAACCCACATCAAAAACACATGGAACCCTATGGAGTAAAAGACCCCATAGCCCATAAAACACATGGAAAGACAAAGGAACACCTCAAATCATGTCTAAGAGTGGGAGTAACCTTTACAGAGAATTCTCCCTAACAAGGGAGTAGGAGCAGATTTGTGGAGATGGATGAGCTACAAGGCATGGTTCGAGCCGGTTCACACACAGGACAGTGATCACAGAGGAAGAGTGAAATGATACATTTTACTATTTGTTTCAATTATCCCCGGCACATCCGTGAGAAAGGGATTTGTGAGGCTTTCAGACAGTGGAAGAAAAGGTGGGGGCCATGAGCGTGTGGTGCGCAGCGCTGCAGAGGGGAGAGAAGCATTTTTGTATTATCAGAGTGAGGCCTAGCCCAAAGATGGAGTCGAGGGCACACAAAATGGAAGCCAAGTGTATCCCGCAATAGCCCCATTTATGCTGTTAGCATAAGGGCAATGGAGGCGTCCCCCGCTAATGCGTGAGAAAGTGGTCCTTATTGTGCAGAATGTACGATGGGGCCACAACGCGCTGTCACTCCCACACAGTGCCTACAGGCGGTTCAGCTCTGGCGCACTATGGGAGGTATGCTGTGCTACTTATTTTTTATTATTATTTTATCATACCTTCTATTAGAAATGTTCATGAGTTACAACAGAAATTGATATATTGAAGATCCGAGAAATGCTACAATACAATATAATATAGCATAGTGGTATCCATCTAAGAAAACTCCTTACAAGTGCATTCATCGGATGAATATAATACATGCATGGATTAGCCTAACCAAACTTAAATCAAACCAACCTAAAAACGGCAACCAAACATGGATTCAGTTTCGCGCTACAAGTCTCATATAACATGGACGATGTGGCTGAGATCAAGTCCTTTCTCTAGTAGGTCTTTCCACACATGTGTATATGTATATATATATATATATATATATATATATATATATATATTTGTATCTGCTTGTGTGTGAAATATTTAAGTGGTGCTGCCCCTATGCTCTGTTTGTCCTTCGATAGCAGGATGCCAAATTCTTTCTTGGAGCTCTTGTATACAGGAACCTTACTGCCCCATAGCTACTGGTAGACGTTGGCCACACGTGCTTAGGAACACTCTCTCTCGGTCCTGCATTCTGTAGATCAACCTCTCATATGCCTCCTCTATATTATGTCGGCTACCCAGGTCTTAACCTGGGATATGTTTTGCATGCCCCATGTCCTTCATTTAATACCAATAAAGAAGTAGTTAACCACTACTTTTACAGAACTGTAATGTTTCCTATGGATGTCCTGTCGTTTAAAATGCATATTTAGGATTTAGTGAAATCCTTTTTCCTAATGTAGTCTGAATACTTTTATATGTGTCTTCCCAATATTCTATACATTTTACGCAGGACCGTCATAATGTGTGCATAATATCGGCATCTTGTGCCTTGCATCTCCTGCGCGTGGCATGGTGCTTTAGTCCCACTGCTTGTAACTTTCTAGGGGTCCAATACCACCATTGTAGTATTTTGAACTGCATGAACATAAGCCGCGCCTACCCGGACCCATGTCACATATCTCTCCATGATACTGTCAACCAACTTGTCATTCGGCTGCGGATCGTCTTTCTTGCTGTTGTCGTTATAGAGGGAGCCCCTTAACGTGGTATAGATATTTCCTATCTGGGATTTTTTCCCCTCCCCAATGACTAATGGCTTTTGCGACCGGAGACCAATTTGTGATCTTTATGCAATGTTCTGACGCAATGGGTAAGCTGCATATATTTCCAAACCTCTGTTGGGCCTAAGTGATATCTGGCATGAAAGTAGTTTTAACTTAGTGGCTTCTTTCCATCGCTTATATCTGTAATATGCTGTATCATCCTGTGTTCCCCTCCTGCCCATTTTATACTGCCCCCTACTATCCTCACTGCCTTGGTGTTCCAAATGGGGCTTCTAGGTGCTAGTTACTGTCTATCTTGTCCAATGAGTGAGCTCTTTCCCAGGCCTTTATAGTGAATCTCAAGACTGGGATTTTTTGTCTCCCAACACTCTCGTCATCTACCATTGCTACACCCTCCCTCTGTCCTATATTTTGCTCCAGTTGGGCCCAAGTCAGATCGTCATCCGATTCTCCTGAGCAACGCCACTGCCTGGGAGAGTTGCTGCGCCAGATAATACAGTTCAACATTAGGTAAATTAAGGCCTCCTGTACCAATGGGTGCATATAGCTTCTCCAGTTTCAGTCTCGGTTGCAAGTTACACCATTCAAAGTCTTTTATACCACATAGTATCTCCGTCATCAGAAGAGACACGACATCTAGAGGTAGCATGCTGAAAGTGTCATTTAGTTTTGCTATTATCACCATTTTAACAATTAGCACTCTTCCCAGATGGATAATTTCAGTGCCGTCCATTTTGGCCATCTCTAAGCATATTGTGTTCCAAACCTTTTCTGTGTTGTCTTTAATCATATCAACCAGACTCTGATTTAAACTTAGTCCCAGGTATTTCATGCCTTTTGTTACCTATCCGATCCTCTGGCCATCTAAGCTTTGTTGGGGTGTGTTTTTGTTTAATGGCATCTCCTCACATCTGTCCCAATTTATCTTGTATCCTGAGAAGGCAGAGAAATCTTGTATGACTCTCACGAGCACCTTGGGGGAGGGGGTTGGGGATCAGCTACAGTCAACATTATGTCATCTACATTGACAGGGCTTTAATTTCCCCTACTGGTGGTCAGCCAATTTCTGTATTCTTTCTAATTGCCATAGATGGGGGTTCCAATGCCAGTGTCAATAATAACTGTGAGAGAGAGCAACCCTGCCTGGTCCCTCTATTGGTCTGATATTTTTCTGAGATATAACCCCCTGTGTTTCCCCAGGCACTAGGGTGTGGATATAGTAACTTTATCTTCCTTATGTAAATTTCACCTAAACCAAATCTTTTAAGCTTCGAAATAGGTACCCCCATTCAACCCTATCAAACACTTTCTCTGGTTAATGGAAAGTGCTACTCTGGGGTTGCCTTCTCTCTCCTGCTAAAGCGTATGTAGGAATAATCGCATGTAATCTCGTTGCCATCACTTTCGCCATGATTTTAACATCCGTGTTTATCAGGGAAATCTGGCAATAACTGCTGAATTTCATGAGCTCTCATCCTGGTTTTGCTAGCCAAGTTATTCATTCCCTATTGAGCTCCTGACACAGCCTTCCTTCCTTCCTTCTCTGTTTTATTGAACACCAGTGTTAGAATCTCTGATATATTGTCACCTCCAGCGTTGTAAAATTCTATGGGCAGTCCATCTTCCCCAGGCGCTTTATTCACACACATTTCTTTGATGGCTTCTTTGATTTCCCCAATGAGGAATCGGCCTCCTAACAGACATCTGTTTTCATTGTCTAAAGTGGGAAGGGAAACAGTACTCATAAGTACGTCCTCTGCCTTCTGATCAAGAGGAGTGTCTGCCGTATATAGATTTTCATAGAATTTGCAGAATTCTTTTCCTATTTCCTTTGGATCTGTAATACTATCCCCGTCGCTGTGTTCCTGATTAGAGCGATTACAGTTTGTACTTTTCTTTGTTTCAATAGTGCTGCTAATAAACACCCTGCCTTCTCTCCTTGCTCATGAGTGGCACTTAACTCTGAACAGAGTGTATCCTGCCTTCTTTGTGAAGAGCGCATTCAATTAAAATTTCGCTTTCCTAACTGGCAACAAATTATCTTTAGATGGATCGCTTTCATATTGCCTCTTGTCGCTCCTTTTCTTCTCTTTTCTTCCTAGCACATTTCTGAATCAGGATTCCCCTGATATATGCCTTCCCGGCTACCGATTGAGCCTTCATTGATACTACCGCCTTTTTAAGATCTTTTTGACTGTGCTAGTGTTCTTTTCTCCATCTTTGCACCTGTAGCCTTTTCAGTGAAAAGTCTAGGAGAATGAGCACTGCATTATGGTCTTAAATACCCCATAGAAGTATCTTGCACCGCAGTATATTACTACCCGGCGAAGGACAATCCGATTGTTAAAATCTAATTGGCCCTTGCTGGGTCCTTACCTGTCCGACAAAGCTCTGGTCACAGCTGCATTCCCAAGGGGTTTCTTCCGCGACTGGCCACCATGGAAAGGAAGAAGGGACTACCCGTAGTCCCTTCTCCTGTTCCATGGCTGTCATCTTCTTTGTTTACTTTTTTAAATCTTTTAAAGGACTGGCATAGAAAGGGAGAACAGACTTGTTTCCCATTCCATGACGGCTGTCTTTTTCTTCTTTTTTTGTTTGGTAGTCCCTTCTCCTGTTCCATGGCAGCCATCTTCTTTGTTTACTTTTTTAAAAATCTTTTAAATGGCCACCAAAGAAAGGGAAAACTGATTGTTTCTGGTTCCATGGCTGGCATCGTTTCGCAAGAGCATTTTCAACTGACAAAAGATGACATTAGTACCCCGGTCTCATGGGTCGGAGAACTAATAGCAACAAGCCCCTCACTGGGGGGGCATTACTGCCTGCGTTAAGGCCAGTGCAAATTACCTGAATCGCTAATGATGCCCGGGGCTTATTGCTTAATTGATAACTGCCTGGTTAGATAGTAGTAAATAATCACTGTGTGATCGTGTGCCATGAAGTATTTTTTTTAAACACTTTTTTTATATTTTCTTAAACAACACTCCCTCCCCCATAAACTTGAGCTGTTCCACCAGTGTCATCCTCCTGAGCTTCCTGATGTATCTCTGACATCATCTCATCCATGTCCTCTGCTTTACCCTCGGTCTGGTGGGGGTTTACCGTTGAAGCCACCAGTTGTCTCCAGGCCATCAGGGGACCTACCTCCTTCTCGTCTCCTCTAGTGGCTGCTTCATACCAGGCCACGATTCTGCGTCAGCCCACTTCAGGAGGGCCGCCCACCACATCTCCAGTCTGGGCCGGTGGGCTGCCTTCCAGCCCATTGCAATTCTGCGCTTAGCCAGAATATAAGCCAGGTCCCTCATCTTGCTAATATGCTTTAGGTTACGGGCCCTGGGAAAGCCCCCGAGCATGCATGCCCAAGCAGATCCAACGTCAAGCACCACCCAATTGCTAGCCAATCTCGTTTTCAATTCTATCCAGAATCTGCTCACCTCTGGGCAGGCCCAGAACATATACAGCAGCCCATCCTCCTCCTCCCCACACCTGGGACATTTCTGTACAGCCGAGCCCCCAAACCTAGCTATTCTGCCGGGGGTCAGGTATGCCCTATGGGTGACGTATAACTGGATCTGCTGAAGTCTTGCAATTTGGGACACCTTCTTGTGGTACCTCTGGGCTCTGTCCCATTGGCCGTCTGTCATGGGTTCCCCCACTTCCTCCTCCCAATCGTGACTTAGCTGGAGCAGCTCCCTCCCCGCCTTCGTGCCCAGTAACTCATATATTCGGGATATTTTGTGCACGCCCTCCGAGACATCGTACATCATTTCTATGGTGGCATCAGGTTGTTCTGCAAGTACTGTTTCGGGCCACCTTTCCCTCAACCCTTTCATAAGTCTAGTGTACGTTATATGTTGGCCTTTATGCACCCCGGTCTCCTCCATCAAGCTCTGGAATCCTACTGCCTCCCCCTCCTGCCATATATCACCCAGGGTGGCCAGGCCCACCGGTTCCCAGTATCTGCGGACCCCTTTTATCAACTGGGAATCTCGCCACATAGCACCACCAATGGGACCTGTTGAGAGAGCGGGTGCGGGTCACCCACAGTTCGCCATTCTCTGCGCCAGACCTCCCAGCCCAGCACCAGCAACCTTCCCCTCCCCGCCACCTTCGCCGTGGGCAACCACACTGTCTCCCTAAGGAAATACGGGGCCAGGTCTCCCCGCAAAAGCCTGGCTTCTGCCGACTCATATTCCGACAACCACCTGGCCACGTATAGTAGCTGTCCTGCCAGGTAATACAATTCAAAGTTTGTCAGGTTGATGCCCCCCTTTTCACACGAGTTTTGTAATTTCCAGAGGGCCACCCTGTTCCTGGAGTTGTGCCAAATGAAGCCCGTGCACATGCCATGAAGTTTAACAAAAAAGCGTTTGGGAATCGGATACGGGACATTCACGAAAAAGTGTAGCAGTCTGGGCAACACAATCATCTTAAGTAAAGCTGCTCTTCCCATCATGGCCAGGGGCAATCTAGACCAGAACACCATACTGTTTCTGATGCCTTCAATCGCCTTCTCTGTGTTGTGTTTGTGCTCTGCCTCTATACTGTGGTATACATTTATGCCTAGGTATTGGAACGTCTCGGTCTGCCAGGGTATCTGCAAGATGGGCAACACATCTGGTGGGATGCCCCTGTATCTCCCCAAGAGGAACACGCTGGACTTCCCCGGGTTTACCGCTATGCCCGAGAGGGTGGCATAGCGATCCATCACCTCCATGACATATTGTAGGTTCTCTTCCGGGAAGCGCAGGTAGAGGAGCATGTCATCAGCATACAACAATATCAAATGTGTCCCTCCTACCGTTTGGATCCCCACCTCCCCATATTGTTGCCTAAGGCAAACTTCCAACCGCTCCAGCGCTAGGATATATAACATGGGCGACCATGGGCATCCCTGTCTGGTCCCTCTACTGAGTTGCCATTTGTCTGAGATCACGGTGCCTGTTTTGACCCTAGCGATCGGAGAACTGTATAACATCCTGACCCATCTCATGTACCCCGGCCCCATCCCGAATCCTCTCAGGGTCGCCATCAACCATGGCCACTTAACTGAATCGAAGGCCTTGACCGCATCCAATGACACAATGGCCAGTTCGCCCGGGTCATTCTCTGTTTGGTCAATGATGTGGTGTAGCCTCCTATGAATGTCAGTGATGTTTCAGCCGGGGACGTAACCTGTTTGGTCTGGGTGTATCAGTTAGCTTGAGCCTATTGGCGAGCACCGCTGTGAGTATTTTGCTATCCTGGTTGAGCATCGATAAGGGCCTATACGACCCACAGTTTGATTACGGCTTGCCTGGTTTCGAGAGCAGGATGGTCACCGCTTCTCGCAGGATCTCTGGCAACTCCTCCCGTTCGTAGGCCTCGTTGAACATGGCCAGCAGCGGCTGGAGCAGCTCCTGCCTGTACGGTTTGTAAAATTCGCTAGCCAGTCCGTCTGACCCAGGCGCCTTACATGTGGGCAGATGCTGGATCACTGCGTCCAGTTCGTCCGCGGTGATTGAGGCCTCTAGGCTCGCTCGTTCCAGGTCGTCTAGGGTGGGCAAGCCCATATCCTCTAGTGTTTCTGAAATTTCTTGGCCCATGTCTCCGCCTGTATCCTCGTACAAGCGTTTATAATACCTGAGGAACTCTTTAGTCATGCCGCCCTGGGTATCATAAATCTGGTCATCTTCCCCCCCTAATAACTCTAATCACTGACCGGGGTGTCTTGTTTTTATATAACCAGGCCAGCAATCTTCCCGGCTTGTCCCCACCCGCATGTTGCCTCTCCACATATTTCTTATAATTCAACTTGCATAGTCTGTCCCAGAGCTCTCCGCTAGCCCCCTGCAACTCCCTCATCCTTATCCCATCTTCCCGGGAGGTTCCCCCCTTTACGCATCAAATCCTCTATCTCCCTTTCCGTATCCTGTAACTCCCGTTCAATACCCCCTTGTACCCCCCTGGATTTAGATATGGCAACCCCTCGTACCACCACTTTGAATGCCTCCCATACCGTTCCTACTGATTGTACACTACCAGTGTTGATGTCAAAGTATTCTGTGATGGCCTCCCTTAGGTCCTCCCAGAATCCTGAGTCCTGTAGAGCCTCAGCTCTAAGCCTCCACGACGGGATACGTGCCCTGGGGGGGTGGTTTAGCCATTCCAGGACCAGGGGGGAATGGCCCGAGAGCACCCTGGCCTTATATTCTGGTCCCACCATTTCTCCCGCTACCTCCTCGGGAGCGAACACATAATCCAATCTGGTGTGCAGATCGTGCGGCGCTGCGTAATGCGAATACTGCCTGTCTATCGGGTGCAACCTCCTCCATACATCCCCCAGTTTAAGGTCTGAAAACAATGCCCAGAGTGCTTTGGCTGCTGGGGTTGGTTTGTCCAGCTCACCATCTGACCTATCCACTCTGGGTGCAATTGAAATCACCCCCCCCCATAGTATCGCTCCGCCCAGCAGGGGGCAGATTTTTCCATATAAAGACCTGAAATAAGCTGCTGTGTCCTGGTTAGGGGCATATAGGTTTATAATGTTCACTTCCCGATTCTCCAGGAGCCCCTCCACCACCACCATTCTCCCCTCCGGGTCCACAGTGGACCTAAGCAGCTGAAACGGCACATGCGGTGCCACCCATATGACAACTCCTCTCGCGTATGCGGAGTGTATGGCTCCCATGACGCTTCCCTTCCATTTCTTCTTAACCACCTGCAGTTTTTCTTTAGTGAGGTGGGTTTCCTGTAACAAATCGATGTCGACTCTCATCCTTCTGAGGTACATCATCACTTTATGCCGTTTAAGGTAATTATTGAGGCCCCGCACATTCCAGGTCACCACCCTGAGATTACCCGACGCCATGGACATGGTATCCTGGCTCTCCTCTTAGCTTCCCCTTCAGCTCCCGATAACACTGAGTCTGGCTCCTTACCCTCCCAACCCCAACAGCCTCCCCTCCATTCCCCAACTATCCCCCACTGCACACAACACTTCCCCTCCCCACCCCAACAAATGCCCAGTTCCATCCCTGGATCTCAGGCCCACCCGCGTCTGGTCCCTCCTCGAAACACCGAGGGCTAGGTCCCTGCGGGGTGTCACCAAGCTACAAGTGACTTTACTAAGCTTAATGCTATGGGGGTTCTAGGGTTGTCTCCCGGGAGCTCCCGTCACCCGGTTAGACTTATTCAGTTCAAACGGATCTTGCAAGCATGTACTTCCCAAACAACACATCCCTTATACACCTTGCTTAATGCTATATTCTAGTCCCAGTGACTCGCGCTATGTCACCCTGGGTGCCAAGGCCGCGTATTACTTATCTTCTTCAGCTCCCGTCTGGATACCCAACTCCTGGGGGCGGCTCTGCATGTCCAGCCACCCCATGGCATCCTCTGGGGTGTCAAAAAACTGAGTTTTGTTCCTGTGAAACACCTTCAGCTTGGCCGCGTAAAGCAGCATGTACTTGAGGCCTGTTTCCCTCAGTCGCCTCTTCACTATTCCGAAGTTCATTCTGCTGCGCTGCACCTGCAAGGTGTAGTATGGGTATGCGGTTATTTTCGCTGGCCCCCTTTCGATCGTTCCACCTTTCCAGAAAAAATTAAAGTATTTTCTCACGATCTCCGTTATTCAGGATCTTCGCGATCACTGGTCTGGGAGGGGTCCCAGGAGGAGGCCTCCTCGTCAGCGCCCTGTGCGCTCTCTCGACAGCAAACCCTTGGGTCAGCGCCCCTCCAGTTACTTCCTGCAGCAACATTGTTTCTACGTATTCCGTAGGATTAGGCCCTTCAATTCCTTCTGGCAATCCAACGATGCGGATGTTATCACGTCTGGCGCGACCTTCTGCTTCTTCCGCTCTGCTCTCGAGGTTGCCCACCTGCTGCACTAGGGCATGAAGTTCCGATTTGTGGGCGGCGCAATCCGCCGTGTTCGGGGCCATCTCCTTTTCCAGATCCCCAGTGCGCTCCGCCAATGTACTCGCGTCTTGTCTAAGGAGGTTTACCTCCTCCTGGACCGCGCCGACCTTAAGATCCAGTGCAACCTTCAATTCGTTCATGGCCAGCCCCAGTTTAGTCTCCCAAGCAACTTTCAGGTCCGCAATCGCAGCAAGTACCTCCTGGATTGTGCCCGGAGCCTCTGCAGTCCCGGTGGTAGTTTTGTCCTTACTCCTGGCCCCGTCAGCACCCGGCGATGTCTTGGCGTAATCATCTAGTGTGGGCTGTTTGCTCCCCGGTCTCACAGTTTTGTTAGCCATCGTGCCGTGCCAACTAGGTGTGTACAGCCCTGCCACTCCTCACTAGAAGGTCTGCATGGTGTTGGGCTGTCCTTGGTGTATAGGGCCCACTCCGACTGTATGGGAGGTGTGTGCCGACTTCCTGCGGCGCTCCTCGAATGGGCTGTGTCCTCCCATGTACCAGGTCTAGCTCAGTGTTATTTTACAGGCCTGCGCTGCGCTCCCCTCAGACACTGGTAATCAGAAGCGTTCACTTGCTCCCCACCCTACTGCTCCAGGCCCTGACAGGACCCCACAGCTACTGGGCCCGCAGTAGCGTCACCGACGCCTCTTCCGGACTCTGTCTTGGCACAGGCTGCCTTCAGTGCGCTCTCCGAAGCTCTGCGTATGTCACAGGATAAACTGCTTTGGTCTGCTTCGTGGTATTGATGGCGGGGTCCTTCAGGACCGGGACCCTGTCCAGGCGGCTCAGTGTCCCCACATTCTCCCGGCTGTTTGTATAAAAGTCTCCGGCCCCGGCACAACCCTCTCAACTGCTCATGGCCGTGGATGCCGCCTTATGTAGGGGGCCCGTGCTCGCACCCGCATTCCAAGACTGAATGCACCCCCTCCTGTCCACGTGCAGTGCCGCCACGGGGCCCAGCTGGGCGCCACCCGCGGGGCACTCCGACCATCAAGTGGAGCCCCCAGTGTCCAGGGAGACCTTCACTACAGGCCTCCCTACTTCGTTCCTCGTTGTGCCTGGTCGCGGCCAATCAGGGCACCCACCGGGCCCAGCCGAGTCTCAGCCCCCCACTCGCGGCCGCCCCGGACCACCTCCGGCACAATCCCTCAGGCGATCCAATCCCCGCAGGAGCCAGCGCTTCCTGCCTTGTCTGGCCCCCCCGGCTCCAACACCGTGGGGGCTTCCACTCCGCCGGGCACCGCGGGGACCAACCGCGCAGCTCGGGGAACGCAGCGCAAGCCCCCCCTCTGCACCGTGTGTAGTGGCGGCAACGCAGCCAGGGGCGCCCCACTTCCACCTTCCGCCGCGTCCCGCAAGCGGCGCAGGCAGGGACCACCTGCCACTTCCGTTCCCGTCTCGGGACCCGGTATCCTTCACTTGGTCCGACGGGCCACTTCCAACCAGGTCTCGATGTAGTTCGCGGGCCAAGTTCCACACAACTCCTGAAGCCGCTGTGGGCTTTTTCGGTGCTCCATCCACCTCTGTGCGCGGCCGCGACACTGCGGTCAGTTTACGACCCTTGTCTGTGGTCGCCATTTTGGCCGTCTTCCGATCTCGGGTGCCCGGCTTTCTTCTCGTTGCTGCGGCTACCCCTATTTGTAGCAGATCAGCCTTGCGCTGCAATCAAAATGTGCACCGGACCTTCATATGTCCCAGGGTGTGCTGCCTGCATGCTTTTTCGCCCGCAATCTTCATTTACTTCAAGGATCGGTGGCGGATCCGCGGGAGCTCCCAAAGAGCACGTCCTTTCACGTAGCCATCAAGCCACGCCCCCCCTCAAACGCACAAAGTAAATGTGTATTCTATGCCGTGGGGTTCAGTAATTGCCATGGATCACACAAACCATAATCAGCTATCCATTGCTTAAGGACTTCTCTGTCTTTTTTATTGCCATCATTGGGCCTGTCAGATTTATATACGAAGGGATCTTTTGGTAGGTTCCAATCCCCACCTTGCATAGTATTCGATTCCTGCTAATTTCTGCCAATGCTTTGTGCAATCTTGAGGAAAATGTTCTCATCTGTTGTTGATGCGTAAATTGAGCTCACAACCCTCTTAGCCTCCCCCACATGAATCGTAATTGTGATGTACCTACCCTCAGTATCTGTCGATAAGTATAAGGATTGCCATGCCGCATTTGTCGCCTTCTCTAATCTGCTGTGGTATACTTTTCTCACCAAGTCTCTGTGGAGTTTCTCTGCTTCATGTTTGTTGAGCTGGGTCTCCTGTAAGAGCGCTACATCTACATTTTTGGTGGCCAAATAGTTCACTATTGTTTTCCTCTCAATATAGTGCCCTGGGCCATTGACATCAGCGAGATTATCTTCATGTCATTGATGGTCTGTTAATGGTTCCTCTAGCTACTGCCAATACCAGCATCCCTTGTTTCAAAATTGACACCCCTCCTTGCCTGTGCATTTCCCATCACTAGCTTTGTTGGAAACCCTTGAGTTAACACCAACCTGTAAACATACAACATACAACATTTCCTTACTATCACATTATTACTGGAAAGTACTAACTATGCATAGAATGAACCTTGTACTACCTGACTGATCGCTGTACGAAGACATACAAAAATACACAAACATCCAGATTTTTTTTTTCTTATAAATACTTACGATGATGCTCAAAAGATTCTTGTACAATGTGAATGCACATCACAGATTCTAATAGAACAAAAAAAAGCAATGATTAGTAATTTAAAAAGTATTTAAAAAAATTCCATTGTGTGAGAAATCAAGTTCATATGTGTTGCCATACATAAGGTTTCCGAATCCCCAGTGGCGTAATAATTTGTTTCGATTAGGTCTGACAAAAACCAACGAGACCAACCGAATTTGGGAGAAATCTGAATCAATAGTGGTTGAATGTAATCTATGCAGAAGATATGCTCTGGATATACACCATGTATTAATTTCTTGTTCATCTACTTTAATGCTAAGAGAAAAACATTTTTCAATTCATGTACATGCTATTGCATGGATCTCAACACAAGATTTTTTGCATATACTGTCGTCAGGAAAGGATATTTCACTATCTATTGCTTTATTAAAACTTTTGAATACATTGAAATTTATATCCCTCCCACTATAATTCATCAAAATAATGTAATGAAAATTATTGCACTGAATCCTTGTGATCCTGACATTGAAAATTCACTTATTATTGTGTTCTGTTTGTATTTTAATATACATTTTTGGATTAAGCTTGTAAAGTGTCATTTTTAATATGATGTCTTGTTCTGTTGATGATTTTTATGGCTTAATTGAATTTATATCATAAATTAGAAAACTTGTAAATTGATTTGATAAAATGTGTAAAAAGTACATTTTTGTGACTAAACACACAATAAAAAAAATACAACATACAATAAGTGAAACTTTTGCTTCCATCCTCCTAACCCTCCTCTAGGTGAGCTAACTTCACCTCCCCTGCCCTCTTATTCCTTTCAGCTGTGTTGTGACCAACCCACTCCTCTTGCCCTCCTGTCTCTATTCTCCCCCTACTCTCTCTCCTCAATGTACTTATCCATTGCAGTGTTCTTTCTAGTAAAATTACATTTTTTATGTTTATTTTGATGATGTAATCAACACGGGGAAGGGACTATGAAAAAGCAGATCAGCATCTGAGACGTAAAAAATAAATTGATGATAGGTCTTGGCACTCCCATCATGTGATGGGGGCTTGAACTAGTTAATATAGCCTGCATTTCGAGCCTTCTCATTGGCTGTTCGACCTGATCAGTGTGCTAATACCTACCACCATTCAAGGAGGATTCAATGGTGCAGCCCATTGCCCCACCTCCTTTGATTGATACAGAGACGATTTGCATAGGAGTGCTCAACATCGTCCGGCATTGTATTGTACGTGCAGTTAAAGATCAGATATACACCTACCTCACGCATGCCCCTTGGACCTCCTGGGGATGCTACTGTGACTACCCATAGGCCACAAACATGAGTGGGGAACTGACATACAAACCCATATCAACAGGGCTTGAATGTTCAGCACATGGATTGCTTAATCCACCAGCAGTATTTCAGCATATTGCTCAGTTGGAGAACCGGCTGTAAAATAAACAGCAGAGACAGGGATTTCTAATAGATTTTGACTCGTACGACGCAAACAAAATTGTACGGACGGTCCCCCTGCATCCCCGACTGGACATTTTGACAAAGATCCATTAAAAATAAAGAAGTTATTAAGAAAACAAAAAAACACAGTTTCGGCCTAGTCCCCATGCATTTTCCCAAATATAATGGTTGCTCGAGCAAACAACAAACACTGCTTGATGGAATTGGACAAGGTATGTGGGGAGGGGTGTGGGGTTGTTGGATTCAGTACTTTTTAAATATTTGACAGAAACGGGGATGCCCCCTTCTCCCAAAATTATAGTGATAGCCCATGGTGTTTTGCAGCAGAGACTTTTCAAAAATTAAAAGACACCATTGATTTTGTTCGATGTGAGTGATACCCACGACTATAACCGCGGTTATCCGAAAATGAAAAGGCAGAAAAATTACATTTGGAAGAGGAAAAACGATGCAATGGCATCAGGCTCGAGGTGGGGGGGTGGGTTTGTGGTTGGAGAGGACACCATGTGAAATTGGGGAGTCGGAAAGTGGTTACGGACCAAGTTAAGAGCACAGATGTTTTCTCCTGTCATGGTTATTTGTTGGGATAACTGCGGCTCCAAAAGAAAACGAGATCAGGAATGAAAGTGCATCACACAGAACAAGGGTTGGGTTGGGCATGGGAGAAGGCTCGGGAGGGAAATGGGAGTTTGGGGGTCTAGGGGCAGCATATCAAGAGGGTAAGAAAAGATTGATGTTTGTAGTTGTTCCCGATAACCGCCGCTTTCTCCAGCATTGGATCTTTGATGGATTCACATGCTTTGAATATTCCCCCCGACAGGCTCGGAATTCTCTGTAACATCTTAGAATAGTTATTATTATAGAGCTTTTAAGCTCACTTTAGTAGCCTACACATGTCCTTTTGGGTGCATTCTTCATTGGCCAATGGGACGTCGAGTCACAAGCCCCACTCAGGAGGCCCTACTCAGATTCTAACCGCACATCATGATGAGAAGTCCTCAAGGCTTTCTCTCCTGGAGATGATAAGGCCAGAGAACAGCATACTTCTTCAAAACTTTAAAATACTTCTTCACAAATGTATAGCATCTATACAGGTGAGCGCTTTTTGCTTTTTATAATATGGAAGATAAACAGAGAGCTCTTTTCAAGTCATGCCAGTCATGTGGAATTAGGAATGTGTATGAGGGAGATAAGCATTCTGAATGCATATACTGTCTCTACCCTGATCACATTCAGGAGGATTGTGAAATGTGTGCCACCTTTAGCACAAAAGCCCTCAAGGATAGAAAAAGGAGACTATCCCTTTAGCTGAATGAAGGCAGATACCTCCCTTCAGAGGTGGAGTCCTCTAGAAGTGTTATGGACGACAGATCAGACAGGCTAAAAGACTATAAAGGAGTCAGGTCAGAGGAGATAATGTCTTCTTCTTCTGCTACCTTCAAAAGGAAAAAAGAAGAAAAAACTGTCTGACGAGGGAACCGCTGAGCACGAAAACTACGACAAAATCTGCTGTAAGCGCTCCGTCTACAAGTGCAACAATTCCTGCTGTCGCCGAAAACCACCGTCAACGGCGCCACGGCACAATCATAGTCGGCGACCACAAAACCATAGTCGTTGACCTCGTTAATGGGTAAACTGACAAAATCTTTGTCAGTGACAATATCGTCCACACACCCATCGACAACAAGAGTGCCAGTGAAGACCCCGTCATCGGCACTGTTCACTATTACCCCGTCGATTACAACTGTACCGTCCACGGAAGGCTAAACTACGTCGATGGCAACATTGGCGGTACATGAAAAATCCCCAAAACCTTTCCTGTCTGTGCCGTCAACAGTGAGGGGTTTGGGGGGGGAGAAAGAATGTCCTCGTCTATGGGCACGCAGAAAATATCAAAAATCAGGAAAACGGAAGGAAAATTTGAAAAATTAAATCACAAACACAAGTCTGGAGACAAACATATACCAGAGAGAAAGGAGCAAGAGGCAATAGAGGACTCTGCACCTGTACAACAAGGCGCAATAGTCCTTAAACTACCTGTCAGAACCCTGCACTCACCTAACATAGTGGAGGACTAGGCCATGGTAGCAAGTAGTGGAAAACCATCTTCACCTCGGTCACCCAAGGAAGACACTGAACACCCTATAGTGTCCAAAGGTCCAGCCCCGTTTCCGGTTTCATCCATTTTTCCAGAGCAGATAATGCAGCACCGTATTGATTCAGAATTTGAACAGGGGTACTCAGCCCAGTCATCTGAGAGAGACCAATATTCGCCACGGGAAGCACCTGTGGAAACAAGGTTACAGGAGTTACCAGAGCCAACGTTAGAGACCCTGGCTGCCCCTCCACAGCCAACAGAACCTTTACTCAACCCACAGTCTCTGTTGTCGTTGCAAGTATTATCAACTCTTCAGTCCCTACTTCAGCAACCGGATACCAGTGAACCAGCCCACAAGCACCCAATGAGGCACTAGGGCCTGCAGGGGAACCCTGCATTTCTGACAGAACGGTGAAGAGAAACCAGGCGAATGAATTAAGTGATAATATATCCCCCAGACGTGTAACCTGACCACAAAGGGAACCGCCTATGAGGCACACATGACTGAACAAGACCAGCAGCTCCATTCGAACACGAGGGGCTTCCCCAGGGCCACAACAGAGCCCATACAGTCAAGAATAGGGAGAATTCAAATCCTCTACCACGGACGACGAGGGAAGTAATAGGGACAATGACACTTCTACCTCAAAGTCAAAGCAGCCATATAACTCGGGGGACACAGACTTGGGTCCAAACCAAGACTCTGACGAACTGTCGCGTTACAGCATTTCACAATACGGTCCAAAGGGTTTGTGATTAATTTGTCCTGATACCATCTGAGTAGAAAAAGGATCGTTTCCCTTTCGATTTAGTGCACAAGCGCAGGAAGGCAGTAATGTCAACTCTCGTTCTAGACAATGTTTGGGAAGAAGGGCTGCTACTCCTGAGCAAACCCTTTTTGGAACCAGCATTAAAAAGCTGTTTGGAGAAGAAAATTAAGGCAACTAATGTAGCCCCAAAATGCCTTACATCCCAGCAAACACCTGACTCAGTGGTATCCGAAGCAGCATGCAGAGACCCGAACATGCAAGGTCAAAAATACGCAGTACCACATGACAAGGACAGCCACAAACAAGACGCATTAGGAAAGAAAGTTCTAGCCACAGGAGCCACGACAGTAAAAGCGGCTAATTCACTGGCAATAATCTCGAGATACGACTGCGAGATGTTGAACCGGGATGGCGCCGCTATTAGAGTATGTGCCAGAGGATAAAAGAAAGCAGGCCCTGGACATTTTATGAGAAGGGGAAGATGCCTTCAACCATGCGATTAACATCGCAGTCGACATAGCGGAAACAGGTTTTAAACAAATCAGTAATGGCGTCGTACTACAGTGACTAGCGAAATCCACAGATTTCAGAACAGATGTTTAATCAAAGTTCTATTTTACAGAAAGAAAGAATCTAGTGGATGCAATTTACAAAAGTGAAAATAAAAATGATTTAGTTAATATAGAAATGTTGAGCAAATCAAAGAACAATAATTCAATGCAGGAAAATGAAAAAGACAATTCTCTTCCACACTAGGCATAAGGCCTTGGTCTAAACAAACATACCCATATCTGCATCCACTCTTTGCAGTCACACACATAAAAGGTTTTTTGAAAAACATCACAATTATTGACAATTTATATATCTCTCCCCTGGAATGGATATTAGTTCATTTTCATAATCCCATTTCCAGGCGTTTTAAACAAGACCGACCGGTTTTGACGTATTAGGCACAATTTGAACACGTCTTCATCAGGGAACATAAAACAGTCCTAAAACATTAACATATAAAATAGATCATAGACCTACATAAAAAATAAAAACATTTATATCATATGGATACCAGTTATCACCCTTGATCCATATGCTCAGGAGCATCTGGTGCATTCCAAAAGTCCCTGAGAAAACCTAAAGTGCCACAAAAACCAAGCCGTGACCCGCAGAGCAAACATGCAACCAGCAGAGTGCCCAACGCCATATCTTGTTTTCTGTTCCCCATCACAATTTAAATGAAAGACAATTTACCCACATATGTGGCTTCTGTTTCCTAGTCGTAGGTATTTGGCTGTGGCAGTAAATCTAATACCACCAAGATAATAAAGAAGGGCGACATCATTAGCCCTTGGCAGTGTATTAGTAGCACGAGCAATTGTCTCATTGTGTTGTAGTTCTGGTAAATGAATTAACTCACCATGAATGTTTTATTGCTGGCATGAGTGTTTTCCAAGTTGCACAGCACCCATGTCTGATACTCCTCAGCTGTACTAAATAAACAGTATTGGATTTACACAGAAGAATTTGAAGATGTTGCAGGCCACATCTGCCAAATGGAATGGCATTAATTTGATGTCTTATTGAATTCATAAATGTCGATTGTTTTTATTATTTGTCTTTTAATGACCCACCCCAAGAAGACCCTGCATTCACCCAAGTGCAGCATTAGACTAGCGGTGGTTGTAACATTGTCCCATGCCAGAGGGTCACCTGCATACATCTCCAATGTCCATCAGCTCCCTTTACAACATGGAAATGCTTAACAAGAAAAGGTGTTAGTTACAGGTGTTGTATATGTCTCATTATATTCATATGGGACTAGCTGTAATGTTTACCCATGCCAGAGCGTCGCCTGAATGGGTATCCACTAGCGCCATGAACACACACAGCGGGCTCAATGATCGTGTAAGAACTGCTCTATTCCGTTTGTGCCACTTGCCCAATATTATAGGCGGCCCGTTCCACTCCATCGATCCCTCCTGCAGCTCGATTATGGCAATGTATGCCATGTCCAATCCATACGTTTCTATGCGGCCCTCTGGATCTACCGTGTCAGATGGGCGTGCTAGTCACATGACCTGTTAGTGACAGATCACATCGTCGTGTCTACCAGGCATGTAGAGACAGAAAACGGACATCTATAAGGAAGTGGCCCATAATGTTTTAAAACACTCCCTTCTGTTCAGGTCCCAAGGGCATCGTTACTTTAGCGGCCATGTGGGTATGTACAACGTACATGAGTTTTATATCAGTATCTATATGAGTTCAGTTTTAGAATACTTCACCATATGAATTCAACCTGTTGATCCACACTTAATGAGTCATTCCATGTACTTACCACAGACACTACATGCTGTTGTCATGGGAACACGGGTTGACTAAAATGTTAAGACCTGTATTCTGAATTGTTCAATACTTTGGGGGACCACATCACAATGGTTATTCCATATGCTAGTACCAACCATTGGATATTAATGTTTAAAGAGGACAGTTCAGCTAAATTGCCAGGCAGGGCAACTGTACGTGCACCCAGAGAGTACAAGAAGATGGATTTTGGTGGAAATTATATTCTGTATGCCCATTATACCATGGAATGTTAATATTTAAATAGTAAATGTTATTATTTTAAGAGTAAAACTCGGCTGAGGTGCTAGGCAGATTAACTATATGCGCTTGGCGAGTATATGAAGATGTATTTTGGGGAGAATTATATTCTGTACCCCCATTGTTCCATGGAATATAACCTCTCTCAAATGTCTTGAGGTTAAAAATCCAAAGCTGTTCTATTTAAGTCAACTTTTATGCTTCTTGAGCCACAGTGGCCTCTTTGATTTTATCCACACAGAACCACTTCAGGTCATCTCATTTGTGTCCCATTTCCAGAAAATGAATGACCAGGGAGGCATTTAGTGTAATTGCGCAGATTTTGGAACAATGTTCGTTGATTCTTTGGTGGACTTCTCTCGAAGACTTGCCAATATAGATCTTTTCACATGGACATAAGACAGCATGAACACGTTCTTACTTTTACAGGTCGTCAAAGCACATAGATGCCATGCTTTCCCCTCTTGTTCGAAAAATAGAATTTCCATTGTGTATCTACATGCTACACATGAGGTACAAGGGTAGTGTCCAACCACTGTGACACTGTGACATGGTGAACATTACAGGTGGTCGCACGTCTTACAGTAGGCTTGCCTTTTTAATTTTCTGTTTTAAGTTTTTACTTTTTTTTAAAAGCTAAGGTTTATCCATTTTAATTCCTTTTGTACTAAACAATCAGTTTTTTAGTTTTAGGATTGTTCCCTGAATTCCCATACTATGTTGGCACAACATGGATGAATAGACCAGCCGGTCCATCGAAGAAGTTGGACCGTTTTTTAGGGTATCCCTGTTCCACTAGTCTGGTTAGTAAAATATCTGCATGGGCATTACATTTGGAGATGTCTATGCAGTTCCTACGTAAGCGCAAAAACATGTCATAAGGTAAATTGCGCAATAGAATTTTAGGATGTTGACTGCCAAAATGTAAGGTAGTATTTCTCTCAGTAACCTTCCTAAACAGTCCTACCTTGAGCTCCCTTCTTTATGAAAAATTGACACGTCCAAAGAAGATATTCTCTGTGGTGAATAATCATGTGTGAAGTGCAGATTCAAATTTATCTGATTCATCCACTCCACAAATGGACTTGGGTTCTCTGTGTTACCATTCCAGATAATTAAGATGTCGTCAAAACGGACAACTCATAGCGACCATGTAAAGAAACCAATATTCAAAATGATCACCTTGGCAGATGTCCTAGTCGATAAGGCAGGACGACCTCCTAGTGTCACTGGATCTCAAAGGCACATACTTTCACATTCCCATTCGCAGAAGTCACAGAAAATTCCTAAGATTCGTAGTAGGCACAAATCACTATCAATTCAAAGTCCTCCCGTCTGGTCTTCGCTCAAAACATTCACAAAATGCCTAGCTCCAATAGCTGCATCATTCAGGAAAAAAGGATACCACATTTATCCATATCTCGACGATTGGTTAGTATGAGCACCATCACGCCAGGCAGCGGAAATAGTACGAGCACCATCACACCAAGCGGCAGAAATAGCGATCCGGCAGGTGTCCAACACCCTCTTATGCCTCGGCTTTACAATAAAATCAAGCAAATACTGCTTCAAGCCATCGAACACGTTAGTGTTCCTAGGGGCACACTTTGATACCAACGAGGGCCGAGTACGAGAGGGCAGTGTCAATACCCCATCTATTCATGACATTCTACCCCGGTGCCAGGATCACAGTCAGAACCTTCATGCAACTATTAGGCACCATGTCATCCTGCATTCCCCTAATACAGCATTGCAGGTTACAAATGAGACCGCTACAAGAATTCATAGCGGATCGGTGGTCCCAGCTAACGGGAACATGAAACAACAAGTTGACAGTAGCAAGGTCGCTCACGGACAGCTTGTGATGGTAGCTCACGCCATCTCACATCACCAATGGAGTCCCTTTCAGGGGACCTGCCTTTTCAAAAAAACCGTGATCACGGATGCCTCACTAACAGGATTAGGCACGCACGCAAGCCAGCTATCGTCAAAGGACTGTTGGTCCCCGACCGAGGCACAACTTCACATCAACATACTGGAGCTGAAGGCAGTGGCCCACGCCCTTCACTCATTCCAACCAGTGACAACACAACAACAATGTATTATGTATGGAAACAGGAAGGCACGAGGTCAAGGGCGCCCTCCAGAGAAGCCCAACGGCATGGCACTGGGCATTCAAAAACAAAATTCAACTACAAGCTTTTCATCTTCCGGGGAAGGAAAACGGAACTGCAGATCAACTGAGCAGAGCCAACGACCAGTCACACGAATGACACTGGCGGATAGGAAGCTCCTACAGATCTTCAACAAGTGGGGAACACCGACCATAGATTTATTTGCCACATGGGAGAGCAAGAAATGCCCTCTCTTCGCGTGCAGATATCCGCACCATCGATCGCTGGACATTTTCGCAATATCATGGTAAGGAATCTTCATCTATGCATTCCCTCCAACACCAGTTATACGTAAGGTCCTGCAAATGATCGCAACGTATGTGCAGTGTCATTCTCATAGCGCCAACGTGGGAGAGATAACCTGTGGTTCTCAGAGCTTGTTCACCTGTCCCAGGACCGTCCAACCCCTCTGGGTCAAGACCCCGAATGGCTGACCATGTGCAACCAGCAGATGCAACACCACAATCCAGGGGTACTCAACTTAAAGGCCTGTCTCCTGACTTCAACGAGTTCGGATAATTCCCACTCATGGAGGAATGCAGAAACATCCTCAAGGCTGCAAGGGTGGAGTCCACGAACAAATCGTATGTATACAAATGGAATCGGTTTTGCACTTGGTGTTATCAACAACTGTTGGATCCGTTAAGCGTGGAACCTCACCAACTCCTACCATACCTATTAAAATGAGCAAAAGATGGTTTATCGCACTCGTCCATCAAAGTACATTTGGCGGCAATTTCTAGATACACCAGAAAACAAGGAAAAGCTCCAGTTTTCAGAACCTGCAATGTAAAACTCATCATGAGAGGCCTATTCCGCACCTATCCCCCTCAAAGAAAAGTGCCACCTCATTGGAGTTTAAACACTATGCTGTCAGTCCTAATGAAACATCAGTTCGAACCTATGGCACTACAGACATAAAGTTTGTGTCCTGGAAAACTGCTTTTCTAGTATTAATTGCGTCTTTCAGACGGCTGTCAGAAATGCATGCACTATCTGTTAAACCTCCATATTTCCGGTTTGAAAAGAACAAGGTCGTCTTAAAAACAAACTCTATGGTTTTTCCCAACATGTCCAATTTCCACCTGCAGACCGAAGTAACCATACCGGTTTTCTTCGCACAACCTCCGTCCACACTAGCCGAACAGGCTCTACACTCACTGAACCTTCGAAGAGTCCAGAAGTTCAACATAGACAGAAACAAGAATCTTTGATAAACGTGTCGGCTATTTGTGGCTTTCGGCCCCCCTAACAAAGGTCGGCCAATTTCAAAGCAAGTTATTACAAGATTAGTTTCACCTCAATTTCTATGGCACACACCCAGACCAATCGACCGCTACAAGGATCCATTCATGCTCATTCCACTAAGGCAATGGGGTCTTCGGCAGCGCTATGGGCAGGGGTCCTCCGGTCGGACATATTGCGCATGGCAACCTGGGCCATCCTGCACACCTTCATCAAGCATTACTGCATGGAGGGACAAGGAGAAGCTGAAGCAAGGGTCTTCTTCCATTACACCTCCTATTACAAAATGTTAACTGCTGTGGCAATATATTCAAGCATGTGAATCCATGAAAGATCCAATGCTGGAGAAGGAGTATGTTGCTTACCTTTAACTCCTGTTCTCCAGCACTGGTATGTGCCCACGTACCACCCCTAAGGGAGCAGGGCTACATTTCGCCAACTCTCATCTCTTGGGGGTTAGAATCTGAAGATGGCGTCCTGGGTGGGGGTTGTCACTCGACGTCCCATTGGCTCAGGCAGAATACTTGGCCTAAGGACATGACGAGTGGGCCAGAAGTGTTTAAAAATGTACAGTGGGCACATTCAAATTGGGCCCAAAAGAGAGGGGGGAACATGTGTAGTGGCCAAAGGCTAGTGGCCCGGTTGTGTTTTAAAATAGAGTGGACACGGCCAAATGCATAGCTCACTAGCCAGGCCAGGCCCTGGCTAGTGGGCTCGAAAGACATTGAAACTGGCAATGGCCAAAGGCCTTGGCGGGTGGTCTGGTAGTGTTTTAACATATAGAGTCAGCATGGCCGAAGGCCCTGTTTAGTGGGCTCGAAAGACATGGCCGTGGCCACCTAGTGGATGTAAAAGAAACGTATGGACGGGACATGTACAATGGACACAGCCAAAAGACATGGCCACTGGCCATGGCCGAAGCCAATGGCCAGTGGCACATAAAAAAAACTATGGTATAACAAAACCCTTGAAATTACCTGAAGAAAACGTTAGTTAAAGTTGTCTAGAATTATCGCAACGAAAGCCTTGAAATTCAGCAAATGTGGGAAATCATGGCTAGCTTAATTTAACATGTTCCCACTGCAAATCACAGGAGCACATACATAAGGCTTGCAATGAAATACAAACTTGAATTATGGGGGTAATTGCATTTTGGGGGACATCAACGGGAGCGCGCAGAGTTAAGCTGGTCATGATTTCCCACATCTGCTCAGTTTCAAGGGTTTTGTTGCGATAAATCTAGTCAAATTAGCTAAACGTTAACGGTTTTTCAGTGGTTATATATATTTAAATGTCAAAAATGTAAAATTTTCCAGTATGCTACTCCTTTGTCTAATTTTAAGCATCCTATTGTTGGCACTACTCAAACTGTCCATTTTAACATTACTTGCAACACTGAGTTTGTTGTTTATGTTCTTTGCTGTCCTTGTAAGAAGTGGTATGTGGGCAGCACGATTTGTAAATTGAACATTAGGATTTTACAGCATATTCGGGCAATTAAGCATGCCGATTTTTATTATCCAATTGCAAAACATTTTCATGAATGCCATGAAGGTGCACTCAATGGTTTTTCTTTTCTCGAAGCATCCAAGGTTAGGGGACAGAACTTTAAAGCTGCGCCAGCTTGAGACAAAATTGATTGTGGATTTTGAGACCAAGGCTCCACAGGGCCACAGCATTGATGAGGAGCTCTACACATTTATTGGCAATTAAGTATGGACATGTAGTTCAGTGAATAATGTTTCATATTTTCTGGATATGATTTGTGTTTTATTAACATATCCTGAAATTTACTTGGATCTGCATAGGTGCTTCTCATCAATGTCGATTGTTGCCCATCGACAAGTATGCAAAAGTCATGAATTAGACTCATATTTTGGTATTTGCATGATCGCATAAAATGTATGCACGAAGTACTTTATTACACAATGCTTTGCACTAATGCGATTTTGCACACGTTGTTTAGATGGGTTTAACTCTATTGTTCAACATTAAGATGTATATTTATGTAATCAATAGGATGTATTTTATTAAGCTACAGGCATTGGTCATGTGTTTCATGCACTAAGCACTTTATTGTATATTTTTTCACATGCAGTTTCGTTGTGCCAAATGTTAAATTGTACATTAGAATTATAGAGCTTGCTGCTTTGTTAATATTAGCAGTGACGGCACAGTGCTAGGTCGCAATAGGTTGTCATGTGGTATTTGTTGTATTTGGTTTTGCATTTTAATATTTTCTCTGGCTCTTTCTGGTACACTCATCTTTCATCTAACTATGTGACTCTAATGGACATTTGGTTTTGCTTTAATGAGCACTCCCCCAACATGGCCGTCGTACTGGAGTATGTTTGAAGGCGGGCCATTTAGATGAATTTGGATATCATGATTGGGCCGAACTTTTGGCAGCACTTGCTAAATTTGCTTGGGCAATTTTTTACAGGTGTGCGATTCAGTGCCTCTTTACAATAAACATTATGGATTGGACTGTAATATCGTAGTACAGGGCTTTATTTTGCAGTGTGGCATAGTGCGATCCCAGCAATGTTGGGCATGTTGGTGTTGTTACATGGCATGAGGTAGCGGCCATGTAGTTATGGTTAAGTTGCTCATCTCATTGGAAGAACACTTTTTGGACGTCTTATAACTTCGCTCCCCCTGGACGAATCCTCATCAAACTTTGCAAAAAAGTATATGGCCTCACGCCTACAGCCCAAACCGCTGGACAGATTTTCACCAAATTTGCGGCAGGAGCGGCGGCTTGGTCCCGAATGCGTGCTTTGGTTAATTTGGTGTAAATCCGTCCAGTAGTTTTTTTTTAAATGACCAAAACGTGAGGCAAACAAATGTGTGATATCCCATGTCTGCTCCGCGGACTCACTTCCCTGTTCGGTCCGCGGACTGGCCTCTGATTGGCTGTACTCTCCGCGGACTGGCCTCCGATTGGCGCAAAAATTAATTCTTTTGCATGGTCCTCGGACATCGGGACGCGGCCGCCGATTGCCTGGTGAGGAAACGTGAAATGCCTTGGTTTTCCCGAAGCACCCGCCCTCTTGGATTCGCTGCCTTTTTTGGGGTCCGCAGACAGCACAGTGATTTTTTTTGTTTAAAAAGCAGCATTTCACTTGTCAAACTCAACAATCTCAGGGGATGAGGGGGGGATGAGGATTGAATTGGATATGGCCGAAAGTCCGCGAACACTTCAGATGTCCTGGGGCAGTGCTGTGGTGTTCGCGGACACTTCAGATGTCCTAGGATATCTGTACCTATTTCTGCATTACAGGGTTGGGGAAAAGCAGTTTTTGGATGGCTTATAACTTTTGCGCCATCCAATGAAACTGCATGTAATTTTGCAATCTTATTCTAGAACTAATCCTGAATGGTTTTGCAAAGTTTTGTGGGATTCTGTCAAGAGGGGGCAAAGTTAGAGGGGGGGTCCCAAAATAATGTAAAGGTATATAAATGTGGTGTCATTTGACGAATCTGCACAACATTTGGCAAAATGATTTTGGTTCTAGATATAAATGGTTTTCTAAGGTTTGGTGGGATTGTCTCATGAGGGGGCGAAATTAGAGGGGGGTCTTAACATTTTTAGATGGCTTATAACTTTGTTGCTATTTGACGAATGTGGACAAATGTTTTGAGAAAGATTATAGACGCAACCTACAATGTTTGTGTAAAGAGTAAATGGATTTTGTCAAGTGGAGGCTAAGTTCTCCAGCATGGGGTCTGGCATGGATTCACATGCTCATGAATATTCCCCGTCGTCAGGCCGGGAATCCTCGGTAAAGAAAAATCAGTATCCGTTTAGTTTCTGATCTGTCTTTCGTAGTAGTAACCAATCACTGATCTCTGTGCCATACTGACCACAGCCAATAACTGCCATCTCCCTAAGCCCCGCCTCTGGCAGCCATCTTCAGATTTTTACCGCACGTTCAAGTGTTGGGATCCTCGTGCTATTGCTCTCGAGCGTTAGTGCTTTTTTTTCGTGTTTTTTCTTAGGAAAATTTCTCTTTTTCGGTCAAAAGAGCCTCAAGCTCCACCGTTTCTTTATCCGATCAACGGGGACCCGTGTCGGATTCTTCTACGCCCCTCAAGGGTGAAGATTTCGTCGAGCCACGCTTTTGGAGGATTCCAGAAGTTTCTCAGGCCTTCTCGAGCATGGCCCAGGAAAAGGGAAGCTCGACGCCCGGAAAGCTGTTCAGGGTCTTCCCTGGATGCCAGCTTCAGAATGTCTTTAAGGAGGACGAACACTCCCTTTGCCTTTACTGCCTGCATGAGGACAAGACGCACGTGGAGAAGGACTGTGCGTTTTGCGGCAATATGTCGGAGCGGACCATGAAGGACCGCCATCAACGTCTCGCCAACTGGCTGGAAGGAAAGAGCCCGTCAGGCGAGAAGAAGAAAAAGAAGTCCGAGCGGTCTTCTAAGACCTTAGAGAGCGCCCCGGCGACGGGGGTCCAACAGAAGGCCAAGCACCGCGAGTCCGCTGGCACCGGGAGCACCGAACGGTCGTGCTCTACGGGCGCAAGGCAGGGCGCATCCTCCCCGGCGCCATCAACCACGAGCCAACGCTCTGGCTCGGGTAAGAGGAAGGCCGAGCACCCGGCGAAGCTCCTGGAGAGACCCCGGTCGTGCCCGAAGGCCCCATCGGAGGGGGAGCGAGGTGGTGACCCTCCCCCCAAGGAGAAGGCGGTGAGCGCACCTAAGGTGGTGAAAGCCTTGATCCATCTGGCCAAGGCCTCTATCGAGACAGTTGCGGCGGCCCTGGCTCAGCCTGTGGAGGCTACACCAGTGGTGGCGACCTCGGTGCCCAGAATCTCCCTGCCACCGCGGAGGCAGTCCTCTTTCATGCCCATCGACAGGACCCCCGTGAAACCTCCGACGGAGAAGAAAAAGGGGGGGCAGGAGGTTGTCGTGGATTCGGCCTCAACCTCTGAGGAGGAGCTGATCGAAGTCTTAGCCCACGGCTCTGGCGTGGAAGAAGACCATCCTGTCGGGAGGGACCCCGACGTGGAAGACGACGAGGACGTCAAGGGTACCGACGGGGCTCCTGATCGCCCGTCGGAACTCCCTCAACCAGGGAGGAACCGCTCCCGACGGGGGACCCGGAGCCAGGCCCTTCTGGGAGCCCCCCTCCTAAGAGAAGGATTCATCATCCACCACCTTTTCAACCATCGCGCCCTGCTCAGCCCTCCTCCCCGTCCACGACACGTGGGGATGATACGGGGACTGACACGGCCGCGACGGGTACAGACGACGAGGATCTCCCGTCGTCACCTCCCACCCGGGCTTCCCCGCCCGACGAGATTGGATCGTTTCACTCCATGATCGCCAGGGCATCCGAGCTTTTCCAGCTCTGCCCGGAAGAGAAGAAGGAAGGTTTCCTTTATCAACGGCGCGAGACCAAGAGGAAGACGGTCCTCGCTGTACCTCTACTAGACGATATTTGGGATGAGGGCCTCTCCCTCCTCAAGAACCCATCCACGACGCTGGCGAGAAGAGATCGGTACGAGAAGAAGTACGGGTCCCGGACGCGGCCCCCTTGTGCCTTCGGGCGCAGCCGACCCCGGACTCGGTCGTCTCCGCAACGGCCAGGAAGAAAGCGGGGGGGCGCGGCCTCTACGTCAACCTCCCCTCCGGACGGCGAGGGAAAGAAATTGGACACGATGGGACGCAGAGTCATCTCATCGGCAGCGACGACGATTAAGGCTGCCAACGCCTTGGCTGTCGTAGCCCGCTACGACAGGGAGTTGTGGTACAAACTGGCCCCCCTGCTGGACTTCCTACCAGACGACAAGAGGGCGGAAGCTCTAGAGATCTTGCAGGCAGGAGAGGTGGCGTCGAACCACGCCATTACGATAGCGACGGACATCGCTGACACTGGATTTCGCCAGTTGGGCAACGGCGTGTGCCTTAGGCGGCGTGGATGGCTCAAGGCTACTGACTTCCATCAGGACGTACAGACCAGAGTCTTGGACATGCCGTTCGACGGGAACAACCTGTTTGGGAAAACAGTGGACGATTCCCTTCAAGCCCTCAAGGCGGACACGGAGACGGCCGGGCTCTTGGGGTTCTCCAGCAACGGCGGCCGCCCTTTCGGAGTGACGGAGGCAAACAGGGTGCCTCCAAAGGTTCCACCGGCGGATTCTCCACCTACCGTCAAGCGGCCCGTTCGTTGTCACAGGAAGCTTACAGGGGACGAGGCAAGTCAGGCGGACCCTGCCGTCGTCGCCAAGGAGGGCAAGGCCTCGTCGAAGCAGGACTGAACCGGCCGTGGGGTCGGGCCCCCACCGAAGCACCCCAGTGGGAGGCCGGCTGGCGAGCTTCGTCAGCGCGTGGGAGTCCATCTCCACTGACCGTTGGGTGCTGGACGCCCTGGCTCAGGGTCACGCGCTCGAGTTACTAAAGAGGTGCCAGCGCGTCCCCAGGAAGGAACATCACGTCTCTCAACTTCTCTTGGAGGTAAAAGCGATGCTTAAGAAAGGCGCCATCGAGCTCGTCCCAAAGAGGCTTCGGGGCTCCGGAGTTTACTCAAGATACTTCCTCGTGAAGAAGACGGGAGGATGGCGTCCCATCCTGGACCTACGACGACTGAACAAATTCATCAAGGCACAGAGGTTCCGGATGGTCACCCTTCACGTCCTGGGTCAACTGGAGGAGGGCGATTTCCTGTCGTCGTTGGTTTTGGAGGATGCCTACTTCCATATCCCCATCCTAAAGGGACACCGAAAGTTTCTCAGATTCGTGGTCCAAGGGCGTCACTACCAGTTCAGAGCCCTTCCCTTCGGATTGAGGTCGGCACCCAGGGTGTTCACCAAGTGCCTCGCACCGGTGGCGGCGCAGCTGCGCCGAGAGGCGATCCACGTCTACCCCTACCTGGACGACTGGCTCATCCGAGCGAAGAGGAAGGAGCTCGCCGCGGAGCACACGGCAAGGAACGTACAACTACTCACGGACCTGGGATTCTCCATAAACTACACCAAGTCCCACCTGGTGCCCGCGCAAGACACACTGTTTCTGGGAGCGAGGCTCGACACAGTGGCGCTTCTGGCCTCTCCGTCGGAGGAAAGGACGAGGGCCATCTTGGGCAAGGTGCAGCGATGCTGGTTGCGGACGCGGCCAGGGTGAGGTCCATCAAGTCCCTCCTCGGAATGATGTCTTCTTGCATTTATCTCATCCGCCTGTGCAGGCTTCGGATGCGCCCGTTGCAGGAGTTCCTGGACGCTCGCTGGATCCAGACGACGGGCGGCTTCGAGGACAGGATCACACTCGACGAGAGTTTCCGACGAGCGATCAGGTGGTGGGGCAACCGCGCACATCTGACGGCGGGCATGGACTTCCAGACCCCGGGCCACCAGAAGACAGTGACCAAGGATGCCTCCCTGGAAGGGTGGGGAGCGCACACCGAAAATCTGCACGCGAGAGGCCTTTGGCTTCCGACGGAGAAGTCCCTCCATATCAACGTCCTGGAACTCCGTGCAGTGTTTTGGGCCCTCAGGTCTTTTCTTCCGTCCCTCAAGGGCAAGGTGGTGAGGATCTTCACCGACAACACCACCACCATGTTCTACATCAGGAAGCAGGGCGGTACCAGATCCCCGGCCCTGTCCAAGGAGGCACAGGACCTGTGGCATTGGGCCGTCGCCCAAGGGATGTTTCTGGTGCCGTTCCATCTGGCAGGAATAAAGAACACCATTGCTGACTCGCTCAGCAGAGAGCTGCACTCGTGCCACGAGTGGGAACTACGACAGGATCTAGTGGACCGCCTCTTCGGACGGTGGGGCACACCTCAGATCGACCTGTTCACTACGGCGGCGAACTCCAAGTGCCGGAGGTTCGCCAGCAGGTTTCCCCAGCCGAGGAGCATGGGCGATGCTTTCTCGTTTCCCTGGGAGGGCCTGTCCCTATATGCGTTCCCTCCATTGCCGCTGCTGATCCGGCTCATCAACCAGCTCAAGTGGTCACGGTGCAGGATGATCCTCGTCGCACCTGCGTGGCCGAGACAGATATGGTTCCCGGACCTTCTGGACTTGTCAGCGTCCCCGCCAATCAAGCTGCCAGTGGACGCGGATCTTCTCTCCAGGGAAGGAGGCGCCATCCTCCATCACGACCCGAAGTCGCTGAACTTGCAGGCCTGGCTCCTGCAGCGTTAGAGTTTGGAGGTTACGACATACCGGACGACTGCAGAGAGGTTCTTGCGAAGGCCAGGGCGTCCTCAACTTGGACACAAATGGAAGAGGTTCTTTGTCTGGTGCCACGCACAGAAGATTAACCCTCTACGAATTACGGCTCCTCAAATACTGCCGTACCTGCTGACGCTGGCTAAGGCTGGACTGGCGCACGCTTCCATCAAGATTCATCTTGCTGCGATCTCCCGATGCACCAGAACCACGGGGCGGACGTCTTTGTGGTCTCATCGCCTGGTGAAAGAATTCATGAAGGGACTGTTCAGATCGTTCCCGCCGGTGAAGGCTCCGGCCCCGGCGTGGGAGCTCAACGTGGTGCTGACCAAGCTCATGGGACCTCCGTTCGAGCCTCTGCACTCAGCTCCGTTGAAGTTCCTGTCGTGTAAAACAGCGTTTCTTGTGGCCATCACCTCCGCAGGACGGGTGGGAGAGATCCAGGCCCTTTCCTGCAAGCCCCCGTACTTGACTTTTCACGACACGAGGGTAGTGCTCAGGACGCACCCCTCCTTCATGCCCAAGGTGCCGTCGGACTTCCATCTCAACGAACCCTTGGTGTTACCTGTTTTCTTCCCGTCGCCTTCGTCGCCGGCTGAAAGGATTTTGCACTCGCTGGATGTGGCTAGAGCGCTGAAGTTCTACGTGGACCGCACAAAGAGTTTTCGGAAGACGTCACAACTTTTTGTGAACTTTGGACCTGTCAATCAGGGGAAGGCTCTCTCGAAGACTTCCATTTCCAGATGGCTCTCCGGCTGTATCATGTACTGTCATAGGTTGGCAATCTGACCGCTGCCTGGCCGTCCGAGAGCCCATTCCACCAGAGCGATCGCAGCTACTATGGCGTTCCTGTCTGGTGTGCCCTTGCTGGACATCTGCAGGGCTGCTACGTGGAGGTCGACGCACACCTTCACGAGATTATACTGCGTCGACCGGGATTCCAGGGAGGAGTCCAGGGTCGCCCAAGTAGTGCTGCGCAACCTGTTCGCCTAAGGTGAGCCTGGTGAGGAGGTAAGAATTGCTTAATGTTGAGTTTTGGATGTACTGCTTAATGTTGAGCCTTTGCCACCTCCCGTGGTTATGCATGTATGTACTGCAATGTATTCTTTTATTCATGAGCATGTGAATCCATGCCAGACCCCATGCTGGAGAAGGAACAAGTTACTTACCTGTAACTGTTGTTCTCCAGCATGGGTCTGGCATGGATTCACATGCGAACCCTCCCGCCTACCCCTCTGCGGCTCTTCACTTGGTCATACTGCCACTTCACGTGCTACCAAATCTGAAGATGGCTGCCAGAGGCGGGGCTTAGGGAGATGGCAGTCATTGGCTGTGGTCAGTATGACGCAGAGATCAGTGATTGGTTACTTCTACGAAAGACAGATCAGAAACGAAACTGATACTGATTTTTCTTTACCGAGGATTCCCAGCCTGACGACGGGGAATATTCATGAGCATGTGAATCCATGCCAGACCCATGCTGGTGAACAACAGTTACAGGTAAGTAACTTGTTCCTTATATGACTATTGTATGTACATACATTTTGACATTCTTTAAGAAATAAAACATGGGCGGATTTTGAGCAAACTCGTGCAGAGCATTGGCAAGGACATTAAAGAATGGTTTTGCAAATGTGCTTGTGTTTTACTTTTTTACAAGTGTAATAATGTAGGTACAAAAAATAGTCCTATACTTTTGGTGACTGAGGTATAGCCTGTGGCCGTGGGCAGTAGACAGATTGTCTGGGTCATGGCATAAGGTCATGACGCAGACAATCTGGCTACTGGCCATGACCGCTAGGGATGAAAAATGGCGTTAAAGTGGCTATGCTGGGACCGGCTATGTGGTAAAGTTATTCGAAGGTAGGATAGGTTTGAAAGGGAAAAAAAGTGCTTGTGGTAATATGTTCATAGGGTTTTGCAGGCTGCCATGGCAAGGGAAGAGGGGCTGTGTATGGGGCCCCACTTCTCTTTCCATGTTGGCTGTCTTGGAAAAGGATTTTCCTTCCTTCTTACAGCCGGGCGCCGCAGGTGTCCCGCTATAGGAAGAAAAATCTATGTTTTAGCACCCTGGGTACCCGCTTTGTGAACTAGGGGTTCTAATGGCCTTTATCCCCCATTTCAGGGGCTGTAATGGACGATAATGGTCCGTAGCCCTCCTTATTTATTTAATTATAACGCACCAATGCCCGCAGACATCAGGCTGTGTGGTTACAGTATTTGTTGAGGAAGATGAGGTGGAGGAAGACAGCTTACTACTTGCTGAGAAAGGAACAACTTTTCTGAGAGCATTGCGGTCATTGGATTTGGTGTGGCAGCGCATGGAGGTGGTCCCGTAGGAGTACTGTCCAGGAAATCTGCGACTGAGTGCACTCAGTGCATTTCACTTTGGTAGTTTTAGCCTTTGGTACACTGCCAACAGTAGCAAAGAACTGGCACACCCATGATTCGATCTTGGTGCTAGAAGTAGGCACTTCTTCTACCTCATCTTCTTGGTCCTCTTCATTGTCTTTGAAAGTACTGTGCTTTTTTGTTGTGAAGGTCCTCCAGCTGGTGGTGGTGGTGGCTCTTGGGCAGGAGGGTGTCATACTGCTGAGCTGGCCATACACGTGCACTACAGACAGAAAACACGGGAGCCATTCTGCTCTCCAACCTTCCCTTTATTCCTCCGTAACATGACTGCCGTCTCCCTTCCCTTGCCCCTCCCTTTCCTCCCGCTCCCTCCCATAGTCTCGAGCTCTCCTCTTAAAGGGGCTCTGTCCTTTTTCCCTTGCAACACCTCCCCCTTGCTTAACATGAAGCTTCCCCGGTTACATTTGCTCGATGAGCCGTTGGGGTCTCTTTGTGGTTCGATGGGGCCTTCTTGGTTGCTCGTGGGTCTCTTCTGCACTCTCTCGCTGTGGCGTCTCATGAGCCTCCTCTCTCTCTTTTTCCTCCATCTCGATCACCTTCCTTTCTGTTGGTTCATGTTCTTCAAAGTATAACTCATGGAGGAGGGAGTCATTTGGCGTCCTTTTGCCGTAGTTCCTTGTCGTACTTGTCACTTGTTCTTTGTTCCCTGTCGCTAGGGTGGAATCTGCACTGTTCATCTGTCCTTTGGCTTTGCTTGTCTCTTCAGCATCTTGCTCGGTCACGTGGTCCTTCTTGTGGGTTACTTTCAATGACCTATAGTGGACATTGATGAGTGCGTGTTGTAGTGCTGTCCGGTTACTGAGACGACTGTGTCCTCTGGCGGGACTCGGTATCATACGGATGGTGTTCAGCACTCTGCGTTCTCCTTGGGTTGGGTCACGTTGTGGCCATCCTTTTGGCTGCTCTGTTTGTGCCGTCCTCCATTGGATGGCATTGTCTTGGGGTTTGTCTAGGGGGTATTCTTCCGCCCTTGTCTGGTACTGTTGCCTTGTACTGACGTTTTCTGAGACTTCCATTTCCCCCCCCCCGTACAATATTTCAAAGGGTACTGGGCGGTTGCAAAGCTCGTAGTTCTCTCGCAGGACGTGTGGCATTTGTGTGCCAAGTGTCGGTCCGTCCCCTTTGCGGTGATCAAGCTCAGGGCAGAGGGGGTGTGCTTGCCTGAGACCTCTGGGTGGGCTGGTGTTCATGTCTTTGATGTCTTTCCTGATGTCTAGCCGTGCTCTCGGTGCACTCGGGTGTCTTTCCTGGGGTGTGGGTTGGCATGCCGAGCTTGTGGGTGGTCCTGTTCTGCACATTCTCTGAAGGTGACCTTCCTGGCCACAGCGCCAGCATGTTCGTCTAAGAGCTGGGTATGGTTGTCTGTGGGTGTTATTCCACCCTCGCCCGTGGCATTGCTCTTTGCTCGGGCTTTCTTGCCAGTGTCTTCTCTGTTTCTTCCTTCTCCAGGGTCGAGTGGGCTCGGAGTGTTGCTATTGCTTTTCCGTGAGGGCCGCGATGGCGTCGCGTTCAACCTTCCTCTCAATGGCAGCTGCCTGTGCGTCAGTTCTCTCGTATGTTTTTGCCATATTCAGTATTTTCGCTAGGGGTAGGGGCTTGATGAGAAGGTGTTTCCTTAATGTTGACGAGGTGCACCCTTCTATGATCCTTAGTCTTATAGCTTCTTCATCATTGAAGTTGGCGAAGTCGCAGTCTCCTATCTTCTGCTGGAGACGTATGACGAACTCTCCAATTGATTCGTGTGAACGTTGCCTGTGTTGGTTGAATGCAAGGCGCTCGTAGTCTTTATTGGATCCTACTATGAGTCTGTCGTTTATTGCATCGAGGAGACGTTGGTACGTGGTTTTGTCTGTGGCAGGGATTGTCTTGATGATGTCCTTTACCTCTTTTCCTACCAAATTCCTAAATATGCTGAGTTTGTTTGGCGGGTCTATGTTCCCAATCGCACCCAGAAAGTCCTCAAATTCTTCGACCCATTCCTCCCATCTTGTTCCTTGGTCGTGGTGCGGGAACAAAGCGAATGGGTTGGGCCGTCTCATGACGGTGGCATATGACGTGGGGCCCATGTCTGCTAGGGCTTGCGCACTTGCGTCGGCGTCTGCTTGCTCTAGGTCGGTCATGGTTGCCGGTGTTTATTTCGGGTATGGATTTGCAGTGCACTTGCGTGCAGTCTTTGGCGGCAGATCGCTGTGTTTTGGTCCTTTGGTTTGTATGGGTGGTGTTTCTTTTATTTTCGTTGTTGCCGGTCCTGTCTGGTACGGGTCTTCTCTGCTGCTGGTACGCATTAGTTTGGGCAGCTTTCCAATATCTGTCTTCTCTTTGTCTTGTGCGTGTCCTTGTGGCGGTGTTGGCACCGCTGGGCGCGAGTGCCACTGCGTCCTTGTGTCCCTCCCGTTGCTTCCCCTGTCTCGTATTGCGTTGGTCGGGGTGGCTGGGTGTTGGCAGGGTGGGTGCACTCTTGTGCTGGCTCTGGTAGTGGTGCTGCACAGTTGTGTTGGTTTCGTCCTTCTGTGGGCCTGTCAATTTTCTGCACCGGTGACCTGCGTGCTGGGGGACACTAATCTGTCCCTTTGCTGTTGTAGCGCTGCATGGGGTTCCAACAACATAGATCCACTGGGTGGGTGGCTCTAGGTGTTTTGGCGTGGTGTGGGTGTCCCCGTTAGTGCTCTCTGTTTACAGGTGTCTGGTTGTTTTGCTCCTGGGGTGGTACTCCCCTCTCTGTAGCAGTCTTTCTGTCGTTCTCCTTACCCCTCGTTTGGGGCACCGTTGTGGAAACGTGCGTTGGTTGGGGTGCTTTGTTGACGGCCTGCGGGCCGTGTATCTGGGTCATGGGCTTCCCGCCCAAACTTGCTAGTGTTGTGGCTGTGCGCATTAGGTAGGGGCAGCCACGGGTGCTGTGTTGACGACCTCTGGGCCGTTTATTGCATTGGTGGGTTTCCCGCCCAAATTTAACCGTCTTCACTACGGTTGGGGCAGCTGGGGCGCTGAGCAGCGGGCTTGCGGGCCGTTCGCTCTAAAGTGGCTAGGGCGGTGTGTTCCGTTTCTCTGATCAGAGGCACCGTACTTCATGTGTGCGTGTGGCGCTGTGGGGCCACTTATTGCATGTACCGGGTGCACGTGTCCCTTGTGACCAATATTCTCTTGCTCGTCGGTCAGGGTATGGCCACTTGCGGGTTATTATTTTTTCCGTAGTGTCACTTACAGGGAGACGCGGGGTTAATGCTGCTGGGCTCTGAGTTTTGGCTTTTATTTTCACTGCTTGGGTTTATTATTTATTTTTATTTATTTTTTTTGTCACGTTGTGGGAGACACGGGGTTAATTTTGGTAGGCTAGTGTTTCGTCGCTTTGCAATGTCACGTTGTGGGAGACACGGGGTTCCTTTCACTCCCAGCCCCTGTCCTAGCTCCTTACTTGAGGTGTTGCGACCGCGGCGGTCGGGTGATTCCTTTCTCCTCTGCGGGTGGGCGGGATGGATCAGCTGGGCAGCCGGGTCTGCAGCGCGGTCGTGGGCGTCGCAGACGCGGTCTTCTCCTCTCCCTCTCTGGCGGCTCCGCAGTTGCTGGGTCTCCTCCCGCACGCACTGCAGGCACTCGGGCCCTCCGTTATTGCTGGGTGCACAGGCCCCTCATTTCTGCTGGGCACACGGGCCCTCCATTACTGCTGCAAAGCGTGGGGTCGCATCTGTCTCGTCGCCAGTTGTCATACTGCTGAGCTGGCCATACACGTGCACTACAGACAGAAAACACGGGAGCCATTCTGCTCTCCAACCTTCCCTTTATTCCTCCGTAACATGACTGCCGTCTCCCTTCCCTTGCCCCTCCCTTTCCTCCCGCTTCCCGCTCCCTCCCATAGTCTCGAGCTCTCCTCTTAAAGGGGCTCTGTCCTTTTTCCCTTGCAACAGAGGGATGGCAATAACTGATGCCATTTTTTAGCTAAATAGCAGTTTTGATAAAATTCTTCCAAGTATGTACTGTGTACTAGATTGGTAATGGACAATGAGTATGAACAGGTGTAGGAGGTGTGCAAGGGAAATTTTGAAGTTGAAAGTTCCAAGATCAGTAGAAAATGCAGTTCCGAACTGTCCGTGAAGGACGGATCTTATCGTGAAGTGCGGACGGGTTCTCGGACACGTCATCATGCCGCGCGCCAGCGCATGGTCATGTGGCGCTGTCCGGAAGGTCCGCAATGAAGTCAGATGTTCGTAGACGTCTACGGAGGCAAAACTAGTTGAAATAGTTGCAAACAAATGTATAGAAGTGTTAAAAATGATTCTAGAAGGTGGGAAATGGCAGAGTTTTAAGGTGACACTTTGTAACTTGGACACAAATATTGTTATATTTGGTAAGTATGACATTAGTAAGTTGTAGGAAAATTGCATACTCTGGTAAAAACACATGAAATTCACTGACAAAACGTTGTTAAAACGTTATGGTTAAGTTGCACTAATAAAAACGTATGAAATTCAGTAAAAAACGTTGTTAAAAGGACATTATGGTTACAAGTAAAATTGAAAAAAAAAATGAAATTCGCCAGTTATGCTAAGCTAAGCAACCATAACTCGCGCCACCACCGTGCACTGCTAAGACTAACACCCAGGACATCAAAGATGACATCACAAATATCATTGATGACATCACTGATGACATCACATGTTCATTTACTTTTTATACAAGGGGTTGTGAATGTAATGTTGGCAAAAATTTATCAGGGATTATCCGGAAATGTGTAATAAACTACATACTTCATTACGCAATGTAGTGTTCTAAAGAGCATTCCATTGCAGTGTTCTTTCTAGTACAGGAACCTACTCATACAGAAATGTAGGTATTGGCTGCAGCATACACCACAGAGGTGCTATATTTGTAATTTCCCAAGTTATATAATAAAACAGTGAATGTTCTGTATCGGACTTAAGTAGCTAATAATGCATCATTTACTACATATTTCTACTAATACACAAAACATAAATAGACTACAACGCATACAAATATGGGTCTTATATATGGAGAGTAAAGAAAGCAAACAATAGGCAGTATCATTAGCAACTGTGTATAATCTACATGATTGTATTCACACACAAACATGATTGCTGTGTTTCAGGCCTGCTTATACCTCTTTACATGTACATCATAAGATGTGATTAAATTCTGAGGAAAGTAGTGTAAGAACATGAGAGAATAGCAATATCTATAAATGTAATACCTTTTGAAAGTTAAGTTTCTGCCTGTCAGTAAATACAGCCACCTGGCCTAGATATGGCAGTGAACAAAAAAGAAGGGGCTAGACAGTGATGTCATCAATGATATTTGTGATGTCATCTTTGATGTCCTGGGTGTTAGTCTTAGCAGTGCACGGTAGTAGCGCAAGATATGGTTGCTTAGCTTACCATAACTTGCGAATTTCATAACCATAACGTCCCTTTAACAAACCTTTTTTATTGAATTTCATAGGTTTTTATTAGTCCAACTTAACCATAACGTTCCTTTAACAACGTTTTTTCAGTGAATATATATATATATATATATACATATATGTATTTATTTAGAAGAACAAACCCACAACAAGTGGGAGGTCCGCACTCAAGGGACCATGAAAAAATCAGTCTTAAAAGTAGGTGATGCAAATCACCTGATTTATTTGAGCATTGAGCATCAAGCCTCTGGGAGGGAGACAAACGGCAACTCGTTTTGCACTACTAGGTGCTTGATCATACTATATATATAAATATATTAGATTCACTAACAAAAAACATTGTTAAAGGGACGTTATGGTTAAGTTGCACTACTAAAAACCCTATGAAATTCAATGGAAAAACATTGCTACAGGGACGTTATGATTACAGGTAAAACCTAAAAACCCCAGAAATGTGCAAGTTATGGTATGGTGCGCATACTGTTTATAGCAATGCCTTGTCTAATGACCTACTTATGTAAGGATAGTTCTCCCCATGATCTCTGATAGTTTTCTGCCAACATTACAATGACAATCCCTTCTGGAGGCTTTTCATGACAACTAAATGCACATGTGATGTCATCAATGACATTTGTGATGTCATCTTTGATGTCATGGGTGTTAGTCCTTGCAGTGCACAGTGGTAGCGTGAGTTATGTTTGCGTACCGTACCATAACTTGGAAATTTCTGTGGTTTTTAGGTTTTACCTGTAACCATAACGTCCCTTTAGCAACATTTTTCCATTGAATTTCATAGGTATTTTTAGTAGGGCAACTTAACCATAACGTCCCTTAAACAATGTTTTTTGTTAGTGAATTTCATAGGTTTTTAATAGGGCACTTTAACCATAAGGTTGCTTTAGGGTTATTTTTTCAATAAAGGGGAAATGTATTTAGTAGCGCAACTTAACCATAACGTCCTTTTCACAATGGGTTTTAGTAAATTTCATAGGTTTTTAGTAGGGCACTTTACATAACCTTCTTATATTATAGTTTTTTAGGAAAGGTAATAGGGTTTGAGTTGCACAAGTGAACCATAGTGTCCCTGTAATAATGTGTCTTTGACTGAATTGCATTAGTTTTTTTACAGGAGATGCTTAGTTTGTAAAGATGTACTGTACAACATACTGGAGCCGGAGGCTCTATAGTAATAGGCACAAAGGCTGGGAACAATGCATCCGTTTGCAGAGATTGGGTGCAGTCCAACGTGCCCAGAAAGGGAGGGGGGTCATGCAGCAAAGACAAAAAAAAATACAAACAGCAGCAAGTGCATGAATGGGAAGGGAAAATGCTGCAGCTGTACAAAATGTGTACTTTTGCGACAAAGTGCACAAAGGCATAGGGTATGCAGCATAATGGAAAGCGCCAACAAGAGAAGTGACATTTGCCTTCATCAATGTTACCGCACAATCAAACAAAGAACGAAGAGGCCGAGGTGCAAACGGCAACTACAGAGAACAGAACGTCAGAGCAACTTGGTAAGTACACAAATGTTTGTTGTAATTGCACAGGTCCGGTAGTGTACAATAGTAGGAAAGCATGATGTTTTCTGTTTGTGCGCAGCAATGGCTTCCACCCTAGATTGGCTGGATGAGAATTTTCTGCATGAAGAAATGAGTGATGACGATGGGCCCATTGTTACCCGCCGCACTGTGAAAAAGGAAAGAGTTACTGCAAGAGCAAGCACCCTTGAATGGCTGGAGGAGAATTTCCTGCATGACCAAATGAGTGATTGATTAATATTTTATTTCTATCGCACTCGTACACAAGATGAACACAATCACAATGTAATACTTCATGTGAATTAACCACATTTGTTGTCTTTTAACAGAACATACTGGAATCCAAAGCAGTACACCAGAAGTGGTACCTTTTCCACATGTACATACGGCCACCGAAACTGAAGTAAATGCTGGGCATATACAAGTTGACCGCCTGGATAACAAAATCGATCAGTTGCTCCTCCAATTTGCCACCTTGAGAAATTTTGTAGAAGAAAATATAATGGGGAAAATAATTTATCACTGCCCAACTTGCGCATGCCCGCCTTCCCCTTTTCCCAGCCCCCTTTATGCGCAAATTGAGTGTCATGAAAGACGCTTTGATGAGACCTCAATCCCTTTTTGCCCTCATCAGCAGCTTGTTGAAATGGGAATATCTGTTTCTTGTTCCCCTTCCCTTTCCGAATAGTCGCTATGAATGTGTGCTAATAAAGATTGATATGTTAATTTGTACTGATTGTGTATGTCCATTTTTCTTTGGTTTAACAAGGCCATTGTAAGTGTGAAGAGCACAGCACTAGTGGGGATGATTGCAAGTGAGAAAAATGGGCGCCCTATGTGCAATCACAATAAAAGCATCCGTAGGACCCCACTACGTGCCGCATGTTTGCATGTACACAACCGTCTATAAATAGTTGCTGGATCGCCCATTTATCTGTGGCACAACTGCGCAAATGCATATATCGTCCTGTGATGCCTGGTAACACTGTCCCTGGTCAACATATGCGAATAAACGTGTGATGTAGTTGTACCAGCTGCAAGCGTGCACCCACGTCCTGCGCGTATTTTTGCACGTAAACATTCCACCTATTGTATCGTGCTCACAGCAAGCGTAGGTAGAAATGTGCAATGTACGTGTGCCATATGTTTTAAGTAGTCCGGGGATGGCAAGAGTATCGGTAGGTGAACTGTGCACATGGCCACAAAATATAAATGCCAATATACGTTCGGCAGACAAGCTTGCAAATGGAGAACAATGGCGATCCATGGTAACGGATCAATGGTGCCCGTGGTCCCTTATTTGGTGGACACGACCCAGATCCATACACATCGAAAGAGGAAATTTTTCTGCAATGTGTGGAGTGTTACAGTGATAGTGCACCCTTACAGAGATTCTCCACTTTTCCTTCTACATGTAGGGAAAGAGTTAGTGCCACTTTGCGGTGTCACATGCTCCACATCAGCCCTATAAAAGGGCACACCCCACAAGTGCTCGGTTTGGCTTTCTAGCACCTGTGCACATTGGTTCAGGCAGAAATTGCTTTCTCGCCAACTGGGTGCCTGCAAACTACTTCTCCAAGTAATGGCCACCAAAGCTTCTGCTACTACCTCTGACTCAGGAGCACCCACACCCTTACCACCAATACCTCCTTCTGAAAGTCCTGAGCAAGGGGACAGGCTTCATAATGTGTAGGGACATCGAAAAGGAAACGAGAATAAAGTAGAAGGAATCCCCACTGCCTACAGTCAGCGTCAATCCTGGGTGTGGAAACTATTTAGGACCGTCTGAGATGTGCCAAAATCTCGTGCAAACCAGGTGCAGTGCACTCAGTCGCAGAAAACCTGGCTTGTACAGCTATGGCACAACCTACATGCAGCGGCACCTGAAAGCGAACCACCAGTCAGCTATTTGGAGAGTTGTCCCCTTCCAAGCAGGCAGTAGATTATTGTCCTCTACAGCATCCTCCGTATCTGCTCCTGCCACCACTAGGGACACTCCAGTGGGCCACTGCGTCGCGCAAGCAGCCTTGGAAGACATACGCAGTGCAAAAGCCTCCTACCTTTCAAAGGCCACTGTATTGTGCATATACTGCGACACGGTACTGTGTAGGGGAGAACATTTGCGAAGTGCTTTTGAGGCTTTGGTCCAGGAGCATGACAAACACTGCCCCCTATCCAAATGAGGTGCACAACACATCTTCTGCTCTACACGTATGATTTCTTATCCCTGTGGTTAGTACCCTTTGCCAAATCTCCCTTCCTCTGCTGGCTTTTCTGGCATGTCTTCTAACAACTGGAAAAATGCTACACGGCCACAATGTGGGGGGGAACAAAAAGGCTCTTTTCAGAGCCACCTTGCACTGTCAAAAATAGAAGGTGAATGCAAGCATGCAGGCGGTGACGCTGCCTATAAACGCCAAGTACACAGATGGCAACAGAGGGCGGCGGGACGCCGTCAAAAGCATTGTACGCATTTGCAAAAAGAAGTGGTGGCTCTGAAAAGAGCCTTTTTGTTTTTGTGCTGTTTATATTTTCAATGTTAAAAGTGTTGAACAACCACAGGGGAAATGCTTCCTACACTTGCCGGAAGCGCTGCACAGCATTTTGGATATTACGCAGAAAGATCTCATTGCCAGCATCAGTCAGATGAACTCCATCTGAACGAAAAATGTTCAAACTACGAAAACATTTTCATTGTGGAAGGAGAACATGCCAACGTCACGCAAAAAAGTGCAAACAGCCTTGTTCAGATTGCGCCGCCCTTTCTCCATTTGTGGGCCACAGAAGGAAGAACGCAGCCACATCTGTGTCTGGGCAATGCGAGAAAAAAGGGTGTGATTTTGGAAACATTTCCATGAGTTGCCCAAATGTCTCCTTCATTGTAAACTGCAGTGAAATGCCGGTAACATGCCCTAAACTGTTCCCTCCACACTGAACAATAATAATGTTTGGATGAGCAAGCGTCATCAAACTGGCACAGAAAGGACCCACATGGAACCACTGCATCACACGTATTCCGTACCAGTGCACATCGACATTATGGAAACCTAGGTGCGCTGCTAGTGCACAGCCTTCTGTGTAAACTTGTACCAAATGTATCCACGGGTCGCCCAACAGCCATATAGTCTGCCTACTGAACGGCAAGCCCGTCCCCATAGCCATGTCCACTCCTGCTGGCAAAGAGATGTTTTGGCACAACCTGTTGCTACACACCACATCCACAAATTCATATTGACCGATCCCAACTCCTGCACAGTCCCATTTCCATTGCAGCCACCCTCAAAAGACCCGGATGTAGTGTGCACCCCCAAAAGGCACGGCTTTCGCCAACATATTGCCCTGTGTACAGGGCTACGCAAACACATTTTAAGCGTCATAGAAAGCCGGCGTCTTCGTAGAAGTTGTACAAAGTGTTTTTTTCTAATTTTGCTAAAGGGACGTGTAAAGAAACACATTTTTGTGTTTTTGTGTGCCTCTTGTTGGGGGTTGCTCTCGGCTTGTCCCCCGTACATTACTACACCTGTGTCTGCAGCGTACATTTTATATAGTGCAACAAATTACTAATTGCAATAGGGGGGGAAAAATAAGGGGGGGGGAAAATCACTGACAAACGTCACACTACAAGCACGAATGTCATGGGCACAAAAGAACTTCCTACCATGGAACCATGGAACACAAAAGCAGACATACACGTGAATTGCTGAACCGTAGTTCCATTTCCACAGCAAGCACATTATGAAGGACAGCATGTAGCACGTGCGATTTCCCCAACTAACGCGAGGGCCGCGGCCCAGTAAAGCAGTACTCTTTCTGCAGCACTCCCTGATTGGCTATTGTTAAAGCATTACATGCGCATCCACCAATTACAAGAACTGTGCATGTAATGTAATGCTATCACATCTAATGTACAGAACATGACAGCCGTTACACACGCAAAGTGAAATATCCTGTAAATCAAAAGCACCTCCACGAGAAAGTACTGTACAATGATCTCTGTGTTCTGTTATGCACCCACAAACATCAGCATCGCTACCCATCACCACACCGAGTAGGTATTACTATTTTTTCTACAGTAAAGTGCCAACTGTGTTATACGTGCGCATTCCTCTCAACTCACATGCTTTTGGAGGGTGTCACCCGCCACTTAGGCAGCTCTCTCACCCACCAAGCTCCCTAAACGCTGATAGGAATCAATGGGCTTTCCCACACCAATTACAAAATCGGGTGTTTTCAGCCGCCCAAGGGCCATGAAAGGCTGAGAGCTGTGCGAGCGTAGCAACAGTGTACCTAGGAGTAAATCTCCATAATGTACTCAAAACATTGGTATGTGGAGTCAAAGGTTCCATTTGCCCACAACAGGCATTGGTATATGAAAAAGGTTGCTCTGTTCTTTTGTTCCGTCATTGTTACAATGCTTTCCCCCATAAAAGCACCTCCTAGTTTTGTGTGCGATTTGTACAAATTTGCTATCAGGCACCCTTTCCGACCAAACTATGCAAAGTGCATACATTTCAAGCATAACGACCGTTTCCACCTGCACGTCATACATGACAGCAGTTAAGCAATAAAAAAAGTTATCGCCACATTCACAACAGTAACATTCGTAAATGTGCATAATGAAATTAAAACCCAGAAGCAATGCCTGCACTGATGTACTAAGCATACACATGCAAAGAACCTCATGCAAATGGACACCCAGAAACATTGTGCTTTGCACTCTGTACATCTTTCCGCACCTTTTGTCTCATCCTTCCACATGGCGTAAACTGCATTTTTCAAGTAAATAGGCTAACACTAATACACACGTTTTTCATAACCAGTGATACACTAAACTCCCAAATAGCCCACCTACTCCCTTAACAAACATGCTTATGCTCCCAAGCGACCTTCATATTGTACACCTTCCATTTATACACACACACGCACACACACACTTCGTCTTCCTGCCAATAAATCCCCCTATAGTTTTGAAGAATGTAATTTACAAAAGTAAGCACTATGTCATTAGCCAACATATTTTCTTACCATCTTCTTATACAGGAGCAGTGCCCACCTGTCTCTGGAAAGCTACTGGAGAGTGCACTTCAAAATACAGCCTCTAATAAGCCTACTCTCTGCAGCAACAACTAGGTAGGGGAAACTGCCATTGAATGGGGGAAAAGCGGGAAAATGACTGAAAAAAAAGGTATGTGTTGGACATGGTTGGCTTGGTAAGGCAATGGCTTCTATGAATTTTGAGAAAAGCAATGCTCCGCTACATTCCCCCGACTCTTGCAGTTAGGAGAGCATACCATTTTTGTAGTGTTTTTACAAAACAAGCAATACCACAAGCCAAACACTGAGCCATGGTACACAGGAGTTTTATGCTCATGGCCTGACCAGACGCACTTAGCATGTGTAAATTGGGAAAACCAATGTGGTGAGGAACGGCAGCCATACATTTTTTGAAAGAGCACAGGCAGACCTTTTCAAGGGTAGGTGACTTGTGCAGGTTACAAAAGTGTATGGTGGCTAAAGCAGCGACTAAATGTAGGTCACATTTGGGAAAAGAAAGGGTTGTGAGACAAAGGGCACCAGCAAATGGGTCAAAACGTTCTGAAAACCACACAAACACAACACATGGCCTACCGTCCCACGTTCCCACAGGTGTCCCGATGAAAACGGTACCCCACATGTGTGGGTGCACCTACCTGGCCGCCAAGGGGAAAGCCTAAAACACAAGTAGCCCCAAGTCTGTTTTCAGAGGGAAATCTCAGACATTCTGCCGACCGGCACAACGTACAGATATGGGCCTCGGGTGTCCAAGCCACCGAGGAAAACAGGGAACCCCATGCATTTCCGAAAAGAGGACACCCGTGGGAATCCACAGAGGTATGATTTGCGCACATCGCCCCAGAATTTTTTACCCAGACAGCCCCGCAAAGTCCGAAATGTGGGGAAAAAAACACTTTTTCCGCACATTTCGCTCGACGCACCCATCGAAACACACCCCCAACAACACATGGCCTACCGTCACGCGTTCCCACAGGTGTCCCGATGAAAACGGTACCTCACATGTGTGGGTGCACCTACCTGGCCGCCAAGGGGAAAGCCTAAAACACAAGTAACCCCAAGTCTATTTTCAGAGGGAAATCTCAGACATTCTGCCGACCGGTACAACGTACAGATATGGGCCTCGGGTGTCCAAGCCACCGAGGAAAACAGGTAACCCCATGCATTTCCGAAAAGATGACACCCGTGGGAATCCGCAGAGGTATGATTTGCGCACATCGCCCCAGAATTTTTACCCAGACACCCCTGCAAAGTCCGAAATTTGGGGGAAAAAACGCATTTTCCGCACATTTCGCTTGACGCACCCATCGAAACACGCCCCCAACAACACATGGCCTACCGTCACGCGTTCCCGCGGGTGTCCCGATGAAAACGGTACCTCACATGTGTGGGTGCACCTACCTGGCCGCCAAGGGGCAAGCCGAAAACGCAAGCAACCCCCAGCCTGTTTGCAGAGGGGAATCTCAGCCATTCTGACATCTGCTGTTGGCGACGTGTTTCGGTGAGTGTCCACAGGGAAATGTCTCTGAAATTGGCCGGAAATTAAGACAATTCTCAGACATTTCGCTCTGGCCACCCACCGAAACACACCGCCAACAACACGTGGCCTACCTTCCCGCGTCCCCACACGTGTCCCGATGAAAACGGTACCTCACATGTGTGGGTGCACCTACCGGGGGTGCCAAAGGAAAAGGGTAACCGACTGGGAACCCAAAGCCATTCGCCACTGCCCATTTTGTTCCAATAGATGGGGCAGTAGGGTTTGGGCACCCTGGGGGCAGATAGCCACACTAATGTGGCCATCTGCACCAAGCAAAGTAGGGTAAACAAAAAACAAAATACAAATTCATAGGCTTCTTTTTAGGGGGGGCTGTGGGCCACCCTAAATTGGCAGCGAATGATGTACCGCAAGAGGGGGTGGCCCTCAACCCCCCCACCCCAAATGGAGGGCCCCACCTCATGCAACCCACCCTGGGGGCAGATAGGGGGGGCCCCACCTCATGCATCCCTCCCTGGGGTCAGATGCCCCTTCCTAGGAGCAGATATCTGCCCCCAGGGAGGGTTGCATGAGGTGGGGCCCTCCATTTGGGGTGGGGGGGTTGAGGGCACCCACACATGCGAGGTACCTTTTTCGTCGGGACACCTGTGGGAACACGAGAAGGTATGACATCTGCTGTTGGCGACGTGTTTCGGTGAGTGTCCACAGGGAAATCTCTCTGAAATTGCCCGGAAATTAAGACAATTCTCAGACATTTCGCTCTGGCCACCCACCGAAACACACCACCAACAACACGTGGCCTACCTTTCCGCGTCCCCACAGGTGTCCCGATGAAAACGGTACCTCACATGTGTGGGTGCACCTACCGGGGGGGCAAAAGGAAAAGGGTAACCGACTGGGAACCCCAAGCCATTCGCCACTGCCCATTTTGTTCATGTGGGCAACCTACAGATTTGGGCCTAGGGTGTCGAAGCCAGCAAGGGAAACGGGGAACCCCATGCATTTCCCAAAAGAGGACACCCGTGGGAATCCACAGAGGTCTGACTTACGCGAATCGGCCCAGAATGTAATACCCAGAACCACCAGCAAAGACCCACATGGGAGAAGGGTGCCCAAGGCCAGGGATATTACCGCCGACTTTGCTGGAGCCCTGGCTGCCCTGCGTTACAGCTTCTCCCCACCAAGGAGTCTCGGCAGTGTGCCAATACCTCCCCGAAGGGAAAAGCTGTAATGCAGCCCAGCCGCAATTCCAGGACAGTTGGAGGTGATCTGGCCAGACGGGCCATTCCCACCCACACCACCAACAATCCAGCCCCAGTCTCACCCACCCCACTGACAGTGGGCCCTAACCATAGAATAATAAAAAACAGTACTCACATAACGTTGCAGCTGCTCGGGTAGAAAAAGCTGTAAACGAAACAAAGAACATGTGTTACCTACGGTCACACCAGCAAAATGTAGACCTCCCCGTGGGCAGATAAGGAGGGGGGCTGTCCTGCACTCCTCCCTGGGCTCAGGCGTCCGATCCTAGGAGCAGATATCTGGTCCCAGGGAGGGCTGCATGACTTGGCACCCACTCCATTGCGGGTGGGGGGGAGGGGGTCAACGCCCCATCCCATTAGAAAATTCCCTGACCCTTTGGGGTGCCCCACTGCCCCCCCTGTGGTTGAGGGCCACACCCCATTGCGGTACATCATTCGCTGCCAATTTAGGGTGGCCCTCAGCCCCCCCTAAAAAGCAGCCTGTGATTTTGTATATTTTGTTTTGTTTACCCAACTTCGCTTGGTGCAGATGGCCACATTAGTGTGGCTATCTGCCCCCAGGGTGCCCAAACCCTACTGCCCCATCTATTGGGGGTCCTGCCCCACCTTTTAGGGTGCCCCCCCACCCTCAATGGCGGTGGGGTGTACCTCACGCAGCTGTTTGTAGGGGGCCCGGGGAGGCCTGCATGAGGTACACCCCACCTCCATTTGGTGTGAGAGGGGAGAGGGCCACCCCAAAAGGTGGGGCAGGACCCCCAATAGATGGGGCAGTAGGGTTTGGGCACCCTGGGGGCAGATTGCCACACTAATGTGGCCATCTGCACCAAGCGAAGTTGGGTAAACAAAAAAAAAAAACACAAACTCATAGGCTGCTTTTTAGGGGGGGCTGAGGGGCACCCTAAATTGGCAGCAAATGATGTACTGCAACGGAGGGTGGCCCTCAGCCCCCCCCACCCCAAATGGAGGGCCCCACCTCATGCAACCCTCCCTGGGGGCCCCCCTTCCTGGCGGCAGATAGGGGGGCCCCACCTCTTGGATCCCTCCCTGGGGTCAGATGCCCCTTCCTAGGATCACGCGCCCTGCGCCCGATCCGTGACCAGCAATGCCTCATATGTGGTGTCCTTGGAAAGGGGAGAAAGTCCCCTTTCCAGGGACACCACTTTTTGATCAATCCCTGGTGGTCCAGTGGGCCCAGGGCCCCAAACCCCCTCCCACCTCCCTCCTCCCCTCGATTTTTTTTTTGCTTTTATTTATTTTTATTTTCACCCCTGGGGCAGTGATTATCTGCCCCCAGGGGTCTCTGGCGCTGTGGCCCCATGCCTTGGGGCCACAGGGGGAGGGGGGCCGCTTACCTAGTAAGCAGCCCCCCTCTCCCCCGCGTCACAAACGGATCTTCATTTGATCCACTGGCATTGCTGCCCGCGGATCGCGCGCCAGGCGCCCGATCCGCGGGCAGCAATGCCTCATATGTGGTGTCCTTGGAAAGGGGAGAAAGTCCCCTTTCCAGGGACACCACTTTTGTTCCATCCCTGGTGGTCCAGTGGGCCCCAGGGCCCCAAAACCCCTCCCACCTCCCTCCATCCCTCGATTTTTTTTTTCTTTTTCTCATTTCACCCCTGGGGGAAGTGATCATCTGCCCCCAGGTGTCCCTGGCGCTGTGGCCCCATGCTTTGGGGCCACGGGGGAAGGGGGCCGCTTACCTAGTAAGCAGCCCCCCTCTCCCCTGCGTCACAAACGGATCTTCATTTGATCCGTGACGTTGCTGCCTGCGGATCGAGGCGCCCTGCGCCCGATCCGCGGGCAGCAATGCCACACAATTGGTATCGTTGGAAAGGGGAGAATCTCCCCTTTCCAACGATACCTGCCTCGATCTCTGGCTTGAAATACAGCCGGAGATCGAGGCTGACAAAGAAGGGCACTCACCTTCTTTATCTGCGGTGGATTTACTTTCAGTTTCACGCCGACGTGTGTTACGCACGCCGACGTGAAACTGAAGGTAATCCAGCCCCCTGGCAGTGAGGGGGGACCTCCCCCTCACATAGCCCGGGGGTTGGATTACAGTTTTGCTCGATCCCTGCAATGCAGGGATCGAGCAAAACAGAGTGCCTAAACCGACGAGCCGGCTCGTCGGTGGCAACCTGGAGCGCATGCCACCGACGAGCCGGCTCGTCTGTGGCACTTAAGGGGTTAATTGGTAAATTGCAAGCACTACTTCGAAACAAATGCAATGTGGCCATAGATACCTTTGGCCACATCTGTACAGGTCAGTGGAGTTACACCCCCAACACAGAGCCATACTTCAATGAACAATCATACAAACAAAAACAAACTAACCAAATTGCCTTACATCAGAGTGGACGAGGGTATGAAAAGATACACAATACCATATTGGAAGAGGAAACACTGCTTTCAGAAATATGCCGATCAAACTTAGATGACATTCTCCAATCCACCAAACCAACATCCCTCACCTACAAATGGCCTTGCACATCAATGTGCAACGTTCGCCAATGCCTAATCAAAAATGTGCAGCAATTCCTCAATCAGTATGTCAAAGTCAACGACAAAAGAAAAATTAAAATACTACAAACTATGGACTCCTGTCCAGTGCGCAACTACACTGGAATACGAGGACATTCATTTCTGTACCAGCTTGCAAAAGCACCTTCCACTGTGTTAAAATGTTAGCAACCCACCATTCAACAGTCAGAAATCTAGTGTACAGTGCAAAAACTCCAGCTTTAGCACTCCAACATTTAAATGATATTCTCCTACACGGTACAGCCAAACAAGTGCTTGATGAAATATAGCACACCCAAATTAAATACTATGGAACTGAAGAGCACTTACACACTCTAACTTTTCAGACAACTGTACTGACAACAGTGCAGCTATCAACGTTTTATATCACACATACAGAAAAGAAATACAAAAGTTCAAAAGCGCTTCTGCTGAAATGCCAAACCAAGTATGTGCGTGTTGTCGTAGAACTTTCTATAAAAAGAGCCACCAAAACTGTAGATATAATGCAGAAAATAGAAGGCAGTGTGGAATCCCAATAGTTTCAATTAGCTCTGTACCTTTTAGCAGAAAACAAGTTCGACATTACCAACACATGCATACTGTGACCATACTGCACTGCAAAACTTGACAATAACCAAAGGCCTTTACGGGCAATTCGTAATAATTTTGAAATATTTCCACTGCCAAATGCACTGCAGCAGCTTAATTTGTATGAGAGCATTATAGTACAAACAGTGCACCCATTTCAAGCAGTAATACATCTTCAACCAAAAACTGCACAATTACCTCCCACTGAATTACTGAAAGGCATCTGTGGCAAAGTAGTGTATTTACCATTAGATCTCAAAGAAAATGTAGACACTCTACGAGTGCAAAGGCCAATACACACATCTTTGATTATCCTGGTAAATGGTGTGCCTACAAAACGCACAAGAAATTGGCAACACCTAGTGGACTTAACCAAAGTTAGAGAGGTGTTGCAATACCTTAAAGAAAACAATGAATACTACAAGGAAATAAACATTCAAGAAAACCTGTGAGAAACAACCGAAATAATTCAGGACTCCTCAACAAGTAGCCAATTTGAACGTGTACATCCTAGTGCAGCCTCCAGTATTTTAGACCACTATACAATTCACCCACTGCACTCCCAAGACACCATAGACAATGCACTAGAAACATATCAAATGCGGCAAATTTTGTTTTGATTAAGAACAAGTAAATAAAAAATATCTTTTTTAAAAAATGCGGCAAGCCAAAGGAGCGCCAATCGGCATATGGGAAAAAAGTGTGGAAGCACAAGCCTTTCCTCTACTCTTCCCCACTGGAAAAGGTGGAAGATATGATGAAAGAAGCACACAAATAACAGCACCAAAATACCACTGTTTACAAATGTATTCTGAAGACCCTAGATTTAGACAGAATGTGGAGTACATATTCCACCTGCTCTTTGAAAGTGAACTAGCAACACTATGTTATGGAGTTGCCCACACATTAAAAACAGGTTCCATTTCCAAAACATGTCTGCTACACAACTACTTCAAAAGGTGTAAGAGAAGGACAAAGTTTTGCAGTCAAGTGTTACAAATCTCTTGGCAAACATGCGTGGTATGAAAGAGTACTGGTTCCGACGGCACACAGATGTACGGTGTATGCTACGCAACCTTGGCCCTCCCACATGGTTTGTAACTTTAAGTTGTGCTGAGTATGCATGGGAAGACTTGCACACTTTCCAGCACATAGCAAACAAAAACAAAACAGGTGTAGACATGAAAACACCAGGAGAGCTGTGCTCTCTCGATCCAGTAAATGTTTCACGCTACTTTCATCATCGCGTCCTTGCCATGCAGCACTTCATTTGCAGTAAATCACTTACTCCACTCGGAGAAGTGGAACACTTCTTCTGGAGAAAAGAATATCCAGCCAGAGGAGCACCACACATCCACATGCTTTTGTGGATTACAAATTCTCTTAAATTTGGTGAGGAAAGTGAGGAAAATGTTTTGACAAATTTGTCATTTGCGAAATCCCTTTGGGAAAGTACTCATATTGACCTACAAGCACAAATTTTACAATTCCAATGACACAAGTGTGGCAAGTATTGTCGACACAGATATAAGAACGGAGGCAAATACTACACCAAATGCCGCTTTGGTTTACCTAGACCAGTTTCAACAACAAGCCAAGTAAACAGCTTCATGTCTTCGGTTTGACACAGTGTGAAAGGAATAGCTCCTAAAAACACAAACTGCATAAAAAGGAGCGAAGCATCAAAGTTCATCAATTATTACAATGCAATTATTGCCCTCTTATAGAATGCCAATGTTGATGTACAGTACATTGCAGACACTTCCACTGCTGTTGCATGATATGTCACTGCCTACTTAAGCAAAGCAGAGAAAACAGAGTTCAAAGACCTCTGGGATGACATATCCTCTGACAAAACACTGCCACAAAAATTGTACCAATTTGGCATTAAAATGCTGTGCCATAGAGAATGTGGCAGCTACGAAGCCGCTGACCGCTTAACCGGCACAACCTTATATGGGAAATCTAACAACATAGTGTGGCATAGTGTGGTTAAGCCTTGGGCCTGCTGCATCCAGAAGAAGATTACTTAAATTGTACACAGACATACAAACAATAGCCAAAAGAGATACCAACAGCCAGGACATTTTGAAGAATGATGTATTGGACACATACTACCCAAACAGAAGTAGTACTTTAGAATCCTTGTGCTTATACCAGGTAGCCCAAAACTTCTCATAAAAAAACATTATACCAAATGAGGAAAAAGGTAGATACAGAGTGGAAAAATGTGAAGGCAGCCTTGTCAGACTTAAATGCAGCCTAATTAATCATATGAAGTTGTCCTTAAAAACTCCTCAACACAAAGAACTGTACTACATGGCTCTACTGCAACTTTTCAAACCATGGAGAAACAAAGAAAATGTATTAGCCACCTACACCTCCTATAAAGATGCTTTCAAAGCCACTGAAAGTACAATTACAGATGAAAACTTTACACGGTACAAAACCATATTGGACAGTGAACGCCAACAAGAAGATGAACTTCAAGTACAACTAACTGTACACACTAAGAGCAGCGAACCTTCGCAAACAGGCAGCAAAGAACCACTTGGAGAGCCACTCATAGCAATTGAGGCAGAATGAACCATGACAGAGGTAACCACCACTATACTTCAGTATGAGGGCTCTACAGAGTTGGCAGTACTTAAATCCCGACTAAACAATGAACAGCGTACCATTTTTGTAGAAGTAAGTGAAACCATTGAACATGGTATACAGCACGAAAGTAATACTTGCACCTGTGACAACTACAAACCTGTACTGCTGTATGTAAGTGGTGAAGCTGGGTCAGGTAAAACATTCTTAATACAAATTATCAGTAAATACCTCCAACAGTTAACAAACAACAATCTTTCTGCAGTTATAACGGCACGTACAGGTTTGGCTGCCTACAACATAGGTGGAGTCACTCTACACCGATTGCTACTCCTTCCAGTAGAACACCAAAACAAATTAGACTACTATAAACTTTCAGCAGAATCTGCTATGGAGCTACGCAGAGTTTTGAAACATGTGAAAATGCTCCTAATAGATGAGGTGAGCATGGTCTCAATTCTAATGTTGGCTTTGCTTCACCTCAGATTGCAAGAGGTACTCAAAACAGACTACGAAGAACTCTTTGGAGGAAAACATGTAATTGTTTTCAGAGATCTCCTTCAATTGACACCAGTCAAAGGTGAACCTATCTTCAAAACCTTAGGACATAAACAGTGTCGTAAACATGCGTCATTCTGCAGACGTCACCTATGCCAACATTTAAGAAAACATACAGATTGGTGTACTATCAAAGGAGGCGCAGTCTACCCTCAATAGTAGATGCATCCATGAGCTGTACGGGCGTAACACATGTGCTACTGATGTCATGGAACAATTAGCTCAGAAAAATGTCAGCTGTATGGCCTTAATGCCAACTCTAGCAAGCTGTGCACAATTTAATGCAACAATGCTCCGAAAGAAAAACAACCACTAGTGCAATTTCATGCCACAGACAAACTAAATGTACATGGTATGACAATACCTATGTGTCATCAAGGCATACACGTCTACAAGCCTTGGAGAACTCCATCTCCAACACAGCTGGTTTGGAAAAAAATGTAACTTTGTGTCAACTGTAGAGTTATGCTAAAGCGTAATATTGACGTAGAGCAAGGTTTAGTTAATGGAGCACTTGGTACAGTTGTTAGCTTCCAGACATACACACGGGACAACAGCATTCAGTTTGTAAACATCAAGTTTGATAAACTTTCAGAAATCAAAAATATAGGACTCACAACTGAGAGATCCCTTCTTTTCAAAGACATGTATGTACACAGAGAACAGTTTTCTCTCTCGCTAGCTTATGCAGTAACTATTCATAAATCGCAAGGTCTAACCTTAGCTCAAGCATTGATCGATATTGGCAACACAGTCTTCAAAGAAGGCATGAGTTGCGTAGCACTGTCACGGCTACGTACACGGGAAGGACTATATCTAGTTAATTTTGATGCAACTGCAGTCAGTGCAGAAATTCCTTGCATAATAGAGTACGTGACCTGTACACACCCAATATAAAAATGTACCCTATTCCTCAAAAACCGAAAGGTTTGAAAAGGCTCATTTCATCAGAAGTACTAAATGATGAGATTCTAGAACTGCAAGCTCAGGAGACGGCAGCATAGAAGCTGTGCTCCTGTGCCCTGACTGATTTATATATTTCCTTGAAATATGTCAGACTCAAATTCAGTAGAGTCTTCTCAGCCAGCAAAACGCCAGAAGGGGTGAGGAGAAGAAATTGAGACAAGAGATGACAAACTATTGGAGCTTCTTACCAAAGTTACGTTGGACATTCAGAAATAAAGGACAGGATGATTAATGCTGAGGAAAGATATTCAGCACTCACGATTAAGGTCTCTGGAATTGAAGATCATTTAACAGCTACAGATGAAAAGACCCTAAAATTACAAGACAAAATCAATGAGCTGGATGTACAAAATGGAAAATTGCTGGAGAAACTGTCAGAACAAGAACATTTTTCACGGAGAAACAACATACGGGTGGCCTGTTTTCCAGAAAATGTTGAGCGTGGGAATCCTATGCCATTTTTGGAGAAGGCTTTAATCTCAATTCTGAAATTGGATTTGTTTATCTCTCTGGAAATAGAAAGGGCACATAGGTCCCTGGCAAGAAAGCCAGCAGTGGGTCAAAGACCAAGACATTTCATTGTGAAGTTTGTCAGATACACAACTAATTTTGAAAAAGTCACGTGAGCTGGGTGATCTTGCATGGGGTGACAACAAAATCATGATATTCAGTGATCTTAGTAAGGATGTATTGGACAAGAGGAGGCTTTTTCGGGTGGCAAAGGAGAAAGCGAGAAGTAATAAAATGCAGTATTATATGCTCTATCCTGCAATCTTAAGGGTGATGGTTGATGGCCAAACTCACTCCTTTGCAGATCACATAAGTGCTGAAGCCTCTTTATCGAATTTGGAGTCCTCAAACATGGAAATTACACCATCTGAGCCCCAGAAGAGTACTTCAAAGAAAAAAAAGGTGATTTACTACGATTTTAATTAACATCAGTTCTATATTTATTGACCTTTTTATTTGAATTGATTTTTAATGTTTCAATTATTAAAACATTTGGGTTTAAACGACTTTGGAATGCATTGCACGGTCAAATGTATTCGAGCCGTACGGAGTGGTGCGGTTTTGAGTAAAGCACCCTACTGTTTCAGACGCTGATCATGTGACTGGTGCACGCAAGGCCTTCCACCTACGGAAAGAAATTTTCGTAATTGTGTCGGTCGGCTTCCGTAAGGCTGATGATTGCACTATGTGGAGTGCTTGGGAACACATTACAGATGTGTTTGAAGAAGCGGTGAAGGATATTTTGGGGCAAGTAAGTGTTACGCGAACATGTCTGCAAAAAAAGAAAACACTATGAACTGTTGCAGGCATCTGCAGATTCATCAAATGAACGTTAAGGGAAGATGTTTAAAAGGCTGCTTGTAGCAGTGTATGCATGGAATGCAAGCAATACTAGAGACACAATTTGAGCATGGACACAGATGATTTGTGCAAGAGAAGTGAGCAAGCTCACCTGACTTGGCATATTCCTGAGGATATGGCACACTCTTATTTTTAACTTATGTGATTGAAGGAGTGAGGGTAGACAAAAAGAAAATGAAAAAAAAGTGTGTGGGCATTTTACATTGCAGAAACCTGTCAAATTCTATGTGCAATGTGTCACATGTCCCAGCTATGCAGACAAATCCATAATTCTGACGAAGGCACAGACGATTGATTAACCTAACCATGTCTATGGATTATGGAAAATATTGACAAAAAAGAATGTTTGCTCTTGGCGTTTCTAACTTCTATCTTTAAGCAAGAATCAGGTTTGGCCATTCTCTGTGTACATTGAAGAGCTGTTGACTTTTTGCAAGTTCGGAGGATTATCTTTGCATGGAGTTAGACCAGTCCAATTTATGATTCTTGTCTCAACAATCTGATTAGAAAGGGTACAGTGAGGCTCGAGAAATGTTTTTGCTTCGTATGATGGATATATGCTTCGACACCGACTACATTATGGAAGTCAACTTGCGTCTGGATTGGTGATGTTTGGAGCTCTGATACTGGCATAATGCTTTGGTTTCCTGGAAGTTTATAATATCTTTGGAACACATTGTTGGTGCTTCACTGGATCTGCAGCGTCATATTCCGTTGAAAGTATCTGCATCTGAAAGTTTCCTGAAATGGTGTTTATTGATATGTGGTTACAAATGTATCATTCATGCTGTGTGATGTTACATTGTTTATGAACTAGAGGATCTTATGTAATGTTTTGGGATATTACTTGGCTTTGTTCTGACTAACATACTAGGTTTAGTGATATAGAGGGTAGGGTTGCTGATGTGGGTCTTTTAATGCTGATATAAGATCAAATATTCCACATATTAGTTGAAGCAGGTCAATAGTTCAGTTGTTCAATATTGGTCTACAATAGGAACAGTTAAAAAGAGTTATAGGGTTGAAATGTTTCTTATGATACAAGTGTGGTTTATGATTTGTACAAATTCTATAATTAGTGTTGAGAACTACATTCTAAAGTAAAAGATATGTGATTGATTTGATTTGGTTTTTGAATATCAGCTGGGTGGGTGTATATATTACTAATTGACTAAACATAGAAATGTAATAAGAATAGGATCAATGTCATAGTTAGAGTATTGTTTGGGAGATGCAAAGGAAATTCTGTTGACTGTTTATCTTTTTTTTTTATTTTTATTATTACTCAAAGGGAGAAATATAATGATTGTATATATGTTGGGATAGGTTCTGAGGGTTGTTGTTTAGTTACAGTGGGTTGTATTTTTATATTCATTAATTTGTCCAGGACTTGGACAATATTCAAGATGACTTGGTTGTTGTTTTATGTTATGTTTGTGTGTTTTATGTGTCTTTTGTGAGGGGCTATTTACACTTCTCTACTCCACTTTACTCATGGTTATGGGAGTAGCTTTGATAGATAGGATTCAACCTTTGTATGTTGGAAATTAGTATTTTTATTAATCATTGAATTGCAGATGAGGGCGACGTAAAATTTTGTCACATGGAATGTTAAAGGGATGAATTTTCCTAAGAAGGGGAAAGCTATAATGCTAAAGTTAAAAAGGGAGAAAGCAGATATCATCTTCTTGCAGGAAACTCATTTGACGGAACAACCGGAAACCTTTTATGCCACTTCAAAACATATGAAAGTTCAGTTAAATTGTTACTCGGGCAGATCGAGAGGAGTGGGTTTGTTGATTTGAAAAACCTTAGGTATGAAAGTTGAGAACGTTATTATGGATGATGGACGATTTATTTTAGATGATGCCTTATATGAAGGGAAACTTTTGACATTGGGATCTGTGTACAGCCCTTGTACAAATGGTATTGTTTTTTTAAAAACGCTAACGGATTGTTTGAAAACCATGAAGGGTGACAAGATTGTTTTGGGTGGTGATTTAAATTGTGTTTTGGATGCCTCTTTAGACAGGTTGTCAGAATGTAGATTTTCGGGTTTAAAACTGAGTCGTGTTTTTAGCAACTTTCTACATACATTTGATTTAGTAGATAGTTAGAGATTATTGCATCTCACAGATAGAGTTCTCGTTCTACTCTCCAGCTCATCATTCTTACTCAAGATTGGATTATTTGTTAGTGATAGACACATTGGCTGATGATATTGTGAGTGTTGATATGGGTGGGAGATGCCTTTCGGACCATGCTTTAGTGAAATTTAATATCAATAGGAAACAGGGTAAGTTGAACAGAGACAAATGGAGATTAAGGACTTTTATTCTGAAGGATGAGAAGGTTTGTGAGGAGATAAATATTTTTATTGACCACTTCTTTCGGGATAATTTGGACTCCGCAGATAATCTAATGGTATGCGATGCTTTTAAAGCTACCGTTCCGGGAGAATTGATTAATTGGACATCCAGAAAGAGAAACGAGGGAGAGAAACAGATAAAAGATCTCCAATTAAAATTAAAACTCTTCTGGTAAGAATGGGGACAGGTTGAAAATTGATGAGGCTACGAAAAAGTTTTGGGAGGAAGGGGATAAGAGTGGTCGTTTGTTGGCTAATAGGTTGACGAGTCTAACTGAAAGGTCGTTTATTCATAAGATTTCAGATGATGCTGGGAACATTAAGATTAAAAGTAGAGATATTTGTGACTGTTTTAAAACCTTTTATGCTTCCTTATACTCAGAGAATTCTCAAACTGACGAAATGATGCTGAGTAATTTGTTTGCAAATCTAGAAATGCCAGTTCTGTCCAAGGAAGGGAGAGAGACCCTCGATGCCCCAATTTGTGAAAATGAGGTGAGTGAGGCTATTTGTCAACTTAATGTTGGTAAGTCTCCAGGTTTTGACGAGTTACCGGTTGAGTTTTATAAAACCTTTAGTACGACCTTGTTCCCAAGATTGTGCAGGCTTTTTAATCAGTTTCTCTCAGAGGGGAGGTTATCTCCTTCAATGCGGAAGGCTGTTATCAAGCTAATTCCCAAACAAGGAAAAGACTCAACCAAATGTGGTAATTATAGACCTATCTCTCTATTAAAGGTAGATATGAACATTTTCACGAAGGTTATGGCTATTAGATTACAGAAGTACATGGGGGAGTTGATAGATTACTCACAAGTTGCTTTTATGAACAATAGGTATGGATATGATAATATTAGAATCTTTTTGAATATAATTGGCCTGTCGAATATAGAAGTGGATGAAGTTATGATTGTGTTTTTTGATGCCGAAAAGGCGTTTGATTGTGTCAATTGGTCTTTCCTAAATTACACGTTAATTAAAATGGGTTTTGGCCTGCAATTTCTGAATATTGTAGGTGCCCTACAACATGATATCTCGGCTAGAATATGGGTAAATGAGGTAATGTCTAATTCCTTCAAACTGTTTAGGGGAACCAGACAGGGTTGTCCACTTCCCTCCTCCTTGTTCAAATTAGTACTTGAGCCATTGTTGTCGTATATTAGGCAGATAAGGAATATTCGTGGATGGAAATTGAAAGATGATGAGATAAAGGTGTTAGCATATGCTGATGATTTAACAGTAGTGTTGTCGAATCAGTTTGAAGGGGGAACTTTGCTTCTGAGTATGTTACAGGAGGTGGGATGGTTATCAGGTTATAAGGTTAATTGGGGAAAACAGTTGTTTTTCCATTGAAAATGAATCCGCTAAGTAGAAGATTGTTGGGTTGGGATTGGCAGTGGGCAGACGTTTTTCGATAAAGTATTTGGGTGTTTCCCTGGCACCTGGTAAGAAAGACAGTGGATTTTAATGTAGATAAATTAAAAGAAACCCTATTGAAGGATATACGTAGATGGAATAGATTAACTTTGAGTCTGTGGGCGAAGATAACTGCCGTTAAAATGGTGTTGGTTCTGAAAGTATTGTATTACATACAGTCACTTCCCCTAAGGTTCACTAAAAAGGTATTGATAAGATTTTTATGGATTTTCTGTGGGGAGTGGGAAAAAAGCCAAAGATACCAGGATTTATTTTGACACACAGTGTTAGGAACAGGGGTTTTGGATACCCATTATTGGAACATTTTCAGAAGGGGTTCCTTTTAAAAGCTTACTATTATTTTAGGGAAGATGGGTGTCAAGATCAATTTTGGCTTTCAGATGGAAAAGGAAAAGTTGGACCCATTACCCATTGATTGCTTATATTCGTATGGAAAGCTACCACAACCCAGGTTAAGGATAGAGGCGTTAGAAGCTACAAAATTGGCTTTGGTCTCCATGATTCAAGGGTGTGGTCAGACTGTATTCCTTTATAACACTGCCTCCATTTGGTTAAATATGGGTTTGCAGATTGAGAACAAAATGTTCTACTGGAAAGGATGGGGTAACAAAGGAATTTTGAGGATAGAATCTGTGTGGGAAAATCATTGAATGATTGCGTTACAGGACCTAGTACTTCAATATGGATTGAGTAATAGAGAAATTGAAAAGTATAGGTGTTTAAAGCAGTTAATGTTGGAAAGGCATCAAATGCTCAGTGAACCATTGAGTGACAAACCACAATTGTATATGGTGCTGCTCCAAATTTCTCCACGTTTACTAAATTGATATCCATACAAGAATGTATGCGGGTTTCCTGGGAGACACTGCAAATTAAATGGGTGACTGAGTTGGGAAGTGATTTATCAGAGACGTGGATCTGAATTTACTCATCAGCGAATCTTAGGGCGCATTTATTGAACTACAGTGAAATTGAAGGTGAGGTGTTTGATAGATTCATATTTATGTTGGGGATGCAGTCGTTTAAAAGGAACTTATTTACCTATGCTATGGGAGTGCAAAAGAGTACTTGCCTTTTGGAAGGATGTTATGGATCGGGTAGACCTAGTGCTGGGTAGTTCATTTCCTTGAACCTTTGAATCTGCGATTTTGCTCTCAAATGAAAATAGAAGTTTGACCATTTGTGGTGCTACTGATTGGATTGATAGGGCATTGATGACAGCAATAAAACATATTATGAAAGTATGGAAGTCACGGAAAAAGCCACATATTGATGGTTGGTTGATAGATAAGCGCATAATATCGGGACATGAAAGGTCTCGTGCTTATCGGCTTCATCGAGAGACTGAATACTGCGAAAATTTGGAATCCTTCAATTATTTATTTGGGCGACGTCTAAAGTAAATTGGATTGGATTGAAAAATCATAGCGTTAGGGTGGGAGTTAGTGTTGTGGTGTTTCTGTTTGTATGTCTGTGTATGTTGTTAGTGTGTTCAGATTCTGATTTGGGTATAGGGTGGGAATTTTGGATGTGGATTCTTTGCTAAATGGTTTAATGTTTTTGTATTTACAAGAATTGTTAGTAAATTGTTACTTTTATGATTCTCACAAATATATTTACTGTTATGTATGATTTAAAATTAAATAAAGGTGATAAAAAAGTACTAAATGATTTCGCCACACTACCATCAAAGAAACTGAAAGAAACTCATACTACAGTAACTATCAAAAGCACATACAAAGGAGTAAAATAGTCAAACCATACCCAACTCCACCCACAAAAAGAATGCCTCTGCAAAGAAACCACGTACACTTCCATCAAAGGGCTCAGACACAGAAGTACCTGGACCATTCAAATTTTGCAATACAACAGGTGTTAATTGCTATGCACATGTAACAATCAATGTTCTATTCCAAATACCAGCAGTTTTGTTGAAAACATTTATTTAAATGGCGCAGACCAGTTGTGCTTGCAAATGCTCGTCCTAGACAGCAATGCAGTAAGTAATCCTGACACCATTTACAGTGCCTCAGGAATAAGGCAAGAATTGGACTACAGTGCTGGAATGGTGAAATTCTCTTTAAACCGACAAGAAGATCCACAGGAATTTCTAATGTACTACACATACTTATGAATCTTTCACATTTCCTACATGTGGAAACATACATGCACTCTTTGCAACCATGTCTTTCAGGAGCAAGTCCCTAACGAATTCTTCGGGTATGTATCAATACCTAACTATATTTGTTTGACCCTACATATAAACTGACAGTCAATATGTGATATTAATGCTCTTAAGATACAAACCCGACGGTACCAAAAACAACTGCAAACTTACTGCCTTCACACACGGACAGGTATCACTTGGCAAAAATACCTTCACATCTGTAGCCATAATCTACCACACAGGGGACTCCACCAATGGAGGCCACTATACTGCATACATTAGAAAGCAATTGTCATGGTTGGAATGCAATGATACTTCCATCAGTCCAAGGCACAGACTACCTGCAAATCTTTAAAATGCCTACTTAATATTCTTGAAGCCAAAATGTACTCATTGATGTACCAACCTACTATGCCTTACTCCCCAGCACCAACCAGTACCTTCGTAACTGAACCAAAAAAGTTTTTCCTTCCACACTATCGACCTAAACAATGTACCATACTGGAAGCATTGACGATATTGACTACAGTAGGTGTTGGACAATTGTATCCCCATGAACCCAAGGAGTACAGTCACACAAACCGTACGTGTTTACAAAGCACAGTACCAATATTTTCCACTGGATACGTCTAAGGGAAAGTGCTAAGTATGAGGGTTCAAAACTATCCTCAGTAACCTCTAAAATCACCACTTACGCAACTCAGTCACCAGCTCTCAGAGAATAGTCATACAACCCCAACACATATGGACGTATCACCACGTAAATCTGCAAATGAACAATACCACTTCAAAATGTACACAGATGTCCCAGTAACCACAGGAATGCACAAGCTTCTCTACGTACCCTCTATGAACGGGACACTGTAAACAGTTAGAATACGCCACATGGTATCTAACTGCAACCTGAAAACAACAATGTTATTTGCAGCATCACAACTATAGCGTCAAACACTTCCAAAGTATGAGCAGTTACAGTACGCCAACAGGTACGTAACTACCGTCAGGAATTCTGCACTAGCACAGAACAATATCATAATACTTGCTAACCACCAGCAGCAACCAAACGCATAAACAAATAGTGGTACAAAAAGGAAGCAGGTAAATATTTCCAAATCGCCACCTGCTATACAACGCCACCCATCCTACCAAAATGTATAGTGCAGATATAGTACACCATTACATTTCCTCCTTCTTCAAAAGTACACCTTAAAAAGTGCTGTAACGACTCCAAACGTCACATCATTCATTGTGCACTATAGCAGCAATGACATTTCAATGTTTTTTTTTTAGCCAGCATGGATTTCTTTTCCGCACAGACTTAATGATTATGCAAATAACCACAGGAACTGCGCTGATTGCACAGTACACTGGTTCAAAGCATAGAACTTAGGAAGTACTAGTTATGAGGTTCCACAAAATAAACAAATGTATGCTATGTAGTGGACTGCAAACTAATGAAATACCTGCGCTAACATATTCTGTTCTCTTTTCCCACAGATAATGCAGCAACCAGTAACACAACATTTTACACTCCATACACAAAACACAGTGCAGGCCTTCCTCAATCCAAACAGTAAGTCTGCAACAATTGCTGTTATACTGCTCTACAATATCCACAGTGCAATAAGTGCACTTATTTCTGCTATTCACATACCAATACCAATACCACAATACACACCTATATTACACTATGCAGCTTGTGCCTTCGCCCTACATGCTTCACTACACCCTGTACATTTAAGGGCCTCCAGTCATACATTAAAACATTGTACACCCTGCTCACTATTGCCGCTGCACTGCAGAACTATACATATAAACATCTATCCACGTACCACTAACCCCACTAGCACAGCCACCTACCCCATAGCTATTACAGTTGACATTGGCTGCTATTTCTTCCACAGAATACATAACCTGCTTCCTATGTACACTGGTCACCTAAGCCCCATCATAAGTGCAAACACTGAATTAACAACACTACACTAACCTACCCTACAATCTGCACAATCACAACAATACAGCTTCATGCATGCATCAATACATCTTGCGTAACTGTTGTAACTGATGCAACATTTGGCTCCTTGCTTTCCACTGGCACCGTGTAGGCCATTAGGTCATTTTCATTGTTATCTACACCATTTCCAAGAAACGTAACCAACCCATATTTCACTGCAGCGCATAGATCATAGCTCCCCAGCAATATTGCAACCACTGCCTTACTGCTTAACTTTTTAAACTTCTATTTCCCTTTTTTATTGTGTAAAGAAAACGCCATTTAAAGCCCATAACCGCCTTACAATGTTAGACAAACATTCACACTAACTGCTTTCCTTTCCAGAACAGTAGACCCAAACAAGGTCATGCTATACGACACCAAACTGCATACGATGGACCACCCACCCACGTCTTCTGAAGCAGCAAACACAGTCTGACATCGCCCACCGTTGCCTCGTAACACACTTGACATATAACTAGTCCTTACCCATTGTAAAAGCACATTTTTATATTTTGCCTTCTGTGCATTCACAGCACCATTTGTATGGCACCATCATATCAACTTGTATGTTACACTACCTTCACCGTAATTACACTACCAACGTTCGTAAATACATGCTACAATCGAAACATGTTGCCGGCTGATTCCTTTCTTCTTTCCTGCATCATCTCTGGAAATAGAAACCTAACACACCTCTCCTTCAACAGGACACACGCTCATTATAAAACAACCTTGAGGGGGAAGCATGTTTTGCTCCAAAGTCAGATATTGTATAGAAGTCTAGCAAAAAAAGATACATAACTTATACTGCAGTTCCTCTGTCCATGTGCCCCAATGGTAGTCTGCAACGATCCCATACGCCGTACACTGCAATTTCATGGCCACCCAATAGAAACATGAAATTTGCCGAAATTATGTAAGTTCACCTTTACGTCACATGTGTATTATGATTAACATTTATTAACGTGCTCCTCAGTATGCATATTTAAAAATATACTCTACCGCTCACTTTCTCTCTGTACATTACACAGACCTTTGTGACTGCCTTTGTGATGGCAGTAATGCCGTTACACTGCCACGTCTCCACCATTCCCAGTAAATTGCAACTGTAAATTGTACTTTCTTTGGCTGCCATTCTTCCCCACCCCCTCCGAATGCAGACACACAAGGCAAGACAAACATGGAACGTAAGTCGTACACCTTCTGCGCACTTGTACATGCCTACATTCCTTGTTCTGCCCTTTGTATGTCTTTCACACAATTACTATGTCTCACACCCTCAGTGTACTGTACATTATAACGGCCACAGGTGCACGCAGCAGTCAACTGGCACACAAACATCTACAGCTCACGTTTAATTGACGCACGTCTTACCAAAACAGCTTCTCCCTTCTCCAGGAGTCCGAGGTGACCCCCATTAGGTTTCTTGTTGTATTACTTTCTTTGCAGACACACACATTGTGCCGTGGGTCCAACTGCACTTGCTACCGCTGTCAACGGAAAACGCACCTTCCACATTCCAATGGACCAACCATTGTAAGATTACCCTAAGCAATATCTTTTCCATCGTTATTATCTGGGCCGACCGATATGGCCCGGTATGTCCACTTGCAGTTCCTGCTATACGAACCAACCTGCAAACCTTTTTTCTGTAAGGCATTACAGAGGCACCAGCTGCTACCTTCTCTACCTTTCAAAGAAAATGTATTCTTCGAAGAGATTGTGTCCTCCGACGTATTCCTTATCTTTGATGTTACCCATTCCAGCTTGCTGGCCTCGGAAATGTGTTCAGTAGAGGGCCCTGCCTGTCGACGCCCCTCGAGTCGGTGTCCCCGATAGCCTCTGTATCGGCGCTGATGTCATTGTGCGAATAAATAGACTTGCGCAGTTCCGTTTTTTCGCGCTTCGTTGCCTCGGAAATGTGATACTCAGTTTCTTTCTTCAGGAAAATCCTTCTTATTCTCCGAAGATTATTATCTTAATACGATGGCTTCTTCATCCGAACCATCGACTTCACAGTCCGGCTTCAAAAAATGTCATGACTGTGGGAAGAAAATGTTGTTAATGGATCCTCACAGGATCTGTTTGTGGTGCCTGGGATCGGAGCATCACTGTTCGGAATGCGAGGACAGTATGTCCATGATAGCGAAAGCCTTGAAGGAACGTAAGGGGAAGTTAGAAAGAGGTAAGAGCTTTAAAACTTCTACTCCCTCGAAAGTTTCTTCGGCTGAGTCGAGACATTAGTCTCCTCGTCGACAAAAGAAACATTCCCGTTCAAGATCTCGAAGCGGTTCTCATCAGTCTTCGAGATCAAAAAACTCTAAGAAGAGGCGTCGTAGATCTCCCTCTTCTTCTTCCTCTACTTCCCCAGAAAGGGTCACCTGCCCCACGAAACACAGCTCTCCAACTAAGTGGGAGGAATTCCGTGGAAAAAATTCTTAGCGTCTTCGAGAAAGCGGCCTCGACCCCCTCGGAGACGTCTAAAGGTGATACCCTGGGTGAAAGACCCAAAAAATAAAAACACTGTGAGTCGTTGAACCCGGCGAGAGAAACTACTCAAGGGCGTCATGAACCCTTGAGTAAAGGCAGTAAGACTGCGTCATCGATGCCTTTGTCGAAGGGTCCTTCGACGCATAAAATGGGTAGCATCGACACCGTCTTCGACGCCACTGTCGACTCCGATAAAAGACAGACCTACAACTGTCACTACGTCTCAGACAGTAGAGGTGTCGAAGGCTTCGACCATGACGTAGAGGATGCCATCAACAATCTCGACGACACCGAGTAGGATCCCGATCCCCTCGAGTACATCGAAGTCTCTTCAAACTTTCTCGACGCCTTTTTCAGGATTGTCGAAGCCTCTTCCACGTCGACAACCTCGACGTTTTCTCAGCCAGTGACAACCAATTTGACTCCTTCTGCTCTAGAAATGGGTTTTAAACCATATCCTAGGTCTGACTACTTTAGAGCCTTGTCCTCTATAAATGAGGAAGGGGAGGACTCTGACCATGAGAGACTCTTCGGTTTACAAAGGACTACAATACCCATGCCAGAGGAAATCATCTCTGAGGAGAACAGGTTAAAATACCTCTACATGAGGCAAGTGGTTTAGATACTTCTCCAGAAGTAGAGTTTGCTAAACCAGACCCTGGAGAGCATGCAGAGACCCCTTATAGGATTCTGATGGCCATAATAATTGAATTCATGGGGTGGTCTACACCTACACCTTCCTTTCAGCAGGATGACCTTACTGATATTTTAGATAAAGGTCCATAGGAGGACCCTTTTGTTCCTTTTCATACTGCTCTGCAAAGAAACATTTCTGCAAATTGGGAAACTCCTGAAGTTATCCCTGCAGTAAATAAAAACATTTCTGTTAAATACAGGGTATCAGCTTCAGATCCTGAATATCTGAGCAAGCATTCAACTCCAGAGAGTTTAGTTGTACAAGCAGCAACTTCATCTAATAGTAGATCGGCATACCCTACTATTCCACAGGACAGGGATGATAAAAGATTTGATGCCATATCAAAAAAAGTCTTTTTGGCATGTAGCATGGCGCTTAAGTCTATCAACGCCACTTGCACACTAGCAAGATTCAGCCACACACTTTGGGAGTGTGCTTCATCTGCGGCTGACTGTCTCCCGGAAGGAGTAGAAAGATAAGCATTCTTAAACATCATCAAGGATGGAAAGGATGCAATGTGCGAGTCCCTCCAAACAGGCATTGATTCTGCTGACAGCATCAACAGGGCCATGGCGGCAAGTACCACAATCCGCAGATTTACGTGATTGTGGAAGTCTGGTTTTGCTCCAGATCTACAAGCCAGACTTCTGAACATGCCTTTTGATGGCACTTCTATATTTGGTAAGAAGGCTGATGACAGCCTGGAGAGATTACAAACATCCAAGGCAGCAGCGAAATCTCATGGGGCTGCAATCCGGCGGACTCCGAATCGCCCACAGGAGCTTCCTGGAGGGGTAGGTCTTTTCGCTTTTATTCCGCATTCGGAAAAGGCAGAGAACAGTCAGCTCAAAGGGGCCAGAAACGATTCACCCGTGGTGGACGGGTCAAAGGTACAAAAGCAGAAACAGCAGGTGCCACTTATCTTCGGCATCTGCGTCAGCCGCCTCTAAACCCCTCCGAAGTCTTCCCTCACAAGACACCAGTAGGGGGCAGGTTAACTCAACATCTGGCAGAATGGCAGGCTATTACGTCAGGTGCTTGGGCATTGGAGACAGTTGCCCAAGGTTACTTGCTGCCCTTCCTACACATTCCTCAGAGTCGTCCACTGGGGAACAACTCTTTGAAGTTTCCAGGCGCGCTCCTTATGCAGGAGATTGTAGACCTGCTAGAGAAGGGTGCCATAGAACCGGTACCCGTAGCGGAGAGGGACAAGGGTTGGTATTCCCCCTACTTCCGAGTACCAAAGAAGGACGGAGGACTGGGACCCATCTTGGATTTGCGAGAATTGAACAAATTCCTCAGGAAAGGCAAGTTCAAGATGGTAACCCTTTCTTAGATCCTTCAGGCCCTCCAGCTTCAGGACTGGTTGGTATCTCTAGACCTTCAGAATGATTATTTTCATGTGCCAATCCATCTCAAACACAGGAAATACCTGAGGTTCGCAATTGGCAACTCTCACTATCAATTTCGAGTTCTGCCATTTGGGCTGAACTCCGCGCCGAGGGTCTTTTCCAAGCTAATGTCGGTAGTGGCTGCAAGTCTAAGGAGGGAAGGGATCCACGTCTACCCCTACCTGGACGATTGGTTGATCAGAGCAGTATCTTCGGAACAAGCTCAGATCCAGCTAGATTATGTCTGCCACTTCCTTCACAAGTTGGGCTTCTCCCTCAATTTAAAGAAGTCGCAGATGATACCATCACAGAGACTCCAGTTCATTGGCGTAGTCCTGGACACTTCCCTGGGAAAAGCCTCACCACCAGAGGTGAGGGCTCAAGATATTCTACAGATGGTCACCAAGTTTCAAAATGCCCAATGTCTACCAGCCTTCGACTTTTTGAGGTTGCTAGGCCTCATGGCATCCTGCATCTTCCTAGTGCCAGAGGCTCGCCTGAGAATGAGATCCCTCCAGAACCCAATGGTCGCAATTCTCAGGAAGAATGTCAGATCTCCTTCAAGTCCCGGACAGAGTAGCTCGAGACCTTCAGTGGTGGGCCTGTCGGGAGAACATCTTGAAAGGAGAACAGTTTTGGCAACCATAGCCGGAGATAACCGTAGTTATGGATGCCTCACTCACGGGGTGGGGAGTCCACGCCAACGACTTGACCATCAGCGGTCGTTGGTCTCCATCGGAGTCCAGACTACATATCAACCTGTTGGAGCTGAGAGCAATCATACTAGCGCTGAAAACTTTTCTGCCATTAGTACAGGGAAAGAATGTCCTGATAATGACGGACAACACAGTGGCCATGCACTACCTCAACAAAAGAGAGGGCGTAGGGTCACTGCCACTGTCTAAAGAAGTGATGCAGCTCTGGTTTTGGGCAATTCAAGAAGGAATCTCTCTATCGGCAGTACACCTAGCCGGAGAGAAGAACATGACGGCAGACGCTCTGAGCGGGTGGGAGCTAGCTCAGGAAGTCCTTCAAGAGATCTTCACCCTTTGGGGAACCCCTCAAGTGGATCTGTTCGCCACCAGCATCAACAGGAAGTGCAATCAGTTTTGTTTAAGGGAATTTTCCCCGAGAGGAGCTCTAGGAGATGCGTTCGTAGTGGACTGGTAGTTTCCACTCCTGTGCGAGTTTCCTCCAGTCGCTGTCATTCCTCAAACGATCAGGAGGTTGAGAAGAGTCCGGAGAACCATGATCCTAATTGCCCCGGATTGGGCCAGGAGAACGTGGTACCCAGACCTTCTGGATATGTCCATCTGCCCTCCAGTTCATCTTCCGCAAATAGAGGATCTTCTCTCGCAGAAGGGACGTCAGGTTCTCCATCCAGACATAAGAACCCTCAACCTTCACGCTTGGTTTCTGAAAGGTTGAGAGACAAGGATTGATGCAATACACCAATGGTGTTATCATTCTTGCTCTACTTAGCAAATTCAGGTCTTCAAATTGGTACGATCAAGGGCTATCTCGCAGCGCTGTCAATCTTTAAGCGCACTGCTGAGGAGCCTTCATATTTCAAATTACCCTTGGTAATCCAATTTCTGAAAGGGTTAACTAATGTTTATCCCCCAAAGCCTTTTCAAGTTCCATTGTTGGACCTAAATCTAGTCTTAAATTTTCTGATGGGTACTCCTTTTGAACCACTCCATTCCTGTTCATTAAAATTTCTCACTCTTAAAACAGTCTTTCTAGTGGCTCTAACATCTGCCAGAAGAGTGAGCGAATTACAAGCTCTATCTTGCAAACCTCCTCATACAATCTTTCATAAAGACAGAGTTGTTTTACAAGTGAAGCCTAATTTTCTCCCAAAGGTGTTCTCTGAATGCCACATTACTCAGAAAATACCTTTGTTCTATCCTCCTCCCCACCCAGGGAAAGAGGAAGAGAGGTTACATAGGCTGGATCCAAGGCGTGCCTTTAGTTTTTATATTAGCAGACTTGCTAGGATAAGGCAAGCAGACAAACTGTTTGTACGATATGCAGGACACAAATTAGGATTGGCAATCACGAAACAGACCATTTCAAGATGGATTATTTTAACCATTCTAGAATGCTACAAATTGGCTGGGAAAGAACCCCCTCAACATCTTAGGGCTCATTCAACCAGCCTCTTCGGCTCTCCAAAGAGGGGTTCCAATTCGAGACATATGTGCAGCTGCCACATGGTCGTCCGCACATACTTTTACAACATATTACAGCCTGGATTCCTCCTCTAGCCAGGAGACAAGATTTGGGAAAGCTGTGTTGCATTCTGTACATTCTTAAAGGGAAATATTCCAATTTTACTCCCACCTCCTCTTTACACCACTACTATGGGAGTCTATCAAAGATAAGGAATACGTCGGAGGACACAATCCCTTCGAAGAACAAGTTACTTTCTTAGCTTGTAATGTTCTTTTGATGGGATGTTCCTCCGACGTATTCCTTATCGCCCCACCCATCCTTCCCCTCACTAAAATTCCCTTAGTTGCAGCTTGCGCACCTTCAAGGTCAATAACCAATTCATACAAAGCAAATTCAAGCTTCAAAATGGAACTGAGCAATGGACGCTGCACAACTCTATTTATACACACGAAGACGTTGGCGCCAATACGGAGGCTGTCGCGGGACACCGACTCGAGGTACGTTGAAGTGCAGAGCCCGCTACTGAAAACATTTCCAAGACCAGCAAGCTGGAATGGGTATCATCAAAGATAAGGAATACGTCGGAGGAACATCCCATTGAAAGAACGTTACAAGGTAAGAAAGTAACTTGTTCTTCCACATGGACCACCAAGCACCACTGCATACTCCTTTTCCTACTTTGCTAGACGAGAACAGAAATACAGAATTGCACAGACGGCATTGGTCAATGGATTGTGTTTGCAAAATAAGAGCGGTGAATCCACTAACTGGCACTTTTACATTCTGTGGCAAAATGAAGCACTTCTAACCACTCACTGTATTGTTACTATGGAACCGTATACCTGGAGTGCAGGCAGTGAGGAATGACTCTCCACAAGTAAAGTCACTGACGCCAGTGACTGCTGCAATGGTGTATGCGGCCCACAGGCATAGCTAACGGAAGCGATGCACACATTAAAATTGCACACACTAAAAGCTCCAACCGCTTCCGTTGCCCATCTCAACAAGTACGCCAAAGAAAGGTAACAGTGAGATGGCCTGCCATCCTGTATACAGCGTTCATGATGTTGGCTGTAAATGTATGTGTTGGACTGTACATTATCCATACTTTACATGTTTAATGCTTATTAACTTGTGTCATGTCGCGCTACCTTCCTTTGCTCTCAAAGTACACGGTATTATGAGAGGTATACCATACTGTACATTAATTGTGGCATCTCAGTAAGTGAATGGCAACAAGGCCAATGACGTTCACCATATTCAAGTGCAGTCGCTTCACGCCACCTCTACTGGTGTGCCGACTGCAAAATGTCCTCCACAACCATGCTGTAACAGTGAGGACCCACAGGAGACATAAATATTTCCAACCATGTACGCTGGAGTTGCATATCAGTATGAGAACTGACCGAAAGAAGGAAACATTCTGAAACCTACTAACGAACAATGTCAACATTGTTATGTCCAAGGCCCGTAGCCATCCATACACGGCAGTAGGTGCTTGCCACGCCCAACACAACATGGTACACCAATTACAAAAATCCCTATATCATCTGCAATACACTCCCCATCCCCAATAGCCTCTGAAGGTTGTCACCTGTGCACCTACCCCACAACGCTTTATATGTTAGTATCTGGGTATATGGGCCATGTTGCAAACGTTGCGCAGTAAAACAATCCTTTCATGTCCCACTTTCTTACTACACTCCCTGAAGCGAAGCGATGTGCACGGCCACACCACTCTAACACAAATGGTGTCTTATCTCACCAATGCTCCTTTACAAAATGCACCTTGTCCTCCACAGTGATTCTGCAAACGAGCGGACCTTAGCCCACTTACATATTTACAAGTGTATTGTATGGCACAAGGTAGGCGTGTAATAACTTATGCAAATGACCTAAGGCAAAGTGAAAGTACTCTTTGTACATATGTCTGCAATCCACATACCAATATCACAGTATTCCCATACATAGCAGCATTGCGGGTTTGTTAGCAACAGCCTACTCCTTCGCCACACCCACTGCAAAGGAATAGACCCATGCATGGAAACATGTCACCACTTATCTTTTCTGTCCACAGGTACATATCGGTACAGTAATAAACCCAATCAAGGCAACATTCTGTTACCTACTTCCAACCAGTGCCCACCCTGTTATGTCCAAGGGCCCCAGCCATGCACACAAGCCAGTATGGGTTTTGCAGGCACAATACAACATAGCACCCCGACTGCAAATATCCTCATATTCTCTCCAATGTACTTCCCATCTCCAATGGAGTCTGCCTGCACTCACCATAAAATTATAGTCGCCTCTACAACTACCCCCCAATAAAGTATATGTGAGTACTTGCGTACAAATTCCTTCCATGTGCCAATGTCTGACTGCCCTCCCTAAAACAAGGCTGTGCACAAGCCCTACACTCTTGGGTACATAGGCGGAGGCCTACAGCCTCCGCCCATGCACCCATCAACCTACTGTCGTGACTCTGTCGTGACTCAATCGCATTTAATGTCACGAAGGCTTGCAATTGCCCCTCCAATTACCTGGAGAATTCCTTGGTGTTTGGCTCAACACCGAAAACGTGGCGGTTCTGTGCAAACTGCAGCATCCAGCATTCCGCATTAGTGCTCAAGTCAGGCACTATGGTCACGTGACACACACGGACCGTCATTTCGCGTCTGTATGCAAGTAGTGCTTATTCTTGCTGCGCGCAAGGAGCGGGTGCTCCTTAATTGAGTTTTACGGCCAGTTTTGTAGCATCGTTTTCTGCAGTCTTGTTATTTTTTAACCTGTTCTTGACTCCTTGGCTTGTTAATACGGATTAACCTTTTTGAACTGCCCCTGATTTCTGGTATCCGGTTCCTTCGGATTGATTCCTGTTACCCCCGACGCGGCACACGTTACCTGGCTTTCTTCTGCCTACCGTTTTGTTACGTTACTATCCCAGAGCTCTGCAACCCGGCGTAATCGCCTCTGAAACTTGGTCAAGTACCTCCCACTTCCCGCTTGGACCCGTTACCTCTATTTCCTCTCTTTCAGTTCCATTCCTTTTCTCCTCCTATCCTTGTTTATTTTGTCCCCTCCTCCACACCTCCATACACGGACTCGCTTACCTGGGACGCTCTGCTGAATTACTAGGATTGTTCATGGATACAAGAGTGACTGCTGTGGACGCTCTCCTGTTTTCTTCTTTGGTCACTCATTTCACTAATACCAGGACGCTCTGCAGTATGACACAAACTGTTAACCTGTTCTATTGGGATCACTGGACTTCTCCTGGAACTTCTTTATCTGGTTCTTCATTCCGTTTCCTCTGTTGTGGCCAAGTAGGTTTCGGGTCTTGTTCTTCACGGAGCAGGTAAGAGTGGGAAATAGGGAGTGGTGGCTGACACGGTTGGTACCTTTTGATCAACGTATTGAACAGCTGTTATTGTTGTTTCCTCTAGCTCTGTTGCTGCTGCTCCTGCCTTTTCACTCAAGCCCCTTGTCTGTTAGGTACTTTCTCGTACTCCTACAGACTGTGCTCTTGTGAGGAAAGCCTGGCTGCAAATTGGCTTCAGGCAAAGAGGGGGTTGTGATAAGCACTGTCTGGTTTTGACACCTACTCGTTCAACACACCCACTAAAATGCAATAGAGGCATGCATGCTACCATGTGGCCACATACCTTTCCTGACTACCGGTGCCTATGGGTACACTAACGAACTCGCACAATGCTACATTCTCCAACCTACTTCCAACCAGTGGCCAAACTGTTAAATCCAATAGCCCTAGCCATGCACACAATCCAGTACACCTTTGCAGGCACAGCACACATCAACTGCAAATACCCTCATATTACCTCCAATTCACTCCCCATCCCCAATGCACTCTACCTGGACTCAATGCTTGTTGCCCTGCCCCAGGAGGAGCTTGAGCTCCCCCCACCCCCACTGCAGGAGGCATTCCTGGAGGCGCACCCTAATTCAAGGTAGGCATTCTGCCCCATCCTGCTGCCTGCAGCACAACATCGTTATTTTTGCATTTCTCCATGCCACAATTCGTTATTGCCACCTGGCTGTTGACTGAGGAATTCACTTTAACTCAATGGGCCTCCATTACACCGCAGTGTAATATCCACCATTGAGCACCACAAGGTTTTTCACCACTCCAAAATGGCCGCCCACCATTTTTCTTCCAATACGTCTGGGCTAAACCACAACAGGTCCTGCATCTAGCCCTGATTGGCCTACTGCACATACTTGTGAGCCAATTGCGAGACGGCAGGCTCAAGCCGGCCCACATTCGAAGGCACACGATCTAAGGCACATTTCCTGTCGTGAGCCTGTCAGGAGCCTTCGAACTTAGTGCCACGAGGCCTTCATCTCTCCTACAACTTCTCTGGCCCACCTGACGTTGTGCCCCTGCCACCCCTAGCAATCTGCCTATCCAATCCATAGGAACTCCGGCCATACTGTTTCAGTAACTTTTGCTGTCGTTCCCAGCGCCACCCTCAATAATCAGCTCCACCGGTAAGCACTGCCGCTGAATTTACTGTGAGACACCTAGTAGTGCCGGCCACCTGTTGCACAAGTCACTGTGCGCTATTCCCACTTTCCAGTGCGCTATTCCCACTTTCCAGTGACCTACCAGCCATGTAACTATATGGATCATCATATTGTGTGATCTCTGTCACTGCACAACGTTGCCTGATTTCAAAAGTAGTTGAGATTGATTAATATGCACCTATGACTAATGTGTAACATTATTTGCCTCAGCCCCATCCCTCCTACCTGTATCTTGGTGTGTAAAATTGTGTTCACTTGTTTTTACATGTGTAGTGCCACGCAGCTATTGCCCCTGACATGATGCTAGAAACTGTATGAAGTGATTCTCTAAAGACCTGCTAAATATCTCATTCCCAATATCTATATGCTGTGTAAATTGCTCCAGTTGCTTATGCTCCGCCTGCATTGCCTTCTATTTGACTGGCCACTCAGTAACCTTCTGTAGCCATTCATCTAAACACAGCCCCTGGCCTACTGTTGCTATTCTGTACTACCCTGGCCCCATGACTACTGTTGCTTTTCTGTACTAGCCTGGCCCCATGCCCACTGTTGCTACTCTGTACTAGCCTGACCCCATGCCTGCTGTTGCTATTCTGTAATAGCCTGGCCCCATGCCCACTGTTGCTATTCTGTACTAGCCTGGCTCCATGCCTACTGTTGCTATTCTGTACTATCCTGGCCCCATGCCTACTGTTGCTATTCAGTACTAGCCTGGCCCCATGCCTATTGTTGCTATTCTGTACTAGCCTGGCCCCATGCCCACTGTTGCTATTCTTTACTAGACTGGCCCCATGCCTACTGTTGCTAATCTGTACTAGCCTGTGGAAATGTGCATAAAATTTGGAAATTGTGTTCATATCGAAAAGGGCAAAATTCTGTAGAAGGTTGAGACAAGATCCCACCGCTGCGGGGTTTTGAGGAATAGCTGCTACGTAACATATGGCATCTTTGTGTGTGATTTGTCTAAAGGTGACCAATGTAGAAATGTACATTTAGTATCAAATCTGATTTTGAGACCAGTCGCTAAAGGGAGGTCTCTGAGGACTGTAAAGCAAATCATAAAATGTGACATCATCCGCCTTGATCCAATCACTCAAATTGCAAGGCGGAGATGAAGTGTGGTCCTATCCCAGCTCACAAGGGCAAGCTTAGCTAAGCTGGCCCATACACCCCCTTTGTGATGTCATTCTAAAGGATAAACAGAGACTCACTGATCCAGCCACTTTCCTGATTCCGGCGAAGCACTCTGATCCAGCTTTAACATTCTTCCAGATCCAGATGCCCAATCTCTTGCCAGCAATAGAGAACTATTGATTTCCAGCAAGGCCCAAATCCTCGAATGTATTCTCTCTACCCAGTAAAGCGCTGTGTGGTGTGGGAAGGCCTTTTGAACCAGTATCCTGAAATTTTCTGGCTTGCCTGAGGAAACTCGCTATCCAGCTGATTAAAATACCCACAGACTAGGAGGGCAGATCCTGTGCAAACCGGCGACCGGCCTCGCTGATCCAGTACCGTACATGAAGTGCTGTCTTCCTAGGCCAGACCCAATCCAATAACCAGAGCTGACGGTCCCATTTAAAAACCTATCCTGTGAGTATTATAGGAAGAACTTTGACCCTTAGTATATTTGCAATGTCTCATCCCTATCTCAAACCCATCCTCTCTTTCGTTCAGAAACAGTATTGTTAGGAGTATCTTTGCGCTGACCCTTTTCTCATCTGAAGAAGTCGAGTTTCCTTAGCAGGCGGGTCGCACTAATCACGTGACTGTAAGATCCCTGTGGGGTATTCGCTTTTTCATAGTCATCCTCTAGTGTAAGTTAACCTATTTGTCATTTTCAAAAGTGCATTTCTGTTTTCCATTCTCACGCCTATTTTACAAAAACAACCTTTACTAAATCCTCTATATCTCCCTCAGTGTTTGTGATAGAAACGAAATTTCAACTCCTATTTGTATCTAACATCCATAGCTATCCATAGAATCCACAACCGCACTGCAAATCAGTGTGATTCTCTCGTTATCGCGAATATTAAACGTTTGCAGCGATTTTAAAAATCTGAAAGGTTTACACGTGTAAAACAGCTTTAAACTGCTTCCGACTTGGACCTTAAGATTTCAGATGTTTTCTGCTGATTAAATCATTGCTTGTGATTGTTTGCACCTATTCAAAGCAGCTCACATAAGAATTTAGAACAATTTAAGTATTTTTGACCACATTCAGTGTTTTTGCCCAGTCAATTCTAAAGACAATTGTAAAAGCCATGCTGACAGCTGAAAAGTCAATTCTGTTTTTCTCTTGCGTTTTATGGGGGGGGAGTTGGGACTGATATTCTGTTTGATTTGTGCTATTCCTGAATACCTGCTCTCTCCTCCCATCTCTTTATATTGCCTATTGGGGGTTGAGGGGTATTGCAGGGGGAGCCTCTAACCGTAGCGCTATCTGATCTGAACCAACACAGAAGTATTATTTTCTGTGCTGCATTTGTTTTACTTATTACCTATTCTTCACCCCATTGGTAACTGTTTATCTATTAAAACATATGGTGATTACATTTTAAATACATAAATAAATATTTACCTTTACAAACAAGCTTGTTTCCTGGTTCAGTGTGACCGGGGGGGGGGGTCTCAGGAGAAGGGTGTGATATGAGTGGCATATCGTTCAGAATATTGAACTTATAGACAAAAGTAAATAAGGGTTTCAGTAGTGCACTACATGCTGGGCTTTGACTTGGGTGTGTGCCAGATTGAAATCACTTACACACCGCAAGCCCACCATTCACACAGCCACTCCAAGATGGAGCCTACACAAGCCTCCTGTAACACCTCAAAAAACCAAACCTATCCGTATTCAGAAACCCTGCACTAAATCCTCTGAAACCCTAATCTTCAATCACCACACTAGTGATACCAAGAAAGAAACACATAACCTTAAGGGAAGCCTCATCAGCATTAGATCTCTGATAGCCCACGCATCTGAAATTGCCGACATCCTCACCTGCAACCAACTCGACTTCCTAGCAGTGACTGAAACATGGCTGCATAAAGCGGTCGGCCCAGCCCTAACGCTAGCCATACCCACAAACTTCACCATCTTTAGAAAAGACAGAGAAACCTCCAAAGGAGGCGGCATAGCTTTCATCTATTGAGCCGATCTCACCATCAAAGAAATTGCTCATATGACTATGCCTTCAGCAGAACTACTCTAGCTAAAATTAGAAATCTCTGCCTCACGCACTATTACTATGCATCTTATCTATAGACCTCCGGGCCCACTCAGAACCTTTGATGAAGACATAACTACCTTTCTGAATACTAATACCAAACCGGCGACACAAATCATTCTACTTGCCGATTTCAACTTAGGCCACAACGACCCTAAAGACACTAATGCCTCTATCCTAGCCAACACAATTTTGGAAGCTGGCCTCACCATCAGGAACAACGGTCCCACTCATTCCGAATGCCGCACCTTGGATTGTTTGGCAGATATCAACTGCGCCTCCCTCATAACGGCCATTGAACCGTGCATATGGACTGATCATTATTTGATCTCGTTTACCATCTCAGACTGACCTCAATCCAAGACAACCAAACTACTGGCACCACCAGCCCTCACCCGCTGTAAAAAAACCCATAAAAGTCACAAATCTCCTCCCTCTGATTCAGCCCATCACCAATCCCTCCAATTTCTGATCACTAACCCTAATGATCTGGTTGACCTGTACAACAACACTATAAACTCAGCTATAGACGCCATTGCTCCGTTGAAACGAAGCAAATCTAAACCTCTTGCCCATCTCAACACTTGATTCACTCCAAGCCTAAAAGCCCTGCGTAAAGAAAAAAGACAAGCAGAAGCTTGCTGGAAAAAAAATCCCTCTCCCCAAAATAAAAAACTCCTCTTTGCCCTCACTAATAGATACAAGAAACAAATCATACAGGCAAAAAAAGAAACTTTTAATGACAGAATCAAAAAAGTAAACTCTAACACTAGGGAAATCTTTTCTATGCTCAGAGAATTAGAATCCCCTATCGCAACTGTAGACTCTTGCATCAAAGATAAAGTTTGGTGCACTAACATTCAAATGCCCTATACAATAAAATCACCATGCTACAAGACAAAATATCAACCAAAAGAACCCCCCTCCATAACATTGCACTCTCTACTCAAGAAGCCATCTTACAGGAACTTACCATCAACCAAACTAAACCACACAACCAATTCAGCTTTAGAGCCATCTCCATTGCAGAAGCTAAGAATATCATTACATCCCTTAAACCCTCTCGTTGTCTTGGCGATACCTGCCCAGCCCCTATTATCAAAGAAGTGGCACAAGAACTAGCTCCTTTCGTCACTTCCTTTATCAACTCATCCTTTAAATCATGCTCTGTGCTTACCAACCTTAAAGATGCCTGGATATTACCCCTCTTAAAAAAAGCTAACCGAGATCCTAATGTCACAACGAATTACAGGCCCATAACAACATTTCCGTTCCTCCTTCAAATCTTAGATAAAGCTGCCTATCTACAGATTCAATCCTACTTGGAGATTAAAGGAATGTTTCGGTCAAAATTTTTTATTGGCCCTACGGGTCGGCCATGTGTTTTTAAGCCTAAGTCGCTCGATTTTAGAAAGATTTCCTATGGAGCTTACCTGAGTTTTCGTCCATTAAACGCACGCGAAAACTGGCATCAGGGAGCTGCCATTTTGTGATAATCCTATCATTTCCCCCATTGCCTTGCCTGACCTGCTTTTGCGACACTAAATCATATCCCCCGCCCCTGAGCCTGACATTATCAAAACATTCATATTCCTCGCCTCTCTCCGTGAAGTTTCTGTGCTGCGTAGGCAAACACGCCCAGTCGTCTTCTACGCGACTTCACACAGAACCCAGAAAACCAACACAGATCAACTCACAACACAGCGTGCCACAATTCGGAATATGAAACTGTACTTTAAAATCAAACAGCAACACGGTACATTTGATAAAGTACATTTATTTGACATTAAATGTTTATAGAATATTCAGCCATTGCCACATGAACTCCGAATGCCATTTATTTTCTTTTATCTCTATCCGTAAATCCGTAAAAGTTTATCGTGAGTCGCGCGCTGTTCCTTTATGGTACACAGGGTGTTGGTTTTCGTTAAAAGAAGCACTTTGGTCGCACATTGAACCGCAAGGCTGTTCCATCAAGTAGGCACTAGGCCAGCGTAAAGGTTGATATGTTGCTTCTAGCCGCTAGTACCGGGCATATGGGCCCTTGGCGATCGTCCCATAAAATCATCAAAATTGTGCAGTTGTTTACATTAAGCTGCAGCTGGCGGTTGAAAAAAAACATCTGCCGGTGTCTGAAACTAGTGGCAGTAGCAGTAGGAAAGGATATACCTGTTTTGAAAACATAAAATTTATAATTAGTCTCGCCAGCCGATCTTTATTAATATTATTCCATTTTATTTATTACGGCCGAGCTGAAACTATTTGCTTTCAAGGATAGTGCAATGGAGTATGTTTGGCTCTAAAATCAATGCGAAAAGTAACGAAATAAATCGAGGTTAGTACACAATGAGAAATGACTTTTTGTCCACATGCGTGTGGAATGTGGACCTGCATGCCCATGTGCCTGCTACAAGGACGATCCCACAAACGTTTTCCTAGCTCTTCATTCATTCGTTTATTCATGCATCCATTCATTAATTCTTCATTCCCGTATAAAAGCGCCTAAAGAGTTACTTACATTATATTTGCAATTTCCATTGTGTCTCTGCGTAATGCTGTCCGTAAATCCCACTGTGCTCTTGACAACGATTTTTCGTATACTGAACTAACATGAAACTCGGTCTAGTGTCAGAATGTTCTGCCTTATCGTCTCTTACGTTCTTTCTGCATGGTCTCTGTCTCTCAAGGTCAAAAAACAATAGAACCTTATACTGCCAGTGCGAGTTGTGGGCCTCTTCAGGGCGCAAGCTGAAAATCAAAGCCGCTGACCTTCACTAGAAATGAGCATACATTCTTTCTTTGCAACATCCCGTAGTAAAGCCATCTGTGAGAAGTTGAAGTTTCTAATCCATCTATGTACTGCGCCTCACTGTGCAAATGTGAACTGGCTTCTCTCCCATCTGCAACGGCTCGCTTGGCGCGTTCTAAGGCCCCCAATTTTGTCCTCGTTGTCTGCGAGCTTTGAAGCCCCAAAGAACCATAACTATTGAGACTTTTAATTTTTTGGGGAAGGTCAGGGAAAGTATAAAGTACCCGAGGAGTTGAGTTGAAAGTGAGATTTATTGTTTGTTTGTTTTATTATTTGCAATACGCAAGCCTCCCCTTAGTTAACAGTGCGCAGCATTTACATGAGATTGCGAAAATTAGTTACATCAACAAAAATATATACATACACATATAGACAAGGTCAGCAATATGAGGTGAATAGAGAGAGAATTCAAAGATGACACCCAGGTTGTTGGCCAACCAGGATGGTGAAGGTAGGGGTTAGGGTTAGCGTACTTTGTATGCACACTGTACAATAACATTTATTTACAAAAAGACAATCGTATTACAATTATTTAAACCGGGATTTGTACTTCACAACCAGCTCTCCTTTGGGTGGACATGGCACAGTGGCAATGTTGGGTGGCAATGGATCAGTGCTCTGCACAGAAACGTTAAAAATTCCATATCTGTGCTTCTCTAATAGAGCAACAATAAGGCTTTTGACAAAGTCGAACTCCATTTCCTCATAGACTGGTTTGATCACCCATTGCTTACTTCTTTTTGAAAAGGCCTTAGTGTAGCGAGGCATCCTTACATTACCCGTAGTCCTAGGTTGTTCACGGGCGAGATTCTCGTTATGGGCCAAGACGGCAAGCAGAGTCCTATGTCTCATGCCCTGTATGCTGAAATGCAAGCGCTTTGGCCTGTACTTTAGGCACATATTGTGGAACACCTCCAAACCTCCTGTGTGACAGAATTCTGTCTGTCCCCTCAAATCTCTTGATAGTTTTATCGAAAACAATCTTCTCAATGGCTTTGTGTGTCGGTGAAGATGGATTCAACCACTTCTTCTTCCGTGCCTCCACTGGGGACAAAGGGCCATGTTCACATTGGTGGAAATGTAGGTTTTCTGACCAGCGGTGCACGTTGGTACAGTGGTGCATCAGTGACTGCCATTTTTCAAGTAGTATTTCCACTGACCCTTCACAAGTTTTGGAGCTCCACCAAAGATGATTGCTGATAGACTGGGACCACTCTGAAATACTTTCCAAACCTGTTTTTTTCCCTGCAGCCGAGATTTTCTTATTGATTGATTTAGCAAGATGCCATACATCAAATTGATGTTTAATATGTGGGAACTGCTCTCTCATTATCTTGGCAATTGAAACGTGTCTGTCCGTGGCTATGAGGTCGATGTGCATTCCCCTCGATTGTAGATATTCCACTGATTTTATAAATCCTAGTTTCTCCATGGCCACTGAGGATGTACATTGTGTTACCTGCACGACCACCAAACTCGCAATTTTCTTACTATCCATGTCCTGAAAGTGGTAGGTGCAGTACTTGGCAGAAAATCCAGGGCTGTCGCACTGTCCATCGCCGGCTAGCCTGAATCGTTTGCCTTCGAATGTACTTGCTAGAGACAATTGTACAATTTTCCAAGCACCACTAATGGCCGGAAACAGATAATCATGTTGGTATTTGTATTACTGCGTTTTTTAAATGAAATGGAGTCCCACAAACTGAAAGAAAGACTCTAACTTTCTAAAACTGGAGCCACTAAAAAGTGATGCAGCTGCACACAGTAGATTGCCTGCTGGCAGTTTCCCCAGCATTGGTTGTGCAGACCATGAGAACGTATGATTTAATCTACAGGCGGCATTTATTTTGAAGTTACTGCCTTTTTTTTGACGAGTGACATGAATCAATGGCTTCCCACATACTTTCCCTCTAACGGAATGCCCACATTTCAGCATACTTCTAATATTCATCAAACAACTGTCGAATACTATGCATTTGCCCTCTTTCATTAGACTGTCATCCGGCGTCAAAGTTGTTTCGGCCTGTGACGTTGAGGACATATCACCACATTTGAAAGAAATATCGCTGCTATCAAGTTCTGATGCGTCGGTGAATGCTGCTGCTGGTTCATTCTCTGTCATTTCAACATCTGCTACTTCAACATTGATGGGAGAACACAACAATGCCGACAGTTTTTTGGTGACAATTTTTTGGCGGGTGTAGATTGTGTGAATTGATCTGCGACTACTTCAGAGCTATGTTCAATACATCCAGTATCATGTTGTGGTGGTGCGGTCGCACTGTAGCAATGGTCCAATACAACTTTGCTGGATTCTCCGGACACATTCATTTCATGTTCTGGCCATTGGACATGAGCATCTAGAGTCTCAACACGCGGCGTCTGAATTAATAGTTCCTCCATAGTGTAAATGGTCTGGCAAGCAACATCTCTCATTCGCTTCACTGTCTGTGTATGTATAGTTCGGACACCCACGGGTAACTAGAGGATAGATTGGAAAAGGGATGTTCAGTTTAAACACAAGATAAAGTATAGTACAATTGACTGGAAAAAAACATAAAATAGTCCCCAGCACAAAATAATTTCTAAAGTTATGAACTGTTTGTAAATAACCTTATTTTTGTTTCTTTTCTTTGCAACTTTTTTGACTCGACCTTCAACCTCTGCACGCTGTTGCTCCGATTCGTATCCGCATGTCTCTCCTTCCTCTTGCGCTGCAACGACTATATTTTCTGTATCCGCATAGACAGCACGGAATGAGGCTCCATCGACTCCCTGAAACATAGTATTTTCATTACTGTGTATCAAAATATTGTTAGCATAAAACACACGTGAGGACGAACACACAGGTACATCTCAATAGCCAAACACGATTTATACATTAGTGGAACAATCAAACGACAAGTATTCGAGCTCTGATGACCTAGTTAGATGGAGCTGTCAGTATCCATACCTCTGGCTCTGCATGGACTGCCACGAATGATTGTATTGAAGAGGAGGCATCAGCAACTCCCTGAAACACAGTACTTGCGTTACTATGGTTTTCAATGTTGTAAACATAACACACACTTTGGGTCGACGGCACAGGTACATATAAAGAGATAACCACAAATGTTGCATTGTCTAAAAGAATCAAGGAATATTTAAATATGATCAGATTTAATCGACTTATTTCTCCGATTTCTTTACATCTGCATCATCTAAATGGGATCTTGTGATTGTAGTGGAAGCTCCATCGTCTACCTGAAACCCAGTACTTGCGTTAATAGGGAAGAAAGTATAGCAAATGGAATCACGTTATATGATCACGCTCGATGGAGCTGTCAGTATCCATACCTTGTGCTGCTGAAGAATATCTATGGATGTTGGAAATGTGGTGCGCACTTCCGATTCGTATCCGCATGGTCCCGCTTCCCCTGGAATTACTTGAATGTCAGGCTCCGCATCAAGTGCGTGCGTTGACGCTTCAACAACTGCCTGAAACATAGTATTTGCATTAGTAAGGATTACAATATTGAAAACACAACACACACTTGGGGTCGACCGCACAGGTACATATCAATGGCTAACCACGAATGAAACATGGTGTAGAACAATCAAACGACAAGTGTTCCAGTCCTGATGATCATGGTCGATGGAGCTGTCAGTAGCCATACCTCGTGCTGCTGAAGAACATCTAGGGCTGTTGTCAATGTGGTGGACCCTTCAGCATCTCCCTGAAAGACAGTACTTGCATTAGTATGGATAACACTAATTATAACTGAAAACAAACTCCAGGGGACGACAACTATGGTGTATATCAATTGGAAAGCACTAACCAAACAATTGGTAAAATAAGCAAACGATACATAAAAACTATTACTTGACATGCATAAAACAAGTCTGTAGCGGAATAGCCAAGTATGATTACCTGATACGCGCTAGAAGTGGTTGATAACTGCGAGCACATCACGGATGTAGAATGTTCTTGCTTCAGATTCAGTGGATAGTCAAGCAGTTGTAAAGGTAAATTATTGTTTGATGATGAAATGCAAATATTAAAAAATGGCCATGTAAACCGACAGAATACTTGAGAATAATGCTATTGAAAATGCGCAATATAGTAAAGTTCCCTGTGCCCATAAATAGATTTCCTTTGGGGGTTATAAAATCGAAAAATAATTTATTGATAAATGTCATTATTCAAAAAGCTATACACTCATATCAATATTGAAAGTATTACAAGGGACACAGCACCTAAAATATCAATTAATCAATTTGGCTACCTACACACTACCGCAAGGCCTAAAGCTAAATCCGGACACTTGACTCACCAGTGGCGGAATGTGGACGAATAGAGTTGGAATAGCGTTTGCGAGCAATTTTCGTGTCGTTCGCCATTTATTCTTCTTTGTTACCCAAGATGTAGCGTACATGTTCGAGGAAAAGTGCCGGCTGCAGATGCGGTATCGATCACCCTCTTGTCCTCTAAGACTTGTTGGACTCTACTTTCCAGCTCATCCACTGGATATCCGCAATGTCTGACCCATTCTCTTATTCGATCAACAGTTTTTGGGAATACATGCATTGTAGTGCCTTCAGATTTAGCATGGGTCTTCGAAGGGCAACGGCTAATCGAACAGGCAGGCATTGTTGAAAATTCTGAAAAGTAAATATCAAGATTATTATAAAACCTTGATTAATAAAAATGTCATAAAGTAAATGAACCATACCATGCTCAATGCAAGGTTTGTTTTGGTCGCCGGAACTATACCAGTTCATCATGTGCGGCTTAGTATTTGCATAAGTTACAGAATTGTTTTTAATTATGTGACTTAACTCTGAACATGTGACTCGTCCCTTGGATGTTTTGTCTTGCACGAAAAGGAAACATGCTTACATTATAGACTGGACCCCCGAAGGATGCAATTTGATGACAATTGACACAGATGAAAATAAATAGATCTATTGATAGCATAACAATTGAAACTCAAGTCAATAGCAATGAGACAAATGACCATAGCTCTATTGGGTACTGGAATCGCAAATAGATAGAAATGTAAAAATGACCGAAATAGGACTAGGATACATGGCCTTACCTTGACCAACCAACAGTTGGATTCACTAGGCCGAGCAGTATGTTGCAGGAGAACAGGTAGATGGCACACTGACGAGTTTGCTTGAAGTGGTCACAGATAGCACGACGACGAGCAGATTAGCATAGATCTCAGTGCTTCTCAGGTAGAAGGTTCAGGAGTTGACTTGCAAAGCACAAAGATGTTCTCATGAGACATATAAAGTGGTTTATAAAGTATTAGAAACATGGGTGTGTTTGCGAATGAATGATGTGTGTATGTCGTGGTATTATGTGGATTGCAGGGGGGCGGCCTGCCTCAGGGGAGGCCTGCCTGGAGACACGGGTTCTGAGGAGGCCATGTGAGTGATGGCCCCTGGGCGTGGGATACCTTTTGAAGTGTACATACTGTTTGGCACCTTGGCCGTATGCGCCCGTGACAGCCCCCCATGCCAGCGCTCATCCCCGGGTGCGAACCGACCGCCTTCGATAGAGGGGTGGGATGGATGGGCCTGCGGCGTGCAGATAAGGCACAGGAAGACTGCTGAATGGAGACACACTTATGTGGATTGCAGGGGGGCGGCCTGCCTCAGGGGAGGCCTGCCTGGAGACACAGGGTCTGAGGAGGCCATGTGAGCGATGGCCCCTGGGCGTGGGATACCATTTGAAGTGTACATGCTGTTTGGCACCTTGGCCGTTTGCGCCCGTGACAGCCCACCATGTCAGCGCTCATCCCCGGGTGCGAACCGACCGTCTTTGATAGAGGGGGTGGGATGGATGGGCCGGTGGGCATGCAGGCAAGTGTGTGGGAGCGAGGGGCCATCAGGCCCCTCTCATCCTTTACTTCTCAGTAGAAACTCGGACCAAGTTCCTCCAGTAGTGGGTTCGCCCCTTGCCCTTATGTGATGTTAACTTTGGTTGACATTCGCGTAGATGGGACCACTGAACAGGACACGGGGCATCCATTTTTGTACCCCCTTTCCAATCCATCTTGGTGACCAGGCCTCACTGCGCACAGCACATGGCCCCACCCTCGTTCCCACTCTGACTGGAAAACTCCAGAGGTATTTGCAACAGCTAATAAATGTAACACATCACTCTTCCTCTTCGATCACTGTCCTGCATGTGAACCAGCCTGAACTAAGCACATAGCTCGTTCATCTCCACAAACGTGTCCTCAATACCTGCATGCATTATTGAGAATATATTATGTTAGCTTAGATAGTGACCACCCTGCTTCACAGCAACCTGACCTCCACCCATTCGGAGCACAGATGTCTGACGTCCATCCTTGAATGGAGACACACTTGAATTATTTAAAAAATCGAAACAACCGTTGTTAAAATATATGTGGTATTTTATTTTGTATCTTATTTTGATGACACAAAAATTCAAGACTTTAGACATTGTACAGGTCAGGTTGCAGCACAGTGAGAGAAAATCCCCTGTACTGACCGCTGTCACTCGGGAACGTTTCTCTTATGGCACGAACGGCAGAGGCAGTTATTACTCTTCGAACGCAGTGTCCAAGCCTCCCGTGAAGCCACCATGTAAAGGAACGATAGGCCACCAGCCTGTACCACCTGTGAAAAGGAATAAAACAAACTGTTTTTAAATGACCAAGATAAGTTTAATAAATGTTTGTTGTCAATGACAATTCTTGTAACTAATGGCATTCTGCTCGAACAAATGCTATCTAGACACTGCACACTATTGAACGACTTTCATGCGTTACAATGATATGTATATGTAATTTTGGATATAGTAGAAGACCATGAAATAGGAGTGTCATGACAAGCAGGGTATACTTACTCGTTGCTCGGATTACGAGGATGAACAGTTGCGCAAAGTTCGTGCATAAACACCATCATTATCCTCATCACGGGCCGTGTGAGGCAGGCTGCCCTGAAGTCTGGCAACTCGGTGATGCATTGCGGTCGTGGCTCGCCTTCCGAAATGTAGGCCACGCATCCCGAGTTTTCACAGCAGCAGCAGTTCTCGTCCTCGGTTGGCATTAGCTCGTACCGATTGCATGTGCACCAGGTGGAAACACCGTCCATGCGACTAGGTCCAGGCTCTTCAGCTGTTGAATAGTCCTCCCAACTGCCGTCCGAAAACCCAACGTTTTCGCGTGTTTCCCTTTCCAGTAGTTCCTCCTCGGCATACTCGGGCTTGTACATGTAGGGCATTATTGTAGCCATTGTGTGTTAAACAAACTAAAATAATTTATAGCGGTGGTACTGGTATCTGTTCACACGGGCTACAAGCAACGAAGGTAGCTGACCAGAGCACAGAAACGAGTCACAGAATACTCAAAGTAACACAGAGGGAGGAATGGAATCGAAAATCTGCTGCTGTGTGTTGTGAAACGGTCTGTTTATACTTATTGAAGAAAGAGGCGTCCTGCCATTTCCATGGCGACACGTCATTAGCTGAAGCGCAGCGAATGTTGACGCAAGACGTGCTTTGGCGTTGTGAAATGAGCGGTAGGCGTCTGCAGATGGCAGGCTCAGGGGCGGGGGATATGATTTAGTGCCGCAAAAGCAGGTCAGTCAGGGCGATGGGGGGAAATTATAGGATTATCAGAAAATGGCAGCTCCCTGATGCCTGTTTCGCGTGCGTTTAATGGATGAAAACTCGGGTAAGGTCCATAGGAAGTTTTTCTAAAATCGAGCGACTTAGGCTTAAGAACACATGGCCGACCCGTAGGGCCAATAAAAATTTTTGACCGAACCATTCCTTTAATAACCTACTGGGCACCAGACAATCTGGATTGAGACCGAGACACGGAACCGAGACGGCACTCCTTGATCTCAAGAACCAACTAGATCAGCGTAAAAAGAGAGGAGACACTTCCATTCTTCTACTCCTAGATCTGTCAGCCGCCTTTGATTTGGTAGATCATAAAGTACTATGCAACCATCTCAAATCGGCTGCCAACTTCTCCACTAAGGCCACTGCGTGGATAAATTCCTTCCTAGATAACAGAACTATAAGAGTCTTCTCGCCCACTTCAGCTGCTGACCCAGTTCCCATCACCTGTGGCATTCCTCAGGGGTCATGTGTCTCCCCTACTTTGTATAATATTTTTACAAAGCCACTCTTCGATATCTTGGACAAACTGGGTGTCTCATATACTAATTATGCTGACGACACCCAGATCCTCATCCCAATCCAAGGAGACTACGACAAAGACACTAACCTCATAAACAAAATCTATCAAATCATACAAACCTGGATGGCCACACACGGTCTATGTCTTAACAATGATAACACTGAGCTTTTAATCATTGGATCCATCAGCAAACTAAACAAACTCTCCCACATGTACAAATCCATCACTATTGATGGTATTAAAATCAATGTAGCCAAGGAAGTTAAAACCTTAGGATTCTATTTAGACTCAGCTCCCAACCTCGACAAGCAAGTAAATGTCACAGCTTCAGCAACAAGTTACACCTGAAAACTAATTCATGCATGTAAACCATTTCTGTCCACTGACCGCTGCATTACTATTGCACGAGCCTTAATCCTATCGAAACTAGACTACTGCAACGCACTTTATCTGGGCACCAATAAACGCAACACCAATAAACTCCAAATCCTGCAAAACAACGCCCTTAGGACAGCATTAGGCATTCCCAAAGGACAACACAGATCTGACCAAAAAAGAGCCGCCAATTGGTTGGCCATCAATGACAGAATCAAACTTAAAACCATGCATTACACTTAACTGTCTCAATAGCAAAGCACCTGCATACCTCACAGAGAAATTCACTAAGCATACATCCGAACGCCCCATTAGAAAGGCTCAAGCCAATAGTATTAGAATCCCTAACTTCAATCTGAAAAGAACTGGAGGCTCAAGCTTCCCAGTACTGGCAGCTCATCTATGGAACTCTATCCCGGATTCCCTAAGAGCCACACCCTCCTTCCACTCCTTCAAAACCAATGTTAAACTCTGGCTACACACCGACAGCTGACGCTTTGCCCTTGACTGACCGGTTTCCGCCTACCTAGAGACTTGTGGTGAGAATAACACACCTACTTTAACTCTCCTCTCTCTATACCTCTTCTAATCCTTTGTTATTGATAATTGTAAATCTAAACCTTTTATATGTATCCGAAACCCCACCTGTGGTGCACATATACATCTCTCCACTCTGCATACTCCTGTTTATTGCTGCCTCAAGCTGTTTATGTAAATACAAATATAACCTCACTTGTAACTGATACTTTGACTGTAAATGTAAGATATTTATGTAACTGTAACCTAGGAAATGTAAGATATTTATGTAACTGTAACCTAAGACTTCACAAGCACCCAGTTGCCTAACGGCCCGGTGCGCTCTACAAATAAATAAACAATACAAACAACAATACAATACAATGCACTCTTTCTACGTATGTGTGCAATTCACACACTGTTATCACAGTCCTCCCATACATGCCTACATTGCGTTTCAGCTATTGTGCCGAACACCTATGCTACTCTTTGTACATATGTGTGCAATCCACATACCAATATCACAGTACTCCCATACATAGCAGCATTGCGGGTTTGTTAGCAACAGCCTACTCCTTCGCCACACCCACTGCAAAGCAATAGACCCATGCATGGAAACATGTCACCACTTATCTTTTCTGTCCACCGGTACATATCGGTACAGTAATGAACCCAATCAAGGCAACTTTATGTTACCTACTTCCAACCAGTGCCCACACTGTTATGTCCAAGGGCCCCAGCCATGCACACAAGCCAGTATGGGTTTTACAGGCACAATACAACATAGCACTCCGACTGCAAATATCCTCATATTGTCTCAAATGCACTCCCCATCCCCAATGGAGTCTGCCTGCACTCACCGGAAAATGATAGTCGCCTCTATAACTGCCCACCAATAAAGTATATGTGAGTATCTGCGTCCAAATTCCTTCCATGTGCCAATGTCTCACTGCCCTCCCTAAAGCAAGGCTGTGCCCTAGGCTATTCGGTACATAGGTAGAGGCCTGCGGCCTCCGCCCATGCACCTAATTGCCTAGTCCTACTACACACCAACTAGAAAGCAATAGAGGCATGCATGGTAACATTTCCCACGGTGCTTTCCTGCCTACAAGTACGTATAGCTACACTAACGGACCCAAACAAGGCAACATTATCACACCTCCTTCCAAACAGCGCCCAAACGGTTACGGCCAAAGGCCGTAGCCATGCAAACAAGGCAGTAGGGCCTTTGCAGGCACAACATAGTAAACCGACTGCAAATATCCTCATATTATCTCCAATGCACTCCCCATCCCATATACAGTCTGCCTACACTGACCAACATATGATAGTCCCCTGTGCACCTAACCACCAATGCAGTGTATGTCCGTAACTGTGGGAATAGTGTGCTGCCAAACAATCCTTCCATTTCTCCATGTCATTATGACCTCCCTTGCAGTAACGGTGTGACCAAACTCGGCCGCATACCTAACCGCTATGTGCCTCACTGCTCTCCCATGCATGGATGCATTACATTGCGGGAGTGGTGCCCAGGCCCTATGCTCTTTCTACATGCCATGCCCATGCAGTAAAAAGGCTCTGTCTTACCCACAACCACTTCAATCCAAGGCAGACAAGCATGGGAACATTTCGCCACAAACCCACCGCCGCAAAAAACGCAAACGCACTAAGTCAACATAACCACCGGCAGCCGTGGCTTACAGCACAAAACATTGCCAATATCTTAGCTTCACCCTCTTTCACCCAGCCAATCCTGCAAACCATGTTTTCCAACACCTTTCGGCGCGCCACTATCCTCCGGTACACCATGGTGGTGTTTCCCAAAACCTTTGACACACAGCATACTTCCCTCCAGCCAACCACCGGCCGTGTCCACTGTTCGCCGACAGCACGGTGTACCGCAGGCCAATGACACTTTGGTCCACGGAGCAAACAAGGAAATGGGTCCCCGGAGCGGACCCAGATATCACACATTTTTTGGGACATACATTTCAGTATTTTGCAAAACAATTACTGGTTGGATTTACACCAAACACACAAAAGCACGCTTTCTGACCCAAGCCCCCGCTCCTGCAGCAGATTTGGTGAAAATCCGTCCAGCCGTTCGGGCTGTAGCCGTGCGCAAAGTTTTAACCCATTCAATCTCTGGAAAAAAAAAAATAATTTGGGATCTCCCCCTATAACTGCCCCCTCCCATCACGAAACCTCACCTGACTTGGTGGAAAATTTCAGAGCCATCCATATACTTTTTTTTGCAAAGTTTGGTGAGGATTCGTCCAGGGGGAGCGCAGTTATAAGCCGCCGAAAAAGTGCTCTTCCTATGAGTTTAGCAACTTAACCATAACTACACTGCTGCTACCGCGGGCTTTGTAATATAACCAATTGTTTAAAATAGTCAATTGCACAAAAAGACAAAACTACAAAGAGTGGGATTAACATAGAGCACACACACACACACACACACTCACTCACACTCTCACACACAAACTCTTTCTCTCTCTTTCTTTCTCTCCTCTCTCTTTCTCTCTTTCTCTCTCTCTCTTTCCCTACAAATTCATCCATAACACTCTAAGCATATACACATGTTCCATCCCACATCTCATTTCAGTGGAATCTTTTTGCAGGGAGTATTGCATATAGTGTATGAGTGTTTGCTGTATAAATTTATGTAGTATTTTTGCATCAGCGTATGACTGTGTGGCGTATGAATCCATATGGTTTCTGTTTAATACAGATACTCAATTTGCATTTCGTATACAATTTATATACATAAGAAAAAGCACATCAAAGTTAGTCCTGATTTTGATATGGATTTTTATACAGATAAGGCACTTGTACGTAATGTACATTTCATACAGGTACATAGGCAACTGGGTAGAATAGATGTGTTTCATAGGTGCATGTTTTGTAAGTGTGTATGGTGTAAGGCGTATGAGGATGTGCAAGTGTTTGGCATATAAGTTGCATAGAAGTGTTTGGTGTGAAGTCCTATGAAATGCACTTGTTGTGTTTTCCTTCTATATGTATGAAAACTCACATAAGTGAGTGTTCACTTTGATGTGAGTTTTTATACTTTTAGGAGGCGTATATAAAGGTTGTTCTGTTCGTACATGTGCACAATATACAACTCCTATACGTGTCATGAAAAATGACTTTAAAGTCAGTCCAGTGTGAGTTTTCACATGTATATGATATGATATGGCATTTGTAACACGCCTATACACAAGTGTTTTAAGGCGCAACGAGGCAAGGAAAGGGGAACAGAGGGAGGACAGAGAAAACGATCTTACTAGGCCAAGTGCCATTGAGATCACACAAGTGCTGGGGAGGCGGGAGGGGAAACGTGCCAGGAGAAAGGCGAGGGGGCATCATGGTGTACATGATGGGATCAAAACAATAACGAGAAGTGCGGCCAGCAGGTACAAGGGTAAGTGCAAACAGCACGTGTCCCCAAGTGCAGGTACGGGGACTGTAGGGTTACAGATACAGACCCAAGTGCAAGGGTTGCCGGGAGGCAGTGCGGGTGTGCAACTGGGCGGGTAGGGACCTGGGCCCGAAATCAGAGGGTAGACGGGTGACAGGAAATCAGCAGGGGAGAGGAAGAGAGAAGGCAGAAGCAAAGAGGAAGGTCTTGAGGTGCTTCCAGAACCCGAGATGGTTCTCCTTGAGTTTTAGAGAGGCAGGGAGACTTTTCCAGAGGGAAGCCCCAGCTGAAAAAAGAGATCTACCACCAACTCGTTGCTTGGAGAAGCGACTGACCCTGAAGGAGTTGGAGGTGTAGGAGCGAAGAGCACGAGTAGGAAGGTATTTAAGAAGAGAGATTTGGAGATATTGAGGACAGAGACCCCGGAAGGCCTTGTGGACAATACAGAGGGTATTGAACTTAATCCTCACCGCCACTGGGAGCCAGTGCAGAGATCTCAGTCCTAGAGAGATAAGATCCCTGGGTTTGAGGCCAAGGACAAGTCTTGCAGTCCTGTTTTGGATGAGTTGCAGAGGGCAGAGAGTAGGCGCAGGCAGATTTAGAAAGAGGCTGTTGCAGTTGTCCAGACTAGAGAGAACCAGAGCTCTGGAGACGGTGAGCTTCTGGGGGAAGGAGAGAAAAGGAAGAATACCTCTGAGGAGGTGCAGCTGGTAGTGTGACTTCTTTGAGACGTCAGAGATTTGAGTAGAGAAGGAAAGGGTGGAGTTGAAGATGACACCAAGGTTTTTAGCCTCACAGGTGGCAGCAGGAAGAGGTCCAAGAGAGGCTGGCCAGAAAGTGACAGGGAAGGAGGGAGCAGGTGTGCCGATGAGGAGAATCTCGGTTACTGGCATTAAGGCAGAGATCATTGGTGGCACACCACTCCTGGATGGCGGACAGACAGTCAGAGATGAGAGAAGAAGAGGTGGCAGAAGGGAGCCTGAAAATGAGTTGCGTGTCATCCGTAAAGCACTAAAAGTTGGGGCAGAGAGCGGCATTGCAGTGTGCAAGAAGTGCCAGGTATTGGTTGAACAACCAGGGAAATAGATTAGACCCCTGGGGAACACCACAGGTAGAGATAAAGATAGAGGAGAGGAAGGACCCAAGTTGGACCTGGGAGGGTCGATCGGAGAGGAAGGAGGTCAGCCAAGCCAGGACCTGATCGGTGATACCCAGGTTATCACAGAGATGGTTGAGCAGGATGGCATGGTTGACAGTGTCAAAGGCAGAAGAGAAATCAAGTAAGATGAGGACACGGGGTGTTTGAATCAAGGTTGGAGAGCAGGTCTTCACAGATTTTCAGGAGAGCAGTTTCCGTGCTTCTGGCAGCTCTGAAGCCAGACTGATGGTAGAAGTCAGCCAGGGAGGGAGCAAGGGTGTCAATGTGGTCCTTGATGGTTTTGGAAGAACAGGGAAGAACCTGTTTTGACGAGACTTTCATAGATCAGACTTGTCTAGAAACCTCGTCAGGGGAGAACAGAGGAAAGGACGAGAAAAAGGGAGGAGAGGTGGCCACAGGATGCCTGGGGGTAGAGGAGAGAGTAGAGGGAGGAGGAGGAGGAGCCAAGAGGATTAAGAGAAGGAGAAGGAGAAGGAGGAGGAGGAGAGGACAGCATGTCCTGAGCTTTAGAGATGAAATGAGAAGCCAAGGCCGTGCAGAGGGCCTTGGAGGGGACAGGAGAGCTAGAGACAGCAGCAGGATTGCCAGCTCCTTGCAGATTTTAAAGAGTTTGGCTGAGTTGTTAGATGCCGCAGAGACACGGGCTTGGATGTGGGACAGAGAGCTGGTATTTCATTTGGAGCAGGCAGCAGGCCAGTTTGTCAAAGGATGCGCAAGAAGCTAGCCATTTCCTCTCAGCCACCCTGCACTTGTGTTTTAAGGGTGACAAGGTCAGAGTCATACCAGTAGTTGCACTTGGCTTTGGGCTTCAAGCGGATCCTCATGACAGGGGCAAGAACATCAAGAGTATCAGAGGTAGAAGAGTGGAGCATGGAAAGGGCTGTGTCAGGATGTGAGTCAGCCAGAGGTGGTGGTGGAGGAGGAGAGAAAGTGGCAGCGAAACCCTCAACTGACACATACTTCATGGGTCGAATGACCGAGAAGGTAGGTGGCAGTGCTGGAGTTGGCTTGGCCTGAGGGGTAGAGGGGTAGAGAGGGAGAGATGGGAGGAAAGGATAAATTGAATACTCCAGGAGAGAGGAGTGGTGAGGGGGATAGAGACGGGGGAGGTCTGAAGCGATAAGAACTTCCAAAGTATTCCCTGCAGAGTGAGTCAGGCCACAGAGGAGAATAGAAAGAGAGAGTCTCAGAGGTTGCAAAAGAGTCCAGAGGATGGACAGGAAGCATCCAGGTGGATGTTAAAGTCTCCAAGAAGGAGGAGTTGAGTGGTTGAAGCTAGGAGGGAGGCAGAGAGGTCTGCCCACTCGGAGAGGAAGGAGTTGATCTGACCAGGTGGCCGATTGATAGTAGCCACGCTAAGAGAGTGGCCAGGAGAGAGAGAGAGCCTGAAGACAAAGTATTTGAATGAGCAGTAGGCCTACATAGGAATGACAGAGGCTGGAATCCACTCCGGGAATATCAAGCCTACACCCCCTCCGGAACAGTTGGATCTGGGCGCTGAGAGGGTCTTGTAGCAATCAGGGAGGAGAGTGTCAAAGGTCGTGACAGAGCTGGACGTGAACCATGTCTCGGTCAGACCTAGGACATTGAGGTCAAGTTCTTCCAGGAGGCGGCAGATGTCAGGAGTGTTTGACAGCTGAGCGCAAGTTGAGTGGCAATATGGAAAAGGTTGCCAACCCTGTGGAGATGTAGAAGGAGCCCAAGGGGAGTGGGGGGGCAGAAGAGGAAGTAGGAAAAGGCAAGGTAGTCCCAGGAGGGGGAAATGGGGGAAAGGAGGAAGCCGAAGAAGGGAGAGAAGGGACAGCAGGAGAAGAGAGGAAATTGATGAGGCATGGGACGCGTCTATCAAACAGGAGAAGGTTGGCCTGAGGGCCTTGGACCAAGACGGTGCCATTCAGGTAAACATTAAAGATGACCTTAGAGGAGTAGAAGGGGGTCAGGAGGGCCTCCCACCGGGTGCCACCATTAATGGGAGAAGAAGAGAAAGGAGAGAGCACAGAGACCATATGAAGAATCCATAGGTCTGGTGAGGGAACGACAAAGAGGATGTCGGTGAGGGTCTGTCTGGAGGAAGCACTGGTATAGGTGTCAGCGATAGGGAGGCCTGGCTTGGAGACCAGGATATCCTTTTTGAACTTCCTCCTACCAGACTTAGTGAGGCGAGCAGGATAGTTGATAGAGAAGCAGTTTGAAAAGATAGGAGAAACGGAGAGCACCATAGAGTAGGTGGGGGAAGAGGAGAGAGGAAGCAGGGTGGAGGGAAAGGTGGGGGGAGACCCTAGGGGATGACACAAGGGCAAGTGCAAGCAGACAATACTGAAACGGGCAAAACAATAGCGGACAATTGACTAAATAGACAAGAACTCAGATGGAAGTGCATGTAATATATCTAGATCTACCTTGATTCTGAGCGTATGTTGCATTAGCGTGTGTTGTAATAGCATATGCCATAAGTACATGTGGTGTAATAACATTTGTATGTTGTACGTGTGTATCCTAAAGTCCTCTGTGTCATAATAGTATGTGTTCTGAGTTTCGTACAAGTGTGCTGCTTCGAACATATGTCATAAGTGTGAGTGTCGTGAGTGCCATATGTGAGTGTCAGATGAATTTGTGGTTTAATTGTGTGTCATAAGTGTGTGTGTGGGTAAAGCGCATGAGTGCTTGGTGTTTTAGTGTTTGGCATGTATTACTGTTCTGTATAAAATTCTGAAATGCAAGTCCTATATGTTGTGATGTCTTATGGAGAGCAGGGAGCCTTCAATGCTTTCCTATATGATGATGCTTCAGCCCTGTATGATGTCATGGAATGTTCTGATAGCATCTTTCGTGTAATGTTCTAAAGTTGGTCAGTTGGAGAAAGTGCTGTAGGAGAGGAGCCACTGAGTGTTGGGGGTCTTCTTCCTTTATATGTAACTTAAATAAATACTGTTATACTGCTTACCTGCCTGCGCCAGCCTCTTCAGAACACTACACACCTCCTACACATATGAAAACGCACATTAAAGTGAGTATTGACTTTGATGTTAGTTTTTGTGTAAATAGGAGACAAATAAGAGTTGTATTGTTCTCACATGCACACAATTAACTTCTCTTGAAAACTCACATCAAAGTTAGTCAAAATCGAAGTGGCCAATTTTGAAACATTTGGGGTGGAACATATTGCCCCTATGCTAAAAGCCCATGTAAAAAGCTTTTAAAAATGCAATTAAAACGTTTTTTATGTATGAAATCATGCAAGTAAACATGAACAATTCTAAAACTTTTCATGCAGGAGTGACTCCCTCGAAATGTTACTGCAGAATGTTTTAATGGTTGAAGACCTGTAAAGAAATGTTTTTTTCTGAAACTAGATGATTCATCTTAACCGTTACTGTGCCACCCGCTAGCATTATATGTGTGTTTGTGTGTGATTTCCAACAGAATATGTGCACCGCTGTGAACTTAATGCATGATTGTTTTACACAAACTCTAAGATGCTTGAGTAGATGCTTTACTACTCTACTCTATCCACTGTTGCAGGAATTGTTTTTGCAAGATTTTTAAACTGTTTGTGGAAGGTCATTTTCAGATTTATGTAAGTCTTGGTCACACTGGCACATTTATTGGTTTGTTGCAGTAGAAATATTTTTTAAGATATTAAATGCAAGTGTGTTTTTGCTTATGTGCATTAAAATCAAAACAGTGCTTCACAACAGTTGGATTACATATTAGGTAGCTCACGTCCATGCTAATGTTATGTGAAGTAGTGGTGTAGTGTGGGTTAAAGCTTAATTTGTTGTGCGATACATTGTATTAGGAAAATGTTTTTGATACTTTTGAGTGTTTGTACCCTTTGGTTGTCCCGTTTGGCATTCCCCTCATTCAGTTAATAGACCTTTTTATAGTTAGACACCATAGCTCTTTTTTACTCTATGTACATATGGAAGTACTACCACTGGGACCCACTCCTTCTATCCAGAACCTTATAAGCTAGTGCAGCAGAAACACTCATACAGTAACTCCAATGACATTGGGCCTTGTTATGATGTAAGTGTAAGTTAAAACAAGTTCATAAAAATGTATTAACAGATCCTAGTTAAACATTGAGCTGCACTATGAGCTCATTAAGTTCTAAGAAAGTTATTCTAAGAATGTGGATGGGAGACAGTAGAGACTGCAGGGAGAGAGCCATGTTGGCACTCGGCTCTGATAGGCCGCTGTCGCTGTAATGAAATAAATTACTGTTTCTTCATCACTGCTGCCTGGAGCCCTTATTTCCTCATTGGCGATGAGGATGGCTCTCAGCAGTGTCGCCCTACTCCTTTGAAGTCTCGTCATAGCGCGGCCTGCATTATTCCACACTCCCGTGTGACAGCGGACGCTGCAGGAAGGTCAGGAGGAGCGGAACAGGTCAGCAGGCACGTCCCCTGGGGGGTAATCTTGCCTTCCCCATTACTGTATTGACTCTGTCTCAAAGCAACAGTGTTTACTTTCAAGGATCCCTAGCATTGACATTATCGTTGCTGAGCAACCAGCCCATGCAGTTCTGGCAAGCTTCAGGAGCCAGCCATTATGACATGTATCCATTCTGTGGATGAGCAGCCATCATGTTCTAATTCAGACTGATGTAAGGAGGATTGTGACATCATACACAAGGGATTGTACTCATACAAGACTGATCCCTTTGTCTGCATAGCACAGCACTGTCACTGCTCAGTCTGTGCATCCACTGGGCATACTTGAACTGATCCAGAGTCTATTGGTTGCATCCAGCAAGCCCACTCTTTACCACCTTTTTACCGCTTAAGACATGGCAGCTTCAATACCTCCGCCAATGTCATTTTTGAATGAACCTGGACGCCCCCAAGTTAGGTGGGACAGGTGGAAAGACATGTTTGAAAACTACCTGGTGGCAATGGGAGGAGAGAGATTCAGCTCAACTCGCAAAAAGGCATTATTACTTCGCAATCTTGGTGTGGAAGGCTGTGCAGTGTTTGATGGGTTAGGCAGTGCAGAAACTGGTGAAGCGGAGGACACAGATGAATATGCCCTTGCGATTAAACAACTCAAGGATCATTTTGAGCCTAAGAAAAATGTTACATTCGAGAGGCACAAGTTCTTTCAGCGTACGCAGGAGTCCTCAGAATCCATGGAATCGTACATAGCCCCATTAAGAACATTAAGCCACTCCTGTGAATTCGAACATCTATCTGACTCGTTAATTAGAGATCAGTTAGTGAGGTGCACAAGTAATATTAGGATACAGGAGAAATTGTTGGCAAAAGACATGAAGTTGGATGAAGCAGTGGATCTAGCCAGAAGCATAGAACAAACCTCACAATATGTCAAAGAACTGAAGTCTGACAAACAGAGTACCCAAGCTGTGTGCGCAGTTGATCACAGGAAGAGACTTAATGTCAATACAAGCAGGAAAGGAACATGGGGTGCGAAGTGTACCAGATGTGGCAGTGTCAAGCATGGTCCGAATTACACTTCGTGCCCAGCAAGGAATGCTGAATGTTTCAAGTGTAGGACCAGAGGACATTTCGCTAATGTATGCAAGAGGTCATCAATAAATCTCTTAGAAACCAGAGACAACCAAGAAGAAGGTGCTCACTCAGCTTACAACATACAGGAGGTGTACTCCTCGCAAGACAAGCCCAGACATGTCTTCGAGATTTCGACCATTGGAGGAGGAGACAGCAAAGGTCCAACAGATGTTTTTGTAATTGATGGTCAGGAAATACTCATGAAAGTTGACACATGTTCCCCATGGACCATCATTTCTAAAGAGACATTTAAAGATGTTCTAAAAAAAGATGAATCAATGCTGGATCCACCAAGAATTCGGCCCTGCGGCTATGCGGAATCCCCTATTGAGATGCTGGGACAGTTTACTGCAAGTGTGCAATACAGAGGTGGAGAATGCATAGCTGACATTTTGGTTGCAAGAAAGGGAGCCTCCCTTTTAGGTTGGGAGGAACAAAGGAAGTTTGAGAGTCAGGGTGCAAGCTAGCGCCACTGAGCCTGTCACCATTGCCGAGATTGATGATATGTGGTCAAGAGAGTTCCCAGAGGTCTTCACCGAAGGTCTGGGCAGACTCAAGAACTTCGAACACCATATTAGACTAAAGAAAGAATCTCAGCCTATTGTTCATAAAGTGAGACATGTGCCGTTAAACATGAGAGTGCAACTACGCAGTGAACTCAATAACTTAGTAGATAAGGGTGTCATTGAACCTGTTGAGGCCACAGAGTGGTTGTCCCCCATTGTTTTAGTGGCCAAAAATAATGGTAAATTAAGAGTGTGTGTAGATTTGCGCAGTCTTAATCACAATATTCTGGTAGAGAGACATCCCCTACCCAACATTTCCGAGACACCCTCCACTCTTGGCGAACCCAAATTGTTCTCTGTCATTGATCTCTCTGCTGCCTATCACCAAGTTCCCCTTTCCCGAGAATCGCAACATCTCACTGCCTTTATCACACCTGAAGGCACTTATAAATACAATCGCATGCCATTTGGGTTGGCCTCGGCCGCATCTGTGTTCCAAAAGGTGATGGAGGAAGTGTTAAAAGGGTTGGAAAATGTTAAGGTGTTTCAAGATGACATTCTGATTTTTGCAAGTAATGAGCATGAGCATGACAGAGTACTTAGGGCAGTACTATGCAGACTGAAAGAGGCTGGGTTAACGGTCCAAAGAAACAAATGTAAAATAAGTGTTGAGGAAGTGGAGTATCTGGGACACAAAGTTTCGAAAGAAGGTATTTCTCCCAAAAAGTCACTCATAGAAAGCATTAGTAATACTCCTCAGCCCCAAGACAAGGACCAACTATGTTCTTTCATGGGACTAGCGGAATATTACCATACATTTGTGAATGGCTTTGCATCCATCTCATCTCCATTCAAGGAGTTACTAAAAAAAGAACGTGAAGTACACATGGTCCAAAGAGTATCAGGAAGCATTCTTGCAAATCAAAGATTGTATAGTCAAGGCCCCATCCTTAAGTGGATTCATGTTTGGCAGGAAAACGTTGCTTTCATTTGATGCTAGTACCCTTGGCTTAGGAGCAGTTTTGACTCAGTTTGACTCAGGTAAAACTGAATACACAATTGCATTTGCATCCAGGCCACTTAGAGGAGCAGAAAAAAATTACTCGGTCATTGAAAGAGAGGCACTAGCAGTATTTTGGGCAGTCACGCACTTCAAGTTCTTTCTATGAGGTCGACCTTTTATTGTTAGATCAGATCACAAGCCTTTGGTTCAATTGATGAACGGTTCTGGGTGGGCCAAAGGGTTTTCAAGAGTTTCGAGGTGGATGGTAGAACTCTTGGGTTATAATTTCAAGGTGTGTTACATTCCCGGGAGGGAGAATGTGGTACCAGATTGTTTATCCAGATTACCTGTGTGTGATTGTAAGAGGATTCAATTCAACACTACAGCTAAGTCAACGCCTAGTCTATAATACTGAATGAAAACCCTTATTGATATATCTTTATGTCCAGTTCATGCGTTCTGGATGACTACCCCTATATAACACCCCTCTCTTGGAATCCCCCTGACCCCACTGAGCCGAGAAGTAGTTCTGGTTTGCAAATTAAAAGGTTTATTCGATAATTTAAACAATAGATATGTATATCACACTTTATAATAAATTAATAATTGAATATCACACTTAATCTGATATGATAAATATTAACAACGGAGAATCTGGCACTAACACGCTTCTCTATAATCAATAAGGAGTTGACATGAAATGGATAAGGTAGCACACAGGTGAATAGGAACAAAAGAAGAAGGTGGTACAGAATGCTTTATGTAAGCTCAGGTGGATGCAATATTCAATGAATGCAGTACAGAAAATACTCAATATGATTTCAACCAAACAATGTAATCACTTTTCTCTGGCTATTCACTCCCCCCCTCTTTATGCAATGCAAGGAAATGGGAGGAAAGCACACAGTTCTCAGAAATACAATCCGTGTAATTCAGTTCAATCCCCCCCAAGCACGCTTAAAGAAAACAGATAGGAGTTTTGAAAACACAGGCAAAATGCTTTGATATGTGCTGGCAATTCAGTGAAAAGTATGCTAAAATGCTTTTGATTCCCTCTAGAGGTTCAGGGTGAGTGGTATCTAGTTAATATTAGCTCAGGCTCACTCTTGCAATGATTCAGGGATAGTTTTTATGAGGCAAACGATTTTCTGGCAAATGGAAGGCAAGGAGCAGCTGATTTTTACACGTGAAGAAATTTGCAAATCGCGGTAAAATTCGCGAATGCGTTTTTCACGATTGCGGCAAAACTATAGGGGGTAGGAATGCGGTTCTAGATTCGTAGAAAAGCCACGATTCTCAGCTTTCAGGGGCAAGTCTCTATCACAAACGGTCACGGAGATATGAGCGATTTTGTGAAGGTCGTTTTTCAGATTTGAAATTTTAAAAGCTCAAAATGACAAGTGCAGCTTGCAACTAGAAAATGACAAGTGACAGCTTTACAAATGACAGGTGACAGTTAGGAGACAGTTCTACTTAGATTAAGCTTGATTGAATTATATTATTTTAACTAGGAGATTGGTTCTGCACAGTTTTCTAGGTACTCACACTATATTCTTGAGTGAAATGGGCCTCGCCATGGATCTGGTCAGGTTTTAGACGGGACTCTGGTCTCTGCACTTCACAGTGATCTGGGTCTGCTCTCTCTCTGGATTCTGAAGATTGAGGGATTTAAAGTCTGGATCTTTCTGCACAGCTTTCTCTGGAGATTGATGGAGGTAAAGTATGGATTTTCCCGGCAGAGCTTCCAGCGGCAGATGGAATTGAAGGTCTCTACCTAAGTTTCAGTGGTCCATTTATATGTTCTGCAAGTGGGTGTGTGTGTTGGTCATAACTAAACTTGCCCCTCTCGCTTGTCATTGGTCAAATTTCCATTCCTCACTTGATTGGGGAAGGACTGTGAGTCAGAGTGATGTCATCCATTTATGATCTCTTGAAAAACCTCCCCTGTCATCTGTGCACCCAAATCTATATATGATCAAAATACATATTTCAGAGTTACACAGTTGTTTGAAATTACATATACATGGTGTGGCTGAATTTAGCCATGTCTCTGTCCAAATCTGCTGTTTCTAAGAGCTTGCATTCAGAAATGGCACATAATTGACTTTTTAACTGATTTTTCAATTTCTGACATTGACCCAACTTTACATACATGTGCGCAGGGAGTATGGACATTAACTGATGAAGTTTCATATTTTTAACATGCATACATTTAGAGTAATATCCACTTTTCCGCTAACACCCCCCTGAACATACCACCGGTTCTAAAAACCTCTTAAACTGTGGGCAGAAAAATCACAAGAATTATGGTATCATTTATAAAATTTTCACATGTCCGCACCATGAGTTATTCATCTTTTTCTAAACAATATTCTGGCTACAAAGGGGTGTGGTTTCCCAGGTCACATGGTGGAAATACTGGTTTATCCAGTTCTGCCAAGCCAGCTTGCTCTCACAGGCAGTGCCCCTCCCAGCTTCTGCCAAGAGGAAGCTACATTTTACGACCGCTGTAATAAAACCTTTGCCTGAGTCAAGACAGGCTTTGTTCAGAGCTCCTGTAGAGCACAGGTAATTCAATTATCAGATAGATGGCATATCCTTAGTGTGGCCAGCAAAAGGCAGATGGGCCTGGGAACACAGTTGTGACTCAAGTTTCACTCCTGATGGGGGTAGTTGCCAGGCAGAATCAAGTTCCTTAAGCCAGACTTTCAGCTAACTGTCATGTTTTTTGTTGCTTTTTAAATTAACTTGCAATTTTACACATGCAGCTAGAATGCTGATTCTAAGTTTAAACTATGACATTTAAACAATTGCAAAGGCATGTGACACCAAACATAGGTCACTCATTTAATCTAAACATTTTCGATTTTAGTGTCTTTAAATCCAGTGCAACTTAAACTGCTGACTCCATAGCAGTTTTGTTATAAGCATTGTTTTGGGCTCTTCATTTCCCAGATTTTGTAAGCACACAAAACTCCATTCTGCCAAATGTCTGCTGGTGTCCAGTGAGTTTTTAGATGTGTTGCAATGTTTAAAATAGACATTTTGAGCCTGCCTTCAGAGAAACACAGGGTGGTTTTAAAACGCCGGCTTTTGGATAGTGGTGAGTACTGGTACTGCACCCATTTTTGGGATTTAAGAAATGAATTCCCCACAATTCTAGGCTGCATTTGGCAATCAGCATTGCCATTCCCAATGGTTTCAGATTACTGTGCGGGTAGTCCAATGGTGGTTTTAAAGCGCTTTGAAGCTAACCGGCGCTACTGTTTTTCCTTTGGCAACCCATTTCCCTCATGGCAACCCAGCCTTTCATTCTCGCACTGGTGGGTGGCAAGTGAGGCAACCATTTTGGTGTGCGCACAAACTGCGCAGCTTTCCTGGATTTCGGCGCACATGTGGGTTTTCCGCCATCTTGAATTTTCTAAGCCCACAGCACCAAATGTTGTGGCATGATAGCTTAAACGTGGGTCAGGACACCCAACAAGCCCCCCCACGCGACTGCACTTTGAATTTGAGTCGATGGGGAGTTGCGTGCCCAAGGGTTTTGACCCACGCACCGGTCTGTCCGCATAATCTTCTTCCTACTCTGTAGATGGCACAGTTCAGCATCTTCTTCTCCATCCGGTACTGATCGATCGGTTCTCCTCGCCGGTCCTGATGGGAATATTGGGCGGTCCACTGGGCCCATTGGATCTTCGTTCCCGGTCTCCGGATCGCCCTCCTTGGCCCGTCTTCAGGTTTTCTTTCTCCTAGGACGACAAAGGAAGAGCGGCAATACCTACTCATAGACGTTTTTCCACCACTGTTGAGATAGTGGGGCAGCATATGCATTTCATCATGACGAAACATTACATTCTTATTTTGATAAAAAAAACAGTATAACTAAGAGACAGTTTCATGCAAATCACAATATTTAGAGACTAGATGTGGTATGTTTTATGATTGGAACTGGATTAGTCTGAGACAGTACCCGCTAGGATTCCAGGGGATTCCTCCAGTTGTTGCAGAGTGTGCCTGGGATGGCAACATTTCAACTGGTTTATGTGGACCCACTTGTCTTCCCCCGCTGCCAAAGGACCTTTGGGGATGTGGATTTTGTAGGCCACAGGGGAGATCTTGTCGATGATCTCAAAGGGTCCCTTCCATGTAGACAAAAATTTTCGCTGCTTGGCCTGGTTTCTTTGGAAGTTGTATAGATAGACCCGGTCTCCCACCTGATATTCTTTCCTGGAAGTTTTCAGGTCATAATGGGTCTTCATGCTATCAGCCGATCTTTCTAGATTCCGCTGAGCGTAAGCAAAAGCATGTTGGAGGTGTTTCCTTAAATTCTCCACATACTCATGAGTAGTGGAGGCATTTATTAGTGTCTGCTCTTGGGTCCTGTAGAGCAAATGCTGCGGAAGCACCATCTTGCGCCCAGTCATCAACTCAAATGGTGACATTTTGGTTGCAGATGAAGGGGTAGATCTGATGGCCATTAGGACCAGAGGTAATCGGATATCCCAACTTGGCCCAGAATCTGCCACAAACTTTTTTAAGATGCTCACAATTGTCCGGTTATATCTCTCTACTGCTCCAGAAGAAGCTGGTCTATAAGCAATATGCAGCTTTCTCTTGACCCCCAGTATCTCCCACATCTTTGTCATCACTTCACTGGTGAAGTGGCTACCTCTGTCTGACTCAATCCTTTGAGGTAGACCAAAACGGGAAAAGATGTGGTTAATCATCAAGGCAGCTGCGGTTTCTGCCTTGCAATTTGGGGCTGGGAGACATTCCACCCACTTGGTAAACAAGCATGTGACGGTCAACATGTACTTATTCCCCCTAGCAGAGCGAATCACGGGGCCTACAAAGTCGATTTGTAAATCTGACCATGGCAGTGTCATCCCCCGCTTTTGGAGAGGCGCGCGGTGCGTGAGGGATGATGGCTGAAATTGTGCACACACAAGACACCCCTTCAAGTATTGGTCGAGGTCCTGCCCCATGTGTGGCCAGTATGCAACCTCTCTTAAGATTTCCAGTATTGTGTGAAACCCCCTATGACCGGCAGTGGCCGCATCATGGGCGTGACTTAACATCAGGCTTCGGAAGGAGGTAGGAACCACCCACTGATCGTGGCCAGCTTTGGATTTCCTTACCAACAAACCGTCTTGGATCCGGAACATTTTTGGACATTTCATCAACACTCTTAGGTCCTCTTTCCCAATGTAATCGGTATCCGTCAGGGGAAAGTTCTCAGGGTCCTCAAGGTGCTGGTAAAATTTACCAATAATTGGATCCCCCTTCTGAGCGGTAATCAAATCAGCATCAGGGGTCTCCTTACTCCATTGTACAATTGAAAGGTCGTTGTGAGCATTTGTCTGGGACCTAGTGATAGCTGTGACCTGGATTTCCCCCAACAGGGACTCAATCTCAATTAGATCCCCTTGGATGGCCCCGGTTTTGGCCAGCTGATCAGCTAAGTCATTTCCAGTTTTGTCTGGTCCCTCTACTTTGGAATGAACCTTGATCTTTTTCCAATAGATGGTCATCTCATTCGAGGTGACCAGATCATCAATGTTTTGGATCAACTTCCCATGTTTCAAGGGTTTGTTGTTAGCACATAACATGCCTCTGGTTTTCCAATTAACCAGGTGCTCCACGAACCCATTCCGTACATAATCCGAATCTGTGATTATGACCAGTTCGCGGAGTTGATGCTGGACAGCAGTGAGGATGGCCTGATGCACAGCAATCAATTCTGCCACCTGACTACTTCGGGGACCAATTTTGTATCCAGCGGAGGGTTCTGGGGACTCATTCACCCATGCATTCCCTACGCCGGCCACCAGTTCTTTCTCCCCGTCGTTGTCAACATGGTAAGAGCATCCATCCACATAGACAGTGGGCATTCCCTCACACTTGTCCTCTTCAAAGACTTTGTGTGGGGAATTAAGGTATGCCTCCGTGTTGTCCTTTATTTTTAGACTTTCGTCCTCGAGACCGTTTTCTCTGGCACAATCATGCAAGTCAGCCAGACCTTGCGCGAGGGGACTCTTCTTGTTTTGGCCATATCTGACCTCCACAGGAAAGCCTTGCATTGACAGTATCCAGGAAGTAATTCGGGAATTACTCACATTTCCGGTCCGGATTCTATCACTTTGGAGATATTGCAGAGGCTGGTGTGGAGTCTCCACTATGATGTGTTCCCCCTGGATAAACGGGCGGTAATTCTTCAATGCCCACACCGTTGCCAGGAGTGCCTTCTCACAATCGTTGAATTTTTCCTCCACAGAGGATAAAGTTTTGCTCGCATATGAGATTACTTTATTGACCTTGTCATGCTTTTGGTATAATACTGCCGTCAAGCACGTATTAGAGAACCCCGTCTCCAGGAAGAACTCCTTGTTTCTGACAGGATAAGCTAGGCAAGGCGCTTGTGAGAGGCTTCTTTTGAGTCGTCTTACTGCCTCGGATTGTTCTGGACCCCATTCCCACTTGACCCCCCCCTTCAGGAGATGAATCAAGGGTCTGGTGATCTCTGCGTAGCCCTCAATGAACTTCCTGCTGTAATTAGTCAGTCCAAGGAGGCTCCTTAGTTCTCGCAGAGTTGTGGGGTCTTTCAGTTTCTGAAGTGCTTCCACTTTCTTTTCCTGGGGACAGAGACCCTGAGGAGTAATCTCATGCCCCAAGAAATTAACACGGGTTCTACACCACTGTGCTTTCTGAAAGGAAAGTTTTGCTCCGGCGGCCCTCAACTGTGTCAGAACATAACGGATCTCCGCTATGTGTTCCTCCACAGATGAACTTTTGATGAGGACATCATCTACATAAGCCAGGTTACCCCTCGCACCCAGGTCGGGCATGGCCTTATGTAGGAAAATGTTGAATTCATTGCCGGAGTTGAGGTATCCGAAGGGAGTCCGGGTCCATGTGTACTGCTGGCCCCCAAAGGTAAAAGCCAGTTTGTATTGGTCCTCCCTACTGACAGGCACGGTCCAGTATCCATTGGTCAGGTCTATTGCAGTGAATACCTGTGACCCCTGAATCTGGGCCAGCCCTTGGTCAATGTAGGGCAGAGGCCATCGGGAAGTATGGACCCGTTTGTTGAGCTCCCTGAGGTCGGCGCAGAGTCTCCACTGGCCGTTTGGCTTCAATATTCCCAGCACCGGATTATTGAAGGTGCTGTGGACTGGACGGATTATTCCCCGGGACTCAAGGTTCTTAATTATTTCAGTAAGGGACTCCATTGATGCGAGAGGCAAGCGATATTGCTTCACAAACACAGGAGTCATGCCAGGGTCCGTGGGGATTGTTGTTGTGTGGATGTCGGTGCGACCACAGTCATATGAGTCTACCGCAAAGAGATCTTGGAAATCCAAGAAAACTTGTTTCAACTTTTGCTTTTGTTCCAGAGTCACACAGGCATCAGCTAGGTTGACTCTCTCTTCCACCATCTGCCTGAAGCCTGGAAAGACTTCTGGTTTGGCTATTTCAGCGGCCTCCTCCAGCTGGGTGGAGAAGTCCCTGGTCAGAGTGCTGATTTGGACTGGAGGCTTCAGGTGGAAAAGGCAGCCCTCATGGACCTGGAAAATCACCTCATCCCTCCTGAAGTCACAAGTCACATCTTCCTTACCATAGGGGCAGGAAGTGTACACCAGGAAGTTCCCCCCATGCCCGGTAAAAATCCTGTCTGGTGTTGTGTTGTCATCACTGTCACTGTCAACGCAGTCCTTGGGGATTGGTCCTAACAGTTCATTACCTAAATCAATGGAAAAATGTCGGTCATCAACCGCCATTCCAACAATGGTGCCTGCGGCTAGAGTAATACTCTTTAAGTCGCTGTTATCCACCTCTATTGGAATGGTGTCATGTTCTATGTTGACTAATGGTGTTGGGTTTACCCCTAACCCTTGCTGTTGGAGAGAAGCATTTAGATGTATGTAAGCATCAGGGTTTTTCAAATGTTGTCCTCTTTTAACTTTTACTTCCAGGGAGAATTGTCGGGTCCTTTCTGGGATGGTGACTTCCTCGTTAATCTGAATTTCAACTGCATAAGGTAGCAATTGAGCTGACCTAAATGCTTTTTCTGGATCATCAAAGCCCATGGGATTATCCGCTAATCGGGACCAAGCTTTGAAGTTTATTAGGTCCAAACTGATGGCAAAGCGATTGAGAATGTCACTGCCTAAGTAAAAGGCGGCAGGGACGTCTCGCACGACCCAACAATTGTGGACTATGCTCTTGTTGCCCATGGAGATTTTGAGCATACACCTGCTTGGCAGGAGATGTTTGGAATTAGGTGCTTCCAGGTCCATTTCCCATTTGTCTATCAGTTTGAAGGTGGGAACGGCTGGATCTTTTGGGAGTTGGCGAAACATGGCTTCGCTGATGAAGCTCTTACCGTTGTTCACACACACTCGAGCGAGAACAGAGTCCTTCCCATCATTTAACTGAACAGGGATGGACAACTGCTCTCCAATTTGCTGAATATCAGCCAGGCTCTGAGCTGATTTCACATCTTTCTGGACTGTAGGAGTGGGAGTTTCAGATTGTGGATTAGTATAGAATCTCAGAGTGTTTCCTTCCAGCGTGGAGTACCACTTTAGACTGGAAGGAAGGTTGATTTTCAGAAATAGAGAGGACCCTGCATCACCAATCTGTTGTCCTACTGCTATTACTGTCACGTCTGGGATTTGGCTATTCTGGAAGTGAAATTCTACTTGGTCAGATTTTTGTTCAACCATGTGGCAGGTGCCGTTTAAACTAACATGGTTGACACTCTGTTTTAATTTTATTGGTCGGCTAGTCTGGGTCCAGAGGACCTTGTTTACGCAATCTATTATGGGTGACAACCTTCTCAGGAGGTCATTCCCTAGTAAACAAGGGGTGCCCTCTGGGGTCACAACTATGACTGGGTGTTTCAACTTGTGTCGCCCAATTTTAATGTCCAAATCTGCCGTCCCCTCAACGGGAATTTCCTTCCCGTCGAAGTTCTGGAGTTGTCCAGGAAGAGAGGTGAGAGGAATTTGGTAATTCTCTCCCCTTCCTGCATTCAGTTCGTCAAAGGCCCTTCTGGACAGAAGGGTAGCTTGAGATCCAGTGTCCACCAGTGCCAAGATTTTACCATGCCCCTGTACTTGTACCGGGGCATAATATCTTCCCTCCTTCTCCTCAAGGGGGCACAGATAATGTACATTTTTGGACAACTGGTGGGCTAATTTTCTGGTTTTGGACATGGCGAGAGAAGAGATTTGGGCAGAATTCTGTGGAGAGCCTTGGGAATCTGAAAGAAAGAGTTGGCAACTGGAGATCAGAGCCATTGTGGGTTCCCCTGGCTCCGGTTCTGGGCCGCCCCCCCCTTTTTGGAGGCAGTCACCAGGATGGGTTTGAACCAGGGGATTTTCTTGCTGTTGGTTCTGGGATGAGATGGTGGGCGGCGGTAGCTCAGTCTCCACATCTCCCCAGTCTGGATTTGCATCCCTAGGGACCCATTTTTCTTTGGGAGGAGTTCCCCCCTCTCTGAAGGAGAAGATCCTTTTCCCAGGATCCTCTGAGGATCCCTCTCCCTCAAATTGGAAGATCTGTACCTCCTCCTCAAACTGAGTCTGTTTGGGTCTTTTGTTTCTCCTACCCCCCCTCTGCTCCTTAGGAGGCAGACTTTCAGGGGCAAGAGATTTTGTTTCCGGTTCCTGGGTTTCCAGGGGCTGTTTACAAGTGAGGAAGGAAGCTTCCTCCAAGGCTTTACACCCCCCTTCCCTTTGTGCCTCCTCCCTGGGAACCGGTGAGTTATCAGGGTGCTGCCCCCGTCATTGTTCTGGAGCACCAGGTCCAGAGTTGGGTGCGTTCTGCGCCGGCACGCCCATCTGAGGGTTCTGCTGAGCCCTCAGTATGTGACCCAGATCCCGCGCCATGTTTTGAACCTGGCGCTCTAACTGGGAAACCCGCTCAGGCTGATACGGGGCCCTGTTTTCTCCCCTGGGCTGATCCCGGGAAGGGTAGCTGTCCCTCCTCTGGTAATACCCCGGGTTGGGAAGATTTGGGTACCCCTCCACCCTTGGCCTCCCCTCTCCCGGATTCAGTGGTCTGGGCTCAGGGAATTGGGGAAAGAAGGATGGATGGTTTTGGGGCTGAAAGTTGGGTGGATACCTGGGGAAAAAGTTCTGCCCAGGATTTGGAGAGTTTCTGCCCTCCGGTGGGAAGTTAGGAGGGAAGTTCCCTGGGTTAGGTGCTTGGCTGGATCCCCCCCCTTGGGCTGGAGGAGTCCACACATAACCCAGGATGGGTCTGTTTCCCTTGTAACGGGGACTTACATAATCAGGAGAGCGAGGGACCCCATTTGTGGGGCTGCCTCCCTGGCTCCCTGTCTGTGACTGGCCCGAGGACCTTCTGGGCCTAGCATTATTAGGTGCAGGTAGGTTTTTAGGCCCCCCCATCTCCAAATCCAAAACGGGGGTGACCTTTACCTCTGCCACCTTGGCAGCAGCAGGGGTGCTGTTGGCTTTGGGGTTTTTCTGGGCATTACTTTTGCTATCTATCGGTTTCTGCACCTCATAGATCCGGGTAGCCTGTTCAATGACCCAGTCTAAAGATCTTTTCTCGTGAAAATCCCTCACGAGCTGGGTCATTATGTATTTGGGCAAGGCATGAAAAAACGTATTAATGAACTCTCTACTATCTGTGCGCACCCTTCTGGTGGTTTGCGCAAAAGCACGTTTCAGTTCCTGCACAAATTCTTGTGGGGCCTGATCCTCCCCACATTGTAAATTGTAGGCTGCCTTGCGAGCCTCTTGAGGATTTCTATGAATGGAAAAATGTTTCAGGATGGCCGCCTTATAGGTGGACCATCTTAAATGATTTTGGTCCTCCAGCCCCGCAAAGAAACTGGAGTATTCCGGGGAGAAGGTCCACTTTACATATTGAATACAGCTTTGGCTGTCCTTCAAATGGAAAGTCTCCATCATTTGTTCAAACAACTCTAAGTGCTCCCAAACAGAATACTTAGCGTTCTTATGGTAAGGCGTGATGACGCTCCTGATCGCCTTAATCTGCTTTAAGGGGTCCTTAAGCAAGGCCCTTTTTGCCTTATTGGCCTTTTTGGTTCGGGTAACCCTTGTCCATTCGTCCTCGGACTCGGAGGCACTGCTCCCAGAGGTTCCCGTCTGTTCTTCCAGGTTTTCCCGGATTCTGCGAGCCTGGGAATGGCTGGCAGAATGTGGGGACCTGGTCTCCTGTGTCCTGCGCAGTTCAGAGGAGTCTTCAGATTCCTCCTTGCTGCCAGGATTTGATGGGTACCCCCCCCACTGACCTAACTGGGCAGAGGTTTTCAGGATGCCCTTAAGGGGCCTACTCTCCTGGGGTTCCCCACTGAACTGTACTGTACTTGGGTGCCCATACCCGGATGCCCACCCCTCCATTCCTGGGTGGTACTGGCCTATGAGCCCCATACTCTTAGCTGGATAGTAATCTGCCATCCCTGTGGCCCTGTGCTCACGTGCGCCAGGGGACATGGGGGTGGCAGAGTCCAGGGACTGAGAGGTATGAGGGCCTCTGGTACTAGGGCTCCTGAGGTTATGCTCCGGAGTTTCCATTTCCCAGCGAACCTCATCTCTATCCGCCCCTGCTCCCTGTTGCAATGCAAGAGCCTGCATTTGTGCCTTCAGTTCCTCAGTTAAGGCCTTACTAGACTCTATCAGTCTCTCCTGCATCGCTACCTGTTGTTGGAGCCTATCATTGTGTTGACAGAGGGCCTCATTTTCCCTCTGTGCTTCCTGGTTGGTCCTGGAGAACTGGGCCAGTCTTTGCTGCAGGAGGTTTACCTCCTGAGCTGTGTCCCTATTGGCCTGCTCCTTTCTTGCTAGAGCATCCTCCACCCTCCTGGTGTGCTCTAACAAGTTCTGGTTTTCTTTTTGGAGGTCACCCAGCCCCTGGAGGGCCAGGTGATTTTCTTCCATTTTCCTTTTTAAATGGCAGACTTCCTGGCCTATGGCGTCTCTTTCCTGACTAAGAGCCTGCATTTGTGCCGCCAGGTCGTCCCTCTGCCTTTGGAAGGCACCAGCTTTCTGGCGCTCCTGATCAAACTCTGCCTCGGTATCCAGGTCTTTCAGAATCAGTTTATTGCTCTCCTCTTTCTCTCTATCTAGCTGGCTTTGCAGGGTGACTACCTGCTCCGCGCATGCCCTGTTGAAATTGATCTGTTGCTCCAACTTTTTCTGGTTCTGCAGTAAGGAGTCCAAACTGTCTTGGTGCTCCTTCTGCAGGGCCAGAAATCTGGTATCCTGGTCTGTCTTTTCCTGTTGTAGGATGCCCATATCCTCTTTTATTTTAATGATGTACTGCCTGCTGTCATTTTCTGACTCCTGGCTCCCCTGCAGCCTCTGCTCAGAAGAGACCAGGTCAGATTGGACCTTCTCTAACACCACCTGTTGCCTATTTGCCAGATTTTGGCTTTCAGCACATCTATCCTGCATGTCTCCCATATATAGGTACAGGTATGCTGCTATCCTGGCAATCTTATTGTGTTCCTCTTTGGCTTTAGGAGCCATATATAGTTCACTCAGGGCCACATGTAATGGACCCTGATCTCTCCATAAGTCTGACCCTGTTTCAGTGACCTGTCGCGTGATGGCCTGCAACCAGGCATCCTGGCCCTGCTCAGCCCATTCACCTCTCACAAATAGTTTATGTAAGAAGTGCTCTCTGGCTATTTTCATATCTACCAAGGTCGTCATTCTAGAGATTGGTCTCTGTCCTGACTTACAGAAGTTAGTATTTTTTTTTTTTTTTTGCAGAACAGAACTTTTCTTGGAGTGTCCCTTTTGAGGAATGCTTCACAGCGTAATGCAGCGTGGTGATCCGACCGGATGTATGTATCCCGTCAGTTAGCACACTGTATTAAGCTGCACAAGTGGTATTCTAACCCAAACGTCCGGCCGAGCCCCCAGTTTGTAAGAGGATTCAATTCAACACTACAGCTAAGTCAACGCCTAGTCTATAATACTGAATGAAAACCCTTATTGATATATCTTTATGTCCAGTTCATGCGTTCTGGATGACTACCCCTATATAACACCCCTCTCTTGGAATCCCCCTGACCCCACTGAGCCGAGAAGTAGTTATGGTTTGCAAATTAAAAGGTTTATTCGATAATTTAAACAATAGATATGTATATCACACTTTATAATAAATTAATAATTGAATATCACACTTAATCTGATATGATAAATATTAACAATGGAGAATCTGGCACTAACACGCTTCTCTATAATCAATAAGGAGTTGACATGAAATGGATAAGGTAGCACACAGGTGAATAGGAACAAAAGAAGAAGGTGGTACAGAATGCTTTATGTAAGCTCAGGTGGATGCAATATTCAATGAATGCAGTACAGAAAATACTCAATATGATTTCAACCAAACAATGTAATCACTTTTCCCTGGCTATTCACTCCCCCCCCTCTTTATGCAATGCAAGGAAATGGGAGGAAAGCACACAGTTCTCAGAAATGCAATCAATGTAATTCAGTTCAATCCCCCCCAAGCACGCTTAAAGAAAACAGATAGGAGTTTTGAAAACACAGGCAAAATGCTTTGATATGTGCTGGCAATTCAGTGAAAAGTATGCTAAAATGCTTTTGATTCCCTCTAGAGGTTCAGGGTGAGTGGTATCTAGTTAATATTAGCTCAGGCTCACTCTTGCAATGATTCAGGGATAGTTTTTATGAGGCAAACGATTTTCTGGCAAATGGAAGGCAAGCAGCAGCTGAGTTTTACACGTGAAGAAATTTGCAAATCGCGGTAAAATTCGCGAATGCGTTTTTCACGATTGCGGCAAAACTATAGGGGGTAGGAATGCGGTTCTAGATTCGTAGAAAAGCCACGATACTCAGCTTTCAGGGGAAAGTTACTGCAAGTCTCTATCACAAACGGTCACGGAGATATGAGCGATTTTGTGAAGGTCGTTTTTCAGATTTGAAATTTTAAAAGCTCAAAATGACAAGTGCAGCTTGCAACTAGAAAATGACAAGTGACAGCTTTACAAATGACAGGTGACAGTTAGGAGACAGTTCTACTTAGATTAAGCTAGATTGAATTATATTATTTTAACTAGGAGATTGGTTCTGCACAGTTTTCTAGGTACTCACACTATATTCTTGAGTGAAATGGGCCTCGCCATGGATCTGGTCAGGTTTTAGACAGGACTCTGGTCTCTGCACTTCACAGTGATCTGGGTCTGCTCTCTCTCTGGATTCTGAAGATTGAGGGATTTAAAGTCTGGATCTTTCTGCACAGCTTTCTCTGGAGATTGATGGAGGTAAAGTATGGATTTTCCCGGCAGAGCTTCCAGCGGCAGATGGAATTGAAGGTCTCTACCTAAGTTTCAGTGGTCCATTGATATGTTCTGCAAGTGGGTGTGTGTGTTGGTCATAACTAAACTTGCCCCTCTCGCTTGTCATTGGTCAAATTTCCATTCCTCACTTGATTGGGGAAGGACTGTGAGTCAGAGTGATGTCATCCATTTATGATCTCTTGAAAAACCTCCCCTGTCATCTGTGCACCCAAATCTATATATGATCAAAATACATATTTCAGAGTTACACAGTTGTTTGAAATTACATATACATGGTGTTACTGAATTTAGCCATGTCTCTGTCCAAATCTGCTGTTTCTAAGAGCTTGCATTCAGAAATGGCACATAATTGACTTTTTAACTGATTTTTCAATTTCTGACATTGACCCAACTTTACATACATGTGCGCAGGGAGTATGGACATTAACTGATGAAGTTTCATATTTTTAACATGCATACATTTAGAGTAATATCCACTTTTCCGCTAACACCCCCCTGAACATACCACCGGTTCTAAAAACCTCTTAAACTGTGGGCAGAAAAATCACAAGAATTATGGTATCATTTATAAAATTTTCACATGTCCGCACCATGAGTTATCCATCTTTTTCTAAACAATATTCTGGCTACGAAGGGGTGTGGTTTCCCAGGTCACATGGTGGAAATACTGGTTTATCCAGTTCTGCCAAGCCAGCTTGCTCTCACAGGCAGTGCCCCTCCCAGCTTCTGCCAAGAGGAAGCTACATTTTACGACCGCTGTAATAAAACCTTTGCCTGAGTCAAGACAGGCTTTGTTCAGAGCTCCTGTAGAGCACAGGTAATTCAATTATCAGATAGATGGCATATCCTTAATGTGGCCAGCAAAAGGCAGATGGGCCTGGGAACACAGTTGTGACTCAAGTTTCACTCCTGATGGGGGTAGTTGCCAGGCAGAATCAAGTTCCTTAAGCCAGACTTTCAGCTAACTGTCATGTTTTTTGTTGCTTTTTAAATTAACTTGCAATTTTACACATGCAGCTAGAATGCTGATTCTAAGTTTAAACTATGACATTTAAACAATTGCAAAGGCATGTGACACCAAACATAGGTCACTCATTTAATCTAAACATTTTCGATTTTAGTGTCTTTAAATCCAGTGCAACTTAAACTGCTGACTCCATAGCAGTTTTGTTATAAGCATTGTTTTGGGCTCTTCATTTCCCAGATTTTGTAAGCACACAAAACTCCATTCTGCCAAATGTCTGCTGGTGTCCAGTGAGTTTTTAGATGTGTTGCAATGTTTAAAATAGACATTTTGAGCCTGCCTTCAGAGAAACACAGGGTGGTTTTAAAACGCCGGCTTTTGGATAGTGGTGAGTACTGGTACTGCACCCATTTTTGGGATTTAAGAAATGAATTCCCCACAATTCTAGGTTGCATTTGGCAATCAGCATTGCCATTCCCAATGGTTTCAGATTACTGTGCGGGTAGTCCAATGGTGGTTTTAAAGCGCTTTGAAGCTAACCGGCGCTACTGTTTTTCCTTTGGCAACCCATTTCCCTCATGGCAACCCGGCCTTTCATTCTCGCACTGGTGGGTGGCAAGTGAGGCAACCATTTTGGTGTGCGCACAAACTGCGCAGCTTTCCTGGATTTCGGCGCACATGTGGGTTTTCCGCCATCTTGAATTTTCTAAGCCCACAGCACCAAATGTTGTGGCATGATAGCTTAAACGTGGGTCAGGACACCCAACATGAGGGTGAATTGGAGGGAGCACCTGAATTTCAAGATGTGAGCATTGCAGAAATTGAGCATGATGCCATTGATAAAGAGATGTGGATAAGAGCTGGTGAGGAGGATTTAATATTGAATCAAGTTATGATTTGGACCAGAGAAGGATGGCCTCACAAGAATATTGTGGGAAAAGAGTTTGACAGATATTTTGGTGTGAAGGACGAGTTAAGTATGTCTGAGGACGGATGTAAACTTAGAAAAGGAAATAGGATAATACCCCCCAGTGGAGTCAGATCTCATTTAGTGAATATAGCACATCAAGGTCACCTGGGCATGGGAGGAACAAAGAGACATTTGCGGCAATATTTCTGGTGGCCTGGGATTGACAGCGATGCAGAGAAGTGTGTTAGGGGTTGTAGAGAGTGTGGTAAGAGTGACAAGACCAAGATGGTTAGAGAAGTACCAATAAATCCTGTCAAAGTACCGAGTGAACCATGGCAAAAAGTTGCAGTTGATTTGATGGGACCATTACAAAACCTTGACAATGGGTATAAATACATTGTTGTGTTAGTAGACTACCATTCCAAATGGATTGAATGGAAGGCTTTGCGTGAGGCAACCACTGCAGAGATGGTGTTATTCTTCGAGGAAGTGTTTTACAGGGAGGGCTTCCCGACAGAATTAATCACTGATAACGGAGTACAATTCTGTTCTGAAAGGATGTTGACTTTCTTGAAGAAATTTTGCATCAGACACACTAGAACTGCTTTATATCATCCAAGGGCCAACTGCCTCGTTGAGAGAGCCAATAGGTTCATAAAGGGTGGTTTGCAATTGGCCATGGCTTCTAATCTAAGATGGTTTGGTGTAGTAAGAGAAATGATATGGAACTACTGTACCACACCACACTCAGTTACAAATGTATCTCCATTCATGTCATTGATAGGGAGACAACCTGGAACAAAACTATGTCCAGGGTGGATGGACTTAGCCAAGAGTTCCAACATTGATCGCAAGAGAATTATGACTCATCAAAGAAGCACAGGATGTGTACAAAGAAAGATTTGATGAGGACAAGAGTGTCAAAAGTAATACTTGGAAAGTGGGAGATTGTATTCTCATAAAGAACCCTAGATTCACTCCCAAATATGTAGAAAGCAAATACATTGGTCCCAAGAAAATATCTGCGGTAAGAAACAATGTAGTAATTGTAGAAGGGGGGGAGTGTTGGTCAATGTCCAGAATTGTGAAATGTCCAGAATGCATGAAGGACAATGCACATGATAAACATGACAATGGTGAACATGACAATGGTGAATTTGCTAATAACAGCATCAGAGACTCTAGTGTCATAGATAAGTGCTCCAAGGATGACAACAATTCAAGGTCTGCAGCAGAGAGACATTCAAATAGAGTCAAGAACAAACCCGGCTGGTTTAAGGATTATTATGTGGAGTAAACAGCTGTATGCACATAAGGGATGAGATGTGTTATGATGTAAGTGTAAGTTAAAACAAGTTCATAAAAATGTATTACCAGATCCTAGTTAAACATTGAGCTGCACTATGAGCTCATTAAGTTCTAAGAATGTTATTCTAAGAATGTGGATGGGAGACAGTAGAGACTGCAGGGAGAGAGCCATGTTGGCACTCGGCTCTCATAGGCCGCTGTCGCTGTAATGAAATAAATTACTGTTTCTTCATCATTGCTGCCTGGAGCCCTTATTTCCTCGGGCCTCATTCCGGGTTTGGAGCTAACCATGGAGTAATTAGCTCCATGGTTGCCTCCGAAACCGTCCCAAATCCGGCATGGTGAATGGAGTAATTACCGGTCCATTCCAGGGTTGGAGGGACCGGTAATTCCCCATTCACCTTTTGCCCTTCCCCATTCCCATTTCTGCCCCATAGGGCTCAATGGGAATGGGGAAGGAGGTAATTACGGCACTGTGAATTACGGAACTGTAATTACCTCCGAAGTACCTTTGCGGGTCCCGTACTTAACTCCTGCTAGAAGCAGGAGGTAAGGAAGGACCCGCAAAGGGAACTCGGAATACAGAGGTAAGGGATTACCGGCATCGGCACCCTTACCGGTGCCGGTAATTCCTTACCTCCAACCTCGGAATGACCCCCATTGTACTGATATCATTGAAGAGTTAATGTTAACTGTGTCCCGAACTCCAGTGGCTGTGTAGCTTCCAGTTCCACCAATGCTTGCTCCTCTTCACTGCCATAGGTTTTGATTCCCCCTCCTGCTCCACCAAACAATTTAGACTTACCCTACCAGGCCAGGCACCGTCTGACGCTCTCAATGAGGAGGGGTTTTATGGAAGGGGGACGAAGTGACCCCACAGCAAGAAAGGGTGTTCATGAGAAAATTATAGGTGTCATGGAATATGTTAACATGCAGACTCTGGAGCCTCTACCGGTGGAATCGGTGTCCTGACAGAAATCCTGTTAGAAATATCTGAGTGGTAGGCATTACTTCATTAAGCAAATGAAATATGGGCAACACCATGGATAACTCAGGCCATTAATGAGCATCCAGTCGCAAAGTTCGGGGCTCCCTCAGATGAAAAGCTGTTTTTCTTCATCCAGTAGTTCAGTTAGAGGGATAGTGCATTGATGCCCTTTTCTGCTTCTTCTCCAACTTCCTTAACACCATTAGGGAAGAAGGAGAATATGATCTCTTCTACATCCAAGACAATCCATTGTCCATCCCATCGTGTCTGCATGTATATGGTGGTCCATCACAGAATTCACATGGACCTCTTCAATGGCAAAAAGAAGCAGTTCCTTGCTACATTTCCGATGGTACGCCTGCACCATGCTGGAATCTGCAGCTGTCCATGTGTATAACAGCAGCTGCTGACATGTGTCTGGGTCTCAGTAGTTACTGTTGTGATTGGCTCAAAGTAACAAAATAAATGCAGGATGTACAAGATACACTAAGAGCCTTTCCTTTAGAAAAGACTCAGCTCATACCCTCCACAATAAATGAGGCGCTCACTTATGGAAACAAGAATACCCTGCTAATCCCTCGCCAGCATGATGAAACCGCTGCAGAGGTCTTTCTCAGCCTGGTCTAACAACACAGACGGAGCAAGATAATTTCAAGCATTCAGGGGCATTCAGGCCCTTGTTCAAGACCAAACATATTAATTAGACGGCTCCTCTGGTTCACCTCCCGGAAAGAGGCCAGCCACACTCATAAGAGAGTTTTTTTCATACAGTTTGTTTTTCTTAATGCCAACCTACATTTTATGACACACGCGGCCAAGGAGCATACCATATCTGTCGGCATCAGTGTCTCACAGCATCTCTCCACCTGGAGGAAGATACCTGTGGACCCTTGAACATTGTCAACGATGGGTAAAGGATTCATGCTCAAACTTTCACACCCAGCTGCCAGACCCCCATACATTGAACCTGCAAGCACACATTGGTAAGCTGCTCCTAATAATTGCCACAGTGTAGGGCCACCTTCAGCAAGTTTGGAGGTATTCTACTTTGCATTTCAGAAGAAGGATAAGGAGCAGGGTAAGTGCCATTTATAATCTTGCAAGCTTCAATTCTACCTTCTTTATTGAGCGTTTCCAGATGACAACTCCTGCACATATTTTCTCTGCTTTACTTATCTTTTTTGTGTTTTGTATAAAGGCGCCATATTGCACGAGTGCTTTAAGGCACCAAAGTCATCTAGTCTCAGCCAGGATGTAAAGGCATGTACAGACTATTGACATTTAATTTAATTAGGGTTAGTAAGGAAATACTTTCAAGGCACAAGAGATTATGTTCTAAAACTGCTAAGGAGACAGAGTGGGTGGGTGGCCCGAGGAGCAATGAAGAGAGGGTTAGGGTTGGAATTAAACTGAAGTTTGCGAAGAGGTAACAGTGCTGTGGGGTCTACAAATGCATATCGGGTAAGTGCTATTGTGGTAAGAAGGGGATGGAAGGAGGGAAGAAAAGGGAACGGGGAAAGTGATAAGCAAGGTGGAAGGAGGGGATGATGGGTGTCTTAAGTGCTTGAAAAGTTGTAATAGGAGATGTCCAGATGAAGGAGGGAGTGGAGTAATGCAAGTGAAGTGTGAGGTGCATGAAAGTTGAAGTGGGTGATGTGTTAGGTTTGTGATTTAAGATTGTGATTGTCAGTGTACCAATCTTTGTATAGTTTTTTTTTTAAGGTGCTGAATTTTGGTTCTTATGTGATGTGGTCTGGTAGTTTCTTCCATAGGGTGGGGGCAATAAAAGAGAATAATGTACCCCTTTGTTTTTTGCACCTGAAACCTGAGAAGTGTTATTTTAGTCTTATTTGATAACCGTAGATATCTGCGTGTGATGGCAAGCTTAAGGAATGATTGGAGGCATGAGGGGCTAAAAGACTGGATTATCTTGTGGGGGGGCGAGGGGGGAAAGGAGGAAATGTTTAGTATTTTGTGTTATGTTTTTGTTTTGATGGGTAACCAGTTGTGTTTTTAGTGCTGGCACGTTATGATCGTAAGGCTTCAGGCTTAGTATGCATCTTGCAGTTTTATTTTGGACAATTTGGAACGATTTTAGATTTTCTGAAGAATTGCAGTATTTTAGTTTGCAGAGTATCAGGGCATCAGGGTAGATCTGTCTTCGGCTGGGGCCTCCATTTGGAAGAAGCCTCCCTGCCACCTTGAAACTTGAGGAGAACCATCTCCGGTTCCAGAAGAACCTCAGCACCTTCCTCTTTGCTTCTGCCTTTGCCCCTCTTCTCCCCTGCAAGTACCTGCTCACCCTTCTGCACTGCCTCCTGGCCACTCCCTGCACTGTGGTCTGTATCTGTACCCATACAGTCCCCAACCCACTTTTCTTCTGCACTTATCAGATATAGCCTATCTGCTTAACCTAGAACTTGCGGAATGCACTACTACTGTTTTTCGCCTTTATTTATTTTTACTTTTTATTATTTATTCTGTCTCTCCTCTGTTCCGCACTTTCCACTTCTCCCCCCTTCCATGCACTTTCCCCTTTTTCCCTTTCCCATGCACTTGCGCATTCTCAATGTCACTGGGCCTAGTAAGACCGTTGTTTTGTTCTCCCCTGTTCCCTTCCCTTTGCCTGGTTGCGCACTGAAACACTTGTGTACGAGCAGAATATAAATAAAATATAATTCCATTTGTGGTGATGAACTTTTTGTGAAGTTCCAAGCAGTGGAGTATCTTTCAAAGGATGTGTAGAAGGTAGTTTTTTAAAAGTTTTTTTAATGAGGTCTTTTATATGCGGTTTAATGGATAGGTCAGTGTCTATTAGGATTCCCAGGTTTGTGCTTCTGAAGAAAGTAAAGGAGGGGTACCTAGGTAAGAGGGCCTTATAAAAGGAAGCTGATGAATGTGTTATGTTCCGAAGACCATAACCTCTGTCTTGCTGGGGATGAAGCATAAGTTGTTTTGAGACATCCATTTTTAAATGGCTGGAAGGCATTGGCCGATGCAGTTGTTGGAGTCGACGTTTGGTGAAATATAGAATGCAAGTTTTATGTTGGTTGCATATTCTTGCATTGTGGGTGTGAAGGTATTGAAGAGCCATGCGGATAAGATGGATCAATGAGGCAATACTTGAGTAACATCTCTAGGGATTCATAGAACATCTCCAACTTTTACTCTGGTGGTGCGGTTTTGTTGAAAAGACTCAATCGTTTTAGGGCAGTCTTGGATCCCTAGTTGGAAATGCAGGTGTTTAACAGGTGTGGGGGGTGGGGGGGTCACTGACCGAGTCGAACATTGAAGAGAGGTCTAGGAGTTTCAAGCATGTAGGCAGTGTCGGACTGGGACAAGAAATAGGCCCGGTCACCCAAAAATAAGTGGCCCACCCCTCACCTCACGTCCCTTGACCTCTGATGACATCTCAGGAAGTGATAACATTTGACCCCACCCCAAAGTGACATCCCGTCGATGAAACACGACCTTTCACCCCTTAACAAAACAGGAAGTGGCATCAAATAGCATTGGTCCTAAGTACACTAAATTACTGTGAATCCAAGTAGACGTCCAAGGTCGAATGAAAATGTTATTGTATAGCACTTGCTCTTAAGCTCTTTTTTATAGAACCAATATGCATATAATATCACCCAACCTGTGTTGGTACTCATTTATCGACCTAAGAAGGATGAAAGGCTTTTTGAAAAGAAAAAAAAATGTGAAGAAAAAAAAGAATATATTTTTTCAAATTTTCTTTTCTTCCAAACCGGCCCAGGCATGGCCAGAAACAGGCCCCCACTCCCCAGGGATGATTTCGGCCCAGCCATGGGGGGCCAATCTGACCCTGCATGTAGGGATGTTATCTCGTGCAAGCAGGATATGTTCTCATGTATAGAAGTGTGGTTTTGGGACCGAAGTTCCAAATCTTTAATTCTAAAATGGCGCTACGGAGTGACCACATAGATTGCACTGTGCTGCTTTCCCCTACCTCCAACCACCTCTCCCTGCTTACCTTTGACTCCTCACCCTTACCTGAATTCCCTTCTCTTCTCAGTCCCCTTGTCCGCCCCCTGCAATGTAAGTCTCCTTCCCCTAATGTGGGTAGAGACTTACATCGCAGGGTCATTCTTTCTTCTTTTTTTCTTCTTTTTGTTTTTTACAGTGCCACACTCCTCACCTTGGAATTGGGGGACACCCCCGTAACCACCGATCCCATTATATTGAACACAGGGAGCTGGGGACTCCTCTCTTATGAGTGTGGCTGGCCTCTTTCCGGGAGGTGAACCAGAGGAGCCGTCTAATTAATATGTTTGGTCTTGAACATGGGCCTGAATGCCCCTGAATGCTTGAAATTATCTTGCTCCGTCTGTGTATAATGGAATTTGTTATTTCAGTTCATGCCGAATGCTCAGTAACTGCACATTCAGCATTTCTTTCCCGGTATTTTGGCGCAATACTGTGGTTTCAGTGCTTCTGTGGGGTCTGCAAACTGATTGTGTGTGGAGGAAAAGGTTATGCCTTTCAGTGAATTGGGTTAGTTGGTTGCATGCTAGTTTCTCCATGAATTTTGCTGTGAATTGTGGATTATAGATTGCTCTATAGTTGTCCTGTTTCTTTGTATCAAGATTAGTCTTTTTCAGGAATGGTCTCACTATTGCTTTTACAAACTCTTTGCGGTACGAGCCAGTTGAGAATGAGTCCTTGCAGAGTTATGTGGGGGGCTAGTAGGGATCTATTTTCTTTGATTATGGAGGCTTCATAAGGGTCGGTTTGATTGGAGGATGCCTTCAGGTTCATTATTATCTTTACTATTTCCCATGTTGAAATAGGTGTGAAGCCTTTAAATGTAGGTGAACTGATGCTGGGCTTGTTGAAGGGTTGTTAAGGTTGAAATGGTCTATAGTATTCTGGATTTTCTTAATCTTAGTTTGGAATACTGGAGCTATGTTGTCAGCCCACTCTTGGATAGTAGTGGGGAGGTTGTTCAAGGCTTCAGCTGTTTGAGATAGAACTCTGGGGGGAAGCATTCATTTGTTCTCTTGAGCATCAAGCTGTATCCTGTGGCGAGGAATTTGAAATTAGGTTTGTCCTTTCTAGATTTGTTTTTTATCTGCTAGTGTGAAAGTTTATGGAGGTTTCTATTGGGCTCGAACAATTTGTTGGATCTTTTTCTGTAGGTTTGTGGCAATGTGTTATTATGGGAGCAAGGGTGTCCACCATGGTGGAATTTCATGGTAAAGGTTTCGCAAGATGTTTGTGGGGGAGTTGAGGGACTGCAAGAAGTTGGAGAGTAATTTTATTGTTAAAGGTTTTTCTGAGGTTTTGGAGGTTTTTCTTTGATCTGAAGGATATTTTCTGGGTTGTGTTATGTTTTTTCTCTGTGAGATGGCAGTAGTATTATATGACCACGTGGTACTTAGGAGTGTGATGAACCCTGTGGAGTCGTCACCAAACCCCAGCCTTAAGTCTCCTGCCATGTGGCATGGGGAAGGCAGCCGCTATCTGATCCTAACCCTGTGGGTGGTATCGGAGGGAAGGGTCACATGGGGAGGAGATGACTATTAAAGGGAAGCAGTGACTCCACTTGGGGAGATGCAGTATTCATCTCCTGAAAATGGAGAGGAAATCATTCTCAGATATTTAATGGCATACTATCAGTGTTCCAATCCCTCTAACACCAAGGTTCCAGAAATATATTCAAAAGAACCAATGAAACAGAGTCAAGTTGGTACCTTAGAGGCTCAATAATGAAAATGTTACAATTTTGTGATTCTATCCTAAAGAGAACCTCTCACCCTTATGTGACACTGCAGACTCTTTATCCAGGCCACCCTTACTCTGTTAACTCTCAGTCAATAGAACAATCTAATGTAATTGAAATAAAAGAGGAAAACTTAATATCACTCATTCTCCTAAGAACTTCAATTCCCATAATGACAAAAGCACTGGGACGAAGAATAGGAACCCAGAGGCAATGGGGACTCAGAAGTATGAATATTCCACGGTGCGGTCTAGTCATTGGCAATTAGAGCACATGAGCAGGGTATTTAAAGCCCAGGATAAGATCCAGCTGGGACTGTGTTCTGATTAAGATAGTTAAGAGGAAGAAGCAGTTTGTGTTTGTGCAGTAGCAGAGGGAGTTCACGCCATCCATGGTGCAGGTGTTACCAAGGAGAGACGCATGCCAACCTAAGTTACCTCATCGGGTGAAAATTAGAAGCACTGCAGAGTACGTGCAGCAGAAGACGGCATATTAAGAAGAAGCTTAGTTCTGAAGAAGACGCATTACCGAAGCAGCGTGAAGCAGGCTGGAGAAGACGCGGAAGATCAACAGAGCTTCCATTTCTCACGGAGACCGCCGCACAAATGATCTGAGGCTCGCCGAAGTGGGAGAAAAGAGTAATTGATGTCCGAAGCACCACTGTGAGGTCTGACATTCAGAGGGAGCCACCACAAAGAATCAGTGAGTTGTCAGAGCATGCATGATGACACCAGGGTTCCGTGAAAGGTGGTTGTCACAACTTAATCATCATCATAATGCTTTTGAATACTGAACAATTAATAAATCCAAGCAAAATGTATTTCATGAATACCATTTAATGAAAATAAATGAAGCTAAGTGGCAGAGAAGAAAATCTTTTGGGCAAACGCCAAGAGGGGAATGGCTGTAACCAGTATTTCCTTCAGCCAAGAGGCTGTCAAAAGACTTTAGGCAAATTACCAGTGGGGGAAGTCTTTAACCCATCACTGTCTACCACCAAGAAGCAGGCATAACCATTCAAGACAACACCATGCAAAACATTCATAAATGGCATTACCAACAGCCAAGAGGTTGTGTGAGAACCTTAATAAAACAACCAAAGAATAGGTTCCATTTTAAGAGATCTAGTTTTTGAAAATCTTGTATCTTACATTACCAGCAGTCAAGAAATTGTGAAACAACGCTGAAAGACTGGTGTGGGGAATACTTGAATCAAACCAACAAGTTTGAAGTTAGTGTTAGGAGTTTTATTCCTGGCATATGGGTATACCAGGAAAGTGCTTGTAGTGGTTAGTCCTGGCAGGCGAGTGGACCAGGATAGAATTCATTTGGTGACAGAAAGGGTTGTGGAAAGAACCTTTGTTTTTTAATAACAAATTTTATTGGATTTTCGCTTCACAAAACACGACATACAAAACACAACCATATATCTTCGCATACAATTATTATTACTAGAGCAGTGCGACCAGGTACTACATTTATATTTGCGTATTTATAGACACAGATGGTATAAAATACAGGTAGAGCTGAAACAGTGGCAGGTGACGATGTTGTACTCCAAGGCCGTGGAAGACATGTGCTCCCAAGTTCGGTGGTTCGATCTGTGCGTGTCTTACAATGTCTGTTCCCATTTCCCCCAGATTTTGTCTTCTTTGCCCGGACAGCCCCTTGCTTGGTAGACTTGGCGCTCCATTGGAATGATGGCATCTACATCTGAGGTCCATTGTTCATAACTTGGCGCAATGTCTGAGCCCCACAGCTGTGCTATGTTTCTTTTGGCGATTCGTGTGGATGTTGAGAGAAGTAGCCGTTCGAAGCGGGACACGTCTCCTTCTTCAATTCCCAGGAGAAGGAGTTTGGGGTCAGTCAGGATCGGGCGGCCCATGACCTTCGAGAGTCGTTCACTGCATTTATGCCAAAAGTGTTGTATTCGCGTACATTGCCATAGGATATGGTAAAAGGTTCCTTCTTCTCGTCCGCATCGTAGGCTCTTGGGGTCGCTTGTTTTACCCCATTTGTACAGAGCTACTCGGGGATAGTATATTCTATGAAGTATTTTCAACTGGATTAGCCTAATTCTCGCCGAGATTGCAATTTCTCTTGGATACATCAGGGCCGAGATCCAATCTTCAGGTAGTATCGGTCCCACATCTCCTTCCCATTTCGTTTTCAGGTGTGCCAGCTCCATCGTGGCAAAAGAGGATATGGCATTATACATAGTGGATGTGACCTTGTTGCTGACACTGTCTAAGACTATGTTTATCTCAGTTGGCGTACACTCCGGCATGTCCGCTAGCTGATCCCTGTGTGCGCTGAGTGCATGCTGTAGTTGCCCATAGTGATATCTTTTGGTGGCTGGAAGTTCATATGTAGTCAAGATCTCAGTGAACTGTATTATCTGATTGTTTGCATAAAGTTGCTGGACGGTTTGTATACCGGCTGTTACCCAATTCGGCCACCTCGGAGGTTACGGAGACCTGTGAGGTGAGCATTGTTCCAGATGGGTTGGACTGGGGTGAGTTTGTTGTCCCATCCTGTGTTTGTGTGATTCCTTCCATACTAGGGCCATGTGCGCCACTATCGTGTTTTCGGGAGGGCGAGTCGGTCTAATGTAGAGACTTTCAATCGGGGACATAGCGAAGGGTTTTGAGCGCTATTCTCGAGTGTCCCCCCCCCCCCCCCCCCCGAGGAGTTTACGCGTTGTATTATCTATTTTAGGGAACTCTACGGCGGGGATATGGAGTGGGGCGTTTTGGAGGATGTATAAGAACCGGGGTAGGGCTAACATCTTGAAAAGCGCTGCCCTGCCTAATAACATCAACGGCAGTGCTTCCCAGTGGGCCGCATCTTGGGCGTATCGTTTAATTAATGGATGTAGGTTATGAGTCAGGTAATTGTAAAGCCTGTTTGTGACTATGATACCCAGATAGCGAAACTGTGTGGTTTCAATTTGGTATGGGGATTCAGATGACGGTATACAGTCTACTCCCTTCACCGGGAAGTGCACAGATTTGGCACAGTTCACTCTGAGACCGCTGAAGGCTCCATAGTTTATTAGTATTTGGGTAACTATAGGGCAGGAGACTGCCGGGTCGCCTAAATATACCAGGAGGTCGTCTGCATAAAGGGATACCTTGTCCTCCCAACTTGGACTCCTGCGGAAGCCAGTCCACGTGGTCGTGCCCCTCAGAATGACCGCTAATGGTTCTATTAATAATGCAAACAGCATTGCCGAGAGCGGACATCCTTGCCTGGTGCTTTTTCCCAGTCGTATGCTGCGCACCGCCAGCCATTTACTCTCACTTCTGCTGACGATTGCTGTAAAGGAGCTGTACCCATTTTATAAATGCTTCCCCGAATTGCATCTTGCGCATTATTGCCCATAAGGCCTCCCAATAAACCGAATCAAATGCCTTTTCAAAGTCTATGGCCAAAAGTGCCAATTAATGTTGTACCGCGGGAGCCCGCTCCAATGCCAGATGCATCCTGCGAATATTCATTCTCGTTGACCTTTGAGGCATGAAGCCGCATTGGTCCGGATGGATTAACGCTGTAATAACCGTTTGTAGCTTATTGGCTAGTACTTTGGCCAGTATTTTGGCTTCACTGTTGATTAGGGATATGGGCCGATAGGAGGTGCATTCATCCGGGGGCTTCACCTTTTTGGGGATCACTATAATGGTGGCCTTACGGAGATCAGGTGGGAGCTCGCCCTTTTCTAGGGAGTGTTAGAACATATTGAGTAAATGTGTGGGTATGTCTAAATGATTTATCTTTTTCCAAAAATCAAGTGGGAAGCCGTTGGGTCCCGGGGTTTTGCCTGTTTGGAGTTGTGTGATGGCTGCCGATATTTCATCCACTGTTATTTTGCTGTCTAACATGTTGGTTTGCTCTGCAGTGAGTATTGGGAGATCGATACCATCCAGTATGGTGCTGGTTACTGCGACAGTGGGGGGTTATAAAGATCCTCGTAAAACTCAGCAAGGCGCTCAGCTATGTCTGCGTCGGAGGAGACTAATTCTTTATCCGATGTTCTGATGTACTTCACCTTCTGATGACCTTCGTCTCGCCTTTCTAACCATGCAAGCATCTTGCCGTCCTTCTCCCCAGTTTCGTACAGGCGTGCTCTCATGGCGCTGTGCGCTTTTTTAGCACAGTCCAGTGATAGGTTGTGCAGCATCTTCTGCGCCAGTATGAGGGCACTATTCGTCTCGGGGCTGCTGCTGGTAATGTGCTCCAATTCTTTGGACACCACTTCCCTTTCAGCCTCGATGATTCGTTCACGTTGCGCCTTCTTTTTGGCCGATGTCCATGAAATGATTTCACCCTGTAGGACTGGTTGTACGCCTCCCACAGTATGTTAGGGTCTTCAACCGAATCTGCATTTAATTCGAAGTAGTTGGAGGTGGCTACCTCTAGCTTCTCTTGTAGATCTGGGAACCCCAGGTAATAAGAGTTCAGCCGCCATGTGGGAGGCGGGCGAGGCCTCTTTGTTTCCAATGCAAGTAATAATGGAGAGTGATCAGAAATCCCCGGGGGAGGAAGGATGCGTTGCATGCTTTATGTATGTACTGATGTGGTAAAAAGAAATAATCTATTCTGGACATGGAGGCATGAGCTCCAGAGTGGAAAGAATATTCTCGAGCATCCCTGTGTAGTTCTCGCCACGTATCTCGCAGCCCCATGGCAGACGCGAAGGAGGCCAGTTTGATGATAGTAGTTGGTCTTCTGGCTCTCAGGTGCGTACGATCGAGCGCGTTGTCCATGACTTCATTAAAGTCTCCTCCAATTACCCATGTGTCCGCGGAATTAGTTGACAGGAGGGGGGTAATGTCGGTTAGCACAGTACTAAGGAGGGTCGGCGGGGAGTACACTGCCATGAGAGCCAGAGTTTGACTCCAGAGCGTTGCCTGAATGAGTACATAGCGGCCACCGCTATCTTGCGTTACGTGCTTGATCTCCAGTGGCAGCCTTTTATGAATTAATATGAGCACCCCTCTCGCACCCATTGAGAAACCCGCGTGCACCTCGGTGCGGTAGTTAGATCTTTGGAAGAATTTACATACATTTCCCGCTAGATGCGTTTTAGTCAGGAAAGCTATGTCCGGGGAATGCCTGTTTGTGTTTCAGTACCAATCTTCTTTTGATACAGGATCCTAGCCCATTCACGTTCCATGACATTAGTAACAGTTCTTTTCATTCAAAACAACCATATGCGCCATTGAGTGTCTGGGGTTTTCACTGTGTTTGCCCTGTTCGTTAAGCTCGTAATACCGTTGTGTGCTAAACATGAAAGAACCCTTGTTGAATGAAAATAACTTGTATGCATTATCATTTGGTGACGAGCCTTACCATCAATGAAGCAAGTTGATATTTGCTATCCTGACAAAAGAATATTAGTAGTAGTATTGAGAAAGTATAACGTGCTATTTTGACAAGAAGATGTTTTCTATGATAACCGAACAAGTGCATTTAGATGTTGGAACCTGTGTGTTGGGAGAAAGCCAAGCTTCATTCAAAAGAGATATTGTGGAAGACATTGTGTTGTTTGAACTATCAACCAGTCGTATTGAAAAGAAATGTTTTGTTTCTTCAAGAAAGACCATGTGGTTGAAAAATACTTGGAACAGAACTATAATTTGAGTATTCCTGAATTGATCCAGGGGAAGGTAATACAGCCCTGGTCACAAGCAGTACTTCCAAAGAAGTTTTAAGTTTGAGTTACCAAACTGGTTTTGTTGAATCAAGGGTCAGCCATATTTTCCTTGTATAATTTGATTGTATGCATTAGTATGAGGGCCTGAGGTATTTTGGACACTAGGTCATGTTTCTTTAGTTCTAGTTTGCTAGGCAGGGACCTCTCTGTTAGGTTAGGCAAAGTTATGCATTCATCAGAACCCTTTCTACTTTGAATAAATGGCAACTTTTGAGAAAACGTTACCTTTGTGTCCGTCTCGCATTTCTGACCCCTCACAGGAGGTAATGGTCAGTCAGTGCTAGTGCAGTAGAAGTTGCTTTGGGGAGAGAGAGATTTGAAAATAAGATAATGTCAAATGAATGCTTTTTCTGTGTGGCATTGATAGAGGAAATTAATGCTGTGGGGGAAGTTAGGCTGTTGTGGAAGAAACGGGACTTAGAGTTGCTGTGCTTTTCTACTCTGATATTGATATCGCCTAGGATGTGGCCGGAATGTCTGTAGATGATGGTAAATGTTAGGGCAGTGTTCTGATTGATGTTTAGTTTGATTACAAGGCTTTCAAAGTTGGTTGTTTGGATGGTTGTGACAGTAAATGTGGTCTATGTCTGGTAGTATAGGAGTGCTATGCCTTCACCTTTTTTATGTTTCCTGTTGAGTATTTTGATTAAGAATGTGCTGGGAAGAAGAGTGTCAATATTTGTAATGTAATTGTCTGTAAACTGTTTCTTTGATGGCCAATACATCTAGATTAAAGTCTTGTATAAGAGCTGAGACGTAATGTGCATTTTTCATTGCTGATCTAGCATTAATTGAACCGATCTTAATTTGCCTTGGTAATTTGGTTGTGAGTGTAGTGGATGTAGAGGGGTTATGGTCTGGTGAGGAGTGGAGAGTTGTATTGTTGATGTGGTGTTGGTCCTGCTGGAATGGCTGAAGTTCTTTAAACAGGTTTGTGAAGTGTGTGAGTGATGTGAGGTGCAGTGGTTGTGTAGAATTTAAATGAGGTATAAAGGGTGTTTCCTAATGTGTAGGAGAATGTTGGTGTGGAGTGTGGTTTGTGGTGTTGTGTGTGAGGATGGTGTGTTGGGTTTGGTATATTCTATACCTGTGTGTTGTATGGGAAGCATGGTATCAAAAGCAAGACAGACTCAAAAGATAGGTTTGGAAAACCTTTATTGTTCTCGAAAAAGGGGTTGGAAGAATGTCTATCTTGCCCTACGTCTAGGATGGCAGCACGCTCGACCATCATTTAAACAAAACATTCCTAGTTGAGTCCCTCAAATGTAAATGGCCTATGCTAACAAAACCTATTACCAGCCCTTAGTCCAATGTAACAAAATATGTGTGGGGAAAATGTATATGCAAAAGAAAAAATGAGCAAAACTATAAAGAATCAATGTGGCCGAGTCAGCTCTACTCCCCACGCTGGACAGCACAGGGAAAGTCGGCCCAGGTAGACAGGATGGCACACTCTGGCTCAGGTTCTCAAAACTAAAGGCAGTTTAAAACGTGGACCGAGGCCCGCCTGGCCTTCCACGTAAAAAGTCTTTCTTTCCAGAGTCAATATATAGTTCAACTAAAAGTTCACGCCGGCCTCCCTCAGTCGGGCTCAGACCTTCGCAAAACACAGTTCAACAAAACTTGCAAGGGGGCTCCCTTCCCCAAGTTTATTACACTTAATGTCTCCCTCAGTCAGACTCGGACCACTTTTGGATGTCAAGGAATTTCGAATGTGTGTGGCTTTCTTTACAGACCTCTGCAGGACCACTTCGACTAACAGAACCTGGTTCAAGTTTCTTTAACACACACTGGTCTCTCAGGTTGCTTGCCAACTCACTGGCTGTGTGTGTTTCTTTCTTGCTTGAACGAGTCAAGGTTAGTACCACAGGCTTGGCCTCACCTCCCCAGCTCTGCCGCTCACCCGGGAGGGTCGCTGGTGTCCTTGAAACACAATGCAGTCTTTATTTGCGGAATCTGGCATTCTCCACGTGTCTTTCATGGCCTGTCGGAGGCAACACCATCCAGTAGGGAACTCTTGGGGTTTTCGACCCGCTGCTCTCGTCCCTTGGTCTGGTGCTCTGCTGCAGTAGGTTTGCCTTTGCCCCGGAAGTCCTGCTCGTACTCCTGTTCTGTCTTGCTCAGTTTTTCTCAGTAAAATGGCTTTGGAGGACTCAATGTCGCATAATCCTTCATTCTGATTTTGCTCCCATTTCGCTAGCTTCCCCTTTTGGCCGGAGTTCAAGGGGATACTTGTTGAGGTCAGGGTCTCGCCAGCTGCCCCTCAAAGGCCTGGGCTGACCTGCTTTGCCTAGGAGCTCTGGTGTGGGTGCCACCAGGTAACCCCAGCTGCCCCTGGTTTGGCTCCCTAGAGGTACAGCTCCATCCACACTGCAGCCTCCCCTGTACTCAAAGGTCCAGCAATCAGGCAGTCCTTCTTTCGCCAGGCCTTCCAGGATCTCTCCAGCTCTGACTTTCTCCCTCTGGCTTCCGTACACCATCCAGCACCCCGAGCTCACTCTAATTGTGCCTGTTTGTTCCACCTTTTATACTTCAGCCAGACCGGAGCGTCAACCAGAATCAGGTGTGAACGGTTGTAGAGGGAGGCCTGACCTTGCCTGTCCTTGTTAAGGGGACAGTCTGGTTTAAAAGTGAAGAGTCTGTCCTCTGCGTCTGAGTGTGTTTCTTCTCAGTGATCTTCATCCTCTCAGATGTTCCGATGTTGTACATGTTATGTACCGCACTGATACCGTAATTAGTTATAGTTAAAATGAGCATTTAACATACCCATGATGTTCGCCCAAAGCCCACCTCGCTCCACTCACGATTCCATTTCTGTTACGATCTCAGGAACTGTCTTATGCAGAACTTCCATTTTTGAAACAATGGGATGATGTGAAACGCGTTGATGTGAAACGGTGACATCAACGCGTTTGTGACTATCGAAGTAGGGTTCCACAGTCCATGTAGAGGAGTGTGTCCGCCATCGTGGAGCAGAGCCTATTACACTGAATCCTGTTCAGGGATGTGTGAAAACAACCTAGCAGCTTTTCGAAAAAGTTATTTTTTACTGATAAATTTACAGCACACCTGCTATATACATGCAGATGGTCATGAAGGTGATCCTCTGTGCATTCACTGTCTCCATCTATGTGGTGTAGAGTAGTCCTACAGATGTTAGCACGACTACCGACCTCCATGTTGCTACCATGCTCGTCAGAACGTGATGCCATTTTCAAACAGTATTAATATTTCACAATTACCAACTGCCATGTAAATTAGAATGCTCTTCAGGATGTAACTCCATTATTAAGCAGTGTTCTATTTCACATGGGACTCAACATTTGTTATGCACCTGAGTTCTTTGCAATAGAAATCTATTTTTGAACTCTGGCCAACATTTTCTGGGATAGAACACATCTATGGTGTTATGTTTTTTTTTGTTTTTTTCCCATGGCTAAGTCTAAATCTCATGCGGTAGTCGATATAATCTCAAGCAAAACTATCTAGTTTGTGGTTCAAGGCCCGCAATCGCTTCACTTACAATACAGATAGCTGCTGCCAAGGGATCCCTCCATTAAGGCCAATCAGGTCTGTTTTAAGTCTAAAAATCCAACTTTGTTCCCTTCTTGGAAGAATGTTGTTGATGTCACCTCCTCTCTATGGTGGATAATGAGTTAGGATGAGTTTCCTTTCCTTGACTATCCCCTTTCTTAGATGGGCAGCTCATCACTGTTCCCAAGGGAAAGCGTGCACTCACAAGGGCGATTTAGAACCACTGCGATAGAGTGAGATAGGGACTTTTTGCACTTTTCAAAGGTTTCTCTCTACTGTGTGTTGACTGGCGACTGGTTTTTGAGAGAAATGTGGTACCCACTTGGCCTCTTTGTAGTTTTTGAAGGGCCCAGCTATGACAGGACTGGAGTGGAATAATGGCCACGCTGCTCCCTCTTTCATTCTCCTGCAGGAAGGCCAAAACCTTTTCCCAAGGCACAGAAATGTTCCTCAGGCGATCTCCTGGGAACCTCTACTTTAAAGGCAGCACTGACATGACATAAAGCCCATCTTACACCAAGGTGCTAACCACCGGAGTCCCTTTGAAGTTAGCAAGCATAGGAAAGGGGTGGAGTTAGAGTAGCCAGAAAGGAGTGGTGGACCAAGAGAAGGGTCCTACCATCTTGGTTTCTGTTAAGTCTCTCTTCCTTTCATGGTTACTTCATTTCCTGCAAACCAGGCATTCTGAGTAGTATGTCAAAAGGAAAAGGGCACTTGTTACAACGACCTGGATAGGACCACTTAAAGAAGGCTTCCTTCGGACCTATCCCCTGTGACCTTTTGCTTTTATATGGAGGGGGACATCCATTTATTGTTTGATTAATCTTTGAACTCTGTGACAAATCCAGGGCGGAAAGGAAGCCACCCCCTGTGGGACTGTGGAGGGGAGTACGCTCAGCTTACAATCCCCTAGGGGACCGGGCAAGCGGGATCCTACTGGGGCTGACCCACCTCAGGGGACAAGGAATCCCCAAGTAAGGGTTTTACTACACAGCCCTGTAAATACTAAGTGTTTGTTGTCTCTATGGGCTTTGAACAGTACAATAATGTACAGGGCCTTAAAAGATGGACAGTTTGGATTCTGATCTGATTTTTAACATCCATGCCTTTAGAGCGGAACCAACGGAGTCTTCTCTCTCTCGTTCCCAGGAGGAACATAAAGTACTACATAGCCTTGCAGAGAGAAGGAGATCCAGCCTGAGGGCGAAACATGGATGCCTGAGCCTACAGAACGCTGTCAAGACCAGTAAGGCAGAGTGCCCAAGGAGCTAAGAGCCACCGATAGAACTTGAGACAGAGCAGCCACAGACGTGGCACACCGACATCCACGAAGCCTGACGCCAAAGTCCCGTTGGTCGTAGACAGGAGGAACCAAAGCAGGGACCCAACTACAAAAAAGTTGGAGTCCTGGTTCTACACCGAACATAGAAGCTAATTCCCTCAATGAACACCACCGCTGTGAACCAGGTATGTGGGTGAAAGAGAGGCGCAGAAGGAGGCCATTGAAGCCCCAAGATATCCCATGAGTGGGTGAAAGCAATATCAAATCTGGACGGCCCATGAATCCAAATAGCCCATGTCAAGCCAATCAACGAAATACACCACAAAGGGGGGAAAGCAAAGAGAATTTCACAAAGGTGCTGGGAAGCCTCCTAGCCCATGCGGGTTGATAATAAAGACACAACGCAAATGAGTGAAAGGACTTTCAACTTAAGACAGGCTAAAGAGCCAGGAAGCCTGCACTGGGCTATAACAAATGAAAACCTGTAAAGGGGATGATGCACCCAGCAGGGGTGAATGAGCGACAGATTTCAGATGTATCAAGATACCAAAGACCCCGACCTGGGGCAAAAATAATTTCCAGGTGAACCAAGGGAAGCCAAGAAAGACTCTCAAAACTTGTTGTGTCAGACAAGTAGGAGGCTCACAAGACCAGTTCTTCCAGTTGAGAGTTGAACTATTTGAACTGATAAGAACACTTGCGTGGATGGTCCAGAGAAACCACCTCAAGGAATTTTGATCTGTAGCAGCAGGCCAAGGCCTGAAAAATGGAACCAAGCGTACAACTGGGTGGCAGTCAGAAACCAACCACCACAAGCCAAGAGAGGGGGAGTACGCTTATCTAGGCAAACTTTGTTGTTTTCATTAGTCGTAGGGTGATACGATAGTTTAGAATAGGTTTGGACAGAGGACGCCGTTTTTTTTTTTAAAGACATCCTGACGCGCACCAGTATATTATTTTTCTTTGATGGCTTTGAAGTACTGGCTACTTCAAAGCCATTTGCCATATATGTGCAGGCAGAAGGCATCCAGGGCAGAGGGAGCTCTGTCATCTAACAATCCCGAGGCAACAGTAGACGTGACTGCTGTGTGACGAATACCTCACTGTTGGCTGCACTGTAAACCAGGACTCTGGTAGCTGGAGGTGAAAGACCTTATGTAGGTTCCAGTGAATTTCTTGGAGTGGGAGTATAGAACAGAAAGACTCGCATTTTCTTGGAGTCCCTGTATTGGAACACTAAGCAACCTAGAATCAGCGTGGAATTTGACACATCTTCAAGCTGGATTGCCCGTGCTCGATGCCATCGAGCTGCCACAGGAGCTGCGGTGCTGCCCATGGCATTCTAGACTTGGAATGGGTTGCTGCACTTCGAGCCAACCAGACACCTGTTCGACCACTTGCTGCAGACAGTCTCATGCAAACCAACCACAAGCTCGACCTTCATAGGAACACCTGATGAGTGCAGACTTGACCTGCTGGAAGCTATCGAATTTGTTGGAAGACACCATCTTGCCGTCTCAGATGCTCTAACGCCTAATTGACTCCATGTGGACTCCAATCTTGGTTTCCAAGTCATAAGTGTTTTCCACTTGTGACCAAAAACTGTGTGATCTTGGTCACATCACCTTGGTTTCCTGTGCTGCAGTTTGTTTCCTTTTCTGCCAAATAAGGCAGTTATTAGACATACTTGGAACACCAGTATAATGTGCTACTTTAAATCAAAAAGATTGGATAGGTATGGCAGATGCAGACTGGCATCAAAGTTGCTGACTTTAGAACCAGATGATCCAGGTTCTAATCTAGGCTTCCCCATTTAATTAAACTGTTTGACCTTTGGAAGTTCATTGAATTACGTACAACATTACACACAAATTGATCCTGAGAAGAGGTTTGATCTAAGGACCAAATCGTGGGCTTTGGAACTGATTATAGACATGAGTATCATTTTGGTGTATTTGCCCACACTTCTTCTTGCAGCTTATGGGGACTGCTTTAGATTCCCATAGGTTAACTACCTCATTACTGATCTGTTAAATGTCCGTATGCCTTTAGCTTTTTATAGTTTAAATAGATGTCGGTGCCCATTATAAATGACTGATTATTAGCTTGTTGCAGTGCCCAGGTTTCCAATAAATGGTGTTTAAAAACAATACAATGTGTGACATCGATGGTGCAGGTTCAGTTTATATCCCTAACAGTTGAGTCGACCATGGTAGGAGTATGTCACTTCTGCAACGCTTTTGAATTCAGTGAAATAATACCACAGATACAAATCCATAGTTTCCTACTTGCCCAAAATGGTGTCATCTTGGGATATATCTTTCTCCATCTTCTACCGGTTTCTTATCTAATACATGTTGGAATGTGTATATGTAAACAAACTGGAGAACAGTTTTAAGTGCTATATCAAGTAATAAAGAAAAGAATTGGGAAAGGAGATGCAGTCAAGTGTAAAGTTGCACATTTTGGAACCACAAGATAGGGTTATTTCCTTCTTGACCAAAGTAGGTTCCTCTTGGGCTAATCAGTCGTTCTTCGTTTGCTTTTTTTATTCTCTATTCTCATGAATGTTTTTATGTTGCCCATAGGAAAATCAAATGTCTTCAGTGCAAAATAATGTTCTAAAATGTTTAAGTGGAGACAGCCTGCCTTTCCCATCTGGCACTATTTCAAAGCATGGACACAGGCAAGCTGAATAAGCCCGGTCATTCAAATATATACAACCTGTCATTTATTTGTTTACACGTATGTGAAGTGTGATTTTCCACATGTTAGCCCTGATATCCAAGTATAGTCAAGCAAGACATATTTTTCAGACTGTATGACATGTCACACAAACCTGTTTTGCCGTTTGGGGCACATTTTGCACACTTGGTAAGGTTTTAGCTGTTAAGCCAGGTATGACTTGTAAGCTCACATTACTTTGCTTTCTTTCATTTATGCTTTCCTTCGTAGTCCTTCAATTATGCAGGGAAAATACCACTAAAAGTACATTAAAGGAATTCCAAGTAACATGAGTTAAAATTGTGGAAGTGCAGAGTTAGTTGCAAGGTGTGTGGTCTGCATAATTTCCTACTCAGCAATTACTTTTCATACAGATGATTACTTTGTGTATTGAGACACCATCTACTACTGCCAGTCAAGTGAAATTAATAAAAGGGGCTACCCTCACCTTGCTGTGTAATTTCACAACCTCCGATTCCACTTCTGTGGTGTTGTACGTTCTGTCTGAAAATAAGTGGCCTTCCCAACCTGCTTATTTCTTTTACGACTTGTGCACTGTCATAAACCATTTGAATCAATTGGCTCTAAAGACTTGAATCCTAGAAAGAGCTTTTTTTTTTTTTACTAGCCATCACATCGGCCTGCAGAAGAGGTGAGATAATGGTTCCCAGCTTATGCTTCCTTTCTCAGGGATTAGTTAGGTCTTTGTTCACGCCCGTTCTTTTTGTCGCTGACGCTTTCGTGTACGTAGGTTTTCAAATATGCCTCCCGGTGTTCTTAAATAATGTGGAAAGGACTATACACAACCTGGATATCAGTAAATCCCTCATTTAACTGTACAGTACTTCGATCCTCTATAACTCCACAGGGGACATTCCTCTGGATCCAATATGTCCAAGAGCACATGTACTGTTTGTGGGTACACTAATCAGGACCATTTACATCCCAAAGGCGATGCATCCGCGCTCAGTAAAATGAAAAATGCCCTCAGTGGATTTTCAAAGACGATATCTACGAGACCGCTAAGTGAGCTACCCAAAGCGGTCCCTGTACGCACTACGCTATGAATTTCCAAGATGGATGACCGGTTTGGTCAGGCTGTCGTTCGTAATGTTTTCAGATAGACGTGGTGACATTTCTGTCACACTTTTCTTCCTCTTCCTGTCTGTTAAGGGTCTTTATGAATTGCCTGCAAGTATACAGCAAACGGGACACAATGTAGGAGTAAAACTAAGTTACCATAGTGATTACTATACTCCTAGTCCATAGTCCCTTTTCTTAAGTGGTACCAGACCCTCGGTATGTTCATAAAAGAACTAAGTCTCCATTGTCATCCTCTTCTTATTCGACCCTCTTTTGCCTTGCTTTGAGGGAGCCATTGTTCCCCTTCGCTTCCACAAAGTGGCCAATAAATGCCCATATTGCACCTCTCGTGGCCCGTTTATACCATGCCATCACAGGGGTGAACACACGTGAAATGCGATGAATTGGCAGTGCTGCAGCCTGCCATGTTTGTGGAAAGAATTTGGGAATGCTCGTTCCAGGTAGAATTCTCGTTCCAGGTACAATTCCCTGAGAAACTAAAGGGAAAATAAACCTGAAAATACCCTCCTCGTTGCAACTGAGGCGGATCGTTTACACAGAATATTCGAAAATAGGAGCTAAAAATAGAAGCGAGGTTAATTGTCTGTGTCTGGGAGCGCGCCGCTGGTGTTCTCGTGCAGTGCGCTGGTCTGCTCCTCACAAGAAACCCTTTCTGTGGTTTGTTAAACCTTTTCTATGGCAGGTAAAATGGGTCACTGCGTTTCAGTTTGTCAGTGATTCAAAACAGTAGCTCGTGGGAGACATCCAGAAATGTTTTCAAGGTGTTTAGATTGGTGCTTTGTGTTTTGATAGATGTGCGCTTTTCCTCTATTTTGTACATCCGCGCTTTGGTAAAAGAATGCAGATTGGCCTTTGCACCGTTGCACGGTAACTGCTTTTCTGTGAACTACCCAATGTACTCTGACATTATTTGGAAGGATAGATGCTCAGAAATATCTAAGACCAAAATTCTTTAGACTCACTCTGAACCTGCATAATTAATGAGTCTAGAACCCACCTCAGAATCGTCTCTTTGCCTTTTTCATAGCAGTTCGTCCTCCTTGATGTATGCGATCAGCATATTGGCAAAATTGCTAGGAATGCAAGCTGAATTTCCTGTGCTAAACTCAAAATGTTTCCCCGAAAAGACAGCATCATGGTATTGTTTTATTCCTGGACAATAGACCTGCTAAAATGACATTATTCTCTAATAGATGCACAAAAACAATGGCTCGTAACACAGAAGGCACAATAAACAATCCCAAGCTCAGAGATGGTCCAAGGGTTTTTATTGGTTTCTTAATGAGCCTTACGGCCACCCCTCTCTGCCTTCCCTTATAACGTACCTCCTCCCTGACCCAGGTGTCCCTGACCCCAAGTTAGTAGATAGTGAAGATTGACACCTGCTAGCTAGAATATATCTTGTACTATGAGGAGATAAAGCCCGGATGATTTCTCTAACTAAACTCCGACATGGATTTCCTAAAACTGGCCCTGCTCTATCCATTTGTTGGTGTTCTGAAGGGGTATGGGATTATGCCTTTTGCACAGACCCTGCTTGACACGGTCGTCCTTCCACCATGATCACGTCTGCTTTACCTACCTCGCAGTACTCTCCTCTTCCAACTCTACCTGCCTCAACCTCTTCCCTCTTGTTCTCTCCCCATCTAATGTCTTATTCCTTCTAGGCCTTGCGTCCACCCAGTGCTCCAGATAAGATTTTGCAGTGGGAGTATTTTGCTCCCTATTTTTATAAAGTTGGGAGTAAAATGATTTTTTAGGGAGCAAAAAAGTAAGTGCCATTCCTAATGGGAGTATTTAATAAGCGAGTAAAAATGTTTTAACTCTAAAACACTATGTATTTGCAATAAATACTTTTGTGTTACTTTGTACACATTTTTACCACTTCGGATCAGGCAGTAATATCAGTAGTTTCTTCCTCTGGCCCTCTGCGTACTACTGGTCCAACCATACCAATAGAGCTGTGTGGACATAAACCGGGATAAAAGCTATTTCCTATTTTTGTTGGGGGTATTTGTACTCCCTATTGTAATTTTCTGGGAGTATTTGCCTATTTTTAGGGAGTAAAGGTGACTGATATGCCCCTTATCTGTAGGGCTGCCTCCACCCTTTGATGTTACTCCCTTCTTTACCCTACCACTCCCTCCTCTACTCTACTCCTTCCTCCTCTACACTACTACTCCCTCCACCACACTACTACTACAACTCCACCCACCTTCTACTCACACACACCCCTTTCACTCTTTGTCGCAAACACTTCACATTCTGCCCTTACACTCTCACCTAACCACACCACAGCCATGCAGTCACGTCGCAGTACCAATTGCATTCACAAACCATTACTGCACCTTTTCAATAGATCACCTCAAGTCTCTGCTGCTCCTTACTCCCTTCCTTCTGCTGGTCTCTTGGTCTGCCACTTCCTTCTTCCCTGACCTCACCTGAACAACACACAATTTCCTGCTTCCTGTCCTTCTTTTTATGCCTGTCCTCTTGTTTCCATTGGTCCACTTTCCCTGGCCAATCTGGCCCTATCTTCCTGACCCAGAAGAGGTAACTTAGAGCAAAGATGTTAAATGATAGGGTTAGCACCTTCCCCTTTCTCTGTGTACTCCCACCACGGAATAGCAATGGAAGCCTGCATAGTGTTTTGTCAATGGTTTTGTTAGGACTCTTAGTCCAAGTCACTCTCAGGTAAAGAGAGTCTGTCTGGGGGTTTGTTGCCCCTCATTTAGTCCTTGGCTGGCTAGGGTGTTGCCTGCAGCCCACAGCTATTTATATTTGCTGCGTGGAGCAAAGCGTGGTCTTTCTTCCTGCTGTGCATGTATAAATCTCCCATGGCCTCTAGGTCCTCTGTTACTCTCTGCATCAGCCACAGGAGGGCAGACTCTGCAAGCTGCCGGAGGGTTGTCTGTAGGCGGCTGGGTTTTTGGGCTCTGGCTGCCTCGTGCAGATGTCTGACTGCTGTCTCTCTGCTGGCTCTCGCTGCTTTCTTGGCTCAGTATGTTATTTCTATGAGAGATGGGAGGAATCTGGTGAGAATTATGTTTGCAAGGCATGACGTGAGACAAGCATGTACTGTAGAAAAACATACTGGCACAACGGGTGTCAGGAACTAGGGCATTCTCAAATGCTACTGTCATCCTCAGGGAAGTACTGGCTCTAGATCTCTCCCTAGTAGGCCTCCTATGCCTGTCTGAGATGGGTTCCCATGCCGTCTTAACAGGATCAAGGCACTGGCCTTGCCACACTGGAAATATTTAAATCCATCACAGAATTTGTACATTTGTCAGATGCTTTCCATCCCATGATGTTCCAACCATTTTTGATATTGTTAAAAAAACAATGGGATGGAAACCCTCCAAAGGAAACCCAGTGGTTTTCATCTATTTGCACCCAATGGAGAGAGCCGTTTGCCACTCAAGTGGTCAGGAACGTGGGCAGAATCTGCAAGCAACCACCCATATTCGCTCCCAACCACCAGAGCCTCTCCCCCAGATCTGCCATACCCTGCCTTTTCCCCTTTAGGCCCTTCCTCCGCGATGGTCTTCCTCCCTGAGGTGGATGCTTTGGAAATAGTAAAGGGACTTTGTAGTTTTTTTGGTGGAAATTGGGCACATGCATACGTTTGTGCTGCAATTTGCCTTAAAAACTATAATTTCAGACATAGGTCGTGGGCTGCTAATAGCAATCAACACTGCTTTAGTGGGACAAACAGGATCAGTGATGACACTACGTTCTCTCAAGGCCTTTGTGTCGCTTGAACACCTACCTTATGCTTGGGTTGGCTACCATAACTACCCCTGTCTGTTCCTACTATGGTATCTATCGCTATACTCAAAGCATATTTTCCTCACTTTCTGATGAATATAATGGATCTTCTTAAATGAGAAAGACCCTGGCTCACTATGTCTGGGGTTGTATGTGCTCCACTGCGGAGGGGATGTTGTTGAACTAGTCAAGCTGAAATTCCCTTTCTGTAATGGAACTGAGAACCTAAAAGACGACGAGAAGGAATGCTAGCCTGAGCCATTCCCAGGAGTTATGAATGCTTCAAGTTTTCTAGCCATCACTTTTTGGTTATTATTCTCTAGAATCTGCCCAGCCATACTCATCAAAGAATGCGCCTCCACCCTTGCACCCTTCCTCACTGCCTTCATCAACGCCTCGTTTTCAACCAGCACAGTCCCAGTCGGCCTCAAGGAGGCTTGGGTCCGCCCCCTCTTAAACCTTCGCTAGACCCATCTGCACCAGGTAATTACAGGCCCATCACTACGGTCCCCTTTCTCCTCAAGATAATAGACAAAGCAGCCTACCTGCAAGACCAGCAGTTCCTTGAAGCCAATAACCTTCTCAGTCTCCGCAAGTCCGGTTTCCGCCCTGGTCACGGAACCAAAACAGCCCTACTTGAACTTAAAAACCAAATGGACGACATCAGAGACTCTGGCAATCCAGCCCTTGCTACTCCTCCTTGACCTCTCGGAGGCTTTTGATCTCGTCGACCACAAAACCTTATGCCAACACTTGTCAACCCCCCCACACTTCTCACCCAATGCCACAGCATGGATCACTTCATTCCTCAAAGGTAGAGCTATGAGAGTTTTCACCGACCTAGCCTGTGCACATCCCAGCAACATCCAATGTGGAGTCCCTCAGGGATCATGCACATCACCAACCCTCTATAACATTTTCTCAAGGCCCTTGTTCTGTATCCTCGATTCACTAGGCATCACTTATACAAACTACGCCGACGATACACAGGTTCTTCTAACACTCACAGGTGACTACGAAGCAGATTCCAAAACATTTAATTCTGTCTACTACAAACTTGGATGGCCCAAAACTGTCTGTCTCAACAGAGGCAAAACAGAACTACTTCTATTTGGGTCTCCGGAAACATTAAATAAAACTGGACAACCAATACATTGCCTTTACCATTGACAAAATACTAATCCCAGTCTCCCAGGCTGTAAAAACCTCGGGAGTGTACTTCGACTCCAACCTCTCCATGACAAAACAAGTCCACTCTATCGCCTCGTTAGGTGCCCACTACTCCAAACTCATCACCGCAGCTAGCCCCTACCTTACAACGGATAACTGCCTGACTACAGTCAGAGCTATAATTGGGTCCCGACTAGATTACTGTAATGCACTCCTGGCTGGTACTTCCACAAAGAATATTGAAAAACTACAAACTGTTCAAACGAATGCACTCCGGGCTGCCATTAATATCCCCAGTAGAAACCACATCTCAGCTACCAGGAAACGAGCACACTGCCTACCCGTAAAGGAACGCGTTCTCTTCAAAACTTTATCTCATCCATAAGTGCTTCCACAATGCAGCACCCCAAAATCTCTCTCAGAGAATCACAAGACCAACCAACCTTCTCTTTGTGCCTAAGGTCACTATAGCGCGGGCAGGAGGCTTAAGCTTCCCGTTTATCGCAGCAGCCCAATGGAACCCCTGCCAACCAGCCTTAGAAACATCTCATCCTAGCAAGCCTTCTGCAAGGAAATTAAAACATGTCTGTTTATCTGAATGCTCCTAATACTCACATTATTGCCCTTCAGGCACTGAACTGCCGGGCAGGCTCCTATGCCTCTCCCCCTAGGAATTTGCCATATATGTACTTTGTCGCACATTCCTGTAACTTGTTCCAAATTGCCATGTATTTACTATGCCTCATATTCGTGTAACCTGCTCCAAAATTGTATAATTATAGTACTTCCTATGCCTCATATTCTTGTAACTTGCTAAAACATTGCTACACCTAATGTAACCAGTAAGCAATGCTGTAACATGTAACTAAGCTAACACAATGTAACAGTGCCTCGATGCCCCTGAGCTGCAAGTGCGCTTTATAAATACAAATAAATAAATAGAAGGCCTTGAAGCTGATGCAAATCCACTGTCTCAATCGGTTATTCTTTTGCTAATAGACACTCCTGCATAATTCAGAAAAGTTGTTAACTTACTACTTTCAACCAAGGAGAAAACTTGTAACATATGGTACATACACCATAGGGACTCGTAGTGTGATTGTGGTCTTCTTACATATACCTCAGCGGTTGGTTTGCCATGACTCTGGTGTTTAGGTAGACAATGTACTGGTGCCTGACTAAACAGTGTTTCTGACCAAGCCTTTGAGATGACAAACATATTTTCCTTGTCAATAGGAGGGAAGACTTTTGATCCCAACTGTCAGCAATGAACCAGCGATTCATTGCTGACAGTTGGGATCAGCGATAGAATCATGCGATAGAATCATGCCCTCCATTGCTGGAGTTGGATGGTAGAAAACGTATCCAAGAGGTTGAGTGGCAGGAGAGGGAGGTAGCAACATTGTAATGAGGAACAGTATGATGAGTAATTAAGATATCTTGTAATTTATTGGCATTACCACCAAGTCCCTCTTTCTTCTGAAGGAACGCCCCTGAAACGTTCACACCAGAGAAAATACAACCCACTAGGGAAGAAAGGCCCAAGTCGATCTTGTAAGGATAACTTTAATCTCACACGAAGATGAGAGCAACAGCAAAGAACTCTGCTGCTAAGAACGTTCTGTCGAAAAGTAGTACAAGCAGAATCTTATAAAGTACAACATCGTCCTAAGTGACGCAATATATACAGTAAGAACCTACACAGCTGATTGAATGGACCCTATACAGGTGCTGCCTTTATCCATATGGGATGGCAGTTTATTGGTCCCAGACCAGTCCCTCCGTCTTCCATCACTTGGGTGCTGCAGGGCTCATCTTCATCTAATTTCGAAGGTCAGAAAACAAATGAATTATACTCCTGCTATACAGCTTGTTTAACACTCATACTGTGCACTTTGCAGACCTTAAAATGGACAAACAGGAGGTTCCAGGGCACTCTAACCTTGACACACACGTTTCACTCACTCCCTCCGCGCCTTCCGGCTGCAAGGTCTCCACCCTTGTTTTGAACGATAAATTATCCCCCCTAGCGCCTCGCAATACAAATCACACGATTGTCACTTCACTGATACACCCTGTCCATCCTCTTTGAAACATTTCAGGAATTGTTACTTTCGGGTTGCTGGTCAAAGGACATCTGCTGTCATGTAATTCGGGGATCTTAGGGTTTGGTCAGTTATTTGGGCTATAGTGCATGGTCACTCGGGAATGGGCCGGGTCATACTTTGGCCAAAGTGTGATAATATGAACACCAGGCGCTGGCCACTGATCGCAGCCTTGTAGGGCACATTCCTCTTGGGTGAAAGACACATCTTTGCAACACTTTCAAGAACAATGAACAGACAGTGTGGCTGGTGGGGGCAAAAGGTCCTCATGGGAGCTCGGGCAAGACTGCAGATTTCTGTGGCCTTGTGGATTTAGACCTAGCGCATGTAATGTCGCATTTACAGAGCAAGCCTTTTCTTCTGTCTATCATTATTAATATCTACGCAAACTAGCGATGCCGCTTTACGCCTTCTACTATACTATGCAGTTAAACTATATTTAATTATACCGAAGTAAGGCCATGTTAAACTGGAAGGCGTCCCTATCGCTGACCCCCTTTGCCCCTGCAGCATCATGGTGCCTCGAATGCATCGCACCTTACTTTAAAGATCCTCGGTGGGGAGGCTGCCCCCTTCCCAACACTTCCCAGGACTTCTCATTTGTATATACGAAATAATTCAGAGTCAGCATGAAGTCTTAGTTTGACCAGATACATGCAGCAAACCAAAAGGCATCAACATTATTGTCCAACAGATGTGAAGATAAAGAGAAGGTATGCAATTATTCCTGCGGTCTGGACATTCCCAAACACATCCACCCCCATAGTCTTTGCTGTGGGAATCCCTTGCAAAAGTGGGGGAGACTAGTATTCGATGATGATACTAAAAGCTCCACCGTGTGTTGGACAAACTCCTGACAGATTTGGAGAAATATATCTGGCTGAATGCCCAGTTCCTGAGATGTTGCAAAGACCTGGTTCAGTGGGTCCACCTTGGATCTTTCCACCCCTGTGATGTGGGCTGTCCTCAAGAAAAATAGATGCTTCTCTGCCTGGCGCATGATGGATAAGGCCTGGCACTGCAGTCTCCTGTAACTGGATTCTCCCTGCCTGTTGATCTGTGCAACCATTGTGCTGTTTTCTGATTGCACCAGACTGATTTTCCAAACGATGTGATGCAGAACCAAGAGAGATTTTGAATGGCTGCTAGCTCCCTACAAATAGGATGTCTACAAGCCTCTGTGGGTACCCTTTTTTACCTAGGTTGAGAAACTCCAGTGCCGCAATCAACCAAGTAAACTGGATGCAGAGGTTTGTGGAGGAATCCCTGTTGCAGATTTGCTGGTTCTGGACACCATTGCAGCTCTTGTTTTTAGAGCTGGGGAACATGAACTAACGCATCGTAATCCTGGCATGCTGGTGTCCAAACTCTGGGTGGCATCCAAATAGCCAGAGGTCACATGTTTACTCTTACTGGCGCATTTGCAGTGCTAGGAACTCTTCCTGCCACTTCTCTCACGGAAGTTTGCATTTTCTGTTTTCTATATGTTAAATTGTCTAAATGAGTTTACATCCCAGATGATTAACTCAGTATAGGGGCAGGATTGACTTCATGTGGAACTTCCTGGCGCCTCTTTGTGTTGTATGGCATTCCTTATTTCGCATTAAGACACATTGCTATCTGAAATCTAAATGTGTTAAGTTATGTTGGCTGTATACACTGAATCATAGAGACTGCGAATAGAGAACGTTTGTGAAAGTACTCTCGGAATTGTCTCGTAGTCTCTAAGCACTATAGGTACCCAGCTTCTTATCACAATAAAAATCAAATGGGCTGAGGGCATGCTGCAGTAATTTTTCGTTTACCTTTAAGTCACACGTTCAAAAAAGAGAAAACCTGAATCAGCTTTTCATTCTTGTCACGTTAATACATTGAGTACAATTAAATTAGGGAAGAGTAGAGGCTGTTAATTACAACATTTAACAGCATTATGACAGCATCAATCGTTATCAAGTTGGTTTATATTGTGTTCACCCTGTTCCCTTTAAAAGTTTGGACACAGAATTAAAATCGTTTTTGCTTTGGTAAAAATGTGGATTATCGCCTTTTTTTCTTTAAAGCTTTTGGCATGCCATTGATGAGTTGAGTTTTTATTAAAAATCCTCCTGCAGTCTCTCTCAAGAGGAGACCTGGGCTGAGCACAGTTCTCCCAAGGGTGATTATGCAATGCTAACTAATGACTGCTTTTGCCCCTAGGCTTTGCTGGAGATGGTCTTTGGTGCGAAGGTGGTAATAACTGGTGATGGCTTCATCCCCGGCGAAAGAAGTGTCATTATCATGAATCATCGCACCAGGCTCGACTGGATGTTCCTGTGGAATTGCCTGCTGCGATACAGTTACCTCAGACTGGAGAAGATCTGCCTTAAGGCCAGTCTTAAAGCCGTCCCTGGATTTGGTAGGTGTATAATTCAGCCATCCTTGGATTGGATTGGGAAGCTCTAGAAGTCACGGAGATTCCTTAAAGCCATCACTGCATTTGTTAGGTGTATAAATCCTGTAACTGCTTTAAAGCCGTGGCTGAATTTAGGTAGGTGTATATAATTCCTTTTAAGCACGTTTCTATAGCTCCATTCAAATGATTGATTGTTGGATTCCACTTCATATCTAAGCCATCTTTCTCCACATTGCGGATGCGGCTGTCAACTTTCTTTGTGCATTACTCAACATATCATAACAAAAAGGTCCATTTATAGGGTTGTGTTTTCCCTCAGGCTGCCGCCTAGTCTCTGTTCTGTGTAAGCATGTTCAGTCTAAATAGAATCCAGGCTTCACAAATGTATTGCACAGGATGTGAAGTAATATCTTCATAGCTTCCCCTTGCATGTCATTTTTTCTTTGACGAGGGCCAGGAATGACTTTTTGCATGAGATCGCCTATGTTCAGAACATATTTCAGAAAAAGAATGCTAGCCTTTCTGGTGCCTTGAGTACAAGCGGAAAAGCCAATACATTCATAACTATGTGGGGGTCTCTTACGTGTCATGCCTACTGCTGCTGGAACAGCGAGTGGCACAACTTTTCAGGTACCTTTATATTGGAGCAAATATGTGGATAGTGCAAACAGTGTATGGAGAGCAATTCCACCATCCTGCGCAGGTTTCATATTTTGAAATGGTGAGACATTGGCATAGCTCGGATGTCGTCTTGGTTACCTCGTAAAAGCCAGTGCAACTTTGTAAGCTGTGGAGAGAAGTGTTGACTGTAGCTTTAAAGTAGGTCTTTTGGTTTTCGTGCTACTTGATACATTGATCTTTTTCCACTTTGTACATTGTACTGGGTTAGCGCATATTTAATGTACCCGAGTTTGGCTCTGAGTGGTCTGCTTCCAAGACCAGCGCGTTGCCCTTGTGCTATCCTCCGTTCATGTAATATAACACCAAGGCTCTCAATCCATAACAGTGAGCTGCTTCATGATGCAGAGAGCCCCTTTCTTTGGGACATTTTGCATCATGACTTAAAGCAGTATTTTAACAGGCGCCATCTTGGAAAGGGAAGACTTGCCAGATAATGTTATTGTTACTTATTTGTATCAGCTCTTTGATAATGTTACTTATGACAACTTTGAGCTGAAGTGAGTAACAATACATTATAGTGAATGAAGAACTGCCGTGTACTATGCGGGAAAGTTGCCCGGTGCAATTTAAGTATGAGCTGTAACATGTAACCACATAGCGAGTGGCTGTGTATTATATTCTAGCAGGACATTTTAGCTTATAGATTAGTGTTTTTGCAATATAGTGCATTTATTGGTGCACAACATTCAGCCTATAAGGTAGATGCTGAGCTTTAGGAATGTATATCCCTCTAAGTACCTAGAGCGTTACAAAGAAGTGCAGCATGATTCTGAGTTGGATATCTAAGATATAGAACTCAATGGAACAGGAACAAAATCCACAAATCAAAAGGCACAACGTATTACTTCTTAAATAGGCAGTATTCAGTTGTACCATAAACATGTCATAGTGTATGAATGTGGCTTTATGGAAGGCCAACCATTCCCCTACGTACAAAAAACATTCAAGCAAATTATAAATGGCACTTGATGGTGTAGTTCTGAAACTGCATGACAAAAGGTTGACACAGGACCTTACACGTCGCCTGCTTTCAGGATTCTTTTTGCCTTCCAAGATTCTTCCCGCCTTTCTGTGGCTGCACCCCTCACTCCACCGATGGAATATATTACTTCCTTGTCCACCCCTAAGCATTCTCCATGCCAGGTGTCCTTATTGAAGCATGTGCAAGGCAAAGGATGCTGCCTGTTTTGTTCTGACCTGATGGGGCCAAGGTCCAGACCCGCCATGCACATTTCACCTACGAGTAGTCGCTACACAACTACTCGCAACAGACATCTTCCACCCCATCCCCACCCTCGCTAGTGCCTGAACAGCAAGCACCCTAGGCAGAACCGCAAATAATACTCAGTAATAATACCCCTTACTAATACTCAAACTCTTAACATCCACCTGATCTATCGCCCGCCAGGTCCTTTAGGCACTTTTGACGAGGACATCAACACTATCCTAACTAGCAACCTCAAAAGTTCCACCCAAGTACTTACCCTTGGGGACTTCAACCTGGGCTATAATGACCCTGTCGACTCATGCGCCAGTACGATTGTCAATACCCTCTCTGATTTAGGTTTTACACAAGGAAGTATGGAACCTACACATGCCAAAGGCTGAATACTTGATTGGATAGCCGACCACAACTGTCTAGCGAATATCACCAATAACTCACCTCTAGCCTGGACCGACCACCATTTGGTATCGTTTATGCTTTCAACTACTCGACCCTTTCCCCCCCACTACCAGGCCCCCCCCTACACTCACAAGAAACAAGAGAAATATTACCGCAGAGAGACTTATCCCTAACATACTCCCCACCCTCAACTCACTTCCCGATAATTTGGACCCAGAGACTCTGGTCGAAGAATATAATAAAATTATGGCCACTTCGCTGGATCATATTGCCCCCCTCAAACATAGATCTAGCAAGCCTAAATCGCACCTAAACAATTGGTTCACACCTCTCCTTAAAAATTTAAGGTTGCAAAAAAGAAACTGTGAGGCCATTTGGAAAAAAGTCCCCTCAGTAGGCAATAAACTTAAACTCTCTAAACTAACCACCCTCTACAAAAAAGAAATCTACCATGCTAAACGTACTTCTTTTGACTCCCGGATATCCAAAGCAAAATCTAACACAAAGTAATTATTCTCCATATTGAAAGAAGTGGAAACCCCCATAGCCCCATTAGATACTTGCACCAACGATAAAAACTGGTGTTCTGAAATCCAAAATGCATTAGCCAACAAGATTGCTACCCTCCAAAACAAAATCACTCCTAAAAAAGCTACTTTAAATGACCCCCCCCCATCTAATCCACCTGAGAAACCCATTCCAAACGAAACCACTCGCTTCAACTTCTCTAAAGTGACTACATTAGAAGTGGAAAAAATCATCTTGTCAATGAAACCCTCAAATTGCCAGGGAGACCTGTGCTCGGCACAGCTCATTAAAGATGCCGCCCGTGACCTCTCCCCTTTCATTACAAAATTAATTAATGCCTCCTTCTTCACTGGCTCCATCCCCTCAAATCTAAAACAATCCTGGGTGCTCCCCCTACTAAAAAAACCTACACTTGACCCGGCCAAACCCACTAATTACAGACCCATAACAACCGTACCCTTCCTTCTAAAAATCTTGGATAAGGTCACTTATGTACAAATGCAGAGGCACCTGGAAGAACACCACCTCTTAGGAGCGAGACAATCAGGCTTCCGGCCCCAACACGGGACTGAAACTGCTTTCATCAACCTGAAAGCACAAGTTGACAAGCTCAGAGACAATGGCCAAGTAGCCCTACTGCTCCTCCTTGACCTCTCTGCAGCTTTCGATTTGGTCGATCACTCCGTCCTGTGCACACACCTCCACAACTCAGCCTACTTCTCGGCCAAGGCTATCACCTGGATCAGATCTTTTCTCAATGACAGAACCATGAGGGTCTTCTGACCTACAGTGGCAGCAGACCCTATACCCATCACGTGTGGCGTGCCACAGGGCTCCTGTGTCTCCCCCACATTGTACAATATTTTTTACCAAGCCCCTTTTCGATGATTTGGATCATCTCGGTATCACCTACACTAACTATGCAGATGATACTCAGATCCTCCTTCCGCTTTCTGGAGATTATGAAAAGGATTTGGCCTTGGTTAATAGAGTATACATCATCATCCAGGCAAGGATGGCCACACATGGGCTATGCCTGAATGATGATAAAACTGAACTCATCATCTTAGGCACCTCCACTACTCTAAAGAAACTACGCCCTGCCTATAGTTCCTTCCTGATCGATGGGAACAGCATCAAAGTGGGACAAGTAGTTAAAACACTGGGCTTTTACCTGGCCTCTAACTTCACTCTAAAAAAACAGGTAAACTCCTTAGCCTCCTCCACGGCATATACGTGCAAATTGATCCGCACTGCCAAACCCTTCCTGTCAGACGCTAGTTGCCTCACCATCGCTAGAGCCCTCATTCTGTCCCGCCTGGACTACTGCAATGCCCTCTATCTGGGATCCTCGAAAGCCACCACTAGCAAACTACAAACTCTTCAGAATAATGCTCTTAGAGCGGCCTTGGCCATTTCTAGAAGAGAGCACATCACTGGACACAGCCAACAGAACAACTGGCTCTCTATCAAAGATAAAATCACCCTAAAAACTGCATCCCTCACTCATAAATCCCTTAAGAACGCCGCCCCTACCTATCTATCTGACAGATTCCATAGACAGTCTTCTGAGAGACTGATAAGAACAGCTTACAAGGATTGCCTTTCTATCCCTAACTTTAAGCGTTCTACAATAGGGGGTAACAGCTTCCCAGTACAAGCAGCTAAATTGTGGAACTCACTACCGCCTACTCTTAGAAGGGACCTACCTTATCAAAGCTTCCAATTGAAGGTAGTCTCATGGTTGAAAAGTAAGCATCAAACTCACGCTGGTGTTTAACTTGCCCCACCCATACCTGCTGCACACTCTGTAACAACTGTGCTTACCTGTATATCTGTACATTACCCTGTGTTTTATTTTTATTGTGTTTATGTATATCTTATGATTGTTGTAACCAAGCTTCGCATATCCATGTAAAGGCTGCGCCCTGTTACCTTAGGGTATGCTCGCACATTACAAATAATAAACCAAACCAAACCAAAGCTACCATAGCGAACCTCATCAATATCCACCTTACCCCATCCAGCATCCATGGACCACCCTCGCACCCTCTCATGCTGATCAATGTTTATTCAGAAGTTGCTCACCTTGATGCCTTCTTCCTCACTGAAACGTGGCTTAGCCCTTCCTGCCCCCATGTTTTTGATGTCCATTTGATTCACTCGCCTCCCAGTTCCCTTTATCACACAGTCATTGTAAGAGTTACTTTTCAAATTTCTGTTCTCCGATCAAGGTCCACAGCAACCGCAGCTCCTGGAAATGAGAAAGCAGAGAAAGACAACAGTAAGAGGCTGAAATTACCAGCTAATTCCCACCGGAGTTCCCTGTTTAGCACAAACTTACCTGCACCGGAGTTCAGCCGCTTCGCTTCTTCTTTCGCGCTGCAGCATTGTCTGCAAAGACATTCTGTAGATTCCGCACCTTGGGAAAAAGAGAGAAAGAGACTAATTAAAGTGCATTGCATCATTCGGAAAGAGAAAACAGTACAAAATAGGTGCCAAAGCTCCTGAGCAGCATTCTACAAAGACTCACCTTCATACCTCCAGCATCCAGTGCATCACAGCCAGGCCTGGACCACTACCCTCAGTGAAGTTACTGGAGTTGGATGCTTACCAGACATCTCCGGCCTGCCTTTTTCATCTTAATACGGTGTGCTCCAACATCCGTGTGCCAGCCAGCCTACCTAGAGGGACACAAAGGGGAGATGGGGGAGAAAGCGGGGGAACACATACTGAATACCTGTATTTACTTCCCTTTAGGTCTTCATCCTGACCCCCCTAGCACAATTTACCAGTGGCTCCAAGTTCATTCGGGTCCCTCCCAACCTCACTGTTCCCTGGGTTTTGATTCACCAGCGGAAAAAAGGAGTGGCTGAGATATTCATTTTAGCAGAGTTATCCAGTGGGGGCAACGCTTCGGAACAGTCTGGACCAGGCCCTCCTGCAGGGCACCAGAGCTAAACCCACAACTCAAGCCCTGCCTCAGTGTCATGGCGTCAGGGGTAGATCAGTTAGCAGCGCTTTTGGGGGGATTTGTGAGCAGAGGTGCACGCAGCCTGTTCAGAGACAAAACGCCATGAGTAAAGAAGTACTGGTCAACAGAGAAAGGACAGAGGACCTGGCAAAACGCCTGATGGTAGCACAAGCAGGTCAGGTCCCACTGCCTGACCCACCTGATGAGGCAGTAGCCGGACAGCCCCATATTCAGGTAACCACCCCTGTGACAGTTCCCCTGGCCCCTTCCGAGAGATTCCTAGGGGACCCACAGAGGTATGATATTTTCATGAACCAGTGTAGATTACACTTCTTGTGCAGGCCTGGTGCCTTTCCTACGGACCAGACCAAGGTTGCCTTTGTGCTAACATATTTGGGCGGTCATGCAGCCAATTGGTCAGTACCATTAGTGAATCAGGACAACTGCATCTTGCATAATTTTGCTGGTTTCCAACGTGAGCTAGACAAGCTCTTTGCACGCAGAAGTCCGGACCAAGCCTTGGATGGGGAGCTGTTGGCCTTATGACATGGACAACAAGACTTATTGGTATAAATCTCCGCTTTTAATCGACTCCTTGCCAAAACAAATAGGCCAGAGGAAAAGAGAACTACCCTTTTTTAACGAGGTCTTCGCAGCAAACTCAAGGATGTTTTAGCACAAGTCGTCAACCCGGCTAAGCGTTGCTCAGAAAATATAGACTTAGTGGTGCAACTAAACCACCGATTACAGGAAAGAAAGACGGACCATTCCCCCTCGGAAGGGTGGCCCTTGTACGTACACTCACATGAAGTACATCACGTTCCCTAGAGGGTCCACCAAAACCCATGCAGGTGGGTAGTGTGAGAGGGCCGCTGTCCAAGGAGGAGAGGGAGATGCGCCAACAACAACAGTTTTGTCTGTACTGTGGCAAAGCAGGCCACTTTTTGAAGGACTGTTCTAACAAGCAAGGTAAACGGCCATTAGGAGTAATTGATGTGCACCCAGCGAACTCAACGGATCCCAAACAAATATCGGAAAACTCCACGACTGGACAAGAGGAGTGATCGGCTTGTCGAGGGAAGAAAAATCAACACCTTACAATACCCATAATCCTCATCAATCCAGGGCAACCTCAGAAGATGTACGCCATGAAAGCCTATTTCAACTGTGGGGCAATCGGAAACTGCATAGATTTGAATGTCGCCCAGAGGATTGGCATACCAGGACAACGGAAGGAGAAGGTAGACAACATAGTCTAGGTAGATGGCTTGCAACTCTCATCTGGACCGGTAACTCAGTGTACTGGAGAGGTTGAACCATTGTGCGGGAACGGTCACTGAGCGTGGATAACCTTCGATCTGATAAATTTACGCCAGTTCCAGCTCGTACTAGGCACGCCCTGGTTGGAGTGCCACAACCCTGTCATGAACTGGAGAGCACACAGTGATCTTCCCTTTGGAGTGCCTTTGTACCTGTTATCCGTTCGTACCCACCGTGACCAAAACACCTGTGTCTAGGGCTCTAAAACTGGGAGCAGCAGTGCTGCTTGGCCTGGCTGGACAATTACCCACCATGTACGAAGAGTACCAAGATGTGTTCCAAAAAGAGCAGGCCAATACACTACCCCCTCATAGGCCATATGACTGCCAAATAGACTTAATACCAGGATCACAGGTTACATGCAGCCGCATTTACGCTCTCATCTAAAAAGAAAATCTTTTACGCGAGTATCTGGTCCAGTACTTAGCAAATGGATTCATCTGACCTTCGAAGTCTCCAGCCTCCTCAGCTCTCTTTTCATACCAAAGAAGGAAGGTAACCTCAGGACCTGCATCGATTATAGAGGGCCTTAACAAAATCACTGTAAAGAATAGGTACCCCCTACCTTTAATTCCAGTGCTGTTAGACCAAGTAAAGAATGCGTAAATAGTCACCAAATTGGACCTACGCAGGGCATACCATTTAGTCCGCGTAAAAGAAGGTGACGAGTGGAAGACAGCCTTCCGCACCAAGTTCGGGTTATTCTGTCATTCTCTTTGGCCTGTGTAACGCCCCGGCGGCCTTCCAATTCTTTGACCGACGTCCTGCGAGGGCTCCTAGATGTTTGCGCCATGGTCTACATTGACGATATATTGATCTATTCAACCACCATAGAGGAACACGTACATCACGTTAGGGCTGTTCTGGATAAGCTCCGACAACACCGGCTGTATGCAAAATTGGAGAAATATTACTTTCATGTGACCAATAGGAAATTCCTGGGCTTCATTTTGACTCCGCAAGGCATCCAAATGGACTTCCGCAAGGTGGAAGCGATTCTGAAATAGCCCTCACCTACATCTGGTAAAACAGTCCAGAGTTTTTTGGGGTTCGCTAACTTGAAAATTTATACCCAACTTCTCAAATTTTGCCCATCCAATTACCTCATTACTCAAGAAGCACGAGACCTTTGTTTGGACCGCAGAAGATGAACAGGCTTTTAAGCAACTCAAAGTGCAGTTTACCTCTGTGCCAATATTAAAACATCCAGATCCTGAACTTCCATTCCTGGTTGAAACTGATGCTCCCAGTGTGGCAAGGGGGGCCGTGCTATCTCAACGAGATCCAGTAACCAATCAATTGCATCCTGTGGCATTCTGGTCCAAGTAATTCTCCCTTGCTGAGTTGAATTACGCAATTACCGATAAGGAGTTTCTTGCGATCAAAGCTGCTTTTAAAGAATGGCGCCACCACTTGTTGGGTGCACGACACACGATTACTGTTTACACAAACCATCGCAATCTGCAATATTTACGGACGGCACAAGCACAATCTCCACGTCAGCTAAAATGGGCCCATTTCTTCTCAGAATATGACTTTACTGTAACATTCCATCCAGGAGTCAAAAACAGAAAGGCTGACGCCCTTTCCCACATTGGGAGTAATGTGGAAATAAAAGATCTGTATGCAGCTCCAGAACCAGTTGCCAAAATACCTGGGAGTAAATTGCTGGGTTTGACAAGTTCCACTCTACCTCCATTGGACCAGCTATGGGCGAAAGTCAGACAATCTTTAAAACCAGAGCAATTGCGGACCTGGTTTTCCCACGACCTTCAACGGACCATGGAAGACGGCCTACCTTACTACCGAGAATGTTTGTATCTCCCGGACATGCCGATGCAACGCAAGGTTTTACACACCAGCAGATAATCCACGAATCACCAAAACCTTGGCAAAAATCCTACTACATTTTTGGTGGCCAACGTGGCAAGCCGGCGTTATACAATACATAAAAACTTGTGATGTGTGCACCCGCAACAAAGCCTCAAAGACTAAACCACCGGGATTACTTCACCCATTGTCCATACCACTGGCTCCATGGCATACGATATCATTGGATTTCATTACACAATTCCCTCCTTGGAATGGGTACAATACCAATACCTTCTAACCAAATGTGCGCACTTCATTGCTCTAAAAGGCCTACCGAATGCTGGAATTCTTGCACAAACTTACCTGACAAACATTGTGCGATTACATGGATTCCCATCTGTAATCCTCTCGGACCGAAGAAGCCAATTTGGATCCAAGTTTTGGAAAAACTGTTGTGACAAAGCCCAAATTGAAATCAGGTTATCGACCAGTCATCTCCTACAAACCGATGGTCAAACCGAAAGGACCAATCAAACTCTAGAGCAATACCTGCGTTACATTTTTGTTCAAGCAGATAGCTGGGTCAACCTTCTTTGGGCAGCTGAATATGCATATAACCACAGTGTCCACAGTTCTACAGGTTTTGCACCTTTCTTTTTCCTCCATGGAAGGTACCCACATACCACAGCTCTTAATCCACCCACACCTTTGGAAATGTCTGCAGTAACATCACTACATACCAGTATTCAAGAAACGTTAAAGCCACCAAAACCCTGCAAGACACCAAAGCTGCCCACAAGCGCTTTGCTGATAAGAAAAGGAGAGATGCGCCTGCATACCGAATAGCAGAAAAGGTCTGGCTATCAACCAAACTCATTCAACTAAAAGGTTCCATCCCAAGTTCATTGGTCCCTATCCTGTTGTGTCAATCTTTAACCCTGTTGCAATCAAACTTGAGTTACCTCCAGCTTTAAAGATACACCCTGTTTTTCACGTGTCACTAATTAAACCCGTACACCCAGGCACATGAAACTCCATACATAATCCTCCTCCAGTAGAATCCATAGATGGGAAAAGAGAATATGAGGTATGGGACATCTTGGATTCCAAAAGTATCAGAAAAAAGATTTGACTATGTGCGTTTGGTTATTCCTTCACCTCTCGTAACGTCTCTGTTATTGAAAGAGGCTGGAACCCTACAGAGAAGAGGTTATGGCATATTCAATTATCAAAATAACATATCGAATGAGTGTAAAGAAAAAAACGATCTGCCTGATTATTCAAGGGCGGAAACTCTGAAAAATCAAGCACCTGACAATGGTTTAAAAAAAGATATGCAGTAATGGTGCGATCTTGCGTTTTCCCTGAAAGATTCAATTGCACAATTGAAAGCCTTTTGGCGTCCCCTTTAGCGTAAAGGCCAATCTTAGCATTGTATCATGGAACACTAGGGGTAATTCCCATCTTGCTTTAAAAAAGGTTTGTGAATCCCTTGCCTGTCACGACTTTATTCTGTTGCAGGAAACCTGGGCTACAGGTACAATGTTTTGGGATGGGTTTGAGATCTTGTATATCCAAGCTAAATCAGGCAATAAGGGTCGCCCAAAGGGAGTTCTTGCTCTCGCAATGCGAAATGATTAATCCCTAAGAGTGGAATCTGTGAATCATATTCTGGATGCAATCATGGTGGTGACATTCCTAATTACAACCGAAGATACTCCAGTACATTTAATGATAGTAAACATCTACTGGAACGCTCTTGAATATTCTGATAGTTTTCTCAAATTGGCAATTCGTAAATTGGATGTATTAATAGATGACTGGATAGGGATTAATCCATGTGGTTCAATCATCCTTGCGGGCGACTTAAATGCTGAATGTAATATGTATAACAGAGGCATGGCCTGGGCAATGACTTCCCAGTGCGATTGTAAGTCTAACGTTAAATGTAAAAGATGGAGGTAGCTTATGGTTGGTGTTTGCGGAAAGCTGGGGCTTAAACATTATGTATAACCTGAAACCAACTTGGTTTGAAAGGGGGGAATCCCCCATAATTGACTACATGTTTGGAAGTACAGATGTATATCTCAGTATTGGTAATATGGAGTTTATTCCCACGGTTTATAGCGATCATGCAATGTTCTTGTGTACCCAGCCATGGTTAAAAAACGGTTGAAAATCGAATGTGTAATGTGAAAATGTCAAAATCAATGTTAAAGGCTCAAGAGTGAAATGGAATCGGGGTAAAACTATGAAATTCAACCATATGCTGCTGATTGAGTCTGAGTCTTTCCCCTTGGAGTGAAAACTCAGGACCTATACAGTTGAGAATTTTAGTGGGCATTTTGAGATTGTGTTGTGTAGATACTGTACGAAGGACTCTGTGTCTAGAAAATGGGCAACTGTTCACAAGCATAAATATGATTTAGAAACTAAGCAGCGAAAATCCCTCAGAAATTCGTGAGATAAAAAAATTAAATCTGGATGTGGAGTCGGCCAGAATCAGAATAGAAAGTTGTAGACAGAGCTATAAGAATTGGTAAATAAACCATTGTGTAGTTATTCAAGAAAAAGATGCTGAATCCTTGTTTCACACCATAAGGGATTCCAAATCCAGATCCTTCTGGTCATTAATAAACAGTACAGAAAAAACGCAACACCAGCTTGCCGTAAAACCAATAAATGCAGTAGTTTGGATAACACATTTCGAGAATCTGTATAGTCAATCCACATCTGCAGCAATAGATTGGAATAAGATAAGTAATACCATATGGGTCTTGGACATATCTATTAGGAATATAAAAGGCCATATACTTAAGTCGAAGGCTTCAAATACTCCAGGCCCTAATCATTTGTTGTCTAAAACACAAAGATAATATGGAGTTATGGGCACGTATTTTACACATTCTATTTACTGATGTCCTTGCCAAGGAGACGATACCTGAGTCATGGCTTTTGTCCTATATAGTATAGTGGTGATATTTAAGAAGGGTAATAGAATGTGCCCCAATAATTACTGTCCAATTTCTTTGATGAATGTCGATGCCAAGATTTTTAAATCTATTGTGCTCGACAGGCTGCTTACAAGGATTGACGATGACAACATACTCGACATAAGACAAATTGGATTCAGAAAAGGCATAGGTACTGATGCTGGTGAGATGTTACTGACTCAGCTACAAGGAAATGTGCAAGCCAAGGGGCAAGGACCTCTTTATGTTGCATCAATGGACCTATCATCGGTTTTCGATAAGGTTGATAGATCGACTTTATGGAGAAGACTGATGGAATTGGGTATAGTTAGCGATTTACTTGCTATATTGGTTATCCTTTACTCTAACACATTGATATGTGTAAGGCTAAATAGCAAAGGCCTTATGTCAAATGCCATCAGGGTGTCGAACGGCCTTAAGCAAGGCTGTGCCCTTGCCGCAATCTTATTCAATATGTTTCTTCGGCTGGGCAATATTTGGATGGGAAAGGTCTTGTCTGTCCTAAATTGGTTAAACTGAATGTACAATGGTGCGTTATGCAGATGACTTTCTGTTACTTGACACAACAAAAATTGGGCTGCAGCGACTGATTAATGCGTTTGTCCTGTTTATAAAGGATCTGAAATTGAAAATAAATGCCTCAAAATCGGTGATAATAAATTTGGGTAAAAGTATCAGGAAAACTGCAGGCTTCACATGGAATTGTATTGGTACCAGAATTAAATCACAGAAAATATTGAAATATCTAGGCTTCCAATTTACAAACATGCCATCGAACATCTTTATCAAAAATTGTTTGAAACAGAAGGCGCTTGCTGCTGCCAAGCAAATAAAAATTATTGAAAGAAAATACGGGAGATACTCCCTATATGCTTGTATTGAATTTTATACCAAGAAAATAATACCGAGGCTTAGTTATGGTGTGGAATTTTTACCTGATTCTTTATCACCATACCTCAAGACAAATGAAGGCATGATATGGCGAAATAATATGATACAAGCTTGGGTTATCTTCTCTAGAAAGCTGCATGCTATGGAAAAAAGCTGCCTTACTAAGGAAATGTATGCTGAGTGAAAGTAATGATATGATATGATATGATAAGGCATTTGTAACGCGCCTATACACAAGTGTTTCAAGGCGCGACGAGGCAGGGAGGGGGGAACAAGGGGAAGACAGACAACGATCCTACTAGGCCAGGTGTCATTCAGAACGCGCAAGTGCAGGGGTAGGGGGAAGGGAAAAAGTGCAAGGGGAGTGGGGGGGGGTGCAGTACAAATAAGTAGAATAGAAATAAAATAATAAATAAATAGGGCCAGCTGGTGGCAAGTGCAAGGTAAGTGCAGACAAGTGCTGGGGGGGGGCTGTAGTGATACAGAGACAGTCCCGCAGTGCAGGGGTTGCCAGGGAGGCAGTGCAAGTGAAGAGTGACTGGGCCCAGGACTGAGGTCGGTGAGAGTGGCCCAGTTGCAGAATCAGTGCAGTATTGGTGAAGAATTTAGCAGGGGAGAGGGAGAGAGAAAGCAGAAGTGAAAAGGAAGGTTTTGAGGTGCTTCCGGAACCGGAGATGGTTCTCCTCAAGTTTCAGGGAGGCAGGAAGGCTGTTCCATAGGGAGGCCCCTGCCGCGGAGAGAGATCTACCCCCAGCTCGTTGCTTCGAGAAGCGGCTGACCCTGAGGGAGTTGGAGACGGATGAGCGTAGGGCTCGGGAAGGAAGATATTTAGGAAGATAGAGTTGAAGGTATTTCAGGAATCAATTATATTATCACTTAGCACAAGATAAAATCGGTCAATTCTTCTGTGGGCTGGTGGTGTGAAGTGAACGTTAATAAATTTAGGCTTATTGATGCAAATTCTGCTTGACAATCCTATGAAAGTGAAATCCTTGATAAAAACACTTGACTGGGTTGGTAACAATGTCACTCTTTTAAACTCAAACATATATTCCCAAACCGTGTCATTCTGGAAATGGATTCCGGAACCCGAATCATATATTCTTAAATACCCAGCAAGTACGATTAGGAATTGTACAATGCGATTCAGATCAAATGTGATGAACACACAGGAAATTAGAAATATTCGTTATCCTGTCTTGTGTGAATATACATTTTGTAGGCATTGTCTCATCTCGGAAGAAAAAGAAACTCTATATCATTTGATACTAATGTGTCCAAAATTATTGCCAGAAAGAATAGAGTACTTTGAGCAATTTGTGACAGATACCTCCTATGTAAATCGTGGCTTGTTATGGTTTGAAATGCTACATGGAAAATCAATGGCACTAAAAATTAGAACTCTTGCTTTTTTAAAGAATGTCTCTGCGCTGGAATGGCATAAGATTGTATTTTACATTTTTGTTTAGATATATTTTCTGTCTAAGGAATTTATTTTAATGAATCAAGTGACTCAATAGAATGTAATTTATTATGTATTTTAAAATAATCTCGCTTTTATGATCTTAAAAGAACGTTTTGTCTTATCGATAGGAAAAAATATATATATAAATTGATGTATCCTAAGTTCTGAAATTATGTAAATTTGTATATTCGTGATTTTGTTAATTGTTGTTCTTTTTTGACATGTTTGTAAAGGTTTATATAAACCAAAACAAATAAAAGAAAAAAAAAAGATTGCATTACCTCGTTGATTGGAAAGGGTACAGCGTGTTCGATAGGACATGGGAACCAGCTGAAAACATTCATGCCCCTTGTCTACTAACTCATTATCACCGCAATTATCCCACCAGGCCAGGACCTGGATTGGTTATCCTTGGGGGGTTGAGGGGGGCTTTGGAGGGGAGTGCTGTCACGATTCCAGTAAGGGCACAAGGCATGTGTATTAGGACCAGGGGTACATCCCCCCATGACAATGTAGGGAGAAGGTGGAATTGCAAGGTGGCTGGCTGGCATAGGCATTCGATGAGAGTTTCATTGACCCACACCAACGTGGCTGCCAAGAAAGAACCCACTATGGAACCTAAGGTGGCCCCTGGCAGGTACAAAGATCTGACATCCCTGGTGGTCTAGTGTTGACAGGGCGCGGCCCGAGGCTATAAAACCATGGCGCGGGCCACACCCTGTGCTTAGCGTTTCGTCTGCTACCTACCAGAGTAGTGTCATGCTTACCAGTCCTGTTCTTCCCCCTATCGCCCCATTCTCACCCTTTACCCCATCCGTTTCTGTCCCCCTCCTCTTCCACACCCCCTCCCTCTCAGTTCTACTGCACTACTCTCCTTCTTCCCTTCTGTTTAATTGCTCTGCTTACTTTGTTTTGTTGGTCTGATTCACAATTGTAAATTGCTTCTACTGTTACTGTTATAATGTTAATTGTTTTATGTATCCTGTTGTTAAAATGTGCAGTGTTTTGGTGTAAAGCGCTATATAAACTAAATAAATACAAATACAAGTAACTGGAATCGGATGCTTACCAGACATCTCCGGCCTGCCTTCGTCATCTTAATATGGTGAGCACCAACATCAGCGCGCTAGCCAGCCTACCTAGAGGGGCACAAAGGGGAGGTGGGGGAGAAAGCGGGGGGAACACATACTGAATATTTGTATTTGCTTACCTTTAGGTCTTCATCCCGACCCTCTAGCACAACTTACCAGAGGCTCCAAGTTCATCCGGGTCCCTCCCAACCTCACTGTTGCCTGGGGTTTGATTCACCATCGGACCAGTGGGGAAAGGAGTGGCTTGGATATTCATCTTAGCAGAGTTATCCAGTGGGGGCAACGCTTCGGAACAGTCCAGACCAGGCACTCCTGCAGGGCACCAGAGGTAAGCATTACAGAGAGTTGGAATTAGAGAAGCGTAGGGCTCTAGCAGGGGAGTATTTAGGGAGGGGAAGTTGGAGATAGCATGATCATAGGCTCCAGAAGGCCTTGTGGATGATGCAGGGGGTCTTGAATTTGATCCTTGCAGCCACCGGGAGCCAGTGGAGAGATTTTAGGGCTGGAGAGACACAGTCCCTGGGCTTGAGGAAAAGGATAAGTCTTGCAGCCTTATTATGGATTAGCTGGAGGGGGTGAAGAGAGGAGAGAGGCTGTTGCAGTAGTCCAGCCTACAGAGAGACAATGAGCTTCTGGGGGAAGGTGAGAAAAGGAAGAATGCCTCTGAGGAGGTGGATCTGAAAGTGGGACTTTCTGGTAAGGTCCATGATGTGAGGGGAGAAGGAGAGAGTGGAGTTGAAGATGCCCCCCCACACCCCGAGGTTTTTGGCCTCATAGGATGGTGGGGGTAGAAGGCCCAAGCAGGGTGGCCAAAGGGTAGGAGGCAAAGAACGTACATGTGTCCCGATGAGGAGGATCTCTGTCTTACTGGCATTGAGGCAGAGATTGTTCGCTGAGCGCCATGCCTGAATGGCGGACAGATAGTCGGGGATGAGAGAGGAGAAAGAAGGGGGAAGTAGAGGGAAGTTTGAAGGAAAGCTGTGTGTCATCAGCATAACACTGGAAATGAGGATGGAAGGAGGAGATCATATGAGCAAGAGGGGCAAGATAGATATTGAAGAGTGTTGGGAAGGAGAGAGGGTCTTCCCACCCACCTAGGCGATACCGAATGAGAAATAAACGCTATGAGAGCCCATCCAGGGAGTGGTGGATAGGGGGTGCACATAGAGGAGGGTGGACGATCACCTAAGTATATGCATTACAAGTCATATGGTAGATTTGGGTGTTAACGCCATTTTAGCAGTAGTCGGCCATCTTAGAATTTAGGCCCAGGCATGGCAAACAGCATTTAGTCCCTTGCATGAGCGCAGACACCACCCCCACCCTGGCTAGATTTCACAGATCCATGAAATCCTCCATTGTCTAAGAGGTTACAGACCTATGTGCCCTGCAATGTCATGAGAAAGGAGCACAGCGCCTCTTAGCAGTCCCATCCCACAGAATATATAGCAAGGCCCTCCTGACACCAACAATCCCAACATGAGAAATACAGCTTTGTAGTGCTTTCATCCTGAGACCCCCACTTGCCACAGTACTATCCAAACCCAGACCACCGACCATAAAACCTTTACACCCCTCGATCGATCACTAAGATCAGAAGGCAGGGCTAGCGTGCCTTCAGAAATGGGTCACAAGATTTATGCAGCAAGGTGCAGGGTGGCATCAAATCATAGCCTAAAACTCAGGTGGCGGACCTTGGGAGTTGCTGATCTGTCTGGGAGCGAGTGGAACATGTGAGTTAGTGTGACCTCGACTCTCCCCCGTGCCCATCCCTATATCTGCCAGGTCCATTGTTACAATGATAAGAAACATTGTTTCTGCAAGTAGCTAATTGTTAGGCTAGCTTCATTGCGGATGACGAGCCCAGTAACGCTGACATGTACGAAGATGGACAAATGGCCTGGCATCCCAAATGGAGCATGACCTACATGTATAGGGCTCCTCCAATTTGTATTGTAGAATTGTACTATATCTAATTACATCATCAGTGATGTCGTTTGTGCTTATAACGTGCTCCACATACCTACGGAGGCCAGAATGTTCAGCAGCGGCACAGTTCTTTACTGATGCACTTCTATTTTGTAGAAATAAATACTTGTTGTCCTTGCAAGCAGTGTCTTGGGCCTTTTTCCCAAGCGGGTTGTATTTTTTCTGGTGGGAGCGTGCAGGGGCATGCTGTCATTTGGTGACCCTGACGTGATCCCAGCGACCCCTGCACTGGCAGAAACTTCCAGGCTACTTCTCCAAAGGGGCTGCACGCACCTGCATCGACCAGTCCCCAGACGCTTCCTCCCCAGAGGTTTGCATTAGCCTTTTTGTACAAAAGTCTTGTCTGCTCTTTGAAACGGGGCTTGGCTCCAGAGAAACTGCAGGCCGTTGTTGGAACCCTGTGACGGAGGATATGTGAGTATACCCTTGCAAGTGGACGGGCATATGGGGAAGAGAATTGTTTGCGAGCGAGTGGAGGACGATGTATGGTGTGGGTGCCATTTTTTTGCCTTTTATTATTATTGATTTTTTAAGGTGAACATTACGGAAAGGAAAACGGGAGTGTAGGGAGCCTCCCAGAATGAAGGGAGAACAAGGTACCTTTTACATTGTGTAACAGAGGAAAAGGAAATAAATACAGGGTCCCCAATAGAGGGTCCCCACATAATTAGTGGGCTTGGATATAGTAGTGGTTGTTATGTTGGCTTGTTATTTTAGCTTATCTTTATAGTGGTTTGTGATTTTCTTTTGTGTAGGGTGAACGCTAGAGGAGGGTCGTTGTTAAAATAGCAGCTTGTTTGAGTGTGTGGAGTGTGAGAGTAGGCGCGTGGAGAGGGGAACAGCAAATCGTTTATTTTTGTTGTGACATTTGCAGCCTGTGCAGCGCCTAATTAGAAGCGTAAGCCTTGTCCGGCAATCATACACAGGATGAAATTTTGGTTAATAGGATCTATGGTATGATTGAGACCTGGATGGTGACTGGATGGTGACTAACAAACTTGCACTGAATAAGGGTAAAACAGAGCTGCTGGTGGTTGGCTCTCCTCATACGATCCAGGAATTAGGCCCCATATATGACAGTGTGAGATCAGTGGGATAAAAATGTTCCCGTCAAAACGTTGGGCATCACCTTTGATCAACATCTTACTATAGAACCGCATGTAACTGGGATTGTCTCTTAATGTGTATATTATACAAAATTATTTGCACACATTAGGCCTCTTATTTCACAAGCCAATGCGGAGACCCTGGTTAGAGCAATTGTTGCCTCAAGAATAGATTATTGCTCCAGCCTATACTAATGGGTATGAATACATTGCTCTGCAAAAGACTGCAGGTTTCGTAAAATGGCGCTGTTATGGGCCTTTCTAGAAGGGATCATGTCTCCTCCACTAGAAGGGCTCTTCATTGGCTGCCGATTGAAGCAAGAATTTGCTTCCGCCTCCTGGGCATCACCCAAAAGTGTAGACAGGGGAAGATGCCGGGTTACCCCCAAGCCTTGCTTGTGAATAAAACCAACAGTAGAACATTAAGGTCAAGCAGGATCAGTTGATGGTCCCTGTGTAGAGCAGAGAAAGCTATTAATGGAACCTTCTATGCCTGTGCGCCAAGGGCATGGAATGACCTACCTTCGGAGCTAAGAAGTGTAGAAGCTATAGAGGTCTTCAAAAAGAAACTGAAGACATTTCTGTTCTCCTAATGTCTGTTATAGAGGACTGTAGTTACTCTTGACTAGCTAATACCCCCCCCTGATTTTATGTTTTAAGTGTCTTTTGTTTTTGTCAAGCAGCTTTAAGCCTCAGGGTCCATGGCCTGCTCTATAGAAATTGAATACAGTAAAGTAAGGACGCTTTAGAGTACACACATCGCTGGAATGTGAGGGGAGACCCTGTTAGACTACATGTACAAGGCCTTGCCCTTGTACCAGGAAACATTTGAGAATTCCATGAGCAGTAGGTGGCAGAAACATAAGGGGGGATGCCTTGCTCCTGGCCAGAGCAGGGCACCCATAATAAGGGAATTCTGGAGCATTTGACTACATTTCTAGCACCAAATTACAAGGGCAAATGGCTACAGAACAGAAAAGCTATATTAGACTTATGGTAGATGATTGAGGACATGGAAGATTCCGATGAGGGAGGGGCACAGAGTACTCACGAAGGGCACAAACAAGTAAAAGGGGGTGGGACACGGACAGCTGCAAAGGAATATATCCATTGGCAGCGCTCCCAACAACGTGGTACATCAAGCTAAACTATCTGTCCACCCGGCTATGCCCCTCCACCCCCATATATACCCACCCCAGTAAACGCTCCGCCTCAGTACTGCAGAGGGAGTTAGAAGGAGCACAAGAGTCTTTGTGGGCAGAGCTAGCGCGACTGCAAGCAGTACAGAGCGAGGCGAACGGGAGCGGGCTAGATGAGTGGAAGGTGTGGGACATTTTGTTTATATTGGACAGTACGGCAATAAAGGATGTATATATTGAGAAGAAAGAGGGCGGACAAGCAGGCAGCACATGGTTCGAAACTGTAAGGTCAGACATAAGTTTAGGAAGGGATCCGGGAGATGATGGGTGGAGTACCATGGATGAGTTTGAGGATGACGGTGAGGAGGAAGCGTAACAGGCACCGGAAATAACACCTTGAGTGGACATTTTGTGGGATGAGAGGGTAAGGAGGTTTGTCCGGATGGCAGTAGCGAGGAAAAAGGGAAGTGCCAGAAGAGAGGAAAGGAAAGGAAGGAAAGAGAGTAGGCTTACAGATACCACTGATCCACAAGGGTGTGGGTAGGGCACAATATGTTCCCTGGGCGCAGATGGACAAGAACAATTGATCAAAGTGATCCCACCATTAACAGTAAGGGTGTGGAAATGGATATTCACATTTGAAAAACAAGACTGCGGGTGTACCCCTTGCTGTGCGAGATATGAAGTTTATTAGTGCTGATAGTGGGAGATCAGACTGGGGACCTGTGGATTAAAGCGGGAAACCCAGGAGTGAGGTTAGACGACAATGCGCATGACGGCGCACTGTTTAACAACATCAGAGCGCAAGTGTGGGACGCGCTTCGGTGCCATACCCTGACACATCAGACCTACAGTCAATTATGCAACATACTATGGGTGATGACGAAGACCCCGTGCAGTACATTAAAGTTCAGGAGATGTGGAGGGCAGGGATGGGGGACCAGTGGCACAGATCAGTTCTTCTTTTTTATTTCGTTATCAAAAGGGGTTTACCAAAAGAAGTACAGAAGACACTAGATAAAATTGTGGGCATTGAAGCGAAAGGATGAGTGGAAATTCAGACTATAATAAAAACACCAATGCAAATGAATAAAGGAATGTAAAAGGCAAACGGCACAGCAGTTACAGGCAAATGAGTCAAAACTGGTATAAAGAAAGTTGGCTAAAATAGCCGTAGAGGGCACAGTGCCCACGCCTGCACAAACAGACGATGGATAGCACACAAGCGCCCACAGATGTCGGAGTAGCAGCGTTTTGGCCAGGAGGAGGACATGGGCAGTGGGGAGGTTAACCGCAGTATCTCACCCAGGAGCGGCAGCAAGGAGGTCAGCAGCGTGGGAGGGGATTTAGAAACATGGGACCAAGATGAACAGGCACGGAAATGGTTACATGCACACACCCAACAAAGTTTAGAATGGCAGCAGAGTGCCCTACCGAGGGGTGAGTGTGATGGGAAAGAACCCTTTCACGGTGCCCGGGACAAACACATACCCGGATTAGGACAGCCTACAGAGAGCGCATGCGTTCCCAGTTCGATCTATGACAGTTTGCCCTTGGTTGGCCCAGAGATGGGAAACAAACACTTCATTTTTATAGTCGACACAGGTGCCACAAAATCATGCATCAGTGAGGGAGATTTCCCACTATCGGGCCAAACTCTTGACACACAGGGCTTCTCTGGGGCTATCTCCACTGTTCCATACACTGAAGAGGTTGGCATCAAAATAGGGAGGAAGGTGGTGCGGGCCCCCCTGCTATATTCTAAAAGTTCCCCAGTGAACTTGTTGGGCAGGGATCTGCTTAACAAACTTAACATGGCAATATCTTTTACAGACAGTGGCATAGTTTGCGCCACGCCAGGAATGTGCGCCATGAGGGCGATGCTAATAATACGTGCAATGGAAGGCAAAGCAGTGATTCCCATAGACTCGGACATGTTTGTGTATGGAATAACTGTGCTTGTGGTGGTAGTGCCCCAGATTGGCAAACGGTGTTGGGAAGTGCCCACAGATTTCATATTTCACCATGTAGTGGCCCCCTGAGTTGACGGCAGGTACAATACTGTCTCTGGATTTCCAAGGGTTGGGTATTTCTGCGAAAAGGATTGTTGTGATAGGGACTGACCAATACGGATGCGAGTGGCGCACAATGCTTTGCATTGACGCCATGGTGCCTCTGAAAGAGGTGACTGACGCAGAATTGTTTGAGGATAAACCAGACGATAGAGAAATATTCCCAGCGATCTGTATCCCCTGTGAAATAATGGTGCAGTACTGCAAGGTCCAGTGTCCCATGACGGCCCTTGTGGCCCCATCCCAGTTTGTTGAGGCAGATTTAGATGGAAAGATCCCAGTACACATAACACTGAAACCTTGAGCAGTATTACCATTAAACAATATCCACTCTCCAGGGAGGCAGAGGAGAGAATTAAGGATACCATTGGTTCCTTACTCAACCAAGGGATAATGGTACCATCTACCTCCCCATTTAACACAGTTCTATACCCTGTTAAAAAGGCCACAGGGGGAACATGGAGAATTATCCTGGAGGTGCGCCCTCTAAATGATGTGGTGCAGCATGAGTTTCCTGCTGATCCTTAACCTGCTACGATCTTGTGTGGCATTCCCAAGGAAGCAACCCATTTCATGTAGTGGACCTCAAAAACACATTTTTCTTAATACCATTACACACAGACTCACAGTATCTCACTGCTTTTACACATGGGGAAGGAGGTTTGAACACGCAAGATTACCTCAAGGGTACTGTGAGAGCCCCAGAATTTTCAACAGAATACTCCAGGCAGACTTAGGCAACATACAATGTCCAGCACGATCATCCAGTAAGTCGACGACCTGGTGGTGTGCAGCGACACTGCAGACAAGACTCAATTACACTTTTACAGCTCCTGGCTCGCAAGGGATACAAGGTTGTCAGCGTTATTTTGGCAAGGCATAACGCATGCATCAGTGCTAGAGTCTTTTAAGGTCGCTCATCAGCAACTGATGTCACAATTAATTTTGCGGCACTGTAATAACTGATAAAAGCAGACAAACTTTAACAATTATATCTTTTATGCCACCAAAAGTTCTTGCTTCCATTTACTTTGTCCTTTAGTCCCTTTTGAGGGCAGTAGTCAAATATTTCTCCACCTTAACATGGGTCCACATATGGCCTGTGTGGGTGTGTGGAGTGTGTCCTTGCCAAAGTGATATGATATGGCATTTATAACATGCCTATACACAGGTGTTTCAAGTGGTGTAAAGGCCTGAGAGAAGCACTCATTGGTGAGCTAATTAACTTTAATTCAATTAAGCACAGGAGCAATTGGCAACCCCAGCCTCCCGCGCCACCTCATGCCACTGCACACCAACCGGCCACTGGATGTCCTCGTCCTGGAACACAGGACCACGAGCGCGGGGGCAAGAAATACTGAGGGCATGCTGCAGGGGTGGAACATTAACTGTGAATACCAAAATGGGCAGTCAAGGAAAATCAGAGTGTTACAAAGGGTGGCAGGGAGGTCCATGTAGAGGTTTTACCCTAAGGGTCCTGACAACACATCACTTGTCATTCTTGGTGTTTTTACTGCTAACCGTGTTTTTATCGCAGCCCCTTTACATGTTGCCATTTTAACCATGTAGTTTTTACTGCAACCGTTTTCACCAATTCTTTAAAAAAAAAAAATATGTATGTGTTATGCGTTTTGGGTTAAGGGAATCCGGGCTGATGTGTGGCGAGGTGATAGGAGTTGGTTAGATGAGGGCCTGGGGGCCACCCACCACCCATTTAAAGAAAAACAAGAAATTAGCCCAAACAGCTGTGGTGACAGCTGCACGGCTAAAAGAAAAACAGTTAAAGTGGTCCCAGTGAAAACACATTGACCAATTTTAACTTTTCTCAAAATCTATCTGTGAGATTTGACCGTGCTCGCCTAAGCATTTGTCGGGATGTTGGGTTCACATACTGGTCAGCAGCCTTTGCAAGCTCCCTAGGGTCTGTGATATTCTTGTCGACTAGATATTGGTGTAAATCTGCTTCACATTTGTTTAAGAATGTTTGTATGCAACCAAATATAACATTCCTTTTAATGTGACAAGTCACCCACCCACTCAGATACTTCAGACACAAATGTGTAGACACCTCAAACATTTGATTGCAAAAGAGCCTGAGAGTGGCCACTTTGATTTTGAGTAAATGTGCCTCTTCTTGTAATCTAGCTGAATGATACCAGTGCATTGGGTCGGTAAACTACTCATTAGGGCTGCAACTCTCAATCCCTCATCTATCTCCTGAAGTTGGAAGGCTAATTCTAGTGCCTCAAACCAGTCCGAAATATAATTCCCAACCCTATAAGCGTGTGCTAAATCCTTGGGGATCTGACCCCTGGGTTATTCCTGGTTTGCAGTACTACTCTTCTGCTACTAGAGGAGTCTCTGTGTGCGTCCCTCTGTTCCTCAAGCTCTAACTTGCACAACATCGCCCAATCTTTCTGCTTCTAGTTTGACAACAATATGACATCAGGTGGGTTTTGGCATTTATAACTGTATTATCTAGTAGGTCACTGTATGAAACCAGATCTACTATTACTTTTACATTTAACCAAAGTTTTGCCACCAGGTTTTGCGGATTCACTTTTATATTTAGTTTAAATCATGGGTGCCCAGTGTTCAAGTTAGTCCATGGCTGTTGGATTAATGTGATTTCAGGAATGTAAATGTAAATCACAGTGCAGTTGCTGGTATTTCAGTAGACCGTTCTCGGCAAGAGTATACATTTGTATTATACTTTCTCAAGCATGGGGTCAGGCATGGATTCACATGCTCATGAAGATTCTCTGTCATCAGGCTGGGAATCCTCGGTAAAAGAAAACAGTTTAACTTTCACTTTAAAACTGTGTTTCTTCTCTAAACCAATCACTGTCCTCTGGGTCAGACTGCCCCATCCAATGATAGCCCACTCCCTAAACTCCACCCTGTGGGCCATCTTCAGATTTTTACTGCACGCTTCAGTGTTGGCATCCTCAAGTTTCTCTCTGAGCTAATTTCGTGTTTTTTTGAATTTATTTCCAAATTAGTTATAATTTTGACAGTTTTTTACTTGATCATTTTCGACGGAGGACAGAGACCGGCAGCGGGGATCCGCTACCAGCGAAGATCTTCATCAACATCGGATTGCCATCGAAGTTTCAAGAAGGCCCGGCCTTGGGCCTACTTCGTGCCTTTCAGCCATGACTGAAGAGAAGAAAGAAAGTCGAATCGAAGCCTCTTCAAACTATGCGCAAAATATGTATTAAAAAACTGTTTAGTGGAAGATCGGCATCATAAATGCCTGCATCCGGACCACGATGAGGAGGGATGCAAGGTGTGCCGTGGTTTCTCAAAGAAAACCAAAAAAGACAGCTACAGCAGACTGTCAGCGTGGCTCAAGTCGAGCAAGCCCACTGACTCAGCCGCGGGGCAGGGTCAAGCCTTATCTAGCACCGGCCGGTCCGAGGAGCGAACTCCCACCGGGAGGATGTCGAGATCCTTTGAGTACATACCGCTCGCAGTGGCCCAAGTGAAAGGCCAAGCTCTGCTCCGCTAGCGCTGCTGGGTCGCTGCTAATGCGGGTCCCGAGTCGGGCGGAAGGCGATCTCCATCACAGTCTGTCTCCATGGTGAGCCTACCGATGAAAGGGACCACTTCAAAGAGAGAGTCCCTAACACCGTCCATACTCTGTGTGTCCGTAGATAGGCCGATGAGGGAGAAGTCCGTAGAGGAGTCGTCGAAGCTGGCTAAAACCTTGCAGCATGCCAGGTCAACTGAGTCGAGGAAGTCAACGATGTCTACTGCAACAGCATTGAAGGAGAGTGGGTCTGCGAAGGAAGTGATGACCACTCCACAGGTGTCCTTCCCCCCGACGCGAGATACAGCTGCGGAGGCAGCGACAAAGACGACGGCCACTCTGGGGTCAGGGAAGGACCTGGCGACCGCACAGACCCAGTAACCTTCTGACAAGTAGAGAGCGACGGTCCCCCCGGTGGACCTTCCCCGGTATGTGGACCAGCGGGCTGCTCTGGATAGGCCGTAGCAGATCTACTTAAGTACCGACGATGACAATTAATTTTTAAATTTATTTTATTTATTTAAATTTATGCAGCACACAAACAGCCATTGGGCGTCAAGGCGCTGTTACATCCTTAGTTACATGAGGCCTCTGAGTGGGCTTTGGAATCAATGCAAACTTAATACATACATTACATATATTGCAGGCAGGTATAATGATAGCATTGTATTCAGATTGCACATAGTTAAGGTTTAGGTGAAGAGTAGAGTCTTGACAGATCTGCGAAAGGCTATGTGGGAGTTTTCAGCTCTTCGGGACGGTGCAAGGGCTTTCCAGTACAATAATCTGCAGGACGATTGCTACAAGGATCACGAAGGGTCTCCTGCTCGCAGGAGGAGGCACGTCAGCCCAGACCCTATGCCACTTGCTCCTTTCATCCCTAAACCTAGGGACGTGTCACAGAAAATTCTAACGACCCTGCACACACTGGTCACTGAAATCCAGCAGAGGATGCCACCACAGGGACCTACACCTTAATGGGATACGCAAGAGCCTCTGAGGCTAAGCTTGCCCACGCAGAAGAGAAAGGACAAAGGGGGCGCTGGTTCTCAGCATCATCCGATGACTCGAAAAAGGAACGGACACGGGCACAGACACAGCTACCATGGCTATGGACACCGACAAGGACGACAACTTCATCGTGGCTGATGGAGAAACGCTGCACGCAGACGAGCCCCATTGGCCCTCCCAACCGACGAAGTTGGATCCTTTCATTCCATCATGTCAAGGGCCTCTGAACAGTTTCATTTAAGTCCCTGAGGAGACCAAGAAAGAAGGCTTACTGTACCAGCAGCACGAGTCGAGTAGAAAGACCATCATGCCTGTTCCCTTCCTGGACGACATCTGGGAGGAAGGCCTAGCTCCATTGAGAAACCATTTTCTGTATAGCCACAACCAAGTGGCACAGGTTGGAGAAAAAGTACAGTGTTGCAGATTCAGCTCCCAGGTGCTTAAGGTCTCAGCCCTCGCTTGATTTGGTGGACTCTGCCCCAGCCAGGATGCGGTCAGCGAACCCGTCATCGGCAGCCATGGTACCTCTGGACCAGGAGGGGAAGAAGCTGGATGCAGTGGGCCAGAGGATAATTTATACAGCAGCCTGTACCATCAAGGCAGCTAACGCCCTAGCCATTTTGTCCCAATATGACCGGGAACTATACTTCAAGTTGAGAAAACTTTGGGGGGACTTTTTTTGTCCTCACCCTTCAACCTCCGCGACTAATAACAAGATACCAGCTTTTCTGTGTTGCAATGATGTGTGTAGAAAACAAAGACACAGAGTTCCCCTACTTCGTTTGTCAAAGCTGAGAGAAAAGGGGATTGTACACTCATCTATTACTGCGCCACGCATAGGTTTTGCTTTTTTCCCCATATTTTATTAGTGGCCCATAGTGATAACACGTGTTTCGGCACCCTTAACGTGCCTTTTTCAAATCAGGGCAATAAGGTACAAGTTGCTATCTCTGGCTTAAGGTTTACTTCCTTTGCCTTGGTTATTATTTGCCAAATTTTACAGCCTGAAAAATCATGGCGAACAGTTCACTTATATATGTCAATATTTCCAAATTTCTAACTTTACATGGAATATATTTTCAAAAAAGTTTTGTTTTACGTATATTTAGAGCATAGTCACGTGTCCTTTTGTTCCCAAGCCTCATGGGGACTGTAGATAATATATTAAGACCGAAAGTTAAAACTGCAAAAGCATATTTGAAAGACTCAACTGCAGCAAAAAATATAATTGAAAATATCAAATGGCATCCAACTTATCTACTTGCAACCTGGGACGTTAAGGCTCTATATATGTCTATAGGCCATGACCTCGCCTTAGACGCAATTGATCATACCTTCAGACATGAATCGGCATCATATCGTCCATTTATCTGTATGCTCAAAGAGATGCTCATGGCTACATTGGATAATAGCATCTTCACGTTTAACAACAGCTTTTACAAACAAAAGCGTGGTGTAACTATGGGGGTGAAATATGCGCCTGCATTAGTGAATCTAGTAATGGGTATGTTCAAGGACGTACGGATTTACACTACCGAGACATACAGTCAACATGTTGTGAAATGGACTTGTTACATTGACTATGTTTTGTTTATATGAGATGGAACATCTGAAGAACTGGAACTTTTTAGACAAGAAATAAACCAGAATGACTTAGGCATCGAGTTCACAGGAGAATCTAGCAGATCAGAGATTAATTATTTGGATGTGACAATCTATGTATCAGAAAACTGTCTCAAACCCAGAACATATCGGAAGAGTACTGAAGTGAACTCCACACTACATGCCACCAGTTGTCACTATGAACCTGTGATTCAAAATATCCCTAAGGGCGAGTATATCAGAGCGAGGAGGAACTGTCATGAACAAACCAATTTTGAGGAAGAATGCAAAATCCTATCTACCAGATTTAAAGCAAGAGGTTATTCTGGAAAAAGTATCACAACAGCCTATAATAAGGCGTACCAAACACTGAGATCACAAACACTTGTACAACGGAACAAACCAGTTCAAGGTAAAGAGGTACAATTCATTACAACTTTTTGTGCAAATAATAAACTGATCAAGAAAACCCTTAAAAGACATTGGGGCCTGCTCAAGTTGGACCCACATATTGGACGACTAATCGAAGATCACCCCTCAATAGTTTACCGACGAGCTAGAACTTTAAAACTGAGCCTCAGCCCTTCACTATTACCAGAGGATAATGAAGAAAGACCAGCAAATTGGCTAGATAAACCGAGACTAGGCTTCAGGAAGTGGGGAACTTGCACTATGTGTAAGCATGCGGTTACCATGACAGACAACTTTAAGAATGAAAACGGGATAAAAATCAAGATTCGAGAACAAATTAATTGCCGTACTAAGCACGTGATCTTTGCGATTATATGCATTTGCAGAAAAATCTACATTGGTAGTACTATTCATGAACTTCGGGTCAGAATCCGAGAGCACTTGGCAATGATTGGAAGCCAAGACAGGAATTTACCATTGGCTGAACACTGGCAGAAATGTCATCAGATGGACCATAAGCAAGACATCAAATTCATTGGTCTCAAGAAGGTGTCTCTTGGACGCAGAAATGGAAATCAAGAATTGCGGCTACGCCAGGAAGAAGCCAAACTAATAAATTATTTTAGATGTACAGAAACTGGTTTGAATACAGACAATGAGATTTCTAATTTTTTGTAAACAATCATGGAACAAATACTTATACACATATATCTTGTGCAGGAAATGTAATGTTGAAATTGTTCTAGTGGTTTTTTTTATGTAATTATCACATCCGCAAATATCCATTATGATAACCTATGGAGAATAACTAAAACAGATATCAGTACAATCTGTAATCAGGCCTTTAGGTAGTACCTTGCTAATATATCTTCTTGAAACATGTGTTTTTTGTTGATGATGTAATATCAGTCAATGTGACAATAATGTTTGTGCTAAAGCAAACTGCATTTTTCTAACTTAATTTATCGCTATAGAAAACGAAGGCAAACGCTCCAAACCCAAAGTCCACATTGGGAACTACAGTCCCCATGAGGCTTGGGAACAAAAGTACACTCGACTACGCTCTAAATATACGTAAAACAAAACTTTTTTGAAAATATATTCCATGTAAAGTTAGAAATTTGGAAATATTGACATATATAAGTAAACTGTTCGCCATGATTTTCCAGGCTGTAAAATTTGGCAAATAATAACCAAGGCAAAGGAAGTAAATCTTAAGCCAGAGATAGCAACTTGTACCTTATTGCCCTGATTTGAAAAAGGCATGTTAAGGGTGTCGAAACATGTGTTATCACTATAGGCCGCTAATAAAATATGGGAAAAAAGCAAAATCTATGTGTGGCGCAGTAATAGATGTGTGCAGAATCCCCTTTTCTCTATACTTCAAGTTGGTTCCGGTTGAGGCACTGAAGCTTTTTCAAGAAGAGGATATGGTCTCGGACCACGCCATCAGGGTGGCAGTGGACATTGCGGACACGGTTTTCCACCAGATGGGGAGCGGGGTGGCCCTGTGTCATCAAGGTTGGTTGAAGGCAATACACTTCCGCCAGGACGTCCAGACTAAGTTGCTAGATATGCCGTTCAACGGGGAGTACCTCTTTTCGGAAAGGTAGTCGATAAGTCTTTGCAGACGATAAAGGCTGACACAGAGACGTCACACTCTCATGGAATGTTACAGCAGCGACGGCAGTCTTAAATTTGCTCTTCCAGAGGAAAACCAGGAAGATCCTCCAAGGGTTATAATAACCGATACAGGCAGTCTCCACGCTCCTCTGCTCAGGAAGCCTACAGGGGTCACTCTCAAGGCAGCAGAGGACAGCAGCAGCGCTGCCCGCAGGGCAGAGCTCCAATCCCCAAGCAGGCCTGAACCGGCTGTGGCCTCGGGCCCCTACTTATGCACCCCGGTGGGAGGCTGGCTGGCGAAATTCGTCAGCACGTGGGAAAAGATCACCACGAACAGATGGGCGCTGGGCGCTCTGGGACAGGGGCACACCTTGGAGTTCCAACACAGGTGTCCTCGTATTACGCTGGTTCAGCAAAAGAAAAACACGAACCACAGCTTCTGCAAGAGGTGTGGGCCGAGTTACAAAATGGGGCAATAGAACCTGTCCCCCAGAATCTCCGGGGCTCTGGAGTATACTCCAGATACTTTATAGTTTGAAAGAAAACAGGGGGGTGGAGCCCGATCCTGGATTTTCATCGTCTCCACAAGTACTTGGAAGTCCCAAAAGTTCTGGATGGTCACGTTGCAACATGTGCACGGCCAGCTGGAGCAAGGATATTTTCTGACATTGTTGGATCTGGAAGACACCTACTTCCACATTCCCATTCACAAGAGACACTGCAAGTTCCTACGATTTGTAGTTCACGGTAAGCATTACCAGTTCAAGACTTTGCCATTTGGCCTGAAATTGGCCCCAAGTTTTTTGCGAAGTGCCTGGCCCTCTTGAAGGCACATCTTCGTCTATAAAGCGTCCACGTATACCCCTACCTGGACGACTGACTGGTGCGTTCCCGCTGACGCACTCTGGCAGGTGAACACACATCGAAGACGGTACGTCTGCTGACGGAGTTGAGGTTCTCCATAAACTATCCAAAGTTTTGCCTGACGCCATCCCAGGACGTGCTGTTTTTAGGTGTCTGATTTAACACGGTAACATGTTTGGCGTCGCCTTCGTAGGAGAGGGTGAGAGCCATACTAGGCAAAGTACAGCTCTTGTCGTCTGTTCAGATGATGATGGTTCGGTCCATCGAGTCGCTGCTGGGCATGATGTCCTCCTGCATCAGCCTTGTTCGCCTGTGCAGACTTCACATGAGACCTCTCCAGGAGTTCCTGGATGCGAGGTGGAGGCAGGTGTCTTGGAACTTTGCAGACAAATCTCGCTCAACGAGACGTTCCATCGGGCGACACAGTGGTGGGGCGTATGACTACATCTCGTCCAGGGAGCTCCCTTTCAGGTTCTCCCTTAGCAGGAGACGGTCACCATGGACGCCTCTCTAGAGGGATGTGGAGCCCACACTGGACAGTTGCACGCCAGAGGCTTCTGGCAACCGGAGGAGAAGGACCCCCACATCAACGTCCTTGAACTCCGGGCCGTATTCTGGGCCCTCAAGTCATTTCCCCTGCTGTTGAAGGGCAAGGTGGTGAGGATCTTCACAGACAACACCACCACCATGTTTGACATCCGGAAACAAGGGGGGGGACCCGCTCACCAGCACTTTATAAAGAAGCCCAGGACCTGTGGCGCTGGGCCGTTTCAAGGCATGTTCCTTGTACTGTTTCACCTAGAGGGAGTTAAGAACACCATTGCGGACTCGCTCAGCAGGGAACTGCGTTCTTGCCATGAAAGGAAGCTTCACCAGTACCAGGTGTATTTTCTATTTGGCAAATGAGCCAGCCCCAGATCGATCTCTTTGCGACGCTGCGAATACCAAGTCCCAAAGGTTCGCCAGCAGGTTCCCTCAACCTAGGAGCATGGGGGACTCATTCTTGTTCCCGTGGGATGATGGTTCCTGTATGCTTTTTCTCATTTTACATGTAATCAACACCTTGAGACCGTGCCTTAGCAGGATAATACTCGAGGCCCTGGCGTGGCCGAGGCAAATCTGGTATCTGGACTTACGTCTGTCAGTGGCTCTGTCCATCAAGCTTCCTCTGTCCCCAGACCTTCTCGCCAGAGAAGGGGGTGGTGATTCTGCATCACGACCCAGAGTCTCTGAACCTGAGGGCATGGCTCCTGCAGCCCTAGAGTTTGGAGTTCATGCTTTACCCGTCGAATGTAAGAACATCCTGGCCAGGGCCAGAGCCTAGTCAACGTTGAAGTGCTACAGACATAAATGGAAACGCTTCTCTGTGTGGTGCTGGACTCAGAAGTCAGGCACCCCTCTGCGTGCACAGCCCTGCAACCTCAACCATACTTGCTTTCCTTGGCCAAAGCGGGACTAGCTCACGCCTCTATCAAGGTGCATCTCGCTGCCATATCCAAGTCTCCGGGCAGACCTTCGCTGTGGTCTCACAGGCTCATAAAGGAGTTCCTCAAGGGCCACTTTAGGACTTTCCCACCGGTGAAGGCTCCTACCCCAGCTTGGGAGCTCAATGTGCATCAGGCCACGTTCAAGTTTCTCTCGTGAAAGATGGCTTTCCTCGTGGCTATCTCCTCAGCCAGGCGGGTCAGGGAGATTCAGGCCCTGTCTTCCAAGCAGCCTTACTTGTTTTTCCACACTTCACGGTTGGTACTTGGTATACACCCCACCTTTATGCCAAAGGTACTTTCGGAATTGCACCTCAACGAACCTTTGGTGTTACCCGTCTTCTTTCTGAATCCGTTATCGCCAGTGGAAAGGTCCTTGCATTCAATGGACGTTGCTCGTGCCTTGAAGCTATACATAGCATGTACAAAGTATTTTCAGAAGACTTCTCAGTTGTTCGTCAACTTTGGACCTGGACATCAAGGAAAGGCCATGTAGAAGGCTTCCACATCCAGGTGGTTCTCCTGCTGCATCATGCACTGTCATTGACTGCCTAGCAGGCTGCTGCCAGGTCGGCCGAGAGCCCACTCCACCAGAGCCATCACAGCTACAACAGCGTTCCTCTCTGGCTTGACATCTGCAGGGCTGTTACGTGGTGGTCCACACACACCTTCCCGAGATTCTACTGCATCGACCGGGATTCCAGGGAGGAGTCCGAGTCGGCCAAGCTGTGCTACGCAACCTTTTTTTTTTTAGGTCAGTCTGTTCCATAGGTGAGTGCCTATTGCTTCTGTTGAGCCTTGCCACCTCCTGTAGTTGTGTAAATGTGTATTGCTATGGGTTTATAGTTATCACGTCGAAAAAGTAGCATCGGCAGACAAAAGCATTGAATACAAACCGTCGAATGCAAAAGCATCCACAACCTATATTTTACATGTAAAATTGCAATTCCATCGAAACCAGTACATCGACAATATACATGGACTGGTTTCAATGGAAAATGCACTTTTACATGTAGAAAGTAGCATTTCCATGCTTTTATTTGCAACGTTACATGGCGCTGTCCAGTGCTGAAATTTCAGCACTGGCCAGCTCCTTGTACCGTTTTAAAGTTTTTCTGTATACTGGGGGGGGGGGGATTCTCCCCAACCCCCACACCCAGCCCTAACCCTAATGTAACCCTTAATCTAACCCTAGCCCCAACCCTAACCCTAATATGACCTTAAGCTAACCCTAGCCCCAACCCGAACCCCCAATTTAATGCAACCCTAAGATAACCCTAGCCCTAACCCTAATGTAACCCTAAGCTAACCCTAGCCCCAACCCGAACCCCCAATTTAATGTAACCCTAAGATAACCTTAGCCCTAACCCTAATGTAACCCTAAGCTAACCCTAGCCCCAGCCCTAACCCTAATCTAACCCCTAATCATAACTTTACATTTCGATGGAAGCATCACATTTTTTTCAACAAAAAGGCCATTCTGTGGAATGGTATTTCGATGAAAAAAATGTGATGGTTTGCTGTTAGATGCATTGTCATTCGATGGAATCACTGGATACCATTGCTATGTAATTGTTAATAATGAGCATGTGAATCCATGCTAGACTCCATTCTGGAGAAGGTTTAAGCTCTTCTTGATTCATACTGCCACTTTTCGTGCTTACCAAATCTGAAGATGGCCACCATGGGTGGAGCTTAGGGAGAAGACGGTCATTGGATGGGGGCAGTATGACCCAGAGGACAGTGATTGGTTTAGCGAAGAAATACAGTTTTAAAGTGAAAGTAAAAAATGTTTCTTTTACCAAGGATTCCAAGCCTGACAACGGCAATATTCACGAGCATGTGAATCCATGGCAGACCCCACGCTGCAGAATAGTTACAGGTACTTGTAATTTAAACCTTTTCTAACATGGAGCATAGTAAAATGAGGACTAGTTACAGGGCTCACATTCTGGTAGAGAAAACCAGCATCATTTCGCAAATGAAAAAATAAGAAAAGTCAGGATTACACGTCAGTGCAGATTGCAATCTGTTGAGTGCAATCAACCAAATAGACAATATAGGTCCGAAACTTCATTTCCAACATTAAAAATGTGAACATTTGCAGAAGACCCTTCTATCAAGCTGCTACTAATTGGATTGCTCTTCCACTTTAATGTCTTCAAGATCATTGCTTGCTGTTATTCAGCTCGATGTTTTGCCATGTTTCCGCACAATTTGGGACACCATTGAAATGTATAAGCATAAAAATACACATTTACAGATGGTCTTTCACTGACTGAAAGTAACTTCAAACAGGGCAATAATCTTTTGCATTTAAGATAAGGTTTTCCCGCAGTTGTGCATTTGGCAAATATCATTTTGGAAAGTGAAAAGCTTAAATGTCGATCTTGCATTAGGGAAATTCACACTGTACTGTGACGAAACTGACTAAATAGTTTAACAAGAAATGCCTAACTAACTGTATGTGAGAAGATAATGTATTTCTATCGAGTGGAAACATTGCATCATTGTCTGCAAGGTGGAGATATCTTTAGAGGGTTATTTGTTATTTCTTTGGCTTCCACTCACTAACGTCAATCATGAAATTAAATTGGTTCTCAAGGTTACTGGAACGGAGGAAAATGAACCTGAGAATCGGAACCAGAGCGAACTAAATATACAGAAGGACAGATAGATGTCTGCTGCCTAGGAATGCATGGGAAGTCATTAGCAGCACAGATGGATTTTTCCAATTGTAAATGTGCTCTAGGTGGAGAGTTTGGTAAAAAGGAAATCACTTTTCGTGCACCGTTATCAAAAGTTCCCTATAAAAGATGGCTGTGGTTAACTCGGTTGGTAGCCCTCATGAGGGAAAAGGTTATTTAATGGCCTGATACAATAGACTGTATACGTAGTCTGTTAAGAATGCAGTGGTGAGCATGTCTGGGATACCAAATTCCAGACTCATTACAGAAACATATTTAGTGAATCGCCGAAAACACCCATACAGAGGAGTTGAAATTGTGAACAAAGAATCAGAGTTTGATACCTCTGCTAATTTTCTTTATTTTGATGCAGTGCCCTTCCTAGGACTGAGTTTTCCTTGTCCTACATAACAGAAACCCAACATACCCATTACATTTTCCATTTGATGAGTATGCCATTTGCTGTTCAACATTTTGTGACTGACTAACCACCTTGAACATGACATACATGACATACTGAGTTTGCAAGCAGTGCAGTAACCGTAACGAAAGTATAATACAGGTTTTCCTATGTATACCATACAGACAACTGGATGTTGCATTATGGGTCATGTGCAGTTTCGCATTGAAGTAGTTATTATACCCATGCAATTGTTAAGTAGAGGGTTAGAAATCGGCATAGTTCTGAAAGCCAAGATTCTGAAGTTTGAACGTAATCCTACTCATTTCTTTAATATCAGCCAAAAAAATTAATAATGGATGTTGAAGTGTGAAGGCAAGCGTCCCCAAACAGCACGATCCTCCCCGCAATGAGAGACAATGAAGGACTCTCCCAAGATGGGAATAAGGCCAAGACAGAGTGCGGGTGAGCGTAAATGGGAGTTTATAAATCAGAATAGGGCATGCAAAGAACTCTGCAAACTCCGAGAGCGCTCTGTCTGACAATAGCAAAGACAGGCGTATATATTTACAAAAAACATCATAAGAACCTACATACTATAGGGGGCACAAGTTCATGGGGATTGGGTGGCGACGACTAACTATAGGTGCTGCTGTGATGTGGTTGGCTTTGGCTGGAAGACGTCACTGGGCAGCCTCGTGGGTTGGGCTGGGCCTGGCAGGGTGGCAGAGTTCATCCAGGCGGTGTTGTGGGGCCATCGCGGCCAGTGGCAGAGATGAATGTCTTTTCTTGACTTGTTAGCCCTAAGCCGTGCACACCGCAGTCATTCAAACATTCTGGCATTATCTTCTTTAGTAAATCTTTCGATAGGTTATACAACAGGTTAATGCAACACAGGAGGAATGCACCTTGTGAGGGGACTGGAGGTAATACGTCAGGGCATGGTTACCAGTGTCCTGTTGACCGGGGCCATAGGTCGAGGGGCTAAGCTTCAGGGCCTGGGACGGGCGGTACATGTCTTTCTGCCTTGTTAGAAGTTGTTATGGATGTTCCGCTGTGTGTTGTCAAAGTGTTGGGTGTCTTGATCGCACAGGGCCATAAGTCTGAGATGGTCCGGTGGGTTGTGAGGTTTACGAGGGGGCACGTGTGTTCAGGCAGAGGTTTACTGCTGTGCTGTAAATAATGCATGTGGCAGGTGGTGGCCTTGGGTGCTACAGAGGGGGTTACAAATCTTTGAAGTGACTCCAGTCTGGCTGGGGGAGGTAACGCATCGCGGCGCGGTCTCTGCTCTCATGCCTTGGCAGCCTTCGCAGGGTGGGAGTGGGAATGGCCTTGCACGTATTTCACAAAGGTATCTTCCTCGTGTGTTGCCGATTTAGGTAAGGACATCACAAACATTTGAACGCTCTATAATACTTATTCAAAACATTACAAAACATTCATTTAAACTTTGCTGGATGTGTCTTGATTATACCCAGTCTGAGTACCTTATTCATACATTATGTTTTAACAAGTGCAGTATTTAGTTATATGCATATATATTTGCAGTAAGTGAGGTAGAGTTAGGATTGGTGGAGAACATAGAAAGTAACCCGCCACTTGTTCGTGACGGTGGTGGCGCATGTGGGGCCTAGACATGCACACATGACATGCGCCTTCCCATGCATTCTTCACATGGGCCCTTTGTATGGTTACATTCGTTTTCTTGTGTCCTCTAGCAGCATTAGTTCAGTTATGGCACGAGCCCATGGGGTGTAAGTTTTCCAGTCATGCACGTTTCCTGGTGCGTGCCGTTATTATTAGTACCCAACTGCAATGGTATATGCTCACCATCGCTTATATCATGGGGGCATGATCTCTTGTAATTATACATCTTACAGGCTTTTGTAATATAAGGGATTTTATGAGAGAAAAGCATCCTTTGCAAGTAGTCTCAACATTAATATACAAAGGTTGTCTGGCATGTGACGACCATTTTACTGTTCTTTTCATTAGCCTAGGCCTGCTGGCCGGGTCATGCTGGGAGCGATGATACACTGCGGGAGGTGAACTGTTACAATGTTAGTGTATTACACTAGCTCATGTCCGTCTTGTTCGTGGGAACGTGCTCGCAGCGGATCTACCAGGGTGCTGCGGCAACAAGGATGACTGAAACCCTCCAAGGGTGGGGGCCGCGCTACAGTGCGCTGAGCTCGCACCATCTTTACCAGACAAAATGGTTTCTAGGCCTAGCTAAATTTTAATACGTGTGGGCAATTAATACGTGCGGGCAATGTCTCCAGTGGGTGAACCCTCCACCACCTGGGCCCGGGTGGCATGAGGGGACGCCCAAAGGAGCCATAGTCCTCACCTGGGGAGAAAGCGTAGGCGAGGGGGGGGTCTTCTTGGACCAGTCCTCCCCTACATTTCCCCCCTTTCGTTACTAAAGTAACGAATTATTTAAATCTTCTATCCTCCTACATTCTTCTTCGTCCATCACCGCCTCATCCCATGCAGGAGTTCCTTTGATGGGCATCCATGCTTTGCACACCCCCCTTAAGCTCTCACCTCTCCGGGCATATTCATCTGGGGTACACATTAGGTATATGCACCCACCATCTCCTCCCAAATCTACCCAAACTTCCTCATACCATTCTAGTATACGGGGCTCTTTGATGGTGGTGTGCCACAACTTATCTACAATATCTTTATCGTGGTATATAGGCACCAGTTGGTACCTGGGCGAGTTATCTATCCCTGTTTGTACTTGTGCTTCTTGCATCGTTTTTATTGTACCGTGTGAGTTGCCCATTGTCACCATCATCATTGCACCATTTGGTACTGCGTTAGCACAAACTCGAAGACCCACCTGGCACAGGCAAAAAAGTAGAAGGAGGAACACAACAGCTGGTATTAAAAATTTCACAGTTGTTCCAAGCCATGAGGGAACCCAGGAGAAGATGTTGTCAAACCATGTACTCGCTTCTGCTCCGCCTTCCATTTTCATTTTTTCTCCTAGGTTGTGGACTGCTTCAATCACATGGGACAGGGAGCCATTCTCTGCGTCTTCAGAAGGTACGAAAGTGCAGCAGGCACTTCCTATTTTTCGGCAAACACCACCGTCCATCGCCGTCAACAGGTCCAGGACATACCTGTTTTGCATGGTCATTAGTCGTAAAGCTCTTAGTTCCACTTTGATAATATTGAATCCTTCTTCAGTGTCGTTCGCCAGCTGAATCAATTCCCAGCGTGTTATCTGGAGCCATTTTGCGTTTGCCCTTGCTTGGACACTTGAGACGAGTGAGGCAAAAAATGTTTCTGCTGAGCTGAATAATCGATATTTGTCTGGGATCTGAGCCAATAGTTCTGATGATGCCTTTGATATGTAATTTGATGCTCGCCTGTTACGGGTCAGCACTTCTTCCTTGTTTCCAGAAGACAGGACATATATTTGTGTCTCTGCAGTTGGTTGAGCCACACTCTGCATGCGTTCCTGTGTCCCATCGACGTGGCTTTCTGGTATCACCATTAGGGCTGAGTGCAGAGTGGCCATTGAGCAGCTGCCACTCCATGACTGGGGGAGGTGTAGGTATGCCTGTTTGCCGCACACCCAGTACGTGTCCATCAGGGCCGCTGTCCCTTTCCTTAGGTCTGGGATGGTGAGGGTCTTGTTGCAGTTCTTGTTTGTTCCCATGGGGGTTCTCCCTTCTCCTTTAAAGCACAGTTTATAGTCCATTTCGCTCTGCAGTTTGAACGGCTTTTCAATGGCAGTTACCCAAGTTAGCTTTGAAATGTGTTCTCTCCATACTGGTGTGCATGTTTCCTCTATCCACTGCAATTTATCCGGCGCCACACCTCTTAGTGCTTCCGCTTTGCACAGTACTTCTTCATCCTTCCGCTTGTTGTCAGAAAAAAGTGTCCCTTCTATCACAAAAAATGGTTCTTTCAAACATACTACTCCTGCCGTTTTTGGGTAACACGTTTTCTCGTTCTGCAGCATTTGAAAAGTCACTTCGTGTGCCTGGAAGGTGTTCTTAATCCTGCACAGCGTGAGATGAAGGAGACATTGGGCATCCACAATAGGCAACTCTTTAGGTAACAACACTTTGGGTGTACCTGATGCATGGGGGATGAGGGAACAGACATAACAGCTCTCGTTTGTTGTCTGTTTAGCTGTGGCCCTCATGTCTGCATACCACTTATTTGTTTGATGGGGGTGTCGTGGGTCTTCCATCTCATCTAGACCTAGCCCATAGTACTCATCGTACTTTCTCCTCCCTGCTTCTCTCTTTCGTCTGTTGTTCTTGTTACTAATGTACTTCCCACCCCCCTGGGCAGTGGACAAACTAGACCCCCCTTTCTCATTCCCGCCCCCCTTGGCCCATTCATCATATAATATTTCGTGCATTGCTAGTAGCTTATCGTTTTCTTTCCTGACGTTATCTGGCAGATTGTTTTCTGGGGTGGGGGCAAGCTGGCTGGTGGGGGTGTTATATAACCACGATATGGCAGACGGGTTTCGGTCATTGAGACTGTGGGCATTGTAAGTGGATACCCCTGGTGGAGACACTGTGTTGCTCTGTATTCTACCTTGTGGCTTTTCTCTTTGTGAGGTCACAACACTGGATGGTGTGGTATGATACCCCCACACAAGTTTAGTTCCGTCCCATATCAAAAAATCACCTTCCCTGGTATTGACACCTGCAGTTGTATTGGGCCCGGTGGTACTGTTAATTGATCCAGTAGTGTTGTTACTCCCTCCCCCCTCGTACATCTCGATAGAGATGAACGCTATAAACCAATATGTAACCAAGCCAAACATTATCATAAAAAACAATGTGATGCATACTGATAATCCACACTCATACGAATATCTACATCTCTCATATACTAAATCTCTCATTCTACTAATTCTATCCGTTGCAGGCTGCCCGTTAGATGCCATGGAAGCTCCTGTTTGAGATATAAAAGTGCATTAAGTGCATGCATGTAAACGTTTTGCTGGCACCATCTGTGCCAATACATTTGACGGGGAATGGAAGCGGGTGGGGATGTGGGGGAGGGGTATTCACAGACAAGGGTATATAGAAGCTATAATATTATTATTTCATTAATTATATACCACTCAACAAGATAAAAAAAGGAAATCCCACACACATTTTTTTTTTTTTTGTAATATCCTTGTCAGTCATTATTTCATTCATTTCCAGTGCTGACATTATTCCATTCAAGTCCAGTGCTGACACACACACTCACGCAAGTCGATATTTAGACATCCTACTCATTTGCATCGTTTGCTGTTGTCTGTGCCTCCTCATCTATCTCCTCGTGTACATTGCTGTATGCTTTTCGTACGTCGGTCAAGTGCACCCAGTACCGCAAGCCCTTTACCTTCACTGCTGTGGGCGAGCAAAATACTACCTCGTATGGGCCATGGAATCGTGGTGCATTCCACCGACGTACAAAGCTTCTGACATAAATTGAGTCCCCTGGCATCAGCTGTAGCTGGTGCTCTGGTTCCGTGACAGGTCCTGTTATGTTTCCCTCTTCTCTAGTGAAGGGTGGGGAGAGTTGCTTTGATATTGCGCGCTCTGCCCTTGTTAATTTTCTTAGATAGTCTGTGAACTCAACTCCCAATTTTGCTGCGCTTATGTGAGCATCTGAGTGTTCGCGCAGTGTAGAGTGTGCTGTGTTCATTCGTCTCCCAGTCACGATCTCGTGCGGGGACAAATGGTGGTCTTTGCTTGGCTGATTTCTTAGTTTAAATAGCGCCAGGGGTAGACAGTAAATCCAATTTTTCTTCAATGAGAAGCATAGTTTTGATAACCTGCCCTTTAACAGGCCGTTCATCTTTTCCACTACGCCATTACTTTGGGGATGATAAATCGAACATAATTTATGTTTTATACCCAGTAATGTGGTCACTTCCTTGAAGAGTTCATTCACAAAGTGAGAGCCGTTGTCTGAGCGAATCACGTCACAAATTCCCCAGCGCGGGAACACCTCCCTTACTAGGAACTTGGCGGCGCTTTTGGCATCAGGTCGCGCACATGGCCCCGCTTCCACCCACCTTGAAAATGGGCACACCACCACGATCATGTACCGCGAGCCATTACACCTTTTCCCCATGTCTGCATAATCTATATGCAGTTCTCTGAAGGGGCCAATGGGTTTTGGAATTGTTCCCCGGAGTGTGCGTAATGTCATTCCTGAGTTGTATATTTGGCATGTTGTACATTCCATTGCCAATCGAGACACATGCTCCTGGAGACAGGGCACAAACCATTCTTCCTGTATTTCTGCTGCAATGTGCTGTTTAGTGTTATGTGCTGGGAAGTGCAGCTGTTGAAATGCAACTTCTAGTAACTGCAGTGGCATTACCACTTTCCCTGAGTTATTTTGCCGCCATAGTAGGTCTGTTCCTGATTGGCTGCATCCCCGTTTTGTCCACGTCAATTTTTCTTCTGCACTCGCTCCTTGCTGTAATTCTAGTATTTGTGATAAGGACATCATGTTGTACCCTTCTGACAGTTCTTCGGTTGTTGTGGTCTTGATCATAAACTCACCTGTGTCGTATTTCTGAAAATAGGAAGCCTCCTTGGCGGCAGCGTCCGCTGCCGCGTTCCCTAAAGACACAACGTCTGTGTTGGCTGTATGGGCCTGGCACTTCACTATTGCTACAGCAGTAGGGTTTTGTAGGGCCTCAATTAATTCTTTTAACAATTCTGCATGCTGCACTGGTGTTCCGTCTGCCCGTCTGAATCCCCTACGGCCCCATCTTGCTAGACCTCCATGTACTGTCGTCGTCATGTAAGCTGAGTCTGTGTATATTGTTACTGCACAGCCTTTTGCTGCATGTAGTGCTTCTATGAGCGCAATCAGTTCTGCTGCCTGTGCAGAGTAATGCGACGGGAGGCGGTACTGTACTAATGTTTCAAACTCACCTTCCTCTAATCTCACTACCGCCATGCCAACGTGTTTTTCTCCCGTGTTCATATCAATTGATGCGGACCCATCCACAAAGTACACTTCCCCCTCGCTGAGAGCGTTTTCACACACCACTGTGTCCTCCCCTCCTTCTCCTGTGTGGGTTGCGCAGTCGTGATTTTGCATATCCTCTAATGTGCACGCTTCTGTAATGAATGTGGCGGGGTTCACTGTTTTACATCTCACTATGTGGATGTTGGCGCTGGACAATATGATCTCGTATGCTGTTGCCCGCTGTGTGGTCAGTGTGCTTTTCGATCTTTCAAGTATTGCAAATAATGAGTGTTCCACAAACAATGTCACAGGCCATCCCATTACTATTGTGGCACTTTTCTCAATCGCGAATGCGGCTGCTGCGAGCGATTGTTCGCACGCGAAATGACCCTGCATCACGGCATCCAAAGTACCACTATAGTACGCCAGGGGCTTGTGTCCTAAGGATGTTTTTTGTGTTAGTACTGCTGTCATAAGTGTTCCTTTGCAATGGGAAAATAGGTAAAATTTGTGTCCATAATCAGGGTTTGCTAGTACTGGAGCGCTTGAAATTAGCTCTTTCAGTGATTGAAACGATATGCTCATTTCTTCTGACCATTTTATTTTTCCATTCTCCTGTTGTGCTTCTTTGAGTGCTTGTAGGAGGGGCCTGGTGTATGCTGCATAGTCTAGTATCCATGCTCGGCAATAATTGCACATCCCCAAACATTTCTGCATGTCTTTCACTGTCGTGGGCTCTCCTACTGACCTTATTGCCTCCACCCTGTCAGGAATTATTCTCTTTCCATCTTTTGATATGAGCTGTCCCAGGTATAGGACCTCAGTCAAGCAATACTGTAGCTTCTCCTTGTCTACCTTGTATCCTTTGTTGGCTAGTAAAGTCAGGAGCGTTGTTGAATCTTTTCTACATGTCGCTTCGTCTTGTGCACACACCAATAAATCATCCACGTACTGAATAATCGTACTCTCTACTGATAGGTTTCCCAAGTCTTCATGCAATATGCGGTTGAATATGCTCGGGCTCTCACAGTATCCCTGTGGCAGTCTGCAATGTTCATATCTTTTTCCCCCCAGTGTAAATGCTGTAAGATATCTACTCTCTTCCGCCAGGGGTATTGAGAAAAATGCGTTTTTCAAGTCCACTACTGTAAAATGTGATGCTGCTTTTGGGATACTGCATAGTATTGATGCAGGGTTCGGGACTAGAGGGAACTCTTTCTGTATTACATCATTGAGGGGGCGTAAGTCCTGTATCATCCTCCAAGACCCCCCTTTCGCTTTTTTGATTGGATAAATACATGTGTTACATGGTGAGTTTGAAGGCACTATTATCCCTTGTACTAGTAGTGCATTTATCGTTTCTTTTATCCCTTCTTCAGCCTCACGGGACAATGGATACTGTTTGACTCGGGGTAAGATAGCTCCTTGTTTTAGTTTTATTATCACAGGTTGTACTCCATGCAACAGCCCTACATCATGGGGGCCTGTTGTCCATAATCTGTTTGGTACTAACCTCATGTCGTCATCAAAAAATGACGGTGGTGTTCCTACCACTGCCATCAATTGGACGGGGATCTCTCTGGCTTGGATCAAAATGTCACAGGGCATCGCTATTTCCATTACTATCTCACCATCTGCTTCTGTGTCTAAAAAGAGATCCTCATCTGTTACCTCGCGTAGGGCGAGGTTGGCGTTTGTACACAGCACGGTGCGCCACTCACATCCTTCTCTGTCCATTCCAATCACAGCGATCCGTTTCGTTGATACCTGCACAGCGTGCAAATCCAACGACACCACTGATCCTGGTGCTGCATTTGGACACACTATGGGGCGGAAGAGGAATTCTGCTGGAATCCTCCAATCCATGCTTTTTAGCTCCGGGACTATAAGGGCCAAAGTCTTTAGCCCTTCAATAAACATCTCTTCATTTTGTGGCAGCCCTCGTATTTCCTGTGTGGTTGTGTAGGCTTGCACTACCAACATTGCACGCAAGGGGCATATCCCGGGTGTAGAACACACTATTCCTCCTTCGGTAAAGGATATGGTCATGTTAAGTTTACTCATAAGGTCCCTTCCCAGCAAATTTATAGGGGACTGTTCATAATACAGTAAGGGTGCCTTTACAGTCTTGCCTCCTACGGTTACATCTAAAACTTCTGTGTAAGGAACTTCAATTACAGCCCCAGAGAACCCCTGCGTCTCTAACTTCCTGTTAGATAACGGGAACCGGCCCTCCCTGACACATGATTTCTCCGCTCCCGAATCAACCATGAATACAAATTGCCTGTCTCCTATCTGCGCCCCTACCAATGGTTCCTCTGCTGCACTGTGGGTGGTAGATAGAACTGGAAACGCAAGTGTTCTCTGTGGGCTGTCCTATGCGGGGTGTCTCATCGCCCCCCCTTCATTGAATACGTTACCTGAGACCACTGACATGCCGTTGTAAGGTGCTGGTGCGGGGGCCCCGTTTGCTGCTGTCGCGAAAGGGTTGCCTGGTGTATATTGCATACTGTCGTTGTTTTGCATGTTTTGTGGGTGGTTCTGTGTTCTATATTGGGGTCCCTGTTGCTGGCCGGCATTACCTTGGCTTGGGTTTCTTAGTTGTTGTTGTCCCATTGGGAGGCCATATGGGCTTCCCGGGTGGGGATGGCCATATTGTTCTACCTCTTGGAACCCGTTATTGGGTCTGCTTCTGCACTCTCTAGAATAGTGCCCCCATCGCCCGCAGTTCCAGCAACTTCCTTGTGCACCTCTAGGGCCCTGCCATCCATTTCCTCCCATTGCCCCATATCCCGTTCCGCCTCCTCTTCGGCCCCTGTACCCACCTCGTCCCCCTCGAGGGGTCCACTCTTGCCACTGCGGACCTCCACCTTGCTCTTGCTCATTCCACTGCCGCTGTCCTGCTTCCGCCCAATTAGCTGCCATCCTTCCTTGTATTGCTATCAGCCCCTCCTCCTCATCGTCTCCCTCCCTGCTGTGTGGGAGTGCAGCTACTGCTGCTGCGACCTTCACCAATTTTGTCTGTACTAACTTTGCTTCGTCCGCCAACCTTTTCTGTGCCACCTCCTTCTCCCTCTCCTTTATTCTTTTACAATGGTGTATTATTATGCTTTGGATTTCTGGCCATCCCTTCGCTTCAACGCCTGCAATCTTGTCGAGTGCTTTCTGCACTTCTTGGGGAGCCCTCTTTTTATAATAAAGTAAAATAAAGATGTCGATTGATACCAGGGCGTGCCCGTCTCCGCTCTCCACATCTCTTGAACCCGAAAAATGTAATCCATAGCCTCCTCCCCCTCATTCATGGTACATTGCATCACCGACTGCAAGTCCGGTGTATCTGGGAATGTTTCGCGCAAGGCGTCCCACACCCTAGCCCGCACTGTGTTGAAGGCGGCCCCATCATGGCGGTCACAATCTAACGTAACTCCTGGGAAACCGGCTTTAACCCATACTCTTTCAGCCTGATCGCCCACCGCTGATACGAGCAGACTTTTCACATCTCCTACAGCTAGGGGTACCCCAGCAGTATGCTTTTCAAAGGCGTATATCCACTTACTTGCCCCTCCTGATAACGGGGGCAATAGCTTTAATAGGTTGGCTTTGTCCATTTGTGCCCATGGGATATAGTTAGGTCTCCCTCCTCCTCTGTGTATCAACGGGAGCTGTAGCTTCCCTTTCTTTATGGCACCCGGACCCGATGTGGGTGCTGATGCTTCTAGTGATGCCATTTTCCCCACTCTGTTCCTTAGTCGTCCCGACCACTCATCGTCCAGTGTTCTCACTGAACATGTGCCATCCCCCCCTTCGCTTCCCTCTCCCATAGCCATGCTCAATCTGTCACTTTCTTCTAATCCGTCCCTTATATCGCATAGTAATTCCTCTCTATCCCCCATAGGCCTTTCATCATTGTCAGGATCTCCCTCACGTGTCTCTATTTCAATTATTCGGGTTGGTTCTTCCTCAATTCTGAACAGTATCTCACCTTTCTTCCACCCCTCTTCAGCTCTTCTTGTCTCGCCTGGCGCTCTAGACGTGCGCCCTGATCTAGTCGCATTAAGTGCTGTTTGTCTGCACATGTCTTTAATTCTTGCGAGCTCATCTTTTGCTATTGAGAGTCTTGACTGTAAATCATCTGTGAGTTTCTCTATGTCCACCCTTTGTGTACTCGCCTGGCCTCGCTCCCTTGTACTTTCATATGGTGGGGGTGCAGTGGGCCGGTGGGGTGTAGTAGTTGTCGGGGGAGGTACATACGTTGGATCACTGTATCCTTCTGCGGGTACAGGTTTCTTTAATATCGGATATAAACTTATTACCTCTACTGGTGGCGCTACACTTGGCACTTCTTTGATATCTTTATGTATCATCAGTGGATTGTCTGTAGTGGATGGGAGATCAGGATTTGGTGCTGGCGCTTTAGGCGGTGGTACCTCTTCAAATAACCGCCAAAGATCTTATATTTCCCTCCTATTCTGCAGCTGCTTCCCTCGGTACTTCAAGAAAATGCATGTCATCACCATATCCAGAACGCTTTTGTCAAATGACCCTCCCTCTGGCCATATCTGGGGTAGCCCCTCTCCCTTCAACTCAGTTACCCATTGGTCGTGATATTTCTTAATCCGCTCCGCGTACCCTGGAAGACTTTTACAAATATGTGATAAGGGTGTTTCAGCCCCCATTTCTGTGTGCCCTCCTAGTGCTTATGTGTCTCTGTGTGTCTGCAACTCCAATGTGAATGTAGTATCAAGATTATTTTTCGTGTTCTACTTCACATTCAATGTTATGCTCGGTTGGGCTTTCCCTCCCTTGGCTGCACAATACAAAACTGACTGTACACAATTTCTACTTTGTTTTCTTTGGGGGACACATACAAGAGCAACCCATCATTTATTTTGACAATAGCAACCCGGAAATCAAAAGGTACCCACTCACGTCACTGTATCACCGTTGCCTTCAAAAAAGTTTCATCCGGTCACACTTACCATGACCATTTGACAACTATACATTTATAGCCGTTTTACACATTCGCAACCTCAAATTGTCCCCTGACACATACGAGGTGCACACACCTCTTGGTAACACTCAGTACACCATTCACGCTGCCCTCCCTTTCCTCCCTAGCCGGCTGTCCCTGTCTATCTTACTTAGATAGATGAATGTGCATATGCATATATTTATATGTTTTAACCTGCTCTCCCCCTTCTAGTAAGCCCCCTTTTCTCTTACTTTCTCCCCAAGTTCGTGCTAATCTTGGTTTTTATTCTCCCCCTACCCTTAAAGAAAAAGAAAAGAAAGAAGTAATAGCGATCACTAATATATTCTCAGTGCCCCCTTTTGCTGAACACTTTTATCTTATATTTCACTTCGTCATATATTCCCAGCACTAGTCAATATAGCACTATGCGGCGCCACCTTCCACCCCCTTTCGGAGCTAGGTTCCCGTCACTTCTATCTCTTATTCACCTCGTAATCCTAATGGCCATATGCAGAGAAAAAGAAAGGAAATTTTAGAATAATCTTTAGTATCTCTTCGTACCCCCTTTTCGTTCCCTGTCCTACACTTCTCTCCCCGCTCCCTTTACAATCGCTCACACTCAGTACTCACGTGCCCGTCTTGAACCGATAGTCTCCGAAACTGGGTCCGTCCAGGCAGTGTCGCCGTCAGCTCAACAGTCAGCCCCGACTCCGGCGAGCGGTACTCAAAGGGGATTTTTCAACCGGGATCCCGTACCCTTTCTCTATTGAGTGCGCACTTCTTAGTGTACCGGTCGCCGTTGGCGGGCAGCCTCCCGGAGCCGGCTCACCGTGCGTATCCCTTTTCGACCGGAGATTCTCGTGCCAAAAAGGGGACGGTTATAACGAGTTTAGAAAGAAATAAAATCACGCTATCGGGGTCACCACTGAAGGCAAGCGTCCCCAAACAGCACGATCCTCCCCGCAATGAGAGACAATGAAGGACTCTCCCAAGATGGGAATAAGGCCAAGACAGAGTGCGGGTGAGCGTAAATGGGAGTTTATCAATCAGAATAGGGCATGCAAAGAACTCTGCAAACTCCGAGAGCGCTCTGTCTGACAATAGCAAAGACAGGCGTATATATTTACAAAAAACATCATAAGAACCTACATACTATAGGGGGCACAAGTTCATGGGGATTGGGTGGCGACGACTAACTATAGGTGCTGCTGTGATGTGGTTGGCTTTGGCTGGAAGACGTCACTGGGCAGCCTCGTGGGTTGGGCTGGGCCTGGCAGGGTGGCAGAGTTCATCCAGGCGGTGTTGTGGGGCCATCGCGGCCAGTGGCAGAGATGAATGTCTTTTCTTGACTTGTTAGCCCTAAGCCGTGCACACCGCAGTCATTCAAACATTCTGGCATTATCTTCTTTAGTAAATCTTTCGATAGGTTATACAACAGGTTAATGCAACACAGGAGGAATGCACCTTGTGAGGGGACTGGAGGTAATACGTCAGGGCATGGTTACCAGTGTCCTGTTGACCGGGGCCATAGGTCGAGGGGCTAAGCTTCAGGGCCTGGGACGGGCGGTACATGTCTTTCTGCCTTGTTAGAAGTTGTTATGGATGTTCCGCTGTGTGTTGTCAAAGTGTTGGGTGTCTTGATCGCACAGGGCCATAAGTCTGAGATGGTCCGGTGGGTTGTGAGGTTTACGAGGGGGCACGTGTGTTCAGGCAGAGGTTTACTGCTGTGCTGTAAATAATGCATGTGGCAGGTGGTGGCCTTGGGTGCTACAGAGGGGGTTACAAATCTTTGAAGTGACTCCAGTCTGGCTGGGGGAGGTAACGCAGCGCGGCGCGGTCTCTGCTCTCATGCCTTGGCAGCCTTCGCAGGGTGGGAGTGGGAATGGCCTTGCACGTATTTCACAAAGGTATCTTCCTCGTGTGTTGCCGATTTAGGTAAGGACATCACAAACATTTGAACGCTCTATAATACTTATTCAAAACATTACAAAACATGCATTTAAACTTTGCTGGATGTGTCTTGATTATACCCAGTCTGAGTACCTTATTCATACATTATGTTTTAACAAGTGCAGTATTTAGTTATATGCATATATATTTGCAGTAAGTGAGGTAGAGTTAGGATTGGTGGAGAACATAGAAAGTAACCCGCCACTTGTTCGTGACGGTGGTGGCGCATGTGGGGCCTAGACATGCACACATGACATGCGCCTTCCCATGCATTCTTCACATGGGCCCTTTGTATGGTTACATTCGTTTTCTTGTGTCCTCTAGCAGCATTAGTTCAGTTATGGCACGAGCCCATGGGGTGTAAGTTTTCCAGTCATGCACGTAACAAACAGATTCCTGGTGCGTGCCGTTATTATTAGTACCCAACTGCAATGGTATATGCTCACCATCGCTTATATCATGGGGGCATGATCTCTTGTAATTATACATCTTACAGGCTTTTGTAATATAAGGGATTTTATGAGAGAAAAGCATCCTTTGCAAGTAGTCTCAACATTAATATACAAAGGTTGTCTGGCATGTGACGACCATTTTACTGTTCTTTTCATTAGCCTAGGCCTGCTGGCCGGGTCATGCTGGGAGCGATGATACACTGCGGGAGGTGAACTGTTACAATGTTAGTGTATTACACTAGCTCATGTCCGTCTTGTTCGTGGGAACGTGCTCGCAGCGGATCTACCAGGGTGCTGCGGCAACAAGGATGACTGAAACCCTCCAAGGGTGGGGGCCGCGCTACAGTGCGCTGAGCTCGCACCATCTTTACCAGACAAAATGGTTTCTAGGCCTAGCTAAATTTTAATACGTGTGGGCAATTAATACGTGCGGGCAATGTCTCCAGTGGGTGAACCCTCCACCACCTGGGCCCGGGTGGCATGAGGGGACGCCCAAAGGAGCCATAGTCCTCACCTGGGGAGAAAGCGTAGGCGAGGGGGGGTCTTCTTGGACCAGTCCTCCCCTACAAGTGTCATAGTCGCATTACAGCAAAAATGCAAAACACTCCAAAAGGTCTTAAGTGAAGGGTGCACTCAATATTTGTGTATGTTCAAATTGTGCCTACACAAACATTTTAATGAAACACGTTACAATTAATTTCCCAATGGAGAGTGAGCAACTTTATATGTTCCAAACCTCGTTTTTTTCAAAACGTGTGCAGGCTTACATTTTGTAATAGTATCTGCATGTATTAATGCCCTGCTGACAATCAAACACCGGCCCCCTCCAGCAGGCTGGTAGGCACTCGTTGGCTAGAGGTAGCTCATGTTTGTTTACTCGCATCAATGCAATACATTCTAAAGAAATTCCAGTCTTATGAAAGCTATAACACTGCTTTGTGTCTTTAAAATTCATTTCTGAAGACACAGCAGAAATGTATAGGAAATGTCTGCTGTCTTTAGAATTGAACTGTGTAACTTTCATGTGAGTGTGGGAGTATGGGCAAGGGAATGCAGGTAGACAGTATAGGGTGAGAGTGGTACAGGGTAGAGAGAAGGGGATGGGGATTGGTATGGAGACTGAAAAACGTCATGAAAGTGAAAGGATGGTAGTAGGCATGGTAGGGGATGTTGAAAAATGGGAAGGAAGAAGGTGTGTAAGAGGTAAGAGCAAGTTGAGTGTAGATGGAGTCTGGGAAGAACTGAAGGAAGAGGGAGAGAGCGAGAGAAAGAAAGGAGGGAGTAGTGAGATAGAGAAGTTGTAAAGTGCATGAGAAGAGAGAGAGGGGTTAAGGAGACGGGTACTAGGAAGATCAAAGGGGAGGAGGAGAGAAGTAAGGTTAGTGGGAGAGGGTAAGAGAGAGGAGAGACATAGGATAAGAAAGATAAATATCAGAGAAAAGAGAGCGAGAGTGTGTGAAGATATTGTCATATATAGTCTTAAAACAAGAACATCAGAGTAGTTTACACTTAGGAAATCCTGGCGGGAGTCAAATAGAGGAGGCTATGCCCTGTAGGCCCTCAATCCAGTCTAGGTTAGAGCTACACAGTAGGTATTATTTCAATCATTGTGTCGGATAACAGGGACATCTGGGCAAGGGTGGAGGGAACTGTGGTAGGTGTAAGAGTGTAGAAGTAGGTGCTGGACACAAAGGTGGTATGTTTGTTGGCACAAACATTTACTGAACCGAAAATAATGAAATACCTTAACTGTCCCTATACCTATAACTAAGGAGTTTCCCTGCCTCATTCAAAACTAAAGATAACTTCAGAATATCTGTCAAAAACAAATAGTCCACTGTCCTATGTCCCAAACCTATTTCCATCCCTTACACTTCAAAAGAAATCTATTCAGTAGACTACAACCTGCTTATAACAGGATGACCCCTAATTCGGGATGTTTAAGGCAGTTCATAACTGATGGGGGAATATCCTTCTTTACCAAGCTGCTATGGGGCGTTTCCTTATTGTTCCCCACAGACGGGGAGGAGGTCTCTCTCTTCCCAGACCTTCTCTGGTGGTTTGTCAAAGTTCCAAGTTAAAAAACAAGATTGGGAAGGTGTCTCCCTTCCCCAATCCTTTTTCTCAGGCCCTCTTTCAACAGCCGTATTATTGTTAATGTTCTGCCAAAGATTAGATCTTCCTCTGGTCTTCTCATAATTTGTGCCAAAGGTTCTCTTTCTCTCCCCTGGTTGTCTCTTCTCGTTCTGTGGTTCCCCAATCCCCTTCTTGGCTCTGAAATGTGTTTTTCTTAGGCCTGGTTCACTATCCTGCCAGGCATTATCTTGTATGTGCAACTCTGTTTCTCAGTGGTTGGGCCCCAGACCCCTCTCTCGGCTGTATAGCGTAACTAGGCCTGGTTCACCATCCTGCCAGGCCTCTCTTTGGGGTGCTCTCTCACCCACAGTATTCTCAACTGGTCTCTCCGTTTTGTGCCACTGCACTTCCTCCCAAACACAGCCTCTGGGGTATCCCAGTGCCTGCCCGGCTCCCCTACGCATCCTCTCCACTTGGTCCACAAGAGTCCGTCCTCTGTAACACAGGCAAACTTCTGCAGCTTTCCCTAGGCTCTCGCAGTCTTCCTTCTGCGGCTCCGCCACACTGGTTTCTCCCCACGCACCAGGTCTCGCCTGGACCACTCTGGTTGCTGCCTTTCTGCCACCAGACGTCAGGTTCCCTAGCTTTCAGGTAAGCCGGGGCTCTTCCCTGCTTTCTCGTTACCCACATTCCTACTCCAGGCATTCGATCTGTAGCGTGTCCTCTCCAGTGGCTTCTCTCCTCAGCGCAATGCTCCTCTGGGGCAGGACTGACATTGAGGAGAGTCCTTTGTTAGTTTTCATGGGGGATTGACTTTCTAGCTTCAAATAGCTGGTATATTTGTTTTGATTCCTCATAGGGCTTCATCGCCCTGCTCTTCCTTGTGTCAGAACTTTTTGAGTCATCCATACTCGCGCTTCTCTCACTCTTCCTCGTTACAGTGTCATCTGCCTGACATACATTGCTGTTACGTATGAGGAAATTAGTAGAAGGAACAGGAGACAGAGAGGGTGGGGATGCATGGGCACTATTCATATGTTTTGGGTGAATCATGTCTGGCATCATGAGGGTATACGTACTGCGTTCTCCCTTGATAGTCCTCACCTCCCCTCCCCTCCCATTGCATCCTCCCACTGAGTACCACCCACAGGTGGACTATCTGGTATCGGCCTCACCTACCTGGCCCCATGGGAAGGGTCTCCCTCTCAGGGAAAAGTGACGATATCGAGGGTGGTGCTGAATATAGTGCGTCTTGGGCATCCCTTTTCAGTTACTGATTTCCAGTTTTCATGTACGTTTCTACTCTTCTTGCACCTTTGATGTGGTGGTGGACTTTGCTTAAGACATAGCTTCTTACTATGGGTTCTTTTGCTTTTTAGTACATAAGCAGTGTTTGAATCACTCTGTATTAGTGTGCGCTGTAACTAGGGACACACTGCTAAGGTTGAGCATTTTTTCATTTTGTCATTTTTGCTATTCTTTTAATTATTGGTCCTAAAATGTAAAACAGAGCTATATTCTAATATTGAATAATTTTCTCTTATGATTTCCAGAGAAATAGAGGGTGATTTCCTGAGGATGGGGGGGATTGTAACTCCGAAACACGTAGGACTTAATACATCATTGCCCACATTTTTTGCAAATTTTTCTTTGTATCCACTGTTTTATGTCTATGAACCATTCTTGTGTATGTATGACACATCATCGTCTATTTTCTTTTTTTCAAGATCACTGTGAATTTCAAGTTGTCATCGCCTATAGGGTTAAGAGGGATTTGTTTAAACACAAAAAAATATTTTTCTGTTCTTTAACTCAAATCCATGCTTTCCTTATATTGTCGATATTTTGGTACTTTGTTATGAAATGGTGTATAACTACATTATTCAACCTTCTGGAACCGTTTGGTCCACCCTTGGGATGAGTGCAGTTGTGCTCTGATGTGAAGGCATCATGAAGCAAGACAAAGACAACAGACCTAAAATACAAATTAAAGATCTTTATTAACTTAAATGTCAGGATGGTTGAAGGCCCAACTTGCCCTATGCTAAGGTGGTATTTCCCTACCTGAACTACACTAAGGAAAGTCTGAGTCAAAGAGTTCAACATAAAAATCGGTCTGTGTCCAAATCCTATACTTGCCCTCACAACTAAATCAATACAATGTGTAGGGATGACAGTATGCGAAGAAAGAGTGTTCAAAATAAAGTTCTGAGCTTCTGCCAGCTCACAGCTTTCTTACAGCTCCCTTCCCCAAGTGTAAAACAGTTCCACAAAAAGTCTCAAGGTAATACAGCTTTAAACAATCCTCGGGGCTCCCTTCCCCAAGTTCCAAGCAACACAGTTCAAAACACAAAAAGGGTCTACAGGCTCCGTCCTCAAGACAACAAGGGTAGTTCCTCAAGTCTAAGGATTCCCTTCCACAAGACTTGTTTTCATCATCACAAACAGGTGTGCATCTTGGCTGTTATCTTTATTCCCTTGGCCCATAAAGTTTTATTTTCTTTCTTCATATAATTCGATTGACTTCAAGATTTGATTTGATTCTCCTTTGCTCTGTATATTCATATGACTTGTAGCTTTCAGTTAATTCAGAATTCAACATGCAGTGACTTTTCTTAACTTGAAAGTCCCATTCACTTTGAAATTCAACCTGCAGTGGTTTTGCTTAATTATAAAGTTCCATTTGCTTCTGAGTTCAACATGCGATTGCAGAGTTGTTACATTTTTATTCAGTTCGGTTTTCAGTGGGCATCGGTATGGCTTAAGATTCAGTTTTCCTTAAGTCCGATATGTAATTTTCATGCGTTTTACTTTAAGTGAACTTCCCAGTACTCTGAGACGTTCGACAACGTTCTTCTTTAAGACACGGAACCACTCTGATACAAAGTATTCTTGCGCTTTAACATTCCACAATGGAAATTATCTGAGACAGGTGACCTATGGTGTAATGAGCCAGATGACAGTGATTGTACACATCTAAACAATATTCTGGACTTGCATAACCTTTGTATTCTCTTGAAAGCAGACACTGCCCAGACCCTATACTGTCCAGAGGTCTCAATATGTATCATCATGATAATGAACCTGTAAGCTGGTCAGATCATGTTATGGTATGTTTTACATTGGCAACTGACCCGACCATTGCTAGAACTAAAGTAACTTCTATCTCAGAACCTTGCTACAGAAAAAAAGATCTGGATCTCATTTCTGATAGCAAACGTTTGAGTGACCTATCGACCACATATGATGTCACTACTGGTGTTGATGTTTACACAGATATAATGAGTCTACTCCAAGCTAATTGGGACACCATTGCCCCATTGAAAACAGTGAAAATGATGCATAAGAAAAGTAATCAATGGTTCATTGACAAACTAAAACTTTGTCAGAGCATATACCGGAAAACTGAGAAAAAGTGGCTTATGATCAGATCCATTGCAGACCGTATAAAATGTAAGTCTGCTTTAAAAATCTATAAGGATGAGATTGTATTGGCCAAAGCACTGTGTTTACAAAAACAGATTCGTTCTGCAGCTAATAGACCAAAGGAATTATTCATGGTTCTTAGAAATGTTTCTAATCCAATCTGTATAAACATCTGTATGTTACCAAATCAGAAGATGGCAAATGATTTTAACACCTTCTTTTAAGAAAAGATGTATCAGATGAGACTTAATATTGATGCCCAGTTGACGCCCACTTTCTCTGAGGCTGATGTTGCAGCAGTCAAAAAAGTGCATTTTCTTGAGTAAAGTTTTTCATGGGTGACAAAAGAAACTATGAGAAATTACTTTCTAATCTCAAACCCACACATTTCACCTATGATCCAATCCCAAAGTAACTGGCCGAACATGCGCACACCCTTAGTGAACCTATACAGATCTTGGTAAATGCATCACTTGGTCAAGGTATTATGCAGCTGGAACTAAAATAATCTTATCTAACACCTTTGTTGAAAAAGCCCACAATGGACTACAAGTTCTCTCCAACTATCGTCCCATTGCTGGGCTTTTATGGCCATCAAAAACTATTGAGAAAATTGTTACTATGCAACTTCAGGACGACTCGGAAGCAAATAACATTCTGGATCCCTACCAATCTGGCTTTAGGCCAGGTTATGGTATGGAGACCTCTCTATTAGCTGCCTGGGAGGACCGCCTCGAAACTGCCGATAAGCGGGACATCAGCAGACTTTTCATGCTTGACCAATCGGCAGCATTTGACACAGTAGACTTCGGTATACTTGGGTCCAGATTAGCATCACTGGCATACGTATCTGAAAAGGCTATGAAATGGTTTACCTTGTTCTTAACCAATACCAGTAACTTGTGGAGTACCTCGGGGCTCATCTTCGTCACCCTTATTGTTTAATGTGTATATACACCACTTCTAAAAATGTTTGCTCAGTTTGACTTGCAGTATCATTCATATGCAGATGGTACCCAGATTTATGTTCGCTTAAAACAGCCTTTGGAGGCAATGGAGCATGTTCTGATGTGTGCAGAATAAATCTGATTATGGATGCTTGAACACAAAATTCAGCTGATTCCCACAACATCAGAGATTGTTGTCTTTGGCTCCAAAAGTAAACTGGCAAACCTTCTGCTGTTGATTCCTTGCCCTACATTGTTTGGAATTGCATACAAAATCAGTAAAACACATACGATGTAAATGCAGTCTAATTTGGTTTGCAATTTACAGGCTAATCAAATCATCAAGTCCTTATACTTCCAATTGAAGCTTCTTAAACCTCTTCTCCCTCTTATTTATGAGCATGACTGTTCTACAGTGGTAGGCACCCTTACACATGCCTACAAGTGGCTCAAAACCCAGCAGTACGCTGGATCTTTTCCCTATCATTTTATTTATTTAGTTTAATATACTTACAGCCGAATACTTTGTATATACAACATAAAACATCGTAAAATTACACAGTATCGAGAGGTAAAAAAATAGTAAAATGGATCGTTAAAACATATACATACAGTTATATGCATAAAACACTTCACAATATACAAATGAATATCATATTGATTCCACATATATATCATACCAGGAAACTCTATAGTAAAAAACAGAATGCATCCTCTCTATTTCATAAAATCGCAAAAATCTCCTTACATTTCCAGTCAAATGTAACCATGAAATGAATAAAATTAGCATTATTCACCTCCATGAATTGCAGCCACAACGGAGCCAGCTCAGTGCATTCAATTTCATTGTTAAACATCTTCAGAAATTGCGATCTTAATGTACTCAGTCCTTCACATCCAAACATAATGTGTTCCAAAGTTTCAACTACATTGTCGCCACATAGTCTGAAGATTCACTCTTCACATTGTGGCGCCTTCAGAGACAGTACCAAGAGTGGCCCTACCACCCCAGAGACGGTGGCAACACAAGTTGAGGGCTCAGGTAATGGGGATGGGATTGATCCAAGTGATGGCTACTGGCAATGGTTGGCTTTTGCATTCAAAGCACGCTTTTGTTCTTTTGTTCTTTGTTGCAATGACACCATATCTGTGCTCGTGGAATACAGATGGATTCGTCCATCTATTTGAAGAAGAAGGCCTGTTGTCTGTGATGGATCCGTTTATGATTATTGCCCTACAGGAACGTGGCTCATCAAGCCCATTTCACTCGATGGCAGGAGCACAGTTCAGAAAGTAGCCACTAAAGGTCAACGTGGCCGTCCAAAAGGAAGTCGATTAGTTACCGTTCAAGATCTGTGGCAGATCGAGGAGTTGCCTGGCTCCACAGATTATGTACTTGGGGTGAAAATATCCAATGATGAGCAATCTTTCTATTTGATAAATATATACGACCCTTCCAACTGCACGTTTACTAAATTAATTTTAACACCTTAAAACGCAACTTAAATACGATTGGCACTTTAGTGCTGTTTTTTTATACCGAGATAGGCATTAATGAAAGCTCTCTATCGTTGCGGATATAATCGGCACCGGTGAAATCTAAAGTGGCTTAGCTGCAAGCTTGTATGTGGTGTAATATGTTTAAGTCATATGATTCTGGGTGTTTAAATGGGCTTGATTTCCCGCGTGCCTTTACTCGTATTGATAGTAGTAGCTCCTCGACTATTGACTATGTCATTGTTAATCAAAAGGGGACATGCCCTAGTAGATGATACGGTAATTGTCTGTAGAGAAGAAAGTGATCATCTCCCACTATGTGTTAAGATGGGTCCGGAAATGAGTAACATAAGCAAGCACATAAATGGGGACATATTTGTTAATCATCAAGGAAATCGTATACATTGGAATCGTCAGAATTTGAGAAAAGGGCATGAAGCTTCATTGAACTTACTACCCAAATTCATTGAATATTTCAGTGAGATTAGAAATATCTCTCAAATACCTATAGCTGAATCTTTTCTTCTACTGGTGGTTTCCATTAGTGAAAAGATAGCTAAACAGAGACAATGTAAAAGTGTTTTCGAACGCTGCAGCAAATCCATCACTAAACATATTGATTTTGATCTGGCGATATCTGCAGCGAAAAAACGTCTGAGAATCGCCATCAAATCATATCTGTATACTGCTGTAGGCTGTATTAGCAATGAGTTTATTAAAGAAGGAATTAAACAGACAAAAAAAGAATACCATCAGTGGTTAAAGTGGAAAACAAATAGATGGTTAGCAATCTCTGACGTTGCTAACTAACGATGGAACAAAAATATGGGAAATCATGAGAGAACGTTCGAAACGTGATCTCCCCATTGAAGGTGTAGCTGAGGTGGATTGGATTGACTATATTACATCTACATTAGAGTCTGCACCTAGCGACGAGAATTCAGTGTCTATTCCGGAAGTAGGATGGATATGTACTGCCTCTATTCCGGACATAACAGGGTTAATTGAAAAAAAGTCACACACTGCAGGCCCGGATGGCTTGTGCAATGCCCTTTTGAAAGGTCTCCTGATCTTTGGGCTAATGCCCTGCATATAGTATTCACAGAGATTGGCCGGACTGGTGTATTACCCATACTCCTAAGTCCCGTCCCCTTTCCTCCATACTTGTGGGACATCTCTCTGTCCTGTGGGACAGGACCGGAGCACTTTGTAAAAAGCATCCAAATTTTTTTCAAAAATGTGTCCCTCCTCTCTTTCCTGCGTGGGGCCCGGCACGTGGCCGTAACCCCGGCCACCTTGGCTCTGCCCCCGCGCATCGCCCATCAGTCCTTTTCTCCTCTCGATCGGGGCCGGACGCACTTGCATCCTCGAAAGATTTCCTCTCTGGCTCTCGCTGGTGTTCGTTTACTAGTCTGTCTATGTCTTTCAAATTAGACTTTCCAGATTGCTCGTCGTGTCACAGTCGCTTCGCGGGGGCGGATCCCCATCCTCTTTGTTTACAGTGTTTGGGTCCGGAACACCGTTGGGACTCCTGTTTTTACTGTGACTCCCTTTCAGTCCGGGCACTTCAACGTCGGTTGGAGCAGTGGGAGGAGGTGTTCCGACGAACTCCTCCTTTGCATTTTCAGGCATTCATCGAAGAGAAGAAAAAACGCCCGGTAAGTTCTTTACTTTTCAGAGCACCCCGACTGGGGGATACCTTCCCGGGTTCCTCTCGGTCCGGGAGGGGCGTTGATCGCTCTGTTACTGGGGTTCGCCCTGAGGTGCCCGTTGGGCCTTATAATTCTACTGGAGTTTTCTCTGAGGGTCTCCGTAAGGGGCCTGTGAACACCGGAGTACGCTCCGAGGCCCCTCCTGTGGGGGCTGTTTGTAGACCCAGTTCTACTGAGTCGTGGGATACCGGGATTCGCTCTGAGGCCTCTCTGTCGGCTTCCCTCAAAAACAAAACCGGGGTGCGCCTGAGGCCTTGGCTGGGCTTGTAGTTACCGAACGAATGTTCGAGGCACGTGCAGAAAAGGCTGTTACCGGGCCTGGGTCCGAGGTCCCTCGTACAGAGGCTAAAGCTACCAACAGTTCTGAGATGCCGGTCAAGGCTTTGTCTCTGAAAGTACACCGTTCCCGCTCTTGTGGTGACACCAGATCTGTTGTGGGGGCAAAGAAGCAAAGTTCTTCTTTTACTGGCAGTGCCAAGGTCCTTCCTTTGAAGGCTCAGTTGGTGGTTGGTATGTCACAAAAACATTCCAGGCCTCATAGTACGGGCTCCGCCGAGGTTCCTTGTGTTAAGGCTAAGATTAAGACCCCTGATCCATCGACTGGGACCCCTGCCTCACTTCCTCACGTGCCGCAGTTCCTCTCCGATGAGGACAAAATGGCACCCGTTCCGCCACGACCACGGCGGCCATTTTAGGTGCTACCCCTACAACTACGCCATCGGCTTCTGGTGTAGGGCTCGGTCTCTTGGGTGAACCTAAGGTCCCTTGTGCGCATCCTTACCGGACGGTTTATGATTGGAATGCCCGGAGGCCTCTTCCGCACAATGTTTTGTTGCCCGCGGGGGCGGCTCCTTTGATTTATGTGGATACGTCGGTGGAGGGGCCGGTGTGGCACCCTTCCCTGTTACGTCCCTGGATTTGTCCACCTCATAAGAAGCCTCCTCAGGTCCCGAAACAATCTCCTGAGGATGCCTTTTTCGGTAAATTTCAAGGCCTTATGCGCACCGACCCCATGAGGGAATATTTCAAAGGGCTTTTCAATGAGATATGTCTACCGGCGCCTCCGGCTCCACCTGTTCCTCCGGTGGTTCCGCCGGCGCCTCCCTTGCCCGTGGTGCCCCCCCTGCTCTCCTGCCTTTGTCTCCATTGTCCCCAGTGGACAAGGCAGTGCCTGACACGGCTCAGCATGATCCTGACCTGTCAGATGACCCTCAAGGCGATCAGGACAACGAGGACCTTTCCCCGCTTTATCAGAGCCTTTCATGACCGGGTACTGGACATGATGAGTTTCTTAGATGTTCCGGTGCCCGAGGCACCCGCTCCGCAGGAGGGCGTGCTTTCTGGGGCGTTCACCCTGTCTCCCTTGGAGCGTACCGGCCTGTTCCTGCAGAAGGACGTTCTGGCCGAGGTCTGAAGAGTCTGGGAAAAGCCACACTCGGGACTTTTTGTCAATAAAAAGATTGACGCGAGGTACAGGCTGCATTCTTCGAAGAGGTGGCCCTGTCATCTTGTCCGCCTCCTTCCTCCACAGTGGTGGCTGCGGCCACTTTGCAGTCCAGGCCTGCAGCATCCTCTTCCACGACGGCTACTCAGGTTCCTTGCAGCTCAGGCAGGCCAACGCCGAATTGATATTGGCGGGAGCTAACATGCGGATGTGGAAAGGTCTGTTGGAGTTTGAGGAGCACATCCCGGTCGAGAAGCTAGAAGACTTCAATGGAGGCCTTACCGATGCCAGGGTCTTGGCCCAGGATCTCCTGGAGGCTGCGGCTCATCACGTAGACACCTCGGCTCGGGACCTGATGCTTGGGGTTGATACCTCACGGCAGGCGTAGCTGCATGCCACTACATTTTCTAAGGAAGTGCAAGACAAGGTGTTGGACCTTCCATTCGATGGTAAGGAGCTTTTTCATTCTTCTACTGATGTAGAGCTCACCAAAACCAAGGATAGCACTCAGACGGCTAAATCATTGTCTGTTCTGGTTAAAGCTCCTTTCAAATCCCAGAGACCATTGTCGCAAAGTCGACCTTCTTCTGGTTTTAAGGGCTTCCTCGACCGCAAAGCTCGCAGAGTGGATACTCCTGCGGGGAATAACCGCCGTAGACAACAGCGTACGCGGTTTTTCTCCCGCTCCTCAGCCTCCTAATGAGGTTCAGGTGGCACCGCCACCGTTAAGCCTGCCAAATGAGGGTTTTCCGCGCTCGCACAAGACCCCGGTTGGAGGACGCATTGTGTCTCATTGGGAGGAGTGGCAGACCATCACAGAAGAGGTATGGGTCTTGTCAGTCGATCGAGCGGGCTTCCGCTTAACTTTACCCCCTACCCCACCTTTTTCAGCTGTCGGGCTCACCCTCCCTCAAGGCCGAGGTTCAGAAACTTCTGGACCTCAGAGCTGTGGAACCTGTTCCCCTTTGGGAGCGAGGGGAGGGCTTCTACTCCTGGCTGTTTACGGTGCCCAAATCCAACCAGGCTGGCCTGCGCACCATCCTAGACCTTTCCCAGTTCAATCTTTTCCTACCCCAACAGAAATTCAAGATGATCACGCCCGGCCAGATTCGCTCCTCTTTGCAGATGGGCGATTGGCTCAGCGTGGTGGATCTTCAGGATGCGTACATGCATATCCTGATTTGGAATCCACACAGGAGATACCTCCGCTTCTCTTTGGGAGAGGAGCACTTCCAGTTTCAGGTGCTTCCTTTTCGCCTCAGCTTGGCGCCGCGTGTCTTCACGAAGATGATGTCGGTGATTGCGGCCTATCTTCTTCTCCAGGATATCCATGTGTATCCTTATTTGGACGACTGGCTCTTACGCAGCCCTTGTCCGTTGGCAGCAGCGAGCAACCTCCAGTCTCTCCTTCAGCTCCTGTTCCATCTTGGGCTGTCGGTGAACTGGCGGAAATCCTCCATGACGGTCTCACAGGACCTGATCTTCCTGGGTTTTCGTTGGAACACGATCGACTGCAGAGTGTATCTGACCGGGGACAGAATGGCGGATCTGTGGGCCACGTGTCAGATGTTTGCACAGTCGGAGAGCATGTCGGCCTGGTGGTTCCAGAGGCTTCTTGTGTACTGGCTCTTCCTCTTGCTCGTCTCAAACTGAGATGGACCCAGATGGCTCTTCGGAGTTCCTGGCGTCAGACTGTGGACCCAGATTCTAAGTGGATAATGATTCCGGATTCCATGAGAGTGGACCTGGACTGGTGGTCATCTCTCAGCAACCTGTCGGTGGGCGCGGGGTTTCAGGACCCAGCCCCCATGGTGACGATCACGACGGACTCCTCCCTTTTGGGGTGGGGTGCGACATTAGATCTTCTTCAGGTCTCGGACCTCTGGTCGCCTCAGGACAAGCTCCTGCACATAAATCATTTGGAGCTTCTGGCGATCTTTCTGGCGCTCAAGGCGTTCAGACCGCTCATTGTCAACAAGGTGGTCCGCATAAGAACGGACAATGTGGTATCAATGTATTATGTAAACAAGCAAGGGGGAACAAAGTCTCCCCCCCTCTAGGACCTGTCCATCCAGATTTGGGAGTGGGCCGTGCTTCATGGTGTCTGGCTGCTTGCAGTGCACATCCCGGGCCAGCTGAATGTCACACTGGATGCCCTCAGCCGGCGGACAGTGGTCAGCTACGAGTGGGAGTTGAAGGCAGAGGTCCTATCATGGATTTTCTCGCGTTGGAGCACACCGGAGGTGGACGTCTTCGCCACGGCGGTGAACAAGAAACTTCCTCAGTATGCCTCCAGAGGGGGGCTAGGAGCCTCGTATCTAGGGGGATGCTCTCGAGATTCCATGGCACAACATGAGAGCTTACGCCTTCCCACCTCTGCCTCTAGTTCACCGTGCAATTTGGAAGTTGAAAAACTCTGTGAAGTGTTCCCTTCTACTGATAGCCCCATGGTGGCTGGCCAAGTTTTGGTTCTCAGAACTTCAACACCTGTCAGTGTCTCCGCCGATCAGGTTACCAGTAACTCCCGATCTTCTTCACCAGGGGGAACAACAGATGTGGCACCCCTCCCCACAATCGCTCAGCTTGGCGGCATGGTGCCTGAGTTCAAGTCTTTAGAGCATCTGAGTTTGTCTGCGGATAACATGAACATTATCCAGGCAGCCAGGAAACCCTCGACCAGATCTCAATACAGGAGTAAATGGCTCAGGTTCTGTCATTGGTGTTTGGAGAAGAAGTTGGATCCGAGGGTGGCCACGATTGACACGGTGCTGTCCTTCGTGTCCTCCCTAGCAGAGTCAGTGGTTCATGTTCTGTGATGCACGACTTATCTCTCAGCGGTTTCCGCTTACCTTTCTACAGAGCTTTGTTCTTATTCTCTAACTAACCCAGTGGTGAAGAGGCATTTTGCTGGCTTGACACGCCTCTACCCTCCGGTTCGTAATCCGTACCCGCCATGGGACCTAAATGTAGTCCTGACGGACAGTCCTTCTAACTATTGCATGCTTGCCATGCTTGATATTACGGCAAAGATATTTGCTACGGTTCTTTTGGCTAAATTTTGTGAATGGATTGAAGTGAATTATATACTGAATCGATGTCAATCTGGCTTTCGGGCGAATTCGTTGAGCATTCATAACATCTTGACCCTTGTGTCTGCCGTGGAATATGCTAAATTGAGACGGGAGACAGCAGTAAATTGTGGGTTTATCGATTTTAGCGCCGCATTCGATACGGTGCTAAGAAACAAGTTAAGGAAGAAATTGGTGGATATTCCACCTGGACTCTTGAAGATGATAATGCTCTTGCTGACAGATAGAAGTGTAAAAGTTTGATTAGATGGCAATGGTAAATTATCACGTGCAATTCCCTCTAACAGAGGAGTTAAACAAGGCTGCAGCCTCGCAGCAACACTTTTTAACCTATATCTGGTGGATTTGCATGAGGCTTTTGTTGATCTAGACCATTGTCCGATGATGCTAGGCACAGAACTTATAAGTTGGGTAGCCTATGCAGACGATTTTATACTACTCCATCATACTCCAAAGGGCCTACAGGTGATGATAGGTGCACTTGGGGTGTATTCAGCACAAAATGGTCTTAAGGTAAATATCTCAAAACGGGTTATAATGAGGTGGATTCTTGGTGGTCCAAGGTGTAGGGCATGTATTTGTCTGCTTCTGTAGGCTAATTCCAGGCGCAGATATGTGTGTTTAACAGGTGAAATCTGCACGATCTTGCATATAAAACCCAATCTATAAAGCTCTATCTCATACTTTAGTACATAGCCAAGTGTTGCTTCCGATAGAAACCAGATATTAGATATACTAAACAGGGTATGTTCCATTTGGTCAACAATTTTGAGGTCATCCGTTAAAATCACACATAGTGCAGCTACTGCATGAAATATATATAATATTCTTGAGCGATTTAAGTGGTGTGTATTCCTTGCTAAACACTGGTCGAAATTGTAGGGCTTTTAAAGTGGTAGCAATAGGGGAAATACAGGAAGAGAGAACATTAGTCATGGGGGGAGAGTGGACTGGAGCGACCCAGTGATTAAATAACCTAACTTGGGTCACCTTCCCTGGAATAGTTGAAAGGAAACTAGGTAATGTGCTTAGTTGCACCTGCTTGGGAACTAAAGGGTTATATTCATTAATATTAGACCCAGACAGAGGATCTATGGGCAGTAGTACAGCTTGTGTGGCCATAGTCACACCGTCAAGCACTGCAGAAAGAGTCAGCACTGATTCATGAACAGTTAAGGGCCTTGTGCTGCTAGGACATCTATTATTAAGGGGTAATATAGAAAGTGCACTCAAATCTGTAATTATGCAAGCACTTTTCCTGGATTTTGTTCTTCTAGTGTACATAAATGCTTGCGAAACAGGTTTCACTTTCTTTTTGGCAGCTGCACATTTAGATGAAAAAGGGCACCCAATAGAGGTGCTGGGTGCATTAGAGTTATTAGCCTTTGTCTCTACAAGTGATGGCACCGTAGTTATAGGATAGTATCCTGATAGCACAGTATTGCTACCTTGATCTTTTACAGATGTAGGTCCATCAAAAGGACTTTGAGATCTGTACCCAATGCATTTTCCTCTAAGGGATCCGGGTATACGAGAAATGCCAGAAATGTTGGCAACAGTCTCCTAGATTTAAAACAGGAGGTTTTGACCAACTCACGCCGTGGCAATCCGACTACACAAGAACAGAAGGACACCTTCAGTTCATCTTGATTCCCGTCCTGATGAAGGCCCACCACTTGCCAGCTTTATGTATCAGCTGATGAATTGACCAAAACACAGTAGTGTTGACTACCTCTGTGTCCCCAGTTTGTAGTGTCAACACTGTCGATTGTGTACTGTTTTGTACTTTATTTACATGCTATCTGTTCACCAAAATCCCTAGATTCTCTAAGGGATGATACATGTCCATCTGCATTCAAATCCGGTCAATCTAACTGGACAGAACTTCTATGTATTGTTTATAGATATGTTTGTTATCAATTTGTGTCCTGCACTGAAAAACTATTTTGGAAATGACATTTTATGCATTAAAATAGTTGGGCAAATCGCCAAATTGCTCATACTTCGACCAAGAGCAATGTTTTTCTTTTTATAGAGTTAATGTTACGAGTGTACATAAGTTCAGTCACCCTGATAATTTCACTATATAGTTCCTTCCAATTTTAAACGCCTGCAACCCTCTAACAGGTTGCAGGTGTGCTTTCTCGATTAGACTTGCCTGACCATGATATAGGGAACATGGCTCACCTTCACAACACATTGCAGGCATTTTCTTTGTTCCAGTACTAACATGTTGAAATGGCATAGTATTCATTACTGTCAGTTGCTTTTCCCTCGCCTTAGTACTGTCAAACATCACATGAGTGAAAATGATGGGAGCTGACTTGCAATAACCCATAAAGGTCGGGGAAATGTTATGTTGTTTGTCAATAGGAAAAGGGAGTGATACCATGCCTCACCTGGGTGACCCTGCTCCCAATCCCCAAGGACTCTTCCCCCAGGTGATCCTCCAACGCCATGGTCGGTATCCAAGAGCCACAGCCTTTCCCTGGCCACCTGAGAAGAGAATCCAGGGGGTTTAGGAGTGAGGATACCCTTAGGGTTCTCACACTGAGCAGATTCTGCCCAGGCATTCTTTCTATTTTGTTGTTGGGACTGCAGAAGTAAGTCCCCTTTTTCCAAACTGAACCCTCTGAAAAACTATTTATTTGAAGCATATGCTCCATATGGTGATAATTCTTGTCTAATGCTGAGTTGAGTCCCCTCTTCTGTTGTTCTTGATATCGAGGGATTTGTCACAAAAGTCAGATATAGGAGACAGCCAAGAAGACCAGTTTTGACCATGCCTCTCCTGTCCCTAATGCTACGATCATGGTTTCCCTAATCAAACTGGTGCTTATCAGGATGCCTTGCACAAAAATCTGTCCTCTGTACAAATCTAACCTAACGTCCGTCTGTACCACTAAATCAAAAAGGTAACATAAACCTGGCCTGGGAATTAGTTCCCCCTGTTCAATGGCTGTGGTGGTTGGTTGGTTTCCGATCCCCACCCAAACAGTTCTTACTTCTCCACGCATATATCCCTTTCCTTTCTCCCAGGCATTCTACCTGCATAGGCAGTTCAAATAATTAAAATCTCAAGTCTGTCTAGTGTCTCTATATAGCTGCTTCTCATCAGTGATAGCAGCCTCTACTGGTCTGGGTTTGCCTACCTATTTGTGAATGGTAGAGTTTTTCTCCATAGCTCGGGGTATGTTGTGTTTTGCCACACTTCTGGTGTATCTCTTGCTCACCACTGTTTGGGTTATTGGGTTTCTCACCCCTATGGTGTGGTATCTCTATTCTTAGCCTGGCTTGGACTACCTGCTTCTAAAGCCCTTGTGGAGTTTTCTCTTCTCCCACCCTCTCGTGGATTATCTTGGAACTCAACCCGGCATAGACTACATGGCTTCTCAGACCTTCTGAAGTTATCAGTGCTCTCACTCCCTTGTGGGGTATCTCAGCCCGGCATGGGCTGTGTGGCTTTTCATCCCTTCTGAAGTTAGCAATGCTCTGACACCCCTCCTTGGGGTATCTTGATACTCAGTCCGGTGTGAGCTACCTAGCTTCTCCGGCCTACTGGGATTATCAGTGCCCTCACACCGTCGGAAGGTATCTCGGTTCTGAGCCCCGCATGGCCTGACCGTCCTTCTCCCACTCCTCAGTCTATGCTGCATACCTAGTTCACCGCAGCTGTGTTTCTTGGGGGAGGTGGCATCTTGGGAAGGCTCATAACTGCAACTCCGACCTCTTTTAGTTCCTTGCTTTCGGTTCTCTTGCAGCAGTTCTTCCTGTCTTTGGCCGACAGGACTTTGGTGTCTGTTCTCGAGGAAGCCAGTATGCCCCTTTTGGTGGTGCTGCGACTCCCTTCTCTTTGTTGGTTCTGAGCTCCATAGGCTCCTTGCCTTCCTGTAAGTGGCAGCTCACCCCGGGCCTCTGTGCTTCTCCAACCACTGCACCGGCTGCATGGTTCTGCATCTAGGCTCTTCCTGGAAGGGAGACTCTATCTCATCTCTGCTTCCCTGCAGACTTGTCTCGCTCGCCCTCTGGCTGGTTCTCTTTGTGGTGTCGGCATCCCCTGGCACTTTGACTCTGCTCTTCTGTTTTACTTTTGAGGCACGTGTAATGACCTCAGAATTACTCACACTATTACGGGAACTAAAAGTTCACGGACTCGGAAAGGCAATAATGTACACTTAGACAATTAGTTCGAAAATAATTGGCTCTTTACAGTCCCTTTATTCATACTTCATACACACACATATAACTAGGGAATAAATGCAACTGCTTACACATGAATACATGAACAAGAACGAACATATATCACTGTTAGGGCAGTTGTAGGACAAAGCTTCATCCCAGCCACGACAACACTACCCAGTGCCAAGGCAGGTAGGCAGAGAGATCACGCATTAACTAACGGGGTCTGGAGCGGAACGTCCTCCCTCTCAGTGAGACTTCCACACCCAGGGTTCCAATTCTCGGTCTCCTTATAGGGACCTTCTCCTCTTAAGGGGGACAAATACCTGCACCTCATAGGTTGCAGGCTGCCCCTGGCCAAAGGACAGACTGCAATCATGGGAGGCAAGTGTGGAAAAATACAGACTGTGGAAAAACCCAACTCGTCTTCTGCGCTCTCGTTCCCATCACCCCTTATCAATGCACCCACCTGCACATCACTGACTCCCCTCTCGGCTCGTCCTTGAGCTTACAAAACGCAAACTATTCTACACAGTGTACTCATCTACTTCACGCTAAAATATTGCAACTGCTGCAGAAATCATATCTGCCTCCCAACTGAGCTCACAGAAACATAGACTCATTTTCGCACACGTGCTTCATCTTCAGGCAAGGACGCCAGCGAATACAGATCAGAAATTAAACCATCCACTTTTAAAGGGCCCTGTACATTACTTTCTTGCTCAGTTCCCATATAGCCAACACGCACTTGGGATTCTGTTTTAAAGGGAGGAGGCGTAAAACCCTTGCTTGGGGATTCCTTGTCCCCTAAGTAGGGGCGACCTACAGTGGGATCCCAATTGCCCTGTCACCTTAGGAGTGATACGCCTAGTGGGCTCACCTGCTTATTCCCAAAGGGAGTGGCTCCCCTTTGGGGAGAAAGGACGCATTCCCTGGATACATCACAGAACCATGGAAAGACGAGGGCTATATTAGGGACCCCCTTCACCTGGCCTTCCTAAGTAGTCTAGTTTACAAACATCTGAAATTGTTTTAAAACACCTTACCTGCACACCTTGGTCATTGTGGTTTTGAAACCATCTGTGACATGTCATTCTCAGTGTTTTGGCTTTCTTCCTCCCACCCTCTCTATCTCTTCTGTTCTTCAACTTCCTCTCAAAACCTTTTTTGCCAGAGATTGGTAACTTCCCTTCTCCAGCATTGGATCTTTAATATATTCAGATGCTTGAATGTTCCCCGCCATCAGACTGGGAATCCTCAGTGATAAAAATGATTTAAACTGTTTTGAAAATACATACATTGCTACATAGAAATGCATGTACATAGTCCATTATGGCCTATGAGCCATTCCATTGTGTGGTCCCTCCACCTCACTTTGGTCCTTTATGACCCCAACCAATGAGGTTGCAGGGCTTAAGCTCCGCCCCAGTCAGCCATCTTCAGATTTTTCACTGCAGTCTAACTGACACAGAGAATCCTTAAGCTCTCTGAGCTTTTTCCATTTTTCTTGTATTCTACAGTAGTTTATATTTTTAAATATACTCTACCACATTCCCCTTGCTAGGGGCCATCTCCACTGATTTTTGGGCTTCAGAAAACTTTAATATGAACCAGAATTCGTCAAGTGAATCTTCTCCTCAGATGGCTGAACTTCAGGCTACCAAGAAGCCTTCCCTGTTCAGGGATTGCACGAGGTGCAGGAGGAAGGTGGTTTACATGAAGGACCCCCCATGATCACTGCATATACTGCCTATATCCTCATGACATACAAAAATGTCACATTTGCAAGTCTTTTTCGACTAAGACCCTACAAGACCGACCTAGAAGACTTCTTCTGCATTTGGAAGCCAGGGGACTTTCTTCTGATGAGGAATCTGCTAAGACAGCCCCTGGTTACTCCAGCAAATCATCTGAGAGGCAAACTCCTAAAAGAAGGGCCTCTTCAGTCGAATGGAGTTCCTCTCCCACTTCCAGGAGCAAGAGGAAGCTAGAAATGATACCTTTCCTACCTCCACAGCCATAAGATGAAGCATTCTGCGGCAAAAACTACCTCCAAAGGTAAGGAGGAATTTGCAAAAAACTGGGGGGGAGGGTCAGTGGTCCACGGAGAAGCAGTCTACGAGCGGCAGTAAGGATAGAGGCCCGTCGTCCACCAAGCCGTCGACGAAACCCTCATCGATGACCACCACGCAACAAACCACATCATCCTCGTCAACGAGTTTGTCATCCACGAAGCAATCGTCAACGAAGGAAGCTCAGCACTCGTCCATGAAACATTTGTCCACAAAGCACTCGTCCACGGGTAAAGGCAAGCTACCATCTACGAAATCTTCATCCACAGAACCCCCATCGACAAGGACGTCGTTGACGAAGGAATCTTCGACCACTGCTCCGTCGACGGCACCGCAAGCTTCTTTACCGACAGAAGAAATAGGGTCCAAAACGCCCCTCGCTGATGTCACTGTTACGTCATCCAATGAAGACCGTCTTCCTGAGTCTGTGGAAGCACAGCCTCAGTTTGTAGAAGCTACAGAACCAGTGGGAGCACAATTATCTCTCTTAGGAGAAATGCCAGAGCTCCCTGACGTCATCCTACAGGAGGAGTTTTCAGACACAGAGTTTGTTGAAGAACAGCATTTTCTTAGGAACACAGCCCTCCTTGGCAACCTACTTCACAGGTGACCGCTGATCCTTATGACCCTGTACTCATGTTATCAATGCAAAGGTTATTGAGGAGCTCAACAGACGTCAACTGTACCTTGGGAGCCAAACTTCCCACAGAGGGATTCCTCACCTCGGCAAAGTACGCCTAGACATTCGCCTCCCAGGAGTAGGCCACAGAAAAGAGTACGTTCGCCTGAGCCACCACGCAGGTCTAGGAGCAGGACAATCGGTGCTTCAACGACAAGTGTCCCTTCTCCAGTGTTGTTGCATAGACCACGATCTCCAACTAGAGATCCAACGACGGTACCATCCTCTGTTTCTGTCCCAGACTGGCAGGAATATCCTTTCAGGGAATATTCGCACCTGGAAGAAGGCGAGATCACGCAAGAGCCTGATACTAGCAAATGGGACGATCATATTGTTGAGAAGCCCAGAATGAAAGATTCTCCAGGTGACTCTTCACCGCCGGATGATCTAGTATCCTTTCACACTATTATCAGCAAAGCCGCAGACCTGTTCCAGTTGCAGGTCGCATCAGAGGAAAAGAGGTCGGTGCTTTATGAGCACAGGGACAAACGTAGGAGAACTGTTACTAACATTCCTCTCCTCAACACCATTTGGGAGTCCGGATCCAGGATATTGTCCACACCCTTATCCACTCTGGCTCTAGTTTCCAGGCCTGAGAGATAAAATACAAGGCTCCTGAGTCGGCACCCTTTGTCTACGAGGTCATACCATACTGGACTCAGTCATTACAGTGGCATCTAGAAAAAAGTTGGCCAATCCGGCATCACCTCTGTCAGCCCCACCGGACAAGGACGGTCGTAATCTAGAGGCTATGGGAAGGAAAGTGTCCGCATCAGCATCGCTTACCATTAGAGCGGGCAATGCGCTGGCCATGACTGCTCTTTAAAAGATAGAGACAAGGATCGCCAGTCTTTTCTCCTGTTCGAGGTTCATCCTCGAATTACAGAGGTTTTAACCATTCCTCCTATGGTCAGAAGTCGCAAGGTAACTCATACCAGGACACCAAGTACCAGTCTTCCAACAAGTACGCCCAGAGAGGTAGGCGGAGCTCCACTCAAGGGAAGTCACAGAACAAACAAAACTGACAGTCCAGCTCCTCCCCCTTAACGTCACACCCCGGTGGGGGGAAGGGAGAGCCAGTTCTTTCAACACTGGCAGTCAATAACATCGGACAAATGGGTGTTACAGGTGCTCCGCGAAGGACACACCTTAGAATTTCTGGACCAGTGCCCTTCCCTCCCCCCGACTCCATGCAGGGTGCATATGTTAAAACAAGTCATGTCCGAAATCCAAAAACGGCTGCAGAAAGCAGCAATAGAGCCAGTACCTTACTCTCTAAGGGGAAAGGGTTTCTACTCCTGTTTCTTCCTCATCAAAAAGAATTGTCAATGGAGACCCATCTTGGATCTGAGAGCGCTCAACAAATATATCAAACGCATCAAATTCAAGATGATAACTTTTCAAGGAGATCTCCCTTGGCTAAACAGGCACGATTTTTTAGCCACTCTAGACTTGGAGGACACATACTTCCACGTACCGGTCCACCCAGCACACAGACAGTTCCTTAGGTTCACTGTAGGCGATCTTCATTTTCAACTTCGAGTGCTCCCGTTTGGTCTGAAATCAGCACCGAGAGTGTTTACAAAATGCCTGGCACCAGGAGCTGCAAAACCCAGGCGGACAGGAACAGAAGTCTTTCCATATTTGGACGACTGGTTGATAAGAGCAAGTTCCGCCGCAAGCGCACGCTTGGCAGTTTCAAAAATGACAAATCTTCTAAAAGGGTTAGGTTTCTCCATAAACAACGCAAAGTCCTTCCCAGTTCCCAGAAAGACAGTCCTGTTCCTAGGAGCCGATTCGACACCAAATTCCCAGGGTGAGACTGTCGGCAGAAAGAGCAGCAGTGATTCTCCGCTTGACCTTATGGTTCTTATTGAGAGAGACAACATTGGTGCGCTCTTACAAATCCCTCCTGGACATGATGTCCTCATGTATGTTCCTCATACCAAATTGCAGGCTTCACATGAGGCCTCTCCAGGAGGCACTGGACCACCAATGGAAGCAAGCTCTCGGCCCTTGGGAGGACATCGTCCCGATTCCAACGACGCTGCACAAGGCTCTTCGATGGTGGAACACTCCGCAGAACCTATTACAAGTGATGCCGTTTCAGGCACCAACGTTGACCCTTCTCTTGAGGACGGAGTCATCTCTTTCAGGCTCTGGCGCTCATGTTGCAGACCTTCAAACTAAGGGTTCTTGGTCAGCCCAGGATTCCCAACTCCACATCAATGTGTTGGAACTCAGGGTTATACGGTGGGTGTTGAAAGCTTTCCTTCCTGTAGTAGCGGGGCAGGTACTCACTGTCCAGACAGACAACACGACCTCTATGCACTACACAAACAAGCAAGGAGGTACGAGGTCAGAGATCTTATCTCAAGAAGCTCAACTACTATGGGCATGGGCTTTGCATCACAGAGTCTAAATCACGGCGGAACATCTCCCGGGAGTGGACAATGTCCTAGCAGACAAACTGAGCAGAGACTACACGTCCTCTCATGAGTGGGATCTGGATTAAAAGGAAGATCAACGTATCTTCGCCTTATGGTGCCATCCACATCTCCATCTCTTTGCCAACAGGGCCAACAAGAAATGCAGAAGGTTCACCTCCAGATACCCAGAGCGTCAGTCAGTAGGAGACTTTCTCCGTGGATTGGACGGGGAAATTCCTATATGCCTTTCCCCCCTTTCCCCTCATTTCCAGGATACTACGCAGACTGAAAGAGCAGGAGTGTTCAATTATCCTAATTGCACCGGACTGGGCACGGCAGGTCTGGTACTCGACCCTACAGCACCTATCCCGATGGCCCCGATTCACCTCAAAGCGCATTAGTATCTATTGACGCAACAGAACCGCAAGGTCCTCCACCACGACCCAGCAAGCCTGTCTCTCAAGGCTTGTTCCTGAGCAGCGTAAGCTGATGAATCTTAATCTGCCCACAGAATGCTGGGCTGTAATCAGGGCCTACATGCATCACCTACACTAGGAAATGGACTTGTTTTTCCAAGTGGTGTGGGACATATGCTATTGATCCTCTCACCGCTTTGGTTGAGCAAGTACTTCCTTATTTGTTGCATTTAGCCAAAGCAGGACTTTCACTGTCTTCGATGAAGGTCCACCTATCAGCCATTACGGCATGCACGTCGACCCCGGAGATGCAGTCCTTACTCTCCCTTCCGGCTGTCAAGGTCTTCTTTAAAGGACTTTTGTGTACTTATCCTCCTATGCCCACGCCGGTTCCAACCTGGTGCTTGAACACTGTGCTAACAGCCCTCATGGAGCCGCCTTATGTGCCCATTCAAAGGTGCGACGTAAAATTCTTGTCATGGAAAACGGCTTTCTTAATAGCCATTACTTCGGACAGGAGGATCAGTGAGTTACAAGCCTCATCTTCTGAACCTCCCTTCACCTTGTTCCATAAGGACCGTGTCATTTTAAGACCACACCCCAAGTTCCTTCCGAAGATATTCTTCGGAAGCAGAAAACATTGCATTCTCGGGACATAGCAAGAGTATTCAAGTTTTATTTGCAAAGAACTAAGGAGTTCCGTCTTCAAATAGACTGTTCATCGCTTTTTCTGTCCACACAAAGGGCCAACATATTTCCAAACAAGTGCTGGCACACTGAGTTTCTTCTTGCATCACCCACAGCCATCTTATGAAAGGCAACCCCCTTTCCAAACCACCCTCCGCGCACTCCACAAGAGGGAGAGCGGCGTCAACAGCGTTCCACGCAGGGGTGGCCTTGAAGGACATATGCAGAGCCGCCACATGGAGCACTCTGCACATGTTCGCTAAACACTACTGCCTGGCTGAAGATACCAACAAAGAAATTGCAGTTGGACAGGCAGTGCTCCGCCACCTCTTTGCATAAGGTAGGACCAGCCTCCCTTTCCCACCTTTCCCTGAGTATGTACCCGTTGTATTGCTGCATGGTGAAGGTTTGATCAGAGATATGTTTTCTATATTTATGCATATATGTATATGATGGTGGCATGTTTTTAACTGCTTGGTATTCTATTCAGGCATCTGAATCTATGAAAGATCCAATGCTGGTGAAGTCTTAGTTACATACCTGTAACTGTATTTCTCCAGCATTGGTATCTTTCATAGATTCACATGCACCCACCCGCCTCCCCTGAGAGGCTGCTCCTACGCTCAGCTTCCATCAAATCTGAAGATGGCTGACTGGGGTGGAGCTTAAACCCTGCCCCCTCATTGGTTAGGGTCATAAAGAACCAAAGTGAGGTGGAGGGACTACACAATGGAATGGCTCATAGGCCATAATGGACTATGTACATGCATTTCTATGTAGCAGTGTATATATATTTTAAAAAAATGTATAATTACTTTTAGCACCAAGGATTCCCAGTCTGACGACGGGGAATATTCAAGCATCTGAATCTATGAAAGATTCTAATGCTGGAGAAATACAGTTACAGGTAAGTAACTAAGACTTCCTTCCATCTTCATGGGATTGACAACTTTCAATCCCCTGATGACTTTTTTCCGCTATATATTCCAACCTTCTGGCCCCTTTAAACCATCTCCTGATGTCTTCCACTTTCTGCTCACTGTCTTCACCAATCTCAAGCTTGCCACCTGAGTAGTTCCACTAACCTCCTTCTCAGCCTCTCCTATAGATCTTCAAACTTTTCCTTACTATCACCAACCTCTCACATCTTTCCTATCCTCCTCTATGCTATCATCTGTAATCTCCTCCTGATCTCTCCCAACTTTTTACTTACTATCACCAACCTCTAGTTCTTATTTTCTGCCTTCTGGGTCTGTATCCAATATGGGCACCTGGTGAGTGTCTGCACCTGGGCCCTGTAATAGGGGCAGGTTTATGATTAGGTTGCTACTCCTGCATGTCCCTGGCCTCATTTTGGGCTTAGAGGACTGGACCAATCCTTCAGCTGATTTTTCTGCAATCTTGGCTTCTACTCAACCCGTTTCTGGCACTCCCCTAGCCCCTAGAGCCTGTGAAGGACTCTGGTGCCCTTCTTCCTCAGCATGTAAACTGTATGCAGAAGCATTCTGTAAAGGCTTTCTCAACTCTCTGAATGCAGAGATAATGCTGTCTCGCTGTGAATTTGAAATGGTGGCCCTTATTGCAAGTGTGGTGGTGCGGTAAAAAACCATCATCCAAGCTGCCAAGACACATCAGCAAGGCCATCTATCTTCTTCTGAGGTGAGGGGGACTCAGCACACGCTTGCCCAAATCGGCCCTCACATCCACATACAATGGCAACAGGCCTGTCTACTCCTAGGCCCGGCACGCCTTCAAGAATCGCAGCCACCCTATCACCAACAATGCCACACACACGATCGCAGGGAGGGACGACGATGGCGTTCGGTGTTAGGCAGAAACCTGTGCAGTTCCCTTAGGGACCACTGCAAAAGGCTTAGGACTACAGGTGTTGGCAGTAAACCCAATTGGTAGCAGTCTGTACCACCCAGATTTACCTGTTAGCTGTGGCTGAGCAGCCAGACTTCTCTCAAGGAGAGTTAGACAGTATATAGAGTATGCAAGATAGGTACCAAAATAGAGTAGCACAAGCAAACACTGACCAGAGCTTTAGTATCAAAGTATATAATTATTTATTTAAAGACACACTTATAGAAACACTCCAGCACTATTATGTAAGCAAGTTCAAAACACAGTCACTATTAATATATATACATCCCTTATTCCTTATTAGACAAGTCTTAGTTAACACCACTTATTTTCAGACAGAGGTGAGCGCTTAACTAAAGATGGCACTCTAATAAGTTATCAAAAAAGGGAAGGAAAAGGCAGAAATTAGAAAAGCACACAACACTAATACTTTAGAAGCACCCAGCAAGGCAGGAAAGTCAAAGTCTACTTGTGAGCCAAAAGTTCAGAGGCCAGGCTCCCCCTTAGAGAGAGTAGAACACCAATGCGCCCAAGATCACACAGTTTAAGAGGCTTGAAAAGTCTTGCAGAGAGTTCAAAAAGGAATTAGTTCAGCTCAGAAAAGTTCAGTTAGCCAGCCTAGGGCCTACCCAAGTGGTAAGTTGAGGATTTAAGGGACACCCCACACAGACCATTGCGAGGGAGGCCAGGCGGACACAGTACCTTGAAAGTGGAGAGGATCCTCTAGCGGGGGCAGTTGTTCCTGGCAGTGTGTGCAAGTTGCGGCGTCGTCCAGAGGAAGAGAAGATCTCGATGTGGAGGAAAGCTGAAGGTCTTTGCACTGCCAGGGAAGAAACCAGCCGCAGAGTTCTCCGGTTAAAAGGTACTACCCTTTTATTCGCGGTAGTGGTAAAACGTGGTATCCCGGCTGCCGGGGTGCTTGGCACAGGCAAGACGGCCACGAGATGATCCGGGAAGGCGAAAAGGCGGGTAAACTGGTTATCCCCACCAGTCAAAGGAAGAACACTCTTCGGGATGAAGATCTCCTCTGTCGTTGGAAGAAGTGGTGAGGCGGTTCAGCAGGGCTCCACCGGTGGTGTCGTTGCAGGTCGGCTCAGCTTCTCCCTCTTCGGATTCTTTGGTCCTGTGGCGACTTCTGAAGTTCCAGTCCCCAAAGCCCTGCATTTATGCAGAAAACCCCCATTCATCAGTCCTAGCTGTCGCTCAAACATGCTAAGTGGTGAGCCGGGCGGCTCACCACTGGGCCAATCACACAAGAGTGCGACTTGAGTTGCCAAGGCAACTCAGTCCAGGGTGCCTAAACCCCCCTCCCACACATCCTGTAGACCCAGACACAGTGGCACCACTTTTGAAGGCTTCTGTGGAGAAGCCCGCCAAAAAGTGGAACAAAGGGCTCGACTTGGGTTGGAGTTACAGAGGCGAACACAAACGCCATTTTAAAACCGAGTTCTGGCAAAAAGACCCAACCAGGGAATAAATATTAAATAAATAACCCGGCGGTATCTTAAACATTGCACCAAAAAGTGGTGCGTTTAAAATGAATGGGAAAATCCCATAGAAAATATTCCGGTGGAATATTTCGCGTGGTAACCACTGCCACCACCCAGAAACTCGACGAGGGGGGACTGCACAGTGCCCCTCGAAAAACAGACCCAGGGGCAATCTAATTACCCCTACCAGTACTTCCACAATATGATGGTTTGTACTGGTTCTGTTCCCAATTTAAGACTAGTAAAGTCAATGGTGACTTTACATGCCCTGGGAGACAGTAGTCAGTCCCAGGGTATGGAGTCTATGTTTGGGGGTCACTATGACACCCCTGTGTTACTGCACTGAGGGTACTGTGTAACACACTTACCAAAAACCACATGAAACCCTATGGAGTAAAAGACCCCATAGCCCATAAAACACATTACAAAGTCAAAGGATATCTCAAATCATGTCTAAGAGTGGGAGAAAAAGAGTCTCACTCTTAGCAGGAGAAAAAAAGAAACCCCAAAAATCCAGCAAAGCTGCTGGCGGACTCACTAGGTTTGGGAAATTAGCCTTAACAGAGAACTCTCCCTAACATTCGGTCCCTTCGACCATACACTGATCCCTCATCAGTTGGTCCCCGGTGGCAGTTGTGGATCCAAAAATTTGAGATGGCCATGGACTGCAAAGATGTCACCACGCCTAGGAAAATGAGGTCGCACCTCCTACTCAATGTGGTTGACGAAGGTTTGCACATATTCAACTCACTTGTAATCGCAGATGGCTCAGACGTCTACCAGCTAACCAAAGACGCTCTCACAGCCCATTTCATGCCTCAACTAAACCCGGACTATGAAACGTTCATTTTCTGCACCACCATCCAGCTGGAAGACGAGACACTTGATGCTTACCAGACAAAGCTCAGGAAACTCGCACTCTCATGTGAATTTGATGACATTGAAAAAGAAATCCAACAACAAATCATCAACGGAATACACTCGGAAAAACTATGCAAGATGGTGCTAAACGAGAAGGGCATCTCCTTAGCCAGGATCCTCGAATACGGATGCCAGAGGGAGCTATCGCATGACAGAGCGGCGCTCATGAGTATGACCCTGCAGAAACTTCAACCGGCATCGACAATGGCAACGATAACACAAACCGCCAACAGCCAAGAGAGGAGCACAGCGGCACAAACACCTCTTCCCTGGTGGCAGTCGAGAATTCCAGGACCCACTGAATGTGGTTGGTGCGGAGGAACACACCAAGGAAAACAAAATTGCCCAGCTCAAGGCACCACGTGCGGGGCATGTGGCCGGAAGGATCACTATGCAAGGGTTTGCAGATCGTTGGGGCCATCACAACACCCCCAAACACATCAAGATAAAAGCACTGTGAAGAAAAAGAAGCAAGCCAGTGCCCGTCCTGTTGAAACAACCAACTCGTCGACCGATGAGTAAGGTGACGACGGTGGCGACTCACAAAAGGAAGCAGGAAATGGACAATGGAAAAAGGGGAGAAAGGTTTACTTGTCTCAGCACTCGACCACAGAGCCACAGCGCCCATGAAAAGACAGAGAAGACGGAGATCCCAAGTGGCCATACAAAGCCAAGAAACCCAGATGACAATAGACACTGGGGCGTCAGTTAACGTCATGCCGATGACGGTGTTCACTGCTATTCGCCTATGGGTGCGAGACTCCATTACCAATATTAGGACACTTTCGAACAACACTTAGCAGAGGCGACAAAACACTGCAGTCCAAAATATATGTCGTAAACGCAGGCATTGAATGCTTACTGAGCGGAGACGCAGCAAAAGACATGGGACTCATAAGTTTCATCTGTGACGTGACAGATCCAACCGACATCACCAGCCTCCTTGACAAATATCCAAGCCTCCTCAAAGGCATCGGATGTCTAAAAGGGAAACCCATCAAACTCCACATCGATAAATCCGTACAACCTCGAGCAGTGCGCCACAGAAGAACACCATTCTACATAAGAGACCAAGTGGAGAAGGAGCTGCGGACACTCGAGAAAGCGGGCATCATTGAAGAAGTAACTGGACCAACACCGTGGGTGTCACCCATGGTCGTGACCAAGAAACGAAAACAACCTGGAAAGGTGAGAATCTGCATTGACATGCGCCTCCCTAATGCAGCAATCAAACGGGAGCAACACATCACCCCCTCACTCGATGAAATCATAACGGACCTCACCGGATCAAAATTCTTCTCCAAAGTTGACCTCAACGCTGGATACCACCAACTGAAACTCCACCGGGACTCCAGGTACATTACAACCTTCTCCACGCACCTAGGCCTATGCCGATACAAATGGCTCAGTTTTGGTATTTCCTTGGCAGCTGAAATATTCCAGCAGGCCATCCAGGAGGTGATACGTGGCATCCCGGGGGTACTCAACGTTACCGATGACATTCTCATACACGCCAGCAATAGTGAAGAGCACGTACATCGCCTCGACGTGCTACTCAGCAGGCTAGAGAGTGCAGGCCTAACCATTCACAAGGACAAGTGCGAATTCTTGAAGGAGGAGAGCTCTTTTTTGGGGTATGTGTTAAAAAGCGCTGCAGTCTCAGCTGACCCTCGAAAAGTGGCAGACATCCGTGCTGACTCCCCCGACCACACCCACCGAGGTACGACGTTTTTTGGGGATGGCAATGTACTGTGGGAGATTCATCCCCAACCTGGCGACTATGTCCGAGCCACTGAGGGAACTCACCAAGGCCAGCACAAAATGGGTCTGGAGCCCCACCTGCCAGGAAGCATTCGAACAAATCAAAGCGTCAACCTCGGCCGACACTACCATGGCATACTACGATCCCACACTGTCGACCGAACTATACGTCGATGCCAGCCCTGTTGCCCTTGGGGCGATCTTAGTCCAAGTGGCTCACACTGGAAAATCAATGCCAATAGCATATGCGTCCCGCGCCTTGACCCCGACGGAGCAACGGTACTCACACATAGAAAAGGAAGCCATTGCAGTACTGTGGGGCTGTCGCCATTTTCACCTGTACCTGTATGGCCGCAAATTCAAGGCTTACACGGACCACAAAACCCTCATCCCCATATTCACAGGCTCCTAATCACACCCTCCAACCAGAATAGGGAAGTGGCTGCTACACCTTCAGCAGTACGTATTCTAGTTGGCATACCAACCTGGCAGCGGCAACCCAGCAGATTTCCTGTCCAGGGACCCGAGAGCGGCCACGCTGGGGAGGTACACGTGGCTGGGGAAACCGAGGAACACATTTGCCAAGTCGTTCACACAATGAAACGCAAAGCAATCGGCATCGAAGACATCGTGGAGGCTACCCAAGCAGACCCATGTTGTGATCTGGTCAAGGACTCTGTCATCTCTGGTGAATGGAAATCCTTCCTTCAAAACGTACATAATTGCACAGCCGAAGCTAGAGAGTTCCTCGCCGGCTCACAGTAAGGCAAGACGTGTCTGTCACCAAGGAAGGAATCGCACTAAGAGGGACTCGAATAGTCATCCCTGCAAGTCTACAGGACAGAATCATAGCGCTGGCGCACGAAGGCCACCAGGGCATAGTAAGGACCAAAGCCAGACTCAGACACCGCGTATGGTTCCCGCACATTGACGACAAAGTGGAACAACTCATCACAACATGCCTCCCATGTCAGATCACGAGCACACCGCCAAATCCTGAACCAATACAGGCGGCAGAGCGAGGGTCCTCAAGATGGGACGCCATTAGCATTGATTTTTGCAAAATCCAGGAGGGCACGTATCCGTTGATGACCACTCAACATACCCAGAGGTTGAGATCGTATCATCCACAGCAGCAGAAATGGTAATACCGGCTCTTAAAAAGATATTCGCCACCCATGCCTTCCACAACGCATCCGGAGTGACAAGGGGCCACCGTTCCAAGGGGAAGAATTCAGGAAATAGCTAGACGACCTCAACATTCAATTCCACCATATAATGCAGAGATGGCCACAGGCTAACGGAGATGTAGAGAGGTTCATGCGCACCCTCAATAAAGGGCTACGCCTATCCCGAGCAAACTCAAGCCCCTGGAGGGTGGACTTATACAGGTTCTCTGAAGAGACAGATTTGCAAATCGAGGAGGAGTACCATCATCGTGAGGGGGAAGCGACCGTGAACTGTGGAATGGACGAGCTGCCGAGCGAACCAGAGGAGACATGTCCAAACAAAGAAGGTGAGCCGCAACTAAATGAGAGTCAGGGGACAGCCCCCAGAGGTGGGCGCTATGCTTTAAGAACTTCACCGAAACCTCCAGAAGGACTAAAAGACTATGAGTGGTAGAATCCCAACACATAGTGGCATGAGAACACACAGTTTTGATCACAGTTTTGCACATACTATGTTTGTTAATGTTTTGTTTAGAAAAAAGGAGGAATGTTATGTACGCCTTACGTCCCGCCACGGGGTGACGTAAGGCGCTTCTGAATAAAAGCTGCGCCCCCGCTACGCGAGGCCAGTTTGGGCACATCGCAATCCATGCGTTTCCGCGTCTCATTTGGCTGGTGCTGCGCAGCGGGGCCTTAGCCCACAGGCCCCTGCATTCACTTCCTCCCGTTGTTAGGCAGAATCCTGTGCAGTGCTCTTAGGGACCACTACACCTGATTAAGACCACAGGTGGCAATACAAGTTTTACCTTTGGTACAAGCCTGTACTACTAAGTTATAGTGGTAGCAGTAGCAGAGCAGCCAGGCTTATCTCAAGAGTATATGAGCAGTAGCAGAGATTACACAAAGGGACCACAATTACTTTGACTCAAGCAAACACTGACTCAAGGTTTCAGGTAAAAAATATAAGTACATTTTTTTTAAACCATCAGTTATAAACACAACACCTCTATTAAACTTTAAACAAAATCACACGTTAAGTATACTACAACTAACCAATTCACTTTGTACAGTAAGTCTCAAGGTAAGCATCCTGTGTTTGAATGAACCGGTGTTATGAACAAAACAAGATATCGCGGATACGGTTGCGATCACTTTTTGACAGTTCGGTCTACTAAATAAACGCGTATCCATGACATGAAATGCTAACGGGGCAAAAACACGCTTAGCACATGAGATACCCAGAGGGAGTTGGAGGCAAACATCACAGGCAATATTTAGGTTAGGCAGACAGTATCGAGAAACACTCAGAAACAGGAGTTCAAAAATCAAAAGCTCGGAGCCAGGTTTAGGTGACACCGGAGGCCTGTGCCGAAGATCACACCGTTAGACAGTTCACGATTCAGTGTAGCCAAAAAGTACTTGTATATTGTCAATGTTCGGAAGCAAAAGTTATAAGAAGGAGGGAAGACGAGGACAAACCTTGAGGATGAAGAAAAGGATTCACCCAGTTTCCCCGAGTAGAACACAGTACCTTATTCCCACGATGCAGCTGGTGCCCTGGCAGTTGTTCCTGTTGGTTTCCTGTAGACCCACGATTCCTGGAGCTTTGTTGTGAAGGAGGACGTCTGAAGGGGGTCTCCACCACACAGGGATGAAGCCAGCAGCAGCGACAACGCAAAGGTGTGCTCCTTAAAAACAGGAGAGGCTCAGCAGGTGGCTATCCGTACCACTACAGCAGTGTGCAGCGATTTCGACCACGGCAGAGATCTCTGGCTGAAGAAGATGAGCTGGTTATCCCCACCAGGCTCAAGGGAAGAATACTCCGGACTGGATCTTCTCTTAGTCGTTGAAGGGAAGATAGCTCAGGACTGCAGCAGGGCTTCACCGGGACGGGGTAGTTGCAGCAGCTGTCGTTCTCTCCACTTCTCTTCTGTTCCTTGTAGTTCCAGAGGCGAGTCTGACTTCTAGCCCAAGAGACCTGCCTTTTATGCGCAAAACCCCCATTCACACAGCCTGGCTGTCAATCACGCAGCAGGGGGGTTGTCCAGCCGGGACAACCACCTCGGCCAATCATGGCAAAGTGCGACTTGGGTTTCCTAGGATACCCTGTGTAGGGGGTGACTACACCCCTTCCCCACATTCAGTCTACCTAGACACCCAGGCGCCAAGAGGAGGGCTTCTCTGCAGAAGCCCGCCAAAAGACGGTGAACAAAGAAGGCGAACCTAGTTTGCTGCGCAAAGTAAAACACAAGAAGGACTTTAACAAAAAGAAATGGCGAATAAACCCAACCGCAGCCAAAAAGAAAGACGATTTGGTCAAGCGGGTTTATGTTCGAGGCTAATATAATAGCCAAGAACAATACCATGTTTATCTAATATAATCGTGGTAGAAAAGTTAGGGTAGATACCACTGCCACCAGCCAAGTCTAAATGTTAAAAGAGCAAAACAATGCTCAGGGAGGTACAGACAGAAAAGGGGTACAGATTAGCCCTTTCCAGTATTCCATGTAAGATGGGGTGTACTGGGTCTCTGGTAAAAACGACTATGTAAAGTAAATGGCAACTTTACCTTTCTCTTGGAGACAGTAGTCAGCCCCAGCGAAATGGAGTCAGAGGGAAGTCTAAAAGACAACCCTTGGTTACTACACTAAAGGTGCTGTGTAACCCAAGAGTGGAAAAAAGGATGTACACTTTTGCCAGGTGGAAAAAATAAACTCCAGAAATCCAGCAAAGTTGCTGGGGGACTCACTAGGTGAGGGAAATTAGCCCTAGAAGGAGAATTCTCCCCAACACCCGCCGACGCATCGGCTGGGGAGGAGCACATAACAGTGGACTCCTGTGCCGAACCCTGCAGAGTGGGGAAAAAACCTTTATTAGTGAACCTTTTGGAATTCATGAAATAAACATTGCGATGATTGATTGGCGTGACTGTTATATCCTGCCAGCTCCAGGGCCAGGTTTCACCGTATTCAGGGGGCCTGTTTCTCCCAGAAGCGCATGAAGTACCTGCCTCACGAGGGAGCCTCAATTGGAAAGGACTGGGACGAGGAAGAGGGATAATGAGATTATTGCACGGAACAATCATAACTTGCATTCAAGGAGATGCCACCTTCATGCAAACCTAAAATGTGCTGGATGTATTCCTGTTCGTGCAGGTACTGAACTCTTTGGGAGGTTATTTTCGACATACCGCTCTAAATGTGTCCAATGTATTTAATAATTGCCATAACGACTTTAATTATTTCTAGAAATATCTTCTCTTTTGCAGAATTCACAATTATTTCCCTTCGCTCTTTTCCACTTGCTTTCCGATTGTTCTAGGACGATTGTCTAAATTGGCAATCCTTAGCTGAGACACCCGTCAAAGGCTGCTGCTTCTGGATTTAGATTCTTCGCAGGAACCATATTGTTCTGTGTTGATAAAGTAACTGGGGCAGCTGTTCCGGGCTAAGGCCTATAAACAGCCCTGTGCTCCTGATTGATGCAGTGGACTCTGTAAGGGAAGTCTTCCACTTTAGGCGCCTGAGAAGGAGAAAATAAAATGCAATGAATTCCGAGTGGTTGTAAAATTCTAAAAATAGCTCTGCAGATACATTTTATGGACACTCAACCATGCCTCGGGTTGAATATGGCAGTCGCTTAAATGTTAAAGGGGTACTGCCTGGAAATAAAGAGCTGCGGAGGTGAGGGGAAGTGTATGACTTTTGAAAGTATATTACACAAAAATATACTCGCTTTCTGTTGAAAAGGAACACACCCTAAAAATACATACGTTTCAAAAATAATGAAAAAAGGGAATGCTATTATGTCGCCGAATACCTTTTGTGAAGTTTCTGATTATGCTTTTCTTGGGAATGTAATATACGCGCTCAGAGCAAGTGGCTCTGTAAGTGGCTGTTCGGCTGGGCACTCTACTCGTGAAGCATTGTGAAGATTCTACTGATTGGCCCCTCCCACTTTACCCAGAATTCCATAAGAAGTGGCGTCCGCGCGCTCATGCGCGCGCGCTCAGAGCAAGTGGCTCTGTAAGTGGCTGTTCGGCTGGGCACTCTACTCGTGAAGCATTGTGAAGATTCTACTGGTACGCTATTGAGCTTGCTGCCTGCTTTCTTAAAAGGAACTGTGACCTGTGGACTCCTTAATATATTTATAAGGACATCATATGTAATATAGAGTCTAATTTGACCCTTTTATTTAATTTTTTAGATTGGCCCCTCCCACTTTACCCAGAATTCCATAAGAAGTGGCGTCCGCGCGCTCACGCGCGCGTGCTCAGAGCAAGTGGCTCTGTAAGTGGCTGTTCGGCTGGGCACTCTACTCGTGAAGCATTGTGAAGATTCTACTGGTACGCTATTGAGCTTGCTGCCCGCTTTCTTAAAAGGAACTGTGACCTGTGGACTCCTTAATATATTTATAAGGACATCATATGTAATATAGAGTCTAATTTGACCCTTTTATTTAATTTTTCAGATTGGCCCCTCCCACTTTACCCAGAATTCCATAAGAAGTGGCATCCGCGCGCTCATGCGCGCGCGCGCTCAGAGCAAGTGGCTCTGTAAGTGGCTGTTCGCTGCTTGCAGCGAGCTGCGTTGTGAGTGTTTTTGTGAATTCTACCTTCCTCAAACCTGACGTGATAGAATGATTTACGTGAGTTGGTGATGTGAGAGTTTAACCTAGCTAAGTCTATTTAACCTACATGTGGAAATCCGACGAACATTTAAACTGCAGGGGAAACGGCTCGATATGTTCTATCATATTTAACATTTTGGTGAATTCGACATTTAGCTGTTTGTTGGGCATTGTGCTGTGCAGCTGTTTTGTCATGTTTTGCTTTCACTCTTTTTACTCTATCTTGATCGCGCGCACGTGTGTATAGCATGATTGCAGGAATACGATCTTTATTTCCCACAGAGGGTGCTTTGCGAAGTGGCCTTGGAAGTGCCCTGTTGTGTCTGTTTGGTTTGGTAGGGCTGCGGGGTGGCGGCCCAATTGTCTGCATCTTTTGATAACTATACATTGACCTGTCATACTATAGTACTTATCATAGTCTTTCTTTCTTTCTGAAAATATGATCGGAGCCTCATTTTAGATGTAGTATAATGAGTCATGAGCCCAAAAAAATCTGTTAAAGTAGCTGTAAAAAAATCTGCTAAAACAAAGTTTCGTTTTACCAGCGTGTCTGTGCCTCATATGGCCACCAGAATGAGTATTGCTCGTGCAACGGCCCTGTCTGCCTCTGACCTAACCAATTCTGAAAGGGAGATGGTGGACTGTGCACAATCATGTTCTATGGAACAAAAACGTACAACTAGCCCTAAGGCATTAACCAATGATGTTCATCTTTCGGAAAGTTCGCAATCTCTATTTGCTGAGGAGGGCTCAATCGCAGATGTTGACGTAAACAGGGAAATTGAACCTGACAATAAAAAAGATAGAATGAACGAGAGCCCTATTTATGCTGATACTCCACCAATATTTAGTATAGGAGTAACCTCAATGTTGGATGTATCACAACATTTGGTCCAAGATTCAAGCTATGATACTACCTCAGTATTGGAAATAAACAATGTAAATTCAGATATGGCCTTTGGGACATATTGTAAAGAGATTCAAGCAATGGTACTATCTGAATTAAAGACTCATACTAGATTGCTAAATGAGATGGTGTTGGCTTTTACAGCTTTACCTGAAATGCTAACACGAATGATCACAAAATACAATATTGAGCCCAACTGTATGAAAAAGCACTTAGATAATAGTGGTATTACAAAGATAAAAGAGTTGGCCATAAATGTAATTCCCTCAAAGATCCCGCAGGGATTGGCTCCTGGTGTGATAGAGACTAACATTGTAAAATCAGGTTTAAATGATCCCGCCATTGTTATTGAAGGTGTAACTACTTTTAGTGATGACGATAATGGTGCTTTTATTGAAAAAATTTCGGAAAAAAAGGAGAAAAAAAATAGAAAAAAACAGGCAAAACAAGCGAAGGCTAGCCTTACGACATCTCGTAAATTTATGAGAACTCTTGATATACGTGAGGCTTGGCTAGATAAGAAAGATAACAATAACATCAACAAGGTGGTGGCCGATAATAATGTAGCAGAACCAATTCCACCAGTATTATCAGTTAAATTGGCAGCCCTACCATTGGTCACCACACGGAGCCCAGATAAATCAGAGTATATAGAAGGCACCTCTATGCTGTCAGCGGTACTTAAAAATAAAGTTACTTCTGACAGGATTGATAGTAATCTTCGTGCCTTAGAAAGGGGGGTTCAAGACATTTTTGATATCTTTAAGAACCCGGATGCCTTATCTAGACCAAATACTCCCACAATCATGGATTGTACCCCCACCGCTTGTTCCATATCCCCAGTAGCACAAGCTAAAGAAGTTATAGTGGCTCACCGAACTGACAATAAAAGTGGTGGGGTCACTTTACGTGGCAATCCTAAAGAGGGCATGCAGGAGAACAAGTATCTCGATCTCAATGTAAAAGACAAAATTCTTGAGTCTCCCCAAATAAAAAATGTTGAAACTATTACACCAAAAATGGACAAAATTGTGAATCAGACTACAGGCACTATTGATCACCCTAATTTATCTAGGGAAGCAGTTAGTAGCATTGTTGAAGATATTCTGAATCACAAACTAAGTGAAGCAAAAAAACTCTTCCCAAGCTTAGTGGGCCCCTCTGCGGGTAAACATGATAATCCTACCCTGGAAAGTGGTGTAAGCAGAAACACCTGGTTGCCTGATGCAGTATTAAGCCAAAACACAGGTATAGGGTAGATTCAAGGCAGACAGGAACGCTATCAATTTCAAGAATCTGACCACATGGCCAATAGTAACAAGAGAAATGAGACCCTTAACCTAAGGCGTCCTGTGTATCCAAATGAACCAAGTCTGGTGCTTTACTATGTTTTTGATGATGGGGGACCCTGGTCCCTAAATAGGCAGTACATTTTAAGTTTATTTAATGACATTGATGAACTACGCCTAATAACCTCTTCAGACATTCAACTTGTAGATTTTATCCATGAAGAGAGATATGACTATGTTAGACTTATAATAAATTCTCCCTTGGTCAGAACACTTATAATAAAAGAAGCGGGTGCTCTTCAAAAAAGAGGATTTGACGTGATGGAATTTCAGGAGTCACATAATATTGACAGAAATTTGGGCTCAAATGAAGGCTATATGAAACATCCCTCTAATCAAGGTATTTATTCACAAGAGGTTAGGTGCTCTACCGGTAAAGAAGGTGACAAGCCAGTAATGACGGAAGTTAAATCCCAACTCTCTGACATGCAAGAATGGAGATGGCTAGCCCTATCTCTCAGGGAATCCATAGATAAGCTGAAATCAATGAAGGATCCACTTTAGCGAAGATACAGCATTCAACCTTGCATCATGGAATACTAGGGGATGCTCACATTTGACTGCTAATGCAAACATTGTTGAAATGTTAAAGTGTTATGATTTTGTCTTGTTGCAAGAGACCTGGGCTACAGGCTATTTATTATGGGATGGCTATGGTATAATTAATATGAAGGCATCTAAGGGTCTGCATGGCCGTCCCAGTGGTGGTCTTGTATTGGGTTATCGATCAGAGACTAATATAAAGATGGTTTCTGAACAGCAGGTTATGGACTGTGCAATTGTTGGTACTTTTAGATTAGCTACAGATAAGGGCAATGTTTTCATAATGTTGATGAATGTATACTGGAACACCGTCACTCATACAAACACAGAGCTTTTAAAGCTATTTGCAATGCTTAACCAAATATTACATGATTGGTTGGACTCAAACATGGGTGGTGCTTTGCTGCTTGCAGGAGATCTGAATGCAGATTGCAGCATGGAATATGATGATGCAACCTGGATTCTCGCATCCACAGATTTGGAGGCTTTGGGGGCCCGCAATAAAGTGTACAGAGGTAGTATGTGGGTGGTTTTCATGTATAGTTGGGGAATGCAGCCTCTGTTTAACATCACTCCAACTTGGCAAGCACGGGGCCTTAGCTCCATATTGGACTACATCTTTGTAAGCAATAATTCTCAAGAATACTCTTGTTCACTAAAGGTGACTAGTCTGCTGGAAAGTGACCATGCATTACTATCTACAGTTTTACCCTGGAGGAAGGTAAATATAGATGTAGTGCAAAATATGGGGAACATCATAGTTAATGTTGCGGGTACTAAGGTAAAATGGACCCCAGAAAATATAACCAAGCTAAATACCTTGATGTTACATGACTACTTATCTTCGTCAATTGAGTGGAAACTTGCAACTTACTCAGGAGATTGCTTTAAAACATATGTAGCACATATGCTGGCAAAAGGCAATATCATAAAATCAACTTCGCAAATACTCAATAACAAATGTCTACACGTATTTGATATTGAAGTACAAAATAGGAAGGCTTTGTTAAGAAAAGAACTGCGTATAGTAAAAAAGGAAACATCAAATCAGATAGAACTGATCTGTAAAACAAAACAGATCAAGCAGAAATATAAAAACTGGTTACTGTCTCACAGAGCAAATATGGCACAAAAGGATGGGGAAGCGATTAATGCCCTAGATTATGGCAATCCTAGGAATATATGGTCTATAATCAATGGAACTGAAGTGTCTCAGCAACAACTGACAACAAATCCAATTGCTGGGCATATATGGGTAGACCACTTTGAGAAGTTGTACCAACAATCAGACACCCAATGCTTAACCCAATACATTAATGACCAGTTGTGGTCGCTGAACATATCATTAAATAACATCTCCAGGCATATAAACAAAGTTAAGTCTACATGCACCCCCGGTCCTAACAACCTTTCCTATATTACACTGAAAAACAATGTAACATTATGGGCAGGTTTATTGAACTGTATGTTTAGTTCCATTATATATGAGAGGAAAATTCCTAAATCTTGGAAGTTGTCATACGTAATATTGATACACAAAAAGGGTAACCGCCTAAGTCCCCTGAATTACCGGCTAATCATGTTAACAGATGTAGAATCTAAGATTTTTGCAGCAATTGTTTTGGATGAGCTGAATCTATGGATAAAAAATAAGAACATATTAGATATAAAACAAATAGGTTTCAGAGAAGGGATGGGCACAGACATGGGCAGATCAGTTGTAGCAAATTGTTGAGTATGGCTAGAATAAAAGACAAGCCGCCATTATATTTAGCATCCATGGATTTATCCATGGCTTTTGACATGGTCGATAGGAAAACCCTATGGACAACCTTACTTGATCTTGGTATAGAAAACAACCTGCTAGATGTTATAATAGCTCTTTATTCGAACACTGTGCTTAGAGTGAGACTTAACAATAGTGGCCTATTATCTGATCAAATTTCTACCCATAATGGTCTAAAACAAGGCTGCAGATTGGCAGCAACACTGTTCAATCTTTATGTCTCAAAAGCAGGGAGCTTTCTAGATGATAGTGGTTTAGTCTCACCTAAATTGGGCAAAATAAGATTGAATTGGATCGCTTATGCGGATGATTTTTTGCTGTTTGATGGGACTAAGGTGGGTTTGCAAAGGATGATTGTAGCATTCATTTTGAATAGAAAGCTACTGATAAACCCTAACAAAACAATAATATTTTACACAGGTGTGAAAAATATAAAAGAAGATTCTTTTTCGATTATATGTGGTGGTCTAAGATTAAAAAACAAATCAATGCTAAAATACCTGGGTTATATATACACATCTCCTTATTCGTTAGGTTTTATAAAAAGTAATCTCGGTATAAAAGCCTCTGCTATTGCCAATCAGATATCAGCTGTGGAGAGAAGATATGGCAGGTTCACAATGATGCCTTGTATTCTGTTTTATCGGTCGAAAGCAATTCCACGATTGACATACGGTCTTGAGTTTTACTCTGAAGAATTGGTATCTTATCTGAAAACAGTTGAAGCACAAGTATGGCGAAGGGTCTTAAGGTATCTACCGAAATGTTTGCCTATGGAACTCTTACATTATGAGTTAGGTTTGTCCTCCTTAAAGTGTACAGTACATTGGAAAAAATTATCTTTATTACGTAAGTGCTTGATGTCTGAGGATAACACACTGTATTACTTCTTGGGAGTTGACATGTTTGGGGTTTTCATTTGTGAGTTAAAAAGAGATTGTGTGAAAATTCTAAGTGATTTAGGCCTCACATTAGAAAATCTAAAAAGGAATCCTCTTAAAGTGAAAGAATTATTAAAAGCCTCAGACTGGTTGGAGAACAATGTGGTAATCTTAAACTCCTCGATATATTCACAAGCTATATCATTCTGGAAATGGAAACCTTATCCTGAGAAATACCTAGAAAAACATCCATCCAGAGCATACAGAAACCAATTCATGAGATTTCATTTTAACGTCTTAAGCACTCATGAAATTCAGAATATAAGGTGCAGGAATGTGGCAAAGAAATCCTGCAGACACTGTGCTGGTACCAGGGTTAATGAATCATTAATGCATTTGTTGTTGGTTTGTCCTGCTTTGCTGAAACAAAGAATAGAATACTTTGCAATGTTTGTCCATGACACATCGAATGTAAACAGATGTAACTTGTGGTTCGAAATGCTTCATGGTAACTCGACGGTTTTAAAAATACGTATTAATGAATTTTTGAGAATTATCTGTGAATTAACATGAACTTGATAAAGACTGCTTAAGCGTTTAAATACTCAAGAAGCTTTTAAGAAACAATGAGTTGAAGACTCAGATTATTAATAATGTCTCAGTTATCTGGTACAATTATTATGTATATTGAGAAGTACTAGGCTCTAAGTGTTTTTAATAAGAATTGTCTGTTTTTAGCTGTTTAATATGAATTGCTGGTCCGGAATTGTATTAGACAAATGTGTTTTAAAAAGTGTAGTGTATTGTAATCTTTTTGTAAACTTTTCTACTATTCGATTGTATTATGAAAAGAGTTCATTTTGTAAAGGTTTGTATAAACCAAAAACAATAAAGATAATAATAATAATATACATTCAGGCTGATAAACCTTGCAATCAGTTCCAGGAGCCTTGCACCATTTCTGGCAGAAATAACAGAGTTTGGGGTACACAACCGTTCAGGTTTCGGCATGTACACTAGTGCATTCGCCCTTAGAGGTGCTTTCGGAACTGAGTGGCACATTTCATTTTGCAACCTGCACTTTCTGTGCTGCTGTCAAGTCATGCCTCTCAATTCTCATGAACGAAGAATGTGCCTACTATTCATTTATTTGTATTTCTAGGGAGAAAAGCTTTGACAAGAAATATTATACATAAGTAGGTAGGTAATACCAGGTTTGGGTGCCTTACAATAGTAACTGAGATTAAAGTGTAGACGAGCAGCCAACTGCCCCTGCAGGAAGTCCTGCCCCCCCCCACACTTCCTGTATGCTGGCAGCCTGAAATCATGCCATGCTTGACACCAGCGATTGTGACTATTCCGCGTCGAATCTTCGAGAGAAGGTATCCATTAAGAAAACCCTAGCAGATGTATTCCAAAAGAGATGACAATCTCTTTGAGGAGATTCCCCCAAGGAATATGAAAATGAGAGAAAGAGAAGTTGGTGACGTCCCAAGAAACGAGCGTGATGCACTGAGAAGACTGGCTGAAGAAGAGAATGTATGGGCCTTATAGAAACTGATGATGAAGTAAAGAATTGAGACAAAGATTGCACGTGTGAAGAGCACTGCAGAAAATGGAAATCATTCAATAACTGTACAGATGCAGCAATGCAAGTAGACTAAGTGATCATAGAAGCTAGCTATACATAGTGAATAGACTGTAGCTCCTAGATGCCCTGTTGGGCCTTAGTTAGCGCTTTATACATTTTAAATAAATAAATGAATGAATAGGCAGAGCCACCATTATATAGAAGCTGGACATCAGTGTTACACTTTTATTAAGTTCAACCCATGAAGAAAGGGTCTGAGAGCTGTGTCGCAGCAGATAATTTGCTGGGATCATGGAAGAATCGAGAAGGGCTGTCTGGCCTGGTGTCAAGGCTGGAGCTGCCAAAGAACTGGTTATCTATCCCTGAAGAACAGTGAACGTGAGTCGCTGAATCATCCCTTGTTAAGGTGCAAAGAAAGAACACCATGAGTGCCAAGTTGTGTTCATTTGAGACAATTAAATGCTGCACAATGGGCCACATTGTGGTTTCCTGTCACATTGGCCTAGGATGAAAATAGAGTTGGCCACACAGTTCCAAAACTATGATAGCGCATGCATTTATGGCACCCATGGGTGGGAGTGTGCCCTTGTACCCCTCGTGTGTTTTTGAGCACCTGTGTGTTGCCCACAGAGCAGGTTATGGGCTTGTGGTGGCTACATGTTGACTTGGCAGTGGCTCTGAGTGTCCTCCCTTTTGGGGCACCCAGGCCCTCCCATAGGAATCAATGGATTCCTTTAGGAAGTCAAGATGGCCCCTGTGGCCTCTTGGTTTGTATTGCATTTTACCTTGTTTCCCAAAGTCTTGGGAAGCCCTGGCCCTGTCCCTTCCTCCTGACTGGCTGTTGGGTTGAAATACCATACATGGCTCTGGGGCTGCCTCCTGTCAGGCAGAAGCTGTGTGTTGTGGTTACACCCTAGGGGTGGGACCCGTATGAATGGAGTCTGAAGTGAACTCACATTCTGTTTTGTGGGTGTCTGATTTCTGTGTGTGTGAAACAATGAATGAGATATGCAAAAAACAAGGGGGTGTGGGATACATTTCCCCACTTAGCAGAATTCCCCTCCATCTCCAAGCTGAACCTCAGCAGTTACCAGCAGAATGGCTGCGCTGGCTCCTTTGAGCACCATTGCCTCACATCAAAACTGCGTTTTGCAGCTACAAAATGATGGCTGCACTGTCTTGCCAAGCACCTATTGGGCAAGAGGAAACAGGGAACAGACCGAGAAAGGCTGTCAGTGTGTTTCCTTATGCGCACCAAAGAAGAGAATCGAAAAGCAGCACAGCTTTGTTGTTAGCTAAAAATTTCCCTTTGAAAAACGAAATATTTTACATTTAAAATGATGGCACCCTGAGGCTCTTTTCATCTGTTAAACAATGTACAGTTCTGATCCAATAAGGCCCAACTATGCCCAGCCCCATTCAGATTGTGCTACAGTAAAAGAAAGCATCATCACTGAATGACAGGCTGTGTCAGGCATGATCTGGGAAATCACCAGAAACTTTACCCTCTGTGCATATGTCAATTTCAGTGGGCACGTGCCTTGTAAGAGAAACTGACTAGGGCTGCGAACAATGTTTGGAATTCAGAGGGAAGAGAAAAACGAATTTAAAAGGGACATCCCAGCAGAATTCACCATGTGTCAAAATGTGCTTTTTGCAAACCTGAAAATATCTGTTTTAATAGTGTAATGTTGATTAAGGCCCTGTCCTTGCCTAGAAATGTAAGGGGGTTTGGTTAAAATATAATATGATGTTTTATTCTAACAACCTTGTCTTTTGGGCTCCGGAAAACTAAATAAATAAATAAATGCATTGGCTGTACTGGGGATCCAGCCAAACAGGTTTTCTCCATGGCTTCAAAGAACAATTGTGTGCTGACAACAGGAGTGGCCTCCCCCCAAAGGAGCCACAATACATTTCTGGGACACCTATGTGTTGCTTTCTGCCCTTGGAAACTTTGAATGGCCAAGAGGATGCATCTCACAAGCTCGTCAGACTTGTGTCTGTGCTACAGCTTGAGACAATAGATTCTGGGACACATACGTGTTACTTTTGGAAGTGACACCTACCATTTACGCAAACTGAGAAACTCCATGGCAGCTCTGGGCTAAACTGACATTTGGTGGTAGCCTGAAAAGACATTACCATATATGCAGGACAAAGGGCCAGTCCATCTGGCTTAAAATACTGTTTTTATTAATAAACTGTAGACTGTTATTTCTATAACCGGGCAACACAGTAATGTAAAAGTTTTACAACTAAAAGCTAATTTTTGTGGCTTTAAAACAGGATATTATGGCTGTCCATAGCATGTATTGGACGTAAATGCCAAGAAAATGTGAATCATGGGAAAAGTACATATGGTGGAACGATAGAAATGAATGGAAATATACTCTATGCTATGTACACATACCTAAAATTGTGGGATGTTGAGCGAAGCGGTTCCCACTAAGAAGCGCGAAAAATTATTAGAAGGGTGAAACAAAGTCCTACAAACCTGGGAGTTGGACTACCATGTTCTGCCTGAAATATGCAATCTGCCTATGTAATTTGCAAAAGTGCCACAAATGTAAAAAGGAGTGATGTATGTCTATATGGATTTTTGGCAAACATGACTGCGGGGTGGCTTTGCACCTCATAAAAACACAACCTCATAAACGGAGTCCCCTCCTTGAGGAGGCGACCAATATGGGCTGACCTATCCGGTTCTTAGGGGTAGGTCTAGCTTAGTTCTGCCCAACAATAAACCCTGTGATGTCACCCGTCTTATAAATAAGGGGGGAAGATCACAGGAGGGGACACTCTCTTCTGGATTTAACCAGCACCTGCGTATCCAGTTATTCCACCTTCACTCTGCAAGATTCCAGACTCCACTGCTAGAAAAGGGATAGTTGATCCAAATCTTCCTGTCCAGACAGAACCACCCTTCAGCACTAAACCACTTGACAAAATCCCACTAACTTCAAGGAGAAAGGGGAAAGTTGGCTGAGCCCGCTTTGGGATTCTACAGTGCCGCCGCTGCTTACCTGCCCCATCCAGTTGAGGCGTCGCTGTGCCGTGACCAGACCTTTGCCCAGCTGTCTTTTGCCAGGAGAGTCCGCCGTTCGGTGACCAGAGCCTTTGAGTTCAGAACCCATTTGGCTGTCCCAAATCCCCAACTTAAGCGCTGATTGTGAGAATGTTCCCATCCCATAACAACACATAGCCTACCCTATCTTGTTACCTTGTCTTTGTCCTACTCTCTAAGTAATCCCATCCATACCCTGATAACTTGGTTAAGATAAGTCTGAATTCTCTGTGCCTCCTGTCCTTGATTTTCTAGTGTTAGCGCAATTCTTCCATTTATTTTTGTATTGCATAGATCCGTAGGCATATTTTGAATAATTTAAGTAATTCCCACATAGAGTTGAACGTGGGGTGAAAAGGTTAAGTTGCAAGTTAACCTTGGAGCGTACCGTGTCTTTCTTTAACAATTTAGTCTTGATAATCTAGTATAAGTAAAACGTGTCCTTTCCTTTCCCAACCGATTTTCTCTTTTAACTGCTTTATTTTCCCAAAACCAAATCTCATCCAATTCTTCAGCTACAGTCACTCTTTCACTTCTATATTATCCCTTTGATGTGCATCTGCCCCCAGCCTAAAAACCACATTCCAATTCTGTCTATTTCACCCGTTTTTTTAAAAAAAAAAACGTTTTGACATTTAAAACTGCAAAAGGGAAAAATGCAACTTTTAAACGTGTGATTTTGGCTGCACTTTGTTTTTACTTACAAGTTGCTTTTTGAACTGTATGCCCTTTGTTGATACCTTGCCTTGTAGTTGCTAGTGATATTACATCCCAGATACTGTGATAAGTCATATTCATCACATTTATTCAACCGCATGCAAATTAATTATTTACCAATTCCGGGTGACATTTTCTGCAATTGCAAAGGGTTATTAGCCTCTTATTTTGTGAGGGAAAGTTGGATTTTGATTTGGTTTGCTGCCTAATGTCCCTGGCTCCTTGATGCTCCTTTCTATCCACTCAAAATTCGATTGTGGTTTGAGGGAGCATTGCAGGGGGAAAATCCTAACTTGGGTGCTATCTACCCAAATAGAAAAAGTGCTCCTATTCATTTGTGCTTTGAATAGGTTCTTGTAGAAGGTCAACCAAGTGTATTTCATTAGTTTACATTGTAACTAGCACCCCATTGGCGATTGCTGCCCAATGTTCAAACTGTGTGATTTTCTTTGACTTTAAAATAAATATTGTATTACCACCCACCGGCCTGGTTCATGGTCCATTGTGACCCGGGGTGTTTGTAAAAGGGGGTTTAAAACGGGTTGGGTGCCAGCTCAATTTGAATTCGTAGAAAATAAAGAAAAAGTATTCTAATTGAGCGCTACCTCCTAGGCTAAGGGCAAGAGTCTTGGTCCGCTGTGTGACGCCCGATTGGAATCCTTAACAGGGGGTCCTGGGAGTCTCTCTGCCTGACATTAGTCGCGGTTATGAGAGACTTACGCAGAGTCTTTAGCTCACTATCTTTCACAGAGGAGAAAAGAGGAGAAAGGCTTCGCAAATTCTCCTCTGAACAAGAGTACCAACAACAACCCCAGACACATGTTTCAGTCTGGTTGGACGTCATCAGTAGGGTGGAGCTGTGCCTCTCTCTAAGAATACTGAGCAAGGACCCCTCTTGTGTTTTTACAATGAATATGAGAGCTTTGACTGAAACTGACTTGAATGCAGTGTTTTGACTGCTTAAAGGATGGGTACTTACCCCAATCCACATTCTTTGTTATGGGTATCTGGGTGGAGTGAATGGCCTGAATGCCTATCAGCCTGATTGGCTGCCTGCCTTCATGAATGCACATCTGCATGATTGGCTGACTGAGCCTGGCTCAGCCAGAGTGAATGGCGAACAGATGTATATATCTGGGGACCTCTCACTTATCAATTTGTTCAGAAGCTGAAGTTGAAAGTGAAGCAACAAGCTGTTCCTTGATGCTTAGCTGGAGGAGAACTCTGCTGCTGCATTTTTTTGTGCAATCCAAAAGCTGGCGTGTTCTTCCAAGGACTGATACAGAGAGGACCTGCGAAGAAGACCTCTCCCCGGGTTACGAGGGACCATCGTGCAAACTGCTACTCTTCATGAGAAGTACCCTGAAAGCCAGTCCTGTGTGCCTGCCGTCCGAAGAAGGGGTCTTCGTGAGTCCTGAAGAAGAGTGCCCGGACATCTCGAGTCGAAGAAATCCATTGGTGAAGCCCAGGGTCCAGAGGTGTGTTCATGACCGCCGGAAGCCGTTGCTGTCTACCACCGAGAAGAGGTGGTACCCTGGAATAGTGTTGCTGTACACACAGAGCTGCGAAAGTTCCTGCCTAAGAACATTTCAAAGGACATTCTTGCCGTCATCAGTGACCATTTTCCTGCCAGAGAGTGTCCCGAGTTGCTGAGTGCAAGGGAAGGTCTGTCAGTGGGTTTTCTGCTACCTGACGCTAACAAAGATGTCCTGAGGGTCCAGACTTGGTGAGGGTCCAGGGTCCACTCCAGTGGTTGAGTCCATGTCACCAGGAGACGTCCAAACGTCTTGCTGTAGCTGCAGAACCGAAGAACCGAAAGGTGGAAAACCGCAATATTCCAAGACTTTCAGTTTTTCTCGTGGACTCAGCATCACAGTGGCTCCTTCTTCCAAGGGGAGAGTGGTCCATCCTCGGATGGAATCGTCGAGTGAAACCGAGAAACTCTGCCACTTCGCCAGCCAAGGCACCAAAGGTACTATAACGAGGAAGAGATTCTTCTAGCCTGCGGAGTCGTCCAAGGGTACCAGATTCGTCTTGGACCCTCTTCTCCTGTGGCCTCTCAGGTACTTTGGGGTGGTAGAACATTTTAATGAAAGCAGAAGGTTATTGAACGTTATTGAATTGGGCTGTAAAAGACAAGATAAGTTACTCCCTAACATTCCATACAGGTTGCCCAGGTGGGGGGGGGGATATTCACACAGAATTGTATATCTAGTCTAAAGGAAGCATTCTGCCACTGTTCACAACTAACCTGCCTTTCTTTCCTATTCTGTGCTGATACACCACACTTAAGAATTCACATGCCTATTTAAAATGGTCTGCAGTTAGTGCATCTATTACTGAATGTAGGCATTGTGTGGTACCACATAGAGTGCATATATTTTCCATTTTTTTAATAAGTATTTCCAGGTACAAAGTGATAATTATTTAAATGTATATATACTCATGAATCTTATTTTATATAAATCAGTTGTGCTATCACCTAATAGTGTGTGGACATTCCTTTGTGGGGGTTTTGGGGAAACACTATACTTAAGAACCAGCCTGCATCACCTCCTGAAAGCGTAAGCTTTACTGCTCATCCATTGCTACCAAATTGAGAGCCATGGCTGGGGTGTTCTGTGCCTTTACCCTACCATATAGAGGGCAGAAATAGACATATCTCCCCACCCCCTCCAGTCTTTACACAGTCTGAGTTTTGTACCAAACATTTGCATATGGATTACATGGTTGAAATGTAGATCTGCAATACGTGTGGTGATGACGCTGTCAAACAATCTAAAGTAACAAAGACCACACATTTACTGCTGTGCAAAATTTATTTTGTAGAACATTTTCCGTCACTGCCTCATGTTCGAAATTTAGCAACCTGTCATAAAATCGTGCACAGTCCATGCTGATCCCACTTAATGAAAACCGTGGTCCCCACACAAATGACACCTGCTTCCATTTGCCCACCTGTGGTTTGCATTTTTGCATTGAGGAAAGCCTCTTGCTCAATACTGGAGGCCCTTCCTTCATATTGGAGTGTCTGTAACTTGCCTGCGTGTAACTGATTAAATTAGTTTTGTCAACATTGCAGAAGAATGAGCATGGCAAACAATCAATGAGGGAAAAATGCTGAATGTTCCCCCTCTGGTAGGTGGTTATTTCAGCGGGCCCTGGGACACCCTTTGGAGAAAGTAGAGAGAGATCGGGAATTCTGAATGGATCCATTTTCAACCAATCCACAGACAATTGGGGGTGCGTAGGATGGAGGGAGTAAAGTTACAGCCTGCAAAGAAGTACCATCACAATCTGCAAAGCTTCTTTCATACGCAGGAGACCTTACCACCTTCTAGAGATAAGCAGGTGACCATGCTTGAAACATTTTGTCAGTGGGCACCCAGCCTTTTAGGGGAACTTGGGGACCCTGCACGAGAGTGGTGTTGGCTTGGACTGCACCTGCCCTTGTTCTCAGGGTCGCCTTAAGGTTTGTGATGGCTACCGGTACACCTTGTGTGTTTCACCTGCCACTCGCTGATTGCCTACTGTAAACTCCTCATTTGCAGGCCCACAAGCTGTGTTTAAGTGCTTTTGTGCAAAAGAATTACTATTGCACATTGGGGAATGGGTGAAATAAGGTACATTACACTAGTGAAGTAAATATGGTATCTTGTCTTCTGTTTTATTGCAGGCTGGGCCATGCAGGTTGCTGCCTTCATTTTCATTCACAGGAAGTGGGAGGAGGACCAACATCATTTTGAAGCAATGCTGGATTATTTCTGTGATATTAAAGAACCTCTACAGCTCCTAATCTTTCCAGAAGGAACAGATCTTACAGGTTAGTTCTTGTTGCTTGTATTGACTTCTAAAATTCACGCTTATGGGTGACCAGGGTGGTGTTTATAAAAACATTCTTAGTGCAAGGGGACTCACAGTTCTTGCAGGTGCACCATTTGCTCTTGCAACTAGCCAAGGGTGCATGATAGTTCAGTCCTAGAGAGTCAGAAATGGGGTGCTGTAAGCATGTAGAGAACTGGCATTCATGCCAGGAGTTAAGTGGCCTCTATGCCTGGGGAGTAGATTGCAATTTGAAATGCTCCACTATGGTCCGTATACCCTGATTAAAATGAATATTCGATAGTTTCCTCATTGCTCATTGAAACTGTGAAAGGAACCTGTAATGTAGTGGACTTGGAGGCACAGCAGATACAACACATAGGGCCTCATTACGAGTCCAGCGGTAGCCATGCCGGAAAAACCGGCAGGCTGCGGCAGGACCCGTAATACCATTCTGCCTCTGTGATTGCCAGAATCACCGGGGCATCACAACCCCGGTGACCCGGTAATTCTCGAGGCGGAATTCTATAAATCCCCATTCTCATGGAGTCCTGTAGGACTCCATGGGGATGGGGACCATGGAAACACTGGTTCCGTCTATAACAGAGCCGGTATTTCCATGTCTGCCTGCAGGTGGGTGGTCTTACTCCTGCCAGGTCAGACCTGGCGGCAGTGACACTTCCCGCCTGCAGGACTTGGAATCAGCCAGTCCGGAAACAACAGTGGCGGCGGGTTACCGCCACCGTTGTTTCCGGACCGACTGACTTGTAATGAGGCCCATAGTTTTGCTGAATTCAATTATTGAGAAACTTCTAGAAATAGGGTTGAGGTTTCCGCAGAGCTACACTCTGAATCAATAATGTGACCTCAATATTGATCATAAAGCAGTGACTCCCACGTACTTAAGACAACGGTTCCGGATTTGTGTTCAGATTCAGACAGGCAATTCTGTTGACCCTTTTTAGTTTGGGCTTTTAGGTGTCGTTTTCACACTTATTAGCTGGAACTATTGCATTTAGAGTAAATATAGGGAGATATGTCATATGAGGAGGACTACACAGCTTGCAGGTGGTTTTTGTTTATTTGTCCACCCATTGACTGGCCGTGGCCATGTTAATTCCTAAGGCCATGCCCACCCAGTTCCCTCTCCCTGCCCAAAACACTTTGTGCTCGCTTTATCAAGTATTACCATCAAACTTTGCACTCAATGTGCCTGCCATTGTTTTTGATAGTTAATGACTTGATATGATCTCTAAACCAGCTTACTGGTGCAACTAAACTGTTTTAACCAGGTCTGCCTTTATCCACTCGATTTATGAGCAGTATGGGTGTCCTTCACTGAAGTCCTGTTAAAAACACGCATTGGCAAAGCCAACAGTTTTGGCTTGTGTATTAGTATTAGTCACTTGCCAGTCACAGTTTTTAGATGTTTTCCAGGCACCACTTTGCACCTGCTATCATCAATATCCAGATAATACCACTACAGCAGCAGGTGCCTTTTCCATTCCTACACAAAAACCTAAACTGTTGGCATTCCCAGTGCTAGTTTTCAAGTGGAACAACTTGCGGGCTCCATAGGAGGAAAAAAAACACAGTACAATGTGTCTAATTTTCATAATCTTGCATTTGAATCTCTTCAAGGTAATCCTGTTTTTTTTTGTTTTTTTTTTTTTACAATAAAAAAAGGCTGATGAAGAGGGATTTACTGTACTTAAAAGTGTAAACTGTGTTTCTAAGATAAAGAAAAATGAAATATACAACTTGCTACAGAAAACTGCAAACCAATTGAACCAGTGAACTGTATGCTAAATGGTTAAACATCCTTGAAAATCGGCATGCATACAATCTTTTGACTGAGGAGTAGTTCAGATGGGTATTCGTGGAATCCCATATAGCCTCTATAGTTTGTTCTTCATACAATAAAAAAGATTATTGCAAATATAGCGAGCCTAACGGAGCAACTCAAAGAATATGTAAACCTTTTGTATGCAGCCATTGGTTAGCAACTTACCCCTATAAGTTAAAAACACAAGGGACGTCCTGTTGAAATTGTAATCCGTAGCCAGTTTTTGGTAATCGGATTGGCTCCTGGTGAACATGGATGATATATGTTTAAATAACTGCATTGCACACAATCTAGGTCTCAGGTCTGGAACAATTCCTCAATGCTCAATTTGCTAGTTTGTATATGCATAATAGAATGCTTATTTGAAGGAATCATTCAAAAAGACTGAGAATTAAAGACAGAATGGGAGATTTGGCTGAATTTCAGGAGGTGCAAAATCGACCATTCGAAAAATACTGAACGACCTAAAAGTTCTACCAAATCCCCCATTTGGTGGCGGGGGTTTCCCCGCACCCTTGCTCACTATATTGTGAGTGGGGGTTGGAGGGGTGACACGCACAGGCAGACCCGAAAAAAAAAAAATGGAAAAGACCCTGCAGCCCCGGGTCCCAATCACGGAGGTGAAAGGGAACAGGCGTTGCAGGGGCACAGCGAAGTGTGCTGGCGCAAGGTAAGTAGGGGTGTGGGGTGGGTTATGGGTAGATGTGGGAGACAAGTTGGAAATGTTCAGGGGAGAAAAGACTGAAGGTTATTTCAGAATAATTATCCTCCGTCTTTTCTCCCTTAAACATTTCCGTAACAGGCTTTCAACCCCGATCCCTTATTGACATGCTTAAGTTATTCTTCAGAAGAACTTCAGGAAAGTTATATGGTGTCCAGGTTGTGCCCCCTGTTAGGCAATATTGTATGCAGTAACCCTGTGGGAGACAACACCAGTCTTGTGCTCTTGGTATTGGGTAGCCCACCTATTGGTTGAGGTCAGTTGGTAGAGTGACTGAGCAGCCAGAGTTATCTCAAGAGGGGTAAATGTGAGCTGTAGAGCTGTGCCTTTCCAAATCCACACATACAAGTATCCAAATAAGGGGGGCGTGGCTAAGCAGCCATGGGTTAGGACGCTTCTCCTCGAGGCTCCCGTCGATCCAACAATATCCTGCAGCCCATGTATTTCATATGATAATAAAATCGCACCTGGCTGCAACGAAACAGACCAGACCTCTGAGGAAAACCAACGGCAACAGGAGAAGAAAATGGCGGCGCACATAGAATAAAGGACTGGCGGTGGCTACAGTGTATCACGACCCAACACTGTAGCGCATCACGAATGATGACCGCGCGGCCCCATTGCTAGAACAAGTGAGCAGGAGTAGCTCGGAGACTGACACTGCAGCGCAACACGAATGATGACCGCACGGCCCCATCGCTAGAACAAGAGAGCAGGAGCAGCTTGCAGGCTGACAATGTAGCGCAACATGAATGATGATGGCGTGGCCCCATTGCTAGAACAAATGAGCAGGAGCAGCTCGGAGGCTCAAACCTTTGCGGTTCTGTTGTACTAAAGGCGAGTTGGTGGAATCCGAAGCGCTGAACACGCAGCACCTGTATACCAGCCCCAGCCCACTCTGTTGCACGCAGCCCCGCCAGCGGTGTGACAACAGACCGGCGGTCGCCTGCTGGGGGAATCTACAGTGTATCTGCAAGGAGATACACCAAGCTTTAACGCAGACCGGGGCACTGAGACTCTGGTGGCATGTCAGTGCGGCCGGCCCGGGATAGGGGCTGAAAAGGAAGCAGAGGACATCTGAGCTTCTCACAGAGCACAACCATTTAAGTGTGTGAGATATGCATCACAAGACAGACATGTAAGGAAGCGCCACACGGAATACACATGACGGTGGCTGCTAGATGCACAGCTGGAATTAAGCTAAAGAAACACTGGAAAGCATGCCCACTTTGGCACAAAAAACGGGATTAGAAGACCCTGGAATAGCCCCATGCATTCGAAAACCAATGGGAACAGCACCCTAAGACACCAGAAACCGGCGCATGTATAGCAATATCAAAGTTGGCACACAAAGGCGCCACTATTCACAGACGCATAGTACTAGCTGCGCCTAGGATCAACTCCCAAGCAGAATATCTGTGCACAAGAACTGGGAGACGAGAGCACGCACAAACCAAAGGCCCACATAGACACGGGCTAGATAGCTGAAGGAGATGCGGGCACCATAAGACTACCCTAAAAAGGGCTGCAGAAGTGCACCAAGACCTAGGGCCAGCGCAACGCAAGAAGGAGACGCAGCGACCAGCGGCATGACCCGGCGTCATCACAAGGTCCCAGGCCGCAAGACTGACACTGGTGCGACACAAAATAGGCATACTAAAAGTCAAGAATAGAACATGGTGAGAACAAAGCCTACTGTCGAGCTCTCACTTTTAATCAATGCACCTGCATGCGCACTGATACCAATCCCCCCCCCCCTTCAGACTCCGTGGGTGCGACAGACATTCCCCTGGTGAAATCAAACACTGGACAAGCCAGACAGGCTGAAGGACCCGCAAGACATGCCCCATTCAAGGTGTGCCGGAACTCCGGGTGATACTGAAATGGCGTCCAAACTAACCAAAACAAAAAGTAACCTACTGAGACAGGATGTCAAGAAGATAACGGAGCCCACCTTGTCAAACTGAAGTTAGAAGTAACCTCGAAAAGGGCGGTCTGCACTTCACATGCCACAGAGATCCACATAGTAAGGCAATAAGTGAGGGGACTCAACAGCTACTTAAAGAGAAATATGATGTACTTAAAGAGACAGAAAATAGACATCCCCCTAATGCAAGAAACACATCTCACGATAGAAAAACTAGAGGTGATAAAGAGGAAATGGAAAGGAACCCTCATAGGTGCAACGTACTCGGCTTATGCCAGGGGGGTGGTCACTTGGGTGGCACCACACATCCCCTTTCTGCTGCTACAGTTCATGGCCGAGGCAGACAGGAGGATGGTAGTATTACGGGGATTGATAGAAAATAGGGAAGTATGCATTGCTAATACATATGCCCCAAACCAAGACACAGTGGCCTATTTCAAGACCTTATATAGCAAAATGAGCCCGTACTTAGGGTGCGCAGTCATTTGGGACGGCGATTTCAACTGCACGTTGGACTCAATGCTGGATAGGTCAGATAGGAAATTCGACAAACCCACCCCCTCTGCCAGAGCCTTGAAGACACTACTGCGAGACCTTCAATTAGAAAATACATGGAGGCTACACCACCGACATGATAGACACTACTCACATTACTCTGCCCCACAAAACTTGTATGCTTGGCTAGAATACGTGTTTGCCTCGCAAGAGATCACGGGGGAAATAGTTCATTCAGAATATAAAGCGAGGGTCCTCTCAGAGCATTCGCCATTGGTTTCAACATGGCAATACGTGGCTCCGAGAGCCAAGATCCCCACTTGGTGGCTTAGAGCAGAGGCATTGTAAAAAATGGTGTTCATAGAAGACCTCAAAGGTGAAATTATAGAATACTTTGGAAACAACACGGGGAGTGTAGAGTCAGCTGGAACCCTATGGGAAGCATTTAAGATGGTGGTGAGAGGAGCAGCTATAGCCAAATCTAAAGGACTGCAGGGAGGCATACTACTGCAACTACAGAACACAGAGGAGAAACTAGAGACAATCCTAAGCAGAGGAGGTAACTCCCGGGAGGACGCTGAAAACATCACCCAGCTGCAACAGGAATGTATGGGACACTGGGAGAGATTATGTAATTTAAACTATATGAAATACATAGAAAGGCAACACGCTGGCGGAGACAAGCTGGGGAGATTGCTAGCATGGCTATATAAAAGGGAGACCCCAGACAAACGATCAGAGCGATACGGGGAGAGGGTGGAAACATATTAGATATCCAAAAGGGTGTGAATGAAGGGTTCCTCGAATTCTATAAACAATTGTTTGGCAACGCAGGAGGTGAGGAAGAGAGTGAGATAGCAGAAACACTGGAGGATATTGGCTTACAGAAATGAAGCGCTGAAGAACGAGAAAACCTAGAAGCCCCAATCACAGTGGAAGCGCTGGAGGCGGTGGTGGAGCAACTACCTACAAGTAAGACCCCGGGAGCGGATGGATTCCCTATTGAATTCTACAAAATGTATAAGGATGTACCCCGCCTCCCCCCCCCCCCACTGCTGGCAATGTTAAATGAAGCATTTGAAATAGGGATATTGCCAGAATCCCTTAGAGAAGCGATCATCATCCCACTCCTCAAACCCGACAAGCCAAGCATGGACTGCGGATCGTACAGACCGCTATCTATGCTGAACCAAGACCGCAAAATACTCACGGCTGTGCTGGCAACTAGAATGAAGCAAGTCATTAGCAGACTGATACACCCCGATCAGACTAGATATGTTCCACACAGAAGCATATCCAACAACCTCAGACGGCTTCACCATGTCATAGAACAAACAAAAGGGGCCTCGAGCGAGTAGGCTACTGTATCATTGGATGCAGTGAAGGCCTTTGACTCAGTCAAATGGCCTTGGCTGCTGGCAGCCCTGGGGGAATATGGGATGGGACCCGGGTACCTGAAGTGGGTGAAATTACTGTACAGCTCACCATTAACCAGAGTCAGAACAGGAGCGATCATTTTGGAGAGGTGGCAACTCGGCAGGGGCACTAGACAGGGATGCCCTTGGTCGCAGATGTTGTACATTCTTGCATTAGCACCTATAGCGATATACCTGAGACAACAATATGAGGAAGTGGAGATCTACACAAAAGGGGGACCGCACCTAATATCATTGTATGCAGATTATATGTTGTTATACTTGAGGTACCAAGAAGAAAATCTGCAATATATCCTAGAAATGAAAGAGCGATTTGCATCGCTTTCTGGCATTGCAGTCAACCCTATAAAGTTGTGCATATTCCCCCTAGGAAGGTATATAGGGGTCCCACGAGAAAAACTACCAGTACTACCAATACCCTGGGAGACAAATACATTTACGTACCTGGGGATTGACATCTACCATACGGCAGAAGCAGAATACACATATAACACTGAAAAAGCACTGACAAATGTCGAGAATAGCATGAAGTTTTGGACTAGACTCCCCCTGGCCATGTTGGGGAGGGGGGGGGGGGATACTGAAGATGGTTGTATTACCCAGGCTACTACTCTTCTTTGAGAACATACCATACATAATACCTAGGCGCTTCTTCGTTAAACTTCAAAGCATATGCAGAGGCTTGCTATGGCTAAAACTAGGAATAGGATAGCCCTATTGAAACCACAGAACACATATGACAAAGGGGGTATTAAGCTGCCTAACTTTGAGATCTATTATCTGGCCAGTCAGCTATGATACGTGACTGAGTGGTTAGCCAAGACTCAACATCAGAATCTAGATTGTTCAGATCTGATTGTGCCCCGTTCTTCCTAAAAGAATGGGTATGGCTCCCTAAACGAGAGATAAAAGTGTGCTCGGGGATGCTGGAACTAGGATGGAAAATATGGCTTAAGGCTTGCCAGACCATAGAGAATCCGACCCCATGTTCCCTGCAAGTGCCGCTAGTGGGACTAACCGGAGGAGAGACACAACTAAGGAAGACGATTTGCAGGCATTGGGAACCGTTGGGGATTGCAACGATGGGAGACATATGGCAAGAAGGAGAAATAAAGGATTTTAATGTGCTGGTGGAAGAAACGGGTTTACACTTGGGGCAGTACATTACCTATACCAGACTGCTGCGGAGAGTAAAGGAGACATGGTCGGAAATAACGCCAGACGAACTACCAGAGACAGCCATCGAAACACTGTATGACATTGCAGAGGTGGGGGCACAAGGTTTCCAGAATTGACAAATTACTGATGTCCAGGGTGGGAAGGGAAGTGACCCAGCTAAGGCAGGACTGGGAGGATGACGCAGGGGAACTGATGACTGATGAGCTATGGGAGCGGGTACAAGGGTATCAAGTGTCTAGAAACGCGAGACTACAACAAATACAGCTATATATAACGCACAGAGCATACATGACACCCCAGAGAATCTCCCGATTTAAAAGTGCGGAACGACAAACATGCCCCAAGTGCGGGGAAGAAAACGCAGGGCTGATGCACATGTTCTGGGCTTGCCTGGAAATTGGGAGGTTCTGGGCAGAAGTGGCCCATCGATTGAATGAAAAATGGATAATTTTAAACGTAGATTCAATATGGGCATGCATGGTGGGGGGGTTTCCTAGACTGCGCCAATTGAAACATGTCAGTAAATTCAAAGACTTGGCTTGTATACTCGCCAGCATGTAATAGCATGTGGTGGAACGCATGTAATAGGCCCAAGATAGAGGTCTGGTGGAACGATCTCCGTAAATGGACTGAAGCTAAAACAGTAGTATGGAGTGAGGCGGCCAGTAGAGGGGGGAGGAAGAAGCGGAAACTCTGACGGCCTGGAAACATCTAGTGGCCACATTGTCAGGGCCCACCAAGGGCGGCACAAGCGATGATTCCTCTGAGAATACAGATGAGGAGATACCTCTAAAGGATAAAGAGCAGGAGGGCGAAGTGGGGTAGGCTTGAGTTGAAGAGTGGGATAAGGGTAAGCACTAGACACTGAATATTTGTCCGTAATGATAAAATGGTATGACAAAGTACTTCTGGGGTTTTTAGTTTATTGTTGATTGTTTTAAAAACGAATAAAAACTGTTTTAAAAAAAGTATCCAAATAACACTTAAGGTGTTCTAGTAGAATCATTTATTTAACTGTCAGTTTTAAATAAGCCTTCTTTTAAAAAGGGCAATATGAAACAATCAAAATACACTTCATACCACTTTCTCAGATTTAGAATAAACAAGTAGATACTCGTAAGGCAGTATTGGCATTTATATATCACTTTTTGGTACTTAATACATTCTGAGGTTGTGAAAAAGGAGAAGGTTAGGGAAGGAAAAAGGTTAACGGGTTCTCAAGGCATGTCAGCATATTTCAATTTCCAATGAAGTCTAGATTAGATCTTTCCCAGCAATACAAGGTAGACCTAAGCACCACCTATGAGAGACAATTAGAATCGAAGTCAGTGGGTCAGAACAGTCTGCATGGAGCCAAGACAGCCGAAGTCAATTTTAAATGTTTTTGGAGCTGAGGCACTTCTTTAGGTAGCAAACACGGCTTGCACAATGTTTGAGAGTTTGTAAGAAATCACTGTTGGGCCACACAAGCTGTTAAGCTTATGAGGGTCAGACCTGAGATCAACTCTGCAAAAAGCTGTTACTGCAAGTCTCAAGTGAGATAATGCAAGTTATTGACAAGAAGAGATAAGTACCCTTTAGTCAGAACAGTACCTTAGGTTTGAAGAATGGGATCCAGCTGGCTTCTGTTCTGGTTGCAGTCTTGCAGATCCTGGGTTCCTGGGTCTCAGTCATGGGGACAAGAGAGAGGGGCACCTGGAGGACTCCTGCACTGCAGTCCGAAGGTTGGCGGCGGCTACGGGATCTTTTCAGTTCAGCACCACTTTGCGGTTTGAGCTACTGGCAAATAGCACCACCAACGATGTTGGACACTTGATGGGCTTCCCTTGCTTCTAAAGACCAGTGCTCTTGTGAGGTGACTCGGGCTTGGGTTGTTCTGCTCAGGGAGGGTCCTCCGGATCTTCCTGGAGCTCTGATCCGCCTTAAAGACGATGCACTTGACTACGACTTTCTCGACCCCTGGCACTCGGTACCAGCAGCAGCAAAGAAGTACAGCCAGTTGGGGAAGGTTGTCCAGCAAATTTCGTTTTGGGGTTACTTGGTCCCACCAACCCAAGGGAAGAAGTCGTCCTTTCCGGAGTGTCATGTCTCCTGTTTTCACTTTCTGACATCGGTTCTCCCTCCTTGCCCTGGTGTTTCTCACAACGTTCTTCTCGCCGCTAGTTTGGACGAGACTACATTTCCCAGGCACACTAGCTTCCTGGCGGTCACGTGATCCTGATCGCAATTGTTTCTGCGTGATTGTGGGGTGTCTGTTTATATTGCAGTCACTCCGCGGCTTTGGTGCTCCTAAACTGTTGCCTTGTCTCGGGAAGTAGCGTTTCTTTGAAGTATTCCTTGGATTTCCTTGCTGCCGACCGTGACCGTTCCTTTTCTGACTTCCTTACTGAAAGCTCCTTGACGGCTCCCTGCTTCGTGATACTCCGGCTATTGACCTCCGCTCTGTATATGGATTGTGACTGTGTTTCCCTCCTATGTCTGATGCCCGTTCCCTAACCCACGTACGTTGTCACCGCTGCCAGCCTCATTCAGTGTTTAACCGTACTCCTGCCGGCGACTGTATATTACGCTTCTCGTGTACTGCGGCAAACTAATTCAGCTGTTCGCCATGCGCTCCTCGCATCTCCTTGACTGGCTTTTTTCACATCATCCTCTGCACTGCACCTTTTTTCTACTCTTCATTTTCTTCACATAGGATTTTGTGCCCTTTTTATTGGACGCTTTGGTGGGATTTCACCTGGTGATATTCTTTGGACTCTTTGCTGGAATTCATCTGGTGCTTTATTTGGACACTTTGCTGCTTTACTCACGGATCACATCCAGGAACTACAAGAAAGCATTTTGGGACACTCTGCTGTGTTTTGCTTTCCTTTGGTTTCTAAAAAGACATTTAGTTTGCGCTTGCATGCCGTACGGGTCAGGGTTATTGAACTGGACCTTTATTCTGGAACACTTGCTCTCACTTCAAGATACACTCATCTCTATAAGTAGGTTGCCAGCCTTCTCACCATTCACTGCAGGTAAGAGTTGGGATTTTGAGGGTGGTGCGGATGAGACCTGTTGTTTAGCAAGGTATTCATTTTTCCACTGTGTCTGTTTGTTTTCTCTCCACTTAGCTCTGTTGCTGCTCCTGCCTTTCCACTCAAGCCCCTAGCCTGTCAGGTTATTTGCCATCCTGCAGGCTGCGCTCTTGGGGGGAAAGTCTTTGTTTCATCGTTTTCAAAGACCTCTTTACCCTGTGGAATAGTCTGTTGACTTTGTACTGGTGGTTCACAAACCCCAGACGTGACACAGAGCTTCTCTAGTCGATTCGGAATTGGAGTTTCAGCACTGCAGAAGGGCTTCACCAGGCAGTCCAACGGTGCAGGAGGGTGCAGCAAGCTTCTCTTCAAGATTCCGTCTTCTGAAGTTTCGTCCAGTGTTAGACTCTGCCTTCAGTCCAAGAAACCTCGCCTTTTATGCAGGTTTCTCCCATTCATGCACAGCCTAGCTGTCACTCACACAGCTGCACAGCCAGCCAATCAGCACTGGGTGCATTCAGGTAACCAAGGAGACTAAGGACAGAAAATGTTGTGCACCTCCTTCGCTTCCTGCCCTGCCAGACACACTGGAGCCAGAGGCGGGTTTCTGGCCCGCCAAATGCAAAATGAACAAAAGGGTTAAACCTGATTTGGTGCTCAGAGTAAAACCCAAGAAAGACCTCACAAGCAAGAAATGGCGAAAAAAGTAGACCAGGGCCATTTTGACAAAATAGGCACCCATGAGTGCACTACTGCAAGTGAGGATTCAGCCTACGGTAGAAATGCACAATAGTAGGAAAATAAAACCACTACCACCAGCCATTTTAAGTTGTGAGGGTAACATAAAAAATGTTACATGAGTAAGTAGGAAAAGGGGCTAATAAGTAACCCTGCAGCACTTCCACATAAGATGGGGTGTACTGGGTCTGCATAGGAAAAACAGGTAAGTAAAGTCAATTTCACTTTACTACTACTTGGGAACAGTAGTTCACCCAAGAGAAGGTATTTAAACCTTATGAGAAATCCAAAGGACTTCTCTGTGGCACTGCACTGAAGGTGTTGTGTCTCAGCATACAAAAAGTAGATGCCTATGGAGTTTGACAGACTCCAAAAATAAAGGAAAAACAGAGTCCAAATCAGATCAAAAATACATGAGTGAGAAAAAAGTCTGTCTCACTCCAGGATAGAAAGTCCAGCAAAAGTGCTGGGGGTCTCTAAGGTTGAAGGGAATTAGCACATAAATTAGAATTCTCCTTAACACCCCCACACACCAATGCATTTGTGGGTTGATGGGTGAGAATGCATGCCTGATCTGAAACTTAATCATATTTTGCATTATCTTTAATTCCCTCAATGCAATATCTTGTTGACCTGCGCCTTATACGCAGGCCAACGATGGGTCAGTAGAGGAATTGAATTTCTACTATGCCATAAAGAACTTAACAAGAATACTTCCAATGTAATGTTCAATCCAACATTCAGCAATTCCAGCATTGAGTTTCTAAATCTGTCAATATATGTTCCAGAGTCAAAGCTTCTGGATCTGTCAATATGTATTCAACATGCAAATCTCACTTCCTGTAACTGGTTTTTGCATTTTGAAAGTTCATTTCATGTTCACTGGTTACAAGCATTCCCTAAAGTGACTTTATACAATTCAAGAGACATTGTTTAATGGATGTGAATGTGCTGAAAATACCCAGAATGCCATTCAGTCTTTTTGAGAGGAATAGGATATACAGGTTTAGTACTTGCTAATTATATATAAAGGAGACAGTTTAGATTTTTTTCAAATTCACTGGTCTATACCCCTAGTCTGGTGAGACAAAAAACTCATAAAAATGTTCTACATGAACATGATCCAACATAAAACACATGGTACATATAAACCACAACTCAATCACTAGGCTCACATACATACAACCACATTTAACAGTTGTAAAAAACACATACAGATAACTTTGACACCTCATACACTTTCTAGGTGTTATAACTCAAACAAAAACCGATCCCGACATGTTTCAGTACTTGTTAGCAGTAACTGCATGAACTTTGTTCAGGGGAAAAAAAACACAATATTCTTTAGTTGCCACCATGCAATCCACGGCCACATAAAAAATTCTGAATTTTAAACAGAAGATTAGTCCTGTAAATACAAAAAAAAACAGAGGGGAGGCCCTCACCATATACCACCATAAGCTAACTCCTATAGTCAGTATAAGCTCTACACATAGCTCAACATTTCCGTACATCAACCCCTTAATCGTAATGCACAGGGTAGGGTCCACAGGTTGCTATCAACCCTGCCTCAAAAATTCTCAAAAAAACTACCTACTTCTTAATGTAAAGTTCGTAGTGCTGGTGTCTCAATACACCCCTCTATAGCTGAAGACTTCATGTATCAAGTCTCTCATTACATTTCTTTACTGCTCATAAGTAGCTGCAGGTCCTAATCAGTAAATGCAAACAAACACAAGACAACATACCAAGGCTGTCTGTCAACATGAATCCACATGAATAGCGGATCATATCCCATCACCATGGACCAACACCACTTTCACTAAAAATGTGCTCACCACCATTACCAAAAGAAGGTAGTCTGTCTATGTATACAGGACACTTTTATCCCATCACCATGCATGACACCAAATTCCATGGATTTATGCTGCATACCGTCACCAAAGACCAAAGAAAGCCACTAGTCACACCGTATTACCTCTTATTCTGTAGATAATGCCCGCTGGACTCATCCACTGTAGTCCTAACCACCACACATGCGGTCTCAAAAATGTTAACTCACCACCCGGGCATAACAATAGTCCAATCTGGATATGATAAGTGCATTAGCTAAGGTGATGCAGCTAGCCTCTGTTAGGAATGGTCTACATGCTCGGATCAGTTTACCAGTATAGGCTGTGGAGGAAGCTACAGACTTAATTTGTTTCTTAAAAGTGAGTGCCGAGTCCAGATAGACCCCAAGGGTTTTGACTGCAGGCATCACTTTGATGATATTGTTGTCAATGTTAAACGAGGCATAGTTCTGGTCAAGTTTTTTAATCGCTGTCTCTGTGCCGAGGATCAGAATCTCTGTTTTGTCGTCATTCAGACAGAGGCCATGGGATGCCATCCATGAATGAGGAGATAAATCTTGTTTACCAAAGCTGAGTCTTCCAAGAAGTTACCCGAAAGGGGGATGAGGATCTGAGTGTCATCTGCATAGTTAGTGTAGATGACACTTCTCGTTAAGTGGGGAGCATATCCCCAGGACAATGCTGACACGTGTTTCTCTGCAACAGCCACGCTAACGTATCCGCTCACCTGAAAACAGATCTGCATCGTTGCTCAACTGAAAATCCTATTCGCTAGACCTTGTTTGAGGTGGTGAGCCCCTGCAGTCTAGCTTATTGGACTGCCGATCCTTTGAGGCATCTAGGTGGGCTGCTGGGGGAGAGGCTTGTTCGAGACCGGCTGGGGACTGCACATCCGCTGGCATCATCTGGGCCGGAGTATCTGGCTTAGCCTCTCACCCCTCTCGGCCCTATGGGTAATCAGAAGAAGCAGGCAAGGATGGAGCAGTTTGCCCGTCCGGAGCAGGCCCAGTCTCAGGCGGTGCCCTTGCAGGCTGCTGTAGTGGAACAGGTGGACATTGCGGCCCTGAATCAGACACTGCTAGCGTTTGGGAGTACAGATACGCTCGGGGTTAAAATAGATGCCCTCACTTATAAAGTTGATGTCTCGGCAGTTCAGATAGAAAAACTTTGTGGGCGTATGGAAGAAGCGGAGCAGAGGATTGGAACTACAGAGGACAACATTACCTCGTTACAGCGCGAGGTCGCGGCCCTCCAGCAACTGGTCAAGAAAATAGCTGCGAAGAACAAGGACTTGGAGGGACGCTCTAGGAGGAACAATGTCAGGATCACAGGTGTTCCGGAGTCGACCAACGTAGACAATATGGAAAAGTTGTTGACCAGCTTTTGGTAGACGTTCTGGATAACCCGCCTCTATCTAACATGTACATGGTGGAACGAGCGCTCTGTTCATTGGCCCCGTTCAGTTATTTGGGAATTGCATTGATAGTATTGTTGTATCATCTTGCGCATGCTCTGGCTCAAGAGCTAACACTAGCGGGTCCTGGTCCCTTAACACCGCGCATAATAAAGATAATGGAAGGATGGGTGTCATTGCATTCTGTACTCTATGGCCGCATTGGGGATGAGCGATGGGCAGGATAGGCAGCTTACAATAATGATGTGGAATGAGAGAGGGTTCACGAATAAAAAGAAATCTCGCCTCATAGCTAACTTCAACAGGAATCATAAGGTCAACGTGCTCTGCTTACAAGAAACACACCTGGCTAATGATGCGCTTCTTCCTAAACTAACAGGTTGGGGTATACATAGGTATTGCTCATCCTACTATTCACATGCTAGAGGGGTGGCGATATACATACATAGATCCCTTCAGTATCGACTACACGAACAAATCAAGGATAAAGAGGGCTGTTCTATTCTTCTGGCGGGAGAAATAAGTGGTGCAAAAATCTTAATTATAAATATATATGCCCCTAATGCAGACAGCCCAGACTTTTTTCACCAATGTCCTAGGAACATTCATAAATTTCCAGCCTATGAAATACTCTGGACGGGTGACTTCAACTTAGCCCTTACGCTGGACCTGGACAGATCGGCCACACTACAGCAGGCACTCCCGCAGGCAGCTAGGGCATGGTCCTCTATTGCTGCGTACCATAACCTCCATGATCTATGGTGGGAGGAGCATCCAACTACTAGAGAGTACACCTTTTTCTCAGGGATTCACTGCAGCTCCTCCAGGATTGACCATATTATGGCTTCCACCACCATCGCTAGGAGTGCTGTGTGAGCTAGGATACTTCTGCGTACCCTCTCAGATCATTCCCCTGTTTTGGACCATATTAATAATATTGCAGATTCTCCATCTTTGCCCGGTGGCGTTTCAGGGCTGCATCTCTTGAGGATGTGGCCTTTCATGCCGGCATAGAGCAAGACATCCAAACATACTTCAAGGCCAATACTGGCTCAGGGCCAAGCCAAAGCACAATATGGGAGGCGTTCAAGGTCTATGTCAGGGGGTGCTGCATATCAAGAGAGAGGGGGATACTAAAGGCACTGCGGGGGTCCATGAGGAGATTGGAGGGCACTATTCACGACTTTGAAAACAAACAGAGCGCTTCCGATGACTTAGCGGTACAGGATGAGCTGAGGGCACGCAGGGAGGAATATCATCAACTAGCAGCGAGCCAAGAAAAATATTTGGGAGACCCTATAATGGCAATGAGGTATGGGGAGGGAGATCGCCCAAGTAGAACTCTGGCTTGGGCCATTAGACAGGAGAAACAAATTGCCCCCATAGCCGCGATTATGGGAGTGGAGGGTGAGGCCATCAAATATTTGCATGGGATAAATAAGGAGTTCTTTAATTATTATGCGTGGTTATACGCTTTGTGTTATTCAGGTGGGCGGGATAAGTTGATTGAATACCTTGATAAAGTAGCTGGGGGTGGCCAGATAGCGAACAGGGCAGCGCGCTAAATGCCCCCATTATGGACGAGGAGGTCCGAGAAGCTATAAAATCGCTTCCCAATGGAAAGGCACCTGGGTAGGATGGCATCACAGCTGAATTTTACAAAGCTTGCATTGATATCGTAACGCCCCATCTGCTGGGTATGTACGAAGATGCCATGTCTAGAGGTTCACTCCCTGAATCGACCAGATCGGCCCTAGTGACATTGCTCCCCAAGCCAGGGAAAGATCCTCGCCTAGCGTTTTACAGGCCACTGCCGTTGATTAATGCTGACAATAAAATATTAGCGAAAATATTAACCAGGCGACTGTTACCACACATGCCTGCCCTGGTCCTTCCCGACCAGGCAGGCTTTATACCAGGTCGTCCACCCAGTATAGCTTAAGGTGCTTATTTACCCTGATGCATAATGTCAACCATGAGGTCCCCATAGCGCTAGTAGCACTCGATGCTGAAAAGGCATTCGACTTGGTTGAGTGTTTGGATAGGGTTACCCGAACCAAAAAGGCCAATAAGGCAAAAAGGTCCTTGCTTAAGGACCCATTGAAACAAATAAAGGCAATCAGGAGTGTCATCACTTCTTATCATAAGAACGCCAAGTATTCCGTTTGGGAACACTTGGAGCTCTATGAGCAAATGATGGAGACTTTCCATTTGAAGGACAGCAGTAGCTGCATCCAGGACGTCAAATGGACATTCTCCCTAGAATACTCCAGTTTCTTTGCGGGGCTAGAGGACCAAAATCATTTAAGATGGTCCGCCTATAAGGCGGCCATCTTCAAACATTTTTCTGTTCACAGAAATCCTCAAGAGGCTCGCAAGGCAGCCTACAATTTGCAATGTGGGGAGGATCAGGCCCCACAAGAGTTTGTGCAAGAATTAAAATGTGCTTTTGCGCAGACCACCAGAAGGGTGCGCACGGATAGCAGAGAATTTATCAATACGTTTTTCCATGCCTTATCCAAATACATAATGACCCAGCTCGTGAGAGATTTTCATGAGAAAAGATCTTTAGACTGGGTCATTGAACAGGCTACCCGGATGTATGAGGTGCAGAAGCCCATCAAAAATAAAAAATAATGCGCAGAAAAACCCCAAAACCAACAGCAGCCCTGCTGCTGCCAAGGTGGCAGAGTTAAAGGTTTCCCCCGTTTTAGATTTGGAGATGGGGGGGCCTAAAAACCTGCCTGCACCAAATAATTCACAGCCCAGAAGGCCCTCGGGCCAGTCACAGACAGGGAGTCGAGGAGGTAGTCCCACAAATGGGGTCAGATTTGGAGATGGGGGGGCCTAAAAACCTGCATGCACCAAATAATTCACAGCCCAGAAGGCCCTCGGGCCAGTCACAGACAGGGAGTCGAGGAGGTAGTCCCACAAATGGGGTCCCCCGCTCCCCTGATTATGTCGTTCCCCGCTACAGGGGAAACAGACCCATCCTGGGTTATGTGTGGACTCCTCCAGCCCAAGGAGGGGGATCCAGCCAAGCACCTAACCCAGGGAACTTCCCTCCCAACTTCCCACAGGAGGGCAGAAATTCTCCAAATCCTGGGCAAAACTTTTTCCCCAGGTATCCACCCAATTTCCAGCCCCAAAATCATCCATCCTTCGTTTCCCAATTCCCTGAGCCCAGACAACCTAATCCGGGAGAGGGGAGGCCAAGGGTGGAGGGGTACCCAAATCTTCCCAATCCGGGGTATTACCAGAGAAGGGATAGCTACCCTTCCCGGGATCAGCCCAGGGGAGAAAACAGAATCCCGTATCAGCCTGAGCGGGTTTCATAACTTGAGCGCCAGGTCCAAAATATGGCACGAGATCTGGGTCACATACTGAGGGCTCAACAGAACCCTCAGGTGAGTATGCCACCGCAGAATGCCCCAAACTCTGGACCTGGTGCTCCAGAACAATGACGGGGACAGCACCCCGATAACCCACCGGTTCCCAGGGAGGAGGCACAAGGGGAAGGGGTGTGTAAAGCCTTGGAGGAAGCTTCCTTCCCAACTTGTAAATAGCCCCTGGAAAACCAGGAACAGGAAACAAAATCTCCTACCCCTGAAAGTCTGCCACCCAAGGAGCAGAGAGGAGGTAGGAGAAACAAAGTACCCAAACAGGCCCAGTTTGTGGAGGAGGTACAGATCTTCCAATTTGAGGGAGAGGGATCCTCAGAGGATCCTGGGGAAAGGATCTTCTCCTTTAGAGATGAGGGAACTCCTCCCAAGGAAAAATGGGTCCCAAGGGACGCCAATTCAGACTGGGGAGATGTGGAGACTGAGCTACCGCTGCCCATCATCAACCCACAATACCGAAATCCCCTGGTTCAAACCCATCCTGGTGACTACCTCCAAAAAGGGGGGGTGGCCCAGAACCGGAACCAGGGGAACCCACAATGGCTCTGATCTCCAGTTGCCAACTTTTTCTTTCAGACTCCCAAGACTCTCCACAGAATTCTGCCCAAATCTCTTCTCTCGCCATGTCCAAAACCAGAAAGTTAGCCCACCAGTTGTCCAAAAATGTGCATTATCTGTGCCCCCTTGAGGAGAAGGAGGGAAGATATTATGCCCCGGTACAAGTACAGGGGCAGGGTACAATTTTGGCACTGGTGGACACTGGAACCCAAGCTACCCTTCTGTCCAAAAGGGCCTTTGATGAACTAAATGCAGGAAGGGGGGATAATTACCGTATTCCTCTCACCTCTCTTCCTGGACAACTGCAGAACTTTGACGGGAAGGAAATTCCTGTCGAGGGGATTGCAGATTTGGACATCAAAATTGGGCGACACAAGGTGAAACACCCGGTCATAGTAGTGACTCCAGAGGGCACCCCTTGTTTACTAGGGAATGACCTCCTGAGAAGGTTGTCACCCCTAATAGATTGCGTAAACAAGGTCCTCTGGACCCAGACTAGTCGACCAATAAAATTAAAACAGAGTGTCAACCATGTTAGTTTAAATGGCACCTGCCACATGGTTGAACAAAAATCTGACCAAGTAGAATTTCACTTCCAGAACAACCAAATTCCAGACGTGGCAGTAATAGCAGTAGGACAACAGACTGGTGATGGGGGGGTCCTCCATATTTCTGAAAATCAACCTTCCTTCCAGTTTAAGGTGGTATTCCACACTGGAAGGAAACACCCTGAAATTCTTTACTAATCCACAACCAGAAACTCCCACTCCTGTAGTCCAGAAAGATGTGAAATCAGCTCAGAGCCTGGATGATATTCAGCAAATTGGAGAGCAGTTGTTCATCCCTGTTCAGTTAAATGATGGGAAGGACTCTGTTCTCGCTCGAGTGTGTGTGAACAACGGTAAGAGCTTCATCAGCGAAGCCATGTTCCGCCAACTCCCAAAAGATCCAGCCATTCCCACATTCAAACTGATAGACAAATGGGAAATGGACCTGGAAGCACCCAATTCCAAACATCTCCTGCCAAGCATGTGTATGCTCAAAATCTCCATTGGCAACAAGAGCATAGTCCATAATAGTTGGGTCGTGCGAGACGTCACTGCCGCCTTTTACTTAGGCAGTGACATTCTCAATCGCTTTGCCATTAGTTTGGACCTAATAAACTTCAAAGCTTGGTCCCGATTAGCGGATAATCCCATGGGCTTTGATGATTCAGAAAAAGCATTTAGGTCAGCTCAATTGCTACCTTATGCAGTTGAAATTCAGATTAAAGAGGAAGTCACCATCCCAGAAAGGACCCGACAATTCTCCCTGGAAGTGAAAGTTAAAAGAGGACAAAAATTGAAAAACCCTGATGCTTATATACATCTAAATGCTTCTCTCCAACAGCAAGGGTTGGGAGTAAACCCAACTCCATTAGTCAACATAGAACATGACACCATTCCAATAGAGGTGGATAACAGCGACTTACAGAGTATTACTCTAGCCGCAGGCACCATTATTGGAATGGCGGTTGATGACTGACATTTCTCCATTGATTTAGGAAATGAACTGTTAGGACTGATCCCCAAGGACTGTTTTGACAGTGACAGTGATGACAACACAACACCATACAGGAGTTTCACCCGGCATGGGGGGAACTTCCTGGTGTACACTTCTTGCCCTTATGGTAAGGAAGATGTGACTTGTGACTTCAGGAGGGATGAGGTGATTTTCCAGGTCCATGAGGGCGCCTTGCCCACCTGAAGCCTCCGGTCCAAATCAGCACTCTAACCAGGGACTTCTCCACCCAGCTGGAGGAGGCCGGTGAGATAGCAAAACCAGAAGTCTTTCCAGGCTTCAGGTAGATGGTGGAAGAGAGAGTCAACCTAGCTGATGCCTGTGTGACTCTGGAACAGAAGCAAAAGTTGAAACAAGTTTTCTTGGATTTCCAAGATCTCTTTGTTGTAGACTCATATGACTGTGGTCGCACCGACATCCACACAACAACAATTCCCACGGACCCTGGGATGACTCCAGTGTTTGTGACGCAATATCGCTTGCCTCTCGCATCCATGGAGTCCCTTACTGAAATAATTAAGAACCTTGAGTCCCGGGGAATAATCCGTCCAGTCCACAGCACTTTCAATAATCCGGTGCTGGGAATATTGAAGCCAAACGGCCAGTGGAGACTCTGCGCCGACCTTTGGGAGCTCAACAAACGGGTCCATACTTCCCAATGGCCTCTGCCCTACATTGACCAAGGGCTGCCCCAGATTCAGGGTCACAGGTATTCACTGCAATAGACCTGATCAATGGATACTGGACCGTGCCTGTCAGTAGGGAGGACCAATACAAAATGGCTTTTACCTTTGGGGGCCAGCAGTACACATGGACCCGGACTCCCTTCGGATACCTCAACTCCGGCAATTAATTCAACATTTTCCTACATAAGGCCATGCCCGACCTGGGTGCGAGGGGTAACCTGGCTTATGTAGATGATGTCCTCATCAAAAGTTAATCTGTGGAAAAACACATAGCAGAGATCCGTTATGTTCTGACACAGTTGAGGGCCGCCAGAGCAAAACTTTCCTTCCATCAAACACAGTGGTGTAGAACCCGTGTTAATTTCTTGGGGCATGAGATTACTCCTCAGGGCCTCTGTCCGCAAGAAAAGAAAGTGGAAGCACTCCAGAAACTGAAGGATCCCACAACTCTGCGGGAACTAAGGAGCCTCCTTGGACTGACTAATTACAGCAGAAAGTTCATTGAAGGCTACGCAGAGATCACTAGACCCCTGATTCATCTCTTGAAGGGGGGGGTCAAGTGGGAATGGGGTCCAGAACAAGCCGAGGCAGTAAGACAACTCAATAGAAGCCTCTCACAAGAACCTTGCCTAGCTTACCCTGTCAGAAGCAAGGAGTTCTTCCTGGAGACAGGGTTCTCTAATACGTGCTTGACGGCAGAATTGTACCAAAAGCATGACAAGGTCAATAAAGTAATCTCCTATGCGAGCAAAACTTTATCCTCTGTGGAGGAAAAATTCAACGATTGTGAGAAGGCACTCCTGGCAACGGTGTGGGCATTGAAGAATTACCCCCCGTTTATCCAGGGGCAACACATTATAGCGGAGACTCCACACCAGCCTCTGCAATATCTCCAAAGTGACAGAATCCGGGCCGGAAATGTGAGTAATTCCCGAATTACTTCCTGGATTCTGTCAATGCAAGGCTTTCCTGTGGGGGTCAGATATGGCCAAAACAAGAAGAGTCCCCTCGCGCAAGGTCTGGCTGACTTGCATGATTGTGCCAGAGAAAACTGTCTCGAGGACGAAAGTCTAAAAATCAAGGACAACATGGAGGCATACCTTAATTCCCCACACAAAGTCTTTGAAGAGGACAAGTGTGAGGGAATGCCCACTGTCTATGTGGATGGATGCTCGTACCATGTTGACAACAACCGGGAGAAAGAACTGGTGGCCGGCGTAGGGAATGCCTGAGTGAAGGAGTTTCCAGAACCCTCCGCTGGATACAAAATTGGTCCCCGAAGTAGTCAGGTGGCAGAGTTCATGGCTGTGCATCAGGCCATCCTCACTGCTGTCCAACATCAACTCCACGAACTGGTCATAATCACCGATTCGGATTATGTACGGAACGGGTTCGTGGAGCACCTGGTTAATTGGAAAACCAGAGGCATGTTATGTGCTAATAACAAACCCCTGAAACATGGGAAGTTAATCCAAAACATTGATGATCTGGTCACCTCGAATGGGATGACCATCTATTGGAAGAAGATCAAGGGTCATTCCAAAGTAGAGGGACCAGACAAAACTGGAAATGACTTAGCTGATCAGCTGGCCAAAACCGGGACCATCCAAGGGGATCTAATCGAAATAGAGTCCCTGTTGGGGGAAATCCAGGTCACTGCTATCACTAGGTCCCAGACAAATGCTCACAATGATCTTTCAACTGCCCAATGGAGTAAGGAGACCCCTGATGCTGATTTAATTACAGCTCAGAAGGGGGATCCAATTATTGGTAAGTTTTACCAACACCTTGAGGACCCTGAGAACTTTCCCCTGACGGATACCGATTACATTGGGAAAGAGGACCTAAGAGTGTTGATGAAATGTCCAAAAATGTTCCGAATCCAAGACGGTTTGCTGGTAAGGAAATCCAAAGCTGGCCACGATGAGTGGGTGGTTCCTACCTCATTCGAAGCCTGATTTTAAGTCACGCCCATGATGCGGTCACCGCCGGTCATAGGGGGTTTCACACAACACTGGAAATCTTAAGAGAGGTTGCATACTGGCCACACATGGGGCAGGACCTCGACCAATACTTGAAGGGGTGTCTTGTGTGTGCACAATTTCAGCCATCATCCCTCACGCACCGTGCACCTCTCCAAAAGAGGGGGATGACACAGCCATGGTCAGATTTGCAAAACGACTTTGTAGGCCCTGTGATTCGCTCGTCTAGAGGAAACAAGTACATGTTGACCGTTACATGCTTGTTTACCAAGTGGGTGGAATGTCTCCCAGCCCCAAACTGCAAGGCAGAAACAGCAGCTGCCCTGATGATTAACCACTTCTTTTCCCGTTTTGGTCTACCTCAAAGGATTGAGTCAGACAGAGGTAGCCACTTCACCAGTGAAGTAATGACAAAGATGTGGGAGATGCTGGGGGTTAAAAGGAAGCTACACATTGCTTACAGGCCAGCTTCTTCTGGAGCAGTGGAGAGATACAACCGAACCATTGTGAGCATATTAAAAAAGTTTGAGGCAGATTCTGGGCCAAGTTGGGATATCCGATTACCTCTGGCCATCAGATCTACCCCTTCATCTGCAACTAAAATGTCACCATTTGAGTTGATGACTGGACGCAAGATGGTGCTTCCCCAGCATTTGCTCTACAGGACTCAAGAGCAGACACTGATAAATGCCTCCACAACTCATGAGTATGTGGAGAATTTAAGGAAACACCTTCAGCATGCTTTTGCCTATGCTCAGCGGAATCTAGAAAGATCAGCTGATAGCATGAAAACCCACTACGACCTGAAGACCACCAGGAAGGAATATACTGTGGGGGACCGGGTCTATCTATACAATTTCCAAAGGAACCAGGCCAAACAGCGAAAATGTTTGCCTACATGGAAGGGACCGTTTGAAATTATAGACAAAATCTCCCCTGTGGCCCACAAGATCCGGATCCCCAAAGGCGGTTTGGCAGAGGGGGAAGACAAGTGGGTCCATATAAATCAGCTAAAGTGTTGCCATGCCAGACACACTCTGCAACAACTGGAGGAGTCCTCTGCAATACCAGAGGGAACCGCTCCAGAGTAATTCAATTCCAACCCTAAAATATCCCACATATAGTCTCTAAAATATTATGATTTGGAAAACAAATGCCTTATAATTGTATCTTGTTTTGGTTAAAATAAGAACGCAAATGTTTTGACTATAAAATGTATATGACACCCCACCATATCAATGGTGGGGAAGAAATGTCTAGGAATGTGTATTGCCGCTTTGCTTTATCATCCTAGGAGAGATGAAACCATGGAGACTGACCAAGGAGGACGACCGGGGACCGGGAGCAGAGACCCGAGGGGCCCGGGGTACCGCCCAATCCTCCCATTAGGACCAGCAAGGAGAACTGATTGATCGACTGGAGGGAGGAAAAGATGCTGAACTGTGCCATCTATGGAATTGGAAGAAGAAGAGGCGAACATCCCAGATCTTGCGAGTTCCATCAGTGAAAGGACAGAATGGCCATCGCAAGAGGGGGGGCTTGTGGGATGTTTTTACCCATGCATCCAAGCCCTACCATAAAACTGTGCAGTACTAGCATGGAAAACATCATGATGGCCAGAACTCCCCAGAGAGTGCACAGGGAAAACATGAAGAATAGGCTGCCACCCATTTTTGCCTATGTTGTGAGCACAGGAGGGCACTGCCTAAAACCACCATTGAGCTACACACACAGTAGCCTGAAACCATTGGGAATGGCAATACTGATTGCCAAAAAGCAACTCAGAACTGTGGGGAATTCATTTTCTTAATCCCAAAAATGGTTGCAATACCGGTACTCACCACTATCAGAAACCCGGTGTTTTAAAACCACCAGACTTTTGTGTAAAACTGAACAAATGAAACAAAATCAGGCCAAGGAAAGACTTGCTGAGAGGTGGATACAATGTAAAACTATATTCTGAAATGACTTGAAGGAAGTAATTATTTAATGTATATGTAAAAATTGTAAGTTTGATTTAAACTGGGAACAAAAAGTGACATTTAGCTGAAACCTGGCTTAATGAAACTGGATTCTGCCTGACAACTACCCCTGACAGGAGTTGAAACCTGCTCAGCCACTCTTCCCAGGCATAGCTGCATCCTGCTGCCCTTTGCCAAAAGGAGTTGACACCTCTCTGATTGAATTAAGGGAGGAGACCTGGGGACTGCAGAAAGTTGAACAAAGGCCTGTCCTGGACTCAGGAAAATGTTATATTGGGGGGGCCGTAAAGTGGCTTCCTCTTAGGGGAAATTGGGAGGGGCAGTGTCTCTGCAAGCCAGCTGAGCTTGGGGGAAGTGGATAAACCAGTTATTCCACCATGTGATGTGGGAAGCCACACCCCTTTTTGACCAGGGCATACTTTTAAAAAGATGGATAATTCATAGTACGGACCTGTCAAAATTATATAAATAATATCATTATTCTTGTGATTTTCTGTGCACATTTTAAGTGGTGTTAGGACCCTGTGGTATGTTCCTGGGGATAGTAGCGGAAAAAAGGTTGTTACTCCAAATGTATGCATGTTAAAAATCTGACACTTTATCATCTGTAACCCATATCCCTGGTGCACATTTGTGTAAAATCTGGAAAGGTTTAGAGGTCGTTATCTGGATGAAAAGGGGAGAATTCTGTCATCAGTGGACACGACATCGTACAAAGACAGGGATCGGATGGTTTGGTGCTACAGAAAATATGTTAACTGGACCTATAATATTAGAAAAATGGTACATAGATAAATATGTATTTGGGTCAGAAATAGATTTGTGTGCAAATTGACCAGGGGAGGATCCTCTGACCCATAAACAGACCTCATCATGATGACAATCCATTTCCTTTCCCCAATCATGGGAGAGGGGAGAATTGGGCCAATGACAAGTAGAGAGGGGCAGGCTTAGATAGGCCCAGGCACACACCCATTTTCAAAACACATAAAAAGAGACTGCTGGGACAGGTAGAGACATTCAATTCCATTTGCTGCGGAGCATGCTGACCGACGACTTCACATCCGGAGATCCAGACTTCAAATCCATCAATCTCCAGAACCTGTAGCAGAAATTAACTCCAGAATTTGTAGAAGAGAGGCCTGAATCCACCAGCTGAATCCTCTTCAGCAGGCCTCAAAACCAACCAAACTATTCAACAGCCGGGCGAGCTGTTTGAATTTTTGCCAAGAATTTTGCAAGAACCTGTAGCAGTATCCAGAAAGCAGTGCTGTATCCGGAACCCGAGAGAACCACAAACCAGACCGTTGTGAGCAGATCCGGTGCTTGACAGACCCAGAGAGCAGAGCTGACCCAGATAGCCGGGACTTCGGAACCACCCGCCGGAAGTCCCGTCCAACCTGACCAGACCGTGACGAGGCCTATTTCAAATTGATATTGTGAGTACCTAGCAGAACTCTGCAGAACCAATCTCTTAGTTAAAATAATCTAATCCAAACTATTTTAACCTAGGTAGAACAGCCTCCTAGAAATCGTGTCATCTGTCATTTTTAAAGCTGCACAACTGTCACCTGTCAATTCTGCAGCTGCAAGCTGTCACCTGTCATTGTGAGTTTTACTTTAAATCCGAAAATCTACCTTTATTAAATCGTCCGTATCTCTAGGAACGTGGTTTAACTTTCATCTGAAAGCTTAGAATCTAGGCTTTCCAACCAACCTAGAACCAACTTCCTACTCCTTATACTTTTTCCGCAATCGCGATTCACGCACTCGCAAAATTTACCGCGATTTGTGATTTGACTCAATTTCTTCACTTGTCAAAATAGCAGCTCCATTCTTTCTTTTGTTAAAATCCGTTTGCAACTTGGTAATAACTCATAGAGCATTGCTAAAGTGAGCCTGAACTAATACCAACACGCGTCTCCCACTCACCCTGAATCTCTAGAGGGAATTAAAATAAGTTGGCACATTTTCCCGTCCATTGCCATCACATTTAAAAAGCATTTTGGGCCTGTGTTTCAAACTCCTACCTGTTTCCTCTAAGCTTGCTGGGGGGAACTGAATTTCATATTGTATTTGATTGCATTCCTGAGAACTGTGTGCTCCTCTTTCCATCTCCTTCCATTTCTTACATTGCATAGGGGAGGGGGGTGAATTGCCAGAGAAAAAGTGATTATCTTATCTTTTGCTAAAATCATATCAAGTATTTCTGTACTGCATTTTATTCCTCATTGCTTTTCCCTTGAAACCATAAAAGTATTTTTGCTACTTTATCCATCCTATACTAACTCCTCATTGATTGTAAAGAAGTGTGCTAGTGCCAGATTACCCATTGTTGATAAGTGTACTATCAGATATTAATTTATTATAAAGTGTGATATATATATATATTGTTTAATTTTTCAAATAAACCTTTTAATTTGCAAATCAAACCTATTTCTTGGCTCAGTGGGGTCAGGGGGATTCTAAGAGGGGGGTGTTATACAAGGGTTGTCATCCAGAGTACTGAACTGGACATAAAAATACATCAATAAGGGTTTTCCTCAGCATCCCAGACTAGGCATTGACTTAGCTGTAGTGTTGATTGAATATCACTTACAGGTCTCCTATCCAAACAACTTAATGGGAATGTTGTGGGGAAATACAGACGCGGTCCCGAGGGGTGAGATCCAGCCAGTAAACTTGACGTGTAAGGCCTGGGACCGGGTGAGTCGACTGTCGGATGCTACACCCTACTTTCATCCAGACTGGTCAATCTATAATGTCGCAGGCATACCACTTACACACGAAAAAGCATTTAAGGAGCACTTTTGCAAACTGGGGGTGCAATCGCTGGGGGACATGGTACAAGATGGGCGGTTTATACAATTGGAAGAGCTGCGAGGTAGAGGTGAGCATAATGCAGTGACCTGAAAGATACCAATGCTGGAGAACAGGAGTTACAGGTAAGCAACCTACTCCTTCCTAAAAAAGTTTGCTTGTCACTTTCACCAAGTAATGCAATCTTATACCAATACTGAAACCTTGAAAACTATATCAAGAAGAGTTTGTGCGTGCGTAATTGCGTTTCCTACAGAAAGACTGAATCCTATACTATGCTTGAATGCGACATACCTTTCAATTATAAGAAGTTGAAGTGTACCATTTGGGCTATTTTGCTGGAAGTGGATATTTCACACAAGAGAGGGGATTCTTTACCAGTGGAACTTTGGTTAATGAACTTTTACTTTGACTTTAAACATTAAGTACTGATTTAAGACATTTCTTTCTTTGGTTGAATATTTGCAGAAGTGACTTGGAATCCTGGGGTAGGGAAATAATTTGGGACATTAGAAGGCCATTCAGGAACTGTGATTGTTGTTTTTGTTATGTTGAATTGCCATCTCTTTTCTTTATGTATTTGTTGCTTAGTGTGATGGCCACTTATCCTGTGTATTATTATTAATCCCTTTGCTTTGGTTAGGCAGGAAATTCCTCAGCATAGTTGGGGATGTGAGGCATTTTTTACATATTTTCTTTTTTAATAAAATGGCATACTTTGTGAACTCTTCAAACAGTTGTCCGCCTCGCATTACCGACCCCTCACACTGTCTATGAAAAGTTCAAATCTATACACTTTGGGAGTGCCAAGGTTAAGATTTAACAAATGCATTAAACACTAAACATAAAAAAACAACTTACATTGTTCGCATCTTAACTCAAACTCTCAATAGCAAGTAAAAGTAGCATCGCCAAATATGTATATTTGTATTAAATATCACACTAAGCGATATTTCATGTATACAATACACTATAAAAACACAATACTGTATAAATAAATAATAATATACTCTTTAAATTAAATCACTCAAAACACACTTCCACGCATACTGAAATTACTACTATATAAGAGCGTTACTGTCTTTGTACCATATTTTACTACAATCAGCGACTAACATTCACAAGTACACAGATACACCATCACCAGTATACAAAACTATACAAAAAATATTAAACAGTGCAAACCATTGTGGGTGAAGGTTTTAGCACTGTCAGTTACATTTTTTAGCATTCAATTATTCATTAAATCTTCAAGTTGACGAATTTGTATTTACACATAGGAACCACAACTTAAACATTAAATAAATGGTTTCCACTTATATATGCAGTTCCGGGCAAGTTAACCTTTTGAGAACAATCTTGACCTGCTTAGTGAATATGCTGTGTCACATAGACTGCAACTTAAGTATTGGATATAGTGCAGACCTACTTGCAAGGAGCTGTGAAGCTCTACATAAAGGATATGTGTTGGGGCAGCACCATGTTGAACATGTGGGACTGTACGTATTTAGATTATGTTGCACATATTACCATTACAATTTAAGGCACAGAGTGCTGTTGGTGTGCCCAGAATCACCATTTTGCTTTGGACAACAGCCAAACCTGAAATTAAAACGCAAGTCGTTTGCTTCAAATTTAGCTCCCAGATAACACTTGTGACCTTACAGTGATTACATTTAATATTTGCAATGACATTTGCGAGAAGTCGTTTCTTAGAATATAAACGAAGTGGCATTTGCTTCCATGCCACAGAGTCCTGTTCTGGAAACCTTCCACCTATTGCCCTGCAGTAGTGCAGACCAGAGAGATTTTGGTGGGATGTCTTAAAACCTGACGGAAAGCGTTGTCACATTTTTAACATTGTGATAAATACAGGGCTCTCCGTGGCGGGTCCCCTGATGCTGAATATTCATAAGCCGGTTCCCTCTTGCATCTAATCTGTAAATGATTTATTGTTGGCGCAAATTGTCTGGAAAAATCATTTGGTATGCAGTGTAACTTGCACACAATCGCTGCTCATCAGCTCTGACAGTTGAGCTCACAGTGGGACACTTATCCTAGAAGGGACAAGGAGAGGTCAAGAATGAGGGAGCGCGGTACCATAGACCATCACTGATGGACAAGAGATGTGAATTCATGGGGAAAAACATGCTCGATCTCTTTTCACTCGGGCAACCAAATGACTGTTTACTGACTGACCATCAAAAAGGCTAACCTTGGCAAGGTCATGCAAGCTTCTTGTCTGACGTCTCTTTCTCTGAGTTGTTTCATATCTGAAGCGTGCATATGTGTTTGCTGATTCTATTTATAGATACTGGATGCACACCAATGGGTGCATGGTATTTTAGCGATTTTGTCAAGCCTAGCATCCTATATTTGCACTTGTTTGCAATGGATTTCTGATGGGATGCATCATCCTCGTCACCTCCCTTTCGTCAGAATTTGTCTTCAAAAGACATCGTCCTTAATCCCCTGACCAGCATTCTTTGGTTCTTTTAATCATTATTTCTTTTCATTTGTCCATTGGATTTGGTATCCTTTTTTGTTAGGATATTTTTTGTTAACATTTTCTTTTGCTGTTACTATTTGGAACGTTTTGTGAAAAGGGCCGCCACTGGCAGAGATGGCTGGTACATTAAGCATGTATTTATTATTAGTAGTAGAATTATTTGATTACTTAGAGCACAACATGTTCCGCCAAGCTTTTCCCTTAACACTATGGCAAGGCATAAAGAAAAAAAAGGCAATCGGTGCAGTTTGACCAAGTCACCTTCTTGACCACCCTGACGTTGGGCAGGGGAGTTCTGGGGGTGAGGGGGACTGGGTAAGTCAACATCCCTGTGATAAGACTCCCACAGATAATAAATGGCGTAACCCTCAGAGCTTCTCCAACCCTTCTTTGAGGGGCCTGTGTTCCAGAATATCACAACAAGGAACACAACCCCTGCACAAAGCATCAATCTTGCCCATCCGCTAGATACCAGGTAGAGGCATGAGGTCATTGCAGTAGGCAATGAGAACAGCCCCTTGATACAAAACGTCACTGTTAGACACAATAAAATAGCAGAATGAGTAATTGTTCGTTCATGAACCTGGACCCCAAACTTGACCTACACTGTAGTATTGCCTGGGCTGGAATTTACTGACACCCAAATTAAATTGCAGAATCACTCGCAAACAGAGACCCAATGTGAATAATTTCAATATATCAGAGGAAATCTCCCCAATCTTTTTAAATTTAAGGAGCTCTGGTAAATGGATTCTGCCATTTAAGTCAGATCTACTAACAGTCTCGCTTTCAGAGAGCGCTCTGAGTTTAACAAACTGGCGTTGGTGGGTTTGTGCACAGATGGCCCTGACGGCCATTGGATGCATTATTGAACTTATAAACATCCACATATAATACACCCCATTTAAACTGCTTCTGGGCATGAGCAATTGGTATACCAACATGATGTGTAGGGGCAGTAGGGCCTCACTTTTAGAAGTGTCAAGCCAATCGTGTTTACTAAGAAGTGTAAACCCGATTTAAGTTTCCAAATCTGCTACAAAAGTGGAGGGAACATTTTGAAAGGCTTCAGAAAGATGCCTCCAAAGGATTTCTAGCTGGCATCCTGGCATGTATATAATTGAAGTTATTCTATAATGTTTGCATTTTCTTTAAATTTAAAACAGGAAGACCTTTTAAAGTGAACATGCACTTTAAAATTGCATAATTGCATGAAACCAGCCTTGTTGCAGTTTGTAAAATAGAATGCAACCCATGCCTACATTTTGACATGGGGACTGCTGAGATTATACAACTATACAGCCTCAAGTAATGGAGGTCATTTTATTGTCAGCCTAGAGGACAGTCACTCATTCCTGCCAGGGCCTGGATGGATTGAGTTTGTTGGGTCCTAATTCACACGTAACACCCAAAAGCCCTCCTTTCGATCACCCTGAGAAGGTTGAGCACCTTCTTTGGAGAGCAGGTTGTCTCCTTTAGGTGTTATCTGGGAACTCGATCTTCAGAGTCTGCCCTGACATTACAAAAGAGAGGTCACGCCAGGGTGCTTATTACTGGAGACCTTTGATGTAGACAGAGGTAGGGGGTGGAGTTAGAGTAGCTCAGTGGAGAAGTTCAGATCTCAGGGTTCTCACCATCTTGGTTTTTGCTAGGGCATTCTGCTTCCTGTCTCCCTCCCCACTTTCTGCAGACGGTGCACTCTGGATATGACAGGAGGCAAAGGACCTTTGTTACAACAACCTTGATTGGACCCTTGACAACAAGCATGCTCTGGACCAATGAGCTGTAGCATTTTTGCTTATGTGAAGGGGGGAGCCTCTTCAAAGACCTCTGTCAGAGAGGTGAAAACCTGAAACGCCAGCTCTTATCCCCAACAATCCCTGGGGCATATTTGGGGCGAAGCTGCTATGTGGGATCCTGCTCAATGGAAGTAGTATTTTCCAGAGGTTCTCTCTGGTATCCATCCTGGCATAGAAGTGCAGAACCCTGGACCGGGCCTCCCAGCAACCCAGAAGTGAAGAACAGCCCTGAAAACTGATTCCCACCTCAAACCACTTATGAGATACACTGACCCGACCATTGCTGCCTTTCCCAAGTTTCCTTGTGCCGTTACTGCTTGGATCACACCTCATGTTGTTTTACCAGCTCAACAAGCCATCGGCAAGCTCCTTGAAGCACGTCTCAATGCTATTGAGCCCCCTCAACAAGAACTAAAGATATTTGAAGTGTTTCTGCCCTTGACCTAACATAAAGAGCGCTGGTGACATTTAAGACACCAAGCCTTACCTTTTGGAAAAGAAGTCTGTGAATTTGAATATTGTTATTAACTTTCTTGCCTGTCTCCCCCCCTATCCTCAAACCTATAGTGCCCCTTTATTCCAAAGTCTGCATTCTCTGTGTTTTCGTTTACAAATGTGAGCTATTAATGTTCATTAGTTGTATGTATGTTATGTATGTTTTTAATCACATTTGTTTATCCTTATAGAACCATGATTTGACATTTCTTTTATTCTGTACCATGGTACAATTGCTGTTTTTGATGCTGTGACGAATCCTGGGAATATGTCCCCTCTCCCCAAGAGGGAGCCACCCCTTTTGGGACTAGGGTGGTAAGCCTGCTAAGGTTAACACCCCCTATGGGACAGGGCAAGCGAGATCTCACTGAGGGTGACCCTCCTCCCCTCTGGAGGATAAGGAACCCCCAAATATGGTTTCTATTCCTCCTCCCATATCTGAAAGTCCCATTTATTTATTGGTTATATGGGAATTAATGAGCAAAAATAGCATGCAAGTTCCTTTAGAAAGTTTATGGCTCACAAAAACAGAAGATTGTCAAAAATCACTACAGCCCGGGATCTTAAAGGACATGTGAGAGCAACCAAAAAGAGGAGGAAGTCCCATGGACTAAGCAGCAGGAAGAAAGGTCCCACTGGCGGGTGGAGTCGAGAGACCGCCTGTAAGGAACATATGGTGGCAACAATAAAGACAGACACAAGAGATCACAGTGCAAGGGTATTTATTAAAATGTAAATGCAGGGTGGAAAAAATGCCTAGCCTAAACTTAAATCTAAGATGGGAGCAAGCGTCCACTATCAAAAGAAAATGAGGCTGTCCTTGTGGCGTCTTGTCAGAGTAAAAGGCCTATTCGAGGGGATTGGGTCCTCCGACGTATTCCATATCTATGACCGGTAATCACCACAGCTGCGCTGCTTCGGAAAATGTTTGGCGTCTGCGTCCTACATTGATACGCTGTCCTCGATGGCCGACGTCACCGGATGTTATAAGTAGGACGGACGACGCCCGTAGCCTCAGTTCCGTGTTTGCTTCGGAGATCTCGGCGCGCCTCAGTTCTTCTGAGTTGTTCTATCGGTTCTTAGTTTGTTTGCGAAGATTTCCATGATGTCTTCGTCTTCTTCTACCCCTCGGCCAGGTTTCAAGAAGTGTCGGGACTGCGGTTCCACAATGTCGCTGACGGACCTGCACAACGCCTGCCTCTGGGGCCTCGGTGAGGACCACACCACGGACGATTGTGATGATTGCCAGGCGTTATCTTCGAAGGCCTTGCGGGAGCGTAAAAAGAAGCATTTTGTCGGTAAGGTGTTCAAGCCCCGGAAGTCGCTATCCACTGGGCTTTCGACTGACGATTCGAGGGGCGACTCTCTGCATCGTCAGCGTAAGTCCAGGGGGTCTCAGTCCCAGAGCGGGTCCCACCATTCCACTGCCTCTTCGAGGCACTCACGGAAGCGCTGTCATCGGTCGCCTTCCCCGTCCTCATCCGAGGACTCAGCCTGTCGGCGGGTTGTTTGTCCCACCAAGCATTCCACTCCTGCGGAATGAGATTAATTCTGTAAGGAAATGATGGCGATTTTTCAGTCGCAGGGCTCCGTTCCGTCCGTGCCGTCGAAAGACGCCAGCAGGAAATGCTAGAGACACTGTTCGCACGCCTTCAGGCTCGAGTGGTCGTCGCGATCACTGGGAACCTTCGAGGTCCCGGTCGGACAATTGGATCGCTCTAGTCATGCCTGCTCCAGGTTCCGGTCCTCGAAGCCATCGAGACCGTCGGAGCCTGTGAGGTCTTCGATGAAGACGTCGACGCCTTCGGCGCCGAGACCGTCAAAGGACTCTCTCGAGGCTCTGCCTCCGAGGAAGCCATCGACGCCATCAGCGCCGAGGCTGTCAAAGGACACGCTCGGGGCTCCGCCCTCGAGGCCTGTGTCGAAGCCATCGGCACCACGCTCGCCGCCGATTCCGTCAATGCCTTTCAATGAGGATTTTTCAGAGGTGCCCCGGAGACCGGTGGAAACTCTGAGAAAGGCACTGCAGAAGTCAGTGAGTCCTGTATTCGAGCCTTTTTCTGTGCCCTCATCCAGGGATTTATTCCAGCCTCTGGATTACATCTCTGAGGTGGATGAAGGGTCTGATGAAGGTATGGTTCCTGAAGAGTTTCCTGACTAACTCATGTCTGGTCATAGCCAGCTAGAAGACCTGCGTCAGTCCTTGCACAAAGCCAGTGCTCTGGACACCTCTCCGTAGGTTGAGTTCGGTAGGCCTGAGCCTGGCACGCACGTTGAGTCCTCGTACTGGCGCCTTATATCGAGGGTGACGGAATACTTGGGGTGGTCTGCGCCACCAGTGGATTTTCTGCAGGATGACCTGACGGATATCCTTGGGCAAGGTCCTCCAACAGACCCGGTACTGCCATTCCATATGGCCTTGCAAAGAAGGGTGGCAGCGGCTTGGACTGCTCCGGAGAGTCTCCCGGCAGTGGGCAAGTCTTTGCTGAAAAAAATGCTGTCCAGCCAGTAGCGACCCCAGCTACTTGACTACGCACCCCACTCCGGAGAGTTTGGTGGTGCAGGCGGCTACGGCCCTGGCAAAACGGGCATCGTACCCTACCAACCTTCCTAGGGATGACAAACTTTTTGATGGCTGGGCGTAGAAAGTGTTTTCTTCAGGGGGTATGGCTTTACAGGCAGCCAACTCTGTGTGCCTTAGCACATTTCACTCATACTCTGTGGAATTGTGTCTCTTTGGCAGCTGAACATATTCCTGAAGGGGAGGAACGAGATGATGGCTTTCTTGCTCTTGTTCAGGATGGCGAGGATGCCATGTGTGAATCCGTTCAGTCTGGTCTGGACATGGCAGATTGTGTCAGCCGGTCCATGGCGACGAGCACCGTAATGCACAGATTTGCGTGGTTGCAGAAGTCGGGGTTTGCTCCTGATGTGCAAGCCGGCTTCTCAACATGCCCTTTGATGGTGAAAATCTTTTTGGCAGCAAGGCTGACGAGAGCCTTGAGAGGTTTCAGACCTCCAAAGTTGCAGCGAAGTCGTTGAGCGCTGCAGTTCGCCAACCTCTGCCTTTTCGTCCTACAGGACAGCAATGGAGGGGAGGTTCCTTTCGGTACTACTCTTCCTTTGGTAGATCGAGAGGGGCTGCAAGTCAAAGGGGCCACCGTAGGAGTGCCAGGGGTGGTAAACAAGGTACTCGAGGTGCCAGAGCCGCTCGGGCACTTGCTTCTTTACCCTCAGGCACTGCCGCAGCCGCTTGAGCTCAGTCATGAGGCCATGTCCCATGGTTCGCCGGTTGGGGGAAGGCTGGCTCAGCATCTTGTAGAATGGCGTGCCATTACTTCAGATGTGTGGGTTCTGGAGATCATAGCCCACGGCTACTGTCTTCCTTTCTGGCAGAATCCTCACGACAATCCACCAGGGAATCTCTCTTTGAAGAGTCCGGATCCGCTCCTTGCGCAGAAAATCAAATCCCTGCTGGAGAAAGGCGCCATAGAACTGGTGCCTGTAGCGGAGCGGATAAAGGGATGGTATTCCCCTTATTTTTTGATTTCGAAGAAAGACGGGGGATTGAGACTCATCATGGACTTGCGTGGTTTGAACAAGCTCCTCAGGAAGACAAGTTCAAGATGGTTACTCTCTCTCAAGTCCTCCAGGCCCTTCAACTTCAGGACTGGTTGGTGTCTCTCGACCTCAAGGACGCTTACTTTCATGTGCCGATCCATCCCAAGCACAAGAAGTACCTGAGGTTCGCGGTTGGTGACTCGCACTTTCAGTTTCGGGTCCTGCCGTTCGGTTTGACCTCCGCCCGAGGGTTTTCACCAAGCTCATGGTGATAGTGGCAGTGTATCTCAGGAAAGGGGGGGATTCACATCTACCCCTATCTGGACGATTTGTTGATCAGGGCGCGCTCTCCCGAGCAAGTCTTGGATCATCTGTCCGTCACCTGCCACTCCCTTCACAAGCTGGGCTTCTCCCTCAACTTAAAGAAGTCCCACTTGACGCCAACTCAGCGGCTCCAGTACATGGGAGCAGTGCTCGACACATCCCTGGTTCAGTGTTTCCCTCCCCAGGTGAGGGCTCATCACATTCTGCAGATGGTGCACAACATGCCCAGAGTCTCCCGGCGTTCGAGTTCTTGAGGTTGCTCGGCCTCATGGCATCCTACATTCTTCTGGTGCCAGAGGCCAGGTTGCGGATGAGATCTCTGCAATGGGCCCTCAAGATGCAGTGGTCACAGTCCTCCGGCAGGATGTCGGACCCCGTTCAGGTGCCGTCCTCGGTCGCCCAGGACCTTCTGTGGTGAGCCGCCGAAGGCAATCTGCTGAAAGGGGCTCCTTTTTGGCTACCCTGGCCGGAGGTGACAATTGTGACGGGTGCATCCCTCACGGGATGGGGAGCTCATGCCAACGAGTTGACAGTCAGCGGTCGTTGGTCTCCGTCTGTTGGAGCTGAGGGCCGTCAGGCTTGCCCTGAAGGCTTTTCTGCCGACTGTGCGAGGAAAGAATGTCCTGATTCTGATGGACAACACAGTGGCCATGTACTACCGCAACAAAAAGGGGTGGGGGGCAGGGTCACTTCCTCTGTGCAGGGAGGCGATGCAGCTCTGGTTCTGGGCCATCCAGCAGGAAATTTCGATCTCGGCAGTTCATCTGGCCGGAGACGAAAACGAGACGGCGGATGCTCTGAGCAGGCAGAGCGCGATCTCTCACGAGTGGGAGCTGGCTCAGGAGATTCTCCTGGAGATCTTCGCCCTTTGGGGGACCCCACAAGTGGATCTCTTCGCCTCCAGTGTCAACCGAAAGTGCGAAAGGTTTTGCTTGCGGGTATTTCCTCCAAGAGGACCCTTAGGGGACGCGTTCATGGTGGTGTGGTCCTTCCCACTGCTGTACGCGTTTCCTCCAGTCCCTGTCATCCCGCAAGTGCTGCGGAGGTTACGGAGGTTCGGTTCCCGGATGATCCTCATTGCTCCGGCATGGGCCCGGAGAAAGAGTTACCCGGACCTTCTCGACTTGTCCATTTGCCCACCACGCCGTCTTCCCTACCGAGACGATCTACTCTCACGGGAGGGGGTCTGGTTCTCCATCCAGAGGTCAGATCCCTCAACCTTCATGCTTGGCTTCTGAAAGGTTTAGGTTTAAGGATTGGGACCTCCCTGAAGATGTGATGGAGGAGTTGCTTTCGGCGAGGCGGCCTGCAACGAAGTCCCTGCACTGTTGAGGTTGGAGAAAGTTCTGCGATTGGTGCAGGGTTAAGAATGTGGATCCTTCATGTGACATTCCTGTGGTTCTGTCTTTTTTGCTTTCTTTGGCCCACAAGGGCCTGCAAGTGTGTACCATTAAAGGTTACCTGGCGGCGCTGTCCATATTTAAGTCTGAGGAGTGTTCTTATTTCAAAATTCCTTTAATTTCTCAGTTTCTGAAATGGCTTACTAATGTGTTTCCACCGTCACCTTTCCAGGTGCCTGGTTGGGATTTGACCCTTGTTCTAAAATTCCTTATGGGTGCTCCATTTGAGCCTTTACATTCTTGTCCTTTGAGACTGTTAACCCTTAAAACTGTATTTTTAGTTGCGGTCAGCGAGTTGCAGGCACTTTCTGTTAAGCCACCCTTCACAGTGTTTCATAAGGACAGCGTTGTCCTTAGGGTTCGTCCTTCCTTTCTTCCGAAAGTGGTGTCGGAATTTCATATAAGCCCGAAGGTCATTCTTCCGGCATTTTATCCTCCTCTGCATCCTGGTAAGGAAGAGGGGAGAGGCTCCATAGGTTGGATCCTAGGAGAGCTTTAAGTTTCTATATTTCACGCATGTCCCGGGTCAGAGTGGACGATCAGCTCTTCATAGGTTACGCTGGAAGGCGTTTGGGACAAGCTGTTACTAAGCAGACTTTGTCTAGATGGAATATCTTGGCAATTTCCGAATGCTACCGCTTGGCGGGTAAGGACCCTCCGGTAGGCTTACGGGCCCATTCTACTAGGGGTATGGCTGCCTCTACTGCCCTGCAGAGGGGTGTTCCTATTCGTAACATCTATGAAGCAGCCACATGGGCTTTGGTCCATACTTTTGTAAGGCACTACTCCCTAGATTCTATCCATGGGCAGGATCTGGCCTTTGGCAACGCGTCCTTTACTCTGCCATTTAATTGGGCATTCAAAATGTCTATATTCTAAATTCTTTTCCCTCCTCCATACGTTGGTACTGCTTTGGGAGTCTGTCATAGATATGGAATACGTTGGAGGACCCAAACCCCTCAAAGAACAAGTTAATTTCTTACCTGGTAACGTTCTTTCGATGGGATGGTCCGACGATGTATTCCATATCGCTCCCTCCCTACCTGCCCCGCTACAGAATTTCTTATGCGATTGCAGCTTACTTTTACGCAAGGCGTTCTGTGGTCATACTGGCAGAAGATTGGTGCCACATGTTCTGGGAGAAAACTACAACTGAGGCTACGGGCGTTGTGCGTCCTACTTCTAACAGCCGGTGACTTCGGCTCGACGAAGGCCCTCGAGGACAGCATATCGACATCATCGACGCAGGACGCAGCAGACAAACATTTTTTTGAAGCAGCACAGCTCTGGTGATTACCTGTCTTAGATATGGAATACGTCGTCTGACCATCCCATCGAAAGAACTTTATCAGGTAAGAAAGTAACTTGTTATACTAAAAAAAACTATTGCCAAATCCTTACAACTGATTATAGAAAGAGTGTGGGATAGGGCTTCAATAAAGAAAGAACTGTTCACAAATAATAAGTCAGGATGTGATTGCCAGGGGTCTCCCTTCCCCACGTTTTGAGCACGGGACAAGGTGGGCCTCCTGAGCACATCACACACTCGAGCTTTCCCAGCATGAGCCAACAGCGATCGGGTTCTTCGATGGTTATGTCTATTTTTCACTAAAAAGTCTCTTGCCTTCGAGTGTCTGATATTTTCAGCAAACAAACACAAAGTTGTGGGCGATGGCTTCACCCATGGGTCCCCCTCTTTGGGTGTGCAGACCCCTCACCAGTTGTATGCAGCAAATCAATTAACCAGCTCCTTTCTCAATGAACTATGAAGTTACGCACACCTGGTATCCACGGGGACGCCACCCAGCCCTGGTTGGATGATTTGCCCTCTTGAACCCTCTCCCGGTCCCTTGGTAAGGCCTCTGGTTAAAGATGGGTCTTAATATTGTAAAAGGTGGATTCTCCATCCTGCTCCTCATGGCAGGGGCGCGTAGATGTGGGGGGCGAGCAGCGACCAAGTTACTTTACTGGTGCAAGCCCCCCTGTGGGAATCCAGGCCTGCTGCGACTCCGAAGTTTTGCTGCTTTACAGTCTTTATATGCAGTTCTTATGTTCCTCTTAGTTCGAATAATAAGGTCTTGCTTCTTTGCTTTTAGGTATGGAAAGGTATTTTGGTGTTGTCATGCAGTTTGAAGATGAGCATGGGCCGGTAGGCGAAAGCGCGGTGTGCGCGATCCTGTCCGGTGAGTAATGCGCGATGCACAGCGCTGTTTCGCCTTTTATATTGCTAACCTGTGTCTTTTCTCTCCTTGCAGGTTGCGATGTTCCTCGGCGAGCGCCGTAATGTTCCAGCAATGATACTGACCAGGAGATGACTACCCAGGTAAGAATTGTGTGGCTTTCTTCATTCGGGAAGAAACGTGAGTAAACGCTTACTAATGCTGTCTTTCTTTCTCCTCTTTCCAGGTTATGGTATTCCAGGATGCATGCAGTGCCGGATGGTGGAGTTCGTACCTTCAGGTGTGTGGAACTGAATTCGGAGATGGATTGAAGACAGGATACTGTTCCAGGTAAGTTTCGTAGTGTTCTTTCTCTCTCTGCAGATCCTTGGTTTCAGGTAAGCTGGCATCAAAGAACTGGACACGGTGAGCGCTACGCTGCCCACAGCAGAATAACGCAAAGCATGTTCTGCTGTTTGGGTGCGGTTTAAATAGTCTCAGGTAAAGTAGTCCAGGTAAAATAGGCCCAGGCCTGCCACACCCTAAGTAGTCCAGGTAAAGTAGTCCCAGGCCTGCCACACCCAAAAGACTAGACCGCATAGCTCAGTTCTTTGTAACTGAGCTATGTGTGTGCCTCCATGTTGGCTGACCCCCCCACCCCCCAAGTTAAATATTCCCAAGCAAATAGTCCCATTCTAATGTTTGTCTTCATGATGGTTATGAGCGGCGCCAGGACTGACTCCAAGAGAATCTTGGTTGAGGTTTTAAGGCCTTGACCAGGCATTAACCGGAAGGCTGACTTCCCAGTGAGGGCCAGGGGCAAGGGTCATGACATATGGGTGATGACTTTCCACCCGTGGATCACCCTCCTTCAGGCTTCAGACCCCTTTTCAATCGACAGCCCCACTCCTTCGGGTTCACAATGGCTTTTCTTGCATTCACTAATCACAATGTCTTTATAAATATTTCATTGTGTAAATTCCTCCGCCGGGTTCACTCCTGTCAACACAATGTTCATGGGACTTCAGACTTCATCCCTTCTTGTTAGCATCCCTCCGCCGGGTCACTCTTGCCAACCTTTACAACACACTGTTCATGTAAAACATTTACCATGCAGGATTGGTTCCCCTTCGCGTCACAATCATCTGTCGGTCAAAATCTTTCAATTGTACTGAGGATTTGACAAGACCCCTGTATGACCTCTTTGACCCCCTTTCTCCTTTTCCTAAGGCCTTCTGGTTATGGTAGTCTCTATCATCAGGTAATCGCCCAGAGTTTCCTACTAGAGCACCCAAGTGGTGCTGTACTTCACTGTTGCAGGTTTTAACCCTTTTTCATCAATGTTCAAATCAGACGTTTGCTACATTTCGTTCAACACTGTTCGGTTTCTTATCGACTCTCCCCTCGACTCACCGGCTGTGATAAACTGCTTCTCTTTCCTTCTCTTTGTGGTGAAGGTTGGTACCACAGAGGGTGGTCAGTCATAATGTAGAATGCAATTGTAACGCTCACCTGATTCCCGCAGAGGCGCCGGTCTTGACTGGGCGAATACCGTATCGTCAAAGGTGATGTGTAACACACGGTTGGCTCTTTGGGCTGGACCTCTGTGCACTGTATGTCTGACTCGAAGAGTAAGATGTCTGCAGATAGAAAATATGGGATTAATGAACTGGGTTATTGGGTGTCTCTCTCTTCTTCCCTTTCTCTTCTCCTGTAGAACCCCAAAGGTTAACGCTCTCACCTTAGGTAAGTGAACGCTGTGCTCTCCATCTGCCTCGGGGCAGGGTGCCGTAACCAGTTTCTTCACTGGATAAGGGTGCAGGCCTCTTGACTTCAGAGGACTGCTGTCCGTCGTTTACTGCACGAACGGTAAGTTCCGAGCATTTCAAATGTCTTTAAAAGTCTTTTGTAATGATGTCTCTTGTTTTGCAGGGTTCCGGCGATGGCGGATGACGGGCCGAAGTGAGTTGAGGATGGAACCCGTGTGAGGAATAGAAGCGCCTGGAAGCACGTAAGTAAGCGCTTGTTGCCTGCTTCACGATGCGCACTAACTGTCCTTTTATTTTGCAGGTACAAGTTTGGAGCTGCTGAAGGGTGCCGGAAAACCCACTGGGTTCGGCGTGGGAAGGAGTAATGGCACGTGAGTATTAAAGTTACCCAATGTCTTTAAACGCACCTTCTTTTGTCTTTCAGATGCGGGATGCAGCGCCGAAGGCCTCCGGAGCGTGCGCAGAGTTGGTAAGCTTTTGTCTTTCAGATGCCGGAATGCAGTGCGAAGACCTCCGGAGCACGCTAAGAGTAGGTAAGCCTTTGTCTTTCAGATGCCGGAATGCAGCGCGAGGCGTTGGTGACAGCCAATGGACCAGGTAAGAGATGCGCTGTCACTGAAGACCGTAGTGCTAACCTGTTCTTTCTTGTCTTTATAGGTGTTGCTGAAGACTGGATTCAGGATGGTAAGCCTTTTTCCCTTAGGCCCAGGATCAGATGCAGAATACACGATGAGCGTTCTGCTGCAGAGGATGCAGAATAACGCAAAGCAAGATTCATCCATCGGGTGTGGTTTAAATAGCCTCCTGTAGTGCTTAGGTGTCTCCTTCCACAGCCTCGCCTAGAAGAAAAAGAGTTCCTGCTTTCCAGAAGAATTCCAGTGTTCTGAACCTAGGGAGTGGCTCCTGCCCCACCCAACAGGAAAAGTAGTCCCAAACAGAAGAGGATCAGAGGCTCAACTGGCAGGTAAGTAAGCAGCATGGTCTGCTGCAGGTAAGTCCACCCAAGCATTATGAGCCCGGCGCTTCCAGCGCTGGGACTGGGCATATTTATGAGCCTGGTGCCACTGGCGCCAGGACAGGGTCCAAAAGGTCCCAATTGAGACTGATTGGCACTCGGAACCTGGGTTATCGGTCTGCTTCCAAGGGAGTTGGGTAAGTCCTGACCTTTTGGAAGCAGAGATCATGACAGCAATAATGTAGAAAGTCAAAATGTCGAATTTTTTTCTACATTTTTTAGAATTTTTTCGAAAAAATAAATAAATATATATATAATTAAAATGTGTTGAGTATGAGGGGTGAGAGGGGGGAGGGGGGTGGTCGGGGGTGTTGGGTGATGGAGGTTGGGGGGGGACCCCCCTAGTAAATGATACTCTTCTTGTTTATTTATTTATTGATAGTGCTAATTGCCTTTTTTTGTCATTTTGTTTCTAAAAATGGACTCTTTTCATTATATGTATAGGTTTTCGACATTGTTTTCTACATTTTTTTTTCTACATTTTTGTAAGTCGACATATTTTTTTTTCTACATTATGACTATAAACCACCACAGAGACAAGCGTCTCTCCCGGGCTTCGTAATTAGCAGAGGAGAGTCTTGTGCACCGCTGACACCTGCTGCAGCACACGCTGGCTATTATCTGCGGTCTTATGCTTCCGTCTGCAGAGGTTTCACGGGCCTTAACCGGAAAGGGTCTTGTCACATCCTCTTGAACTGCCGTGCTGATTTACCTCTCAGGTCGTGCGGTCTGCATTGCTGGACCTGTGCTCTTGTGCTCCACCTTTTATCCTTGTGGGGAAAGGAAAGAGCTCTCAGGTGTGTGTGATTCTTGTAAATTGCTTGACTCTGCCTGACCCTTGGCTTGGGACATGAAAGGTTAACAGTCTTAACATAAGTCTGTTATCTTCCATGGTTTTTGAGGGTAACAGGGTTTGGGCTCCTTGTTGGTTTACCAGCGGTGTAGGCGGGGTTGGATTTTATTAAGAGAGCTTCTTTAGCTGAAGGGAGGTAGACATAACCCCGGGCTCCCCTACCCAGGTGATCCTCCCTCGCTCGTCCACCCGCAGTGTTGGGGTCTGAGAGCGCCAGCGCTTCCCTGACCACCCGAATAAGGGGCACCCGAGGTCTACTTGGGAGAATACCCTTGGGTTTCTCATTCCGCCCCACGCAGATGGCATGCAGTGCTGATGAGCTCTGGGACAGCGTAATACTGCTTTTCCCCATATGGTATCCCCTCACGGGAAGTTGACCATGTATGAAAAGGGAAACAAACCATGCCAAAGCTGGTAAAACGATGCCGAAAACCAGTCGAGCCCCAAAGGGACGAGCTGAACCGATGAAAAGGCAGAAGACCGAGAAGGAACCTGAGCTACTGTTCCGGGAAGCTGCCTCCCTAGAGGAACACCGCCACAGCAACCAAGGAACACGGTTGACAGGAGAATTGGATATGTCTAGGGAAGAAGAGAAAAAAGTTGGTTTAAGGAAGAAAATACCCCAGGCAGGGGTAGAATCCATAAGGCCCCACGAGCGGGTGAGAAATACTACAACCCAGGAATGGAGATGATAAACTTTACCCCACGTGGGGGTTGGATTCACAATAGCGTATGGTGGAAAACCAGGAAGCATAGTGCAAGACTGGGAGAAAAGTGCAAAGCTGAAAATTGGAACACGAAATTGGAACTGTAAACCCAAACACTTGGCCTGGAAAAAGGCTGAGTACAAAGACATGTTTTGAATGTTTTTGAATTGTGTAACTGGAAAGACACCAGAGAGACCATTGGGCAGGGGTCAGAAATCAGCCATGGATGGGAGATGAGAAATCTCTTCACAGACTTGCTCTGGTAGAATTTGTGTTACTCCTTTTTTTATTAGTGCTAAGGCCAGACTTAGGTTGGAGTATGCCAATGACAGAGGACTGATTTTCATTGTATGATATCTTGACAAAGACCTTTTTTTCTATTTGCTGGTATGGACTAGTGTACAGATCCCCTTAGTCATAGGGAATGAATAGGGCTTATATTCTTTTGGTAGTAACAAAACCTTGAGAATCATGTACTACTGTCCACCTCCAAACTGACATATCACAATTTTGATGTGCTGGCTTCCCTTCTGAAGAGTATAGCTTTCCGTCGCTCCACCTTACCAAAAAAGGTGAAGGTGGTATACCATTCATGTTGTTGCTGGTTTCACCATTCTGATTGGGATCACTGCTGGTCTAGTAGTAGTGTGGGACTGAGTAGGATTTTAGCCACTTCTCATCCCTACATTTCTGTAGCGCAGTAGTCATTTTGTCATACCTGCAATAGCGGAGGAAGAGAAATGCAAGAAGAACTATGCAGCTCGTGAGCCACATACAAACGATTATGTCAAGAGCTGAGAAGCAATATGAAGACTTGGGGAGCTGATGCTAAGCCTTATGGCCACCATTGTTGGCCCCCACTCTCAAGCATTCAGCCAGGAACGCACAGCATTGTTATGTAAAAAAGAACGGCACAGTAGTGAATCAAATAAGCAACGCATGGAGCTGGTCCCTCGGGAGGTAGGAAACTATGGGGTGGATGTGGACCTACTTTGTATACATCAGCCACGGCAGACAAGACAACTAAGGAAACAGAGAATCAAATAAAAACCCAAAATGACTAATCCTGTCCATTCACAACCAAATTGAGAAAGTTAACAGTACATTCTCGAAACTGCATAGCCGAGTTGTGAAATATTTGAGACCATCTGTGACGATATGAAATGGATATGGAAGACGCTGAGCACTGTTTCTGCTATGAAAGTGTAGTTGTACAGGGGACTGTCCTTTACTTGAGTGTCACTAGATAGGTCTGTGTATGTGTGTGCACAATTTTATTGCACAGGCAAGTATAGGTTTTAAGAGTACAACCATGCAAGGCAGTGTGTGGTTTAGAAAATGACCTGCTCTGACGATTCACTGACTCTTGTCACTCCTCCCCAGAGAGGAGCCCCTTTCCATGAGGCTAGAGAGGTGCAGCTGCTACCCAATAGTCCACCTAGGGGTGGATTAATGCGAGAGGACCTTATGGTGAGGAACACTCGGAGACGGGGAAAAGGATGATCACCTGGGGTGCAGCCCAATGAATGTTGCTACTCCATAGCTCTCCCTAATGTCCAGGGCCACTACATTGAAAGCAAATCTATATATTGTTGTAACATAGGGCGTAATACAAAAAGTACTAGGACCAGAAAAAACACAGGATATATGAAGATTAGTGACTGTGATAACGCTGGTACGAGGTGGCCCCCAATGAGGCATGAGGATTAAGTCAACAACAAAAAAGGATGACTTGTGCAGTCCGCATGGGTGGAACTGGATACAAAATCTAAAAATGAACCAATGACTGTTAGATGTGAGAAGCCCGGCCACAGAGCCGCACGCAGCCGTAACGAGAAGCACAGTGGTGGCAGGTGCAGCAGTATCCAGTCCTGTTGAGGAAAGCAGCCAGCGTCCAAAGTCTCCAGCGCAGGAGATTCAAACACTGACGGGCAGCTGTGTAAAAGCAGAGAGCAGTAAGAGTACGCCAACAAAGTTCTCAGCCCGCCCAGTGGAGGCGGACTGAATCCCGAAGCCAGGAAGATGTAGTGAAGCCACGAGTGCAGAGGAGAGAATCCCACGGAGCCAGAGAAATATGCCCGGTCCCAGGAATTCCCAGCAACATACCAAATACCCGTAAGAGGTAAGGGGTAGTACATGAAAACCGGAGGGTGCCCAGGGGTTGACACAGAGGCTAACATGACGTTTGCCCGGCCCAATATAAGGAAGAATGTTAATGGGAATCACAAAAGAAGGATGTAGGACCCAGCAGTGAGAGGGCTAGCATCCAAGGAAGTCTTCCTCAGGCAGTGGTAATGAGGAAACCACTGGCCACCAGAGAAGTGTCTGTGACCCCAATAATGAGAAAGAAAGCAATACCAGAAAAGGGAGTTATTCTCCTGGTATCGGGCAAAAAGCTGTGATAAAGATACCAGGGGAAGGGAGCCATTCCCCATGGCCTTGTGGTGAACTGTACAGAGAAAAAACAGGAGAAATGAGGTATTCTCTTGGCACTGGGCTGAGATGTTGTGCTGGAGACACCAGTGGAAGGGAGTCATTCCCCCTGTTTCTATTGGGGACTGCATAAGTTTACACCAGGAGAAGGGAGTAATTCTCCTGAACATTGCATAAAGACTGGATGAAGCCCATAAGAAAGGGGAATGGAGTCATTCCCTCTGGTATTTTCTGTTGAAAGAGAAAACATTTTGAGCACTGTTCAAGAAGCAGGAGAAGGGAGCCATCCTCCTGAAAAAGAAACTGTGAGTTTATCTTTCAGTTATAGTGTTAAGGTTAGAGTAGGATTTGACACAAAACGGTGGAACATTGATTTGACAGACAGTTTTACAATCCCTTTAGTTTTAGTTCAAGGCAGTGAAACCCCTCTTAGAGATAGGGACAGTGAGGTTTTCTATTTGAGAAATAAAAGTTTATAACCAAAACCATGCCACCTTTGTTTTAGCTTCCTTCTTCGACACTCTTACACTGCACAGAGGGAAGTGTATTGATATGTTTAGTTCAATGGTTTATATGGCAATGGGTCAACCTGAGGCCTCTTAAAGTGCTTGTCCGCCTTATGGACTGCATAATGGCGGACGTTTGGCCTCATGTTGATTGGCCGCTGTGATATCCAGATTGGTCGTAGAGTTTTTTTCAAGCTGGTCTATAGTAATTTAAACACCATTTCAACCCTTGCTACCATCAGACATAAGGCTTGTGACACAGAAAACTGTATTTTTGGTTGCGCTTTTTCAGTGAGCCATATCTGTAAATATCAGACCCTTTCAGCTGCAGAATACTGATATGATAGGTTATTTATAACGTGCTTAATACCCAGAGGTTTCTGAGCGCGGAACCAGGGATCGAACCTGTGTTGCTCTGTGTCGTCTTGCTTCCAAGGCGAGCACATTGCCACTGGGCTGTCCTCCCGAGACTACAGTGTTTCATCAGGACAAGGTGGTGCTCTGGATGAAATAGCCCTACAAACACATATGCACGTAAACATACTTATGCACACAACGTAGTGAAGCAATGGAGGAAGGAGAAAATACACAGGGAATTAATGAAGGAACAGATGTGGACTACATCATGAGGAAAGAAAGATAGCATAAAGGCAGAAAGGACAGCGGTCCTTTCAAACTGCTGGGGGGAAAAATATGTTCAGTGGAGAGGGGCAACGGCATGGCTCATGGGGACTGTAGGGACCATAGCTAGCATCGGCTTGCATCGGCTGTTCCCTGCACACTCTGATCCGAACATTAGGGAGCTGTCGGGCTACTCAGCCTTTGCTCTGCTCGGAGTGGAGATCCAACCACGTGGGCCGGCACGTGGGCAGGCTGCCCTGCCGTCCGTGTACAAGGCAGCTGAAATTCACTTGCTGGCCTGGAAAGGTAGGCCTCTCGGAAGAGCACCAAAGCTTTGCATTTTCCAGCAGGGGGACCGCAGCAGACTGGCTCTGCTGGTACATTTTGTGGGGAATGTCCCTGGGCCAGCTTGATGTGGTACACTTGTTTTGTCACAGAGCCCAAGTGGGGCGCAGACAGGACCCATGCATGCTGTCTACAGTATTCCGGGGGAAGGTGTCTAAGCTTTCTTGTGATCTGTGTGCCTTGACTGACAGAGGGGGAGGTCTGGTAAAAAGTGGCCAGCCTCCTTATAGACCCAACTGGAGAAGAATTTCAAATTGACATCCGTTCATCCAGACTAGAGCAGGCCGGCAATCTTGTCCTTGCATTCATTCTATGGCCAACTCAGAGAGCCGCCATCTCCAGCGAGGGCAGGGGCCCCCAACGGGGTACCAGGGGAGCTTCACTGGTCAGGGAGGTGGCCGACCAGCATGGGAGGCAGACACCAAAGGATGGGGGCAGCCTCCCCAGTCGGTCTGGAGCTCTGGCTGTGGCACGATAGAGCTTTTCCTGGAGAGGACAAGGAAACTCCACTGCGCAGGGAGGCGGCGACACACGTGGGATTCAGGCATCTAGGGGAGAGGGCAGAACCCCGGCTGTCCTGGAGCTCTAGCCAGGGCACGTTAGACACAGGGAAATCTGGTCGGTGTAGGGGGATGGATGACCCAAATTGGAGGTAGGCACCCACTGGCAAGGACAGCACCCAGGAGGTTAGCCCCAGAAAGGTAGAGCACCAAAGGCTTTGTGCAGGCCGTTAGGGCTACCCAAAGCAGGCTATATCTGCTGGGACATCCAGAGCTGCCAGGGTTCCCAGTTCCATGGGGATCTCTTCGAGCCAGTCCTGTTTTTTTCACACTCCATGCTGGGACTTGTGGGCCCATCCTTGGAATGGGAAAACAAAACTACAGGTTCCAGTTTGCAATTGGAAGCAAAAAACGAGGAATGGCTCGAAGAGACCTGCTTGGAACTGGGAAACCTAGCAGCTATGCAAAGGCAAGTCCGGTCTAGATTTGATAACCGTTTTAAGGAGATGGAATAAATGTACACTTTTCATTCAAACTTTAACAAAATGCGTATGAGTTTTACAGTTCATACATTACAGTTTTCATCTGAAAACTCACAGAAATGTTAGGTCTAATTTTGATGTTAGTTTCCAGGGAATATAATGAATGTACATTTTTCATACCAACTGTACCGAGGGTTGTATGAGTTTCACAGTTTGTACATTACGCAGTTTACATCTCTTGAAAATACATGAAAGTCATGATTTACTTTGATTTAGTTTTCAGGGCCTGTGAATTGTATACAAGTACAAACTGGAGACGTAATATATGCCTCAGTTTGTGCATTTTGCAGTTTACATCTGACAACTCACATAATTTTGTTATTAGCTTTCAGGGTATGTAATGGATTTACATTTTTCATACAAACTGCACCAAGCATATGATTTTTCATGACATTCAGAACTAACTCTGATGTCGGTTTTTAGGAGATGTAAATTTCATATATGTATGAACTATAATAGTGTTATATGTCTCTTTTACGTATAAAAACCTCATATGAAAGTTAAACCACCTTTAAATGTAGGTTTTCTTGCATGTAAAAGGCAAGGCATGGCGCGTGCCAAGTACTTGTGCACCAAGCGCTCACACACCGTACACCACAGAGTCTAAAGAAACACATTTATATGACAGCTACTCCCATCAGAAACCTTCCAGTGAGGCACACTTTTTACATACATGCTCCTACAACGCACACTCCTATACCACATTCTCCTATAACACGCAATCTAACGACGCGCACTCTTATCACACACTGTTATTACACATGCTCTTATAAAACGTGCTCCTATGATACACAATCTTACGACATACACTCTTACAAAAGAACTTGTAAAACAAGCATTTAAGACACATACACTTATGCCATGCGCTGTTCTGCAACATGCTCTTATGCCGCACACACCCCTATGAAATTAAGGGTAGATCGTGCTCGATATTTTTTGTTGTCGGGGGGGGGGGGGCGTGTTATAACCAAGCAAAAATACTATGAAAGAAAGATGAAACACGAACTACCCCTGTCTCCCGTTTTTTATCTCAAATGCACACCTTCTTTGATTCACATTTCTTTGTTTGATTTTTCAAGAACTATGTGGACATACATACCCCTAGATTTAGAAAACAATATATAACATTTATTTGTCTTTCACAGTTAATTTCAGAACATATTATAAAACATACATCAAACAATTTTTCATTTTTATTTGGTGATTTCTGTCAAAATGTTCTATGTTTCAAGTTTATAAGGTATTTAAGATAACCATTGTGATATTTTTATATGGACAACTTTGAGGCAATGCACATTTCCAACAATAATCCATACAAACATCACGTGAAGACCTGGAATTGTTATATCGACGATATTTTTAGCATGAGACCAGTATTGGAGGAGTTCAAAGAATGGTTGCACAACCGAGATCCTTTTTTAAAGTTCACAATGGCATTAGATGATCAATCCCTCCCTTGACAGGGAAAGAAAGAAAATATAGCTGTAATAAAACATGGGCGAAAGAGCCCAATATCTGTAAAGAAACCAATGACAATAAAACAATAACAGTGATGGTCCGCACATATGGTACCGATATGTAAACATAGGTATGTATTAACAAACTGGAGGGACAGAAGTCTCAAACAACACATCTACTGAACATCTGAGAAAGTAATGTCGAGATTTTGTGTTCTAATCTGAAAAACATCATGCCTGATCAAAACATCGAAAATTCTGACAATGTATTTTTCAACGCTGTATTTTTCAACGCTGTTCTTTTGTTGTCATTGATGTTGGTTAATCACCATCTGCAGAAAATAGAAGGCATGATACATATACCACTGTTTTCCTCCTTTACCATCCTCTACCTCTTCATGTGTTGATCTGTTATGTTGAAAACACCAAATGGCCCTACGGTAACGGGTATATGTCTTTTGACAACCATGTGTATGCATTATAAAATAATACCGTTTGCACGAGAAAAGATGATGTACAGAGAATGGAACTTCATAAGTCATGTACATAAAATTACAAAAATGTGCAGTGAATCGTATACTGTTAAGTAGAAATTAATGATTGCATCTGGAGAGAAAGGGATGGGAATTTGTTGATGTAAAACGATAAGAAAAGGGAGTATAAACCAGTGGCACTGAGTGGCATTAAGAACGACTTTCATGGCATTCTTGCCTTTGTTTGCATTGAAGTCATGACACATGATTATTTTTACAAATTGAATAGATTCAAATACATGGTATGCCATTATCACTGAGCGACATTCAAAGTGGAGCACCCGTTCATGTAATGGGTATTACACAGACGCACCTCCCATCCTAGAACGGAACACTTCTCCTAGTCCTATCTCTGTCCTTTAACTACGGGAGACGGCCGCTTTAATAACAGACACCGGAAGCACAACGGCTTAGTTACTCCTTGAGGCAGCTTGGAAATAGCGAGAGTGACTGCAGCACAAATCACCACAAGAACTGCAAATTCCACAATACCGGTTAGTGACAGCATGATAAACGGATCCGTGAGGGAAAGAGTGTTGACCCAAGTACCAGCAGCACATTTCTCGTGTCAATCTTTTTATAAGCACAACATATATATTGTCGCTAGAGGCGGGATGTACTTTTTCATTCTGAACTTTGGCAACCCGAAGCCTAGACAGCACCAAACGCCGCAAAACGCTCTCGGTAAATAGAACATCTAGTGCACTCATTAAGTCGTGCACAGCAGCTAACATACGTTTGAGTGTTATGCTAAACTTGGGATATAAGGTACATCATGATCATTAATAATTGTGGATGACAATGAAGTGAAATGCAGGAATTTAAGAAAAAATCAACGTTGGTCTTCTATTATTAATGAAGAGACGTGCCAGCAAACTGCATAGTAAACTAATTGAAGCCCTGGTTTTGTGCCACAGGTTACCCATTCAATTAGTTCTACCTAAATGGGAACATCGACACCATGATGGCCTAGGACATTATTCTGCCTACAGCTCGAATAGGGTATGGTTATGTGCCCACTATAAGAATAACTATGAGATCATACACATACATGTGGTTCAATGTATGGTTCTACGTGATTTCGCCGATCTATTTTTGGTCGTGGTACTTTTCATCACCGTATTTTACATCGCCAGAAACCCTGTTTTTTTTATTTTTTATTTTTTATTCTGAGGGGGGTTCGCCCCTCCAAGATCCCCACCTTACTATTATAATAATACCCCAACCCCAACAAAACACCCCCCAAAATAAAAAATAAAAACAATGGGGTTTCTGGCGATGTAAAATCCGGCGATGTAAAGTACCACGACCAAAAATAGGTTGGCAAAATGCGTGTATACCCAATGTATACCCTCTGTCCATTTCAGAGTGACAGAATATTTTTCCAGCAATTGACAGCTGATGTGTGCTAGTCCCCGTTAACAGTCTGTTCAACAAGGTGAGTAGACACACCCTTTCTTTGAGCTATGTGGCTTTACACTTTAGCTCTTCTACCCCCTGATTTAGTTTTATTGTTGTCTTTTTTAGAAAAATTACGCCAACAAGGTTATAAGATCATTGAGTTATTTTTATCACTACCCATCACCCGTCCTGAAGAAAGCCTTTTACAACAATACATGAAGAACCCACAACAGGAGTTGGTTCATTCTATACCAGATGGCTATCTTAAATAACTTATAAACTTGAAACATAGAACATTTTGGCAGAAATCACCAAAGAAAAATGAAAAATTTTTGATTTGTGTTTTATAATATGTTCTGCAATTAACTGTGAAAGACAAATACATGTTATATATTGTTTTCTAAATCTAGGGGTATGTATGTCCACATAGTTCTTGAAAAATCAAAGAACAAACAAATGTGAATCAAAGAAGGTGTGCATTTGAGATAAAAAATGAGAGAGAGGGGTAGTTTGTGTTTCATCTTTCTTTCACACACACACCTACTACATGCTCTTACAACACATGCTAGTATTACGACAAACACTAAGAATCAATCACGAAACAGTAAAAAATAGTTACAATTATTTGAGCATTTCTTTTTTTGTATGAAAGAGTTAAGGTTACACCAATATCAACATCAGAAATAATAACGTTAAGGTAACAAAATAATAAACTTAATAAATTACAAAAATATATTAAATCAATTCTCATGGTAACTTTAACTCACCCACCTACTTAAAAGCCTACAATATTGCCATACTATTGTAACACTTTCACACATTAAAAACAAGGAATTCTATAAAATGTAGAATCATTCAAAAGTACATTAAATGTAGACCTATAGTAAATGTTAAAAGAAAATATAACACATTTTTGAAATGCATTGTAAACTTAAACTAAAATATACACTAGCATAATTTATCGAAAAATGTGCAATGAGAAAAACTGAGAATATTATTTTTAAAATACATCTAAAATAAAATGTACATAGGTTTCAAGTGTCATACTTGATACATATAATATCATTTAACTATCTACATATTATTGTAAATACATAGAAGTTACTAAACAAACATAACATTATAAAAACACACTAAACTAAACAAGTATTAAAATATATACAGTAAAAGCTTAGTAACATACTTCTACAAATAAAATTAATATATACACATTTATAGTCATACACTGCATAGAAAATGCAAACATCTAATATGGGCTAAATTAAATGTAAATATTGCAAAGTTTAAATACTAGCGAATGCAGTATAAATGTAATACACATTAAAAAAACATAAATAAAACAGTTTAGAATTTTTTTTAAACAAATATTCACAGAACACATTACATTACTTTAACTATGAAGCTTTAAAGAGGAAAAACAAAATTTTGCAAAACAAAATCACGGCAAATTAAGGTACCATGATATTTAATTTTAATATATTTTTATTGTATTGATAACGTTTATTATGTTATTTCTGATTGTGTAGACTTTGTTGGTTTAACCTTAACTTTTTTGCACATTTATTTTTCAAATATAGATATATATTTATAGGAGTATAACACATAAATGAGCGAGAGAATAATGTAGATTTTGTCTGATACCCATACTTGTCAGTGTTGTAAAAGAAACTCCAGCTAAATGTTCACTTCAACTGTATATCTAATGCCAATGTTAGATAAAATAAAGTGCATTACATTGCCAGTTGAAATAATTTTTAAGATATGCTTGACATGCTAGACGAAAAGCAGAGATAACTGGAATATTCCTTGTATATTGTTGTATTGAAAAATAGATTTAACTATACAAATGGATGTTTGTGTGCATTGACTAGTAGGGAGAAAAAACAGGCAAGTTATCTTTTTCTCTTTTTGTACACAGGCTGCCTGTAATTGTATAATATTTTGAGGATATAAAGGTGGTACTGCTTAATAAAACTATTTAGATAAAATGCAGACTATTTCTTGTCCCAGAATTTTGGTGTGTGATTTTCAAAACATGGGATGTTATTTTTCATGCAAATAACAAGTGGGGTCCTGGGAGTCTCTGCCAGACATTAGTCCTTGTTACGAGCACCTTGCCCAGAGTCTTTAGCTCACTATCTTTCACAGAGGAGAAATATTCAAAACATATCACTTTGTCCTGCCCTGGGGCAGTCCAGCAACAAAATGCTATGCAATCCTCCTCTGAACAAGAGTACCAACAGAAACACCAGACACGTGTTTCGGCCTGGTTGAACCTCATCAGTAGGGTGGAACTGTGCCTCTCTAAGAATAGTGAGCAAGGGGTCCTCGTCTGGATTCTCCTAGTAACTTAGGATGAGACCCAAAGTTACTTAAAATATGCAAATAACAAGGCGGGGGTCCTGGGAGTCTCTCTGCCAGACATTAATCCTGGTTACTAGAGCCTTACCTGAAGTCTTTAGCTCACTCTCTTTCTAGGGTAATCCAGACGTGGAACCTTTGCTCACTGTTCTTAGAGAGGCACAGCTCCACCTCACTGACAAGGCCCAACCCGGCCGAAACACGTGTCTGTGGTTGCTGTTGGTACTCTTGTTCAGAAGAAAATTGCCAGGCATTTCGGTGCTGGACTGCCCTTGGGGAGGACAAAGACTGACATGGAGTGGAAATGTCTCTTCTGTGAAAGGATGGTGATCAAAGTCTCTGGTTGAGACTCTAACCTGGCATATAGGCCGGTAGTAGAGAAACCTCCAGAACCCCCTTGTTTTTGCATATTAAGTAGCTTTGGGTTTTCACCCTAAGTTACTAGGGTAATCCAGACGTGGAACCCTTTCTCACTGTTCTTAGAGAGGCACAGCTCTGCCTCACTGACGAGGCCCAACCAGGCCGAAACACGTGTCTGGGGTTGCTGTTGGTACTCTTGTTCTCCAGCATTGGATCTTTCATGGATTCACATGCTCAGAATATTCCCCGTCGTCAGGCTGGGAATCCTCGGTAAGTTATATAGACATTCTCCATAGAAAAACTTCCAACACTTTTGTGTCCTATCTAAGTTGTTTTGGCCCGTATACACCAGCGCCACTAGGACGTAGAGGTATAAATAGCCCCGCCCCCGCGGCTCCCTCAGATTTCAACCCAACCGTCTTCCAAAGTAGTGGGATTACCTCGAGTATCTACTATTTTATTACGTTGTGCGTTCTTTTCTTCGACTGTTTCTTTTCGAAAAATGTCTGGAAAGGCGTTATTTCGTCTGTGTGCTACATGCGGTCTTAAGAAAGTGTATGAAGGAGACGGGCATATGGACTGTATTTACTGTCTAAACCCTCATCATTTGGCGGACACGTGTGAGATCTGTCAGGGCTTTTCACAAAAGACCCTAAAGGACCGCAACAGACGCCTGGTTACTTGGCTCAATGACGGAGCGGGTGCGTACCCGGCATCGGAGGTAGGCTCTACAGCCTCGAGATCTAAGTCTCCTGTGCCCCCTCTTCGCTCAGTGTCGGCGGAGCCTCCGGCGAAGAAATCACGGTCATCTGAAAAACGCCCCTCGGAGAAAAGATTGTTTCCTTTTCGATCATATGGGCAAGAGAAGAAAGTCGATATTTGCTATCCCCATTTTAGACCATGTCTGGCAGGAGGGACTAAAAACCATGCGTCATCCTTTTTCGGAACCGGCAATAAAAGGTCGATAGGAAAAGAAATTCAAGGCCCCGGAATCGACTCCCAAGTGCTTGACGTCTCAACCTTCGTCGGAATCGGTGGTATCCGCCGCCGCGGCCAGAAAGGCAAGGTCTCAACACAAATGAACGACCCCGCCAGACAACGAAGCCAGGAGGCAAGATGCTTTTGGCAAGAAAGTGCTGTCGGTTGGAGCGACTACAGTAAAAGCAGCCAACTCCCTGGCTATTATGGCCAGGTATGATAGAGAGATGTGGCATCGGTTGGCTCCTATCTTGGACCATCTGCCTGAAGAACACAGGAAGTCTGCCATGCTGCTCATACGTGAGGGAGAAGAGGCTTCCAATCATTCCATTAACATTGCTGTCGACATGGCGGAATCAGGCTTTAAGCAAATCAACAATGGCGTAGGGTTACGAAGGCAAGCATGGCTTAAGTGCACGACGTTCAGACCAGAGATACAATATAAGGTACTGGATATGCCGTGCGAAGGAGAACACCTGTTTGGGGAGAAAGTGGATGAGGCCTTGAAGGGCATGAAAGAAGATTCTGACACGGCTCGTTCTCTTGGAGCCCTCCAGAGTGGTAGGAATTTTCATTCCTTTCGTCCTTTCAGAGGAGCATCGGGTAACTCCCGGTTTGGATCATCTAGAGACCGAGGTTTCAGCAGACCCTCCTACTCTACCAAGGCTACAGACGTGCAGCCCAAGCTACTCGTAAAGGCAGAGATTACCAAACCTCCAGACGACGAGGCGCCTACTCCTCGTTGACGAAGGATAAACTGGCCAAAAGCCAGCAATGACAACTTTCAGGACGTCCTGGGGGGGCAGAGTGTCTCGTCACGTCGACGAGTGGGAGCGCATAACAGACCAATGGGTTTTGGACACGATACATCTGGGCCATTCTCTACAGTTCAAGGACAAGCCACCACACATTCCACCGGTGTTCTCGGCGCAGCCCCACCTTCAAATACTAATGCAAGAGGTGGCGCTTATGCTGCAAAAAGGGGCTGTAGAACTGGTCCCGGTGGCAGAAAGAGGACAGGGAGTGTACTCCCGTTACTTTGTTGTCAAGAAACCCAATAGAAAATGGCGTCCCATTCTAGATCTACGAGCTCTCAACAAACTGCTCAATAATCGATGACACAAAAGATTTCTACGGTTCGTCGTCGGATGAACCCACTATCAGTTCAAGGTCCTCCCATTCGGACTGAAGTCGTCTCCCAGGACGTTCACGAAATGTCTGGCTCCAGTAGCAGCCTGGTTAAGGAAAGAAGGTCATCATGTGTACCCTTATCTGGATGATTGGCTAGTGAGGGGATTGTCTCCGGAAATGGCACAGGAAAGTCTGAATGCCACCATGTGCCTCCTACAACGTTTGGGCTTTGCAATAAACTTCGAAAAGTCCTCCTTATCGCCATCAAGGACCTTGGTCTTTCTGGGGGCGGAGTTCCAGACGCAGTCAGGACTGGTAAAGCCATCCGTCGAAAAAGGGTTCTGAGACTACAGCAAAAAGCATCGGATTGGAAAGTCGACACCAGAGTGTCAGTGTGAAGGTACATGTCCCTACTGGGGACCATGTCGTCCTGCATACCCTTAATCAACAATTGTCTCTTCATGAGGCCGATTCAGGAATTCTTGGCGGATCGATGGGCACAGAGTCAAGGGCGTTGGTCGGACAAATCGACCATCAACAGCAAGCTCGTGCAGGCACTTCAATGGTGGAGAGTTTCCATAAATCTGACAAGGGGAATGCCCTTGTTGGAACCTGTGTTCCAGATGACAGTGGTGATGGATGCTTCTCTAACTGGATGGGGAGCTCATCTGGATTCCCTACAGGTTCAGGGTCGTTGGTCATCGGAGGAGTCCGGCCTTCACATCAATGTGCTGGAGTTAAGGGGCGGTGCCTTGGGCCCTGAAATCCTTTCTTCCACGGATAAAGGGATCAGTTGTACGGATCATGACAGACAACACAACAACAATGTTTTATCTAAGAAAGCAGGGAGGCACTTGCTCCAGAACTCTGTCGACCGAAGCCCAGGAGATCTGGCATTGGGCCCTCCAGCAGAAGATATATCTATTGGCATTCCACTTGCCAGGAGTCAAAAATGTGCAAGCAGACTCTCTCAGCAGGGAGATGAATCGACTACACGAATGGGAACTGAACGACCAACAACTACACCGTTTCTTCGAGAAATGGGGTCGTCCGGCCCTCGATCTCTTTGCGACGAGAGACAACAGGAAATGCCCACAATACGCGAGCAGGTGGCCACAGCAAGGCTCACTACGGGAAGCTGTCTCCTTCCCGTGGACGGACAAGTTTCTGTATGCCTTTCCCCCGTTTCCGCTCATACGTCGGACGCTGCAATGGATCCACAGATATCCATGTCGGGTGATCCTGGTGGCCCCGTACTGGGCCAGACAAGTGTGGTTCTCCGATCTACTCCATCTTTCAGCAGCAGAACCAATGAGGTTCCAGAAGATCCCGAACCTTCTGTCTCAAGAGAAAGGGGTTGTTTGGCATCCCGACCCGGGCAGCCTCAGTCTGACAGCCTGGCTCCTGATTTCTCTGAGTTTGGTACGTTAGCGATTCCAGCGGACTGTCGTCGCATTTTGTAAGCTGCAAGGGCGCCGTCCACGAACGCTTCATATTCATACAAATGGAAGAGATTCTGCATATGGTGCGCAGGTCAGCCAGGTTTGGTTCCGCTTAATATCACACCGGAACAGCTTCTACCATACTTGCTACTCCTAGCTCAAAAAGGCTTGTCTGTTTCATCCATAAAAGTGCATCTGGCTGCCATTTCGAGATTTACTCGGAAGAGACTTTCAACTCCGTTATTTAGTGACCGGCTGATTAATCATTTCCTTAAAGGATTGTTTCGAACCTTTCCTCCCACGAAAAAGGTTCCTCCAATCAGGAGTCTTAACCTGGTTCTGGCAGCACTGATGAAGGCCCCTTTTGAGCCGATGTCATCGTCATCATTGAAATTTTTGTCGTGGAAATTGGCTTTTCTGGTGGCTATTACTTCGGCTCGACGATTGTCAGAAATACAAGCATTAGTGATCGATCCACCGTACTTGAGGTTTTTCAATAATAAAGTCGTGTTGGCTACCAATCCTCATTTCATTCCTAAAGTGCCTACCATGTTCTATAAGCACTCTTCTATAGTGCTGCTGACGTTTTTTCCAACACCTTCGTCTGTTGCGGAGAAGACTCTCCATACATTGGACGTGAAAAGAGCTTTAAAATGTTACCTCCATCGCACTCAAAGCTTCAGAGACACAAGACAACTATTTATGGCTTATGGCCCTTCGGCTAAAGGTAAACCGATCTCAGAACAAGGACTAGCCCGATAGATGTCGTCTGCCATTTCTTTTTGTCACTCAAAAGCCGGAAAACCGCTGGAAAAGCGTCCAAGGGCCCATTCGACGAGATCCACTTCTTCGTCGACGGCATTGTGGTCCGGAATTCCGCTGGGAGATATCTGTCAGGCGGCTTCCTGGTCGGTACCACACACGTTTACCCAGCATTATTGCCTCAAACAGAAACATGCTCAGGATACACAGATGGGTTGTGCAGTCCTACGGCACCTGTTTCAATAAGGTAAGCCCCAATTAAGGGGTTACATCCTTAGGCTATTGTACTTTAAAGTGTTGTGTTTTCACTGTTAACATACTATAATGTGATGTTTCGCCATTGTAAATAGGCATTATGGTTGTTGTGATATTGGTTTGCATACACACCTCCAACATTGGGGGATACTGCTATACAATCTACTCTAAGCATGTGAATCCATGAAAGATCCAGTGCTGGAGAAGGGAATAGTTTCTTACCTGTAACTCCATTTCTCCAGCATTGGTATCTTTCATGGATTCACATGCGCCCGCCGGCCTCCCCTAAGCATGCAAACCAGAGATCCCCCCATACTACTTTGGGGGCCGAAATCTGAGGGAGCCGCAGGGGCGGGGCTATTTATACCTCTACATCCTAGTGGCGCTGGCGTACGCGGCCCAAAACGACGTAGATAGGACACAAAAGTGTTGGAAGTTTTCCTATGGAAAATGTCTATATAACTTACTGAGGATTCCCACCCTGACGACGGGGAATATTCTAAACATGTGAATCCATGAAAGATACCAATGCTGGAGAAATGGAGTTACAGGTAAGAAACTATTCCCTTCAGAAGAGAATTGCCAGGCATTTCGTTACTGCACTGCCCTTGGGCAGGACAAAGACTGATATGTAGTGGAAATTTCTCTTTGTGAAAAGATGGTGAGCTAAAGACTAATCCAGGTTTCTGTTAAACAAAGAAAATGCAAATTAGAGTGGATAAACAGATGTTAGATCAGGGGTTGCAGGCTCTGTGGGAAACATTTTCAAAGCTGAAGTATATTTTGTAAATAAATTAAAACGCCTTACAGTTTGTAAGCAATAGTTCTTTATCTACTAGACCTTTCATTAGGTCCACATTTATAATGATGAAACCAATGGAGAAGCTCTCCAGTACAATCTGCTGCTGGTTAAAAACATCGACTTGTTGAAGGTTTCAGACATAAAATCAGGTACCATCGCAGAGCTGCAAAGCTATGACCCTTACTCGCTGTATTTAGATGTCAGAACCAGAGTATAAATGATGCTGCAAGTCAACTTCTTAAAGCATGTTACTTGGGTGATGGCTTACTTTATTAGGAGGACAGTCTGGCCTTCCTTTGGGGGTGGATGCAGTGTTCAGTATCAAGTTGTGTAATGTGGATTCGGTGCCAAGATGGTTAAACACTTCCTACATTTAGCCTGGTTTGCTACTTGTGTGGGGAATCGTGTATCTAGACTATCAGTAGTGAAATTTAGATCTCCACATATTACTATTGAAGTTACTAATGGGTCAGCCAAACTCTGATCAATCAACTCTGTTACTCCCTCTATAAAGGAACTGGCCGTCATTCCAATCAGGTTCCAATAGAGATTCAAAAGAACAAATGAGCCTCGACCCGGAAATACTATATATGTCGCAATGGATTGTAACTGCTTGTATAAAGGAGTTGGGCGATTTCCAATTTGACATTGTAAAGCCTCTCCCTGATCTAGCTGCTATTAGCAGCCCCACCATAGGCCTGCCTCTATTCCCTTTGAGTGCCGGAACCAGTAAGATGGAGAATCCATCCATAACTGGGCTCTCCAAAAGCCAAGTCTCTTGCAAGGCTATTAAGTCACAACCAATAAGGGTTGTTACCTGTCCCAAATAAATGGGTGTGCGCCCTCGTATTCCTAGAACCCAGCTGGAAGACGGCGCCCCCTACATCAGTTAGTTAATTTCCAGAATCTTTTCTAGGCAAGGCTCCTGTTAACCAAGACCAATTTTGGTCTGAGTTCTTTACCGGATGTATATTTATTTGAAATTGAACTTTACTCTCAGGCTAGACAAGTAATCCTTAATGGCAAATAAGCAGTGGCATTGACAATTGAACCCAGTTTGGGAGGGATTATACAATTACTGCGCCCCATTTACTGTGACCCCCGAAATGCTGATTTTATGTTATAAGTCAAACCCCAATGGGCGCAATAGTGAGGAATTTTCTAAAACAATGTTCTTAATTAAATTCAAGGGGATATGTAGAAAAGTCTTGTCTAAAAGCGTTTTGTCCAAAAATTCCACCAGAGCAATGTATCTCGATTGAATCGGTCTCAATGGAGGCACTCAATCGAAAGTCTTCAAAACATTAGATCTTTTCATTACTACCAAGTCTTTCGATATTGGTAAGCATTCAAGAATTAAACAAGTTTCTTTAGGTTGTTCCATTAATCCCTCTTTGAGACTAGTATATAGTGCTTCATTTTCATTTTCATTTGTTCTATTCAGATATTGTCTGCGTAGTACTAAAGTACAGAAGGGATGACTCATATTTTCGATTTCCTTTTATCACTACCCATGTACTAGAACCCTTTTTCATTTCTGTCAAGGCACTAGGGACTGCTCAATTCCTGGCGTATTAGAGTCTATGTATGTTAGTACTGCATTTCTTTGCGCAGATTAATACGCCCTTTCATATAGGAAGGACGGGTTTCATGTACATTTTGCATTTGGGCTCCTTTTTGAATTTTCTTAGTATTTCTTTGTTTACGATCTTGCTCAGCCTTCCTGTAATCACCTGCAATTAAAACAAAATAAAAATAATAAGTTGTACAAAGTATAATTTGACATCTTAACCATGGAACCAACTTCATTGCATGCCCTACAACAGCATGCAATGAAAACAGCTTGTACATTACAGGAAATGTATGTGTCTTTACATGCAGGTGCTAAAGGGAAGTGACACGTTTAGGAGGAGCCCATGTTACGGTTGTCTTTAACCCCACCCACAAGTGCAAAGAAACATTCATGGCTGGCGACAATTTTCTTTCACAGCTATCACTCTCCCTCCAAACCCCCCACACAGCAACTGGTGCACAATTAAAATTCCACTGAATTAATAACAAATCTCTATGTAATCAGATATTATACAACATGCCCATCCAGCAGTAACATGCTATGTGGGGAGTCCTCCAGAAAGTGTCCATTAGCTCCTTCAAGGATAGCCAGGGCACTGCAGAGCGCGTAGTGTGGTGAAAGGCAGACATAAAATTGAGATTGGCAGAGATGCTGCGTAGGAGATGCTAAATGTCTGCATTTTTTTAAATTCTATCATGCAGATTGTTTTTTATTTTCTTATAGTAGGGTATGGGAATTTTGTTTCAGCTTTAATAATAACTGCATTGTTGGGATATCTCTTACTTCATGTATTCAATTGACCTGACCGATGGCTACAAGTCCCATAATGCGTTTGGCTGTTGTATGTGTGTAGTTATCTGATCAGTGGCTAACCACAATTGAGCCCTTGCAAAATGTGTGTATACAGAGCCAACTTACCATTGTGAATTACTGTCCGACACATCTTTATGTAGTGTGGTAGGTGTGAGTAGTCAGAAATGCGGGGCGGACAACTGCTTGTAGTTTTCTCAGTACTTGACATTTTATTTTAGATCGAAAATGCAAAGAAAACCTAACTAAGCTTACTCTAGCAGGGAATTCCCTACCTAGTGTAGGTTATAAGGGAACATCTCCTAGCATACACAGAAGTGGCCCTCACACTAAACAACAAAACATTCAAAGCAAAGCATAAACAACATAAATAAAAGATTACCAAATAAACAATGACTTGGATAATTTCCACATGTCCTGGGTAGATCTCATACCCAGGAATGTCCAAAGTCATTCCCCCTAAAGAAAGTAAAGTCTTAAATCAGTTCTTGAAAAGTTCCAAAGAAACAGAAATGCACACAAACACAAATCCACACAGTTTTATCTCTATTCTTTATGTGTATTTCTGTACATTTGTATTCCTGCTTGCTGTATTTTGTATATGAAGAATTTTATGTGCTGTAAAGTCCAAATGTTGGATTATATCACAATAAACTAAATCAACATTATTATTAAAAAACAAAGGGGGTCTGGGAATCCCTCCACCAGCACGAACACAGCACAATGACCTGTTTATGGTGAAATTTCCCCGCATACCAGTCTTTGTCCCGCCCAATGGCAGTCCAGCACCGAAATGCTACACAATTCTCCTCTGAACAAGAGTACCAGCAGCAACCCCATACACGTGTTTCAGCCTTGTTGGGCATCCATCATCAGTTGTTGTTATTATTATTATTAAAACAAAAGTACCACTTCTGCCTTAACAACTGTCCTTCTTTTTGTACCAACTGCAGCGTCTTTGGTATAACTTGTTAGGATGCTGTTTCTAAGGGGATTAATTTTTTTTACTTGACAACTCCCTTCTTCAAATTGTACTGTGAAAGCAGGCTCTTTGGCTTCCTAGTCTACTAATACTTCAACTACATTCAATATTAGGTGTTCTGACAATATTATAGATAACCGGTTCTGCTCAAACTTGATACAAGAATTTAAGAATTGATCATGCAACTTATACAAGACTCCTCGACCTCCACAGGTAGGCAAGGCACTCTTTTTTTCTTATGCCATGAGAAAGGGCAGCTTATTTTTCTCTTCTGTCGGTCTTATAGCTACCACTAGAATCTGTCTTGGCTTCTCTCCTGCTTCTCTTTCTCAGCTTCAGCTGTCTCAGCTTCACAGACTGTTGATCAGTTCTTTAAACAAGCACCAAGCTCCCTCCCTAGCTTTATACACATCTCTTTGTTTCCAGTAGTTACCCCAAAGCTGTATTGCCAGTCTTCCAGCCTTGGTTAACCTTTTCACACTTGTATCAGAGGACATTGGATTTGTAACAGCTTCAACAACTTCAAAACAACGGTGGTTATGGCTGAATAGGGCTGGTTTCACATTAGAAAGATCTGTCTACTGGCTTGGGTAATGCTTGTTGTTCTCATGACTTTAGCAACTACAAAGTTTTTGTTATGAATGTTTCAAGAGTTGGGTGTGACTAGAGAAACGAAATTAGGTACACACGACCACTCAATTTCAAAGACTTGTGTTGCCTTTTATTCATACAGAGTTCTGCCTTAACGTGGATTGGGAATCGCAATCACTTACACATTAACTTTCTTTGATGTTGGTGTTCTTGTAACAATTCTGGAAATCAGCTGTTACCTCTCGAGTGATTACCAACAACGTTCTTCCTCTTAATAGGAGACATGGGAACACTCTGGTAAAAGGTTTTTAATACAACAATGAAAATCTAAAGGCTTTCTTTCTATGTGACCACTTCAACCTTTGTTGTGCAGATTTCCCACAGCAACTAACAACTTTTACTCGCTCCCAATTCTATGAAAGTGTTAATTTAGCTGGTTACAGTTACCGGCAAGGAGTTGCTTGTGAATTGGAGTACAGAGCTTCACTCACTGGCTCCAAGATCGCAGCGGTTGCGGGCATCTTCAAGTTCCCGACTTTCTTTCTGCTACTTGTGCTTCAGGCACTGTTGGGACCCACACCCCTCTGCAGTATGGAAATACTGCTAACTTCTCCCAGTCTATCCCCATGCAGCCACAGCCAAACTGGGTTTGTGAGCACAGTACCAACTCAGAACCTGCAGGTGAAATCTACTTCTCCAGCATGGGGTCTGGCATGGATTCACATGCTCATGAATATTCCCCGTCGTCAGGCCGGGAATCCTCAGTATAGAAAAAAATCAGTATCAGTTTCGTTTCTGATCTGTCTTTCTTAGTAGTAACCAATCACTGGTCTCTGGGTCATACTGCCCCCAGCCAATGACTGCCATCTCCCTAAACCCCGCCTCCGGCAGCCATCCTCAGATTTTTACCGCATGTTCAAGTGTTGGGAGTCCTCGTGCTGTAGCTCTCGAGCTTTTGCTCCGTTTTCACGCTTTTTAAGGAGATTTTTTTTCTCATTTTTCGGTTAAATAGAGCCTCAAGCTCCACTGTTTCTACATCCGATCAACGGGGATCCGTTTCGGAGTTTTCTACGCCCCTCAACGGTGAAGATTTCGTCGAGTTACGCTTTTGGAGGATTCCAGAAGTTCCGAGGCCTACCCCGGACATGGCCCAGGAGAAAGGAAGCTCGACGCCCGGGAAGCTGTTCAGGACCTGCCCTGGATGCCATCTTCAGAATGTTTTCAAGGAGAACGAGCATTCGTTATGCATCTACTGTCTCTATGAGGACGAGACGCACAAGGAGAAGGTCTGTGCGTTTTGTAGGAACATGTCGGAGCGGACCATGAAGGATCGCCACATCCGTCTCGCCAACTGGCTGGAAGGGAAGAGAAGAAGAAAAAGAAGTCCGAGCGGTCTTCTAAGTCCTGTGAGGGTGTTCCAGCGACGGGGCCCAACAAAAGGCTAAGCACTGCGAGTCCGCGGGCACCGGGAGTGCCGAACGGTCGGGCTCCTTGGCTGCCAGGCAGGGCGCATCCTCCCCGGCGCCATCAACCACGAGCCGACGCTCTGGCTCGGGTAAGAGGAAGTCCGAGAACCCGGCGAAGCTTTTGGAGAGGCCCCGGACGATCTCGAAGATTCCGGCAGAGGGGGAGCGAGGCTCGGACCTTGCCCCCAAGGTGAAGGCCCCAGGCGTCCAGAAGGTGACGATGGCCTTAATTCACCCTGCTAAAACCTCGATTGAGGATGTTGCCGCGGCCCTGGCTCAGCCTGTGGAGGCTACACCAGTGGAGGCGCCCTCAGGACCCAGAGTCTCCCTGCCACCGCGGAGGGAGTCGTCTTTTAGGCCCATTGAAAAGACCTGCACGAAGTCCTCATTGGAAAAGGTGGGGGAGGGGCTGGTGGCCATCGTGGATACGGACACGACCTCTGAAGAAGAGCTCATCGAAGTCGTGGAAGAGGCCCAGCCCATCGGGAGGGATCCCGACGAGAGCGACGGTGTCGCCGACAAGGCTCCTCAAGAGCCCACGCGCCCGTCGTTTCCGGCGCCGCAGGACACCTCGGCGGCCATTTTGTCAGCGATTCAGTCCTTATGCTCGGAGATAAGGACAAGGTTGCCCCTTCCCCCGACGGAGCTACCTGAGCCAGACCCGACGGGGGAACCGGAGCCATGACCTTCAGAGAGTTCACTGCATAAGAGGAGGAGGACGCATCCTACGCCACCTCTCCCACCTCTGCGGCCTGCTCTGCCTTCCCCCCGGTCTACTACCCACGGGGATGATACAGGCACAGACACGGCGACAACGGGACATGTCCCCCGTCGCCCCCTGCTCGGGCGTCCCCGCCCGACGAGATTGGATCCTTTCATGCCATGATTTCCAGGGCATCCGAGCTTTTTCAGGTCTGCACAGAAGAAAAGAAGAAAGAAGGGTTCCTCTACTAACGGTGCGAGGCTAAAAGGAAGCCGGTCCTCGCCGTACCGCTTCTTGATGACATCTGGGATGAGGGGCTCGCCCTCCTCAAGAACCCTGCCACGGCGCCGGCAAAGAGGGACCGGTACGAGAAGAAGTACCGGGTCCCCAACGCTGCCCCCTTGTGCCTTCGGGCACAACCTACCCCGGATTCGGTTGTCTCGGCGGCGGCAAAGAAGAAAGCTGGGGGGGCATCGGCCTCGTCATCAACTTCCTCGCCGGACGGCGAGGGCAGGAAGTTGGACAGGATGGGACGACGGATCATCTCATCCGCAGCGACGACTATCAAGGCGGCCAACTCCCTGGCTATCGTAGCCCGCTACGACAGGGAGTTGCTGTTCAAAATCGCCCCTCTGTTAGACTTCCTTGCGGATGCCAAAAGGGCTGGGGCCCTTGAAATTCTACAGGAGGGGGAGATTGCCTCGGACCATGCCATCACGGTGGCAACGGACATCGCCAACACCGGTTTCCTTCAGTTGGGCAACGGCGTTTGCTTGAGACGACGAGGATGGCTCAAGGCCACGGATTTCCACCAGGACGTACAAACCAAGGTTTTGGACATGCCCTTCGACGGGAACAACTTGTTTGGGAAGGCGGTTGATGAGTCCCTTCAGGCCATCAAGACAGACACAGAGACTGCCCGGGCACTGGGAGTGCTCCAACAACGACAGCCGTCCTTTCAGAGCTCCAGAGGCAGACAAGGTGCCTCCAAGGGATCCGGCAGTGGCTCCTCCACTTACCGCCAAGCGGCAAGATCTTCGTCCCAGGAAGCCTACAGGGGACGCGGCAAGTCAGGTGGTGCCCGTCGTCGACAAGGAGACAAGGCGGCCTCCAAACAAGATTGAACCGACCGTGGGGTCGGGCCCCTGCCGAAGCACCCCGGTGGGAGGCCGGCTGGCTAGGTTCATTAGCGTGTGGGAGTCCATCTCCACCGACCGTTGGGTGCTGGACGCCCTGGCCCAAGGGCACGCCCTCGAGTTTCGGAAGAAGTGCCCTCGCGTTCCACCCGTGGCCAGGAGGGAAAATCACGTCCCTCAACTACTGTTGGAAGTAAGGGCGTTGTTCAAGAAGGGTGCCATCGAGCTCGACCCAAAGAGGCTTTGGGGCTCCGGAGTTTACTCAAGGTACTTCCTCGTAAAAAAGAAGACAGGAGGATGGCGCCCCATCCTGGACCTACGACGACTGAACAAGTACATCAAGGCACAGAAGTTCTGTATGGTCACCCTCCAGCGTGTGCTGGGATAGCTGGAGGAGGGCGATTTCCTTTCATCGTTGGACTTGGAGGATGCTTACTTCCACATCCCCTTTCTAAAAAGACACTGAAAGTTCCTCAGGTTGGTGGTCCAAGGGCGGCACTACCAGTTCAAGGCCCTCCCGTTCAGATTGAAGTCGGCACCCAGGGTGTTCACCAAGTGCCTCGCACCGGTGGCGGCGCGGCTGCGCCTACAGGGGATCCAGGTCTACCCCTACCTGGACGACTGGCTCATCCGGGCAAGGACAAGGGAGCACACTGCGAAGACCATCCAGCTGCTCACGGACCTGGGATTCTCCATCAACTTTCCAAAATCCCACCTGGTTCCGTCACAAGTCGCCCTGTTTCTGGGAGCCAAGCTCGACACAGTGGTGTGGCTGGCCTCGCCGTCGGAGGAAAGGACCAGGACCATTCTGGGCAAGGTGCCGCGTCTGCTGGCCACAGACATGGCCAGAGTAAGATCTATCAAGTCCCTCCTCGGGATGATGTCCTCCTGCATTTATCTGGTGCGCCTTTGCAGGCTTCGGATGAGACCCTTACAGAAGTTCCTCGACGCCTGCTGGATCCAGTCGACGGGCAGCTTCGAGGACAGGATCCCTCTCAAGGAGACGTTCCGTCAGGCAATCCGGTGGTGGGGTACCCGCTCCCATCTGTTGGCGGGCACGGACTTTCAGACCCCAGCTCACCAGGTGACGATGACGACGGACGACCTCCCTGGAAGGTTGGGGAGCACACTCCAGAGATCTTCACGCGAGAGGCCTTTGGCTCCCGGAGGAGAAGTCTCTCCACATCAACATCTTGGAGCTCCGCGCGGTGTTCTGGGCCCTCAGGTCTTTTCTTCCGTCCCTCAAGGGCAAGGTGGTGAGGATCTTCAGCGACAACACCACCACGATGTTTCGGATCCGGAAGCAGGGCGGAACCAGGTCCCCGGCCCTATCCAAGGAAGCCCGGGATCTGTGGCATTGGGCCGTCGCCCAAGGGATGTTTCTGGTGCCTCTTCATCTGGCAGGAATAAAAAACACGATCGCCGACTCACTCAGCAGGGAGCTGCGCTCGTGCCATGAGTGGGAACTACGCCAGGATCAAGTGGATCGACTCTTCCGATGATGGGGCGAACCCCAAATCGATCTCTTCGCGAAGGCGACGAATTCCAAGTGCCGGAGGTTTGCCAGCAGGTTCCCCCAGCCGAGGAGCATGGGTGATGCTTTCTCTTTCCCCTGGGAAGGCCTATTTCTTTATGCGTTCCCTCCGCTGCCGTTGCTGCTCCGGCTCATCAACCAGCTCAAGAGGTCCCGGTGCAGGATGATCCTCGTCGCACCGGCGTGGCCGAGACAGATCTGGTTCCCGGACCTTCTGGACTTGTCAACGTCCCCACCAGTCAAGCTGCCGACGGACGCAGACCTTCTCTCCAGAGACGGAGGCGCCATTCTTCACCACATACCGGAGTCGCTGAACTTGCAGGCCTGGCTCCTGCAGCACTAGAGTTTGGAAGGTACGACATCCTGGCCGACTGCAGAGAGGTTCTTGCAAAGGCCAGGGCGTCCTCAACTCTCAAGTGCTACGGACATAAATGGAAGAGGTTCTCTGTCTGGTGCCGTGCACAGAAGATTAACCCTCTGTGGATTACGGCCCCTCAAGTACTTCCGTACCTACTGTCGCTGGCCAAAGCTGGACTGGCTCACGCCTCCATCAAAATACATCTGGCTGCAATCTCCCGATATACCAGGACGACGGGACGGGCGTCCTTGTGGTCTCATCGCCTGGTGAAAGAATTCATGAAGGGACTATTCCGATCATTCCCGCTGGTGAAGGCTCCCGCCCCGGCGTGGGAGCTTAATGTGGTGCTGACCAAGCTCATGGGGGCCCCATTCGAGCCTATGCATTCGGCGCCTTTGAAGTTCCTGTCATGGAAGGCAGCTTTCCTCGTGGCCATCACCTCCGCACGACGAATGGGAGAGATCCAGGCCCTATCTTGCAAGCCTCCATACTTGACTTTTCATGACACGAGGGTGGTGCTGAGGACACACCCATCCTTTATGCCCAAAGTGCCGTCGGACTTCCACCTCAACGAGCCCTTGGTGTTGCCAGTTTTCTTCCCGTCGCCTTCGTCGCCGGCTGAGAGGACTTTGCACTCGCTGGATGTAGCTAGAGCGCTGAAGTTCTACGTGGACCGCACGAAGAGTTTTCGGAAGACGTCACAGCTGTTTGTGAACTTTGGGACTGTGAATCAAGGGAAGGCTCTCTCGAAGACTTCCATTTCCAGATGGCTCTCCGGCTGCATCATGCACTGTCACCGGTTGGCAAACCGACAGTTGCCCGGCCGTCCGAGAGCCCATTCGACCAGAGCGATCGCTGCTACCACGGCGTTCCTGTCTGGTGTGCCCCTGCTGGACATCTGCAGGGCTGCGACGTGTAGGTCGACGCACACCTTCACAAGATTCTACTGCGTCGATCGGGACTCCAGGGAGGAGTCCAGGGTCGGCCAAGCAGTGCTGCGCAACCTATTCGCCTAAGGTGAGCCTGGTGAGGAGGTAAGAGTTGCTTAATGTTGAGTTGTTGTATTGCTTAATGTTGAGCCTGTTGCCACCTCCCGTGGTTGTGCATGTGTGTACTGCTATGTATTCTCTTATTCATGAGCATGTGAATCCATACCACACCCCATGCTGGAGAAGGAACAAGTTACTTACCTGTAACTGTTGTTCTCCAGCATGGGTCTGGCATGGATTCACATGAGAACCCTCCCGCCTACCCCTCTGCGGCTCTTCACTTGGTCATACTGCCACTTTACGTGCTACCAAATCTGAGGATGGCTGCCGGAGGCGGGGCTTAGGGAGAGGGCAGTCATTGGCTGGGGGCAGTATGACCCAGAGACCAGTGATTGGTTACTATTAAGAAAGACAGATCAGAAACGAAACTGATACTGATTTTTTTCTATACCGAGGATTCCCGGCCTGACGACGGGGAATATTCATGAGCATGTGAATCCATGCCAGACCCATGCTGGAGAACAACAGTTACAGGTAAGTAACTTGTTCCTTCTCTCTTTTTCCGGTCTCCCTTAAGTGGTCATACTTCCTTGTGAACTGCCAGCCTCATGTTCTGCTTCTTCTACTACTACTGCCGACCTTCCAGCTCCTGCTCCAGCTTCTTTCTAGTACTCCCTCCTGATGCAGCCTTTTATGACTCTCAGGTGGGACAATTGGCTTGCCTGACCCTGGCAAAGGCTGCCTGTCCTTTACTTCTAAATGCCTCCTCAGCCCTCTTCTTTGCCACAGTCCCAGAGGGATTCTGGAACACGTAGTCCATTTTAAGGAAGTTGGGTTTTCCCACATCCTTTCTACTTTCAATAGTAATTTTAATTCCCTTGATGTTTTTAGAAGAGGGATTATGGACAGAGACATAAGATGCAACACTTTTACTACTGTCTGTAGTGTACCTTTGATATTGAGGAGGACATTTAGGGATACAAAAGATTGGTTATTTTTATGTGATAGATTTAGTTGTTTTAATCCTATGTTTTATTACCTTAGTTTTAATCATAGGCTGAAACCCATTAGAACACAACAGGCTATAACCTCTCCCGGAATAGTTTTAAGAGTATCTGTCTCTGAGGAAAAATACCATGTCTCATTCCATGGAACATCCTCCCTACCCTGGGCCCCGTCTCCACCTAGGTGTTCCTCCCGCAGTACAACTCTCATACCCCCCACTCCCCAAGAATTGGGATCAGAAAGTGTCTGCCTTCTCCTGGCCGTCTGGTATGAGACTCTGGGCAGGGTTTTGGCAAGGGATCTACAGGATTCCCCACATAGGTTAGAAGAAGGACACAGACTCATATTAGCCATTCCACTGATGTTTTCATTAAAGGAAGAAGTGTAATGTCTATCTCTTCATGTTCTACAAGGCGTCCCTACCAATTCAAACTATCGCTTGTCAGTCATCATTGAATGTCTATAAAGGAAATCGTCCACTGTCTTACCTCTAACCTATCTTACCCTACCACTATTTAAAAAAACTCAAAATCAGGAGAATGGCTCCCTTCTCCTGAGGGTTATGAGGGCTAGTAACTTCTTGTTCAGCCACTTCTTAATATATAATCTTGACATTGTCTCTGTTGATTACTTTTACCAATTCATACAGTTCATTGATTGTTGTCTTGGACTGTTGCTTCTTTTCTGGTCTTTTTTTATAGGAATTGGTCCTTTTCTTCTCCCTTGATAAACCTATCCCAGAATTATCTTGTCCATCAGGATGTTTCTTAAGTGTCTCATATTCCTTCTTTGGTTAGTTATCTGTATGTCTATGTGCACTTTCCAATTTATTCTCAGGTCTCCTCACATAAAGTTTTCCTTTTATGACTTATTATGACTTATGAGCAGAATCGCGTTGTGTTTCTCTTTCAATTCTCTTAGTACTGGCTGTACAGCACTTTGTTTTTATAATACAATGAGTATGAGCATTCGAATAATGATTCTTATTCACTTAGGCTTCCTCTCTCTTGACTGTAATGAGTTTAAGCATTCAATTCTTCTTTACTCTGGTTATATTCTTTCTCTCTGGACTGTGACGAGTATTAATGTCTCAATAATGATTCTCCTTTACTCTGGTTAGGTTCTCTCTCTCTTGGAACTGTGATGAGTAGGAATGTCTCAATAATGATTCTGCTGTACTCTTTTTTTTTTTTTAGTCTCTCTCTCTCTCTCTCGTGATTGTGTGAGGGTTGAAAATAATATTTCTCATTCACTCTTCCTTCTGTTTGCAGGGCCTTATTTCTCTCGTAGTTATGGGGTTTGCAAGTATTCAGAAATATTTTTTGTTCTCTTCTTCGTCTTAAGACTTTGTCTCTCTCGAAACGATGAGGAATATAAGTGTTAGAGCAATATCCCTCATCTAATCTTCTTTTGGGTTTGGTAACCTTATTTCAAATGGATTGTGTCCTCCCACGTATTCCTCACCTTTGATATATTGAAGTCTGCTTGCAGCTTGCTTCTGAATTCTTTTTTCATTGTGTCGAGCGTCGTGCAGCATCGAATCTTGGTCCTCGGTGGTCTCCGTAGTGTCCTTCGTGACGTTGACGCTGATATATATTGGCATGCGTGCTGACCGTTATCTCAGTTCTGTTTTTTCTGCATGGCTGCATGCTTCAGAGCTACTCGCCTCAGTGATTAAACTACGTCTTGCGTCGAGAATGGCCTCCACACTGAAGACTGCCTTCAAGCGGTGTTCGGACAGTGGGGCCAAGATGTTGATTACAGACATGCACTGTGTTTGTGGTGCTTGGGATCGGGCCACAAGGTCGATGACTGTGTCTTGTGTCATTCGATGACGGTTAAAGCCTTGTGGGAAAGGAAGGGGAAACTCGATGCAGGTAAGCCCTTCCCCCAAATCCCTGGCCCTTACCCCTTCAAAGAGGAAATCTTCCTCTGACTCGAGAGATGACTCTCCTGTAAAAAAAAAAAACATTCAAAACAGACATTCAAGGTCCGGTTCACAACGCTTGTCTTCCTCTTCCCATAAAAAGGGTAAGAAATTGTGCTGCAGGTCCCCTGCATCGTCTTCATCTTCCTCTTCTGAAAGAGTTAGTTTCTCAAAGAAGAACTAGACTCCAACGGAGTTAGAAAACTTCTGCCTAAATATGTTAGATATTTTTTTTAAAACACGCTCCTCCGAGTGGTCCTCGAAAGGAGTCCGAGAAAAATGGGCACTCCTCAGTGTCTATTGAGACTGGTAGGGAGTCCCGTGTGTCCCCTTCTCGTGCGCCTAAGAGCCCGACAAGAGAGGTTCCTCAACATAAATTGAAGGGATCTTCCACGACGCACAAGAAAAAGCTGGTGTCTGTTACCTCAAAACATTCACGAACGGCATCGAAGCCTTCTTCGAAGGATTCGAAACGTTTGTCACCTGACCCTTCGAGGCATATAATTCATATTGAGCCTTTCGAAGAAACATAAGGTGTCGACGCATTTGTCGTCAGTTTCGAATAAGCTGTCAGTCTTCGACACCTTCGACCTCATCAGAGAATTCTTCGCTTTCGAAGATTGTAAAATCTATTCCCAAGCCTAAATTGTTCCAACCCATTCAAAGACCTGATTTCTTTAAGCAGAAGGGTTCTATCTTTGAAGATGACGTTGAGGAGTAAGAGGATCAGCCCCCTTTTGAGCATGAGTATGGAACTCCAAATGTTCCAGAAGAATTCATTTCAGATGAGTCCAAGATGCAGAATATTGTTGAAACATAAAAGGAAACCAGTAGTTGGGAAACCTCACCAGAAACAGAATTTGGAAATGCTGAGCTATCTGTGTATACTGATCCTTCTTAAAGGATGGTTATTGGTAAAGTAACTGACTATCTGGGATGGTCCAGACCTGCAGCCACTGTGGAAACGGATGACCTCACTGACATCTTAGACAGTGGGCCAATTAGAGAAGCTGTATCACCATTCCATGCAGCCCTGAGAGTAAGGGTAATGGAAAACTAGTTGAAACTAGATTCTATTCTGTCTGTTAATAAGTTGTTAACAGAGAAATACAAGACCGCTCCTATAGATCCTCCGTTTCTGAACAGGCACCCTACGCCTGAAAGCTTAGTGGTTGAAGCAGCAACATCATCTTCAAAGCCTGCAGCCTGTCCTTCTGCTCCAGCAGATAAGGAAGATAGAAGGATTGACTCTTTGGGTAAAAGAGTGTTTATTGCCGAAAGTATAGCATTACAAGCTGCCAATGCTACAAGTGCATTAGCAAAATACACACATACCCTTTCGGGTGTAGATGCTTTAGCAGCAGAACACATACCAGAGGGAGAAGAGCAGGAAGGTTTTTTAAGCCTGCTACAAGATGGCAAAGATGCTATGAAGCAATCACTTCAATCTAGTTTAGATACAGTGGACTCGACCAGTAGAGCCATGGCTGCCAGCACAGTACTTAGACATATCTCTTGGTTAAGAAAATCTGAATTTTCGGCAGATGTTCAGGCATGTCTGCTAGACGTGCCATTTGACGGTGCTTCTCTTTTTGGTGAGAAGGCCGATAGCAGTCTAGAAAAACTGCATCCTTCTAGAGCTGCAGCAAAATCTTTGGGGGCTGCAATAAGACAACCTCAATCTACAGGTCAAGGATGGAGTGGTCATTCTTTTTGTTTCTATTCCTCCAAATCTAGAGGAAGAGGTCCGTTTCCACAAAGAGGTCAAAGAAGACCCTATTGTGGAAGAGGTAGAGGAGGAAGGACTCCCCGTTCAGCACCTGCAGAGTTACCATCAGCTGCAGGTGGAGCAGCAAAATGACTCCTTCAACCACAGAACTGTGGTAGGGGGCAGACTGTCTTGCCATGTCCAGAGGTCGCGATGCATGGTTGTTACAAACAGTAGCAGATGGATACTGCCTACCATTCCTGAAAAGACGTCCTGATTGCCCCACAAGAACAAAATCAACCTTGGTTCCAGATCTGCTCCTCCAACAGGAGATTTTCACCCTTTTGGAGAAAGGTGCGATATAATTGGTACCAGTAGCAGAGAGGAACCAAGGTTGGTACTCTCCTTACTTTCTAATCCCAAAGAAGGACGGAGGAGTGTGACCCATCTTGGAATTGAAATGCTTGAACCGGTTCCTCAGGAAGGACAAATTCAAGATGGGAACTCTTTCGCAGATCCTTCAAGCACCTTTGACTCCAAGATTGGTTGCTGTCATTGGAATTTCAGGATGCTTACTTTCATGTGCTGTTACATCAGAAGCACAGAAAAGTACCTGAGGTTCGCGGTTGGTGGTTCTCATTATCAGTTTCGAGTTCTGCCGTTCGGGCTCACCTCCGCCCATGGGTTTTCACCAAGCTTATAAGAGTAGTAGCAGCAAGTCTAAGGAGGAGGTGAGGATTCACATCTACCCCTACATGGATGACTGGCTGATCAGAGCTGTTTCTCCGGAACAGTGTCAGTCATCTCAGGCTCACCTGCCACCTCCTCCATGAGCTGGGCTTCTCCCCGAACTTCAGGAAGTCCCATTTGACACCCTCTCAAAAGGTTCAATTTATTGGAGCAGTCCTGGATTCAGCCTAGGGAAAAGCTTTGCCACCCGAATTAAGGACTCAACATCTTTTGCAGATGGTCCAAAAATGTCAGAGTGCCCAACGTCTTCCGGCCTACGACTTCCTAAGGTTGCTTGGCCTCATGGCACCCTGCCTTTTTCTGGTGCCAGAATCGCATCTGAGAATGAGATCCCTTCAGTGGGCGTTCAGATCCCAGTGGTCTCAATTCTCTGGCAGAATGACAGACTTTCTCCAGATTCCGACAAATGTCACCCAGGATCTCCTGTGGTGGGCCACCCGGGAGAATGTGATGCGAGGAGAACATTTTTTGGCAACCATGGCCGAAGACATTTGTGTCAGACGCCTCCCTCTGAGGATGCGGAGCGCACATGAGAGAGCTTTCAATGAGTTGACACTGGTCTCAGTTCGGAGTCCAGACTCCATATCAACCTTTTGGAACTGAGGGCAATCACACTAGCGCTGATGGCCTTCCTTCCCTTGATACGGGCAAAAAGTGTCCTGATAATGACGGACAACATAGTGGCCATGGATTACCTCAACAAGAGAGGGGCCGTAGGGTCACTGCCCCTGTGCAGAGAGGCAATGCAGCTCTGGTTCTGGGCACTAAGAGAAGGAGTAACTCTTCTGGCAGTTCATCTAGCCAGAGAAAATAACACGGCGGCAGACGCTCTAAGCAGGAGGGCACGATCTCCCATGAGTGGGAACTCGCTCAGGAAGTCCTTCAAGAGATCCTCACCCTTGGGGGAACCACTCAAGTGTATCTGTTCGCGACCAGTGTCAACCGGAAGTGCAGGCTGTTCTGCTCCAGGGAATTTCCACAAAGAGGATCTCTAGGGGACGCGTTGTAGTGCACTGGGAATTTCCACTACTGTACACGTCATTTCTCATGTGATACAGAGGTTGAGGAAGTTTGGGAAAACTATGATCCTCATAGCTCCATATTGGGCCAGGAGAACGTGGTATCCGGACCTTCTGGAAATTGTCATATGCCCTCCAATTCATCTTTCCCAAAGAGAAGACCTACTTTCGCAAGAGAGATCACATTCTTCACCCAGAGATCAGGACTCTCAACCTTCACGCCTGGTATCTGAAAGGGTGAGATTTAAGGATTGGGACCTTTAGGAATATGTAATGAAAGTGTTTCTTTCAGGGAGAAGTCCAGCAACTAAATCCCTGTACCGCTGCTGCTGGAATAGATTTCGCAGCTGGTGCAGGGAAAATAAACAAGATCATTTCTCATGTAAACTTCCCCAGGTTTTATCTTTCCTACTTCACTTGACCCATTCTGGGTTGCAAATAGCCACAGTGAATAGCTATTTAGCGGCCCTTTCAAATTTCAAAAGATCTCCGGTTGAGGGATCATATTTCAAAGTACCGATTGTGACACAATTTCTAAAAGGCTTAACAAATGTGTTCCTAACTAATTCCTTTATCGTGCCTTCATAGGATCTAAACCTTGTACTAAGAGCTCTTATGGGAGCTCCCTTTGAGCCTTTACATTCATGCCCTCTAAGGATGCTCACCATAAAAACTGCCTTTTTAGTGGCTATCACATCTGCTCGTAGGGTAAGTGAGCTACAGGCTCTATCTTCCAATCAACCTTTCATGACCTTATCGAAGGATAAGGACGTTTTAAGGGTTAAGTCTTCTTTCTTGCCTAAGGTTGTGTCAGAATTTCATTTGGCACAGCGTATTGCACTACCTTCTTTTTAGCCTCCTCCTCCATCTAAGGAGGAAGAGAGACTTCATCGTTTAGACCCAAAGAGGGTTCTAAGTTTCTTTATCACAAGGACTGCAAATATTCGCCAGGATGATCAGCTTTTTATTGGTTATGCTGGTCATGGGTTAGAATTAGCTGTCACAAAACAAACCATCTCTAGATGGATTGTTATGTGCATAACTGAGTGTTACTCATTGGCTGGCAAGGATTCACCTGAAGGTTTAAGAGCACATTATACTAGAGGAGTGGCTTCTTCATCGGCTCTTGAAACAGGTGTACCAGTGAGGGACATTTGCAGAGCGGCAACGTGGAAGTCCCTGCATACATTTAATACATTCTACTGTGTCTATTCTTTTTCAGGAGAGGAAGCCAAATATTGGCAGAGCTGTCCTCCACAACATTAACAAATAAAGTAAATTCTTAGCACCCTCTGCCGAACTCAGACTGCTTTGGGAGTTTATCAAAGATGAGGAATACTTCAGAGGACATGATCCATTCAAAGAATAAGTTACATACCCCTGGTAATGTTCTTTCGACTGGATGTTTCTCCCACGTATTCCTCATCGCCCTCCCATCCATCCCCTTGTGCCTAGAATGTCTGTGTCTTAAACCTTCCTTTCTCCCAACGTCCAGGCTATCTCCTCCTGGAACACAGCATGCTACTTAAGGAGGGGAAAACACGAAGAACTGAGGTAACGGTCAGCGCGCATGGCAATATATATCAGCATCGACGTCGCGAAAGATGTTAGGGAGACTGTCGAGAACCAAGATTTGACACTGCATGACGCTTCACCCTATGAAAAAAAAGAATCTGAAGCAAGCTGCAAGCAGACTTCAATATATCAAAGATGAGGAATACGTGGGAGGAACATCCAGCTGAAAAAACGTTACCAGGGGTAAGTAACTTGTTCTTCTCTTGCAACTATGATGAGTATGATTGTTCCAACTATACTGCTTGTCATACACACTCCAGGTCTTCCATTATCCCTTTACCTTCCTCTCTTCTTAGGTTGAACGTTGCCAGGATTTGTATCCGATGAGGAACGACTTCTCACGTTCTTAGTTTGGTTCTCTTGCTCTTCCACCAGGCGCTCCTTCCTCTGCTCATCTGGCACCAGGAACCGATATCTCTGGGTTTAGCTTGTGCCGAGCAGGCTGCGTCGAGATGGTTTCAGGGTTATGTGAACCGCTGGTCCACCACAGCTTCTCGTGGTCACACCTCCATTCTCTGTTCCTCTCTCTCTTGCTCGATACACCATGCGTATAACTGTACTTCAACTGCTTCCTTTGTTACTGATGGTAACGCATCTGGTCTCTCTTGGTCTCACGTATTTGCAGGAAGCTGCACGTCTTGCCTTGTCTTGCCTCAGCGTCCTTCGCAAGCCGAGATCTCTTCCTTTTTGAAGTTTGCAGGCCCTTCCTCTGTCCCCCCAGGCTGCTGCTCCTTCCAGGCTGACGTAGCTATGAGGCTTCCCCGTTGCAAGGGTTTGTTCCCTTTTCTCTTTCTCAGGTCGGCTCTCTCCTCCTCCATATGTCGTCTTCTTCATCCCAGTTGATTGGGAGTTGAAAAGGGGATCTTTCATTTCATAATAACAATAACACTTGTTTACCTTTTCTTCACAGAGGTCATCCTCGGAAATGTTTACAGGTGTTCTTTTACCAGGTCCTCTAGTGAGTTCCTCCTGGGAATGGGAGTCCTTGTCCCCAAAGGGGGAGTCTCTACTGGTGAGGTCCCACTTGCCTCTACCCCTACGGAGGGTATTGCGGAGCGGCTTCACCTCTCTAGACTCACAAGTGTTGGGGAGTCCCCATTGGGACAAATTCCTGCGTCACATCGGTCAGGATCAGTAAAATGACTAAAAACAGAGCATACATAAGCGCCTTGAGACTATACCAATGATACATAAGGTGCTATATAAATGCAAAATAACATAACATAAGAATAGAAAGGCCTACCATATACATACAATGGTGTTTACATTTGGAAAAACCTTGTGGTGAGGAACAAAACCCACCGCTTTTAGGTTTCGACTTGAGGGTTTTAATCTCAGGTCCACTCAGGCTCTGCCAATGATGGTGTTCCTGAACACTTAGGTGCATGACTGTCCCTCGTGTTAGGGATGCCCCCACCTGCAAATTGCTTTATGGCTTTTACTGAGACTGTTGAGGTTTCTCATCAACACTTGCCTTACTCGAAATTCAAATGCAGTCAATGCAGTCTGGGGGAGAAAACAGGTGAACAACAGCTAGCGTTTACATCCAAGGAAATTGCAGATGTTAAGTGAACCTTTCAATTAAGTCACCATCTGCTAAAGAAGCCTAGTTGAAAATATGTTTTGTGTGTACGGACTCGCACCTGCAGTGTGAATACAAGCTACACAATGTGGCAGGCTTGTTGCTTTCCCAAGAATAGTCATCAAGTCAGAGAGCATTTGGTGACGCTGTCGAGGCGTCTGCAAATGCTGCCATGTGCCTAAATTATGCTCTTCTTCCCCATAACAACCTACAAATATGAATTCGACAGTTGGTGTTACTGTAGAGGGGATCAGTGTTTTGTTATATTGAACTGTTATACCCTAACATTCCCTACAGTGGCTTAATCTTACAGCAACGTAATATTTATATGAAATAGTTTACAAAATATAATTGTACATCTTAACCAAGAACAACAGGTTCTCGGGTAAAAACAAAAAGGAAATCGGGAGTCAGTAGAAACAACATGCTCAATGTACGAAAAATGGGCGGTCAGGTAGAATTGCACAAGATCAAAGGAGAAGACAGTTCTTCGTCTCTAGTTGGTCAAACTCTGTCCATGTTCACTTTTAGCAGGAATTGTCTGAACCAGCTCTTTTGGATGGTTCTTAGAGGCAAACTTAGTTGGTGAACAAGGTTTAAGGTATTTGGACTGGCCAATTTTGCACACGGCAGTGCCACGGCATGGCACTAGGCAGAGCAGTAATTGCAGCTTTTAGAGATCAGGTGTGTAAGTACAATTAACACATAGATACAGCCAATTGATGATGAAGCACACAGCAGTATAAAATATACTATTTATTGGCCTTAAACATAAATGCAAGTAAAACTGAAAAATACTATACACTATAAAACACTCTTATATACACATATGCATATACTGTTAGCAATCTGTAACGGAGACTTCACAGCACTCCTCCAATAGAGTTAAACGCAATTCAAAAAAGCAATGCACAACTTTAACAGTAAAGGGGCATGAGAAGAGAATAATAAGCAATTAATTGCATCTGACTCGAGTAGTTCTTCCCTAGCAGGTAAGTAAATTATTCAGAATCTCAGTCCAAAGTTGTTTTTGTATAACGCTCTTCATGCTGGACTCCAGCCTCAAACGTGTGACTGGGAAAGTTCCAAAGTACAAGTATTACAAAACCCTTCAGGTAAGCAACAACATGTCTTTTAAAAGCACCACTTGAAGAAATCGGGTAAGTCAGCAAAATGTAGGGTACACTCTTAAAACCACCACACCAGTGGTTAGTTGCCTAGAGGGGAATCATTAGCTAGAATTACACCCTTCTCAGTCGGCTCACTGTGGTGCTATGGAGTGGACTTTGCGCCCCCCATGCAATCCTTATGGGGAAATGGGATTCAAAAAAGATAAGTACACTTGCACCACTTATTCCAGGTCTCTAGGGGGCCTCCCTTAGGGCAACCAGAATTTCTGGGAATACTTACTACTGTCATTATTTCCGTCATTGGGGGTTCAGGGGTCCGAGATACAGTGGCTGAAGATGGTGTTGGGAATGGGTTGTGGCAGTTTCAATCTACAGTTATGAGATGGCTTTGACAGACTTGCAGCTGGCAGGCCTGAGACCTCAGGACAGCGCACACAGCGATTCCCGCAATGAGGATGCTGATGGTCCATCCTCATTTCAGTAGGGTGGACCCTTGGTACAGAGCTGGTGAAGAAACCCTGGTTAGGGGTCAGCAGGTCCGACTTGTGGTGGCGGCAAGGAACATGCCCCAGTAATGCCCTCTTCGCTGTTGAGAGCAGCAGCAGCGCTGTTCATTGGCCACAACTCGATGATCTGCAGAATCCCAAGCTTCTGCTTAGGACAGTGACTGTAGCAGCACAGTTGCCTGGTCCAGTAATTGTTCAGCTTCCCGGAAACAATGTCTCCCCCTTAATGAAGTTCCAGATCTTTCTCTGTTGTCAATAGTTCAGTGTTGCTTAAGTGGAGAAAGATGTATCTAGTGTGTTGAAAATTAAAAAGCCTTTGTCATAGACATATCTATAGACATTTATGTGCAATAGATAAACACTTTGTGGGATGTTTTTACAGGGCGATTATCTAGTTTGGGGGAATTTTCCACCCACCCCAAACAAGGTACATAAGTCTCCTTTATTTAATACAGTTATTTTTATGAATCTGGGACCCCCAATTTAATAGCATTGATTCCTTGGAGCTTCCCTCCCCTTTCGGGCCAAGAAACACACAGGGTTGCAAAGATGGTATATTTATTAATCAAATAGAAATAATTGAAACAGATTACAGATAAACACATTGTTTCTTCATAAAAGGCCAATGATAAGAAATAATCAACAGATAAGTCACTTCTGTTTTAGTGCTGCAGTTGTCGAAATAGAGACTTTATTAACATACACCTCACCATAGTTATCTATGCATTTAATTAACTCTCAGCATGCACGCACCATGGATTGAGTGCATGAGAGTCGAGGAGAAATCCTTCATTTGTGAAAAACAACAAATTAGTTGTAAATATCTCTGCCTATCAAATTCTCGCTACTTCCCCTTCTTTCAAAGCCGATACCCCCCCACCCCTTTTCTCAATAGACAGATCAGTGTTTCAACTCAAGTGTAAAAAACTATTGGACCTTTGGGTATGTGAATGGCTTGTAGAAAAGAAAATGTATGTTCAGCAGAATGTTGGCAAAACTCCCTTCATTGATGTTTCTAATAAATTACTGTTTAAAATGTACCTTTCTCCCCTTCAACGGGCACCTTGAACAGCGGAAAGAAATTTACCATGAAGAATCACCCTCTCCTATAATTTTTGAGCAACCCTGAATTATTAACAATATTCTGCTTGATGGTATACCCTGGAATTGATTCCGTTATCTTCTTTTTATAGATATGCACACAGTGAAAGGTCCATTTAACTCCCTGATAAGTCTTCTGTGCTAGACGTCATTACACAGAGAAAGAGTGAGGGAATCTCACTGCAGAGACACCATTGGACCCAATATATTAAATATATCTAGTTCCAGAAGCACATATGCTTTTGAAATGTTCCCTAACTTCTCAGAGTGCACAATCATGTATATATTCCCACCCCTCAGAACTAACAAAGAACAGAGCCAGGATTGTATCTAATTCCTTTTGAAGGATCTCTCCCCTCAGGATTACTTCCCCTTTGGAGCATACTTGCATATTAATTTCTTTTGGCTGATTCACAGACAGGAGGGCTCCCCCTCTTAAGGACTGCTTCAATACCCCCTCCAAGAACAGGTGGGCATCAGCCACTAAGATAAGTTCAGCTCTTCTCTACAGGCTGTCTGCTTTCTCTTCCACTGAAGAAGGCCTGGGACTTTAACTCCTGCTAGGCATCACTTTAAGGGTGCTGGTTATAATCCTAAACTAGTCCAAAAGGAGAGCAATCTATCCCTGCTCCTTCACGTTAACAATTCTTCTTTCTCTCCATTAGTCAGTGAGTGAGCGAGGGAGTCTGTCAGTGTTTCTACATTGAGTGAGTGTGTGTTGAATCTTATATTGAAGAGGAACCCCAGCTTTTTGAGGTGTGCATACGTTCCCCAATCTAATTCAGCAATGTATGTGATTGGACAGTGTTCCAAAAGTGACATCACAGTAGACCTTCCCCACCCACATCATTGGCCATATTAATGAAGGAGGCAGTCTGATGGGGGTAACTGCTAAATCCATTTTCCCTCCCATTTAATGTGATGTCATCGCAGGGATGTCTTGCATTAAATATTACCACATTCCTATAGAATGAATTCCACACATATTACCACTTTTCTAATGCTCAATACACATGTGCTAATGTCCCTAGAAGAATGTGAACATAACCCAACAATGAATGTTATGGACTTACTTAAAGAACTAAATATTCACCAGTAAAGGTTAAAAATTAAATAGCTAACATACAAATCCAAATTTGTGCCTGTATTTCCTAAGGACAATATAATTGACACCTTCCACCAAGCTGTGCTGAACGACATTCATAGACTCGCGGATGTATCTAAAATGAAAGGAAAACGGAGTACTAATTTATCAATCGCCGGACAAAATGCCTTGCAGAAATTATCATCTAATGATTCGCGAGTAATTAAAGAAGCTGATAAGGGGCGTGGGGGGGGAGTGTGGTGATTATGGATACGCATGACTACATTACAATGGGTTTGGAACACCTCAACTCCCCTGGATGTTATGAGACACTCCCCTCCAACCCTATTTCACACCTAGGCACGGTAGTAAGTTCACTGCTGTCCAAATGGTACTTACACGGCCTCCTTACTGATGTGGAAAAACAATGTCTAACTGTTGTTGGACCAGTAATGCCCACAGCTTATTTTCTTCCGAAAATACACAAACCCTTTACTAAGACTTGAGGAGGGCGAGCCCTTCATCTCAGATGTCATCAAGAAGTGGTACGGCGAGGACCGTCTTCCTTTTAGCCTCGCGCCGTTGGTAAAGGAAACCTTCCTTCTTCTCTTTGGGGCAGAGCTGGAAGAGCTTGGATGCCCTGGAAATCATGGCATGGAAGGATCCAATTTCGTCGGGAGGGGGCGACGGGGGACACGTCCCGTCGTCGCCTCCGTCGTCATCTGTACCTGTCGTAGCCGTGTCCGTGCCTGTATCATCCCAGTGGGTAGTAGACCGGGGGGAAGGCAGAGCAGGCCGCAGAAGTGGGAGAGGTGGCGGAGGATGCGTCGTCCTCTTCTTATGCGGTGGACTTTCCGAAGGTCCTGGCTCCGGTTCCCCCGTCGGGTCTGGCTCAGTTACCTCCGTCGGGGGGAGGGGCAACTTTGTCCTTATCTCCGAGCATAAGGACTGAATCGCTGACAAAATGGCCGCCGAAGTGTCCTGTGGCACCGGAAACGACAGGCGCGAGGGCTCTTGAGGAACCTCGTGACGGCACCGCCGCTCTCGTCGTCGCCCTCGCCGGGATCCCTCCCGATGGGCTGGGCCTCCTCCACAACTTCGATGAGCTCTTCTTCAGAGGTCATGTCCGTATCCACGATGACCACCTGCCCCTCCCCCTCCTTTTCCAACGGGGACTTCGTGGGGGTCTTATCGATGGGCCTGAAAGACGACTCCCTCCGCGGTGGCAGGGAGACTCTGGATCCTGAGGTCGCCTCCACTGGCGTATCCTCCACAGGCTGAGCCTGGGCCGCTGCAACATCCTCGATCGAGGTCTTAGCAGGGTGAATTAAGGCCATCGTCACCTTCTGTATGCCTGGGGCCTTCACCTTGGGGGGAGGGTCCGAGCCTCGCTCCCCCTCTGCCGGAATCTTCGAGATCGATCGGGGCCTCTCCAGAAGCTTTGCCAGGTTCTCGGACTTCCTCTTACCCGAGCCAGAGCGTTGGCTCGTGGTTGATGGCGCCGGGGAGGATGCGCCCTGCCTGGCAGCCAAGGAGCCCGACCGTTCGGTGCTCCCGGTGCCCGTAGACTCTCGGTGCTTGGCCTTTTGTTGGGCCCCCGTCGCCGGGGCGCCCTCACAGGACTTAGAAGACCGCTCAGACTTCTTTTTCTTCTTCTCGCCTGACGGGCTCTTCCCTTCCAGCCAGTTGGCGAGACGGAAGTGGCGATCCTTCATGGTCCGCTCCGACATGTTCCCACAAAACGCACAATCCTTCTCCACGTGCGTCTTGTCCTCATGGAGACAGTAGAGGCATAACGAATGCTCGTCCTCCTTGAACACATTCTGAAGCTGGCATCCAGGGCAGGTCCTGAACAGCTTCCCGGGCGTCGAGCTTCCTTTCTCCTGGGCCATGTCCAGGGTAGGCCTCGGAACTTCTGGAATCCTCCAAAAGCGTAACTCGACGAAATCTTCACCCTTGAGGGGCGTAGAAAAATCCGAAACGGGTCCCCGTTGATCGGATGTAGAAACGGTGGAGCTTGAGGCTCAATTTATCCAAAAAATGAGAAAAATCTCCTGAAAAAGCGCAAAAACGCAGCAAAAGCTCGGGAGCTACAGCACGAGGCCTCCCAACACTTGAACGTGCGGTAAAAATCTGAGGATGGCTGCCAGAGGTGGGGCTTAGGGAGAGGGCAGTCATTGGCTGGGGGCAGTATGACCCAGAGACCAGTGATTGGTTACTACTAAGAAAGACAGATCAGAAACTGATACTGATTTTTTCTATACCGAGGATTCCCGGCCTGACGACGGGGAATATTCATGAGCATGTGAATCCATGCCAGACCCATGCTGGAGAACAACAGTTACAGGTAAGTAACTTGATCCTTCTTTTATTAACTGCAACACTAAATTCTGCATGTACTGCATTATGTGCACATGTGGACAGCGCTATATTGGCAGCACAATTCGGCCTTTAAAGATTAGAATATGTGAACATCTGTCCACCATCTCAAGCCAGGAGTCTAAATATCCCTTGGCTACCCACTGGCAAAAATCTCACCAAATGGATAACAAAGCACTAATTAGATTTGTGGGCATGGTGAAAGGCTCTCTAGCACAACGAGGTGGCAACCTTGTTCTCAAGCTTAGACAATTGGAAGCCTGCCTTATATGCCAATATCACACTGGCACATGGACTCAACACAGACCACAAATTATCTGTATTCCTGTGAAGCAATGTACAGTAGATGTGTTACATGTGATGTGTATCTGAATTTATGAATTGGAACTAAATTACTTTGATAATAGATGGATCTCATCCACGACTGGAGATTCATGTTGCCTTTTACGGATGCAAGGAAGTTAGTCCTTGTATTTAACTATTTGTATACTGACGGTGCCAGCCGTAGATCTCCTTGGCTCACCATGTCTGAAGAGAAGGTATGATTATTTACACTGATTTGAGTAAATCACCACCTTAATTAATTGACTTAGTAAGCTAACTTTGACAATGTTTACCTTTTGGTCTTAATTTCTGCCTTGATACCCCTTTCCCCCTTTTAATGAGTGGCCCCGGAGTCTGCTTCCTTATTCATACTATTCCAAAATTTCTTTTGAGCGGTTCCCTCATGCTAGCGGCTTTTATAATTATATTAACTCCTGTGGGCCGTAATATTGCTGGCCAACTTCACGTGTTATAATTGCAATACAATTTCAACTATTAACACTCGGCCATTTTATACACCCAACATGGCCGCCCACAAGAGCCACACGCCAACTAGCCTTGCGCCAATGCTTAAACAGAAGCAAGTTCTTGCCGCGCGTGGCTCCATCCACGGCATTCATGCGGAAACGCTGGTAAGCGAGGTCTTTCACGCATGTCCCTGACACAGACTATCGGGCTGTGAATGCGCACGAGATCGTCTAGCCAAACTCTTCAGACTAATTAGTGTACTTTCTCCCCTTCACCTCTTTACTGCACCAATGTGATTTCTAATCGCCCAACGGGTTCAAGAATTTCTAATCGCCCAAAAGGGTTCAAGAATTTTCAACACTCAATAGATTTCATCTATCTCGCAACAGCGCTAATATAGGTATGTGTAACCTAATATATTCTAGCAAATCCTTGACTAAAATGATTAGTTAGTAGCAAGTCCATTGCATTGCCTTGTCAGGGATAGCACAATGCTTCATTTACAGTGGAGCCCATTGTTTTGAATACTAAGAACGGCATAATTCACATTTACCAAATGGTAATTGGCACATAGCCTCCCAACGTTATCGGCACATTGCCCTATGCACTTTATTCACATGTCTCTTATTGATAACCATCTTCACCATGCCTCTCTCTAGTGTCATGTACGACTCCCAAGAAATTCTAAGGTACAATACCAGCCTTGCAATATATTTCCGTGCATTCGGTATAAGTGAACATGTTGAACCATGATGGATTTTATACTAATATGGCATTTTTTCTTGTTATCTTCTGCTTTGTCGTTTTTCTCTGGCATATTGCATCCACTTCAAAATGAAAATCCGGTAACATTGAATTGATAATCAACATCCTTTTCTATATGGGTTTTGATGCAATGGTCATTTTAATTTGCTTTGTGAGCAACTGCTTTATATTTTAACTTTGGCAACTGTTTATGATCAATTTGACTGTCTGAATAATGGTTTGTGTAACTCACCCACTGTGCCTCCTTTGTGTTTTGGTTATATTGCACTAACTACTACTTATGGTGCATTTCTGTACTGCTGATGTATGTTACTCGCAGCCTCAGAGGAAGAGCCTTACAGCTCGAAACACGTGTCAGGCTGACTTGTACTCAATTAAACTGTGCATATCTTGCATTGATTTTGTTGTCTAAGTGCGCAGTGTGAAAGCAAACAATCCCTTTTGTGCACACTTTTCTAATTTGCCCTCCAGATTCTTCTCTCTATCCCGAATCAATTAGTGCAATTCTCATCATAATAGTGCAAATAGTTATTGAGTTATCCATTTTTCTATTGAACTCCCTTCTACATTTATATTCAAATTATCTCAAAGCAACATGCTCATCCCTGGGGGAATGCTATGACATATTCACTAGACATCACAGTTCATATTTCATTGGTTTATCAAACTCCTATCAACAATCCATATTCTCATCATCTGTATGTTTCCTAATCCTGACTCTTTATTTCTGTAAATGAAAATGGACACACACAGCAGTAGAAAATGCAAATCTGTTTTTCTTTCTATAACTTGCTGTTCTCTTTCTCCACAGGTTGAGTAGTTCCCTATTTTAATAAAAGTTGCAGGTTATTTTCTGTTAATCTCAGGCCTTGTCAGTTATGGTTTTGAGCGGCTGAAAAACATTGCACATTTAAATTTTGCATGTTTCCCAACTGCTGTGCGCAGGCCACAGCCCACTTATTGTCTGTTAAGTTTGCATTTTTATTCAGTGGCGATTTCTTCACAACTTCTAACATCAGTCTGTAAATACCATTAATGGTTAGTTGGTGACTGGTGTAACAGGACAAATGCTGAATGCAACACTTCAAGTATAGCTCTCTAGTCTGTTAAATGGGCCCTGCAAGTACATTCTGCTGCGCCATGCTCGTGCCAAATTGGATGGATTTCTGTAATAGTTTGATGAGCCAAGCGCATACATGGCTCTTTGTCTGTTGCTCTTTGAAATTAGATGAAAATCAATGTCATTGCCGGCCTCTCGCCCTACACGTGTGATCAGGCATTGTTCACACTTACTGTAGGATTTAAAACGTTCGGCCTTTCTGCCGCTCTATTGCTGGCCTGTCATCCGTTGATCAATGCATGTTTTGTTCTTTCCATTTTTGTTTAGCAAACACGAAAGCTCGCAGTGATGACTTTGCAAAAAAGAACGGACTTCAGAAATATGACTATGTGTTGCACCCAAGAACCACAGGCTTCACTTTCATCGTGGAACGCTTGAGGGAAGGTAATGAAAGCCTTTTCACTAATCACTCGCCACAGACTATTACTTCACCAGCACAGGTAGCACGCCCCTAAGCAAACTAGACTGGGCTCATTAGAGCCTTAAGGAACAGGCAGGATTTTAATGAATTGTTGTATGCCAGGCACGTGCATTGGAAAGACATGTATGTTACCATTTTACAAGCTTAACGAGTGCCCCAATGTAAATATGATTGCTATTATTAACGCCATTGCAAGGCAGTTTTGCACGACGGGTATGTTGGCTGAAACCGAAAGTGTGTGTGATGTTGCTCTTGGATCTATGGAACTAGGATCTCCTTCCTATATGTACTAAGGTTTAGACAATATTTAGTTATTGATGCCCCAGGCACTTTACAAAATGGGCATACATTCAGTGTCATAGAAGGAAATCATAAATACTTAAGAGCTCTTCTTTCCCACACTGCATATCCGCTGTCTCTACACTACAACTTTTTGCATTTTTTTTGTTTAACATGTAATCGAAACCAGTTTGTAGCTATGAAAAATTACACGTATATGTTGCTTTATTTTTTTGCCCACTAACGAGGCACCAACTAAGTAGGCTCCATCTTAGTAAAATAACACTGCATTTATGCATCCAAAAAAGTGTAAGAACCATCGTATTTGTAGTCCATGATTCCTTCTCTCACCATCACTTCTACTCCGCCACAGTACAAACTCTTCCATCCAAAATAGTTCACGGACAGTGCTTCATAATACTTAGCGAGTAAAAGGATGACCACATAAAGCAGAGTAAACGAGGACTGTACAGCGATGAACGGACTCTGGCGTGATATTCTTTCAATTTTTGGGATTTTAGGATTTACTTTGCACGGAACATTTACTTCTGTAAATTAAGCAGGTTTAACCATTGAGCAAGGTACACTGGATTTGTGTTTCTTGCAAGCATTTGCTGGAATTCGGCTTAGGTACTCTCTGCATTTCATCCTTACAAAGTCTATACACAAGTCCATTTAGATGGTTAAGAGTAACATCTGCGTTTACAATGCCATGTAGAGACTGTCTTTTAATGTGTTGCAATGAGTTTATGCCTAATGCCAGGTACCTCTAGAGGATAGGTGCCCCTGGACCTATTGCTGTAAAATCCAGGACAGGTAAAACGGAACATTTTGGACAAAGATTGGATAAGGATTGGTGAATCTAGGGCTAAATATAGCCTGTGTAGAGAAATAACTACAGAATGTAAAAAGAGGGGAACCCTCCAGAAGTATTTAATACAGTCCCCAGACAGTCGGTATAGAGACACCTGTATAAGGTTCATATTTAATCTCTTGCTGATGGGCGTGCTGTTTTTGGTACGAGGTCTTGGGGAAACTGTACTTTGTCGCTTTTGTGGTTCTTCAACAGAAACTCTAAAACATCTAATAATTGTGTGCCCAGCCTTGCTACATTTGTGTATGAAATCAATGTTTGAACTCAGATCATTTCTGGAGATACATTCTGCAAGTCTTGCCATCTTGATCGGTGTAGTCAATTTTTGGAAGACCATGAAGATTACATGATGGTCAAAGAGAAGCCTGTGGGGCAAGGAAAGGGGAGGAGAGTGTGATGTAAATTGTTAGGGATGTCAAGTATAATCTGTTTCTTTGTTTTGCCTTGCCTCTTTTTCCTGTTTTATCAGGTATTGTAACTATGACTTTTACATGTGTTTTATCTTTTGTACTGGTGAGATTGCTTTTCTTCAGTTTTTATGTCAGCTGAGTTGCATAAGGTTTTGTAATTAAACCAGTTAAAAGAGAAAAAAAATAGTGACCTTGTCAGAGTGGAATGTAAGAGCGCGAAAGGGAGGGCTGTTCAGTTGTTGCTCCTTTATTTTGCCTCATATAGAGACATCTAGATTCCCATAAAAACAGAAATGGTTTGATAGGTTAGCCTACGTCACCACCCAACCCGCTACAGCCCTGCTACATACGGACTGTTTTAATGACATTGTAGGAAACACATGTTAAACAATGTTCATAGTAAAAATTTTATAGAAACTACTCAACGAATTAAGCACTGGATGCTGAGATCTATGTAACTTGCAAGTAAAATGTGCTCCACAGTTTACATAATAAGTATCATTATATTGGGTATAATATCTTTTATGTAAATAACTCCTACTACTGCTACACACACACACACACACACCTCTTTTACAAAAGAAAACAGTTTGCATTTTATCCAAGGTTGATCATGTTTACTATACATGACAGGCTCGTTTTGAGTCCAGGAACATGATGCATATACTTAATAAAGCTTTACATCTGTGATGCAGTCCTTCCTGGATTCTCAAAGCAAGCTACTGTTATGCCTACGTAATTATGCACAAAGCCTGGGAGAACCAGTCTGCTTTAGCGTTCATAAAATGCACTACAAAGATAGCTGTAGTTTGTACACTGTGATAAAGTTTGTAACGTTGTTTACACTCTTAAATCATGCAGCTTTTTTGTGGTTCCCTCTACTTCTCAGTGACACTGTCTACCCTTTTCCCACAGGAGTTAGAATCATGCAGCGATATACTGGCCATTTATTTCATGCTTGACTTGTGTTCACCTCAGATAGACTCACATTTCTTAAACCTCTCAGTCAGTCAGCAAATATAATTAGAGGTGTGTATGTGCATGCACGCACGCTTCGGCCCATATAACACAATCCCAATAGTTTGTGCAGCACAAGAGGAAATTGTTCTCGTTTAAGGTCCATGTAATGAACAAACCATTGCCAACAAAAGAAATTGAGCAAATAAATATATATTGGTTGCTTAAATCAGATGAAACAATAACTGAATACATCTAATTTCATATCAAATGATCTATGATGGTTAGTAACAGCAGTGGTCAAAGTGAGCCGGAGCTATCGGTAGCAGAGTACCCACTAGTTTTATCTTTTTACAGTGCCACTGATTTGTACAAGAATTTGCACCATTCCAAATCATACCTCTTCATTTTACCACCCTACAGCAGTACATTCACAAAGCCTCAATTACATTTCGGCCTGGATGAACTCTATATCTGCCACCATCTAATCTATCTAATGCTGGAGGGCATTCTGCTAAAACTAAAGAGTCTCTTGCAATATTCATCTCCACCTTCTTTTTGTAAAACATGTCAAGTTGTTATTTCAAGTTAAGATGTTGAGCTTAGATGTTACAGTTGATAAAGGTCCAAGCCGTTTCCACAGGAATTTATTTTATTATTGGGGTCTACATGTGATTTGCCCCCTCATGCCACTGGACAAGTGTGCAGTTGTAGTAAGAGCCTTAGTGACTGGTCTATCGGACAACTGTAATGCACTCCTGCAGGATACTTAAGGACCACAGACTATTCATCCCTCAGAATCTGTCAGACCACAGGAGATAAAGGATTTTCAGTTTTGGGTTTCAGTCTTTGTAATAAATTACCAAATTGTATTAATGACAGCACACATGTGACTATTGGGGGGCCCCTGTTGAAGCATCTGCTGTTCAGATAGTTATTAAGTATGGGTTCCAGCAGAGATCAGATCAGCGACTATAGGCGATTCATTTCACTTGGGACACATTTAAAAGTTTCTATTGACTGACCATCTGAGGGGCATTGATGAAAAACGATAGACAGAAGACCTCCTTCTGTTACCAGTTCCACCCAATTCGCTGTCAACCTGCTGAAACATGTGTTGCACCTTGCTCCCCCCACCCCATCCAGTTTCCCCAATATTTTATAGCACTCTTCTACCACTGACTAAAACAAGGTATTTACGCTTTACAGTGGTGAACAGTCTTTTCAGCTAGGTTACTGAGGCTGTCTTTGACTCTTACTAACAAACCCAGTCTGTGGCCTTTTCTGATCTCAGTCAGGACAACACATATAAGACGTTGCTGCCTGACCTTCCAAAATGGCCGGCGCAACGTGGCATGAGAGCGAGGCTCTCGGTTGCTAGGCAACCTAACACAACATCCGTAGGACCGCCCCACCGGCAAGGTGGAAGCTGGCGGCGGAGCAAGGCCTGGATTAAGGCCACCACCCCCTGTTTGCCCCTGTTCGCTCCGGTTCTTTAGGATGTCTCACCATACTAATGAAATGACAAGCCCCTGCATACTACTCAGAGCTGTTTCCACGCAACAATACCAAGGTGAGATACAGCCACCAGTCGTATATCAACCATCTATCAACACCAGGTGCATGCGTTTGCTATCGCGCCGCTGAAATGTACAGCAACCTAGCATCCCTGTCACTCTAGCACACTGCAATAAACATACCGGCGCCAGGATGCCTCCACCAGCCCATCAACCGTACAGTTACCCCCCTAACAAAAGATCCAGCACAAACTATCTGCCCATGTCTAACAAGGAGACCAATGCTACATATGCTCTCCCTTCCCGCTACTAGCAACACCTATGCTGCTACTAAAGCCTCACTCCTCCTGCCCCAAGACGCGGTGCTCGCACTACCTCCATAGTCACTTGTACTGAAGCAAGCTATCCCCATGATTCCACTAATTCTATTCATACCGTACTGCCAGCTAATATTGATGTATGTACTGCTGTAAGTAAACCTAATATTGATGCATGTACTGCTGCCAGCAAACGCCATGATTCCAATGTTGTTCTTGATGCCGTATGTGTCCCCCCTGATATTACCAAAAGCCCACCGAACAGCACACACCTTAAATCTCACTGATCAACACACGTTCTATTAATGCCCATTCCCTAGATATTCACAACCTCATCTCCACCCATGAGCTTGATATCCTTATGATAACCAAATCATGGCTTCATGAAGCTTCAGGCCCTGCTCTATCTCTAGCCCTACCACTAGGATACACCATCAGACAAGACCGCACTACCCTAGGGGGAGGAGTAGCCATTATAGCTATAGACTCCCTTGCAATCCGGAAAATAGGCAAAGGTTATATAGAAACCAGTGACTATCTGCTCACCAAAATTAAGCTATCAGACCACTGCACCATCACGATGCATCTCATCTACCGACCACCTGGCCCTATAGGTGACTTCCAAACCGCCCTCACTGACCTCCACTGACGACCTGAAACACACCATGAAAGCCATGCTACTATGGGACCTCAATTTAGGACTCAATGACGCCAACGACCCTGCAGCCAAAGCACTCAACACAGCACTCGGACCCCTCGGGTTTCCGAACACCATCACCACACCCACGCACATACAAGGTTGAGCCCTGGATTGGATAGCCCAGCATAACTGCTCTATCACTGTCACAGCTAACACTCCCATCCCATGGCCAGACCACTTCAACATCTCCACTGCCAAAAGTAAAAAAAACACCAGAGCCACCTCTGCCCAAAGCACTTACCAGAAGCTCCCGGCAGCTCACCAAGGATAATCTTATCCCATTCCTAGTTGGGCCAGCATTCTGACCCCATTCTCAGCTGACCCAGAGATCCTAGCTAAATCGTACAACACAGCCAATTGGGCAGCTGTCGAAGCCATTGCATCACTTAAACCTCATAAGGCCAAACCTACCAGCCACACCAAGGCTTGGTTCACCCCAGACCTCATCGTACTCTGTTCTAAGAAGCGTGCAGCGCTCACCCTATGGCAAACCACACGCACAGATGAATCAAAACTTGACTTTAAATCCAAAGCAAAAGAGGACAAAAAAAGCTATCATCAATGCTAAAGCCATATCATTCGAAGCCAGAATCCAAGAAGCACAATCCAATACCAAAGAGATGTTCTCGATTTTTAGAGACCCCCACACCAACACCTCAGAATTTCACCAAGGATATAACATGGTGTGATGATATCCAATCAGCGATGATCGGCAAGCTTAACATACTCCAAGCTAAAATTCAGACAACCAGACAAACAGTCAACATCGCCACACCTTCCGTCAACACCGCATCCCCTCCAACAGCACCAAACTCCTTCTCTTTCAAGGAAATCAAAGAATCTGATCCAATTAACATCATGAAAACCATCAAACCTTCTAATTGCAAATGAGACATATGCCCTACCACACTCATTAAGGTCTGAGCCAGCCATCTCGTCCCCTTCCTCACAGCATTTGTGAATGCCTCCTTTGCCTCAAGTAAAGTCCCTTCATTCCTCAAGGAAGCCTGGGTCCGCCCTCTTATAAAGAAACCCTCCCTGGACCCCTGCTCACCCAACAACTACCAACCAATCACCACGGTCCCCTTCTTTCTCAAAATACTGGACAAAGCAGCATACTTACAGGTACAACAATTAATTGAGGAAAACACACTCCTTGGACTACGCCATTCAGGCTTCCGCCCAGGTCACGGGACTAAGACAGCCTTACTTGACTTAAAAAACCAAATGGACGATGCAAAAGACGAGGGGAATCCTGCCCTCCTCCTCTTAGACCTTTCGGCGGCATTCGACCTCGTCGACCATCAAGTCCTATGCAACCACCTCTCCACCAAAGCCAACCTCTCTGCTAACGCCACCACCTGGATCGCCTCTTTCCTGCAAGGGAGGACCATGCAAGTCTTCTTAGACCTTGCCTCAGCCTCGCACACTCTTCTCTTATGCAGTGTCCCGCAAGGCTCCTGCATCTCGCCCACCCTCTACAACATTTTCACACAGCCCCTGTTCCTCATCCTTGACTACCTGGGTATCTCGTACACAAACTATGCTGATGATACCCAGATCCTTGTCACCCTAAAAGGAGACTATGACACTGATTCTAAGACACTTAACCACATCTACAACACAATTCAAGCTTGGATGGCAGCCAATGGCTTATGCCTCAACTCCGACAAAACCAAACTTCTCATACTCTGCTCTAAGGAGACACTCAAGAACCTTCACTCCTCTAAAGCCCTCACACCATGCATTCTCATTAGCTTGCCCCTCAACACCTCAACTCAAAACATTGGTGTCCGATATCGCACTGGGGGAGATCATGCGCACCCCGCATCGCCCCCTACCGCCCGCCTCATGTCCACACCAAAAACAAGCTCCTTAGATTACACACCTGGAGAACTCACCGACCCCACAGCCCGCACAAAACAGCCACAATACCCCCCCCCCTTGGTGCACCCACTCAACAAGCCCATCAAATGCACACTGATCAATGGCAGATCAATCCCAGCTCAGGGGCTGAAATTCATGACCTCCTGACATCCAATGACCTAGACGTACTAGCCATTACAGAGACTTGGCTCCACCCTGCAACCGGCCCTGCTCTCTCCATCGCCATCTCCTCAAGCTATACCATCCTAAGAAGTGACAGAAGCCCCATAAAAGGTGGCGGTGTTGCATTTATCTTCAAAAACACCATCACCATCAGAACCATTAGCACCAGCACTATTGCCAGCTGCAAATCCATCATCGTAAAATTTTCCTGCTCTCTCCACCAGCACCATTTGTATTTTGTATTTGTATTTTGTTTATTTATAACGCGCACCATTCGGCCCAAGGGCATCCGGGCGCAACTTGTGCAAATATACATACATACAAAGTTATATACATGAGAAGAATGCAAAGTTATACACATGAATATTATGCAGACAAAGGTAAATGCATGAATTACAGTGGGCGTTCACAGGTGAGGCATAAAAAACAGAAAATGTACAATGAGCTGAGCTCATGGATAGATGTGTAGTAAGAAAAAATTCAGTTCTGATCGAAGAGCCATGATTACGTTTTCAACTTGAAGGTGTTGAAAGAGTCTTCGGATCTGATGGTGACCGGGGGGGGTGTTCCACAGTTTGGAGGCTAGGACAGGGGAGCTCGTGCCCCCCGCTTTTTGGAGTTTGAACCTTGGACTAGATGGGCTGTGGGTCTGGGCCGTTCTTTGAGGTCGAGTGGGAGAATGGAGGGAAAGCCGGTTGCAGAGATAGGGGGGAGGCTTGTTGGCAAGGCATTTGTGTGTGAGGGCAAGTGTTTTCATTGAGATTCTCTGCTTGACAAATAGCCAGTGTAGGTTAGTTCTGGATTCGGATATGTGGTGGTTTCTTGGGATGTTTAGGGCTGCCCTAATGGCATTGTTCTGGGTGATTTGTAGTTTATTCAGATTTACTTGGCTAGTCCCTAAGTAGAGGGCACTACAATAGTCCATTTTGGACATAATGAGCGCTCTGGCTAAGGTGACGCTGTTCGGAGTGGTCAGAGACGGTCTAGCAGCTGCAATAAGTTTACATGTGTAAGCAGAAGCTGATCTGACTGCATTTGTTTGCGTCTTTAGAGACTTTGATGGTATTTCCATCAATGGTAAATGACTGGTAGGACAGATCTAGTTTGCTAAAACGTTGCGAGGAGCCCAAGATGAGGAGCTCCGTCTTGTCGTCATTGAGGCATAGTTCGTGTTGGGCCATCCAGGCCTGGATGACCAGATAAATGTCGTTCAAGGCCTTAGTGTCAACTAAATAATTGCCAGTGATGGGTATGGGTATGAGTATCTGGGTGTCGTTGGCCTAGTTGGTATAGGAGACACCAAGATAATCAAGTACATCAAAGAGCAGTTTAGTGAGAACGTTGTAAAGTGTGGGTGACACGCAAGATCCTTGGGGCACTCCACAGTGAATTGGAGCGGGGTTAGCGGCTGCGGAGGGTGAGAAGACCCTCATGGATCTGTTGCTCAGAAAGGATTTGATCCATTCCGTGGCTGAGTCCGAGAAGTGGGCAGCAGAATGAAGGTGTCGCATAAGATTTGGTGGTTGACCAGATCAAAAGCCGCAGAGAGGTCTAGGAGAAGTAACATTGCTAGTTTCCCATTGTCTTTCAAGACCGCAATTTGGCATTTTAAATCTATCGGAGCCGTTTCAGTCCCATGTCTGGGGTGGAATCCGGATTGCTGTAGGCCAAGGAGATCATTGGACTCCAGGTAGTCTTGAATCTGTAGGTATGTCGCACGGTCTAAGATCTTCAGCAAGAACGGGACGGTGGTTATGGGTCTGAAATGAGTAGGTATGCTTGGGTCTAGGGGTGGTTTGTTAAGCAAAGGCATCACCCATGCGTCCTTGAGGTTATCCGGGACAGTGCCTGTTTTAAAAGAGAAGTTAATGAAGGCCGTGATGAATGGGGCCAGTTCGTGGGCAGATTCCTTAATGATAGGAGCAGGGCACAGGTCGCCTTGGCAGCTTGAATGTTTGATTCTCTTGATGATGTCTTCTACCTCAGCAGTGGGGAGAAGGCAAAAGGTTTAATGTTAGGAGAGTCTAGAGAGGCGACCCTTACAGGGATAGGTGGACGGTTTTCCAGCTTTAGGCTGTCTTGTTTGTCTCTAATTTTAGATTGTAGGGTACAGATTTTATTCAGTAAAGCGAACTGGATGTTAGCACACCATTTACTGTCTTTAGTGCAAGTGTCGGGGGGAGGGTGGCTGGAGATTCGAGTTCTTTTAGGATTCTAAACAGTTCTTTTGTGTTTGAGTCTGCTTGTAAAATGTGGTTATTAAGGGACTCCTTTTTGGCAGTGATAATGGCATCTTTATAGGTGAGGGAAGCAAGGAAGAAACCGTCTTTATGCCCATCAGAGGGGTGACTTTTCCAACAATTTCCAGCGTAATATTTAGCTTTGCAAAGCACTCTCAACTGTGGTGTGAACCAAGAGTTGCGATGTGCACGTGGTTTAGACTTCCTGAGTTTGATAGGGGCGATAGAATTTATAGCCGAAATCATACTATGATTGTAGTTGTCTGCTAAGGATGTAGGGTCGGTGCAGGAGTATGTGGCGGCATTGAGAGATGGGAGTAACAATGGGAGAAGTTTTTCCTTGGTTATGTCCCTTTTATTTCTCGTGGGGAGGGCTGGGGCTAACACAGTCGGGGCACGCGGGGCTGCTTCAATATTGAAGGTGATGATGTAGTGGTCGGACCATAGGCAAGGGGTATTGGAGAGGACGTTAATAATACAGTTGAATCCTACTAGCCGGTCAAGTGTCCTACCTTTAGTATGGGTTGGTTCTTGAATGTGCATGGTAAAACCGAAATCAACTAGTACAGTCTCCAGGTCAGATGCAGTGGAGTCTTTAGGGTCGCCAAGACCCAGATTAAAGTCACCTAAGATGATCATTTGCGAATTAGTTTGTTTTGTCAAGGAGAAGGGTGGATATTTCGCCAACAAAGGAGGGTGCAGGACCTGGAGGTCTATAGATAAGGAGGAGGGTGGCGGTTTGGTTGGGCATTAGTGGTAGTTTGACTGAGAGTAGTTTGGCTGACTCAAGTTTGGATTTGGTCGACACTCTTAGACTGAGAGCGTTTTTGTGAATGAAGGCCACTCCCCCGCCTCTAGATTGGGCGGAGGTGCGGTTGCATTGTGTGATAGCGTAGTCTGGCGGTAAGGCCAAGGACAGTGAAGGTCCGGATGCGGCATGTAGCCATGTTTCAGATATGGCAATAAAGTCCAGTTCTAAGGTTGTGATGAGGTCTGTGATGTGTAGTGCGTGAGCTGGAAGTGATCTGGCGCTGATAAGGGCGCCCTTGATCTGTGGCAGTTTGGCTACTGTGGTAGTTGATTTCAACGTAGTGGTAGGTGAGGGTGAGTGAGGTAGTATATGTATAGTGTGTTTGGAGCTATTGCTGCAAGTGTGTAGTAGGCGGAATCTTGAGCCAAGTCTCATGTTTCTAAGCAAGAGGGAGCAAGGTTGATTTGGGGTGGGTTTTCTTGCAAAGTGGTATCTCCCCCCACCTCATTTACTGCCCCCATCAGCTTTTTGAGGAAGACCACCTGAAAAGCATTTACCCCTCCATCAAGCCCAACGGCAAACTCATAATCCTAGGAAACCTTAACCTAAGCCTCACTGACCCCACATACTACCATCCCTCCAGCCTAGCTTCATTGATGCACCAGCTGGCTTCATACAATGGTCCCTTGAGCCCATCCATTCCCAAGGCTGCACCCTCGATTAGGTTGCCGACTCAACTGCAATGTCACCAACCCCACCACCACACACTGCCCTTGCCAAAGCATACAAAAATAAGATCCTCACTGCCAAAGCAAACTGCTACGACAGAATTGACAATGCCAAAATCCAGCTCTCGCAAGCTCTTTTCAATCCTGCGAGAGCTCGAGTCACCCATTGCCTGTTTCCCCGACCTGACCATAGACAACATCTGGTGCTCCAAAATTCAAGACCCCCTCACTGTAAAAATGTGCTCCCTCAAGGAAAAAATCCCCCTCCAACAACTAGCCATGCACTCCAAACCACTCCAGCCCTCTTCCCTTCGCACCCAGAACAACCCCAACCACCCTCAGAACTTTAGATTGGCAATATAATCAAAAGTCTAAAGCCATCCCGATGCAAAGAAGATGCCTGCCCAGTGCCAATCATTAAAGTGTGCGCCGAAAAGCTCACCCCAATCGTCACAGCCATCATCAATACCTCCTTAACCTCAAAAATTGGCCTTACATCGGGTGCTGCCCCTGCTAAATAAAAGTCCCTAGACCCCAGTATACCCACAAACTACCCCCGCCTCCCATCACAACTGTGCCTTTCATCCTCAAAATCCTTGACCAATCCGCCGACATCCAGGTACAACAAAACCTTGAGAAAAATCATATTCTGGGTATCCCCAGTCAGGATTCCACCCCAGACACAAAACTGAATCTGCCCTGCTTGACTTGAAAAATCAACTTTATGCCATTAAGGATGACAGCAAATTCGCCCTACATACGATGCTGGACCTCTCGGTAGCCTTTGACCTTGTCGATCATCAAACACTTTGCTGTCGATGCAAGGTGGTTGCAAATGTCTCACCATCAGCCAACGAGTGGATCAGATCCTTCCTGGTTGACAATCCCGCCACCTCACCAACGGCAGTAACATTGTTGGTAACCTGATAACCCAACTCATCTGCAGCTAAAACACTGGGCATTTACCTTGACTCGACTTTTGACCTCTCTCTCGCCAAGTAAATTCCATTGCTTCATCCGCCGCATATACCGCCAAGCTGCTCAATGCCAGCAATCCCTTCTTCTCCACCCCAAACCGTTTTACGATAGCAAGAGCCATCACTGGAGCCAAGCTGGGTTACTGCAATGACCTATTTGCAGGAACCTCCTAATTTAATCTGAGCAAATTACAGATTATCCAAAACAATACCCTACGTGCTGCCACAGGTCTAGCCAAGCACGATCACTGAAGCTAAAAAAAAACGCTCACTCGCTTCCGATCCGTGAGAGGATCAAGTTCAAAACCTTAGCCATCCTGCACAGATGCCTCTCCAATACTGCCACAGTCTACCTCTCTCAACAGGCCGAAAGATACACCCCTGCGCGCCCACTTAGATCTGCAAACTGCCACCTAATCAAAGTCCCCAGCTTCAGACGCAAATCCGCTGGCGTCTCGAGCTTCCCTGTCATTGCCACCAAACTGTGGAACAACCTCCCCATTGACTTGAAGGGAGATATCATACTGGACTTTCAGAAAAAACCTAAAGACCTGGCTGTTCATTTTCAAGCACCACGCTCCAAGGCCCAATCAACCACCATCTTCATCTCTGTGTACTGAGTCTTTTATACTTGACCCTCCATATACCCAACCTACATCTTTCCCATCCCCTCTCCTTCTGCTGTTCTGTCTCTTGATCTATCAATGTAACGGTGCGCCCAGATACCCAAGGGTTCAGCGCACTGTAAAAAATGCATAAATAAATACTACCAGATGCCCTTATACTGTGGATGACATAGATATATATGAAGGGCACACAGCTGCTATTATAAATATATATCGATCATCTTGAGACCTTTGGCAATTGTTTTTTTGTTTCTAAGGGTTAATACAAGGTTCTGGTCCACATGAGCCTGAACACCTCTTACCACAGATGAGTCTTCCTTACTACACGTTCTGCACACAGAGAAGATATTTTCCTAGGCAATAGTAATGGATGGTCTGGACTAATATTAACTTTGGTTTGCAGGCAAAAAATCATTTGTAATGAGTTTTTTTGATCAATGAACATCGATGCCGGTGCATGATTTGTTGCAGTGCTCCCTAAATAACACAGCCATACAAATCTATCGAAGATTTCTCTCATCTTCACTGGTCAGGTGTGTGCTGCATGCTTATTTCCCTCCTGCTTTCACACATCACTTTCTTCTATTTCTCTAAGGTAGACCGAGCACTGTATGAGTTCCCAATAGCCTGTGTGTTTCAATCTTTGATGCTGCTACTTCTTGTTATTCTTGGGCTAGAGGTTACCACTGCTCAAATCAAGCAAAAATACACAGAAAGCATCAACACTTGATTGCCGTAATACATCTTTATTAACTTTGATGGAATTATTGGTGAAGTCTATCTGAATTCTATAATCGCTGAACGTTTTTGAAAGTTATGTGAGACTAAAACATTGAAAGTATAGCCTGCTGTGTAATGCTCTCTACAATAAAGTAGTGTTGCCCTCCACAGACTAGTGTGGTATGAAGTTCGATATATTGAAGGAGGAAAATAAAATATTGTCATAAAATGTAGATTTTGTTGCAGTTATAAATAACGTGCATGTCTGTGATATAGCTTGAACGTTTTTGTTTTTACTGTGATCCATTCACTGACATTTCCAGCAACAGCCTGGCAGAGGCAGCAGTAGGCCAGGTTCACATTGTGCATTACTGACAGATGCTTGCATACAATGTTTCAACAGACAAGGGTGGCTTTTTGTCTGCACCTCTTCTTCAAACTATAATACTTGTGGGACGTAGTTAACCTGGTGCTACGTTAGACTGTAAGCATAAACCACGTCCAGCTATGACTACTGGGATCACACAATAATACAGTCACAGCATTTGGATGTCATATTAGTGTTAACTGGGAGAGAAGACTCCCACATGACAGGACCTGTGTGTAGTAGAAATCTGGCCTGTGTACCCACACCAACCACGTGGGACCATGCCCGATCAGTTGCTCGACTCCATGGAAGCAAATGACTCAAACGCCAATTCGACCTGCCGGAAGCCACCCACTTGCCCATCATGAACGCTGAATCAACCCAGCAGAAGCATTGTCTTGCCACTGACTAAACTGTCGACTTGACTTGAACCACTGTGAGACATTGACTGAACCCGTATCAATTGCTGACTCAGTCCACCGGGACCCTGCGTCTTGAGCTGACTGTTTTGACTCTCCATTGGGGAAAGTCTAGATACTGGTTTGACTGTAGTAAAGCAGCTAGAAGACTGGCTCGACACTCTTGAACCCCAAAGACGAGAAACCAGAGGTATTTTGAAGAAGTCCTGTCAACTAGGGTCCACCTTTAAGGACCGTAGTGTCTTTTAAGTCCCTTCTATGCCTTTTACAAGGCATATGCTTGATCATTGACATTGCTGCAGAAATCTTTTGCCTGCACATCCTTGCCTATCATCCCAGAATGCCCTTTATTCTCATTCTGCATTCTCGGTTTCCTTTACAGGAGCCTGTCTTTAGTATTTTTAATTAGTTGTGTGCATTGTTCATTTTTATTAAAGTTCACATTTGTATAGAGCTTTGGTTGGAGATTATTTTATATTGGTTCCCCCGTCCTCTCGTTGTTTTGCAACTGTATTAGCTCACAGTCCACCTAAAGAGTATAGCCTCTCCTCTGCCCCCGTTCCCAGAAGAGGTAAAGGAGGTTGGCAACCCTACTGATAAGGGGTTTAATGCCCACTTTTACTATCTAAAAATAGGCAAATACTCCCCAAAAATAAAAAGCGGGGGTGAACATACTCCCAACAACAAAAAAGGAACAGACACGTGGGACCGGTTCCCCTGCTTTCACTCACACAGCTCCATGGATATGTTTAGACCATTAGTGCATGTAGTACAACAGAAGGAAACTACTATATCTGCCTATTAGAATGAAGTAAACATATATTTTAATGTGCATGAATAACTGGGTGCAAAGAAATAGTTATTACAAAAGACATTTCCAGTTAATACATATTTTTACACGGTTATGAAAATATACTCCCATTGGGAATTGGATTTACATTTTTACTCCCTAAAAAAAATTCATTTTACTCCCAACTTTAAAAAATAGTGAATAAAATACTCCCACATCCGAATCTTATCTGGAGCGCACCGTCTGTGGGGCTGTCTCTCTTTCACCTTGGAGTGGGATCCTTGCTGGTACAGTAGCAGTGTGGTGTTGTCTATGTGTTTTAGACACTAGTCATCCCTTTGTGCAATCATTTTGTCGCTGTGGGAGTGTTTGTATATATATTTCTGAGGCGTGTGAATTTGCTTAAAATCACATGCTTTGCATAGGCCGACATCTAGGGGTTGGTGCAGAATATTCCATGACTTATTTTCGAAATCGACATCGACTGGGGGTGTAATACTATCCCCGCTGTGACATGTACCCGTGGTCCTTCATGTGTCGAGGTCCTTGTATTGTTTTTTTTTCTGCCATTTTGTTGATCGCATCTCTCAGAATTCCAGTTTCAGGATTACTTTTGGTCTCAGAGCCTTTAAAATTATATTATTTTAATAATTAGTCTCAGATCACGCTCAATTGAACCTACGGCACTCGCTGATGCCTTTGCAACACCCAGGTATTTCGGAGCCTCGCTGATGACCTACAATCTCTCAGAATTCCAGTTTCAGGATTACTTTTGGTCTCAGAGCCTTTAAAATTATATTATTTTAATAATTAGTCTCAGATCACGCTCAATTGAACCTACGGCTCTCGCTGATGCCTTTGCAACACCCAGGTATTTCGGAGCCTCGCTGATGACCTACAACTCTTTAGGCTTCAGCCTACATAGTAGGGAAAGTGGGGGTAAAACAGTACATTTTTAGAGAATGTCTCCACACATTTCCCCCATTATACGCTTTGTCTCAGTGTTACCTAGCGTTAATAATAGAAAAGACTCGAGGGGGGCACTGTTGAGCAGCCAACAAGATGGCTGCCTAGCCGACATCAATCCGACAACAACAGCGGATTCTTTATGCCCAGAGCCCTACAACTGTCTCTAAACGTTGCCAGGAGTGCGGGGCACGTTTATCTCCGGTATTGCAGGGTATTGGAGTCCCGTGACGGAGTTATAGCCGCCTGAGTTTGAGAAGCGGTCGAGACGGCTGCAACCCGGCGCCGTCTCGAGAGCTGAGCTGGAGACGCGCTGCCTGTTTCTCCCTAGGCGCGCGTGCGCCATATCCGCCTGTGCGGCCCCGCTGGGAGTGGCGGGTGGCCGGAGACCAGCTGCAGCCCCCCACCGCTGGCCTGAAACGCCTCGTCTGGACCCCTCTGTGCCGAGACCGGCCCGACCTTGACACAAGTGTGCCGACGGTGTGAGTGAGGCGACATCGCTGTGGGCTCTCCTGGGCCCAGTGGACGCTGGTGGCTCGATCGCGGTATGATCACTCAGGCTACCACCGACAGGCTGTGGCGCACTGTAGCGGTCGAGTCCGCATATCCATCCCCCTGCGGGCGGCGGACCCCGGCACTTGCTACTCCTAAATCATCTGGTTTTTGAACCTCTTCATACCTGAAACGCCGCAACTGCTGTGGTTGCGACCACATCCCTGCACACATATGCGCCCTTCACCAGCCTGTGGCCAGCAACCACAGAGTCCACCACACCCTGAGTGCAACACGTATGAGGCGGCCTGAGGACCACATCATTGGAGCCTCCACTGTCCCATTGTGCATTCTCTTGGGGGTTTCACTAAGCACAGTACTGCATGCCACCCTGAATCCTCCCCAAACCGTTGCAGGAACTCTGGATACTCAATTAGGATCACCTACCCATTGGCTTTCGTCATATGTCTGGCATTTGTGCCCTCACTCATGCCTCATTGCACATGCTTTCAGGAATCTGTTCATACGGTGGTGTGGCAGTACACTTGTACTACATCTGTAGACATTTCTTCGGAGGCTTGTCAAGGAAACCCATATCATAGCCACATAACTAGATGTTACCCCTGAATTGCTTGGCTGGCTCCTCGCAAGTGCACGTCAACGCTGCCAGCCCTTACCCGGCATCCTCTGTTACGCATAAACAGAACACAGTTGGCCCGTTCCCCTCAGTGGAATCATGGTAGACGCTGAGTCTCAAATAGATAACATAGTCCTCCCCTGTTCCCACTGCAGCCCCACTGCGACCTTGTACCTCGATTGCCCTTGTCCTCGTGGCCCCCCCCAGTGGAACCTGGGAGAGCCGCAGGGCCCCCGTCCGCCCTGACCATGCTGGGAGCTGATTGATATCCTCCAAGGAGACGCCGGGCCGCACGCTGGGCAACTACCTACATCGCTGATACCATATTGCCCTGTCTCCTGCACCTACCCTATGAGCTAACCGTACTTCCAATTGCATTGAAATGCCTAACAGATTCCGGGGTGGCAACAAATCGGGGGCCATGGATAAGTTTACCAAAGTGGCGCCTAGATCAGAGCTGGGCCATGCATCATCTAATCAGGAAGAACCTGCCTCATCCCGAGCACCCCGGTCCCTGACCTTGCGGCAATGATGGAATCTGTGGCCAAGGACTTTGCTTCCTTTCACGAAAAACTGGACAATATAAACGCCAACGTTGCATCACTTAAATCTCAATTAGACCACGCTGGAACCAGAATCACTGAAGCGGAATCAAGAATTGGTGCCAATGAAGATGGCCTACACACCCCCAGGATACACTTGCCTCACTTACCCGCGACATGAAACTCGTTAAGGCTAAGTGCGACGACCTGGAATCCAGATCGCACAGGAATAATGTACGCATAATTGGTGTTCCAGAAAATGCTCTGAAGGGTTGCATGGAACTAGCGGTTGAAGATCTGCTTAAAGAGCTGCTAGACAACCCCGATCTATCCCCCTTCTTCACTGTTGAGCATGCTCACTGAGCCCTATCACCACGTCCCAGACCTGGAGATTTTCCCAGGCCTGTTATCGCTAAAATACTCAACTATAGGGACACAGATCTTATCCTTGGCCTGTCACATGAAAAGGGGGAACTGCGCCTTGGCTCCCGAACAAACAGGATCTTCCCGACTTTTCAGTGGCAGTACAGCAGGAGAGGCACCTGTGTCTGGGGGTGAAGAAGATGCTGAGGAAACAGAACGTCCCTTATGCAATACTGTTCCCGGCACGGCTGAAGTTCACTTTTAAGGGGAAACTATACTTCTTCACGGTCCCCGATGAAGCAGTGACGTTTATAGAGGCACAGATACCGCTTAACAATCCGGCTGTAGACCCCCTGGACGATGATTGAGCTGAACTTTAACCGCTCGCTTTCTCCCTAATGTTATGGCAACTAGAATCCTTTAACTCTTGAGTAGATGGCAGCATTTGATCTATTGGCTCCTCCCCGCATGTGTGCGTGGTGCTCCGAGTTAGGGCGCACCCTGCCACCTGCGTTATCACGGAAATCTCCTGGTAACTGCTATACCAGTTAGGATGCAACACTAGCTTACACTCCTACATACTGATGCAATTTGTTTTTCCTATGTTAATCGGAATTGGTGAACTGTATTTGCAGATACATCAGCCCTGTTCCTTGCCACCACATGCATCTGTGGGGGAAAACTGTGTTCTAATGACCTACACTGCCGCCCTTATGTACCAGTCCGGTACTTCATTACTCCTGTTTAGTTGGTAACACGGCAACAGCTCACCCCACTGCGGTTGCAAGGATTACGTTGGAAGACTTGTTTGGTGTGAGCCCCTGTTGAGCCAGGAGTGTGGTCGGTCCACGTTGGGATTGGCCCACTGACACCTGTTTTGGGTGTTTGTGGGTATTTGCGGGAGGTGGAGGGGTATGGTCACCGTCAGCTGTAGTGGAACGGTGAGGGATGGGGAGGTGTTGTTTGGGGAAGTTCTATTGAAAATGGCAGAGGCAGACCAGCATTTCACTTCATGTTGGGGTGTCTTAATGGTAACGGTTCAATCTGTAGCTACACGCTAGGATATACTAACTGGGATGCACCTTAGAACAGTGAAATGCCTACAAATATAATGTCCTGGAATATCCAGGGGTTGAGTAATTACACCAAAGCCCACAAAATCATCACCTATGCCCATAGACACGGTAGTAAGATACTTATGCTGCAAGAAACGCATTCCCGGGGTCACTTGGCGATGAGCATTGCACCATCTTCGGGGCCTAACAGATACTATACGTGTTACTCCACACAGGCCAGAGGCGTGCTGACATAGATCCATAAATCTATTAAATTTATACTCCACAAGAACTATATAGACTCCGAAGGCAGGTATGTTGTCCTACACTGCACAGTGATGAACAGGGACTACCTTCTTGTAAACACTTATGGACCTAATGTGGATACCCCTGTTTTCGTTGATACTATTGCCTCTATACTGTTGAGCTATATGGGAATTCAGATAATCTAGGGAGTTGACATGAACCTGATACTAGATGCCAGCTTGGATAGGACGCAAACTGCTCCCAGAAACTTGTCACGCGCAGCACGTAGATTACAGGTACACAGCGCAACACTTGACATCCGTGACGTTTGGAGGGTTCTCCATCCTCAATTGCGTGAATACACCTATTATTCATCTGTTCACGATAGTTCCTCCAGAATAAGATCTTTTCTTAGTTTCTAGTGACATGATAGGTAGGATTGATAGGGCGCAGATACTTACCGGTACGCTGTCCGATTACCCTATCGATGGAACTAGGATTGCCCGTTCCGACTTTTAGTACATGGCATTTCAAGTCTGCTGCCCTCAGTCATTCTGAATCCAGGCTGCGTGAGTTGGAACAGGACTGCTCGGCTGCAGCTGACCCTGCCAAACTCGCACAAATCAGCGAGGAACTGAAGGCATTTGTGGCGCATGCCACGAGAGAAGTTGGTTACTTCAGTCGCCCACAAGCTGCACGGAGGTATGGGGAGGGTGAAAGACCTGGGAAAACACTAGCAAATCTAACAAGAGGGGAATGGGACCAGGCCCAGATTGCTTCTGTCAAGGGCGAACAGGGTGTCCCACAATGGTCGCACCAGCAAATATTGGATATCTTTACAGAGTTCTACACAAACCTTTATGCCTTACCCCCGGAACATAGTGAGCAACACATCTTGATCAGATCCCCATAACTTGCATCTCCTCCTAGACCAGGGACTAATTGGATTCCCTAATCCTGTTGGATGAGATAGTCAGGGCCATTTCGGACCTTCCTAAGGGTAGGGCACCGGGTCCTGATGGGCTCACAGCCGAGTTCTATCAGGAACACATTGCCATTCTTACTCCCAAACTGTTAGAGGTGTGGGGTGAATCACTCTGTGTGTCTGTCCTTCCGCCCTCCCTGAAGCTGTCATAACGGTGTTGCTTAAACCCGATAAACCTAGCGATGAATGTGGTTCGTACAGGCCCCTCTCCCTCATGAATATGGACACCAAGATCTTTGCTAAGGTGATAGCAAACCGTTTCCTTCCGATCATGACGTACCTAGTCCACGAAGACCAAGGGGGCTTCGTACCTGGAAGATCCACTTCCCACAAGATCCGGCGGCTTTTCAATGTGATGGCCAGAATTGACCAGGACTCGAATGCCATTGCGGTCACACTGGATGCTCAAAAAGCATTTGATACAGTCTCATGGAAATACATGTGGCTGGTTTTAGAAACGATGGACATTGGCCCCAATATGATTGTATACATCAAATTGCCATATACCACTCCAGTGGCAAGGGTCCGGGTCAATTCCCTAACATCTACGCTATTCACACTCTTCAGAGGCACCCGACAGGGCTGCCCGTTTCCCCCGATCCTCTTCGCACTAGTAATAGAACCAATGGCGGATCACATTAGGGCGCCCCACTCCCATAGCAGAATACGATTGAAAGACACCCCCGAGATTATATCCTTATATGCCCTGATGATGTGTTATTATACATCAGAGACCCCGCTACCCATCATAATCCCGTATTACGTGACATCACACGCGTGGGTACCTTCTCGGGATTCACGATCAACTACTCCAAGTCCGAGGTTCTTCCACTTATCAACACCACCCCACAATCTATCAGGGAATATCCACTTCGCTGGTCACCTGGCAGAATCAGGTATTTGGTGGTCCGGATGTCTCTGTCCAAGACCACCCTGCTACCAGACAAGTACCTGGCTGTAGCACAGCTTGCCGAGTCAAAAATGGTACGGTGGCGCTCTCTCCTATTGTCACTCGCTGGGAAACTCTCCCTCATCAAGATGGTTTTGGTTCCCAAGTTGCTCTACATCTTTAGCAACATACCCATCTGGCCCGGGACAAAAATACTTTGCGAGATTACACAAATCATGTGCACAGTGCCTATGGCATTCTGGTGCGGTGCGTAAGAAATGGTCAAATATGGCGCTTCCATATGAGGGGGGGATTCACAGCTCCTGACCTAAAACTGTATTGGATAGCCACACAGGCCCAATATGCCACTCACTGGTACCCTAGCTCTTTGACTCGCCCGCACGTCAAGCTGGAAATCCTGGTGGCAGATGGAGTCAACATGATGACCCTTATACTTCATCAGCATTATGTGCCAGATTCTCCCCATGACCCAGTGAGTGCTACCCTACTTGCCTGGGGTCGAATTCTGAATGTGACTACGGAATCCCACCCCTATTATAAATGGCTCCCTGTGTGGGGGTTCCCTGGACTGGAGCCTACACACGACACAGCCTTGGCTCGACGTTGGGGGGCTTTAGGGTATCAGGCACCAACTGATTTCTATCCTGATGGGAGGTTCACTGACCCACAGACATGGAAGCAGGGCCACTCTGGGTCAGCGCTTGAGAAGTTACAATATTATAGGCTCTGTGCTGCCTTCCATGCTAGAAGGCCCACTTTTCCTGATGAGCCTTCCTACACCCCAAAGGTTGTATACATTGCTAACTCGAGTGGCGCCCGTGGAGTTGTCTCCTTTATATAAAATGTTATTGGTGGGCACCCCAGCTCAGTCTTCTAAGGCACGCACCGAATGGGCGGATGAATTGAGCCTTGAGGTCTCTGACCAATTATGGAAAAAGATGTGCTTGCACACTAATAGTTTCCCTCAATTTCCGTTACTGAATTATGCAAATTAAATTACTGAACAGGTTGTATTACACTCCACTCAAAATCTCTGTTTGCCCTCACCATCACACATACCTGTGCTCGCTGCAAGGCGGAGAATGCAGACCATCTACACATGTTCTGGACATGTCATAAACTGGGAGATTTCTGGGGTGGGATTTTGAGGGCACTCGCAGATATCACTGGCACTGAGATTGATCCCAATCCACTGGGAGTTTTGTTTGGGGTATGGAATAATGATGGCACTAGATGTATGGCGAAATTCCTAAATATAAGCTGCATGGTAGCTAAGAAATGTGTACTTCAATGTTGGAAGAGTCCCTCCCCCTGACCTTTCAAAAGTGGCTCAAAGCACTTACCTGGTCCCAGAATTGCGAGGAAGAATACCTCACTATGCTCCCTACTCACTCTCGTCCCAAGAATATGGTCTGCTTTCAACAGCTACCTTATCAGCCAAGAGTACAGCGTGTCCGAAAGTGACATTACCCCGGTCCCACAGTGAAGATCTCGAATCCCATGGTGCCCCACAACTGACTAACCTTCCATTTGTTGATGTATTATTCTTTATATAGGCATATTGCGTCCCCCGTGTGTATTAATTGTATCTCTTGCTCTAATTTATTTGTTTGTTGTAAACCTCTGCCAATAAAAATAAAAACATTTAAAAAAGAAAATAAAAAATAATAGAAAAGACTCCTTTTAAATTTTGCTGTCGTATAATCGGATGTTTTCCCTGTAGGATACACATAGCGTGTGTAACAGTCGTCTTTCGAGAGACCTCGGCTGGCAGTTCAGCGTCTATTGAAACCTCTGCGACCAGTGCCTCTCTCTCAGCGCATGTCCCAAAGTCTAAACATATGCTGAGAAAAAGTGGTTCTGTGCCTAAAATACCTGCACAATCACCAAAACAACCACTACAGGCGCCAAAACAGACTTTTTTGGCACCTATTCAAATGCCAAGGTCAGGATACACAGGGGCCACCTCCCCTTTAGTGGATATGATAAGTCATTTATAATTCACCTGTACATATGTGTTTATAGTCGCGACAAGACAAGGGGGGACGGAGGGTGGACAAGACCAACAATCTTGCTAGGCCTTGTGTCATTCAGATTGTGCAAGTGCAGTAACGCAACGTGCAGGGCAAGGGGACGGGGGGAAGTGCAAGAGGGGGCATTGGAAAGTGCAAGGGGGGAAGGGGAAAGTGCAAGCAGGGCAGCCGGACAGCGCAGCTTGGGGTAAGTTCAAGGAGGCGGGGGCCTGTAGAGGTTACAGATACAGCCCCTAGTGCACGACAGGCCATGAGGTAGTGTTGGGGAGACTGGTCAAGCGGGCCCAGGTACCCAGTGAGACTCTGATGGTAACCAAGCAACCAGTTGGCGCAGCAGACTGGTAGGTCAGCCGGGGAAGGAAGAAGAAAAAGGTTTTGAACTGCTCCCTGAACTTCAGGTGGTCCGTCTCAAGTTTGAAAGGGGCAGGGAGGCCGTTCCAGGGGGAGGCATCTGCAGAGGAAAGTGATCTGTCCCCTACTCTCTGCCCGGAGAAGCGTCTGACCCTCAGAGAGTTGGAAGCAGCAGAGCAAAGGGCTCAAGAAGGAAGGTATTTAGGAAGAGAGTGTTGAATGTAGTGTGGGCCCCAGCCCCAGAAAGCATTGTGAAAGATGCAGAGGGTCTTGTACTGGATCCTTGCAGCCACCGGGAGCCAGTGGAGAGATTTCAAGGCTGGAAAGATACGGCCCCTGGGCTTGAGGCCAAGGATAAGACTTGTAGTCCTTTTCTTGATTTGTTGCAGGGGGTGGGGAGTAGAGGAAGGCAGATTGAGAAAGAAGCTGTTACAGTAGTCCAACCTAGAGAGAACCAGAGCACTGTAGACAGTGTGCCTCTGGGTGAAAGTGAGAAAGAAGAATACCTCTGAGGAGGCACTGATGGTAGTGGGCCTTCTTGGAAAGGTCTGTGATGTGACGAGAGGGTGGAGTTGAAGATGACCCCAAGGTTTTTTGCATCACAGGAAGGTGAAGGAAGAGGGCCCATGGAGGGCAGCCAGAGTGAGAGAGGGAAAGCAGAAGCAGGGGTCCCGATGAGAATGATCTGTGTTTTACTGGCATTAAGGCAGAGATTGATGGAGGCGCACCAATCCTGGATTGCAGATAGTCAGGAATGTGCGAGAGAGGAGAGGAGGCTGTAGGGACCCGGTGTTACACCTCGCCCTCGGCCGCGCCATGTTTCCAGGGTCCTGCCTCGTTGCTCTCGTACGAGCAAGAACAATTGGGGAATTTCGGGCAACACTAAAATAAGGGACAGGAAAGTGATCGCCCTTCATAAAGGGTTACGGCGCCGGCATGCGCCCTTCCTATCGCGCTGGCAGCTGCCATGGCAAATAACTACACGAACTACAACATCCAGAAAACCTGCTACGTTGTAGTGCTAGGCGTTGAGAGGGGAGCCTCATTTTCAAACGATACGCCTCTTGTTGTTATTTATTCCACCGCGGCATACAGAACGCTGCTTCTGTTTAAAGTTACAACCGGCATACTTTCTGAAGTGCCCTCCCGGTATCTTGAATTGTGAAGTCCTTGTTTTCCCGTGTACCGACCCTGTCTGCACACGGACTCCTTATTCTGAATCCCCGATTGAACTGTTTTCTGACCACCCGTGTACCAGACCCCTTGCCTGCTTTCGGAACTCTTGGACACTGATTCTGCTGTGTTTCGTGACCGCTCGTGTACCAGACCCCTTGCCTGCTTTCGGAACTCTTGAACACTGATTCTGCTGTGTTTCGTGACCGCTCGTGTACCAGACCCCTTGCCTGCTTTCGGAACTCTTGAACACTGATTCTGCTGTTTCGTGACCGCTCGTGTACCAGACCCCTGCCTGCTTCCTGGACTCTGAGACAGTAACTACTCCGGTAAGAGAAACTCTAATTGGAACACCATTTTTCTGTGGAATTCGACTTCCTATGTGCATCTTCTGAACGCTTTGCTGTGGTGCACCATCCCGAAACCAGTGCGACCCTCGTTCCGTTCGGGGATAGCTACCTTACTAACCTCCCTATTTTTTATTTTATACTTTCATTGTTTTCCAGGACTCTTTCTTCAATCCTATTTCCATCAGGGGTAAAGTATAGTTTCTCTTGGTTTTTCCATACTGCAGAATTATACGTTAGCCATATACTAAGACCTCTCTACTTTATAGGTTACTCCGGTTCCTTTGGCTTAAGGGGAGATTAAACCAGGTACTACTAAAGGGGAATAGTCTTGGGAATAAACCAGTTTCATTATTGGCAGATTATTTACTTGTTATCCTTTCCTTTACAGCCTGGGTTTGAGACGGTCGGTTCTCCCCGCTTTTTTGATCGATCGGTCCCCTTGTCTGTACAGTTCAGCAAGTGGTCATATCGGTTTAAAGAGCTCATTTCCTCACAGAGAGGAGGCTTGGGTAGGAGGCTCCAACCCTAGCTCCTTCAAGCAACTCCCCAGCAATAGAGGTCCGGCCTGTTTACGCACTCTCCATATCGGTGAGTAACACCCGGAAAGAGAGCTGCGCGTAATCCACATATCACTGAAAGTTAGAGCAGAAGGTGGCGATTACATGGGCCAGAGGGGCCACGTAGAGATTGAAGAGCCAGGGTGAGAGGTTAGAGCTCTTGGGAACAAATCATGTGGAGAGAGAGGTGGTGGAGAGAAAGGATGCATGTTGGACATGGCATGGTCGGTGCAGGAGGAAAGAGGTCAGCCACTCCAGGGCCTGATCTGTGATGCCCTGGTTCTCACGGAGTCGATTGATCAGGAGGGTGTGATTGACCATGTCAAAAGCAGTGGAAAGGTCAAGGAGGATGAGGACAGAAGGGGTACTGGTGTCGAGATTGGAGAGAAGATCCTCACGGGTGTTCAGGAGAGCAGTTTCCATGCCTCTGGCTGCTCGGAAGCCAGACTGGTGGTCATGGAAACAGCCAACAGTTTCAGTGTGGAGAGTAAGCTGAGAGATGGGCAGCTTTTCCAGATGTTTGCCCAGGTAAGGAGTGATAGAGATTGGGCGATAGCCATACAGGTAGGAACGGCAGAAGGCTTTTTAAGGAGTGGGTGAATAAGGGAGTGCTTGAGAAGAGAGGAGAAAGCACCAGCGGCGAAAGAGTGATTGCAGAAATCGGCCAAGGCTGGAGCGAGGGTGTCAATGTGGTTCTTGATGGTTCTGGAGGAGCAGGGGAGCACCTGTTTGGATGACACTTTCATAGATCAGACTTGTCTAGAAACATCATCCGGTGTTATCAGAGAGAAAGAGGAGAAAGGAGGAGAGGGAGATATGGCCGGAGTGGTGCTGAGATCGGTAGAGGAAGAGGAGTATGAGGATGTCCTGAGTTTTAGTAGTGAAGTGAGAAGCGAGGGCCATACAGAAGGCCTGGGAGGGAACAGGAGAGGTGGAGTCTGCAGAAGGATTGGCCAGCTCTTAGCAGATTTTTAAAGAGTTTGGCCTTGGTGTTCGAGGCCACAGAGACGGCACAGACACAAGGAAGTCAAGAGCATGGAGTACTTTCTCCTCTCCAAGACACACCCTCTGATAGTGTTTGGACTAACGATAGTTTTGCAGTCACTCGTAATAAGATGACTTCCTGTATGGAAACACACAATAAAGCATAAGCATGTACATCAGGAGGGGGGAGAAACTTGATCGAAAACACCTAGGTTGGGACCCACTGGCTCTTATGAAGAGTCCATTATTGAGCTAGATGCAGATGAGGTTGTTGTTTTTTTAGAGTATGATCCTGGCACAGTGCCTGTGGATTATGCAGTCACATCTCCAGACATCACCAATTATCTTATTTCATCCTTTCCTATTGATGATCAGTAGCTATATAATGACCACCTTAAAAAGGTGACAGATTTATTGAAAATAGAGACGCGTGAGTCCGAAGCGGATACTGACTTGATGACATCCTCAACAAAAAGAAACAAATAGGCCAATTTATCCCTTTGTTACAATCGGGTAAGAGACAGCAATTACCGTCCCTTTCTACTCGGCACAAACCAGGGCTGTCAACCCATGTATAGAGAAGCGGTCTAAGCCAGCACCCACAGAACCATGTTTTATTAAAGGTCAGTCAAAGCCGGATTCCCTGGTAATAACTACCACCTGCATAAGGGCTGGTACCCCCTTAACCACTTCTGAGGCTGGATAAGGAGAGCAAAAAGATAAACGCTCTTGGAAAGAAAGTAGACATCAGCGGCTTTTCAAATGCGTTTTGCTACTAATACCACTCTCGTAGCCAGTTTTAATAGAGCACAATGGGACCAGGTGGAAGACCAAGTTAGCGGTTTACATGAGCCTCTACGGTCTGGAATACTCAAGACCTTATCTGAAGGCAAGCGGACAGCACAGGCCATTATGAAGAATACTCTAAAAGCTGCAGATACAGTCGGTAGAATAGTGGCGGTGGGAACACCATTATAAAATGACACGCGTGGCTCAGAAATTCTGAGTTCAAACCATGCTAATTTACATGCCAGTCAAGGATAATGTCCTGTTTGGCAAGGCGGAAGATGACTCCCTCGAAACATCCCAAAAATATCATTTCACTTAAAAACCTGGGGTAGATTGCAGAACAACCCTTCCAGCAAAGGGGGTCATATGGCAACCAATGTACTTTTCGTGGACAGATATACGCACGATCCTCAGCCCAGTCAACCTATACATCAGAAGCAGGCTACAGCTGTTGATACTCCAATCATGGACAATTGCCAGCATCACAATCGTCATTTCAGAGGCAATTCTACCTGCCTGCGCCTGCCCCGGCCCGCAATCCCCCACCCCCACTTACCTTTACTGTGGCGCATTCATGTGTGCGGCGCCAACATCCTTGTACACCTGCGGCGTCAGCTCCTCCCACTTACGTGGGGTGGTGCTGATGCTGCAGGGTCCTTTTTTAAAAACAATATCTTATCCCCCAGCTTACCCCTGACTCCCGTTGCTGCATCCAAGGATAGCGGGGGACACCCTCACAACGCAGTGATGGGGGTCGGAATTTTCGTACCGTGCTCCCGCGCAATTATAGTAATGTCGCCACAATCGTGATGACATTATTGTACGATTCAGTCCAGACTGGCAGAGGTTTGGCTACTTCCACCAAACAATGACTCTCTGATTTGGGTCTCCTCCCATATCATCCCAGTGGGGTGGGGGGGGGTCACATAACACCATTCGCCCACGTATAGGAGGGGATCACAACAGACAAGTGGATACTGTGTGGACTTTATGCAACTACCACGCAATCAACCTCCAAGATACAGGAAGATGTCTCTAGAACAACAACAAATCCTCTATGCAGAATACAAACTCTACTGCTAAATGAAGTCATAGAGCGTGTCACTCCATCAGAGGTAAACAAAGGTATTTTTTCTATGTACTTCCTTGTACCAAAGAAAGACGAGACCAAACATCCAGTGCTCGATTTAAGACGGGCAAGTTCAGAATGACAACATTGCAGGAAGTCATTTCTTTGCTCAAAAGGGGAGGCTACATGGCAACACTGGATATGAAAGATGCATGCTTTAATTTTTCAATTTTCGCTGCTCACCAAAAGTACCTAAGATTCAAAGTGGGGTCTACAAACCAATTCAAAGTACTCCCCTTTGGGATCGCGTCAGCCCCTTGGGTCTTTACAAAGGTACTAACAGTGGTAGCAGCACATATACGCAAACAATCGCAGTAAGTCACGCCTAGTTCCCAGTCGGATGAAATAGTTTCTTGGAGCAATAATTTGAACAGAAGACGGTTTAGTCAACCCCCCCCAAACATTCTGCTACAAATCAGATGTTATACAATCAGTTGTCGTCAGGAAAGGGGCCTTCCTGATATGATGGCATTGTGCATTTTCATTGTTCCACATGCAAGGCTACACATGTGTCCGATACACAAATGGTTAGCTTAACAATGGTCGCAGGCACAAGGGAATTGGGACGACCTAGTGGAGGTTTCGCAGACTGTGATGTTGGCTCTTCAATCGTGGGCAACGGAGAGCTTGTTAAAAAGAAACCCCTTTGTCAAGTATAGGGAAGGCATGGTATCACAAGTATTGACACTGACACAATGGATACAATTTGTAAGACCTTTATTGATAATGTTGGGGTTGGAGAAACTCCTATTCTGCTCTATAACTAAGATGGGAGTAGTCTTGACCATCAAACGATAAACAAAACAGTCCTAGTGGAGTCTGTCAAAGCAAAATGGCCTATACTAACAAATACCTAATACCTGCACCATCTCTTGTTCATAAAGTGTAAAAGGAGAAAATGTATGCAAAAGAAAAAGGCATTGTTCAAATGATAATGTGGCTGAACCAGCTCTCCTTCCCACGTTAGGCCTCACGAGGTAAGGCGATCCTGGTAGCAGGATGACACACTCTGGCTCTGCTTCCAACACAGTTCACACCCCTGAATCGAGGCTCACCTGGCCTTACATGTTTAAAGGGCCTATCTCTGGCTTTCAAAATAATGTTTCAACCAAAACATTCACAAAGGTACCCTTCTGCGGGGCTCAGACCTTTCACCGCAAAGTTCTCGTAGGTCCCCCTCTGTTGGGCTCAGACCTCTTACGATACAGTTCACTCAAGGTTGCAAGGGGGATTCCCTCCTCAAGCTTAAAATATATTGGGTCTCCCTCAATTGGGCTCGGACAACTTTTGGATGTCGAAGTATTTCGACTGTGCGTGGCTAGACGACCGCAGGACCACTTTGATTAAACATTCACTATTTACTTTCACTCTTGCTGTTTGTTTGAATGGGCTACTTCCTTTTAGCCTGTTTTGACCAACTTAACAAACAAATTGGAACAGAAGGCAATCCCTTTGAAACTTTTACCAAGCAAAATTTGGACAGTAATTTGACCACTCACTTGATATAACGAAAACTATTTGGATGAATGCAAATATCTCTGAAAATAATTCAGTATCACAAACCGGGTGAGTCAAGCAAAATATTTATTTGGTTAGGTTATAAAGGTATTGAATAACAGCAAAACCTATTGAATTTCTTTAAGCTTTATAACAAACATAATTTTGGTCTTTTTCTTTTAGAAAACATTTCCTCTTCTGTGAACCATTGTTAGCATCAATGGGGAAACACGTGTCGAGAGAGACATAATATAGGAGAAAAAAATATAAAGGCATATATTTCAAATTACCAAGGATCAGTGTATATAATTTGATGTGTAACCAAAAAAAGGTGTGGAAGCAAACACCTTACACCAACTTGAATTAAGGATCTGTTCATGGTAATTGTTGTGGAAACTATAAGATGAGATGAAAGGTGTGAAGAAAATACCTTAAACCAATTCGTATCAAGGATCTGTGCATGGTAATTTTTGTGGAAACTATAAGGTGTGAAGAAAACACCTAACAGAAAATTATTATCATTTGTTTGTCCATCCTTAAATATACTGTGAAGAATAAAAGAAAAACTTCTAATATTGAAGTGGTATGATTCACCTTTGAATAATTTTTGAATAAGGTTGGCACATGTGAGTAACTTTTCTAAATCTTTTTCTTACTTATATTGCATCTGTGTAGCAGCCACACAGTCTTGTAGAAATACTCATGTTGACAACCCAGCACATTTATTTAAAATTGCACATTATTTGATTTTTTTGTTTCAGAATATATCGCTCGCCCAGGGAGGAGTACTTTTTTTTTGGCCGCAAAGGTTTTTTTCATTTCTTAATCCTTGGTTAATAGCCCCGAAAACAAACAAGCAAAAGACCCTTTGACATTATGATGAGTCTAGATTTTTTGCAATGATAATGATGTGTTATTTATAATCCAAAGCGCTGAACAGAGCACATATTTACGTACAATATCACCCAACTGAAATTGGTACTCATTTATCGACCTCGGAAGGATGAAAGGCTGAGTTGGCCTTGCAGGGATTCGAACCTGCGACCTGCAGATCACGCTCAGATCACAGCAGCTAACTCTCAACCCGCTGAGCTATCTTACCGGCTAGAGCCATCTTAATGGTTACAGGTACCAACCCATTGCCAGTGGCATAATGGTATTCACAATTGTGCCAACCGAAACACCAAAGTTATTCAAGTCATACCACTTCCTGATTTTCCAGTCTGATCTTGTAAAAACCAGACCCAACCTGGACCAGAGATTAGACCCCGCCATCTGCTTCAGGCCAGAGAATAAATGTCACTGAAGGCCTTTGCAGACATCTTCCCGTTCGTTCATGAGCTTGAATCCCACATTTTGGACTCAAAATCTTAGACACGCTGGATACTGTACAACTTTACCCCAGTAAACACCTTAAAACATTTATGAAATATATATGTTAAAGTATATGTTAAACATCCCCAAAAACCATTTATGTCCATGCTTCTCAGTGTTCAGTGAACACATCCAGGAAGACTCTCATAAGCTAGTGCGTAATGTCAAACCCTCCAATGTCCAGGCAGGACCTTGCTTGGCCCAGTTCCCCCACTCAGAGATGGACACTCCGGTCATTCCCCTCGAAGCACACAAACTAAATGTCGGGCTCAGGTGCAATTCTAACACCTCTTAATTCAGCTACTTTTCCGACCTCCTAAAAAGAGAGAATGAAGACTATTCTGAGTTTGCTAACTACCGACATATTGCCACCATCCCCATCAAAGTAAAACTGAATAAGAGGGCAGTAATGAAACAACTTCAACACTGCTGTAATCCCTTCTCCCTGTTCCAAGAAAGGCAGTCTGGTTTCTGTCCTGGAAGATGTACAGAGATGGCACTGCTAGAAACCAGGGCATATATTCTGCTGAGCCTTGGGCAGAATAACCCCATTGCCGTTATTCTACTGGATCTCTCTGCAGTGTATGTCACTGTTGACTGTCACACCTTAGACTCTAGACTGAGAGAATTCATAGGTATCCACGGTATGGGATTGCAATCGATTATATAATTCCCTGATAACTGGTTAGCCAGGGGGAAATGGGGCCCATTTATGTCCAAACTCCTTTCACTGAAGTGCTGTGCCCCACAAGGATTGTCAATTTCAGTATGATTGCTCAGTGTCTACTGCTGACCACTCAGACCTTTTAGATCATTTCAATATGGCCTTCAATATTTATGCAGTCGATACGCCAGCTGAGTTATCAACTAGAGCCAATACCCTAGCAACGTATCCAATGTCTCTGCCTGCTTAGTTGCTAATCAAATTACATTTCATCCAGCAAACTGCTTGTGTGTGTGTAGAGAGAGCTCACGTAAACATATGTAAGTTAAATAAGTCTGCTTCTTTTGGCCTTATGCCTTCTTTGCTCTCCTGATAGAAACAGGTTCTGACTAAGGGCCTCATTACACGTTTGGTGGTATCTCTGCAGTAAATCCGTTGGGATACCACAAAACGGAATTACCGTTACCGCCACTTGGTCTGGCAGTATTACCGCCAGATTGCAAGTGGTGATAGGCGGTGGTAGTCTCCATTAATTGGAGTCCATAGGATTCCATGGGGGATTTTGACTGTATTAACACTGGCGGTAATTCTGCCGAAAATTGCTGTTTTTTGGCAGAAAGGTGGTGGATTTACCTTCAGCTCTTAGCTGAAGGTGAATCCTCCACCTCTCCACCAAACTGGTAGTTGGGCGATAATGCGGCCATAATGGTATTACCGTTGCATTTTACTGCACCGCCCAATTTACAATGAGGCCCTTCGCAATCAGATGAAAAGTCATGAGATGTTATGGAGTCACTGTATGAGATACAACTTTTGGGAGCCCCCCAAAATCCTTCTCTCCTTTTGATATATCGGCACAAAACTCCCCAAACAAACTGTTCAGTTCTTGATTTTGTCCTTCAACGATATTGTCCGAAGAAAGAGTTTCTACAACCAAAAAAGTGATGGGTGGAAGGTTTCTAATACATCTGAACTAAAGGCACTTCTCTGGGCAACCTTCCACACCACTGTTCTTTAGCCTGTCTGCAACATTGGCAAAGGGGTCAAGCCATCTGCCACCGATGGAAGCAATGCGGCCCGAACTGCTTGGCCAGGTCCCCTCTGCATGGAAACACAAGCAACCCCAGACATATTTCGGCCTTGTTGGGCCTCCTCAGTGAGGTGCAGCTTGGTTCCCTACGGCGCAGCGAGCAATGGACCAACGTCTGGGCATGCCCTCTCTCACATAGGTAGACCTACTACAACCAAAAAAGTGATGGGTGGAAGGTTTTGAATACATCTGAACCACTGTCACTGCTCTGGGTAACCTTCCACAACACCGTTCTTCGGCCCGTCAGCGACATTGCAATTTCCTGCTTTTGGCATTTCCTTTCTCCCAACCAGAGCAGTTTTAGAATATTGTTGGTCTGTTTCTCCAGCATGGGGTCTGGCATGGATTCACATGCTCATGAATATTCCCCGTCGTCAGGCTGGGAATCCTTGTAAAGAAAAAATCAGTATCAGTTTCGTTTCTGATCTGTCTTTCTCAGTAGTAACCAATCACTGGTCTCTGGGTCATACTGCCCCCAGCCAATGACTGCCCTCTCCCTAAGCCCCGCCTCAGGCAGCCATCTTCAGATTTTTACTGCTCGCTCAAGTGTTGGGAGTCCTCGTGTTTAGCTCTCAAGCTTTTGCTGCGTTTTCGCGCTTTTTCAAAGAGAATTTCTCATTTTTCGGTCAAATAGAGCCTCAAGCTCCACCGTCTCTACATCCAATTAACGGGTATCTGTGTCGGATTTTTTTCTACGCCCCTCAAGGGTGAAGATTTTGTCGAGTTATGCTTCTTGGGGGATTCCAGAAGTTTCTGCGGCCTACTCGGACATTGCCCAGGAGAAAGGACGCTCGACGCCCGGAAAGCTGTTCAGGGTTTGCCCTGGATGCCAGCTACAGAATGTGTTCAAGGAGGACGAGCATTCGAAATGTCTCTACTGCCTTCATGGGGACAAAACGCATGTGGAGAAGGACTGTGTGAGTTTTAAAGGAACATGTCGGAACGGACCATCAGGGACCGACACCTTCGTCTCTCCAACTGGCTGGAAGGAAGGAGTCCGTCAGGTGAGAAGAAGAAGAAGAAGTCCGAGCGGTCTTCTAAGTCCTGTGAGGGCGCCCCGGTGACGGGGGCCCAACAGAAGGCAAAGCACCGCGAGTCTGCCTGCACCGGGAGCGCTAAACGGTCGGGCTCTTCGGCTGCCAGGCAGGGCGCGCCTTCCCCGGCCCCATCAACCATGAGCCAACACTCTGGTTCGGGGAAGAGGAAATCCGAGAACCCGGGTAAGCCTCTGAAGAGGCCCCGGTCGATCTCGAAGGATTCGGCCGAGGGGGAGCGAGGCGGTGAACCTCCCCCCAAGGTGAAGGCCTCAAGCGTGCTTAGGGCGGTGAAGGCCTTGATTCACCCGGGCAAGGCCTCTATGGAGGGAGTCGCGGCGGCCCTGGCGCAGCCTGTGGAGGCTACACCAGTGGATGCGACCTCGGGGCCCAGAGTCTCCCTGCCTCTGCGGAGGGAAGCCTCTTTCAGACCCATCGAAAAGACCCCCATGAAGACCCCAGCGGAAAAAGAGGGGGGGCGGTGGCTATTGTGGACACGGACACAACATCCGAGGAGGAGCTGGCAGAAGTCCTAGAGGGCCTCAACGAGGGCGTCGAAGAGGCCCGTCCCCACAGGAGGGATCCCGACGAAGGTGATGACAAGAGTGACGGCGGCAGCGGCGAGGGTCCTAGTCACCCGTCGCTTCCGGAGCCGCAGGATAACTCGGCAGCCATTTTGTTGGCAATACAATCCTTATGTTAGGAGATAAGGACGAGATTGCCCTTACCACCGACAGAGGACCCGGTACCAGGACCGACGGGGGAACCAGAGCCGGTCCCGGGGGGAAGCCCCCTGAACAAGAGAAGACTGATCCACCCAGCCCCGCCTTCTCAGCCCTCGCGGCCTGCTCGCCCTTTACCCATGTCCCCCGTCCCTGGGGATTACACGGGAACAGACACGGCCATGACGGGTACCAACGACGACGGCGGTGATGACGGGACAGAGCTCCCATCACCAGCCCGGGCCTCCCCATCCGATGAGATCGGATCTTTCCATGCAATGATCGCCAGGGCATCCGAGCTTTTTCAGCTCTGCCCCGAAGAGAAGAAGGAAGGTTTCCTTTACCAACGGCGCGAGGCCAATAGGAAGTCAGTCCTCGCCGTGCCTCTGCTGGGTTACATCTGGGACGAGGGTCTCACCCTTCTCAAGAACCCGTCTACGACGCCTGCCAAGAAGGATCAGTAGGAGAAGTAGTACCGGGTCCCCGACGTGGCCCCTTTGTGCCTTAGGGTACAACCTACCCCGGACTCGGTCGTCTCAGCGGCAGCCAAGAAGAAAGTGGGTGGGGCATCGGTCTCAACGTCAACCTCCCCGCCGGACGGCGAAGGGAAGAAGCTGGACGCAATGGGACGACGAGTTATCTCGTCGGCGGCAACAACGATTAAGGCGGCCAACGCCCTCGCGATCGTGCCCCGCTACGACAGGGAGTTATGGTACAAGATCGCCGTCTGTTAGACTTCCTACCAGATGACAAAAGGGCCGAGGCCCTGGAGATTTTGCAAGAAGGCGAAGTGGGGTTGGACCACGTCATTACAGTGGCAATGGACATTGCCGACACCGGTTTCCGCCAGCTAGGCAACAGCGTTTGCCTTAGGCGACGAGGTTGGCTCAAGGCGACGGATTTCCACCAGGATGTACAAGCCAAGGTGTTGGAAATGCCGTTCGACGGGAACAACCTGTTTGGGAAAACGGTGGATGAGTCCCTCCAAGCCATCAAGGCGGATACAGAGACTGCTAGGGCCCTAGGCATTCTCCGGCAACGGAGGCCGTCCTTTCGGAGCGCCGGAGGCAAGCAGGGTGCCTCCAAGGGATTCAGCGGTGGCTCCTCTACGTACCGCCAAGCGGCCCGCTCCTCATCGCAGGAAGCCTATAGACGACGAGGCAAGTCGTGGGGGGGGCCCTGCCGTCGTCGCCAGGGGGGCCAAGGCGGCAAGGCGTCCTCCAAGCAAGATTGAACCGACAGCGGGGTTGGGCCCCCACCGAAGCACCCCGGTGGGAGGCCGGCTGGCGAAGTTCGTCAGCGTGTGGGAGTCCATCTCCACCGACCGTTGGGTGCTGGACGCCCTGGCCCAGGGGCACGCCCTCGAATTTCTAAAAAAAAGTGCCCCCGCATTCCACCCGTGGTCAGGAAGGAAAATCACGTCCCTCAACTACTTCTGGAGGTGAGGGCGTTGCTCAAAAAAGGTGCCATCGAGCAAGTCCTGAAGAGGCTCCGGGGCTCCGGAGTATACTCAAGGTACTTCCTAGTAAAAAAGAAGACAGGAGGATGGCGCCCCATCCTCGACCTGCGATGGCTGAACAAGTACATCAAGGCACAGAAGTTCTGGATGGTCACCCTCCAGCAAGTGCTGGGACAACTGGAGGAGGGCGATTTCCTGTCGTTGTTGGATTTGGAGGATGCCTACTTCCACATCCCCATTCTGAAAGGTCACCGAAAGTTCCTCAGGTTCGTGGTCCAAGGACGGCACTACCAGTTCAAGGCCCTTCCGTTCGGATTGAAGTCGGCACCCAGGGTGTTCACCAAGTGCCTCGCACCGGTGGCGGCACGGCTGCGCCTGCAGGGGATCCATGTCTACCCCTACCTGGACGACTGGCTCATCCGAGCAGGGACAAGGGAGCTCGCTGTGGATCACACAGCAAAGACTGTCCAGCTGCTCTCGGACCTGGGATTCTCCATGAACTTTCCCAAATCTCACCTGGTCCCGTCGCAAGTTGCAGTGTTTCTGGGAGCAAAGCTCGACACAGTGGCGCGCCTGGCCTCACCGTCGGAAGAAAGGACGAAGGCCATGCTGGGCAAGGTGCAGCGTCTGCTGGCCACGGACGTGGCCAGGGTGAGGTCCATCAAGTCCCTCCTCGGGATGATGTCCTCCTGCATATATCTCGTGCGCCTGTGCAGGCTACGGATGCACCCTCTGCAAGAGTTCCTCGACTCCCGCTGGATCCAAGCGACGGGCAGCTTCGAGGATGGGATTCCGATCAACGAGACCTTCCGACGAGCGATCCGGTGGTGGGGCACCCGCGCTCATCTGACGGCGGGCACAGACTTTCAGACCCCATCCCACCAGATAACGGTGACGACGGATGCCTCCCTGGAAGGGTGGGGAGCACACACCGGAGATCTTCACGCAAGAGGCCTTTGGCTCCCGGAGGACAAGATGCTCCACATCAACATCCTGGAGCTCCGTGCAGCGTTCTGGGCCCTCAGGTCCTTTCTCCCGTCCCTCAAGGGCAAGGTGGTGAGAATTTTCACCAACAACACCACCACGATGTTCTACATCCGGAAGCAGGGAGGAACCAGATCCCCAGCCCTCTCCAAGGAAGCCCAGGATCTGTGACATTGGGCCGTCGCCCAAGGGATGTTTCTGGTTCTCTTTCATCTGGCAGGGATGAAAAACACCATCGCCGACTCACTCGGCAGGGAGCTGTGCTCGTGCCACGAGTGGGAACTATGTCAGGATCAAGTGGATCGACTCTTCCGACGATGGGGAAAACCCCAGATCGACCTGTTTGCGACGGCGATGAACTCCAAGTTCCAGAGGATCGCCAGCAGGTTTCCCCAGCCGAGGAGCATGGGCGATGCTTTCTCGTTCCCCTGGGAAGGCCTGTTCCTTTATGCGTTCCCTCCCTTGCCGTTGCTGCTCCGACTCGTCAACCAGTTCAAGAGGTCCCGGTGCAGGATGATCCTGGTCGCACTGGCGTGGCCAAGGCAGATCTGGTTCCCGGACCTTCTGGACTTTTCAGCGTCCCCACCAGTCAAGCTGCTGACTGACGTGGATCTTCTCGCCAGAGAAGGAGGCGCCATACTTCATCACGACCCGGAGTCGCTGAACTTGCAGGCCTGGCTCCTGCAGCTCTAGAGTTTGGAGGGTACTGACTGCAGAGAGGTCCTTGCAAAAGCCAGGGCGTCCTCAACTCTCAAGTGCTACTGACATAAGTGGAAGAGGTTCTCTGTCTGGTGCCGTGCACAGAAGATTAACCCTCTACGGATTACGGCCCCTCAAGTGCTGCCGTACCTACTGTCGCTGGCCAAGGCTGGACTGGCTCACGCCTCCATCAGGATACATCTGGCTGCGATCTCCCGATACACCAGAACCACAGGACGGGCGTCCTTATGGTCCCATCGCCTGGTGAAGGAATTTATGAAGGGACTGTTTCGATAGATCCCGCCGGCGAAGGCCCCTGCCCCGGCGTGGGAACTCAACGTGGTGCTGACCAGGCTCATGGGGGTGCCATTCGAGCCCCTGCATTCGGCACCGTTGAAATTCCTGTCGTGGAAGACTGCGTTTCTTGTGGGCATCACCTCCGCACAGCGAGTGGGAGAGATCCAGGCCCTATTCTGCAAGCCTCCATACTTGACTTTTCACGACACGAGGGTGGTGCTGAGGACGCACCCCTCGTTTATGCCCAAGGTGCCGTCGGACTTCCACCTCAACGAGCCCTTGGTGTTACCTGTTTTCTTCCCATCGCCTTCGTCTCCGGCCGAGAGGACTTTTCACTCGCTGGATGTGGCTAGAGCGCTGAAGTTCTACGTGGACCGAACGAAGAGTTTTCGGAAGACATCACAGCTGTTTGTGAACTTTGGACCTGTGAACCAAGGGAAGGCTCTCTCGAAGGCTTCCATTTCCAGATGGCTCTTCGGCTGCATCATGCATTGTCATTGGTTGGCAAACCGACCGTTGACCGGCCGTCCGAGAGTCCATTCGACCAGAGCGATCGCTGATACCACAGCGTTCTTGTCTGGTGTGCCCCTGCTGGACATCTGCAGGGCTACTATGTGGAGGTCAACGCACACCTTCACGAGATTCTACTGCGTCGACCGGTATTCCAGGGAGGAGTCCAGAGTCGGCCAGGCAGTGCTGCGCAACCTGTTCGCTTAAGGTGAGCCTGGTGAGGAGGTAAAAGATGCTTTATGTTGAGTTTTATGTAATGCTTAATGTTGAGCCTTGCCACCTCCCGTGGTTGTTCATGTGTGTACTGCTATGTATTCTTATATTCATGAGCATGTGAATCCATGCCAGACCCCATGCTGGAGAAGGAACAAGTTACTTACCTGTAACTGTTGTTCTTCAGCATAGGTCTGGCATGGATTCACATGCGAACCCTCCCTCCTGCCCCTCTACGGCTCTTCACTTGGTCATACTGCCACTTTGCGTGCTACCAAATCTGAAGATGGCTGTCAGAGGCGGGGCTTAGGGAGAGGGCAGTCATTGGCTGGGGGCAGTATGTCCCAGAGACCAGTGATTGGTTACTACTGAGAAAAACAGATCAGAAATGAAACTGATACTGATTTTTTCTTTACCGAGGATTCCCAGCCTGACGACGGGGAATATTCATAAGCATGTGAATCCATGCCAGACCCATGCTGGAGAACAACAGTTACAGGTAAGTAACTTGTTCCTTTATTTATTCATTTATAGTGCGCCAAAGCCCGCGGGCATCAGGGCTAATTGTATAAGGGGAAATTAGATCTTTCAGGTAGCCAGGAGCCTGCCCATGGAGACATCAGGGAACTATGGTTATGGCCTTGGACGTGATCTGTTCTTTAGCTGTCAACCAATGCAGGGCTCTTCTGTCTGAGGTTTTTTGGTCCCTTCGGGTTTTCCTTTTGACAATTCTCACTGCACTATTCTGAATGATCTGACCTCTTGCAATCAACCCTTATTTGCTCCGAACAGTGCATTTCCATAATCCAGCCTAGATAGGATAATGGCTTTGACAACAGTAGCACTATTATTTTCATTCACAAATGGTGTGATGTGATTGAGCAGACATAGCTAGTATTGGCAGTTTTTGTTCACATTGCTCACATGCTACTCTGCATTTAGTGAGGTGTCCAAGTTGACACCCAGAATGTTTACCTTTTCGTGGACCTGGATGGTGGAGTTCTTGATCTGGAAGGTCACATATTCATGGCCTAATTTGGCACTTGCCTGCCGTGAGCCAAGAATCAATATCTGTTTTATTTCCATTCAAACACATCCAATTGGATATCATCCAGGCCTCTATGGTGTTATAGACTGACTCAAGTTTGCAGGCAACTAGCTTGTAGTTACTGCTCAGTTCTATCACCAGCTGAGTATCATCAGCATAATTCATGAAGAACACTCCAATTTGCTCAAGAACAGTGCCATGTAATTTAAGGTAAAGCTTGAAAAGCAGGGGCGACAGACTAGCCCCCTGGGGGACTCCGCAGTTAATGGTCTCCAGGAAAGAAAAAGCATCACCCCAATACATTTTCGATATTCGATTGGCAAGAAAGGAAAATAACAATTTAATTGCCCTTGTTGAGCAACCACCCATGTGCTCCAGAGACCGGAGAAGTTGATCATGGTCTAACAAATCAAAGGCTGCGGGCAAGTCTAGTAGAACCAGCATACCTGACTTGCTCTTGTCCATAATGCATAGCATATGGGTCTGCAGATCGACCATGGCTGTTTCAGTACTATGAGCCGGTCTAAAGCCTGATTGTTGCCTATGCAAGATTCTATTTGCTTCAATGAAGGCTTGCAACTGCAACATGGCCGCTTTGTCTAGGATCTTCAATAGGAAGTTGCAGTTAGTGATTGGTCGTAAGTTCCTAGGATCCTTGTGGTCCAAACCAGGCTTTTTTACTAACAGGGTTACTGCAACTGTTTTGATAGATTCTGGTATGCAACTATCGTGAAATGATGCATTTACCAGGCGTGTAAGGAAGCTTATAAAGATGTTTCTGTGTTCTAAGATATTCCTAGGGGAGAAAGATGTTCTCTGCACAAGACGTGGGTCTCAGTGGATAAAAAAGACCTCGTGTCCTTTGTTGTAATAGTTGAGAAATAAAATCTCTCTGACTCACCCAGCTCCTGTTGGTCTATCGGGAGATTTTGCTGGGGAGGCAACGAGACACGGGTAGTCCTAATTGTTTCTCTTGTCTTCGAGATCTTAGCATCAAAGGCCTCCTGTACTTTTAAGCAATTGTCCTGTTAAGGTTGGGCCAGAGGAGACGGTGCTTTAGGCTTTTCTAAGGATCTCAACATTTCAAAAAGCTTACTAGTGTAGTTTGACGCCCTGTTTATTTGCTCGTTATAAACGTGTTTCTTAGACTTTACAATGTTTTGTTTATACTGTAATTCTGCTTCCTTCCACTTATCTTTGTTCTCAGTGGTTGGCTGTTTTACCCATCTTAGTTCTAACTTTCTCTTCTCTCTTTTTAGACTAGCAAGTTGGGGAGTGAACCATTTCTGGTGCTTTGTGTTTGCCCTGACTAGTTTCCACCTAACTGGGGCTATCAGATCAACCAATTCTTGAACCGATGTGTTATATGTCAAGTATAGGGTTTCACAGGAGTCAACATTTGTTGTTTGTACCATCATGTCATTTGCACATTCAGCTAGCTCTACAGTGGAGATTTTGTTAAAGTTCCTATTCATGGTCCTTTTGTGCTCATTCTTCACTTTGGGTGCTGGCCCATGGGGCGATATTGAGAAAGCCAGCCTGTAGTGATCGGGCCATATACATGGTATGGTCCTGTCAATTTTGACTTCTAGGTTGCATGGCACCACCCATTCCAGCAAGTTATTCTTCGCTGTCGTTGGGTCGTTATTGCATACCCTGAAATCTGTCATTAAGTGCTTTTTCTAAATCCAATGCCTCTTTGTCAACAGGGTAGCCCCTCCATCGATTCAGATCTCCCAAGAATAGAGTGGCCTTGTTAGCTCCTTTAAAACTGTGCAGCAGCTGGGTTATTTCTTTGTTGAAATCCACCATGGGTGAGGGTGGTCGATAAATCACTTTACAATTAATGCAGCTGTTTTTTGTGGTAGTTAGTTTCAAATGGAGAATTTCACACACCTGACAACAGCCGGGGGGTCATGAACATATTAAAGTCACTTCTTACTATAATCGCCTCTCTGCCCTTGCTCTCTGTTCTTAAAAAATATTGAGTAGCCTTCTGGGACTGCCATTTCGATCTTGAGGACACTGAAGTCACGTATCCATGTTTCTCTGAGGCAGAGTATGTCAAGGTGGTTATCTATGATTAAATTGTGTATATTTCGAGCATAGTTGTTCAGAACCTAGTGTTAAGCAAATGCATTTTTATTTCCTTTTAATAGGCCTGATGCTAATGAATGTGGTTGCTTCTACTGTCTGTTATTCAGCCCCGTCGGTGGTCCATTCGACGCCCCAAGTACCTCGGCTTCCTCCTTGCACAGACCTTCTAGTTCGGTGGTAATTATGGTTGGCTCTGTTGGTCGAGACAATGGGTCGAGTGAATTGAGACTTGTCATCCCTCCTGAAAAGCCGCCTGTACATTTTTTACAATCGCCATGCATCGCGCGTGTTGCATTTTCAATAGCGCTTTTATTTGTTCCATATACCCCATGACTTTAGATGGGACTGGTTGTTTGGAGTCAAGGATTGAGGGAAGTAAAAGAAACTTTTACGGCTATGGGGCGTCCAAGTGTCGATGACGGTGATGACTGGCGAAGTTCAGCTTACCCCTCAAGCACCTGACGTTTCGAGATAAGCTGTGCTGGGAGCCTGGGAGATGTAGTTTCCCAAGGAACAGGGCACGCTACTAGTGTCTTTTTTTTTTTAAACTTTATTTTCGTTTTAAGTACATATAATTAACAAATATCAACATTCAAAGAACGACAATTCCATAATAAATAGCTCTCAGCGAGCATCCTGTACATATTTACAAAACCCTCCCACACCCCATCCACCCAGCTCCAGGGTTCACATCCCGCACAGAGTAAACGATCAATACATGGTGAGGAATTTCTTCCATATTTTCTCAAACAGCGGAAGCTTTCTGTTACAATGAAAGATTACTCTCTCCATCTCCGCTAATCCATGCATTTCATCAATCCATGTTTCAATCAGAACTGGATTCATTGTTTTCCAACTTCTCAATATAATTCTTACTCACCATCGCACCTCGAAATATCCATTTTTTCGGACACATGGATAGTCCTTCCAAAAGGACATCACTATTGGTATTAAGGTCTGAAAATCAAAGGCTATTTTTTCATCTAACACAACATCACAGATCCTACCAAATTCAAACCAAAATCCTTGCACTCTAGTGCAGGTCCACAGCAAATGTTCAAAAGTGCCAGTGTCATGTACACAAGACCAGCAATCAGAATTGTCCGTCATTCCTCTTTTAAAAAGTCTTTCAGGAGTTCAAAAGACCCTATTGATGATTTTAATCTGTCGGGACCGCTCCAGCAAACTTAAAGAGCACAACCTGGTATTTGCACATATACCTGACCACTGATCCTCGTCAATCGTACTCTCAAGCCTTCTGCCCCACTCCTCCCTCAGCAAATTATTGCTCTTAAACTCCCCTGCAATCAGACCATAAACTCGGCTCACTAGGCCACATCCACCCATTTTAGGTTTTTGGCAGAGGATATCTACATCCAGACTTTTCTCCAGGTCATTATCACCGACATTTCTTTGAATCTTACGATAATTACTCACATGAAATTCGTAATATTAAATTTAGATTGTAATCCTTTTGCAGTCAACCAACTTCCATTCTCAAACAGGTCACACAACCAATGTATGCCTGCCAGAAACCACTCCGACCAAAACAAGGGCTTTCCCTCACATTTAATACCAGGATTTAACCAAATAGAGTCTTTAGGGTCCTTTAATGTGTTGTACCCCAAACTGGTGTTCAGACACCCATGAATTGAATAGATGTTTAGTCAATGGATCCTTAACACCCCGTTGACCCTGCACAGTCGTTCATAATGCTCTAGGTCGTAAAGGACCAAAATGGCTACTTTCAGCACACACCCACCCACTTGGATCCGGCTTTACAAAATCCATTAAGGTGTGTGAAATAAAAGCCAAATGATATGCCCTATAATTAGGCACACCCAATCCACCTTTTTCCAGAGGGAGTTGTAATTTACACAACTTAAGCCTAGGAGATCTATGATCCCACAAAAAATCTTGGGTAAGTCTATCCAATTCCTGCCAAAAATTCTTCCCAATATCCAATGGCATCATGCTAAGTATATAATTAATCCTAGGCGTGAAAACCATTTTTAACGCATTTACTTTCCCCCACAAGGACAACTTCAGATAGCACCATCTCTCCAAATCCAACTTGTATGCAGTAAAAATCATATTCATGTTTTCCACTAAAAAATCACTTAAATTCAGTAAAATCCACACTCCCTGATATAGCAATTTTTTGCACACTATTTGAAACCCCGTTGCATAATGAATTTCTTGTCACAACATGGTACTAATGGTAGAACTTCAGACTTAGCCCAGTTTATCTTATAACCTGAGAGTTTGTGAAAGGTCAATAAAATTTCAATAAGAGCTGGAATTGAAAGCCTAAGATTTTGTAGAACCAGCAATAAATCATCAGCATAAAACCATATTTTTTGTTGCATACCCCAACAATTCACACCCTGCAGATTCCTCTCCAGCCTCCGTGCCACCACCAGGGTTTCTATACCAATGACAAAAAGTAATGGGGACAAGGGACAGCCCTGTCTAGTTCCTCTCTCTAATTCAAATATTTCTGATCTTAGACCATTGGTATTCACATCAGCCGTAGGTTTGCTATACAGAAGGTCAGTCCAAAAAATGTATCCACAGCCAATTCCCTTCTTCTCCAGGACTCTGAATAAGAATTGCCAGTTAACCCTGTCAAAGGCGTTTTCAGCATCTAAAGAAAGCACCGCCGAGTCTTCCATTGACCCGGAAGCCACAGAAATAGTTCGAAACAACTTTCTTATATTACTGGTGGTATTTCTCTCGTTTACAAAGCCAATTGATCAGGGTGGACCAGTTTTGGCAGCAGATTTTCTAATCTTAAAGCAAGCAATTTGGCCAAAATGTTATTATCAACATTGAGCAAACTAATTGGCCTGTAGCTGAAAGCCAAAGTCTCATCTTTCCCTTTTTTCAAGAACACTGATAGCATAGCATGTCTCATTGTAGGGGGGAGGAGACCCTCTGAATGGGATGATTGAAACATATCTAATAAGAGAGTTCATGCCGAATCTGGTAACCATTTATAGAATTCAACTGGCAGACCATCTGGTCCAGGAGATCGTCCCGAATTCAGTTTCCCAATTGCTGTTTTCACCACATCTAATGTTATATCTTTATCCAACAATTCTGATACCACCTCTGATAAGCTAGGGAGCGGCAAACCATCCAGGAACCCATCAACAGCCGACAAAATGTAAGACTTGTTTTTGTACAGGTCTGAGTAGAAAGTCTGGAAGACCTTATTGATTTCTTTCGGTTTGAAAGTAAGTAGATTGTCTTGACCCCGGATAGAAGTAATAGTTCTTTCAGACTCTCTCTTTCTCAGTCTATAAGCCAGCCATAGTTCACATTTTTCCCCTTTTTCAAAGTAAGTACATTTCTGTTTAAAGTAAATCTTATTTGCCATGTCTGAAAGCAGGTTTTTTAATTCCAGCCTCATGTGTTTTAGTTTCTGAATCAAGACAGAATCAGTTGGATTAGACATCAAATCCCTTGTGATATTCTTAATACTAGAATCTGATTCGTGATGTCTTCTATCAGATCTTTTCTTCAAACCACTAGCCAAACTGATGAGCATACCTCGTACCGTACATTTGAATGCTTCCCAAACAATGCCAGGACCAACATCCCCCGTGCAATTCTCTTTCACAAAATAATCTATTTCTGTGGCAATATTATCCATCTCTTTTTCATTGTCTAATTCCCTAGTATTTAACTTCCACGTGTAATGTGTGTTCAATGCAAAATCTAGTTTCACGTCCATGACAACATGGGCATGATCTGACAAAACTATATTTCCAATATTGGTTGTTAAATAATTTTCAGAAATCCTTCCTGATATTAGAAGCATGTCTAGCCTCGAATATGACATATGTGCCCCTCAGTAGAAGGTAAATTATTTGGCCCGCAGGTTCTCCATCCTCCACCCATCCCTCAAATTGTGCTCCTCCAAATTGTCAGTAAGCCTACCAAACCTAGAGCCAGATCTATCAACATCTCGATCTAGAACTGTATTAAAATCCCCACCTAAAACAAAGTTCCTTGACCCCAAATCTTGTACAATTTGAGCAAATTTTCGGAAAAAAGAGCCATCATCCACTGTAGGGGCATAAATATTACAAAAATGACCTCGGTGCCCTGAATATTTGTCAGAATGGCAACAATCCTGCCTTCTTTTTCAGTAATTTCTTTCACAACTTTTATAGGGGCATTTTTTTCGATCAAGATAGCCACACCCCTAGAGTTCGAGTTGAACCCAGACCCATACACTCTTCCAATACATCCTTTCTTTAAAGTTTCAAGCTCTCCTTTAATGAGATGCGTCTCCTGAAGAAGACATACATCACCCCTAAGGTCATTCAAGTTGACATTACTTTTTTTCTTTTCTGTGCATTGTTTAAGCCATTCACATTCCAAGTGACCACTCTAAAATATCTATCCATACTGTACAACCAGCTCAACAGGCCCTGCGCTAGTTCACAATTTAGCAACACCCCACCAATTGATCTCAAAACCTCTGTGGAATAATTAGTTATGAACCCTACCCCCCCGACCCCAACGTAGATGCAAAACACAAGCAACAGTGTAAAATAGAAATATGTATACCACATACCAAGCACCCTGGACACCTCTCCTAAAATCAACTGAACTCAAATTCTAAAATAAATATAGTTAACTATTAAGAGATCACAAACCCACAACCAAAACTGTTCATTTAGAACCAATGTCATCCCTGTCCACCTGATCAAAACACTAAATTAACATATATCCTAATAACCCCTCCACCGACCTATTCAGAGATTACTCATCGGTCACAAGTAGAAAAAAAAAACCTTGCTATTGCAACTCAAATCCTACCAATCAAAGAAAGGCTTAACAGAGACTAGGATCGAAAAAGACTATCTCACATCACGACTCATCCAACAATGTGTCACAACTCACAGACGATACCGTAGATATTATAGACATAAATAACGCCCCAATATAAAGGTGCTTAACATATGTATCAAAATACAAATAATCACAAGAGAACCCAAACCCACCATCACTAATAATTCCCAAAACTCCTAGATAGACAGATTTAATAAATTCATGTTGTTGGACATCACCAGCTCAATTCAGCTCAATAATGCCTCGGACTCCTAATTCACAAGTCATCTTGAGACCATCATACACCAACCAGATATCACATTACCAATCACACCCCTCCCCCAGTTGAAAAGTGGTTTGTAATCAATCCTTACCATTGTTTCGATGTGTAGGCAGGTTGATCAACCCAGACAACAGTCAGCTGTGTAAGGACCACATCATCACAGGGAAATATCGAAGGTCCATGGTGCGAACAACCACAATATCCAATGCAACCTCAATGAGGGGAGGAACAAATAAAAGTACCTCCCAAGAAACAAAGCTGCACCTGCCAAACGTGCAATCTTCATGGAACAGCAGATAAAATGTCACCCAATGTAGCAATGACAACATAGCATAAAAACAATGTAAATTGTTACATTTCCTCCCATAAAACCATTCCAACTTTCCCCTCCACCACAACCAATATAAGATGAGTCTCAGTAAGACTGAAAAACACAGCACAACCTCAATGATGGGTAAGAAGTATGGAAGGTCTAAACCATAGGTCCGTATAGAGCCCATATTGATCGGTTATTCAGGAAAGACGATATTAAGATAGTAATAATAGTAATAATCCAGTCAATACCATGGGATGCAGAGGTTCCAGACAGTTATCAAGACCTTGAGACATTACGCAAATGCCAAATGAGTAGACTTCCATCCGCAACACCCAGCACGCACCTGATCAGAACCAACACTAATGAATCTAGTGGTTCTTTGCTTTACACAAGGTTTTAGTCAATGGCAAATGTTATTTTATTGTGGTACACTTTCTTCCAGAATATAAAGTTTCCTGTGAGAGATCAAATCACATATTCAGTCTGCACCAGGTATGAGTCCTGATACCATATTATGACAGGCAGCCAGCACACAGTGGATAACGTTAGTTTCCAGCATAATGTACTGTGTCAGCTTCCCAATTGTAAAAGTTGGACCCGGCCACTAAACCAGTAGTTAATAGATGTAGCATACCTTTCAGATACTGAGGAGCGTGACCAGTTCCCTCATTGTCTTTCCATGATATTGTCAGCTGAAGATTGTTTTCAGTGACATCCCTGCCCTTCAATGGCATTCCAGCCAGGGACTCGCCGCCTTACAATCTCTGTCACACGTGTGGAAGGGCAGTGGTAGCGTCACAACGATAGGGATAGGGACTGTACTGCCGCTCATGAAAGTGTTAAGGGAATGCTAGGCACTGGCTGATAAATTGTAGTGGCCTCACGGCATCACATCGAAAGAGTCATCTTGACAGCACCGCCCCCCCCTTAGACAGTAACAAGTGAACGTATTCTCACCTCAATGCGATCCTCGTCCGTCCAAATCGCGCTAGCCCCGTATCCCGCAGAAAGCATACTCCCTCTACTGGGAACATGCCGGCTAATCCTCAGATCGTCGCTCTCACGGAGTCCGCCGGAAGAAGTCAGCTGACAATTCGGTATACGCACGCATTGTTCAAAACGTGTTAGGTGCTTTTTTCGAATCATGAATCCCACGGAGCGAAGCATATTTGGAGAAAAAATACCGTAAGCATTATTCAAAACATAAGTCTGTTCAATGTTTTGAATTCGTTCAACTGTAATACCAACCAAGCGCCATCTTTATAAATGAAGATATCGTGTTTTATGGAGTAAAATAAGTAATACAAGTAAAGTACCAATAGGGATGACTTTGTTATTGAACAGAAGCTCAATCCATTGCATTGGGGAGGAACTTTCAAGGCATCCAGCCATTTCATGGCTTCAGTAGGGTCAGATGTTGTCTTTTCCCCATCAGGAAACACTAATGTCAGCAGGTTTATCCTGTTCAAAAAAGACTTAACGCCCAGAGATCTTGCCAAATCCTTGGGACCTTTGAAGGACTTCCTGATTTCCAATACTTCTTTGGGGTAATATGGGTATATGGAGATCCTAATGCCCTTGAGAAAAGCAGCATCCTTACTCCTAGCAGCACGCAGAACATCCTCCTTGCTTCTGGTGTTCAGGAAAGAGACCAATATCTGTCTCATTTTGGGTCCTAGCTTCCTTCCTACTCTGTAAACATTATCAATGTCAGCAGAGGTAATGTGATCACATTTGTAGGCAGACTTCAAACCTTCAATCACAATCTGAACCAAGTCTTCCCCTGATGATTCTTCAATGCCCACAATCCGTAAATTCTTACTCCTGATCCTGAGATCAATCTCCATAGTCTTTACAGTTCCCTTGTGGAAGTCATCCCTTACGTTTTTGTAAGCTCTGTAACTGCCTGAAATTTCGGAAGACATAGAAGCAGTCCCATTTTCCAGAGCTGAAACCCGTCCATCAATCTGGGAAACTTTAATGGAGAGATCTTCCATAGATGACTTGACATCTCCCACATGCTGTGCCACCTTACTCAAATCTTGAGCCACTTTCAAAAGGAGAGAGTAGATATCCTGTGGACTAGGTACTTCAGCCATCTCGGAGGTTGATTTAGATTTTTTTGGGATGCGGGGTGGTACTTCAGCCATCTCGGAGGTTGATTTAGATTTTTTTGGGATGCGGGGTGGTCAGCAATTTCGATTTTCTTTTTTGAGTTCATTATCTATCATAATCCACAATAGGAGAGGGCCAGGAGCTGCAAGATTAAGCTGCTGCCTCAGCTGTCTGCATTCTAGAATCTGCATGCTACTAGTGTCAAGATAACAAGTAGATATGAGAGCCAAGTGCAAGTGCTTTTTCTCCTTCCTATGGAAAAGTGGATCAGAGTTATGTAACGGCACAAGATTCAAATTGAAACAGGCACTCAGTCCAGCCTGCCAATCGATTACAGTGACACCTAAAGAATCTCCTGATGTAATTGTCACAATTCAAAATAAATGCTGACTTCAGCAGTAGCAAATCACTGAACAATAATCATACAAACAGACTCCCAGCGTTTCAGTTTAGCGAGCACTAGCTACCTTTCTATATTCTCGTAGTACACGTTACATTACTTTATGAATAAGTGGGATGGAGGCGATAGTGCACACCAATGCACAAGATGGAATGTTTTGTAACCAGGTGCATTTTTCTTTCTTAAAATATGAAGCGTCTTTCATTAAACTCGACCGTGCATGATCGAGTGTGACCCATACCCTTTGTGACATACATTCCACAAGCTTGGATGTAACAATCCAGGTACCAAACTGTGAGAGAGATGTACTTGCTGCCAGCAGCCTCTGAATTGCTTGACAGCCATTACAAATCATAATGGCATCTTCTGGGTGCCAGTGGACTTGGAATGCGTTTGTGTTGCCGATTTGTGTGGCGCTCGCTACAATGCTGGCTTGGACGTTTTTTGCATTTCTGTTTTCTCTGAGACAAATAGAAGTAAAGCACAGTGCACCTTTATCTTAATTGTGATGTTAGTAGAAGGGTCTTTCACGAAGAGGAATGCACCAACAAGTATATCTCCTTAGAGGAAAACATGGTAGATATCCTAGCCAAACCATGTAACCTGGACAGTTTTGGTGACCACCCATTGTGCAGTTGTTTTTGACATGCTTACTTTTATATTTCATACATGGATCAGGAAGGCAAAGTGTTTCATCCAAACTCACACAATTGGGCAAAGGGGTGAAGCTGGGAATAGAACCTAGGTCTCCAGATTGCATGGAAGCAATGTAGCCACACAGCCACATATTCTCCCCACTATATTTGTATGTATGTTTTAAGGGGGTCGGGGGTCCCACACCCCTTTTGTAATTTTAGACTTGAAATTCGAAAGTTAGGGCACTAAACGTGTTAATATATGAATTGGAAAAACAATGTCTGTTGTCTGGTACAGACAATTTGGCGCAATTGTGACGTGGACACATGGGTCCAAAAGGAATCTGAGTGTGAACACTTTCACGGTATTCTAAACACAGAGCTAGCCATGTTTATAAGGTATACCACTGAATTAAGAGGTATCGCAATGTTGGGAGAAACCAGAAGGCCCCAAACAACAATGAGCACAGAAGTTTTCAGAAATGCTAAATGAGAATATGAAAGGAACGACAATTATAACCCTGCATACACCAAGGCAAATAATCCCATAGAAGCAGAGTTAATGCCTGTTTAAGAGCCTTCCGCTGTGTTGGCAGGAGTTAATGAGATAAACTTGCCTGTGTTCTGATTTACAGCAGAAGCTCCTAGGTTGGAATATGCAGCATTTTAAGATTATGGTTATATTCAGCACAATGGGTGTTGCTGTGTTTTGACCTAGCCGGTCAAGTGGCACAGCGAGTAGAGCGCTCGCTTTGACATCCGTGCAGAGCTTGCTACTCAGCCTTTCATCCTTCCGAGGTCGATAAATGAGCACCACACACCGTGGGTAATAAGCAGCTATATAAATGCTAAATTATTAATTATTATTTGTATTCACTCTCGATTTTAAATGTAGTTCATTAGAAATATAATGGCACACATATTTTTCACATTTCCTGTAGATCAGATCATCATCCAAGGATGACTTAGAAGTGCCCGAAATGCATTTCAGTGGCATGTAGCTTGTATCCTCAAACGTCGGTTCGCTAAAGATGGACTTAAGGAGACCCTAAAGATAGAGTTGGTGTGGGCACCATCCTTGTTGTGTATAAAATGTAAACACAGTTTAAACGATAACACAATTCTATTGGAGTTAGCTAACAAACCACCCTTGCAAACGGATGGGAACCAATGACTTTACCAATATAGGACTGTGGAAACAATTCCTCAGTGATGGCTTCACACAAAAGGTAGATAATACTACTACTATAATACAAACAAATGGATATCCAAATATATATGAAAGATAACAAGAGACATTGAATATTGCAATATGTAAAGAACTGGAAGGACACTTTTAATCACCAATTAGGCAGACAACCACGCCCAATGCATTTCAGACGACACAGGGTCCCTTATCAGGGCGATTTCTTGCCTGTAGTGAAAGAAAGGTATAAACCACCCTACAACTCACATACATTGTAGAGAAGCCCCTCAACGCTCACACTAGAAAAAGCCCCAGTACACTTCTTGCAGGGTGAACAAAGTTTCTACTTCTACGTCCCGTCCCTTTTCCTCTTTCCTGTATGGGCGTCCCTCGCTAGGGACGGCAAGTGAACCTTTTTCACCAGAAAAATAACACTTTCCCTTTAAATGTACATGAGCACGTTCCTGGTAGCATGCGCTTCCCTAACCGCGCCCACCAGCAACAGACCCCAGTCCTCTTTTCCACATTGACTGGAGTGGACCCCTTTCACCAGCACTACTGGGTGAGGCCTCAAGCCTTGTAATTCCATGCTCTTTCCCTAATCTTTTGCTTTTTCAAATGTTCAGGTTTTGGTTACACCGTCCACTGGTGCTCTAGTCTGTCCCCAGCGCATGTGGGCTACGGCGGGCTTCAGTAGGTGCCCGTTGTGCGATGGTTCCTTTACCACCTTGGCTCTGCACACGGTCTGCCTCCAGTTTGTTGGGTAAGACCACGGATGGGAAGGCTGCTCGGCGTGCAACGCTTTCACGCTCCGGTCCCTCAGAAGCCGGCTTGCATGGTGGAGAGTGTTATTCTCCAGGACTCTGCCGGAGAGTATTAGGGAATACGTACGCAGAAAGACCAAGAAGGTAAGCGTACTCTTCTCAAAAGCACCCCAAAGGGGCGACTCCTTCTCGGGGAAGCCTGTTGATGGGAGGGGTCAGTCGGACCCTCGCACCGTTAGGAAGGACACTGAGGCTCTTGCAGCTAACGGCTTAATGGGCAACCGGTCTAAGGGCCCTACCGGTTCTGCCGCCGAGGAGCCTACTGGTTCTGGTACTGGGACACATCCCGAGCAGCTCAGCTTTGTTACCGGGCACATGCCTGAGGGGGAGGCGCCTACATGCAGCGCAGACAGCGCTACCGACCCCTCGGCCAACAGCAGACCAGGCCAACTCCGGAGGTGCAGGGTGGGCCAGGGCCGATGCGTTCAAGCATGCAGGCAGAGCCCCGGCCCGCGTGATCCACGGTTCCACATACGGAAGGCACAGACAATATGGTGGCATGCGCAGACAAGATGTCAACCAGGCCAGACCCCAAAGGAGGGAAACGATCCCGACCAGGACAGAAGCACACCAACAGTGAGACCCGCAACGGCTCAAGCCTATGGCCGGGGCTGATTGGGTTCCTATGACTCCGGTCACATGGACCACTCCATACCCAACCTTCACGAGTCAAGCATGGTGCAATGAGGGCATGTACTCACAAGGTGGGGGCAGACAACAGGCCTTTACTCCGCCGTAGCCAGCACCGGCGCAGGATCGCACGAAGCCTGCTTGCGAGTATCATTTTTCGACATGTTTTTGACCCCTATCTAGTCTCTGCAGATGGGGAACATCCTTAAAGGCATATTTCAGGAGATGCTGCCGCCCACACGACCACCTCAGACGGGGCCTGCACAACCTGTACCTCCACCACCACCATTGCCCATTTCTCTGGTAGTTCCGGTGGCAGTGCCTACACCTCCAGTTCCAGCGCCTGGGCCAACTCCAGCGGCAGACCCAATGCCTGGGGGCTCAGGGGCCTCTTCTAACTCAGGTGACCAGAAATACACTGATGAGGAGGAGCATGTCACACCTTCTTCAGTGAGGGCATTTCATGATAGGATTGCTGGCCTAGCTGAATACCTTTGCATTCCTCAGCCCCAGAAGGAGCTGCTGGAGTCAGCGGCACTGGTGGAAGTACTCACCATCAAGGTGGAATCCAGATCTGGCATCCGATTGCAGAAGGAAATGGAGGCTCTGGCGAAGAAGGGTCCACTCAGCCAATAAATAAGTCTAATGTAAAATTCAGGCAGGTGGAGGGTGACACTCTGCCCTTATCAGTTCACCCCCAGCCACTGTCGTCGGTCATTGCGGTGGCATCTATGACCGCCAAACCTCAGACCTCTACCACGAGCACCTCAAATTCAGCACTAGTGGGCAAGGAAAAGAAAATGCTCAAAGCCTATGGGTAAAAGATGTACTCTAATACAGGTCTTCACCTCAGGCAGGCCAACGCTGATGCCATACTGGCAGCTGCTAATCAACGGCTGTGGAGGGAAATTGCAAACTTCCTCTCGGACCTTCCAGCCGACAAACAAGCCTCTTTCAAGGCAGGAATCGCCGAAGCAAAACTTGTGGCACAGGACATCATGGAAGCCATGGTGACGCGCATAGATACCGCTAGCAAAGCAATCTGTGTGGCGACTGACATGCGAAGGACGGCATGGCCCAAGGTGACCAGATTCAACCCCGATGTTCAGGACAGAATCCTAGACTGCCTTTTGAGGGCAGTGACTGGTTCCACTCCACCGAGGACGAGGAACTCGATAAAAAGTAGGGCAGCTCGCAGACGGCCAAATACCTGTCTATTCCTACCAAGCCAGCAGCCAAAACCTTCACACAGGGCCATTCTCGATCAGACGGAGGGTGGTCCTTTGTCGGTTTCCAGGGTTTCCAGGACCACCGCGCCTGGCAACCGGACAGGCCGCCCAGCCAATATAGGCAAATCCCCCCCCCCCCAGTCATATGCCTTAGACCCAAAAAAGCAATGATGGCTCTATTCAGATCCACAGCACCACATTCAGGGGCAGGTTGACCCTGCACAGTCAAGCTTGGCGCTCACGTTTTACGGACTCATGGGTGATTTTGGTAGTCTCCTTTGGTTTCGGGCTTCCCATCCCATCTCCCCCCTCCCCCTTTCTCACAGATCGGGACCCCTTCACTTTTAGCAGAGATATGTTCCCTTGTGGAGAGCGAGGTGGTGGAGGAGGTTCCTCTCCCTCAACAGGCCCAGGGCTTTTACTCCTGCATCTTTGCTATTCAAAAAAACAAACCGGGCGGGCCTGCAAGTGGTCCTCAATCTTTCCTTCCTGAATCTGTACCTACCTCTGCAAAAAATGGTAAAAGAAGGCATTCTTCAAATCCACCACAGTCAAACGTTTTGCTTGTTTTGGGATGCCGCACAAAATGGTTGCAGGGTTAGGAACTACAGGAAATTCTGCCTGTACAATGTCATTCAAGGGGCAGAGATCCTGAATCATTCTCCAACTTGCACAATAATCCCCTGATTTAGGAGTCCGGTAATGGGGTCTCGTATTTCCTCCTCTCCTTCTTTGGCTAGTTATGATATAATATGATATGATATAGCATTTATAACGTGCCTATACACAAGTGTTTCAAGTGATATTGTTTTGCTCGGGGTAACACTGCTCCTGGCCTGAGTGTTATTCTTACGGATGCGGCCCCATGCAAAAGCCCTGCATCATGGGCACTGGTTGTCCATAACCTCTCAGAGATCTGCTCTAGATTTATGTCATTGAAAGAGGGCGGAGTGGCAAGGCCCGTCAAAGAACATTGCACCTATCGTATTGCACCATGATCTCCCAAGGAATATAAATAGCCACCACTATTTCTCCATCATCAACCTGATCATCAACCTGATCCTCAAACAATTCTGCATCTATTATTTCTTTGAGGGGTACTGCACAGTGCGCCACTCGCACCCATCTGAATCTGTTCCAACCACAACAATCCTTTTCGCTGACACTACCAAGCCTTGCAAATCTAGTGAGAGTATCGTCCCTGCCACAAGCTCTGTAGTTACAACAGGCCAAAATATAAAAATCAGATAGTATCCGCTAACATGCCTTACCAATTTGGGCCACTGCATCAAGTAAAACTGTAATCCCATACACAAACATATCGGGGTCAACAGGAAGGCCACAATCCACTACCTCTCCTCCTCTGGCCTGTATTGTCACCATCGCCCCCATATCACACATTCCTAGTGTGGCACATATTATTCTCGATCGGTGAAGGAGATGGTCATGTTCCATTTAATCAGGAGGTCACGCCCTAACAAATTTTCTGTGGAGGTTTCTGAATATAGTAAGGGTGCACGCACCACTTTTCCTCCTATTTTAATAGCTACTTTTTCTGTGTATGGAACCGTGGTGACAGCCCCAGAGAAGCCTTGCATGTTGAGAGTTTCAACTGATAGTGGGATGTTTCCCTCACTGATGCATGATTTATTGGCACCCCTGTCGACCATAAAAAGGAATTGCTTATTTCCTATCTCAGCGACCCCCCCAAGGGTTCCTCGTCAGGGTGGGTAGTCACGGACAGGACTGGGCACGCAAGAGCTTTCTGTGGGCTGTCCTTGTCAGGGTATGCATTGGTTACTGGGAATGTGAAAGGGTTACCTCCCAGAAGAATCAACCACCAGATAAAGTGCCACTGTCCCATTTGGGACGCCTTACTTCCAGGCATTGGACCACTGTATGATTGGTTCGGTGGCACTGCTTGCGCTGGGGCACTAGACTGGATAGGCAGCTGTGCCTGTGGGGGCCGTGGTGGTAGCTGCGTGTATGCTTGGAGTATTTCGTATGGGATGGACTTGGGCATCAGGGCGCAGGGAAGTATTGCTGTTGTTATACTGGGCCTGCAGGGGTGTATGGATTGTATCCCGCTCCCATTCTGCTACTACATTCCCTCGCAAAATGACTCCACTTCCCGCACCAGTTTGTTAGAGGGTGTGCTCGAAACCTGTCACTTCCACTCAGCAACTCTGCACTTGCATTTCAGAGCAGCCAGATCAGAGTTGTATCAGGAGTTGCAATTGGAAACAGGCTTCAGGTGGATCCTCATGGCAGGGTCAAGGATATCCAGAGTGTTGAAAATGGGGAGTTGAAGGTTTAATGGGGGCTGTGTCAGAGTGAGAGTCAGTGGAAGGAGTAGAGGGGGTGAAGGTGGCGGCAAAGCGGCAGCTGACACTCGCTTCATCGGCCCAATCATGGAGAAGGAGCCTAAATGATTATACCATATCATAGTAGCAGGGACCCAATCAGGGAAAATGAGGGCCACTCCACCACCAGGCCAGTTAAGCCTGGGTTTGGGGAGGATCTTGTCACCCTCAGGAAGGAGAGTATCAAAACTTGTGACTATGCTGTCTGTGAACCAAGTCTCGTGAGAGTGAGGGCATCTGGGTCAAGGTCCTCAAGCAGGTGACAGAGGAATGTTTTACGGCAGAGCAAGAGTTGAGGGTAGCTAAGTGGAGCAGGTTGCCACTTTTGGAGGTCTTCAGAGGAGGGATATAGGAGTCTAGTACACTCATCGGAGAAGGCAGGGGAGCTAGAGGGTTGACAGTAAGAGGAGAGGCAGGAGAAGGGTGGAGGAAGTTAGTGAGAGATGGGAGACATCTATCAAGAAGGAGGAGGTTGGGCTGAGAGCCCTGGGTCATGACAGTGCTGTTCCGATAGGCATTATTGAGGACCCCAGAGGAAAGGAAGGATGCCAAGAGTACATCCCAACGGGTGCCTCCATTAATGGGGAGAGGAAGAGAAAGGGGAGAGTACAGAGACCATGAGTAAAACCCAAAGGGATGGAGAAGGAATGAAAAAGAGGATATCAGTGACGGTCTGCCTGGAAGAAACATTGGCATAGGTGTCAGCGATTGGCAGGCCAGAGTTGGAGACCAGGAGATCCTCCTTGAACTTTTTCATTCCAGTCTTTGACACCGGGTAGGATAGGTGATAGAAAAGCAGTTAGAGAAGATGGGGGCGATTGAGAGCACCATTGTGCAGACTGGGAAGAAGGAGGGAGCGGGAGAGAGGGAGGAACTGCAGAGCACGATCCGCTTGCTGCAAGGTAATTAACAATCGGACCAAGAGTGAAAGGATGAAGCAAGGGTTACAGATATCGCAAGGTGCACAACGACAACACACCAGCAGTTAGCAGAAGGTTGATACGACTTGCCTTTGTTATCAATAATTGTAAAAGCCTTTTTTGGACTGCTGGGGTTCATCATTCTCAAGGAATCAAGGTCACCCTCACAAACCCCCTATACAATGTGTACATTAAGGAATAGTTTTCAATTACTTTATTGACTTTGGCTGTCACAAATCAAAAGACTTGCATATTTCAATTTGAGATGTCTAAGGCCACCATAGGTCGCAAATTGCAGACGAACATTCCTGTTCTGATGATTCTACCTAGTATTTCACTTTTAATTATAAATCTCAAAGCACATGATCCCCTTTCAATGACATAAGTTTCCCAAACTACTTGACACTGCTATCTGGGATGTAATTAATTATTGGGCCATTTCTCAAAATGATCTGGGGTCATGTTTCTCACTTGGTGTTTGTCTTTCAAAGGCCCAAGCCGGCTCTGTGTTACGCTCACCTGGTCTCTGCAGAGGCGTTGGGGCACGGTTGCAGCACTCCCGGGGATGAAGTCATTTGGGTCCGTCTTCGCCCTCTGGGCTTATGTGGTGACTGGTGGTAATAGATGATGCTGCTCAGGACTGCTCCAGCATGGAGAATAGGGAGCGTGAGTATGCCAGCTTGTGTGGCTGATCCCCTTCCAGACCCCTTCTCCCAAACTGTGGTACCCGTGGGATGCGCTGTCCCTGGAAAGCTCACCTGTTGATTAGTTTTGGCGAGCACTCCGTCCTGCTGCTTCTGGCAGGGGCGCTTGTATGATCTGGACCGAGTTCCTTCACTGGTCCCTTGCACGTGGTAGTCCAGTCCTGCTGCGACTAAGCCACTATACTTCAGGTAAGTGTTCCTGTTTGCCTTTGTCTTTCCTCGTCTGTTTTTGTTGTATTGTAAAGATTGCTGTCCGTTCCACTTTTGATGTTTGCTCTTTTGCTTTCTTCCCTTGCAGGTGATATTGCCGTCCCAGCAGAAGCTGCAGAGCTCAAGGCGGCAGCCGGAGGGAACGAGGAACGAAGCTGCAGCAGTACAGTAGCTGGCAAGTTGTTAACTAAGGGGGGGACGCAGAGTTCAAATGCGACGCGGTACTTGGACGGATGGTCTAACCTTGTCTTTCTTCTTCTTCACAGGGTCCAAGTTCATGGATGCGGAGCGCGGTGCTGCGGCATCGGGATCAAGATCACTGGATGTCAGGAAATGAGTCTGCAGATGAAGCGATGAAGGTGACTATGCAGGAGAACGCCTGGTTTCAAAGGTAAGTAAACTGGTCCAAGCGGCGGTGAGCGTCACGTTGCACGCGAGTGCACAGTAACGCGAAGCACCTGCCTTAAGGATGGAGCATCTTAAATAGCCTGCCTGCCACACCCGATGAGTCAGCACATGCAGACCAGGCCTAAGGAGCCACACCCGAAGAGTCAGCACATGAGAATGTATCAACTCCTGGAAAGTTTTTGTAAAATAAAACCACTCCTGCACTGAAATAAAGTGTTCCTGCTCACATCTCTATCGGAGCGCCAGGACTCAGTCCAGCCAGGGCCCCTGTTTTTATGGGTACCAAAGGGACATAAGTGAGTCAAGTGGCCCATTGCCCCCATCACTAGATGGTGTGGTTTTTGTGTTCTGGGGCCTGTGGTGATGACACTCTGTCAGGTAATCTGATTCTGCGTGGGAAAAGCCTTCTGCATTCAGTCCAATGTGGGAAATTCCCATTCAAGGAGATTTCCCCATCAGTTTTATCCAAATGGTACCCAATGCTGCTACTCTTCCGGCAGATGGGCTCTCTTAATTTCCCCAATATTCTGTCTATTAAGTTTTTGAGCAGAAATATCCAGCAAACTCCACCCTTGCAACATCATTTGAAACAACATTTTGGATTAGACAAATCCTGTGATATGTTCCCTTCACTTTATCAAACATACACCCGGGCCCTCCTCCTTGATTCTGATGAATTACATTTTGATGCCTCATGAGGGGTTGCATCAGCTACAAAATTGCCCACCCCATTGCAGTAAAACAAGTATTGCACTACAAAATTCATTTTTCAAATAATCTCTACATAGACATGTGATGTTTGTGAAAATGGCGTTTTAAGATTTGTAAGAATAATCTGAATCCAAGGGTATACTTTATGTCTGCCCCTATATACATAATAGTTATTAAAATATACAAATTAGGCCTAAATCATATATTTTCATATATCATTTTTATACGCATATGATTTGCGCTTTTCTGCTAAACCTGTGTCTATATCTGGTTTCGGATATTATAACTAATTATGTAGTTCCCATTGACATTTTGTCCTGCACCTTTTGAAAGTTGCTTTCACTTTTATCAACAGGAACCATATGTTTGAATTTGTCATTGAACTTAACATAAGCGCACATTGGTAAGCTATTGTTTAAGACTCTGGTCTAATGGAACAGATACATTCTTTGAGTCATGATATATTCCAGGGTCATAGCTTCATGAATCTCTCTCCATCTGTTATATTTGAAGATGCGCTTAATTGATGACCAGGGTGGCCTTATAGATTAGCTAAACAAAAAAAGACCCAGAGTATGTAGTCCTTTCCAAAGCAAACTACTAGCATTTAGATGTATTTCTTCTACTATGGAAGTAGTGTCCATTGTTTTCGATAACTACAGATTCATTTTCCATGCAACCAAAGTAGTATATTAATGGGACCTGGACACTATTTTCAAGAAAGCGGACACTGGCACAAAAACAGAAATTTTGAGTGAGTTCAATTGATTTAAGGGTGGTATAAATGTCCGTAACTTTTAATAAAGGGGAAAAGAGCAATGTTAAGCCTCCATTGAGTTGTAACACCAATCAAAACCTAGGTTGCTCTGTCAACATACATGGGGCTATCTAAATTACTGATTCCAACGTGATTACTGACTTCACACTCTGCTCTATTCCTGATGGAACACAAGAATTACAGTTGCACAGTTCACCATGTTCTCTTTCATATGTTAGCAAACATGCAGAACACATTGGAGTCAAATTTGCTTTTAATAAATGCTACAAACAGCATGTTCAATTGCTGGTGGATTTTTTTACTTGGATTTGTTTGGTTTTAATTGCTTTATTTTTCAGTATAAAGCATCATTCCTACATTTCAACATTTAATAGAGAACATCACATTACATCAAATAATTATTGCAGTATACTCCCCTCCCACCCCTTTCGAGTGCCCAAACTCTAAATACGGTCACAGGGCTATAGTGCCCAGATAGCTGTTTGTAGCCCATAAAGAGGGATAGTGCCAGGCTCACTTTTTCCTGCTCCATGGACTATGAGGCTTAGCTCACCCTTCAGGGTTATAGTGCCCAGGACACAGTCCTGGGATATAGTGCCCAGCTTATTGTTAGTCAGTCCAGGCATTTAAGGGATCTCTGGGTTTCCAGCCACTCATGCTTTCCGACTCCCTAAGGATCCAGATTTTTGTCATGCTTCTTTGATTTGCATGTTGCATGTTTCTCGTTCTCCAGTCTGGGGTTTGTTCCGCTTATTTCTGCAAGGGTCCATCCTGGTGTATGGGACCCTCCCCCCCAATGAAATAGCATTCCCTGTAGGGTTTCTTGGTATTTTGTTTCATATCAATGGTTTTCAATTCACGCTGGGGTCCCCCACCATTGACATATAGGACCCTGCAGCCACTGAGAGGACTCTGTACAGTTTCTTCTTTGTCCCCCTGATTCTTTAGGATTTAGTCTCTGTGAAGATCCCCATTGTGATTGGGGGTCCCTGGAGGACGAGTGGTGGTCTGGTCTGAGCATCCGGAATGTTGGTAATCAAAGTGATCTTGTTGGGATTTGGTCCACCTTGCACTGAACTCCCCTATAGAGGTGGGAACAGGGCGGATATACTTCATGTTTCGTAACTTCTGAGACTTGGTTCTCAGGGCTGGAGAGCGGACTGTGAGGAGGCAGACACAAGCTATTCATGTTTTCAAGCAAAGACATTTATTAAATGAAAAAGAGGTTGGGGGAATGCCTTGCTAGCCATATTCTAACGAGGAATTGCCCTACCTAGAAAGCAAAACTAAGGATCTGTCTGTGTCAGGAAGTCTGTAACTAATAATCTGTCCTTGTGTCCAAAACGTTCTATCAAGGCCCTCACACTATAAACAGAATAACAAAGGGTGCAAGGAAATGTCTTTGTCTTGATGATGGCAAAAGCAAAAGTAATAACTCCAATGAAAATATTCTCCAAGGTAATAGGCCCTTGAACCCAGAGTATGTTTCCCTTCAAATAGGATTGCAAAAGTGTTCCTTTCAGTAACAGTTGCTTTAGACCTGCTTTGCACTCACAACATTCTTGTTCAAGCAGCAACATTCTGTATAGGTCTTTTTATGAAACTTCTTGTAGCCTTGTTGATTGCCTGGTATACTCCCCTACCAGGAATCTTGGTTCAATCTCTATTGCCTGGTATACTCGCCTACCAGGACTTCTTGTATGTTTTCTCAGTTCTATAGTTATATCAAAATAGCATATACCGTGAGGTGTTTGGTATATCTATCTCTGGCAATGCTTGTTCAAATCTTTCCCCGACATTGGCATCTCACGCATCTTTATTGGGTTGGGGTTTGCCTTTGGACTTTGACAGCATTCAAACATGCTTCTTACTTTGTCTTGTCTACATTCACACATTCTTCTTATTGGGTATTGATTTTTAAACTTTCCGATTTGCCGACATTAGCAATTACGTACCATTCAAACAATCTGTGTTCTTGCACTTGTCGGAAAGCCATAGGCTCCCCAGCTGCTTTTGGAAGACTCACTGGGCTTTTCAAGTGTTTCTGATACTCTTCGTGATACTCTGCACATTTTCGGGATAGCTCATTCAACCGCTTTCCATTGAGAAGTATGGGGATGTTCTCCCGGCTGCCTATGTGGCTCCGCAGTGACTCGCTGACTTTCCTTTTCGTTCAGGAATGAAGAGTGCTGCTTCAGCGAGCTGTCTGACCTCCAGGAGCTCTGGCGCGGCTCCTCTCATCTCCACGACCCTGTTGACTTGCATGTGCCCTCTCTTCAGCCGTTCCGGTGTCGTCCTCCCTGTTCACAAGTCCAGACTTTGGTCTTAACATCTTCTCCTGCACAGCTCACCTCCATAGTGCATTTTCCATCTTTAAATGTCCCGCGCGCTGAAGGTACGGCAAAACTAGTCTGAATGTGAGACTTTGAGTTCCTGTTCCTTTGCACAAACTCGTAACTCCTCTTCCTCATCTCAGTACTGGAGTGCTTATGGGAGCTGGAGTCCATAGGTGATAATGGATTCTCAACTGGTTTTCCATCAGGAACTCAAATAAGGGCATATCAGAAAAAGGTGTTGTACATGTGTTCGCTCTTAAGTGGTTTTTCTTGGGGTTCTCACCTACAGGTACATTAGAAAAAGATGGTAGGTATCTGTTGTCTCTTAAATGGTTTTTCTTAGGAATTTTACATAAGGGTATACCCGAAACACAAGGTGTCATATTGGGGTTGTGGATGTTTAAGTCAAAGGTGGAGTTCTGGCCAAAGAAGTTTAGGGAAGAATTTTCTTCATTTCCTCTACAAGGGTCAACTGTTAGCAGACAATAGGCCATTAAGGTATTTGATGTCAGCTGGTCTTCTTCATGGGGAAGGGGGGAATACCGAGTCTTCTCTAATGTAATCAAAACGTCTCCCCAGTAGTTATTCTCTCCCACGTGATCCTCCCTCATGTAGCTGGTCCCAGGGTCAGATCAGGTAGCGGCTGCCGTCCCCTGGCCACACAGGAGAGGGTCACCGCTGGGGAATTTGTGATGACTCCACTGGATTCATCACAGGACATAGACTAGGACTCTGCAACGCCAAACCTGTACTGCTGGCATGTAGCACACAACTGTGGCAGCCTGACTGCATTGGTAGTTGTTGGACTATGGTCATGTGTTACATTCAAAGAGTAGCAACGACATATTTGAGCAATCATTTCTGTGGTGGCAGGCCTTCTCTAACTCAATTGGTTCAGGAATCATCTGTTGGAATTCACGTGCTTTTCATACATGATTGCATACTTATTTTGGGAGGTGCCACCTCAGACCTCAGTGTATTCTAAGCGTTCTGTGCTTTAGTGCTATATAGCTTTTTCCTGCTTCCTGAACAATTGTCCTCCATCTCTATTTTCTTTAACACATTTGGACCCGCTATTTATTGTGTCCGATCTGCTGGCAAGAGAACTGTGAAGTAAATTATTTGGAACATCACACGGACTCCACTCACTGTGATACTAACCTACAAACCACATAAAGTTGATTGATTACATGTGTTCCTGCCATACATAGTTCCGACTAAATCCCCCCAAAAGCCAGACTTTTTCTGGGCCAGCTATACCTGCTTGTCTGGCTTAGCTAGCAGGTCCACTTTAGTGAGATTTTGTCAGGCAGAAATGAGTTTCAAATTGTACGCTGTTTATTGTAGTTTCCTGTGCTAAAGTATTTGTCAGCCATTTGTGTTCATCTTTACATGTAAATCTCCCTAAAGCGTACCAAAGTTGCATGTGGCTCTTTCCTTCTTAGAAGTCACAATACCTAAAGATGGTATTAGATTTTGCAACACATTGTCTGCTGGACTAGCTGCATTTTGCATGGGCAGCCATCATGCTTTGGCAACAGCCTCCGTCAGAGTATTACCTAGTTGAATCCCTGCTGTGTTTTTTCTTTTGTTTTTTTCTCGAAGATTGGAAAACCTGAGCTATTGTAATGGATTATTTTGACAAGGTAATGGTCTCACGCTCAGAAAATAAACATTGCGCCATCAGTGGATTTAGGATTGCATTGAGTGGCCATTAGCCTGTCATAGCATTCACTTGCGTCATACTTGCTGTCACTTTTCGAGCTTTGATTTGGGAATGCATTATTTGTTCTCTGCGTGATTTATGACTGAAATTGCCCTTCTTGTCTTCACGATTGACAGTTAAATGCATTTAGCGCCTCAATAGCTTTACAATACTTTAGGTTCTGTATATTTCATCTGTCTGATAGTGTCCTTTGCCAGATGCTGTTTGGCGATTGTTAAGCCAAACTTGTCAAGTAATGTCGCATGTGCTTATGGGGTTATAAAGTAAACACATTGTACTGTTTACGCCCTGTCATCCTTCGCCTTGTGCCGCCCTGCTCGTCCCTCTTCCTCGGCGCAGTGCGTACAATAAGAGTCTTCCACCTCACAAGATTGGAATCTAGAAACGACTCCCAATTTGCCCCCTTAAGAGTGGTGACCACGAGCCTTCCCCTAAGGCAGAGAGAGGATACGGGCTGTTGGGGGTCGCCTGCCGTGTCCATCCGGCAGGCGCCCCCGGGGTGCCGCTTCCACACAGCATCAAACAGGCCCAGCGCCTGTGGGAGTTTGGGGCCTGCCATGTCCATCCGGCAGGCCCCGTGGCGCTATGGGACACCAGCGCCATCGGGGTAGGGGCACAGCCTGCCAGGGTCCTGACCATGCGGACCCCGGCCGCCATCCTGGCACGAGGGTCCCATGGCACCAGGGCCTGCAGGCCTGTACCTCCTACAGCATTAATGAGACACGGACTCAGACCAACCTTCCACGGAGTCTGCAGCCGTTCTGTTTCACGTGCCTGCAGGGGCTCCCTTTATTAACTTGGGCCATGACACCGTCATGGCCCATCTTAAAGGGGCAATACACGGGGGAGGGACACATCCCCTTAAAGGGGCAACACACATGGGAGGGTCCCACCTAACACGGGCCACCTCCACACACACTGTTATTGTGTTGTCTCCGTGTAGATGGGGTTTGATTCCCAGATAAAGGTGTTTCAATGTCCCCCCCCCCCTTCTTTCTCATTCACAAGTTATTGTTGCGGACCAGGCTCGTCTGATACTCCTTACGCCATCCTGGCCAAGGAATTGTTGGTTTTATCTCCAGGGATTCCCTGTTCCCGAGACCCTCCCCTCCCACCCGAGTCCTTCCCCACCCACCCACACACCCACTTCCTCCCTTTCCCCCACTCTCCTGAATTGTCCAGCTCTTCAAGCCGTGTTTGAGGGCTTGGCTTTCGAATGGGTTGGCCTTGAGAGGGGGTTTGTCATCGGCTTTTGCCCTGACTCTTCCGGGCCGCAGGTTCTCATTTTACAAGTACATATTTTATATTTTGCCTTTTAATAGTGAATCAAGCCTTTTTTGTTTCACGTGTTTGTATAATTGTTTCTCAAATATTGTGAGGATGTTTTATTGTGTATTTTGGTGCTTTGCAATTCGGCATTATTGAACACATAGCACTAGTTCAGCTTTTTAAAGGGAATTATGCAGAAAGCATTTTTAGTTGATGTAAAACTAAATATGGGATGGCAGCAGATGTAGTCCACTGCTTTGGTCATTAAGTGAGAAAGAAGGGCAGGGAGACGCGTCTAGTTTAGAAAATTATTCAATAGGCTTTTAGGTCATGGAATTTTGTAATTTAGTTTTTATCGACTCTTAATTAAGCCAATATTGTATGAAATCTTGCTGACGATTGTAGTGTGAGTTCTTTTGTTGTGTTTTCTTTTTCTTTTTTGTCTTCCTCCCTTCTTTGTTTTCTTTTTCTTATCTTTTCTTCTTGTCTTTATTGTATGTCATTTTATAAATGGGATAATTATACTTTATATTTGTGAAAGGTTTCATGTTTTTAAGCTCTATGGATGAGGTGTGTGTGTGTGTGTATATATATATATATATGTACACTTTTTTTTTTCAGCAACAGCAGCTTTTGTAAACTTTTTTCAGCCAGCAGGGCGGTGCAATGCAGCCCACTGCTGTCTCAAGTTGACTGTGTTACATTGCGTTGACACCAAACGACGAACAGGGCAGTGTATATGAAACCAGTGGAGTCACATGACATCAGTTCCTTTTTTCAGCAGATGTCCATTTCAAATCACCACAAGTTGCGCCTCTATTGCCATGGAAAGGAGCGTGTTTTGGATGTCTGTGGATCATTGCAATCCATGCACGCCTTTCGGGGGCGTTTGACAAAGCTTTACACTTTTCGCCATAAAGGTTGGAATCGCACTTAATTGAAGTCTCTGGATAATTCTTCAAATAAACTTCGAGTATACAAGACAAGACCGGGTCCAGTGTTGAGGGGTCTACGGGTTCTGATACCAGACTCCAGTCTCAGGGGCTGCAAATCTCTACCACTGGGCACACGTCTGAGGAGGCACCCAATACATTCAGACTGCCAGGTTAACACCTGAGTTGTCTCTGAGGTCTGCACCATTACCGACTTGAGGGCCAACACAGGCCTAAACATCAGAACTCTGCACCAAACACCAAGATTACGGCATTCCTGTCAGAAATACCACAGTGATGCTGGCTAAACAATCGGGCACGACTTCAGATGTGAAGACCCACTCCCTGTGTGGCTCAGCTTGGGCTACCCGATATCTGCTCAGCCTAGTTATAGAGATTATTATACAAGGGGCAAGTCGCCCTAGGGGATTGTTGCACTTCATAACCCACATCGTCCTGGAGATATTCAGAGGAAGGGGGTATCAGCCAAGACAAAGCATTGGGAAGCCTTCTGCTACATGGATGCTGACAGTGGCAGCTCAAACCTCCTCAACTCAGGCCTCACATGTGGCATGTGAGGATAGATCCTTTGTCCGACTCGTGAATCTCATGAAATCCCAGCACATGACAGGCATTATCAAAAACCTCATTAGAGAGGTAGTGCCTCAGATCCAGCCTCAACCATTGCTGCCCCCCCCATTTTAGCCTATGCCGCAACCACCATTTCCAGGGCCGTCCCCAACTCCACAGCCAGTTGAGTCTATCCCTGCACAGAGCCCTCAGGTCAAACCGAAGTGAGGGCCTCCTACTACTCCTAGTACTGGAGTTGACAGGTCACATCAACATCAAGACACTGATAAAGATAAAGAAGAGGAAACAATGTCCTCTACAAAATCATTCCATAATCGGATGGAAGAACTAGAAGAATTCTTGCGAGTCGTTCCTACACCTCAAAAAGTGGAAACTGAAGGGGGTGTCTGAGCCAAGGTTTTATCTCTGTAATAGCCAATAACTCAGGTATCCTGGTTCAAAAATATATTCTGGCGTTTGTAAAGAGGTTGTGGCTAAAACCTCACTCTTCCCCACCATTAAATAATTGACTAGATGCTCAGTATGAACAGCTAGAGGGCAGTGTCATATTTAGGATTTCTGCTGCCCTAGTCCCAACTAAGTGCACGCACCCCCTCCTCCTAAACTTTAATCCAAGTCTGCCAGATTCTGCACCTTGACCAGGTTCCATCTCTTCAACACACTTTGTCTGTCTTGGCCAATCTGCACCCCTTCACCACCATCTTGTCTCATTTTGCTACATAACAACATAAGGACATAAAGGGGACAATGTCCCAGCGCAAGTAGTTAAATCATGTGTGCCCACCCTCACTCTCATTATAACTAACTTTGGCAATGCCTCTTTCAACACCAACTTGGCCCCAGTTAGCATTAAAGAAGCCTGGGACACCCCCCTTCTAAAAAAAACAACCTAGGACCCAACTGTGCCCACAAACTACCGTCGAATAACCACGGTCCCGTTCTTGCTCAAATTCTTAGATAAAATAGCCTACACTCAAGTACAAGCCCACCTGGAACAAAACCGACTCCTTGGAACTAGACAATCTGGCTTCAGGCCTAACCACAGTACGGAAACTTCACTCCTTGACCTGAAAATCCAAATGGATACCATCAGGGACACAGGAAAACTCTGCATAGTCCTGCTGTTGGACCCATCTGCAGCGTTCGACCTTGTGTCTCACGACAAACTATGCACTACACTAGCTAATGATTTCAACTTCTCCAGAGATGCCTCCACATGAGTGAAATCATTTCTAACCAAACACACTTCTAGAGTCTCTACAGGGGAAGAAGCTGCAGATCCCACCCCAGTCCCTATTGGTGTACCCCGAGGTTCGTGCCTTTCACCAACCCTCTATAATGCGTACACAAAGTTACTATTCTCAGCATTAGATGACGTGTGTTATCTACACCAACTTTGCAGATGACACCCAGATCCTCATACCCCTCTCAGGCAACTACGCCCAGGACACACTAACCATCACAAAATGTATGCCATAATCCAAAACTGGATGGCGTTGAATAGCCTTTGCCTGAATGATGAGAAGACAGATATTCTCATCGTGTGGTCCCAATCTAAAATAGGCGCTCTCCTCCCTATTCCGCTATTAACATTGACGGCACGATGATCCCAGTACTTGAGCAAGTAAAAACTCTAGGAGTCTATTTAGACGCCAATCTCACAATGGCTAAACATTTAAGTGCTATATCCTATTCCACTTCTTATACTGTGAAATGAATTGCCTTAAGCCGCCAATTCCCTGCACCGACCAACTGCATCACTTTGGCTAGGGCCCTGATTCTATCTAAGCTAGATTATTGTAATGAGTTATTACTAGGGACCTCAAACACTAACCTCAATAAACTACAGCTAATACAAAATAAAGAATTACGGGCTGCATTAGGAATACAAAAATCTGACCACATATCCAAGATCAGGAGGGATCCTCATTAGTTGCCCATCAAAGCCAGAATGATTTTTAAGACACTATGCATCTCACACAAATGCCTGTACGAAAAAAAAGCACCTATCTGAACAACACCTTATCAAAAAAAGAATCCATCAGATCACTGAGATCCAATGATAATCTGCTTATGGCAATTCCCCATCACAAAAACACCAGAGCCGGTGGGAGCAGCTTCCAATGTCTGGCCCGAAACATTGGAACCCCCTCCCTATTAGTATCAAAAAAGAGGAGTCCTTCCAGGGTTTTAAAAAATTGCTAAAAACTTGGTTATTCAACCAATTTTAACAAATGTTCAGTTCCTGAATTTGTATGTAATGATGGTTGAACTGCTCTTCCTATGTTAGTAATTCTTACTGTAATTCCTTGCATTACTTTCCTTCCAACTGTAATGTCCTGACTATGTGTGCCTAAGCTGTCTGTAACCACACTGTGATACCCCAGGGTCTGGGCGTGTAACAAATGTAATAAATAAATAAAATAAATAAATAAAGGACATTTTTAAGGCTGACAGGATTTCTAATTAGCAGTCGAGCCTGTATCCTCTATTTCATGGTACCTGAAATAGTTTTTTGATGTCTCTGCTGCCCAAAGTTTGGAGATGAGAGTGTGTTCTACAGTCAGTTGCATGAATTAGAGGTACTTGCTGAGGCCAACGGCCTCTTTTGTATTAAATCAGAGAACATTCTTTTAGAGGAAGTGAGCAGAACATAAGCTGTCTGCCTACTGGACACAAGTGAGGGAGGATTGGACCACAGAATTGTGGTATGCATACTAATATCTGGTGTCTCCTATGCTACCTGCTGTAAACCTATGAGGAGTACATAGATTGGTCTGTAATATAATATTAATAATTTTGCATTTATTTAACGCTACAACCCTCAGGTATCAGAGCGCTGCTTATTATTATCCACGGTGTGTGGTGCTCATTTATCAACCTCGAAAGGATGAAAGGCTGAGTTTGGCCCTGCCGGGATTCGAACCTGCGTCAGCAGGCTCTGCACAGCGCTCTACTCGCTGTGCTATCAGACCGGCTATGAATATGAATGCTTCTGGAAACCTAACTAACTACATTTCAACATGCAGTTTTATTAAATGTTATACTTTACACAGGAGATGCGTGCAAATGGTTCAGGTGTATCTCAAGAAATGTTGATAAAAAAAGAACACAAAGGAGACAAGGCAAGTTACCTCCTGCTGCAGCCCATGTACCTCAAATCCCGTGGGCTGGAACGCCACTAACAGATGGCAAAATCACAAGTGAAATTTGTAAACTCTGCATGGGCATAAACACCTAACTGGAGTAAAGACAGATGCAGAATGTTCTTGAACCTTTGGCTGTGCATTCTCTCAGTGGAGCAATAGATGAGGCCTACATTGCACATTCATAGGTGGGAGGCACCGGCATTACTCGTAGCTGTGTGGTGTAGTCAGCTTTTATAACAAATCAAGTGGTAGATACTTTTGACATCATTGCTGTTTGCGCCATTGTCCAAAATACCCAACATCCCAAAGGTGGATGTGAATAATGGGTCGGGCTTTGCAGCACAACAGTACCTTTGTGTGTGTGGTTTAGGCTAAGTGTCTTGCCATCTTGTGTTTGTGGTATTTTAAACGTTTTGTTAATTCTTAAAAAAGGGTTAGCCTGTACAATACAACATTTTGAGATTTGTGGTTTATGGAATAAGATTTACCGTTTGAGGATGTTTTACAGGCAAAGTCATACCTCGTATTAAAAATCTAATTCATGTAAAGGTTACGTATAAATGTAACAGTTATGCACTGTGTGACATACTTTGCAGTTCTACTGGTAGTACTGAGAGTGCAGCTGAATGTCATCAAAGACACGTGATAAACCCAGCAGGGATGCCATTTGCCTGTTTAGCACTGGGCAGCTTCTGTAAAGATGGTTGAATGGATATCTTGACGGGACACCTCAGACCTTTCTTCTTTACAGCTGTGAAAGAGTGTGTACATTTAGCACACCGTTGTTTTCTCTCTCACCCTTCTAAGGCGTTGAGTATGATTTCAGAGGCTTCTAGATGCACTTGCACATTTAGATTTACTCTTTGCCATTTTAACTTCTGTGCAATCTATTTAATGTTTGCACCATATGGGTGGCCAAAGGCTTCTGAAATGTGGGACCGGGGAGACAAACTAGTGCTTGCTTCTGAACTTCATTTGAGTGCCCACTCCACCTGTGGGATCTCTATGCTTGATTTAAGCATAGGAATGTGTTTATTGTTAAATGTTATTTTTTCCCTTTAACCTTTCTGGAGGGAATCCCCTCTTTTTTACAATGGTATAAAAAATGCATGTGATGTGTATTTAAACATAAACGTTATTGCATAGTATGTGTGTGTTCATTAGCACGAACTACAATGATAACAGGGAGTGGCACCAATAAAGCCAATGAGATTCTGGCTGCTTTGCATATAAAGGCCATTCTGGGAATGTAAGAATGACCAGGAGTTTTATATCTGTCAGATATGTATGTGAGAGTTGTATGACTGAATCACTGAATACCTAATGCACGCTGGTTTGGTGCACATTTCTTTTTTTCTTTTCTTTAAAAAATATTCACTGTAATCTTAAAGCTTTTGTAAACATCAAGCATATATACAAGTTTGGCAACCGCTTGAAATTGGCTATGTTGTGGATCAGCCAGAATCCGAGAAACAAAACCAACTACTATTTTATTGTTAAGAAAGGCAAGTAAAATGAAATAAACTGCTATATAAATGTTTTTTCCATTGCCAATCTGCCACCCTACACCTGGGGCTAGTTGGCCTTATTATAAATACATCACTGCTAGAGGGTACATCTACGCTGTGGACTGCACTTCCTCAACCACATTCCTCAATGGTAGCAACTGCTTCCTTCTATGCCAAACTATCCACAGGAGCGGCTTCCACTACCTCTTCATCCTCCTCGTGCATATCTAGGGAGGACAGGCTACTGCAGGCCTATGGCAAAAAGCTATACCTAAATGCAGGGTTGCTCCTCAGGCAAGACAATGAGGACACAATGTTTTCAGCTGCCAATCAAAAACTCTTGCATGGAATACCTCTCCTCCCCTGTTGTAGATAGGATCGCCAGTGCTACTCCAGTAGATCGCAGTTCTATTGCAAGATCAAGCAGTCGAGCCAGTTCCCTGTGCATACAAGGTATGGGGCTTCTACTCAAGAATATTTGCGATTCCCAAGCAAAAACAGGCAGGCCAGAGAGAGTAGTCCTGGATTTAACGTAGCTCAGTTTATCCCTTCCCCATGAAAAATTCAAGATTGTGACGCCAGTGCACATAGCCGATGCTCAGTGTGGGAGATTGGCTACATGTCCCCATTTGGCATCCTCACTGACAATTTGTAGTATTCATATTGATGGGATGACATTTTCAATACAAAGGTCGCCCTTTTGATCTAAACTCAGCACCTTGTGTGTTCATGAAAATAATGAATGCAATTGTAGCCCTTCTCAGGAAAGGGGGGCACCACATAGACCCATATCTGGTTGACTGGGTAGCCAGAGCCAGTTCGCCAGTAGAAACTGCCATCTCCAGAGATGGATAATTCAGACCTGTGGTTTTCGATCAACCTGAAAAAGTCAGAGCTCTTTCCTCTACAGGATTTAGTGTTCCTTGGAATAAGGTGGGGTACTGTGAGAGGGTAGACGTTACCCACACTAGAAAGATTCAGGAACATTGTCAGAGCATATAAGCACTTTCTCTCCTGGTAAACCATTTCAGTGAAGTTCTGGGGCTTCTAGCTTCACATTCTCACAGTTCCTCTGGCCAGTTTCAGGATGCAATCCCTACAACTGCATTTGGTGAGTTCTTGGGACCAGGAATCGGGTGCTCAGTCAAAAGGATTTCTATTCTTCTCTTCTTGAGAGAGGATTAGTTGTGGTGGAAACAGGATAGGAATGTAATGTGTGAAGTTCCTTTTCCCCAGCGCCTTCACTCACTGGTGGTCGCAACCGACTCGCCTTGCTGGAGTCAAACGCTGGAGATTTTCTTGGTTAACAGGAGATGCTCTGAGTTGGTCCACTGTCACGACCACTGGCGCCTGGAGGATTTGGCGAAGGTGGAAGTTCCGTCGCCATTAGACTGTTCCGCCACGTTTTTGTTCCAACATACGGCGCAGTCTAGTGTATCTCCAACATGGCCGCCCGCCGAGTATTTCACCATTCGAATCTCGGCGGGTCGGCGCGTTGCAACTTGAATTCCCGTTTGTTGCGTGCGCTCAGTAGCGTTATCCTTCTCTACGACTTCCCACGCCCGAACCTTCCAGCTCTCTCTCTCTTGCTCTCTCCCCCTATCCTCGCTTCCTGCTTCCATCGTGGATTCACCCCGCTGGCCGCTTCCTGTTTGTTTCCCTGTGTGTTTCCTACTCCGCAGCGTCCACTTACGCTGCTTCTGTTTCTTCCTGTGACCTCCATCGTATCTTCTTGGAGTCGTTTTCCTGGACCCTGCTTTAGTATACTCCACACTTCTACGGACCTGCTTCAGGAGTCATCCTTCATATTCGTGGGGTTTTTTGTCAGCCAGCCACCTTACAAGAGACAACAATACAGGAGCAGGCACATTAAGCAGATTGGGGACCAGCATTTACAAGGGAAAATTGCACCATGAAGCGCTATTAGCAGTATTTCAAATTTGGGGCCAACCAGAGGTCCATCCATTCAGAAATGTCCACTCTTTGCTTCCTGGGAAGGGCAGAGCAAGGGTTCCCTGTGGAGATGCATTCCAGATTCTGTAAAACAACCTTTGATGCTATGCCTTCCCTCCAAACCCCTCCCACTTCCCGGCAGAAAGCGATTTGCAAGTTCAGGGAATAGTCATTCTGTAAGGGAATAGTCATTTTGTAGAATGATTTGAATAGCCTCTCTTTGACCCGCCAAAGTTTGGTTTTTGGATCGAATGCACTTGACACGTCAAGATCCAGCACAGGACAAGTTCGAGATGGTAACCTTTTCTCAGATCCTTCAGGCTCTCCAACTCCAAGACTGGTTGGTATCATTGGACCTTCAGGATGCTTACTTTAATGTGCTAATCCATCTCAAGCACAGAAAGTACCTGAGTTTCGCTGTTGCCGGTTCGCATTATCAGTCTCAAGTCCTGCCATTCGGTCTGACCTCTGTCCGAAGGTTTTCACCAAGTTGATGGCGGTAGTGGCAGCAAGTCTCAGGAGAGGGGAGATTCACATCTACCCCCACCTGGAAGAATGGCTGATCAGGGCTTGTTCACCTGAACAAGCCCAGGAACAACTCAGTATCACCTGCCACTCCCTTCACAGACTGGGCTTCTGCCTCAATTACAAGAAGTCCCATACACCATTCGAAAGAGTCCAATTCATCTGAGTAGTCCTGGATACTTCCTCAGGGAAAGCCTTGCCACCGAGGTGAGAGCTCAACACATTCAGAAGATGGTAACAAAATTCCAGAATGCCCAGCATCTTTCGGTCTTCGATTTTCTGAGGTTGCTCGGTCTTATGGCATCCTGCATTTTTCTGGCGCCAGAGGCCCGGCTCTCAGGACTCAGTGGTCCCAATTCTCAGGGAATATGTCAGACCAACTGCAAGTTCCGAGCAGGGTTGGTCAGGACCTTCTAGCTGTCACGATGCCTGCCCCCAGACATCCGGAACAGGTCCATCTGTCCAGGGAACGAGGCACCCAAGAAGACACAGGAATTCCCAAAACCCCGCCTAGGGGCTATATGGGTTCAGTCCTGGCGCCATAGGCGCCAGGCTCATATTGCCAACTTTAAACTATGCAGGTCATCCTGCAAAGAACTCATGTACAGGCCATCATGAGGCCATGAAGGGACTACTTTCCTTTAGGAACTATTTTGCTGCTTGGGTGTGGTACTGGAACTTCTTACCGGGGAACTACTTTTTTGATGCTATCTAAACCACGCCCGAAGAGCAGCACACGCTTCGCGTTATTCTGCATCTTAGCTCACTGTGTCTGCAGTCCAGCATCCAGTCTACAGCCACACCCGTCTTGTGTCCGGAGCCGATCCTAGAGAAAAGGAAAGAAGAAGAGAAGGTTAGAACAAGGAGATTTCCATTTGGTCATCATCTTTTCCTGGAGCAGTCGCACCTGTGGATAAAGGAAAAAGACATTAAAATAAACCGCGTCGCATTGCCAGCTGCAGCGCTGCGCCATACTGCACCTTCGGAGCATCTCCACGACCCGGCGCAGCACCCGTTGAATCGCCATCTGAAAAGACAAGAACAAACAAAAGGTGAGCGGGGTTCCGCCAAAGACATTCTTTTACTTACTGCAAGATACTTACTGAGAATTTTACCGCTCGAGGCAGCGCTGGTCACCATCCTACGTTAGACATTTTCGGCAAGGCACCGCACCTGCAAAGAAGATGGAGAACTATTGGTTAATTACATTTGGAACAATATTACTTCCTAGACAGTGCTTGGTACAAACTGACTCTTACCTACCTTACGCTACCTTCATTAATCGAGGTGAACTCACTCCTTGGATCACGCTGCAAGATAAAAGGTATGAAAGGAGCAAGAGTGAATTAATAGACATTAGAACTCTAAAAGAACTATACATTCGGTTTACACACTACTTACCTCGGAGTCATTGTTGTCTGGAACTCTGCCAAATACCTTCGGATCAGTGAAGCAACTGAACTTCTACGTGCCCATGCACTCCACGCAGGATGGAGAGTTCGCCCTTCCAAACAATAAGGTGAGACTTTATGAAGGGGAATACTGGAAGTTTTCAGGGAAAATAGTGTTAGTGTAACCTCTCTACCACGGGTGGCTAATCCCCTTTACTGCTTTTAGGAAAATATTTTTGCGGGCCAGGCAGACGAAACTGAGTGGGCAAGTGCAGTCGATCATCACTTCACTACGAGTCACACTGGTGGAGACCGCAGCAGTCCAGCTTCGTTCGACGCCCCTGTGGAATACAGGTGAGCGTAACACTATGATGGGCTTTCCAAGACAACATTCTCAAGGGGGAATCTTTTTGGCAGCCATGGCCAGAAGTAATGGTAGTTACGGACGCCTCACTCACGGGGTGGAGAGCCCCCACCAACAAACTCACAATCTGCGGTCGTTGGTCTCCATCGGAGCCCACACTACATATCAACCTGTTGGAGCTGAGGGTAATCAGGCTAACACTGAAGGCCTTTCTTCCATCTGTACTGGGAAAAAACGTCCTGATAATGACAGACAACACAGTGGCTATATACTACCTCAACAAGAGCGGAGGTGTAGGGTCACTTCCACTGTGCAGAGAGGCAATGCAGCTCTGGTTCTGGGCAATACAAGAAGTAATCTCTCTATCAGCAGTTCACCTAGCCAGAGAGCAGAACACAGTGGCAGATACCCTGAGCAGACAGAACAGAGTCTACCACGAGTGGGAACTAGCTCAGAAAGTCCTTCAAAAGATTTTAGGGAACCCCTCAAGTGGATCTTTTTGCGATCTGTACCAACCGAAAGTGTGAACTGTATTGCTCCAGTGAATTTCCCCCTAGAGAAGCTCTAGGGGACACATTCGTAGTGGACTGGGAATTCTTCACTCCTGTACGTGTTCCCTCCATTCCCCTTCATTCCTCACATGATCAGGAGGTTGAAAAAGTTCAGGAAATCCATGATCCTAATCGCTCCTAATTGGGCCAGGAGGACGTGGTACCCGGACCTTCTGGACATATCCATTTGCCCTCCAATACGTCTTCCACAAAGAGAGGATCTTCTCTTGCACGAGGAAGGTTGGGTTCTCCATCCAGAGTTCAAAACCCTCAACCTTCATGCATGGTTTCTGAGAGGCTGAGATACAAGGATTGGGACCTCCTGGATGACGTAATGGAGATTTTCTCTCGGCCAGAAGGCCAGCAACCAAATACTTGTACCAGTGTTGGTGGAATAAATTCAGTAACTGGTGCAAGGATATGACTTTGGACCCATTCAAATGTGGCACACCTATGGTGCTTTCTTTGCAGATTGGAACCATAAAAGAATACCTGGCAGTATTAAGCATTCCTCTGAAGAAGGTCATGGATATGGGGTTATGTATCCTACTGTGTTCCTGTAGCTAAGGGTGCCACAGGCATAGCAAGTGGTGAGCCTAATGATATGGATGGACTTCTCGCTACTGTTGCCATTGGAAAGAATAACAAGGGCTTCAGTGATTTGCAAGAGTTGCTGATTGTTTGGGAGAAGGAACACAAATATTGTTCATTTCATTTATATTATAGGTTTAACAAGGCACCAGGTATATAATACATTATGTACATGGTGAAGCAGCTTATTGAGGAATGGAAAAATAGATTTAAACAAACTTTGCATACCCTTTTGGCAGGTGATTTCAGTCTCCAATTGGAACCAATAGCAGCACTGATCAATATCATGGATGATGAAGACAGTGCATGGGTGATTAGAGATCTGGCAGGTAGGCCTCGAAAACGTCTTAATAAATAGACTGGGGGAGTGGCTCCATTTATGTACAACCTCCATTTAAGACATGCAATGAGCAAATGCCATAGGATAGCCCTGCAGCCTCCTACATATGTCTCGGCAGGTCAACAATCTCATATCGATTATTTTTTAATTAATTTATCAATTGTCATATAATCAGAAATGTCTCTGTTTTGAAGCGACTAGAAAGCGATTATCTTCCTATCACAATGGCATTACTTTACATAGTAGACTGGAGGGCTAATAAAAGTATTAGAAACTGGTGAAATAATGTAGGACAGTTTTAACGGCACTCGAGATTAATGGGAGATTAATTGAAGCATAAAGATATGGATAAAGCCATACCTGTAATATGCACTGCTATTCTCCCTATATTGGACAGAGTTTTTAGTAATGGCATTTTATCAGATCACGAAATTGTAAGAGCATATAATGACGTTGCTAAAGCTATATATTCCATGGTCACAAAACCTAGTAGACTGGTGGAAAAGACAACAATTAAACAAATTGAGTGGTTCAACAAGGAGTGTCGGGATGCTAAATAAGAATTAATTAAGGGCCTGAAAAATGTGGATAAAAATAATAAATATAATATTGCGCTGCTTAGATGTTCATATAAACTTATCATTTTAAGGGAAAAGTGAAAACATGCTGAATGAAAATGGCGCCTTAACGGATATGAACAGTTCAGAATTTTGGAAATTAATTCACGTTAGCACATTAGAACATAGTACCACAGTCAATCGTTGTATTGACAAGGGGAGATGACACAAACACTTCAAAGCACTTTATGAAGAATCAAGACCTTCATTTGGTTCGAACAACTGGGAAGATCTTGCGAAATTAGCAAATACTCTAGATTGCCAATCCCTCAATATGGGGGAGATTTACATAGCTATTTTAAAACCTATATCGATTAGTCTCTGGAGGTGGACATAATTCCTATTAATATTTCCAAGAATGAGCCTAATACCTGGGCCCCTTTTTCTATTAGTTGTTAAACGCAGTTGCAGCCCTCTCAGTAGTACAAGAAGCTTTGGCTAACTTTGAGATCATTGCTACCACCTTTCTTGTGTAGCGGAACGAAGTAGCAAATTCTAGACCAGTCTCGCTACTAGATGTTGCAGGAAAAATCTATGCCAGGGTTCAAGTAGGACTCTTAAAGGAATGGATCATAGAGAATAAGGTCATAAATCACCTGCAAGCTGGTTTTCAGACATGCATGACCAGTGTGTCAAACTATTTCTTTTAACACAGAAATATGTAAAATTGAGAGGCATCTGCCTGTATGTGCTCTTGCTTGATCTCAGGACCCTGTTTGATGGATCACCATGGGTTAATAGGTAATATTATGTGACAGACTAAAACATCTGGGCATTCAAGTCTCGCTGCTGAGGGCCCTGATTGCTCTGTACAAAAAATAACGAGGCATCAAAACGTTGGAATTTGCGGCGTGAACTAGCAGCTTGTTTCCAGTGCAGAAGGGTGTATGACGGGGGTGTGTCCTTGCCCCTACACTCTTTTGTTTATCAACCCTCTGATAAACTGTACTGTTCCAGAACAAACTGATGTTCCCACATTAGGCAAAGATAAGATGTCGCAAAAGGCAATTGAACTTATTTCATGGCTTTCGTAGTGGCAATGGCTTGATGATTAATCCTGAAAAGACAAATTCAGTAGTGCTCCACTCTAGTCAAAAAAGGGAACCCAACCTAGCCCGCTCCCTAGATGGTAGGCCAGTGGAACAAAGTATCCATGTATGACTATCTTGGTATATGCGTTTACACTTCTCAAGGAATTGTACCTTTGGTAATCAATTAGAAGAATCATGTGTAACTTTGGAAAGGATGAGTAACGCAATTGTAAGTTTTGCTATAGCCTATGGTAATGGTGGTGCAAGCCCTTACCTTAAGCTCTGTAGCTTGCAATCAAAACGGGCATCAACGTTTTAATTAGAATTAAGGGGGTATTGAAAAGTGCACGAATTGAAAACTAAAGAGATTTCCTTTTCGAGAACGTTGCTGTGTTTTCCTAAAATAACTCCTAATATTACACTCAAATTGGAACTCAATTACCATAGAATTGAAGAAGAACTGAGGTTGAATACAGCGATTTACTGGATTAGAAAATGGTTCTCCAATTGCATTTTAAACACACAGAAGCAATTTTAGATATATACTCGGACAGGAAGATGGACCCTTCCTTTCTTGGTGTAGCCATATTAAAGCTATTCTGAGATCCCTAGGTCTTTTCGGTTTTTGGATTAATCCAACGTGTACAAACAAGAGCCCCAACAAGAGGTAAAGATAACCTCCCATGATAAAGCACAGGAATGCCTAATTGCGAAGTGTCAAAAAACTACTCTAGCACAAGTTTATTTGACAAATAACGGATTTTCTGGTTTTGAAGATTACTTTGATCAGATTCAGAAGCAATTTGCTGGATAATTACATATTAGATTTAGATAAAGAACTTTGCTCCTGGTTTATTTTAAGACAAGATGGAATGATACCTATGATGATTGTTGTGCTTATTGTCTCAATACAAGAGAAGCTGGTGAACACATTTTATATGCCCATTGTACATGAATTTGTGAATAGCTTGTCGGAAGACTTCATTAAGATAATCTGGAATTAGATCAACTGCTGAAGCCATGAGGTTTTGTAAATCAACGAGCAGTAACATGAAAATGTTTGCAATAGTCAAATATATTTGTATACTTATGAATTGATAAATATTTATTCGACTGTAGAATGATCGGTGTACAAGTATCTGTTTTTATTTTTTTCACTTGATCATCTTGTTATTAATCTCTAACGTGTTATGCTTTTATGATACTTAGTCGAATAACGCTAAATGAGAAGCTGGTCGGCAGCCATCCTGGACATATTCCAAGAACTGCAAATACAATAACATAGGAAGAGGTATCATCCATAAAAGAAAGAAGGCATGGCTTCAGCTACACTGTTGTACTCAGTGTAGGGCCCACATGCACAAAACTTTGGGGATAGAATGGTTAACAACCCAAAGCAGAAACTCAGAAATTATTTTAAAAACTCTGCATTGGAAATCAAATGAATAGGACTTAAGTCTGTATTGTCTTGAATAAAGTGGTTAGAAGGGCAGTAGGGTAGACATGAATATACCTCTGGAGTCTAAGCACAGTAGAGAATCTTCGCTTATTCCCACTCTGGTGTGAGCCTCAAGCAAAAGACCATTCTTTCACTCTTGAGTACGTTGTGGAGGCCACATCGTTATCCTTCATCGAATAGATGATGCAAAGACACACCATAGAGTAAGAGCAAAAACCTATTTGGAAACTAGATCACACATACAGTACGGCGAATAACAGACACTTTGATTCACAGGATAATGCGTGTGCTTCTTGTTGGCTTCTGTATGTTAGGTTATCTATATATTAAGGTTGCATGTATAACCCTACTATTGCTGTGCAATTATTAAATAACTGACCCATGGCATCTTTCTCTCCTACTAAAGAGGAGATGCTATAAGCATCATATTCACTGTTTGTAATGTGATAAAGCTGGAAACAACATGTTATGTGACATTAAAGTATGTTTCATATAGTATGCTATGGTAATGTTTATTTGTATAGCGCCTATACACAAAGCAAGTGTTTCAAAGCGTTCAAGGATGGAGGGAACAAGGTGAAAAAACAACAGTTGTTCAGAGCCCTTTAAACTCTGAGACAATGGCATATAATACACATAACAGTAGAGGTAACAGCAAATATGTCCGACGAAAATTCTGCAGTTTTTCCTTGTGCTTTAAGGCATCACCTTGCAGGGAGGGAAGACAGGGGCAAACAGACGATCGGATTCGCGCAAGTACACAGACTGTTAAATGGGGGGGTGGAGCTGGGAGGGGGCGGGTGTGTGGGGGGGTACAAGTGTGCCCAGTCGGTAGTGACTAGGGTAAGTGCAGAGAGATGCCACTCTCTAGCTCTTTTAGCAAGTGCAGTGATGATGAGGCGAAGTGCAAGGCCTGGAGGCAAGTCAGAGTACAACAACTAGTACTACAACTGCCCATTCCCTGGTCTCTTGGCACCTACTTTTACTTACTTCTATGTGACTACACTATTAAACATTGAATGATCCTTTTCCAAGTTACAAGCAGGAACTGCAAGTGCCATATTCAGCATGGCAGCAGCAGGTAGTTAAAATAGCACTCTCCTAAGGAATAAAAGAGGCTGTATAGGGTGATTATGGATTATGTCATGCTGACTGTACCGAACTAGGGAAAGTTTGGAGATGGACCTCAATTGGGTTCAGGTGGGGTAGCCAGTGTTGCTCACAGTTGCACCTTTATTCCCCATACGACTAATGGCTTGTAACTAACGTTACCTTTTGTTTCCCCTGTGTTTTTTTACACCTGTAACATAACTTCCTATGACATTCAACGGTTATGTGGTGGCACATGCTGTGTATATAAGTGGGTGCATGATGTCCTTTCACTAAACTTGCACCTTTGATGAATTGTCATCACTGGGAAAGAATTCTTAGACTACTAAAATATATTTCTTCAAGGGAAAAGAACAAACCATAAACTAAACAGATTGCCTTCTATGATTGCAAACTCTGTAGTGTTCCTGGAACAAACATAAAACACGTATTCTTCCAACACCTAAAGAAAGACTTGAATGACACGATATGTTTTGATCTCGCAAGTGGGTCCTGTTAAAGATTGACATGCTACTGGCGTACACAAACTCATAAGCATGCTGATTTATTTAATCATCTCAGACAGACATCTGAGCGAAGGATAATCACAGTTGAATGAACAGAACTGTTCGCACCAAGCCATATCAAGTGAAATGATTGTCTTTGCTGTCAAACGAATAATTCGCCTGTGCAGTGATGCATTCCGAGGCTCTGCATATATTATCATGGGCTTATCTGCAGTCGCGATCGGGCTGTGTCCTTTCATTGTTATGCATGGTGTACTGCAATCAGACATCTGTACACTCCAGCTAAGCAAATATAAGTGTTGTAACTGATCCATGTTATGCAGTAATTGCATTGAAACACAGGTGTGGTAAATAGACAGCCAGTGCTTTACTGGCAAAACGGCTGATCATATCACCCTTTGCCGTTTTCCAAAAGAAGCGATTCCGGAAGGATAGCATTCTCTAAAAGGGACGGAGGAACGTTCAGCTGTGCCCCTTTCGCAGGCTAGCGTTTATATCACAAATCCGGTGGGTTGAATCCAATTGCATAGTGTGGTGAGAGGTGGTACAGCTCATCACCAACACGTAAAGTGGAGACTCTTGGGTTCGTTAATTACCAGCGAACATGTAGGTCGCATGTTTCAGTCAGTGCTTTACCTTAAAGAAGAACTTTTTCAAGACCGGGATAAACATGCAACCTAAACCACATGCTCTGAACTAGAGAAAACGTACGGACCCATACGAAATTATTGGAAATGTACATTTAAAAGAATGTGTACAAGTGAAATTTTTGAGACACTTGGGGAGTATAAATATTGTAGAACAATGCTTGATATGAATACAAATCTGCTGCAAGGTACTCAACAGACACACAGCAAATAAATGGGATGCTGTTGTATCTTGCTTTGCCTGCATCTATTGCAAGTGAGTGGAATGCTTTGTGTAGAATGTAGAGCAGAGAATGTTATCCTATGAGAGTGTTCCACGGTTGTTAGTTGGAGAGATGTGAGTCCTGAGAGAGGATGCCGGTGGGTGTCATTGGTCCCCATTACCTGTCTAACTTGATGAACTGGAGCTGATGTACTTTAAACCCAGTAAAGAAGTTAACAGCTCAACCAGCGATGTCAGAGTCATTTTTGGCCAGGGACCCAACTTAACAGATGCTACCTTTAAAGTCACCTAGATATTCTAATTGTGATCGACTTTCTGGTGCACTTGGAGCCAGAACAGCTTTGTGATTCCTGTACTGTAAATTCAGTAGGAGTGTTACACAATGTTAAGGGGAGGTAATGGAGAGAATACACTTGACTGTTCACAAAGAATTAACACTTTATTCCATTTTTAGTTTTGGCTATTAGCACCACCTATGAGCCAAAACTATTGCATTGGAGTACAGCTAGGAGGGAGATATGTGAGGAGGGACAGTTGGTTATTTACCCACCCATTGACTGTCCATGGCCATCCTAGTCCCTAAGGTCATTCCCACCTACGGCCCTTGTCCCATCCTCCTGAAACCACATCCTCCTGGAAGCTCTTTGTGCTAGATATGTCATGCAGAAACATCAAACTTTGGTGTTCCAGTGTTCTTTTTAAATAGGAGTCGGGAATGAAGCTCAGGCACAGGTGCTGCATGGTTTTGGCCATAGACTTTTATCAAATGGAAATGGGTTTGAAAATGCCTCTCTGCCCCTCCTCTAAGAGGTATTTTCCCTACCTAAAACAAAACTAATGGGGGTCAGTCTTTTTTCAAGATGTCCAAAGCAAATTGTCCTGATTCCAAAGTACTATTCTGGCGCCCTCACATTCTAACAATCAACTATACGTTGAAAAGGGAAATGTCTTTGGCCTTGGAAGTGTACAAATGTTGTTGGCTGACAGTCTGGTTCTTGATAGACTACCTGGTTTACTCTGCTGCCAGGTTTCTTCTAACTCGTTAATATCTCAATTATACCCTTTGACTAGTTTTCTGATGTATCCTTATCAGGATGTTCTCACGTAACATATTCTATAGATTGCTCAAACTGTTTTTATTCAGTGTACTTTCCTGCTGGGATTCTCTCATATGTCAACTTTCGTTCTGTCTGTATTGCTTCATTCGTAGTTATTTGCTTTCAGTTGCAATGCTGAAATGCCCAAGTGTTCCCTTCTACCTCACGTAGACTCACAAGTCTGCTGTAACGGGTACTGCTTTCCCCGTGGTGAACCTGAAGCGGCTTGCTGGCATGCAACTTGCCTCCTTTGGGGTTTCCACCTCTGCCTTGTGGTTCTCATCTCTCACACGGCTCTCGCTTTCATTTTCTGTGCTCCCCAGGACTGCAGTGGTGCAGAGGTGACTTTTTGGTACAGCTGTGAGACGGGTGGTCGGCATTCCTCCTCGGGCGATCTCACGGCATATCAACCTGCACAATCTGACTACTTTGGTTTCTCCTGTGAGCCGGTTAGCTCCATGAACTTTGTACTCGCCCAGCAGTACCAAGAGGACTCGACCTCTCCAGCCAGCTCTATTGTGTCAGCTGGTTTCCCAGTTTAAATGTCCTGTCAGCTGATATGCGCCTGTAACATCTAGAGCGCTGCTTGTATTCTCGATCATCATTGATCTTCCTTACTCGGCTCAGCTTTCTCGTGGCAGTATTTCTCTCATTGATTAAAGGGAAGTCAGTTTGCAACAACTTGTAGACAGTCTAAAGAAGTATTGTCAGTAGTTTTGCATGACGAACTTGATGATTTGGATGGTGAGTTTGAAGAAACATTTTTTGGCAGTTTTAAAGGACAATTTTCATGATGTGTATGTGGAGTTTGAAGAAATGTTCTCAACAGTTTTAAATGACAAATTACGTTTCAGATCACTTGGAGGGAATGGATACCGAGCTACCGGAGGAGTGACCTTCACTACTCCCCATCTCCTTAGTGGTCCGCATATCCTCTCTTGTGGGAATTTTCAGCTTAGATACAACTCTACACAGACGGGGAAGAGTGAGGATAGCAGCATGCCAACATGGTCTGGGGTGGGGTGGAAGTATCCTTTAAGGAAAAAGGAGGGTATGTGATTTATTCCAGGGATGTCACCTGGTCTCTGTGAGTCACCTCCCCCAGGTAGTCTCCCTCATATAGCCACCGCCAGGGTCCGGAACAGGTAGCAGCTGCCGTCGCCTGTCCACATAGGGGACGGTCACCCCAGTGAAAGGAGTGATGAAATCCTTGGATACATCACAATATATATTAAATATTATCTGTTCCTTGCACTGACGTCTTGTTAGAAATGAGCACTGACAAGCCAACAGTTGTGGCTTGTTTATAGGTATTAATCACTTGCCAGACACTTATTGTCATATGTCCAGATAAATACACAATTCCTAAGCTGTTGCCATATTATAGCTAGGTAGTACAACTATGGTTGTGCCTAGCAAATGCATATGATTGCCTGCACAAAAGCAAAACATATTGGTTTTCTAATGGATTATAGTATTTTCATGACATCTATGGTAAATAAAGCCTTCATTTACATACTTCTCAATCACTGAATGTGCACAATCTAAACAAATGTCTCTCTTTGTAATTCATTTGGATGTGTGCAGTAGAATATTGAAAATAATGTGACATTTCAAGAGCTAAAGCCAACACATATGTATGTTTCATGCAAGGCAAAGCAGTGATTATTGAGAATACCCAGTTATTTATAAATCCATATAAGGGCCACTCATTTTGAAGCGAAACTATTGTCACTGGATGTTGAGTTTGTGTTTGGGGGATACACAACATAATCCCTTTGATCCTTCGATATTTTATTTACACTAGTATATAGATAGTTGTATTTTGGTTTTTCATAAAAGAATGGAGTTTAGTATTGAATATGTACATTTTTGAAGATGTCAATTTGGCAATAAAATACACATTATTTCAACGAAGAAGATAAAAGATGTGGTTTGTGAAATACAGTTAATTACATGGTGGCAGCAGGTAAAATTCATAAGCACCTTTATTATAGTTACAGAGGTAATCAGGTGGAATCGGGTACAAATCCATTAGGATTGGTATTAGGAGCTACGAAGTACGAAAAGGGAGAAGAGCCCACTGGCTCCCACCACCCAGGCTACATAGTTCCACCTGCCTGGGGTGGAACATTCGGTCAAGTAAAAACATTTCACACAATACAAACATTCTACCACGACCTTACATCACAGAACCATACACAACCAAAGCAAGCAGATCACAACCCGAAACCAAGATACAACAGTTTCTCTATGGCACCCAACGTAGTAAACCTTTAATTTTAAGAGAACCAACTTTACGTATTTTTGTGTGTTTCGTAATTTAGATAGTTTGCCTTCATAACCGGTTATTCTTTTGTGCTAAACGATTAGTCAGTTATTTATGTCTCAGATTGCATAGCTGGGGTTGTAACTGGCATCTTGCTGATGACGCATATGCAGTGGCAAGAAATGCTTTTTGATTTTCACAGTGGCAAAATGTTCCCCGTGAATGCTCTAGATGATTTGCCTCAATCAAGATGGCAGCTTGATTTGGCTGACTATACCTTTACCATCGCTCTTCTCAATGCAAGTGCTCTTTATGGGAGGTTTTATGTTAGACTATTTCCCTTAAGAGCCGCTGCCATGAGGGGGGAAATGGACGCAGAATGAGTATTATGAAGCAAACGCTGGAGGAATGATGACTTGTGTGTGTTCATAGTCCCATTTATTGTTAGTATCACAATACATATCAAATGACACACAATCGTGGAAAAGTCTTTAGTATAAAAAGAATGGCATTTTTGTTTATTGGCAAAGACTAATTTAGGAAAGAAATAATTAGAATCATGGATTATGTGCCACCAGTGTCAAGGATATGTGACTAAGTGTACCATTCTTTTTGATTGTTTAGTCCACTTTTTGACTTAACCAGTTCAACTATAAGAGCAACCATTTGTGGAGTGAAAACCATTTGATATTGTTGTCTGTGTGATCAATGTCTATTTAATGCTCTACAAGAGCTTCTTTTTCTACTGGTGTATCTGGAAAGGGGTTATGCTCACTTCATGGCTAGTCATCTGCACGTACAGAACGCTACACAGGCATTTAATGACTCGGTCACCATTACTAGTATTATAGTTAGTTCCCATTTTCCATTTATCTTTTTGGTTAGTAACTTCACTTGTGGTTTGAGTATAAGGGCAGGCATTACAATGACTGCATCAGTGAAGTCATGCCACAGGGAGAGGTCCTCAGAGCTGCTTCATTGATCTGGTATCCTTGTCTGAGTGAATGCCATCCAATGTGGGTACACAGCTTGTCATTTATTTTGAACCAGGAAGATTTGCCAAATAAATGTAAAGTCCAATACGTATTGGAATTTGTAAATAACAGTTGTGTGATTAACACAAATGGAAGTTACTTGTACCATTCTGTGTAAATGTTGACTAAAAAAATTGAGATTTTGGGCAAATCATCCTTTTCAAAATTGGGTTGTTTACCTGATGCCAATTTGCTTTAGAAAAGAAAAAAGCAAACCAGGAAGCACACCAAAATTAATGATTAGGTAAAGAGGTAATTAATCCGCATTCAATGTGATGTGAAACAATTGTTAGTTTTGAGGGAGACAACATCATCTCTGCCACAGAATCTGTACATACAGACAGTAGGATACAAAAGTGTCCAACGGTATTGGACACTCCCATCCTCTGCACACTATCTATAGTTAAAAAACCAACTCAATACTTATTCAGATTAAGAGTATTAAATAGTGAGATATAGAAAATGTAAATGAAAAAACTTTAAAAGACAAAAATGTTTTTGACAAATAATTGAATCAAACAAGTTTTAATATCTAATACAAAATCCATATGCAGAGCTCAGTGCGTTTCAGGAGTCAATCACTTGATCAGGAGCATATTCACAATGTGAGATTCATGGTTTCAAGATTCAGTCTATAATATCAAAGATAATTAGATTAAAAAATCAGAAATAAATTACTAAAATCTAATATTATAAAAAAAATGTGATCAAAAGCCATTTCCTATATCTTTAGCTAAATCAATGTACTCGATTGTGGCAAAAGCTTTTTTGAAAGAGTAATAAAATGGATTTATCCAAACTTTATCATCAATCGATAAGGCAAGAGAAAACAGAAATTCAGAAGGATATAGAATACCGCTGTTAGATGGTACAAGGTACCACTCCAAAACCATCTATCCAAAAATCCAAAAGCTAACCTGACAAAATTAGACAATATTACATAACATATCAACCAAAGAAGACAGATTGAAAAAAAAATGTAAATAAATTAGAGTAATACCAGAAAAATAGAAAGAGTAATGAACAAATCCATACCAAGATTGACAGATTGCAGAGACAAGACACCTCTCCGAATATGGCGAGATCCTAGTTTTGATAAACCTATTGGGAATCTATTAGTTAGGATTAACGCAATCAATATCTGTAAAAGTCAAAAAATAGTCGATGGAAAATGGAAAGATTAGTCTATAGCCACTTAGCGAGCTGTTGGCTTAGTGTATCAACAATGATACATGGACAGAATAGCGCTATGTGGCATTAAAATGGACACTATTTAAATTACAACTTGTGTGTGTGAAATCATTCGACGTTATGACAGACGCATGAAGTCACTGTGTTGATCGTAGGAATGTCACAAGACCATGGTTAAACAACATTAGAAAATAGAATTAATATCAATCAACTTATAGAATTACACAGTGCATAACTATAATGTATTCATGTGTGTAACTTACAATTAATACATTCTACAGACCACGTAGCTTTGTGTAATAGTCACATATGATATGATATGATATGATGATATGGCATTTATAACGCGCCTATATACAAGTGTTTCAAGGCGCGACGAGGCAAGGGGGGAACAAAGGGAGGAGAGACAACAATCCTACTAGGCCAGGTGTCATTCAGATCGCGCAAGTGCATGGGAAGGGCGGAAAGGAAAAGTGCGCAGGGGGAGGGGGGAAGGGAAAGTGCAGTACGTGGGAGGTGGAATAATAAGACACATAAAACAGCCAGCTAGTGGCCAGTGCAAGAAAGTGCAGACGTAAGTGCTGGTAGGGGGACTGAAGGGATACAGAAAAACAGTCCCCAAGTGCAGGGATTGCCAGGATGGCAGTGCAGGTGGGTAATTGACAGGGCCTGGGCCAGAGATCAGAAGGGTGGCCAGGTAACCAGTGCAATTTCAGTCAGGAATTCAGCAAGGGAGGGGAGAAGAAAAAGCAGAAGCAAAGAGGAAGGTTTTGAGGTGTTTCCGGAACCGGAGATGGTTCTCCTCGAGTTTCAGGGAGGCAGGCAGACTGTTCCAGAGAGAGGCCCCTGCCGAAGAGAGTGATCTGCCACCAACTCGTTGCTTGGAGAAGCGACTGACCCTAAGGGAGTTGGAGGCAGATGAGCGAAGAGCTCGAGAGGGAAGATATTTAGGAAGAGAGAGTTGAAGGTAGTGCGGCCCCAGACCCCAGAAGGCCTAGTGTACAATGCAGAGGGTTTTAAACTTAATCCTCGCAGCCACTGGGAGCCAGTGCAGAGATTTCAGTCCTGGAGAGATACGATCCCTGGGCTTGAGGCCAAGGACAAGTCTCACAGTCCTGTTCTGGATAAGTTGCAGAGGGCGGAGAGTGGAGGCAGGCAGATTTAGATAAAGGCTGTTACAGTAGTCCAGCTTGGGGAGGGCCAGGGCTCTGGAGACGGTGAGCTTCTGGGGGAAGGAGAGGAAAGGAAGAATACCTCTAAGGAATACCTTAAGGAGGTATTTTTCTAGTAGTGTGACTTCTTAGAGACGTCAGAGATGTGAGGGGAGAAGGAGAGTGCAGAGTCGAAGATGACCCCGAGGTTTTTAGCCTTGCAAGTGGGAGTGCGAGGAGGGCCAAGAGAGCACTTTTTATATGTAAAAAGCACTGTACAAATCTAAAGCACCTATACAACATTAGAAATTCCAGACATAATATACTATTTGAGAAACCCTAGTACAACAGCTCTAGATGAAGTCAAAAAGGGTACAAGAGTTTAAACAGTCTCAGAGGAGAAAGAAGTTACAGGAAGGTAATTATCGATTCACAGAAGTAGTACTCCGATGTAAATTGATTAAGATAAAGCACATTAACAATCTGAAGTCCGGAATCGACAAACTAAATAAAATACAATTCAGGGTAATGACGGGTATATGCAATTACAACCAATCACACAGTCAAAATCAGTGGAAAGAGCAGTAGTTGTATCAAGAAATGTGTATTTCTGTAGTTGCATTGAGTTGGGTTCCCAACTTTAGGTAGTGTGCAGGGGACGGGAGTGTCCATTACCATTGGACACTTTTGTACCCTGCCATTTTGCTTTAGGCAAGGAGATGAGTGTTTGAATCCTTGATTGTGCCCTGGCACACAAAATGACTGTTAAAAAGTAAAAGTTACCAGATCTTATTATTAGAAATAATAGTTATGTTATGCAAGATAAAATCTCCAATAAACAAGAGACTCTTGTAAAGCTTATTTCCCATCTCACTCTTATGAAGCTAAATGGGATCATTAAACATTTGCATCCTGTAGTAAAACAGAAATGTAATTTGGTTAATAATTGCAATGAGTAGTAAAGACTACCACACTCATTTGAACCTTCAACAGAAAGTGTCTAGTAGATTTAATTATCTGGTATGTCTATAATGGATTCCTGAGTTGGCACTCAGGGTTCTGAATAAATCAAGACTAGGTTTTCCTGCCATCTTTTTATTGATTATTGATTTGGTAAATTAGCCAGCATGGATGGTTAATTGCCATTGTATAAAATGCAAAAGCTAATAACTCCATTCGTCTCAGATTTCACTAATGTGGTCTATGAAAATCAAAAGCCAGCTGTAAGCATAAAGTGGGCCTCAATTCACCCCTGTGAACTAGGTCAAATCACTGCTTACTAAAGAAACTTCGCAACAATTCAGGGAATGAACATCCGTGAAGACCTGCTCTCTAACCTTGATTCTAATCTACCTTCTGTCCTCATCCTACTTCACCTTTGACACGGTCAACCATGCCATCCTGCCAACCGACTCCGCGATAACCTAGGTATCACTGATCAGGCTCTAGCCTGACTAACCCCCTTCCTCTCTGACTGACCCTCCCAGGTCCAACTTGGGTCCTCTCCTCTCCTCTCTCTCTCTCTCTCTCTCTCCACCTGTGGTGTTCCGCAGGGGTCTGACCTTGGTACCTCTCGATCACTGCATTGCTGTTCTCTGCCCCAACTTCCAGTGCTATGAGGATGATACCCAGCTTGCCTCCAGGCTCCCCTCTGCTAGCTCTTCTCCTATCCCTGTCTGTCTGCAATCCAGGAGTGGTGTGCCGCCAATTATCTCTGCCTGAATGCCGGTAAGGCAGGAGGATCTCTGTTTTACACCTGCACCCCTATTTCCCTCCACTCTCTGGCTGGCCTCCCTTTGCCCTCTTCTCCCTCCCACATGTGAGGCCAAGAACCTCTGAGTTGTCTTTAACTCCACACACTTGTTCTCTCCTCACATTTCCGACATCTCTAAGAAGTCAAAACTACAAAGTGCACCTCCTCCGAGGTATTCTTCCTTTCCTCTCCTTCCGCCAGAAGTGCTCTGTCTCAAGAGCCCTGGTTCTCTCTAGGCTTGACTACTGCAACAGCCTCTTTTTAAATCTACGTTCCTCTACTCTCCACCCTTTGCAACTCATCCATAACAGGACTGCAAGACTTGTCCTTGGCCTTAAGCCCAGGGATAGTATCTCTCCAGCACTGAAATCTCTCCATTGGCTCCCAGTGGCTGCAAGGATCACATTTAGACCCTTTGCATTGTCCACAAGGCCTTCTGGGACCAATACATCTCCAGCTTTGTCTTCAGATGTATCTTCCTTCACAAGCTCTTCTCTCCTCCACCTCTAACTCCCTGAGAGTTGGGCACTTTTCTAAGCAGCGAGTTGGGGTCAGATCTCTCTTCCGCCGGTGCCACTCTCTGGAAAAGCCTCTCTGAAACTTAAGCAGAACCATCATCTGGTTCCAGAGGCAGCTCAAGATTTTCCTCTTTGCTTCTACCTTCCATCTTCAACTTCCCTGCTGATCTCCTGTCTGATATTGCACTTGTCTACCTGGCAACCCTCTGCACACATCACTGCCTCTGGCACCCCTGCACTGAAGCATTATTATTATTGTGTCATGCCATTCAGTGCATTTGCTATTTATGTGGACCCCACACACAATTCATGTTTTTCCTGGTGTGGAAAAAATGCATACCACAAAGGTAAAGACTCTCAATTTGCCTTGTGTATTTGGCTAATGTAAAATTTTGTCATTTTCTGATTTAAAATTTGTTTTTTTTAATGTGGATTGTGCAATAAAGTTTCCATAAAGAGAAGAGGCCTCAGGATTGAAAGAGGACAAACTTTAAACTCATCTGGTCATTAAATCATTCAACCACTCATTTAAGCATGTACGGATCGATCCTTCGGCCACTCATTTGAGCATGCAGGGCATGTGTGATTGTTTGATTCAGTAATAGACTCCCACCCTGTTATGGGCATTTAGTTGTTTGCTCACAAATCTGGGAGGATCAAAAGACTCCTTTCTAATGCATCCCTTCCCCCCACTGGTTCATGATCTTAGAAGAATACTCCAGTTGCAGGTCTGGCTTCAGAAACTTCTTCAGCCATAAGAGGGTTCTCTGCAGCTCTACTCAGCAAGGATCATACTCGTGACTCTGGATATGACATCATCGGTGTTAAATATAGAGCCAGCTTCACCTCAGTTCCTTTTTCCCACACTCCCAGAATGCTCCCTTCAAAACGCAACAGTGCTGCATTTCAGTTTGACCTGCATCTGTTCCGAAGGCCTCATGTTTCAACCCTTGAAATGACTGTGGGAAACCCATGTAGATGTGAGACCCATTCAAGGTCTGTGGATGGTGCTTGGGCCCCAAGCATGACACCAATAGGTATGACTCCTGCCAATTAATGCACTCAAGTCCGTTAAGGAGCATCTTGCAAAGGTCTTCACCACTCTTCACAAGAGTGGAGAACCACGGACCAAATCATAGCCTTCAATCCATGAAGAACAGTTCTTTTAGGCCGAGAAAGCCATAGCCAGATCCTGTGAGGAGCGGTCCAAAAAAGATTTAAGAAAGGGAAGCAGTGCTGTCAGCCCCATTCCCTTAGTGACTCTTCTTCCAAGCTCCACTCTTCTTCCAAGCTCCACTCTTCATCTTCCTTTTAGAAGCTCCACCATCCCTCCTTCTCCAGTGAATGGGCCTTTGACACGGATAAATAACCATCTGTAGTACTCTGTTTAGGGTACCACTCCCTACTAGCTTGCCCACTCCGGAGCAGTGAGAGGATTTCTGGCAGAAGATGTTGAACATCGTCACCAAGGCCCCAGCAATGGATAGTGAAGGTACCACTTTGGCTAGGCACCAGCTGCCTGTGGCATCGGTGGAGTCATTTGATATTGAATATCCTCCACTCCAGCGCCGTGCAACTCTTCCTTTTGGCATAGTAGCCCTGCCGCTTCCACGCTGCTCTTTCCCAAGAATATACAGATGGTGTTAAGGTTTGGCCAGATCTTTGATGAAGAGGGTAACCCTGAAGCTTTTGTATTTTATTTGATATGTATGGCGCTTTCGGCAAAGCACTGAACATTTTTAACAATAAACAGTACTATCACAGTTTTTAATACATTTGGAATTAATAGACTGGCAGTATAAAAAATGAAATCCGTTGTCGGCTAGAGCAGGTAGCTAAAAGGTGGGTTTTAAGATTTGCTTGAAGTATGCATAGAGATGGGGAATAAAGGCTGGAGAGTGCTCAGGAGCAAGTAAAGCAAAGGAACAGAATCATGAAGACGCACAGGAGGGTTTATGGACAGAGAGCAGGAACTGGTTTGGGGAATGTAACACACAGGAAATAGAATATAGTGATATAAGTGAGGAAAGAAAGAGAGTTATGAGACCATGGCTACTGTGATGAATCAGAGGTGTTCATCCCAAAGACCCTGGCATGAGACCCTTCTCGTGTGGCCAGGGAAAGGCAGACGCTTCCTGTTGTCTGTGGGTGGATCACATGGGAGGGGGTATCACTACATATTATCCCCACCAAAGATATTGCCGTATATATATGGTCGTCTGGAATGGCCATAGGCAATATTTTTGGGAGCACAGGTTACAGGGCTGTCCCCCGCAGGTTCCATGCCTTAATATTGCTGCAAAAATATGGCAATATTTTTGTATGGCGATATTTCTGCAGGGATATTAACACATGGAACCATGGGAGGGGACTCGGGTTAGGAGAATTGGGAGAACCCTCTTATTAACTTCCCTAATGACCCCACGGTCTTAATGGCCTATTGTAAAATGTAAGCCTTTTATGTAAAAAGGAAGTCTCTAATATTCTTGTTCCTGTGCCCCTTGAGGGTGGGGGGGGGACCTATTCATTGTACACTTGAGCTATGTGGTCCCCGTGGTTAATCTGTTTGGTCGCCATTCTTTCCCCTTCAACTCCTATGTCCTCTGTCTGTGGGTAAACCTAGGAAGCTCCCTTCTCCAGCATGAGGTCTGGCATGGATTCACATGCTCATGAATATTCCCCGTCGTCAGGCCGGGAATCCTTGGTATAGAAAAAATCAGTATCAGTTTCGTTTCTGATCTGTCTTTCTTAGTAGTAACCAATCACTGGTCTCTGGGTCATACTGCCCCCTGCCAATGACTGCCCTCTCCCTAAGCCCCACCTCTGGCAGCCATCCTCAGATTTTTACCGCACGTTCAAGTGTTGGGAGTCCTCGTGCTGTAGCTCTCGAGCTTTTGCTGCGTTTTCACGCTTTTTCAGGAGATTTTTCTCATTTTTCGGTTAAATTGAGCCTCAAACTCCACTGTTTCTACATCCGATCAACGGGGACCCGTTTCAGAGTTTTCTACGCTTCTCAAGGGTGAAGATTTCGTCGAGTTACACTTTTGGAGGATTCCAGAAGTTCCGAGGCCCACCCCGGAAGAACATGGCCCAGGAGAAAGGAAGCTCGACGCCCGGGAAGCTGTTCAGGACCTGCCCTGGATGCCAGCTTCAGAATGTTTTCAAGGAGGACGAGCATTCGTTATGCCTCTACTGTCTCCATGAGGACAAGACGCACACGGAGAAGGACTGTGCGTTTTGTGGGAACATGTCGGAGCGGACCATGAAGGATCGCCACCTCCGTCTCGCCAACTGGCTGGAAGGGAAGAGCCTGTCAGGCGAGAAGAAGAAAAAGAAGTCTGAGCGGTCTTCTAAGTCCTGTGAGGGCGCCCCGGCGACTGGGGCCCAACAAAAGGCTAAGCACTGCGAGTCCACGGGCACCGGGAGTGCTGAACGGTCGGGCTCCTTGGCTGCCAGGCAGGGCGCATCCTCCCCGGCGCCATCAACCACGAGCCAACGCTCTGGCTCGGGTAAGAGGAAGTCCGAGAACCTGGTGAAGCTTCTGGAGAGGCCCCGGTCGATCTCGAAGATTCCGGCAGAGGGGGAGCGATGCTCGGACCTTCCCCCAAGGTGAAGGCCCCATGCGTACAGAAAGTGACGATGGCCTTAATTCACACTGCTAAGACCTCGATTGAGGAGGTCGCCGCGCCCCTGGCTCAGCCTGTGGAGGCTACACTAGTGGAGGCGACCTCAGGACCCAGAGTCTCCCTGCCACCGCGGAGGGAGTCGTCTTTCAGGCCCATTGAGAAGACCCCCATGAAGTCCTTGTTGGAAAAGGTGGGGGAGGGGCTGGTGGCCATCGTGGATACGGACACGACCTCTGAAGAAGAGCTCATCGAAGTCGTGGAAGAGGCCCAGCCCATCAGGAGGGATCCCGACGAGGTGGGCGACGAGAGCGACGATGTCGCCGACGAGGCTCCTCAAGAGCCCTCGCGCCCGTCGTCTCCGCGCTGCAGGACACTTCAGCTGCCATTTTGTCAGCGATTCAGTCCTTATGCTCGGAGATAAGGACAAGGTTGCCCCTCCCCCCGATGGAGGTACCTGAGCCAGACCCGACGGGGGAACCGGAGCCAGGACCTTCGGAAAGTCCACTGCATAAGAAGAGGAGGACGCATCCTCTGCCACCTCTCCCAACTCTGCAGCCTGCTCTGCCTTCCCCCCGGTCTACTACCCACGGGGATGATACAGGCACGGACACGGCTACAATAGGTACAGATGACGACGGAAGCGACGATGGGACGTGTCCCCCGTTGCCCCCTGCTCGGGCATCCCCGCCCGACGAGATTGGATCCTTTCATGCCATGATTTCCAGGGCATCCGAGCTCTTCCAGCTCTGCCCAGAAGAGAAGAAGGAAGGGTTCCTTTACCAACGGCGCGAGGCTAAAAGAAAGACGGTCCTCGCCGTACCGCTTCTTGATGACATCTGGGTCGAGGGGCTCGCCCTCCTCAAGAACCCTGCCACGGCACCGGCAAAGAGGGACCGGTACGAGAAGAAGTACTGGGTCCCCGGCGCTGCCCACTTGTGCCTTCGGGCGCAACCTACCCCGGATTCGGTCGTCTCGGCGGCGGCAAAGAGGAAAGCTAGGGGGGCATCGGCCTCGACATCAACTTCCCTGCCGGATGGCGAGGGCAGGAAGCTGGACACGATGGGACGTCGGATCATCTCGTCCGCAGCGACGACTATCAAGGCGGCCAACGCCCTGGCTATCATAGCCCGCTACGACAGGGAATTGTGGTTCAAAATTGCCCCTCTGTTGGACTTCCTTCCGGACGCCAAAAGGGCTGAGGCCCTTGAAATCCTACAGGAAGGTGAGATTGCTTCGGACCACGCCATCACAGTGGCAACGGACATCGCCGACACCGGTTTCCGTCAGTTGGGCAACGGCGTTTGCTTGAGACGAGGGTGGCTCAAGGCTACGGATTTCCACCAGGACGTACAAACCAAGGTTTTGGACATGCCCTTCGACGGGAACAACCTGTTTGGGAAGGCGGTTGATGAGTCCCTTCAGGCCATCAAGACAGTCACAGAGACTGCCCGGGCACTGGGAGTGCTCCAACAACGACGGCTGTCCTTTCGGAGCTCCAGAGGCAGACAAGGTGCCTCCAAGGGATCCGGCAGTGGCTCCTCCACGTACCACCAAGCGGCAAGATCTTCATCCCAGGAAGCCTACAGGGGACGCGGCAAGTCAGGTGGTGCCCGTCATCGTCGACAGGGAGGTCAAGGAGGAAAGGTGGCCTTCAAACAAGATTGAACCGACCGTGGGGTCGGGCCCCCGCCGAAGCACCCCGATGGGAGGCTGGCTGGCGAGGTTCGTCAGTGTGTGGGAGTCCATCTCCACCGACCATTGGGTGCTGGACGCCCTGGCCCAAGGGCACGCCCTCGAGTTTCAGAAGAAGTGCCCTCGTGTTCCACCCGTGGCCAGGAAGGAAAATCACGTCCCTCAACTACTATTGGAAGTAAGGGCAATGCTAAAGAAGGGTGCCATCGAGCACGTCCCAAAGAGGCTTCGGGGCTCCGGAGTTTACTCAAGGTACTTCCTCTTAAAAAAGAAGACAGGAGGATGGCGCCCCATCCTGGACCTGCGACGACTGAACAAGTACATCAAGGCACAGAAGTTCTGTATGGTCACCCTCCAGCACGTGCTGGGACAGCTGGAGGAGGGCGATTTCCTGTCGTCGTTGGACTTGGAGGATGCGTACTTCCACATCCCCATTCTAAAATGACACCAAAGGTTCCTCAGGTTCGTGGTCCAAGGGCGGCACTACCAGTTCAAGGCCCTCCCGTTCGGATTGAAGTCGGCACCCAGGGTGTTCACCAAGTGCCTCGCACCGGTGGCGGAGCAGCTGCGCCTACAGGGGATCCACGTCTACCCCTACCTGGATGACTGGCTCATCCGGGCAAGGACAAGGGAGCTCGCCGTGGAGCACACTGCAAAGACCGTCCAGCTGCTCACGGACCTGGGATTCTCGATCAACTTTCCAAAATCCCACCTGGTTCCGACGCAAGTCGCCCTGTTTCTGGGAGCCAAGCTTGACACAGTGGCACGGCTGGCCTCGTCGGAGGAAAGGACCAGGACCATTCTGGGCAAGGCGCAGCGTCTGCTGGCCACGGACATAGCCAGGGTAAGATCTATCAAGTCCCTCCTCGGGATGATGTCCTCCTGCATTTATCTGGTGCGCCTTTGCAGGCTTCGGATGCGCCCCTTACAAGAGTTCCTCGACGCCCGATGGGTCCAGTCGACGGGCAGCTTCGAGGACAGGATCCCTCTTAACGAGTCGTTCCGTCAGGCGATCCGGTGGTGGGGTACCCGCTCCCATCTGTCGGCAGGCACAGACTTTCAGATCCCGGCTCACCAGGTGACGGTGACGACGGACGCCACCCTGGAAGGTTGGGGAGCGCACTCCGGAGATCTTCACGCGAGAGGCCTTTGGCTCCCAGAGGAGAAGTCACTCCACATCAACATCTTGGAGCTCCGCGCAGTGTTCTTGGCCCTCAGGTCCTTTCTTCTGTCCCTCAAGGGCAAGGTGGTGAGGATCTTCACTGACAACACCACCACGATGTTCTACATCCGGAAGCATGGCGGAACCAGGCCCCGGCCCTATCCAAGGAAGCCCAGGAGCTGTGGCATTGGGCCGCCGCCCAAGGGATGTTCCTGGTGCCTCTTCATCTGGCAGGAATAAAAAACACGATTGCCGACTCACTCAGCAGGGAGCTGCGCTTGTGCCACGAGTGGGAACTACGCCAGGATCAAGTGGATCAACTCTTCCGACGATGGGGCGAACCCCAAATCGATCTCTTCGCGACGGCAACGAATTCCAAGTGCCGGAGGTTCGCCAGCAGGTTCCCCCAGCCGAGGAGCATGGGCGATGCTTTCTCGTTCCCCTGGGACGGCCTATTTCTTTATGCGTTCCCTCCGCTGCCATTGCTGCTCCGGCTCATCAACCAGCTCAAGAGGTCCCGGTGCAGGATGATCCTCGTCGCACCGGCGTGGCCGAGACGGAGCTGGTTCCCGGACCTTCTGGACTTTTCAACGTCCACACCAGTCAAGCTGCCGACGGACGCGGATCTTCTCTCCAGAGAAGGAGGGGCCATTCTACATCACAACCCAGAGTCGCTGAACTTGCAGGCCTGGCTCCTGCAGCACTAGAGTTTGGAAGGGTACGACATCCCAGCCGACTGCAGAGAGGTTCTTGCAAAGGCCAGGGCGTCCTCAACTCTCAAGTGCTACGGACATAAATGGAAGAGGTTCTCTGTCTGGTGCCGTGCACAGAAGATTAGCCCTCTGCGGATTACGGCCCCTCAAGTATTGCCGTACCTACTGTCATTGGCCAAGGCTGGACTAGCTCACGCTTCCATCAAGATACATCTGGCTGCTATCTCACGATACAGCAGGACTACGGGACGTGCATCCTTGTGGTCTCATCGGCTGGTGAAGGAATTTATGAAAGGATTGTTCCGATCATTCCCGCCAGTGAAGGCCCCTGCCCCTAAGGTTGTAATACCAAAACATATTATACTAAAAGAGAGAATCCCTTTGATCCCTAAAATCAAATGCCCACCTCAATACCAAAGCTACACTATAAGGATTGGCATAAATGCAGCCTTCTCTAAATCATCTTCCTCTAACAAAGTTAAAACCTACCTATGTTAAAATTACTAAGGGAATTAAATCAACCCTTAAGAATACACACGAAGTAGAAAAAAATATTTTTGAGAAAGTAAACTACATGTCCCAGAATCCCATAGGGACTGAGACAAAGAAGAGGGCTGAAGAGGCATATAGAGGTAGAAGACAGTCAATTAGGCCTAACAGCCTTTACAAGGATCAGGCAATTGACATTAATGTCTTGCACCTGAAACCAATTGCCCCACCTATGAGGAATAAAATGCTGCAGCAGGAGTGGTGAGAAGGAAGGACCTGGAGCAAGAGCTGGAAGGCTGGCATTAGCAAAAATAAAAGAGCACAAGGCTGGCAGTTCATGAGGAAGTGTGAACACCTAAAGGGCGCGGGGCATGGAGACAGCAGATTTCACTAGCTAGTTCTGAGAGGGTCCTGTGTTCTTGTTAGGCAGAATTATATGCAGTACCTTTTGGGAACACCACTCACAATTAAGACAAGTGACAGTACAAATTCACCTTTGGTACAAGCCTGTACTACACAGTTAAAGAGGTAGCGATGGCTGAGCAGCCAGACTTAAGAGTAAGTGAGCAGTACCAGATAGTTACACAAAGGACAGCAACTACTATGATTCAGGCAAACACTGACTCAAGTTTTTCAAGTAATAGAATATACATTTATTTCACTCTTCAGTTGTATAACATTACACTATTATAAGCAGTCAAAAAAGCACACTCTTAATACACCTTACCACTTCCCTTAAATTCCAGACAAGTTAAGCTCACAAAATGAAGTGGGAGCAAAATGGCACTCCAGCAATTTAAAAGGGAGGGAAAGACAAAGTTAATAGAATTTAAATCAAACCAACAGGTAAGTACTCAGGGCAATTGAACAAGAGGAACTACAGAGATAGAATCAGGCAGAAAAGGCTTAGGGCCAAAGTCATTGGGTCAAAAGTCTTTTGCTCAAGATCACACAGTTCAGGGTAGTTTGCGGTAAAATTCGTGGCACGGATTCCAGATGAGGTTGGTTGATAGAAAAGTTAGTTCAAAGAGAAGAGAGGGACAAGCCCTCGGATTGGAGAAAGATTTCAAACAATTTCACCGCGGTTGACCGAAACGAGCAACTGGATTTGCACAGTATCTTAAAATGGAGAGGAAGCTGTAGCTGAGGCGGACGTTCCTGGTAGTTCCTGCAGGCTCACGCTTCTTGAAGCGACTGTCGGACTGACAAGAAGTAGGAAGACTGGAGGATCCTGCACTACCCAGGAAAGAAACCAGCTGCAGAGCAAGGCAACAAATAAAAGGTGCACTCATTAAACCTCAAGCAATGTCCGACCTACCTGGCTATCCGGCCCACAGTAGCTCTGTACAGTGAATTCGACCAGAGAGGGGTCCTGGGTTGCAGTTTGGGCAAACTGATTGGTCCCACCAGCTCAAGGTAAGAAGTTTCCTGGAGGATCTTCTCTATCGTCGGATTCTGAAGATTCGGACCTGCAGCAGGGCTTCACCGGGCGGTTCAGTCGTTGTAGGGGTCCTCTTCCATCAGCTCCTCTTTGGTTCTTTCTTTCCAGTGGCGACTGTGCCTTTCCAGTCCCAGAGACCTGCTTTATATGCAGTTTTCCCCCATTCATACAGCCTGGCTGTCTATCACACAGCACGGTGGCTGTCCTGGCAAGGACAGTCCCCTCAGCCAATCAAACAGGAGTGCGACTTGGGTTACCAAGGGAACCCATGGCAGGGGTCTGAAGATCCCTCCCTCACATCCTGCCTACCTAGACTTTCAGGCACCTTAAGGAGGGCGTCTGTGCAGAAGCCCGCAAAAAGACGGCAAACAAAGGAATCATCCCCGGTTTGGCACGCAGAGAAAAACACGAGAAAGACTTTAACAAAAAGAAATGGCAAATAAACCCAGCCGGAGAAAAAATTAAATGTATTTGGTCAAGCAGGTTTATGTTCGAGGCTGATATAATAGCCTGAAACAATACCATGGTTATATAAGATAACCGCAGTAAAAAAGTTAGGGTAGTTACCACTGCCACCAGCCAAGTCTTGATGTAAAGGGAGCAAAACAATGCTCCAATAGACACAGACAAAAAGGGATAAGAGTAACCCTTTCCAATACTCCATGTAAGATTGGGTGTACTGGGTCTGTGGTTTAAAGTGACTAAAATAAAGTTAATGGCAACTTTACCTTTTCTGGGGGACAGTAGTTGGCCCCAGAAAATGGAGTCAGTGGGAAGTCTCAAAGACAACTCTGTTTCACTGCACTGAAGGTGCTGTGTAACACACATGAAAAATATGAGGCCATGGAGTAGGTGAGGCTCCAGTGCACAAGATCACACAAAAAGTGAAAACACACACAGCAAAACACATGTAAGAGTGGGAAAAAGGCTCACACTCTTACCATGTGAAAAAAAAATCCTAGAAATCCAGCAGAGCTGCTGAGGGACTCATTATGTAAGGGAAATCAGCCATTTATGAGAATTCTCCCTTACAGTTCACAAACCCTGTCTTGCCGTGCCTGCACTGAGAAAGACGTGATCAGAGTGAAGGTTTTCCCATGCGCGCGTAGTGACTGTAATTGCAGAGCCGTGACTATGCTGTAGCCCGAGAACCGTAGTAGAAAGCAACCAGAGGGACAGAGGAGTGAAGGAGACTCCCAGTTGGAGTGGCTGGACCGGAGACACCCCTGCTGCAGAAGTGTGTGGGTCCCAAGTGTGCCCAAAGCCATAGTAGAAGTGGAAGAAGTCAGGAAGGTGGAGCAGCCTGCAACTGCAGTGTTGCTGCAGCCGGTAAGTGAAGCTTGGTGTTCAGTTTCACTCTCAAAAACTTGCTGGTAACTGTTACCAGCTCTAAAGTGACTCACATAAGAGTAGAAGCGAGTATAAACTGTTTGTCGTTGTGAAAAGTATTGGTAACAATGCAACTGTATCACGTGCAATTCTAGAAATTGTTGTAGTGCTCGCATAAGAAGAAAAGCATTTCATTTCCCGTTGTCGAACTATTAATGTTACTTCAGCAGTCATGTGTCTCTAATTAAAATGGGAACACTGGCTAAAGCATTCAGAAAACCCTAACGTTGACTTTCACAAATTTTACAAGTGCTTATAGCATCAAAGGAAGGTCGTGTGTGGCCAATTGCAATTGCCAACAGGGTCTGGAAAGCATCTCTGTGATAATACGTGACAATACAAGCACTTGCAGTTATTTAAGGTTAAAATATCTACCTAAGTGGTGTGTGCCTAAATCTGTTTTTCCTTTGAAGACGGAACCTTGTAACATTAAGAACAAGTATTCTTTAAACCTAGACGTTGTTGTACTAACAAGAAGAACAAGGTTTACTTAAGCCAACAGGCAACTGCTTTCTATAGTGTACCAAGCCCTGTTTGAATCTATCCACCTGAGGTGGGAAGTTGTTAAAGGTCCAGTGTCTCTGATACAGGTGTGATATTGTTACCTGAAGTTAACCAAGAAGGTGTGAATGAAGCTGGGCAAGGGAGCTGGGTGTTTGTAAAGAGGACTGAGGAAATCTGTAATGCTGAGACTGCTGAAGTTGAGAGAAATTCAGTCTTGAAGCAGAGGCAGGTTATACTTGTGGCAGTAAAACAGAAAGAAGAGGCGATGAGGCTGCCCATTTCTTCGAGCATGGGAAAGAAGAGTGCTTTGCCTACCTGTTGAGGTCGAAGTGTCTTGTCTTTATATGCCTAACGACCCTGAAGTATAAAGTTGAAGCAGAAATAGTAGAACTGTGGTTGATTATTTTGTTTGATGAACTTTTCTTTTATTTGGAATTTACAAGAACGGATTTAAGATTTTCCTTTTCCTTTTGAACATCTGGGGAAATTGACTTTGGACGATACTGGGGAAGGGATTATTTACCCAGAGCAGGTGAGGTAATCCAAAATACTGGTTATTTGTCCTTCACAAGTTTCTTATGATTTACTCTGAATGTTTGTTGTTTAGTGTGAGGGCCACTTTGTTTTGTGTTAGGAGTTATTCCCTTAGCCTTAATACTAGGTAGGGAATTCCCTGATAGAATATCTGTTATGCTCACCTGGTATCCACAGGGACGCCACCCAGCCGGGTTACTCGCTGGTATGCTTCTCAACTTTGCCCTGATGTGGTCTGCGGGGAAGGTTCTGCCTGAAAATACAGGATGACTGTGTTCAAGACTGACCGACTGGGGTAAGTATCCTCCCTCCACCCCCTGCATGATTTCAGTCCCTTTGGCGCCCTCTCCTCACCTTGTGGTAGAATTGGGCGTGCTCTCCGTCCTGCCTTCTTTGCAGGGGCGCGTTGTCTTTCATGGGCGAGTGCGGTCCAGTTACTTCACTAACGCCGGCCCGTTTGATATTGTTCAGGTAGGTCTTATTGCTGTTCTTTAGTTTTGTTGCTATCCTGCATGCCTTTCTTTGTTTAAAATGTCTCTTTTTTCTCCCTTAGGTATGTGGAGCTTCAGCGCGGCAAACTGGCTTGGTTGAGCCCCGCTGGTAAATGATGGCGCATCAAGAGCGCTATGATACGGTAAGTAAGCGCTATGCGCAGCGCTGCAAAGTCTTGCCTTTGCTAACCTGTGTTTTCCTTCCTTGTAGGTCAAGGTGTTTTTCAGCGCGAGTGGAATGTCCGGAGTGGTGCTAGCCGAGAGGCGACTAGCCAGATAAGCCTTTTGAGCAGTTCGTAATTTGTAAATGTCTCTACTGCTTTCTTTAATATTGCCTCAATCTTCCTCTTTCAGGTCGTTCTGTCCGGGAGGCGTGCAGATTCGAGGAAGCTGTTCTCAGTAGCTGCGAGTGTTTAAAGATGAAGACTGCAGGTAAGATGCTGCTGCTAATGATGTTCCTTTTGTCTCCTTGCAGGTTCTGCTTCTCTGAGGTTTGAGGGAATAGCTGGACATGGTGAGCGTCACGTTGCAAGCTGCAAAGTAACGCAAAGCGTGTTGTCTTGCTCAGGTGTGGTTTAAATAGCCCCAACAAAATAGTCCAGGTAAAGTAGTTCCTAGGCTACCACACCCAAAACACTAGACCGCATAGCTTGGTTCTTAGGGACCAAGCTATGTGAATGCCTCCATGTTGGCTGACAATACAATAAAGTAGTTCCCAAGCACATTGTTTTTCATGGTGTATGAGCCTGGCGCCATAGGTGCCATGAGGGCTTTTGAAGAGGATGCCAGGCTCTAGAGGCCCGAGTCCTGAATCCACCTGGCCAATGGGTTTGCCAGAGGGGGTTTTGGGCGAGGGTCGTGACAAGGATTAGCACGTATTTATGTGAAACCTTTTTCTTTAATAAAAATGTTTAATTTTGAGAAAAGCACAAGCAGATGTCTGCCTCGCATTACTGACCTCTCACAGGAAGTATTAAAACATGTTTCTCCAGCATGGGGTCTGGCATGGATTCACATGCTCATGAATATTCCCCGTCGTCAGGCTGGGAATCCTCGGTAAAGAAAAAACCAGTATCAGTTTCGTTTCTGATCTGTCTTTCGTAGTAATAACCAATCACTGGTCTCTGCGTCATACTGACCACAGCCAATGACTGCCCTCTACCTAAGCACCGCCTCTGGCAGCCATCTTCAGATTTTTACCGCACGTTCATGTGTTGGGATCCCCGTGCTATTGCTCTCGAGCGTTAGTGCTATTTTTCGCGCTTTTTTCACAAAAACTTCGATTCTTTCGGTCAAAAGAGCCTCAAGCTCCACCGATCCTACATCCGATCAACGGGGACCCGTGTCGGATTCGTCTGCGCCCCTCAAGGGTGAAGATTTCGTCGAGCTACACTTCGGAGGACTCCAGAAGCTTCTCAGGCCCGGTCTCGGAGATGGCCCAGGAGAAGGGAAGCTCGACGCCCGGAAAGCTGTTCAGGGTCTGCCCTGGATGCCAGCTGCAGAACGTCTTTAAGGAGGACGAACACTCTTTCTGCCTTTACTGCCTTCATGAGGACAAGACGCACGTGGAGAAGGACTGTGCGTTTTGCGGCAATATGTCGGAACGGACCATGAAGGACCGCCATCAACGTCTCGCCAACTGGCTGGAGGGTAAGAGCCCGTCTGGCGAGAAGAAGAAGAAATCCGAGCGGTCTTCTAAGACCTTTGAGGGCGCCCCGGCGACGGGGGCCCAACATAAGGCCAAGCACCGCGAGTCCGCTGGCACCGGGAGCGCCGAACGGTCGGGCTCTACGGGCGCCAGGCAGGGCGCACCCTCCCCGGCACCATCAACCACGAGCCAACGCTCTGGGTGGGGTAAGAGGAAGGCCGAGCACCCGGCGAAGCTCCTGGAGAGGCCCCGGTCGAGCTCTTAGGCAGAGGAGGAGCGTGGCAGTGCCCCCTCCCTCAAGGATAAGGCGGTGAGCGCACCTAAGGTGGTGAAGGCCTTGATCCATCCGACCAAGCCCTCTATCGAAACGGTCACGGCGGCCCTGGCCCAGCCTGTGGAGGCTGCACCAGTGGTGGCGACCTCAGGGCCCAGAATCTCCCTGCCTCCTCGGAGGGAGTCTTCTTTTGTGCCCATCGATAGGACCCCCGTGAAACCCTCCGTGGGGAAGAAGAAGGGGGGGCAGGGCGTCGTCGTAGATTCGGCCTCAACCTCAGAAGAGGAGCTGATCGAGGTCTTAAGCCACGGCCTAGGCGTGGAAGAAGGCCAGCCCGTCGGAATGGACCCCGACGCAGGTGACGACGACGACATCGTCGAGGATACCGACGGGGCCCCTGCTCGCCCGTCGGATTCCCCTCTGCCAGCGCCGCAAGACAACTCGGCGGCCATTTTGTTGGCCATACAGTCCTTATGCTCCGAGATAAGGACGAGGCTACCGTTACCGACGGAGGAACCTCTCCCGTCGGGGGGTCCAGAACCGGGACCTTCTGGTGTTCCCCCTACCAAGAAAAGAAGGATCCATCCACCACCTCCTTTTCAACCGTCGCGCCCCGTCCAGCCCTCCTCCCCGTCCACCCGAGGGGATGATACGGGGACTGACACGGCAGCGACGGGTACGGACGACGTGGCATACGACGAGGATATTCCGTCGTCGCCTCCCACCAGGGCTTCTCCGCCCGACGAGATCGGATCTTTCCACTCCATGATCTCCAGGGCTTCCGAGCTTTTCCAACTCTGCCCTGAGGAGAAGAAAAAGGAAGGCTTCCTTTATCAGCGGCGCGAGGCCAAGAGGAAGACGGTCCTCGCAGTGCCTCTGTTGGACGACATTTGGGATGAGGGCCTTTCCCTCCTCTAGAACCCTTCCACGACGCCAGCTAGAAGAGACCGGTACGAGAAAAAGTACCGGGTCCCGGACACGGCCCCCCTATGCCTCCGGGCGCAGCCTACCCCGGATTACGTCGTCTCCGCGGCAGCCAGGAAGAAGGCGGGGGGGGGGTGCGGCCTCCACATCGACTTCCCCGCCGGACGGCGAGGGAAAGAAATTGGATGCTATGGGACGTAGAGTCATCTCGTCGACGACGATTAAAGCGGCCAACGCCTTGGCTATCGTGGCTCGCTACGACAGGGAGCTGTGGTACAAGATAGCTCCCCTGCTGGATTTTCTGCCGGACGACAAGAGGGCGGAGGCCCTGGAGATCCTGCAGGAAGGTGAGGTGGCCTCGGACCACGCCATCACCGTGGCGACGGACATCGCCGACACTGGGTTCCGCCAGCTGGGCAACAGCGTTTGCCTTCGACGTCGTGGATGGCTCAAAGCTACGGACTTCCGGCAGGACGTCCAGACCAGAGTCCTGGACATGCCCTTCGACGGGAACAACCTGTTTGGGAAGACAGTGGACGATTCCCTTCAGGCCATCAAGGCGGATACTGAGACGGCCCGGGCCCTTGGAGTTCTGCAGCAACGACGGACGCCCTTTCGGAGCGGCGGAGGCAAGGGCGCCTCCAAAGGTTCCGGCGGCGGTTTCGCTTCCTACCGTCAAGCGGCCCGCTCGTCGTCGCAAGAGGCCTACAGAGGACGAGGCAAGTCTAGCGGACCCCGCCGTCGTCACCAAGGAGGTCAAGGCGGCAAGGCCGCGTCCAAGCAGGATTGAACCGGCCGTGGGGTCGGGCCCCCACCGAAGCACCCCGGTGGGAGGCCGGCTGGCGGGCTTCGTCAGCGTGTGGGAGTCCATCTCCACCGACCGTTGGGTGCTGGACGCCCGGGCCCGGGGCCACGCGCTCGAGTTTCAAAGAAGGTGCCCGCGCGTCCCCCCGTGGCCAGGAAAGAACTTCACGTCCCTCAACTTCTCCTGGAGGTAAAGGCGATGCTCAGAAAGGGCGCCATCGAACTCGTCCCAAAGAGGCTTCGGGACTCCGGAGTCTACTCGAGATACTTCCTCGTGAAGAAGAAGACGGGAGGATGGCGCCCCATCCTAGACCTGCGACGTCTGAACAAGTTCATCAAGGCGCAGAAGTTCCGGATGGTCACCCTCCAGCACGTCCTGGGTCAGCTGGAGGAAGGAGACTTTCTATCGTCGTTGGATTTGGAGGATGCCTACTTCCACATTCCCATCCTAAAGGGGCACCGAAAATTCCTCAGGTTCGTGGTCCAGGGGCGTCATTACCAGTTCAAAGCCCTTCCCTTCGGACTACGGTCGGCACCCAGGGTATTCACCAAGTGCCTCGCACCGGTGGCGGCGCAGCTGCGCCGCGAGGGGATTCACGTCTACCCCTACCTGGACGACTGGCTCATCCGCGCCAAGACGAGGGAGCTCGCCGTGGTCCACACGGCAAGGACCGTCCAACTCCTCACGGACCTGGGATTCTCTGTGAACTACGCCAAATCCCACCTGGTGCCCGCGCAAGTCGCACTGTTTCTGGGAGCGAGGCTCGACACAGTGTCCCTTCTGGCCTCCCCGTCGGAGGAGAGGACCAGGACCATCTTGGGCAAGGTGCAACGGATGTTGGTGGCCGACGCGGCCAAAGTGAGGTCCATCAAGTCCCTCCTCGGGATGATGTCTTCCTGCATCTACCTCATTCCCATGTGCAGGCTCCGGATGCGCCCGTTGCAAGAATTCCTGGATGCGCACTGGATCCAGACGACGGGCAGCTTCGAGGAAAGGATCAAGCTCGACGAGAGTTTCCGACGAGCGATACGGTGGTGGGGCACCCGCGCGCATCTGACGGCGGGCATGGACTTCCAGACCCCAGCCCACCAGGAGACTGTGACCACGGATGCCTCCCTGGAAGGGTGGGGAGCGCACACCGAAAATCTGCACGCAAGGGGACTCTGGCTCCCGACGGAGAAGTCCCTGCATATCAACGTCCTGGAGCTCCGTGCAGTGTTTTGGGCCCTCAGGTCCTTCCTTCCGTCCCTCAAGGGCAAGGTGGTGAGGATCTTCACCGACAACACCACCACCATGTTTTACATCAGGAAACAGGGCGGAACCAGGTCCCCAGCGCTGTCCAAGGAGGCGCAGGACCTGTGTCATTGGGCCGTCGCCCAAGGGATTTTTCTGGTGCCGTTTCATCTGGCAGGGATAAAAAACACCATCGCCGACTCACTCAGCAGGGAGCTGCGCTCGTGCCACGAGTGGGAACTACGGCAGGATCTGGTGGATCGCCTCTTCCGACGGTGGGGCACACCCCAGATCGACCTGTTTGCGACGGCGACGAACACCAAGTGCCGGAGGTTCGCCAGCAGGTTTCCCCAGACGAGGAGCATGGGCGATGCTTTCTCGTTCCCCTGGGAGGGCCTGTTCCTCTACGCGTTCCCTCCCTTGCCTCTGCTAATCCGGCTCGTCAACCAGCTCAAGAGGTCACGGTGCAGGATGATCCTCGTCGCACCTGCGTGGCCGAGGCAGATATGGTTCCCGGACTTGCTGGACTTGTCAGCGTCCCCGCCGATCAAGCTGCCGGCGGACGCGGATCTACTCTCCAGGGAAGGAGGCGCCATCCTCCACCACGACCCGAAGTCGCTGAACTTGCAGGCCTGGCTCCTGCAGCGCTAGAGTTTGGAGGATACGACATACCGGCCGATTGCAGAGAGGTTCTTGCAAAGGCCAGGGCGTCCTCGACTCTTAAATGCTACGGACACAAATGGAAGAGGTTCTCTGTCTGGTGCCACGCACAGAAGATTAACCCTCTACGGATTACGGCTCCCCAAGTACTGCCGTACCTGCTGACGCTGGCCAAAGCTGGTCTGGCACACGCGTCCATCAAGATTCATCTTGCTGCGATCTCCCGATACACCAGAACCACGGGGCGGACGTCCTTGTGGTCTCATCGTCTGGTGAAAGAGTTCATGAAGGGACTGTTCAGATCGTTCCCGCCGGTGAAGGCTCCGGCCCCGGCGTGGGAGCTCAACGTGGTGCTGACCAAGCTCATGGGACCTCCGTTCGAGCCTCTGCACTCGGCCCCGTTGAAGTTTCTATCGTGGAAAACAGCTTTTCTTGTGGCCATCACCTCCGCACGACGAGTGGGAGAGATCCAGGCCCTTTCCTGCAAGGCCCCGTACTTGACTTTCCACGACACGAGGGTAGTGCTCAGGACGCACCCCTCCTTCATGCCCAAGGTACCGTCGGACTTCCATCTCAACGAACCCTTGGTGTTGCCTGTGTTCTTCCCGTCGCCTTCGTCGCCGGCTGAGAGGACTTTGCACTCGCTGGATGTGGCTAGAGCGCTGAAGTTCTACGTGGACCGCACGAAGTGTTTTCGGAAGACGTCACAACTCTTTGTGAACTTTGGACCTGTCAATCAGGGGAAGGCTCTCTCGAAGGCTTCCATTTCCAGATGGCTCTCCGGCTGTATCATGTACTGTCATCAGTTGGCAAACCGACCGCTGCCTGGCCGTCCGAGAGCCCATTCCACCAGAGCGATCGCAGCTACCACGGCGTTCCTTTCTGGTGTGCCCCTGCTGGACATATGCAGGGCTGCTACGTGGAGGTCGACGCACACCTTCACGAAATTCTACTGCGTCGACCGGGATTCCAGGGAGGAGTCCAGGGTCGGCCAAGCAGTGCTGCGCAACCTGTTCGCCTGAGGTGAGCCTGGTGAGGAGGTAAGATGCTTAATGTTGAGTTTGATGTAATGCTTAATGTTGAGCCTTTGCCACCTCCCGTGGTTGTGCATGTGTGTACTGCTATGTATTCTTTATTCATGAGCATGTGAATCCATGCCAGACCCCATGCTGGAGAAGGAACAAGTTACTTACCTGTAACTGTTGTTCTCCAGCATGGGTCTGGCATGGATTCACATGCGAACCCTCCCGCCTACCCCTCTGCGGCTCTTCACTTGGTCATACTGCCACTTTACGTGCTTCCAAATCTGAAGATGGCTGCCAGAGGCGGTGCTTAGGTAGAGGGCAGTCATTGGCTGTGGTCAGTATGACGCAGAGACCAGTGATTGGTTATTACTACGAAAGACAGATCAGAAACGAAACTGATACTGGTTTTTTCTTTACCGAGGATTCCCAGCCTGACGACGGGGAATATTCATGATCATGTGAATCCATGCCAGACCCATGCTGGAGAACAACAGTTACAGGTAAGTAACTTGTTCCTTCCCAAAGAGCCTTGCTCGGAATAAAATTAGTTGAATATACAAAACTTCCAAAATGCAAAATTCTCCTGTCATTTAAGCATTCACTTTTTAGTATTGCATGTTTTAAATACTTTATTTCGGTTAAACAGTATCTGCAGTTTTCAGACACTTCAGGGGCATTTTTTCACAAGGTATGATTATTAAGAGGTGAAGACGAAATCGCAAATACATCATTCTGCCAATTGGGGAAGAGAAATGCTCAAGATGTGACCGATCTCCCAGTTGTTTGTGCACCAATAACACAGTATTGGGTTGTTTATAAGAAGAAAGAGAACCCACAGTATCGCACCAATCTTGGTATAATAACTTTTTTTCCTGGCCCGGCACCCATTCACCAAAGGCCTCAAACAACGAGGACACCTGACACCTGGTGGTTTAACAAACTGAGAGCACAACAACAATCTTTTCCATAAAATACTCGTATTCATGGAAACCAAACCCAGTTTGTACCGTAGCGCCACCATGGGCATACTTCTGGGGAGTAATAATTCAAATATCCAAACTAGGCCTTCTGTATATACAAACTGGTGTAATAATAAATTGCTAGCCCCTAGGTTAACACTGGCACAACTAGCTATATAGGATTTACGCACAGAGGCTACCATGAATATTCCAAATTTATTAAGAAAATGTCTCATTTGGAAACCAAATGCTCTAGCTTTAATCTTGATCACATCCACCAACGTTTGTTTGTTGAGGGAGGCCAGAAGTTTAAATCCCAAATACATCAGATCTTCCACTCTCTCCAAAATGTCCTCCAGCAAACTCCAACAGGCGTTTATTTCTACCAACAAAAGGACAGAATCTTGTGTTTTTTCTGTTAATTTCCAAATGATTATGGCGTGCATACTCTGAAAAGGCATCAATAAGTCTTTGAAGCCCTACTTTGGAATGATCAAGAAGAATTATGTCATTAGAGTACAAAATCATAGGAACTTTAAGTTGAGACATCTGAGGAGGAATCCATGGAGCCCTTTGAAGATTGTCACCCAATTGCGCCATAGAAAGGTTGAAGAGCTGGGGTGCCAAAATACACCCCTGCCTTAAATTCTTAGTACTGACTAGTTTTGCGAGTTCCCATTTCATATTCAATTGGACCCTTATGGAAGAGTATCAATGGAGGCTGATGAGTACATTTATATAGCGTGCCTAACCCTCAGGCATCTGGACGCTTGAGCTTAAGAATACGGTTACATTTCATAGACTTGATTATACAATACTGTTACAAATGCAGATATAGAATAAGTACAAACTTATACAGGTGCGGTAGTCATATATGGATGCTGAAATACAAGTCAATTACATTTGAGGCTTGAGCCATCGTAGGCGCAGTACAGGCGCGGGAGTCATGTCTGGATGATAAAATACAAGTTAATTACAATTTTGAGGCTTAGGCAATCATGCGCGCAGTACACTATCCCAATTTTCATTATGCTGTGTAGGTTTTGTCAATCAACAAAGGGCAGGGAGACCAAGAGCTCATTAGAAATGCAGTTGGTTGTTGATATGCTGGGTGAGGAGCCACATTTTTTTGCTAAATGCCCAGAAAGACGGGTCAGTCCTTAGTTCCATGGGCATAGTATTCCAGTAGTTAGCTGCTATGACAGGGAAGCTAGATCCTCCTACGTTTTGTCTTTAGTATCTTCGTGTCGTTAGTTGCCCTAGGTAGGCTGAGCGGGTTGGTCTGGCTCATTGAGTTATAGAGATTACGTTTGAAAGGTAGCGTGGGGCGATGTTGGATAGGCATTTGTGGGTGAGTGAGAGTCCTTTGAATTTAGGGTAGCCAGTGAATATTTCTTCTGGTTGTGGTTATGTGGTCTGCTTTAGGGATATTGAGAGCTGCTCTGATTGTGTTGTTTTGTACAATTTGGAGCTTCTTAATGTTTTTTGTAGAGGAGCCTGCGAAGATGGCATTGCAGTAGTCAATCCTGGAAAGGATATTTGCTCTAGCCAGCGTGAGATGTTCTCAACAGTAAGGTAAGGTCTGCAAGAGTTTGGAGGTATAGGAAGAGGCTGAGATGATGACACTGCCTTGTCGGGAGAGGGAAAGTGAGGAGTCAGGGTACACCCCTAGAGTCTTAACTTCTTTGGCAACTGTGATGATATCAACAATGTTGAAGGTTTGATAGGAGGGTGGTAGGTTTTTGAGTTTGGCTGGGCTGCCTATGATCAAGATCTCTGTCTTATTGTCATTAAGACAGAGTTCATTTTGGCCCATCCAGGCATTAATGGGAAAGGGATTTGGCATCATCAGCATAATTTGTATATGGGACGCCCCGTTTGTCAAGTCTATCAAAAAAGAGGTTTTGTGAGCGCATTGTAAAGCATGGGGGATATGCAAGATCCTTGCGGGACCCGCAGGTAACCGTTGTGGGGCATGCACCCGCTGGTGTGGGGCATGCAGCCGCTGTGGATGAGAAGGCTCATGGATCGGTTTGAGAGGAGTGATTCAATCCAGCTTATAGCGTTGTTTGAGAAATGTGAGTCACTAGCTAGGTGGCGGCATACGGTATTGTGGTTCACTAAATCAAACCCTCCGAGAGGTACAAAAGGAGGGGGATGGCTAGATCACCTCTGTCTCTTATTTGATCCATTTGGGTTTTTAGATCTACCAGGGCCGTCTCAGTGCAATGGCCTGGGCGGAAGCCTGATTGTCGGAGGCCAAGGAGGTTGTGTGTTTCGAGGTAGTTTTTAATTTTTTACATACGCTACCCTGTCTAGTATTTTTGGTAGGAGTGGCACCATAGTAATAGGCCTATAGTTAGTTGGCACATTGGGGTCCAGAGTTGGGTTTTTCAATAAAGGAAATACCCAGGCTTCCTTTAGATTTTCCAGTACTTTATTGGAGGTGAAATAATTGTTTATTAGTGAGGTGATGAAGGGCGCCAGATTATCTGTGCAATCTTTGATTTGCGTGGCGGGACAAAAGTCACCTTGACATCTCAAGGGTTTTAGACGTTTTATAATGTTGATGGTGTCCTCTCTGGTAATAGGAGAGAATTCAAACCTAGGGAATGGTTTTTGTGGGTTTTGTGCTGCATTAGGTTTAGCTGGCGTGGGTAATTTTCAGTTTTTTTGCTTAATCTTAAATTGGAGGGATGAGATTTTATCCAAAAGTGCACTTTGTACCAGACTTGTTACATAAATCTGGTGTCAGTGAGGGTGATTCTAGTTCCCGTAAAACAGAGAAGAGGTCTTTTGTACCAGAGTTGGCATTCTCAATGCGGGTGTTGTACGCATTACTCTTTACTAAGAAGTTGGCTTCATTGTACTTGCCGGTAAGATAGCTCAGCGGATTGAGCGCTCGCTGCTGCGGTCTGTTCGTGATCTGCAGGTCACATGTTCGAATCCCGGCAAGGCCAACTCAGCCTTTCATCCTTGGGAGATCAATAAATGAGTTCAAATTTCGGTTGGGTGATATTGGATGTAAATATGTGCTATGTAAAGCGCTTTGGATAAAGGCGCTATATAAATAACACATCATTATCATTAATCTGTGGCTAGGGTGGCATAATGTTTTTTTATTAATGCTCGAAGGGTTTTTTTTTCCAGTTACTTTCTGCGTTTCTTTTTTTGTTGCGTAAGTCTTTACGTTCTGGGGTGAATCAATACTTAATGTGGGGTTTAGGTTTAGCTTTGATTTGCCCATAGGTGCGACTTTGTTGATTGCAGCCTCCATAATTTGGTTGTAGATGGTTACCAAGGAGGATGTCGGCAGTGTTCTCAGTGAGAGTGGTGAGGGGTGCAAGTAAAGGTAGCATATTTTCAGGCGTGATGTTCTGATGGTTGCGAGGTCGCAGGTGCCATAATGGTCGAGGTGCAAGCTTGTGTGCCTATGTTGATTGAGAATAACATAGTATTATGGTTTGACCAAGGGCAAGGTTTGTTGGTGGTAATGTGAGCTGTGCATTTATGGTCCGCTATCCAGTCAAGCATGCAGCCTTTGGCATGTGTTGGGCATGCTGAGCGCAAAGTGAAACCTTATGTTTCTATAGTGTTGGCCAGGGTTGTGGCTTTGGAGTCATTACTGTCCTTCAGTCCTAGATTGAAGTCTCCAAGGATGAGGGATTTAGATGTAGATTAGATCTGTGGATATTAGAGCGGCAATGTCCTCTTCGAAGGAGGGGTTAGGGAGGCCTGTAGACCAGATGTATAATTAAGGAGGCTGTGGCGGAGATGGTGATTTTGGTAGATAATAGTTCTCCTGATGGGAAGGCTGCTATGGAAATTTCTCGTATGTTGAGGTTGGTTTTAGAGATGAAGGCAATAGCGCCTACTTTTGCAGTAGTTCTATCTTTTTTTTTTTTTCAACAACATATTTTATTAGGATTTTCCAGAGAATATACATCTTTTCTCGAATAACTGTCTGGTAAGGCAAGGGCAAAGGAGTGGCCAGCAGCAGGATGCAGCCAAGTTTCTGTTATGGCAATGAAGTCTAAATCGTTGGTGTTAATGATATCTGATATATCCAGTGCGGGTGCTGGGAGAGATCTGGCATTGATAAGGGCTCTCTTGATAGGGATAGGTGGGTCACAGTTTTTTTCCCTGTTGAGTGTGGCCATGTTTTTGGCTGGGGATGGATTTCTCATATGCTCTGTTCATTTCTTTTTCTTAGTCTGGCTCGGATGGACAATTGTACTTGGTGCGGCTGAGTTGGTTTTGGGTGTATTGGCATAGATTTGGTTAGCAGAGGCGTGAATAGCTTTGATTTGGTTTTGGTTACTAGGGGAGTTTTTTTGTCCTGTCCCTTAGTCTTATGTTTCTCTGTTGAATAGTGGGGGTGGTGGCTCCTGGAGAGTCATTGTACTTCTTGAGAGAAGTTGGATGTGAGGATGGGTTGGTAGTAGGGCTGGAGCGTGTTTTGGTAGTAGAATAAGAGATGTACTTTGTGTGACTTTGAGCAGCAATATTTGTGGTAGGAATGGAGATGGCGGGATGGTGTCAGAGTTGGCCAGTACTTTGGCCATGCCTAGTGTGTGAAGTGGGTAGGCAAATGACTTTACTTTAGGCTGTGGGGCTGACATGTCACTGCCGAATCAATGTGAGGTGGGTTGTCAAGAGATTGGTAGGGCATAGGATGTCCTCCAATACCAACAGCTAAGTACAGGGGGTGGCGCGCACTATGGTGAGCCGGTGAGTATGGAAGTCTATATATAGTGTAGCAGGCGAGGAGGTTCAGCGGTACTAACAGTGATCGGGGCCCTTTCTATGTAGCCAGGCACACGTTAGGCAGAGAGCATAACGTATTGCCAAGGTATGCGAATTGTGACAAGCTCCAGTGGCTGATTGGGGTACCGATGTGGTTCACAAAGGTGGCTGAAATGCAGCACTTCGTGCACTTCGCAGCGTACTTAAATGGTAACAAAATGCGACACACTGTATTTTGCTAAAGGTGGCTAGATGCAGGACTAAGGGTGCTGCATAGTCTGTAGTAGGTGTGTGAGTAAGCCAAGTATGACACACTGATTGCTGGAAATGGCTAGATGCAGCACTCAATGCGCTTCACAAAGTAGGCTAAATGTGACATGCTGTTTTAGTTAAAAATGGGTAAATACATCACTCTGAATGTAGCACAGAGTAATCTAAAAGCGACACACAGTATTTTGTTGGAAATGGCTAAGTGCAACACGCAGAGCACTGACAGAGTAAGCTAAGTGCAACACCTTAGGTTTAGGTAAGATGGCGGATTACAACATATAATACCTAATCCCCCACACTAGCGTGAGATGGGGGTTTAGATTCTATAAAAGACAAGGAGGCGAGTATTATGCATTTCAATCTTTACTCTGAACCACAGCAGCAAAGAATAAAAACTTTGTAAAACGAAATTTTTTCCAATAAACATAACGTTATAACAATGTAATGGGAAACATTCCAGTCCAACATGGTGGGCAGGTCATGCCCCGGAGATAGCCAATAGGGAGCGAGCCAGCCCCAATATAGGTCCTTTCCTCCAACAACTCCCCCTCTTTCTGACGCTGATTCTTTTCACACGACCATCGAACATTTTCTCCACGTAGAACGAAGAACAAACTCCCATGGGGACGTCGGAGCTGAAACCTTCTGTATCTTGGATCTGAATCTCCCGCTTCTTCCTGTGTCGAAGCCATCAACTGGAAGCTAAAACAACAACCGACACCAGAATGGGTGGGTGGGTTTGATAATACTCGCCTCCTTGTCTTTATAGAATCTAAACCCCCTTCTCACGTTAGTGTGGAGGATTAGGTATTCTATGGCAAGACAGGAGGCTCATATTATGCAAGTTCAAAGCCCTTGCATTACATTCACAGCTACATGAGCAATACGCTTATGGTAAAATGTCTTAAAAGATGATTCCCTTGACCAGTCAGCTGCTTTTAGAATCTGTTCCAAACTACCCCCCAGAAAGGCTGCTTTAGAGGCCATAGCGCCGCGGACTGAGTGGGGACCAAAAGAGGATGCGTCAACCCCCACCTCCCGCATAACCCATTTGATCCATCTGGCCAAAGTAGAAGGGGAGACCGGTTTATGGGGTTTCCTGTATGAAATCAGCAGCTGAGAGGTATTGGGAGGTCTAAAGCCTTCAGTTTTAAGCTCAAAACATTTCAAACTGTTGACCACACATAATTTACAATCTTCAGGAAAAGCTGGATAGGAGATTGAGGAAGTCATGCATTTAGCCCTTCGTGAGATAAAGAAAGTAACCCCCTGAGGGGTGAACATCTTATTATCCCCATCCAGAGCTCTGATATCGGAGACCCTTCTAATAGACACCAGACATAGTAACATAGCTAGTTTGGCAAATAACTGCTGCCGGGATAGATCTTCATTAAGAGGCCAGGACCTGAAGTGCTGCAGCACCATATTGACGTCCCAAAGAACCGAATACTTCGCTTGTGGTGTTACCTTAATACGAATAGATTTGAGGGCCCTTCGCACCAAAAAGTGCCTACCCACTGGTTCCCCTTTAACCAAAAGGTGACCGGCTGAAATAGCTGAACGAAAACCATTAACAGTCCTGTAGGCTTTCCCTTCCTTAAACAACTCTACTAGAAAATTAACCACCTCTACAGGAGGGGCAGAAACAGGATTGAGGTGCCTAGCCACACACCAGCTAACCCATCTGTTCCATGCTGAGGAATACCCCGCCTTAGTAGAGGGCGCCCAGGAGTCCCTGGTGACCGCCATAGAGTCTTGCGAAAGTCCTCTGAAGCACCAGGAAGAGCTGAAATCTTCCAAGCCATAAGGGCAAGGTGTGCCTGCAGGACCAACTCGTGAGGGAGACCCTCCGGATCCACCAACAACAGGGGATCGAGAGGGAGAAGACGAGGAATATCTATTGTCAATTCTAGAAGGGCCAGGAACCAAACCTGAGGGGGCCAAAAGGGGGTAACCAGAACCAGAGACGCTGCCTGTGTGCGAACTTGGACCAGAACCCGAGCTATCATGGCAAAGGGAGGAAAGGCATACCCCAACTGACCCGACCAATCCTGGAGGAAAGCGTTGGTGGCCAGAGCTAACGGATCTGGTCTCCAACTGTAAAATCTGGGAACTTGACGATTCAGTCTCGAGGCAAACAAGTCTATTGTCAGGGGACCCCAGAGGGACGCTATGCGGGCGAAAAGAGACCTGCTCAACATCCAATCGCTCCTGTCCTGCAGGTGCCTGGAGTTCCAATCTGCAACCTCGTTGCTGACTCCTGGGAGGTATTCCGCTTTCAATAGAATATCCCTGTCGAGGCAAAAATGCCAAAACTCTCTTGCCAAATCCGCCAAGACTTTGGACCTGATACCCCCCAGGTGATTGATGTACCTCACCGCAGAGATGTTGTCCATGCGGAGGAGAACACAACAATTCCCCTGATCCTTGAGGAGACTCCGAACAGCAAAGGACCCCGCTAACAACTCTAGGCAATTGATATGTAGTTGTTTCTCTGACTCCGACCATTTCCCCCCTGTGGAAACCTGACCCAATCTGGCTCCCCAACCCGATCTGCTCGCATCTGACTCCAGAACGACATCCGGAGATGGGCCAAATATTGCATTGCCCTTCTGGGCCTCCATGTTCCTGAGCCACCACAGGAGCTCCAACCTGGCCTCTGGCGGCAATTCCACCATTTGGGAGTAGGAGAGACACTTGCGCAAATGCTTGGCTTTTAAGCGTTGCAGCGCTCTGTAATGTAGGGGAGCGGGGAAGATAGCTTGAATGGATGCCGACAGCATCCCCACAACTCTGGCCAACTGCCTGAGGGAGATCCTCCCTTTCCTGAGGAGCAGACGAATTTCCTTTTTTATCTTGGAAAGTCTGCTGTCTGGGAGAAGAAGGATGCAAAGCTTTGAATCTATATTGAAGCCCAGAAATTGTATACATTGCGTAGGGTTCAATATGGATTTTTTTACATTTATCACAAAACCTAGATCCTGTAAGAGGGTCACAGTGAATTTCAGATGAGAACACAGAGTTTGATAATTTTGGGCTAGGAGCAACATGTCGTCCAGATAAATTATGATCCGAATCCCCCTGGATCTGAGAAGAGCCATCACAGGCCGCATGAGCTTGGTGAAACACCATGGGGCCGAGGACAGGCCAAACGGAAGGGATGCAAACTGCCACACCCGACCCCCCCCATTGAAACTGAAGAAACTCCTGATGCGGGGGAAAGACAGGAACCACTAGGTAAGCATCCTTGAGGTCCAATTTGACCATCCAGTCTGCAGGGAGAAGGGTGTCCCTGAGCAAATGAATTCCTTCCATCTTGAAGTGGTGATATACCACAAAAGAGTTGAGGGCTTTCAGGTTGATTACTGGGCGGAAGCTCTGGTCCGGTTTCGGGACTAGAAAAATGGTACTCAGAAACTGAGAGGCCCTGTAAGAGGCCGGGACTACCGCCCCTTTGGAGATGAGATCCCTTACCTCCACATCTATGAGGGATTGTTTGACTTAGTCGAACACCAAAGGAAGGGGAAAGGACAACTGGCAAGGTGGGGCATAAAATTCTATCTGATAACCCTGAACCGTTTGTAACACCCAAGGATCCGAAGTGAGGGCCTCCCACTGTGGAAGAAACCTGGCTAGTCTGCCACCTAGACTTTTGAGGGAAAAAACTTTTAGCACCTGAGAAAGTACCTGATGGCCCTCTTTATCTTCCGGCTCCTCTGCCGGCACGTCCTCTCCAACTCGAGTTTTGTTGAGGGTAGAACTGGTTATGTGCTCCTCGAGCAGAGGAGGGATGGTATGTGCCACGGGGCGCAAACTGGCGGGGACGGAAGGAGCCCTGGGAAAAGCGGCCGGAGGAGCGGGCCCTATCTCGTCCAGCCTTGTTAAAAACCTTTGGGGCAAAAACCGTTTTTATATTAACCTGCGCTTTGTCCAGCGCCGTAAATGTATGAACATATGCTGACAAATCTTTCAGGAAAGAATCCCCAAATAAATTACCCTGAGCTGAAGGACCACCTTCCCTCTCTGACATGTCTGCCAGTTTGGAATCCAACCTCATTAATAATGATTTCCTCCTCTCCCTACATATGGAGGCATTAGCGTTGCCGAGCAGGCATACCGTTCGTTGGATCCAACCCCTTAATGCGTCAACATCTATCGGGGTATTAGAGGACGCCGCCTCTTCTGCCATTTCAAAAATCTGCGTGACTGGATCCAGGATGTCCAACAGTCTGTCTTGACAACTACGCCACGCTTTATCGACCCCCTTCCTGGGGTCTTTCCCCTTCTGGAAAAGCCGCCATAGACTGGTCTATTTCTGGCGCTAGAGCCACCTTGTCGGCGAGCATCGGTCTGGGACATTCCGACCGTAATTTATTACAATCCTCATTGGCCATAGGGCGCCTGATCCAGAACTTGAGGAAAGAGGAAACCTCCTCAGAGGGTTGCCACTCGGCTGACCTGGGGTGTTGTATCAGGGCAGGATCAAAGAAAGGTACACCACTACCATCCAGTAGGGGGCCCGCCTGAGGGGCTACTGAGGTCACCTTCCTTTTTTGCCTCTTATGGGGCGAATCAGAATCATCTGAACTGTCTGAGGATGAGACATCAATAGGGGGCTCCACCGGCGCGAAAGGCGTGGGGGCCGGCCAGGGGGTGGAAGAGATAGGTTGACGGGATTCTTCCCACCCACGCTTTAAATGACTCTTAGAGGAAGATATAGGAGAAATGGCCACTATGGGACTGAGTTGTCCCTGGGTATGTTTAGTTTTGGCCTTACATTTTTTTGGGGACCTGGGATGCCACAGATGGGGCAGCATCTTGGGAGGGATGAAAATCCGCAATGCGGGTAATTAACCTGTCAAAGGCTGACGCCAGGGTGATATTCAAATCAGTTAAAGCTGAGTCCAAAGAGGACTGAATAGCTTGCACCACTAAAGGCTGGGAATGACAGACTTGATTCCCCATGTTTTCAACCAACTTCTCACTTTTTTTGGCAGTGCGTACTTGAGTGCTGGCATCTGCAGAGGAGGGAAGCGCTCCTTTATCCATGACAGCACCAATTTACTTGGTAAAAAATATATATATATATAACGGTATTAATAAACAGCAGGATCAATGCTGTACCAACACCAGCCGAGCAGGCTGTAACCACTCAATTCATGAGGGTGCCACAAAACATTAGGGAAAGGCCACCCAGGCAGTATATAGACAATGTCTGTATCCCACAGACAAACACGCGAGCAGCGTGTGAGGGCAATGAAAGGTGAATTTCACACCTAAAACAACTGTAATTAATTAACAAAGAAATGGGAACATAATTTGAAAATTATAAATATGAAACAATATATAAATAAAAATGAGGCGGAGAGTAGGCTCGAACCGCCAACCTTGTCTCTGGAAAGCAGCACACTTACCACGTGTGCCAGAGAGCTTCTTGTCAGCCGCGCGTCGTCAGTCAGAAAGTAACTGTTCTGACGTGCGCGCACAACAAACGAAGACAAAACCCCCCACGGCCTTAACGCAGGCCCACGAGAAATTAGAACGCAGCAGCGTTCACAACAAGGAAAAGGTCCACGCCAAGTCAACCAGGCAAAATAAACACTTCCGAACACAAAGCGGGCTTCTAACAAGCTAACGCCACGCTCGAGAAATAATGTAGAATTCCCCTCAGGAGGCGAACGCGGCTAAACTAAACAAACGCTTGCTTGCCTGCCTGAGGAACAATGCACAATATATACAATGTAATCATAGAAAGAAACACGTTCTCTCGAACGTTGCTTCTCGAACCAATTGTTACAAGTAATGTTTCTACTACACAGTCTAAGAAAAAAACAGAGGTGTGACTTAGCTGTGGGTCAGCAGCAAAGAAAGAGGGGGAGTTGTTGGAGGAAAGGACCTATATTGGGGCTGGCTCGCTCCCTATTGGCTATCTCCGGGGCATGACCTGCCCACCATGTTGGACTGGGATGTTTCCCATTACATTGTTATAACGTTATGTTTATTGGAAAAAAATTTGTTTTACAAAGTTTTTATTCTTTGCTGCTGTGGTTCAGAGTAAAGATTGAAATGCATAATATGAGCCTCCTGTCTTGCCATAGAATGCTCATGCAGGAGTGTCTGGACATGCACCAGAGTGGGGCACATTTACAAGAGCAGGCTGGGGATGCGGTGATGGGCTTGCACACGGACAGCGAAAGGGTCTTTCAGTTTTAGATCTACCATGTGGCAATGTGATGTAGGATTTATCCTCCTACTGAATATGGGTTGTGGAAGGTCAGCACAAGCGTGGATAGAGCCGTAAAGATGGCGGGAGTCAGTGCGTTAGCAGGCTCACTTCCGTAGTGGCGAATGTGCAGGGAGCAGATGGCTTGACTGTGCCTACTCATGAAGTGTCGGGCAAGCCGCTTACCTTGGCCTCGTGACTGCCGGTCTCCTGGGCTCCACTGCAACACGAACAGGCACAAACAGGGCCTTTGGTGGGGGCCAGCCTTTGCCCGCCGGCTCCCTATTGGGCAGTTTGTTAGGCGAAGAACCAATGGCAACGGCGAGCAAGAGCCCAACAAGGAAATGCAAGTGCACATCAGTGCGTTAGTGCCGGGCGGGCATTTTGGAGTGGATGCTGTTTGTTAGGTTGGGCAAGCCAATAATGGTAATGAAGCAAATGGGCCCAGAAAAAGCGCGTCTCTGAGGCGGTGCGCCAGCAATGGGAAATGCAGGATTTACCACAAGAAGGCGCGACTTCTAGTCACGTTTTTCGAATTAAGAGAGAAATCTCTTTGTGCTATGATAGTTGATATTTTATTTATATCGCAATCATACACAAGTGTTTCAGAGCGCAGTATAGCAGTATATCCTCAGTAGGCTTACCTTACTGCACGGCTATTAGGGACCCTCCATGGCCTCCCTTTCCTCGGGCAGCGGTGTGGATCCCCCAGCTTCCATGTGGATGTGATATGTTAAATCGCTGCAGTTTCCACTACAAATGCTTCCGCTGTATAGTGTGAAACACAAGGGACAAGTTGATGCTAGCCAAATGTATCGCCGACTGTCCCTTCTGCATCGTCATATGCTGCAACAAATCCATAAACGACCCAGGTGAAGTGGTCCCCACACCCTGCCTAAAACCCACCTGAAACAATTTTAATATGTCGTTATCCACCCACCTCCTAAAATCTCTGAGTAATAACGAGGCACCTTTTCTTTTATCGGCATCCTGCAAAAATATTGACCGGTAGTTATTCTAACTTGTTCGCTTTTTTGAAAATTGTAACTACATGACCGGAGTGGCAAGTGTTTGGGAATTTTTGCTCTACTAGAACCAGTGTAAATAGTTCACCCATCGCTCTAGTTCCTTATTAAATATCCTGTTGCACGAATCACCAGGCCTTGGAGCAGAGGAATTATTAAACTTCATAATTGCCACATAAACATCATCCTGATCAAATTGCATTTCCCATGAATGATTTGAACACTCCACACTCATCTCGCTGGTGATACGACTAGAGATAGTCTTAAAATGCTGCACCCAAATTCCTTCATAGAGTTAGACTGGGCATCCACCTTGAAATTTTCATGAGCATTGAGCAACCTCCAATAACTGCCCACTGCTTTGTCAATCACTGTTTCCAACATCCTCTACCCATTTAGTTGGTTTTGGGCACTTTTAGTCTGTTTATTCTTATTTTTGTAATGTTGTTTGCATCGTCTAATAGACTCTCTTTTCCTCAACTCAGAGTCATTAGGCCTCTTAATACTTCTAATGCAAACCCTCATATCACGTTTTAATTGTTGTAGAGCTGGAACATATGCCACGCGGCTCTGGAGGTGACCATGAAGTTCCAATGCAATTGTTCACAAAAGTGGGGAGCAGGTCAGGAAAAAATGTATCCTCCTTTCAGTTTAACAGGAAGTGAATCTGAGAGATGACGCAATTATAAAAACGATCAATAGCCCCAGAATGCCATAATACCCGTTTTTTTTATTCAACATCATCATCCCATAACATTTACTAGCGTTGTGCTTACTCCTAGAGTATCCCCAATCCTTGAAGGTGGCACATAGCATCCTATGATCGCTTAGGTCTGTATTAATAACTTCAAAACACATGCATCCTTAAATAAATCCTCAGAAGAAAACATCAAATTGATCCTAGATCGATGTATCCCCCTTTCCCAAGTATATTCCCTCTACATCCCCAACCACCATTTCCATCCAAATGAACCAACTACCAGTCTTACATAATGTTCACCCACTGTTTCCCCCTCCTGATCTGCTGGAGTTGGTACTTTGACTGAACAGTAGCTGTACCTACCAACGTCTCGTTTTCCCATATGCAGTACACATGTATTTCCCCCACTGGTAACACATTTACAGAACAGAACCTTTCTCTCCACCTACTTAAAACCTCCTCTAGCTGATCAAGAAAAGCATGTAGTTGCATTTTAGTTTAATTCCAATATACATTCACTAGTTAAATATCAGAGTTCCTATTCTGATTGCTAATATGCACTGATAACAAAACCTCAATGGTCTCCATATAAATCTGGGCTATTCATGTTCCAAACACTTAACCGCCGTTAAAAAAAACACCTGACTGTCTACCACTTGTCAGTTTGGTGCCATCTTGTGCCAGGCTACTACAACCATCAAACAACAAAGTAGATGTTACAAAGGTCTATTGGATGCAAATAATGTCCACCTCAGCCAACCTCAGTCCTAACTGCTCATTCTGTAGTAAATGATTGTTGCTGTGGGAATCCCAGGAAATGATCTTTGTTGCTTGTAGAATACTAGAAACCTGGTTGAATTCATTGTGAGATACCTCCATATTGAGACATCCAGGCAACCAAGCCCACTCCACATTTGAATTTTCAGAGTCACCCACAAACACCTACCTGGGCGGCAAGACTCCAGTGCCCCTTTTAATTGTCATCTGTAAACCATGTTCAATACTGTCTATCTGGGATAAGTAGGCCAATTCAGGGCCTCTCCAGCGATGCAGATCAATAGACCAAATGTCAAATCCACAAGCCCTTAGTTCATCCACTGCCGCCAATGTGGTATTTCTAACAATATTTGACGGGATTACTAATTCCACAATATCTCGATCGGCAGGATCAAAGAAGAACACACGTTCAATATCCTTTGAAACAATTTACTGCAATGTTGTGGTTCCTCTGAAAAGATTTAAGATGACCTGCCTATTTAAGGTAATGTTGTCCTCCGAGCGAAACATAGCTTCGACTACAAGGCTAGTAAATTCCACTGAGCCATAACTAATACTTGATACAGACAATGATGATCGATTATCTGATAAATTGGCAGTTGCGGTAACAAGTGTCCCAATTTTTAACCCTTGTGCTAATGGCAGACTTGGGGGCAATAAAAAATGTGCTGGCTGAAACCCAAAATAACAGTCTCCTCCACCATACCGGGTCACTTTTTAGCTGGGATGTTTGTGATGATATTCAGTTGCTGCACCAGATGTGATCACTAGCTCTTCAAATGATTCTAACCTTACTGCTTTTTTCTTCTCCTTTTTCCTCATTGGACTTTGTGACTCTGTTTCCACCTCCTGTGGCCTGGGATCTCTGCTTTTCGCACTTTTATGTCTTGTGAAGTTTGGGTAAGTTACCCGCTTGGGCCCAGCACGGACACTCGCCTGAATAGATCTTAAAGATTTCCATGACAAAACTCTTCTTTGGTTCTGTTTGCGCCTATAGTTTTTTTCCCCAGTTTCACCCTGGTGAAACTTCCTGACTCCCTTGCCATGACAACTCCAGTGGTTTTCATGCTACACCCTTGTGGGCTCTCAGTTTGGTCTGTACTCCTCTGCCCCAGGCTTTCCTGCATACGCTCAGCCAGACCAGCCACAGGTGGCTCGATCCAATCACAGAGAGAGCATCACTGTGCTCTTCATTCTCACCTCCCAAGATGGCACCGAATCGTGCAATTTCTCTCATTGTTGAATCAGACAATAGGAAATCAGGCACCTACAGGCTGCAATTTGTATCTCCATCCAACTGGGTTATGCTAGGGATAGGAATAATGCTGATTATCGCTGTTTCGCGCAGCTAAGTCACACACTCGCCTAGCTTCAGCTGGACTCCCAGCAAACTGCAAACTGTATTCCTTTACCTCCTCCCGCAAAAGCTCGAAGACTTTAACCAGTGAGTTGACCACCAAATTCAGGACAGCTAAGGACGCTCTGCTTGGATTCTGTGGTGCTCCATTTGTTAGAAATGGGACACTCTGTGAAGACGTCACTGTGGACTATGAAGTATCCGAGGAATCCACCTCTTCCAAATTACTGATAGGTTTGAAAAATTAAGGAGTAATAGACGAGTGTAACGACTCATTAAGAGGGTCATTAACCACAGGTATTGATGGTACTCTGGAGAATTACTTTCTCTCTGGGAATGAGTCACATACCCTCTCAGGTGGTGCTCATCCTGAAAAATGTGTCAGGTCTTTCTCGGTAAGCCCCCACGGTTGCGCTACAAGCTCTAAAGAAGTCAGTAATTTTTTTGTTTAATATTAGTTGATGTAATGGTGTAATCGGCAGCTGTAATCCTAGGGGTATTCGCCATTCAGGACATACAGGCACCGTCAAACAATGGTATAACAGACAGGGGTATTAGTGCAGCATGTGATGAGTGAGGAGAGTCCACCCTCAACGATTCTGAATCGGCCACCTCCCACTGTTTCCTCCATAGGTAGTACATCTCTCACACAATGAACTTGGGGGTATAGGAGATCTTACTAATAGGGTATGGGGCGTTACAACCGCCTCTGCAAAGTTCAGACCTAACAGCTCTGCAGCAGACTCTGCCAGACGGTACGCTCGGCCAACGGCACTTAGGCAGAGTGCATAAAGAAAAATCTTTAGTGAAAAAAATGTAACCTTTATTCTAATGGATGCCTTCTTCCCACGGATTCCTCATCTATGATAACTAACACTGAGCACATCTGCTTTCCGGAAACTTCTTGCCGAAAGTCTCCATAGACCTGGTATAGTGTTCCTAGGGAGACAACCTACTGAAAGGGAAATTTGGTTCAACAACCCTCACCCTAAATGACTCTAATCACGGATGAGTCCTTGAAAGTCTAGGGGTGCTCACCTACAAGACCTGACAGTGAGCGACCTGTGGTCTCCGTCAGAATGCTGAGAAAACACCAATTTGCTATAACTGAGAGTGATCAGGGTGGCCGTGGTTGCTTTCCTTCCTTCCGTACAGGGCATGATTGTGCAGGCCCTGATGGACAACACAGTAGCTATTCACTACCTCAACAAAAGGGGTCATATGGTATCCTTTCCTCTGTACAGAGAAGCAATGCAACTGTGGTTCTGGGCACTGGAGAATATGTCTCTGACGGCAGCTCATTTGGATTGCATGGAGAACAACCATGCATATGCCAAGAGCAGACAGAATTTGGCCTCCCAAGAGTGGAAGCTCTGTGAAGAAATATTCTGCTGGTGGGATTGGAGGCGTAGAGCGGCCTTCTCAGGTGGACCTCTTCGCTTCCATTGTGAACAGGAAGCGCAGGTGGTTCTGCTCCAGGACATTTCTGACACAGGGAGACCTGGGGGTGCTCTGACAGTCGAGTGGACATTAGACCTGCACTATGCATTCCCATTGATCCCTGTCATACCGCTGGTTGTCGGGAAACTACGTCTTTTCGGGTCCATGATGATTCTGATTGCACCGGACTGGGCCTGAGGAATGTGGTGCCCAGAGTTGTTGGACATGTCCATCTGTCTTCCTTTTTGCCTTCACAGATTGCAGGTCTTCTCTCCCAATCAGAAAGATGAGTCATCCATCTGAACCTAGTCATCCTGAACCTTCATGCCTGGCTGCTGAAAGGTTTAGGTATAAGGAGTGGGATTTCTGTGAGTATGTCCTAGATGTCCTCTGTTAGGAGGCCCGCCACCAAATCCTTGTATTTCTGCAGGTGGTGTACATTTTTGGCTTGGTGCCCGGTGAGGGATCTTGACCCTTTTAGCTGTTCCCCCTCCTTAGTTTTGTATTTCTGCTTGCTTTGGCCCAGGTGGGCCTGCAGATTGGCAGTGTGAAGGGGTGTCTTGCTATCATGGAATTTTTGCAGGGATTGTCTACTCAGTTTCCCCCACGCCAGTTTGTTGTTCCAGCTTGGGACTTGAATTTAATGTTAACGATTGTTATGGGTGCTCCGTTTGAGCCCCTCCATTCTTGCTTTTTAAGATTGATCTCCCTTTAGGTGATTTTCCTGGTTGGCATCACTTCCAGTAGACCAGTTTGGTTAAACTGCTGTATTTGGAGAAGGTGACGTTGAGAGGGAAGCCATCCTTCCATCTGATGATAGTCTCTGATTTCCATCTTTTTCAAAAGATCCCTCTTCCTGTCTTTTTACCTCTACCTCATCCTTCCAAGGTAGAGAAACGATTCCTTCGGCTACTACATCTCTCAGGAAAGAGAGTTCAGGACAGATGGCCAGCTTTGTGGTGGTTAGGCTGCTGCCATGCTGGCAGGGTTGTGACCAAAAAGATCCTGTCAAAGTGTATCATCCCCAGCATTTTTTAATGCTACGACGTGGCTGGTAAGGATGTGTCTGAATGTCTCAGAGCTTATTCCACCAGGGGGCTGGCTACCACCTTGGTTGTGCAATGTCGAGTCCCTATTCTGGACATTTGCTAGGTGGCCACATGGACTTCTCAGCAAACGTTTGTGATGCATTACTGCTTGCATGGTCAGTCAGGACAGCATGGTCATTTTGGCTGAGCAGTCCTTCAGAGTTTTCTGATTTAGGTGGTGTCCTTGTTGCCCTCCAGATCAAAGTATTGCAATGGGATATTCCTGCCAAAGATTCTTCATCGCTTTCCCAATCTGCCCCACTTGGCGAATAAGCCAGTACACCTTGATTCTGCGGTCCCTCAGATTCATAATACTATGGGAAAAGTATGAAACTAAGGTCACAAAGCGCAACACCACTATATATACTGGCCACAACGTCTTGTCCGGCGGAAGGCACAGAGAGGAGCTGGGCAGAGCCACACTGTACCCTCTGACAGAAAGGTTTCCAAGGAGCAGCTGCACTTGGAGATAAATATTATATATGCGGAATCCATGGGCGAAACATCCATCAGAAATAACGTTACCAAAAAGGTAAGTAATTTGTTCTGTTTCTCATGTACTTTGGTAATATTTATGTAACTTGTTATGCCTATGAAGTACCTTGTATTATATTGTATTGGCTGCTTGATCTCTGAGCACTAAGGTTTGCAGGAGAGCATCCAGCAGCCACAATAAAAGAGTGAATCCATAGCTAGTCAACGCCCTAGGAATCGGCCTAGTTTGCCCAGGGCTTGTACCAGCCTTGAAGATATGAAGGCACAGCAGCAGGGGTGTTGCTAAGTCTGGAAAAGATCCAGGGCTACGCTAATGTCGGGACTCTGAGCTTCTTTCCAGGGCTACAGCCATAGCCCCCCCCCCCACCCCTAGCAACGCCTCTGCACAGGAGTCATAGTAAGACATAGCTTTTGTTCCATTTAAAAGGGTGTGATAAAAGGTTGGTTCTCCACTTCTCAAGCTTTCCATTTACTTGGGGTATACTGCATTGCTTGTTGGGGAAAATCTCAAAATCCCATCTCCCCGCCCCAACACGAATGGCTTATCGAAGTCCATTTCCCAAAAATATCTTTAATGCCAAATTAATTCAAAATTAATGCAATTTTAATGCCAAATCCCTAGAAGATAGCATGGAGGGTGAGAAACTGCTATGCGTTTTTCCGTTGCTAAGGAAATTGAATTGTTTAAAAAGGAAATAGGGTAACATTTAAAAACAAAACATTGTTTCGGAGTTGAGCGGAAATAACATAGGCTTTTTTGTGCGGTCTTTTTTGCTCATACTTCTGTGCTATAACACTGAATAAAATCTGTCAGCTGTACCAAGGGCTGAGTTTGTCCTTCGAGTTCAGAGCTTATCGTCCTTAAAGGTTAATAAGCGGCGAAGTATAAATATTTTAGTGCATCGAAATACCAGTTCATTCCTGTGCTCATGGCACGCCTCTTGCTGCTAATGTTGTGTTTACTGGCTTTGAGATCACTACTTTGCATTTGCTGCATCGCCTGTTTTCTGCGATTCTCGACTTCCCTCATGGGGCACGACCCGCTCGCTGGCCTTTCACAGCACGCCCCGAACTCCCCGCAAGCCTGATTGCGGACGTTGCATTGGGCGGGGCAAGTCTAGAGTGTAGTTCGGAATTTCCTTTTTTGTTCCTTAACACATCCCAGCTTGCACATAGTAGTTTTCCCCATGCTGGTGGTAAATTGCACCGGGTGATCTGTTCTATAGATATGTGCATAGATATGTGCACTGGTCGTGGTCGCTGATTGACTTTAAATTTAGAAACGGAAACTGCACCTAAGAAGGTGCAATATGCCAAGAATGCAGTTTGCCACCATATTGTGCAATATTTCCCGGGGCAATTTAGTATTCTTGAGCAATCGAGCAAAGAAATGCAGTTTAGTACTGCAGTGTTTATTTGTGCCACATTGTGCAGATTATGTAATGCGCGCCCTGATCTCAGCGTGCCAAGCTGGATTGCACTCCCAAATAGAAATACATTGTTCAATTCCGTCGCCAAGATCGTCTTGCATGCAGTGTATTTGTAAAAATAAATGTACCTAAAAATAGGCATTTCATGGGCACATAAAGCGCAGGCGGTAACAGAGAATGCGGGATGTAAATGTGTCTGCCGAGGAATAAATATTCATCTTGCGGGTCCTGCAGCGGCACGCTTTAGAAAAGGAATTAGGCCCATGAAATGAACATTTTAATGAAGTAGAGAGAGCATTGACGTCAGTGCTCCTCGCTGATTGCTGCTTCCAGGTGGCCTAATGAGATGAAAATGAAGTTTATATCCTCGGCGAGCCTAAGCCAGGCATGTTTGTGTGACTGTGATTGAATTTTAATGAGAAGACACTGCTGTGTGCAAACATGCCTAGGCTAGCAAGTAGCCTTTTCAAACGGAGACATGCTAGATACTTGATTTTAAATGCTGGAGTAAAAGCAAAAAAAGCATTACGAGCCATTCTTTGGTGTTTCAGCCGTTGCGCTCCGCTGTGGAAAACAAGGAGGCACTCCTGCGGCTGTTCCATGAGATGCTCCGAAGCATTCGAGGGTGGGCCATGCATTCTGGCTGCCCGCCAGCCACCAGCTTTCATAGTCGCTTACCCCGTGCCTGCCTCCTATTCCAGCGATGACAATTGTGTTTCTGCCTGTCGCGGAGAGTAGTCTTGTATGAATATCTTAAGCCTGCTGCGTGGTCATCTTTCCGAAGAAGGGGGTGTGTGGGGCGAGGGGCGCATCTCTTTTTCATGTCTATAGAACTCTGCTCTTACAATTTAACATGTATGTAGAAGTATGACGTCTTTGCATCACTAAAGTACCTCTCTCTCCGGTTGCGATTCTGATTCGATACCAAGGTTAATTAAATATATTACTCATGTTAATATTCAGTGCATAAATATTTGTGTACACCATTTTGCTCAGAGAAAACAGCCAACATTAGAACACCGCAGCACCTGCATGCTGCCCAAAAAGGTCAATCTAAAAAATGTAAAAAACGTAATGGCTGCTTACTTATGTCACTGGTGCAAGCTCTTGAGTTTATGGTGGGAGGTGTTATATCCGCCTTACGTCCCGCTACGCGGTGACGTAAGGCGTCACTAATAAAAGCCCCGCCCCCGCTCAGCGAGGGCAGTTCCGGGGCAGGACAGCAATGCAGCTGCATCTGTGTCTTGATTGCTCCCGCTGGAGCTGTGGAGAGCGGCCTGGTAGCCCCAGGCCCTCAACCCTGTTTCCCGCCGGCGCATCGGCTGGGAACAGGAACATAACATTGGCGACGAGGCCAGTGAAACGAACGGCGCACGCAACGCCCAGCTATTCAAGCCCTCGGCAGGGGCACAATTTTTGGAAGCACGGTGGGGGGGGCCACCTCCCGCCGCCACCAGAAAAAAAAACATTTTTTTTTTCTCTTTTCTCTTCGTCTCCCTAATTCCACCATCCCAATGGACTGGAACTGACTGCCACACATCCAGTTATTTGAACACAGTGGACACACATCCAACCCTGCAGCCCAGAAACAACTGGCAGGCGCTTTTGGGGCCCACCTGTTTGAAAAGGGGAGACAGGCAAGAACATCGAACCCATACCTCCACCACAAGACGGGAGAACCAACCTGGGCTGCGAATATCTAGGTGAGGGGGCATCGCAACACGTGCACACAGGCAAGCACCGGAGCCAAGCGCCATGGCCACAGGAAACTCGACTCCCAGGCCTAGCACGCCCTCCAGAATGGCCGCAAATCTGTCACCATCCACGCCACAAGCATGCCCACAAGGGGGGGACGTCGATCGCACTTGGTCCTTCCGGTCCATACACCGATCCGTCATCGGTTGGCCCCCGGTGGCAGCTGTGGTTGCAAAAATTCGAGATGGCCATGGATTGCAAAGACATTACCACATCAAGGAAACTGAGGTCACACCTCCTACTGAATGTTGGGGATGAGGTCCTACGCATATACTACTCGCTGGCAATAGCAGATGGCCTCGACGTCTACCAACAAACCAAGGATGCGCTCACGGCCCACTTCATGCCGCAGCTCAATCCCGACTATATGACATTTATATTTAGTACCACTATTCAGCTAGAGGACGAGACACTGGATGCCTATCACACCAGGCTACGGAAACTCGCAATCTCATGCGAATTTACCACCGTTGCAAAGGAAATCCGATGACAGATTATTAATGGGATGCACTCAGAAAAGCTGAGGAGGATGGTGCTCAGTGAAAAAGGCATATCTCTGACCAGAATCCTGGAACTTGGTTGCCAGAGGGAGTTGGCACATGCCAGAGCAGCGCACATGGACATGACCCTGCAGAAACTCCAACCGGCACTCATGATGGCGACGGTGGCCCAAAACATGAACCGTCAATACACGAGGGAAGAGTCTGGCGGTAACGATGCACACCCCAGATGGTAACCAAGGACCCCGGGACCCACGAAATGTGGGTGGTGCGGAGGACCTCGCCATAGCAAACGTAATTGCCCGGCCCAAGGCACCACGTGCGCGGCATGCAGATGAAAAGACCACTACGCCAAGGTCTGTAGATCATCGGGGCTGCCACAACAACCCCAGACTCCCCAAGAGGACATCAACCTCGGGAAAGAAGAAGAAACAATCCAGTGCTCGCCGAGTCGAGACTGCAAATTCATAGACCGAGGAGAAAGGGGACAATGTAACACAATCCCAGCAAGGGGCCGCAAACAAGCAGTGGAAAAAAGGAAAGAAAGTGTACCTGGTCTCAGCACCGAACTACGGAGACAACACACCCAAACGGAAACTGAGAAGGCGGAAATGCGAAATAGCCATCCAAGAACAAGACACGCAAATGACTATAGACACTGGGGCATCCGTAAATGTCATACCGGCGACCGCATTTAGTAAACAGTAAACTACGGCCCCCCCCACAGTCTTAAAAACAATGGACACACTGTTGTTTGCATATGGGTGCAAAACTCCACTGCCCATAGTAGGCTGTGTCCGGACCACACTCGGCAAGGGTGACAAGTCGCTACAGTCCAAAGTCTATGTCGTAAACGCTGGAATCGAGTGTCTACTAAGCGGAGATGCAGCAGAGGACCTCGGTCTCATAAGATTCATATGCGAGGTGACCGTGTCACAAGACGTTGACAGCATTCTCGGGAGATACCCGAACCTCCTCAAGGGGATTGGATGCATAAAAGGGAAGTCCATCAAGCTGCACATCGATGAGTCTGTCCAACCATGAGCAGTATGACACCGAAGAACGCCATTTCACATACGAGGGCAGGTGGAGAAAGAGCTCCGGGCACTCGAGAAAGCGGGCATCATTGAGGAAGTGACAGGACCCACACCCTGGGTGTCGCCCATGGTCGTCACCAAGAAACCCAAACAACCCGGGAAAGTGAGAATATGCATTGATATGCGCCTCCCCAACACAGCGATAAAACGGGAGCGTCACATCACCCCGACCCTTGATGAGATAGTAGCGGACCTCACAGGCTCCAAGGTTTTCTCGAAGGTCGACCTCAATGCCAGGTATCACCAACTGAAACTTCACCGTGATTCCAGGTACATCACGACTTTTTCCATTCACATTGGTTACGCAGATACAAGCGACTCAGCTTCGGGATCTCCTCTGCAGCTGAAGTATTTCAGCAAACGATCCAGGAGGTGATACGCGGCATCCCGGGGGTAATAAACGTCAGTGATGACATTCTCATACACGCAGAGAACAAGGAAGAACACATACGACGGCTTCACATGCTACTTACCAGGCTAGAGGATGCAGGTTTAACAATCCACAAGGACAAGTGCGAGTTCCTGAAGGAGGAGATCTCTTTCTCTGGGTACACTTTCAACAGTGCAGGAATCTCGGCAGATCCCCAAAAAGTAGCAGACATCCAAGCCGCCTCACCCCCCATGACACCAACTGAGGTACGCAGTTTCTTAGGAATGGCAACCTACTGCAAGATGTTCATCCCCAACCTGGCAACGCTATCAGAACCGTTAAGAGAACTCACAAAGGCCAGCACGAAATGGGCGTGGGACCCTGCCTGCCAAGAAGCGTTTGAGCAAATCAAGGCATCACTCTCAGCAGACACCACCATGGCGTATTATGATTCCACATTATAGACCGAGCTGTACGTTGATGCCAGCCCAGTGGGCCTAGGAGCCATCCTCATACAAGTGGCCAACACAGGAGAGCCAATGCCTCCCGCGACCTGACACTGACGGAGCAACAGTACTCCCATATTGAAAAAGAAGTGATCGCAGTGTTGTGGGGCTGCCGCCATTTTCATCTCTATCTCTACGGCCGAAAATTCAAGGCCTACACGGACCACAAACGGCTACTCCCCATCTTCACTGGCTCATCCTCACATCCTCCGTTCAGGATAGGAAAGTGGTTACTACACCTACAACAATATGACTTTGAGTTAGCATATCAGCCAGGCAGTGGAAACCCAGCCGACTTCCTATCGAGACACCCGCGAGCAGCCACACCGGGGGAGATACACGCAGCGGAAGAAACGGAGGAGCACATTTGCCATGTGATCAACACAATGAAGCCAAGAGCCATCGGCATTGAAGACATTGTAGAGGCCACGCAAGCCGACCCGTGCTGTGACTTAGTCAAAGACACGATCATCTCGGGGGAATGGAAGTCCTTGCTACGTAACATCCACAATCGAACGGCTGAGGCAAAATAATTCCTAACCTGCATCTTCGCCGCGAGACAAGACCTATCAATCACAGAAGAAGGGCTCATTATAAGAGGGACCTGTATCGTCATCCCCACAAGCATGCAGGACAGAATCGTGGCATTGGCTCACAAGGGTCACCAAGGAATGGTAAGAACCAAGGCCCGGATCAGACACTGCGTCTGGTTCCCACAGATCGATGGGAAAGTGGAGCAACTGATGAACACATGTCTCCCATGCCAAATAACTGGGACGCCGCCCACTCCCGAGCCCATACCATCAGCGGAGCGAGGGGCCTCAAGATGGTACGCCATCAGCATAGACTTCTGTAAGATTCATGAAGGCATACACCTATTGGTGGCGATCGACGACCACTCCAGGTACCCAGAAGTGGAAATCGTGACCTTCACGGCGGAGGTGGTCATACCAGCGATGGAGAAAATGTTCGCCACTCACGACCTCTCAAGGCGGATTCGGAGTGACAATGGTCCACCATTCCAAGAAGAGGAGTTCAGGAAATACCTAACCGAACTCAACATTCAGTACCATCACATTATGCCAAGATGGCCGCAGGCTAACGGCGACGTAGAACACTTCATGCGAACAATAAACAAAGTCCTGCGCCTGTCGCGCGAAAACTCAAGCCCGTGGAGAGTGGACCTCTACAGATTCCTGAGGAATTACAGGGTAACACCACACAGCACCACAGGGATACCGTCGGCGGACATAATGTTCGGAACCATCATTAACTCATCCATTCCTCATCACCCGAGCAGAAGCACGGACACGTACGACAGGGCACGCACCGAACTGAGAAGAACCGTGGCCAACGAACATATGAGCAACAGGAGGAACGGCAAGAGGTCCCACCACAGAGTAGGCGACCAGGTGGTAATGGTGAAAAACCCATCCAAGTCCAAACTAGACACCCAGTATGACTCCGTCCCATGGACTATAGCACATAGGCACGGGACCATGGTAACAGCCAGGAGGGGACAGAGACAAGTTACAAGAAACGTGTCGTGGTTCAAGACAGTCCCAAAAGATCTATGGATGGATGGTGCACTGCAACAAGAAAAAAAAATGACCAGCTAAAGGGAGAGGAGAGTAATCACCAGGAAGGCGAAATGTCCCTCGAAGACAGAGTGGAAGAATTGCAGAGTGAACCAGAGCTAGGTGAGCTGAACTATGAAGGTGAGCACCCCGAGGGGAGTCGGGGGATAGCACCCAGGGGTGGACGATAGGAGCTAAGAATTGAGCACCAGCCCCCCGCCAGGCTCAGAGACTGAGTGGTAGAAGAACAGCCCGAGTGACTACCAAACTCACTGTAAGAAACACTACCCAATGTCGCATTGTTGTTGTTAATGTTTTGGTTAAAATAAAGGAGGAATGTTATATCTGCCTTATGTCCCGCTACGCAGTGACGTAAGGCATCACTAATAAAAGCCCCACCCCTTCTCAGCAAGGGCAGTTCCGGGCCAGGACAGAAATGCAGCTGCGTTCCTGTCTTGATTGCTCCTGCTGGAGCTGCGCATCGCGGCCTGGTAGCCCCAGGCCCTCAACCCTGTTTCCTGCCTGCGCATCCGCTGGGAACAGGACATAACAGGAGGTTTTGCATTTCACCTTCCCACCGCTCTGCTGCGGGTGGCATGCTTGGCGAGACTCATCTGAATGCCAATAAGCGCCAGTGTGTAGAGGGAAATCTCTCTGAGGGACCAACCTCGTTAGATTCCAGACTTACTTTCATGGCTTTTGTTGACATCTGCTAGCGGCTTTGGGCTAGCACTTCCTCTGTTTTCCATTTCGTCTTTGCTTTTTCCTAGTGCCTCTGCAAACTGCAAGTGGCATTAGAGATGTGCTTTACTCTACTTGCCTTCCCTTTTTTTCCTTCTAAACTCTATTTTTTCAGGTGCTCTCTGTAAGGTCTTGGCCTTGGGCACGCACATCTCGTAGCATGGACCGCAGACAGTGACAACCACACACCATGTAGGTTCAACAGAAACTACTTTATTTGTGCACTCTGCATGCTCACATCAACCTTGGTGAGCTGACCATAACCTGTGCACCACAGTGTCCCGTGTCAGGTGATCACTGCAATGCTACATCTCCCCCCAAAATAACATTGTCCTACCCCATTTCCTTGATCCATCGTCTTGGTTTCCGAATGGTGCGTCAGGGTCTTTTGTCGGCCTGGTATGATGCATTGCCTCCTCCAGGAGCTTCTTCAGTTGAGCCCTGCTCCCCCTCTTCTGATTCATCTTCATCTCCTGAGTAACCTGACGTCTCCCTTGCATAGTCCTCCTCACTCCATGTCTGAACGACTTTGTTGTCGCCGGCCATCCTTCTCTTTCTGGCGTTACCATAGACCCTTTCACGTGAGTGAGGGTCGAAAGGCGGGACGGTGTCTGCCATACTAGGATGTGGTCTCCTACCTCCAGGTCTGCAACTCATGCCCGGTTCCTTTGGTCTGCATATGTTTTCATTCTCTCCTTTGCTTGGCCGCCCCTTCTCCTTACTTCGCTTTCTTCTGCTTTCTCCTCTGATGCTTGGCATTCTTGAGGCAATCTCGAAATGCACGCAGCGACTAAACATCAGTTCAGCCGGACATGTTCCTGTAGAGTCATGCATCCTTTTCCGTAGTCCCACAGGAGCTGGCACAATGACTGTTCCACAGGCATATGGGTGATGTTGGCTATCCGTATGGCCCTCTTGACGTTTGCCATAAATTGCTCCACAGCCCCATTAGCGCAGGGCCACAGTGGTGTGATCTCGCGATGTTGGACGCGTATGTATGAAGCAAAATTACAAAAGTCTGTACTTGTGAATGGAGGGACATTGTCCGACTTTACCACCTTGGGGACTTCAAACGCAGAGATCCGATCTAGCACTGGTATTATGGTCATGGCAGCTGTGGAGGACACATCTCTTTTGGGATCTCGAGTGTTCATCTAGTACTACCAGTACATATTCCCTCGATCTTAGTGGGCCAAAAAAGTAAATTGCTACTTCCTCCCACACCTCTTCCGTGAGTTGGGTCATGTGCAGTGGTTCTGGCAATGCTGGAGGTTGCAAACGGAGACATATGTGGCATGATTTCAGCGTTGTCTCAATCATCTTGTCCATGCCTGGGAATCTTACTTTCCTCCGGAGCATGCATTTGATAGACAAAATACCTCTGTATTTTTCATGCGCAATGTCAACTGCATGTTGATGGAGGGCTGCTGGTAGTACATTCTGGTCTCCCTTGAGTGTTAGAGACGAGGTAGCTATGAACAGCTCGTCTTTGGACTTGGTGAGTGTTTGAGTAAGTGCCCATCAAAGGACTGGTTAATGCTTATGAGGCTTCAGCTGAGTTCCACGGGCCACTACTGATGCACAATGTTACAAGAGAGAGCGTTGCGTCTTCCGCCATGTACTTTGTCCGTTCCGCCATCAAGATGGCTGGTGGCACCATGTGGTAACTAATGTAGTTTATGTAACCATCCGCCCGGTTGCTCGATGTCTGCGGGTTAGCAAGCAGGTGACGAGAGAGAAAATCTGCTGGATTCTCGTCTTTCCCTGGCTTGTGTATGAGGACGTATTTGTATTCCTGTAGGCACAGTCACCATCTTGCTATCCTGGGGGGCATCTGAGCCGTTGGTTTCCCATAGATGGTGACGAGAGCCTGATAGTCGGTAATAATCGTGAAGGGATTTCCATAGAGGAACAAGTGGAAGTGTTTGCATGTCCACACTACAGCTAAGGCCTCTTTTTACGCCTCTGAGGACCTCTGTTCAGCTTCAGTGAGGCTCTTGCTGGCATAGGACACTATTTTCCTCTGTTCATGTTCATTCCCTGAGTGCTGAGCCAGGACTGCTCCGAGACCCACCGGGTTTGCGTCCAACGTTACTTCAGTGTGGATGTTGGGGTCAAAGTATGACATGCACACAGCTGCAGAGATGTCTCTCCGGATCCTATTGAATGCCATCTGCTGTAATGGACCCCATTCAAGCAGTCTGTCCTGTTTCGTGATCGAGCGAAGAGGTGCTCTTGTACTGGCTAACTCTGTCAGGTACCTGGTACAGTAGCTCGCTAAACCCAAGAATGATCTCACTTGTGCAAATTTCACCGGCTGAGGGTCTTCTGTCAATGCGTGGATCTTGTATGGGTCCGGCTGAATTCCGCTTTGGGAAAAAATGTGGTCGAAAAACTTTAGTGTACTTTTGTTTAAGGCACATTTGTCTTGAAGTGTCAGGTTGATGATGTTGAGCGCTGCACAGACTTTTATCAAAGTGGCATCATGGGCTTCCTGGGAGCGACCAAATATCAAGGTGTTGTCACTGTAATTTATGCAGTGCGGTATGTGACAGATGATCCTGTGTATCTGTTCCTGGAATATTAACGCAGCTGATGATATCCCGAAGCTCAGGCGTTTATAGCGGAACAGTCCTAGATGGGTGGTGAAGGTCGTGATGTACCACAACTCTTCATGGAGTTCGATTTTGTGGTAGCCTTTGTTTAGTTCTAAGCGAGTGAAAACTGTGGCCCCATTGAGCAGATGCATCCTGTCAGTGATGTACAGTGACTGGTGATGCTCTCTGAGGATGTCTTGGTTGGGTGCCTGCATGTCCACGCCCATTTGACCTTCCATGGCCCCTTTTCGATACTGGCACCACAGGCGAGACCCATTGCGTTGGACCTGATGCAGATTCGATTATGTCCGCCTCTATGAGAGCAATCAGTTCTTTCGCTACCTGGTATTGAATATTGAAGGGGATACCCCTGAAGTTTTGGGCTACAGGTTTCACTGTTGGGTCAAAATGCAGTTGGATCTTCAGCCCTTTTTGCTTCCCGATCCCTTTGAAGATTTGGGGAAGTTGGTTGCTATCCTGGTGGCGGGCGAGATGTAGTTATTCGCCATGATCTGATAAAGTATGTGCATCGGTCCTATTTGAACGGCCAACTTGAAACCTAGTACACATTCACTAGCAGCTTCTGTTGCCAGAACGTGGACTAGTATGCAATCCTGCTTGTCTTTGTGTCAGCAGGGGGGGGGTGTTTAAAGGTGCCCAGACACAGGAGAGGTTCCTTGGCCCTCTATGCATAGATGGCCACTCATGCTCTTTTCAGTTTGGGTTTGTTCATGAGTTTCTGATACTCTGATTCCGGCATATCATTGATGGTGGCACCAGAGTCTACGAGGAACTCCAAGTCTTGTCCTTGGATGGATGGTGGCAGAGTAGGACTGTGTCCACATGCGGTGGGATAACCCAGGGCATATAAGTATCCTCTTCTCTTCCTGTCTGTGCTAGATTGTGAGTCAGACTCGCTTGTGGATGGGGTGTTCGTGTGGAGACGGTGGATCCTCCTCCTACCTTTGCAGCGGTTGTTCAGTGACAGGGAATTCTTTCCTCTCGTGTGTTTTCTCTCCCTATAGTGCCATCTCTCAGGGATCTCTGTTCTGATCTGAAGAGCTAGCTTGCGCCGTCTTTGGATTCCCGCACATTGCGTGAAAGTGGCCTTACACCCCACAGGCTGAACATATTTGGCTGATGGATGGCACGACATGTTGTGAGGGAGGTCATATCCCCATTGAAAACAGTTGTTTTCTTGTCGGGCGTCTTGTGCAGCATGTTGTTGAGTCATGAGCTTGTTTATTCCTTCTTCTTTTTCATTAGTGTCTTCAAAATGTGAGTCTTTCTCAGCGTGGATATTTGCAGATCCAAAGCTGAAGACGTTCTTGCCAGGACGAGGATTTCTGCTAACACATGTGTGACACCTGTCATAGTTTCTGTTTCAGTATTATGCACTTACACCCGGCGATCACCTGGGACTTGATGGCCTCCTCATTGTTGTACAGGTGGAATTCACAGAGTTTGAATTTGGATTTGAGGCGTGTCGCAAACTCGCCCATTCTTTCGCCCGGGAGTTGTCGTGGTGTGCAACACGTTTCTTTCATAACTAAGGTTTCTATGGGTTGTGAAATGTTCCTTCAGTATTTTCTTGAGGTATTTATATTCTACATCCTCTAGCAGTTAGAAAATAATTTCCCTTACCTCTGGGCCATCCGTGACGGTGAGCAACCCAAGGAAGCGCCGGTCTTCTTGCAGGCTCACTGCGTCTAAGTAGTCATCAAATTCTTTCATCCACCTAGTCCACCTCGGACCTAGACTGGTGATGTCCTTGGTGTCAAATGGCATTATCGATGGTACTGGGAACACATCTCTCCCGTTTTTTAAGAAGGACCAGGAGCTAGCACCGGGTCAGACATGATGCTGGGGCATGTTGGGGCACTCAACCCTTGTTGAGCGATTCAACTTGTGGCTCTTTATTCAGGTTTCTTTCAGGGATGTAATGGTCGGGCCTGAGATGGACTGGTGTGGACTGACACGATGCCCTGTGGTCTCCCAGCCTCTCCCATGTAACCCTGGGCCATTGCAGACCTCACCTGCCCCATGTGCTAGAGGCCTGTGGTGTGGCTGATGTATTTTCCCATCAATTCACACTCACAGCATGTCATTTGCAGTGAGCGGTTATCACAGGCCCTGGGCGTGCCTCGTTCCCTCTGGGAGGCTCCTGTTCGAGCTGTGGGAAGGCTAAAAATCTGCCCTTCCCCCGAGCCAGTGGGGAATGGGGCTGCTTAGATGAGCAGCGGCACGCTGTAACATGCTGGTGCCCTGGGCTCGCCCCATCGCCAGAGTAAGGTCTTGGCCTCAGGCAGGGGCGTGCGCATCTTGCAGCGCGTACAGCAGACGGAGACAACCACACACCATGTAGGTTCAACAGAAACTACTTTATTTGCGCCACGCACGCTCACATCAACCCTGGTCAGCTGCCCATAACATGCGCACCGTCATGTCACATGTTAGGTGATCACGGTGATCACGGGCTATGCTACACCCTCTCAAACCACATGTGGCATTGGTGGGGGTTCCACTTACACTTGTATTTTAATTCCTCCCTTTACACCAGTGGTCTATGGATGGCCATAAAATTGTACCTTTATTTGGTTGCCCACTTCACCTAAGGCGCTCCAGGGGACATTCTGTAGGAATCCGAGCCTGACTCCTCTCCTTCTCTCTTTGTACATCCATGCACCCAAGAGGCGCACCAGGGACCTATGGCCAGGCCAACAGAATTTCATCACTTTTTGTTTTTCCTGTATGCATTTCTTTTCTTCATAGCGCCTGGAAGAACTTACTTTGTTAAATTAATATCTCCATTATCTCTCTCTTCTTTGGTTACACGTCTGGCACCTAATGAGGCCCTTTACAGAAGTCTGGTGTTTTGGTTTTATCTAGAACATGCAGGCGCATATCAGGCTTCCGTCAGTGCAAGTCTCTTTCGCTTTTACAGGAGTCATATTTATTGAGCTAGAGCATGTTTCAATCTATGTTCTTAGACCCCTTGCACCTAGGGGTGTCATTGTGGCTTGGGATTCGTGGGGGCTGGAGAAGCTTCCACTCCTAGATTCTGAAGTTTGTTGGCAGGCTTTACCTTTTCTCTTATCCTGCCTTTTTTTTCTCTTAATCTTCCATTTTCTTTGAAGGATTCATTCATTTCCTGCTTTCATTGTGTATACCCACACGCACAGATCCCTCTTTCTAAGAGTATGCAGGGGAGCTGTGATTCGGGGAGCAGAGCAGACAGACAAGCCTACGTGCCCATGCTTGTAATTATTTTATCTCTTCCCCCTTAGCATTGTGCATTAAGGAGAAATCCTTTTCCTCAGTTAAGGTGCCCGTGTGTCATGCTCTGCAACCAAGGAGCACTGAGCAGGCCACTGCAGTGATGGTTGGACAAAGAAGCGCCATATTATAACAGTGCTCATGGGGAAGTATTGGCCATATGCATCCCCCCACCTGCACACTCTGCTCCATGCTCACCATTTGATATGGGAGAGGGGGGGGGGTGTTTGAAGGGTACAGTTCCTTTGTGGGTCTGGCTCCCACTGTTGAGTGGAATGCCGCATATTGAACAGGTTGATTGCTTCTTCTTGGTTCCTTGTTTCATGAGGGCACACAGATTTCTTCCTTCCCTAAAATGGGCAGATCAAGCCCCTATGTGGCTCATTTGTCCTCTGGAAATGTACGACATTGATGTTATACAGTTCCTGGAGGGTCAATTCGTTGTTCATTGTTACCCCTGGTAACTAACTATTCACTGTCTTTGACACAGGTTCAGGTCAGAGTGTTGGTGCCCCCTTCTAGAGGGCCACTTTGAGGGATCAGGTGGCTGTTCATTTATATTATATATGTCATGTTGTGCCTTGTTTTGACGCCCCTCCCCCCCACCCCGACAGGACTACATTTAAAACGGTTAAGTGAATGCCATAAATCATAACTGTCCATTTTAAGACGGAGTAAACATAACACATTTACATTGTTTTTAAATATTTCATGAACTACTTTAAACTAAAAAAGTTTTGAGGACTGGTAACCACGGAGATGGTGTGCCATATTTAAAGGGTTACATAAGATTTGCGACCAGGATTAATAATACTGTAAGTGGTTTGGCTTTTCAATGTGACTACATGTTCAAATAGCTTGCTACTCTTTTTAAACATTGATGTTCGTAGTGAAATGCCTTGCCCTGTCAGCATATTCACAGTGCCTGTCATTGGATGTCATTTAATACTAAGCTTAAAACCCACCTTTTTAAGTCCTATGCCATTGGGGGCACTGTGGAGCAGCCAATTTAGATGGCTGCTTAGCTGAAGGCTCAGCACATGGGCGCCAGAATCCTTTAAAGTTTGCAACAATCTGAGTACACAATTCACTCCAGCTGTTGGGAGAAGAGAGTACAATAGATCTGGTGACGTGTGAGAGGCTGCGGCTTGCCGAGATATCGCAGAAAGGAGATCCCACCCACTGAATATAGAGGCCTGCTGCACAGGCAAACAGAGAGCTGCACTACCAGAGGCTGGACTGCCACCAGCACAGGTGAGTGTACACACTGTGGGTCGGCGTCCCTTTAAAAAGCAGCTATGAAACCAGCTGTGTGTGGCCACCTCACACTCCCCCGGGTTCAGGAAGAATTGCTGGGGAGCTGTGATAACAGGTGAGAGGCCATGAAAGGCGTCGCCCTCACTGGGAGGTTGCCGCGTTATAGCAAAGCAGGTGTTGTGGAGAGAGCCTACGGGTCCCTGCTGCGGTTGCAATCCTGGACGGGGGAGCTTTCCTCACCTCATCCGTGGCAATAACATCCTTGGCCGGTGGGCTGTTCAGACCACTGCAACAGCTGCAAATTGTGCACAGGGCCAGTCATGCTCAACCCCAAAGGGTGGCCTCTAAATTGGCAAATGCAAGGTAGGGGGCACTGATGGATAGTAGCTAGAGCAGTGCAACTCAAGGAACTGGATTGCAGGATTCTACTCAGTAGAATTGCCAGGCACCCTACCCAGTACAGTTGAATTATATGTGGCTTTGTGTCCTGGTCTGCGGCTGACATAGGCAGTGGATTGCTCATTAGGGCGCAGCTGACCTAGAAAGGTGTGTTTATGAAGGAGAGTGCCGGCAGAAGGAGGTCAGATCGGGTCGGCTTGGCAGGTGAGTGGGGAGGTGCTGGTCCATCCGGCAAGATCAGGTCGGGAGTCTGGACCCTGCTGCAGATACCCAAACTGCAGCTGGCAATATGACTAAGGCTGCAAACAAAAAACAGGAAGCATGGACAGATTTACTGAGGTGACCCCCCCCCAAGCTTGGGACAGCCATCATCCTCCGGTCCAGGTAGCATCGGAACTGCATCTGTCGTCTGAGCCCATGGACATGCAGCGTATGATGGACACAATGCAAAAAGGATTTGCGACTGTTAATGAAAAGCTCGATGACATCACGGTCAATGTTACCACAATTAGTGCGCAATTGGCCAAAGAAGTGCTGCGACTTAATGAGGCTGAGGAGCACATAGGTACAATGGAAGATAGGGTTCAAGAGATACAGACCACAGTGCAAACGATGGTCAGGGACATGACATATGCCAAAGCGAAGTGCGATGACCTTGAGTCTAGATCCTGCCAGAATAACTTATGAATAGGGGGGATCCCTGAGAACGCCCTGACTCGAAAAATGGAGCAGAAGGTTGAAGCACTCCTTAAAAAACCTGCTGGGGGACAGGTGGCTATCCCCATACTTCGCTGTTGAGAGGGTACTCGCCTCGAGACCCAAATTGAGAGATTACCCAATGCTAATAATTGCCAAGATCCTAACTTACCGCGATAGGGACCTTCTCCTGAAGTAGGCGCGAGTCGAGCAGGAGATGCGCCTGCGATCTCAGATTATCCGCATTTTTCTAGATTTCTCAGTGGCTGTGCAGCAAGAACGTCATCCATTTGCAGGAGTGAAAAAAATTCCCAGAGAAAATGTACTTCTTCACGGTGCCAGAGGAAGTAGTAACATTTATTGAAGCCACTCCTGGCGGTGGGGGTAGACCTCAGGATCCCCAAAGTCCTGGAAATGTGACTGGACACTGAAATGGTCTACTAGCTGCAAATTAATAATGGCAATGTAATGTGCTGTGCAGATTATCATTTTCAAACTCCAGTAATGAGCAATGGGGGGTTTATGGTTTAAAAATGATTGGTGGTTCGCTCAGTGTTTTAATTCGGTGATGGACAAAGACCAAATTGCACAACTATTGCGCATAAGTTATGCTTGGGACGAGAATGGGTGGGAACCAAATTGAACCACTGAGTTGGAATGTTAGGGGGCTAGTTAATTGGGTGAAGACCTGTAAACCTGTAAGATCATTGCTAATCACCCCCCCCCACCCCCTGCTGCTAGTGCTCAATTGGTGGACTCTGGGATGGCTACGGCTGCGTAGAGGTTCAAACTGGAGGCACTCCTAGACACGTCATTTCGCACTCATCATGCAAGACACATTTAATTATTTTTCTCTGAAAATGTGAACTCTGTACCCTCAGTTGCGATGCTGTGGCAGGCATTCAAGGTGTATCTTCCTGGAGTGGCAATGGAGTCTGAGTTTGGGGTCCTAAAGTCGATCAGACGAGGGCTGGATGAGGTAGAAACAAGGCTTAGGGAAATGCAGTATCGTCAGGCTAGGAACCCAACATTGGCACCCCAACATTGGAGACCAGGCTCCTACTTGATCATTTCTGGGACTTGGCACAGTGGGGTGTCAGGTACCTGGACAGGCCAGTGATGGCGCTGAGATACGGAGAAGCCGATATGCCGGGGTTCCTATTAGCAGGATTAGTGAAGTGTGAAATGGGGAGAATCCTGATCACACACATAGATGACGATACGGGCATGAGAGCGTACCCAGGCAGGGAAATAATTGTGGTATTCCATACCTTCTATTCGAGATTGTGTCAGCCAAAAGGGGATGCATCTGAGACCAAAATGAAAGGGTTCCTGGATGCCATACCAACATCCCTGCTGTCTAGAGAGGCTTTGGAAGCCTTGGAGGTTCCACTGTCAGTGCAGGATATAAAAGGGGCAATCAAAGCTCTGCCTAATGGTAAGGAGCCTAGGTCTGACGGACTGGTGGCAGAGTTTTACTAAGAGTACTGAGATACGTTGGCCCTATACTTGAGCTGTGGGAGGAGGCACTGATTATAGGACGTCTCCCTGAGTCAGTGTGGGAGGCAGTAATTATAGTGTATTGATGCCAGGCAAAGCCCCCAGTGATTGTCCCTCTTAACACACCACCTCTTTAATTAAATTTGAAGCAACAATATTTGCAAAAGCCGTAGTGAACAGGATCCTGCCGCTAATAACGTACTTGAACCATAATGATCAGTCTGGTTTCATACTGGGCAACTGCCTTTAAATTTAAAGAGGCTCTATGATGTAATGTCAATTATCTCCTCGGACTCTAGTGCAGTAGCCATATCTTTAGTTATGCAAAAAGCATTTGACACAGTGCATTGGCGGTCTCTCTTTCAGATCCTGGAGAATGCAGGGTTTGACCCAGGATTTACCTTGTGGGTACTGCACCAGTAGCAAGAGTAAGCAGTAATTTAATATTATCTGAGGGCATGCAACTACAAGGGGGCACGACACAAAGATGCCCCTTGTCTCTTTTACTCTTTGAACTGGTGATTGAGCCAGTTGCAGTTGGGAACCGTGGTCCAAGGCTCGGCAGCTCTCAATGCTAATATCACTATGTGTGGACAACATACTATTATATATCCGCAACCCTGCCAGAGATGCAGGCTCGATCATTAGCACAGCGGAGGAGATGGGATTCGCATGGGATGGACATCCATGACCAGGGCATGGGAGATGGAGGTTTCAGTGCCACCCACTTGAGCTATAATATTTAGTGGCACAAGGGCTTTATGCAGCCTTCTGGGAAGGATTTGAAGGCCCCCAACCACTGCATGTCAGGTTTGAAATGAACGCAGCGGTTGCAGTGCAATTGCGATCTATACTTTATGGGACTGAATATAAACCTAGGGGGGTGTTGGACCTGCTCAAGGCCACCTGAGGAGCTTGGGCTCGGCTCGGCAAGATGATAAAGTTTAAGGCCCCATATGACAGGGGGAGCTCCTCTTTGGGGACCTGCTTGCCTAGCTCCAACCTCTGACGTTTCAATAGAAAGAAGCTGGAAGCCGTCCGTATCGATGCTCTAGGGTGCATGTATGTGCAAGGCACTTTTATTGAGTGGGAGGAGTTTAAGGAGTATGTAGGAGAATCACCCTTGCAAATGAAGTACTACTGGGGAATTAGAGCAGCCTTCAGGGCCAGATGGCCCAGATTCCCGAAAGAGCCAGTGAGGGGAATCTTGTATCCATGAGGCACAAGTGAGTAATAAAGCGAAAAGTATATCAAACGTTTACTGGGTGAGATTGCATATAAGAAACCGGATAACAAGGCCAAATGGGAGTGTGAATTAAATGTAGAACTCTCAGAGAAGAAGTGGTCGGATGTTTGTAATCAAATTAAGAAGGTGTCATATAACTCAAAGTTCTGCTTAATCCAATTCATGATTATCAACAGATTGCACTACTCCCCAGCAAAGGTCGACTGTTGGGCAAGATTATACGGGCGAGTGCCCCATGTGTACTGGGGCTGGTGCAAATCTATTGCATATAGTATATACCTGCCTGATACTATCAGCATGCTGGGATAGGGTTTGTAAGGTGTTAAACACGATTGTCCAGGCGATCCAGTTCTCCCCCTTGGATAGTGTTCTGAGTTGCTCTGGGAAGATGGCAGAAACGAAGCGTAGGTTTCTAAACCTATGCCTGCTGCTGGCCAAACTACGCATTCAAGGGGATTATTTCCTCCGACATATTCCATATCTATGACAGGTAATCACCACAGCTGTGCTGCTTCGGAAAATTGTCTGCGTCCTGCATCGTTGACGTCGATACGCTGTCCTCGAGAGCCTCCGTTGAGCCGACGTCTCCGGATGTTATAAGTAGGACGCACGACGCCCGTAGACTCAGTTCTGTTTTTTCTGCAAACGTGTTCGCTTCGGAGATCTCGCCGCGCCTCAGTTCTTCTGAGTTATTCTGTCGGTTCTTCGAACCTGTTTGTGAAGATTTCCTGATGTCTTCATCTTCTTCTACCCCTCGGCCGGGTTTCAAGAAGTGTCGGGACTGCGGTTCCAAGATGTCGCTGACAGACCCGCACAACGCCTGCCTCTGGTGCCTCGGTGAGGACCACGCCACGGACGATTGTGACGATTGCCAGTCATTAATATCGAAGGCCTTGCGGGAGCGTAAGAAGAAGCGGTCGGCACGATCACCAGGAATCTTCGAGGTCCCGGTCGGACAAGGTGGATCGCTCTAGCCATGCCCGCTCCAGGTCCCGTTCCTCGACGCCCTCGAGACCGTCGGAACCTGTGAAGTCTTTGAAGAAGACGTTGACGCCATCGGCGCCATGTCCGTTGGACTCTCTCGAGGCTCCGCCTCCGAGGAAGTCATCGACACCATCGGCGTTCACGCTCGGGGCTCCGCCCTCGAGGCCTGTGTCGAAGCCATCAGCGCCACGCTCGACGTCGATGCCGATTCTGACGATGCCCTCGACGCCTTTCGAGGAGGCTTTATCGAAGGTGCCCCGTAGATCGGTGGAAACTTCGAGGAAGGCGTTGGCCAAGTCCAAACACGTGCCTTTTTCTGTGCCCTCATCCAGGGATTTATTCCAGCCTCTTGATTATATATCTGAGATGGATGAAGGGTATGATGAAGGTCTGGTTCCTGAGGAGGTTCCTGATGATCTATTATACGGTTATAGCCAGTTGGAAGACCTGCGTCAGTCTTTGCACGACGCCAGTGGTCTGGACACCTCCCCGGAGGTTGAGTTTGGCAGGCCTGAGCCGGGTATGCATGCTGAATCCTTGTACCGGTGCCTCATGTCGAGGGTGACGGAGTACTTGGGGTGACCTGACAGATATCTTGGACAATGGTCCACCAACTGACCCGGTACTGCCATTCCATACGGCCTTCCAAAGAAGGGTGGCAGCGGCTTGGACTGCTCCGGAGAGTTTCCCGGCTGTGGGCAAGTCTTTGCCGAAAAAATACTGTCCAGCCAGTAGCGACCTCAGCTACTTGACTACGCACCCCACTCCGGAGAGTTTGGTGGTGCAGGCGGCTACGGCCCCGGCAAAAAAGGCGTCATACCCTACCATCCCTCCTGATAGGGACGACAAGCGTTTTGATGGCTGGGCGAAGAAAGTGTTTTCTTCAGGGGGTATGGCTTTACAGGCAGCCTCATGCTCATACTCTGTGGAATTCTCTCTCTTTGGCGGCTGAACATATTCCCGAAGGGGAGGAACGGGATGTCTTTCTTGCTCTTGTTCAGGATGGCAAGGATGGCACCAAATCCTAAATAAGTGCTCACTTGATCTTATACTCCTCACTATTGAGGAACTAGCACATTCATTACAAAACTTGAATGAGGATATAGAAGGACTTAAAACCTCACTGCAGATCAACTCAAGCAAATCCTAGTGGAGACGAATCAGAAACTGGCAAGCTTTAAACAAGAACTCGAGGTCAAGAAAATCAGAAAATTCCGACGAGAGACTCAGGATTATAAACTTGATATAGTTTACAGCTGGCAGGCATACTACAGCTTTTTCCAGAATAAACCTAATCTCAGTAATCCCCGGAAACCAGGGCACCCTCCGGCAGGGAACACCTCTTCAGACGCCTCGAGCACAGAGCTTGAAGCTATCCCAGACCAAAGCTGTGAGCCTATGCCCGGATCTAGGCCTGAAGCAGAGGAACCAGTAGCTACCCCCATGCCTTTTTTAGAAAAAGACCAGTCCGAAGAGGACAAAAGAAAAAATCCACAGCAAAAGAAGACAACGAAAAAAGACTGATTGTTAATATCTCATCGTACCATTTGTCCAAAATGGAGCTACATGTTCTGCAAAAGGGTCTTTCATTTGTTCCTAAAAATAACAGCACTCTGCTCCGTGAAAAAATTGATTTCTTTAAATTGATGAGAAAGCTGAAGCTTAAGGTATTCTTTGACTCATTGGAGGAAGATCCCACACCTCAAGAACCCCACAGATTTCTAGAACTTCATCCAAAGAGTACCTTCAACCCACCTGTACAGAACCATATCTTATCAACTTTCGAAAAGACCGTACTACAGGAATTCAAGAAGATCCAGTTTAGAACCAGCACACATGGCAATTTTACAGTGAGAGAACGCCAGACATTAAAAAACCTTCTTGACAATCAAGACGTGATCTTTAAACCAGCGGATAAGGGGGGTGCCCTGGTTCTCATGAATAAACAAGATTACATCAATGAGATTGAACGCCAACTAAACGACCAAGAGACGTATATGGAAGTGCCCCTAGATCCTACTGAAGCAGTACGATCACTCATCAAGGTAGTACTAGATGACGCAGAAAATAATGACGCCATCTCAGAGAAAAAACGACGATTCCTTGAAAATAAACATCCTTTGATGCCTGTCATATACATCCTACCCAAAATACACAAGAGACTTCTCAATCCTCCGGGACGTCCAATTATAGCAGCCACTGAAAGTCTACTCGAACCACTGGCCCAGTATCTGGACAAAATTCTACAACCTTTAGTCCAGAAAACTACAACATATGTGAAGGATACTATGCATTTTTTACATCAACTCAAAAACGTACAATTTGTTAAAGAGATGTGATGTTCACCATGGATGTAACATCACTGTACACTAACATTGTACACGAAGCAGGATTAGAAGCAATCGAATGGCTGCTGTTACAATCTGATCAGTGCCAAGGCGACAGACTATTTGTACTAACTCTACTCAAATTGGTTTTGATGAATAATTTTTTAAAATTCCAAGATCGTTACTTCCTGCAAACATCAGGCACTAGCATGGGGGCGGCCATGGCACCATGCTATGCGAACGCCTATATGTTTTACCTTGAACATGAAAACATCCTCGCTTCTCCAAGGTGGATGAGACACCTTTTCGATGTACGTTCGATACATTGACAATATCTTTGGTATTTGTTCTGGGCCAGAAGATGAGTTACATAACTTCTACGAAATGATGAACACAATGCACCCTCGGATTAAATTCACAACCGAGACAAGTGACACCAACGTCCACTTTTTGGATGTTGAGATATAGGTTACCAACACTTCTCTAGAGACCAGGATCTATACTAAACAAACAGATAGAAACAGCTTGCTGCTTGCTACAAGTTTCCATCCCAAGAGAACTGTGGATAGTGTACCATACAGTCAATTCCTTCGCTACAGAAGGATAATTTCGGAGAACATTGAATACGAACGTCAATCCTCACTACTTGAATCTAAATTCAGATTAAGGGGCTATGATCAGTCCAAAATTACTGGAGTTGCGGAGAGAGTAAGGAGAACCGACAGAGAGACATTGCTGACCCCGAAGTCCCCCAAAACAGGAGAACCGTTAGTCTATGTCACCACCTATTCCATGCAGAGTATGAGGGTTAGGAGTATAATCAAAAAGAACTGGGTAATGCTAGGAATGGACCCGCAATTACAGCAACTCTTTCAAGAATTACCTACTTTCGCTTACAGAAATAGTAGGTCACTACGGAAATGTTTGGTCAAAGTAGAAAGGCAATAGTATACCACACCCTCACTCTGGGAAGCCTATCTCAATGAAACATTCCTGTACATGTGATGCTCAAAATGTCATATATGCTCTGAGATGCCTTTGCGGTTTATACTATGTGGGTATGACCACCAGAAAAGTAAAGATCAGATGGTCAGAACACAAATCTAATATTCGTACAAAGAGTCTAAGGTCCCCAGTTGCGCTACACTTCACTGAAGCCCGTCATACCATTGCACAACTCAAATGTGTCATCTTGGAGCAAGTGACAGTAGGGAACAGGGGCGGTGATATTCAGCGGAAACTACTACAGCGGGAAATCCTATGGATTGAACTCATGGACTCTCTTAGCCCTTGTGGCATGAATACTGAATTTGATCTTATGTGCTTTGTTTAACATCTTGTCATTAGACTGTCTGAATATACCTAACCATCTGTACATGGGGAGCTGACACCTATCTTTCCCAATGTCATCCATGAGGTAGGAACACCATATGCTATGTGTGTCCCTTATCAGCGTAATGTTTTTTCTGCATCCTCTATCATTAACAGATTTGCTTCTTCTACTCTTGAGACTTTAATGACATGCTTATTACATTCATGTTGTAAACTGCTATTTGAGACATGCCATGCTTATTACATTTGTGTTGTAAACTGTAATTTGAGATATGCTATTTGAAGTGATGTTTGTGATATATTTCAACACGTGCAGCTTTGGCTCCACGACTCTGGCGATGTTGTTATTTGAAATTCCATATGTGCACATTTCGACATTTATAGGTTTGACCCTCTTATCCTTTAGATCTCAATGTTATGCTTGTCCCATCTGTGCCTTATAATGTTTGTAGCATTAAGTTGGTTGTTGATCTCCACCTACTGTGGGGCTAGAACTGGGTACTCGGCATGTTTACTTCCTTCTCAGGCACAATAGGAATTGTCTTTCTTCTCCTTTGCTAGGCATCACGAGCTTCGTGGTATCCTTGGGAGAATATTGGTTATTCACTTTACGCACTCGCGCTTTTCACTGAGCAGACTATTGTCTTTTGGGTCTGTTACGAACACACTGACTTTACACATGGTTCAAACAGGGAAGACCTCCCTATTACTGTTGGAGCACGGACTTGTCCGTGTCTTCGTCCACTGAACTCCAACAGTTCTATCTCAGACACGGCGGCACTTGCCTACCGTGTGTACTTTGCAGCGCCATGGGGGCACTGCGCAGTAATTTTTGTAGCTGCGGTCATGCCCCCATGTGCGCTCCTTACCTTCCCTTTATTTCACTGCACGATATCTGGGCACCTATGCATCCCTCCTGGACCGCATTCATTCCCCGTACACGCTTATTAAGCCTTGCAGCCCTCGGCTCCCTTTCGCGCAGAGACCCCTTTGGTGTTTGCATTTCGTTGCCATGGCAACCACTATGCCCATTTCAAGATGGACGTCGCCCTTACTATACTTCTATTAATGACACAGCGGCTTTTGCCAACCGTGAGTACTTTTCAGCGCCATGGGGGCACCGCGCAGTACATTCTGTTGCTGTGGTTGTGCCCCCATGTGCGCTCCTTACCACCTCCTCATTTCTTCACGCGACATTTGGGCACTTACTCATCCCTTTTCGGGCCGCATTCATTCCCCGTATGTGCGGTCTAAGGTTTGAAGTTCACAGCTCTCTTCCGTGCAGGGTCCCCTTACCCCATTGGTTTTAGCATTGCGTTGCTATGACAACCTAAATGCCCATTCCAAGATGGACGTCGCCCTAGCAGACCGTGCGCATGCGCAGGGTTGCTAGGACGACCTACAATGCCAGTTCACAGTCGAGCTGTGCCTCACTCGACAGTCAGACAGCAGACTTACACCAGAAGTTGGAGGTAAGAACAGCGTAACTCCCACGCTGAGTTCCCTTACTAGTCTACAGTTCACGAAAGTGTCCATTTGCCTATATACTTACCGACATAGGAGGAGTCCGTGATTACATCGTTTTTTTAAAAAAGTCCCTACCAAGTGGGGCTTGATTTATTATCTTAAAATTTTCGTTGTGTGTGCCATAGTACATCCTTTAGAGGTGTACCTGCTGTGTTCTCGGAAGCATAGAATGATGTCCACTTATATTATTCTACACGGTGCAACTTTCCAGTGCCTCGAGCAGTTTGTCCTTTGCATGTTGTTGCATCCACGCTCCGTCCCCTCTGTCTTTTACTTTTAGGGTTCAGACCTCCTTCGATATTCAATGCCTCTGTGGCCTCCAGTCCGTTGACTGTACCTCCTTAGTGCCCAGTGCTCTTCGGGCATTTCCCAGAAGAAGGCGGCCTCTCATTGCAGACCCAGCTCATTTCAAAGCAAGGTCAGTGTACCTTTTCACTAACACCACACTCTAACATTGTTGTACAACTATAAGAAGTCTACACACTCACTAGTTTTTCTTTATTACCCCACAGGGTCTATGATATAAATATGACTGCAATATAGGAACAGTGAAAGTGTATACCCTGAAGATGGTTCTATAAACCGAAACGCGTTGGTTACCCCTTTTTTCACCCAAAAAGGGACTTTCAACTGGAAATTAATGTTGTTTGGAGCTAATGATGATTTTTCCTTTACGAAGTGTTACACTTTCAGTGTCTATTGTGAACATTGCCAGCTGTTGTAAGGCATTCTCTACATTTGATAAAGGTGCTATGCTTTACATGAATGCAAATGTTCTCTATGGTTTAATAGGGGACGTTTTGTACAAGTATTAGTTTGATGCTATTACTTTTAATAACTGGTTTGGTTTTGTGAGAGTAATAAAACCAAGGGTTATTTCTATCATCTTGGTTCTGATTCATTTCGCCTAACTCTCACAGTTTAAGGAAAATCAATATGTACCCGGTCATTTAATTGATGAAATAATATGTTACCTTGTTGTTTATGTAACTCGCCGTAATGGCCTAAATTGAGCTAAGCAATTTTCATCTATCTTTTTGGGAACTCTTTTTCCCTTTGGAGTGCATTTGGGCTTGGTGTGTAGAAGTACACATCTCTGGTTATGCTCTAATTTTTTAGTCCCAAGTGGCCTTGTGACGTATGCCCGCCTGCACCTGAAATAACCAAGACATTAACATTGAATTGTTACTGACAATAATCCCTGTCATTTTGTTACTGCACTCTGAAAACAATACACAAACAGGTACATCGATCTGTGCACCCCTATATCCTACCCTCTCTTTCAGGATGGCAAGGATGCCATGTGTGAATCCGTTCAGTCGGGTCTGGACATGGCAGATTGTGTCAGCCGGTCCATGGCAGCGAGCACTGTAATGCGCAGATTTGCATGGTTGCGGTAGTCGGTGTTTGCTCCTGATGTGCAACCCGGCTTCTCAACATGCCCTTTGATGGTGAACACCTTTTTGGCAGCAAGGCTCACAAGAGCCTTGAGAGGTTCCAGACCTCCAAAGCTGCAGCAAAGTCGTTGAGCGCTGCAGTTCGCCAACCTGCGCCTTTTTGTCCTAGGGGATAGAAATGGAGGGGAGGTTCCTTTCGATACTACTCTTCCTTTGGTAGATCGAGAGGGGCTGCAAGTCAAAGGGGCCACCATAGGAGTGCCAGAGGTGGAAAACAAGGTACTCGAGCTGCCAAGGCCGCCCGGGCAGTTGCCTCTTTACCCTCAGGCACTGCCGCAGCTGCTTCAGCTCAGTCATGAGGCCATGTCCCATGGTTCGCCGGTTGGAGGAAGGCTGGCGCAGCATCTTGTAGAATGGTGTGCCAGTACTTCAGATTTGTGTGTTTTGGAGATCATAGCCCACGGCTACTGTCTTCCTTTCCGGCAGAGGCCACACGACAATCCACCAGGGAATGTCTCTTCGAAGAGTCCGGATCTGCTCCTTGCACAGGAAATCGAATCCCTGCTGGAGAAAGGCGCCATAGAACTGGTGTCTGTAGCGGAGAGGAACAAGGGATGGGGAGCTCATGCCAACGAGTTTACAGCGGTCGTTGGTCTCTGTCGGACTTCAGACTTCATATCAATCTGTTGGAGCTGAGGGCCATCAGGCTAGCCCTGAAGGCTTTTCTGCCTTCTGTGCGAGGGAAGAATGTCCTGATCCTGATGGACAACACAGTGGCCATGCACTACCTCAACAAAAAGGGGGGGGGCAGGGTATCTCCGTCTGTGCAGAGAAGCGATGCAGCTCTGTTTCTGGGCCATCCAGCAGGAAATTTCGATCTCAGCAGTTCATCTGGCCGGAGACGAAAACGCGGCGGTGGACGCTCTGAGCAGGCAGAGCACAGTCTCTCACGAGTGGGAGCTGGCTCAGGAGGTTCTCCTGGAGATCTTTGCCCTTTGGGGGACCCCACAAGTGGATCTCTTCGCCACCAGTGTCAACCGCAAGTGCGAAAGATTCTGCTCGCGGAAACTTCCTTCAAGAGGAGCCTTAGGGGATGCGTTCGTAGTGGAGTGGTCTTTCCCACTGCTGTATACGTTTCCTCCAGTCCCCGTCATTCTGCAAGTGCTACGGAGGTTACGGAGGTTCGGTTCCCAGATGATCCTCATTGCTCTGGCATGGGCCAGGAGAACGTGGTACCCGGACCTTCTCGACATGTACATCTGCCTTCCACGCCGTCTTCCCTACCGAGACGATCTGCTCTCACGGGAGGGGGGTCAGGTTCTCCATCCAGAGGTGAAGCCCCTCAACCTTCATGCTTGGCTTCTGAAAGGTTGAGGTATAAGGATTTGGACCTCTGTGAAGACATGATGGAGGTGTTGCTTTCGGCCTGAAGGCCCGCAACAAACTCCCTGTACCGTTGCCATTGGCGAAAGTTCTGCGACTGGTGCAGGGTTAAGAATGTGTATCCTTTTTCATGTGCCATTCCTGTGGTTCTGTGTTTTTTTTGCAAGTGGGTACCATTATAGGTTACCTGGTGGCGCTGTCACTATTTAGGACTTGTCTGAGGAGTGTTCTTATTTTAAGATTCCTTTGATTTCTCAGTTTCTCAAAGGGCTCACTAATGTGTTCCCACCGTCACCTTTCCAGGTGCCCGGTTGGGATTTGAACCTGGTTCTAAAATTCCTAATGGGAGCTCTATTTGAGCGTTTACATTCTTGTCCTTTGAGACTTTCTGTTAAGCCACTCTTCAAGGTGTTTCATAAGGACAGGGTTGTCCTTAGGGTTCGTCCTTCCTTTCTTCCGAAAGTTGTATCGGAATTTCATTTAAGCCAGAAGGTCATTCTTCCAGCGTTTTATCCTACTCCGCATCCTGGTAAGGAAGAGGAGAGGCTCCATAGGTTGGATCCTAGGAGAGCTTTAAGTTTCTACATTTCACGCATGTCCCGGGTCAGAGTGGACGATCAGCTCTTTATAGGATACGCTGGAAGGCGTTTGGGACAAGCTGTTACTAAGCAGACTTTGTCTAGATGGATTATCTTGCCAATTTCTGAATGTTACCGCTTGGCGGGTAAGGACCCTCCGGTAGGCTGACGGGTCCATTCTACTAGGGGTGTGGCTGCCTCTAATGCTCTGCAGAGGGGTGTTCCCATTCATAACATTTGTGAAGCAGCCACATAGGCTTTGGTCCATACTTTTGTAAGACACTACTCCCTAGATTCTATCCATGGGCAGGATCTGTCCTTTGGCAAGGCGGTCCTTTATTCTACAATTTAATTGGGCATTCTAAATTTCTAAATTCTTTTCCCTCCTCCTTACGTTGGTACTGCTTTGGGAGTCTTTCATAGATATGGAATACGTCGGAGGAACCAATCCCCTCGAAGAACAAGTTACTTTCTTGCCTGGTAACGTTCTTTAGATGGGATGTTCCGACAACGTGTTCCATATCGCTCCCTCCCTGCCTGCCCCGCTACAGAATTTCTGTGGAAAAAACTACAACTGAGGCTACGAGCGTCGTATGTCCTACTTATAACATCCGGTGACGTCGGCTCGACGGAGGCCCTCGAGGACAGCGTATCGACGTCATTGACACAGGACGCAGACGCCGAAAATTTTCCGAAGCAGCACAGCTGTGCTGATTACCTGTCATAGATCTGGAATACACAATCCTTCGAATGGATTGTGTCCGCCAACGTATTCCTCATCTTAGATGTATTCAATCCAGCTTTAGCTGCTTCGGAAAAATGTTCTCGGCAGAGGGCACCGTGCGTCGATGTCGTAGAGTCAATGGTCTGTCGATGGCCTCCGTCGAGGGTGACATCATCGGGTATACAAGTAGCATGCGCGGTTGACCGTTGGCCTCAGTTCTGTTTTTCCGCGGTACACGTTGCTTTGGAGATTCGGCGTACCTCGAGTTCTGTGACGCAGTAAATACTGAAGAATATTCGATATGTCCTCTTCATCGACTCTGACTACGACCCCGCGATCGGGGTTTCAAAAAGTGTAAATCTTGCGGTTCGAAAATGTCCATCCCGGACCCGCATCGAGAATGTCTGTTGTGTCTCGGGGAAGGCCACGACATGGAGTCCTATATGAAGTGTCAGGCGATGACGGGGAAGGCCTTGCGAGAGAGGAAGGGAAAACTGCAGGTAGGTCGTAAATCCGAATGGAAAGCCTCTAGCTTCGAGTAGAGGTCCCGCGAGGAGAAGTCTCCTTGACGCAAAAAGCATTGGTCCAGGTCCTGAAGCGATTCCAATCGCTCTTCGTCTTCGACGAAAAAATCCAAGAAAAGACGCCACAGGTCCCCTTCCACCTCGTCTTCGGATGAATCCCCAAAAAGGATGAAATGCCCCACAAAACATTCTTCCTCCGAAGAGTGGGAAGCATTCAGGGTAAAAATGATGGAGGTGTTTGGAAAAGCGAAGCCTCGGTCCGCGCCTTCTTCGGAAGCCGGCCAGGAGCGTTATCGCTCCGACACACGCGCGCCCTCGAGCTCGGGTGATCGAAGGAGGAAGGATCAGGAACCTTCCAGAATGTAGAGTGAAAAAGACAGCTCGAGTCGACCGTTCGGGGTCACCAACGCCGTCTGAAACCCGACGCACCTCGAAGGCCAAGTCTTCTAAGAGCGCCTTGACACCTTCGAAGCCGGCTCCGTCGACGACCACTATTTTGTCGGCGCCATCAACGCCTTTGTCGATGTTTACCCCGGCGCCAATGGTTCCAAAGGCGCCAGTTCAGCCAACTCAACCAGAAATAGAAAGAGATGGCTGCAAAGGCTGTAATGCCTTCAGGTTCCACTAATACACCTCTCCCACCTCTCCCAGAAAAGGTTTTTAAACCTCTTCCAAGGAAGGAATTTTTCAAATCCTTGACTTCAATATTTGAAGAACAGGAGAGATCTGATGAGGAGAATGTTCCTTTTGGACTGGAATATGGTACCCCAAATGTCCCAGAATGCCTGATTTCTGAGGAAAGCAGGATGAGGGACCTGATGGAAACCTTGCATAATGCAAGTGAGATTGATACATCACCTGAAACAGATTTTGGCAGGCCAGAACCAGGGTAACATGCCAGTCCATCATACCGTCAACTAATGACAAAAGTGGTCAATTATTTAGGATGGGCTAGACCACCAACCCAATTCATCCAGGATGATCTGACCGAACCCTTCCATGTAGCCTTGCAAAATAGGGTGGTCAAAAATTGGGAGACTCCGGATTCTATTCCTCCAGTGAATAAATCCCTTACTTCAAAATACCGCCCTTCCAGTAGTGACCCCGGCTTTCTGTCTAAACACCCCACTCCTGAAAGACTGGTGGTCCAGGCAGCCACGGCTTAAAATAAAATGGTGTACCCTTCTATCCCTCCGGATAGGGACGACAAGCGTGTGGATGGTTGGGCACGCAAGGTATTTTCAGCTGGGAGTATGGCGTTAAAATCAGCCAACTCCACATGTGCCTTGGCAAAATTTTCGTACACTCTGTGGGGGTGTATTGCAATGGCGGCGGAGCACATACCAGAAGGGGATGAAAGGGAAGGATTCTTAGTTATTGTTAAAGATGGAAAGGAGGCCATGCAGGAATCCCTTCAATCTGGTTTGGACACTGCGGATAGTGTGAGCAGGTCCATAGGCACGAGCACAGTATTTGCGTGGTTATGAAAGTCAGGCTGCGCACCAGACGTGCAGAACCGCCTTCTGAACATGCCTTTTGACATGTCCCACCCTTGTCTGGCAACAAGGCTGATGAGAGCCTTGAGAGGTTGCAGACCTCAAAGGCAGCTGCCAAGTCTTTAGAAGCTGCTATTAGGCAACCTCAGCCTTTTCGTGCGCCAGGTCAATCTTGGATGGGACGATCCTATCGTTACTACTCATATGGAAAGGCGAGAGGAATGGCCAGTCAAAGGAGCCAAAGAAAGGCCACTCGTGGTTGACGGGGAAAACTTGCAAAGCCAGCTCCAGCTGCAGCCTCTTTGCCATCACGGCCGCAGCAACCGCTACAAAACCACTTTGAGGACTTGCATCACAAGACACCTGTGGAAGGCAGGCTGTCACAGCATCTGCAAGAATGGCGAGCCATTACTTCAGATGTTTGGGCTCTAGAAATAATAGCCCAAGTTTACTGCCTTCCTTTTCTAACACAACCTCAAAGCAATCCACCAGAGAGACGCCCTTTGAAGTTTTCAGGCCCGCTCCTACAGCAGGAAGTTCTAACCCTGCTGGAGAAAGGTGCTATAGAGCCAGTACCTGTATCTGAGAGGAACAAGGGATGGTACTCCCCTTACTTTTTGATCCCCAAAAAGGACGGAGGACTGAGACCCATCTTGGATTTAAGAGGCTAGAACAAGCTCCTCAGGAAGGACAAGTTCAAGATGGTTACTCTTTCTCAGATCCTTCAGGCCCTTCAACTTCAGGATTGGTTGGTGTCATTGGACCTCCAGGATGTTTATTTTCATGTGCCAATTCATCTCAAGCACAGAAAATACCTGAGGTTCGTAGTTGGCGACTCACACTATCAGTTTCGAGTCCTGCCATTCGGATTGAACTCCGTCCCCAGGGTCTTCACCAAGTTAATGCTAGTGGTGGCAGTGCACCTCAGGAGAGGGGGATTTACATCTACCCCTACCTGGACGATTGGTTGATCAGGGCACGTTCTGCCGAACAAGCACTGGATCATCCGAAAGTCACTTGCCAACAGCTCCAGTACATAAGGGCTGTTTTAGACACATCCTTGGGAAAGAGCTCGCCTCCCAAGTCGAGGGCTCAAGACATTCTTCAGATGGTTTCCAAATTCCAAAATGCCCAAAATCTCCAAGCCTACGACTTCTTAAGGTTGCTCGGCCTCATGGCATCCTACATCTTCCTAGTGCCAGAGGCACGCCTGAGGATGAGATCCCTTCAATGGGCCCTAAAGACTCAATGGTCCCAGTTTTCATGTCGAATGACGTATTTTCTTCAGATTCCGAACAAGGTTGGGCAGGATCTTCTGTGGTGGACTTGCACAGAGAATATCCTAAAAGAACAACAGTTTTGGCAACCATGGCCGAAGATTATAGTAGTGACGGACGCCTCACTCATGGGGCGGGGAGCTCATGCCAACGATGTGACAATCAGCGGTCGTTGGTCTCCATTGGAGTCCAAACTACACATTAACCTTTTAGAGCTGAGAGCAATCAGACTAGCGCTGAAGGCTTTTCTACCTTCTGTCAGAGGAAAAAATGTTCTGATACTGACGGACAACACAGTGGCCATGCATTATCTAAACAAAAGAGGTGGTGTAGGGTCACTACCTCTGTGCAGAGAGGCAATGCAGCTCTGGTATTGGGCATTTCAAGAAGGAATCTCCTTAACGGCAGTTCATCTAGCCGGGGAGGAGAATATGACGGCGGACGCTCTGAGCAGGCAGTGCACGGTGTCCCACGAGTGGGAACTGGCTCAGGAAGTCATTCAAGAGATATTCGCCCTTTGGGAACCCCTCAAGAAGACCTATTTGCAACCGGAATCAACTGGAATTGCGAAAGGTATTGCTCAAGGGAATTTCCCAGAGAGGAGCCCTAGGGGAAGCGTTTGTGGTGGAGTGGAACTTCCCACTATTATACGCGTTCCCTCCGATTCCCGTCATTCCTCAAGAGACTGCGATGGTTCGGAAACCGAATGATCCTAATTGCCCTGGATTGGGCCAGGAGAACGTGGTACCCGGACCTTCTAAACATGTCCATCTGTTCTCTGTTACGTCTTCCTCAGAGAGAGGACCTTCCCTCACAAATGGAGGGCCAGGTTCTCCATCCAGAGGTCAAGATTCTCAACCTTCACGCTTGGTATCTGAAAGGCTGAGATACAAGGATTGGGACCTGCCAGATGACGTCGTGGAGGTGTGGCTTTCGGCAAGAAGACCAGCAACAAAATCTCTATACCGTTGCCATTGGAAAAAGTTTGGCAACTGGTGCAGAGAAAAGAATGTTGATCTTTTCTATGTTCTATTCCGGAAGTACTGTCCTTCCACTTGTCCCTAGCGCACAGAGGTCTAAATGTTGGAACCATTAAAGGTTATCTTGCAGCACTTTCCATTTTCAACTGCTCCTCGGAAGAATGCTCCTATATCAAAATTACTTTAATAGTACAATTCTTAAAAGGACTCACCAATGTGTTTCCTCCTTACCCTTTTCAAGTACCAATTTGGGATCTTAATCTGGTTCTAAAATTCTTAATGTGTGCCCCTTTTGAACCCTTGCACACTTGTCCATTAAGATTATTGACATGGAAAACTGCTTTCCTAGTTGCTTTAACATCTACAAGAAGAGTGAGCGATTTGCAGGCACTGTCTTCGGGGCCACCCTATACTGTGTTCCATAGGGACAGGGACAGAGTGGTATTAAGGGTTAAACCCTAATTTTTACCTAAAGTGTGTCCGATTTTCATTTAAATCAGGAAATTGTTCTACCTGCATTCTGTCCTCCATCCCATCCTAGTGAGGAAGAGGAAAGATTGCACAGATTGGACCAGAGAAGAGCTCTAAGATTTTACATTTCTAGGCTTTCCAAGCTTAGAGTGGATAATCAACTTTTCATTTGCTACACCGGAAGGAAATTCGGTCAATCGCTATCAAAACAAACCATATCATGTTGGATTGTGCTTTGCATTTTAGAATGCTACAGATTGGCGGAGAAAGACCCTCCAGAAGGCTTAAGGGCCCATTGCACCAGAGGCATTGCCTCTTCGACAGCCCTTCAAAGAGGTGTTCCCATAAAATCCATTTGTGAAGCAGCAACTTGGTCATCGCTGCATACTTTTTCAAAATTCTATAGTCTGGATGCTTCCCAGTCAAAGGAGCTGAATTTCGGTAAAGCAGTGCTATATTCAGCCACATAGGGGTATCAAAAATCTACTCCCTCCTCCAGAGAGTTTTCCATACTGCTTTGGGAGTCTATCTAAGATGAGGAATAAGTTGGAGGACACAATCCATTCGAAGAACAAGTTACTTACCAACTGGTAACGTTCTTTCGATTCGATGTTCCTCCAACGTATTCCCCATCGCCCTCCCATCCTACCCCTCTGTAGATTTTCCAGGTTATTGCCACTTCAACTCTCGCAAGGCTAATACCTGACTACCGACACAATCTACACAGTAGAACAAGAGTGGGGAAAAACAGAACTGAGGCCAACAGGCGCCGCGCGCGCTACTTGTATACCCGATGGCGTCACCCTCAACGGAGGCCTTCGAGGGACCATCGACTCGACGACATTGACGCATGGCGCCCTCTGCCGAGAAATTTTTTATGAAGCAGCTAAAGCTGGATGGAATACATCTAAAATGAGGAATACGTTGGAGGAATATCCAATCGAAAGAACGTGACCAGTTGGTAAGTGACTTGTTCTTCTGATGGGATGGACACATATAAGACCTACAGTGGTATACGAATGGCTAGAGGATGTTTTGTGGGCTAATGATATGGAGGAGATATAAGGTAACCTGGTCCATGTAAGGATTAGGCCCAAAGACATTTGGCTGGACCTCCATCAATACCTAAAGGAGCACGGTGAGGACATGCTAACACTGGGGTGGGGAGGCATGGAAACCAGTCATCATATCTACCAGTTAACCTGTCCTAACCTTAAGTGCCTACTGTGTGCGAAAAGTGTATGTTCTGTTGACAAAACTTTTGTGTTTGAATTGTCACCAAGCAAACCTAAATACAATTATTTTGAAAAGCAATTTAAAGTCTTATGTCATCAGTTAATTATTTGTGCAATCTACTCAGAGCTCCAAGAAGCAGGTTAGTTTGTGGTGAGCACTATTTTTTTTTTTTTTTTAAATGTTTATTTGATTTAGTTGCATAACAACTTTTCAAATATTTTATCACCATTTAAACAGTCATTTAAAAATGTCCTACATCACAAAAGATTTCCTAATACAACAATAACAAATGTATCCAAATTGCATACAAAGAAGAGAACACTAAAACATATTACAACTAACAGTTAGCTCTATTCTCGCTCCTTTAAACAGAAGGAATATTAAAATCTAACCATTCCCCCTATCAAGAAATTCCATACAGGCATCCTAAAAGGATCTGACCTCCTACTTCACTGTGGGCCCTGTGACATGTAAACCTGTGGAATTGCTATTTCTGTCTAACCCTCAGTGACTTCAACTTTCGGAAGAATCAATCTGAAGAATTGTACCACTGCCATTTGGACACGTTCTCTTGGAGAAGAGAATATTGTTTGCCATCTACACGCACTTGAAGTATCAGTGTGAAATGTGAGAATGTTAAGGAAGCATCTATTACGGGCCTCCCTTAGAGCCGGACAATCAATTAGTAGATGCTGACGGGTTTCATTTTGCGATGTGTCTAAGCAATATCTACAGTAATTCTGCGCTGCAGTGATGACTTTGCGCCTGGCCAGCACCTCACGCGTGCCCCACAAATTAAATCTAAACCTTAGGAACACTGACTTGGTATCAGGCGATGGAAATTTCGCCAGGTACGAGGCCATTCTCCCATAAGGTTTTATACCAAAAGATCAGACATTAAAGTCTTTGTAGTGATTGCAGGTAGCAAGCGTCCCTGCCCAGTCCGCATAATATATCTTTCTTTTAGCGCGGTCCAGATTCAGCAGTAACAGCTCAAATGATACCTCCGCCCTGGCCATACAATTTAAGACGCACTTAAGCCACTCTCCTGAGAATGTCATTCTTGATTTCAACAAGGCAAAGGCTAAAACTTCTAAGATGGGACTCGTGTTTACCCCCAGTACGCACTTACGAAGTAGCGCATATTGTCTCCAACTTGCCTGGGCGTGGAGGGACAACAGGCCTAGCTCGTACCGGATCCATGCGATCAGAACTGCCTTAGGGACTGTTAAGATCTCTTTCCAATATTTGGATTCAAGCACGTCCCATGGGTGAGATTTGTTTAACACCGTTCCCTCCACCCCATACAACAAAATCGGGGACACTTTCATTTTATAAAAGTCAAGTGCGTGTTTTAATGTGAATTTTCCATATTTTTTAATTATTATTCGCGTCTGTGAGGTCAGCTGTGATTGCTTCCTCAGAGACCTTGCGCATTCGTCGCCCTTGCATTGTCTATTCATGATTAGAGTTCCCAGATATTTATACTCAGAAACTCTTTCTAGCATTATATCTTGGATCCACCATTCCTGATTGGTCCGAAACCTCTTACTAGATGCTGTTGTACTACATGTTAATACCTGGGATTTACCCACATTGATACTCAAGCTGTTTTTGCAGGCATAAGCCCCCAACTTCCCCAACATACGCTGTAGCCCCTGTGGGGTTGCGATAGTAACACCAAATCATCCGCATACAACATATACGGGATTTGTTGAAGACCCAACCTGGGGGGATCCCCATTACAATCAACAAATTCTTTCCCAATATCGAGAATAAAAAAATTAAACAGGAATGCTGCTAACGCACAGCCTTGTTTCAGGCCACGTTGGGTTACAATTTCCGGTGTCAGTTTTCCATCCAGGCTAATGCGTACGTGCATAGTTGTCTTAGTATGGAACAGGATGATCAGGGACAACAGTGACGTAGGACAATCGTAGGCCTTCAGTTTTCGGAACAGCAACTCACGATCAACAGAGTCGAATGCTGCCTTAAAATCGATAAATCCCATATATTGGGGCTGGGATCTCTCAGCTTGCTGTGCCTTAATTACCCTCAGTAGCATAATATTGGGGATTGTTCCCAACCCCTTCACAAAGCCAGCCTGTAGGGGGTCTGCCATTTTCATTCGGCTCGCCCAAGCTTGGAGTTCCCGCAGGATTAGTCGGCAATACAGCTTTCCTGGAACATCAAGCAGTGAGATGGGTCTGTGGTGGGCACTATTGTAGCCATATCGTCTAGATTGGTGCACAGTCCATGTTAAGAGACCCAAGAGAAGCAGTAGCCATGTGCAAGGTGTTAGGAGGAATTTTCAGAATCACTACTGGTGTGTGGCTTTCAGAGGCCAATCTAGTGGATAAGGAAGGGTTTTTTCACACTTAGGCTAAACAAACTGTCTCTAGGTAGCATAGTACGATCAGTAAGGCTTACATTCCGGAGATCAGGGGTGTGTTAAGTAGGTTCAATTAACCACATGCTGAGATAGTCAAGTAATAGAGGTCCTCACAAATGTATACAACTATGCTAGTTATCAGGGAAAAACGCATGCAGGAAAAGTCAAGGATACCATATGCTGGGGGTTCCATTGAAGTCAGTGATGGTAAAGTTGCAAAAATAAACAATTTCCCTAATATAAGGGTTAAGGAAAATTCAGGAACTAGTACTGCCTTAAGACTATTACCACCAGGTGACAATGGTGGGTAGCATGCTGTGGCATCAGGTTCCATGTTTGTGCCCTGAATGATTTACATTCTATGAGCAACTATGATTCCAGTGCCCCTCTGACTGACTGCAAACCCTTATAAGATTGCCATCAAGAAAAAACATAGAGGCCACTTGGGAAGAAAAGCCCCAGTTCTGTGCCGAATTAAGAAAGAGTTGTCCATGACATAGCAGGTCCTTGGACAAGGCCTTACTGCATTTGTTGTGCCTGTATTGGTTTGTTAGACCAAACATGCCAGTAAAGTCAGTGGAAGTGGTGACTGCAGCAAGTACTGGGTGCAGGAACTTAGCAGAATAGGGGAAAGTAAAGAATAACCAGGAGCGCCACAGGAGGCAGAACAGTCAGGCTCTCATGGTGGAAGTTGTCAGTGGCATCTAACAACTCGGCTAAACTCTTTAAAATCTGCAAGGAGCTGGCCAATCCTGCTGCAGTCTCTACCTCTCCTGTCCCCTCTGCACGGCCCTGGCTTCCCATTTCATCTCTAAAACTTAGGACATCCTGTACTCTCTCTCTTCCTCTCTTCCTCCTCCTTCTACTGCCTGCTCCTCCTCTGGCCCTTCTTCTGCCACCTCTCCTTCCTGCTTCTTTGCCTTTCTCCTGTTCTCCTCAGACGAGGTTTCTAGACATGTCTGATCTATGAAAGTCTTGTCGAAACAATTTCACCCCTGTTCCTCCAAAACCATCAAGGACCCTAGCTGATTTCCTAAACCACTCTGTCGCCACTGGAGTCTTCTCCCTCCCCCCTGAAGCACTCCCTTGTGCACCCTCTTCTTAAAAAACCCTCTGCTGGGCTTTCCTGCCCACCCAACTATTGTCCAATCTCCATCACTCCTTTCCTGGGCAAATTCCTGGAAAAGCTGGCCATCTCCCAGCTGAATCTTCTCTCTGAATCTGTTGGCTGTCTCCATGACCATCAGTCTGGCTTCAGAGCTACCAGAAGCATGGAAACTGCTCTCCTGAACATCCGTGAAGATCTGCTCTCCAACCTCAATTTCAACACCCCCTATGTCCTGATCTTACTTGATCTCTCTTCTGCCTTTGAAACAGTCAACCATCCCATCCTGCTCAACCGTCTGCGTGATAATCTGGGTATTACTGATCAGGCCCTGGCTTGGCTGACCACCTTCCTTGCCGATCGACCCTCCCAGGTCCAATTTGGGTCCTTCCTCTCATCCATCTCTATCTCTACTTGTGGTGTTCTGCAGGGGTCTAACCTCTCTCCCTGTCTTTTCAAGCAATACCTGGCACCTCTTGCCCACAGCGTTGCCGCTCTCTGCCCCAACTTTCAGTGCTATGCGGAAAACACTCAGCTCATTTTCAGGCTTCCTTCAGCAACCTCCTCTTCTCTCATCTCTGACTGTCTGCCCGCCATCCAGGAGTGGTGTGCAGCCAATTATGTCTCCCTTAATGCCAGTTAGACTGATATTCTCCTCATCGGCACACATGCTCCCTCCTTTCCTTTCACTCTCTGGCCGGCCTCTCTTGGCCCTCTTCCTGCTCCCACCTGCGAGGGTAAAAACCTCAGGGTCATCTTCAACTCCAAACTTTGCTTCTCCCCTTACATCTCCGACATCTCTAAGAAGTCACACTACCAGCTGCACCTCCTCAGAGGTATTATTCCTTTCCTCTCCTTCCCCCACAAGCTCACTGTCTACAGAGCTCTGGTTCTCTCTAGGCTGGACAACTGTAACAGCTTCTTTCTACATCTGCCTGCCTCTACTCCCCGCCCTCTGCATCTCATCCAAAACAGGACTGCGAGACTTGTCCTTGGCCTCAAGCCCATGGATCGTATCTCTGCAGGACTCAAATCCCTGAACTGGCTCCCAGTGGCAGCGAGGATGGAGTTCAAAACCATCTGCATTGTCCACAAGGCCGCCTGGGGCCTAAGTATCTTCCTTCTCGAGCTCTTTGCTCTTCTGCCTCCAACTCCCTCAGGGTTAGTCACTTCTACAAGCAGCGAGTTGGTGGTAGATCTCTTTCTTCTGCCTGGGCCTCCACCTGGAACAGCCTCCCTGCTTCTCTGAAACTTGAGGAGAACCATCTCTGGTTCTGGAAGCACCTCAAGACCTTCCTCTTTGCTTCTGCTTTTTCTCTTCCTCTCCCCTGCTGATCTCCCGGCTGAATATGATACTGCACTGGTTACCTGGCTACCCTCTGATCTCGGGCCCAGGATCCCCACCCCTGCCAGTTGCACACCTGCACTGCTCCTCTGGAAACCATTCTACTCACTCGGGGACTGTTTCTGTATCCCTACAGCCCCTACTAGCACTTGACACCTGATGTCTGCAATTGCACTTGCCACCAGCTGGCTCCCCTTTTTTATTTATTGTCTTTATTTATTTTACTGTTTTCCTATGTACTGCATGGTCCCTTCCCCCTCCCCTGCACTTGCGCGATCTCAATGTCACCTGGACTAGTAGGATCGTTGTCTCTGTATTCCCTCTGTTTCCCCTCCCTTGCCTTGTCATGCCTTGAAACACTTGTGTGTAGGCACGTTATATAAATAGGCTTGAGGGACTGTATAAACAATCAACAGTTTGAAAGATTCTTCTGGATTCTCTTTCTTAAAACACCACCTCCAAACCTAGAGAAGAATTGTAGCTGTATGTCTGAAAAAGCGTAGTCTTGTGATAACAGTCATGAGATTTCTATTCTCTAGCAGGAATATCACAAGGGCCATTAATATCACAAGGGCCATTAAGCTAACCTGGGTGATGGAATCATTTGATTACTAAGGACAAAGCTCAGATAGTGGATCTGCACATACAGATTTTTGATACTTCTATGGCCACTCACAATTGACTATAATGGTTAGTTGTAATGTGAATTGTTGTCTAAAACATCCGCAAAGCCAAAGTTTACAAGACCCTGTACTACGTACTACTTGTAGGGCCTGGAAATTGCTGTAGTTTGATAGTGTGGGAGGTTTTTAAAATTAATTTCTACATGCATTTTAAAAATATTTTTCCTTTAAAAATAAATACAATTCTATTTACTAGAAAACACATTAGCTATTCAAGCAAGTGACAGGCAGTACCACCAGATAAGCTTTTCCTTTCAATAGATTTGCATCCTCCCACAGACTCCTCATCTGGATAGATACGCCCCAGCAAGGCCCATAGTGTAGCTTCACAGCCCCCTCAAGCACTCGTGCTCTTCGACTTCAGACATGATATTGACAGGACAGTATACGCTATATAGTTTGCAGTACACCCTCAACCTCATTAGTTCTGTTTTTCTCTCTGCTTATTCTCATGAATGTTTTTCTTATGCCTAGTGCCAAACCCTCAGGTTTCAAGTGTTTCTAGGACTGATGTCAAACACTGACCCACAAAATATTATGTGTTTGTGATGCTGACATAGAGCAGTGTGGCTTGTGTCAGTCGATAAACTAGGTAGCCCTGATGGAGTGAGTTTCCAAGTTGGTGCTTAGCTCCATCAAAGTCGCCCACCAATTCACTCCCTAAATCTTCGGAGATCAAAACTGAAGAACTGACTCTGGAGAAAGGCGATCAGAGGCTAACATAAAAAGGCCAAGCAGTGATTACATTCACGCAGTGAGTCTTTTCATTCCTCATAAGAAGAAAAAACAGAAAACCTAGTGCTAGGAAGGACGAGAGCGATTCATCAGACAATAAGCGCAGTAAATCCTTTTAATCTATAGGTGTGTCCTGGGAAAAGCGAGAGGAATTTGGGGACCAGATGGTAACCCTCTTTGCAAAGGCCAACCTGAATGGGTCCCCCAGACAACCGCACTTGATTAGGCTGCTAATGATCTCCAGAAGTCGGCCACACACCCTCGCACTCTGCCCCTTCGAAGCCAGTGTCGGTCCGCTTTGCCAATTAATGGGCACAATCTTCAACGATGATAGGACCATGTCCCTTCGATCCCGAAGCTTAGACGGGTGCTGGTGACTGTTCCCTGTCAGATTTTCTGGCAGATCCGGTGGAACTTATGGATTTGATACAAGCCCCTCGAGGCCCCCGACCTTAAGTTGCAGAAAGAGAAGGTTAAGAAAACTAAAGCCCTGTCCAAAAAGCCTTTTTGGCTGTATCTTAATATATTCCCACATTTTGTGGAACATGATATCCGAGGCGTCAATTGATTTGCCGAAGGGAGAAATACGAGATGGCTTTCTTGAGCTTGTGAGCGATGGCAATGAAGTGGCTTGTCAAGCATTACAATCCGGTTAGATACTGCGGTTTGCAATGACTGATCCAAGGGACATTTGCGGTTATCCATAGGTCCTCATGGTTGCATTGCTCTGGATTTGCTCTGGATTTTCTCTGGAGGTGCAAATGAAGGTACTAGAGAGCCCCTTTGATAGCGGGCATGTTTTTGGGCCAAAATCAGCCAAATCCTTAGAAAAGTGCAGAGAGTCGAGGATTGCAGCCATATCATCAGGCTTGATTGGCCAGTAGCACACACCATTTTCTCCCTTCACTTTTGGCACCAGAGGGAGAGAGTTCTGCCCATTCCCATTGTTCTCCATAAAGATGCAATTGCCTCAAGCCAAGGTGGTGCAGAGATGCTACATACCTCCAGGTAGCGGCAGAGGTGCTTTGAGATGTCAACAACCTCTTCACCTATGGTGGATTCAACCTCAAAACCTCTTTGAGGCCTCCCCTCATATTTCTCCCAACGGAGGGCGTATCTCTGCTTTTACAGACAAGTGGCAAGAGATAACCTCTGATGCTTGAGTACAGCAATTGGTCAAAAATGGTTACTGTCTCCCATTTCTTTGAAAATCTCCAAACAATCCTACCGTACTTCTGTGCTCGGATATGGAGCTTGCCACCTTGCTGGTGAAAGGAGCAATAGAGGAGGTGCCACCCCAGCGAGGGGAACATCTGGTATTGCAGATACTGTTGAGTGCCGAAGATGGGAAGTATCCGTCCCATCCTGTACCTCAGGGGCTTGAAGAAGATCTCAAGAAAGGACAAGTTCATGATGGTGATTTTGAAGAACATTCTCCAGGCTCTGTAGAGCCAGGACTGTCTGGTGTCGCTAGACTACAGGATGCCTATTTTCATGTGTCAAATCATTGAATGCACAGGACGTTGCTGTGGGTCGTCATCTGGAGCTCCCATTTCCAGTTCAAGGTGATTCCCTTTGAATTAACCTTCGCGCTGTAAGGAACGCATAGTATCAAACAGTAAGACAGACACAAGTGATCACAGTGCAAGGGTATTTTTTTGAACTTCAATTGGGTTTAAAAAATGCCTATCTAATCCTAAATCTAAAGATGGGAGCAAGCTACGACCATCAAATACTAACGCAGTCCTAGTCGAGTCTGTCAAAATAAAAGGGCCTATACTAATAAAGCTATTGCCAATCCTTCTAAATTCAAATAGTGTTGAAACAATGTTATGCAAAAGAAAATTCTTTGAGAAATGATATGCCAGGATATTTAAGCTGTTGGCTTCCATTCCCCATGTTTTCAGCATGGGACAAGGCGGCACACTCGAGCTTAGCACACCCTCTGGCTTCTCTAGCACGAGGATGCAGTTCAAAACCTCAACATAAGGGCCTTCTGTGCCAAATTCTCTTTGCCATTCAAAGTCTCTTATTTCAGAGGGCATGATGCAACACAACAACCATTAAAGTTCCTTTCTTCTTAGGATTTCACCTGTACAACTTCTTGGGTGATTTACTGTTCACCCCGGGTCCGCCTCTGCCGAGCTCTGACCCACTTTAACACAAAACCTTCAATTGGTCTCCCGCTCAGACCAAATGTATCTACTTTTCCAAACTTTCTCTACTTCATCAAAATCGCAGACTTTTGACTGTGCGTGGGATTGTGCTTGACCTGTCGCAGGACCACTTTGATTCACAATTACTCATATTCTTTTTGATATAACCTTTCTCGCTTTCACTTTTGCAACTTCTCAACTGCATACTTTACAGAGACCTCCGATTGAGCACCACGCCAGACCACTATGTCAAAGGTATTGTATCTTGCTTTTAAAGTTCAGTCACAGTTCAACTTCATTTGTCTCTTATCACACACGTTTTAACAATGTTCGTTCCAGCGCTCGCCCTACTATGTTGCTGCTTGCAACATTGGCTTCAACACAGAAGTCTCCCCAACTCACCATCTGTGTTGATTTCACTGATGCTGCTTTGGCCTTCGAGGCAAGAACGGAACCACAGCGGCTGGTGCTTCTCCCCACCTTGATTATTGATGTGGGAGGGCCCCCGACAAACAATGCAGAATTCTTCAGCCTGGTTTCCTGGTCTTACTCTGTCTATTCTCGAGGTTTCTTTAAAGTAACGGTTCCTTATCAAAAAGTTCAAGGGAACTTCCCTCCTTGCAATCCACTTCTGTTTTGCCATCTTTCCTCTCTCGTTCAGCTGCCATCTCGAAAATGCTGTTTCCTCATGTGCTTTGCTTCGCTCAAAGTGTGCTTTTGTGCTCCGCCTTTTATCCATGTGGGGAAGCTTAATGGAAGTCAGGTGTGTATGATGGTCAGTAATTGCCTGACCTCACCTGACCATTGTATTGGGACACATCAGGTATACTGCTCGGGTGTTAGTCTGTTTTCTCTCATAGCAGGTTGTCCTTGAGAAAGTGTTCATGTTGTAAAAGGAAGGATAGAGTTCCTAAACATCCTACGTGGTAGGATGGGGTAAAGGTGTTACTGGGAAGGGGATACCACGTCTCAACATCCGGAGTCCCACTCCCCCCGAAAACCCCTTACCCAGGTGATCCTCCTGCACTGTTCCACACCCAGGAACTGGATCCAAACGTGATGGATGTGTCCTGGCCACCTGGATGACAGATCCCCGGGGACTAGTGGGTGAGACACCTTTTGGTTTCTCAGAGCGCAGAGGGGGTTCACTAAGTTGATAGCAATTGTGGAGGCCCATCTCAGGAGCGGAGGGATTTATGTCTTTCCCTACCTGGCCGATCGGTTCATATAGGATGTTGGCAGAGGAAGTGCCCAATCATCTCGAGTACACCTGCCAGCTGCTACATTACTTGGGTTTCTCCCTGAACTTTCAGAATTCCAACACAACACCATAACAGAGCCTCCTGCCCATCACTTTTCAAAAGAGAAGACAAGTCTTGAAGCCAGGCCGTTGTTCTTTCTTAATGTTCTCAGAAAGATTGAGCTAAATGTTTTTTTGTTTCTCATCTTTTGAGGCTATGATGGCTCCATTTTGCTGAGGCAACCAGTTTTTTGTCTCTTTTTCATATGTACGTGCAGTTACTAAACAAACGGTTTCGTGCTGGATTGTCCTTTGTGTCATGAACTACAGAACACGTCCCTTTTGGACTTCCTGGTCCTTGTCACAACGGGGCTTGCACTCCATAATACTCCCAACATGGTCGTCCAGCGTGAAACCCCTTTCTCGCTCCACGCGCTGGACGTAACTTATTCTATTAATAGACCACACCTTCCGTGGCTCCGCGCGTCTCAATGCTATTGCAAAGTAGCGATCCGACGTGTGTCCCATAGCTCGCGGTATTGTTTCCTTGTACCTGTCTATCTACCCATTCCTTGCCCCTTCCTTTCCTCCTATTTCCTGGACTCGTGTGCTAGTTGCACCTTTCCTGGTTCCCCGGATTCCTGGACCCGCGTCCCGGAAACTGAACGCACTCTGGAGTCGGAAGAGACTTGGGCAGCCTTGTTCAAAACCAGGTCCGTCCGCAAGAAGGCAGCGACCAAGGACTCCAGTGAAGAACGGACCCAGGTGAGAAGGGGGGGGGGGACTCCTTGACACTTTGCATAACTGAGTGCTACAAGAAAGCTGGGAAAGAAGTACCATTGGAGTCTTGAGCTCCCTTAACCGAAGGGATGATGGCTTCTTCTGTGCTGCAGTGGGAAGGTCCTGTGAAGGGAATGTGTCCAGCTATAACATTTCTCTAAATACTACAATCCAGATTTGTTGGCAGGAAGGGATCACCATGTTGGAGCAACAGTTTTGAAGAGTGTACTTCTTTGATTTTGCTTTCAGCCTGCCTCCTCATTTTCACTGTTTTGGGTGTTTATCCAGATGAGGAATATGTAGGAAGGTGCAATTCATTTAAGGAAAAATTACTTACTGGTAATGCTCTTTCTTTGGATTCTCCTCCCACAGATTCCTTATCGCCCTCCCATCCTGCTCCAATTCTACATCTTACTGAGGTAAAAGACTGAGAGGATGGTTCTTCTAGCTTCTTGTAAGGGATGAGGAAAAGGAGGTGATGTTTAAAAAAAGAAAAACGAAACAAAAAAGTATGCATTCTGCAATTGTGCAATCGTTTTGGTGTGCAGGTTTTGTTTCACATCACATCCTTCTAAAAATAAAGGTTACAAATGGTCCTCTTGCCTAAAAGTAGTGGGTCTACTAACCTACTGTACGATACGTATGAGTCAAGTATTAATGCCAGCAAATCTGAAAATGTAACAATATTTTACTATCTTCCTTCCCAAGTTATGCTGCATGAATGGCACTTCTGTACCTAGCGAGTGTAGTCAAAAACAGTCCGATTCACTTTACATAATGGCAGCATCTAGTGTTCCAGATAAGAAGATATTGTACTCCCTAGTTCTTATAAAGTTGGATATAAAATTACTTTTTAGGGAGTAAAAAAGCAAGCCCCAATCCGAATAGGAGTGTTTTATAAGTAAGTAAACATGTTTTAACTGTAAAACAGAAATGTTTTGTAATATATTTTTTGCACCTAGTTATTCATGCACTTAAAAAGATCTATTCTACCTCTTCAGATCAGCCAGTAATAATATTATTTCTTTCTGTGGGTCTACATGTACTACTGGTCCAAACATATCCATTGAGTGAAAAGAGGGACAGGCTCTGATGTGTCCGTTTCCTTTTTTGTTGGAAGTATTTGTTCTCCCTATTTTTCTTTTTTGGGAGCATTTGCCTATTTTCAGGGAGTAAATGTGGCTGATACGTCTCTTATCTGTAGGGCTGGCGGCATCTCCGAATATGAAGGGGTACTGGACACTGATGAGTTCTAGGTTAAAATGCTGTTTGCTGGGGCATCACTCAAAGGATTAGTCTCCAACCAGCAATATGTTTCAGGAAACGCTCCAATGTTACTTCTAAATTAAGTGATATCCTTGTCAGGAGATGCATTGAGATTTAAGTGAGCACCAATGCGAGAATCCTTCTTATTAAATGTAATCAAATGTGTGTTTAAAAGAAAAGGCTGTTTTAATGCCTTTACTATTATTTTCACTTTTTGGTTTCTTCGAATTATTTTGTGTATTCTCTATAGACTATTCTTTAAAAAGAAGTTCTTGAGGGGAGAGGCCACTATTTGTCTGTGAAGTCTGGTACCTTATAAGATTCTCAGTTCAATGCTCTTTCTTTCTCACATTAGCATCCGTAAAGGGATAAGATCTTTTTACAAATATTTCGCATATTCGCTCCGATTTATATATTTTGGAATATTTCAATTTACGATTTTCCTTTGTTATTACATGATGAGGCGATAATGCCAGAGTCAGAAGGCTTTACTAGCTGGTAACAGCCCGCCATTGAGAGTTGACAGGCCAAAGCGCTGCAATGTACTTCTGTGGGTGCTATGAGCAGTAACTAGCCGGTACACAGCTCAGAGCCCAACATTAACACTGTTCGTACTCTGGCAAACAATCTTGGGGTACTGATGCCCTTTTTTATTGAACAAAATGTCTTGCATATAGACCATGAGTTATTTCTTGTGTCAAAAAAATATCTACTACGAAGATGCTGAAATGGTGAACAGCGCTCTGAGTGCAGTATCTTCTCCATTTCCATGGCTGCCTGGAAGATGCGAGTGAGGCATGGTCTGTGGCAAAGATGCCAGTAAGTGGGACATGGACAAAGGTGTTGCTAGGGGGGGGGCTGAGGGGGCTATAGCCCTGGGTCTTTTGGTTGTAGCCCCGGATAGAAGCTCAGGGACTACAACCAAAGGGCTATAGCTAGCCCCGAATCCTGCCAGTCCCGACATTAGCTTAGTCCCTGATCTTTTCCGGACCTAGCAACACCCCTGGGCTTGGGGATGGCAAGAGGCAGAGAAGGGCAGATAGGCGGAAGTGAGAGTGAGGCCTAAGGTGGAAGTGAGGTCTGGGTGAGAGGGGTGCATCTGGGGAGGAGGAAGCTTCCTTGGAACGCAGACTATTACCGGAAGTGCCAGCAAGCATTCAAGCAACCTAATTGGCCAGTACAATGGCTCTGTGTGCTAATGCAGAAGATGATTTATTTTTTAACAAGCACTTTGCTTATTTTGCAAACTGGACTATTATTACTATTATTGGTATTTCTTGACCGCAGACCTAGCTTGGGGAAGCAATACAGCACTTTAGAATCATAAAGGGAAGAGCCTGGTTAGGGAAGCAGAGAAAGAAGCAAGTGCAGAGATAAGAAACTAAGGGAGGGGGGCAGGCGGGCCATTTGGCAGCAAGGGATCTACAAGCAACCAAGCAAGGAAACAGTGGGGAACTGATCACCCAATCTCAGGAAGGGTGGGTGGGGAGTGGAGAATGTTTGGATCTAGGTGTTTGACTATTTTAAACGTTTATTTCCTAAGCGGGCTAGTCAACTATACAAATCGTGGTCTCAAGGCCAAAGGTCCCCATTAATTTGTCATCCTAAAATGAAATTGCTTGCTATCTATGCTGTTTAATTAGTACACAGCTCGACTTTCAAAAGGAGACCTCTTTGTTATTATTGCATTTATTTTTCAAGTGATTGGTCTCTCAGCCCCATGCCTTGCCTTTCCTCCCCATCATCTTCACTACTAATTTTCCTGCCCTTTCCCTAGTTTACTGCACCTTTGTTAAAATGTGAGTTTTTCTATCTGTTTTCCTAATCCGTATGCCCTCTACTTATCTTATTTTGTTCCTAAATAAATGGTTCCATGCCACAATTGTCAAAAATAAAAATGGGGCTCACACAGATGGAGGGATATCCGAAATGGATAACAAATTTAAGGCATAGACAACTTTTGACCCGGTTCAGAATAGATGCCCCGCAATAGGAAATGCTTTAGGCCAACGGGAAAGCATTGGTGGAATGGAAGATTGTTTTGGTGCCTGTTCTGCCCTAATGCAATTGAGACCTTAATGCGCTTAGCCTTTTTTTGATCCATGATACCAAGATATAAGAAAGATAACCTTGAAACTAGTACTAAAGACAGGAGGATTTGTGCATTGTATTCGAGCATTCCTATACCGCTGTCTTCCTCCTGAAGTCATTTGTTTTGTTCTATTGATATTTGTAAGTAGCTCATTAACGAAGAGGGTTACTAATCTTGGGACAACACATGGTTACAACATATTTTATACATTTTAATTTGAAAGCAATCAGATTTGTACTATTTGTATAATTGTAATAGTTTTCCTCTGGGATATTTTGTTAATAGAATTATTTATAACTTGCTCGTTTAATTGATGTTTCTATATCCTTGTTGAATGTGTTTTGACAATTTTTAAACTGGTCAGCCTTTAATAGTATTGCTTTAGGTTGTCCCTCTCTACTATGTTGACCTTTGAAATCCAAAAGTGAATGGATACAATTGCAAACGTTCTTGAAGCACCCAAAGCCCTTAGACTTGAAGTGTATTAAAGAGATTGAGCTGCACGTAAACTAAGTAATTGACAGCACAGAGTCACTTGATGTGAAAATGCATTAAGCATGTTCAGGTAAAGCCAGTTTGAAATCCTTCAGTGGCTAATATTGGTTATAGCTGAGCTCTGGGCAGTTCACTATGGTAGCAGCACCTCTGTTTTTCCTGGCCAGTTTTGAGCTAATCTGGATCTTTATTTGGTTCCCCCTACCCGCTTCTCTTATTAATGGGAGGTACCCACAACACACATTGTTCAAGCCTATAACCTTTGCCTCCGACACCTTTCTTCAGTGTGGATGGGGGCTGTAAGGAACTCATGGTGGCAACAATAAAGACAGACACAAGTGATCACAGTTCAAGGGTGTTTATTAAACTGTTAATGCAGGGTGGAAAAATGCCTAAACTAAACCTAAATTTAAGATGCAAGCAAGCGTCGACCATCAAATGAAAATAAGGCAGTCCTAGTGGCGTTGTGTCAAAATAAAAGGCCTATTCTAAGAAAAACCTATTGTCAAATCCTTACGCTAAATACAAAAGAGTGTGGGATAGGGTATTCAAATAAAGGAAAAGTGTTCACAAATAATAGGTCAGGATGTGATTGCCTTGAGGTCTCCCTTCCCCACGTTTTTCCAACGGGACAAAGTGGGACTTTGGAGCACAGCACAGCTCGAGTCTTCCCAGCACAAGCTAACAGTTCTGTAGCAGCTATCGGGTTCTTCGTCAGTTCAACTAAAAGTATCTTGCCTGATGCTCTCAACAAACAAACACAAAGTTCTTGTTCTAGGAAGACGTTGGGTGACTACTTCACCACTGGGTGCCCCCTCTTCTTGGGCACTGACGCCCTGTCAAGCCGTGTTCCACTACTTCTAAAACAGTTCCTTCCTTAATGAACTTTGGCCGTTGACTTTCCACCCCTGGTTCTCCGTCGGCCGGGCTCGGACCCCAAATAACAAGGGGGGCCTGTTCACCTCCTCTAGTCTTATATTGCTACTCACTTACAAAAATCTTCAACAATTCTTCGGGCTGCACCCCTGGTTGTCGGCATCGCTCTTTTGGGTTCACTCTCGCCAATTTTAAGAAAACACAGTTCATGTGCTACTTTACACCAAGCGGGATTCACGTCCCTTAACTTTCAAAATTCTCTGTCGGTCAAACACTTTCGACGGTACAGAGGATTGTGCAAGGCCCCTGTATGACCACTTTGACATTTCTTCGCCTTTTCTCCAAAGCCTTCTGTTTACGGTAGTCTCTTACCGTTGGGTTATTGCCTAGAGATTCTTGAGTGAGCACCCACGTGGTGGGGGACTCCTCTAGTGCTGGTTTTCACCCTTCATTATTTAACAGTTCTTTGTTTGTTTAAACAGCCACTTGCTACTTCTCGTTCAACACAGTTCCGTTTCTCCCTTCGACTTACCGGCTGTGATGAACTGCTTGGCTTTCTTTCTCCTTGGAGTCACGGTTGGTACCATTGAGACAAGTGTCTCTCGCGGCTTGGCAGTCAGCGGAGGAGGGTCTTGTGTACCGTAGACATCTGCTGCAACACACATTGGTTATTGTTCATAGACTTACCATTCACTCTGTAGAGGCTTTGCGGGCTTTGGTCGGAAAGGAAAAGATCGACTCTCCCCTTGTCACGTCTCGGTCTGCACCGTCTTTCTCATCATCTTGAACTGCCGTGCTGCATTAGATCTTATGTTGTGCCGTCAGCCTTGTTCGTACTGTGCTCTTGCACTCCACCTTTTATCCCCGTGTTGAAGGGAAAGGGCCGTCAGGTGTGTGTGATTTTTTTATTTTAATTGCCTGACTTTGCCTGACCCTTGTATTGGGACATGTCAGGTAAATGGCTCTGGTGTTAGTCCATTGTCTTTCGTGTTGTGCAAAAGTGTTCATGTGGAAAAAGGGTGGACAGTCTTTGGAATATCCTACATGGTAAGATTGGGAAAATGTTTTAGAAGAAGGGGGATACCGCGTCTCCCCAACATGTCTATTTGTTAGAAAATATGAGTCTACACAACTTAGCTAGGTGCAGGCACAATCAAAGAAAACATTGTAGCATGTCACAAGAGCAATTTAGTTTAGAAATGTGTAGAAAAAGGGCACAGTTGCCAGAGAAGCTGTCACCTATATCAAAACCAACACAAGGCGTGCTGATTTTACTCCTAGGCATTTGAGAAGTTAAAAGGTGATATATTCCTTTTTAATACCATATACTCAAACAGCTTCAAGATATACTACACAGTGCAACGGTGGATGAAAATCACATTTTTGCATTTTAGTTTGTGGTAATAGGATCATAGCGAGCATCCCCCTTGAATTCCATTCCATTTTGGATATTGTCTTCCAGTGATGTTCCAATACAATTGAGACAATTTTGGCAAAATTACATTTCTTCAACAATTACATGATTAAAAGTGGAACTGTCTATATATTTCTCCAGCATTGGATCTTTCATAGATTCACATGCTGTGAATATTCTGCGGCATCATTCTGGGAATCCTCGGGTACCTTTGAGTTTCCTTTGCTGAAAGCATGAAAAACTTTCCATTTTGAAGTCTGTCAAACAGTTTATGGGTGCTTTTGGTCCCCACCTATGACACTTTGAGTAGCTAGAGACTAGTCCCTCCTCCTCCTCTCCCTCTCTTTATATTCTAACTGCGTGTTGAAGCTGATGGGAGTCCTTGCATTTCTATACATTTTCAGTAAAATATCCTTTTTGCTGAAGGAACGCTTCAAAACAAATAAAGATTTAATTGACTACAGAATCTACAGTGGTACTCCAATCCCAATCGTGTGGTGATCTACAGATAAGTGTGGATGGATGGAAAATATACCCTGTTTAAGGCCTGTGCCACCTGCAGCTTTAAGAATGTGTAAAGAAGACAAACATATGGAGTGTATATATTGTTTATATCCCCATCACACCATCGAACGGTACAATATCTGTAAAGGGCTTAGGTCAAAAATCCTTAAGGACAGAAACTGTCAACTAGTGTGCAGGCTGAACGAGGGCAACTACCCATAGTATCCCTCTGACGTTGATTCCACAAAAAGCATGGCCTTCCCCAAAGAGAAGATACCACGCTCCAAAGAGAGAGCCTGGTCAGAGGAAAGGCCATCAAAGAAGCATAAACACTGGGTCGGCCACAGCTCTGAGGCAACAATGGGGCAGGACGTCTCTGTGGTGGGGAGAGAAGATGACTTTCAGGGCTCTAGAACAGCCATCGTCACTGGGGAAAAAGGCTACCATGTTCGGACAAAAGGATGCACAGCACGTTGTCAAGCAAGTGGGTGACGGACAAAACCAGCAAACATCATAAGCACAAGTCCAAGTCCGCAGCGGCAGACCAAAGGTCCAAACTCCCATTTACAGGGAATACACCTTCGTCACCAGCGACAACGTCAGGGGCACAGTGACCAGTGGGGCATACCAGATCGCCCGGGCATGTCAAACTCTCCGGGCACACTGAAGCACTGCCACCAACCACGTCGAAGGTATAAACCACATTTACTGGGACCCTGTCCAAGTTGCAAGTCTCTAACAAACCCGTATGGCATACCAAATCAGCCCGACATGTTAAACCATTGCTGCAGGCCGCAAACTCGATAACGGTATCCCCCTGGCACTTCTCCCCTCCCCCCCCACTTGCACGATCTGAATGACACAAGGACTAGTAAGAACGTTGTTGTGTCCTCCCTCTGTCCTCCCTTCCTTGTCTTGTCACGCCTAGAAACACTTGTTTACCGGCGCGTTATAAATGACTTATCATATCATGTCCCACGTTAAAGGACACCTCGTCTACAGTGCATAAGCAGGCATCAATGTGCCATCATTCGAGGACGACCAGCATATCCGCAAAGGTTAAATCCCTGTCGGATAAAAAGGCTCTGTTGAAGGGCAGCTCGTCGATGGAAAGCAAAAGTAGCCACAGGTGCAAGATACCACCCAACAGCCTACAGAAGCTGCCCTGTTGAAGGTTCACTTAGATAGGCCGCAAGAATGAGTCAGGCCCTCACCAATCTAATTTCGGACATCACATACTTTAAGGTCAAAATATGTTATGTTATTTGTATTTCATAAGCCTAAAGGCATCATGGCGCTGGAGGCATTTGCATGTAGTGAGGGGCTAGAAGAGATGTGTCTTCAGTACGCGGCGAAAGACAAGATGATCCACAGTCGTTGGCAAGGCAGAGGGAAGGGCATTCCAAGCCCTTGCGGCGGCTACTGAAAAGGCCCGTCCGCCGACGCAGGAGAGTCTAACACGAGGAACTGCCACTACATAGGCTGACTGTGAGATGGCACATACCGTGAGAATTTTTGTTGAAGATATTCTGCCCCTATGCCAGAGAAAGCGTGGTCAACGAGACATAGGGACTTAAAAAGAATCCGCTGTTCAACTGTCAGCCAATGAAGCTGTCTGAGCAAGGGGGACATATGCACCCCATAGCAAGGGCGAAGAATGGCCCTGGCAGCTGCATTTTGCAGAGGTTGGATGCGTTTTATAAGAAATCGTGGCTGAGCCAGATACAAGGACTTGAAATAATCAACTGCACTCAGCACAAGAGCTGCCACAACAGGAGCCTGGAATTTTTCCAGAATGTAGGGGAGCACCTTCCGAAGAATACGTAATTTAAAATGACCGCCTTTGCATACAGCTGCAACCTGCACATGCATTGAGAGGGAAGAGGTTATGTGAACCCCCAGATTCTGGACAGAGGGGGACGGCAAAGGAAAAGGGCCCAGGGAAGTAGGCCAAAAATCACTTGTCCAGGGCAGTGCTTGTGCCTACAACCAGGACCTCAGGTTTATTTCCGTTGAGCTTTAGCCAGTTGGTTGTCATCCACGCCCTCAGGTCTTCCAAGCACTTTCTAAAACGGGCAGCAGTGTGGCGGCGGGTAAGGTCCAGGCGCTGCAAGATCTGTGTGTCATCTGCGTAAGAATAATAGCAGAAGCCATGAAATGAGAGACGGAAGGGGCTGGATTTAGATGTTGAAAAGTATCGGAGAAAGAGCAGACCCCTGAGGAACACCGCATCTAAGCATCATAGATTTGGAGCGAAAGGGTGGCAGGGAGACAGCTTGAGAACGATCAGTAAGAAACGCAGTGAACCATCTCAGAACCTGTCCGGACAGACCGGCCGAGGATAGACGGGAGATCAGAGTGGGGTGGTCTACCGTGTCAAACGTGGCGGACAGGTCTAGCAGCAGCACTGCTCCAGTTCCCCGCTGATCCAGCAGACGAGCCAGGTCATCTATGACAGTGTTTAGGACCGATTCTGTCCCTCCCCGGACGGAAACCTGACTGGAAGCAGTCAAGGAACCCAAAAGTCTCAAGAAAAGTGGAGAGCAGCAGAGATACCAGAGCCTCCAACAACTTCATGAGAAATGGGAAGAGTGAGATGGAAATTAGCAAGTGTAGCGGGGTCAAGAGATGTTTTTTTGAGAAGGGGGATCACCAGTGCATGCTTGAGAGTCGGGGGGGATAACGCCTTCACGAAAAGGTGTTGACAGCAGTGGTGAGTAAGGGGATCAGATCAGCAGAGATTTCCTTATGAAGGGTCAAAGGGATAGGATCAGCAGGAGAAGTCGATTTGAGGTGCCCAATTGCTGCTAGCACATCAGGCTCCAAGAATACTGGGAAATCTGACTAAATGTCACTAGGGGGGATGGAAGGAGCATGAACAACAAATGCAATTCTCAGGCTCAGAGGAGTCAGTAATAATACAGGAAGCTTCAAGATCCCCAGACAGGCCTACCGCTCCATGAAGGCACGTTCCTGTTGACGACCAATCACCGCCTCCATCAAACAGGTTTGGAAGCAGCCCGCCATCCTACTCCAGGGCCAAGCCACTTATGCTCACACCAAGAGGAAATGCAGTCACTATTGACCAATGCATAGGCTTTGCTGTCATTACAAGTCCTCTCGTTTCAGCAGAGAGTGATTACACAACTAGACGCTGGTTTGATGAAACACTTGCCACCGGCTGTACAACTACCGTTTCCACCTCTGCCACTGCAGCGCTCACCCTCGCTGCCCAGATCTAGGTCAAGGTCTATGGCCAGGTTAGCAACGCGCTCCCTGCTGGACCGCTCACAATCCAGGTCTGACTGTCTCTCGCTCACCACCAACACTGTGTCCGGAGTCGAGGGGTAGGAGCGAATCACCTGCATTGGTCTGTACCTCCTGGGATGAGGCGTCAAACTCTATTGCCTCCAAGGCGGGCCACACACGAAGAAGGTGAACTAACGAATGCAGACGAACCCCATGACACATCATCAACCTCCTCTCATATGCCCCAAGGGGACGATGACTGGGACACCGACGCATCCCCCCACAGGACAACCCACCAGAGGAAGAGGCTCCAAAGCCCTCATCCCCGGATGACACCTCAGGATTCTACACCATGGTCACAAGGGCCTGCTATTAATTTGGCCTCCTGGGCTCCAAAGACGAACATTTTTTATTTGACCACATGGGGAAGAGGAGGAAGGCTGTGGTATCCATACCAATCCTCGATCACGTATGGCAGGAAGGCCTAAACGTCATGAAACATCTGTTTGCAGCACAAGCAGTGAAGGGACATCTGGATAAAAAATATAACCCCCCTGGAAGCTGCACTAAATCTGTTGTGTCGGCAGCTGTGGGCCGTAAAGCCAAGTCAGATAAACAGAAATGCTCTGTGCCACCCGATAATGAGATGCACAAACAGGACAAATTCTGAAAGACAGTCTCCTGGCGATAGGAGCCACCACCGTAAAAGCTCCCAATTCCTTCGCTCTCATCGTCCGCTATGATCAGGAGATGTGGCACAAACTAGCGCCCATGCTCAAACATCTCACAGAGGACAAGAGAAAAGAGGCGAAGGCGATTATCAACGAGGGCGAGGAGACCTCCAACTACAGCATAAACATGGCAGTGGACCTCACTGAAACAGGGTTCAAGCAAGTGGGCAATGTGGTCGTTCTAAAGCACCATGCATGGCTCAAATGTACAGATTTTCACATTGACGTCCACCACAAAGTAGTGGATATGGCATTCAAAGAGGAAGATCTCTTGAGCCCTAAAATGGGCAAGGCAATGGAGGCAGATGCAGTCCGATCCTTAACATCTTTGCAAGCCGCCGGCCCTTTAGATAATGGGAGGATAGCTTAGGGGCAACGTGCTTGCCTTGGAAGCAAGGTGACATGGAAGCAAGGCAACACGGAGCAACACAGGTTCAATCCCCAGGTTCGTGCTTAGAAACCTATGGGTATTAAGCGCGTTATAAATAACCTATCATACTGTTAGCGTCAAAAAGGGCGTCTACGTCTGCCTCGAGCAGAGGTAGCAGACAGTTCTCCAGGGCGTCATCATATTACTCCCAAGGGTATAAAAGGTAGTTCCAGGGATATCAGAAATCTAAGGACTTTTGCAGACACAATGGTGGAAACAACCTTCCAACTCCGAGAGGAGGCGGCAGGAGAAGGCGCAACAGTGACTCTCCCCCAGAGCAGTCAGGTGGAGAGGTCTTGCAGTACGTCTATGACTGAAAAAGTATAACATTGGACAAATGGGTCATGGATGCCAAAGCACACTGCCACCTTATAGAAATCACAATACTACCCCCACAAATTTCTCCAAATCACCAGCTTATGGCACACAGTAAAGTGTTGCTAAAAGATACAACACATGCTACAAAAAAGGGCCATAGACAAAAATTGTCAATCAATTACAGAAAATGTTCTCTTCAGCTGTCCAAGAAGCTGGTATTTCTTGGAGCAGAATTCTCTGCAGAGACCCCCCAAAGTGTTTCTGTCCACAGAAAGGCTGGACCCCCTCATGGCAGTAATCCCAAATTTCATACCCCGAAGATGGTCGATGGTACGCCACTTCATACAGCTTCTCGGGACTATGGCGTTCTGCATTATTGTCATTCCACACTGCAGGATCCATATGAGGCTGCTACAAGAATTCCTGGCAGCAAATTGGTCCCAGGTTTCAGGATCCAGGGGGAACAAGGTGCCAGTCTCTGCCGAGCTGACACAACAGCTCCAGTGGTGGACTGACAAGGCCAACATCAACAGAGGAAAAACATTCCAAGAGCCAACCCCACACAAGACGCTCGTCACAGACACGTCTTGAATGGGATGGGGTGCACACATCGGCGAACTACAAGTGAGAGGGGATTGAGGACGGCTCATGATACATCTCTGCACATCAATGTCCTCGAACTCATGGCCGTCGGATGGGTGCTTAAGTCCTTCTTTCCGGTTCTCAGGGAACAATCCGTCAAGGTCATGATGGACAACACAACTGCAATCTACTACCTCTGGAAGCAGGGAGGGACACGGTGCAGGACCCTGTTACAGGAGGCGCAATGCATCTGGCACTGGGCTTAAACCCACAGCATCACTCTACAAGCGTTCCACTTCCCAGGAGTTCAGAATCAGATGGCAGACAGCCTCATCAGATCAATATCCCAGAGCCACCTGTGGGAGCCCAGCCTTGACACAGTAAAGCTGCTGTTCCAGCAGTGAGTCCACCCGTCGTTGGACCTGTTTTCCACAATCTACAACAAAAAGTGCAAAAGTTATGCCAGCAGGACTCCTCAGCAAGGATCAATGGGGGATGCATTCTTCTTCCCGTGGTACAGCCTGTTGACGTTTGCTTTCCCCCTTTTACGGTTCTGCGCTGGGCAGTACAGTTGATCATGACACATTCATGCAAGATAATCCTCAATGCATCCAGCTCTCAGCAGACCGACGAATCCGACTTCACAATCACCTGACCATCATTTCACAGGACATTCTTACATCACGATCCACAGTCCCTGCACCTAACTGCTTGGCTCCTGATTTTGCGGGATTCAGAGATCTGACAATCTCTCAGGAATGCAGGGGCATCCTGTCGCCCAGGGCTCCTTCCATTAACAAATCATATAGCCTGAAGTGGGAACGGTTCTGTATATGGTGCGAGAGCCAACAAAACACCAACCAAAGTGGCATCAGTGTATTCCAGGTTACGCCAGAGGAGCTCCTTCCATGCCCGCTCTCATTCATCAAACAGGGTCAGACCCACACTTATTACAGGTACACCTGGCGGCCATCTCCAAGTACACCAGAAGGAGTAACAGCAACCCTCTCTATACCAATACAGTGGTCAAGCATTTTCTTAAGGGTCTATTTTGAACCTTTCCTCCAACAAAGCGTGCTTCTCCGGAGTGGAATTTAAACACAGTGTTGTCATGCCTCATGAAGAAACCATTTGACCCCCTGGCCACGACCCCACTCAGGTACCTCTCCTGAAAGGTAGTGTTCCTAGTGTCCATCACATCGGCCAGAGTGGTCTCAGAGATCCAAGTGCTCGCAGCCAACAAGCCGTATCTAAAGCTTCAAAGGGATAAAGTGCTACTGATGACTAACCTGCGCTTCGTCCCACAGGTCCCGAAAGACTTTCACAAAAACACAGTAACTGCTTTACCAGTCTTCTTCCAAAAACTGACGTCCCTGGCTGAGGTAGCGCTACACTAATTGGACGTCAAAAGGTAACTTAAATATTATATTGACAGGACACAGTCCTTCAGAAGTACGGCACAGCTTTTTTTGGCTTACTGGCCAGACAATAAAGAGAAAGCACTATCAAAACAAGGCATTTCAATGTGAATGTCTTCAGCCATCGCCTTCTGCCATAAGTCAGCCGGAAAGCCTCTCCTCTACGCACTCTCCCACATGCTCATTCCAAGAGGGCCACAGCAACCTCAGCAGCATGGTATCCCAGCGTACGAATCACAGACATCTGCCAAGCAGCTGCCTGGTCAGTGCCGGATACATTTACGAAGCACTACTGTTTGAGAGGCAGCACACCGCAGATGTACAAACAGGGAGAGCAGTTCTACAGCGTCTTTTCCAATAAAGTACACTCTTACGTTTTGGGGCGGTAAGACACATGTTTTACCTTGGTGCACCTCCAACTGCTACATACTGCTACTAAATCTATTCACAGCATGTGAATCTATGAAAGATCCAATGCTGGAGAGGGAGTACGTTTCTTACCTGTAACTCCTGTTCTCCAGCATTGGTATCTTTCATAGATTCACATGCGCCCCCCTACCTCCCATGGAAGTTAAAAAAAAAACGTGCATGCGCCCTGGGCTTTCAGCATTATTGGTCAGAATTTGAAGGGAGGAAGAGAAGGAGGGACTAGTCTCTAGCTACTTGAGGTCCCTTTGGTGGGGACCAAAAGCACCCATAAAGAGGGTGACAGCCTACAAAATGGAAAGTTTTTCTTGCTTTTAGCAAGGGAAACTCAAAGGTAACCAAAGATTCCCAGCCCTGCGCCAAGGAATATCCACATCATTTGAATCTTTGAAAGTGTCACGCCCCTTCGAAGGCAGTGGTCCTTGTGGCATCGATGGACCTTAGGACGGCGGGTGTCAGCCATTTTTACTAGCAAGATGGCCGCCATAACTAGCGATGCGGGTCTAGCCTCTGCACGACTCGGTATCCAGGAAGTGCTGTCTCCCTACCCGAGTGTAGGTATATCTGTTCCTGTGATCAGCACACGAATGCGTTGCTACTCTGCTTCAACAACGCTACGTAAGTTCGCATCTAGGTATCCTGATACGGCTTGCTAAACACTAACCTTTCAGCCTTCTAAACTTTCTTGCTCTGTCTCTGTTCAGTGCATTCCTCACCGCCTCTCTGTCTCCCGATTCCACGGACTCCATCTCTTTCTCTCCCAAGTTTGCCCACCGGTCTCGTTCCGGAGCGCAGTAAGCTTCATTCGGGATTCTCCGGCATATTGAATTCCCGTTTCTCTACCTTTCCCAACTCACTATTCCATCTTCCTTCGCATAGTTACAGGCTTATGGCACACCGGTATTGCGACCGCCCGTGCAAAACTCTGCACTATCAAAACAACTCCTAGCTCCGCCCTTCATGCCTCTCAGGTAAAGATTCCTGTGGCTTTCCCCTATTCAATCTAGTTATCTTACTAGTTCTAATCAAAACCTTTTCTACTATCGTAGAAGTTTTCGGAAGTTTCTGACTGGCACCTTTTCCCACACATCGTTCCTGTTTAAGGGTAATCAACATTCCTAAACATCTTACATTTCCATATTTCTACTTACCTGTTTATACTTACCAGTCTCTTTCTCTTTCAAGACGAACGTCCTCCGGACCTCACCTGAATCTCCGCCTGCAATTGAAGACATCTTTCCCGCAACCTTCGGTACAGGGTTTTCTTCCCCAGAGGGTTTCCCTGGGACTTCTTCTCCTACCTGGTTTATCTGGGAGGGGGAAGAGGTACTTGGGAGGCTTTCGCTTTCATCTCCCCGCTTGGAACAAGGAGAGTCTTCCCCTGCTGGAAGGTGTTAGTCACAGGACAGGAAGAGAGGTAACGGTGAGACCTTGGGGTAACCTGCCAGTTGTTAAAATTGTAATGATTAATCTGACAGAAAGATACCAATGCTGGAGAACAGCAGTTACAGGCAAGAAACATGCTTTTTCTGGTTATTCCAAACTATTTCTGGAAGCAAAAAGGGCTTCACCCACCCACAAGAACTGGAGATACACTGCACTTTGCTGTGCCAAGAGGGAAATGTAAAAGATCTGGAAATCACATATAAATCATCAATATGTAATTGGGTAGGGGATTAAGCTACCCTAGCAAACATTCATGCCCGTCACACAAGAGGAGTGCCAGTGATATTGTTAGTTACTTGCTTTCTAGCCAAAGTTCACAAGCTCATAGCAAGACCAGTTTCACTCCAGCGAAAATGTTGGTTTTAAAATCCAGTGTGCATGTGAGAAGAAGCACTTTAGTCAGTCTTTTATCGATTGTCAGAGGGAATATTTGTTGTTGATTGTCATTCATCTTCTTTAATTTGCCAGTTACATTCTCCATTTTGTAGATATTCGCAGTTACAATGCTGTGAAAAAGGGTTGTGGAAGTCAAGCTGTGTTCATTCTTATGAAATCTTCTAGCAATTATGGGAAATGTGCTCTGCATAAATAAAGCATGTCTGGTTGCAGTTGAATCCTGAAAAGAAAATATATCATTCAAAGCTCAATAGCTTGTGTAACCAAAGCAGAACCAGTGCAAGATTATGTGCCACCACATGCAAAGTGATACCTTTTTCAGGTCAGTACAGAGCCCACCATGCCCTCTTCTTCTGGTGGTGCCAGAAACAGCCATGTGGAATTAATGTGTAATACCAACAAAACCCAAGAATTGCCAGGTTACATAGTTGAATTAAAAAAGACATATAGATTCTAAGATTCAGATTTGCTTTGGTTATTAAAATCTGATCGGGTTCCTCCTGTGTTACAGATGAAGACATAAACACCAAAAAGTGCTGAGAATGTACGCATGAATCACCACTTTGTGTTTAATGACCCTCTGATGCAAAGCAAGGTTTTACAATAAGACGTGGTGTAAATTGAAAAATATAATATAAAACCAGAAATCCGCACAAGTACTATTTTGATAACCTATAGCAACCTTCTTGCAACCAACGGAGCACACTGTATTTTGCTCTGGATTTTACAAAGTGGAGATTTCTCAGACACGCCATATTACATTCATTTACTTATTTCTTTTTGCATTTGTTGGTACCCAATAATGCAATTCAAAACTAATAATTAAGCAAATGAGCAAGATGTAAAAGCAGAACAGCTTATAATGGAATATTATTACAAGATGCTGTGGCAGTTTGTTAAAGTTGTAGTAGGTAGTTAAATCTAAGGTACCCACAAGTGCTATGAGGCTGTAGAAGATAGGATCAAAGAGTGAAGTAGGAAAAAGATCAAGCTAAAAGAGAAAGATAAAAGTAATATATCATGGACTACCATATGTGGCAAAATATAAGCGGTAGTTGATCATATTGTTAAAGGTTTTTTGTTTTTGATATAGATGATCAGGAATTGAGAGGTAAGGGTAAAAGCTCTGAAAATAGGGACATGATTTAATATAGGCGGGATCCAGAGAACGGGTCCTGTTAGTCTGATTAGCTAGGGCCACTCGGGAAGATTAGGGGAAGGGCATTACCTAAGTAAGTAAATGCTCCATCTAACCCAGTGTGAGATACTCTTTAGTAATAATTCAAGGATTTGAGTGTAGCAAGTTTTAATTGGTTTCCCTGAACATTGTTGCAAGGCAGGTTAAGGTCCAACATTTGGTATAAGAATGTTTAAACCTATATTTACATGCATTAGCAATTAGCATGGGATCAATTCCAGTCAGTGTGGTAGACATTTTAGCAATGTTTATGTGTATTTGTGAGTATATTCCTATTTAACAGATAGTAGTTTAGATTGGAGATGGTGGAATATCAAGTTTGTAAATCAGCTGACCACCGGACAAGTGGAGTCCAAAGCGTATAGATACGTTGGCGTTTGAGGATCATTTGTAGAGGTGTGCCCTCTTTTAACTTAAAATGCCAGGATAAAGGGGAATGGTTCTGTGAAGGCATCATGAATGAGACACAGATGACTGGATAGAATTTCGATGTACAAACTTTTATTAACTAAAAAGGAGTTTGGGAAAAGACCTAACTTGCCCTGAGTTAAGGTGGGATTTCCCTACCTAAATAAATCTAATGATGGTCTGTGTCAGGAAGTCCAAAGCAAATGTCTGCCTGTATCCAAAACCTATATTTGCCCTCACATCTAACTGTGCACAATGATTAGGGATGTCAGCATCAAATGGGAAGTGTTGGAAATTAAAGTTCAGAGCTTCTTCCAGCTCTTAAGTGGAAAAGGGTTCTCCCTTACAACTGGGGGATCCCTTCCCCTAGCTTTCAAGTCTTCCAATGCTTCAAAATACCACAATTCCATGAGATAATCAATGTTCCAACATAACACAGTTTCTTGGGATATTTCCTAGTTCTTCGTGTTTGGTTAATTGACAACAATTTATAAAATTCAGTTCATCAATCTCAGTTCACATATGTTTCCTTTATTCTATCACAGTGTGGCTTAGGTGGATGTATTCAGTCTAGGCGCAGTTGTCGGACCAGGTGGTCCACCCACTACAGGTCATGAAATGGACACACCTTACTTGGATCTGTTTCATAGGTTTCTGGCCACAGTTTCAGCTTCACAATGAGGCTTGACTCTCTATCCTTTCAAGAGCCGTGAAGCTTTATCATCACTGGTTTTGTCAACATTCAATTGTTCAGTAGCTGTTACTAGCAAGACCAACATAGGCTTCCCACTACACACTCCTGCTAGGAAGCAGTTACTGTTATAGTTCATTTTGCACAATACATCATAAGCTTCCCAGTACACTCTCCTGCTAGGAAACGTATTCTCTTACTTTCAGGCTTTGCTACCATTGTGGTTCTCTTGCACCACTCATTCTTGGCTCTTGTCAATGCTTGCTTATTTTACTCTTGGCAATGCTTGCTTGTTTTCTTCTCCTCATGTTAATCACATTCTCATCTTTATTTCCTTATATTCAATTCAGCTATTCAAAATCAAATGTCTCTAGGATTAAACTGCCCATCTTTCGTGTCTAGGGCCCCCCTTTCACCCAGACAGACTCACCAGCATTACTAGGGTCTGGTCTCCACTTTCTGCGGCTTTCCAGAGACTCATCTCCACTCATGGTCTGCTCGAGCTGGTTCCCTCTGGCATACAGCGTTCTCCACTTCTTCCTCACTTCCCCACTGCTTATTGTGGAACTCCAATAAGATGCAGTCAGCGGTCCTTCACCTGTGAGCATCCAGGAGTCTCTCCAACGCTCCCAGTACCTTCGTTCTGTTCCGCACTGCTTTCTCCACTCCACCTCAGACTTCGGACGAGCCCCCTTCGCTCGCTGCATCGGAGCGCTCTCCATACACTTCCCAGCATCTCTGGAAGGTGCCTTCCTGCCACCACAACTTCTGCGCTGGAACTCACCTCGTTCTCGCCGTGTCTCTCCTCAAACCGCACAGCTGAGCCTGTTTTAAAGTTCCTGGCGCCATGATAATGAGTCCAACAACTTGACCGCTCTTGTTTCTTCTTCCAGTCTGTCTTCTGTGTTTATGGTGGCCTCCTCGTCTCAGTACCCAAGTGGTGTGTATTGGGAGAAGGTTTTCTAGAAAAATAGGGAGGGGATTGCTAATACCCTACAAAGACCTGGGGAATATTAGGCTAATTGGAAATAGGAAATGAGGGATACCATGTTTCACCCAAGGGTGCCTCATCCCCACTCCTCCAGTCTCCTCCACCCAGTTGATCCTCCCTCACATATCCACCCCCAGGATCAGGATCCGAAAGCGATTGCCTTTCCCTAGCCACCTGGGAGGAGGATATGTTGGGGAAAGAAGTGGGTGCGCCCTCAGATTCCTCACAACTCCCTTTCATTTAAATGCTTAGTGTTAAACAGCCTGGTGTAAAATGAATGGTTTAGACTGAGAGTGGGCCATTGTGGTGAAGTTGTTAACTGCATTTGTCTACATTTATTCCAAATTACTCTTCACTGAGACCTTTAGAACATTTTACAATATATGTTAAATGTTTCGGGAGGAGTTGCTGTGTATCTAATGTCGGAGCAATTTGATCAGTGATGGTACAATGGACCTTATTATGAGCTCAGCAATAAGTGGATAAAGTGGCGGTAACGGAATTACTGCCACTTTTACCGCTCCACCGGATTATGATTCTCAGAAAATAGGTGCTAATTTCACCGGCGGAAGAAGCCCCGATGGAATTACCACCAGTGGAATTACTGCAGAGATGTGGCAGAATTAACTTTGAGGTTAATTCTGCCAGAGGAATTGGTGCCAGAAGCAGAAATGGTATTTCCACCGTATTACAAAGTGGAAATACAGCTGAAATCCCGCCGGAATTTGGCAGTAATTCAGCCAAAAACACAGTACAGTTCCCTCCACCTAAAAGGTGGAGGTAAATGCATACAGGTGATGGAAATCAAGTCACAGGTGCCCCCAATCCACTCAGGAGGCTTACATAAGCCCCCCACTTGACCCAACCAAGCATCCAAGCAACATGCAGCCACAACCAGACATGAATTATGGTATCCACAACGCACTACTACTCCTCATTGAGCTACAGCAACATGCAAGGCTTTAACGAGGAAGGAGACAAGCACGACAAAGGCGCAGTGCTGCGCAGGCCACCCAAACCATGTGCCTACCCATCCCCTTGGATATTGACTGACAACCAATTAGTGACACTCTTAATGATTGAACCGGCACACTGTCACAGGCCTGCTGACCCTGATAGAGGCTGATCTCCAGAGCACCAGCAGTACTGACATCCCCCCTTGGTACAGCTTATGTCGTACTACACTTCTGTGCCACGGGTGTATTGCAGCACACTGTTGGGACGCTGCATGGGATGCCCCAGCCAACATTCTCGAAGGCGCTGGAGCAAGTCTTGGATGCGCTCTTGAGGCATGACCATCTGCAGATCTCCATGCCCACCACCCAGATGCAGGTACATGCGGCCAAAGCATTTTTCTACAACATTGACCAGTTCCCCAATATTATATCTTAGTGGCACAGGATTGCACATGTGGCATTAGTGGCCCCCCAGGCAGTGGTGCAGGAATTAACAGGATAGGAAACTGTTCCCACCATCAGCCACTGTTGCACCCGATTGCCAGCTGCAACACATGATGCCATGACACAGAGGAGCTTCACCCTACCAGCTTACATGAACACACACAGAGGACAGCGTACCTGGCTTGTGGGTAAGTGGCCAATTTTGACAATGACATGGCATGGAGACTGGAATGAGAACAATTGTGAGCAAAGTACTAATTCCATAATGCATCACCAAGAATACAATGACTAGGCCATTGCCCATGACCGACTCACTGCAGTCCACATATTGACCTCAGGTGTCTGCACAGGGCATCTTGCCATGAATGGAAGCAGACACACAATTATTCACACTGAGCAAGTCCCCCATTAATTTACAAAGCCATTCCTTGCCAATTCATTGTCATAGGGCAGTACATGGCCTAGCACCATTGCCATAGTATCAACTGCATGGGTGATGCCAGCGCATAGACAAACACATGATACATGATGCTGCCCACACTGTGAATGACTGCAAGGGCACCCAGTAGGCCGGTGCCCCTCCACTCCAATTGATGCATGGTGTGTCATACACATGCACAGATGAGCACACATAGGCCACCAGCACAAAAGGACATCATGCATGTACCTCGACTGACATACGGCCCTGTCAAACTCTGTACATTCTACTCCTAGTATGTGACTCAGGATATCCGCAGTTGCCCTGGTAGATGACACGTGTGAAGAACCTTGGTACACCGCAAGAATTAACCTATAATGTGGCACACAGGAGGACCAAGTCAACAAGGAATTGTACCTCTGTGTAATACTTGAAGGAAGAAACAATATAGTTTGCTAACTAGACCCATGCATTTTGGCTATTAATTAGTCACAGTATCGGGTCTAATACGTTTGAGATCCTCGAATAAGGGTTTATGGGTACCCCCCACTACTCGGGTAACAAAAAGGAAAAAAGGTGAAAAGTTATTTTGATTTTACTCAACACAAAGGTTTTAGAATATGAACATGAAGTACAAATCACGATTAATAGTAATCATCACAATATCATAAAAACAACATTCATGAACATTTTACAGGTGGTTATAACAATTGGTCCAAACTAGTCAGTAAAATTAAAATATGGTTCCGTAATATGGAACCGTGTGACTACATTTGCTGTGCTAAACAAGAGCTAAAGCATTTTCATCAAATTTGTGAACAAGGCAAAGAAAAGAAATGACAAACACAAATTAATAATGTTCCATCTTGTTTCTGATGCTCTTATTCTTGTTAACTTGTGAATTCCCATCTTAAAGAAGCTAGTATAGACCTTGGGTGCCTAGGTCTCTATCTAAGCAATTTTCCTAGAATTTAGTGGAAAGTAAAACAAAGGCGGGTGGTGAAAAAGGAAAATAAAGTAGTTGACATTATTCCTTTATGTCATCCTGTGTACAATTAAGGGCGTTCATCAACCCTGTATGGAGGCTGTGTTCTCTATACATTATACTCTTGGGCCAATGTTGGCGCTGGGATTATTAGGGTCATGCTTCTACCCCAACGATTAACTGTATTTAGTTAATAAGTATAATGTCAGGGTCTTTGTTTCTCGGACTTAAATGATCTTGATGTGGGAACAAATCCGGGTCAGATTGTTCCCCATGGGCATCATGTTTTGGCGGTCTCTAAATACTTGAATGCTGCCTTCATCAGTGCTCCGTGTCGGGGACCCTGTAAAGAGACACATATGCTGTGTAAGTAGAGCGTACCTCATAGGGTGCCTGAGTGTACCAAGCACCTAGAGGAAGCTTCGTTACATGAAACCTGTCTAGGCGCCGATAGTTAAATTACCTACTGGTCCTCAATCCCAATTCCTGAGTCTGAATGGACATATGGAGTTGCACATAAAGCTGTAGTAGTCTTGATGCATAAGTTATTCTGATGGCATTGTCTTGTAGTTGCAATAAAAGAGCTTGTAGCTATGACCACTATTAAAGTCGGGGGGACCTCAGGAAGTCCTTCTTAAAATCGTATATGTCATCCTATAAGGAAATATAAAGAAACAAATAGAGCTCAAATTAATTTTAGGTGCTGAAGGCATGTTAACCCAAATTGTTTGGTCTTTGGATAATGCGTGCCTTGTGTTTCTATGTGACTAGCTTATGAATATCTAAAAAATTAATTACCTGCGTGTGTTCGTAGGCTCCTTGGTAATTCTCACTCCATTTTGTTGCAGACAGCCCATTTATATTGCAGTGTGCTCCTTCCTATAGTCTGGAAGGAGAAAAATGACAAGGTCATTGTTAGTTTGCTACAGAGTAAATTACCCTTGAATTGTATGGTCGTTCCTAGTACCTCCCTGTATTCACTCACGGGTGTATGGTTTTATAAGTTTCATAATATGGGCATCCATTCTTTACTTGGTTTTGCCCTCTATTCCCGTTATCTGGTCTGGCAAGGAGCTACGCTCACATTTCAAGTCCGGATCATGCTGTCTGCCAGTATCCAGCGTTTTTTCGCCATTTGTTCGAAAGTGTTGCGCACGTAGGTTTATAATTGGTTTTCATGGCAACCACTTTTGCGACGTGCATTTTACATGTGTATGTCAGTCCTGAAAAACATGAAGTTCTAACTGATTACTGTGTCCAAACTGTGCATTCATATCTCTAGTGATGTCCAGGTTTAGGAGCATGTGGGGGTTTAGTTTAGAATATTAATGTTGTAAACCTGTTTGTGTGGCTTACATTTGCCATTGCAGGGAAGTACCTTGTGTCATGATATTGGCTCACAACAACGTATCACTTGCGAGGCCTTGGTATTCCAGGCCCCAATGAAGTGTCAATCATCGGATTAATTATTATTCGTACTGCGGGCCTACTTGTCATAGCGCTATAACGGCCCACCTGTGCGTTATCTGTTATGATGTCCTAGTTTGGGAGCATTTTGAGATGCAATTCAAAATGCTAATATTGTAAATCCGTTTGTACGGCTTACATTTGTCATTGTTGGGAAATACCTTGTGTCATAATAATGGTTCGTGACAACATATCACTTGAAAGGTCTTGGTGTTCCAGCCCTCATTTGAATAACAATCAGTGAATTAATTAGTATTCATATTGCGGGCTGTCTTGTCATGGTCACGCCATCAGTAGGTTGGATTGGGTATACGCCTTGCCAGTCCGGGTTCATATGTCTGGACACTGGAGGCTAATATAAATAAGCACAGGAGGACCAAAACATGCATTCGGCGCACTTTCTGGCAGCTAAAGGCAGGATTCAGGCCCACCGGACAGATGGTACACTCATGTACAGCCCTGTGATAATTGTTTAAATCGTTAAATCGTTGTGATATACACTAATGCTGCACAACATATGCATACAACGGAACATTCAAATGCCTCCAGATGAGAACTATTCACTCTTTGGTTCTTATTACGAAGACCTTGCAGGTGACAACAGGGAATCTCAGGACATATGTGCGGGGTTGAGGGAAGGAGAGAAGGACACATTGTCCGCCAGGACCTCATGGACAACTATTTCTGATTATACACATATTCTCTTGCGCTTCAGTGATCTTTTACTGCCATTGAATAAACATTGGAGCCATTGACTTAACTGAACAGTGATTTAATCTAAATTGAAACACCCTCATCCCCAATGCCATCACCCACCCCAGACCTCATCCCCAGCGCCATCACCCGCCATCCCCAATGCCATCACCCACTCTACACCCTCATCCCCAGCACCCTCCCCACACCCTCATCCCCAACGCCATCACCCACCCCAGACCCCCATCCCCAACGCCATCACCCACCCCAAACTGTCATCCCCAACGCCATCACCCACCCCAGACCCCGATCCCCAACGCCATCACCCACCCCAAACTGTCATCCCCAACACCATCACCCACTCCACACCCCTGTAGTCTACAGTCTGTCCCGATCGCTACCTCTTATCCCCTTTTTGCATGGGCATGGGAGTACGAGTCATGTGGTGATGGGGGCACCTTGGCGGGATGCTGATCACTGATCCCTTGGTAGGGGTGGCCGTCACAGAACTCAGTCTCACTGCCCCGGATGTGTTGCATTGTCATATTTATTGCCCTGGCCATAGTCTCAGGTGAGACAGATTTGTTCTGCCAGCTCCATTACCCACTGACTAATGAGGGTGTTACTGGCAGTTGACTGAACTGTACGCCAGCACAGCACAGTACAGCACAGTCAAGGGAAGTGGCCACCCTAGAGGCTCTCTGAATCACATCGCCTACAAACGGCCCAATTGCTCCTGGGCTATGGAATTCATTTCCAGGTGCTTGTGCTCAATCCTTTCAAGGCGCTCCCACATGGGATTCAACGTGTGTTCCTGCACTGACCCAGGAGATGTTTTAAACCAAATGTATGTATTAGATATTTGTATGGCGCCTATACACAAGTGTTTCCAGGCGCCCATCTGCTCATTGCAGGATGACTGGCTTGTTTGATCCCTGTGTTCATCTGTATCCTCAGAGTAGTCGAAACCGAGGGAATGGTGAGATGACAGGGGGTGGGGGGAGAACCGCATGGGTGAAATGCTGGCCATGGGTGAGGATTCCGGTAATAACTGCCTCACAGGGGAAGCGGCAGGATTGGAGTTGGTGGAGGCAGCTGTGATTGCTCAGTGGCAGCGGGTGCAATGGGCTGGGCCCATGCCTGGATGTTGTCGGCACTTGGGCGGGTGTGTTGGTCCCCTGAGTCCCCAGCAGTGATGGGAGGTGCCTCCGTTGTGTGTGGTGCAGCAGCCTCCATCATGGCCAGAGTAGGTGGTGCAATTGTGGCTGTTGTGAGAGTGCCCATGGAGGTGGCTGATACTGTGCCTTTGGACTGTGGTGTTTTGTGGGCACTCCCCTTCCTGGCTGAAGCATGGCATGTTGCCTTTTTACTGCTTGGTGGTGCAGGGGTGCCGGAGGTACTGGCACCTTCCAAGGGGTCCTCGGTGTCTTGTGTGCATCAATGCTTTGAATGACATTTGTAAGGTTGTCATGTAGTGTTGTTTGCTATGGTGTCAGAGGGTGCTGGGGGTCCGGGGGTACGTACTTTATTTTGTATTTTTTTATTGGTCATTTGTAGTGCGCACTATACAGAAAAATTGTGTTTCAAGACGGGGATGGAGGAGGAATACGGTATAACACAATAACAAAACATTCTTAAAAGGTCTTAAAACATTCGGAACGTGAAAGTGCTAAAGTAGGGTAGCAAGGGGTGGGGAAGTGCAGGAAGGGGACGGAGGGAGAAAACAGACAAAACTCTCTGACTTGGTCGTGAGACGATTTAGAACGTGCAAGTGCTGAATCATGCAAAAGGGAAGCTGGGGGTGTAAGGGAAGAGGAACATTTACACACACAAAACCAAGTAAAAAGTGCAAGGACAAGTAGGTAAACTGCATTAAGGAAAAAAAAAAACAGAATGCAATTAGTGACAAGCAGGTAGGAGTGATTGCAACCTGGAAAAGACACACCTCATAGAATGAGGGGCTAGATCAGGCATACAGGCAAGCAAGTTGTGGTAAAACAGGTAAGCGTATATGCACCCTGGAAAAGCCACACCGAATGGAATTAGAGGCTACATCAGGCATACAGACATGCAATTGTGGTAGGAGACAAAGTCAGATGGATAGAAGGAGGCATGCTGCAAATATCAGATGAATGGATCCAGAATGAAGCAAGACAAATATCAGCTGATGGAATCCAAAATGCAAGCAAAAAGGTCTGTTGAAAGGATCCAGAGATGCGGGCAGAGCAAAAACCGAGGGAGCATGAGTGACATCTGAGGGAGTAAATAGGAGAAGAGCAAAAGTATTGAGAAAGGAGAGATCAGGCAGGCAGCAACTCAGGCTGCGAGGGTGAAGAGAACGAACCAGCTCATGGGACAGCAGGGAGCAGAGTTGATATCACAAGGTTGCTGGAATGGGTAGGCCACAAGAGGCGTAGACGGGGGAGGGCCTGAGGGGCAAGGCCACTCAAAATTTGTAAATGCCACTGTGCAGCCTGAGCAGTAGTGTTTGCTCTCCGGGAAATCCAAGCATTCTGCAGATGAGCCGGAGAACGGACTCTGCTGCGTGCATGTCAGGAACCAGGAAGCTATCTCTGCTTCCTGGTTTCTGTCTGTGCGGAGTCGGAGGCCTACGGAGCAGCTGAGGAGGCAGCGACGTGGTGAGTCTGGAGGGAAACGGGTAATCAAAGAAAAAGTGTATTTGTCTGTGCAATGATTGTATGTAGGTATGATTCATGTATGTGTGTATGCTTGTGAGGGTGTGTATAAGTGCACGTGTGTGTGTGTGCATGCACATATGCATGTATGCGAGTGGGTGTTTGTAAGTGCATTCGTATGAATTAATGCAGAACGGGTGTGAATGAGAATGCAGTATCAATGTTCTGGGTGCTTGTGTGAATGACAGAGAAACCGTATGGGTATGTGACTGGTGGATGAATGTGTATAAATGTGCATGCGTTTGTGTGTCTGTATGTGGCTATGTGTGTCTGTGTATGAGAGGCTGCTGCCCGGGTAGGGTCATTGGACCATGAATACTTTTTAACAGGGACCTGGCATGTTTAAGTGGCGTTAATGGGTGCAACAAAGCCAGATTCAGTGTTATTTGAAGGAGAGGTTGGTGTAGGGGGAAGGTACAACACTATGAAAATGCATTGGAAACAACCTCTGTACATTGCTGGTGAGTTGGTTCTTCTAATGAATCACCCTTGAATGGTTTGGGCTCCCTATCTATGCCTTGTGTGTCGCTCCTGCGCATTACGGTACACGGGCAGAGTGTGCAGGCTCACAGAGGGTGGAAGAATAAGGGGAGAGGTGCCCGAACAGAAGCAAAGACAGGTAGAGAAGAACTGGAAGGGCTGTAGACTGCTAAATGGAGAGCAGCATGCAAGCCAAGCCAAGAGGCAATGCTGGAACAACTAAGCAGGGCAGGTGACTGGTGCAGCAGCTGCCATGAGGGACGGTGTCGTGGAGAGCCAGAGGGCTCCACCTGGAAAAACCTGATCCAGGAGGCAGAGGGCAGCACTAGCAAAAACAGGATTGATGAGGCAGTGGGTTGCTTGCAGTAAATGACAAACCAAGAAGAAGAAAAACCAGGGAGCAGTGGCGGGGAGGAACGAATGCAGGAAATAGCTGAAGAAGCAAGGGCTTTATTTTACCTGCCATTAGATGAGATGGTTGCCAGGATAAAAAGTGCCACAGGATGAATCCTGGAAACGGCCATGACTGGGGGCAGGTCCTTATACAGGGGCCAGCTCTGGCCTGTTGGCTCCCACACAATAGGACGTTAATCAAGTCCCAACCAATCGCAGGCATTTCAGCAGTGCTGGGCTGATAACCTCATGTGGCTGACAGTGTGGAGGTTTACTGCCTTGAATGATGTGCGCGCATATGGTCTGTGTGGGAGTTGTGCGTTGCTTGGAATGTGGAGTCATGTACATCACAGACATCCAGGCATTCTTCTGTTGCGGGGTGGTCTTGCAGTGTTGTGACCCATGCAACTCCTCTGAATGGGCCTTCACCTGCTCCGCTACAATATTCAGCTCCTCGTCTGTGAATTTGGGTTTTCTCATGCACATTTCTGGGACCTTCCCCTTGCCTTTTCCTCCCGACACAACTGGGCTTTCCTATGAGGGTGGATGGCCCTGCTTTCAAGTAGATTTTAAATGGATTGTGTGTTTAAAGATGGCCGTCGCAGCACTTCCCATTCCACCGATGATGCTGTAATTCCACTGGCAGGAATACCTCTAAATGTGCAGCAGTAACAGTAATTCTGCCGATTCTACACAGAATGACTGTAGAAGTTGTGTTTTTCAGCAGTAATTCCTGCAGTGGAATTATTGTTAGCGCCGATGGGTGGTTACTCATGATTCCACGGTAATTCCACCATACACCACAGTGGTAATGGTAATTCAACCAGGTGGAATTACCGTCTTTATCACTGAACTCATAATGAGGCCCAAAGAGTTGAAATTAACATTTGTTAAAGGACCTCTTTTTGTGAAGAAAGTAAAAAATCCATAATATGTTGGGGTATAGCAAAAATAGGTGATGAACGTACATATTCTCCATCTGGAAATCCCTCAACAAATGTCATCCTTTCACCTTGTCAACGTAAATGAGAACTCAAGATGTTTCCCTGATGCAAACTGTTGCTGAAAAACTGTGAACTGCGTGGCTCATTTGAAGTGTGTAGCAGATGGCTTAGTGTTGGGAGATTCATAGACCAATGGGTGGAGACATTTTCAAGCTTAAGTGTGAGAGGCACCAGAAAAATACATGATTTTAGTTATGAATACTGCCTCTGTGATGAATCCTTGTATTATGTTCCTACTCCCCCAGGGGGCAGCCCTTTCACATGAGGCCAGGGAGGTGAGCTGGCTACCCGATAGTCTTCCTGGTGGTGGTACTCAGCAGGTGGATCTCATAGGGAGGACGCCCACCTATTGGACTAGGGACGACTATCAGGGGAGAACGCGGTATGGCCACACTGCACCAAAACTGTCCTCAACCTCCTACCCTCTATAGGGTACACTATTACCCCACACTTCCATGTGTTTGTTTAGGGTAAATAACCCGACCCCCAGGAGAAATACTGAGACGAGGAAGAGCAGGCACTAACTACCTGGAGTACACTGGAAGACTGAGACGAAGAAGAGTCCAGTTGATCCAGTAGAGATCGACTGTGTCATTACTGGGACAAAGAAGAAGTGCAGAGCCATGAGGAATACCCCGCAGGACCAAAGCAAGCGTTCCAATCATTGTGGTCACTGTGTAAGCATCAAAAGTAAGGAGGAACTCGAAAGGGTGTTTGTCCCTCCCTGGAGGAACCCAGAGAGAAGTCATCCCTGGAGGAACCGGGATCATGAGAGCGAGAGAGCAGAGAAGTTTAAAGACAGTGTCTGGGACTCTTACCGACCTGCTGGGAAACTCACTGTTCGCCGAGGTCGGATGACACAGGAAGCTACTCAAGCCAACTTCCAGGCGTCGAAGACCGCTGGACGTCACGGTCAAAGGCAAACACGCTGCTGGCAAGGAGCAGAGTGCTGCGGACCTGCCGCAATGCATGGGAAGGAAAACACAGACCTCAGAGACTCACCGCCAAGAAAGCATAGGTAAGGCCTCTAAGGTGCTTGGTTTGCCGGAACGCTTGGTGGGGCTTTGGAAGACTTTGAGGGGTACAGAAATCTGGTCTGGAACTCTCACCCACTTAAGAAGAGCATCACAAATCCACTTCGTTGACACAGTACCTGGTTGAAGAGTGAACCAGGTCTGCCAAAAGAAATCAGCCTAGTCCTAGTAGTCTGGGACCCACAACTACAATCCATTAAAGAAAAGTAAAAGGAAGACAAGGGGAGGAGAAGCATATTCCCTGCTGAAGAAGAACTGTTAGAAAACAGTGCCAAGAGAAGGAAGACACGTTCTTGGTGCACCAAATCCAGGGGAAGGGAGTCATTCCCCCTGGTATTGCGAACTGCCTCAGAAAGCTTGAGGAGACGTCTGGGGAAGGGAGGCAATCCCCCAGCCTCTGTTAACTTTTGATAAAAAGCCTGAGAAGGGCCTGGGGAAAGGAGTCAATCCCACAGGCCTTCATGAACTGTCGCAAAGAGCCTGAAAGAGACCAGGCGAAGGAAGCCATACCCCTTTATCGTCGGTACCATGAATCAAAGCTAAGGAAGGCCCAGGGAAGGGAGTCATTCCCTGGGCACTGTGAAAGCATTGAGAACAAGATAGCTGGAGAAGGGAGGCATTCTCCATTCTCCAGTGACCCAATAGTCGAGTTAGCTATGGGCAACAAGGAATGATGTTTTAGTTGGATCTTTACCTTTTTTATTTGAATTGAGAACTTTACAACACCACAAGCTGGAACTTTGTTTGGTATCTTGGAAAGGAACTGAGAACTGGAGAAGGAAATCATTCTCGTGGGTGAAGTTCCCACTTGCAATTGGACATTTTCTAGAGGAGGGGAGTCATTCCTCTTGAACAAGAAGATCTTTTACCCCTTGGGGCCCATTACGAGTGTGCTGGTCCGCTTCCCCGCACCGTTATTACCAGACCGGCACACTACAGGTTTGCTTGCCGGAGCAGCTGTGCCCGACAGGGCCGTTCCTGCCGGGCACAGCAGCCACGGTAAGCAAGCCGTAACGGAAGCACTTGCACCGTTATTAATGGTGCCGGTGCTTCCCTGTTCCCCGTTCCCATTGAGTCCTATGGGACTCAATGGGAATGGGGAATTACAAAATTAATGGCGCATGACTTCCCGGCCACCGGACTCGGAATAGCCTGGTGGCACCAGAAAGTCAGACACCATTCATTAAGTCAGACACCATTCATTACGTCAGACACCATTCATTACGTGTCCGGCGACAACCTTCCGGTTTTAACAGCACGGTTACCGCCAGACTAGTTATGAGGCCACTTTAGTGTTAGTTACAAGAGTGAGGGATAGAAGTAGGCTTTTTGACACACGATGATGGACTGACTCCTTATTTACTTGGACATTCTGACATAATTCTTAGTTCCTTAGTTAGGGGAGGGAAACCCCTCTTAGAGTTAGGGAGGGATAGGTTTCCTCTTTATTTTGACTAGATAAAGTTTATGCCAACAAGCATTCCACCTTTGTGTCAGTTTTCTCCTTCTGCACCTTTACACCTCTTACCCACAAACAGAACAAGGGTGCACCTGCGTGATGCAGGTAATCACCTGCGCACCTTTGAGATAGTATTCAATACATTTGAATGTATCTCCGATGTATGCATTTTAGTCGATGTTAGGAATTGTCACATCTAGGTGCCCTGATGTATGCTCCAACTTCAAAACTAGTTGTGCTTCAACCTAGCTACTATAGTGCACAGGCTGTACCTTGACCAATTCTACCCGACACTAACTAGCCACCAACTATCATAGTCTGGCCTGCTCCCCACCAGCGCCACTAGACTGCACCTCTATCTACAGACCATGATCTTCTGGCTAGCCCTAATCATGTTCCCTTTCTGCTTAATACAGAACAACGTACCCTGTAGCAACAATAGCTATATAGCCCACCACGACGGCCTGGCTAAACTAGGGTGCCCCAGACACAAGCCCATCCCATGCCCCAATCCGTTCCTACCCTCCGCATCCTCCTTCCCCCCACTTAGCACCACCCTCTCACCTCCACCTCCATTGTCATCCATGGCCTACCTACCAACAGCCACCCTAGCCCCATTGCTAAGTCTAACCAAATTAAACTGACCACCAAACCTCCCGCCCGCTTTAAGCCGCCCGGCCCAACCCCCCCATCCCTTACTCCCAACCTCACAGCCCGCAATAACAGACTAGGCTCCAGGCTCCCCACCACAATTTCTAGACCCAACTCCAAACCTTACACCAAAACTAATACAAAGCACATTGCACCGAACAAGCCCACACCTCCCCCACTAAAAGGCGCCATACTCAACGTCAGATCCCTGGCTGCCCACCCCACAGAAATTGCAGACATTATCCTTACCAACGACCTTGACTTTCTAGCCCTAACAGAAACCTGGCTTCATGAGGCGTCTGGACCCCATTTATCGCTAGCCATCCCAGACAAATACTCTATCCTCAGAGCGGACAGACCAAACACCAGAGGTGGCGGTGTAGCGATCATTTCCAAATCCGCCCTAGGCCTTAGACCAACCGACACAATCGCACTCACATCCTGCGAGTTACTCTCAGCCAAACTACAAACCTCCCCCACAACCACAATCACCATCCACCTTATATATAGACCCCCAGGCCCACCTGGGACCTTTGAAGAAGACATCACATCCCTCATCACCGAAAATTCCAAACCATCAGCACAAATCATGATCCTCGGAGACTTCAATCTCGGCTACCAAGACCCGAACGATGCACATGCTGCATCCCTAGCCAATGTCCTAACCGATCATGGTCTTACTCAACTCATTGGACTCCCTACCCACCAAAAAGGCAGAACCCTTGATTGGGTAGCAACTCACAATTGCAATACAACCTGCAAAGACCCCCAACCTCTAGCATGGACCGATCACCACTTGATCCCTCTTGAGGTCAACACCAATCAGGCACTGCCCAATAAGCACCCCGTGGCACCAGCATGTCCCACCAGGAATAAACGCAACATTACTGCTGAAGCCCTACTACCACTGGTCTTACCTACCCTCAATGCTCTCCAGCCAACGCTGACTTAAACCTGCTGATCGACACCTTCAATGATTCCATGGCTAGAGCAATGGACACCGTTGCCCCCTTAAAAATACGCAAAGCTAAACCCAAAGCTCATCTGAATGCGTGGTACACCCCTGAGCTCAAACTACTCAGGAAAGAGAAAGCTAAGGCTCATCACACCTGGAAGACTAACCCCACCGTGGAAAACAAATCCAACCTCACTAACTTATCCTCACTTTACAAAAGCGAGATAATCCGGACCAAAAAAGACACATACAACACAAGGATCACTCAGGCAGGATCCTCCACTAAAGAATTATTTAAAATTCTGAAGGAACTAGAAAACCCTATTTCACCTCCAGAAACCTGCCTGAAAGACAAATCCTGGTGCACCAACATCCAGAACGCCCTCAACAATAAAATTTAAGGACTCCAAACTAAAATTGAAGACAAACGGCAACAACTCTTCAACAATAAGGTCAGCAACCTTAGCCTTCCCACACCCAATAACACTAGCGCAGGCTTCTCGTTTAAGAAAGTCACCATCCTGAAAGTTCAAAAAATCATCACCTCCCTGAAACCCTCTAACTATAAAGGAGACAGCTGCCCGGCACAGATCATAAAAGATGCAGCCAGAGAGCTCTCCCCATTCATTACCAAACTCATCAACCTATCCTTCACGAATAACTCCATCCCCAGTAACTTAAAACAATCATGGGTTCTCCCTCTCCTGAAAAAACAATCCCTCGACCCGACCATACCCACTAACTACAGGCCCATCACCACAGTCCCCTTCCTACTGAAAATCCTGGACAGGTTTGCCTACATCCAAATTCAGGAATACCTGGAATCCATCCAACTGCTAGGAATACGTCACTCTGGCTTCAGACCTCAACACGGAACTGAAACCGCCCTTGTTGACCTCAAAAGCCAGATTGATCAAATTAAAGACAAAGGCAATGCCGCTATCCTACTCCTACTAGACCTCTCAGCGGCCTTTGACCTGGTCAGCCATGAAGTCCTCTGTAATCACCTTGCCACCGCAGCCCACTTCTCCTCCTCTGCCATCACATGGATACAATCCTTCCTGGCAAACAGAACCATGCGAGTCTTTTCCACTACAGCTGCAGCTGATCCCATCCCCATCACATGCGGGGTCCCACAAGGATCCTGTGTATCCCCCACTTTGTACAACATATTTACAAAGCCTCTATTTGACCAACTGGACCGTCTGGGTGTCACCTACACAAACTACGCAGATGACACCCAGATACTCCTCACCATCTCTGGTAATTACCAAGAAGACTCCGCCCGGATCAACAAAATATTCTCCATCATTCAGGCATGGGTGGCCTCCCATGGTCTCTGCCTGAATGATGAGAAGACAGAGCTCCTAATCGTCGGCTCCCCCAACACTCTAACTAAACTTGGCCCTAGCTACAACAACATCACCATCGATGGCCATGCCATCCCCATAGCCAAAAGCGTAAAAACCCTGGGTTTCTATCTAGATGCCAACACCAACCTCAGCAAACACACCAATATGACCGCCTCAGCCGCTGCCTATACCAGCAAGTTCATTAGGGCCAGCAGACCTTTCCTATCACCCAACAGCTGCCTCACCCTTGCCAGGGCCCTAATACAATCCAAACTGGATTATTGTAACAGCCTGTACCTAGGTGCTAATCAATCCGTACTCAACAAGCTGCAGGTTATACAAAATAATGCCTTGCGTGCAGCCCTCAACATTCCCAGACAAGAGCATATCTCCGCTACTAGGAAAGCCTGCAAATGGCTCTCCATACGCCAAAAAATCGATCTAAAAACCATCTGCCTCACGTACAAATCCCTCAATCACCTAGCACCACCATATCTAGCTAATAAATTCACCCTGAAACCTGCCACCAGATCCACCAACACTCTTTGCTTATCAGTGCCCAGGTTCCACCTAAAAAGAGCCAGAGGGGTAAGTTTCACAGTGCTTGCTCCCCAACTCTGGAACTCCCTACCGCTTAACATCAAAACTGTCGAATCCTTCCAGATCTTTGGGAAGCAGGTCATCAGCTGGCTTCTAAACAAAGAATAACGCCATTAACACCAGACCCGTGCGGTAACTGGCTTAGACACTGTATTTATATTGAAAATTGTATATTGTACGTACTGCATATGCCCTGTTTATTGTTCACTGTATATATAAGTACATAATTTAAACTTGTACGAAGTATGCAACACAATGATACTTCTCAACGCTGTAACCAAATTCTTAAGCGCCCTTCTACCTCTGGGTTTGGAGCGCCATACAAATAAATAAACAAACAAACATTTGATCCTTTGAGTACATTCTACCCAAAGACTGTTTTTTATCGATGTCAAGGAAAACAGAAAGCAGAATGCACCAGTTTAAAATGGAACTAAATTTCTAAAAGTACGAAGAGGCCCGAATCTGTACAAAATATAATCCTGTTAACCGGCGAATACAGACTATGTTACAGATAATATAATAATTATATAATTCCAGTGGTTAGATGTCAAATTTTCTGAATGGCATGCTCATGTATGTCCTACTGTACATCAAACGCAGGATAGGAATCTTCATTTGTTCAGAGTGTTTTAATGTAATGTAATATTTCTCCAACAACTGTTCGATTATTGTACAAAGCTTTAATGTTAAAATGGACTTAAATATTATCCTACAGTACGAAATATAGAAAATCTCTGATTATGTTATGCTGGCCTGAATAACATTAGTGGTTGAGTCAACCAGATATTGTGCTGACTTCAGGTTGACGTGGGATTCAAGCTGGAGCCAGTCAGCGCTCCCATCTTTTCGTTACAAGTCTCCAAGACGAAAACTTTAGGAAACAACCTTAACATTCCAAGAACATGAAATCTGCGGACATCACACAAGATTAAAATCTACATTGATCGGACATTGATCAGATTCACAAGCCAGCTTCAGACTATTTCATTGCTGTTAGCATTACCGTTGAAGCATACATCATCACAAAACCCAACAACATATGCGTTGGTCTAAAGCAGTGAGAAAAAAAGGACTTGTCATCCCATTTCGAATCAGTCACTCCCTGAACCTATTAAATAGCTTTGTTTACTTGAGCCATGTGCAGAAGCACAGGACTTTAGACCACAATCCCAATACAGGGCGTGATTCAAACATTGCATTTTACACAGAGAAGCTAATTCTGCTCATAATTATGTAACCATGTGCCATAGAGAAACCCCGAAAAGTGTGCTGTGAAGCTAAGAGTCTCCCCAAAATGTATTGTCAATGCTTTTATTATAATTAATAAAGTGAGAAAAAGCATACCTGTATGAAGCAATATGCTAAATAGCTATGACACTTATATAAGTGTGTGTCTGCAAGCATAGATTGAAATAAACCTAATTTTATTGAGTTTGCATGTTGCTATACTGAAATATATTAGAAAAATGATTTAGTATACAAAGTATCTAGGAGTATGGGAATTGTAGACACTTTGCAAGTCGTGGGAGGAAAGAGAAGACCATTTTGACACTGGGAAGAGCTGCAGGATAGAATAACACCTTTTCCTTCTGGATGGATTAAAGATAGAGACCCACATAAGGGCTACAGAACGGATGGCTCCTGTTTCAGGGGATGATTCCTGTCTGTAAGGGAACCTGAAGAAAGGAACCTGATGATGACTGAGACTCCACTGGGAACACATGAGGGTTTTTCCCTGTGTCCATGCCTCTAAAGACTTAATAAGTATGAGATTTCCCCAAAAGGAATGACAATGACTCTCTGTAACTATTTTGTTGGTAATTCCCTAAAAAAAAGTGGTGATTTAGGAAGGTGTTATTGAAATACATTGATTTAAATAGGAAATAAACAGTGCAATTTCACTGGATGTAAATTTAAGTGAGCTGTTCATTTATTCTAACTTTAAATATCTTTATGAGCTGTGTATATAGATAGCACTTCTACCCATTTGGTGTGCTGTTCTTTAAAAATCATAATTTCACTAAATTGTACTCCACTCTTTCACGGAACTACTTAACAATGAACTGTGATAAGATGATGTCCATACCAGAGCCTACCTAATGAAGATATCTTTGATTATGGGTATTCTGTGAAGGCGATTAGCTTTTTAATAACAAAGAAGTAGAGTATGTTTAATTGAGTAATTTCTGAACAGACCTGGACTGGCCTATAGGGCAATAGGACAATGCCTGAACCCAAAACACGAAATGCTACCGTGGGCCAGATTTTATCAGTCAAAGTGGGCCACTTTCCTGGCCAACGTGGGCCAGTTTGATGAAAGTGGGCCAGTATGATGAAAGACTTTACCATGCAGCTAATCGTTTTTACCAGTGTTACTGAATACATATTCTTTAAAAGGCACAATTTACATCACATTGTATCAAATAACATCCCCCTTGGGTACTACTTGTCTACTTCAAAAAGAATTAATTGACGTTTGCATGCGCAGTCCGACCCTGTTTCTCAACCCATAAAAATGTAAATCCTATTTACCCCTAATTCTTAAAACCGCACGCACAGTGTGACTCTGTTAGTACAGTGAGAGCAAAGGGATACCCATATCTATGTATTAATATTCTAAAACCATTCTACCAGTTTGGAAGAGGGAACTGAAATTCTGTGCTTTCTGAATCGATAGCACAGCTACCCTAATCCAAAACCTTGCAAGTTATTTTAAGCCTATTTCGAGCTGCACGCACATTATCAGCCCACAGCACCTTATCTACATGGGAAATGTGAGACATGCAACAGTTCTGATTATTTAAATTGCTGGGGTTATTGCAGAAGGCACATTTCTTTGATTCATTTGTAAATGTGACTTCATATGTATTTTGGAAACTTTGGGCCTCATTACACGGTAGGCGGTAAGGGTTTACCGGTACCGGTATTTTACTGGTACCGCCAAACCCTTACCGCCTTACTACGAGGTCCCTTTGCTGGTTGGGGAATTTAACGCCTGCTTTTTGCAGGCTTTAAAAACCAACCCGCAAAGGGACCAGGGAGCTAATTACGGTACCGCAATTTGCGTTGCCGTAATTAGTGCCTTCCCCATTCCCATAGAGCCCTATGGGGCAAACATGGGAATGGGGAAGGGCAATGGGGGAAGGGGGAATTACCGCCCCACCAACCTTGGAATAGGGTGGTAATTCCCCTTTCCACCAAGACGGTGCCGGTATTTTACCGGCATCGACCAAGTTGCTAATAGCACCTTGGTCCACCGCCATCCGTGTAATGAGGCTGTTTGTGTAGACAAGGATTTTAATATACTGACGGACAAGTGGTAGAAGTACAACTAGAATGTCCAGTGTTATTTAGAACTTAAGAAATGCATGTATGTGAGAAATGTCAAGATTATTTCGGCAGGTTCATTTCGTTTTCTGTAGACAAGCTGCCTGCCTGTTATTGTCTAACGTTCTGGTGACTTCAACTGCATAAAATTTGGGGAGAACCTTTAAACCCTCTATTTAAATAAGTTTTAGTTTTGAGCAAACCAGTTGTTTCCAAAATTGTGGAGTGGGACTGTGCATTAGGGGGCATGAGGCCGGGGTGCCCATTTAATGAACAACCCAAATATTAACATATTAATCCAAATATAACTTATCATTTTCCAAAATAGCTAGTGTTTATACCGTCAAAATTTGAATTAAGGGTTATTACATGAAGATATGTATGTTGTTCTAGTAGAGAGAGGAAATAATTTGTCTAAATTGTGCACTATAGACAAAGATTCTCAAAGACGATGATTATTCTTTTTTGTCAAACATTTTGAGAGCATATCGAGAGCAAATCAAGTGGGGGAATATGGTGATAATTATTTTTCAAGCACAAATCAAACTGGGGAATGAGGAGGTAGGGGCCATTAGCCGCCCATCCAAATGGTGCAATGACGAATGCCCATTGCTAAAGTTTAAAATTTGTGAGGTCAGTTCCTCTGACCTTTTTGTTTAAAAGCAATTGTTTGATATCAGTATGTAATGTGTTTATGGTGGCATCAGGCAACCATATGGGGAACATGCTGCTCCTGTAGTCCATTATGGGATGATCATTGCTATGAGTTCTGCCTCTTGTGACAATTCACAGCTTCTCCTCACTTCTCCCCAGGTGGAGCCCTTCCCTGTGAGGCTAGGGAGGTGAGGCCATCATCCAATAGTCCACCTATGTGTGGTGGAATACGAGACCTCCCAAGAAGCGACTCCTCTCCTGGGGATAAGGAATCCTGTTCCATGGAGGAACTCCCTAACCCTCTTTCCTTTGTACCTAAAAAAACCCCTAAAGTCTGCAGGAATTGCAACTGATAATACCTGTGCGTTAATGTAAAATTCCCTCCCTCCCTCCCTTCCTTCCTTGAGACTTGACACCACTAAAACGAGGAAGAATAAGAATGATGGCATACCTTTTTTCTAAGAGTACTGGGAAGAGGAGGCCACGAGGAGGGATGAAGAGTACATCATCTAAACAATTAACAGACTATGACACTGCGCTGGGGTGGGCCCAGCAAAGAGAGATGAAAACTGAGAATGGACTGAAGGAAAGAGAGAAGCCAGCAATGAGCCATCCAAGCCCGGTAAGGTCAAATCTGGGAACCTGCCAGCTGTTCAGGGGAACTGGTTCTCGGAAGAGAGGAAATGGGAGAGTGGAAGCATCAGCAGAATCCTGTGAGCCGGCAGTGAGGTGACTCACTTCAGTCTTGGGGCAATGAAGGTGGTGGTTGACCTCAGGGAGATGGACCATTTGGGACAACAGTGACGCTGGGACTGCCGGTGCCAAGCCTTCACAGAACTTCACAGGCGAACCAGAAGGAAGCAAATAGCAAAGCACCCGCAAACCCGGGAAGAACCAGACCCACGTTCCCAAAACAAACAAGGTAATGGGTACTGCAGGATACCCAGGTGAGGGGCAGTGAGAAGAGACAGCGGAAGCTGCATCAGGAGTAATCTCCCTCGTCACAGTAGGGATACCCCGTAGAACTCAGTCAAGAAAGCATTAGGAGTAATCTCCCTCATTACATTTGTAATACTCAGAAGCCCAAGAGTCAAGAAAACCTTTGGAGTAAACTCTTTCTTCACAGTAATGACACCTAGAGAACCAAGAGTCAAGAAAGCATCGAGAGTAATCCCTCTCATCACAGTACCAAGAGTCAAGAGAATCTCGAGAGTGATCGCCCTCGTCACAATAGTGATATCCAAAGGTCTAAGAAAGAACAGTGCATCAGGAGGAATCTCCCATGTCAAAGTGACAATCCAAATAGGACTAAAGAGGGTCTTACATAACTGTCAGGTGATAATCCTCATAACAAGCAAAACAGTGAAAAGTGCTGGAACTGTAAAGCAAGCATTCAGAAGTCTCCGGAAAGAAGTGAAAATACTTTTTGAGGATTATTATCAAAGAATATCCCAAGACAGCCCTCAGGGCTGTGCAAGGTGTGTCGGGAGAAGGGAGTCATTCTCCTGACTATACTCTTTGTTGAATCAAAGACCTGAGCAAAGGATTGACGGAAAGAGATAAAGACTGTGCCAATTTACCAGGAGAAGGGAGCCATTCTCCGGGCCCTATGTTTATTTGAAGGCTGAACCTTTTTTGTAGACTAGTGGTAGGGTTAGAGTAGGTTTTGGACAGAGGACGGACACTTTTGGTTTGGACAACCACCCTGACGACGAGCACCCGAGTTAGAGTTGGTTAGGCATGGATAACCCATCAGAGATGTGGAGAGATTGGACCTTTTTCTTGATATTAAAAATACAACTTGTTGAGAAATATCACTCATTTGTCTGAATCCTTAGCCCGCCATGCCACACTATCCAGAGATTTTAAGGGACTATTTCTGTTGTAGGTATTCATTTTGGACTTTGAGAAGCGATTTATCTGTATCCCTGTTTTTTTGGTAGATTGGGGAAGATTTCTTTTCCCTAGTATTTAGGCGGGCTTCTTTTGCCAGTGTGGACGGTTTATGGTCTTTCCATCGAAAAGGTTTGCATTTTTCCTCCCATTTTTTTACCTTTAAAACCCCACCCCAATGAAAATGAACCCTTTACCCCACCCATATTTGCATTTGATGCATATTTTTTCAATGGATAATTTTCGTTGGGGAAAGATTTTGTTGGAAACCTTTTCGATGGAAAGACCAGATACCAGTGTGGACTGGGTGGATTCACTTGTGTTTTGCTCAGTGGCATGACCTCAGATTTATTCTTATTTAATGTGTAGGCCAAAACAGGGTTACATTTTAATATCTCATGTTCTGTGATGTGTTGAATGCACCTAAAGGGTTCATTACAAAATTAGCTAGATAATTTACTATTGATGTCTTTAATTTCTTCCAATGTGCAGAATGTAATTAATAAATATACCAAAGTAAAAATAATTAATCTTACAGAGACAGAGGTGCCTTGTTCTTTGCCTCTGGAGAGTATAAAGAATTTTGTATGACATGCCATTGACAGATGCAAAGGCTGTTGTCTTTGTATAAGGCCATACTTAAGTTAATAAGATTGCTTCTGTTTGTAGGCATGAGATTTATAAAGCAAAAACCTAGGTGGGAAGCAATAAAGCACTGTAGAAAGGTGACATGGCCAGAGAGCTACTAATAGGGTACAGGAGTAGCACAGGAGCTGGGATGGACAGGGGGATCAAGGGGAACTCCAAAGTGGGACAAATAGGGTTGAGTGGAGTGATTGGTGAGAAGTCTTTTGAAGAGTTGCATCCTCTACTGTAGGATGCTGGCTACCCGTCTTATCTCTGTTGGTAACTGTTTCCAGAGATGGGATACATAACAGGAAAAGGTCTATGTGCTGTTTTTCCCTCTTCCAGGTCTTGGTTTCCAGCTTAGCAATATTGAGGCTTATGGTAGTGTGCTGGCTTCTGGAGAAGTGGATTTTCTTGTCCAAGTAGAGTGATGTTTTTGTTCTGACTGCTTTGCAGGTGATGCATGCACTCTTCAACATGATAGGTGCTTGAAGGGGGGATGATGCAGTCAAACTTTCTTGATCCTCTGGTGAGGCATGCTGCATCGTGCTGGACGAATGTGAGGGGCCAAGAGGGCCTCTGAAAAGCCAGTGAGTAATGTGCTGCCACCATCCATGTTGGAAATGACCAGAGCTCAACCCTGCTCCAAGTCAGGGAACAAATAAAAGGCTTGATTTTGGGGAGGAGCGCAAGCAGTTACCATGCTGCTTGTTTCTTTTTGGTGATGTGCGTTTTGAATGAGAAGTCATAGTCAATAGTAAAGCTGAGGGATTTTGCACTGGATAAGATTTGAGGAGCGAATTCATCAAGCTTTCTGTCAGTCAGCCAATTCTATGCATGGGCATGCTTGGTGGGGGTTCCTAGAAAATGCATTTGATCTTTGTAAGGTTTAGCTTCAGATAAATGCTTGACATCCAGGCTTGGATGAAGGACATATAGTGCTTTAGTCGATGGATGATGTTGATGCTATTGAGCTTTGGTGAAAGCTGTGCCTCTTCTAAATATTGGTGCATCATAATCTTGATGTTGCTATGAGTGCCCCCAGAAGTTCGATGTAGAGGTTGAAAATGGCAGCGGACCGGATCTCTGGAGGTTACTGGGCAGTACTGTAATCTGATGGGGCATATTTGGCTACATTGGTCACAGTTGGATAGATATGATGCAGAGCCATAGGGGATTGTTACTTCGAAGCAAACGCACGAGGCAAGGAAGTTGAGGAGGGCTTCATGTTTAATGGTAGGAAAGGCAGCAGAGTGTCTTATAAAGACCCGTTTGTCCAATATGTGTGATTGATAACTTGGATTGGGCTGGTCTCTGTGCTACATTGTGTTCGGAAACTGGATTGTTAGTCCTACAAGAGATTATGCTGAGTATTCCTTTTCAGCAACTGCATGGCAATGGCCTTCCAAATCACTTTGCAGCTGAAGGGTAGATGTGTGATAGAGCGATAGTTGTCTAGGTCATACAAATCGAGTGAGGGTTTTAGCAGAAGGGATTGAATATGTCCCGTTTTGAGTACATCTGTGGAGATGCCTTGTGTGAGGATTTCATTGATGATGTTGTGAAGTGCTTGAATGCTCCACCTTTGATGACATTCACAATGGAGGAGAGTAGAGGGTAATTTATAGTTATGGGTTTCAGGGCTTAAAGAGTGTTGGTCAGGTCTTGCGGAGCAATTGTGCTAATTTGGTCCATCTTGCTATGTTGCAGTCTGTATGGGTAAAATGTCTGTGGTATGTTTGGAGCTGTCAATGTGTTGCCTTATCTTATCTTTGAAGACGTTCTTAATGGTATTGCATTTGTCAGTGGACTGTGTTGTTGCAGGCTCTGGCAGCAATTACATGGTGTCCATGATGTCAAGCAGTTTGAGTTGGGTCTCTTTAGTTTTCATGGTGGCAGGTTGATATCGCTGAGGAGGAGGTTAGTTCTGTTGTTGACAATCCTGCACTCTCTTCTCCATGGGCTCTGTCCACTTCCCTCCCCTGGCACTCGATTAACCCTCCGGCACGTCCCCTCTCTCTCCCCTGCACTTGCACGATCTGAATGTCACAAGGCTTAGTAGGACCATTTTTTGTTTTGTCAACCTTTTTCTCCCACCACCTTGTCTTATTGCGCCTTTATTTATTTATTTATTTATTTATTTATTTATTTATTTATTTATATATTTGCATTTTTAAAGCACACAGCTGCCCTCGGGCATCGTGGCGCTGTTACAAGAAAGTTTACTTGGCAAAGGTGAGTATCATGAAGGCTGTGGACATGGTTACAGACATGGTTGAAGATACGAGATTACATGGGAAAGTGAACTTTGGTACAGTAGTATATTATAGACATTATTTACATTATTTGCATTGCGGTAGTGTTATAAGAGGGATTCACTTAAATAAGGTGGTTTTCAGTGTTTTTTTGAAGGCAATGAGGGATGTTTCCGCTCTGTTTGGGCGGTAGGGAGTTCCAGGCTTTTGGCGCTAGGACTTCGAAGCTCGAGCCGCCAGCTTTAACTCTATTGAAGTTGGGGACTGAGAGTTGGTTCACATACAGGTCCCTTTTGGGTCTGATTGTCTGGACTGGTTGTATCCTATAAGTAAGGTAGCTAGGGGCAGATTGGGAAATGCATCTGTTGGTAATGGTTAGAGTCTTGAACTGGATGCGCTCTTTGACTGGGAGCCAGTGAGCATTCTGTCATGCTAGGGAGATGTGTTCCCTCTTGGGAATATTAAGGGCAGCTCTTGGGGCGTTGTTCTGTGTGATTTGGAGTCAATTAATGTTTTTGGTAGAGGTGCTTAGTAGGAGGACCTTGCAGCCTGTAATGCAGCCTTGAAACACATTGTGTATAGGCACATTATAAAAACCCAATAAATAAAATAAAATCAATAAGAATGTTTTCACCTTTCAGGTCTGGGACAGTATCGCTACTTAATATTCACAACCTGTTAGTTATGACCAAAATGCCACCTGACTTTCTCTGTTACATTTCTTACAAACTATTCTATGTGCCGGACAACCTAATGCATTTGCTGGGTGTGAGGCTTTTCCTCATCTCTAACGTGCTCTTTGGAAGTTTGGGTTTGTCTTTAGATATTTTGCATTTTCTATAAAGATACGATATCTGGTTAGACCTACATTTCCAGAATCTGCTCATATGAATAAAATAGTGGCAACCTGTTGGACAATTTACAACTTGGGGCACAACTCTGTTTGTGTGACATGTCATCTGCTGCAATCAAACTTTCTATATTACTAAGGCCTATTTGAGGATATCTCCAGAACACTGGCAGCCTACGTCTGTAATGCAGCCAGTAATTACAAAGCAGACTGGGTAAAAAAAGCTCTCCACTGTACACTGTGCCGGAAGACATTGCCTAATGTCCCTGGTGATAACTTTGCTATTAGTTTGTCAGAAGGAAAAACGTTTCTTTTACCATCCCCTAGAGTTGTGAGATGTTGTCTGCCTTTAGTGCATTGGGATTAAACATCTACCCTCAACAGCCATATTTAAATTTGAGTTTGATAAATTTGAGCAGTTTTGACTTTGCCAGTTCCATGAAATTAGCGAAAGCCTTTCAGTGTTATCCGAATTTGACATGTAGTCCAACAGCATCTCCCTCCTCGTTGAATTTGTAAAGAGTAGATTATACCCTCTTTTAAAGTACATATACAGAGGTCTTATCTCACTTCCCATGATTTGTTTTGAAGAATATATGCATTCTATCTGATTTTATGTCCTAATTCCGAATTGTTTTATTGCATTTACTTATAGATGTCTAAATATTTCTTTCCGACAACATTTCTTATTATTCATTAGAATAGCAAGGAATAGAGATCTGCAGAATTTGCTTCTTTTTATTATTTGTGACGAATACTGATCTGTCTTAATTTCTCCCCAGAAGGGAGCCCCTTCCCATGAGGACAGGGTGCTGAGGTCGCTACACGATAGTCCCCCTGGGGGTGTACCCAGAGGGAGGATCCCATGTGGATAGACTTCAGCTCTAGGGAAAAGGGAGAACATCTCAGCAGAATGCAGTTTGCCAACCTTCCACTTCACACCCTGCACACCTTCCTATTGTCATGATCTCTGCTTCCAAAAGGTCAGGGTTTTCCCAACTCCCTTGGAAGCAGATCCATAGCCCAGGTTCCGAGTGCCAACCAGTCCCAATTGGGACCTTTTGGACCCAGTCCTGGCGCCAGTGGCACCAGGCTCATAAATATGCCCAGTCCCAGCGCTGGAAGCGCCGGGCTCATAATGCTTGGGTGGACTTACCTTCAGCAGACCATGCTGCTTACTTGCCTGCCAGTTGAGCCTCTGATCCTCTTCTGTTTGGAACTACTTTTCCTGTTGGGTGGGGCTGGAGCCACTCCCTAGATTCAGAACACTGGAACTCTTCTGGAAGGCAGGAACTCTTTTCTTACCAGGAACTCTTTTCTTACTTAGGCGTGGCTGTGGAAGGAGACACCTAAGCACTACAGGAGGCTATTTAAACCACACCCGGTGGATGAATCTTGCTTTGCGTTATTCTGCAACCTCTGCAGCAGAACGCTCATCGTGTCTTCTGCATCCGGTCCTGGGCCTAAGGAAAAAGGCTTACCATCCTGAATCCAGTCTTCAGCAACACCTATAAAGACAAGAAAGAACAGGTTAGCATTCCGGCATCTGAAAGGCAAAGGCTTACCATCCTGAATCCAGTCTTCAGCAACACCTATAAAGACAAGAAAGAACAGGTTAGCATTCCGGCATCTGAAAGGCAAAGGCTTACCTACTCTTCGTGCGCTCCGGAGGTCTTCACACTGCATTCCGGCATCTGAAAGACAAAAGTTTACCAACTCTTCGCACGCTCCGGAGGCCTTCGGCGCTGCATCCCGCATCTGAAAGACAAAACAAGGTGCGTTTAAAGACATTGGGGAACTTTAATACTCACGTGCCATTACTCCTTTCCACATCTAATCCAGTGGGTATTCCGGCACCCTGCAGCCGCTCCGAACTCGTACCTGCAAAATAAAAAGACAGTTAGAGCGCATAGTGAAGCAGGCAACAAGCGCTTACTTACGTGCTTCCAGGCGCTTCTATTCATCACACAGGCTCCATCTTCAACTCACTTCAGCCCGTCATCCGCCATCGCCGGAACCCTGCAAAACAAGAGACATCATTACTAAAGACTTTAAAGACATTTGAATGACTCGAAACTTACCGTTCGTGCAGTAAACGACGGACAGCAGTCCTCTGAAGTCAAGAGGCCTGCGCTACCTATCCAGTGAAGAAACTGGTTACAGCACCCTGCCCCGAGGCAGATGGAGAGCTCGGCATTCACTTACCTAAGGTGAGAGCGTTAACCTTTGGGGGTCTACAGGAGAGGAGAAGAGGAAAGAGATAGGGACACCCCAATAACCCCAGTTCATTAACCCCATATTTTCTATCTGCAGACATCTTACTCTACACGTCAGGCATACAGTGCACAGAGGTCCAGCCCAAAGAGCCAACCGGGTGCTACACATCACCTTTGAAGATACGGTAGTCGCCCAGTCAAGACCGGCGCCTCTGCGAGAATCAGGTGAGCGTTACACCTATCCCATAAAATCCAACTCCACATCCAATACTTCCATGTATGTCTGCAAGTTAAAAACATACTGAGACGAGGAAGAGCAGGGACTACCTTAAGGAGACCTACTTAACAAGTACTGGGACAAGGAGAAGGTGCGGAGCAAGGAAGAGCAATGATGAAATCTTGAATGAACAGTCTAGTCTTATATGTCCGCTTACAATAAACACAAAAGAAGGACTTGCCATATGGTCAAGCCGGCTGTGAAGCCGTCCCTGTAGGACCCACAAGTGTAGAAGTCGTCCGGTGTGGAGAACGGAAGTGGCTGCTGGCCGAGACGCTAGCAGGCAGGCAAAAGCTTACCTACCCGGTCTTCCGTTGACAGCCCAACCAGATAGAGGGAGAAGCAGAGGACCAGGACCTCATGCAATGTAGTGGGACCGTGCAGTCGAGTGAAGACACACATTTTGCAAGGAACAAAATTCTGCAGAGCCACCACAGCACAACAAAGAACGGGGCCGAGACCGATCGTCAGCGACCCTTAAGTTATCGGGGTTTGTGGGGGCACAGCAGAGTCATGGAAGACTCTTAACCCCCACAGAGCAATAGTGAGAAGGAAGCCCCTGGGGAGGAGAACACTTTAAGAATGCCAAAAACAAAACAAAAAGTGGTTAGGTCTGGGACCCACACCCACAAAAGAAGTTCTCTACGAGTCTTCTTTGTGGCAGTCCCTGGCAGGAAAGTGAACCTGGTCTGCCAAAGCAAAACAGTAGAGAAACTCTGGTCTGGGACTCACACCCACAAGAGAGCAGAAGTTCAATTCATCTTCATCGTGGCAGTACCTGGCAGGAGAGTGCACCAATCTGACAAATCAAAGCAGTAGAGGAATATGGGTCTGGGAGTCATTGGAGTCATTCTACTGGTAACCAAAGCTGAAATGACCTTCTGATACAAAGTGTTTAAAGATAAACAGCCTGTCTACCAAAGGAAAGTGCTGGAACCTTGTCTTTTGTGTTTTTTGACCCGAGGGAAGGGACCCATTCCCCTAAGAAGTCGTCAACACCTGGAAGTGAACTTCTATTCCCAGCCCAGAGAATGGGAGTCTTTCTTCTGGACCTGGAAGGTCTACTTTATGTCTAGTTTAGTTGTAAGTGTAAGGGACAGAGGATGGTGCACTGTTGATGGTGAAGCAGTCAGTAGGCTGTCGGCCACTCAGTTGCTCCACTCACCACCTATTTAATCAGTCCTCCTTAGGCGTCCTCATCACTGGTGTCCTCTGCAAAGAATGTGAAAAGACAAGGACCTCACCTGTTTGTCCCTGTTTGGGCCAATTGCTACTAATGCTACTCACCAAAAGACATCATCATGCATCTCCTCGCTCCACATCCCATTCCGACTCTCACTAGGGTTTGAATGGCCAAGTTCCCTGGTCAGCCCCGGCAAGCTCCCATAGCGACCCTCATCAATATTGCCCTTGCCTCATCCAACAGCCACAGACAACATGCACACACCCTCTCATGTTGATCAGTGCTTGCTACAGAGTTTGCTGGCCACATCTTGTCCAGTAACCTTGATGCCCTGTTCTTCACCGTAACATGGTTTATCCCATTCTCCCCATATGTTTTTGACGTTATCCTACCCCAACATCATCCTACCCCAAGGCTACTGCATTCTACATGCCGACCGACAAGGAGGGGGCAGGAGGCGGAGTGGCAATCATTGACAGGAGCGATTGGCCATGCTGCATCAGCCCATCTCCCAGAATAAGCTCATTTGCTGGTTCCCTCTATCACACAAGGAATTAAGCACCTTCCACCTCATCTACAGACCACCTCACAGGAGTGTCTTTTTAATTGCAGACATCAACTTACTTTCCTCTGTCAAATTAGCACATTCAGATAATGTCTTTCTCTGTGATTTTAACGTCCCAGAGTCACAGGCTGACAACCACTCTGGAAGCACGCTTTTCGCACTTACCGCTTCCATGGACCTTGAGCAAATGGTGCTCTGTCCCATGCACAACAAAGGCAACACCCTAGACGTAGTATTGACATCCCCCCCCTGCATCACCTGTGCAGACAACCCTATCCCACTTGACTAGTCAGACCACGCCGCCATCCCATTATTAGTCACCCACTCATCTACGGCTCACGGAGGTCAGGCTAAACGCCCCCTCACTCAACGCCGTTCATTCAAAACCTTTCTGTTCAGTGAGCTAGAAGCAAGCATTGCAGACTTCCCCACCACATGGAATACTTCGGGCCTCCTGGAATAATTCAGCAACTCCACCATCATTAAACAATTGACTGGCCTGTCGCTAAATGCGCTCCTCGGCATCATCAATGCCTCACTCACCGAAAGATCTTTCCTGGGCACCCTCGAAACTGGTCTCATACAACCTCTTTTGAAAAAAACAACTGTATATCCAGATGACTGGGCCAACTATAGGTCCAACGATCCTCCCGTTCATTTATTTTAAAAGTATTTTATTGGCATTTTTAAACAGATTTACAAGATCTTATGCAATATGATAATGCATGATCATGGTGCGATATTTTGTTCTCAGTTAACAGTATATAAACATTGAGTCTGCTGCCTTACGCATTGTTGCAGACAGAAGTCATATTGTGTATTCAACAACAGATGCTATTCAGCCATATCTACTCCATAGTGATAATCCTGTAGACCGCTGGACTTTGACTCGAGCATGGTTTGATTGCTTATGGTTAGGGGCACAAACTAAAAGCTGGACAGATAGTGTGCAACCTACAGCTTGCCCCTTTTGTCAGTGGCCGGCGGAGGATCTCCTACACTTTGTATTGTTCTGCCCACATTATATAGACTTAAGACGGAGAACACTTTTGCCACTACTCAGATCGGCCGGCATGTATCAGGCTAAGCCTGCCTTATGTTATTTGCTGTCGGCAGCTACGATTCCAGTGGCCTGGGGTATGGTGGATTATTTGAGACGGGCCTGGTATCGGAGATCCAAAACCGTGGCACAGAATTTAATTGAGCTCTGAAATTTTAATCGTAATGAATTGTTTGGCTGCTCTCTGGGGATATTACCTGATTTACACACATGCACATTTTAAATCTGTATGTATTGTTTGTAAATTTATACTCTAGATATTTTTTAATACGTTGAATTGACTTTTGCAATTTTTATTCTGTTAATGGTTTATGGATAATTTGTTTCCAAATAAACTTTTATGCTAAAAATAAACATTAAACAACAATTAACGATATCTGTCCTCTGGCTACTTTTTGTTGACGTCGGTTCCCAGTTCACCTTTTGCCACTTTTTTTGAGGTGGTGTGGTGTTGCAGGGCTTAGGGGTTCCGGTTTGGAAGGGGGCTCTTAGGATGCGTAAACCGGTTTGTGTTGCAAATGCGTTCTGCACTGCTAGAAGGTTCATGGGGGTTTGTGATCTGCCGAGAAGTTTATGTCCCTTATTAGGGCTTTCCATGATTCGAAAGTGTTGTTCCTGTCGCCTTCCGCTCTGGTGATTTCTGCGTTCCAGGCACTGGTTTCTGCTTCTGTCCATCTCTCCATCTCCTTGATCCAGGTTTCATATCTCGGTCCGCTGGGCAATTTCCATGCCATCGCTATCGCCCTCTTTGCGAGGATACACGCCATGTCCATTAGCCTTATGATGTGTTTTATTTGCTTGGTCTGGGGAATGTTCCTAGGAGACATTCTTTCGGAGTCCATCCGAATCTGCTTACGCCCGCCTTTGCGCATGTCCGCTCAGCTTTGTCCCAAAAGCTCTGCACCCTGTGACAGGTACAGTACATATGGATCATATCTGCGCCTTCATTGCTGCACCAGGGGCAGTGCGATCAGACTTGTTTGTTGAAGCCAGCTACCCTGTGCGGGGTCATATAGGTCCTCTATAGGATGTTCATCTGTATAAGCCTGAATCTGGCTTTTCTTGACACCTCTTTTGGGTATATTAGCGCTCTCTCCCATTTGTTTTCAATCATGGTGGTGCCCAGGTCTTTCTCCCATCTTTCCTTTAGTGACATGCTGCGGGAGTTGGGTCTGTCCACTATTTACGATCCTCCCGTTCATTGGCAAAATCTTATATAGAGGTTAAATAGTATAGGTGCCACAAATGAGCCTTGGGGAAATCCAACTGGTGTGCTAAAAGGTACAAAGCAATAATGACCCAGTACCACCAACTGCTGTCCGGCATTCAGAAATGTTGACAGCCATTGCAACACAAGGCCTCTAATTCCTATCCGCTGCTCTAATGTGTCAAATAGAATGTTATGATCAATGGTGTGGAATGCAGCTGACCGATCCTATAGGACAAGCAAACAAGATTCACCGACAGCCAGAATCTTATACACATCATCCAAAATGTTTATAGTTGCAGTTTTCTGCACTGCATCCTGAACGAAAGCCTGATTGGAGCGGAGATAAGAGGTTCTGATTGGGGATCCACTTGATCAGCTAAGATACTATTTTCTCAATGAATCTGCCTAAGAATGGAAGGGAGGAAACAGGTCAACAATAGGCCATGTCTTTGATATCCAGGTGCTTTTATTAACAAAGGAGTCATAAGACCGACTTTCATAGATTTTGGGGAGTAGCCCGACTCAAGAGATAAATGAACCAGATGTTTACAATATTGAAGAAAGGTCAAGAAATGTTCTTTTATCATAGATGCTGGAAAGATGTGGTTTTGGTCTTTGTCATCAGGGTCTTAAGTTTGACATCATGTGATAGTTTGAAGGAGGCCCAGTAGCAGTTTGCTATACAGCTAAGACTGCATCGTCTTGAGGATAGTTTGGGATTTTCATTCCGAATTGTTAGAATGTTTTCTGAGAAGAACAAAGCACATTTTGGACATTCCTCTATGGAGGTTCTAGTTTGTATCATTGGCAGTGGATTCTACATTACTCTCACTAGGGCAAACAATGCTTTTGTTATATTTGCTGCTGATTCAATAGTCAGATCGCAATAAGAACGTTTGGTCCCTTTCAAAAACTGAGTGATCAGTGGAATTTTAAAATAAGATCATTCCTCTGAAGAGTGCTTAAATATAGACAGCACAGCCAAGTAACCTTTAAAGGTGGGACCCGAAGACCCCTGTGGGCCAAGGAAAGCAGGAAATAGAGAATCTCCGGAATCGAGCACTGAAAAGGATCCACATTCCTTCCTCTGCACCAGTCGCAAAACCTACGACAACGATTCAGGGACTTCGTTGCCGGTCGTCTAGCCGAAAGAAACACCTCCATTACGTCATCCCGAAGGTCCCAATCTCTGTATCTCGACCTCTCAGAAACCATGATTGAAGGTTGAGTCTCTTCACCTCCGGATGGAGAACCCGACCTTCCTCCCGCGAGAGAAGATCCTCTCTGAGGGGCAGACTTATTGGAGGATAGATGGACATGTACCGAAGGTCAGGTTACCATGCTCTCCGGGCCCAATCTGGGGCAATGAGGATCATGCGCATCCGGAATCTTCCCACCCTGCTGAGAACTTGAGGGATGACGGGTATTGGTGGAATTGCGTACAGCAGCGGAAAGAGCCACTCCACTACGAACGCGTCTCCTAGAGCTCCTCTCGGACGAAATTCCATTGAGCAGAACCTTTCACACTTCCGATTGGCACCGGGTGCAAACAGGTCCACCTGTGGGTCTCCCCAAAGGGCGAAGATCTCCTGAACGACTTCCTGAGCTAGCTCCCATTCGTGGGAGACTGCGCTCTGCCTGCTCAGAGCGTCTGCCGCCATGTTGTTCTTGCCGGCCAGATGAAACGCCGATAGGGACAATTCCTCGTTGATCGCCCAGAACCAGAGCTGCATTGCCTCCCTGCACAGAGGCAGTGACCCTACACCCCCTCTTTTGTTGAGGTAATGCATGGCCACCATGTTGTCTGTCATTATCAAGACATTCCTCCCCCGTACAGATGGCAGGGAAAGCCTTCAGTGCCAGGTTGATGGCTCTCCGCTCCAAAAGATTGAGGTAAAGTCTGGACTCCGACGGAGACCAGAAACCGCTGATGGACATATCGCCCGCATGAGCACCACAACCTGTCTGGTATGCATCTGTCACCAATGTGACCTCCGGCCATGACTGCCAAAAAGGCTCCCCTCTCATGAGATTTACCTCGTCGGCCCACCACAGAAGATCCTCCGAGACCAAGGGTGGAACATGAAGGAGATCCGACAACCTGCCCGAGAACTGGGACCACTGAGTCCTTTGAGCCCACTGAAGGGATCTCATCCTCAAGCGGGCCTCTGGCACCAGAAAAATGCAGAATGCCATGAGGCTGAGCAACCTTAAGAATGCGAAAGCCGGAAGACTCTGGGCTTATTGAAACTGTGTGACCATTTGAAGAATGTGATGAGCCCTCACCTTGGTTGGCGGCCACATCCCCAATGACGTGTCCAAAATGGCCCCTATGTACTGAAGCTGTTGGGATGGTGTCATATGTGACTTCTTGAAGTTGAGGGAGAAGCCCAGCTTGTGAAGAGAGTGTGAGGTGACGCTTAGTTGATCCAAGGCTTATTTGGGAGAATGTGCCCTGATCAATCATCCAGGTAGGGGTAGACGTGAATCCCCCCTCTCCTGAGATGCGCTGCGTTCACCACAATGAGTTTGGTGAAAACCCTCGGAGTGGAGGTGAGCCCGAATGGCAGGACCCGAAACTGATAGTGGGATCCACAGACTGCGAACCTGAGGTACTTTCTGTGCTTAAGATGGATCGGCACATGAAAATAAGCATCCTGCAGGTCCAATGACACCAACCAATCCTGAAGTTGGAGTGCTTGAAGGATCTGAGAAAGAGTGACCATCGTGAACTTGTCCTTCCTGAGGAACTTGTTCAAGTAACGTAAGTTCTCCGTCCTTCTTGGGTATCAGAAAATAAGGGGAATACCAACCCTTGTTCCACTCCGCCACAGGTACCGGTTCTGTAGCATCTTTCTTCAGCAGGGCCAAAATCTCCTGCACAAGGAGCAGATCTGGAACCTTCAAAGAGTGTTTCCCCAGTGGATTGCTGTGAGGCTGTCGGAGACAAGGGAGGCAGTAACCGTGGGCTGTTGTATCCAGAGCCCACGCATCTGAAGTAATGTATCACCTTTCTTCGAGATGCTGTGACAGCCTGCCCCCCACCGGAGAACGATGAGTCATGGCTTCATATCTGCTTAGAAGCAGCCGTGGCAGCGCCGGAAGGCAAAGAGGCAGCTGCCTGAGTGGCTTTGGCACCCCTACCTCGTCCTCCACAAGTGCCTCTATGGAACCCCCTATGACTGGGCATCCCCTTCGCCTTTCCAAATGAGAAGTAATAGCAAAAGGAACCACCCCTCCATTGTTGTCCCCTAGGACGAAAAAACAGAGGTTGATGGACAGCCGTGCAACTTTTCAAGGCTCACGTCAGCCTTGCTGCCCAAACGATGCGACCCATCAAAGGGCATGTTGAGAAGACGGCCTGCACATGGGGTGCAAAACTGGACTTCCGCAACCACGCAAATCTGCGCATCAAGGTACTCGTAGCCATGGACCGCGCAACACAATCTGCAGTGAACAACCCAGACTGAAGGGATTCACACATGGCATCCTTGCCATCCTGCACAATAGCTAGAAAGCCAACCTTCCTTCACCTTCCGGGATATGCCCAGCCGCAAGTGAAATACAATTCCACAGAGAGTGCAAAATCTTCACCCAGGCACAGGTGGAGTTGGTCAATTTCAGGGCCATACTCCTAGCAGCAAATACCTTGCGCACCCATCCATCCATGCGTCCCTGTCCGGAGGGATGGAGGAGTATGCTGCTTGATTTGAGGTGGCTGTAGCCACCTGGACCACGAAACTCTCAGGACTCGGGTGGGTGGATAAGTAGCCAGTGTCGCTACTTGATGGGCGGTGTTTCATTGACAAAGACTTGTTAACCGCCGGAATAGATTCCGGGGAAGTCCAAGTAGCAGCCACCCTTTTCTGCAGGGCCACATGAAATGGCAACACCGGTCAGTGGACGGACCCTGATCCAAGATGTCTGTAAGATCATCTTGATCATACTCAACCTGGGGCCTGGACCAACCCAGGTACTCAGCCACTCTCGAAATCAGTCTCCTATAGGAGGAACCTGCATGCTCACCCGGATCAGGTTACCCAAATTCCATCTCAGGGGAGGTGTCGAGGCCACTGGCATCATGTAAGGACTGATGCAAATGGTCAATCCTACCATCTTCATCAATGAGACATTCCGGAGCATTAAGTGCCCCATAAGGCAGACCAAAAGGCACCATGTCACCATCAGACCTCTCCCCATCATCATCCTCATGATTGTGCTGGAGAGACTGGAAAAACTCCTTCCTGTGGAGAGGAGTGCACCTCTTTATCTGAAACTGGCTTCACAGTTTAAGTAAGCGCCTTTCTAGGAGGTTCAGAAGCCACAGGGGTGTCCATCGGCAACTCCAGCCCAGCAGGCGCTGACTGCTCCGACTGTATCAATGTCGTCAAAGAATATTTCGAAGGCCTCGAAGGTCCGACCCCAGGGAGAGACCCGACAGACTGCTCCGATGGGCACGCCGCCGAAAGCGTTGACACCTTATTCGACCGCCTCTCAGGCTTCAATGCTTTCCTGGGTGACGAAGACCGCGACCTGGACCTGGCACGTCTCTGGTGATCTCCCGATGCCTTGTCCAAATAGGACCTCAACGGTTCCCGATGTTTATCTCGCCGCTTACCCGTGCCCGAGGGCGTGCGAGTATCGACCGAGATCGACCCTCGCCGGCTTCAATTGAAGGCGCAGACAGGGCTGTGCCCTGAGACTGAAAAATCTGTAACATCTGCTCCCGAAAAGCCTCCCATTCCTCGGGGGTAGAGGACTTATTGGGGCACAACACCCTTTTCGGGTATCCGTCATCCGACGAGGACAGGGAAGGAGAATGGTGACGTCGCTTCCGAGACCGCCTCGACGAAGAGGACGAGTGGCGCGAACCTAGACCTGTCGGACGGCTCCTGACGAGGAGACTCCCTCGACTTGTCGGTCGACCTCCCAGCCGATTTGGGTTTACGGGGTTTGGCAACACGGCCTACCTTTAACTTTCCCTTATGCTCCCGCAAGGCCTTGGCAGTCAACGACTGGCACTTCGAGCAGTCATCCATGGCGTGCTCCCCACCCAGGCATCACAAGCAGACACGGTGCGGGTCCGTGATGGACGTCTTGGACGCACAGTGCCAACACTTCTTAAAGCCAGGCTGCGGGATTGTCGGGGTGGAAGAAGAAGAAGAAGACAAAGTCATACAATACAAAGTTGAAGACACAAGGCACGGAGGTTTCTCGAAGCAAACACATTTGCTTAAATAACAGAACTGAGGCTACGGGCGCTGTGCGTCCTACTTGTAACATTCTATGACGTCACCCTCGACGGTGACATCATAGAATGTTACAATTGTTAGAATGCCATTGATGCAAGGGCACCCTCTGCCGAAAAAAAATCCGAAGCAGCATAGCTGTGGACATCACATGTCCTAGATGAGGAATACGTTGGAGGAACAACCAGTCGAAAGAACATTATCAGATTGGTAAGTAACTTGTACTTCCCAATGTTAGTCCCACAGAAGTCTCCCTGACCTTTTGAACCTCCAATGTCAGTAGATAATTGCTGACACATCTGAAGAGAAGATGCCATTCTGCCAAAATACTGTACTTTTGTTTGTGTGAATGAATGGCTTGGTCTAACATATAGAAAAATTGAACTGGATGCTGATGAGGTGAAGTAGTCTGTGTGGATATTTGAGTGATAATGTGAGTGATATGGTCCCATTTGTATTCTCCAATGATCAGTTAGGGGGCTACTTGGGAAACTGTGTTCTGGAGGCTAATGTGGAGACAGGGAAGCTATTGAATATGGCATTTGCTGTGTCAGTGTGCAAGGGCTTGAACTGTGGAGAAACGTTCTTGCACACAACCTTTAAAACAGAGGGTTTTGGTAAATATAGGAACTCAGATAGCCAGCGCTTGAGAGCATAGCAGTGAAGCCTGCATGGTTCATGTTTTCCAGACTCTATTTAGGGTTGGAATTTGCATTTATTCAATTCAGGCGGATTAACTTAAATTTGTCCCATCAGAGTCATTTTGAGTTTAAAATAAGTCATGTTTTAATGCTACCCAGGATGATTGAGGCTTTCAATCTCTACATCTAGTAATATATTGAGGTACAGATGTGTTCCTTCTATGCACTTATATAAGAGTGTTATTCTGTCTGAGCAGTGGAAATGCTCCATTCCATCTAAACTTTCAAGATCACTAGGGATTGATTGGAACCTTTGTGAGGGACAGACTTCTGAGCGGACAACAAGTGGTGGGTGAGAACTTAGTTAAGTCCCTTTGGACATATTGTTGGCTATCAGTGAGGAAAGAGATGATACAGAGCAGTACACCGTCTGCGGTGCTCATGTGAGAAGATAGGGAGGTAAGCACAGCATGATGGGTGATAGTGTTAAAGGCTGATGAAAGCATTTGCAGGATCTCAGGGCAAGCATCCCGTATTATTGATTGTGAGAACATGGCCGACAATATGAACTAGTGTTTCTGTGCTGCAACAGGGATCGAAGCTAGATTGTAGGCTTGTGCAAAATCATGTTTCTCGAATTGATTATAGTCATTTGATCACCACTATTTCTTCCAGGACCTAAGGTGGACACGTGATGAGGAGATAGTTGGCAAGTCTGTCTGGGTTGACAAAAGATTTTTCGAGGAGTTAGGATTGGTCGTAGATTCAGCAAATAATGAAGGTGCATATGCAGAGTGAGGCATTGTTGATTACAGGAAAATGAGGAGAAGAGACGGAAGATGATAGAAACCGAAAGGCGTGATTAGACAAAACCATGTGGGGAATTGATAGGGTTGGAATCAGCGCCACAAGAAGATGTGTGTACTGTCTGAGATAGTGATGGAGAGGTTGATGTGTTGTCATTCATCTTAGATGTAAAGAGGTGATTGATGCTGGTGAATTTTTCTGACAAATTGACCAGTGATAGAAAGTTGACCAGAGTTGATGTCGTGATTGGCGGCTTGAAAAGCAGTTAAGCTTTGATGTTTCACAATTGTTTTATTTCTAATTTGCTTATTGACATTAACACAAAGACAGCATAGCCTTATGAGAAAAAAAAATATATATAGTATGTTCTTTAAATATATAATCTGGAACCATGTATTACTGTTCACACAACATATAACTAATGAATAACCATGCATGAAAAGAAAATGGAGCCATTCGGAGCAAGTACAACGTCTCTGTGATGGATACGGTGTATTCTTAGTCTCTTTTGTTCATCTACATCCAAGGAAATTGACCAATTATCTCCAAATGCAGATGTTCTATTCTTATTTTTAAACACTACTTCGTCTAATTCTGTTAGTTTTTTCATTTATTTGAGCAAGTCTTACATTTTTCTGCTGTGTTGTAAGGAACTCATGGTGGCAACAGTAAAGACTGACACAAGTAATCACAGTTAAAGGGTGTTTATTAAACCGCAAAGGTAGTTGGAAAAATGCCTAATCTAAACCTAATTCAAAGATGGGAGCAAGCTTCGACTATCAAAAAAAATATAAGGCAGTCCTTGTGGCGTGTTGTAAAATTAAAAGTGCCTATACTAAGAAAAACCTATTGCCAATCCTTACTCTAAATACAGAAAGAAGTGTGGGATAATGTTCACAAGAAAGAAGGAAGTGTTCACAAATAATAACAAATCAGGATGCAGTAGTCGGGTCTCCCTTCCCCACATTTTAAGCATGGGGCAAGGTAGGATTCTGGACCACAGCACACGCTCGAGCTTTCCCAGCACGAGCTCACAGTTTCGTTCTCAGCAATCAGGGCTTTCGGCGGTTAAGCCTCTTTTCTATAAAAGTCTCTTGCCGCCGCGGATCTGATGTATTCAAAATAATAACCAAAAAGTTCCTTTCTGCTTGCACGTTGGGTGATGCCTTTCACCCTTAGGAGCCCCCTCTTCTGGGACAGATTCCTAGAAAGTTCCTTAATGGTACCAGGATCTCCGATATCTATGTTTTCTTGCTTTCAAGGTCCTGATAGGTTCAAAGTAAAAGTTTCAACAAAAGGTTCGAGAGTTCTTCTCAGGTTTATTTGGGTGCAAGTTCTTCACCCGTGGTTTCCCCCTCTTCCGGGCTCAGACCTCTCTTGAATCTTGGCTTTTCTTTGTCTGCTCTCACTCTGGCATTGCATGCGTTCACAAGGCTTTGCCTCTTGTACTTTGCTTTGTTGCATTCAGAGGTCGTGGGTGTCAGCTTCTCACCCTTGTATCCCGTTCTGCTGGGCACAGATGCGGCTCGACTGTTCGCCTCCCTCGAACGGGTTCACTATGGCTTTCAATGCAAATTTTGTTGGCTTCCCGAATCTTAATGTCTTTTTATACACTTCACTGTGGACATCTCTTGGCATGGTTCACTTTTGTCAACACACTGTATTTCGGAACTTTAGACTTCGCTCCCTCTTCATCGGCATCACTCATTCGGGTTCACTCTTGCCAATCTTGTCAATTGTGCTTTTTCTTGTTCCACTCTTACGATGCGGGATTCACTTCTCTTAACTTCACAATCATCTGTCAGTCAAAGACTTACGACTTTATAGAGGACTTTTCAAGTCCCCTGTATGACCACCTCGACCCTCTTCTCGCCTTACCCAAGGCCCTCTGGTATTATTGGTTTCAACAATTGGGTAATCGCCCAAAGTTTACGGAGTGAGCACCCACGTGGTGCCGGACTTCTCTGTTTGTGGTTTTACCCCTTTTTGATATCAACAGTTCTTTGTAACTTTACACAGTTCAATTAGCCATTTGCTACTTTCTTTCCACGCAGTTCGGTTTCTTATTGGTTCTCCCCGTGACTCACCGGCTTTGATGAACTGCTTGGCTTTCATCTCTCTGAGGTCAGGGTTTTCAGCAGAGGAGGGTCTCGTGTAACATTGACATCTGCTGCAACACACTCTGGCTATTGTTCATGGTCATACAATTCCTTCTGCAGAGGTTTCATAGGCCTTGGTCAGAAAGAGCAAGGTTGCTTCTCTCCTTGTTACCCACTCGGTATGCGCCATCTTTCTCATCCTCTTGAACTGCCATGCTGAGTTAGCTCTCAGGTTGTGCGGTCTGCCTTGCCTGTATTGCGCTCATAGGCTCCACCTTTTATCCCTGTGGGGCAGGGAAAGGGCCATCATGTGTGTGCGGTTCTGGTCAAATGCTGAGTTTGTCTGACTCTGGTGTTGTGACATGTTAGGTGAACTGCTGTAGGTTAGTCTGTTGTTTTTTATGTCGGGGAAAAAGTGTTTCTGTCGGAAACAGAAGGGGGTTAGAGTTTCTAAGGATTTTATAGGGATGGAAGGGAAAAGGGTGTTATCTGAAAATCTAGGAAGTAAGAATGGTAGGATTTGGGAGAAAAATTGGAATAACCAGGATTGTTATCGTGAAAGGAACAGGGGGGAGGATTGTGGGAACTGTAGTGTTTAGTCCAAGTAGGCTGGATGTTCAGGAAGAAATAACCAGAGCGATGTGAAAAAGAATGCCCGGAAGTGTTCGTGTAGGACGCAGGAAAACAGGGATTCTGGGATTGAAAATCAATGGCTGCAACCGGGCTTCAGATTTTAGGGTATTGGTTCTGTATGGAGAGGTAATTGGATCTGGGCAGGAGGGATTTAATGGGAGGAAGCGAGGCAGATATATTATAGCCTACAATGGTCTCAAGGATATAGTGTACCTCTCCTCCTTCCTCGGCATAGTACCGCGTCTCACCTGGAGCATAATCCTGGGTTTCCCTACCCAGGTAATCCTCTCCCCTTTGTCTACCCCTAGGGTTTGATTTTGAGAGAGCTGATTCTTCCTTGGCCTTCTGAATAGGGGATTCCCAATATCTGTTGGGGAGAATACCCTCAAGTTTCTCACAGTGCACATATTTTGAAGTAATACTTTTTCCTTTTAATTTTATGAATACTAAATAGTTATTTTCTTGCCTTCTAATAACCCTTATTTATTCGTAAATGGTAGTTATAATTTGTAAAAGGTCAACAACAGGTTTCAAATGTTTGCCTTCTCATATTTTTAACACTTACTGTTCGTATTTATTCCAGTATCCTGCTTCTTCTCAACAGGAAAGTGTTTCTAAATGCCAACTTGTACTTCATTTGCTTGTATGTGTAGGTCTGTAGATGCCTGTTGACTAATAGTAAAATCCTTGTTTAAATGCGTTTCTTTGTTGCCCATTGTGACAGTTAATGTATGAAATTACTCAATGTGAATGAGAAAATGGGGTCTGTCGAGGCAAAACATCTCTTCCAAGAGGGATTTTGAACAGTATGCTATCTCTGGCCCCCTAAATGTTGTTGTTGTTAATGTTAAAGGTATTTGTACCGCGCACCGTCACCACCAAAATGGTCCCCAGGCGCTTTGGCGGATCTGAAAAGGAGAAAATGGTGGGGGTGGAGGGTTAGTAGGGTGTAGTTGGGAATAGGAAAGTGGGAGTTATGTTGTGTTGGCAGCTACAGTTTGGTATGCACCGTTATCTGAGCTTAAGCTTGGTTTACAGGATTGTGCAAACTCCCATGTGCTGTTGTTCCTGGTTATGTGTTAGTCTGTTGTTGCAATGTGGTGAAGTGTGTGTGGAATGCTGTGCAGAGAGATGGTTGTCTGGTTTTCTGTATGAAAGTTGTATGAGGAAAGTTGAGAGTTGGGTTAGCAGTGGGAGTGTCTAAGGTGCACAATCTATCTAGATGCAATTTAAATGCTTAGAGCACAATCTTTCTAGAAGCAATATGTGGCTATGGGGCACAATCTATCTAGATTGTGAGAAAGGAGTGGTCCATTTTCTGCCTGATCAGCACAAGGGTATCCAAGTTCTCAATCCCTGCTTCCCCTCAGCCGTGTGTGTGATTCCAATGGACAACTAGCCCAAGAAGTTGGAAGTATGCACCATGTTTGGCACCATCATACCTGGCAGAGAGGCTTAAATGGTACCAACCATGCTGCTCACTGATATCTTCTGTTAAGCTACTAATCGTTGTTCCATTGTCTCGATGTGCATTTAGAGGATTTCTGCATTTTAGAGTCTATGGTCTGTGAAGGCCTCTTGGAGTAAGACACAAACAACAGATCAGATTCTGAATTAAAAATAAAACACTTTATCAAAAGTCAGGATGGAAAAAAAGCCTATCTTGCCCTATAATAAGGTGTGATTTCCCTATCGAAATAAAACTAAGGAAAGTCAGACTCTTTAACTTAAGAATCTTTCTGTGTCCAAAACCTATACTTGCCGTCACAACTAATCTATATAATGTGTAGGGATATCAGCAACCAACTAAACAGGGTCCAACACAAATTTCTGAGCATCGCCCGGCTCGCAGCTTTCTTTCAGCTCCCTTCCCCAAGTATAAAACAGTTCCAACAAAAGTTTCAAAATGGTCTTCATTAAATTCTGGAAAATATAGTTTTGAACAATACTTGGGGATCCCCTCCCCAAATTCAAAATAACACAATTCCAAACACAAAGGAGTCTTGACACTTTGCCCTCCAAACAATAGTTAGGTTAAGCCTAAGGGTTCCCTTCCCCAAGACTCAATTTCAATGTCACCAAAATATTTTAAGTCTTCTTCAAGTTCTGCACCACACTACGCCCTCTATTGTAAGATTGGTTTTTGTATAAATATCTGGACTGATAGTCAAACTTCAGAGTTGTAGTTCATTCAGTTTTCAAAGTATATTTTTATTATGTACAGTGTCCTTCCATTTTGCTCTGAAATATGTCTCTTTGATTCATTGTTAAAGTTCTCCTCCAGAGTTCCATTCCCCCTAATGTTCAGCATATGGTGGGTTGACTTGCATTTTTAAAGTTCTGTTCACTTTAAGATACAGTATTTATTAGTTTCACTTAAGTTAACAGTTCTATTTACTTGAAGGTTCAACATACATGGATTTTACTTGGTTTGAAGTTTCATTCACTTCTGAGTTCGGCATATGGTGGTTTTAGAGCTCCATTCTTTTTAATCTCCATATGTAACAGTTCTTCTTGTTTATTAAGTTTTCATTTCGTTCAGAATTCAATAATTATGAATTTGTACTTCTTAAGGCTTTCATTTGTTTTGAAATTCAATAATCATGAGATTGTATAGGTTAAAGATTTCATTCTGTTCGACCCATAGCTCATTTCACACCTAATACCAGCGCACTCGCTGAAGATGGAGTGTCTTCTGGCCACCATATCCATATCGGCGGTGACTACACTCACTGTCCTGCTGGTCTATCGCCCCCCATGGGGCTGATGCCACATTCTATACCAATTTCTCTGACCTCGTATCTGCTCTCCAAGTTAACCATCCCAATCTTTGGGTGATAAGCGATTTTAATCTACGTGCAAACACTATTGCGGCTTAACAGGTCGAACATTTTCTTTCTCTAATGATGGACTTAAATCTCCTGCAACTAATCCACAAACCCACTCATCAGCTGGGAAACATATTGGACTTTATCTGTGCGCGTAAATCACTCATTACTACTATCTCCTCCTCCCCAGTACTCTGGTCCGACTACTTCCTGATCTTGTTTACTGCTGCTCTTCTGGGCCCTGCCTGCCGTCCTCCTAAGATGGCCACTCTGAAAAGGAATTGGCGTAAATTGGAACCCTCCGTCTGTCGGCCTCTCTTCATTCTCATTGTGCTCTTCATAATCCTTGCACACTGGAGACATTGGGCATGTCCTTTTTTAGTCATGGCTGACCAGCTAGCACTGGCCAAGATCTGTAAGGAAAGAGCCCACGTGTCCGAACTTTGGTATTCTGATGAGCTTAGATCCTTAAAGCTAGGCTGTCGCCAGGCCGAACTTAAGTGGAGGGCCAGCTATTCGACTGTCTCTCGAGCCGCCTTTCGCTCGGCCCTAACAACTTACGAAAAGGAAATTCTATCTGCTAAAAAAGCCTTCTTCGGTGAAAAGATTGAGGATGCTGTCAATAAGCCTAAGGTGCTCTTTGAGTTGGTGCAGTCTCTTTCCACCCAGACTAAGTCTGGCTACTCCATTGAGCCCGCACAAGCTCTATGTGAATCAATATCCACCTTTTTTCATTCCAAAAATGTAACTATATGTGAGGATATTAAAGCTAATTCTGCTGCAATGGCGACTAAGCAATCTCCCCCTGACCTACTCACTTCGAATACATCATGGACTTCTTTCCTGTCGTCTCTGAGCAGGCTATTTTGAAAGCTATTCAGGGCCTCAAATCAGCCTCTCCTGCAGATGCCATCCCTTTGGAGGTGCTTAAAGCTGTCTCGATGGACATTATCATTGATATTACAACGGCAGTTAACCTATCCTTTCAGGATGGGCTGATTCCGAGGTCTCTGAAACACGTTTGTGTGCTCTCTTTTTCGAACCCTGGTGTCCTAGCTAATTTTCGACCCATCCCCACTTCTTGCATCCCTGATTAAAGTTCTTGAGGCACTGGTTTCTCCCCTTTTGTCATCTTTCATGGACTCCTCTGGCTATTTTGATATATTTCAGTTTGGCTTCCGCCCTGAAAGAGGTACCGAATCAGTACTCAACTACGTATTTGATGACCTCACCTGCCTAGCCGATCAGGGCGGTGTGGGACCTTTGCTCTTACTTGACCTGTCGGCCGCGTTCGACACGGTTGATCATTCTACTATGATCTCTCATTTGTTGATCGCAGGCCTGGGAGGCCAGGTATTGAACTGGTTTACGGATTTTCTGACTGACCAATCTCAATCTGTCTTTTTACCTCTATTTTGCTCTGTCTATTGCATTGTTTTGCAGAGTTCCACAAGGATCTGCGGTATCTCCTATCCTCTTCTATATTTACATCCGCCCTCTTCTCCTTCTTATCATGTCACATGGCTTACGTTTCTTTTCTTATTCGGATGATGCGTAGATCTTCGTATGTTTAGATCTCTCTCATCCCGAAACTGCGGCCCGACTCAGGAACTAAATCTCAAGTGAAGGAAAATGTGCCTTGGAAAGTTAAAAAGTGATAGATGGGCCAAATGCATGGCAAAAGACACATGTGGCGTAAAATGCTGTTTTACTAAATACATGGGAAGCTACACTTTCTACTTAAGGGACAGATAACAGCAGCATGTACATTATCTTCAGATATTTAGATATCTGGAGCACAATTTTGTGATCCAGATATCTAAAGTCAAGCCAAGCTTATTGCATTTATAGGAAATTAAATATCTTCCTTTTCCTCATCCCAAATGCCAGTATGCAAAGAGAATTGGCCACTTGGTTTGAAAATGAACATGGTTTTCTCATATACAACTGGCCTGTGTAGGGACAATCCAGAAGTGATACTCATGTCTTTTGCAACTGTGAAATTAAAGAAATACATTACACGTGGACAGAAGGTCCAGATGACTTGTAAAATGCTTCCTGTAAAATGCATTGTGTGCGAGTTAAAAGCCATTTCTTGCAGAATTGTCCAAACGGCTGGGCACTTCTACTGAACTCTAACTTTAACCTCAAAGACCTTTCCTCTGCTTGTCCTGGAGATTGAGGTCTGGTTGTCAACAATCAATTGGGTTAATTTCTTTAAAAAACTAAGAAATACACAGCCTCAGGAACCAGGGTGGAAATGGATAAAGCCCTGCCTGTTTTTTCAGCAGAAGTGTCCTTGAAGTCAGAACACCCATAAAATGTGCATTAAGCTATTGCCAGGACACTTGGGAAGTCAAAGAGGTATAGGCTAAGAGAAACATGAGCGAGCATCTGGCTGGTGACGTGTTTATGGATAAATTAAACCTAAAAAACAGGTGGGGCTAGAAGAGTGAGTAAGGCCTGGGAGGTAGGGGTTTAATTAATAGATTAATTCATTTTATTGCATAAAGAGTGCATTGTAAATGCCATAATGCTCGTTCTAGACTTTTAGTAAAGGTGGCAGAAATCTCCTTTGAACTATGCCAACACGATTTTTGTGTGATAAACATAACAGAAGTTAAGAAAAATTTGATTTGGGCCTTCCCATGATTCCGAGAGATTTGAAAGTTGGTGTGAGGGTGAAGGACAAAATTAACGTTTTTATGATGAAGTGTCATATTTTTCACTGATGCAGCTCCTGAGTGAAAAAAGAAAAACTGTATCTCTGCATAGGAAGAGCGTGCCGACTTTGGATTAGCATCATCTGATTTGCCTTAAAATGTAGTTCTTAAAAATATATCCAAACTTGTAAAGATTTGAAAAATCAGGGTACTTGCCATGTTGATAGATTTTCACAGTTTAAACATGCAAAACCCACATGTCAGTTTGGGATGACAAAGCTTTCTCCTGCCTTAGCTTCCCTAACCCACACCCCTCAACTCCTTTTCCTATTAGCACACAGGTGGGAGGTGAGAACCAACCAATCCCTTCCGCGGGAATCATGACAAGTTTGTGATGTCATTTGCCCTACAAGAGGACCAGTTTGCATTAGAACTGGGCCTTTTCACTTTATTCCGAGAGGTGACCTGCTGCTGAACTCTTGCGAGAAACACCAAAGCACAGAGGCCCCACATCTTGCATTGGAGACCGGGACAAGGAGACATAGAAGTTGACTGGGACTCCTTGGAGGAGCCAGAGGGGACTATCCTTGACTGACACCCTTGCTGTCCCAGATGTGCCCTGCAGGTTCCCTGATGCCTGCTACAAGGCCTCTCCTGTAGGTAAAACTATCCCACACCATAGACTGTGTAGGCCCTGTCTTTTAACAAAGTATTGCTCTAGTTTCGAAGGGATTGGGTCCTCCGACGTATTCTATATCTATGACAGTAATGACCACAGCTGTGCTGCTTCAGAAAATTGTCTGTGTCCTGCGTCAATGATGTCGATACGCTGTCCTCGAGGGCCTCCATCGAGCCGACGTCACCGGATGTTATAAGTAGGACGCACGACGCCCGTAGCCTCAGTTCCGCTTTTTCCGCGAACGTGTTCGCTTCGGAGATCTCAGTGCGCCTCGGTTCTACTGAATACTGTTTTTTCGGTTCTTCGAACCTGTTTGTTTGTGTATAACAATGATGTCTTTGGCTTCTTCCACCCTGCTGTCGGGTTTTAAGAAGTGTCGGGTTTTGTCATGATGCCTACGCCCAGGCATCCGGACAAAGCCCATCAGCCCCGGGAGCAGGCATCAAGACATTTAGTAAAACCTCAGCAGCCCCGGCTAGGGGCTATCTGGGTTCAGTCCTGGCGCCTTACGCGCCAGGCTCATAGTAGGAATCAGTCCTGGCACCTAAGGCGGAGAGAAACTATAAGGGACGCCTGCTTTTTTGTCTGTGGTCTATCAGGCAATACAATAAAGCTAAAGAAAATTAGACCATCCAGACCAGAGATAACATCCGATTACTCTTTCAATTTGTAATCGTTAGCTATTTATTTTACAACAAACCGTATATCAAATTACACAATGACAGTTATATTCATATAAAATGTGGCTCTTTGAACCTAGAACAAACACATCCCTCCAAACAAACTTCATTCACAACTTCTTCATGCATTCATCATATTCACAAACGATAGAAAATGATATTTTGTTCATATCACCATAACAGTGGCAGTTAAAGCATTTCTTAATTCAAAACTTGATTGATTTACAATGTGTCCATCTGTCAACATTCAGAGGATAGAAAAACTGTTTGTCGACATGTTTCAGTTGAGTTCTTAACGTGGGCAATTAATTCCCTTTGTATATTATGTTCAACCTTCTTCAGGACAAGAGACGTTGGCCAAATCCGCGTAGTCTCACAGAAAAGTGGGGGTGTGTAAGGCAAAGAGGCCTTGGGTGTATAAAATAAAGAAAATACAAAAAAGATGTCATCTCTGTCTCATAAAAACCCATTTATTGAGTAACAGCTGTCTAATAGAGCTGTGTGTGAACCGGCTCACCTCCTCTGATTTTTTCAGTGGCTGGCGTGTCGGTTCAGTGGTATGAATCCCGACATGAAAAATCTCAAATAATGAGCTTCACGTCGTATGTCCTACAAAGTAAAGGACACATAAACTCTTAAAATATGGAAGGGGTATAGCATAGTATTAAAAATGAACATTAGTGAATCAGTACTCACTCAATTTGAATGGATGGGCTCGAAAAAGTAACCGAGCTGTGGGTTCAAGCAAACTGCAGAGGAGGAAACAGAAAGGACAGGACTCATAAATCTAGGTGCTCCTATTTGCACGACCATGCATCGCGTTACTATTATCACAAACAGTACGAAAAGCTTACTTTAAAGGGTTCTTATAAGTGCCAGCTCCATAGAGTAGAATAAATTGAGGACTTGTTTAGTTCCCTGTAGTGAATCCCTTGGGAAAGAGTATCTGTTGCTGGTCAGTCACAGATAACACTATCACGAGGCTATAACAACAAACGCTGTGCGTGGTTTTAAATATAGATCAGAACGAGCACGAACTAGCATAGGCTATATCTGCTATTATTTACTTACTCAGTGTTTTCCTCGGCTAAGGTGCCAGGCTCATAGTCATTACTTACCTCAGGCAGACCATGCTGCAAATGACTCCAATCCAACATGAAGCCTGAAAGGGACTATTTTTCTACAGGGACTATTTTTTACTCGGGTGTGGTCCTAGGGACATCTTACCTGGGACTACTTTTGAGGCTATTTAAACCACGCCCGACCAGCAACACACGCTTCGCGTTATTCTGCATCCAGCAGTGTAACACTCACCGTGCCTGCAGCCTGCATCCAGTCTTCTGCCACGCCCGCCTCTAATCCGGAGCTCCTAAAACAAAGAGGAAAGAAAGGGACAAGGTTAGAAAACAAACTTATTTCTATTCCACACCTGATTCTGGATCCATCTTGTCTCCGGACCTGTAAAGAACATCATTTCTGCACGCGCCGCACCTCCAGCTGCAGCGCCGCGCCATACTCACCAGTCTTCACAGCATCCTTCGGGTCGGCGCTGCCTCCATCGTTTCTTCACCGAACTTCGGCACCTAGGAGACAAAAGAAAACCACAAGGTGAGCCGAGGGAACCAACAAATATAATTCTTACCACCATAGACTCACCTGATTTACCACCGGAGGCATCCTTTTGTGAGACTCCATATTTTCACATGCCGCATCTGTAAAGAGAGCCAAAACAACACGTTTTCCTCGTGCAACATTTACCGGACAGCGCTGGGTAATACAGACTCTTACCTGAGCGCCACCAGCTGCCACAAGAGCATCTTTTCACGAGCCAGCTGCAAGATAAGAAAGGAAGGGGGGAACAAGAGTGAACATCGGACATATTGAACTCTATGAACTTAATACTTACTGGTCCTCACCAGGAACCTCAGAGTCAATACTCTCCGGAAATCTCCCGAGCCTTCAAACCAGTGAAGTAACTGGAATCAACGCGCCCCTGCAAATCCACGCAGGATGGAGAACTCATCTTTCAAGAATATAAGGTGAGATTGCTGTGAGGGCATTTCTGAGGCGATTAGTTGGGGAGGACTGTGGGGGTGCCATCACTTGAATCCACAAGTGGCTAAATCCATCTCTCCACTTGCAGGAGAATATTTCTACGGGTTAAGCAGACAAGATTAGGAGGGCAGATCCAGTCAGTCATCGCTGCACTACACATCACGTGTGTGGAGACCGCAGCTGTCTGGGTCCGACCGACGCCCCTGTGGGAGCCAGGTGAGCGTTACAGGTTTGCGGATCCAAGATGTCGTTGACGGACACGCACGCCGCTTGCCTCTGGTGCCTCGGGGAGGACCATGATACGGATGACTGTGTCGACTGCTAGTCGCTTACATCGAAGGCCTTGCGAGAGCGTAAGAAGAAGCTGTCGGTGGGGTAAGGTGGCCAAGCCCCGGAAGTCGTGATCCACTGGACTTTCGACGGACGATTCGAGGGGCGACTCACCGCATCGTCGTCGTGAGTCCAGGGGTTCTCGGTCCAGGAGTCAGTCTCGCCATTCCTCTGCCTCTTCGAGGCACTCACGGAAGCGCCGTCACAGGTTGCCTTCCTCGTCCTCATCCGAGGACTCCGCCCGTCAGCAGGTTGCTTGTCCCAACAAGCATTCCACGCTGGATTCGTTCCAGCGCCGTCGAAAGACACTGGCTGTGAGCATGCTAGAGACGCCGCTCGTACGCCTTCGGGCTCGAGAGGTCATCGCGACCACCGGGCGCCTTCGAGGTCCCGGTCGGAAAAGGCTGGTCGCTCTAGGCATGCCCGTTCCAGGTCCCGGTCCTCAACGCCCTCGAGACCGTCGGAGCCTGTGAAGTCTTTGAGGAAGACACCGACGCCGAGGTCGTTAAGGGACTCTCTCAAGGCTCCGCCTCCGAGGAAGCCCTCGACGCCATCAGCGCCCACGCTGTCAAAGGACACGCTCGGGTCTCCGCCCTCGAGGACTGTGTCGACACTGTCAAAGTTGTCGGCGCCACGCTCAACGTCGACGCCGATTCCGTCGACGCCCCCGACACCTTTTGAGGCTGCTTTGTCGGAGGTACCCTTTGGCATGGTGGAACCCCCCAAAAAGGCTCCGGCCAAGGCAAAACATTTCTTTGCCCCTTTTTCTGTGCCCTCATTCCAACCTCTGGATTATATTTCTGAGGTGGATAAAGGATCTGAGGAAGGTATGGTTCCTGAGGAGGTACCTGACGAGATTTTGTCTGGGCATAGCCAGATTGAAGACCTGCGGCAGTCATTGCACGATGCAAGTAGTCTGGACACCTCTCCGGAGGTGGAGTTCTGTAGGCCTGAGCCTGGCACCCATGCCGAGTCCTCGTACCGGCGCCTTATGTCCAGGGTGATGGAATACTTGGGGTGGTCTGCGCCACCAGTGGATTTTCTGCAGGATGACCTGATGGATATCCTCGACCAAGGTCCACCAACTGACCCGGTACTGCCATTCCATATGGCCTTGCAAAGAAGGGTGCGGCGGCTTGGACTGCCCCGGAGAGTCTCCCGGCAGTGAGCAAGTCTTTGCCATGAAAATACTGTCCAGCCGCTAGCGACCCCTGCTTCTTGACCACGCACCCCACTCCGGAGAGTTTGGTGGTGCAGGTGGCTACGGCCCCAGCAAAGCAGGCGTCGTACCCTACCATCCCTCCTGATGGGGACGACAAGCATTTGATGGCTGGGCGAAGAAAGTGTTTTCTTCAGGGGGTATGGCTTTGCAGGCAGCCAACTCTGTGTGTGCCTTGTCACGTTTCACGCACACTCTGTGCAACTGTATTTCGTTAGCGGCTGATCATATTCCCGAAGGGGAGGAATGGGATGGTTTTCTTGCCATGGTGCAGGATGGCAATGATGCCATGTGTGAGTCCGTTCATTCGGGTCTGGACATGGCAGATTGTGTCAGCCGGTCCATGGCGGTGAGCACCGTAATACGCAGGTTTGTGTGGTTTCGGAAGTCGGGGTTTGCTCCTGATGTGCAAGCCACGCTCCTCAACATGCCCTTTGATGGGGAACATCTTTTTGGCAACAAGGCTGACGAGAGCCTTGAGAGGTTGCAGACCTCCAAAGCTGCAGCAAAGTCGTTGAGTGCTGCAGTTCGCCAACCTACGCCTTTTCGTCCTAGGGGACAGCAATGGAGGGGAGGTTCCTTTCGATACTACTCATCCTTTAGTAAATCGAGAGGAGCTGCAAGTCAAAGGGGCCACCGTAGGAGTGCCAGAGGTGGAAAACAGGGTACTCGAGGTGCCAAGGCCGCTCGGGCAGTTGCCTCTTTGCCCTCAGGCACTGCCGCAGCCGCTTCAGCTCAGTCATGAGGCCATGTCCCATGGTTCGCCGGTTGGGGGGATGGCTGGCACAGCATCTTGTAGAATGGCGTGCCATTACTTCAGATGTGTGGGTTCTGGAGATCATAGCCTACGGCTACTGTCTTCCTTTCCAGCAGAGGCCTCACGACAATCCACCAGGGAATCTCTCTTTGGAGAGTCCGGATCCGCTCCTTGCGCAGGAAATTCAGTCCCTGCTGGAGAAAGGCGCTGTAGAACTGGTGCCTGTAGCGGAGAGGAACAAGGGATAGTATTCCCCTTAGTTTTTGATTTTGAAGAAAGATGGGGGATTGAGACCCATCATGGACTTGCGCGGTTTGAACAAACTTCTCAGGAAGGACAAGTTCAAGATGGTTACTCACCTCTCAAGTCCTCCAGGCCCTTCAACTTCAGGACTGGTTGGTGTCTCTCGACCTCAAGGACGCTTACTTTCATGTGCCGATCCATCCCAAGCTCAAGAAGTACCTGAGGTTTGCGGTTGGTGACTCGCACTTTCAGTTTTCCATTCAGATTGACCTCCCCCCCGAGGGTTTTCACCAAGCTCATATTGGTGGTGGCAGCGTATCTCAGGAAAGGGGAGATTCACGTCTACCCCTACCTGGACGATTGGTTGATCAGGTCGCGCTCTCCTGAGCAAATCCTGGATCATCTGTCCGTCATCTGCCACTCCCTTCACAAGCTGGGCTTCTCCCTCAACTTAAAGAAGTCCCACTTGACGCCAACTCAGCGGCTCCAATACATCGGAGCAGTGCTTGACACATCCCTGGGGCAGTGTTTTCCTCCCCAGGTGAGGGCTCTTCATAATCGGCAAATGGTACACAAGTTTCAATCAGCCCATAGTCTCCCGGCGTTCGAGTTCTTGAGGTTGCTCGGCCTCATGGCATCCTGCATTCTTCTGTTGCCAGAGGCCCGGTTGCGGATGAGATCGCTGCAATGGGCTCTCAAGATGCAGTGGTCACAGTCCTCCAGCAGGATGTCAGACCACGTTCAGGTGTCACCCTCGGTCGCTCAGGACCTTCTGTGGTGGGCCGACGAAGGCACTCTGATGAGGGGGGCTCCATTTTGGCTACCCTGGCCGGAGGTGATGATCGTGACGGACGCATCCCTCACAGGTTGGGGAGCTCATGCCAACGAGTTGACAGTCAGCGGTCGTTGGTCTCCGTCGGAGACCAGACTCCATATCAAACTGTTGGAGCTGAGGGGGGTCAGGCTTGCCCTGAAGGATTTTCTGCCGACTGTACGAGGAAAGAATGTCCTGATTCTGACGGACGACACGGTGACCATGCACTACCTCAACAAAAAGGGGGGGGGCAGGGTCACTTCCTCTGTGCACGGAGGTGATGCAGCTCTGGTTCTGGGCCATCCAGCAGGGAATTTCGATCTCAGCAGTTCATCTGGCCGGAGACGAAAACGAGAGGCCGGACGCTTTGAGCAGGCAGAGCGCGATCTCTCACGAGTGGGAGCTGGCTCAGGAGATTCTCCTGGAGATCTTCACCCTTTGAGGGACCCCTCAAGTGGATCTCTTCGCCTCCAGTGTCAACCGGAAGTGTGAAAGGTTCTGCTCATGGGAATTTCATCCAACAGGAGCCTTAGGAGACGTGTTTGTGGTGGAGGGGTCCTTCGCTCTGCTGTACACCTTTCCTCCAGTCCCCGTCATCAAGTGCTGCAGAGTTTACGGAGGTTCGGTTCCCGAATGATCCTCATTGCTAGTGCATGGGCCCGGAGAACGTGCTACCCGGACCTTCTCGACTTGTCCATCTGCCCTCCACGTCGTCTTGTCTACCGAGACGATCTGCTCTCACAGTAGGGGGTCAGGTTCTCAATCCAGAGGCCAGATCCTTCAATGTTCACGCTTGGTTTCTGAAAGGTTGAGGTATAAGGATTGGGACCTCCCTGAAGACGTGATGGAGGTGTTGCTTTCGGCCAGACGACCGGCAACAAAGTCGCTGTACCGTTGCCGTTGGAGAAAGTTCTGCGACTGGTGCAGCGTTAAGAATGTGGATCCTTTTTTATGTGACATTCCTGTGGTTCTGTCTTTTTTGCTTTCTTTAGCCCACAAGGGCCTGCAAGTGGGTACCAATAAAGGTTACCTGGCGGCGCTGTCCATATTTAAGCGCTCGTCTGAGGAGTGTTCTTATTTCAAAATTCCTTTAATTTCTCAGTTTTTGATAGGGCTCACTAATGTGTTCCCACCGTCACCTTTCCAGGTGCCCGGTTGGGATTTGAACCTTGTTCTACTATATTTTTAGTAGCGGTCACTTCTACTCGCAGAGTGAGTTACAGGCACTTTCAGTTAAGCCACCCTTCACTGTGTTTCATAACGACAGGTTTGTCCTTAGAGTCAGTCCTTCCTTTCTTCCGAAAGTGGTGTCGGAGTTTCATTTAAGCCAGAAGGTCATTCTTCCGGCATTGTATCCTCCTCCGCATCCTGGTAAGGAAGAGGAGAGGCTCCATAGGTTGGGTCCTAGGAGAGCTTTAAGTTTCTGCATTTCATGCATGTCCCGGGTCAGAGTGGATGATCAGCTCTTTATAGGTTACACTGGAAGGCGTTTGGGACAAGGTGTTACTAAGCAGACTTTGTCTAAATGGATTATCTTGGCAATTTCTGAATGGTAACGCCTGGCGGGTAAGGACCCTCCGGTAGGATTACGGACCCATTCTACTAGGGGTATGGCTGCCTCTACTGCCCTGCAGAGGGGTGTTCCTATTTGTAACATCTGTGAAGGTGCCACATGGGCTTCGGTCCATACTTTTGTACGATACTACTCCCTAGATTCTATCCATGGGCAGGGTCTGGCCTTTGGCAAGGCGGTCCTTTACTCTGCAATTTGATTGGGCATTCTAAATTTCTATATTCTAAATTCTTTTTCCCTCCTCCATACATTGGTACTGCTTTGGGAGTCTGTCATAGATATGGAATATGTCGGAGGACCCAATCCCCTCGAAGAACAAGTTACTCTCTTACCTGGTAACGTTCTTTCGATGGGATGGTCCGACAACCTATTCCATATTGCTCCCTCCCTACCTGCCCCGCTACAGAATTTCTTATGTGATTGCAGCTTACATTTCCGCAAGGCTTTCTGTGGTCATACTGGCAGTGGTTTGGTGCCACACGTTCTGTCGAGGACAGCGTATCAACGTCATCAATGCAGGACGCAGACAATTTTACGAAGCAGCACAGCTGTGGTGATTACTGTCATAGATATGGAATACGTCGTCGGACCATCCCATCGAAAGAACATTACCAGGTAAGAGAGTAACTTGTTCTTCTTTCCCATAGCAAAATACCCTATTTGTCTGTGTAGATCCTGAGCCTATTTAATTAAAGTAAGTCAATTAATTCCCCTATAGGAATCATGGGATGCATTTTGTTAGCATTCGAAACTAACAATAGCTCATGCCCAGTGTGTTTCGAGTCGTTATAGACATAAAGATTTGATTGACTATTTGTAAGAAAACCCCTGACTTTGTTACAGAAACGGGGCGAGGGGTCCTGAATCCAAAATAATGAATCCTCAAAACCCTGTTTCAAAGTGAGTGTGCAGGGTGCAAACAAAATTCCGAATTGAACCCCTTCATTTTAAATCGGAAGTGTGAAGCCTTGTATTTCCTTTGCATTTTTGAGGGAAATATGAAATTGCCCCTTTGTTGCATTGTGCTCTGACCCAAGCCTGTTTTTTTTATGTGGGCAAAACGATTTTTCCCATTGCTTTTCATTCCATCATATTGCATCTGTAGCAATAAGTGCAAAACGATTTTTCCCATTGAATCCCTTGTTCAAAGAGTGCATTTTCCTATCAGAACCCAAAACGATTTTCCCCATAGTGTCCTCACTCCCTGCATCTTGCGTTTCAATCAAAGGGGCCATACTAAATTGAGGCGTGGAAGGTGGGGGTTGCTGGGAGAAAAATACTGATTCAAAATTTCACCTGTGTTGTTTTATATAACCGAGTCATAAGTTGTGATTTTGGCTGTTGCCACAGCATTGGTGGCTGGTGTTAGTCTGTTTGTCAAATCCTGAGTCAATAAATTAATAAATATATATTCTTACTACACGCCGGCCTGGTTCCTAATTCATTATAAAACCGGTTATTTGTTGGGGTCGGGTGCGAGATGGGTTGGAGGCCTTACCAAACTGAACTAAAATAACACTGCTTTGTTGAGCGCCACCTTGCTTGCGGGGGGGGGGGGGGTGGGGAGGAACTCCCTGGGTTGAGTGTGACTGCATAATACACCACGACATAATGCAGTAGTTTAATTGAAAGTAGTACACTATCCTTAAAAAGTCCTAGCTGAGTTCAGCGGAGCACTGTACAGGGTGTGGGTACTCAGCATTTGGGCTGGCATCTTTTAACAGTAGTGCAGTACTGTGAGTCTGTGCATTAATGTGTGTGTCCATTGGGATTAGTCCCAATAAATAGAAGATTGTTACTTAAGAGGAAAGATGGATGGTATTGTTAAGGATTTCAATCTGGCGACACACACCTTGGTCTCGGCCTAGTATGTAGCGCATGACAAAAATGCCTTTCTCCTTATTGTATGCAGATTCAATTTGAGATAGTACACAACTCGTATCACACCCCCTTTTTCAAATATCCCGGGTCACAATGGACCTTGAGCCAGGCTGGTTGGTGAAATGCAATATTTATTTATATATAGTTTAAAATTCAAAAGAAATCATACCATTTTTAATATGGGGCTGCAATCACCAATGGGGTGATACTTACAATGAAAATGAAAGCAATGCGCTTGGTTGACCTTCCCCTAGAACATAGAGCATGGTTGAATAGGAGCACTTTTTTGATTTAGGAAAGGTAGCACCCAAGTTAGGATTTCCCCCTACAATGTTCCCTCACCCCACAGATAATCGAATTCTGAGTGGATAGAAAGAAGCAGCAGGTAATCAAGAATAAGAGGCAGAAGACAGAATAAAAATCCCTAAAAAGGCCTAAAATAACATTTCAATTTTAACAAATAATGTGTGGTTAAATTATAATATACATATGTTTTTTCACAATCGCATGTAGGTCATATCACTGGCAATCACAAGGCAATGGATCAGCAAAAGGCATACAATTCAAAAATGAGTGGAAAATTTAGAGCATGCTGCAGCCAAATGACACGTGGGAAAACGTGCAATTTTCTCAATTCCCGCTTTAAATTACCCTAACGGTTTTTAATAAAAACGGGTGAAATACTCTGATTTGGAGTGAGGGGAATTTTGGGTTGGGGCATAGATATATATCACAGGTACACTATAGAGTTGAAAATAGGTCTCTATCTATGGAACTGGAGGAGTTATGCAAGATATAAAAAGGTACGCTTTGAGTAGAAGGAAGCCATGAAATAGAAAAGGAAGTCAGTTGTGACAAGAACAGTTTTACTTTAAGCTAGAGTATTCAGACTAGGCCACCAAAGATGGACACAGTAAGATCCAAGGTTGATTCGCGAGTTCAACCCTGTCACCCCAGCGCCCAACCCTAGCGGAAACCAGTGCGATCACTCGAAATATGACTAATGGCTTAGGATTACACAAGACAAAATTGAAAACAGATGGCACTAGCACTTAAAATTTAAGGACAGGATGCGAGGATAATTCTAACAGTTTCAACAATTTATCGGGGTAAGATAGGATTGCTTAGAGAGTGGGATAAGGACAAAGGTAAGACAAGATAGGCTATGTATTTCTAATAGTAGGGATTATACTCACAGTCCACTTGCTAGTTTTGGGATTTTTGGACAGTCAACATGGTCGGGTCACCACACGGCTGGCGCGCCTGGCAAAAGACAGCTGGGCAAGGTCTGGTCACCGGGTAGCGAACAGCTGGGCAATTCAGGTCACTGGATGGTATTTCTCTTGGCAAAAGACAGCTGAATGGCAGGATTGCAGTGGGCCTGCAGGTAATGGGCAGCAAACCAGCCTGATTTCAGGATGCAAAAGGTACCACAGCTTTCCCCCCTTTTTGTTAATGGGAGATTAGTGGGTTTATTCTGGATCAACAGCATTGCTGGTAATAGGACCAGCAATGCCTAGGCCTTGTAGTTGGAATCAGCAAGATGGCTGGAGCAGGTCAGGAATGCAGCGCAGGAACTTCAGGAAGAGTGTCTGTCTAGAGTCTTGGCAGGGACTCTTACTTACAATGCATAGTGACATCATCAAAGTATATGGTGTGTCAGGCTTAGCTAAACACACATCTAAACCACTCGATTGATCAGGGGTGATAGTCTCCGCCTCGCTCTCAGCTGGTTGGATTTCAAGAGAATGATGTCAGATTCATGAAGTGAGTTTTACAATGTCCAGAAACCTCACACAGTTACTCTAGCTAAAATCCGATTTTGCCACAAATGGTACATTTATACAGTTGAAGTCTCTTAGCAAATTCTCTAAACAGGTTACCTATATTATGCAGACCATTGCAGTCCAACCCTGCAATCTGTGAGACATTGTTTCCAGGGACGTCATTTCACCAAAATGCCAGGGGTAGCAGAAGTGACATTACACGACCCTTGATTATATCACAGGAAGTGATGTCATTTGACCCCACCCCAAAGTGATATTGCGGGAAGTGATGGAACACGACCTTTCACCGTTGACAAAACAGGAAGTGTCGTCACATAGCATTGTAAACTACGAAAACTATAGTTACGATATCACTATAATGTGATGTACCTTTAATACCTGAATGGATCGCTGTATGTATCGTTAAGATCAGTGTGTATAGGCCCATATTACCAAATGGCTGTGATTGCAAGCAGATGTCCATGACCAAATGATAATGATGTGTTATTATATAGCACTTAACCTTAAGTACTTTACATAGAAGAAATATACACCCAATATCACCCAACCTATGTTGGTACCCATTTATCGATCTCAGAAGGATGAAAGGCTGAGTTGACTTTCTTTTCACATATCCTTGTCCTGGAAGTTCCATTGTCAGAGGGTTCAGCCTAGACCAGATTCTGTCCAACCTAATAATTATTCCTGGGGTGTTAGTATCTACTGAGAGTTTATAGTGGTTCACTTTCTTGGGGAAGCCTTAGCTCTGCCAACTGGAATAACCTGTTTTTGGAAGCCTGCAAAATCTAGCCAACACAGTTTAAAACCTTTATTTGGTCCTGAATCAAAAAACAACCTTGTTGAATAGACAGTCCATGAGTGTTTCCCAGCAGCCAACCCCTTCTCAAGCACAGACAAGCGTTCATTCAACATTTGATTTTTTTCTCAAAATAGGCATTTTTTTTTCTTTAGTTTGCAAAGCCCATTTTGACGCATGGGGTGAAGGCTGGCATTTCTTTTTAAATTAGTTTTTTGCATTTGCCTTTCCAATATGGTTCTGTAGCTGTAGCCAGCTTGTTTTATACAACAGTCTGTAAAAGGCAAAGGTCTCCATGAAATTGACATGTGCACAGAAAGCTATGATTTCTTTTCAAACAGTGATTTTGATGCTTGGTAGCAAAAGTTAAGCGCTTTTCCGTGCTGCTGAAATAAAGCTTTTGTGGATTTTTCTCAGATTTGGTTTGACAGGGACTGTCATTCAGAAGTCATGCTTGTCTGCTGGAGTGCAGTGTGAATGTAGATAAGCTTAGCAGGGTCTTATTAATAACATGTTGTGATAAGGAATCCGATGAAAATAGCGTCAGAGCAGCATCAATTTTAAAGGTAAAATGTTTCCTTTTTAATGGGGACTTTGGGCTTTCGGCAAAGCAGTGCTGCTTTTTCACTCTATTTCTTTTGTACATGTAAGAACACACTGACAAGCTCCCCCATTGTGTCCCCTTGTTCCATCCTGCCCAATATGTGCTTTACAAGATGGTGCAGGCATCTTTTTGTTGCTGCACAGCGCAGATTTGAGGCCATGGTGCTCACTGGAACTAGCGCAACCATTTTGCTGTTTCTGCTGAAGTGCAGCTTGGTTTTGGAGAAATTCTGTTCAGTGTGTCAATGTAGCCCACAGATTCCATATATTAACCTTTTACTCATGTTACGGATACCTGTTTGATACAAATAATTATTTTGGCTAAATGCTACTCTTTTTGATTTTGTATGTGTAGCAAAACAAGCAACACTTTTTCTTAGAATATTAGTTTGTACAGAAAGCAAGGTGAAGGTTTGAAATTCAAAACACTGAAGGGATTAAATCAGATGACTGTTATTTAAGCAATAGAACCCTCGCGTCGGGGTCATTACCGACTCTGGTAATGCCCCGGGGCCCATAGGTAAGGACCCAAGCGAAGGGTCCTTACCTATGGGCCCCAGGGCATTACCTGAGTCGGTAATGCCCCGACGCGAGGGTTCTCTTTCTATTAGTACACCGGCCCGCAAAAATTGCGTGACCGGGGCACTAAAAGCTTTTTTTTTGTCCCAAAACGCTGCAGCGTTTCGGGCGCTGCAGTGTTTTGGGAGAAAAAGGAAAATGGCCGCCGCCATGGAAAGGGAAAACGGAGTACGTTTTCCCTTTCCATGCCGGCCATCGGGAGCGGACGCGCTGGGAACACAAGTGTTCCCAGCGCGTCCGCTCCCGAAAAAGGATCAAAAAGAAGGTAACTGGGGTTGGGAGGGCGGGAGTGGGACGGGGGGAAGAGGGAAAAAAAATAGCACGTACCTGCGTCCCCGGTGGGGGACGAGGGAAGCCCCCAGCCGTGTGGAGGCGCAGAGCGGGGATGGCCCCGCTCCTAGTCTACACACGGCTCGAGGCTTCCCTCGTCCCCTGCCGGGGACGCAGGACCAAGAAGGTAAGTTAGGGGGCGGGTGAGACGGAGGGAAGGGAATTTAAAAACAAAAAAGACTTACCCGAGTCCCCGGCGGGGGGGCCAAGGCAGCCTCTCAGCCGCGGGGGGGCTCGGAGCGGGGATGGTCCCGCTTCGAGCCTCCTCATTGGCTGAGGGTTTGCCATGCCCCCCACTGGGGACAAAGATCGTGGAATCCCAATGGAGGGGTTCCCGGCCGGGTAGGGACCTGGCGAGAGCCAGTCAGAATGCTTGTTGCATTCAGATTGTCTCTCGCCGGGTTACTAATGTAAAATAACACAAATCTGTTAAGAAAAGTGTGAATACATCCAATGAAGTATTTCTGAGTCCACAAACTTCCTGCATAGGAAAACATGAAATGGTTTTCAACATGGGCACTGACATATGCAGGACACAATATTTCCCAACGTAACTGCTCTGGTGCATGAACATTTACATTTAAAACATGTGAGCCATATTATTTCTGATGAAGGGGATGTCCATCTCTGAACCATCACGTCACTGTCTGGAGAATATGAATTACAGATGAATGAACTCCATGAAAGTAGAGCATTGGTCTCAGAAATGAACCAATAGCCTCACTGTCGTTTCTTGAACAAGTGATGTATAGATTCATATACAAACTAATGTGGTGGTTTGGCTCGGTATCAAAGCCTTATAGGATTACGTTTTAAGCTGTGGCATACGAGCGGTTTAGAGGAAGTATGTAGAGGGTCACTATGGTAATCGCCTGCTCAGTGATTCATAAAGTGCATCATGGTGAAAATTCTGCTGTAGTGTTTTCCATTTTTATGAAGCTTGTGAAAGTGTGCAAGTTGGAGAGACAGTTGTGTAATGTGGCTTATAGGGGCTTCTTTTATTTCCATATTGCTTGGTGCATTGATGTTTACCCCTTTTATGTTGTATTACAATGTGATTAAATAATATAATAATGGGGCATGCAATCCATAACTATCAGCTGATCTGCAATGCAGAGCGTGCCTTTCATGATTATTGCATCATAAGGCAAGCTGTTTTTTCATGGGCACCTTTCTTTGAATAGTAAGATATATCTGATAATGTTATTCTTTACTTGTTTCCCAGCTGTGTGATAATGTTTCTATTTAGTGTTTGTTTTCCTTGTTTGGGATAACTGAGAGCTGTGGCATATAACGATGCATTTTATAGTGAACGAATCAGTGCATTATTTTATCAGGAGCAAACTTTGCTTACATATTTATGTTTTTCAAGATAGTGTAATTGTTCCCATGATGGGCCTTGTTCTTGCAGCTTGTGATATTTCTCTTTGATGCAGAGAAAGCCTTTCTTTGTTACCAATTGATCCTTGAGCAAAGCATTATTTTCATGAATACCATCGTGGAATGGTATGGCACATCAACACAGGTAACATAGTAGCGAATGAATCACTGGTATATTGCATTGTAGAACGTTGCGTGTTTCCCGTGCGAGGTACAACTTTGAACTGTGGCATGGAATGTAAAGGTTCATTATTGGTGAGTGCTGTAGTATGAAAGAACCGTTTTGCTTATAGGTTAATGTTTTGCTGTCATGATTGGGTTCTTGTTTCCATTAGGTTCTACTAGACTAATGGGAGTCTCGGATGGGTGTGTGATGGCTGTGGCATGTATCACTTTTGTTAAAACAGCTGTTGGTATTTTCATTTTGTATTTATATACTGAACAAGCTAATCCAAAATAAAACGCATTGATATTTATAGCACTATTACTAAACAATTTAAAAATGAACGCAATGGCGTTTATTCTCTCACCACTGTCCACCCGCTCGACTCTCTAAATTCAGCCTTTTATAATTCATCCGTGGGAACAAACAACCTGATTTACAGGAAGAAAGCAGTTGGTAATCCACACAAAAGGACTTAATGGGCATACAAATGCAGCCTGGCTGATTTCCGGATCATGTATGATGGGCACTGATCAGCGACATCAAATGATGAATGCATCAGAGGAAGAAGACACCTTGACAGTCTGGCTGGCAGACATTATGAGGAGAACATTTAAGAATGCTTTTCTACAATAAATGACAAACATTGACAAATCCAATGGTTCTGACTTTACCAAAGAACTATCCTCTGCAATTACAAAACCACCTTTGGCTTTAACAATTCTTCTTTTCTCTTAGCACTGAATTATTTCAGTTGCAGATTACAATGAAATGAATCCTAATGTGGGTAATGTCGATTGATAATTGATGGATATAAGCACTATCGTTGTTAGTACCACTGATCTTTTGTTGACAGAAGTTTACTCTTGTTTAAATAACATTATTTAAAGATTTCTCATATTTGTGTCTTAGATGCATATTTTTTAACAAATTATAACCCTAACGCAGCCATCGGGTCCTGGGTTGGGGGAGAGATTGGAATCGTGTGCTCCACTATGAGAGTTGCAATCACCAGAAAATGAGATTGTGCATCTAAAACATCCACTTTCAGGGTTTTATAAAATGTTCTTTTTATTGCATTAACATGGCTGATTTTATGTATCACATCAATTGTAGGATAGAGACAATTTTACCAAAACGAGTCTAGCAAAATATGTATTTTTACCTTTTAAAATTATACGTGTATACAACTGGCTTGCCTGTATATGATATGATATGTTGGGTTATTTATAACACACTTAATACCCAGAGGTATCAATCCCCGGGGATCAAACCTGTGGTGCTCCGTGTCGTCTTGCTTCCAAGACGAGCACGTTGCCCCTGAGCTATCCTCCCGCGACATATGGAGCCTGGGCATTGTAGGCAAATGCATACTTATTTTTCTCCCTGCTACATGTTTATTAAAATATGAACACCTAGCAAGACGCAATAAGGAGATGAGTAGAATTATAAAACAAAACCTTATTGGCAGAAATTAGCTACTTCCTCTAATGGAACCCACTGCTCTTTGGGCCTATGTCCGTTCAGTCTCGAAAACTTAAAATGAAAAAATACATTGAACAGTGTGGACTACTGAGTAACGAGCTTCTACATGAGTAATGCATTTTTATAAATTGTTCTTTATTATTATTTGTTTGTTATCATGAACACATCTCATCTTGCTAACATTATATTCAACATACACTAAATAGATAATGTACTGGCAAAAAGAGTACATCTCTCTAGCCTCCCTAACATACATGAATAGTAAAACAATCTTTCTAGCCAAAGCATTAATTCGTTTTCAAAAATGTATAGCACGGTTTGCTAATTAACATTTTCTTGATTAGCAAACAAACCCATTTGATTAGCAATGTTGTGCTACTATCTGTAATGCTATCAGAAGTTATTTGTACCCACGGCCTAAAATGAGCAACCATATAGCATGTTTGTGTACCGCTGTGGTAAGACATTAATGAAATAAGTCAGACCTTGCAAAATCTCTAAAATTTCACTGGACCTGCAGGTCAAATAACTTAATTTACCTACTTGCCCTAAGAGAAATTTGATCAGGCAGTCCTTTCGAAGACCACACTGACCCCATAGCATAAGTATCAGAGCTATGCTGGTTCACGTGGCTTTACGCCCAACCATCTTCTGGATTCTGAAAAAAGAATGGCAGGGACATTGGTCCTGTAAGGCAGCGCTCTACCAATCTGCATCAGTCTTTTTGATTTGTGATGTGTGCATGGAGCCTGTTAGGAGGCAGTAGGGTGGCGAAACTGACCTCAGGGCATGACATGTCAGTAAGCGGGCTCATCGAGTTAGGCATGGGCTCCTTATCTTCTTCCTTTCCTTTTTCCTCCTCTGGTGCCCCCACAAACCGAGGACAGCATTGAGGTTGACTTTAATTTTTTAATTTTGTATTCTCCATTCATTCACGAATGCCCAGGAAAGTGAGTGGGATCTAAGCGCCCCCGCCCCCCCATCCCAGGGTTGTTTTAATTTGTAAGCCATGTTAAGCCTTGAGTGGCAATTTAAGGCTCCAGGGTAGACTCGTTCTCTTCTGATAGTCACTCCAAGCACCAAAGAGGCTCACTAGGCATCTGTAGGTCAGGCGTCTTCATTTCTTTCCCATTAACATTTCAGTCTGCACTTGTGAGGTTCCATGTGCTTTAGTTTTCTTGGTTGCACTACTTGCAGAATACAGTTGGCAAATAATATCTATTACTTGCATTGGCCCCTATTGAAGAGCCAGCAGTCTATGATGTGTTGCATAGGGTGTCTATAGTAGATGCAGTGTGCACTGTAAAATGAGTTCAATAAGTTTCAAAAACATGTATTAAGAAGGATAAAAGGCATTATTTAATGAGACTTCAATGGCAGACCGAAAACTGAAGAAGGCAATTAAATACACAGTCATATTTCGAGCTGATAACACTAAGAATATTTGGATACGACACTTGGGACTCATAATCAGGGGTTGGGCGGTGCAGTAAAAATGCGGTGGTAATGCTATTACTGCCACATTACCGCTCCGCCCAATCCCGAGTTTGGGAGAAACTCAAGAGGATTCACCTCCAGCTCTGAGCTGGAAGTGAATGCGCCGACTTTCCACCCACTCAAGAAAAATTGGATTTACACAGCTAAAGTAACTTGGTATCCGGCGATAATACCGCCGGGCCAAGTTGCAGTAACAGTAATTGCGTTGGGCGGTATTCCGGCTGATTTACCACCGGGATACTGCCCAATTTGTGAGGAAGCCCTTTGAAATGTATACAGAAAGACGGCAATTATGACAGAAAAGGGTAGGCACACAACAATGAGCTACAAAAATGCACCTCAAATGTCTTAACATTCTAACAACGGTGCTGAGCCCTTTACAAGATCATTACATTCATCGAATTACAAATGGCACGTTGTGTTTGATTCTTAGAGCAATTCTTTGATGGTGTTGTGGTCATGCGAGTATTAATGTTAGCTAAACGGGGCCTAGTTTGTGATTTACAGCACAGTGAGCAGAGCATCGACTTGCCGTTGATTTTAGGCTCGGAAGCCATGTGTGAGGGTGCTCTGATCTTTATACAGCACGCGCGGCTCTGCATGTCAGAGTTCTTGATAGGCGGTATACGGAGAAGCGGTGTTCGGCTTGCCTGCCTGCCATATCCCGGTGGCTGCTTGGCGTTCTATTTTTACGTGCATGCTTTCTCTTTGGCGCCATAGCTTTGATTTTGAGGCGCTGCACCGCATTCAGCAGCCTAATAATTGCACTCCTGCTGCGCACCCAAGTGCCACTGGAGTTGGCTGCTCAAAGCTTTACCCCCCTGTTATCTTCCGGAGGGCTGAACTAGTTATGGCTTTAAAATTTTCCCAGACTGCTGCCTGAGTTTACTGGTTGTGCACTGAGGAGCAAGGTTTTTGACGTGTTGCGGAGCTAAAGCAGATCCTCATCCCACTTTTGGGGGATTATGACCAGGATTTGGCCTTTGTGAACAAGATATACCTCATCATTTAGGCATGGATGACCCATCACGGTGTATGTCTGAATGATGACAAAACGGAACTGACTATTCATCATTCATCATAGATGGCAATACTATCAAAGTAGCAAAAGAGGTAAGAACACTAGGTTTTTACCCCTACTCCTGCCTTTCTCTAACAAAGCAGGTGAGCGCGATGGCCTCTAGCACTGCATATACCTGCAAGCTGATTAGAGCAGCAAAACCATTCCTGTCCACTACCAGCTGCCTCACCCTAGTAAGAGCTCTGGTATTATCCAAACTGGACTATTGCAACGCAATTTATATAGGGTCTAATAAACATACGTTGCAAAAAATCCAAACCTTACAGAATAATGCCCTTAGAGCCGCAATAGGAATATCAAAAAGAGAGCATATCTCAGACATCAGAAGACAATCTAATTGGATCTCTACAGCGGACAAAATTAAACTTAAAACATTATCGCTAACATTCAGAAGCATTAATGATATAGCCCCCAAATACCTAACAGAAAGGTTAAAAAGAAAAACGTCCATTAGACCCACTAGAGAAGCATATACTAACGAGCTAGTTGTGCCACCATTCAAACTGAGTACTGCCGGAGGGAACAGCTTCCCTGTCAAAGCAGCCCAGTGGTGGAGCTCCATCCTGACCAATCTTATTCACACTTCACATTTAACTGCATCAAATGGCTCAATGAAAATGACCTGTAACTGACTTACACCAGGACTACTCTATTGACCAATCTGTAACTGAACGCTTACTAACATTCTCCCCACTAGCCTATTCCACCTTGCCTTTATTTCGCAATATATACTGTGTATACATATCAATGTAGAAATATCAGTGAATATAACCCTGCATATTACCCTCTGTACAAACCTTTTAGGGTAACTATGCTTCTTGCTGTCAATGTATTTTGTATTTACTTGTAATGTGTAACTGTAACTTGTAAGCTTAGAGTATTCTTGCATTTGCGCCCGGATACCTTCGGGTCGGGCACGCACTATAAATAAACAAACAAACAAATGTGCTTTACAGAGAACATGTGTATTGCCTGCGCATATGGAACATTGGGTGCTCTATTTATAGCGTATATTTTGGATTCCGGTTAAAACCGAATTATAGAAAACGGGATGTAATTGACGGGGTGCGAGTTACCATATGGATTTGCCACAGAGCTAGACAACAACTGTACATATATGCATTATGCGACAGCTGCAATTTAAAAAATTACATTTGTGCTAGAATTCCAAATTGTGTTCTATATTTTTCTCTTTGCGTGCTGTTCATGCAATTGCAATCACTATCTCATGAGTATAGTTCTAATGCGCTTCTTTAGATGGTAAGCAGGCTAGCAAATTCAGTTGCATTTTAAATGTACAGTACCCATGTAAAATGTCATGTCTAATTTATCCAATGTACATGCTGTAGCCTGGTGAGCATAGATGTACTACAGACACAGACCCGCTTCGAGCCACTTAGTTATGAAGACCAGGTATGCTTTATTGTACATATCTACAGTTGCTGTATTGTTCTTACTCTCTTAGTATATACATTATGCAATGCTTTTAGTGGGATTAGAAATGGAGAGGGGACTCTTGTTAGGGTGTGTGGCCTAAGTACACGTGTACGTAGGCCATGCCCCCTATCGAAAGCTCCCTCCCTTCGCCTAAGGGGCGAGGGCAGCTAAAAAAAAGTAGAGCTGGGGCGCACTGGCATTATTACCTTTGATGCACGCAGACCCCCCTTTTAAACAAAAGTAGGGGCTAGGCGCCCCAAAGGTGTGACTGACACCAGCTCACACCCAGCAGGCAGACTTTTCATTCAAGAAGCCATGTGGTGCAACACTTTAACCACGGGCTCCTTGAATGAAAGGGCTGCCTGCTGCTGATGGCTCTGTACTCTGAAACAGGAGGAGGGCTGGACTGCACAGCTCTCCTTTTCTTTCAGAGTAAATAACTATCACCCAGCATGAGAAGCCCAGGGGCTTCATGCTGGGTGATGGCTATGTACTTGGAAACAAAAGGAGGCCTGGGCAGTACAGCCCTCCTCCTGTTTGAGTATCGACCCATCAGGCAGTCCGCACTGCACGGCAATGCCCTTTTTTTGTTTTTCTAATCGGAAATGCTGACACCTGCAGGCAGCTTGTGTAACCGTGCAGCTGCTACACTGGCTGTCTCAGGTGTCTCAGGTATCAGCGAGTTTGGTGCTAGTCGGGGGTGGCCCCTGGAAGGGTCCCAGCTCCAGAGCCCTTTCTGGAGACTGCCGGGACTCAGCCTCCGGCTAGCTCCGGCCCACTTAAAGCACTGACATTATGAGACCACCCACCGGCCATCCTCTTGCACTCCAGCTTAGGCCCCCAGCTGACACATTCAGAATTCTCACAGGCAAACATTCATCGACATTCTCCTGAGCTATCCGTCACACCATGCACACCAACATTCCAAAAGCATTCTAAGATGGCCAGCAGGACAGGATAACGTTTAAACTATATAACAAACTTCCACTCGACATCTGTGGCTATGAAGTACTCAAAAGAACTGACTTTTAATTAATTTTGCCTGTTTCACTTGTGTTCTGCTAATAGGGGGAGAACGGTCGTTGGCCCACACTTGATAATCATTTTCAGACTCCACAACTTAAGTTGCATTGAGAAGCAAGTGCCTTTCTGACACGTGTCATATAACCACCTGACATTCTCTTGACATGGACAGCCACATGCTCACTGCATGACCTATACATCTCTGAATACTTACTGATAATGTTCATTACTCCTAGTCCAACTGTTCTGCACATGGCCGGGGGTGGGGCTTAGGACACAATTAGGATTTTGATTGAGTAAGGCTGTCAGGAAGGCAGGATCCCTTCTTAGAGTTATCTAAGTACTGGGACGAGGAAGAAGGACATTGAGGTTATATCGGTAGCAGCTTTTTGGCTTTTTTTTTTTAAACAGTGAGGAAACAGTTAATAAAGCCAAAGTAGCAGAGATCACTGTTTGAATTTGACGACATTCTGCTAATTGATTCATCAAAAAATGTAAAGACTGGTGTTGCCCCCATGGTGTCGGTGGCCGGGGCACATTAAATTCTATACCCACCAAGAGTAACACAGGGTATGGTGTCCATAACCTTTAGGACAGCCAGGCGATGCTATATACGGTGCCTAAATGGTGCTGTGTCCTAGGCACCGTGCTAGGAACACTACCACGATATTCGTTTGCTCACGTGATTGTTGGGGTTAGTAGTTGCCAATATCAGTATACCTCCGCCGTGCCAGGACCGGTCTCCTGGAAGTCATTTCACGTGACTGGGATTATTTTGGCAACTGCTCAAGGTCTGGACGTTTCAAAGAATGCACCAGGCTTGCTGTGCTTGTGCAAATGACCACACGCTTTCGCTCACTTTTTTCCCTGGTGCGTGACTGGCCAGGAAGAATGACGGCATATTTGACCTCATCCCCTTGTGAATAAAGGATGTGCAATGGTAGTTGCTGGACAGCCCTTTCATCATGAACCTGGTTACATCTGACAGGCAGGATTGCCAAAGCACATTTTGTTCACAAGCAGCACAAGCTGTACAATGGCATAGGCCCCTGTTCTCCGACTTAGATGTGCAATTGCCTTATACAGTTGTTTGACTAAATTAGCGTGTTCTGCTTCTTTTGCCTTAGAATAAGCCAAATATGAGGGTTTAATTTGACCTTAACATTAACTCTTTTTTTTGAGAAACGGTTCCCCAATGAAGACTCACCAGCACGGCATCTGCAGCTCTCAGTCGATTATTTGTGAATTTTCAAATATTTTTGCTAGTACAGCTGAGAAACCGACGTCCACACAACTACAAGCCATTTCTGAGCCTGGAGAATGATTCCTATATTCTCATTACAACTCGTAAGACTTAAATTCTATGACAAGACCGGAGGCGAGCATTATGCTTTTTCTCCTTTAATTCTGCTTAAGAACAGCTTTTTAAATCTTCATATTTCTTATGATATATAGTTAACTTTTTTTTAAATGTGCCCAACTGGCACAGAAAATAAAGAAACAACAAAATAAACTTGAAACGAAACATAAGAGTATCAACTACATCTCCCATGAGTCTCTGGCTCTCTGGTAGTCCTAGCCTCACTCCTGTCCAATGAGGTGTCCTCCTCTGGTATAAGTGTCCCTCTGACTAGGTGCCTTCCTCTTCTTTTTTGCTGATTTCGACAGCTAAGTACCAATTTGCTTTCATTAATGAATATTCGCTGACAATATGTAAAAAATTCAATAATGCGCAGCGGTACGCCAGCGAAGCGCAAGGCAAATGTATTATGACTTAAATAATAGTCAGTGTAGGCTGAATATTTATTGGAATTATATTTCACTTACATATATTTAAATCTGGTAAAAAAACTCTTCATCCGAACACGTTCGGCAATTCGAGTTTGGTATTTCTTTACATTCGGCCCGCAGGCGATCTCACTTGCACTGGGGCCGTAAACATTGAAGTAGGAGCGTGGACGTTACTGCGGCCTGAAGAGTTTGTTTGGCCAGTCAGGAACCTCTTTGCGTGCTAAGGGAGCCTGTGCATGCTCAGTAAGCTCTGCTTGAGTAACGTTTCACTCAGAACGAAAAGGAAGAGTCTTGCCGCACTGGAGCAGTTTTGAGCATTCTACGTGGCAAAAAAGAGCATTCTCCTCACAATTTTGATTTTTTCATGAACACACAGAGGCTGAGCCCAAATTACGGTTTAAAAAACAAAAAATATATATATATATTATTGAAAACGCTTGGCCAGAATCTGCGGTGCAGACCGGTCAATTTAGGAGAGCCACTAAGCCTGCAGCTGCACTTCCCTATCATTCCTCACAGAGATGGCCTCTGACAGACCAGAGGAGTACTGGTACGATTGTAGCGACCAGGAACCCGAGTTCCCGGAAGAGGAGGTAGACCTCTCACAGAGCTTTAAGAGAGTTCTGGGAGACTCTCTAGTAAGGACAGTGGCCCATGGTGTGAAGCCTATTCAGGACAGATTGCAGGTCCTGTAGGAGATATTGGGCACCAGAGCTGGCACGCAAGAGGATCCAGGTGAGGGGACCTCCACTAGACGGCCTCTAGAAAATAACTCAAGGGGGTGTAAGGTCGCCCGGAAGAGGAAACTCTCTTCTACCCCCCGGGCTCAGAAATGGGGAAGAATGAAAGGCCCCAGGAGGCGGCTGATGCGTTCAAGAGACTTAGATGCCTTTTTATCAAAGACATCAGCTGTGCCCAGCCTCTTACCCCCTACCCCAGGGGCTGATACTATAGGGGATGCTCTCTCTTCCTCAGAGGAATACTACCAGGAGGAAGGACAGGAGGACGCCAACATCCTCACCAAAGAGGAGAGTAGAGAGCCAGTGAGTAAAGCCAGCTTAGTGGAGAGTACCTCAGATGAGGACACTTCAGACATGTTTCAACCTGAGGCAATTAGACACCTCAGATCCACAGAGTGGACCCCATCTCCAAGAGTGGCTATCTATATGTCACAGAGGATCAGAAAACCACTGGAGAAGGAGACCAGATTTCGCCTTAGAGCAGAGTGCCCAAGACCTGAACTCTCAGGCAAAGTATCCGAGACCCCAGAAATGGATCCAAAGATGCTCAATTTCATTACGAAAGCTAATAAGGATGCTGGGAGGGGCATGGATAGAGCATGGAAGTCTTGTCAAGACAAGATCCTTGATCTTACGGGACCCATTGCTAAGATTATGGACCTGGCAGAGAGGTCCAAAGACACGGGAGAGCCAGTGGACCCCTCCATACTCGCAAGATGGGCCCAACGGGCCGTATGTTTACTCGGGAACGCAAACAGCGCGATCTCTGCAGAAAGAAGGAGATTGATGCTATTGAAAATCTACAATAAGCTGGGAGACCTAGCATCTTACGAAGCGGGCGAGGGGTGCTCAGTCTATTATTCGGCAACACATTCGTCAAAGAGATAAATACGTTCGTAGTAACTTACACAGCACTCGAGAAAGCCCAGTCCTCCATAAGAAAAGTATTCCCAAATCGGGTTTTTGAAGGGGCCGGCCGTTATATAGGTCGATCGATACAATTCCAACAGGAGACCTCAGGGCCCAAGAGCCCAGTACTGGGAATCCCGACAGCAGGGCGCCTTCTTTCCCAATAGAAGTAGAGGGTTCAGGGGACGCAGATGCAGAGGTTACTACAGGCAGAATAACCCCACAGGTGAGAGAGAGAGTGCTTTACCCCCCAGTAGGCGGGAGGACCCTGCTTTTCACACACAATTGGCGCAAGCTTTCATCAGACGCCTGGGTGCTGCAGACGTGCAGGGTTTCCACCTAGATTTTATTGCAGAGCCAGAGCAGCTAGCAGCCCCGCAGCGCATGCATATCCCTTTAGAAGAAAGGAATCTTCTAGATGCATTGCTTCGGGAACTAGCGCGCAAGTAGGCCATAGAGCGCTCATCCCCACTGTACAAGCTTCCTCAGCAACATGTTCACGTTCATCGAAAAGGCAAGGTACGTCCAGTTATCAAGCTGAAAGAGGTGAACAGCTGGTTGATATACAGACACTTGAAGATGGAAGGAATCCATCTGCTCTCAGACCTCCTCAGGAAAAACGATTGGCTAGCACGCCTAGATTTAAAGGACGCTTACCTCACAATACCCATAGCTCCCCAGTTCCGACCCTATTTGCAGTTTTAGTGGGAGAAAGATATTTGGCAATTCAAAACCTTCCTTTTGGCCTTACCTTATCATCCTGGCCTTTACCAAGCATCTGAGGCTTCTAGCGACAGCGCTGAGAAGCCAGGGAATCCGGATGATCTACCTAGACGACATCCTTTTCATGGCAGAGGACAAGGAGAGATTGCAGAGTCAAGTTCAGTGGGTAGCTTCGCTCATATCGGGGCTAGGTTTTCTCATCAGCACCAAGAAATCAGTCCTGATTCCATCCAAAAGGATAGAATTTTTAGGCTTCACTATAGACACCAGGACAGCCACCTTAGAACTCCCGACGACGCCAAGATAAGAGCAATAAAAAAGGACCTGAGGACGGCTCTGAGGAAGCCGGTTATATCGCTTCAGAATCTAGCCAGGATAGTTGGACTCCTCGCAGCCTCCATACAAGCGATCTTCCCGGGTCTTTTACATTACCGAGCCCTCCAGAGGCTCAAGATCAGGTACTTACAGAAAGGCTGGAGATACCATTGGTTAGTGCCATTGGACGAGGACAGCGAAACAGAGCTCAGATGGTGGCTGCACAATATGGAGGCTTGGAACGGTCGCACCATATTTGGAGACCTTCCAGAGCTCACCATAGAGTCGGACCCCAGCAGATCAGGATCGGGAGACAGCTGCGGTCACACAGACAGGAGGAAAATGGTCACAGGAGGAACTAGCCCTGCACATCAACTGCCTAGAGCTCCTAGCAGGCTCCTTTGCAGTCAGAGCCTTTACGAAGGACAGAGTGAAATGCTGCATCCTCTTGCGGATGGACAACATATCAGCTGTCAGGTATATCAACAAGCTGGGAGGCACGAGATCGAAGATGCTAGCGGAGCTAGCAAAGGACATCTGGCACTCCTGTCTAGAGAGAGAAATAGAAGGCAAGGCCGAATACCTTCTGGGAGTGAGGAATACAGTGGCAGACTGGAACTCCCGATACTTGGTAGACTCCAGCGATTGGAGTCTACACAAGTCAGCCTTCGACAAACTACAGCAGAGATGGGGACCTCCACATACAGATCTCTTTGCCTCGAGGCTGAATTCACAGCTCCCCAGATACCTCAGCTGGAGGCTGGACACAGGAGCGCTAGGCACGGATGCCTTCCTGCACTACTAGGGGGGTCACACACATTACGCCTTTCCCACCTTCGCGATGCTGGCGAGGGCACTAGCAAAAGTGCACAGGTACGGAGCGGAGATCGTCATAGTGACACCAGAATGGAAATCGCAAGCTTGGTTTCCAGTTCTGATGGAACTTTCCACGGATTTCCCCCAGAGGATTTCTCACAGACAGGATCTCCTCTTAGATCCAGCAGGAGCTCCTCACCCTCTAATTCAGGATCAGACCCTGACCCTCTTAGCCTGCAGAGTTTCAGGCGCAGATGGTGCTTGCCAGGACTTTCAGAGGAAGCTACAGAGCTGATGAAGGTGTCATGGGTCCCGTCAACAATATGCTATAATTCCGCATGGCAGACCTGGGTTTCATGGTGCAGGGAGAGGAGTGTTTCTCCCATTTCAGCCCCTATAGTACAAGTTGTAAATGTCATGATGCCTACCCCCGGGGACCCAGACCAAGTCCAGGATCCCCCAAAGCAGGCATCAAGTTACCCCAAGCAAGCCCAACAACCCCCGTCTAGGGGCTATTTGGGTGCAGTCCTGGCGTCTATGGCGCCAGGCTCATATGGAGGGTTATTCCTGGCGCCATAGGCTCCAGGCTCATAGATTAAAACTTACCTGATGCAGACCATGCTGCAAGAGCTCCAAGTCAAACGAGGCTTGGAAGGGACTATTTTACCTAGGGACTATTTTTTTTACTCAGGTGGGGCTCGGGAGGAATAATTACCTGGGACTACTTTGGAGGCTATTTAAACCACGCCCGAAGAGCAGCACACGCTTCGCATTATTCTGCATCCAGCAGTGTAACGCTCACCGTGCCTGCAAGTCTGCATCCAGTCATCTGCCACGCCCGCCTCGAGTTTGGAGCTCCTAGAAAAAGGGAGAAAGAAGGAGAAAAGGTTAGAACAAGAGCAATACCTTTGATCCTTACCTGAATTCCTGATCCATCGCGCCTTCGAGCTGGAAGAAAAGTTATTTTATGCGTGTCGCCTCGCCTGCTGCAGCGCCGCGCTGAACTCACCGGCCTTCACAGCATCTTCACATTTCAACGCATCCTCCTGCATGTTACCGCCGCACTCCGGCACCTAAGGAGAAGACAAGAACAGCAAAGTGAGCCAAGGGAATACACAGAGGAATACCCCCCATAGACTTAACTGATTTTACCACCGGGGGTACTATTCTTCTTCACGGGTCGGCTCAGCTTCCACTGCATCCTAGCCGAACCCCGGCCCCTAAGGGGAAACAAAAGGACAGCAAGGTGAAACAAGGGACTAACAAGAGGAACCCTCCTCACCACAAAAGACTTACCTGATTTTACCGCCGGAGGCATTATTCCCCGAGACTTCATACTTTCTCTCAGCGCCTGAATAAGGGAGAAAGCAACAGGTTACATATGGACATTATTTTATCAAACTGTGTTGGATAATACAAATCCTTACCAGAACATTACCGGTTGCCACGAGGAACTCTTCATTAGGGTCAAGCTGCAACCTGCAAGGAATCGGATACGAGTGAAAGTCAGGCATTTGAACTCTTACAAACTACATACTTACGGCGTCTTGCCGGGAATATCAGAGTCAATATTGTCCTGGAACTCACCAATTCCTTCGAGCCAGTGACGCAACTGGTTTTCTACGCACCCCTGCGCTCAATGCAGGATGGAGAGCTCATCTTTTCAAATCATCAGGTGAGACTATAAGAGGGAACATCCACGGCTCAACTCCATGGGTGGTTAATTCCCTTTCTCCACTTGCAGGAGAATATTCCTACAGGCCATGCAAACGAAGCTAGGTGGGCCAGTCCAATCCGTCATCTCGGCCCTACACGTCACATTGGTGGAGACCGCAGCAGTCCAGTCCAGATCAACGCCTCTGTGGGAGCCAGGTGAGCGTAACAGTAAACTTTTTTGCATCACTGACCTCGGGAGGGAAAGCCTTCAGAACCGTAGGAGTTTACAGGTGAGCCATTTCAGCAGGGCACGATTTAGTAGACAGTGTACCAGTGGGAGAGCACCTAGCAGTCACCAGACTCCTGAAAGGAGTAAAAGTTTGCAAGCCCCTAGGGGCGAGATACTCATCCCTCTGGGATGTTAATAAGATACTCCATCTATTCGAGGAATGGCAGAGAAATGACCTTTTATCAAAGAGACAGCTTTCAGGAAAGTTGGCTACACTTCTATGCCTAGTTTCTTGTAGAAGGGTGTCAGATGTAAAACCTCTAGAGATCGACAGGAAGATTTTCTATCCGGAGGTAGTGGTGTTTAACTTAGCACAGGTTACACAAATTAACTCCAGGATTATTACCTATCCATACTTTCCCGACAATAGCAAGCTCTGTGTAGCGCAATGCATAAAAGCATATGAGGCATCGACAGCAGATGTAAGACCTAGAAATGTAACTCGGCTCCTAATAGCGCGCAGGAAGCCATATAAGGCAGTTGCCCCAGCTACTATTGCAAGATGGGTGAAAGAAGTAATGGACATGGGAGGCATAGATATTTCTGTATTTGGAGCTCACTCGACCAGGGGAGCCATGGCTTCCGGAGCTTTTGCAGCAGGAGTTCCACTGCAGGAGATCATGAAGGCAGCAGACTGGTCCAGTGATTCAGTTTTCAGAACTTTCTATTTTAAACCAGTACCGAACATTGCAGCAGCCGTGATACAAAGCTTTAAACAAGCATAATGCTCGCCTCCGGTCTTGTCATAGAATGAAGATTGCCAAAGCGCATAGCGCAGGAAGTCTTGATTCTATTAAAGACACGGAGGCGAGCATGATCCCTCCCAAGAGGAATTCGATCTTCTCCAGCATGGGGTCTGGCATGGATTCACATGCTCATGAATATTCCCTGTCGTCAGGCTGGGAATCCTCGGTAAAGAAAAAATCAGTATCAGTTTCGTTTCTGATCTTACTTTCGTAGTAGTAACCAATCACTGACTTCTGCGTCATACTGACCACAGCCAATGACTGCCCTCTCCCTAAGCCCTGCCTCTGGAAGCCATCCTCAGATTTTTACCGCACGTTCAAGTGTTGGGATCCTCGTGCTATTGCTCTCGAGCTTTAGTGTGTTTTTGCGCTTTTTTCATAGGAAAATGTTCTCTTTTTTCGGTCAAAGAGCCTCAAGCTCCACCGTTTCTATATCCGATCAACGGGGACCCGTGTCGGATTCTTCTACGCCCCTCAAGGGTGAAGATTTCGTCGAGCCACGCTTTGGAGGACTCCAGAACTTTCTCAGGCCCATCTCGGACATGGCCCAGGAGAAGGGAAGCTCGACGCCCAGGAAGCTGTTCAGGGTCTGCCCTGCATGCCAGCTTCAGAATGTCTTCAAGGAGGATAAACACTCCCTTTGCCTCTACTGCCTGCATGAGGACAAGATGCACCTGCAAAAGGACTGTGCGTTTTGCGGGAACATGTCGGAGCGGACCATAAAGGACCGCCATCTGCGTCTCGCCAACTGGCTGGAAGGGAAGAGCCCGTCAGGCGAGAAAAAGAAGTAGTAGTCTGAGCAATCTTCTAAGACCTTTGAGGGTGCCCCGGCGACGGGGGCCCAACAGAAGGCCAAGCACCGTGAGTCCGCAGGCACCGGGAGCGCCAAACGGTCGGGCTCTTCGGTTGCCAGGCAGGGCGCAGCCTCCCCGGCACCATCAACCACGAGCCAACGCTCTGGCTCGGGTAAAAGGAAGTTTGAGCACCCTGCAAAGCTTCTGGAGAGGCCCCGGTCGAGCTCGAAGGCCAATTCGGAGGGGGAGCGAGGCAGTGACCCCACCCTAAGGAGAAGGCGGTGAGCGCACCTAAGGTGGCGAAAATCTTGATCCACCCGGCCAAGGCAGTCACGGCGGCCCAGGCTCAGCCTGAGGAGGCTACACCAGTGGAGGCGACCTCGGGGCCCAGAGTCTCCCTGCCACCGTGGAGGGAGTCCTCTTTCAAGCCCATCGACAGGACCCCCGTGAAACCTCCGACGGAGAAGAAGGGGGGGCCATCGTGGATTCGGCCTCAACCTCTGAAGAGGAGCTGATCGAAGTCTTAAGCCACGGCATTGGCGTGGAGGGAGACCAGCCCGTCGGGAGGGCCCCCGACGAGGGGGACGACGAGAACGTCAAGGGTACCGACGAGGTTCCTGTCCGCCCGTCGGAACCCCCTCAACCAGTGCCGCAAGACAACTTGGTGGCCATTTTGTTGGCTATAGAGTCCTTATGCTCAGAGATAAGGACGAGATTGCCGTTACCACCGACGGAGGAACTGCTCCCGATGGGGGACCCCGAGCCGGGCCCTTCTGGGAGCCCTCCTCCTAAGAGAAGAAGGATTCATCCTCCACCTCCTTTTCAACCATTGCACCCGTCTCAGCCCTCCTCCCCGTCCACGACCCGGGCGGATGACACGCGGACGGACACGGCCGCGACGGGTACAGACGACGAGGTTTACGGCGAGGATCCTACGTCGTCACCTCCTCCCCGGGCTTCCCCGCCCGACGAGATTGGATCGTTTCATGCCATGATCGCCAGGGCATCCGAGCTTTTCCAGCTCTGCCCGGAAGAGAAGAAGGAAGGCTTCCTTTATCAACGGCGCGAGACCAAGAGGACGACGGTCCTCGCTGTACCCCTACTGGACGATATCTGGGATGAGGGTCTCCCCCTCCTCAAGAACCCACCCACAACGCCTGCGAGAAGGGATCGGTACGAGAAGAAGTACCGGGTCCCGGACGCGGCCCCCTTGTGCCTTCGGGCACAGCCGACCCCGGACTCGGTCGTTTTCGCGGCGGCCAGGAAGAAAGCAGGGGGGGCATCGGCCTCCACGTCAACTTCCCCCCCGGACGGTGAGGGAAAGAAATTGGACACGATGGGACGCAGAGTCATCTCATCGCCAACGCCTTAGCTATCGTAGCACGCTACGACAGGGAGTTGTGGTACAAGATCGCCCCCCTGCTGGACTTCCTACCGGACGACAAGAGGGCTGAGGCCCTAGAGATCTTGCAGGAAGGGGAAGTGGCATCGGACCACGCCATTACGGTAGTGACGGACATCGTTGATACTGGCTTTCGCCAGTTGGGCAACGGCGTGTGCCTTAGACGCCGTGGATGGCTCAAGGCAACGGACTTCCGGCCGGACGTGCAGACCAGAGCTTTGGACATGCCGTTCGACGGGCACAACCTGTTTGGGAAAACAGTGGACGATTCCCTGCAAGCCATCAAGGCGGACACGGAGACGGCCCGGGCTCTTGGTGTTCTCCAGCAACGACGGCTGCCCTTTCGGAGCACCAGAGGCAAGCAGGGTGCCTCCAAAGGTTCCGGCGGCGGATACTCCACCTACCGTCAAGCGGCCCGTTCGTCATCACAAGAAGCCTACAGGGGACGAGGCAAGTCGGGCGGACCCCGCCGTCGTCGCCAAGGAGGACAACGCAGCAAAGCCTCATCGAAGCAGGACTGAACTGGCCGTGGGGTCGGGCCCCCACCGAAGCACCCCGGTGGGAGGCCGGCTGGCGAACTTCGTCGGCGTGTGGGAGTCCATCTCCACCGACCGTTGGGTGCTGGACGCCCTGGCCCAGGGTCAAGCGCTTGAGTTTCTAAAGAAGTGTCCGCGCGTCCCCCCCCGTGGCCAGGAAGGAACATCACGTCCCTCAACTTCTCTTGGAGGTAAAGGCGATGCTCAAGAAAGGCACCATCGAGCTCGTCCCAAAGAAGCTTCGGGGCTCCGGCGTTTACTCAAGATACCTCCTTGTGAAAAAGACAGGAGGATGGCGTCCCATCCTGGACCTACGACGACTGAACAAATTCATCAAGGCGCAGAAGTTCCGGATGGTCACCCTCCAGCACGTCCTGGGTCAGCTGGAGGAGGGCGATTTCCTGTCGTCGTTGGACTTGGAGGATGCCTACTTCCATATCCCCATCCTAAAGGGACACCGAAAGTTTCTGATTGGTGGTCCAAGGGCGGCACTACCAGTTCAGAGCCCTTCCCTTCAGATTGAGTTCGGCACCCAGGGTGTTCACCAAGTGCCTCGCACCGTTGGCGGCGTGGCTGCGCCTGGAGGGGATCCACGTCTACCCCTACCTGGACGACTGGCTCATCCGAGCGAAGACAAGGGAGTTCGCCGCGGAACACACGGCGAGGACCGTCCAACTACTCACAGACCTGGGATTCTCCATAAACTATGCCATGACCCACCTGGTGCCCGCGCAAGACGCACTGTTTCTGGGAGCGATACTCGACACAGTGGCGCTTCTGGCCTCGCCGTCGGAGGAAAGAACGAGGGCCATATTGGGCAAGGTGCAGCAGATGCTGGTTGCGGATGCGGCCAAGGTGAGGTCCATCAAATCCCTCCTCGGAATGATGTCTTCTTGCATTTATCTCATCCGCCTGTGTAGGCTTCGGATGCGCCCGTTGCAGGAGTTCCTGGACGCTCGCTGGGTCCAGACGCCAGGCAACTTCGAGGACAGGATCACACTCGACGAGAGTTTCCGGCGAGCGATCCGGTGGTGGGGCACCCGCGCGCATCTGACGGCGGGCATGGACTTCCAGACACCGGGCCACCAGAAGACAGTGACCACGGATGCCTCCCTGGAAGGGTGGGGAGCGCACACCGAAAACCTGCACGCGAGAGGCCTTTGGCTTCCGATGGAGAAATCCCTCCATATCAACGTCCTGGAACTCTGTGCAGTGTTTTGGGCCCTCAGGTCCTTCTTTCCGTCCCTCAAGGGCAAGGTGGTGAGGATCTTCACCGATAACACCACCGCCATGTTCTACATCAGGAAGCAGGGCGGTACCAGATCCCCAGCCCTGTCCAAGGAGGCGCAGAATCTGTGGCATTGGGCCGTCGGCCAGGGGATGTTTCTGGTGCCGTTTCATCTGGCAGGAATAAAAAACTCCATCGCCGACTTGCTCAGCAGAGAGCTGCGCTCGTGCCACGAGTGGGAACTACGACAGGATCTAGTGGACCGCCTCTTCCGACGCTGGGGCACACCCCAGATCGATCTGTTTGCGACGGTGACGAACTCCAAGTGCCGGAGGTTCGCCAGCAGGTTTCCCCAGCCGAGGAGCATGGGCGATGCTTTCTCGTTTTCCTGGGAGGGCCTATTTCTGTACGCGTTCCCTACTTTGCCGTTGCTGATCCGGCTCATCAACCAGCTCAAGAGGTCATGGTGCAGGATGATACTCGTCGCACCCGCGTGGCCGAGGCAGATATGGTTCCCGGACCTTCTGGACTTGTCAATGTCCCCGTCAATCAAACTGCCAGTGGCGCAGATCTTCTCTCCAGGGAAGGAGGTGCCATCCTCCTTCACGACCCGAAGCCGCTGAACTTGCAGGCCTGGCTCCTGCAGCGCTAGAGTTTGGAGGTTACGACATACCGGCCGACTGCAGAGAGGTTCTTGCAAAGGCCAGGGCGTCCTCAACTCTTAAATGCTACGGACACAAATGGAAGAGGTTCTCTGTCTGGTGCCACGCACAGAAGATTAACCCTCTACGGATTACGGCTCCGCAAGTACTGCCGTACCTACTGATGCTGGCCAAGGCTGGACTAGCGCACGTTTCCATCAAGATTCATCTTGCTGCGATCTCCCGATACACCAGAACCACGGGACGGACGTCCTTGTGGTCTCATCGTCTTATGAAGGAATTCATGAAGGGACTGTTCAGATCGTTCCCGCCAGTGAAGGCGCCGGCCCCGGCGTGGGAGCTCAACGTGGTGCTGACCAAGCTCATGGGACCTCCGTTCGAGCCTCTGCACTCAGCTTCGTTGAAGTTCTTGTCGTGGAAAACAGCGTTCCTTGTGGCCATCACCTCCGCACGACGAGTGGGAGAGATCAAGGCCCTTTCCTGCAAGCCCCCGTACTTGACTTTTCACGACACGAGGGTAGTGCTCAGGACGCATCCCTCCTTCATGCGCAAGGTGCCGTCGGACTTCCACCTCAACGAACCCTTGGTGTTGCCTGTTTTCTTCCCGTCGCTTTCGTCGCTGGCAGAGAGGACTTTGCACTCGCTGGATGTGGCTAGAGCGCTGAAGTTCTACGTGGACCGCACAAAGAGCTTTCGGAAGACGTCACAACTTTTTGTGAACTTTGGACCTGTCAATCAGGGGAAGGCTCTCTCAAAGGCTTCCATTTCCAGATGGCTCTCTGGCTGTATCATGTACTGTCATCGGTTGGCAAACCGACCGCTGCCCGGCCGTCCGAGAGCCCATTCCACCAGAGCGATCGCAGCTACCACAGCGTTCCTATCTGGTGTGCCCCTGCTGGACATCTGCAGGGCTGCTACGTGGAGGTCGACGCACACCTTCACGAAATTCTACTGCGACGACCGGGTTTCCAGGGAGCAGTCCAGGTTCGGCCAAGCAGTGCTGCGCAACCTGTTCACCTAAGGTGAGCCTGGTGAGGAGGTAAGAGACACTTAATGTTGAGTTGTTGTATTGCTTAATGTTGAGCCTGTTGCCACCTCCCGTGGTTGTGCATGTGTGTACTGCTATGTATTCTCTTATTCATGAGCATGTGAATCCATGCCAGACCCCATGCTAGAGAAGGAACAAGTTACTTACCTGTAACTGTTGTTCTCCAGCATGGGTCTGGCATGGATTCACATGCGAACCCTCCCTCCTACCCCTCTGCGGCTCTTCACTTGGTCATACTGCCACTTCACATGCTACCAAATCTGAGGATGGCTACCAGAGGCGGGGCTCAGGGAGAGGGCAGTCATTGGCTGTGGTCAGTATGACGCAGAAGTCAGTGATTGGTTACTACTACGAAAGTCAGATCAGAAACGAAACTGATACTGATTTTTTCTTTACCGAGGATTCCCAGCCTGACGACGGGGAATATTCATGAGCATGTGAATCCATGCCAGACCCATGCTGGAGAACAACAGTTACAGGTAAGTAACTTGTTCTGTATGTATTAATGTATGCAATTTGGCAGGAGAGACCTGCACAGGAATTTAGCTGTTTAAGCATTATATCAGAAATCATTGGTGTTGAATGTATAACTATCATGTGATTTGCAGCGAATTCCCACCCCCTTTACACTTGTGATCTCTTTTCATATAGGAGAGGACCAGAAGAATCCTCGAGAATAACCAGCTAATCGTACAGCATAGTGAAGACAGCAAGTTCAATTATGAGACTGTTGCTAGACTTTTGTTAAGGTTAAGAGAGTCGAAGACGGGCAAAAGAAGAGGAAGGCACCTAGTCAGAGGGACACTTATACCAGAGGAGGGCGCCTCATTGGAGGACAGGAGTGAGGCTAGGACTACCAGAGAGCCAGAGACTCATGGGAGATGTAGTTAATACTCTTCTGTTTCGTTTCAAGTTTATTTTGTTGTTTCTTTATTTTCTGTGCCAGTTGGGCACATTAAAAAAAAAGGAAACTATATATCATAAGAAATATGAAGATTTAAAAAGCTGCTGTTAAACAGAATTAACGAAGAATACGCATAATGCTCGCCTCCGTGTCTTTAATAGATTCAAGACTTCCTGCGCTATGCGCTTTGACAATCTTCATTGCAGGTGTGTTTGACCTGCAGGGATAAATTAATACCACAACTGGCAGTATGTTGAAAGGAATAATGTAAACATAGTTCTATTAAAGGGCAAACGCCCACTGAAATAGAGCCCTGTGAAACAAAACGTGAATTGATGGGAATAATTGGCAGCACCCAAGGAAAGCTTTGTTTTTCTTTTATCAAGAAATGTTAGTACAAAAAACAAAAATCTGCATTCGGGAATTTGTCATGTGAATTTCAGATTATTGCGCATCATGTACTTATTTTTTTCGTATTCATTTATTCGGCTGACCTGATGGAGGGGGGGCGTTTGATGCAGAAAAGAGGCCTCTCTTGGGTGCAACTATTGGTCACAGTTGGAAAAATCAGAAACCATTGCATTGACAAATATAAAATTGGGCAGTGAGTTGGGATAGTGAGTAATGTGGCGGGATAAGATGATCCTCATGTCAGAAGACCATGTTTAAAGCTCCTCATGAAGTATTAGGATGTTGTTCCGATGCCAAGAGAAGTGTTCGTGGCCACCTATTTCTCAATGACTGCTTGGATTGTTGTGATTTAATCTGCAGTCGTAGATCTTTAATAGGTAGTTAATGTTGTGAACCAGACAGAAATGTATAATGATGCATTAATAACGGGGAGGCATCCGACCCCGTCTGTAATGGATTGCTGTCCAAATTAAGAGCCCAAATGAAGCGAGGACCCCTTTCCCTTAACTGACTCTATTGTAATCGGTCATTACATACACCATGAAAGTGACACAATAGAAGAATTTTTGGAGATTAAAAAGACCCTGACGAAGGTCCGACCTAAGCTTCAGTCAAGGATTATCACCATCTGACACCAGTGGCCGCAAACAATGACATTCCAATATAGAACGTTGGGCTGTCATTGCGTGCACCCGACTAAATATGACAGTCTCCTTCTGGACTTATATAGGCCATTATCTGCATTGAAATATCTGTGGTATTCTTCCACTATCCACCTTTTAGTCATGGTTGTGAGCCCTTTGGATAGGTTAATTTAGGCTGGTAATTGATTTCCTCAGCTGTGGTGGATCCTCCGTTTCCAGAGGCTTGCTACGACCTGGCACCCATCTTCAATCCAGGCGTAAGTCCTGCTCCTTCCTCTTGGCTTGGCCTCACTCTCACACAGAATAACACTGCATTTTGCAATGCTGTATATGAAGGGGTTGTCACTTGTGTTAACAATCTGGAAAGAGGCAGCTGGATCCCTTCTGGCATATGGGTCCCTAGCTTTGCACTAGGGGCCCATCTCTCTCTCCTCTAGCTTCTGAGTTAGACTGATCTTAAACTTCTCTGCAGAGATCCCTGTTGGCATACATAATTGAGTGCACATTTCGTCTGCATAACAGACAAATGGGGACTGCCTCAAATTAAAGTGAAGCGGGGGGGGGGGGAATAATGCATTGCTTAATTGTGCTTCTCCCAAGCTATGACGAAAAGGGTACATCTATGGGATGCTGGTAGTTACTTGCTCCTCTGAGAGACAGCTCCCTGCAAATGACATGGTTTCACACACACCAGGAACATTCCTTTGAACTGGGCAAGGTACTGGGCTTTAAATAACTTGAAATTTGACAACTGGAAAAGCTGAACGCGCCAATTCAAAATGGAACTCTGTGCATTCATGAAAAACAGTACCCCTGCTGCTGTGAAACAATCTCAAATCACAGGAATCTACAAACAAGAAATGTTGCAGAGTAGCATTACATTTAAATCAATAATCGCATAATTCCTTATAAATCGTGCGACGGCATATCTAAAAATGCGAAAAGGACCAGTGTGACAGAAATGTTCCAACGCAAGCAGTGTATTTTGGGTTTTGAGGCCTTAAGTGTCCTGCGCGAAAGTGACAAGCCTCAAAACCGCAACTCATATCCCTAACCAGGGACAGTAGGACACTGTCCCTAGGAGTCCACGTCACGAGCTGCAGGGCGCCTTACATATTCACGTGGCAGCGCGGCAGTGCTGTAGTTATAGTGTCCACCTCAATAGTACCAGTGATTATACAATGATTCGTAAGTGCAGAATTTTAAAATAGGGAATATACGAAATCAATCAATATAGCTATGGCAGATGCTTGTTTTGTTTGCTCTCCAGTGAAAACTCTAACAAACTCTTTTCTTCTGTTCTAACCCTGATTTTATGATAAAATGGGGTTGGGGCTTAAGTGTCCTAGGAGAAGTGCCTTGGCCATTTGTAGTGTGTGTGTATGGGTTTGTCTTTTATCATGAAAATGCATTAGGCTCACATGACATCCGGACCAAGATCCCTTGGTAAATGGGACATATTTAACCCACATTCGAGATAATAACCTAATAAATATTTTTTATTTACATTGCAGCAACCCTGTATTCATGGTGTTTTCAAAGATCAAGATCTAAACTGACCACAGTTCTCCTAATTCTGAGCTTCAAAGAGCATTCATTAACCTAGACTGCAACACTTTGACATCATTTAAAGCAAAAAGCTGACCTGTTGCCCCACAATGGAAAGTAGCCATGTCTCGGGAGGATAGCTCAGGGGCAACGTTCTCGCCTTGGAAGCAAGACAACACGGAGCACCACAGGTTCGATCCCCGGGTCCGCGCTTAGAAACCTATGGGTATTAAGCGCGTTATAAATAACCTATCATATCATAGAATGTATTTATTTATTTTATTTGTATAGTGCACATACAACCCGGAGGCATTGAGGCGCTGTTGCATGTACAAGTCAAGAAGACACGCTTGGTCATACAGTCATGATTTTGTCAAATAAAAACAGGGTAGCATTGATGCATTTACAACTGTAGCAAAGTTACATTAATCGCGTGCCATTATCATACGTGTTGATCATACTGTGTGGTGGTGTAGTACAGTTAATTAACTGCCAAGTAGGCGTGGTGGGCAGGGGGGAGGAGAAGAGCTGAGTTTTGAGAGCTTTGCGAAAAATCCAGTAGGATTTCTCAGCCCTCAAGGCGGGGCAAGGGGAGGTCTTGCCAGAGTTTTGCAGCAAGTTAAAGGAAGCTGAAACCTCCGGCTGTGCACCTCCTTACTTTGGGCATAAGTCTGTCGATGTAGGAGGTCATAGTGGGTCTTGAGGAGTGAGCTTTGGTGATTCTTTATGTGAGGTATGGGGACCTGTATTGGAGAGGCACTTGTGGGCAATGGATAGTGTTTTAAAGGTGATACGCTCCTGGATGGGAAACCAGTAAGCTTCTCTTCTAGCTTTGGAGATGTTCTCATTTCAGGATATTAAGGGCTACTCTCAGGGTGTTGTTTTGGATGACTTGAAGTTTGTGAATATATCCAGAGGCGGTGCCTTTGAATAAGATGTTACAGTAGTCTATTTTGGAGCTGATGATAGCACAGGCTATAGTAAGGCAGTTATTTTTAGCGAGGAAGGGTCTGGCTGCATTGAGGACCTTGGTAGCGTAAGCAACTGACGAGGCAATGGCGCTTACTTGTCTGGACATAGTCAGTGAGGTGTCAAGGTAAACTTCTATGGTCTTTACTGTGGTTGAGACAGGAACTATGCAATTGTCGATATGGAAGGAGGATTGATTGTTGAGCGATTTACGGGCATGAGGCAAAGATGGTTTGCTGCCATCCATGCTTGTTTTGTAGAATAGGTGTTGTTGAAGGTAGCAGAGTCAACTGTATAGTTGCCTGAGAGTGGGATCAAGATTTGAGTATCGTCGGCATAGTGGGTGTAGGCTATTCCGAGGGAGCCTAGGATGTTAAAGAGGGGCCTGTTAAAGATATTGTATAGGGTTGAGGCGATGCAAGACCCTTGAGATACACCACCGGTGATGGGAGAGGGTGCGGCATTGGCTATGTCTGAAAAGACCTTCATGACCCTACCTTCTAGGAAGGAAGCAATCCAGGCAGTGGTAGGTGGGGAGAAATTTGCGTGGGTAATGAGGTGGTGGCAGAGAATTTGGTGGTTGTCCAGGTCAAATGTTGCAGATAGGTCTATGAGGTGGAGTTTCCTTCATCCTTGAGCTTGTCTAGCTGATTTTTTAGGTAGAGAAGGGGGGATTCAGTGCTGTGCCCGGGACGGAAGCCGGATTGAAGCATCCCTAGGGTTTGGTTGTCCTCCAAGAGCTGCTGAACTTGCAGGTAGGCTGATCGGTCCAAGATTTTTAGCAGGAAGGAGACACTGGTGATTGACCTATAGTTGGATGGAATGGCTGGGTCTAGTAATGTTTTTTTCAGGAGATGGAGAACCCATGCTCCTTTGAGGCTAGCTGGAACATTGCTTTTAGTGAAGGATGCATTTATGAAGGCTGTGATGATTGGGGCTAGTGAGTCAACACAATCTTTGATGAGTGCTACAGGGCATATATCACCTTTGCTTTTTGAGAGTTTCAGATCTTTGATCAGCCTTATGACTTTGCTTTTGGTGAGGGCTCTGAAGGAGAATTGAGGGGGGAGGAGTGCAGCTGGTGCTTGTGGCTATGATTTCATGTTTGAATTTAGCTTGTTGTGAGAGTATTTTCATGTCTAGGGTGTTGATTTTACCTAGTAGTGCTGCTTGGAAGTCAGAGCACCACGTTGTGTCTTTAATGAGGGTGGCGGGGGTAGTGGCAGGAGATTCAAGTTCTCTGAAGGGCGTAAAAATGTCTTTTGCATCCGAGTTGGCATTGCTGATTCTAGAATTGAAGAAGTTGGATTTTGCTGTGATTTGGGCAGATTTATATAGTTTGGATAATTTGAAGAAATTGTTTTTCAGAGAGTCAGTGGAATCCTTTAGCCATGTTAGCTCGGCCTGTCATTTCTGAGTGCGCAGTTTCAGAAGGTCGGGGGTAAACCAAGAATTAAAATGTCTGACTGTTTTGAATGTGTGTGGAGGGCTAAGGTGTTCAGTGCATTCGAAAAGTATGGGGTGTACATTTCCACTAAGGCGTTGGGGGAGGATTTGAATGGGGGCTGGAGGGCTGGTGTGTTGAGCGGGAGCCAGATTTTGTCTCTAGTGAGCTTCCGAGAGCTTCGTGTTACAGCAGGAGGTAGGTGGTTGGGTGTGGTTTTGGCTTTAGAGGGCCGAGGAATGGAGAAGTGGATGATGTGGTGGTCTGACCACAGACAAGGTGTGTTGGCACTGCAATTGTGGTCGGCAATCCAGTCTAGAGTGTGTCCTTGCCTGTGGGTGGGAGTGGTAATGCGTTGGAAGAAGCCTATAGTGTCAAGGGTGTTAGATAGTGAGATTGCTAGTGTGTCTTTTGGGTTATGAAGGCCCAAGTTAAGGTCTCCTAGCAAGATAATTTTAGAGGAGGGTTTTAGGTTATCCTAAATATATGCAGTAGGTTTGAGTTGAAGTTTTGAAGGGGGCCGGGTGGGCGGTAGAGGAGGTGGAAGGTGATGGTGCATGTGGGTGATGGTGAGAGTTTCAGTGATAGGTTAGTGAGGCCCTCAGTGGTGGTGTTGCTTCGTCTGAGGGGAAGGGATTCTCTAGCTATCAGGGTGACGCTGCTTCCTCTGGATGAGGGTCTGTTACTCCTGAATATACCATATCCCGAGGACATGGCTAGGGATGGGGCAGACCCACATGCTTCGTGAAGCCAAGTCTTAGATATGGCTAGGGCATCGAAGTTGTGTTTGTTGATCAGGTCGTTGATGTCCAGAGCATGGGCAGGCAGTGAGCGAGCGTTGATGAGGGCGCAGTTCATGAGGGGCTGAATGACTATGTTTATGGTGAGTAGGCCTCGCCCTGAGCCCTGTATGGTAGTGGCTTGGTGAGAGGGTAGGGCAGGCTGCTGGAGTCTGGGTGCAGGGTGTTTAGGGTGGCTGTTGTGTGGTGCAGCTGAATATGGGGGAGAGGGATTGGGGGATGTGAGGTTGTGAGATTGAGGGGTTGTGTGGTGGCATAGGAAGGCAAGACTTAGGGCTGACTTTCAAGGTGTCGGTGGAGGTGAGGAGATGGGAAAACAAAGTCTTCCTGGGACTTGTCGCTAGTCTCAGAACAGAGTTGAGAGCAGGGCCTGGGCAGCAAGGGTTGGTTAGCACAGTACAATGAATACCATAATTGACGTCTGTTAAGGGGGGTATCGATATGCTTGCACTAGTGCTCAGGGGGCTTATTGTTTGGGGAGATGATGCTGCTAGGGGACTGTCTCTGGTGCTGCTGGTACGCATTTGCAGGCTACAGTTACTTCTGAGACTTTGGGGTATTGTGATTGTGGGATAGCTAGGGAAACAGCAGTGTATTCTCTGATTTCTGTGCCATAATTTGCATCCTGTTGTGGTCAAGAGGGCAGGTATCAGTCATGTGAGGGGGAGCGCAGGATATTTTGGCAGGCTCCTGTATTGGGAAGTAGAGTGACTGTGCAGCATGCAGTCCAACCGTGCCTGTGAGAGCTGTGTGTGTGGTCGGCTTTTTTGAGCGGGCACGCATACATCAGTAGAAGGCATACTGGTTTTTGCTAAGCAGACTTCTGCAGTCGTGTATGCGGATGTCAATGCTGTGCGCAAGGATGATGTCAACAGGCTAGATGTTCTAGCGACAATAATGGCTGTTGCAGCGTGTGGGCATGTGCACGGGAACAGGATTCTGGGAGATGTAGTCCCCGAAGCGGAGCTCGCGCACCATGTAGTTTCGACGCAAGACTTGCACTTGCACTGTGAACAATCGAGAGGGGGCGCTTGGGCTGCAGGGGAGGAGGGGTGTCAGTGCCTGAATCTTGGACATGGTGGCTACTTGATCTGGCGTTACTGTTTCCCTCTAGTAGCAATGCAGATATGCTCATTCTAGCGATCGTACAACTTGTGGTGCCCTCACACAAATTCTATATGGCTAGGTTGTCTACCATTGTGATTACAGGCAATACATTTTGCGAATGCTCTGCGTAGCTAAACACAGATTTCAGAAAGGAAAGGTGCTTGGTGGGGGCATAGTGATAACTGGGTGACATGATAATCATCCCTCCCTCTGAGAAATGTTTACATGACTCAAGATGCTAGCATGAGGGTTTTGCAGTTCTAAAATATAGAGCTTAAGGATGCAACCATGCTACAGATATATAATGGGCCATAGGAATCAACTCTATTAATGCATTTAAAAACATTTTTACATCAATCCATACAACCATATGACTTAGAATCAAATGTACGTTACAACCGTGAGTTCATATCCAATATGACTAAATTTAACATATTTAGGATGATTAATATTTAATCATACAAACTTATGTTGCATGTCCCTATGCTCATCTGGGCCAGGGGACCCCAGACATGTCCCATATTGCTACCAGAAGATATGGAATAAAAAACTATTTTGCATTCAAAAGTGTGAGAGCAGGCAGCCCCATCTTTTACACATATATTGAAAATATGGTCAACCTATGGAGATTGGGGGGTTGTATTCTCTGGGAGTGTCTGAATATTAAGCAAGCCAATGAAGATTTGACCAATCAAAAAATGTGATTTCATTGTGCTAAAACATGGACATACCACTAATGACGAAAAGAGAAACACACAGGGAATAAGGAAATATGAATTTGAAAGCCGACAAGAATGGGAAGACCTGTTCCAAATGGATGAATGCTGATTTTTGGATATTATCTGAAGATGACAAGGGCGTGTCCATGAGGGAGCCTGTAGCAGAAAAAATGTATTTAATATAATGTGATATTCAAAGATTTATTTCACATCAATAAAACAAACTTTCACATTTCATCAATATCATTAAAATACACCACGTTAATGCATTAAAAATAATAATATAACTCCAGAAGTATTGAAACTTATTTACATTCATCACATGTTTCAATTTCATATTAGCCTTGTAATTTCTCTAAAATTTCCCACGCAACCTTCCAAGCATTGTATAGGGTGATCAGTAGGCTGGTACTGCCAGAGTTAATACAATATTTCCAAAAGCTGTCTTCACTGATAGCCATAGGGTTGTACACAAATCGACCCAGCAGTTGCACATAATTGTCACACAACACACAATACAAATAAAATATATCATATATCAGAACTTTCCACAGCCTGTAAGTGTATGCAGTGCGCTTTCTTGTACCAGTAGTTTTTTACATATTCTACAGGTCTGTAATGCTCGAGGGATGCCCCTGACAGGTCCCAATGAGGTAAGAGTAGGCAAATGGCCAATCCTCAATAACAGATCAAATCTATGAGCACAAACTGGAGGCCATTTCTTCAAATATGATCGCATTTTAAAGTTTCTATATTGCCTCAGACTGTGCTCAGGATATCTTCGCAAAAATTGCATATGGGTGTCGTTATTAATCCAATCACAATCTTTCAACTTCTTTTCAAATTCATCTATTAGTGCAAAGTAATCCTGAGTCCAGCCAGGTGACCAGTCAATTCTTTATAATAACTCAACTGAATAGCTGGCTCATGTGTGCAAACCATTTCCTTTAGCATGTTTCATCATGACACTACCCAATGCGTTCAACAGTGCACTTTGAAACTTCTTCCGTGCCTTGATGTAGAATGTTCCCCTGTTCTTTAATAGTACAGATACAAGTGACATTGGGTTAAACTCCAGGCCTATTAGTTCCATCTGAACAACCCCTGCCAGACCCAGGGCCTATCTCCAGAAGTGCATTTTTATGGTTTTTAACCACCTATGATTTCAAATATTCAGTGCTTCAAGATCATAGACAATAGCGGAAACAAACCTTTGTTTATATGGCATGTTAATTCCAGCATTATCCTGCAGTATTTGTTGTAAATGTTTTAATTAGTGCTGTCTGGACATTGGCTCTCTGTCCCCTCTAGGTCTTGATTTACTTATATTCATTATCTCCAAATTCCACCCCTAGATACCTATATGACAGCCCCCTTTCAATTGCACTTCCTTCAATGATCAAAGGAGTAGTGCTACAGCCTTTGCCATAGCACATCAGTTTAGTTTTTTCAGAGTTGACAATGAGATTATTGGCAGTAGCAAATTTCAGAGTTCGATGACTGCCCTAAACAGACCCATAAAAGTGTGATCAAATAACATAATGTCGTTAGCGTAGGACAGCCAGTGAACATGCTCGCCCTCCAGTTTTGGTGGACTTCAATTTACACCCCAGATTTACATGAGAACATCTTTCCCAGAGGAAGGAGAGTGAGACCAGAAAAGGGCAGACTAACTGGGTATTCTTTTGAAAATGCACCATGGTCTTTCTTGGCTCAATGCCTTAAAGACATATTCATAAATGAGCATAAAATAAATCCCTAATGCAATTGGATTATTCTCCTAGAATAATTGCCCTGCTTAGTCCCTGGAGTACGATGTCACTAGAGTCAATTTCAAGTAAAATTATTTAAAGGAATGGAACACACCCTTTGCTTTCACACTGTATTCAATGACAAGAAGCAAGATTGCATTGTAATAAGAACGACTAGCATTGCTCAGAACTGTGTGTGCAGAACAGATAGCATATCTTTGCAGATAAAGCACAGTTCTTTGTAATTTAATTCAATCAAATTGTACCCAGAGTGTTCTCAGAGTTACAGTCAACCACTTAAGCCATGATTCGATTGGCTACCTTCCATATCCTAGCAGATAATTGCTTGATACAGTGTGACCGAGGAAAGCCATAAATACTTAAAGAGACATTGGAGATGAAGGGAGTTCAGTTGTGCCACTTCCATTCCTGTAGCAAATTAGGTCAACGCAAACTACATTCTCTCTTAACATTGCACAATAGAAGAAGGGCTTTGCATCTGTGGGACCCGTTCTGCAAAGTAAAGTGGGAAGGGAATATTCATCCCTGTGCAGGAAATATTATAAAACCATTCTCCTATGTTGGATGGGTGAACCAATGTCCTGTGGGCTCTAAATTGATACCACTGATTTGCAAGAGCAATTCTAGACCTTTTAGCAGATTGGGTGCGCGAAAGTGGGCATATAAACCACAAGCGAGCATGATTCTAATCTGGAATAAGTACAGTAGTTAAATGCTTTTGCTTACAGCTAGAGGTTGATAAGTATGTGCATCTAAGAAAAGTTTTCCTTTATACTATGTTTGTGGATCTGAAGCCAGCTTTGTTACTCTGTGAAACACCCTTAAAGTGTTGGGCATTCCCCCCAAACTTCTATTGGCTTTGTTGATATTATATTCAAACAATGAAGCAACTGTAAGGTGTAATACAAATGGAGAAGTAACTAGGCCTTTTAAGATCCAAAAAGGGATATGCCAAGGATGCATATTGGCTCCTAAACTGTTACATATTAATGGTGTAATTAGACAAATGATGGCAACTCCTATAGGTGCTCCATCTATGGGGAGAGAGAGATACCCAATACTACTTTTAGATGATTATGCAGCATTAATCTCCCTAACTCCAGCTGGTCCGAAGAAACAATTCAACCTGTTTGACACATTTTGTAGCAAAAATGGTCTAAGCATAAACTCCTGGAAAACAAAAGTCATGGTATTTAGGGGGAATAGGAAGAAGTATCCTAAAATGAATCTAAACATGTCCAGTGAGCCAATTGAACAAGTAAAAAGATATGATTACATGGGAAGGAGACCCACTGAAAATGAGAACTGATGCCGCCACACAGAAAAGTCGAGGGTTGTCCTTGCAAGATATAGTGGCGCTATAGCTGGTTTTGCAAGGGAAATGGTGATGGAGCAACCATGGTTTCCCTGGAAGCATACACATTACAAGAACCCTATGATTCAGAATTATGGGGTGGCACTAATTGCATGTCCCTTCTCACGATTGAAAATAGTTTTCTAAATCAGATATTAGGGTTACCAACAGCTTCACCCACAGCACCCTTAGACATGGAATTTGGTCTCAAGGATATAAAGAGCCTATCACAGATGAACCCCTTGCTCTATTTGGTGAGACGTTCGAGCTCACCAGCCCTTATATTATTCACTGACACATTCAAGGACCTCTTATCACAGGAGGGAGGTCAGGCAATGAAATGGTGCAAGTATATAAATGGCACACTGGGAAAAATATGGTGCAAATAACTCTGGCCGAATCTATGAATAACACAGTTTAGGGGAGAAATCAAAAGAAAATATAGTCAGACTGAAGAGGCCAAAAGGAGAATTAGACAAACTAACTTTGAGACTTTGTATGTATATTGGAATAGGAAGCATTCATATGGTTTTGAATCACACTTAAAGGGGCTGAAAACAAAATGTCCACAAGCACTTTATATACAAATTTAAGATGGGCATCCTGCCATCAGCAGCCCGAAGAAGTCATGGGATCCCACTCTTCGTGATAAATGCCATTGCTGCGACAGAATGATTGGGAATGAAGTACACTTTCTATAAATTTTCACAACCTATATGAGACTTACCTGAAACCGATATTTTCAAAATATAGAACTAGAAATATCATGGAAGCATGCTATAGGGCAGAGGAGAATTTCATAGCGTATGGAGTTGTGAGGTATCTTTCCAGAGTTTAGGCAATGAGACTAAAGGTTTTGACGATGGCTACATGAATACCTTATACGTTTGGGCACATGATACCCAAAAACATGAATTACACCAATGGTTGATGCCAGTGACAATATAATATATTGTAACGTTGATCCCTTTATGATGTATATTTAGACATGAGGGGTGGATTGTCTATGATGTACTATTGAAATTGAATGTGGAGGGACCACCACAGAGAAGCTATGGAGTCTGGTGCCACAGTGCTAATACTGGTTGGTGTATCTTGAAATTTAGCATTAAATGAAAGACAACTATCGGCAGATATCAAGGGTGATATGATTTGGTCATTCTCTTGTGGCACCAGGAGTGTAAGTAATCCAAACAAGAGGAATATTATAGCAAAAACCCATAGGTGGTTCTTTAGTGTCTTCATGCTACTCAAATAAATACCATATGGGCGTTGAGAGTGTGAAGGAACTGACTTTTGAACTAATTTAATTTGGCTACAACACCATTTGAATTGTTTTGGCGTCCCAGAGACTGCAGTATCCCATACTCCATGCTGTTCCCCGTGAAGCTCTGCATCCAGCACGATGGGAAGACACAATATTTCATGTCACCGGAGGCAGCAAGCTCCTTTCTGGATGAGATTGCCGGATGTCCTCGTCCTAATAATTCGAGACCACGGAACCGGTCGGAGGGCCGGGGCCAGGAGAGACAGGTGGTCCCCTGAGGTCTGGTTTCTCAGCAGATGGCCCAGGGAAAAGGGTTGTCGGATTTGTGAATGAAAGTCTGTGTGCCATGGGCTTCTATATCTGTTAAGTCGGCTGCCTGGGAGACATGTTTTGCTGCCTGGGGGTGGCTGAGCCGAAACGGGTTTGGTTGGGCACTAACTCCCCAAGCACAGCTCTGGTTACGGTTTGTGGTTATGGAGGTGGGGGGTTCTTTTGGGCGGGTTGGGGTTGCCTGGGGGGGATGGGGTGTAGAGTTAGCGGGGGGGGGGACAAGGCAGGAGGGATGTGGAGGTTGTGGGGGTGGAGAGGTAGTTTTGTTATGTCTGATTCTCAACCTGCTGTGTCTGATTCTCAACCTGCTGTGTCATTGTGTATATGTGGAGCCGGTCCCTGTCCAAGAGGTGATATGCGAAAGGGAGAGGGGAGACCGCCTCTGACAATTGGGTGTTGGTGAGCAGGAAGGCCTTCTGAGTAGGAACTTGGAACATTAGAGGGGGAAATAGCTCCTCCAAGTTTCGGAAGGTCACACAGTACCTTAGGAGGCACCGGGTGGATTTGGCCTTCATCCAGGAGACTCACCTGACCCCGGAATACAAATGACGCTCCCATTGGGAGTGCCACCAGTATTTTTCCTCTTACTCTTCCTATGCAAGGGAGGTGGCCATTCTAATCGGCAGGGGGGTCAAGTTTCACTTGGTCTCAATGGCAAGGGACGACCAGGGGAGGGCCCTGCTGGTACTTGGTGTCCTGGAAGGGGTGGTGGTAGCATTGGTGAACTCATATGGGCCAAATGCGGACAGTGGCAATGCCTTTGACTGGGTGATGGTGCAGCTGGCCGGGTGTCAAGACGCAGCCGTGGGGTGTGGACCTAAACACTATAATGGTCCCCCTTATTGATAGATCTGGGGTGGGTCAGGGCCCTGTATACAAGGCAAGTTTGCAGGTGAAGGAAATATGTAGGACCTACGATCTTGTGGGCAGTTGGTGGCACCAGCACAGGGATGCGCAAGATTACACCTTTCACTCCTGGGTTCACTGGTCCAGCTCCAGGATAGACAACCTGATGGTGTGCCGTGTGGGGAGGCTCATGTGGGGGGATAGCTGGAGTCTCCCCCGGACCTTGTCAGATCACTCACCAGTGATCCTGGAGTGCTTGCTGGTTGGGGAAGAGAGGGTGAAACACTCCTGGCGATTGAAATCTGCTGCGCTGCAGGACCCAGTGTTTTGTCAGGAATTGTGGGACTAGATTAAGTGTTATCTTGATCACAATATAGGCTTTGTCTCCTCGCTGGGCATACTCTGGGGGTGCTTTAAGTGTTATGTCAGAGGGGTGTACATGGCCAAGGCGTACATGATTCTTAGGGGCATCAGAAAGGACCTCGCTGCTGGGGGGGACTCGGCTTAAACAACTGGAGGGTGAATATGCATCCACAGCGGATCCTAAGATCCTGGCAGAGCTCCATAAGGAGCTTGATGGATTCAGGACCAGCGCTGATCGGCAAAATAGGTTTCTGATTTGGGCCATTGGTTACGCCAATACGGGGAAATGCAGAAACTGGGGGCTTTGCTGGCCAGGATGCTTGCAGCTGACAAGCGACCCCCACAGGTGGAGTGTATTAGAGACTCTCAGGGCAGGCCCCAACGCATGGAGGAGGGGATTGCTGTGGAAGTCTGAGCATTTAATGAGCGCTTGTACAAGTCCAGGTATTCACAGGACCAGGACAGTCTACAGCGCTGTCTGGAGGAGGTGGAGCTGTACTGGGTGGAGCCACAATTTTGTGAGGTTCTCAATCAGAAATTCTAACTGGAAGCGTCCTTGCGGTCATTAAGGAGCTCCCGGGACCCAAGTGCCCGGGGCCTGATGGTTTACTTGGGGAATTTTACGAGTGGCTTGCTGCCGGGTTCTCCCCCCACCCCTCGCTGCGTGAGGCAAACATTGTGCTTCTGCATAAGAAGGGGATGCCAGCCGAGGACTCATCGTACCGGCCAATCTCCCTAAGCAATGTGGACAACAAAAGGTCCGCAAAGGTGCTGGCTAATCGGCTGCTCCCCTGTTGCCAGGCGTGGTGCTGGCGGATCAGGCTGGGTTTGTTCCCATTAGGAACAGCACATATGGGCTGTGCTGACTCGTCACAGTTTTTTTAGAGGCCGAAAAAGCCTTTGACTCTGTCGAATGGTCCTTTCTATTTGCGGTCCTCCAAAAATTAGGGCTTGGGGCTCACTTTATTAAATTGGTTTCCCTGCTATATGTGAACTCTCTGGCGAGTATTATGGTCGGGCGTGTAAGATCCCAAAGTTTTAGCATGGGTTGGGGATGCGACAAGGCTGTCCGCATTCCCCCACTTTCATTTGCTCTGACGATGGAGCTGCTCGCAGCGATTTTGAGAGAACGCCACATTCAGAGGGGGCTGATGCAGGGGCCCACCGATCGATTATCTCTCTGTATGCAGACAACGTGGCCTTTTTCATTGACAACTGTTAGGAAAGATTTCGTTATTGTAGGGAACTTTCCTTCCATGTGGCAACCCCTAAACTTTTTGCTATTGTTTTCAACCTGTTTTCTTGACTTTGCCAGAGAAGTGCAGCCTTCTGCCGTACTCCTCTGGGCTTTCGCTCCTTTCTTACGGGGAAACTGACATGCCCTTAAGACAGTCAGTACCGGGGAACGCTGTTTCCCGTAGTTTCTTTTATCGTGTCGCCATTTTTAGTGCAACACGACACAAGAGGGCACTGTAAGCTAAGTTACAGCTCTCTTGGGTCTCTAGCCTTCTACAGACCCTAGACACTCTTGTAGGATGGTTTTTGGATCGGTGCAAGTCATTCAGGGACTGGGCTGGTGGCAGCGATCATTTGGTTTATTTTGAGCTCCTTTTGCCGTTCTGAGCACCTTTTTGCCGCGAACACAAAAGGGTGGCCCGGCTACCCAAAATGGCCGGACCACGAGGCTCCTTTGTCTCGTCCACTGTCCGTCTTGCTCCCTTTACCTTCCCCCGGGTCAGGCGACCCGGGGCCTTCCTTATTTGGGCATGTAGTTTCCCGCGAAACACGGTTGCTTTCGCGGGCTTCTACATGTCGTTTGAGTGCCCCCAGGATGTGGGCTGGGCTGTCTGGTCCCAATACACATCCTGGGTGCCAGAGAGTCTAGGGTGGTGTGAATGCCTGGGACCACTGTGGTCCGTGATTGGTCCACGTATGGTATGTGTGTTGATGAGCGGATCTCCCATTGGCTCCCCTCCGTTTTGGCGCGAAGGGAACCGTGGATAAGAGGGAGCTGGAAACACCACTACCATGTCGATCTCCTGAGTTCTTACGAACCCAGGGATACAGGAGCCAAGTATCCTGCGAACACGAGGCTGGACCGAGGAATCGCTGGTGACCCCCTGAAGAACTTCTGCTCCTCATTGCTGTCGTCCGGTGAAGCCCTTTCCACCTAAGATCGAACAAGAAGGCCTGTACTGGCGCTTCGACCTATTGGAATAGCAGGACCAGCTATTCCCGGCACCTTCATCAACTCCTGCCGTAAGCCTTCGGAAGTGTCTCTGGGCCATCCAGTTGACTGACCAGCTTACTAAGGAGTCCTGCTCTGTAATCGCCGACAGGTTGGGTGGTATTCTGAGTCCGGGGCACGCTCACACGCTTCGTTTGCTTAGCAACCCTAAGCTAGAGGTGAACGATGCTCGTTTGGCTTGAATACACCCGGCCGTTCCGTTGCCCTGCCGTGGCGACAAAACTGTGCAGGATTCTTCGATCGGGACGTCTTTTTACTCTGCACGACGACGAGACGTTCCCTGCTCTTCAGAACCTGCCAGAAGCTGCATCTATCGAGGAGAAGCTCGGGCCTGCTTGCTTCGGGGACCGGTGAGTAGATTAGCTAGGATCTGGTCGCCCTCCTGCAGTGCCCCTTGCTTTTCCCCGCTGTAAATACAGCACCCCTTGTCCGTACTCGCGCCCTACTTCTGCCTCACAGTGGAGGCTGCGCTAGAGTCGCGGACCGTGTTCTCCTTCATTAGGGCACCCTACAGAGCTGTCCAACGTCCTCCGAAGAGCTTCACCTTCTGCCCATTGGCACCGGCGTGTGCAGGTACTTTTGAGCGCTAGGCTCCACTCTTCGTAGGGATTGGACTACCATCTAGTTAGGGGCCTCAGAAGGCGGACATATCACACGCATTGGTTCGCACTGCCTGTTTTCCTTCCCCTGCAGGTGGATAACATATTTCGTGCTGCTAATGCTGTGAAACTGTGTATTCTGTATATATATTGGGTGGATAGTGTATGTGTTGGTTTAATATCGTTGTATATTGCTACTTTTACTGTGGTTATTAGTTTCAAGGCCTTATAATAAATGTGTATCTATTTTTGATATAAACAACTGTTTGGAGTAGTTTGTAAGCGCTCTTGCTTTGTGTGCTCATTGCGGGCTTTCAGTCACCCTCACCCCTCTTGAGACCTAGTCTTGACCGCCGCGATCGCTACCTTGATTGGTCTGGCTTGTCCAGAGGTTACCCTGTTCCAAGTAATTAGGTTGGCCTTCTGAACTTCTGCGCCACCAGGACAGAGTTCAGAAATCCGTCTTAACAAATTGGTGTACAGCGGTGGGATACGACTGAAGGTATCCAGTGTTGCGCACGAGCTAAGGCGTTTTCAGGTTATTCCAACCAGGACACGCAGTAAAGTATTGAATATAACGTTAAAAAGGCCATAGTCCTATCAACAGTATGGAAACGAATACTTTATTAACCTTAAATGCTTCGAAATCTGAAACATTGAAGAAGATGTGTGCGGAGAGAGGGGTTTCCTCTCAAGGCACTAAATTGGAAATGATCCAGAGAATCGTGGCGTGGCAAGAAGCGCAGCTTGACGCTATAACTTCCGAGGACAGTGCAGAAGGTGGTGGGGCTGCTCTCACTGGCAGAACCGACGGTTCTGCCGCTGCACTGATCCATCACGACCACGAGGACAGGGAGGATGTAATGTCTAACGTTTCCTCTGCCAGTGTTGATGGGGAGGCTATGCTTGAATTCAAGAAGCAAGAGCTGCGGTTTAGGCAGCAGGAGCTTGAATTCAGCATAGCCAAACTGAAAATCGACCAGGCAGAAAAACAAAAAGACAGGGATCACCAGTTGGAACTGGCCAAGCTTCAGTTCGCAAATGGGTCCAAGGGTCCTGGACATGGTTCTGGGGCTTCCTCTCATCCACGGTTTCCAAAAGATCTGCTCAGTGTGTATGAGGAACGAAATGACATTATGGACTGGTTAAATGCGTTTGAGTATGCATGCGAGGTTCAAGAGGTTGATAATGCTGATAAGATTGCGTGGTTGCTCAGCAGACTGCCCCATTCTGGTTGCAGTGCCATTATGGAAATGTCGAAGGCTGAGCGCGCTGATTTTGCAATGTTGAAGCAGACTCTCATTTTAAAGTTTGGGAAGACTCCGACCCAATATTTGAAAAGGTTTAGAGAGTATAAGAAAAAGGAAGGTGGTACTTGGGTGTCGTATGTAGCTGAGTCCCTGAAAAACTTGACTGGCTGGGTTGAAGGTTATAAGGTTTCTACCTTCGAATGCATGATCAATCTGGTCATGCTGGAACACATTTTTGCTTCTTCTTCCCCGGAGCTTAAGCAGCATTTGGCCGATTCGAAGGAGATAGATCCTAAGAAGCTGGCCATTGCAGCAGACTTATGGGTGTCACATCGAGTGTCCCATAAGGACAAAACTCATCCTGGTAAGCAGGAGGAAGGGAAAAAGTCCAAAGATATGGAGGGTGGGGAATCTGCTAAATCTTCTTCCCATAAGGGCCACAAAAAGAAAAATAAGGGTAAGCCATACGAGAACTCACAGGGTAGCGGAGGTTCGCCTCCGAAACAGAACTCTGGTTATAATAAGCCTCCCTACGTAAACAGACCCAATGGGGCTTGTTTTTCTTGTGGAGCAACTGACCATGTGAAGGGGGATCCCCGTTGTAAGGTTAGGCCTTTGGGGGTCCACTCCGCTAATCTGGCCTTCTCCTCCTACGAGGAAGAAGAGATTACAGGAGCATCCTTCTCCTCAGACTCATTTCCCAGCGGAATAGAGGCTGAGGTAGTTTTAGTGTCCCTGGGTTCCTGGGAGCCTAAAGTCGCAGAGGCGTATGCTAGGATTCCGGATAATACCAAGCACTACTTTAAAGACAGTGTGCTGATCAATGGAGTAGATACTCCAGCTCTTAGGGATAGTGGGTGCAGTCGAACTGTAGTGGATTCTACCTTGGTAGACTCAGAGGAAGTTGCCAGAGCTCCTCTGATGCCCACTAAGTTGGCTGACGGCCCCCTCCGTATGTTTCCCGTGATCCCTGTTAATCTAACTTTAAATGGTACAGCAGTTAGGATTCCAGTGAGCATTCAGAGAAACGTCCCGGGAAAGGTCTTGTTGGGCAATGATCTCAGAGCTCTAGGGCTCGTAGGAGACACTGCCGAAAGACCCTACACACGGTCTCAAGCACGGGCAGCATTGGCCAAGTCCAATACGCCGCCCCAGCCGAAGGGGAAACCCAAGGCGAAAGGAGTCAACAAGTCCCGACGGGGGAAAGAGAATATTCCCCCGAGCTCGCCTACCACTGCGGTGGAGGGAGTTGGTCAATCGCCCGAGCCTGACGAGGAGGTGGCGATGCCTGAAGTGTTCGACCCCAACGACCATCCTGAACTAAAAGACTTGTTAGTTGAAGGAGGTCCTGATAGGGACGACTTCAGTAAGGGCCAACGTGAGTGCCCATCTCTGGAAGGCCTAAGGAGACAGGCCTGCTCCCAGCTTGAGGGTGAACCTCCTGGGAAGCATCGGATTTATTGGGAAGGTGGACTCCTGTACAGTGAGCCCACAGAGTCTACAGAAGGAGACCATAGGAGGTTGGTGGTTCCCCTTGCTGTTAGACCCTTCCTCCTGCAGTTGGCGCATGAAGTTCCCCTTGCTGGTCACCTTGGAATGAAGAGGACCAAGCAAAGGTTATCCATGCACTTCTACTGGCCCAAGATGGGGGTGCAAGTAGAAAGCCACTGCAGGAGTTGTGCCTCCTGCCAGTTGTCTGGTAAGGTTGGCGCGACAATCCAAGCTCCGTTGGTACCGCTCCCAGTTGTGGGGGTACCATTTGAAAGGGTAGGGATCGACATCGTTGGTCCCCTTGACCCGCAAACATCCTCAGGCAATAGGTTTATCCTGGTGCTGGTCGACCATGCAACCAGGTATCCTGAGGCCATCCCATTAAAGACTGTAACTGCCAAGTCAGTTGCAAAAGCTTTACTCGGCATATTTACTAGGGTTGGCTTCCCTAAAGAAGTTGTGTCAGATCGTGGCAGCAACTTTATGTCGAAGTATATGCAGGCTATGTGGAAAGAATGTGGGGTCACCTACAAGTTCTCTTCTGCATATCACCCCCAGACCAATGGTCTGGTGGAACGTTTCAACAGAACGTTAAAGAGCATGATTGGGGCTCTGGAGGAGCCCCAGAGAAGAAAATGGGATCTTCTTTTACCATGCTTGCTGTTTGCCTACAGAGAGGTTCCACAGGAGGGTGTTGGCTTCAGCCCCTTCGAGCTTCTGTTCGGTCATCCCGTACGGGGACCCTTAGCCATCGTCAAAGAGGGATGGGAGATGCCCACTCCCCCTGTTACTACCAATGTAGTTGACTATGTGCTAGGGCTCAGAAAACGGATGGTACTCCTGATGGGCTTGGCTAGTGAAAAGTTGAAGGCAGGACAAGCGCTGGTGAAACATTGGTACGACCAGAAAGCTTCCTTAATTCACTTTACCCCTGGTCAGCAAGTCCTGATCATGAACCCTATAAGGCCTCGCGCTTTACAGGACAAATGGTCAGGCCCTTACACAGTGGTGGAGCCCCTGGGTGAGGTGAACTATTTAGTGGACCTTGGAAGGCCTGGACAGGCTCCAAAAGTGTTCCACGTAAATAGGCTGAAGGCTTTCGTCCCACGAGTCGAAATCGCAGCACTGCTACTGGCGTCAGACGTTGAGGAAGAGGAGTCAGAACCTCTTCCCGACCTGTTCCAAAGCGGTCCTTCAGATAGCTCCGTTGAGGGTGTCCGAGTGGCCCCTCACCTGACTTCTGATCAGCAGGCTGAGGTGAAAAGTTTGCTTAGGCAGTTTTCCCCCCTGTTTTCACAGTCGCCTGGTTTGACACCTTGGTGCAAACATAACATTGACACAGGAGACAGTGTACCTACCAAAAGTAGGGGATACAGGATGTCGGATAAAGTACGGTCTTATATTAAGACCGAGGTCAACAAGATGTTAGACCTTGGGGTGATTGAACCCTCTAGTAGTCCTTGGTCCAGTCCTGTGGTATTGGTTCCAAAGGCAGGCACTTCTGAATTGAGGTTCTGCGTGGATTACAGGGCTCTGAATGCTGTCACCAAGACAGACGCTCACCCCTTGCCTCGAACTGACGAGCTGGTGGATACCTTGGGTGCCTCCAAGTACCTCAGCACGTTTGACCTGACTGCTGGCTATTGGCAAATAGCTTTAGCAGAACATGCCAAGGAGAAGACAGCATTTTCAACTCCCGACGGGCTTTACCAATTCCGGGTAATGCCGTTCGGATTGAAGAATGCACCTGCCACTTTCCAGAGGCTTGTGAATCATGTGTTGAATGGGTTGGACGAATTCTGTCTTGCATATCTGGACGATATAGCAGTTTTCAGTGCCACCTGGGAAGACCATGTGAAACACCTCGGGATTGTGCTCCAGGCTCTTCAGAAAGCCCACTTGACCATAAAGGCGAGTAAATGCCAGATTGGACAAGGCTCAGTGGTTTACCTTGGGCATGAAGTAGGTGGAGGAAGGATACAGCCTCTCCCCAGTAAAGTACAAGCAGTACAAGACTGGCCTACCCCCACTACACAAACCCAAGTGAGAGCCTTCTTAGGACTCACGGGTTATTACCGCAATTTTATGGCAGACTATGGCACCATAGCTGCTCCTCTGACTGCCCTCACAACTCCGAAGAAACCCAAGAAGGTAACTTGGACTGACGAGTGTGAGAAGGCCTTCAATGGCTTGAAAGACTCCTTGTGCCAGGCCCCTGTGCTCAGGGCCCCTGATTATCAAAGACCTTTTATCGTGCAGACGGATGCCTCTGACACTGGGATAGGAGCTGTACTATCACAAGTAGATGAGAAGGGTAAGGAACACCCTATCGGTTTTATTAGTCGCCAGCTTAAGGACAGAGAGCTCAGATGGTCCACGGTAGAGAAAGAATGTTTCTCTGTTGTGTGGGCCCTAAGGAAGCTGCGGCCCTACCTCTATGGGACCCACTTCACTGTGCAGACTGACCATAAGCCGTTAAAGTGGCTAATGAACATGAAGGGGGAGAATCCAAAGTTGCTTAGGTGGTCCATAAGTCTACAAGGCTTCGACTTCACTATTGAGCATAGGCCAGGTGTCCAACATAGCAATGCTGATGGGTTGTCCAGAATGTTTTACCGACCTGAACAAGAGACTCATCCAGGGGTGGATTAGTTCCCCCTGTCCATAGTCTGGGAGGGGCGAGTGTTAGGAAAGATTTCGTTATTGTAGGGAACTTTCCTTCCATGTGGCAACCCCTAAACTTTTTGCTATTGTTTTCAATCTGTTTTCTTGACTTTGCCAGAGAAGTGCAGCCTTCTGCCGTACTCCTCTGGGCTTTCGCTCCTTTCTTACGGGGAAACTGACATGCCCTTAAGACAGTCAGTACCGGGGAACGCTGTTTCCCGTAGTTTCTTTTATCGTGTCGCCATTTTTAGTGCAACACGACACAAGAGGGCACTGTAAGCTAAGTTACAGCTCTCTTGGGTCTCTAGCCTTCTACAGACCCTAGACACTCTTGTAGGATGGTTTTTGGATCGGTGCAAGTCATTCAGGGACTGGGCTGGTGGCAGCGATCATTTGGTTTATTTTGAGCTCCTTTTGCCGTTCTGAGCACCTTTTTGCCGCGAACACAAAAGGGTGGCCCGGCTACCCAAAATGGCCGGACCACGAGGCTCCTTTGTCTCGTCCACTGTCCGTCTTGCTCCCTTTACCTTCCCCCGGGTCAGGCGACCCGGGGCCTTCCTTATTTGGGCATGTAGTTTCCCGCGAAACACGGTTGCTTTCGCGGGCTTCTACATGTCGTTTGAGTGCCCCCAGGATGTGGGCTGGGCTGTCTGGTCCCAATACACATCCTGGGTGCCAGAGAGTCTAGGGTGGTGTGAATGCCTGGGACCACTGTGGTCCGTGATTGGTCCACGTATGGTATGTGTGTTGATGAGCGGATCTCCCATTGGCTCCCCTCCGTTTTGGCGCGAAGGGAACCGTGGATAAGAGGGAGCTGGAAACACCACTACCATGTCGATCTCCTGAGTTCTTACGAACCCAGGGATACAGGAGCCAAGTATCCTGCGAACACGAGGCTGGACCGAGGAATCGCTGGTGACCCCCTGAAGAACTTCTGCTCCTCATTGCTGTCGTCCGGTGAAGCCCTTTCCACCTAAGATCGAACAAGAAGGCCTGTACTGGCGCTTCGACCTATTGGAATAGCAGGACCAGCTATTCCCGGCACCTTCATCAACTCCTGCCGTAAGCCTTCGGAAGTGTCTCTGGGCCATCCAGTTGACTGACCAGCTTACTAAGGAGTCCTGCTCTGTAATCGCCGACAGGTTGGGTGGTATTCTGAGTCCGGGGCACGCTCACACGCTTCGTTTGCTTAGCAACCCTAAGCTAGAGGTGAACGGTGCTCGTTTGGCTTGAATACACCCGGCCGTTCCGTTGCCCTGCCGTGGCGACAAAACTGTGCAGGATTCTTCGATCGGGACGTCTTTTTACTCTGCACGACGACGAGACGTTCCCTGCTCTTCAGAACCTGCCAGAAGCTGCATCTATCGAGGAGAAGCTCGGGCCTGCTTGCTTCGGGGACCGGTGAGTAGATTAGCTAGGATCTGGTCGCCCTCCTGCAGTGCCCCTTGCTTTTCCCCGCTGTAAATACAGCACCCCTTGTCCGTACTCGCGCCCTACTTCTGCCTCACAGTGGAGGCTGCGCTAGAGTCGCGGACCGTGTTCTCCTTCATTAGGGCACCCTACAGAGCTGTCCAACGTCCTCCGAAGAGCTTCACCTTCTGCCCATTGGCACCGGCGTGTGCAAGTACTTTTGAGCGCTAGGCTCCACTCTTCGTAGGGATTGGACTACCATCTAGTTAGGGGCCTCAGAAGGCGGACATATCACACGCATTGGTTCGCACTGCCTGTTTTCCTTCCCCTGCAGGTGGATAACATATTTCGTGCTGCTAATGCTGTGAAACTGTGTATTCTGTATATATATTGGGTGGATAGTGTATGTGTTGGTTTAATATCGTTGTATATTGCTACTTTTACTGTGGTTATTAGTTTCAAGGCCTTATAATAAATGTGTATCTATTTTTGATATAAACAACTGTTTGGAGTAGTTTGTAAGCGCTCTTGCTTTGTGTGCTCATTGCGGGCTTTCAGTCACCCTCACCCCTCTTGAGACCTAGTCTTGACCGCCGCGATCGCTACCTTGATTGGTCTGGCTTGTCCAGAGGTTACCCTGTTCCAAGTAATTAGGTTGGCCTTCTGAACTTCTGCGCCACCAGGACAGAGTTCAGAAATCCGTCTTAACAACAACCCAGCAAGCAACCTGAGTCCAGTGATGCGGGAGGTGCTGAGGTTCGGGGAATTCTCAGGTTTGAGGATCAATCATAGCAAACTGGGTGGTGTTCGCCCTCGCGGAGGAGACTGGGAGGTTTGAGGATGAGTTTGGTCTCAGGTGGGAGTCCTCCAGGGTCCGATACCTGGGGGTTGAGGTGTCACCCAGCTGGGATGATTTGTTCCATGACAATTATGGGAACTCAACTGAGAATCTCTGGGAGGCTGTGGCAAGATGGACACCCCGCTCACACTATTGGCCCCCAAGTCGATTTTGAAAATGATTGTGCTCCCTAAATTCTTGTACCTCTTCCTTAAAGTTCCCCTGCTTTTGTCCAGAGCCTACTTTTTACGATTGCGGGGGCTCATCCTGGATTTGCTCTGTGCCGGGAAGCCGGCGAGGGTGGCATACGCCACGCTAACGCAACCAGTGGTCGAGGGGGTTGGAGGGGGTTAGTCCTATCGGATCTGGAATGGCATTACTGGGCAGTGCAGGCACACTTTCTCCGCCACTGGTATGGCACTCTTTTTGTGCGACCACATGGACATCCAGAGAGAGCGTTCGCCTCCCCATATCTGTTTCGTGCAGCGATCCTTGATGTGCCCGCAGTATCACCTAGTACCCTGAACATTGTCAAGATTACCTGCGTGATCTGGGAAAGGATTGCAGGGAAGTTTAGCACACGCTATACTCGCCCCTCCTTCCGGTACGATATGTGGCTAGGCTGGTGATAACGGGGGAGAGAATCCATCTTCAATGGGTGGATAAGCTCAGCATCGTCACCTTTGGGGATGTCTTTGCCACCAACGAGTTTCTCTCTGCTCAGCAGGTAAGGGAGCGGAGAGGCGACTCAGGGAGCGGAGAGGCGACTCAGCTTCTCTATTCTCGAGTGCGACATGCACTCAAGGCATTGTTCCCCCTCCTTTCGACTAACAACCCTCCGTTTGGGCGCTCTTTCTGGGGGTGATCCAATCTCGGGGAGAGGGCCGACTGGTTTCATGAATTTACAGCAGTCTCCTGACAGAGCTCCCATTGGAGGTTCCGAGGAGACAGTGGGAGGGGACGCTGGGTAGGAATCTGGGGGACAAGGTCTGGGCATGTGTCTTGGGCCAAACTCAAAGGGTATCACTGAACTCCAAATTCAAGTTAATACACTTTAACTTCCTCCATCAAGTTTATCACACTCTGGCCAGGCTCCATAGACATTTTCCTTCTCCACTGGATACATGTGCCAGGTGTGGCTCTGCCCTGGCAGGGTTTCTTCATCTGGCCTAGAAGTGTCAGCGGGTCTCCGACTTTTGGGCGGGGGTACTGGGCAAAATCTCCTTGATCATTGGGGAATGACTGGAACAGGAGCCCGTGCTGGTGCTCCTGGGATGTACAAGGGCCCTGCGACAAGGGATGAGGCAGCTGGCAGGGTTGTTATTGGTGGTAGCGCGCAGAAGGGTGACCATGGCCTGGGGAAGGGGCCACCCTCCCAGAATGCAGGGGTGGGTGCAGGATGTGGCATATTGTGATGATGCAAAAACTTCTTTTATTTGAACTTTGCTATTCCATGCCCGCCCAACGGAAGTTTGTGACCCATATGTACAATATTTGATTACAACAGCCGACTGAATCTGTCATGTGGAACTGTGGGCAATGTGAATGTTAACTGCGCATTTTATGCATACTGTATTGTGTTATGGTGGGCAGTGAGGTAGATCGGACCTCAAGTGTGTTTGTTTTTGTTGAAAAACTAAAAATAAAGTTTTAAAAAAAAGATTCAAGGAGTATCTCCTCAACACCTATGCCATCACGTCACCCCTCACGCAACCTGATTCACTAGATGCCGCCCACCTCTCTTCTCCCTGCCACCCAGTACAGCTGTACCCCTCCTCTGTGTCCCTCTGTAGCCTACCCCCACTGTATATCTGTACTGTGGCTACCTATAAAAAGTGCTCTGTTTTGCATCTGTAATGTTGTACACTTATGTAAAGCACTCAGTATGTATCCGTATTGGTGTATACCTCTGTAAAGCACTCCGTTGCTTCTCAAAGCTAGGTCCGCTCTCAATAAATACCAACATAATAAAATAATAACACTGTTTTTCTTGTATTCACTGGGACGAGGAGGCTGGGTCTCATAGTTATTCTAACTTAAATGGCTACTTGGCCATTCACTATGACCAGTAGGCTGATTGTGCTCTTAATCCCTGCCTCCCCTCACGGGTCTCCTGCCTCTCCGGTAACCCGGTGATGCTAGCCTGTGCGAAAGAAGCTCTTTCTCAAGGATCGGGGTCGCACTTTGAGTCAGAATATCTCCTGCTTTCACTCAGAATCTTCTTGGTTCTTCCTCGTGGCTCAGAGAAGCCAACACTGTAGTGGTCTCAGTGTTTCTGGACTGGACAGTCCACATCCCACGGGTCACGCCACTGCTCACTCGGTTCTCCTTTGTGCTCTGAAACACTTGTGTACGAGCTCAATATAAATAAAATAACAATATCCATTCTCTCTGGCTTTTCTGCCCCTGCACAGCTCAGCCTTCTGCTCTCTCTGTGCCTCCTGGTTACGTCTACAGGCCCGATACTGCCGACAGAGTCTACTGGTTCTTGGCAGCTTCCACCTCCTTGCTGATTAGAACTTCCCTGGTCTCGCACCTCTTCCATAATCCTCCTTCCATTTTTATATTAGACTTCTGGGTCCTCCCCAACAGAGTTTTAAAGTCCTTTCTCTCTTTTTTGAGAGCTTTCTTCCTTGCTTGTTCGTTCTTCGCCACAGTTGTGTTGGATTTCAACCATTGAGCAATTGAAATTACTCGATCACCTCTCTTCTCAGTATTTTTATCATTTGTTTCTTCAAGTTCAATGTTGGGTCTGATGTTAAACAGTGGATTGTTCTGATGTACTTCTCTGAAGCCTGGTTGTTATTGTCGGCCCACAAGAAAGGGTTCAGGGAGTTCCTTGACGGAGCGAGAGTCCTTATCCCCAAAAGGGGAGTTTCACATTTTTAGGACCAGCATACTGGCACCTCTAAGGGGCTAGGGGGAATGTGCATAGCGGATTGCCTCACTAGGATCGTCACCCCCCACACCCAACCGGGGAGAAGTGATTGAATCCAGCGAGTCATCACACATCAACAAATATCTCAACATCTCGATTTTGCCAATGGACAACTTCTGTAAGGCTCCTCCTTGGTGTGTAAGATCCCTGTGACTGAGTGTAACCACAGGTCTGGTGCTTCTTGCTTTCCCCTATTCTTAGAGGATCTGCTACCCCTTTGATTTGATTAAGGTCATTCCCTTCTTCCCTAGAACTGATATGTAATTGCAGAATAGATTTTGGAAGAGGAGGCAGTGCGATTTTCTGATTGCAGACTTTGCTGTCTGAAGAGGTCTCTAATTAAATAAGGTCAGCCATTTGCTACTACATCATGCCTGTTCTGGAGTGATAAAACCCTGTCAGTGGGGCAATGATCAATACAAAAGCGAAGATTTTTTTACCTCTAACCTTTTGCATCACTTTGTCATACTAATGTTTCAACATTGAAACATATTGTCCAATATGCAGACAATCAGTCTTTTGAAAAATAAAATTTGCTCAACTTTTTTTTTTACGGTCATTTAACATAAACATTTGATCTTATTGTGCATCACAGTGAGCCATCTACAGAGGACAACAAGACGTCCTTTGACTTCCAATTAGATTTGGGAAGACCGCCATTTTACATCAGAAAGCTTGGAATCCCCCTCCACACACACCCTCCCTGCATCTACATACATAGGTGCTATGATTCTGCTGCTTGAGAGAGGCTGAAAAGAGGACTGCCTCCTTGTTTCCTGTTTTATATACATTTCCTGTTGAAGTACTTTTGGGTTACTTTGGAAATATAAGTACTTCCCTTAAGGTGTTTATTCGACTGGATTCCTTTGCAAAGGGCTGACAGTGCTAGGGGTTGGTGCTAAAATTGCTCTCTATTTTGTTCTTTGTCCCGTGTTAGCCTCTGTTATGGGCAGAGAGAGCTAAGGTTTAGTGCTAATATCATTCTCTGTTTCCTTCTTTGACCTGTGTTAACCGCTGTATGCCACTCAGTGCCACAAACATGACAGAAACCAAGCACAAAAACAACTTTCATATTAAACTCGATCACAGTACTCCACTAAAACAACTAATCACATACACCTGCGTTTTTGCCCACTGCCAATCTGCACCCGATCACACACATTAAATCAATGAGCTAATCAGCACACTCCCCAGTCATACGCTAACAGAGGCATGGCACAATCCCCACCATGAGCATATTTTCCATGACACGCTTCACCCACACTATCTCATCCATCACTGAGACAAACATACATAGTGGTGCCATCGCCATCACTTACAAAGACACACTCACACTTGGCAAACCCACACACATCCCATACACTTCCTTTGGAGCTCTATCCCTCCCATTGTCTATCCTTCATCGCTCCCATACACCCACCTTAATTTGCCTCAGTTACAGCCCCTAAAACACATTCTTAACTTCCACACTGACTGGACTGACTTCACAGCTAAAAACCTCAGCTCCCCCCTTGCTCTAAAACTTATCTTGGAAATGTTAGCCCTGCTAGTTCCAATCCATACACACTAACCCCATACCGAACAGTATCCTCACTCCAGTTACCCACTATGATCCTACACAACTCAACCCCTTCCCAATACAAATAGCTGGCAACACATTTCACCTTTCGATTTCAAGCAAAAATAAATTTGAATCTAGACATCATGGTCTGACCACTTTGCAATCCCCTTCACACTCACTCGACCACACATACCGCTCCCCACATGCCACACTCATCCCTCACCCTACAGCCAGACTGCCCAAACATACTAGAGACAATGGCCCTCATTACGACCTTGGCGGAGGACCATGGTGCTATTAGCACCATGGTCCATGGCGCTAAGGGTGCAATTCCGCCATGGTGGTTGGCGGACTTACCGCCCCATTCCGACCTTGGCGGGGCGGTAAGTCCCCAATCCCCATTTTACCCTTCCCCATTCCCATTTCTGCCCCATAGGGCATAATGGGAGTGGGGAAGGCGTTAATTACGCCACCGTAAATTACGGTGGCGTAATTAACAACAAGGTCCCTTAGCGCCATGGATTTTAACACCTGCGAAAAGCAGGTGTTATATCCGCCATGGCGCTAAGGGAACTCGTACTCAGGCGTTAAGGGTCGGCGATGTTTACGCCGGCGTAAACCCCTTACCGCCTGGGTCGTAATGAGGGCCAATGTCTTGGCACCACTCATACCACCCCCTCCTTACACACACAGCCTTCCATTCTCCTGAACAATTACAAACCCATCATCACACCAGGCAATCTACTAAATAGCCCCCTTAAATCACAAAAACCTGCAAACACCACCATAAACCATGGTTCATAAGTTCCCTCCTCTCTAGGAAGCAGGAAGCCAGATACCTAGTAAGAGACTGGCTAAAGAACTAATGCACCACCACCTGAGAACTCCTCAAACACTGACGAAACAAATGCAAAACAGCCATACACGATGCCAGATCCACATACTACCTCCAAGAACTCCAATCCGCCACTTGTTATACAAAAAAACCTTTCAACATCGTCAGATTCTACTACAAACCACCATCCACCGCTTCCACACCCACATCAACTACATTATGCAACTATCTCATGGACTCTTTAAACTCTAAAATACACAACAGCAGACAAACCATGCTCTGCTGCCCCACTCTCTTCTCCCTCTCCCAATCATTCCAACACATAGGACACATATCACCCCAGCAAAGGAACTACTCTTATCTCCCTCACTGCCAAAAAGAAAACCTTCAGACTTCTTGGATGACACATGTCCATCTCAAGCACTGGCTCAACATCGTCAACTCCTGTCTTTCACATGGTACTATCCCCCTGCTCTGAAAAAGTGACTTTCCCCCTCAAACAGCCATCACTCGCCACCATGCTCTCCAAAACTATCGCCCCATCACTATCCTGCCATTCCTTAACAGAATCACAGAATACTTTACGTTATGTTATGTTGATTTATACGTTATTACAACCCAACACAAAAAATGCATCACCACAAACAACCTTCTCAACTCCTTTCAATCTTTTGGGCCTGGATGCAGCAGCGAGACTGCTACACTCCACATCGCCATGAGCTCCACATCATCATTTACAAAGGACGCACAGCCCTACTTGTACTCCTCAACCTCTCTTCTCCGTTTGATACCATCAGCAACAAAGTGCTACTCCACATCCTCTCCCACAGGATGAAACACTCAGGCGTCGCTCTCAACTGGTTCATCTCCTTCCTCACTGACAGAACACACTTTATCTCTATGCACGCTTATTGATCTGACCTCACTCCAGTCAGCTACTGGACCACCCACAAGCTTGCTCCTTGTCCCCACTCCTCGTCAACCTTTATGTAGAATCCCTCAGGCACACCCTTAGCAAATACAACGTCCATGTCTACCAATAAGCAGACTGCGTACAAATATAGTTCCAAATCTCATCCCCTTCACGTGTCGCACCCTCAAAAGCATTGTCTCAACCATCACCACATGGATGGCCACCCACCTTTTAAACTCAACCCTTCCAAAACAGAATACCGCCTCATCTGTCCCCCCAGTCACAAACCGAACTAAGCCCTTGGATTAAAAAACTCACCATGAACAACCCACCCATATCCCTCTCCACACATGTTAAATCCCTTGGCTTCACCATCCACCACCACCACCTTTCCATGACACATCACATAGCTGTTGTCAACAAAACATGCAATCTGCAACTACACTTCCTATGCAAGTTAAGACACATCCTGCCTCCTGACGACATCTGCACAGCAGTCCAAGAGCTGGTGCTGTCCAAGTTGGACTACAGTAATGCTCTCCCCATTGGACTTCCCAACATCAAACTTGCCCACGCCCTGCTAGCCATACAAATTGCAATGACAAGACTCATGCTCCACCTACCCAAACACTCACTGACTGATCACCCCCAATTCACAGCCAGTTCCACTGGCTCCCTGTACTCATGAGAACTGCCTTCAAAGGACTTTGCATTGTATTCAAAGTCATCCACCTCAAAACCCCATCTTATTTTCACAGAAAACAAACACATCACCCACACAAAAAACTGACAAGCTGGCCAGCAGCTGCTACATATTCCACTCTGCAAACAAACATGGACACAAAAACAAGTGTTTTACCCAGTGGCCACACAGAGCATGGAACACCCTACAACTTCACATCCACACTGCACCCTCCATCATCACTTTCTGAAAGAGCCTCAAAACATACCTGCTTCCCCACACGTAATCGAGCCACTCCACCTACCGCTTGTCTATCCTAATTTTCCCAGTGGTCTATGTGTACAAAAAGTATTAGTGGTTATGTTCCCTGCTGGCCTGTCCCCACTCTCCACAAACCCCATTGCCAAGCCCCCTCCCACCTGGTGTTTAAAGGAATGTTCAGTGAACTGCAAGTTTTTTTTTTTTTAGTTTTCTTTTTACAGTTGCTGAACATTGCAAATGGATGATCTGGTTTTTGTAAAAAAAGAAAAAGCTTTCAATCCCCTCCCACCACTTAACCCATGTGAGATAAAGAAGAGGCAATGAGAGCAAAAAAAAAATAAAAAAAAATAACCTAGCAGGCCGCTAGTCAGTCGGCACTGGACATGTGCCACTCATGCGTTGCCATTCAGAATTGTTCTGATCCGTTGCATTTTGGGCAGTACCTCTAGTCGATAATGTTCAGTGAACTGCAAGTTTTTTTTTTTTTAGTTTTCTTTTTACAGTTGCTGAACATTGCAAATGGATGATCTGGTTTTTGTAAAAAAAGAAAAAGCTTTCAATCCCCTCCCACCACTTAACCCATATGAGATAAAGAAGAGGCAATGAGAGCAAAAAAAAAATAAAAAAAAATAACCTAGCAGGCCGCTAGTCAGTCGGCACTGGACATGTGCCACTCATGCGTTGCCATTCAGAATTGTTCTGATCCGTTGCATTTTGGGCAGTACCTCTAGTCGATATAGTATGTGGTACCCGCCGCTGGGGTGAAAAAGTTGCTGGTAAGTTTTAGGACGTTAGTTTATTCTGATCCCAGATCTCCAAAAAAGGAAGCCATGACATGTCTATATCGGAGTATGATTCTAGTAGCACGGCTGTGAGGCTTTCCAGGTTATATATCTCCTTTGCTTTGCGCATCCACTCTTTTTTTTGTACGGCAGGACGCTACCCTTCCATCTTATAGTCAAACATACTCTGGCTACTAGCAGTACGTTTCTTAGCAGATGGGGAAGGACTATGTATTGTTCTTCAACTAGCTGTACCCCCGAACAGAACCATATCATGGGCCTCCTGATCCCTTCTGTGTCGTGAATCCACCACAGGATTTCTTTCCAGTAGGTTTGGACGCTGGGGCAGCCCAACCATTGATGCCAATAATCACCAATCTGGGTGCATCCCCGGCAACAGTGGGTGCTTATCCCCGGGTACATCATTGCTAATCGCGGAGGAGTGAGATGCCACTGCATAAGCAGCCTACAGTTGTCCATTTTATATTGGACTGCGATTGTGCAGTTCCAAACGGCTCTCAATATTGCGGTCCATCCCTCACGATTTTCCTCCCACCCCAATAAGGCGATGTAGAGCTTCGCAACTAACCCCTTAGAGCCCATGTGTGTGTGTTGAGTACACTTTCAAAAGGAGTGAGTGAGATGCCTCTGAGGTTGGGACTTCCACCGTGGGTCTGTTAGTGCCCCCTTCAGTTGCAAGAACAGCAAAGGTTGGATCTGTAGGCCTTGTTGAGCAAGCACTTTCTAACTCTTCTTTGACCAGGAAAACCCTGTATTCCCAGATTTGTCCCACTCTGACAAGACCCTGTTCGTATTGCGACTGAAAGCGGATAGGGTCCATTATGAGATCCCTGATGGGGATGCCCAGATGAAACTTAAGGTGCAGGGCCATATGGTGACACCGCTCATGTCTGGTTTCCTTTTCCAGAGGGCCCACAATGCTACCAGGACTGGGTGCTCACAGACTTTCCGTGGCAGTGTTTTCTGCGGGACCCAGAGCCAGCGTGACAGGGGCTCATAAACCGTTTTCTAGATGCACCCATTGCTTGCTGTCCGATTCCCTTAGGTGGTCCAACAGCACCCAGAGTTGGGCCACTCTATAATACTCCTACATATCTGGGTATGCCATGCCCCCCTTACTTTTTGGGAGAATCATGGTTTTGTAGGCGATGCAAGGCCTTTTTCCTTCCCATAAAAAGGCCAGCAAGGCACGATTGACCTCCGCATGGAAAGACTCTGGGAGAATAACTGGGAGAGACTGGAACAGGAAGAGAAGCCGTGGTAACTCATTCATCTTGATTGCCGTGAATCTCCCAGCCCAGGAGAGATTCAGCTTCGACCATTTTTGGATGTTCTTTTTAATTGCTGTTCAAAGCAGTGGATAGTTCACCTGAAATAGTTCCCCTCGCTGTTTTGTGATAGTAACGCTTAAGTATTGAATGCTCTTATGGACTTGTTTCAACCCCCAAGAGTCTGCAGAGTTGCATGCAGGAGATCTGCCTGTATACAGCGGTAGGGCTACCATTTTGCTACGATTAACCCTGAAGCCTGAGTGAGAACCATATTCCTCTATTGTGGATAAGAGCGCTGGTATAGACCTTGACGGGTGCGTCAAGTAGACCAGGACATTGTCTGCGAACAATGCCAGCTTATGTTACTTCCCGAATTTATAAAACCCTATGACTAAGGGATTCTTCTGCATAGTCTGGGCTAGCGGTTCCATTACCAATTAAAAGACTAGAGGCAATAGGCGGAACCCCTGCCTCGGTGCAGGGTGAAGGGGAGAGATGCTACACCGTTAACCACAATCTTCACCCAGTTGTTGCGATAGAGAGCCTGCGCCCCCGTGATCTAATGAAGCCGTAGGTTAGCTTTCCTCAAGACTTGGAGCATAAACGGCCACTCCACCCTATCAAAGGCCTTTTCTGTGTCAACCCAAACTAGTATTGGGTCGAGATCCCTGGAGTCAATTGATCTAATGTTTTATGGACATTGTCCAAGCCCTGTCGCCCTTTTACATACCCGACCTGATCGTTGTGTATGAACATTGGTAACACCTTGCATAACCTATTAGCAAGGATGCTGGCATAGATCTTTGCATCAACGTTCAACAGGGAGATCGGCCTGTATGAACTACATTGGGCTTTTCTCTCCCTTCTTTGGGGAGAACGATTATCCTTGCCTCTACGAAGGATTCTGGAGCCTGCCCTGATTCCATGATGTCATTAAACAGGCGGGTTAAGAAGGGTGTGATGGCACCCTTGAAGGTTTTATAAAATGCTGCAGTGAAACCATCTTTCCCCGTGCTGACCCTGCTTTCAGTCTGGAAATGGCAGCATCGACTTCCTCTGTTATTATGGGTGCGCTCAGTTTATCCAAGTCTGGGCTTAGCAGTGGATCGAACGCTGAAGACTCTAAGACTTTGTCAATACTATCTTGGGATGGGATGCAGCTAGAGGAGTATAGTTGCGCGTAGACCTGAGCGAAACGTGCTGCAATATCAGAGGGGTCGTCTAAAGGCTTCCCCTCTGGGGTGTTTATTTTATATACCGCCCTCTGCTCATTGCCCTCACAATTTGGCTGCGAGCAGTGTGTGGACTTTATCCCCATATTCCTAAAATTTCAGTTTGACGAACCAGAGGTGAGTCAGTGCCTTCCGTTTTCACACTTACTTCAGTTCCTGTGGAAGCTCTTTTATATCTGCTAGCGTTTTAGCCTCCTCCCGCTAACCTGTGACAAAGCAGCTTCCTTGTTCCTTATTTCCCCTTTCAGGAAGAATTCCCGCTGGATCCTAACTCTTTTCATGTGGGTCCCGTGTGCTATCAGCAATCCTCTAGTCGTTGCTTTGGCTGCCTCCCACACTATTGCTCAAGAGGGATCATCTATATCATTTTGCTGGAAGTATTCCCCGATTGCGGTGTCTAGAGATTCCCTGAAACTCTGGTCTTTGAAAAGTGTATTGTTACAGGTCCACCTTCTGTCTGTTTTCATACTTGGGCCTAGGTTGAGGTTTATGATGGTCTTATCATGGTCTGACCAGCCCACTAGTTCAATAGATTGTAATTTGCTGGTTGACCGCAGCCCTGAGCTACTCATCCTGACAGAGACCTGGCTTCGGGAGAACTCTGCACCCTCATTGGTTCAGGCTATGCCTGATAACTATAAAATTATACATGTGGATCGCCTGCCAGCGACGGCACCGGTCCTATGGTCTGACCATTTTTTAGTGACTGGTAAAATTAAATCTGCTCTGGCTCCCATTAGGCATCCCCCTCCTCGGATTTGGTCGAGGGGGATGGCAGTCAGCCGACCTGTCGGAACTGGCTGTATTAGTCAAAGCCAAGTGTTTGTTGACTGATGATATTTCTCTTGCTACACTGTCTGATGTGCTTCTGAAACCACAGATGTTATTGCCCCTCGACGTCTTATTCAACCATGCCGGCTTCCCTCTGCACCTTGGTTCACAGAACATCTTAGAGCTGCTTGTTTTAGGCTTAAACAATCGGAGCACAAATGGCGCAAAGCCTATGACTGCAACTCTAAAGAGGAGTATAGAACATGCTCTACTGCTTACTTCTATATCTATAACAGCCGCCAAGAAAATGTACTTTGCTCATAAAATTGAAGCAGCCTTATGTCAACCTAAAGCACTCTTCACTGCAGTTAAATCCCTATCCCAATCAAATAATCTCTTTGCCTATGCTCAGTCCATCCCATGCCCGTTGTGATGCCCTGTCCCAGTACTTTATTTCTAAAATAGAGACGATTTGTAATAACATCCAACTGTCTGTCTCTTCACTTTGTCCTGAAAGCCCTAGCCCAAGCCCCTGTAATCTACCTATTATTGAACAATGGTCTTCATTCCCATCCTTCTCTGAGGAGATGGTATCCATGGCGATACAACGTATTAAATCATGCTCTCCCAGCGATGTGGTGCCCTTGGCCATTATGAAGGTTATCTCCCGTGATCTTCTCCCTGAATTCACTCGGGCTGTAAACGTCTCCTGCCAATCGGGGGTCATCGCGGCTTTGCTGAAGACCGCTATGGTTATTCCTCTCTTGAAAAAACCCTCCTTGGACCCAACTCTACTCTCTAATTTCCGGCCTATCTATTACCATTCTCTATGAATCTGCTGGAAACTTTGGTCTCTCCTCTTCTGTCTTCCTTTATGGAATACTTTACACTGCTTTATTCAGCTCAATCTGGCCTGGGAGAGGCACTGAAAGTGTATTGGTTTCAGTCTTCGACGACCTGGTTAGATTGGTTGATTCAGGTGGCATAGGTGCGCTGATTCTCTTAGACCTGTCGGCAGCATTTGACACCATAGACCACCCGTCTACTCGTCGTGCCTTCATAAGTGCCTGACGGCTGTTGGTGGGGGGATGAGTCGCAATTGGTTGAAATTGAATGGGGACAAGACAGAGATGTTGGTGGTCGGTGCCTCTCCTGATCCTACTCTCTGGGTGTACTCGTTCTGGCCTTCTTCACTTGGTGTCCTTCCTATCCGCCTGTCAAAGGTGAGGAATCTGGGAGTTCTCCCTCTGATACCTGTGACTCTTCATCCGCCTGTGGTGGCTGCCTTGATGCTGAGCAGACTTGACTATTGTAATGCCCTATATCTGGCTCAGCCCACAGGCACCACCCAGCGATTGCAGCGTCTTCAAGACTTTGCTGCTCGGGTGGCCAAGGGGACCCCTTTTGGGGCCCACATCTCCTCTGTGTTGCGCACCCTCCTCTGGCTCCCCGTCATGCAGCGGATTAGGTTCAAGGCCTTGTGAATTGTGCCCAGGGCATTACATGGGCAGGGTAATCGAAGTACCTTCAATCTAAATTCACCTGTTACCTCCCTGCCCGCCACCTTCGCTCTGCTGCTGCCAACCTTCTGGTCATCCCGAGGTTCCATCAATCTCGTATTGGAGGTCGCGCCTTCTCGGTCGTTGCTGCTCAAATGTGGAACGATCTGCCAAGGACAGTCAAGAATTTGTCAAATCACTTACAGTTGAGGAGAACAATCAAAACTATCATGTTCTAGCTCTCTGGCTGTCTGCGCTGACTAACTCTCCGGCCTCCCCCCCTCTCTAGCGCCAAGATACCTGCGGGTGAACATTGTGCTCTACAAGTTACTCTAACATAATATAACATAGATGCTTGCTTAACATCATGTTCTACGGCTGCTTCCACGAAAATATAGTCAATGCAAGTAAACGTTTGGTGTCGAAGTGAATAGAATGTGTACGCTTTCGTATGAGGGTGAAGGGCTCTCCACGTGTCCACCAAGAAGTGTTCCTCCATCAGGAGTTATGACCCCTTTCCCCGGGGCGGTACAGCTCCTCCCCTATATGAGACCCAGTCCGAAGCCGGGTCCATCATGATGTTGAAATCCCCTCCATAAATCAAGGCCCCTGTTCCCTACTCTCCAAGAAAAGCGAGAAGGTCCCTACAAAGCGTGATCTGCTGGCTATTGAGTGCATACGCTGAGCATAATGTGACCATCCTTTTTCGATGGTTTCATCTGGGTTTCTGTGGGTATGTGTGACATGCAAACTTACAGCTGCGCCAAACAAGATGCCATCTCATCCTCTCTTGCCCGGCCTGATGCCCTGATGGCTCCCAAATGTCTGAGTGATTTCCTCCCCTCCCCGAAATTAGTTTTTTTGCACAAAGAGTTTGTCTAGGTTGGACTGGGTGAATTCTCTCAACAACATTGATCTCGTTTGAGGCAAATTAAGGCCCTTCACATTTAAAGATCCGAACCGAACTACGTCATTTGCCATTTCCCTGGGATGTGATGCGTCCCCTTTGTAGCTGTGTGTTCCGCCCTTGTGTGTGCTTATTCATGATGAAATGTACTGTTGCCTGCTTGCTTTTGCCCTAGTTTGAGTGTGCCTCTTGTATGTGTGCGCCGCATGCCATTATGCTAAGCAATGCCACCTGCCGAGGTTGCTTAATGGTTGACCCTCCCCTTATCCCTTCCCCCACACGTATTCTCCTTTGAATCCCCCCTCGCCCCAACAACCCCCCTGAGAAACAACAAGAAAAAAATGTTCCCCCTCAAAACTGGAGACGCCCTAGAAAAAATATGGCCACACTACGGGGGACATCCTGCAACCCACAACTTTCTACTGCAACATGGTAACTTCTGGTTGGAGCGTTCGCTCAACTAACAGCATTTAACTAATCAGCCCGTTGGCTCAAAAATGAGCCTACAGCAAGGGGGGGGGGGCCTCCTCTGTCCACGGACGCTACTTCTGCATTTCCTGATGGTGGTAAGTGTCAATGACAAGGTCCCGCCCACTTCCAGAAACAATCCAGTGTTCCGATATGTACCGGAGATTCAGGGGGTGTTTTGTCTTTTGTATTTTCTTGTGCCCTTGCTGTGTCCACTCTTGGGCCAACGGCCGATCGGTTTATTAGGTGATTCAGAGGACGGCGGGAGTTCTTCCCTTTTGGCTTGGCCTGCTCCCCCTGTTATGCCTTGTAAGACGCTGTTGGCCTCCTCTTCCGAGACCACCCTGTATTCCTCATTGCCATGCTCGAAGGAAAGTGTAAAGGGAAAGCCCCATCTGTAGCAAATGTTTTGTTCTCATAGCCATGTGGTGAGCGGACAACAATCCCTTCTTTTGGAGAGGGTGGATGCTGACAAGTCCTGGTAGATTCTAACACGTGATCCCTCAAAGTCAATATGGTCCTGCTGTCTGGCCCGCTGCACGATTTTTACTATGTGTCTGTAAGAATGGCATTTGGCCAGTACGGATCTTGGTCTGTTCGGGGCGGGGGGCCTGCTCGATGCATCCTCTCAAATTCTCCAGGTCTGGTGTTGGGGGAGAGGGGAAAAGAGAGTTGACCAAGGCTTTTACTTGTCTCTCCAAGTTCGCTGGCGTCTCATTAGGGTGTTCACGAAGGCCCTGTATTTGTATATCCGGTCTCTTCTCCCTGTTCTTGAGGTTGTCCACCTTGGAAGCCAGATCTGTGTTCCTTTGCTCAAGATCCTGAAAGTGACCCTCTGCTTTCATCTCAACAAGGTTAGTGGACAGCTGATAGTTTTTCAGGGCTTCAACCTTATCTTCAATTTTTTTTAATGGGTAAATGCCCATTCCTGCGATGGAGGGGCTGATGGGCCTGCGATGTTGGCTTCTCAGTCCCCTGTGCTGCTTTATTTGACCAGGTTACCTCACCTTTTTATGGGAGTTTGCACTGTTCGCCATGTCTGTTCTGGCCTGGTGATTTCAGGGACTTCCCTGCCTGTTCAACGCAGTTGGGAGCGTGCTCCCGGGGCTTGCTGCACTTCGCTCAAATACTGCTGTGCAAGGTGCTCCCCCAACCTGGTTCTGCAGCTAATGGATTCAGGGGTCACAGTCTGCCACTGATACTTTGAGTGGGGGAGGGTTTTAGGAATGCTGTGGCTGTTTGTGTCCTGGTCCGCCTCTCCATTTCCACCTCTACAACGGCTGGGTGATTCTTTGCTTTTGCTTGGGCCGGGTTAATGAGTGCTAATTGCAGGGGGTCACACTCCACTGCTATTGCTTTGTGTGGAGTAGGGCTTCAGGACTGCCCTAACTGTGTTAAGCTCCGGTTGGCCTCTCCCTTTCAACTGCCGATGCAGCCAGGGTGGCCTGTGCGTTAGTTTGGAGGTTTAGCTGGAGATTGCTGATGGTTGCGGGGGCCACAGTGCACCGCTGTTGATATGAGTGGGGGGTGCTTAAGGAATGCCCTTGCTGATCATGCACCAGTTGGCCTATCCCCTCTCCACCGTTAATACGGCCGGGTGATCCTCTACATTCTCTTCGAGACCGGGTTGTTGATTGAAGGACACCCTGGCCATTCAAACCACTCCCCCTTACCGGCTGGGCATGTTACACCACCGTCTGCAGCAACCCCGGGTCCTGCAGGATCCTCGTCTCTTCCTCCCCTTGCGCCTTGCATGGATGTCTTCTATCTGCACGAGGGCCTCATGCCCCGGAGCTCCGGGTGCCTATGTTCTGGCTCTGCGCCCCCTCCCTCATCGACGGGATTAAAGGTCTCTGCAGAAATCCTTTCAAGTGCGTTGTCCCCAGGGCGAGCAATGGTGACGTCTTCGCCTTCCCTTGCTGCTGATTCCACGGGAAGGGGGCCCCTGTCACCTTGCTTTGCAGTGTGGCGTCTCGCGGGCTAGCGCTGGGGCCGCTTTCGCTGCTCTCGACCCTGCTGTCCCTCGCTGCCGGCTCCATGGAGCACACGTCCAGCAGGGCTGCTGCACACTGGAGGGCACGGTTCCAGGTGGAGCTCCTCTTCAGGTGGCATTTCGGGGGGAATACCTCAACGCCCGCCTCAGTAAGATGGCCTGTCTGATGCTGGCCGCTTTCCGATGAGCTTGTCCGCTTAATGTTGATTACGGGCTGAAAATCTCACAGTATGCAGCCATTTCCTTGTGCGGTTGCGGGACGACGAGCGCTTAGGCAGCCATTTTGCCAGTGCCCCCTGGTGGTCTCTCAACTGCAAGTTTCAATTTCTTCCTATACTTTTATTTTGAAACAAAACCATTCCGGAACAGTTTCTTTTTAAAATAAAAGTATAGGAACAGTAGAACTTAAAAATTAAAAGCAGAGGAGCACTGCTTCTAACCACTTAGACCGCAAAATCTTCCTATCCCACCTTTTGAACATTGTAAGGCGCTCCGAGACCCTCTTTGTAGGGCAGTGCTGTACAAACATTCAAATAAAGTAAATACTTCTCCTGTGCCAAGGAGGTTGACCGCCCATTTGAGCTCTGCAGTAGCTATTTGGCAGCAGGTTATTGCAGTCCAATAACATGCATACATACATGACTTCACTGTTGTAGTGCAATCCTGCATTACATAAGTAACTTTGTGAGTGCGTAGAAAGTATAGAGACGTTTTTTCTGCACTAAAACTAAACATGTGCATGTATGTGCTAGATGCTATGTAATGTGTTGTATAATAGCCCATTCATAATGTGGGCCTTAATTATGGGTATAAGCAATCGTGAATGACCATATACCACACACAGCTGAACTAGTGCGAGGAATCATTCTACCCTTCAGCAAGGATCTTGTTTGGCCTTGTGCACTTATCCCTGTATCCGTTCCATGTTTATTGATGATGAGACCTATTCGCCTTGCCTTCCTGTCCTGTGTCCTGTTTTATAATTACTTTGTTCTCGTGCTGCAATTTGATCCAGTTTCATAATTGCCTCTACTAAGTTTAGATTCTGCCAACAATAGAGCAGACTGCCCGTAAGTAAGATTACAGCTTTTAATGTAAGTGCTACAGCGCAGCACTGTTAAAATCGTTCAGCGGATGCACGAGTGTGTATGTGATTTGTATGAATTCTACTGGAATAGAAGTATAGTTCAATTAGTAAATTTGTGTGGCCTATTCATTCTGTCATGATGAGTTTTAAAGTAGCTATCTATAGGTTCAGATCTAAATGGGATCTAACATACTCAGTATTTTTTAAGATGTTAAATTATAATTATGGATCTTATGTAATATGTTAATAGTGCATGTTTTCTCTTCTATATACATTGAATAGCTTTGATGCATGTTTCCCATGTGAGGCTCCATTTCAGATATGCTAGAATTAATTTAATTTCCGTATTTCTGCCTTGGTGTTACATTCCAGCAAAGTTCTAGAAGGGAATATTCTGGAAGCGCAGTTGGTTGCTCTGTCCCAACCACACAAACACATCTTCCCCACACCTATTACCATAGATATGGTCTTGTTATGTTTTGTTCTGTTATACCATGTTTATTGAGCTCAGTGGACTGACGATGGAAATCCAAAAAAGCGAGTACCGGGATGCTATCAAATGATGGTTCTCCTACATCGAACAAACAGAAACCTTTTTTTTTTAGAAAATTCTCAACCAAACATTTTCGCTTCTGCAGGTATCTGCCTGAAACGCTCCACGTTAACTTAACTAGTACAAGGAACTAACGCCTGGTTAAATAGGATCGCCTCTTTATCGTCTAGGCAGAATACGTGCTGCTTTGTTCTGGATTTGATGCAGCTGGTCTATCAGTTACTTGGGAGTCCCAAGTATACAACGTTTGCATATTCCAAATGTGACATCTGAGATGTTATATCCTATGCATCGTTATGTTGTCTATTTTGCTAATTACTGTTATCTGCAAAGTTTGGGCCTCATATAGATTCAGGCAGTAATGATTAAAACAGGTAGTCTTTCTGAATACCTCCTGTTTTACCACTCCACCTGAACTAGTTGTGCTAATCATAGGAATAGCACATGCACTAAATATTCCTGATTGCACGTTTGAAATACGACAAAACCCACGGTTGCTAGTACAAATCGTAAAAACTCCCCAGACGTTTTTTTTTCTTCTCTTCTTACAGCATTAGCTGAAGTACAAGCACTTCAAGTCACTGCTGGGAATCACAATCTTGCTAAGGGACATCCAAAGGAGGCAACAAGGGGGCAGCTCGGCTCCCTCGCTTCACACAACCTTTGCAAGGCAATCCACAACAAATGTATTTCTGGTATTCCGGTCGAAAATACACCAAACACTAAATGAGCCCTTGTCTTTGCTAACGTTTTATTATAGCTCGCGTTTTGTTATCTTTTATGGTGTAGTGTTAACCTATAAAAAACGTTTCCCTCACTATATTCTTAAAATGTACTTTTTACTTGTATTGTTCTTTACTAGGAGCTGAGAGGTTTGAGACGTTCTAGAGAAACCTACTCAGCAGCATCAAATATCATGTCCGCTTTAACGTGCCCAGTGGTCACACCCAAATAAAATAGTTATTTCCCTATACTTAAAAGATCCCATTCAATTATACAACACCATGTGACGATTTTGCAAAAACAGACATTCCATACAACAAAAGGAAGATTCAACAGCTTTTTCTCTTGCACCAGGGATTGTTAGATTAACTCAAAACAGATTAGGAAGAAACAGTTTCTGCATGGCACAAAAGACCAAGATTTTGGGACTGAAACTGGCCCATCCTAGCTCATAGCATTCAAGAGTTATTTCTTTCGGGTACCCAAAACAGTTAGCTGTCAGTACCTTGTGGTTCCCCCTTACATACAGGGGGTAACCAAAGTGATTAGCAGCAGGAATGTCCCCTGCCCCACCAGGTTGCATTTCAGACTGAAGTTCTTCTCATGAACCCAGGGTTGCCTTGCTAGGTGTGAGCCTGCAACAAGCTCCGGTTGAGTCTGGTCCTCTGACTCAAGCTAGGAGCTTGACCATAGCCCATAGAATGCTTAGAATCCACTTTTTCTCCTACGGTTCCTGGTTTCCAACCAGGCTCTGATATAGCCCTAGTCGACTCTGCAGTTTGCTCCTCTCATCTTCTGGCTGTAGCGCATAGTAGACTCTTCACAGAAGAGCTTCCATCTTAGCAAATGGCTATCCTCTCTCGCGCTCTGCTGCACCTGTTCTTCAACTCTTCGTCCGAACTCCTCCTTTTAAACGGCTCTCTAGGTCCTCATTTATCACAGTCAGGCCTGAGAGTGGGTTGCTCCTTTCCTATTCTCTTAGGAAGTTGATTGGCTTTGGCCCATGATCCCACCTCTTCATCATGTGTTAATTCTTTTTTTCCTCCATGATATTCAGGTGTTGTAATGTTCCCCTGCTATTGTGTTTAATGATGGTTTCCTGACTGTGGGCAGATGGCTTAAAAGCATCAGCCACAATCTTTAAATCAGGCCTCCCAGACATGGCGTCCACACAAGTCTCCTCAATGCCTTCTTGATATTCACCGGGTGAGAACAGTTTGTGATGCTGTCTCCTCTGCCCCGCTCTTGCTCATGGATCATGGTGTGTGTAAATGTTCTGGCGCTCGCACGTTTGCATGGTCTTCCATGGCTCTTTTTCTACTTCTCGCTATTGACTTTGTCACTACATTGTTTGCTTGCTCAGACCACTATGTTGACCTTAAGCTGGTGCCTGGCCTTGTGTCTCTGCTTACTGATTTTGTTTGGGGTTTTCATCAATACACAGACAGCCAGGATGCTTTTCATTTTCTTTGTATTGTCTTTTCACGAGGAAATGTCATGTGTAGAGTAAATCATTACGTTTTTGAGATGTGTGAGGCTCTGTACATATGAAAGGGATGGTGAATACTTTTACGCTATTTCAGGTTCTGCTCTGTGCTATCCACTTTCTGCAGGCATAGCCTTTAGCACTAAACTCTAAGAAAAATGATAGGCTATCCTTCACTGAATCAGTTTGAGGGCATTATTCTATGTCTACCCGATATGCAGGAATAGTGGAGTCCTTGGGGCCCCGTCATGTTATCCATGGCGCTAACATTGCTAGAGGATACAAGCCTGCTCATCCTTTTCCTCCAGTTTGCAATTCCACGGAACCAAAAGAACAGTGAACCTGTGTTTCGCTTTGTAAGTCTGCCAATATTAACCTTTTTAACTGTGAACCTTAATGGGTCTGTAGAAGAATATCCACTATATTTAAGCCTCAGATAAGGTCAACTTGAAAGCTCTTTAATAGGCAGAAATGCTACTCGCCACTCAGTTCTCCACATGCAAATAGCACACCATTTCTTACTCGCCAAGAGTCAATTATTATTAGCCAATGGCTGGAGCAAATTCCGAGGCCTATTTATTGATATTCTACCCCTCCTCCCAGTGGACCCTCCCCACTCTCAGTGCTCTAGACTGTTTCATGGTTTATAGCAAACTGATGTCGGTGGCTGCAGGTGTTATCTGTTTATTTCTTGTATTTTCTCCGGAAAATAATGCATTGCATTGTTTTCTGCAAGGAATCTCTTTTGTAGTATAGGTGTGTAAATATTTAACTATCTGTATATTTATCAATCAATACGACTTGGTGACTATGGAATAGAAATATTGTGAGTATAAAATTCATAAACGTAATGGAATTTACTGGCTTACTTTAAAATACAGAAACCTTGGCGATGGTATATGCCATTTTTAAAAGATCTTCTTATTTATGGATCTCGCCTGTCTGCTCATGAGCCTTCTCTGCCAGATGGAAGGTGAACCTATGATGCTCAGGCCAAACCTAGGGAAGAAGAATGAGGAATTTTCTTTATTCTTTAATTATATGGCAGCTGGGCACAGTCGATATTTCTCAATTGGTGTTGGTATATGCATAATATCAAACATGTTCCTTCCCTGCACAAACCCCGGTTCATCTGGATCAAAGACTGCAGGCAGGTATGGCTCAAGGCAGTGGGATAAAAATCTAGTATCGATCTTGGAGTCGAAATTGATTAGCGCAGTGGGCTTGCAAGAGGTAAACTGCAAAGCATTCTTATGTTTTGAAATTGGCAGTATTACCTACTTCCGTAGGTCAGCCAATCCATCCTTGCTTTCCAAAAGATGTGAAAAGAATCACAAGGTGGGGAATTGCATCAAGGAGAACTGTTTTTAGAAAGGAGCAATCTAAGGTCAGATCTTTATTCGGTTTGAGTTGCTTAATCGCAACCAATGCTGCTAATCTGGTAATGAGTTGGTTAAGAGTAATTTGCTTGACCCCAGTGAATTTAAGTAGAGGTGTGTCCAATGTCTCTGAAGTGTATAGAGAGGCAATACAACTCCTTTAAAAGCTTTCACCCTACCCATTTCTCCTCTCAGCTCTAGTGTAGATTATAGCTTAAGTGTACAAAAGCTCAGTTTTGCTCGATGTTTAGTTATCGAGTTAGTAATTATCCTCCTCTATTGCACTGTTCATAGAATCATTGTTTATTTTGTAGTAGATTGCTTTCTTCTGTTAGCTAATAGTGTATTTAACTGTTCTCACAGCAGCTACCCTCCTTGACTGTGGGGATTTCCGCTTCTGGCAATGTTTTTCTAAACTCATTAATTCTACCATTATGGTTTCCTCTGCTTCCTCCCCTGTACTGATAGCTGAAATATATTGCCACGGACACCTCCTTCATAGTGCCTCATAATACCCTCACATCTTGCCCCTCGTAGTTTGAAAAAATGTTTGAGTTCCAGACTCCAGAGGGGCAGCACCGGGTTGACATATGCCCCACTCTGGAGAGCCACACTGCTGGTTCCCCTCCTCCCTCCCCATTGTGGAATTTACACTGCCTAATTCGATGGAGAGTTGGTTCCTGGCTACCTGCATTGACTACAGCAACCATCCCTGATACTATATTTGGTACTAACAAGCGACACCTGAACAGACTGCCTCCCTGATGAGTTCAAGAGGCATGAAAGCGCTCGGTGGAGGAGATCACCCGGACTGTGGACGGTTTACTGAGCTGGGAACCAGAGTGCGCCCCTTGCCGCCCGCCCTAGTTTGGGGAAAATATATATATTTCTGAGGCTTGTGGAATCTGCTTAGATCACATGCTGTGCATAGGCCGACATCTAGTGGAAGCTGCGGAGTATTACAGTTTGTTTTTTGAAACTCGAAAATGGGCGTCGACACAGGCGTGCCAGTAATACTATCCCTAGTGTGACGTCCACTGTACCCAAGATCCCTCACGCGTCTAGGATCCTCAGATTGTTTTTTTCCGCCATACTGGTCGGAAGCATCTTGCGGAGTCCCCTGGCCTTAGCCATACTTTTGCTATTATATTGCAATTTAAAATTATTTATTGACATCCTTCCCCACCCCAACGTCGACCATCGATCTCGACGACGGCTGGAGAAGACATCGACCGTCGGCTGCTGCACGACGGATCTGGGCCTAGGAAGGCCACTGGCCTCGGCCCGGGCCTAGTAGGCCGCTGGCCTCGGCCCTGCAAGTAGGGAGAGTGGGGGGTGGTACATACTCTTCACTCTTGGTATATAGGTACACCTTATATATTTCCTACACTTATCAGCCCGCTGCCTCAAGGTGCGTATGGAGGGTACCCCTTTCCAATTCTGCCCCAAGTGCAATCGCAAATACCCTTGGGTCGACAGGCACGCCACGTGCAATCTCTGCTTGCCGAGGGACCACCCCGAAGCGAACTGCAGAGCGTGTAGTAGGTTTAAACCTAAGACACTTAAGGACTGTTCGACAAAGCGTTGGGCCCACCACGCCAGGCAGGCAGCCATGGCAGCGGAGGGCGCCTTCAGCGATGGCAGCGACGCCGTACTTTCGGACGGCGAGGGCATTACGGCGTCGAAAGACTGCCGAGCGCAGGTCCCCGCCCTCGGAAGGTTGCCCGGCAGGGTGGCTATGGGGAAGACCCCCGGCGACGCAAGCGCTACACCTACACACACTAAGCACACTAAGTCCAACCGAACCTCGACGACGTCGACTTCTCGGAAAGAGGCACGGATAGAACGGTCCGACTCGGTGTCCTCTGGGCGCTCTCGATCGAGATCGCCTCATGACGCAAGGCAATCATCCACTCTTGCCAAGAGTGCCTCGCTCCCTAGATTAACGGAAGTTCCATCGTCAGAAGACGAAGACGACTTCCACCCCCAGGCCGCGCTCCAAGAGACCGAGAGCGCAGTTAACACCAGCGAGGCCCCACGCTCGAAACAAAATACCTCTCCAGACCCTCGGCGCCAGGCGTCGAAGGTCTCTGGGGCCTCTGAGGGGCAGGGAAAACATTTTTCCACGCACGGGGAGGGAGGGAAACAGCGGAAAGCTCAGCCTTCCACTCCTGTAAGACCATCCTTCCACCCCAAGCAGACAGATAAACGTAAATCTACTGGGACAGCAACATCCAGCAAGAGTACCCTTGATAAGTCCTCTAAGTTGCCTACTAAACTCATACCCTGTTCCAAAGAATGGTCCAGTGTGTCAAGAATGTCTTCCTTAGCGGATTTTTATGACAAAAACCCAGAGCATTTCCTTTCGTATGACCCTCAAGGGGCCACACCCTCAGGCTCCTCTGATCCTATCCCCCTAAGTAAAAAGGCCCGGGTCGAAAGACCTGACCCCTTCGAGGTGCAGCCTTACTCTACTCCATACTCTACTCCTCACCCCAGATACCAAGGACAACCCTTCCCTGAAGGGGACCAGGAGTTTTCAATTATGGAGGAACGAACCGGGTCTGAATACTATGCGGAGGATGAGGACCTGGAGGAGGTAGAAGATGAGGAAATTTACAGAGTAGATTCCCCAGTAGAGAGCGAAGCCCCAGTTACCGACTCGCCAGTTGATAACCAACCCCTCCTTAATGAAGTTCTCGCTCGCGCAGCAGAACATTTTCACATCGACACCCACGGTGTACAGGAGGAAAGGGACTTCGCAGAAGAGTTGGTGGGAGAGAGGAGGCCGGTCGCGCAGACCATCCCTATCCTTAAATCCATCCAACGTAGAATAGATCCATCCCTGGTGAACCCTAACCTCACCAGAGCCGTCAACCCCAGAGTCGAAAAACTTTTTCGGGCAGCCCAGTCTGACCCTCTTTATATAAGAGGTCATCTTAAACCAGACTCCCTAGTGGTCACCAACACTCGGAAGAGGGCTGGGACACCCTTATCGTCGTCAGAAGCTCCTCCCGACAAGGAGAGCAAAAGACTATACGGGTTTGGCAGGAAGGTAGCCTCAACGTCCGCCTACCAAGCAAGGATTGCTAACTCCACCACCCTGTTGGCAAGTTACAACTGCCATCAATGGGAAGAGGTCGCGGCGCTCATAGCCTCTGCTCCTGAACCGTTAAAGGGCCAGTTGGCTCGGATCTCGGCAGAAGGGAGAGCCGTGTCTGGTTGCATTTTAAAAGCAACTTTCGACGCTGCAGACAACGCAGGAAGATTGATAGCAGAAGGTACTGTTATCAAGAGACATGCGTGGTTGCGGCAGTCGGGGTTCAAGACAGAAACACAGGCGTCATTAATAGACAAGCCGGTGGAACCCGATCTATTGTTTGGGAAAGCGGTCGAAGACGCACTTAAAAATGCCAAGGACGAGTACGAGACTCTCAAATCCCTTGGCCAGCTTACCAACAAACCCCCGAACCAGAGGGGGAACAGTAATTTTCGTCGCCCACGCGGCCAAAATTCACAAAGAGGCAACTATGCCCAAGGACAGGGTACACAATGGAATAATAACCAGCAGTCTACCCAAAGTTACAGTAAAGGTAACAAGAGAGGTCGTGGAAGAGGCAGAGGCAGCCCCAACAAGGGAGGTGGCACGCCTCCGCCAAAGCAGTGACGCTCAGTTCAGGGTCCCTTCTCACGCAACCCCAGTAGGGGGGACGCATTTCCAACTTCACCCAGGCTTGGGAAGGGATCACCTCAGACAGATGGGTGCTGTCAACAGTGTCCGCAGGATATTGTATAGAATTACTGCAGCGTCCCCGGAACCACCCTCCACGACAAAGAATACACTCCTTAGAACATCAGAAGATCCTTCTCGAGGAGATAGCCATTCTGCTAGAAAAGGACGCGATAGAACTCGTCCCAGGACACCAGGTAAACAAGGGTATCTATTCAACTTACTTCCTTGTGCCAAAGAAAGATTTGACAATGCGCCCAGTATTGGACTTACGGCCTGCCAACAAGTATGTCAAGCCCCAAAAATTCCGTATGACCACGCTACAAGAGGTAATCCCCCTCCTAAAAAAGGGGGATTACATGGCAACCTTGGATATGAAAGATGCTTATTTTCATATTTCCATGCTCCCAGCGCACAGAAAGTACTTGCGCTTCAAGGTGGACAGTCGCCACTACCAATTCAAGGTACTGCCCTTCGGGATAGCTTCAGCACCAAGGGTATTCACCAAGGTACTGGCGGTGGCAGCTGCACACCTACGCAGGGAGGCAATCCCAGTGTACCCTTATCTGGACGACTGGCTCATAACGGGGGAAACCCCAGGAATTTGCAAGTCAAACATTCAGAGGACTATCGACCTCCTCCACGAATTAGGCTTCTCTATCAACGAGAAGAAGTCAAGTCTGGTGCCAAGCACCTCAAAACAGTTCCTAGGAGCAATCCTAGATACTCAGAAAGGGTTGACCTTCCCTTCGGAAGAGAGAATTCGGAATATACTTCTGCAAATTCCACATTATCAGTCAGGTCAACAAATAACGGTACGCAAAGCAATGCGGTTACTGGGCATGATGGCGTCATGCATTTACCTGGTCCCCCACGCGCGTCTGCGCATGCGTCCCATGCAGGAATGGTTGGCGAAACAGTGGTCTCAGGCAAGTGGTCAGTGGGACGATCTAGTGGTCGTTTCGCCAACACTCGTACAGAGCTTACACTGGTGGACAAGAGAGAATCTCGCAAGGGGAAAACCCTTTTACGATCCCGAAGTACAAGCAGTGGTGACTACAGATGCATGCCTGACTGGGTGGGGAGCTCACCATCTCCACCACACAGCTCAGGGTCTCTGGTCTCACTCAGTAGCCAAGAACCACATCAACCTGTTAGAGCTTCTGGCAGTATTCCGAGCGCTTCGGGCGTTCGAGCCCCATCTGCTAAACTTGTCGGTGCAGATCCAGACGGACAGCACGACAGCCATGTTCTATCTGAACAAACAAGGAGGGACTCGTTCACCAAATCTGTCCAAACTTGCCCAGAAAATCTGGATATGGGCACTCAGACGGAACATCTTCCTGTCAGCACAACATGTTCCAGGGGAGCTCAATTCCCTAGCGGATGCCCTAAGCAGAGACTCCCTCCCAAAAGAACACGAATGGGTCCTTCACAGAGATATCGTAGAAGATCTCTTCTTTCAGTGGGGTTTCCCCACTATAGACCTATTCGCCACAAGCGAAAACAAACAATGCCCAGGATTTGCATCCAGGTTCCCCCAGCCAGACTCCCAAGGGAACGCCCTGTGGATGAACTGGTCAGGGATGTTTGCGTACGCTTTTCCACCAACTCCTCTCATCAGGAAGGTGGTGTACAAGATGAACAAGGAATCGATGACGCTCATCCTAGTTGCTCCCATGTGGGCGAGACAACCATGGTTTCCACACCTACGCAGGATGGCGGTGTGCGAGCCCATCAAACTCCCAACCTGGTACAACCTACTGTCCCAGCAACAAGGTCAAACAGTGCACCAGGAACCCAACTCAATGAACCTGGCAGCATGGCTCCTGAGGTCATAGAGTTTGGGCATCTCAATTTACCACAAAGGTGTATGGACATCCTAAAAGAATCCAGGAAACCAAACACAAGGCACTGTTACTTTGACAAGTGGAAGAGATTCGTTATTTGGTGCCAGAATAAACAAATCAACCCAGTTGATTGCACTCCTTCCAACGTTGTAACATACATGCTCCACCTGCTGGACGCAGGCTTGGTTTTTAACTCTCTGAAAGTACACCTGGCAGCCCTCTCGGCTTACACCACATCCCATAACAAAGTATCGTGGTGGAAAGTACCAGTAGTTAAAGCCTTCATGGAAGGAGTAAAGAGACTTCACCCTCCTATTTCGAACCCACCGCCAGGATGGGACCTCAATGTGGTGCTAGCTAAGCTCATGGGCCCCCCTTTCGAACCCATGCATAAAAGTAGTCTCAAACACCTGACTTATAAAACGGCCTTCTTAGTAGCCATTACCTCTATAAGAAGGGTCAGTGAAATTCAGGCTCTGTCAGTGCAGGATCCTTTCTTTACTGTCCACAAAGACAAACTGGTTTTACGCACACACCCTAGGTTCTCACCTAAATTTATATCTAAGTTCCATGTAAACCAGTCCATAGAGCTTCCGGCTTTCTTCCAGAACCCGCAAAGCTCAGCTGAGGTGAAACTACACACCCTTGATGTGCGTAGGGCGGTCCTCTACTATGTAAATAAAACCAGACCGCTAAGGAAAACAGATCAACTGTTTGTCTCTGTAGCTACAGGCAGAGAGGGGGATCGCGTCTCTAAAGGCGCGATCTCGAAGTGGATTATCAACTGTATACAGCTGTGTTACTCTCTTTCAGAAAAAACTCTGCCTTTTACGCCAAGGGCCCATTCTACTAGAGGCATTGAGGCCACTCTGGCTTTCATTGCAAATGTTCCCCTCGACACCATTTGCAAAGCAGCTACTTGGAGCTCTATTCACACTTTTACTCAGCATTACTGCATTGACACTCATTCCAAGACAGATACACAAGTGGGACAAGCGGTTCTAAGACACCTGTTTGCTCATGACCCTTCTCACATCCCACCTCCTTCTTCTGGTACTGCTCGCTAATCTATGCACAGCATGTGATCTAAGCAGATTCCACAAGCCTCAGAAGGGATACATTACTCACCGTAATCGTATTTCTAATGCTTGTATCTGCTTAGATTCACATGCGACCCACCCTTCCTCCCCTCCGAGAGAAGGCGCATGATTGCTTGTAGTCTTACCTTTCTGTCTATCTGCTTGGATTATCTGTACTCACGCTACTCCTCATGATTCCTCATGTCAGAAAAAATACAATCTGAGGATCCTAGACGCGTGAGGGATCTTGGGTACAGTGGACGTCACACTAGGGATAGTATTACTGGCACGCCTGTGTCGACGCCCATTTTCGAGTTTCGAAAAACAAACTGTAATACTCTGCAGCTTCCACTAGATGTCGGCCTATGCACAGCATGTGATCTAAGCAGATACAAGCATCAGAAATACGATTACGGTGAGTAATGTATCCCATATATATCTATATATATATTATAAGGCGTCGATAGGCGCTCTATAGTTAAGGTGAGTTGGAGACACAAAGGAACCCCTCGAAATTCGATTGTTAATAACTTTTGATTCGAGTAACGGATTTGACTGAAATTCCGAAAGTGGCTAAACGTCTGCATGCTCCCCAGACTGCAAAGTTTTGTAAAGATCTGCTAGAGAATAAAAACGTTATTAAGCGTCAAAATAAATAATTTTTACAAAAGTGCGTCCTACTTCCCATTAATTTGCCCATAGACAAGAAAGGTCAATGTTTGCCAAAGCGCTCAGCCTAAACCGCTGGATGAATTTGGACCAGGTACAAAACAACTTGGGCACAAAGCGTTCACTCACACGCCATGCAAGGTATGGGGTTATTCTGTGCAGTACTTATTTAAATATTTGACGGAGAAGGGGGTTCCCCTCTCCCCCCAAAAAATAGAGATATCTCCCATGGTGCATTGCAGGATCATGGTTTTCAGAAATGAAACAACCGCCATCTTGTTTTTCTCTCGATGCAAGAGATATTTGCGGCTATAACCGAGGTTATGGGGAAATGAAATGCAGTAAAAAGCTATGGCAGGTCAAAAAACATACAAATGCCATCAGGGTAAAGGTGTGGGATGGCTAGAGGGCACTGAGCGTAAAGTGGGAGTTGGAGGGGGTCCAGGGACCGAGTTTGCAACACAAAGCTTTCTGTAGCCTCAGCTATAGCCGCAAATAGCCGACATCTGAAAGAAAACTGCGCCTTCAGTTATGGGTAGTGGTCACAACCTTCACTGATGTGCACTGAATATTTTAAAACACGAACATCCTACCAACCATAGATGTTGGCCTTTACCAGTGGATACAGCTTTCAACCGTGATTTGGGGCTCTTTGTTTAGGTGGAAGAAGAGCCTACGGGTGGCGCGGTAGTCCGTGGACACTGCAGTAGATCGCAGACACTGCGATAATCCACAGGCAGAGTCTTGTCCGGACAGCTTGAGACACAAATTTGTGGTCATTTGGTGATTGAAAGAGGGTTTGGGCAGACAACTTGGGTTATTTGGTGACTGAAAGAGGGCTTGGGAGGACAGCTTGAGGCACACATTTGAAGTTATTTGGTGACTGAAAGACGGCTTAGGCGGACAGCTTGGATTTTTTGGTGACTGAAAGATGGCTTGGGTGGACAGCTTGAGACACACATTTTGTGTTATTTTGTGACTGCAAGAGGGCTTGGTCAGGGTAGGGGAGTGTAATCGAGATCATATGGGGATATTTTCATAGGCGCAAAATAGGGTTGGCGGTCCATTTTGATGTCTGAAGAAGTCATTTGAATTGGGAGGTTCGGGGCAACTTGTGGTGTGGTGGTTGTGGCCAGTGGCCAGATTCTTGGGTGTGTGGCCGTATTATGCTGGGGTGGTTGTGGCCAGTGGCTAGATTCTTGGGTGCATGGCCATACTGTGTGCAGAACACAACATTACTGTGTGTTCTGCCCAGTTCCCGTTTCTGTTTGAATAATCATTGGGTCATTGGGAAGAAAAATCCATACAGGATTAAAAAACTCTACTACATTTATATGAGTTTAAGTTTCACAGTATGTTTGTTTGAAGTGCACAAATAAGTGTATTTGTTGTTACAAGCAGTGTTGCAGTAGGAAGAATCATAATGGTATATTTGCAATGACGTGTAATGAAGGATATTTTTGAAGTAGTTGGGTACCTTTTGGTGTATTCTAACTGTTTTGCTTTTCAAAAGTACTGTTGTACCCTTTTTTTGTAGAGGTATTTTTGAAGTACTTAGATATCTGTTGGCGTATTGATACTGTTTTGTATTTCAAAAGCAGCATTGCAGTACTATAGATGTGGTGAGATACCGTTTGGCATATTCTAACTGTTGACAATTCTACAATTTGTGGGATAAATTGACCCACTCAACGCATTGCCCCACATCACTGTGCTGCATTGGTGCAAGAAACAGCAAAATGGCTGCGCTGACTCCTGTGTGCGCCAGGATCTCAAAATTGCATTTTTACAACAACCTGAAAAATGGCTGCACCACCCTGCCACAGACATTTCAGGCGGGGAAGGGACAGAGTACACACTGCAGGAATATGCCAGTGTGCTCTGCAACATTTAACATGGAATTAAATAGGCAGCATTGCCTTGATGAAAAACCCCAAAATTCCCTTTTAAAATGAAACTTTTTCATGCTTTGTAAAAGCTGCATTGACGTGAATTCCATCCATTCATTTTGAAACCACTCTGAATAAAAAGGCCATGCCATGCCCAGGGTCATCCATTGTGTCTCAGCAAAACAGGGCCTAATTACTGAATGACAGCCCCTTTCAAAAGTAACTTTGAAAAAGTAACCAAGAACTCTGTTTTTACTTGCACAGGAAAGTGTGCATATAACTCCATAATGTAGCAAACACCAGCTGTCTTCAAAGAACTTTAACTATCTGAGCCTGGTCAGTTTCATATACCAGTGTTCAGATAAAACTCATGCATTCAAAGAAAAATGACTTTAGCTGCAAGGACATTGTGGAAATCTGAGTGAGCTGCCCAAAACCGAATTAAAGAAAGAAATGTCAGTTTGCACCACATGTGAAAATAGGCTGCTTACAAAATAAGGAGAAACAAATGCCTGTGTTTTAAAACAGTACACTGATAAATACAAGTTTTACTTGTCTTTAGAAATATAAAGGGGTTTGTTACTGGGGAGAATATATCACATGTGTTATTTGATGTAACAGGCTTATTTTATTCTGGATTAAAGGTCAAAAGTGAAAGATGTTAAACCCAGGGTGGCTTGAGTTACCAAGTTTAAAAACAGGTTTTCTGCCAAAAGGGCCATCTCTCCCAGCAGATCCTGCCAACCCACTGATAATTATAGGGTGGAGCGGACTTTAGTCACGGTTGGAATTCCGGACAATGCTGCTTCCCAGGAAAGGAAGCCGGAGGTGTCAAAGACCATAAAACTTCACTAAGGCTGAAGCAAGCCCCTATCCTGCTTGAAAGGAAATGCCAGTTGGTGTCAGCTGGGAAGAAAAAAATGGCAGACAATGACTCCCATTTGTTCTTAAGACTATTTTATAAAGAACTTTAAAAGACTTGTATCTCAGCTGCCAAAATTGGTAAAAATGTGGAATTTTCACAGCGTAAAAGTAGAATTCCGGCCTGTATTTTAAAACTTGGTAGAATGTCTTGACACACTCTGGACAGAAATGGTGATATATGTTGTATTACAAGAAAAGCATCCATGTTGCAAACATAACATTTTATACATACATCCCTGGGGACAATTTGCATCTGTGTACATAGTTGGGGAATTTTAGGCCAAATCTTTCATGTTTAAAATTACCAAAATGTACCAGAAAGGCGAAACCAGGTCCCACAGACTTGAGGATTGGACTGAAATGTGATGCACATAATATGTAAACTGTGTGTATAATCTGCCAAGAGATTGCAAGTAAAGAAATGTAGGTTTTTGGCAAAATCGGATTTTAAGTAAGGTAAATGTGGGAGTGTTGGGACATTGTAAACTTCACCTCATAAACTCATAAACCTGACACCATCCCCTTAGAAATCCAACCAGCAGAGAGCAAGGCAGAGATTACAAGCCTTGCCCAATCCTATTGTTAGGGGCGTGGGTAGTAAAGCCTGCCCCTGTCATATACTGTGGTGATGTAACCTGGCATTATAAATAAGAGCCCCTGACAACACACAGGACACACTGTTTCCTGACTGATTCCTGATTTCCTGCCTGGCGTCCTGTCCGTTCCCGTCTTCTGGTAATTGTTCATCTAGAATCCAGATTCCAACCACAAGGCCAAACCTTGCTGATCCTGCTTCAGCTAGGCCTCAATTTTCAACTATCCCAATAACCAAAGGGAAGCTGTGGTGTTTTGGGAAAGCATCCTGAAAATCCTGAAAGCATTGCTGCTCACTAAATGTGAACCTGCCATCCAGCTGATCTGTTGTATCCAGTACCAGAAGTGCTACCCGGTATCCAGTCCATGCCCGCTGATTTTGTCCAGCTGTCCTGTGTTAGACCAGATCCGTGTGGTGATCCACAGCGGTGACTGTCCAAAATCCAAACTAAAAATGGACTGTGAGTATCAATAGGAACCATAGAAAACCATAGCATACCTTGCCTTTTCCTATCCTAATCTCTGTCATTGATTTTTAGTGCAAGCACCATCTATTTAGTAATTCTTGTAGTTTATATCCTAAGCTATCCATCCTGTATCGAGTGATTGGACTGGTTCCGCCAGAGCGGGCGATGGGGAACTAGGGTTGAACTCATGAATCAACCCTGGAGCTTAGTGTGTCCCTCTTTGGTATTCTAACCTGAATGCTCTACTATAGAGTAAAACTATTTTTGTCCAAATTGATTTTCTTTTCGGTTTTCACTACCTGATTTTTCTAAAAATGCATCTTATTCTACATTGCAGATCTCCCTCAGTTTAATAGCTAGAGACTTCATTTCACCTCCTGATTGTACCTAAGATCTATAGCTACAGCCCAACCAAAAGACCGTTTGGTTAATTTCACGCGGGAATGAGCATTTTTGCTAAGTTTTACACGTGTTATCTTTACTATCAATTGTGTTAAACCTTCCATTCATTTTTGAATTGTATGCTTTTGCTCAATCTATTGCTTATGATTGCTTGTAACTTTCCAGTGTTGCTCCCATAGAGAATTGTACTTATTTAAGGATTTTTGCACACATTCATTGTTTTATTCAGCCATTTCCGAGTGTCAGTTTAACATTGCAAAGGTTTCAAATCCGTTATTCTCTCTTCTTTGGGGTGGGAAGGTTGGATTCAAATTTTGTTTCTTATTCCTGATTCCTGATTCCTGATGACTGCTGCTTTCTTTAGAATTGATTATTTGTGGGTTGAGGAATATTGCAGGGAAATCCTAACATGAGTGCTATCTTTCTAAAAATTCAAAAGTGTCTCTATTCTCTGGTGTTGTCTATCTGTGTTGCTAAAGGGTTAATTTAAGTGCATTGCCTACATTCCTATTGTTATTGTCACCACATTGGTGATTGATGCCCCATATATTAAAAAGTGTATGATATTCTTGAATTTTAAATAAATAAATAAATATTACCTTTACCAACCGGCCTGGTTCTTGGTCCACCGTGACACAGAGTATTTTAAAAAGGGGTGTGATATGAGTAGTGTATCTCTCAAATATTGAACCTATATATATATATATATATATATATATAACAAAATAAGCATTTCAGTTGTGCGTTGCATACTACGCTGAGACCAGGGTGTATCGACGGATTGAACTACTTCACAGATTTGGGGGCTTGTGCCGAGATTTTGCTTTGGTTACCACCTGTGACAGTCTAGCACAGCAGATTAACCTGAAGGCTAGTGATACTTTGCATGGTTGGAATACTGTGCTACACTGTTCAAGTGCCTCCTAAAACAAATACTCCAAGACCAGGCCGGTCTGTAAAAGTCAAATTAAATCAACCCCGAAATAATTAATAAAGAAATTGACATTTCCAAAATGGCGATTCCAGTAGAAATCAGTATGGCTAGGGAGCACCTCCTGCACAAGCTTTTTATCAGGGGTGAGTGGCCAGAACAGAATGAACATGTCTGGCTACAGGAAATCACAGAACAAGTCACCGACATGGACCTGGATACATGGCAGGACAATGGCCTATTACACCAAGCTCTCAGTGAATTGTACATGGCCCCAAAAATTAAAGAGGAGCAAAGCAAAATTGCCAGAATTGCGGCCTACCTATACATCCACATAGGAGTGATACGGAAAAGCATGCTGAAAACGCTGTTCTGGCACAGAACCAAATTGAATCCTTAGAGAAAATCCAGACTGATTTTAAATTCTGCAGAACAAAAATTACGGGAGAGCCAAGAATTGGAGGCAGAATCTAGGGATGATGTCACAAGATTAAAAGAAGATCTGGCTCTCCTACAGCAAGAGAAGGCAGAGCAAGACACCCAATAGCAGACACTAAAAGAGGAATGTCAGGAAAGGGTTGACTCTCTGCAAGAGAGTCAACACAAGTTGGCGCAACAATTACATTTTAATAGAGCCTGCGCAGAGCAGGTAGTCATCCTACAAGGCCAGATACATTGAATGAGGAAAATAATAAATTAATTGTGAAAGACCGCCACTCTCGAGGAATTTGATCAGGAGCACCAGAAATTCCATACTATAAAAAAACAGAGATGACCTGGCGGAGCAAGCTGGCACCCTAAATCAAGAGAAAGACGCCCTAGTCCAGGAAATAAGCAAGTTACAAACCGAGTTACAGGAAAGTAAGTTGGCCCTCCAGGAGTTAAAGGAACTAAGAACGGAGCATGGGAAGCTAATGGAGCATGCCAGACAGGTAAAAGGTGCTCTGAATGAGAACACCCAAGCCAAAGACACACAAACCCAGGAGATGAATCACTTGCAACAGAGAATGTCCCAGTACTCCCAAAACATAGAATAAGTGCAGAGGGACAATGAGGCCCTCTGTGAAACGATTGATGGACTCCACCAACAAGTAGCAGTGCAAGAGTGAATCATTGAGACCAGTAAGGCTTTGATAGATGAACAAAAGTCTCACATTTTTGCTTATCACCAGGAAATAGGGGCTGAAAAATAAAAGGCAGCAAGATTGGAGAAAGAGAACTGGAGGGACTCTGAACAGGTAGAGGGGTACAGGGCAACCCCTGATCATAACATAAGGACCTCTGCACTAAGGGACTCAAACCCCATGAATACCATGAACACTGCCAACTTCATGTCTACTGGCTCATATGAACCTGGGCCATGGGGATGGCATAATTCAATAGGGTTGGTAAAATGGGACTGACAGATCAGCGCCCCCCAGAAATTGATGGACTGGCGTCCGTGTACAGATACCCAAATGTTAGGGCTGATATCTCTGACAAGGAAGACTCCTATGAGGGGAGGGTCATGGAATTAGATCCACTAAAATACCGACTTCCAAGGGACCAGTTTGTGAAATTTGGTGGTGAACTCAAGGAAACAAAGCCCAAAAAGAGTATTCTGAAGACCTCTACCCAGTTAGGACAGTTGAGCGGATACTCTGCCAATCCTGGGAGCAGGGAAGAGTCAGAAGACTCTTCTGAGCACCAGAGGAAAAGAGAAACTAGGCCCCAACGTTCTGCGAGCCCTTCTCAAACTCGCAGAATCTGGGAGTGGCTAGAAGATCAAGAAGCCACCTCCAGTAGCAGCGCCTCTGAGTCTGAGGACGAGTGGACTCAGGTGACTAAAACAAAGAAGGCAAACTTAAGAGAGCCATGAACAAAGATGCCATTAGGCAGATCAAGGCCATTAGAAGTGTGATAACTCCATATCATAAAAATGCAAACTATTTTGTCTGGGAACACCTAGAATTATATGAGCAAATGATGGATAATTTTCGTATGAATGACAGCCAGAATAGCATAGATTATGTGAAATGGACATTCTCCCCTGAATACTCCAGTTTCTTTGCGGGACTGGAGGACCAGAACCACTCAAGATGGTCCACCTACAGGGCGGCCATCTTGAAAGATTTCTCTGCACACAGAAACCCCCAAGAGGCCCGCAAGGCGGCCTACAATCTAAAGTGCGGGGAAGATCTGGCCCACAAGAATTTGTGCAGGAGAATTTGTGCAAACGCGCCTTTGCACAGACCACAAGGAGGGTGCGCACAGTCGTGAGTTGATCACCACCTTCTTTCATGCACTCCCAAAATACAGAATGATCCAGCTGTGAGGAACTTTCATGAGAAAAGATCACTGGACTGGGTCATAGAACAGGCAACCCGCATTTATGAGGTACAAAAACCAGCAGATAACAAAAACACAAACAAAAACCCCAAACCAGCCAACACCCCCACTGCTGCTTAGGTGGCGGAGATGAAGGTTGCCCCATTCTAGATCTGGAGATGGGGGAGGGGCTAAAAATATACCTGTACCGAACCAACCCAATCAAAGACCCAGAAGGCCCTCTGGCCAATCCCAGACAGGTGGTAGTCAGGGAAGTAATCCCACAAATGACCCCTAACTCCCCTGATTACATTAGCCCCCGATACAAGGGTAACAGACCAATCCTGGGGTATGTTTGGACTCCCCCGCCAAAGGGGGGGATCTAACCAGGTAGGTACCACCCCAGGAAACTTCCTAACTTTCCCCAGGTGGGCAATAATCCCCCAAATGACGGGTTTTCTTTCCCTGGTACCCACAAAACCCCAACCTGCAGCACAACCCTCCTTTCTTTCCCTGCTTTCAGGAGCCCAGACAACCCAATCCAGCAGAGGGGGAGGACAGGGGAGGAGGGCACCCAAAATTCTCAATACCCAGGTTACTGTGCGAGAAGGGATAGTTACCCTTCCCGGGACTCACCTAGGGTTGACCAGAGACCCCCGTACCAACCGGAACAGGTGTCTCAACTGGAGCGCCAGGTCCAGAACCTGTCCCAGGATCTGGGTCGCATGTTGAAGGCTCAACAGAACACTCAGATGAACATGGCGGCTCAGAACCCCACCAACCAAGGGTCTGGTACTCCAGAACAATGACGGGCGGGAGGTGTAAAGCCCTAGAGGAAGCTTCCTTCCTCACCCGTGAAAAGCCCCTGGACACACAGGAACCGGAACCAGAATCTCCTGCCCCAAAAAACCTGCCACCCAAGGAACAGAGGGTGGGTAGGAGAAATAACACAAAAGACCCATTTTGTGGAGGAGGTTAGTGTCCTCCAATTTGAAGGAGAGGAATTTGCAGAGGATTCTGGGAAAAAAATCTTCTCCTTCAGGGACGGAGGAACTCCTCCCAAAGAAAAATGGGTCCCAAGAGATCCAAATGAAGACTGGGTGAATGCGGGGACTGAGTCAGAATTGCCCATCATTGAACCCCAGAATGGGCATCAAGGAAATCAAACTGTCCAAACCAAGTCTGGGGACTGCCTCCAAAAAGGGAGGGGCGGCCCAGAATCAGAAGAAGGGGAGCCCAAAACTCCCCCATATCCCAATGTCAAATTCTCCTTTCAGATCCCCAAACTCCAACACCGTATCATGACCAAACTACCCCTGTGTCGGAATCAAAAATAAGGAAATTGACTACCAAACTTGCCCAGAATGCCCTTTACCTTTGCCCATTAGAGGAGACTGTAAGAGGATTCAATTCAACACTACAGCTAAGTCAATGCCTAGTCTGGGATACTGAATGGAAACCCTTATTGATATATCTTTATGTCCAGTTCATGCGTTCTGGATGACTACCCCTATATAACACCCCTCTCTTGGAATCCCCCTGACCCCACTGAGCCAAGAAGTAGTTCTGTTTTGCAAGTTAAAAGGTTTATTTGAGAATTTAAACAATATATATATATATCACTCTTTATAATAAATTAATAATTGAATATCACACTTAATCTGATATGATAAAGATTAACAACGGAGAATCTGGCACTAGCCCACTTCTTTATAATCACTAAGGAGTTGACATGAAATGGATAAGGTAGCACACTGGTAAATAGGGACAGAAGAATAATGTGGTAGAGAATGCTTTATAGGGTTCAAGGAAATGCAAGGTGGAATGAATGAAATGCAGTATAGAAGATAAACTGATATGGTTTCACAAAAGACAAGGTAATCACTTTCCCTTTGTGGCAATTCACCCCCCCTATAAAATGTAAGGAGATGGAAGGAAGAGCACACGGTTCAGGTATACAATCACAATGTAATACAGAGTTCCAGTTTCCCAGCAAGCTTAGAGGAGAATAGATATGAGTTTTACACAGGCTCAAAATGCTTTTAATATGGTGACAATGCAGTGAGAAATATGCTGAAAATGCTTTTAATTCCATTCTAGAGGTTCAGGGTGAGTGGTATCTAGTTAATATTAGTCCAGGCTCACTCTAGCAATGATTCAGGGATGGTTCTTAAGAGGCAAACGAATTTTTAGCAAGGAAAGCAAGGAAGCTGCTGTTTTCACACGTGGCTGGGTTTTTAACCAAATCGCAAATCGCGGTAAAATTCGCGAGTGCGAGAATCGTGAGTACGGCAAAAGTATGAGGAGTAGGAAGTCGGTTCTAGGCTTGTTGAAAAGATGAGATACTAAGCTTTCAGGGGAAAGTTAAACCAAGTCTCTAAGACAAACGGTCACAGAGATATGAGCGATATGGTAAAGGTCGTTTTTCAGATTTGAAATTTTAAAAGTTCAAAGTGACAAGTTACAGCTAGCAACTAGAAATGAAAGGTGACAGCTTTGCAAATGACAGGTGACAGTTAGGAGACAGTTCTGGTTAGATTAAAATAGATTGAATTATATTATTTTAACTAAGAGATTGGTTCTGCACAGTTCTGCTAGGTACTCACAATATATTTTTGAAATAAATGGGCCTCGCCACTGATCTGGTCAACAGGTTTTCTTCACTCGCCACGGACGGTCTCTGCGCACAGCGTCTGGGTCAGCTCTCTAGTTCTGCGAACAGCGGTCTGGGTCAGCTCTGCTCTGCCTCTGGTTCTGGATACTGCTCTGCTTTCTCTGGGTACAGCACTGCTTCTGGATCTTTCTGCACAGCTTTCTCTGGGCCCAGCGCTGATCTGCACGGCTCCTGGATGCTGCTATCGCTGTTAGGTTTGCTGGATGCTGAGGCCCACTGAGAAGAGTTCTCAGTTTGTGGGTTTAGGCCCTTGCTTTGAGTTCTGAATCAAGGACTTTCGAGTTTTATTAAAGTCTAAGTGTTGAATCTAGTATCTTCTGGATGTTGTGTGGTCCGGCAGAGCGCGTTGCAGCAAATGGAATTGAATGTCCCTATCTGTCCTGACTGTCTGCTTTTATGTGTTTTGAAAGTGGGTGGAGAGGCTAGCTTTCTAGACCCTACCCCTCTCCACTTGTCATTGGCCACTTCATCCTCTTCCCCTTGATTGGGGAAGGAACTGTGAGTCAGAGTGATGCTGTAGGTTTTATGGGTCAGAGGATCCTCCCCTGGTCAGTTTGCCCACAAATCTATATTTGATTCAAAATGCACATTTCTCAAATACATAGTGGTTTGTCATTGCATGTACATATTACCTATCACATGAGGTAGTCTCTGTCCCAAATCTGCTCTTCCTGAGAGCTTGCATTGAGAAATGGCAACTTTTTGCGCTTTTGGTCGGGTTACCAATATCATATTCTTACTCAAATTTACCCAAATGTGTGCAAGGCATGCAGGCATTAATTGATGAAGTATCAGACTTTTCACATGCAGACATTTTAAGTAATACCCTCTTAACTGCTAGTTTGCCCCCCGATCATGCCACCGGTTCTAAAAACCTCTTAAAATGTGGGCAGAAAAATCACAAGAATTATGGTATCATTTAAATAATTATGACAAGTCCGTACTATGAGTTATTCATCTTTTTCTAAAACCATATTCTGGCTACAGGGGTGTGTCTTTTCAGGTCACATGGTACAGAAACCAGTCTTTCCACTTTCTTCAAGCTCAGCCTCTGTCTCCAGTTTCTCCCCCTCCCAGTTTCTGCCAAGAGGAAGCCATTTTTATGACACCCCCAATAAAACATTTGCCTGAGTCAGGACAGGGCTTTGTTCAATTTCCTGCAGAGCCCAGGTAATTCAATCAGAGAAGTGTCATATCCCTTTTGGTGGAAGCAGCAAAAGGCAGCTAGGCCTGGGAACACAGCTGTTGTGCAAGTCTCAACTCCTGTCGGGGGTAGCTGGTGGGCAGAATTCAGTTTCATTAAGCCAGGTTTCAGATAAAATGTCACTTTTTGTTCCCCAGTTTAAGTCAAGACAATTTTTACATATGCAGCTAGAATGCTGATTCTAAGTCCAAAACTATGACATTTTAACAGTGACAAACTATGTGGCAGTCACAAGTCTGTCCCTCAGTTTATTTACACATTTCGATTTTTGGTAATTTTAAATCCAGTTTCAGTTTAAGCCGCTGCAGACCTGCAGAGCTCAGCCAGTCTTGTTATAAACCTTAAAGTCACTTCAGAATATAACTTTACATTGTATCCACCTCTTAGTAAGTCTTTCTTTGGCCTGCTTTGGGTTCATTTATTCAGTTTTACACAAATGTCTGGTGTTGTTTTAAAACGCCGGCTTTCTGATAGTGGTGAGTACTGGTAATGCAACCATTTTTGGGATTTTTCTTGAATTAATGCATTCCAAACAGGAATGGTTCTTACATGGTAGTAAATCCTTGCTTAACATTGTTTTGATGGGGCTCCTTACAGTAAAATGGTTATGTGGAACCCCACAAAAGGGTTGAATCTTTAAAGTGGTCCGGTGAGCCACGATTTCAGCAACTTTTTGAAATCAATAACAGTGGATTTTGTTAACAAAGATCTTTCTTTTCACTGGTGGGTGGCAAGTGAGGTAACCATTTTGGTGTGCGCACAAACTGCGTGGTTCTCCTGGATTCTGGCGCACTTGTGGGCTTTTTGGCCATCTTGGATTTTCTAAGCCCACAGCACCAAATGTTGCAGCATGATAGCTCAAACGTGGGTCAGGACACCCGACAAGAAGGAGGGTAGATTTTATGCCCCAGGTGCAAGGGCAGTGTACATTTTTAGCACTGGTGGACACTGGATCCCAAGCCACTTTTCTATCAAGGAGGGCCTTTGATCAGTTGTATTCAGGAAGTGGGGAGAGATACCAGATCCCTCTCACCCCTCTTCCTGGACAACTTCAGAACTTCGATGGGAATGAAATTCCTGTTGAGGGGACTGCGGATTTGGAAATAAAAATTGGGCGACACAAGGTGAAACACCCGGTCATAGTAGTGACTCCAGAGGGCACACCCTGTCTACTGGGGAATGACATCCTGCGTAGGTTGTCCCCCCTAATAGACTGTGTGAACAAGGTCCTCTGGACCCAGACTAACAGGCCGATAAAATTAAAACATAGTGTCAACCATGTTAGTTTAAATGGCACATGCCACAATTGAGTTCCATTTTCAGAATAACCAAGTACCTGATGTGACAGTAATTGCTGTAGGACAACAAACCTGTGATGGGAAATCCTCTCCATTTCTGAAAATCAACCTTCCTTCCAGTTTCAAGTGGCACTTCACACTGGAAGGAAATACTTTGAAATTCTATACTATTTCATAATCTGAAAATCTCAATTCCATAGTGAAGAGTGATAAGAAACCAGCTCAAAGTTTAGCTGACATTCAGAAAACTAGAGAACAGCTATTCATCCCTATTCAGTTAAATGAGGGGGAAGGAATCTGTTCTCGCCGTAGTGTGCATGAACAACGGTCAGAGCTTCATCAGCGAAGCCATCTTCCGAAAACTCGCAAAATATCCAGCCATTCCCACATTTAAATTGATCGATAAATGGGAAATGGACCTGGAAACTCCCAATTCCAAACATCTCCTGCCTAACAGGTGTATGTTCAAAATTTCTATAGGCAACAAAAGCATAGTACATAATTGTTGGGTCGTGCAAGATGTCCCTGCTGCATTCTACTTAGGCGATGACATTCTCAATCGTTTTGCCATTAATTTGGACCTGATAAACCACAAAGCCTGGTCCCGACTTAGGGGTAATCCCATGGACTTTGATGATTAAGAAAAAGCATTCCGGTCAGCCCAATTGCTGCCATATGCAGTTGAAGTTCAAATTGGAGAGGAGGTCACCATCCCAGGACAGACACGACTATTCCCACTTGAATTAAAAATTAAGAGGACAGAAACTGACGCATATGTACACCTCAACGCCCATCTCCAACAGCAGGGGTTGGGGTTCAACCCAACACCATTAGTCAATGTAAAACACAACACCATTCCAATACTGATGGATAACAGCGAGCTTCAGAGTATCACTCTGGGCGCAGGCACCATTATTGGAATGGTGGTTGATGAACAACATTTTTCCATAGATCTAGGCAATGAACTGATGGGGCCAATCCCCAATGACTGCTTTGGCAGCGATAGTGACAATGACATAACACCAGAAAGGATCTTCACCCGGCAAGGGGGAATTTCCTGGTGTACTCTTCCTGCTCTTACAGTGAGGAAGAGGTGACCTGTGACATCAGGCGGGATGAAGTGATCTTCCAGGTCCACAAGGACTGCCTCCCTTGCCTGAAACCCTTTGTCCAGGTCAATACTTTAACGAAGGACCTCTCCACTCAGCTGGAGGAGACCGTTGAAATAGACAAACTGGAAGTCTTTCCAGGCTTCAGGAAAATGGTTGAAGAGCGAGTCAACCTAGCTGATGCCTGTGACACTCTGGAGCAAAAGCAAGAGTTGACACAAGTTTTCTTAGATTTTCAAGATCTCTTTGTGGTGGACTCAAATGACTGTGGTCGCACCGAAATCCATACAACAACAATTCCCACAGACCCTGGTATGACTCCAGTGTTTGTGAAGCAATACTGCTTGCCTCTCGCATCCATGGAGTCCCTGACGGAAATTATGAAAAACCTTGAGTCTCGTGGGATAATTCGTCCAGTCCACAGCACCTTTAATAATCTGGTGCTGGGGATTTTAAAACCAAACAGCCAGTGGAGACTCTGTGCTGACCTGAGGGAGCTGAACAAACGGGTCCACAAGTCCTGATTGCCTCTCCCCTACATTGACCAGGGACTGGCTCAGATCCAGGGGTATACACTGCCATTGACCTGACCAATGGGTACTGGACAGTGTCTATCAGTAGGGAGGACCAATACAAACTGGCCTTTACCTTTGGGGGGGCAGCAGTACACATGGACCTGGACCTCCTTCGGATACATCAACTCCGGCAATGAATTTAACATCTTCTTGCATAAGGCAATGCCCGACTTGGGTGAAAAGGGTAACCTGGCCTATGTAGATGATGTCCTGATTAAAAGCTCAACTGTGGAGGAACACATAGCGGAAATCAGTTATGTTCTGACACAGTTGAGGGTTGCCGGAGCAAAACTCTCCTTTTAAAAGGCACAGTGGTGCAAGACCTGTGTCAATTTCCTGGGGCATGAGATAACTCCTGAGGGTCTCTGTCCCCAGGGAAAGAAAGTGGAAGCACTCCTAAAACTCAAAGAACCCACAACGCTGTGTGAGCTAAGGAGCCTCCTTGGACTGACTAATTGCAGTAGGAAGTTCATTGAGGATTACGCAGAGATCACAAGACCCCTGATCCATCTGTTGAAGAGGGGGGTCAAGTGGGAGTGGGGTCCAGGACAAGCTGAGGCAGTAAAGCAACTCAAAAGAAGCCGCTCACAAGCGCCTTGTCTAGCTTACCCTGTCAAATACAAGGAGTTCTTCTTGGAGACAGGGTTCTCAAATACATGCTTGACAGCAGTATTATATCAAAAGCATGACCAGGTCAAAGTCATCGCCTATGCAAGCAAGACTTTATCCTCTGTGGAGGAAAAATGCAAAGATTGTGAGAAAGCACTCCTGGCAACGGGGTTGGCATTGTAAAATTACCTCCCGTTCATCCAGGGGCAACACATCATAGTGGAGACTCCACACCAACCTTTGCAATATCTCCAAAGTGACAGAATCCGGGCCGGAAATGTGAGTAATTCCAGAATTACTTCCTGGATTCTCTCAATGTAAGGCTTTCCTGCGGAGGTCAGATATGGCCAAAACAAGAAGAGTCCCTTCCTGTAAGGTCTGGCTGACTTGCATGATTGCACTGTTAGGGAGAATTCTCTGTTTAGGCTGAATTTCCTACCCTAGTGAGTCCCCCAGCAGCTTTGCTGGATTTTTCGGGTTTATTTTTTTCTCGTGCCAAGAGTGAGACTCTTTTACCCTCACTCTTGGGCATGATTTGAGTGTGTTTCCTTGAATCTAGATGTGTTTAATGGGCTATGGGGTCTTTTACTCCATAGGGCTTCATGTGTTTTTGTGATGTGTGTTACACAGCACCCTCTGTGCAGTAACACAGGGGTGTCATAGTGACTCCCCAGTATAGACTCCATACCCTGGGACTGACTACTGTCTCCCAGGGCTTGTAAAGTCACCATTGACTTTACTAGTCTTAAATTCTGAACAGAACCAGTACAAACCATCATATTGTGGACGGTACTGGCTGGGGCAATTCGATTGTCCCAGGGTCTGTTAGTCGAGGGGGCACGTCTCCGTCCCCCCTGATCGAGTTTTGGTTGGTGGCAGTGGATACTACTTTTTATATTCAACCGCAAATATTTCCCTATGGGATTTCCCATTATTTTAGGCTACTATCTTTATTTAATTATTTACGGTAGCCTCGAACATACCGCCGGTTTATTTAATTAATATTAATTTTCCGGTTGGTATTTTTTGCCAAAACCTGATTCTAAAATGGTGTTTGTGTTCTCTTCTGTGTCTCCAACCCAAGTCGAGCCCTTTGTTCCACTTTTTGGCGGGCTTCTCCACAGAAGCCCTCCAAAGTGGTGCCACTATGTCTGGGGTACTTAGGAGGGGTGGAGGGGAATTTAGGCACCCTGGACTGAGTTGCCTAGGCAATTCAAGTCGCACTCCGTCCTGATTGGCCCAAGTGGTGAGCCGGCCGGCTCACCACTTAGCATGTTTGAGTGACAGCTAGGCTGAGTGAATAGGGGTTTGCTGCATAAAAGCATGGCTTTGGGGAATGGAACTTCAGAAGTCGCCACAGGACCTAAGAATCCGACGAGGGAGAAGCTGAGCCGACCTGCCATGACACCACAACCGGTGGAGCCCTGCTGGACCGTCTCACCACTTTTTCCCAACGACAGAGGAGATCTCCCGCCGGAGAGTCTTCTTCCTTTGACTGGTGGGGATAACCAGTTTCTCCGTCTTTTCGCTTTCCCGACGTATCTCGTGGCCGCCTTGCCCGTGCTAAGCACCCCGGCAACTGGGATACCATGTTTTACCACGACCGCGAGACAAAGGTACCACCTTTAACCGGAAAACTCCGCGGCTGGTTTCTGCCCTGGTAGTGCAACGACCTTCATCTTTCCTCCACGTCGAGATCTTCTCTTCCCCTGGACGACAACGCAACTTGCAACCACTACCAGGAACAACTGCCACCGCTGGAGGATCCTTCCCACTTAAGGTACCGTGTCCCGCCTGGCTTCACTTGCAACCGACTGTACGGGGTAGATTTAGCCCCCGGCTTTCGAACCTGGGTTAGCCTGGGACACCTTGGCTAAACTTTTCTAAGCCTCTCTAAACTCTTTTCTGAACCCTCTGCAAGACTTTCTAAGCCTAGTGTAACTGTGTGATCTTGGGCGCATTTGTGCTCTGCTCTCTCTAAGAGTGGGCCCAGCCTTTGGACTTTGGCTCACCAGTGACTTTTTGCTCTCTGCCTTTCTAATAGTGTTCCTGAATCGTAGAGTGGTGTAACCCTTCATATTCTGTCTTTTTCCCTCCCTTTTTCACAACCTTAGTAGAGTGCAATCTAGTTAAGGGCTCACCTCTGTATGAAAATAAGTGGTGTCTTACTGTGAATTTCTAATAAGGAAAAAGGGGTGTATATATCATAATAGTAACTGTGTTTAGAATATTTTACAATAAGAGTGCTGGAGTGTTTCAACTGTGTTTTTAAATAAATAATTATATACTTTGATACCAAAGCTCTGGTCTTCTTGAGGGAAGTCTGACTGCTCAGCCACAGCTACCAGGTAAACCTGGGTGGTACAGACTGCTACCAAGTGGGTTTACTGCTAACACCTGTAGTCTTAAATCTTTTGCAGTGGTCCCTAAGGGAACTGCACAGGTTTCTGCCTAACATGCGCCAGAGAATACTGTCTCGAAGACGAAAGTCTTAAAACCCAGGACAACATGGAGGCGTACCTGAAATCCCCGCACGAAGAAGACAAGTGCGATGGAATTCCCACAGTCTATGTGGATGGGTGCTCCTACCATGTTGACAACAACGGGGAAAAGGAACTGGTGGCCGGCGTTGGGAATGCTTGGGTGAATGATGCCCCACAACCCTCCGTTGGGTACAAAATTGGTCCACGTAGTAGTCAGGTGGCAGAGTTGATGGCAGTTCATCAAGCCATCCTCACTGCTGTCCAACACCAACTCCACGAACTTGTCATAATTTCCGATTCAGATTATGTCAGGAACAGGTTCGTGGAGCACCAGAGTCCTGCAATGTGCTAATAATAAACCTCTCAAACATGGCAAGCTCATCCAAAATATTGATGATCTGGTCACCTCTAGTGGGATGACCATCTATTGGAAGATGATCAAGGGTCATTCCAGAATAGAGGGGCCAGACAAAACTGGAAACAACCTAGCTGATCAGCTGGCCAAAACCAGAGCCATCCAGAGGGAGCTCCTCGAGATCGAGTCCCTGTTGGGGGAAATCCAGGTCACTGCTATCACTAGGTCCCAGACAAATGCTCACAATGGACTCTCAACTGCCCAATGGAGTAAGGAGACCCCAGATGCTGATTTAATCATGGCACAAAATGGGGATCCGATTATTGGTAAGTTTTATCAACACATTGAGGACCCTGAGAACTTTCCCCTGATGGATACTGATTACATTGGGAAAGAGGACCTCAGGGTGTTGAAGAAATGTCCAAAAATTTTCTGAATCTAAGACGGTTTGTTGATAAGGAGATCCATATCTTGCTGTGACTAGTGGGTGGTCCCTACCTCATTCCGAAGCCTGATGCTAAGTCACGCCCATGATGCGGCCATAGCCGGTCATCGGGGGTTTCATACTACATTAGAAATCTTGCGAGAGGTTGCATACTGGCCACACATGGGGCAGGACCTCGATCAATACTTGAAGGGGTGGCTTGTGGGTGCACAATTTCAGCAAACATCACTTACACACTGAGCTCCCCTCCAGAAGAGGGGGATGACACTGCCTTGGTCAGATTTACAAGTAGATTTCATCGGGCCCGTGATTCGCTCCTCTAGGGGGAAGAAGTACATGTTAACCGTAACATGCTTGTTTACCAAATGGGTGGAATCTCTCCTGGCCCCAAATTGCAAGGCAGAAACAGCAGCTGCGCTAATGATCAATCACATCTTTTCGTGTTTTGGCCTACCCCAAAGGATTGAGTCAGACTGAGGTAGTCACTTGACCAGCAAAGTGATGACAAAGATGTGGGAGATACTTGGGGTAAAAAGGAAACTATACTTCTCCAGCATGGGGTCTGGCATGGATTCACATGCTCATGAATATTCTCCGTGGTCAGGCCGGGAATCCTCGGTATAGAAAAAAATCAGTATCAGTTTCGTTTCTGATCTGTCCTTCTTAGTAGTAATCAATCACTGGTCTCTGGGTCATACTGCCCCCAGCCAATGACTGCCCTCTCCCTAAGCCCCGCCTCTGGCTGCCATCCTCAGATTTTTACCGCACGTTCAAGTGTTGGGAGTTCTCGTGCTTAGCTCTCGAGCTTTTGCTGCGTTTTTGTGCTTTTTCAGGAGATGTTTGTCATTTTTCGGTTAAATAGAGCCTCAAGCTCCACCATTTCTACATCCGATCAACGGGGATCCGTTTTGGAGTTTTCTACGCCCCTCAAGGGGCTTTTGGAGGATTCCAGAAGTTCCGAGGCCTACCCCGGACACGGCCCAGGAGAAAGGAAGCTCGACGCCTGGGAAGCTGTTCAGGACCTGCCCTGGATGCCAGCTTCAGAATGTTTTCAAGGAGGACAAGCATTTGTTATGCCTCTACTGTCTCCATGAGGACAAGATGCACACGGAGAAGGACTGTGCGTTTTGTGGGAACATGTCGGAGCGGACCATGAAGGATCGCCACCTCCGTCTCGCCAACTGGCTGGAAGGAAAGAGCCCGTCAGGTGAGAAGAAGAAAAAGAAGTCCGAGCGGTCTTCCAAGTCCTGTGGGGGCACCCCGGTGATGGGGGCCCACCAAAAGGCGAAGTACCGTGAGTCCGCGGGCACCGGGAGCACCGAACGGTCGGGCTCCTTGGCTGCCAGGCAGGGCGCATCCTCCCCGGCGCCATCAACCACGAGCCAACGCTCTGGCTCAGGTAAGAGGAAGTCCGAGAACCCGGCAAAGCTTCTGGAGCGGCCCGATCGATCTCGAAGATTCCGGTAGAGGGGGAGCGAGGCTCGGACCCTCCCCCCAAGGTGAAGGCCCCAGGCATACAGAAGGTGACGATGGCCTTAATTCATCCTGCTAAGACCTCGATTGAGGATGTCGCAGCGGCCCTGGCTCAGCCTGTGGAGGCTACGCCAGTGGAGGCGACCTCAGGACCCAGAGTCTCCCTGCCACCGCGGAGGGAGTCATCTTTCAGTCCCATTGAGAAGACCCCCACGAAGTCCTCGTTGGAAAAGGTGGGGGAGGGGCAGGTGGCCATCGTGGATATGGACACGACCTCTGAAGAAGAGCTCATCGAAGTCGTGGAAGAGGCCCAGCCCATTGGGAGGGATCCTGACGAGGGTGACGACGAGAGCGACAGTGTCGCCGACGAGGTTCCTCAAGAGCCCTCGCGCCCGTCATTTCCGGCGCCGCAGGACACTTCGGCAGCCATTTTGTCAGCGATTCAGTCCTTATGCTCGGAGATAAGGACAAGGTTGCCCCTCCCCCGACAGCTACCTGAGCCAGACCCGACGGGGGAACCGGAGCCAGGACCTTCGGAAAGTCCACCGCATAAGAGCAGGAGGACGCATCCTATGCCACCTCTCCCACCTCTGTGGCCTGCTCTGCCTTCCCCCGGTCTACTTCCCACGGGGATGATACAGGCACGGACACGCCTACGACTGGTACAGATGACGACGGAGGCGACGACGGGACGTGTCCCCCGTCGCCCCCTGCTCGGGCGTCCCGACCCGACGAGATTGGATCCTTTCATGCCATGATTTCCAGGGCATCCAAGCTCTTCCAGCTCTGCCCAGAAGAGAAGAAGGAAGGGTTCCTTTACCAACGGCGCAAGGCTAAAAGGAAGACGGTCCTCGCCGTACCACTTCTTGATGACATCTGGGATGAGGGGCTCGCCCTCCTCAAGAACCCTGCCACGGCACCGGCAAAGAGGGACCGGTACAAGAAGAAGTACCGGATCCCCGACGCTGCCCCCTTGTGCCTTTAGGTGCAACCTACCCCGGATTCGGTCGTCTCGGCGGCGGCAAAGAAGAAAGCTGGGGGGGCATCGACCTCGACATCAACTTCCCCGCCGGACGGCGAGGGCAGGAAGCTGGACACAATGGGACGACGGGTCATCTCATCCGCAGCGACGAATATCAAGGCGGCCAACGCCCTGGCTATCGTAGCCTGCTACGACAGGGAGTTGTGGGTCAAAATCGCCCCTCTGTTGGACTTCCTTCCGGACGCCAAAAGGGCTGAGGCTCTTGAAATCCTACAGGAAGGTGAGATTGCTTCGGACCACGCCATCACGGTGGCAACAGACATCCCCGACACTGGTTTCCGTCAGTTGGGCAACGGCGTTTGCCTGAGACGACGAGGATAGCTCAAGGCGACGGATTTCCGCTAGGACGTACAAACCAAGGTTTTGGACATGCCCTTCGACGGGAACAACCTGTTCGGGAAGGCAGTTGATGAGTTCCTTCAGGCCATCAAGACAGACACGGAGACTGCCCGGACACTGCGAGTGCTCCAACAACGACGGCCGTCCTTTCGGAGCTCCAGAGGCAGACAAGGTGCCTCCAGGGGATCCGGCAGTGGCTCCTCCACGTACCGCCAAGCGGCAAGATCTTCATCCCAGGAAGCCTACAGGGGACGCGGTAAGTCAGGTGGTGCCCGTCGTCGTCGACAGGGAGGTCGAGGAGGCAAGGCAGCCTCCAAACAAGATTGAACCGACCGTGGGGTCGGGCCCCCGCCGAAGCACCCCGGTGGGAGGCCGGCTGGCGAGGTTCGTCAGCGTGTGGGAGTCCATCTCCACCGACCGTTGGGTGCTGGACGCCCTGGCCCAAGGGCACGCCCTCGAGTTTCAGAAGAAGTGCCCTCGCGTTCCACCCGTGGCCAGGAAGGAAAATCATGTCCCTCAACTACTGTTGGAAGTAAGGGCGATGCTCAAGAAGGGTGCCATCGAGCTTGTCCCAAAGAGGCTTTGGGGCTCCGGAGTTTACTCAAGGTACTTCCTCGTAAAAAAGAAGACAGGAGGATGGCGCCCCATTCTGGACCTGCGACGACTGAACAAGTACATCAAGGCGGCACAGAAGTTCTGGATGGTCACCCTCCAGCACGTGCTGGGACAGCTGGAGGAGGGCGATTTCCTGTAGGCGTTGGACTTGGAGGATGCGTACTTCCACATCCCCATTCTAAAAAGACACCAAAAGTTCCTCAGGTTGGTGGTCCAAGGGCGGCACTACCAGTTCAAGGCCCTCCCGTTCGGATTGAAGTCGGCACCCAGTGTGTTCACCAAGTTCCTCGCACCGGTGGCGGCGTGGCTGCGCCTACATGGGATCCACATCTACCCCTACCTGGACGACTGGCTCATCCAGGCAAGGACAAGGGAGCTCGCCGTGGAGCACACTGTGAAGACCATCCAGCTGCTCATGGACCTGGGATTCTCCATCAACTTTCCAAAATCCCACCTGGTTCCATCGCAAGTCGCCCTGTAAATGGGAGCCAAGCTCGACACAGTGGCGCGGCTGGCCTCGCCGTCAGAGGAAAGGACCAGGACCATTCTGGGCAAGGTGCAGCGTCTGTTGGCCACGGACATGGCCAGGGTAAGATCTATCAAGTCCCTCCTCGGGGTGATGTCCTCCTGCATTTATCTGGTGCGCCTTTGCAGGCTTCGGATGCGCCCCTTAGAAGAGTTCCTCGACGCCTGCTGGGTCCAGTCGACGGGCAGCAGGGAGAATATAACAGATGTGTTATTTGATGTAACAGGCTTATTTAATTCTGGATTTAAGGTCAAAAGTGAAAGATGTTAAACCCAGGGTGGCTTGAGTAACCAAGTTGAAAAACAGGTTTTCTGCCAAAAGGGCCATCTCTCCCAGCAGATCCTGCCAACCCACTGATAATTATAGGATGGAGCAGACTTTCGTCTCTGTTGGAATTCAGGACAATGCCGCTTCCCAGGAAAGGAAGCTGGAGGTGTCAAAGACCATAAAACTTCACTGAGGCTGAAGCAAGCCCCTATCCTGCTTGAAAGGAAATGCCAGTTGGTGTCAGCTGGGAAGAAAAACGTGACAGACAATGACTCCCATTTGTTCTTAAGACTATTTCCTAAAGAACTTTAAAAGACTTGTATCTCAGCTGCCAAAATTGGTAAAAATGTGCAATTTTCACAGCGTAAAAGTGGAATTCCGGCCTGTATTTTAAAACTTGGTAGAATGTCTTGACACACTCTGGACAGAAATGATGATATATGTTGTATAACAAGAAAAGCATCCATGTTGCAAATAGGGGTGTAACAATATAATGGGATACCGTTATAGATACCGTGAACAGCTTAATTGAACTAGAAGAACCGTCACACTGTTTATACCGGTATAGTGTTTTAGGGCCTGAAGCTATTAAGTGAGCTTTTCAATCTGATTTGGTAAGGCTGCAGTAAGCAAGTGCTGCACATTCTGGCTCTTGCACTGTGGGATGTGGCGTTTGGCAGACAAGAGCAAAGGGAAAGTGAGGCCACATTAGTAAATGCAGCTTTGATGCTGTGAACGCTCTTTCTCTGTGATCAGCAGAGTCTGGTTAAAGATCAGCCGATTTGTAGTTTTCCCACCAATTTCAAAGATGGGGAACTACACATCCCAGAATTCAGAGGGGGGGATGAACTGGATGCCCTTCTGATGCATGTCCACAAAAAAACGTTAGGTCTGTAGACTGTATGAACACTTGGCATTATCAGTGCTTTGTGCTAGTATAGAAACTCCCCCCCACTGTCCTCCATGTAGATTTACACATTGGCACTAGAGTTGTTTTTTCTCTTGATCCTTCACCTGCCTTCTGCATATGGCACTGGACTCAAGCAGGCAGAACAGATTCTACATTCAATTTGAAGTATCCAGAACAATGGGGGTGAGATATTTCTCAGGTCTATCCTCGATTTGTGACACCACCCATGAAAGCATTCCTCAGTCCCAACTCACATGACAAGGGTCCTAATGCGCTCAGACTTGGGGAAAATGGTAATGATGGAGCTGTGGTGATGTGGTGGTCTAGGCCATATTTGTGCCGATATGTATTTTAATTTTGTCATTTTCAAAAAGTTTTTGTGCCACTTTTTAGAAGTAAGGTAAATTAACATGTATTGCAAGAATCAAGAAACAAATCAACAGCGCCCACTGAACGCTCTCCTATTAGGATTACATGGTCGGTGGTGACTCCAACATCAGACCTTCATAATACACCAGGTGTTACGCTCACCTGGCTCCCACAGGGGCGTCGATCGGAACTGGACAGCTGCGGTTTCCACCCACGTGGTGCAGAGATGACAGACTGGACTGGCCCACCTAATCTCGTCTGCTTGACCCGAAGAAGTATTCTCCTGAAAGTGGAGAAAGGGAATTAGCCACCCGTGGATTTGAGTGATAAACCCCTCCCCACTGTTCTCCCCTCTAATCACCTCCGATGTCTCTTTTTATATTCTCACCTTAGATTTTTAAAGGATGAGCTCTCCATCCTGCGTAGAATGCAGGGGTGCGTGGATAACCAGTTACTTCACTGGTCCGAAGGAATTGGAGAGTTCCAGAACAATATTGACTCTGAGGTTCCTGGCGAGGAGCCTTAAGTATATAGTTCGTAAGAGTTCAAAATGTCTGACTTTCACTCTTGTCCGATTCCTTGCAGCTTGACCCTAGAGAAGATTGCCTCGTGCGGCTGGTAAAGTTCAGGTAAGAGTCTGTATTATCCAACACTGTCCGTTAAATGACACCTGTATGTAATCTGTTGCTTTCTCCCTTATTACAGGTGCAGAGTGAGAAATTATGGTGTTTTGAGGAATAATACCTCTGGCGGTAAAATCAGGTAAGTCTATTATGGTGAAAGAGATTCCCTTGGTTTGTTCTTTCGGCTCACCTAGCTGTCCTTTTGTTCCCCTTAGATGCCGGAGTTCGACGAAGATTAATGGAGGTTGCGCCGGCCCGTGGAGATGAAGAATGCCTCCGGCGGTAAAATCAGGTAAGTCTATTGTGGTGACTAATATTGCCCTATTATTCTCTCAGCTCACCTTGCTGTTCTTTATTCCTCTTAGGTGCCGGAGTTTGGCAAAGAAATGATGAAGACAGAGGTGGATCGTGAAGGTGCTGTGAAGGCTGGTGAGCATAGCGCGGCGCTGCAGCAGGCGATGCAACGCGCATCAAATAATGTCTTTCTTCTTATTTGAAGGCGCAATGGATCCAGAATCAGGTGAGGAAATAAGTATTGTTCTTGTTCTAACCTTTTTCCTTCTTTCTCCCTTTTTTCGAGGATCTCCAGACTTGAGGCGGGCGTGGCAGAAGACTGGATGCTGGCTTGCAGGCACGGTGAGCGTTACGCTGCAGGATGCAGAATAACGCGAAGCGTGAGCTGCTCTTTGGGCGTGATTTAAATAGCCTTCAAAGTAGTCCCAGGTAAGAAGTTCCCAAGACCACACCCGAGTAATAAAATAGTCCCTGAAATAAAGTAGTCCCCCTGCAGACCTCATATTGGCTTGAATGCTGAGCAGCATGATCTGCATGAGGTAAGTGAAAGCAAATGAGCCTGGCACTTATGGCGCCAAGACTGACCCCTTCTATGAGCCTGGCGCCTATGGCGCCAGGACTGTACCCAGATAGCCCGTAGCCGGGGCTGCTGGATTTTTCCCAAGTATCTGGATGCCTGCTCACGGGACAGATGGACCTGGTCCGGATGCCCGGGGGTAGGAATCATGTCACCAGGCAGATGGTAAAAAAAGCTATAGTCATTTGATCAATATGCAATCTTTCAGTGAGTGTGTGTTGGCTATGACATTTTGACAAACGAAACACAATGACATGGGCTTTGAGACCTCACATGAGTGACTTTTCTCCCATTAATGGGATAAAGCGTTATCAAAACAAACCTTTGGCTGATCGCAGCGAGGGGTCATGATGCCCATGCCATGTGGTTCCAAAATAATGCAGATCAAGGCCGATTTTTCAAATCGATGACCTGTGACTGAGCAGCAAGCTCATTGCTCAACATGTGCATTTTAACACTTCCACTAGTCATTCTTTCATTCAAGGCGATCAACAAGTGAGCGCCATGAAAGACCAAATCTGCAGTCGCCTTAGATGCCTGGAGGATCAGCCAAAAATGTGCATAGACAAATTTCAAAATGCTGACAATTTATGACCTTTAAGAAAAGATTTGTTATGATTAGTTAACTCCACCTGCTATACCGCGATAACCATGATATACCATCATTTGGCAAGAAGGTTATCATATCACCATAAACCAATACAGTGACACTCCTAGTTGCAAACATAACATTTTGTACATACATCCCTGGGGATCATTTGCATCTGTGTACAAAATTGGGGAATTTATGGCCAAATCTTTCATGTTTAAAATTACCAAAATGTATCAGACTTGAGGATTGGACTGAAATTTGATGCACATAATATGTAACCTGTGTGTATAATTTGCCAAGAGATTGCAAGTAAAGAAATGTAGGTTTTTGACAAAATCGGATTTTAAGTAAAGTAAATATGGGAGTGTTGGGACATTGTAAACTTCACCTCATAAACCTGACATCATCCCCTTAAAAATCCAACCAGCAGAGAGCAAGGCGGAGATTACTACCCTTGCTCAATCCTATTGTTAAGTGCGTGGGTAGTAAAGCCTGCCCCTGTCATATACTGTGATGATGTCACCTGGCATTATAAATAAGAGCTCCTTACAACACACAGGACACACTGATTCCTGACTGATTCCTGATTTCCTGCCCGGCTTCCTGTCTGTTCCTGTCTTCTTGCAATTATCCATCTAGAATCCAGATCCCAACCACAAGCCCAAACCTTGCTGATCCTGCTTCATCTAGGCCTCAATTTTCAATGATCCCAATAACCAAAGGGAAGCTGTGGTGTTTTGGGAAAGGATCCTGAATTTAACCTGGCTTTCTGCTCACTAAATGCAAACCTGCCATTCAGCTGATCTGTAGTATCCAGTAACCAGAAGTGCTACCCGGTATCCAGTCCATGCCCGCTGATTTTGTCCGGCTGTCCTGTGTTAGACCAGATCCATATGGTGATCCAGATCGCTGACTGTCCAAAACCATAGCATACCTTGCCTTGCCTTGTACTATCCCAATCTCTAAACCATCCTATCCTTACCTTAATAACGTGTAACATTGTCAGAATCCTTATTGTAACCCTGTCATTGATTTCTAGTGCAAGCGCTATCTTTTTAGTCATTCTTGTAATTGAAATCCTAAGCCATCAATCCTATTTCAAGTGATCAGACTGGTTCCAGCAGGGCGGGCGCTGGGGATCTAGGGTTGAACTTATGAATCAACCCTGGAGCTTACTGTGTCCCTCATTGGTATTCTAGCCTGAATGCTCTAGTATAGAGTAAAACTATTCTTGTCCAAATTGATTTTCTTTTCTTTTTTCACTACCAATTTTTCTAAAAAAAACGCATCTTATTCTACATTGCATATCTCCCTCAGTTTAATAGCTAGAGACTTTTAATTTCACCTCCTGATTGTACCTAAGATCTATAGCTACACCCCAACCTAAAGACCGCACTCCAAATCAGTGAATTTGACCCGTTTTTGTTTTATATCTAAAACCGTTTGCAAAAATGCTCATTCCCACCTGAAATTAACCAACGTTTTACACGTGTTGTTTTTACTATCAATTGTTTTAAACCTTCCATTCATTTTTGAATTGTATGCTTTTGCTCAATCTATTGCTTATGATTGCTTGTAACTTTCCAGTGTTGCTCCCGTAGAGAATTGTATTTATTTAAGGATTTTTGCACACATTCATTGTTTTATTCAGCCATTTCCGAGTGTCATTTTAACGCTGCAAGGGTTTCAAATCCGTTTTTCTCTCTTGTTTGGGGAGGGAAAGTTGGATTTGAATTTTGTTTCTTATTCCTCATTCCTGATGACCTGCTGCTTCCTTACATCTATTTAGAATTGATTATTTGTGGGTTGAGGAATATTGCAGGGAAATCCTAACTTGAGTGCTATCTTTCTAAAAATTCAAAAGTGTTCTATTCTCTGGTGTTGTCTGTGTTGCTAAAGGGTTAATTTAAGTGCATTGCCTACATTCCTATTGTTAGTGTTTCCACATTGGTGATTGCTGCCCCATATATTGAAAAATGTATGATTTTCTTGAATTTTAAATAAATAAATAAATATTACCTTTACCAACCAGCCTGGTTCCTTGTCCACCGTGACCCGGGATATTTGAAAAAGGGGTGTTTGATGAGGAGTGTATCTCTCAAATATTGAACCTACATATATAACAAAATAAGAATTTCAGTTGTGTGCTGCATACTGGGCTGAGACCAGGGTGTATTACCGGATTGAAATACTTAACAAGTTTAGTGACTACACTTTGTAGAACCTCATAATCAGTACATTCTAAGTGCTATGTTTGAAACAACATTACTGTGTGTTCTGCACAGTGTTGTTTCTGTTTGAATACGCATAGTCATTGCGGGAAAAAAATCCATACAGCATTAAAAAAAATCTACTACATTTATGTGAGTTTAACTTTCACAGTATGTTTGTTTGAAGTCTGCAGTACTCAAGGGAATGTGTAAAGTGCACTGTTGATAGTTTCACATGTCAGTGACCAAATTTAGGTTTAAGGAATATTAAGTAGGCATTTGTTAGATTTGCTGGTAACCTCTGTGTTAGAGTAACAGAAGTGTCGTTGTATTCAAACCAACCACATCCTTTTTCAATCTATGTAGTATAGTGACCTGCAGTGGTTGTGGCACCAGTGTGGTAGATTATGCCTATTGTTTTGAAGGTTTTCTTGCCAAGAGATACTTGCCCATGTGTGAAGCTAGTACGCTTGCAGTTGTTTTTGGTACCATCTGTGTTGTACCTTAAAAGCATTAGTATCAGATATTGGCTATTTGAGTTCATGTGCAAGGTGGAACGATTGTCTGAATTGCAAACAGTGCATAATATGGCATGATTTGCATTTTACACCAGCTGATGAAATGGAATGAATTGACAATTTGATATAGATACATACACAAATCGTTCATTAGGGATGTGCTCTTGAGAAACATTGTTGCATAGGCTGCATGTATGTTTCCACATGTTTGCAATTTGGAAGATTTCATTTATAGGTATATTTTTGGTTTCCAGTACTTGCACTAAGTACATTAGAAATTCTACCATTCCTGCACAGTAGTCCACTTCTTGCCTTATTCCTGAGACACTAAGTGTTGTCAGGATTATTTGTGGCATTTCTATGAAGGACGAGCATTTGCAAACACAACTGGTCTGAGCCGTTGAAGTAAATGTTTTGAACAATTGGTGGCAATTGGAACAGAAGATTGATTGCTAAATTTGCATAGCAATTTATACCAGTTGTGTTGGAAAATTTAAACGGACCAGAGAGTTCTGTCTGTGTGCCATTTGCTGGACCTCCACTTGTTCTTTTAGAAGGAATATTTCTCTTTATATCTGCTGATGGATGTGCAGTTGTGTTTGCACTAGCTAGTTTTGTGGTTGTACTGCTTGAATGAATAGCAGCTGTTTTTTGTTTCTTTGGTGGTATTGTTGGGAGATCTCTTATAAGTTCTGTTTGCATTAATTTTCTTTTTAAAACTTTAGCTTTTTGAGGAACAGGGTACATATCTAGATGGGGTATGTAGAGTGCACGTAGTCTGTTGTACTCTAGGATGCAAGGAATGTCAGCTTTGACTTAATTTTCATCAAAATGTTATGCTCACCTGGTCTCTGCGGAGGCGTTGGGGCACGGTTGCAGCCTCCCTGCACTTGAATCACCGCCTTCAGGCCTCTCCCGCAGTAGAAAAGCTGTGAGCAGGGGTACGTGGTGATACTGCTCCTGCGTGGAGATAAGTGTGTGAGTGCGTCAATCTGTGATTGTTGTACCTCTCGAAACCTTCACCCCAAAGTACAGTTTCTGCGTGCACACGCCAGCCCATAAAGCTCACCTGTGAATGATGGAAGAAAAGCTCTCCGTCCTGCTACTTCTGGCAGGGGCACTTCGAATGGGATCTTGTTCCTTCACTGATCCCTGATAATGATTAGTCCATTCCAGCTGCGACTCCTTATGATTGGTAAGTCTTTCGTGAGCTCTTGTGATGCTGTTCGTTCTATTTAATGTCTTTATATGTTGATCCTATTTATGCCCACAATAATGTCTCTCTTCTGTTTTCTTCCCTTAGATGGAAATGCAGTCTCAATGCAGCTGTGAGACGCGAGCGCGGCCGGATGGAAGATGGATGCTACCGCAATGTTCAACAGCAGGTAAGTGATGGATTAAGGAAAAGCGCAAAGTATGGCGAAGCACAACCTTAAACTGACAGTTTTTTCGATGTCTAACCTGGTCTTCTGTTTTTCCTTGCTGGGGCTGCTGTCGACGATAAAGCGTGTCGTGCTGCAGTGACAAGATGATTACTGCGTTCCGGAAAGTGTAAAGATGTATACTTGGTTCGCCGAAGAGATGTACAGGTAAGAACAGCTTCCCCCAGTTGGTAAGGATGCTGTCAGGAAGCAGGATATCCAGCAAGCAGGATCTGCAAAAGTAAGTCTGACCTCAGGCGACGGTGAGCCTTACGCTGCTTGCAAGTGCAGAATAACGCAAAGCGTCTGTCTTGAGGATCGGGGCAGCTTATATAGCTGAGATCATGGGCACGCCCATTAGGGCCAGCTTACCAGCCACACCCTTCCACTCCTAGAGAGTGAGCTTGTGCGAAGGCAATCCATTAGCAGCCACACCCAAGAATGCACTTGGGGCTGCTTAATGGATGGAATGTTTAAAGTTAATGCATCCTACTCAATGGATGGAATGTTCAAGGTTAATGCATCTGAAGTGCAATGTACATAATAAAAGCTTTTTGGTGTTAAATGGATGTTCTTGTTTACTTTTGGTCATGAGCCTGGTGCCAAAGGCGCCAGGACAGTGTTCACCCAGGTCTCCTGTGCATGCGACCCCCACATGCCTGTGCCCCTGACTCACTTCCCCTCAAGGCCCCTCTCAAGGGTGGTTCTCCTCCCGGTCCTGGTTTGGTGGGATTATTGCGATTAAACACGGAGCATGAACGTGTTCACTGGGTTCCCAAGTTCGGTTTTGAGGTCCGTAACCTTTCCAGTCAATTAGGTACAACTTTGATTGAACCACCTTGAGTCCAGGATGGATTTCACTTCATATTCTGGTTCTCCATCTATTACTTCTGGCTCTGGCAGAGAACTAAGCTGTGTATTGGGTTTCATTGGTTTGAGGAGAGGGACATGAAATACGGGGTGAGATGGTAACTCCAATTTCATGGTGACAGGATTTTATAGTATAGGGGCCCACGTATCTTGAGTGGAAAGCTCTTGGCCCCTTCCGGGGAATATATTTGGATGCTAACCACACCTTTTCTCCAATCTGGTAGGCGGGAGCTGCCTTCCGATGTCGATCAGCGATCTTTCCTTAGCCTTGGTGAGATGCTCTGTCGCCTCCTTGAGCAAATGAGTGATGGTTTTATGCAAGTTTTTGTATGGCTGGCATTTCCAGGGTATCGGGTGGATCAAATACTGATGTTCTCGGATGTATTCCGTGCACAGTGTAGAATGGAGTTTGCCCTGTGCTTGTGTGAACTGAGTTGTTGTATGCATACTCAGCTATCCAGAGTATATTTTTCCAAGAATCCTTGGACTGTTGCAACATACACCTGAGAAATTCCTCTAAAGTTTGGTTGGTTCGTTCAGTTTGCCCATCAGTTTGAGGGTGATGACTTGTGGACAACCGGAGAGCGATTTTGGCAATATTACAACACTTTCTCCAAAAGGCAGAAACAAATTGAGTTCCGCAATCAGATACTAATATTGATGGAAATCCATGTTGTATCCATTGCAGGGTGGAAGATCCGTGATGAAGTCCATCGACAGGGTATGCCAAGGTGCTGGTGGTACTATTAAGGGATGTAGTAAGCCAGCAGGGTTCTGTTTCTGTGACTTGTGCACAGACACCGCAGGTTTCAATAAATTGGGTGATGTCTTTTCGCCAGGTCGGCCACCAGTAGTTTTGTTTTACCTTAGCCTGAGTTTTGGCTATTCCTGGTTGTCCTTCCACTAGTGAATTGTGGTACTTTGTGATGATTTGCTTTTGCAGTTCTTGGTCTTGGACATATAATCGTCCTTGGAAATACGGTAGATTGTCTTCGATGGTATACTGGTCACCTTTTAACAGCCATTCCTGTTGTGTTGATTGATCCATCTGGGATTGCAAACTGGTTCTTTGGTCAACCACAGACGTGGTGGCTGTTATTCTGGTTTGAATCCTTTCCTCAGGAATTATGGCCACGGGGTTGGATGCTGTAAAAGCCTCTTTTTTGTCACTCATGCGTGATAGAGCGTCTGCTTTCCCATTGCGTACTCCAGGTCTATAAGTGATAATAAAATCGTATTCCGTGAAAAAGAGAGCCCAACGAAGTTGACGCGAGGATTGTGCTTTGGCGGTTTTCAAGTATTGCAAGTTACGGTGGTCCGTGAAGACAGTGACCGTATATCTTGCCCCAAGAAGGTAATGTCTCCAGGCCTTGAATGCTGCTTTAATTGCCACTAATTCCTTATCTGTGATTGCGTAGTTCAACTCGGGGGCTGTCAATTTGCGGGACCAGAATGCAACGGGGTGTAGTTGTCCTGTTTCAGGGTCTCGTTGTGACAATACTGCTCCCATGGCTATTTTTTGAAGCATCTGTCTCAACTATGTAAGGGAGGTCTGGTCGTGGGTGTTGAATGACTGGTACTGTAGTGAATGCTAGTTTCAACTTCTGGAAGGCTTCTTCAGCTTCTGTCGACCAATGGAACTTTTGATTTTTCTTTAACAAGGAGGTAATTGGATGTATAATTTGTGCAAACCCAGGTATAAATCGACGGTAAAAGTTGGCGAATTCGAGCACGCTTTGCACTCCTTTCGTGTATCCATATATATGCCTTGTGGTGTGAGCATGAAACTGAGAAACTTGACCTTGGTTACATGGAAAAACATTTTTTCCAACTTGGCATACAATTGGTGTTGTCGAAGCTTCTCTAAGACTGCCCGGACATGGCCTACATGTTCTTCCATGGAATTTGAGTAGATAAGATTGTTGTCAATGTAAACAAGAGTGAAAATGTCTAGTAGTTCACAGAGTACATCATTCATAAAGAATTGGAATGCCGCTGGGGCATTGCATAGTCCGAAGGGCATGACCTGGTATTCAAAGAGGCCATACTTCGTGCAGAAGGCCGCTTTCCACTCGTCTCCCTCTTTTACTCTTACAAGATGGTATGCTCCTCTTAAATCCAGTTTTGTGTAGATTTGAGCATGTTTCACTTGGTCCAGGAGCTCTGGTATAAGTGGTAAAGGATATCGATTTTTTACTGTGATCTGATTGATGGCTCTATAGTCGATGCAAGTTCTTAAGTCCCCCTCCTTTTTAGGCATGAAGAATAAGGACGAGGAGGCAGGTGACATGGACGGGCGAATGAAACAGTTTGCCAGGTACTGATCCAGGTAAGTTCTAAGATGCTGATTTTCCTGTTCTGTCAGAGCGTAAATTCGGCTGCAATGGATCTGGGCTCCGGCATACAAGATCTATTTGACAATCGTAGGGTCTGTGCGGGGGCAGAATGTTGGCTTGCTCTTTTTTGAAGACATCCTGGTAATCTTGGTATTCAAGCGGTAAGAAGCTGATGAGGCCCAATACTATTCCTTTCTTCGGTTTCAGATTGGTATCATCTTTTATTGTAAGATGTGTCAGCACAATCATGAGGAAATGACAGAACTCGTTTTTGCCAGTCGATCCTAGGATTGTGGGTCTCCAGCCCGGGCATTCCCAATATCATCTGGAACTGAGGAGCACTGATGAGATTGAAAGTAATGTCCTTTTGATGCCCATCCTGACACAGAAGCTTGACTTTCTTAGTGTACTGTGTCACTGGGCCGGATGATAGCTGAGAACAATCCACAGCACTGACGTTTTCCGATTTCTGCTTCTGTCGGCGAGGAAGGCCTATTCGGAGAACCAAATCTTGGTCAATGTAGTTACCCACAGCTCCACAATCAATATATGCCTCCAAGGCATGTATTTTGATGGTTGCTTGTGATTCACCAAAAGCGCTGGAAGGACTAGATGTGAGGTCTGTACAGATTCCTTTTTCATGCTCGACAAGCGGACCCCTACACTTGCCGGGCATTGGCGTTTCCTGAGTTCTGTTCTTCTTCTTCATCAGTTTTGTCTATTGCCCCAACCGTTTTCTTGGGTGGTTTTACCGGGCAGTCACGGAGGTAGTGACCTGCTTGTCCACAATATAAGCAAAGCTGTTGTTGTCTTCTTTTTTCCCTTTCTGCTTTGGTAAGGGGACTTCGTAATCCACCAATTTGCATTGAATCAGACTATTCATGTGGTTTACTCTGATTCTCACGAGGTCGTACGTAAACTGACCATCCCTCTGATCTAGCACGATCCATTTTCCGATCCTGCAACCTATGATCGAGTTGCACCATCAGGTCTATGTGGTCCGCACACCTCTCAGGGGGATTCACCACTTGCGCCAACACATCCTTAAGTTCTCCACGGAAACCTCAGTAAAAGAGTGTAGTCCTCCTCTCTTCTGGCCAGTTGGTCTGGGCTATGAGACAAACTCCATCTCATGTTGGAAATTCCCAGTGTTCCGGAGTAAAGGGTCATCTTTATTTACCAAAGGTTTGGACCAGTCCGCTGCACTACTTTCTAAATACGAGAGTACAAATGCCACTTTGGCTTGGTCATTAGGAAAGGCTCCTGGTCTGCACAAGAAATGAAGACGACATTGGTTCATAAATACAGCAGACTTGTTTGGGTCACAGATGAATCATTCGGGAGGGGCTAGGGACACTGCTCCTGAAAGAACCACCTGGTCCGGTGTTAATTATTGTGGTGTGGAAGAATGAGAAGAATCGGTCACCCCAGGCAGTGGAACCTGTCCTGCTTGTGCTTGTAGCATTTGTCTTGCCAATTTGTCATTTCTTTCACGAGTTACAATAAAATCCCTCTGTAATGCATTGGTTTCCTATCTTGAAGCATGTACTTCAGCCCGTAACTGATCTGTTTCTGAAATTTCCATAAAGCCCAGGCAGAGAGTATTAGAGTCTTTGCGTTCTGTTACGCTCACCTGGTCTTTGCGGACGCGTTGGGGCATAGTTGCAGCCCTCCCTGAACTTGAATCACCTCCTTCAGGCCTCTTCTGCAGTAGAAAAGCTGTGAGCGGTGGTACGGTGGTACGTGGTGATACTGATCCTGCTTGGAGATAAGAGTGTGTTGAGTGCGTCAATCTGTGATTGTTGTACCTCTCGAACCCTTCACCTCAAAGTACAGTTTCTGTGAGCATACGCCGGCCCATAAAGCTCACCTGTGAATTATGGAAGATAAGCTCTCCGTCCTGCTACTTCTGGCAGGGGCGCTTTGAATGGGATCTAGTTCCTTCACTGATCCCTGATGAGGATTAGTCCAGTCCAGCTGCGACTATGCTTCTCCTTATGATTGGTAAGTCTTTCTTGAACTCTTGTGATGCTGTTTGTTCGTTCTTTTTAATGTCTTTTTATGCTGCTCCTATTTATGCCCGCAATAATGTCTCTCTTCTGATTTCTTCCCTTAGATGGAAATGCGGCCTCAGTGCAGCTGTGAGACGCGAGACGCGGCCGGATGGAAGATGGATGCTACTGCAATGTTCGACAGCAGGTAAGTGATAGTTTAAGGAAAAGCGCGAAGTATGGTGAAGCGCAACCTTAACTGACTGTTTTTTTGATGTCTAACCTGGTCTTCTGTTTTTCCTTGCAGGCGCTGCTGTCGACGACGGAGCTTGTCATGCTTCGGTGCCAAGGTGAAGATTTTGGCGTTCCGGAAAGTATAAAGATGAATACTTGGTTCGTCAAAGAGATGTACAGATAAGAACAGCTTCCCTCAGTTGATTAGTATGCTGGCAGGAAGCAGGATGTCCAGGAAGCAGGATCTTCAAAGGTACCTCTGACCTCAGGCGACGGTGAGCGTTATGCTGCTTGCAAGTGCAGCAGAATAACGCGAAGCGTCTGTCTTGAGGATCGGGGCAGCTTATATAGCTGAGATTGTGGGCACGCCCATTAGGGCCGGCTTACCAGCCACACCCTGCCACTCCTATAGATGGATCACGTGCAAAGGCAATCCATTAGCAGCCATACCCAAGAATGCACTTGGGGCTGCTTAATGGATGGAATGTTCAAGGTTAATGCATCCTACTTAATGGATGGAATGTTCACGGTTAATGCATCTGAAGTGCTATGTCCATAATAAAAGCTTTTTGGTGTTAAATGAATGTTCGTGTTTACTTTTGTCTATGAGCCTGGCACCAAAGGCACCAGGACAGTGTCCACCCAGGTCTCCTGTGCATGCGACCCCTGCATTCCTGTGCCCCTGACTTCATGACCATGACACAAAATTGACTAGAAATAGTCCTTCAAGTGTACGTACACCTGAAAGTGCTACATCAATCATACCTTCTTTAAAGACCTTGCGAATTGTGAATAGTGACTGCATATGCAAGAGACAGAGAGAATTGTTCTCTGCGTACATACATGTCTTTGAAAAGAAGGAATCGTGCTGTTGTGCATCCTATCCTTTTAACTTCTGAAAGTTTGTCAAAGTGGATGTTGACAAACTGAATGTTGTTGTCATGCGGATACCTAGAAGCCAACAACTGTACCAATTGCCCCATTGACTAAACCTTGCTCCACGTCAAGATTACGTTTTAGAATTACTCTGCAGTTTAAACACAACATTACCATTTTCTTCAAACTAGCTGTGATGGAGATACATTTTCCTAAGCTATTTAGTTGTGCTGTTGCTTGTTGACACATAGGGAGTGTCATGCTGTTTACTTCCAGTTTGTCTGTGGAGCTAATATGCACTATTGGTTGCATTTCTTTTTTTAACATTGTCCCATTGAATTGAGTATAGCTTGCTAGGGTTGGCATTAAGGACATACATTTTACATTTGTTTGTGCTAATTGTTCCATGACATCATGAGCAGATGTGTTATACCCATATAGTTCATGGATGAGTCTACTATTTAAGATGTTTTGTGCATCTTTAAAAAGAAGACCAGTTCTAATGCTTTTTAAAATGTTAGCATAGGTGAGGTCTGCAGACTGACTCATGTTTTGAGTTACTTCTCTGTATTGGAAATGTTGCCAGAGATTTACATATCCTATGCTGCTAAGTGTGTTGCGGCACTGTTTCTGTCCTAAGGTTTTAAAAATAGGTTCACCTTTCACTAGTGTTAATTGTAGGAGAGCTCCAAAAACAATAACGTGTTTTCTTCCAAAGAGTTTTTGTAGTGCTTTTTAAGGACTTCTTGCAATCTGAGGTGAATTAAAACCAACATTAGGTTGGAAACCATGCTTACCTCATTGATTAGGAGCATTTTCATTTGTTTCAGAATTCTGCGTACTCCAGTAGCAGCTTTTGCTGATAGTTTGTAGTACTCTAATTTGCTTTGGTGTTCTACTGGAAGGAGCAGTAGTCTGTGTAATGTAACACCTCCTATATTGTAGGCGGCTAAACCTGTGGGGGCTGTTACAACAGCTGAAAGGTTGTTGTTTGTTACGTTTTGGAGGAATTTGATGATGATTTTAATTAAGAATATTTTTCCAGAACCAGCTTCACCACTTACTTAGAGGAGTAGAGGTTTAGAATTTTGACAACTACAAGTTTTGCTTCCATGCTTCGAACTATGTCGAATTTCTTTAGTCACTTCTAGGTAAATGCTAAATTGCTCATCATTTAGCTGTGATTTCAGCACTGACACATTTTCTTCTGATTGTTCATATTGATACATGCTGTTTTCTACTTCAGTTATGTCTTTTTCTGCTTCATTTAGAATGAGTGGCTCTCCAAGTGGTTCTTGACTTCCTGTAAGAGAAGGTTGACTGCCCTCAGGGGTGTCTTCAGTTATTTGTGCTTGAACTTCTTCCTCTTTGTGGCGTTCATTTTCCAACATGTTTTTGTATTGCTTGAAATTTACATTTGTTATGCTGCATTCATTACCATTGAATGCAGCTTAAAATGAGTCATGGTTAACTAATAAATCCGCTTCTTTTCTCCCTGGTTTAAAAATTAGCACTAGGGCCATGTAGTAAAGTTCTCTATGTTGAGGAGTTTTAAATCATAATTATATAGGATTACTTAGGCTGGGTTTGGTGAGTTTGACGAAGCATCCTTCACAAGAGACCACGTATTTACCACATTTTTCATCTGGTTTCACATTATTTTTGTAGGGGAATTGTTGGGCTATGTGGTACAGGCACATGTTTTCCAAGGGAGTACTTCGAAGGGATTGTGTCCTCCGACGTATTCCTTATCTTTGATAAATCCACTTCCAGCTTGCTGGCCTCAGAAATGTTTTCTCAGTAGAGAGCGCTGCGCGTCGACGTCCCTCGAGTTGGTGTCCCTCGAAGGCCTCCGTATCGGCGCCGACGTCACCATGAGTACAAACAGTCTTGCGCAGCGTCTGTTGCTCAGTTGCATTTTTCCGCGCTTCGTGAGCCTCGGATCTTCATAATTATTCGAAAATCTAAGTTTCTAACGATGGCATCTTCATCCGAACCATCGACTCCACGATCCAGTTTAAAAAAATGTTGCGACTGTGGAAAGAAGATGTCTCTAACGGATCCTCACAGGATCTGCTTGTGGTGCCTGGGATCAGAGCATCAGTGTTCAGAGTGTGAGGACTGCATGTCCGTGACGGTGAAAGCCTTGAAGGAGCGTAAGGGAAAGTTAGAAAGAGGTAAGGCTATTAAAACTTCTACCCCTTCAAAAGGTTCCTCGGCTGAGTCAAGACATTAGTCTCCTCGCCATCAAAAGAAACATTCCCGATCGAAATCTCGAAGCCGTTCCCATCACTCTTAAAGATCGAGACACTCTTAAGAAGACGCGCCATAGATCTCCCTCTTCCTCTAGTTCCCCGGAAAGGGTCACCTTACCCCACAAAACACAGCTCTCTGGCTAAGTGGGAAGAATTCCATAAAAAAATGCTTAGGGTCTTCGAGAAAGCAGCCTCGACCCCCTAGGAGATGTCTAGAAGTGATACCCTGGGTGAAAGACCCGAAAAACAAAAACGCTGCAAGTTGTTGAACCCGGCGAGTAAAAATACTCGAGAGCGCCACGAACCCTCGAGTAAAGGCAAAACATCATCGGATAAAACTGCGTCATCGACGCCATTGTCGAAGGGACCTTCGCACAAATCTGCTTCATAGACGCGGTCTTCGACGCCGCCGTCGACTCTGATGGAAGATAAGCCTAAAACCTCCACTACGCCACGGGCACCAGAGGTGTCAAAAGCCCCCACCATGATGTCGAGAGTCCCGTCGACAATCTTGACAGCGCAGATTAGGATTCCGACCCTCTTGAGTTCATCGAGGCCTTTTTCAATGCCTTTTACTGGGTTGTCGAAGCCTACAACATCCACGTTGACAACCACAGCGTTTTTACAGGCAATAACAACAAATTTGGCTCCTTCCTCTCTAGAAATGGGTTTTACTCCCTATTGTAGATCTGATTACTTCAGAGGCGTATCCTCCATATATGAGGAAGGGGAGGACTCTGACAATGAGAGACCTTTTGGATTACAAAGGACTACAGTGCCCATTCCAGAGGACTTCATTTCTAAAGAAAATAGATTAAAGGAACTACAGGGGTCACTACAGGAGGCCAGTGGTATAGATACCTCTCCAGAGGCAGAATTTGCTAGACCAGAACCTGGAGAACTTGCAGAGATACCCTACAGGGCCCTTATGGCTAGGATATGCAATTTATGGGGTGGACTACACCTACAAATTCTTTTCAGCAAGATGGCCTTACTGATATATTAGATAATGGACTCCAAGAGGATCCTACCATCCCTTTTCATGCTGCACTGCAAAGGAAAATATCTGCAAATTGGAGGCTCCTGAAGTTATCCCTGCAGTAAATAAAAAAACTCTCTGCTAAATACAGTGTGTCAGCTTCAGATCCTGAATATCTAAGCAAACATCCAATTCCAGAGAGTCTAGTTGTGCAGGCAGTGACTTCATCAAGCAGTAAGTCGGCATACCCCACTATTCCTCAAGACAGGAATGACAAAAGATTTGACGCCAGGTCAAAAAAAGTCTTTTCGGCACGCAGTATGGCGCTTAAATCTATCAACGCCACTTGCACGCTAGCAAGATTCAGCCACACCCTTTGGGAGTGTGCTTCATCTGCGGCAGACAGTCTTCCAGAAGGGGGAAGAACGGGAAGCATTCTTGAACATCATCAAGGATGGGAAGGATGCAATGTGTGAGTCCCTTCAAACAGGCATTGACTCTGCTGACAGCATCAGCAGAGCCATGGCTTCAAGTACCACAATCCGCAGATTGGCGTGGTTGCGGAAGTCTGGTTTTGCTCATGGCGTTCAAGCCAGACTCTAAATATGCCCTTTGATGGCACTTCTCTATTTGGAAAAAAGGCTGACACAGCCTGGAGAAATTGCAGACATCCAAAGCAGCAGCGAAATCTCTTGGGGCTGCAATCCGGCAAACTCCAAATCGCCCCACAGGTACATCCTGGAGGGGTAAGTCCTTTTGCTTTTACTCCGCATTCAGAAAAGGCAGAGGACAGCCAGCTCAAAGGGCCCAGGGATGTATTACCCGTGGTGTACGGGTCAAACGTACCAAATCCACACCAGCAGGTGCTTCTTTACCCTCGGCATCTGCGTCAGCCTCTTCTAAACCCCTCTGAGGTCTCCCCTCACAAGACACCAGTAGGAGGCAGGTTAACTCAACATCTGGCAGAATGGCAGGCTGTTACGTCAGATGCTTGGGCATTGGAGACAGTTGCACAAGGTTACTGCCTGCCTTTCCTACAAACTCCTCAGAGCCATCCACCAGGGAACAACTCTTTGAAGTTTCCAGACCTGCTCCTTATGCAGGAGATTTTAGACCTGCTAGAGAAAGGTGCCATAGAACTGGTACCTGTAGCGGAGAGGAACAAGGGTTGGTATTCCCCCTACTTTCTAGTACCAAAGAAGGACGGAGGATTGAGACCCATTTTGGACTTGCAAGAATTGAACAAATTCCTCAGGAAAGATAAGTTCAAGATGGTAACCCTTTCCAGATCCTTCAGGCCCTCCAGCTTCAGGACTGGTTGGTATCTCTAGACCTTCGAAATGCTTATTTCCATGTGCCAATCCATCCCAAACACAGGAGATAACTGAGGTTCGCAATCGGCAACTCTCATTATCAATTTCGAGTTCTGCCATTTGGGCTGCCGGCCGAGGGTCTTTACCACGCTAATGGCGGTTGTTGCAGAACGTCTGAGTGAAGGGATTCACGTCTACCCCTACCTGCACGACTTTGATCAGAGCAGTATCCCCGGAACAAGCTCAGATCCATCTAGATTATGTTTGCCACTTCCTCCACAAGCTGGGTTTCTCCCTCAACTTAAAGAAGTCACAGATGATACCATCACAGAGACTCCAGTTCATTGGAGCAGTCCTGGACACATCCCTGGGAAAAGCCTCGCCACCAGAGGTGAGGGCTCAAGATATTCTACAGATGGTCACCAGGTTTCAAAATGCCCAACGTCTACCAGCCTTCGACTTTTTGAGGTTGCTCGGCCTCATGGCATCCTGCATCTTCCTAGTGCCAGAGGCTCGCCTGAGAATGAGATCTCTCCAGTGGGCACTAAGGTCTCAGTGGTCACAATTCTCAGGGAGAATGTCAGATCTCCTACTAATCCCGGACAGAGTGGTCGAGACCTTCATTGGTGGGCCTGTCGGGAGAACATCTTGAAAGGAGAACAGTTTTGGCAACCATGGCTGGACATAAGAGTTGTCACAGATGCCTCACTCACGGGGTGGGGAGCCCATGCCAACGACTTGACCATCAATGGTCGTTTGTCTCCATCAGAGTACAGACTACACATCAACCTGAGAGAGATCAAACTAGTGCTGAAAGCTTTCCTGCCATCAGTACAGGGAAAAAATGTCCTGCTAATAACGGACAACACAGTGGCCATGCACTACCTCAACAAAAGAGGCAGCGTGAGTCACTGCCACTGTGCAGAGAGGCAATGCAGCTCTGGTTTTGGGCAATCCAAGAAGGAATCTCTCTATCGGCAGCTCACCTAGCCGGAGAGAAGAATTTGACGGCGGACGCTCTGAGCAGGCACAACACAGTCTCCCACGAGTGGGAGCTAGCTCAGGAAGTCCTTCAACAGATCTTTGCCCTTTGGGGAAACCCTCAAGTGGATCTGTTCGCCACCAGTATCAACCGGAAGTGCAATCAGTATTGCTCAAGGGAATTTCCCCTGAGAGGAGCTCTAGGGGACGCGTTCGTAGTTGACTGGGAATTTCCACTTCTGTACACGTTTCCTCCAGTCCCCGTCATTCCTCAAATTATCAGGAGGTTGAGAAGATTCCGGAAACCCATGATCCTAATTGCCCCGGATTGGGCCAGGAGAACGTGGTACCCGGATCTTCTAGACATGTCCATCTGTCCTCCGATTTGTCTTCCACAAAGAGAGGATCTTCTCTCGCAGAAGGGAGGTCAAGTTCTCCATCCGGATATCAGGACCCTCAACCTTCACGCCTGGTTTCTGATAGGCTTAGATACAAGGATTGGGATCTCCCGCGTGATGTAATGGAGGTGTTGCTTTCAGCCAGAAGGCCAGCAACAAAATCTTTATACCGCTGCCGTTGGAACAAATTTTGCAGCTGGTGTAGAGAAAAGAATATTGAACCCTTTTCATGTAATACACCAATGGTGTTATCTTTTTTGGTTTATTTAGCAAATTCAGGTCTTCAAGTCGGCACAATCAAAGGCTACCTTGCAGCACGGTCTATCTTCAAGCGAACTGCAGAGGAGCCTTCGTACTTCAAATTGCCCTTAGTGATTCAATTTCTGAAAGGGTTAACTAATGTTTCCCCACCCCAACTCCTTTTCAAGTTCCAATGTGGGACCTAAACCTAGACTTGAAATTTCTAATGGGTACTCTATTCGAACCCCTTCATTCCTGTTCATCAAGATTTCTTACTCTTAAAAGTCTTTCTAGTGGCTTTAACTTCTGCCAGAAGAGTTAGCGAATTACAAGCCTTATCTTGCAAACCTCCACATACAATTTTTCACAAAGATAAGGTTGTTCTGCAAGTGAAGCTGAATTTTCTCCCAAAGGTGGTCTCAGAATTCCACATAACACAAAAGATAACCTTACCCTCGTTCTGTCCTCCTCCCCATCCAGGGAAAGAGGAAGAGAGATTACACAGGCTGGATGCAAGGTGTGCCTTAAACTTTTACATTTGCAGACTTGCAATTGGATCAGGCAAGCAGACCAATTGTTTGTGAGGTATGCAGGGCACAAATTAGGTTTGCCCATTTAAAACAAACCATTTCAAGATGGATTATTTTAACCATTATAGAATTCTATAAATTGGCAGGAAAAGAGCTCCCTCAACATTTTAGGGCTCATTCAACCAGTGGTATCACAGCCTCTTCAGCTCTCCAAACAGGAGTTCCAATTAAGGACATATGTGCGGCTGCCACATGGTCCTCCGCACACACTTTTACCAAATTTTACAGTCTGGATTCCTCCTCTAGCCAGGAGACGAAATTTAGAAAGCTGTGATGCACTCAGTGCATCTTTAAAGGGAAACATTTCATTTTACTCCTGCCTCCTCTATATACTACTGCTATGGGAGTCTATCAAAGATAAGGAATACATCTGAGGACACAATCCCTTCGAACGTATTCCTTATCGCCCCTCTCATCCTTCCCCGCAGTAAAACTTTCCTTGTAGTTGCAGCTTATGCTCTTTCAAGGTTATTAATCAATTCATGCAAAGCAAAACAACATCTCAAAATGGAACTGAGCAACGGACGCTGCGCGAGTGCGCGAGACTATTTGTACTCATGGTGACGTCTGCGCCGATACGGAGGCCTTCGAGGGACACCGACTCGAGGGACGTCAATGTGCCGTGCCCTCTACTGAGAAAAAAATTCCGAGGCCAGCAAGCTGGAAGTGGATTTATCAAAGAAAAGGAATACGTTTGAGGAACATCCTATCGAAAGAACGTTACCAGTTTGGTAAGTAACTTATTCTTCTGTTTGGGTAGTATGTGCCTAATAAATTGTTTTTTAAAATGTCTTGACTGTTGGGATCATTTCTGGCTATTGTTTCTGTGTCTTGGTAGGATTTCAGCACTGTTTTTCTAGATGTAGCTGGACCAAAACGTAGCCAGACTATGTGTTTAGATTTGGCTGTGCCTGTTAAACAGTCTGCAGCTTCATAGCATCCACATTCTCTATGGGACAGCATTTGTATGCCAAAGCCTAATTATTACGACCAGTGGCACCCAGAACAAGGAAAACCATCAGCAACAAACAGACGTCCATGACCTGGGCACCGATGATTAGAGTTGGCTGACGGGGACTCTTACAAGTAGAAGTCATAGCTCATAGTGAGGCCCTTTGGGAGAGGGGGCAGTTGTCGGGTCCCAGGTGGCCTGGTAAAAATGTGCAGTTGGAACACACAAGGGTTCCTTCATCTGTTCGGAGAAGCCATTCCAAAATTACACGAGCTAGATATAATATGTCTGCAGGAAACGTGGCTGAGGCCCCCACCTCTCTTGGAAGGCTTCTCCATAATCTTCAATGCGGCTGAAAAGGATGTAAATGGTCGACCGATGGCAGGCTTTCTAATAGCCCTTTGAGCTGAAAGGGGCTTTGAGATTGTTGTGGAATTTCAACCTTCGCCGCTAATTCAAGATATCATAATAAGAGCGGGCTGCTTTCCACGGGGAGCTGACAAGATGTTTTTGATTTTGAATCTATACTGGAACGTAATCTCGAAACGGTGTGTTAGATTCCTGGAGACAGTTCTCGCACACATTGACAATCCAAGATCTCATAACCTAAATTTGGAGGTCCTGGTATGTGGAAACATGAACATACACTGCTTTGACGCATCACAAGCCCTTATTACATATACACTGCCTTCGTCACCTCATCAAGTGGAGAGAGGACTGCTCCTGAGGCAAGAATTATTAGAAAGAAACATCCATCTGGTAAATGGCAACATAGAAGGGTATCGTCCACTGAGTCCGACATGGAAAAGAGGAACTGATTTAAAGATCCTAGACTATGTTTTTGTGTCTGAGCTACTCTTTGCCGAATTTGTGTAAAATGGAGATTTTTGAAACTTACAGGAGCGGCCACAATATTGTTGTAATATCAGTACAAAATTGGCCAGTATGGCCCACCAAGTGGCAGGAGGGCCTGGTTGAAATAGAACTTGGCAGCAGAAATAGATTGAGGGTCAGACAACTTGTCCCAATCACTCAAAATCAAACTGAGGATCTACAGCCTGATAACAAAGATTCTTTCAAAGCATTTGACTCACCTTGATGGCTAACAAAGTTGGGTTTCTTACTCGTCACAAGTTTGATCCAGCAGTAGGAGCAAGGAAAATGGTTTATAAAGAATTAAGATCAATCTCTAAACCACATCAAGCAAGGAGAGGCACCTAGTGAAACGGCTGAAGCAAGCATTTAAGTACTGGCTTAAGTCGCACAAATGTACAATGCTGCAGCGAGATGCCGAGAGTATGTTAAACCAAATCTCCTCGTAAAATACCGCTGAGAACAGCCTCTCTTCACCCCAGGAAGTACTGCTACTTAACCCAATACCAGCAGCAAAATGGAAAGCTCATTTTGAATCAGTCTTTGAAGGCCTTGATGTAATTCCATCTCAAGTTACCACGGCCGCAGAAGCGCTCTGGGCATTTTCAACAACTAGGAGTAAAATCTATGATCTAATATTAAAATCCAGTAAATCTAGAGCTGCAGGCCCCGACGGAATGTCGAATTTACGTTTAAAAGAAGAGCCAGAATTTTGGGCCTCAGAGCTCGAGTTCTGGTTCAATTACATCAAAAAAGACCAAAGAAAATCCTGAATCCTGGACTACGGCAACCATCGTTCCAATTTTCAAAAAGGGTGATAGGGACTTGCCGGCGAATTACAGACCCATTGCCCTCTTGGATGTGCGCAGATTTTTTTTGGCTCACTCCTTTTGAAAGCCCTAGCCCACTGGGCAACAACAAGTCATCATTATGACCCGTGGCAAATGGGATTTATAAAAGGTTTGGGGACATCAGTAAACCTCTTTATCCTGAACATCCTCAAGGCAAAGGGGAAAAATGGAAGAACTTCATATAGCCTTGATTGATTTGACGCAAGCCTTTGATACTATCGATCGGAAACACCTACGGCAAAAAATGGAACAATGGGGTTGACTGAGCGACATCAGAGAAGCCCTGAAATTACTACACTCTCAGACCTCCCTCTGTGTAAGGCTGGATCAAAAAGGCCTTGTGACCGATCCAATTCGAACTTTCAATGGATTAAAACAGGGATGTCCTCTTGTTCCAGCGGTCTTAGTTTGTCTCCGACATAGAGGAAGCCTTCAATAATGTCAGATGTTTTCCGCCGAGGCTGGCGGGAATACCAATCAGAAGAATGCTTTTCGCAGATGACTTGATCCTTCTTGATCTAACTAAGGTGGGCTTACAAAGACAACTGAATGCCCTAGAAAAGTATGTAGAACTGAATCGATTGAGGATCAACGCAAAAAAATCAAGAATTCTAACATTGGCAAGAAGAGAAAGAAGTTATGTCCCTCAAAATCATGGTTCATTAAATGGAGAAAAGATCCTTGAGGTGACGGCCCTTACCTAGCTGGGTTTGTGCTTAAATGACATCTCTGCAGATGCACAAAGAGAGCAGGCGCTATAGAGCAAGACTAAGAACCTAACCGCCCAAGCCAGTGTCATAAAAACTAGACACTGTAAATATTCTCTGGTTCCACTGATTGATTTTTTTTCACCTCATGGTGGCTCCAAAAGGTAAGTAAGGGGAGGTGTATTTGTAGGGTATGCTTAGCGAGGCATTTACTTTGGGTTGTTTGACCGTAACAGTCAAGTTAGCTATGGTCTTTTCAGCCGCAAACCTTTCAGTTACTGGCAAACAACCCAAATCCTACCTTCACACTCTAGTTGTATCCACCCCGGGCATAGTATTAATATGTTACTTTCTTCCTGCCTCTTATTGCTACCAATATTCGGTTTACCTATCAGATGTTTTAAATTGATGTTATGTAATTCTTTACACCATATTCACAAGTTGCATTCTTGTATAACCACCTGTTATGTTATATAGACTTATAAAGCGCAACATACGCCAGAGGCATCTTGGCTCTGGGGGGTAACAAGAGTGAGACAGAGATGTTTAGAAGAGAAGAGTCTTCAGAGCGCGTCTGAAGGCCTGATGGTTAGCAGTAGCACGAAGAGCCAAAGGAAGTTGGTTCCATGATTTGGTTGCTGCCACCGAAAAGGCGCAGCCGCCAAATCGGGCACGTTTAAAGCGAGGAACCATGTTAGGCAGAAACCTGTGCAGTTCCCTCTGGGACCACTGCAAAAGATTTAAGACTACAGGTGTTTGGCAGTAAACCCACTAGGTAGCAATCTGTACCACACAGATTCACTTGGTAGCTGTGGCTGAGCAGTCAGACTTCCCTCAAGAAGAGTTAGGCAGTATACAGAGTATTCACAATAGGTCAAGAGCACACAATAGAACAAGTAAACACCGAGCAGGGCTTGGTGTAAAAGAGATATAATTATTTATTTAAAATCACATCTAGAAAAACACACAGGCACTAATAGTAAGCAATTCAAAAACAGTCACTAAAAGATATACACTCCCTTAAAAGAATATTAGACAAGTCTTAAGTAAAGCCCCACTTATTTTCAGACAGCGGTGAGCGCTTAACGTAGATGGCACTCTAATAGTTTGTTTTAAAAAGGGAGGGAAAAGCAGAGAACAAATTGAAACAGATTCCAACACTTTTACCAGAACATAACAAGAGTGGAAGGCAAAGTAACACCGTGAATTCAGAGTCAGTAGGCCGGATCCGCTTTAAGAGGATTGAAACGAAATGTGTCCAAGGTCACACGGTTGCAGCGCACAAGAGTCTTGTAATGGTTCAAAAAGGAGTTGAACCAAAGAAAGGGACCAGTTAGGGGGTCAAGGCGGCTAGCCCAGTCCAGAAGGTTAAGGGGTTATTATTACCTTGTAGCAATCTTTAGAAAGGGAGGCCTGGCAGACACGGTACCTTAAAGTGGTGAGAAAATTCCAGCGGGGGAAGTTGTTCCTGGCAGCGGGTGCAAGTCGGTGCTTCGTCCGGGGAAGAGAGCATCTCATTGTGGAGGAAGACAGGAGTCCGTTGCACTGCCAGGGAAGAAACCAGCCGTGGAGTTTCTCAGGTACAAGGAGCGGTCTGTTGATTCGCGGTTCAGTGGTGAGCGGCTATCCGGCCGCCAGGGTGCTTGGCACGGACAGTTCGACCACAAACCGGGCTGGGGTGCGAAGAAAGAAAGGTAAACTGGTTGTGCCCACCAGTCAGGGGAAGAAGCCTCTCCAGCCGGGAGATCTTCTCTGTCGTCGGGAAGTGGTGAGTCGGTTCTGCAGAGCTCCACCGGTGGTGTCGTCATGGTAGGTCGGCTCAGCTTCTCCCTCGTCGGATTCTCAGGTCCTGTGGCGACTTCTGAAGTTCCAGTCCCCAAAGCCCTGCTTTTATGCAGCATACCCCCATTCACTCAGCCTAGCTGTCAATCAAACATGCTAAGTGGTGAGCCGGCCGGCTCACCACTTGGGCCAGTCACACAAGAGTGCGACTTGAGTTACCAAGGTAACTCAGTCCAGGGTACCTAAACCCTCTCAGACACCCCCTGTGGTACCCAGACAGAGTGGCACCACTTTTGGAGGCTTCTGTGGAGAAGCCTGCCAAAAAGTGGAACAGAGGGCTCGACTTGGGTTGGAGTCACAGAAGAGAACACAAACGCCATTTTGGAAACGAGTCTTGGCAAAAAATACCAACCGAAGAATTAATATTAATTAAATAAACCGGCGGTATGTTCGAGGCTATGAGAATTAAATAATTAAAGTTGGTAGCCTTGAACAATGGGGAAATTCCATAGGGAAATATTCGCGGTAGAATATAAAAAGTAGTTAACACTGCCACCAGCCAAAACTCGATCAGGGGGGACGGAGACGTGCCCCCTCGACTAACAGACCCCGGGGCAATCGAATTGCCCCGACCAGTGCGTCCACAATATGATGGTTTGTACTGGTTTCTGTTAATAATTTGGGACTAGTAAAGCCAATGGTGACTTTACATGCCCTGGGAGACAGTAGTCAGTCCCAGGGTATGGAGTCTATGGTGGGGTGTCACTATGACACCCCTGTGTTACTGCACGGAGGGTGCTGTGTAACACACATAGTAAAAAACACATGAGACCCTATGGAGTAAGGGACCCCATACCCCAAAAAACACATTATCAGTCAAAGGAATACCATAAATCATGTCCAAGAGTGGGAGAAAAAGAGTCTCACTCTTGGCAGGAGAAAAAAACAAACTCCAGAAATCCAGCAAAGCTGCTGGGGGACTCACTAGGTTAGGAAATTCAGCCTAAAGAGAGAATTCTCCCTAACAAACCAGAAGTAGTAGCGCAGTCAGTGAGCGCAAGGAGCGAGCAGGAACATAGTGAACGAATTTCTCCTGCAGATACTCTGCTACAACCTTATAAAGGGCACGGTGAACCAAGCACATGAATTTAAATAGGATACGTTGTTCAATAGGGAGCCAGTGCAGTTGTTTCAGAAGTGGGGCCATATGAGAGCGTGCCGGAGAGTGCAGTATTGCTCGAGCTGCTGCGTTTTGTAGCATATGGATACAATTGAGTAGATAGTGTGGTTGGCCGTAGTAAAACGAGTTACAGTAATCCACTATACTAAGAACCAGCGCTCCTACCACCGGGGCATGAAGATGACCAGGGATGAAGTCCGCAGTTTGAAGTGGCCGGCTTTACAGACTGCACCCACCCCCAGTCTGTTAAGATGAGAACGTAACCCCCAAATTTCTCACCGTGAGAGAAGGTAAGGGGAATGGCCCAAGAGAGGTGGGCCAGAAGTCCGGGGTCCAGTAGTTGAGGGGGCTGTTTGTCCCGACCACCAGGGCCTCTGTTTTACTGCCATTGAGCTTGAGAAAGTCTTTAAGGCAGTTCCTGAGCCGTGCCGCAGTGTCAGGACGGGTGAGATCCAGGCGTACCAGGATCTTTGTCATCTGCCCATAGATAGTTAAGTGACTAAAGTTTAAAGTTTATTTCGATTATCACAATGCCTACTTGATATCTTAAACCACCTTAAATAGGAGTGGAGGCCTATCGCTCTTTATTTAGCTAGCATATGTGCTTAATCCCTAGTTCTTCTATGTCACATTACCCGCATTCTTAGTTGGAGAACCCGCTCCTCACATTTGTTGCCAAGCAGGTGTGGCACTCTAATGGACGGGCCCTCCTAGTGCCCCCTTCCTCACTTTCCCTTTGCATTTTCTTCATTCACCTTTCACACAGGCAACTCAGTCAGCTTGGCAGCCTGAAATCACTCTCCCTTAGCCTTGTTAGGGGATGATTAAAAAGTTACCAAGCAAATAAGCCTTTATTCTTCAGGGAAATGTTTGAGCACATGTGAAGTCCATCACACAGCCATGCACGGACTATTTCCAGTACCACTGAACTAGTAGGAACTGATTTCATGGAAACACTGCCCCTTTTACTGGCAGGGTGCTTTATTTCAATCATCTTTCTGCTTTGATCAATTATCAGGCCCCCTCCCACTCTTGCACCTACTACCACAATCACTCTCCACATCCCTTCTTACCTTCTCTTTTTGAACCCACTCCCAATTCCCTCATTCTTCTTCCCGTTTGCCAGTGTTTATTCCTCCTTAGACCATGGTCTGCTTACTCATGGCCAGTGCACAATATGACATCTTTGGGTAGGCTTCAGGACTTTGAGACCAGTACACCGGTGATTGGCTGAATATAACAACTGAGTTACATTACATCTGTTAAATGTCTGAAGCTTTATTGTTACTCATGCCTTATATAAAAACCCATATGCAATATATTCGTACTACTACTTCATTTTGAATAATCTCTTGTGTTTTATTTTCGCCATTTACATATTTCCCAGTTTTACGTAGTGTCATTAATGTTGAGGAAGAGCAGACCACCATACGAAATGAATCGCCCAACAATGTAGATATTGTGAAACATGCAAGTCTGAGTTTAAAAGGTCGCTCGACATTCTAGCTACACCCCCTGACACGGAACTTCTCAATGACTTCCAAAACGTATTGATCTCCTATAGTTGTGAGTTGTCTGTGTCTATTTATGTGCTCAGTGAATATTGTTTAGGTCATTTCTTGGTAGTTGGTGTCATTAGAGTTTTGGCAAGTGGACATTGTATTGTTTGATATTATGAATGCAATAGTTCATGCTTGGTTGTTCCTTCGAGTGTGCATATTTCCCTGAATGTTTATTTTGTTCAATGTTTTCGTTTTAAGCAGTGTAACGGCTTGGGTTGGGTTTCGTATGACATTGAAAGTTAGCAAAAACTGTCAAAATCTGGATTTTCTGTTTAAATGCAAGCATGTCAAATGGTCCAAAGTATTCACAAAATTAGATCCACAACATTAACCCATAAGATTGAGAAGTATTGGATTATGACACTGGACATTTTTACTACCATGCTATGTTTCATGCTTGATTTTCCTCCATTCATTGTCTTCTTTGATATGCTTTTTCCAGGCCAAAACCTTGATGCCATTCATGACATAACTGTGGCCTACCCTCGCAACATCCCCCAAACAGAGAAGCACCTACTGAACGGGAACTTCCCAAGGGAGATCCACTTTCATGTGAAGCGATACCCAGTAGACACCTTGCCAGAATCGCGAGAGAAGCTGCAGCTCTGGTGTCAGGAGCGTTGGCAAGAGAAGGAAGAGAGGCTACGTTCCTTCTATGAAGGCGACAAGTACTTTGACGCAACTGGACGGAGCATTATTCCACCATGCAAATCTGAGCTGAGAGTACTCTTTATCAAGTGCTTATCTCTTCTGTACTGGACAGCATTCTCCATGGGCATGTGCCTGCTTTTGTATCTGTACAGTGTGGCCCGGTGGTATTTTGTGACTGTGGTGGTAATTTTTGTTCTGCAGCAAAAGCTCTATGGCGGACTCGAGTTCATTGAACTGGCATGTCATAGGTATTACACCAGTAAGAAGCAACAAGGATTATGTTCAGAAAAAGTAAATTAAACACGTTCATACAGGAAATTTCAATCGCTAGGAAACAAAACTTTGTACACTGTAGGACAATTTTGCATGAAAATCGTACACCTTTCTTACTACCTTCATGACTGTGTTTGTAAGAATATTTTGCACTTTTTCTTGTAAAAGGAAAACATAGATATTCTTAGATATGAAATCAAAATGTTTTTAACGTTGAATGTAAAACCAGAAATCCTTCCACAAGTAGGAAGCAGGAAAGAGTTGTGGTTGTTTAATCAACTGTTGCTGGATTTCTGAATCAATTATGTGCATCTTTGTGAAAGATAAGCTATTCAAACCTCTGTGGTAGTAAAAAGGGCATCTTCAGTGCTAGCCTACCACATTTAATGAAGGGAAGCCGTAGTTAGAAGTCGCTCTATTTCTTCCCATGCCGCCACATTTTGTGTAGTGTACATGGCTGCTGTGAAAGGCCTAGAACTGTAATGGTTAGGCAGCTAGTTCTTCAGATCACTGTTGCCTTTGAGGATTCCGTGGATATCTTGCAGGATTGGAGTACCAGGAATTCTAAAGTAATAGTTTCAAATCTGGGGCATGGTGTCTAGAATTGTGGCACACCGAGGTGCAGCCGGTTCTCACCTACTTAAGCAGCATTGGAAGAAATGTCTTGTTTGTTAAAAGTGAAACTATGTGATGTTTATAAGCAAGACAGGCAAATGCTGTATGTAGGTCTTCTCAAACGGAACTTAAATATCTCGAAGTTGCTTGTACCTACAGCGTGTGCTACTTTGGCAAATATGTGATCATTTACTTATAATCACGAGAAAAAAATCATGTCTACCAATTTGGAAAGCTGATGCCCAACCAGTATCCATATTTCCCCACCCCATTCAAAGAATAATGTATTTCTTCTGGTTGTCTGCAGTTCCTTCTCCTGTCCTTAGATCACCTTACAAAAATCATGTGCAGAATAGGAGCAGAATCAAATCAAGCCATGTCAGACATTCTGCTTGTGGTTTGGCATAATCACATTTAAAAAAATGCTTTAAACAGATGTTTATATACAATTTGTATGGTCTCATGTAACAGTATCATGATAGCTAACAATTGCAGCCAGAGATGTGTTCTTCCCCTGTAAGCATTTCAGAGTCCTTTTCCAAGTCATCCCATTTGTCGTCTACCATTCATTCAAACAAAGAGGCCAAAACTTGAAAGATTTCTTGTAAACCTTTTTTTGAACGCTCCAATGTTGTGGGATTGCACATGTCGTACAAAAATAATGTGATTTGTAAGGCGACGAAGTACCCAGACAATGCACTAGGCTTTCTCTTTACATCTTGTTGGCGACATACGCTCTCGAGCTTCTACCCTCTGCGCGCCACAAGCATATACCCAAAAGACTGCTAAGCAAACGCTTGCATTCGTATACTGCTGCTTCATGGACAGGTTTCATTTCTAGACCTCAACTTCTAGCATTTTACGGTCTACAGAAATTGAGAATTTTATGAGCTTGCATCCAGAACTTTTAAACCACCACCTTGGGAATATTGTGGCCATTTTGTGTCCAGTTTTCTATGGAATGATTTTGTTAGATCAGTTCCTGTGGGGCCATAATGAAGCAGACGCGCTGTGCGTCATTTCCGTTGTGAAATGACACAGTGGAAAGCAGTGAATTTAATTAGTAGATTGGGATGATTGACCTTCGATTAACAGCAGAAACATTTATTCCTCATGGGAAAAAATCACCCATAACGAGAAAATGATCCTCAAACCCAGACAATCGTGGTTTACTGCTTTCGCTATTATTACTGTATTTTACTGTATTGCAATTTATTTAGGAACACAGATCACTTTGCCATCACTGTGTAATCCGACTTATGTTTTTTTGTGCACTGGTAGTGTTGGTGTATCAATTTTAGCAATTTAAATCTGTAGCTAAATCTGAATTACCAGGCAAATGTGCTTAAGAAATCATGTGCCTGGAAGACGGTTTTAAAGCACAAACCTATGTTTTCTCGCACCCTTCGATTCCTTAGGATCCATTAGATGTAGACCGTTTGAATGAGAAATATTTTTTCGTCATAGTGAGATGTGTCAAGTTTTTGTAACTCACTCAGGGACCCTGTTAGCACTATAGACTGTGTGTTGAAATATTGATCTAAAATCTGATGATTTCCCTTGTAATTAATTACAAAAGGCAGTTTAGCCTGCACATATTCAATGGGAGTCAATTAACGTGTTCCATATGACAAGAGTTCTGTGATGGAGTTTGCACTAACTAGAGTTCTTTTCTGGGCTCTGTATTTTAATCAGTTAAGCGTTTTTGTAGTCAGTACGGTATGATACTGTAGCTTTAAAATGGTTCATCGTCAAAGGAAGATATCGGAAAATACATCTCTTGTCCTTGGTCGTGGCTTTTGCACCAGGTATGGTGGCAAGCAGCAAAGGCCTCCACCGAATTCACGCAAATGACCCCCCTTCGTTCAATATGAAGCAATGCCTGCGCCAGAAAGAAAATCCCAGAGGTATTTTTTCATCCTCCATCTTGCACAAACATTTCCTAGTTGTTCCCAGTCTCTCTGAAACCAAAGTCACCATCCTATAAAAAGCAAGTTTTCCTCACAATTGAATGTACGTAATAAATTAGTAACCTTAGTACCTTTGAAAATGTCTGCTTTATGTCCTTCTATATAATCCCTTTCTTGCCCATTCCTGTCCATCCCTAACCCTTAATGTTTTAAAAAATACTACTCAACTATATGTTGTTCTCCTGACTTTTCTGGGTAAGGTAATAGCAGTAAACAATTGTTCTACTATAGCCGACTAACTTCTGTAGATTCACATCTCTAATTGTGGTTGTCCGTCTGATGTAATGTTCTCAAATGTCAACATGTTCTGATTCTTGCATGCATACTTTGACTTAGATCACCCTCAGGGTCTCTAATCAACTGCTTCAGAAGGGGATTGATGGAGCTAAAACTATGAAGTTTGTGGTAACGAGAGATGCATACGTTTTTATCCTGTAATCCTGCAACCCCAAGTTGTTGACATATGGCATGGCATAGAAAAAGCAGAATGCTTAACCTTGAAATTATAAGGTGCTGATGATACAAGAACTTTTTGTGACCTCGTCAACATCGGAATCAGCAAATCTATCTTCAAAGGCTGGCTTCCCCAATTGACCAGCATTTCGACTTTTTTACTTTGTCACCAGTGGAATTTAGTAGGTCTTAGACGCAGACTGGTCCCCAATGCTTAATGCTAAGAGCATAAATACAAATTCAAAAGAGTGTTTGTTGTAAAACAATGTAGTATCAGTTGTGAAGGGTTTCTGAAAGGGAAAACGCAATACGATGTTATGGAAACCTCGCCTCTTCATTACTTAGGGTTCACAGCATCACTATTTGCTGATTGTCGCCATGAGCTACAGTGTCAGTCTCGTTCGCCTCAGGCCTGCAAAGTCCTGGTCTGCCAATGTGTTGTCACTTAGTGATTTTTAAATTAAAGCAATGGTTTTAGTGCAAACTTTTACTGGGAAGGTTTCCCCTGACTTTAAAAAGTGAGGCTCATCATGTTTATACCACAGTCAAGCAGTGTGCATATACTAGGAGTGCCAAATGCACTGTATTGTTCATGATATAGAAACAACATCACTGTAGACAAACATAGCTTGATGTATATGGGGGCAGCAGAAACAGTTGCTTTCATTTGTGACATTGTTCAGTACTTTTACGTTCAGGGACATAGGTAGGCCCTAGAATGTACTTGAATTTAGCTCTTTTCTTCCTGACGACAAAGGATGTTACCTCTCTGCTGCACATTTCTGGTTTGGTTAATGTTGCTCACTGCTAATATAGTCAGAAAGGGGAGACTTGCCTGCTGTCCTTCTTAGGACAGAAGATGATGTGGAATGTATATGATGCCCAAGCAAAGACCGAAGTCCTTTCTGTGGTCCTCGCTCTGACCAAGGGCTGAACTCCTTTTACGGACCATGTACCATCTTGTAAATCCACGGCAAGTGTTGATTTTAGAAATAGACAATCATGTGAATTGTAAATTATTTTATATGTAAACAAAGGATTTCCAAATATTATTCCTTCTAAGATTTTACTGCGCTCTGTTTGTCATAAAATTGAGTCCTCCCTCACCCTCAATGCAGCAGAAGTGACACTTTAAAATGCTTAGAGACGTCATCCTTCGTGATACAAATTTCTTTGGAGACTTATGCATTCGTTGGAATCTGTGCAACATTTAGTTAGTTTACACTATGCACGTATTTCTTGACAGTCCATGTTTCGAAGACAGCAGACGATTTAGGCCTGTGTTTTAATCAAGGAGTTGTCTGCTCGCATCCTCTCCCATTCTTACCCTTCCACTGCCCTCACCTCTCCAACCCCTGCATCAAACTCCCCACTAATTAATATAATTTTCCACACTTGCCTCGCACCTTGTATGTCCCTCTGCCTTCCACTTCCTGGCATCCTCTAAGACAACATCCACTGCCGGCCTGATGTTCCACCGTGAATAGGAAATTCTCTGTCCCAAGACCCAGTGGACATTTTTATGATGGCCATCTTAACTGTAGATGGCAAATTGGAAAGGTAGAAAAAGGGTTGTAAACCTCCTATGGTCTGTTTTTACCATCAAATTGGTTAATCCTCAGCAGCCTGGCTGTTAACCCGGAGTGTTGACAGCAAGCCTTGAGGTGGCGAGCCGCAGTGTCCAGTAACGGCCTGCCAGCCAGATGTATTTGCTCTGAGCAAATTAAGGGCCATTACCAAAGGCTGGCCCCACAGCCTGCCACCTCTGGATTTATCACTACATTAATTAATGGAAACCAGCAGACCTTCCTCTTGTTTGGTTCAAGCTCAAACTGAAGACATCTTATCCCATGAAGCTGTTCATCATCACTCTTATGCTACTTAAAAGACATTTCATTATCTTAACGCTTCTCTTCCAAAGCAACCACTAACAACTCTCTATTCATATGCCTCTTCCATACAATGCAGGCAGTAGACCCTTTTTTATAGTTGTTGTTGAAAGCACACACTTAATTTGCTGCTAAGCATCTCACTGCCACAGATCTACATGGGAGACTACTTCCGACCCTGGGATGTATGGCGTAAAATCCTATGGAATAAAAAACAGAATCCCAATGCCTTATTGTTGCTGTCCAGATCTGAGCAATATTGCTTATTGACAGTGATGTTCCTTTCGACTTTCTCACTCCCTGAAGGCGTTGAGGCCTTTTACTCTTGCTTTTCATAGGCATATCGCCTTTTATTTTCCCCACAGAGGAAACGGCCTCTTTGCTCCTGTCATGGTAGCACAGAATATTGCCTATGAAATGAGACTTTCTCATTTGGAACCTGCTTGGTGTAAAAGCACCGCCATTCAGTGTCATGCCCACCGTCGCCAGCGTGTGTGGGCCCAATCACGGACTATTGTTGTGCTTCACTGTGACTGCGTGCTCTTAGTGCCTTTTTGTTAAGCGTTTGACTGCATTTCCGCATGCAGCTGTGTTCTCATGGAGATCCGGTTTCAGTTGGGAATTGATTATTGCATCTTAACCATTGACTATTGTTCCTATGCATTATGCATGGGCCTCCCTTTGCTGTTGCTAAATACACCACTTTGAACTTAGCTGGATGAAAGAGCACTGTCCGGGACATTCAACTGGTCTATTGTGTTTTCTTACAGTGTTGGGTAACGCAGGATAGCTGCCAGGGCCCAGTTGTAACGTGTGTTGCTTACTCTGACTAGATGTGACGTGTGTTTCTTCATAGCCCACGCCCACTTTTTCACAGTACACATTGTATGACCGCACAGAATGACGTAAGCAAGAGCATGCACTCAATAGCCTCACTGCTATGTTTGAATGTCCACATGCCATGTTCCCTATACCACAATCTATCCCAAGAATAAAGATAATATTTCATGTTTTTGTATATTTTATTTGCTTCTGTAGCTACAACGTAGACATAAACATATGTATACTTGCAAATATATATATATTCTCGTTTAAATATATTTATGGGAAATCATGAAACACGTCCATATCATACTGTTGATAAAGGGATATTGTGTAGGAGAATAAAACTGTGGGAACAGACATGCAGTGCCACTTTTTTTGTGTTGGAATAATAAACATGCTGTTTCAAGCAGGCGGGATGTCAACTGTGGTTTTTAACTACTTTTTGTGTGTGTTGTTAGTGTGTGGTCCAAACACTCATTAATGGAAACCTGAGTAGTGTGTCGCTGACAGTCGCACCTGATATCAAGTTGCAGAGATGCCTAGATATCGCATAGCTTATTTGTAGCATTTCTGTGTCCAATTTCGGTGGCGCTTTGAGTGACACTATCAGTAAATGAGCCAAGAACCTATGGCTCTTGAATATCGTTAATGTTTTACCTAATCACCTCGTTTTTTCAATTCAATGATCTAGAAGGGGACCTAAAACAGTTATAGCACTTCTAAAAGGTTTTCTCTTATTCAGACTACAAACCTGTTGACCACATTTATTTATTTTATATGTAATGCGCATAGACATGGCCCGTAGGCATAATAGCGCAAGGATACATAGGACACACAATTATGATCAGAGAGCAGGACAGTGATCGACAGAGATTAGTTTAGTAGAAAAGGAAGGTCTTCAGATCTCAAATCCAGTGGATGGTCATTCCAGAGCCTTGGAGCTGTATGGATAAAAGAGTTCCGTACGACAGTGGTCAGTCTTGCCTTAGGAATAAGCAGAAGATTCGAGTTGTTAGATCTCAGTACCCTTCTTTCCGGAGGCCAGGCCAGTTTCTCTGCAAGATATCTGGGGACATCTCTGTGTTGGCATTGATGTGTGATGCAGATTGTCCGGAAGACTACTCTCTTTTCCACTGGTGGTCAGATCTTTTGAGACCCTTAACCACTCTTATCACATTATTCTGGATGACCTGTAGTCTGGCCAGTTCCCCTTTGCCAATGCCCTGAAGAAGGCTAGAACAATAGTCTATGCGGGCCCCGATAATCGCTCTTGCGATTGCCACAATGTTGGATCTACTAAGGCCAGCAGTTTCAGATAGTAGCCTGTGCTAGATACCAGGCCCCTGATATGTGCTTTTGTGGAGAGCTCCTGATCCAGCAGCACCCCCAGGGTCTTCACTTTGTTGAGCATCTTAATTCTGCAGCCTGTGATGTTAAAGGTTTGGTATTCATTCCCAAGTTTTTTTGTCTGGCCAACAGTGCCAGCAATCATCAGCTTTGTCTTCTTAGCATTCAGTGCCTGCAAGCCCATTATCCCTCATCCAGGATTCAATGCGGCCAAACACACGGATGACAGAGATGGTATCTTTGGTATAATCCCCACTGAGGCGGATCAGACACTGAGTGTTGTCAGCATAGTTGGCGTATGAGGTGCCCTCCTTATCCAGCATGTTGAAAAGGGGAGTGGTAAGATGTTAAACAAAGTAGGCGAGATACACTCCCCCTGTGGTACCCCGCATGCCACCAGATAGCTTCTGCCCAGGGCCTATTACAGAAAACTTTAGCCATTCGGCCAGAGAGAAATGATTTGACCCAGTTGGCTGGATTGGGAGAAAAGAAAGCGGTATCAGAGTCTCTGTATCAGTATATCATGATCCACTACATCAAAGGCAGAGGGCAGATCAGGCAGCATAAGCATAACTGTACTGCCCTCTTCGACATGATGCAGGAAATTGGATTTAAGATCCAGAAGCATGGACAGGAAGCCCTGAATCTGGATATATGCTACCCTGTCTAGAATCTTGACAAGAAAGCAATTATTTGTAATGGGGTGGTAGTTCTTTGGTAGCACTGGGTCGAGAGAGGGCTTCTTCAAGAGAAGGGAAATCCATGCCTGTTTGATGGAACCGGGTACATTAGCCTATTGAAAGGAGCAGATGACAAATGTAGTTTATATTGGCAGTAGTTGAGCTTCACAGGCCTTAACAATCACTGCTGGGCAGATGTCCCCCTTGCATGTGGTGTGCTTGAGACTAGACAGGACAGCTGCCATTTCCGTTTCTGTTACCTCCTTAAAGGAGAAAAGTGCAGCGATGTGTGGGGGATGATCGTGGGGTCTTGCTTAGGGTCTAGGATGGTGTAGTTTATTGTGGTATTTACTCTCAACTTTTCAGTTTTTCCTCTCATTGCTTCCTGTATACCAGTACATCATGTGGTGTATTTAACAACTTTTGTTGTGATGGGGCATAGGGTCTCAAGTTCCTTTAGGATCCTAAACAGTTCCTTAGTATTAGAGGGTGCTTCAGTAATTCTGTTGTCATACAGCTGTCTTTTTGCCTCGTAGATGGCAGTTTTGTAATGTTTGCCAGCATTTGAATAGTCCAATTTGTTTGAAGTAGTTAACAATTCTTCCAGTTTTGGAAAACCTTTTTCTTAAGGCACGAAAGTTTGTGAATCTCAGTGGAAAACCAAATTTGTGAATCTCAGTGGAAAACCAGGCTTTGGACTTGCTAGTTTTAATGAGGCGCGATTTCTCTGGTGCTAGTAGGTTAATTGCCTTGGTCAACATAGGGCGATAGACTTCTGCCAGTTCATTGGTGCTGGTGGGGTCAGGTAGGTCCTTGAGTATGGGGGAAATTAATGGTGCTCTGGGCAGTTGGTGTAAGCTTGCGCAGATTTCTACATTTAACCCAAATCCTAGGACCTTTATTGCTTTTATGTTTAATAATGCAGAGAATGGAAAAGTGCACAAAAAACTGGTCGGACCAGGGACATGGTGCTATATTGAGACACTGTAGGTCTACATTGTGTGTAGCCACCCAGTCAAGTGTCCTTTCCTTATCATGGGTTGCAGATTGCACCCATTGGGAGAAACCCAGTGCCGTCAGTGTGGCACTGATATGTTGAGTCATTTTATCAGTCGAGTTTCCAAGGCCCAGATTCATATCACCCAATAGAATCAGTGCTGCTGCTGGTTAAAGAGGAAGGATCGTATCACTCAGATTCATCAGAAAGTCAGGCATTTTATTAGGGGGGGGGTGATAAATAAGGGTGATGTTGATGGTAGTATTACCGTCCCTCGTGAGTTTAGCAAGAAGAATTTCACAGTCTGCTATGGTAACATTGGCAAACTGCTGGAGCTGAAAAGATGACCTGTAAATCATGGCTGCCCCCATCCTATTCCCAGTTGTCGGTCAGCCTGCATGATCTTATAGCCAGGCTAGTAACGGGACCAGCGGCAAGATGAAGCCAGGTGTCGGTAATGCCGCAGATATCGATGTTGGAGTCCATGATGCATTCAGCCACTTCGGTAGCATTTCTGGCCAGGGATCGGGTGTTAAACAGCAGGCATGCTAATGGCTTGTGTATCAGCTGGGTGCCTTGTATCATGCTATATCCTAAGTGCGGGGCAGAGACCGCTTCATAGGGAGAGGGTCCTGGGGGCAGGGGAGATGGTATCTGGCATGGGTTGTCTATGGGGCTTGTTTCACATGCCCCACCCACAGATGCACTATCAGCAGTTGTAACACCTGGGTGCACAAGTGGGAGCTCACTTAGCATGATTACGCCATAAGCCGAGTCGCAGGAGTGCATTTGCAGAGACTGTTCTGCAAAACCAGACGGGTTGTCTTGATGCTTGGGTGCAATCAGGGCCTTTTGTTTAGCTTGTGTGGCCAGAAACATGTCTGCAATGGCTGCCATGGGGGAGACAAGAGGGGGGAGAGCAGAGAGTGAGAAAGTTACCTGTATACAGAGGCAGTTCCTCCAGCCACTCCCCGGATACAAACTGGCACGGACCGGCCTGTCAAACATGCCGGCGCTAACGCGCTGCCAAAATGTTTTTCAGGACATGGGGTTCTGGAAAATATAGTACAAGCGGACTACAGATCAGGGAGATAGGAGCGTATAAGCTCAATCAGTCAAACAAACTTAGAGGCACTGACATTCAAAAAAGAAAGAAAATTAATTGGCATAAGAGAGATTACTAAGGAGGTGGTAACTTCGAATCCAGATGGCCTATGCAGATAACTAGGGTTTGGTGCGTACGAAAACAGCTGGACAACAAAAGCTGCAAGTAGCACACAGTCACTCAAATGCACGTAGTTTCCTATCCAATTTACTTAATTTCAATTCTATGCAGGCAGACAAACACGCACACACGCTCAATCACATGTTTGCCCAGTACTCTTCAAGCAACTGTGCATGATGTATTCTGTCACTGCTCACTTCGATACTACAGATGTACTCTTGGGGAACTAGTGACCAAAAGCTGCTCTCTGGACAGATGTGTACGCTTATAAAAACACACCATGGCAAAATAAAACACACAATCTGGATTGTTACCTACCCCATATTTACACTCAGCCTTAGTCTTGCACCTACCATGTCTTCTCTTGAATATCGCCTGATACACATGCCCATCCAAACACATCTCCTAACCTCCACACACTCTGCGGTATCGACTGGCCCATATACACACCCCAGCCACATCACCTATCAAGCATTCCCACACTGGATTACATACTGCCCTACATACATCTAAAGAGATATCTGCGTCAACACACACTCACTGTATTTTCTCAAGATATTTGTTTATGCTACTTCCCTACATACATGCTGTGATCTAAGTCATGATGAAAATGTGCCCTTCGACAATTGCCTTAGTGACACATACAACTATCCTGATTTTTTTTTTAAACTCCTTTAAGTGCAGCCTTTCCCTCTTCAGTCAGTCTTCCCTTTTTTGCCCTATGTATTCTTTGGTTTCCTCGTAACTATTCCCTGTCCCGCCCTCATAGCTGCCTTTGTTTTTCCTTTATGTTCTCTAACACTTTTGCATCATCAGTGCCTCCTCTCAATTTCCCTTCTGTGTATCTTTTTGCCGGTCCTCTGTGCTGTAGCTGCATTTTTATGCAGTGCTCCTCTCTTCTTTGATTTATGATTCAACTCTTCCACTCAGTGTGTCCTCTCCTTTTCTCCTGGTTTCTCTATCTCTTATCTTCATCGTTCCCTCTCATTAGCACCTCAGAGGGGGAGGGGGATGGAATGGCCTCCTAGCCAATCAGGGAGGGCCGGGGTGCCCCAGCCAATCAAGAAGCTCGGTACTCAGGCTTTACCTGTAGTAAATACTGGGTTCTGAGTCATCTGAGCAGCGGGAGGCCACCATTTTCCCCGCCAGAAAGCAGGTAAGTCCTCCTGTGTCCCACCCCCCAGTATCACCCCAAATTTCCACTTCCTCAAATGTTACCCTTCCCTGACCCCAATGCCTGCCTCACAACTGAAGCTGTCCCTCGCCGGCACCTGGAACACTCGGTTCGAGTGCTTCCCTGCCGCAGGAATCGCAACCATGGATAGGTAGCAGGAACTATGTGTACTAGTTACTACGTGAACTAAGTTCCCTTCTCCGTTGACCATGGTGGCCATCTTGGTTTTTAATTCTTTCAACATAAAAAAAGATGACAACACTGGTAACCATGTCAGGATACTCATAGCAATGAACCTCTCCGCACGGACTTTACAGGTTCTGGTAATGCCCCGCGGCTCATGTTAACTAACCAGGTAAAGCCCCCACCCATCGGGGCTTATTGCTTAATTAATTCATCCACTCTTTTCATCAGCGTTTCCTGTCTTGCCATAAGTGCAGATTTCTTTCCTAAGCATTCTTGCTCTTTTTCTCAGAGCTGTCTCTTGTCCATGCTCCATCTCTTGATCTTGGTGCTAAATAGATTTCTCATCACTTCTCCTTTGATTGTTCTCTGTATTATCTTCCATTTTGTCCTTTGATTCTCATTTCTTTTCCTCAGTGCAGCAGTTTGTGTTTCTCCTCAGTGGTCCTTCTCTATTCTTCTCTATTGTCCTCCTTTTTATTTTTCTCCACACCACCCACTCCTTTGTCTCTTGTGTTGGCACTCATTTCTCTCAGTGCTGTCTCTCCTTTTTTCTTCATTCTTTCATCCTCATTTATAATATGTGTCTCTTCTCCAGTGTGTCTTGGTTGTCTCTCCCTTTTTGCTTTCCTAAACATTCCCAGCCTACTCAATTAATTCTTCTCCCTCATGTTTTTGTCTCACACTTGTATTGACTTTTTTTTCTCCTGAACATACCTACCCAACGCAGAGGTGCCTTTTGCAAAAGTGAACTGATGGCTGGAATATTTAAACTAAATCATAATTTCTGGTATTGCTCTGGGCTACTCTCCAAACCACACGTTTTCATTCTGCCATGCCATCAGTAAAAGGACCTGACTGCATGCAAATCTCATTTGGTCTCACCCAATAAGTGACCTTCCAGCCCATACTGCAAGATCACATTCTTTCTGCACAAGATCATAAGAAACTGATACATGTGTCAGCCTCATACTCTTACGTCACGTCCCCTTTCCTCCATATTGAATGGGCATCCCTCGTGAGGGACGGGAGACGGAACCTTTTTCACCAGAAAAAACGTTTTCCCCTTTAAATTTAGAGCCACGCAGGGGTGCAGCCCTGGGAGCATGCGCTCGCCTGACTCCACCCCTCAGTGCCACTCCCCAGTCCCCTTCTACGCACCGACGGGAACGAGCAGATTTAACAAGCGCTCCTGGGTTTAGCTTCAGCCATTTAATACCACACGCTCTTTCCCCGGATATTCTTCTATCTTTGTTTTTTTCTTTTCAATCAGGTACTGAGTCCTCCGACCCCACGCTCCTCCCCGGCTAGGGGCTCTCCTCTACATCCAACCCCCATACTCCTTGCCACGGCTGGGAAGGTTGTTCCGTGTGCGAAGCACTAACTCCACCGGCACTGAGGAACTGGCTAGCCTAGGCGTAGGGAGCTCTTTCTAAAGGACTTTGTCTAACATCGTTCGAGGCCAAAGGTAGGGCCTCTATTCATCGTACCCCATAAAGGTGACTCCTCCCAGAGGGAGCGCCCAACCAGGAGGGTTATTCCCGAGGGGTAACGCCCTACTTCTGGCATCATGTCCAAGGGGGCGCCTTCACGCAGCAGGGATGTATGGAGGAAAGGTGACTATGGACTAAGAGTACGTTAGTCACTACAGTGATTAACTATTTAGGCATCATCGTTGAGGTTTAGCATGTGATGATTCTAGGCACAGCAAGCTCGGGATCCACAAATGGGGTACATAAGTCCTTGGAAGGCTGACATTTTCAAAACTGAAGTGATGTCCAGGGCAGCTCAACTGGTTTCCTATGGTAACTTGGCAGGTATAGCCATTGCTCGAAGCTCAGAAGAGTAGGAGCATGAAGCAGTGTCAAAGTTCAATTGTGGTTCAATGCGTCTCAACAACTCAGAACTCAGTTCATTTTTTAGTGTGCTGAGCAAAAATAAGTGGTGTCAGAGGTCATTCCTCTTGACTTTAGGGTTCTGGGGTCTCCTCCACAGAAACTCATAGAATTGGGACTCTTCTGAACTACCCCCATCTGCTGGGTCAATACAATGTTCTGAAGCCCCTCTAGGCAGACTGTCCCACTCGGAGTATCCCAGTTGTCCTGTTCTGTTGACCTTTTGTGCAGGCATGCTCTATGTATCTCAGGGATGTTACGGGAACCGTCTATGTCCAACAGTATCCAGTGATTTTTACGAATGAAAAATAAAGACATTTTAACAAATTATTTTAACAAATACATGTGTCAGTGGGGTAAGGGGATAGATACATCTGGTGGCGAGGGGTTTGAGGTGGGACTTTAAACATGGGGAAATGTGGCACTTGGGGATTCGACCCCCCCCCCGACACCCCAAAGTATGTCATTCCTTATTTTTTAATTCGTTAAAATCAAGTCGATCCATGGCCAACCTATGATCAAGAGAATTTGAACCATCACAAAATCCAACAAATAACAAAATTGGAGTCTCCCATTCCATTTGTAGCTTAATTTCATCAAGGAATTTGTGGTTACATGCCTCCTGCTAACCTCCAATGAGGACACTTCCCTAAAGGGGTTAACACCCTCTTTTGTAGGAATTCCCACAGTTCCTTGCACCCAATAGAACAACTAACTGCAGGACAGAGCTAACTATGTAAGTTGAATGCAAATTAGTGGGACAGATCTTTCCTGTGCCGGAACTCAATTGATGTTTTAGCGTTGTGCAATGTCCTGGCTTCCTGAACTTAAATGGCTCAGCTTGCAATTATGTTCCCTTGCCCAGATCACTCCATCCTGTAGTCAGTCATTCCAAAAAGCTTTATTTCGAATTGTATCAATCCTCAGAAGCGCATGTAAAAATAAATAAATACAACACAGTGATTGTAAAATATGGCAAATTGTATAACACTTTAAAATATAGAAAAACATATAACGGTTCATGGGCAATGCATGAAACTTTCAGGATCAAATTGGCCTGTTACCTTTAAAAGGGTTCTTCCTCCTCCTTAACGCCAATAATAATCTAACCACTGCAACACAGGTAAGTCAATCAGGTAAAGTTAAAAGGTGAGTTAAGTCCAATGTATGGTTTCTTATTTAATGGTCTTCCATATTTGTATTAATGAGCTACTGGAATATCTTTATATGTAGTGCGAAATAGCACAAAGTGCATAACATTTTCGCAGCCATAGCCACGTATGCAAATATAATTGTCTTTACTGGGGGTCTCCCACTCCATTTATAGCTGAGGTTTATCAAGAAATGTGTGGATTGCATGCCTCCTGCAAGCTTCCAATGAAGACACCTCCCTAAAGGGGTGAACACTCTCTTTTGTAGCAATTTCCAGAGTGCCGTCTTCCCACTGCATTGCAGATCTATGTGTGTATGTTGAAACCAAAATAGTGGGACAAATCTTTCCTGTGCCGGAACGCCATTGTTGTTCTGGCTCATTGAGATCAATTGGCTCTGCTTGCAATTATGTTCCCTTACCCATATCACGCCATCCTGAACAGACTCCAAGGGTTTATTTTTGGTACAGCCTGTATATGTCCACCACCTTGCGTGCTGGTGAGTGATCAAGTTTTCATTTGAGGATGACAAGGAGCTTTCTAGGATGGGCTGACATCATCTGGTATCCCTTCTATGGAGTGGAATCAAATGGCCCTTTCTAATGGATTCCTTCCTCTCATAAATTCCTCATCTGATATCCCTATCCCAGCGCAGCTGTTCTCGCTTTGTGACCTCTGTTCCTTTTTTTTTTCTCGCTCTGTTCGCTAATCAAGAAATCTCTGGCCGTGCTACTTTAGATTGTCTACATCATGCATACTCGTCTAAGGCCTCGGGCTTCGAGCTGTGTACGGACTGCGGCCAGCAGATGTTCGTCTCGGAGCTGCACCAGATTTGTCTATATTGCTTGGGTGAGAACCATGACACTCAGGATTGGGGGTCGTGCTAGTCCATGCACCCATAAGCCCTACAGAAGCGGGTTGCGAAACTCTTCACATTCATCCACAAGGCGAAGGGTGAGGCTCTGCGGCCTCGTTCAAGGTCGCACGGCGGGGATCAACACTCTGAAGAACGGGCAGCTGCGCAAAAGGAAAAGAAGCAGCATTAGAAAATCTCCCAATCCCAGAGTGAGTCCTCACACTGGCATTCCTTTTCCTCGTAGGAGAGCCACCGTTCATGGGATTCTCCTTAGCTGTCAGCACACGTACCTTTCCAACCCAATCCTTCATGCTGGAGGAATGGGAGAGAGTCCACTTGAAAAAGTTGGACATCTTCACCAAGGCATCAAGTAGATTGCAGGGTAGACTCTTCCCACGTGGCCAATGTAGAGGAACCCAGAGAGGCGGTGCAGCCGGAGCCACTGTCCCTGCAAAATCTCAGTGACAGGCTTTGTTTTTGTTCAGCCTGGAGTGGTCAATGACCATGTCCAACTCTTGGGAATTACAGGTCAGCGAACAGCGTTTTTGCCTCCCATTCATCCAGCACCCTGCAGACCATGGGCCTCAGGCCACTCCCTTGTCTCGGGACCCCTTCTGTCCAAGAATGCGATCAAACTGGTAGCATGCTCGGAGCGAGCGAGGAAGGAAGGTGGTACTCCACCTATTTCCTTGTGTTGAATGAGAACGGGGACTTGCGTTCCGTTCTGGATCTGCTGCTACTGAACTTGTTCATATGCATGGTTCATAGCTCAGATCCTGCAAGCTCTCTATCTGCTGCAAGACTAGTTGGTATCGCTGGATCTTCATGATGCCTACTTCCAAATGCCAATTTATCATAAACACAGGCAGTACCTGAGGTTTACGGTGGGCCAACATCATTACCAGTTCAAGGTCCTGTTGTTCGGTCTTTCTTAAGCACTCTGGCTTTTCACCGAGCTGCTTGCAGTGGTGACGGCTCGCCTCAAGAGGGAGGGCATTCATGTCTTTCCTTACCTGAATCGCTGGCTCGTCCGAGCTCACTCCCCAGTTCTAGTGTCAGAGCATCTACTCCATACATGCATGCTATTGCACAGCCTGGGCTTTTCCCTGAACTTCAAAAAGTCTCAGGTTTTGCCATCTGAGTCCCTCCTCCAATTTATGGGAGCGGTCTTGGACACTCATCTGGACAGAGCTTTCCTGCCCGAGGATCGAGTGGTGAACATCTTTCGGATGGTCAATATCCTTCAATCTCGGGACCAGGTCACAGCCTTAGCTTTCATCCGCCTTCGGCGCCTCCTGCATCATAGTGGTACCGGAGGTGAGGCTGTGCATAAGATCGCTTTAGTGGCTTCTCTGTTGCCAATGGTCGCAGTTTCAGGGCCACATGTCAGACCTTTTACAGGTTTTGGACCAGGTGGCTCAGGATCTTTTGTGGGGGGCTGTGCAAGTCTGAGAGGCACTTTTTTTGTCAACCTGGGCCACAGGTGACCGAGGTCACGGATGCATCTCTGGCTGGATGGGGTGCTCACTTGTCAGACATAATGGTCAGTGGACTGCGGTCTACCAAAGAGTCTTAGAGCACATTAACTTGCTGGAGCCAAGGGCGATCATGCTGGCCCTGGTCGCTTTCCTCCCCTCTGTGAAATGCAAGACTCAGTTGGTCCTGACAGACAACACAGTGGCTATGCACTACCACAACCAACAAGGTAGTGTAGGGTCCTTGCCTCGGTGCAGAGAAGAAATGTGACTGTGTTTCTGGACTTTGGAGAATGGTATCTCTCTGAAGGCGGCTCATCTAGCCAGCAGGCAGAATGTCACAGTGAATGCCTTGAGCAGACAGAATTCGGCCTCCCATAAGTGGGAGCTCTGCCAAGAAGTTCTGGCAGAGATATTCTCCTTTGGGGGACTCCTCAAGTGAATCTCTTCGCTTCCAGTGTCAACAGGCAGTGCAATTTGTTCATCTCCAGGGGCTTCTGTGAGATGAGTAAGTGAGCTCCAGCCGTTATCTATTTTACCTCTCTGTTTTTCTTTTCCAAACAGAAGGTGACTTTGAGGGTGAGACCTTCATGTCTGCTGAAAGTGGTCTTGGATTTCAAGCTCTCTCATAAGACCCACCTTCCTGTGTTTCTTTCTCTGCTTCACCTGTCCAAGGCAGAGCAACGATTCCATCGGCTTGGACATGGTGCGGGCCCTTATGTTCTACTTCTCTCTAATGAGAGAGTCTAGGAAAGATGACTGGCTTTTCGTGGGTTACGCTCGGGTGTGTGCTGGCAGCGCGGACACCAAGCAGTTCCCATCAAGGTGGATCATTCTCTGAATCTCGGAATGCTATGATCTGGCTGTTAGGCAGAAACCTGTGCAGTTCCCTTAGGGAACACTGCAAAAGATTTAGGACTACGGGTGTTAGCAGTAAACACACTTGGTAGCGGTCTGTACCACCCAGATTTACCTGGTAGCTGTGGCTGAGCAGTCAGACTTCCCTCAAGAAGAGTTAGGCAGTATGCAAAGTATACACAATAGGCACTCAGATACGATAATACAAACAAACACTGACCAGAGCTTTGGTATCAAAGTATATAATTATTTATTTAAAAACATACTGTTTGAAACACTCCAGCACTCTTATTGTAAAATATTCTAAACACAGTTACTATTATAATATATACAACCCTTATTCCTTATCAGATAAGTCTTAGTTAACACCACTTATTTCCATACAGAGGTGAGCGCTTAACTATAGATGGCACTCCAATAAGTTTATGAAAAAGGGAGGGAAAAAGACAGAATATGAAGGGATACACCACTCTACGATTCAGGAACACTATTAGCAAGGCAGAGAGCAAAAAAGTCACTGGTGAGTCAAAGTCCAAAGGCTGGGCCCACTCTTAGAGAGAGCAGAGCACAAATGCGCCCAAGATCACACAGTTACACTAGGCTTAGAAAGTCTTGCAGAGGGTTCAAAAAGAGTTTAGAGAGGCTCAGAAAAGTTTAGCTAGGGTGTCCCAGGATAACCCAGGTTCGAAAGCCGGGGGCTAAATCTACCCCGTACAGTCGGCGGCAAGGGAGGCCAGGCGGGACACAGTACTTTAAGCGGGAAGGATCCTCCAGCGGTGGCAGTTGTTCCTGGCAGTGGGTGCAAGTCTCGTCGTCGTCCAGGGGAAGAGAAGATCTCGACTTGGAGGAAAGATGAAGGTCGTTGCACTACCAGGGAAGAAACCAGCCGCAGAGTTTTCCGGTTAAAGGTAATACCCTTTAATTCGCGGTCGTGGTAAAACGTGCTATCCCGGTTGCCGTGGTGCTTGGCACAGGCAAGACGGCCACGAGATACGTCGGGAAGGTGAAAAGACGGTAAAACTGGTTATCCCCACCAGTCAAAGGAAGAAGACTTTCCAGCGGGAGATCTCCTCTGTCGTTGGGAAAAGTCGTGAGACGGTCCCGCAGGGCTCCACCAGTGGTGTCATTGTGGCAGGTCGGCTCAGCTTCTCCCTCGTCGGATTCTTAGGTCCTGTGGGGACTTTTGAAGTTCCAGTCCCCAAAGCCCTTCTTTTATGCAGAAAACCCCCATTCCCTCAGCCTAGCTGTCACTCAAACATGCTAAGTGGTGAGCCGGCCGGCTCACCACTTGGGCTAATCAGGACGGAGTGCGACTTGAGTTGCCTAGGCAACTCAGTCCAGGGTGCCTAAATCCCCATCCACCCCTCCTAAGTACCCCAGACAGAGTGGCACCACTTTGGAGGGCTTCTGTGGAGAAGCCCGCCAAAAAGTCGAACAAAGGGCCCGACTTGGGTTGGAGTCACAGAAGAGAACACAAACGCCATTTTAGAACCGAGTTTTGGCAAAAAATACCAACCAGAGAATTAATATTAATTAAATAAACCGGCGGTATGTTCGAGGCTATCGTAATTAAACAATTAAAGATAGTAGCCTCGAACAATGGGAAAATCCCATAGAGAAATATTTGGGGTTGAATATAAAAAGTACTATCCACTGCCACCAGCCAAAACCCGATCAGGGGGCGACGGAGACGTTCCCCCTTAACTAACAGAACCCGGGACAACTGAATTGCCCCAGCCAGTACGTCCACAATATGATGGTTTGTACTGGTTCTGTTCAGAATTCAAGACTAGTAAAGTCAATGGTGACTTTACATGCCCTGGGAGACAGTAGTCAGTCCCAGGGTATGGAGTCTATACTGGGGAGTCACTATGACACTCCTGTGTTACTGTACTGAGGGTGCTGTGTAACACACATCACAAAAACACATGAAGCCCTATGGAGTAAAAGACCCCATAGCCCATTAAACACATCTAGAGTCAAAGAAACACACTCAAATCATGCCCAAGAGTGAGGGTAAAAGAGTCTCGCTCTTGGCAGGAGAAAAAAATAAACCCCAAAAATCCAGCAAAGCTGCTGGGGGACTCACTAGGTTAGGAAATTCAGCCTAAACAGAGAATTCTCCCTAACACTGGCTGGTAGGGATATGTCCCTCCCCTGGACATCTGCCAGGCTGCAATGTGGGCCTTTTTACACACGTTTGCAAAGCATTACTACATGGATTTCCTTGCGAGCCAGGATGCCCCTTTTGGTAGGGTAGTCCTCCAGAGTTTTCTGGTTTAGGTGGTTTGCTTGCTTCCTATCTCCTCCAGATGTACTTTCTGCTTTCCGTTGGAGGAAGTAATCCATTAGAAGAAAACATCACTTGCCTCCCAGTGATGTTCTTTCTGATGGATGTTCCTTCCATGGATTCCGCATCACCCTCCCTACCTGCCCTTTGTGTGGATTGCTAGTATACACCATTGATTCTCTGGTCCCCCAGCATCAGAGTGCTAGGGAAAAGGGTTGGAACTGAAGTTGTAGAGGAGGTCCCAGACATGGCCTGCACCCCTGCCCCTCATTTTGAGGTACCAAGAGCGGACTCGCAAAGGTATGTGACGTATGAGGAGCAGATGAACCATCAAAGAGCTGCACTGGGACTCTGCACAGTGTACGTCAGAAGATCCATACCTAGTGAAGCGCCCATAACCAGACAACCCTGGGCAGCATGGTACCCTATCAGACAGCCGTACGAGCCGCTGAGACGAAATGAAGAGTACCTACAGACGGTCCATGAAGAGACCCAAAGAGCCTTAATGGAAGGCCAGTGGAAATGACACGGGCCTGGACAGACTAGTGAATGAACAAAAACGGCTATCGAAGATAGCACGCCAGTGCAAGTAGCTATGAAAATAGATGTAATGGACACAGCGAAGAGACGATGTTAAAACGTAAGGAAACGTTGCTACAAGACAAGATGGAAGTAACCAACCAGTTAAACGTGTGTAAATAGGCTTGGAATGCAAGAAGCTAAGAAACCAATACTGCTTGCAATACTTAGTAGAAGAATAGAGCGGCAAGTGGCAACCATATATCTACCTCAACAAGGCACATTATACAAGTGCGACTCCATTTTGTAAAACAGAAATGTGCCCAGGCTGCCAGAGGCCTAACAGGCCAAGTTTCATAACCAAGCCAGAGTCATGAGAAGGAGCGGAATCAAACTCAACAAGGAGCTGTTCATGCCGGGAAATCGAGGTCAACCAGAGAAAGGGATGAGAGCGTCGGCTAACAAGACTCAAAACTTCAGAGCATACCAGCCTGCCGCGTGAAGGTCAAGATAAGGGAGGCCCAGGCAGGTGGCGAGGCTAAAAGAAGAACAAATAAAAAGCTGGAAACTGAAGCAAATTCATGGTGAACTAACATGTGACCAGCTAGGGCGAAGAGGTACCACCGCCTGATGTCATCCAGAACCCGAGGATGCCATAACTTTTCCTGATAAGGGGCTACAGTTTCGAGGCCACAGCCAGCCAACTAATTGACACATAGCCCTAAGAGACTGATTGATGGAAGGGAGGCAGGGTGAATCTTGGGACGCCCGGCACCTGGTTGTCCATTCTGCATGCTGCTAATTAAAAGTGGAGATTTATTTCTAGGGGTGTCACCTGCCCAATCACAAAAGGCCAAGTCATCTAGGGTCCTATCGATCGTAGAACCAATGAGACGTCGTACTTGTAGTGACGTCTATCACGTGTGATGTAGAGGGAGGGGCGTAGACGCCCACCCGATAAGTTATCCAATCTGCATGCTCTATTATCATATACAGATATAGCATCTATACTTAAGTTACCTTTCCTAACCAATTATATTGCCTGACGAGTTTTGTAGAATTAGACATCAATGATGACGAGTTTTGTGTATAAACGTTGCTGTTCAACTGAAGTTCGAGGAAGTCGGAGTGAGACAGGTGATTGCAACGATGCTGATTCCCAACTGCTTCCATGTTTGATGTACTTGTCATTAAACAGACTTCCCTTTGCCAAAATACCGAGTCCGTATTATTGAGTCGTGTTGGATTAAGTGAATCCTGCACCCCCATCCCTCACATGGTGCAGCTATCTTGTCTTACAAGTACTAGCGGGTGAGCACCGACCTATGGGCCCGTTGGTGGACATCTCGCTCTCTTGTGCAAAGTCACGGGCGCGGGCCACTATATATACTGGCCCCAACATCATAACCAGCGTGGTGCGCGTTAAGGCCTTGGGTGGAGCTGCACTGCGCCCCCTGATGACAGAAAAGTTTCCAGAGAACAGCTGCCTTGGATAGGGATATCATAGATGAGGAATCCGTGGGAGGAACATCCATCAGAAAGAACATTACCGAGAGGTAAGAAATGTGTTCTTCATGTAGAGAACCAATGGATGCCAGCTAGGTTTAGCAACTTAATTTCTGTTCCAAACTGCTATGACTAGAAGGTTGTTTCTAATCATAGTGCAGCATTATCTTTTAGCAGAATGCTGCTCTATCCTATTTTATCTAGCATCCTATCTAAAGTATGCAAGGACATTTCTACCAGTTACTATACATCGGACATGTGACTGAGTTTTAAAATCAAGTTTCATCATTTGAAAGATGGCAGTTGGTGCCAGACGGTTTTGGGACCTAATAGCTTTTCCCTATATACCTTATACCTTCCCTGGCCTCATCTATTAGTAAAGAAAGGTTCAGAAGTACCAATATTAATCCTTGTAGAGCCAGTGCGCTCTTAAATGAGGATAACATGCAAAATGGCTGCATGGTTTCTAGAATGTGCCCATTCCATTAATGTTTCAACTAACTGCTGGTGTGTCTTTGGACTGTACACAGCAGAGGTACACATCTATCGATTATATTGATCACAGTGCTTCTAATCTGTCTGAGCCAGAAGTGATGTGTAAATACAGACTGCGCAGTTCATATGTAGGGAATATATGAGGGCCAAATGTACAGTGGTATTCACAGTTTAGGAAAAACAATAGTCAAAGATAGGAAAATAGCTTGATGTATGGGGGAGCTCACTTTTTTGCAGAATAACATCCTTCACTTTGTTAAAGAGAAGTACTCTTGAGTGTACGCCTTCACAGATTACAGGCTGTTGCACCACTGTCGTCTTATTGTTTTCTGTAGTTTGACTGGTATCTCCTCTTTTCTCCAGTGTCCATTGTATTTTTTGTATTTTTGTATTTGTACATTTATTAGCGCTCATGACGGACCAAACCGTATAGCAACGCAGCTGAAACAATAGATTCCTGGGAGGCAGAACTGAGCCCATGACCAGAGGCACAAAAAAGAAAGGCAGTAACCACAAAAAGGCCCTTATCTAAACAGAAACGTCCTCAAAACCTTACGAAACTAATAGTGATTCGAGGGTCCTGATTTCTCTAGGAATTGAGTTCTACAGTTTCGGACCAAAGACTGCAAATCTACTGTCTCCCTGTGTTGTACAGACTGACGGGGTATAGACGAAAGCAAACAGTCGCTGGATCGTAAACATCTCGATGGTTGGTAACGTTGAATCTTATCTTTCAAGTATACTGGGGCTAATCCATTCAAGCATTTAAAGATGAGGCAAGCCACTTTGAATCTAATGTGGTCTTCCACTGCTGGCCAATGCAAGGCACGACGAGAAGGGGAAACATGAGCTGTTTTGCCCAGCCTGAAGATCATTCTAATTGCTGCATTCTGGCCTTTTTGAAGCATCTGTACTTGTTTAGACTGAATGTTCATCAACTGGCTATTGCAATAGTCCAAATGTGCATTTGTCAATGCACTTGCCACAAAAGCATGATCATCATTGGGAATATATGGATGTACCTGCTGTAAAGGTCTCAGAGAATGGTATCCTGCCTGAACCTTAGCTCCAACCTGGCCTTCACTGCCAAGGTTGCCCTGCTAAACAGAACAGATTTTTGACCTTGGAAACAAACCTAACATTGGTTCCTAACAGGGTCAGAATTAGCAGTTCTCTAGCAGCATTAAGTTGATGTCCTGGCCCAAACAGAATAAGCTCAGTCTTGGCTGCATTCAACTGGAGTTGATTATCAGACATCCATTGACTAACATAACATCATCTAAACACTATTTCAGTTTGCTTAAAGCTTCAGCAAAATTCACAATCCTGATCAAGATTTGAGTATCATCTGCATAGGAATGAAAATGTACCCCATGGTGTCTCAAAATCTCTATCGAAGAGCGCATGTACAAATTGAACAGTAAAGGTGATAGGGAGGATCCCTGTGGGACTCCACAACTCATTTTAATAGATTCAGACAAAAACTCACCCAGCCTGACCTGCTGTTGATGATTTGTCAGGAATGATTTAAACAAGCCAATGGCATGATCAGACTCCTACTCACCCCGCGCAGTCGATCCAAGAGAATATGATGGTTCACTGTGTCAAAGGGTGCGGAAAGGTCCAGTGTCGCCAGAAGGGACAGCTCACCTTGATCCGCGGCCTCTAGTAGATCATCTTGAACGGACAATAAAGCAGTCTCGGTTCCAAACCTAGGTCTGAAACCTGATTGGAAAGTGTCCAACAATAATTCTCAATCCACAAATTCCTGCAACTGCACAGTGACCACCTCGAGGATTTTTGCAGGCCATGGAAGACCTGTAATAGATTGATAGTTCTGAAGAATCTCTGGGTGGGTTTTTACAATAGAGGTGTGATTGTAGAATGTTTTAGTCTTTGGGGAACTGTCCCCTGAGTCAGGGACTTATTAATAAACCTGGTCACAAAGGGAGTTATTCCCAACGACAGGTGTTTTGCTGCATAGGCAGAAAGAGGGAATAGACTCATTGCAACGTTTCAATACCTCAATCAATGAGTGTACCTCATTTTCAGTTACCTGATTAAAATCGAAGGCGAGCAACGAGCTCAACATCTGTGAATCAGTTGATTTCGCTGGGGGTTGGACAGTGGCCATTCCAGACAGCATCAGAGCTGATGCCTGGGTTTTACTTGCAATATCAGCTTTGATAAGGTCAAAAAGATTAGCCTGTGCAGAAAAGGATTCAGTTGGTGCGACCTTACAGCTGCTTGAATAGCCTGTAGTTTCTTAGTTAGCCAATAGGACTACTGATCAATTCATGTTTGTTTTTTTTTTTTACTAACATAATGTGATTCCTTGTGAGTTGTCAACCAGTAATTATTGGCATGCTGCAGTATCGAGTTTACAAAAAAGATAGTTTAAAACCTGGCATTTCGAATGGATTGTGTCTGCCCATGTATTTCTCGTCTGATATATTTGAATGTCTGCTTGCAGCTTCTGAAACATTTTTCAAAGTATCGGATGCTGTGCGTTTTCGGGTCGTGGCCCTTGACGGCCTTCGTCTTGTCCTCGAACGTGACGTAGATGCTGGTATAAGTAGCTTGTGTGGCACCCGTTGCCTCAGTTCCTTTTTTTTCCGCATGCTCAGTACGCTTCGGACGGTTCATCACCTCAGCAATTTTTTTCACTGCCTATTTCAGTGTTTCGAATGTTTTCAATAATCTTTACACTGAGGACCGGTTTCAAATGATGCTCCGATTGTAGTGCTAAAATGTTCATTATGTACCCACATTGGATCTGCCTTTGGTGCTTTGGTGTGGACCATAAAGTCGACGACAGTGGTTCCTGTCAGTCGATAACTGTGAAGGCCTCCTTCAACTACCCCTTCCAAAGGGAGGTCATCAGACTAGTCCAGGGAGGTTGCCCTCTGAAGAAGCACTGCAAACAGTGGAAGCACTCAAGATACAGGTCTCATCATTCGTCCTCATCCTCTTCACACACAAAAAGGCAAAGAAACCATGCCATTGTACGTGATAGTCTTCGTCAAACTCCTCTCCTGATAAATGATTAAACGTACCCAGCAAGTAGGCGACTGAAGCTGGAGAAATTTCATCTCTAGAAGCTGGATGTGTTTAAGAAGGCGGCTCCAATCGCTCCTTCACTCCTTCGAAAGAACCCAAAAAGGCTTCATACCCCACTGTGTCTGGTAAGACTGGCAGGGTGTCTTCTGAGACCTCAACTCGCTGCTAAAGAGCCTGGGCAGTACATCTCCTCGTCATCCGTTGAAGGAGTCTTTGTCTCTACACAAATCAAAGCCAAAGTCGTCTTCCTTGACTCATGTAAAGGAGCGGGCATGTGGTCCATTGAAGCAAGTTTTGCCTTTGAAGCTGTCATCACCCTTGATACCATTGGCGCCATTAATGGCCTTGACACTTTCGATGTATCAAAGACTTTTAAGGCTTTTATCTAAGGCTGACTTCTTTGAAGCCATGGGGTTGATTTTTGAAGAAGGGGAGGAAGACAGAGATGTGCCTTTTGGCTTGGAGTTCGGTACTCCTAATTTGCCTGATGAGTTGATCTCAAATCTTGTGGACACTCTGAGGGATGCTAGTGGTTTGGAAACATCATCATAAACTGATTTTGCCACTCCAGATTCTTCCCCTCACTGATCTATCTGAACGGCCTGTATGACAAGCAAAGTCACCTGAGTACCTATTTTATTTATTTTGCATTTATTTCAGTGCACTAAACCCGTGGGCATCTAGGTGCTAGTTACCTAAAGTGTAGTGAAACAGTTTAAAAAGTGCAGGAAAGCACGCTTAAGAGATACAATGTTGAAGACAGCAAGTTGCATGGTCAAAACCATTGATTAAACACAGTCTGGTAAAGCCACAGCTCATAGTATGGGGTGGGGGGCTACCGCAGGTGTGTGGGCAAACAAAGGACAACATCTAGGTTGGGAAAACCTGTGGCAATCCTATAAAAGGATGACCTTATAGACATCCTGGATAGGGGGCCCCCAAGGGAGCCTGTCTTGCCCTTCCACACAGCATTGAGAACCAAGGTATTGGAGAACTGGTTAAAACTAGATACAACTCCAGCAGTTAAGAAGGATCTGACCAAAAAATACAGACCGGCCACAAACGATCCAATTGTTTTATCTAAACACCCCACTCCTGAAAGCTTAGTGGTTCAGGCAGCAACTTTGACTTCTAAGACTGCAGCCTACCCAAATATCCCTTTGGATAGGGATGATAAAAGGTTTGACGCCTCAGGGAAGAGGGTGTTTTCCACGGGCAGTATGGCCCTGAAAGACTCTGGCCAAGTGCACGCACATGTTGTGGGATGTAATAGCTTTGGCTGTGTAGCATATCCCCGAAGGGGAGGAGTGAGACAATTTTCTAAATCTGGTACATGATGGCAAAGCTGCTATATGCCAGTCTCTCGAATCTGGACTAGCCTCTGCAGATTCTCTAAGCAGAGTAATGGCGGCGAGTACTGTCGCCAAGTGATTTGTATGGCTGAGGAAGTAAGGTTTTGCACCTGATGTTCAAGCAAGGCTCTTGGACACTCCTTTTAATGGCTCCCAGCCTTTCGGCTCTAAGGCTGATGAGAGCCTAGAATAATGGCAAGCATCCAAGGCAGCAGCTAAGTTGCTGGGAGCAGCAATACATCCGCCTCAACAGACACAAAGGTCTTCCCAGAGTCATAGAGGTCGGCCTTTTTGTTTCTATTCCTCAATTGCAAGAGGAAAAGAGCAGTTTGCACAGAGGGGTCAGAGAAGGGCGCCACGTGGTTCACAAGGGCGAGGAGGAAAGCCCTCCCTTTTAGCCTCCATTTGTTTGCCCTCTGTAGCAGCAAGAAACTCAAAACCCCTTTGAGTGCTTAGTTCACAGGACTGTGGTGGGGAGCAGACTGACGTAGCATTTGGAGAGTTGGCTGGGCATAACCTCCGATGCTTGGGAACTGCAAACAGTGGTTCACGGCTACTACCTACCTTTCTTAAGAAGACCACCAGATTGTCCTCCAGGAAGCCAAACCTTGAAAGATTTGGATCTGCTCCTCCTACAGGAGATCTTCACCCTTTTGGAGAAATGTGAAATAGTGTCAGTACCTGTAGCGGAGAGGAATCAAGGTTGGTACACTCTTTATTTTCTAATCCCCAAGAAGGATGGAGGAGTGCAACCCATCTTGGACTTGAGACGCTTGAACAAGTTCCTCAGTAAGGATAAGTTCAAGATGATTACTCTTTCGTAAATCCTTGAGGCCCTTCAACTTCTGGATCGGTTGGTGTCATTGGATCTTCAGGATGCTTACTTTCATGTGCCAATTCATCCCAAACTCAATGTACGTGAGGTTCACAGTTCTAACTATCAGGTTTGGGTCCTGCCATTCAAGCTCAACTGAGCCCGAGGGTTTTTGCCAAGCTCATGCCAGTAGTGGGAGCAAGTAAAAGGCTAAAAGGGGTTCTGTTACCACCCTCGCCGAAAACCCCCTCTGGCAAACCCATTAGCCAGGTGGAGTCAGGACTCGGGCCTCTAGAGCCTGGCATCCTCTTCAAAAGCCCTCATGGGGCCAGTCCTGGCTCCTATGGCGCCAGGTTCATACACCATGAAAAAACAATGTGCTTGGGAACTACTTTATTGTATTGTCAGCCAACATGGAGGCATCCACATAGCTTGGTTCATAAGAACCAACCTATGCGGTCTAGTGTTTTGGGTGTGGTAGCTAGGGACTACTTTTCCTGGACTATTTTGTTGGGGCTATTTAAACCACACCCGAGCAAGACAACACGCTTCCCGTTACTTTGCAGCTTGCAACGTGACGCTCACCGTGTCCAGCTATTCCCTCGAACCTCGGAGAAGCAGAACCTGCAAAGAGACAAAAGGAACAACATTAGCAGCAGCATCTTACCTGCAGTCTTCATCTTTAAACACTTGCAGCTACTGAGAACAGCTTCCTCGAATCTACATGCCTCCCGGACAGAATGACCTGAAAGAGGAAGATAGAGGCAACATTAAAGAAAGCAGTAGACACATTTACAAATTACGAACTGCTCAAAAGGCTTACCTGGGTCGCCTCTCGGCTGGCACCACTCCGGACATTCCACTCGCACTCAAGAACACCGCGACATACAAGGAAAGAAAACACAGGTTTGCAAAGCCAAGACTTCGCAGCGCTGCATATAGCGCTTACTTACCGCATCATAGTGCTCTTAATGCGCCATCATTTACCAGCGGGGCTCAACCAAGCCAGTTTGCCGCGCTGAAGCTCCGCATACCTAAGGGAGAAGAAAGAGACATTTTAAACAAAGAAAGGCATACAGGATAGCAACAAAACTAAGGAACAGCAATAAGACCTACCTGAACAATATCAAACGGGCCGGCGTCAGTGAAGTAACTGGACCGCACTTGCCAATGAAAGACAACGCTCCCCTGCAAAGAAGGCAGGACGGAGAGCACACCTAATTCTACCACAAGGTGAGGAGAGGGCACCAGAGGGACTGAAATCATACGGGGGTGGAGGGAGGATACTTACCCCAGTCGGTCAGTCTTGAACACAGTCCTCCTGTAATTTCAGGCAGAACCTTCCCTGCAGACCACATCGGGGCAAAGCTGAGAAGCATACTAGTGAGTAACCCGGCACGGTGGCGTCCGCGTGGATACCAGGTGAGCGTAACAGAACGTGAAGACTACCATAACAAATCCACCTGGGCCCCATGGAGACATCAGAAAGGGACCAATTGGCCCAATTACTAGGAGAGCTTTGTGCTGAGGTTCATTCTGCCCGACAAGAGACTAATGCCCTCCGGAGAGACCTAATAGTGACCAAAGAACGCACTGAAGAGATTAGCAGGCAATACTTGCAATCACAGGCAGGACAGGCGCCTCTACCTGGAAGCAATCCAACAATGCAAAACCCCGCCATACCACCCACTCCGGTACAGATCACGTTACCTGGAACAGTGCCCCTGGCACCACCAGAAAGGTTCTCAGGCGACCCACGGAAGTATGCAGCATTCATCAATCAGTGCGCCTTCATTTTCTTTGTAGGCCTGGAGCATTTCCAAACGACCAAGCTCGGTTAGCTTTTGTTTTATCATAACTGAGTGGTAGTGCAGCAGATTGGTGGGTGCCATTGGTAACCCATGACGATCGTCTATTACATGACTTTGGGGGGTTCCAGAGAGAAATGGAAAAACGTTTTGCTCGCCATACCCAGGAACAAGCAGTAGACAATGAACACTTGTCCCTCCGACAGAGGAATCTGGACTTGTTAACGTACATTGCTACCTTCAACAGACTGGTTGCCGAAGCTAGGTGGCCAGAAAACAAAAGAACCATGTTATTCCATCGAGGCTTACAATGCGAATTAAAGGACGTCTTAGCCCAGGTGGTTGATCCACCCAGAGACTGTGCAGAATTCATAAATCTGGTCGTGCAGCTAGACCCCCGGTTGCAGGACCGAAAGGCAGACCGATCTAAGACGGACCCTCGGACCGTGTATGTTCGATCAAGGGAAAACACACCCTGTGTACCTGAAAATGCTGTAGAACCCATGCAGATTGGAGGGATACGGCCTCCATTAACAAAACAAGAGCGGGACAAAAGAAGACAACAACAGCTTTGTTTGTATTGGGGGAAACCAGGACATTTCCTGAAGGACTGTACAGTAAAACCCCCAAGAAGAACAGTCGGGCCACAGAGAAGGATGAAGCTAAGGAATCGGAAAACTACTAAGCTCGACAAACGTAGAGGTCTGTTTGTCGAGTGAGAAGAAAGAGTTGCTGACCTCGCACTTTGCAATACCAGTGATCTTAATTAACCACCAACAGTTGTCAAGCATGCATGCCGTTGAAGCATACATCAAAAGTGGAACAGTTGGAAATGATATTGATCAAGAACTGGCAGCAGAGATGGGGCTTCCTTTGTGTTCTAAGCCAACTATGGACAAGGTAACCACCGTGGATGGGACAGAGATCGCTTCCGGACCAGTAATCCAGTTCACAGCCAGGGTAACCTTGCTGTGCCAGGATGGAGATTTCAAAATGAATGATTGCGCTTTAAAGATTTACCAACAAGGATAGGCTTATACTAAGGGGCTATGAAGAAGCAAGACACTCAACGGGCAGCCACCAGAACAGCGGTGCCTCCGCTCTGATCTCTGTCCGTCAAAACACTCCCTCTTGAGAAAAATATCAACGCAAAGATGATTATTGCTACAATTATCACAGACAATATAATGAGAAGAATTCAGGATGTACACAGGATTCTATAATGCAGTTCTGGATAGGTTGAAATGGTTGGAATAGGATTACTTTAAACTAAGAGATGGCTATGGACAGTTCTAGACTAGATACTCACTCCTATGGCTTTGGAATGGAGTGGGCCCTGTCAAAGATCTGGTCAAGGGTTTGGCTGGGATTCTCTCGCCACCGGACAGGTCTCAGGCCCTGCGTTCTGCTCTCAGCACGGCACTGCGCGGCCTCTTGGACTGGACCTGACGGGTTCTGGATACAGCTCTTCTTTCTGGGTCTGGATCTTGGTTCTAGCACAGGGTTCTCAGCTAGAATAGCAAAACTGCACAGCCCAGCTGTTGAATGTGAGATGCCGCTTGGAAGTTTTAGGGTTTAGAATCAGGTAGCAAAAGATTCTGAAGGCCTGCTGAGAAGGGTTCAGCCTTTAGGTTAGGCCTCTCTGCTTCAAAGTTCTAGAGTTTGGTTCTAGAGTCTAAGTCTGGATATTGTCTGGAGTCTGGATCTTCTTGCAGGGTGCTTCGCCAAGAAATCAATTGAGGAGTCGAGAAGTGTGTGTCTTGTCTGTCCTCAGCAGTCCCTATTTATGTATTTCCAAAGTGGGTGGGGAGGCTGATTCTCTATGCCCAACCCTCTAAGGATCTGATAGGTTAGATAATTCCCTGTCCCGTGATTTGAGAAGGGATCAGTGTGTCATCCTGTGTCATGTTTATGGCTTAGGGAAAAAACCTCCCCTTTTTCTGTACAGTATATCTTATTTTTCATAAAAATAAATACTACATAAATTACAAGACAGATTACCTAAGGTACTTTTCTGTTCAACTCTCATCTTCCTAAGAGCTTTGGTTCAGAAATGACAACTTTTTCACGCTTTTGGTGGATTTCTCAATGTTAGTTCTGCACCAATTTTTAGACATGCATGTACACCCCATCTGGGCACATTTCTGTAATTTTTCATGTTCCTGGCATAAACACAGTAGCTACAATATGAATACTTCCGGGGTTTGGTCTCAGAACATCGCACAGAGTCCAGCTTAGTCTTAAACTGTGAGCACATTTTTCATTTTAACAATCTCAAAGTTTCACATTTTTGTCAGTTCGTTACAATATTTTAGAAGCCTTTTCCTCAAACATATATTTAGTCCAATGTTAAATTCACATCCCAGTCTGGTCCTCCGCCAGAGCTGGGCTGACTCAGAGGGTCACATGTCCTTCTTCCTGCCAGCAGTTTGTTGTCAGTCACACCCGAATTTGCATTTCTATTCAGCCCAAGGACTCCTTTATCTGCACTTAGAGCAACAGGCAAGGGTGCCCCTCCTAGTTCCCTTTCACAACAGCCTGTCAATCTCTTAGCCAAGGGCAGGGGGAAGTTTCCTTTGTCCAGGGAGATGGTGTGGAATTTGTTTGAAACACAGCGTGGGAAACTTTAACTCTTAACCCAATGTCTAAAAATTGCCTTTTCTTATAATATAACTCACATTTTTAACACATACATCAAACCATTTCTTACTTCAAGCCTTTTCAGAATATAGTTTTGAATTGTATCCACCACTTAGGCTTCTGATAGCAAGTCTTTCTTTGGCATAGTTTGAGTTCCATGTTCGCCTTTACCCAAAATGGTTTTAAAACGCCGGCTTCTGGTAGAGTTGAGTAACGGTATTACACTCATTTTTGACAGATTTCTTCCAGCAAGCAATCCTCAAAAGTATACTTTGTTCGGATATAGATACACTTCTGTGGACCTTATATTTATGTAGATTCCAGAAGGAGAATGATGTTGACCACCCAACAAGGTGGTTGGATCTTTTTGGGTGGTTTGTAAGCCATGATTTCTACAAATTTGACACCAAATAAAAATGGATTTATTTTTTAAACCAGCTCTGTTTCTTTTGCAATGATTCTGCTATGTGAGCAGCCAAATGATGGGTTTTGGCAGTGGTCTCCTGTGTTACCACTGACAGAGGCAAAAGTAGATGGTGGCCTATTTTTCAGGTTTTCACTGCGCACTTTCTGGTGATTTCTGGCGAGCAGCATGCTTTCCGGTGGCCATTATGATGATTCTGCTGCCAGCAATGCACAGTGATGTTGCAGGGCTTGGATTAGTGGGTTAAGACATCCCACACCTGGTACCAGAAGCCCATTTGAGAATGAGGTCCCACAGTGGGCCCTCAGATCCCAGCGGTCACAGTTCTCCGACGGAATGACAGATCTTCTCCAGGTCCTGAGCAAGGCCACACAGGATCTCCTGTGGTGCGCCTGTCGGGAGAATGTGAGGGAAAGGAGAACCTTTTTGGCAACCATCGCCGGAGATGACAGTTGTGCCAGATAGATGCTTCCCTCACAGCATGGGGAGCTCATATGAAAAACCTTTCAATCAGCGGTGATTGGTCTCTGTTGGAGTCCAAACTTCACATCAACCTTTTAGAGCTGAGAGCAATCAGACTAGTGCTGATGGCTTTTCTGCCTTCTGTGCATGGGAAGATGGTACTGATAATGACAGACAATACAGTGGCAATGTATTACCTCAACAAAAGAGGGGGTATAGGGTCACTACACCTATGCAGAGAAGCATTGCAGCTCTGATTTTGGGCACTACGAGAAGGAATCTCTCTGCTTACAGTTCACCTAGCCGGAGAAAAAAACACAGCGGCGGAGGTTCTGAGCAGACAAAGCCCCACCTCCCACGAGTGGGAGTTAGCTCAGGAAGTCCTTCTGGAGATCTTTGCCCTTTGGGAACCCCTCAGGTGGACTTGTTTTGCATCCAATGTAAACAGGAAATGCAACCCTATTCTGCTCCAGGGAATTTCCTCAGAGGGGAGCTCTAGGGGTCGCGTTCCTAGTGTCCTGGGCTGGGAATTGCCACTCCTGTATGCATTACCACAGTCCCCGTCACTCCTCATGTCATCAGGCAGCTGAGAAAGTTTGGGAAATCCATGATCCTGATTGTACTGGATTGGATTGGGCCAGGAGAACGTGGTACCTGGAACTTATAGAGATGGCCATCTGCTCTCAAATTAGTCTTCCCCAAACAGAGGATTGTCTCTCACAAGAAGGGGGCCTCCCTCCTCATTCTGAAATCAGTACTCTGAACCTACAAGCCTGGTGTCTGAGAGGATAAGATACAAAGATTGGAACCTTCTGTAAGATGTGATGGAGGTGTTGCTTTTGGCCAGAAGACTAGCAACAAAATCTCTGTACCGCTGCCATTGGAATACATTCTGCAGCTGGTGCAGGGATAAGAGTACTGATCCTCTTACATGCAAACCTCCTTCTGTACTATCATTCCTGCTACATTTGGCCCATCAGGGGCTTCAGGTTTCCACAGAAAATGGTTATCTAGCTGTGTGTTCCATTTTTAAGTGTTCACCGGATCAGGGTTCAAAGTCCCTATAGTAATTCAGTTCTTAAAAGGACTAACCAACATCTTTCCCCCGGTTCCATTTATTTTACTGGTATGGGACTTGAATTTGGTGTTGATGTGTCTAATGGAAGCACCTTTTGAACCCTTGCATTCTTGCCCACCAAGAAGGTTAACCCTTAAGACTATCTTTCTAATGGGGATTACATCAGCCCACAGAGTCAGTGTGCTTCAGGCTCGCTCTTCTAAACCAACCTTTACTACTTTTTTTTTTAAGCATAAAGCGGTTCTGAGAGTACTTACTACTTTCTTGCCGAAAGTGATATCTGAGTTCCATCTAGCTCAAAAGATTGTGTTGCCTGCTTTTTATCTACCTCCTCATCCCTCGAAGGAGGAGGAGAGATTGCATCACTTAGAACCATAGACAGCTTTAAGATTCTATATTTCTAGAATGGCCAAGATCAGGCAAGATGACCAGCTTTTTGTGGGATATTCAGGTCACAAATTGGGGCAAACCGTCACCAAGCACACCATCTCTCGCTGGATAATTATATACATTTCTGAATGCTATACCTTGGCTGGCAAAGATCTTTCCAATGGTCTAAGAGAGCATTCCACCTGAGAAGTGGCTGGTTCTTCGCCTCTTCAGAGAGGGGTGCCCGTACAGGACATTTTCAGTGTGGCAACTTGGTCCTCTTTGCACACTTTCAGCAGATACTATTGCCTAGTTTCAATGTCAGGTCAAGAGGCAACATTTGGCAAAGCTGTGCTTCACAGCATTAATCGGTAATAAATTCTCTGTTCAACTTACTGCTTTGGGAGTTTATCATATACAAGGAATACGTGGGAGGACACAATCTATTTGAAGAACAAATTACTTATCCCATTTCATTTTTTGTGACTGGATGTTCCTCCCACGTATTCTTCACTGTCCACCCATCCTACCCCTCTATCTTGGACAGAATTTCTGTATTTTACACCTTCCTTTCTTTCAATGTCTGGGTCATACCTTCAAGATGGCTGAGCATAGTGAGGAAAAAATAGTACTGTGGCAATGGGCGTCGCATAATTTACTTGTACCAGCGACAACGTCACGGCTGAGGACAGGACGGAGCCCTTCGAAGGCCATGACGCGATGACGCACAGCACCTGACACTATTAAAAAAAGTATCCGAAGCTGCAAGCAGACTTACAAATCTATCAAAGATGAAGAATACGTGGCAGGAACATCCAGTCGAAATAACATTACCAGGGGTAAGTAATTTTTTCTTCTCTTCATTGGGATCGAAGCACATCTGATGTCACTTTCTATTGTGTCATTGGGGAAGGTGGTCCATGCAGGCTTGGTGTCACTTCAGGTGTTTTGGGGAATTAATAATACCTCTGCCAGTGTCTCTTTATAACTGTCTCCATTTGTATCTTCATTGTCTCCAGTTTCAACTAGCTCCATATATTTTTCTTTCTTTAGCCTCTGCTTTCTTTTTAGTGTAAAGCTCTAGATTTCTTACCTGTCAGTTCTCTGTATCACCAATCTTTTTCTCTGTTCTGAGACTGTGAGGTTCATGTTAAAACTGACGGTGGGGTCAAGAGCTCTCTACAGACACAGCATGGCTATGCACTTGAAGTGAGGGGCTTGGGTAGATTCAATCTACTGGACTTAGTGAATGAAGCAGGGGCAAGCTGAAAAAGAAACTGTTGTAAGACAACACAGAGTGAAGGTGGAATGATTACTGCTTGAGGAGTAGATGTCCTCAGCATAAACAATGTTGATTGCTCCTTGCTTGTGTGTGAGAGTCCGGATTCTATTAATGTTGAATTTTTAAGAAATATGACCCGAGCAGCAGGGGCATTACCGACTCAGGTAATGCCCTGGGGCCCATAGTTATAGGCCTGAGTGAAGCCCCCGCCGCGAGGGTCATATTGCTATTAGTACCCCGGCCCGCATTATATGCGTGACCGGGGCACTAAAAGCATTTTTTTCTGTCCCGAAACGCTGCGGTGTTTCGGGACAAAAAAAAAAACAACCAAGAAAATGGCCGCCGGGAAAGGGAAAACAGGAGTCAGTTTTCTCTTTCCATGGCGGCCTTTACGTCATGTTCCCAGCGCGTCCGCTCCTGAAAAAAAAAGAAGCAGAAGGTAAGTGGGGTTGGGAGGGCGTGAGGGACGGGAGGAGGGAGAAAAAAAAACAAAAACACGTACCTTCGTCCCTGCCAGGGGACGATGGAAGCCTCCAGCTGTGTGGAGGCGCAGAGTCTCCACAATGCTGGAGGCTGCCATCGTCCCCACCAGGGACGCATGAGCAAGAAGGTAAGTGGGGTGGGGTAGGGAGGAGGGAGGGAAGGGTAAAAAAAAAAGCTTACCCGAGTCCCCTGCGGGGGGCAAAGGCAGCCTCTCAGCTGTGGGGAGGCTCGGAGTGGGGATGGCCCTGCTTCGAGCCTCCTCATTGGCTGAGGAGCTGTCACGCCCCTCTGCCCAGGACAAGGCAGCTGGAGTCCCGGCCGAGAATCAAAGATTCTCGGCCGGGTAAGGACCCGGCGAGAGCCAATCAGAATGCGTGTTGCATTCTACTTGACTCTCGCCAGGTACTAATATGCATTATATCTTTATTCTTTTCCACAGCAGTAAGAATGTTTCAAGCATAAGAAAAACTACAGATCCGATAGTCCTTCCTCTTTTCATCTGCGACCACAAAGAGCAAAATACCCTACAGTATAAAAGACTGAATATCCAAGAAAGTACATAGCAAAAGGGCGCAAATTGAAGACCCTGGGCCACCTTCAGTCGAAAGAATGTCCTGAGAATGCACCGTCTGCTGGAAAATACAAGAAAAATCATGAGGGGGGGCATCTTGGAGGGATAATACTCATCTCTTTGCCATTAATACAGTCCCAACTCTCTGTGACACGCTAGAAGCAATCTGACTTGCTTTCATTCATGCTGAAGTAATCTTGATGCTGCATCACAAGTTAGTACTTTTATGTTAATTGCAAATAAGTTTTCCAAAAAATCCTAGAATCCATCTACAGTCTAAGGTCTGGCACACAGGCTTCCAATTATGTACTTTCGAAGCCCTGCCAAAACGCACAGCAAAGTGTGCACAATAGGTTTACAGTAGAATTGATAGAACATTGCCACATAAAACCAATCTGAAGCCTGTAAAATGCTTTCTAATCCGGCCCCTGCCAAAAATACCCTAGGTACCATAGCTCGACTAGCCAAATGAGCTTCAACTAGCAAAACATCAACACCTGCCTGATCCATAACCACCAAGCCCATCTTGCCAAATTATGGGAAGACACAGAATTAAAGGGTTTAAGAAATGAGATAAACAATTGTTCCACAGACCCCCCACAGATCTTGTGTCCTATCCTCATAGGCCTGCAGGCACAGAACTATACAGTGGAGCAAAATCTGGGAAAGCCAGAACAAATAATTACAGAACCACACTTCGTTCTACGCTGCAGGTGAAATCTGACACCTTCTGCACAAAAAATATACCTGTCTGATTTAGTACTTCAACATCCCCACTCTCAGAAAAGAAATGAGACACATTAACAGTATCAACTTGGCCAAAGAGACCTGCAAAGAAAGGTCAGAATTGCAAAGTGGTATCCTGAGCATAGATAGCGAAATGTTACCATCCCAAAGACAGGATTATTTTGAAGCAGATGGAGGCTGTGAGATTCGGATTCCCTTTAACACTCTACACACCAAAGAGTCTCCCCCCACCTCCAGCCGACACTCCACCAAAGCGCCTTTATAACTGTACATAATAATCTTGCGATAGGATGGAGCAGGGTATAACCAAGCCAAAAATGAACTACCTGAGGCAATCCGACATGAATGGGACCCAAGTCCTGTGGCATGCACCAGCGGACCCATGCTTTCTAGGCTAAATCGTAGGCCTTACATGTCCTGGTAGCCCAAGAGCAATGAATCAGTTCCAAAGCAGCCTTCAAAATTCGTGAGGGGGACCATCTGTTCCTAAGACTAACCATGCCACCATCTTCATGGATCCCTTCAGTACCATTGTAGGGGCCACTGTAGAGGGTCTATTAGCAAGAGCAGAAACACCAAGAGACGGATTGGAGGGGCAATGGCCATACGCAGAGCCAACAAGAACCATTTCAGACTCATCCAAAGCAGAGATTGTGCAATCATGGCAAATGGGGGAAACGGAAAGGGTCTTCCTTCACTCGACTGCCATGAACTAACCTGGTCTCCAAATGAAAAACGTGTAGAGGAGCAGCTGAATGCCTCTGCAGGAAGTCCAACCGCCATCCTTCCTATATGTTGGAAGCCAGAGATCGTGAGATCCCACGACACCAGTGATGGTGCCTATTCCACAGATATCCTTCGAGAAAAGGTATCCATTGAGAAAACCCTATTTGATGTATCCCCGTAGAGATGACAATCTCTTGGAAGAGATCCCGAAGGAATATGAAAATGAGAAAAAGAGAAGTTGGTGACATCATAAGAAGCAAGAGTGGCTGAAGAACAGAATGTATGGACCTTATAGAATCTGATGACGAAGTAAAGAATCAAGCAAACTTTCATGTGCAAAGTAAAGATTGCATGTATAAAGAAAACGTCATTTTATAACTGTACAGATGCAGCAACGCAAGTAGACTAAGTAATCATAAAGGCTGGGTATACGTAGTGAATAGACAGCAGGCGGTGCCGCCACTAAATAGAATTTGAACATTCAATGTCACCATTTTAGTAAGCTCAGACCCACGGAGAAAGAATGATCAGAATCTGTGTCGTCGCAAGAAAGCAGCTGAAGATGGAGGAAAGACCAAGAAGGCTGTCTGGCCTGGTGTCAAAGGCTGGAGCGGCCAAGAACTGGTTATCTATCTTGAAGAACAGAGAACGTGAGAAGCAGAATCATCCCTTGTTAAGGTGCGAGGAAGAGACACCATGAGTGCCAAGTTTTAGTCATTTAATACAATTAAATGTGAGAAGAGGAGCCGAGGTATGGTCTCCTGTCACAAAGGCTAGATGGAAATAGAAACTGGGCATGCAGAGCTAGACTTGAGATAAGAATGTGTTCACACTCCCGCATATTCTCAGGAGCAAGGATACTTTGCAAGACCAAGTACAAAGACAATCTGCATGACAGAAGGCATGAGTGATGATGGATGTCAAGCCAATTGGGTGTGGAGATATGGTCAAGTCCACCTACTGACACCTAGTGTACCAGTTTACGTGCTGCTAGTGAGTCAAATGTTCTAGAAGGGTATGAGTGTGCCAACCAATTGTAGAGGGCCGTATAACGAAAAGCCCTATAGTTTGATAGCCAATAATATCCTGTGTACCTAATAAGTGTTGAAGATGACTTGCACTAGGGGTGGGCAAAACTTACTGTAGAGACCCAATCACAACCCGTTCCTGTATAGAAAGTATACTTTGATGGTCCCTTTTAGCGTATCAAAACCCCCCATAGGTTTTTTTTGTTTGTCATGTACTATGACATCATGTATGATGAACTTTTAGTATAAAATCTGTGTTTTTTTATTAAATGCACTGAGCAAGTTTGTGCGACATCCGTTGATGTCTGTTGTAACTCCCTGTTTTAGACAATTGATTAAAAAACTCTCAGATTGAGACTTTTTGTTAACTTCCTGAGTGGTTCTTATCATTTGGTGTAAGAGTTATTCTGCATCCTCATCCATGCACAATGTGTTACTGAATTTAAGGACCATGAGGGTTCACTTGGTAGCATGTTGGATGGTTGATGAAAACCCATTGACCTGTTGACTCCAGAGCTTCGGACCTTCGAATATCCTCCACCATCTAGCCAGATGATTGCAAGTTTCCTGTGGAGAGCAGCCAAATAGAAATCTTGCAAGAAAATCGAGACAACGGTGGGAAGGGTCCCTCTGATGACATCCCTACCTGGTTTCCACAGGCGCTTTGCGGACGGAAGGTGAAAGTGGTCGATTGGAGGAGGATACTATACCAAGGGTTTTGAGTTAAACGAACGAATGGTGAGTAGACTGAGGGGAATGGCAAACTAAGGGGATGGGGTAGTGGAAATTTTGAGAAAGTAACGAAAGTAACAGGAGCAACTGGAAATATGAGAGAGAGAGAGAGAGAGAGAGAGAGAGAGAGAGAGAGAGAGAGAAAGACACTGGCCCTCATTACGACCCTTGCGGAAATCGGAAAACGATGGCGGAAATGCAATACCGCCATCGAATAGCGCTCGGTGAGACTATGACCCGTCACCGCTAAATACGATGCCATTATCGACACCGTAGTGAACGCCAACGCTAACTGCACCAAGCACGCGCGCGCCATGCGAAACCGCAAACACCACCATGGCGCAAGGGTACGCCAATTCCGACCCTAGCGGACATGTACCTAACGCCATCAGGCATGGCGTAATGTACCATTCCGCCATGGTGAGAAGTACGGCATCGCGAATCAACCGTAAACGGCCCCACTGAGTGCCTGTACACCGCTCCCTGCCCACAAAGTACAACTCCCCGTAGGTGCAATGAAGTCACAATGCAACCAGTGAAATGTACAAGTCACCCATGCATGGCAACGAACAAAAGAAACACAAGAGGGGCCAATGGGAGCTGCAGGGCACAGATGGCACGAATACAGAAGCCATCCCAATGGACATGACCACAGTCCCCCACCAAGAAACGCACGCAAACACAGGCACCTGTGACCAGCAATATTCCGAGAATCACATCATTCCACCAGTCCACCTGGCTGACCGGCATCTGTTACACAAAACCCAATCCCCCGCCCCTGAGCATGACAACATTCAAACTGTCATATTGGCAGCCCCCATCCCTGAGCTCACGGGCTTAGTAGGCAAACGCGCCCAGTACAGTACCACGCAACTAAACTCCGAAGCTGGAACCCAATGCAGATCTCCTCACAATACATTGCCCCCCAAATAGGCATATGCCACATCACTTGCAAAGAAAAACGCTACACGGGCCAAATCAGAATAGAAATTTAATGCACATCAAAGTCACCAAGCCCATACAGCCATCAGGCCATGAACTCCAAAACACTAAGCACCATTGTGGGCTGCATCCGCAAGAAATGACCAGCCACTACTTGTGTGTCGCCCTGTTCCCTCATGGTACACAGAGCTACATTCACGTACGAAAAGGCAACATGGAAGCGCACAGAACCGCAGGGCCGTCCCAATGGGGAGGCACTAGTCCAGCTGAAAGGCCGAAATGTTGCTCCGAGCCACCAGTACTGCGTAAGGGCATGTGGGCCATTGGCGATCGTCCCATAAGATCGTAATGCTGCTCCACTGATTAACACGAAGCAGCAGGTGTCGGGAGTAAAACCCATCTGCAGGAGTGGCATACAGATGGCAGTGGCAAAAGGGGAGGAGATACCTGTCAACCAAAAGACAAGAAAAAGAACAGAATGGCCATCAGAACCACATTCCAACAACTCACTTCAATGATCACACGAAATCCACAGCCATATGCATGCTAGCCCACTCCAAAGGATCATCACCACCCCAAAACCACTTGCGACTCATAACCATCTATATCGAGGTGCAAACACCATCACAAACGAGTGTACCTGTGCATGCGTCTGTCAAAACAGAATCCATCAGATGGGAATGTTAACGTGCATGGACACAAGTGTCTGAGGGCGCGTCGAGACAGGGAGGGCTCAACAAGGCCAGATAGACGATGGTCCCACTATGGCAGCCCTGCATCACATAGCGTAGGGGAGGCGGATAGATCCCAAGAAGCCCTGTACATGGCAAACTCTGTATCAAATCACCTGCCCATGCATCCATTCATCATTCCCTCATCCCGGGATCAAAACGCCTGAATAATTACTCACATAACATTAGAAACATCCATTGAGTCTGTGCGTTATGCAGCCTGCAAAATCCACAGTGCCCCAGCCCGTAATTCCAGTGTAGTGAAGTAACATGTATTTGGGAACGTCCGGCCTCATCGCCCACGTAGCAATTGCGCATCCCAAACTATTCATATCAATCATTGCTTCCTCGCCATGGGCCCTGTCTCAAGGACATTGAACAATAGAACGTTATATTTGCAGTCAGACCTGTGGGCATCTCCTCGCCGCTAGCTGGAAACCGAAAGCGCCGCCCTTCGAATTCCTCATTTGCAACATCACGCCGAAAAGGCATCTGTGGCCGTTTGAAATCACTAATTATTCCATCGAGTGCGGCTGTGTGTGAAAATGGCAACTGCCTTCACCCACAAATGGGACGCCCCGCCCGTCGTTGCAACTCGGTACAGTGATGCATGAGGGCCCACTGTTACTCGAGTACTACGTTCCACTGACTCTTCACAAGTCTGTTCGCGACTGCACAGATAGTATGTGCAACAATGGGACCACAGCAGAATGAACATGTCAACCAATGTTACACGGCCATCGGGTACAAATACATGATTGCAATAGCAAGATGCCATTCCCCGATTTGCAGCGTTGTGCGCGGGACGTGCTCGGCCAAAGGGGAGAGCAGTTTGCACAGGTGGAATGAATCACCACAGGTGGAGGCCATACAGCCTGAAAACACATAAATTGCACAGCCAGTCTCCTCCCACAACCACACCGAAATGCTACCGGCAGGACTCGCGATGTTGGCCCTGGGGGACCTGATAGCACTGCAACTACTCCAACTCCAAGAAGAAGACGAACACCAACTACAACCGGCCGCACGGAGGAGACGCAGGAGGAGGAGGCCAATGCAGGGCCAGCAAGGGCCGCCAGCACAGCCACTACCACCACGCAGGCAGCCCGCAATCCCACGCCTCCGAGCACATCCGTTCGACCTCACTGCTGAGCAGATCCACACCCTCTACCGTTTGGACCGGGACACCATAGCCGCCATTGTGGACATGACACAGGCTGACCTTGTCAGCATGATAGATAGCCCAACCGCCATCCCACCCCTACTGAAGGTGGTGTCTGTACTCCACTTCCTGGCCACAGGCACCTACCAGCACACAGTCGGACAGTTGCATGGCATTTCTCAGCCACTGTTCTCACGGACACTATTTCAAGTGCTCGATGCCCTCCTGCAGCACGCAGACGACTACATCTCTCTACCACGCTCGGAGCAGGAAATTACCAACACAAAAGTGGGATTCCATGCACTTGCCGGCATACCGGGTTGCATTGGTGCCATCGACTGCACCCATGTGGAATTGGTCGTCCCACATGCCATGGAGGCCCAGTACCGCAACCGAAAACAATTTCATTCCCTGAATGTACAGATGGTGTGTGACTCCAACAGGATCATTACACATTGTTGTGCCCGATTCCCTGGATCAACCCATGATTCTATGGTCTTGAGGAACTCTACAATACCACGCTACATGGAGCGACACGCAGGGAACAGATCCTGGCTACTCGGTGAGTCTCATTACATGCATGATTATGTGGGGTATGTGATTTGGCAATGACCTGGCAGGAAGGGGCGGGGGTGTGCGTACGTAGCAATGGCATTCCACATCATACGTTTCTCGTCCACATACAGGTGATGCTGGATATCCACTGAAGAGATGGCTCCTCACACCAGTCCGGAACCCACGGGACCAGCATGAGGAGGACTACAACCATGCCCACTCACGTACCCGTGTAGTCATTGAACAGGCATTCGGCCTACTGAAGACTCGTTTCCGCTGCCTCAGCAGGTCTGGCGGGGCACTCCTGTACCGCCATGAGAAGGTTGCAAAGATGGTCATGGCATGTGTCATGCTCCACAACATGTGCGTACGTAGAAATGTGCCCATGCCCCCTGACGCAGAACTGCAAGCACCTGATGATGGTCATGATGAGGGTGGGGATGTGGCAGCACCTCATGGAGTCTGCGAGGCACCGGAGGCCCGTGGCATTCGTCAGCATCTCATTGATGTATGCTTCTAGCACTCACGCCTGGTGGCTGATACATGGACACGGGACTCGTGGCACTGTGTTTGTCTGGGACATGCACAATATGGACTGTACGCCTATGATGGCCTAGTACACAAAGATCAATGTCCACACATCTCATTGGTTGATCGTGCACTTTTTATGGCATATGTGATGTCATGTTGAACACCCTATCGACCCGCCACCCAAGTGAGCCCAACACACCCCCTCCACCCTCCTACCTCCCCCCCGAACACCAGTGTCCAAAGATGCTCATTGTCAGTGGGCTGTCGCTATTGCAAGCCCCCTCTGCGGGTATCAGGGGCACCCCTGCCTGTGGAGCGCAGGTTCCTTCCAGATCTACGTTGGGGGCTGCCCTGGACGGAACTTGCAACGGATGATGTGTCTGCCTGCTCACGTCCATGCATGTCCCTAAGGGTTTGCGAGAGCTCAGTGAGCACACGGCGCACTGCGGCAAGTTCGGCACATACGTCTTTGGACGTCGCATGCAGTTCCCCCCTCAGGCTCTCGGTGCTTCTCTCCATTTGGACTCTCAGGCTCTCGGTGCTACTCTCCATTTGGACTCTCAGGCTCTCGGTGCTACTCTCCATTTGGACTCTCAGGCTCTCGGTGCTACTCTCCATTTGTGCCCTTAGCGTCTCTGTACCTCTCTCCATTTCTGCCCTAAGTGTCTCAGTTGATGTTTCTATGTCTGCCTTAGTGCCCCCACATTCATCGGCATGGTCCTTGAGGAGTGTGGCCAGTTGCTGCTGTTGTACGATTACCTGGTCGAGGGACTGTTGCCTCTGCTGGGCCATGGCCATTTGCGGGGGTGTCACAGAGGGGCTGTTGTTCTCATGTTGCCTTGCCACAGGGCTTGTGGGGGATGGCCAGTCGTCGTCTTGTGGGTGCCCCTGCGTGGTATCCTCATGTTGTACGGGATGGGACAGACAGGGGGATTGGGACAGGTCATGGATGGATCTGACTTCGACATCCCCGTTTTCTGTGTCCGAGCATGCTGCCATCAATGGGGTGTCACCTATGGTGCTGCTGCCACCAGAGGCAGTGCCTTCTGTGGCATCCATTGGGGGGACCTGTGGTGGTGGTGTTGTGGGCATGCTGGCTGCTGGGGTGCCTGTTGATGTTCCCTCCTCTGTGCTGCAACCTGATTTGTGCTGCTGCCGTGTCTTGATGCGTGCAGCTGAGGTGGAGGGTCTCTGGCCGTTGGTCTTGGCCCTCTTTGCAGGTGTGCTGGTAGGGGTGTCCTGTAGCTCGTCGTTTGGATCGGACCCTGTGGTGGAGTAAAGGAGGGCGAGGGTTATTGATGGGTCTGTGGGAATTGGAATGGCATTGTATCACATGCATTGGGGTGGTACCTGAGGGTGATTTGGGTCGGGTCCTTGGAGGTGCTTTGATTTGTGTGTGGAGTGAGGGTGCAGTTGTTTGGCAGCCTGCAGTTTGGGTGTGCCTGCTGCACGTGTAGTGCGTGTATTAGGGGTTTTTAATTATTTATGTATTTATTGTGGGTTTTAACGTGCGCTATCAGGCCGATGTGTGTGGACGTTCTCCTGGACATGTGTTTCTGTTGCACTATGTGGACGCATGGTACTTCACATGGATGGACTGTGTGGATTTGGCATTGTTTTATCTGGCCCACCTACCTGAATCTTCGGATGTCTGCACTCCTTTCTCCATCCCTCCGACTCCCTCTATGCTCTCCATTCCGATGGTGGAGGCACAGATTTCTTCCCAGGGGGTCAACTTGATGGGTGATTCAGGACCTCCCCCGGTGGCTGTGGCAATGTTGCGGTTGGCAGAGAGTATGCTGCGGACGCGTATCCGCAGGTCGTCCCATCGCTTGCGGCATTGCTGTGGGGTGCGGGGTGCGGTCCCCACCGCACTTACCCGCTGTGCCACCAGAGCCCATATGGTCTTCTTGTTTGCGAGTGCCGTTCTGGTCATTTGCGTGGAGAAGACGACGGCAGCATTCTCCTGGAGGGTCTCTGTTAGCACGGTGAGTTCCTCACGGGAGAAGTGGACCTGCCGCTTGCGGTCGCACGCTTTCTTCGCTACTTTTCCCATTTGTCTTGGTTTCGCTAGGGTGGGTGACGGGTTGGGGTGTGTTTCAGGGTAGTGATTTTAGTGGTTGTGTGGTTTTAGTGGTTTTATAGGTGTACGCCGGGATGTTTCCCGTTCCGGGCCCATGTTTTAACTTCCGTTTCCGTATATTTCCGGTCACCGTACTTTCCGGTAGGCGCACACTGCGGTGACCGCTAAGAGGGGTGGCGGTATTGCACCTAGGGCGCCGTACGGCGGCGGTGTGGGCCGTTTTGGGGTCATTTCCGCCATCGCGGACTTTGCACTTCCGCCGTGGCGTGGTGCTCGTGCCCGATGGGTCGGAATGGGCCGCACTTTGCTCCTTCGTGCAATGGCGGAAACGCTATTTACGCTGTGGCGCTCCGGTCAGTCACTTTCCGCAAGGGTCGTAATGAGGGCCACTGACTCTCTGACTGTCTATGTGCAGGACAGGTCCGCATAAGGAGACAATCTAAACTCTGTGATCAGGGTATTGATAGGGGCAAGAGAAAAAGGGTGATCACTGAGGTGTTAAATGTGAAGAGTCGACTAGTCTGTCTCTCTGTTTATGTATTTGTGTTGAATTAAGGTGTCGAAGAGCGACGCAAACAGTTGTACAAATTGAGACAAAGTCAAGAAGTTATACTATCTACTCACGAAAGTGGTTGGTATCAATCCAGTGGCAGATGGAGATTATTGAGAAATAGAGGTTTTGAGAGGTGATTGTTGGAGCGTGCTCATATTTGTTGTTTTTGGTGAAGGTATTTTATAAAAAATCTGGTAAGTATTGACAGTCAATTGAGACTCGTCACAATGGGAGATATTACCCCTCTGATGCATTTATGTAAGACATTGCCAAAGCACATGCCCAAGTTCAAACAGTACAGTGCGGAGTGGGCAAAAGGCACAGCAGGTAAGATGTTCATGCCATGGCCACAAGGAGTATCATTGTCAAAAGCGGTATTGCAACACATGACGACATACTTGCATGTTGCGTACATGGGAAAGAAATTGGGGAAAAGATTAGCTATTTTAGAGCTCTGGAAGATTTAACAGGAAGAGATCGAGGATCTACCCCCTGAAGAGCAGATGCTTAACCAGTGTAAGGGGAAGGTGTTGAGCCTTCTGCTCCCCTTACCTCGCCTGAAGTAAGGGGCAAAAGTACAGAAGACGTAGGATTGTATCTGTTAAAGGAACTGAAAGTGGCAAACGGGGTCTAGTAATCCGACATACGAAACGCCTGCTTATAGCAGTGATCATAGTCCAGAGGAGGGTAAGAGAAAAGAAGAGATCTTTAAGATCTTGGAGGACAAGGAGGAGAAAAGTGAGGGATCGAATATATCGACAGAGAGAGAATGAGAGATTAAGAGATGGAAAGAAGAGAAGGATAAAGCTGACGAGGTAACGCTTGTACAGAACAAATGGATAGGAGGACAGATACTACACAAGCTAGATGGGAAAATCATTGAGGAAGTAAGGCAAAAGGAAGATCAGGACAAACAGGATAGAAAAGACAGAGAATGAGAAAAAAGAATAAGGGAAGATGAGCACAAAAGAAAGAACAGACAGCGGGGAAAACAGATGTATCAGGAGGAGCACCAAAAGAAAGAAGAAACAGCAGAGAAGCAAAGAAAGTATGACAACAGGCAGAGGGAAATAGAAGAACAGGATAAGCAAGATAAAAGAAAGCAGAGATGAAAGAGAGTTAGATGGGAGGCGACAAAATAAAGAGAATTAGATGAAGTATCAGAATGTAAGAGAAGACAGCAAGAGCGTGATACTGACCTCATTCAAAAGGAGTATATGGAGCCTAGCCCAACAATATGATGGGACAGAATGGAAGAGTTCCTCCTGTTAAAGGGAGCTACGTCAGGGTCCTATAAAGTGGCCTTAGAAGAGAACTTTCATATAGGAAGTATCAGAGACAGGATCGATAAAGCCTATCAAGAATTAAAGGACGGTAGCAAATCGGGAAGCCGAGGGAAGGAAGATCAACCCCTAGTCTTAAAACCATGAAGCAAAGAGGAAAATCTGTTCAGCTTTGAGCATAGAGCCTTATCGTTAGATAAGGCTGAAGGGGATGAAAGTCACACTAGCTGGGGATTAGACATGTCAGACGAGAAGGAATCCTTCTGTGGGGAAGAGGGAGGCGGTGCATGTGCCCCAGAGGAAAGCCTGCAGGCAGACAAAGAAGTGTAATGATCCGATCTAGAGCAACCTAAGGATAGGACACCAGATCCCATAGCATATCCAAAGCATCCCAGAGGACGATCGTATAGTGAGAAGGGAGAATCACTGCCATATGAGAGCAGATTAAGATCGTTGCCAGGGAGGAGGTGATCAGGAACCATTGTCCCTACTATGGATAGGCAGACGATGGGAGCCGATTGCGGCTTAGTGTTTACGCAGTTTCCCTTATTGGAAAAAGGGGGAGCAAGACCACAGTATATTCCATGGCCGCGTTAAATGAAATTAGTTCAGAAAAAAATGTCAAAGTATACCATAGACAGGCTGCTATTGACAAGCAAAAGAATTACTGAGAATAAAACAGCTAGCAGTGGGGACATCGCAGGGGAATAATCAGCGTCCGATGAACCAAGGAGGGAATGAGTTCATGCCACGAGGTAGTGGCATGGGCTATAGAGGAAGGGTTGGTTTCCAAAGCCATCAAAGTGGGTTTCAGAACGCACAGAATGAGAATCAGAATGCAGGGGGATTCAATCAAGAAGGATTGATCAGATGGGCTCCTCCTGTAATTTGGACTTGTGGGATGACAGGGCAAATTACATGCGTGTGTGAGAGACCAGGATATGTAAAGAATTTCCAATTCCCAAGAGGGGGGGGACTGCTGATCACGTAGCATATAGCTCACAACCTAGCAAAGGGTTCACCCAAGATCAGACAGTGTATCAGGCACAAGCGCTGCAAATGCAACAGGCACAGCAGCCACAGCATACACAAATGAATCCACTGCAAGGGCAGTCACAGCATGCCCCTATTCAGTCACAGCAGTATGCAAGCATGGGACAATTACTGACACCCAGAGTAGGGGGTGTCACTGTAGTGGGAGGGAATCCCTTTACAGGTACGGGGTTATGCATTTATCCACAGTAGGACAGCTCACAGGGTGACTCGATGTGTTCAGTACTATCAGTGACACCATGGGTTGATGTGACGATAGAAGGCAAATCCTTTTCTTTTTTAGTAGACACTGGGGCTACTCGTTCATATATATGAGAGGAAAAATATCCAATGTCAGGATTTGGCATAAATGCTCAGGGATTCTCTGGAGCTACAAGTAGAGTTCATTTTACTGATGAATTACCAGTCTCTACAGGAGAGTGAGACATGGGACATGTCCGCTCCCTTGTATTCATGACAGACACCAGTTAACATTTTGGGAAGAGATTTGATGACAAAGCTTAATATGGCGATTACTTTTACTGACAAAGGGATAGTGTGTTTCACTCCTGGAATACACTACATGAACATGGGTGGATTTATATTGGTGTTCACAGGGCAAGTGGCTCTGCATGGCATACCAATAGAACCAGAAGGTTTTCTTTATGGGGTGAGCATTCTATTGATATGGCTACATGGCTTGGTGGGAAGAACTATGAGGATACCTGATGAATTCTTGTTTAGACGCAGAGACCCGTGGATGAAGAGGGGGGAAAGACTATCCCTCTAGAATTAGATGCAGCCATAGTACGAGGGGAAATGGTGATGCTTGAAGGAACGGGTGATGAGGGTAGACCATGGAAATCAGTGATAGCCAATGAAGAAGGATGCAGATTGACTGGCATTTCTGATGACATGTTTTGAGATGACCCAGCAGATGATGAAGTACTGTTCCCTATGAGCATTACATATTGGATTGGAAAAGAGAAAAGGAAGATCCCACTGTGAATGGCAATAATGCAGCAGTTGCCAGCATTTTTTTACAAAGACTTGGAGAAGGTGCCAAGTGTTTTATGGACTACATGCCCTTATGATGTAGGCCTATTAAAGGGAATAGGGCAAGTCAAAATAAATCTGAAGCCAGGGGTGATTTTACCTCGAGCTAGACAGTACCCCATATCTCGAGAGGCTGATGAGGGCATTTTTAAGACTATTTCAGCACTGGTGGAACAAGGTATTCTGGTACCATCAGAATCATCGTGTAACACCGCAGTGTCACATGTGAAAAAATCAAAGGGAGGGCCGTGGAGATTTATACAAGATATGAGACTGGTTAACCAGATTGTAGAAGCAGAGTTTCCTTTAGCTCCTAATCCAGCGACGATAATATGTAGTATCCCAGTAGAAGCTCGACATTTCATGGTGATCCATTTGACAAATGCGTTTTTCTCAATCCCGTTGCACAAAGATTCACAAGACTTGACTTCATTTACGTTTTGTCAGACTCGCCTTAAACATACTTGGCTGCCACAAGGGTGCTGTGAGTCCCCATTGATCTTTAAGAGAGTCCTACAGATGGACTTAGGCAATATTGATGTGAAAAGTGTTGTGATACAGTACATAGATGACATTTTAATTTGTAGCACTACAGAAGATGAGTGCAGACAGGACTCTATTCAGTTGATGACTATTTTAGCAGACAAAGTAGACAAATAGATGGTTCAGTATTTTCAAGAAGAGGTGTTATACATAGGACAGTTGATTTCACATGAGGGAAAGAAAGTGACACATGAGAGAGCTGTGGCGATCATGAAAAATGCAAAACCGCGTACGGTAAAGCAGATGCAACAGTTTTTGGGGCTCTGTAATTATTTTAGAGCCTGGATGTTTGACTACAGTTCGTACACAGGACCCTTTTTGCAGGCTTTAGAGAGCACAGGTAGACCAGGAGAAAAGAGAATGGACTGAGCAGGTGGAGGAAGGTTTTGAAGAGTTGAAGAAAGCAATTTGTACAGCTCCTGTTTTTGGAATTCCCAATTATACTGAGAGCTTTTCTTATTTATGCACACAAATGGGACAGTTATGACAGCAGTGCTTACACAGAGGACTACTTTAGTCTACAAACCTCTGGCATGTTATAGTGGAATTCTAGACCCAGCTATGAAGGGACACTTTCCATGCAAACAGTCATTATACTTTCAATGCAAGCAGCCGCCGTGTTCACAATAAAGAAATCGACAAGTATTGTAATGGCTGCTCTATGGCGCTTTTTGCAGAACATGCTTTAATTGCCATTTTAGAGAAACCCAAAGGTACATTGACATCCCAGAGAGCGTCTACTTACGAAGTGATGATTTTGAACCCTGCGATAAAACTTGTCAGATGTAAAATAGTGAATCCTCCCACATTTGTAGCTGAGCCAGTAACCAAGGGAAGCATGTGCATGATTGTTCAAACTATGTTGAATTCCATGATGATATACCTTGCATAAAAGAAAATGCGCTGAAAGGAGGGGAAATTCTCTTTATTGATGGTTCTTCAAAAAGTGATCAAATTAGTGGAGAAAGGCATTCCGGCACTGCAGTAGTGAGGCATAGAGTGAATGGCGAGTTTGAAACAGTAGCAAGTGCATGACTACCATCTCGCTTTTCAGCGCACGCTGCAGAATTGGTAGCGCTTATTGTTGCACTCGAGAATCGTGAGGGCAGGAAGTGATGGTGTACAGTGACTACGCCTTTGTGATGTCAACCGTATACGCAGGGCTAGCATGTTGTAAAAGGAGGGGCTACCTCTGAGGGGACAGCACTCCAGTGCAGCACGCATCTTTATTGGACAGACTTATTAATGCTCCCAGTAGCCATAGTGGTTGTTAAATGCACCGCTCATACTAAATATACAGACTTTATTTCTTACAGGAAAAAAGCCGCAGAAGCCAAAAGGGGTACATATTCACCAGATATCTTAACTTTTGATACTCCAGATGTAAAAGAGAAGGTGGTCATGCTTATGATAGTAAAGGAAGAATTTAATAATTTATCGGGAGCTCAATTAATGGAGATTCAAGGAATTGCACTACAGGAAGAACAGGAATTGTGGAAGCAAACTGGGTGTTCCTTATCCTCCACTGAAGCATTATGGATACAGGACAGCACTGGAAAGCCAGTGATGCCAGTAGCATTGTTAAAGGTAGCTCTTGCCCGGCTGCATTACCCTGCGCATGTAACTGGGGAAAGTCTTGCTGCAACAATTGCAGAAGACTGGTTTATTCCAAATTTGTTAGAACACGTTGCATTTTATGTAGTAAACTGCATCGTATTTCAAAGGTTTACCACGGGGCACACACTGCGAACAATTAGAGGAGTAATTCCTCGACCAAATGGTCCTTTTCAGCATTTACATATTGACTATGTTGATATGCTGCAGATGTGTAATGGATACAGGTATTTTACAATGGTCGTGTGTCACTTCTCCAGGTGGATCAATGCAGGTTCAAGAACACATCATGACGCCACTTGCACAGCAATGTTTTTAGTATGTGAAGACTTTCCAAGATGAAGTGCTGAGATCCGATAAGGGGCCACATTTTGTCAATGTAGTGTTTCGGACAGATAGGACTATTGTTGAGTATGGAGCACAAGTTTTCTTCTGCTTATCACCCGCAAGCGAACAGGATATGTGAGAGACTCAACGGCCTCCTTATGGAAAGGATTTTCAAACTTAAACTGTAGTTAAAAAAGGGATGGTTACATTTCCTGCCCTTAGCTTTATGTGCCCTAAGTAATCAGCCTGGTTCGGACCATCACCTCACCCCCCATGAACTAGTGACAGGAAGGTGAATGAGAATGCCTTTGACTCCTCCATCGAGGAGTAGAAGTGATGCCCAGAGTACAGCAAAAATGTTAGGCAATCAGTTACGCAAATATGACATGTATGACCTCTAGGATCATTCGCTTTTCAGATCAACTGAAGCATCAGGGGGGTTGGTCTCAGAACACAGATAAAAACCATTCAGTAAATGGATCAAATGAACTATTATCAGCACCCAGACTATTTGGTGGCAACACCATGCGGATCAGAAACTTCACTAGGAAGTGGGAAGAGCCAAGGTTTGAGGGCCCATTCATTTTTGAAAATGTTACTCCCTCAGCAGTAAAGGTCCAAGGCAGACAAGCGTGGATCCACCTACATGACGTTAAGCTATACGCTGGCGAGACTGTTGCACCCCCAACTGTCAATCCAGAAGCAAGACAAGAATTATTTCAGCGTGTGCAGACTTGTTCGATGACAAAGAAGAAGGACAAGGCCACCAGTTGATTAAAAATGCAAAAGTGCATTTGGACTATGACTCACCCTGGACACTCCTTGTAGATATTATAGCAGGCGTGCAACCCATCCCAAGAGTCATAGAGATCCTTTTTGAATTTGGACTTTAGAGAAATGCCAATGTAGCATGATTATGCCTAAACGACAACACTTGATTAAGAACTGGAAATGTGAGCAGTTCCCAGACTTGTTTCTCACCGAGTTCTTATTTGGGTAAAATCTCCAAATCCATGGTACTGTTAGAATGAAATGCCCACAGACTCCTACTTGCTGTGTTTGTGTTTATCCTTCAAGCTTATCCTGCTCTTGTCAGTAGAGACGTGGATATTCACACTTTTTTGTAGGATCCTAAAAATGGCCCAGTGATTAGAAGGCTACTTGTAGCAATACTAAGAGAAATATTATTACTACCGGATTCATTGTAGTTACTTGACTGACTGTGTTTTCCTTCCTTAAACATTTGCAGTAAAAATGAGAAATATTGAAAGTGGCACAATTTTTGGGGGAAATGAGCGAGCTCAACGAGTTTTGAGATTCTGCAATGGTGGCGATTAATGTGTTGATTTATGTATGTGCCACCATACTTTGTGTCTTTCTAGTTCTCCTGTTTAGCATTCCCTATTATCTTGATGCTCCTTTTGAGGTAGAGGCTACTATGGTTCCCCCCCTACTACAGGGACTACTCTTGGTTTGCTTACTTCCACTGAGGTAGATGTTCCCATGATTCTCACCACAAAGCGAACTCTTTTTGATATACTTCATTGGTATTATGTAAACCGTGCATTGGGTAGACACAAGAGAAATGCAGAGGAAGATGATAATGGAATATAAACATATCTAGATAGTACAGCACACTTGGGTAATAACATGTGGTAAAGACACATGAAAAAGGTGGGAGGGAGAATGTCTAAGGAGAGTTGTTATGTTTGTGCTCTCATACCCTATGCCATGGGTCCTTCCAAATTGTTTATAGCCACTGAAGTACCAGTGCAAAAAGCTAATTGCATGACTCATCTCACACTCTGCATAACAAGAGGACAGTTACAGTGCTGAACAGCATCCTTGGTATGGAGGACTAAAGCGATTAATGAAAGAGAAGATAATTATGTGCAAGATTTGAAGAGATGAGGGAAGCCACAAACAAGGAATTTAGTAATAAGATATGAACAGCATGGAATGAGCAGAGCAGGCATCAGAAGGGAAGAAAACAAGATGCTAAATTGTCAAGGCAAGAATAAAGAAGAGATAAGGAGATGTTGGGAAAGATGCCAATTGCAAATCAAGGGAACAGTTCTGACTCCAGAAGGATGGGCTGATGGGTTGATTGTGTGTAAATCAGCAGCATTAACTGGATTTTTTGAGCCAGTTATAGACACTGAAGAGAATAAATGCAAGAATCACTGGTCGAAGATTACAAAGTTGTTGACTTGGGTCGACGATAAAGGAGAACCGTTGCAGATAATACTTCTAGCAAGTGCATCCTTGTGTTTCAGAAAAAATGGTATGAGGAAAATTGGAGAGAATCGCAAGTGTGGCCAAATTTCTGATGTACCAGGCATGAAGGATAGAACAGTTGTCTTAATGGACCACTATTGGGCATGTGGATCCAGAGCTTACATGAAGCTGCCCAAAGATTGGGGAGGGGCGTGCTCTATAGTGCTTATCCATGTTCCAGCATTAGTGATTCCTAAGCGTGATCTGAATATTGGAGAGTTTCCAAAAACCTATGCCCATTTGAGGAGGAGAAGATCACTCAAATTCCTCAATTGAATGATGAGGGAGAATTACTTTTCAGCTAAGTCGTTAGAAGCCTTTGACGCTATCCCATATGAGCACAGGCTGTTCAGCCAGACTTCAGCAATATTCACCATTATCTTTATGCCAGGGATCCAGATGACGGCCAGTGCAAAGTGGTTGCAAATCACTCACTGGGAGCTCCTTCAGACGATCAACACTACCATAAAGGGAGTCAATGCTATCAAAGAAGAATTGAGGGCCATAAGATTGATGACCCTCCAGAACAGATATGTCCTTGATATGATCACAGCAATGCATGGAAGAGTTTGCTCCAAAATCGGGCCATCAGGTTGCAAGTTCATACCTTTTCATGACAAAGAGAATGGGACCTTGGCAGGGGCCATAACGGTGCTGACAAAACTGCATGATCAGATGGAAGATGAGACAGAAGACATTGCAGATGACAGTTGGTTTGCGTCCATTTTCTCATGGGTTCCACAATGGATGGAAAACATTTTCAAGTTCCTTGGAGCAGTATTAGTGATGGTGATGTTTGGAGTCTGTGTGATCAGGATAATAATCACACAGTGCATGACGACAGCACAGAAGGCAGTAGGAATGAAAATCATGATTGATGTTGAATCAGGGTTTGGACGCAAGGAGCTGACAGATGAAGGAATCAGGAAATATATAGAGAGTAGCATCCTAGCACCTGAGAGAACAAAACTGCATCCAAGAAATCACCAAAGGTATATAGAAAGATGGGTCTATTGTCATGGCCACAGGCACCAGAACACAAAAACTACCCCATCTAGCGATGGGGGCAATGGGTCACTTGACTCACTTATGTCCCTTTGGGACCCAAAAACACAGGGGCCCTGGATGGACTCAGTCCTGTTGCCTTTGGCACCAGGCTCATATAGAGATGTGAGCAGGAACACTTTATTTCAGTGCAGGAGTGTTTTTATTTTACAAGAACTTTCCAGGAGCTGATGCATCCTCATCTGCTGACTCATTGGGTGTGGCTCCCTAGGCCTGGTCTTCATGTGCTAACAAATCGGGTGGGGCAGGCAGGCTGAACCTGGTGGGCGTGACTTCAGAAGCTCAGCTATATAAGCTGCTCCATCCTTAAGGCCAGTGCTTCGCGTTTCTGTGCCCTTGCGTGCAACGTGATGCTCACCGCCACTTGGACCACTTTACTTATCTTTAGCAGGCGTTCTCCTGCATACTCACCTCCAGGAAACTGGTGCTTCATCTACAGGCTCATATCCTGACATCCAGTCATTTTGACCCCGAAACCGCAGCACTGCGCTCCACATCCACAAACTCGGATCCTGCGAAGAAGAAGAAAGACAAGGTTAGAACATCCATCCTAGGGCCGCGCCGCATTTGAACCCCGCGTGCCCCCTAGTTAACAACTTACTAGCTACTGTACCGCTGCAGCTTTGTTCCTTGTTCCCTCCGGCTGCCACCTCGAGCTCCCCAGCTTCTGCCGGGCCGGCAACATCACCTGCAAGGGAAGAAAGCAAAAGAGCAACCATCAAAAGTGGAACGGACAGCAATACAAGACAACAAACTTTACAATACAACAAAAACAGATGAGGAAAGACAAAGGCAATCAGGAACACTTACCTAAAGTATAGTGGCTTAGTCACATCAGGAGTGGACTACCACGTGCCAGGGACCAGTGAAGGAACTCAGTCCAGATCATACAAGCGCCCCTGCCAGAAGCAGCAGGACGGAATGCTCACCAAAACTAATCAACAGGTGTGCTTTCAAGGGACAGCGCATCCCACGGTACAATGGTTTGGGAGAAGGGGTCTGGAAGGGGATCAGGCACACAAGCTGGCATACTCATGCCCCCTATTCTCCACGCAGGAGCAGTCCCGCGCAGCATCACCTATTACCACCAGCACCACATAAGCGCAGAGGGCGAAGTCGGACCCGAGCGACCTCAGCCCCAGGAGGGCTGCAACTGTGCCCCAAAGCCTCCTCAGAGACCAGGTGAGCATATCATCTATTTTAATCTGAATGGACAGTGCAGCTACATGACCTGGAGTGTTGATGAACATGTAAAATCAGCAGGATCCCTGAAGGGAGTAGTAAACATCCCAAAGAGGAATTTATTCAAGAGAAGAAATCCAGATGTGGAGTCTGGTGAAGGAGTGGTTGATGAATCAACCACAGAGGGGATTGTAGAGGAGCAGCTGAATGACTCTGCAGGAAGTCCCACCCCCATCCTTCCTATATGTTGGAAGCCAGAGATCGCGACATGCACGACACTAGTGATGGTGCCTCTTCCATGGAGAGCCTTTGAGAAAAGGTATCCATTGAGAAAACCCTATTTGATGTATTCCCGTAGAGATGGCAATCTCTTGGAAGCGATCCCCGAAGGAATATGAAAATGAGAAAAAGAGAAGTTGGTGATGTCACAAGAAGCAAGCGTGACGCACTAAGAAGAGTGGCTGAGTAGACCTTATAGAATCTGATGACGAAGTAAAGAATCAAGCAAAATTTCATGTGCGAAGGGAATATTATACATGTAAAAAAACACTGCTGAAGATGCAAGCCATTTTATAACTGTACAGATGCAGCAACGCAAGTAGACAAATAATCATAAAGGCTGGCTATGCGTAGTGAATAGACTGCCGGCGGTGTCACCACTATATAGAATCTGAACATTGTAAGTGATTGCAATCCGGCACCCACCCAAGTCAAAGCCCAGCATGTAGTGTACAACTGAAACCCTTATTTATTTTTGTCTATAAGTTCAATATTCTGAACGATATACCACTCATATCACACCCTTCTCCTGGAACCCCCCCTCCGCCGGTCACACTGAACCAGGAATCAGGCTGGTTTGTAAAGGTAAATATTTATTTATGTATTGTAATGTTATCACAATATGTTTTAATGGGTAAACAACAATCACCAATGGGGTGACAGAACGCTGGATAATATCTTTAATACACTAGGAATAAGTAATAATCAAAACAAATGCAGCACAGAAAATAATACTTTTGAGTGGTTTCAGATCAGATACCACTATGGTTAGAGGTTCCCCCTGCACCACCCTTCAACACCCAATAGGCAATGCCAAGAGATGGGAGGAGAGAGCAGGTATTCAGGAATGGCACAAATCAAACAGAATATCAGTCCCAATTCCCCCTTCCAACACAAGAGAAAAACGGAATTAACTTTTCAGCTCACAGCATGGCTTAGAAATTGTCTTTTAGAATCGACTGCGCAAAAACACCAAATATGGTCAAAAATACTTAAATAGTTATAAATTCTCATGGCAGCCGTTTTGAACAGTTGCACACAAGCACAAGCAATGATTTAGTCCAAAGGAAACATTTGAAATCTTAAAGTTCAAGTTAGAAGCAGTTTAGAGCTATTTCACACGTGTAAACCTTTCAGATTTTGAAAACCGCAGCAAACGTTTCCTTGCCGAATTTTTGCTATAACGGGAGAATCGCACTGATTGTGCCGTTTGGGGGTTCTATGGATAGCTATGGATGTTAGCTACAAGTAGGGGTGGAAATTTCGTTTCTATCATACAAACTGAGGGAGTTATAGAGGTTTTAGTAAAGGTCGTTTTTGCGAGATAGGCGTGAGAATGGAAAACAGAAATGCACTTTTGAAAAGGACAAATGGGTTTGCTTACACTAGAGGATGACTATGAAAAAGCGAATACCACACAGGGATCTTACAGTTACGTGATCAGTGTAACCCGCCTTCTGAGGAAACTCGACTTCTTCCGATGAGAAAAGCGTCAGCGCAAAGATAGTTCTAACAATACTAGTTCTGAATGAACGAGAGGATGGGTTTGAGCTAGGGATAAGACAATGCAAAGATACTCCTAACAATACTGGTTCTGAATGAAAGATGGGATGGGTTTGAAATAGGGATAAGACAATGCAAAGATACTCCTAACAATACTGGTTCTGAATGAAAGATAGGATGGGTTTGAAATGGGGATAAGACATTGCAAAGATACTCCTAACAATACTGGTTCTGAATGAAAGATTGGATGGGTTTGAAATAGGGATAAGACAATGCTGGAATACTAAGGGCCACAGTTCTTCCTATTAATACTCACAGGATAAATTATTAATTGGACCGTCCCCTCTGGTCATTGGATTGGGTCTGGTCTAGGAAAGACAGCACATCAGGCACGGTACTGGATCAGCTAGGCCGGTCGCCGGGTTTGCACAGGATCTGCCCTCTTAGTCGGTGAGTATTGGAATCAGCTGGATGGCGAGTTCCTCAGGCAAGTCTAGAGGTAGCAAGCCAGAGGATTTCAGGATAGTGGTTCAAAAGGCCTTTTCACACCACAAAGTGCTTTACTGGTTGGAAAGAATACATTTGAGGATTTGGGCCTTGCTGGAAATCAATAGTTCTCTATTGCTGGCAAGAGTCTTGGCCTCTGGATCTGGAAGAATATTAAAGTTGGATGTAGGATGCTGGATCAGAATGCTTCGCCGGAATCAGGAAAGTGAGTGGATCTGTGAGTCCCTATGTGTTGTCAGCTGTCTCTATTTATCCTTTAAAATGACATCACAAAGTGGGTGTATGGGCCAGCTTAGCTAAGCTTGCCTCTATGAGCTGGGATAAGACCACACTTCATCTCCGCCTTGCAATTATTTTTTTTTTGATAAAACATTTTTATTGAATTTTGACATAACCAAAACGGCCACCAAAACAGGGGCCAAGAACAACAAAACAACAAAAAAAGAGGGGACAACACATTAAGAGCACTCCAGTACAGCTTCTTCAGTCATGTGTTTACATGGTATTTTGGTATCTCACATCGCCAAGGGTCGTGGGCCACCCGTCCCACCCACCTTCTGTTCATGTGGCGGCCACCACTGCTTCAGGAAGTCAAGGCCCAGTCTCTTCCCATTTCCCCCATATCTTGGATGCTTTATTCGGGCATCCTCTCGCGCAATAGACTCGGTGCTCCGTCATGGCACATGGTTCCATGTCGAGTATCCATTGTTCCAGTGTCGGAGGGTCAGGCGCTCCCCATTTTTGGGCAATGTTGCATTTCACTAGGGCCATGGCAGTGTTCAATAGCAGTTTTTCCCATTTATTGGATTCAGACATGTCCGGTACCCCCAATATTAAGACCTTCGGATCTAGTTCAACAGGACAAGTAAGGGCTTTGGACAATTCCGTACAGCATGCAGTCCAATAGGCACGGATCCGAGGGCATGCCCACAGGATATGATAGAAGGTGCCTTCCTCCTCTCCACAGGGAAGACAGTTCAGACTAACTACTCTCCTCCAGCCATATAAAAGAGTTCAAGGGTAGTACACCCTATGCAGGATTTTAAGTTGCACCAGTCTAAGTCTGGAGGAGATCGCTACCTCCCGTGGGTGCATTAGGACCTGGATCCAGTCTTCAGGGTCTAGTTCCCCCACCTCCCTTTCCCATTTGGCCTTTAATCCCAATAGCTCGGGAGTCGCGAAGGAGGTGATAGCGTTATAGTGAGTGGATGTACATTTGCTGGGGATATACTTGGGAAGCATATTGCGTTCGATCGGAGTGTAGTCGGGAATTGAATCACCTGGAGGCATATGGGTTTGGAGGGCATGGGTCAGTTGTGTAAAGTGGTACCGCTCGGTGTTGGGCAGTTGGAATCTACCCTGGATGTCTTCAAATGAGGTTAGTTTCCCATCTTTTAGGATATCTTTAATTCTAAGGATTCCCGCTCTTACCCAGCGCGGCCATGGTTCAAATTTCTCAATTTCCTTCAGATTGATGTTGTGCCATAGGAGTTGTGCTGCTGTTATTTTGTCTTCCCACCCAACAAACACATGTGCCTGCCTCCAGACCGTAGTAATGTGAGCCTTAATTGTGAGCGGGGGGGGCCTACCCGGAGATTGGTACAGTTCCTGCAACAGGTCCGTACCTTGTATGGGTTCCACTTCTGCCCTAAAGTGAGGTAGTGCTCGATGCCTGTGAAGCAGGTCAATGACCACCGAGAGTTATGTAGTAAGTCTGGAGACGGGGTACGCCTATCCCACCCTCCCAGACTGACCTCTGCAAGGTACTTAGTGCAATACGTGACCGGCCAGCCACCCAAATGAGTTCCCTAAGAAGGGTTTCTATACGATTGAATTTGGGGGCAGGGATCGCAAGCGGGGCATTCTGCAAAACGTAGAGGAATCTTGGTAGTGACATCATTTTAAAGAGCACGGCTCTCCCCATGAGGGTCAGAGGGAGGAGTGTCCAATGGTGGACGTCGTTGACCAACCTATCCATGATCGGCTGGAGGTTGTGTCTTGTGTATCTAGTGAGGTCAGGTGTTACCCAAATCCCCAAATATGTAAAGCCCTGCCGTTCGAGCCGGTATGGACAACTTGGTAACTCGGCCTGCTCCCCCCCCTTCACCGGGAACATTACGGATTTTTTCCAATTAATTTTCAACCCACTGAATTCCCCGTAAGTGACTAGCATTTGGGTTACTATGGGGCAGCTCCGAACTGGGTCAGCCAGGTATAGTAGAAGATTGTTAGCATAAAGAGATATGCGGTCTTCATGCCCTTCGGGCCATTTGAATCCCTTCCATGCTCTGCTTTGACGAAGCCACAGTGCCAGTGGTTCAATGGCGAGCGCGAAAAGGAGAGCGGAGAGGGGGCAGCCCTACCGCATGCCTCTACCTAAGGGAAAGGCTCTGGAGGTCCATCCGTTCACTTTGACTTGCGCCCGGATGTTTGTATAGAGCAATTTCACCCAACCTAGGAAGCTTTTTCCAAATCCCATACGGGCCGGCTCCGCCTTGCAATTTGAGTGATTGGATCAAGACCAGATGATGTCACATTTTATGGTTTACCTTGCAATCCTTAGAAACCTCCCTTTAGCCACTGGTCTCAAAATCAGATTTGATACTAAATGTACATTTCTACATTGGCCACCTTTATACAAACCACACCTAAAGATGCCATATTTTATGTAGCAGCTATTCTTCAAAACCCTGCAGCGGTGGGATCTTGCCTCAACTTTATACAGAATTGGTATTTTTCCCTATGAACACAATTTCCAAATTTTACGCACATTTTCACAACTGTGTGTTTAACATAGGGATGTGTGTGTAAATTTACACAATTCTAACCTTAATACATTTTGCATAAAACCAAATACATTGACATTCCTGTCTAGAACATGTCACATGGTTTTGCCACCTCTTAAAACTGAAACCGAAAATTAGATTAATAACTCTGTCCTTTTTATATTAAACACCAAATTGAATAATAATTTATGAGTCTTTTAAGAATTGTTCGTTGTTCACGTTTAGCAGCAGATGGTCCGCCCCTTTTTGTCTCCCTGCAGTCCAGGGGCATCCCCCTCCTTGTTTGTTCCTTCCAGGAGGCATTTAAAACCCCCTTCACACCTCCAGTTTCCTGGGCTGCAGCTCTGTCATTGTTCCTTCTCTTTCCATAGACAAGTCTGGGCTAACCAGCAATTAGCACCTCCCCGTGAGTTTCTGCTGAGAGGAAGGCCCTCCTTCTGGGAGAAACCTGTTTTTCCAGTTCTTGCAACTCAGCCAAGCTAATTAACTCCTTAAATCCAGCAAAAACCAAGTGTGTTGCATCAAACATAAATACATTTCTTTCTTAGCCTTAAAATCTTTGGGATCAAAAAACACAACTAATATCTGTATTCCTTTTTTGCAACAATCCTTTTTATGATTTGCTAATCCAGCAGACTTTTAGTTTTAGGTCCCCTAAAGTTTCATCAGTAACTCATCTGACAGCTGTCATTCAGGTAGCCACGGGTACTGCACCCAGATTTTGGCATGGGCTGTCAGTTTTCAGACAATCCAGTTTGTCTGAAGAATGTTTTGCTCTTCACATTAGGACTTTGTATGTTCACAATGTTTCATTAGATACATGAATTATAGCACCAGGCAAGATTGTGAATGTTGAAAAGTGTTGTGTTATGGGCATTTTGGAGTTTTTGGCAACAAAGCAAATGTCATTTGTAGGCACATTTTGGGATTTCACTTGCAAAGTGTTGCTTCTCTCTCTGCACTCTGTTTGCTGGTCATGGAGCCCACTGGCACATTTCTTGCCAGGTGTGTGCTATTCCACTGCACATGCACCATGAGTGGCAGGTTGTGCATCCCTCTTTTTGTGTGCTGAAGCACATGGTTTTTGTAGGTTTTTGGCACGCACAAGGGTTGTGCCGCCATTGTTGCAGTTTCTTTCACCATAACTGGCAGGGTGATGCCGCATAGCATTGCGGAGTGGGTCAATACATCCCACAGAGCCCCCATCCTGACTTGGTTTTGACCTCCTGTCAAGGGGAGGTTGGGAGATTGGGATGTTCTTTTTCTGTCGGTGTGGAGAACTTCAGTTGCTTCTCCCGTCAGTGCTCGAGGCGACCCGCTCTCCTCGCTGGTTCTGGTCAGTAGTATTGCTGGTTCTGGTCGGGCATATTGCTTGTTCTGGTTGGGCGTATTGCTGGTTCTGGTTGGGAGTATGGAATGGCACTCCGGGCTCCCTGGATCTTTCCTCCTGGTCCCTGAGTGGTCCTCTTGGGTAATCCGTTGCATGATTCTTAGTCCAGATGCTAGAAGATAGAACATAACATGGTTATGGAAATTTTTCCACTATTGTGTCCACACGTCACCTGGGGATGTGAGCAGTGGGAAAGACACTTGCATTGGTTATAATTGACAATATTCCCCATCTATGTTTAATAATGGTCTTAACACTCTTCTTGCACATACATGGTGAACATTTAGTGATTCTTCTATGTTTCCGGATTTTCCCCCTCTGGGTTTCCAGTTGGCTCCTCTATTTGCCGCAAAGTATGCCTGGGATGGCAACTCTTCAGCTGGTTTATGTGGACCCACTTGTCTTCCCCTTCTGCCAAACTGCCTGTGGGGATGCAGATTCTGTAGGCGACTGGTGAGATTCTGCCCACAATTTCAAAAGGACCCTGCCAAGTTGGGAGGAATTTGCGCTCTTTGGCTTGGTTCCTTTGGAAATTGTACAAGTAGACCCGGTCTCCTACTTGATATTCTTTTTTTAGTTGTCTTAAGATCATGGTGGGTCCTCATACTGTCTGCCGATCTTTCTAGATTCCGCCGAGCATAGGCAAAAGCATGTTGAAGGTGTGTTTTCAGATTCTCAACATACTCCTAGGTTGTGGAGGCATTTATCAAGGTTTGCTCTTGGGTTCTGTAGAGCAGATGCTGGGGTAGCACCATCATTCGTCCAGTCATCAGCTCAAATTGAGACATTTTTGTTGCAGAAGAAGGGGTAGATCTGATGGCCATCAGGACAAGGGGTAATCAAATGTCCCAACTTGGCCCAGAATCAGCCACAAACCTTTTTAATATTCTCACAATATATGTATTGTACCTCTCAACTCCACCAGAGGACACAGGTAGGCAATGTGTAGTTTCCTTTTGACCCCAAGTATCTCCCACATCTTTGTCATCACTTTGCTAGTGAAGTGGCTACCTCGGTCTGACTCAATCCTTTGGGGGTAGTCCAAAACGCCCGAAGATGTGATTGATCATCAGGGCAGCTGGTGTTTCTGCCTTGCAATTTGGGGCCGGGAGACATTCCACCCATTTAGTGAACAAGCATGTTACAGTCAACATGTACTTGTTCCCACTAGAGGAGCGTATCGCGGGCCCGATAAAATCGACTTGTAAATCTGACTAAGCAGTGCCATCCCCCTCTTTTGGACTCTTTTGGAGTGGAGCATTGTGTGTGAGTGATGTTGGCTGAAATTGTGCACACACAAGACCCCCCTTCAAGTATTGGTCGAGGTCCTGCCCCATGTGTGGCTAGTATGCAACGTCTCACAAGATTTCTAATGTCGTATGAAACCCCCGATGACCGGCTGTGGCCGCATCATCGTCGTGACTTAGCATGAGGCTTCGGAATGAGGTGGGGACCACCCACTGGTCATGGCCAGCTATGGATCTCCTCACCAATAACCCGTCTGGGATTTGGAACATTTTTGGACATTTCATCAACACTCTGAGGTCCTTTTTCCCAATGTAATCAGTATCCGTCAGGGGAAAGTTCTCAGGGTCCTCAATGTGTTGATAAAACTTACCAATTATTGGATCCCCTTTTTGAGCCGTAATCAAACCAGCATCTGGGGTCTCCTTACTCCATTGTGCAGTTGAGAGTTCATTGTGAGCATTTGTCTGGGACCTAGTGTTAGCAGTGACCTGGATTTTCCCCAACAGGTACTCTCTCGATCTCAAGGAGATCCCCTTGGATGGCTCCGGTTTTGACCAGCTGATCAGCTAGGTTATTTCCAGTTTTGTCTGGTCCCTCTACTTTAGAATGACCCTTGATGTTTTTGCAGTAGATGGTCATCCCAATCGAGGTGACCAGATCATCAATATTTTGTATTCATTTTCCATGTTTTAAAGGATTATTATTAGCACATAGAATGCCTCTGGTTTTCCAGATAACCAGGTGCTCCACAAAACCGTTCCGTACATAATCTGAATCAGTGATTATGACCAGTTTGTGGAGTTGGTGTTGGACAGCAGTGAGGATGGCTTGATGCACAGCCATCAGCTCTGCCACCTGACTACTTCGGGGACCTATTTTGTACCCAGCGGAGGGTTCTGGGAATCATTCATCCATGCATTCCCCACGCTGGCTGTTAGGGAGAATTCTCTGTTTAGGCTGAATTTCCTAACCTAGTGAGTCCCCCAGCAGCTTTGCTGGATTTCTGGAGTTTGTTTTTTTTCATCCTGCCAAGAGTGAGACCCTTTTCCTCCCACTCTTGGACATGAACGTGGTTGATTTCTTTGAATGTCAATGTGTTCTATGGGCTATGGGGTATTTTACTCCATAGGGCCTCATGTGTTTTGCTATATGTGTTACACCGCACCCTCTGTGCCGTAACACTGGGGTGTCCTAGAGGATCCCCACCATAGACTCCATACCCTGGGACTGACAACTGTCACCCAGGGCATGCAAAGTCACCATTGGCTTTACTAGACCTAAATTTACTAATAGAACTAGTACAAACCATCCTATTGTGGATGTACTAGTAGGGGTAATTCGATTACCCCGGGGTCTGTTGTTCGAGGGGGCACTGTCCCATCCCCCTCGTCGAGTTTTGGCTGGTGGCAGTGGATACTGCTTTTTATATTCGACCGCAAATATATTCCTATGGGATTCTTCCCATTGTTGGAGGCTAATACTTTTTCACATTAGTCTCTAACATACCGCCAGTTTATTTGTCTTAAATAAATCCACCGGTTGGTATTTTCTGCCAGAACTCAGTTTTTAAAATGGCTTATGTGTTCGCCTCTGTAACTCCGAACCAAAGGTCGAGCCCTTTGTTCCACTTTTGGCGGGCTTCTGCACAGAAGCCGTCCAGAGTGGTGCCATTCTGTCTGGGTACCACAGGGGGTGCGGGAGGGGGTTTAGGCACCCTGGACTGAGTTGCCTTGCCAACTCAAGTCACACTCTGGTGTGATTGGCCCGAGTGGTGAGCCGCCCCGCTCACCACTTAGCATGTTTGATTGACAGCTAGGCTGAATGAATGGGGGTTTTCTGCATAAAAGCAGGGCTTTTGGGACTGGAACGGCAGAAGTTGCCACAGGACCTAAGAATCCGACGAGGGTAAAGCTTAGCCGACCTGCAACGACGACACCTCCGGTCGAGCCCTGCTGAACCGACTCACCACTTCCCAACGACAGAGGAGATCTCCCTGCTGGAGAGTCTTCTTCCCCTGACTCGTGGGAACAACCAGTCCCTTGCTTTTTCTTCGCTTCCAGGACATCTAGTGGTCGAATTGCCCATGCTGAGCACCCCGGCAACCGGATAGCCACTAACCACTGTACCGCGACCAAAAGGTGGTGCCTTGTGACAGAGCACTCCGTGGCCGGTCTCTTCCCTGGTGGTGCAACGATCTTCAACTTTTCCTCGACGACGGGATCCTCTCATTTTCAGGAACAACTGCCCCCGCCGGAGCTGTCTCTTCACTTGCAAGGTACTGTGTCCACCTGGCTTCCCTTGAAACGGTTAGTGTGAGGTGTCTTAAATCCTTACCTTTCCACTGGGTCGCCTCCCGACCGTCTTAACTTTTGTTCTAAAACTGGTCCAACCTTTCTGTGACATTTTGCTACAAAGACTTGAAGTGCATTTCCACTGTGATACTTTTGGGACATTCCGCCTTGCCTCTCTCCGAGTGGGCCTGGCCTCTGAACTTTGTGATTTACAGTAGACCCTGCCTTACTTGCCTTGCGTTTGTTTCGTAAAAGTGTTGGTACTGATTTGGTTTCATACCCTGCCTTTTTCGCTCCCTTTCTAACGAATACTAGAGTGCCATGTAGATTAAAGCATTCACCTCTGTCTGCAAATAAGTGGTGCCTTTGAACCTAGACTTGTCGAAATATTGTTATGGGATTGATATATACTTATAGTAACTGTGATTGAAGTTGTTTGCCATATTAGTGCCAGTGTGTTTTTCATAGATGTGTTTTTAAATAAATAATTATATATCTTTACACCCAAGCTCTGATCAGTGTCTGCTTGTTCTACTGTGTAAATTGCCCTATCCTGTATACTCCAAATACGGCCTAACTCATATTGAGAGAAGTCTGACTGCTCAGCCACAGCTACCAGGTAAATCTGGGTGGTGCAGACTGCTACCAATTGGGTTTACTGGTAACTCCTGTAGACTTTTTGCACTGGTCCCAGAGGGAACTGCACAGGTTTCTGCCTAACACCGGCCACAAGTTCCTTTTCCCTGTTGTTGTCAACATGGTAGGAGCACCGATCCACATAGACAGTGGGCATTCCCTCACACTGGTCTTCTTCATAGACTTTGTGTGGGGAATTAAGGTATGCCTCCATGTTGTCCTTGATTTTAAGACTTTCATACTCGAGACAGTTTTCTCTGGCACAATCATGCAAGTCAGCCAGACCTTGCGCAAGGGGACTCTTCATGTTTTGGCCATATCTGACCTCCACAGGAAAGCCTTGCATTGACAGAATCCAGGAAGTAATTTGGGAATTACTCGCATTTCCGGCCCGGATTCTGTCACTTTGAAGATATTGCAAAGGTTGGTGTGGAGTCTCCACTATGATGTGTTCCCCCTGGATAAACGGGCAATAATTCTTCAATGCCCACACCGTTGCCAGGCGTGTCTTCTCACAATCGTTGAATTTTTCCTCCACAGAGGATAAAGTCTTACTCGCATAGGAGATTACTTTATTGACCTTGTCATGCTTTTGATATAATACTGCAGTCAAGCATGTATTTGAGAACTCTGTCTCCAAGAAGAACTCCAAGCTAGGCAAGGCACTTGTGAGAGGCTTCTTTTGAGTTGTCTTACTGCCTCGGCTTGTTCTGGACCCCACTCCCACTTGACCCCTCCTTCAACAGATGGATCAGGGGTCTCGTCCTAAATGAACTTTCTGCTGTAATTAGTTAGTCCAAGGAGGCTTCTTAGTTCCCGCAGAGTTGTGTGGTTTTTTTATTTTCTGGAGTGCTTCTACTTTCTTTTCCTGGGGACAGAGACCATCAGGAATCTCATGCCCCAAGAAATTGACACAGGTTCTGCACCACTGTGCCTTTTGGAAAGAGAGTTTTGCTTCGGCAGCCCTCAACTCTGTCAGAACATAACGGGTCTTCACTATGTGTTCCTCCACAGTTGAGCTTTTGATTCGAACATCATCTACATGGGCCAGGTTACCCCTTTCAGCCAAGTTGGGCATTGCCTTATGCAGAAAGATGTTGAATTCATTGCTGGAGTTGATGTATCCGAAGGGAGTCCGGGTCCAAGTGTACTGCTGCCTCCCTCGAAGGTAAAGGCCAACTTGTATTGGTCCTCCCTACTGACAGGTACAGTCCAGTACCCATTGGTCAGGTCAATGGCAGTGAATACCTTTGACCCTTGGATCTGGGCCAGCCCTTGGTCAATGTAGGGAAGAGGCCATCGGGAAGTATGGACCCGTTTGTTGAGCTCCCTTAGGTGAGCACAGAGTCTCCACTGGCCGTTTGGTTTAAAAATCCCCAGCACTGGATTATTGAAGGTGCTCTGGACTGGACGAATTATCCCACGTACTCAAGGTTCTTAATTATTTCAGTAAGGGACTCCATTGATGCGAGAGGAAAGCGATATTGCTTCACAAACACTCGAGTCATGCCAGGGTCCGTGGGCATTGTTGTGTGAATGTCGGTGCAACCACAGTCATATGAGTCCACCGCAAAGAGATCTTGAAAATCTAAGAAAACTTGTTTCAATTTTTGCTCTTGCTCCCGAGTCCCACAGGCATCAGCTAGGTTGACTCTCTCTTCAACCATCTGCCTGAAGCCTGGAAAGACTTCTGGTTTGGCTATCTCAGTGGCCTCCTCCAGCTGGGTGGAGAAGTCCCTGGTCAGAGTACTGGTTTGGACTGATGGCTTCAGGTGGGGAAGGCAGTCCTTGTGGACTTGAAAGATCACCTCATCCCTCCTGAAGTCACAGGTCACAGGCCCATGAGGGCAGAAAGAGTACACCAGGAAATTCCCCCCATGCCGGGTGAAGATCATGTCTGGTGTTGTGTCATCGTCGCTATCACTGTCAAAACAGTCATTGGTCCTATCAGTTCGTTACCTAAATCTATGGAAAAATGTCGGTCATCAACCGCCATGCCAATAATGGTGCCTGCGCCCATAGTGATACTCTTTAGGTCGCTGTTATTCACCTCTATTGGAATGGTGTCGTGTTCTATATTGACTAGTGGTGTTGGGTTTACCCCCAATCCTTGCTGTTGGAAATGAGCATTGAGATGAACATAGGCGTCAGGATTTTTCAGTTTCGGTCCTCTTTTGATTTTTACTTCCAGTGAGAATTGTCTGTTCGGTTCTTGGATGGTGACTTCCTCTCCAATCTGAATTTCAACTGCATATGGCAGCAGTTGAGCTGACCGAAATGCTTTCTCTGGGTCATCAAAGTCCATGGGATAACCCGCTAATCGGGACCAGGCTTTGAAGTTTATTAGGTCCACACTAATGGCAAAGCGATTGAGAATGTCACTGCCTAAATAAAATGCAGCAGCAACATCTTGCACGACCCAACAATTATGGACTAAGCTCTTGTTGCCTATGGAAATTTTGAGCATACACCTGCTAGGCAGGAGATGTTTGGAATTGGGTGTTTCCAGGTCCATTTCACATTTGTCTAACAGTTTAAATGGGGGAATGGCTGGATATTTTGGGGGTTTGCGGAACATGGCCTTGCTGATGAAGCTTTTACCGTTGTTCACACATACTCGGGCGAGAACAGAGTCCATCCCTTCATTTAAATGAATAGGGATCAACAACTGCTCTCCAATTATATGAATATCTGCTGAGCTTTGAGCTGATTTCTCATCATTTTGGACTATAGGAGTAGATTTTCTGATTGTGAATTTGTATAGAATTTCAGAGTGTTCCTGTTAGGGAGAATTCTCTGTTTAGGCTGAATTTCCTAACCTAGTGAGTTCCCCAGCAGCTTTGCTGGATTTTTGGGGTTTATTTTTTTCCTGCCAAAAGTGAGAATCTTTTACCCTCACTCTTGGGCATGATTTGAGTGTGTTTCTTTGAATCTAGATGTGTTTAATGGGCTATGGGGTCTTTTCCCCCATAGGGCTTCATGTGTTTTTGTGATGTGTGTTACACAGCACCCTCAGTGCAGTGACACAGGGGTGTCATAGTGACCCCCCAGTATAGACTCCATACCCCGGGACTGACTACTGTCTCCCAGGGCATGTAAAGTCACCATTGACTTTACTAGTCTTAAATTCTGAACAGAACCAGTACAAACCATCATATTGTGGACGTACTGGCTGGGGCAATTCAATTGCCCCGGGGTCTGTTAGTCGAGGGGGCACGTCTCCGTCCCCCCTGATCGAGTTTTGGCTGGTGGCAGTGGATACTACTTTTTATATTCAACCGCGAATATTTTCCTATGGGATTTCCCATTGTTTTAGGCTACTATCTTTGTTTAATTATTTACGGTAGCCTCGAACATACCGTCGGTTTATTTAATTAATATTAATTCTCCGGTTGGTATTTTTTGCCGAAACTTGATTCTAAAATGGCGTTTGTGTTCTCTTCTGTGACTCCAACCCAAGTCGAGCCCTTTGTTCCACTTTTTGGTGGGCTTCTCCACAGAAGCCCTCCAAAGTGGTGCGACTGTGTCTGGGGTACTTAGGAGGGGTGGAGGGGAATTTAGGAACCCTGGACTGAGTTGCCTAGGCAACTCAAGTCGCACTCCGTCCTGATTGGCCCAAGTGGTGAGCCGGCCGGCTCACCAGTTAGCATGTTTGAGTGACAGCTAGGCTGAGTGAATGGGGGTTTGCTGCATAAAAGCAGGGCTTTGGGGACTAGAACTTCAGAAGTCGCCACAGGACCTAGCAATCTGACGAGGGAGAAGCTGAGCCGACCTGCCACGACACCACCACCGGTGGAGCCCTGCTGGACTGCCTCACCACTTTTCCCAACGACAGAGGAGATCTCCCGCCAGAGATTCTTCTTCCTTTGACTGGTGGGGATAACCAGTTTCACCGTCTTTTCGCTTTCCCGATGTATCTCGTGGCCGCCTTGCCCGTGCCAAGCACCCTGGTAACCGGGATACCACGTTTTACCACGACCACGAGACAAAGGTACCACCTTTAACCGGAAAACTCAGCGGCTGGTTTCTGCCCTGGTAGTGCAACGACCTTCATCTTTCCTCCAAGTCGAGATCTTCTCTTCCCCTGGATGCGACACAACTTGCACCCACTGCCAGGAACAACTGCCACCGCTGGAGGATCCTTCCCACTTAAGGTACCGTGGCCTGCCTGGCTTCCCTTGCTACCGACTGTACGGGGTAGATTTAGCCCCCGGCTTTCGAACCTGGATTAGCCTGGGACACCTTGGCTAAACTTTTCTAAGCCTCTCCCAATGCTTTTCTGAACCCTCTGCAAGACTTTCTAAGCCTAGTGTAACTGTGTGATCTTGGGCGCATTTGTGCTCTGCTCTCTCTAAGAGTGGGCCCAGCCTTTGGACTTTGACTCACCAGTGACTTTTTTGCTCTCTGCCTTGCTAACAGTGTTCTGGAATCGTAGAGTGGTGTGCCTCTTCCTATTCTGTCTTTTTCCCTCCCTTTTTCACAAACTTATTAGAGTGCAATCTAGTTAAGCGCTCACCTCTGTATGAAAATAAGTGGTGTTTTACTGTGATTTTCTAATAGGGAAAAAGGGGTGTATATATCATAATAGTAACTGTGTTTAGAATATTTTACAATAAGAGTGCTGGAGTGTTTCAACTGTGTGTTTTTAAATAAATAATTATATACTTTGATACCAAAGCTCTGGTCAGGGTTTGCTTGTATTATTGTATCTGAGTGCCTATTGAGTATACTTTGCATACTGCCAAACTCTCTTGAGGGAAGTCTGACTGCTCAGCCACAGCTACCAGGTAAACCTGGGTGGTACAGACTGCTACCAAGTGGGTTTACTGCCAACACCTGTGGTCTTAAATCTTTTGCAGTGTTCCCTAAGGGAACTGCACAGGTTTCTGCCTAACAGTTCCCTTCCAGTGTGGAATGCCACCTTAGACTGGAAGGAAGGTTGATTTTCAGAAATAGAGAGGACTCCCCGTTACAAGTTTGTTGTCCTACTGCAATTACTGTCATGTCTGGGATTTGGTTATTCTGGAAACGGAATTCAATTTGGTCAGGTTTTTGTTCAACCATGTGGAATGTGCCATTTAAACTAACATGGTTGACGCTATGTTGTAATTGTATTGGTCAGTAAGTCTAGGTCCAGAGGACCTTGTTTACACAATCTATGAGGGGAGACAATCTATGCAGGATGTCATTCCCTAGTAAACATGGTGTGCCCTCTGGAGTCACAACTATGACCGGGTGCTTCACCTTGTGTCGATCAATTTTAATGTCTAAATCCACAGTCCCTCGACAGGTATTTCATTCCCATCGAAGTTCTGAAGTTGCCCAGGAAGAGGGGTGAGAGGGATTTGGTATTTCTCCCCCCTTCCCAAATTCAGCTGATCAATTGTTGTTCTCCTGGACCTCTCTGCTGCCTTCGACACTGTCGATCACCCCCTCCTTCTCAACACTCTTTCTTCCTTTGAATTCAAAGGCTCTGTTCTCAGCTGGCTTTCCACTTACCTTTCCTCCTGCTCTTTTGCTGTTTCCTGGGGAGGCCGCTCCTCTCCTACCCAGCCTCTGGAATACGGTGTACCCCAAGGTTCAGTATTTGGCCCTTTCCTTTTCTCACTCTATACTTCCCTCCTTGCCCCAGTTATCTCCTCATTTGGCATTTCTCACCATTTCTACGTCGATGATACTCAGCTCTTCCTTTCCTTCTCTTCCTTCTCTCCTGACCTCCACCTCAACCTCTCTTCCTGCCTTACTGCAATTAAAAATTGGATGTCTTCTCGCTTCCTTTCCCTTAACACCGATAAAACTGAAGTTGTTTTCTTCCCCCTCCCTCTCCTCCTCCTTTCATTCATTTTTCCCCTTCCAATCTCCCCATCTCTGACCACGCTCGCAACCTAGGCATTCACTTTGACTCCTCTCTCACCTTTTCCCATCACATCTCTCACCTCTTGTGCCTGTCGCTTCCACCTCTTTAATATACGCAAAGCCCGTCCCTCTCTCACTTTCCATGCTACTAAACTCTTGATCTCCTCCCTTATCTTCTCTCGCCTCTTCTACTGCTCCTCCTTACTCTTTGAACTCCCTACTTCTCATCTCGCTCCCCTTAAATCTATCTACCACTCTGCCATCCGCGCCCTCTGTCTCCTCTCCCCCCGTGACTCCATCTCTGCTTCCCTTTCCTCCCTCGACTGGCTTCCCTTTCAAGCCCAACTCAAATTTCAATTTCTCTGCCTAGTCTTTAAATCTCTCCATGGTCTTGCTCCCCCTTATCTCTCTTCCCTCCTCTCGTTCTACACTCCCTCCCGCTCCCTTCGCTCAGCCGACAACTTCCTTCTCACTGTTCCTCCTTCCCCTTGTGCCACATCCCACTTCCACTCATTCCATCTCCTAGCCCCCTTCATTGGAACTCCTTACCTCTCTCGCTCCGCTCTATTTCTACCTTTTCCTCATTCCGATCTTCCCTCAAATCTCTCCTTCTCCATCCCCCGCCATGAATCCCCTCCCCTAACCCCTCCCCGCTCTCCTCCCCCCTTGCCTTACCTCCTTGTTCATCTACGTCCCCCTCATCGCCCTCCCATTCTCAAGATCATCCCATCCCTTCCCTCCTCCTCCTCTTCCCCCCTCTCCCTCTCAGTTCTACTGCACTACTCTCCTTCTCCTCTCCAGTTAATTGCTCTACTTATTGTTTTGTTGATCTGATTCTCAGTTGTAAATTGCTTCCTCTGTTACTGTTATAATGTTAACTGTTATATGTATCCCATTGTTAATATGTGCAGCGCTTTGGTGTAAAGTGCTATATAAACCAAATAAATACAAATACAAAATCAAAGGCCCCTTTTCACAGAAGGGTGGCTTGGAGTGTACAATCCAGTGTACACCAGTGCCAAAATTGTACATTGCCCCTGTATTTGGACCGGGGCATAAAAGCTTCCCTCCTTCTCCTCAAGGGGGCAAAGATAATGCACATTTTTGGCAAATTGGTGGGTTCATTTCTTTGCTTTGGATTCTAACAGAGGGGTGATTTGGGCAGGATTCTGTTTGGGATCTTGGGAACCTGTACGAAAAAGGTGGTCATTGGATATGGGGGAAGTTTTGAGATGCCCTGGTTCTGATTCTGGCTGCCCCCCGTCCCCTTTCACTTTTTGGAGGCCGTCACCAGAATTGGTTTGAACAAGGGGATTTTCTTGCTGGTCATTCTCTGGTTTGATGGTGGGCGGTTTTAGCTCGGTCCCCACATCTACCCAGTCTTGATCAGGATCTCTTGGGACCCTTTTTTCTTTAGGAGGATTTCACCCATCCCTGAAGGAGAAGATCCTTTTCCCAGAATCCTTGGAGGACACCTCACCTTCAAATTGGAAGATTTGCTCCTCCTCCACAAAATGGGCCTTTTTCGGCTCTTTATTTCTCCTACCCACCCTCTGTTCCTTAGATTGCAGACTTTTGGGGGCAGGAGATTCTGGTTCTGGTTCTGGTTCCTGGGTTTCCAGGGGCTTTCCACAAGTGGGGAAGGAAGCTTCCTCTAAGGCTTGATTGGCCCTTCCCCCTGTGCCTCCTCCCTTGGAACCGGTGGGTTGTCGGTGTTCTTCTCCCGTCATTGTTCTGGAGCACCAGACCCTTGATTTGAGGAGTTCTGAGTTGCCATATTCATTGGAGGGTTTTTCTGCGCCCTCAACATGCGACCCAGATCCTGTGCCAACTTCTGGACCTGGCGCTCCAGTTGGGACCCCCGCTCTGGCTGGTACTGGGTCCTCTGGTCTACCCTTGGTTGATCACGGAAAGGGTAACTGTCCCTTCTCCCATAATACCCTTGGTTGGGATAGTTTTGGTACCCCTTCACCCTCAGCCTCCCCTCTCCCGGATTGGGCTGTCTGGGCTCAGGAAAGTGGGGAAAGAAAGAAGGGTTGCTTTGGGGGTTGAGGTTTGGCGGGTACTGGGAAATAAATTCAGCCCAGCATTTGAGGGATTACTGCCCTCCTGGGGAAAGTGAGGAGGGAAGTTTCCTGGGTTGGCAGCTGTCTGGTTGGATACCCCCCTCCCCACCCTTGAGCTGGAGGAGTCCACACATTGCCCAGGATGGGTCTATTGCCCTTGTAATGGGAGCTGATGTAGTCCGGGGAGTTAGGGGTCTCATTTGTGGGGTTACCTCCATGACTCCCTGTTTGGGATTGGCACGAGGGCCTTCTGGGTCTTGGGTTAGTAGGATTCTGCGCAGGAAGGTTTTTAGCCTCCCCCATCTCCAGATCTAAAATGGGGGCAACCTTCACCTCCACCACCTTAGCAGCAGAAGGGATATTGGTTGGTTTTGGGCTTTTGTTAGCACTTTTACTCTCTAGTCGCTTTTGCACTTCGTAAATGTGAGTTGCTTGTTCAATGACCCAGTCTAGTGATCTTTTCTCATGAAAATCCCTCACCAGCTGGGGCATAATCTATTTAGGGAGTGAATGAAAGAAGGTAGTGACAAACTCCCTGTTGTCAGTGTGCACCCTCCTGGTGGTCTGCGCAAAGGCACATTTCAGCTCTTGGACAAATTCAGGTGGGGTCTGGTCTTCCCCACATTGCAAGTTGTAGGCTGCCTTGCGGGCCTCTTCAGGGTTTCTATGGATTGAAAAATGATTTAAGATGGCCGCCCTATAGGTGGACCCTCTTGAATGGTTCTGATCATCCTGCCCTGCAAAGAAGCTGGAGTATCCAGGTGAAAATGTCCACTTGACATACTGAATACAGCTCTGGCTGTCCTTCAGGTGGAAAGTCTCCATCTTTTGCTCAAACAGCTCAAGGTGCTCCCAAACTGAATATTTGGCATTTTTATGGTAGGGCGTGATGACGCTACTAATAGCCTTGATTTTCTTCAGGGGATCTTTCAGTAAGACTCTCTTAACTTTGTTGGCATTTTTATTTTTGGTCACCCTGGTCCACTCATCCTCTGATTCAGAGGCACTGCTACCTGAGGTGGCTGTCTGATCCTCTAGGCTCTCCCTGATTCTGTGAGCTTGGGAATGGCTGGCAGAATGTGGGGGCCTAGTCTCTTGAGACCTGTGGTGCTCACAAGAGTCTTCTGACTCTCCGTTGCTCCCAGGATTGGCTGAGTACCCCCCAGCCCCCACTGTTCTAGCTGGGAAGAGATTTTTATGATGCTGTTTGTGGGCCTAGTCTCATGGAATTCCCCACCAAATTTGACTGACAGATCTCTTGGTAAGTAATATTTTTGAGGCTCCAGTTCTCTGATTCTCCCCTCACTGGAGTCTCCCTGATCAGAGAGGCTGGCCCTAATATTTGGGAGCCTGTACATAGATGCCCGCCCATCCATTTCTGGGAGGCGTTTATCAGTCCCATAGTGTTGAAGTCTACCGTGGCCCTTGGTTCATATGAGCCAGTGGACATGGGGGTGGCAGAGTCCATGGAATGGAAGGGATTAAAGTCCCCGATACCAGGGTTCCTGAGGTTATGCTCAGGGGGTTATCTCTCCCATCTTACCTCATCTTTTTCAGCCCCTATTTCCTGATAAAATGCCAATATCTGACCTTTTTACTCCTCTATTAAGGCCTTACTGGTCTCTACGAGTTGTTCTTGCATGGCTACCTGTTGGTGGAGCCTGTCATTCTTTTCACAGAGAGTCTCATTGTCTCTCTGTGCTTCCTGCGTGAATTGGGAGTTTTGGGCCAATTTTTGCTGCAGGAGACTCACCTCCTGAGTTTGGTCCTTACTGGTCTGATTATTCTTTTCCAAGGCATCCTCCACCCGCCTGGTGTTCTCTAGTAGCTTTTTGGAATCCATTTTGATTTCACTGAAGGGCCAGGTGGTTTTCTTCTTTGTTTTTAAATGGCAGGCTTCCTGGTCTAGGGCGTCTCTTTCCTGACTTAGAGTGCCCCTCTGCTCCGCCAGGTCGTCCCTCTGCTTTTTAAGTGCCCCATCTTTCTGTCGCTCCTCATCAAACTCTGTTTGGGATTCTAGGTCTTTGATAACCAATTTATTATTTTCCTCTTTTAATTTGTCTATCTTGTCTTGTAAGACGTTGAACTGTTCTGCACAGACTCTGTTAAAAGTTAATTGCTGCGCCAGCTTTTGGTGACTCTGTTGTAGGGAGTCCAACCTTTCCTGACAATCTTTTTGCAGTGTCTGCACCTGTGTATCTTGCTCTGCATTCTTTTGCAGTAAGAGAGCCAGATCTTCTTGGAGTTTGGTGGCATACTGCCTAGCCTCTGTTTCAGATTCCTTGCTATCCTTGAGCCTTTGCTCTGCAGAGTCCAGATTGCTCTGGATTTTCTGCAGGGCTTCCCCTTGCCTCTTTGTTAAATCTACATGGTCTGCATACTTTTCCTGTATGACTCCTATGTGGAGGTACAGGTAGGCCGCTATTTTGGTAATTTTGCACTGCTCCGCTTTTATTTAGGGGTCATATACAATTCGCTAAGTGCTTGATGTAATGGCCTTTTGTCCTGCCAGATATCAAGATTGATTTCAGTGACTTCTTGTTTTATTCCCTGCAGCCATACCTGTTCGTCCTGTTCTAGCCATTCTCCCCAGACAAAATTTTTGCAGTAGGTGTTCCCTTGCAATATTGATTTGCACTGGGGTCGCCTTTCCGGAAATATTAATTTCCTTCTGGCTTATCTCAGGGTTACTTTACTTTTTCAAACAGACCCAATTCCTTTGAGTATTTCTTTTGAGGGGTGCTTATACAGTGTAGCACAGTATGTTACCCCAACAAGGTGTATGTACCCCGTCGGCTAGCATGTTGTGTTAGACTGTCAAGAGTGGTATGTCTAATTCAGGATCCCGCGATGAGCCCCCAAGCTGTAAGTGATTACAATCCGGCACACACCCAAGTCAAAGCCCAGCATGTAGTGCATAACTGAAACCCTTATTTATTTGTGTCTATAAGTTCAATATTCTGAATGATATATCACTCATATCACACCCTTCTCCTGAACCCCCCCCCACCATCAACCCCCCATGGTCACACTGAACCAGGAATCAGGCTGGTTTGCAAAGGGAAATATTTATTTATGTATTGAACATTTTATCACAATATGTTTTAATGGGTAAACAACAATCACCAATGGGGTGACAGAACACTGGATAATATCTTTAATACACTAGGAATAAGTAATAATCAAAACAAATGCAGCACAGAAAATAATACTTTTGTGTGGGTTCAGATCAGATAGCACTATGGTTAGAGGTTCCCCCTGCAGCACCCCTCAACCCCCATTAGGCAATGCAAAGAGATAGTAGGAGAGAGCAGGTATTCAGGAATGGCACAAATCAAACAGAATATCAGTCCCACTTCCCCCTTCCAACACAAGAGAAAAACGGAATTGATTTTTCAGCTGTCAGGATGGCTTTAAAATTGTCTTTTAGAATCGACTGGGCAAAAATACTTAAATTGTTATAAATTCTTATGGGAGCCACTTTGAACCATTGCACACAATCACAGGCAATGGTTTAGTCCAAAGAAAATATTAGAAATCTTAAAGTCCAAGTTGGAAGCAGTTTAGAGCTATTTAACACGTGTAAACCTTTCTGATTTTTTAAATCACGGCAAACTTTTCCTTGCGCGATTTTCACTATGACGGGAGAATTGCACTGATTGTGCGGTTTGGGTTCTCTGGATAGCTATGGATGTTAGCTACAAATAGGAGTTGAAATGTTGTTTCTATCATAATAACTGAGGGAGTTATAGAGGTTTTAGTAAAGGTCATTTTTGCGAGATAGGCGCGAGAATGGAAAACAGAAATGCACTTTTGAAAAGGACAAATGGGTTTGCTTACACTAGAGGATGACTATGAATAAGCGAATACCACAAAGGGATCTTACAGTTACGTGATCAGTGTAACCCGCCTGCTGAGGAAACTGGACTTCTTCAGATGAGAAACGAGTCACTGCAAAGATATTCCTAACAATACTGGTTCTGAATGAAAGAGATGATGGGTTTGAGATAGGGATAAGACAATGCAAAGATATTCCTAACAAACTTGTTCTGAATGAAAGATAGGATGGGTTTGAAATAGGGATAAGACAATGCAAAGACACTCCTAACAATACTGGTTCTGAATGAAAGATAGGATGGGTTTGAGATAGGGATAAGACAATGCTGATATACTAAGGGGCACAGTTCTGCCTCTTAATACTCACAGGATAAGTTATTAATTGGACCGTCCGCTCTAGTCATATGATTGGGTCTGGTCTAGGAACGGCAGCACATCAGGCACGGTACTGGATCGGCTAGGCCGGTCGCCGGGTTTGCCCAGGATCTGCCCTGCTAGTCTGTGGGTATTAGAATCAGCTGGATGGCGAGTTCCTCAGGAAAGCCTAGTGGTGGTAAGCCAGAGGATTTCAGGACACCGGTTCAAAAGGCCTTTTCACACCACACAGCGCTTTACTGGTTGGAGAGAATAAATTTGAGGATTTGGGCCTTGCTGGAAAACAATAGTTCTCTATTGCTGGCAAGAGTCTTGGCCTCTGGATCTGGAAGAATATTAAACGTGGATGTAGAATGCTGGATCAGAGTGCTTCGCCGGAATCAGGAAAATGAATGGATCTGTGAGTCCCTATGTGTTGTGAGCTGTCTCTATTTATACTTTAAAATAACATCACAAATGGGTGTATGGGCCGGCTTAGCTAAGCTTTCCCCTATAAGCTGGGATAGGACCACACTTCGTCTCCGCCTTGCAATTTGAGTGATTGGATCAAGACCGGATGATGTCACATTTTATGGTTTGCTTTACAATCCTTAGAAACCTCCCTTTAGCCACTGGTCTCAAAATCGGATTTGATACTAAATGTACTTTTCTACATTGGCCACCTTTATACAAACCACACACAAAGATGCCATATTTTATGTAGCAGCTATTCCTCAAAACCCTGCAGTGGTGGGATCTTGTCTCAACTTTCTACAGAATTTTGTCCTTTTCGCTATGAACACAATTTCCAAATTTTATGCAAATTTCCACAACTGTGTGTGTTTAAAATAGGGATGTGGGTGTAAATTTACACAATTCTAACCTTAATACATTTTGCATAAAACCACATATATTGCCATTCCTGTCCAGAACATGTCACACGGTTTTGCCGCCTCTTAAATCGTGCAGCTGAAAAATTAGATTAATAACTCTGTCCTTTTTATATTAAACACCCAATTGAATAACAAGTTATGAGTCTTTTAAGAATTGTTCTTTGTTCATGTTTAGCAACAGATGGTCTGCCCCTTTTTGTCTCCCTGTAGTCCAGGGGCATCCCCCTCCTTGTTTGTTCCTTCCAGAGGCATTTACGACCCCCTTCACACCTCCAGTTTCCTGGGCTGCAGCTCTGCCATTGTTCCTTCTCTTTCTATAGACAAAAGTCTGGGCTAAGCAGCAATTATCACCTCCCTGTGGGTTTCTGCTGAGAGGAAGGCCCTCCTTCTGGGAGAAACCTGCTTTTCCAGTTCTTGCAGCTCAGCCAAGCTAATTAACTTCTTAAATCCTGCAAAAACCAAGTTTGTTGCATCAAACATAAATACATTTCTTTCTTAGCCTTAAAGGATAGTTCCGGGACTTTTTTTTTTTTTGTCCCTACGGGTCGGCCATGTGTTTGTAAGCATAAATCGGTAGATCGTAGGAAACTTTCCTATGGACCTTACCCGACTTTTCGCCCATTATCGCACTCGAAATCAGCCTCCATTTTGTGATAATCCTATCATTCCGCCGCATCGACCTGGCTCACCTGCCTTTGCGGCACTAAATCAAATCCCCCGCCCCTGAGCCTGACATCAGCAGACGCGTACTGCCCATTTCAAGCACGTCTCGTGTCAACAATCGCTGCGCCTCAGCTATTGACGTGTTGCCATGGAAATGGCAGGACGCCTCTTTCCCCAATAAGTATAAACAGACCGTTTCACAACATACAGCAGCAGATTTTCGATTCCATTCCTCTCTCTGTGTTACTTTGAGTATTCTGTGACTCGTTTCAGTGCTCTGGTCAGCTACCTTCGCCGCTTGTAGCCCGTGTGAACACCTGTACCATCTCTGTAAATTATTTTACTATCTTTACCGCACAATGGCCACAATAATGCCGTATATGTACGAGCCCGAGTACACCGAGGAGGAACTACTGGAAAGGCAAGCACGCGAAAACGATGGGGATTCGGACGGCAGTTGGGAGGACCAGTCAACGGATGAAGAGCCTGGACCATGTCGCATGGACGGCGTCTCCACCTGGTGCACGTGCAATCGGTGCGAGCTAATGCCAACTGAGGAGGAGAACTGCTGCTGCCGTGAAAATTCCGGGTGCTTGGCCTACATTTCGGAAAGCGAGCAAAGTCAGCAGGAAGGCGAGCAAAGTCCGCAATGCATCACCGAGCTGCCAGAGTTCAGGGAAGCCTGCCTCTCACGGACAGTGTTGAGGATGATGATGGTGCTTATGCACGAACTTCGTGGCACTGTTCGTCCGCGTAATCCGAGTAACGAGTAAGTATACTCTGTTTGTGATGTCAGTGATGCCACCACTATTTCATGGTCGTCTCCCACATATAAAATTACATTTACATATCATTCGAACGCATGTAAATTGGTTCCATATAGTGCATTTTCTAGATATAATTTTTTTCTAAGAAAAATGACATGTGTTACCTGAATCGACATTGATAAGAAAGTTTGGTCAGTTTAATACAGTTTGCATCTTTTTTTTTCACAGGTGGTACAGGCTGGTGGCCTATCGTTGCTTCACTTGGTGGCTTCACGGGAGGCTCGGACACCGCGTTCGGGGAGTAATACCTGCCTGTGCGGTACTTGCCATTAGACAACATTTCCCCAGTGACAGTGGACAATACCGCGGATTTTCCCTCGATGTGCTGCAACCTCAACTTTACAATGTGTAATGTTTATTATTCATGTTTAATTAAAATCTAAAATAAAGCCCACCATATATTTTAACAATGGTTGTTTTGATTTTTTAAATGAATCTAGTGTATATTCTCCTGGGAGGGTGAGGTATTTATAAACTCACCCCCCTGCCTTCCATGTAGTAGATCCTGCAGCCATCCTCTTACATTCAGTTAGATGGCCTCTCCTTGGTGAGGCCCTGCGGCAAACGGGTCTTGTCTGCACGACCACCGCCCCGATCCACCCCCCGCCCTATCAAAGGCAGTTCGCACCGGGGTACTTGCGCTGCTGGCAAGTGGAGCTGTCAGGGAGCGATAAAGGCCAAGAGGTGCCAAAGACCATGTACACTTCAAAGTGGTCTATAGAGCATGGGTTGTTGTTCCCATGTCTACCTCCAGACCCCGTGTCTCCTGCCAAGCATCCCCCCTCACGCTGGACGGCCCCCTGCAATCCACATAAGTGTGTCTCCATTCACGAGTCTTCCTGTGTCTTGTCTGCACGACCACCGCCCCGATCCACCCCCCGCCTTATCAAAGGCAGTTCGCACCGGGGTACTTGCGCTGCTGGCAAGTGGAGCTGTCAGGGAGCGATAAAGGCCAAGAGGTGCCAAAGACCATGTACACTTCAAAGTGGTCTATAGAGCATGGGTTGTTGTTCCCATGTCTACCTCCAGACCCCGTGTCTCCTGCCAAGCATCCCCCCTCACGCTGGACGGCCCCCTGCAATCCACATAAGTGTGTCTCCATTCACGAGTCTTCCTGTGTCTTGTCTGCACGACCACCGCCCCGATCCACCCCCCGCCTTATCAAAGGCAGTTCGCACCGGGGTACTTGCGCTGCTGGCAAGTGGAGCTGTCAGGGAGCGATAAAGGCCAAGAGGTGCCAAAGACCATGTACACTTCAAAGTGGTCTATAGAGCATGGGTTGTTGTTCCCATGTCTACCTCCAGACCCCGTGTCTCCTGCCAAGCATCCCCCCTCACGCTGGACGGCCCCCTGCAATCCACATAAGTGTGTCTCCATTCACGAGTCTTCCTGTGTCTTGTCTGCACGACCACCGCCCCGATCCACCCCCCGCCTTATCAAAGGCAGTTCGCACCGGGGTACTTGCGCTGCTGGCAAGTGGAGCTGTCAGGGAGCGATAAAGGCCAAGAGGTGCCAAAGACCATGTACACTTCAAAGTGGTCTATAGAGCATGGGTTTGTTGTTCCCATGTCTACCTCCAGACCCCGTGTCTCCTGCCAAGCATCCCCCCTCACGCTGGACGGCCCCCTGCAGACCGCATAATGCCACGACATATACACGTCATTCATTCACAAACACACCCCTGTTTCAAATTCTTTATAACCCACTTCATATTTCTAATGAGAACTTTGCGCTTTGCTAGTCAACCCGTGAAGGTGCTGGTTATCTGCTCTTCGTCTCTGTGAACTTCCGTGACCACTTTGAGCAAACTCGTCAGTTTGCAACCTGTGAACTGCTCCCTGTTCTACGACAAGAAACTACTCTGATCCCTGCATCTAACTGTTTGTTCGTCAAGGTAAGTCCATGTACCATAATCATTTTGCGTCCAATTTTTTAATTTATATCTATTTGCTAGTAGTCATCAAATTGCATCCATGTTTTCTTTTCGTTCACGACAGTACATGCAAGGAACTAGTCACATGTTCTGAGTTTAGTCAAATTACTTTTTCTATTTTTTGAAAGTTATTGAAATACTTATCCGCATGTGAATAACGTGTATAGTTCCAAGAAATAAAACGGACCTTGCATTGAACCTTTTATGTGTCATTTAATGTTTTAACACATTGGTATTCATAGAGAATTGTTGATCTTTACTTTTCAGAACTTTCCATAATGCCTGCCTGTTCCATTGGCGGTTGCCCTTCGAAGACCCATAACAAATCTGAAGGTACTATAATGCATGTTTTCCCTAAGACAATAGATCAGATAAAAGAATGGGTCCGATATTGCGGATATCCAGCCTCTGAGATAGAAAGTAGAGTCCTAGAAGTCTTTGCGGACAAGAGGGGTGATCGATACCGCATCTGTAGCAGGCACTTTAGCCCAGACATGTACTCCACATCATTGCTAATAAAGAAGAAAACACCGCGAGCGAGGCGAAAATTGCTCTCAACCGCTATTCCCACTCTATTCGTCCACATCCCTCCACTGGTGAGTCAAGTTTACGTATTTATCTCTCGGCATTGCGGTAGTGTGTAGCATTAGCTAACAATAATTTCCCCATTTATGTATCCACTCAATATGAAGGCGGAAGATTCTCCATCCGTGTCGTTATTGCAGTCATCAGCCACTTCAAGCGCCTATCGGGTAATCTTACTTAGCTATTCTGACACTGACTTGTTTTAGGCATGTAAATCAATAGTTTTAATTGATCGTGTAATTATTTTACCTAATGGTACACCACAGTACTCGTCCTCTAGTCTTTGTTTTCAGTTATAATTATTGTTATCCAAAATAATGCAAGTACTGTCTTTCAGGGAGATGCTGAGGAGTCCAACGCATTGACGACAACCGTAGATGTCACTCAGATGCTCGAGGTACGTTTCCGGACAGTTCCATCGATGGAGATCATCAGATCTTGCATTCTTGTAGCGTGATTGTTACACACAATGTTTCTTTCGTTTTTAGCCATTGGTATCTCCTTCTGTCGTCGCCCTCCTATGTGTCTTCTTTTTTCAATATTGTGTTCATTACTAATGAAAGTCCTATGTTTCAGGGAGTCGATGGAGCATTAGTCCAAGAAGAAGGGGGAGCATGCAGTTACGGGTCGGCGCAACAGCTTGCAGAAGTGTGCACCGCAGTTACAGCGTCCCTTGATGTTCTTATGCATTTCGAGGTATGGATACTGACAGATCAATCATGCGAGATCAAATGACGTGATTACATCCGCTATACTTCCTTCTTTATTAACGCAAGTACTATGTTTCAGGGAGCTGACGGAGCTTCTTCAACAAGAACATCACCCCTAGTAGTTGATGCAGATCTCTGGGTGGTGACACTTCCAACGATGGAGCAAATCGAATCATATTTAGATATCCATTATTTATTTTAGACAACTGATCATTTGTGCAGGTCTATTTAGATGAGCCGTTGACGCCTGCAGAAAGTTTATGTTCTTTTAAACAAAATAGAAAACCATACTAATGCAATTACTGTGTTTCAGGGAGTTGCTGAAGCGTCATCTTCAATAATATCATCAATGGAAGTCTATGCGGAGCCCGAGGTATGGATCTTGACAGTTCAATCTAACTAGATCAACAATGCGTGAACTATTGTCGTTTGAATGTTCTACACAATGCGTTCATTCGTGTTTTGCTATTGAGATGTACGTATGGGTATTGGTCCCCAAGTACATTTTGTGTTTTCAATATTATTATACATACTAATGAAAGTTCTATGTTTCAGGGAGTCGATGGAGCCTCAGTGAGTGATGGATGTGCTTATCATGAAAATATAGTCGTTGCAGCGCGAGAGGAAGTGGAGACATGCACACACGAGTCGGAGCAACAGCGTCCAGATGTTGAAGTTCGAGGAAAGAAAGTTTCAAAGAAAAGAAAGCAAAAGAAGGTTAGTGTCCTGTTCACTATATTATGTTGTCTTCACTGTCAATAGTTCAATACTGTAAGTTGTGTTTAAACTGAACATCCCTTTTCTAATCTGTCCTCTAGTTGCGAGTGGGTGTAAGAACTAGATCTACACAGACAGTGAAGCGAACGAGAGATGTTGCTTGTCAAACCTTTTGGCAGGGACTTGAGACTGGAGATGCATCGTGCCAATGGGAAGAATATGAAGTGATTGACAACGGAGCTATACCACCACCAGCCATTGATAGTGAATGTCCTCCTGGTAGTTTGGATGCAGTCGGAGATCAATTCACAGAATCCACACCCGCAAAAAATAAGAGCGCGCGAAAGTTGAAGACATTGTTTTTTTCTCCCATCTCCGGACAAGGAACAGATGTTGCAATGGAAGAGAATGAAGTGGACGACAATGAAACACCATCAATATCACTCAGCATAGCGGAAGACGATATCAGAGATTGTACCTTTCATGCGAGTGACATGTCCTCAACGTTACAGGCCGAACCAGCTGGGATGCAGAGTGACAGTATAAGGAAAGAGGCCAAATTCATTGTATTCGATAGCTGTTTGATGGATATTATTATGATGATGAAATGTGGGCATTAGGTTGGTGGGGAAGTATGTGGGGAGCCATTGATTAATGTGACTCGTGCAATTCGAGGCACTAACCTTAAAATACATGCCACCTGTACACAATATCATCCGTTCGCATGGTCTGCACAACCCATGCTGGGGCAACTGCCAGCAGGCAATCTACTTTGTGCAGCGGCCGCACTTTTTAGTGGTTCAAGTTTTAAAAAGTTACAGTATTTCTTTCAGTTTGTGGGAATCCATTTCATTGCGAAAAGTCAGTTCTACAAATACCAAACCGATTATCTATTTCCAGCCATCAGCGAAGCTTGGAGAATGGAAAAAATGTCAATGGAAAGTACATTCGCGGGCAAACGCTTCAGGCTAGCCGGTGATGGACAGTGCGACAGCCCAGGATTTTCAGCCAAGTACTGCACCTACCACTTTCAGGACATGGAAAGTAAGAAAATTGTGAGTTCGGTGGTCGTGCAGGTGTCACAAAGTACATCCTCAGTGGCCATGGAGAAAGTTGGCTTTGTAGCATCATTGCAAGAACTACAATCGCGGGGAATGGTGATCGACCTGATAGCCACGGACAGACACGTTTCAATTGCCAAGACAATGAGAGAAGAGTACAAAAATATAAATCACCAATTTGACGTATGGCATCTTGCAAAAACAATCAATAAAAAATTGTCGGCTGCAGGAAAAAAAAAAGATATGCAAGGTATTTCACAGTGGTCCAAGTCAATCAGCAACCATCTTTGGTGGAGCTCAAAAACATGTGAAGGGTCGTTGGAAATTCTACTGGAAAAATGGCGGTCAGTAATGTTGCACTGTAGCAACGTACATCGATGGTCGACAAATGAGCATTTCCACAAATGTGAACATGGCCATTTGTCCACAGAGGAGGCACGGAAGAAGAAGTGGTTGATTCCTTCATCACCCACTCACAAGGCCATTGAAAAGATTGTATTTGATAAAACTATAACAAGAGATTTGAGGGGACTCACGGAATTCTGCCACACAGGAGATTTGGAGGTGTTCCACAATATGTGCCTAAAGTACAGGCCCAAAAGATTGCATTTTGGCATGGAAGGCATGATAAATCGAACTCTTCTAGCGGTCTTGGCACATAACCATAATGTTGGCCGTCAACAAAGTAGGACGACCGGAACTTTAGGGACGCTTCGCTACAATAAGGCCTTCACTAAAAGAAGTAAACAATGGGTGATCAAACCAGTGTTTGAGGATATGCAATATGAGTTTATTGAGAGACTTATCGTAGATGTCCTCGATAGGCACATACATGGAGTGGTGAACGAACCTATGCAGGGGACAACTGCATTGCCACCCAACATTGCCTCTGTTCCATGTCCACCTAAAGCAGAGCTCATTGAGAAATACACATCACGGTTTAAATGATTGTAATTTGATTGTCTGTTCTCTCGAGTCTCCTCATGTTGCAGGCCCATTGCAATTAAACCAAACAGTAATATAAATCATTTTTACAAAAATTATAGAATGTTTCCGTATTACAAACACATGGCCGACCCATAGGGACAATAAAAAAAAAGGCACGCAGACAAGATGTCCCTAAAACTAACTGCAGCTAACTAGAAATGTGTGCTCGCTCAAAGTGAAGGTCAGCTGCTTTGATGTTTTGCTCGGGTGGCGGAACGGCCCACGACCCAATATAAGGTTCTATTGTGATTTGACCTTGACAGGCCGGGACCATCCTGAAAGACTAAGAAAAGATAATGAATAAAATTTCAGAAACGAAACGATGAGCCACGTTCATTAGAAGAAGTAACGTTGGCAAAGAAGGAGTGGTGTTTCGGGTCTGCCCTACACAGAGACACAATGGAAAATGCAAATATAATGTAAGTAACTTTTGATGAGTTTATACCGCAATTTCATTACTATACAGTGGCTTTAAAGACGGGTTCAGTTGTACTTGTTCGTTCTATGTGGCATATTGTTTTCTACCGCGCACTATCTTGAGGAGAAACATCTGCTTTTACTGAAGCACCTCAAAACCTTCCTCTTTGCTTCTGCTTTCTCTCTCCCTCTCCCCTGCTACAACTGGTCCACTGTCTGCGACCTCGGTCCTGGGCCCTTCCACTCTCCACCTGCACTGCCTCCCTGTCAACCCCTGCACTGGGGGACTGTCTCAGTATCCTACAGCCCCCCCTTCCCAGCACTTGTTCTGCACTTACCTTGCACTTGCCACCAGCTGGCCCTATTTATTTATTATTTTATGCTACTTACCTTGTACTCCACTCCCCCCCCTCCATGCCTCGCCACGCCTTTAAACACTTGTGTACACCCAGTAGCGCTGTCCTCGCTATGAAATGAATAATTTTAATAAGGATCTGATGGTGACACTAATTTCATTTTTTATGTTTTTAGGTACATCATTCACTACTGTCTGTGTCACGAGTACCAGACACCGGCGGACGGCTTCTACAGCCGCCAGTTGCTTCTCCGCATGAACAACATTACCACCCTGACCATTTTATGGGACGATCGCCAAGTACAAGTATGCCCTTACGCGGTACTAACGGTTAGATGCAACATACCTACCGTTGTGGTGGCCTAGTGCCTCGTTGTTGGAACAGCCATGCGATTATCAGTGCGACCGAAGAGCTTATTTTTATCGTAAACCAACACCCTGTGTACTGCACACGAACATCGCTTCCCTCAAGACGAACTAATTTGGATCGAGAGCAAAGAAAAATGCAAATCGCTGAATATTCTCTAAACATTTGATGTCCAATAAACGTACTTTGCCAAATGTACAATCTTGCCGTTTGCTTTTAAACCACGGTTTCACATTCCGAATTGTGGTGCTGTATTGTGAGATGCTCTAAGACCCTGTGTACAGCAAAGGACCATCGTGTTCCTCAATACGAACTTTTTGGAACATGAGCAAATAAAAATGCAAATCGCTGAATATTCTCTAAACATTTGATGTCAAATAAATGAACTTTACCACATTTACAATCTTGCGGTTTGATTTCAAAGTACAGTTTCATATTCCGAATTGTGGTGCGCTGTATTGTGAGCTGATCTGTGTTGATTTCCGGGGTCTGTGTGGAGTCGCGTAGAAGATGCCTGGGCGCGTTTGCCTACGCAGCTCAGTCACGTCACGGATAGAGGCGGGGAATATGAATGTTTTGATAAAGTCTGTTTCAGGGGCGGGGGATTTGATTTAGTGCCGCAAAGGCAGGTGAGCCAGGTCGATGCGGCGGAATGATAGGATTATCACAAAATGGAGGCTGATTTCGAGTGCGATAATGGGCGAAAAGTCGGGTAAGGTCCATAGGAAAGTTTCCTACGATCTACCGATTTATGCTTACAAACACATGGCCGACCCGTAGGGACAATAAAAAAAAAGTCCCGGAACTATCCTTTAAAATGTGTGGATCAAAAAACACAACTAAAATCTGTATTCCTTTTTGGCAACAATCCTTTTTATGTTTTGCTAATCCAGCAAACTTTTAATTTTAGGTCCCCTTAAAGTTTCATCAGTAACTCATCTGACAGCTGTCATTCAGGTAGCCCTGGATACTGCACCCAGATTTTGGCATGGGATGTCAGTTTTCAGACAATCCAGTTTGTCTGAAGAATGTTTTGCTCTTCACATTAAGACATTGTATGTTCACAATGTTTCATTAGATACATGCATTTTAGCACCAGGCAAGATTGTGAATGTTGCAAATTGTTGTGTTATGGGAAGTTTGGAGTTTTTGGCAACAAAGCAAATATCATTTGTAGGCACATTTTGGGGTTTCACTTGCAAAGTGCTGCTTCTCTCTCTGCACTCTGTTTGCTGGTCACAGAGTCCACTGGCACATTTTTCGCCGGGTGTGCGCTATTCCACCGCATGTACCATGGATGGCAGGTTGGGCACCCCTCTTTTTCTGTGTTGAAGGACATGGTTTTTGTAGGTTTTTGGCATGCACACGGGTTTTGCTGCCATTGTTGCAGTTTCTTTCACCATAACTGGCAGGGTGATGCCGCATAGCATAGAGGAGTGGGTCAATACATCCCACAACATTTAATGTCACAATTTTAGTAAGCTCAGACCCAGGGAGAAAGAAGGATCGGAAGCTATGTTGTAGTAAGAAAGCAGCTAAAGATGGAGGAAAGACCGAGAAGGAGGTCTGGCCTGGTGTCAACGGCTGCAGCAGCCAAGAACTGGTTATCTATCCTTGAAGAACAGTGAACATGAGAAGCAGAATCATCCCTTGTTAAGGTGCGAGGAAGAGACTCCATGAATGCCAAGTTTTAGTCCTTGAATACAATTAAATGCGAGAAAATGAGACTAGGCATGGTCTCCTGTCACATGGGTTAGATGGAAATAGAAACTGGGCACACAGCGCTAGACTTGAGATAAGAACGTTCTCACACTCACGACAGAAGGCATGAGTGATGATGGATGTTCTAGAAGGGCACAAACATGTCAACCAATTGTAGAGGGACCTATAACGAAGAGCCCTATAGTTTGATTGCCAATAATATCCTGTGTACTTAATAATTGTTGAAGATGACTTGCACTAGGCGTGGGCACAAGTTGTCCACCTGACTGTAGAGACCCAATCACAACCCGTTCCCGTATAGAAAGTATTCTTAGATGTTCCCTTTTGGGGTAACACAATGCCCCATAGGTTTTTCTTGTTTGCCACGTAGTATGACGTCACGTATGACGAACTTGTAGTATAAAATCTGTGTTTTCTATAAAATGCACTGAGCGAGCTTGAGCGACTTCCATTGATATCCATTGTAACCCCCTGTTTTAGACAATTGATAATAAAACAGTTGGATTGAGACTTTTTGCCAACTTCCTGAGTCGGTCTTTTCATTTGGTGTAAGAGTTATTCTGCATCCGCATCCATGCATGATGTGTTACTGAATTTAAGGACCATAAAGGTTCACTCGGTTGGAAGCTGAGTGTTCAGTTGAGAGGTAAATAGGCCTATGTGGAGGGGGCTCCACATTGTCTGAATCACACCGAAATAAGGGCTGCTGCAACACCTACTCACTGACATTCATGCAGTGCTACAAACACCAAACCACTGCCAGATTGAGAGTCCCTGGTACAGACTCTGCTGGAACTTTGATGTGGAACCAAATGCAGAGCTCCCAGAATTCCTTTGCCAAGTCAGAGAGTGATCGCAACTGAGGCTCCCCCCAACCTGTTGATGTAGCAGACCACCAACATGTTGCAGAACAAGCCTGCACAACATTTGATTGCATAAGAGCCTGCAAGCATCTCCAAACAATATATGTGCCTATATGACTACTTCAGAGACCATAGTGCTCCAGTAAATGGCAATCCACACCAGGCGCACCCATGCCCTTTGACTTGTGTCTGATTCTAACTGCAGACTGGGGGAAGTATTGAAGATAGCCCACCCGTTCCAAGCTTTCAGGTGTTATGCCCAGCAATATATCTCTTGTCTTGCATTGGTAGAAACTGTCACCCATCCGGCATAACCTAACCCAGACTGTAATGCCTGAATTTAGTCTCTGGAGTGCCTGGTAATGCAAGTAGCAGGGTAACATGGCTTTGATGTATGAGGAACGAAGGCCGATGACCCAGGCGAGATGCCTAATACTCCTGACAACCTGTTTCCTTTGGAGAGCACCCCAGCTAACCAATAATTTTTTGGGAGCATGTCTCAGAGAAGCCGATCTGTAGTTTACCAGAAACAGGATCTTCTGTGAAGGAATCAACTCTGATTTCTGCAGGTCTGTTATAAAGCCCAGTGATCTTAGGAAGACCACTGCCATCCTGAAGTTGACAGTACCAGTCCAAAAGGATTGCCCCATGATGAGGATGTTGTCCAAATGAATAAGCAACCAGATCTCCCTGGCTCTCAGGAAATCCGCCACTGGTCTGAGAAGCTTGGAAAAACAGCACAGAGCTTAAGTCAAACCAAAGGGATGGACAGAAAATTGGTAATACCCACCATCTCAAAGGAACTGCAGAAATCACCTTTGAGTCTTGTGAACAGGCACAGTCAATTAAGCATCATTGAGGTCCAGCCTCACAAACCAATGTCCCAGCCTCAAAATTAGATTGTTCTCCATTTTGAAGTGACAATAAAGAATACACTGATTGAATTACCTGAGATTTTGTACTGGTCTGAACCCCTTCTCCTCCTCTTGGACCCGAAGCGTATTGCTGAGAAAACCCTTCTGGTGTATCCTTGTTCTTTCTATAGATCATTTGTCCAAGTGGCTCTCTACCTCCAGGTTGATTAGTGCCTGCAAAAGAAAACTATTGGTGCAACGCCTATCTAATAGGGATAGGATTGGAGAGAAACTGTCCCTCAGTTAACCAAATGTGTGAATACCCCAACCTGCATTAAGGATTGTTTTAGAGATGAAAAACTTTTTCTGAAATAGAGCAACCAGCAAACACACCACACAACTCCTGTGTTTCTGGCGCAACAGGACTGGTTATTAGATCACTGTCAAACCCAGCTAAATAGCTTGCATGAGCATTTAAATACCCATGGGATTTCTGTCTGTATTTTTTTTCACACTAAGGAGATTTAATATTAAACTCATGCTGGAGTAGTGGATTTTATTAACATCTAAAAAGGGCAATAGATTTTTTTTTATATAAGTGCCCGTCATAATGGAACGCTATAAAAGGCTCACGACATGTGAGTAATACACTGGTGTTACATTTCTTATGGGATATCGCCCCTCATTGTTGGGGATATCCGAAAATGGTCATGGGACCACCCGTGACCAATAAGGTCGACTGGTTTCGATGGAATAAGGGAATTCAGACCATCTTCTTCAGGACCATCTAATCTTCTTCAGGACCATCTAATCTATTGTGTAATGAGTCAGTCTTCTAACCATGCCCATGTGTAAAGGCAGGCGATGGACTGGCTGCTCCGTCTCCTGCAGAGGAGACAAAAACAGATACAGCAAAGCACGGTGTAAATAAACCCTGTTGCTATCTCGAAAATGCAGGAACCAAATGTGTCAAACATATGAGAAGGGGGGAGGAGGGGCGAATCTGTAAATGAAATGAATCAAGTGGGAAAGGCATACCAATTATGTATTGACACTAAATGTGTGGCAGTGCACAAGTTCTAACACGCCAAGGGAGGGGAGGAGTGGCGGGGAGGGGAGCTAGGGAGGAGAGGATGAAGGGATGGATAAAGTACCTATCTTGCATGCAGACCCAGGTTTATTAGTGATGCGAACAAAAGGCCCACCTTGTCACTTTGGTAAGTAGAGTCCGGTAGTTATGTACTGGGGCAAATGAAAGAGCTTGCTGTGTCTTGTTCTGTAAAAGACAACAAACAAGAGGGTCCTGGGCTGGCTGCTGGTCAACTTTGTAAAGTTTTGCCAGTGCAACAAAAGAACCGTGCACCACGGCGCGTGTGTGAGCATAGGCCGCTGCAGCTAACCTGATCGGGAGTTGAAGAGAGCAAAGGCGCAGCCATCCATTGGAAGCAAAAGGGCTCGGATTCTCCTTTGCGAACGCATACACCAGAGGAAGGGACCTCCTGGTTACATGACACGGGAGGCGGGGTAACTGCAGTGGCCAATTGCAGTGTGTCACGTCATGTTGCATGCTATCGATAACATCGGAGCATCACATTGAGTGCTGGTACATTAATGAGGGTAATGGGAACACTCACTCCAAGAAAAGGCTACTCTCCTCTGCCTCCCCGAGAGCCTTTTCTTCTGCTAATCTGGACTGTCTGGGGAAAGAAGAGTTGTCTTGGTCTTTGTACCTGGGTTTCCGATCGTCTAGGAATAGAGAGCCCAGGGAAATGTGGTTTTTGCATGCCTGAAAGCCAATGCCATGCCCTGATAGCGATCCGGGTTGGGGACGGAGGGAGTAATCCTAAGAGAAACCTGAGCCTTCTCTAGGGATGTTAAAGTATTTACAAATTTCTCTAGGTCTTTCACAAAATCATCCCCAAAAGTAATAGGCTGATGCCCTCCTCCCACAAGTTTGGAACTGGCATAGTGTCTTCTCTTGCTAATTTTAAACGGGTGTAGCAAATTCTCTGACCCCTTTTCTTCCTCTGCTAGGTCTAAGATTTTAACAAGCGGGCCCATCATATTGAGAACTCTGTCCTGGCAGACTTGCCAAGCTCTATTCATCCCCTTTGATAGAGGTTCGTGTTTGGAAAAGAAGGTAATTAATTTCGGATCGACAGCGTGGAAGCCATCCCGTTAGGAAGGGAACAGCCAGGGCATTCTTCTCTCATTTTTATTCTAGCGGAGGGGTTCCACCTGTGTCTGTGGACCCTTCCCTCGTACTCCCATGCATTCTGTGACAAGACCCATTCCCTGGAGTTAGTGTGTGCAATCAGGTGTGTGCTGAATATAGGGTTTCCCATAACCAGATGGACCCTCGCCCGGTCTCGTGATTCAAAGGCCCCATCATGGAGTTCTGGGATATCCAGTAGATCTGCTTGAACCACCACCAGCCAAAGGGCAGAATACCACCCCACCTCCACTGCCACGCCCAGATTTACAATGTGCATTAATTAATGGCAGATCCCTCCCTGCCCACGCTACTGAAATTCATGACCTTCTAAATAACCTTGACATTCTCGCCATCACCGAAACCTGGCTACACAATGCCGCCAGCCCGGCCATCTCCTTAGCCATACCATCAGGATACTCCATCCTTAGACAGGACATAACACTATCCACAGGTGGGGGGTAGCCCTCATAGTCAAAGATCACCTAGAAATAAGACAACTTTGCTCCAAATTAGGGGAGAACGTAGACTCGCTATCTGCCAAGATCGCATTTTCTCCCAATACCACCATCACCCTCAATCTAGTATACCGCTCACCAGGCCCAATACTGGACTTTCAGGACAACCTCTCACATCTACTAGGGGAAAACCTTAAAACTACAACCAAAACTATCCTTTTAGGAGACCTTAACCTGGGACTCCACGACCAGAAAGATAGACCCTCCACTACACTGGCACAAGTTCTCCAGGAACTGGGCTTTGAACATAAAGTACTCCATCCTACCCATAACAAAGGACGTACTCTTGACTGGATAGCTGACGACAACTGTGGCATCGACATCAGCTCCATCACACCTACCCCATGGTCCGACCACTTTCTCATTCACTTCCTCATCCCCATTCCTAACAACTCAGGAAAAAAACTCAAGCCAGCACCTCCAGCCCTGGCCAGAAGCACCAAGAACATCACTAAAGAAAATATCCTACCTTACCTAGACACCCTCACTTCTAACCTCCCTGCCACATCAGAACCAGCTGCGCTGGTGGATATCTACAAATCCACCATTAGCACTGCCATAGATATCATCACCCCTCTACAAAAGAAAAAATCTAAAAATACCAAACACTCAAATACCTGGTTCTCAGCAGAACTAAAGGAATTACGAACCAAAAAACGCAAAGCCCTAAACCTATGGCAAAGCGCGCCCAACGCATCCTCGCTATCCTCCTTCAAATCACTGGCCACCCAAATCAAAAAAAGTATCATAGCAGCCAAATCCGCGTCCTACAATGAAAGAATCTCCAACGCCTCCTCTGAATCCAAAGAGCTTTTTGCCATCTTCAAGGAACTATCCACACCAGCTACTAAGTCTCAAGAGATTGTTAAGGACCAAGCTTGGTGTAACACCATACAGTCCGCCCTCATAAACAAAATTTAACTCCTCCAAGCAAAAATCATAGACCACCACAAAAATCTCACTCAGCACAACCTATCAGCATCCCATACGGAAACTGTGACTGAGAACACAAAGACTAAGCTCTTAACTCCTTTCAAATTTAGGGAAGTTTCAGAAAAAGAGGTAGTCGACATCGTCAACAGAATCAAACCTTCTAATTGTAAAGGCGACGCCTGCCCCGCTAAACTAGTTAAAGACTGCGCAGAAACACTAGCATCATTTCTTAAAACCTTCATCAATGTGTCCTTCAACTCAAACTCAGTCCCAACCAGCCTAAAAGAAGCCTGGGTGCACCCTCTTCTCAAAAATCCCACTCTAGATCCCGAAAACGCCAACAACTATAGACCCATCACAACCGTTCCCTTCCTGCTCAAGATCCTCGACAAAGTTGCCTACACACAAATACAGGAATACCTGGAAGAAAACCGCATTTTAGGAAAAAGGCAATCGGGATTCTGCCCGGGGCATGGGACCGAATCAGCCCTATTAGACCTCAAAATCCAACTAAATGACATCATGGACAAAGGCAAACCTGCACTCTTGCTCCTGCTAGACTTATCTGCCGCCTTTGACCTGGTCAATCACGATATTTTAGGCACGCAACTTAAAAATGAAGCCCACTTCTCGCCAGAAGCCATCTCTTGGGTCAAATCATTCCTCGAGGGACGATTTATAAAAGTCTTTTCAGACTCTGCAAGCGCTACCTCCACCACCATCCACTGTGGCTTCCCACAAGGGTCCTGCACTGCACCCACCCTATACAACCTCTTCACCCTCCCACTGTTCAATGACTTGGACCGTCGTCACATAGCATACACCAATTATGCTGACGACACACAAGTCCTGCTCCCTCTCACAGGGGTCTATGAACAAGAGCAAGCAGCATTAACCAAGATCTATACAGCCATCCAAACCTGGATGGCAGCCAAAGGCCTCTGCCTAAACAGGGACAAAACAGAGATCCTACTAGTTGGCACCAAAGAAACACTAAACAAACTCTCACCGCAGTACAAATCCTTTAACATAGATAACTCCACCATCACAGTCTCCACTGCAGTAAAAACGCTAGGAGTATACCTTGACTCCACTCTCTCCATGACACGGCAAGCCAATGCCATAGCCTCCTCTGCCGCACTCACCACAAAGATAATCAACGCCGTTAAACCCTTCCTATCCACCAAAAACTGATTGGCCGTAGCTAGAGCCACAGTAGGTACCAAACTGGACTATTGCAATGCTCTCTTCCTGGGCACGCCTGCACAAAACCTAAAAAAAATGCAAGTCACACAAAACAATGCTCTAAGAGCAGCCCTAAGCATCCCTAAAAGGGAGCACATCTCCCAAGCCAGGAAAGAAGCCCACTGGCTACCAATAAAAGAACGGATACTATTTAAATCCATGGCCATCACCCACAGATGCCTTTCAGCCAAGGCTCCGCCCTATCTTTCTGAAGGAATCACCCTTAACACATCCACTAGACCCACAAGGTCACACATGACCAACCAGACCTACGTACCCACATTTAAAAGAAGCAAAGCTGGGGGGTCTAGCTTCCAACACCTAGCACCCAAAAACTGGAACGCACTCCCCACAGCGCTTAGGAACGAAAACTCTTACCATGTCTTCTGCAGACTACTCAAAACCACGCTGTTTAACTAACTCCACCCCACCTTCCTAACTGTTTTTTCACAACTGTATGTAAATAAGCACAACTGTATATAAACATGCATATATGCTCAGCACTGTATCTATATCTATACCATGTTTGCCTGTAACAAGTAAGAATGCTTTCAGCGCCACGATGCCCCTGGGCAGATGTGCGCTATACAAATCCAAATAAATAAATAAATAAATAAAAATAAATAAATAAAAGGGACTGAGGCACCCATGCCTGTGTCCCATAGCGATGGGTCTAGAGCTGCACTTCGGACTCTCTTCACCTGTAACTGGTCCTCCTCCAGGCCTGAGGAAATTCCAGCATGGACAACCCCAGCGTCGTCCATGAACTGGAGTCACCGGGCGGAGGAAATTCAGCACAGTGAGTCACCTGTTCCAGGTGTTTCCTCTTTATATGGGCTTTAGGACAGGCCCCATAGATCCCCCAACGCCTGTCCCTGCCCCTTGCGAGGGACTATCCTCAGTCTTGATGGGAAATCCTAGGACTAATGCCTGAGCCACTGAGGACTAATTTGTTGGAGAAAGGGAGGAATGTTTTTCGTCCACAGCCTTATTAACTGCCTTAGAGAGTGAAATATGAACCAGAGAAATTAACTGGTCCTGCCATTAACCATGCCCCAAGGAAGCCACCTCCACCCCTTGTCCTCAGACAGTAAGTCTGCTATCAGGATATTGACAGTATTTCCCTCTTAAGCCATAACTGCTCAATACTGCTCTATAAACAAAAGGCGCGGACCCCCTGCCTCGGTTGATAAGGAGACCTTTGTATGTGAAACAAATGAATACATAGAAATCACGGCAGGCGCAGAAACACTCTGCGGCAAGGTTCTTTTTTCTAACCTTTCAGTGTTCACCGATGTACCTGGTCCATCCGCAGTGGCCAACTGGCATCCCAGCTCTACGCGAGCTTAGCGCTCGAGTCTCATTACAACAAAACCCCAATTGTAATGAGCATTCCATACGTGAGCATACACCTGCAGCAACAGAAGTCTACCCCCAAGAGACCAGAAATACCCAACACGTAAGTAGGAGAAATGTATCTTATGTGCAGCTGTTGAGCAGTAAGAAAAAGAGGTAGGACCATGGCTATGATGGATAGTTTTCAAATTTGACTGGAGGAGAGAGGTAGACTATCACAAGATGGGAAGGACTATGGGATTTGTAGTTGCTTATTTTCGTACAATTCTTACTGCTGTGGAAAAGAGTAAAGAGTGTGATGCATAATAGAAATCTCCCTGCCATGCCTTAGAATCTGTTAAGACTTTTTCTATTGATTCTCCAGCATCTCACTTTTTGTGGCATTTTCATCAGCTCACTGTATTTGGCACACACCTATTCAATGCGAGTGTGACACTTAAAAGGTAGGTGTGTCCAGCAAGACAAGTACATTCAAATGTTCTGTCGATTCCCCATCTTTTCGGTGGCCTTTGTCTCAGCTCACTTGTATGTGGCACAGCGGGTCACCTGAGACGGAGGACCCAGGTTTAATGTTTCATCACCTCACTGCCATAATTATATTTCTTCACCTTGGATTCTATGGAGTGCATGATTTGAGACTTCTCCTTCAAACAACGTCTCAGTGAACAACGCTCTTCCTATCATTCCTAGTTTCTTCAGGATCCTCCCATGCAGACCCATCATCATCCCCGGCTCTTCTACCCAGATGCATGCAACCTCCTCCAGCAGCGCTATCCAACTTTATTCCACAACTTTCATAAATCAGCCTCAACCTTCCACCACCCGCAGTAGCCTAGCCAATTTGAAATAATCTATCCTAGCCTTATCTTTACCCAGTGCCCCTTTTTTTAGCTCACTGCTTAAGTTTTGTGTCTCTCAAAAAATATCTTGTACTTCCCAAGATCCCATTCAGTCTCAAAAACTTAATTACCACTGACATCCACAGGTTACCTTTGCCAATCGAGGCCTTAAACCTGGTGCACAGATTTACGGTGTAATCCCCTATGGTGCTACCAGGGATATGATTTGATGCCCACATGGTTTATCTCTAATCTTTATCCTGTGCTAGCAGCTCACAGTCTTTGATCATTCCATCCATTGGCATGCTCCATTCAGTGGCCTAGCACAAGATTTGCCCCCCTCCTGGGAGCCATATTGAGGGCCCCCAGCTCGGCAACAAATCACGGGTCGTGCCACACCCTGGGCCGGTCTAGATTACCATGCTTGCGCAATACGCATGAACATACTGCTGCAGAGGTAAGCCACACACTGCACTAGGAGAAAGATATATATATATATATATATATAAATATATATATATATATATATATATTACACGGCCACGGTAGTGGCCGTGTAGTTATGGTTAAGTTGCTGTTTCCATAGGAAGGGCAGTTTTTGGGTGGCTTATAACTCCGCTCCCCCTGGACAAATCCTCACCAAACTTTGCAAAAAAAGAATATGGGTCAGAGTTTGGAGATGTTTGGGCCAGGGGGAGCAAAGTTATAGGGGGGGGTCCCAAAATGTCTTTTTTTCCCATAGACTGAATGGGGGGAAAACTTTGAGCACGGCTACAGGTGAACCCGCTGGACGGATTTGCACCAAATTTATGCCAGGGGCAAGGGCTTGGACCCGAAAGCGTGCTTTAGTAAATTTGGTGACAATCCGTCAAGTACTTTCTTTTAAAACGACCAAAAAATATGTCTGAATAAATTAGTGATATCTATGTCCGCTCCGCGGTCACATTTCCCTGTTTGCTCCGTGGATATGATACCGATTGGCCAGGGGGGGCGTCATCACCGTGGACATGCAACGTGTGCGCCGATTGGCTACAGCGAGCCGTGATATATGTCAGAATGTGTGGATGCACCCGGCATCTTAGATCCGAAGAACGCCCGCTACTTACCAGAGGCGAAATGCTGTTTTCGAAACTGTTTTTCTCTCCTATAGTGCGTGGGGAGGATCACAGAGTAAGAGATGGATGAAATACTCTACTTGTTTGGCCGGCAATTGTCTATTATAAATTCTGCATTGACGTGTTCTTCAGGATGTTTGTACGTGGAGAAAATGAGGGATCTAATAGGTCTACTATTTGAGTCCGTGCTGTGTACAGGCACCTTGAAAATGTACGAATGTACGCAGGACACGCGTGGCGTTAGTGACCATTAATTTTAAGTGTATTTCCCTATTATATTACAGTTTGCTATGGGTGTGTTATTGCTTAGTACGCCACCATGGTTGTGACATGCTGCAGTGGTTGTGGCCAGAGCCTAAATAACCTGCATTTGCGCCTTCTTCAGGATATTTGTACGTGCAGAAAATGAAGGATCTAATAAGGGTACTATTTGAGTCCGTGCTGTGTACAGGCACCTTGAAAATGTTCGCAGGACACACGTGGCATTAGTGATCATTCATTTTGAGTGTATTTCCCAATTACATTATAATTTCCTAAGGGTGTGTTATATTTTGAGTGTATTTCCCAATTACATTATATTTTCCTATGGGTGTGTTATTACTTAGTACACCACCATGGTCGTGACATGCTGCGGTGGTTGTAGACAGGGCCTAGAGTCTTGGATGCATGGCCGTAGGCCGAAGGCCATATTTCCAAGACTGTAGGTCCTGCCCACAACCACCGCTGCATGTCACGACCATGGCTACACGTTTAGTATTCATTATCGGTTACATGGTTGAGGGGAGAGTGTACTGTGTTGGGTGCATGGCCAAAGGCCATGCACCCAACAAGAAAGTTATAAGCACTGGAGTTATAAGCCAGTGCACATCAACACATTGCAATAATATCTATGTACAAACAGGTAGGAGTGCAGTGTTTGGTGAGAATAAGTGAAGCAAAGCACACCTATCAATACACCTGTACTACTGTACATCACTGAGGTGATTGTGGCCAGGGTGTAGAGTTTTGCTTCCATGGCTGCAGCACGTAGCCCATACATCATTGTTGTAAATCTCAAGGCCCTGGCCAGAAACACTACTTCATATTACGGCAGTGCATACGCTCGTCCTATACGTTAGCATGTCAGATGTTTCTGGGGAGGGTGTACAGTGTTGGCTGCATGGCCAAAGCCCAAGCACCCAGTAACGGCCTTGTTAGCGGTGGAGGCATAAGCCATTGTAAAATGTTTGCAGGACACACGTGGCGTTAGTGACCATTAATTTTTAGTGTATTTCCCAATTACATTACATTTTCCTATGGGTGTGTTATTCCTTAGTACGCCACCATGGTCGTGACATGCTGCAGTGTTTGTGGACAGGGCCTAGAGTCTTGGATGCATGGCCATAGGCCGAAGGCCATATTTCCAAGACTGTAGGGCATGCCCACAACCACCGCTGCATGTCACGACCATGGCTACACGTGTACTATTCATTATCTCTTTCATGGTTGAGGGGAGAGTGTACAGTGTTGGGTGCATGGCCAAAGCCCAAGCACCCAGTAACGGCCTTGTTAGCGGTGGAGGCATAAGCCATTGTAAAATGTTTGCAGGACACGCGTGGCGTTAGTGACCATTAATTTTAAGTGTATTTCCCAATTACATTATATTTTCCTATGGGTGTGTTATTACTTAGTACACCACCATGGTCGTGACATGCTGCGGTGGTTGTAGACAGGGCCTAGAGTCTTGGATGCATGGCCGTAGGCCGTAGGCCGAAGGCCATATTTCCAAGACTGTAGGTCCTGCCCACAACCACCGCTGCATGTCACGACCATGGCTACACGTTTAGTATTCATTATCGGTTACATGGTTGAGGGGAGAGTGTACAGTGTTGGGTGCATGGCCAAAGGCCATGCACCCAACAAGAAAGTTATAAGCACTGGAGTTATAAGCCAGTGCACATCAACACATTGCAATAATATCTATGTACAAACAGGTAGGAGTGCAGTGTTTGGCGAGAATAAGTGAAGCAAAGCACACCTATCAATACACCCGTACTACTGTACATCACTGAGGTGATTGTGGCCAGGGTGTAGAGTTTTGCTTCCATGGCTGCAGCACGTAGCCCATACATCATTGTCGTAAAACTCTAGGCCCTGCCCAGAAACACTACTTCATATTACTGCAGTGCATACGCTGGTCCTATACGTTAGCATGTCAGATGTTTCTGGGGAGGGTGTACAGTGTTGGCTGCATGGCTAAAGCCCAAGCACCCAGTAACGGCCTTGTTAGCGGTGGAGGCATAAGCCATTGTAAAATGTTTGCAGGACACGCGTGGCGTTAGTGACCATTAATTTTTAGTGTATTTCCCAATTACATTACATTTTCCTATGGGTGTGTTATTCCTTAGTACGCCACCATGGTCGTGACATGCTGCAGTGTTTGTGGACAGGGCCTAGAGTCTTGGATGCATGGCCATAGGCCAAAGGCCATATTTCCAAGACTGTAGGGCATGCCCACAACCACCGCTGCATGTCACGACCATGGCTACACGTGTACTATTCATTATCTCTTTCATGGTTGAGGGGAGAGTGTACAGTGTTGGGTGCATGGCCAAAGCCCAAGCACCCAGTAACGGCCTTGTTAGCGGTGGAGGCATAAGCCATTGTAAAATGTTTGCAGGACACGCGTGGCGTTAGTGACCATTAATTTTTAGTGTATTTCCCAATTACATTATATTTTCCTATGGGTGTGTTATTACTTGGTACACCACCATGGTCGTGACATGCTGCGGTGGTTGTAGACAGAGCCTAGAGTCTTGGATGCATGGCCGTAGGCCGTAGGCCGAAGGCCATATTTCCAAGACTGTAGGTCCTGCCCACAACCACCGCTGCATGTCACGACCATGGCTACACGTGTACTATTCATTATCTCTTTCATGGTTGAGGGGAGAGTGTACAGTGTTGGGTGCATGGCCAAAGCCCAAGCACCCAGTAACGGCCTTGTTAGCGGTGGAGGCATAAGCCATTGTAAAATGTTTGCAGGACACGCGTGGCGTTAGTGACCATTAATTTTAAGTGTATTTCCCAATTACATTATATTTTCCTATGGGTGTGTTATTACTTAGTACACCACCATGGTCGTGGCATGCTGCGGTGGTTGTAGAGAGGGCCTAGAGTCTTGGATGCATGGCCGTAGGCCGTAGGCCGAAGGCCATATTTCCAAGACTGTAGGTCCTGCCCACAACCACCGCTGCATGTCACGACCATGGCTACACGTTTAGTATTCATTATCGGTTACATGGTTGAGGGGAGAGTGTACAGTGTTGGGTGCATGGCCAAAGGCCATGCACCCAACAAGAAAGTTATAAGCACTGGAGTTATAAGCCAGTGCACATCAACACATTGCAATAATATCTATGTACAAACAGGTAGGAGTGCAGTGTTTGGCGAGAATAAGTGAAGCAAAGCACACCTATCAATACACCCGTACTACTGTACATCACTGAGGTGATTGTGGCCAGGGTGTAGAGTTTTGCTTCCATGGCTGCAGCACGTAGCCCATACATCATTGTCGTAAAACTCTAGGCCCTGCCCAGAAACACTACTTCATATTACTGCAGTGCATACGCTGGTCCTATACGTTAGCATGTCAGATGTTTCTGGGGAGGGTGTACAGTGTTGGCTGCATGGCTAAAGCCCAAGCACCCAGTAACGGCCTTGTTAGCGGTGGAGGCATAAGCCATTGTAAAATGTTTGCAGGACACGCGTGGCGTTAGTGACCATTAATTTTTAGTGTATTTCCCAATTACATTACGTTTTCCTATGGGTGTGTTATTCCTTAGTACGCCACCATGGTCGTGACATGCTGCAGTGTTTGTGGACAGGGCCTAGAGTCTTGGATGCATGGCCATAGGCCAAAGGCCATATTTCCAAGACTGTAGGGCATGCCCACAACCACCGCTGCATGTCACGACCATGGCTACACGTGTACTATTCATTATCTCTTTCATGGTTGAGGGGAGAGTGTACAGTGTTGGGTGCATGGCCAAAGCCCAAGCACCCAGTAACGGCCTTGTTAGCGGTGGAGGCATAAGCCATTGTAAAATGTTTGCAGGACACGCGTGGCGTTAGTGACCATTAATTTTTAGTGTATTTCCCAATTACATTATATTTTCCTATGGGTGTGTTATTACTTGGTACACCACCATGGTCGTGACATGCTGCGGTGGTTGTAGACAGAGCCTAGAGTCTTGGATGCATGGCCGTAGGCCGTAGGCCGAAGGCCATATTTCCAAGACTGTAGGTCCTGCCCACAACCACCGCTGCATGTCACGACCATGGCTACACGTTTAGTATTCATTATCGGTTACATGGTTGAGGGGAGAGTGTACAGTGTTGGGTGCATGGCCAAAGGCCATGCACCCAACAAGAAAGTTATAAGCACTGGAGTTATAAGCCAGTGCACATCAACACATTGCAATAATATCTATGTACAAACAGGTAGGAGTGCAGTGTTTGGCGAGAATAAGTGAAGCAAAGCACACCTATCAATACACCCGTACTACTGTACATCACTGAGGTGATTGTGGCCAGGGTGTAGAGTTTTGCTTCCATGGCTGCAGCACGTAGCCCATACATCATTGTCGTGAAACTCTAGGCCCTGCCCAGAAACACTACTTCATATTACTGCAGTGCATACGCTCGTCCTATATGTTAGCATGTCAGATGTTTCTGGGGAGGGTGTACAGTGTTGGCTGCATGGCCAAAGCCCAAGCACCCAGTAACGGCCTTGTTAGCGGTGGAGGCATAAGCCATTGTAAAATGTTTGCAGGACACGCGTGGCGTTAGTGACCATTAATTTTTAGTGTATTTCCCAATTACATTACATTTTCCCATGGGTGTGTTATTCCTTAGTACGCCACCATGGTCGTGACATGCTGCAGTGTTTGTGGACAGGGCCTAGAGTCTTGGATGCATGGCCATAGGCCGAAGGCCATATTTCCAAGACTGTAGGGCATGCCCACAACCACCGCTGCATGTCACAACCATGGCTACACGTGTACTATTCATTATCTCTTTCATGGTTGAGGGGAGAGTGTACAGTGTTGGGTGCATGGCCAAAGGGCATGCACCCTACACGAAAGTTATAAGCACTGGAGTTATAAGCCAGTGCACATCAACACATTGCAATAATATCTATGTACAAACAGGTAGGAGTGCAGTGTCTGGCCAGAATAAGTGAAGCACACCTATCAATACACCCGTACTACTGTACATCACTGAGGTGATTGTGGGCAGGATGTAGAGTTTTGCTTCCATGGCTGTAGCATGTAGCCCATACATCATTGTTGTAAAACCTTAGGCCCTGCTCAGAAACACCACTTCATACTACTGCAGTGCATATACTCGTCCTATAGGTTAGCATGTCAGATGGTTCTGGAGAGGGTGTACAGTGTTGGCTGCATGGCCGAAGCCCATGCACCCAGTAACGACCTTGTTAGCGGTGGAGGCATAAGCATTGTACACATATACATTCAAAAGTACGTGGACATATATCTTAACCTCTAGGTCCTGGCGGCACCCACTGCAGCACATTCGAGAGGGACGTTACTGACTGTGTTGCTTTGGTGGAGTGGCTGTTTCCATAGAAATAACTGTTTTTGGCTGCCTTATAACTGTCATACCCTTGGACTCATCGTCGCCAAAGTTATATAGCCTACTCTGACTTTGGTTGGAAAGTTTGGTCATGTTTGGTGCAGGGGGGCGAAAGTTATAAGGGGGAGCGGTTCTCAAAACATCTTTTTTACCCTTACACTGAACGGGGGGAAAAGGTTGTGCTCACAACCATGTGGCTCTTTCCCAGATTGTTTGCAAAATAGCGTGTAGTAAGGTACCTTTGTTTGGTGGCCCCCTTCTCTTCTACTAATGTTTTCGTGTGCATGAATGCCGGCAGAAACAGTTCCAAAACAAGACAGCATTATAATTCTCGCACTCAAGTAATAGTGCAGTTTTCTTCTCTGCAAAATGATACGTTTAAATGGAAGTTCATGCTCACTGCACCACGACCAATTATAGCGTGTGAATTAAAATGTGTTTTGCACTAATATTTCCCTCACATTGGCCTCTTCAGTTTTGAGAACTAAGGCTACCATCTGCACTGTTTGCTTCAAATAGCGCTTCTGAAGCTGTATGGGAGTACAGGTTGTTATAGTTAGATTTCATGCCCGCGCACCCGAGTGAAAGTAAAGGGGCAATTGTTTTTGACCTTGAGCCCAAGACAAACTTGCGCGCTATTCACGGAATGAAAGTGTAAAAAAAAAAACGCAATTGATAATGTTATGTATTAAAAAGTTTGTAAGTGACATGCATATCAGTCAAGGAAGATTCTTCGCTGCAAACACATTTGTGACTGACTTGCCGAAACAGAATGGAGGCTGTAAATATTTTGTAAGTGTAATTTGGCCCACTGTACAGCAATCCGTGCTTTACTTTTACATAACTGCCCATCTAATTGTGCTAATATACTTAACATATTATTTTTCTGCCCTTGTACAATTTTCTTGTAATGTTGCAGAGTGCACATGTTGCTCATTTGCAGGGTATGACTGCACTCAATCTTTTTTACTATTTATGTTCCTAATTTGAAACGCTTAGTTTGTCCACATACGTTTGTGTATAACTTTGCACGTTTTTTGGTCTTCTTTGAAATGACGAGACGTAATTTTTTTTTATTTGTCCACTCTTTTTTGTTTCATACCTACATTATCGTCTTTCTGTGTACTTGTCATTTTATTTTCTCTTACAGTGCATGCAAAATCTCGCCGTTTCTAACCTCCACCTATAGGTACATTTGGACATTAGTAACATATGACTAAAATGTCAAATTTGAGCACGTAGATTTGTGTACCACTTTGCACAGTTGCGATTAGATCTTTTAAAAAATGTTGGTATAGGTTGGTTACTAACACTTATTTTATGTAACTTTTCTCGATTAGGTATATTGTGCTGTACTGTGCGTGCCATGGTTTTCAAATCCCGAGTGAGGGCTTCTTCGGACGGCAAATACAACTGCTGGTGAGCGGTTGCCTGTCCATAACAATAATGTGGAATGACACTGTAAGCCTGCTTTGTCCATTCGCTGAACTTGTTATTCGGAGAAACGTGACATCATTTATGGTGCAGTAGGCTCTACGTCATGACTACTTTTGGGAAATAACTGTGGAAACAAAGCGACTGCTTCAACGAAGACCCCAAAATGTCTGTTTGCGTAAAAAAAAATGGCCTCCTTATCTTCAACGTTTGCAATGCCTCCCTAACCAGCATTGTAATCATTGCATTGCTTATACGATTATTCCGATGGTCTCTGCAAGTTTGTTATTAAATAAATGTAGTTTGTAACCTGTAAAATGGTCATGTGTTTTTTACCACTCCTCTGTTTTATTTGCAAATGTAATTTATTAGCTTGTACGTCGCTGAATTTTTTATTTACAGTTTCTGCGCCACCCCCCGTTCTTGTGCTTTTTGCAACCTGCAATGGAAAGGAAAGAGGGCCTATGTATGCAATAACCGCCTTCCCTTTCTATGGCGGACATCTTGAAAGAGGATTTTGTTTTGTGATCCTTACTGCCAAAGTCGCCTGGGATTACAAGAAGTACACGTCCTTTTTAGTAGAACACGTTACGGCATTCCTAATTTAGACTATTGCTGGAAAAGATTATTGCGCCTATGTACTTTACAGAGAAATAAGGAGCGCGTGAAGTGTATTCAAGCTTTTTATTTTTCTTCCAATTATACTATGAAAGGTCGTTTTTAACCCATTATTGACTTTGTTTATGGGTATCTTTATTTTTTGCCACGGAGGCAATAAGGTAATATGCGACCGGCATTGAGCAAAAAGGCATCAAACAGTAATATGAGTGACTGTATGTGTGGCAACAATTTGTTTTCCGTCTGTTATGTGCTAGATAGCAACATAGTTTCTTATGCTTTTGCATTACACCACTGCTGCTGTTTCTTAGGGAGGAAGGCTGCATTTAGCTGATGTCTTTTTCAGATAAGTACAACTTTCCCTACCAATATATAATGTGTAGTGCATTCGCAGTTGCTGCATACCAGTATGTGTTGGCGTTGTTTAAGGCAAATGTTAAAGGTATACGTTCCTACATGCATATAAAATCTATTTCCATATTGCCCAACAGGCATACTTCGTTCAGGTAAGTGTGTACTACTTCTGGGACATGTCACAGTGCTGTACGACAGTATATTTTCATGTGGAATTCTTCAGAAGCTATATATTGTTAACCAAACGACCGTTCCTAAAGGAACGTTTTGGTTATGTTGCACTATTGAAAATCTGTGCCATGCAGTACAACATTTTTTTCTTAGATACACCTTATATGTAAATTGTACTACTAAAAACCTGTACAATTCACTAAAAAAAAAACTTTGTTGAGGGGACGTTATGGTTAAGTTGCCCTAACAAAGACCTGTACACTTCACTACAAAAATACTTTCCACCTCCCCTTTATGCTTCAAATTAAAACCGAAAAACCCCTGAAATTCGACAGTTATGGTAAACTAAGCCACCACCCCTGCTATCCGCCCCTGTGCACTGCTAACACTAATACCCACACCATGAAATATGTGTCATGATCTCTGCTTCCAAAAGATCAGGACTTGCCAGACTCCCTTGGAAGCAGACCCATAACCCCGGTTCCGAGTGCCAGCCAGTCCCAATTGGGACCTTTTGGACCCTGTCCTGGCGCCAGTGGCACCAGGCTCATAAAGATGCCCAATCCCAGCGCTGTAAGCGCCGGGCTCATAATGCTTGGGTGGACTTACCTGCAGCAGACCATGCTGCTTACTTACCTGCCAGTTGAACCCCTGATCCTCTTCTGTTTGGGACTACTTTTCCTGTTGGGTGGGGCAGGAGCCACTCCCTAGGTTCAGAACACTGGAACTCTTCTGGAAAGCAGGAACTCTTTTCTTACCTAGGCGTGGCTGTGGAAGGAGACACCTAAGCACTACAGGAGGCTATTTAAACCACACCCGATGGATGAATCTTGCTTTGCGTTATTCTGCATTCTCTGCAGCAGAACGCTCATCGTGTCTTCTGCTTCTGATCCTGGGCCTAAGGGAACAAAGGCTTACCATCCTGGAATCCAGTCTTCAGCAGCACCTGTAAAGACAAAGAAAGAACAGGTTAGCACTACGGTCTTCAGTGGCAGCGCATCTCTTACCTGGTCCATCGGCTGTCACCAACGCCTCGCGCTGCATTCCGGCATCTGAAAGACAAAGGCTTACCTACTCTTCGCATGCTCCGGAGGTCTTCGCACTGCATTCCGGCATCTGAAAGACAAAAGCTTACCAGCTCTTCGCACGCTCCGGAGGCCTTCGGCGCTGCATCCCGCATCTGAAAGACAAAAGAAGGTGCGTTTAAAGACATTGGGCAACTTTATTACTCACGTGCCATTACTCCTTCCCACGCCGAATCCAGTGGGTATTCCAGCACCCTTCAGCTTCTCTAAAGCTCCGAACTTGTACCTGCAAGATAAAAGGGACAGTTAGTGCGCATCGTGAAGCAGGCTACAAGCACTTACTTACGTGCTTCCAGGCGCTTCTATTCCTCACGCGGGTTCGATCCTCAACTCTCATCAGCCCGCCATCCGCCATCGCCGGAACCCTGCAAAACAAGAGATATCATTACAAAAGACTTTTAAGACATTTGAAGTGCCCAGAACTTACCGTTCGTGCAGTTAACGACGGACAGCAGTCCTCTGAGGTCAAGAGGCCTGCACCCTTATCCAGTGAAGAAACTGGTTACGGCACCCTGCCCCGAGGCAGATGGAGAGCTCGGCGTTCACTTACCTAAGGTGAGGGCGTTAACCTTTGGGGTTCTACAGGAGAAGAGAAAGGGAAGAGGAGAGAGGCACCCAATAACCCCAGTTCATTAATCCCATATTTTCTATCTGCAGACATCTTACTCTTCGAGTCAGACATACAGTGCACAGAGGTCCAGCCCAAAGAGCCAACCGTGTGTTACAGATCACCTTTGAAGATGCGGCATTCACCCAGTCAAGACCGGCGCCTCTGCGGGAATCAGGTGAGCATTACAATATGTCATCTGAAATGTCAATGCTGACATCAATGATGACATCACTTGTTTAGCCCCTGTCTTTTCCTTCCCTGCCATAAATATATATGTGCATTCAGTAAAAAAAATTCACTAAAAGAATGTTATACTTCACAGTGCAACCAAACACCACTGCACATTCCCCCATTATAATAAGCTAAGCAACCATAACTCGCACCATCTATGTGCATTGCTAAGACTAACAACTAGGACATCAAAGATGACATCACAAATATCATCTATGACATCATTGATGACATCACATGTGTGCCTCACTTATTTTGGTGCATTGAAAAATGTAGGCTAGGTTCATCCCCGAATAAAAGCACACACACCTTTCACTATACACACACACTGAGCCACCAATACATTTAATTGTGCACCCTTACACCGTACACGCACACCCAGGCAGCCACCCATACATTTAGGTGTGCACCCTTTCACCATACACTCACACAGGCACACCCAGGCAGTCACCCATACATCAAGCAGTCACTCATTCATGCATATTACATTATATACAAATATATATATACACACACTTACACGCACGCACACATTTAAAGAACATACATTTTCTTACCTTTAATCTGTTGGCCCAGTGAACGAGGCCCCCAGCTCCCTGCAAAAGGCAGCAATGTGTGTTCCTGTCCTCTGCAGAGGGTATCCGGTAATATTTTCCCCATATATATGGTCACCATACATAATTTCGCCGGGAAAAGGTTGTGGTGACATTATATATGGTGACATTATATATGGGGTCAAGGGGAGCGGGGTTATTGGGGTGTCCCCAGCATGTTCAAAGTAATAATGTCCCTGCAAAAAATGGCAATTTTTTGGCAACTTTTTTGCCAGGCGACAGTTTTACAGGGACATTATATGGAACCCTGCAGGAGATCAGGGGACATCACCGCTGCCAGAAAAGCTTCCCACTGGCTCCCCATAAAGGAGAGGATCCTATTCAAGGCTCTAAGCATCACCCACAAATGTGTCCATCTTGCCGCCCCAATGTACCTTTCGCAGAGGATCCACCTGGTCTCCTCCACAAGACCCACTAGATCACCCTATGCCAGCATGCTCTCAGTACCCAGGGTAAAAAAGACCAGAGCAGGGGGCTCCAGTTTCCCGTACCTCGCTGCCGTACACTGGAACACCCTCCCTAGCTCCCTGCGCTCTGAACCCTCACTGACCGCCTTTCGGAAAACCCTGAAAACGACCCTGTTCATCTAACAATTACATGGCCTAGCCCTCATAATTGTATTGTATGATGTATTATGTGATATATCTGATCACAGGTCACTGCCTTACTGTAACCCAAGGCACAACCTGCTCACATTGTAACTAAGTCTTCCTGCAAGTAACAGTGCCACAATGCCCCTGGGCTGCCTGCGCGCTATATAAATTTAATAAATAAATAAATAAATAAATGGGGAGAAGGGGAGTCCTACTACTTCAAAAAGAAATAGTTTCTTTTTGAAGTCACTCTGACTTTAAAGGACCGAACTGTAACGGAAATAATGTCTTTATGGAGGCAGAGTTCCCCACCCCATGACATGGAGGCCACCAGCCTAGAGGTTTCCATGTCATTGGGTGAAGGGAGCGCTCGGACGTCAAAAAGAAAGTTTCTTTTTGTAGCCGCTCTACCTCCATAAAGTAATTATTTCTGTTAGTTATGACTGAAAAAATACACTTTTTTTTTGTCTGAGGGGGCCCCATCCCAGCACATGTGGTGCTGGGGCCCTCTACACCAAAGGGGCTTCGTGGGGCCCCACTATTCCAGTGGCTGGGCCCCACTACTCCAGTGGCTACATTACCCTTTTACTCTGAGAGTAGTGCAAATGTGACCTATCAAATGGGACATCATTTTGGTCCAAAAACAGAGCGGTTTTCAGCAACACTATGTGTGACCATGTGCCCTGAGAACCTTTCTTTTGTAAACACACAGTTTAAGGAAGCAGAGGGCAGCAGTGCGATTAACACGACCCACAAACCCATCTTCCAGCTATTGTGAATGAAAATGGAACTTGTAGCTCACGTATGCAAAACACATTCTGGATAAGGGACGGGCATGGATAGTGGTGTCACAGCACGGTGAGTTTTGTCACTCACTGCAGTTCTGCATACGCTTAACCATACCCTGGCCACCGCAGATCCTGCGGAAAGTGGAGCTTAATTTCACTCACCTCAGTGTGACCTCTAGGTTCCAGCGCCATAGCACGTTTGCATGTACCAACAGGCAACACTAACCTATAGATTCTTTATCAGTACTAAAGTCCCGAGAAACAGAATAATTCCACCTCCAGCTTGTCTTCATTATTAGGGATGCACTCGGAATGCCCATGTCTTCATGAAACACACATTGCGCCTCATTATAAGTATGGCGGTACAGTAACAATGGCACCTGTAGTGCTAACGGCACCGTTGCTACCGTACCGCTATACTACGAGTTGTGCTTGCGGGTCTCGTTCTGCCCACGTGCGACACCCGCAAGCACAACTCATGGATGCACCGGCACTATTATGAACGGTGCCGGTGCATCCGAGCTCCCCATTCCCATTCAGCCCTATGGGGCCAAATGGGGACGGGGAGTCCCTTATTGCTGGCACCCGCGAATGGGCAATTACCATGTCTGCCGAACTCGCCATTCACCGGTAATTGCCCATTCGTGGGTGCCGGTAATATCACAGGTTTGGCCGCAGCCATGCCTTTGTTACAGGTACGGCTACCGCCAAACCCGTAATGAGGCCCATTTAATTATAGAAAGGGTACATCATTTGGAGGTAAAGAAGCCACATTTTATTACAGAAATATTCTCAGAGATCATGACAGGACCCACACGTTTTACATCAACCATAATCGGTTACCATGACCTTTGTCCTAGCAGCCCTGCCGCCCCGCTCGCTGCCAGTTTGGCCTACTACCTGTCTGAGCTGTTCCAGGGTTAGAAATCGAAAGGACAGCCCCCCCGCCCAAGCCTGGGCTATATTGACACCCAATGGGCAATCCGACAGCATCAAAAGGGGCCCATAGTCAGCCCCTAATGCCACCGCTCATGCAGGGCCATAGGGGCGCCTCCATATTCCTGGTTTGACACTCTTAGCATAGAGTGCTACAGTACATCCAGAGCAGTGTCAGCCATCATACTAGCCTCCCTCTCTTCTTCCACTGTAGCACTTCTCCCCACTTCCATCAACTGCGCCAAACCCATGAATCTTCAAATTGAGGTGCCACCACTTTCAGTGCTTCCACTTTCCAATGTAGGTCTAAACAGGAACTCAATGTCACATTCCAATGCATGTTCAATTCTGCACTTCAATTCCTACACCGGATACCGACACTTCTGTATGGCCCTCAGAATCCATGCAAAGCAAATGATCACATAAAGATTGTGAGCCATGTCTTGTTCCCAAAAAAAAGAAAAAACTACTATTAAAATTGCCACCATTGAAATAACAAGAAAGTTCCTTCTCCATTTAAATGGCCGGCCTCGTGGCAAACAGGGGAAAGGTGTTGTGGGGGAAGCTGTTGACTACCAGCGGGTAAGTGCATTGGGGGGAATGTAAGCTGCGGAGAGAGGCAGGGCTAGTCGTTTAGGGATTCCATCATCAGTGGGGTGCCAGTGAAAGCACGCAGCTGGGTAAATGGCAGAAAGTGAGAGAAGGACTGGCAGCCTGCATGGAAAGCATAATAGCCAGCTGTTTAGGAGGTTGACTCCTTTCCTACGGGTATTAATAGTAACTCTCCACAACACTCCATTTAGTTCCCCATGCATAGATCTCCAAATAATGAACACTCTAACAGCATTCCAATGCCACCACTACATTGATTCCATTCCTCGTGTCTGTAGGCTTTATTATTCTGAAGTGAAACGTAATAGTATGATCAGGTCAATCCAACACTTGGGGCCTCATTAGAAGTTCAGCGGTGTGGCCAATAATGGTGTTACCACTGCATTACTGCACCGCCGAACTATGGGGTTGGAGGTCAGGCGGTGGAAAAATCACCAGCAGAATTCTGGAGATAATTACTCTGCCTTACTGCTACAAAACAGCCAAATCAGCGGAGTTAGCACCAGCGGTAATTCCGGGAAATCCCCATGGAGTCCTATGGACTGTAATAAATGGGGATTAACACCACCTACCACCACTTGTACTTCTGTGGTAATTCTGATAGACCAAGTGGCAGTAACAGTAAATCTATTTGGTGGTATTTCGGTGGATTTACCACTGAAATACCACTCAACTTGTAATGAGGCCCTAGGACATGGCAACAACTAACTCATGGGGAGAAGAATGTGTGGGTGGTATTTGTTGATCCTGAATTAATGTATTCAATTTAGGACTTTATGTAATGTTTTACTTCATGTATGCTGTGTCAGGGTCAGGGATCGGACGCTGTCAGCGGGGTTGGGGGACACTTTGGCACCTGGAGCAGGGGTCTTAACAAGTTATTTGCTAGATAGAGTCCTGCCCCAGGGATGGGGTGAGACAGTTGGGAGATACTAGTCAGTCTCTGTCCCTTCTACATGTTTCTGGTTGCAATTGTCAAATACCACTTACAATCACCCCATTCCTACCTTCTATGATGCTAGCCAGTGGGCTCCCTCTTCTATTGCAGGACTTCTGCAACCTGAAACACTTGCAGGGAAGAGCAGTGCAGGCAAGCCACCAGAGCATCCAGAGAGCAGAACGTTGCTCACAGTCAAGATGCTAAGATTCCTCAAAAACAAACTCGGAAATAACTGGTCGCTATTGCAAGATATAGGTGGACCTGTGTTTACAAAGCAGGCGGGGCTTAAAGGGTGCTTTATGATTTCCTACAACTCTAACCAACCCACGGGGGAAATGCAAGGCAGCCAATGGGATTGGGAGGAGGAGAATAAAGGGGTATGGAAAAAACAGGTCAGTGTGGGGTGTTCGGATGAGGTCAGGGGAGAAGAAGGCAGACTGAGGTACCAGGCAGCAGAACGATGGTGCGGCGGAGTGTGGAGGAGGTTTACAGAGAGAGCGTGTGTAAGATGAGGTATTTGTTGGTGATAGAAAGTGGTACTTGGGTGTTGGAATGCTTGTATGGTGATTGAGGAGAATGAATGAGTTTAAGTGGGAGTGCAGGAGAGTGAGGCTGAATGAGAAATGTGTGTTAGAGAGTGAAATGAGGGTGAGTGAGAGGAGGAGGGAAGAGAAGAGAGAAAGAGTAGAAGAAGACGTGAGAAGGAAGAACATCGGAAGGGCAGAGAGAGGCAGAGAGAGGAAGAGCGAGGAGGAGAGAGGGGGGAAAGAACAGAGGAGAGCGGTAGGAAGGAAAGGAAGGAAAGAACATCAGGACAAGGAGTCCAAGAGCGGTAGAGGTTAAAGACTGAGTAAGAACAGAGTGACCTGAAAGCACCAGTTCTTAACATCATTCTGCTTCTTGGACCCTGGATTAGGATCCACCTAGAAGACAGCGGAGGGAATAAGAGAGATAATGCAGTTGCCTTTAGGCCATCACCACTAGCCAAACAGATTTTAGACAGTAGGAGCCACCGAGCTCTAGTGACCACCTTGGTACTTTGGAAAGTCTGTGTTGGAGTGGAGGGAGATCAGGGCCAGCTCTCTTTTAGAGCACTCGGCGAGGACATGCAGTTCCAATCTGCAATCTTTTGTCCTCAAGCCGGTGCTAATTGACTGGAATCCCCAGTCCCCGAAGGTCAGCAGTGCACCAGAGCGATGCCTCTCAGCCAGGCAACTCCACAGCAACTCCAGCCAAGTCTTTCCTGAAGCTCTGCAAAATGTCCACTGCCTTTCTCTCTCCCCGAGGATGCACCAAGAAACCTCTGTTACAGCCTCTAATTTGACATAAACCCAATAAAAATCCATCATGTCATACCCTCCTTCTTCAAACAATAGCTCACTTTTACAGTAAGAAAGTGTATCAACTAATTTCCTGCTATTCGAATTTTTTGCTTCCTGCAAAGACCGTGGACAGAGCAAAGAGAGAAGAAAAAAAATCTGCACACCCGTTTAAAATGAGTCTCAGCCTGTCTCATTTTGCACATGGAGAACACATTACAATATTAAGAAATTAAAATCGTGTTAGTATTTGTTCATTACATTAGTTAATTAGTATCTAATGTGTCTCCTGCAATAGAGGCATTTCAGGTGAGAAAAGAAAAAAAAATGGTGTGCTTTTAAATGTGAAAAATGGTTTGTTTTTTACCTGTGTAGCCTGTCTTCATTTACACATCCATATGTTACACTGGGAATACATGGATTGCTGTACCGCGTTATAGCAATACATTGATCCATGCAGTGGCGCTGCACTCCAAAAACAGGCTAAATAATACTACATATTCCCTCCTTTTTCTGAGAATTTGGCCATGGTCCAAGCCACAATTGGAAGAAACCCAACTTGCTCCCTTTCTTCTTTTAAAATGTATGCGTATTGGGATATCTTTCTCTCCCCGTCGTATCTATTAACATGAGCAACATCTTCATTTTCACTGACAAAACAATCAACCAACCTCCCATTATTAGCACCAGGACAGCTAAACCCACTATAGAGCGTTCTCCCCAGGTTCCCCAATTAAACCTTTCCAATTCTATTATACCCAGGTTATTAACTGTAATATTGTTCTTTCTCAGATTCATCTTTACCACATGTTTCTCTTTATGATTCAATAAAAATTCCACATCCGGGTCTATTGGAAACGCATCCCTTTGAAAAAATTCAATATTTTCTACTTGGCTTTCTCAAATGTCATTCGTAACATGAAATAGTGTTAAACCTCCTTTCTCTGTACAAAAGCAAATGAATGTTGTAAATGCCTCCTCAGTTCATCCATGTATTCATGAACTGTGGATGCGCTCACAAGTGTCTGTTCATGTGTTCTGTATAGCAGGTGTTGTGGTAACACCATTTTCTTACCTGTCAAAACCTCATGGGGACTAATACCTGTTGCTTTGGCAGGAGTTGATCTGATTGCCATCAAAACCAAACGTAAACGTAAATCCCAGCTGGAACCTGCTTCTGCCACAAATTTCTTTAACATGTCCACAACAGACCAATTACTGCGTTCAACTCCACCCGAAGAAGCCGCCCGATATGCAATATGTAGTTTTCTTTTCACACCCAGTATTTGCCATACCTTACTCATTAGAGCACTTGTGAAATGACTCCCTCTGTCTGATTCTATTCCTTGTGGCAACCCAAACCTTGAAAACACATGATTCACCAGTAATGTGGCTGCTGTTTGCGCACTACAATCTGGTGCAGGAATACACTCAATCCACTTCGACATCAAGCACACCACACTCAAAATAAAGCGGTTCCCCCTGTTCGACCTTTATACAGGCCCTACATAGTTTATTTGCAAATCTGACCATGGAAGAGTTAGGCCTCTTTTCATTAATGGATCTCTATGCATTGGTGAACAGGTTTAAATTGGGCACATACTAGACATCCTCTAGTATATAATTACACGTCTTGGGACATATGTTGCCAATAAGCATAATCTTTTAGTATTTCCAATGTTGTTTGCGAACCTCTGTGGCCTGCAGTTATTGCATCATGTGCATGGTGTAGCATTAGTCCTCTGAATGAAAGGGGTACCACCCACTGTATCTGTCCTGTTATGGACTCTCTAATCATGAGTCCATCCTGTAGTCTAATTCGTTTTTTATTCTTTAATAGCACCCTCAACTCTTCTTTTCCTATACAATCATTTTCTGTTAAAGAGTTTTGTTCAGGATCTATCAAATGATTATAATATATTCCCAAAATTAGATCATCCTTTTTTGCCTCAATCAGATCTTGGTCTGGTGTATCATAACTCCATTGTACTACTGGTTGATCTGTCCCCTTTGGTGCTTTAGAACGTGTTACTGCATCAATTTGTATTTCACCAAGTAAATGTTCAATAGGTAGCAATTCTCCCATCACAGCCCCAATTTTAGCCAGGTGATCTGCCTTATCATTCCCCTCCTTATCCTCTCCTGGTGTTTTTAAATGCCCACAAATTTTTCTCCAGTATATTGTTAAATTATTTTCTGACACCAATTTGTCTATGACTTGTATCATTTTTCCATGTTTAAGTGGTTTCTTGTTGTATGTAGTCATGCCTCTCGCTTTCCAGCCAGGTAAATATTCCACAAAGCTATTTCGTGCATAGTCAGAATCAGTCACCAGGACAATTTCACTGAATTTATTATCAACTGCAGTAGCAATTGCCTTATAAATGGCTGCCAGTTCCGCTACTTGACTGCTCCTAGCTCCAATTCTCATCCCTATACTAGGGACACCTTCACATTTCAACCAGACATTTCCTATTCCTGACACTAATTGTTTATTACTGTCATTTTCAATGTGAAAAGCACAACCATCAACATATACAGTTGGCAAGTCCTTGCATGTTTTTTCATCAAAAGCTTTGTGTGGTGATTGTTCAAATTCCTGCAAATTAGGTTCCACTTCCGTTTCGTTTGATACTTGTTCTGCTGCACAGTCATGTAAATCTGCTAAACCTTGAGCAATTGGGCTTCTTTTATTTTGGCCATATCTCACTTCTACAGGAAAACCTTGTAATGCCAGCGTCCATGAAGTGATTCTGGATTGTGCTAGATTACCTGACCTAATTCTTTTACTCTCTAAAAACTGCAAAGGTTGATGATTTGTCTCAATAATCACCTTTTCTCCCTGAACAATGGGGCGGAAATGTTGTAGCGCCACACAGTGGTTAATAGGGCCTTTTCACATTCATTGAATTTCATTTCAACTTGGGAAAACGCCTTACTTGCATAGGCAATGGTTTTGTGATTCAAATCATGTTTTTGTGATAACACTGCTGACATACAATGTTCAGAGAAACCTATTTCTATAAGGAAATCCCTGTCCTTTATGGGATATGCTAAACATGGTGCCTTTACAAGACATTCCTTTAATTTAGCCACTGCCTCAGACTGCTCTTTTTCCCATTTCCAGGGTGTATTCAGTTTAAGCAGTTTAGTCAATGGTTGAGTGATTTCAGCATAATTTTCAATGAACTTTCTGTTATAGCCTGTCATTCCTAATAAACTTTTTACCCCTTTCACATTTTAGCCTCTATTTTTTTCTTTTGTGGATTTAGTCCATGTTCAGTCACTTCATGGCCTAGAAAGTTCACTTTTTTCTTGCACCATTGTGCTTTTTGTATAGACACTTTGGTGCCTGCTTTCTGCAATTGGCCAAGCACGTCTTATTTCATCAAAATGGCTTTTCAAGCTTTCATTTTTTAGCAGCACATCATCCACATAAACTATGGTTACTCTTTCTGCTGCATCAGGCATATCTTTTCTCAAAAATATGCCAAATTCACTCCCACTATTGACGTACATGAATGGAGTTCTAACCCATGCGTATTGTGTCTTATCAAATGAAAAGGAAAATAAATTCTGTATCTCCTCTGCCAATGGCACGCACCAATATCCAGAGGTGAGATCTAACGTGTTAAATACTTTTGAACCATGTATCTGAGCTAATCCCTGATCAATGAATGGCAGTGGCCATTTGGATACTGGCACTCTTTTATTTAACTCCCTCAAATCTGCACACAGTCGCCATTGACCATTTGGCTTTAACACACCTAAAATAGGTGTATTGGATGTGCTATGAATGGGCCTGATGATTCCCCGCAACTCCAAATTTTTAATAATCTCTGCCAATGACTCTAAACACGCCAATGGTAGTCTATACTGGCTCGCAAATATTGGTCTTCTGTTACCCCCTTCCGGTAGCGTGGCCACATGTAAATCAGTTAGACCGCAATCGTAAGCATCTTTTGCAAATACATCTTTAAACTCCATAAATATCTTCCTCAGATCATTTCTATCCTCATCGTTGTCACATGCATCCACTGATAAAATCTGCTCCTCTACCATTTTGGAGAATTCTAGAAAATGTTCTGGCATGGGAATCTCGGCGCTTTCCTCTAATTGTGTCGCTGTGTCTCTTTGTAAAGCTGCCACTTTTAAATGTTTTGGCATATCAGCTTCCACTTAAATGGGCTGATTTTCTATTTCATTTTCATTTAAGTTAAATGTTATGCAATCCTCTTGATGACAGCACACTGTCTCGCTTGAATCATAAGGGTACACAGAATTAATTTTAAATTTCCCTTTGGGCTGAGAGTCCAGGTATTCTGGCAATTCACCTTTAGCATCAACATACTTTTCAGGGATATTTCCAATCACCATGTTATTTAGATCTGCTGTGTAATGTGATTTTTGTATAGCCATTCCTACTGGGGAGTTTTCCTCTAAATGAATATCCTGACAACCTTTATTATTCACCATCATTTTTACAGACCCTTCACACACATCTACCAATGGAATGTATTCATAATCCAGGCCTTGCTGTTTTATGGATTCATTCAGACACACAAATGCATCAGAATCTTTCATCTGCTGTCCATTTTTGCATTTCAGTGTTATTGCAAACTGCTTTGTGAATGCAGCGATAATAGTATCTTTCCTCATTTGTAATTCAATTGCATAAGGGACCAGCTGTGCGCAATGATAAGCCCTTCTTTTATCTTCAAATTCAGGTGCCGGCCCAGCTATGCGTAACCATATCTTTTGATTAAGGAAATCTAACACCATACACATTCTGTGCATGATGTCATTGCCCATGTAAAAGTCATTTTGTGTTCCACTCACTATCCAAACATTATGGTAAATTGTTTTTTGTCCAATGCTAATTTTCAGCATGCATCTACCTGCAATTCGGTTTTCAAAGTCTGGACCGTCCAAACCAGAGAAATACTGGTTTTTAATCCTAAATTTCAGGATTTCTCATTAATGAAGCTCCTTTCCTGTTCAAGCACTAAAGTGGCTTTTATTGTTTTAGAATAGTCATTTATCCCAACATGAACCCATGGTTGTTCATCTTCCATGTGTATTTTAGCAAGAGTGGTAATGTGTTTTTCTGAACCTGCTCTAGGAGCAGTATTCTGTTTGCATGTCTTCTCTTCAAAATAAAAACATAAGGTGTGCTCATCTATGGCAGTTTGCCATTCTTTCCTTGGGTCTAAGTATATTTGTACAGGTAATTTTTCATTTTCACTCTGCATTTTGTCTTGACACATTAATATAACAGTGACGCTAGGTATGCAACTATTCTGGAGATACACCTCCACTGCATCATTTGTTTTTGCAACAGTGTGACATTCATTTATATTGCTGTTTTGTGATTTTAGTTTCTTAGGTCTCAATGGTTTTTTAGTTAAGGACCACAGTACTCCATTCACCCCATCTATTAGAGGAGACAATCTTTTTAGGCAATCTGTTCCCATCAGAAGTGGTATTTCACAAATGGATGTGACCAATACCTCCTGTTTCATTCTGTGTTTACCTATATTTATGTCAACCTCGGTGACGCCTATAATAGGCCCCTACTCCCCGTTAAAATTATGCACTGGACCTTGATTTTCCTTCACTGTGATCTGATTCTGCGGGGATCTCTCTTCATTGATACTCTTTACTAATTCTTTAGACATAATTGTGGCCTGTGCGCCAGTGTCAATCATTGCAAATGTATGGCATTTTTCTTCTACAGTGATGGGAGCATAATACCTGTCTTCAATTTCCTCTAACACTCATAAGAAATGCGCATTCTTACTGATTTCAGGGCTCACCTTTCTCAGGCCTTTTTCACTTTTGGCTAAGCACATTGGTAAATGGAAAGACATTTTTCCCTCCTTTTTGCTCATTCCTGTGTGAGAGACTTTATTCATTTCCCCATGTTCAGAGGTTTTTTGGAGTGTGGCCACCGTTCGCCCATCCATCCAGGTATCATCAGAGGTCACACTACAACCCTCCAACTGAACATGTGTAACAACATCACTTGGCAATTTGTCATTGTTTAATTCTGTGCATTTGTGATTATTCAGTATGGTACCAGCCCTTTTAACCTCTTCAAAAATATGTGGTTCAAAGAATTCTTCAGGTGATTGACCTGTACCCTCCTTTTGAGCATTTCTTTTTCCTGCCTGTGTTTGGGGTCATTGTTTTGATTGCCCAGGGAAGGAGTTATAGCATCGCCACTTACTGCCGGTTCACTGGTATTCCCCATGCATGAGTCATTTTTCTTAAATCTGTCTCTTTGTTCTTTTGGATCTTCAGGTTTTTCTATTTCATTTGTACAAATCTCCAATGTTTGAATTAGTTCTAGGTTAAACCGTACCTCTCTTTTAGAAGTCTTTGCATTTTCTGTTACATGTTCATTTACTGGTATTTTCACTTTAAAATCATTAGGCATCTCAGAGTCATTATGCAAAATTACATCAGAGCAAACTGTCTTTTTGGCACTGCAGGTATCATAAGTACTTAGTCACTTTTCAGAAGCCCCCCGGTCATTGCTATGGCCTTCTGCCCCCTCCTTTGATGACTGTTTTTGTGCTGTACAGAGCTTTCCTACTTGCTCAGCTAACATTTTCACTTGGGCCTTGAGGCACTGGAACCTTTCCATCTCTCTAGAATCCTCTCTCTGTGGCCTAGATCGATATTGGTTGTTTTCCCCCTGATTGGATCTATTCTGGTACCTCTCAGGTGAGTGATTTCTATTGGGCTGGTTCCTGAACTCTTGATTCATTTGTGCAGGGGAGCAGGGTGTGCCCATCCTTTGGTTGTAGTCCCCTGGTGGGGAATCATTGTACTGACGTGAAGTGTAGTTCATATTCTGTCTCATGTCCTGTCTCTCATGTACTGGGTACTGGCCCCTATATTGATTCCCATTATCAGCAAATCGATCCACATATCGGGGTCTATCCTTATTACCATATATCATGGTATTGGGATCAAATCTGCTTTGTGTCCCCAATGTCTGATAAGGACCATCATTTCTTTGATCCTGATTTTGTCTCTGGTTATTGTTCATACCTGACATATCAGGTCGATAGCCTGCCGGGGCCTATCTCCTAAGTACCTGGGGCTTATGTAGTTCTCCCTATTACTAGGATCATGTGATTGAAACATTGATGCAGGGTGTGATGACCTTTGTTGATTACCCCTCTGTTCAGGTGCCAAATTATTTTTACTTGGACTTTGAGCAGACTCAAGGGACATTTTGGCTGACCTGATTTCCATCACTGTTGCTGAGGGTGCTTTAGATTTAGGTCTAGTATCTTTCATTTTATCACTTTCTCTACCCTGACAATAGAGTACCTCATATAGTTTTGTGCTTTGGTGTACAATCCATTCCAGGGACTTGTCACGGTCAAATTCACGGACCAATTGGGATATGATGTCTTTCTGTAGCCCATAGAAGTAGGCAGTTTTAAACTCATTGGACTTGGGGTCAAAAGATACATCAAAGCGAGAAAATGCTATTTTTAAGACTTGTAAAAACTGGGGAGGGGATGTATTAGGCCCAGCAGTGAGTGTGTACGCAACTTTCTTTGCCTCCTGCAATGACTGGAAAGAAGAAAAATGACGCCTAATCTCTTTTTCAAACTCCGCCCACATCATATTCTGCTGCTCATTCAATCCTCTTATAATACTGGCCGTCGGGGCATCTAAGGTTAAATGAAAATACTGCCTGTACTGTTCCTTAGGTATCTGGAGGGCTTTAAAAATGTCATGAACCGCTTCTAAGTGATCCTCTATGCAGCATTTCCTCCTTTTTTAAATGGTTTGATCAGGGCTTTAATAGACTTCATTATCTTTATGGGGCTACTTGTTGCAATGCATGGAATTGCGCTACTTGGTGAGTCAACCCTGGTTCCAGGTGTATGGGATTGGTGGCGGCCCCTAATGGGAGTATCAAATCCACCAAGGGCGCTGCATCCAAGTTCAGTCACCGGACCAGTCACTGGGGCACTAGCTCTTTGGGTAGAAATAGGATTCACCTCAACTCCATTGAATGTAGTACCCTGCCGCCTCTCCTGAGACCTGGGAATGCACATTTGTTGTTCAAAGTCCTTACACTTTTTAAGGAGCCTGTCTGCTTCGTTTTGCAAATAGTTATTTTCATCACTCATTTTATTAATTACCTCATGCATGTCACACATTTGCATTTGGCATCCATTAAATTCTTTATTTCTCTTGTCTCTTTCTTGAAGCATTTAAATCATTTCTTGTTCTGCATTTTGGAGGTCACTTTCTTTTTCAAAATGTTCTTTTTGTAAAACTTGCATTTCTGAAACCACCTCATCTTTATCCTGTCTAATGTGGTCCACCAATGCTTTTAAGTGTACCAGTTCTTGCTCACCGTCTTCAAACTGTTTCTTGCTTTCGGACAATTGAATATCAAAATCTCTGCATTTTAACTGCATATCTTTTTGACATACATCCAATTCCGTTCTTAACATTTCCTCTTTCTTACTTGCCCCATCTAAGTCAGTCTTTAACCTGTTAATTAGCTGGGTATCATTTTCCTGCATTCGCAGTGACCTATTCAAAATAAACCAGATTTTGGCGCATAGCTGTATCAAACAGTCTTTCTCTGCATTTTTATCGGCTGCATTTAATAACCTTAGAAGGCAGACCTGAATTATGCTGCCTTCTGCAAAAATATTGTCTAGTTTTTCTTTCTGCACCTCACCATGAATGCGGTCATGCCATTCTGAGGTACTATTCGATGACCACGTCCCATGTGCAAATAATTTTGCCCCTAAATATTGCACTAGGTCTGAGAATGTGGCTACCCTTTGAGACATTCTGAAATTCATTTTTAGTGACACACTGCTATTATGAAATGGGTTCCCTTTAATGTACAGATGGCGGTGTGAGACACACTTGCCATGCCCAGTAGGTGCTCTATGATCACTTTCCCGGCCAACGCACCATAAATATGTTGGGTATTTTGTGTAGATTTGGGGCCTAGCGGTATTGTCTTAAAGCCAAAAATGAAAATAAGTTAGCAATAATCACTCCATACATTCAGATTGGGTTTGGTATTATAGTGGTATAGTGGCTATGCATTATTTCAGTGCACAGATACATTTAGTTGGTGTGCATTTCGTTGGTGGTATTTTTAGGAAGCATAATTTCTTTGTTTTATTTGTGGCCCCAATATCCAGAACCCCTTTTTCCTTGCTTAGTCAGTTTGTGTGATCAAAAGAGAGACCTCAGGCCTACATCTTATGGATACCACAATTTTCACATACAGTATTCACAACCCCTGTGGTATTATCACTAATTTATTTACATTAGTGAAACTATTTCCAGAGGCCTCTCTATCTGCTGATTCATGTACGCCCAGCAGACTATTGGATTGTGTGCCACTCAGAAGCCACACACACACACACATATACACTGAGTGGAACCACACACACAGCTATTTATAATTGCTCATAACAAAACTTTTTCCACATAGGATGCTTGTCATATATTACCTAATAACCTCCCCTTTTATCATGTGATATGGGCTAAATGCACCAGAGAAAAACAGAAGCAAGAAAGAAAACCTTTACACAGGTTGTGGTTTATACCAGTTTCGTTTCAAAAATCATACATTACCAGCTTTGCGAGGCAGTCTTTTCTAGAATAAACAGAAGAGAAACAATTGCAAAATACAAGGCATTTCATTAAATTCTTTGCAACAATAAACAGAACAGTGCATCAGTGAACTTGCATTTAGATGGCAATGTTAGAATGTGGCATTTAAACACAGTGATTCTTCAATAGAAGCTATCGCTACGCTGCCTGCCTGAAATAGATTTCATGCACACACCGCTCCTTCATTTTGTACGAGATAATTACCAGCAATTTGTAGCTGTTCAGCATGCGAAATCTCGGGGCTGGTCGCTTTCGATAAGTGGCTCAGGGCTCTCTTTTAGAGCACTTGGCGAGGACATGCAGTTCCAATCTGAAATCTTTTGTCCTCAAGCCGGTGCTAATTGACTGGAATCCCCAGTCCCCGAAGGTCAGCAGTACACCAGAGCGATGCCTCTCAGCCAGGCAACCCCACAGCAACTCCAGCCAAGTCTTCCCTGAAGCTCTGCAAAATGTCCACTGCCTTTCTCTCTCCCCGAGATGCACCAAGAAACCTCTGTTACAGCCTCTAATGTGACGTACACCCAATAAAAATCCATCATGTCATACCCTCCTTCTTCAAACAATAGCTCACTTTTACAGTAAGAAAGTGTATCAACTAATTTCCTGCTATTCGAATGTTTCGCTTCCTGCAAAGACCGTGGACAGAGCAAAGAGAGAAGAAAAAGAATCTGCACACCCATTTAAAATGAGTCTCAGCCTGTCTCATTTTGCACATGGAGAACACATTACAATATTAAGAAATTAAAATCGTGTTAGTATGTGTTAATTACATTAGTTAATTAGTATCTAATGTATCTCCTGCAATAGAGGCATTCAGGTGAGAAAAGAAAAAAAAATGGTGTGCTTTTAAATGTGAAAAATGGTTTGTTTTTGACCTGTGTAGACTGTCTTCATTTACACATCCATATGTTACACTGGGAATACATGGCTTGCTGTACCGCATTATAGCAATACATTGATCCCATGCAGTGTCGCTGCACTCCAAAAACACGCTAAATAATACTACAGCACTATATAAATCATCTTATGACTGACACCCTCCCTCCCAACTGATGTCACCACTCGCCTTCTGCGTGGAGCACTTCAATCTGCAGACTGACAACACTCAGGGGCTCATGCTCTTGGGGGGTGTAACGTAACAAACATGCGTAAAAGCCTTGTGTAAGGCTTTTACATATGTTTGTTATGTCACATCCCATTTTCAATCATTTGTATGGCGGAGAGAGGAGGGGCAGAACGCAACTTGCGTTTCCGCCACCTCCTCCACTCTGTCATACAAATTCTCCAGCATTTGCGCCGGCATTCAATTTTCACGCTGACTCAAATGCTGGAGATCCCTAGGGAGTCCACCAGCTTCATACAACAGCATAAAGCAGGCTGACCCCATAGGGATCCATTGTGCACACTGGATGCATGTACAGACCACCAAACCCTGCCCGACAATCTATAATGCTTACAGTGCATGTCGGACAGGGTTTAATTGTAATTGTCAGTGCTGCGTGCCATGCTTGCATTTACTCACACATGTACGCCACCTTTTGCCCTGCACTTTTGCACTCCATCTTTTAATTACGAAAATGTGTCAGCTGAGCTCTGCAAGCATGTATGTGAACACATAAGGGCTCCCCGCCATCAAATTAAGATTTGGATAACATGAGCTCCAAAGAATTGTTGTCTGTAGCCTTCTTGAATGCGTTGTTTCCTTATCGCTTTTCCTTCATTGCCCCGCTTCCACAGATGCTAACCCAAATGGCAAGAATCTGTGTACCCCCTTTGATGTTGAAAGGAAGTGAAATGTTAAGATTCCTCATATGGACTCATGTGACCGAGGAGTTCTGATGGTAATTTCAGCAGAGAATGGCTGTTGAAAACACCTCTGTTCTCCCATTGCTGTATACCCATTGCTGGAACACCTCTGTTCTCCCTCTGTTCTGCATTGTTGGATAATGGGTGATAATCACTCCATATGCTCTTGTACAAAATTCTTTGGATCTACACATGTACACCTCTGTTTGGTGTATGCACTAGGGAACCAGACCCTCTACTGATTCTATACATTCTAATAATTCCATAATAATTGTAATAAGTGAACCCCTCATTGTAAGTAGTTTATAGCCCACTTTGTGTACTATACACTGGTGCAGGGTCTGCCAACTTTGGCTGTTTTGGATTGCAATACTCATCAACGCTTACTTGCACAGTCAATGGTGCAGGGTCATGGGAGTCAGAGTCGAGATATTTTTGACTACAATTCCAATCAGCCCTCCCTTGCTTGATCAATTGTGTGGGATGATGGAAGTCCTCGTCCAGGTATTTTGGACTACATTTTCATCAGCCATCACTAGCATAATCAGTGGTTTGGAAAAATGAGAGTCCTAATCCAAAACATCTGGAAAGCTGCAGGCTTCATGGACCCGGAAGGCAGAACCTGAATCAGACGGCGCCTCTCGTTCGGAACACTGGTGTTGACACTCGGTTATGGAACAGACTCTGCTTAGCCATTTGACCCACTGGGGAGAGTCAAGTCAGCATCTATCAAGTAAAGCATGAGCCACGCACTCTGGTGTGACGTGGTATGGTGCCTCATGCCATTTGAGTCAGGAGACCAGTCATTTGAAAAACTGAAGTTGACTAGTATTGTCTGGATTTGAGGTGTGATACACGCCATACGCCTGACATTTGTGAGAACACCTTATGCAGTGCGGACCCAGAATTAACAACGTCACACTTTCAGAGCTAACAACGTACCATCAGACAGGTGCAGCCCGTGTACCACTCCCGCGATGAACACATTGACGTAACAATATCTTTGATGCCGTATGTTTTGGACAGCAATCAAGGGGAAACTATCTTCTGAAGTCCTCTCTTCATAATTCAATGAAACTAAAGATTGGAAACTCTCTGAACTCAACCAATTTAGTTGGGTTCTGATTAGACCTAAGGAACGCAAAATTATCAAGTCACTGCTGTTGTGCAACGACTCCAACTATAAATGTGCCCCTGGTGAATTTCCAAGGATTAACCCCCTTAACAGGATGAGGAAAGTGTCATGGTGCATGCTCCCAAAAAACTGAAATTGGTGAGCCCATCCGGGACTTCCCAGGCCCCAGCTAGGCTCACCTGGAATCAGTCCTGGCGCCGCTGGCGCTAGGCTCATGCTAGGTGTTAAATACATAGGCCCTATACTTGGCTCTGAGAGGCTGAGCCATTCAGTACAGGGTGTGGCTTGGGACTACTTTACCTGGAGGCAGGATACGGTTAAGGGGGACTATTTTCCTGGGACTACTTGCAAGGCTATTTAAACCGCACCCTGCAAACTGAACACGCTTCGCGTTATTCTGCACTCCTGCAGCATAACGCTCACTGTGTCAGCTCAGCTCTTGCTTCCCTTCTGCCACGCCCGTCCAGAGTCTTCTTTCCATCGGCACCTGAGAAAAGAGAAGAACAGGAGTTAGAAACGCTTTGAAGGCCTTACCTGCAGAACATCCTGATCTCGCCTTCTGCTTACCCACGGACCGCCGCATCTGTAGAAGAGCAGAACTGAAGGTACCCTCTCGGGTAGGTACTCACCTGAAATTGGCCACCTCTAGGAACTCCATCGAGCAGTTCTCCATCATTCCAGCATCACGCCGCAACTCAACCCGTCAAGCGGCTCTTCCATCTTCTTCCTGGAACTGCGTCGCACCTGCCGAACAGAAACAGACAAAGCAGGTTAGTCGCACACAGCAAGAAAATCTAAATACAGCGAACAATTAGCATGCCCCGCACAGTGCTATACTTACCAGCTGGAATCCTGCTCATCATTGTCAGGAGAGTCATCCATCATCCGAAAGCCGCTTAATGCCACACCTGAAAGACAAGAACGAACATTAGTTATCTCGAGCAGAAAGACGTAAGGCAGCTATTTCAAGGAGTTATTGGAATAGAGACTTACCTGCTTACTCCGGCCTTTCCACTTCAGCAATCCATTGGATCAGTGAAGGAACTAGATCCTGGAAAGACTGTGAAACTGCACCCCTGCCAGAGAGTACAGGACGGAGAGCTCGCCCATTAAAAAACCAAGGTGAGCCAGAGGAAGAGAAGTGAAAATCGGAAAGAGGGGAAAACCAAAACCAGCTCCATTCAATTGGCTACTATCTTGTTTCGACTTGCAGACGAACATCTCCTGAGGCAAGAACGAAGGGAAGACGCGAGCTAGCACCCTCAGTTAAGCAGAGCGACACCAGTGCAGACATCCTTCGAACACAAGCACGCCCCCGTGGAGACCAGGTGAGCGTAACAGAACGCGAAGCCCTTACACAAATTCTCTACCTGGGTGCCATAGAAACCTCGGAAACGGATCAGCTAGCTCAGCATTTGGGGGAACTCAGGGCCGAGGTACATTCGGCTAGACAGGAAACAAATGCCTTACGAAGAGAACTGATTTTAGCCAAGGATCGCACCGACGATCTCGCCAGACAGTTGCTCCAGACACAGGCGGGGCAAGCGCCGCTACCTGGGGTGGGGTCAACGGTACCCACCGCATCAAACAATCCAGTTCAGGTGGTCCTCCCAGGAGCTCTACCCTTGGCACCTCCTGAATGATTTGCTGGGCTTCCAAAAAGGTATGCAGTGTTTCTGAATCAGTGCCGTCTACATTTCCTATGCAGGCCAGGGGCTTTTCCAAACGACCAGTCCAAAGTGGCTTTTGTACTTTCATATCTCAGTGGCAGTGCTGCTGACTGGTCGGTACCGCTGGTCAGTCGGGATGACCCCATCTTGCGAGACTTCCAAAGATTCCAATTGGATATGGAGAAGCTGTTTGCCCGACGCTACCAAGGTCAGGCATTGGACAATGAGCTTTTGTCTTTGTGTCAAGGCAACCAGGATCTGCTAACATACATTGCAACCTTCAACAGACTGGTTGTGGAAACTGATTGGCCGGGTGACAAAAGAACAACGCTGTTTTACCGCGGTCTGAGAGGGGAGTTAAAGGACGTTTTAGCTCAAGTGGTTAATCCGCCTAGAGACTGTGCTGAGTACATAGACTTAGTGGTCCAGCTTGTTCACAGACTGCAGAACGGTAAGGCAGATCGAGCTAGAATTGATTCTAGAGTATTTGTACGCCCAAAGGAAAACGCCTCCAAGACCACCGACGTGTCAGAACCCATGCAACTTGGAGGAGTGCGAGGGCCGTTGTCCAAGGCTGAAAGGGATAGGCGAAGACAACAACAGCTGTGTTTGTATTGTGGGTCGGCCAGCGATTTCCTTCGAGAGTGCCCAGTGAAGCCACCTAAAAAGGCAGAAGGAGTCGCTGGTAAGGTTGAAACAGAGTCTGAACCGGAAAACTTCTCTGCCCGGCAGGAGTAGAGGTCCGCGTGTCGAGCGAAAAGAAGGACTCTCAGACCTCACACCTAGTTTTGTGTATGGTCCTTATAAACCACTGACAACCGTCTCAAATGCATGCAGTCAGAGCATACATTGACAGTGGAGCCATCGGAAATTATATGGATCAAGAATTGGCTTTGAGGATGAACCTTTCCCTTTGTGAAAAGGCAACAACAGACTTAGTCACCACAGTCGACGGAACTGAAATTGCTTCAGGTCCAGTAACATACTCTACGACAGAGATGACTCTTTTGTGCCAAGACAGTCATCGGGAAACCATAGTGTTTGACATAATCAAGGCTCCACAATTTCAAATAATTCTGGGAATGCCAAGGTTAGAATCACACAATCCTTGCATAGACTGGCGTGCCAAGAGGCTGACCATCTCAGTCAACTGTGCTCAGACTTGTTATCCGACTAAAGGAACTTTGGTCACTGGAGCAACAAAGATCATGAAACCAACCAACTCTCTACCGCTGGTATATCAAGATGTATTCCAAAAGGATCAAGCCAACACATTGCCCCCTCATAGGTTGTATGACTGCCAGATCGACCTTGTCCCAGGAGCACAGATTCCGTGCGGTCGAATCTATGCACTCACAGAACCCGAGAACCTGCATTTGAGAAAATATCTAGACTAGTACCTGGCTAACGGTTTCATTCGCCCATCCAAGTCCACGGCGGCATCACCCTTATTCTTCGTGCCTAAAAAGGAAGGTGACCTTAGGACTTGCATTGACTACCGCGCATTGAATCAGGTCACTGTTAAAAACCGTTACCCGTTGCCTCTGATTCCTGACCTATTGGATCAAGTTAAAGATGCCCGAATTTACACCAAGTTAGATCTCCGCGGAGCATACCACCTGGTGCGGATCAGAAAAGGGGACGAATGGAAGACCGCTTTCCGCACCAAATACGGGCTATTTGAATATCAGGTGATGCCTTTTGGCCTTTGCAATGCCCCAGCGGTGTTCCAGTATTTCATGAACGATGTTTTGCGAGAAATGATTGATGTGTGCGTCGTAGTATACATCGACGACATTCTGGTATACTCCCGTTCAGAGCAAGAACACGTAAAACATGTCCGGGTAGTTTTGGACAAACTTTGACAACACAAACTATTTGCAAAGCTGGAAAAATGTTTTTTCCATGTTACTGAGGTCGAGTTCCTTGGATTTGTCCTAACCCGTCATGGTGTGTGCATGGATTCATGAAAAGTTGATGCCATTCTCAACTGGCCGTCGGCAACCTCGATTAAAGGAGTTCAAAGTATGCTTGGATTTGCAAACTTCTATCGTCGTTTCATTTCTGGATTTTCGCATCTAGTGCACCCCATCACCACTTTGCTGCGCAAAAACAAGCATTTTCAATAGTCCGAAGAGGCTGAGAAAGCCTTCCAGGAGCTAAAACAAGATTCATCTCAATTCCGATCCTGAAACACCCTCGTCCAGATCTACCGTACGTGGTCGAAACGGATGCTTCCATTCTGGCAATGGGAGCGGTCCTGTCACAAAGGGACCCCGAAACTGGTCAACTGCATCCAGTAGCCTTTTGGTCACGGAAGTTTACGGCTCCCGAGTTGAATTATGCTATTACGGACAAGGAACTGTTAGCCATCAAGGCGGCTTTCAAAGCCTGCCGGCATTACCTCTTAGGAGCTAGGCACACCATCACAGTAATCACTGACCATCGCAACTTACAGTACCTGCGGTGGCAAAAGCTCAATCATCTCGCCAACTCTGATGGGCATTGTTTTTTGCTGAGTTCGACTTTGTAATTACTTATCGATCTGGCTGTTGAAATGGCAAGGTGGATGCACTGTCCCGTATAGGAGTAGACGAGGAATACTCCAATCCCGACCCAGTGCCCATCATTCCTGGTGAAAATATTCTTGGAATTACTACGTCTCGAACGTTAGAAGACATTCAAGAAGGAATCTCTCATCTCATGGATTCCAAAACCCTAAAGAATTGGCCAACCAAAAGTCCTCACCATTCAGTTACAAACCAATTACCCTATTTTCGAGGACGTCTCTATCTACCCAGCAGAGAACTTCAGGAAAAGGTTGTCTCACATTACCCTGACTCATTAGTAGAAGGCCATCCTGGAATTGCAAAAACTGAGGCCAAGGTCAAACAGCATTTTTGGTGGCCAACATGGCGTAAAGACATCAAACAGTTTGTACTATCCTGTGGAGTTTGCACTCAAAACAAGGTCCAGAAAAAAATCACCAGGCCTGCTTCATCCATTAAACATCCCACCTACACCTTGGCATACCCTATCTCTTGATTTTATAACAGACCTTCCTCCTTGTAACGGGTTCAACACAATTTTAGTAGTGATGGATTTGTTTTCGAAAATGGCCCATTTCATCCCAATAAAAGGATTGCCCTTAGCTTCAATTATGGCTAAAGAATTTCTGGAGCAGATTGTCTGAATTCACAGATTTCCATCCATCCTTATCTCAGACCGTGGCACCCAGTTTATCTCACGATTCTGGAAGAAATTTTGCGAATTAGCTCAAATCGATGTAAGACTTTCCACCAGCCACCATGCCCAAACTGAGACGAACATCTCCTTAGGCAAGAACAAAGGGAAGACTCGAGCTAGCACCATCAGTTAAGCAGAGCGACACCAGTGCAGACATCATCCTTCGAACATGAGCACGCCCCCGTGGAGACCAGGTGAGCGTGACAGAAAGAAACATGTTGGGATTTTTTACCATTGTATGAATGAATGAATAAGAATGCATGAGTAAATGTGTGTATGAATGATGTTGAGTGGAAGAGTGATCAATTGGAGTATGATTATGAGACACTGTAGTGCATAAGCCACTTAACCATCGAGGCCCCCATTTTGGGATTTACCTTTGGAATTGTTTTGCACTTATTTTTTGCAGTGATGTTTTCTTTAATAATTTATTAGCTTTCTTCTGATCATTTCTGTTAGAAGATATTTTTATTGTTTATATATTTAATCCTGTGACATGCACTGTTGCATAATATTTATTAAAATATGAAAACATTTTTATTTAGATCTACCAATAATGTTCCTCTTCATTTTTGAATGATCAGACATGATCTGAGGGCTTGAGATAGTATTTCCCATTACACCAAGAAAGTGGTAATTTTGGAGTCACAAGCTTTATTGTTTATGTTTTAAGGGTTCAGCCATTTATTTGAGGGTTTGCTTGGGACTCCGTTTTCTCCCTCAACCTCCTTGTGTTTTATTGTGGCTGCAGACACCTGCCATAATTCAGAGAGTAAAGGGTATGAGTTTCCCCTAGAACGTCCCAGAGCATCGAGTATAGTTTAAATTACTTCCACCCTCATTAAGAGATAAGTGATATTGTTTTTTCTTTTTTTAAACCTTTATTTCTCAGACAGTCATTTAACAAGCAACATAGTTGGCACCACACACATTACATTACAGAGAGTGCACCATGTTGACACAATATCAGAGAGTCATGTACCAGAAACCAATTTAGCAGTACAATAACAAAATATTCCTGTCCGTATTCCATGTATTAGCTCATTACGTGGGATCATCCCCTCCACCTACACCATCCCCCCCTGGTGTCCACCAGATACAGTGTCAGTGGGCTCCATATGTCCTTGGGTCTACATGTTGTTACTGTTGTCCCTTTCATTAGTGAATACCAATTCCTGTCACCACTCATCTCTACGAGGAGCGTGCTTTGACTTCCAGTACCTAAGAATACATTTCTTAGCAATAGCTCACATGACACTAAAGAAGTGTCACACAGTCCTTTCCGATGTCACCCAACAGATACTTAAACGTCATCAATAATGTTGGAATTCCCAATATCTCATTCACTATTGCCACAATTTTGCAACAAGATGCTAGAATACATGTGAAATAAGTCCACCTGTATCTCACCCCACTTCATGCACTCACCATGTATATCAGGATAAATCTTTGCTAATTTGGCCGGGGTGTAGTGCAAGTAGTTTAACATCTTAAATTGTATGAGTGGGAGACCTGCATTCATAGAGATTGTTTTGGTCAATTGACATCTATTCCATTTGTCATCATCCAGCATCAGCCCCATATCTGCTTCCTGCTTGACTCGCATTGTGTACCTTGACCTCTAGGATGTCTAAAGCATGTTATATAGTCTTGAGACCCCACACCTAACCCCATCAGAGGTCACTATTGCGGTAATGCACTCATGGGTTCCTGGTTCAGTGGGGAAGGAAGGCCACCGTCTGCGGAATGCCACCTTCATGCTGCACTATTGCAACACCCGGGTGGACCCCCCCCCAGTGCTTAATTTGTAAAAAAAATAAGTGCCAGTGCCCAAAAAATATTGGCCCCATAATGCCGGACGCGCCGCCCCTCGCCAGTTCAGTGCTAGACCTTCCTAGATCGGCCCACCAGCAGCCCATCACACTGCTGCTGCTCCATTTCACATGCTTGGCGCTGCAGCAACTGCTGGCCCAGGCTAGTAGTGGAATGGATGGGGAAGGGCACACATGGGTTGAGAAAGTATAATGCTTTAAAGTTGGAAAACACTTACTTGTTATGGTAGGTGTAGTGGATCCAGCATTCCGGCAACCCCAGAGGCAAAAGAGTGCATTTGAACACACTTCTAAGTTCTAGACTACACTCGTTAGACATCTGGACCATATTTGCTGTCCTCGAAGTGATAATGTATTTGAAAATTGTTGCAAATCTGTGGATGTTATCCTATTTGTCAATTTTGTAGAATGACCCCCACTGCCCAGACCCTCCCACCGCCATGCTTCCCAAATGGCTCTGAGTGTAGCTGGGGTCTCTTGTGAGACTCACAGTGAGAGTATCTTTCTCTTTGGTGTACACTAGGAAAAATAATAGACTGTATTTAAAACATTAGTTTTGATTGAACGAAAGTTAACAGATGTTGCCGTAATTACAAATCTGGGACATGATCCTCAAAAACACTTTTTTATTTAACCTCACACTGAATAAATAATAAATAAACACACTAAGAATAAATAAACACATTGGATATATAGAACGGAACCAAACAAGAAAGTACAAGGTGCCATGTTTGGCTTTCATTTTAAACTTAGAAAAGGAGGTAGAGAAGGCATTGAATCTATATCAATTAAATAGACTGGCAGATGCTATTTAAATGTTGTGTTTGAAGTAATTAACATTCTGCCTGCCACAGTATTTAGCCTAACATGGAAAAATATTCTCTATAACATTTCACAAAATGTCATTGTAACTCCAGATTCTATTACAACTTTGCCAAAAGCTGGTTGGGATCACCATGGCTAAGCTGCTATAGTAAAGTGCAAATTGCAATAGATGAATAAAAGAAACAAATCAAATGCAAATAGCAGTTACTAAATAAAGTACAAATAAATAATATATTAAATAATTACAAGTGCAATAGTGTGCATTGTTGTCTCTATTCGCTCATAAAAGCCCATTAAATGTCTAAATCTGACCTGGCCATGTCCTCTTTTCGTTCCTTACTTCTAGGGTCATCAGGAGCATTCGTCCTTTTGCAATCCATGAATTGACATAGGGGATGGGGTTGAACTTCTTCAATGGTGGGCCAACAAGATTAATAAATAATAAGGATGAAATGGTGTCATTATGCAGGGATGCTCTTGTTGATGTGCAGACAAGATTCATTTGTGAAAACCCTCGTTCACAGAGATGGCAATAGTGTTCACAGCTGTCAAAAGTTCCTTGTAGTGTCTATTAGCTTCTTTTCCACCTGTCTCCCTATGTTCCCTGTAAGCCCGAATGGTTTGACGAGTGTCACCAATGTCAAATCTTTCACACAGAGACTCTATCTCACGTTCTCCATACATAGGTGTTAACTCATCTGGCCATTACTGCTTGCACAAAACTTTGAGTTTGCTTATTAGTTTCTCGTATGCAACTTTGTTGTCAGCAGCAGCAGAACCTCCTGTAGACAACAAACGACTCCGTAAATTTTCTGCAAGACTGCGAAAAAACTGTCCATGTTCAATTTTTTTGTCGCACGCCTTTCCTTCATGCAGGGTCACGCCTTGGAAACTATTTTCTTCTATGGCTTTCTGGCACTGGGAAGAGTGTTTTCCTCGCCTTTCTACCATTGCCTCAAACACTGATATTTGTCGGCAAATAGCACAATGTGCATCAATGATCGTGTAATCACGCTTTTGTAAGTCAAGAGACAATTCTGATAACTCTTGAAGTGCATCAAACATAATGCCAAGATTACCAACAAACTGCACAGACGAAAGGCGCCTACATAGTCCAGTGTACATGTTTCGTGTTGTGCCATCACGAGAGCCATCACAAGATGCCAATGTAAAGTGTTTGTAAAGCGCAGGATAAGCATTCCAGACAGCCTCTGCTGTTCTGTAGCTTGAGGCAACCCAGCGAGTAGCTAACACTCTTCCTATTTTACAAAGCTGAATGTCAAGAGCATCTGCACATTCTTTTAGCTGCAAACGATTTTTCACAGATGTGCTGAAAAGAGAATACAGTTTGTCTAGCAGTGCTTTGAAATGATTTGTAGCTCCAATGTCTTTCATGACATCATTGACTGCAAGTTCTAAGCGGTGTGCTGAGCAGTGCCAGGCTACAATATTGGGAGAAATTCTTTCTTGTAACCTTTTCACAACCCCGCTATTGCGGCCAAACATTACTGATGCTCCATCACAAGCGAGAAAGTCCTCACTAATTTTAATTGGGTCCTTTTGGAGCGAAGACAGAAACTGTTCACTATACCTTCAGCAGACACATGACTGAGCTAGATAAGGTCAACAAAAATATTACCTGGAGACTCCATATCCTGTAGCTGAGTACGTAGGTACGCAATTAAAGCACTTTTTTTTATTTAAGGCAGTTGCCTCATCCAGCGAAAGGCTCACCTTAGGAGAAGAGGCAACTATTTTGGCAAATGTCTTTCGTTTTATTTCCGATGAAATGTGTTACTGTATACTTGAGCAAGCAACATTGGAATGTAAAATACGTCCCATATCTAGCCCATTCAATTGCTGGCAGTCTATCTCAGATTCAAAACCATAGGCTGGCCTGTTCTGCTTTGCTTCTTTATAAGCTGTTCGAAATACTCTGGCAGGTGTTGCTATTTTCCCTGCCTGGGCTCTAGAAGTTACTTTAAGCAATGTATCTTTTTTTGCCTGCTCTAATATTTTTGATGCTGTGACGTGTGCCTTTGTTGAGAAATGTTCGGCAATCTTCTTTCGTAAGGATCTTTGTTGCTTGTCTTTGTTGGTACCATATGAGCTAACAATACACTCAGTCCATTCTTTAGACAATTTCATCCCATGACTTTTCTCTGCACCCAAGCTATTGACTTGACGGCAAGTGCTGCATCCAAGAGTGTGTCCTCTAACAATAAACCATGGGTACTTGGTTTGAAAATATTGTTTCTGATCCAGCTTCCAGCCTTTAGGGAGGAGGGGGCCTTTCGTTAAGGGAGGAGCTGAATGTTGCAGAAGTGATAATTGACCAGATTCCGGCGTGCTAGTACTTGGAATTTCCGTGTCACTGTCGTTCGGTAGTTCGCGATCTTCATAAGTACCAGTGCCACCAAGTTCCTCTCCAAGTGTAAGGCTTGCGTTCTGGATTTCTGTATGGATGTTGACCGTAGTAGTGCTGGTGGTCTCATCTAGTGTTTTTCTGGTTCTTCACAAACACTATCTGACTTGGAACCAGATTCCTGTTTACTTTGCTTGCTTGTAGGCTCATCTGTGCTACATTTTTTACCAGGTTTTGAAAAGTATGAAGACATTTTCTTCTGGGCTCCAGACATTCTAGGGAAGGAAATGAGAAGTAGGGATAATCGATATCATGGGAATCCTTCCAAGTTTCACTACACACAATGATCAGGCCAGGGGTCAGGACAGGACAACAGACCTATTAAATGCTTCAAATTGAATCAAGGACTGGTGAACAGCAAATGTATGAGAACAAACACATGGAATGCGCTTTCCATTAGAGCCGGGCTAATAAATTCAGATGTGCACACGTTTGACATGTCATGGCTGAAGAGAACATTGCAAAAAGAAATCTAACAACAAATACCATGTGGGTGGTTTGTAAATGGCTGCAAAGTGCCAGTTGCCTCCTTTTATCCCCAACACACCACACTGAACCATACAATTTTGCGACTTTTGAAATGTCGCTCTGTAGTGTAGTACGCATGCCCGTCTCGATTTTGAAAAAAAAAACACTTTCCTTGAATCAGTAAAACAATTATACCCCACTTATGCTTGGTAACGTACGTCTTTCTTACCTTGTTTTCAGGGACGAGGATGCAGCGTACCAGACAGCAGCCTGCGACTCTCAGACTCTGACTGCCACCAGTGCCACCACGATGACCGAACCTCTGATGAAGTCGCTCACTGCAAACCTAAAGGGGGGCAAAGGCACTAAGTCAATTAAATTGCAAACCGCTGGCGAGATACCTGTATGCTCAATAGGAAATTCAACTCCTGGAGGCTGAATTGGGATATTTGGGTTCACACAAAAGGTAGGACCATTGCCCCTTGAATGTATGCACCAAACATGAGGGTGGGGAAAAGAAAGCCTCATAGGACACAGTGGGCCAAATCTGAACGTATTGCAAGTGAGACATTTTACTAACACAGCAAACGTTTTATGGCAGGTTGGACTTAACATGACAGGGCGTTACATTGCACAATATTTTACTGACCTCTATCACAGCACCCGCAGACATATGTTGGACTTGCCTTCAACAATGCAGAGGGGAAGAAGAGGTAGAGTGTGACCCTTTGCAGTGTGGAAGTCAGGTGAGACTACATTATTTGCCCAGGATTACACACCTATGCTGAACAGCAGGCACCTCCCAGGGGGATGCTAATGCTTCAATGCTTAAAATCACATGTTGCTAAGCACATCAGGTCCCAGTAATACTTGTTCTCAGGTGTAACTATGATTGGAAAAGCTAAAAAGTAAACATGTGAAAATATGATTTCTGAGTTCCTTAATTTTTAAAGAACATAATAACCATCAAACCAACTTCACAGCAATCCTAAATAATGCAAAAATAACAATTGTGCATATAGCACATAAAGCAAGGAAAGTGCAATCTAACAATTGGCAATAAAATATGAAATTAAGGACGGGGCTTCTGAAACCGCAAATTGAGACGTTTCACCTGGAAATAGATGTATGGACTTCACAAACATGTGCTGTGTGGGGCAGAATCGTGGACCCTCATTTCGATGCATGTATAAAAGCAGTAAAACATGTGGAATAGCTCATCGCCATGTGTTTTAATGCGTATGCATAGCCTGATAATCCATGTGGAATATCCATGTGGATAATGTGACGAACCACAGTCGGGACAACAATACAGATCATGCATGTGGACGGTCAGATGTTGGAAAATGATGCATGTGGAAAGTCTGCTTCACACACCAAACAGCGCCTGCAATTAGCAGCTATTGCAACCAGATGCCAATCGGGGCTTGAGGGCCAAAATATAACACAGCAATTGAAAAAACAAGTTAGTGCAGCTACACATGTGTGTCTACACCTGGAACCATACAGAACACAGTGGATGGAATCATTAAAGGCAGCATTCCGCAAAACACAGCACCATGGATGCAGCAGCAGCCAGCTTGATTGCCTGGAGGAAACCCGGCTTCTAATAGCAGTGCACTGAGCAGGCAGCCACCTGCGCAGCCTGGCCAGCAGGTAGCCAAGAACACCCCTCCAGAAGGCAGCCCTGTGTCCCCCAATTGCACACCCTGTACCTGTTTCTGGAGAGGAGTGGACAAGGCGAGTGTGAAGGATCTACACGCCAACTGTACACAGCCCCAGGTTATCACCCCTAGACCAGAAGGCTCTTGCCATCTGCCTACTGGATATGCCCACAGTACAAACATTCTTAGCAGAACTCTAGTTTGACTTTGAAGGCAATGGGTAGATGATCAGAACATCAATATACCTCACATTATGAAACTAACTCCTCTCCAAAGTACTTTGGTGTTACATGTTCCTGTTTCTGTAAGAATCCTTACACAGATGCTCTGATGCGACAGACATTGCATCGTATTCCCCAGGGGCCAAGCTGCTCTTGATGGTGTTAAAGCTACATGCTATGCCATTGGTGGATTCTATGATGTGGCTGGGCCCTGGACTGACTCCTTTACTGCTCACTCAGACCCAGAGAGTAGCTCCTCAACAGACACATGCAGCAAAGCATCAACATGCAACAGGTCTTGCTCTCCACTCCACACATGCATGTGCATGCTTTTAGGGTATTTATTGAGCGGGATGCAACACAGTGCAGAGGGTGAAGGACATGGGAAGGGAAGCAGATACAAGGGGCGGGGAGCTAACCAACCTAGGTGGTGTGGAGGGTGGGCACTTTGGTACCAAGGGATCTACAAGCAACTCTCGTTCTCTCCCTTTCATCTGTACCTTACTGCGATGTGTTCTGCTATTGGGTAATGTTCTAAAATATTATAGTATGCAATTGTAAAACATTATTCTTAACAGAAGCCCCCCCAACAAACTCAGCAGTTTGAGAAGGATGTGCTGGCCTGCATATGAAAGAGGAAGAAGAGCTCCTGAGTGAACCAAACCAGAGTCTTTGCCATCCAACCCCCCCAAGACCTGCCATACTCAATATGCGACAGATGTTCTTCAAGATGCAGTAGGCGTTTGCAACATCTTTCCGTAGCATACATTGAATCAGTGACACTTTGGACATTCTAGTGTAGGGCAAGTGGGTGTTGGATCCTACCTCTGAACTTCAGTTTGTTGACTAGTATCAGGCAGGAGGATGATGTTCGAGGTGTGTTCCCAATCCTTGTACTACATTTTCTCCATCCATCACACCCTTATGCCCCTGTCTTATAGTTGCACTCTACAACCCTTGCATCCCGCTTTTTCCTCACCTGCCCCTAAGCTTGCATTCTCCTCCTTATCCTCCTGCCCCTACACTGAACTGCACCCGTTTCATCTGCCCCCACCCTGGTACTCCACCCTGCCTTTTTCTCAACCTGGCCACACCCTTGACCCCCCACCCCCTGATCCCGGTAGTACTTCAGCCTGCCTAGGCAGCCTAAGGGAGGCTAAGGCTGGCCGCTGGCTAAGTTGCCTATTATTATTGCGGCCGTCGTGGCGCTGCCGGCGGCGGCCGCAATAATAATGTAAGTGAGCGGCTGTGGCACCGGCGGCAGCCTTGATCGGACGAGTCCCTAGGCAGGAGGCAGGGCAGCCCCCCTAGGACTCATCGGACCAAGGCTGCAGGGCAGTGCTGCCCTGCCATGCCTGCCGCCCGCGTTAAGCTAATTGCGGCCGGCAGCTGCCGCGGCTGCCCGGGCCACACTGCAGGTTAACTGCTGGCATTGCCACACTGCTCCGCTCGCATTGCCTCGCGGCTGCCTGCCAGAGCTCGGGTCAAATCCTGAGACTGCGGAGGCCGCGGGCACACGACGAGCGGAGCAGGCGAGCAGCTGCCTACCTACTGCACGCACCGGTGGCAGTCGCCACAGCCCACATCTAACGACACCGGCCGGGCCGGGCACAGTCAAAGGTGGGGGGGTGGGGGATGCTTCCCATCACAGAGTACTTACCGGGCAGCGGGGCAGGCAGTGCTGCTGCCCGCAGCCCTCCGCCCCATCCGCCCATGTTAATTACAGCTGGCCGGGGCACCGGGGCACAGCCACCCGCACTGCAGGCTAACTGCTGGCACTGCCACACTGCTCCGCTCGCATTGCCTCGCGGCTGCCTGCCAGACCTCGGGTCAAATCCTGAGCATGCAGCGGCTGCGGGCACACGACGAGCGGAGCAGGTGAGCAGCTGCCTGCCTCCCGCACCGCACGCGCCAGTCGCTGAGCAACACAGTGACCCCACCGACTGACACCGGCCAGCTGACAGCCGCAGTTTAAGTTGGGGGGCCGGCGGGGGGGGCTTTTTCAGAGTGAATCACAGTACTTACTTACCGAGTTGAATAAAATGTACACAGACACCACTGGGCCAGCCAAGCCTAGGAACTTAAGCTTTGCCTGAAGTAGGCCGCACACGGGACCGGTCCCACACGTGCAGGGGAAGGCTTTCCTTCCTCACGAGTCACGCCCTAACAAATCAAGTGTGCCACGTCATCATGTCATTTCAAGAACGCTGCAGCTTCAACTGAACTGCACTGTAATTGAAAACAAACGTTTGTACACGCTCTTTCCAGCATCGTGAGCCGTGAAGGGGCTCTTGCTGGTGCCTGTGGTGCCGTGTCGCTTCCTGGAGGAGGCGGAGCTTACTCGGCGCACGTGACACATCACGTGATTTGGACCATCTACTTCACGGCAAGCCATCCGCCCGAGGGGTGAACGCTGCAGCTTCAACTGAACTGCACTGTAATTGAAAACGAACTTTTGTACGTGCTCTTTCCAGCATCGTGAGCCGTGAAGCAGCTCTTGCTGGTGCCTGTGGTGCCATGTCGCTTCCTGGAGGAGGCGGAGCTTACTCGGCGCACGTGACACATCACGTGATTTGGACCATCTACTTCACGGCAAGTCATCCGCCCGAGGGGCGAACGCTGCAGCTTCAACTGAACTGCACTGTAATTGAAAACGAACGTTTGTACACGCTCTTTCCAGCATCGTGAGCCGTGAAGGGGCTCTTGCTGGTGCCTATGGTGCCGTGTCGCTTCCTGGAGGAGGCGGAGCTTACTCGGTGCACGTGACACATCACGTGATTTGGACCATCTACTTCACGGCAAGCCATCCGCCCGAGGGGCGAACGCTGCAGCTTCAACTGAACTGCACTGTAATTGAAAACGAACGTTTGTACACGCTCTTTCCAGCATCGTGAGCCGTGAAGGGGCTCTTGCTGGTGCCTGTGGTGCCGTGTCGCTTCCTGGAGGAGGCGGAGCTTACTCGGCGCACGTGACACATCACGTGATTTGGACCATCTACTTCACGGCAAGCCATCCGCCCGAGGGGCGAACGCTGCAGCTTCAACTGAACTGCACTGTAATTGAAAACGAACGTATGTACACGCTCTTTCCAGCATCATGAGCCGTGAAGGGGCTCTTGCTGGTGCCTGTGGTGCCGTGTCGCTTCCTGGAGGAGGCGGAGCTTACTCGGCGCACGTGACACATCACGTGATTTGGACCATCTACTTCACGGCAAGCCATCCACCCGAGGGGCGAACGCTGCAGCTTCAACTGAACTGCACTGTAATTGAAAACGAACGTTTGTACACGCTCTTTCCAGCATCATGAGCCGTGAAGGGGCTCTTGCTGGTGCCTGTAGTGCCGTGTCGCTTCCTGGAGGAGGCGGAGCTTACTCGGTGCACGTGACACATCACGTGATTTGGACCATCTACTTTACGACAAGCAATCCGCCCGAGGGACGAACGCTGCAGCTTCAACTGAACTGCACTGTAATTGAAAACGAACGTTTGTACACGCTCTTTCCAGCATCGTGAGCCGTGAAGGGGCTCTTGCTGGTGCCTGTGGTGCCGTGTCGCTTCCTGGAGGAGGCGGAGCTTACTCGGCGCATGTGACACATCTCGTGATTTGGACCATCTACTTCACGGCAAGCCATCCGCCCGAGGGGCGAACGCTGCAGCTTCAACTGAGCTGCATTGTAACTGAAAGCGAACGTTTGTACACGCTCTTTCCAGCATCGTGAGCCGTGAAGGGGCTCTTGCTGGTGCCTGTGGTGCCGTGTCGCTTCCTGGAGGAGGCGGAGCTTACTCGGCGCACGTGACACATCACGTGATTTGGACCATCTACTTCACGGCAAGCCATCCGCCCGAGGGGCGAACGCTGCAGCTTCAACTGAACTGCACTGTAATTGAAAACAAACGTTTGTACACGCTCTTTCCAGCATCGTATGCCGTGAAGGGGCTCTTGCTGGTGCCTGTGGTGCCATGTCGCTTCCTGGAGGAGGCGGAGCTTACTCGGCGCACGTGACACATCACGTGATTTGGACCATCTACTTCACGGCAAGCCACCCGCCCGAGGGGCGAACGCTGCAGCTTCAACTGAACTGCACTGTAATTGAAAACGAACGTTTGTACACGCTCTTTCCAGCATCGTGAGCCGTGAAGGGGCTCTTGCTGGTTCCTGTGGTGCCGTGTCGCTTCCTGGAGGAGGCGGAGCTTACTCGGCGCACGTGACACATCACGTGATTTGGACCATCTACTTCACGGCAAGCCATCCACCCACGCGGCGTTAAGCCCGGCGGGGAAAAGCCCATCGGCTGTTGTGCGGCTGTTAGGCGCTGGTGGTGCCAGATTCACTCGGGAAGTGCGGCTAAGAGTAGTATGCAGCAGGGAGACAAGAAGGCAGCAAGGTAATTGCGAGATTTATTTACTCTGAAAGACTTGTACATCAACCTGGTACTTCCGGAATTCTTGTAAATTTGGCCAGGTCTTACTGACTAACTGTTTTCAATGGCTGACTCCCTGGTCACAAAGCCCTCGCCACATAGGACAGGGGGGGGTTGCTACCCCGAGGTAGCCATTACATGCAGCATTGCCTCATTTGAAAATATTTTAAATAAATGTGGAAACGGCTGAGGAGGTGGTGAACGGATCAAGTTTAGGAGAAGGGGAAGGCTCCCACACACAGCTTCACTTACAGCCCCAACAGTCTCCCAAGACCTCGGATACATCAGTGCCCCCCATAGAAATTGAAAATCAGGGTCTTTTTATTAGTGCGGTAGACACTGGTGATAGGGGTCAGAACACAAAACTACAAACAGGACTGTCCCCTAAGGACACAGTGCGGGAGGTTTCCCCCAATTCAATTCCCTTAAATTCTACTCTCTCCTCCCCAAAGGATTTGGGCGCAACTTATGATGATGAGATGGGTTCTTTAAGGCCAACCGCATCTCCTGTTGTGAACCCCTTTGTCATCGGTTCCTTAAATGGGAACAAAAGAGATCAGCCTCCAGCAAAAAAATCGGATAACGGCTGGAAACCCTTCGGGATTTCCTTACTGAACACCGATTTCCACACAAACTACTCAAGTACGAACCAGCAAAACAGGGTGACTACTCGAGAGCTCCCTCAGCAAGCGCCGTTTCCAAATAAACGGCAAAGAAGTCAACCCTCTCCCACAGACGAGGATCTCTTGTCCGTCTTGTCCGTCTTGGAATCAACTCAAGGAGATGCTCCTTCTAAAAAGGATCCCCAAATCGATCCTGGAATGATCACAGCTTTTGCTTTGGTAATGGCCCCCTTTATGAAACTTATAGAGTCGCAAAACGATCAGCTTCGGGACCATACGACAACAATTGCAATGATGTTTTCTAAAATGATTTTTATAGAAGGCTTCGTCTCTGCAATTCAGTCGAAACTCGAAAAAAATGACGAACACACGACAAACATTTTGAAAAGTATCATCGAGCCAATCATAAAAGAAAAAGAAATAAGAAGATCGGAAAGGACAAGTCTTCGGTTAGGGAGTGCAGGTGGCCCGGAGAGTGGTCCGTCATCCCTGGAACAGACTCACAACCAGCAGGTGGTTTTGCCTACAAAGAGTACTCTTGAGGAATTCTCTACTACTAAATATTGTCAAGCTGATTGGCCCGAGAGGACCGCGTACCTGTAGTCTTGGTGGTTGGTCTCGCAGAGGTCGCCAGTCTGGAGTCCAGGAACTGATGAGATAGCGGCACGAGGAATCAGCCTCTCCACCACCCAAATGAGGAACTGGGTGAAGGATGGACCAACCCCCAATGTCACAAAGGCACTCTCCCAGGTAAGCGTGACAAGAGGATGTAGGCTCAGATGGAGGGAACCATAGTCCAGGTAGAGCTTGTTGTCCAGACCATGAATCTTCCAAGAACCTCAGTGCAGCGACAGTTGATAGATAGACCAGTGTAGCAGAAAGGTATTCGTAGTAGGCAAAGGAGCTTGGCTGGTGCAGATAGTTCCAATGGTACACAGGATGAGATTCGGAGTCAGGCAAGACAGGAAAGAGTGAGGACAGTTGGAACTAGTTGTCTGGCCAATTAGAGAACTGTAGGAACGTGCCCAAGATGGAACAGGGGAATGCAGGCTAGTGTGGGATAAGTCCCCTCTACACAATGATGACTCAGGACAGAACTCCGGAATGGGCTGAGGGAAGACTGACCCAGGGCAAAACCTAGGTAGTAGCTGGAGGCTGGCTGGCCCAGGGCCGAACCCAGGTGAAGATTGAAGGCAGGCAGGCCCAGGACAGGACCCGGATAAGAACTGGAGTCAGGCTGGCCCAGGGCAGGCCACAGGTAAGGACTGGAGGCAGGCAGGCCCAGGACAGGCCACAGGTAAGGCCGGAGGCAGGCAGGCCCAGGACAGGCCACAGGTAAGGCTGGAGGCAGGCAGGCCCAGGACAGGCCACAGGTAAGGCTGGAGGCAGGTAGGCCCAGGACAGGCCACAGGTAAGGCAGGAGGCAGGCAGGCCCAGGACAGGCCACAGGTAAGGCTGGAGGCAGGTAGGCCCAGGACAGGCCACAGGTAAGGCTGGAGGCAGGTAGGCCCAGGACAGGCCACAGGTAAGGCTGGGCAGGAACAACGAGGAAAGCGAAGCAAACCGCGTTGAGACGCGGGCAGCTTTGACTAGCGGCCTCTTTTATGGGCCGCCGGCGCCCGAGAGGCCTGGAACGCAAACCGTTCCGTTTCCGGGCGCCGGCGAACCCAGAACGAGGCTTGGAAGGCAAGCCCCCACGGCGCATGCGCGGAACCGAGAGAGAGGACCTCCGCGCATGCGCCGAAGGCCGCCGGCCCTGTAATCCGTTGCTCCCCTCCCGGCGAGTCCCCAGACGCGAACGCGCGGGTAGACTCGCCAGGAGGAAATGGGAGCGGCAGACCCCAGTCTCCCGCGTGACATGACACTATGCCCCCTCCCAGGAAGACCCGGGGCCCCAGGCTTCCAGGGAAACCGTACGTAGAACTCACGTATCAGCCGGGGAGCATGCACGTGCTGGCGCGGTTCCCAGGTACGATCACAGGCCGGGTACCCCTTCCAGTCAACCAAATAGTGGAGCACCCCTCTACGGTACCGGGCATCACAGATCTCGTGTACCTCAAACTCAGGGGCCCCCTGTACCAAAACAGAGGCCGGACGAGGAGAGGTGCGGCCATAATCATCGACCACATAGGGTTTTAACAGGGACACGTGAAAAACGGGATGTACACGCCAGGAAGAGGGTAGGTGAAGACGGAAGGCTACAGAGGACAACCGTTTGGTGATAACAAAGGGTCCCAAATATCGAGGGGCCAGTTTGACGGGCAGATTGCGGAGAGGCAGGTTCTTTGAGGACAACCACACCTTGTCGCCCTCCTGGAAATTAGGTTCTGCACTCCTCTTCCTGTCTGCCTGTCTCTTCATCCGATCCTTGGCTTCACTTAAGAACTTGTGTGCAAGTTCTTGCTGTTCCCGGATGTGTAAGACCAGACCATCAGCAGAGGGAACAGTACTAGACGGAACTGGTTGAAAAGGCATTAACCGAGGATGTAGACCAGTGGAACAGAAGAATGGGCTGACTCCAATGGAGGCATGAACAGTGTTGTTGTAGGATACTTCGGCCAGATCTAGCCCACCTTTCCAATTAGACTGTGTGGCATTGGCAAAACAGCGGAGGTACCCCTCCAAAGTCTGATTGGTCCTTTCGGTTAGTCCATTTGTCTGTGGGTGATAGCCTGAGCTTAGAGCTCTATGTATTCCCAGATGACCACACACCTGTCTCCAAAATGATGAAAGAAACTGGGTACCTCTATCCGATATGATTTTCTCCGGTAGGCCGTGCAACCGGTAGATGTCGTGCAGAAACGCTGAAGCCATTTGAGTAGCTGTAGGGATTTTCCGGAATGGGATGAAATGGGCCAGTTTGGTGAAGCTGTCCACAACCACCATTATACAGGTGTACCCTTCAGATGGAGGCAAATCCACAATGAAATCGGTGGCGATGGTATGCCATGGATAGGGAGCCACTTCGGTGGGCATTAACAAACCCAATGGTCGTCTTCTGGGAACCTTGCACTGGGCACATATTGGACAGCTGTCAATGTACTTCTGGACCTCGGTCGCCCAACCAGGCCACCAGAACTGTCGGGATATCAACTCTCGAGTGGCTCTGACCCCGCGATGTCCTCCTATGGGTGAATCATGGAATCCGTGTAGAATGCCCCTTCTAATGGCTCCTCTGGGTATGTAGAGTCTTCTTTGAAAAAACAACAGTCCGTCTCGTTCTGATACTAGTTGCCGACTAAGAAGGGACGTTCTTTCTGGATCCGACCGAGTGGCTTCCGCGATGGACTTAAGGTGAGAGGACAAGGCCAGCAGAAAACGGCGAGGAGAAATCAGTGGCTGTTCTGGACAGGGCGTCCCATCTACGTTTTCCAGGGACCTGGAAAGCGCATCCGCTTTCGTATTGGAGGTTCCCGGGATATAAGTAACATGGAACTCAAACGGAGAGAAGAAGAAGGCCCACCGGGCTTGACGAGGAGTCCGACATTGCAGAGAGCGAAGATATTGCAGATTGCGATGGTCTGTCCGCACCTCCACAGAAAAGCGTGCTCCGAGGAGAAAATGTCTCCATTCCTCGAATGCGGTCTTGATGGCTAACAGTTCCCTTTCAATCACCGCGTAGTTTCGTTCGCTGGGACTCAACTTGCGAGAATAATAGGCTACTGGATGTTCTACCAACGTGATAGGATCTTTCTGAAGAAGGACTGCCCCTACAGCAAAGCTGGAAGCATCGGCCTCCACTATGTAAGGCAACTCTTCCTGGGGATGGCGCAGGATCGGGGCAGCCATAAAGGCCGACTTCAATACGTCGAAAGCCCGGGAAGCCACGAGATCCCATTCGAACGTGATCTTGCTGCTGGTTAGCCTGGTGAGGGGGGCCGAGATCTGTGAGAACTGTGGGATAAAGCGCCTGTAAAAGTTTGCGAATCCCAGGAAGCGTTGGAGAGCCTTGATATCGTGTGGATGTCTCCATTCTTGTATGGCTCGCACCTTCTTGGGATCCATCCCAATGCCTTCTTGATTGATAACAAATCCCAAGAATTCAATGCTGGGTTGGTGAAAGCTACATTTCTCCGCTTTGGCGAACAGGTTATTGACGGACAGCCGATGAAGGACCTCACGAACATGTTCCACATGCTCGTCTAAGGATTTAGAGAATATCAATATGTCGTCCAGATAAACCCAAACGGATAACCCTAACAGGTCACCAAAGATGTAGTCCATGAATCGTTGAAAAACAGCGGGAGCATTACATAGGCCGAAAGGCATAACCCTGTATTCAAAATGCCCAAAAGATGTCTTGAAAGCTGTCTTCCACTCGTCCCCACTCCTGATGCGCACCAAATGATAAGCTCCGCGGAGGTCCAATTTGGAGAAGATTCGCGCAGTATGCAGGGTTTCAAGGATGCTGCGAATTAAGGGTAAAGGATACCGGTCCTTGGCTGTTATGTCATTCAACTGCCGGTAGTCGACACAGGGTCTCAATGTACCTTCTTTTTTCTTTACAAAAAACAGGGGGAATCCTGCAGGCGATTTCGATGGCACAATGTACCCCTTTTCTAGACTCTCCGACAAATACTCCTGAAGAACTAGCTTCTCGTCACGTGTCAAAGCATATAGTTTCCCATGGGGAATAACGTGGTCCGGTAGCAGGTCAATGGAGCAATCAAAAGAACGGTGTGGAGGAAGGGGTATGTTGACAGGTTCAGAAAACACATGTTTGAATTCGGAATATTCCTGTGGGACCAGAGACGTGGAACATAGATGAACCCCATTGCTGTCCGTTATTAGAGAAGTCGAGACGGTCCTGGTGGGAACGGGTAGCTTGCATTCTTGAGCACACCGTTCGGATGAAAAGGTCAAGGTCTGGGTTCTCCAGTCTATCAAAGGATTGTGGTGTTGCAACCAAGGTAATCCCAAAACCATCTTGTAGTTCGGTGACTTGATAACATCAAAGGCTAGTTCCTCGTAATGATCAGCAATCAGAAGGGCCAGTCCAACTGTGAACTGACTAACGGGTCCAGAAGACAAGGGAGTACCATCAATAAGCTCCACCGACAGAGGCGTGTGTCTGGAAACGAGTGGTATCTTATGTCTGGTGACGAACGTTTCGTCGATGTAATTGCCGGAAGCCCCACAGTCCAGTAGACCGGATACTTCCAGGTTCTTGTCTGGTAGTTTAATTCGGACCTTCAGGGTCTGTAGTACCGCTGGTTGCATGGGCAGACGTATAGAACAAATAACAGAAGGGTCTGAGGAAGGAATGGGACCTGTCGTTGCCCTTCCTGTATACGACAGGTCTCCTAGTTTCCCGACTTCTTCTTCTGCGGACGCAAAGGACACGTACCCAAATAATGTCCAGCTGCTCCACAGTAAAGACACAAACGCAAAGACCTCCTTCGTTTCTTCTCTTCTTCCGTCAAAGGTCCCCTCATGGCTCCTACTTGCATGGGCTCAGGTCCGGACTCGGTCGACCCAAACGAACCAGCAGGTGTGTTGGTTGTCCGGGGACCGCTTCTGTCAAGCCGACGTCTCTCAGCCTTTCGTTCGGCTAGCCTTTGGTCAATACGGAGTACTTGATCGATCAAGAGTTGAAGGCTCTCTGGTTCAGGGATGTGAAGTAACTCATCCTTGTACTCCTCTCTCAGGCCTCGACGAAACAGTGTCTTCTGTGTAATTTCGGGCCACTGGGAGTCAGTAGCCAAAAGTCGGAAACGGCTGATGTAGGTGATGACGTCATTGCTTCCCTGTTTGTAGTCCATCAATTGATTCTGTGCAACGGAGGCCAGGTTCGGCGTCTGAAATACCTCAAGAAAGGCCTTTTCAAAGGCAGCAAAGTCATTCAAAATAGGACTGTTCGTAACCACAAACGGAGTTGCCCAAGCTAATGCGTTCCCAGTTAGGTTCCCCAAGATGTAACCAATCTTGGCCCTATCAGTGTTGAAGTAGGTAGACCTGAAGAGAAAGTGTATTCTGCAGTGGTTACAAAACTCCGCCACCCGTCTAGGGTCTCCGTCGAATTTGATGGGTGTTGTATGAGCCAATGATCCCTCTCCTTGAGAGGTACTAGGTGCTCCTTGCGTTATCATTTGTCGTAATGTTTGATTCTCCTGACGCAGGGCGGTCATCTCGGCCCTGAGCGCTAGCAACTCGTTCCTCATGTCCTGCGATTCATCCATCTCTGAATCAGGAGGAAGGCGTCTCAATCTGTCAAGCTGATTGGCCCGAGAGGACCGCGTACCTGTAGTCTTGGTGGTTGGTCTCGCAGAGGTCGCCAGTCTGGAGTCCAGGAACTGATGAGATAGCGGCACGAGGAATCAGCCTCTCCACCACCCAAATGAGGAACTGGGTGAAGGATGGACCAACCCCCAATGTCACAAAGGCACTCTCCCAGGTAAGCGTGACAAGAGGATGTAGGCTCAGATGGAGGGAACCATAGTCCAGGTAGAGCTTGTTGTCCAGACCATGAATCTTCCAAGAACCTCAGTGCAGCGACAGTTGATAGATAGACCAGTGTAGCAGAAAGGTATTCGTAGTAGGCAAAGGAGCTTGGCTGGTGCAGATAGTTCCAATGGTACACAGGATGAGATTCGGAGTCAGGCAAGACAGGAAAGAGTGAGGACAGTTGGAACTAGTTGTCTGGCCAATTAGAGAACTGTAGGAACGTGCCCAAGATGGAACAGGGGAATGCAGGCTAGTGTGGGATAAGTCCCCTCTACACAATGATGACTCAGGACAGAACTCCGGAATGGGCTGAGGGAAGACTGACCCAGGGCAAAACCTAGGTAGTAGCTGGAGGCTGGCTGGCCCAGGGCCGAACCCAGGTGAAGATTGAAGGCAGGCAGGCCCAGGACAGGACCCGGATAAGAACTGGAGTCAGGCTGGCCCAGGGCAGGCCACAGGTAAGGACTGGAGGCAGGCAGGCCCAGGACAGGCCACAGGTAAGGCCGGAGGCAGGCAGGCCCAGGACAGGCCACAGGTAAGGCTGGAGGCAGGCAGGCCCAGGACAGGCCACAGGTAAGGCTGGAGGCAGGTAGGCCCAGGACAGGCCACAGGTAAGGCAGGAGGCAGGCAGGCCCAGGACAGGCCACAGGTAAGGCTGGAGGCAGGTAGGCCCAGGACAGGCCACAGGTAAGGCTGGAGGCAGGTAGGCCCAGGACAGGCCACAGGTAAGGCTGGGCAGGAACAACGAGGAAAGCGAAGCAAACCGCGTTGAGACGCGGGCAGCTTTGACTAGCGGCCTCTTTTATGGGCCGCCGGCGCCCGAGAGGCCTGGAACGCAAACCGTTCCGTTTCCGGGCGCCGGCGAACCCAGAACGAGGCTTGGAAGGCAAGCCCCCACGGCGCATGCGCGGAACCGAGAGAGAGGACCTCCGCGCATGCGCCGAAGGCCGCCGGCCCTGTAATCCGTTGCTCCCCTCCCGGCGAGTCCCCAGACGCGAACGCGCGGGTAGACTCGCCAGGAGGAAATGGGAGCGGCAGACCCCAGTCTCCCGCGTGACATGACAAATATAAGGATAGTTCTACCAACACGGACCCTTCTGTGCGGGCAATTAGCCCAGCAACGAAGGAGGGTAGGCGAGCACCGAAAGTAGGATGTTCAGCGTCTTCCATTGCAATTAATACTCTGCCCCAGGTTACGCTGGATCAGCTCGAGGCTCCAGTGCCAACTAGCAACATCAAATTGTTTGACTTATTTAAGAAACCAAAATCAGGTTTATCCCCAATGAAGGAAGGTTTACTTAAAGTAAACAAGAGAGGCGATAAAAACTATGGGAAAATGGTTACACCAACGGACAAACCTATAGGACAGAGACCTTTGCCTACAAGGAAACCCACATTGAGATCTAAAATCGCAACTGGTCTATCCCTTCCAAGGAACTTGGCTCTTCCCTGCAAATTGCCTACTCATGAGAGACCAGTAATAAAAAAAACAGAAATTGCTTCCGCGGCCCGCCCAAAAGTAAGTCCTGATGAGTCCCCTCGCCCACTGGACATCACGTTGACAAATGACAACATGGACATCTCTCTCATGGACTTATCTGTTTAATCAGATATAAACACCTCATGGGAGGGGGAGTCAGGATCGAATACCTGTGGAACAGAAAGTGGTACCGAGGAAGAAGATCCAGAAATATACAGCAAGATAAAAGAAGTCGACTTTAAAGGGGAGACGAAGGCTCAGACAATCAAAGACAGGGTGGTGCGGCTAGTATCCTTTAAAAGCCCTCAATGCCCACGTTGTCGATTCCGAACTCGGTTTTCGACAAAAAACTCAAGTGGAAAACTAGAGTGCACTCCGGTAGAGAAAAATCAGCCAGCCCCACAGAAAAAGAGAGGTCAGACACACATCCATCCAACGCCTTGGTTTACACAACTCTGGAAGACAGACAGAACTTTCTTGTCCAGAGATCCCTGGAAACCACCAGTAATAAAGGAGTCTGCCCTGACGCATCAAAGGAAATAACAAGAACAGTGTCATGGGCAGAAATGACTGAGAGAAAGCCGGCACGTGGGCCTAACAATCAGAATGCCCACAAAGGACCGGGGGCAAAAAATGCCAAGGAACACTACAGAATACTATTGGAAAGAACTTTAGGCTACGAAGACAACTTAATTATGAATCGGGCTAACGTTATCAGGCTCTTACAATCCCTGGATCATCCGGAGAAATTAAAATCGAGGGATTTTGACTGGATCGAATTTCATAATGAACAGCGACACCACAGTGTGATTCTTCACACAAGTGATCAAAACACTAAAAACTCACTCCTAGAGCTGGGCCCAAAACTTAACCTATATGGATTCATGCTTAGGGAGTTGGAGGAGGAAAACAGATCCGACTGTGTAGTTACAAAGGACTTGAAACATCTACTACATAACCACCGAAGTACCACTACCAAACCCTATAAGGATCATCCGATGAAAGCAGGAAATAGTGGTAGAGGGACCCGAGAGGTTGATAGTAGAGGAGACCAAGTGCATATTCAATCAGAAAAAGCAGGATTAAACTTGGTGAATAGTCAAGACGACTGGAGTTGGCTGGCTGGGGTTCTATCTGCTAAGTCATAACGCCAACACCTATCTACGAGTGCCCACTCCAACTCCAAATCAAAAGGGATAAAGATCATGAGTTAGAATACAAGGGGTTATGTGCATTTACTTGGCAATTCAGCAACACACCTGTCCTCTTATGACCTATTTTGCTTGCAAGAAACCTGGTTGTGTGATCTACCTCTTCTGGACAGGTTCGAGCTATATTTAAACCCCGCAACAAAGGGCACGAAAGGTAGACCGAGCTCGGGTTTACTGTTGGGGGTAAAGCACACTAGTGGCATAAAAGTGCTCTCTTCTCTAAACAGGAACCCTTGGATCCAACTTACTAGGATTTCATCCACGTCAGAACCAGCTTCACTTACTCCAGACTGGCAGTTGCTCATATGCAACGTATACTGGGGCCCGATAGCCCGAGATGAGGACAACCTCATGGAAGTCCTACTGGAAGCCATAGACGACGCCAGGATTGAATGTCCATTACTCGAAATTCTACTATGCGGTGACTTGAACATGGAATGTTACGACAAGAAGCAGAGGAAAATAGAGTTCCTGCCTTTGAACGCCTCAAAAAATATAACGAGAGGCGTGGCCATGGAGAAGGAACTAATAGCCAGAAATATACACATGGTAAACGGAAACTTGGCGGGCGAAAAACCGGCCGCCCGTACATGGAAACGGGGTGCCCAAACAAGCACATTGGACTATATTTTTGCATCAGAAAACCTCTTTGGCAAATTAATATCGTTGGAAGTGATCCCCACGATCCAGAGTGATCACAACATCCTGGAACTCAAATCTGAGCCCTGGAACAAGCTCCCGTCTGTACCAGGCAAACATCTACCAAACCAGTTTTTTGAGTCAACTCCTGGGGGCAATAGACTACGCATGGGAAGAAAAGAGACGGCCCTGGTACTGGATTCCTTAATCAAGGACCAAGGTCCCAACTTGACAGAATATGCTGAAACACTGAAGATCTTTCACCCAAAAGTAGACGCCAAGGAAAGTCACCAATGCAAGCGGCACTACTACGATCATCAAGTAGTGACAAAAAAAAAACTGGTAAAAAAAGCCAGGAGGTTATATGTTAAAACCAGTGCACCAGCTGACTTAGTCCTGTATACTAAAGCTAGAAACACCTACAGGAATTGGCTTAAGCAACACAAACACCAAATAATGCAACAAGACAGTGAGAAGATGCTTCACCTATTATCTACTAAAAACATCACTGGTATTTGGAAGTTGATCAATGAAATAAACATCCCTTCCGACTCAAAAATGGTAAATCCAATAGCCTCAGAAGTTTGGGAAACTCACTTTCGGAACCTTTACTCTATGGGGAAAATCTGTGGTCCTGCCACATTCTTACCATCGAATGAGCCTTGGGACTTCAAATTTGGAAAACAAGATATTCTAGACCTTATTAAACAGTCAAATTCTTCAAGGGCCGCAGGACCTGATGGACTTACTAACGACATCCTTAAAAGGGACCCGGAAAAATGGGCTTCGTTCATGCTGGTTTTGTACAACAATATAACAAGACTAAAAAAGTTACCTAAATCTTGGACGACGTCCATAATTGTGCCGATCTTTAAGAAGGGAGACAGGTCCATGCCCACAAACTACAGACCGATTGCCCTTTTGGATGTCGTCGGCAAAATATTTGCAGCACTAATTTTGAAACATCTAAATGATTGGAGTCGGCTGGCAGACCATTTGGACCCTTGGCAATCAGGCTTTCGAAAGGGCATCGGAACATCCCTAAATGTGCTACTCATCAATATAATCAAATGTATGGTTAAGGCCAAGAAATATAAGAACATCTATATTGCGTCAATAGACTTGGAACTGGCATTCGATTCTGTTGACCGCGGAATGCTATGGCATAAATTGAGGAAATGGGGATGTCCGACCAACCTGAGAGAACCTCTAGAAGCACTACACACGGGGACAACCCTCAAAGTAAGGTTGGATAGACAGGGCAATCTCTCAAACAATGTGGTGGCCATGAATGGTCTGAAACAGGGCTGTCGGTTGGCTCCCGCTGTTTTTTGCCTTTTTATATCCGACATGCAGGAAGCTTTTGAAGCAGTGAGGTGTTTCCCCCCAAAAATCGCAGAGATCGCCGTGGAAAGGCTGTTATTTGCGGACGATCTTCTGTTGCTAGACCAAACGGCCATCAGACTTCAGCGGCAACTAAAGGCACTCGAGTCATACACACAAGGAAACGGCCTCCGTATAAACCCGACAAAATCAAAGATCTTGAGGCTAGGACCTATTATCGGCATGAAAAACTTAAGGTGGTACCTTTCCGGGGAAGAAGTACCAGTGGTCTCGTCCATGATATACCTTGGAGTAACCTTAAACAACAGCATCCAAGATGGTCCAGGTATCAGCAGGCTTAGAAGTAAAGTTATGAACTTAGCTTTGCAAGCTTTGTTAATCAAGCAACGATACTGCTCTTTTTCCCTTCGTCCTCTGATAGATTCTATAAACTAAAAGTTGTGCCAATTCTCACTTACGCAGCAGAGGCGAATTTCTTCATCAATTCAGATGTTTGGAAACTGTTGGAGGGCCTATTCTGGAAAAGAGTATTGGGCTTACCGACATCAATTCCAATGGAAAGTGTGCGTAAGGAACTAGGCCTATCCTCCCTTTACATATCTACGGTCTGGAAATCCCTGACACTCCTTGGCAAATGTCTGCACCCCCAGGAAAGAAGTGGATTTGTGGCAATTAATGAAGCAATCAAAAGACAACTGATTCCAGTCCTCACCAAGTGGCAAATCATTTGTTCAGAAATCCTGAATACCATAGCACTAAAACCAGACAATCTTATGTTAAATCCGCTTATGGTAAAGAGGAAACTCTTGGACTGGGACTGGATAGCCACCCTGGACAGGCTCAGTGCTTTGCCATCAATCACCCAAGGTATGGACTGCCACTATTGCAGAGGTACCGTCCACCCTTACTTGGATAAATTTCCCTCAAATACGGAAAGACAGCGGTTCTTAAAATTCAGACTAAACCTCTTCCACACAAGAGAAGTTCTAGGGAGAAGAAACAAAAAAGAGGAAAAACCCAGTTTGCTGTGTCGAGGATGTGGGCAAGAGGCTGAAACCTTACAGCATCTAGTGATGAACTGTGTCACCTTAACTAAGCCCAGAGAGAAATGGTTGGGGACGCACCTTTCAAATTTAAGTACTTTAACCTTGCAGGACAGGTGGCTAATTCTGAGAAGGGGGGAAAAAGTATCTGTGACCTTGGCTTTGTTGAACTTTATGAGAGAAACTTTTACAATTCTGGACATTTAGTTATTTTACTTGAGCTATACTGTTTCTCCTCTATATATATAACTGATATAATTGTGTTTTTTTCTTTCTTCTTCTTTTTTTTCAATTTCTTTCTTTTTACCTTCATAATGCATTTAAAGTTTCCTTTGGTAACTAATTGATGCAATAATAATAAAATAAAAATAAAAAATTCAAGAACAGCCAATGGAAACTGTACATTCTGTGTTACTATACATAATGTATCAAATACTGCATAGTAACAACAGAATGTTGGTTTCCATTGGCTGTTTGTTGCTACACTCCCAGGCCCAGCAGCCAGCCATGGCCTGCAACTGCAAGCAGAGCCTCAGAGCAGACTTTTATGATCTTGGAACGGTGAAACGAAACTGAACAAACAAAGTAATTGCACATGCCCAGCCATGGAAACGAAACTGAACAAACAAAGTAATAGAAAGTGCCCCAGCCATGTTCCGGTCCCCAAAAAAGAGTTCCGGTGTTGGGAACCGGCAACCACCACCACAAATTAAGCACTGCCCCCCCCCAATTTTACAGAGAACTCCTCTAAGTACACAAACTGCCCCTCGGGGAACATATCCCCCATGGTCAGCTGTGCCTGCTCATCCCAGGATTGAATGAGGTCCCCGTCAAAAATGTGAGAAATACCAGGGAAACTCCACAGAGGGGACCGCCTTATGATATGAATATCCAAGCTGAGAAATATTCTCGATCATGAGTTGACTGTAGTTCTAACTGAGTCGAAAGTGCAGGAGTCTATGTACCTGTCACTAAAGATGACCGATTTCAAATCAGTAGGTGAGGCCCCATATTTTCCAATGGCAGATGCACCACCTTTGGCCTGTTGGTATACCAGTGACCTGCAAAGTGAGCCTGTGCGGCCAGGTAACAAAGCTCAAAGTCTGAGGGCCAGGAGTATCCCTTTCTCATATGGCTCTGTCATTTTTTGGCAGGATATCCATGCTGCCCCATCCTCCCAAAGAAATGACATTGCCAATGATTTAATCTTGATAAAGAAATTATGCCCCAGACATATGGGGATATTACAAAAGGAGTAAAGCAACTTCGGGTGCACTATCATTTTCATCAGCAAGATTCACCCATATAATGAAATAGAAAGTCCTGCTCAAAGCTTCATTTTAGCAGTCAGCTGTTGTTAATAAATCTTGTGGTTATCACCACATATATAATGATTGGGCCGCCCTAAAGACAATCCCCAGATATCTGAAATTTAAAGCAGTCCATCTAAAACCCCCAAGGTTAGCAGGCTGCCCAGTGGCTGGTGTAAGAGGGAACAACTCAGATTTGGTTCTGTTTATTTTATACCCAGAATATTGTGTGTTGTGATGTCCACCGTGATCGGGCTGAGATTCTTCTTAGGATCACGAACATACAATAGTGCATCATCCGCATATAATGATATCACTTGCAGTGGACCCATAATCCTGATCCCCCTATGCCCATGTTTATCGCTGATCAGAGCCCAAAGCAGTTCAATCGTTAGCGTAAACAACAGGGTTGAGAGAGGGCTACCCTGATAGGCGCCCTTCCCCAATGGGAAGGAGCAGATAATGTATTAGGGTGGACTCTGGCTGTCGGACCGTCACACAGCGAGAAAAATAAGGGGCGAAATTGAATCGCTGGAGTACTTGAAACCTGTATCTCCACAAAACTGAATCAAAGGTTTTCTCAGCATCCAGGGTCACCATGACAGCCCAAGCTTGGGGGTTAGTCTGTGATATCACGCAAAATAAACGCTGCAGGTTCAATGCCATAGATCTGGTGCGTATAAATCCCAAATGACCCGGGTGTACAAGGGAAGGCATGTGCGACAGCAGGCGCAAGGCCAAAACCTTTGCAAACACCTTTGCATCTGAGATGATTAAGGATAATGTTCTGTATGAGGTGACATCCTGAAAAGGCTTATTGGGCTTCAATAACACTGTAATAATTGCCTGCTGCAAAGATAGGGGAAGACGTCCTCTGACTAGAGACTCCTCCCATACCTGTAGCAACCTACGGACTAGTTTTTGGTGAAATTCATTGTATAATTCTATCCCCCAACCCATCCAATCCCGGTACCTTCACAGAGGCCAATTTCTTCACCGCGCCATTAGCTCCTCAGCCATCAGGGGCTGCTCCAATGTCTGACACGCCTCTTCTGACAATTCGGGAAACCTGGTTTCATACAAGTAACGGCTGAGAGCCTCATCCATTGTGTTGTCACAGTTAGTGTGAATATTCAAATAGTATGTAAGAAGATGTCATTGACCTCCCTTTCTGTCACCAATATCACGCCGTCCTGATAAGAGCCTTCTGCCCTAGCGATTTTAGCAAGCAACCTGCCTGCCTTATCTCCTTCCCCATAATGCCTGGCCGTATTGGCTTGGACATGTATAGTATTTCTTGGTCAGCCAGTTCCCCAGACTGTGTCGGCTTATCTCAAATCCGTCCCAACACTGATTCACTACGTGCTCTACCATGCTTGTTATCAAGCTCCTGTAACTGTCCTTTAACTTCTTTCCAGACCCTCCTGAGGCTCTTAAGAGTACCAGTGGATGTAGATAGCATCACACTTATCCGTCCCTTAAAAGCCTCCCATAACGTGGCACTTATTTGCACAGACCCATCATTCATTGTGTACAATTCTGCAATATCGACATGCAACTTTTCAACCACATTTGCATTCTTGAGCATGGCGGGGCCATTTTCCATAGGGGTCGTGGCCTAGGGCCTCCCAGCAAACCGCATTGTCAGTGTCATAGGAGAGTGATCCGATAATGTACGTGGGTAAATATGACGTTCTTGCGCTGGTGACACCAGGTCAGAATCCAATAGCCAATGATCTATGCATGACCCCAAATCCTGGACAGATGAGTAGTGGGTATATTCTCTATTATTTGGGTGTGGTTCCTGCCACGCATCAATCAGGGGATAATATAACATCAGCTGATAGAGTGTCTGGCCCGCTCTGGTCAACACCCGGGGGTCACTCGATGTTCTGTCAACTTGATTATCTAAAATAGTATTGAAGTCACCCCAAATCCTTTTTGCCCCACCAGAATGTGCCAGTGCATCTGAAATCTGGTGGTGGAATACAGGGTCAACTATATTTTGACCATACGTATTAACCGGAAACCAGCCGACCCGCCAGAGCGCTCCAGACAATGAATAGCGGCCTTGTGGATCCACACTCCTCCTGGACACCTGGAACCGCAGAGAATGGTTAACAAGGGTTAGGTCACCACAGGACTTAGAGGAGTGATCTGTGTAAAACCTTAAGGTACCCCATCTACTCGCGAATGCCTCGTGTACCCTCCCAATAGTGTGTGTCTCCTGGAGCATGAGTATTTTCAGCCAGTGTCTATTGACATAGGCCAGTACCTTCCTGAATGTTCCATGTGAGCAGCTTTATTGGGAGACCTCACCCACTTGTTGCATGACCCGCCATAAATAAACGCACCCACCGGCGCACTTATAACACCCATTAGTTGCGCGCATCTGCCTTCCTCCTGACTGTCAAACATTTTAACTTTTGAACTTTCCCTCACCTCCCTCCACGCCCACCCTCACCATTCACCCCAATTCAACAGTGCACTCCAAACCATGCCACCATTGAAGCATCGGGGAGCAAAGTGGAACCCTCAACTTATCCTTGGAGTTGATTTACTTCCCAGAATATGGTCCATGAGTGCTTGGCAGAACACTTTAATTCAGAGCTAGCACAGCCGTAGCAAGCGCTGATCCCCTAGTTTTGTTCACTTTACCGACCCGCCGCTGACGTACGGTCCTTCCTTCCTGCCTTTGGCCCCGGATCTGTCGGGTATGGATCGATGGATTGTTGCTGCAGCCTCCTCAGGGGACTCAAAAAAATGCACCCTCCCACCGTTCTGTATCCGGAGCTTGACTAGGAACATCATGGCATATTGTATCTGTCTGTCACGGAGGAGTCACTTGACCTGATTGAATGTTCTCTTGGTGGCCTGGACCCCTGCGGAGAAATCCAGGTAGATGTGCAGACTCATATTGTAGTTTTGCCTTCTCTCTTGCCCTTTTCAGGATTAAGTCCTTATCGCGATAATTCAGGAGCCTATCGATGAATGTGCATGGCGTGGCCCCAGGCTTTGGGAGCAGGGCTAGCGAGTGATGCGCACTCTCAACCAGTTCAGAAAATGTTCCATCTGAGAAAATTTACCTCAGCAAGCCCTCTACAAATTGCTCCATAGGGCCATGTGCTGCCCTCTCTGGGAGCCACACTATCCTAACGTTGCTTGGGCAGGAGCAAGAGTTTTCAAATTGTCACACTAGGAGCAGACCGCCATAAGATTTCTTGCCCATGCGCCCCCACAGTGTCCTCCATAACACCTACCCGCGTTTCCACCTCTGTAATCCGGCCGCTCCTCTTATCAAGTTTTGCCTGGAGGGAGCTGATGTTAGCGACTATGTCATTGAGTTTAGTATTTACTGAAGCAAACCCTGCCTGCATTATGGTCATGTATGGGTCCATAGAAGCATAGGTGAGATCGCTGCTTTTCAGGCCAGCGAAAGAATCTCAGAAGTCCACGCACGCCACCAGCCCCAGCTGGGAAAAGCACAGTTCCAGGGCTCTGATAATCCCAAAAGGTGGCCCGAATACCACTGCAGTCCTCACCGGCAGATTGTGTGGTTTGTACGCTCTGCCGAGCTTAGCAGGAGGATTGTTTCAGAACAGGATTTTTTGCAGACGCAAATGACTGTTATTAAGCTGCCATCTTTATTGCTGCTCAGCAGCGCCCCCTGAGATGAGTGATATTTTAAATCAGATTACAACATACAGTAATCTGAGGGTTGCACCGAGATTATGATTTTGCTGCTCCGGGGTTGTAAATATCTGATTTACATGCGGTTTTTCAGAAATAATGCATGGAGTATTTCTAAATCATCAACGTGCTTGTCAATGTAAATTTAAAAACATATTTCCATCCCTGTATGAGGGATTGAAATGCATATGCAACAGCACTTGTTTTCATAACATTGTGTTTCATAATGGAAAAACTGGTGTGCTACATACATTGTTACTTCCTTTTATGCTGCCTGGATCTTGTTGTCCACTTTCTTTCTCTATTTCACAGGGAACTTCAAGAACCAGCAGGCTGAGCAGCTTCAGAGCCAAAACATTGCTGTAGCGAGAAAGAAGCCTGGGAGAAGCCATCACAGTGGCCCTTCATCTCCATTGCCCCAGGCAGGACATATTTGGAAACAACTCTGATTTGTAACCGCATACAGAGCAGTCTGATCCACATACTGAATGTGAGGACAGTCTCACCAGTGACAAGAATCCAGTGTGATGCATTCCAGTCAATAGCACGGATGGCCCACCAACCGCTCCTTGAAGAGACTACATTATCCCCCAAAGAATGACTACTGAACGGCCCCCACAGCAAACTAGCAAAATAAACCCAAGGACTTAAACAATGTGGGACACTTACTACCAGTATAGTGTTATAAATTGCTGTTTTAGTTTCACATTCCCACCCCTCTTGAGAGTATAGCCTTCCATCGGCACACTTTACCACAGAAGGCAAAGGAGGTATATCTCTTAGCTCTGCCTGTTTTACCTTTATGATTGGGTTCACTCTTGGTTTGTAGAAGTGCGAGAGCTGAGTATATGCTTCAGCCTCTACTTTTAATCCTGCAGGCGAAGTCACTGGGATGCAGGACCTTGGGTACAGAACATATAATGGATCTCTTTCCAGACCTACCTGGAGGAATTGCAGGCCTTCTCCTAGGCATTGAATTTCAACTTTTAGAAAGGGACCTTATATTAAAGGTTGTACAACAGTTCTCTTGCCAGACCTTAGGTGTCAGGTTGTAGTATCAATCTCTTCTCAGATCTCAAGTTTCAGGTTATAACTCCAGTCTTTTCATAGACCTTGGGTTCAGGTTGTAATATGGATCTCTTCCTAGACTTGGGTTCAGTGTTCATCTCTTCATATACTTTGGGTTGCACAGGTCTCTTCTCATACCTCAGTTCATTGCTTTCAATAGGCATTTCAACCCACCACTTAACCAGGTTGTTTTCAGAGAGGCAATATTTTTCATGCCCCCTGGCCACGGGTCAGTTCCTCTTCCATTGTTGCTGTGGAGGGTAGCCTGGTAGCCCTGCTTTTCCTTCAAGATGGGAAGTTGTGCTTTTGTACTTCTTGGACCTTTCCTCGCTTCACACACTTGACGGTCGACCAGCAACTGCTTATGTTCTGCCAAAATTCCCTAGGCTTCCACCGGGTAGGCATCTTCCTGGTTGCCCCATCCGGTATAGTCTTTCCTTGTATTAAGGTTTCCAGGGCGTGCACCTTCTCCTGTGTGTGTGTGTTCTGGTAACTGTCTTTCAGTCTACTCTTTGCTGGAAGCCACCTTGTACCCTTCTGCAACCCTCATGATCCTGTCCCTGACTGGGGTTTTTCTGCTGGCCTTATAGTTTTCAGATAGGGTCTGGCATGTCCACCTGTTTCCCCATATGTTGTCCCCTTAAGTAATCAAAACTACTAGATGTATTGCTTGTTTTTCATTATTAAATTGTCCCCTCCTATTGGTTCGCAGTTTCCCTGGAACTGTGATTGGTTGCCTGGTGGTTCATTCCTTATTGCCCCCAATCAGCACCGGCAAGGATTTAAATGCTGGTGCGGCAGTCAGTGCCATCTTGGAACACTCAGGTCCTGCAATGCCTGGTTTTGTGGTTCCACGCATCGGTTATTTTCCGGAGCCTATATGCTGGAGCTATCAACTCTCTGCTTCCTCTCCAGGTAATATTGTGAGATCTGTGGTGAAAGTTCAGTTTACACCACCATCTGGTTTTGGTCTTTCCCAAGCCTCTTGTGATAGATTAAGTCTGTGAGATGGAGGTCTGGGCTATAGTTAAATGCCTTTCCTTTTCTCCCTTCCTCCATGCCCATTTCCTCCTGAGGAACATTATACCATGTATTTTATTGCCCAGTTCCTAGATGTAAACTTTCCTGTATAGTGTTGGAAGCATTCCTGGACTCGTAGTGTAATCAGAGCACTTCTGCCCCAGTGCGGTGTGTTTGGGGAAAACTGCATTCTATAGAAGGTAGTAGCCCATGGGAACCACCTCATCCACCCTAGGAGAGGAACATCAGGTAGTGGCCTGGCATACCCCATCCCTAATAGCTGGCTAATCCCATATGCTGATATAGAGATTTGAGGGAACGAATTGTGAATCACGGAGGATGGAGGTCAGGTGCTTACAACTAGGGACTTTATTGACGGCTGATAAGTAATAGTCATACAGCCCCAGCATCGCCACTAATCATTGGTTCCCTGCTCCCCTTCGCCCATCTTCTCTCTCTCCATTCCTCCGTCAATCACACAGTTGAAGCAATGACATGGAGTGTGAGGGGAACAGGTCACATGTATGTATGTCTGGTGACTTTCACATTTACGATTTTGCTGAGTTTATGCCTGCATATACAAACATATGTGTGGTTGGTCTGCTTATTGTGCATTCCATGAATGTGTGGGTGTGTGTGATGCGTGATTATGTATACAGAATTTGGGTGTGGTATGTACATGGTTGACACCATGTACCATTATTTTGTTGATTGGGCCAGCTGCGTTTGCAGCCCCACTACCTGTTTCTACAGGGTCCAAGATGCTCATATCACCGCAGCAGGCCAGTGAAAGTGGTCCTGCTGCTCCGTCCCTGGGCCTGCCTCAGGGGAGTGCTCTGGCATCCATTTAGGCCTTTGTCCCCCTTTCTCTCTCTCTCTTGCTTTCATACATCCTTTTTGCTTTTCTTTGCCTTCCTTTTACTTGTTTCTTTGGCTCACCAGACCCAATGCACTTTTGCCGACCCAATCGCCCTCTCTCTCTCTCTCCCTCGCTCTCTCTCTCTCTCTCATTTATTCATCCTCTTTGCTTCTCTTTGCCTTCCGTCTCCTTGTTTTCTTTGACTCCCCCCAACTCTATGGACTTTTGCGCCCAGATCCCCCTCCCTATTGCCCCTCCCATCTCCCCATCCTGTGATTGAGACAGCATTGTTTGCAGCCCCACTACCTGTTTCTGCAGGGTCCAGGATGGTCATATCACTGCAGCAGGCCCGTGAAAGCAGGTCCTACTGCTACGTCCCTGGGCCTGCCTCAGGGGAGTGCTCCCCTGTCCATGTAGGCCTTTGTCCGCCTCTCTCTCTCTCTCTCTCTCTCTCTCCCTCTCCCTCTCATTCATTCATTCATTAATCCTCTTTCCTTCTCTTTGCCTTCCTTTTCCTTGTTTTCTTTGGCTCCCCGACCTGATGCACCTTTGCCACCCAGATCCCGCTGCCCAGTGCCCCTTCCGCCTCCCCTGCCCTTGATTAGCCTGGTGGTATTGTTGGACTCCCATATAACAGAGTGTCCCAGGCAGCCTCTGCCTAGGCAGCCCTCGACAAAGGGCCAAAAGGGAAAGGGCAGCTGCCGAAGAAGCAGATCCACTATGTGTTTGCCTTTGTTCACCTGGTACACTTGCCCTAGTCAACCAGCAACGACTGATAAGGTAAGTCTGGTCTGGGTGGGGAGTACAGCCATTACTGTACTCCAGTAAAGCCCCACAATTCTTATTACCTACTATAACATAGTCCACCCATCTTAGTCAGCTAGTAATTTGTTTTCCATCTACTGCTGTATTTCAGTCTCTAGGTATCTCTCCCATCACTGCTGTGTTTCAATTTCTCTGTGTTTCTCCCATTGCTGCTGGGTCTTAAATCTAGGTGTCTCTCCCATTACTGCTATGTTTACATGTCTATGCAGGTAGCCTAGCATTGCAAATAGAAGAAAGCACATGCAGGTTAACACATCTGATACACTTCGATCAAAACGACATAATAAATGAGAAGGGAATACAGTGAATGACATAAATGAAACAGTTAGAATGGATGAAGCGTACAGAACAGACAATTACACTAAACGGAAGCATGTGGATGTGACTGGAGAACAGATGAGTTGTGGAAAGCGGTTGAGTGTGGGGAGCGGTTGAGTGTGGGGAGCGGTTGAGTGTGGGGAGCGGTTGAGTGTGGGGAGCGGTTGAGTGTGGGGAGCGGTTGAGTGTGGGGAGCGGATGAGTGTGGGGAGCGGATGAGTGTGGGGAGCGGATGAGTGTGGGGAGCGGATGGGAGCGAGAGCGTAGTGCAGATGAGAGCGAGAGCGTAATGCCGATGAGTGTGGAAATCGGGTGAGTGTAGAGAGCGGGGGAGTGTGGTGATTGTGGCTGAGCGGGTGAGCGTGGAGAGCGGATGAGCGTGGGGAGCGGATGAGCGTGGGGAGCGGAGAGCGCATGAGTGTGTGTGAGCGGACAAGTTGTGGGGAGCAGATGAGCGCGGTTGAGCGCGGAAAACGGTTGAGTGGATAGAGCGGCTTAGTATGAGGAACCGAAATGAGCGGAGGTCTGTGGAGAGCGGAGGACTGTGGAGATCGGGTGAGTGTGCGGAGAGCGGTTTGAGAATGGAGAGCGGACGAGAGTGGAGAGCGGGTGACTTTGAGAGCGGATGATTTTAAGAGCGGATAAGCGTGGGGAACACATGAGTCTGGGCAGCGCATGAGTGTGGGGAGCGCACGACTGATTATGGACTGAACGAATGTCCTACCTCGTCCAGTATGTAGACTGGACGAGTGGATAAACTACACGAGCATATAGTCTGGACAAATGTCTAGACCTGACGAAGTGTGCGGCCTGGACGAGGGTGCGGTCTGGACGAGGGTGCGAACCAAACGTAGGGTGCGGACTAGACGAATGTGTGGAGCGGTCAAGTATGAGGAACGGACGATTATGTGCAACGGACGATACTTAACATGCCTTGGAATGAAGGAAACTCTTGAAAACATACATCACGCCACACCCCACGCTTACCCTCTCCCTTACACCACCACTCATCTAGAACGCAGAGATACTATGACACCATTCGGTATAACTGTTCCCATATCTACATCTCCCGCTTACTCCACATCACTCTAAGTAAACATTGCTGGTTTCTCACCACCCAGCCAGGCGTTCTTCTCAGGCCTAACGCAGCCAAACTCGTTCCGGATAAAGCCGACCAGAACGAACACATACTCCTGATCTCTCAACCACCACACCTACAGCTATGAAGCAGCTACCACTTGTTTTCGCACTAGCTGCACACATACATGGTGCGCACACGCACTTTTTGACTCCCCCCTACTCTCTCTACTGACCTGAACTTCGGTTCCCAAGGGCGTTCAACCTACCAGCGCCTTCAGACCATACCAATGGTATATAAGGCGCTATATAAATGCAAAATAACATAACATAACATAACATTTACGCCTACCTTCTTTAGCCTGCCCAGGATGCCCGAAGATGTATGCTACTATAACTGCTCAATTTAGCCATTGTATCACACAGAGGTTACAAGCAGATATCATTGACAATGCGCCTATTAGACTGCTGTGGTTAGCATTTGTAGAACATCGGAGATATGTAGCCAGACTATAAAGGTAACCTGTCTATTGCACTCAGAGAATCCCATTAGCCTAGTGTCTATGGTATCCTGTCTGTCCCTCCGACATGACACCCAGTCTATTGCATTTGATAAATTAGTAGGGTAGGCTGTCCATAGATCCCAAAAAGTCTATGAGAGTAGTTAGCTTTTTCTCCCTCACAGATGTTCAGATGACACAGCGACATTGACGATACGCTCCATCTGAGCTTAAAGTATGTGCAAACGCATCACTTCGATGGACATCTGCCACAGACACGGCTATCCATCTACGCACTCTAGAATGCAGCTACGACTATGTCAAATTCGGTGTAGCTGGTCACATAATGGTTTCGCACTGAAAATCCAGACTTGCTTCAACACCTCTGCCATTAGAATACGGTGACAACCTACAAAACAATTTGGTATAGCTGGATGCACATAGTGTTTCCTGCACTAGCGCTCTGACGTCACCTCCCGGTGCACTTGCCCATGTGCCTGACCTCTTGGGTTGCTTCCTGGAGCATAGCCAGCCCTCCTAAGCCCTAATCTTGACCAAATGCACACAAGCATCATAAGCCTCCTCTTAGCACTTTCCTATAACCTGGACTTCGGTCCGTGAGGGTGCCCCAACCGCATTGAGGCCATACAAATGGGGAAGTGGCGCTATATAAACTATAACACAATACCACGGAATGACAAACTGTCTCCTTATTTCACATCTCTCCACTTGCACCACACTGCCCAGGTTCTCCTCCATAATCATTTACTCTAAGAACTTTATAATGCTCCTGGAGCTGCTGTCTTTAGATAAGCCATTTTGATAGCAGATCAATCACCACGATCAGATAGCTGTCCCATGTACCCCAAAAATTCAGTGAACCTAGCAGATCCACAACTTTCCGCCCCTGGCCACCCCCGACAGTTTGAAAACCTTTGGTACCGTCATCAGTGGAATCCTTATCTTTAAAGGTTTCCCACTCTCAGCACATTCATTGAACCTTGGCTCTATACTTTTGTTCATCCCTGGCCACCAAAGATCTTCTTTGATTCCTATTGGCGCTGCCAACCGATGCCTCCTCACAATATATGTATATACCATTAACAATTCATGTTTAACCTTCTAAACTATTTGACACCTGTCACTGGCCATTCTAAACCATGTTATTGCGTTACTTCCAGGGACGTCATTTCGCCAAAATGCCAGGGGTAGCGGAAGTGACATCACACAACCCTTGACCTCTGATGACATCACAGGAAGTGATGTTATTTGTCCCCACCCCAAAGTGATATCACGGGAAGCGATGGAACACGACCTTCCACTCCTTCACAAAACAGGAAGTGGCATCACATAGCATTGTTCCTAAGTAAACTATGAAAAATATGTTTACAATATCACTATAATGTGATATACATTTCATACACGAATGGATCGGCATATGTATCATTCTGATCAGTGTGTATAGGCCCATATTACCAAATTACTGTGCATGCAGGTAGACGTCCATGGCGAAATGATAATGATGTGTTATTATATAGCACTTGCGCATAAGCGCTTTATATCGAACAAATATACATACACTATCACCCTACCTGTGTTGGTACTCATTTATTGACCTCAGAAGAATGAAAGCCTGAGTTGAGGTGTTCGAGAACAGACTAAATCAGTGACTCACCCCCTGAACTGTTCCTGAAATAAACCTTTAATGAGTCTAGCAATTATTCGATAGAATTACAGAAAGACAAACCATTTGGTATTCCTATTCTTTCTTATTCAGGGTCACTGCTGAAAGTGTGAGACTTGTGTAACCCATTTTTTTAAAGAGGCCTGAACAAGAAAGCCAGCCTCTCCAGATGCAAAGAGCCCCATGGTTCTGGCCATATCCCAGGAACAAAACAAAACAACATTTTGTTTTTTAGGGGTAGCAAGGGAGATAACAGGGGTCGCAGTTGCGACCCATGGCGGCCCCTAAATGATGAGCATGGTTTCTTCTCATAGATCTTACACTCCTTGCAACAATGATCCCATTCTTCCGCATTGAGCGATCCAGTGGCCTGGATGATGTTCCCTCAGTGGGGCGGGGATGCACATTTCGAGCTCCCTGATTGACTAGGGGTCCCATACCATCCCCAATGTTAATAAAATAAATTCTTCTAAAATAGACAAAACACTATTTCACTTTTCAACCATATGTTAACTGCAGAGCTGCCCTAATATGTAATATGTAATGTGAGCAGTCATGATGTGCCAGGGAGCCATCAGAACCATCATACACCAGAAGCACTGCTTTCCTATGCCAGTATAGGCTTGCTCACAGCTATCTTATTTCTATTAAAGTCTCACTTTGCAGGCATAGCCAAAATATGCTAAATGCTGCCCATATGCTAGGCACTGCAACGAAATGCTAAGTGCAACCTCATATACCGTACAGCAACATCTTCTAGCAGGATTAGCCTTCTACCCCATGTTGCCATCATATGTAAGCTACTGCCTCACAACAACGCTCAGGGAACTTTTCAGTGATATCACTTGATGACCCCCACAACCTCTTTATCGCAAATTGCAATGTCGCATTGGTGTGTCAAAGAAAACGGAGACCAAGAGCTCCCCTACTCCGTTTGTCAAAGTGGAAAGAGAGTGCTTTGACCACACCTTATTACTGCACCATAATATGAAACTGATTCCAAAGTGTTATTCAGTGTCTAGTTAATTGGTTTTATTGTTGGCCCTTTGTGATAGCACGTGTTTCGGCATTATAAATGCCTTTCTCAAATCAGGGCATATCTTTATGTCTGAAAACATATTGGACAAAAGCATGTGCACCGTCAATTGGATGACACACAAACAAAAACATCATATTAAAACAATTACAATCACGTCATCGAGAGAAAAACAAAATAAAAATAAAAAATGTCATTGTATCACTATATCCAATTACAGTTGAGAATAACAGTAAAACAACAATTCCACCAAAGAAAGTGTATGTGTAAAATACCAATGTATGCAATATGGTATAATGAAAACACACAAACATCACATTTGAAACCCAAAGAAAATCGAAAAGTGTATGAAACCAGAATAAAAAGTATTTATAGAAAGACAGAGATTCAGGGTCGGGGATCAGGGAGGTAAGTTAGGTATACAAATGAAATGAGAAAAGATTTGAATCAGAACGTTAGTCAATTGCGGAATTGGTGCGATTGTTCATAAATAGATTGGAAAGGGGATTCTTTTACCCTGTGCCGTCAGTCAGAACTGCTAAAGTAGCTGAACATTGTTGAATGGTACCAGGTTAAATCCTGCCTGACAAGCCTCTGCGTTGCCATCTTATGCCAGGTCAAGCCTGAAATGCAAGATACGTGTTTCAGTTGCTTTGTTTTCTATAGTGCAAACTTAACTGTGTCACTGTTGCTGATTTTCAGTTTTAGAGGCTAGGGAAAAGGAGGCTCTGTGTGGTAAAGGGATTTGCTTAGGATCTCTCTCGCCTGTTGGCCAAGTGGAGAAGCTGGGACTTGCACCTATTTCAATGCCTCCAATTTACCCACTAGACCACATTTCCTACCATCTCATTTTCAATTTTACACAAGCATACTAAGATTGCTGCATTGTTTTCACGAGTATACACAGTTGTTTGGAGCACCAAACCGCCATCTTAATGAACCTGAAAAAAAGAATTAATCTTTATCGAAACCTGTTGGGTGAAACAAGTATGATTTATTGTGATGGGACACAGGCAGAGCACAATAACTAGTAGCAATCACTTTATTCAATAAACTATAACATCCATCTCTGGATACCGCATAAAAAACAACAGTGCATAGAAATCAAGTGTCATACCGGTAACAGGAGGTTTGGCCGAGGAAGAATTGGTCAAAACCGATTTCATCGAATTTAGTAAAAATATTATTGCCACAAATATATGTGGGGGATGGGTTTAGGTGAATAATGTGGGGGAGTTTCGGGGGATGCTGCGGGGTTCTCCCCCTGCATGCATTTGCAGTAAAGTCACACACAACGATTTGATTAAATCTTTTTCGACCAAAACTGTTCGACCAGATCAGATAGAACCTTCACATGTAAGACAAAAAACTAGCACAAAGCAGGTGACCCTACTACCCTGGATGTGCGGAACTACATCTTGTGTACTCAGAGAAAGATCTGGAGGAGTTAGTTATGAAATTACATTCCTTTAATTATTCAATATAAAAAATAAATCACGTATATGCAAAGGACCCAATAAGAAACAGGCAGCAGCAATCAATGGAGGTGACATAGTCATGATGTCAATGGAGAGCTAATCGCAGCACTCCACCCACATCGGTGACTGCAACCAATGGTGCACATCAATCACTAACGCATTCATAGGGGTGAGTAGCAACCTGAATCGCAAAAGTACTGCACATGGGGGCTCATTCCGAGTCGGGCAGTTTGGTAAAAAAAGTGCTGGTATCAGAGGATCCCAGCACTTTACTGGACTGCCCTTGTTACTGCCACCGGCATTGCCGGTGGGGGTAATGACGGCAAATCCCCTCATGGAGTCCTACTGGACTCCGTGAATGGGGATTTACACTGCTGCGCCATTATCCGTAATCCGGAAACACAATACCGCCGGACCGGGTGCTGGAAATGGAAACAGCCTTTGCCGGTATCCTGGTTGTAATGAGGCCGATCGTATGTGTATAGATTCTTGTGATTTAAACAATCTAGCTAGTGACGTAGGGAAACGACTTGCCCCAAAAATGCCCAGCCGTTTACCCTGATTATTCGGATTGTAAATGGCCTGTTCTGTAATTGCATTAAATGACAGGTCGTTCCATAGGTATCATAATGAGTTCCTTCTCCTCCTCATAACTTCAGCAAAAGAAATGACAATATCTGCAGAAGCTATTAAATCATTGTAACATATCAGTCCTAATTGAACCGTCCAATATCCATCTCAGTACTTCCACTACATTCACTACAGCCAGTTGTCTCGCCTTTCCTAGACAGTCCCCAAATACAGACCGGCCCGGCCCACTGCAGAGGCAGCTGTGCGTGATGCCAGGTCAGGCAAGCGCCATGGACTCTCAGAACCTGCCTTTGCTTTTGGCTGCCATGACAGATCGAATATAACAGCAATGACAGTCCAATCTATCACAGGCTGGCGCGCCATCTGCCAGTCACTGCCCCTCCAAGGGGGGGGTCAGTCTGCCTTGCTTGCTCTCCCTGCCAGCATCTTAGCTGCAGCCCTGGATTCCTCAATGCACAGGAGTGGAAACCATACCTGCCCACTCGAGTGGCGCCAATAATGCGTCTTTGTTAGTCACTTAAGTGTGTGTATTCATTTCTTGCCTTTGATATGCAAATATTAACTGTGAATCATGGCTCTACGATTCATTTTATATGCAGCCAGGCTATTTTTTCATAAACCTATAATTATTTCACCATTCTATGGCTGCCATAATTAAGCATAGAACCTGTTTATTATAATAGCAAGAACGTTATGGTGGGTTTAAAAAGACTTGAAAAGACCCCTTTCGCCAGAAGTGTGAAAGTGGAATAATCCATTTGAGCCGAATCACACACTCCACAACGCCACCCAGTAGCCATCGCTGTTCTCTTTTTCACTGCCTGCATGTGAGATGTTCAAATATGTCTAACAGGCAGCACTATTATAATGGACTGTTTCGAAGATGTTTAATAAACATGTTTCCCTGCAGTAGCTCTTTGCACTGACTTGTGTGAAATGCAAGATAATGCGTATGGCACGCCGAGCTCTCTGTAGCTTCACGAGACCTGATCCCTTTTATAGGTCATCTCCTTACTCTTCGCCTTCTGAGGTTTAAGGGCGTCCGACGCTTGTTTTTATCAGGCAGTAGACGTAAAAATTAGGGTCGGGGCTGGCTAAGGTTGTAGCCGCCTCCATTGGAATTCACATCCATTAACCCTGCCTCCTTGAAATAAGATTTCCTTCTTCTCAAAAAGATTCCTAAGACCTACCTTTTTTCTTGACAATTTAGAAGATGCACTCTTGACCCCGAGCACTGACTCAGTTTCCCTTAATGTGCACGAGTACCAAGAGACAATATGCTGATGAAAGTGTGGTCTAAAAGAATTAGTACATAACAAAACAGGCGCTTGCGTCACCTTACAGGTATACGTTACAGGTATAAACACTACAACTAAATTACTTGGTTCGAAACTGCCCACATGAATGAATATCCAATTCTAGGTCAAGCCAGGAGGCAAGCATTATCCCTTTCTTTCTTTATTGCTGCAACATCAGCACTTTAAAACATTGAACATTTACATTTGCCATTTCATATTTTTATTCCAGCACGTCGAGGAAAAAGTTAAATCCAAAGTTTAAAGTCCTAGAGAAAACTTTCCTTGGACACTATGAGCCACATGATCTGCAAGGCTCTGGTAGTCCTGGGCTCCTCCCTTCCACCTACAGGAGCCTGAATGAGGTATAAGAGTCCTTAGTCACTAGGTCCCTTCCTCTATTTTTTTGCTGCCTCAGATAAGTGACTTCTGAATTACTTGGGAATTAAGCTATGTGCTTAGATAATGTCGTTTCTGTATTTAATCTATGTGCTTAGATAACGTTGGTCGGTGTTACATTAGGGTGTTTACATACATGGGGATTAGTTTCCTGAAGGGTTCAGCTGACAGTGCTAAAGTGTGGAAAGCGTGTAGCTCGTGACACGCAGTAATACGCAGCGAGAGTTTAGAATTAGGCTTTGCTGGAGAAACTCAGAACACGAGCGTACGAGCAATTCATACATTAGTCATCTGGGTAAGTAGTAAGAGGAGTCCGGCCGGAGTCATGAGCGAACACGCTCGTTTTGGGCACCCGGCCCTGCTACTCTCGTTCCCTCGCAAACGGCGAGCTCTAGGACGGACCCGGGGGAGCAAGAGGCTTCTAAGGATCATGACATCCCCCGGACCTCTCTCAACACTCGCGCAGTGTCAAATCACAACGGATTAGCGCGCAGCTCAGAGTTGTCAAAGGAAAAAAAGCATTTATATATAGATTTAACAGCACAGAAGGCACAGAGTGTTAGCAGAGAGCATTTACTCTACTGAAGAGCCAGATTGTGACAGCTGACAGTCCAGAAGTTGGCCTTGCCATCCACAAGGAGTGATGGCTCATTATGAGGATCCCAGAGGGTGGCAGTCGACAACCCCAGAGTGGAGTGAGGAGGAATCGGTTGAAGAACCCATGCAGCAAGGAACTGAGTTGTCCCTCAGTTTTAAAAAGGTGCTGGGAGACTCCATATGACAGGCAGTCTCCCAAGGGGTACAGCCCATAGCCCAGAGGCTTGATATGCTGGAGGCATTAATGGCAGAGCAGCGAGAGAAGCTGGCCGCCAGAAAGAGATGGGAAGTCAGCCCTGGAGAGGGGACGTCACCTAGATTGCCCCAAAGAGGGGTTGAGCAGAAGGGGTGTAAGGTGGCTCGGAAGAGCAAAGACACTTTGACCCCCCAACCGCTGAGCAAAGTGGGAAGGGTAAACACTGTTCCCCAAGGAGGAGACAACCCTGTCGCCAGATTAAAGAAAGCCTTCCTGGCAAAGACGGTTGAACGCCATGACGGAACCCCTACCCCAGGGGTGGATAATTCAGGGGACAATGATGAGGGCTCTTTGCCCGATGACGAAGGAGGAGAAGAGGAAGACGCCCTGAAAGAGCCCATCGAGGAGAGCGCTGCCCCTGAAGAAGAGGACAATACAGGGGACATGTTTGATACTGAAGCCATTAGACACCCCAAACCATCTGAATGGTTGCCATCGCCTAGAGTGTATATGGCACAGCACATTAGGAAGCCCCTGGACAGGGAGGTGCGCTTTAGGATGTGGTCAGAATGTCTGTGGTCAGAGTTGCCCAGCAAGTTGGCGAAGACTCCGGACCTTGACCCAAAGATGGTCACCTTTCATGACAAAAGCGGCGAGGGACATCAGGAAAGGTGTGGACCGCGCCTGGCGGGGTGTCAATCGAAGATCCTGCACCTAGCCAGGCCGTTAGCAAAAATAATGGACTTGGCAGAAAAGGCCAAAGACACAGGAACACCAGTGGATGTCCAAGCTTTGGGAAACTGGGCACAGCGTGCAGTATGCCTCTTAGGCAATGCCAACAGCACCCTCTCCTTGTAGAGGATGAGAGGCGTGTTAATTAATAAAAATAGATGGAAAGCTCAGCGATCTGGCCTCCTACGAGGCGGGGGAAGGCGCTAAAGGGCTTCTTTTTGGAGAAGCATTTGCGAAGGAGATGTCACAGTTTGTTGGAACTTACTCAGCACTGGAGAAGGCACAGAGTTTCATTAGAAAAAAATTTCCGGCACAAGTTTTGGTGGGACCGAACATCACCGGGGCTGGTCGTCCAGTCGCTACAACTTCCAACGTAGACCCCAAGGGCCGCAAGCCCAGTATTGGGAGGGAAGACAACAGAACACCTTCTTCTCAGCCGGAACAAGATTCCCACAAGGGCATAGTGGAAGACGTGCCTACCGGCAGCCGAGTGGCACTGGCGGTGAGTACAGGATGCGAGCAGGTAGGAGGGAGAACGCTCGTTTTTGAGCTAATCACAAGCTTTATCGAGCGTTGCATGGGTGCTCAAGCAGTGGCGGGCTTGCGCTTAGAATTTGTAGGCAACCCCGTACAGAGGGTAGTGCTTCACCCAATACACATGCCGCAAGAAGAAGTGGCACTTCTACAAAGCAAACTGCTAAAGCATATAGACAAGAACGTGATAGAGCGCGATACATAATGGGGAGCAGGATTCCTCTGCAATATGTTCCGGGTGCACAGGGGAGAGAAAATAAGGGCAGTCATAAATCTGAAGAGTTTAAACGAATGGCTCACATACAACCATTTCAAGATGGAGGGTTTTCACCTGCTCTGAGACCTCCTGCATACAGGAGATTGGCTAGCACGGCTGGATCTCAAGGACGCATACCTCATGATACCCATAGTGACAGCGCATTGGAGATATATTCACTTCTGGTGGAAATGAGAAATATGGCGTTTCACGTGACTCCCATTCGGCCTAGCATCCACTCCTTGGGACTTTACCAAGCTAATGAGAAGTGTAGCTGCGGCCATAAGAGAGAGAGGAATACGAATGATCATTTACTTAGATGACATTCTAGTGTTGGGCCCAGACAAAGCCACGCTCAGCAAGAAGGTACGTTGGGTTTTCAGCCTATTGTCCTCGCTGGCCTTCATAGTCAACCTAGACAAGTCTCAGCTGCAACCAGTACAGAGGACAGAGTTCTTAGGGTTCATGATAGATACCAATACGAATGATCATTTACTTAGATGACATTCTAGTGTTGGGCCCAGACAAAGCCACGCTCAGCAAGAAGGTACGTTGGGTTTTCAGCCTATTGTCCTCGCTGGCCTTCATAGTCAACCTAGACAAGTCTCAGCTGCAACCAGTACAGAGGATAGAGTTCTTAGGGTTCATGATAGATACCATAAAAGCTTTGCAGTCTAACCAGGAAAGTGGGTCTGCTCGCAGCCTCGATTCAGGCGATATTTCCTGGGCCTCTCCATTACCAAGCTCTCCAGAGGTTCAAGATTAGACACTTGCAAGGAGGGATAGGTTACCATCAACTGGTGACCCTGGATCACGAAGCGCTCACAGAGCTACATTGGTGGCTGCAGAATATGGAAGCCTGGAATGGCCGAGCTATTTTCAGCAATGTTCCAGACCTAGTGATAGATTCCGACGCAAGCAGATCAGGCTGGGGAGCCAGATGCGAACAAGCTGAGGCAGGAGGGAAATGGTCAGAAGGATTGAAAGGACATATAAACTGTCTTGAACTCCTAGCAGGCTCTTTCGCAGTACGCGCTTTCACCAGAGATCAAGTCAGATGTTGTGTCTTGATCAAGATGAACATCTCAGCCGTACGCTACAAACACAAGCGAGGAGGGACCAAGTCCAGGATATTAGCAGAGCTAGCAAAGGACTTCTGGCACTATTGCCTTCAGCATCAGCTTGCAGTAGCAGCAGAGTACCTACCGGTGGCAGACTGGAATTCATGGTATCTTGTAGACTCCACCGATTGGAAGCTACATCCACAGATATGCAGGTAGTTACAGGAAGTGTTGGGTCCCATAGACACTGATTTATTTGCATCCAGGGTGAAGACGCAGACATAAAAGTCCTTGAGTTGGAGGATAGACCCGGGAGCAGTGGGGACAGATGCCTTTCTACACCCGTGGACCGGGGCAGTGCACTATGCCTTCTCACCATTCATCATGTTTACGAGAGCTCTAGTGAAAGCCAGCATAGAAGAAGCAGAGCTGGTGATGGTGCTACCATTTTGGAAGTCCCAGGCCTGGTTTCCAGTAGTGATGGAACTTTCTTCGGATTTTCCGAGGATAGTTCCTCATCAGCAAGACCTTCTTCTTGGCCCGACCAGCCTGCCTCACCCGTTGATAGAAGCGGGCACGCTACACTTGATCACCTGCAGGGTTTCAGGTAGAGATGGCAATTGCCAGGCATTTTGCAACTCACTGCAGACTGTACCAGAGACTTCTGGGCGCTTTCCACCATTAGGAGTTATGGTGCTGCATGGGACCGTTGGGCCCAATGGTGCACACAACATGGTTTGGATCCGGTTTCAGCCCCTGTAGTTCACATGCTCAACTTTCTAGCGAATAGGTTTCGAGAAGGCTGCGCCTATAGAATGCTGGGGTCTGCAGATCTGCAGTGTCAGAAGAACACGGCAAGTTAGAAGGGGGACCGGTGGGGGAACACTCTGCGGCTGTGCGACTTCTCAAAGGAATACAACTGAAGAGGCCGCCATAACCTAAATAAGCAGTGTTATGGGGCGTCAGAGATGTATTTCGACTCTTTCTCAGATGGCCAGAGAATGATAGCCTTTCACACTCACAGCTTTCAGGAAAGCTGGCAATGCTGCTATGTTTGGCAGCATGTCGAAGAGTGTCAGACGTCAAGGCGCTTGAGATAGACAGGAAGATATTTTATCCGGAAGGTGTGGCTTTTAGCATAGCGAAGAGAACGAAGAGTGATTCAAGAATAATTTTGTATCCTTACATTGCTGAAAATAAGAAGATATGTGTAGCTGAATGCATTAAGGATTATGAGGAGGTGACAGTGCAACGGTGTGACCCACTGCTTATAGCGCGTACAAAGATCATGCCGTGGCCCCAGCGACTATTGCTGGGTGGGTTAGAGAGGTGATATAATGGGCTGGGATAGACTTGTCTTTGTTTGGCAAGCATTCTGCTAGGGGAGCGTTGTCTTCTAGAGCTTTCGCTGCAGGGGACTCATTACAAGACATAATGAAATCAGCAGATTGGTCCTCTGAGTCAACTTTAAAACATTTTATTTCAAACCTGTATTGGAAATTACTAACAGGGTGGTTGCTAGCTTTGAACAAGCATACTGCTCGCCTCCTGTCTTGACATAGAATGAAGATTGCCCAGGCATTTTACTCTGAACTTCAAAAAGTATGGAATAAAATGCTCCCACTTCAAAATCTTATGTGGAGCCTTGGTTGTGATTTTATGTAGGGTATGTCACATTTCACAATAGCCGCTGGTGCAATTTCTATATTTTTTGACTGATCTACAGCTCATTGAATTATTTTGAATAATGCTACATCACTAGTAGGTATGACATCACGATCTCAGTAACTGTTGTAGGCTCCAATCTCGGTGCATTTTGTTTTTGTACGTTCAGTAATGGTTATTGCCATAAATAAAAGTGAGACCTTTTTGTGGAGAAAATACTTTGCTCATGAAACTTCTCCAACAATATCTCGGGTGCAGCAAATCTCTGACTGGTGTGTAGAGCCCAATAAATATCCAGAGATTGGATCAGTAGGATGGAATGACACTCATTAATACAAATTTATATTTTATTAAATAAATGTATCATAAAACCTAATGATAAGTGAAATATCATGGGCTGTTGTGTTCTGTGTAAATGTATGAATGAGATTTGTATGTGGCTATGAATGGGGATATGAAATGTTTTTTATGAATTTTTTATTGAGAAATTGTTATTTCATATGATAAATGTATTTAATAAAATATAAATTTGTATTAATGAGTGTCATTCCATCCTACTGATCCAATCTCTGGATATTTATTCACTATACCTGAAGGATCAGGGTTTAAAGTGCAGGTCTACCCCTTTATTTTTCCCTTGGTGTGTAGGGCCCTCCTGCGGGCTTCTATCTCTTTCAACAGCTGATCTGCATCCACACAAGGCATGTGCGAGTGCAAAGGTTTCCGTTGCGCAAGCCCTTCTTTTGATCATGGGCCACATTTGCTTACTCAAATGGTAATTCCAAATCTTTCCTCTAGTGGACCCCATAGGCAGCTAGCTAGTAGAAGCAGCATTTCTTGAGCACTCCCAATTTTCCAGCGAGTAATAAACATAACATACACGAAACACAGAGAGCAACTCAGTACCAAAATACACCAAGCATACAGTCAAGAGTTCAGCCACTGATCGTAGCTAATTACGCTGTTCCTAAGTACCAGTCCATTTTCAACGGAATGTAGAAGGATCCAGATGGTCCTTGGTGGCCAGCAATACATTGTGGTTAACGTTCTGATATAGTGTTGGCCATTCTGTAGCTGTGTAAACTTTGCAAAGTATTATCGAACATGGTATTCATGCCCGCTCAGGAGGGTGGACATGACCAGTAATTGACCGCCAGCCTGAGCTATGGGGACCTTAGCTCAGGCTGTGGGCCGTTACGGGCCATGTCAGCCCTCCTGAGCCGGCATGACACCAATTCGAATCCCGGGGTTCAGCAGCGGTGCAAATGGCTTTCATTATTCTTCCTCCTGGGATTCGCGCTGCTTGTGCAGCCGATCGCCCAAGGAGAAAGAAAAAAAATAAAAGGATCAAAGAGATGGCTGCAACCATATGGGAAAGGGTCTAAGTCTCTTTTCTATGTCTGTCTCGGTCAGGGGACTGGAGGAGCGCTGGGACTGGAGGGTGGGAAGGCAACAGGCAGAGGCTCTCTGTTGACTCGACACATTAACAAAAAGAACAAAGAATTGAGCCATCTGGGAAAGGGTCTTGGGTGGTTGGGACAGCGGGCAGGAATGTGTAATCCCGCCCACTGTTCCAGCCACCTGATTGGCTGAGCGCACTTGCCTGGGTGCAAGTGTTGCATTAAAGAGCTTCTTTTGTTTCCATGCTGCCTGGTACATTTACATTTTGTATTTACTTATTTGTTTATTTATGTATAACATAGCCTGTAGGCTTTTTATATATTCCAATCCAAATACTATGAAATTGCAAAAACAACAATTTAAAAAAAAGCCATGAGCAATAAAAGCCCTCCATTGTTAGTTATTCAACATTGTAAGATCAGAAGAATATAAGCCACACTGTTCCAAAACTTAGTCATATGATAGATAAGACAAACATTGCCTCCATCAAAGTAGGTCTGCCATACATATCTAGATGTTCATGTTTATTTATTCGTAAAATGTGGCGTTTGCCACAGGGGCACCGTGGTGCTACTCGACAGGTCAGTAGAACAGAAGGATTTTTAGAACAGGTGAGTTGTTAACGCTCGCCGGAAAAGAAGGTGGTGGGGCAACCTGCAGAGCTTATAGGACAGTGAGTTCCAAAGCAAAGAGGCTGCGACTGACCCCCAATCCGATTAAGTCTGTACCTAGGAACTAATAGCAGAAAAGCATCAGTGGACCGGAGTGCACAGCACGGTACATAAGGGCAGAATTTATCCTGGAAATATTCCGCCCTGCAACCATATTATGCACGATGCACCAAGCAGGCAGCTTTGAACTTAATGCGCTGAGCAATGGGCAGCCAATGAAGATGGTGAAGGACTGGTGAGATATGAATAAAACGGGAGCTGGATGTGGCAAGACGGGCTGCCGAATTCTGAAGAACCTGGAGTCATTGCAAAAGGTAGGCCGGTTGCAACAGGAATAGAGAATTACAGTAATTCACAGAAGAGATCACCAAAGCAGATGTTACGGGGGCTCGAAGCTCAACTGGAATAAAGGGAAAAAACTTCCGGAGGAGTTTCATCTGGAAATAGCTCCATTGACATAGAGGCCCAATGTGAGATCCCATAGACAGAGAAGCAGAAAGTTTCAAACCTAGATCTTTAACAGTGGTAGAAGAAATAAGCAAAGAGCCAAAAGAAGTTGGCCACAAAGCAGTAGTCCAGGAAGAAAGAGAAGGGGGGGGCTACCACCAGGACCTCAGTTTTTGGACCATTCAGCTTGAGCCAATTCATCCATTCCCCCACTGCATCGAGGCAGGCCCTAAACCTAGTTGCAGAGTCATCTGCCATGAGATTAAGGCAAACCAGGATTTCGGTATCATCTGCTTAAGAATATTAAATAAAGCTGAGGGAGAGAATGAGCTTGGCCAGAGGCTGAACGTAGACGTTAAACAAGGCCGGCGAGATGGTGGATCCTTGAGGGACACCACAGGTGAGAGCCTTACCCTGAAAATAGATAGTGGGGAGAGATAGAGTTTGCTGACAATCAGAAAGAAGAGAATCAGGCCAGAACCATCCCAGCAATGCCAGCTCCGGACAGACGGTCCAGCAGGATAGCATGATCGATGGTATCAAATGCTGCAGAGATCCACCTCAAGTGGATTAAGCCCAGCTGCCAAGAGTATATTATTGTGGATAGTTTGCAAGTCTTCACATTCCAACAATAATTATATTTTTGTCCAACTTTGTGCTGCATTTGTTCCCAATCCATAAGGACCTTCTGCTGCTTGATGTAAATTGTGCATACATTTAACTAAAGCAGTAATCTTGGGAATAATAGAACACATCCAACAACGTGTGTGTGTGGGTGTGTGTGTGTGTGTGTCTGTCAACTCTGTGATAATGTTTTTATTCAGTTTCTGGTTTCCTTGAGTGGAACAACTTTGAGCTGTGTCATGTAAACATACATTTTAATTGAATGAAAGACTGGATTCAATTATTTGGGGGCATTTTTGCAGTGTGTGTTTTTTATACTAATCGGTGTGTATGTTTTGTTTTATTTTTGAAACATTTCGGTTAAATGAGGTAACCATGTTTTTTTCCACACCACTGTCCATGCATCCAACTCTCTCCACTCATCAATTTGTTATCCATCCCGTTGTGATTTTGCGGTCTCCGTGGATAATAGCGCTCTATGCGTGGCGCTCTTGGCATTTTCGGTGGTGGCTCAGGGACTGAGCACACCGGCAGAAACCACATCTAACTTCATGATTCAGGGACCGTGCAGCGATGACATCATGACCATTGCGTTTCGGCCTGACACAGTTGAAAATCCTGACATTGGATGCACCCGTTGCTTCTCAACTGTCTTCACGAGATCTGCCTTTCTCTGCGTTCATCACCTTTCTGCTTCTGCTTTCTGGACTCGGACCTTAGCTCCTGGCTACCTTGGTCTTTCTCTTCTTAGATTCTGTTTCTGCTAGTTTGTCTCTGGCTTCCTGGGTTACTGGACTTGGCTCTGTTTGCTGGATTGGTTATTGGATTGTCCTTTGGAACATTATTGTGGATTTGTTTCTGTTTCAGCTTCTTTTATGCTTGCTTCAACAGCCTGACTTTACAAGGAATTATACTTCTTTTGGTTTTTTGGTGTTCCACGATTTTTGGACCCTATCACTAATATAGTTGGGAAAGAAGAATGGACCATTGGATTGTTTCCCTAACACATTTGGGAGTGGACTTTTGTTTTTTAACTGGATTGTTATTTTTCTGAGTGACTTTGGGAGTTGAATTCCTCTTGTTCTCTTGTCCTCTGGATGCCAGGGGTTCTCCCTTTTTCTATTCTGAGAACATCATCACTGACTGTTTTTCTTTTTCTTTATTGCAGCTCAGGAGAAGGCCTTCGGTCAACCCCCTGCCCTTCCACCCTTTCGCCCTAGCTTTGCACACATCTGTGGTTTTGTACTGGTTTGTGTGGTACGGTCGGGAGGAAGGTCTATCACCACCATCTGCCCCCTGCCTTAACACATCATGAGTGAAAATATATGATGATATACAGGAAGAAAGCTGCGGTGTCAAGTGCAAATAATCAGGCTTTATGAGTATGTCCATGATCAGGAAGATAAGTGATGGTCAGAGAAATGAAAACACAAATAAGTCTGCACAGCAAAGAGGGAGGTTCGCAATTTGGCACACACTAAGGAGACATTGTGAAATGAAAGCAAAGCTAATTCTCTTAAATAGCTAATTACAATAACTAGCAATGGCAAAGCCAATATACCTGTCTTGACAATTGTAGTGGGTAAGCCTTGTTTTGTCCCTTAGCAGCTTTAAAAAGAAAATGTACCCTCTCCCTTTACGCAGCCGAACATATTGACTTTGACAATGCTCACACCTCTGGTAAACAGTGATCTTCCGCGGCCATGTTTGCTATGTGTATGCGTTCAAATATTCTGTCGGACCTTTTTGCTTAGTACCTGAAATAGAGTTATCAAGTCTTCATTAAGTCTACTAAAAGTACATTTCAATAAAAACAAAAAAAACGACTTCACAATTTGACTCACCTGGTGGTCCTTGTCATTTTGAAAATGTTCTATTCAATTTCACAATTGAGTTTAGTTTGTGGGCTACAGCTACAATTGCTTTATTTCACATGCCCCAAGGTGTGGTTGGTCATAGTGAGAAATGGATTTTCTGGGAGTTCTTTCATCCATTAAGTGCACTGTGCATGCTCACTCACTGGCATGTTGAAGAAATATGATTCCAATGGCAGAATTGAACTCTGTGGGCATAATTGTGTGGCAACCTTAAACCAAAGGTTGGAGTTTAAGGGTCAGCGTTGATGGACTGCGCATGCGTAAGCATTTTATCTCTAAAATAATAACTGTGTGGCCCTGCACTTGTGTGCCAAGGTTTCACATCCCCCGTATGTAAGGTAAGGAGATTTTTTTTTAACTCATTTTGAATCCTTTGTAGAACAATAATAGCCTGACAGCCACCTTGTGATATTCATCACCTTTCCCTAAACATAGGACATTATATTTCATGAAACAATTTTCTTAAAAATGGCTTCATTTTACATTTGTTGCAATCTGCCTCCATCTTGCATCATGAATTGTACCTATTGCAGTTGAGACGATGGAGGGAGGGTTGAATGTTTGGATTTTCTCCAGGCTCTGGGTAATGTTCCTAAATCAGTCATAGAGGGTCCTGTAAGGTGCGGTTTTCTCACCTATTAGCAGTTGTGGTCTGGCTATATTCAGCAAGCACGCCCAATTTTTTTTCTCATACTTCTGAGCAGTGTGGACTTCTGTGTGCAGAATACAATAAGTCCCATTGCAAGGTTTGCGGTGTAGGAAGAAAAAGTGGCAGCCATTTCGTCACTTTTCCTGCACTGCCAAATTCCAGGTTTGGCGGAATTACCTCTGGCAAAATTACGAAGTGGTAATTATGCTGATTTTTGGAGAAAAGTGGAGGATTTACCCCATGGTAAATCCTCCACTTTTATCCAAAAACTGGCAGAATTGAGCCAGTACAAAATTCGACAGAATTACCACTCAGTAATTCCTCCAGTGGTCATTACGCCAAATACCAGGTCTCCATAAATGGGTACTAACACTGCTTTACGGGGAAAGCTAGACGGGTACGATCCTATTGAAGGCGCTAGGGACCTAATGAAATTCTTGAAATGGGAGGCCGCGTGCTCCAAACCCATAGACCACACGTGTAGGCCTATAATATATAAGAGACGTGAAAGATTTTGTTCAATGGACATAATGAATCTACTTCATTGGATCTTTAGTTAGTCTTTTGGGTAGAGCGCTGACATCCAAGACCCAGCCCATTTTTCACTGTCTAACACTGCTTTAGCACCACTTGTAATCCCGTGGTAAACCCACAGGACCAAGTTGTGGTAATGGTAATTGTTTTTGGCAGTAGATTTACCACCGGAATAATGGCAAACTCGTAATGAGGCCCAATGTCTCTTGTCAGCATGCCTTTCTCACTATGCTCGAGGACCGTGCACTCTAAGTCCAAGTGCACATCGTTTCATATCAATGTGACTTTCTCTTTGTACTCTCTCATACTCTATGTCCCAGCATGCAGTATTTCTTGCCGGCCTGGTTTTCTCAGTACCCAATGGGAATTCCCACTATGAGTCCCAAAAAGAGTTTCCTTTCAGTATAGCTTTGATAGCAGGTTTTAGAAATTCACACTTTGAGTTTCAACAGTGTTTTATCTTTAGTTTTTTTATTTTGTAATATTGTTACAAGCAAACCATACACATATATTTACATGTATGATCAGTTCACCACATTGAACAATTTACATTACTAACCTACAAATCCGTTAGCTATTTCTAATGTCATCATCATCAACATGATCCGATGTGTATATATTGTATCTATGCCGGTACTTATAAAATATTGTTTTTTATTATGTGTTTTGTAAAGATTTATGAATTTTATATTCAAAATAAACTTATTGCTGATGAGTGTTTCATGTCAGCATAGCGTTTCTTATTTTTTCTTTTGGTGTAATTTGGCTATTATACAAGCCTTAACACAGTCAATGAACCATCCTTACATTATCCATCTCCTAAAAAACACAAACAAGACTCCAAGAGCAATGAGAAGAACATGCACGCGAACAACAGATAACACTACAACAGTGCAAAGCAAAAAAGAAACAACTGACAACAGCAAAACTGGGCTTTGGGCCTGGTTACCGAAAGTGCTTACAGCACATCGCAAGACATAGTCATGCCTGCAGGTTGCGACAGCGACAAGCGACCCGTCGGAGGAAGGAGAGAATGATTTTACGCTGTGTTCCTGGAATACAAGGGGACACTCCCACCTAACGGCATTAGGGGGCCCAAATCTCTGAGAATTTGATTTCATCTGTCTCCAGGAGACCTGGCTCCAGCAAGCGCCGACGATGGAAGGCTACCAGATCTGTCTCGCTCCAGCAGCAAGAGGAAGCAAAGGGCGACCAACTTCAGCACTAATGATAGCCCGCCGTAACGGATCCGGAGCCTCGATAACAAAAGCCCTACTGCAAATCATTCAATTCTAGCAGTACTAATTTCTTGGCAAGATGTAAATAATGACAAAATGGAAAAAAGACAAATGGTCAACATCAATTCATATTGGAATCTGGCGATGTTGAGTGCAAAATAATTCATTAGCCTATGTGAAGATGCGATTGAAGTAGCCATGGCTGAGCATCCTATGTCAACTATACTTGTGTGCGGAGATCTAAATGCCACATGCACAGTTACAAAGAATACATCAATTGCCCAACAAGCATCTGCACAACGAGGCACAGCATGGCTAAAGTTTGCCGACTCGCGTGGACTGTACAATCTGGCTGACGCATTCCCTGGAGTAGACAGAATTCCGACTTGGGAGCGCTTACCTTCCGCCTCGACAATAGATTACATCTTTGTCTCTCAGCCGCTACTGCACGCCATCAAATCTTTCAACGTGCGGCGTACGTCCACCAGTGATCACAACCTACTGGAAACGTCGTGGCAATTCAAAACCAAAAAAAAAACACAATTCAGCACACAAATTGAACCGACTGCACAGGGCACAAGGTTAAGAATAAGCGCCGCAGGCATTAGTAATGTGACGGCAAAGTACCATGCAGCTGCATATTGTGAATCTGGCAATGGCACTGATTACCATCCTCTCTTGATCCCGTACATGCAACAAAAACAAGGGTACGGGTGTAGATCAAGAAAAACCACAAAACACGTCTATAATAAAGAGTTAATTGAAAAAAGGTGTGCATACAGACGAGAATTACGTGCAGCATGTAAGCACCCAACGTCAGAAGGGTTTGAAGATATAAAAGGTATCAAAAACAGGTACAAAGCATGGGTAAGATTTCATAGAAACAAAGTCACTCAAGCAGACGCGAAGCAAATAACCAGAGCAATCATCAAGAATAACAAAAGAGACTTTTGGTCACTAATAAGAGACGTGGACACGTCGTTAATGTAACCCTCACCTGACTCCCACGGGGGCGCTGGCCTGGTTCGCGCTGCTGTGACCTCGTCTAAGGTGATGCGCAGGGTTCAGTAGACGGACTGGACCGGGCCCCAGATCTGGCTTGTCTGACTCGCAGAAGTATCCTTCTGTAGGTGAGAATGGGGGGTTAACTGCCTGCGGGGTAATGCAATCGGCCTCCCACTTACCCCTTGCACCCTCCTCAAAACCCTTCTGTGCTTCCCCGTAGCGTCTCACCTTAGGGTCTGGAAGGACGAGCTCTCCATCCTGCTTCTGATGCAGGGGCGCGTTGGGATCCATTTACGTCACTGGATTTTCGGATGGGTGAGAACCAAACTTGCTTGGCTTCCAGGTAAGTTTTTCTATAAGTGGTTCCCCTTGTGTCCATGCATTAATGTTCTAATGCTGGTGTCTTTTTCCCCATAGGGGCCGGAGTACGGAATGCCGGGGAACAGGCACCAACCCGAGGTGAGCGGTGAAATCCTTGTGGAAATCAGGTAAGTCTTTAATGAGTGTTTTGGTAATGTCTTTTCATTCACTCATTAACGTTGATGTCTTTTTCCCCTTAGGGGCCAGGGTCCGAAAATGCCTGGATGCGGCGCGGACCCGAAATGAAAAGGGAATGACCCAACAGGTAAGCCTTGACATGGAGTTTTAGCTTCCCTTTTCCCTTCTTTCTCTCACCTTTGTTCTTGTCTTTTTCTCGCTAGGCGCGGGGGCGCGACTGCGAATCCGGATGGTCGCTGCTGAACATGGAGGCGCCCTGTAAAGGTGAGTAGAATGTGGCGCTGCAGCGATCGATGCGATGTGCTTTTAAAAATAAATGTCTTCCTTTTCAGGATTGTCGGCGAAATGTCTCTGGGATGCAGATTTAGCAGGTGAGGCCTTTTCCTTCTTCTGTTCTCTTGTTCCCTTCCTTTGCAGGTGATTCAGGATGCTAGCAGGTGTGGCAGAAGTCAAGATGCAGGAGCAGACACGGTGAGCGTCCAGCTGCTAGATGCAGAACAACGCGAAGCACGTGTGGCTGATCGGGTGTGGTTTAAATAGCCTTGGAAGAAGTTCCTAGAATGTGTCCTTCCTCCAATCAGGTATGTATCCTTCCCCGACCACGCCCAGGTGGTAAATGAGTCCCACAGGTAACGTAGTTCCTTTCAGGCCTCAAGGAGGCCGGGGTTCTGCAGCATGGTCTGCATCAGGTAAGTGCACCCAAACACTTTCATAATGAGCCTGGCGCCTATGGCGCCAGGACTGACGTTTTCTATGAGCCTGGAGCCATAGGCGCCAGGACGCTGTCCAAAGGGCCCCTATAAGGGGTTGCTGGGACCTTCCCCGGGGACTTGATGTCCGCTTTTGGGGACGCAGGGCCTGAGCCGGCTCCCCGGGAGCGGGCATCGTGACAGCACTCCCCCCAAGGCCCCTCCCAAGGTTGTTCCCTCTGGGGGTTTTGGTTTGTTTGGGAAGAGTCGGTGGAATTTCCTGACTAATCGAGGTGCATGCACATGGTCACTGGGTTCCCACGACCTCTCCTGAGGTCCGTACCCCTTCCAATCAATTAGGTAGAAAAGCTTTGACCTAAACATTTTTGAATCTAAAATTGTCTTCACTTCGAATTCGGGTTCCCCATCTATTTGAATAGGTTCTGGAGGTTTGAGTAGTCGGGTTCCGGGGACCACTGGTTTCAGAAGTGACACATGAAAAACAGGGTGAATTCGCATATTAGCTGGTAAATCAAGTTTAACCGCTACTGGGTTAATTATTGCCGTAGTAGAATAAGGTCCCAGATATTTTGGGTTAAAAGTTCGAGGCCCTTTGAGCGGTAAATGTCTGGTAGCTAACCACACTTGATCCCCAATCTGATATGGAGGTGCTTCACTCCGATGTATGTCAGCATTCTCCTTGTATTTTTTCTTGGCTTGTTGTAAATGCGTTTTACAAAGGTAGCGGGCGCCCCTCTCTCGCAAGAACAGACATGATAACCTGTTCAGTGGTTATTAACCACTTGAGAGTTCGCAGCCACTGCTTTTACTCACTGTGCCTTTCACAGATGGGAAATATCCATTTGCATATCAGTCTTTGTCCTGCCCAGGGGCAGTCCAGCACCGAAATACAATGGCAATTCCAATCTGAACGAGAGTACCACCAGCAACCCCATACACGTGTTTCACCCTTGTTGGGGATCATCAGTGAGGTGAAGCTGATGCCTCTCTAAGCACAGTAAGAGGGAGACCACGTCTGGTTGCCCCCAGGAGACCTAGGGTTACCAATCCCAGGTTCCTTTAAAAAATAGTTTTACAAAGGTAGCAGGCGCCCCTCTCTCGCAAGAACAGACATGATAACCTGTTCAGTGGTTATTAACCACTTGAGAGTTCGCAGCCACTGCTTTTACTCACTGTGCCTTTCACAGATGGGAAATATCCATTTGCATATCAGTCTTTGTCCTGCCCAGGGGCAGTCCAGCACCGAAATACAATGGCAATTCCAATCTGAACGAGAGTACCACCAGCAACCCCATACACGTGTTTCACCCTTGTTGGGGATCATCAGTGAGGTGAAGCTGATGCCTCTCTAAGCACAGTAAGAGGGAGACCACGTCTGGTTGCCCCCAGGAGACCTAGGGTTACCAATCCCAGGTTCCTTTAAAAAATAGTTTTACAAAGGTAGCGGGCGCCCCTCTCTCGCAAGAACAGACATGATAACCTGTTCAGTGGTTATTAACCACTTGAGAGTTCGCAGCCACTGCTTTTACTCACTGTGCCTTTCACAGATGGGAAATATCCATTTGCATATCAGTCTTTGTCCTGCCCAGGGGCAGTCCAGCACCGAAATACAATGGCAATTCCAATCTGAACGAGAGTACCACCAGCAACCCCATACACGTGTTTCACCCTTGTTGGGGATCATCAGTGAGGTGAAGCTGATGTCTCTCTAAGCACAGTAAGAGGGAGACCACGTCTGGTTGCCCCGAGGAGACCTAGGGTTACCAATCCCAGGTTCCTTTAAAAAATAGTTTTACAAAGGTAGCGGGCGCCCCTCTCTCGCAAGAACAGACATGATAACCTGTTCAGTGGTTATTAACCACTTGAGAGTTCGCAGCCACTGCTTTTACTCACTGTGCCTTTCACAGATGGGAAATATCCATTTGCATATCAGTCTTTGTCCTGCCCAGGGGCAGTCCAGCACCGAAATACAATGGCAATTCCAATCTGAACGAGAGTACCACCAGCAACCCCATACACGTGTTTCACCCTTGTTGGGGATCATCAGTGAGGTGAAGCTGATGCCTCTCTAAGCACAGTAAGAGGGAGACCACGTCTGGTTGCCCCCAGGAGACCTAGGGTTACCAATCCCAGGTTCCTTTAAAAAATAGTTTTACAAAGGTAGCGGGCGCCCCTCTCTCGCAAGAACAGACATGATAACCTGTTCAGTGGTTATTAACCACTTGAGAGTTCGCAGCCACTGCTTTTACTCACTGTGCCTTTCACAGATGGGAAATATCCATTTGCATATCAGTCTTTGTCCTGCCCAGGGGCAGTCCAGCACCGAAATACAATGGCAATTCCAATCTGAACGAGAGTACCACCAGCAACCCCATACACGTGTTTCACCCTTGTTGGGGATCATCAGTGAGGTGAAGCTGATGCCTCTCTAAGCACAGTAAGAGGGAGACCACGTCTGGTTGCCCCCAGGAGACCTAGGGTTACCAATCCCAGGTTCCTTTAAAAAATAGTTTTACAAAGGTAGCAGGCGCCCCTCTCTCGCAAGAACAGACATGATAACCTGTTCAGTGGTTATTAACCACTTGAGAGTTCGCAGCCACTGCTTTTACTCACTGTGCCTTTCACAGATGGGAAATATCCATTTGCATATCAGTCTTTGTCCTGCCCAGGGGCAGTCCAGCACCGAAATACAATGGCAATTCCAATCTGAACGAGAGTACCACCAGCAACCCCATACACGTGTTTCACCCTTGTTGGGGATCATCAGTGAGGTGAAGCTGATGCCTCTCTAAGCACAGTAAGAGGGAGACCACGTCTGGTTGCCCCCAGGAGACCTAGGGTTACCAATCCCAGGTTCCTTTAAAAAATAGTTTTACAAAGGTAGCGGGCGCCCCTCTCTCGCAAGAACAGACATGATAACCTGTTCAGTGGTTATTAACCACTTGAGAGTTCGCAGCCACTGCTTTTACTCACTGTGCCTTTCACAGATGGGAAATATCCATTTGCATATCAGTCTTTGTCCTGCCCAGGGGCAGTCCAGCACCGAAATACAATGGCAATTCCAATCTGAACGAGAGTACCACCAGCAACCCCATACACGTGTTTCACCCTTGTTGGGGATCATCAGTGAGGTGAAGCTGATGTCTCTCTAAGCACAGTAAGAGGGAGACCACGTCTGGTTGCCCCGAGGAGACCTAGGGTTACCAATCCCAGGTTCCTTTAAAAAATAGTTTTACAAAGGTAGCGGGCGCCCCTCTCTCGCAAGAACAGACATGATAACCTGTTCAGTGGTTATTAACCACTTGAGAGTTCGCAGCCACTGCTTTTACTCACTGTGCCTTTCACAGATGGGAAATATCCATTTGCATATCAGTCTTTGTCCTGCCCAGGGGCAGTCCAGCACCGAAATACAATGGCAATTCCAATCTGAACGAGAGTACCACCAGCAACCCCATACACGTGTTTCACCCTTGTTGGGGATCATCAGTGAGGTGAAGCTGATGCCTCTCTAAGCACAGTAAGAGGGAGACCACGTCTGGTTGCCCCCAGGAGACCTAGGGTTACCAATCCCAGGTTCCTTTAAAAAATAGTTTTACAAAGGTAGCGGGCGCCCCTCTCTCGCAAGAACAGACATGATAACCTGTTCAGTGGTTATTAACCACTTGAGAGTTCGCAGCCACTGCTTTTACTCACTGTGCCTTTCACAGATGGGAAATATCCATTTGCATATCAGTCTTTGTCCTGCCCAGGGGCAGTCCAGCACCGAAATACAATGGCAATTCCAATCTGAACGAGAGTACCACCAGCAACCCCATACACGTGTTTCACCCTTGTTGGGGATCATCAGTGAGGTGAAGCTGATGCCTCTCTAAGCACAGTAAGAGGGAGACCACGTCTGGTTGCCCCCAGGAGACCTAGGGTTACCAATCCCAGGTTCCTTTAAAAAATAGTTTTACAAAGGTAGCGGGCGCCCCTCTCGCGCAAGAACAGACATGATAACCTGTTCAGTGGTTATTAACCACTTGAGAGTTCGCAGCCACTGCTTTTACTCACTGTGCCTTTCACAGATGGGAAATATCCATTTGCATATCAGTCTTTGTCCTGCCCAGGGGCAGTCCAGCACCGAAATACAATGGCAATTCCAATCTGAACGAGCGTACCACCAGCAACCCCATACACGTGTTTCACCCTTGTTGGGGATCATCAGTGAGGTGAAGCTGATGCCTCTCTAAGCACAGTAAGAGGGAGACCACGTCTGGTTGCCCCCAGGAGACCTAGGGTTACCAATCCCAGGTTGCTTTAAAAAATAGTTTTACAAAGGTAGCGGGCGCCCCTCTCTCGCAAGAACAGACATGATAACCTGTTCAGTGGTTATTAACCACTTGAGAGTTCGCAGCCACTGCTTTTACTCACTGTGCCTTTCACAGATGGGAAATATCCATTTGCATATCAGTCTTTGTCCTGCCCAGGGGCAGTCCAGCACCAAAATACAATGGCAATTCCAATCTGAACGAGAGTACCACCAGCAACCCCATACACGTGTTTCACCCTTGTTGGGGATCATCAGTGAGGTGAAGCTGATGCCTCTCTAAGCACAGTAAGAGGGAGACCACGTCTGGTTGCCCCCAGGAGACCTAGGGTTACCAATCCCAGGTTCCTTTAAAAAATAGTTTTACAAAGGTAGCGGGCGCCCCTCTCTCGCAAGAACAGACATGATAACCTGTTCAGTGGTTATTAACCACTTGAGAGTTCGCAGCCACTGCTTTTACTCACTGTGCCTTTCACAGATGGGAAATATCCATTTGCATATCAGTCTTTGTCCTGCCCAGGGGCAGTCCAGCACCGAAATACAATGGCAATTCCAATCTGAACGAGAGTACCACCAGCAACCCCATACACGTGTTTCACCCTTGTTGGGGATCATCAGTGAGGTGAAGCTGATGCCTCTCTAAGCACAGTAAGAGGGAGACCACGTCTGGTTGCCCCCAGGAGACCTAGGGTTACCAATCCCAGGTTCCTTTAAAAAATAGTTTTACAAAGGTAGCGGGCGCCCCTCTCTCGCAAGAACAGACATGATAACCTGTTCAGTGGTTATTAACCACTTGAGAGTTCGCAGCCACTGCTTTTACTCACTGTGCCTTTCACAGATGGGAAATATCCATTTGCATATCAGTCTTTGTCCTGCCCAGGGGCAGTCCAGCACCGAAATACAATGGCAATTCCAATCTGAACGAGAGTACCACCAGCAACCCCATACACGTGTTTCACCCTTGTTGGGGATCATCAGTGAGGTGAAGCTGATGCCTCTCTAAGCTCAGTAAGAGGGAGACCACGTCTGGTTGCCCCCAGGAGACCTAGGGTTACCAATCCTAGGTTCCTTTAAAAAATAGTTTTACAAAGGTAGCGGGCGCCCCTCTCTCGCAAGAACAGACATGATAACCTGTTCAGTGGTTATTAACCACTTGAGAGTTCGCAGCCACTGCTTTTACTCACTGTGCCTTTCACAGATGGGAAATATCCATTTGCATATCAGTCTTTGTCCTGCCCAGGGGCAGTCCAGCACCGAAATACAATGGCAATTCCAATCTGAACGAGAGTACCACCAGCAACCCCATACACGTGTTTCACCCTTGTTGGGGATCATCAGTGAGGTGAAGCTGATGCCTCTCTAAGCACAGTAAGAGGGAGACCACGTCTGGTTGCCCCCAGGAGACCTAGGGTTACCAATCCCAGGTTCCTTTAAAAAATAGTTTTACAAAGGTAGCGGGCGCCCCTCTCTCGCAAGAACAGACATGATAACCTGTTCAGTGGTTATTAACCACTTGAGAGTTCGCAGCCACTGCTTTTACTCACTGTGCCTTTCACAGATGGGAAATATCCATTTGCATATCAGTCTTTGTCCTGCCCAGGGGCAGTCCAGCACCGAAATACAATGGCAATTCCAATCTGAACGAGAGTACCACCAGCAACCCCATACACGTGTTTCACCCTTGTTGGGGATCATCAGTGAGGTGAAGCTGATGCCTCTCTAAGCACAGTAAGAGGGAGACCACGTCTGGTTGCCCCCAGGAGACCTAGGGTTACCAATCCCAGGTTCCTTTAAAAAATAGTTTTACAAAGGTAGCGGGTGCCCCTCTCTCGCAAGAACAGACATGATAACCTGTTCAGTGGTTATTAACCACTTGAGAGTTCGCAGCCACTGCTTTTACTCACTGTGCCTTTCACAGATGGGAAATATCCATTTGCATATCAGTCTTTGTCCTGCCCAGGGGCAGTCCAGCACCGAAATACAATGGCAATTCCAATCTGAACGAGAGTACCACCAGCAACCCCATACACGTGTTTCACCCTTGTTGGGGATCATCAGTGAGGTGAAGCTGATGCCTCTCTAAGCACAGTAAGAGGGAGACCACGTCTGGTTGCCCCCAGGAGACCTAGGGTTACCAATCCCAGGTTCCTTTAAAAAATAGTTTTACAAAGGTAGCGGGCGCCCCTCTCTCGCAAGAACAGACATGATAACCTGTTCAGTGGTTATTAACCACTTGAGAGTTCGCAGCCACTGCTTTTACTCACTGTGCCTTTCACAGATGGGAAATATCCATTTGCATATCAGTCTTTGTCCTGCCCAGGGGCAGTCCAGCACCGAAATACAATGGCAATTCCAATCTGAACGAGAGTACCACCAGCAACCCCATACACGTGTTTCACCCTTGTTGGGGATCATCAGTGAGGTGAAGCTGATGCCTCTCTAAGCACAGTAAGAGGGAGACCACGTCTGGTTGCCCCCAGGAGACCTAGGGTTACCAATCCCAGGTTCCTTTAAAAAATAGTTTTACAAAGGTAGCGGGCGCCCCTCTCTCGCAAGAACAGACATGATAACCTGTTCAGTGGTTATTAACCACTTGAGAGTTCGCAGCCACTGCTTTTACTCACTGTGCCTTTCACAGATGGGAAATATCCATTTGCATATCAGTCTTTGTCCTGAACCATTGGCACAATGAGAGAGGGGCGCCCGCTACCTTTGTAATACTATTTGTTGTAAATGCGTGGTTGCCTCTTTGAAGGCTCGGGTAATGGTAGAATGCAGATGTTCTACTGCGGGCACTCCGAGGTTCTGAGGTGAGTCGAGGTTTGAGGTTCGAGGGTGATGTCCAAACAAGGTATAAAAAGGACTATGGCCAGTTCCAGAGTGTACCGAATTATTATATGCGTATTCGGCTATCCAAAGAATGTCTTTCCAGTTGTTTTCAGATTGCTGTAACATACACCGTAAGTACTGCTCAAGGGTCTGATTTGTCCTCTCGGTCTGACCATCGGTCTGAGGGTGGAGACTGGTCGATAATCTTACGTCGATTTGTGCCATTTGACAACATTTGCGCCAGAAGTGGGAAATGAATTGGCTTCCTCGGTCAGAGATTAGTATAGATGGGAATCCATGTAGCCGAACAATATTTTCGAGGAATTCTTTGGCTAGGACAGAAGCTGAAGGTAAACCTTTCAAAGGAAGGAAGTGGGCCATTTTGGAAAACAAATCCACAATTACCAGAATGGTATTGTATCCCGAACAAGGAGGCAAGTCCGTAATAAAATCCATTGATAGGGTGTGCCAGGGTGCTGGCGGAATGTCTAGAGGTTGAAGGAGACTGGCTGGTCTTTTCTTTTGACCTTTATTTTGGGCGCAAACACCACAGGACATCACAAAAGATTTAACATCTTTTTGCCAAGAGGGCCACCAGAATTGTCGTTTCACCTTTTCCATTGTCTTGGCAATACCGGGGTGTCCCTCTATTAATGTATCATGATAACCTGAAATAACTAGTTCGTGTAAATCCTTGTGCGGCAGGAATAAGCGTCCTTGGTAATAAGGTAAACCATTATCTATGGTAAAGTCTGATCCCTTTTGTATCCAATCCTGTAGGACTGTAGGGTCCAGGAGTTGTTTCACTCTGACTTGAATGTCTTCAAGCGTCTGTAACAAAGTCATGCCTAGAATTCTCTGTTCGGGAATTATTGGTACTGGTTCTAAGTTTGTATCAGATTCTCCCTTTCCAATTCGGGATAAGGCGTATGCTTTGCCGTTCTTGCAGCCAGGTCGATAGGTAATCACGAAATCAAATTCAGCGAAAAACAAAGCCCGTCGGAGCTACCGTGATAACTGAGCCTTGGCGGTTTTCAAATACTGTAAATTCTGGTGATCACTGATCACCATGATGGCATATCGAGCGCCAAGCAGGTAATGCCGCCAGGCTTTAAAAGCGGACTTTATGGCTAACAGTTCTTTGTCAGTGATTGCGTAATTAATCTCTGGTGCCGAGAATTTTCTGGACCAAAATGCTACGGGATGCAGTTGCTTGGTTTCAGGATCTCTTTGAGACAGGACTGCTCCCATGGCTAGGCTGGATGCGTCAGTTTCGACGACATACGGGAGATCTGGACGTGGGTGTTTCAATATAGGTGCGGAGGTAAACTTAGCTTTTAAATCCTGGAATGCCTGCTCGGCTTCTTCAGACCATTCAAAACGTTTATTTTTCCTCAAGAGTGCAGTAATGGGTTGTACTATGCGTGAAAATTCCGAGATAAACCTGCGATAGAAATTGGCAAAGCCGAGCATGCTTTGAACCCCTTTTACAGAGCTAGGTGATGGCCATTTGAGGATGGCATCCACTTTTCTTGAGTCCATTCGGACTCCATTGGGTATCAGGATGAAACCGAGAAACTCAACTTCTGTGGTATGGAAAACACATTTCTCCAGTTTAGCAAATAGTTTGTGTTGGCGCAGTTTTTCCAGAACTGCCCTAACGTGTTTTCTGTGATCAGATTCCGAAGAGGAGTACACTAGAATGTCATTGATATAGACGACAACACAAACATCGATGAGTTCCCGAAGGACATCATTCATGAAGAATTGGAAGGCAGCAGGCGCATTGCACAACCCGAAAGGCATTACCTGGTATTCGAATAATCTATATTTTGTACGGAAGGCTGTTTTCCATTCGTCGCCTTCTTTTACTCGCACCAGATGATATGCCCCCCGGAGATCTAACTTGGTATATATGCAAGCGTCCTTCACATGGTCAAGGAGTTCAGGAATCAGAGGCAGAGGATAATGGTTTTTAACCGTTATCTGGTTCAATGCGCGGTAATCGATACAAGTTCTAAGGTGGCCTTCTTTTTTAGGCACGAAGAACAAAGCCGAGGATGCCGGGGACTTTGACGGGCGAATAAAACCATTGGTGAGGTATTGATCCAAATATTGTCTCAAATGCAGGTTCTCAGGTTCGGTAAGGGCATAAATCCTGCTACAAGGGTCTTGTGCACCGGGCACCAGATCGATTTGGCAATCGTACGATCGGTGAGGAGGTAACGTGTTGGCCTGTTCCTTTTGGAAGACGTCCTGAAAGTCCTAGTATTCCGGAGGTAATTGCATGGAGGCAGAGGTGACAGATGCTAGATTAATCTTCAGGTTTTCTGGGTAGCATGTTTGTGCACAATCCGGGAAGGTTATTCTCTTAGCTCGCCAATCAATTCGAGGATTATGTGTCTCTAACCAAGGAATTCCAAGAATAACCTGAAACTGTGGAGCCTTGATTACATCAAACACAACTGCCTCCCGATGGCCCTCAGGACCAATAAGAGTCACCCCAGTAGTGGAATGTGTTACCGGTCCAGAGGCAATTTCAGTTCCATCGACTGTGGTGATGACATCTTTGCTGGTTTGAGGACCGAGAGGGAGGTTAATCCTAGAGGCCAATTCACGATCCACATAGTTTGCAATAGCCCCACTATCGATGTATGCCTTTATTGCATGCAACCGCTTAGGCTTTTCTGTATCTACGAGAACCATTGGCACAATGAAATGCGAGGTCTGAGAGTTAGTTTTCAAGCTCGGCAAGCGGACCCCTACGCTTGTCGGGCTGAGTCGTTTCCCGAAACAGAGTCTTCATGGTTTTTATCAACGGCTCCTACCGCTTTTCGGGGCGGTTTTGCCGGGCAATCTCGTAGAAAGTGTCCAGAGTTCCCACAATAAAGACATAATTTTAACTGCTGCCTCCTTTCACGTTCCTTATGAGTTAAGGGTTCTTTAACCCCTCCAATTTGCATAGGCTCAGAGAAATCAACTCCCTTGGGGTTAGCGTGGGTCTTGACCAACACCCGGGTCTCAAACCTGGACCGATCTGTTTTTCTGTTTTGAAGTCTGTGATCCAATTGGACCACTAAGTCTATATATTCTGTGCATTCTTGGGGCGGATTTACAACTTGGGCCAAGACATCTTTAAGTTCTCCGCGCAGACCTCGATAAAATAATGTGACTCTTTTATCCTCTGGCCATCCCGTTTCCACAATTAGTCTATTAAAGGTTGCAATATAGGATAGGAGGTCCTGATTGCCCTGTCGCAGGGATAGAAGTTCGTCATCCAGAGCCTGCCCCTGAGAGTGTCGAGCAAATAACCTTTCCATGCTTGCTTGAAATCCTTGAAAATCACGGAGAATCGGGTCATCTTGATTAACCAGTGGAACTGACCAATCGGCAGCGCAGCCGCTGAGATATGACAATACAAAGGCTACTTTGGTCTGATCATTAGGGAAGGCCCCAGGTCCGCATAGGAAGTGCAAACGACACTGATTCATGAATACGGCGAATCGTTTGGGGTCCCCAGCAAAGCGTTCAGGTGGGGCCAGCGGCATGTTTCCAGGTAGATTAATCTGCACAGGGTTACTGGGAACCACAGGAGCGGGGTTCCCTCCGGAACAGGGTAGAGGAGTTTGTCCAGCTTGACCTTGCAAAAGCTGTCTGGCCAGGTCATCAGTTCTTTCCTTTGATATTATTAATTCCCTCTTGAGGGCATGAGTCTCTTGACGAGCGGCATGTACTTCGGCCCGTAATTCCCTCAGTAATTGGGCCAACTGATCAGTCTCAGAAGTTTCCATAGCGCCTGGGTGGGAATTTGTAGGAAGGCTTCGTGTTCTGTAACGCTCACCTGACTCCCACGGGGGCGCTGGCCTGGTTCGCGCTGCTGTGACCTCGTCTAAGGTGATGCGCAGGGTTCAGTAGATGGACTGGACCGGGCCCCAGATCTGGCTTGTCTGACTCGCAGAAGTATCCTTCTGTAGGTGAGAATGGGGGGTTAACTGTCTGCGGGGTAATGCAATCGGCCTCCCACTTACCCCTTGCACCCTCCTCAAAACCCTTCTGTGCTTCCCCGTAGCGTCTCACCTTAGGGTCTGGAAGGACAAGCTCTCCATCCTGCTTCTGATGCAGGGGCGCGTTGGGATCCAGTTACGTCACTGGATTTTCGGATGGGTGAGAACCAAACTTGCTTGGCTTCCAGGTAAGTTTTTCTATAAGTGGTTCCCCTTGTGTCCATGCATTAATGTTCTAATGCTAGTGTCATTTTCCCCGTAGGGGCCGGAGTACGGAATGCTGGGGAACAGGCACCGACCCGAGGTGAGCGGTGAAATTCTTGTGGAAATCAGGTAAGTCTTTAATGAGTGTTTTGGTAATGTCTTTTCATTCACTTATTAACGCTGATGTCTTTTTCCCCTTAGGGGCCGGGGTCCGAAAATGCCTGGATGCGGCGCGGACCCGAAATGAAAAGGGAATGACCCAACAGGTAAGTCTTGACATGGAGTTTTAGCTTCCCTTTTCCCTTCTTTCTCTCATCTTTGTTCTTGTCTTTTTCTCCCTAGGCGCGGGGGCGCGACTGCGAATCCGGATGGTCGCTGCTGAACATGGAGGCGCCCTGTAAAGGTGAGTAGAATGCGGCGCTGCAGCGATCGATGCGATGTGCTTTTAAAAATAAATGTCTTCCTTTTCAGGATTGTCGGCGAAATGTCTCTGGGATGCAGATTTAGCAGGTGAGGCCTTTTCCTTCTTCTGTTCTCTTGTTCCCTTCCTTTGCAGGTGATTCAGGATGCTGGCAGGTGTGGCAGAAGTCAAGATGCAGGAGCAGACACGGTGAGCGTCCAGCTTCTAGATGAAGAACAACGCGAAGCACGTGTGGCTGATCGGGTGTGGTTTAAATAGCCTTGGAAGAAGTTCCTAGAATGTGTCCTTCCTCCAATCAGGTATGTATCCTTCCCCGACCACGCCCGGGTGGTAAATGAGTCCCACAGGTAACGTAGTTCCTTTCAGGCCTCAAGGAGGCCGGGGTTCTGCAGCATGGTCTGCATCAGGTAAGTGCACCCAAACACTTTCATAATGAGCTTGGCGCCTATGGCGCCAGGACTGACGTTTTCAAAGGCCTGGCGCCATAGGCGCCAGGACGCTGTCCAAAGGGCCCCTATAAGGGGTTGCTGGGACCTTCCCCAGGACTGGATGTCTGCTTTCGGGGACGCAGGGCCTGAGCCGGCTCTCCGGGAGCGGGCATCGTGACAGTTAAACAATCAAATTCTAAATAACATCTGTCAACGGACTTGGGAAACCCATTTCGAAACAGTATTTACATCAGCATTAACAAACACCACGAAAAAACCGCAAACGGTAGAAGCCGAATGGGTTAACCTTGAAAAAGAAGAGGACATTCTAGATATCATCAAGAAGTTAAAAAACTCACGTGCTCCGGGACCAGATGGCATCACCAACGCGGAACTAAAAAACCATCCAGCAGAATGGGCCAGACTGCTGAGTGCCATATTTGCTCGGTGTACTGAAACAAGATCAATTCCTCAATCGTGGACAAAAGCCATCATAGTCCCGATTTATAAGAAGGGTAGCCTAACGGACCCGGCTAATTTTCGCCCGATAGCGCTACTCGATGTGCTGGGCAAGGTCTATGCCTCATTATTGATGACCAAATTCCAAGCCTGGGCAGCTTCAGCCGAATGTAATAATGATCTTCAAGCTGGCTTCAAGAAAAACGCAGGCACAACATGTAACATTCTGGTGTGTAGCACGCTAAAAGCAAGAACTCTACATAGTCTATATAGACTTCACACAAGCCTTTGATCGCGTGGAAAGACCTTTACTATGGCATGATCGCGTGGAAAGACCTTTACTATGGCATAAGCTAAAAATCGGGAACTGTCCTGAAGACATACTAACTCCAATACAAGCACTGCATTGCAACACCTCAATGCAAGTCCGACTCAGTCGAGCAGGAGACTTGTCATCGGAAATTAAGAGCTCACGAGGAGTGAAGCAAGGGTGCCCGCTTGCATTAGTACTCTTTTTGGCATACATTGGCGATCTACAAGAAATAGAAAACAAAGTAAATGCCTTTCCGCCAAAATTGGGGTCAACACAGATCGGACGCCATATGCCGATGACCTAACAATCTTCTTTTTTTTTTTTTCTTTTTTTTTTTTATTATTAAGTTTATTGAATTTTATTGAAAACATACAAGCAACAAACTTATCAGCATTGTAATCGTAGAACTCATTGCATAGAATCTACACCCCATATCCATCCCCAACCTTCACAGAATCTAAAAAGCAAAACAGGCCAACTTATTATCACATGTCATCCAAAAACCCACCCCACATATCATCAAACAATTTCAACTTTTTGTTCCTGCGAAGGATAACCTTCTCCATTCTGGCCACTTGCCTCAAGTCCTCCACCCATTCTGAACAGGTTGGTCTCTCATCACATTTCCATTTTCTCAAAACAATTTTTTTCGCAGAATTTGTAGCCCTAAAAAACCAGCATTTCTGTGGATAAGTGAGATCTTCCACTTTATCATCCTCACCCAAGATGATAGTGTTATAATCAAAATCCTCTTGCAGTAATAGAACCTCATTAATCTTTTCAGTGACACTCCTCCAAAATGTCCTCAGTTCATAACAGTCCCAGATCAAGTGTTCAAAGGAGCCGACATCATGCTTACACCTCCAACAGGACTCTGAGTCAATCATCCCTCTCGCATAAAGTCTCTGGGGAGTCCAAAACCCTCTATTAAGAATTTTGATTTGGCGGCATTGTTCTCCAAGATTAATGGATGTCAGAGTTACGTTTTTACAAAGAAACCTCCACCTCTCCACAGTCATATCAGAGCCAAGGACCTCAGACCACTTAGTTAACAACCCCTCTGCTGGCGTGTACTGTTGGCTCAGATTTCTATATACTTTGGACGCCATACCACCTAATGTCTTATATTCAGGTAGCCATAACTGCCAACCACCGCCATCAACAGTTCTCTGGTTCCGCAGCAAACCTCTCAATTTTCTGTATTCACCCACTGTACAGTCTCTGAGATCTTTAATTTGTGAAAGTCTTCTATAGCTGATCCATTTGCCGTCTTCCATCAGATCACTCAACCATAGTACACCACTCAGGAGCCAGTTCAACCACAATAGCGGCCTCCCATTCAGCAAAATACCTGGATTCAACCAGATAGGGATGTAATCATTATCACATACCTTACGCTTACTTTTCTTCCATAGTTCCCTCCAACAAGTTCTCAGGAATCTTGTCGGCGGAAATGAGCGATAACCAGATCCATCCACCGTGGACAGTATGGCCCTAGGCGGCAACGGAGAAGAACTACTTCATTCCGCCAGCGTCCAAACATCCTCCGAATCTTCAATAAATGGAACCAGATGCCTGGCTCCAAAGGCCAAATGATAATTCTCAAAGTCAGGAACCCCCAAACCTCCACAGTCTTGGGCCAGCTGCAATTTCCACAAGCTGAGGCGTGGCTGTTTGTTCTCCCAGAGAAAAGACTGGATTAAACTCTCAATTTTCCGCCAATGGCCCTTCTTTACGTCCAGGGGAAGCACACTGAGCACATAGTTGATTCGCGGTGTTGATGTCATTCTGATGGCATTCACTCTCCCCCAGAGACTCAATTTAAGTGCATTCCATCTCTTCAGGTCCACCTCCAAAGATTGAATCACATGTGTAATATTGACATCCATTATTTTCGAGACATCATTCGTTAGCCAAATCCCAAGGTATCTCATCTTATTCGGACACCACTTAAAGGGAAAACCCTGCATCTTCAAAACAGTGCAAGTGGTTGATGCCGGCAGCGCTTCCGACTTGGTCCTATTGATCTTGTATCCAGAAACCTTGTTGAACACATCGATCAACTCCATCAGCACAGGAATGGAGCTCTCCACATTCTGAACCACCACCAGCATGTCATCCGCATACAACCAAACTTTCTGGGAGGCTGCACCAAAGCGTACGCCCTCAATTCTATCCTCTTCTCTTATCCTCACAGCCAGCAATTCCATGGCGATCACAAACAGAATTGGCGACAGTGGACAGCCTTGCCTCGTCCCTCTCCCAAGTTCAAAAATGCCCGAGTCCATGCCATTAGTCCGAACACAAGCAGTCGGCCGGGAATACAGCAGTCTTATCCATCCGATCATGGTATCTCCAAAACCAAAGCCTTTCAATGTACTTAAAAGATATGTCCATTCAATACGGTCGAAAGCTTTCTCAGCATCCAAGGACAACGTCACCACATCATTATAGTGTTCTTTGCTTTCATACAGTGTCAGCAACAATCTTCTCACATTTTCTGAAACATGTCTGCCTTTTACAAATCCAGATTGGCCTACATCTATGATATCCATCAGCGCATTCTGAATCCTCAAAGCTAACGCCTTGGCGAAAATCTTGTTGTCCGTGTTCAATAAACTGATCGGCCTATAGCTGCCAGTTTTCACTGGTGATCGTCCCTCCTTCAGAAAAACAGAGATTGAAGCATGTCTTGTTGAACTTGGAAGGCACCCATTCCTCAAAGAGGCACGCAGCATCTCTAGCATCAAAGCAAACACCTCTTCTGGGAACATTTTGAAAAGTGCAGCTGGTAGCCCATCCGGGCCTGGACACTTCCCAGAATTCAGTGCATAAGCAGCCAACCTGAGATCCTCCACGTTCAAATCTCTTTCCATACACTCCAAGGATTCCAAACTCACTTTCTTCAGATGGCAGTCATCAATGAATTGACCAATTGTACGCTCAGATAAGTTGATCTCTGAAGAGTACAGGGTTTTATAATGCGACAGAAATGCTGCATTAATCTCCACAGGATCAAAAGTCACCAACCCATCCTGTCTTTCCACTGCATTGACAGATCTGCCACTGTCCATAACCCTCAACCGATGTGCCAGAAGTCGATCACATTTTTCTCCTTTTTCATAGTAGTTGCTTTTGGTTCTAAAAAGCAACCACTCAGCCTTCGAAGAATACAAATCTTCCAATCGTCTCCTTTTCTGCTTCAATATTTTAATAGTCTCATCTGAAAAGTTTTGCATATTATTTCTCTCAAGATCCTGAATGTCCACAATAAGCTTTTTCACTTCTGCATCTCTCATTTTTTTCTTTTTGCTGGACAAACCAATCAACAATCCTCGCATATATGGTTTGAAGGCTTCCCACACAAACTCCACCCTGACTTCACCAGTCCAATTCACAGCTATAAAGAATCTCGCTTCTTGAACAATTTTGTCCACAATTTCATCGTCGTCCAAGAGGGAGACATTCATCCGCCAGGTGTTAGACCTAGGAACCGGGAAGGTCAATCGCAAGTCTATGGAGATTGGAGCATGGTCCGAAACAAGTAGTGATCCGATGTTACCCCTTTGGAATGATTGTGTACAGAGGCCAGAGGTCATAAAGAGGTCAATTCTCAAATAAGCATTATGCCTTGCAGAGAAGAAAGTATATTGTCTCGTAGAAGGGTTTTGCAATCTCCAAACATCTGTGAGGTTCCATTCATCAATTAGTCTCTTTAATGCTGTTCTTTTCAGAGCGTTGGCATTGTCCACACCCCCCACACTTTTATCAAGTCCAGGTTCTAAAACCACATTAAAGTCCCCTCCCAAAATCACATTAATCGCATTTACATTCTGCAACATTTGCGTTAAAGCTACAAAAAAACTACCATCACCCCCATTCGGAGCATATATATTGCAGAAACAATACTGAGCATCCTGAATATGTGCAGTGACACATACTATCCTTCCATCCCCATCCTTCACACACTTCACCCCAGTGATCTGGAGATTCTTCCTAAAAAGAATACACACACCCCTAGAACCAGTAGTGAACGATGAACCATAAACATCACCAACCCACTCCTTTTTCCACTTATCTATATCCGCATCTAACAAATGAGTCTCCTGAAGCATCGCGACATCCACCCCCATCTCCCCTAGTTTACTCAAAATCACCTTCCTCTTGACAGCACAATGTGCACCATTCACATTCCAAGATACCACTCTGAAATTCCTCTTATAAGTGTAAGACATTGCTAGATCCCGTTTCCCAATCCTTGCAATGAATTCACAAGACACAATACTTCCTAAACCTATAGTCAAGTAAAGAAATAAAATAAAAAATAAAAAAACACACTCCTGGGCTTGAACCACCCAACCATCCAGAACATCCCTTCCAGCTACACGCTGAAAGGGACTACCCCCCTCCCTCCCTTAGGTCAGCCTATAGAAAGCCCATAAAGGGTGTCACAGACCACATTTGATCAAATTCAAATGAAGTTGAAAATACAATTTGGTCTAAAGGAATTCCCACAACTCTCCAGCAAATGAAAGCACAAATAAGAGCATTCCTGAATAGATGCAACATCCCCTACTCATAAACGCTAAATACCACACCATGTGTCAATCACATGCCTAGACAAAACCTGAATTCTCTTATTATAACCATCAACGAATCACACTAATCCACCTACCGTCACAACCATCAGTGTAAACATCACAAATCCCAACTACTGCGGGCATGCTGAGCAATTGAGCGTGAATCATCACTAGAAAGTGTGAGCAAGTGTACAGAGAGTTGCAAAATACCTGTGTCCCTGCACCCTACCAAATGAGATTAGAAGCCAGATACAGCATTAAACTTTTCCATGGCATTCACACACCAATCCATGACTATCCCGGTGGCCTTACCACTCACCTTGCCAAGCATAAAAATCAGAATCTCCGGTATTTCCTGGACACTACATTCCCCCATGTGACTTCCATGGCACAAAGCTGCAACCCCCACCGTGTTAATCCAAATGTACTGTATAACTGGGCACTCCAGATATAACGTGTTGGCACATCACTCATTGCGCTTTGAGAATGGAATCAAACCCTCTCCAACGTAAGCATTACTGCAAAAAAAAACCTAATAGAAAATTCTGTCTGTGATTTGGTAAGTAGACAGAGGTGCACAATCATATCTTAACCATAGGCCTCGTCAGTGTTCACATTAGATGACAGCACTATTACATTCTCACAGCTGATTTCGTTACTGCACGAAAGGAAACGTACCCATGCAAAGTAAAAGGTGTAGACTACAGTGGAACCCCAGGTACCCAATAGTGACAACTCTCACCTTCTTTATGCAGCGATGGTAATGGCATACAGTTGGCTTCGTTATTACAGTACAAGTACATGTCAAATATACCCCACTCAGCATGTCAGGGGTGTGCAACCAGGACAAGAACAACTGTTACATATGCAGGGAATTTGCATAGAGCAGCATACTCGCAAACGTGGCAATTCCTTCATCTAATTCTGGCTATGGAAACACATTACAATGTGATCAACGTACCACAGCAGTCCGGGATAAAGCCGTGCAAAGAGCATTCCCCTCCCCTCAGCCACAACACATGCACCCCAGCCTCTACACCCACTGTGCCCCCCAAACACCTGAGCATGCAGCAAGGCACATTGCCCGGAACACGCGTGCTGCGGCCCCAAAGGAGAACGCACCACTACGCCTTACCTCAAATGTGCGTCAACAGTGGCCGGTCACACGCATCCACCAATCCAACACACCACTGCCGGCAAGACTCCGAAGGGTGTCGCATGGCCGACATTTCCGGACAACACGACACCTCCCGCACACCGTCCAAACAAAAACAAGCACCATCACCTATAAAAAATCTATAGAGCGCGTACTGCCGTAGAGTAAAGCACCCATTATCCGAGCCCACATCAAGCCTACGCTCGAGCGAAAAACCGTTACAGCATATTTGAAACATTAATAACGCTCTGATACCTAAACAAACCAATTCCCATCTAACAAATTCAGGAAAAAATGAATCAATAAAAAGTAACCTTACATCTTCACAGCTTCATACATCATGCATCACATCAATCTGCAATACTATTATCCAAGTTTAAGCTCCCAGCCCTCAGCCACTTTTCAGCTTCAACTGGATCCTCTGTGGTTTTGACACCTGATCCAAAAAATATCTTCAGTGTCGCTGGTTTCACCAGCAGAGTTTTAATCCCCTTTTCTTGTGCCAAAGCTTTTGCACTTTTGAACGCCTTCCTCATTTCCACTATTTCCTTAGGGAAATCTGGATAGATCGCCAATTGATCTCCATTTAGCAGAAGTTTTCCTTTTTCTCTCGCAGCCTTTAAAATCCTTTCCTTTGCACTCACTCTGGACATCACCATGATGATCTGTCTTGGTTTTCCGGCCTGGACCAGCTTACCAGCTCTAAAGGAGTAATCCATGTCCATTTCTTTTAGGATGTTGTTACCCAAAGTTGCCTCCAGTACTCCTCTGACTCTGTGATCGAGGTTTTTGTCCAAAGCAGGGTCTTCACTCACACCCAGCAAGCGCAAGTTCAAGTTCCTTTGATCAGCCTCCAACATCAGGTTCCTCCTCTTCAAATCAGAAACTTCATATGTCAACTCCTTGTAGGCCCTATAACTCCCTGCAACCTCCGTGGCCAAGGTTGTATTTTCTGCTTCCACTTTGGTGACTCTATTCTCCAGGTGACCGACTTGAGAGGACAATTCACTGAGGGTAAACTTCATTTCCTTCACATCCTGGGCAATCTGGAGAAGCAGTGCATACATGTCACCATTCTCTGAACTCTCACCCATCTTCTCCTCTTGTTTAGCTTTTTTGGAGTTGGGGTTGTCAGGGATCTCAATCTTCTTCTTTGATATCAGCGCAGGATTCATTTTTCTCAATTTTCAATATTATTATTATCCATAGGCTGGGAGGGAGCAGGAGCAGTTGGTTTAAGCTGCTGCCTTGTTCACCAACATTCCAGAATCGACCTAACAATCTTCGACCAGACGGAAATAGGACTCCAGCGCAAGTTGAACGCGTTACAAGCATATGCCATGACCAATCATGAAAAAAAAAGAAAACAAATTCCAGTGGTATCTAGTTAACATAAAAATCGAGATTGTACCAAGGTTCAAATACCTGGGAGTTACCATGGACAGTTCACGGCAGGAGTCCGCCATGCAATTGGAACTACATGCAAAGATCAGGAACCTGGCGGCACAAGCCAAAGCCATCGATACCAAATTTGGGAAATGTTCTCTTGTACCCACTATAAATTACTACACGATGAAGGTAGTGCCTGCCATTACATATGGAATGGAAGCAATGCCCACGATTCCAAAACAAATATGGGCTAAGCTGGAAGCATTCTTCTGGCGCAAGATGCTAAGACTACCCAATGCCATTCCAGGGGTAGCGATCAGGCGAGAACTGAGTCTACAATCTTTAGAATGTACAGTGATTTGCAATACCATCATGCTATATCGAAAATGCAGAATGCCTGACAGCAATAAGATCTTTGCGATGCTAGGACATGAAATGGATAACAAAAACTGTGTTATGCTAAAGACCTGGCAAACTGAAAATCAAGCTGTGCTATCAAGTATTACATCAAATGAAGAAGAGCTCATTGCCAATCCATGCAAAATCTTAAGAAAAATAAAATATGCCGACTGGGCAACAACAATTGAAAATGCGGCTAAACTGAAACTCACTGCCCATCTACCAGTAAATATGTTAAAACGGAATGAACTCCAAAGCTACATAAGACAATTTCCAAGTAAACAGGCTAGGAACCTCATTCTGCGAGCACGTCTCAACCATTGCAAAACAAATGAGATTCTATATATTCGAGGCCAAGCCCCAACAAATAGCTGCCGCTTCTGTGAAAATAGAACACAACCACCAAAAGAGACTCTAAGGCACCTCCTCATGGAACGCTCTGCCACCGCCTCACTCAGGCAGCAGTACTTATCGCGGATGGCAGGCTTTGACATTTTTCCGGAAGAACACTTATGGTGGTGCAGACTAATTGGTGGGGAAAAGACGATATGGCAATTAGCAATGGCCAACATGATAGAATCGATTGACAATAATGTGTTAAATGTTAACATCCCCAGCTAGTCTGATAGACTACAGAGATTCTTGCTATTGGCAGCACTAACTTGAGACAAACTCCATACAGCCACTTCTTTTCTCTCACTTGTGCATGCTTTGATGTTGTGTCCAAACCTAGAATATCGCAAGCTTCTTAAAACGTTGAAGTTGAATCATATTGTAAAAATCTTATTTTGATTGAACAATAAAAAAAACAAAAAGAAAACACATTACTGATGATCAACAATTCATATTTGTACATAAATCAATAACACATAAAAAACAAATCATATTCACCCGACAAGTTTAAAAAATTCCTCCCATATATGAAGAGCTGCCAAGGAAATCACCACAGAATCCGCTCTAGACAAAGTGTTCCAGAATTGGTCTGAATTAATTAATCTAAAATCCATACAAATGTTTTCTTAACCTTTTTTATAAAAGCGCTTCATTTTTTCGGCAGGCTGTTAGCACGTCTATTTGTTTCCATGGTCTCGCCACATAGGCAACATAGGTAAACTTCTCGGGGGAGGCCTTGGCAAGCTCCCACATAATCCATTATTTGCAATAAATTCATGCAAAGGCTTAATATAAATTGCTTCAGGGCCTTGGAGAACAGCTTAGCCAAGTAAGAGAATGGAGAGTCTGCCTTAAAACCTTGACTAGCATATTCCATGTATCTAACTATCTTGGATAATTTGTCAATATTTAGGATCCTATCAACAAATGTTTCCTTATTTTTCAACATTACATCTACATTTGGGCTTGACAGTGCATCTTCTAAGGTGATTTCCAAGTTGCACAAATATTCACCAGCTCTGCCAAATATATGTTATTACTCATTGAATAATTACTTCATCCCAGTAGACAACGCAATTAATTAGTGTTAAGTTTACAAGGTAGCATTTTCAAACATAACAGTGTTCTTTTAATCGCCCAGCTTGTAATTGTTATTGTTATTGTTATTTTGCACTTATATAGCGCCTTATATACCATTGGTATGGTCTGAAGGCGCTGGTAGGTTGAACGCCCTTGGGAACCGAAGTTCAGATCAGTAGAGAGAGTAGGGAGAGTAAAAAAGGTGCGTGTGTGCACCGGATATGTGTGCAGCTCGTGCGGTACGCGTGTAATAGCTGATTCTTATCGGTAGGTGTGGTGGTTGAGAGATCAGGAGAATGTGTTCGTTCTGGCAGGATTAATCCGGAACGGATGTGGCTGCGTTAGGCCTGGGGAAAACGCTTGGCTGAGGGTGTGAGATCAGCAGTGTTTACATAGAATGATGTGGAGTAAGCGGCGGATGTTCGTATGAGAACAGTTATACCGAATGGTGTCATAGTATCTCTGTGTTCTAGTTGAGTGGTGATGTAAAGGAGAGAGTAAGCGTGGGGTGTGGTATGAATGGTTATATGCTCTTTCAGTGTGCAAACTTCTAAATGCAACTTTCCCAGATAGGGACTGGGCGAACTTCTAAGTTCTATTTTCCACAGAGAGGCAACTAGGCAAACTTAAGTACAATTTTCCATACAGAGGCTATTGGGAACATTTCTAAATTCAATTTATCAGCGAGGCTACTGGGCACACTTCTAAGTGTAACTCTCGCAGAAGTTATTGGGTACACTTCTAAATGCAATTTTCGCACAGCGTCTACTGGGCACATTTCTAAATTCAATTTTCCAGAGAGGTTATTGGGCGAACTTCTAAATGCAACTTTCCAGAGTGTCTATTGGATACACTTCTATAATCAACTTTCACAGATGCTATTGGTAGCACTTCTAAATGCAGCTTTCACAGCGTGGCTAATGGGCACACTTCAAATGCAGCTTTCACAGAGGATATTGGGCCCATACCTAAATTCAGTTTTCCACAGAGAGTCTACTGGGCGCACTATTAAGATCCATTTTCAGCGAGGCTATTGGGAATACTTCTAAATTCAATTTTCCAGCAAGGCTATTGGGAACACTTCTAAATTCAATTTACCAGGCTATTGGGCACACTTCTAAATGTAACTCTTACAGAGGCTAATGGGTACACTTCTAAATTTCACAGAGGGTTATTGGGCACACTTCTAAATGCAATTTTCACAGAGTGGCTATTGGGCACACTTCTAAATGTAACTCTCGCAGAGGCTAATGGGTACACTTCTAAATTTCACAGGGGGGTTATTGGGCACACTTCTAAATGCAACTTTCCAGGGAGTCTATTGGGTACATTTCAAATGCAACTTTCCAGAATGTCTATTGAGCACACTTCTAAATGCAATTTTGACAGAGGTAAGTCCATACTGTAGCCTAAGTGCCTCTACTGGGGGTATTACACTTCTCAATATCTTTCTTTCAATTTTGTTCAGCCACCTAACGTGGGTATAAGGCAGAACTGCTAACCCATACAATAAGCTAAGTTCTATACTCACCTTGTAAATCTCTAACAGGACAGTAATGTTATGTCCTCCATTTTATCCACATATTGTTTGCAGCGGACCATTTCCTCCAAATACGTGGTATGCAAATATCTGCATAATATACTGAACTGTTTTTTTTTTTATGTGGAAACCCAGATAGCAGTATTGCGCATGCACTCTAAAATGTGTCCATTAAGTTTCCAAATAAATGTGGGTTTCTCTTAGTTAGTACCAGTCAAAATCATTATCTTGATCTTTATAGAATTAACAGACATATGGTTTCTTTTACATACAGTGGCAGCGCAATAATTGATCTTTGTATTCCTATACGTGTTAAATCAAATAGGACTGTGTCATCCCCATATGCAAGCCAATTTATGGGAACACTGTTTACTTTTGGAGGAAAAGTCTGAATTGTGTTTAAAGCGTCAGGAAAGTCTGCCATATACAAATTATATTGGATGAGAGCTAACCCACATCCCTGTTTCAGACCACGTTTTGTCCTACAGAGGCTTGATATTATTCCTCTCTGGTCTAAACGCATTGAGACCGATGTATGTGAGTACAGTCCCTTAATGTAATACAGCAAACGGGAATCAGTACCCTACTTTGTAAGTTTCTCCCACAACAGTGGGCGTGACATACTATCAAAGGCCCAGCAGTACTCTACATAGCAGCAATAAAGGTTTTTCTTCCCTAAACCCAATTTTGACTCTGCCATGAGATGTTGAATCACCAGAATAGTATTCATGGTTCCAGTTTGAAATGGTTTCAAGAGAACTTTCTCATTGGCCCACTTTGTTATTTTTTTAATAGTATGGTGGTGAATATTTTCTGGCTGGAGTCTTGCATCGCTAATAAACAATAATTTGCAGGGTTCAATGTAGGCCCCTTTTTAAAGATGGGGATGATTATAGATTCCTGCCATGCCTTATTTACTTTTCCTGTGGTTTCAATCGACCTAAAAACTTTAAAGAGGATCTCCTACCAGAGTTTTGGGTCTTCCTTATACAGGATGATAGCTTTCCCATCTGGGCCCGGTGCACAAATAGATTTCAGTTTGGCTGTGATGTTTCTTACATCCTCTACATCATGATCCATATAGGTATTGCTGCTTCATACCTTCCAAGGGTTATCCAAAGATTAAGCGTCATCGCTGTTATAGTACATTTCCTTAATATAATTAGACCATATTGTGGCACTAATTTGATTTTAACTCCATTGAATTAGATGTTTTGCTCTTATTAGAATAATGCTAGAATTTCCTTTTATTTTAGGTTTTAAGTAGGCCAAGAAATAGTAACCACTTAACATTTTTTTGGGAGTATTTATGTTGGCATAGCAATTTTTATAACCTGTTCTCAAATTCGTTAACTGAGCACCTTTTAAAAACTCTGTCAAAAGAGCAAATCCCTGTGCACACTAGCCCTCGCACTCCTAAGGGCAACCTTCTCTTTATGGATAAAAATGTCAAAGGGATTAGTATGTAAGTTAATGTATTTGCCCGGAGATTTGGCCTTCTCTAATCCTGTGCAAGTTTTTATTTTGGGCAACAGTGTGTCCAACTGTCATTCATTTTGTTCCAATTGAGGCAGCAATTTTTCACAATCAATCTTTAACTGGCCATTTATTTCTTTAACTTTGGCTGTTGTCCATCCAAGGCGGTTACCCTGGTTGTTAAGGTTAAAGGCTTCTCTGACAAGGTTAGGCCTAGCTAGCGTGGGAATGCTGATGTGCCAGGACAGAACTTTATGGTCACTCACCTCATTTTCCTACAACCCAATAGGGTGATGATTGTCAATCTTATCTGAATTGACAATTACATAATCTTATATGGGAGTGGCAAATTCCATTTGACCATGTGCCAGATCCTGTGGACAGATCTTTCGCCTCATAAATTAGGATTTCCAAATCAAATGCCTTCATTAAATTCTGCCAATTCTGTGCTTGGATGCACAATTCTGTTGCATTTCTCACATTCAAGTCCCCTGCAATCATAATACCTCAACTGGGGTTTTGTTGAGCCCATTGCAGCAATAGCTCCCTGATTATTTTAAAATGTTATCAGTAAAAAGGCCCGTAGGTGGGTTGTAAACATTAAGAATGAGAATCTTCTCCTGTGAGGGAGCAGATGTCTGGAGTACTACTGAGAGGACATAATGGGAGCTACTAGGGCCCACATAAGCCTGCACTGACAAGTTAACCCGATAACAAATAGACAACCCCCCACTGGCTCTACCTTTGTTAGAGGGGACCGCATGACTATGCAATATGGCAAATCCATCGATGTAGAATGGTTGTAGAGTCCAAGTTTCTTGAAGGAAGAAGAGGTCTGCACCAGATATGAATGCAAATCCCACAGTAATTTGTCAGTTAGAACCTCCTTGCACTGATTCTGGCATCCAGTGGTAAATATTCTGCTCTTCCACCACTGGAAAGGCAGAAGTCATAAGCACCGATTTCTCAGATTTTTTTTATCACATTTGCCAAGGCCCCGAAAATATTCAAGAGGCTGAACTATATTTGTTGCTTTTCTGCACACAGTAAGGGATAAGCCCAATGACTCCAGCAGTGAGTCTATGTTTGCTCTAACCAATGCAACCATCAACGGTGAAGAAAACCCAGCCTAGGCAACTCAATCCTGGTAATGTCTCGTGAGGTAATTATCCTTAGTTGATTAATTTTACCAAACAGTGCCAACAGATATGACGATTCAACATTGTTGAACTTTTCTCCTGGATCATAACCCATCTTCCCAAGGTTACTAGATCTTCTTCCACCATCAAGGTGCTCTTAAGTATGCCAGGCATGGAACTAGCCACTGCCTGTCAGGAACTGGAGATTGTGGAAGCGCTGGAGGCTATGATCAGGGCGCGCTCCTGTCCTCACCCAAGATGGCCGCTGCACCTTTAAGAGGCTGGCTCCTCCCACAAGCCGATGCATTGTATCTGTTAGTCAATGCTCGGTTCGTGTGGTGGAGTTTCTTCTGTGGATCCTTCCGTGCCTACAGTGAACTTACTGACACCCTTGAATCCTACCTTAGTCTCCCTCCTCCTTCCTGCCCATTCCTCTTTTGTCTGTTTGTTCCATTTGCTCTCCGCCTTATCATCTTTTTCCTTCTACTCACGGTGTCTCGGCGCCGCCTGGTTCTGTGCCTTTGCCCTTAGTTTGTCTTTCTTAGCTCCCGTTCCATTCGCTACTCTGCCTTTCCTTTAATATTTCATTTTGAATTGTAGGCGCCGGTATTCCATTCTTCCACCGGCGCTGCCTTTGCCTTTCACTTGTTGGGTCCCTGTTGCTCAGACTACACCCTGGAAACCTTTTTCTCTTGCATTATTGGACTATATCCGTATACATTTCTATTTCCTTTCAGTCCGCCTTTCACAACCTGCTCAGGATATTCTTTTCGTCCTAATCCCATTTATTTCCATCTTCTGTGACTTATCACGTGGTGTTGCCTTTTCTCCTTATAATCCTTTACTCATCTCAGCATTCAATTTGGAGAACTTCTGGTGTTCTCTTCCATTTATACTCCCTACAGTCTGGAAAATTGTGGAATCAGACATCTATTCAACCAGCATTCCTTTTTGTTGTGGAGCAAACAACGCCTTCATTGTCGATTGAGAGGAACCGACTGTCCCCCATCTGAGCCCATTCAGAAACAGGGTTTTTTCTGCATTCGTGCTTTTTTCCTGGAAATTAGGACTGGCCCTCTGGGGATCCCCGAGGTCAGAGTTACATCTCTGCCAAGGTGGCCTCCGGAGGGGCCAGACCCTACCTACACGATAAGAAGGTCCGAACTCCAAAGGACAGAAGAAGCCAGAGGCCAACCTTAAAGAATCCTTCCCAGAAGAATCAGGTGAGGAGTTGGGGGAGGAAGCTTCGGTTCTTGACACTGCCTTGCCATTTGGCTAAGGAGTGAGGCCAACAGAGTTTGGGATCAAAGTTTCCTTAGGTATTGCTTTTCCTGAGCGTACTTCAGCCAATTGAGTATAAAACCCTTCAATGTAGTTTGAATAGTCTTCGTGAATAGTGGAAAATTGGGCATGTTAGATGTTTCCACCTGATCTTGCCCCCAGTTGGCCGTGGGGACATTAAGTCTTGTGCTCCTCATGGTACCATCAGGCAACTGATTCCTGAAAGAATAGCTTTTCCTTGACTTTTCCTTGGGCTTCTTTGCTTTAAGTACTTTCCTCCCTTAACCACCTTCTTCGGTCCCAATCTGGTGTTTCAATGAGGAGAGGGAGGACTCCTATAAACGAGATGAGGCCTCCTTAAATGGAATGAATATTTTCTCATACTCCCAGTCCAACAGATCCATCGATGATGTAATAAGCTGCGCTTGATTACTCGTAGAAGGTATCCGAGAATCAAGAGAATCAACAGTCAGTTTATCCACAAACTTGCAAACTCTCCCCGATTGGGTTGAATCCCCCTGGGCCAAACTACATTTCAGTGCACCTTTTATAGAGTTTGATACAGGTTCCTGTACTTTGCTTGAGGCCACATGCTATAAAACTATATCAGTTAATGTGGCCACCATTTCTTTCAAGACTACTTGGCCCTCATATAGTTTTGCCATAGATAATTCAATCAAAACGAATTTATTCATAATTAAGAGTTCACTATTGTCTTTACTGCTATGTATTTATTTGTTCCTGCTCTTCTCCAACATCTCTTTTTGATCGAGCAATTTGTTGAAATATACCAGAGAATTTATTACTCCTACCTTTGTTAGGGAGAGAAAGGGATGTCTCATTTTCAGGTATTTCACTTGATTTATAAAACAATACCTGACGAAATATATAAATCATAAAGGAATAAAGAAACGTCATCAAACAAAGTGCAACTAGAAGAAGCAATGCCATATTATTCAAATACCACATAATCTCTTGTGGAGTAGCTGATTAGCTATTCAGTTTATTCACCTTCACTTATTTTTTCGATTTTATGTTTGGCAGTATCAAATACTTGAATAAAATAGCAACAACAGTTCTGCAAACAATAGGACCGTTTTTAGGTTCTCAAAAAATGTAGCAGCATCCACTTGTTATCTTACTAAAGCCGGATAAGACTGAAGAAGATAGGTGTACAGTACATTCAGAAAAGTGTGTAACAATACAATTCCGGGCTTCATGAAAATATATACACAGATATAGTATTGCTTTGTTGTTGACTCATTGTTCTGATATCACTGTAATATCTCAAGTAGTGTAAAGTGTGCCCTGCATTGTTATTCCTCATGGTTGTCGTATAGTCTGTTTTGAGTTTTAATTGACAAAAAGTTTCTTCGAATGGGGGCAAGTCCATTCACTTCTTACTTAAACCTTTCGGGAGTGTCTATTCATTCCAGAATGTTTTTCTTTAATCTGTGAATTCTTTATCCTTTTATTTGGTAAACAATATGGTCTGCATTCGCAGAACTTGTTCTCTTGCTTCGCAGTCAACAGGTGTCGGGGGGGTCGGGCTCTCTCTTTTGTAGATCTTCACATCAGTCAGGTGTAGCCAGGCTCTTCTTCCCTTTAGTTTGACAGCAGTGGGTGTGACCTCTTCTACTAAGTACGGTCCATCGAAATGGGGCTTATTCCAGGTACACACAAAACTTTGTGCTAACACCTGGGCCCTGGGTTACAAACTAGGCTGCTTGAGTAAAGTGTGAATATCGCTGGGTTGGCTATCTTCTTCAATCTTCTTCGACCCTTCCCTCTGATGTTTGATCTGTTGAGAAATTAAAGAGAAACTAGCGGTCATATTTGTTAAATAATCATGCATTTTATCACCCAAACCCTTTGCTACACTCTGGGAATCAGTTTCCACTCGAGTGAAAAGAAAAAGGGGGATTCTCATTCGACATCCAGTCACCATCTTATGTGGAGTTAGGTGGTGATCTGAACCCGGCTGGTTCCTCAGAGCAAACAAAGCAAGGGGCAGACAATGCAGCCACCCCTTCTTCAGCGTAATTTTAATCTTAGCTATCCTCTCCTTAAGAAATCTGTTTAATTGTTCACAAATTCCAATCACCTGTGGGTGATAGGCAGACGTATGCTTTATGCCTAACAGGAGAACTATCTGCTTGAACAAATCATTTACAAAATGTGGTTCGTTGTCAGACCATAGGACTTCGCACACACCCCATCTTGGAAATACTTTGTGCACGCGAAACTTTGCAGCACATGCAGCATCGGGGTGTGTGCATGGAACTGCCTCAATCCATTTGGAAAAGGGACATATTGCACCCACCATGTATCTATAGCCACTGCATACTTGCAACATATCCACATAATCTATATATAGACACTGAAACACTGAAAAGGACCAATAGGCCTTGGGATTGCTCTTCTAACTGTTCTTAAGGTGTGTCCTGTTGTGAATTTTTAACAAACAATGCAATCTACAATAAATTGTGCCAAGCCGGTTGCGTGGAGGAAACCCCTCCTTTTCCAATGTGACAATCCTTTGTGTACGGTTGACGTCACATAGGCGGAGTCAGAATACACTCTCACTTCCTCATCCTCGTATCTCTGGAGTGCAGAGATAAGTGCCACTAACTCTGCAGCCTGTGCTGAACAGTGCTAAGGCAGTCTCACCCTTGTCACTACCTCAAATTCACCATCCTGATTAAATTTCATTACTGCCGACCGAGTATGCCTTTCGCCAGTTGTTTGGTCAATTTTTGAAGAACCTTCAATAAATAGAACCTCCTTCCATGCAAAATCATTTTCTCTTTTTGTATTTTATTGAATTTATATAGCGTTTTAATCCAAAAAGCTTTACAAGAGTAACAATCAAGATACAACAAGCATTAAGTAAAAATTGAATTAAACCAGAAAATAGTACAAAAACAATTTACATTATAGAAGATGAATGAAGAGTAGGGAGGGACCAAGGTGTGAGAGGAAGTAGGAGGTATGAGCAGTGGTGAGAGCATAAGTAAGAGGGTGTAAGGGAGAAGGAAGGAAGAGATGAGGATTAGAAAAGTGCAGGAAGTGGGGTAGGAGGGAGTAGTGAGAAAGGAGAGGGAGAGGTGTAACAGAAGTAGGAAACAGAGTAGGAGGTGTGGATAGAAGTAGAAGCAGAAGTAAGAGAGGAAGCAAAGAGTTTTATGGAGGTGAATGGAAGAGATAGGATTTTAGAGAGGTAGGGAGGTTAGGGATGGAGGGAGTAGAGCGGATGGAGAGGGGGAGGCGGTTCCAGTGGAAAGGGGTGAACAGTTGGAAAGAGCAGAAGCGGGAAGGGGCACAGGGTGGTGGGGGAGGAGAGGGTAGGAAGAGATCAGCAGAGCGGAGAGAACGAGAAGGAGTATAGAAAGTGAGGAGGGAGGAAAGGTAGGGGGGGCAAGATTCATAGAGGGATTTGAAGACTAGACAGAGGAACTTGAATTTAAGCTGGGAGTGGAATGGGAGCCAACTTAGAGAGGTGGGAGAAGAGGAGATGGAGTCATGAGGAGAGAGAAGGCAAAGAGAGCGGATGGGAGAGTGGTACACAGATTTGAGTGGGGAGAGGTGAGAGGAGGGGAGTCCAAAGAAAAGAGTAGAGCAGTAGAAAAGCCTTTCTGTATAGGTTGTCTACTTATTCTGCTAGAAATGTTGCTGGATTCACTGCTCTGAGTCTAACAATTTTAATTGCTGGGTTTGAAATAAATTACCTCATAGTCTGATACTCTTTGTGTAGTCAATCTACTTTTAGGTTTCTCTAAAATAGCAAATAAGGAGTGCTCGACAAATAACGTCATTGAGCACCCGATTGTAATACTTGCAGCCTTTTCAATCGCAAATGCAGCAGCAGCTAAAGATTGTTCCCAAGTGTAATGACCCTGCATTACTGGGTCTAAAATCCCACTGTAATATGCTAGTTGTTTGTGCCAATGTCCAAAAGTTGTTTTCTGTGTCAAAACTGCAGTCATCACTACACCATTGGAGTGCAAAAATAAAGAGAATTCTTCATTGTAACATTGAATTCCTAGCACAGGGGCTGTACAAATCGCCTGTTTTAATTCTTCAAATCCCTCAGTCATTTCCTCTGTCCATATTATGTTTTTCTTGTCTACCTGTGCTTCCTTAGGTCCCTTTAAAAGTGGTTGAATATATGTGCTGTAATCAAAAACCCATGCCCTACAATAATTGCATAGGCCTTAAACAGTTACTTTTCTCCCCTCTTGAGAGATCAACTGTCCTATGTATAGGCCCTCTTCCTGACAATATTATAATTTCTCCTTGTCCACTTCATATCCTTTCTCTGCTAATAAAGTCATGGGCTGAACTGAGACTTTTCTGCATCTTTCTTCTGTCTCACGGCACATTAAAATGTCATCCACGCATTGAATTATTGAACTCTCAACCAGTACATTACCCAGATCCATTTGGAGGACTCTGTTAAAGATTGAAGGGTGACTCAATACTCCTGGGGCAAACAAGTATATTCCAGGTGGGAATTTCTATATGAAAATGAAGTCAGATCCTGTGAGTCCTCATGGAGGGAAATTTAAATCTATTACAGTAAAATACTTGGCTGTTGGTGGGATATTACATAATATTGTAGCTGGGTTCAGAGCCAGAGAAAACTCTACTTCAACAATATTATTTAGAGGACGGAGGTCCTGAATAAATTTCCATGACCCCCCTTTCGATTTCTTCACAGGGTACAGAACCGTGTTGCATAGAGAGCTTCACGGTACCAATATTCCTTGCTTCATTAAAGTGGAATGGTTTCAAATATGCCCTCATCAGTTTCTCTAAAAATGGGAAACTATTTTGCTCATGGCAAGATAACTCCAGGCTTGAGCTTAATTTTAACTGCTCCTACCCCCTTCAGTAGACCTACGTCATAAGGACTTCTAGTCCACAAAATGCTTGGTACCATTTCTAAATCCTCCTGAAAGTATGACGGTTTCTGTCTCACTATTGCCATCCCATGTGGGATGTCTCTGTTCTCTACTTTAATTCAATAGGAAAGGCTTGTGAAAAATACCAATTCATCGTCTGAATAATCGCCTCTGAATAATTCATCATCTGTCAAACCTGTCAATCTGTATCCTTCCCTGAGAGCTATTACTGCTCTCCATCCTTTTCCTTTGTCATCTGTCCCATGAACAAACACCCTTACCTCTCCACTGCTGCTACCAACTCTAGAGGAATTATCTGCTTGCCTTCACTATCCATAGGTATTTCTGGCCTGAACAAAAATTCATCAGGTATTCTCAATATTTTACCCACTGGTCTGGGGAGCCATGTCAACAGGACAGTTACTCCATACAAAATATTTCTGGATCTAGAACAACTCCTCTCAATGCTTTATGTTTTGCAAATGCTAATGTAAGTTATTTTACAGTCATCAGATGTATTCCTGGAGTAGAACACACAATCCCTTTGTCTGTAAAAGATATTGGCCCTCATTACGACCCTGGCGGAATCCGCGGTGCTAAATGCACCGCGGAGCATGGCGGAAAGCCGCCGATAGCGCCATGGGGGTTGGCGGATTTACCACCCCATGCCGACCTTGGCGGAGCGGTAAATCCCCAATCCCCATTTTACCCTTCCCCATTCCCATTCTTGCCCCATAGGGTATAATGGGAGTGGGGAAGGAGTTAATTACGCCGCCGTAAAGTACGGCGGCGTAATTAACAACGAGGTCCCTTAGCGCCATGGTTTTCTCCGCCCGGTAAAACCAGGCGGAGAAAACCTCCATGGCGCTAGGGGAACTCGTAGTACGGCGGACGGGTCCGCCGCGATTACCGCTGGCGGTATCCCACTCCGCCAGGGTCGTAATGAGGGCCATTGTCATGTATAGTTTTGTCATTAAGTCCTGCCCTAATATGTTAACTGGCGTTTGTCGGGAGAACAACAGTGGCATAGATACATTATATTCCCTTATAGAAATTGGTAACTTATCAGTGAAAGGAACTAAAGGTATCACAGAATATCCCTGCGCATTCATGGCAATGCTAGTCATTAGGTATTTACCCTGTCGAACACAGGAACAAGTCGCTCCACTGTCTACAAGAAACACAAAATGTCTTGCCTCCTATCGTCACCCTGACCCTTCGTTCCTCTTGGGGGTCTGGTGTCAATGATAGTACTGAATACTACAGGTAATTCTGTGGGCTGTACTATTGTGGGTGTAAGTTCATCCCAGTACCTGTGAAAGGATTCTACCATGGTCACACTCCCTATCCTGGGTGTAGCTGCCTGTGGAGTCCCTGTATTTGTGTTCTATTGTGGTGCTACTGTTTGCTGAGTCTGTGTTTGCTGGGTTTGTATAGGTGCTAGCTGCAAAATACCCTTGTGGCATTTACCCCTGTGCTGGGCTTTGTTGTATTTGCTGTATTTGCTGCGTATGTGTATGATTCTGTATGTGATCTTGGGCATAATATTCTTGTGGTTCTGGGTTATACTGTGGAAAGTAGCCCATCCCCCCTCTTGGAGTCTGCCAGTTTTATCTGCCTCTTATTCTGCTCCTACATGTTTGGGCTATATGGCCCACTCTCCCACAATTCCAACATTGCTGCGGCTGTCCTAGATCAAAGCCTCCTCCTCCTCTTTGGGAGTACTGAAATCCCCTTCACCCTCCTCTGAATGCATTCCTTCTTCCTCTGGGCCAAAAGTTATATCCACCTTGATTCATAGCATACCCCACATTATCTCCCTGTACTGACTAAACCCTTTGTTCTACCACACTTTCACCACTTGGCAAATCTGCTCCTTTTATGGCAAACTTCGACAATTCTTTCTAGACGAACTTAGCTTCCTCTTGCTCCCTACCTTTAGCTTTTTTCTTGTTTTTCTTTTGCAAAAATCGACAACGATGTACAATAGTAATTTGTATTTTTGGCCAAGGTTTTACCTCCATTCTTACCTGCTTCTTCATCTGCCTTTGCACTGGCTCAGGCAGTCCCTGACATAAAATGTGGTAAAATAATGCCACATTTTGTCTGACGGTTCACGAGTCTCATGCCTCTAGCATTCTTGAATCTCTTGAATAAAGGCAACAGGGTCCTCATCCTCCCCCATTTTCCTAGTCATAATTGCACCCCTGTCTGATGTGTCGGATGTCGGAATACTGGCTCCAAGTACTGTCCATACATCCGCTCTACAATTATTAAATGCAGCTTCGTCGTGTGTCATATTTTGTGCTGTTACACTCACATACCCTACTCCATTCCAAATGTAATAGGCTCTCTCCCTTAAAACGCAACCAATAGGCCTTTTATGTCACCCACTGCTAACATTATTCCCGCAGTCATTCATTCTAACCAAATCCATTTTCCCACGCCTGCGTCAAACTAGGCAATTTACACCTAAAATGTTCCTTATCTATCTGTGTCCATGGAATACATTGTGGTCGTCCTCCCACTTTCTCTAATAATGGGAATTGTGAAAACCTTTGCCCATGATCATACCCACCTACACTCTTCATTCTCTAGCTGGGGCTAGTTTCACTTGTCTGTCTTTGGCCTGGCAGTGACCTTAATCGGCTCACATATTGCAGGGATGTATCCCCTGCACTGCGCAATAGTGTTAGTGGTTATTCATAATATAATGTTGGTTACAGTGTATTTTCTTTACGGTCTTTTAAATCTGGCCATTTTACCCCTTTTTCCATGCATGGGTCTATTGAAAGTCTGCATGCACCTTCTCTTTGTGCCCTATCATTTTGTTCCCTCTCTTCATCTGACATCATTATACCCCAACTCATATGACTATCGTCTATCGTCCCTTTCCTCATCATCAAGATCCAACCCATTTAAGGATAATCCCTTATGTTCATCAGCCACTGTGTCCCCCAGTCTGCTTCCTGCTCCTTCGGGCAATGACCCATCATTATTTCCCTTAGTTTTGTAACCAGCCTTGTCGCTCATTTGTCTATATAGATCTTCAATCCTTTTCGCTATGTCTTCCGCTGTGTGCTCATCAGCCGATGTCTGTATTCTTGGTATTCCCGGAAGCTCCCTCTGGGACTGCTGTGATCCTTCCTCTTCTTCCCACTGTTTTCGTGCTTCAATTGGCACCATACATAGGTTAACCAAATAGTCTATTTCACTGTCCTTATGCTCCCTGCTCCTTCTCATTTCCTCTTCCCTTTTCTTCATTTCTCTATTCCTTTTTTCTTCTCCTCTATTCTTTCATTCTCTTTCTTTGGCTCCTCATACCTTCTTCGTTCTTCCATTTGTTTCCCCTCTCTCTCTCTCTTTCTCTCTCTCTCTCTCCCTCTCCCCCCTTTCTCCTCTTTGTATGCTTTTTCTTGTTCCTTCTCATTCTCTTCCCATTCTTCTTTCTTCCCCTCTATAATGCTGTTGATGCCCTCCCCATCTAACTTAAGTAATATCTGTCCTCCCATCCATTCATTTTACACTACAATACCTTACTTGACTCTGTCCTTCACCTCCTTTTGTCTATTGGCTTCCTCCTCTATTACTATCTGTTTAATCCTTTGTTCGCCACGCTCCTTATATTCATCGAGTGTTGATATAACTTTTTGTTCCTTAACCTTACTTTCTTGCATACTGTCTTCACTATTATAAGTGGGAGGTGCGTATAATGGATTAACATAACCCGCCGCTGCCTTCAGTTCCTTAATGGGATAAATTCCCTGTTTCTCTTCCATGACACTATTAGTTTTGGGAGCAGTGAGAGGAGCCGAGGGTGTTACGTCCTCCTCCTTAAGCTGATTAAGCATCCACTCCTTGTGTGCCAGGTCTTCCTTCTCATTCTGATACATTTTCCACAATTCGAAAATGGCTAACCTTTTCTGCAATTGTTTCCCCTTGTATGTAGCATGCAAAAAGTGTTGTCATATGTCGCAACACTATTTTTGATAGCGAAACTCCTTGAGGCCACAGTACTAGTGCTTTATACGATGTATCCTTAAACCACTCCTCGTGATACTGTCTTATCATAGCCGTCTAGCCTCGTAATCTCCTACATAAGTTTAAGAGAGTTGTATCTCTCCTAATGACAAGTCAATTTCCAATGTCGATACTTATCAGGTTCCTAAAACACTTATGAGACAAAATTTGGACAAGCACCCTCAATCGCTGCCCTTTATCATAACAAGACCAATATTTATAACCAGTTTTAGAATCTCTATGATATTGTTTCTCTTTGTTTCTTTATTTTTAATGTTATTGTTTCTCGCCTGCTGATTGTTTGATTATTGCCACTGTAAGAACCTTTGATTTATATCTTTAGTATTTATTTTGAATTCATACCCTTCTCTGATTGACTTCAATCCCTTGATCTTAAGGCCTGCTAATTAATTGTATTACTATCATTTTATGTTTCTTAGATTATGCACAATAAAAGATTTAATTTTATGAGCAAACGTTTCTCAAGTCAGTAAGCGCCTGAGAAAAAGAATTAATCTTTAGATCCCATGAATAATACAAAAATTATGTATTCATAAATGGAACGGTGAAATATTTTGTCTTAGAGATTATTTTGGACTCCTTAGAATTTCAATCAATCGCAATTCATTCATGATACTCAAAAACAGTGTCAATGGCCCACATTGTTGGGTTTAATGTCTTTTGTTGTCTCTACACGTGTTTCACCACCTCAATGTGGCTCTTCAGGAGGAATTGACTTATTATATAGAGTTGCTATTTGGGTGTAGAATCATTGGCAAATCAACTATTCAAAATTGCCATATCTTCACCACTACGGTCCACTCCAAACCCAAGGCCCACCCCCTCTCTATGGATAGGCCCTTGGAGTTATGTAGTTGAAATGATGGGATGGGTGAATCCACCCTCTGGAGTTTTCAATGTACACTTTCCAATGTTTCACATAAAAAGTAACTATGTGGCAACTTTCTTTATTTTACACATAAACCTAACAACATAGATATTTTTGGGTTCCTCTAATCATGCCTCTCGTAATGAACTAACTCCAGTCTCGGCAGGTAGTTGCAGGTGCAAACAGCCATTTTTGTACATAAATTATAATAGTTATGAATGTGCCATTTGTCTACCCAGATAACTACTTAATTGATCACATACCTGAATCTCTGGTTTTTGACCTTTTCTGGGGAGTTAAAAGCACATTTCCTGTCCACCAAAGTCGAATTTTGATAAGGGTTCCATCAATATGTAGGCCTGCTCATCAGCTTTCCAGGTGTACTTGAACCATTACAGTGTGACTTATGATTCTTGAGAAAATGAACAACTATACTCGTCCATTTAAACAAATGGGAATCTTCAAACATATAAGCAGATCCTGACTTTCATTTTAAAGTTAAGTTTAACTTCTCCTCACAGCATCTGCTCCGGACTATGCTGCTCCATTGTTGATTTTGGCCTGCAATTACCCCATCAGCTTTTCTTCTCTCAGGGCTAATGGTCATCCTGTTGCTTATCACAGAAAACAGACCCCAATAAAATGACTTCCTGTTACTTTTGCGTGTTTTGAATAGAAACTAAGCCCTTCTCAGGAAATAGAAACTTAAAATCATGCTTCTTTGTGAAGGTTATTTTTCCTTGGGCACATGAGGCCTTTTTAATATAATTGAACCTTGCCCCCACTTGTTCATTTTCTCATCATGATATGTTCATTTTGACAAGGGACATTTTAACTGCATGTGTTTATTACTTCAGCTGAAAAATACACCCACCGTCATTATCACACTTTATGTGTTTGCAAATGTCATGCTTTCCATGCAGAATACGTTTTTAATATTTCTTGGCTTTATCAATCACATGCAAGGCCCAATCAGTAAGTGGATTTCTCTTTATTTAAAACAGCATGATGATATGTGGCAGGTTCCAATGACATACTTCCTTTTCAGTTTGGCATTCATCTAGGCATGTTTTCAATGCCGTGCAATGTTTATGCCCAACGTGGCTAAAGGCAGTTTCCTCCCCAGTTGAACGGGGCCATGAAGGCTGTGTTCAAGCTCATAGAGCAAGAGCCTACACGGTCATTGATTCCCCTATAGCAGCATTGCATGTGTACTTTTGCAAGGCACATGGCACCCAGGCTGTAGGAGATATAGCCCCCACTGTCCTTATTTCTCCTACAGCCACATTGCCTGTGTACTTTTGCAAGGCATACAGCACCCCTGCTATGCTTTGGAATACACTGCCGAAAGCCATGCGTGTGAAAAGAAATTTGCTGTGCTTTGGCAAACAGCTTGACATCATTATCTATGAATAGTAAGTACTTTGCACCCTGCCCTCTTTGCTACTGTTCAATCCTCTGTTCTGCTGTCCTTCCTCTTCTTCTCTGCACCCTGATGCCTGCAGGCTTCGGTGCATTATAAGTAAACAAATAAATAAAATATAGGAGATATGAGGACCATGAGGGCTCTCTGTTCAAGCTGATAGAACAGACCCCCCACAGTCCTTGTTTGTACTACAGCATTGCCTATGTACTTTTGCAAGGCACACAGCACCCCTGCTGTATCTCTCTCTCCCTATCTATCTCTCTATCCCCATCTGTATATAGCTCTTTTGATCTCTCCCTCTCGCTCTATCTATATCTACCTATATCTCTCTATCTCTAGGGTTCTATATCCATTTATCTCTCTATTTCTCCCTCTCCCTCTCTATTTATCTCTCCCTCTCTTTCTCACTCTATATATATATACACACAAACCTGTATCTCTCTATCTCTCGCTTTATCTCTCTAATTTTCTATCGCTATCTCTCTCTATCTTTATCTCTCTATCTCTACCTGTCTGCCTTGCTATCTATCCCTCTATACATATATATCTCCGTCTATCTCACTCCTCTATCTATATCACTCCTCTATCATTATCTCTATCCCTCTCTCTCTCTCTTTATATATCCATATCTATCTTTCAATATCAATCTTGATCCCCAGTTATCTCTCCGTATCTATCGCTATCTCTTTATCCCAATCTCTCTCTCTGTTTCTCTCTCACTTTCTCTCTCTCATCTCTCTCTATCTGTCAATATCTAGCTCTCTCTCTAGCCCTCTCTATATCTATCCCTCTATTTTTCTCTCTCTTAATCTCTTTATCTCCCCCTATCTATCACTATCTCTCAATCTATCACTTTTGATCTATCCCTATCTCTCTCCAGCTATTTCTATCTCCCTTTCTATGGATATCTATCCCTATGTTTCTCTGTCTTTCTCTCGCTCTATCTCTATATATCTCCCTATTTCTATCTATCGCTAAGTCCACTGAAAGTGAATAACTTAATTGCAGTTGTAAAGGTGCTACTGGTGTAATAAAAATGTCTTTTAACCAGGTGTGAATTCAGACACTCAATTTATAAGCACTATGCAGGTCCTGCACTGAAATCCTGTTAAAAACAAGCATTGCTAAAGCCAACAGTCTTAACCTGTGTATAGGTATTAGGCATTTTCAAGGCACTAATATTATATGCCCAGGTACTCACCCTATTTTGTAGCTCCTACCATCAATGGTCAAGCATAACCACTACTAGAGTGCCTGGCAAATGCCTTCACAAAATCCCAAACTGTTGGCATAGCCAATCTCTGTTTTTAAACGTTCATGTCACGTGTGCCTCTTCTGCAAATCTGCAGCCCACATTGTGTTTTGTTCCTATTGGATGCAAACTCTAATGATACTACTTGCATCTACTTTTGTATAGAAGAAAACACTGCTGAGATGCTCCAAATGTCCAGCTTTCCTGTATAGAATTGCTGCCTACATTTTAACACTTCCATTCACAAGAAGCTACTGCTTTCTGATTGCTTACCTGAATTTCTAGAGTAAGGGGTGAAGGTTTTTTTGAATTTTTCTGCTAAGTTCATTTTTGTACTGCAGTACATGCGACAGAGGTTTGTTAGAAGATACCTTGCCTATTCCCTTGCCATAGCAGGGGCATGTCAAGGGTTGTGACGACACTGGGATGCCACACTGTAAAGAGAACACTTTCACCAACTGTGCCACGTTATGAGGGACCTTTAAACTGCTAGTTGAGAGAGCGCTGTGAATTTTGCTAAAGCCTGCCATCATAGGCTATTGAAGTCCACAACAGTGAGCGTGTTGCTATTGCAGGTCTCGGCAATCTTGGTTTCTGGTTTCCTGCAATTTGCTTAATGTGTAGTGCGTTGAGCTTTGGCTGTTTAAATGATAATGGGTCTCATTACAACCTTGCCCGTATCTTGGCAGTAGAGACACCAGGATACCGGCAAAGGTTACCATTTTCGGCACCCGGTCCAGCTGCATTGGCACTGGATTATGGGTGCCGGCGGAGCGGTGTAAATCCCATAGGACTCCATGAGGGGATTTGCCATCATTACCGCCACTGGCAATGCCGGTGGTGTTAATAACGGCTTTTTTGCCCGGTCGGGCGCCTTGCTTACCTCCAGCATTTAGCTGGAGGTGACCCAGGTGCCCCACCAGCACTCCCATAGTCAGCGGACCGGTAAAGTGCTGGTATTCTCGGATACCGACACTTTATTACCAGACCGCCCAACTCAAAATGAGCCCCAATGTTCTTTGTGTGCCAATTGCTTATTTAACACTGGGCTGTGCTGTTGCTGGAAATGACAGTGCTCTCAACCTGTTGCTTACACAGGATAATGCTTTTTTCTTATTACACGTAGTACTCTGCACTATTTTAGGATGACCTGTCATCCCTTGATTTACAACTCACTGTGGCCATGTTTGCTCTCTGACATGCAACCCCTAATTTCTCTTCTAACAGAAATATGTTAAGCAAAAAGAGTGTGAGTGTAGCTTTGCTTTTGCCTTCCCGAATTGAAGTGTAGAAGTGCCATAATGCAGAGTAAAGTGAATCTTAAAGATCTCCTGTGTGTTTTACAATTTCAATTGTACTTTTACGGCTAAAGGTCATTTAACACACAAATAAAGTGTATGGTCACTCGTCCAGCTTGTTCTCAGGGACAACCCTGATGTGTTGGTAGCTCACTGGAGCGGGGACTTCATATGCAAATGCACTTTTATTTATACCACCCAAACACTAGACAAAATTGGGGGGCCATCAATGGTCACTCCCAAGATGACACAATGCTGTGCCTACCATCATTACCCACTCATCTAAAGCTTCCCACTAAATTATGAACAGACATGTGTTACAAAGGACAGGTGATAGTGAATTGTGAGGCCCCAAAGTCAGGTGGTGGCGAGAGGTGTCCCCGGCACTGCATCCGCCTGATCACTGGTCTGGCAGTGATGGAGCCTAGTAGGAGCTGCAAGGTCCCCATAAATGAGAGGTCTAGTGTTATCGCACATGCGGTTGATGCTTTGCTCTGGTCCTACCTCCACTCACTGGCACCCCTATTACTCACCCCTCATCACCTAGACACGTTAAAGGGAACCACGCTACATCATGAATGATCCTCTGAAGTGAAGTAACATAGTCTTCAGGATATTTTATTGTAAGTACTTTATTCATAAACTCGTTAGCCGAACAGCAGCCTTCCCCACGTCTCCAACAGTCTCACCGTTCTCTCTCCTCTCCCATTCTATTCCATGGAATACAATTATACACACATAACAAGCCCACTACACACCTCCCCCCTTATATATATATATATATATATACACACACACACACACAAACACACACACACACACACACACAAACCCCCCCCCAAACAAATGGGTGTTGGAAAACATGGATGTCTAAGATATCCGCAAGCATACCCTCTAGTCTCCTGAATGTCAAGGATATCCAGTAAAATAATCCTCCAGTCTCCTAGGAGTCCACCTTTTCCTCATGGATTTCTTACTCACAGCAATTGCTCTCTCCCTTGTCTCTTCGCTCACCCCCTCAGAACAACCCTGCCTTACCAAATCTCTCAACCTGTCCACTTCTGTCTTCCACTTTCACCACTCTTCCATTGTTGCACTTCCTCCCATCAGCCATCATGAAAAACCGTCTTGACTGAACACGGCTTAGACCACTTCAAGGGACATTCTCTTAAGGACACAGGTAGCTTGACCCTCACCACATCACCAACTTTCACTCAGCTCTCTTTAACACTTTTCCTTCTGTCATAATTAATTTTATACATCAATTGCCACTCCTCCACTCATTTCCTCGCTTGCAAGCTGCTGTCGCAAGACCACCTTGCCCTTTTCATTCAGGACGGGCATAACTTACAATTTGCTTGTCTTCCCCTACTCAATTCAAATGGAGACACTCCCGTGGAGCAATGTAGAATGAATCGATGTGCTTCAATCCTACTGCTAACAAAACTCCCCCAATCTTGGTTATTGGCTCATGCCCAGCTGATACAATCTTTGATGATCTTAATAAATCTTTCAGCAACACCATTGCTCTGTGGGTGATAAATAGAAGTAGATATATAGTTATTCCCATTTTCTGTCAGATGCTGATGCCTCTCCTTTGATTTAAACTGTACTCCATTATCTGTGATTGTCGCACTGGGATAACCCTCTCTCTTAAACACTTGCTTCATAAAAACAATCACCTCCTTCATCATAATGCTTTTCATAATTTTCACTTCTACCCACTTGGTAGCAAATCTATGAGCATAATACAATATATGTGTACTCCCTTACTCCAAATCGGCCCTGTGATGTCCATACCAACTCTCTCCCAAGGCATACTGGCTACAGCCATCAATGTCATTGGACTCTCTCAAGTAAACAAACTCTTCTTGCTCAAAGAACATGGTACGCAATTTCGAACCACCCTTTCAACTTCCAGATCACAACCCAGCCACCAATACTTGTCTCTAATGCGCTGTTTCATTTTCGTGATACCCTGATGACCCTCATGGGCAATCTCCACAATCCCCTTCCTTACTCCTTTAGGGGGAATAATGCTATCACCCCTCATTACAAACTCGCCACACACATGTAATTCTTCTCGCACCATCCGAATTCCTTCCAGGTCCGACCCCATCACTTACTTCTTAGTAATCATCCCTTTCTCTGTATGTTCATCCTTCACCCTCTTCAAACATCCATCGCTCTCCATACTCTCCATACTCTCATTCCACTCACTCTTGACAATAGTCTTTTGCTCTGTAATGAACACGCTATCAGGTTCGTCCTTCACTTCTTCCTAGTAGGATGTCAGTCTTGAAAGACAGTGTGCAGGAATGTTTCTTTTCCCTGGCAGATACTCCGCATTTAGGCGATTCTCTTGAAGAGCCAAAACCCATCTCCCAATCCTTGAGGAAACACCATCCAGGCCCTTGTTTTCCAATGTCTCTCTCAGCGGCTTGTGATCAGTTCTGATAGTCAAGGGTGAGCCCCATAAAAATTGCCTGAAGTTACCAATAGCACACTTTATGGCCAGAAGCTCTTTATTGATTGTTGAATAGTTCAGTTCAGCCCCTTTAAGAAGACACGAAGCAAATGCAGTAATATACTCCTCTTTGACATCAATTTGTGTGAAAACTGCTCCTAGCCCCTTGTTGCTCGCATCAGTGCAAATTAATGTCTTCTTTCCCAGTTTGAAGTTACCAGCGAAGGTATGTTCTCGAGAGCTGTCTTTATGCCTTCAAATTCTGACATGGACTGTGAGGACCACTGAAAGGTTTCCTTATTCCTTAATAGATACCTCATGTTAATGGTCTTAACTGCAAAGTTCTGTTTAAATATCGCGTTCGGCCATCCCAAGAAGCGATCTTAACTGATCCTTATTGGATGGTTCCACTACAGTTCTGATATTGTTCACCAACTTCTTCTTGACATTTACACCATCAGCTGTTACTGTGTAGGCCAAATGTTCATTTTTCTCTTGATTGAACTTGCACTTTTCTAGACTAAACATGAGACCCTTTCCAATCAACCTGGCCATTACCATTCTCAACCTGTCGTCATGAGTTGACTGGTCTGGGCCAAACACAAGTATATCGCCTTGATCGCATATATCTCCTTCATCATCCTGGAATATTTGATGCATACTTCTCTGTTGAGACCAATCCAAATGGCATTCCGACAAATTGAAAAAGACCTTTCAGAGTGATGAAAGCCGTTAATTGTTTGGAATCATCATGTAGTCTTATTTGATGGTACGCAGATGTGAAATCGAGGGATGAAAATATGCATGCCACACCCAGCAGTGAAAGAGTCTCAGAAGGGGATGATGGTCTGGTACCACGCATCTATTGAGTGATCTCAAGTGAATACGCAGTCTTAACTATCCATTGGGCTTTGCCACTACCACCAAAGACGATACCCACTCTGGTGATTCTGCTCTTTGTATTATTCCTTCTTGTCCCATTTTTCTTAAGTTGATTTTCACTTGTCCACCAAGAGCGATGGGAATGGATCTCACTTTGTGTACTACAGGCTTTGCTCCTTGAGCCAATCTTATTTTGTGTAAAAACCACTTCAAACACCCAACCCTTTCACTGAAGTTGTGTGGATCTAAGATGTCACAGTCACTGAATAAAACATCTTCTCCATTGGGGTCCAACTTAATACTTAATCACTTTTGATGCAGTCAACTTAACAACGGGATGCTTCCTTTCACTATAAGATACACCTTCCCTTAAATTGAAACTGTGCCATGAACCACCCCAACACCTTGATGTTCATACCCCCCATAGACTTGTGGCTCAATATCAACATCTATCAGGGTGCAATCTGGGAATACTTTTATCCAAATATTCTTTGGCATGCGGGTGTATTTCGTGCCAGAATCTATCATCATGCCCACATAGTGCCCTTCTATGTACACCATGCCCTTGGGAGCATCCATATCTTCTCTTGGTCTTCTTCCACCACTGACATTGCCGCTTCCTCTGCTTGATCATACCATTCTTCAATTATGCTGATAGAATGGGATCTGCAACATTTAGTCAAATGACCCTTCCTCTTACACCTTGTGCATTTTACCACCGTGGCCGTGCATGAGGTACTGCTCACCAGGTGTCCAATTGCATCACACCGATAGCAACATTTCTTGAAGGAACCTTTTGTCTGTTGTGGTACATTGTTTTTTTTGTCTTGCTCCTGATCTGTTGTTGGTGACAGTCACAGTGTTTTCATTAGATACATCTAACAGTTTGGTAGCTTGGGCTTTTTTTCCAAGGCCTTTACACACTTGGATGTGTGTTCCACTTCTTTGGCCACTTCGAGTACTTCATCCAGGGAGGGATCACTTTTCTCCCACAACTTTTCCCTTATCTTGCTGTCCCAACATTCTAGCATGAACTTATCCCTTTACCGTTCGCCAGATTGCTGACCAAAATTACAAGTCCTGGCTAACAGGTTTCTACAATCTCTTCCTCCCTTTGTGATCTTTTCATAAATTTGTACCGTTCAAGTATGATGCTCATTTTGGTTTCGTAATGTTTGTCTAATATTTTAATGCATTTCTCATATTCATTAAGTTCATCGGCCTCTTCATCTTACAAGTCAGATAAGTCCTCACATTGTTCTTGACATGCAATTCCCAACCAATGCATCAATAGTGATTTCTTTCTCTCAGCACTGAAATTGGTCCCCCATGTTGCCGCTGCATAGTGCTCAACACATTTTTTTCATCTCTTGCAGGGAGTAGGGGGATCCTCTGGATTTGGCAGAAAAGTAACAGGGGTAGTGATATTTTGTAGCATGGTTGTCATCCTTCCTTGATTACCCCCCCAATCCTGATGGTGTCTCATCCTCTTTGTTTATTTTTTATTTAAATGTTGTGTGTATGGATGGTGCACTGTTGAACTTGACCACTATTGTGCAAATGAATACAAATAAATCAGATCACATTCTTCTTCTTTTTTTCCCTGCCCTATGGTGTTGCAAGGTTTGCTCTCATTCTCTTCATGGGGCTCAAGACATGCTGAGAGAGACTGTTTATCTGTTGGTTGGCAACAGTTCCGTAGTAATGCACTGGATGCAGGGACGTGCATAGTGTAGTGTAGGGGATTTGAGGTCCTTTTCTCTAATGATAAGCACTCGAGCTTACTTCCTTATGCATCGAAACAATAATATATTTTGGAGCGAAAAAGCCACATTTATCGGTGGGGATGCTGCAGGGAGGGGTTGCGCCTTGGAGGACGGCATGCTTCGCCCTTACCGGCCTGAAGATGAAACAACAAAGTCAAAACGGCCTGGGATCACCATGCGCTCAGTGTATCCGTCGGTTTCTGCTAACGGGATCTTCGTCGCCAAGTGAAGTAGCGGAGTCTACAGGATACTTTATTGTTGGTACTTTATTCATAAACCCGTTTGCTTAAGAGCAGCCATCCCCACGTCTCCAACCATCCTCCCCCCTTCTCTCTCCTCTCGCATTCTAGAACCTCACGCTGCTGCCAGCCTTCCATGGAACACACTCATCCACACATATCAAGCCCACTACATCCTCTCTACTGTTTAATTTGAAAATAAAAGAAATCCCATAAAAAACATAACTTTTAAACTATTTCCTCTTATACAAATGAAGTTAGGTGTCACTCTGAAGCAAAGTTTGGTTAGCATAGAATATAGGACTTACAAACAGGCAAACATAGTCTTTTTTTATGCAAATCCCACAAGGTAATATTTTCTTCACACAGTGTAATCTAGTCATAACTTCCTAAAAACTTCCCAGCTGGTTTTCTTCAGCCTTCTATATTTAGCAGTGAGGGGCGTGTGACTTCGTTGGAATACGTTTAGCATGTTGGTGAATTTTACTTGAGGCACGTGATCCCTTCGTTACATTTGTTGCGGGTGCCTGCTGTGGGAGGTCCCATTTGGCTGTTGCCCATGCCCAAAAACTGTTAAGATAGCCCTGTGAAGGTCAGCTGCTAGGGATGTCAACAGACAATCACCTCAGAGGTACATGGGTGGTGTACTATGCTTTTTGGCATGGGGCCTTATGAAAGTGGGGGCTGATTGAAGGAGCACACTTTCAGAAACAGAATCACCAGCCTCATTTTATAATTAAAAGTTTAAAAAAAGCTCAGACTGTCTTGCCTTTTCCAGGTGGCCTGCTGTCACACTAGACACAATAACAAAAACGCATTGGAATGAATTACTGTGGCATGTAGCACTGCACAGCTCTTGCAGAGTTCTATAGAAGGAATTGCATAGGCAGTCATATATGCTGCACAGGTGCACTGAGCATGCACATTTACTGCATAGAAATTGCACTTTCCTCCTTTTAAAGTTGGCTGGCAGATTCTGTTTGGAATCCCCTGGGAGATAAGGAGGATAAGATTCTGTTCTGTTTCCTGGGGCCCTTCCCACCCCAACACAATTTTCCCTGATCCATTCGTGAAAAGCCACCTATTCAAGTTTTTTTCTTGGAATTCTGAGACTTATAGATGTTTATTTTCCACTTTAAATTTAGGACTGCCAGTCCAAGGATTCCAAGCAAAACAGGACTGGATGGTTGTTGTATTTTGACTTCTGCCCTGTCCTGGTGCTGTGTGCATGCAAGCTGATGGAATGCCTATGTGTAGAAGGTTGATGTGTGAGTGCCCCTTTGTGTTCTCTGGATGTCAGTTGACAGCGCAGTGCCTGTTGAGAGTGGCTGCCGTGCATGCCTTCCTAAGCCTTTAGCCAATATCTTACCTGTAACATGTATCCCCTTGATCTGGACTTGAGTAAATAACTTACTCTCCCCAAGCATGGTGTCACAGAGTCTTCCTTAAGGACACATATTTTCAATGGCGACAAACTGACTTGAAAGGAAGGAGCCAGAAACCTGGCAACGACTGTTCAAGTGGAGCAGCACATGAATGAAGCAAGGGAAGATGTAAGAGCAAGAGAGGAGATATCAACTGCGCCCCACCCCAAATTGAGTGCACCAGTAGTAGCGGGGGCCAAGTCAGTCCTGCGCAGTGCTTAATTTGTAAAAAAATAAGTGCCAGTGCCCAAAGAATCTTGGCCCCATAATGTCAGCCCCGGGGGCCTGCGGCCGCCGCCCACAAGGCGGGCGGCCCGGGCCAGTTCACTACTAGACCCAGATCGGCCCACCACCAGCCCATCACACTGCTGCTGCTCCATATCACATGTTTGGCGCCCACTTTCCTTGAGTCAGCAAAACAATGACACCTGACTTATGCTTGGTAACGTATGCCTTACCTTGTTTTCAGGGACGAGGATGCGTACCACACAGCAGCCTGAGACTCTCAGACTCTGACTGCCACCACGATGAACGCTCACTGCAAACCTAAAGGGGGGCAAAGGCACTAAGTCAATGAAATTGCAAAGTGCTGGCGTGATACCTCGTATGCTCAATAGGAAATTCAACAGCTGGAGGCAAAATTGGGATATTTGGGTTCACATAAAACGCCCCTGAACTGTATGCAGCAAATCGTGAGGTTAGGAAAAAGAAAGCCTCATAGGACAGATTGGGCCAAATGTAGGTATTGCAAAAGAGACATTTTACTAACAGGGCCCAGTTTCTATGGCAGAGTGAATTTAAGATGACAGGGCGTTAATATTTTACTGACCTCCATCACAGCACCCGCAGACATATCAATATCAATATCATGGCATAACAGAACATTTCAGAGTCTGGGGCAGTACACTGGATGGGCCAAGCAACTTCAGTGGCTGCGAGCAACAAGGGAGAAAACGTAATGTTGGTTCTACCACAGTTAGTCCGCTACACTAGAATCTCTGTTGCAATGACTGGCTGGTGAGACTATGTCTGCCTGTCAAATCAAATGTTACGACTCCAAGACTGGGGGAGAGCCAGTGCAGCAATAATGCAATTCTATGTGACAGCATTGGAGCCAGTAGCAGAGGAGGACCAGGGTACATCAATGTGTCCCTACACTTATTAAAACTGTCCTATTGTAACTTAAGGGTGGAAACGTAATTACTTATAATATAAGTACTCCAATTTTTGCAGTTGAAGTAAGGGTGAGATTACATTATTTGCCCGGGATCACACACACTTATGCTGAACTGCGAAGTAGGGATTTTAACCCACTCTGCAATTTGGGAACAGAACAGCCACGTTCTTCCACGCTTTACATGGAACAAATATTTAAGTTTTGGGTGTCAACAAGACCCACAATAGTACTGTCCTATAGAGTTTACTTGCAAAATACATAACTTGCATAGTAAAGTATCTTGACAACATGTAAATCCTTATAGCAGCATGTTGGGCCAAAATAATATCAGTGTACCTTTATTTTCCACATCCTGAATGGTAAACTATAAGATGCAAAAGACAAAATATCTATTTGCCCACTTTATTTTCAGCGCTTTTAATACACAATAAAATAAGTTGTCATAAACTCACTTAAACTCGCGCACATACACCTGTGCCAAAACTATGCAATGGTAAAATACCAAACAATCACTAACAATGCAAGAGGACCACGTGGTAATGGTGGCACCCTGGTAATAGATTTTCGCTGCACATGTAACTTGAAGAACAATGTGGGTGACCTGGATTGCCCGCAGCATGCCAGTGGCACTGAAGCAGGAAATGTCACGGTGGGGCACGGGGAGGGATCAAACGACAGTCACAGGGGGCATGAGGAGGCAGAGGGGAACAAACGAAAATCACGGGGGCATGGTGACGCGGGGGGAACAAACAAAAGTCACTGGGTGCATAGGGAGGGGACAACAAGCGAAAGTCACTGGCGGCAAGGGGAGGGAAGAGGGAACAAACGAAAGGCAAGGGGGGGCATGGGGACTGAGGGGACAACAAACGAAAGTCACTGGGGGCATGGGGAGACAGGGGGGAACAAACGGAAATCACGAGGGACATGTGGAGGGAGGGGGGAACACACGAAAGTCACTGGGGGCATGGGGAGAGAGGGGGGAACAAACAAAAATCACGACGAGGGACATGGGGAGTGATGGGGGAACAAACGAAAGTCACTGGGGGCAGGCACAGGCCGCCCTCTTAGCATCCATGCCGTGTGGGTCAGTACGTGGTGAGCGATGCGGAGCAGGTGGGATTGGGAAATATGCACCGACAGCGCGTCTCTGCACAAGCAGCCACTTACAAGTTAAAAGCGTAAGGAACCATTTTGGCGCCAAAAGCCGGTGGTGCTTCCAAGCAGTGCTGGTGTTGCTTGCCTTTACTTCCACACAAATGTGGTCTCCCACCGTTTTTGGTGAGTAACATTGAGCAGGTCGCTGCTGCCTGCCGTGTGGAGAGCGAATGGCCCTTGAAACGGCAATAATTGAAACACTTTAATAACGTGACAAGAAAAAATAAAACACTACGTCGATCATGTAAATATGAAATTGGGCACTGTGTGTTTCGTACTTTGACAAGAAAAGTTCTGAAATCCACACAGTCGATGAAACGTCATGATGACTGAGCCCATGCGTGCTGTGCCTACTACTGGGGGGAATTTGCAGTGGTTTGCCAGAAAACTTTAAAATGCTCTTCCCTGGGGACTGCTATAACAATGTTGATCTCTACAGGGGAGCGAGTGCATGCGAAATGGTGACATGCTTCATAAATTAGTGACTGCCCTCGAAAACCAAAGCGAGAAGCTAGCCTGCAGCAAAGATGTCGTGACTAAGGAAAGGTGGGCACTCCCCCGAACCTACCCACCCGGCTCCCGCGCTGGGCTGTGAATACACCTCCCCTCCGCCGCGCCTCCAGCCAGCACTCTTTACCACTTTGCTGCACAAAAGTCCTTGGTGGCTGCCTGTCCGCCCACCTACAGATGTCACCTCAGCCAGCTGAAAGCCACCAACTGACTCACCAGCAGCTACTGCATGCCCACCTCATTACCCTACCCACTTGTTCTCATCACCCACCCCGGGGTGCAACGGCCTCGCAATAAGCAGGGAGAGCCACTCACACAGACGAGCGACGCTCGTGCCTGGCACAGGAAGCTCACCCCAGCAGGGCCACAGCAGGCGTGATGGCGTGGTCGCAGTGTATTTTGAATTGTGGTGACCGCTTGACTCGTAAGGGGTCACTAAGGGGTCATTTCCTTCGCTGACCGGACCAGACATTTTTTTCTCCCCCACCCCTGCAACGGTGCCCCCCGAGTCGTATGCCAGTGGCATGCTCGTCCAATGTCCTGCCATACTCTATGCGCAGCTGCCAGTGCATTCTTCTATGAGTGCCCGTTGAGTGCCCACCTATGATCCCGAACTTGCTTCTCATGGGGAGCGAGGGGGAACAAACGAAAATCAGGAAGGGAATGGGGAGGGAGGGGGGAACAAACGAAAGTCACTGGGGGCATGGGGAGGGAGGGGGCAACAAACAAAAATCATGGGGGCATGGGGAGGGAGGGGGAACAGACGAAAGTCACTGGGGGTATGGGGAGGGAGGGGGGAGTAGAGGCCCATATTATCTACCATACCTTCTGGAGCAGGGAAGCAACTAGGCCCCACCACACATGCAGGCAGGCTCTCTCTCCTCGCACTCGACACAACGTCACGCCCTGTAACTTGAAATGAAGGTGGCGCTGCGCTGCCTGTGCCCAACAACACCCACGTGACCCACCCCCACACGTCACCATGTAATTTTCATTGGCTCAGAAGAATAGCCAATGAAAATTGTACATTCTGTGTTACTGTGCCTAGTAACAACAGAATGTTCGTTTTTATTGGCTGTTTCTCGTTCATTGCAGTCCCAGGCCCAGCCAGCCATGGCCTGCAACTGCAAACAGAGCGCAAGATAAATCGCAATGATTTATCTTACTCAAAGGTTAAACAAACAAGACAATTACACATGTGCTGGCCGCAGCAATGAGTTCCAGTGCCCAGAAAATAGTGCCAGTGTTGGCCACCGCCAAACACCGGCACAAATTAAGCACTGGTCCGGTGAGGGGCAGGACAACTGAAGCGAGATGCTACCTGGTGCAAGCCACTGTCCATTTGCCAAATGAGAGGCCGCTGCTGTGGCAGCTCGGGTCCTGTCCAAGTCAAGGTCCGCAGGTCGAGCTGCCAACAAGGTGAGCGAACCGCCACAGCGAGAGGTTGCAGTGTGCTACCAATCTAGAAGTGGCATAATTGACTTTGCTCAAAGAACTGGTGTGCCCGATTCTGGTGGTGTTGGCAGGTGAGAGGAGCTCCTCAAGCTGTGGGTGTCGTTGATGGTACTCCTAAGGCCAGTGCAGGCGTGTCAAGTGTTGAAGGAATCTGTGTCTTTTCACGGTGCATCAAGGCATTTTTGGAGGCACCTGTTGCCTGGCCATTAAAGGGTTAACACTTACCCCGCCCGCCGTAGAGGTGGGCCCTCGTGACGTTGAGGGGAAGCTAGGGGGATTATCGGAGAAGGCGCGAGAAGCGCCAGTTACGTTGTGGCATTTAATGAATAAAGCTGTGTTACGAAATCCCTCCATGTGTGCGTGTCCTCCTTCAGTCAAATGAGCACAAAACTGGCGACGAGGCTTCGTTCCAGCGCACACCGGAGTCCTCCAGCCGGCAATCCGCCGAACCTCCACCTCCTCCACCTTTGCCCAGAGCCACGGGCGCCAGAGTCCTTCTGCCGGCAGTCCGCCGGAGTCTCCTGCTCCGCATCTGCCTGTCGCCGCGGCCTCCAGCACGCGTGTCAGGCGTCCCTCCCTACCAGGCACCCCGCCAAGCCCCCTCCGACGCTTGAAAAACATGCGCCGGAGCAGACACACGCGACCCGGAGTCGCGAGCAGCCGGCTGCTACTTCCACGTGGGCCTAAGCAATCCGCCGGCTCCCACCTCCTACGGTACTACGTTGTCTGCCCCATCTAACGCGGCAATCTCGCACGGATGCTCCAACATGTGTTTTTAAGCATCCATGAATGCTGAGATCAACACAGATACAGGGCACATCCGAAATCTACTCCAACACCCAGCTGTCGAGGGGCTTTGACATACTGCCACCACTCATATGTACACTGGTGAGTGGATCCCAGTGCGGCTGTTGAGCATCAGCCCAACCAGTACTTACCAGTGCAAGCTGCCTCCAAGACCCCACCCTCCACACACCAGATCTCCTACACCCTGCTGTTTCAAACCTGGGCTCCACCAGCAGTGAAGCACTGCACAATTATCTGCACAAAGTGACGCTGGGACCTCATTAACAACACGAGATGAGTAATCCTGCGTCACCCGAGCCTGCTCGTGCAGCGAAGTCGATCCAGCTACGGATGCCTCCACCCTACACAACGACACCCTAGGCCACGAAAGGGCCCAGATGGACCGAATGGATGGAGGACTTTCAGCATTTTGTGAGAGGGTCGGGTGATGGTGACTCCCCCAACATTAGAGACATTTTTCTCAACCTGGTGGGGGGCGAAATCAAAACAATTATGAAGACAATCCCCACAGCTGAACAGAACACTTTCACAGACCTAATCAAGGCACTGGATAAACTCCTCATAATTGAAGTGAATCGAGACTATGAAAGATACCTATTCAACCAATGCACACAAAAACCCCACGAGACAATAGACAAAAATCATAACGCGCCTACGGGTGAAGGGGGCACACTGTCAGTTTGATGCATATTCCCTTGAAGAAGCAGTAAGACTAAGGGTCATAGAAGGCTGCCTCTCCCCTGCACTCAAAAAACAACTATTGAAGAAGCCGCTCACCATACCGGAAGTCAGCTCGCTCACTCGCATAGTAGAAAGAGTTGATGCCCAAGCTGCCACCATGGGCGGCGCCAGCACCCCCAAGCAAAACGCCACTGAACTCATAGCAGCCATACAGCCACCCCACCAGGGCGACAGAGGACAACAACAACCATACAGAATTCCAGCATCACAAGCACCACGTCAACAGAGACAATGCTACCGCTGCGGAATGACGTTTCCACATTCTGGGTCATGCCCAGCCCTTTCCCAATGTTGCTCCAACTGTGGGAGAGAAGGTCACTTTCACTCAGTATGCAGGGAAGGGATACCATTCCCTCCGACATGCCCACAAGCTCCCACTAGGACGCCTTTTTGGGCACCGCCTCCGCAATACAGACAACCAAGGTACTAGCAGCAGAACCCACAGCGTTTCGTTAGAGCGATTGATGAGTACCAAGAATATGACTACACGCAGACTCCTGAACACACAGACCAGCAAAGATACTTAACAGACGAATATGACATTCCGCCAGAGGAGTATGGAGAGGAAAGCTACTACCAGGACGCCCAGGCGACTCATTTCAATGCATACCAAGACCAATATAATCAGGACGAGTATGTCAACCTCATACTCGACAACGAAGAAGCCAGAGAAGCTCCCAAAATTCAAGATGGAAAACCACTTATTTCAGTTCATGGTGGATTCTGGCGCCACAGTCAACATCATGGGAGAACAGGACTACACCGAGATTGCAAACCCGCCAATGCTAGAACCGTCACATTCACGGATCTTCCAATGGGGAGCCGCCACACCGTTGCAGATGATTGGACATTTTACCCGCCGCCTCCTCCTGAACGGGCGACAAGTAGACACCACCATCCATGTCATTCACTCGCTCACAAGAAGCAGGTGCCTACTCAGTTACCACACAGCCTCCCGCCTGGGCCTGATTGAAATACACGTAAAGGCCGGCGATATCATCACTGCTACGTTGAATAAACAAAGCCTCAAGTGTCTTATTGGGGCCGTCACGAGCGGCCAATCACAGCAGCCCATCACACAGGAAGACATCACACGGAAATTCCCAAGCATATGCTCAGGTCTGGGGAAACTCAAGGATCCCCCCGTCAGACTCCGCATTGACCCTACAGTAAGACCAGGGCCACAACATCCCAGAAGAGTCGGGTTCCACTTACAGAAAGCGGTGTCAAAAGCTCTCCAACAACTACTCGACAATGATATAATTGAACCAGCGACAGGGCCAACCCCCTGGGTGTCCCCCCTCATGGTTGTTCCCAAGGACAGAGGCAAGATACGCCTGTGTGTGGACATGAGGGTAGCCAACACCGCCATCCAACGTGAAAGACACCCGGGTCCATGCATTTAGGACATGATCGTGCAGCTGAACAACGCCCAGATATTCTCAAAACTCTACCTAATCCAAGGCTACCATCAGCTGGAACTGCACCCCGACTCCAGAGCAATCACGACGTTTGCCACACACGATGGGTTATTCAGATACCGGAGACTAAACTTTGGTATTTCATCAGCCACTGAGATTGTCCAAGAAACAATTCTCCAAATCATTAGACCCATTCGAGGCGTTTTGAATTATAGCGACGATATTCTCGTTTTCGGCTTATCTAAAGAATCTCATGATAGAGCACTGTACGGCACCTGCGAAGAACTGCAAGCCGCTGGCCTCACGCTGAACGTCGCCAAATGCCGATTCAGCAAAGCAAAGCAAGTTTTTCGGTCACATTTTCTCCAGCGACGGGATGATGCCGGACCCGGAAAAAGTCGACACCATCACCAACCTCAGCGAACCGAAACAGGCTGCAGACGTCCGCTCTTTCCTTGGAATGGCTGGATACTGCGTGAGATACATTCCTCACTATGCTTCCATCACAGAGCTGCTCCGTAAACTTCTGCAGAAGGATGCTGTGTTTACATGGACACCCGCATGCCAGAGCTCCTTCAGGGACATCAAACACGCCCTCACTGAAGCTCATCGCCTTGCCTACTTTAACCCGCTGTGGCACACAGAAGTTATAGTGGATGCAAGTCCAGTTGGCCTCGGGGCCATTCTCGCTCAGACCAGCGGCGCAGATGTAAATCCCAGGCACGTGGTGGCATACGCGAGCAGAGCACTGTCAACACCTGAGATATCCTATTCCCAAGCAGAGAAGGAAAGCCTGGCCGCTGTCTGGGCGTGAGAACATTTCCACAACTTCCTGATCGGAAAGAAATTCACCTTAATTACGGATCATCAGGCCCTCCTCTCCCTGTTCGGCAACCCTCACACCAAAATGCCCCCAAGGATCGAGCGATGGGGAATACGCCTCCAAGATTATGACTATGACATTATTCACCGACCCGGGGGTGACCTGAACCCTGCTGACTACCTGTCACGCCACCCAGTCGGAGCCACGCTTACACGCAAAGGGGATGTAGCATATGTACAATACATCGCAACAAACTCATTACCACCAGCTCTGTTGCTCGAGACGGTCGCTGCCGCATCTGCCGCAGACCCCACCACTGCTCTCGCGATCAGTCTTACAATGACCAGCAAATGGAGAGACTACCGGAAAGCCATGCTGGCCCACCCCGGGGTAAGCAAATGGGAAATTGAAAGATTGGCCAGAGTGCAAAATTAACTCTCCGTGAAAGATAACAACATCCTGCTCAGAGGGTGCCGAATTGTCATCCCGGCCACGCTAAGGAATGAGGTGGTCCAAACCGCAAACGAAGGACATAGGGGAGCGGAAAATACAAAAAAACAACTAAGATGCCATGTCTGGTTTCCTTTCCTAGACGCTGCAGTTGATGAATGGGTCAGGAACTGCCACGCCTGTCAGTGCACGGCACCCGCTGCAACCCCTGCCCCATTACAACACATGCAAATACCTGATCACCCATGGGAAAGAGTGGCCATGGACTTCTACGGACCCACAGAATCAGGCGATTACCTTCTGCTCCTAATAGACGAGCACTCTCGCTTCCCCATCGTAAAAAAGACTGTTGCCGCCACAGACTTCCAACACGTAGCGGCTGTGCTGGAAGAAATACTCAGCGAATGGGGGAGCCCCAGAGTGATGAAGTCTGGCAATGGGCCCCGATTCTGTGGCCATGACTTTGGGACATTGGCAAAGCACCTAGGCTTCAAGCATATGAAAATCACTCCTCGCTATCCACAAGCAAATGGGATGGCGGAGCGGTTCATGGCATCGATCAAAAAAACAATTCAGAGAGCCAAGATCGAAGCGGTTGACACACATCAGGCGTTGTGCCGGCTCCTCAGAGTCTATCGGAACACGCCGCATGAGGCTACAAATAAGACGCCGGAGGAGCTCATGTTCCGCTACGATATACATACCCGTATCCCACGGAATCCAACAGCGACGGAGCACATATATAATGAGCTAATCCGGAGAGACGCAGAAGGGAAAGAAAGGGCCAAGTGGGACACCGATACTAGGCGCAAAGCGACGCCGAAAGACTTCCAAATAGGCGATGAAGTTCTGGTACAACAACCAATGATACGCAAGACAGACCCGCGGTTTGCTCCGAACCCCATGTGGGTCACCGAAATAAAGGGGACGATGGTCACAGCCCAGAACCAGGACAAAGCCATCACGGGGAGCTGCCAGCAGTTCAAAGACCACATTCAGAGAGAAGAGTCCGAGGAGCATGAGAGACCTGCTACCCCAGAACCGGGGATTCCGAGAGATGACCTGTGGATTCCACCAGAAGGTGACCCCGGAGGAACAGATGATAGCATGGAACCACAGGGCACGATGGAGACGCAAACTCATAACGGGAGGCCACGTCGGATAACCAAGAAGCCGACGCGGTTAGTCGAGGAATGTTGAGGCGACATCTGGACATATTGTCCGGGGGTGGTGTTGCCTGGCCATTACGGGGTTAACACTGACCCCGCCCGCCGTAGAGGTGGGGCCTTGTGACGTTGAGGGGAAGTTTAGAGAAGCGCCAGTTACGTTGTGGCATTTAATGAATAAAGCAGTCAAATGAGCACAAGAGCACCTACAAACAAAAGCCAAGGGGGCATCAACGGTGCCCAGCATTCAGGACTCGGTGGCTGCTTGCAGAAATCCGCTGCCATAGGTGTTCAATGGGCTAATGATTATGGTGTCACAGAGTCTTCCTGAAGGACACATCTTTTCAGTGGCGTTCTTACTCATAGAACTGGGAACTATGAGACCTCTGCAGCATGGGGCTGTTAGAGTTACAGTTTTGCACATTTACTGTCTTCCAGTCCTTACACTAAAATGCAGGGATTTTGTGGGCTTGCACATGCACCACAGAACGCACATGTTTAATGTCCCAGTACTGTAAGTAATTGCCGCATTGCTCTTACATCCTCTGTTGCCACTGGCGGGTCCGTGTGTAACCCATGGACCAAGTAGGGCCTGTTGGTTGGAGTACTATCCTTCTTTGGAATATGCAGGAAAAACACTTTAAGTGAAAGGAAACCCCCACCCCCACTATATTTCATTCACAGGAGGAATAGCTACACCCCATATCGTTTTATAAAGATGTATTACCATGCGTGTAAGCATTTGAAAGTGTTCTACTCTCACATTAGATAGCCCAGTAGAGATGCTGATGACTGCATTATGGTCTTCCTCCCCAGGTGGCTAAGAAAAAAAGAAAGAAGCAAGCTGCGGTTGGAAGAACCATTAGAGAGAGAACAGGAGGAACATGGCTGACTCACTGGAAACTGGTGCATTGGGGAGCCCCAACAGGGTCGCTTTTCTTCATGAGAGTTAGAGGGAAAAGGGACCGGTATCTCCAATTCCATAGCTCAGCCACAGAGGTGTCCATTTCCCTGCAAGGCACTGGGGTTGAATCCCCGGGCCTGGAAATCTATGGAGCAGGACAGCTTGACAGGGGTACAGGCCTCTAAAGCAGTAGAGGTGGCCCTGGTGAAGAGAGTTGGCAAGAGCTCCCATGGTTTTGTATGACTGCTGTGCTGTGAGAAGTCTCCACCCCAAGCTAGAAGACAGTCGCAAGCATTGGAAGTGGGCACAGTGACTTCATGGCGACCAACCCGGGATGCTGAGGAAGTGGAGGAATCCTGGCATGGCGGACTGAGGTGGTGGCAGCTCCGAGAGAGTAGAGTGGATGGAGTGGACTGGCCCGCTGCATTCTCCCGATACCTATAAGTGCACGTGAACTGCATGGAGTGTGACAGGAAACTATTGTCTTCCTGTGAGGCATGCCTAGTGGGATCTCCGAAACAAATAAGCATGGCAAGTTCTGACCACCCAAATTCCGCTCAGACACACCCTCCGGGGCTGGGCAGGTCATGTCCACACAACTTAAGGGGTATGATAATGGGAGGTGCTATGAAGTGTGGTAAGAGTCACAGTGGGTTAGGAGGCAGGTCCATCCAGCATGGAGACGGAAAAGGCGTGCTTGCGGGTGACGAGTGGAGGCAGGGGGAGCGCTTGGAACCTTAATCTGCTTCGTTGTGCAGGTTAGGACTGCAGAGCAGTGCCAGTTTTCACCATACCAAAATATTGGATTGAATCATCAGCCCTGGTGCAGAGGGGGACATTTTGGGGATGGACCTAGCTTACAGTGGAAGGCTGCTGAGGGGCTGAGGAGGCAATGCCAGGGGGTTACTTGTCATAGTTTTGACAGGTTAGGACTTATAAGATATCATATAATAGAATATTGGAGTCAGCCTTTGGGACCATTGATAAAGAAGCCTCAATCTTGGACATATGTAATATTTATTTACCTCTCACCTGACACATGTTATTGTGGGCCTAGACTGTTGGCTGCAGTGCACCAAAGCTATTCCACGGCCCAGCTAATGCGCCTTGTGCCCCCAAGGGTTGTCCCCTTTCCTACTTCCCCCTTCCCTACTAGTGTTTCAAAGCACTTTCGCTGTTCATAAATGATGTGTAAGTAACACATGGCTGTTTTAGCAACATCTACTATCTGATTCTCCGTTCACTTTTTGTTTTGCAATAGGAGGGCCTCCTGATGATGAATCCAGGTTTGTCTGTAAGTGTTCCCAAAAAGGATTAACTGTTAGCCTCTTTAAAGTTTTACCTGGCTTCATACTCTTCTAACATAGCAGCACTAAGAACAACAGTTAAGTACTTCATGTACAACATCCAAGCCTATCGACACTACAACAAACTACAAATGAGGCAGCAAAGATACGTTTCAGTATGGGTAAACTGGAGCATAAAATACATAAAAGAGAACAGTGCTGGATCTTTAAATTAGGGACTTGTGAAGAAGGTATCAAAGAAGGGATGGATTGGCTTTGGCTAGCACTCTGCAGCATACTTACTGCCTGTCACTGTAACATCATATACATTCATTGAAAGGGTCATAACACTATGAGAAACATGAACAAAGTGGACACATGAGGATATCTTAAATATTTGTGAATCATCCATAGAATATGATAAGCAATGATTGCTTAGGTACGTAGTGTATATGGCAGTATAAAGTGAATAATGCAACACAAAAGCAACACAAAAGCAATGAGAATAACTGATGAATAAACCTTATGTAGGTATAGAAAAAAGCTAAATAGTAGTAATATCAAATCAAAGCAACAGAATGATGAAATACCTGGAACTGTGAACCATGCTGGGGGTATGACGACTTGATGAAAGTAATAGTGCAAATAAAAGGCTTACGATTCTTCTGCCAGGTGAAACACTACATATGTGGGCGTCTGGCAAACGATTGCCATTAAGAATCACATAATGGGAGAATCCAGGGATTCCAATGGGGAGCCACAGAATGAAAGAATTTCAGTGGAAGGTGAGCTTGTGGAATACATTCCCAAGAGTACAGAGAATAGCACAGAACCTACCGCCCAAATGAGAGCTGCATGAAAATTAACCTCCAGATGGAAGTGGTGGTATAGCTTCAGAATAAAAGAGAAAAGGAGAGTTCAAATTGAGTCATGGATCAAACCTTTATGCCAGCAGCAAAAGGCCACTGCATAATCACGATAGGCAATGACTGATTTGAAGAATAGGTGTGATTATCACTCAGACATAAGAAACTATCAATTGGGTAAACTCACACTTCTTTCACTTTTCTAACAGTGTTTTGGAAAAGATGGCAGGATTGTACATGTTGTTCCAGACCAAAGCTTTACATGGCCAAGGGACTAACACACTCTAACCCTTAAGCTTAATCACTTGGCTCCAGCCAAGTGCCGGAAGGTAATTTGGAGCAACGATACGTTTTACATTTAAAATCACTGGGGTTAGCAAAGGCAATAAAATATATTAAAGGCAAGTTACCTCAGTGTTTTAATGTGACTTTGTAATATCTAATGGGACTATGACGGATTCACATCCGCTAGGTGAACCCTCCCAGGTCTGCCAGGAACTCTAAAAAAAAATGGATTCCACATTAAAGTAAGATCTGCCAAACTGCTTTCATGATACTCTCAGAGCCTGCAGAGTAGTGCCAGTTGTTTATAGCCGGATGGGTCTTATGGCCCATGTGGTGTTTAGCTGCCTCACTGGTACCATATAGATGACACACATGTAGACCCTCTGGTGTGAACTGTCTAATGACAAACTAGGTGTTGTTGAGCAAGGTGTCCACCTTTCAGAAGTAAAGTTACAATGGAGAGCAGACACTAAGATTTGCCCAATATCCTTTTTAATTTGAAAAGTGCCACAAAGTGCCATCTTGGATTGGAGCGGAAGTAGTTTGTCGTCTGACACTCACTACATTTAGCTCAACCCAGCAAAGACCTTTGTTACCCAGAAGGAATTTCATACTTTATTATAGTGCATTTCACAACTCATCAAGGTATGCAGTGGGGAATTCTAAAGGATTGGGCTGGACCACAACAGACTTCAGGTGTCTGTGCAGTAGGGTGTGGCTATGGCAAAATGGAGGTGGGCAGCTGTAGGGCCTTTGACGTAGCCATGAGTTGTGTGAAGATTATTGGGAACTCGTAGGCAACCAGGATGGCTTCTTCTCACAGCATGCAATGTGTCTCCTGTGAAGGCATCATGAAGTAAGACACAGAGAACAGATTCAACTTTCTAAGTAAATGTTTTATTTTACTTAAATGTCAAGATGGAGTAAGGCCTAACTTCCCCTATGCTTAGGTGGGAGTTCCCTACCTAAAGAAAACTAAGGATAGTCTGTGTCAGTAAGTTCAATTCAAAGGTCTCGTGCTTCCCTTCCCCAAGAAGTCAGCTCTTTCAGCTTCAAAACTACAATCAGTTCAAATCGCTTGGCTTTCAAAGCAGTTCCAGTTCAACTCCTTAACCATCCAGGCTTTTCAATAGTTCACAATTAGCCAGTACCACCTCCCCCACCCCACCCTACCGATATATTACCTGCAAAATGTATAATATTTGTATATTATTTACTGTATTACTGATACAGCCTGTATATATTTCTAGTATTATGTGTAATTACGTAACAATGTAACCTATGCCTTGCATATCCTATATTGCTGCACCCTCTTAACCCCGGGTCTGGTGTGCATTATAAATGAATGAAACAAATAAACAAACAAACAAACAAACAAACAAACAAACAAACAAAGGTTGCTCTCTTTCTGTATTTCTCATTCACAAGTAACTGTGGCAAAATACAAGCTTCTTTACATTTGCTTTCCTTAGCTCTTTTCAAGCATGGGTCATTCAGCCAAGACGCAGTTGTCAGACCACACAGTCCACCAATTAAAGGTCACGCAACAATAACCCTTGTCACTTTGTTATGCTTCTGTATTCTTCAGGTTTTCCCCAACACAGCTTTACTCTCTCTGAACCTGTGTCCTTGGCCAACACTTATTTCAGATTCTCCTCGGCAGTCTCTTGGTTGGCTTTGCCGCAAAGTGTATTGCACACCTTTGTACCTTGGACCTACAATTATTTCAAATTCTTCTTGCCAGTCTTTTGGCTGTGCCACAACTTGTATCTCAACTTGTAACTTGTGTCTGGTTGTATCGCATACAACCAGACTCTCATTGGTAGTCTTTATGCTTGGCTATAACTGGTATCTCACAAAACTCACTCCACCTTGCTTTCACTTTATTCATAAGTGCTCATCACTTGCTTGATCTCGTGCTGTATTCAAATATGCTCCTTACATCTTTCAGTTAGTTCTGTATTCAGCAATGCTTGTGGCACTCTCAGAAGTACTTATAATGCTTTGCAGCTTGTTCTCATGGACTGCTTCAACGCTGGTGTCTTTCTCACACTCCTGCTCAGCAGAGCTTCCCTCCAGCCGGTTCCTCTCCAGCGCGCTCCACTTTTGCAAACTGCATCCTTTTCAACAGACCATTTCCCCCTCTCTGATGGGTGGTTACCCATTTTATACACCTGGGACTTGTTTAATGGTTGCACGTGCAAGTCCTTCATTTCATTTGCCTAACCATAGTTAGGCTTATTAGCTGGGCATGCCTGACTATTACAACTCCTCCACAGCCCTCTTCCTCGTCTCAGTACCAAAGTGGTGGGAATCAATGGATGTGTGCATATCTCTCAGTTGTTTCCTCCTCATTTTTGCATGAATCTGTTATTTCTCTGCATTAACAAGAGGAGGCTAATGTGTGTTTATCCAGCCCAAATGAGGAGGTACCCTCCTAGTTGATCTCTTCCTCGCCCCAATGTAACAATTATATTTCTGAGGGTCACTTTCAAAGGAAGAAAAGGGGAAGGATTGACAGTAGTCTATAAAGGCTGTTGGGACTGAAGGTCCATTGTGAAAAAGCAATGGGGGATACCATGTCTCACCCTGGAAGTCCTATCCCCATTCCCCAAGTCTCCTCCACTCAGGTGATCCTCCCTCGCATATCCGCCACCAGGGAAAGGATCACACTACCCCCCAGCAACTCTGCCCAAACCAAAGCACCATGGGACTGCTGTGAAACAATGAGGACACCCCAGTCAGGTGGTGTACCCATTCAATGAGAAAAGAACAGGTGCCTCGATAATCACAAGGTACAAACAAGGGCACACACATACAACAGATTGTTGTGCTAATTTTTAAGTATTCAAGGAAACTTCGTTACATCGTTAAACACTGTTTTATAACTTGTATAGTACAATTTTGAAATAAAAATTCAGATAAATTGAACATTCATCAATTTCATATACATAGTAAGTACTGACTTTGTTCAGGGTGCATCAAAATAACATTTCCTTTTTTTTTTTTTTTTTTATAACCTGTTAGGTTTTTACAAAAGAGCAGTTTCAGCGTTGGTGCAATTTTTTGGCTGTTTACAAGCTACGTTAGGACACCACTTTCGGTTCAAGTTCAGTAGCACGGTTGGTTTGTTCATGGGTTAGGTGACAGTTTCAGTCGTAGTGGTAAGACCAGGAAGACAGACAACAGAGGGTGAACTGTCAACCTTTGCATTTGCTTTTTTAGGGCCACTGACAGAAATTTAGCCGCCGTCCTGGACCATCTGACGGAGTCTCCTGCTATCAGACGGAACCAACAAGTTTCTTCGTCTAGTGTCGTTGCCTGCGAAGTAAGTGGTGTCATGTAGGCTTGCCTTTCGTGTGATAACGCTGGGCAGAACATGAGCAGATGGCGCACGGATTCTACTTCATCTAGAACTCCACACAGACGGCAATCTGGAACCGGAGAAAGAGCTCTAGTATTCAAAATTTCCCTGGTCGGTAGGAGATTGAGGGGCCGATTCATGGAACAAACGTGCGCCGAAAATCGTTGCGCAAGCAGGCGCAAGCAGGCGCAAGCGCAAAGAAACAGGCGCACGCGTGCGATTCATGGAAGTCCCTGCGCGTGTCCACCTCGGGATGTGCGCCAAACCCGTGCATGGCGCACAAGTAACTGCAACATCCCGAAAGGCGTGCGCGACGCGCACAGTGAAAGCGCACAACCTCGGCGCATACACCAGAAAGTGGGCGGGACACGGGGCGTAACGCGCGGAATGGGGAACAACGCGCGAAAATAAGGGCGTAACTGGGGATGTACTGCAGGGAAGCAGACGGAACGCCCACACGCACTCGAACCACACGTATTCATGGAATCGAATAGGGCAAAGCCACGCACAGCCAAAGACACGCACAAGCTGAAACACGTCCGCCACACGAAGGCAGGCGGTAGAGTCCCAGCGCATCACAAAAGTGGCAACATACAGCAATTGGGCCTGTGCGAGCGGGGCACGTGTATTGCGGGGGTGCGCGGGAAGCAACACACGCGATCGAGCGGGGTACGTGTATTTCGGGGGCGCGCAGGAAGTGACACACGCGATTGAGCGGGGTACGTGTATTTCGGGGGTGCGCGGGAAGTTACACACGCGATTGAGCGGGGTACGTGTATTTCAGGGGTGCACGGGAAGTTAAACACGCGATTGAGCGGGGTACATGTATATCGGGGGTGCGCGGGAAGTTAAATACGCGATTGAGCGGGGTACGTGTATTTCGGAGGTGCGCGGGAAGTTACACACGCGATTGAGCGAGGTACGTGTATTTCGGGGGTGCGCGGGAAGTTACACACGCGATTGAGCGGGGTACGTGTATTTCGGGGGTGCGCGGGAAGTCACACACGCAATCTCATCAGGGTACGTGTATTTCGGGGTGTGGGGGAAGTATCCCACGCAACATCAGCAGGGTACGTGTATTCCAGGGGTGCGCGGGAAGTTCCACACGCAATTCCATCAGGGTACGTGTATTACAGGGGTGCGCGGGAAGTTCCACACGCAATATCATCAGGGTACGTGTATTACAGGGGTGCGCGGGGAGCAGCACACGTGAATTGCACGTGTGGGTCCTCCCAGGTGTTCCCTCTGCACCCTCCACGGCCCCTGCAGGTGGCTCACACCACAGGGGCCTACCCAGCACATGTCATGCAGGCACCCCATCCACCATGGCCATGCCCACCAGCCAACCCACATGTCAACTTGCACTACTGCCCACCAACCCATGTCCCCCTGCACCCCCAGCCACCAGGGGCACCCTCCCCCAGGCCCCCACCCATGTCTCCCACCACCCCCACCCCCCCAGTCACCAGGGGCAGCCTCCACCAGGCCCCCACCCATGTCTCCCACCACCCCCACCCCCCAGTCACCATGGGCACCTGCCAGCAGGCCCCCACCCATGTCCAACTCATGTTCCCCACCCCCCCACCCCCCAGCACTGTGGGGCACCTGCCAGCATGCCCCCACCCATGTCCAACTCATGTTCCCCACCACCCCCACCCCCCAGCCACCAGGGGCATCCTCCACCAGGCCCCCACCCATGTCTCCCACCACCCTCACCCCCCAGCAGTGCAGGGGCAGCCTCCACCAGGCCCCCACCCATGTCTCACACCACCCCCACCCCCCCAGCAGTGCAGGGGCAGCCACCACCAGGCCCCCACCCATGTCTCCCACCACCCCCACCCCCCAGCAGTGCAGGGGCAGCCTCCACCAGGCCCCCACCCATGTCTCCCACCACCCCCACCCCCCAGTCACTTTGATCGCGTGGAAAAACCTTTACTATGGCATAAGCTAAAAATCGGGAACTGTCCTGAAGACATACTAACTCCAATACAAGCGCTGCATTGCAACACCTCAATGCAAGTCCGACTCAGTCGAGCAGGAGACTTGTCATCAGAAATTAAGAGCTCACGAGGAGTGAAGCAAGGGTGCCCGCTTGCATTAGTACTCTTTTTGGCATACATTGGCGATCTACAAGAAATAGAAAACAAAGTAAATGCCTTTCCGCCAAAATTGGGGTCAACACAGATCGGCCACCTTCTATATGCCGATGACCTAACAATCTTCGACCAGACGGAAATAGGACTCCAGCGCAAGTTGAACGCGTTACAAGCATATGCCATGACCAACCATCTCGAAATTAACATAAGTAAAAGAAAGATCATGATTCTTCGAAATCATGAAAAAAAAGAAAACAAATTCCAGTGGTATTTAGTTAACATAAAAATCGAGATTGTACCAAGGTTCAAATACCTGGGAGTTACCATGGACAGTTCACGGCAGGAGTCCGCCATGCAATTGGAACTACATGCAAAGATCAGGAACCTGGCGGCACAAGCCAAAGCCATTGATACCAAATTTGGGAAATGTTCTCTTGTACCCACTATAAATTACTACAAGATGAAGGTAGTGCCTGCCATTACATATGGAATGGAAGCAATGCCCACGATTCCAAAATAAATATGGGCTAAGCTGGAAGCATTCTTCTGGCGCAAGATGCTAAGACTACCCAATGCCATTCCAGGGGTAGCGATCAGGCGAGAACTGAGTCTACAATCTTTAGAATGTACAGTGATTTGCAATACCATCATGGTATATCGAAAATGCAGATTGACTGACAGCAATAAGATCTTTGCGATGCTACGACATGAAATGGATAACAAAAACTGTGTTATGCTAAAGACCTGGCAAACTGAAAATCAAGCTGTGCTATCAAGAATTATATCAAATGAAGAAGAGCTCATTGCCAATCCATGCAAAATCTTAAGAAAAATAAAAGATGCCGACTGGGCAACAACAATTGAAAATGCAGCTAAACTGAAACTCACTGCCCATCTACCAGTAAATATGTTAAAACGGAATGAACTCCAAAGCTACATAAGACAATTTCCAAGTAAACAAGCTAGGAACCTCATTCTGCGAGCACGTCTCAACCTTTGCAAAACAAATGAGATTCTATATATTCGAGGCCAAGCCCCAACAAATAGCTGCCGCTTCTGTGAAAATAGAACACAACCACCAAAAGAGACTCTAAGGCACCTCCTCATGGAACGCTCTGCCACCGCCTCACTCAGGCAGCAGTACTTATCGCGGATGGCAGGCTTTGACATTTTTCCGGAAGAACACTTATGGTGGTGCAGACTAATTGGTGGGGAAAAGACGATATGGCAATTAGCCCTGGCCAACATGATAGAATCGATTGACAATAATTTGTTAAATGTTAACATCCCCAGCTAGTCTGATAGACTACAGAGATTCTTGCTATTGGCAGCACTAACTTGAGACAAACTCCATACAGCCACTTCTTTTCTCTCACTTGTGCATGCTTTGATGTTGTGTCCCAACCTAGAATATCGCAAGCTTCTTAAAACGTTGAAGTTGAATCATATTGTAAAAATCTTATTTTGATTGAACAATAAAAAAACAAAAAAAAAACACATTGCTGATGATCAACAATTCATATTTGTACATAAATCAATAACACATAAAAAACAAATCATATTCAACCGACAAGTTTAAAAAATTCCTCCCATATATGAAGAGCTGCCAAGGAAATCACCACAGAATCCGCTCTAGACAAAGTGTTCCAGAACTGGTCTGAATTAATTAATCTAAAATCCATACAAATGTTTTCTTAACCTTTTTTATAAAAGCGCTTCATTTTTTCGGCAGGCTGTTAGCACGTCTATTTGTTTCCATGGTCTCGCCACATAGGCAACATAGGCAAACTTCTCGGGGGAGGCCTTGGCAAGCTCCCACATAATCCATTATTTGCAATAAATTAATGCAAAGGCTTAATATAAATTGCTTCAGGGCCTTGGAGAACAGCTTAGCCAAGTAAGAGAATGGAGAGTCTGCCTTAAAACCTTGACTAGCATATTCCATGTATCTAACTATCTTGGATAATTTGTCAATATTTAGGATCCTATCAACAAATGTTTCCTTATTTTTCAACATTACATCTACATTTGGGCTTGACGGTGCATCTTCTAAGGTGATTTCCAAGTTGCACAAATATTCACCAGCTCTGCCAAATATACGTTATTACTCATTGAATAATTACTTCATCCCAGTAGACAACGCAATTAATTAGTGTTAAGTTTACAAGGTAGCATTTTCAAACATAACAGTGTTCTTTCAATCGCCCAGCTTGTAATGACAGAGGTAAGTCCATACTGTAGCCTAAGTGCCTCTACTGGGGGTATTACACTTCTCAATATTTTTCTTTCAATTTTGTTCAGCCACCAAACGTGGGTATAGGGCAGAACTGCTAACCCATACAATAAGCTAAGTTCTATACTCACCTTGTAAATCTCTAACAGGGCAGTAATGTTATGTCCTCCATTTTATCCACATATTGTTTGCAGCGGACCATTTCCTCCAAATACGTGGTATGCAAATATCTGCATAATATACTAAACTGTTTTTTTTTTATGTGGAAACCCAGATAGCAGTATTGCGCATGCACTCTAAAATGTGTCCATTAAGTTTCCAAATAAATGTGGGTTTCTCTGAGTTAGTACCAGTCAAAATCATTATCTTGATCTTTATAGAATTAACAGACATATGGTTTCTTTTTACATACAGTGGCAGCGCAATAATTGATCTTTGTATTCCTATACATGTTAAATCAAATAGGACTGTGTCATCCCCATATGCAAGCCAATTTATGGGAACACTGTTTACTTTTGGAGGAAAAGTCTGAATTGTGTTTAAAGCGTCAGGAAAGTGTGCCATATACAAATTATATTGGATGAGAGCTAACCCACATCCCTGTTTCAGACCACGATTTGTCCTACAGAGGCTTGATATTATTCCTCTCTGGTCTAAACGCATTGAGACCGATGTATGTGAGTACAGTCCCTTAATGTAATACAGCAAACGGGAATCAGTACCCTACTTTGTAAGTTTCTCCCACAACAGTGGGCGTGACACACTATCAAAGGCCCAGCAGTACTCTACATAGCAGCAATAAAGGTTTTTCTTCCCTAAACCCAATTTTGACTCTGCCATGAGATGTTGAATCACCAGAATAGTATTCATGGTTCCAGTTTGAAATGGTTTCAAGAGAACTTTCTCATTGGCCCACTTTGTTATTTTTTTAATAGTATGGTGGTGAATATTTTCTGGCTGGAGTCTTGCATCGCTAATAAACGATAATTTGCAGGGTTCAATTTAGGGCCCTTTTTAAAGATGGGGATAATTATAGTTTCCTGCCATGCCTTATTTACTTTTCCTGTGGTTTCAATCGACCTAAAAACTTTAAAGAGGATCTCCTACCAGAGTTTTGGGTCTTCCTTCTACAGGATGATAGCTTTCCCATCTGGGCTCGGTGCACAAATAGATTTCAGTTTGGCTATGATGTTTCTAACATCCTCTACATCAGGATCCATATAGGTATTGCTGCTTCATACCTTCCAAGGGTTATCCAATGATTAAGCATCCTTGCTGTTATAGTACATTTCCTTAATATAATTAGACCATATTGTGGCACTAATTTGATTTTAACTCCATTGAATTAGAAGTTTTGCTCTTATTAAAATAATGCTAGAATTTCCTTTTATTTTGGGTTTTAAGTAGGCTAAGAAATAGTAACCACTTAACATTTTTTGGGAGTATTTATGTTGGCATAGCAATTTTTATAACCTGTTCTCAAATTTGTTAACTGAGCACTTTTTAAAAACTCTGTCAAAAGAGCAAATCCCTGTGCACACTAGCCCTCGCACTCCTAAGGGCAACCTTCTCTTTATGGATAAAAATGTCAAAGGGATTAGTATGTAAGTTAATGTATTTGCCCGGAGATTTGGCCTTCTCTAATCCTGTGCAAGTTTTTATTTTGTGCAACAGTGTGTCCAACTGTCATTCATTTTGTTCCAATTGAGGCAGCAATTTTTCACAATCAATCTTTAACTGGCCATTTATTTCTTTAACTTTGGCTCTTGTCCATCCAAGGCGGTTACCCTGGTTATTAAGGTTAAAGGCTCCTCTGACAAGGTTAGGCCTAGCTAGCGTGGGAATGCTGATGTGCCAGGACAGAACTTTATGGTCACTCACCTCATTTTCCTACAACCCAATAGGGTGATGATTGTCAATCTTATCTGAATTGACAATTACATAATCTTATATGGGAGTGGCAAATTCCATTTGACCATGTGCCAGATCCTGTGGACAGATCTTTCGCCTCATAAATTAGGATTTCCAAATCAAATGCCTTCATTAACTGCTGCCAATTCTGTGCTTGGATGCACAATTCTGTTGCATTTCTCACATTCAAGTCCCCTGCAATCATAATACCTCAACTGGGGTTTTGTTGAGCCCATTGCAGTAATAGCTCCCTGATTATTTTAAAATGTTATCAGTAAAAAGGCCCGTAGGTGGGTTGTAAACATTAAGAATGAGAATCTTCTCCTGTGAGGGAGCAGACGTCTGGAGTACTACTGAGAGGACATAATGGGAGCTACTAGGGCCCACATAAGCCTGCACTGACAAGTTAACCCGATAACAAATAGACAACCCCCCACTGGCTCTACCTTTGTTAGAGGGGACCGCATGACTATGCAATATGGCAAATCCATCGATGTAGAATGGTTGTAGAGTCCAAGTTTCTTGAAGGAAGAAGAGGTCTGCACCAGATTTAAAATGCAAATCCCACAGTAATTTGTCAGTTAGAACCTCCTTGCACTGATTCTGGCATCCAGTGGTAAATATTCTGCTCTTCCGTCACTGGAAAGGCAGAAGTCATAAGCACCGATTTCTCAGATTTTTTTTATCACATTTGCCAAGGCCCCGAAAATATTCAAGAGGCTGAACTATATTTGTTGCTATTCTGCACACAGTAAGGGATACGCCCAATGATTCCAGCAGTGAGTCTATGTTTGCTCTAACCAATGCAACCATCAACGGTGAAGAAAACCCAGCCTAGGCAACTCAATCCTGGTAATGTCTCGTGAGGTAATTATCCTTAGTTGATTAATTTTACCAAACAGTGCCAACAGATATGACGATTCAACATTGTTGAACTTTTCTCCTGGATCATAACCCATCTTCCCAAGGTTACTAGATCTTCTTCCATCATCAAGGTGCTCTTAAGTATGCCAGGCATGGAACTAGCCACTGCCTGTCAGGAACTGGAGATTGTGGAAGCGCTGGAGGCTATGATCAGCGCGCGCTCCAGTCCTCACCCAAGATGGCCGCTGCATCTTTAAGAGGCTGGCTCCTCCCACAAGCCGATGCATTGTATCTGTTAGTCAACGCTCGGTTCGTGTGGTGGAGTTTCTTCTGTGGATCCTTCCGTGCCTACAGTGAACTTACTGACACCCTTGAATCCTACCTTAGTCTCCCTCCTCCTTCCTGCCCATTCCTCTTTTGTCTGTTTGTTCCATTTGCTCTCCACCTTATCTTCTTTTTCCTTCTACTCACGGTGCCTTGGCGCCGCCTGGTTCTGTGCCTTTGCCCTTAGTTTGTCTTTCTTAGCTCCCGTTCCATTCGCTACTCTGCCTTTCCTTTAATATTTCATTTTGAATTGTAGGCGCCGGTATTCCATACTTCCACCGGCGCTGCCTTTGCCTTTCACTTGTTGGGTCCCTGTTGCTCAGACTACACCCTGGAAACCTTTTTCTCTTGCATTATTGGACTATATCCGTATACATTTCTATTTCCTTTCAGTCCGCCTTTCACAACCTGCTCAGGATATTCTTTTCGTCCTAATCCCATTTATTTCCATCTTCTGTGACTTATCACGTGGTGTTGCCTTTTCTCCTTATAATCCTTTACTCATCTCAGCATTCAATTTGGAGAACGTCTGGTATTCTCTTCCATTTATACTCCCTACAGTCTGGACAATTGTGGAATCAGACATCTATTCAACCAGCATTCCTTTTTGTTGTGGAGCAAACAACGCCTTCATTGTAGATTGAGAGGAACCAACTGTCCCCCATCTGAGCCCATTCGGAAACAGGGTTTTTTCTGCATTCGTACTTTTTCCTTGGAAATTAGGACTGGCCCTCTGGGGATCCCCGAGGTCAGAGTTACATCTCTGCCAAGGTGGCCTCCGGAGGGGCCAGACCCTACCTACACGATAAGAAGGTCCGAACTACAAAGGACAAGACTCCCTCAAGGAGAAGGGATCAGAAGAAGCCAGAGGCCAACCTTAAAGAATCCTTCCCAGAAGAATCAGGTGAGGAGTTGGGGGAGGAAGCCTCGGTTCTTGACACTGCCTTGCCATTTGGCTAAGGAGTGAGGCCAACAGAATTTGGGATCAAAGTTGCCTTAGGTATTGCTTTTCCTGAGCGTACTTCAACCAATTGAGTATTAAACCCCTTCAATGTAGTTTGAATAGTCTTCGTGAATAGTGGAAAATTGGGCATGTTAGATGTTGCCACCTGATCTTGCCCCCAGTTGGCCGTGGGGCCATTAAGTCTTGTGCTCCTCATGGTACCATCAGGCAACTGATTCCTGAAAGAATAGCTTTTCCTTGACTTTTCCTTGGGCTTCTTTCCTTTAAGTACTTTCCTCCCTTAACCACCTTCTTCGGTCCCAATCTGGTGTTTCAATGAGGAGAGGGAGGACTCCTATAAACGAGATGAGGCCTCCTTAAATGGAATGAATATTTTCTCATACTCCCAGTCCAACAGATCCATCGATGATGTAATAAGCTGCACTTGATTACTCGTAGAAGGTATCGGAGAATCAAGAGAATCAACAGTCAGATTATCCACAAACTTGCAAACTCTCCCCGATTGGGTTGAATCCCCCTGGGCCAAACTACATTTCAGTGCACCTTTTATAGAGTTTGATACAGGTTCCTGTACTTTGCTTGAGGCCACATGCTATAAAACTACATCAGTTAATGTGGCCACCATTTCTTTCAAGACTACTTGGCCCTCATATAGTTTTGCCATAGATAATTCCATCAAAACGAATTTATTCATAATTAAGAGTTCACTATTGTCTTTACTGATATGTATTTATTTGTTCATGCTCTTCTCCAACATCTCTTTTTGATCGAGCAATTTGTTGAAATATACCAGAGAATTTTTTACTCCTACCTTTGTTAGGGAGAGAAAGGGATGTCTCATTTTCAGGTATTTCACTTGATTTATAAAACAATACCTGACGAAATATATAAATCATAAAGAAATAAAGAAACGTCATCAAACAAAGTGCAACTAGAAGAAGCAATGCCATATTATTCAAATACCACATAATCTCTTGTGGAGTAGCTGATCAGCTATTCAGTTTATTCACCTTCACTTATTTTTTCAATTTTATGTTTGGCAGTATCAAATACTTGAATAAAATAGCAACAACAATTCTGCAAACAATAGGACCGTTTTTAGGTTCTCAAAAAATGTAGCAGCATCCACTTGTTATCTTACTAAAGCCGGATAAGACTGAAGAAGATAGGTGTACAGTACATTCAGAAAAGTGTGTAACAATACAATTCCGGGCTTCATGAAAATATATATACAGATATAGTATTGCTTTGTTGTTGACTCATTGTTCTGATATCACTGTAATATCTCAAGTAGTGTAAAGTGTGCTCTGTAATTGTTATTCCTCATGGTTGTCGTATAGTCTGTTTTGAGTTTTAATTGACAAAAAGTTTCTTCGAATGGGGGCAAGTCCATTCACTTCTTACTTAAACCTTTCGGGAGTGTCTATTCATTCCAGAATGTTTTTCTTTAATCTGTGAATTCTTTATCCTTTTATTTGGTAAACAATATGGTCTGCATTCGCAGAACTTGTTCTCTTGCTTCGCAGTCAACGGGTGTCGGGGGGGTTGGGCTCTCTCTTTTGTAGATCTTCACATCAGTCAGGTGTAGCCAGGCTCTTCTTCCCTTTAGTTTGACAGCTGTGGGTGTGACCTCTTCTACTAAGTACGGTCCATCGAAATGGGGCTTATTCCAGGTACACACAAAACTTTGTGCTAACACCTGGGCCCTGGGTTACAAACTAGGCTGCTTGAGTAAAGTGTGAATATCGCTGGGTTGGCTATCTTCTTCAATCTTCTTCGACCCTTCCCTCTGATGTTTGATCTGTTGAGAAATTAAAGAGAAACTAGCGGTCATATTTGTTAAATAATCATGCATTTTATCACCCAAACCCTTTGCTACACTCTGGGAATCAGTTTCCACTCGAGTGAAAAGAGAAAGGGAGAAAGGGGGATTCTCATTCGACATCCAGTCACCATCTTATGTGGAGTCAGGTGGTGGAACCCGGCTGGTTCCTCAGAGCAAACAAAGCAAGGGGCAGACAATGCAGCCACCCCTTCTTCAGCGTAATTTTAATCTTAGCTATCCTCTCCTTAAGAAATCTGTTTAATCATTCACAAATTCCAATCACCTGTGGGTGATAGGCAGACGTATGCTTTATGCCTAACAGGAGAACTATCTGCTTGAACAAATCATTTACAAAATGTGGTTCGTTGTCAGACCATAGGACTTCGCACACACCCCATCTTGGAAATACTTTGTGCACGAGAAACTTTGCAGCACATGCAGCATCGGGGTGTGTGCATGGAACCGCCTCAATCCATTTGGAAAAGGGACATATTACACCCGCTATGTATCTATAGCCACTGCATACTTGCAACATATCCACATAATCTATATATAGACACTGAAAAGGACCAATAGGCCTTGGGATTGCTCTTCTAACTGTTCTTAAGGTGTGTCTTGTTGTGAATTTTTAACAAACAATGCAATCTACAATAAATTGTGCCAAGCCGGTTGCGTGGAGGAAACCCCTCCTTTTCCAATGTGACAATTCTTTGTGTACGGTTGACGTCACATAGGCGGAGTCAGAATACACTGTCACTTCCTCATCCTCGTATCTCTGGAGTGCAGAGATAAGTGCCACTAACTCTGCAGCCTGTGCTGAACAGTGCTAAGGCAGTCTCACCCTTGTCACTACCTCAAATTCACCATCCTGATTAAATTTCATTACTGCCGACCGAGTATGCCTTTCGCCAGTTGTTTGTTCAATTTTTGAAGAACCTTCAATAAATAGAACCTCCTTCCATGCAAAATAATTTTCTCTAACATTTTTATTTTTGTATTTTATTGAATTTATATAGCGTTTTAATCCAAAAAGGTTTACAAGAGTAACAATCAAGGTACAGCAAGCATTAAGTAACAATTGAATTGAACCAGAAAATAGTACAAAAACAATTTACATTATAGAAGAGGAATGAAGAGCAGGGAGGGACCAAGGTGTGAGAGGAAGTAGGAGGTATGAGCAGTGGTGAGAGCATAAGTAAGAGGTTGTAAGGGAGAAGGAAGGAAGAGATGAGGATTAGAAAAGTGCAGGAAGTGGGGTAGGAGGGAGTAGTGAGAAAGGAGAGGGAGAGGTGTAACAGAAGTAGGAAACAGAGTAGGAGGTGTGGATAGAAGTAGTAGCAGAAGTAAGAGAGGAAGCAAAGAGTTTTATGGAGGTGAATGGAAGAGATAGGATTTTAGAGAGGTACGGAAGTTAGGGATGGAGGGAGTAGAGCGGATGGAGAGGGGGAGGCGGTTCCAGTGGAAAGGGGTGAACAGTTGGAAAGAGCAGAAGCGGGAAGGGGCACAGGGTGGTGGGGGAGGAGAGAGTAGGAAGAGATCAGCAGAGCGGAGAGAACGAGAAGGAGTATAGAAAGTGAGGAGGGAGGAAAGGTGGGGGGGCAAGATTCATAGAGGGATTTGAAGACTAGACAGAGGAACTTGAATTTAAGCTGGGAGTGGAATGGGAGCCAACCTAGAGAGGTGAGAGAAGAGGAGATGGAGTCATGAGGAGAGAGAAGGCAAAGAGAGCGGATGGGAGAGTGGTACACAGATTTGAGTGGGGAGAGGTGAGAGGAGGGGAGTCCAAAGAAAAGAGTAGAGCAGTAGAAAAGCCTTTCTGCATAGGTTGTACAATCATGGATATAATCCTCTTTGTCTACTTATTCTGCTAGAAATGTCGCTGGATTCACTGCTCTGAGTCTAACAATTTTAATTGCTGGGTTGAAATAAATTACCTCATAGTCTGATACTCTTTGTGTAGTCAATCTACTTTTAGGTTTCTCTAAAATAGCAAATAAGGAGTGCTCGACAAATAACGTCATTGAGCACCCGATTGTAATACTTGCAGCCTTTTCAATCGCAAATGCAGCAGCAGCTAAAGATTGTTCCCAAGTGTAATGACCCTGCATTACTGGGTCTAAAATCCCACTGTAATATGCTAGTTGTTTGTGCCCATGTCCAAAAGTTGTTTTCTGTGTCAAAACTGCAGTCATCACTACACCATTGGAGTGCAAAAATAAAGAGAATTCTTCATTGTAATATTGAATTCCTAGCACAGGGGCTGTACAAATCGCCTGTTTTAATTCTTCAAATCCCTCAGTCATTTCCTCTGTCCATATTATGTTTTTCTTGTCTACCTGTGCTTCCTTAGGTCCCTTTAAAAGTGGTTGAATATATGTGCTGTAATCAAAAACCCATGCCCTAAAATAATTGCATAGGCCTTAAACAGTTACTTTTCTCCCCTCTTGAGAGATCAACTGTCCTATGTATAGGCCCTCTTCCTGACAATATTATAATTTCTCCTTGTCCACTTCATATCCTTTCTCTGCTAATAAAGTCATGGGCTGAACTGAGACTTTTCTGCATCTTTCTTCTGTCTCACGGCACATTAAAATGTCATCCACGCATTGAATTATTGAACTCTCAACCAGTACATTACCCAGATCCATTTGGAGGACTCTGTTAAAGATTGAAGGGTGACTCAATACTCCTGGGGCAAACAAGTATATTCCAGGTGGGAATTTCTATATGAAAATGAAGTCAGATCCTGTGAGTCCTCATGGAGGGAAATTTAAATCTATTACAGTAAAATACTTGGCTGTTGGTGGGATATTACATAATATTGTAGCTGGGTTCAGAGCCAGAGAAAACTCTACTTCAACAATATTATTTAGAGGACGGAGGTCCTGAATAAATTTCCATGACCCCCCTTTCGATTTCTTCACAGGGTACAGAACCGTGTTGCACAGAGAGCTTCACGGTACCAATATTCCTTGCTTCATTAAAGTGGAATGGTTTCAAATATGCCCTCATCAGTTTCTCTAAAAATGGGAAACTATTTTGCTCATGGCAAGATAGCTCCAGGCTTGAGCTTAATTTTAACTGCTCCTACCCCTTTCAGTAGACCTACGTCATAAGGACTTCTAGTCCACAAAATGCTTGGTACCATTTCTAAATCCACCTGAAAGTATGACGGTTTCTGTCTCATTAATGCCATCCCATGTGGGATGTCTCTGTTCTCTACTTTAATCCAATAGGAAAGGCTTGTGAAAAATACCAATTCATCGTCTGAATAATCGCCTCTGAATAATTCATCATCTGTCAAACCTGTCAATCTGTATCCTTCCCTGAGAGCTATTACTGCTCTCCATCCTTTTCCTTTGTCATCTGTCCCATGAACAAACACCCTTACCTCTCCACTGCTGCTACCAACTCTAGAGGAATTATCTGCTTGCCTTCACTATCCATAGGTATTTCTGGCCTGAACAAAAATTCATCTGGTATTTTCAATATTTTACCCACTGGTCTGGGGAGCCATGTCAACAGGACAGTTACTCCATACAAAAATATTTCTGGATCTAGAAGAACTCCTCTCAATGCCTTATGTTTTGCAAATGCTAATATAAGTTATTTTACATTCATCAGATGTATTCCTGGAGTAGAACACACAATCCCTTTGTCTGTAAAAGATATTGTCATGTATAGTTTTGTCATTAAGTCCTGCCCTAATATGTTAACTGGCGTTTGTCGGGAGAACAACAGTGGCATAGATACATTATATTCCCTTATAGAAATTGGTAACTTATCAGTGAAAGGAACTAAAGGTACCACAGAATATCCCTGCGCATTCATGGCAATGCTAGTCATTAGGTATTTACCCTGTCGAACACAGGAACAAGTCGCTCCACTGTCTACAAGAAACACAAAATGTCTTGCCTCCTATCGTCACCCTGACCCTTCGTTCCTCTTGGGGGTCTGGTGTCACTGATAGTACTGAATACTACAGGTAATTCTGTGGGCTGTACTATTGTGGGTGTAAGTTCATCCCAGTACCTGTGAAAGGATTCTACCATGGTCACACTCCCTATCCTGGGTGTAGCTGCCTGTGGAGTCCCTGTATTTGTGTTCTATTGTGGTGCTACTGTTTGCTGAGTCTGTGTTTGCTGGGTTTGTATAGGTGCTAGCTGCAAAATACCCTTGTGGCATTTACCCCTGTGCTGGGCTTTGTTGTATTTGCTGTATTTGCTGCGTATGTGTATGATTCTGTATGTGATCTTGGGCATAATATTCTTGTGGTTCTGGGTTATACTGTGGAAAGTAGCCCATCCCCCCTCTTGGAGTCTGCCAGTTTTATCTGCCTCTTATTCTGCTCCTACATGTTTGGGCTATATGGCCCACTCTCCCACAATTCCAACATTGCTGCGGCTGTCCTAGATCAAAGCCTCCTCCTCCTCATTGGGAGTACTGAAATCCCCTTCACCCTCCTCTGAATGCATTCCTTCTTCCTCTGGGCCAAAAGTTATATCCACCTTGATTCATAGCATACCCCATATTAACTCCCTCTACTGACTAAACCCTTTGTTCTACCACACTTTCGCCACTTGGCAAATCTGCTCCTTTTATGGCAAACTTCGACAATTCTTTCTATACAAACTTAGCTTCCTCTTGCTCCCTACCTTTAGCTTTTTTCTTGTTTTTCTTTTGCAAAAATCGACAACGATGTACAATAGTAATTTGTATTTTTGGCCAAGGTTTTACCTCCATTCTTACCTGCTTCTTCATCTGCCTTTGCACTGGCTCAGGCAGTCCCTGACATAAAATGTGGTAAAATAATGCCACATTTTGTCTGACGGTTCACGAGTCTCATGCCTCTAGCATTCTTGAATCTCTTGAATAAAGGCAACAGGGTCCTCATCCTCCCCCATTTTCCTAGTCATAATTGCACCCTTGTCTGATGTGTCGGATGTCGGAATACTGGCTCCAAGTACTGTCCATACATCCGCTCTACAATTGTTAAATGCAGCTTCGTCGTGTGTCGTATTTTGTGCTGTTACACTCACATACCCTACTCCATTCCAAATGTAATGGGCTCTCTCCCTTAAAACGCAACCAATAGGCCTTTTATGTCACCCACTGCTAACATTATTCCCGCAGTCATTCATTCTAACCAAATCCATTTTCCCACGCCTGCCGTCAAACTAGGCAATTTACACTTAAAATGTTCCTTATCTATCTGTGTCCATGGAATACATTGTGGTCGTCCTCCCACTTTCTCTAATAATGGGAATTGTGAAAACCCTTGCCCATGATCATACCCACCTACACTCTTCATTCTCTAGCTGGGGCTAGTTTCACTTGTCTGTCTTTGGCCTGGCAGTGACCTTAATCGGCTCACATATTGCAGGGATGTATCCCCTGCACTGCGCAATAGTGTTAGTGGTTATTCAGAATATAATGTTGGTTACAGTGTATTTTCTTTACGGTCTTTTAAATCTGGCCATTTTACCCCTTTTGCCATGCATGGGTCTATTGAAAGTCTGCATGCACCTTCTCTTTGTGCCCTGTCATTTTGTTCCCTCTCTTCATCTGACATCATTATACCCCAACTCATATGACTATCGTCTATCGTCCCTTTCCTCATCATCAAGATCCAACCCATTTAAGGATAATCCCTTATGTTCATCAGCCACTGTGTCCCCCAGTCTGCTTCCTGCTCCTTTGGGCAATGACCCATCATTATTTCCCTTAGTTTTGTAACCAGCCTTGTCGCTCATTTGTCTATATAGATCTTCAATCCTTTTCGCTATGTCTTCCGCTGTGTGCTCATCAGCCGATGTCTGTTTTATTGGTATTCCCGGAAGCTCCCTCTGGGACTGCTGTGATCCTTCCTCTTCTTCCCACTGTTTTCGTGCTTCAATTGGCACCATACATAGGTTAACCAAATAGTCTATTTCACCGTCCTTATGCTCCCTGCTCCTTCTCATTTCCTCTTCCCTTTTCTTCATTTCTCTATTCCTTTTTTCTTCTCCTCTATTCTTTCATTCTCTTTCTTTGGCTCCTCATACCTTCTTCGTTCTTCCATTTGTTTCCTCTCTCTCTCTCTCTCTCTCTCCCACCCCCTTTCTCCTCTTTGTATGCTTTTTCTTGTTCCTTCTCATTCTCTTCCCATTCTTCTTTCTTCCCCTCTATGATGCTGTTGATGCCCTCCCCATCTAACTTAAGTAATATCTGTCCTCCCATCCATTCGTTTTGCACTACAATACCTTACTTGACTCTGTCCTTCACCTCCTTTTGTCTATTGGCTTCCTCCTCTATTACTATCTGTTTAATCCTTTGTTCGCCACGCTCCTTATATTCATCGAGTGTCGATATAACTTTTTGTTCCTTAACCTTACTTTCTTGCATACTGTCTTCACTATTATAAGTGGGAGGTGCGTATAATGGATTAACATAACCCACCGCTGCCTTCAGTTCCTTAATGGGATAAATTCCCTGTTTCTCTTCCATGACACTATTAATTTTGGGAGCAGTGAGAGGAGCCGAGGGTGTTACGTCCTCCTCCTTAAGCTGATTAAGCATCCACTCCTTGTGTGCCAGGTCTTCCTTCTCATTCTGATACATTTTCCACAATTCTAAAATGGCTAACCTTTTCTGCAATTGTTTCGCCTTGTAAGTAGCATGCAAAAAGTGTTGTCATATGTCGCAACACTATTTTTGAAAGCGAAACTCCTTGAGGCCACAGTACTAGTGCTTTATACGATGTATCCTTAAACCACACCTCGTGATACTGTCTTATCATAGCTGTCTAGCCTCGTAATCTCCTACATAAGGTTAAGAGAGTTGTATCTCTCCTAATGACAAGTCAATTTCCAATGTCGATACTTATCAGGTTCCTAAAACACTTATGAGACAAAATTTGGACAAGCACCCTCAATCGCTGCCCTTTATCATAACAAGACCAATATTTATAACCAGTTTTAGAATCTCTATGATATTGTTTCTCTTTGTTTCTTTATTTTTAATGTTATTGTTTCTCGCCTGCTGATTGTTTGATTATTGCCACTGTAAGAACCTTTGATTTATATCTTTAGTATTTATTTTTAATTCATACCCTTCTCTGATTGACTTCAATCCCTTGATCTTAAGGCCTGCTAATTAATTGTATTACTATCATTTTATGTTTCTTAGTTTATGCACAATAAAAGATTTAATTTTATGAGCAAATGTTTCTCAAGTCAGTAAGCGCCTGAGAAAAAGAATTAATCTTTAGATCCCATGAATAATACAAAAATGATGTATTCATAAATGGAACGGTGAAATATTTTGTCTTAGAGATTATTTTGGACTCCTTAGAATTTCAATCAATCGCAATTCATTCATGATACTCAAAAACACTGTCAATGGCCCACATTGTTGGGTTTAATGTCTTTTGTTGTCTCTACACGTGTTTCACCACCTCAATGTGGCTCTTCAGGAGGAATTGACTTATTATATAGAGTTGCTATTTGGGTGTAGAATCATTGGCAAATCAACTATTCAAAATTGCCATATCTTGACCACTACGGTCCACTCCAAACCCAAGGCCCACCCCCTCTCTATGGATAGGCCCTTGGAGTTATGTAGTTGAAATGATGGGATGGGTGAATCCACCCTCTGGAGTTTTCAATGTACACTTTCCAATGTTTCACATAAAAAGTAACTATGTGGCAACTTTCTTTATTTTACACATAAACCTAACAACATATATATTTTTGGGTTCCTCTAATCATGCCTCTCGTAATGAACTAACTCCAGTCTCGGCAGCTAGTTGCAGGTGCAAACAGCCATTTTTGTACATAAATTATAATAGTTATGAATGTGCCATTTTTCTAACCAGATAACTACTTAATTGATCACATACCTGAATCTCTGGTTTTTGACCTTTTCTGGGGAGTTAAAAGCACATTTCCTGTCCACCAAAGTCGAATTTTGATAAGGGTTCCATCAATATGTAGGCCTGTTCATCAGCTTTCCAGTTATACTTGAACCATTACAGTGTGACTTAATATTCTTGAGAAAATGAACAACTATACTCGTCCATTTAAACAAATGGGAATCTTCAAACATATAAGCAGATCCTGACTTTCATTTTAAAGTTAAGTTTAACTTCTCCTCACAGCATCTGCTCCGGACTATGCTGCTCCATTGTTGATTTTGGCCTGCAATTACCCCATCAGCTTTTCTTCTCTCAGGGCTAATGGTCATCCTGTTGCTTATCACAGAAAACAGACCCCAATAAAATGACTTCCTGTTACTTTTGCGTAGTTTTGAATAGAAACTAAGCCCTTCTCAGGAAATAGAAACTTAAAATCATGCTTCTAGAAGTAGACACTTACATTTGTGAAGGTTATTTTTCCTTGGGCACATGAGGCCTTTTTAATATAATTGAACCTTGCCCCCACTTGTTCATTTTCTCATCATGATATGTTCATTTTGACAAGGGAAATTTTAACTGCATGTGTTTATTATTTCAGCTGAAAAATACACCCACCGTCATTATCACACTTTATGTGTTTGCAAATGTCATGCTTTCCATGCAGAATATGTTTTTAATATTTCTTGGCTTTATCAATCACATGCAAGGCCCAATCAGTAAGTAGATTTCTCTTTATTTAAAACAGCATGATGATATGTGGCAGGTTCCAATGACATACTTCCTTTTCAGTTTGGCATTCATCTCTGCATGTTTTCAATGCCCTGCAATGTTTATGCCCAACGTGGCTAAAGGCAGTTTCCTCCCCAGTTGAACGGGGCCATGAAGGCTGTGTTCAAGCTCATAGAGCAAGAGCCTACACGGTCATTGATTCCCCTATAGCAGCATTGCATGTGTACTTTTGCAAGGCACATGGCACCCAGGCTATAGGTGATATAGCCCCCACTGTCCTTATTTCTCCTACAGCCACATTGCCTGTGTACTTTTGCAAGGCATACAGCAACCCTGCTATGCTTTGGAATACACTGCCGAAAGCCATGCGTGTGAAAAGAAATTTGCTGTGCTTTGGCAAACAGCTTGAAATCATTATCTATGAATAGTAAGTACTTTGCACCCTGCCCTCTTTGCTCTTGTTCAATCCTCTGTTCTGCTGTCCTTCCTCTTCTTCTATGCACCCTGATGCGTGCGGGCTTCGGTGCATTATAAGTAAACAAATAAATAAAATATAGGAGATATGAGGACCATGAGGGCTCTCTGTTCAAGCTGATAGAACAGACCCCCCACAGTCCTTGTTTGTACTACAGCATTGCATATGTACTTTTGCAAGGCACACAGCACCCCTGCTGTATCTCTCTCTCCCTATCTATCTCTCTATCCCCATCTGTATATAGCTCTTTTGATCTCTCCCTCTCGCTCTATCTATATCTACCTATCTCTCTCTATCTCTAGGGTTCTATATCCATTTATCTCTCTATTTCTCCCTCTCCCACTCTATTTATCTCTCCCTCTCTTTCTCACTGTATATATATATACACCAAACCTGTATCTCTCTATCTCTCGCTTTATCTCTCTAATTTTCTATCGCTATCTCTCTCTATCTTTATCTCTCTATCTCTACCTGTCTGCCTAGCTATCTTTCCCTCTATACATATATATCTCCGTCTATCTCACTCCTCTATCTATATCACTCCTCTATCTTTATCTCTATCCCTCTCTCTCTCTCTCTCTCTATATATATATATATATATATATATATATATATATATATATATATTCATCCATATCTATCTTTCAATATCAATCTTGATCCCCAGTTATCTCTCCGTATCTATCGCTATCTCTTTATCCCAATCTCTCTCTCTGTTTCTCTCTCACTTTCTCTCTCTCATCTCTCTCTATCTGTCAATATCTAGCTCTCTCTCTAGCCCTCTCTATATCTATCCCTCTATTTTTCTCTCTCTTAATCTCTTTATCTTCCCCTATCTATCACTATCTCCCAATCTATCACTTTTGATCTATCCCTATCTCTCTCCAGCTATTTCTATCTCCCTTTCTATGGATATCTATCCCTATGTTTCTCTGTCTTTCTCTCGCTCTATCTCTATATATCTCCCTATTTCTATCTATCTCTAAGTCCACAGAAAGTGAATAACTTAATTGGAGTTGTAAAGGTGCTACTGGTGTAATAAAAATGTCTTTTAACCAGGTGTGAATTCAACCACTCAATTTATAAGCACTATGCAGGTCCTGCACTGAAGTCCTGTTAAAAACAAGCATTGCTAAAGCCAACAGTCTTAACCTGTGTATAGGTATTAGGCATTTTCAAGGCACTAATATTATATGCCCAGGTACTCACCCTATTTTGTAGCTCCTACCATCAATGGTCAAGCATAACAACTACTAGAGTGCCTGGCAAATGCCTTCACAAAATCCCAAACTGTTGGCATAGCCAATCTCTGTTTTTAAACGTTCATGTCACGTGTGCCTCTTCTGCAAATCTGCAGCCCACATTGTCTTTTGTTCCTATTGGATGCAAACTCTAATGATACTACTTGCATCTACTTTTGTATAGAAGAAAACACTGCTGAGATGCTCCAAATGTCCAGCTTTCCTGTATAGATTTGCTGCCTACATTTTAACACTTCCATTCACAAGAAGCTACTGCTTTCTGATTGCTTACCTGCATTCCTAGAGTAAGGGGTGAAGGTTTTTTTGAATTTTGCTGTTAAGTTCATTTTTGTACTGCAGTACATGCGACAGAGGTTTGTTAGAAGATACCTTGCCTATTCCCTTGCCATAGCAGGGGCATGTCAAGGGTTGTGACGACACTGGGATGTCACACTGTAAAGAGAACACTTTCACCAACTGTGCCACGTTATGAGGGACCTTTAAACTGCTAGTTGAGAGAGCGCTGTGAACTTTGCTAAAGCCTGCCATGATAGGCTATTGAAGTCCACAACAGTGAGCATGTTGCTATTGCAGGCCTCGGCAATCTTGGTTTCTGGTTTCCTGCAATTTGCTTAATGTGTAGTGCGTTGAGCTTTGGCTGTTTAAATGATAATGGGTCTCATTACAACCTTGCCCGTGTCTTGGCAGTAGAGACGCCAGGATACCGGCAAAGGTTACCATTTTCGGCACCCGGTCCAGCTGCATTGGCACTGGATTATGGGTGCCGGCGGAGCGGTGTAAATCCCATGAGGGGATTTCCCATCATTACCGCCACTGGCAATGCCGGTGGTGTTAATAACGGCTTTTTTGCCCGGTCGGGCGCCTTGCTTACCTCCAGCATTTAGCTGGAGGTGACCCAGGTGCCCCACCAGCACTCCCATAGTCAGCGGACCGGTAAAGTGCTGGTATTCTCGGCTACCGACACTTTTTTACCAGACCGCCCAACTCAAAATGAGTCCCAATGTTCTTTGTGTGCCAATTGCTTATTTAACACTGGGCTGAGCTGTTGCTGGAAATGACAGTGCTCTCAACATGTTGCTTACACAGGATAATGCTGTTTTCTTATTACGCGTAGTACTCTGCACTATTTTAGGATGACCTGTCATCCCTTGATTTACAACTCACTGTGGCTATGTTTGCTCTCTGACATGCAACCCCTAATTTCTCTTCTAACAGAAATATGTTAAGCAAAAAGAGTGTGAGTGTAGCTTTGCTTTTGCCTTCCCGAATTGAAGTGTAGAAGTGCCATAATGCAGAGTAAAGTGAATCTTAAAGATCTCCTGTGCGTTTTACAATTTCAATTGTACTTTTACGGCTAAAGGTCATTTAACACACAAATAAAGTGTATGGTCACTCGTCCAGCTTGTTCTCAGGGACAACCCTGATGTGTTGGTAGCTCACTGGAGCGGGGACTTCATATGCAAATGCACTTTTATTTATACCACCCAAACACTAGACAAAATTGGGGGTCCTGCCTTCAATGGTCACTCCCAAGATGACACAATGCTGTGCCTACCATCATTACCCACTCATCTAAAGCGTCCCACTAAATTATGAACAGACATGTGTTACAAAGGACAGGTGATAGTGAATTGTGAGGCCCCAAAGTCAGGTGGTGGCGAGAGGTGTCCCCGGCACTGCATCCGCCTGATCACTGGTCTGGCAGTGATGGAGCCTAGTAGGAGCTGCAAGGTCCCCATAAATGAGAGGTCTAGTGTTATCACACATGCGGTTGATGCTTTGCTCTGGTCCTACCTCCACTCACTGGCACCCCTATTACTCACCCCTCATCACCTAGACACGTTAAAGGGAACCACGCTACATCATGAATGATCTTCTGAAGTGAAGTAACATAGTCTTCAGGATATTTTATTATAAGTACTTTATTCATAAACTCGTTAGCCGAACAGCAGCCTTCCCCACGTCTCCAACAGTCTCACCGTTCTCTCTCCTCTCCCATTCTAGAACCTCACGCTACTGCCAGCATTCCATGTAATACAATTATACACACATAACAAGCCCACTACACACCTCCCCCCTTATATATATATATATATATACACACACACACACACACACACACACACACACACACACACACACACACACAATCACACACACACACACACACACACACACACGCACACACCCCCCCAAAACAAATGGGTGTTGGAAAACATGGATGTCTAAGATATCCTGCAGCATACCCTCTAGTCTCCTGAATGTCAAGGATATCCAGTAACATAATCCTCCAGTCTCCTAGGAGTCCACCTTTTCCTCATGGATTTCTTACTCACAGCAATTGCTCTCTCCCTTGTCTCTTCGCTCACCCCCTCAGAACAACCCTGCCTTACCAAATCTCTCAACCTGTCCACTTCTGTCTTCCACTTTCACCACTCTTCCATTGTTGCACTTCCTCCCATCAGCCATCATGAAAAACCGTCTTCACTGAACACGGCTTAGACCACTTCAAGGGACATTTTCTTAAGGACACAGGTAACTTGACCCTCACCACATCACCAACTTTCACTCAGCTTTCTTTAACACTTTTCCTTCTGTCATAATTCATTTTATACATCAATTGCCACTCCTCCACTCATTTCCTCGCTTGCAAGCTGCTGTCGCAAGACCACCTTGCCCTTTTCCTTCAGGACGGGCATAACTTACAATTTGCTTGTCTTCCCTTACTCAATTCAAATGGAGACACTCCCGTGGAGCAATGTAGAATGAATCGATGTGCTTCAATCCTACTGCTAACAAAACTCCCCCAATCTTGGTTATTGGCTCATGCCCAGCTGATACAATCTTTGATGATGTTATTAAATCTTTCAGCAACACCATTGCTCTGTGGGTGATAAATAGAAGTAAATCTATAGTTATTCCCATTTTCTGTCAGATGCTGATGCCTCTCCTTTGATTTAAACTGTACTCCATTATCTGTGATAGTCGCACTGGGATAACCCTCTCTCTTAAACACTTGCTTCATAAAAACAATCACCTCCTTCATCATAATGCTTTTCATAATTTTCACTTCTACCCACTTGGTAGCAAATCTATGAGCATAATACAATATATGTGTACTCCCTTACTCCAAATCGGCCCTGTGATGTCCATACCAACTCTCTCCCAAGGCATACTGGCTACAGCCATCAATGTCATTGGACTCTCTCAAGTAGACAAACTCTTCTTGCTCAAAGAACATGGTACGCAATTTCGAACCACCCTTTCAACTTCCAGATCACAACCCAGCCACCAATACTTGTCTCTAATGCACTGTTTCATTTTCGTGATACCCTGATGACCCTCATGGGCAATCTCCACAATCCTCTTCCTTACTCCTTTAGGGGGAATAATGCTATCACCCCTCATTACAAACTCGCCACACACATGTAATTCTTCTCGCACCATCCGAATTCCTTCCAGGTCCGACCCCATCACTTACTTCTTAGTAATCATCCCTTTCTCTGTATGTTCATCCTTCACCCTCTTCAAACATCCATCGCTTTCCATACTCTCCATACTCTCATTCCACTCACTCTTGACAATAGTCTTTTGCTCTGTAATCAACACGCTATCAGGTTCGTCCTTCACTTCTTCCTAGTAGGATGTCAGTCTTGAAAGACAGTCTGCAGGAATGTTTCTTTTCCCTGGCAGATACTCCGCATTTAGGCGATTCTCTTGAAGAGCCAACACCCATCTCCCAATCCTTGAGGAAACACCATCCAGGCCCTTGTTTTCCAATGTCTCTCTCAGCGGCTTGTGATCAGTTCTGATAGTCAAGGGTGAGCCCCATAAAAATTGCCTGAAGTTACCAATAGCACACTTTATGGCCAGAAGCTCTTTATTGATTGTTGAATAGTTCAGTTCAGCCCCTTTAAGAAGACACGAAGCAAAGGCAGTAATATACTCCTCTTTGACATCAATTTGTGTGAAAACTGCTCCTAGCCCCGTGTTGCTCGCATCAGTGCAAATTAATGTCTTCTTTCCCAGTTTGAAGTTACCAGCGAAGGTGTGTTCTCGAGAGCTGTCTTTATGCCTTCAAATTCTGACATGGACTGTGAGGACCACTGAAAGGTTTCCTTATTCCTTAATAGATACCTCATGTTAATGGTCTTAACTGCAAAGTTCTGTTTAAATATCGCGTTCGGCCATCCCAAGAAGCGATCTTAACTGATCCTTATTGGATGGTTCCACTACAGTTCGGATATTGTTCACCAACTTCTTCTTGACATTTACACCATCAGCTGTTACTGTGTAGGCCAAATGTTCATTTTTCTCTTGATTGAACTTGCACTTTTCTAGACTAAATATGAGACCCTTTCCAATCAACCTGGCCATTACCATTCTCAACCTGTCGTCATGAGTTGACTGGTCTGGGCCAAACACAAGTATATCGCCTTGATCGCATATATCTCCTTCATCATCCTGGAATATTTGATGCATACTTCTCTGTTGAGACCAATCCAAATGGCATCCCGACAAATTGAAAAAGACCTTTCAGAGTGATGAAAGCCGTTAATTGTTTGGAATCATCATGTAGTCTAATTTGATGGTACGCAGATGTGAAATCGAGGGATGAAAATATGCATGCCACACCCAGCAGTGAAAGAGTCTCAGAAGGGGATGATGGTCTGGTACCACGCATCTATTGAGTGATCTCAAGTGAATACGCAGTCTTAACTATCCATTGGGCTTTGCCACTACCACCAAAGACGATACACACTCTGGTGATTCTACTCTTTGTATTATTCCTTCTTGTCCCATTTTTCTTAAGTTGATTTTCACTTGTCCACCAAGAGCGATGGGAATGGATCTCACTTTGTGTACTACAGGCTTTGCTCCTTGAGCCAATCTTATTTTGTGTAAAAACCACTTCAAACACCCAACCCTTTCACTGAAGTGGTGTGGATCTAAGATGTCACAGTCACTGAATAAAACATCTTCTCCATTGGGGTCCAACTTAATACTTAATCACTTTTGATGCAGTCAACTTAACAACGGGATGCTTCCTTTCACTATAAGATACACCTTCCCTTAAATTGAAACTGTGCCATGAACCACCCCAACACCTTGATGTTCATACCCCCCATAGACTTGTGGCTCAATATCAACATCTATCAGGGTGCAATCTGGGAATACTTTTATCCAAATATTCTTTGGCATGCAGGTGTATTTCGTGCCAGAATCTATCATCATGCCCACATAGTGCCCTTCTATGTACACCATGCCCTTGGGAGCATCCATATCTTCTCTTGGTCTTCTTCCACCACTGACATTGCCGCTTCCTCTGCTTGATCATACCATTCTTCAATTATGCTGATAGAATGGGATCTGCAACATTTAGTCAAATGACCCTTCCTCTTACACCTTGTGCATTTTACCACCGTGGCCGTGCATGAGGTACTGCTCACCAGGTGTCCAATTGCATCACACCGATAGCAACATTTCTTGAAGGAACCTTTTGTCTGTTTTGGTACATTGTTTTTTTGTCTTGCTCCTGATCTGTTGTTGGTGACAGTCACAGTGTTTTCATTAGATACATCTAAGAGTTTGGTAGCTTGGGCTTTTTTTCCAAGGCCTTTACACACTTGGATGTGTGTTCCACTTCTTTGGCCACTTCGAGTACTTCATCCAGGGAGGGATCACTTTTCTCCCACAACTTTTCCCTTATCTTGCTGTCCCAACATTCTAGCATGAACTTATCCCTTTACCGTTCGTCAGATTGCTGACCAAAATTACAAGTCCTGGCTAACGCCCTAAGATCTGTGATGCAGGTTTCTACAATCTCTTCCTCCCTTTGTGATCTTTTCATAAATTTGTACCGTTCAAGTATGATGCTCATTTTGGTTTCGTAATGTTTGTCTAATATTTTAATGCATTTCTCATATTCATTAAGTCCATCGGCCTCTTCATCTTACAAGTCAGATAAGTCCTCACATTGTTCTTGACATGCAATTCCCAACCAATGCATCAATAGTGATTTCTTTCTCTCAGCACTGAAATTGGTCCCCCATGTTGCCGCTGCATAGTGCTCAACACATTTTTTTTCATCTCTTGCAGGGAGTAGGGGGATCCTCTGGATTTGGCAGAAAAGTAACAGGGGTAGTGATATTTTGTAGCATGGTTGTCATCCTTCCTTGATTACCCCCCCAATCCTGATGGTGTCTCATCCTCTTTGTTTATTTTTTATTTAAATGTTGTGTGTATGGATGGTGCACTGTTGAACTTGACCACTATTGTGCAAATGAATACAAATAAATCAGATCATACTCTTCTTCTTTTTTCCCTGCCCTATGGTGTTGCAAGGTTTGCTCTCATTCTCTTCATGGGGCTCAAGACATGCTGAGAGAGACTGTTTATCTGTTGGTTGGCAACAGTTCCGTAGTAATGCACTGGATGCAGGGACGTGCATAGTGTAGTGTAGGGGATTTGAGGTCCTTTTCTCTAATGATAAGCACTCGAGCTTACTTCCTTATGCATCGAAACAATAATATATTTTGGAGGCAATAAGTAACATTTATCGGTGGGGATGCTGCAGGGAGGGGTTGCTCCTTGGAGGACGGCATGCTTCGCCCTTACCGGCCTGAAGATGAAACAACAAAGTCAAAACGGCCTGGGATCACCATGCGCTCAGTGTATCCGTCGGTTTCTGCTAACGGGATCTTCGTCGCCAAGTGAAGTAGCGGAGTCTACAGGATACTTTATTGTTGGTACTTTATTCATAAACCCGTTTGCTTAAGAGCAGCCATCCCCACGTCTCCAACCATCCTCCCCCCTTCTCTCTCCTCTCGCATTCTAGAACCTCACGCTGCTGCCAGCCTTCCATGGAACACACTCATCCACACATATCAAGCCCACTACACCCTCTCTACTGTTTAATTTGAAAATAAAAGAAATCCCATAAAAAACATAACTTTTAAACTATTTCCTCTTATACAAATGAAGTTAGGTGTCACTCTGAAGCAAAGTTTGGTTAGCATAGAATATAGGACTTACAAACAGGCAAACATAGTCTTTTTTATGCAAATCCCACAAGGTAATATTTTCTTCACACAGTGTAATCTAGTCATGACTTCCTAAAAACTTCCCGGCTGGTTTTCTTCAGCCTTCTATCGTTGGAATACGTTTAGCATGTTGGTGAATTTTACTTGAGGCACGTGATCCCTTCGTTACATTTGTTGCGGGTGCCTGCTGTGGAAGGTCCCATTTTGCTGTTGCCCATGCCCAAAAACTGTTAAGATAGCCCTGTGAAGGTCAGCTGCTAGGGATGTCAGCAGACAATCACCTCAGAGGTACATGGGTGGTGTACTATGCTTTTTGGCATGGGGCCTTATGAAAGTGGGGGCTGATTGAAGGAGCACACTTTCAGAAACAGAATCACCAGCCTCATTTTATAATTAAAAGTTTAAAAAAAGCTCAGACTGTCTTGCCTTTTCCAGGTGGCCTGCTGTCACACTAGACACAATAACAAAAACGCATTGGAATGAATTACTGTGGCATGTAGCATTGCACAGCTCTTGCAGAGTTCTACAGAAGGAATTGCATAGCCAGTCATATATGCTGCACAGGTGCACTGAGCATGCACATTTACTGCATAGAAATTGCACTTTCCTCCTTTTAAAGTTGGCTGGCAGATTCTGTTTGGAATCCCCTGGGAGATAAGGAGGATAAGATTTTGTTCTGTTTCCTGGGGCCCTTCCCACCCCAACACAATTTTCCCTGATCCATTCGTGAAAAGCCACCTATTCAAGTTTTTTTCTTGGAATTCTGAGACATATAGGTGTTTATTTTCCACTTTAAATTTAGGACTGCCAGTCCACGGATTCCAAGCAAAACAGGACTGGATGGTTGTTGTATTTTGACTTCTGCCCTGTCCTGGTGCTGTGTGCATGCAAGCTGATGGAATGCCTATGTGTGGAAGGTTGATGTGTGAGTGCCCCTTTGTGTTCTCTGGATGTCAGTTGACAGCGCAGTGCCTGTTGAGAGTGGCTGCCGTGCATGCCTTCCTAAGCCTTTACCCAATATCTTACCTGTAATATGTATCCCCTTGATCTGGACTTGAGTAAATAACTTACTCTCCCCAAGCATGGTGTCACAGAGTCTAGTTTAAGGACACATATTTTCAATGGCGACAAACTGACTTGAAAGGAAGGAGCCAGAAACCTGGCAACGACTGTTCAAGTGGAGCAGCACCTGAATGAAGCAAGGGAAGATGTAAGAGCAAGAGAGGAGATATCAATTGCGCCCCACCCCAAATTGAGTGCACCAGTAGTAGCGGGGGCCAAGTCAGTCCTGCACAGTGCTTAATTTGTAAAAACATAAGTGCCAGTGCCCAAAGAATCTTGGCCCCATAATGTCAGCCCCGGGGGCCTGCGGCCGCCGCCCACAAGGTGGGCAGCCCGGGCCAGTTCACTACTAGACCCAGATCGGCCCACCACCAGCCCATCACACTGCTGCTGCTCCATATCACATGTTTGGCGCCCACTTTCCTTGAGTCAGCAAAACAATGACACCCGACTTATGCTTGGTAACGTACGCCTTACCTTGTTTTCAGGGACGAGGATGCGTACCACACAGCAGCCTGAGACTCTCAGACTCTGACTGCCACCACGATGAACGCTCACTGCAAACCTAAAGGGGGGCAAAGGCACTAAGTCAATGAAATTGCAAAGTGCTGGCGTGATACCTCGTATGCTCAATAGGAAATTCAACAGCTGGAGGCAGAATTGGGATATTTGGGTTCACATAAAACGCCCCTGAACTGTATGCAGCAAATCGTGAGGGTAGGAAAAAGAAAGCCTCATAGGACAGATTGGGCCAAATGTAGGTATTGCAAACGAGACATTTTACTAACAGGGCCCAGTTTCTATGGCAGAGTGAATTTAAGATGACAGGGTGAACTCCATCACAGCACCCGCAGACATATCAATATCAATATCATGGCATAACAGGACATTTCAGAGTCTGGGGCAGTACACTGGACGGGCCAAGCAACTTCAGTGGCTGCGAGCAACAAGGGAGAAAACGTAATGTTGGTTCTACCACAGTTAGTCCGCTACACTAGAATCTCTGGTGCAATGACTGGCTGGTGAGACTATGTCTGCCTGTCAAATCAAATGTTACGATTCCAAGACTGGAGGAGAGCCAGTGCAGCAATAATGCAATTCTATGTGACAGTATTGGAGCCAGTAGCAGAGGAGGACCAGGGTACATCAATGTGTCCCTACACTTATTAAAACTGTCCTATTGTAAATTAAGGGTGGAAACGTAATTACTTATAATATAAGTACTCCAATTTTTGCAGTTGAAGTAAGGGTGAGATTACATTATTTGCCCGGGATCACACACACTTATGCTGAACTGCGAAGTAGGGATTTTAACCCACTCTGCAATTTGGGAACAGAACAGCCACGTTCTTCCACGCTTTACATGGAACAAATATTTAAGTTTTGGGTGTCAACAAGACCCACAATAATACTGTCCTATAGAGTTTACTTGCAAAATACATAACTTGCATAGTAAAGTATCTTGACAACATGTAAATCCTTATAGCAGCATGTTGGGCCAAAATAATATCAGTGTACCTTTATTTTCCACATCCTGAATGGTAAACTATAAGATGCAAAAGACAAAATATCTATTTGCCCACTTTAATTTCAGCGCTTTTAATACACAATAAAATAAGTTGTCATAAACTCACTTAAACTCGCGCACATACACCTGTGCCAAAACTATGCAATGGTAAAATACCAAACAATCACTAACAATGCAAGAGGACCACGTGGTAATGGTGGCACCCTGGTAATAGATTTTCGCTGCACATGTAACTTGAAGAACAATGTGGGTGACCTGGATTGCCCGCAGCACGCCAGTGGCACTGAAGCAGGAAATGTCACGGTGGGGCATGGGGAGGGATCAAACGACAGTCACAGGGGGCATGAGGAGGCAGAGGGGAACAAACGAAAATCACGGGGGCATGGTGACGCAGGGGGGAACAAACAAAAGTCACTGGGTGCATAGGGAGGGGACAACAAGCGAAAGTCACTGGCAGCAAGGGGAGGGAAGAGGGAACAAATGAAAGGCACGGGGGGGCATGGGGACTGAGGGGGCAACAAACGAAAGTCACTGGGGGCATGGGGAGACAGGGGGGAACAAACGGAAATCACGAGGGACATGTGGAGGGAGGGGGGAACACACGAAAGTCACTGGGGGCATGGGGAGACAGGGGGGAACAAACAGAAATCACGAGGGACATGTGGAGGGAGGGGGGAACACATGAAAGTCACTGGGGGCATGGGGAGAGAGGGGGGAACAAACAAAAATCACAACGAGGGACATGGGGAGTGATGGGGGAACAAACGAAAGTCACTGGGGGCAGGCACAGGCTGCCCTCTTAGCATCCATGCCGTGTGGGTCAGTACGTGGTGAGCGATGCGGAGCAGGTGGGATTGGGAAATATGCACCCACAGCGCGTCTCTGCACAAGCAGCCACTTACAAGTTAAAAGCGTAAGGAACCATTTTGGCGCCAAAAGCCGGTGGTGCTTCCAAGCAGTGCTGTTGTTGCTTGCCTTTACTTCCACACAAATGTGGTCTCCCGCCGTTTCTGGTGAGTAACATTGAGCAGGTCGCTGCTGCCTGCCGTGTGGAGAGCGAATGGCCCTTGGAACGGCAATAATTGAAACACTTTAATAACGTGACAAGAAAAAATAAAACACTACGTCGATCATGTAAAAATGAAATTGGGCACTGTGTGTTTCGTACTTTGACAAGAAAAGTTCTGAAATCCACACAGTCGATGAAACCTCATGATGACTGAGCCCATGCGTGCTGTGCCTACTACTGGGGGGAATTTGCAGTGGTTTGCCAGAAAACTTTAAAATGCTCTTCCCTGGGGACTGCTATAGCAATGTCGATCTCTACAGGGGAGCGAGTGCATGCGAAATGGTGACATGCTTCATAAATTAGTGACTGCCCTCGAAAACCAAAGCGAGAAGCTAGCCTGCAGCAAAGATGTCGTGACTAAGGAAAGGTGGGCACTCACCCGAACCTACCCACCCGGCTCCCGCGCTGGGCTGTGAATACACCTCCCCTCCGCCGCGCCTCCAGCCAGCACTCCTTACCACTTTGCTGCACAAAAGTCCTTGGTGGCTGCCTGTCCGCCCACCTACAGATGTCACCTCAGCCAGCTGAAAGCCACCAACTGACTCACCAGCAGCTACTGCATGCCCACCTCATTACCCTACCCACTTGTTCTCATCACCCACCCCGGGGTGCAACGGCCTCGCAATAAGCAGGGAGAGCCACTCACACAGACGAGCGACGCTCGTGCCTGGCACAGGAAGCTCACCCCAGCAGGGCCACAGCAGGCGTGATGGCGTGGTCGCAGTGTATTTTGAATTGTGGTGACCGCTTGACTCGTAAGGGGTCACTAAGGGGTCATTTCCTTCGCTGACCCGACCAGACATTTTTTTCTCCCCCACCCCTGCAACGGTGCCCCCCGAGTCGTATGCCAGTGGCATGCTCGTCCAATGTCCTGCCATACTCTATACGCAGCTGCCAGTGCATTCTTCTATGAGTGCCCGTTGAGTGCCCACCTATGATCCCGAACTTGCTTCTCATGGGGAGCGAGGGGGAACAAACGAAAATCAGGAAGGGAATGGGGAGGGAGGGGGGAACAAACGAAAGTCACTGGGGGCATGGGGAGGGAGGGGGCAACAAACAAAAATCATGGGGGCATGGGGAGGGAGGGGGAACAGACGAAAGTCACTGGGGGTATGGGGAGGGAGGGGGGAGTAGAGGCCCATATTATCTACCATACCTTCTGGAGCAGGGAAGCAACTAGGCCCCACCACACATGCAGGCAGGCTCTCTCTCCTCGCACTCGACACAACGTCACGCCCTGTAACTTGAAATGAAGGTGGCGCTGCGCTGCCTGTGCCCAACAACACCCACGTGACCCACCCCCACACGTCACCATGTAATTTTCATTGGCTCAGAAGAATAGCCAATGAAAATTGTACATTCTGTGTTACTGTGCCTAGTAACAACAGAATGTTCGTTTTTATTGGCTGTTTCTCGTTCATTGCAGTCCCAGGCCCAGCCAGCCATGGCCTGCAACTGCAAACAGAGTGCAAGATAAATCGCAATGATTTATCTTACTCAAAGGTTAAACAAACAAGACAATTACACATGTGCTGGCCGCAGCTATGAGTTCCAGTGCCCAAAAAATAGTGCCAGTGTTGGCCACCGCCAAACACCGGCACAAATTAAGCACTGGTCCGGCGAGGGGCAGGACAACTGAAGCGAGATGCTACCTGGTGCAAGCCACTGTCCATTTGCCAAACGAGAGGCCGCTGCTGTGGCAGCTCGGGTCCTGTCCAAGTCATGGTCCGCAGGTCGAGCTGCCAACAGCGAGAGGTTGCAGTGTGCTACCAATCTAGAAGTGGCATAATTGACTTTGCTCAAAGAACTGGTGTGCCCGATTCTGGTGGTGTTGGCAGGTGAGAGGAGCTCCTCAAGCTGTGGGTGTCGTAGATGGTACTCCTAAGGCCAGTGCAGGCCTGTCAAGGGTTGAAGGAATCTGTGTCTTTTCACGGTGCATCAAGGCATTTTTGGAGGCACCTGTTGCCTGGCCATTAAAGGGTTAACACTTACCCCGCCCGCCGTAGAGGTGGGCCCTCGTGACGTTGAGGGGAAGCTAGGGGGATTATTGGAGAAGGCGCGAGAAGCGCCAGTTACGTTGTGGCATTTAATGAATAAAGCTGTGTTGTGTGTCCTCCTTCAGTCAAATGAGCACAAAACTGGCGACGAGGCGTCGTTCCAGCGCACACCGGAGTCCTCCAGCCGGCAATCCGCCAAACCTCCACCTCCTCCACCTTTGCCCAGAGCCACGGGCGCCAGAGTCCTTCTGCCGGCAGTCCGCCGGAGTCTCCTGCTCCGCATCTGCCTGTCGCCGCGGCCTCCAGCACGCTGTCAGGCGTCCCTTCCTACCAGGCACCCCGCCGAGCCCCCTCCGACGCTTGAAAAACACGCGCCGGAGCAGACACACGCGACCCGGAGTCGCGAGCAGCCGGCTGCTACTTCCACGTGGGCCTAAGCAATCCGCCGGCTCCCACCTCCTACGGTACTACGTTGTCTGCCCCATCTAATCTCGCACGGATGCTCCAACATGTGTTTTTAGGCATCCATGAATGCTGAGATCAACACAGATACAGGGCACATCCGAAATCTACTCCAACACCCAGCTGTCGAGGGGCTTTGACATACTGCCACCACTCATACGTACACTGGTGAGTGGATCCCAGTGCGGCTGTTGAGCATCAGCCCAACCAGTACTTACCAGTGCAAGCTGCCACCAAGACCCCACCCTCCACACACCAGATCTCCTACACCCTGCTGTTTCAAACCTGGGCTCCACCAGCAGTGAAGCACTGCACAATTATCTGCACAAAGTGACGTTGGGACCTCATTAACAACACGAGATGAGTAATCCTGTGTCACCCGAGCCTGCTCGTGCAGCGAAGTCGATCCAGCTACGGATGCCTCCACCCTACACAACGACACCCCAGGCCACGAAAGGGCCCAGATGTACCGAATGGATGGAGGACTTTCAGCATTTTGTGAGAGGGTCGGATGATGGTGACTCCCCCAACATTAGAGACATTCTTCTCAACCTGGTTGGGGGCGAAATCAAAACAATTATGAAGACAATCCCCACAGCTGAACAGAACACTTTCACAGACCTAATCAAGGCACTGGATAAACTCCTCATAATTGAAGTGAATTGAGACTATGAAAGATACCTATTCAACCAATGCACACAAAAACCCCACGAGACAATAGACAAAAATCATAACGCGCCTACGGGTGAAGGGGGCACACTGTCAGTTTGATGCATATTCCCTTGAAGAAGCAGTAAGACTAAGGGTCATAGAAGGCTGCCTCTCCCCTGCACTCAAAAAACAACTATTGAAGAAGCCGCTCACCATACCGGAAGTCAGCTCGCTCACTCGCATAGTAGAAAGAGTTGATGCCCAAGCTGCCACCATGGGCGGCGCCAGCAACCCCAAGCAAAACGCCACTGAACTCATAGCAGCCATACAGCCACCCCACCAGGGCGACAGAGGACAACAACAACCATACAGAATTCCAGCATCACAAGCACTACGTCAACAGAGACAATGCTACCGCTGCGGAATGACGTTTCCACATTCTGGGTCATGCCCAGCCCTTTCCCAATGTTGCTCCAACTGTGGGAGAAAAGGTCACTTTCACTCAGTATGCAGGGAAGGGATACCATTCCCTCCGACATGCCCACAAGCTCCCACTAGGACGCCTTTTTGGGCACCGCCTCCGCAATACAGACAACCAAGGTACTAGCTGCAGAACCCACAGCGTTTCGTTAGAGCGATTGATGAGTACCAAGAATATGACTACACGCAGACTCCTGAACACACAGACCAGCAAAGATACTTAACAGACGAATATGACATTCCGCCAGAGGAGTATGGAGAGGAAAGCTACTACCAGGACGCCCAGGCGACTCATTTCAATGCATACCAAGACCAATATAATCAGGACGAGTATGTCAACCTCATACTCGACAACGAAGAAGCCAGAGAAGCTCCCAAAATTCAAGATGGAAAACCACTTATTTCAGTTCATGGTGGATTCTGGCGCCACAGTCAACATCATGGGAGAACAGGACAACACCGAGATTGCAAACCCGCCAATGCTAAAACCGTCACATTCACAGATCTTCCAATGGGGAGCCGCCACACCGTTGCAGACGATTGGACATTTCACCCGCCGCCTCTTCCTGAACGGGCGACAAGTAGACACCACCATCCATGTCATTCACTCGCTCACAAGAAGCAGGTGCCTACTCAGTTACCACACAGCCTCCCGCCTGGGCCTGATTGAAATACACGTAAAGGCCGGCGATATCATCACCGCTACGTCGAATAAACAAAGCCTCAAGTGTCTTATTGGGGTCGTCACGAGCGGCCAATCACAGCAGCCCATCACACAGGAAGACATCACACGGAAATTCCCAAGCATATGCTCAGGTCTGGGGAAACTCAAGGGTCCCCCCGTCAGACTCCACATTGACCCTACAGTAAGACCAGTGCCACAACATCCCAGAAGATTTGGGTTCCACTTACAGAAAGCGGTGTCAAAAGCTCTCCAACAACTACTCGACGATGATATAATTGAACCAGCGACAGGGCCAACCCCCTGGGTGTCCCCCCTCATGGTTGTTCCCAAGGACAGAGGCAAGATACGCCTGTGTGTGGACATGAGGGTAGCCAACACCGCCATCCAACGTGAAAGACACCCGGGTCCATGCATTTAGGACATGATCGTGCAGCTGAACAACGCCCAGATATTCCCAAAACCCGACCTAATCCAAGGCTACCATCAGCTGGAACTGCACCCCGACTCCAGAGCAATCACGACGTTTGCCACACACGATGGGTTATTCAGATACCGGAGACTAAACTTTTTTTTTTTTTAAATATATTTTTATTTTATATAAACCAAACAACAATACAACAGAACATAAATAAACACATTTAACAACAAAAGCACTGCAATCCCCATCCCTCCCCCCTATGAGCCTGTATGGTGTCCGCCATCGGTATCCACTGCGAGCGGAGGGGCGTCATCGCTCTCCGATTCAATTGGAGCCGACCCTGTTCCAAACAGCTCGGCTATCATCAATTTCCATGCCGCGAGGGAGCACATTTCCTCCTCCTCCCCTGCAATACGGGTATCCCGCCACAACGCCGTCTCGGCCTCCGCCCATTTTTGGAGATCCCTCCACCAGACCTCCACTCGTGGCTTATGACACTCCTTCCATCCCATGGCAATCCTACGTTTAGCAAGCACATAAGCTAAATCTTTCAATTTCTCACCATGTCTGAGTTTACGCGATCTGGGATATCCCCCCAGTAAGCAGGCCCAGGCTGAATCCACTTTGAGCGTGATACCCTTTCCTGCCAGCTTCTGCGCCACTTCACTCCAGTAGCCTGCAATTACTGGGCACGCCCAGAACATGTGTATCATGTCTGCATTCTCCTCGTCACACTTGGGGCACGCCTGGCGTCCAGTGTCCCGAAATGTGGATATTCTCAAGGGGGTCATATATGCCCTGTGCGTTATATAAAACTGTATTTGCTTAAACCTGGCATTCCTCGATACTTTTTTATGATACCCCAAGGCACGCTCCCACAACCCATCTGCCATCGGGGCCCCCATCTCTGTTTCCCATTCCAGTCTCAAGTGCACTAAATCACTCCCAGCCTTTGTCATCAACATCTCGTACAACCTAGAGACCTCATGCCCGCCCTCCGATGTGTCGTATAGTATCTCCACCGTGGCATCCGGTTCATCAGCCAAGGTAGTTTCAGGCCACCTACTCCGGATCTCCTGCACTATCCTGTGATATGTTACATATTGACCCCTGTGCAATCCAGACACTGCCTCTAGTTCTTCGAACTCCGTGATGGTCCCATCCTGCCAAATATCTCCCATGGTGACCAGCCCCACTGACTCCCAGTATGTCTGGATGATTGCTCTGAGCTGCCCGTCTCCTTTCGCCAGTGCGACCAGTGGTAACTGCGGCACACACGGTAAAGGGTTACCCATCATCCGGCAGGACCGTCGCCACATGTTCCGTCCCAAAGCTAGCATTCTAGGACGTTCCCTCATGCATGCATTAGTCACCCAGATCACCTCCCGCAGATAAAAAGGGGAACAGTCCCTCCCAAACAGCCTGTGTTCAGGGGTCTCGTCGTCCGAGTGCCACCTGGACACATATTGCAGCTGCGCTGCCACATAATAGGCCTCAAAGTTCAGCAGGTTAACTCCGCCCTTCTCGTAGAAGTTCTGCAGCTTCCACAGTGTGACTCTGTTACGCGTGCCGTGCCACAGGAATTCCCTGCAAACACTATGTAGCCTCACAAAAAACTTCTTAGGTATCATATAAGGGATGTTGTTAAAATAATGCAAAAGCCTGGGCAGTACCACCATTTTAAGCATAGCTCCCCGGCCCATCATCGCTAATGGCAATCTTTCCCAGAACCTCATGCATTTCTCGATCTTCCCCACGGCAAGTTCAGTGTTGTGCTTGTGTTCTTCCTCAGTCGTGTGATACACGTCTATTCCCAGGTATCGGAAAGAGCTCGTCGCCCACGGGATCTGCAACACTGGCAACCTCTCCACCGGAGTCCCCACATAGCCACCCAGCGGAAATAGAGCGGATTTCTGGGGGTTTACTGCTATAGCGGACAACCAGGCAAACCTCCCCATCACCTCTAAGACATACTGCAAATTTTCTTCTGGATATCTCAGGTATAGCAGCATATCATCTGCATACAGGGATATAAGGTGACACTCTCCTCCTACATCGATGCCGACCGGGTCATATTGCTGCCGGAGGTAAATTGCTAAGGGTTCAAGGGCCAGGATGTACAACATTGGGGACCAGGGACACCCCTGCCTAGTGCCTCTGCCCAACTGCCATCTCTCTGAAACCACTGCACCCGTGCGGACCCTGGCCAGCGGTGCACTGTATAGCATCTCGGCCCACCTAATGTAACCTGGTCCCATCCCATAACATCCGAGAGCCGCCAGCAGCCACGGCCACCGAACAGAGTCGAACTCTTTAACCGCGTCCAATGCCACTATCGCCATTTCGCCGTCATCCCTACATCCCCATTCGACCACCCTGTGGAGGCGTCTGTGGTTGTGAGTAATGTTCCTGTTTGGGACATAGCCCGTCTGGTCAGGGTGGATCAACTTGCCGATCACTCTCCGCATTCTAGTAGCCAGGACAGCTGTCAGGATCTTGCTGTCCTGGTTCAGCATCGACAAGGGCCTGTAGGAGCCACAACCGTGTCCCGGTTTATTTGGCTTGGGGAGCGGTATTATAATCGCCTCCCTGAGTGACTCCGGCAGCCATCCCACCTCGTACGCTTCGTTGAGCATTTCCAGCATGGGCGGGAGCACTTCCTCTGCATATACTTTATAAAATTCACTGGGGAACCCATCCGCCCCTGGGGCCTTGCTGGTGGGTAACTGCCTCACAATCTCCTTCAACTCTTCCACGGTGATTGGAGCATCCAGCTCCTCTCGCTCCTCGTCACTAACCTGGGCAGGCCTACGTCTTCCAGCACTTCGTCTATCTCCTCCTGGCTGCCCCCCTCACAATCTTCGTATAAGACCTTATAGTATTCCACGAATGCCCTGTTTATGCCTTCTTGGGTGTCCACCTCCTCACCCTTTTCATTGATTACCAGTCTGATCGGGGATCGTGGGGTCTCGCTCTTGTACAGCCAAGCTAGAAGTCGGCCCGTTTTGTCTCCCCCCGCATGCAGTCTCTAAATATACTTTCTATAGTTCAGATTACAGAGCCTGTCCCAATGTTCCGCACACTTTTGTTGCAATATGGAGACCGCCTCTGCATCTATCCCACCACCTTCCAGCTCCTCCTCCAGCTCGGTCTCAGCTCTATGCAGATCCGCCTGGACTCCCCCCATCAATCCCTTGGACTTCGCAATGGCGATCCCCCGCATTACGACCTTAAAGGCCTCCCATAAGGTGCCAGCCGACTTAACATTACCTGTGTTCACCTCAAAATAAGCAGTTATCTCCTCCCTCATATCCTCTCTGAAGGCAGGGTCCTTGAGCGCCTCCGCCCTGAGGCGCCATGTTGGTATGCGCGCTCGTGGGGGATAAAGCTGCCATCGCATGACCAGGGGCGAGTGGTCGGAGAGGACTCTCGCCCTGTAGTCTATATGGTCGCACTCCACGACTATGTCCGGCGTGGCGAAGAAGGGAGACTAAACTTTGGTATTTCATCAGCCACTGAGATTGTCCAAGAAACAATTCTCCAAATCATTAGACCCATTCGAGGCGTTTTGAATTATAGCGACGGTATTCTCGTTTTCGGCTTATCTAAAGAATCTCATGATAGAGCACTGTACGCCACCTGCGAAGAACTGCAAGCCGCTGGCCTCACACTGAACGTCGCCAAATGCCGATTCAGCAAAGCAAAGCAAGTTTTTCGGTCACATTTTCTCCAGCGAGGGGATGATGCCGGACCCGGAAAAAGTCGACACCATCACCAACCTCAGCGAACTGAAACAGGCTGCAGACGTCCGCTCTTTCCCTGGAATGGCTGGATACTGCGTGAGATACATTGCTCACTATGCTTCCATCACAGAGCCGCTCCGTAAACTTCTGCAGAAGGATGCTGTGTTTACATGGACACCCGCATGCCAGAGCTCCTTCAGGGACATCAAACACGCCCTCACTGAAGCTCATCGCCTTGCCTACTTTAACCCGCTGTGGCACACAGAAGTTATAGTGGATGCATGTCCAGTTGGCCTCGGGGCCATTCTCGCTCAGACCAGCGGCGCAGATGTAAATCCCAGGCACGTGGTGGCATACGCAAGCAGAGCACTGTCAACACCTGAGATATCCTATTCCCAGGCAGAGAAAGAAAGCCTGGCCGCTGTCTGGGCGTGAGAACATTTCCACAACTTCCTGATCGGAAAGAAATTCACCTTAATTACGGATCATCAGGCCCTCCTCTCCCTGTTCGGCAACCCTCACACCAAAATGCCCCCAAGGATCGAGCGATGGGGAATACGCCTCCAAGATTATGACTATGACATTATTCACCAACCCGGGGGTGACCTGAACCCTGCTGACTACCTGTCACGCCACCCAGTCGGAGCCCCGTTTGACGCAAAGGGGATGTAGCATATGTACAATACATCGCAACAAACTCGTTACCACCATCTCTGTTGCTCGAGACGGTCGCTGCCGCATCTGCCGCAGACCCCACCACTGCTCTCGCGATCAGTCTTACAATGACCAGCAAATGGAGAGACTACCGGAAAGCCATGCTGGCCCACCCCGGGGTAAGCAAATGGGAAATTGAAAGATTGGCCAGAGTGCAAAATTAACTCTCCGTGAAAGATAACAACATCCTGCTCAGAGGGTGCCGAATTGTCATCCCGGCCACGCTAAGGAATGAGGTGGTCCAAATCGCAAATGAAGGACATAGGGGAGCGGAAAATACAAAAAAACAACTAAGATGCCATGTCTGGTTTCCTTTCCTAGACGCCGCAGTTGATGAATGGGTCAGGAACTGCCACGCCTGTCAGTGCACGGCACCCGCTGAAACCCCTGCCCCATTACAACACATGCAAATACCTGATCACCCATGGGAAAGAGTGGCCATGGACTTCTACGGACCCACAGAATCAGGCGATTACCTTCTGCTCCTAATAGACGAGCACTCTCGCTTCCCCATCGTAAAAAAGACTGTTGCCGCCACAGACTTCCAACACATAGCGGCTGTGCTGGAAGAAATACTCAGCGAATGGGGGAGCCCCAGAGTGATCAAGTCTGGCAATGGGCCCCGATTCTGTGGCCATGACTTTGGGACATTGGCAAAGCACCTAGGCTTCAAGCATATGAAAATCACTCCTCGCTATCCACAAGCAAATGGGATGGCGGAGCGGTTCATGGCATTGATCAAAAAAACAATTCAGAGAGCCAAGATCGAAGCGGTTGACGCACATCAGGCCTTGTGCCGGCTCCTCAGAGTCTATCGGAACACGCCGCATGAGGCTACAAATAAGACGCTGGAGGAGCTCATGTTCCGCTACAATATACATACCCGTATCCCACGGAATCCAACAGCGACGGAGCACATATATAATGAGCTAAACCGGATAGACGCAGAAGGGAAAGAAAGGGCCAAGTGGGACACCGATACTAGGCGCAAAGCGACCCCGAAAGACTTCCAAATAGGCGATGAAGTTCTAGTACAACAACCAATGATACGCAAGACAGACCTGCGGTTTGCTCCGAACCCCATGTGGGTCACCGAAATAAAGGGGACGATGGTCACAGCCCAGAACCAGGACAAAGCCATCACGGGGAGCTGCCAGCAGTTCAAAGACCACGGTCAGAGAGAAGAGTCCGAGGAGCATGAGAGACCTGCTACCCCAGAACCGGGGATTCTGAGAGATGACCTGTGGATTCCCTCAGAAGGTGACCCCGGAGGAACAGAGGATAGCATGGAACCACAGGGCACGACGGAGACGCAAACTAATAACGGGAGGCCACGTCGGATAACCAAGAAGCCGACATGGTTAGTCGAGGAATGTTGAGGCGACATCTGGACATATTGTCCGGGGGTGGTGTTGCCTGGCCATTACGGGGTTAACACTGACCCCGCCCGCCGTAGAGGTGGGGCCTTGTGACGTTGAGGGGAAGTTAGGGGGATTATGGGAGAAGGCACGAGAAGCGCCAGTTACGTTGTGGCATTTAATGAATAAAGCAGTCAAATGAGCACAAGAGCACCTACAAACAAAAGCCAAGGGGGCATCAACGGTGCCCAGCATTCAGGACTCGGTGGCTGCTTGCAGAAATCCGCTGCCATAGGTGTTCAATGGGCCAATGATTATGGTGTCACAGAGTCTTCCTGAAGGACACATCTTTTCAGTGGCGTTCTTACTCATAGAACTGGGAACTATGAGACCTCTGCAGCATGGGGCTGTTAGAGTTACAGTTTTGCACATTTACTGTCTTCCAGTCCTTACACTAAAATGCAGGGATTTTGTGGGTTTGCACATGCACCACAGAATGCACATGTTTAATGTCCCAGTACTGTAAGTAATTGCCGCATTGCTCTTACATCCTCTGTTGCCACTGGCGGGTCCGTGTGTAACCCATGGACCAAGTAGGGCCTGTTGGTTGGAGTAATATCCTTCTTTGGAATATGTAAGAAACACTTTAAGTGAAAGGAAACCCCCACTATATTTCATTCACAGGAGGAATAGCTACACCCCATATCGTTTTATAAAGATGTATTACCATGCGTGTAAGCATTTGAAAGTGTTCTACTCTCACATTAGATAGCCCAGTAGAGATGCTGATGACTGCATTATGGTCTTCCTCCCCAGGTGGCTAAGAAAAAAAGAAAGAAGCAAGCTGCGGTTGGAAGAACCATTAGAGAGAGAACAGGAGGAACATGGCTGACTCACTGGAAACTGGTGCATTGGGGAGCCCCAACAGGGTCGCTTTTCCTCTTGAGTGTTAGAGCGAAAAGGGACCGGTATCTCCAATTCCATAGCTCAGCCACAGAGGTGTCCACTTCCCTGCAAGGCACTGGGGTTGAATCCCCGGGTCTGGAAATCTATGGAGCAGGACAGCTTGACAGGGGTACAGGCCTCTAAAGCAGTAAAGGTGGCCCTGGTGAAGAGAGTTGGCAAGAGCTCCCATGGTTTTGTATGACTGCTGTGCTGTGAGATCTCCACCCCAAGCTAGAAGACAGTCGCAAGCATTGGAAGTGGGCTCAGTGACTTCATAGCGACCAACCCGGGATGCTGAGGAAGTGGTGGAATCCTGGCATGGCGGACTGAGGTGGTGGCAGCTCCGAGAGAGTAGAGTGGATGGAGTGGACTGGCCCGCTGCATTCTCCCGATACCTATAAGTGCACATGAACTGCATGGAGTGTGACAGGAAACTATTGTCTTCCTGTGAGGCATGCCTAGTGGGAGCTCCGAAGCAAATAAGCATGGCAGGTTCTGACCACCCAAATTCCGCTCAGACACACCCTCAGGGGCTGGGCAGTTCATGTCCACACAACTTAAGGGGTATGATAATAGAAGGTGCTATGAAGTGTGGAAAGAGTCACAGTGGGTTAGGAGGCAGGTCCATCCAGCATGGAGACGGAAAAGGCGTGCTTGCGGGTGACGAGTGGAGGCAGGGGGAGCGCTTGGAACCTTAATCTGCTTCGTTGTGCAGGTTAGGACTGCAGAGCGGTGCCAGTTTTCACCATACCAAAATATTGGATTGAATCATCAGCCCTGGTGCAGAGGGGGACATTTTGGGAATGGACCTAGGTTACAGTGGAAAGCTGCTGAGGGCCTGAGGAGGCAATGCCAGGGGGTTACTTGTCATAGTTTTGACAGGTTAGGACTTATATGATATCATATAATAGAATATTGGAGTCAGCCTTTGGGACCATTGATAAAGAAGCCTCAATCTTGGACATATGTAATATTTATTTACCTCTCACCTGACACATGTTATTGTGGGCCTAGACTGTTGGCTACAGTGCACCAAAGCTATTCCACGGCCCAGCTAATGCGCCTTGTGCCCCCAAGGATTGTCCCCTTTCCTACTTCCCCCTTCCCTACTAGTGTTTCAAAGCACTTTCGCTGTTCATAAATGATGTGTAAGTAACACATGGCTGTTTTAGCAACATCTACTATCTGATTCTCCTTTCACTTTTTGTTTTGCAATAGGAGGGCCTCCTGATGATGAATACAGGTTTGTCTGTAAGTGTTCCCAAAAAGGATTAACTGTTAGCCTCTTTAAAGTTTTACCTGGCTTCATACTCTTCTAACATAGCAGCACTAAGAACAACAGTTAAGTACTTCATGTACAACATCCAAGCCTATCGACACTACAACAAACTACAAATGAGGCAGCAAAGATACGTTTCAGTATGGGTAAACTGGAGCATAAAATACATAAAAGAGAAAAGTGCTGGATCTTTAAATTAGGGACTTGTGAAGAAGGTATCAAAGAAGGGATGGATTGACTTTGGCTAGCACTCTGCTGCATACTTACTGCCTGTCACTGTAACATCAAATACATTCATTGAAAGGGTCATAACACTATGAGAAACATGAACAAAGTGGACAAATGAGGATATCTTAAATATTTGTGAATCATTCATAGAATATGATAAGCAAACATTGCTTAGGTACGTAGTGTATATGGCAGTATAAAGTGAATAATGCAACACAAAAGCAACACAAAAGCAATAAGAATAACTGATGAATAAACCTTATGTAGGTATAGAAAAAAGCTAAATAGTAGTAATATCAAATCAAAGCAACAGACTGATGAAATACCTGGAACTGTGAACCATGCTGGGGGTATGACGACTTGATGAAAGTAATAGTGCAAATAAAAGGCTTACGATTCTTCTGCCAGGTGAAACACTACATATGTGGGCGTCTGGCAAACGATTGCCATTAAGAATCACATAATGGGAGAATCCAAGGATTCCAATGGGGAGCCACAGAATGAAAGAATTTCAGTGGAAGGTGAGCTTGTGGAATACATTCCCAAGAGTACAGAGAATAGCACAGAACCTACCGCCCAAATGAGAGGTGCATGCAAATTAACCTCCAGATGGAAGTGGTGGTATAGCTTCAGAATAAAAGAGAAAAGGAGAGTTCAAATTGAGTCATGGATCAAACCTTTATGCCAGCAGCAAAAGGCCACTGCATAATCACGATAGGCAATGACTAATTTGAAGAATAGGTGTGATTATCACTCAGACATAAGAAACTATCAATTGGGTAAACTCACACTTCTTTCACTTTTCTAACAGTGTTTTGGAAAATATGGCAGGATTGTACATGTTGGTCCAGACCAAAGCTTTACATGGCCAAGGGACTAACACACTCTAACCCTTAAGCTTAATCACTTGGCTCCAGCCAAGTGCCGGAAGGTAATTTGGAGCAACGATACGTTTTACATTTAAAATCACTGGGGTTAGCAAAGGCAATAAAATATATTAAATGCAAGTTACCTCAGTGTTTTAATGTGACTTTGTAATATCTAACGGGACTATGACAGATTCACATCCGCTAGGTGAACCCTCCCAGGTCTGCCAGGAACTCTAAAAAAAAATGGATTCCACATTAAAGTAAGATCTGCCAAACTGCTTTTATGATACTCTCAGAACCTGCAGAGTAGTGCCAGTTTTTTTTATAGCCGGGTGGGTCTTATGGCCCATGTGGTGTTTAGCTGCCTCACTGGTACCATATAGATGACACACATTTACACCTTCTGGTGTGAACTGTCTAATGACAAACTAGGTGTTGTTGAGCAAGGTGTCCACCTTTCAGAAGTAAAGTTACAATGGAGAGCAAACACTAAGATTTGCCCAATATCCTTTTTAATTTGAAAAGTGCCACAAAGTGCCAGTAAGACACAGAGAACAGATTCAACTTTCTAAGTAAATGTTTTATTTTACTTAAATGTCAAGATGGAGTAAGGCCTAACTTCCCCTATGCTGAGGTGGGAGTTCCCTACCTAAAGAAAACTAAGGATAGTCTGTGTCAGTAAGTTCAATTCAAAGGTCTCGTGCTTCCCTTCCCCAAGAAGTCAGCTCTTTCAGCTTCAAAACTACAATCAGTTCAAATCGCTTGGCTTTCAAAGCAGTTCCAGTTCAACTCCTTAACCATCCAGGCTTTTCAATAGTTCACAATTAGCCAGTACCACCTCCCCCACCCCACCCTACCGATATATTACCTGCAAATTGTATAATATTTGTATATTATTTACTGTATTACTGATACAGCCTGTATATATTTCTAATATTATGTGTAATTACGTAACAATGTAACTTATGCCTTGCATATCCTATATTGATGCACCCTCTTAACCCTGGGTCTGGTGTGCATTATAAATGAATGAAACAAACAAACAAACAAACAAACAAACAAACAAAGGTTGCTCTCTTTCTGTATTTCTCATTCACAAGTAACTGTGGCAAAATACACGCTTCTTTACATTTGCTTTCCTTAGCTCTTTTCAAGCATGGGTCATTCAGCCAAGACGCAGTTGTCAGACCACACAGTCCACCAATTAAAGGTCACGCAACAATAACCCTTGTCACTTTGTTATGCTTCTGTATTCTTCAGGTTTTCGCCAACACAGCTTTACTCTCTCTGAACCTGTGTCCTTGGCCAACACTTATTTCAGATTCTCCTTGGCAGTCTCTTGGTTGGCTTTGCGGCAAAGTGTGTTGCACACCTTTGTACCTTGGACCTACAATTATTTCAAATTCTTCTTGCCAGTCTTTTGGCTGTGCCACAACTTGTATCTCAACTTGTAACTTGTGTCTGGTTGTATCGCATACAACCAGACTCTCATTGGTAGTCTTTATGCTTGGCTATAACTGGTATCTCACAAAACTCACTCCACCTTGCTTTCACTTTATTCATAAGTGCTCATCACTTGCTTGATCTCGTGCTGTATTCAAATATGCTCCTTACATCTTTCAGTTAGTTCTGTATTCAGCAATGCTTGTGGCACTCTCAGAAGTACTTATAATGCTTTGCAGCGTGTTCTCATGGACTGCTTCAACGCTGGTGTCTTTCTCACACTCCTGCTCAGCACAGCTTCCCTCCAGCCGGTTCCTCTCCATCGCGCTCCACTTTTGCAAACTGCATCCTTCTCACCAGACCGTTTCCCCCTCTCTGATGGGTGGTTACCCATTTTATACACCTGGGACTTGTTTAATGGTTGCACGTGCAAGTCCTTCATTTCATTTGCCTAACCATAGTTAGGCTTATTAGCTGGGCATGCCTGGCTATTACAACTCCTCCACAGCCCTCTTCCTCGTCTCAGTACCAAAGTGGTGTGAATCAATGGATGTGTGCATATCTCTCAGTTGTTTCTTCCTCATTTTTGCATGAATCTGTTATTTCTCTGCATTAACAAGAGGAGGCTAATGTGTGTTTATCCAGCCCAAATGAGGAGGTACCCTCCTAGTTGATCTCCTCCTCGCCCCAATGTAACAATTATATTTCTGAGGGTCACTTTCAAAGGAAGAAAAGGGGAAGGATTGACAGTAGTCTATCAAGGCTGTTGGGACAGAAGGTCCATTGTGAAAAGGCAATGGGGATACCATGTCTCACCCAAGGACGTCCTCTCCCCATTCCCCAAGTCTCCTCCACTCAGGTGATCCTCCCTCGCATATCCGCCACCAGGGACAGGATCACACTACCCCCCAGCAACTCTGCCCAAACCAAAGCACCATGGGACTGCTGTGAAACAATGAGGACACCCCAGTCAGGTGGTGTACCCATTCAATGAGAAAAGAACAGGTGCCTCGATAATCACAAGGTACAAACAAGGGCACACACATACAACAGATTGTTGTGCTAATTTTTAAGTATTCAAGGAAACTTCATTACATTTTATAAAACACTGTTTTATAACTTGTATAGTACAATTTTGAAATAAAAATTCAGATAAATTGAACATTCATCAATTTCATATACATAGTAAGTACTGACTTTGTTCAGGGTGCATCAAAATAACATTTCCTTTTTTTTTTTTATAACCTGTTAGGTTTTTACAAAAGAGCAGTTTCAGCGTTGGTGCAATTTTTTGGCTGTTTACAAGCTACGTTAGGACACCACTTTCGGTTCAAGTTCCGTAGCACAGTTGGTTTGTTCATGGGTTAGGTCACAGTTTCAGTCGTAGTGGTAAGACCAGGAAGACAGACAACTGAGGGTGAACTGTCAACCTTTGCATTTGCTTTTTTAGGGCCACTCACAGAAATTTAGCCGCCGTCCTGGACCATCTGACGGAGTCTCCTGCTATCAGACGGAACCAACAAGTTTCTTCGTCTAGTGTCGTTGCCTGCGAAGTAAGTGGTGTCATGCATGCTTGCCTTTCGTGTGATAACGCTGGGCAGAACATGAGCAGATGGCGCACAGATTCTACTTCATCTAGAACTCCACACAGACGGCAATCTGGAACCGGAGAAAGAGCTCTAGTATTCAAAATTTCCCTGGTCGGTAGGAGATTTAGTCGGGCACACATAAATGTTTTCCTTAGTTCTTTTGTAGGAAATTTCTCACAATATTTGAGAGGGACCTTCAGCTGGTTGTATGATGGTGGGAGGTGCTTTAAGGATTTGTAAAGCTGGATTTTTTCGTTTGTATTAATCCAATCTTGTTGCTCGAGTTTGATCTTTACTCGTCTTGGATTTCAAATCAGGATTTCTTCATTGCACGCTACTTCTTCTAATTTGACTTGGATTTTAGTAACCCAATCAGTTAAAGGTTTGCAAGATCCCTTGTTGATTTCAGAGGCTACCACCAGGAAAATTGGAAGTGAGCTGGGCATCAAGATTTTTCTGTAGAGCTGTGTGGCGCTTAGCATCAGCACCACGGCTAGAGATGGCAAACCCAGATCTCGGCAGATCGCTGGCATTGGGGCTGACTTGGGCAAGCCAAGGACTGATTTCCAAAGGAATCCCTCCAACTGGATCCAATACTCTGCTGGGAGGGTTAGGTTGGCCGCCATTCCGTAGGTTATAGCTGGGACTACTTTTGATTTGTAGAACTGGAGGGCGGGAATCCACAAGAACTTCCCGAACCTTTTGTCCACTGCACGTGTTTGTGCAGTTAGATTTCTCATTTTTCCCCAGAGTGAGTTTTGAAGAGAGTCTTCTTTAAGAGTGTTGTCAATCTGAATTCCCAAATATTTGTATTTGCTGACCAGTTCGATTTTCGTCTTTTCGAGATGCCAGGAACTGCTATGTTTTTGAGAATATCAGAATTTTGGTCTTTGATTTGTTGATCTTTAGATTGTTGCTTTCCATGTATGCCACTAAGTTTGTAAGTTGCCTTTGTAGGCCTATTGCAGTCTGATCCATGAGAATCAGGTCGTCGGCATACCACAGTCTTGACATCGTATAGGTACCAACTTTGGGCGGGAAGGATCGTACTTTTTTTTCTGATTCTTGGAAGTCACCGATGAACGCTATGAACAGCGCAGGAGCGAAAGGACAGCCCTGTTTGACACCTCGTTCTGTGTTGATCTGGTCTGAGAGGGTACCTTGACGACTGAGGTGCCCCCGTAGAGATGTTGATGTGTGTAGGGCCATTATTGGCTCAAGCACAGGACCCTGGCAGTTCCAAAATGTTAACTTTGCCCATAGTTTGTTTCGATCCACCATGTCGAAGGCTTGAGATAGATCCACCATCGCCATGTAGACCTTGGGCGCCCCTCTCTTTACTTTCGCTTTGATGATGTTGAGAATTAGCAGATTTATTGTTGTGCCAGCGCCCTTTTGGAAGCCGGTTTCAAAAATGTCAGCTGAGGGCGAGTTACTGGCCCATTATTTGAAGTGAAACAACAGAAGGGACGCGAAGATCTTGCCAATGATGTCAAGTAGGACTATTGGTCTGTAGTTCGCCGGGGAGCCCCTGTCCCCTTTCTTGAAAATCGGGACTAAGACTGCTTCTGTCCAGGTTTTTGGAATTTGTTTCTGTTGTTGGCAGTATTTGAATAGCTCGCCAATTGCGTGTGCCCAGTCGTTGGGATGCTCCTTGAGGTCTAAGTTAGTCCATCAAGTCCAGGAGCCCTGGATGATTTTAAGACTGCAATTATTTTAGAGATGTCTTTCACATTATCCAATTTGATCCACGGTTCTGAGGTCGTGGGAGGGATCATTTGAGCTGAGGTTTGAGGAGAATGGTAAAGATCTGTAAAGTGTGAAATCCAGTTTTGTTCAGATACGGAATTTGAGATCGGTGGAACGGTCTGGCCGTTTACGCTCTTAAGGAGCGTCTAGAAGTCTCTGATGTTTCTTGATGCCCAGGTACGTAGCATGGCTTCTGTGTCATTCTGGTACATGGCGTGCCGTTGTTGCGTTAGCCAAGTTTTGTATGACCTGACTGATGTATAGTATGTAGTCCAAGCATCTGTGGTTTTCATTTTCACTGCCAGTTTTTTTAGCTTTCTCACCTCTAATCGCTTGCCAACAACCGCGTTATTGAACGTGTGGATGTGGGTAGGATGCTTTCGTGTTTTGCCAGTAAAACTCACTTTGTGGGCAGCTAATAGGGACCATGTTTCTTGCTTAGGTTGACCTGGAAGGATCTTATGTTTTCTGATGTTAGTCAGAGTCGATTTTGTTGCTTGTTTGATTCTATGTCAGGTAAGTACTGAGGTCTTTTCAGTAACGCTCCATCCCAGGACATCTGAAGGAGATTGTGGTCACTTTCGATCGTTTTTATGACTGTACAGTCCACAAAGTATGGGATCAGGCCTTCCGTTATAAAGATGTAATCTAAAGTAGCAACGGATCCAGATTTTCCCAAGTTGGAATTTGGGTGCCGTGGTCTCGTAGAGCTGCTGCGTTATGGAATTTTCTTGATTTCATTAAGTTTGACCATGCGCGGCCTCTTTCATCGGCCAATGATTGTGGCATGTGTGCTTTGTCCTTCCTAGTATCGGCCTCACAATTGGCGTTCAGATCTCCGCATATTATTATGTTTGGAACATTTCGGTCGATTGTAATTTCATCGATAATATTTGCTGTTGAGTTGCAGAAGTCTTTCGTGGTTGTTCTCGCCGGGTTCCAGTATAAACTGATTATGGCCAAATCGGTGTTTACCCAGGAGTCTCGGCCATGGTCGTGGTGAAGCCATGTAGTTAGTGAAGCAAGCATGCCATAGCCCTCTGCGATTTTTCCCTTTGGGGCGATCCCTGAACCCACACGGATGGCAGTCAGTAGGCCCGCTGATGGTCGGCCCACCGTGGAACTTGTAGCTGGTGAGATTTTAATTTCAAACCCGTCCAAGGCTGGTTTGTCCAGGAGCCAAGTTTCTGCAGACAGATCAGGTCGAATGTGCCCAGATTTATGTTGCTTGGTCTGGTTAGGTGGTGGTATCCTCTGGTGTTCCATGATGCCATTTTGAGGGCACTTTCTTTGAGCTGGGTCGATGAATTCTCGGTCAGCCTCTTGGTATCAGTGGAATACAACGGTCGCTGCTATTTCCTTTGTTTTCGTGAGAAAGTGTCACCAATCCACTTCCATGGATTTGAGGCAGGTGTTTCTATCGACTCCCTCTTGGGTGGGGTCATCTTTGCTTCTGTACGATGTCTCTCCTGGGTGCTCTCAGTGAGTCTGTGAGAGGTGGTGGACGATGCGTAATTTTCATGATTCCACTTTTTGGAGCGATCGTCATGGAGTTTGACCCCTTCCGCTTCCCGTCTCTTTCTGGCGTTAGTCTGTCTGTAGTCCCTTGACGGGGAGCGCTTGTCACGGCGGTAGCTCGAGGACCCTCTCCTTGCCCTGTCACTGCCCACCTGGACTGTTTTGGGCTTCTGCAGTTGTTCTATGTTTAGACCTATGCGGTGGAGATCTTTTGTTACTTCGGGGGTGATTTCACTTAACTGAAGAGGAGAAAGGCCCTCCTGTCGCGCTTCTCAAAATAGAATAATGACACTAATGGTGATTTACAACGAAAAATTTAATTACAAGTCATTAGATTTAAGCATAGATGGGACAGACAAGCCTGGATGTAATAACAAAATCAAAAAAATAATTTTTTGTACTGGTACTTGGACGAAATCCAGTTAGTTTTCAAATTATGATGTTCTTAGTTGAATGCACTAAGTATTAAGTATTGGGGTAAAGATCCTGGTACCAAAAAGTTTCTGGCGTAAAGACTTCGAAAAGAAATTACTTACTTGTGTGCAATATATAAGGTATAATGATAATGAAACAAGGTATAATGATTCTCACTCTGTGGTAGAATACGTTGTTTGGTCTGTAGCACAGGGTCTTATCTGTTGATAAATGGGTATATAAGAATACTTATCTCATAATATTAATGTGAAAATATGTGAGGTTATATGGTACAAGTGACAGGTTAAACCCAAAAAGTACTGAGTTGGGAAAAGATTTAGGTGCACTTATAAAAAAATGGTGTGGGTATGCATGAATCAGATGGAGAAAAGGGGAGGTAAAAAGAGTTGTATGGGGGAAGTAATTTAAGTAGTGTAGCATGGGTGGAGGTTAATCCAGTCCAGCTTACTGCTAAAGAGAGGTGAAGAAATAGATAAGCTGTTTACCACTGAGTAAACAATGTCCTGCCCGTTCGGATTCTGCTGCCGTACTGACAGCATACAGTCTTGGCGAATATATGTGTATTCGCGGGCCGACGCGAGCGCGGTGACGTCACGCGCACGCATGTTTTTGCGTGATGATGTCATCGCGCCCGCGCGACACCGCGCTATTATGGTGTGATTAAAATAACGGAGTAGCTTGCTCTCCAGGCACCCGTGTATTTGTATACACATTATGTCAATGAAAAGGTATGATTCTTAAAAAAATTATATATGTAAAGATGCAAGAATAAAGACTAGAAGATATGCTAAATGTAAAAATGTGAGTGATATGCATGGTAATTACTAAAACATATACGTGCCGATAGGCAGACATATGTTCTGAGTGTCAGCACCATGAGCGCTAAATCTGATGGTTTCTGGGGTACAGTATTAACGAGAAAACTAGCTATGTCAAACCTGGTAGCTGCTGGACTAGCTAGGTGGTATGTGATGGCTCTGATAGTATTCTATGTACTATATGGTCAGAAGAAGACGATGGTAGAAGGAAAGCAAAAAGTTGCAGTGGACAGGGTCATGATACAGTCACAGTGATGGGAAAGACACACATGCATGTAAGGCCTAATGGTGCCTGAGCTAGCTAAGTGGTGATATATGGGTTCACAGTAGATGGGTCAATCTTGGTGATGGAAGCATGAGAAGGCCATTGTAAAAGAATGCAGCATGTAGTTTGTAGAGATCCAAATGGTAAGAGAGAGGGTGATAAGCAAAACAATCTCTCCAAGGCCGGGTAGTTATAAGAAAGTTTGTAAGAATATCAAAAAATGGGAGAAGTGAGATGACATGCAGAGTATGCTGAACCATAGATTTACAGAAAATGGCATAGTTCCTGGTCGCTGTTTAGACCTGTGTTGCAAGTGTCCATTAGACAGATCCAGCGAGCTTCTTGTTGTCTAAGTTTCAGTTCCATATTGCCTCCACGGGTGGCAGGTTTTAGTTTGACAATTCCAAAAAATTTCAATTGGTTGATCTGAGTCGGTAGATGCATTTGTTGAAAATGGGTGGCTAGCGGAGATCTTAAGTCCTGGTTGACGATTGCCCGAATATGTTCACTGACTCTGATTTTAAGTTTTCTGATGGTGCTCCCAATGTAAAACTCATTACATGGGCACTGGATGATGCATATTGTAAATTTGCTATTGCAGTTGATGAATTGTTGAATGGTGTAGATGGTGCCATTTGGTTTGGTGATGGTGGTTCTAGCATTATCCGAGTACTTGCACATTGTGCATTGTCCCCATTTGTAGTTACCTTTGGTAGGTTTGTGTAGCCACATAGTTGGTGGATTTTGGGTTGTTGGTGGCGACGTTTTCTTCAAAATGAGATGGACTTAGCTCATCCTTGAGAGTTTTCGCTTTCTTGAATGTGATTGTTGGTTTGGTATCCAAGAATGTCGTACGATCAGGATCTGATCTAAGAATGTTCCAATATTTGGTAATTGCTTTTTGAATATAGATATTATTGGCACTGTAGTTTGTGATGAAGCTGATTTTCCTATCGATGTTGGTGATAGTTGTGTTAGTTTTGGTTTTGACTTGTAGCAGTGATTGCCTGGTCCTAGATAAAGATTTCTGATAGCTGTTCTTGACGAGTTTGTTAGGGTAGCCTCTCGTGATAAATTTTTCTACTGTGATTTTGGCCTTTTCAGTAAAATCATCATCTTTTGTACAGTTCCTTTTTACCCTTAGGATTTCGCCAAAGGGGATGTTTCGAATGATGTGCTGAGGGTGGCTGCTGGTTGCGTGAAGAATGCTGTTGACGGCTGTTGGTTTGGTGTAGAGCGTTGTGCATATAGTATCATTTTCGATGTAGAAGGTAATGTCCAGAAAATTAATGGCTGTTTGACTGTATTCCGTGGTTAGTTTTAGGTTGTAGGTATTGTTGTTAAGATAGTTGAAATAGTCCTGAAAGGCTGGTATTGTTCCGTTCCAAATTATGGAGATATCATCTATGTATCTGGCCCAAAAAATGATATTGTTGAGGTGAGTGAATGATGGATGTTGCCATGCGAATTCTAGTTCAAAGTGTCCCATGTACAGATTTGCGTATGAAGGGGCATATTTCGCACCCATGGCAGTTCCTTGTATCTGACAGTAGAGGGTTTTATTGAAGATAAAGATGTTGTTTTGTAATCTGTATTGTAGTATTTCTAAAATCATGTTGTTGTGATCATTGAAGGAGATGGAGCGGGTTTTCAGGAAGTATTCGGTAGTTGTGAGTCCTTTATCATGCAGAATACTGGTATAAAGTGATGTGACATCCATGGTTATCAGCCAATAATCTTTGTTCCTTGGTATGTTGTCTGTGAGTTGGATGATATGGGTTGTGTCTCTGATATAAGATGCCAGTGAATTGGCCAATGGTTGGAGTTGATGATCTATATACTCTGAGATATGTTCAGTGATGGATCCGATAACATTGATAATTGGCCTGCTGGAAGGTAGTCTTGAGAATTTTTTATGGACTTTAGGTAGAAAGTAAATCGTTGGTGTTATTGGATGTGTTGTCATCATGTACTTATATTCTTCTTCTGTCAGTAGTTCAAGGTTTTTCCAATGACTGCTCATGGTTTTCCAAGTTTCTCCCATTTTAACGAACGGATTCTCTTGGATTATTTCATAACAGTTGCGGTCTTTGAGAGAGCCATTTTTATATAGTCATCTGTATTCAATAGCACTATATTTCCCCCTTTATCTGATGACTTTACAGTAATGTCTTGATTATTTTTGAGGTCTTTGAGTGCTTTGGTTTGTGAGGCTGAAAGATTGTTACGTTGTGTTGGTTTTCCATGGCAGTTGTCCTTGTTTTTGAGCTCATTTTGGACTACTTTACAGAAGGTATCAATGACATTTTCCGGAGGTAAGATCGGTGCAAATTTAGATTTGTCTTTGAGTTTTGTCTGTACTGCTAAACCTGGAGCAATGTGATTTCACTTAACGCCTTGTTTCTTATATGGAGATATGCTTTTGCTTTGTGCTCCCGATGATAAGGCTCAATGAGTGTGAAGTCATCAGAAGTTATGTGTCTGAGCTTGTCGATTTCTCCCAGTATTTTCAATACTGTTCTTCGATTTAGTACCAGGTAGCTGTCTTTAGCTGAGGTTTGTTCCAATTCGAAAAGCATTGAGTCTGCCAGTTTGGAGTTTTTATTAGCTTACGCCTCACTGGTTCTCATGGACTTCTTGTAAGGATGGACTCGGTGACTGTCGTGTCAGTGGTTTTGTCCTAATCTCGGTTCGAATTTCCGATCTGGTCTGTGATTTTCGATTTTCTTTAGGTTTTTGAGAGCTTCTAAGGCAGCACTTGGAGAGTTTGAGCGCAGCCTTTGAGTGCGAGCCAAAGGCTTTTCGACTGTTCGTTTTTTTTCATCCCGAGGGGTAGGTGCCACTTGTTCCTTGCAAAGATCAGGGACTATCTTAGTTACAGTCACTGAATTTGTAGATGGAGCAGGAGTAGATTCTTCGGTGTCTGGGGATGTTTCCGACAGGTCCAGGGAAATGTCATGGTCATCGTTTGTTATCAGGACGACCGTGGGGCCTACCTTGATTTGGGTTTTTGCCATTTTGGGACTGGTATTCCCCCTTTGATTTTGAGACATGTCGTCTTTAAGGTTGGGGCCCAGCGGCAGCTTTTCTTCTGTTGACTTTTCTTGTGTGCATAGAAGAGTGTCTGAAAGGTTCCTCTCCTTTCGAACACGAGGTCCGCTGATGATATTAGTGAAGAGGGCTTTGTCGAAATTTTTGTAAAAATTGGGGCCAGATCCTTGAACTTCTTGCTGTCTAAAGTCTGGGTAGATTTTGATTGGCATGATTTGGGGGTTTGCCCCAAGATTCTGTTCTTACACAATTCATCGCCTAGTTTGTCTATTTTTTTGCTCAAGATTTTTTCCATACTGTTAGAGTTTGAAGGACAGTTTGTCTTTCATGGTGCTTATCATTGCGGTGTTGTCTGTGAGGGCCTCTTGGATGGATTCATAGAGCTTGCCAAATGGATTTAGAGCTATCGTAAATGCTGACATATTAGATAGAAGATCTATTTTTTTTTTGATGGTGTCTCCTTGTCTGCCATAAATAGAATTTCACTTAAGCGACGTGATTTTGTTGGAGTTTTTAAGCCTCTGTCCGTAGGAGGCTGGGGCAATATTTCCAAGGATCTTCTTTCTGCTTATGTCATTTCTCCTTGGGTGATGTGCGGGAATTCTCCCGAGAGTCTACTAAAGTTTCCCTGAATGTGTGGCCGAGTCCATGCGTATTGGTCCACGGCCTGGCGATTCCTGGGGTCTGGAATACGCATGTCCCTTGCCAGGGTGTCTGGATTTTGAATCTTCGCATCTTCCAGCGCCGGTACAGTGTCAGAATTATCTTGTGATGGTTCGGTGTTTTGAGATCCAGTATCTGTTCTGTTTTGGTCACTCTCAATTTCTTTGGGCTTGCTGTTTGCTTGTGGCGCTAAGCTATCAGTCACCATGCTCCGGTCCGTAGTTGGGCCTCGTTGTGATTGCGATTTTGGGCTTAACTGCATGCCCTGCGGGTTCAAGTCCGTTTTCCGTGCTTTGGACCTTTGAGGCGGGTCTAGAATGGCCTCCAGGATTTCTGCGTCGGACAACTCAGGGTCCTGGTCTAGTTTTCTTTTGTGTTGTTCTATGAAGTATTCTTTTAGAGATGCAGATATCAGGGGAGCTGGTAGACATTTTGAGCCCCCCAGGGTTTTTGGGGCTGGTTTCCGATGTTTCTTGGTAAATGTTTTTTCGGACATAGATCTTGTTTTTGTGGTCACTTTTGTGAACAGGGTCTTTGAGGCCTGGTTTGGATATCCTGAAGCTCTAGTTTGGGAGCACTGAATCGTCGGCTGAGTCTCACCTATGGCTGGGGGGAGATATACAACCAGGGCGGAATTTGGGCTATGAGTAGAGGTGGCGTGCGGTAGGCACACTCCGGACTTTGGCACTTCCACAGTCGAATTTTGGTCTGTCGGCTCATTTGATTCTGAGATCGCCATCTGATGGGAGGAGGATGACCCGTAAGATACTTCGAACACTGAGTCATTTGGCGAACGGGTTTGCTCCTCGTTTTCCGTGTCCCATGAGTCGTTGGAAATATTTCTCGTAGGGGTAGCTTTTGGTTTTGACTGCTTGCTTTGCTTTGGCCGCATTTGCGGCTTGGCTGGTGTGAATTTACTTTGGTGAATTTGGGCTATTGTCACTTTCCCTTCAGCTGGCGGGGCCGACGGCTGAGCGCTTGCGCTTACGTTACTTGAAATGATCTCCCGAGTTACTGCGTGGAAGCGCAGTGCTGCTAAGGAAGGCCTGGGAGGCGTGGCATCAGCGGTGGATCGTATCGTGCGCGCCGCACCCAGCCGTTCAGAACCCTGCCGCGACCGTCGTCCGACAGTCTCCGGCAAGGACTCACTCATCAGGATGGTGGAACTGCCGGGTGCTTTGCGCGAAGGTGGTCCTGATGGGCTCAGAGTTGCAGCCGCTGATGTAAGCTTCTTTGTAACGGCCTCTTGCGAGTTTTCTATCCCCGCCGCCTCAGCCACAGACAACGCTGGAGGGGGCTCGTTGGTGGTTAAGTTCTCCCCCTTGGGGCCCACAATGGCCTCAAAGTCTGCTTGAGAGCATGGGTTTAAGGGCTGGGAAGACTCTTTCAGAAGCTGCGGTAACTTTGTGAGAGCGGGGCGGTGGGGATTTTGATGTTTTCAGTGGGGTCAACGCCGATGGTGCGGAGGAACCTTTTCCTGTCTTATGACTTTTTCCCTCCCTCGGTTCCCTAGGATACTGGATGTTTTGTGGTTCTAACTGTTCCTGGGATGATTTTCTGCTCCTGTCATCTCCGGTTGGCGAATGAGGCGCCATGAACAAAGGCTTCACTGTAGCTTGAATATAAGTGGAATTGCAGTAAGAGACGGAGTGATTACTTGAGGTTGGACGCACGGTCCTTGCCGCAGAGGGCTGCTTACCTCGTCACCTGACACCGGACACCAGACACACTGCTACGCACACAGCGCTGCGCTCCACGCCTGCGCAGTGTTTAAGTAGGAAGTCCTTTCTGGTTCAGTAGAAATCAGTAGAAATCAAAAGAGGACTGCAGGAAGTACAGTCCAAAATGCAGAATGAAGCGTGTTTACAGCAGCGGTCTGTTCTCACGACTCACACCAGACACCCTGCTTCGCACACCGTGCCACGCACCGCACCTGCGCGGTGTTAAGTAGGAAGTCCTTTCTGGTTCAGTAGAAATCAGTAGAAATCGAAAGAGGACTGCAGGAAGTACAGTCCAAAATGCATAATGAAGCGTGTTTACAGCAGCGGTCTGTCCGCACGACTCACACCAGACACACTGCTTCGCACAACGCTTCATTCATAGACACTTCTCTTCGTGTTACATACAAGTATCAAAAAAATAACTAAATCAGTTAGTGCATAAGATCCCAGATGTCTTGATAGGAGTGGTTTAAGTTTATGAGGACCAATTAGGGCCACCTATCTGCTACTACGCATTTCGGGCACGTTGGCCCTTCTTCAGCTATACATCTCTGTGATCATTTTGTTCTGAATATAAAAATAGATATCTTAATGTTAGAAAACTGATTCACAATATATATTTCTTTCTAACTTCAAAAAGGAAGATCTTGTGCTACTGCACTGACCTGTGAAAGGGCCTCTCCAAGGATGGTTCCCTTTACTCTTCTTATTAGGATCAATTGCAACGCCTGTGAAAAAACCTACAATTACTAAGGTGTCAAAAATAGTGCTAAAAGTGTGGTCTCCAGTGGGACTGTGAGAATGAGACAGCGGTTATGCCTCCCAACCCGGCCACCAGAAGGTAGACTGGTGAGGTTGCAGAAGCTCTGCTTCAGTTATGTTTCCTAAATGGGAGGTTTTGTGCACTCTGCAACTGGAAGTGTTAACCAAGTTTACCTGCTTGATATTCTTTCAAATGTGCCATTTTCCAGACCTTGCCCAAAAAAAGCCCCAATGGTGGTATTGCATTTCTGTATGAAGTTAGGAATTGTTTTGTGAGTGTGGCTCACTCCGACATGTCCTTAACTCACTGGACAGGTACAGCACTGACTGAAAAAGTGCAAGCTATATTCACACGCAGAAAACACAGCACATGCATCAGAAGTTCAAAGTTCCCTGACATACAGGAAATGTACAAAATCTAAAGCAGCATAGCAAGTGACTCCCACACAAAGAATAGGTACGGCACAGGAAGCAACATTGAAAGCATTATTAACACAATAGACAGGCACATTATAGACAGCAACACTACATGCTACTAACAGATAGCAACCATGTAAAGCATGGGTGGCAGCAGTGGTAGCTTCCTTTAGGGACACCCAGTCACTACCTAGGAAATAGCACTGCAAAGTATGAACATTCTTCACAAATACAGAACATGGAAGGACCATCACAGGCCTCAACCACAAACAGAACAGGTATAGTCTAGGCATGGCCTGTGCAAGCTTTCCTCAGAGAGACAATATGGATGGGGATTGTGCAAGCCTCCCTCAACATCCATTAGTACAGTGATGGCAGGGGATGTGCAGCACTGTTCTGAGGGTGGTGTCTGTGCATTGCAGCCCCAGCGCAGTGTGCGTGTGCATGTGTGTGTTTGCGTGCAATGCACTGGCGGTGTGGTATGTATGTATGCATGCAGTACAGTGCTGAGACCATGTGTAAGCAATGCTGGAGTGATGTGTGTGTAATGCTGTGGCAGTATGTGTGTGCAGTACTGGGATTAGCTTTGTGTGAGGTACAATGCACTGCTGAGGACAATGCGTGTGGTGCCGCATGTGCATACATGTGTGTGTATGCAGTTCAGTGATGAGGGGTTTGTGTGCAGTGCTTGATGCAACGTGTGCAGGGAAGTGTTGTGGCTGTGTGCATGCATGCAGTGCAGGGATGGTCTGAGTGCATTAAAGTGAGTAAAAGTGCAAGAGGCTGTGTGTGCAGCATTGTGTTGGGATTGTGTTGGAAGAAGTGTGAGGGTGGCGTTAGTGCAGAACAGGTCTAGAGGCAGTGTGTGCAGAGCAGTGTTGGGGTTGTGTACATGTCTGCAGTGCAGTGGGGTGGTTTTGATTGCAGATTAATGTGGGTGTGCAGTGGGAAGGGGTGTAATTGCATTGCTGAGCATTGTAGGTGTACAATGCAGTGGGGTGGGATGCTGCCAAACCCGTAATGAGGCCCAATCCTCCTTTATACTGTCCCATTAGCGAATGAAATTTCAATATTTCTTCTAGTTGGAGAAGACAACCTTAATAGTTGTATTTTTGCTAAAATGCGCAGGAAAGAGAAAAACAATGTAATCCTTTGTTTCTGAGAAGGTGACATTTTGCATGATACGGTTTTATTACAAAGGAATTAATTTGATTTAGAAAATTACAGCAATTTTATTTGTATGCATTTTTATAGGGAATCATACAGAGTCCGATGTAACATTTTAGGCCTAACGCTCACACCGTTTCACTATCATTGAAAAGATGCTTTGCAGACTATTTTGAGTTTTCGCATTTACCCTCCAACCTCTGGCAGAAAGGTGGGTGGGGGTGTGACAGCATTCACCTGTACACCCACTCTCCCCCCTACTCTGCCAGGGCAATCACAATGAGCACTGCAAGTTAAGAAAAGTTGTGTATATTTGTATTTTAACCACTTGGAAAAAGAAATGCACATTTCTAAACAAAACAAAAACAAACAGCCCTGCTTTACAATTGCAAAACCTAAAAAGCTCTTCTTTCCCTTTGCTCATATTGTGGGGGGATACATCCTATTTTACCCCCCTGCATAGAATCCTGGGGGGGAGGGGATTTATCCCTTCCGCCTCCCCCCCATTTCCTATGCCCATGACCTACCACCTCATGTTTAGAATTTAGTTTTGGGGATTAGAGGAGCAGAGAGCCCTTATGGATTGATAATGAAAATTCTTCTTTGCCAGATAGATAAGAGCCAAACCATGCTGGCACCTGAAGCCAGAACTCAAGTTCTTGAAACACATTTTCTATCTAAGGGGAAGCCATACAAGCATATGTGACGAATTGAACTTGAAAGGTTTGTAGATAAGACAAATGCCAGTTTTGTTAAATTGCAATTGTTCATACTCCGGGATACCCAAGTATCTAGCATTTGTGTAGTCCATTTTGGAGTCAACACTCTTTGACGATAGGCAAATCTGATTGGGCAAGGAAGGAGCAAAAAGGATTTCTAACTACATCCGAGATTTGTCTATTAAAGTTCAGGTTTGCCTCCCAAACCATGTTTAAATTCCTCACTGATTTCGAATAAACCATATCAGCGCCCAAGATATTGGCGAGGGTGGGCCAAAAAGAATAAATGCTGTTTTAAGAGGGTTTAGCTGTCGATGGCTATTTAACACCCAGCTTTAGACTCAATGAATTCCATTCCTCAGAAGCAAGAGGTCTTCCAAGGGGATGTAAACCTTTAGGTATATCTGGGTATAATCAGTTTATGAGTGGTGCTGTAGAGCAAACTTTAAGAAGAGCACATAGAGCACAGAGAGATATTAAACAGAAGTGGCGAAAGAGGTAAGCTCTGCAAAACATCACAGGAGACCATGCTCACACCAGAGGAGAAGTGACCCAAGGTTACTTGTTTGGAAGATAAAAAGGACCTGAACCAGGTCACATCCTTATTGGGTACTCCTGCCATTCCGTGAGGCAGGCATGTACAGTCCCATGGTTGATGGTATCAAATGCTGCACATAAATTGAGCCCAACCAGGAGAGTTAAATGTCTTTAATTCTTATTTAATATAATATCATCTCAAAGAAGTGACCCGGGCTGACCCAGTCCCATCAAGTGGGAGGAAGCCTGATTGCAAAGAGTCTTGAAGATAAACATTTTGGACGGGGAGTTGATGTTGACCTGCCACTATCTTTTCAAGGATCTTAGAGGACCAAGATATGGGTTGGAAATTCGTGAGAATTAGGAGATAAATATTCGGTTTCTGCAAGAAAGGGGTAATTCAGGCTTCCTTTACATCTTGAGGAAAAAAGCCTTCAAGAATAGAGAGATTAGAAGTGCTAAGGAGAAAAGTGGAGGAACAACACCACAGCTAAAACAGGTTGAAACCTAAACATAATGGCAACTGCAAGGAAATGTACAACTGAAGAAAGGCAGACAGGAAGGTTCAGTTGGGTGAAATATAGCTCAAGGTGAATGTCGGAATTTTTTAAAGAAAGATACAGTTAATGGCGTTAACTTGATTCTATAGCGTTAACTTGAAGTGTGAGTGCAGGCAGGGGAGAGAAAGGAGTAACCAATTATTTTATAGATCCCTAGATTTGTTGCTGGCTTGCTGAATCTGTGTTTGAAGGAACTCACTTTCATCTTTACAAATGGCTTTCTTACCGACCTGTGAAGAGGCCTATGGATCACCTTGTCCTGGATTGGTGGTAGTCCTGTAGCTACAGGCCCCCTGGTGGATCCAGGAGCTATGGGCAAGTAAACAGACATTACACATGCTCACTCCTTATATACTGCCATGCTTTAGAAATCTGAGCCAAAACCCATCAGGTGGTTAATGGTACTAGCCTCTCCTTTGGGCCCATGCTGGAACATTCAATTGATCTTAACATAACTTGTCTGGTGTCCAGTTATAATGTCGACTGCAAAAAGTCCAATGTAAAAATGTTGAAACAAAAAGTCGGGAAAAAATGCAAATGTGTTTTTTTTATTTGTATGTTTTTTGGGGTCTAGCTACTAAAAATAAACGGGGGGTTGGGGGGAACCCCACCCCATTAAATTTCTTTTTTTAAAAAAAAACATTCGACATTTTTTTGTTGTTGACATTTTTGCAGTCGACATTTTTGCAGTCGACATTTTCACTATAAACCAACTTGTCTCAATAGGCATTCTGAGCATTTAGCTCTTAACCTCATAACTGCAACCCAATGTTGGACTAGATCTGTGAGCAGCTTTGTTTGACAAGTATTTTGTTCTGGTGATTCCCATAAACTTAAACAATCTTTGTTGACCTTGCTCATCATTCATCAGATTGCAGCAGTGGCTTTAGCCTTGCCAGCTTGCTATTCCCTATAGGCTGATATTTTTTAATAGCACACAATAAACTACTTTGCTGCTTCATTGGGACTAAGACTGTTTAATCTATTTCTCCCTGGGGTGAGAATGCCCACGGGTCACATCTAGGCGCTAACAGAAAAAGAGAATGCATACCTCACCAGAGTGCCTAACCAGTTTATACAGCACGCCCGATCAATTGAAGACCTTAATCCTTTTTTGTTTGCTTTCAAGAAGTGCACTGATGTACTGACACCCTGGGTTGACTACTCTGCTCTTAACAACCATGAAGAACCTGCTACCGTTGATTTACTTTTTCTTACAGTAGTTAAGGCACAAAAAGATGAACACACATTAGATCTGAGGAGTGTGTACAATCTGTTGCGCGTCTATTCTGGGGATGCATGGAAGACTCCTTTCTTTATCTGGTAAAGGCAGTTTGAATACCAGCCAATGATCTTCTGGTTGTAGTGTGCCCTGGGTACCTTCCAACAGTTTATTATCAAGGATGCATTCCAAGAGGCCCGTGACCATTTTGTGGTGAGTGATTTACCTCAATGAGATTCTTGTGGGTTCTACGTCTCTACCGGAGCATGAAAGGCGCCTAATCTGGATGTTCTTGTAAATTAGAAAAGTGTAGCTTCCATCAGCACACAGTGAAATTCCTGGGATTTATTCCATAGAAAGTGAGAATGAATACCGTAAAGGTTTGAAACAGCTGGAGCCCACCTGGCCCGGCTCCAGGAATTTTTATCTGGGTGGGCCAGGTTTGTGATCAGGGGGGCCACTCTTTTCTCAGATTCATGATCCGGCATACCATTTCTTCCTGGATCTGAAAAATCCATTTGCCCTTAATTTGCCCTTAACTTCTTTAGCCTGTTAGACTGCTTTATAAGGCAGAAGCCTGGATTGAAACCCAGGTTGTTGGGACCAGGTTTGACATATTTACCCGCAAGACTACTTGAATGTCTGATAAAGATGCTTGTTGGAAATGCACTCCCTGGCAGATTTAAGCCAAAGGAATTCTTGGGCAAGGCTGACAGATGGTCCCGGGTAGGTGGGGCATGGGTGTGGAGTTTATGGTGAGAGTCGTTAATCGCTGTCATTAGTGCAACAAATGTTAAATGTTTTTTAAGTTGTCTTTTTCTACTATTGCAACTGTATGCTTAGGGGTATGACTCTAGCTGGAAACAGCCTGTTTACCTCACCAGGTTTTGCTGACATGCGGTGATTTACCCAGGTTCACTCAATTTGTTTAAATAGGAAACCTGCTCTCGCCTTCCACCTGCTCATCCCTTCCAAAATCACAGGCTCTCCAGTACCCCTTCCACAGTCTTTAGCTATCTTCTCCCATTTGCTCCTTTGTTTCCTTCCATAAGCTCCCTCACTACTTTGAGCTTCCATTGGCTTCTCACTTCATCTCCCATATGCGCCCCATCTCCATACGGAAAACGTTTGCCAAAAGTCAAAAATGAAAGCTGTATACTGCCCTTAACAAGAATCTGAGAGATTAATCCCAATTATTCATGCCGTAAGAAATATGTTTTGTACCTTTTTTCGACATACTGCTATAATTGAGATATAAAAAGCAGTACAGAGCAAAAGAGTGTGGCAATATCACCCCCTGTCACCTTCCATCAGTTTCCCCTGACTACCATTCCCATTTACAATCACTCCCACCTACCCCACCCTTCCCCACCATGTCTTCTTGGCCTGGCTGGGGAGAATCGCGGATGAAGCCATCTCCTCCTCTGCAGGGGCTGAGCAGTCCTTATTCCATCTAACATAGTGTGCGCTCAATAATACGGCTCTGAATACTGTGGCTACTCATAGGAGGCCATGTAGGAGGTGCTTGTGGTCCAGCCATTTTGTTGTGAAAGACAGCCCCCTCCTCCTCGATAAATATTGAAGCGAGGCATAGGATATTTAGTTTCTTACAAAAGACATTTTGAAGCACAATATTGTATTTTTGTTGCTATTTTGGCTAATTTGAATTGAGTTGAGGGTGTGTGGGAGTGCTAGCATGCCGGTGACAGTGGGATCAGGAGGTAGATAGTGGAGGTTGAACGGTTTCCAGCCTCCTGGCATTACTCCCGGTTGGATGTGGCAGGGAGGAGGGGCCGCCGCTCCTCTGCTACTCTCTATACATCACTGTCTGGTACATACTGTTTCCATACTGTTTATAATATACAATTGTCTATGATGACGTCTTATTTGACATGTTTATTTTGCTATTTTGAATGTCACAATTTTAATCAATAGAAGTGGCCTTATATTTTCCAAAGAAAGGTGTGTTTATGTCTTTTTGGCTGGCCCTGACCCCTGCACTGCCCATCTATTAAACTATACTGCAAACTGGATCATTTCTAGTGGCTCCTAATTTTGGCAGGATACACACAGTGAGATTAAATGATTTTCCCAGGATTACACACTTTGGTTAAGTGGTAAAGCCAGAATGTCATCATAGCCTGAAATGTAGGTAGTTGACCACACATCTTCCTAGCTAAAGTTGGCACAAATATGTATTGAAGTTTGGTTTTAAATAAATATGATATACAATTCTGGGCCTTTGCACACAAGTCACTTTTTGTACAGATTTTGAAATGGTACTTATACCCTGCTTACCATAGCCGTTAGTTTGTATATAAAAGAAACTTTAAGTCGTAGGGATGATTTATAGGAAAAAGAATGTATTGTTATGAATTGCACACTTTTATACTAATTACAGTAAACCATGAAAATAAAAATGTTGTTTCATTTGTACATTTCTGTATTTGATTGTTCTCTTTACTTTTCTTTTTCCATTTATTTAGGTTCTTTTTCTTAGTTTGCTAACTTTTTTGTAAAGCTTTGTAATAAGCCATAAACAATAACAAATAATAATAGTCACTTTTATACAGATTACTTTAAAAATGCACAAGTCACATCATAAACCAACCCGACAATGTGCTCATCATTGTGGAATCAGGTTGATGAAAAAGAGTATTGGGGCAATTATGTTTTGAATCCTAAATTGCATAGAGGAGACTGCTACTGTTTGCACGTCTTTGCAAAGGGGCCCCTACAGGCAATTTGAATTGTTTCCACAAAGTAATGGAAAAGTAAACAGCAAAACATAGGCAAAATCGCTGTTTCACTTCACTTTTGCACTATGTGTCTGGAAAAGTATAAATCTCTCCCACAATTAACGATTTGGAATCTGCTTGCTTTTACCAATAATGTGACAATCATAGGTGATCATTTTCCAAGTCCTGTTGAGTGGAAAAAGTGGCGGTAAAATGATTTTTGATTGTAGCTTTATTTTCCCCGTTCTGATTGAAAGCCTATAAGCTCCAGAATACTATTTAATCAGAACTTAGAAAAAATCCCATACAGACACAATGTGAAATGAAATGCATAACAAAGTCATTGGGGGTCATTACGAGTTAGGCGTTAAGGGGTTAACAGCGCCGGTAAAGGTGCCGGCACCGTCAACCCCTTAACGCCTCATTACGTGTATGCTCACAGGAACCCGCTAAGGGCGCCTGGTTTTGCCAGGTGTCCTTAGCGGGTCCTGCGAGCAGACCAGGGTGCTATGGGGGCTCGAATGGGAATGGGGAGGTACCGAGTCCGGGTTCCTTGAATGAGGTCCGGGTTCCTTAAATGAGGAATTACCGGGCTGGTAATTCCTCATTTAAGGCGCCCGGACCCGGTACCCCCTAACTCATAATGACCCCCATTGTTTCACACAGCTTTTTCTGTAACCTCATCATTTCTAATCACCCAACAGTGACACTTAAATAGGTTATTAAAAGCGTATATAATTTAAAGAAAAAAGTACCTTTTCCTATCACTAATCTCTTCCTATTTTAAATAATCTGAGACATGTTAAATGATAAGGCGTCACTGGGAGGACCTGAGTGGAGGGGAGAAAGGCAGAGCAAGGGTGCCTCACAGACATTTGTTCATTGTCCGACTGTTAAATCCACCTCTGATTGCACTCTGCAGGATATATTTCAAAACCCTTTTTTATGTGCACCATTTATACGTCGCCAGAAACATATTAAGAAATGCTCCTGTGTCACTTCAAGGTTTCATGATCAATCTTCTGAGAGCCAAATGTTTATTGGGTGAAGTGGGAACAATCCTTCAGTCCTGCACCCTCTGCTCCTCTGTCACAGGTGGGATCCCAAAGTAAATGACTTTCTGCCACTGCCTAAACACCTAGCAGTTATATCCACACTTTTCAAACAATACGCACAATACACATGATGTATTCAGTTTGCATACCAACATTGTTAATTGTTACTCCAATAGTATGATGTTATTAAGGCAGTACTAATCTGCCCGTTTCATGAAAAGTTCTGGCCAGGCAGCCTAGGCTTCCACACAAATATGCATACTATTTAGGTCAGAACCTCACTGGTAAGTATGCATGAGAAGAGGATCTAAATTTGGTCCATACTTGCCATCCTAGCCTTGATATGTTCAAGTAGGTTCTCCTTGGACCAACTCAGTTAGTTGCAGTTTGAGTCCCTAGGCATTGCAAACAAGGCTCCCACATCAGGGCGTGTATACTTTCACTTAGGGAGATAAACTGAAACCAACACACATTGGCAAAGCCAACAGTTAGGGCTTTTTAATACACATGGCAAAGGCATTTGCCAGGCACTGCCATAAGGGTACCACCTGGCAATACGGTGAGAACATCTAGAAAATGGTGTAAGCACCTAGGCATATGATGTAACTATCTGGAAAATAGCTGTGTTATACTTATACACATGTCAAAATGGTTGACTTTCCAATTTGGCTATTTTAGGATTTGAGTGCAAGGAATAGATGTGAGGACACCATGTTTCTTTTAAATTTACTGGCGGAAAACAAACCATGTTAAGAGATTTTTTATTAGAACATGAGCTCATTCACAGGGGCAATTAAGTCATTGAACACTCAAAAGAATGTTTAGATAAGCAGTCACAATACAGCACAACGTTTGATGTTACTTTGTGACAGAGCTAGCTCAAAGAGTACCCAAGAGGGTATGTTTCAGCAGGGAGGGGGCAGGTAGTTGGTGGGAATACCATAGAGATTAACGTGGCAATGGATGGGTAAACGACCAAACATGTCCATTGAATATGTATCCCTCCTAACATCATTTCTCTACCCTATCTGTGGTCCAATGCAATTGTTCTGGCTTACACCTAATAGCCTACTTCAACGCTGTACATCAAATCACTTTCATTTTACTACACTCTCCCCTCCAGAATTACATTGTTCTTACTACCAACCCTATTTTTTCAATTATACTCAAGTAGTTCATGCAGCAGGAAATATACTTTGAATGGAATTTGTAAGGGCTCTCAGTCTGATGGATATACGTCTCTGAATCAATCTTAACCACTACCATTGCTTCGGTCAGGCTTCCATACCATTATTTACGAATCAGCCTTGGCCTCCCTGCCACTAATGTGAGCATCCCTGCCCAAACTGCTGGACCACAAAGCCAAATGCTTGTGGTATTTTGTGTTGCAGTGAATGTAACTTGTCAGGGTTCTCAGCAGTTTATGCACCTGGTGTAGAAATCTGTGTGCAAGCATCATCACCTGCCATCTATTTTTTTCGACAGTTAACCATCTTATTAGGCATGATTGGAACAACAGTTATATTCCCACACATAAAAACATACATTCAATTACAGAAATCTACTTGATAGGTTTGAAACAATAGCTACCTTATAAGTGAGATGTTTCAAATGTAATTAAGATTAAAAGTGCAGTTAAAAAAGCAACGCAGGATCTTGCTAAATAGTTGTAGCCTGCCTGCCTCAGCAGTTACTTAGAGGTGTGAATGGCACTCCATATCCCTGGTCATTTCTGCTTTCATGGCTGTGGGCATAAATCATTGTGCAGAGCAAGCAAACACATCATGACAACCTCCTGCAGTGCCGCCCCTCAGAATGCTAACCACAAAATCCGCACAGCTTGTTTTTACCCCCTTAGTCTCCCCCTCTATCCCCTGGGTCCCAGTGGCGATTAACGTTTACTTTTAGTTTTAAAACAAATGCATATAGTTAAAATACATTCAACCTTTTGATGAAAAAAAGAAAAAAGGAAGAAAACCTAACACCACTGGCAAGGCCTCCTTTCTAGCAGAGCTGGACTGACCCACCGGGACACCAGGAGTTTCCCCAGTAGGCCTCGGGCCATAGGGCCTGTTTTCTTGTGGGAAGGATACATGGGGACTCACAATTAAACTATAACTTGCCATTTGGAGATGTGTATCCATACAGGCCAGCCTGGGTGTGGCTGTTCGCTGCATGATTTGTTTGTCTTCCAGGCCCGATCCAGCCCATGGTTTTTGGGGCTTGCGCTCTCATCTCACTAGGGCGCATGCACTTTGAAACCGCACGTGCCCTAGTATGCTCTGTGCTGTCGAGTGGCATGCGCAGGTGTTGCTGGGAACGTGATTGAACGTGCCATTGCCACCTGAGAGACACTGCCAACAGACAGTCTGGGCTGGTACCAGGCCCATGCTGTGTGCTGTGCCCATGTTCACGGTGTGCTCTGACTGACAGATTCAAGAAAGACAGTCAACCAACCAGGTGAGGTGGGCCGCACTGCCTCCACCAGCAGACAGCAGCAGGTGACCCAAGTGAGCCTGTGGCTGGGGCTGAGAGCAGCTGAGGGCAGTAGCCAGATCTGAAAGGTAAGGGATTATCTGTACATGTGTGCCTCTATCCCATTCTGCCGAGTGCTTCTGACCCTCACCCTATGCGGTTGTCATGATGCCTACCCCCGGGCATCCGGATCGAGTCCATCAGCCCAGGGAGCAGGCATCCAGATATTTATCAAAACCCCATCAGCCCCGGCTGGGGGCTGTTTGGGTTCAGTCCTGGTGCCTTAGGCGCCAGGCTCATAATAGGAATCAGTCCTGGCGCCATAGGCACCATGCTCATAGACATTACTTACCTCATGCAGACCATGCTGCAACTGAATCCAAGCCAACGTGAGGCTTGGATGGGACTATTTTGTTACAGGGACTATTTTTTTACTCGGGTGTGGACCCAGTGCAATTCTAAAAAGGGAATGGAACAAGAGTGAACATCGTACATATTGAACTCTTTTGAACTTTATAAGCCCCGGAGTCAATAGCCAGAACTCCTCCAGTACCTTCAAGTCAGTGAAGTAACTGGTATCTACGCGCCCCTGCATGCCACGCAGGATGGAGAGCTCATCATTTAAATAAATAAGGTGAGCTTACCAAAAGGAAATATCAGAGGTGACTAGTGGGGAGATCGGGAGCAGCGGGGGGTCCTTGCTAAAATGCACGGGTGGCTAAATATCTTTCTCCACTTCCAGGAGAATACTTCTTCGGGTCAAGCAGACGAAACTAGGCGGGCCAGTCCAAACAGTCATCTCTGCACTACGCATCACGTTGGTGGAGACCGCAGCTGTCCGGGCCCGACCGACGCCCCTTTGGGAACCAGGTGAGCGTAACAGAACGCAAAGACCTATCTACAAATGCCCACCCGGGCGTAATGGAAACCTCAGAAACCGACCAACTAGCCCTATTGCTAGGGGAACTTAGGGCAGAAGTGCATTCAGCACGCCAAGAAACTAATGCCCTAAGGAGAGAACTGATAGTCTCAAAGGAGCGCACTGATGATTTGGCTAGACAACTGCTGCAAAACCAAGCTGGGCAAACACCACTACCTGTACTCTGGGGGAATCCAACCCCCGTTTAATCGAGCAATCCTGTGCAAGTGGTTCTGCCAGGGAGCATTCCTTTAGCTCCACCCAAACGCTTTGCTGGGGACCCGAAAAGGTTCGCCGTGTTCATGACACAATGCCGCTTGCACTTTTTATGCAGACCTGGAGCCTTTCCAAACGACCAAGCCAAAGTAGCCTTTGTACTATCATATCTTAGTGGCAGCGCAGCGGATTGGTCAATTCCACTAGTCAACCAGGATGACCCTCTTCTTCAGGATTTTCAGGGTTTTCAATTAAGCATGGAAAGACTATTCGCCAGACATTTACAGGGACAGGCCCTGGATAACAAACTTTTATCCCTACGACAGGGTAACCAGGATCTGCTAACCTATATCGCAACCTTCAATAGGTTGGTGGTGGAAACCGGATGGCCTGAGGCAAAACGAATTACATTATTTCATCGTGGACTTCGGGGTGAACTCAAAGATGTTCTGGCCCAAGTTGTGAATCCACCTCAGGATTGCGCAGAATATATAGACTTAGTGGTCCAATTAGACCACCGCCTTCAGACTAGAAAAGCTGATCGAGCTAAGTTCGAGAATTGGGTATTGGTTAAACCCAACGTTACCCCAAAAGGAACAGATGCATCAGAACCTATGCAGATCGGGGGGGTTAAGGCACCCTTAACTCAAAAGGAAAGAGAAAGGAGACAGCAGATGCAACTGTGTCTGCACTGTGGGGTCTCAGGATATTTTCTACGGGATTGCCCTATAAAACCATCCAAGAAAATAGTCAGGGTTGCTGACAAAAACCAAACAGAGCCTGTTTCGGGAAACAACCACGCCCGACAAACGTAGAGGTCCGCTTGCCGAGCTTAAAGAAGGACACTCAGACCTCGCACCTAATCATGCCAATGGTCCTTATTAACCCAAGGCAGCCATCACATATGCACGCAGTAAGGGCATACATTGATAGTAGGGCCATAAGAAACTATATGGACCATGAATTGGCTTCTAGGATGAATCTACCTCTTTGCAAAGAGACCACTTCGGATGTCATCACCACAGTCGACGGAACTGAGATTGCCTCTGGACCTGTAACTCATTCCACTACAGAGATGACACTGTTGGGTCAAGATGGGCATCGAGAGACTTTTGTGTTTGATTTAATCAAAGCCCCGCAGTTCCAAATAATACTGAGGATACCTTGGTTGGAAACACATAATCCTAGAATTGATTGGCGAGAGAAGAGAATAACCTTCCCGGATTGTGCACACACTTGTTACCCGGAAATGACCTTGAACAAAGGCCTGGCCACAGTTACTAGCCCAGCAGTGCAGTTACCTCAGGAATATCAAGAATTCCAAGACGTTTTCCAAAAAGAACAGGCAAACACCTTACCACCTCACAGATCATATGATTGTCAAATTGATCTCATACCCGGTGCACAACCTCCATGCAGTAGAATCTACGCCCTTACGGAACCCGAAAACCTTCACCTACAACAATACTTGGATCAATACCTTGCTAATGGCTTCATTCGTCCATCCAAGTCCCCTGCATCCTCAGCTTTATTCTTCGTGCCTAAAAAGGAAGGGGACCTTAGAACGTGCATAGACTACCGCGCATTAAATCAGATTACGGTGAAGAACCGATACCCATTGCCTCTGATCCCCGAATTACTAGACCAAGTAAAGGATGCTAGCATCTACACTAAATTGGATCTTCGAGGGGCATATTATCTGGTACGTGTAAAAAAAGGCAATGAATGGAAGACTGCCTTTCGCACCAAGTACGGATTATTCGAATATCGGGTGATGCCCTTCGGGTTGTGTAATGCACCAGCAGCCTTCCAGTATTTTATGAACGATGTCCTTCGTGAACTCATTGACGTCTGTGTTGTCGTATACATAGACGATATTCTGGTGTACACCTCTTCAGAATCAGACCATGTTAAGCACGTTCGTGCAGTCCAGAAGAAACTACGCCAGCATAAGTTATATGCAAAATTGGAAAAATTTGTTTTTCATGCTACAGAAGTTGAATTCCTTGGATTCATCCTGACTCCAAAAGGAGTTCGAATGGACTCTCGAAAGGTGGACGCGATTCTCAAGTGGCCATCACCCAGTTCAGTTAAAGGGGTACAAAGCATGCTTGGATTTTCTAATTTCTACTGTAGATTTATTCCGGACTTCTCACATGTTGTACACCCCATCACCGCACTTTTACAAAAAAACAAACACTTCTTGTGGACCTAAGAGGCTGAAAAAGCCTTCCAAGAGCTAAAATTGAAATTCACATCAGCGCCTGTCTTAAGGCATCCACACCCCGAGCATCCATACACAGTTGAAACCGATGCATCCAGTTTAGCCATGGGGGCTGTCCTATCCCAGAAGGATCCCGAAACCGGTCAACTTCATCCAGTAGCATTTTGGTCCAAAAACTTCTCGACACCCGAGTTAAACTATGCAGTTACTGATAAAGAGCTGTTAGCCATCAAATCCGCCTTCAAGGCTTGGCGGCATTATCTCCTCGGTGCCAGGCATACCATCACTGTAATCACCGATCACAGGAATTTGCAATATTTGAAGACAGCCAAGGCCCAATCATCACGTCAACTTAGGTGGGCATTATTCTTTGCAGAATTCGATTTCGTGATCACTTATTGACCAGGTTGTAAAAATGGCAAGGCAGATGCCTTATCCTGAATAGGAATGGGAGAAGCATACTCGAACCCAGAACCGGCACCTATAATTTCAGAAGAAAGAATTCTTGGCATAACTGCTCTACAGACTCTGGAAGATATTAATTTGAAAATCCAACAACTTTTCAATTCAGCAACCCTGCAGGACTGGGATAAAAAGGGCCCAGATTATTCAGTCATCAATTACCTACCTTACTATCAAGGGCGTCTATTATCACCACACAAGGAACTACAGGAACTAGTCATCTCCAATTACCATGATGCTTTGATAGAAGGTCACCCAGGTATCGGAAAAACGGAAGCTAAAGTTAAAAGACAATTCTGGTGGCCCACCTGGCGAAAAGACGTTAAGTCATTTGTACTGTCTTGTGTCATCTGCGCCCAAAATAAAAGTCAGAAGAGAAAACCAGCTGGTCTTTTACAACCTTTAGACACTCCACCCACACCATGGCACACTTTGTCTTTGGACTTTATTACAGATCTACCTCCATGTAATGGATTCAACACCATTCTAGTTATTGTGGATCCTTTTTCCAAGATGGCCCACTTTATTCCTTTAAAAGGATTACCTTCCGCTTCAATTTTGGCCAAGGAATTTCTCGAAAACATTGGTCGAATACATGGATTTCCTTCCGTATTGATCTCTGACCGAGGTAGTCAGTTCACTTCGCAATTTTGGAAAGAATGTTGTCAATTGGTGCAAATCGACGTAAGGTTATCAACAAGTCACCATCCCCAAACCGATGGTCAGACGGAGAGGTCCAACCAGACTCTTGAACAATACCTACGTCGTATGTTTCACCAAACCGAAAGTAATTGGAAGGATATTTTATGGATTTCTGAATACGCATACAATAACTCAGTACATTCAGGAACCGGACAAAACCCCTTTTAGACCATATATGGACATCACCCTCGAACCTCAGAACTCGATTCACCCCAGCACTTAGAAATGCCGGCAGTTACTCATCTACACTCACCTATTACACAAGCCTTTAAGGAGGCAACAGAACATTTGAAACAAGCAAAAGAGAAATACAAGAAGAATGCTGATCAACACAGAAATGAGACACCACCATACCAGATTGGGGATCAAGTCTGGCTGGCTACAAAACACATACCTCTGAAAGGAACTCAGACCTTTAATCCATAGATATTTGGAACCTTACACCATTAAGGCCATTATCAACCCAGTGGCCGTCAAATTAGAATTACCCTCTAATATGCGGATTCATCCCGTCTTTCATGTTTCACTTCTAAAACCAGTTCAACCCGGGACCAGATTAACCAAACCACCTGACCCCATCCTAATAGATGGAGAACCTGAATTCGAGGTAAAAAACATCCTGGACTCTAAGATGGTTAAATCTAGACTTTTTTATTTAATCCACTGGAAAGGTTATGGACCTCAAGAAAGGTCATGGGAACCTAGCGACCACGTTCATGCTCCTTGGTTGGGGAAAAAATTCCATCGGAACTTCCCAGACAAACCAGGGCCAAGGGGAAGAACAGCTTTAGGAGGGGCCTTGGGGGGGAGTGCTGTCATGCCTATCCCTGGGCATCCGGATCGAGTCCATCAGCCCCAGGAGCAGGAATCCAGATATTTATCAAAACCTCAACAGCCCCGGCTGGGGGCTGTTTGGGTTCAGTCCTGGCAACTTAGGCGCCAGGCTCATAATAGGAATCAGTCCTGGCGCCATAGGCGCCAGGCTCATAGACATTACTTACCTCATGCAGACCATGCTGCAACTGAATCCAAGCCAACGTGAGGCTTGGATGGGACTATTTTGTTACAGGGACAATTTTTTTACTCAGGTGTGGTTCTGGGGAACTTCTTACCTGGAACTACTTTGGAGGCTATTTAAACCACGCCCGATCAGCAGCACACGCTTTGCGTTATTCTGCATTCTGCAGCCTAACGCTCACCGTGCCTGCAAGCCTGCATCCAGTCTTCTGCCACGCCCGCCTCGAATCCGGAGCTCCTAGGAAAAGGGGAAAAGAAGGAGAAAAGGTTAGATAATGAACATCATTTTTATTCCTTACCTGATTCTGGACCCAGCACGTCTCCGAGCCTGGAAAGAACATTATTCCAACATGCGTCGCATCGCCAGCTGCAGCGCCGTGTTATACTCACCAGTCCACAGCATCTTTCAACTCGGCGCTCTCTCCATCTTTTTCGTCGTCGAACTCCAGCATCTGAGGAAAACCAAAGAAACAACAAGGTGAGCCCGGAAGCTGACAAACATCATCACTTACCATAGACTTACTTGATTTATCACCGGAGGTATTACCCTTTAACATGCCACATCTTCATATGCCACACCTATAAAGGGAGAGAAAACAACAAATTAAACTCAGGCAACTTTACCGGACAGTGTTGGGAAATACAGGCTCTTACCCAAACGCCATCAGTTACCTCCAGGCAATATTCTTTTGGACCCAGTGCAATTCTAAAAAGGGAATGGAACAAGAGTGAACATCGGACATATTGAACTCTTTTGAACTTTATAAACCCCGGAGTCAATAGCCGGAACGCCTCCAGTACCTTCAAGCCAGTGAAGTAACTGGTATCTACACGCCCCTGCATGCCACGCAGGATGGAGAGCTCATCATTTAAATACATAAGGTGAGCTTACTAAAAGGAAATATCAGAGGTGACTAGTGGGAGATCGGGAGCAGCGGGGGGTCCTTGCTAAAATCCACGGGTGGCTAAATCCCTTTCTCCACTTGCACAAGAATACTTCTTCGGGTCAAGCAGATGAAACTAGGCGGGCCAGTCCAAACAGTTATCTCTACACTACGCATCACGTTGGTGGAGACCGCAGCTGTCCGGGCCCGACCGACGCCCCTGTGGGAACCAGGTGAGCGAAACAGCGGTAAACCTTTTCCAATGTGCTGTAATATTTTCTAGCCGTCATGCTACAATGTTTTTCTTGTGTTGCTATCCTGCATACAAGTGTTGAACCTTTTTCTTACTGTGATTCCATGGACTGTAATATTGTCCACCTCTACTATAATGTGTTCCCCCTGTGCTGTAATCATTTACCAGTCGGGGTTGTGTAATATGTTCTCCATAAGCTCTAACATTCCCCTTCCTGTGCTTTAATGTTCCCTACATGAACTATCCTGTAAAACAGCACCATGTTTATCTAATATCCAATCCTTGTGCGGTGATCCTCCGGCCCTGAACGGAATGGGGATGGTTATCGGGGTGCAGAGGGAATGCTGGCAACCCTTAGACCTATTAAAATGCTAATCCAGTACTGCCACTCACACCCAGCTCTACAAATGTACCTTACCATGACCTAAAAAAGTCTCTACCTACGTCATTATAGAGGCTGACACACCACTCTGCTAATGCACCTCTTCCCAATCCTGACCTCCTAAACCCCCGCAATTCCAGTACGTTAGAGCCATACACCGCTCTGCCAGTGTGCCTCAGCACTGAACTCCATTGACACCTTCTGTTACATTACAGCAACTAATGCAAAGTTCATCTGACTGTCACTACTACTCCACCATTACCAGCAGTAACCCCTTTGCTTCTATTACAGCTATTCGCAAAACTGTGCTAATGGACCTCAATCCTAGCCAGCAGCAACTTGTGTTGTTCCATAACAGTAGCTCACACAAAGCTCTACCAATGAACCTCAATCCTGGCTAGTTGCAACCTCCATTGTTCAATTACAGTGGCTCACACACAGATCTTCCAATGGACCCTCCATCCTGGACTGCAACATCTTCCGTTGTTCCATTACAGCCAGTGGCTCCTTCACACGCAGCTCTACCAGTGTAAGTCAACCCTGGCGAGAAGCAACCACCATTCTTCCATCTCACTCACTCCCACAAAGCTCTGCCAAAGGACCTCAATCCTGGTGTTAGTCAGAATTGGAGGAAGTACCCTCTGGGAACACCACACACAATTAGGACTACAGGTGTAAGCAAAAAACAACCTTTGGTATAAGTCTGTACCGCACACTTTTGGTAGCAAGCTGAGCAGCCAGGCTTATCTCAAGAGGGAATGTGAGCAGTAGAAGAAGTTATACAGAAGTATCACAATCACAGTGGTTCAAGTAGACACATACGCTCAAAATTTCTTGGTAAAAATACTTAAACATTTATTTACAGAGTCATTTAGAAAACTTTCACTAGTAGAAATCAACTCAATGTTAAACAGTAATATACTACAGTAACAAACTCTAAGTTATAGAGACAGTTTGTGCTCCCTTGAAAAAGGAGCCAAATAGCACTTCAGTACTTTTCAATGGGAATAAAAAGAAGAGGTTTGACAAAGGGTTAGAAAACACTTCTTTTAGACAATGCAAAGGTTCAATGTACCAGGAGGGTCAGTTCAATTCAATAGGCCAGGCCAAAGTCAATAGTCTACTGTTCTTGGATAGGACAGCACAGTTCTGGTACACATGGAGAAGTCTTTGTAAAAGCTTTTAGAAGTAGTTCAGACGATCAAGCAAGATATGTTGGGTCACAAGCTGATTAGGACTGCGAGTTGGGAAAGTTTCACGAACTTCCACCGCGAGAGTTGGGGTCTCTAAACCATATGGCACAGTACCTTAAAGTGGAGCAAAATGATGCAGTTGAAGATGTTGGTTCCTGGCACGTCCTGCAGATCTCGCTGTTCCTGAGCCTCAGTCGTGGGGACAAGAGGGAGTATTTTGGGGGACTCCTGCACTGCATGGGATCGTCGTCGGCGCAAACAAAATGGTGTCACTTCAGCTCAAGTAGCTGTGGCTTCCAAACACAAACTGGTATCTTTCCCCTTGCTGAGTTGATTGGTCCCACCTACTCAAATGAAGAAGCAATCCTTGAATGAGCTTCTCTGTCGATTGGAGATCTGGCAATTTGGGGTTGCAGCAGGGCTTCACTGGGCAAACCAGCAGCCATCCTCTTCCAGCTCGTCTTCGCTTCTTTTGTCCCAGTGGTCGACTCTGCCTTCTAGTCTTGGAGATTCACCTTTTAAACAGTTTTCTCCCATTCATTCCAGCCTAGCTGGCACTCACACAGCAGGGTGGCTGTCCTTGCCGGACAGTCAGCCAGCCAATCACGCCAGAGTGCATTTGTGTCTCCTAGGAGACTAAGCACAGGGAGTTTCGGGCACCTCCCTCACCTCTTGCCCACCCCAGACGCTCAGACGCTAAGGGAAGACTTCAATCCTGAAGCCTGCCAAAGGCTCAAGAACAAAGGGACCAAACCTGGTTTGGTGCGCAGAGTTAAACACCAGAAGGACCTTTCCGCAAAGAAACGGCAAAAAAGATGACCAGAGTCTGTTTTTACAGAGGGGTCTTGGGCGCCATATTGAAAAACATGGCGGCCCCGATTTTTAGCTACCAGTGTTCGTGGTCGGGAAAAATCATGGTAGTTCGTTATAAAACCACTATCACCAGCCATTTCAGCTACAAGAGTGTTTTGTCATAGGGGATACTAAGTAGCCCCTCCAGCACTCTATAGGAAGATGGTGTGTGCTGGGTCTATGGGCCTCATTACGACCCAGGCGGAAAACCATGATGCTAATAGCACCATGGTCCATGCCGGTAACTTACTGACTCTGCCATGGAGAAAGGGGGAATTACCACCCCATTACAAGGTTGGCGGGGCGGTAATTCCCCCTTCCTCCATGGCCCTTCCCCATTCGCATTTTTGCCCCATAGGGCTCAATGGGAATGGGGAAGGCGCTAAGTACGGTACCGCAAATTGCGGTACCGTACTTGGCACCAAGGTCCCTTTGCGGGTCCCTACTTTAACGGCTGGTGTAGACCAGCCGTTAAGGTCGGGTCCCGCAAAGGGACCTCGTAATCAGGCGCTAATGGGTTAACGGCGCCGCAGCCTTTTACGGTGCCGTTAACCCATTAGTGCCAGGGTCGTAATGAGGCCCTATGACTTTAAAAGGACTAGTTAAGTCAATTTAAGTTTACTTTCTCTGGGGAACAGCAGATCATCCCAGAGAAGGTATTTAAACCTTGGGGAGTCCAAAAGACACCCCTGTGCCACTGCACTAAAGGTGCAGTGTGACACAAAATTAAAAGATGATGCCTAAGGAATGATATAAAACTCCATAACCAAAGAACACAAGAGTAAAACACACATCGAAATACATGAGAGAGTGGGAAAAAAGGCTCACACTCTCTCCATGGAAAAAACAAGTTCTCAAAATCCAGCAAAGTTGCTGGGGGTCTCTAAGGTGAAGGGGAATAAGCGCATTTCTGATAATTCTCCCTAACACCTGGCCAGCCACTGTCTGATCTTTCATGCTTGTGGTAGGTGGCAAGGTCTGTATGCCGCCGGAGTTGGCCCTGATAACCAGGTCTAAGGTTATGCTGTTTCTGGACAGGAGGAATTGTGTATGTGTTTTGGGGGGTGGGGGGGTTCCAGCACCCCTCTCCGCCAACCCCTTATCTAATCCGGTTATATTTTGGGTGCCTTAACATGGCATCTCTGCTTCTGGGCCCCTCTGTGTCTGCGAGGAAAAATAACACATTCCAGCAATTGCAGACTTTCTCTGACTGCGGGGCGTGCAGATGACGGCTCGGGCCCGCAGGTGGCACTTATCAAGGTGGTTACCCCCTTGTTCTGTAACATTCCCAGCGAGGGTAGTGTGCTCTCCCAGTGCTGTACTCTTCGAGCCACGTGCTGTAATATTCTCTCTGTCTGCATACATCCACTTCCGCTGTAACATTGGCATCTTCTGCTGGTACAGTCGCTCCCTGTGGTGTGCACCTCTCTTCCTGCAATATATCCGTGTGGTGTGATTTCCCAAAAACACCTGCACTAACTCTCTCCTAGCTCAGCAATCGTTGGCTAGTACATTATGCCCTGCCCACCCCCTTGCTCCACACACTCTCTGTTCTCCCCTCCACGTCCCCAATGCTCCGGACTCTGATGGTAATGTCATATCTGCCCGGCTGATTCATGGGTGCCTGCCTGTGCAGTTGTCTTCTCTCTGCGCTTAGCACCCCACCCCACAGCTTGTGCATGCTGTGTAATCCTCCAGCCCACCACTGCACGATGTTTCCCCTAGTGTGTAAAACCCCAGCCCCATGCTGTAATATTTCTTCCACAAAAGAAAAATCCCCTTCCATATTATATAATCCCTTAGTCCTGCTTAAAGCCAGCCCTGTGCTGTAGCATGACCTACCCATTATTAAACAAACAAAAATGGGTGCCCTGATGGACTAGCAGCAGAACGGGCAAAAGTAATGTTAGGAACACACAAAGGGGTCTGCTGTCGGTGTTGGTATTAGTGTGGTTATTGATTTTTAAACACCCATGACATCATATGTATTTGCGCCCAAATTGTTCAGCCCTGTGCTGTAATATTTTACCCTCTGCTTTAACAGTCACATTAGCCATCACACCCCCATGCCGTGGGATTCCTCTGCAGAAATATTCACTACATGCTCTCTTATCCTCATCTCTGTGCTGTTTATTTATTAGTTTGGGATTCTAGATGGTGCTTGCACCAGCTATAAACCAAAACGATTGCATTCAAGTATAGATGGGGAGAAATTGGCTATGAGGATGGACACCCAGCATGTAGGTGTTGTTTGGTTATTTGCTCACCCATTGACTGCCCATGATAATCCCTATGGCTATTCCCACCCAGTTCCCGTCCCTCCCAGCCAAAAACACCTCCTCCAGAGAACTCTTTGACTTTGCTTTAATGAAACCTTACCATCAAACATTTCACTCAAAGTGCCTGCCAGTGTTTTGTCGAAGCTGCCTTCTGAGAGTTAATGACTTAATTGGAGTCGTAAACCCACTACTGGTGTAAATCTCTTCACCAGGTCTGCTTTTAGCCACTCAACTAATAAGCACTATGCATGCCCTTCACTTAAGTCCTATTAAAAATAAACATTGGTAAAGCCAACAGTTTTGGCTTTTGTGTAAGTATTAGGCATTTGCCAGGCACTACTAATAGGTGCCCAGATACTTGCACCGTTTTGCACTTGCTACCATTAATGGTCAGTTAATACCAATACGGCGGTGCTTGGAAAGTGCTCTTCCCATGCCTACACAAACTGTTGGCATCGCCTATGCTTGTTTCCAATATGATGGAATCGACCAGCCCTATTTTGCAACAGTGCCCCTTGGTGCAGTAATATTTTCCTGTGCACTTATTGCTTGCTCGTGCAGCGAAATACGGGGCCACTTTGATCACATTTTCCAGGGCCTCTTTTGGTTCCCAGTCTGGCCCTGCTTTCTTGAGGGGGGCAGGGGTTGGCCTTGGGGGGGCCTGGCCTCCTTAGCCCCCCTGCCTGGAGTCCACTAATGTCAAAGCTGCGCAAGGCCGTGCAAGACTTTCTTGTCTTCACACATTTCCACTGGAGACTTATCCAAGAGTCCAAGGCCGGCTGTCACAGGGTGAGGTGAGGCCTGGGGCAAAGAAATAATTGCTGAGGCCCCTTTATTATTTGCACTTAGCCTGCGGTGCCACAAACAAGCACAGCGCGAAATCTCCATTTAAGTTTATGCATGAATGAACCTGAATATGGTTTATTTTTACGACTGCAAATCAACTAAAGCAAAGCCATGTTTTTCTGCTGAAGAAAGGTCTCTTCCAGACTTAGTTTTGTATCATATGCATTAATATGTATTTGTTTTTATATGTCCCCAGGTCATCATCATGCTAATTTCTCAGGATTTTCAGAATGTTGGATTATGATCTTGTTGCTTTGGGATTCACTGGCAGCATTTATTCCTGTGATACGGTTTCATTGCATTTTGCACTTGGGTCAGCCATTATTTGTCTTCACTGTTTGTTATTTATTAATTTGTTGGCAGATATGTATTTCTTCCTCATTGACAGTCTGTTTTGTATGCTGTTTCTGGCAGCAGAGCACATTGAACTTTATTATGAGAATTCCTCGATACTTAGTAATGTGGGCAGCCTTGGAGGGAATCCATGATGTGGCCATTTCTCTATTGGTGCGTGCATTATACACATTTTTCTTGTGCACGGTGGCACGGTGACACCGTGCATTTCAATATCTATCTTTCAACATTGTTAATCATGACGGCAGTCATATAGATGTGGGACAGTATTTTCTCTCTTGAGGAATGTTCATAGAATTCCAATATGGATGCTATTTGTGTACTAGCTATTTATATGTGAACGTTCTAGATGCTGAACTGTGTGTGCATGGTTAACGTGATTTAATTCCTGGAAGTGGTGTTGCACTTCTGTGTGAACAAGCAGCAAGTACAGTGCGGAATGCGTCTCCTGCAGTTTCCTTGTGACCTGTTTTTTTCTTGTTAAAGTCCATTGGGCCTCATTACGACCCAGGCGGTAAGTAATGGACATTACCGGCATGGAGCAACTAACGTGTCCGTGCTGGCCAGAAACCGTTAAAAGCGGTACATTATGACCTCTCGGGCCATGCCGGTAATGTAATCTGCGCCATGCCGGTAACATCCCAAAAATAGAACCTACCGGCATCGTATGCCGTGCAAGGTGCACTACCGCCACCCTACCCACCGATATTAGTGATCACCGCAAATAGCGGTGACCGCTATTAGTGGTGACCGTAAAGAAGCGGATCCGGAAGTTGCGCCATCGCACCGGAACGGGAAAGAGCATGGCGGCCATCTTTAAAAACACAATCCATTGCCATCCTCCACAACCAGTGCACATCTGACCCCGAGACCCGCCACAAACCTTCACCCACATCCACCCATCGTCAGAATGCCGAAAGTTGTTAAAAAAAGTTGCGATCGGCTGCGGCAGGAGCGCTTCACTAGGGAAGAGCTCACCATGTTGGCGGAAACCCTACAGGAAAACGCGAACGTTGTATTCTCAACAGAAATGACCAGACCGGCAATAGCACGGAAGAAGGCCATATGGGACCTAGTCGCACAGCGGGTCAGTGCAGTTGGAACAACACCCCGCACCACAAGACAGTGCCGGAAAAGGTGGGATGACCTCCGGCTCCGTGTAAGGAGTATACTGTCTGCCAACAGAAACCTGGTCATGGCAACTGGTGGAGGAGCAGACTCACCGATAAAATTGCAGCCGTGGGAGGAGATATGTGCCACAACCATTGGCATCAAGAGCATCGAGGGGGTCGGAGAAATGGAGAGAGGAGCCCCGACATCAGGTGACGCAGGTAGGTGCCTCAAATCAAACCTTGCAAAACTCTCTGAAGTCCAGTTTCATGGGAAGCACAATGTTGCCTAATAGGGTTAACGCGACACATCATCAGAAAACTGTCTACAGGCATTATTGACCTACACCCTGTACACATGCAGTATGCACACTCTCACTGTAGGCACCCACATTCCTGCATGCTTCTCCCACCCAAAAGGGAGACAACCTGTATGTCACTGCCTCCAATGTGCACCATCTAGTTATCAAAATGATGGCAGTCATCACAATGCCTGCTCAATGTCCGCAGACCCATCAATAACACTTTCCCTCCTTTGCCCCACCACAGGCTCCCATTCGGACCTTTGCGAGGACGACACTGGCACCACACCTGCCAAGAAGGCCAGGCCCGAAGTGACACCACACCAACCCTCCACCTCTGCTGGACAAAAGAAACCCCCACAGCAGCCAAAATTGACGGCCACAACACAGGCCAGGGCACCGATAAGCACCAAGGCAAGCAGCACGGTACCACCAGCAACAGACATCCAACAACTGGTGGCCACTGAAGGGACTGTTTCTGCAGGAAGCAGCATGATTGGGGAAGCTGCTGCCAGCTTGCTCGGATAGTTATGTGGGGAATGATGATGATGTCGTAGAATGTCCCCCGACTGCCCACCCTCATTCCCCCTACCTGTCCCCATGTAGCCTGCATGATGATGGCACACAGGGGCAATCCCCTGATGACTCCTGGCCAGCCACTCCATGCCCAGTGGAAGGTGTGGAGGAGGGGAGCAGCCCAATGAACACGCCACTGGCATTATCCAATGCCCAAAAAAACCAAGAGTCGCTGGACCAAATCTTAACACGCCAACACCAACTGTCCTCACTCCTGACTCAGCATGTGGCCGAATGTGGAGGTGCAAGTGCGGAAATGCTAAAATGTGTCGAGACTGTGAAGGCAGCCATACAATCCTCCACCAAGGATATCTGTGCCGAACTTGCCGCGGTGCGGCACGTGCTCTCGGAGCTTGTACAGACAATGAGGGACATGCGTCTTAGTGAGCAGCCGAGTACCTCCTCCGCTGCCAGTTCTGCCCCAAGCAGCCCCGTCCGCAGGTCGGCCAGGAACCTGCAGAGTACAGGCAGGGATGCCCCAGGGGCCAGCAGAGGGGGCTGCCAATAGAGGCCACCCAGTGGAACAATCCCACATTAGGCACTTCACCACAGGCATCCACGCACTTTTGCGGGGAGTTGAGGGGGGAGGGGGGAGTGGGTGTGTTGGGGAGTTGAGGGGGAGGTGGGAGTGGGTGTATTGGGGAGTTGAGGGGGGAGGGGGAGTCGGTGTGTTGGGGAGTTGAGGGGGGAAGGGGAGTGGGTGTGTTAATTGAATTCACATTTACAATACAATTTTTGCTTGAGCACAAATCACATGTGTGGACATTGCTCATTGCGTATGTGTGCTTTATTGGTGAACAGTCCACAGTGTGTATATCCCAGACACACACAGTGCCCCAATTGCCATCTCCATGTGACACCCCCCATCCGTGTGTGCTAGAAACATTGGTTGATCAGAGTCTGACACATGTCACGTCCCTCCTGTGCATCGCTGCCTCCCTGCGGTGCTGCCCCATCCCCACCCTCCTCATCCTCATTGTCAGGTGGTTGCAATTCAGCGTCAGGGGGCAGGGGCACATTCCGTCTGATGCACATATTGTGTAGCCATGACGATCTTTGCCACCTTCTCATGGCGGTACAGGAGTGCCCCACCAGACCTGCTGAGGCAGCAAAACCGTGCCTTCAATAGGCTAAATGTCTGCTCAATCACCACACGGGTTTGTGTATGTGCACGATTGAAGTCCTCCTCGTGCTGGTTCTGTGGGTTCCGGACTGGGGTAAGGAGCCACCTCTTCAGGGGATAGCCTGCATCACCTGTATGTGGGCAACAATGTATGTGTCAGTCATGACATCAAATCTCAAATCATGACGTGCCACCATGGCATGCATTCATCTCTTACTTCGTACCACATTTACATGCACAAATGGAGTCACACTATGTGACAGGTATATGTGTATTCCTCTCATGGACTGTTTTGCATGCCATCAACCAGTGTATGCAGGGGGGTCCAGTGCCTTTTGAGTGCCCATCCACTGTGTTAGTCCATGGCATTTGTTTTGTTGACCTGGCAGTTGTCCAGTGATATCAATGCTCTCATCATGGCTGTCAGCCTCATGATGACCCCACTGAGCACTACTAATATTGCTGGTCAATTTCTTTGGGCCTCGGTGTCTGTGTAGTGGTGTATTGATGTTTTTGTCCGTCATGTGCCTCCTTTGTGCGCAGTTATGGGGGACTGGCCTTTCAGTTGATGGTGTTTGGTGCCCTGTATTGGCTGAAGTCATTGCATGTAGGTGCATTTCGTTGAGGTCGATGTGGTCCGATTCGGTACAGTGCACTTGCAGATGGTTGTGTCATGGTTGGGACACACCTTCATTCACATGGTAGGGCTGCTTACATCGGGCATTATGTGTTCAGGTGTCAGTTGACGTTTGGGCTGCTTTAGGGTATGAGCTGGCTCCATTGCCTCTGGTATTCGCAGCCAGGTAAGGTATGCATCACCCCCCCTTTCAGCCAGGTAAAGTATGCATCTCCCCCCCACCTCCCTTTCAGCCAGGTAAAGTATGCATCTCTCCCCGCCCTTTCAGCCAGGTAAAGTATGCATCTCTCCCCCTCCCCCTTTTAGCCAGGTAAAGTATGCATTGATACGTCAATCACCTACCCACTTCACATTTCCATGGCCATGACATGAGACTCACCGAGTAGCCAGGATCTTGGCCCTGCATGTCGCTCCATGTAGCGTGGTATTGTGGAGTTACGCAGGACCATTGAATCATGGGTTGATCCGGGGAATAGGGCACAACAATGTGTGATGATCCTGTTGGAGTCACATACAATTTGTACGTTGATTGAGTGGAATAGTTTACGGTTGCGGTACGCTACCTCAATATCATGTGGGACCACCAATTCCACATGGGTGCAATCGATGGCACCAATGCAACCAGGTATGCTGGCTAGTGCATGGAAACCCACTTTGGTGTTTACGATCTCCTGGGCAGACCGTGGTAAGGAAATGTGGTCGTCTGTGTGCTTGAGGAGGGCATCGAGCACTTGGATCAGCGTACGTGAGAATAATGGTTGTGAAATGCCATGCAAGTGCCCCACTGTGTGCTGGTAGGTGCCTGTGGCCAGGAAGTGGAGCACGGACACTACCTTCAGTAGGGGGGTGATGGCGGTGGGTGTTTCAATCATGCTGATGATGTCGTTGTGTATCATGATCACGATGGTGGTGATGGTGTCCCGGTCCAAACGGTACAAGGTATGGATCTGCTCAGCGGTGAGGTTGAATGGACTGGCTCTGATGCGTGGGATTGGGGGCTGCCTGCGTGGTGGCATTGGCTGTGCTGGTGGGGCTTGCTGGCCCTGCCTTGCCCTCCTTCTCCTGTGTCTCTTCTGTGCTGCCTGTTGTTGTTGTTGTTGTTGTAGCACTTGCATTGCAATCAGGTCCTCCAGCCCCAACATTGCTACTCCTATTGGAATCATTGTGGAGTGTGACTGGGTGTTGGAAAGGGTGGGGTGTGCTCTTTTTGTACTTGGTGAGTCTGTATTGCCTCCACCTGTGCTGATTGGGTGCACCTGTGGCAGCTGGGAACACTGCACATTGCCATTTACGGTTGGTCCGCGATGGCGGTATTTGCAGCATGGCGGTAAGGTACTTTACGGCCTTCGCAAGGGCGTTAAGAGCAACGCCGCTTGACTCGTGATGTTCCCCAATTTGTGCCATGCCGCTATTTCCGGCATGGGGGTTGCGTGCCCGCGCCCTTGGTGCTGTTAGCGGCACCGTTAACTACGGTGCCGCTAATTGCACTTACTCGGATCATAATCGGACCTAGCGGTAAGCGATGCCGGTAATCCTTTACCTGCATTGTTTTTCACTTACCGCCAGGGTCGTAATGAGGCCCATTGTGTATTCTCTATCACTAGTGCCTGTTAATTTTGTTTTACGGCTCTGTTGAATGCAATCCCATCCTGTTGTTGTATTCATAATTGCGGGGGTGCACTGCATTAAGATCTGCACCTTACTGAGCGTTTTGACATGCGGACAAACCTTTGTATGCTTCTTTGGCTTTTTAAAACATATATATTTGCATGCGTTTTATTTTGAAAAGGGTCTTTCTGAAGTAACTTGGATTACATCTTCATATATCTCTCAAAAATTGAGTATATGTACACATCCCACTCAGCTTTCACCCCAACTTCCTCTTATTCGAAACAAAGGAGGTCCGATTGGATTACAAAGGATCATCGTGGTTGGCGATTTCGGCAAAGAGCCCGCCTCGATCTTGAGGGCCCTATTCGGGCGCCGTCTGAAAGACCAAAGGAAATATCGAGGCTTAGTACCACCAAAAGGAAATATGCCAATCACAAGTTCAGAGTTATAAGTATACTTTTTAATCAAAGTACAGATAGCTATCTGGCTCTCAAACACCTCGCAGTGTATACCAGCAGACATCGTGAGGGAAGAGAGTGCTGGACATCACGAAGCATGCATTATTTATACACAGTCCCGGCCACATCATCCAGCCCTTCTCCAAGTTAATATCTTACAAGGGTTCATGCCCAGTTCACATGAAAAATACACCAATATTGTTTTTAAATACTTCAGATGTTTTACAGTCTACAAAATACAATGGTTACAACTTTGTTCTGTCTGGTCATGTTGGTTCTCCAGCTTAAAGCAAGTCCAGTTTCAAGAAACAAATTCAATGGGTTTCTGCAAAGGCACATAGTTTGAGTTGTCCAACATTCAGTTCCAGTGTTTGTATAAGGATGAAGCTCTTGGTGGAGACAACACTTGAATTGAGGTTCAATTTGGCTCCAAGGTTTCTTACCACAAGACAAACATTCTGTTCTCAGCAGCCTCAATGTTGACATAGTTCAAAGTTAATTTTGCTCTGCTGCAGACAAAAACACATTTTAACATTTTAGGACAGAAAGCAGGAGTTAGAATCAAAATGGCGGATGGTTCTAAAATGGCGGCAAAGTCAACTCTATTCAGATCTGTTTAAATGCGGTTTTCAGTACAAATGCGATGCGCTTAGGCCAATGTTCATAATCAGACAGTATTATGCGAATATAGTTTGTCATTATGACCCTAAGAAACGCCAGACCCTGAGTATTACAGATGTTCTTATCTCAGACAAGCCAGATAGCATCTTTTTTTCAATGCATCTGATTTTGCCATAACATTTCTCCCTGACCTAAAACACATTAAAGCCGAATCACTGTTTTGCATTCATATGTCAACCAAAGAAGATGTTAATCCAGGCCCACCATCCATTAACCAGGGAGGACTCTGTCTTTGTACATTTATTTCTGTCTTCCTGCAGGACTTGGAACGATGGACCCGTCAACAAAACAAGATGCTGAATGGTGTCATTTGTCACTCTTTCATGGGTCGCCCTATTACCAAGGATGGCTATTCCTACCTGTACAGACAATGCATCTAAAGGCCATTAAATGATGCCATGATGTTGAAGTAGCTCGATACATAATGGGAAACCAAAAGGCCCTCAAGCTTTTGGAGACAACAGCCACCCTTGAGACAACCAGTGATCGAGCAAGGAATCGTGCAAACAAGACCATCTTCTGGAGTTCCTGTCACAGGGACTCACTCTCCATACACAGGTAAGCCCTCCTGGGGCTTCATGGGGCCATAACCACTGGCCTTTGCGGAACACGTTTGAAGAATTTGAAATAAATAATTTGTTCTGCTTTAAAATGCTGGTGCTGCGTTTTATAGCATTTTGTAGCTGGATTGTGCCGTTTGAGGCAGCATTGGCCTCCATTCCAAGATGGTAACCCCCGTCCCCACTTGTTTTAGGCACTGGAGTGCCTGGCCTTCTGGTGGAAGGCTTTTCGATTGGGTCACTCTGCCTGCATAGGACCAATCATCAATCCGGCCTGCCTTCCAGGGCCCCACTCCTAAGGCTCCTGTCTGTTCCTGTCAGTGCCTGGCCGTGCTCTGGCCCCACCTGTCGGAATCCTCAATAAAATGCCCTGCAAGGTCGTATTTTCATGCATCAGCCCTCCTGACTATGTCTTCCACAATCATGTTTTCACGTGAGTACTGCTACCTAGTGGCTGCCTCAGGGCCACTGAACTGACTTCCAGCTGCCTTCCAAGTCATCCACCGTTGCAGTTGCCCCTTGCACTGCGGTGTCCCTGCATTCTGCCTTCACTCACTGTATCCCACTCTCAAGGATACCAACTGCTGCATTGCTGTGCTGCATTTCTTGTGACATTCCTGTAAGACTGTGTTCTGTTCGTGTGAAGTTCGCTTTTAGCCTCTGCCCCCTTCCTGCATTGAAAGTACCTGTTTGTGTGGAAAATCATTTTTAGCCTGTGCCTACTTTCTGCACTGAGAGTAGCTGTTTGCTTGAAATTTGTTTTTAGCTTGTGCGCCCTCCTGCTCTGAGAGTATCTGTTTGCTTGAAATTCGCTTTTAGCCTGTGCCCCCTCCTGCAATGAGAGTTCCTGTCTGCTTGAAAATCGTTTTTAGCCTGTGACCCCTTCTTGCAGTGAAAGTAGCTGTTTGCTTGAAAATCGTTTTTAGCTGTGATTCCTTCCTGCACTGAGAGTAGCTGTCTGCTTGATAATCGTATTTAGCCTGTGCCCCCTTCCTGCAATGAAAGTACCTGTTTGTGTGGAAAATCGTTTTTTGCATGTGCCTCCTTCCTGCACTGAAAGGAGCTGCTTGCTTGAAAATCGCTTTTAGATGTGCCTCCATCCTACTGTTTGACTTTACAACTATTTCCCATTTGGCGTACTGTGCCAAGTGGATCAGGTTCAGAACTGTACTTTGCAGCATACTTGCTGCACTGTGTTTCTTTTCAGCTATAGCTAAAATTCAAACTTGGCTGTGTATTTGCTGTTACCATTCTTAAAATCGCCTCTTGCTGGGTGTACAACTGCTACTTACTTCCTTTATCACAAACAGCGTTTGCTGTTGAGTACATCCTGCATTAACATCCTGCACGCCCTACCTTGTCCTCAGTACCCCCCGTTCCCTCTGTTCACCAACCACTGTGTTTTTGCCCCACACCCCCCCTCTATGTGTCTCAGTACATAAGTCTGGTAAGTGTCCTCCTCACCATTGCAGCTAGCTATGTCACTATCTATCTCTACTATCTTCTGTAATTGCTTCTCTCTTTCCTATCCCTCTCCTATCACTAAATCTGGCAAGAAGAAACTTAAGAAGGACATAATGGACTCCAACCCAAGCCTTCCTATTGCAGACACCTATGTCATGGCTTCCGCCAGAGAGACTCTCACAGACATCCTCTTTGTCGTTACCTCACCGACTTATGGACCAGGTACATGGTCGCCTTTCTCTGCCCTATCGCTTCTTCTCCCATTATTGATGGCACCCACTGGTAGTTCCTCCTTGACCTCTTTGCCATTTCCAGGGTCATCATTAATGTCTCTAGGAATGAAACCATCATGGTTCAGGGTCCTCAACCCAACCTTCTTCTCTTTGTCAGGCTCCTACCTCACCTCTCAAACCTTACTTCTCCCCCTGGACAGGCTCCCTTGCCTGCTGTGCCTTCCTCATCCTCCACGCAGGCTCACTTGCCCACTGAGCCTTACTCCTCCTCTGCACAGGCTCCCTTGTCTGTTGTGCCTTCCTCCTCCCCTGCACAGGCTCCCTTGCCTGCTGTGCCATCCTCATCCTCCGCACAGGCCCCCTTTCCCACTGTGCTTTCCTCCTCCTCTGCTCAGGCTCCTTTGCCTGCTGTGCCTTCCTCCTCTGCTCAGGCCCCCTTGCCTACTGTGCCTTCCTCTTCCTCTGCACAGGCTCCCTTGCCTGCTGTGCCTTCCCCCTCCCCTGCACAGGCTCCCTTGCCTACTGTGCCTTCCTCCTCCTCTGCTCAGGCTCCTTTGCCTGCTGTGCCTTCCCCCTCCCCTGCACAGGCTCCCTTGCCTACTGTGCCTTCCTCCTCCTCTGCTCAGGCTCCTTTGCCTGCTGTGCCTTCCCCCTCCCCTGCACAGGCTCCCTTGCCTACTGTGCCTTCCTCTTCCTCTGCTCAGGCTCCTTTGCCTGCTGTGCCTTCCTCCTCTGCTCAGGCCCCCTTGCCTACTGTGCCTTCCTCTTCCTCTGCACAGGCTCCCTTGCCTACTGTGCCTTCCCCCTCCCCTGCACAGGCTCCCTTGCCTACTGTGCCTTCCTCTTCCTCTGCACAGGCTCCCTTGCCTACTGTGCCTTCCCCCTCCCCTGCACAGGCTCTCTTGCCTACTGTGCCTTCCTCCTCCTCTGCTCAGGATCCTTTGCCTGCTGTGCCTTTCCCCTCCCCTGCACAGGCTCCCTTGCCTACTGTGCCTTCCTCCTCCTCTGCTCAGGCTCCTCTGCCTGCTGTGCCTTCCCCCTCCCCTGCACAGGCTCCCTTGCCTAATGTGCCTCAATCTTTCTCTGCACAGGCGCCCCTGCTCTGCCTCACTGTCCCGGCTCCCTTGTCGGCTTTGGCTTGTCTGCTATCCTCTACTGTACCTCTGTCTCTCTAGCCAGCATCAGGGGGACCACCGTCCCCTGCACCCCCTGCCAAAGATTTTCAAAGATGGCAAACTACTCCATATTGCCACGCTTAACTCTTGCTCTGCTGTCAAACATTCGTCTGACATCTGCAACCTCCTTGAACGCATGGATCTAGAGGTGCTCGCCATCATGGAGATATGATTCCAGGAAAGCTTTGTCACAAGCTTTGACACACTCCTCCCTGAAGGATACAAGATCCTCTCTGTGCACAGGCCTAAGGGTTCAGGAGCGGGAGTGGCGCTGAGCTTCCCAGAATGGATACCAGTGTCATCATACCCACTCTAGCCTACTCCTCCTTCGAGTGCCTAGTCTGCAGGCTCTCACTCTCTCCTAAATCTTCTCTCATTTTGGCCACCTTCTATTGGCCACCAGGACAGTCCACTCTCTTCCCCTCGGAATGGGCTCACTTGGCCTCCTTTCTGCTCTCCTCCTCCTCTCAACTCCTCCTGTTGGGTGATCTCAACATCCATCTGGATTCTCCTGATTCATCAGGACCTTTCCACAACCTATGCAATTCTCTCCCCCTCTCTATCTTACCTTCTGGCTCCACGCCCACAGCGGGCCACACTTTGGATGCTCCCATCTATACCGACATCCCTTTCTCTATCCCTCTCACTACCTCTCTCTCTTGGATGGACCACTCTCTTCTCTCGTCACACTTGAAGCTCTCCTCTCATCTTGCATCGGCACATCCGGCATGGCCCCTCTATTTCAAAATCACCAGACCCATGAAAAAAGTGACAGCGGCTGCCTTTGCCTCCACCTACTCTCCACCTCCTACTCCTGCAGCTGACTCCCACCTTGACACAGCCCTCGCTAACTCCAATCTCTCTATCTCCAACACCCTTGATACTCTTGTGGGTCCAACTGAAGCCTTGCAAAAAGTGTAACTCTTGGTACGACTCTGACTTGGCTGTCCTTAAACGCAAGTGTAGGGCAGCTGAGCAGAAATGGAATTCATCAGGCGTACCCTCTGACAAATTGGCATGCCTCCTCCGTCAAAGGTAATATCGACTCTGCATCCACACCAAGAAAAGAGACTTTATTCAAGCCTGCCTCTCCGCAGCATCAAACAACACACCAAACTCTTCAAAGTCTGCAAGCAACTGGGCAATCCTGCAGCAGCCTCCCCTTTTGTTGCACCCATTCAGGACCTTTACTCTGCCCTGGCTACACACTTCACTGCAAAAACCCAAGACCTCCTTTCCTCTCTCACTTCCACACCACATCATACACCAACAACTCTGGTTCTTCTTTGGCCCCTCCACCACTTCTCCTCTCTTCTCTCACTCCCATCACACCTGATGAGGTTGCCAGACAAGTCCGGTTTATGAAGGGCTCATCCAAACAGGTGGACCCCTGCCCCTCCAAAACCATTAAGGACAACATTGACTCTCTCGCTCCAGCCTTGGATGATCTCTACAATCTCTTTTTTGACACTGGAGTTTTCCCAACTTCTCTTAAGCACTCCTTTGTGCACCCTCTGCTTAAGAAACCCTCTGCCGACCCCTCCATTCCAGCAAACTACCACCCCATCTCTATCACCCCTTTCCTGGGCAAACTCCTGGAGAAGCTGGCTATCTCTCAGCTCACCCTCTATACTGAATCTGCTGGTTACCTCCACGACCATCAGTCTGGCTTTAGCGCATCCAGAGGCATGGAAGCTGATCTTCTGAACACCCATGAAGACCTGCTCTCAAATCTGAACACTGACACTCCCTCTGTCTTCTGTGTTCTTCTTGACCTCTCATCTGCCTTTGACACGGTAAACCGCTACATCCTGATTGCAGGTCTCTGTGACACCCTGGGAATCACAGGTCAGGCTCTGGCATGGTTAACCTCCTTCCTTTTGACGGCCCATCCCGGGTGAAATTCTGGTCCTTTTTCTCTACTATCACTCTTTCAACCTGAGGCGTTCCCCAGGGTTCTAACCTATCCCCCTGATTTTTCAATCTCTACATCGCTGCCTTGGCACATGTGATTGCCACTTTCACCTCTAACTTCCAGTGTTATGTTGATGACACACAACTCTCCTTCAGCCTACCCTCAGCCACCTCCTCTACCTCGTTCATATCGGACTGCCTGTCCGCAATTCAGTCAATGTGTGCTGCAAACGACCTCCGCCTCAACGCCAGTGAGACAAAGATAATGTGCATTGAGACTTCTGCTACTGCTCCCGCCTTCCCACTCTCACTCTGGGCAGCCTCCCTTGGTCCAACCTTCTGCGAGTGAGCCGGTTCTCCAAGCAGTGATTTTGAGGGAGATCTTTATCCTCAGTAGGGGCCTCCTTCTGGAATATTCTCCCTGCCACCCTCCATCTTGAGCCTTTTTCCTCCTCCACCTTCTCTCTCCCTCTACGCTGCTAACCGCGTTCTCTGCAACCGCGTTCTCTGCACTATCCCTCTCTCCCTTCTTTTCCACCCAGCTTGCTGACTGGCCGCTGGGTGTACCCCAGAGACTCACAGGTCCCTGCCACCCTCGCCAGTCCTCTCGCACTAGCCTCCAGGCCTGCACTTGCCTCATCGCTACTGCTGTTGGTCAGTGATCCATGCGATTGGCATCTCTCAGCACTTTCCCCAGCTTCTGACTGAGCGCACTTGGACTCCCCCCTGCACTTGTCCCACCCCCCCCCGTACCGGATGTGCACTTGTACGATCTGACCGTACCATGCCTTGAAGATCATCACTCTATCGTCCCTGTCTCCTCTCCTTGCATGGTGGCGCCTCAATGCACTTGGAAAAACTGCAGAATCACCATCAGACTTATTTGTTGTTATCTACATTGCCAATTGTATTATATGCACGTACTCTGCCTGTGCAGACTTGTATCGTTCAGAAATTCAAGGGCTCTGAATGACTTGTTTTTCCCCTTGTTCCCTCCCTCCTTGAGCACTTTGAAATACTTTCCTTGTGTATAGGGGCTTTACAAATAAACATTACCATACCATACCATAGCAGTGGGCCTTCTGAATCCATTGCCCATTTCCCTTGTACCTTAAGGAAAAAGGAACAGTCCAGGGCCTCCCGCCAGAGTTGCAGTCTAGGACATTTGCCCTCACAATAAGCCAATCTCCTTCCTTCATGACAATCCATGTTCTGAGAAGGTCACATTAGAATCTATGTCATTTTCTTCTTGCGCCATAAATCATTTCTTAAACCTTAACATTGGGTTGATGTAATTTCTTTCACGCTGTTTTTGATGGCATTGGAATGCTTAACAGTTCAGGGGGATCAGTGGATGACATAAGTACTGTGATTATGGAAGGATGGAGTCGAAATCTTGACAGAAGAGGACGGTTGTAAGGCTTCTTAGCTTTGCGACAGCTGGTCACAGGTAAGGAGTAGAAAAGGGTTGCATATGGGACAACTGGCTTGGGAAGGCAACCCCTCAGGTGTTTGATTGGCTGGTTTGGTACACATCGAACTTTGTGGAGTAAGCCAGTCTTAAATTAAAACGTCTGTTTCATCGGGACCCAGCAGAATGACTTTAGTGTGAGCATGGTGTGGTTAAAGGTTTTAGCCCTAGTATAACGCAAGCAAGGAAATGTTGCGTCCTCTGCAGTTTAGACATGCTTTTGTGTGGTCGACATGTTCTGGCTTCTTTTACAGAAGTCGATACAGGAAAGGACCGCTGTTGTAAGTGCACTCCATTGTGACATGAGGAAAAGGCTACATAGGCTTTGGGGGTGATGAACTTTGTTTTTTCAGGATCCCAGTTTAGGAGTTGGAGAGGGTCCTTGTGAAAATTAATTCCCAGGATTCGAGCCATGTGGTGCCGAGTGGTGCAGGACCTATCGAAAAAAGCCATTTTAATGGTAGCATGGTGGGTTTTGTGTGATGCCACAAATTGAATTTCATTTGATTAGATAGGGAACCTTGGTTTGTATAGGACCTTGATTACTAGCGGTGTTTGATTGGTGTACATCTCTAGCTAGTGCTGTTTTCTGAGGACTTCTCCATGGTCATATGAAGATTAAAAGAATGAGCGAAAGGTATGGTGACCAGTAGAGATACTGTCTGTCATAAACACTTCAACCCCCCCTCTTTTTGACACCATTACATTTCATAAATGTTTCCCTTGACATACATACCAACACTAGCCTGATACCGAGTTTGGCTGTAATGGTAAAATAAAATGGCTGATCTGCCAAACTATGAGTTTTGTCACAAAGCTCTTCAGTTTCACCGATTTTGTGCAGTGGTAGTTACCGTCACACCCGACCATTACTGCATGCGATGTTACCATATCTCTTGCATGCAGAAATATGGCAATTTCCTCCTGGGAAGTAACTGAAGGATCCCTATGATTCAGAATCATGCAGACCATTCAAGTTGCTGCATGAATACCACAAGCAGTAAAAGTAACCAATACTGCCAAACTTGTGCTCAGGCGCTCAATCGTCATCTGTTCATTAAGCTGATGGATGCCAATCTGGGTTCTTTTTCTCTCTAGGGTATGTTCTCCCTGTATCTTTTGGGACTGAAAGCATAAAAAGCGTCTGATTTGTATCTCTTCTGAGTGGATGTTTGGTGTCCAGTTTTGATTGCCATTTTGCTGCCCGCTTCCCTTGCAGCAAGAACATATTTGCTGCGTGCATGGCTAATGCAGCGTCCTTGGTGGAGCCCTACATGGCCGGCTACCATTGCCTGACCCTAGAACCTGCTTCTTCAGAATTTTGACTGCACTAACTTTCACACAAAGAATGATTTAAGTTGCAAAATCCTTCCCATCGTTAAAACAAAAGGCATCAAATTTTAAATTTAAAAATAGGCACAAATTCGCCAGTGTGGAGACGAAGGATATCTGCTCAATTTGTGTCACTGAGGGGATTCAGCAGACTGTGAAGTGGTTCTTGGAATACTTAATACCCACACAAATATTCCTTCATTCTTAAATGTGCTTCTGAAAGCTAACACATCATCGAGAATCTCATTATATGTTCATCACTATTATCTGCCAGCCGTCAGTCAACCTGTGGGCATAACTCTTCATTGCCGAGTACCTGGGCACAGCAAATCTACTCAAGCGACTGATTTAGTGTATTATTAGTTTGAGAAACGCAGATGATCTTGGAAGGACCCTGGAGCGCTCTAGGATCCCATTATCTAAAGATGGTCCGAAGTAATGGTGTTGCTGTATTATAATTATGCGTGCCATGCAAGTAATGACCTTGAGTGCATGTGCCTTCACACTTCACTGCTAATGCAGGCCAGGATGATCTGCAAACTGTGCTGCTGCCATGTTATTAGGAAACAAAAATAGAACACACTTTTTTTTTTCTTCCAATATGGGGCCATCTGTGACAATTAGTCTCAATTACAGGAAGAATCGCAGCGTTCGCTGATGTGGAACGAATCATCAAACTGTATAAATGCTCACCTGCTGGAATACTGATGAGCTTGATTTGCTAATTTGCCTAAGTGTCTGTGCATCTGACCAATTGCTTACATTAGATGTGAGTGAAGAGCTGCAAGCAGCGTGGAGCACACTTTGCTGGAGACGTCATGCATTGGATGTGAAAGTCCCTGTTTGCTTAATTCAGTAAAGGGGAGGAAAGAGAATTATTCCATGCCTATGTATGTGAATTTATTCCAGAATCTTCCTTCTTTTCAGAACTTCCACTTGCTCTGCTGACAAACCTTGATGTTACTTTTGCAGTAGTGCCTGTAAAGTCTTTTGTAGCAAAGAACTGCACAATGTAATATTCTGAACTAATCAAACACATAGTCCACTCTAGGTCAGTGTTCTAATTCATCATGGTCTTTATGACAACATTAGTCAATGGTTTGTTGGTAGTCCTTTTGTGTCCAGCTGTTTTGAGTGTGACACAAGGGATTTGGAGGTGTGCGACTTTGAAGTAGGCCGCACACATGTCTGACTTTGGAGTTGGGAAACAGGGAGAGAGTTAATGGGGCAAAACATTAGTTAACACTGTTTCTCTGTAGCTGCTTTTCCTGGCATGGGAAATAGGGGACATTGTTGCCCTTCAGAGGAAAGGCTTGGTAGAATCCAGGGACCTCTACACCTTCCAAAGTCCAGTCTCGCATTTAGATTAGGGATTGCGCAGGAGGCTGGGTGACGGGACTGCGATGATCCTCGGATCGGGGTGCCACTGCCTGCTTGGTGGTGCAGACTCTAGAGGAGGTACACAGAGGATTCCCTAGGCTCCCCAATACATCAAACCCCAAACCAACCTGAACATTTTATGTAAGCAAGCGTCCAGATGCCTTTGGGCTTGGCGCAATATACAAGCAACAAAATAAACAAATAAACCTCAGTGTAAAGCTTAGCAGTCAGGTTAAGACACACCAGTTTCCACAGTTATTTTCAGGAACACCCATAGCATTCTCTTGGCATTCAGGAGGTAGATTGGTAAAACATATAATCCATCAGACCCAAGTCAAGAAGATGACACGAAGCCTCAGAGTCCAGAGCATTCCCCCTACATACATAGACCTCACTGCAGGCTCCTGTGAACATACCTAGTGACCAATGTGGAGAGATCTGTTGTAGATAATGCTCGCCCAGTTCCTCCTAAATTGCCCAAGAAATCGGATGTCTCAAAATCTGAGTGGTAAGAAGTTGTCAAAGTAAAGAATACTTTGAGTCAATGCAATGAATTAGAAGCCTTCTAGCCTCTCTTTATTTTCAGTTTGTCAGTTACCTACTTCACACCCACATGTCAATCACTGCTAATCTGTTGATGCCTTCTTGTTTTGCTGGTCTTTTTTTCCCCCCACTTAAACAGCCTTCCTGCCTCTTTTGTTTTGCAGTTGGTCAGCTGGTGCAAGTGGATCTTGGTTAAGTGATCTAAGCCCTACATACCTGCTTCTCTCAACTTCTTCCTTTCCCTTCTGAACTGTAACATCACAGGATGTTTCTTGCCTGGGCGTCAAAAGCAAAAGGCAGATGAAGAAAATGCAATTCCGGTTTGTTCCTGTTAGGGGCTGGAGAGGGCCATGCACTGGTCAGTCTGCCCATTGTACACCAGGTAGACATCACCACATTTCCCCTCTAGTCACAACCCTTTCCTTTCATCTCCAGGGATCATACCGACCAACACACAATGCAACTCTGGACAGCTACCTTGTTGAACCTCTTCAATACGCCCTGTTCACTTCTGCAACATGCACTTACTATTAGTGCTCGCCTAGTTATGATGGTTGGGGCCTGCTTGCATAACCCCGCCAACATCACCAACATCACAATCAACAACATTCTCAATGCCCTATTAATTACCAAAATATGGCTTACACCCTGCTCTGCCTACATCTTCAATGTGCTCCTACCCCACAGCTACAGCATCCAACATACTGACCGCATTGGATACATTGGAGGTTGGGTGCAAATCATCCATAGGTTTGGCTGGCCCTTCCTAGTAATACCAACACATGCATACAGATCCTTTGAATCCTCCTGGTTCCAGATCTCAAGCAACGACTCAATTACAATTGACCTTATAAACAGGACACCCAAAGGGAGTGGTAACTTCATTAATGATCTTTCCAACTTTTTTTCCTCCGCATTGGTCTCCTCCTCTAATCACACCCTCCTCTGAAACTTCAAAGTTGAGTGCCTAATCAGCAAAACACCTACATGTCTCTTCATTTTCTCTGAACAACTACTACTATAGACATCATACTGTCTCCAAGCATGTCAGAGGCCACACGCTTGACCTCATCTCCATCTCCTACCCACCCCTTTCATGCTCAAACCCCTTCCCCTTGACTGGACCATCCACGCCACAATCCCCATTAAGGCCAGGCTACATGCCCTGTGATTGAGTTCTGCTCCTTTAAGAACCTCCCACTAGAAGTAGTCTTTGCAACATTCCCCAACACAGGAAATGCCTAAGCCTTTCTGGATATATTTAACCACTTTGCTGAAGAACTAGTAAATTCCAATTTGCCACTAAAGTCTATTTATGCCAAAGTCAAACCAGTGGCACCCTGGTACACACCAAAGCTCGCAATCAACAACCACTTGATCAGAAGCCTTCCAAAAGTGGTGGCACAAGGACAACAGCCCAGAGGGTCTTTCATACCTCAAATCCCTGTGTACCAATGCACACACATGATGTCCTAAGCTAAGTCAGCTTACTACATCCCCACCGTTGAGGCAGTTTCTAACAGGTGCAAAACCTTGTTCGAGGTATTCACGCACTGCACTAAGCCTGCAGCAGTACCCAAGGTGCTGGCTTCACAAGAGAAATGTGACAGAATCAATACCATCTTCATTAAATAAACGGATAAGATCAGAGGTCTCAACGATGCCTCAAAACCAGACAAGGCCCTGCTATTCTCCCCTCAAGCATTGCCCTCCTAGACCGACATCACACTCCTCTCGCCTAAGGATCTTCCAGACACATTCTCGTCCCTTAAACCTACCGCTTACATGGAAGACTTCATCCCGGTCTCCCTCATTAAACAACCAACTGGCCCTGTGCTCAATGCACCTTTGGGTATTTTGAATGCCTCCTCAACAAAGGTACATTCCCAGACACTTTGAAGATAGATCTCACATGAGAACTTGCTTGACTGAGAGGGCCTAGTCAACTGCAGACCCATCACAAGCCCCCTGTTCATCAGGAAGATTATGCAGAATGTACTTGCAACCTAACTGCTTTCCAAGATCGACCAGCCTCACCTCTTGGATTAGCAATCTGACCTCTGCTCCAAATGAAGTAAATAGACTGCAATTATCCAAGTGGTGGATAACGAGCTTGAAATTACTTCCACAGAGGACTCATGCCTCCTCGTCTCCTTAGACCACTCGGCTGCCTTTGACACAGTTGACCACCTTACACTCCTTTCTCTCTCTTCACTGACAGGATGCACTTCTCCTTAACTGTTCTAAAATGATTTGCATCCTACCTACTTGACAGACACCAATCTGTACAGAGGAGCTCATTCATATCCAACTGACTCGCAGTGATGTGTGGGGTCCCCAAAGTACCAAACTCTCCCCAATCATCTTCAATCTGTACATGGAACCCTTGAAAATAGTACTAAATGACACCAACATAGCCATCCATAAGTGCACTGATGCCACTCAGCTGTACCTTAGGGTCAGCTGCCCCCCGAGAATATGCTAATCCTCTGCAAATGTCTGGCTACCATCATTTTGTTTGTGTTTGGCAATTCTATATACAGCTTAAAAGAAGACTGGGACGGTCGAATCACATGTCGGCTGTGTATTTTATAGATGTTATGCAAGGGCACAGAGCCCTTAAAAATGCTGATGGATTAAAAATCATTCATCAGCACAGTGTCACAGTGTATAATTTTCAACTCTTCCAGAAGAACTCTTCTCTGCTTGCTCTCAAAACAAGCCACACGTCAAACCAACAATTGCCAGAGGTTTAAGATTAATTCTAAACCTTCCACCTATCACCTCTTTGTTTCTGTACGCTCAAACACAATCATTCAGCCAAGTAATTTGAGAGATTGGTCTATGTCATGTCAGTCTCCCTGTACCCGTGCCCTGCGCACAGCAGGGCAAACAAGGATATCTGGAGATTACTCCTTTGGGTTGATCTCTATGCAGTCCTTAATGGCCCTGGAACTATAAGAAGACATCACTTGTAGACAATAATTCACATTTAAAATGCATCTTGAATCTGGAGGCTGGTTCTCGCTAACCACCCCCTTCGTTTCCCCTGCTAACTGGCCCAACCATATCAAACCACCTTATATTACCACACAATCAACCCTTACAATAGCAACCAGATGCCTGCAGATATACCACAGAAAAAAGCAACACTTATGCTCACTCCTCTAGTCTTATCACACCACCCACTCCTACGCCAGGTCACCTGCTATTGCAGGACTGACTTCCAAAATGATTGATCTTGGGCTCATACTCATACCAAAACTCAGGACTCAGGTACCTCTGGCCTGTATGCAACACCTCTGGATTTGCATCTGCCTTACCCTATAAAGGTCAACCAACCATAGCCAAACACTTTTCTTACAGGGTTATTCGCAGCAAGCTCATTCAAATGGCAGCAATGGCAGATGTTTGCTATACAAGACAACTTTACATTACATTTGATCACTTTAAATATAGTTTAGGATTGCTTCAACTATTCTTTCTCACATTCATACTTTTTTCCTTCCTTTTTGCTTCTGTTTAGTATGTCTCTTTTACTTTCCATTCTTACCTTTTGGGGATATTTTGCACATGTCAGTTCATTTTGAAGAATGCTTTCAGGAATAATTGGGGTTTTCCTTCTTACTCTGCTTGTAACCTTTGCTGATACCTTCACTTCTGTCCAGGCAGCCACTCTTCCCAGACAATTGGCTGCATACATCAAGATTGCCCTTGGCGTTGGTAGGGTTCCCCATGCCATGTAGTATTCATTTACTCATCACCTCCAAATGAAAAACCCAATCTTGTTGGGGGGGAAAGTAAACATTCTAACTAACACACCTAGCATGTTTCTTCTGAACAGCACACATATTGGAAAAAGAGCTAATCTCACAATTTCAAGATGAGAGTGAAAGCCAAGATATATTAGACCTCTGCCGCTTCAGATTCCACCCCTTCCATGCCACAGAATCATCGCTCATCTTAGTCTAGCAAGACCTTCTTAAGATCACTGTTGAAGGGTGTGATGAAATGCCGTGCCTTTCCCTAGGGGTTGCGAATGGGGTGACCAAAGGGGCTGGGAACCGCCACACACTACGTGATGCAGGATGTGTGGATTGCATTGTGAGAATCCTCTGGTCTACCCCACTGTCATCTTTGAGTTTGACAGGGACTTGTCACGAGAGCCCACATGTCAGCAGGGGCCTTTTAAGGAGATCACTACAGCAGGTAAAATGGTAGGAAGATACAGAATTGACACCTACAGAAATACAAACCATACAGGACAGCAGTTCATGAGCCCTAGCTCTAGGTTGGAGCCCTATCTGTGAGCATTGGGATTCTTCAACCGGAAAGCCAACTGTCTAAACACTGCCGCAAAGGTCCAAGAAAGCCAACACTTTGGACCTCCCATCACACACGTGGCTCTAAAATACATGATGATGAAACACTGTTTAGACTCTTTCTGTGGAGAGGAAACAGACAGGGCTACAGACACAAGCACCAAAGAAAGACCAACCAGTAGGAACCCCAGCCCAATCACAAACCTATGTTCTTGAAAAAACATACCTGTATTCTATAGCAGAAGGACTGACCCGGAAGGTGGTGATCAGAGAGTATAAAAGGCAAACCGAGGGACCTGGAAGTATGGGAGTTTGGAGAGATCAGGGACAAGGGGAAGGAGCATGGTGAGGCGGGGCATGATTATTTGAAGGTGGCTGGAGGAGAGGCAGGGACTGGAGAGAGAGACAGGAGGTGACTGTAGAGAGAGACAGGAGGTGACTGTAGAGTGGATAGAGAGAAGGAGGATATGATATGATATGATAGGTTATTTATAACGCGCTTAATACCCAGAGGTTTCTAAGCACGGACCCGGGGTTCGAACCTGTGGTGCTTCGTGTTGTCTTGCTTCCAAGGCGAGCACGTTGCCCCTGAGCTATCCTCCCGAGACGAGGATGAGGAGGAAAGTGGAAGGAGAGCAGACGGGTGGCTTGTAAGCAAGAAGGAGGAAGTGAAGACCATTGAAGAGAGGTTTGGGATCGAAACACACCACAGTTTGGAGAGAGAATGGCCACAGAGGTTGTGGAAAGATAGATAGCAGCGGTTAAGGAGTTAAAGAACCCAGAGACTAGGGAGAGAGAGAGACCCCATAAGACATGGTAAGAAAGACCAAGTAGGCTTTGGAGAGTGGGAATAAACAGGTTTGAAGGAGAGGCTACAAGGAGGCTGCGGAATAGAAGGAGCAGTGCCCTAGGAAAGCCAGAGGTGTAAGAAAAGAGGGGAGACGAGGTGCTTGTCCCAGAAGGAAGGAAGAAGGGGATATCCCACAGATAATAATGAAATCTAAACATGGTTATAGATAAGCACTTCAGGAAAGGATCAATGAGCAGGTGGGAGGAAGGAGGGAAGGTGGACTCCAGGGATTCCAGGGAGGAAGGCCTAATAGAGGTCAAAGGGTAGGCAAGGCCATACAGGAGATTTGGAGAGGCAGATACAGGGAAGAAAAGTCCTGCAGATGTGCCCTTCTTCAGATGGATCTATTTGGAAGGGAGGATGTACAGACTTGTGGCAGAACATCAAGGAGATGGTATGAGTCAAGTGTAAGGAAGGAGGAAGTGATGAGTGATGGAAGGAAGAACTCTCAGGGATGAGGTGCAAAGACGGAATCTAAAGGGAGGCATAGGGGAGTAGTCAGAAAACCGCTGAGCAGAGTGAGATGAGCCTTTCCTTCCAAAGGCACATAGCCACAAAGGCGCAAACTGCGTGGCAACATTCCTACACACTTCTCAAAATGAAATCCTTCATCCATCGCATGACTTTTGAACACTGGTCCAAGTCCTTGTGATCTCACACATCGATAAAGGGAAACACACGTTACTGGGCTTCAGACATGTACCTGGCCCCCATAAAAGGCAGCCCACCTCTCCCCAGCATGACCCATTACAGGCACCCAAAAATGTGATCATATCACCGGGTGAGCTTCCCTGAATCCCCTTCCCTGCCACAGCCATATGCAGAACTGAATGTGCCACTTACAAAGTCTTGAATGGAATACCAACATATTTGGTGGCTGAACATCATACCTCTAGAGGCTATCACACCTCATGTAGCAAAACTCTCAAAAGGTTGGAGCTAGCCCGTAATACTAAGACTTGCAGGCAGTCCTTCCCCTTCCTCATCCCAACCCTCTGTCAATCAATCCTGGCAGATGCTGGAAATGCCCCCACCTTCCTACTGATCCACAAAACACTAACAACACCACTCTTTCATCAATGCCTGCTGAATGAATACAAATCCCTCCCAGTACTGTCTACTGTTTGAATACTTACCCCAAAGCTGGTACACTCCTGTTGCAAAGTGCTCCACTGCTCTCAAGCTAGGTTCATGCTGTAAGCAATAAATACACCTGGACATCGGGATGCTACATTTCAGAAAAAGTGTCTTATTGCTCACTTATTTTCAACCACAGGGGAAGCCATCCTGCATTTTGTTTTCCCACACGAGAAGACATTCTGTTACTTATCTGAGTTGAAGCCCTTTTTCCCACAATATATCTCATGGTAAAAAACAATTTCATGCTGGATGTGCCCGTACATTCCCATAGTGTCTGCACTAATATACACCAGCATTCCCATATAAGAACATACACATGATTGCTTTGCGCAACATGTTTGCTTTATCATTGATGCCCAACAAAAATACCATGACATTGAATTAATATATAGCCGGAATGGTTGTGCCAAAGTAGCCCAATCTAGCCATGGAATAACATTTATCATGCTTGTTTTCCCAATGATGTGCAGTGAAAATTGCCATGCCGCTGCAAACATACATGGCAAGGCTGTCTGCACCAAAGTAGGCTAGTCTAGCCACAAAATACCACACATCATGTTTGCGTTAACATTGATGACAAGTAAAATAAAATGCCATGCCACAATAATAATATATGATCAGACTGTGTGCAACAAAGTAAACTAGTCTAGCCACTAGTATAGCCAAGAATGGATTCTCCTTAGGAGGCTTTGTTGAATATGTTTGCTTTAATTTTCATTCCAAATTTGATGTGAATGTGTGTATTATCTGTGGAAATCAGTGTCTATATTGATACTAAGAATTATTGAAAATCATTTTTTGTGACTATATTTTGTGTTAATATTTCTCTGTATAAATTTGAAAAGTACATAATAAATTGACATACTTCTATTTGCTTCCTCATGGAGCTGGGCACAGAGGGTCTCATTTAATGTTTTGAGAGTTCTTGTTTTGTAACTTTGGTCACACACCCTTGACTTCCACTCCCTCACATTCATCCCACTTGCTCCCATGTGTCTCAATATCATCCACAACATGGTCCTCAGAAACATTTTCTAGGAGGCAAAAGAAGTTTGTATTTGGTCTTTGTTCAGGGGCCACATTGCCCACTGCCCAACACTCAAAGGTTTCCAAAAATCTGAACACCTACGTTTTTAATGTTATGTTATTAGGGTTTGTACCATGAACTGCAGCCATATCCATGGTCTCTAGGCACTCTGGCAGATCTGGAAGAGTGTGGGCCGGTTGGATTAGCTTAGAAGAGAGGGAAAGGCATGATTGCAGCGCTTTGCTTTGTAGTTGCAGATCGAAAGTACCCTGTGCGTTCCGTGCTTGTAAGCTTTCTCGGTTTGAAATGCTGGAGGCATCAAGGGTTTTGAGGGATTTGTGTCCAGGGAGGAGGATATTCTGTGAAAGCTGTGTGCGAGTGGCTGGTTTCTATGTGTGTGGTGAGTAAGGTGGAAAGAGATTAACGAGGGTTAATGAAAAGTTAGGGAGCTTTGAGAGGTATTTAGCTTTAGTTGTTGGTTTGTGAAGCTGTAATTTTTTGAGGTTTAGATATTCCAGGAGATGGGGAAGATGCTATTTTATAGTTTTTGTGCTGCTCTGATGTGATGTCTTCTAGTCATTGTAGTATCCTGGTTGCCATGTGTTGGGTTATAGGTGGACGGTCGGGAGCTGGTATGGTGTCCCCCTCGGTTGAGTCTGAGCATAAAAGAATTGAGAAGTGTTTTTTCCACTGCTTGATGGGTGCAGGTTAAACGTTATGCCTGTAGCACTGAAGAGCCAGGTTTTTAGAATTTTCCTGGATTTTAGGTGATTCTGTAGGATGGGGATTTCCCTTGATAGTTTTTTTCAGTTTATCGCCACTTTAGTTCAAAATGCAGAGCCTCTGGGTATTTCTTTGCAACATCTTCTGGTTTCCAATACTACCTTGTTTTTCAATTTTGGCTCTTTGGTTGGTAGAGTGAGATTTTGTTTTGGAAGACTTCTGCTCCTTGACCTTCAAGTGCGCTGTGGGTGATGCTGAGGGCCTTTACCTGGATTAATTTTGTATTATGGGTAGGCAGTGGAGTGCTCTGAGAGCCAGTGTTATGTGTTTCCACCTGTTGAGTTTGATGAGTAGTAGTCTAGCTGCTATGCTTTGGGTCCATTGAACGTTTTTTATGAGGTGGTCCGGCATACCTAGGTAAACACTGTATGCGTAGTAGATTCTTGAAAGAAACAGGGAGATGACGACCAGTGCTTTGTGTGCAGAGGAGAGGTGAAGAACAATTTGCTGGATAGAGCGGACATGGTAGAAGCAATTTATGACTTTTTTGTTGACTTGGGCTTCCAGTGTGCGTCCATTGTCTATTAATATGCCTATGTTCTTGCTTGTTTTAGATGGTTTTGGACAGTTACCCATTTCCAAAGGACATGGTTCAGGTGTGAAGTGATGTGTGTCTGCCATTATTTTCATTTTTTCTGCATTGAGTTTTAGGTAGTTGGCAGTCCTGCTTTCATTGATTCACATTAGGCAGCTGGTGAGGGTGGATCTTATATGTATTGAAGAGGAGCAGTGAGAGTTGTGATATTTGGAGAACTCCACAGGAAATAGGTAATTGATTTGAACTGAAAGGATGGGGAGACCAGGTGATTTCTGTAATTTCCATTAAGAATTATCTACGTCACTGTAGAGCTGTGTTATGGAGTCCGGTTTCATCAAGCCTTCTAATTAGTGTACTGTGGTTAACAGTGTCAAAGGATGCTGAGATGTCAAGGAGTATGATTGATGAGCTGACGTCTGCTGAGATGACGTCTGCTGAGATTTCAAGGTTGTCAAAAAAGGAAAATAGTGCTGATTTGGTGGGTCTCATAGTTCAAAATCAACTGACTTATGAGTGATCTAGCAAGTTATATGACTCTACAAACTCCAAGATTTATTTGCACACATAGCTCTCTAGAACTCTGGCTAGGTATGGTATGTTTGAAATATGACAAGAGTTGGAGGGGGTCTTCTCTGTTTACAGCAGTGGTTTTTAGGAGGGGTTTGATGTATGCTGTCTTGAAAGCATTTGGAACGATTCCTGTTTAAGCAAGCAGTTCATTAATCTGCAAAAGTAAAAAACTGGTACTTCCTTGTTGTGGCAAGGGTCCATCAGAGAGCTGGCTTTGTTGCTATATTTCACCTAGTTTTTGAAGTCTGGGTAGGATATTGGTTTAAAACTGTTCATTGGTGGGGTTCACGGCTGAATGTCATAGCATGGGGTTTGGTTGTTGCTATACGTTTCGTTGCTTTCATGCAGCATTGATGGTTTGTTGTATTTTTAGTACTTTGCTGTTGAAATGGTTTGTAATATCATCACATAGGCCCTCATTACGACCCTGGCGGAATTCGGAAAACGATGGCGGAAATGCAATACCGCCATCGAATAGCGCTCGGTGCGACTATGACCCGTCACCGCAAAGTACGAAGCCATTAGCGACACCGTAGTGAACGCCAACGCTAACTGCACCAAGCACGCGCGCGCCATGCCAAACCGTAAACACCACCATGGCGCAAGGGTACGCCAATTCCGACCCTAGCGGACATGTACCTAACGCCATCAAGCATGGCGGAATGAACCATTCCGCCATGGTGAGAAGTACGGCATCGCGAATCAACCGTAAACGGCCCCACTGAGTGCCTGTACACCGCTCCCTGCCCACAAAGTACAACTCCCCGTAGGTGCAATGAAGTCACAATGCAACCATTGAAATGTACAAGTCACCTATGCATGCCAACGAACAAATGAAACACAAGAGGGGCCAATGGGAGCTGCAGGGCACAGATGGCACGAATACAGAAGCCAATCCAATGGACATGACCACAGTCCCCCCCCCCGAAACGCACGCAAACACAGGCACCTGTGACCAGCAATATTCCGAAAATCACATCATGCCACCAGTCCACCTGGCTGACCGGCATCTGTTACACAAAACCCAATCCCCTGCCCCTGAGCATGACAACATTCAAACAGTCATATTGGCAGCCCCCATCCCTGACCTCACTGGGCTTCGTAGGCAAACGCGCCCAGTACAGTACCACGCAACTATACTCAGAAGCCGGAACCCAATGCAGATCTCCTCACAATACATCGCTCCCCAAATAGGAATATGCCACATCACTTGCAAAGAAGAACGCTACACGGGCCAAATCAGAATAGAAATTTAATGCACAACAAAATCACCAAGCCCATACAGCCATCAGGCCATGAACTCCAAAACACATTTCACCATTGTGGGCTGCATCCGCAAGAAATGACCAGCCACTACTTGTGTGACGCCCTGTTCCATCATGGTACACAGAGCCACATTCACGTACGGAAAGGCAACATGGAAGCGCACACAACCGCAGGGCCGTCCCAATGGGGAGGCACTAGTCCAGCTGAAAGGCCGAAATGTTGCTCCGAGCCACCAGTACTGCGTAAGGGCATGTGGCCCATTGGCGATCGTCCCATAAGATCGTAATGCTGCTCCACTGATTAACACGAAGCAGCAGGTGTCGGGAGTAAAACCCATCTGCAGGAGTGGCATACAGATGGCAGTGGCAAAAGGGGAGGAGATACCTGTCAACCAAAAGAAAAGAAAAAGAACAGAATGGCCATCAGAACTACATTCCAACAACTCACTTCAATGATCACACTAAATCCACAGCCATATGCATGCTAGCCCACTCCAAAGGTTCATCAGCACCCAAAAACCACTTGCGACTCATAACCATCTATATCGAGGTGTAAACACCATCACAAACGAGTGTACCTGTGCATGCGTCTGTCAAAACAGAATCCATCAGATGGGATTGGTAACGTGCATGGACACAAGTGTCTGAGGGCGCGTCGAGACAGGGAGGGCTCAACAAGGCCAGATAGACGATGGTCCCACTATGGCAGCCCTGCATCACATAGCGCAGGGGAGGCGGATAGATTCCAAGAAGCCCTGTACATGGCAAACTCTGTATCAAATCACCTGCCCATGCATCCATTCATCATTCCCTCATCCCGGGATTAAAACGCCTGAATATTTACTCACATAACATTAGAAATATCCATTGAGTCTGTGCGTTATGCAGCCTGCAAAATCCACAGTGCCCCAGCCCGTAATGCCAGTGTTGTGAAGTAACATGTATTTGGGAACGTCCGGCCTCATCGCCCACGTCGCTATTGCGCATCCCAAACCATTCATATCAATCATTGCATCCTCGCCATGGCCCCTGTCCCAAGGACATTGAACAATAGTACGTTATATTTGCAGTCAGACCTGTGGGCATTTCCCCGCCGCTAGCTGAAAACCGAAAGCGCCGCCCTTCGAATTCCTCATTTGCAACATCACGTCGAAGAAGCATCTGTGGCCGTTTGAAATCACTAATTAATCCATCTAGTGCGGCTGTGTGTGAAAATGGCAACTGCCTTCACCCACAAATGGGACGCCCCGCCCGTCGTTGCAACTCGGTACAGTGATGCATGAGGGCCCACCGTTACTCGAGTACTACGTACCACTGACCCTTCACAAGTCTGTTCGCGACTGCACAGATAGTATGTGAAACAATGGGACCATAGCAGAATGAACATATCAACCAATGTTACACGGCCATCGGGTACAAATACATGATTGCAATAGCAAGATGCCATTCCCCGAATTGCAGCGTTGTGTGCGGGACGTGCTCGGCCAAAGGGGAGAGCAGTTTGCACAGGTGGAATGAATCACCACAGGTGGAGGCCATACAGCCTGAAAACACATAAATTGCACAGCCAGTCTCCTCCCACAACCACACCGAAATGCTACCGGCAGGACTCGCGATGTTGGCCCTGGGGGACCTGATAGCACTGCAAGTACTCCAACTCCAGGAAGAAGACGAACACCAACTACAACCGGCCGCACGGAGGAGACGCAGGAGGAGGAGGAGGGCAAGGCAGGGCCAGCAAGGGCCGCCAGCACAGCCACTACCACCACGCAGGCTGCCCGCAATCCCACGCCTCCGAGCACATCCGTTCAACCTCACTGATGAGCAGATCCACACCCTCTACCGTCTGGACCGGGACACCATAGCCGCCATTGTGGACATGACACAGGCTGACCTTGTCAGCATGATAGACAGCCCAACCGCCATCCCACCCCTACTGAAGGTGGTGTCTGTACTACACTTCCTGGCCACAGGCACCTACCAGCACACAGTCGGACAGTTGCATGGCATTTCTCAGCCACTGTTCTCACGGACACTATTGCAAATGCTCGATGCCCTCCTGCAGCACGCAGACGACTACATCTCCCTACCACGCTCGGAGCAGGAAATTACCAACACAAAAGTGGGATTCCATGCACTTGCCGGCATACCGGGTTGCATTGGTGCCATCGACTGCACCCATGTGGAATTGGTCGTCCCACATGCCATGGAGGCCCAGTACCGCAACCGAAAACAATTTCATTCTCTGAATGTACAAATGGTGTGTGACTCCAACAGGATCATTACACATTGTTGTGCCCGATTTCCTGGATCAACCCATGATTCTATGGTCTTGAGGAACTCTACTATACCACGCTACATGGAGCGACACGCAGGGAACAGATCCTGGCTACTCGGTGAGTCTCATTACATGCATGATAATGTGGGGTATGTGATTCGGCAATGACCTGGCAGGAAGGGGGGGGGGGGTGTGCGTACGTAGCAATGGCATTCCACATCATACGTTTCTCGTCCACATACAGGTGATGCTGGATATCCACTGAAGAGATGGCTCCTCACACCAGTCCGGAACCCACGGGACCAGCATGAGGAGGACTACAACCATGCCCACTCACGTACCCGTGTAGTCATAGAACAGGCATTCGGCGTACTGAAGGGTCGTTTCCGCTGCCTCAGCAGGTCTGGCGGGGCACTCCTGTACCGCCATGAGAAGGTTGCAAAGATGGTGATGGCATGTGTAATGCTCCACAACATGTGCGTACGTAGAAATGTGCCCATGCCCCCTGACGCAGAACTGCAAGCACCTGATGATGGTCATGATGAGGGCGGGGATGTGGCAGCACCTCAAGGAGTCTGCGAGGCACCGGAGGGCCGTGACATTCGTCAGCATCTCATTGATGTATGCTTCTAGCACTCACGCCTGGTGGCTGATACATGGACACGGGACTCGTGGCACTGTGTGTGTCTGGGACATGCACAATATGGACTGTACGCCTATGATGGCCTAGTACACAAAGATCAATGTCCACACATCTCATTGGTTGATCGTGCACTGTTTATGGCATATGTGATATCATGTTGAACACCCTATCGACCCGCCACCCAAGTGAGCCCAACACACCCCCTCCACCCTCCTACCTCCCCCCCGAACACCAGTGTCCAAAGATGCTCATTGTCAGTGGGCAGTCGCTATTGCAAGCCCCCTCTGCGGGTATCAGGGGCACCCCTGCCTGTGGAGCGCAGGTTCCTCCCAGATCTACGTTGGGGGCTGCCCTGGACGGAACTTGCAACGGATGAGGTCTCTGCCTGCTCACGTCCATGCATGTCCCTAAGGGTTTGCGAGAGCTCAGTGAGCACACGGCGCACTGCGGCAAGTTCGGCACATACGTCCTTGGACGTCGCATGCAGTTCCCCCCTCAGGCTCTCGGTGCTTCTCTCCATTTGGACTCCCAGGCTCTCGGTGCTACTCTCCATTTGTGCCCTTAGTGTCTCTGTACCTCTCTCCATTTCTGCCCTAAGTGTCTCAGTTGATGTTTCTATGTCTGCCTTAGTGCCCCCACATTCATCGGCATGGTCCTTGAGGAGCGTGGCCAGTTGCTGCTGTTGCACGATTAACTGGTCGAGGGACTGTTGCCTCTGCTGGGCCATGGCCATTTGCGGGGGTGTCACAGAGGGGCTGTTGACCTCATGTTGCCTTGCCACAGGGCTTGTGGGGGATGGCCAGTCGTCGTCTTGTGGGTGCCCCTGCGTGGTATCCTCATGTTGTACGGGATGGGACAGACAGGGGGATTGGGACAGGTCATGGATGGATCTGTCTTCGACATCCCCGTCTCCTGTGTCGGAGCATGCTGCCATCAATGGGGTGTCACCTATGGTGCTGCTGCCACCAGAGGCAGTGCCTTCTGTGGCATCCGTTGGGGGGACCTGTGGTGGTGGTGGTGTGGGCATGCTGGCTGCTGGGGTGCCTGTTGATGTTCCCTCCTCTGTGCTGCCACCTGATTTGTGCTGCTGCCGTGTCTTGATGCGTGCAGCTGAGGTGGAGGGTCTTTGGCCGTTGGTCTTGGCCCTCTTTGCAGGTGTGCTGGTAGGGGTGTCCTGTAGCTCGTCGTTTGGATCGGACCCTGTGGTGGAGTAAAGGAGGGCGAGGGTTATTGATGGGTCTGTGGGAATTGGAATGGCATTGTATCACATGCATTGGGGTGGTACCTGAGGGTGATTTGGGTCGGGGCCTTGGAGGTGCTTTCATTTGTGTGTGGAGTGAGGGTGCAGTTGTTTGGCAGCCTGCAGTTAGGGTGTGCCTGCTGCACGTGTAGTGCGTGTTTTAGGGGTTTTTAATTATTTATGTATTTATTGTGGGTTTTAACGTGCGCTATCAGGCCGATGTGTGTGGACGTTCTCCTGGACATGTGTTTCTGTTGCACTATGTGGACACATGGTACTTCACATGGTTGGACTTTGTGGATTTGGCATTGTTTTATCTGGCCCACCTACCTGAATCTTCGGATGTCTGCACTCCTTTCTCCATCCCTCCGACTCCCTCTATGCTCTCCATTCCGATGGTGGAGGCACAGATTTCTTCCCAGGGGGTCAACTTGATGGGTGATTCAGGACCTCCCCCGGTGGCTGTGGCAATGTTGCGGTTGGCAGAGAGTATGCTGCGGACGCGTATCCGCAGGTCGTCCCATCGCTTTCGGCATTGCTGTGGGGTGCGGGGTGCGGTCCCCACCGCACTTACCCGCTGTGCCACCAGAGCCCATATGGCCTTCTTGTTTGCAAGTGCCGTCCTGGTCATTTGCGTGCAGAAGACGACGGCAGCATTCTCCTGGAGGGTCTCTGTTAGCACGGTGAGTTCCTCACGGGAGAAGTGGACCTGCCGCTTGCGGTCGCACGCTTTCTTCGCTACTTTTCCCATTTTTCTTGGTTTCGCTAGGGTGGATGATGGGTTGGGGTGTGTCTCAGGGTAGTGTTTTTAGTGGTTGTGTGGTTTTAGTGGTTTTATAGGTGTACGCAGGATGTTTCCCGTTCCGGGCCCATGTTTTAACTTCCGTTTCCGTATATTTCCGGTCACCGTACTTTCCGGTAGGCGCACACTGCGGTGTCCGCTGTGATGGGTGGCGGTATTGCACCTAGGGCGCCGTACGGCGGCGGTGTGGGCCGTTTTGGGGTCTTTTCCGCCATCGCGGACTTTGCACTTCCGCCATGCCGTGGTGCTCGTGCCCGATGGGTCGGAATGGGCCGCACTTTGCTCCTTCGTACAATGGCGGAAACGCTATTTGCGCTGTGGCGGTCCGGTCAGTCACTTTCCGCCAGGGTCGTAATGAGGGCCATAGTGTTTGAATAGGTGAAGGTACTTTGCCTCAGGAAGCAGGGCTTTTCATATTCATTAATTATCTATTAACAGTTAGGTCTTATTATTGATTCATTCAGAATAGTAATGTTTCTTTCCTTTAAGGATTTTTGCTTTGTAATGGCACATCTTTCTTAGGTAGGTGACCTGGCTTGGTAGCCTGTAGTGCTTCCTCCAGGTTTGTTCAAATATTGGATTTCTTTTTTTCAGTGCTCCCATGTGGGGTGCGAACCACCTTGCTGTTTTCTGAGGCGTTGTGCTTTAGTTGGATGAGAGTGACTAGTGTTTTGATTATCCAGTTTTCTACTGTTAGTAAGAGTTCTGGTTCATTTCAGTTGGGCAGGGTCTCATCCATAATATCTCCAAGTTGCTCCATGTTTAAAGTTTTAAAACTTACCTGGTGGTGATTATTTGTCCTTTGTGAGTGGGGAGTTAAAAGACGATTTGGTGTGTTGATAGTAAAAGGCATCATTAGATGATGGCTTCAGAATAACTGAATGGGAGGGTGGTGTTTACTAGGCCTTTTCACAAAAGATTGCATCCAGGGTGTGACATGTTGCACCTGTTGCTACTTTTACTGTTTGTTTGAAGTGAAAGCTGGCCTTGTAGGAGCTCAAGATTTTGGGTGCAGATTCTGGTTGGTCATCGAACCAATTGTTGAAGTCTCAGATGACCGTTAGATGTTTGTGTTATATTGCAAGGTTACCAATGCCATCTGCAAGGTTTTCTGCAAAAGGTGGGTTGTATGTTGGTGTAAATGTGTAGGAAGTTGAGGTTGGTTAAGTTGTGGAATGTGACGTGTTGCAAGTCTTCTTCACACTCCAGGAAGCCCATTTGGTGTGAAGTCGAGATGTTGAGGTGTGCCTTGTGTGCCACGGTGATGCCTCCACCGCTTCTTCCGGTGGTTGACTTGAATGAGTTTGAAATTGGTGGGGATGGATTTGTGTGCTTGAGGTCTGACAACTAGCTTTCTATTAGGAACAGCATGTTGGTTCCGCCTTTGCTAAGAATTTCAAGAATCTCGGTTCTGTGTTTAGAGATGAAGTGTGTATTAAACAGGCTGCAGTGTATCATGACTCCTGCCTCTGGACCACGTGCCATTGGATGCCCTGTGTTTGTGACAGTGGTGTTTCCAAGTCCCAAAAAATGATGTATTCGTAAAAGCACACAGAGCCATTTATGACAGAATATGACATTATTTAAGTATCACTTCATGGGCCTCATTACAGACGCAGATGGTTTACTGAAATACCAACAGCTGTATGTATTTCAGTAAATGTGCACCGATCCTGTTAAGTATTTTTTAACCATTTCCATTCTCATATTGAGGTTGGAAATCGTTTAGAATATCGGTTCACACTGCACTGTTCATTATTTTTAATACACAAAAGTGTTAACTCTGACATTCTATGATATGATAGGCCTTACACACTTAAGGTGGGCATCAGAGATGCTCACGTTTTCACCCCTTTACAATGTTTTAATAGAAACAGTGTTCCTCCTGTATTGAAGGGAATTGCTGTGTTTCCCTCTGTAGGTGAACTCATTTTAAATACACCACAGAGATGTTTTCGGTTTTACCTCCAGTTTCTGAGTGGAATGAACAATTGGAGGTATTCCAAGATAGTATTTCACCTTGTAATAATACAGTGATATTTACTGGCACAATCATTCCAGGGGAATGGCTAAAAATGATTGTCCTATTACTAATGTCCCGTACCTCCTGAAGCCAGGCTACAGATTGAAGCTCCTACAAACCAAGAGAGAGGACCACGATATTTTCTACACTGGGAATGGAGTCCAAGAAATTATAACAACTCCTTTTCCCAGAGTACAGGAGAATCTATCGAGCAATCTCGGTCCATTCATTCATTCTTTAATTGTGTTTTCAGTAAGACACCCACTACTGTTCTCTGGCAACACTATTTTTCGTTGGCCAAGAACTTTTAAAAGTCTGCATTCCATAGAAATCAAATAAAAGTGGTCTATGTTTCACTTGGAAAGCAGTCAATACACATGGGAAAAGGGCAAGAAAAACAAAACCCAAAATACTGGTGAATCTACCAAACAGGATAAGACACCTAGGGTCTCATCACAAGTCTGGCGGTAACCCTTTAAAGTGGCAGCAATGGAATTAGCACCACCAATACCACTCCACCGAATCATGGGGCGGTGCAAATACTGCTGACTGTAATATCAGTCAGCGGTATTACAGCTGGCCATACAAGGCGCAAGCACAACCACAATCACATCACAAGTCCATGTTCGGCGGTATTAGTGCTGAAAACCGATGCTAATACTGCCTAAAACACAGCGCAGTTACCTCCAGCTTCCAGCTGGAGGTAAATGAACACAGGCGCCTGAAATGAAGTCATAGGTGACCCCAATCTAATCCAGAGTGCTACATAAGGCACACCCCTACCCCAAATACTGTTTCCAACACCATGCTGCCACTAGCCACTGTGAGCTGGGACAGGCAGATGCTCATGCTTCAGCTGGAAGTAGAGGGGCAGGACAACCAGGCCAGGGCACAGGGAGTACATGGGGGATTTAGGGGAGAGGAGGAGGAGAACCCATCCAAGGCGTGCACCGATCTCCAGGGTTAGGCCCTCACCCTGGACCCTCACCGACAACCAGTTGGTCACCCTGTACCGCTTCAACAGGGAGACCATAACAGAGCTGCTCACCACAATACAGGACAACACAGGAAGCAGGATCAATATCCGGACAGCTGTTCCCCCACTGTTGAAGCTAGTGTGTGTCCTACAATTCCTTGGAACTGTCACCTTCCAGCACTCAGTGGCCATGATGCATGGCATGGCACTGCCCACATTCTGCGCATTGTTGGAGCAGATGCTTGAAGCCCTCCTGCTGCAAGTGCAATGCCACGTCTCACTGCCTACCACCCCAGCCCAGGTCAATGCCATGAAGGCACACTTCTCTGCTGTTTGCCAAATGCGATTGCTGCCCTGGACTGTACCCATTTGCACTGGTGGCCCCCAGGCCCATGAAGCAGTGTACCATAACCACAAGCACTACCACTCCCTGAATGTACAGGTGAACTGCAACCCCAAACTGTACATCCCCCATTGCTGTGCTAGCTACCCTGGTTCCACCCACGATGCCATGGTCCTAGAACACACTTCCAGGATACATTGAGAGGCACAGGGGACAACAGACCTGATAGTGGGTGAGTAGAAAAGCCAGCACACATGCGATGGGAAGCACATGCCCAAAGGTGGGAGGGATGTAATTAACTAAACAATGAATGGCATGACAAGTGAATGTGAATTCTGTACTTGACCACCTCCCACACCAAACTCACAGTACAGGCCAGGGAGCATGCACATGTCAGCCTTAACTGCATGGAGAAGCTGATGTACACATACAGTAGAAACTATGAACACCAACATGACTACAGGTACCACAATGCCACATGCACGTACCAAAGCAATGGTGACAAATTGCCACATCACCTCACAGAAGAATAACCCTGCCAGTACCACAGCCATGCATGAGTGTGCAGGCACCCCACAATTGCGGCCAGGTAGACCCAGATGCTCAGGGAGGGCCCATGGGAAACCTAGCATGTCACATGCACATTTGAAATACACTGCCACATGGCACCCACTATGTCAGCTGCACATGCCACCAACACACACCTCACATAACATATGCTGCAAGGGAACAGGGTGCATGTGAAGCAGAAACAATGCATGACACAAGTGACACAGCATGCAGAGACATCGACACATGACATGGAAAGAAGGCCCATTTGCATGCCGAAGTTGTCCATTGCCCTGACATTGTTTAAACCCACCCCCACACCTTACACAGTGACTAATGTCTGTACCTCCCCCCATGCAGGTGACTTCGGATACAACTGCCCTAGCTAATGACCCCTGTGCGTAATCCACAAACACAACAGGATAATGCCTACAACCACGCTCACAGCAGGACCTGTGTGTGCATCGAGCGTACCTTCGGCCTCCTGAAGGCACGTTTCCGCTGCCTCGACTGTACCGGTGCAGCCCTGATGTACGTTCCAGAGAAAGTGGGTAACATTGTGCTTGTGTGTGCCATGCTGCATAATATCTGTCTGAAGAGGAATGTCCTGATACCCCCTGATGTTGATTTGCCACCCCAGAGGATGAGGATGCAGTATCTCCCACCACCAACTCCCCAGTATGGCCACTCATGGCAATTAGTGTCCGAGAGTCCTTCATAACTGTGGCCTCTTTCCCCCCCCTGCAGGCCCACGATGATTTTGCAGGTGCAGAAGGTGCTGTGACTGAGGGTTGTCTCAACCCTGTTCTGTGTGATGGCCTCTTGAATGCTGTCCCTTATGGCCTGCAGTTAATTGGAGTGCGTGTGGTCAATGCCTCCATCTCCCGATGTCTCCGGTCCATCTCCTCGAGCCTCTGCAACAGCGTGCTGTGTGTTTGTGTGTGCTGCGTGGAAGAGGGGCTGTGCACTCGCCCTGGGCTGTAATCAGGGTTGCCATAAGAGGGTGTGTCAAAGTCCCTTTCCAGGGTCTGTCGATGCCGGCGTTGTGGAGGGCTCTCCAGGATCTGTGCATGCTGGTGGCATAGGGGGCTCTCCAGGGTCTGCGGATGCTGGCGGCGTGGAAGGCTCTGTGGAGTCTGTGGACACTGGTGGTGTGGGGGGCTGTCCAGGGACTGTGGCCCTTCAGCAGGTGGTGACACCATGCTGGTGACCCCCTGTGACTCCACAGTCACCCTGTAAGCAGGTGTGGCCTCAGTGTCTGATTTTGCGCTGCACTCCGTGGCCTGTGCTGTGGTAGTTGTCTTGGCCCTGCTGTGCTGCGGTGTTACACAGCGGGACATCCACCTCAGTGTAGCCTGACTGGGCCTTTGCAGGGTAGTGGTGGCAGACCTTGAGGGCCTCGATGCGCCGCTCTCCTAGATGGGCCTGCAACCTCCTTCTACCCTGATGCCTCTGGCAATGCGTGGGTGCCTGTAGGGGACACATGAAATGTTGTCAGGTATGGTTCCCTCATGTGTGGTGGCATGCAAGAGACATTTACTATGGTACAGGGTGGGACCCCACACATGTGAACAAATGGGCATGGTTGGTCAGGGGGGATTGCATGTGGGCCCAGCATCATGGGATTGCTTGTAGCGGTGAGTGTGTGACACATGGCCAGTTGGTCTTTGGCCTGTGTGTGGGGAGGGCAGGGTGTACATGTTGGGGTAGCTGACGTCTGGCATGCATTCTTGTTGTCCTTCATGCCCCCACATGTGGCACTCACATGGTGGGTGTAGGGATGGTGGCTTTGTCCACTGGCACTGGCATGGCTGTATGGGGCATTGCTGTGTATTCAGCAAGGCTGTACTGTGGTGCACAGTGATTGCCAGGCTCTGCTCATGTCGGTGTGGGGGACGTGTACTACCCTGTGGCTTGTCTACCATGCCAACATGGGGCAGGCCAACTCGGCCCACAACATGTTGGTGTGACTGCTACACTGTGTTGTGGTTGTGCAAGGACCGCAATCCCACTGGGACAGGGTGCGCCAATAGGGGTGTGGTGTGCATGGCATTTGGTAAGGTCACTTGCCACACATTTCCGCTGCTGTGACGCTCAGGAGCGCCCTTGGTGCCCTGCCCTTGGCTGCTGTGGAGGGTGGCTGATGTGCAACCACGTCACTCTGTCCTATTGGCATGCCCAGCTTCTGGATCTGCTGACATGTGTCCCTGTCCACTGGGGCATCTTATGCTGGGCTGTCATTTGTGCATGCACTTGTGTTGGGTGGGGGTTGACTCGCCTCGTCCCTCCTGGCTGCTGGCACCTGACTCTGCATTGCTGACTCCCTCAATTCCTTCAATGTCCAGCAACGTACTGCACTTTTCCTCTCAGGCGGTGAGGACCTATGGCTCCACAGTGCCTCCTCCAGTCGCCAGAGACCCCTGGTGGTGTTGGGACAGCAGTCCCTGCACCCTGACCCTCAGGTCATTCAACTGCTTGCGGCAGTCCTCACTATCCCGGGGTACACTTGCCACTGTTGTCACCTTCTGGCTGATAGCATGCCAGATGGCGATCCTGCGCTGCTCAGTGGTCTTCTGCTGCCCACTGCCATAAAGTGTGTCACAGTGGACCATGACATCATCTGTGACGACCACCTGCTCCCTCTCACTAAATTTTGGTTTGCACAGATGATGATCTGCCACCTTGTCTCTGATCCTCTCCTGGGACATTCTGACTTCTTTCCAGCACCGGATGGTTGCAGGAAGTTGAGATATTTAATGGATCATGTTTTTCAAAATGACGGCTGCAATGGTTCCCGTTCCGGCGATGCTGCAATTCCCGCTGGCGCTATTAGCGCCGGGATCTGCAGCAATAGCGCTATTAGTGCTTGTTTTTCTGCGTTAACCCTTATTTTGGCGCAGCTTCCACCAGGGGCTAATAGTGTTACAGCCGGAGTCGGGGGAGCGTTCACGCCAGGTTTTGATGCAGCACTAATACTGCCACACGACCCGGAGGTAAAGCTATTTCCGTTTAGGCCGAAATTGTGCCGGATTACCACCAAACTTGTGATGAGGCCCTTGGAGATGCGGAACATTTCTTTGAAAGCTCAGGTCTCCCACCTCCGTTCCTCTTGTCAATATTTGACTAAATTACTGTATCAAATAATCCCCATTCGTGGGTTAGTAGGCAGAGTGACAATTTATTTCATGTATTGCTTAAGATGACAATACGTTAACATTGTGTGACAATGTTAACGTATTGTCATCTTAAGCAATACATGAAATACATTGTCACTCTGCCTACTAACCCACGAATGTGCAGATTACAATGTGCTCAATAATGCATATCCCTAGTGCTACGACACTTTCTGTAAATATGTCATTTTTGTTAATGCAAATAAAACCTGTTTCTTGGCAAACCTGTATCTCAAGGTGTTTTGTTTTTGAGCTAACAGCCACCTAGCTCCGCTGCATTGTCTGGGTGACCCCATGTCACGCCTATGCCTAGGGTAGCCTTTGGCTCTCTCTTTCTCATTGTACTCCCTAAACCCTCTAGAGTCAGGCCCCCATATAAAAAAGAGGGTTTTGCTCATTTTTTCTCACATCAAATAAGACACTACTTGTCTATTGAAAACCGATCCTTTCTTGCTTCTGCCCTTATCAATACAAGACTGGACTATTGTAACAATCTCTTTATAGGAATATCCCGAGTTAATCTACATTTGCTCCAGATTAGTCAAAATGGAGCCATTAGGGCTGGTCAGGACCTGCTAAACATAACTTTACACCTGCAAGACAGGCCCTCTGCTGGCTCCCAGATGATAGAGAACAGGATCACTCATAAGATGCTCACACTGATGTACAAATGTCAGTCGGATACTGCCCTACTTGATGAGTTGCTTAGCCCAATTCACCAGATCCCTTCGCTCGAGCGACTCCCACAAACTGCAGCAAACACTTCAAGTTAATCAGATTTGGTGGGGCAGGCTTTGATGTGCAAGCTCCTGGAAATAGAATGCCCCTCCCCTGCCAATACAAATGTCTCCCTTGCTGCTTACTTTCAAGAAAGCCATCAAAAGTCATCTTTTTAACCAGGGGAGTTGCTAGGTCTGGAAAAGACCCGGGGCCACGCTGATGTCGGAACTGTTGGGACTGGGGATAGCAAGTCTTTTGGCTGTAGCTCCTGAGATTCTATCCGGGGCTACAACCAAAAGATCAGGGGCTATAGCCCCCTTACCCTCCCCCCCAGCAACGCCACTGTTTTTAACCTTAATCCTGGTTAAATACTTGTGTAGCCGACTGCTTTAGCCTCCTTTGACTGGTTTGCGTTTGTGTTGTTTCATGTGCGCCATGAGGCATGTAGTGCGTTATAAGTAATAAAATAAATATATAATCCTGGTGCATATATATCTCTCAGGCCTATAATATGATTCACACTAAAAAAGGTTATATTTGTGCTTCCACCACATGTGTAATAAGACCCCATAAAGAAGGCTTGGTCATTCTCCTTCATGAAACTTTAGTTGGAACTAGTGTCAAAGGGTGCAATTGAAAGGGCATTGGGCAAATAAGATTAGCAAAGCATGATATGATGCAAAGAGCAATTTATAGGGAGGTTTTGGAGTGCGCCTACATGGGATATTTTTGATTAACAAAAACTTTACCAAATCATGCATTTGAAAGCACTTTGTGCCAGAACCACTGACCAAATGAGTGATGGGATTTAAAATGAAAACCTGATGAGTTGGAGCACTTCACAAAACATTTTTAGAAAATGATTGAAACATCATGTATTTTAACAGAAATAATGCCATTGTCACTGGTGCAAGGCATTAGCTGCCACTTCCTTAGGCGTGCTGGGGTATTTCAGAAAAAACATCCCAGTTCCTAAACGGAAGGCACCATCTCTGTGCATCTTATTACGAAGCTTAAGCCCTGTTCTCCAATACACTGGATCTTTGCATGTCAGCAAACACAACATACTTAATTTAAAAGGCAAATCATAAGGCTTTATCAGTGTTTTTTATCTTCCTCTCTTTATATGCTCGCTTTTAATCCTTTTGGGTATCAATGCATGTGGCTGAGCAGTTTATATGGGGCCTTGTACCTTCACCCTGAAGTCAAAGTTGATGGTAAAATAAATATACTTCAAAGGCTCCCGCGGTCGGACCAGATGATCTGAAGGGCTGTGAAAAGCCTGCATGCCGTATAATAAATATCCCTGCTATACACTCTCCCGCTCTCCCTTCTCTTGTTCTTTCCAAATCAAAAAGTGGACTCCCTTCTTGTCAACTCTATAACCCTCTTCCCAAATTACTACTGTGAGATGCATAGTTACGCTTTTCAACCTCTCCATCTTGGATTACTCACTTTCTATGAAAGAATTGCCTTCCTTCTTGCCCTTTCGCGAACCCTCCTCCATTTTCCCTCTCAGACCTCACCTTTCCCCTGAACGACTTACTTTCTAATTGTTTCCGGGCCCACAGTACCCAAGGAACTTTTCACACCTCTCCTATGGCTGTCCCCTTTTCATCCTCCTCACCAGCCTCTTCTGGCATCATATCCCCTGGCCCTAGAGAATGTTGTAATTGTAGAGATTTTCCCCAACTTTCTTCAGGTCTATTGGATTGGTTACCTTATATTGGTTGTTGTTTGCCCTTTTCTGCTTTCTGGGCTTGACCCCCAACCACAATTCCCTTCAGTTGACCCTTTCAACACTTTCATTTCCTTCCCATCACACCTTCAAGCTTGAGTTTGATTCTTATATTTCCCCAAGCGTATGTACAAATGTGCACTTTGTATATTTCCATGCCATGTTCTACAAGTAACTATATGTTCTTTTCTTTGCAGACAAAGAAACACACAGATGGCCCCTTTTGTCCATGTCCACTTCTCATAAATGTCAATCAAATGTATCGTCCCTTATGATAATAGTCAGAGTAAGCATGGATGTGAGCAATCTGGGCACTGGCCATGGCCAAACCCACGCTTATCCTGACTACCAAACCAACACTCCAGAACACCCACTACAAAAGTATTCAGATTGATTTTTTTTTAAACTTTTATTTTATTCCGACAGACATGAAATAAACGTACAAGCTTTGGGAATTAATCTTACAGTTACATAGGCATGATAAGAATGTTCCCTACAGCACATCTGCAATTGACCACATTAGTTTTCATTGTTTTCATGGGGAGTCCGCTGAGCTACTTTCATCATTGTCCCTGAGATAAGATCACAAGGGAGCCCAAATGTCTTTGTGTCTGTTAGTGGAGGGGACACTGTTGACATATTTCTCTTCAGATTCCTGGACATATATCAAATCTTGCAACCATGCTCCGTGAGAGTTTTTTTTTTTGATTTCCAGGACTGTAGTATGTTTCTTTTAGCCACTGCACCTGCAATAGCCATCAATTTACGGATTTTAACTGATGCCATCCCTATGTCCCCCAAGAGGTATTTGCGTGAGATAGCCGGGATATGTAGTCCCGTAATGTCACTTATGCTCCTAGCCACTTCCCCCAAAAGGCTTTAATAGGGGGGCAGTCCCAGTAAATGTGCATTGAGTTTGCATTATGGATATTGCATTTGGGGCATGTTACCGGATTGGTGGGGTTAAACTTGGAGATCTTTTTCTGGGTCATGTGTGGATGGTTTAGGATTTTGAACTGGATTAGTCTGAAATTAGAGTTCATCGAGATAGATTTGGTGTGTTCACAGTATCTGGTCCATTGGGCGTCCTCTATGGTGCTGTCCAGATCCTGTTCCCACTTCAGTTTCATGGTATTCACGGATGGGGTATGTTTCTGGGCTGCTTTATACAGTGTTGATATCGTTCCTGTGAATCCCTCTTGTGTCATGACCTCAGACATGAATTGGTGTATTGGGGGAGCCTCAGGGAACGATGGCCACTGTTTCTTGCAAGCTGCTTTCATACGGTAGTACTGTAGCGTAGTGATAAGGCCCGGCCCTACTTTATCTTGCACTATTTTAAGTGATGCGAATTTACCATCTAGGTATAAATCTCCTATTCCCATTTCTTTGTCCGCATCCCATTTTCGCTTGAGGGCCGTGTCAAATGTGGGTTCTAAATCGGGATAGTGCCACAAAGGGGTATACGGCCAGTATGGGTTTGTACAGCCCACCCTTGCAAAGAGTGATGCCCAGGCACATACTGTTGAGTTTACAGGGTCTACCTCTCCAATTTTCACTTTACTTTTAACAAATGGCATCGCTTGGATATTGGCTGGGGCTACCGCAAATTTCTCAGCTCGCACGTGTGCGTGTTTTTCAGCGGTCTCCCCCAGTATTTTGCAAAGTGTGCTTGCGCTGCGTGATAGTATAGCAGAAAGTCGGGGGCTGCCCTTCCACCTGTCTCGTATATTTTGCACATCCTGGGCCAATTAAATCGCACCAGTTTCCTACCCCATACAAAGTTTACCACTAGCTTGGTGCCTGCCAGGCCATATGGGAATACCACAAAACATATTTAACAACTTGGGTACCACCACCATTTTAAGGAGGGGCACACGCCCATACATGGATATTGGAAGTTTTCCCCACACGGCCAGTTTATGTATAAAAATATATTATTTGTGTATAGTGTCTGCCTATCAGTGGCCATTAGTATTCCCAGGTTTCGCGCAGTCACAGGGGACCTTCTGAAATCAGTGGTAGCCCGTGACTGTACTGTAGCCGGCGTCAATTAAATTATTTCCGACTTGGATTGGTTAATTTTATATCCAGAGTATGTGGAAAAAGTATTTATTTCCTGCATTATTGGGGGCAGGTGAGTTTCCCGGCATCTTACATAGAGCATTGTGTCGTCTGCATATAGTGAAAGGAGCTGGGGAGACCCCCTAATGTGAATACCTCTCCATATGTGCTCGTGTCTAACCTTAGCAGCCATACCCTCTATCGTGAGTGCGAATATGAGTGGAGACAGAGGGCAACCTTGTCGGGTGCCTCTTCCTAGCTTGAATGGTGATGATAGAGTGTTATTGGTCTTTACCATTGCTACCGGGTTTGTATATAGCAGGCAGATGTACCTCAGAAACATTGGTCCAAACCCCAGTTTACTCAGCATTGAAAACATATAGTTCCAGGAAATAGAGTCAAACACTTTTTCTGCGTCTAGTGATATTGCTGCCACTTTGGCATTTGGTCCATTTGTGAAGTGATTGCAAAAAACCTCCTCAAATTCAGTGCCGTTGATCTGGCCGGGATAAATCCTGTTTGGTCCGTATGGATTACATCATTCATGTGCGGGATCAGTCAATTTGCCATTGCTTTGGCAAAGATTTTGGCATCTGAGTTGATCAGAGACAGTGGGCGGTAAGATAAGGGGTCTTGGGGAGGTTTGTGGGGCTTTAGCAGGACTGTTATTATCGCCTCTCTCATGGTGTTTGAAAGCTCTCCTCTTTCGAGCGCCTCTTCACATACCTCCAGCAGGTTCGGGGACATCTCAGCTTTGAATATTTTGTAGAAATCAAGCGGAACACCGTCTGACCCAGGGGTATTACCCGCATGTAGGTCTGAGATCGCTTGTTCAATATCCTCGGTTGTCAATGGAAGTTCCAGCAGGGTTCTTTCGGTTTCCCCCAGTTTAGGCACTGGAAATGTGTCCATATAATTTTGTAACTCTCCTGGGGTCACTGTGTCTACATTAGTGTAGAGCTTGGTGTAGAACTGTTTAAACACCTCATTGATTGCCCTTGGGGTCGTTTGCACTGCTCCATTGGGATCGTTGATACTAGTAATATGTCTCGATCCCTGTTCTGCCCTGATTAGAGTTGCCATTGCCTTGCTCGCTTTGTTGCCCTCTCCACACTTCCTCGCTTTCATGGGTTGGATTATGTAGTATAGTTCTTTTTCTGCTAGGGCTCGAAATTTTTCCAGCTGTATTTGTATCTTTTGTAAATGTGCCTTCACTGTGGACACAGGCTGTTGGGTCTTAAGGTCTCTAAATTCTCGTTCAGTTTGAAATAAATCCCTTCTGATATCTCTCAGGGCTCCGTATGCTGTCCCCATCAGTTGTTCTCTCAGCCACACTTTGAAGGTTTCCCAAATTGACTTCTGGGTCGGCACTGTTCCTGAATTTTGCTCAAAAAAGTTTGCTATTTCCGTTCATAATGGTTCAAGCACCGACTCATATTTGAGTAGTTCGGGTGGCATGCGCCATGTACGCGTAGTGCGTTCCATATCTTTTAGGACCAGCTTCAGGAGGACTGGGGAGTGATCTGACAGTGTACGTGGATGAATTAGGCATTGTCTGTTTCTGCAATAAATCCGGGAGAACATAGCCAGTAGTCTATGCGGGAGCTGGACCCATGTACCCCAGAGTAGAATGTGTATTCTCTTTTGTGAGAGTACAGTTCTCTCCAGACATCTGTCAGGGGTAAGGTAGGATTTCTTGCTTCAGCACTAGTGCTGCTCTCGTACACTGTCTGTGGCCTCCTGTTGATCCGTCTAGTTCTGGGTCTAGTATTACATTGAGGTTGCCTCCCCATATTACCACTGCCTTCCCGAGAGGTGATATCAGTCCCACTATGCACAGATAGAATTCCGGACTCTCTATGTTGGGGACGTACGTGTTTACCAGAATGACTTCTCTGTTATACAGCTGTCCCCAGATGATTACGTAATGGCCATCTTTGTCTGCTAGTGATTTAGAGATTTGAAAATTGACCCGCTTGTGTACCACTGTGATCACCCCCCTGGCCATCCAGGAGTAGTTTGTAGCTACTTTTATGGGGCCCCAGTTACGTGCAAATACCTCCGTAACTTTCTTCGTAGCATGAGTCTCTTGTAATAGAAGTATGTCTATCTTGTGACGATTTGCATACTCAATTAACTTTCTAGCTTTGATCGTGTGTGCCAGACCCCGTATGTTCCAAGTGAGCAGCTTAATGTCTTGCATATTTGGCAGTTTCAGTGATGTTGTCGAAGATGTGCTGTGTCCCTGTGCTTATCACCTTTCGTGTGCGCCATGTCCATCAGTGTTTTGTTGTATGTCCCTCCTCTTCCCTCTCCCATACAGTTTCAGATCCCATTTCAGCCTGTCTGCTTTGAAGCCTTTTTTCATGCATTAACTCTTCCCTTTCAACTAGTGGACAACTGGCCCAACTCCTCCCCCCCCACCCTCACCATCCCCCCAACTGGACAGTATAGATCCCCTAAGAATTCTCAACCTTTGAACGTTTAGGCGGCACTGCACGGTTATTGTGTCCTGTTTTGCGTGCCAACCTGACCGCCCGCTGGGCCGCTGCATCCGTTAACTTGTGTATCCATGAGTTCCAGATGGTTTAAGTGAGGTCATGCTCACAGAATGCCTTCATGTGCTTGCTCCGGGTAATGGGTTTTTGTCTTTCATCGGTTGCGAGATATTACCTTCAATGTACCCCATAGCCTCCTCAGGGGTTTCAAATGTGCCTTCACTGTGGACACAGGCTGTTGGGTCTTAAGGTCTCTAAGTTCTCGTTCAGTTTGAAATAAGTCCCTTCTGACATCTCTCAGGGCTCCGTATGCTGTCCCCATCAGTTGTACTCTCAGCCACACTTTGAAGGTTTCCCAAATTGACTTCTGGTTCGGCACTGTTCCTGAATTTCGCTCAAAAAAGTTTGCTATTTCCGAGCGTAATGGTTCAAGCACCGACTCATATTTTTTTTTTTAATCAAAGATTTTATTGGTTTTCATGGTTAAACATCATTACAAACATCATTCAACATTCCAGGGAAGGGGGGGGAGTGGGAGGGGGGATAAAGGTGGGAAGAGGGGGAGAAGGAAGGGGGGGAAGTGCCAAGGCGTGTGTGGTAGGGAGAGAGCAATGTAATCAAGAGAAAGAACATTAACCGTTACGAACTCAGCTTCAGGGACCTTGGTCCAACAGACCATCACATTTTACATAGGATGATTTCATGGCACAGGGCGCACTTAACAGAGTTAGTATTTCCCTTTCAATGGGTCTCACACAGTCACAGTGGATACAGGGTCGGCCTTGGCCTTCAGCCGTCCTCTTCCCATCTTCTCCATATTTTCCCTGCTTTTTGGGGGCACCCTCTTGCTTTGTACACCCAGTGCTCCATTACCACACATATGTCCACGCCCGTGACCCACTGGTCGTAGCTGGGTGTGCGCTCCGAACCCCATAGTTGTGCAATGTTCCGCCTAAGGACAGCGAACGCGGTTGATCACAGCAGTTTCTCATAGCGAGATAAGTCAGTTTCCCCAGAGACCCCCAGAAGCAATTGTTTCGGGCACCTCTGTATCGTCTTTCCCAGAACATTAGACAGTTTATCGCAGCATTTCTGCCAGAGCAACTGAATACTGCTACACTCCCACAGGATATGAAAAAAGGTACCTTCCTCTCGCTTGCAGCATAGGCACTTTGTGTCCACGGCCCTGCCCCATCGGACGAGTGGCACTCTCGGATAGTAGGTGCGGTGCAGGATCTTCAGCTGGACGAGTCGGAGTCTCGAAGAGATGGTGGTTTCACGCGGGTACATCAGGGCCTCCGTCCAGTCTTCCGGAAGGAGGGGGCCCACATCTCGTTCCCATTTTGTTTTCAGGTCGGATAGTTCTGATGTTGCGAAGGAGGTTATTACAGTGCACATGGTGGAGGTGACCTTCCACTCTACCCGATCCAGGACTATGTTTCGTTCAAGCGGGGAGCTTTCGGGCAGATCTTGTATGGTCCGTCGGTGGGCTGTCCAGGCATGATTTAGCTGCATGTGGTGGAACCTTTCCGTGTCCGGCAGGGAGAACCTTTCTTGCATTATCTCGAACGTTGCCAGGTTGTCTTCCTGTACCACATCTCCAACGGTGGAGATTCCGCGCTGGGTCAATTCGGGCCATTTCGGCAGTTTCCGTACTTCGGGAAGGTTGCAATTGTTCCACAACGGCTGGGCCAGTGTTGTTTTCCCACCCCACCCCAAGAATTGAAGCACTTCTTTCCAAATTCTCGTTATGTGGGATGCCATGTCAGATTTCGGAGGGCGGTCCAAGTCTCTGTAGAGGTGCTCTATTGGCTTGTTTGTAGTGTTGCAATAGAAGCCCTTGATGTGCGGCAGACTCCCGTCACCGTGAAGCATGTAATTTACTACCTCCATCTGACTGGCCCAGTAGTATGATTGCACCCTGGGCAGCCCGATCCCCCCCTCCCAAACGGACCTCTGAAGGGTCGCAAGAGCAATTCTCGGGTGGCCTCCCCGGAGGGTGCATTCCATTTTGTGGAAGTCCCGTTGATCGATATGCAATGGCGCATTTTGCAGGATGTATAAAAATTTCGGGAGGGTGATCATTTTAAACAATGCTGCCCTACCCATCAGTGTCAGCGGCAGGGAGATCCAGTGGCGAGTGTTGTCTGCAAATTTTGCCATCAAGGGGGACAGGTTCAGGGCAGTATATTCAGTAAGGTGCATTGTAATGTGTATCCCCAGGGATTTGAATTGTCCCTTCTCGATTCGGTAGGGGCCGGTCGCCATACACGACGATGGAGTGTTCCCTATAGGAAAAAGGATGGACTTGGACCATTTCATGCGTAGATAACAGAATGCCCCATATTGGCCCAGCAGCTGCACGACTCTGGGGCAGGAGGTATTTGGGTCCTTCAGGTAGATGAGTAGGTCATCCGCGTAAAGGGATATTCTGTCTTCCCAGGTATCGGACCATCGGAAACCCTCCCATGTTGAGTCGTTTTGCAACAGGATCGCCAGGGGTTCGATCGCAATAGCAAAGATCATGGCGGATAGTGGGTAGCCATGCCTTGTACCCCTTCCCAGACTGAAGAGTTCTGATCGGCAACCGTTGATCCTGGTCCTAGCAACTGGGGATTCGTATAGTAGCCTCACCCAACTCATGAAGTTCTCGCCTGATGCCATGCGGCGCATCATGGTCCAGACAGCCTCCCATCTCACCGAATCAAAGGCTTTTTCAAAGTCAATTGCCAACAGGGCCAGTGGTCCCTGTATGCTGCCAGCTCTTTCCAAAGCCGCAAATAGTCTGCGGAGGTTCATGCGAGTTGATCTTTGTGGCATGAAACCGCACTGGTCCGGGTGGATCAAGGAGGGAATTACCTCTTGTAGACGGTCCGCTAGAAGCTTCGCCAGTATTTTAGTTTCAGAGTTGATGAGTGAGATGGGCCTGTACGAGCTACATCTGTCTGGGGGCTTGTCTGGCTTAGGGATTACTACAATTGTTACTTCTCGGAGATCTGGAGGGAGAATGCCCTTTTCACGTGCATGCAGGTACATTTGCAGGAGCTGGGGGGCTATCACGTTAGTGCCCACCCTTCGCCATAGCTCTACCGGGAAGCCGTTTGGACCAGGAGTCTTACCGGTCTGTAGCCCAGACATGGCGGCTAGGATCTCATCCCCCGTGATCTCCTGCTCCAGTCGTTGCCTATGCGCCTCATTCAGGGTAGGGGTTTCAATTCGGTCCATAATCGTAGCGTCCATCGGGGTTGTGGATTCACTGTATAGCTCTGCGTAGTATTCCGCAAAGCCCTGGGTTATTTCCTGGTCCATCACCCTTGCGTTAGATCCGTCCGCTTCAAGTCTCCGGACATGGCTACGTCCCTGCTCCTTCCTCTCCAGCCATGCCAGCATCTTGCCTGCCTTGTCACCAGTTTCATAGATCCTTGCTCTCATTGCAGTGTGCGCTTGGCGCGCATTGTCCATCGCTATGCTTTGCAATCTTTTTTGTGCAAGTAGCAAAGTCCGGTTAGAGGCCGGCGTATTTTCGTCTACGTCCCTCTCATCTGCCTGTTTGACCTGGAGCTCTGCTTTAAGGATCTTACTCATGGGCAGCCTCTTTTTGGCCGCCTTCCATGATGTTAGTTCGCACCTCAGCACCGTTTTATAGGCTTCCCATACCATTTCAGGGTTCGTTGCAGTCTGTGTGTTTAACTCAAAGTATGAGTTGGTGGTCTCCTGGCGTTTATCTACCAGCTCCGGGTCTCCCAGATAGTAACTGTTCAGGCGCCAACATGGCGGTGGGACCCTCCGGGACGTTAAAAGTAGCATTTCTAGCAGAGAGTGATCAGAGATGCCTCTAGGTAGCATGTTTATTTCATGTGCTCTGTGTAGGTCAGTTGCGGGAGTGAAGAAGTAGTCCAGTCTGGAGAGCGAGGCATGGGCCCCCGAGTGGAAAGAGTACGCTTTAGTGTCTGGGTGCACTTCCCTCCACACATCGCTTAGGCCGAGTGCGTTGGCGAACGTAGCAAGCCTAGTGGGGACTTTGGGGTTCCTATTTCGTATATGGGATCTATCCAGGGTAACATTCATGACTTCATTGAAGTCACCGCCTAGTATCAGGCAGTCGGAGGTGTCATTAGCAATAAACGGGGTAATGTCAGTGAGCAGTGATTCTAGAAGGGTCGGTGGTGCATAGATGGCTATCAGTGAAATGGACTGCCCCCATAGGTCGCCCGTCACATATATGTATCTGCCTCCTGTATCATGAGTCACTGTGTAGAGGTGGAGGGGCAGGTTTTTGTGTATCAGGATCATAACGCCTCTTGAGCTCATCGTAAAGCCTGACTGAAATATCAGCTTATAATTTGTATGCTTAAATAGGGTGCATTCTGTGCCTGCGAGATGTGTCTCGGACAGGAACACTATGTCAGCCCCCCGTCTGTTCAAAAATTGGTGCACCAGGAAGTGCTTAATTGCATTGCCTAGGCCATTGACATTCCACGACATGAGCCTCAGTGTTCTGAGAGTGTCGACTTTATTACGATACTCTGCCATGTGAGTATGTGTGGGTGGCTGCCCTGCTTGTCACCGGCAGCGTTATGCGCCTGTTGGAAACATGCCCGTGGTGTACTGGCAACCTTCCTGGCCATGTTCGTCCATTAGCTTGATAGATCCCTGATGAAGCTGTGCTTAACAAACCCAAAACCCCCCACCCCACACTCCTCCCAACTAGAAGCATCGGTCGTCCGAACAAAGACTCTATGGTGTCAACTGGACACCTAACATGCACCGAACTTAATATCAAACAAAAGTGGCCTTCCTCGAGGAGGAGTCCGCGGGGGAGGTAGTACTCCTCTAAAGGTGATCCCCGAGGGAATCCATGTGTAAACTACACCTGGAATTTGTTGCACTCTCAGGGGGGGGGCTCTTTTCCTGTCGTAGGGCCTAGGGCCTACCGCGACCGCTACAGGTGGATGTGTGCTGCCTATCATTGTGTGTTTGTGTGTACTGTGAGAAGATCTATGGTCTGACTTGAGTATCTCCGTATGGACACAGGATTGACAGCCGTGGTGAGGGGGCTATCACCCCCCTAGGTCTTCTGGTGGGTCCTGCGGTGGTGGTCGGCGGGGTTCTTGCCGCTGGTCTGGCGGAGGTCTTCGTTTTCTCCCCTATTTTCACGGGGGGCAGACCAGTCTCCCTCTATGTTTTGCTCGGCCCAGCGCCAAGCCTCCTTAGGGTCACTAAAGTGGACTGTTGTGCCTTTATGGTAAATCTTGAGCTGTGCCGGGAAGAGCAGGCCGTATTTCACGCCCATCGTGTGTAGCTGTCTTTTCAGGGAGTCAAAGGATTGCCTTGCCCTTTGCACTTCCCTCGTGTAATCCGGAAAAAAGGCGATTTTGGAGCCATTGAACGTGACCGCTCCTTTGGCGCGCGCATGTTGCAGCAGGGCGTTGCGGTCTCTGTAATTTAAGAATCGTGCTATCACAGTTCTTGGAGGGACACCAGGTGGTGGCCTGCCTGTGGGCACCCTATGTGCCCTTTCTATGGAAAAGAACTTGGAAAAGGCATTGGGCTTGTATAGGTCGGAAAGCCATTGTTCTAGAAAGAGTTCCATGCAGGGGCCCTCTGCTTTTTCGGGTATACCCAGGATGCGTACATTATTGCGCCTGGACCTGCCCTCTCCCTCTTCAATTCTGTCTTCCAGCACCTTCAGTGTGGACATTGTGTTGTGAAGTTGTTGTTGCACGGTGTTCATTCTGTCCTCCGTATTAGAAATGTGCTGCTCAGCTTCCCCGGTGCGTGCCGTCATTTTTTGGAGGTCGTGCCTGAGGAGGGAGACATCCATGCTAATTCCGTCCAATTTCTGCCCCATGGACGTGCGGGAGTCAGTAATGGCGGCCATGCTGTCTTTGAGCGATATTCCTTGGTCTGTCTCCATGTCGTCTGAGGGCTCAGTGGGCTGGGGAGGAGGAATGGTGTATTGATCTATTTTGCTTTGGGCATGAAGCTTCCTCGGCCTGTCTTTCCCCATAGTGCCCAGTCCACCGTGTACGCTATATGGGCCGATGTGGGCGCCCGTCTAGTCAGCTTTTGCCTGAGCACCACGCTGCCACGTGTGCCCCTTATCTCTTTTACCTTGTCGGCAAATCACACCCTTTGTAGCTGCTGTGCTCCGGGGATATGTCCACCCTCCAGGGCCGACGGAACAGCCCGTCGCCCAGCAGTAGCGTGCCTCCCGGGGCAAGGTGTGTCCCTCGCTCTCGCACTGGCCCACAGGTCCACGCGTATGATACTTGGGTCGCCTCTCAGGGCCACTCCGCTCGGAGGGCAGGGCTCACCGGGGTGTACGGTCTTCTCTCCCCTTGCAGGCCTTCTTGACTTCCCGGCCAGTGATGGTGCTCCGGCCAGGTCCCCGAGGGGCGGGAGCAGGCGCGGGATGCCTAGGCTCCACTCTTCGGCAGGCTCTCCCACTACCTTCTTGTCTGTGCTGTCCTGCAAGAGCGTGTCCGCCGATCGAGGCCTCCCCGGGTCCGCACCTTTCTCCCGCTGTGATCGACCAATCCGTTGCAGTTCGGCCACCGTCTCAGCGTGGCCTCGCTGGGTGTGCACAGGATGTTCAGCTGCATGCACCCGCGGCCATTTTGAAGGCGGGCCGGCTGCTTTCGCTAGAAAACTTCACACGGTCGTCTCCGGGGAATCCGACCGCGGTTCTCTTCGATCTTCGCTCCAGGTATGCCCAAGGGTGTTCGCTATAGTCTTGGAGTATTTCCAGCTCTTATTACCCCCGAAAACAGGCTTTTTTATATCAGGATGTTAGTGCGGCAGCGGGAGCCGAGCAGACGCACGTCTACTCCATCCCGCGGTTAGCCACGCCCCCCACCGACTCATATTTGAGTGGGCGGCATGTTCCATGTATGCGTAGTGCGTTCCATATCTTTTAGGACCAGCTTCAGGAGGACTGGGGAGTGATCTGACAGTGTACGTGGATGAATTAAGCATTGTCTGTTTCTGCAATCAATCCGGGAGAACATAACCAGTAGTCTATGCAGGAGCTGGACCCATGTAACCCAGAGTAGAATGTGTATTCCCTTTTGTGAGAGTACAGTTCTCTCCAGACATCTGTCAGGGGTAAGGTAGCATTGCTTGCTTCAGCACTAGTGCTGCTCTCAAACATTGTCTGTGGCCTCCTGTTGATCCGTCTAGTTCTGGGTCTAGTATTACATTGAGGTTGCCTCCCCATATTACCACTGCCTTCCCGAGAGGTGATATCAGTCCCACTATGCGCAGATAGAATTCCGGACTGTCTATGTTGGGGCCATACGTGTTTACCAGAATGACTTCTCTGTTATACAGCTGTCCCCAGATGATTACGTAATGGCCATCTTCGTCTGTTAGTGATTTAGAGATTTGAAAATTGACCCGCTTGTGTACCACTGTGATCACCCCCCAGGCCATCCAGGAGTAGTTTGTAGCTACTTTTATGGGGCCCCAGTTACGTGCAAATACCTCCGTAACTTTCTTCGTAGCATGAGTCTCTTGTGATAGAAGTACGTCTATCTTGTGACGATTTGCATACACAATTACCTTTCTAGCTTTGATCGTGTGTGCCAGACCCCGTACGTTCCAAGGGAGCAGCTTAATGTCTTGCATATTTAGCAGTTTCAGTGATGTTGTCGAAGATGTGCTGTGTCCCTGTGCTTATCATCTTTTCGTGTGCGCCATGTCCATCAGTGTTTTGTTTTATGTCCCTCCTCTTCCCTCTCCCATACTGTTTCAGATCCCATTTCAGCCTGTCTGCTTTGAAGCCTTTTTTCATGCATTAACTCTTCCCTTTCAACTAGTGGACAATTGGCCCAACTCCTCCCCCTCCCCCCACCTTCACCATCCCCCCAACTGGACAGTATAGATCCCCTATGAATTCTCAACCTTTGAACATTTAGGCGGCACTGCACGGTTATTGTGTCCTGTTTTGCGTGCCAACCTGACCGCCCGCTGGTCCGCTGCGTCCGTTAACTTGTGTATCCATCAGTTCCGGATGGTTTAAGTGAGGTCATGCTCACAGCATGCCTTCATGTGCTTGCTCCGGGTAATGGGTTTTTGTCTTTCGTCGGTTGCGGGATATTCCCTTCGATGTACCCCATAGCCTCCTCAGGGGTTTCAAAAACATGTACCTTCCCAGCGTATTGCAGGCATAATTTAGCAGGAAACAGCATTGCATAGGGGATGGACCTTGCCTGGAGTGCTCTTTTGGCTTTGTCAAATTTGCGGCAGGCAGCTTGTACTCTATTTGAAAAGTCTGGGTATATATGTATCCTGGTGGAGTCATATATCAGGGTACCCTTCTCTCGTGACATGCGTAGGATCAGGCCACTGTCGCGGTAATTAAGGATACGGGCGATGACTGTGCGTGGTGGAGCCCCAGATTTAGGTGGGGCCACCAGTGCCCGGTGGGCTCTCTCAATTAAAAACTGTTGTGATAGTTGTGCTTCAGGGAGGACTGCACGGAATACTTCTTCTATATACACCTCCATCGGTGTGTTGATTTGTTTTTCTGCTAGCCCGACTGTCCTAATGTTATTGCGGCGGGACCTCGATTCCAAATCTTCGCATTTCATTTGGACTAGTTTGAGGTTTTTCTTTATGGTCTCCATGTCTTTGCCCTGACTTGTGAGAGTGTCTTCCACTGTACTTATCCTGTTTTCTGTTTCGAGCACTCAGGCATTCACTTTTTGGAGGTCTGCTTTAATAGATGATATGGTGCTCACTATGTCGTCTAGTCTGGTGTTTACTGCAGCAAATCCTGCCTGTAATGCCACCATGTAAGGATCTGATTGTGAGTCTGTGGTATTCTTTGGGTCTGGTGTGCCTGGTTGCGATGCACCTGCATTTCTGTCTTCCATGGCGTTGTTTGTAAATGCGTCCATGGGCCCCTTTTTATCTGATTTGTTACCTCTGGGCATACTGGACATGGGCAATCTGTTTTCATGGAGAAATGCCCTGTGTTTGGGCTATATTGGTCATTTTCTGTATACTATGTGGAATGTCCCCGCTGTTGACCCAATATCGCAATCTCAGGGTCTCCTGGGGACCGCTATGCTTGCACTCACCACCCCAATGGGTGTATTGCCTCGTGGGCGTGAAGTCTTACATACAGTCCGAGTGCTTTGTGTCACCCCTGCCACTATGTTTATTTGTCCTGTGTCCACGCACTGTAGGATATGCCCTTTGCAGGATGTAACTTGGTAGTAGGGTGTTTGGGGAGGATCCAAGTGTAAATGCCTTTCAATGTTTCCCCGTGTTCCCCCGTCCTGCCCAGCACCTTCTGGCGTCCGTGTCCGCAATTGAGGGAAGTGCAATAGCTGTCGCGTAATATGATTAAAGAGTGTGTGCGTTTTTGCACACTGCTGGCACCCCTGCAGTTCACCCGGGTTCTCCCGCTGAATGGAGGGGGCTCTCCCTCAACCCAGACGGCCTGCCGCTCGTCCTCAGCGCACACGGCTGCCTCCGGGGAGGGGGTGCCCACACCTCCTACTTACTTGTGGGGGCTCCGGCGCCTTCGTGCTCACGTTGTGCAGTGCCCGTTTGTTCTGGCACTGAGGGGCTCACGTCTCGTCTCTGCCATCCCTCTGTCAAGGCAAGCCGAGCGCAGCCGATTCCCATGTACGCTGGTGGGCCATTTGAACAATGTAGGTGGGGTAGGGGAAGCAGGCCACACCAACGCTTCTCTCCGCAGGGCTCAGCCAGTTCTGTAGTTCAGATTTTCTCGGCGTCCACTGGTCGCTGAATCGTCCCGAGGATGTTTTCAGTTGCTCAATTACTTCCGATTTCACGCCCTTTGCAGCACTTCAGTTTTTTCTCTCTGGATCAGCAGGATTTTGATCAGGATTTCTCGCATAAGGCCCAGCTACACAGCTAGGCGGCCATTTTCATTGGCGCCTGTGGGATGTTTTTCCCCACTAGTCCAGGCCCTGCAACATTACTGTGCATTGCTTGCATCAGGAACATCAGAATGGCCACTGGAAAGTATTCTGCTCGCTAAAATCACCCAGAAATGCACAGTAAAAATCTGAAAAATAGGCCGCCATCCACTTGTGCCTATGTCACTGGTAACACAGGAGACCACTGCCAAAACCCACCATTGGCTGCCCACAGAGCAAGGCTGATTGCAAAAGAAACACAGAGCTGTGTGGAAATACGTTTTTTTGTGGTTGTCAAATTTCCAAAAATCATGGCTCACATACCTCCCAAAAGACCCAACCTCCTTGTTGGGTGTTAAACATCATTCTACTTCAAGAATCCACATAAATAGAATGTCCACAGAAGTACACTTATCAGAAGAAAATCCACATTGCAGATGCTTGCTGGAAAGAAATCTGTCAAAAATGGGTGCAATACCGTTACTCGCCTCTGTCAGACGCTGGCGAGCTCTAAATCTGACAGTAGAAACTTGTGTCTAAAAAACTAAATATGTCAAAGAAGGGATTTCCATCAAATGCAATATAGGGTGCCACACATTGATTTTCACGTTGAAAAAAAGACTGGAATTGAAGATATGTTTGCTTATTTTAAATTTGTAACTGTAATTTTTCACAAGGAACTATGTCACAATTGACCATAAGGTAACCTGATTCAGCTAAAACTTCAAAGAGGCTTTCTTGCCCTGAGAACATACCACCCTGTTCCTTCCCACCAAAAGGAGAGGCTATCGCATTGGCATGTTAATGAGAAGGGGAGGAGACTTCCTCTGCTGCTCTGGGAAAGAGACAATGGGTTCCTTGAACTGAATAGAAAATGCTAATTCGGGTGTGACTGACACCAACTGCATTGGCAGGAAGAAGACCAAGTGACGCTCCAGCCCAGCCAGACCTTGGAGGCGGAGACAAACTGTTGTGTGGATTCAGAAAGCACAGGAAATATCTTTTTGAAAAAGATTTATAGCACTTTGTACTGAACTGATACAAATATGAAATGTATAGGTTGTTAAAATGAAAAATGTGCTCACAGTTTAAAACTAATCTGGAATCTGTGTGACATTCAGAGGCTTAACCACGAAAAAGTTCATATTCTAGCAATTGTGATTATGTTAGGAACATGAAAAATTACAGGAATATGCCCAGATGGTATGTGCATGCATGTGTAAAAATTGGTACAGAATTGACACTGAGTAACCACCCAAAAGCACGAAAAAATGTCATTTACGAACCAAAACTCGTAGGAAGATAAGATTTGGACAGAAACGTACCTTAGGCAATCTGTGATGTGTATATGTATTATTAACAAGTTGTGCATATAGGAAATATGTTTTTGGAGAAAAATAGATTTTCTGGGTAAAAGCAAAGGGGAGGGAATATTTCTGGACCTTAAACACTGTGTCACTCTGACACATGATGACACCTCATGACACATTGTTCCCTTCTCAAATCAGGAGAGGGGGAATTCTCTGACCTATCAGATCCTTAGAGGGTTGGGCATTGTATAATCAGCCTTCCCACCCCTTTGGAAAATTGATAAATAGGGACTCTTGATGACCCAGAAAGGCACACAGACTTTCACTCATCACTGATCTACCGGTGAAGCGCTCTGCAGGAAGAGCCCATCTCTAGAACCAGACTCCAGAACCCTGAAGCAGAGGTCTAACCCAAAAAGCTGAACCGTTTTCAGCAGGCCTTTAAAAATCTTGCAAACCTGACTTAACCCCTAACTTCCACGGGGCCTAACCTAACTCATGCAACATCCTGGCTGAGCTGTTTTGCTGCTCCTGGCCAAGAACCCATGCTAGAACCCAAGATCCAGATCAGTCCAGCAGAGTTGTAACCCAGAATTCGTCAGATCCAGTCCAAGAGGCCGTGCAGAGACCAGAGTGTTGAGAGCAGAACCAAGCACCTGAGACCTGTCCGGTGGCGAGCAAAGTCCAGTCCAAACCTTTGACCAGATCTTTGATGGGCCCATTCCCTTCCAAAACCATAGTTGTAAGTATTTAGCATAGAACTCTACATAGTGATCTCTTAGTTTAAAGTAAACCATCCAACCCATTCCAACATATCCAGACTGCATTGTAGAATCTCTTTTGTCATCCTGAATCCTTCTCTCATCCATATAATCCTGTGGAAATTGTTAGTGTAAGCCAACCTGTTTGTAATTCAAAGCGCAATTTCATTTGAAATCTTGACTCCTTTTGAGAAAAATCGACCTTTATTAAAACCTCTGTAACTTTTGAACCAAACAAAATGTAAGTGTCATTTTGAAGCTAACATCCTCAGCTTTCAAACAAACCCAAAACGACATTCCAATTCCTAATAGTTTTTCCATAATCGCGTTTCTCGCACGCGGAAAAGTTGCAGCGAATTTGCATTTGGCTAAATTTCACCACATGTAAAAACAGCTATTTCTTGATTTCAACTTCTGTATTATGTTTTCCCTCTGCTAATCATTCTATAATCATTGCTAGTGTTGACCTGAACCAATCCAAATCAACTCTCACTAGTTCCGAATCTCATTTAGTTAATTAAAATCATTTTAGCATTTTCCCCATTCAATTCAACCACATTTAAAAGCAATTGACCTGTTTTAAAATCATTACTGTTTTCTCTAAGCTTGCTGCGGGGGGAATTGAGATTGAAACTGCAATTGTTGATTGTTACTCCTGAAACCTGTGTGCCCTCATTCCATCTATTCATATTGCATATTGGGGGGAGTGAGTAACAGGGGGAAAGAGTGATCCCATTGCCTTTGATTGAAGTCATATCAAGTATTATTTCTGTGTTGCATTCTTTCCCATCGTTGCATTTCCTTGAACCATGCAAAGTATACTCTGCTACATTATTCTTCCTATTCCTACTCCCAATTGATTAAAGAGATTGTTGATATTGTATTATTATCCATTGCTGATCATTGCATAAATATTCATAAGTGTGATATTCAGATATTATTCATATTTATAAAAGTGTAATCTATATATTGTTCAATTCTTCAAATAAATCTTTTCATTTGCAAAACAAACCTACTTCTTGGCTCAGTGAGGCCTGGGGGGATTCAAAGAGAGGGGTGTTATATAAGGGTACATCATCCAGAATTAAAAGAACTTTTGACATAAAAATATATAAATAAGGGTTTCCATTGGGCATCCCATACTAGGCATTGATTTAGTTGGAGTGCTGGATTGAAATTGCTTACACGCCCGACAGCGCCCCCCTCAGATTGATTCTTTAAATGCCAGCCTCAATCCAATATATCACCCCATGTTATAGTACAAATCTGCATCTTCATAGTACTCTGCACTGGTTTACATGTTCGCTCCAAAGCCTTTGCTTTTTTGCTCTCAAAACTTCCACTTCCTATTGTGGTGAAATTACTGAAACCCTTGTTATGACAATTTTAAGTTACCCTAGAGAGTGCCAAAGATGTGCTGATTTTGAAAATGAATAAGTGGTTGTTTAACTCGTATGACATTCAGTGTTATGTATGGTTATTCAGCTAATTTGGGGAATGGAGCTTCTCTTCTATGCTTTTCAGCAGGTTTTGTTGGGTCACGTTGACTCTGATGGCCACAGGTCCAGTTGTCCCTACAGCTTTACTAGAATTACTCGACCTAGTCCTGAAAATTGATGCCGTAAGGCTGAAAGATGGGGAGAAAAGAGCGGCATCCCTCCCGTCGTACTTGTTGCACAGGTACTGTCCACTGGAACGGGAAGCCGATGCAGATCGGGGGCGTTGCATGGTCCATTGTCCTCTGATGAGAGGGAACACTGGAGAAAAAACTGTTTATGTTTTTATTGCGGTTCTTCTGAGCGGTCATGTCTTAAGAAGCCTGTCAAAAAGCAGGGAATCGCCAAAGCTCAGCAATAGAAGGAGTCCAGGTGTCGAGTGGTCAATTCCCAGACTCAAAGTCCTTGGGTCCTTTCACTATTCCTGTTTCTTTTTCTGCTCCATCTGGAGACACATGTTTTGCAGCGGCCATCCTGGACTCCGGAGCTACCGGTAACTATGTTGATTTACATTTTGCCCCCGAAAAAGGGATAGAGACTATCCCAAGACCATGTTCAGAGTCGGTCAATGCCATTGGCGGTACCACTTTGCTCTCTGGTCTAGTCACGGAACAGATGGTTGACTTGTTGATGACCACTGAGTACGGGCATACAGAAACTATAGCTTTTGACATCATTGCCTCAGTTCCGACTCATCCTTGGGTTGCCTTGGCTCAAGCTACACAATCCATTGGTGGACTGGTAGTCTGGGGTGATCGAATTCCAGTCCCCCTACTGTCAGTCACATTGCCTGGGTTTAGACACTAAAGTATGGAGCCCTGTCATGCTCTTATGGCTTCAGTGGTTGGGGCAGTCATGGCTGCACGATTACCTAAGAAATATGAGGATTATGTGGACATTGTTGATAAGGGTGGGGCTGAAACCTTGCCCCCACACCATCCTTATGACTGTCCCATTGATCTACTGCAGGGGGATAAGATACCTTCTGGACGTGTGCATTCACTTACCCATAAGGAGGATCAAATCCTGAAGGAATACATTGATAAGGCTCTGGAAACAGGTTTCATTCACCCTTCACGCTCTCCGGCTGTGTCCCCCTTGTTCTTTGTGCCAAAGAGAGAGGGGAATTTATGGCCCTGTATAGATTAGCAGGCACTCAATGCAGTCACGGTGCACAATCAATACCACATACCTTTGGTAACAGTGCTATTAGACAGGTTGGGAACCTCAGTGGTGTTCACAAAGTTAGACCTACGTGGAACCTACAATCTGTTCAGGATATGCAAGGCGGACAAGTGTAAGACCACATTCAAGACCAAATATGGAATGTTCTGATACCGCCTCATGCCCTTAGGGTTGTGCAATGCCCCTGCAATCTTTCAGAATGTTATGAATGATGTCTTTAGGGACATGCTTGACCAGTTTGTCATCGTATACTTAGACAACATCTTGATCTACTCCCCCTCCTATGAAGCTCATGTAAAACATGTTTCAGAGGTCCTGCAATGATTAAAGGAAAACCACCTTTATGCTAAATTAGAGAAGTGTATATTCCATGCCAATGAGGTAGAGTTCCTTGGGTACGATATCACTAGCCATGAAGTCCAAATGAGTCAAGCCAAAGTACAAGCGGTTCTGGACTGGCCCGTTCTCACCGGTCGAAAAGCCTTGCAATCGTTCCTCGGATTCACTAACTTTTACAGGCATTTTGTCCAGTCCTTCTCATCCATTGTCACCCCACTGATGGCTCTCACTAGTTGTAAGAAAGACTACAGTTGGAATGAGGAGACACAACAGGCTTTTGAGGCCCTTAAGTACACCTTTACGACAGCATCAGTGTTACAACACTCAGACCTGGCCCTGCCCTTTTTCGTAGAAGATGATGCTTCTGTTGTGGTTGCAGGTGCCATCTTGTCTCAACAATGTAAGGACTCGGGTCTTCTATCCCCGGTTGCTTACCACTCCCGCAAGTTAACCCTCTACGAGAGAAACTATATGATCACTGAACGTGAACGACTCGCTGTATGCAACGCCTTCATGGTTTGGAGGCACCATTTGTTAGGGACGGTTCTTCCGGTTCACGTATTTACTGATCACCGGAATCTGTTGCCATTACAGTCGTCAAATGTACCATGGCCCGTCATGCCCGTTGGCATGAATTCTTTTCCATGTTTAATTTCATCATTACCTACCCTCCCGGGTCTTTACATTCCAAAGCAGACGCACGGTCACGCATCCATGGGATTCCCTCACAACGCCCTTTGGAGGGTGCGCTCCTTCTCCCACATCAGGTGGTTTGTGCATGCACCCTGCAGCCATCCTTAAAAACCTTGATCCAGGAATGGGTGCTTAGTAAACCTCCTGAAATCATGGAATATAAAATTAATATAGTCTAGGCTTTGCCTTCCCTTCAAGAAAGGGTGTACATCCCTGATACCTGCACTCGTGGTATCGCCCTACAATGGTGTCACGATTCTTTGTTAGCAGCCTACCCGGGTCGGAGAAAAACCATTGATCTCCTCCGCTGTTGGTGGCCCTCGATGCACAAAGATGTAGCAGAATACATTTCTTCCTGTGCCGTTTGTGCCCAAAGTTAAACCATGGCTGTCAAACCAATGGTTCTACTGCAACCACTGCCTGTCCTAGGGCGCCTTTGGACCATACTTGCTATTGACTTTGCAGTGGAACTACTGGCTGTGTGTGGTTTTGACACCATCTGGTTAGTCATTGACTATTTCACTAAAATGGCTTTATTCATCCCTTGTCAGGCACTACCGTCTGCCCCTCAGCTTGCTGATCTGATTCTGAAGAACGTCTTCAGTTATTTTGGACTTCCTGATATCATCATATCAGATCGAGGGTCGCAATTTACATCACGTTTCTGGAGAGCTCTCACTTCCTCTTTAGGTATTAACAAGCGATATTCCAGCACTTACCACCCGCAAACAGATGGACAGACGGAGCGCCTAAACGCCACTCTGGAACAATACCCACAGTGCCTAACTCTCTAAGATCAAGAGACATGGTTTTCTGTTTTGGTTATGGCGGAATTTGCATACAACACCTTATTGCATACTTCCACAGTTTCTTCCCCATTTTATGCTCTATGCGGCCAGCATCCACACACTCTTCCATTGGATCCGGTGGTCTCTTCCAACAGTCCTGCGGCTCAAGGTCGCATTAAGGACCTAGTCACCTTACACCAGTCTGTGCAACAACACCTATCGGAAGCCCGGGAACGTGCTAAGACATTTGCGCATAGGCTTCGGAACCCGGCCCTGGTTTACCAGCCGGGTGTGAAGGTGTGGCTGTCTTCTAAGAACCTCTGTATACCTGGTTGCCGGACACTGCTACCTAGGTTTATTGGTCCCTACTCTGTTACTGAGACTATCAGTCCACTGGCGGTACGTTTGGCAATACCTTCTAATTGGAGAATCCATCCTGTGTTTCATGACTCTTAATTAAACCCTGTGGTTCTGATACCAGACTTCCATCACGTCCATGTCCGGTTCCAGTGCAAGGATCTGACGAATATAAGGTCAACGCTATCCTTGACTCCCGGGTCTCCAGGGGGGTCCGCCAGTACCTTGTTGATTGGAAGGGTTATGATCTGGACGACCGCCTGGGAACCGGAGGAGGGATATCCATGCCCCTGTTCTTTTATCCTGTTTCCTGGCTACGTGGGGGGTGAGGGGTTCTTTGGTGGAGGATGCTGTCAGGATAACACAGTTTATATGTACTGAAGGGTAAATCCCCTACTCTGTGGTGGACTGGGGAAAACAATCAGCAAAAACCAACAAAAAATGTCCCCACAGGTTATAAACTGGTGATACGGTATATATATATTACCTGTACACACCTCTTTCTCTCTGACCAAACAAAAAAATTAGATCATTTACTTTGATTTTGTCACTTAACCAGATATGGAGTCACACCCTATACATCAAGGATGTTTTTCGATTATTTAATAAAGAGCATAAGACAATATATTACACATGAGCCTCTGTGACATTTCACTGGCTATTAGACACTTTTTTTCTTTTTTTGTGTCAGGCTCAAAACATATGACAATCAGATCAACAATATCTCAATAAATCATACACCATACAGAACGATAATGATCAAAAAAACCTGCATCAATTGCAAAAAGAAAAACTATACATTTTGAAAAAACAAACAAGAAAAAGTTAAACATAGAAAGGAGAGATTTTCCTTTCAATAGAGACACTGAATGTCACGAAAAATACATTCTTCTTCTATATCCAAGAAGTCTTCTGAGATTACTTTGCTTCCATCCTGTTTCAAATATGGAAAACCTCAGATAATACTGCTCGGGTTTCACTTCTTACAAAACTGCTCGGGTCTACGTATAGGATCTGGCCTAGCAGGTGCAGGCACAGATATCACCTCTGGGGGCCGAAAAAGGTCAACCAGGTGTGGTCAAATACGTTTCGGCGTAAAAACTTTAACAGAAAACGCCTTCCTCAGGACCAAAGGTCAGATGTGTAAGACATTAACCCCTAGGGAAAAGAGACAAAAATAATAAAGTGGGGATGTTAAAGTTAAAAGAGCCACCCAACGATGGCTGAACAATATTTAAAAGCATTCCAATTCCTAGCTCAGGGTTGTAGCAAAGGAATAATTCAAGAGTGATATATTCTAAGCAGATAATCTATAAAACCGCTGGGATAACACAGTTAGCTATGCCCCCATCTGCTCTCACTCAGGTTTCTCTACGCACCGCCACCACTCCCGTGGGATTTATCCATATGGATTGTTCTGTCTCATGCCATCCACGATATAGTTAATGGAAATTTGCATTGTCATTTGCGCGCAAGGCCGCGTTTTGTTCCCTTTGGGAGTTGCCATGGAAACGTTGGTTCTCTGGACACAGGCTATGACGCACGCTGTTGTGCAGGAGCCGTGTACAGCATTGGCAGATGACTTGATCCATTTAAGCTCCGCCCTACCAGAGGTCTGTTAACTTCCAGTAGCTACCTTATATCACACATTTCTTGAACTACGTTATTCTGTGTACCGACCTTGTATTTGTCTAATGGACCTTCCCTACCTTGCCCCTGGTTTAGCCTTGATTTCCTGGACTTCAACGCTGTTTGTTTCATGGCCTCCTTAGCCTCAAGTTTTGCACCACAACGCCGGAATCCTGCTGACTCAGACTTCACTCATGGATTGCCTTAGGGTCTTTTGTCTTTGTAATTTTCTGCTCATTGCCGAATTCGGTTTCATTCCAGATTGCCTGCTTCTCTTTCCCTCTATCCCACCACCTGCAACCCGCTTCCACCAAGTACAGTGCACGGACTAGAGACTGCCTCATGTGCATTCCTTACCTGATTTAGGCGTCTTTATGCCATTGTGAATAGTCGATTACTTGAACTTTGTGGACATTTTTAGGCGGCTGTGTGCCGGCGGGATAGTTCTTCCTGGATTCTACGAATTGCAGGAAGGAATTTGCATCATCAGACTTCTAGCCACGCCTGTTGGTAAGATCAACCCCATATTGGTTTTCTTCTTCCGATTAATGCTAGTGTTATCCCACACTTACCTGGGTTTGTTTGTTGCAGGGGACAGCACATATCCATGATAACACAGTGCACCACTTGTATCTTTTTCTCGCAGTATCTCACAGTATATCCAGGTGAGAATCCATTGCATTCTCATTGTTCTCTCATGTTTATTGTACCTGTACTTACATTGATTCATTGTCGTTTTTCTTGCATCCGGTGGTGCTACGTGTGCGTCCTCCACATCTTTTGATTAATTGACTCCTCTGGTGGTACTTTTTTGCACACCAGAGGGGTACATTGGTAGGAAGAATTCTTCTCCTACACAACGTGGGCAACTACGAGTATCAGGACATCAACATATCCAATGGTACGGTAGGGGCTATTCTGACAGAATATTAATTAAACTACTCACCTGTTATAATTCCCCAGCCGGGGATTTCACTCCTCGGATTTCACTCCTTGGATGGTTCCTCTGCTCGACTTTCACTTGGCTCCTCAATCAGTCATAAAGCATGTCTGGGATGACAGCTTTTCAACTGATTGATGCAGACCGATTTTTCTTCTCTCTGTTCTCCTTTTGGGATGCAGATCTTGTAGGCAACAGGTGAGATTTTATCTACAATTTCACAAACCTCTGCTCCTTGTCTGATACCTTAGAAAATTGCACAGGTAAACCTTGTCATCTACTTCATACTCTTTCTTGGTGATCTTTCGATCATAATAGGTCTTTCTTTCTTCAGCTGACTTTTCTAAGTTGCACTGAGCTGAAGCAAAAGCTTGCTGGAGGTGCTTCCTTAAATTTTAAATGTACTCATGAGTAGTAGACTAATTTATCAGTGTCTGCTACTGAGTTCTTTAGAGCAGTTGCTGAGGTAACACCATTTCCCATTTGGTCATGAGCTCAAATCGAGACATCTTTGTTGCAGAAAATGGTGTAGACCTAATGGCCATCAGGACAAGCGGTAATCGGATGTCCCAAATGGGTCTAGAGTTTGCCACCAACTTTTTTAAGATACTCACAATTTTCTTGTTGTATTTCTCTACCAGCCCCGCCAGATTGTTTTCTTCTTACCACTAGAATCTCCCACATCTTCGGCATCATCTCACTGGTAGAATGGCTTCCTTGGTCCGAAACGAGAGAAGATGTGGTTGATCATTAGTGCAGCAGCTGTCTTCAACTTACAATTCGGGGCTGGAAGACATTCTACCCTCTTTGTGAACAAGCATGTCACAGTTAACATGCACTTGTTTCCTCTAGAGGATCGAATCACTGGTCCAATAAATTTGAGTTGCAAATCTGACCAAGGCAGTGTCATTCCCCTTTTTTGTAGAGTAGCTCTTTGTGTGAGTGAACTGGGCTTAAATTGAGCACACACAAGACACCCCTTTAAGTAAGTGTCGAGGTCGAGGTGCATGTGTGGCCAGTAGGCAATCTTGCGCAAGATTTACAATGTTGTGTGAAACTCCCTATGACCGCCAGTGGACGCGTCATGCGTGTGGCTCAACATCAGGCATCGGAATGAGGTATGTACCACCCAATGGTCACAGCCAGATAGGTCTCTCCTTACCAACAAACTGTCTTGGATCCGGAACATCTTTGAAAACTTAATCAACACCCAGAGACCCTCTTTACCAGTATAATCACACTATGTTAGAGGAAAACTAACAGGGTCTTCAATGTGTTTATAGAAATTTCCAATGATCGGGTCCTCTTTTAGTACAGTGATTAATTCTGCATCTGGGGTATCTTTTCTCCACTGGGCAGTTGAGAGTTCCCTATTCTCACAGGTTTGTGACCTGGTGACAGGGGCAACTTGGATTTCCCACAGCAGGGATTCCGTTTCTATGAAATCCCCCTGCAGGGCTCCGGTTTTAGCCAGCTGGTCAGCTAGGTCATTCACAGTTTTATCTGTCTCCTCTATTTTGGAATGACCTCTTTTTTTCTTCCAATAGATGGTCATCTCATTGGAGATCACCAGATCATCAATTGACTGAATCAGTTTGACATGCTTTAAGGGTTTATTGTTAGCACAAATCATGCCTCTATTCTTACAGTTAATCAGGTGGGCCACCAACTCATTCCTGATATAATCCAAGTCAGTGATTCTAACCAGTTCTTTGAGTTGGTGGTGCCCTGCAGTGAGGATGGATTGATGAATGGCCATCAACTCTGAAACCAAACTGTTTCAGGGTCCTTTTTTGTAACCAGCAGAGGGTTCTGGGGTATCACTCACCCTGGCATTCCCAATGCCGCCACTAGTTATTTTTCCCCATTGTTATGAACATGGTAGGATTCCCCATCCTGTGAGTAAATGGGGAATGAGCATGTCACAGGAATCATGATCCACTGGTTAATAAGCCTTTGCAGTGTGGGTACTTGGGACCACAAACTACTGTGTGTTCTGTGTGGCTGAACTGAAGCTGTACCGTGTTTACTGTTGCTGGACATGGTGGGGAACTTAAATTCCCATGGTACCTTGGCCCGTGATGGAAGCATGTGTGCGCACAGGGCTGTGGCTATAAGTACTCCTCCCTGGCCTGTGCTGCTTGCTGGTGATTTTGGCATCTGCAGGCATGGGCCGGAGGAGAGTATGCTGGTTTTCTTTTTTATTTTTTTTATTTGTTTATAGTTACAAAGTAACTTTTACAAAAGATTTCTTTGGAAATTAAAACAACAAGTAATACAGCAGAGAGTACATAAAACATACTTTCTCAATCCAAAAATTCACATTTACCACATACATTTTCAGTTCATTTTCAAGTCGATTACAGGTACATCAATATACAATTTAAAAGAGAAGATCATTTACCCGAGATCTAAGTCTCCCTCACAAGGCATCGAGATGCTCCCAATTCTTAATAATGGCACTTGATGCTTAATCATTTGCCTCTTACTTCACATTAATTTAAAGACAGCAATAGTTCTTCAAAAACCTGACAACAGCAATCTGTAGTTTACCGTGCAACATGTCATTTACCTTGCAACATGTCTAGCCACAGCAGATCCAGATCCACACGTTCAGTATTTGGAACATATTTACTGAAATGGCTAATGCAGTCATTCCTTAGACCATTACACTCAGTCAATAAATGCTACAAAGTCTCCCGATTCTCCCTTTGCTTACAAAATTTACAGAAGGAGAATCCATTGCACTGCCCACTTCTAATATCAACTGTTTGTCCCGTGCTCAACACATTAAAGCGGAATCGCATATATTCCTGCCTCCAGGATTCATCAGAAAATATGATTAGGTATGGTTCCAACTCCCCCATAGTTTTACAATCGGACACAATGTGATTATACAACGTAGTCATTTTAACCTCTTGAACTGTTCGATTCCAGTCGGCATGAAGCAATATTTTTTTTACTTTCATGGGGTTTGTAATAAGCATATCTCTGGGGACCCCCAAGTTGTCGAGAACATCATTTGCTTCTTCCAACATGTCCCTGAGATACATTGATGTGGGAGCACCGCTCCTGATACCCCTACCCATAATGTCGTATAAGGTGGTATCTTGGCTGGTTATCAATTTCCTATATAAGGCCATTCTGCGCCATTCAATAGTGCCTCTGATCGAGTGTAGTCCGAGCTTGTATCTTATTGCCACCAATGGTACACACTTCGGCAGGCATTTTACCATAGATTTTATAATTTTGGATTCATACACAGCCACCTCCTTTCTGCACCATAACGGGGCTAGTTTAAGACCATAGCATAGTTGGGGCACTAATCTGTTTTTGTACAGGCGGATACACGGTACTAATGAAAATGTACCATATTTTGCGTCAATTTTACATAATTGGGCTTTCATAGGGCCAATTTTCGCTTCCAGTAAGACCCGGAAGTTTACCTTATTCTTATTTCCAAACAATGGGTAGCCCAAGTATCTTATTGCCGACTTTGTTGGTAATTTCTCGTGATTTAGGAACAGTGCATTCATTTTTTGTTTTTCCTTGTGAGCCAAACACAGTATCACTGTTTTGGGATAATTGATTTTAAGGGCATTTGTGAGGATATATTCTTCAAAAGCAGTTTAAAGTCGTTGAAGGCCTATAGGGGTGTGATCATAAAGAGTTACATCGTCTGCGTAAGCGGTCCACTGAATCTTGGTGCCCTCAACTTTAGGCGAGTTTGTGACCAATTTTTTGAAACACGCTCCCAGATCAGAAAAATATAGGTTAAATATTGTCGGGCGTATATACACCCTTGCCGAAGACCATTGTTTACCTTAATTTCTTGTGACAAATTTCCCTCCATACTGAGTCGAACCTTTAATCTAGAGTTTTAAAAGCAGTTAAAAGTCGTTGAAGGCCCATAGGGGTGTGATCATAAAGAGTTACATCGTCTGCGTAAGCGGTCCACTGAATCTTGGTGCCCTCGACTTTAGGCGAGTTTGTGACCAATTTTTTGAAACACGCACCCAGATCAGAAAAATATAGGTTAAATATTGTCGGGCCTTTATATATACCCTTGCCGAAGACCATTGTTTACCTTAATTTCTTGTGACAAATTTCCCTCCATACCGAGTCGAACCTTTAGTCTAGAGTTTTGATGCATTTTATATACAATTGATAGAAGAGAAGCAGGCATCCCAAGATTTGCTAATTTGGTCCACAATATTGATCTATCCACTAGATCAAAAGCGGATGTAAGATCGATTGATGCTAAGTGGGAAGATTTCCAGGGGCCCAGGCCGATTTTTGCATAACGTTAATTAATAAACCACCTGCATCAGTGCCCACGTTCTTTCTAAAACCAAACTGAAAGGGCGGCAATATTTTGTGTTGGTCCATCCAGCACCGAATATGCTCTAAAACAAGACTCGCGAATATTTTGGAATCAACGTCCAACAGGGCTATTGGTCGATAGCTAGTGGGGAGAGCCATGTCCCCTTTCCTGTAGATTTGTATAAGACATTCTCCAACTATTTGGAAGAAGATGTACCTTTACAATGTCTTTGAATAGGAGAAATAATATTTTGGCCCAGAGATTTGCATTCCCCTTAATAACCCTGTTGCAGAGCAGATTCGGTCCGGGTGCCCTTGATGGTGAGCTCTTCACAATGATATCTTCAATTTCTTTTACACAAAATGCGATATTCGGTGTGGCATTTTCAATAACTGACGGCGCAATCCATGCCACACTGGGGGGCAATAAAGACTACTAAAGTGCCCTTCCCATTTCTCTGAATTTATACATGATGTTTGGGTCTTAGTTTGGTCTTGCCCTCCATTGTTAATCAAAACCCAAAATCTACGGGTAGTTACTTCACACAGCGAACTTAGCATAGATTCTGCATCTCCCTGATAGAGCTTTGCATGCAGAGATCTTAACTTATTTTTCCATTTGTTTATTATTACGTGAAATTCCCAGGCTTCCACCTCTGTGAGGGAGATTGCATGGCGTCTGCGGAATCCATGAATTTCACGATTTCTACGCTGCTGAAGTGTTTTCATTTCTTCAGAGTATGTGTGCTTATGCCGTTCTTTACTTTTTGCCTTTTTCTTTATTCCCGCCTTACCTCTGATTACCGATTCAACATAATTCTCAAAGGAATCGTGACAATACCTTTTTTTTCCGGCATATACGTTATTTTGAAAATCGGCCTGGAAAAGTATGTTGACTTTCTCAATATTTGTTTTATGCCAAGAAATTCTTTTCAATTGGACATTTGTTGCGATCTGAATATTCAGCTTTTGTGCCTCACCCCTATCCATATCTACCAGTAGTGACATCTTTAGCATTTTATGGTCACTCTCCTCCGTGTCAATCAGGCCAAAACCCTGGACAAGGTTAAAAGTGTTCGTACAAACAAAAATGTAGTCTATGGTGGATGACCATTTTCCATTAGACCATGTTGATTTGTCCATATAATCATCCAATAGTTCATTCACATCTTGCATACCCCAACCTCCGAAATAGAGGGCCCATAAATTCCCCTGGTTACATTTCCGCTGGTCAGTTCTTTCATCAATCAGTCATCCAAACCTACATTCTTTAGTTCCTTCATCTAGGTGTATTTCAGAATTAAAATCCCCAGACAAGATAATGTATAATTCCTTATTCATATCCTGACATTCTTGGATTACAGAGTCTATTGCATCGATGTTTGCCTTTAGATCGCATTCGGGTTGCCAGTATATGTTAGTGATTAATAGAAGCATAGGAGAACTCTTGCGATCTATTTTCACTAAGACAGCTATACACCCTTTATTTATGTGAAACTCTTTTTGAGTTGTAAAATATATATTGTCTAAATCTTAATCGCAATTAATACCCTCCTCCCCCGACGGTCTCCCCTTAGATTTTTTTTTTAGGCGGGTTCCTGAACAGTAGTAAAACCATCCAATACTATTGCGGTCTCTGCCCATGTTTCTTGTATACATAGGAACGAGTGAGTCAAGAGTTCCGAGCACGTATCCTGGGAGTATAGTAGAGCTTGCGATCCCCTTGAGTTCCATGATAAGAGTGTGAGTTTCACGGTACTCTAGGTCGAGTCTTTCATGCATTGGATCTTGGAGATTGATTCCCTCAAGGTCGATGCCAATCATCTCAACTCAGCCACCTCATCTGAGTGCATCTCAGCGTTCTTGTCTCTTACTCCTTCTTGATCATTTCTCATCTGCATCTCTCTAGGAGGCCCTCCCCTACCTCCTCCCTGTTGTTTCCTTGCACCTTGGCTAAAATTCACTATATCTTACCCAAATCGTTGCAAAGCCACTCCTTCAGTGAGGGCAAGTTCGTATCTGGCCCTTGAATAAAACACAATTCTAACACAATCTTGTTGGGTGAATGTAGTCAATGAGCTTAATGTCGCTTGATGTGATTAGAGAGAGCCGAGGTATCTCATTAAACAGTGACAAAATCCATCCTCTATTTAAGGACGGAGGGCCTCCTATTGTGAGCATAAAACTTAGTATGACACTGGGGTCATCCACAAATTTTCGGCTCCCTCCATTCTCTTTGATCTTCTGGCCAAGCACTAAATAGCATTGGGTCTTGTCCCTCTGCCCTCGAATGTCCGCTTGTCTCCCACCTTCTGTTCTCTCCTCTCTCAATGTCCCTCTTCCCTTCCTTGTTTCGTTTGTAGTCTCTAACTTGTTCAAGACCCTGCTTTGTATTCCACATTTCGGCTATCTCCTGAATCCTCTCTTCAAAGCCCATCCCCTCATTTCGGGGTTTGTTTGTTGTTGTCCCCCCATCCTTGCATTCCTCTCTCCTGTCCCTCACACTATCCTGTGTGTTTATTGGGGCGGGCCCATGTTTGTGTAAACTCTCCCGAATATCATGGCCATCTTCGTTTGTTTGAACATTTAATCCCTGTTCAGTCTGTTTTTTTTCTATTTCTTTTTCTTCTACTTCCTCAACCATTGGAAACCTATGCTGTTTGTCCTCGAGCCCCTTTTTATCAGATAATAATGATCTAGGTGGTAGAGAGTGTCCAAACTTGGAGGGAATTTGGAGTATTTTAATGAGTGCCTCTTGTGCCAATTTTTTTATGTCTTCACTAGGTATCGTTGGTGGCACACTACTATTAACCTCCATATCGAGCCCTCCCACCGGTTCTACTTCCTTGGGCTGCCTCGAACTACTACGTTCGTTGGGGCTATCTACTGACTGATGCGCTATTTTGTCATCTTCTACTTGCTCTGCATTTTCTAGCACTTTATCAACTATTGGCTTTTGCTTATTTTTTATACCAAAAAATTGCTGGATACTCCTTTCCTCCTTGTATCCTTCTAATTTGCTTCCATTCGACTTCTTTGGATCTTTTTTCTTGTTTGCTTCAATTATTCTACATTTAGAATTGCCCTTAATTAGTCCTTGTCTATCCGACATTTCCTTCACTTCCAAAGCTATTTTGCTTTCTTCATTTAACTGGGTGAAGTCTAAGTGTCCTTCCTCTACTGATAGACTACATATGTCTTTGAAGTTTGTATTAGTATTTTTCATCTTAGGAGAAGGTTGATTTTTGGATTTTTTGGTTTCCATTATGTTAACCCCCTTCTCACTCTTTGCTCTTCTTTTAAGGGCCCTTGCCCGCATTTTCTTTTCTCTTCATGTGATAACATACACAGAGTCCCTTCTTCCTGGGTTGACACTCCCCCATCGTTCTGCTTCTGTGCTTGCGTTTTGGCATCCTGATTTTCCATCACTTCCAAAAGTGCCAATGGGCTATCCGGCTTGTTCCCTGCTAACTGGTCTGAGGTGATTAATGTGGAGTTTTCCAATTTTCCTAATTTCTTTTCACTTTGATTTTCCACTTTTTACATTTTTTATTGATTGATTAATATCATTCTTTTTAGTTCATTCACCTTTTCCGTGTTGATTCCCCTTCTTTCGCACATAGTTCATTCTCTGTTTGGGTACCTTGATTAAGGATCATCATTTTTTGCGTTGGAGGAATTGTGGGGGTTTCTTTTATGCTTCAAGCGTGTACAAACCCTTCCAGCCTACTTAATTTATCTATGCATTCAACCATCATGCATCTTAATTCCTGTATCTCCCCATGAGTCCTTTCGTGCCCTTTGTCTAGAAGATTGAAGATCCTGGTTAATACCGGGAATGGTTCTAGCATGTTTTCATCCACCTCATTTTCCTTAGTATGCTGGTAGCGCATACTTTCCTCAAACTCTCCTCTCCCGGGGGAACAGGGTAAGTCGGACTGGAACAGTTGTTTACGGTTAACCTGTGTTCTCCCATTTCCCCACCTCTAAACGAGCCCATCGTTGGGCCCTTAGTGTTTTCGCAGAGCTCCTCCCTACTTTCCATATTGGATTTGTGTAGGTGGACATTTTCAAGACCTCCTCCCCTCGCCCTTGCTGGTGTTGAAGGGCCTGTTGAAAGCCTAACCCCCCTATCCAGTTCGGCAGACACCACAGGTGCCAAAAGGGACATGTGCAGCTGAGGTGTGGTGGGCATGGAATCATCCATGTTTAGGGCTGAAGGTCTTACGGGTAATTCTTGAATGCTTAGAAAGCTTTTCTGCGCAATCTCTTCAACGAGGTCCATCTTCTGAAAAGTCTCCATTTGGGCCTTTATCCAATCACTTACAACATTGGGTAGAGGCGGGAAATCAATTCCACTTAATTCCCATTTTTCTGTCTCCCCACCCCCAACGTGTCCCTAATGTCTTCACTGTTCATTTTGGGAGAACAGGGGATTGTCATTAGTGGCTTGATTTTCTGTGTAAACACAAAAGTCCCACATGCAATAAATGTATTATGCCTCTCAGATTTGTCTCTTTTATTTTTCCGCTTGGAATATTTTTGGGTCTCACACAGTATTGGTGTCGTGCCACTCCTTAGGGTTCCCACCATACTCCAGATGCGGGATAAGCAATCCCCTCTCACTTAGACACCAGTTAGCATTTGTAATTTTCCCTTACCGTTATGCCTTTTTACCCCCTCAGGACACCTACACAATGTTCACTGCATTCCCCTTTCTAAGTGCAGAGGGGATTGCACTCTTGCGCAAAATTTCTTATATTAATTTTCCCTCCTTGCAAAAGTATGGTGTGTCGCAAGAGTATGCTAGTTGTCCTTTTTACAGGCAGTCAAATGCAGGGCGACTGAATTCGACTTACCCGGCGGTATTGTACCTTGACATCTGAAGTCTTGCAAAAATACCACAAAGTCTAGCAGATCACCAGCATTCTTTTCCACCATGACTCAGACCCCTCGACCACACACAAAAATAGAGACGTATGTGCTAATATTCAGATAATGACAATGCAGCCATACTCAATTAAAAAGTACAAGCTACGTATAATATACAACTGAAACATTCCCGTTCACTAATTCGTGAGTGCAGAAACCAAGATCCTAGATGCAAGCAACAAGCGCCAGCAGCGCCTTGTGAGATTACATTTTGCTAGCTGGTTTGATTGACCAGTTAACATTGTGCGCCAGACAATATCTAGATACGTGGGCAGCGCACATGTAGAGATAACTTTAAGGCATGAGTGCTCGCTAAGACATCAAGATAATAGTTAGGAAATGGTACAACGCCCTTTTGGAAAGCAGTACTCAATGTAAACACAATTGCCCCCTCAAAAGTTCTTGCTAAGTGCAGCCCCCGTACTTGTGGGGATCCGCTTACCGCTATCACCGTTTGTCAGGTGAATTTCCAGGAGTACCTGTTTTTGCAGGAGATGCACACAATACACATTCGCCCCCAGGGCTGTACAGGGTCAGGAGGATAAAGTGTCACCCTTCAAGGAATTTGTGTGCCCAGCGCACCCGCGCACCGTGAACAGTAAACAGTACTTCTATGTACTTTACAGTGCGCGCACAGGTGCGCTGGGTCCAAGTGTTTTGAAGCACCCGGGCAAGGCGTCACCACGCCAGGGGGGCGGGGTCGCGTGCAGAAGGCACACCTTCAATGAGAGAAAAAAACAAACAAAAGCATGTAAGAGCGCGTTTTGTGTTAGGCAATTGCAAACAAAGAATTCAAACAGGGGGGCGTGACGGATGCAACCACGTGGGCACTACGAGTAAATTCAGCAAACACAAAGTGCGCATATCACGTAGGATCGAGGATTAGTTCAATCTATGGCAGCAAACACAACGTGCACATGTCATGCATGATCAGAGATTAGTTCAGTCTATGGCAGTGTTCCACTCGTGCACACCCGTATGAGACAATCACCTCTTTTTCCTTTTCGAAAGTCAGGCAGTTGGTGTTCCATACAAAGATGTCCTGACAGCTCCAGTCTCGCCAAGGAGCAGCGTTAAGCACAGAGGACCCAGCCAGTTCCAACACACTAGACTGATTGAAGACACGACTCCAGCAGCACCCACCCGCAGTAAACAGTACTTCTATGTACTTCACGGTGAGCGCGCGGGTGCGCTGGGTCCACGTGTTTTGAAGCACCCGGGGAGGCGTCACCATGCCAGGGGGGCGGGTCGCGTGCAGAAGGCACACCTTCAATGAGAGAAAAAAACAAACAAAAGCGTGTAAGAGCGCGTTTGTGTTAGGCAATTGCAAACAAAGAGTTCAAACAGGGGGGCGTGACGGATGCAACCACGTGAGCACTATGTGTAAATTCAGCAAACACAACGTGCGCATATCACGTAGGATCGAGGATTAGTTCAGTCTATGGCAGCAAACACAACGTGCAAATGTCACGCAAGATCAGAGATTAGTTCAGTCTATGGCAGTGTTCCTCGTGCACACCCGTATGAGACAATCACCTCTTTTTCCTTTTCGAAAGTCAGGCAGTTGGTGTTCCATACAAAGATGTCCTGACAGCTCCAGTCTCTCCAAGGAGCAGCGTTAAGCATGGAGGACCCAGCCAGTTCCAACACACTAGACTGATTGAAGACACGACTCCAGCAGCACCCACCCACAGTAAAAAGTACTTCTATGTACTTCACGGTGCGCGCACGAGTGCACTGGGTCCACGTGTTTCGTAGCACCCGGGGAGGCGTCACCACGCCAGGGGGGCGGGGTCGCGTGCATAAGGCACACCTTCAATGAGAGAAGAAAAAAACCAAAAGCGTGTAAGAGCGCATTTGTGTTAGGCAATTGCAAACAAAGAGTTCAAACAGGGGGGCGTGACGGATGCAACCACGTGGGCACTACGTGTAAATTCAGCAAACACAACGTGCGCATATCACGTAGGATCGAGGATTAGTTCAGTCTATGGCAGCAAACACAACGTGCACATGTCACGCAAGATCAGAGATTAGTTCAGTCTATGGCAGTGTTCCACTCGTGCACACCCGTTTGAGACAATCACCTCTTTTTCCTTTTCGAAAGTCAGGCAGTTGGTGTTCCATACAAAGACGTCCTGACAGCTCCAGTCTCTCCAAGGAGCAGCGTTAAGCACGGAGGACCCAGCCAGTTCCAACACACTAGACTGATTGGAGACACGACTCCAGCAGCACCCGCATGACTCCAGGAGCACCCGCCCGCAGTAAACAGTACTTATGTGTACTTCACGGTTTTCCCCAAGGAGTCAGAGTGGACAGCGTGAGGACACGGAGAGCGGTGGGCGGCAAGGAGCCTCTCTTTCTCCCACCTGCGGACTCTCACATGGCGGGGACATTCAACGCAAGAGCTACAATGTCTGGGGAGGTTGCCAGTTGGGCCCTCCAGGCCAAAGATAAGTGCACTAATGGGAAGGGTTTGGAACATTGCATATCCGAAATTCCTGAGTGTGTCTTCCTGCTAGTGAAGCATGATAACGGAGAAGGAACAGTTGTCTTGTTGAAAGCCAAGCTTTGCTTGTGTGTCGCTTACTTTTTGTGAACACTGGCTAGGTCTACATGTTTTCGACATTGACGCCCGTAAAGGGAGGGAACTGAATTTCTTAGAATCCCCCCAGGGGCATACAAGCTCTGGAAGTCTCTGCATTAACAAGATACGCTACGAGTCCATAAGTCACACGTGTTCATTGGGTATGGCATGTTACGATGCAAACTTCATGTTACACGTTACCAGTCTGCCAATCTCTACATGTTTAGTTTGTGCACTCCATGTAATGTTTGTTGCTTGCAATGTGTAAAGGTGTCATGACTTAGGAGGTCTTTTAGGAGAAGGGGCACGCTGCTAACTAAGAAGGAGTGTGTCTTGCAGGTCTATGTGAAAGGGTATGAGCTACGCCCTAAGTATGAAGGGTCTATAGAGAGGAGGTTTCAGAGTCAAGAACAGTCATCCGATATTGTATCTTATGCTTGCATTTTCCCTACAAACCCTGCTACCTATCCATTACGTGATTCCTAACCCTCTATCCGGTTTTCCTTGCTAACACCTTACCTATCCACAACCTCTCCCTAACCCTCTTCCCCCCATTGGTGCCTCAAGGTTACCTGTTAATAAGAATCAGGATTCCGTGCCAACTTAGGTGGGAGGGGTCAATTACCATTTGGCTTCCGTGGTTAGGAAGGAGTTGCGAGATACTCCAAGGGTGTGACACAGCCACATAAACTGTTGGTACCCCCTGACAAGTGTCTTAAGTAAGCCTCCATGTTGTTATTGGTAAGTTTTCTTGAGCACAATCCTGAAAGTCTGCCAACCTATGAGCTAGGGGACTCTTCTTTTTTTGGCCATATCTGACCTCCACAGAAAAACTATCATTCGCCACCCAGATTCTGTCACTTTGTAGATATTGGAAGGGTTGGTAGGGAGTCTCGACAATGATGTACACCACCCCCCACCCCCGGATGAATGGGTGTCATTTTTCAGCGCCCACACCGTTGCGAGGAGTGCCTTCTCGCAGCATTGAATTTTTCCTCCACGGAGGACAAAGTCTTATTTGCATACAAGATTGCTTTTGTTGACCTTATCATGCTTTAGAGAAATCACTGCTGTTAGGCATGTCTTTCATAACTCTGTCCCCAAGAAGAACACCTTCTTCTTTATGGTGTAGGCCAAACAAGGAGCCTGGGAATGGCTTCTTTTCAGTTGTTTAACTGCCTCTTCTTGTTCCGAACCCCACCCACACTTGACTCCGGCTTTTGATAAATGGACCAAGGGTTGATTGACCCCTGCGTAGTCTTCAATGAACTTCCGACTATAATTAGTGAGTCCAAGAAAGCGTCTTAGTGCTCGCAGACTGGTAAGGTCTTTTAATTTCATTAAGGCTTCCACCTTCTTCGCCTGGGGATTAAGACCCCTCAGGGTTGATATTGTCCCCTGTAAGAAACCTGAGGGTGCTCTCCTAAGTAGAACCTGGTAATCCCTTATCCAGGTGGGTAAAACACCGCCATCGCTGTTGGATCCAGTTCCTGGGGGTGGACCAGTGGGGGAGGATCACCTGGTTAAGGTAACCCTCGGTCGTGCTCGGGGATACACCAAGTGTGATGCGTTATAATGCAAGGGAAGAAGACGAGGAGGACCAAGTCAATGAGGTTTTTATAGGCATCTCTAGATCAACCTCACTTCCACCAAATGAGTCTCCCTTACTAAAATCCAACAACCCCTCCATATCTGGTAAACCTATTAGGTATCCAAACCCTGTGGCCATAGGAAACTACACCTCCCAGAATCCCTGTCATCCTGTTGTCTACCCGAGCACTCCTAGTCATACTTATTACCATCGGTCTGATTATTATTTTCCGAATTCCCAGTCTGCTTTAACCAAATACTACAATGTTTACAATCCCTCTTGTTTATTTCATGACAATAATCCCGGTCACTCCCGTTTGTCCCACAAACCCTACAGAGTAGGATATCTGGAAAAGGTATCAACCCCCCTGTTTTGACACAAACACTTTCTCACACCGTGACAGACGGGGGCTAAAACCAAAGCCGTTTACCTGACATGTACCAACACAAGTGTCAGGCAGAGTCAGGCAATTAACAACAACTGAGCACACCTGACGGCCCTTTACCTTCCCCAGAGGCATGAAAGGCGGAGCATGAAAGCACACTTCGAACAAGGCTGGACGCACAAGCAGACACCTACACCAAACTGGCAGTTCAAATGTAAAAGGAAGGCGGTGATACCTGGAAAGAAGACGAAGGGGGAATTACCCTTGCCCTTTTCAACTCAGACCTGCAAAGCCTTCAAAAGGAAAATTATAAGGCTGGGAGTTACAGCTGCGTGAGAAACAGAAGAGGTCAATGCTATACAGGGGGCTCCCGCATTGATAACGAAGGTGCAGGTGCAAGCTGGCTACCGTGGTACTATCCTTGTTCCAGAGATCAGAGAGACCAACGAGTTCAGCACAGGCAGGTGAGTCGGAGAAAGCTGATAGCAAACTGAACAGTGTTGAGCCCAAGGTTGCAAGTAGCAACATTTTGAATGTAAGGAATTTGCAAGAGAAAGAACTTATCTGTGTGTTTGAACTTTAAAGAAAGCTCTGTTGAGGTCCACGTGCAGAGGAGTCCGGCGTCACGTGGGCGCTCATTCGAAAGACTCTGACCGGGACCTGTTTTGAAACTAGAAGAACCGGAAGGCCCTAGGAAAGGGTGGTGTCAGGTGTCACAGTGGTCCTACAAGGTTCACTTCAAACCCCTTGTACAATCGAAAGTCTCGGACCCGAAGCCTGTAGGAAAGCTAGGGAAAAGGAACCCTGCTTTCCGATAAGATTGTGAAATGTGAAATAAGACAAGTGTGAACCAGACAGAGGAATGCAGAGAGAAAGCTAGAAGAAAGAAAACCCTGCTTTCTGATGAAAATAGGCAATACATGAACTGTGTTAAAAGTGCATAGACTGTATTGAAAGAAGGCTGTAGTGAACCCGATTTAGGGAGGCCCATTTTTGAGGGAGGATACGAGCCCGATAGAGGGAGATCATACGGGGTAAAGAGCAATCACCCAAGGTGCAAGAACAGTGAGAGAACTTTTTGTTTGTGTGATTATTGTTTGTCAATCAAGAGCAGTACACCCGTGAGCATTGTGTCGACAAAGGTGGACCCAGTCGAGGGTTGTCCGCAGTGGGAAATTGTTTAAAAGAACATTTAAAAATGACAAGCAATATTTGAAAGGCTGGAGTCAACCCGACAGAGGGAGGCCCAAGTCGCAAGAAGTATCCGAGACAGGCAGAGGGAGATCCAAGGGACGAAAAGCAATCGCCCAAGGTATAGGAATACCGAACTAACTTTTATTTGGTTGTCATCATGAATCAGCATACCTTTTCAGGAGACTTTTTGATATCGCTGAACTATAACTTCGAACCTCGTGCCAACGAGGCCCAGGAGTGTGCTGTGCTCAGATGTCCCGCCGTGTCCCATGCTAGACCCAGCCAAACCATCATGACTTATCATTTTTGTGAACACTTCTTCCTTTTCTGGTGAACATTATCGCAAACTCTTTTTGTAACTTACTAGTAAGGATTGGCAACAGTTTTTTTTAGTATAGGCCCTTTTATTTGACAAGACACTATTCTGACAGCCTTATTATTATTTGATGCTTGTAGCTTGCTCCCTTCTTAGATTTAGGTTTAGATCAGGAATTTATCTTACCCATCATAAAGATCAATAAACACCCCTGATCTGTGATCACTTGTGTCTGTCTTTACTGTTGCCACCGTGAGTTCCTTAGAGCCCTAAGAAGCTCACTCAGTTCTCATACAACAGTGCCTTCTGAAAGGACAGTTTTTCTCTGGCTTTATGTAACTGTGTTAGAACATAGCAGATTTCTTTTCCTCCATAGTTGAGCTCTTGATCAGAACATCATCCACATAGGCTAGGTTTCCCCTTCATTTATTTTGTTTATTTATTTGTAATGCACAGAACGCCGGCAGACATCGGGGCGCAAAAATCTACACGCTCATACGATCAAAAAAGACAGGACAAGTCGGGCACAGCCTAATGTAGAAAGATGTTGAACTCATTGCCAGTGTTTATGTATTCAAAGGAGGTTCGTGTCCACGTGTACTGCTACCCCCAAAGGTAAAGGCAAGCTTGTACCGGTCTTCCCTACTCACGGGTACTGTCCAGTAACCGTTGGCGTACACCTCTGACCGTTGGATCTGTGCCAGCCCTTGATAAATGGAGGGAAATGGACATCTTGACACGTGGACCCATTTGTTCAACTCCCTTAGGTCTGCACATAGTCTTCATTGGCAGTTTGGTTTGAGTATCCCCAGTACTAGGTTGTTGAAGCTAGTGTGGATTGGACGAATTATCAGAAGGGATCCTAAAATCGTAATAATCTCCATAAGTGTCTCCTTGGACGCGAGAGGTAACCAGTATTGTATCACAAATACTGGAGCCATCTCGGGCTCCATGGGTCTGGTGGTTGAATGAATGGATGTGCATCCACAGTCATATGAGTTGTGAAAACCCTAGGGATGTTCTCCCATCCAGACCCCGAGAGTCCTCTATTCAGGTGGCCAGTGGAGGGCCATTGCTTTTGGATCCCAACCCAGGGTGTGGACGAGTGAGGGAGGATCACCTGGGTTGGGGAGTCTGCGGTTGTCTTAGTGGGAAGGCCCAAGGCGAGATGCAGTACTCTGACAGGACAATAGAGGAAGTTCCAGAAGCCTTTATGGCATTTGTTGATTCCCACAACTCTTATTCTGGTGTCATGGCCTTTGATTCTGATCCTATCAGTTATGACCCAAGAGGGAGAAAGGAAGAAGTCAGTGGTCCAAGACAGGGGTGGAAGAAGACCAAATTAAAACAAGAACACAATTCTTGCTTTAAGATTCCTTCACCCTCTACCTTTCCAAGTTAAAAGACAATCAACCCGCAGATATAAAGAGGGCTACTATTCCCTTCAGTAAAGACAGGATCAGAAGATTCTTAATGTCAACTCCCTAGGAACTCAACCTAACCTCCAATCCCATTACACTTCACATTCCTCTCCCTCAGCTTCTGCAAGGCATTTTCAATCACTCCCCATATGCCCCTCCCCATTTACAGCAAATACTGAGATGAGGAGGATACAACTAGGATCAGTGAAGATTACCCATATAAACAACATGGGGAAAGTAAGGGAAACCTACTATAGCAAGAACACAAATTGTCCCACTAATAGAGTCAGGCATTTGGTAATGACCACTCACACCGGACTCCACTTGGCTGTTCCTTCAACTATAAAAGGTGTGGTTTTTCTCAGAGGAGAGAGTGACCTGGGGATGTTGTCTGGACCAGAGAGGCCAAGGAGCAGAGAGCACCGGGAGGAGAACGGTGTGTCAAGACGCTGGCCCAGTGTGTGTGAGGGGCAATAGCATGGCTAGGGAGCCTTGGCTCCAAGGAGCCGGAGTGAGGCAGCCTGCATCCTGCTGTTGGTGTTTGGCAAAATCTTGTTCCCCTGGTGCCTGTCCCAAGGTTGTCCGAGGGGCAGGTGGTGAGACCCTGACATCAACCCTGTGTATCCAGAGAGACCGCTCATCAATGCAACGCTGCCGAGTGGGTTTCATGTCAGTGAGAAACTCTCACTGCTTGCGGTTGATTGGGGCGGAGCAGGAGAAAGACACAGTTTGTTAAGCAGCATGACATGGAAAAGCGAGAGAAAGTTCGTAAAGCAGTGCAGAAGTAAAATAAAGACATTGAAAGTATGCACGGAAAGGTGGCACAGAAGGAAAATAAAGACATTTAAAGTGGGCACATTAAACAGATGCGAGTGTGCACGTTAAAGAAAGGAAAGTGTGTAAAGTGTGCAAGAGTCACAAAACAGAACAAAGCAGAGGAAGGTGCAAGTATGTACGAGAAAGTAAAAGAAACAAAGGAGAGCAAGAAATGGATGCAGGAAGCTCTTGAAGGTGAGAGGTTAAAAGGAAAGAGCAAGGAATAAAGAGGCGCTACAGATTAGAGTGGTCACGTCTAGGAGAAGCAAAGAACCTGGCAGTTTCGAAAGTCTCTGATTGTACCCACATGTGAAATGTGTATGAAAGAATTGGATAAAAAAGCAAAGCTACATCCTGACAAACAGAACTTGTGTTTGAATCCAAGAGGGGCCTAAGCATGGGGAAGGGAAACCTTGAGAGGACTAACAAACTGGAATACCCATCATTTTGTTACAGCTGAACTTGTGTTTGAATCCAAGCAGGACCTGAACTTGGAAAGTGAAACCCTGAGAGGCCTAACAAAGTGCAATACCTGTTATTTTGTGACACTGAAGAAATTGAAACTTGAGGAAGGGAACCCTGAGTGGCCTAACAAAGTTGAATACTTATTGGTTTTGATGCTACATCAGTTAAAGTTTGGGGAAGGGACCCCAAGGAGCTTGCAAAGGAACTGTGTACATTAATTTCTGATTGTGTTTTTGGAACTTGAATAGCTGAAGCTTAGGGAGGGGAATCCCAAGGAACCTAAGACATTTGAAAGTGTAAAACTGTGACAAGAACTGTGGAGAGGGTCTGATGAACAGCCCTTCGTTGATTGAACTCATTTTTGTGAAGCTGACCACCCCACACCTGGTGACAAAGTCACCTGAAACTAACCTTGGTTAACTATTTTCTGTTGAATCACTATTGTTTTCTTTTTCAAAGACTTGCTAACACATTTTTGTAAAGAGTGAGGGCAAGCATAGGTTTAGACACAGACGGATTATTGTTTTGGACTCTTAGACATCGACGGCCCTTAGAAACATCAGTTAAGGGAACCATCCCGTTAGAGTTAGGGCCAGCTAGGCATTACATCAACCTAGGAAACTTAGTAAATAATGGTTTTGAAACTAACATATTTGAGTCTGTGTCTCTCTTGATACCATGCCTGTCTCACAGAGTCCACTGAAAAGATATTTTGGAATTCCACGAAGACCTGCTTCAATTTTTGTTTTGCTCCTTGGTCTCACAGGCATCAGAGAGATTGATCCTTTCCACAACCATTTTCTTGAAACCTGGAAAGACATTGGGCTTGGCAATTTCAGCTGTATCCTCTAGTTGGGTGGAAAGATCTCCTTTGATGGCTCTGACCTGGACAGTAAGTTCCCGGGATTCGACATAGTGGTTCTTAAATCTGAACACTAGCTCCTCCCTGCTGATGTCACAGGTCACCTCTTCCACCCCGTAGGGGCAGGAAGAGTACACCATGAAATTCCCCCTGTGCCTAGTAAAGATCTTTTCTGAAGTAATATCGTTGTTGATGTTGAAACAGTCGTTTGGGATTGGTTCATCACTTCATTACCTAAATCAATAGAATAATGTTGGGTATCAACTGCCATTCCAATAAAGGTGCCTGCGCCCAAAGTGATACTTAGAGGGTTGCTGCAATCCACCAATCTTCAAATGGTGTTGTGTTCTAGGTCTACTAGAGGTGTCGGGTTTAAATACAAACCTTGTTGTTGGAGAAGGGAATTTAAATGCATATGGACGTCCTGATGTTTGAGGTTCTGTCCTCACTTAATATTTAGGAGAATAGTAAATTATTGCACCTGTCCTGGGTTGGTAACCTCTTCTCGTACCTGAACTTCAACCGCATAAGGCAGCAATTGAGCTGACCGGAATGCTTTTTCAGTGTTGTCAAGGCCCATGTGGTTGCCCCTCAGTCGGGACCAGGCTCTATTAATAATTAAGTCCAAATTGATTGCGAATCGGTTGAGAATTTCACTTCCCAGATAAAAGGCAGAAGAGACATTTCTCACGACCCAAACATTATGCTCTATGCTTTTGTTACCAATGAACATTTTTAGCATACACCTGCTAGGCAGGAGATGTTTGGAGTTCCTAGACCTACTTCCTATTTGTCAATCAATTTAAATGTGGGAATGGGCTGATCTTTTGGGTGTTTCCTGAATAATTCTTTCCTGATGAAGCTCCTTCCATTATTAAGACACACTCTGGTGAGCACTGGCTCCTCCCCCTCATTTAAGTGAATGGGGAAAAGCAACTGTTCTCCCTTTTTCTGAATGTTCGTCAGACTCTGAGTGGGTTCTTCCTTGTCAGGTTTCACAGGACTCAAGGTTTCTTCGGACTGGTGTAAAATGTAAGGGTGTTCCCTTGCGGTGTGGATTGGAACTTAAAACTGGGAGAAAGGTTGATTTTCATTAATGGAAAAGGGATCCCATCCCCAGTTTGTTCTCCTACAGAGATGACAGTGATGTCTGGGACTTGGTTATTCTTGAAAAGGTATTCTACTTTTTCAGAAAGTCGATCTATTAAATGACAGGTACCATTCAAGTTTACATTGTTGGTACTTATTTTTAATTTCATAGGCCGGTTAGTCTTGGTCCAGTGGACCTTGTTTACACAGTCGATCACAGGTGATAGCCTCCTCAGGAGATCATTCCCTAGTAAACAAGGTGTGCCCTCTGGAGTCACGACTATCACTGGATGTTTTAATCAGTGATGACCAATTTTGATTTCCAGATCCACAGGCTCTTCGATGGATGCCATTCCCCTTGAAATTTTGGAGTTGTCCGGGAAGTGATGTGAGAGGAATTTGGTGGCCCTCCCCCTGTCCTGAATTTAGTCAGTCAAAGGCCTTAGGGTGGCTTAGGATCCAGTGTCCAACAGAGCTGATAATGCACATTGACCCTGCACCTTGACCGGTGCATAATATCCGCCTTTCTTTCTCTTCCAATGTACAAATAAAGTGTGAGTTATTATGACATCCGTACAGGGACGTCATTTAGGGGTCACCAGAGGTCGCAAGTGCGAACTCTGAGGTCTCCCTTGCGACCTCTGTGGTCTCCCTTGCGACCTCTAAAAAAAAGAAAATTAAATTCTGGAGTGGCTAGCTTTCTTGTTCAGGCCCCTTAAAAAAAGAAGAGAGCCACAAGTGTAACACTTTCAGCACTGAACCTAAATAAGAAAGGATAGGACTGCCAAAAAATGTGTCTTTCTGGAATTCTATACAATAATTGTTAGACTCATTAAAGGTTTATTTCAGGCACACTTCAGGGCGTGGGTCACTGATTTAGTCTGATTTCAAACGCCTCAACTCAGCCTTTCATCCTTCTGAGATCGATAAATGGGTATCAACACAGGTTGGGTGATGTTGGGTGCATATTTCTTTTATGTAAAGCGCTTAAGCTTAAGTGCTATATAATAACACATCATTATCATTTGGTCATGGACGTCTGCTTGCAATCACAGTAATTTGGTAATATGGGCCTATACACACTGATCTTAACGATACATATGGCGATCCATTCAGGTATGAAATTTACATCACATTATAGTGATATCGTAACCATATTTTTCCTAGTGTACAATGCTATGTGATGCCACTTCCTGTTTTGTCAACGGGTGAAAGGTTGTGTTCCATCGCTTCCCACGATATCACTTTGGGGTGGGGTCAAATGACATCACCTCCTGTGATGTCATCAGGGGTCAATGGTCGTGTGATGTCACTTCCGCTACCCCTGGCATTTGGGTGAAATGACTTTCCAGCATCCGTATGGTCATTTTCTTAATATTGAACTTCGACACAGTATGATCTAGGAGAACTTTCCGTGTCGGAGATCGGGAATCTGTGAAGTAAATGTTACAACTAACAATGGACAGATTAGGGGAGTCCTTTTTCTCCTCTGATTCTTTGCTGTCCCCCTTTTCCTGGGGGCAGTTTACAGAACTTGTTTGGGTGAAGGACAGCTTCTATTCTATCTGGCTCACATTTTGGGGGTTAAATATTTTCTTGTTCTGGCCCGGTCTCCATACTTACCCTCTCCCACTCAGGGTCTTTTGGGGCCCATTTTCCTTTGGGAGGGATCCCCCTGTTTTTGAAAGATAAATTATGCTCACCTGAAACCTCTGGGTACTCTTCTCTTCCAAGAGTATGATCTTGATCTCCTCCACAAAGTGGGTTCCTCTTTGGCCTCTCCTAATTACCCTTTGCATTCTAACATTTCGGGGGTAGAAGAGACACTTTCATGATGAGAGATTTGGAGCATCAGATATGGGTGTTGGGGAATGCTTGGAAGCAGGATTAAGGTGAGGGTTGGACTGAGCCCTCAGCATGTACCCCAGATCATCTGTCAGTTGTTGTAGCTGTCGCTCCATCTGCAAGACCTTTTCTGGGTCGTACAGAGGTCTCGAGTCATACCTCTACCTTCTCCCGCAGTAGCTCGGGTACTGGAAATTTCCCACATATTTCTCTGTGCTGAATCTCCCATCTCTCTGGTTCAGGGATTTATTGTCCTGGAACCTGGGAGATAGAGAATTATTTTGGAAATTCTGAAATTCTGGTCCGGTGGATATCTGGGGAAAAAGTTCAGATTGGGAGGTGGAGTGAAACTTCTCTTCTGAGGGAAGTTTGGTGGGACAGTACTTAACTGATTGGTTGGGCCAGGAGAGTGTATACATACCCAGGATTGGTTTCATATGCTTGCACCCAGGGCTTATATAGGTAGCAGTGTCAGAGGGGTCATTGGTCTGAGATCCTGCCTGACAATCCTTCGATTGGGCTGGGTCTGATGATCTCCTCTGCCTTTCATTCTGCTTGTTGGCAGTGGAGTGTTTTTTTTACGCCCCCCCCCTCTCCAGATCCAATGGAGGGGTAGTTTTCACCTCTGTCACCTTTGCAGAAGCGGGGTGTTAGATGGTTTGGGGGAGGTTTTACTCTCATTCGGCTTCTGGACCTCATAGATCATGATTGCCTGTTCAATCACCTGATCTATTTCTTTTCTTGTTACACTGTTTCATTGCGCGTGTGTGTACGAGAGTCTGCAGATATTTTAAAAACATGTTTTGCAAGTGTGCTGTTAGGGTGGACCTCCAGGTCTGGTTGAGCCACTTTGGGGGCCCTTTGGAGTGAGTCTGTGGAAGGCCTAACTCCTTCCTTCAGTCCTAATCAAGAATGCCGGTCCACACAAGAGGCAAGGAATACTGCGTTTTATTATAACAAACACGCCACAGGGATCACATACATGGAAGAACATCCACAGAGCTCTCAAAGGACCCTGGCTCGCAGGCCAGTTTTGTTAGCATCTGACGTCACAATTGGCGTCATCTTTGGGAAACATCTCAAAAACCTATCCTAACTCGGGATAGGCTGTTGAGTAGTAGGTCACATATGGAAACATATAGAGGTGCTATGTCATTGGCCTATGTAGTGTCAGGTGGTAAGTTTAGCCATTCCCCAGAAGTTGCTACAACAAAGTTGCTACATTGAGTAAGCCCCGTGATTGGTTGGTGACCCCCACTGTGTACCCGAGAGTCCTTGGCCATGATTTGATGAGCCATGAGCCCCCGAGCCTGGGACTGACTCCGTTACCAGCCGTGGAACACCTGTGAACAGTGTCTTGCATAATTATGTATCCGTAAAATGCAACTTTGTGTCAGTGTCATGGCGGTGTACAGCCCATAGCCGTACTGAGCACGCTCCAATTCCCAAAGCAGTACGGTAGCATACTTGTACCAATATTGTTGCAGCTATTGTCTAGACGGCGGAACAGGTTGCTCTTCTCAGGACGTACTTTTGGCAGCCCCTCAACCCGGCCTGGTCACATGCATGGAGACCATAGTTGCGAGCCCAGGAGCTCTGAATTATTCTGTATTTCGTGGGAGCACTCGCTTCTCCTGTAGCTGGTGGTACTTAAGTTCAGAGTGAAGAATGTCATTTGTAACATTGCGATCTTGGTGGTGGCTTAGCTGCTGCCACAGTAGTCCTGCTATGCATGATCCGTGAGGCTTGCGGTCCTGTTTCTAGACCGATCACGGACTGCTATATTTATTGAGCCATGTTCCGGCTTCTACTACATATGCCTTCTAAATAGTCTAGAAGTTAGTGCCTTATGGCTGTCAGGTCCCTTGGGTGTTCCTGTCCCACCACAGGGTTATTTGCATATGAGCATCTGCAAGCATGTATACAAACTCTTCTTTCTTCTTGCGTTACTGCGATGCTGTAGCAGGCCTAAAATAATAACCGTGCAATCGCTATGTATATGTCACTGTCCTCTAGCTATACAGCTGTGTACCAGTATTCTTCGTTTTGTTTAATGTGTGTGTGTGTCCAAAGTGTGCGGATGGCATGTGTGCTTCATATCTGATGTGGCTAAGTCGTTGTGGCATCTCTAACGACAAGTCGCTTGGTGTCTTGCTGTTCAGTCGAGTCTGCCCATGTAACTGTTTCCAGCTCCATCTTGTGTCTCTACGTTTGCCCTGGGCAGAATTCGTGCTACTGCTGGATTATAAGGTATGCTGGGCGGGTAACTCTCATGATAATTGTCCATCGTGGGAGCAGTTGGAATGGGTGCACGATTTATGATGGACGGCCATATTGCCGCAGATTCTTCTTCCGGTTCAAGGGTCTTCCGGACAGAGGGCATGTTCTGATTATTCCTCTCAGTGCTGCTTTATTTTAGGATAAACATTTGATCTATTTTAGAAATCTTTGTGTTTTCGTGTGTTTATAAATTGAAGCTTTTAACGTATTTGTAAACGCTGTACAACACTCTTTTTAGAGCTTGGGCAACTCTGAGGATACATTCCATGGGAACTACATCCTCCAGCAGTTCTGAGTCCTCGAGACTACATATTTACAGTTCAGGTATGAGAGCGCCGGCGCGAGGAAGGCAAGCCAGTCTTTGCCAGATATTTAAACAGCTGCTCCCTCCCGCAGTGCTATTTCATTTCTTGTTAACTGTTTCATTGCGCGTGTGTGTACGAGAGTGTGCGGATATTACAATTATTTTTTGCAAGTGTGCTTATTTATTTCTAAACTGTATTTTAGGATAAACATTTGATCCCATTTTAGAAATCTTTGTGTTTTTGTGGGTTTATAAATTGAATCTTTTAACTTATTTTTAAACAGCATACAACACTCTTTTTAGAGTTTAGGCAACTCTGTGGTAACATTCTGTGGGAACTATGCCCTCAGCTGTTCTGTAGTCCTCGAGACTACATATTTGTCATTCAGGTGCAAAAGCACCGGCACCAGGGAGGCACGCTGGTCTTTTCCAGACATTAAAACAGCTGCTCCCTCCTGCAATGCTATTTCTTTTCTTGTTTCACTGTTTCATTGTGCGTGTGTGTACGAGATTGTGCAGATATTTTTATTTTTTTGGTGCAAGTGTGCTGCTTTATTTCTAAACTGTATTTTAGTAATCTTTATGTTTTTGTGTGTTTATAAATTGAAGTTTTTCACTTATTTGTTATGGCCGTACTACACTCTTTTTAGAGCTTAGGCAACTCTGTGGTTACATTCCGTGGAAACTATGTCCCCCAGCAGTTCTGTAGTCCTTGAGACTACATATTTGCAGTTCAGGCGCGAGAGCGCAGGCACGAGGGAGGCAAACCGGTCTTTGCCGGTCCGTGACAGACACAAATGCACCGGTCACACCCCGGTAAGCTTGTCTGCTTACCTCCTTTTGCCTGTATTTTAACACGCCCTTGGGCATGAGGGTGTATACAATGAATGCTGATGACTTAGGTTCCTTGACATAAAAAACTGTCCCATACCCAGAGACAGCTCCGTTCATGGCATTCCAAATGGTACTAATACGAGTTTGAGAGCACTGCTACTCAACACTAGATCAATGGTTAAACATGCAGTTGAAATAGCAGAGTATATATTAGACCGGGACATAGATATCTGCGCCTTGACGGAGACTTGGCTCCATGAGGCTGCTGGCCCTTCATTGGCCCTACCCACCCCCAAAGATGACTCCATGTTACGTGTTAACACAGAGAATCAAGGGAGCAGGGAGAGGCAATAATGTTAAATGTTAATTGTTAAAGGTAATTGTACTGCGCACCGTCACCAACAGAGTTGGTCCCCATGCGCATATGTAAGAACAGTCTGGATATATGGAAAGCTGATGTTCAAGGCACTAGTGGTTGTGAGACACTGTACTTCAAAGTCAGAAAAGATGCATCCACCACAGTGAAGATGCTACTGATTTACCGTCCCCCAAATATCATGCCAGAATTGTCTCACATGTGAACATCCTGGGTTTAGCTCAACTTAAGGATGCCGCCAAATGGCTGGTTATGGGTGACCTCAATCTTTGGAAGGACGACCCTAAGGATCTGGCAGCTGGGGAACTTTTATGTTTATGAATACTCTGGACTTCCAACAACACATAGATAGACAAACCCATGCATAGTAAGGGCCATATGTTGGATTGATTTTTTTTCACTTAATACCAAGGTTAACAAACCAGACAGCTCTTTATGCCCCGGTCTGGTCACTTTTTTATTGAATGTAGTATAAGTACTTTCAATGCGTGCAAAAAGAGCATAGTGAAACCAAAAGTGGATTATTTCCTGAAATATAAAGAGGATCAACCAGCAGTCAATGAAGGAATGGATCCTTCCCATGTCCCAGACGAATCTGTTGTCTTCTGTGACTGTCGAAGGCATGACTGACTCCTTCCTGGACGTTGTCGCCTAAGCTATTAATACTCTAGCCGCTTTAAAAAACAGGAAGGTGATTAACCATCCCAGAAATACTTGGTTCTCAAATGACCTCAAAATGTTAAGAGTGGCTAAGAGAAAATCATTCTATCAGTGGAAAAATTCCAAAGATGAGAACGATAGGCTATCTTATCAAGAGGCGGCCAGGAAATTTTAACTGGCTATTATTAGAGCAAAAAAAGATTCTTATGAAGTACGTATAGAGAATGCCCAATATGACTATAAAGAAATCTTTGTTATCCTTAAAGAATTAGAGAAAGTAAACGTTACATCCCAAGAACCCATTTGTAAAGATCAGGAGTGGTGTGTGCACATTCAAGATGCTTTGGTGAATAAAACGGAAAAGATTAAAAGTGGTATCTAACAAGCCTAAATAATGCTGCCTGTTAAACCCGTAAAAGTTGTCAAATGAAAGCCCCTCTCTATTGCAGACTACTCCAAAGTTTAACTTCAGGAGTATTACCGAAGATGAGCTTTGTATCATCTTGGCCAAACTCAAACCATCCACCTGCAAGGGGGATGTGTTTCCAGCCTTAGCCATTAAGGCCTGTTCAGAGCTTTTGATTAGCTCTGTTATGAAAATTGAGAACACATCCTTCAAAGAAGGACGGGTGCCCACAAGATTGCAGTGCTCCTGGATCACTGCATTGTTAAAAAAAAACGGGTCAGTATCCTAAAATTGCAATGAACTATCGGCCTATATCCAACTTGCCTTGCATATTGAAGATTATGGATAGAGTGGCCTACGAACAACTATTGAGCCACATAAAAGATCATCCAATTCTGAATGGGGGACAGTCAGGCTTTAGACCAGGTTTTGGCAATGAATCTGCTTTGCTGGAACTAAAGTCCAATATGATGGCTAATATCAATGACGGGGAAACTATGCTGTTGATGTCTTTGGATCTATCAGCCGCTTTTGATTTAGTGGATCACCCTCTCCTTCTGACTAGATTACAGGAGGTGGCTAATTTTAGTGCTCAAGTGAGGGAGTGGATGCAGTCCTTTCTAAGTAATAGGACTATGTGGGTCTGCAGTAAGCAAGCAGAAGCTGATCCAGTTCCACTTTTCTATGGTGTGCCCCAGGGGGCTTCTCTATCCTCCGTTTTGTACAATGGGCCTCATTAGGACCCAGGCGGTAAGGGGTTTACGGCGGCGTAAACAGCGCCGACCCTTACCGCCTGATTCCGAGGTCCCTTAGCGCCATGGCGGATTTAACACCTGCTTTTAGCAGGTGTTAAAATCCATGGCGCTAAGGGACCATGTTGTTAATTACGCCACCGTAATTTACGGTGGCGTAATTAACGCCTTCCCCACTCCCATTATGCCCTATGGGGCAAAAATGGGAATGGGGAAGGGTAAATGGGTTAATGGGGTCTTACCGCCCCGCCAACCTCGGAATGGGGCGGTAAGTCCGCCAACCACCATGGCGTAAACGTAGTTTACGCCATGGCGGTAAAGGTACGGCCCAGGCGGTAACTTACCGCCTGGGTCGTAATGAGGCCCAATATCTTTACAGCCCCACTCTTCCAACTAATTGAGGAGAAAAAGATATGCTTCTCAAACTATGCAGACAATATACAATGCCTCATTCCCCTGTCAGGCATATATGAGAAAGACGCCATAGCAGTGTTAGAAATCTATGAACTCATACATGAGTGGATGGATATGAGTGGGCTGGCCTTGAACCACAAAGAAACTGAACTTATGATTGTCGGTTCTAGGCCCAGACTACTTACGCTCAATGGGGAATCTGACTCCTTCCACATTGCGACACATGGTATCCTCACTAAAGGGAAAATAAAAATAACGGGGGGCTCATTAGGAGTTCCCTCCAGGAACCCAGGCCCGGACCTTCCCCATTCCCATCTGAGCTCCCCTAGGGCTCAATGGGAATGGGAGAGGGTGCAAACAACAGGCCGATTACGAGCAGCCCGTTGTTTGCTCCCTCTTCCCCTCGTGGGACCCGGTAAGGATGCCTGGTTTGACTAGGCGTTACTTACCGGGTCCCGCGAGGGGAGCTTGTAATGAGGCGGAACGGGTTTAACGGGTCCGCCTCCTTTAGCAGAGCCCGTTAACCCATTCCGCCTCACTTGTAATGAGGCCCCGGGAGTGTTATTTGATCAGTCATTAAATATGACAGCTCAGGTTGGCAGTTTTGTCTCAGCATTGGCCTATTATATATGACTCCTCTGGCACATTCGCCCATTTCTCTCCCAAAAGTGCTGCAAAATGATTGTCCGAGCTATTATCTCTTTGAAAAGCTACTATTGCAGCTCCTTCCTTGTAGGGGTGGGAAAAAGAGAACTGGCCAAACTTCAAGTAGTGCAAAATAACAATATTAGAGCAATCATGGGGATGTGGAAACACGAGCATGTGTCAGAGGTGTGGAGAGCCTGCACTGGCTGCCTATTGCTGCTAGGATAGACTTCAGGCTACTTAGAATTATTTGCAAATATTTGGTAGGGCTCTTTCCGGAATATGTAGCATGCAGACTTAAAAACAAACTTGAAGTACACTCCTTGCGCTCAAGTAGTGCAAAACTGTTGTAAATTCTCCGTTTAATTAGTACAAAAAAAAGGGTCTTTTTGGGTGGCTGCACCCACTAAGTGGAATGCTCTCCAATCGAGCTAAGAATTTGCCTCTCTCTCTGTAGTGTTTTCAGCTCGTAACATACCTTTTTAGATAAGATTCTGTGCGTGGCACGACTCGTTCAATTTTCTAAACACCCCTTTCCTCTGGGCCACTTTGGTTGCGCCTTATAAATAATCTAAAGTCATGCGCTCATTAAAATCACACACCAACGGAGTCATTATGTATTTAGGGAGTGCATCAAAATATGTAGTTCTGAACTCCCTATTTGTGTTCACCAGCCAGGAAGGCAGAGTAAATGCCTGCATCACCTTCTGCACAAACTCCCTAGGCGCCTGATCCTCCCCACATTACAAATTATATGCAGCCTTACGAGCCTCTTGTGGGTTCTATATGTGGAAAAATGCTTCAAAATGGCTGTCTTATGGGTGGACCATTTATGATGATTCTGGTCCTCCAGTCCCGAAAAGAAACTGGAGTACTCAGGAGAGAACATCCATTTCACAAACTCCATACAGTTTACATCATTTTAATTCCAAATGAGGATATCATTTGTTCATGTAATTTTAGATGTTCCCACACTGAATACTTACACGTTTTTATGGTATGGGGTCACAAGGCTCTTCATGGCCTTGATCTGTCTAATTGGGTCTTTGACACAAACCTTTCTTTGTTTCCCTGTTTTCCTTTTTCTCACCCAGTCCATTCACCTTCTAATTCAGAGCTTCTATTGGTACGCCATTCTCTCTTTTCTAGGCACTCCCTATCTCTATGAGACTGCAAATACCTCCCAGAACCACTGGGTCTGGACTCCTCTTGGCTGTGCCGTTGTTAATTATCAGGGTTATTTCCACTGTAGTCACCTTTTGGCACAGGATAATACTCAGTCTCTTCCTCAGACTGACTGAACTCCATATGAAATTCACCCCTTCCCCTGAATGTAAGGAGTTTTTTAATATGCCCCTCCAGGGCTGAAGATTTGAATGTTCTTCTCCGGTGAAGCGAACTCAGTGGTCTCTCTGCAATCTGGGAGTTTTCATTGTCTGCAGTGCTCACTAGATTTTAACTTCCGAGGACACACTGGTCCGGCAACCTTCCCTTCTGTCTGATAGAGGTAAGTATTTCTTAATCTCAGATAAGGATTGGCCTTCTGGATCAGTTTGGCTAGGCCTGGGTAAGTCTAGGTACCTCATGTTTCCTCGGGCTTTATAGGTGGAAAACATGAGGTCAGTCGCAATCCGCCCATAGGAAGTTGTGGTTAACTGGCATGAGGTTCCTGAGGAGGGCATCACCCCTGGATCAGAGGACCCTTCCCCATATCCTGATTGGTCAGGGTGCCTCACTGCCTGTTTGTAATTTTCAATTTCATTTGCCAAACTCTCACAACCGCTTCTATCTGTCCTTATTTCCTTATGATGTTCAGAGAGCTGGCTTTTAAACTCCAAGACCAGGGCCTGATTGGCCTCGAGCACTTTACTCTGGCCCATTAATCCATCTTTCAGTTCCCTGATTTTATTCTGACTTGGCTCATTTTCAGTTTGTGCGGCCTGTAATGTGCGTGAATATTCAAAGCTGTTTGCTTTCAAAATACCAATCTCTTTCTCTTGCACGTTTCTACACTGCATTGCCTGTAACAGGTCAGCTTCCACTTGCCTCACTTGCTCCATGAGTTCTATATTTTATTGCCTATGTCCAATCAGTTCCTGAGAACCTGACTGACTCTTTTCTGCATTTGTTTTCAACTGATGCACCTCCTGTGCAAGGAAACTATTTTCCTGGTTCAAGAGGTCTTTTTCCTTCACTAGTTGAATTTTCTGTTCTTTTAAAATATGTACCTGCTAATGCATCTGATCAAAGTAATTTTGGGAATCAAACCCATCTATAATTAACTGAATGTTTTCATTTTCAACTCCTTTATTTGTAATTGAAATGCCATAATGTCATCTAACAGCCCTCTATTATAAATATTCTTCATCATTTACCTTATGTTGCAGTGTGCTCACAGTCATTTTGCAGGGCAGGAGATTGTGTTTCACGCTCTGCATTCTCTTGCTGCTGGGTTTTAAAATCATGTTTTAGTTGTTCCATGAGGCTTTCTTGTTTTAGCTCAAACTCATGGCTCTGCTGTACTTGATCTTCTAACTATTTAAGTTCTTCTGCACCTCATTTAGAATCTCAGTCTGACTCCGGGCACAGGACTCACTGTTCTGCACTCGCTCTTACACTAACTGCAAGTGAAAGTATAGATAAGCTGTGAGCAGAGCCATTTGACTCCGTTCTTCAGCATTTCGGGTCATATATAATGCCTCTAATGCTTCGTGCCATATCCCACCTTTACACTAGATGTAAATTCCATCTGATGTAACATGTTGCATCATTTTAGCTTGCCAGCTTCCTCAATAGACTTCTGTCCACTCACCACAAATCAACAGCTTAGGAAGGAAGTGTCTCCTGCTATCATCTAATTCAATTGTATTCATTTTTAAAAATTGCAATTTTTGTAGAATTTTCTTTGCAAAGGGGCAAAAATCACCCGGTTCCCACTTAATTTCCACTCACAATGCCAAATCAAAATCACTTTTTTGTCCATCTTAATTTTTCATATATACATCCCCCTGGAACTTAGGGGTCAAGTCCTTGTAGCACTTTAACAAGGCAAGGATGACTTTCCCTCCACCTTAATACAATTATAATCAAAATGTTTAGTATGTCACAATGCACTTGTCATGAGTCATAAATAGTCAGCCAAATCCTGGCCAAGAGCCCCCAATTTGTAATGGTTTATGGAGAGGCCACCCTCAACACAGGGAGTTCCTTTCCTCCTCAATCCTAGGTGTCACACAATAAACGGTTTAATGTCAGTTCTTAATCAGCCCTATTTCTGACACATGGCATACCCCTTGGATATCTCCCCTGAGCTACCAATGTGCCAAGAACCAGGCCGGTCTACGGGAACTATATTTGTATTTATTGGGATGATAGGTAATAGAAAATCGCACTAAAATGTCACACACCATTTTATCCGTGGCACAACACAATACACGTCTCTCTACATAAATAACTCACACAATTTGGTTGGGAAAACTCAAATTGCAATATTTTACTTTATACAAATTCATAATACGTGATCATCAACACTGGTCCCTGAATAACATCACTTTACATGTGCAATGCTGTACAATTTTGGTTTCCTGTGCACTTAAAAGACTAGCCGTGAATAAACACAGGATGATTAAGCAATGAGTTTTTCACGACCCCCCCTACTTTGGTCTATGTTGGGTAAGTCGGAGAGAAAAATTGGGATGATTTAAGAATTTGTGATTTCAGACCTCCATCCACTTAAAGGTCAGTGTTGGGTAAGCTGGACCCATAGGATTACTCAATTAAAATACAGTCTATAGTTTTCAGGGCACACTTAGCTTTGTTAATTTCAAATTTTAACAAAAATCACCCTGTGGTGTTCCGCCAAGGGGAATTAATTAAATTAATATTTTTAGTTAAATAGGCTAGGGGTCTACACAGTTTTGCTCCTGCACACATTAAAGGGAAATGATTTAAGGCCAGCAGATTCCCCCACCTTTGGGTTGCAAAGGGTTCAAGTCTACTTACACTGAAAACCTCTGTTTAAAGGTCATGAAAGCCAGTTGCATTTCAGGACCCTCTGGAAGGACAGGGCAGGGGCCACTCCACTCTCAATGATGGTCTCCAGCTCTCCACATTTATATATTTTCTGATTCAGCTAAATCATAGAGAATTTATTTAAATGACAGCTGGTTCCACACCATGGCTGTTTGGCAATTTTCCGTCATTTTTACAAAAAGCATAATAGTTAGAAACATATAGTTTACTCCCCACATTCCTAATTTTACCATCCACCAGTTTGCCAACTTTCAAATGCGGAGCATGTTCAGAGCAGCCAGGGACACCTTTTAGCTCGCCATTACAATTCCCTAAGTCGCAGGTGGATTAATTTTATTTCAACAACATCGCCTGGAACTTACCTAAAAAAATAACACATCAATCAAGGAAGTACAACTTTTGGTTGATGAGAAAAATGCCTAAATGATAATAGTCATTTTAAATTAATTGGAAATCTTTAGGTTATGCAAACTGGAGCCCTCATTTCCCCAGCGATTTGCCTCTCTTGGCCAGTGTTTTTATTAGTCTCTATGTTGTTTGACGTTATTAGGCTGAAGATCGTAAATGGGGGATGCATGTGCTACACAGAGATCCCCACTGCAGACATCTGGCATCCTGTCCTCTTATCTGAAGGGAACCACCTTTTGATCTGAAAAGCCTCTATTTTCCTGTATTTTAGCAAAGTAAAGCCTTGATTGCAGCCCCTGTGTTCACACCTATGGCCTATATTCCGGTCATGCACCCACTAGGCCATTTGCCCTGCAAAAAAATGAGCTTTCAGAGAATCCATGTCTGGGAGACACTTGGTCTTCAACACCTTTCAGGTAGGCCACACTTTATTGTTGTTGTAAACAGTTGAGATGCACAAATCAGGCTTTCAGTGGGGGAAGTCCTTTGTGAAGTTTGCCCAGAGTCTCACCATTTCTCCTTGGCTGAAAGGAACTCACATATTGCATTTTCTAACATCAGCCTTGATTCTTGGACATACTGTGTGGTTTACTGATATGGGTTCACTTTGCTTTTGCATTAATGGATTTCTTCTTTCTTTTCACACAGCATTGTTTTTCTTAAAGATGACAGCTGAAAGTACAGGGTTGTTTCTTTCAGTCATTAATAAAATACACTTGTAAATCTCTGCTGTTCGTTTTTTTTGCTGAACAGTGGGTCTGAATTCTCACAGTGCACTGCCCTTTGATGGGTGACAGTTTCCATGAAAAATGCTGAATTCATGTGTCAGCCATCAATGTGATGTGCTTTTCCAATCTGCACCCGCATTACATTTTTGTTTTGGCTTTCTCTGGATTTCAACTGCAGAAAGACACCCCTATAGTCTGCCTAAATAGACCTCTTTTCAGCATACAGGTTTCTGAATACTGGCAGGTCCTTTTCCCATGGGTCCCTTCAGCTTCATTGGTTTGGGCCTATGATTACACCCCACACCAAGTTCTCTCAGTAATAATGTGGCAAAAACCTTTGCTGACCATGTCCAACAAGGTCATTAGTATATATTTATTAGGGCTTTCTCTTGCCAAGATCTCTGAATCTCATTATTTTCCCTTATGTTCGTAATTCTGCAATGAACTGACTATATAGCCCTGACACTGAATTAAGGGTGCAAAACACATATAACTACCTCTAACTTAATGCTTTAGTAATGTGCCGTTTTATTGTTCATTTCATTCTGTCATCACCACCTGATGAAGAGTCTAGTTGACTTTGGAGGCTAATGCATTCTCCCATCTAAGCATAACATTTCCAGTTAGTCCAATCAATGGTTTCAAATTCTGCGCTGCGTATGCTTATACAGTCTCATACTGCCACAGATTGGGCACAGCTGGCATGGAACTGTGTTTATAGAATGGCATGCTGATATATATTGAGCACAACTGGCTTGAATATGTGTTCATACGGTGGCAAATGTGGCTCTACCAATGTTTTGGACTGCAGCCCCCATCTGCCCTAGCCAGTACAGTCAATCATGAAGGATTATGGGAGTTGCAGTTCAAAATATCTTGAGAGCCACAGGTTGCAGACGCTTTCCAGGCATATGACTCTTCTAGTTACCAGTCGGGTTGCGCTCTCCTCCACATACTCTGAATTTCACTTCTTCCGGAAACCAAGCATATTTGTCTGAGCCGCTTCAGGTTTGTATTTCAGTATCTACAAACGATAGAGAAGCTGATATTTTTAATAATTCATAATATGAGCAGTACCAAAAGCAGAACAGTGAAACAGTCATAACGAACAATGTGATGCTGTTAAGTTAAATAATGCTTGTCACAGACTGACTATTGTGCAGGGCACTGTAAGCAAATACCCCATTTTCCTCTCATGCTTCTATTTTCGAGTTACGAAATGTAAACTTATTCAGTGACCATTGGGGCATGGGTCAACCCAGAATAGCCTGAAGAACCATTAAAATATTATATTACTTATTCTTTCCCCAATGTAATGCATTCCGCAGAAGGCATGTTGGCAGGCTGCATAGAACATTTTTGTGTAATGCCCTCTTGCTTGTCTCTAAAAATACCTCGATTACCCCATCCATTTCGGCTCTCACCTCTCCCGCGCCCCTCCTCCGCACAGCTTTTCGTAGCCATACAAAGCCTCGACACGTCCAGAACATTCCTTTTCTGGAACGTTTTCTGAAATGCAACGCTTTGTGCTACTTGGATAACAAAGACTCCTGCTCTATCATTCCTCTGCAGCCCTCCGCTCTACACAACAATTACGGGAGAAAACGTGAAGGCAGCAGAGAGAAGAAGCCGATGCAACGGCAGTGGTAATCGAGCCAAGGGTAATCGAGCAACCGCCATGTTTAGTCAGCAACTGTGTGGTGGGAAACTTAGGGGTTCATTTTTCAAAAAGTGGAAGTTATGTGCATCGGAAGACCAAAGAATATCACTTTTGTACTGTTTGAACCTCTTCATACAATTTTCCACATGCACAGAACTGAGTGGAAACTGCCTTTCCTCTTTCATTTTTTATCTGCGCTTTGTGTAAAATGCAAACGCTGTTAGCAAATTATGCTTTGCAGATGGCATTTAGATTCCTATGAAATCCACCTGCTTTTTGCAGGTGCAAAATGCAGGCTGATTGCATAATCATAATGCATATTATTGCATAATAAGCCATCAGTTTTACACCTGTCATGATTGTGTAAATCAAGATGCTTATGCAGGCGGAGTGGGAATGAGGAGGAGGAAATCTGTTCCCCCCCCCCCAGTCTCCTACTTCGCCTGCCAAAGAGTTTTAAAATGTCCAGGAGGAGAAAAATAAGTGTAATGAGTGGCGTAAGCCTTTTACACCATGGGGCTCATGTTGGGCAGGGGCGTAACCTTAACGGGAGGCGTAAAAGCTTATCCCTTCCATTAATGCCACGCCCCATTTCATTGATTTGTATGGCATAGTGGAGGGGCGATACTCAACTTGCATTTCTGCTGCCACCCTTCCACTCCACCATACAAATCATCCAGCATTTGCGCCAACATGCAATTTCATACCGGTGCAAATGTTGGGGAAACCTAGGGGGTGCAACGGCACTAAGCACCAGCATAAAGCAGACGGAAACCATAGGGATCCATTGTTAATGCTGCCCACCATGCTCACATGGTAGATAGCCTGTTCAATGAAATGCTTCCTACCATGCTCACATGGCAGGATGCGTTTACAATTAAACACTGAAGAGTTTACTAATTTGCACGGCAGAGTGCAAATGCCACCTTTAGCCCTGCACATTTGTACTCTGCAGAGGCATAGCCAAGATTGTCTAGCAAATGGGGCCTGAAGCTAATGTAGTTGGGCCCACTGCACTGACAAAAATATCTGTAAATGCCCACACAGCGCGGCTGAGTGGGCATTTACATATTTTGGGTCGGCCTTGCCCCTCAGGCCCTACCCTGCATACGCCTCTGGTACTCTGCCGTGTAAATGACAACAATTTGGTATCAGGGACCTCGCTACGCCTGAGTGCAAACGTACCAGGTGCCCACCATCAAATTAGGAATTTATATAAAATGAGCCACCCTGTCTTGACACATGTTTTACGACAACACTACATTAAGAAAGAACTATTTCCAAAATCTTTTCATAACAAGCAGCGGTTTATCATAGGTGATTGCGGCATAGAACTCAATAACCATTTGTGGTGCAGAGTGCCATTCACACATGACACTTCCTTACGAAATATGCCGTAACATGAAAGTAAATTGTTCTTTGCGGCTCCTTTGTGGATGCCACCAGCATTTTGATAATTCATATTCCATTAGCTCTTTTAAATGCAGTTCTTAGTCATTGCTAATGGAGATGCTGCATTGGGAGTCAAATTGCAGCAATTGCAGAATACTAAATGTTCTTTCAACTTTTCCTTAATTTGCCATTTTACTTGCCTTTTCAACATTCGGGGTTTACTGGCATTGTACGGAAATCGAGCATGCCCAATTCGTGAAAATCATATGCCTAATTTGTAAAAATTGTGAAAAATACAATATTCTAAATCTTATGTTAAAAACTTTTCAAAGCTGGACATTTGCAGAAAAATCAGCAAAATATATATAATACTAGAGTTGTATTCTTGTTGCAACAGATTGCAATGTTTAGATTTGAGTGCAAGAGCTGCCGCTCACAATCGCTCACTCTTCTTGTGCTCCTCTTGCTCTCTCTGCACATGCGCTGACCATGGGATGCGTGGCTATGTCATGCATGTTTGGGAGAAATGTACAAGGAAGGAACGAGATGACATGCCCCTGCAGAGAGACATGGTATGATGAGGATGCTGCTCCAACTCCGATCCTTCACTATCGAAATCAATATAGTTAATTTGTACCCGGGAAAGGATGTCTGACCAATCAGAATCCACCTTTCCCAGGGGCGATTCTGCATTCACCGCCCACGGCGGTTAGGAAAAAAAGCACAAAACAATGGCTGCCGCTATTTAAATAGAAAAGGGACTAGGTCCCTTTCTGGATGACGGCGGCCGTTTTGGAACAGGTTTTCCATGGCTGCCATCATTCAAAAAGGTACCTAGTCCATTTTCTATCTTTATGGTGACAGCCATTTTCTTGTCAATTATTTCCCATTCCGGCGGGATATGGCCTTCCGCAGGGTTCATCTCCCATCGGAAGGGAACAAAATAAAAACGATTTCACCCCGGTAAATCCTGAGGTGCGAATGGCTTTCACGCCACGGCTTGGGGGCGTGAAAGTCATAGATGCACTCAATTTGATTACATAGTGATCTTCTTCCTAGTTGGGAGTTTGTCCTCTTCCATTGGCACATATCGTTGTTAATGTTATGTTAAAGGTTCTTATAGCACGCAATGTCATCATATGTGTAGTCCCCTGGTGCCCAGGCGGATCTGTAAAGCAAGAGGGTAAGGGGGTTGTAAGTTAGTAGGACTGAGCAGGGGGAAAGAGCAAGAGAGCTGTGATGTGCTTTTGGCAGCTCCAGTTCAGTTTACACCGGTCACTGAGTGTAGGTGTGATTTTTTGTCAGTAGACGTCATGTACTGTTGAGCGAGGCTATGTGTGCTTTGTTTCCTAGCTGTAGGTAGTATCTCCAGGCTTCGTTGCCGTGAATCGTTTAGGGTTGAGCCCATAATGTTGTTGTTTATAGGGTCATCTTATGTTGAGCATGATCGTGGCTGTGTATGCTGAGATGAACATCCAGTTGTGGTGTGGCTTCTGAAATCAGGTGGATTGGGAGCTTAGGATCAATGCTGAGTTAAGTTTTCAAATTCATACTGAATGCCCTGTGTTCTGTATTTTGCAATTGTCTCCTGTTCTTACTGGGATGTACTTGAAGGCCCTTATTGTGTATAGCAGCCTGCCTAGATTCCACACCTTTTCCTCTTCCACAACAATAACATTTAGTAGTGCTTTTTGCACTTGCACAGTTGCACTGTATTTGGAAATCTTGACCTTCAGTGGCAGTTTGATTTTTACCTAATCGCAAACAGCTATGGGCCAGAGTGTAGCTGAATTCCTGACATTGTGCGGGTTAGCTTGTTGAGTGTGGGTTGCCGCAATCCCTCATTGCACAGCAGGCATGTCAATTGGTCGCTGATGTGTTTCTGCATTGGTTCATGCTGGGTTCATTTGGTGTTGTCCATTGTAGAATGTTCTCTTAACCTTTGGTCAGTATGATGGCAGTAAGTATTGGATGCTCTTGCCTTCCATAGAGCGTCATCCAGGTCTCTACTTGCATATTCTACCTGACCAGTCCCACGCGAGTGGCACAATTTAAACTGACGTGTTTTATGGAGTTTCTCTGGAGGAAATAGGGCTCTGAGACAGTGTACTGCAGAAAGCCTTCTCTATGGTATACCTCCATGCACACGTTGATAGTGGTAGTTGTGGTGATGGTTTGTAGATCATGCTCTTCCATCCAAACGGTTGTCGATTGGCATGTACTCAAAAGGGCCTATAATGCCCTTGGAATTTCACCATCCATACATGGCCACCTGTACCATCTATACAGCGGGATACTTAAGTGACCATCACATCTAGGAGGAGGAGGGTGTTTTGTAATGACGTGAGTTGTATCAGGAAGCCATTCCTCTGTGATTTCAGGTGCTCCTTTCCAGCAGGATTGCAGGCCATGGTCACCATCCGTATCAGCTGATGTTGTGGCCTGGTGGGCAGGAATAGTCCAAGCACAGACCAGCTGTCAGCCACTTCATGTAGGAAGCCAGGTACGCTTTATTTACATATATACAGTTGCAAGGTTACAGTTACTCTTAGGTTAGGTACATGACACAGAGACAGAGATCAGACCACCCACCGGCCAACCTCAAGCACACTCCTAGCTCGGGCCGCAACTGACACTCTCAGATCACTTATCAGCAAACACTCACCAACATTCTCCTGAGCTGCCACTCACCTCAGACACCAACATTCTAACAGCATACATAGGTAGCCAGCAGGACAAGAGAAGACGACATTAACACACCTGTAAGAGCTGACCATCCCTGCTATGCATAAACAGTCATTGGTGGGTCAACATCTTTGAAGATGTTCTCTGTCCATGTAAGCACATTCATGCAGTTAGTGGTATCACAGGATCATGGATTGAGGCTACGGTTTCTTTCCTGTTCCATTACATGTTGCAGCTGAGGGACATTATGAGCAGAAGATGCATCCAGCCTGATTATTTCTCCAGTCTGTGACATATTCCATGTTAAATGTAAATTCTTGTAATTAACAGCCAACCTGGCTAGTACTGACTTCAATTTTCTCATTCCTACAAGAGTGTGTGGGATATATTGACCCACTCAACAGTATTTCTCCACATCACCAAGCTGCATTTGCGCAGAAACAGCAAAATGATTGCGCTGGCTCCTGTGAGCACCTCGGCCTTAAAACTGTGTTTTGCAGCAACAAAATAAAAATGTCTGAACCGTCCTGCCAAGCACACATCAGGCCGGATAGAACCAGGGAATACACTCATATACTGTGCCACTGTGTTCTGGCATATACAAAAGGAAGAAAGTGAAAAAGCAGCATTGCTTTGCTGCAAACCCCAAAATCCCCATTGAAAAGGAAACTTTTTCACCTTTAAGAAATACTGCTTTGACGCCAATTCCATCTGTTCTTTCTTAAACCACTGTGATTAATAAGGCACTGCCATGCACATTCATATCCCCATTGTGCTTCAGCAAAACACTCATGACCCCTGAATGACAGGCTCTGTTAAACCAAATCTGAAGAAAAAAAAAGGCCCAAGAAACTTCACTTTCTGCCATGCACAGGAAATACTTTATGTTGTGCTACAAAATGTCAAAAGAATGAGTCCTGCAAAAGAAATCATAGCCCTGCACACATGTCCATTCCAGGAGACCTTTCCCTTGTACAGTCTGTTCTGCACAAGAAACTAACTATGGCTGCAAGACAATATTGGTAAGTCAGATGGCAAAATCGAATTTGAAAGGAAATGCTAGCAGTTTTCACCACATGTGTAAAATGGGCTTTGCAAACCAAAGAAAAATAAATGCCTGTTTTAAAGGAAAAGTAATATGTTGAATAAAAGCTTTTCTGTGCCTAGCAATGAGAAGGGGTTGGCTGCTGGGAAACACTTATGGGCTATTTTTATTCCACAGGCTTGTTTTTTTGATTCAGGACCAAATAAAAGAAAATAAAGGTTTTAAACTGACTTGGCTAGATTTTGCAAGCTTCCAAAAACAAGTTATTCTAGTTGGCAGAGCGAAGGCCTCCATAAGGAAGGAAACCACCATAAACTTCCAGAACACAAAAGTGATAATTGCTAGGTTTGAAAACTGTGACTAACCAGGACAATGAAACTTCACATACTAATCAGACTTCAGTCTGTTCAGGGGCCTCTTTCAATAGGAATTCTGGGACATCGAAGTGCGAAGTGGATAAGGGGCAATAAACCTTCACGTAAGCTGGATAATCCCATCCTCCCTTTGGGGGAAGTGACAGTTGGTGGTAGCTGAAAAAGAAAAAAAAATGGTCCAGTGCAGGACAAAGGGCTGCCATTTGCTTTCAGAGACCATTTCATAAATAAACTTTAAAGACTTTTATCTCTGCAGCAAGGCTTTGTAAAAATGTGAAAATGCTACAGTTTAAATTTGATTTGATATGCTTTTATTAAAGACGTAGAATTCCCTTACACCTTGGGAATAGAAATGGCAAAGTATTGCGGATTATAAGAAAAGTATCCATGTTACCAATGCAAATTTTTATACTTACATCCCTTATGATAATCCACATATGTCTATAAAGTTATTGAATTTTAGGCCGAATCTTTCATACTCAAAATTACCAAAAATGATTAAAAGGACAAAACAACGTCTCACAGATTGCAGGATTGGACTGCTATGCTCTGCATAAAATATGTAACCTGATTATGTCATGTATTAAGGTGCTGCACATGTACAAATGTGTACATTCTGTTATGACTGATTTTTGGCAAAAAGGTCTGTGGGAAGTCTTTTTACATCATAAAATGCAACCTCCTAAACTGAGTCACATCCTAGGGGAGGCAGCCAACATTAATTGCCCAATCCAGTTGGTAGATGCGTGTTTAGCAGACCCTGCCCAGCCATATACTTCGATGATGTCACTATGCATTATAAATAAGAGTCCCTGAAAAGACCCTACACACACCAGCGTCCTGTTCCATTTATCCTGCTGAGTCCAGATTCCAACTACAAGGCCAAAGCATTGCTAACCCTACTCCAGGGCCCACTGCAAAACCCAAGCAGTGCTGATCCTATTCCCAGCAAGGCCTCAAATCTGAAAACCCCCTATTTTCCCATTAAAAAGGGGAAAGCTGTGGTACCTTTTGTATCCTGAACCAGCCTGGCTTGCTGCCCACTAGCTGCATGCCCGCTGCGATACTGATATCCTGAAATCCTACCATCCAGCTGACCTTTAGTATCCAGTGACCAGAATTGCCAGTCCAGCAGTGCCACCCGGTGACCAGAACTGCCCAGCTGTTTGCCAGGCACGCTTCTGTGTAGTGACCAGAACGATTGATGGTACAAAATCCCAAACTAGAAGTGGACTGTGAGTATAAATCAACACTCCATAGAAACCCATAGCATACCTTGGGCCTCATACCGAGTTTGGAGGCAGCCATGGCGCCATGGCTGCCTCCAAATCCGGGTCCGGGTCCGGTCTGGTTGAATGGGGATTTACCGGGACATAGGGCTCAATGGGAATGGGGAATTAGCGGGCCCGCTATGGGCACATAGCAGGCCCGTAATTAGCGCCCTGGTCCCTTAGCGGGCCCGCTAAGTACATGTTGTCACGACCCACTTCCTGAAACCCCCCCGGCAGGCCCATGGGCCAGAAGGGGTCTCGGCTCGGGCCCCCAACAAGCTTAGCCATCCTTTGCCTAGGGCCTCTTGGGGCCAGTCCTAGCGCCTTTGGCGCCAGTCTCATACTTAATGAAGACTTGTGCTTGGGAACTAATTTATTTCAATGCCAGTAAACATGGAGTCTCCACATAGCTTGGCTCCTAGGAACCAAGCTATGCAGTATAGTGTTTTGGTTGTGGTAGCCTAGGCACTATTTTACCTGGACTACTTTCTTGATGCTATTTAAACCACACCCGACTTGGAGAACACGCTTTGCGTTACTTTGCAATCCTGAAACGTGACGCTCATCGTGTTCAGCAGCATCTGCGAACCTCGGAAGAACAGCACCTGAAACAACACAAGGGACATAGTTATTAGCAGCAGCTTACCTGTGTTTCCACCGCTAGCTGCCCTCTGCTCCTGCAAACAGCATCCAAGAACAGCGAGCCTCCCGGACCATCGGATCTGCAAAAGGAGAGAAACAAGACATTAGACATTTACAATTGTGCCGGCAGCTTACCTCTCAAGTCGCCCATCGACCAGCACCGCCTTGGGACTTCTTGCTCCGGGTGAGCACTGCAACCTACGGGAACAAAAGACAATAGGTTAGCAAAGGCAAGGCATCATAGCGCTGCGCATAGTGCCTACTTACCGCATCAAGGCGCTCTCGACACACCATCACCTGCCGGTGAGTCCAAATTCAGCCAACGTTCCACGGCGAACTTCCGCACACCTAAGGAGAGAGAAAAGACATTATTGAATCCAAGAAAGGCTTACAGTATAACAGTAATAAGACCTACCTGAAAGACTCTAAAGGGCAGCATCAGTGAAGTAACTAGATCGCACTCGCCCACAAAGGACAAGGCGCCCCTGCCAAGAAGGCAGGACGGAGAGCACGCCAAAATCCATAACAAGGTGAGGAAAGGTCCGGAGAGGGGCTGCGGGCAACATTGCCCACCTGTTTTCCAGGCAGAACTTCCCCGCTGATTATACCAGGGAGCGGCTGAGAAGGGCACCAGAGTCCACGCAGCTGGGTGGCATCCCCGTGGATACCATGTGAGCGTAAGAGAATGCGAAGCCTACCAAACCAATCCACCTGGGCGCCATGGAAACATCAGAATTAGACCAATTGGCCCAGTTGTTGGGAGAACTTCGTTCCGAGGTTTACTCTGCCAGACAGGAGGCTAACGCTCTCCGGAGAGACTTATGGTTACTAAAGAGCGTACCGAAGATATCAGCAGTCAAGTCTTGCAATCACAAGCGGGTCAGACGCCTCTACCTGGGAACAACCCACCAATGCAAACTCCTAGCATGTCATCCACTGTCTCTACTCCGGTACAAGTTGTGTAACTAGGTACAGTTCCTTTGGCATCACCGGAGAGGTTTGCTGGTGATCCACGAAATTACGCAGCTTTCGTGAATCAGTGTCGCCTTCATTTTCTTTGCAGGCCGGGAGCATTCCCAAATGACCAAGCCCGGGTAGCCTTTGTTTTATCATACCTAAGTGGCAGCGCCGCAGATTGGTCGGTACCATTGGTGTCCCATGATGACCCTTTATTACATAACTTTGGAGACTTTCAGAGGGAAATCGAAAAAATCTTTGCTGGCCATACACGAGAAAAAGCTGTGAACAATGAACTCAGGATTTGTTAACGTACATCGCTACTTTCAACCGATTGGTTGCTGAGGCTAGGTGGCCTGAAAACAAAAGAACCACGTTGTTTCATCGGGGTTTACGAGGTGAATTAAAAGACGTTCTAGCTCAAGTGGTTAATCCTCCCTTTCTGAATTTATAGACTTGGTTGTGCAACTGGACCACCGGTTGCAAGACCGAAAAGCCAACCGTTCTAAAATGGACCCTCGGCCAGTGTACGTTCGGCCAAGAGACAATGTAACTCGAGTGCAAGAAAATACTGTGGAGCCCATGCAAATCGGAGGGGTACGACCCCCACTAACAAAACAAGAGCGAGATAAAAGGAGACAACAACAACTATATCTGTACTGCGAAAAGTCCGGGCATTTCCTGAAGTACTGCCCAGTGTAACCTCCGAGGAAGATCGTTGGAGCCACGGAAAAAGATGAAGAGAAGGAGTGTCAGTCGGGGAACTGCCCAGCTTGGCAAAAGTAGAGGTCAGTTTGTCGAGTGAGGGAAAAGAGCCACCGACCTCACACTTTGCAATTCCAGTGATCCTAATTAATAACCAACGGTCGTCAAGAATGCGTGCCATTGAAGCATACATTGACAGCGGAGCAGTTGGGAATTATATAGATCAGGACCTATCTGCAGAGATGGGGCTTCCCCTGTGTTCCAAGCCGACTACAGACAAGGTAACCACAGTGGATGGGACAGAAATCGCTTCCGGACCCGTAAACCAGCACACAGCCGAGATAACCTTGCTGTGCCAGGACGGACATCGGGAACTTATTTTGTTCAATCTCATCAAGGCACCTCAATTCCAGCTCATTCTAGGGATGCCATGGTTAGTTGCTCACAACCCTTTGAATGACCGGCGGGCAAGAAAATTAACCTTTCCCAGCGACTTCTCTCCAGCCTGTTATTACCAAGAAGAGAAACCTGCTTTCAGTATCACTACGACTCCTGAAGTGGCAACTTTGGGAGTGACTAGTACCTTGCCTGAGGAATACCAAGATTTCCAGGATGTATTCCAGAAGGAACAAGTAAACACGCTGCCGCCGCACAGGCCCTATTACTGCCAGATCGACCTTGTTCCCAGTGCTCAGGTTCCTTGCAGCAGAATCTATGCTCTCACGGAACCCAAAAACCTTCATCTGAAGGCTTATTTAGACCAGTACCTCGCAAATGGATTCATCCGCCCATCCAAGTCCCCTGAGCTAGTCCTTTGTTCTTCGTACCAAAAAAAGAAGGGGACCTAAGAACCTGTATTGACTACCGCGCATTAAACCAGACCACTGTAAAGAACTGTTACCCCTTGCCGCTCATCCCAGAAATGCTGGACTAGGTCAAAGATTCCCAAATTTACACCAAACTGGACCTTCGAGGAGCATACCACCTGGTGCGGGTCAGAAGCGGAGACGAATGGAAAACTGCTTTCCGCCCCAAATATGGTTTGTTCGAATATCAAGTCATGCCCTTTGGGTTATGCAACACTCCTGCAGCATTTCAGTATTTTATGAATGACGTTTTGAGAGAGTTATTTGATGTCTGCGCCCTAGTGTACATAGATGATATCTTAGTGTACTCAACTTCAAAACAGGATCACATCAAGCACGTCCGCTCAGTCCTCTCCAAGCTCCGGGAACATCGTTTATATGCAAAGCTGGAGAAGTGCTTTTTTCACATCACCGAAGCTGAGTTTCTGGGTTTCATTCTTACTCCAGGAGGCATCAGAGTGGACCTGCATAAAGTGGACGCTGTTTTGAAATGGTCATCACCATCGTCAGTAAAAGGGGTACAGAGCATGTTGGGCTTTGCGAACTTCTATCGCCGGTTCATACCAGACTTCTCACAGGTCGTGCACCCGTTCACCATATTGCTAAGAAAAAATAATAAGAAATTTGCCTGGACCGAAGAAGCAGAGAAGGCTTTTCAGGAACTCAAGAAAAGGTTCACCTCCGCGCCAATCCTGCGACATCCTCACCCCGATCTTCCTTATACCGTGGAAACAGACGCTTCCAGCATAGCTATGGGAGCTGTCCTCTCGCAAAGAGGTCCAGTAACAGGCCAGCTACAACCAGTGGCCTTTTGGTCAAAGAAATGTTCTCCCCCGGAGATGAATTATGCCATCACGGACAAAGAACTCTTGGCAATCAAATCTGCCTTTAAGGCCTGGCGGAACTACCTTCTGGGGGCCAGACACACCATTACAGTTATCACAGACCACCGAAACCTGCAATACCTTAAGACAGCTAAAGCCCAGTCTTCACACCTATTGCGGTGGGCCCTTTTCTTCACCGAATATGAATATGTCATCACTTTTCAACCAGTGGTCAAGAATGGAAAAGCTGACGCACTCTCTCGTACAGGCACTGATGACTTGGTATATACGGCCCCAGATCCAGTCCCCATCATACTGGAAGACAAGCTCTTGGGCCTCACTACGGCCTTAACCCAAGTTGAACTGAGAGAGAAGATTCAACAAACCATGAACCCCGATGCCTTCCTCGCATGGCAAGCGCAAGGAGAACAATATTCCATTAAAGATCACTTACCCTTTTTTAAGGATCGGTTGTATGTACCCACCAAAGACTTACAACAACAAATTATTGCTAGTTATCATGATTCCCTGATCGAAGGGCACCCAGGAATCACCAAGACTCTAGCCAAGGTAAAACAGAACTTCTGGTGGCCTGCCTGGCATAAGGATGTCATCCAATATGTTCAGTCCTGCGGAGTCTGTGCGCAAAACAAGTCGCAAAAACAAAAACCATCCTGTCTTCTGCAACCTTTAGACATTCCTCCCACTCCCTGGCACACTCTTTCCCTCGACTTCATCACTGACCTACCTCCCAGTCAAGGGTTTAACACCATCCTGGTAGTCGTGGACTTGTTCTCAAAAATGGCGCACTTTTTTCCACTCAAAGGCCTCCCTGACTCACCCACTCTAGCCAAAGTGTTCCTGGATGGTATTGTAAAACTACTGGCTTCCCATTAGCCCTGATCTCCGATCGAGGTAGCCCGTTCACCTCCAACTTCTGGAAAAAATGTTGTGCAATGGCACAAATGGACGTTAGGATATCCACTAGCCATCACCCCCAAATGAACGGTCAGACCGAGAGGACCAACCAGGCCCTCGAACAATACCTACGGTGCATGTTACACCATGAACTAAGAGACTGGAAAGATTTGTTATGGATAGCCGAGTACGCATATAACAACTCCTTGCACTCCAGTACCGGACAAACACCCTTTTATACCCTTTATGTTAGACACCCGCGTACCTCAGAATTAGATGTACCAACACATTTGGAAATGCCAGCAGTAAAAACTCTTCACACCAACATCACTCAGGCTTTCAAAAAGGGCAAAGAACATCTTATTTTCGCCAAAGAAAAACAAAAGCAATTTGCCGACCAACACCGGAAAAAGGCCCCAGACTATCAGGTAGGAGACAAGGTTTGGCTGGCTGCCAAGTTTGTACCCGTCAAGGGAACCCGGACTTTTCAACCCAGGTACTTAGGACCGTACATCATCAAGGCAATTATCAATCCAGCGGCCGTCAAACTAGACTTACCACCTAACCTACAGATTCACCCAGTATTTCATGTGTCCCTATTAAAACGATGCAGCCCGGTACACGGATTGGGACACCACCTAAACCCATACTTATTGACGGAGAACCAGAGTTCGAAGTTAGAAGCATCTTGGATTACAAGTATTCGAGGGGAAGGTTATACTACCTAGTCGATTGGAAAGGATTTGGACCCCAAGACAGATCCTGGGAACCCTGTGAAAACATTCATGCACCACGTCTGATCAGAACATATCATCGCAACTTTCCAACTAAACCAGGGCCGGACAGAAGGAACACCTTGAGTGGGGCCTTGGGGGGGGGGCTGCTGTCACGACCCACTTCCTGAAACCCCCCCGGCAGGCCCTTGGGCCAGGAGGGGTCTCGGCTCGGGCCCCCAATAAGCTTAAGCATCCTTTGCCTAGGCCCTCTTGGGGCCAGTCCTGGCGACTTTGGCGCCAGGCTTATATTTAATGAAGACTTTTGCTTGGGAACTACTTTATTTCAATGCCAGTCAACATGGAGGCATCCACATAGCTTGGCTCCTTGGACCCAAGCTATGCGGTATTGTGTTTTGGGTGTGGTAGCCTAGGGACTATTTTACCTGGACTACTTTCTTGATGCTATTTAAACCACACCCGACTTGGAGAACACGCTTTGCGTTACTTTGCAATCCTGCAACGTGACGCTCATCGTGTTCAGCAGCATCTGCGAACCTCGGAAGAACAGCACCTGAAAAAACAAAAGGGACATCGTTATTAGCAGCAGCTTACCTGTGATTCCACCGCTAGCTGCCCTCTGCTCCTGCAAACAGCATCCAAGGAGCAGCGAGCCTCCCGGACCGTCGGATCTGCAAAAGGAGAGAAACAAGACATTAGACATTTACAATTGTGCCGGCAGCTTACCTCTCAAGTCGCCCATCGACCAGCATCGCCTTGGGACTTCTTGCTCCGGATGAGCACCGCAACCTACGGGAACAAAAGACAATAGGTTAGCAAAGGCAAGGCATCATAGTGCTGCGCATAGCACCTACTTCCCGCATCAAGGCGCTCTCGAAACACCATCACCTGCCGGTGAGTCCAAATTCAGCCAACGTTCCACGGCGAACTTCCGCGCACCTAAGGAGAGAGAAAAGACATTATTGAATCCAAGAAAGGCTTACAGTATAACAGTAATAAGACCTACCTGAAAGACTCTAAAGGGCAGCATCAGTGAAGTAACTAGATTGCACTCGCCCACAAAGGACAACGCGCCCCTGCCAAGAAGGTAGGACATAGAGCACGCCAAAATCCATAACAAGGTGAGGAAAGGTCCGGGGAGGGGCTGCGGGCATACGGGGTGTTGGAAGGCTCTTACCCCAGTTGCCCAGTCTTGAACATTGCCCACCTGCTTTCCAGGCAGAACTTCCCCGCTGATTATACCAGGGAGCGGCTGAGAAGGGCACCAGAGTCCCCGCAGCTGGGTGGTGTCCCCGTGGATACCAGGTGAGAATAACACATGTGGTCTGACCACACGTCCTTTGCGGTTCTCGCTAAGGGACCTAGGAATTGGGCGGTAAGGGTTTACCGGCACCGGTCTCCTAACCGGTGCCCGGTAACCCTTACTGCCCAACTCGGAATGAGGCCCCTTGTCTTGCCTTTGTCCTTATCCCTCTCTCTAAGCCATCCTATCCTTATCCCTACAACTAGTAAAACTGTCAGAATGATCCGTGCAACCCTGTCCCTGTCCTTGATTCCTAGTGCTAGCACCATTTCTCTTTTCAATTTTGTCTTGTGTAATCCTATGCCATTAGTCCTATTTCGAGTGATCGAACTGGTTTCCGCCAAGGTTGGGTGCTGGGGTGATAGGATTGAACTCGCTAATCAACCTTGGATCTTACTGTGACCATCCTTGTTGGTCTAGCCTGAATTCTCTAGTTTAAAGTAAAACTATTCTTGTCACAACTGATTTCCTTTCCTATTTCATGGCTTCATTTTACTCAAACGCACCTTTTTATATCTGGTATAACTCCTCCAATTTACCAGCTAGAGACGTACTTTCACTTCCGAATATCCCTGTGATATACCTCTATCCCCCAGCACTGCACTCCAAATCAGTGTATTTCACCCGTTTTTATTAAAAACCGTTTGGGTAATTTAAAGCGGGAATAGGGTAAATTGCAAAGTTTCCAACGTGTCATTTTGCTGCAACATGTTTTAAACTTGCCACTCATTTTCGAAATGAATGCTTTTGGTAATCTATTATTTGTGATTGTTAGTGTCGTTGTATTGTTGCTTTAGTGAGGTATTATATTTGCTTCAAGGTTTTTCACACACATTCATTATTTATTTGTCCATTTCTGAGTGTCATTTCATGACATTGCAAGGGGTTTAAAATCTGTTTTTCTCTCTTATTTGGGGAGGGAAGGTCAGATTTAGATTCCGTTTCCTGTTTCTTATTCCTGGTTACCTGCTGCTTCTGTTTATCCACTCGGAATTGATTATTTGTGTGTTGAGTGAACATTGCAGGGGGAAATCCTAACTTGGGTGCTATCTTTCCTAAACCAAAATAATGCTCCTATTCCACTGTGCTGTGTATATGTTCCACTAGAAGGTTAGACCCAGTGCATCACTCACATTCTCATTGTAATTATCACCCCATTGGTGATTGCTGCCCAATATTAAAAAGTGTATGTTTCCTTTTGAATTTTAAAATAAATAAATAAATATTGCATTTTACCAACCAGCCTGGTTCATGGTCCATTGTGACCCGGGGGTATTTGAAAAGGGAGTGTGATATGAGTGGTGTACCATCCCAAAATTAAATCTGCATCAAATAAGGAGAAAAACATCTCAATAGTGCGCTACATACTAGGTCGAGATCAAGGTGTGTGTCGCTTGATTGAAATCCTTAACAAGCGAGGATGTGGATGAGGGGATTTTGTTTAGTGTGAACTCTGAATATCCTGCACCAAACACATGCCCTGAAATAGTCAGTGGCCCAGGCAAAGGCAAGCATCTCTAAATTGATCACTGACTAATTATTTCCTACTGAGTCAGAAGTATTGCTTTCAGGGACATCATTTAGGGTTCTCCCTTGTGACCCCTGAGGTCTCCCTTGCAACCCCTGTGGTCTCATTTTCTAAAACTAAAATACAAAAAAAAAAAAATATATATATATATATATATATATATATATATATATATATATATATATATATATATATTTTTTATTTTTATTTTTTTCTTACAAATTGAAGCTCCTGGGCTGTGGCCAATACCATGTGGTTCTTTGTTTCTAGAGTGGTTGGCTTTCTTGTTCAGGATTCTTAGAGAAACAGGGGTTTCCACAAGTGTAACACTTTGAGCAATGACCCTAAATAAGAAGGAATATGAATAACAAATAATTTGTCTTTCTGGAATTCTATACATTAATTGGCAGACTCATTAAAGGTTTATTTCAGTCACACTTCACTGATTTAGTCTGTTCTTAAAAACCTCAAATTCACAATGCAGACAACATCCTCCAAAAAGCATTTAGAGTAGAATAAGCATCCATTTCAAACTATGTATTTTGCTATTTGCAAGCTGCAGTTATAGAATGTTTTTTTCTTTCGATACATATGGTGATCCATTCTTGTAGGAAATGTATATCACTTTACAGTGATATTGTAACCATATTTTTCAAGGTCTACTTAGAAACAATGCTATGTGATGCCACTTCCTGTTTTGTCAAGGGGTAAACGGTCATGTTCCATCGCTTCCTGTGATGTCACTTCGGGGTGGGGTCAAATTACATCACTTCCTGCAATGTCATAAGAGGTCAAGGGTCATGTGATGTTACTTCAGCTACCCCAGGCATTTTGGTGAATGACGTCGCTGATTGCTTTGTTGCATTATGGTGGTTGTTCCTAGGCCATAAGTACCAGTGTCCACTGTAATTATGGGAGGTTGTCCGGTTGGAATGGTTGCAGACAGGGTGTGTTTACATTGTCAGACTTTGTCATCAAATGCATTTTCACAGTGACCCATCTTTGTGTATGTGGAACCTTTCTTTTGAAGGGATTGCGGAAAGTTTTGCTGAAAAGCTGTATACAAACCCAGCTTAGTATCGCGTGGGACCCATAATTGATTAGAGCTGCTATGGGATTTATAAAGCACAAACATAGCTCGGAGGCATCGGCGTGCTGTACAGAGGAGACGCAGCACAGTGTTGCAGGTGGGCTGTGGGCGTAGCAGAGGTAAATGGAAGGGTTAGGGAAAGCAAGGGACAGGGGATGCTGCATAAGGGGAGAAGAAGTGGGGACTGGAGTGATCAGTGATCGGTGAGATGTTCTTTGAATATTAGGGCTTTCAGGCCCTTTCTGAAGCATACCATGGAAAGGGCCAGTTATAGGTCTGTTGGCATTTTCTTCATTATTTTGTATGCATGTCTGTCTATTGGGGCATAACTTGTAGGATGTTGTGCTGTGGTTCTGTTACAATAAACCTGGTACTGGGGTTTGATAATAATGCGAACTTAGTGTACCACATTAAAAAATGTTAACACTAAGTGGTGTAACGTTTAGATATATTTATTGAATTGAGTATGAAGCAACTTCAGAATAAACTGTCCAGTTTGTTTCCTAATGATTTCAATTGGATTACTAGTGCCATCCTATTGTACCAATCATAACATTCTATGAAAAAGCAACAGCCCTCGTATAAAAGTGCTTTTGGTGTTTTCTAAATCTACGCTTGTTTATCCTTTATCCTTCCTGGTTGCTGCTCTTTTTCACCACTTAGCAAGCCCCGCCCACCTAGTGCCTTCCTGCTTGCCGCTCTTTTCCCTACTTAAGGAGCCATCCGGCCTCTTTTCCTTTGCAGCTAGGGGGCAGGTGCAAGTGCATCTAGGTCACCTGGCCTAAGCACCACCCACCTTCTTAGCCCTGCCTCTGCCTTCCTGCTCTTCACTCTTAGATCAAGGGCATCCGAAGCGAAGGGCAGTCGAAGAAAAGGGCAATCCCTGTTTGGACCTGTTCGGACCAGGAGGATCCAGGGCCCGACCCCCTGCTCAGACAGCAGATAAGCATGCACCAACATGTGTTTACACCCTCTGTCCCCACAGGCCATTCCACCCCCTCTGGTCCCCCCGTGATGTTCCCTTGTGCCTCCCCCACCCCATCTCGCACACAGGTGTTGCCTGTTTTGCTTGATTCTTCTTCCCTGCTCCAACCCCCTTCAGACTACTTCTTTTATTTTTATTTTTTATATGGTGTATAATAAACCTTTAAAAACAGAAAAGGAAAGTAGAAACCATCAGACAAACACAAGCGGATTACAAAACTTCACAATCGATCGATCCAAACTTCATACATCAAATACGACCACAGGAGCATAAACTTGGAGCAGTGATTAGTCACAAGGCATGATCAAAGTTTCTAAGTTGTTTGTTCTTACATCCTCAAGATATTCAAGTCCTGAGGCCATTGCTTCCAAGAAAAAAGTTAGCGCCAAAATTAGTCTTTGATCAGTTGCATCGAACATTAGTTGCCACCAGTCTTTTACACGATAGGTCGATCTTTCCGACGCGATACTTCCAAATTGACGAGTTCTATCTTCAGTGAGACCCACACAGAATAGAACAAGATGTTGTAAAGTTTCTTTCGTTTCGTTACACAATCGACAAAGATCGGAAGGCGACTCATTTTTTGCCCAATGGTTAGTTCTTTCGCGAGTTTTAAAGATATTGAGACGAAACATCATATAAAGTCTTCTTTTCCTTTCATCAGGAAATTGTTTCCAAGGAATGTGTATCTCGTTTAACGCTCGTTTTTCACCAGGAGCATCTTGCATAAGTTTATAGGTGCATCTAAGATCACAGGTCTCACACCAATCACGTCTCCATAGTTTGTTTTTGACATGATCAGGATTAATATGTAGTGTTTCGAGGTCTGTGTCTAGTTCTGTAAGCACGTTTTTACATCGTTGCACCCATAAATACAGTACAGAGTTTTTGTTGTTTTCTCCTGGATTTGAAAGAATTTTAAACTGCAAGGTGAGATCTTTAAGAGACATTTTACGAAACAAGGTCAATGTATTCCAGGTCACTCTTGCATTGATAGATGTTAAACTCAGCTCATACCGTATACATGCAGAGGGAGTGCTTCTAGGTAAACCAAGGACTTTAGTCCAAAAGATGTTTTCGATCGAGTTCCACAAATCGGCTGAACAGCCAAAAGCACATTCTGCCCCATGAATTAAGGCTGGGGTAGCTTTTTTTTTTAAAAAAGATATAACTGGAAGCATGGAATACCGGCCATGTTTTTTATGTAAAACCATAGCCTGTGTAGCCAGTTGTCGGCTCTTCAGTTTTGTTTGTTCGACCCATGGAGGGTCGTTCAAACTGGAACTAATCCTCATACCTAGGTATTTGGTATCAGTGATAGAGTGAAGTTGTATTTTTCCTATATGCCATTTAAAGGTGGAATGTGTGATGGTTTTTTGACCACGCAGATCTCTTGATACAAGGATTTCCGATTTTGCAGCATTTATGCATAGTTCATTTTTTTCAACATAACGTACCAATGCTGTTAATTTCCGTTGTAGACCAATTGGAGTTAGGTCTAACAAAATTAAGTCATCTGCATAAAGTAGATGACTCACATGTGACCAGTTAACTTTTGGTGAAAATGATCCCTCTCCGTTAATTGTTTGGTCAATATCATGAAGAAAGAAGTTGAAAATAATGGCGGCAAGTGGACATCCTTGTTTTACACCTCGAAAAGTCAGGAATGGTGTTGACAAATTCCCTTGGCAATCAAGTCGTATTCTGACATTTGTCTCAGTGTGCAGATCTTTTACTGCAGCAAGAAGGCTTGGAGGACACATTGTTTTTTCAACTACTTCTGCAGGAATCTGTCCTGATACATTCTGGTTTCACCATCACCGTCTTTAGGCCAATGCTGGATTTGACTTTTATGGACTTCATTGATTCACAGTGCGTCACCCTTTCTCAACTCTCATGCTGAACTTCCTTTGCATCTTGTACTCATGGTGGCCCTGAATCATGCTGTTCTCATCTTCATCTTGTATCCTGGCTTGCAACATTATGTGTTACTACTGCCTTCTGCAATTGCATTCGCTCTCACCTCTTGCTCTTTTTTGACTGCTTACTCTCTGTTCTCTCCTCCTCTCCCTTTTCCTATCTCCTCCCCTCCTCCCCTTACTTTCTTCTCTGCACTTACTCTATCAGAATTGTCCCTGGACCTAGTATGATGACAACATCGTCTGTCTCCTCCCCCCTCCCTTTGTGTGTCCCTCCTCCCCTCCAGCAGTAGCTGAAATGTTGTCAGGCCTACTATGCTAGTCGCTTGTTTTGATCCTCGCCTCCCTTTCTGCACGCCTCTCCTTCACCTTTTGTTTTTCTTCGACTCTACCAGAAATGTCGTCAGGCCTAGTACGGTAGTCGCCTGTCTGTTTCCATTTCCTTCCCACTCTCCCCCTCCCTTCCTTATCCATGTCTTAGCTCTTTTACTATCTGAAATGTCGTCAGGCCGAGTACGATAGTTAATTTCACATCCTTACTGTTCATGGTCTGTGAGAATTTCATTGTATTTTCCCTTGTTCCCTCCGTTTCCTTGAAGAGCTTTGAAACACACTGTGTATAGGCTCTATATAAATAAACTATCATATCATATAATATCTTCCAAGGTCAAATTGCAGCAAGTCATGTATAAAACAATTAGTTATAACCTTTAATATTATTATTCACCTAAAGCCCTATGAGAAGTTAGCATAAAAATATCCTATGGGTTTCAAAGTAGATTGACCTACGAGAGTATTACTTGCTTTTCAATGGGAAACACAAAGGATAATTTTGAATGAATGCGTAGTGTGAGATTGTTGTCCTGGATCTTTTGTAGCACATGATCAAGGAAGTGGCTGTGGGCCTCTTGAGAAGCACCATACACCAAGATGTCGCCTTGGAGGTACAGAACTTTAGGCGACCTTCACAGTAGGTTGGCGATGGTGCACTGGAAAATGGAGGTTGCAAATCGTAGCCGAAACAGCACCCTGGTATACTGAAAAACACCCTAAGGTGTGAAAAACACATCATAATGCTTGGAGTAAGGGAGCAATTTGATGGGATGAAATGCAATACTAAGATCCAGTTTGGTGAAGAACCATGTTTTCTTTAGCAGGAGGGGCAGTTACATAATATTTGGTGGGCATATGAATCTGAGATTATCTTGATAAGGCTGCGGTTGACAAAGCAAAGAAGGAGCCCTTTATCATCATTTTTTCTAGAAAGTGCTGTGCCATTCTGTGAGTACCTGCAGTCTTCTTTGCAATTTGATGAGGGTCTGAGGTGTCTATCTCAGGAGTCCAGCCTGTGCATTCAGTGCTTCTCCTTTATTAGTGCAGTGACGCGTCAGAGCATCCCTGTGTGTGTGTATGCGTGTATGCCCATGGGCCTTGCTCCAGGTGCGGCAATTGCGCCTCTGTGGTGCTCTGTGAGCATCATCACATCCCTCCCCCTTTACAATAAAGTTGTATCCACCTGTTGGAGATTGTCTAGCTCCCTTGGCTCTTTACTTCAACCATTACCACATTATAAAGTCATTGAACTTGTCTGGCGGTTGTCCTTTGATTTCTCATGGTTTAGTGGCGTGCCAATGGAGGGCATGGGCTCAGGGTTGTCTGATCCCCTCCCTCACCATATAGCTTATACAATGTTGGTTTTCTTTCTTCTTCACACCTCTCTAGATTCATTCAATCCTTGCCATCTTCACTATGTTTTTCTTGAAATTCTTCTCTTGTAGACACGACCTCTCCCTGAAATGGTTCAACACGGCCCTTATAATTCTTAAATCTCAGAACCACATCCTGGAATGCAGATGGCATGCAGACCTATTGGCATTGAACAGATTTGGATGCAACTCACAGCAAAAGGCTTACTGGGCAGAAATATGCAAGGCCAAAAAAAATAAGTATTACTGGAATAGAATCACCAATGTGCCTAACTCCTCAAGAGAACTTAACTAGGTTATCGCCAAATTCTACTCACCAGCATGCACCGCCTCTACTCCCATCCACATCCAATCCCTCTGAGACTCCCTCTCAGACCACTTCCTCAACATATCCTTAGAAAGAAACAACACCAGCGTCTCTAAAATAGCATCACTCAATGCTCCCTCCCCCTGACCTGAATCAGGACTTCAGTACCGGTTGCCACCCTCCCGCTCTTTCCATCCTTCTCTCCCATATCTCAGCCAAGATTTCTCAAGCTACGAACAACCAGCCATGCCTCAGGACCCCTGAGAGAACCCTGCTCCCCCGCTCTACTAAAATAAATCCTGATTGTCACCTGGGACGACGAATTTGCAAGATCCATCGTAAACACATCTCTCATTTCTGGCACTTTCCCTGCAGTCCCGGATCACAAAATCCACACTCGACCACCTTGACCCACCGAATTACAGACCATCTCAAATAACCAAATGTATAGCTAAACTGACCGACCGAGCAGCATACTCACAACTATGCCAGTTCACAGACTCTAACCAGATCCTAGACCCTAAAGTCTGAGTGTCTTTTAAGATCATCCCAGATGGAAAATAGGCACGATTCAGTTCCTCTTAAGGTCTGAAGCCGATTGGCTTCAGACCCTAGACTTGGAAGACACTCAGACTTGGAAGGCTGAGCCTCCCTAATGCTTATCGACCTCTCAGCAGCCGTCGACACCATTGACCAGCCCACACTCACAGACAGACTTTACTCTTTCGCCATCAGGGTCTCAGCTCTGAAGTGGATGGCCTTCTTCCTCTCCAACAGATCCCAAATAGTGCACTTGCCACCTTTCTCCTCGACCCCCCGCCCAGTCACCCAGGGACTGCTGCAGGGTGTCTCTCTCACTCTCCCCTCTCTTTAACCTCTACCTGAGCCCCCTTCCCGCATTCATTGGATCCCATGGCCTGACCTGATATAATTATACAGACAACACCCAAATCGTACTAATCCCGGGAAAAACTGAGATCATGATCTGCGGCAAGACCTCCCTCTTTTTCCAACCCACCACTTGGCAACTCTCTCTAGGCCCTTCGCCCTCCACCTCCAACACAGTAAAAAACCCCAGATGCAATATGCATGCGGACCAGCCCCTATCACATGACTCTGACAAAAAGCTGCTACCTACACATTTGCATTTTTCGCCACCTATTTCCCTACCTGACCTTCACTCACAGAGTCTCCACAATCATGGACTCGTCCGCAGCCACCCATGCGCCTGGGCTCGGAATGCAGGGTGGCTGCGGGCCGACGCATGAGACTGCACGGCTTACCTTGTAGCATGACTCCATTTTGTAATACACTTAGGCTCCATATTGAGTACACTAATTCAGGCCTCCGTGGAACATGCAGCCTGCAGAGCTACAGCTCTCCCCCACTTGATCGCACACACAGCAAACCCACACTTCCCCCAGCCTCCTCCCCATGGCGGCTCCACTGAAGGCCTGTTCTCACGAGCAACTAGGCGCAAACAAGTAACCGAACAAACACTGTATCATTTAACTTCTGCAGTACATCATTGCCCTGACGGTGACTGGAGTTTAAGTTGAGGACAGGGAAAGTACAGAGCTGTCCCTATAAACATGTCTTGACCCCCTGTAGACCCCCACACTCATGATATATGTTGTGCCTAATCCCCTACCCTGTTCCCCATTTGAAGTGTAAGACTTGAATGTTGAACCCATGTGCCACCCAGTATTACCCATGCTGTTAAGCCATTTATGAGGAGGCTCAAAACTCATAATGTTGATTGTCCATATTAAAATGGAACGACCCTTGCCCATCTCATATATTCACATGTAAAGTTGTCCAACATAAGCATATTCAAACCTATTGTCCCGACCATAGATGATCACTACTGCGCAATATTTAAAAGGCAATGTACAAAATCCATATGCATGATACAATTGTAAGCGTTGTAACATATACAAGCCATTTTACAGTAACACACTCCACCTGTTGGCACATGGGATGTCGTTTGAAGCAATTGTTTTCACCCTTAAGAATGTACATCAGTCCAATTATAAGTGTAACATTGTAATTTGTACATATACACCAACCTCGTTCTACCGCATGTTTTATGCTAGCTTTCCCCATGTGTCCCCGCAGCAAAATGAAGAACTGCGAATGATGTGATGTTAAAAAAAGCTTTTTATTTGATTCTGTAAATACAGTATTCTTAAACCACGAAGAAGTGTAAACTAAATAGTGTGCATAAGCTCGTACGATATATCCATAGATGAATGTATTTACGTAAAACATATAAGTGTACTGACATACCTCAGTTTTCCGTCTCTATAATGATGTGCATGCTACTTGAATGAGTAGTACGGCCCCACAGCCTGCCACCTGTTAAGGTGCCAGCTATGTGCCCCTCTGACCTACTGGTACCCTAATGCACCCCACCATCGCCACGACCACGGAGGCAGTTATTCACCTTTTGTACTAACATGTCATAAAGCTGTCTCTTACTACATCTAACAATGTAGAATGATAAAGGTACCCTAACCTGTGCCCCCCGATAAGACACCTGGACTCATGACACTGGGTCCTTTGTACCAGAGATTTTATGATGATATATTAAGAATGCCCAGAGTTATATACTATTTCTCTCTGTCTCTTTCATGGTATTAGATTAATGAGTTGTAGGATTTATAGGTTAAATTGACATAGAAATTCATGATGAATGTGTATGCGTGGCCGCAAGGGCAAAATGTTAGTGCAGCAGCAATGTATCCACATGGACAGCTCGTGACCTGATACTCCACCCCGATGAGCCCAGGTGACCCAAGCACCCAGCGATGCCACCACGTGGATCTCCACCAATCATGGACTGCCGCACCTACATTGTACATAGTAGCTGGTCTTCATCACCCAATCCCCACGATTATGTGCCCCCTATAGCTTAACTAACTCATGATGTATTTTTGTAATAAATATGACTGTCTTTGCTATTGCCAGACAGAGCGCTCTCGGAGTTTGCAGAGCCCTTTGCATGCCCTATATTGATTTTGATAAAGCATTTTATATCTCACCCGAACTTGGTCTTGGTCTCATTCCCTGATGGGGTGCGTGCAATATTGCCTCTCATTGAAGAGTTTAACAGTCTTTTTGGGGACTCTCACTTTCACTATGCTAATGCCCCATACCTTAGAGCCATCGAAACTGTGTGGAAGTCATGGTGGCAACAGTAAAGACAGACACAAGTGATCATAGTTCAAGAGTTCAAGGGTGTTTATTAAACTGTATGCATGGGTGAGAAAAACAACTAAACTAAACCTAAAGCTAAGATGGGACCACGTTATGACTATCAAATAATAATAAGGCAGTCCTAGTAGCGTCTTGTCGAAAATAAAAAGGACCTATACTTACAAAACCTATTGCCAATCTATACCACTAAGTTACAAAAAGAGTGTGGGATAATGTTCAACAAAAAAGAATGAAAGTGTTCACAAAATGATAAGTCAGGATGGTATAGCGGGTCTCCCTTCCCCATGTTTTTAGCACGGGAGAAGGCGGGACTCCTGAGCACAGCACAATCCTGGGCCTCTCCAGCACGAGGTTCACAAGTCTATTTCATGATACCAGAACCTTCAAGGGTCAAGTCTCTTTCCTCAAAGTATCTTGCCTTAGAAGGCCTGCTGGATCAAAACAACAAACAAACAAACAAACAAAAGTTCCTTTGCTGGTCTTGCACCATGTGAGATTGCTCTTCGCTCCTAGGACCTCCCTCCGCCGGGCTCGGACCCTCTTTGCAAAATTGGCCACCCTCCATCGGGTTCACTACAGCCTTCTTTAACACAGTTCATGAATCTCTAACACAGTTCATGATTTGCTCATTTTCATCAGAAAGCGTGGGTTCCCTTCTCATAGCTTTCTTTGGGCATTCCTCTGTCGGGTTAACACTTGTCTTATTCCACAGTTCACAATCTTATCAGAAAGCGGGGGTCCCTTCCCCTAGCTTTCTCTCAGTAATGGGTCAGAGGCTTTCAATTGTACAAGGGATTTGATGTGACCCTAGTAGGATCACTCTGACATCTCACACAGCACTCTACTAGGGCCTTCTGGTACTTGCAGTTTCAACACAAACAAAAGGGGCCAGTGAGAGTCCATCGAATTAGCACTTCTGTGGTGCCTGACTACTCTGCAGCTGGAGGCCCTTATGCCCTCAATGCGGGAGGCCGCTGTGCACCATTGATATCTGTTCCTGCACTCGCCAGCTGTGACTCCCGGTCTTATGATTTCCCTTTCGGTGGCTCTGGGTCTGATTTGAAAAGGGCAAGGGCAGTTTCCCCTTTGTCATCCCTACATGTCTCGCCGCCTTTCTCCTCCGCTTCAACTGCAAGTCGGGTCTAGCTGTGTCTTCATGCGTTCAGCCTTGCTTGTAGTGTGTTCTCGTGCTCCACATTTATCCCTGTGGTGAAGGTAAAGGGCCATCAGGTGTGCGTGGTTATTGTCAATTGCCTGACTCTGTCTGACCCATGTGTTGGGACATGTCAGGTAAATGGCTCTGGTGTTAGTCCGTTGTCTGTTACTGTGTAAGAAAGTGTTTGTGTCAGAAAAGAGGGAGGGGGTAGAGCCTCTAAATGTCCTACAGGGTAGGATGGGGAAAAGGTGTTACAAGGAAGGGGTAACGCGTCTTGCCCATCAGTGTCCCACTTCCACTCCCCGAAGACCCCTCATCCAGGTGATCCTATCCCACTGGTCCACCTCCAGGAATTGGATCCAATAGCGATGGCTGTGTCCTGGCCACCTAGGTGACATATCTCCGGGGACCAGCGGGTGAGACCCCTTCAGGTTTCTCACAAAACATAAATAAGAAAACTAGAGCAGGTGCAAAACACAGCCGCAAGGCTCCTCCCAGCCTTAGGCCGAAGAGAACACATCTCACCAGCCCTCTGTGTCTTTCACTGGCTTCCGATCGGGCAAAGATCCACCTTCAAGGCAATGTGCAACACCTACCAAGGGACTCCACAACGCAGGACCGGAATACCTGCAGCATAAAATTACGCCATACAGGTCTAACAGAAATCTCAGATCAGGCTCAGCACTTCTCCTTATCATTACAGTGACAAAGGGCCTCATTACAACCCTGGCGCTAATGGGTTAACAGCGCCGTAAAAGGCTGCGGCGCCGTTAACCCATTAGCGCCTGATTACGAGGTCCCTTTGCGGGACCCGACCCTAACGGCTGGTCTACACCAGCCGTTAAAGTAGGGACCCGCAAAGGGACCTTGGTGCTAAGTAAGGTACCGCAATTTGCGGTACCGTACTTAGCGTCTTCCCCATTCCCATTGAGGCCTATGGGGCAAAAATGGGAATGGGGAAGGGCCATGGAGGAAGGGGGAATTACCGCCCCGCCAACCTTGTAATGGGGTGGTAATTCCCCCTTTCTCCATGGCGGAGTCGGTAAGTTACCGGCATGGACCATGGTGCTACTAGCACCATGGTTTTCCGCCTGGGTCGTAATGAGGCCCAAAGTCAACAAGAATAAGGTGCTCCGCTTTCTCAGTCCTAGAACCCACCATCTGGAACTTGATCCCTTTAATAATCTGTTGCATAGAAGATGACCTTGCCTTCAGGAACTTGCTCATAGCCCGGCTCTTCCTGTCGACAGCCTGACAAACTCAGCACATCTCCTGGATGAATTATTACTCAGCCCTAACGGGAATGCTGGGGCACCTGAAGAATCGACAAGGTGGGACCCTTTCCATGCCCAGAAAATGCACCACAGCCAAGCATTCATGAGAGGCTTTACAAGATTCTTTCCAATCAGGCTTCAGTCTCTCTTCGATAGAACATGTTGCATACCATAACAACAATACATAACCGTACCAGAACGGGTACAGCTCACTCACCTACAATTCTCTCAACTCGATCACTAAACATAAACGCTACTCGATTACACACACCCAACACACGCATCAGCACATCCAATAAAATACAGCTGAGACCCAGGCAAAATTTGGACCAGCCATTCACATAATTCTTTTTTTCTGACTATCCCACTCCCCTAACATTTTGTCCTGGCACCCATTTTCACACCTGATAATTGATAGGGACGTGCTGGCAAAAAATGCACACACCTATTTTAGAAATCCTTTCTTCACTCCTTACAGCTCTGACTATGGTCAGCATAAATTTACACCATACAGGCCTAACAGAAATCTCAGATCAGGCTCGGCACTTCTCCTTATCATTCCAGTGACAAAGTAGACAAGAATAGGTGCTCTGCTTTCTCAGTCCTAGCACCCACCATCTGGAACTGGATCCTTTTAATCATCTGTTGCATAGAAGATTATCTTGCCTTCAGGAACGTGCTCAAAGCCTGACTCTTCCTGTCGACAGCCTGACAAACTCAGCTCATCTCCTCGATGAACTATTACTCACCCCTAACAGGAATGCTGGGGCACCTGAGGAATCGACAAGGTGGGACTCTTTCCATGCCCAGAAAATGCACCACAGCCAAGCATTTATGATGAGATTCACAAGATTCTTTCCAATCAGGTGTCAGTCTCTCTCCGATGGAACATGATGCACACCATCACAACAAAACATAACCGTACCTGCACGGGTACAGCTCACCCGCCTGCATATCTCTCAACTCGATCACTAAACATAAACACTACTCGATTACACACACCCAAAACACGCATCAGCACATCCAATAAAATACAGCTGAGACCCAGGCAAAATTCAGACCAGCCGTTCAGATAATTATTTTTTTCTGACTATCCCACTCCTCTGACATTTAGTCCTGGAACCCATTTTCACACCTCATAATTGCCAGAGACGTGCTGGCAAAAAATGCACACACCTATTTTAGAAATCCTTTCTTCACTTCTTACAGCTGTGACTATGGTCTTTCAAAGGGTGTTCAACCCCACAGCGCTTTGAAGCCATACCAATGGCAGTATGCGTTATGCAAGTGCCATATAACATAATATACCATCTCAGGTGCACCCCGCCCCCAGCCAATACTTTAAAATGTGATGAGATTCTCATGACTTGCACTGCTTCATTACAGGCCATGATCATGCCTCTTTGTTTGGCTGTTGTGGTGAGTTCCCACAGATCAAACAGTGGGTGAACCTTTCCCTGAGGCCTCAAGTACTTTACCATCACAGTGTCCCTGACCTCCAGGGTCACTTCTCCGATCTTCCTGCACATGGTTTCGAAGCAGTTGAATTCCGTGTGCCTGGCAGCACACTCTTGGGTGTCTAGTGTGAGGATGGCATCTGGAAGGAGACACATAATACAGATTCAATGGGCCTCATTCCAAGTATGGTGGTAGCCATGGCGCTATTTGCGCCATGACTGCCTCCCATACCGGTACCGACTCCGATTTGGTACAATGGGGACTTACCGGTCCATTCCGACCTTGGAGGGACCGGTAAATCCCCATTTACCAAACCATTCCCCATTCCCATTGACCCCCTGTAGGGCTCAATGGGAATGGGGGGGCGCAAATAATGGGCCGGCGTATGCCAAGCCCGTTATTTGCGCCCAGGTCCCTTAACTCCCTTAACTGGTCAGACTAGGCATTAAGGAAGGGACCCGCTAAGGGACCTCGTAGTAGGGCGGTAAGGGATGACCAGCACCGGTCTCCTTACCGGTGCCAGGTATCCCTAACCGCCCTACTCGTAATGAGGCCCAATGTAACCAAAATACCTTTATTAACTTAAATGTCAGGATGTTGTAAGGCATAACTTGCTTGATGCTAAAGTGGGATTTCCCTTCCTAAAGAAACTAAGGATAGTGTGTGTCAGTAAATTCAACTTAAAGCTCTGTCTGTGTCCAAAACCTATGCTTGCTCTCACAACTAACATCAAAACAATGTGTAGGGATGTCAACCATAAATTAAACAGTGTTCTAAAAGTAAAGTTCTGAGCTAATTCCAACTCATGCTTATTGTTCAGATTCTCCTCCCAAATATCAACAAGTTCACCACAATGTTCAAATTCCGTTCTCTTGGATTTAAAAAAATGTAGCTCCACACCTTTTTAAATGCCAGGATTCCCTTCCCCAAGTTCTATAAGTTTCATGGGAGAAAGTCTCAGGGTTCCATCCCCCACGTTCAATGTCAAAGTTGTCACCAAAGAAAGTATCTATTGGTTTTCGTGGTTAAGCTATGTTCTAACAATTCTTCACAGGTCAGGGTTCCCTTCCTCAAGTTTTATATGCCCCAATAATAGTTTTCCTTTTGACACAATAGTAGGTTTCCTTGTCAAAATATGGTCGCGCAACCAGGAACCATTAGTCTTCCTTTTAGCATTTTGATATTCAGCAAACAAATAATTTCTCAAAGGCAGTTTCAAAAACAAAAGTCATAGGGCATCATTACGAGGCTTGCGCTGACGGAATGAAGGAGGCCGGTACGGGACCAGCCCCCTTCATTCCGTCAGGGCTGATTACAAGCTTCCCATCGCGGGACCCGGATCGGACGCCTGGTAAAACCATAATGTGCCCGTTGTTACCTCCATCCCCATTCCCATTGAGCCCTATGGGGGGCTCAAATGGGAATGGGGAATGGTTCCTGCAAGGAGGATTTACCGGGTCCTCCTATGTCGGAATGACCCGGTAAGTCCCCATTGCAGGAACCCGGAAAAGCCCGGTTTGGAGGCAGCCATGGAGCTAATTTGTGCATTCCACAAATCTAACTTCCGTATAGCATGGAAACACATAAATTCTTTCTATTTTCAATGACCCGTTATGCTTTAAAGGTTCTATAGATGTATCCTAATCTTTATAGTGTCCCAAAAGCACAGATTTAAATTCACATAGGTGTGTTTGTTTGGCATCTGTTGGCCTGGGGAGCCAAAAGTAGCTTCTGCTAACAGTTAGTGTCAAGCTAACAAGGCTCTTCAAGGATACAAGCTGGCGTTAATTAGCTCCCAGATCCCCTCAATTTCGAACCCTGGTGTTCATTATTCTGAGTTGCTTCTTCCTCATCTCATTACTGTCAGGTGTCCCAAGAGGGAAAGGAAAGGAAGTTGACCTACAATAAGCCATAAAGGTCGGGGGAGAGTTACGTTGATTGTCCTTAGGATAAGGAGGATACCATGTCTCACCTAAAGGCATCCCACTCTCCATCCCTAAGGGCCCTCCACCCCGGTAATCCTCCCTCGCTTGTCCACCCTCAGGTTCAGGATCCAAAAGCGATGGTCTTTCCCTGGCATAGAGGATCCAAGGGGAGCAGAAGTGAGAATACCCTTAGGTTTCTCACACCAGCTCGCCAAGTCATTGGATTCTAAGACTTTGAAATATGTCCCACAGGTACTAGTGGCGTTCCGTTGGGGTCTTGGCAAAAATGATTGTCATCACTGACTGTCAGGAACCAGGATTGGAAATGCTGGAGTCGATGGAAGTTCCGATCCCGAGGATCTTTCTAGTCCTCATCAAACATGGCGCGATGCCTTTAAAGGCAGGCTCCGCCCCCCTGCTCGGCGCGTTGTATCTGTTGCTGTTTCATTCAACGCTGCGAGTGCTGTTTACTCGTATCTTCGTTCCGTGATTTCTACTCCTTCTACAGCCCTCCCGTAGCGAGCCTGAACTACGCTCGTTTCCTTTCCTCTCTTACCTATCTATCCTTTTTTCTGTGTTTCCGTCTTCCTGCTTTTGCCTCCCCAGTTAACTTTTACATTCTACCTTGTCGCTGTCGCTCTGTACTGTACTGTCAACAATACTTTCGTTTGCTTAGAGCACCTTCCTATCCGCCAGCAGTTTTGGTTCAACTTCCTACCTTTAGGACGCAATGCCACTTCTTCGCACCGTGTTCTCTACTTCATTTCTGCTGCCTTTCGTCCACTGCCAGCTCGGCAGCTCCCTTCTTACTTGATTCTGTACCCCCAGTCATATGCTGTGTTTTGCTCGCCTCCGCGAGGTTTATCTAGTTTACCATCGGATTGTAATTTCACCTCTCTGGATCCACAACAAGAGCTGCTGAGCATCTGTGCCATCTCTTCGAATCATCATCAAGACCATCTATGAACTAGGGTTTTTTCTGCCTCGTGCTTTTTCCCTAGATTGGAGGCTGGCCCCCTGGGGTTCCCCTAGGACAGGTCTTTGCCTCTGTCAAGGTGGCCTCTGGAGGGGCTAGACCTTACCTGCACGAAAAGAAGGTTCGAGCACCCAAGGGTGCAAGGATTAAAAAGAGACTCCAGAAGACTGAAACCGGCCGTCAAGAATCCACCTCAGGAGAGTCAGGTGAGGAGAAAGGGGAGGTAGACTCAGATCTTGACAGAATACAACGGCCGTGCAATACCATGGCCTCCTTGGAACAATACCAAGAACTAGTGGCAGCTATGCAGAACCTAACTGTAGAAGTCCAAGCGCTGAGAACTGAGAATATCGCCCTCCGACAACAGGTGGTCTTACACCGTGACGACCGCGGGGATCTACCCGCTATGCCCCTTTCTTTTGGCAAGTACGATGGTCACCCAGGGGGATTAAAGGACTTCCTCGACGCCTGCAATGTTTATTTCGCCTTTCGCACCCATGCCTATGAATCCGCCAAGTCCAGAGTCGGATTTATTATTGCCAACCTCATTGGCAACGCACTGGCTTGGGCCACTCCCCTGGTAGCCAGAAATGACCCCTCCCTGAATGACTATGACCGTTTTGTGGAAGCCTTTAAGGATAAGTTTGACAGACCAGAAGTATTCTACTCTTCACTGGAAGCTATATTGGATGTCACACAAGGGAACACAGACGTCCAGACCTACATATCCCGCTTCCAGAGATTGGCGGCTAAGGCAGATTGGCCGGACTCTGCTCAACAAACAATATTCAGAAGAGGGCTACACGATGAAATCAAGGATGAGTTAGCTCGTGTAGCTCGACCTGTGTCCTGCCAAGGATTGATGACTCTATCTCTACAGATCGAATTCCGTCTATCAGAACGGAGACAAGAAAGAAGACGAATCAGAGGCACCCCTCAGACTGTCGGTCTACCTGCTCCTTCTCCCACATCCAGGTCAAACCTCACTCCTGAAGAACCTATGCAAATAGGAGCCACCCGAGGGCCTCTCACACCTGAGGAACGCAAACGAAGAAGAGAAGCCGGATTGTGCATGTACTGCGGTTCCTCTAAACATTTACTAAGAAACTGTCCGGAAGTTCCTCCTAGGCGGAAGGAAAACTACAGCCCCCGAGCTGTCTCAAGGGAAGTCTCGGGGGAATTGCCAAGTACCCTTGCAACTGCTCAAAAACCATGAATAACCCCGAGGAGAACAGTCTGATGGTGTTCCGAGTTAAATTGTGGCTATCTGACTCGAGTCCCATTGAAGTTCTTGCAATGTTAGATTGTGGAGCAGCCGGAAACTTTATGGACTCCAATTGGGCTAAGGAACATCAGGTGTCCACAAGACCAAAGATAACTCCCATACCTGTAGAAGGTGTGGATGGGAGGCCTTTGTCCTCCGGACCTATTACTAAAGAGACTATACCTTTGAAGATGGAATTGAGTCACCATTCTGAATATTTGGTGTTCGATCAGATCCGAGCTGCGCACTTTCCATTGGTCATTGGTATCCCTTGGTTAAGACGACACAATCCTCAGATCAACTGGAAGGCCAATAGAGTGAGCTTTAATTCGCACTTTTGTAAGTCCACTTGTATGAACCAGTCAATCGGTTTAACTCACCATGGCGGGAGGTCGGGTCCTGCTCTAAGTCCGGCTATCATCGCTTTGGTTCCAACACATTACCAAGAGTATTCGGAGGTGTTTTTAGACATCCAACCATGTGAGTTACCTCCTCACAGGGCAGAAGACTGTGGTATCGACTTACTTCCGGATGCTGTAGTTCCGGTTGGACGGATGTATCCCTTGTCTCTCCCTAAAAGAAAAGCTCTATGGAATTACCTAGACTCCAATCTTCAAAACGGGCTTATCCAGGAGTCCAGATCCGCTTGTGGTGCCTCCTTGTTCTTTATTCCGAAGAAGGATAGTGCAGAATTACGTCCATGCATAGACTATAGAGGTTTGAATAAGGTGACGATTCGGGACAGGTATCCCATGCCTTTGATCCGAGATATTCTGGAGGCAGTACAGGGGGCTATTTACTTCACCAAACTGGATTTAAGGGGCGCTTACCACCTCCTAAGGATAAGAAGAGGGGACGAATGGAAGACGGCGTTCCGCACCCCATTTGGACTTTTCGAGTACAGGGTGATGCCGTTTGGCCTTGTCAATGCCCCAGCCATTTTTCAAAGATACATTGCCAAGGTATTCGCGGATATGTTGTTCGTATCTGTTGTAGTGTACTTGGACGACATCCTGGTATTCTCCCAGACATTACCCAAGCATAGGGTACTGGTTAAGAGAGTACTGCAACGTCTTCAAGAACACAAGCTATTAGTTAAACCGGAGAAGTGCCAATTCGAAACCACCTCTGTATCCTACCTAGGATTCCTTTTGTCAGGAAGAGGCATAGAGATGGATCCAGGTAAGGTTAAGGCCATCAGGGAATGGAGAGAACCCAACACCGTCAAGGAGCTACAAAGCTTCTTAGGGTTAGCACATTTTTACAGGAGGTTCATTCCCAACTTCTCCAACCTAGTGCTTCCTCTTACCTCCCTGCTAAAGAAGGGTGTCAAGTTTGCCTTCGGAGAGGAACAACAGAGGGCGATTCTAACCCTTAAGGAGTGTTTTTCTTCTGCTCCTGTTCTGGTACAACCAGACCAAACCAAACCTTTCATTTTGGAGACTGATGCGCCGATAGGAGCGATAGGTGCTATCCTATTGCAGAAGGCCGCGGATGAGTATGAACACCCAGTGGCATACTTTTCTAAGACCCTCACCAGCAGCGAACGCAATTACTCTGTTCTGGAAAGAGAGCTGTTGCCCATCAAATCAGCCTGTCAAGAATGGCGACATCTCCTACAGGGCGCTGCCCATTGTTTTGTGATCAGAACGGACCATCGTAACCTTTGGGTTCTCCAACAAATGGAGTGTACCAATGCCCGACATGCCCGGTGGGCTTATTTTTTTTTGCAATTCGATTTTGTGATAACCTACATTCCCGGCTCCGAAAACAAGAAGGCGGATGCCTTGTCACAAAGCATCGGGGACAGCTCAGGGAATTACGAAGGGCATGACCGTATTTTCCCCAATCTTAAGGTTTTAGCAACTACTGTCTCCTTCCTCCAAGACCTGATACCTCAATATCAGGCTTGCACAGAACTCCCTTCTTCGGTCCGCTTACGTAGTGATGGGTTGTACTACCATGAAGACGCACTTTTCATTCCCACTAAAAATCTGCAGAAACTCATTCTTTCCTGGTGTCATGATTCTCCCTTGACAGGACATCCCGGTATCCGAAAGACCTATGAATTGCTGCAACGAGGTTTCTGGTGGCCAAGGGTAAGAAAGGATGTGCACCAGTATGTCACTTCATGCTCTATATGTGCTTCTAATAAATACCGCACTGGCAAACCACTCGGTCTCTTGCAGCAGCATTCCTTACCATCACGACCATGGGAACACGTGTCTACAGACTTCATTGTCGAACTCCCTCCTTCTAACAACATGACAGTAATCATGGTCACAATAGACTCCTTCAGCAAGCTGGCCCACTTTTCTGCATTCAGGCAGATACCATCCGCTTCTGAGACCGCTGAGGTCTTTCTTCGAGACATTGTCCGACTGCATGGATTACCCCGGACTATTGTATCGGACAGGGGACCTCAGTTTACGTCCAAATTCTGGACTTCACTTTGTCAGACTTTGGGAATCCACCGTGCTCTTTCCTCGGGTTACCACCCTCAGAGTAACGGGCAGACAGAAAGGCTGAATGCCAGCCTAGAACAATACTTGCAGTGTTTCTGCAGTCCACAGCAGGAGAGGTGGTACCATTTCCTCTCGCAAGCAGAGTTTGCATACAATAACACTCTGCATACCTCTATCCAAATGAGCCCCTTTTTGTGCACATATGGGTATCATCCTCTACATCTACCGGGTCTTAGTTCTCCAGCCACAAGGATCCCTGCCTTGGATGGTATCTTGCAGGAAATACATGAAATACATGGTCTTGCCAAGAAGGCACACCAGGCCAGTCTACAGACTCAAAAGAGATGGGCAGATAAGAACCGGGGATCTAATCCCAACTGGGGTGTGGGACAACTGGTCTGGTTGTCAACCAAATTCCTACCTAGATGGGTTCATGCTGGAAAGTTTTCCCCTCGATTTCTTGGGCCATTTTCTATCCTTCAACAAATCAATCCGGTAGCCTACAGGCTCAGACTTCCGGACTACCTCAAGAGAATTCATCCGGTTTTTCACATATCCTTGCTTAAGGAGTATAAGGAAGATCCGTTCCTTAGACCCATCCACAAGGGTCGCGCCCAAGTACGATGTATTCCGGAAGAATACGAAGTGGCTTACCTGGTGGATTCCAGATACCGCAAGGGCAGACTCCAATACCTGGTAGACTGGAAGGGCTATCCAGTGGAAGAAAGGTCCTGGGAACCAGTTAGCCACATCCACGCACCCAGACTTCTCAGGAAGTTCCATTGTCTCCACCCGGGCAAGCCGGGGGGTTCCCCGAGAGGAAGGAGGTATACTGTCAGGAACCAGGATTGGAAATGCTGGAGTCGATGGAAGTTCCGATCCCGAGGATCTTTCTAGTCCTCATCCAACATGGCGCGATGCCTTTAAAGGCAGGCTCCGCCCCCCTGCTCGGCGCGTTGTATCTGTTGCTGTTTCATTCAACGCTCCGAGTGCTGTTTACTCGTATCTTCGTTCCGTGATTTCTACTCCTTCTACAGCCCTCCCGTAGCGAGCCTGAACTACGCTCGTTTCCTTTCCTCTCTTACCTATCTATCCTTTTTTCTGTGTTTCCGTCTTCCTGCTTTTGCCTCCCCAGTTAACTTTTACATTCTACCTTGTCGCTGTCGCTCTGTACTGTACTGTCAACAATACTTTCGTTTGCTTAGAGCACCTTCCTATCCGCCAGCAGTTTTGGTTCAACTTCCTACCTTTAGGACGCAGTACCACTTCTTCGCACCGTGTTCTCTACTTCATTTCTGCTGCCTTTCGTCCACTGCCAGCTCGGCAGCTCCCTTCTTACTTGATTCTGTACCCCCAGTCATATGCTGTGTTTTGCTCGCCTCCGCGAGGTTTATCTAGTTTACCATCGGATTGTAATTTCACCTCTCTGGATCCACAACAAGTGCTGCTGAGCATCTGTGCCATCTCTTCGAATCATCATCAAGACCATCTATGAACTAGGGTTTTTTCTGCCTCGTGCTTTTTCCCTAGATTGGAGGCTGGCCCCCTGGGGTTCCCCTAGGACAGGTCTTTGCCTCTGTCAAGGTGGCCTCCGGAGGGGCTAGATCTTACCTGCACGAAAAGAAGGTTCGAGCACCCAAGGGTGCAAGGATTAAAAAGAGACTCCAGAAGACAGAAACCGGCCGTCAAGAATCCACCTCAGGAGAGTCAGGTGAGGAGAAAGGGGAGGTAGACTCAGATCTTGACACTGACATTGATGACTCTAGGAAGGCCCACGATATACTTCTGCTTCTGTGGACACTCCAAAGTTTAGTCGCTTGTAACAATTGTGACAATTGTGACAGAATGCTATTCGGTGAGGGTGTGAAATCCCTAGCTTTTAAAAAATGGTATTATCCTTAATATAAAAGGAAGGGGATAATTCTGTTTTGGAAAGAAAAGTCAGCCAATCAAATCTCCTTTCATTATGCTTCATGCCAAATACATAGTGCATTCATGTGCTTCTTGTGGCACCAGTCCCCTAACAACTGCAGTACCTGCTATTCAATGGCAAAAGCCAGGTTTAAAGGTCACATGTGCATTCCTGACACCTGCCATGACCCAAAGTCACTGCCGCCAGAGGTGATATTTTATCTTCTGCACCTCTTATTCAAAATGTTATGTCAGTCTGGTGATTCAGATTCTGATTATGGTATGGTGACCAATAAGAGCACACCATTATTGAAGCCATACTAGCTAGGGATGACTTCCAAGTGGCCTTCACTGCAAACCAGGTATTAGATGCCAACTGGGTTGACCATTTCACAGAACTCTTCAGAAGGAAGTAATTCACGGACCCTAGTGAGGTTAATGAAAGCAGCAATGTGGAGGCCTGGAATATAAGCTTTGGCCGGCTGGATATTGAAATGTTGATTCAAAATCTGAGCACTTCAAGAGCTGCCGGCCCGGACGGCATCTCCAAAATGGAACTTAAAGCCAACAAGGAAAACTGGGGAGAAATGATTTATCGGCTATTCACACAAGTACAAAGAGCTGAGTCAATCCCACAATCCTGGAAAGAAGGGATAATCGTCCCAATTTTTTAAATGGGCGACTGAGGAGCACCCTGTAATTTCCACCCAATTTCTTTATTGGACTCTATAGGCAAATTGTTTGCCTTGCAGCTATTGAGAGATCTTAAGCGATGGTGGGCCAGTTTGGCGGGTATTTTGTATCCAAGGCAAACGGCATTCCTGACGTGAGTAGGAACAGAACTCAACATTTTCCTTGTAAACCTGCTGAAACAGAGGGCAATCGACACCAAGACTCAACTATACCTCGGATTTATCGATCTGGAACAAGCTTTTTGCCGTGACAGTCTATGGCAAAAACTGCCAAAATGGGCCTGCCTTAAGGATCTAATTGAAGGAATGCAAGCTTTATATATGGATACTTCAATCCAGGTCCAATTTAACAAAAAGAAGGCTCTATGACATGGAAAATAATAACACATAGAGGAATAAAGCATGGCTGTACCATTGCACCACTGCTATTTGTCCGCTATATGACAGATGTGGGAGAGTCAAACAAGAGAGTTTGCTCCGAAAATAGACAAAGGCCAATCCCCTGGGTACTGTATGCGGATGAACTGGTCTTATCGACCAGAACCCTATTGGTCTGCAAAGACATCTAAAGTCCTTTCAAAGTTTCCTACAATAAAACCACATGAAAGCCAATGTCAAAAAATCGAAAATTATGATCTTGAAATCGGCGCGAAGCAACAAGAGAATTGAGGAAACTTGTAACTGGTTCCTCAACAACCAGAAAATGGAAATAGTAAATTCTATTTACCTGGGAGTAAGGATCAATAAAAATCTAAATGATTCTGGACATTACCAACTGATCAAAGAGAAGTTGGTAAAGTTGACCAAACAAGGAAGAGCAATTCACAACCGATATGGTACCGACTCAATGATCCCCATCATAATGTTCTACAAGTAAAAGGTGCTAGCGGTCCTGTTTTATGAGGCAGTGTTATATCTGTCCTGGAAGATCTGGGCTATTTGTGAAGGCTACTTCTGGAGAAAGGTCTTGAGACTTCAAAATTCTCTCCCGGCATTTATGATCAGGTTCGAGCTGAGACTCCAATCAATGCAATCGATAACTATGTGGAAAACCATCACCCTCTATCGGAAAAGCATAATGGAATCTCCACATGTACCCTTTAACATCATGAATAATTCACAAATGGGCAATGATAAATATTTAAATCATTGGAAAAATCAATGCAATGATTTTATTTTGTGGAAAACAGCATTGAAAAAGAAACTCTAAAGACTAACCCTCTGAAAGTGAAGGGACAATTGCAAATGAATGATTGGCAGGATACTACAGAGCAAAGCCACAAATCCAAATTGTGCAATATCACTTTGAAAATAAAGAAACTAAATGTGCCATTGAAATATCAAAAAGAATTCCCTTTGGCCCACTACAGAGACCTTAGCGTTGCAGGTGAGCGCGGCACTCCAGGTGAGACTAGGCCTGGGCTGCCTCCATGTTGGCCAATAGTGGCCCCGGCATGCCCTCGCCATACCCCCGAAGTGCCCCTTGCTGCGGCTCCCCTTACCTCCCTCCTCCCGCCTCCCTGCCCGCACCATCTCCCCTGTTGGTCTATCAAGGCCTTTAAGCCACCTTCCCAGGGCAGCCCCCTGCCCGGCAGCCCCTACGGCTAAGGACCCCGAGGTGAAGGATGGCTACACGAAGTGTCTGAAGGTGTCTGCAGGGGACGCCAAGGAAGCCATCAGACACCAACAAAACTGTGAGTGTGGCATGGGTGGCGACTAGAGCAATGACTCTACTCCAAAGCCCCTGCCACTCTATCTTACCTTTCAATTTTGTGCATTGGCATAGCCTCACATCATGCATACTTACAGAGATTTATGAACACCAGCCCAATTCTACTCAAGGCTGACTGAACTGTACATGTTGTCTGCATTACATACTAACTAACTACTTGCCAACGTAAGCATATACCACACTTAGATGGAATTCTTGACTTTAGTCTGCCCCGCATCTAGACAGGATTGTTAACGTTAGCATGTACCACACTTGGATGGCCTTTCTGACTGAGAGTCCTTGCATATGGAGGGTGTCCAGTAGTGCTCATGCCTTGAGAGAACCTTTCCCTGGGTGCCAGCGTATCACGGGTGAAGGGCTCTCGGGATTAGTGTATACCGATCTTGATTCCTGAGAAGGGCTTGCCGTCGACATCGCCATCGACAGCCCCTGTCACTCTACCCTACCTTCGATAGCGTAGACTACCATAGACTTCAATAATACATGCTTAGGAAGACTTGTGACCACTGTAAATGGATTGTAAATGTTGCCTTGTGATGCATATGCCAGTGCCACACATGTAGGGAACTAAACTTTAGCTTGCGTCGCATCTAGAAAGAAATGTGACTGTTGGCATGTGCCACACTCAGAATTCTTAACATTAGCTTGCACCGCATCTAGATGGAAGTGTGATTTTTAGCATGTGCCACACTCGTGTGGAATTCTGAACTCTAGCTCACGTCGCATCTAGATAGAAATGTGATTGTTAGCATGTACCACACTCGTGTGGAATTCTGAACTCTAGCTCACGTCGCATTTAGATAGAAATGTGATTGTTAGCATGTGCCGCACTTGTATGGAATTCTTAACTTTAGCTTGCCTCGCATCTAGAAGGAAATGTGACTGTTAGCATGTGCCACACTCAGGATTCTTAACTTTAGCTTGCCCTGCATCTAGATAGAAATGTTATTCTTAACATGCACCACACTTAGAATTGTGAACACCAGTGTGCGTCGCATACAGATGGAAGTGTGACTGTTAGCATGTGCCACACTCGTATGGAATTCTTAACTCTAGCTCACGTCACATCTAGATAGAAATGTGATTGTTAGCATGTGCTGCACTCGCATGGAATCCTTAACTCTAGTTCACCTCGAATCTAGATAGAAATGTGATTGTTAGCATGTGCCGCACTTGTATGGAATTCTGAACTTTGGCTCGCGCCGCACCTGGATAGAAATGTTATTCTTAACGTGCACCACACTTAGATTTTAAACTCTAGCTTGCGTTGCATTTGGATAGAAATGTAAATATCAGCATGTACCGCACCTGGATGGATCCCATGATTGCAATGGACATCAATGCCAACTAACCAACCAACTAACAATTCCATCCCTCTGCATACACCTCTCAAACTCTAACCAAACACAACCACAAGCCTAAAAGGCAGCAATCCACACAAACTTCACAACAATGCAACAACAAACAAACCACACATAGACTTGCACAACAGCACACAACGACTACAGACTGTAAAACACCCCAAGCCCAGCCAACGGACCCACTGGGCTGAGGCTGCAAACAGCACATCACTGCTCTCTTGCACTTTTCCAGCTTATTCCCACTAACCCACCCCTTCTCCTCCCATTTTTCAGAGCCTCCAGAGCACCAGAGGACCACTTCGGTGGTGATAGTGCGCGGTACAAATGTCCATTAACATTAACATATCATACCAGTGTCAACCCTGTGAGCTCAGGTCAGTGATGTCAAGTTGATGTATATTCATGTCTAGCCTGACTGTCTCCTATGGTCAGGGGAGAATAGCAAGGATGCTGTCTACATTTTATTCTCAGGGGAGGAATGGTATCACATCCCATAAAGCCATAGGCGCTCTCACCAGGAGATTTCCTGGGAACCCTGCTTCAAAGGGAAACTCATAAAAAAGGGCAGCCTCACACCTTGATTTATTTTGGACTTTCAAGAAGGCAAGAAGAATTCATTTGGTCTTCTATTGGGGGTGTATTGTATTCCAAAGTTCTCCACAGTGATGTGAAGATAGGCATGGAAGGCAGACGAGAGGTCTGTCCCCTAACCACCCACAGGAAAAAGTGGGGATGACTGCTATTTGGACCAAGATCTTCCCCTCTGTCACCTACACTGGAACCAGGCTCCTCAGAGGAGGTGAAGGAATCCCCTTTAAATGCCTGCCGAGCTCCCTGGATTTGGAATGCAGAACAAAAGGACGTACCCTGTCCCGTAGCCCCTGGATTGAGCAACCAGAAAGTTAAAGCTCCAGAACAGTTAGAAACCTGTTTGCTCATCTTTGAACTGCATTTGAACTGCGTTCAGCACCCTTCCAGGTGACATAACCCACAGTGCTGCTTTTGGCACTTTCTACACCTTCACATTTCATCCTTCAGCATACTTCTGCAGGAGTCTGTACTGATACATTCTGGTTTCACCATCACCGTCTTGTGGCCAGTGCTGGATTTTACTTTATGGACTTCATTGACTCACGGTGCATCACCCTTTCTCATGCTCTAATGCTGGACCTCCTTGTACTCATGGTGGCCCTGAATCATGCTGTTCCCATCTTCAACTTGTATCCTGGCTTGCAAAATTATGTGTTACTACTGACTTCTGCAATTGTATTTGCTCTCCAGTCTTGCTTCTCCACTCTTTTTGACTACTTACTCTCTGTTCTCTCCTCCTCTCCCTTTCTCCGTTTTCCTATCTCCTCCCCTTACGTTCTTCTATGCACTTACTCTATCAAAATTTTCCCTGGACCTAGCATGATAGCAACCTCGTCTGTCTCCTAACCCGTCCCCTTACTTGTCTCCCCCTCCCTCCAGCACTATCTGAAATGTCGTCAGGCCTAGTATGATAGTTGCTTGTTTTGTTCCCCCCCTCCCTTTCGCCACCCCTCTCCCTCACCTTTTGGTTTTCTCCGGCTCTACCAGAAATGTCCTCAGGCCTAGTATGGTAGTCGCATATCTGTTTCCATTTCCTTCCCACTCCCCCCCCTCCCTTCTTTATCTATGCCTTAGCTCTTGCACTATCTGAAATGTTGTCAGGCCAAGTATGTTAGTTAATTTCACATCCTTACTGTTCATGGCCTGGAAGAATGTCATTGTATTTTCCCTTGTTCCCGCCCTTGCCTTGAAGCGATTTGAAACACATTGGCCCTCATTACAAGTTATGCCGGTAGCCATGCCGCAATTTGTGGCATGGCTGCCGGCAAAACCGCATCCGTGTCCGTGTCCTCGGAATGAGGACTTACCGGACCATTCCGAGTTTGGATGGTCCGGTAATTCCTCACTCGAGGACATGGACACGGTTCATCCCCATTCCCATTTCAGCCGCCATAGGGCTGAATGGGAATGGGAGAGGGAGTAAACAACGGGCCATTACGAGATGGCCCGTTGTTTGCTCCCTCTTCCCCTCGCGGGACCCGCTATGCACGACTGGTTTTCCCAGGCGTGCCTAACGTGTCCCACGAGGGGACCTCGTAATGTGGCAGAACGGGTTGAACGACGCCGCAGCCTTTTACGGCGCCGTTTAACCCGTTCCGCCAGGGTCGTAATGAGGCCCATTGTGTATAGGCGCAATATAAATATCATATCATATCATATCATATCATATCATATCATATCCTGCATCTTCGAACTGGCTCGAAGACACCTCACACCAGTAGTGCTCTTTGCTGCCTCAGCTCAGCTCACCGCTGTGGAAGCCTTCAGCTGACCACACATTTGAGCACCTCATCAAACAAACAGCACCTCATGTTGACCCTGCTCAAATATTGACTCTAACCACTGGAAGCCATCATGTCAATCATTGACTTGACCCAGTGGTTACATTGTCTCAAACTGACTTGACTGCTGAGCTGAAACTGTTGGCCCCTTTGCATCGCACTGCATCGTAATCCGACTCAAGCTGCAACGAGCCCCGTCTCAACGCAGATTAAACACCAATTTGCCTCCTGGTTTGACAGCAAGGAAAGCAAAGAGAAACCCATTTTTGCACTGTCAACTCATCTAGACCAAGAACCAGGTACCGTTAAAATCCCTGTTACCCAGTCCACTTTCTGGGGCCATAGTGACTTTTAAGCCTCCTTGATGCTCCTCCTTTTTTTGCCAACACATATCGTTTAAAGTGACATTGCTGCATTTACTTGTATGACCACCCGTTGCTCAAGTACCCAGAATTCTATTACGTTTTTCATTGTCTTGTTAGTTATTTGCATTCTTGATTGTTTGATTAAAGTATGTATATTTTCACTTTGATTGGACATGTTTTATTTTGGAGTTTTTGGGCTATTGCTGTTTGGGTTGGTACTGTGATCACTTCACACTTCTCAGTCATATAGCCAGCCTTCTAGGCACATTACCGCAAAAGGAGAAGGAGGTATACTCGTCGGCAGGGGTGCAGTGGGAACCAAAAGTGGCCCTGGAAATGTTTTGTAAAGTGCCCCTATATTACACTGTGTGAGAAAGACCAACTCCACAAAGTAAGGTTTTAACTAATTATTTGCTTCAAGTGAATTTGGGGGTAGATGAGAGGTGGAAGGAAGAGGGTGGTATGAGGGGAAGAGAAGCAGAAAAGCAGGGTCCCCTCACAAAAGATGCCCAAGGTGCAGAGGCCTACCGGGAAATCTCCAGAGTTCCCCGTAGGCCAGCCCATCCATGCTCATCAAGCTTTGTCTGTTTTAACTTTATGATTGGAATCACTGCTGGTTTAGTGGCAGTGTGGGGCTGAGTAGGCGCTTAGTCAGTACTCGAGGCGTTAGTCTTGCAGAGCAGTATTAACTTTGTCACAATGATGCAGGCCTCTGTGGTAGAAACATTTTGTAATACATTTAAGCAGATGGATCTGATAATATCCTATGTTCTGGACCAGTTTGGAGAACTGATTCGCTGTCTGTATATCGGGCAATAGGTCGACAAGAGTGGGAATAGGGTGTCACTCCTGTTTTATCAATTTGTTGGGCAGGTGCATGTCTATGCATAGGCTTGCATGCTCTGGCCTCTAAGGTCTTTGCATCACCACTACGGGAGATATCCATTGTGTTGGCCTATCTACCTTTTTCAACGATTCTGGCTTCCTTCAACTTGAGCAATTTCTCCTCCACTTTGGCCTGCAGGTGAAACAGGATTTGCCTGCCATTTGAGAGCCACTGGTTGCACGGTCTCAACAATGCAGAGGCGCACTTCGTGTGAGCACAGACATCTGACCCCTTGCAATAGAATATCCCATTTTTCCACAAGGTCTCTTAGCTCTTCTTTGTGGACCCAATATGCAAACTGCATGAGCACCAGACGTTCTGCCATATCACAGCTGAGGAGGATTTCTGTGTCTGCCAGCATTTTGTGGAGTTTAGCAGCGACCTGGACATTGCCGTGCTGGAAAGTCTTTTCACTGCTTCCTCAATGGGGATTGGTTCCTTACTGCCACATGCATATATCCTAAATTTTGCAAGCCTCAATGCCCACCGTGGCTTCAATGTCCACCGTGGCTTCAGCAGCGTAAACTGAAAGCTTCCCATGACAATCACTGAGGCTCTCGTATCAATGAGGGTGGACATGGGTTTTAACGAAATGAGTATACACCAGGGCTGATGGCGTTGGCTTGGTTTGTATCCTAGTGGGGTGATGTGCAATATCACATGGTCATCAGCTGAGCCATCTGGGGCTTCCTCAGGTGATCTTTTGCATATATTGTATAATGCCAGTTCACTGAATCTTGTAGTGTGTACATAGGCCCCTATGCGACATACCTGTGCAAAGTGGTTGAACCTGACATGCTTCGAATAGTCTGCTCCTCTCGCTGGACTGTGGCCAGTGTGGGGAAAATTGCTTCAGCAGTAGTCTCACACCCTGCAAGTTCTCATGGCGGGCACACCTTTGCCTTTCTGCGACCTGTCCTGTCTTTTCAACTACATGGTCCTTTATCTATCACCGCATTCTGTAAAGGAGCCTTCATTATGTCTGATTGGATTTTAGTCAGCTTGTGGGAGAGGCCAAACTCCAATACTCGTTGCAGAGGGAGGCCGACTCCCATAATACTTTCCTCAGGAGTTTGCTGGAGTAATATCCTGGAATAAGAGTCATTAGAATGGTGTCTGCTTCATCCTCAAGTGTGAATGTCGATGGAAGGTGTAGCAATATTGCATGGAAAGCATCTCTAGGTTCGTGCACAGCTTGCGTGTCTGTCAGAGCCAAAATCGTACAAAGGGCCTCATTACAAGTGAGGCGGAACAGGTTAACGGGACCCGCTAGAGGAGGCGGACCTGTTAAACCCGTTCCGCCTCATTGCAAGCTCCCCTCGCGGGACCCTGTAAGTAACGCCTGGTCAAACCAGGCGTGCTTACCGGGTCCCGCGAGGGGAAGAGGGAGCAAACAACGGGCCGCTCGGATTTCGTCCCGTTGTTTGCTCCCTCCCCCATTCCCATTCAGCCCTATGGGGGAATATTCAGCCTATGAAATGGGAATGGGGAAGGTCTTTGCCTGGGTTCCTGGAGGGAGGAATTACCGGCCCTCCGAACTCGGAATGGCCCGGTAATTCCCCATTCTGGGAACCCGGACCCAATTTTGGCGGCAGCCATGCCGCCAATAGCGGCATGGCTACCGCCAAAATCGTAATGAGGCCCAAAGTCTGCATTTGTTTGCCGATGAAATGGATCAGATTGGGCTCTTTTGCTGACCCATACCTGCCAGTGTGAGTGTTTTGAAAATTATGCAGATGTTCATCCCTGCATAAAATAGCATCACATTTTTTTATTGGTGGCAAAATATAATTGCAGGCATTCTACTAATAGTTAAAGGGTCTTGGAGCCCCTCTACCGAGCACAAACACACAAATAACCTGCTCTCTGAGTAGGTTCCCACTCTGGAGGGTCTACGACCACGTTTTAGCTCACTGTACCTCAGAGGAGAATTGCCTAGCATTTCCGTGCTGAACTGCCCTTGTGAGTGGGACCAGACTGATATGCGAATGGCTATTTCTCCTCTGTGAAGAGTGCAGTGAGCTAAAACGTGGTTGTAGAAATTCCATTGAACAGGGTATTTGACCCATTTTCGTTCTCAGTAGAGAGGCTTTGATACCCTTGCTTAATTTGTACAGCTTGGGGTTTCACTTTAAGTAATTTGTGGGGTTTGACAAACTCTGGTCCTGTGAGGTGCTGGTTGGATTGAATCGCGCGTCGGCTGTGTAACACATCATCATGTTATAAATGTCACCTTTTATCCAATGATGTCTTTCATTGGTGCTGACCAAATAAGTAATAAAACAACCTCATGTTTGACAACAAAACTTGACTCATCCATTATCTGAGAAAGCTGCCTACCAGCAATCACCGGACTAGCTAATCCTACCAGCGCCTCACAGGACCAGAGTTTGTCAAACCCCACAAATCTTCTAAAAAATCAGAAACCCCGGAGTTGGTCCCTTGACAAACTAGGACTCAGGCTGCAGGTCTAACACAATCAACCATCGAATAACAGGTGCGCAGGAGTGAGGGAGTCCCGTCTTTCAAAAACTCCACCCATGCTAAAACTTCACCTTAAGTAACCCAGAGTAATCCAGATGTGGACCCCTTGCTCACTGTGCTTTAGAGAGGCTCAGCTTCACCTTACTGAGGCGACCCAACAAGGTCAAAACATATGTCTGAGGTTACTGATGGCACTCTTGCTCAGAGGAGAATTGCCTAGCATTTCGGTGCTGGACTTCCCTTGTGGGTGGGACCAGACTGATATGCAAATGGAATGTCTCCTCTGTGAAGGGTGCAGTGGTTGTAGACCTACCTGAGTGGAAGGAATTCCATAAAACAGGGTATTTGACCTAATGTGCATTCTCAGTAGAGGGGCTCCCACACCCTTGCTTAAGTTCTACTAATAGTGCCCACTTTGGACCCAACAATGAGGAAGCTCAGAGAGTCTCAAATTATTGCACAGCTATTGAGGTGAGAAGGGTCTTTCCTGCTATTATGGGCATGAGTGGGTGAACTAGAGGAGTTCTCTCATCGTCGGATTCCCCCATTCTGCCTTTGTCACACGTTGTGTCCTACCTGCTGGTCATGGCCGCAATTACGCATAGTCGGACTGGTGGCAGTCTCAAGACTCCCGCCTTTGAGTGCAGAGGTCCTCCTTTATTAGTGCAGTGACACTTCAGGGTGTCCCTGCATGCCTGCCATTGTATAAGTATGAGGGCTGCTACTTGGCTGTGGTAGCTGCATCTCTGTGGTGCTTTTTGGGCACCATCACAGTGAGCACAGTGAGACAGAGCCATTCAGGGGCTTCTACCGGTTTGATGATGGTGTCAAATGTGAAGTCCTTTATGAGGGCTCTGAGTTGTGCTTGACTGGCATTGCATTGTTGTGTAGGCCGACCTGCGGGATATACTGGTTGAGTGCACTGGTCCAGTTACTAAAGATAGCTTCTTGTTTAATGAGAGGTTCTTCACTGGATGCAGTAGGCATGGCAAGGCAAGTACTTCATCATCTGCACAGGAATCGAGATGTATTTGTGAGATATGTTGGTCATGCCTCTCTAGAATATAAGGTCCTTTTCTATACAAACAGATTCTTCCCATTGCTGCATGGCCCTTGAAGTTTGAAAGCTAGGAGACTAATTATAAGCCCCTCATAGGCCCCAGGATCAGTATCAGGGGGAGTAGAGAACATGCCTCAGGGAGGGAATGACTGAGAAAAACAGCATTTGTTGAACCATTTTATCATCACAGCGCCTTATGTCATGTTCTGTCAATTGCTTGCTTCAATACTTCCGCCTCGCACATAGAAGGGAATTCTCCATGAATTCAGTACCAATCACAGGACAGTATTTTGATGGCCAATATGGGAACAGATACCACAGCTTTAGAATATTCTGACATGGTCTCTGGATTTGCAAGATCTCTCACTCCTGGAGTTGCTCTTCTATTTAAGCCTAAAGCCAGACCTGGGATTATCATTCCCAGCATGAAGTCTAGTAGCCACATACTCATAGTTCTTGGGATCAGACGTCTTTACTTCTTTCATGGTGCAAAAGGGTGCTCAACGGTCTTTGCAATGTTGATTGCTCTGAGGGTGGCGGCACGACTCATCCATAGCACTAATTGGATCTTGAATCATGGCATCGAACAATGCAAATTAGCAGATGTAAGGAAATCATGGTGGCAACAGTAAAGACAGACACAAGTGATCACACAGTTCCAGGGTGTTTATTAACCTGTATGCAGGTTGGAAAAACACCTAATCTAAACCTAAATCTAAGATGGGAGCAAGCGTTGACCATAAAATGGAAATAAGGCAGTCCTAGCAGCGTTGTGGCAAATAAAAAGGGCCTATACTAAGAAACCTATTGTCAAACCTTACAGCTAATACAAAAAGGGGTGTAGGATAGAAAATAAAGAAGTGTTTCCAAATAATATGTCAGGATGTGGTAGCTTCGGTCTCCCTTCCCCACGTTTTGAGCACAGGGCAAGGCGGAATACTGGAGGACAGTACACTCTCGAGCTTCCCCAGAGATGACAGTTTAATTTGCAGCTATCAGGGCTGTCGATGTCCAAGTCTCGTTTCTCTTGAAAGTCTCTTGCCATTGAGGGCCTGACGTATTCAAATAACAAAAACAAAAGTTCCTTCAACAAAATGAAAGTTTGTTTCCTGGTTTCACTTAAGGTGAGAATTCTTCACACCTCAGTCCCCTTCTTCCGGGCGCTGACCCCTCTTTACTTTCAGCCTCCCTCTATCAGGTTCACTATAGCTGTTCCTTCCTTTACAAATCTTAATGTCTTTTTAAACAGTTCCAGTGACAATCCCTTGGCCGGGTTCACTCTTGTCAACACACTGCTTCTTGGGACTTTAGACTTGCCCCTTTCTCGTCAGCATCCTTCTTCTGGGTTCACTCTTGCCATCTTCACATTCACATTCGTTTTCAATGTTTGCGGGGTTCACTTCCCTTGCTTTTGTTGCTGTTCTTAGGTCAAAGTCTTTCGATTGTGCAGGGATTTTGCTTGACCTCCTGTATGACCACTTTGACCTATCTTGGCGGCTCTTCTACAGCCTTCTGGTATCTGTAGTTTCATTCAGATGGGGATTGACCAGGATTTCTAGCGCAGCGCCCGCGTGGTGCCGGCCCTCTTTTGCAGCTGGTCTCCCTTTTACAATGTTACAGTCTTTAAGCTTTTTCTTACTTTGCCACTCTGTAACTTTCATTCACCACAGCCCGGTTCTTATTGGCTCTCCCCTCGACTAACTGGAGTCAAGGACGGTACCACAGAAGCAGGCGTCTTCCTCGCTCTGGCTTATCAGCGTCAATATGCTCTGTGTACCATTGATATTTGCTGCAGCACACTTGGGTTATTGTCCTCAGCCTTACGATTCTTTCAGCGGAGGGTTCGCAGGGATTTGTCGAAGAGGGCAAGGTTGCATCTCTCCTTGTCAGCCTCTCGATGTTTGCCGCCTTTCTCCTCCTCTTGAACTGCCAGGTCTGGATAGCTGACTCATCGTGCGGTCTGCCTTGCTTGTACTGTGCTCTCTTGCTCCACCTTTGATCCCTGTGAGGAAGGCTGACTTTGCCTGACCCTTGTATTGGGACATGTCAGGTAAACGGTCTGGTGTTAGTACATTCTGTGGTGTGAAAGTGTTTGTGTCGGTAAAGGGTGGGGCAGCAGTTTTAAAAGTCCTACGTGGTAGGATGAGGAAAAGTTATTGAAAGAATGGGGATACCGCATCTCACCCATCAGTGTCCCAATCCCACTCCACAAGGACCCCCCATCCAGATGATCCTCCCTTACTGGTCCACCCCCAGGAACTGGATCCAATAGCGATGCCCATGTCCTGGCCACCTGGATGACAGATCCCCGGGGACTAGCTAGGGAGAAACCTTCAGGTTTCTCACATGCCCTTCCTCCGTGCTATGTAGCCACATTTGCTTAACAGGGGAACCAGAAAAGAAAATCCACGTTTCCCTGGTCTTTTCCTTTTCCGGTGTTCCACTGTGAAACAATAGGGTTTTATGTCTAGAAACCATTGCGTTGGCTAATCCAGACTCAGGGTGCTTGGTCTGTAACCAGTGTGAACTTTCATCCCAATAGGTAGTACTTAAAATGGATAATGGCCCAATTGATGGCTAGTGCTTTTAGTTCTACCACAGAGTAATTTCTTTCACGTGGGAACAACTTGCGGCTGCTGTGTACTATGGGGTGTTGGAGTGCATCGCAAATTTGGGACAGAACAGTTCCTAACCCTGTAAGAGATGTGTCTATCTGTAACACAAACTCTTTTGAGAAGTCAACTACCTTTAGGATTGGGTTTTGGCATAACGACTCCTTTAAGATTTTCTAGCATATCTCGTCATCATTGTTCCACTGAAGTTTCTGGGGTTCAGCATTTTTAAGTTTATCTGTCAGCCGGGCTGTTTTATCTGAAAAGTTAGGGATAACCTATGGTAATATCCTATTAGACCAAGGAAAGCCCTAAGATCTCTTTTGGTCTTGGCAGTTGGAGTATCCAAGACGGCTTTTACCTTTCCATGTTGGGGCTGTACATTCCCATTCCCTACGAAAAAGCCAAGATATTTTACGGCTGATTGGGCCAATCTGCATTTAGCTGTATCAGCAGTTAGGCTAGCCTTCCTGAGGACTTTCATGATAGTATAAAAAGAAATCAGAATAGGGCTGCAGGATGTTATCCATGAGGTGTTGGAACGTAGCTGGTGCACTGTGTAGGCCGAAAGGAAGGACATTAAACTATAATAATCCTAAGGGCGTCGACAACACAGTTTTTTTCCTTATCTGGCTCTTACACAGGGACTTCACAGTAGCCCTTGGTTAAATCTAGGGTGGATAGGTAGGTGGATGTTCTGAGTTTATCAATTAAGTCATTGATGCGTGGCATGGGATAGGCATCAAAGTCGGATATGGCATTCACTTGACAGAAGTCTATGCAGAATCTCCAGGAACGGTCAGGTTTAGTAACCAACACGATATGAGAGGACCCTGGACTTGAGGAGGGCTCAATGATATTGGCCTTCAACATTTTGTTAACTTCCTCGATCACTATCTGTTTACGTGCCTCTGGTAGACGATAGGGTTTTAGATGAACCACTTTGCCATTAGGGGTTCAAATAAAATGGTATGCACCTTTTACTCTTCCTGGTTTTTCTGAGAATACATCAGGGAATGAGACCACTACATCTTTTAGATCTTCTCGTTGTTGAATAGATAACTCAGAAGGAATTAAGTCAAAGTTATCTATATCTTCCGGCACCAGGCAGGCTAGTACTTTGGCATGGGTGGCTGATGGGTTCTCCTTCCACTCTTTTAAGAGGGTGATGTGGTATAAGTGGACTTTCAGTTTTCGGTCTGGTTCGGCTATTTTATATGTGCACGTTCCCATTAATTCTACTACCTCGTAAGGTCTGTGCCACTTCGAAACAAGTTTGTTCTCTGAGGTGGGTAGGAGGACTAGTACTTTCTGTCCAACAGAAAAAGATTGTAAATGTACTTGTTTATCGTAATTAGCATTCTGTTGGCGTTGGGCTTTTCCCATATGAGTACAAACTAAGTCCCGAACCAACTTCATGTGTTCTCGCATTCTAGTGGTGGTTTGTGATATTGGAATGGGAGCCTCCTCTCGTTCTTCCCAGGTTTCCCAGAGCATGTCCGGGACATCTCTCGGTTCTCTTCCATAGAGTAGCTCAAAGGGAGAGAAACCTGTGGAAGCTTGGGGGGTTTTCCTTATGGCAAATAGCACCCATGTGATCATTCAATCCCAGTTGTTTCCGTCCTTGTCTACCAATGTCCGTAGAATTAATTTCAAGGCCTTATTGAATCTTTCTACTAGACCATCGGTTTCAGGATGGTGCACCAAAGTTTGCAAGGTGGTAATGTGGAGTAGCTCTTTGACTTCGGCCATAAGCTTACTCATAAAGTTATAACCTTGATCTGTTGGTATTTCTTTGGGAAAACCCACCCTAGAAAAATACGGTAGAAGATGTTTTACAATCTGCTGAGTGGCATTATTTCGCATCGGGAAGGCCTCTGGATATTGGGTTGCATAATCTACGATCACCAGGACATACCTCTTACCCAATTTAGATGTTTCTAGGGGTCCTATTAAGTGCATACCAATTCTAGAAAAGTGGACTTCTATGATTGGCAGCGGAATCAGAGGGGCAGGTACTGGGCTGGTCGTCTGACATATTTTGCAGGTTTGTATGTAAGTTTTTATATCGGCGTGGATACCCGGCCATTGAAACTTTCCACTAATATGCGGGTGGGTTTTAACATGTCCCAAATGCTCTCCTGTGAGATGGGAATGTGCAATCTCTAGCACGACTTTCGGTGGCTTTTAGGTAGGACAAGTTGGGTCTTTACAAAACCTTCTGGGGAGGTTTCTCTTCATTAAAGTAACCTAAGTTTGAAGAAGAAAAAGGCACTTCTCTTCTCTATGCCTTCCTCTTCTGGGATTGCTGGTAATAGATTGTGGGTTCTTCTCCTTTCCTTTCTTCATGTTAAGAGATTTATCAGCCTCGCCGAAACCTAAGTTACCTCTTTCTGTTTTATCTGGTTTGCTTTCTTTGAACCGAGGGAACAAAGCCTTTTCCAAAATCCCCTGCGCAATTTGGTCCCCCTGACGTACCTCAAAAGGGACTTTGCTATGATTCTGTAAGAGAACCTCATGTCTCCCCTAAAGTCGGGGTCAGTAACGCCAGCCAAGACATCTATCCCGAAACTTCCATGCTAAGCCAGATTTTGGGGCTAATTGTATGGAACACCCTGGATGGGGTATCAAAACCAAGTCCTTAGGAATCATTCCTCTTTTCCCAGGGGGTATAATAGCTCCCCTACTGCTACAGATATCAAACCATATTGATTCCTTGGTGGTGATGGAAGGGTTAGACACTCTCTGACTACGTTTTTGAAATTGTAGGGTTCCCCAATTTGTTTCAATTGAGTCACATCCCACTTTTGACACCATGTGTAGGGAACTCATAGTGGCAACAGTAAAGAGAGACAGAAGTGATCACAGTTCAAGGGTGTTTAGTAAACTGTATGCAGGTTGAGAAAAAACCTAATCTAACCCTAAATCTAACATGGGAGCAAACGTTCACCATCAAATGAAAATAAGGCAGTCCTATGGTGTTGTGTCAAGTAAAAAGGGCCTATTCTAAGAAACGTATTGGCAAACCTTATAACTAATATAAAAAGGGGTGTAGGATAGTTCTCAAGAAAAGAATAAAGTGTTCACCAACAATGTATCAGGATGCGGTAGCTTGGGTCTCCCTTCCCAACATTTTGGGCATGGGGCAAGGCAGAATCCTGGAGCACAGTACACTCTCGAGCTTCCCAAGCATGAGACGACAGTTGCACTTGCAGCTATCAGGGCCGTCGATGGGCAAGTCTCGTTTCTCTTGAAAGTCTCTTGCCTTCAAGGGCCTGATGTATTCAAATAACAAAAAGAAAAGTTGTTTCAACAAAACGAAAGTTTGTTTCCTGGTTTCACTTAGAGTGAGGATTCTTCACCTCTGGGTCCCCCTCTTCCGGGGACTGACCCCTCTTCACTTTCAGCCTCCCTCCACCGGGTTTACTATAGCTTTTCCTTCCTTTACAAATCTTAATGTCTTTTTAAACAGTTCCAGTGGACATCCTTTGGCTGGGTTCATTCTTGTCAACACAGTGTTTCTTGGGACTTTAGACTTGCCCCCTTCTCGTCAGCATCCCTCTTCTTGGTTCACTCTTGCCATCTTCACATTCACCTTCATTTTCAATGTTTGCAGGATTCACTTCCCTTGCTTTTGTCACAGTTCTTAGGTGAAAGGCTTTCGACTGTACAGGGATTTTGCTTGACCTCCTGTATGACCACTTTGACCTGTCATGGCTCTTCTAGGGCCTTCTGTTATCTGTAGTTTCACTCAGATGGGGATTGACAAGGGTTTCTGGATCAGCCCCCGCGTGGTGCTGACCCACTTTTGCAGTTGATTTCCCTTTTACAATGTTACAGTTCTTTAAGCTTTTTCTTACTTTGCCACTCTGCGACTTTCATTCACCACAGCCGGGTCCTTATCGGCTCTCCCCTCGACTCACAGGCTCTTATGAACCGCTTGGTGTTCCTCCTAACTCGAGTCAAGGACTGTACCATCGAAGTAGGAGTATTCCTTGCTCTGGCTTATCAGCATCGATACGCTCCGTGTACCATTGACATCTGCTGTCCTCGGCCTTATGATTCTTTCAGCTGAGGGTTTGCAGGGTTTTGACAAAGAGGACAAGGCTACGTCTCTCCTTGTCAGCATCTCAATGTTTGCTGCCTTTCTCCTCCTCTTGAACTGGTGGGTCTGGATAGCTGTGTCGTTGTGCGATCTTCCTTGCTTGTGCTGTGCTCTCTTGCTCCATCTTTTATCCCTGTGGGGACAGGTAAGGGCCATCAGGTGTGTGTGATTCTGATCAATTGCCTGAATTTGCCTGACCCTTGTATTGGGACATGCCAGGTAAACAGCTCTGGTGTTAGTCCATTCTCTGGTGTGTCATGCGAAAGTGTTTGTGTCGAAAAAGGGGGGTGGGCATAGTGGTTTTGAATGCCCTATGTGGTAGGATGGGGCAAAGGTGTCCCACTCCCAGAGGACCCCCCCCATCCAGGTGATCCTCCCTCACTGGTCCACCCCCAGGAACTGGCTCCAGTAGTGATGGCCGTGTCCTGGCCACCTGGATGACAGATCCCCGGGCACTAGCTAGGTAGACATTGTCAGGTTTCTCACAGGGATCACTAATATCCCAAAGCACACATGCTGGCCAGCTCTCTGAGTACAGTTACAAAACTATATTGGTTTGATAGCAGATTGGAGACATATGCACATTGTTTGTACTGATGCACTATGTTGCATGGTTTACTAAAACATTGTGTCCTCTGTGTTTGCTTCTAAGAAGGCATCAGTAAAGTAAGTGGCACAGGCTTGTTTCACTGGAGGAGTTCAAGGAATTATCATCTGGCCTTTGGTCCCCAATGCATTGCGAAACACCTCAGTTTAAAAGTCTCAAGCTACCTGTTAGGCCAAAGGCAGAGGCGAAGATGCAGTGGAAAGCAGTAGCACTGGGAAGAAGCAGAATATACAGCTGTGGATATGCATCAAAGATCACTGCATGGGGCATGTATGGGAAGGTGATGGTCACAGACTACAGGAAGAGGACCTTCATTGCTATGCAGTTACCACCAAGGTATTTAGATTTGAATGTAGCAGCTGGAACATATAAAGCGTAGGTATTGTTCGAAGTCTCAGGAGCAAAGTGCTCTGTACATTGTCCGTCACCACTAGTCGCTACTGCGTTAATGATCGATCATGTGCTCTTTGTTATAACATTCCCATAGCTCCCTCTCCCTCTGCATGCATGGAGCACTGGATGTATGATGAGGGGAGGAGTCTGTGCAGGGTCAATAAGGGGAAATAAGTGGAGGACATGCTCTGGGAGGAAGAAATATGTGAGAGGAGAATGCTACACAGATTCAGGAGAAGTTCAAACTATATTGAAAAAAGATATTTGGAAGCACAGCAAGCCAGCAGTTACCTGTACCTTTCTGGAAGGGGTGGAAAGGGATCAGAAAGGGATCAGATCAGCTCACAAAAAGCCAGGCTGAGTGATGTCCCGACTACAGCAGAGACCATAGGGCTGGGAAACACAATAGCAGAGACAAAAAAAAAAGAAAACCCGAGCAACCAAATATAGTGGGCTTATAGAGGCAGTGGGAGGGACAGTGTAACTCAGAGACATTTGGGACCAATTGCCTGCTGGACAGAGCCCCTTAAAATGGGGAAGAACTGGATAATGTTGGACGGTTGCCCCACACCCCTTAATTCCACAACCATGGTACAATAGTACAATTATTACCATTTGGCATTTAAGAGCCACTACCCCAATGGAATCCTTTCAATTGAAAATTAAAGACAATTGGACCTCATTATGAGTGTGCCAATGTGGTAATACCATGCCGGTATTATAGCATGTTGTATGTTACCGCACCGGCACACTCTGAGTTTGGTCGGGGGGTGGCGGGATTTACCTGTAGCTCTGAGCTGTTGGTAATTCTGGAACCCCACCACCAAAACATGCTGGTACTACTGGTGCCGGTAATACCAGTTACCCCCCCATGGAGTCATATGGGACTCCATGAAATGAGGAGAAACTACCCTTACTGGCACTTGGAATCTGCTAGTAGTTCGGTCAGACCAAGTGCAGGTAACAATAGATCAGTTTGGTGGTATTTCAGTGGATTAAACACTAAAATGTTATACATAGTTTTGTCTACCCAGGACTGACAGCTCGCAAGGATGTGAACTGGATATCCCAGCCCCTCTGATGAGTAGCAATTACCCTGGAGATGGATGGGGATGCAGATTTGTATTCATACATCAATAATCGAAACGACTCAGGTAGTTGGCAAAGGAAGACTGTTTTAATATCAATTATCTAAAACAGGGAGCATAATGACCATCAATGAACTCGCTCGATCCTCTTACTCAAACATTCTTAGTAAAAACTGAGATCTTATAAGCAAAACTCATCACCAATGACGTTAATCTACGTATGAACCAACGTCATTTTACGTGGCAAACTACAAAAACCTATGAGTATGGGTGATTGGCTCTAAGTGAACATTTAAGTATTTGATCCATACTAGTCTAAAAAAGTGTGAATATGTGATTGGCTACTTAACATCAGGTGGGGCAACTAAGCCCTCCCCTAAAAATGACCACTATGAACATCACTAAATACACGACATCCCACTGGTTTACACAAATATAGGACCCCTAAATATGTAGTCCTTTACAATTGGTTGGCACTCTAACCTCTGTCAGTACTTTTCCATCTACATCTAGCAGCCTGCAGGCTGGCCATCCAGGTGCTGGTGAGTTCGCCTTAACCATTGCTTCCCACCAATTAGCATATCAATTCATCATCACCTCAGTGATCTACTGTTAATTAGGCTTTGAAGCTCAGCCTTGTGAGTGTTTTTAGCTCTTAGAAATTTAGGGAGTGAAAAGCATGGTCTGCCCTCATTCGTAGGTGTGACCATCTCGTTCGTCCAACTTCATGCTTCCATGTGACTAGAGACCATGGAATCAAGCCTTTTGGTGCATTTAATACTATTTTTCAATAGACCTCTGATGTCTTCCTTGTTATGTTCATGCCTTCTGAACAGGAGTTCTGTTCTTTCACACGATTTGTATCCAATGTCCGTTTGATCCGGTTTGATAAGACCATGGCTTCTTTGCTCATCCAGCTCTGTCTGCTGAGATTCACTTTGTAATTCAATTTGCTTTTTAACTGCTACACACAAGAAATGAGTCCTTCTTGCTACTGCCCAGCACTGCTATAATGCATAGTGGAAACAACCATCCTTCACTTGTCCATAGGTATATATGTATATATTGGTGCTTGCCGCAATCTATTCACTATAAGCTTGAGCCTAGCTTTCAAGATTACTTTGCCTGATTGCGTTTCTTTCGCATCTGTACACATGTAAAATGACTTAATGTCTTCATCTGTTTCTGTGGCATAAGCTTCTTCAACTTAATCCCAAGATGTCACTTATCCTTGATACTTTCTTGATGCCTTATAGAATATGTGCATTCTCTGGTCTCTACATCTCTTCTATGCACGTCATCTCAGCTCTGTTTGACGTATACTGGCGATGGTTAGTGATGTTACCATTCTTCCTTGCCATTTATTGGCTCTGCTTCTTCTGGGATTTCATTCAAATGGCCATCATATTTTTTTGTATGTAGGTATGGTTTTCTCAATGGGTACCTTGCCTCCCAGATTCTCTTTGATGTCGGTATTTTCACTGGTACTGCGCAGAGTCCATATTCTGCCCTTTGTTGGTTCAACTGTTCTGTATATGTCACATACTCTGGTTTCCAACATACAGGTAAAAGGGGTGTAACGGTTGAGGTGGGGGTAAGTGGCTCCTCCTCTACACTCCTCCCTCTGGGCGATTTATCAACCACTCTCTCATCATCCTTCACATCCAGGCATTTAGGTCTGAAGAAAAACTTCTTTGGGATCCATATTTTTATGACTCCCTTCAGGCATGCAGCTGATTTAACATGTTCATCTTTGTTCCATGGCATAAGACTACATTCTCCACTTGGACTGCAATAGATCCATCTTCCTACATACTTCTTGTGATTCTTTGGATACAGCAACTTTGTCCCCTCAGATGCATGGATACTGGCCTTCACACAGTCTCTGATTTCTTCATCTGTCAAGTCTCTGGCTTTCCATCCTGATTCGACATCGATCATGATCTCCATCCCTACGGATTTCTTTGCTGTCTTCTTGCATCGTGAGATTATTATTTTGATCACACAAAATCCAAGCAACACCAACACGGTCAGGGCTCCAAGAAAGTTGAACATGTTTGCCATCCATTGTGTAATCCAAGAGAAGAGTGATCCAAACCAGCTGTCATCAGCAATGTCTTCTACTTTGTCTATCATCTGACCATGCAGCTTCGTCAGCATGTCTATGGCCACTGTCAAAGTTCCATTCTCATCATCATGAGAAGGTATAAATGTGCAACATGATTCTCCGATTTTTGCACAAATAAGCGCATCCATTGCTGTATTCATGTCTAAGACATATCTGTTCTGAAGAGTCATCAATCGTGTAGCCCTCCACTCTTCTCTGATAGCATTGAACCCCTTTATGGTAGTGTTGATCATCTGTAGCAATTCCCATCTTGTGATCTGTAGCCACTTGGTATTATCTCCAACCTGGAAACTCGGCATGAAAATTAAGGTGAACACTGATGAGGTCTGGCTGAACAGCCTGTGCTCATACGGAATGCAATCAAAAGCTTCTATTGACTTAGCTGAGAAATATTTCTCCCTATTCATCCTCTTTATCAGCTCCACAGATCTCTTCTTCTTCAGGTGGGCATCTGCTTTTGGGAAACTGTCAAGATCTAGATCACTTTTTGGAATCACCAATGCTGGAACATGAACATTCACTAATGAGCATCGTCCTCCCCAATCCTTGGGTAAGTTCATGAATGTCCTGGATCCACAAGCCCAATAATGATCCATGATAACTGCTGTTCCATGTATCATTCCTGGAACATCAATGATTCGACCACAGTTTTGATTCCATCCAACTTTTCTTGTGCCATTATTTCTGCAGCACAGCTTTGAACTTTCCAATGGCACTATCTGCAAGGGTCCTCCTCTATCTTCGACCCAAGTCAGTAGCTTAGCAAGTTTTGGCCATAATGGCTTGCAGCCATTCTGCACTATGTCAATGGCAGGTTTGTAACAACCAATGACCACCCAAGCTCTGCAGATCACACTCCTTCTTCCCATCTGTCTGGTGATAACACTGATCCCCAGATCTGCATCTCTCCTCTGTTCTTTCATCTTTGAATGTCCTCTGCAGATTTTCCTGGACTCTCCAATTTTTTGTTTACCTCCCATCTTATTCCAGCTCCTTTCACTCCAGGCTTCTCATATCTGATCACATGATTCTTAGTATGAACTCTGTTTCTTGTCTTTGTATCCTGGATATAGTCATCTTCATCTGGATCTGTCCATTCAGTTGCTCATTTGAGGTAGTCATCTCGACCCAGGAACTGGTCTCTGGTTTTGCAAAGTGCTGCGTGCGAAAGCCAATATGCTGTCTGGACATCTATTTCAATACCTATGAAGATTTGAGACTTCCCCATACTGTTAGGTAGGAGTGCATACACAAAGCATTCCTCATTTCAGGTCTTCTTCCCACTTCTTTCATATGCTGATACCAGATGTTATTTCCCAAATGAGCTTTACTGTCCAGGTAGTCATTCAATTCAAAATCATCTTCTTGGGTGTTTCTTTTAGTTCTCATTTTCCTCATGTGACCTTCCATAATCATTTCATGACGTGTACCAGCATAACTCCTTCTGACTGGATAAATCATAGGCACATCTACCAGTGGATGGGGAACACCTACATGTGTTGTCTGAGTAGGAGATAGTTCCGAAAGTTTCATCCTCTCAACATACCATTTGGGCATGAAAATGTCTTGCAAAATCTCCATGTGTGACTGTCGTTTAGGGATTATCTTTGGGTCATTTATCACAGGACCAGGTCTGTTTGCATGCATTTCCTGTATAGGCTCATCGTCTAACAACCTCTTGTCTTGTCTGTCCTGCCAAGCCTGTATCTTGTGTCCTAAAAGGGTCTCTAAGATACTTCTTGCATGTGAACGATTGCTAGTGACACTTATCTCACACTCAGGTCCTTTATCATCTTTCTTTGGAACAGGAATAACTACATAGGGTATTGGGTGCCTAGTAGTTGCCACGATTGCACCTTCCTTCTGCTCAGGAAGATTCACAGGAGTCTTGGGTCCATGTACATCAATATAGTACTATGTGCATACTGTGAGTGAAAGCAGTATGATTATCAACAAAATGCAAGCATAAATAACACAGAGATATGTCAATTTGCAGCATCGATTTTGTGGACAACATGGACGTCTCTCTGCATCTGGTATAATGATGTTACTGCTTATGCTTCCCATCTTAATTGCCTAAGGAAGGAAAAAGTAATCTTTAATACATCAGCATTATGTACTGCTTCTGGAGGCTGCTGTCTTGACTCAGGAGGACCGTCCTCGATCTGCTGTCTGCTTACTGGATGACAAGAACAAGACTCTCAATGTCTACTTGGAACCAGTCTTTTAACCAGACGAAATGTGGATGCCTCTCGAGCAAGAAGAAAACCGCTGTCAGTATGTCTAGACAATCAAAGATATACACTTGTTCCCAGTCTACTCCTCGAATCTGCCTTAACCAGATGACATGATGAATCTATTTCAGCATGAAACAAAAAGCTCTGTCTGACCAGCAACCTCTCAATCTGTCCCTCAAAGGAAAGTTTCAATCTGATCTCAGATTTCTCGCAGAATAGGCGTTCACTTGCAGTATGACGGCTCTCAAGATTTCGTTTAGTGCTGCACTGTTTCTCGGATCCCTTAGGAATCTATGTACATCAGTGTGACTTCCAACAAGATGTGGGTAGTCTTCAATCAGATGATGGAAAACCACACTGACTAGTCTGTGAGCATCATCAGCGGATAGGGGCATTTGTCCTTTCCCGACTATACTCTGGCAACTGCAAAATCTGTTCAATAATTGCTGTGAGCAACCTTCTTACTATTGGACCATCTTTAGGATCTTGCAGAAAAACATAAACACTAGTAGCTCTGCCCACAATAGTCAGATACGTGTGCAGAATGAAGAGAAAAACTTCAAATATGTTCCTTGAGACGTTGTCATTGGAAATCACCATGAGCAAATACAAACAGGAACTCAGTGAGAAATTCCACTTGTCGAAAATATACTCTGAATTTCACATATTTTCACATATTTCTCTTCTTATCTTCTTATCAATGCTTAAAGCATGCCTCAGTCCAAAGTTGACAATGCTCCTGTGGCTTTAATAACAAAAGATTTTTCTTTCACCCTAAAATGACTGCACAGAGTGTTCGCATCAGCTTCCCTTAACTCTTCCAGAAGTGACTAAAAGAGGGTCTCGAACCAAGCCACAGTCCAATTAAATCTTTTCTTTTTACTTGACAGCCTCTGCGTCCTTCTTTCTAGTCATAGACCTTGTCTGCATTTACTGAGGTTCTCCGAGGTGCTTGCTTCTGTAGGGGGTGGGGGCAGAGGGGTTTCTCCAGTATAAACTTTGAGGTCGCCTAAGAAAATCCAAGCACGTCTCCCTTGCACTCTGACTGCAGACGGCATGACGTCTTCCACAATGAAAGGGCCATTAAGTCTTGGCTCGTGCCACTTCCTTGTGCAGTTACGGATTAGGTCTTCATCTCCAGGGAATAATTTGGGAATACAAAGTTCTTGAACACTACTTGTTGAAGCATCTCTTCTGTGTTGTGTACTGCCCCGCACCCTTTTTGCCGTAGCTGACCTGAAATAACAGAGATACTTGAAGTCATACACATAAGATTCTCATGTAGCTCCATTCCTAACAGTTCTGCGGTAGGCTGGACATCACTTCTCACTCTGGATGGAGGCGTGAGGGGTGTCCTCATCCGTCTCCCTGTCTCTATGTCATGGGGGTGAGATGGTGGTCAGAACCTGGTTGTTTCCTCAATGCACATAATGCCAGTGGTATGCAACGCAACCCTCCTTTCTTCAAGGTAAGCTTCAACTTGGCTATCCTTTCTTTAAGCAAGCAGTTGAGCTGTTCACAGATCCCATTTCCTTGTGGATGATAGGCCAAAGAGAACTTGTGCTATATACCAAGCAAAAAGCTGATCCGCTCAAATGTTTGAGTCCCAAAATGTGGGCCATTGTCTGACCTCATTACTTCACATACTCCACATCTATGAAACACTTCCCGCACTAAGAATTTGGCTGCACAGGTAGAGTCTGGGTGTGTACACGACTAGCCTTATTCCACTGTGAAAAGGGGCAAACTACAATAACCATTGATCTATATCCATTACAAACTTGCAGCATGTCGAAATAGTTGATATGCAAATGCTGAAAGGGGCCAGTAGGTCTTGGAATAACTCCCCTAACTGTGTGCAATGTGTGCCCAGCCGTATATTTTTGGCATACGATGCAGTTCACTACATAGAACGCAACATGTTCTAACAAATTTGGTACAAACCAATCCTCTGCAATATTTGCAGCGAGGTTCTCTCTGGTTGTGTGCGCAGGGTAGTGTAGTTGTTCCAGTGCCACTCTTAATAAGGCTACAGGTATTACTGTTTTACCAGTGCTGTCTTGTCGCCCCAATGCTTCAGAGGGGTTTAAAGAACACCCTCTTTGCATCCACAAATCCTTCTCATCTTGAGGTGCTTCCCCCTGAATTTCCATTAACTGCGTTTTTGACAAATTACTATATCTTTCAGACACGTTCATCAATACAACCATTTTCTCATTTACATCAGGCGTATCAAATGTCATTATATTTTGTGAACATGCAGCGAGTTTCGCTTCATCGTTTCTCATTTACATCAGGCGTATCAAATGTCATTATATTTTCTGAACATTCAGCGAGTTTCGCTTCATCGTCTGCTGCTTGGTTTCCATGTGGGATAAAGTCTCACCTTTTAGTATGTGATGCACATTTAACGACCACGATGGCTACTGGGAGTTGCAGTGCTTTAATAAGCCTATCCAATCGTGGGGCATGCTGCACTGGCATGCCATCCCTTAGGAGGCAGCCCCTCCTTTTCCAACATGCTAACCCTGCGTGCACCGTTGACGTCACATAGGCGGAGTCGCTGTACACTGTTACTTCCTGGTCTGCATGAATCTCAAGTGCAACAATCAGCGCCACTAACTCTGCAGCCTGTGCTGAATAGTGAGACAGGAGTCGTGCACTTACCAATGTTTGAAACTCCCCATTGGCTGTGTGTTTTGCCACAGCGGCACCTGTGTATCTCTGTCCATCATTTTGATTGATTCTTGAAGAACCGTCAATAAAAACAATCTCTCCTCCTGCTAAAGCATTTTCTTTTATCCTAGGATTCTCGTCATAGAACTCTTCATAGTTCGAGCAATCATGCGCATTCTCATCCCCTGCCAGTGGTTCAGCTTCAAACATGGCAGGGTTCACTATTCTGCATCAAACTATTTTGATCGCCCGATTTGATATGACTACCTCATGGGCAGAAGTCCTTTGAGAAATCAATGTGCCTTTTGGTTCCTCTAAAATGGCAAACAGGACACGCTCAACAAATAATGTCATAGAGCACCCCATCACTATGCTTGCAGCTTTCCCTATAGCGAATGCAGTGGCTGCGAGGATTGTTCGCACAGAAAGTGACCCCTCATTACTGAGTCCAAAATCCCACTGTAATATGCAAGGGGCTATTACCCCAATGTGGCTCTCTGTGTGAGGACTGCCGTCATACCGGTACCATCTGTATGCGAGAATAAAAAGAATTCCTCAGCATAATTAGGAATCCCTAAAACTGGAGCTGTGCAAATAGCTTTTTTCAACTCGTCAAAACTTTCTTCCATTTCCTCGGTCCACACATTTTTTTCCTCTGTTGCCTGTGCTTTCTTTAAAGCATATATGAGCTGTAGTTAAAGACCCATGCTCTGACATAGTTACACAATCCCACAAATCTCTGCATGTGCTTTATTGTGTGTAGTTTTGTGGTTTTCAAAATAGCCTCAGCTCTCTCAGGAGTAACTTTCTTTCCTTCATGTGAAATCAATTGGTCTATGTATAATACTTCTTGTTGAAAATACTGTAACTTCTCTTTGTCAACCTTATATCCTTTGTCAGCAAGTGTAATCATCAGCTGGACAGAATCATGTCTGCACTCTTCCTCTGAAATGCTGCATACTAAAATGTCATCTACGTATTGCAACACAACACTTTCTAAAACAATATTGCTTACGTTTATTGTAAGGATCTGGTCTTATCCTGAATCCTAATGGAATCTGGTGTGAGTGTCATGATTGACAATGGAATGGTACTGGTTAGAATGTTTATGTGTGACTGGTGTCCTCTTAATGAAGTTGAGAGATGTAGCCTGAGAGAGAGGATGCCGGTGCTTGTCTATGAGATCTGGACTTTACCATCTGATGAATAATGACTCTAGAAACTGGATGTTATGCTAGGAAACTGATTAAAGAAGTTACTCATCCACACCTTAATGTCAGAGTCATTTTGCTAAAACACAGAACTCCACATCTATCTGCAGGACTCTATTGAAAATCAATGGAGACTCACAATACCCTTGAAGCAATCTTGTGTTTTTTAACTTAATCTGTCTGAATGTAAATGACGTCAGATCCTGCGGGTCTTTGTGCAATGGGATTGAGAAAAACACATTTTTCAAATCAATCACAGTGAAATATCATGTTTCGACTGGTATATTACATAAGATTGTAGCCGGATTAGGAACTAGAGGGAACTCGGCTTCTACAATCTGGTTTATCGGCCTCAAATCTTGAATTAGTCTCCAAGACCCACCCTTAGATTTCTTGATAGGGTACACTGCCGTCTTACACAGTGACTCTGATGTCACTAAAATACCCTGACACATCATGGTGGAAATCGTCTTAAAAATACCTTCATATGCCTCTCGAGACATGGGATACTGTCGTGCTTGAGGAAAAATTGCTTCTGGTTTCAATTTAATCTTTACTTCTCTAACTCCCTTTAACAGGCCTATGTCATAGGGACCTGAAGTCCATAATGAGGTTGGCACTTTCACCATGTCTTTGTCAAAATGCTCAGGACGTTTTGTGCTATCATCATTTGCAGAGACACCTCTCGTTTGATTGTTCTCACCCAATAAGTAATACTCCTATCAAATATCACTTCGTCATCAGACGGATGATTTCTAAATAGATTGCCATCAGTGACGTCAGTTAATCTGTAATCTTCCCCGATGGCAATTACTGCACACCATTGTTTGCCTCTGCCATCGTTTCCATCAAGCAAAGCCATTTCACCTCGTACTATGGCTGCTTGCAGTTCTAAGGGAAAAACGTGTCCCTCTTCTTCACGCATAGGTATTTTTGGTCTAAACAGAAATTCATCAGATATTCTCATCGTTCTGCCTACTAGGCCTGGTAGCCTGTCAATAAAATATGTACTCCATAATGAAAAACCTCTGGTTCTAAAGGTATTGCTCTCATGGCTATCTGTCCTGAAAATGCCATAATAAATGTGCTCACATTTAAAAAATGCATTCCTGATATTGAACACACTATGCCTTCATCGGTAAACAAGATTGTCATGTTCAACTTTGTCATTAAATCTCAACCTAATATGTTGATAGGTGTCTGTCTTGAAAATTGCAAAGACACCTTCATGTCACATTCTCTTATAGAGACTGGTAATTCTTTAGTAAAAGGTACTCTACTTGTAGCTCCTGAAAAACCTGGAGTATTCATGGCATTGCCAGATATTGAAAACTTTCCCTCTCGTATACATGAGGGCGTTGCACCCGTTTCTACTAAAAGCAAAACATTTTTGCCTCCTATATTGATGTTCACCCTCAGTTCCTCATGAGGATTCAGTGTCACAGAAAGTACTGAACACATCAAGTCTCCCATTGAGCTGTCCTATTGTGGGTACAGCCTCATTCTGTCACCTGTACAAGGATTCCCTCCATTGACAGTGACAACCCCTACTCTAGGAGTCATTAGCTGTCTTGTGCTTGTACTCTGCTGAATCTGCATGGGCGAATGCTGTGACTGCCCTTGTGGCAGATTGACTGCTACCTGCTGTGTTTGCAAGCCTTGCTGCACTCTCGGCGATTGTTGCTGCTGTATCGTTTGATTCTGAACAACTCCATCACCACTCTGCTCTGAATATGCAGGCGGGTTTGAAGTCCCCCCTCTTAAAAACTGGCCGTTTTGCACAAACCCTTGACTTCTACACATACAAGCAAAATGCCCTGTCATCCCGCATGTCCAACACATAGGTGGTCTCCTAATCTTCCCATCCTACATGTTTTGACTGTCATTCTGCATATTTTGAAACCCGCCTTGATTGTTCTGGAAGCTTCCCTGATTATTCTGATAACCTCTTCCTCAAAATCCTCCCCTTTCTCGTGAAGCAAATCGATTATTGCTCTGATCAAACTGCCTTTGGTTATTTACCTGCGGAATAGTTACAATCTGCTGTGAATTCGATCTATCTACACTATTCAACATTGCCCCTTCAATGGCATATTTAGACAGTTTCTTCTGTACTAATTTTGCCTCTTCACTTTTCCTAGCATCATCTTTTTTGCAATTCTTTTCCTGCAAAAGTCTACAATAATGTACAATGGTCAGCTGAATCTCTGACCAAGGTTTGGCTTCTATACCTACTAACTTCTTGAGCAGCTTCTGTACAGGGTCTGGCAGCCCTCGGCCCAATATAGAATAGAACACAGTTATAGCTTTCCCCCAAGATTTGCACGTCTCCAAGCTCTACTGTTCCTGAAAATTCTGAATGTAAACAAGCGGATCATCTCTGTCATGCATGTTTTTCGTCATTATAGCTCCCATATCGGATGTGTCTGGATAGTGTACTCTAAGTGCTTTCCAGACTGCTGCCCTACAATTATTGGATGGTGCTCCATTGTGAGCAGTGTTAACTGTAGTATCACCGGCATATCCCGCCCTTGTCCATACATCATCAGCTCTCTCACCAAGTATGGTGATCAGGAGACCCTTAATGTCCCCTACAGCTAATGTGTTTCCTCCCATAATTTTTTCTAAATCATGTTTCCATTTCCCAGCGCCAGAAGTTAAACTGTGGAGTTTACACCTTAAATTATCCTTTTCCATCTGGGGCCACGGTATATACTGGGGTCTTGCCCCTCCTTTTTCCAATAAGGGAAACTGTGAAGCCCCAAAATCATTATCATCTCTCATCATTTGTCTGTCCACTGCAGGGACAATATTCCCGCATCGCCTTCTTCCCGGCAGCAATCTTAATCTGCTCACATAAGCCGACGACTCCCCCCTCTCACCATGGAGTTGCCCTTCAGGTTGGTCTGACTGTGTCAATGGTTCTAACATCCTATGCATAGGTGTGTTTAAATCTAACCATCTGACCTCTTTCTCCATAGAAAAACATCCCTCAGGACCAGATACCTTACCTCTCTCTTCCCCACGGAAGGTATCCCTGTCTTTGTCTGAAATTTCTTGTGCCCAACTTGTGCAATGTCTCTCCTCCTCATCTCTGTTCAGAGTCAGTCTGTCTAGGGACAGCTCCTTATGCTTCGTACGGCATGAGGCTCCCTCTGTGTCATACAACTGAGTGCTCTCAAGTCGATCATTTTTTCCCATCCCTTTTGATTCTTTCTGGGCTTTCATTTCATTATATAGTTTATTGATCGCTTCCCCACTGCTCCTAGAGTCAAACTCATCCTCTATATTTACTCTAGACGGGCCTGATAATGACTCGTATTCTGGGAAGAATTCCTCTAAGTCCTCCCATGCTACTTCTGGTTCGGGATCCCTTATCTCCTTTTCCAGGTGATCAAGATCGCATGCTCTCTGCCTTCTTTTGCGTTTCATACCATCATCAAATTTTATTGTTTCCTTGTTTCCTCTCTAACTCTGTCTTCCTCTTTTTTCTTCATATCCCTTCTCTCGTTTGCCCTTTGTATCTCCTCATCCTTTCCTCTCTGTATTCTCTTATCCCTTAACTTCTGTTCCTCCACTTCTATTCTTTTTCATTCTAGCCATTCTTGCTCATCGATTGCTCTCTGTCTAGTGTCACGTTTTCTTTGCTCTTCTGCTATCTCTTGTTTTCTTAACTGCTCCTCTTGATATAACTGCTCTCGTCTTTGCCTATCCATCTTTTTCGCTCCTTCGTCTTTCGATCGTTCCTCTCTTTCTTTATCTTGCTCGTCTTGATCTTCCCTTTGTCTTACATCCTCGATGCCTTTATCATCGAGTTTGATCAAAATCTGGCCACCCATCCATTCGTTCTGTAAGAGCGCTATCTCATCAGCTTTATCTCTTTCTCCCTTCCATCTCTTTATTTCCCTTTCCCTTCCTATATCTAGAGATGAGCTTGCTCGATCACTTCTCTCTTTATCGCGTCTCTTCTTGTCCCTCGGGACCTTATAGATTACATCTCTCTCAGTATCTTTGTCTGGGCCCTCGTCACTGCTTTGCGTATGTTGCTCATATGCCGGGTTGCTATACCTTGTTGCTGCCTTAAACTCCCTTAGTGGTTATAACCCATCGTTTTTCTTATTCTTGTCTTCTATTCCAAAGGGGGCTCCTCACCCCACTCTTTCCATACATTAAGTATCCAATCTACAGGAGGCGGTTCATCTCGCTCCTTCTGGTACATCTTCCAAGCGCTAAGCTAGCTAATCGCTTGTCTAACCTTTTTCCCATATATGCTGCATGCAAATATGTCATCATAGGACTGCCTTCGATAGTGACCCTCCTTGCGGCCACGGCATAAAGATTTTATCTGCGGTTCCTTTAACCCATCCTGCACTGTACTGTCCAAGCTTAGGTGCATGTTTCGGCAACTGCTTGCAGAGATGCACAAGTGGAGTAATATCCTCCATTCTCGATTCGTCTATTCTTAACCTGTTTGACACTTGCTTGATTTTAATCATAGATTTAAAAAGTATGTTTCAGAAAAATAACATAATATGAGCGAGCAACATTCGTCGCAAGCTCCAATCCTGTTAATTACAACCACCAAGTTCAATTAAAAAACAATCAATTAATTGTTCAGTTTCTGACATCATCATTTTTAAAATCACATAAAACAAACAGACAAACTCGACTGGTCACATATATCTACTACGATCTTCTCTTTAAGACTCGTCTTGCCCTCTAAAATACTCCATACAGAGTGTAAATTAACCTCTTTAGATTTGCCTTAAATCAAATCCGTTTCCTACGTCATCCGCTACGGGACTCTAGGTTAAATTTTCTTCTGATACGTTTGTGAAAAACGCAGGCCAGGGTGTATTCTCTTATCATGGCATCTCTCATGATACTTTATTGCTTGTTCACACTCAAGTCAATATCTTATTCCCCATATATATATATATATATACGCTTTATTCTTACGTTTATGTTTTATTCCCCCACCCTCCTTCACTCAGTTCTTCTCTTCACTCATCACCCATACTTTTGCCAGCTTGCTCAGCTTTTACTCACTGCTCTCATTTTTCTCTTCCAACTCTCGGGTTTGAATGCCTTTTTTACCGCCTCTTCAAACTTCCGTCCGATCAGGTTCTTGTAGACTTGGGAGGGGATTCTGTCTGAAATCAGGGGACCCGGGACACCCAGCTTGCAAGCTTTTTTCAAATTACACTAACCACTATCTACAGGGAGCTTCACGTCCTTTCAGCCGAATGGCAAAGGTCGTTGGATATTTCCGGGACTCTAAAGTTTACTCATGGCGATGGCTCTGAACCACCTTCTCTGCTACCAAGTGAACTGGATACCTCAGCCCCTTTGATGAGTAGCAATTACCCTGGAGATGGATGGGGATGCAGATTTTTATTCATACATCAATAATCGAAATGACTCAGGTAGTTGGCAAAAGGAAGACTGTTTAATATCAATTATCTAAAACAGGGAGCATAACGAACATCAATGAAGATGCTCAATCCTCTTACTCAAACATTCTTAGTAAAAACTAAGATCTTATAAGCAAAACTTGTCACCAATGATGTTAACCTACGTAAGAACCAACGTCATCCTACGTGGCAAACTACAAAAAACTATGAGTATGGGTGACTGGCTCTGAGTGAACATCTAAGTATACAATCCATACTAGTCTAAAAAAGTTTGAATATGTGATTGGCTACTTAACATCAGGTGGGCAACTAAGCCCTCCCCTAAAAATGACCACTATGAATGTCACTAAATACACAATGTCCCATTGGTTTACACAACTATAGGACCCTTAAATACACTGTCCTCTACAATTGGTTGCCACTCTAACTCTATCAGTACTTTTCCATCTACGTCTAACAGCCTGCAGGCTGGCCATTCAGGTGCTGGTGAGCTCGCCTTAACCATTGCTTCCCACCAATTACCATATCAATTCATCATCACCTCAGTGGTCTACTGTTTATTAGGCTTTGAACCTCGGCCTTGAGTGTGTTCCGAGAAATTTAGGAAGTGAAAAGCACGTTCTGCCCTCGTGCATAGGTGTGACCATCTCGTTCATCCAACTTCATGCTTCCATGTGACTAGAGTCCATGGAATTGATCCTTTTGGTGCATTTAATACAATTGATTAATAGACCTCTGACGTCTTCCTTGTTATGTTCATTCCTTCTGAACAGGAGTTCTGTTCTTTCACATGATTTGTATCCAATGTCAGGTTGCTCCACAGTTTGTCAGTTGCTCCAGTTTGATAAGACCTTGGCTTCTTGGCTCCACCGCTGAGATTCACTTTGTAATTCAATTTGCTTTTTAACTGCGACACATGAGAAATAAGGACTTCTTGCTACTGTCCAGCTCTGCTATAATGCGTAGTGGAAACAACCATCCTTCACTTGTCCCTAGGTATATATGTATATGTTGGCGCTTGCCGATATCTATTCACTATAAGCTTTCAAGATTACTTTGCCTGCTTGCGTTTCTTTTGCATCTGTACACGTGTAAAATGACTTAATGTCTTCATCTGTTTCTGTGGCATAAGCTTCTTCACCTTGTTCCCAAGATGTCACTTATACTTTCTTGATGCCTCACAGAATATCTGCATTCTCTGGTCTCTGCATCTCTTCTATGTACGTCATCTCCGCTCTGTTTGAGGTATGCTAGCGATGGTTAGTGACGTTACCATTCTTCCTTGCCATTTATTGGCTCTGCTTCTTCTGGGATTTCATTCAAATGGCCATCATATTTTCTTGCATGCAGGCATGGTTTTCTCAATGGGTACCTTGCCTCCCAGATTCTCTTTTATGTCAGTACTGCGCAGAGTCCATATTCTGCCCTTTGTTGGTTCAACTGTTCTGTATATGTCACATACTCTGGTTTCCAACATACAGGTGAAAGGGGCAGAAGGGTTGAGGTGGGGTACTTGGCTCCTCCTCTACAGATGCAACAACCACACACATAACACTGCAACCCCTTAAAAGAACAGCAGCTGATGTTACTGCTTGGTGAATCTAGCTTGAAGAGATTTTCAGGAGAATGTTTTTTGGCTGAGAAGGGCCAGGTAGTGGGTGAAGTATCATGACCATAGTCAGTCCCTCCAGGAAATTGTAGCATGAAACTGAACATTTTGCAGCCAAAAGTAGCACATTCTATGGCACAAAATTGTATTTGTTATGGCACGTTTGTATGAGTTACTTAGGAAGAGTCCCAGATGTCCCTGGCTTGATGGGGCACTGTTTGTTTTGCTCTATATTTTTGCTTTAATGTGGGTGTTTAATATTATTAACTTTATTGTTCTACATCAGTTTTAATGGGAAAATATTCCTGTTATGTTCTCCAATCCTCCAAGCACCCACGCATCCCATTTGCCAACAGCCCTAACACTCACCAATTCCCCATCATATCTTGGACTCCCAAACCTCTCACTCTGCCAGTCATGCACATACTTGCGTGATGTGTCAAATTGCAAAGCCACAACTCGCACTCCCATTTCCCTGCCACACTCCCATCAATGCTCCCAAATCACACCTTATGCTCCAACTTTGTACTGCAGTCTACGGTGCTTCATTCTGTCTAACTCCTTCTGCATTTTGCATCCCTTTTGTTGTCTCTTTCCGTCCATCCACTCCCTTGGTGCTTCCTGGCCCATCGCTCATCCTCTCGTCTGACGATCCCACTGCTTTCTGCCTCTCTGCTTCTCCTCTGCTTTCTGGCCCACTGCCACCTCTGGCCCAATGCTCCCTCTTTGCTTTTTGGCCTACTGCTTCCTCCTCTTGCCCACAGCTCTCCCTCTGCTTTCCTGCCCATCACTTCCCATTCGGCCAATCGCTCACTCCTTGTCTTCTTCCCCTCCTATTGTGACTATTTTTTTTTTAAATGTAGATTTTGGTCCAGATCCTCAAAAACTGTAAAATCTAAAAAATAAAATAGAGGATGTGTTGTTTTGATATGCCCCATTTCTGGAAATATTCTGAAAGGTGACCGGCACATTTCCAGGAGGCTGAGCTGCCCCGCAAATGATGCATTTGCCAAAAGAATTGAATACATTAGTGTTGGGTGCGCTCCCCTGACCCTAATGTTCTACTGTGTGCTGAGAGAGCATTTCATCATGCCAAGACCATAATGGGCTTATCACTTTAAAATTTGATTTAAAAAAAAAAAAACAATGTCTATCCCTATTTGAGGAATAGAAATGCAGTGAAACAGCAGCGGTTTATACTCCTGCTGTCACAAAAATGCCACATGATTTGCACAAAGGGGTGAGTGAAAAAGGGCTTCTGAACGGGTGCATATAAGATGCATCCATTCAGATGTCCTTTGTAGATTGGCTGCTCCTTTTTTGGAGCAGGTGAGGTGATGCATCCCATCACCCTTTTTATGTTGTTTCATCAAAAACCGTTTCCGCTATTTGGATTTCAACCACTGTACTTCAGAAATGACATATTCAGTTAAGAGGATAGTGCATTGAGTTCAAGAGGCTAACTAGTGACGGGACATGATTGCAGTTCTCTACTCAACCCTGTGCCATTGTCATGAGTGGCTGGCATTATGATGATTCTGAAATGGACCTTTGATGAGGACCAGTGGCTGGCAGCCACTTTTTCTATACCCAGCAGGACCGAACTAGCTTGCAATGTCAAGGTAAACAAGTACCATTGAATTGGGATTGCAACAAAATATGTCGATAGGCCAGCAAAGGCGCAGTGGTGAAGTAAAGCTGTTTTTCTTTTGACTCAGTGTGTTCCTGTGAGGTTTTAGGGCCTTTGGGATAATCTCTGTTGTCTTTAGCACGTTTTTCCTGAGATTGTTGACAGCATTTCTAAGCATTTATGTGTTTTTCCTAAACATTATGTCCCAGTCCCTGTGAACATTCTTCTGCGTTTCTATCCATTTGAAAATGTGCTTCAAGACACCGTGCATTGGCACCAAAAACAAGTTGAAAATTAACAATGGTTTCTACGGACACAAAATAAGCCATTTTGCAGAATGCAGATGAATTTAAAATCATTGCTGCTTGGTGTGCTCTTCCCAACAGGTATGCCATCACCTACCATGCTGAAGTGCAAGGCACTGCTAAATTAGAGTTTGTTTTTACATTTTAATGATAGCAATAACAAAGAACCTTGTTCTGTTTAACTTTATGCGTCTTTATATTTAATATAGGCTTATATTTTCATAATCCTATGTACAGGTCTTCATATGCAATGCAAGAGTGGCTGTGGAAAACGCCAGCTCCTCTGTCACATCCACTACCTGCAGAGTCCCCCAGGGATCCTGTATCTCGCCGCTGATCTTTAACATTTAGATGTCTTTTCTCAAACCTCTGGATGACCTGGGTGCCCACTATACAAAATTTGCTGGTGACACCCAGGTCGTCTTTGAACAGTCAGGCTGCTATACCAAGGATGTCTCTGTAATTAATATGGTATATGAAGAAATTCAAAAGTGGATGTACATTAATTCCTTAGCATTAAATGCAGACAAAACAGAGTTGTTCATTGTAGCATCGGGAAAAAAGCTCAGTAAAATTGCCACCAGAATATGAAAGCTTCCTTGTAGCGGGGAATAAAATCAATGTATGTAAGAAGATAAAAACCTTGGGTATCATTCTAGATGCAGGGTTATCAATGAAACCACATGTAGCTCAGGTTCGTGCATCGTGTGGATATGTCACAAAACTCCTTTAACATATTCACCCATATATTTGTCAAAAATACAGCTCTCTACTGGCCTCATCATTGATTAATTCACATCCAGACTATTGTAATAGTCTAATACTGGGTACAGCAAATACTAATATCCAGGATTTGAAAGTCACTCAAAATGGGGCAGTGGGAGCTGTTTGTGGCCTTTCTAGAAAAGAACACGTCACAGAGGCTAGAAGAGGTTTACATTGGCTCCCGGTTAAACATTGGATCATGCACAAACTACTTTCTATTACTTTTAAATGTCGCAATAGAGTGGCAACACAGTATTTGACAAATCGTCTTGCCACTTTTGTCCCAGGTCGCTGTCTACGATCTCATGATTCATCGAAATTAACTGTACCTAGATTTAAACTCAAAAGCTTTGGAGGTACCATGTCTGACTGTCAGGCGCCGATCTTGTGGAACAAACTTTCAGCTGAGCTTCGACAACAAACTTTCCTTACTGTCAGGGTTTTATTACATGGCATACGCCAGCTAGGGAACTCCTTCCCCTATGGATGTGACACGCAATAAGGCGCTTTTTATTTTTTATATACTGCAGATTCTTTTGAGTAGGCCTCCAGCCCGTCTTGCACCCAACCTCCACAAACACCCTGTGTCACAATGGACTAGGAAACAGGTCGGTGTGTATTAATTAGATATTTTATTAATTTATCATTCAGTGTAAATGAGGATAATCAAAATACAACAGCCACCAAAATTGTGGCAACACAAATGCAATATCCTATCTAAAGCGACCAAGTGGAAATGGGCTGTTACACTTGCTTTTGTTTTAATGACAAAACAGGAAAATAACAACGCCACACAAAGTGATAGGACCAACAGTTAAACATTCCCCCCTGCAACACTCCCTCCCAAACATCAATTAAACTTGATTCCTTTGAATGGAAGACACTGGCAAGAAGTAGGAATATAGGGGGAAAATTAGATTTGGGGTGAAGCCCACCACCACAAGATGGGAAGCAAGCAAAGAAAGGGAAAGCCCGTTTTTGTAGCAAAATGGAAGAATGGGATTTTGCTTATTTCTCACAACTGCTAGGGCACAGAATAGAATAACATTCGTATTGCTTACACTTGGGAGATAGGCAAAGTTTTAGAGAATACTAATCAGCACACCAGGGCAAAATAGACAAAGCAGAAAAATCGTTTTTTTTTGGGATAAAGCAAATGCGAAGGTAAAATACAGTGGCAAATGGAAATTCGCTTCTACTGAGGCTTACAATCACAGGTAGTTTAGGGAACGGGTTTAGCTCACAATAGAAAAATCGTTTTTCAGTGACAAGGACAGAGGCTCATAACAGGTAGACTTCTAGGCAATGGAATTGCTCACAATGGGAACAACGGTTTGGGTTTAATAGGACAGATGCAAATAGGAATTTGTTTGGTAATACACTGACAAATTCTAGTTACAAGGAGAATAATTCTTTTGAGGCAACATTTTAATGGCTATAACAATTAAATAAAAACAACAGGAACAAGATGGTTGATTTCTAATTGCAAGAATCTTGAACTGTGAAATTCAATGGGGGAATTCATTGATTTACTTAAAAAAATACTAAGGATTTACACAGATAACTGAGAGGTTTTTCAAAGGAGATATGCCAACATACAGAGGCAAACAAGAGATTCATCTATGGGGAGATTACACTGGCAATTTGGTGTTTTCCATGGAAAATATTGGATATACTACTACAACAATGAAGGGCTTATGCAAACTAGGGCAGGGGTTATATGCTACTTACAAAGCAAGCCTTGGTTTAGGATTCAGGAAAGCCAATTGGATCTCAGGACACTCTGAACAGATAGGGCAAGGGGTCTGGTCACTCCACTCTCAAAGATGGAAAGGTTTCAGTAGCCTTCTTTCCGTCCTCCTTCTCCTGACTCCTGGTTTGTGTGTGTTCTTAGTCCTAGTACAGTCCCCCTTCTATAGCAGAAATGACATCACTTATTTTATAATCTAGGGGGAGTACCTTGTAATTATCCCTGCCCTCGGATTGGAGAGTTACCATCCCTCTCTCCGCCCCCTGTCAGGATTGATTCTGGGGAGGAGAATGCATTTATTACCATTCCTTGTTCTCATTACAGCTTTTTGGCAAAAACTAAGCATGTATCATAACTTGTTAATTATACTAGCCACTGTCATGTGAAACAGATATGTGGTTTTATCCGGTCATGGGGAATTAGATAAGGCAATCACCAAATCCGTACGATATAGCATGGCCATGTGGCAGTTTTTTGTCATTTTCATAAAATGTACAACAGTTATGAATCTCCAAATGATCAAGAATGTTCCTAATTTCTTTTCCCCACTTTTCACCAATTGTCACATGTTCAGATCAGCCAGAAAACTAGTCTAACTAGCCGTTACAGTTCCCAGAGTCCCAGGTAAATGCAATTTATATCCTTAAAACCGTCTGGAAATCACATGAAAAATGGCATGAAATAGAAATAAATCCTTAATCTGATGGCTGTGCAAAATGCCTAAGAACAAAATAGTCTTTTATATGAATGATGAGTGTGTCTGTCAGCAAATAGGCTGGCTGCTTCATCTCCCACAACCATTTGTTCCCCTGGGTCAGCCTGGGACCAGAGGGTTTTTTATGAGTCCCTTTGAAATTGTCAGTTTGCTCTTTGAAGTGGGTGCTACAATGACTCACACCTTCTTGTCATGCTTCTGCCACATTTTGCCTTCTTTGAAATCTCTGGGCTCCTGCCATCATGTCTGCACAATAGGGAATGTTGACGCCCTCAGCAGCTTCACATTTTATTCAGGGATTGTTAGACGATAGGTATGATATCCAGCAGGATGTGGGGCTTGTCAGGGTGAAGGTCCTGCCTCAGTCCGAACTGGTTTTTCCTGAAGTAAGTGTCTCTTCAAAGGTGACTGGAGTTTTGTGGGTGAAACATAATAGACATTTTCTTTGGTCACCCCCCACCTCCTGTTCTGCTTCCCTGACATTTTCTGTAAGAGCATTGATATCTTTTTCCATTGTGGCTTTTAAAGCCATTTTTATTTGCAACTACATGTGCAGGCCTCACAGAATAAAGTCTAAAGTTACTGTTTTATAGACGTAACTCAAAAAGACCCTATGGGATGTGTATAGGTGGCATGGGGCAGCAGTGGGTTGAAACAGCCATAAGAATTAGCACGGTCATGGTCAGTCAATTGGTGGATAAATGACCAAACAATACCTATCTTTACTTCCTATGGCAATAGTTTTGGCTTATAGGCAGTGCTTTAAGAGCCAACTAATAGCCAAAACTAATGATTCTGCAAATTACTTTCTAGGAGTTGTGATGAATCCCAGGGTATTGTCACTGCTTCCATGTGGGAAGCCCCTTTCCATGAGGCCAGGGAGATGAGGCTGCTACCCGATAGTCTCCCTGAGGGCAGTACTCAGAAGTGAATCTCATTGGGAGGGAAACCCTCCATGGGTCCAGTGAGATTCAACTTGGGAGAATGCAATAGACCCTTCCCTCATTTGTGATCCCTCCTTCTTATCGCCCCTCTTTCTTGTCCCAGTAGTGTAGCTTGGGGCGTGAACATGCAGGGAAAAGTCAGTTGTGTTTGCTGTCTCCTTTTCTACATATCTTTATCTTGCTCGTCTTGATCTTCCCTTTGTCTTACATCCTTGATGCCTTTATCATCGAGTTTGATCAAAATCTGGCCACCCATCCATTTGTTCTGTAAGAGCGCTATCTCATCAGCTTTATCTCTTTCTCCCTTCCATCTCTTTATTTCCCTTCCTATATCTAGAGATGTGCTTGCTCGATCACTTCTCTCTTTATCGCGTCTCTCCTTGTCCCTCGGGACCTTATAGATTACATCTCTCTCAGTATCTTTGTCTGGGCCCTCGTCACTGCTTTGCGTATGTTACTCATATGCCGGGTTGCTATACCTTGTTGCTGCCTTAAACTCCCTCAGTGGTTATAACCCATCATTTTTCTTATTCTTGTCTTCTATTCCAAAGGGGGCTCCTCACCCCACTCTTTCCATACATTAAGTATCCAATCTACAGGAGGCGGTTCATCTCGCTCCTTCTGGTACATCTTCTAAGCGCTAAGCTAGCTAATCGCTTGTCTAACCTTTTTCCCATGTATGCTGCATGCAAATATATCATATGCTGCAGGACTGCCTTCGATAGTGACCCTCCTTGCGGCCACGGCATAAAGATTTTATCTGCGGTTCCTTTAACCCATCCTGCACTGTACTGTCCAAGCTTAGGTGCATGTTTCGGCAACTGCTTGCAGAGATGCACAAGTGGAGTAATATCCTCCATTCTCGATTCGTCTACTCTTAACCTGTTTGACACTCGCTTGCTTTTAATCATAGATTTAAAAAGTATGTTTCAGAAAAATAACATAATACGAGCGAGCAACACTCGTCGCAAGCTCCAATCCTGTTGATTACAACCACCAAGTTCAATTAAAAAACAATCAATTAATTGTTCAGTTTCTGACATCATCATTTTTAAAATAACATAAAACAAACAGACAAACTCGACTGGTCACATATATCTACTACGATCTTCTCTTTAAGACTCGTCTTGCCCTCTAAAATACTCCATACAGAGTGTAAATTAACCTCTTTAGATTCGCCTTAAATCAAATCCGTTTCCTAAGTCATCCGCTACGGGACTCTAGGTTAAAATTTCTTCTGATACGTTTGAAAAAAACGCAGGCCAGGGTGTATTCTCTTATCATGGCATCTCTCATGATACTTTATTTCTTGTCCACACTCAAGTCAATATCTTATTCCCCATATATATATATACTCTTTATTCTTATGTTTATGTTTTATCCCCCCACCCTCCTTCACTCACTTCTTTTCTTCACTCATCACCCATACTTTTGCCAGCTCGCTCAGTTATTATTCACTGCTCTCATTTTTGTCTTCCAACTCTCAGGATTGTATGCCTTTTTTACCGCCACTTCAAACTTCCGTCCGATCAGGTTCTTGTAGACTTGGGAGGGGATTCTGTCTGAAATCAGGGGACCCGTCACACCCAGCTTGCAAGCTTTTTTCAAATTACACTAACCACTATCTACAGGGAGCTTCACGTCCTTTCAGCCGAATGGCAAAGGTCGTTGGATATTTCCGGGACTCTAAGGTTTACTCATGGCGATGTCTCTGAACCGCCCTCTCTGCTACCAAGTGAACTGGATACCTCAGCCCCTTTGATGAGTAGCAATTACCCTGGAGATTGATGGGGATGCAGATTTTTATTCATACATCAATAATCGAAATGACTCAGGTAGTTGGCAAAAGGAACACTGTTTAATATCAATTATCTAAAACAGGGAGCATAACGAACATCAATGAAGATGCTCAATCCTCTTACTCAAACATTCTTAGTAAAAACTAAGATCTTATAAGCAAAACTTGTCACCACTGATGTTAACCTACGTAAGAACCAACGTCATCCTACGTGGCAAACTACAAAAACTATGAGTATGGGTGACTGGCTCTGAGTGAACATCTAAGTATACGATCCATACTAGTCTAAAAAAGTGTGAATATGTGATTGGCTACTTAACATCAGGTGGGCAACTAAGCCCTCCCCTAAAAATGACCACTATGAATGTCACTAAATACACAATGTCCCATTGGTTTACACAACTATAGGACCCTTAAATACACTGTCCTCTACAATTGGTTGCCACTCTAACTCTGTCAGTACTTTTCCATCTACGTCTAGCAGCCTGCAGGCTGGCCATCCAGGTGCTGGTGAGCTCGCCTTAACCATTGCTTCCCACCAATTACCATATCAATTCATCATCACCTCAGTGGTCTACTGTTTATTAGGCTTTGAACCTCGGCCTTGAGTGTGTTCTTAGTGCTGAGAAATTTAGGAAGTGAAAAGCACGGTCTGCCCTGGTGCATAGGTGTGACCATCTCGTTCATCCAACTTCATGCTTCCATGTGACTAGAGTCCATGGAATCGATCCTTTTGGTGCATTTAATACAATTTATTAATAGACGTCTTCCTTGTTATGTTCATGCCTTCTGAACAGGAGTTCTGTTCTTTCACATGATTTGTATCCAATGCCAGGTTGCTCCACAGTTTGTCAGTTGCTCCAGTTTGATAAGACCTTGGCTTCTTGGCTCCACCGCTGAGATTCACTTTGTAATTCAATTTGCTTTTCAACTGCGACACATGAGAATTAAGGACTTCTTGCTACTGTCCAGCCCTGCTATAATGCGTAGTGGAAACAACCATCCTTCACTTGTCCGTAGGTATATATGTATATGTTGGCGCTTGCTGATATCTATTCACTATAAGCTTTCAAGATTACTTTGCCTGCTTGCGTTTCTTTTGCATCTGTACACGTGTAAAATGACTTCATGTCTTCATCTGTTTCTGTGGCATAAGCTTCTTCACCTTGATCCCAAGATGTCACTTATACTTTCTTGATGCCTCATAGAATATCTGCATTCTCTGGTCTCTGCATCTCTTCTATGTACGTCATCTCAGCTCTGTTTGAGGTATGCTAGCGATGGTTAGTGACGTTATCATTCTTCCTTGCCATTTATTGGCTCTGCTTCTTCTGGGATTTCATTCAAATGGCCATCATATTTTCTTGTATGCAGGCGTGGTTTTCTCAATGGGTACCTTGCCTCCCAGATTCTCTTTTATGTCAGTATTTTCACTGGTACTGCGCAGAGTCCATATTCTGCCCTTTGTTGGTTCAACTGTTCTGTATATTTCACATACTCTGGTTTCCAACATACAGGTGAAAGGGGCGGAAGGGTTGAGGTGGGGTACTTGGCTCCTCCTCTACAGATGCAACAACCACACACATAACACTGCAACCCATTAAAAAAACAGCAGCTGATGTTACTGCTTGGTGGATCTAGCTTGAAGAGATTTTCAGGAGAATGTTTTTTGGCTAAGAAGGGCCAGGTAGTGGGTGAAGTATCATGACCATAGTCAGTCCCTCCAGGTAATTGTAGCATGAAACTGAACATTTTGCAGCCAAAAGTAGCACATTCTATGGCACAAAATTGTATTTGTTATGGCACGTTTGTATGAGTTACTTAGGAAGAGTCCCAGATGTCCCTGGCTTGATGGGGCACTGTTTGTTTTGCTCTATATTTTTGCTTTAATGTGGGTGTTTAATATTATTAACTTTATTGTTCTTTATCAGTTTTAATGGGAAAATATTCCTGTTATGTTCTCCAATCCTCCAAGCACCCACGCATCCCATTTGCCAACAGCCCTAACACTCACCAATTCCCCATCATAACTTGGACTCTCAAACCTCTCACTCTGCCAGTCATGCACATACTTGCGTGATGTGTCAAATTGCAAAGCCACAACTCGCACTCCCATTTCCCTGCCACACTCCCATCAATGCTCCCAAATCACACCTTATGCTCCCACTTTGTACTGCAGTCTACGGTGCTTCATTCTGTCTAACTCCCTTCTGCATTTTGCATCCCTTTTGTTGTCTCTTTCCGTCCATCCACTCCCTTGGTGCTTCCTGGCCCATCGCTCATCCTCTCGTCTGACGATCCCATTGCTTTCTGCCTCTCTGCTTCTCCTCTGCTTTCTGGCCCACTGCCACCTCTGGCCCAATGCTCCCTCTTTGCTTTTTGGCCTACTGCTTCCTCCTCTTGCCCACAGCTCTCCCTCTGCTTTCCTGCCCATCACTTCCCATTTGGCCAATCGCTCACTCCTTGTCTTCTTCCCCTCCTATTGTGACTATTTTTTTTTTAAATCTAGATTTTGGTCCAGATCCTCAAAAACTGTAAAATCTAAAAAATAAAATAGACGATGTGTTGTTTTGAGATGCCCCATTTCTGGAAATATTCTGAAAGGTGACCGGCACATTTCCAGGAGGCTGAGCTGCCCCGCAAATGATGCATTTGCCAAAAGAATTGAATACATTAGTGTTGGACGCGCTCCCCTGACCCTAATGTTCTACTGCGTGCTGAGAGAGCATTTCATCATGCCAAGACCATAATGGGCTTATCACTTTAAAATTTGATTTAAAAAAAAAACAATGTCTATCCCTATTTGAGGACTAGAAATGCAGTGAAACAGCAGCGGTTAATACCCCTGCTGTCACATATTTGTGTGACTGGGTCAGGAAAGACTAATACGCACCCCCCTTCCCCAGTTTCCATTCCAAGCAGGCGCATGGGGTTGGCTTACTTTTCCGCACATTTAAAAGCACATCTTGTATGTGAATTTGGGATGCACTTCTAAATGTGCAAAAATGCCCCATGATTTGCACAAAGGGGTGAGTGTAAAAAAGGGCTTCTGAACGGGTGCATATAAGATGCATCCATTCAGATGTCCTTTGTAGATTGGCTGCTCCTTTTTTGGAGCAGGTGATGTGATGCATCCCATCACCCTTTTTATGTTGTTTCATCAAAAACCGTTTCCGCTATTTGGATTTCAACCACTGTACTTCAGAAATGACATATTCAGTTAAGAGGATAGTGCATTGAGTTCAAGAGGCTGACTAGTGACGGGACATGATTGCAGTTCTCTACTCAACCCTGTGCCATTGTCATGAGTGGCTGGCATTATGATGATTCTGAAATGGCCCTTTGATGAGGACCAGTGGCTGGCAGCCACTTTTTCTATACCCAGCAGGACCGAACTAGCTTGCAATGTCAAGGTAAACAAGTACCATTGCATTGGGATTGCAACAAAATATGTCGATAGGACAGCAAAGGCGCAGTGGTGGAGTAAAGCTGTTTTTCTTTTGACTCAGTGTGTTCCTGTGAGGTTTTAGGGCCTTTGGGATAATCTCTGTTGTCTTTAGCACGTTTTTCCTGAGATTGTTGACAGCATTTCTAAGCATTCATGTGTTTTTCCTAAACATTATGTCCCATTCCCTGTGAACATTCTTCTGCGTTTCTATCCATTTGAAAATGTGCTTCAAGACACCGTGCATTGGCACCAAAGACAAGTTGAAAATTAACAATGGTTTCTACGGACACAAAATAAGCCATTTTGCAGAATGCAGAATGAATTTAAAATCATTGCTGCTTGGTGTGCTCTTCCCAACAGGTATGCCATCACCTACCATGCTAAAGTGCAAGGCACTGCTAAATTAGAGTTTGTTTTTACATTTTAATGATAGCAATAACAAAGAACCTTGTTCTGTTTAACTTTATGCGTCTTTATATTTAATATAGGCTTATATTTCCATAATCCTATACACAGGTCTTCGTATGCAATGCAAGAGTGGCTGTGGAAAACGCCAGCTCCTCTGTCACATCCACTACCTGCAGAGTCCCCCAGGGATCCTGTATCTCGCCGCTGATCTTTAACATTTAGATGTCTTTTCTCAAACCTCTGGATGACCTGGGTGCCCAGTATACAAAATTTGCTGGTGACACCCAGGTCGTCTTTGAACAGTCAGGCTGCTATACCAAGGATGTCTCTGTAATTAATATGGTATATGAAGAAATTCAAAAGTGGATGTACATACATTCCTTAGCATTAAATGCAGACAAAACAGAGTTGTTCATTGTAGCATCAGGAAAACAGCTCAGTAAAATTGCCACCAGAATATGAAAGCTTCCTTGTAGCGGGGAATAAAATCAATGTATGTAAGAAGGTAAAAACCTTGGGTATCATTCTAGATGCAGGGTTATCAATGAAACCACATGTAGCTCAGGTTCGTGCATCTTGTAGATATGTCACAAAACTCCTTTAACATATTCACCCATATATTTGTCAAAAATACAGCTCTCTACTGGCCTCATCATTGATTAATTCACATCCAGACTATTGTAATAGTCTAATACTGGGTACAGCAAATACTAATATCCAGGATTTGAAAGTCACTCAAAATGGGGCAGTGGGAGCTGTTTGTGGCCTTTCTAGAAAAGAACATGTCACAGAGGCTAGAAGAGGTTTACATTGGTTCCCGGTTAAACATTGGATCATGCACAAACTACTTTCTATTACTTTTAAATGTCGCAATAGAGTGGCAACACAGTATTTGACAAATCGTCTTGCCACTTTTGTCCCAGGTCGCTGTCTACGATCACATGATTCATCGAAATTAACTGTGCCTAGATTTAAACTCAAAAGCTTTGGAGGTACCATGTCTGACTGTCAGGTGCCGATCTTGTGGAACAAACTTTCAGCTGAGCTTCGACAACAAACTTTCCTTACTGTCAGGGTTTTATTACATGGCACACGCCAGCTAGGGAACTCCTTCCCCTATGGATGTGACACGCAATAAGGCGCTTTTTATTTTTTATATACTGCAGATTCTTTTGAGTAGGCCTCCAGCCCGTCTTGCACCCAACCTCCACAAACACCCTGTGTCACAATGGACTAGGAAACAGGCCAGTGTGCATTAATTAGATATTTTATTAATTTATCATTCAATGTAAATGAGGATAATCAAAATACAACAGCCACCAAAATTGTGGCAACAGAAATGCAATATCCTATATAAAGCGATCAAGTGGAAATGGGCTGTTACACTTGCTTTTGTTTTAATGACAAAACAGGAAAATAACAACGCCACACAAAGTGATAGGACCAACAGTTAAACATTCCCCCCTGCAACACTCCCTCCCAAACATCAATTAAACTTGATTCCTTTGAATGGAAGACACTGGCAAGAAGTAGGAATATAGGGAGAAAATTGGATTTGGGGTGAAGCCCACCACCACAAGATGGGAAGCAAGCAAAGAAAGGGAAAGCCCGTTTTTGTAGCAAAATGGAAGAATGGGATTTTGCTTATTTCTCACAACTGCTAGGGCACAGAATAGAAAAAGCATTCGTATTGCTTACACTTGTGAGATAGGCAAAGCTTTAGAGAATACTAATCAGCACACCAGGGCAAAATAGACAAAGCAGAAAAATCGTTTTTTTTTTGGGATAAAGCAAATGCGAAGGTAAAATACAGTGGCAAATGGAAATTCGCTTCTACTGAGGCTTACAATCACAGGTAGTTTAGGGAACGGGTTTAGCTCACAATAGAAAAATCGTTTTTCAGTGACAAGGACAGAGGCTCATAACAGGTAGACTTCTAGGCAATGGAATTGCTCACAATGGGAACAACGGTTTGGGTTTAATAGGACAGATGCAAATAGGAATTTGTTTGGTAATACACTGACAAATTCTAGTTACAAGGAGAATAATTCTTTTGAGGCAACATTTTAATGGCTATAACAATTAAATAAAAACAACAGGAACAAGATGGTTGATTTCTAATTGCAAGAATCTTGAACTGTGAAATTCAATGGGGGAATTCATTGATTTACTTAAAAAAATACTAAGGATTTACACAGATAACTGAGAGGTTTTTCAAAGGAGATATGCCAACATACAGAGACAAACAAGAGATTCATCTATGGGGAGATTACACTGGCAATTTGGTGTTTTCAATGGAAAATATTGGATATACTACTACAACAATGAAGGGTTTATGCAATCTAGGGCAGGGGTTATATGCTACTTACAAAGCAAGCCTTGGTTTAGGATTCAGGAAAGCCAATTGGATCTCAGGACACTCTGGACAGATAGGGCAAGGGGTCTGGTCACTCCACTCTCAAAGATGGTAAGGTTTCAGTAGCCTTCTTTCCGTCCTCCTTCTCCTGACTCCTGGTTTGTGTGTGTTCTTAGTCCTAGTACAGTCCCCCTTCTATAGCAGACATGACATCACTTATTTTATAATCTAGGGGGAGTACCTTGTAATTATCCCTGCCCTCGGATTGGAGAGTTACCATCCCTCTCTCCGCCCCCTGTCAGGATTGATTCTGGGGAGGAGAATGCATTTATTACCATTCCTTGTTCTCATTACAGCTTTTTGGCAAAAACTAAGTATGTATCATAACTTGTTAATTATACTAGCCACTGTCATGTGAAACAGATATGTGGTTTTATCCGGTCATGGGGAATTAGATAAGGCAATCACCAAATCCGTACGATATAGCATGGCCATGTGGCAGTTTTTTGTCATTTTCATAAAATGTACAACGGTTATGAATCTGCAAATGATCAAGAATGTTCCTAATTTCTTTTCCCCACTTTTCACCAATTGTCACATGTTCAGATCAGCCAGAAAACTGTCTAACTAGCCGTTACAGTTCCCAGAGTCCCAGGTAAATGCAATTTATATCCTTAAAACCGTCTGGAAATCACATGAAAAATGGCATGAAATAGAAATAAATCCTTAATCTGATGGCTGTGCAAAATGCCTAAGAACAAAATAGTCTTTTATATGAATGATGAGTGTGTCTGTCAGCAAATAGGCTGGCTGCTTCATCTCCCACAGCCATTTGTTCCCCTGGGTCAACCTGGGACCAGAGGGTTTTTTATGAGTCCCTTTGAAATTGTCAGTTTGCTCTTTGAAGTGGGTGCTACAATGACTCACACCTTCTTGTCATGCTTCTGCCACATTTTGCCTTCTTTGAAATCTCTGGGCTCCTGCCATCATGTCTGCACAATAGGGAATGTTGACGCCCTCAGCAGCTTCACATTTTATTCAGGGATTGTTAGACGATAGGTATGATATCCAGCAGGATGTGGGGCTTGTCAGGATGAAGGTCCTGCCTCAGTCCGAACTGGTTTTTCCTGAAGTAAGTGTCTCTTCGAAGGTGACTGGAGTTTTGTGGGTGAAACATAATAGACATTTTCTTTGGTCACCCCCCACCTCCTGTTCTGCTTCCCTGACATTTTCTGTAAGAGCATTGATATCTTTTTCCATTGTGGCTTTTAAAGCCATTTTTATTTGCAACTACATGTGCAGGCCTCACAGAATAAAGTCTAAAGTTACTGTTTTATAGACGTAACTCAAAAAGACCCTATGGGATGTGTATAGGTGGCATGGGGCAGCAGTGGGTTGAAACAGCCATAAGAATTAGCACGGTCATGGTCAGTCAATTGGTGGATAAATGACCAAACAATACCTATCTTGACTTCCTATGGCAATAGTTTTGGCTTATAGGCAGTGCTTTAAGAGCCAACTAATAGCCAAAACTAATGATTCTGCAAATTACTTTCTAGGAGTTGTGATGAATCCCAGGGTATTGTCACTGCTTCCATGTGGGAAGCCCCTTTCCATGAGGCCAGGGAGATGAGGCTGCTACCCGATAGTCTCCCTGAGGGCAGTACTCAGAAGTGAATCTCATTGGGAGGGAAACCCTCCATGGGACCAGTGACATTCACCTTGGGAGAATGCAATAGACCCTTCCCTCATTTGTGATCCCTCCTTCTTATCGCCCCTCTTTCTTGTCCCAGTAGTGTAGCTTGGGGCGTGAACATGCAGGGAAAAGTCAGTTGTGTTTGCTGTCTCCTTTTCTACATATCAATATGTCATATAGGTTTGAGGTATGACAGGGAGGATGGTATGTGGGGTGGGGTGGATGGGAAATACCATGTCCCATCTGGGGATTCCTATCTCCTCCACCAAGGGCTGTCTCCCCCCATGTGGTCCGGTACGACGTTCTTTCATTGTCAGGCATTTCAAAGCCTGCAGTTTAAACGTGTTTGCCAGTTCATCAAATTTTTGTGGGGGTGGTGTGAAAGGGTCGATAAGTGGTTGGGTGGGTTGGGTATAGGTAAAAATAGGTGCAGGAGGGGAGTTTGAAGGGGGACCCCCCCAAAAAAAGAAATTTGATGAACTGTCAAACACGTTCAAATTACAGGCTTTGAATTGCCTGACGAGGAAATGACATGGAACCTGTGGTCCTCTCTCAGATAGCCACCACCAAGGTCAGAGTCAGGTAGCTTCTTCTGCCTTTCCCTGGCCACATAGGGAGAGACTTTACCCAGGGAAGGAGTGATAATACCACCGGATTCAACACAGTTGCCATACTCCCACACTCCCTGTCCACAAACCTATCTCTTGCATCAAGGGCCTTTAACAATCCAAGTCTGTCATGCTCTCTATCTCTCATCTTTGTGTTTCTAAAGGCAACCCTCATGCCTGTATCTCCCATATCCAACCTTTTGCTATCTTTCACCCACCAGCTTCTCTGGAGTTTCTCGTTTAAAGACTCACATGTATGGAGTTCAACCCTCTCATAGATCTGTTGTGCCTTTTGTTTTTATCTCTCTCATCTTCAAAGTCTCCCTTTCACTGCTGTGTGTGTATTTGTGTCTCTTTTCTCTCGCTCACACATATATACATATGTTGTAAGTGCAGAAAACACAGGTAAGTTAGCTATCAGCAGTTTCAAGTATCTTAGTCATAACACAGGGAAGACTGCTATACTTGACACCTGTCTCCCCTAACTCCAATTTCAGCAATTCTCTTGTAGAAGCCTTCCACTCTGGAATTCCAAGCTCCTCCCCAGTGACACCTTGCAGGGACTCAAGGCTCCCTGAACTTGCTCCCATTTGTTTTTATTGTGTTTTGGTTTTTAAGACAATTATAAACCTTTCACATTATGAACTTATGACACAAGGAAAAAAGAAAAAGAAAATTAATTCAATTTGCAAAGGAGAAGAAGGCAATATACAATGTTAAACTTAACATTTTCAAAAATTCCCTATTCTTCTTCTCTCCTTCTTAAGACATGACGTGGGACCTCCATGCACTTCATTTTACATTATGGACATTTTTACCAACTCCAAATAGAGATGATGGGCCTCATTAGGACCCTGGCGGAGTGGGTTTCCGCCAGCGCTAATCGCGGCGGACCCGTCCGCCGTACTACGAGTTCCCTTAGCGCCATGGAGGTTTTCTCCGCCTGGTTTTACCAGGCGGAGAAAACCATGGCGCTACGGGACCTCGTTGTTAATTACGCCACCGTATTTTACGGTGGCGTAATTAACTCCTTCCCCACTCCCATTATACCCTATGGGGCAAGAATGGGAATGGGGAAGGGCAGAATGGGGATTGGGGATTTACCGCTCCGCCAAGGTCGGAATGGGGCGGTAAATCCGCCAACCCCCATGGCGCTATCGACGGCTTTCCGCCGTGCTTCGCGGTGCATTTAGCACCGCGAAATCCGCCAGGGTCCTAATGAGGCCCGATGTGTCTAGTGTAGCTTCTGCCTGCTGGGTTTCTTTTTTGGCACAGACACCCTCAACCCCAAAGGCTGTCGACACACTAGTATTGCCTAAAGGGCCTCCAGCCTTAGTCTTAGAATTCTTAAAAAGGCACACAATAACAAAAACAAGGTTTGGGAGTCACCCCAAATTAGTCTTACCCAGGAAAGCTCTGACAATCATGTTGACCCCAAGAAACGAACCCTTGACTCTCTTAACACGTGACATTCCATAACCAGATGTTTTAGGCTTTCCACAGTGTCACCAGAGCTAAGCCATCTAGGGCTCTGTGTCCGGATTGTATTCCACCAATGCTGATAAAGAAAGATCCGGGAGCCTGGTTGCGCCCTTTGGAAGATCTATTTAGGACAGCCGTTGTAGCGTGTTCATGAATGGAGGACAGCACAGGGGCAACACGCTGGTCTTGGTAGCAAGACCATGCAGAGCAAAAGAGGTTTGAATCCTGCATCCGCGCTTAGAAACCAAACTCAGGTATGGTATAAGGCGCGCTATAAAAAAACAATTAAATAAATAAATACCAACATGAGTGAGAATACATTCTCTTAATCTTAGCCAGGAGAGGTGTGTATTCATCCTTTAGAAACAGCTTCCATCCAGCCGCAGCTGAAATATCTTAGGAATTCCACTCTTTCCCTGGATTGATCTCCCATTCGCTAGTTAAAGGTATTTGGCCGCTTTTTAGTGGTGAATATTATAACCTTCGGCTTTTGTCTATTTACCTTTAAGTTGATGTCTACTGCGTAGCTGTAAAAAAGAGAAAGCTTTCTATGTAAGCCAATTGGGGTCTTGTCAAACAGTACGAATATCACTGGGTTTGTTGTTCCTGCCTCCCATATTTTGCCAATGTCAGATGTGTATATGTTGTACAGGGTTGGAGCCAGGATACATCCCTGAAGCAACCCCACGTACGTAGGTATTCGATCTGTCAAAGCCCTTTCTTGGCTTAGCCTAACCCTCAGAGTAGTGTTGCAGTGGAATAAAGCCAAGAGCTGCACCATCTTTACTGGGACGTTACAGGCAAGCAGATTTGTCCAGAGTGTATGCCTGCTAACCGTGTAAAATGCACTTGACATGTCGATGGAGGCCATATATACAGTCCCCACCAACCCCTTTTTGACAGCAGCCAGAATATGTGACATGGTAAAGGCATTCATTGTGGTTCCCATACCTGAGCGAAAGCCCACCTGATGACATGAGAGTAGATTATTTTGTCAAAATGTGGGTGTTGAATTCTTACAAAAGGAGAGTAGCAAAGATTTTACTAGAAGAGTCCAGCAAATGTATTGGTCTGTAATTTCAGGGTTTAGCTGTAGCCCCACACTTGTAAATTGGTATGATGTTACATTCTTGCCATGTATGTGGAACCCAAAGTGTGTAAATAGATCTCCCCCAGAGCGCAACTAGGCTCCCGGATCTTTCTTTATCAGCATTGGTGGAATACAATCTGGACCTGGAACCCTAGATGGCTTAGCTCTGTTAAATGCCCACATTAGGTCGTCCTTGTCCCAGGAGTATTCCAATTCATCATTTATACCTTCACAGATGGCATTGCTCAGTTTCTCTTCTTGACAGACTGTATTTAGCACTCAAGAAGGTTACCCAATATTGTTCCGTTATCGGACACTCCAAGGTGACTTTAAGGCACTTAAGTTTACCGCCTATTAATGACCAGAATTTTGAACCATCATTCTCAGGTACTGTTTTTAGAATATCTTGGTTCTCTTTTACATGGGCTTCTTATATAAGTGACCTAAGAAGTCACTTATGGGTTGTCACGATTTGCCTCTTGGATTTAAGAAAGTCAAGGCTTCCAATTTCTTTAGAAGCTAGGACCCGCATTGCGATTCATTTGGCTCTCTTTGCATCCCTCACCCTTTGATCAAAAGTGTGTGAGTGCTCCCTGTTAGAGTTGGCTCATCCTCTGTTGGTAGCCTGTTTCATGCATTTTGATAGAGTATGATTAAAATTAGTATCAAGGAAGCACTCTGTGTGGCTACCCATATTGTTCAGGAGGCGCTCTCAGTTGAACATGAGGTTTCTGCAAGCTGCAGCAATCCATTTTATAGTGAGACCGCCCCTATCTAGGGTCTAAAAAGCAGAGCCGGGATCGATAGATGCCATAAAGAGGGGTAAACGTAGGGTTAGTATTAGTGGCGAGTGATCACTGTCAGTAGTTTCACCCTTGGTCAGTGGTTTACAGACCCTGCCTAAGTCGGACGAGACTTAGAAATGGTCAATTCAAGATTTTCGTTGTCATCTTCACCAAGTGAAGACACCATTTCCTATCTCCTCCTCCGCAGGCAGACATATGGCTAAATCCCATGACGCCAAATATTCATTCCACAGGGCCCCCAAGTCCACTCCCCAGGTGCATCTAGACACCTTCTCTACTTCCCGACCTCTCTTACTCTGAACAGCTACACATTTTGCATTCAGATCTCCCCCTAAAATGATGTGCAGATTTTGTTTTTTCTCTAACCAGTCTAAGAACAGGTCATCTATTTTGGCTTTTCTGTCCACCAGAGCCAGAATGCCACTGTTCCAGTAGACATTTACCAACAGAATATTGGCCTGCAGACTAGGAAGAAAGATGTTAGTTGCAAGTAAGTCGTTTGGGAAAGTTGGTACTACCATGTGAGTGCAATTTAAATTTTGGTCAATAGCTATGACTAGGCAGTTTCCAATTCTCTGCAACCTTCATGAGCAACTGGACCAGGAACTATCACCAACCTCTCCTTGTAATACATTCAACAATCACTTATTCTGAGGAACCCTACACTTCCTCTACCCACTCGGGGGGAAGAATATTGTCTCAGTTTACCAGGTCAAAGGTAGTATGGCAATTCCACTCAAACCCAGCTGTCAACTTGTACTCTCCTATCTTGTACCATTCTGTGACAATCAAATCCAAACTAGCAACTTGTTTCCCCTACTATCTCATGTCTCAGTCACTAAGGGGTGTACTCCTACACCTTCCAATCAGCTAACAGGGCTTCAATTTCATGCTTGGAACTCTGTCCTTCACAGCCTCAAAGACTCTAACAATTCTACTGATTCTCTCTACCTGCCCATTTGTCTAGGGATGATACGCTAAAGTTCTAACATGCTGCACACTACATCCATCAAGTAAGCTCTCCATCTCCCATGAGCAAAGCTGAGTTCCATTTTCCATAAATACATGCTGAGGACACCCGCTCCCTCCTGAATAAAGGTTTGTCGTGAAAGGAGTATCCACAAACGTCTCATCCGGTCGCTTGCTCTAGTAATAAATGACTACTATGCCATAGAACCTTTTATAAGTGATGCCAGAAATGGGACCCTCAAGATCCAACTTATATTTGCCCGTGGAGCTTTCAGAAGCATTACAGGAACTGTGGCCCAGACCTTTTGCTCCTTCTCACCACCACCACACAGAGGCAATTCTCTCATCCACCTGTCAGTTTCCGCATCAATGCGAGGCTACCAATACCACGCACAAAGGGACCTCTTGGTGGCTGATATGCGTATGTGTCCCATGTGTGCAATCTTGATCAACCCCTTCCTCATTCCCAATGGTGGAAAAAACTTTTTACCCCTAAACAACAACTGTCCTACCAATAATAGTTCCCCCTCAATTTGTTGCAAAGGATGTTACTCACATTCCACCAATTTCACTGAAGGCCACCCTCTGGCCACATAGTTAGATATCTTATTAAACCAAGGATCTGTGCAGTAGCACCTTGGTGCCTGTCTCATGAGCAGAATGGAATTATAATAAATGACATCAGACCCAAATAACTGGACAGACTCAATGAATATGACAAAGTGCTACTTTATTGTCAGCTCAAGTAAAGTAGGGAAATCTGGCAAGCATGACAAGTCACAGCTCACACACTCCGAAAGCATTTCTGTTACACAAAAGACGTTATCCATTGATGTATGTCAGTTATGAAATCATCTTATATTGAAAACAACAAAACCAATCAAGGGGATGGATTGGTAAAGGGGACATATATACCTATCGTATGTGTAAGTGTTAATAACATCATTGTCTGTACCTTATCTGATGGGCATACCTCAAACTACCTCTAAAATATTTGTATTACTGATTATAGCAAAATACTAACAGCAGATTGGCTTCTGCAACATTGTATTGCATGCTGCTTCATAGCCACTCATGATTGCTTGGCGTACTCTCCCAACCTCGGACATTCGGCTTGATAGCATCAAGTGAACAAAACGAAACCCAGGTGCAGAGAATTACATCAGAACATTGCCCACTTTGGTCAATTTGCTTGCCATTTCTCATCAGTTAGGCCACAAGCCAAGGCATCTCCTTTATAGTTGGCCTTGCTGACTATTTTGTTCTCCGGATCATTTAAGGGAGTCACGGTACACCACTGTCTTTGTCTGAGGCTTAATGAATAGGCCTTGTTTTCAAGTTCTGAATCACGTGTTAGTAGACCACGATTTTGTCAATTTCAACCTCTTATTTACTGCTATTTGATTTAATTGTGCTGGGTGCTATTACTCATCCTGGCCTCTGGAGACTTGGTTGTTCCATCTTACATATGCTTTTCGCATATTTGATTGTCCAACAGCTGGCACTTGCAGATGTTTTTACTTCTGCTTGATGTATGAGAAATGTGCCCTTCATTTATAGGTTATCCTTGTTAATTCCCTTTTTACTTTCCAATTATGCCTTGCTGTGTGTGAGAAACCAAATGGTGTCTCACTTGCTAGTCCCCAGAGATCTCTCTCTCTCAGGTGGCCAGGGCACGGCCATCACCTTTGGATCCAGACCCTGGAGGTGGACCAGTGCGGGAGGATCACCTGGTTGAGGGATCTTCGAGGAGTGGGGGTGAGACAACCAATGGTGAATCGCGGTATCCCCCCGTTTCCTGTGCCCCTAGCCCATCCTATTTTATAGGATTATCTGACATCCCAACTCCCCCCCTTTTCTACACCATCACTGGGTGAGGAAGAAGAGGAATGATAGAAAAGACGCTAACCCTTACATATTTCATTCGACATGTCCCGTTAATAAGGTCAGGCAAAGCCAGCCACTTGACCTTAATCACACCCATCTGATACCCATTACCTCCCCCCAAACGGATAAAAAACAGAATATGGAGACACACTCAGAGCAATATGAACAGAAGTAAGTGGGGTTGAAGTGGTTGGGAATATTAAATGTGTGCATTGGGACACAAAGGATTACCCCTCCAAAGAGGTAGACATCAAAGTAAATGGGGTTCATTCGAGAATGAGGGTCTCCATAATGCCTCACTTGTCAACACCAGTGCTTGTGGGAACTGATCTACCTTCATTTGGGGAATGTGTTATGGACAACGAATGGCTCATAACTGCACCATATTCACAAACTGATATTGAACCACAACTCAAGAAATCACTAAAGAAAACAAGGAGAGAAGTGAGAGAAGGGAAAAACAGTGGGCTGAATTCAGTCAATGCGTGGGACTAATAGATTGGCTACCGGAAAACAGCAAGAAAACATTCTGGAACGATCAGTTAACAGATCCAACGCTAAGAAGTGCCAGAGAGCAAGCCACGGCTAGCCCGGGTAGAGGAACTGGATACCCATGCTTTAGGACAAAGAAAGGATTAGTATACCGTATAACAGTAGACGCACAACAAAGAGAAACAGAACAATTACTGGTTCCAATAAGCTACATACCCATTGTGTTAAGGTTGGCCCATGATGATGTGGTTGGGGGACATCTAGGTAAAGATAAAACTCAGGAGAAACTGTTAAAATGGTTCTGTTGGCCAGGAGTATATCGGGAAGTGACCAAATACTGCAAAGAGTATCCAATTTGTCAGAAGACCAGTCCATATAAACCACAAAAAGCACCACTGCATACTATGCTGCTTATAAACGAACCTTTTTCAAGAATTGGTATGGATCTGGCGCGACCACTGGAACCTAACAGCCATGGAAACCAATACATACTTGTAATAGTGGACTATGCCACTAGATACCCAGGGGCTTTTCCTATGAGGGGTATAAGTTCAATGCAAGTCTGTAACCAACTGGTTCTGTTTTTTTCAAGAGTCGGGTTACCAACGCAGATTGTAACAGATCAGGGACATCATTTTGTGTCTGGGGTGATGAAAAAGGTGTGCTAACAATTACGCATTAAACAAATACGTACTTCAATTTATTATCCTCAGACTGATGGACTGGTAAAGCGGTATAATAAAACAATTAAATTGATGCTCAAATGGGTCACTGCACCCACTGGCAAGGATTGGGACCGAGTGTTGCCGTGGGTTCTGATGGTGTTAAGGGACACCCCACAATCTTCCACTGGGTTTTTGTTTTGTTTGTTTGGACATAGACCCAAGACAATACTTGACATAGCCAAAACCGAATGGGAAGAACAGGAGGAAGAGATACACCTCACAGACTATGTTTTAGAACTGAAATCTCATCTTACAAAACTGAGGAAACTTTCACGAGAGAACCTGGGGGGAGCACAGTCATATCAAGAAAAATATTATAACAAGAACGCCAGGGCACAAACTTTCCAAGTGGGTGATAAAGTGTTGGTCTTGTTGCCCACATCTCAGAATAAGATGCTGGCGCAATGGCGAGGACCTTACAAAATCACAGCTGTCCTAGGTCCAGTGAATTATCTAGTGGAGCAACCTGATATAAAGGAAAAACCCCAAATTACCATATTAACCTCTTGAAGGGAATGGAGGGAAGCCGGGGTGGATGGAAAAGGCATTACCCATGTACAGGTGGAAGAGTCAGCTTTTAAAGCCATACAGTGGGGGGCACAACTCAGCCCTAACAAAAGAACAGAGTTGGAAAGAGATCTCCAAGCGATGCAACATGTGTTTTCTTTCTACCCTAGAAGGACAACCCTGGTGGAACATGAGATACATACTGAGCCTAATCTATCAGTAAGAATAAGACCATACAGACTGCCGGAGTCGAAAAGAGCAACCATACAAAAAGAAGTAGAAGAAATGTTACGCCTGGGAGTGATCGAGCCGTCAACTAGTCACTGGTCATCACCGACAGTGCTGGTGCCCAAAACAGATGGTTCCGTTAGGTTCTGTATGGATTACAGAAAATTAAACTCCATCTCTACTTATAAAGCCTACCCAATTCCAAGGATTGATGAACTGTTGGAACGATTGAGCAAAGCCCAATACATCAGTATGATCGATCTAACAAAAGGATATTGGCAGATTCCTTTAAGACAGGAGGACAAATTGAAAACTGCCTTTTCGACACCGTCTGGCCTTTACCACTTCACTGTGCTGCCTTTTGGCTTGCACGGTGCCCCAGCAACTTTCCAGGCATTAATGAACCAGGTGTTAGCCCCACACGTACAGTACAATTCAGCATATTTGGATGATATAATTGTTTTCAGCCAAACTTGGGAAGATCACATTAGTCACCTGGAAAAAGTGATTTCTGCACTTGATGAAGCCGGTCTACACATCAACCAAAAGAAAACTATACTAGCAGCAAAAGAGACAAAGTATTTGGGTTATCTAGTGTGTGGTGGAGTAATAAAACCCCAAGTAGACAAAGTGGAGGCGATCAGACGGTTGAAAATGCCAAGCAACAGAAAACAGATAAGGGCATTTTTAGGTTTCATTGGATACTACCGAAGATTCATACCTATGTTCTCCATTCTTGCCAGACCACTAACGGAGGTCCTCAAGTCGTCATATAAAGGTGATATCTTACAGGACGTCTCTGCCCTGACAGCCTTCCAAACCCTGAAAAGACACATCTCTGCCCTTCCAGTTCTGTGGTGTCCAGACTTTGAAAAACATTTCTTTGTACAGGCCGATGCATCCAGTACAGGATTAGGTGCAGTATTGTCACAAGGAACGGATGAAGACATGTATGCAGTGGCATTCATAAATCAAAATCTCCTGCCATATGAGATGTCATATTGAACCCTGGAAAAAGAGTGTCTGGCCATTAAATGGGCCATTGAATCACTCAGGTATTATTTACTGGGACAGACCTTCACGTTTTTTTCCGACCATGCCCCATTGCAGTGGTTGGCAGTACACAAGGACTCCAACCAGAGGGTTTTGAGGTGGTTCCTTATGCTACAGGAGTTCTGTTTCCTGACCGTAAACAAACCGGCTTCCTTTCAAGTTGTTCCTGACTATCTGTCATGAAGCATGGATCGGCCCGACCGGCTCGATTCCTCGGGGGGATGTGTGTAACCGTGTGGTTTCAGATGAGGGAATCAAGGCAGATATCGTACAAGGGAAAACTAGGGACGTGGATAAGGCGGTCGAAAATGAAGCAGAAGACGCCTGGTGCGGCAGGAGCGGGTCCGGGAGGAACGACCCACGTAAGGAGCCCTGGACTCCTGGTGAAGATAGCAGAGAAGAATGCGTGCAAGCAGAAGGCAGAGAAACGCCTCCTGCAGTATTAGGAGAAGACCGCGTGCAAGCAGAAGGCAGAGAAATTCTGCCTGCAATATTAGCCGTGAAACATGACAGACTTAACATTACAGAAACTGCAGCGGAAAGTAAAAGAACATTAAGGCGGCATACAAACAAGACGACGTTAGTTGACAGGTCGGGACACCATCATATCAAACACATGCTCGGAAGAGTAAATCCCTACGAAATGCCTTTCGAGCAGTATTTTTCAAAACAAAGAAAATCAGTGTCAAGGATCACTTACTGTAAAGCACCCGAAACTCTGATGTGGGTAACAACAAACAGCATTTCCCTCCACGCACCCGTGAATAATACATTAGGGTGGCTGGCATTCGGAAAAGAAGGGGGTTGGGCTTGGGAGGGCTTATCAAGGGGACAAGGAGCTGTGTATTCTGATTGGACTGGGGATCTCTTGCCCCTATTTAAAGCAAACAGAGAAAAAGGACTAACAGAGATTTCTCCTTTCGGTTTCAGAACAGAGTCGGTGGAGAAGAGGAAGGAACAGCATTCCGTTGGGCTTACGAGGATTAGCTCCAGATACATGCCATATCCACAGAGGGTCCCAAAAACACAAGCCAACTTTGGAGTGCATTAAGGAGAAGTGACATCCTGCTGTTTTTTTTATTTTGCTTTCTCCTTTTATTTTTATTAGTCAATAAAGACTAACTTAATTATGAAATCACCACTTGTCCAGCGTGGTACATTACACTCATATTAGCAGCTTCGAATACTTGGCCCATGACTTTAAGCATCCGTTGTTTACAATTTGTACTATGTCCACTGATTCTTTCATCAATAAATGTGCACTGCATAATAACATTGCTTCTTCCCATCCTGTGCTAGTGGGAACGTGTCCATGTACTAACAGCTAAAGTCTCTCGCAGCATCCTGGTACTCCTGATTTTTGCAGCATGTCTGAACATTCCATTCTCCTCATTTCAACAACCTTTACTTGTTCCCCAGTCAGGAGTGGATATACAAGCTTTTTGCTCGTCCATCCCATCTCTTTTTCCATCTTTTGTGTTTTCACATAAACATCTTCATATGGGAATGTTCTCATTGATCGTCATCATAGGGTGGCCCATCTCCCTTTGAATTGTCCTCTGGTTGTGCCTGCTGCTAGATGACGGAGGCACTTTGCATTGTGTCCAGATATTTCTTTTGCAATTAATGTTCTGGCACATTCATGGCATAAGGGATGAGAGAACACATGTAACAGATTTCCTCTGACATTCTCTTCTCCACCTTTTGCATGTGTTGATACCACATGTTCTATAACTGGGCAGAATTATCATGATATGAGTGTATATACTCATTATCTTCTGCAGCATCTCTTTTTGCTCAAACCATTTTTTCAGAAATATTATGGAAAATATTATTTATACCTCAGCTAGGAATTATCATGAAAGTATCATTACCTAACATTTCATCAGCATTATTAACGATTGTTCTCGTAAATGCGACAATAATAAGGAAGAATAGACAAATCATGGTACTGAATGATAATACAATGATCAACCCACACTTTCTTATTGAACTTCTTCTCACAGGCATTATGCATCGTATACCCCTTTTCACAACAAATATTGTAGAATAATTGCAATTACAATTTTTAAGAATGATGGGAGCGTTTTTAGGATCCCCCAAAAATTTTAAAGCATCCACTTCTTGTCTTACTAAAGCTGGGTAGGGTTGGAGAATATAAGTAAAAAGAGCAGTTAGAAGTGTTTGTAACAATACAATTTTGGGTTTTATGAAGTAATATTTATATATGCATTAGTGTTTAGTTTCTTGCACATTTACACTAATATTACTGTGATATTTCGAGCAGCAGACAATATATTTACACAATCTTTGTCTCTTCTTTTAGTGTGTAATCTTGTTTTTAGGTCAGCTGAAAAAGTCTCTACAACTGCAGCAAGTCCATTCACTTCCTTTTAAACTCTAGCTAATGTCAGTTGGTTCCAGAATATTTCAAATCCATGGATTCTTTATCCTTGGCTTTGGTAGCCAATCTGGTCTGCACGCACGGAACCTCTTTTCTTGCTTCTCTGTCATCAGCTGCTGGAGGGATATGGGTCTCTCCATTGTAGAGCTTCACGTTATTCAGATGCTGCCAGGCTCTTCTACCTTTTAATTTTGTAGCAGTGGTTGTCACCTCCTCTACTAGGTAGGGTGCTTCTAAGAAGGGCTTATTCTAAGTGCACACAAAACTTTGTGCTAACGCATGGCCCCCGGGGACAAACTTGGCTGTTTGAACAGCTCACTAAGATCATCACTTTGGCTGTCTTCTTCTTTGACCCTTCCCTCTGATGTTTGATCTGTTGAGAAATAAAAGAAACACTTGCGGCCATATTTGTTAAATAATCATGCATTTCATCACCTAGATCCTTCGCTATACTGTGGGCATCAGTTTCTGTTCTAGTGGGAGGAGCAAGGGGTACTGTCGTATGACATACAGTCACCAACTCACGGGGAGTCAGGTAGTATTCTGAACCTGGCTTGTGTCTCTGTTCAAACAAAGCAAAGGGCAGACAAAGTAGCCACCCATTCTTCAGAGTCATATTTAGTTTTGCTATCCTTTCTTTGAGGAGTCTGTTTAATCTCTCACAGATTGTTACACCTAATATGGTTGTCGGTTCTATATCCCGACTCTCGTATGCTGCGCAAGCTGTTCTGGGTGTTTGCGGAACGAGCTGTAACGCTCTAGCGTTTTTACCAGATCTCAACCGAAGGTTGGCCACGTCCCCAGACTTCCGCACAGTATATCCGGACACTCAACCTGTGGCAAGGCGCATTGCTTCTCTCTTTCTGAGTAGCTGTACGCTCCGTAAATTCGTGTAGATTTCAATCTGCTCCTACTACTTACTTTCCTCACTTCTTTACACTGTTATCTCTAATAGCTGTGACGTTCTTTATTTTCTTCTTAGTGAAACCAACCGGGCTTCCAGCCAATGGTCTTTCCACCCTTACGGGTTCTGCTAGTCTCTTCAGCGACTCTATCAGGTGCATTACTACGTACTTATTCTTACGGCCCTTTACTTTTGTCAATCATTCTCTGGAGATTCTTTATTATTGTTCTAATCCTATTTTCCCCGTAGCACTTCTGATTCTAACCACTGCACCAGAAGAAGTAGGAGATCCTACCCAGAAGTACAAGAAAGGGATTTTCCTTCGGTTTATTGGCCCAGGCGGTAAGGGAAGCATTTTGTGTTTCAAGACAAAGCCACTTGCACAAAACTTGAAGATTAATAACCTTATCCTTCTTTAGCTCATTTAGATTAGGAGTGAGCCTCTTCCCGCCTTTTTTCTTACATTTAGGATTGACCGAATAACACCCAGGTAATCCTTGTTTCCACTCTATTCTCATTTCCTTATCCTTTCTACTCTCAAGTATTTACTAGCCTGTTACCTTTTGTATTATTACACCCAGTTTCCTGTTCCACTGACGATCACCAACTACCCTGTGGCTGAGGAACGTCATCCTAGCTGTCCTCAGGATTCTACGGACACTAGCTGCCCAACACAGGGTTTTTTCCCCCCCGTTGGGGGTTTTCCCTGGGGGCTCCTTTGCGTCCTGGCTCTTGGAGCGGGAGGTGAAGGGATCCCTAGGAGGAACCTCATAGCCTTCAATAGAACAATTTCAAGCTCCAGGGAACAATCAAGTCTCGAGGTGGATAATATCTTGTATGTTGACGCTTCAGTTTGATGAATAGTACAATATTTGAAATTAGACATTACACAGATACCATTGGCCTGTGGATGATAAGCAGATGAAAATATGTGTGTTATCCCTAATAAAAGAACTATCTGTTCAAATAACTGATTTTTAAAATGTGGTCCGTTGTCAGACTGCAGGACTTTGCACACACCCCATCTTGGAAGTACCTCATTTATTTTTAAATGTTTTTATTGGCATTTATATTGACAAAGAACAGTTAAACATGGATGCATAACAACATCCGGTTTGTCACGAGTTCGCCCGATAAACATTACAGAACAGCAACAAAAGAAAGGAAAAGAGAAAAAAAAGAAAAAAGAAAAAAGGGAGGAAAGAAAGAGAAGAAACCAGAAACAAACAACAAACCATAACTTTGACCGTCCCGCCTCCCCCCACTGCGTGGGTACCTGCCGGCCCCGCTTCGGGCCTCGCTCCAGGCACCATCCGGTTGTCTCTTAAAGTCCCAGGGTTAGGGTTGTTGTGGATGTGACTGTTAAGTTTGCTTCAGGGCGACAGTTCGTGGCTGGGGGTGCACTCAAGGGGGCTTCAAGTCCGTCAGGTAGATCATGTCCTTCAGGAGGGTCTTCCAGGACTCCAGTGTTGCGCTCACGTCTTCGCCTCCCCGGTTGTTCCCCTCCTCCCAGGCTTTGGTCTCAGCGCTGGTCCATCTCTCCATTTCCCTGCTCCATGGTTCCTATCTGGGGCCTCCTGGGGATTTCCAGGCCATTGCTATCGTTCTTTTTGTTAGAATGCACGCCATGTCCATTAGTTTCACCGTATGCTTGATTTTGCTCAGTCTGGGGTATGTGCCCAGGAGGCACTCCTTGGGCGTCCACTCGTACCTTTCCAGTCCGGCTCCCCTGCAAGTCCTCTCGACAGCGGACCAGAGTTTCTTGGTTTTGGGGCAGGTCCAGAACATGTGGATTAGGTCTGCGTGCTCACTGGTGCACCATGGGCACACTGGTGGGGTTTTCCTACTGAATGTGGATACCCTCTGTGGGGTCATGTAGGTCCTATATAGGACATTCAGCTGGATGAGCCTGAACCTGGCGTTGCGGGACACTTCCTTCGGGTGTATCAGGGCCCTGTCCCACTCACTCTCCGTGATGTCTGTCTCCAGGTCCGCCTCCCACCTTTCCTTCAGGATTGCACTCCTCGGGTTGCGCCTGTCGTTCAGTTGGGCATACAGTCTCGCCGTGGGTTTCCAGCCGTCGCTTAAGTTGTGCATCTCTTGCACGAGGGGGTGGGTTTCCGGTTCCTCTGGCCATGTGCTCCATGTCTTCTTAGCGACCTGTTTCACCCTTTGGTACCATAGAAATTGTCCAGCAGCAAGCCCTTCTTTCATCTGTAGTGAGTCAAATTCTCTGAAGCTTCCATCCTCATACATGTCCCCCCAGGTGTATAAGCCAGAGTTCTCCCATTTCCTCATTGCTGGTAGATCGATGGGTGTCTTACAGACGTTAGCGAGCATGGGGATTTCAGGCATGTATGGTTGGCCCAGGTCGAGCGACGTGCGTGCCTTGTTCCAGACTTGTCTCCCCAGCCTCACCAGCATGAGCGGGTCGGGAGGCCCAACCTTTGAGTTCCATACTACTTCTTTGGGGTGCATTGGGGCTATCAGCTGGCGAAGGAGGCCTGTCTCAGCTGTTGGTTCGTCGGACAACCACTTAACAACATGTGTCAGTTGCGCTGCGAGGTAGTATTTTTGGAATTCAGGCAGCTGGATTCCGCCCTCTTTGTATGGGAGAGTGAGGGTGTGCAGCGAAAGCCTGTGTCTGGCCGGGCCCCACAGGAAGTCCCTGATGAGAGATTCCAATTTTCTGAAGAAGGGGGGGGGTATATAGTGCGTTATGTTGGTGAAGTAGTACAGGAATCTCGGTAATATTATCATCTTCGCGATGGCCGCTCTGCCCATCACGGAGAGTGGGAGTCGGGACCAGAATTTGGTGGATTTGCGTACCCCTCGCATTGCTGCTTCCGTGTTGCTTTCGTGTGTGGAGGCAGGCGTGTGCATGATGGTGAGTCCGAGATAGCGGAACGCTGCCGTCTGCCATTGGATCCCAATGTCTGGTAGCTCTTCTGTTTCCTTCCCTTGAAGCCCGGCCAGGGGGAAGGAGCATGATTTCCGCCTGCTGAACCTTATCCCGGAGTATGTTGCGAAGTTGTCGAGGATGTCCAGCGCTGTGGGTGCATTCATTCGGGGGTTACGCAGGTAGAGGAGGACATCGTCTGCATACAGCGAGATGATGTTATCAGTCTCACCCGTTCTGATCCCTGCGTCGAAGAGCTGCTTCCTGAAATAGATCGCTACTGGTTCCAGGCCAAGGACGTACAGCATTGGTGACAGTGGGCATCCTTGCCTTGTTCCCCTTTGGATGTCCCAGGATCCAGACACCACGCCCCCTGTCTTCACCCTCGCCACTGGGGTGTTGTAGAGCACCTTGATCCATCGTATAAAGCGCTCGCCTAGTCCGAACTCCCTCAGGGTCTCGATCAACCATTCCCAGAATATTGAGTCGAACGCCTTTATGGCGTCCAGTGAGAGCACAGCCAGGTCTTCGTTGCTCCCTGCGGATTGTGCTATGACATGCTGGAGCCTCCTCAGGTTGGCTGTGGTGTTGCGCCCCGGGACAAAGCCGTTTTGGTCCTCGTGTATTATAGACCCGATCACCTTGGACAGCCTCTTAGCCAGTATGGTTGTAAGGATTTTGCTGTCATAGTTCAGCATTGCCAGGGGACGGTACGAGTCGCACTCATCAGTGGGCTTGCCAGGTTTAAGCATAGGTATTATGAGTGTCTCTCTCATGCTGCCAGGTAATATGCCGGTCTCGTATGCCTCTACATATACTCCATGTAGCACCGGGGCTAAGATCTCCTCGTAGGCTTTATAGAATTCTGGTGTGAGGCCGTCGGTTCCGGGAGTCTTGCATGTAGAGAGGGACCTGATTGCTTCCGAGATGTCCTCCTTCGTGATGGCTTCTCCCAGCATCTCTCGCTGCTCCGAGCTCAGTTTGGGGAGACCCACTTCGTCCAGGGTGTCTCGAATGTCTTCTATTGGGACCAGTTCATCGTGGGCATAGAGCTTGGCATAGAAGTTTGAGAAGACATCGTTAATTGCCTGCTGTGTCCTCTGGGTTACTCCGTGTTCGTCCTTGATTTCCTTGAGGGCATGTCTTGGTTGCTCTTTCCTACACAGCCAGGCCAGTATCCTGCCCGGTTTGTCCGCCTCCTTGTGTGCCTTAGCGGTGCGTGTGGAGAAGTCGAATTTGGACAGCCTATCCCAGGCGAGTCGGCATTCGTCCCTGATTTCTGCCAGCTTGGGTTCCCTCTCGCTGGGTGGGGTCGGGCTGTTTTCCAGTCGCCTGATCTCCTCTTCCTTGGCCTCAAGTTCCCTCTTCAGTTGCTTCCTGATTCCACCTGCTTCTGCTATCACCTCGCCTCTGGTTACTACCTTCATTGCCTCCCAGAGCGTGCTCCATTTCTCAACTGACCCAGTGTTGATTCTTACGTATTCTTCCAGTTTTTCTCCTAGGGTGTCCTTGAAGGAAGGGTCCGTCAGGGTCTCGGTGGGCATACACCACATCGGAATGGGGGGCCTGGGGCCCTGCAAGCGTAGTTGCATGAGCAGGGGAGAGTGGTCCGAGATCAACCTGCCCAGGTAATCCACAGAGTGCACCTGTGGGATAAGTTCACCGTTGATGAAGAAGTAATCTATCCTGGTGTGGAGGCCATGCGGGGATGAGAAGAATGAGTAGGACCTATCGGCTGGATGAAGGTCTCTCCAGATGTCGACCAGGTCCAGGTTTTCCACTGCGTTGCGAAGTGCCCTTGAGACAGAGTTGTTGGTGGTTTGTGGCGTCTTGGACCTGTCCATCTCTTCATTCATGACACAGTTGAAGTCGCCTCCCCACAGGAAGGTGTCTTCTCTGTGGTGCACTATTCTGGTGCATAGTTGTTTCAGGTGGGAAGGGACCCCGTGCTGGGGGAAGTATGAGTTTACTATACATATCCGTGTGTTCTCCAACGTGCCCCACACCACTACATATCTTCCGTCCTTATCTGCTTCTGTTCCCAATTGGTGGAATGGTGTGTGTGGGCTTATCCATGTGTATACCCCCCGTGCATATTTGGAGTAAGATGCGCCGCTGCCCTGCCCTCCCCAGTAGTCTGCTAGTTTGTGTGTGGCTTCCGCCAGGAGGTGTGTTTCCTGGAGCAACGCAATCGATACCTTCTTGCGCCTCAGGTAGGAGTGGACGCGGTTTCTCCTTACATAGGATCCCATCCCCCTGACGTTCCATGTGATTATGTTAAGTTGTGATGCCATTGCTGGAATACAGTTTCTGTCCTGGGCGGTCCCTTGCCTCTCCTGCACTCGGTCTCGTGTTGCTGGGTGCCATTACTTGCTCTAGTTCTGCGGGTCGGCCGAGTGCTTCTCTCGGTGTCAGGTACTCATTCGTTACTTGGGTTGTTTCGGGTAGCGGGGCGGTCTCAACAGTAACACATACAAAATAACTATAACTGGTGCACCCAGCTCCTGCCGGTGAAGTGCAGTGCTCAGGTGCTCTCGCGCAATCTGGCCCCATCTGGGTTTCCGGCGCGAGCAGGGTCGTGCTGGCAACGGGCCTGCACTGATCTTTCGGGGGTCGTCGTTGCGTGCTCATGTGTGGGAGGCCCGGCCGGCCCCGTAATCATATTGCGCTCTCATGTCATGCTGAGGTCCAGCATGCTTGTTGTATTGTGCTAGGTTGAAGTTCTATGTGCGGATCAGGAGAAAAGGCGCTGGCTCCAGGTTATCGTGCTTTGCGGGCTGCGACGCTGTTGTCAGGGATAGGTTCTTCAGGGACCTGAGCCAGATTGTTGTGTTCCATCCACATGGTGGCCGCGTCCGGGGTTTCGAGAAAAATCGCTCTCCCTTTGTAGATCACCTTTAGTCTGGATGGGTACAGCAGCATGTATTTCAGGTTTAGTTGCCTCAGTCTGGCCTTGATTGGGACAAAGGAGTTCCTTGCCCTCTGTACCGATTGTGTATAGTCCGGGTAGATGGTGATTTTGGAGTTGTTTCTGTCGATCGCTCCACCCTCCCTGGAGAATCTCAGGATCACTTCCCTGTCTCGGAAGTTGAGAACCTTCGCTATGATGGGTCGGGGATACGAGCCTGGGGGAGGCTTCTTCTGGAGTGATCTGTGGGCTCTCTCTATAGCGAAACCCTGTGACAACTTCTCGGCCCCAATCTCCTGCTGAATTTGGGATTCTACATATGCGGTTGGGTCGGGAGTCTCTGTTCCCTCAGGGACGCCGAGGATCCTGATGTTATTTCGCCTGACTCGTCCCTCCGCCTCCTCCGACCTTGGCTCTAGGATGCCCACCTTCCTCCTGAGATCTGCCACCTCGGCTTTAAGATCTTTCGTGTCCTCCATGGTGTCTTTCTGAGCGGATTCGATGTTAGTGACACGTTCTGTCAGGGTGCGAGCATCTTGACGGATGAGCTGGATATCGGCCTTTACCTCCCCTATCTTGGTGTCTATGAATTCCTTTAGGGCCGCTATTGCCTCAAGTACTTGGCTGTTTGCGAGGCTCTCCCCCTGAGTGTCCTGCGGCACCGCCCCCTTTGGGGTGGATTGGGCGGATGGGTGGACCTTGGTTGTGAGGAAGGGGTCCAATGTGGCCGATTTGGGCTTGCTCCTCAGGGTGGACATTGTGGCGTTGTTCGCTCAGCTGTTACGCCTCTTCGGGCTGGATTGCTGCGTGGGCCCCGCCTGTCCGTTTCGCCGGTGGCCCCACCTGCGGTGTTCCGAGTTGTCGTGGTAAGGAGTGTCTGCGATATGCTCCTCTAGGTCTGGGGGGTCCGTGCTGCCCCAGGGTCGCCGATGTTTTGAGTCAGCGGCGCCGGGTGCAGGGCCGTGTCCTGCCTGGGTGTGTTGGGCGTGATGTTGGCCCCGGGGGCCTGTTCTCCGCAAGGATGGGGGGCTGGGGGCGGTGTCGCAGTGTGTCCGGGTGGACAAGACTCTCGGGGTCACCCCCGTTTGTTGTGGTGGCTAGTGGTGAAGGACGCGCGTCATCCGCGGCCCCAGTCTGCTAGTCGGCCACAGTCCCCCAGAGCGGGGGAGGCAGCAACCCAGGTGGGCCCAGGGACGCTTCTCACCGCCTACGGGAACCAGCGTGTGGCGCTGGCCCCAGGTCTTGGCCGCCTCTTCGTTTGTCCTCCGCTGGAGGCTCCGCGGTTGGAATCCCGCCCGTTATTGCGCGGCCCGGATGGGCCGGGTTGCAGGGTGCTGGCGGCGCTGGGTGCCCCTCCGCCGAGGCCGCCCGGGTGTGGGCCGCTGGTTTGCACGGTCCGCAGCGCCCGGCGCCGTGGTCTTCGGTCGGCGCCGAGAGCTCCAGGGGGTCCGCGCCGGGTCTCGCCGGATCTCGCCTTCTCCGGTCCACCGAACTCCTCCAGGCGACAGGAGAGGCAGCGGCCGCTGTTGGCGCTCCGCCTTCGCCGCTCAGGTCCGCAGCGTCAGTGCGCCGCGGCCGCCATCTTGCGCGTCGCACTCAGGGTCGGGGGGGATGCCGGGCCAGAGCTTTGCTCTGTCCCCGCCGTCCGATTTTCGTCGGGTTTAGCTGCGAAGGAAGGGGGATCGTCCCAGCTTCAAGTGGGTCAGCTTGTATTCGGTGTTGCTAGTGGATGGGCTCACCAGTCAGGATCGGATTACGGGCTCGGCCGGAGCTCGGGATTCCAGCCTCCTCACTCCATGAGCACCAGGCCACGCGGAAGTACCTCATGCACGATAAACTTGGCAGTGCATGTGGCATCGGGGTGTGTACATGGACCTCCCTCAATCCATTTGGAGAATGGAAATACTACTATCTGCATGTGCCTATAGGCATTGCATACTTGCAACAAATCCATATAATCTATATGTAAATGCTGAAAGCGACCATTAGGCCTTGGGATTGCCCCTCTCACTGGGCCTCATTACGAGTTAGGCAGTAATTCAGCAGCGGTGGATTTGCTGTTACCGACATGCATCACCGTGGATTTACCACCGAATTATAACCTGGCAGGCGCCTGCACACACCAGTGGTGGTAACGGTAATTCCACCTAGCGGAGTTACTGCTTAAAACTCTGTGGTACGATGCAATATAAATCCATCAACAAATGGCGGAATTACCGTTCCTGCCATGGCAGTGCACAAAAATGCCACCTGCGGTAAATCCGCGTGCAATAATTTGTCATTGCTATGAAAAGAAGCTCCTCGGTGGCCATTTTGAAAAACACAATCCATCCAGTATCTTGAGATAGGAGTGTCATTCAAACACCCAGCTAAAGCCAAACATGTCCACATGAAAGGGCAAAGGCAGGGTGCCCAATATGAGGCAGCGTAAGCCCAAATTCAGTGAGCAGGAGCTCACAGTGTTGGCAAAGCAAGTGGTTGCCAAATCAGATGAGCTATATAGAACATCTCACAGGAAGCGATCTGAATGACACCTGGCCTGTGAAGGATCGTTGTTTGTACTCCCTTTGTTCCCCTCCCTTGCCTCATAGCACCTTGAAACACTTGTGTATAGGCGCGTTATAAATGCCATATCATATCATATTATATCATAAGACCAGCCAACAGCGCACAAACCACATATGGGCTGAAATCAGGGACAGGGTGGTGGCCATAGTGCACGTCCACAGTGATGTAGAGGACATGAAGAAGAGGTGGAATGACCTCAAGGCCAGGGTCAGGACCCTCATCTCCAATCACTGCTGTGAGACCACTGCCACTGGAGGTGGCACAGTAGAACCCCTGCTACTGACACTGTGGGAGGATATGGACAGTGGGATACTGCATATGGTCGCGATCGATGGCGTGGGCACGTAAGAGCTAGAAGCCATCAGCCAAGCTGAATCTGGTGAGTACAACAGAGACACATGCAACATTGACTGCACAGCCCTGCAGGCAAAAAGCTATCACCATCCATGTGAGGCTCCAGGTCCCATTGAAAGCATCCAGTGACTGCCGGGCCCCACCCCTCACATGCACAGCCAACATAGCCATCATGCAACCATGCAACCTGTCCCTGCCCATGGATCCACAACAGTTGATTGTTGCGTCGCAGCCACAAGCCCCTCGGCTACCATGGCCCATGTACAGCCACATTGAGGAGTACACATCTTACAACATGCCCCCCTGACCCATACACAAGCAAATGCACTCCACCCACCTTACCTGCCACCAACAGTCCAGATGCACCACTGCACAGGACAGCCCATTGCCCAAATAATCCCTTTGATGCACCTCCACCTGGTCGTCCATACACAATGTATGCCATGTACACAGTGTCCGACAGAAGATGCTAGACCCCCTTCCAGGAGGCCCAACACCCAGTGATTACAAAGCACAAGTGGCAGTGAATGTTGTTTTCCAAGGTACATCAGCAACAATGTGGTAATGCACATGTCAATTTGTCTCAACAGGAACTCAAGACACCCAGAAAATATCCCAGGAGGATGGACCATCCACGACACCAGCAACAACCACTGGCAGCAAGCAGCCAGGCCAAGGCATTACAGGGAGTGAGAGTGCTCCAGCCAAGAAGAGGCACCAGTCCACTAGGCCACTGACAGACACTCCTGCCATCCAGATGGACAAGCCCACGTGGCCAACACAGACCCCAGGTGTGCAATCTGTGCCACCAAGAAGATGCCAGGCCAGTGCCACATCGGGCCCGACTGCGGACACACCGGTGGGTCAGGGTGAGGATGACAGCCAGCAAACAGAGCAGGCCACTGCAGGCACAGAAGTAGGCCAGTATGAGGGTGCCTCCCCTGCATCCAGCCACCTACTTTCCCCTGTCTGCAATTTGTCACCTGACTCCTCCCCTTGCATAGCCTCTCACCACTGCACACACCACCATCCCAGCATGATGTTCGCCGTGCCCTACGCTATGTAGAGGACTCATCAGACGATCAGGCCAGCGATGCTCATCATCATGCCCAGCACAAGGAACATGTCCAAATTCTAACACCACTGCCAGTACCTGCCCCCACACTCCAGGCCATCTGGGACAATCTGGACCGGATGGAACAGAGGCAGGCAGAAATGAACACCATTGCACAGGAACACTTGGGGCATGCTGATGCCATGCGTGACTGCATCCAGGGGTCTTTGAGATGGCTGTCATGGTAATCAACCATCTAAGCACAAGCACAGTCACATGCAATGCAAGCATGTGTCTCACCAGCCAGAAGGTCCGGGAGCTGGCTGAACAAATGCCTTTGTCACATGGGACCATGGCCAGAGCCATACATCTGAACCTGGAACATCTACGGGAGAGCATGCACAGGAGCTCACAGTCTGCTACCCTTACTGAAGGGTCAATGCAGAGCACCCAACCCAGATGCTCACAACAGCATGCCACAAATGCTGACCGGCCATCAGACAAGGGGGATATGCGAAAGCGCTAATGCGAGTGGTAGTTGTTGTTGGGGGGCAGACGGGTGGTAGTTGTTGTAGGGGATGGGGTGGGCGGTGGTGGATGTTGTTGGGGCTGGGGGTGGAGGATGGTAGTTGTTGAAGGGAATGCTGTTGTCTTATTGCCAGTATTAAACGCACTTGAATCTTCGTCATATTGGTAGTATCAATTGAATGCCATTTAGACAGATGCATTCATTACATGTATGGGTGTCATGTCTCTGGAGTTTTTTTTGCACCAGCTTTGTAATGTAGGCACCTGAACCGGGATTTCAGAAGGCAAAATGTTCTCTCAATGCATGATTTTGTTCTCCTCTGCGCATAATTATAGACATCTGCTGTGGTGTAGCAGGGTTTTGCACAGGGCTAATTATCCATGGCAACTGCGGGTATCCAGCATCATTTGCACAACATGAATGGACTGTGTGAGACATGGCAGTGTGTTGTCCGTGGTACAAGAGCATGGTCCTGGCATGCATACTCCTATGTGCATGTCTCAGTGGATGGGCACAGGGAACTTTGTGTGCATCACGGTTGGTGGGAAATAGTCAACATGGCTGCTTTGCAGTCATATGCATTGTGGAAGTTGGCAGCCATGTGTAGACTGTCAATGATGTGACATTGGCAATGCACTGGTATGGTGTGGCACTATGCCATGGGGTGTACACAGATATGCTTACATGGTTGGCACGTTGACCTGATTGCATGGGTTGATGCCCTGATTCATCACATGATTCATCACATGTCAAGTCTGTGTCCTGGGGTAGCTCAGTCAGGGTGCCTGGCCTATTCTGACGGTCATTGTTGTTGCATCATGCTATTTGTGGTTCATTCACTTCACTGCTACTGATGTGCCCCATGTGCATGTGAGTGCTTTTGGCAGTAAGGTCTGAGTGCTACTTACCCATGAGCCAGGTGTGCTGTCATCTGTTCCTCTCCATGTACACAGACAGGGTGCTGTTGCACATAATCAGTGCATCATGTGTCGCACCAGGATATCGGGCACACTGATGGTGTGATCGGCATCACAGGTCATCTGCACGGTCATAGAGTGATATTGTTTCTGGTTGCAGTATGCCTGTTCAGTTGCCTGGGGTGGTACCAATGCCATATGGGTGCCGTCCAATGCCACAATTGTGTTGGGCACATGTGCTATATTGCAGAACCTTGCCTTTGCTGCATGCACCTATGCCTGGGTGATGGGCATGGGAATGTGCATGTGTGCGTGCATCATTTGGGCATCCAGGACTTGGTCCAACACCTTTGAAAATGTGGGCTGAGACATGCCATGCAGTGCCCCTACTGTGTGCTGGAAGGCACCTGTGCCACAGAAATGTAGGACGGACACAAGCTTCAGCAGGTGGGATTCCTGTTCGGATGGAAATGGCACTCTGCAGTTGTGCCTGTGTCAGGGTGAGCAGGTTGGCGATGGTTGGACAGTCCAGTCTGTACAAGGTGAATAATTGCCTGTCTGAGAGTGTCCATAGGAATGGTGGGAAACATGGAATTGGTGCCCTCCATTGCATGCATCTCCTACGCCTTGGTTGCACCTGTCTAATTCCTTGCTGTGGTCTTGCATGCTGCTGTAGCTCAATGTAGAGTAGCAGGCTGTGGAGCACATAACCTACGTCTGCTTGTTGCTGCATGTTGCCTGGATGTGTGTTGAAGGTGGGTGTGGGCTTTTTATACTCCATCTGAGTGGGTCTGGTGCACCTGGGCCTTGATTTGGCATTTGACATTTACCTCCACTTAATTGTAATTGTAATGTGTTTTTAGCAGAATTACCTCTGTTTTTCGGAGATATTTCTGATGCTTTTTGATTTGTAATGTGACGGAAATGGTTTTTGTTTGAGAAGTAATTCTGCCCATGGAATCACCACAGACTCGATTCTGCCAATTCTTACCACCAACATTTGTATAGGTTATAATTTGGCGTAGTGGTAAAGTTGGCGTAATGAGGCTCACTGCTCTTAAAAGTGTGTCCTGCTGTGAATTTTTGGCATGCAATGCAGTTCACAATAAACTGTGGCACATGTTCTATAGATTTGGTGCAAACAAGTCGTCTGCGATTGTGGCAGCAACACTCTCTCTTGTCATGTGTGCTGGGTAGTGAAGCTGCTCCAGCGCCAATTTTATTATTCTAAATGCATAACTGGCTTTCCAGTGGTATACTGTCTCATAAGGCCTCAGTGGGGGATAAAGAACACCCCCGTTTTTTCCACAAATCCTGTTCTTCCTGTGGTTCTCGACCTTGCAGCTCAATTTTGTACAATGGATAACATATTAAACCCTTCCATCATCATCATGCATCTTGCGGCTACAAATCAAATCTGCCCTTTTAGTATGGTCTGTGCACTTCACGACTGCGATAGCCAATGGACGCTTTTGAACTTTAATAAGCTTGTCCAATAGCGGTGCATGTTGCACTGGTGAACCGTCTGTATGCAGAAAGCCCCTCCTTTTCCAATGTGACAATCCTGCATGAACGGTTGACGTCACATAGGTGGTGTCAGAGTACACTGTTACTTCCTCATGCTCATATCTCTGGTGTGCGGCAATAAGGATCCACTAATTCTGCAGTTTGTGCTGAACGATGTGAAGGCAGTCTCGCATTTGCCACTACCTCAAATTTGTCCTCATGATTTAATTTCGCTACTGCTGTCCCATTATGCTTTTTGTCTGGGGATTTTCTCTTACATGGGGAATGTCATCAGAAAATTCGATATACGTTGTACAATCCTGCACATAGTCCTCTTTACCTACCAATTCTGCTAGAAATGTCCCTGGATTTACTGTTCTGCATCTAACAATTTTAATAACTGGATTTGAAATAATCACCTCATACCCTGATGCTCTCAGTGTAGTCAATGTACTTTTGAGCTTCTCTAAAATAGCAAATAAGGCATGCTTGTCAAATAACGTTATTGAGCATCCCATCGTAATACTTACAGACTTTTCAATCGTAAATGCAGCAGAAACTAAAGCTTGTTCGTAAGGGTAATGTCCTTGTATTACTGGGTCTAAAATCCCACTGTAATATGCTAATGGTTCACGCCCATGCCCTAAAGTCATTTTCTGTGTAAGTACTGCTGTCATCACTACTCCATTTGAATGTGATAACAAGTAAAACTCTTCATTATAATCTGGTATTCCTAACACAGGAGCTATGCAAATTGCTCTTTTTATTTCTTCAAATCCCTCAGTCATTTCCTCAATACATATTTTTTTTTCTTCTCCATCTGTGCTTCCTTGAGTTCTTTTAAAAGTGGTTGAATATATGTACTGTAATCAAAAACCCAGGACCTACAATAATTATATAGGCCTAGAAATTGTTGCATCTCTTTTACTGTCTCTGGTTTGGGAGTATTTCAAACCACCTCTGCTCTCTTAGGTGTCACTTTTCTCCCCTCTTGTGAGATTAACTGTCCTATGTACAGGAACTCTTCTTGACAATATTGTAACTTCTATTTGTCCACCTTATATCCTTTTTCTGCTATTATAGTCATTAGTTGAAGTGAATCCTTTCTACATCTTTCTTCTTTTTTACTGCAAACTAGTTGTTACGCTCACCTGGTCTCTTCAATGACGTTGGGGCACGGTTGCAGCCCTCCCTGGAACTGGCTGCCCTGGGTCAGGCTTCTTCCCCTGCTCCTTTGTTGTGGACTGTGCTGGTTGTTGGCACTGCCCCAGCGAAAATACGAGATGCTGTGAGAATGCTGTGATATGGCTGTGGTTTCCCTCAAACTCTTCTTCCCAGAATGTGGTGAGCATGCGTCTACCCATATAGTCTCACCTGTTTATTTATGATGGTGAGCTCTCTGTCCTGGTTCTTACTGCAGGGGTGCCTTAGCTAGACCTAGATTCTTCACTGGTCCATGTGCGTGGCAGCCCAGACCGGCTGTGGCTGAACCACCTTAAAGGTAAGTGTTCTTCAACAATGATTATTGCCCTTATTCCTTTGTAATGTCTTTTTTCTGTGATTATTGTTCGTATCCCTTGTAATGTCTTTCCTTCTCCTCAATAGGTGATGAGAGGCCCAGCGGAATTGCAGTGCGGGAAGCGAGCTTGTGGTCCTTGCTCTATTGCCATGACAACACTCCCCCTTAAGGCCCCTCTCAAGGGTGCTCTTGCTCCTGGTCCTGGTTGTTACGATGGAATTGTCTAATTAGTCATGAGGCAGGGACAAATTCACTAGGCTCCCATGCACGGTTTTGAGGTCCATAACCTTTCCAGTCTATAAGGTAGTACAGTTTAGATCGCACTATCTTGGAATCCAGAATGGTTTTGACTTCGTATTCCTGTTCTCCTTCTAGGGGGGCGGGCTCAGGTGGTGCCTCAATCCGAGTATCTGGTTTAATTGGTTTCAAGAGAGAAACATGGAACACCGGATGGATCCGCATATTAGCTGGTAAATCCAATTTCATGGCAGCAGGATTAATTTGATGGGGTAAGGTCCCAGGTACCTGGGACGGAAGGCTCGGGGTCCTTTCAAGGGAATGTTCTTGGACGGCAACCAAACCTTGTCCGCGACTTAATGCGGAGCCTCTCTTCAATGTCGGTCTGCACATTTTTTCTGTTGTTCTTTGGCTCTGGTCAGGTTTTCAGCTGCTTCTTTGAGGAATCGAGTGATAGTCTTGTGTAATGTTGTAACTGCTGACATTTCCAATTCGTCAAGTGAGTCAAAAGTGGTTGTTCGAGGATGCTGACCGTTCATTGTGTAGAATGGGGTCTGTCTGGTGCTAGTGTGGATGGAGTTATTGTAGGCGAATTCGGTCAGCCAGAGGATGTTTTTCCAGGACTCCTCAGTTTTTTGTAACATACACCTCAGGTATTGCTCCAAGGTCTGGTTGGTCCGTTCAGATTGGCCATTGGTTTGGGGATGATGACACGTGGTTAGCCGGAGGTCAATTTTGGCTATTTTGCAGCACCTCTTCCAGAGAGATGAGACAAATTGCGTTCCGTGATCTGAAATCAATACCGATGGGAAACCATGTAACTTGACAATTTGCTCCAAAAACACAGTAGCAAAGGCAGAAGCAGTGGGAAGCCCCTTCAATGGAATAAAATGAGCCACCTTGGAGAATAAGTCTACAATAACCAGGATTGTGTTAAACCCATTGCAGGGAGGAAGATCGGTGATAAAGTCCATAGACAGCGTATGCCATGTTGCTGGTGGTATAGTCAAGGGACGTAGTAACCCTGCGGGGCTTAACTTCTGAGATGTGTGTTGCGCGCAGACACCACAGGTCGCAATGAATTGGGTAATGTCTTTTCTCCAGGTTATCCACCAATAGCCCTTTTGAATCTTAGCCCGAGTCTTGACAATCCCTGGCCGTCCTTCCACTAATGATTCATGGTAGTTTGCTATTATCTGGTCTTGTAATTTCTTGTCCTGAATATATAGTCTTCTATAAAAATAGGGTAGATCATTTTTGATGGTGTATTGGTCTCCCCTAGCAAGCCACTCCTGTTGTGCTGTTTGGTTCATCGAGATCACAGATCGGGTTTCAAGTCATCCAAACAGGTGGGTGCAGCGATTTGGTTTTTGATCCATTCTTCGGGAATGATGGCCACAGGCTCAGATGTTGTGAAAGCTTATTTGTCCTCACCCGTGTGTGATAGGGCGTCTGCTTTCCCATTGCAAACTCCAGGTCTGTAAGTAATGACAAAATCGTATTCTGCAAAGAAGAGAGCCCAGTGAAGCTGGCGTGAAGATTGGCCCTGGCAGTCTTCAAGTATTGCAGATTACGGTGATCTGTGATAACCGTGACCGTGTGTCTTGCTCCCAGAAGATAGTGTCTCCATGTTTTGAAGGCTCATTTGATTGCTAGTAGTTCCTAGTCTGTGATTGCATAGTTTAATTCCGGTGCTGAAAACTTACGGGACCAAAATGCTATAAGAAGTAATTGCGCTGTGTCCGGGTCCTTTTGTGATAATACTGCCCCCATGGCTACGCTGGAGGCATCTGTTTCGACCACATATGGCAGGTCGGATCGAGGGTGCCGAAGAACTGGTGCTGAGGTGAAAGCAAGTTTAATTTCCTGGAAGCCGTTTTCTGCTTCGGGGGACCAAAAGAATTTCTTATTTTTTCACAGTAGGGAGGTAATTGGATTAACTATTTGTGAAAACCTTGGAATAAACCGTCGATAAAAATTAGCCAATCCGAGCACACTCTGTACTCCTTTTGTGGATGTTGGTGGTGGCCACTGAAGGATAGAATCCACCTTGCGTGTGTACATGTGTACTCCTCATGGGGTAAGCATGAAGCCCAAAAATTTAACTTCTGTGACATGGAAGAAACATTATTCCAATTTGGCAAACAGGCAGTGCTGACAGAGCTTTTCCAGAACTGCTCTTACATGGCCCACATGATCCTCCTTGGACGTTGAGTAAATAAGAATGTCATCAATGTAGACAAGTGCGCAAACATCGAATAATTCATGAAGCACACCGTTCATGAAGAATTGGAACGCCGCCGGGGGATTACATAATCCAAAGGGCATGACCTGATACTTGAAAAGTCCATATTTGGTTCAGAATGTCGTCTTCCACTCGTCTCCCTTTTTAACTCTTACAAGGTGATAGGCTCCCCGTAGGTCCAATTTTGTGTAGATTTGAGCATTCTTCACCTGGCCTAGCAGTTCCGGGATGAGTGGCAGTGGGTATCTGTTCTTTACTGTGATTTGGTTCAGCGCTCTATAATCTATACAAGTTCCTAAGTCGCCCTCTTTCTTTGGTACGAAAAAGAGAGTCGAGGAGGCAGGGGACTTAGACGGACGGATGAAGCCGTTAGCTAGGCACTGATCCAGGTAAAACTTCAGATGCTGGTTTTCTTGCTCTGTTAGAGCATAAATTCGACTGCAGGGGATTTGTGCTCTGGACACCAGATCAATCGGGCAGTTGTAAGGTCTGTGTGGAGGCAGGGTGTTCGCTTGCTCCTTCTGGAACACATCCTGGTAATCCAGATATTAAGGGGGTAGGGAACCAGAGAGCCACAGGATAGATTTTGTCTTGAGTTCCTGGCTCTTCATGCTTTTGTGGTTGCAGATCTTAGCGCATTCTTGTGGAAAGGTCAGCACTCGAGTTCACCAGTCGATCCTAGGGTTTTGGGTGTCCAGCCAAGTCATTCCTAAGATCATCTGGAACTGAGGGATCCCAATAAGATCGAAAGAGATGTCTTCCGGTTGACCATCCCGACACATCAGCATGACTTTGTCGGTATGTTGCGTCACTGGGCCGGATGACAACTGAGAACCATCCACTGCTGTGACGTTTTCCGATTTTAGCTTTTGCTGGAGAGGAAGGCCTATTCATGCAGCCAGATCCTGATCAATATAATTTCCCACCGCTCCACTATCAATATGTGCCTCTAAGGCATGTACCTTTGACGGTTGTTGGTGGTTGACCAAAAGTACCGGAATGACCAGATGTGAGGTCTGTACAGATTCCTTCTTTTCGCTCGACAAGTGGACCCCTACGCTTGTTGGGCGTTGAAGTTTTCTGGGTTTTGTTACTTTTCTTCATTGCCATTGTCTGTTGCACCTACTATCCTCTTAGGGGGTTTTACTGGGCATTCCCAGAGGAAATGTCCTGCTCATCCTCAGTATAAATAGAGTTGTTGTTGTCTCCTCTTTTCTCTCTCTGCCTTGGAGATAGGAGCCCGTAATCCTCTGATCTGCATAGGCATTGGTTCGTGGGTTTTTATTTGATTGTCCCGGGGCCGCATATAGACCAACCTCCCTTCAGTTCTTGTGTGTTCCTTTTTTTCGATTCTGCAACCTGTGGTCAAGCTGAAACGTCAGATTGGTGTACTCCGCACAACCTTTAGGAGGGTTGACCACTTAAGCTAGAACATCCTTTAGTTCCCCGCGCAATCCCTGATAAAAGAGTGTGGTCCTCTTCTCTTCTGGCCAATTTGTCTGTGCTATGAGATGATTAAAGGTAGCAATATAGATCAGCAGATCTTGGTGTCCCTGCCTGAGTGACAATAGTTTGTTAACCAGGGCTTGTCCTTGTGTGTGTGTAGCAAACAATTTTTCCATCTCCTGTTGGAATTTTCCAAAGTTTCGGAGTAGAGGATCATCCTGGTTTGCCAATTCTAAATATGAAAGAACAAAGGTGACTCTTGCGCTATCGTTAGGAAAAGCCCCAGGCCGGCACAGAAAGTGAAGGCGACATTGGTTCATGAATATGCCATACTTATTGGGATCGCCGGTAAAGCGTTTGGCTGGGGCCAGTGGCACTGCACCTGGAAGCACCACTTGAACTGGTGGCGATGGCTGCAGCATAGGAGGCTGAGCAATCCCTGGTAATGGAACCTGACCTGCGTTTTTCTGAAGCATCTGTATTGCCAAGTCATCTGTTCGTTCTCGAGCTACAATAAGGTCCCTTCTTAAGGCATTGGTTTGTTGTCTGGAGGCATGAACTTTGGCCTGTCGTTCGCCCAGTAGTTGGGCCAACTGGTCAGTTTTTGAGGTCTCCATAACACCCAGGCAAAGATCCGGAGAGGCTTTGCGTTCTCTTACGCTCACCTGGTCTCTGCGGGGACGTTGGGGCATGGTTGCAGCCCTCCCTGGAACTGGCTCCCTGGGTCAGGCTTCTTCCCCAGCTCCTGTGTTGTGGACTGCGCTGGTTATTGGCACTGCCCCTGTGAGAATGCGAGAGGCCGTGAGAATGCTGTGATATGGCTGTGGTTTCCCTCAAACCCTTCTTCCCAGAATGTGCTGAGCATGCGCCTACCCATATAGTCTCAACTGTTTATTTATGATGGTGAGCTCTCCGTCCTGCTTCTCACTGCAGGGGCACCTTGGATAGACCTAGTTTCTTCAGTGGTCCATGTGCGTGGCAGCCCAGACCGGCTGTGGCTGAACCACTTCAAAGGTAAGTATTCTTCAACAATGATTATTGTCTGTATTCCTTTGTAATGCCATTTTTCCGTGATTATTGTCCGTATCCCTTGTAATGTCTTTCCTTCTCCCCAATAGGCGATGAGAGGCCCAGCGGAATTGCGGTGCTGGAAACAAGCCCCAATGGAGGCCTGAGGAGTTTACGATGTCCCAATAGGTGGTAAGTTTGGCTCTAAGGTCAAGCGCTAGGATTGTGTTGTGCGCAACCTTAGCATAATGTCTTTATGCTGTTTCTAACCTTTTTTGCCCTTTTCTCTTGCAGGGATGGCCTGGCGAAGTCAGACGGAACTGCTGCTATCCAAAGATCTGCCGGCGGGTGATGGATGCCTGGATCCGCGAGGATGCCGGCTGAAGATGGACTCTGAATAAGTGATGGAAATCGGGATCAGGTAAGGATGCGCTCCGACTGCGGTGGCTGCTGGAATCAGGTAAGGATTTGCTCCGACTGCGGTTTCTGCTGTAATCAGGTAAGATGCACTTCAGGCGATGGTATTGCTGGATTCTGCTTAAATGCGCTTCAGGCGAAGGTTTTGCTGGAATCAGGTAAGATGCGCTTCAGGCGATGGTATTGCTGGAATCAGGTAAGATGCGCTTCAGGCGGTGGTGAGCGTTACGCTGCTATAAGCAGACTAACGCGAAGCACTTGCATGCGGGCGGAGCAGGCTTAAATAGCCTGGTCCCAGTCAGACCTCTTTGCTCTGCCTTGTGGCTCCACCCTGCCTGATCTGGATGCACGTGGAGGCCCTGCAGGGGAGGAAATAGCATGTGTACCAGAAATAAAGTGTGCAGAGCTGGACCCTTTATGTGATGGAGCTTGTGGTCCTTGCTCTGTGGCCATGACACTAGTGTATCATTTACACATTGAAGTATTGCACTCTTGACCTGTTCAATACCTAGGTCCATTTGAAGGACTCTATTAATGATTGAGGGAGCCTCAGAGTACCCATGGGGCAAACAAGTGTGTTTCAGGCACTGAGTTCTATATGAAAATGAACTCAAATCCTGTGAATCTTCAACCTGTGAAAACAACCCCCTTTTGCTTTCTTTACGGGATACACAGCCGTATTGCAGGGGGAATCTGATGGTACTAATATTCCTAGCTTCTTTAAAGCAGAAATGGTTTCAATTATGCCCTCATCTGCTTTTCTGGAGATAGGGTACTGCTTTGCTTGTGGTAGAATAGATCCAGGCTTGAGCTTAATTTTAACTGCCCCTACTCCTTTTAGTAGACCTACATTTTAAGGGCTATTGTCCACAAGATGTTTGGTTCTTCACTAAGTCTTCCTGGAAGTATGACGGTATTATTCTCACTAGTGTCATTCCCTGGGTGATGTCTCTATTTTATATTTTAATCCAATAAGTAAGACTTCATTGTCTGAATAATCATCCCTGAACAATTCCTTCTCTGTCAAATCTGTCAGCTTGAATCCTTCACCAAGAGCTATCACTGCTCTCCATCCTCTTCCCTCAATGCCTGTCTCATGAACAACCACCCTTTCCTCCCTGACTACTGCTGTTTCCAATTCTAGAGGAAGTATCTGTCCGTCTTCATTATCCATAGGTATTTCTGGTCTGAACAAAGATTCATTAAGCATTCTCAATATTGTTCCCACTAGTTTGTGAAACCATGTTAACAAAATGGTTAGTCCATACAAAAATACATCTGGGTGTACAGGGACCTCTCATAATGCTTAACGCTTTGCAAATGCTAATATAAGGTCTCTCACTGTTAAATAATGTATTCCTGCAGTGGAGCAAACAATCCCTTTGTCAGTAAAAGATATTGGACCTCATTGCGAGGATGGCGGTAACTCACCAGTGCTACCAGCGGCTTGCTGCCCTCCCCGTAACACAAAATCGGCGGAATAGTGAAGTTCGCAGTCTTGTGGAGTCCCAAAGGACTTCACAGGAAAGAGTTCACGGAAGCACCGGCACTGTTGTTAACGGTGCCGGTGCTTCCATGAAAACACTGCCATTTGGGGCCGTTGCGCATGGCAGAACAGACCTGCTGGTGTAACGCTCCCCGCCCGCAGAGTCAGAGTGTGGCGCTCCGAAAAGAGTGCCAGTATGTTGCTACCGGCATCCTTATTTCTGAATATGCCACACTCATAATGAGGCCTCTTGTCATGTTTAGTTTTGTCATCAAATCCTGTCCCAATATATTAACTGGTGTCTGTCAGTAATTCCTCAGTAAAAGGAACTAAAGTCGTTGCCCTAGTAAATCTATGCACCTTCAATGCCAGACTTTGGGGATTTTCCCTCTCAAACACATGAACGAGTTGCTCCAGTGTCTATAAGAAACAAAAATGTCTTTCCTCCTATTGTCACCCGACCCTTGGGTCCTCTTGGGTGTCCAGTGTCACTGATAGTACTGAACACATCATGCCATTCTGTGGGCTGTCCTATTGTCCTATACATTCATCAGCAGTACCTGTGAAAGGATTTCCTCCTACCACTATCACACTTCCTATTCTAGGTGTGGATACTTTGGGGGCCCTGCATTCATGTTCCATTGTGCTGCCGGTGCTTGCTGTGTCGGTACTTGTTGTGCTTGTATAGGTGCTTGCTCTCAATACCCTTGTGACATTTGTACTTGTGTCGTGCCTTGCTATGCTTGCTGTATTTGTGGCGCATATTTCTGATTCTGTGTGTGATCTTGGGCATAATATTGCTGCAGGTCTGGATTATACTGTGGAGAATAGCCCATCAGTCCTCTTGAACCTTGCCAGTTCTGCTGCATGCCCCCTCTATTCCTACATGTCTGGGCTATATGTCCCATCCTTGCATAATTCCAACATTGCTGCAGCTGTCCTCTGCTAAAGCCTCCTCCTACTCTGTGAAAGTTTTGAAATTCCCCCTTGTCCTCCTCTAGATGCAGTCCTACAGTCCCGTGGCCAAAGGTTATATCCACTTTGATCTGCGGGATGCCCTACATTGCCTGATTGTACTGGCTGCACCCCTTCTGTTACCACACTTTAACTAATTGTCATTACCACTCCTATCGCTAATTTTGACAATTTTGTCTGAACTAAATTCCCTTCCTCGTGCTTTCTACCCTCAGCTTTTTTCTTGTTCTTTTCTTGCAAAAATCAGCAATAAGGTACAATAGTCAACTGTATTTCAGGCTAGAGTTTTACTTCCATTTCCACCTGTTTCTTCACTTGCCATTGCACTGGCTCTGGCAGCCCCTTACATAAAATGTGGTCAAATAATGCCACTATTTTATCCCACAGTTCTCAAGTCTCAAGCCTCCCGTGCTCTCGAATCTCTTGAATAAAGGCAACAGGGTCTTCATCCTCACCCATTTTCCTTGTCATAATCGCACCCATGTCTGATGTGTCGGGGTACTGTACTCTAAGCTCTCTCCATACATCTGCTCTACAGTTACTGAATGGCACTCGGTCATGTATCATGTTTTGTGCGGTTACGCTCACATACCCTGCTTATCTCCAAATGTCATCAGCTACCTTCCCGGGAATCGCTGGCAGTAGGCCTTTTATGTTGCATATTGCTAACGTCATTCGTGCTGTCATCCTTTCTAAATCATAAATCCATTTTCCGGCACCTGCAGTCAAACTAGGTAACTTACATTTTGAAATGTCTTTATCAATTTGTGGCCATGGAATATATTGCAGTCATCCTCCCCATTTCTCTAATAATGGGAATCATGTATACCCTCACCAATAATTGTACCCACCTACACATTTTTCAGGTGGGGCTAGTTTTGAACATCTGTTTTCATCCTGGCATCGACCTTAATCTGCTCACATATGGCAGGGATATATCCCCTGCACTGGGCAATCGTGCTGGTGTCGGTTCAGAATATGTTGTTGGTTTCAGTGTTTTCTCTTTAGGGTCTTCTAAGTCTGACCATTTTACCCCCTTTTCTATACTTGGGTCTATTGAAAAACCACATGCACCCTCTCTCTGTGCCTTCTCATTCTGTTCCCTTTCTTCATCTGACATCATTATGCCCCAGCTTGAATGGCTATCATCCCTGTTCCTGGTCATTAAGATCTAACCCACTTATGGACAGTGATCTATGTTTGTCTGCCATTATGTCTACCAATCTACTTCCCATTTATCTGTATATCCATCCTTATCTCTTATTTTCCTGTGTGCATATTTCCTATACTTTCTGCCTCTTGCTCGTCTGCGCATGTCTGTATTCTTGGTGTTCCCTGAAGCTCCCCGTGGGGCTTCTGTGATGCTCTCACTTCTTCCCATCATTCTCATTCTTCAACTGGCACCATGCTTCTATTCACAAGATAGTCTATTTTGTCATCCTTTTGTTCCCTACTACTTCTCATTTCTTCTTCTCTACTCCTCATCTCCCGGTCTTCTTTTTCCTCTTGCCTTCTTTGTAACCTTCTTTAGTTGATTCTCTGGGCTGCTATTTCACGAACATGTCTGGTTTTCTATTCTTTTTTCTCTTTCTTTTGTTCCTCATATCTTCTTTGTTCTTCCCTTTGTTTCCTTTCTTTCTCCTCCTCTTTGTATACTCTTTCCATTTGTTTCTATTTCTGTGTCTCTCTTTCTTCCCTCTCTCTAACAACATGGATGCCCTTACAATCTAACTTGAGTAATACCTGTCCTTCCATCCACTTGTTTTGTACTATCTTCCCTTCCTTGGCTCTGTCCTTCTCCTCTTTTTTCTCTTAGCTTCCTCCTCTATTTATATCAGTCTAGTACTTCGCTCATCATGCTCCTTTTGTTCATCGCGTGCTGACATATTTTTTCGCTCTTAATCTTACGTTCTTCCATGCTGACTGCATTATTGAATGCTGGAGGTGCACACGATGGATTAACATACTACACTGCTGCCTTCAATTCCTTTAAAGGATAGATTCCCTGTTTATCTTCCGTTATGCTGTTTTTATTAGGAGGAGCAAGAGGAGCTAAGGGCTTTACATCTTCCTCTTTATGCTGATTAAGCATCCTCCTCGGGTGGGTCTTCTTTCTCATTCTGATCCATTTTGCCACAATTCTAAAACCGCGAAACTCTTTTGTAACTTCTTCCCTGTGTATGTAGAATACAAATATGTGGTCATGTGTTGCATTACTGTTTACTGTGGCGGAGTTTCGTGCAGAGTTTCAGTCTGCTGCAGTGCTCGAGGAGAGAGGAGCTGCTGCTACTTATTGCTTTGCTCGTTCTGTCCCGTTTTTTTTTGTGGAACTGGAACTCTGGCTTTAAGGAAAGTAAGCCCAACTTTCCTTTAAAAACTCTGATCTAGCGCCGAGCGCGCGCAGAGTTTCGTGCAGAGTTTCAGTCTGCTGCAGTGCTCGAGGAGAGAGGAGCTGCTGCTACTTATTGCTTTGCTCGTTCTGTCCCGTTTTTTTTTTTTTTTGTGGAACTGGAACTGTGGCTTTAAGGAAAGTAAGCCCAACTTTCCTTTAAAAACTCTGATCTAGCGCGGAGCGCGCGCAGAGTTTCGTGCAGAGTTTCAGTCTGCTGCAGTGCTCGAGGAGAGAGGAGCTGCTGCTACTTATTGCTTTGCTCGTTCTGTCCCGTTTTTTTTTTTTTGTGGAACTGGAACTGTGGCTTTAAGGAAAGTAAGCCCAACTTTCCTTTAAAATCTCTGATCTAGCGTGGAGCGCGCGCGGAGTTTCGTGCAGAGTTTCAGTCTGCTGCAGTGCTCGAGGAGAGAGGAGCTGCTGCTACTTATTGCTTTGCTCGTTCTGTCCCGTTTTTTTTTTTTGTGGAACTGGAACTGTGGCTTTAAGGAAAGTAAGCCCAACTTTCCTTTAAAAACTCTGATCTAGCGCGGAGCGCGCGCGGAGTTTCGTGCAGAGTTTCAGTCTGCTGCAGTCCGCGGCAGGACATCAGGAGGAAGGTAAGACTTTACAACTCCATTAAACTCATGGAAACAGGTCCTCAAACACGTTTAAAGCAAAACAGGCTTCAACCGCATGCACCAGTGCAAAAATGAAACGCCAGAAAGTCTTTGGAGTGCATGAAAGTTCTTTATATGACATTTATTTGTTAGCAAACAAAACATGTGAGCAGGAAGTGGGGAGCGGGAGTGAGCGACCGCGCGGTGAGTTTGGGGTTTCCCCAGTTCACGTCACTACCGCGTGCATATTTGAACATTCCACGCCGCCTCCTCCTACCATCCACATGCCTCCCCGACCACACACGTCCTCTGTAAGTATTAACGGTCCTGCAGCGCTCGCTTACTTGGCTGCCCGTTGCCTCCCTGAACCCTTGTTTATACAAACAGGAGCAAGGTCAATGGAAGAAAGGCCTTGGTCTCGGATGAGTGAATTACAGCTGGCCCCCATGGAAATTAATCCCGCGCCCACAATAGCCATCAGCACAGAGTCCATAATAACATCTAATCAGAGGCTATATGAAATGAAAAATAAAGAAAACAAGTGTAGTAAAAACGAAAGAACTGAATCGTCAAAGAATGTCAGTGAAACAAGTTTTGCACGGGCACCAGGCTTGTTGGTCTCGTCCAGTCAGATGGACTTTCTTGGCAAAACAAACTCAATGGGGCTGACTGCAACACAAGTGAATCAAGATGAGGAAAATGAGCTCATGGCATGCGAAACAGTTGGTAATACGAAAATACCAGCAGCGCAACAATTACAATCAGAAGAAGGAAGAACTGAAGCAGGCGAAGACCTTTTTTATTCCCCATTCGACGTGACGGATGCAGAATTACTACACATGGAAACATCACAAACTCCATCAAATCCCAAAATATTTAACTTCGACACCCACCAACAGGAACCATGTTGCAGTAATCGAGAAGATATCGCACGTTTAACTAGCTCAATACAACCGCTGCGACTCACGCTGCCTATTGAATACAGTTGCCATTCAAACACGACTCTGAAACAACAAGCGAGCTTGAAAGAAAAAAAATGGAAGGCGAGAGAAAAGTGGCTCCACAAGTAAATGCAACAGAGAGTCTAAATCATAGTGGCATTGATTTAGCAGGTCGAGAGGCAAGACTTACCCTGAGACTACAAGCCGATTTTGAAAATATTCAAACGAAACTATCAGACAGCTATGTGAGTAAAATCAAGGACAACAAAAATAGCTGTAGAAATCCGGTACTTGCAGAGTCAGTAACTGACAAAGACTCAAGCCGCGCAAACTTACAAGGTAAAGAACATTGTCAGCTGAACAAAGAATACACAGTGGATTCCGAGTTGAGTACCGAGAGGCCGGTACATCATCTCCCACAGATCCTTGCATTTGGTGAAAAACCTGGGAACTCTCTTAGTGAATCACTCGGACACAGGAAGAAATGGCAAAATAAAAGGGACAGAAATGCACCAAACTGTTCCACTCCAACTAACCATGGTGCAAGTGTAACCGCTGTGCATTTGCTAAAGCCTCAAGACTCACATCTAGTCTGCGACTGCATGGATTCAAAAATACCAGCCAAAGAAAAATCATCAAATGCCGTTGATAAGGAATATGAAGCAAAATCAAATCTATCTGTAGCAGCAGCAATCTAGATTCATAACAATGTACTTGCTGCAACCTCCTTGGCCCTAATTCCTTTCATAAAATTATACGATAACTTGAATGAAGCCACACAAAACAATGTAGCTTGCTTGGGCAATTTAGTGGAAAAAGTTTCAAAAATGGAAACCCTAGTACAAATACAACAACAACAAAAAGATAATCAATACACGGAGATAGATGATGGCCTTAGAAAGATTTATGAGTTAATCGAAAAACAGACAAATGAAGGAAGAAAACAAATGGATGATCTGTTAGACTTTATGAAAAAGTCCTTTTCGGATCTAAATTCGGCAAACTCATGTGCAGTTAAAATGGACGATGGGCCCAATACTATTGCTATTCCTATTGGCTCAGAACCAAAAGGAGAAGAAATATTGTCACAAAAAGCTTCCAATGTCGTAATCCTCCATCCGGTAGATGTAAATCTAAGTACTCAAATTGTACCCAGCTGCCAAGAGGCAAGTGTCATAGCCCCTTCTGCAACGGCAATAGAAAAGCGCTTTATCAACGTCCAAGAGAAAAATGAAGAGACCTTGAAGAAACAAGTTTTGGAGCCTCCGTCAGGCATGCCGAGCTGTTCAACCGTCAAGGCCTCGTTTGGGATCTTCCATGGACTAGCAAAAAACATCCTATCAGGAAAAATGCCTGATCCTAAACAGTCTGCGGTCCCTGGCACTTCTGCACCAGTTATCCCAAAAAAACGAAAGGAAAAGAAAAAACACATGACAGTCAACAACCAAACTTCAAACTCAAGGAAATTTATCAGAAACCTAACCACACCCCCGAAACCAAAGCTATTTGTTCGAGAAAACGCAGTGGGAATAATGACCAACAAATCTTCGATCTTAAATGGTTCAAAAGAAGTAAATGTGGACACAGGTCCTAAAGATCATCCTGTCCGAAGGGTACTTAAAACTGTTAAATTAAACCCAAAAAAACGGATAAGAATCGATTCAGACACAAGTAGTGATTCATTATCCGATGACATTCAGGAACTGTGCAACCTCTCCACATATTCCAATGTTTCTGGAGAAGATGAAACTCAAGACGAAACAAACATTTCTTTACCCGAAAGCTCGAGCAGTCTGGAAGCTTCCACCCAAAAACATCAGGGTAGGCAGAAAGGCAACACGAAATACTTGAGGGCTGTCGCAAAACAAATGGGAGACAACAAAAAGTTATTGCCTCAGGCAGCAGCTACAAAAATGGCTGACAGACACCCGAACGATAACCGTTTCATAAAAGAGAAACTGGAAACGGCACTAAATCCAAAACATACGTCAGCTCAAAATCAAACAAGAAAGGAAATGTCAAAATCCCGGCCAGGACAAAGCACAGGTGCCTCAGGAAAAATAAAAATAATCAACGTATTGGATGATGATTCAGAGGTAAATTTGAACCGAGGCAATGTAATGCGATTATTTCACTCCGTTCCGACACTAAGGATCCTTAAGTCTGATAACATACGAATTGTCGAATACACGTCAGAAGAACGAGCTGATAGTGTTCTCTTACACATCAACTCTCAAGCGGTCAGAAAGACTATATTGACCGCGAAAGAGGAACTGCTACGTCTGGGGTTCGAGATTTCTGAACAACTCGAGATGTCAACACCGTTGGCTGAAGCTCGCGAGGAAAGAAATGAATCAAAAAAAAGATCCCTGACCCAACGTCGAGCTCAAATACGATCCCACTTGAGTACCTACTCATCAACTGTGACAAATGAAGAGCTGCGATTGCAGGCTAAAAGGAGACTTTAACTAGTCACAACCGGACAGGATGCTGAGGCCACCCTTATTTCCTGGAATACCAGGGGATTCAGTCACTTATACAACGGCTTCCCAGTGGACCTAACCAACAACTTTGCCATCTGCCTGCAGGAAACTTGGATGCGGCAATCACCGGTAAAGGACGGTTATCATATATTGATCAACCCTGCCGATAAAAACATAACAGGTCGTCCTTTTTCTGGTCTTTTAACGCTGATAAAAATAGGAACAAATTGGGAAGTTACTGAATCAACTAAACCAAATCAGCATGTACAAGCGACCCTACTTGAAAGAAAGAGTGGAGAAAAAGACAAAGTTCAAAAGCTATTGCTACTGAATGTCTATTGGAACCCAAACAAGATCACTAGTAGCAAATTCATTAGCTCCATAACAACATTAATAGACCAGAACCAGTCGTCCCATCAAAATGTATGGATCATTGTATGTGGAGATTTAAACCTAGCATGGTTTAATGGAAAAAAGGAATTAATCGAAGTATCCCGAGTTGAAGATCGTAAAGCCAGCTCCAGGCAAACAAGATGGAACGACGCAATGGAGGCACGAGACTGTACAATGATCAACGGAAACGTGAAGGGAGACATATCGCCACAAGTCACCTGGCGAAATATGGGTTATGAAAAAAACTTTAGACTATATTTGGACGTCTAATAATATGACAAAACTAATTCACAACCTGGCGATAATTCCCTCAAACAGTAGTGATCACTCTCTCCTGATCATGTCTTGGCATCCAAGCTGTAAGACACTAATAGGTTCGGCATGTACAGAGCTAGAAGTAAATTCCGGACGTAACAGACTTAGGATAAAAGCAAATCAAATCCTGAACCTTACTGCTGTTTTTCAATCACAAACCAAAGACAGCCAGGAAACACCAAATTACACTGCTTTATTGCCGTATACTAACTCGACAAATAAAAGGCAACACCATCAAGAACATGATCACTTACATATCTGGAGTAGTACCGTGAGAAAGGAAAAGTTGAAATTAAGAAAAGACCTACGAGAGCTGAGGACTGGAAGCAACACAAATACAGTTACTATGATAAAACAGGAAACAAGTTTATCGCAATTGGTCAAAGGCCTTCAACCTGCAGCGCGATCAAGAACGAGGTGAGGCAATGCTAGCTCTGATTAAAACTAATAATACCAGAGACATCTGGAACATCTTGAACCAAGGCAGTATAAAACACGCAAGTACTATGGCCAATGGTGTATCGGAAGCCAACTGGGTGAGGCATTTTGAACAACTACTCACGTCACAACCAATTGAGCTGGAAGTAAAAAACGAGCCATGTTTAACTGCCTGGGATATAATCGAATCTGAAGAGGACATAGCAAGTGCAATATCAAAATTAAAAAACTCAAGAGCAGCCGGCCCTGATTGCATCACCAACGTGATGCTAAAACAACATAAACACGAATGGTCAGCTTTCATCTTGGAGCTGTTTAAGGAGATTGCCAAAACAAGGAAAATTCCAGCTTCATGGTCGGAAGCAATAATTGTCCCAATATATAAGAAGGGCGACAGAGAAGATCCTGTCAATTATCGCCCAATCGCTCTACTAGATACCATTGGGAAGGTATTTGCAATGTTCTTACAACAAAAAATAACAGCATGAGCTCGGAGATCCAAAATCGATGACAACAGACAAACTGGCTTCACGAAAGGAGTGGGCACAGAAAACAACCTCGTTATAGTGAACATCTTGAAGCTTGAAGCCATTCGGAAGAGGGAAAACCTGTACTTCGCCTTTATTGATATGCAACAAGCGTTCGATACCATAAACCGAGAGATGCACTGGGCAAAATTAAAGAAATGGAAATGCCCGCTTTCTCTGTTAAATCCAATACAAGCCTTACATGAATCCACCACAATAAGAATAAGGCTTAATGAAAATGGTGATCTTTCAGAATCGATCGCAACAAATAAAGGAGTGAAGCAAGGCTGCCCCTTGGCTGCGGTCCTATTTAAGTTATACATTGCTGATGTCTCGGAAGCATTAGCTAGCACACATTCATTTCCCCCTAAAATAAATGGACATCAAATACGTTGCTTGATCTATGCCGATGACTTGGTGCTAGCAGACAGAACACCAATCGGCCTACAGCGTCTCCTAGGTGCCTTGGAAGGGTACATGGAAGCAAATGACCTTAGGATCAACGTGGGAAAGACGAAGATCATGAAATTTGGTCACATATAGGGAGCAAGAAACAAGAACTTTAAGTGGTATATTAATAAGGTTCCAATAGACGAAGTCAATGTGATCTGTTATCTGGGAATCTCAATAAGCACTTCAATCAGAGAACAAAGCTGGGTTAATGAACTTGACAAGCGAACGCGAACCCTGGCACTACAAGGAGCAAGAATCCACATGCTATATGGAAAATTTACGCTTGTTCCAGTCCGCACATTCTATCTCCAAAAAGTTATCCCAGCTATCACATTTGGCGCAGAGGCAGGCTGGAACATTGACCTAAAAATCTGGACAAAACTTGAAGGTATTTTTTGGCGACGTGTGTTACAACTACCAAAATACCTATCAATGACAATAATTCGGCATGAACTTGCAGTGGAGCCTCTGTACGGCATAGTTATTTGGAAATCCATGGCGTTGCTAAGAAAGATGGAACTTAACAATGTGGAACCTGCATACAAAATCTTTGCTCCGCATGGGAAAACAAATCAAGTAAATTTATTGACAGAATGGTCTCAAAGAATAAAAATCTATATGCAGTCTGCAAACATTACAGTGGCAGTGGCTATGGATCCAAAATTTAGATAAATACTATGAGCTGGCAACTGCAATGGACTTGGGGCCGACAATTAACAAATTAGACAATCCACCAAAACATCTCTGTCAATTTCCATCTCGACTCCATAGAGACCGCTTTTTCCGTCTACGAACTAATATCTACAAGTCACGGAACATGCTGCTTGTGAGACATATGGAAAATATCACAGACGACGCATGTAGGCTCTGTGGGCTTGATACTGAAACAGTAAAGCACTTATTAACGGAATGTCAATCACTAAAGGAAATTAGATCCCTACTCATGGGCCAGTTTGCACCTTCAACTGGAAACCCAGCAGACTTATGGATGCAATCCTAAGTGGGAACTCAGTCCATCTAATTTGTGCAGCTATAAACCTGTTGGACAGTGTTCTATCCACATCAAAGAAGCCGATTAGTGAATAGAATGGAGGCTGCTCTGTTATGCTTTTTTTGCTCTTCTTGTTTGTTTAATCATGTAAACTCCTTTGTTATCTCTTTTTGATGTTGTTGGACTACTGATGACAAGGATGAACTTAACAAGGAGATGTGATTTTCTGAGGATTTTGTAATAAAAGTTTGTAAAAAAACTGTAAATTACAAAATAAAAAATAAATAAAAAATTACTGTTTTTGACAACAAGCCTTCTGGAGATCATGGCATAAGGGTTTTATTAGTTGTTCCCTTAACCCACTCCACATGATAATGTCTAATTTTAGGTGTGTACCCTGGTAATGTCCTGCATAGATGTCTGCCATGATGGCAAGTCAATCCCAGTTGCCTATACTTACTGGGTTCTTAAAAATACTCACAACACAAAAATAGATTTGGGTGAGCACTATCAGTCGCCGTTCTTTTTTACAAAAATACCAATTTTTAAAGTTTCTATGGCATTATTTCTCTTTATTTCTTTGTTTTGAATTCTATCAATTCTTGCTATCCTATTGTTCTATTATTGCCATTGAAAGAACGTTTATTTAACTTTTACAATTTTTTCTTAACTTTTATCATTCTCTGAATGATGCGTGATTTTAAGGCCTGATATTCAACTGATTTTATTACTTATCATTTTATATTTCTTAGTTTATACACAATAAAAGTTTTACAAGGATGTATTTATAACCCACAATAAACGTGCACTTTTATTTATCTATGGCCACCGTCCTTTGCTTTTCCTTAGTAAATGTATCTCATCTCAGTATTTACTCCATTTTGAAGTGTAATACACATTCTTCTTAATTGGCTTTTTGCCTCAGGAATCCCTGTGACATACTCTGTTTTGAATTTAATGCATCCCACCCTTTATTTGCCACTTTCAATCCTCTACTTACATCCATGGCTCAGCTCGAAGTCCTCGACATTGAGTCTTCCCCAAACGACCAGTTCTCCCTCAGTCTGTGGGGCACCTGCAGGGTCCAGCCAGGTATTTAGTCAAAGGGGCACCTGTCAAGCACTTCTTTCCACATGTGTGTTTGCGCGCCGCTGTCCACAGGAAGCTCCATGATCTTCTGGCTAATGGCAAAAGATGTCAATCGTCCTAGAGTCTGGATCTGGGCCCAGGTTGACTGGAGTTTTAACCATCCTCTGCTACCAAAATGTGCAGTAGCACCTTGAAGTGTATCTCATGTGCAGATTGGAATGATCATAATAAATGACCTCAGACCCAAATAACCAGACAGACTCAAAGAATATGGCACAGTACTACTTTAATGTCAGTTCAAGTAAAGTAGGGAAAGCTGGCAATCATAACAAGTTACAGCTCACATACTCTCAAAGCATTTCTGTTACACAAAAGACTTTATACCTTGATGTGCTTCAAAGCCTATTGAGGGGAGGGATTGGTTTGGGGAACATATATACCAATAGTATGTGTAAGTGTTAATTACATCATTGTCTGCCCTTTATCTGGTGAGCACGGCTTGAACTACCTCTAAAATACGCATAAAACTGATTATAGCAAAATGCTAACAGCTGATTGGCTACTGCAACATTGTATAGAATGCTGTTTCATAGACACTCATGATTGGTTAGCATACTCTTCCAACCTTGGACATTCAGCTCGCTAGCAGCACATGAACAAAACAAAACCCAGGTGCAGAGAACGACATCTGAACACTGTCCACTTTGGTCCATTAGCCTACCATCTTTCATAAGTTAGGCCGCAAGCTAAGGCTTCTCCTTTATAGTTGACCTTGCTGACTGTTTTCATTTCTGGAACTTTTAAGGGAGTCAGTGCATAACACAATCTTTGTCTGAGGCTTAATGAATAGGCCTTGTTTTCAAGTTCTGAATCACGTGTTAGTAGGCAACAAATTTGTCGATTTCAACCTCTTATTTATTGCTATTTGATTTAATTGTGCTGGGTGCTATTACTCTTCTTGGCCTCTGGAGACTTGGTCCTTTCCATCTTACATATACTTTTTGCATCCTTGATTGTCCAATACTTGGCACTTGCAGATGTTTTCGTTTCTGCTTAATCTAAGAGAAATGTGCCCTCTGTTCATAGCTTAACCTGGTTATCTGCCTTTGTACTTTCCAATTATGACTTTCAGTGTCATCCTTATTCTTAACAAAACAGATATTCCTTTTTCCTTGCATGAAGATGTTTCTGCAGCATCTCCCAACTCTGCAGCCTTGGTTTGTCTCTGAGATAGTTTAAACACAATCCGACGTCCACCTTTTCATCATGGCCACCCTATTTACGTTATAGTTTCTTAGTTTCTACTGCAGCCAGCTTCTATATGTCTCATCTACCTTGCGTTTCTACATATGTATATTCGCTGACCTTCATCTCACTAATCTTTTCAACATAAATGATTTCCTCAACTATTCTTACTTAATTACTTTGTTACTTCAGTTACACCTCCATTCTTTAAGTATCTGCATATTGTCTCTGTACGTCCTCATTTCTTCCCTTTATGATGTCACTTTACTTGTGCCAATTTGCACTTACAGCTCTTCTGTGTCCAATGGTGTATGTTGACATACTTTCACCACTTCAGTTCGAGAGTACATTCGATATAGGTGCCTGAGCGTCTCTCATGCACTGAACGCAGTACTGGGACAATACCAGATGTTACACATGAAGCTCTTCTACTGCTGCTCATCCAATATGAGGCAGGTGAGGGGGCAGGCACTAGAGATGACGTCACTTGCTCCTCTGCAGGTCTGCTTGCACTTCCGAGTCACATCTGCTTTTGAAAACTGACCACAATTTCAGTGCATCTTCAATGGCAAACACATGTTGTGATAGAGAGAACCCCTTTCCAGCCTCTTTGACAGGTAACCTTGATAAAGAATGAAAAATTATATTGTGCCTCTAGGGAAAACTCACGACAGAAATATATACTCTTGAAGTTTGGCAACCAGTTTGATTGATCTGGGAGATATTTTGTCTGAGGATGTATTGGATAAGAAACCCACCAGCAGTTTGAGATCTGATTTGAGAGTGAAATACCGCCGCATAGGCATTGCTGGTACTTCTCTACCTCCCAGATCCAGGCCAACCCCCCCCCCTCTCTCTCTGTGGCTGAGTACCTGATCTCAGCAGATCGCATGACCTTTGAGGTATATGCTATGTTTCCATTGATACCTCCCTTAATTTCAGCAAACACTGCCCCCAACCCTTACACTGGCATCAACCGTCACAACCGAGGGGCTCGATGTGTTGAAGAGAAGTAAAGCAAGAGCGATATGTGTTTCTTACTGGTTTTAATATGCAGGTTCTTATTCAGATCACCAGAAAAAGTTCACACATTTTTTTAATAACAAGGGAAGGTTTGTACCATAGAAACAAATGAGGGGACACATTCAGAATAATATTCACAATGCGATTAAATAATCTAAATTTGGAACAGTCATCGGGGCTGGGTCACAACTAACGGCTGGCAAAAAATCTTGCTTTGAGCTGATTACCTGAGCCGATGTAACATGGGCCAAATGATACACTTCCCTCTTGAAAAATGTGCACTTCTGATCCTTTGAGTCATGCCATTATCTTGCAGAAAAATCAACACTTCATAATTTTTATTTTTTTTGTACTTCATCTTTGTGAGAAGAGGCAAGAATGTCATCTTGGAAGCACACCCCATCTCTGATTTTCCCAACTCCTTATGCATGCATTGCTGGAATACAGATGCATTGGAAACAAGTACAAAAGGCTTATGTTGGAAATGGAACATTGCTTCTTGGGTAATGAACGTGGAGTATTCCCAAGAATCATAATGCAAAGGTATTTGATGATAAGTCATGCATAAGTTGAAAGTAGAGTAGTAATGTGCACCCCCAACTAAAGTGAAAAGCTCAGAGATATTCGCAGAGAGTGGGCATCCACCATTATATTCATAAGAAGACTTCTTGGGTCTATACACATTCCAAGATCTTCTCCTTCCTTTTGCTCACATGTTATTGATGATAGCCATTTCAAAGATGCCACCTCTTCAATGACTCACTCTTGTCGGAGACCTTCCAAAACATTCTGGAGACTTTCCTGCTTGAGTGCTTCACTGGTACCACGCCTCTTTTTCAGCTTAATTTGATGTTGAAAATTTCTCATGCAACCCAGCGTTTATGTGAACCCTTCTGAAAATGCTTGTTCAATCCCTTCTGTTTTCTCACTCCCTGTTTCATCTGTGATTGTCAAAATTCAGTGGCGGCCTGAAACCCCCAGCCTGATCGGAAGAGCAGATTGATGCCGCCATCTCACTAGTCGGCCCCGCTTCCTCGCTACAAACACCTTATCCCAGCCGCTGATTATAACTTACAGTGGCATTGAAGTATCCCACGATACCTACCTTGTATCCAGAATAGCATCCAGGATCAATGTCTGCTGGTTTGAAATGGCCTAGTGTATCTTTGTAAAGGTAATCACAAAATTCAAAAGATACACTGCTGTATGGTGATCCAGAGACTAGTAGAGCCCTCATCATGTGATCTGCTATACAGATGTCATCTCCAGGAGTGGGTACCTCTGTTATTTTGATGGTTGTTTCTTTGAGTCAGTTAATGATCATAGCGGCCAGACTCTGGGTCACCTTCTTGGACACATGCCACTTTTGCTTTGGAGGAATCTGGTCTCTGGTTGTGACACATGGACTTCAGAATATGTTCTTGTTTGCCTGCAGACTGCATACTTTTTACTAATGGCTGGACATAGCTTTGTGTTTCCCTAGCAATTCAGAGTGTCACACCCGTGACACTACGCCCTTTTACTTTATTGTACTGGCCTTATGACAGTCAACACCACATTGACTTCTGACTCTGCAACTTGTTGAACTTTGCAGTAGGTGGTACAGCAGTTTTCCTTTTCCACTTCTTCTAACTGTCCCAGTTTTGTTCCATGGATTTAGCCAAGGACAGAGCTCACTGCAGTGTAGGTTTTCCATCATGTGAGAGCCATGCATTCTCCATATTTTGTTTATCCTCCAGTCATACCAGGAGCCGATCCCTCATACCCTAATTTTAAACCAGTCCAAGTTCACATGACATGGACATTTTCCTGAGTGCTGTAGCATATTCTTATATGCTCCGCCCAGCCATGTAGTATTTGTGTCCTTCCCTCACAACGTTGATCTTTGGTGCACAAGAATTTCCATACTGAAATACATGAATGCTCAGCCTGGACCTACCAGTATTGGTAGCAAGATCCAAAACATCTATTGCCCTTCTGACCCCAGACCATAGAGTAACATGGGTGTCTTGAATGTGTCTGTGAAGTCCATAGCCCTGGCAGTGTCTAAGTAAGTTAGACATTTTTGCTTCCATTGTTTACAGGGAATTATTAGAGTCCCTGCAGTTTTTAGGAACTTGGGAGGTGGTTAAGTATGATGCATTATGAGCTTATGTTACTCCATTAGTGACGTATTGTGGTGGTACCCTTCCTTAGGCTCTATTTTAGTTGAAAGACACAGGAGTACATTTTCAGTTTGTTGGCACTGGAGGCATTCCTCTGCATGATTGGAGGGTTTTCTGAGAATGTGCTTTATCCCTCAGTTTTCGAGGGAAGATTGTTGGAAATTGCCAGCAGCTCTCTATGCTCCTGAGTAGATTGCTGGGACCAGGTTGCTGCTCTCTGCATTTTTGGCAGGCTTACCAGTAACTGACTTCTTCCCTCCATACAACCACTCACCTTTGGGTGTCTTATTCCAATCTCAGGATTTTCCTTCATGAAATGTACCAATATTTGACTACACTGTCATCTCTGTGGCTACCTGAAACTTTCCTTACCTCTGTGTATATGGGTGCCAGTGACAAAGGTCAACCTCTCTATATCTCATCCATCTCACCTTGTTATCTCTGACCTCTGCTTCTGGCTTACGCTCCCATTTCTCAAATCTCCATGTTATAATATAAATAGCCAATTACATGGTGTTTTTATTGCTGTCTCATCTATGAAGCCCTGAGCTCTCACGTCTTCATCTATTAAAGTGATATCTACCACTGTGTGGGGGGGGAGCTCCAGTAATGGCCCACCAACACCAAACATGGGTGGCTGGAACACAGGAAGATCCTTGGGAGGGCTCAGGGACGATAGCTGCCCTGTACATTTCACATAGCAGTAGATATTGCTATATTAGCACACAGAGCTCCCTCCGGGCTAGTAATAGTTCTTGGAAGGGGAAAGGGGGACCCAGCTTTGACACACTCACCCAATCTCCCCTGATAGAAAGCAGTGCTGCAATGGGGTTGGGATATGCCTGAACGCATTCAATGCAAAAGTACAGCTTCCATGAAGAGACAAATGCACTTGTGTCAGAAAACAGTTTTTTTTTTAATGTATTTATTTATTTATTTATTTATTGTTTGCCTATTAGGTGCCTATACAGCAAGTAAAATACTGTTTCATAGCGCCCGCAGGGCGTGGGGGGGGAACAAGGGAGTGAATACATTACAAAACACTATAATTAGTGAGAGCAGTGGATGGAAAAAGGAATAAAGGACGGACATACTATGCCTTGTGAGTATTCAAAACATGCAAGTGCAGCAAGGAAGAGGGAAGAGGGCGTAAGTGCTGGGGAGTCCGGGCTCATGGGTGAACCACAGATAAAGTGCTTGAGGTTAATTGCGTGCTGCACAGTTGGGGCCATATTAGGAGTAAGTGCCAGTCTTCAAGGGTGGAGGGTCTGCCAAGACAAGTGCTGAGTGTAAACAGGGGCTGAGCCGTTTGGGTGTGGGAGGTCAGGGGTCCCGAGGACGCATAAGGACCCCAAACACCAATCACAGCAACTGTGGTATTAGCAGAGAAGAGAAGAAGGGAAGGAGGCGGAAAAGTGGAAAGTCTTGTGGAGCTTCCAGAATTTAAGGAAGTCATGCTCAAGGCACAGAGATGGGTGGAGGCTGTTTCATAGGAGAGAGCCAGCTGAGGGAAGCGATCAACAACCTACCCTCTGTTTAGCAAAATGCTTTACACAGAGAGAGTTGGTGCCAGAAGAACGTAGTGGTCTAGAGGGAGAGTATTTAGTAAGATAAAGTTGAAGATAGTGTGGTCCCGGTCCCAGACATCCTTGCGGATGATGCAGACAAATTTGTATTTAATCTGTGCGGGAAAACGGGAGCCAGTGTAGACTTTTTAGGGCAGGAGAGATGTGGTCCCTGGGCTTAAGGCCAAGGATAAGTCGTGCTGCCATATTCTGGATTAGCTGGAGGGGTTGCCGGGAGGAAAAGGTAGATTAAGGAGGAGGCTATTGCAATAGTCAAGCCTAGAGAGAACCAGGGCTCGGGTAACATTGAGCCTCTGGAGGAAAGTGAGAAAAGGGAGAATTCCTTCGAGAAGGAAGAACTGAAAGTGGGACTTCTTGGCAATCAAAACCATCGAGTTCTTTCCGATCTTTAGGAAACATGTTATTGGCTGGTTACTGAACAAAGACTAGCACACACCTCGCCCTCTAAGGTGTTCAACTCACCAAGGCCATAACCATGCCTTTCTATTTTGAAAATTGTTATACCATGTAATTTATGTAATTGTTGTACTATGTAATGTATATCTCAATGCTGTAACCGCTTCCATAAGCGCCCATCTACCTACGGGTCTGGAACGCCATATAAATAAAACAAACAAACAAACAAACAATGTCCTGAGTGTGAGGGAGGAAGGAGAGAGAAGTCAAAGATGACTCCATTGGTTCGGGCTTCAGAGGAAGGAGCCGGGGGAAAGCCCAAGTCTGTGCAGCAAGCGGGAGCATGCTTATTGTATGCTTACGATCGGGAGGGGCTAGTCAGTTCCTTAAAGCTGAAAAACGAACGCAGTTCTCTGAGCAATACAAAAATAGCAGCTTATACACAGTTTATACAATTTACGTTATTACACATATTCTGTTAAAAAAATCATCCCTCAGCCCCTCATTGGCTAGCACTAATACAAAGTAACTTAAACCCCCTTACTCTAAAATTCCCATTGGATACTTTCATAAGGTACACCCTTTTTGACATGCAATCTTCTTCCATCATCAGACATGCGTATTTCCACATAGTAAATATATTTAATAACTACGTTTATTATTATTCATACCAGATGGTTTATATTATTAACTCAGATGGTGATTGTACAGGGCTATTATTCCTTTGGAACAATGATAAAATTCAAACCCGCTGGCATCTATTATTTTTCTGTCATACATCAAGTAGCCATATTTGTGACTGCCACCTCAGGCCATATCATCTTTGACCCACAGCCTGCTTATCTCCTTTGGAACCCATGAAAACCCCAGGCCTGCATGTGGTTTATTAACTAACCCTTCCTTCACCCTGCCATGCAAGAACCTACGTGTGCCCAATGAAATTGCCTCTTGTATCTACAATTCAATCCGACCATAAAGACTTTGCAAAAATGGCTTTGCATCCTGCTCCCCTCTATGATATTATCACAGTCAGCCATATGCCGCTCGCTTCCATCCCCCTATCCTGACCTCGGTCATGCTGCCTTCTAGGTCAGCCGAAAACCCCCTTCCCCGAAAACCAACAAATTATGCAACATACGTGGACTTTAAAACAGAGTGAAAAACCCTCAAACATTCCACAATGTCTTCATATACTAAAATGTTTTTACAATTTAAACCTTTGTCAAATCCGCACATGTACAATGTTCAGAATTACCACATCTCCCCGCGTTAACTTCCTTTTTCCGGGATTCTTTTCCCATGAGTGTGGAGCTTCCCGCTTCATGACTCTAAGTGCTACAAATGGTACATCACGCAATAGATTGTCCACTCTACTAATGATGTTACTACCTACTGTAACTATAATCTGTGAAGAGAAAGTCACACTTCAATCCTCTAACTACATTGAATCACATGTTTTAGTGGGTACATTGCCTTTCAACTCTACTGCACTGGGGCCTAATATACTTGGTACAATGTAAATCTCTTTCCCGTGTCGAGGCTTAAAATGTCTTCCCCAACAATGGCAATAGAAAATGGACTAGGTCCCACTGGGAAGGACGCAGTAGCCGGAGCAGTAGCAACAGGTAACTGAGTGGGGTGGGTGAGGGCAGAGACATTTAAGAAGGGTAGGGAGGTGAATTCTGGAGGGAAGGGGAAAGGCAGGAAGTGGCCAGGCTGCAAAAGCCAAAAAGAAAATGGTCTCAAGAGTGCAGACAATCACTGATGTATTCTGCCCATATTCGTGGCCATCTGATTGGCCCGGCATTCTAACCTAGGTGCTAATAAATGTTTCAACTGGGTGTCTGTGACAACAAAAGAAAGAAAAAATATGTCCCAAGCCACTAGTCTAGCAGGGTTCCTCTGTTGGTAAATGGCAAGTAGCGATCATCTCGTGATTTACTAGCTGAGAGACACACATGGTGTCTGGCATTTTAGACCAATACTGCTAGAAACTAAAACAGGCAGAAGTTTTGATGACCTATTTAATCAAGCACTCAGCTTTTGAATAGCCAAGTAAAGGCCAGATGTTGAATGAATCCAGTTTTAAAGTCAAGATTTAGTCAAATTATGATCACCTACAATTTACCAGGGATGATTTACCAGTGAATGAATTATGTGGCACTCCAATTGGTTGTTAAGGGACATAGGTCTTCTCACATCGCAGCCCCTGAGAAATGTCCAGTAGTTGGTGACAACAGTGGGACAGAAACATGTTGGGCAGTTTTTGAACACAGATTATTATATTAGTACTAGACTCACGCTCTTGGTCCAACAATATTTGCTTGTCAATCATCTTTCTTGGTCCTGCGTGTGATCATTGTGTTACAAAATAGTGCCTGTGACTTTTTTATATTTATAGATTTCTATATGTATAGATGTTGTGTTAAAGTGTGTCTGTTTTCTAATTCTGTAATTATACAAAATAAAGCAATTTTGTATGCCATTTGTGATTTTTGAACAAGTCAATTCGCTACCAGCCGTTTACCAACAGAGGAACCCTGCTAGACCAGTGACCTGGGATGGATCCTTTCTTTATTTTGCTGTCATGTGAATTGTTTCCCAGGTAGTAGGAAAGAGTTGTGAAGCCCATTCAACGCCTGGCTATCCTGTGTTTATAGTGTCCAAACTGGGCGTCTTCCATTTTCGTTCTTGTTTTGATCTCTCTCTCTCTCTCTCTCTCTCTCTCTCTCTCTCTCTCTCTCTCTGTCTCTCTCTCTCTCTCTCTCTGTCTCTCTCTCTCTCTATCTTCCTCTTTCTCTTTCTCTTTCTCTTTCTCTTTCTCTTTCTCTCTCTCTCTGTCTCTATTTCTCCTTGTCTCTTTTTTACAGGCCTCTAATCTCATTTACTCTCTCCTGCTACATCCCTTGATCCCAGAGCTTCCCCTATACCTCCTTTAGTATCTCTTACTCCTCTTTCCCCAGCCTCTAATGGATTAAACTAGTGATGCTAATTTGTCTGAGGCAGGAATAAGCAAATATACTGCACATCTTGTCTTTATTTTTGTCTAGGCTCTTAAAGGGGCGTGCTGCAATTCACTATGCATGCACTTGCACTGTACCCACAGTACCCTGAGCCTTATACCCAGACTATGCGTTGGCTGTGCTCTTCTGTTCACAAGGGTTTAGAGGCTGTTATTTGATGCACTTAGCTGTATACTGTAAAGCAGGGGCCAAGTGTGGAATGGTGGTCAGTCATCATATGGAAAAAAATGGTGAATTACAATAAATTCGAAAACTTAATGTGGGAAAAAAAAATCGAATTCTTTATTTTTTTTTTTTATATATTTCTTTGGAGTTCTGCATGTAAAAAAAAGGTAAAAGAAACATTTTAAAAAAGGGGTTGGGGGCAAACCCCCCATTTTGAATGAAAAACATATTAAAAAAGAAATTCGATTTTTTTTTCGACATTATTTTTTCGATTTTTTGACTTTCGACATTTTTGCATTCGATTTTATGACTACAAACCGTGTGTAATGGCTCTCTGCAAGACATGTACGTCAAGGGTTATTTATTTGCCTATTCTTTGCTATCCTGCGCTTATAATGCTTGAAAGAGTGCTCAGCAACCGATCTGTCTCTCAGTGGCTGATCATGAAACTGTTACAATGGACATGCCTTAGCCTTCCCCGGGCTGGCCGATACATTTGAGCTTGTGAAGTTCACTAAATGGGACGTATGGCATTCTCTATAAAATACTGCATGTTTTTGTCCAGATCACATTGTCTGTTTTTGCTTTTATGAATATTCATTATAAGAGTGGGCCGCGGCATTGCTTCACTTTGCATGGGATTGACAAGTACCTGTCATCACAGGGTTCAAAATTCTGATTTGATGAGCAGGAGCTAAAACCAGCTCACCCAGTAGGGAGGAGGCATCACCCAGTAAGCAGGAGCTAGGAACTAGGAGCAATACTCCGCACACTGCAATCTAAATTTGCACACTTTTACCTTTTACCGCTTATGTATGATCCATTTTATTTAAATGTGTCCTAGATGTGTCCTGATTCTTCTCTATTTTGCATTCTCAAATACTCAAGGTTAATGTCACATATGCATCTTTGTAAGGCACCAGTTAGCCTCAGGAGACAACAAAATCACCTGGTAACTGTTAGTTTTAAGCAGCCTCTTCTAGCTAAATGCTCCCAGCAATTTCGAACCCTGCGGATCATCGGATGATCTCATCCTTCAATCCTTTCCAAACTCTTTGTACCTCTAGTCGAATCAATAGTAATCATCCCTGGACCCGGCTCCACACACATTTCGAACCATTCTAACCTGGAAACAATACTGTCCTTTTTCCACAATGTCAAGTAGGGTCGTCTGAAAGTGCTTGCCATGACGCTCTCGTTGCGCTAAGCTTTTGGAAGTTTATTTTCGGAAAGAAACAACATTTCACCTTTGCTCACGAAGTCATGTGTGTGCAAAATTGCTCTCTTTCAGTGGGAAAAGAAATGATGAAGCTTCACTGCTGGAACACTGTCTAAAAAAGAAATACCATGCAATCACGATGTTTTCTCCTTTGGACAAACACAGCAATTTCATGCGATTTTTCTTTTATCCTCCTGCAAAAATGTTAGTTTAAAAAGCCCCAAATGTGGTCACCTGCTGAGGATGAAAGAAGAAAAAAAACATCCCTTCAAGGGGGATAAAGACATTCATCCTGCCCAGGTACTGACATGGCAATTTTCGCTCACTAACATGAACAACACGCACTTTTTAGATTTGAGACATTATTTATTTTCCAAGCAGTGAGCGGAGAAACAATGTGTGGGTACCATTCGAATAAAATACCGGCATTCAGCAAATGAGGTTTCGATGCAAGAATGTAATTTTGCTTCCAGATATTGCGGTGGGATGGAGGGGGGCCTAAGCCTTGACCGCCGTGGTCTTTCTCATTTTGGTCCTGCGGTGCTAAAATTCACGGGGGAAATTGCACAGGGAGGTGATAATTGTGTCAGGTGTCGTGTTCCATTGGTCATGTGTAGCTTTGTTTTTTAATGTTTGGTTTTGGAGTATTTGGTGGCTCTAGCACCACCTATTGCCAAAACATTGCTTACAAAAAAGGAAAAGAAGGGTTATTGGGAAGTAGGATATTTAGCTGGCATGGCATGGCAACTGGCCAGCTTGTGGCATACACAGTGCTAACTGTTGCTTCCTTTGTTTTCACCATACACATAAATGAGGGGTTGTAGTACCAGGCCTGAGTCAATGTAGAAGTAGTGTTACTTGCGTTCCTCACAGATTTTAGCTTCAGCGCCAACCCTGTTTGATTCCACCACAAACCTGGAGGCACGCAGATCCTAGAGTAGTTCTCCTGGGTGGATTGGTGGCACTTCAGCTATGTGATAATCATTCCTCCCCACTGTAATGTGTGACCCTCCTATTGTGTATTACCCCATTAAGGGGATGTGTCATTCCCACGTGTATTGCCCCTTTAAGATGTGCTATGACTTTGTCATGGCCCAAGTTAATAAAAGGAGCCCCTGCAGGCACGTGCAGGAGAACGGCTGGAACTCCTGTGTCCGTCTCTCATTTTGGGCCTGCAGGCACACACCGTGTGATCACTGGGTGACCAGCCAGGCATCCACCATCCAGGATGCTCCAGGTATCCACAGTGCTCCAGCACCCAGGCTGTGCCCCACAGCCTCTCAGGGCTCTGCCCTGAAGCAACAAGTAAGCCCGGTGACCCCGGCATAACAGCATGGTGCTGGGCTCGCCAGCACCAATGAGGCCGGCTGCGTGCCCTCCGCTGGCCCTACAACACCCACCTCAGCTCCTCCAGTTCTCCTGTGCTTCCTGAGGGCCCAGCAGTGTAACACATCTGATCCCCCTGCTCTCCGTTGCCTCTCTATGACCCGGAAGTGCTACGCCTCTGCTGCCCATGGTGCTCAGCCAGTGCCTCTGGCTTGATGGGGGCCTTTATACGAGCTTCCTCGTTCCTGACAGTAGCATAATCTGTAGGGGCACCTTGGATGTGGGGGAGGGGTGGGGGTTCAGAGCTGTGGAGGAATGCAACTCAATTCTTTTTCTTTCTTGAAATCTCCTTGCATAGCTTCAAATATGTATTTGAGAAAGGGGCCAAATGGGTGCGGTTCTGATGCATGCGTAGAGAAGCTGCAAATGGTAAATCAGGAGGGAGCAACAGTGAGTGGCTACAAAGTATCAGGGTATGTGAGATGCTAGTGAAGTGGGATGTGCTGAGATGTGAGGCTACGGACCTGAGATATGAGTCATTGGGTCTAATGTAGTATGTGGGTGGAGTGCCACCTTTACTTAAGCCACGCCCATTTAAATCTACACACTACCTTAAAACGCCATTTCCATTCATGATTAAAGGTGTGAGCCGCATCATGTTCCACCACTCCGACTCTTCTTTGCGCCCACTGTCACTCTATGTTTTTCTCTTTCTTGCTTTGCACTCTGATACCCCTTTATAATTTCGCTGGCTCATCCCTCAATTTTGGACTGTGTCTCTCGGTCTTTTATTTGTATTTTTCTTGGCCAGGCCCGGGTCCAGCAGGGGGGCCAGTGGATCCCGCACCCCCCTACCCCCCAACGCCAGCCCCTGGCCCCCCTAGAAAGCAGGGCCAGACTGGGAACCAAAAGAGGCCCTGGAAACGTTGATCAAAGTGGCCCCATATTTTGCCGCACGAGCGAGCAATATTACTGCACAGGAAAATATTACTGCACCAAGGGGCACTATTGCAAAATAGGGCTGGTCGATTCCATCATATTGAAAACAAGCATTGGCAATGCCAACAGTTTGTGTAGGCATGGGAAGATCACTTTCCAAGCACCGCCGTATTGGTATTAACTGCCCATTAATGGTAGCAGGAGTATAACGGTGTGAGTACCTGGGCACCTATTAGCAGTGCCTGGCAAATGCTTAATACATATACACAAGCCAAAACTGTTGGCTTTACCAATGTTCATTTTCAACAGGGCTTAAGTGAAGGGCATGCATACTGCTTATAAATCGAGTGGCTAAAAGCAGACCTGGTGAAGACATTTTTATTACACCAGTAATCGGTTTACAACTCCAATTAAGTAATTAACTCTCAGAAGGCTGCTTTGACAAAACACTGGCAGTCACTTTGAGTGCAAAGTTTGATGGTAAGGCTTGAGTAAAGCAAAGTCAAAGCGTTCTCTGCAGGAGGTGTTTTTGGCAGGGAGGGACAGGAACTGGGTGGGAATAGCCATAGGGAGTATCCTGGGCAGTCAATGGTTGGGCAAATAACCAAACAACACCTACACGCTGGGTGTCCCTCCTCATAGCCGATTTCTCCCCATCTATACTTTAATGCAATAGTTTTGGTTTATAGCCGCCATCTAGAAGCCGAAACTAATAAAAAGACAGCACAGAGATGAGGATAAGAGCGCTTGTAGTGAATATTACAGCAGAGGAATCCCACGGCATCGGGGTGTGGTGGCAAATGTGATTGTTAAAGCAGAGGGTGAAATATTACATCACAGGGCAGGACGATTTTGGCGCAAATACATATCATGTCATGGGTGGTTAGAAATCAATAGCCACACTAGTACCAACAATGGCAGCAGTCCTCTGTGTGTGTTCCTAGCATTACTTTTGCCCGTTTTGCTGCCAGTCCATCAGGGCACCCATTTTTGTTTGTTTAATAATGGGTAGGTCGTGCTACAGCACAGGGTTGGATTTATGCAGGGCTAAGGGATTGTATAGTACGGAAGGGAATTTTTCTTATGTGGTAGAAATATTACAGCATAGCAGGGGAAACATCGAGCTGTGGTGGGCTGGAGGATGGGGTGCTTAGCGCAGCGAGAAGACAACTGCAGAGGCAGGCAGGCACCCATGAATCAGGCGGGCAGATACGAAATTACCATCAGAGTCCAGAGGATTGGGGAGGTGGAGGGTTGGACAGAGAGTGTGTGGAGCAAGGGGGTGGGCAGGGCATAATGTACTAGCCACGATTGCTGAGAAAGGAGAGATTTAGTGCAGGTGTTTTTGGGATCACACCACACTGACATATTACAGCACACAGGTTTGGGTGTTAAAGTGCAGGAAGAGAGGTGCACAACACAGGGTGTGACTGTACCAGCAGAAGAGGACAATGTTACAGCAGGAAGTGGATGGTGCAGAAGACAGTGAGAATATTACAGCACGTGGCTGCAAGAGTATAGCACTGGGAGAGCACACTAACCTCCCTGTTAATGTTACAGCACAAGGGGCCAAGCACTTGCTAAGTGCCACCTGCAGGCCCAAGCCATCATCTGCACACCCTGCAGCCCCCCTCTGCAGCCATAGAAAGTCTGGAATCACTGGAAAGTGTTATTGTTCTCGCAGAGACAGAGGGGCTCAGAAGCAGAGAAGCCATGTTAAGGCACCCAAAATACAACTGGATAAGATATGGGGTTGGTGGAGAGGGGGTGCGGGACCACCCCCCGACCTCCCCTCTCCCCCCACACACACAGAACTACCCCCTGCCCAGAAACAGCATAACCTTAGATCTGGTTATCAGGGCCACCTCCGGGGTCATGCAGACCTCACCACCTACCACAAGCATGAAAGATCAGACTGTGGCTGGACAGGGTTGAGGTCCATTGGCAGAGCTTTGTGGGAGTGAGTGAGATGGAAGAATGGGGGTTGCTTCTAGCCAGGGTTGATTTACACTGGTAGAACTGCGTGTGAAGGAGCCACTAACGGTAATGGAACAACGGAAGGTGTTGCAGGCCAGGATGCAGGGTCCATTGGAAGATCTGTGTGTGAGCCACTGTAATGGAACAAGGGAGGTTGCAGCTAGCCATGATTGAGGTTCATTGGTAGAGCTGTTATGGAACAAAAGGGGTTACTGCTGTCTAGTATTGAGGTCCATTAGCACAGTTTTTTTTAATAGCTGTAATAGAAGCAAAGGCGTTACTTTTAGGGTGGAGTAGTAGTGACAGTAAGATGAGCTTTGCATTAGTTGCTGTAATGGAACAGTAGGCATCAATGGAGGTCAGTGCTGAGGCACACTGGCAGAGCGGTGTATGGCTCTAACGTACAGGAATTGCGGAGGCGTGGGAGGTTAGGATTGGGAAGAGGTGTATTAGCAAAGCGGTGAGAGCGGTGTGTCAGCCTCTATAATGACATAGGTAGGGGCTTCTTCAGGTCATGGTAAGGTACATTTGTAGAGGTGGGTGTGAGTGGCTGTACTGGATTAGCAGTTTAGTTTGGTCTTGCATAGCAGAGCTGAAGTGCATTTTTATAGGTCTACGGGTTGCCAGTAGTCTCACTACATCCAGATAACCATCCCATTCAGTTCGGGGCCAGGGGATCACTGCACAAGGAGCGGATATTAGGTAAACAGGGTTCTGTTTTACAGTATAGCTCAGGCAGGGAACATTAAAGCACAGGAAGGGGAATGTTAGAGCTTGTGGAGAACATATTACATGACCCCGGCTGGTAAATGATTACAGCACAGGGGGAACACATTGCAGCAGAGGTGGAAAATATTACAGTGCATGGCATCACAGTAAGAAAAATGTTCAGCACTTTCAAGCAGGATAGCAACACAAGGAAAACATTGTAGCATGATGGCTAGAATATATTACAGCACATTGGAAAAGGTTTGCCGCTTAGGGTTAGAGTGAGGGTCAGAAGCACTAGGCAGAATGAGAGAGCGGCAAACACATACAAACAATCCCTTACCTTTCAGGTCTGACTACTGCTCTCAGTTGCTCTCCCCCCCAGGCACATCCTGACTTGGGTCACATGCTTCTGTCTGCTGATGGAGGCAGTATGGCCCGCCTCATCTGATTGGTTGGCTGTCTTTCTTGAATCTGTCAGAGCACACCATGAACACGGGCACAGGACACGGCATGGGCCTGGTACCAGCACAGCACTCAGACTGTCTGTCGGCAGTGTCTCTCAGGTGGCAGTGGCACATTCAATCACGGTCCCAGCAACACCTTTAAATGTGACTGGACAACACATAGCATACTAGGGCACCTGCGGTTTCAATGCGCATGTGCCCGAGTGCAACGAGAGTGCAAGCCCCAAAATCCATGGGCAGAGGGAGGCCTGGTAGGCAAACAAAGCATGCAGGGAACAGCCACACCCAGGCTGGCCTGTATGGATGCATTTCCCCGAATGGCGAGTGTCTATTTAATTTTGAGTCCCCATGTATCCTTGCCCCAAGAAAAGAGGCCCAATGGGCTGAGTCCTACTGTGTTAACTCCCGGTGTCCCGGTGGGTCAGTCCAGCCCTGTTAGAAAGGAGGCCTTGTCAGTGGTGTGAGGTTTCCTTCCTTTTATTCCTTTTTCATCAAAAGGTTGAATGTATTTTAACTATACGCAAAAAAAACCCGAAAAATAAACCTTTACAACCACTGTGATCTGGGGGTGGTGAGGGAGACTAAGGGGGTAAAAACAGCCTGGGGGGATTTTGCAATTAGCATTCTGAGGAGCTGCACTGTCAGCTGCACTCAGTCAGAATTTGTTTGCTTGCTCTGGACAATGCCCCACAGCCATGAAAGCAGAAATGACCAGGGATATGGAGGGCCATTGACACCTCTAAGTAAGGTAGCACACTTGCTCAAGCAGGCTGCCTACAACTATCTAGCAAGATCCTGCGTTGCTTTTTTTAACTGCACTTTTAATCTTACTGACATTTCAAACCTCTCATTTAGGTTTTCATGTGTGGGAATATAACTGTTGTTCCAATCATGTCTAATAAGATGGTTGACTGTAGAAAACAATAGATGACAGGTGATGATGCTTGGACACAGATTTCTACACCAGGTGCATAGACTGCTGAGAACCCTGACAAGTTACATTCACTGGAACACAAGATACCACAAGCATTTGGCCTTGTGGTCGACCAGTTTGGGCAGAGATGCTCACATTAGCGGCACGGAGGCCAAGGCTGATTCGTAAATAATGTTATGGAAGCCTGACCGAAGCAATGGCAGTGGTTAAGATTGATTCAGAGACGTATATCCATCAGACTGAGAGCCCTTACCAATTCCATTCAAAGTATATCTTCTGCTGCATGAACTACTTGAGTATAAGTGAAACAATAAGGTTAGTAGTAAGAACAAAGTAATTCTGGTGGGAAGAGTGTAGTAAAATCAAAGTGATTTCGATGTATGGCATTGAAGAAGGCTATTAAGTGTAAGCCAGAACAATTGCATTGGACCACAGATAGGATGGAAAAAGGATGTTAGGAGGGATACACATTCAATGGACCCGTTTGTTCATTTACCCATCCATTGCCATGTTAAACTCTATGGTATTCCCAGCAACGCTTGCCCCCTCCCTGCTGAAACATACCCTCTTGGGTACTGTTTGAGCTAGCCCTCTCACAAAGTAACATCAAACTTTGTGTTGTATTGGGCCTGCTTGTGTTATATCTTAGCATTATTTTGAGTGTTCACCGACTTAATTGCCTCTGTAAATAAGCTCCTGATGTAATAAAAAATCTTTTAACATGGTGTGTTTTCAGACAGTAGATTTAAAAGCAACATGGCGTCCTCACATCTGTTCCTTGCACTGGAATCCTAAAACAAGCAATCGCAAAGTGCCTGGGAAATGCCTTTGTCATGTGTATTCAAAAGCCCTTACTGTTGGCTTTGCTAATGTGTGTTGGGTTCATTTTATCTCCCTAAGTGAAAGTATATATGCCCTGATGTGGGAGCCTTGCTTGCAAGGCCTAGGGACTCAAAATGCACCTCAATGAGTTGGTCCAACAAGAACCTACCTGAACATATCAAGGCTAGGATGGCAAGTATGGACCAACTTCAGATCATCTTCTCATGCATACTTACCAGTGAGGTTCTGGCCTAAATAGTATGCATATATGTCTGTGTGGAAGCCTAGGCTGCTTGGCCAGAACTTTTCATGAAATGGGCAGATGGGTACTGCCTTAATAACATCATACTATTGGAGTAACAATTAACAATGTCTGTATGCAAATTGAATACATCATGTGTACTGTGGGTCTTGTTTGAAAAGTGTGGATATAACTGCTAGGTGTTTAGGCAGTGCCCGAAATTGAAGTTATTTACTGTGGGATCCCACCAGTGACAGTGGGGGACGAGGTGTGGGACTGGATGATTGTTCCCACTTCCATAATAAACATTTGGCTCTCAGAAGATTGATCATGAAACCTTGAAAATAACACAAGAAAAGAGATTTTCTTAATATGTTTCTGGCAAAGTATAAAAAGTGCACATCTGTTAAACGTAAAAAGAGGGTATTGAAATATTTCCCGCAGAGTGCAATCAGAGGTGGATTTAACAGTCAGACAATGGACAAATGTCCGTGGGGCACCCTTGCTATGCCTTTCTCCCCTCAAAGTCAGTCAGGGCTGCACAGGTCCTTCCAGTGATGCCTTACATTTTTAACATGTCTCAGATGTATATTATTTAAAATAGGAAGTGATTAGTGATAGGAAAAGGTACTTTTGTTCTTTAAATTCTAGACGCTTTTAATAAGCTATTTTAAATGTGGCTGTTGGGTGATTAGAAATGATGAGGGTACAGAACAAGCTGTCTGAAACAGTGACTTTGTTATGCATTTCATTTCACTTTGTGTCTGTATGGGATTTTTTGTAAGTTCTGATTAATTAGCATTCTGGAGCTTGTAGGCTTCCAATCAGAACGGGGAAAATAAAGCTACAATCAAAAATCATTTTACTGCCATTTTTTCCACTCCAAAGGACTTGGAAAATTACCACCTATGATTGTAACTTTATTGGTAAAATCAATCAAATTCCGAATCATTGTGGGAGAGATTTATACTTTTCCAGACACATAGTGAAAAAGTGAAGTGAAAAGACGATTTTGCCTATGTTTTGCTATTTACTTTTCCAGTACTTTGTGGAAACAATTCAAATTGCCTGTAGGGGTGCTTTTGCAAAGAAGTGCAAACAGTAGCAGTTCCCCTCATTTAATTTAGGATTCAAAACAAAATTGCCCCAATACCCTTTTTTTCATCAACCTGATTCTACAATGATGAATACATTGTCGGTTTGGTTTATCATGTGACTTGTGCATTTTTAAAGTAATCTGTATAAAAGTGAGTATTATTATTTGTTATTGTTTATGGCGTATTACAAAGCTTTACAAAAAAAGTTAGAAAAGTAAGAAAAAGGACTAAATAAAAGGAAAAAGAAAAGTAGAGAGAAAAATCGAATACAGGACCTTACAAATTAAACATTTTTATTTTCATGGCTTACAATCATTGGCATAAAAGTATGCAATTCATAACAATAAAAAATATTTCCCCATAAATCATCCCTATCACTTAAAGTTTCTTTTATATACAGAGTAACGGCTACGGTAAGCAGGGTTTGAGTACCATTTCAAAATCTGTACAAAAAGTGACTTGTGTGCAAAGACGCAGAATTGTTATATTTTAGGTATTTAAACCAAACCTCAATACATATTTGTACCATCTTTAGCTGGGAAGATGTGTGTTCAAGTACCTACATTTCGGGCAATAATGACATTCTGGCTTTACCGCTTAACCAAAGTGTGCAATCATGGGAAAATCCAGGGCTGGTCTTAGACAAGACTGTACCCCAGGCAGGAAGCCCCTACCCCATGCCAAAAATGCCAACAACAAAAATGGCATGTTACAAATGTTGTAAACAGGGAACTTAATAAAGAACTAGATGGAAATGCAATACAAAATGCATACATTAGAAACTAGGTGACAGTCTTAGATTCGTACATGTATTATGTGTTCAAAAAGCAACTTTGTAACTGACTTCCTCTGTTGCCTCTAGTAATTTTCTGTGATCTCAATACAAGTGCAAAATAAGGGACCCTGGATGTCCTTTGCCACATAGCACCTCACAATACCTACACCCATCCCTGTTTATTTCAATCATAACCTAGTAGTGACAGTTTGCTTTCCTAAAGCCAAGTGACATTTAAAAGTCACATTTAATTCCATCTCATGTTCTACAAACCGAAAACACTACACTTTGATTTGTGGGTCAGAGAGAGCCCAGTTTGCACTTCAGACACTAGCTGACAAATGTGTGTTAATGCAGCTGTAAAGTGACAAAATGAAACGTACACAAAAAACATTATAGACCAACCAAATATATAAACTTTTACATTAAGCAAGAAGTGTATGATTGTGTTACCACCCTGGCTGTGCATGTGCTCCAAGCATTTATTATAAAAGCTGGGGTTCTGTGTGCTTTTGTAAAAGTTCCTAGTGCCTGGTGGCAGTACTGTTAAAACATCCTTAAGTGGCGTTCATCCCCACTGTGCCACTGCCATCACTCCAGCTTACTGTCTACGTTCAAACTCATGTTGTCTTACTCAGCAGGTACACGGTTTTAAAAGGAGTCAAGAGTTTCTTGGAGCTGCAAGTTTTAATGGTACACAACTGTGTTTATACAAAGAAATAATAATGCTGGATAATGGGATGCAGCTGCTCATCTCTGTTTAACGCTAAACCATCCAAATACCAGCTCTCGTGCAATGGGGAGTGTAAATAGGGAAGGGGTTACACAGAAAAGCCCAAACAGCTAGCAGGCTCCTGCTCTCTTTTTTAACATTTATACAAAAATGCAATTGGCTATGGTTTCCTGGAACCCTAGATGTTTTAGTGTACATCGACCAGGCACACACACATTGTTACAAATCAATTCCATTGAAAGATGGCTGTGATACAAGTGAAAGTGAAGTAACATAAATTCCCCCCACAGCTCCTCAATGTTCCGCCATCATTTTGGTTTGGCCTTCTCATCTTGCCTTATGTCCAATGCCCCCTTGCTAATGCTATTGCCCCACATCTTGATGTGCAGATGTGGCATTCTGTGCATCAAGGGAATATGTGTTATGCTGCTACTGTCTATGCGTCCTGTGCTTCCACTTGCTGTGTAGAGTTCTCTCTTTCTCTGCACGATTAATTGGAGCAGACGGATTGTAGAGAAAACACCATTTAGAAGAAAGATTGCTTGACTGCAGGTTTTCTGCGCTGTCTTGGCCCATTCCTGCAATACCTTTTCAGAGCCTCTACAAATGTATTTTTTTAAAATACAAAACCTGACACTGTGTTATGAAAGTGGCCTCTTTTCTACACAAACGGCAGGTGCACCCTTTCATAGGTTAAAAAGTGCGCTGATCGTGCAGAATGAGACTGCACTGGTGGCTCAGCAGCTGGTGCCGTAAATAGGAGCGTTGCCCAGCTGTGCAGTGAGGACCTGGACTGGTGAGCAAAAGTGACAGATTATACTCCAGTGAACCACTTCTGGAGTCCAAGAGAGTCTGGGTGCGATGTAGAAAAGTGTCCTTCCTTGAAGAAACACCACTGTTCTGTTTTACCACACAGCTCAGAATTAGGCCATGAGGTTGCTGCCTGCCGGTGATGACCGCAGGTTCTGATCAAATCCGTTTGTCCTGTAATGGAGCCTCAATGCAGTACATACAGGTTGTGCTTTCATATCACACACTTGTTGTAGCATGCTCACCTTTTTGTGGGGATTATATGGCTCATGTGCAATAACCAAAGTTGAAATGCATATTAAAAATGTGAGTGCCATGAATCGATCAGAAGATAGTTCAACATGTTAAACTCTTGATGCAGAGATGTGTGGCTCACATGACAGACCAGGGTACCAAATTCCGGTAAGATGGACTCTCTCTGACATTGATCAGCTTAAAATATAAAAACTTTGCTGATACATAGCTGCCAAGTTGCCCCAGGTTATGGGTCGTCACCTTGAGCCAGTCCTATTTTTTTACATTGTATGCTGGGACTGGTAGTTTCGTTTTTCCCATTGTGAGTATGGGCCTACAAGTCCCAGCATGAAGTGGAAAAACCCAGGCCTGGCTAAAGGTGTCACCCATGACATGGGTCCACTTGGCATTTATGGTGTGTTAGCAGCACCCACACTGCTACAGACAATGCACCTGCCCCAGAGAGTGGTAGGCATGCAAACGCGCATAGTATCAGTGCGGGGCAGGTTGGCAGCTGCCTATTGTGATCGCTGCCTCTGTGTCATGCCATGGCTAGCTCTGCAGATTTTCCCACTGTGCCTCTATGATGTCTTTTTACAGTACACGTGAGCGCTTCCCCACTTGGGGCCTTTGTGATGTAAAGCATTGTCTGTGCTTTCCCTCCCTAGGTGCAAGGTGGGAAGCGGCTTCACACCTGTGCTTTGAGGCCCACGGGTATGCGCATGTTTCGTGGCATCCCGGCGTCCACGGAACATTCGGCTATGCCAACATCTTAGAGATCATTTCTGGAACGCACGTGCACATTGCCTCATTTCAGTGCCTCTCTTTCCAGGTTAAAGGTGAAGGAGTTTACCCTAAGAAACACAGTCTGCACAGCAAAAGTGACGCTGGGGATAAAGAGGCTGGGATAAAGAGGCTGTGCTTCCAGGGTTTTCTAAACCGCCATGCCCCTTCCCAATTCCCGCCTTGAGCTCTCCCCCATAGCTCTGATTTGTAGATTCACCACCACCTATGAATCCTACCCAAGTTTCTGTGGTGTGGTGTTGCTGAGAGTAAGGCCTGCAGTGCCAAGTGGTGGCTGCGGATTCATGCCTCACCCATTCTCACCAGTCGTCAAACCTATCGGTAGCAGCTGTTGCAGTTAATAGTTTTCTGCCCAGTCATGCACGGGCAGTGATTCCCTCTCACGAGCACCCCCTCTCTGCCGCCACATGTGCTGATGTACGTGGTAGTTACTGTAGTCTGGTGGCTAGACCCGAGCGCTTCTCATGGGTACAAAGTGTTGTGGGACCAACCAGTCTAGCCATTTCCAGTAGGTGGAAATTACACAGTTTAACATTTGCTGCAAGTGAAGGTGCCCAGGAACATCAATTAGGCCCGGTATACTTATGCCTACCGGCTATTTATTTACAACCTTTTTATGCTGAGTCACCCTCGAGTTTAATGTTTGCTTCCCCCATCCCATAACTAAACTGACAATATTGATGTTTAAGACAGTCTCAATGGTCTTTTGAAAGACTTGTGACCCTGTGGGGCTGAGCGGCAAATCTGTAGTGTACCGGTCCTCCCGGCGTCCACGGAACATGACTGCGTGTATGTGGGTGTGTTACAGGGCCAGCGGAGAGTGGTCCTCTTTAATATGTTTACTCCACTGTTCCACGCAAAGCTCTGCTGTCAATTCACCTCTCCATTCTGACTAGCAGCACCCAGTATTATTCTATGACCGAGACCATTGAGATTCAGTCTGCACCACGCACATGATATTATATCTATGCGTGGTCCGTCTCTATACATACATGAACAGAAAATAGAATCCAATCGTGTGGCTACAGACACTACTAGCAAGCAGTGGGGAACACGACATCAGAAAGGCCCCAATCACTTACCTGCTGCGCACCCACTCGCTCCTCTTTTCCGTAATGGTGGGGGCCCGACAACACCAGCAAGTCCCAATCAATCACTGTCAGTGCGCGCGCATAGCCTGGAGGAGGGCATGCCAGATGTGCGCCCATGGGCCTAGCTGGCGCGGGGGAAGTGAATAAAGAAACATATGTTGCTAATTTGGGCCATGGGCATGGGCCAATTGCCCTGCCCTGCCTGAGGACCGAGGCAGCAACCTGCAGCAGTGCCAGTGCTAAAATACACGTGTAAAACATTCGTTTTCTAACATTATAAAAATGAATGTGCCTGGCCTGGCTTGCAGGAGCATTGCCGCAGACTGCTGGTGTGGCGCCCCCTAAAGTCTGACTGACGTCAGGCAGCTGCCTGACACAAAGACCACTGTGTGTTTCCTGCCAAAATTAGGAGCCCCTGGAAGTGATCCAGCTTGCAAGATGGTTTAATAGATGGGCAGCGCAGGGGTCAGGGCCAGCCAAGGAGACATACAGACATCTTTCTTTGGAAAATCTAAGGCCACATTTATTAATAAAAATGGTTACATTCAAAATAGCAAAGTAAACATGTCAAATAAGAAGTCATTATGGACAATTGTATATTGTAAACAGTATGGAAACAGAATGTAAAAGACAATGATTTATATAGGGTGTGGCAGGGGAGCGGCGGCCACTCCTCCTTGCCACATCCAACCGGGAGTGATGTCAGGGGACCAGAAACTCTTTAACCTCCACTGTCTACTTCCTGATCCCACTCTCACCTGCATGTTAGCACTCCCACACACCTTAAACTCAATTAAAATTTGCTGACAAATTGCAACAAAAATACAATGTTGTGCTTCAAAATAAATGTAATTTGCATAAAACTAAATGTCCTATACTTACCTTCAATATTTATCGAGGAGGAGGGGGCTATCTTTCGCAACAAAATGGCTGGACCACAAGCACCTCCTACGTGGCCTCCTGGGAATAGCCACAGTATTCCGGGAGGTATTATTGAGCGATCTCTATGTTAAATATGATAGGTCGACAAGGGTCTTCGCTCCTACAGCAGCAGCTGACCCTGTCCCAATACAATGTGGAGTACCCCAAGGTTCTTGTATCTCACCTACACTTTACAACATCGTTACCAAGCTCCTCTTTGACCGACTCGATGATCTGGGTGTCACATACACCAATTACGCTGATGACACTCAGATACTCATCACACTCACAAGGTGCTATGAGAGAGATGTTGCAGAGCTTAATGAAATCTACCTTGAAATTCAAGCATGGATGGCCACACACAGCCTCTGCTTGAACGATGACAAGACGGAACTTCTCATTATACGTTCTCAAGCCTGACTTAACAAATTGGATGCCAGGTATCAATCTTTTACAATTGACAGTAACATTATAAAAGTCTCTAAAGAAGTCAAAACATTGGGCGTGTATCTCGACTCTACACTATCGCTCAAAAAACAAATAAATGCTACTGTCACATCTATGGCTTATACAAACAAGCTAATCAATGCCTGTAGACCATTTCTCTCCACCACTAGTTGTCTCACATTGTCTAGAGCCTTGATATTATCAAAACTAGATTATTGCAATACTCTCTTCCCAGGATCTACCAACATCAACCTGAATAGACTCCAGGTCTTACAGAATAATGCACTTAGATGTGCCCTCAACCTCCCTCGCAAGGCCCACATCTCCACCCTCAGCAATGAAGTCCATTGATTACCCATCCGAGACAGAATTAAACTAAGATCCTGTGTCATCACACACAAATGTCTCTCTCTGACTGCCCCAAGATATCTAGCAGACAAATTCTCCAGGCATAGCACCTCTAGACCTACCAGAACACCTTACATGCACCTTCTGAACATCCCTAAATTCAATCGGACAACAGCTGGGGGTTCTAGCTTCCCAGTGCTAGCAGCGAAGTGTTGGAACTCACTTCCAATAACTGTCAGATATGCGGTATCATTCTGGTTATTCAGAGCCATGGTGAAAACCTGGCTCACTGCACAGTGAGAATAAGATTAGTTATTTGCATGCTAACATACATTGAATACTGTTTATCCATTGTAACCTATCAACCTGTACTTGACATGGACTTTACTGTAACCCGGTCCCTATGATACCCATACCACACTTCTATGTATCCTGTATATGCAACCTTCTGTATCCCATGTATCCTGTATGTGCAACCTTCTGTAACCTATGCCTTGCTTCAACCTTAATGCGCTCAGCTACCTGAGGGTTCGGCCGTGCTTTATAAATAAATAAACTAAACTGAACTAAACTTAATAAGGACTGGCATCCTCGTTTCTCAGCCCCTGCAGAAGAGGAGGTGGCATCCTCCTCAATTCTCCACAGCCAGGCCAAGAAGACATGGTGGGAAAGGCAGGGTAGGTGAGAGTGATTGTAAATGGGAATGGTAGTCAGGGGGAGCTGATGTAAGGTGACAGGGGGTGATGTTGCCACACTATTTTGTCTGCTTCTCTTTTGCTCCGTACTGTTTTTTTATATCTCAATTATTTATTTTTTTTTTTTTATTTATTTGTATATAATTGTATTACAATTTTTACAAATTCTGTCCAAATTTTTATATCCTTGTTTCCTGTTTTCCTTTGGGACTGTCCTGGAATTTTCTGTTCAATGGGATGTTTGAAAGCTCTCTGTTATTTCTTTTTCGTCCAGCTTCAATTTTTCCAAGAAGGTCGCTGTGGCCACCGTCAAAGATGCGGAATTGCCGCACATTAGCATATTCCACCAGGTTTCTTCATTTGCCGTATCTCAATTATAGCAGTATGTTAAAAAAAGGTACAAAACATTTTTCCTAGGGCATGAATAATTGGGATTCATCTCTCAGACTCTTGTTAAGGGCAGTATACAGCTTTCATTTTTCATTTTTGGCAAACGTTTTCCATATGGGGATGGGGGGATGGGGGAGCATATAGGCGATGAAGTGAGTAGCCAATGGAAGGTCAAAGTAGTGAGGGAGCTTATGGAAGGAAACACAGGAGCAACTGGAAGAAGAGAGCAGTAGTCTGTGGAAGGGGTACTGGAGACCCTGTGATTTTGGAAGGGATGAGCAGGTGGAAGGCAATAGCATGTTTCCCATTTGAACAAATTGAGTGAACCTGAGCAATTCACCTGATGTCAGCAAAACCTGGTGATGTGAACATGCTGTTTCCAGCTAGAGTATTACCCATAACATACAGCTCCAATAGTAGAAAAAGACAATTTAAAAAACATGTTAGATTTGTTGCACCCGTGACAGTGATTAACTACTCCCACCATAAGCTCCACACCCATGCTCCACCTAGCCGGGACCATCTGTCAGCCTTGTCCAAGAATTAGTTGTATTCAAATTATGGCTTTGTGGGCAAAGTCTGTCAAGGCGACAAATGTAGGTTATAGACACAAATATCTTGAAACAAAAATAACGTGTATGTCGAGTCTTATCTGAGTTGTGCTTAAAAAAGCCATTTAAACTACTGATATAGGTTAAATAGTTGGAAGAACACAGATTAAAGACAGCGCCAAATCCAGTTTTCTAAAGAAAAAAGTTTTTTTTATTCAAATTGCCCTTGTATGACACATGTTTCGGCTATATCCACTAGCCTTTCTCAAATCAGGGCCTTGTTACTGTATGTTCTCAAATATTTGTATTTAGTCAAGTTCACGGATAGATGGGTTCGATCCCCGCAGCATTTCCTTGATAAATGCTGCAGGGATCGAACCCATCTATCCGTGAATTTGAATATATATGGCGCTGTCTTTAATCTGAGTTCTTTGAACTACTTGCCCAAGAATTAATTTGGCTTAAATCTGCCTCGGAGTGCAATCCCAACAAGCATCTTTATCAGAAATTCAAGTAGTTTTGCGGGTAGATATGTCAACCCTGGTCCAAACAAACTCTGTTTCAAACCGGGCTTCTGCACCTTATAAAGCAGTCTAATAGACTAAAGAAGTTAAGGGCAAATTAAGGGATAATTGATTTTTCAGATCCAGGAAGACATTTTTTGCTGGATCACGAATCTGAGAAAAGTTTGGCCCCCCCTGATCACAAACCTGGCCCACCCAGATAAAAATTCCTGGAGCCGTGCCTGTTTCTTGCTCGCTTTCATGGTAGGACTGGGTCATAAAATTGACTCGGGCACCAATGAAAAAGTGGCCCACATTAGCTAATGGCAATTCATTCCTTTTGTGATCACTGTTTGAATAGTACCCTATGGGGAGTTTTTTTAATAAAACGTGATGTACATTTTATTCAGCAACACTGGTCAATACTACTAACCGCATAGTAAAGTAGCTCATCAAACTGGCCCACATTGGCCAAAAAGTGGGCCACTTTGACCCAACAAACTGGCCGACACCAGCATTTTGCTTTTTCGGTTCGGCCTCGGCCCTATTGCCCTCGAGCCTGCTCACTTGCTTATGGCTAATGTAAAAAAGCTGCATATTGTTAATATCAATGAGACTGGAGACGCTTTAACACAATCCTAGCTCCTTTTCCATCACTTTGCCCCTCTTTTACTTTATCATTTCTCTCTTTGTTCTATCCCTCTTTTTTATTGTAATCTCTTTTCTCCTCTGCACTCATTGATCTTGATCTTCCTTTCCTTATCGCCACTACTCACTACCACTCCACTTTCTTCCTTTCCACTTTTATACTTCTCGCTCTCCTTTTCTCCTTCCTTTTATTTTTTAGTTGATTGCCAATTTCTGTCACACCCTTCTCTTTTTCTTTCACATTTTCACTCTCTGGCTTTTTCTTCTCTTTCTCCTTTCTCTTGTTCGTCGGTTTTCTTTCCCTTCCCATTTCGGTTCTATGTCTTAACTTTTACTACCCCCTCTCTCTCACACATACTTCCCTCTACCTTCAGAACCATCCACTGCATAATATTCTCTCTCACAGCAACGTCTAGTACAATTTTGAATTGGACGGTGGTAAATGTTTCTCACAAATATGCAGGAGCCCGAACCTACCGATGGGGTATATGTAGGGTTCTCCCCTAAAACATTTTTAAAATAAGGAGATAAAATGGTGTATTTTACAGCACGTTATCTGTGAATAATTGTGTTAAAATCCATACACCTTGCAATTGATTTTAGAGCATAATACATTAAAAAATCCAATAGATGGAAGTCATCAACAGTGCACAGGAGCATTTTACAGTGCATTTTTATGATGCCTTTGCCCACAATATATGCTATTATAAACATATTTTCGTGCTGGCTGTGCCCATATATGTCAATGCTGACTCCACCAATATATACCAGTATTACCATATAAGAACATACTCCTGTTTTTTGTTTTGCTATTGAAAAATGTCTAGCCACTGTTATAAAACATATCCAGACTGGCTGCACCAATGTAGACAAGCATGGCCAAGTAAGAATACTCATCATGTTGGCTTTGCCATTGATGCCAGTAAGAATTGCCATGGCAAAGTAAAAAAGTACACCCAGACTGGTTGCACCAATGTAGGCCAGTATGGCCATGTAAGAACACTACATTTGACTTTCCCATTGATGCCTTCTGGAGCAAGAAGAAACTTAAGGGCGAGATGGAGTCTGCCAACCTTTATAGAACTGAGAATAGAAGGCAGTCGAAATTCTAAATATACGCAATCAACTAGAAGAAGTGAGTTAGACAAAAAAGATTTTTCAAGCATTTTCGCTCTAGTTTTAAGACACGCCCTGTGTGACGATAAGCCCAGATTTTAAAGCCATAAAGTATTACTGAGCACATCTTTGTTAAATACTGCTGAATTAAAGGAGCAGAGTTATAGCCAAGAATTCCTTTGGCAAATATGTTTATAGCCCCAGTTATTGGATGGGCCATATTTTTGACTTGCGATACATGATATTTCCATGTTAACCGCTCGTCAAAGATAAGCCCCAAATAATTATATACAGGAAGCAACTTGCTCAACATTTTGATTGTCAACAGTCAAAAGGCACCTATTGCAGTGTTTCCTTATTCCATGACTAACGAACAATAACTTTATTTTTGTTAATGTTGATGGTAAGATCATTCACATTCACATAGGTAGAGAGCTTATTCATAAGAGGTTGCAGGCCCCGTTTTGTGGCACTGAGCAAATTTAAGTCGTCCGCATACGCCAACCACGATTGCCCAGTCTGAGAGGAGTGCAGTTGGGACTGACAAGTGTATCTGATAGACCTGCTAATTAAAGATTAAAAAGATGGGGAGCTAGAATGCAACCTTGCTTTAACCAACCCTGGTTTCATAGAGTGGAGTAGTTGCACCAGAGTTGGAAGTTCTAATTCTAAGCAGATGAATGCAGTGCAATAATCATTTTAAGCAATCCCAGCGGAATCCCCCAATTCTATAACTTGTGCCATAGCCTCACCCTAGAGATGGTATAGAAAAAAGATAAAATCAATGAAAGAGGCATATGTTATTTGTTTATGGGTAACCCAGTTCTACTCAATAATATTAGCAAGGGTCGATGTGTTCATCAAAGTTCTGGCACCTTTCATAAACCCTGCCATGTAGATGGGAATCATGTTAGATTCATCAGACCCACAATGTCAATTCTAACAAAAGGTCCCTGGCAAAAATGTTAGCGGGTGCATCAAGCATTGCGATTATTCTATAATTTTTAGGGTCAGATCGAGAGCCCTTTTTATAGACTGGCACAATAACGCTTTCACCCCAGCTCAGGGGTACCAGGCTAATCAAACTGATGGCACTAAAAAGGTTAGTAGTTAACCCCACCAGTCAGGGTTAACCTTTATAAGGTCGTTAGAGGTAGCGCCTGCCCCCAGAGGCCGGGAACTCTTTAATGATCTTAATATGTTGGTCAAGCTGTTCAACGGTGTAGACCCAATGAGTGGAGCTCGGATCTTTTGAAAACGAGGCAGTCAGTATTATACCCAATGTGCAACTGATAACCTCCCCCAGCTTTCAAGGGTCACATTACAATGAATTGTTGGAAAGTTAGCCTGAGACCATTGCTCTCTACCAGAAGCGACAGTGGTCCCTGGTGTAGGCAGTATTAGCTAGATTCCTGCCACTTCTCTTTTTTCATCTGGTAACAATTGGGTTTCAGCCAAGCTTTATACACACGTTTATGCCTCTTAACCAAGCTAGCTACTAAGGGGACATCGAATGTAAAGCCTACAAAAAAGGGACGTTTTTCCTTAGTACGCTCTTTTATATGCATATTTTTCTAGCACCAGAACCTTGATTAATACATTGACCCTTGATAATATTACTGAGTATAACTGGGTATGAAATGTGAGGAGAGGCAGAGCGCAAAGGCACGCAGGATGGGGGAGGACTTGAAACACCAGCGGAAGGAAGGACTCCGGGATCAGGACCTTTGCAGAACGATCACGTGGCCGCTTTTGCTGCATTCAGCGAAATTGCCTAGAAAGCCACCAAGAATCAAGATGGCCGCGTACACAAAGCAGGCAAAGCATGGAGAAGGATTCAATCCCTTGATGTTTTTCTTTATTCTCGCGATATGTTTCCAAAATATGCTACGCCAAGTAGCACGTGGCATAAAAAGACGCAATTACTGCAAAACCCATTGGAGGGTGGCATCGCCAGGCTGCCTGGCAGAGCACCATCTGTTTACCTGTTTGCCAGTCTTCCCAGGGACCTCTGCGTGCTGGCGCCTGCACTCTTCCTTCTAGTAGCAGCTCCCTGTTTTCCCCCTTTAGCTTTGCATCTCTGCCTCCTCCTATCTGGGCTGGTTCTGGGAATCCAGGCCCTTCTCCTCTTTGGCCTGGTTTTCACCAGTAAAATCCTCGGGGCTAGTTCTGGTTCCTTCATACCAGTTTCTCTTGTGCTGAATACGTTCTGATTGCCCTCCTGGGTTTGTTCTGCCGCTCCTACTCCCTCCCTTCTGTGCTGGTTCTGGACGTCCCTTCACCATGTATATGTGCACTCTAAATTCTCAATTATATATTCCCACAGGATTATGTTGCTCTTTCTGCCACCATTTCCTATTATTTATAACCACCCCAAAACGGGATTACTGCCCCCATGTGTGATGTCAAAACACACTGTGACCAATAAATGCAAATCCACTGAAAAATCATTTTTTGAATTTGATGTTTCTGTATGGCTGCCACCGGACGCCATTAGCAACTATTTTTATTTCCAAATGCTGTTTTCCTTTGCTGTGAAGTCACAGCAGGGGATTGCAAAAGTGATACTCGACTCCTATGACATCACAGCAGGGGATACAGCAATTTCCCTGCCTGGTATTATTTTCCCTTTTAGGGTGGTGTGGGGACAGGGTAGAAGTATCCTGGGGCCTCATTACAAGTTTGGTGGCATTTACTGAGGAAATACCACCAAACTGGTTTACAAATTCCTCTAGTCACAATCACATTAAATCGTTCTGATTATGAGTGGTGGAATGGCAGTGTTGAGCCCAATTGATGAGGGTCGTAGGAGTTCAGAGGCCTCTCCTGGGCAGGGGAGGACTGGCAACATTTGGCCTGAAGGGCAAGTACAATTTTCTGGCACCTGGTGCAGTGGCCCCAGCCCACAATACAGCGTCACCGACTTCCCGAACAATTAACTTTAATACCAACCTTTCCCCCACCTGCTCATTGACATTCAGTGTTATGCAGCTGACACTCAGCTCTCTTTCAGGCTCCCCTCTGCCTCCTCTCCTCTCTCACTCATTCCTGACTGTCTATCAAAGATTCTGGATTGGTGCGCCTCCAACGATCTCTGCCTTAACGCCAGTAAGACAGTGATCGTTCTCATTGGGACCCCTGCTCCCGATGTCCCTTTCTCACTGTGGCTGCCATCCTTGGACCCTCTTCCTTCGTCTTCCTGTGAGGCAAAAAACCTTGAAGTTATCTTCAACTCCACTCTCTCCTTCTCTCTTCACATCATGGACCTTGCCAAGGAGGCCCACTTCCAGGTGCACCTCCTCAGAGGTATTCTTCCTTTTCTCACTTCCCCCAGAAGATCACTGTCTCCAGAGCACTGGTTCTCTCTAGGCTGTACTACGGCAACAGCCTCTTTCTCGATCTGCCTTCTTCTACTCTCTGCCCTTTGCAACTAATCCAGAACAGGACTGCAAGAATTATCCTTGGCTTCAAGACCAGGGACTGTATCTCTTCAGCCCTCAAATCGCTCTGCTGGCTCCCAGTGGTTGCACAGATCAATTTGAAGACACGCTGCATTGGCCACAAGGCTTTCCTGGGGCTGGGGCCTGCACTACATCCAACTCTCTTCCAAAATACCTTCCTTCTCGAACCCTTCGCTCAGCTACTTCAAATTCTCTAAGGGTCAGATGCTTCTCCAGGCAGAGAGTGGTGGGGTAGATTGTAATTGTAATTGGTTATTTATAATGCGCTTGATACCCAGATATTTCTAAGCGCGGACCCGGGGATCGAACCTGTGTTGCTCCGTGTCTCTTGCTTCCAAGCCAAGCATGTTGCTCCTGAGCTATCTTCCCGGCCCTCTGGGATCTCTCAACTCTGCTGGTGCCTCCCTATGGAAAGGCCTCCCTGCCCCTCTCAAACTTGAGCCGGGCCACCTGAAGTTCTGGAAGCAGCTCAAGACCTTCCATTAGTCCTTTGCTTTCTCTCTTTCACTCCATTGCTGACCTACCTGTTTGCTGCTGCGACCTTAGGCCTGTAACTGTAACCTCTACAGTCCCCTGCCTCCTTGCACTTACCCATAGCTGCTGCACCCTAGCTGCACTTACTCAGAGCAATGTTGCCCTGATTGCACTGGCCCCACCCCCTCCCTGACACACTCCCCTCTCCCTTCCCCCTGCACTTATCGTTGTTGCACTTGCACGATCTGAATGACACACGCCCTAGTAAAATCATTTGTCTTGTCCTCCCTCTGTCTTCCTTCCATTATCTTGTCACGCCTAGAAACACTTATGTACAGGCGCATTATAAATGACATATCATATCATATCATATTTGTGCTTGTAAATACTGCAGAAAAATATGTAGCATCCTTGAGATTGCACAGCTGACACCACATGTTTACTAGCAAGCGAGGGAAAAGATCTAAAATGAAACTAGAAGCACCAGGCCTAGGGTCAATCACCTCTGCATTATCGTTAGAAAGAGCTAAAGATTCTATTGGATTTCAAATCAAATACTGTAAGGACAGATTTATGTTTATCGGGTTCCATACTAATCTGTTATGCCTGTCATTCATTTCTATTTTCAATTCAAGCCATATTTTCAGTAACTAAATCCTAGTCAAGCTCAATCAACAGTGGGAAATTATCACGTTCCTCTCTTCGGATTACAATAAGATCAAGTTTGCGCTGAAACACATTTGATTACCAAAAGGCATAATCAAAAGTAGTGGCTGAACGTCCAGACACTCTGGTATAATTATCAGGATGATCGCACGGACAACGACCATTCATTCATTATTTATTTATTTATTCATTCACATTTGTTAAGTGCACAGCAGCCCGTAAGCATTGTGGCGCTGGTTACAGTGGTTACTCAAATCTTAGTTACATAGAACACACAGTAGGTGCAGTGGAGAAGATGCGCTTGTTGCCGTGGAGTGACATTGCCTAGTTACATACAATAATATGCCATAGAAATTAGCATACTGGCATGGCAATCCAAGTTGCGGGACGTGGTGTGCAGAAGGTGGGTGAGTAGTGGGGATGGATACTTAGTTGAAGAGGGCAGTTTTTAGGTTTTTTCGGAAGGCATGGAGAGATGTTTCAGCTCTGAGGTCGGCGGGGAGTGTGTTCCATAGCTTGGGGGCAAGATGTGGGAAGCCTATTCCTCCTGCCTTAGCCCTGTTAATTCGGGGCACTGTAAGTTTGTTGGTGTACCCATGTCTGATGGGCCTTGTTGATAGGGTTCTGGAAAGTGTGTCTGATAGGTATGAGGGTGCAGAAAGATTTATGCATTTGTAGGTGGTGGAGAGAATTTTAAAATGGATATGGTCTTTGACTGGGAGCCAGTGGGCTGATTTTCTTGCTTGTGCAATGTGTTCTCTTTTGGGTATACTGAGAGCTGCTCTAAGTGCGTTGTTTTGGGTGGTTTGGAGTCTGGCTAGGTTTTTTTTAGATGTGCCAGCTAGGAGGGCATTGCAGTAGCTGAATTTGGCTCCTATGGTGGCTCAGGCAATAGAGAGGCAGTTGTCTTTGGTTAGAAAAGGCTTTATAGCATTGATCAGTTTGGTGCTCAATGCGGAGGCTGAGACTATGGCGCTAACTTGTTTGTCCATGGATAGTGTGGCATCTATGTGGACTCCGAGCGTTTTGACCGAGGAGAGAACTGGGATGACACAACTGTCGACATGGAAGTTGGGATATGTATCACCTAGTTTGGCTAACATAGACTTTTGACCAAGAATGAGGATTTCAGTTTTATCCCCATTGAGGCAAAGCCTTGCATCGTAGAGTAGATTTGCTGAAGGGTTGCAGCGTCTTGGTGGTAAATCCCTGTGAGGGGAAGGAGCACCTGGGTATCATCAGCATAGTTTGTATATGTGATCCCAAGTGCATCCAGTTTATCAAAGAGGGGCTTTGCAAATAGATTGTACAGAGTGGGGGCTGTACAAGAGCACTGGGGGACACCACAGTGGATGATGGTAGGTTCTGCGTTGGCTATGTTGGACAACACTTTCATAGCTCTGCCTTCTAAGAAGGAAGTGACCCATGTTGCTGCGTGATTAGAGAAGTGTGCAGCATGCGTGAGATGCTTGGTGAGGGTGTTGTGATCCACCAGATCAAACGCTGCTGAGAGGTCAAGGAGCAGGAAAAGGGCAGGCTTGCCCTTGTCTAGGATATTGATGATTTGGTTTTTTAAATCTAATAGGGCGGTTTCAGTTCCGTGTCCTTTGCGTAACCCCGACTGTCTCTTACCTAAAAGCGAGTTAGTTTCGAGGTACAGTTGGATTTGTCTGTGAGCGGCCTTGTCAAGTATTTTGAGGAGAAATGGGATGGTAGTTATGGGTCGATAGTTGTTAGGTTAAGAGGGGTCTAAGGTTGGCTTTTTTAGGAGTGGGGGCTATCTGGGACTAGGCCCGTTTTGAATGAGGCGTTGATGAAGAGAGTAAGGAGAGGCGCTAGTTGCTCAGCAGCATTCTTTGATGATTTTATGTGGGCAGCTGTCGCCCTTGCATTGTGAGGGTTTGAGATGTTTGAGGATGTCTTTTACATCTACTTCAGTGATTCCAGTAAAAGAGAATTTGGGAAGGTTGCTCTTTATGGGTGTGGGCCAGTTATGCTTCTGATCAGTCTCTTTAGGCAAGGCTTTGTATTGGTCTGAAATTTTTGTATTGGAGGAGATCTATTTTTTTTAACATAGCGGATTGTGTGCTGTTGCACCAGGTCTCATCTTTAACAATCTCGTCGGTGCATATGGGAGGTACTGTTAGTTCTTTAAAGATAGTAAAGAGTTCTTTCGTTTGGGAGTTAGCAGAGGCAATCCGGTTGTTGTAGGCGTCCGATTTAGCATTGAATATGGAGTCTTTGTATTTCTTGCAGATGGCAAGGAAGTTAGCTTTGGTGACGTCACATGGGTTGGTCTGCCATTTTTTTTGCGCCTGGTGTTTAGAGTTGCGCATGTTTTGGAGCTCTTCGGTGAACCAGGAGTTTGAGTGGAAGGATTTTTTCTCTTTTTTTACTTTCTAATGGAGCGACAGTGTTGATGGCATTGGTGAGTGTATTCTTGAAAAATTCTGCTAGATGTTGGGGTCTAATGAGATTGGCGGTGCTAGGCATGGAAGGTTAAGACAAGCACTGACGTTCTCAGCAGTGAGTTTTTTCGCACTTCTAGCTAAGGTAGCAGGTGCAGGTATAGTAGATTTAGTACAAGGTGTGGAGGGGATCGTGAAATGTGGGCAGTTGTGATCTGTCCAAGGGAGGCAGATATTACATACAAGGGCTGTATCGGAGTTCATCATACACATACCCTCTGATGCAATCACTCATGCCCATTTCTGACCCTGCTGATTCACAGATAACTGTTAGAAGGTCAACTCAGGCACAAAAGGAGGGCAACATGTATAGGTGGGAATTCTGGCATTAAAATCACTGACTAATAGTATTTCATGTCAACCAGCATGAGAGGAAATCAGATGTATTACCTTAGTGATCAAGTCCAATATATTTTTATGATCTGGAGGATCGTAAACATTGATGACCAACAGACCTACTGTTCCATCTTTGGCCGAAACGCACGTAACTAAACCAGCTAAAATATACTCATTGGAATTCATGGGGTGCAGCCTTCCTGACATTGCTGCTTGTCAGTGTTGAACTACCATCTTGCACAACTCTGCCTTGCCCTGTCTAAGTATGGTTTTCCTATGCATTGTGGTACCTGAAGTTCAATGTCTGTACATGTGGGGTTATGCATTTCTGTTATGCCCTGATGTTGTCATGCTGGGCTTTGTCAGGTGGTGTAGAACTTTGTATGTGTTGTGTCAGAAGTCTTTCATGCATAGGACTGTGGCATGGATGGATCACATAAGAATTAAATAAGCGAACCTCCCCTCCTAGTGATCGTTACCCATTTCTCTTGTGAACTCTGTAAGAGTAGTTTGATGGTGTTTCTACTTACCAAGGATCTAGGTCAGTTGCTCTCTGTAGATCACCATTTATACTGGACAGGTACTGTGATGCAGGATCCTGGCATTATCGGTCAAACCTAGGAAATGGGCACAGCAGTGGGTCCTGATATGGTCTGCTGGGGAGATATGTGATTATTTTGTTCACGAAAATTTTAAATCCGAAAAGTATGAATTTGAAATTTTTGTAAAGGAAATAATCACGCACATTGCCACCACCCGCCATCCTCCCGCCCGCTCCCTTAACCTTAATACTACCATACTTACCTCCGGCACCCAACTTACCTGTTCTCCTTCACTGCTACGCTCACCCTGCGACGTGAGTGCCACCTCCCCATTTAGAGGCAGAAACTTCCGCCGCACTTCTACAAACAAAGAGCCAACCCAATCATAAAGGTAAAACAGGAACATTTAAGAGATATGCCTCCTTTGTCTTTTGTAATAACTTGTGCTGAGGGAAGGCTACAATCTCAAGAAGGGTATGAATGTTATTCAGTAGCAACCCAAACCGTGAAGCATAACAGTAAAAAAAAAAAGAATGTCCAATCATGATACTATTAACATCTATACATAATAATTAAGCACACCATATGCAATAATAATAGAAAAACACTACACAAAACCAACCCCTGCGGAAAGAACACAGAATATGCAGGAATAGATAGATGCAGCACTGTGGGTAATATATCAGGGGTGAAAAGGCAGGTATAAACCACAACGTTAGTAAAAAAGGATTTTTACTGGTGCAAAACGGATTAAAGGTGACCTAACCAGTCTCTAGAGCCCAAAATTGGAGCAAGGGGGCAGCGAATAATTAGTAGTACCCGAGGCATGACCAAGCCGGTCATCGGAGCAGATACATTTGTCGATGGCTTAGTAAACAGAGGGCTTTAAGGGCCATGTCCGGTGGCCTGGTCCGAACGATTGCTGCCAGATAAGTGGGAGGAGGTGCCGCCCGACATCTGGGATGGAATCTGTGAAGGCAACATGAAGTAAGACACAGACAACAGATTCACTTTTCTAAAATAAAGTAGTTTATTTCGTAAATGACAGGATGAAGTAAGGCCTACCCTGCCCTGTGCTAAGGTGGGATTTCCCTACCTAAAGAAACTAAGGATAGTGTGTGTCATTAATTTAATTTCAACTCAACATTCTGTCTGTGTCCAAACCTATGCTTGCCCTCACAACTAAAGATATGCAATGTGTAGGGATGTCAGCAACCGGTAAACAGTGTTCAGAATACATTTCTGAGCTTCTGGCTTGCTTTCTAGCTTCCCCTTCCCCAAGTTCAAAAAAGTTCCACAAAAAGACTTTGGAATTCCCTTCCCCAAGTTCAACACAGTTCCAACAGGCCTCTGGGTTTCCTTCCCCAAGTTCAACACAGTTCAAAAAGGCCTTTGGGTTCCCTTCCACAAGTTCAACATAGTTCCAAAAGGCCTCAGGGTTCCTTTCCCCAAGTGCAAAACAGTTCCAAAAAGGCCTCAGGGTTTCCCTCCGCAAGTTCAACACAGTTCCAAAAGGCCTCAGGGTTACCTTCCGCAAGAGCAACACAATTCACAAAGTCTCTGGGTTCCTTTCCCCAAAAAGACAGCTCTTCTAGTTACAAAATCACAGTCAATTCAACTTTCTCAGCTTTCAATAATGATTCCAAATCCAATCTGTAGCTTTTCAGGCTTTTCACCAATTTACATAGCTTGCTCCTTTCTTTAATCGCTTTAACACTTGTTGGGCAAAACAGTTTCAGTATCTTGATTTCTCCTGATTCTCTCCAAGTAAGGGGTTACTAGGTCCAGGCGCAGTTGTCAGAACTCACGGTCCACCCATTACAGGTCACGCAACTGATAACCCTTGGCACGTTGTGATGTTCAGATTTTCCGGGGTTCTTTTCACAAAAAGGGCTCACTCTGTCTAGGCGCAGATGTTTGACCACACGGTCCACCCACTACAGGAAGTGCAACCAATAGACCAGGGCACCTGCCTACCCACTTGTGTTTTCTCTCTTATAAACTTGTGCTATTTGTTAACATCCAATTATACGTCTCTTTTACGTCTCTATGTTTTACCGTAACATATTTTCGATTCCTTAGGTTTCTCTGAGCTTATTTCATATTCTCCTTGCCCATCTGGTATTTCATACCACCCTTCAGGCCTTACGGCCAACACAGGTTTTCTCCTCTTTAAACCAGTGTTTTCAATTCATTCACTTCACAGTCAATTCTGTTTCTGATCGGCAGTCTCTTGATTCTGCTACAACGTGACTTTCACACAGTTCACTTTGTGGTGCATCTTTCTTGTCACCACCTTGCTTTCAGACTATCCAACAGTGTTTATCATTTGTTTTTCACTTGCTTCATAAGTTCTCATTACTGGCTTTCACTTGGCTCATACTTTCGCTTTATCCATCAATGCTCTTTACTTGTGTTCACTGTTTTCGAAAATGCACATCACTTTCTTATCACTTGTGCAATATTTTCATATACTCTGCATATCTTTTCCTTAGTTTGGTATTCAATATTTCATAAAGTACTTTGCAGCTTGTTCGGCATTCAATAACCTTCCCTTCAGTCTCCAGACCCATTTATTACAAGTCTTCATCTGATCAATAACTTACTTTGCCCAAACCCAGACCCTGGAGCAGCCCAACATGAATGTTCCCTCTCTGTCACTCACTGGTACATGACCGCTCCTCATGGTGCATTTGGTTTCTTCTCCTGCGGTCTTTCACTCCCCCTTCAATTGCAGAGAGATCCGACGAGGAGCTCTCGCCTCTTCCGAACCTTGTTCCTGCTGTTGGCGGCTTCTTGGAGCCTTCTGTGTCCCCCGGCTCTGGCTGGGGACACACAACACAGGAATCTGCAGGGCTCTCGACCCTCTCCTGGCCATTCAGGTTTGGCCATCTTTATTGCTCTCCTACAGCACTCACCATCCTTTTCACCAACCTCTCCTTATCTGCACCTGTAGCCCCTCAATTGTCTGCAGGTGCAAGTCCTTTGCCTGACCACAATACCTTTATTAGTGGTACATGGCTGTCCATGGTAGTGGTGTTTCAAAGTCCTCTTCCTCGTCTCAGTACCAAAGTGGTGAGCACAAATGGAAGTGTGCATTACTCCCAGTTGCCTCTTCCTCGTCCCTGTCTTAAGTGTGTGTGTGTGTGTGTGTGTGTGTGTAAAGGGGAAGACTGGTAATGACCTACAAAGGTCCTACTGGTAATGACCTGCATTCTGACAATGTCTTGTGTTTACAAGAGGAGGTGGATTTGGATTTACCCTGCTCATATAAGGAGGGGAACTCCTTATTATTCTCTTCCTTGTTCCCCTATGCTCATCGAATGTCATTTTGAAAGGAAGAAAAGGATAGTGTTTGACAGTACCCCCTAGGACTGAAAGTTCATTGTGAAATGGGAATGGGGATTACTGTGTCTCACTTAAGGACATCCCCTCTTCATTCCCCAACTCTCCTCCACCCAGGTGATCCTCCCTCACATATCCACCCCCAGCGTCTGAATCCAAAAGCGATGGCCTTTCCCTGAGCAGAGCATATCGGGTAAAAAGATGCCCTCAGGTTTCTCACAAATCAGGCCGCTGATCGCCATAGAGCAGCCTTCTTGAGCCTGAGCCGGCCTTACCCGAATGAGTGGACTGAACAAAGATTGCGTATGGCCCATGCTGATGAGATGCAGAGGATGTGTAGCCCTATTGTGGGGCAGCTCACCCAGAGCTGGTGGCCTGGATCCTGTGAGTGAATCTTCCCCCCTCCCGGCGGAATTCCATCAGCGCCATTCACCCATGATCCTGTGGGGCTTTGCTTCACCCAAAGTCCCAGGGAAGGGTTGCCATCGGGACTCTGCTGAGAAGCATGTACATGGGGAGCACCCCAGTTGTCCAGAGAAGAGCACCCATCAGCCTCTGATCGCATCCAGCTGGTGCTCCTGGAGGCCATGGCAGAAAACACTGGAGGGCAGTGGAGGCGGAGCAGGCCCTGAGAAGCAGAGCAGCACCAGAGTTCCTCGAGGAGAAAGGCAACAGTGTGACACAGTGCGGCATCGCGCTCTGGCCTAGACTCAGTGCCCCGGTGCCTGGAGGTCTGTCCAGGCAGTCTGCCCCCCGAGAATCCGGCTTTGGTTGGTGGTCTTCCTATGGTTGCCCCTGGAGATCTTGTATAGAGACTGGGGATTTCAGGGGGCAGCGCTAGTGCCTGGTCCCCTGAGCTACAGTGTGGAGAGGATCCTGTGGCAGCTACTTGCATCTTGATTAGATAGAAACCTGCAACTGGCATGATCCATTAGGTCTGACAAATTATCATGGCTAGAAAGACCCCCAGGCAGAGGTGCCGGTGCGTGTGTCAGGCTCGGGGGAGGCGGTAGGAGATCCAGCAGTGATGACCATCAGGGCAGATCTTCATCAGATGCTCACAGACATCAAAAAGGAATTCCAGGGTGCAGTGGGGGAACTCACCCAGACAGTGACAGAGACTGATAAATGAGTCAGGGATGCTGAGTCTCGTATCGAGGAGCTAGAAATGGAACCTATGAGTACGCTTATGATTTGTCACAGCTAATGGGCAGGGTGGAGGAGCTCGAATCAGCCAGCGAACGGCTACATATGCGGCTGGAGGACCAGTCAAACCGGTCCAGGAGGAATAATATTCGGCTGAGGGGTGTCCCATCGCAATTTCCTGATTCTGACTTGGTATCCTATGTCGGTGCACCATTCAGAGACCTGCTTCAGTGGCCGGCGGACAAGGAGCTGGAACTTGACCGCACTTATAGGGTGTTCTCCACAGTGCAGATTCGGAACAACTGGTCACCCGTTGTCCTGACCAGGATTCATTTTTACAGGATCAAGGAAATGATCATGCAGGCCGCCCATACCTGCCCGAGATTTAAGTTCAGGGGTGCTAGGATTTTGCTGCTCCAGGACTTGGCTCCGTCTACCCTGACCAAGAGACGTTCACTAAGAGACTTTACACAGTGGATGAGGAGCAATAATATACAGTACCGCTGGGGGTTACCGTTTGGAGTCATCTTCACCTTCCTGTTTCATGCTTCATGTTTCACTCTGCCCATTTGGTACTCTTAAAAAGAGCCTTTGGGTTTTTTGTGCTGGATCTGTGCCCTCACCTGGTTCTGGTGTTCTTGTGAAGACTTTAGCTCTCGGTTGCAAGGATCCCGGTCTGATATGGCCCTGGTCTGTGCCTCAAGATGGCCCTGAGGTGATGGTGGGCTGTTTCTTGGGGGGAGAGGGAATGTAGGGGTTGGGGAATGTAGATGGGGTTTTTGGTTTGGGGGGATTTACGTATAGCTCAATTGTTTTATTTTTTGAGTGCTTGGAGGTGCTTGAATGGTTGAAATTTAATATGGAGTTGAGAATGAGATCTTTCCAATTTTGAGGTTATGAAGGGGGCCGCTCAGTATAGGTTAGCGTCCCTCAATTTGCAGGGTCTGAATTCCCTGGTTAAGTGGAGGTCGAGGCTGAGGAGACTCCAGATGTCAGAGATCACAATGGCCATGCTTAGGGGACTCATCTGCTTCCCTCGATGAGTCCCGTATGAGGTACAGATCCTTTCCTGGGCAGTATTTTGCTTTAGCCAGAGTCAACAGAAGGGGGGTGGCCATTTTGATAGCAAGAGAGGTTCCATTTTAACTGAGAGAAAGAGAGATACATTCTGGTGAAGGGTACTCTAATTAATCTCCCAGTGACTCTGGGCTCCATGTACCTCCCTAATGACAACCAATATGGCTACTTGGTCACCTTACTCCCGATCTTGGCAGGCTTCGCTGAGGTTGGGCTGCTATTGGGAGGGGACTTCAATTTGGCCCCAGGACCATCAGTGGATAAGTCCTTGTCCCCGGCTCTGGGGGATTACAAACGCACCCTGGGTTTGATGAGGTTTTTGTGGAAGCTGAATGTGGTTGACCTATAGAGGTTTCTCCATGAGGGGGAAGAGGAATTCACATTCTATTTGCACGTTCATAAAACTTTCTCACGCATCGACCTCCAAGAATAGCTGCATTTGTTTTCATTCACAGGAATCCAGAGAAACATCACACGGTTTTGTTCTATTAAAACACCACCCTGTCTGTATATTTCATTTTTAAAACCATCAAATGAGGCCATCCCTCCCAGAAAGGCATTGTTTCATCAGTAAAGTCCATGAAAAGCAAAAGAATTCTGCTTCAAGTCCACACGGCTTGGATTTACTTTTTGAAATAAACCAACACACGCAAAGGAAGCTTTGTGTGGGGAAAAAACACATTTTGTGAAAGGATCGTGAGAAAAAAAACACATGTAAATCTGTTGTTGCAAAGCAGAAAATTACATTGGGAAAGCTAAATGTGAAATAATACTATAGCTCGCACAGAAACACAATTGTACATGTGGGAAGAGGGGCTGCAAAGATATGTATTGTGCTCTGTCCCCTCCCCAAAAGAAAAATCATCCTGTCTGAGGCCCAGGAATTTTTGTCAAATCAGTTTGGCAGCAAGGCCAATGTCACACCTCCCCGTGAACTGATACTGCAAGGGCAGGGGCCCTGTTCTTATGGACCTGACAAGTGTGATAATTACAGGTTGTCCCAGACTGCCAGGCAGAACGGCTCCCACGGACAAAGGATGGGGGTGAAGCCCTGAGTTTTGCCTCGGGAGTGATTTCCTCTACATTAAAACTGGAGGACTTCAAAGGGGAGTCATGGAAACCCTTGTGCAAGCTGACCCAGGGGAGACAATTTGGATTGTAGAGGTGGCAGCGCTGCCCACATCTTTTGCTGCACCACCCACATCTTTGGCAAATCCACCTCATTCGAATGCAGGACATTTATACTTTAAGACACTTTTCCCCGCAATATGAATAAGCAGTAATGGGATATTATGACAGTGTTAATGTGATTTGAACAAGCACAATCAGACTAGGTGCATCTTTCTGGCACGTGGTGAACTGAAATGGCAGGAAAAATGCAATTCGGGGCGAAGCATAAATGGCACAGATATTAAACTATTATGCATATGTGTAATCATTTGCTGAATTTTAGATAAACGTTGCTCCTGAAAACAACAAAATTGTGCCCAGGGAGGAGGCAACATCGTACAGAATTGGCATTCGAACCAGCATATTTCTTGTGAAATATGGGATCTGCCTATCTGATTTTTATGATGGTGACTATTGTCAATATGAAGTTTTGTTCCATAACCGATTTTTGTGAAAAATAGGCTTGTGAGACAAAGGGAGTCATAAAAATGCACACACCTAAGGTGAGGTCGCTTCCCTTGGACCTATCAGCCCAGAGTGAGGAGGCGACTCCCAACAGCCTGGCCTATCCCATTCAGGGGGTAAGTCCAGGATACTTCCGACCATATTGTAAAATTCTCTGATGTCATTCTGGCTATATAAGGGATAGACAGGGAGGCACAGGGATATTCAACATTAAAAATTCACCCTTCAAGATTCCAAGACTCAAGATCCAGATCCAGGCAGAACCACCTATCCAGACCCAGGCATACCCAATAATCCAGGGAGAAAGGAGGAAAAGCCACTGATCCCCTTTAGGAGAATCCAGTGACCATACCTTTTGCCCAGCTGACCCATCCCGCTGTCCACAGTGACCAGACTTTGCCCAGCTGCTCTCCCCAGGAGGGTCCAGCTGACTCAGTAACCAGGTATCTTGAACCCGCTGCCTGTGACCAGATTCTTGGCCTGACCATCTAGAGACCCTGCTGGCTGTCCAAATTACAAACCCAAGTTTGCCTTGTAAGTATCCCATCACCCAGTACCCAAAAACTGCATATCCCCCTATTTTTCCTACCATAAAAACCCTAGTCATTTTCCAAATTGCCAGTATCCTCTGTTCACCTTTTCCCTAGAATAATCTGTTTAGTCTATATCTGTGAGCATATTGCTTTTCTATTTCCTTTGGTTACCTGTGTTAATCCCTAGTATCATTTGGATTACATTAATTAATTTCCCATTGAAAGTACACATTCATTATTCTTGCACTTCCAAAGTAACAATTTTGTCGAGTGTTTTTACTAATTATAGTCTTTAAAATATAGTCTCAGTAGAACTAATCATTGTGCTAACAAAACCGATTAGGCCCGTGTAGTTTGCTTTCTTTAAAAATCTGATTTGCATTTCCCATAATCAAACCCATATCATCATCCCATAAGAGACATCCCTTCCCCTTAGTATCCTATCTGGTTCTGTGTCTTTGTTTGCCATCCCAAAACAGATTTCCAATTTTCATTGCTAAGCCCATTTTCTTAGCTGTTTGCCAATTTAAAGCCTGTGTGAAATAAGAAATTGCAATTTTTCTGTATGTGATTTTTGTTGCATTGTTTTCCTCCCCAAAATCCATGTTCTCACCTGTGTTCATGTTGCTTTAGTACCCTGCTCGGTAGCCTGTCAGCTTCCTTGTCTCGTTAGTGCAGCCACATGAATGTCTGTCCAAGCTATTTTACCGCAAGTGTAACTGATCCATAAGTAGCCAGTGAAATCTGAGTCTGCCATTTTGCTCATTTTGAAGGTTTTCATTTTTCTGGGGTGGTGGGTCGAATTTAAAAACTGATTTTTCCCTCTTCTTGCTGACTCTTTGCCACTGCTTTCCATCCACACAGAATTTAGCTAGCTGGTGTTTGGGGGAGTTTTGCAGGGGGAGTGCATAACATATGTGCCATCTATGATTGTGAAAACAGTGATTTTGCTTCCATTTCTATTTAGTAGATGGTGTCAGAAAGTTGGAATCATTGTATTATAACAATTTGCATTATTTTGTCACCACACTGGTGATTGCTGCCCTAAAATTTGTTTTGCTCTGATTTTTCATTTGAATTCTAAAAACAAATAAATATTTCTTTGTTGCATACCGGCCTGGTTCATGGTCCACTGCGACACGGGGTGTTTGTTAAGGTGGATGTGAGACGGGTTGTTTGCCTCTTCAAGAAAGAATCCATGATTCAAATATAAATAAAAGTTGTGTTTTATTGTGCAGCACCTTCAGTTTCAGTGGAGGAAGTCTCTGGCTGTAGTGTGCTGTGTCGTAAAATCTGTTACAATGCAAATAAATACTTTGGGGGCTTGTGCTCCTGAGCCTTCAAAACTATGTGGCAGCAGCCAACATTTCCTGAATTTTCTCTTGGAAGGAAGCAGAGGGAGGGGCCCTTTGGGCAGGAATAGAGAAACCAGTGAACTTCCACACATGGTAGCTTCGGATCAGGTATACGGAGGTCCTCACTTGCAGTCCACCAGAACTTCATAATCTTACTGGGATAGAGCAGTCAGGCAGAGGGGGGTGCGGGATGGGTTAAGTCCCCTGTCTACGATCCTTACTAACCTGCCTTGTGCCCCAGGATTGGAGAGCGGTGCATTTACACAATTCACTGGGGACGCATGGCAATTTGCACCAACTATATCAGGATGGGTCCCCACTGACATTTGAGGAGTGCAAGGCAGCATTTCAGCTATCTGAAACTGTGATCCTGATGAGGCAGCAATTTGATGTTGAGCCGGTTTGAGTGTTTTGGTATACACTGGGTCAGGTTGATGCATGATACAATGCTTCCAGCAGTTTGAGACTACGTTCAGCAAGTTGTTTTTAGCCAAGTAGTGATGGGCTTGGCTAGGAATACAGTGGTGTTAAACTGATGCCCACTGCGGATCGAAGAGATGCTCAATGAAAGTGGATTGTGAGGGCCACCAGGGTTGGTTTGATAGTCAGTTAGACAGTGAAGATGCTGGTTACTGGATGCATAGTTCGTGTCAAGCAGTTTGGTGTGGTGCCTGAAGGCCGCAATTCAATGAAGACCTCAGGGTCTGGTCGACTGTCAATTTAGATCAGTCGAACAATGCAGGTGAAGTGATGGGTTCTTGTTTAAGCTGAGGCAACAATGTGCTCCTTGGGCATGGTTCGAAAGGTACAACACCGTGGTTCATAGATCAGGTGAATGCCAAAGGCAGAACCAATGGATCCTGTTGGTTCAACTAGGTTGTACAAGCTCTACTCATGGCTCAAATTGGTTCGAAGGTGAGCATACAGGGATCCTGGTTGTCTTGACTATCAGGCTGCTCTGAATTCCTATCCAGGGTTTAAATGCTCAGATGGGTGCTAGTTATCAGGCTTCCAAACACAGGCAATATTGGCATACAACTGCAGTGGTCCTTCAGCATGGTGAGGTCCTGGGTACCATTGTGGCTGGCAGAGAGGCAGGTCCTGTCCCAGCAGCAGTTCACCCAAATGTGCATTGGGGATGGTTAGGGGACAGAGCTTTCCTCTGCCTTGGACACTTCATCGACTTTCGGATGGGCTGCATCCCCAACAGAGGTCCCATGAATTCACCCTCAGGTTTTTGCTCAAGACTGAATCAAACAAGGAGTGGAATACCCCTTCTTTTAAAGGCACAAATCTGCAGGTGTTTGGACAAAAGCAGACCTGCATTTGGGGTTCAATCCCTGTTCTTGAAACAAGTGGACTTTGCTCGCTGACATCACACCCGAAGTGCTTTGTTCTAAAGGAAGTGGAGGAACCAGGACGAAAAGATAGAAGAAAGGAGAAACAAGATGGTGGAACATTCCTACAGCTGTAAGGAACTCCATCTGTCTACACTAACCCCATACCTTTCACTTCTCAGTAGAATCAAAGGACCTTTTGGTATGCAGCACCCTGGTGTGGGGCTACTCCTTTTGTGAATGGGTGTGCCCTTTGATTCCTTTTCCCAGGACAGCTTCCTGTGGAGTTGTTGTCTGATTGGGAATGGTGTTATCTATCTTGACAAAAGGAACAAAGAGAGGCAACCCCCAGGGTTACAACCTGCCTTGAGGGGAATACAAATAATCTTTTGACATCTGAACTGACCTCAAAGGGCAGGCACATGTGTGGTACCAAATGGATGTGGCTCAGATAAATATGAGAGAAGGAACTGTTACATACCTGTAACTCCTCTTCTCCATCATTGGTATCTTTCATGGATTCACATTCTCATGAATATTCCCTGTTGTCAGGCTGGGAATCTTCACTAATATTCAAGCAGTTTGCTTTAACGCTTAAAAAATTGCAGACCACTTATATAGCCTACTTGCTGATATACCTGGGGTTGCTCAGACTTTCATTCCCTCATAGGTACAGCTAACTGCAAAATGTTGTGCAGACTGGTGAAACAGTGAGGAATTGTATAAGGGACAAAGCTTCGCCAAGCCACAAACCCACAAACAAATGTTGACTTTTCCTGAAATCTGGGGAAAGGGGTGGGGTGTCCAAATGTCATGTAGCCAGTAATGTCCAGAGGGTCCTAACAGGTGACTGCGGAATATGTGGTGCAGATTGGTGAAACAGTGTGGAATTGTATAGGGAACATACACAAAGTCACAAACCCACAAACGCTGAGACTTTTGCTGAAATCTGGAGAAATGGGTGGGGTGTTCAAATATCATGTAGCCAGTAATGTCTGGAGGGTCCTAACAGGTGACTGTGCAAAGTTTGGTGCAGATTGGTGAAACAGTTTGGAATTATATAGGGAACATACGAGAAGCCACAAAACCACACCCACATTTTTACTTTTGTTGAAATCCGGGGAAAGGGGTGGGAAGTCCAGATTCATGTAGCCAGTAAAGTCCGGAGGGTCCTAACAGGAGACTGTGCAAGGCTTAGTGCAGATTGGTGAAACTGTGTGGAATTGTATAGGGAACATACGCTTTGCCTAAACCCCACACATTTTCACTTTTATATATGTAGATTGATGTCACTTTGGATCAGACTGCCATAGCCAATGACATGAGTCCTCCTTAGCTCTACTCCTGGAGGTCATCTTCTGATTTGTAAGCACATGTAATATGGCAGTAGGAACCAAGAAGAGAGCCATAGAGGGGTAGGACGGAGGATTGCATGTGAATCCATGAAGGTTACCAATGCTGGAGAACTGGAATTAGCGTTAAGTAACTTGTTCCTTCTCCAGCATTGGATCTTTCATGGATTCACATGCTCATGAATATGTACAGACAGCAGTACATATACACAACCAATGGGAGCAAGGGAAACTCACCTTGGAATACTAACTTAAAACAAATAGGTCGTGAAGCACTGCCTGGCCAACATGGAACTCATCCCTGGAATCCCTTTCAATGCAGTAAAATCTTGTGAAGGTGTGAGTAGACATCTACTTAGCTGCCCTGCAGATGACAAGCAGGGGAACACCAGACAGGAATGCCCTAGTAGAAGCCACAGCTCTGGTGGAATGTGCCCTTGGTCTACCTGGCAGAGGCCTGTTTGCATGCCAATGTAAATGGGAGATGGAGCCAAATAGCCACCTAGAAATGGAGGCCTTCGTCAGGGACTTTCCTCTTTCAACAGGTCCAAACATTGCAAAACATTATGAAGTTCTGCATAAGTCTTTCGTACGTGGGATATAAACTTCAAAGCACATGCAACATCCAGCAAGTGCAATACCCTCTTCTTAGGAAAGGTGGGAGAGCCAAATAATACAGGCAGAACCAGTGCCTCATTTAGGTGAAAAGTTGATCTGACTCTCCGCATGAAGGAGGCCCGGTGAAAGGTCAAGTTTGGAAGCTTGCATGACAGAGGCTGTAGTTATGTTATGTTATGTTATGTTATTTGGCATTTATATAGAGCTCTATATATCATTGGTATGACCTCAAAGCGCAGGTAGGTTGAACGCCCTTGGGAACCGTAGTTGTGGTCAGTAGAGAGAAATAGTGTCATAGGGTACATGGGTGCACCAGATAAGTGTGCAGCTGGTGTAATTTACAGGTGGTAGCTGCGTCCTAGCGTTTAGGTGTGGTGCTGGAGATGTCAGTTGGACGTATGAAGTCTGGTCGGTGGACATCCAGACTGGACTCTGGCTGAATTAGACCTGAAGGACGCATATGTGAGCGACTATGACGGAATATGCTAGCTGTGTTTTATTAGGGTGATGAGGTGTCAATGAGGTCGTATTCGTATGTGGACAGCTAGGTCGAATTATTCAGGGGTATAGCTGTGTTCTAGTTGAGTGATGGTGTATAGTAGAGAGTAAGGGTAGTGATGTGATGTGGTGGTTATCTTTAGGGTGCCCGAGACTGGGCACGTGAACAGGATGGAGGGAACATAGCGATAAACAGACACTTAGAGACAGGGGGCGTTAAAGGTATATAGGGGGATACAGATATATAACATATGTAGGGGGGGTACAGATATATAGCAACGGCATGGGGAACAGGGGGCAGGGTGCACAGTGATACACGTGTGGGGTGAATTCCATCGAATTCCGCTCTTTCCATCTGCCCCATTCATTCCGTCCTCTCCGTCCATTCCTTCTACTTCATCCACTCAAACTATTCCATCCACTCTATCCATACCATCTATTCCACCTATTCCATCCACTCTATCCAATCCATCAATTCCATCTATTGCATCCGCTCTACGCATTCCATCTATTCCATCTACTCTGTTCATTCCATCTATTCCCTCAACTCTATTCATTCCATCTATTCCATTGACTCTATCCACTCTGTCCATTCCATTAATTCCATCTATTCCATCCATTCCTTCTGTTCCATCCATCCTATCCAAATCATTCATACTATCCAATTTGTCCTTTCTATCCACTTCATCCATTTGATCTATTCCAGTCCATCTATTCCATTCACTCAATCCATTCCCCCTATTCGAACTATTCCACCTGTTCCATCTACTCTATCCATTTCATCTACTCTCTCCATCACATCCACTTTATCCATTCCATCCACTCTATCCATTCCATCTACTCTATCCATTCCATCGATTTGAACACTCTGGCCATTCCATCTATCCCACCCTCTCTACCCAGTTCTCTAACATGTCAGGCCAATGTAATAGCCACCCGAAATGCAGTCTTACGTGGTAGAAACTTTAGCGGAGCCCGGTCAAGAGGCCCAAATGGAGGACCTGTTAGCTTGGAGAGGACCACATTAAGCTCCCATCGTGTGCTGGGGCCTTTACCGGAAGGAATGCCCAGAACAGACCCTTGAGGAACTCCTTAAATAGCCTGTAAGACCACAGAGAAGGCCTGTCAGCTGTGTGAGTATAGCAAGAGATAGCCACAAGATGGATTTTAATGGAAATGTGTGCAAGCCCTGCTTTCGCCAATGACAGAAGATATGGCAGGGTTTGATTAACTTGAGATGAAGAGAGCTGAGCTGCTGTGAATGACACCATATAGAGCGCTTCTACTTGTGCTTTTAGCAGGATAGGGTAGATGGAGCTCTAGCCTTTGCCAGAATCTTTCTGCATTCTAACGGCAATGCAAAGTGTTCAAACTATAGGGCTGCAGGAGCCAAGCCATTAACTTCAGGGAGGCTGGGTCATGATGCAGGACTGACCTTCCATTTCTGGAGAGCAGGTCTGGTAGAGGAGGTAGTTTGATGCAAGGGACCACTGATAGATGGAGGTCGGAGAACCAAATATGACATGGACATGCAGGAGCAATGAGGACCAACTTGCAGTGAGTCTGTTTGAGTGTATTAGAAGTGGAATGGGAGGGAATGCATAGAGAAACATTCCCTCCCATGGAATGAGAAGGCATCTACAAGACTTCTCACTTGAGGATATCAGCTGGCAAACTGGGGTCACTTGGACTTGGCTGCTGTGGAGAACAAGTCAATCTGTGGGTGACCCCACATTCAGAAGAAGAACTTGGCTCTGATGAAGCTCCCATTCGTGGCAGGATTGTAGCTTCCTGATGAGGGAATATGCAATGGTATTGTGGATCCCTGTCAGATGAAACAGAATGAGAAACATGTTCTATGATATTGCTCAGTTCCATAGCGCTTGTACTTCCATGGGCAGCATGGGAGAGTGGCTGGTTGTGTTATTTTATTTATTACATTTTTGAAACACCCAGACCCGAAGGTATCACAGCATTGGTACAATACAAATGAAAGAGTGCATGGAGTACATTGGAAAAAATACATAGAGCAGAATACATGGTAGGAGCCTGGACCGGAGGCAGCATGTTACTCATATATGTCCAATAACCAGGTCTTATCAAGTTTTATAAAGGTGCAGAATGTTTTCTTGTTTCTGGTAGATGGTGGCAGGGAGTACCAGAGAGCAGGAGCCGTAACACAGCCGTGGACTCCACCTGCTTTTTTGGTTTTAAATCGGGGAGCATGCAAGGAAATGCTGGAGCTGAATCTTAGTACCCGTCCGTGGGAAGATTTGGAGATGCAATTATTGAGGTACTGTGGGGCCACGTTGTATACCCAATGATGGGTGATGGAAAGGGTTTTAAATTCCACCTGTGCTCTAATAGAGAGGCAATGTGCATCACGTCTGGTGGCTGAGCTATGACCAGAGCATTTAGACCAAGGGCAGAGTGTAGAGCTTTATTGATTTTGGAGCAGTTGTAATTTAGTCGATTCGCAGTTAAGGTACCCATACACAATATGTTGCGATTGTCAAGTTTTGACAGGATCAGTGCTCGTGCTAGAGTGAGACAGTTGCTGGGGGAGAGGAGCTGTCTGCTAAGAGAAGTCTAGCTGTGTAGGAGTGGACGAGGCTACGGCATTGATGTGTCTAAACATGGAGAGGTCCGCTTCTAGATGTTTTTATATGGTTCAGAACAGGGATGAGCGTGCCGTCATTACAAAAGGATGAGGAGGAGGCATCCAAATGTTTAAGGTGGTGCACGGTGCCTATGATGAGGAACTTGATTTTCTCATCATTGAGGCATAACTTGTGTGTAGCCATCCAGTTCTAGATTGTGCTGTAGACATCATTGATTGTTATAGAGCCAGAATTATGATCAACAAAAAAGGGATATAAGGATTTGTGTATAATCGAAGCCGGTGTAGATGATGTCTCTGGCATCAAGGAGATCAAAAAGGGGTTTTGTATATGTGTTAGAAGGGGTAGGAGAGAGGCAACAACCCTGCGGGACACCGAGCAGGGCAGGGGTAGCGTCTGCCGTTGAGTCGCCTATGAACACTCATGTGGTGTGACCACTGAGGAAGGAGTTGATCCACTGGGTGGCTTCCTGGGAGAAGTGGAAGTGTTGGATGAGGTGTTGGCACAGGATGTTCTGATCGACCAGGTCAAAGACCACTAAGAGATCTAACAGGAGCAGGATTGCTGGTTTGCCAGAGTCACAGATGGAATCCATTTGGAGTTTTAATTCCAGTAGAGCTGTTACCATGCTGTGCTTAGGGCGGAACCCAGATAGCCTTTTATTCAGTCATTTATTTATTTATTCATTTAATTTGCATTTTTAAAGCGCTCCCACAGCCCGCGGGCATTAAGGCGCTGTTACAGGAATATGTCGCTTAGTTGCGTATTTATAACACGCTTAATACCAGGAGGTTTTTAAGCGCAAACCCAGGGATCGACTCTGTGTTGCTTCGTGTCGTCTTGTTTCCAAGGCGAGCACATTGCCATTGAGCTATCCTCCTGGGACCTTTTGCTGAGCAGATGGTTGCTCTCCAAGAATGAATGGACTTGGGAATAAACTAGTCGGTCTAGTATTTTGAGCAGGAATGGGACAGTGGTGAGGGGGCTGTAGTTAGTGGGGGTGGAGGGGTCAAGGGAAGTTGTTTTTATTGAAGTGTGACCCATGCTGTTTTAATGGAGGAGGGCACTGAGCTAGAGTAGAAGGAAGCGTTTGCAAATTCTGTGATGCTAGGAGTGTGTGCGCACAGAGCTTGACTGTGTGGTTTGGACATGAGTCACCTTTACAGTTGGAGGGTTTAAGCGTCCTGATCGTGTCTTCTATTAGCTCTTGGGTGACTTGGGAGAATGTGAAGCGGGGGGTATTGGTGGTGGGAGTCCCACTAGGAGGGGCTGCTAGATCAAGAAAAGGTGCTTTGTTGGTGAGTAATGCTTTTTTAGTGCAAATATTTTAAGAAGTGAGTCAAGTTTTTGAGTGAGGATCGTGGTACACCAGACTTCAGCAGTGCATGTGCTGACAATAAGAGGAATGAGAGTGTAAATAATTCTTTACTATTGGAACTGCCATTAACAATTCTGTACTTTGTAGCTATTAGTTTTGCAGGTAACAACTGCTTTCTTATAGTTAAAGGCCGTTTGTTGTAGAGGGGTGTTTTTGCACAGATGTTTTAGGGTTCTTTTATCTCTGCGTAGCTGAACCAATTCGTCTGATAACCAGGTATTTTTGGCTTTCTGCAGTTTGAGAATGTTAGATTTAATTGGTGCAGGCAGGAGTGATAGTGACTGGCCAGGTCCTGTGGCGATTGTAATTGAGGGGAAGTATTCATATTGAGTGAGGCAAGGAGGGATGGTTTTAAATCCTCATGCTTCAGGTCACACGTGTTGCCGACATAGATAGTGGTAAAGCAGGGTTTTGTGGAGCTTCAGCGGTGAGAGATTGAAGCTAATTAGGAAATGGTCTGACCATGAAACTGGATCAGTGGACGAAAGGTTGATGTTAACATTCGCTGAGAGTATCCAGTCGAGTATATGACCTTTAGGGGTGGAGATAAGTTGAGTGAAACTCATGTCGAAGAGTGCAGTAGCAAGCATAATATCTTTGGTGTCAGTGGCATCATTAAAACCAAGATTGAGATCTAATGCATTTGATGCGGTTTCATTAGTGGCGTGATAAGAAGTGGGATGTCTAGATTAGGAAGGCTACGTCCATTGGGTTGCCTGTAGATCAGGAGCCAGTTCACTGGGGTTTGAGGGTCAGTTGTCAGCTTTAGTAATAACATTTCATACCATGGGGTGGAAAGAAGTGGACAGATCCTGAACTTTAAGGATGATTAGGCAATGAGGGCAACTTCCCATCCTATTGCGTCAAGATGATTGAATCTATAGATAGTGTAATCTCGTGGGATGGCCAATGTAAGCAGGGGGCAAGGGGTATCATGGAGCCAGGACTCAGTGATGGCGAGGATATCAATGTGCAGTTCAAGGATTCGGTCATAGATTTCCACTGCATGTGCACTCTCATGTTAATAGGAGCACCCTTGAGGGACCTTTGCTGGGACATAGTTACTGTGCTATTATGTGAAATGGAGTGCAGTGGGGTATCACATGAGAATATGGCGGGAATTAGGCCTTCAAATAGGATTGGGGGCTCCAGGGATGGTGGGGTACAAGGGGTTGGTGAGGTCAACCATTCTGGATCAGAGACTGTGTTATCGTAATGTGCCCAGACATGGGGCAGTGTGCACATTGAAGAAGTCAATAGGAGAGGATGGAGAGTGAGGAGTAGTGTGAACAAAGGTTGGAGTGTGACATGGCTGAGTTATTGGTAGGATGGTAGTGGGCAGAGAGATGTCCAGATTAGTGCTGGTAGTAGGTGACGAGGGGGTCAAAGATGGTAAGCTTGTAATTAAGATGTGAAGGGTGGCAAAGTAGCATGGGGAAAGCCATGGCAGGCTTTGGGTGATCGAGTGCCCAGTTGAGGTATGTGGATAGAGGAATAGAGCTCTGGGGGAGCTAGCTGGTGGCTTGGGGTAGCCGCTGGGCTTATCTGTTGCGCAGGTGTACCAATCCACTCAAGGGTGGGTAAGAAAGGTGATGGCAGTGGGAGGGGGCAGTTCAGGGGCTATTTGCGTAAAATGGTGGGAGATGCTGCTGTACACAAGCCAGAGGTAAGACAGAGGTAAGCGGGGTAGATGCACGATGGGGTCTGATGCCCAAAGTGTGCATGTCAGTTAGAACAGGTATTTGATAATGAGGAGCAGCACCATTATTACAGTCGTCAGTAACATTACAGTGCAAATCAGCACATTGCAGAGGGGAACAATGCATATTTTTAGTGGCACCTCAGTGCTTAGCAAAGCCTGGCGCAAGAGCAGTATAGTATTCAGACAGAGGTCCTGTCAAGCAGAACAACGCAAGTTAGTACATGAGGAAAAAACAGAGTATAATGGAAAAAGCAAACAAAACAGACACAACAGATCAACCCAAAAATACCATAATTTTTAAATAAAATAGAAATTGTTTTCATTTTTTTATTATTACAACATTAGATAAAAAATGCATAAAAAATCAGCATGAGCCCATACTGAATATTGACTAGTTTATAATGGAATAAAGTGCATCGCAATTAAAGTGCTAGTCATGCCCTTGAGCTGGCCGTCTAGATGGTCCACACCGCTCGCACACAGCTAGACCACCTAGAACCCCGAATGAGTGATCACTCAGAGGGGGCCTGGTACCTGCAATTGTGTTTGCGGGTTACTGATTGAATTCTCAATAACATACATTCGAACAATGATAACGTGCACAGATAATGGCACTGCCATTAACTGTGCCCTTTATCATTTGGGGTTCTAGGTGGTCTAGCTGTGAGCGAGCGGTGTGGACCGTCTAGACGGCCAGCTCAAGGGCATGACTAGCACTTTAATTGCAATGCACTTTGTTCCATTATAAACTAGTCAATATTCAGTATGGGCTCATGCAGATTTCTTATGCATTTTTTTTATCTATTGTTGTAATAATAATAAAATGAAAAAAATTCTATTTTTATTAAAAAAATTATGGTCTTTTGGGGTTGATCTCTTGTGTCTGTTTTGGTTGCTTTTTCCATTATAGTCTGTTTCTTCCTCATGTACTAACTTGCCTTGTTCCCTTTGACAGGACCTCTGTCTGAATACTGTTTGTAGCTTCCCCTCTGTCAGCGATGAAGGGGACACCCATCCTTTGCTTTATTGTAAGAGCAGTATAAACAGCTGGGTTGTGGCAAAGTTCAGGAGTGCGAGGAACATTATAACATTGTGATAAAAAAATGTTACAAGGAATTCGAACAGCAGGAGAATATGTCGCATTAGTCACTTGTCGGTTAAGGTTAGCCCGTGTACAACAAGATGAACAATGATGAGTATTAAGTGGAATGGCATCACTTGATATGATAGGATATGATATGGCATTTATAACGCGCCTATACACAAGTGTTTCAAGGCGCGACAAGGCAAGGAAGGGGGGACAGAGGGAAGACAGACAACGATCCTACTAGGCCAGATGTCATTCAGATTGTGCAAGGGCATGGGAAGGTGGAAAGTGCAGTACATGTGATAAAAGAATAATAACAATAATTAAAGTAAGGCCAGCTCGTGGCAAGTGCAAGGGTAAGTGCAGACATCCGGTGTCAAGTGCTGGTAGTGGGACTGTAGGGATACAGAGACAGTCACGAGTGCAGGGGTTGCCAGGAAGGCAGTGCAGGTGTGCGCTGGCGATGGAGGGGACCTGGGCCCGGGATTAGACAGTGGCCAGGTAACCAGTGCATTTTCAGCCAGGGATTCAGCAGGAGAGAGGAGGAGAAAAAACAGAAGCAAAGAGAAAGGTTTTGCGGTGCTTCCAGAACCCGGAGATGGTTCTCCTGAAATTTCAGTTAGGCAAGGAGGCTGTTCCAGAGGGAGGCCCCAGCCGAAGTGAGAGATCTATCACCAACTTGTTGCTTGGAGAAGTGAATGACCCTGATGGAGTCAGAGGCAGATGAGCGAAGAGCTTGAGAAGGAAGATATTTAGGAAGAGAGAGTTGAAGGTATTGAGGCCCCAGGCCCCAGAAGGCCTTGTGGACAATGCAGATGCTTTTGAACTTAATCCTCGCAGCCACTGGGAGCCAGTGCAGAGATTTCAGTCCTGGAGAGATACGATTCCTGGGCTTGAGGCCAAGGACAAGTCTTGCAGTCCTGTTCTGGATAAGTTGCAGAGGGCGGAGAGTAGAGGCAGGCAGATTTAGAAAGAGGCTGTTGCAATCGTCCAGCCTAGAGAGTACCAGAGCTCTGGAGACAGAGAGCTTCTGGGGGAAGGAGAGGAAAGGAAGAATACCTCTGAGGAGGTGCAGCTGCTAGTGTGACTTCTTAGAGACATCAGAGATGTGAGGAGAGAAGGAGAGTGTGGAGTCGAAGATGACCCTGAGGTTTTTAGCCTCACAGGTCGGAGCAGGAAGAGGGCCAAGAGAGGCCAGCCAGAGAGTGACAGGAAAGGAGGGAGTGGATGTGCTGATGAGGAGAATCTCAGTATTACTGGCATTAAGGCAGAGATCATTGGGAGCACACCACTCCTGGATGGCGGACAGACAGTCAGAGATGAGAGAGGAAGAAGAGGTGGCTGAGGGTAGCCTGAAAATGAGCTGAGTGTCATCCGCATAGCACTGGAAGTTGGGGCAGAGCGCTGCAATGCAGTGGGCAAGAAGTGCCAGGTATTTGTTAAACAACCAAGGAGAGAGGTTAGACCCCTGTGGAACACCACAGGCAGAGATAGAGATAGAGGAGAGGAAGGACCCAAGTTGAACCTGGGAGGGTCGATCAGAGAGGAAAGAAGTCAGCCAACCCAGGACCTGACCAGTGATTCCGAGGATATCACAGAGACGATTGAGCAGGATGGAATGGTTGACCGTATCAAAGGCAGAAGAGAGATCAAGTAGGATGGGACACAGGGGGTGTTGGAGTCAACGTTGGAGAGCAGGTGTTCACGGATGTTCAGGAGAGCAGTTTCCGTGCTTCTGGCAGCTCTGAAGCCAGACTAATGGCCTTGGAGGCAACCAAAAGATTCAGTGTGAAGATGAAGCTGGGAGATGGGCAGTTTTTACAGGAGTTTGCCAAGGAAAGGAGTGATGGAGATTGGGTGATATTTGGCCGGGCAAGATGGGTCGGCAGAGGGTTTCTTAAGAAGAGGGTGCACAAGGGAGTACTTCAAGGGGGAAGGGAAGACTCCAGTGGCGAAGGAGTGGTTGCAGAAGTCAGCCAGGGCAGGAGCTAGGTAGTCAATGAGGTCCTTGATGGTTTGGGAGGAGCATGGGTGAACCTTTTTTTACAAGACTTTCATCGATCAGACTTGTCTGGAAACCTCATCAGGGGAGAATGGGGAAAAGGCAGAGAAGGAGGGAGGAGAGGTGGCTGAAGAAGGGCCATAGGAAGAGCAGGGAGTGGAGGGAGGAAGGGGAGAGGAGGAGAAAGAGGACAGGATGTCCTGAATTTTAGTGATGAAATGAGAAGCCAGTGCCATGCAAAGGGCTTGGGAAGGGACAAGAAAGGTAGAGACTGCAGCAGGATTTGCTAGTTCCTAGCAGATTTTAAAGAGGTCAGCGGAGTGGTTGGATGTCGCAGAGACGCGGGCTTGGATGTGAGCTCTCTTCTTGGTGCAGAAAGAGAGCCGGCATTGCCTTTAGAGCAGGCGGCAGCCAGTTTGGCAGAGGATGTACCAGAAGCATGCCATTTCCTCTCAGCCACCCTGAACTTGCGTTTAAGGGTGACGAGGTCTGAGTCGTAACAAGAGTTGCACTTGGCTTTGGTGCAATACAAGTCTTACCAAGAGTTTCACTTGGCCTTGGTGCAGTAAAATGAGTATGACATGCTTTAAGGTCAAGCAAAGACAAACACAGAGTAGTATTTAACTTGCAGTGTTCAAAGCCAACCAGTGGTGTCGCGCCTGGTGCGGGCATGTTGCGAGAAGGTAAATGCAGGTTGTGAGGACTAGCATTTAACGGAATGGGTACATAACAATGAGCACTGTTTATGTAAGGCTCTGTACTTAAGGCTGAAAAGTCACTGAAAGTAAGAGTTGAATGTGGATTCACCATGGCAGCGAAAGGCAAATTGCGAATATTACACATGCTTTGATAAACAACGATCGGTTGGTGGTAGCAATGCAGCAGGGGGAGAGCCTGCTAGTATGGGTCTGTGCAAGGTGATAGGACACTGGTAACAGAGCGTGTGGGCATCAGTGTTTCATTCCAGCGCAGGGTGGGCAGAAATCCACACAGTGGTGACAGGGAGCAAGAGGAAATGCAGAGCAGATTCGACGGCCATGAGGAGGACTCTGTGAAAGCAGGAGCAGGTTTAATGGGTATTGAGGAGAGATGCCAGAAGGCATGGCTAGCAACAGGCACAACAGGAGTCTGACCATGCAGACTAGTGAAATATAGCGAGGAGCAATGGATCCTCTTACCAGTAGTGGGAGGCAGGCTCTCTGATGCTAGCAAACTCGACTGGGCCCGGCTTTACATCCCGGCTCTGTTGAGCTTTGCCATTAGGTACGGCCAGCACCCAATCGGATTGCAGGGTGCATCCAAGTCCTTCTTCAGCTGGTCGAGTACAGGCAGGGTGGAAAGGCACAGCAGCGGCCATCTTAGAGGTGGATTGAAATCCACTTGGAGTCAATGCAGGTGTTGTGGCAGAAAGGTTACCTGGTTGGTCTCAGGCACATGTGAAGATGCAAACCACCTTGCCCTGGAGTTGGGGTTTGAAGGACTCGAGGGACCAGAACACCACTCAGAGCTCCAAGACATTTATGTGTAGTGTCTTTTCCTCTGGCTGCCATGGTCCTCTGGCATTGTATTGGCCTGCGTGGGCGCCACAACCATCCAGGAAGGCATGGTTTTCACCATGGAATGGTGTGTTGTGTGGCCAAATTGATCACCCTTTGTGAGTTGCTCATGATGATTTCACCAATGGAGAGTTTGGCAGAACGCTGGAGTCAGGGTTATCTTGTCTTTCCAGGAGTTGCCACCTGCTGCCACCTGGCATCCCGAAACCGCTGGAGAGGCCTCTAATGCAGTCTGCCGTGAGGAACCAAGAGGATTCAGGAAGACATCATCCCTAATAGAGACTTGATGCAGCCAATTGTCACCCATAGCGTGGACAGCTGCTGAATCTTGTACCTCCGAGGGGGCAGCCAGACATGACAGTGTGTTAAGTCGTGAAACCAGGAACAGAGTGTTTTGAGACGATGTAACGCATGAGTTTGGAAAGTTGATGAAGAATCCCAGAGAAGTCTTAGCCAGTCGTCCAGTTAGGTGTAAACGTAAATGCCTACGAGGTGGAGATGGGTAACCACTGGAGCTAGGCATTTTATGAAGTCTCTTGGTGCTGATTTGAGACTGAATGGCAGAGCCTTGAACTGGTAATGCTTACCTTGCACTACAAAGCGAAGGAAACATCTGTGCTTGCTATATATGGGGATGTGGAAGTAGGCATCCTTGAAGTCCAGAGAGGAAACAAAGTCTCCCTGTTCCAGCTGGTCGAGAATGTGTTGTAGCGTGACCGTGCAGAATTCTTGTGATTTGGTAAACTTTTTAAGCTGCCTGAGGTTGAGGATTGGTGTACACCCAACGGATTTCTTTCTTACCAGGAAGTATCTGGAGTACACTCCGGAGTCGTGGAGGGACGATGGTACAGCTTTTTTAGCACCTTTTTTTTGGTAGGGACTGAACCGCATGTAAGAGTTAGGGGCAAATGCTGTTCCTTTTTCTTTATTGGTGGAATGGAGGGGAATTCGCCCAGGAATTTGAGGGTGTGACCCTGTTGAACAATGTTGAACACCCATTTATCAGTTCAGATGTTGCACCACTGATCGACAAACTGCGATAACCGGGTGCTAATGTGGGGGCATGGGTCATGGTGTTGGTCAGGCTTGCTTGGGAGTTGATGTGTGGGTGGAAGCTCTGCGTCATCGCTGAGTACCTCCATACACTTGTGAATTTCCACGGTATGCCTCCTGCAAGCTGGTGTGAAACGGTTGGTGGTATGAAGGTCGATAATCCCTGGAGGTTCCGGAGAATCGTCCCTTACCAGATCGAAAGGACTGCCTTTGCTGGTGAATTGTGCCCAGGGAATAGGCTGTATCTGTCTCTGCCTTGATTGCCTGAAGGGCTTTGTTGATCTTCTTTCCAAAGAGGTCCACTCCATCAAGGGCATGTCTACGACTTTAGACTATACTTCAGAGCAGACATTGGTGTCTTTCCACCACCCTTGGCTCCTCAACACCGCTCCATTACCCATCTGACAGTAACCTGTGTCTGCTGTATCTAGGGCTAAGGTGATGGCGTAGTCCGAAGCAACCTCTCCTTTGTGCAATAAGGCAAGCACTTCATCCTTTTTATCATCTGGCATGAAATCCAAGATGGGGCCCATCTTATACCACAATTCCCTGTCGTACCGGGAGAGAATGGCTAAAGAATTGGCTGCCTTAATGGTGGAGGCGGCTATGGTAATCCCATGATTTCCAAAAGCATCCAGTTTCTTTCCTTCCCTGTCCTGGGACACCATGCATGGAGAAGAAGGGTTGGCTGATCTCTTCCTTTTCATAGCTGACTCTACAGAGTCTTAGCATGGCTGAGTGCTTAAACACTTGGGTGCAGTATCCAGAACTTTTTTTTCTTTCTCCAGGTGGTCATTTTTTGGAGGAGCAGAGGATTTTTGTTTCAGAACCAACAATCCAACATTCCAGATTGCATAAAGCATAGAGATGGCCACAACTGATATCCTAGAGGCTTCCCGCCTCTGAAACAGGAAGCCTTCCTACCTCTGCTCTTCCAGAACAAGGTCGTAGAGCTTCACTGCACATGTTATCAGTTCATGAAAAGAACCTGTCTTGTTTGTTGGTGAATCTGGGAAGGGAGATCATGGGTCTCCCCATCCGCTGGCACCAAGTCATCATACTCATCTGTAGTATGCGCATGCTGGGATGAATCAGGGGTGTGTCCTCATGTGACCCTGACCTCTTAGCAGATGGAGTAAGTTCCACAGGCCTGCCGACCCTGGCATAGGCATAACTTCGGTCTGAGGGCAAGTCAGAGGCCCTGTCACCCTCCTCCCCACAAGTCACCACCTTCGATGAAAACGACTGGAAAATGGAGCAGTTCTCCACATAATGGTCCGGGTGCAGGCAATACAGGCATTTGTCATGCCTTTCGTCCACAAGGACGGTTTTAAGGTGGCACTTGGAGCAGGGCCTAAAAAGGCTTTTCTTGTTGGCGTCTGCCATGGCCGCGTGGAGAAGAAGGCTTCAAAATCGAGTAAAAGGCCTCACACAGTGAGAAGATCTCTTGATGATCTGGATCTTCACCGGCAAGGGATCCCCGCTACCGGTAGTCCCAAAAGTGATGGGCGATGAAGAAAACAATGGAAAAATATCTCAAAAACAGGACAAAAGCTGATATTTCGAGAAGTGAAACGATGACCCCATACAAATAAACATGAAGTAAAAATCTGAAGACGCCCCCAGGGTGGAATTTAGGAGGACTGATGTCATTTATTTTTTATTTCATTTCTTTCTAACACACCGGAACAGACCCTCAGGCATAGACGTGCGGAGACAGAGCACAAACAACAATTAACATAAAAAGGCATAGATTAAACAATGGAAATTAGCAGGTGAGAACACATGGGAAGTCATTCAAACAGCAATTTCTTCAATCTGTTTGAAGGAGTCTATAGAGGTGCACGCCCTTTGATCTGGGAGCAAGGCGTTCCAAAGACATGAGTCTGCTACTGATAAACATCCTTCTAGTACCAGAGATAGTTTGGCTATGGGAGTTTGGAGTCAGTCTGAGTTATTTGATCTCAGAGTTCACCTGGCAGGAATTCAGGCAACCTGCTTCGCCAGATACGCTGGACTTTTCCCAAAGCTGCGGCTGTATGACCCAAAGTGCCAGCAATAGGATATATAAGTGCCAACACTTAGATGGACTGCAATCAACTACAACTCAATGCAGGTAAAACAGAAATAATTCTATTTAGATCAGAGAAGAAAAACAGAGGGGAAGACACTAACTTTACCCCACAGATCCTGGGAGTGAGTATTCCTTTTTCTAGGAAAGTGAAAAACCTTGGGTGTATCTGGCAAGAGAAACTGGCCAGTGAAGCCCAGGTAGGGCCAAAAGTAAAAGCAGTATATCACTCTTTGCGGATGCTTAGAAATGTGCTTCCCTTCTTAACACCTCAAGACTTTCCTGTAGTGGTGGGAGCTTTGGTAAATTCCCACCTTGACTACTGCAATAGTCTTATGACAGGGATTCCGAGGAAACAAATGTTAAGACTGCAGAGGGCCCAGAATGTGGCAGTCAGGCTAACGGCCCATCTGGGTAAAAGAGACCATGGCCCTCATTACAAGTTATGCCGGTAGCCATGCCGCAATTTGCGGCATGGCTGCCGGCAAAACCGCATCCGTGTCCGTTTCCTCGGAATGAGGATTTACCGGACCATTCCGAGTTCGGATGGCCCGGTAATTCTTCAATCGAGGACACAGACACGGTTCATCCCCATTCCCATTTCAGCCCCAATAGGGCTGAATGGGAATGGGAGAGGGAGTAAACAACGGGCCATTACGAGATGGCCCATTGTTTGCTCCCTCTTCCCCTCGCGGGACCCGGTATGCACGCCTGGTTTTCCCAGGCGTGCTTAACGTGTCCCGCGAGGGGACCTTGTAATGTGGCGGAACGGGTTGAACGGCGCCGCAGCCTTTTACGGCGCCGTTTAACCCGTTCTGCCAGGGTCGTAATGAGGCCCCATGTGTCTACAGCCAGGAAAGCGCTGCACTGGCTGATGGTGGAAGATCGCATCAAATTCAAGGTGGCATGTCTGGTGTACAAGTGCTACTACAAACTTGCACCCTGATATCTGAACACCAGAATCTGCCACTACTACCCAGTCAGAGAACTCCGATCAGAAGATCAACTCCTGCTATGTGTCCCGAGGACAAAACACATCTCCAAAGGCGACAGAAGGTTCTCCGTGTTTGGCCCTAACCTTCGGAACCAGCTGCCTTTTGGCATCCGCTCATGTACTACCCTGGCAAGATTTAGAAAGGAACTGAAAACTTTCCTATTCAAATGAACCTACCCAGTCAGGGCTACTTCCAGCTTCCACAGCGATATGTTCAATTCCCTAGTTAACATCTGCGCCCGAATGCAGTTTTCTGCCTGGTGCGCATAAGAAATGTTTCAAATTCAAATTCAAATTCAAATACACGTTTTATAAAATGTAAAGCAAGCTGCTTTAATATTACAGAGGATTCCCAGCCTGACGACAGGGAATATTCATAAGCATGTAAATCCTTGAAAGATCCAATGCTGCAGAAGCTAGCCCCTATACCTCAAACTCAGGTATGGCTTATCGTTACGGTTTAACATGCCACCAGGATAGCATGTCATTTTTGGAACAAAGGTGCACATCGCAATTGCAGCACCTGCGCTGCAGAGACTTGACTATCACGGCAGCTTCAGATGGACACCTGTGACTGCTGAACCTGCTCTGGCCCACTGGAGATCAGCGCTGCAGATACTGATCCATCAGGGTACACGCATACACTATGCTTTTGGCAGGGACCTTTTGAAAGCACACTCTGATTAGCAGATTTCCCTTCCTGGAATGGAATTACCTGTATCTTTTTATTCGTTTCATAAAAACCAAAACATTCAGGATTTCTAAAACCTTGCCAGATGTCAAAGGCATCTCCTCAATATTTGTGCATGTTGTAGTCAGAGATGCTGCGTCTATGCATACCTCTGCAGCTCAATGAACAGCGGGATGTTCTGGAGTTTGAAGTATGCAACTGCTTGTGGCTGCATTAAGATTGCAGGTGTGTTCGGGGAACGGACAAATTGGCTGCACCTGCATCTTCATTTACATTACCTTGATGATATGATATTTTATTTGTAAAGCACCCCGCCTGTACACAAGTGCTATAAGGCGCAATGAGTCAAAGGAGGGCAACAGTTGTTAGATCATAGCAAGAAGGTGGACTGTAGGAATGCATTTACCTCGGTCACTTGGGTGAAGGAAACTGCACTGTGTTGCTTTGGAATTGTCACCTGTTTACGGCAGTATTTCAGCTTTATTTCATTGTGTAACATGGTGGAATTAGCACTTTATTTTCTGGAACTAATTTCTCTGGTGGAATTAGCTCCGGGGGATTTACCGCTGGTTCTCATCGATAAGTCCCCCAGTGCTTATTCCACTTGCGTAATTAGCACCTATGTAATTTGTATCCAATTTTCGGCTAAATTTAATTCAGCAGAGTAGTGAAAGTGGTGGCCGTTCCGTTACTGTCAGTGTTTGCCTCACTGCAAAACTCGCAATGACAAACAATATTTGCTTTACCGCACATAATTTCAGCCAGGTCTCACGATAAGGACATCTATCCACATGCTCGGTCACCAGTACAACCCAAGAGAATTATATATATAGCATTGAAGTGTGGGGAAAAAAGGGTTCGACCATATGTGCACATAAGAAAGCGATCATCTCTTACTGACTGTTTGATAACATGCATATTATTAATATTTGCATTTTTTGTAGCTCTTAATGCACCTTCGAAATGGCAGGGTTTGGAAGAGCAGGATAATGTCACATTGCTAATAATCCTTCCTAAATTGATAATGACCTGCCAGTGATTAGGAAATTAATCAAAAATCCCCCACTGCTTATTTGCCTCTCAGTAGAATGAACTAAATATCTTTAAATTGGATCATGAAGGGCACACCTTGGCACCTAGGTTGCAGCCTGGAGATTATGCAAATTGCATCAAATTACTTACTTCTGCCTGATTATGTTCTAGCACAAAAATAGAACCATTTCATGGGGGAAAGCCGTATACAGCTCTATGTAGCAGCATATTTTAAAGAAGCAGAGACAATTCGAAGTGGAATGACTCTGATACCGCCTTACATCGATCCTGCAGGGTATTCTGTCTGTTAAAAGTCCAGGCACGCCGTTAACTTTCTGTTTGAAGCAAAGGGGTTAACAAGGACTGGGCACCTTTAACCACAGCTCTCAATGTTTCTCATGACATGCATTAGAAGGCCATGTAGTCCTGGCTGTATCCCTTTGAATTCTGAAATGTGCATTATTTTCATTGCCGTTTTAAATTTAGGAAAACTACAAGTCCCAGGATTCCAAGAAAAAAAAACAGGACTAAATGACTTTTTTGTGGGTGGCATGGGGAAGTAGTAAGAGTGCTCTGCTTTAATACTGCTGAAACTTGCCTGTGCAGGCTACAATGCTATTAATAACCTAATCAAGAGTGGTCCGGCACCTAAATCAGGCAAAAAAACATGAATTGGGAACTTGTATTTTGGGTGGGTAGGGGCAGGACTTTCGTGGGAATGGCCATAGACTTTAGAATGGCTGTGGGCATTCAGTGGATGAGTAAATAATACTTACAAGCTTTATGTCCCTCGTCATAGCCCATCTCCATCCTGTCTATGCTCCAATTTAATAGTTGCAGCGTATAGGTGGTGCTTTAGTGCCACCTAACAGCCAAAACTAAAATATGTGCAAGCTCTGGAACTCACTCAGCAGCCTGTAAGGAAAGAAAACCTGAAACGGCCATGGACGTGTCTCTGGTCACAGGCGAAACCGGTAACTCCATCTATAAAGAGCGAGCCCATTCCCTTCCTATGTTGGTAGGTGCAGAGTGGTGTGAGGCCTGGCGGTGTCGAGCCCCACTTCGAAGGGCTCTGCAGGACAGGCCCTCTGCTCCCAGCGCAGCACTAGTGCAGTGCTGCAGACATGTATGTAGACAGGATAAGATGGTAAATGACTGCTGAGTGGGAAGCCGCGCTGCCCTTTATTGGGTGAGTTACATGGTGGCGTACTGTGGCGCTGCCCCTTTAAGGGCGCGTGCACACGGCGCTGTGACGTTTCACACCGCCGCGTGTAATATAAATAAACAGGGTGTTCCCGGCAGGGACAGTGCGACCGCAGAGCCTGAACCTACAACATCTTGTCCGTGTGTGTCTGTGAAGAGGTGGGGGCTCACGGGGCCTCTGTCCATGCGACCGGAAAGTGTGAACAGTGGCAAAGAAGTGGGATGCATCCCGGGCTGGGTGGTGACGTCGGTGGGGATTTTTCTTTCTGTTGATGAAAGTTTCACCGTCTGATAATGCTGCAGGGGAAGATGCAAACCACACGGTCGGTAGCCATTTTGTGAACAGAGCCTAGGAAGATCGCAGCTTTATCCTGAAGTGACGGTGAGCCATCCAGGCCCAATTTTTGGATAACATTGTGGCGGATAGCCATAATTTGCACACAATGTGCTTTCTGGTGTGAATTTGTGACATTGTTACCTAATTTTATCGAGTGTTGTGTGTGGAGCCAGGGGAGGCCTGCTATCCTTTGTGTGTTCCCTGGGCCAACCCTGCTCAATTTGTGGGGATTGGTGGAGGACCCTTACTGGACTGCCTGTGGAAGAACTGTGCCCTGCCAGCGTCCAGTTGATGTGAAGAAGGGGTAAAGTCCATGCTGTAGCATGAGGTCGTACGAGTTGCATCCCTTTTCAATCCATCTGGGGTGCCTGTGCACTCGTCACAATGAGAGTTGACCAAGCTGCGGCCCAGCAGCTCCCTGCAGTGAAAGGTCAACAAGCTCCACCAGCTGTGCAGAAACAGCCACCCCCAGCACTACCACCAAGACTGCTGATGAGGTCACCGGGTGCTCTGCAGCCAATGCCTGAATTTGATATTTCAGGTGCACCTTCCAGTCTGGGCCCCAGGTGGAAAATGTGGATGGACAGATTAGAGATGTACTTCAGGTCTACCATGGAAACCAATGAGCACAACAAGGTGGCAACCCTGTTGTACTGTGCTGGGCCTGCAGTGCATGAAGTGTTTCTGTCTCTCCAGCCTCAGGATGGCTCGTATGCTGCAGCGAAGGATGCCCTCCACAGCTATTTTCTGCCTCTGGGAAATGCAGATTATGAACTTTTTCTCGTGGTCTTGGCCCGCCAGAAGGACGATGAGACATTGGACACATTCTATGGGAGGCAGCGCAGGCTCGCAGTGCCCTGTGCATGGGATAATCCTGAACCATGATTAGGAACCTGCTGATTCAAGGGTGTGCCTCTGGAAATCTGCGACAACAGATCTTGAGAGGACCGGGTATCTCACTCCCTCGCATCTTAGAGCTGGGGAGGTATCATGAGGTGTCTGAGCTGAGGGTGGCCTGCATGGAGGTTGGAGTGCATCCAAACAAGGTGGAGGACTTTTGTACTGTGGGCAGAGGCAGAGGGTCCAGACGTCCGGCTGGCGGACATCGTGACAGAGGCTCTTGGCCGTTCAACTCGTGCATGAAGTGCGGATTTGATCTCCCACACCCAGCAGAGTGTCCAGCTGTTGAGAAATCGTGTGGCTGCTGACCACTACGCCAGTATGTGCAAGGCCCCAAGTCCGCTGGTTGTCTTAAGAGGTCCCATCCGTGCGGGGTTCTTCCGTCCGCAGCACCAACCATTGAATGTGGCCCAGGTCGACCAAGGGGACAAAGGCACTGGTCTGGACGGTGATGAAGAGGAGGATGAAGAAGAAAATATGTTCTTTTTCGGGCTCAAAGTCCAGGCGGCAACCCTGATGCAATGTGCAGGTCAACGAAGCATCTGTTCTGGTGCTTGTGGACACTGGTGTTTCTTTCAACGTAATGGCCGTCAAACATTATGATGCCATGGAGCCTCAATCTTGCTTCTTCAAGCCCAAGGCTTACATCTTTACCTTTGCTGGGGCACAACCAATCCCACTTGATGGTGGTTTCGTCGCAGACGTGACGCATGAAGGAGCGAAGATTCGTGCATGGTTTTATGTTACACCTGTGAGCAGCCACTCTCTACTCAGCTGCGCGACGGCAGAGGCCTTGTCATTGTAACCTTTGCATACTCGGTGTATCTGGAGGATATCCAGATGCTGTTGGACAAACATTCAGCTCTGTTCGAAGGAATTGGGCGGATGACTGGCGACCCAGTAAGGCTGCATATTGATGACTCCATCCAACCTATGGCACTGAAACATCGGCGGGTGCCATTCCATCTGTGGGACTTGGTGGATCAGGAGTTGGACAATCTGGTGAGGCTTGACATAATTGACAAGGTGGAGGGCCCCCCTCCCTGTGTCTCCCCCATCGTGATTGCACAAAAGCCAAAACAGCCTGACTCGGTCAGGATATGCGTGGACATGCACCTCTCCAATAAAGCGATCAAGCGGGAAAGTCACCTGACGCCTACCATCGATGACATTATCACTGAGTTACAGGGTGCACGCTTCTTTTCTAAACTCGACCTGCGAGCCGGGTACCATCGGTGGTATGCACCCAGACTCCAGATACATCACCACTTTTACCACCCACCAGGGGCTGTACATGTACACGAGGCTCAGCTTTGGTGTGTCATCGGCTGCCGATGTTTTCCAAAATATCATCAGAGGGGCTCTCACAGAACTCGAGGGTGTGCTCAGCATCAGTGACGATATTCTGGTTTTCGCCAAGACCAGGCTGGCAAATACATTTGAGCACCTCTGGTTCCTGGGTCTCACCCTGCATCGCGAGAAGTGTGAATTCCTCAAGACGGCCATTGAGTTCTTCAGGTTCGTCTTCAAGGGAGGCAGAGTGTCGTCCGATCCACGGAAGGTGAGAGACATCCAGGTAGCGCGACCGCCCGAAAATTTATCTGCAGTGCAGAACTTCCTGGGCACGGTCACCTACTGTGGCCCGGTTCATAAGGAACTTGGCCTTGCGGTCTGAGCCACTGTGGGCCCTCACTAAAAAATATGTCACCTGGCAGTGGGGGCCGTTGGAACGAGCAGCCTTTGATGACATCAAGGGTGCTCTCACCACAGAGGATACCATGGCCTTCTTTGATCCGGCCTTACAGACGGAGATCGTGGTTGATGCAAGGCCTTATGGTCTGGGGGCAGTGCTTACCCAGGTGGATGTCAATCTGGAGGTCTGACCAGTAGCGTATGCCAGCAAAGCAATGTCGGACACTGAACAGCGGTACTCACCGAATGAGCAAGAGGCGCTGGGGGTCCTGTGGGGCTGCAAGCATTTTAGATTGTACGTGCTGGGGAGGCCTTTGATTGTGGTCATGGACCACAAGCCTCGGCTGCCCATCCTGGCAGGTTCGTCCTCTAAACCAGCCGTGAGGATAGAACGCTGGATGCTGGCGCTCCTTGAGTACTGCGTGTCGCTGGTGTATCGTCCAGGCAGCAACAATGCTGCAATGCCTCCCAGAGGAGGGGGAGAAGACCTGCAGTCCAGGTGTGCGGAGGAAGCGGACGAATATGTCCGGCTGGTGGTCGAGGCAGCGACGCCCAACTCTGTGCCTGTGGAGGAATTAGAGTGGGCCTCAGCAGCTGACGAATGCTTCATCATCCTAAAGACGGCCATGGAGCAGGGCGCATGGAGAACTGTGATGGATTTGCTGGCCCAAAGAACGCACGCGGCCAAGGTAACCCTGGAGCAGATGTGGAGGGTGCGCGAGGAGTTGTAATTCTCGGAGGCTGGACTACTACTTCGTGTAGGACCACATAGTGGTGTCACAGGTGAAACTGCAGCAGATCATCGAGCTGGCACACCAAGGGGGCACCAAAGACGAAGGCCCGCCTCCATCAGAAGGTCTGCTTCCCGGAACTGGAGAGGAGAGTGGAAGAATTTGTTGCATCCTGTGTGTGGTGCCATGCAGCATCACCTGCTCTGAGGGAACCGGTCATAGAAACCATGCCCAGAGGGATGAGACCATGGGAGGTGGTGTACGCAGACTTAGGCTCCATAACCAGGGGCACACACTTCCTGGTGGTGGTGGATGAGTGGTCCCAGTACCCGGAGGTGGAGTTTGTGGAGTCCATCACATTTGAAAAGGTGGTGGTGGTGCTGGAGAAGGTTTTTGCTACCCATGGACTGCCCTAAGTGTTGTGCTCAGACAAATGAGCACCCTTTCAGGGCGGGAGCTTTGCGGACCTGATGAGAGGGTACGGGATAAGCCACAGAAAGGTCATCCCATTATGGCCCAGAGCAAATGGAGAAGCGGAGCACATGATGAGAACGCTAAACAAAGTGTTCCGCATTGCTCAGGGACAATGTGAGTGTCAGCAAAGGTCGCTGTACGTTTTTCTGTGAGGATACCGGACCATCCAACACACATCCACGGGGGTGGCACCAGCAGGGGCCATGTTTTAGCGCTGCCTGAGGGACATTCTGACAGAACTGGGGGAGCGTGAGCCCACCGTCATTAACAATGAGAAGGTGGAAGGGGAGAGAAGGATACAGACAGATCTGGAAAACACCTGAAGGGGTCTGAGGCCCAGAGACTAGCCCCAGGGGATGAGGTACTGGTGAGAAACCGGCACCCGCAACGAAAAATCTCTCTCACGTATGAGCCGGATGTGGTGGCAGTCAAGGGGTCAATGGTCACGGCGTCGGATAGGACTGCCTCTGCCACCCGCAACGCCAGCTTCTTTAAAAAACTAGGCGAGTCCAGGGCAGAGGCTGCGGCCGACATGGACATGGCGGAGGCGCCAGACAAAGGCGGTGGCCCCTCTCTTTTGCTAGAGTCTCTGACCCGGGAGGAGCCGGGTGAGGGAACTCTGACACGGGAGACTGGCAGGAGGTACCCCCTGAGGACAGGGCGAGGGAAACCTGCCCGTCTTATTGACTATGTGATGGACTAGATAAACTGTTGTTATGTCGCGGATGCCGCGGGGGCCCGACGTTCACCAGGTAACCAGGGTGGATGTCATTAAAGTGGTCTCCAGGGACATGGTGGTGCAGTGTGCTGTTATGTGTGGTATTTAGTACTTCCTTTTCATGTGTTTTGAAAAAGGAGGAGTGTGGCACTGCCCCTATAAGGGCGCACACATGCGGCGGAGTGACGTTTCACTCCACCGCGTGCAATATAAATAAATGGGGCGTTCCCAGCCGGGACAGTACGACCGGGGAGTTCGAACCTACAGCATCTTGTCTGTGTGTGTCTGTGAAGAGGAGGGGAGCTCACAGGGCCTCTGGCCATGCGACAGGAGAGTGTCAACACATACCATGTGACATGGCACGAGCCCTAGCACGGGCCTTGGGTTACAACATCCCATGCCAGGGCTATAGCATAAAATAATTACATAATGCGAAGTGGGTGCATTGTCAAGCATGTCCAATACAATGATTCTATTACTGGCATACTATTACTGACATACTTCTATATACACATTCTGGTCAGACCGCACATATAAGGGAGCGTTTAACACACAGGGGAGGGGGAAACTCCCACAAGCAACAAAGTGTCCAGCCACTGGGTCCACTTTAAGCACATTGCTCACCGTGTTGAGGGCAGCTGGGGCAGGAGTTCAAATGAGTGGGGCAGGCGTTTCCTTCATGGCTGCTGCAGCGTCAGAGGCTGCAGTGCTCCTCCTCTCCTTCTCCCTAGGCAGGAGCAATTCACATTAGTGAGGCAGTCTTTGCCATGCCTCCATCCAGCTTCCCGCCAAGTGGGAGTTATAGCTACCTTTAATGCGGTGGTGGCATGCTGCACAACTTCTTCTCTTCCCCATGCAAGAGTTCTTATCAAAACCCTACAGAGGTGGCAGAGACCGCACCACCACCTCACACTACAGACAGGAGAATTCAGGTGGGAGACTTCTTTCAGCAATGCCACCTCAGCTGTATTCTGTTTCCTCTCTCACAGGCGGGAGGCTCAAACAGGGTGTGCGGGTTCCAGCAGGACATCAGTCTTGGCCGTGCCACCAACAGGCTCCCCCGGTGGGATTCATAAATGTCCTCAGTGGCTATAACGGTGCCGCCAACCCAGCTTCTGCCTGTGAAGCACAGGACAGTGTCGGGGAGGCCGACCATTGTTGGCACATCAGAGACTCGATGGCCGCAGGAGAGCCTTGCAGCTCATGCCCATGAGGCCAACGGTAGGGACGCTCTGGGGCCCTAAGTTCTGCTCCAATTCTGCCAGGGGAGAGCTGCACCATGCGCCAGGGAGGCTGGCATCCTGGCAGGGGGCGTGAACTCCAAATGTGGGAGCGAGCTTCACCATGCTTGTTGCGTGGCAGGGCTGGCCAAGCCCCTTCATGTTTGGGATTGGCAGGGCCCTGCATTCCACCTTCGTCACCTGATGTTGTAGGCCACAGGGGGGCCGGCCCCGCTTCAGAAGGGCTCTGCAGGGCAGGCCCTCTACTCCCAGTGTGGTGCAGCGCTACATACATGCACAGAGGCAGGGTCAGATGGTAAATGACTGACGAGCGGGAAGTCACTCAGCCCTTTTATTGTGTGAATCACATGGTGGCTACCATGTGACATGGCAAGAGAGCTAGCGCTAGCACAGGGCTTAGGTTACAACGCAGAGGAGAGGAATTATTGGGGTAGCGGCACGCAAGATGCTGGAAGGAGGGAGTGGCACAGGTTGATTGCTGTAAGTGCACTGAGAAAGTTGGAGTGTGCAGTGCTGCTCAGATGGCTCTGAATGCGAACCAATACTGGCAGCACATGTATGTTGTCCAAGCTATGTGATTGGCTGCTCGGCATCTCCCCATTGCTAAATTATATTAAGGAGAACAATTGAAAATTGTGGACATATTGGATAATGCACTGAAACTTATAAACGTTTTAAAAAAGTGTCCAATACACTGACGCAATCTGAAACATGGAATTAGGGTAAAAAGATACACCGACAATCATCCTTCATCAATGAAACGCAAGCATTGACAAAACCATAATTTTTGACAATTGGAGTATTTTGTTGCAATTTAAATATATAGATCATAATGCAGTACATAAAGTGTTTCTGCTTACCCAGTAATCTCAAACATGTCTGCAAGTTAGTGTCAAGGACACCTAGAATTTGTAATAAGCACAGTAGAAAGACTTCTCTTAAATTAAGTGTATGCGTTGGTAAACACTAACTTTTAGACAGGACTTACACTACCACACCTAAAATATGGATCCAAAAGTATATGTAAAGCTCTGGGAGTGTGGGTAATTAGTCCAGTCATCCACATATGACATGACTGAAATGTGTCTCTTACCCACACGCCATCATCATATGTAGTTGATGTTAAAATTAAAGTCATGTCTGAAAGTATTGTGTTTTATAAAACATTAGTAATGGCAGCATCTATTCATGCGAGAGGAGGAGAGAGGACAGAGACCATATGATGTGTCCATATGTCTGGAGAGGAATTAACAAATAGGATATCGGTGAGCGTCTGTCTGGAGGAAGCGCTGATGTTGGTATCAGCAATAGGGAGGTTTGGTTTGGAGACTAGGATATCCCTCTTGAACTTTTTCCTTCCAGACCTAGGGGGTAATTCATAGAATTTAGCGCACAAGAGGCACATGCGGCTGGCGCACAGTGTGCGCGTGCGAATCCCTGCGCCAGCCGCGTGCACTAAAATACATTTCCGCGCACAGCGTATTCATGGATTCCAGCCACCAAAACCAGCCGTGGCGCAAAGTGGCGCAGCGTCCCTGCAGCAGCACCAGCTACGCCCCCAAGAACGCCCCTTGCGCAGGGAAAAGCCATCAAAATCCCCAATCCAGCGCAAAGGGCTGTGCTAACCCTGTACCAGCACGGCAAGTGGGGAACACGTATCACTGGGGATCACGAGAAGTTACAGACGCGATTGGCCCTGTGCGAGCGGGGTACATGTATTACTGGGGTATGCGGGAAGTTACAGACGCGATTGGCCCTGTGCGAGCGGGGTAGGTGTATTACTGGGGTACGCGGGAAGTTTCACACGCGATTGGCCCTGTGCGAGCGGGTTACGTGTATTACTGGGGTGCGCGGGAAGTTTCACACGCGATTGGCCCTGTGCGAGCGGGGTACGTGTATTACTGGGGTGTGCGGGAAGTTTTGCACGCGATTTCAGCTGGTACGTGCATTACTGGGGTGCGCGGGAAGTTCCACACGCGATTTCAGCAGGGTACGTGCATTACTGGGGTGCGTGGGAAGTTTCACACGCGATTGGCCCTGTGCGAGCGGGGTACGTGTATTACTGGGGTGCGCGGGAAGTTTAACACGCGATTTCAGCTGGGTACGTGTATTACTGGGGTGCGCGGGAAGTTTCACACGTGATTGGCCCTGTGCGAGCGGGGTACGTGTATTACTGGGGTGCACGGGAAGTTTCACACGCGATTTCAGCTGGGTACGTGTATTACTGGGGTGCGCAGGAAGTTTCACACGCGATTGGCTCTGTGCGAGCCGGGTACGTGTATTACTGGGGTGCGCGGGAAGTTTCACACGCGATTTCAGCTGGGTACGTGTATTACTGGGGTGCGCGGGAAGTTTCACACGTGATTGGCCCTGTGCGAGCGGGGTACGTGTATTACTGGGGTGCACGGGAAGTTTCACACGCGATTTCAGCTGGGTACGTGTATTACTGGGGTGCGCAGGAAGTTTCACACGCGATTGGCTCTGTGCGAGCCGGGTACGTGTATTACTGGGGTGCGCGGGAAGTTTCACACGCGATTTCAGCAGGGTACGTGTATTACTGGGGTGCGCGAGAAGTTTCACACGCGATTGGCCCGGTGCGAGCGGGGTACGTGTATTACTGGTGTGTGCGGGAAGTTTCACACACAATTTCAGCTGGGTACGTGTATTACTGGGGTGCGCGGGAAGTTTGACACGCGATTGGCCCTGTGCGCGCGGGGTACATGTATTACTGGGGTGCGCGGGAGGTTTCACACGTGATTTCAGCAGGATGCGTGTATTACTGGGGTGCGCAGGAAGTTTCACACGCGATTGGCACTGTGCGAGCGGGGTACGTGTATTACTGGGGTGCGCGGGAAGGTTCACATGCGATTTCAGCTGGGTACATGTATTACTGGGGTGCGCAGGAAGTTTCACACGCGATTGGCCCTGTGCGAGCGGGGTACGTGTATTACTGGGGTGCGGGGGAAGTTTCACACGCGATTTCAGCAGGGTACGTGTATTACTGGGGTGCGCAGGAAGTTTCACACTGATTGGCCCTGTGCGAGCGGGGTACGTGTATTACTGGGGTGCGCGGGAAGTGTCACACGCGATTTCAGCAGGGTACGTGTATTACTGGGGTGCGCGGGAAGTTTCACACGTGATTGGCCCTGTGCGAGCGGGGTACGTGTATTACTGGGGTGCGCGGGAAGTTTCACACGTGATTTCAGCAGGGTACGTGCATTACTGGGGTGCGTGGGAAGTTTCACACGCGATTGGCCCTGTGCGAGCGAGGTACGTGTATTACTGGGGTGCGCCGGAAGTTTCACATGCAATTTCAGCTGGGTACGTGTATTACTGGGGTGCGCAGGAAGTTTCACACGCGATTGGCCCTGTGCGAGCGGGGTACGTGTATTACTGGGGTGCGCGGGAAGTTTCACACGCGATTTCAGCAGGGTACGTGTATTACTGGGGTGCACAAGAAGTTTCACACGCGATTGGCCCGGTGCGAGCGGGGTACGTGTATTACTGGGGTGTGCAGGAAGTTTCACACGCGATTTCAGCTGGGTACGTGTATTACTGGGGTGCGTGGGAAGTTTCACACGTGATTGGCCCTGTGCGAGCGGGGTACATGTCTTACTGGGGTGCACGGGAAGTTTCACATGTGATTTCAGCAGGATACGTGTATTACTGGGGTGCGCGGGAAGTTTCACACACGATTGGCACTGTGCGAGCGGGGTACGTGTATTACTGGGGTGCGTGGGAAGGTTCACATGCGATTTCAGCTGGGTACGTGTATTACTGGGGTGCGTGGGAAGTTTCACACGCGATTGGCCCTGTGCGAGCGGGGTACGTGCATTACTGAGGTGCGCGGGAAGTTTCACACGCGATTTCAGCAGGGTACGTGTATTACTGGGGTGCGCGGGAAGTTTCACACGTGATTGGCCCTGTGCGAGCGGGGTACGTGTATTACTGGGGTGCGCGGGAAGTTTCACACGTGATTTCAGCAGGGTACGTGCATTACTGGGGTGCGTGGGAAGTTTCACACGCGATTGGCCCTGTGCGAGCGAGGTACGTGTATTACTGGGGTGCGCCGGAAGTTTCACATGCAATTTCAGCTGGGTACGTGTATTACTGGGGTGCGCAGGAAGTTTCACACGCGATTGGCCCTGTGCGAGCGGGGTACGTGTATTACTGGGGTGCGCGGGAAGTTTCACACGCGATTTCAGCAGGGTACGTGTATTACTGGGGTGCACAAGAAGTTTCACACGCGATTGGCCCGGTGCGAGCGGGGTACGTGTATTACTGGGGTGTGCAGGAAGTTTCACACGCGATTTCAGCTGGGTACGTGTATTACTGGGGTGCGTGGGAAGTTTCACACGTGATTGGCCCTGTGCGAGCGGGGTACATGTCTTACTGGGGTGCACGGGAAGTTTCACATGTGATTTCAGCAGGATACGTGTATTACTGGGGTGCGCGGGAAGTTTCACACACGATTGGCACTGTGCGAGCGGGGTACGTGTATTACTGGGGTGCGTGGGAAGGTTCACATGCGATTTCAGCTGGGTACGTGTATTACTGGGGTGCGTGGGAAGTTTCACACGCGATTGGCCCTGTGCGAGCGGGGTACGTGCATTACTGAGGTGCGCGGGAAGTTTCACACGCGATTTCAGCAGGGTACGTGTATTACTGGGGTGCGCAGGAAGTTTCACACACGATTGGCCCTGTGCGAGCGGGGTACGTGTATTACTGGGGTGCGCGGGAAGTTTCAAACGCGATTTCAGCTGGGTACGTGTATTACTGGGGTGCGCGGGAAGTTTCACATGCGATTGGCCCTGTGCGAGCGGGGTACGTGTATTGCTGGGGTGCGCGGGAATTTTCACACGCGATTTCAGCAGGGTACGTGTATCACTGGGGTGCACGGGAAGTTTTACACGCGATTGGCCCTGTGCGAGCGGGGTACGTGTATTACTGGGGTGCGCGGGAAGTTTCACACGCGATTTCAGCTGGGTACGTGTATTACCTGGGGTGCGCGGGAAGTTTCACACGCAATTTCAGCAGGGTACGTGTATTACTGGGGTGCGCGGGAAGTTTTACTCCCGATTTCAGCAGGGTACGTGTATCACTGGGGTGCGCAGGAAGTTTTACACGCGATTTCAGCTGGGTACGTGTATTACTGGGGTGCGCGGGAAGTTTCACACGCAATTTCAGCAGGGTACGTGTATTACTGGGGTGCGCGGGAAGTTTCACACGCAATTTCAGCAGGGTACGTGTATCACTGGGGTGCGCAGGAAGTTTTACACGCGATTTCAGCAGGGTACGTGTATTACTGCGGTGCGCGAGAAGTTTCACACGCGATTTCAGCAGGGTACGTGTATTTCGGGGGTGCCGGGGAGTCCCACACGTTATTTGACAGTGTGGGTCCTCCCAGGTGTTCCCTTTACACCCTCCACGGCCCCTGCAGGCAGCCCCCACCACAGGGGACTACCCTGCATCCCTGGTCATGTCCCGCAGGCAGCCCACCCAACATGGGCATGGCCCCCAGCAAAGGCACATGTCTCCTTGCACTACTGATCACCAACTCATGTCCCCTTGCACCCCCACCCCCCAGCATTGTGAGGCACCTGCCGGCAGGCCCCCACTCATGTCCCACTCATGTCCCCCTGCAGCCCCACCCCTCAGCATTGCGAGGCACCTGCCGGCAGGCCCCCACTCCTGTCCCACTCCTGTCCCCCTGCACCCCCACCCCCCATCATTGCGGGGCACCTGCCGGCAGGCCCCCACTCATGTCCCACTCATGTCCCCCTGCACCCCCACCCCCAGCATTGCGGGGCACCTGCCGGCAGGCCCCCACTCATGTCCCACTCATGTCCCCCTGCACCCCCCACCCCCCAGCATTGCGGGGCACCTGCCGGCAGGCCCCCATTCATGTCCCACTCATGTCCCCCTGCACCCCCACCACCCAGCATTGCGGGGCACCTGCCGGCAGGCCCCCATTCATGTCCCACTCATGTCCCCCTGCACCCCCACCACCCAGCATTGCGGGGCACCTGCCGGCAGGCCCCCATTCATGTCCCACTCATGTCCCCCTGCACCCCCACCCCCCAGCATTGCCGGACACCTGCCGGCAGGCCCCCGCTCATGTCCCACTCATGACCCCCTGCACCCCCACCCCCCAGCATTGCGAGGCACCTGCCGGCAGGCCCCCGCTCATGTCCCACTCATGTCCCCCTGCACACCCACCCCCCAGCATTGCGGGGCACCTGCCGGCTGGCCCCCACTCATGTCCCACTCATGTCCCCCTGCACCCCCAACCCCCAGCATTGCGGGGCACCTGCGGGCAGGCCCCCACTCATGTCCCACTCATGTCCCCCTGCACCCCCACCCCCCAGCATTGCGGGCCACCTGCCAGCATGCCCCCACTCATGTCCCACTCATGTCCCCCTGCACCCCCAGCCCCCAGCATTGCGGGGCACCTGCCAGCAGGCCCCCACTCATGTCCCACTCATGTCCCCCTGCACCCCCACCCCCCAGCATTGCAGGGCACCTGCCAGCAGGCCCCCACTCATGTCCCCCTGCACTCTCACCCCCAGCATTGCGGGGCACCTGCCAGCAGGCCCCCATTCATACCCCACTCATGTCCCCCTGCACCCCCACCCCCCAGCATTGCGGGGAATCTGCCAGAAGGCCCACATTCATGTCCCACTCATGTCCCTCTGCACCCCCACCCCCCAGCATTGTGGGGCACCTGCCAGCAAGCCCTGACACATGTCCCCCAGCCAACACGTCATCACAATCTAGATCCCTGGCCCTTATGGGCAGCCTCCACATGCCAAACACCCACCAAAGTATTGCATCCACCCACTCAGAAATGCCAATTACATGATACAACCCCAATGTCAAGTATGTAAATGAACACATGTCCCTCACATACACACAATGGGTGTAAGTGAATGTCAAAACCCATATCATGATATGCATGAAACCAATGAGATGATACTACACATTGAAGTTTGATGAAAAAAATGTATTAAAAGCAACATAAATGGAATAAAAAATCAACAAACGACAATGGGAATTAAAAACAAAAAGCAGCATGTCCGTAAAATAATGAAAAACCACAAATCATAATCCAAAGGAAAGGTGTCCAAAGTCACAGTTCAAAAAAGTACATCCAAGGGAAAAACAAAACCAAAAACCATTGCTCCATGGGTAAATCCCCAAAAAAAACATAATCCAACAGTCAAGTATATACAGATAAACAATCCAGGGTCCATGATCCCAACTGAAGAAATGAAACCTATCTAAAAATACTACCTAATAAAAAAACTATATACAAAAATGTGGTCCATTGTCCAAAAGGTCCAAAATCAATAAAAAAGCAAAGGAAACCTAACACTAACTACATAACTATTTACAAGGGCAGCTGGCTAGTCCAACGGCTCACTGGTTGTTGTCATGGACCAGGGCATCATCAAACTCCTGTTCATTGGCTTGGAGGCGGGCATGTTCCCTGGCCCCGAGGTCTCGCAGGGATGATGCAGTGTCCAGCTCCAACTCCCTGCGAATACCCTCGAGGCACTCAGCCCGCCTCAGCGCCCTCCGCATGGAGTTCTCCGCACTAACCATTGTGAGCCGTTCCTCCTCTGCCCGCTGCCGCTCCGCACCTATCTGCTGGCCCAACCGCTCCCACATGGAAGACACTCCCATTCCAGGGTTCTCCTGCCCTCCGGCCGATGCCTGCCCCCCTGATGTCAATGGCCCCGAGCCATGATGCCTCCCACGTCGAGCCTGCCGCTGCCTCCGACTCAACTGCCTGTGCCAGCACGACGGCATCCAGGCTGATGGAATCCACCAATGCCGTCGTGCACATGCCCAGCCCGATGATGCCGTCATATCCTCTATCTGCTGGGGTCCAGTTGCTGGTGTGTCCACCCCTGCTGGACCTCCGACTCCCGACTGTGGCAGGGATGGGATCCCCACCGAGTTGGCTGCATTGGTCGGGGCAGGTCCACAGGGGACCCTGGTGGCATCTGGGCTGGAAGACGGCATGGAGAACGACTGGCGCATAGCCTCCACAGAGGAGGAGAGGGTCGCCAGAGTGCCCGACACATGTACGAAACCCCCGACCACGACCGCTCCCAACTGGGCCACGTTGGCACGGTGCTCTTCGTGATGACGTGCGTGCTCCCCCCGGGAAGCACGCACCTCATCACGAATGACACCCGTGCGCAACGCGACACCAATCAGGACCTTCTCCATATGGCCAGGGGTCTCCTCGTCCGCAGGTGGAGGGGAGTCAGATGACATGGCCATCCCCCCTACCTGCGGACGGGCCTGGGATGGGGCATCCCTGCTGCTGCATGGTGGTGCAGTCACAGTGTCAGGGACAGTGAAATGCACAGGCACCTCCACGGCGACCTGTGCTGCCTCCTGCCCCTACCCCTGGACTGCACCACTTGCACCAGCAGGGATGCCCCCACCAGGCCCCATGTGCAGCTCAGTAGCGGCCTCCTCCTCCTCTGTGAAAACCACCAACCTGGATGGCTCCACCCCATCTTCCGCCGTTGCAAGCCCCTGTGGGGGCTCACCCACCCCTCCCGCTGCAGCCATGGGGGCATCCCCGCCGCTTTGCTCCACAGCGCCGTCTCTGCCCTCTTCTTCACTTTGCGCTGTGTAGAGGGAGACATAGAACACAAGCATCAGGGTACTGTACAATGGTCCCCTAGACAGGAAGCAATAGCAGATGAGTGGCACTGTCAAAGATCACTTCCATCATGTCCCTCCACAACACATGGATCAGTGCAGGCAAAACACATGCAGTAACAGACATGGCGCATGTTATGGACATTAGCAAACATGTCCAAGGGACTCTTGAAACATACAATGTTGTTTTTGAACTCACATGCATCATGGGTCATGCCTATCACATTCACACACTTCACCGTACTTTCATCCATCTGGACTCGTACACCCCAGACACAGTGGATGCAAGGATAACTAGGCTGCATCAGTGAATCTGAACATTGACACAGACATGTGTCATGCATCCATGACATTCACAAGTCACAGACACGCAGGTCAGACACACAGACATGGACTCCATACATGTACATGGCTTCATCACCCATCCCTCACCCCCACCCATGTCCAGGAACAGAGACTGGCATGCTCTCATGTGTCCATTCCGCATAGGGCTCCCCATGTAGCATTTAAACACATACACCAACCGTGTGCTTCACACATTACTGGTCTCACATGCATGACCATGATGTCCCTGCACACACACACGCGTACATGGCCTATGTCACACATACAGGCAAGTATCAGACAACCAGCACACTGCAACATGCCCTGTCTCACACAGCAATGCTTGGCCACTTACCGCTCGACTCCAGATGGGTCTGCCTCTCAAGGACCTGGACGCGGAGGCTGGGGTTATGCATTCCAGGACCCTCATATGATCTTCCGACAAGTGGCCCCGGACTTGTTGAGGGTCCTGGACCTGAAATCCTCACAGCACTTCTTGACATGATGGAATAGTCGGACTGCCACCCCTTCCGCGTTGATGGCAGTCACGATGTCCGTCCAGATACTGTCCCGTCCTTCCTTGTCGGCACGTGATGATCCGAAGAGGGCATCATAATGCCCCAGGACATGCTCCACCAGGACACCAACTTCCTTCTGACTGAAGCTGGTGGCCCTCTGCCCCTCTGGTTGGGGGTCACCAGTGGTCTCGGATGGTGTTTGCCCCGACATGGCGACCCCCGAGGCAGGTGTGGGTGGGCAACTGGGTCCTGGGGCTGGGCTGTGGAGTGATGGTATCCCAGTCGGGAGTCTTCTGTTCCAGCAGGGGTGGACACAGCAACTGGACCCCTACAGATGGTTGATGTGCAGGCACCAAATGGCAGGGCATGGTGGCAGCAGGCAGACAGGCAGGCAGGCAGCAGCAGATGGCTCATGGGAGGCTTCTCGGGGCTCTGGGGGGCAGTAATTCGGCCTTTTGGGCAGGAGTGTGGTCTTCCGTGTGCTTATGCGTGGCCAGCTTGATACGGAGTGATTTGACACGTGAAAATTCTGCACGTCAGCGTGTAATTCGAGGAAAGGCCCTTAGCGCGTAAGCGCGTCTGCACGCATATGTTATTTCATTGGACCGAAGGCCCTTCAAGCGTAAGCGCCTCTGTGACGTGATGCACGCGGGCGTGCACGGGCATTTCAGCGCGCGTGAAAAACTGCACATCCGCGTGGGAATGCGTGTAATCCGAGGAAAGGGACCATGCGCGTAAGTGACGTGACGTACGCGGGCGTTTCCCTCAGCACGGGTTAAAGGTGAGCGGGGGCAGCAGTTCGCTGTACATGCCTTTCGTGGAGACCGACGTGTGTTGCTGCTTCCTGTTGTTTCGCGCGCCATCACAACTTCACAGCTATCAAGGACGTATCTCTTCTTTTGGCGGGGGTATTGGCTACGCGTGTTTTTCTGCATCGCGCTAGTCAGACGGTGAGTCGCACATGCTATTTTTCCCACTGCAGGTGCCCCTGTGTATCGCACCCATTTTCGAGGTCATAGTAGCCTGCGTGTCCCACGCGTGCAAGTTATTCGTGTTACTGGGTGCCACCGCGTACTGTGGGAGGTTGATTCCACGCACGTAGACTGCAGGGTTGCGTGCACAGTTTTACTGCAGTTTTGGGGTGCCTGAGCGTTGCGTGACCCGTCACTACATAACCGGGGTCACATACAGCCTTGCAGGTGCAAGGGGGCTGTTAACATCTTGCTTCCCACCCCCTTCGCCCCAACTGCCCAGGTCAATTGTGGTGTACACCTCCCATTGGCACTACTCCATCTGTGCCGGCACTACTACATCTGTGCCATGGTTGGGAGGACACCAAAGGTGAGTGTCGCCTCAGCTGGGCGTACTCCTCGTGGCGGGCGTGGTCGGGGATGTGGCCGTGGTGACCAGGGAGTAGGGGGACTCCAGGGTGTCCAGGTCGGCCACAGAGGGGGAAGAGGCAGGGTTGCGCCACTTGAGCACAATGTTGTGCCATGTGTTGGTGCAGTCATGCCACCACCCCCTGTGGTTCCGGGGGATGCAGCTTCTGCATCTGGCACTGGCACCCGTGTGACCCGGCAGTCCGTTCCATCGACTGCCACGGGCCGAAGGGTAGTGGTAGCTGCAGGTGCAGCTGTGGACACCGCCACCCAGGCTCAGGGTCTGCCAGCACAGGCTGCGTTGGCACTTGAGGAGCCCTTGGTAGATTTCCACCAGGCCAGCAGGGAAACCATAGGGGCACGCAGGGCTGCTCTGATCAAGACACGTGTCCCTGGGGCAGTTATGTCATCTGCTGCCCCGAACAGCCGGGTGTTGGCAAGTGCAGGGGCAGATGCACCCAACAACACCCCGGTTGTGAGTCTGCCAACCAGGACCGTTGCGGTCAATGTCCCTGCCACAGCGGATGTTGCTGCGCAGGGTCCATTAGAGGGCACCCAGATGCCACTGACACAAGTCAGGCCTTTGGTCGTCCCTCCACGTGCAACTCCCTTGGCTCAATCCACCGAACCCACTGGCCATACTGGTCAGGGCGGCATTAGCCAGCCAGGGTCTGCGCCACAGTCCAAGAGGAGGAAGGCTTGGACCCCACACACAGCCACGACCTCCTGCACGTCGAGGAAGAAGCCTTTATGCAAGCAGGAACTGGACTTCCTCGTGGACTACGTGCGGGGCCACAGCTGTGACATGGTAGTGGGTGCCAATAGTCAGACTACGGCTGCCCACCGTGACACCCACTGGAAGCATGTTGCGGAACATGTCAGTTCATTCGGCCATGAGGTGCGCACGGCGGAAGAGTGCAAAAAGCGTTGGAATGACCTCAAATGCAGCGCTAAGGCTAAGCGTGCCTCTAATTACAACTTGACTCTGGTGACTGGCGGTGGGCCTGCACCAGAGGAGGAAGAGCTCACTCCGCATGAAGCACTCGTTGCGGAGTTCATACCACCAGAATTGCTCGAAGGAGTGAGAGAGATGCTGGTTTTTGATGCCCAGTCCAGCGAGTGTTGATGCGTGTTTGTTGAGGACGTGTGTGTTTCACATGTGGGATGTGTTGTGCATGATTGCCACTACATGTGACGTGTACATGGTTGTGATGTGTAAGTAATGCAATGCTTCCGTGATGCATGTCTGCTCTGCTGGATGGTGGACATGTGGAGCAGACAGGGACTGTCCGCATCACCACCATGGCACCCTACTGACATGCTGGTTACAAGTATGCCCCTCCGGTCCATGTTCCAGCTCACAGGCCCTTCTGCATGTGGCGTGGGGTGACCTTCCTCTCAGCCCAGGCACAATGTCATTGCATGACTGACATGCATGTCTCCTCTGCCTGCATGCGGGGACTCCATGTAGGCATGCTCCCTTGCCCCTCCTCCGCCACTCTGCACCCGAGTTCCACCTTTGCACTGGTCTGCTTCAATCTTGCAAATGTGTACTTTCCTGTTCATGCGTCCTGTGTACATGCTAACTTCCAGCGTACAATCTGCCAGACATATGCCGTGTGGTACAGCCTTAGTACTTTATGCAGGGTATCTCACTTGTACTGTGCATAGGTCAGATGGCCCGCAGGGACATGAGTGCCCATTCATGCTCCATGTGCACTGCACGCATGCCCCTATGTGTCCTTGACTGGATGATCACTGTAATACAAGTCCTGGGTGACATACATTGCATGGCATCTCATCAGCCTTCCCATGTCAACTGTGGCTCAGTACTGCGTTGCACACATGTTTAGGGTCTGACAATCTTTGTGGCTCACAGGCCTCAGCCTGTTTAATGGCCAATGACTCTGTCCGACTGTTGTACTGTCTTCTTCACACGTGGGCGGCCTCCAGAGTTTTCATCATGTGTCCTGCTTACTGTCCCATCATCATTTGCAGTGTTGTCACTTGAATCACATTAAGCTGTTGATGCCAGTCAACACTGCCTGTCAATACACAGGTGTATGGTCAGCCTTTTGATACCATGCTAGGCATCCCTGCAAGGTGAGCAGCACAGGGGGGGCACAACACAGCAAAGCTTCCACCAGGCCAGTTGCACATACAGGCTTAGTAGCAGCACTGAGGGTGAGCTTGGACGAATATTGGTGTTGAAGCACACAATACAGCTCAGATGTGTTGGTGGACTGATGGCTGTTCATTGTAAGGTTGTCTGGGACACCTGCAGGGGCAGTGGCACATACCTCCCGGTACACCAAGGTCCATTGAGGCACTTGTATCAACCATGTAGCCTTCCGAGACATGGAAAGGAGAAGCTCACAGGGACATACAGCAAGGGACATACTCGGGTGCAGTGCATTTCATTTCCATGTACATTTTGAAACATGCACTGCCTACTTTGTTTTGGTCATGGTGGAACACGACTTGTTCTGAAGTCATGCCTTCCTATATGGGTCTGGCTGCTTACCCAGGGAACATTGCATGTTGTGTGAATTGTGACACATTGGTGTTCCATTTGCCACGCACCCACCGGCGGCTGACTTACTGCATTGACTGTGTGTGACCCATCACAGGGGTAATGTTACATATGGGTACGAAGCATCCACACCAGATTGTCTGTTTGTAGAGTAGTTTGTTGCTATGGGGCATATTTGGTGGTGTGTTTTTGTGTTATGGGCACGCACAGATTATTAACTGTGGCTCTCTTTGCAGCATTGAAGTGCTCCTGTAACCAGACCTGAGAGTGCGCAGGCAGGAGGCCAGCAGTGAAAACCAGAGCTAAGTGTCTTGTTGTTTTTCTTTCAAACTGCTCTGCATAGGCTTGCTGGGGGGTGCACTAATGCATGGATGAATGTGTAATTCAATTTGGTATGTTTTTTTCCCCCTAATCACCCGGAGTCCTATCCAATTCCAAACCCTGTACCCTCTACCCGGTGTTCCTACTTCCCGTACCTATCCAACCAATGTTCCCTAACCCTCTTTCCCCGCTGGGGTTGCGGATGCCTGTGTAAGCCCCAAACTTGCAGGCGCCAAAACCCTAGAGGGGGTGGTTGGTTCGTGCCACTCCTAAGCCTGGACTCCAGAAGGCCATGACAATGATGTACAAGTTTGTTCGGATTGTGTATGTGTTCATGCAGGTAGTACATTTTCGTGCATTCCCTACTTTCATGTGTCATTCCTCCTCCCCTCTCCTGCCACTCATTCCAGTTATCCAGTGTGCCAACGCCTGTCCCGACTGTATATCCCTGACCCTCCTTCCCCACCAGGGTCTCAGAGGCCTGTGTGAGTTTGACCTTGCAGGCACCCGGGCCACGGTGGGGGTGGTTGGTTCATGCCACTCCTGCGCCTGTACACGGGACCTGTGACAGTACACATCCGTTCATGGTGCATCATTCTATGTTATGTACCACACATGGTTCACATCCTGCTGTGACATTGTTTTACTGTGCTACCTTGGTTGTTACATCATTGTGGTAGTACTTGGCCTTTGTGAGGTACTGCTACGTCAAGTCATCTACTGGAGGCTGTTCTGGTTCGTTTTTCTGCCTCTGATTTTGTGATTTTGCAAATGAAGGTGGACTCTGAGGGTGCAGGCACCTTTTTACACACAAGGTGGGGGATGGTGACGAAGGGGAAGGGTGATCCTGTGGCCAGGTGAAATTGAGGGTTGAAGGCTCAATGACCCAGGTGCAGTTGTTCAGTGGGTCATGGTCATTTGTGAGGGAGGGGGGGTGTTTTGTTGTTGATAGTTGCCTTGCCCTGCAGTGTGATGGGAACCCTGACATTGTAATTGTGGTATCCTATGTACATGTTGTGTTCTGCTGATCAATGCCTGTTCATGTGTTGTGTTTACCTTTCAGGTGTGAGGGGATAGTTGTGGTTTGACATGCTGGGGTGTACACATGGTGAATGTTCACATGTGATGTGTAGAGGACACTGATGGTCACTTGATTGCACATGCACATGTTGAGTGCATGTCCTTACTGACCCACACACTCGCACTATGATGCACTACATGTACAACCACCCTTGGATATCCACGTGTACACTCTGTTTGCCTTCTGGTGCCCACTGTGTCCCTGCAGCACATGTTCTGTGACCAATTATGGATCCTGTACATGCCTAATTTGCTTTTTGATGTGGTTTGTCGCTTAGATGTGATGCTCAGGGTGTGCATCACACACAATAGCTGTTCACTGTGCTGTGCGCTGAGCAGTGTGTTGCAGGAGTTGGACACAGCACACAGAAGCTGCAGTGTTGATTTTGCAATGCACAATGTGCGTGTAGACAGGCATTCATTGTTATGTTATGTCTACAACTTGTGTAATGCATTTGGGAATGACTTATTTTGGGTGGGAGGTTGTTTTGTCAGTCATTTCATCTGATTCCATGTCAGGCATCATTGTGTGATGCCACTGTACATTTTTGACATGGCAATGTGTACCTTATTGGTACTGTGTTGGTGTATGGCTATTGCTTGCCATGTCATGCTGTGGTTTGGGAGGGTTTGAGTGACATAACAGTGATGGTCATGGCCTGTTTTGCAGGTGTGTGTGATTCACACCTTGCATGTCAGGGTCAGCCGCTTCTCGAAGCAACGAGCTGGGGGTAGATATCTCTCCGCGGCAGGGGCCTCCCTCTGGAACAAGCCTTCCTGCCTCCCTGGAACTTGAGGAGAACCATCTCCGATTCCGGAAGCACCTCAAGACCTTCCTCTTTGCTTCTGCTTTCTCTCTCCCACTCCCTTGCTAAATTCTTCACTGAAACTGCACTGGATCTGCAACTGGGCCACTCTCACCGACCTCGGTCCCTGGCCCAGCCACTCTCCACTTGCACTGCCTCCCTGGCAACCCCTGCACTGCGGGACTGTCTCTCTATCCCTACAGCTCCCCCTTCCCAGCACTTGTCTGCACTTACCTTTGCAGTTGCCACCAGCTGGCCTATTTATTTGTTTTTTATTCTACTTACCCTGGACTGCACTCCCCCCTCCCCTTCCCCTTGCACTTTTCCCTTCCCCCTACCCCTGCACTTGCGCAATCTAAATGACACCTGGCCTAGTAGTATGGTTGTCTGTCTTCCCTTGTTCCCCCCTCCCTGCCTCGTTGCACCTTGAAACACTTGTGTATAGGCACGTTACAAATGCCATATCATGTCATGTCATATGTCATATGTGTGCCTTTTGGTCACACAGGATAGCTTGTGTTTAAGTAGCTAGGGATGCAGACAATGTGGCACTTCCATGGCAACAATCTCAGGGTGGTAAGGTTGTGACAGTTGACTGTCTCTTTGTCACCTGGTATGTGCCAGGCTTGTGTGCACTCCGCAGGGGTGGGAGTTTAGGTGAAAAATGTGGCCACAAGGCTTCCTCGCCACGTGCCCTGTCCCCTCCCATAGGCAGCGCCTGTGCCTGTGGTTGGGGATGTGGGGGCACCACCATGTCCACCGGTACGCCCTGCCGTGTTGCAACATTGTGCAGGACACATGCTGCCACAATGATCCTGCACACTACTGGGGGTGCATAGAGTAGCTGCCCGCCAGAGCGGTCAAGGGAGCGGAAACGTGACTTGAGCACTCCGAATGTGCGCTCCACTATGGCCCTGGTTGCAATATGGGCGGCATTGTATCTTACCTGGGGTGTTGTGGTAGGGTTCCGGATTGGCGTCATCATGTGGTTGCTCAGAGGGTAGGCACTGCCCCCTGGGGAGGTGTAAATGGTTGTGATTATTGGGGTTTGTGTATTTGTGTGTGTGTTTGTGTGTGACATGCATGCATGTGCAAGGGCATTTGTACTCACCTAGGAGCCACCTAGGAGCCAGCCACCTTTGTACTCACCTAGGAGCCAGGTGTCGCCATGCTGGCCAGCTTCCAGGGCCCGGCTCAGGGCGGACATTCTGTATATGAAACTGTCATGGGTGGAGCCAGGGTAGTTTGCATAGACAGAGGTGATGATTCCCTTTGCATCGCATACCACCTGTACATTGATGGAATGCCAGTGCTTGCGGTTTCGGTAGATGTGCTCAGTGGCCCTAGGTGGACGTAGGGCCACATAGGTGCAATCGATGGCACCAAGCACTTTGGGGAAGTGCGCCACCCTGTAAAAATCCAGGACAACGGCCTGCCTTTTTGCGGTGGTTCTGGGCATGTATATGTGCCTGCGGTCTGAGGGGCGCGCTGTCATGATTGCCAGTACCTGGTGTAGGCAGCATGACTGCATGGCCTGTGAGCCCCACCCCACTATGGCAGTAGTCCACTGAAATGACCCAGTGGCCAAGAAATGCAGGACATTGAGCACCTTCTCCAAGGGGCTCAATGCTTGGGAGCAAAGGGTAGGGGATGTAAGGTCATCTTCCCACTCCCTGACCAGGTCTAGGATGATATGGGGTGGAAACCTATACCTGCCATAGACCTGGTCATCAGGCATCCCAAAAAGGCTTGTCCGTGGTGCGAAAATGCATGCCCTGGCTATTCTCCTCCTCCTGCGGTGTCCCACGATCAGTGCTACGACAAATGGGGCATTCATTGTAGCTGTATATACGTGTTTGTTGTTTGCGCGCACTTTTATACTGTGCGCGGGGACGCTTCCGCCTGCCTTCCTGTGGCGGACGCATTGACGCCTGTGTGCGTCTTTTTCCGTGCGCGTGTTTCCCGTATTCAAATCCATGAATACGGGTTGTCCGCGTGTGTGTGGGCGTTCCGTGTAGTTCCCTGCAGTAATTCCCCAGTTACGCCTTCTTTTTCACGCGTTATTCCCCATTCCACGTGTTCCGCCCACTGTTCCGCCCACTTTGGTTGTGTGCGCCGCGCTATGTGCGCTTTTGCTGTGCGCGTAGCGCACGCCGTGTGTGCCCGCATGCGCCATGGCAGGATTTGGTGCATGGACAGCGGGAAACACGCGCAGCGTCTTCCTTGAATCGCACGCGTGCGCTGGGTTTCTCACGCTTGCGCCACCTTGTGCCTGCTTGCGCTGGGATTTTCGGCGCACGTTTGCTCCATGAATCGACCCCCTAGTGAGAGAGATAGGATAGGAGATAGAATAGCAGTTTGAGAAGATGGGAGAGATTGAGAGCACCATAGAGGGCGTGAGGAGTCAAGAGTTGCACGTGAGAGAGGAAGAAACACAGCCCACAGCCACACACCACAGGAATCACCAGAGGGGGAGGGTTAACACAGAAGGAGGCATACAGAAGGCAGCAAGCCGGCAACCCCCCAAGGGGGATTATGGAGTAGTGTGGACAGAAGACAGGATGGGGACAGTGTACTGATAAAACACCCAGGTTCAACTTTCCTAAAAAGAGTGAAAAAGGCCTAGTCTTAGCATAACAGCAATGCAAAAACACCCAGGTTCGACTTTCCTAAAAAGAGGGAAACAAGCCTAGTCTTAGCACAACAGCAATACAAAAAAAAAACTGATTCAACTTTCCTAAAAAGAGGGAAAAAGGCTAGTCTTAGCACAACAGCAATGTAAAAACACCCAGATTCGACTTTCCTAAAAAGAGGGAAAAAGGCCTAGGCCCTCATTACGACCCTGGCGGAAATCAACCGACCGGACCGCCATAGCGTAAATAGTGTTTCCGCCATTGCACGACGGAGCAAAGTGCGGCTCATTCCGACCCATCGGGCACGAGCACCACGCCATGGCGGAAGTGCAAAGTCCGCGATGGCGGAAATTACCCCAAAACGGCCCACACCGCCGCCGTACGGCGCCCTAGGTGCAATACCGCCACCCATCTTAGCGGACACCGCAGTGAGCGCCAACCGGAAAGTACGGTGACCGAAAATATACGGAAACGGAAGTAAAAGCATGGTCCCGGAACGGGAAACATCACGCCGTACACCTATAAAACCACAAATTCCACACAACCATTAAAAATACTACCCTGAGACACATCCCAACCCGTCATCCACCCTAGTGAAACCAAGAAAAATGGGAAAAGTAGCGAAGAAAGCGTGCGACCGCAAGCGGCAGGTCCACTTCTCCCGTGAGGAACTCACCGTGCTCACAGAGACCCTCCAGGAGAATGCTGCCGCCGTCTTCTCCACGCTAATGACCAGGACGGCACTTGCGAACAAGAAGGCCATATGGGCCCTGGTGGCACAGCGGGTAAGTGCGGTGGGGACCGCACCCCGCAACCCACAGCAATGCAGAAAGCGATGGGACGACCTGCGGATACGCGTCCGTAGCATACTTTCTGCCAACCGCAACATTGCCACAGCTACCGGGGGAGGATCGGAATCACCCATCAAGTTGACCCCCTGGGAAGAAATCTGTGCCTCCACCATTGGAATGGAGAGCATAGAGGGAGTCGGAGGGATGGAGAAAGGAGTGCAGACATCCGAAGAATCAGGTAGGTGTCCCAAATAAAACAATGCCAAAACCACAATGTCCAATCATGTGAAGTACCACGTGTCCACATAGTGCAACAGTAACACATGTCCAGGAGAACGTCCACATACATAGGCCTGATAGCACACTTTAAAACTCACATCAAATACATAAATAATTAAAAATCCTAAAAACACCCTCTACACGTGCAGCAGGCACATCCTAACTGCAGGCTGCAAAACAACTGCACCCTCACTCCACACACAAATGAAACCACCTCCAAGGCCCCGACCCAAATCACCCTCAGGTACCACCCCAATGCATGTGATACATTGCCATTCCAATTCCCACAGACCCATTAATAACGCTCGCCCTCCTTTACTCCACCACAGGGTCCGATCCAAACGACGAGCTCCAGGACACCCCTACCAGCACACCTGCAAAGAGGGCCAAGACCAACGGCCAAAGACCCTCCACCTCAGCTGCACGCATCAAGACACGGAAGCAGCACAAATCAAGTGGCAGCACAGAGGAGGGAACTCCAACAGGCACCCCAGCAGCCAGCATGCCCACAACAGCACCACCACAGGTCCCCCCAATGGATGCCACAGTAGGCACTGCTTTTGGTGGCAGCAGCACCATAGGTGACACTGCATTAATGGCAGCATGCTCCGACACAGAAAACGGGGATGTCGAAGTAAGATCCATCCATGACCTGTCTCAATCCCCCTGTCTGTTCCATCCCGTACACCATGAGGATACCACGCAGGGGCACCCACAAGACGACGACTGGCCATCCCCCACAAGCCCTGTGGCAAGGCAACATGAGGTGATCAGCCACTCTGTGACACCACCGCAAATGGCCATGGCCCAGCAGAGGCAACAGTCCCTCGACCAGGTAATCGTGCAACAGCAGCAACTGGCCACGCTCCTCAAGGACCATGCCGATGAATGTGGGGGCACTAAGGCAGACATAGAAACATCAACTGAGACACTTAGGGCAGAAATGGAGAGAAGTACAGAGACACTAAGGGCACAAATGGAGAGTAGCACCGAGAGCCTGAGAGTACAAATGGAGAGAAGCACCGAGAGCCTGAGGGGGGAACTGCATGCGACGTCCAAAGACGTATGTGCCGAACTTGCCGCAGTGCGCCGTGTGCTCACTGAGCTCTCACAAACCCTTAGGGAAATGCATGGACGTGAGCAGGCAGAGACATCATCCGTTGCAAGTTCCGTCCAGGGCAGCCCCCAACGTAGATCTGGGAGGAACCTGCGCTCCACAGGCAGGGGTGCCCCTGATACCCGGAGAGGGGGCTTGCAATAGCGACTGCCCACTGACAATGAGCATCTTTGGACACTGGTGTTCGGGGGGGAGGTAGGAGGGTGGAGGGGGTGTGTTGGGCTCACTTGGGTGGCGGGTCGATAGGGTGTTTAACATGATATCACATATGCCATAAACAATGCACGATCATCCAATGAGATGTGTGGACATTGATCTTTGTGTACGAGGCCATTATAGGCGTACAGTCCATATTGTGCATGTTCCAGACACACACAGTGCCACGAGTCCCGTGTCCATGTATCAGCCACCAGGCGTGAGTGCTAGAAGCATGCATCTATGAGATGCTGACGAATGTCACGGCCCTCCTGTGCCTCGCGGACTCCTTGAGGTGCTGCCACATCCCCACCCTCATCATGACCATCTTCAGGTGCTTGCAGTTCTGCGTCAGGGGGCATGGGCACATTTCTACGTACGCACATGTTGTGGAGCATGACACATGCCATGACCATCTTTGCAACCTTCACATGGCGGTACAGGAGTGCCCCGCCAGACCTGCTGAGGCAGCGGAAACGAGTCTTCAGTAGGCCGAATGCCTGTTCTATGACTACACGGGTACGTGAGTGGGCATGGTTGTAGTCCTCCTCATGCTGGTCCCGTGGGTTCCGGACTGGTGTGAGGAGCCATCTCTTCAGTGGATACCCGGCATCACCTGTATGTGGACAATAAAGGAATTTTGAGGAATGCCATTGCTACGTACGCCCCCCCCCCTGCCAGGTCATTGCCGCATCACATACCCCACATCATCATGCATGAAATGAGACTCACCGAGTAGCCAGGATCTGTTCCCTGCGTGTCGCTCCATGTAGCGTGGTATTGTAGAGTTCCTCAAGACCATAGAATCATGGGTTGATCCAGGGAATCGGGCACAACAATGTGTAATGATCCTGCTGGAGTCACACACCATTTGTACATTCAGAGAATGAAATTGTTTTCGGTTGCGGTACTGGGCCTCCATGGCATGTGGGACGACCAATTCCACATGGGTGCAGTCGATGGCACCAATGCAACCCGGTATGCCGGCAAGTGCATGGAATCCCACTTTTGTGTTGGTAATTTCCTGCTCCGAGCGTGGTAGAGAGATGTAGTCGTCTGCGTGCTGCAGGAGGGCATCGAGCACTTGCAATAGTGTCCGTGAGAACAGTGGCTGTGATATGCCATGCAACTGTCCGACTGTGTGCTGGTAGGTGCCTGTGGCCAGGAAGTAGAGTACAGACACCACCTTCAGTAGGGGTGGGATGGCGGTTGGGCTATCTATCATGCTGACAAGGTCAGCCTGTGTCATGTCCACAATGGCGGTTATGGTGTCCCGGTCCAAACGGTAGAGGGTGTGGATCTGCTCATCAGTGAGGTTGAACGGATGTGCTCGGAGGCGTGGGATTGCGGGCTGCCTGCGTGGTGGTAGTGGCTGTGCTGGCGGCCCTTGCTGGCCCTGCCTTGCCCTCCTCCTCCTCCTGCGTCTCCTCCGTGCGGCCGGTTGTAGTTGGTGTTCGTCTTCTTCTTGAAGTTGGAGTACTTGCAGTGCTATCAGGTCCCCCAGGGCCAACATAGCTAGTCCTGCCGGTAGCATTTCGGAGTGGGTGTGGTTGTGGGAGGAGACTGGGTGTGCAATTTATGTGTTTTCAGGCTGTATGGCCTCCACCTGTGGTGATTCATTCCACCTGTGCAAGTTGCTCTCCCCTTTGGGCGAGCACGTCCCGCACACAACGCTGCAATTCGACGAATGGCATCTTTCTATTACAATCATGTATTTGTACCCGATGGCAGTGTAACATTGGTTGATATGTTCATTCGGCTATGGTCCCATTGTTTCACATACTATCTTTGCAGTCGCGAACAGACTTGTGAAGGGTCAGTGGAACGTAGTACTCGAGTAACGGTGGACCCTCATGCAACACTGTACCGAGGTTCACCGACGGGCGGGGCGTCCCATTTGTGAGTGAAGGCAGTTGCCATTTTCACACACAGCCGCACTAGATGGATTAATTTGTGATTTCAAGCGGCCACAGATGCCTTTTCGACGTGATGTTGCAAATGAGGAATTCGAAGGGCGGCGCTTTCGGTTTTCAGCTAGCGGCGAGGAGATGCCCACAGGTCTGACTGCAAATATAACGTTCTATTGTTCAATGTCCTTGGGACAGGGGCCATGGCGAGGATGCAATGATTGATATGAATAGTTTGGGATGCGCAATAGCGAAGTGGGCGATAAGGCCGGACGTTCCCAAATACATGTTACTTCACAACACTGGAATTACGGGCTGGGGCACAGTGGATTTTGCAGGCTGCATAACGCACAGACTCAATGGAAATTTCACATGTTATGTGAGTATGGAAACAGGCGTTTTCATTACGGGATGAGGGAATGATGTATGGATGCATGGACAGATGATTTGATACAGAGTTTGCCATGTACAGGGCTTCTTGGAATCTATCCGCCTCCCCTGCGCTATGTGATGCAGGGCTGCCATAGTGGGACCATCGTCTATCTGGCCTTGTTGAGCACTCCCTGTCTCGACGCGCCTTCAGACACTTGTGTCTATGCACGTTACCAATCCCATCTGATGGATTCTGTTTTAACAGACGCATGCACAGGTACACTCGTTTGTGATAGTGTTTTCACCTCGATATAGATAGTTATGATTCGCAAGTGGTTTTTGGGTGGTGATGATCCTTTGGAGTGGGCTAGCATGCATATGGCTGTGGATTTGGTGTGATCATTGAAGTGAGTAATTCAAATGTAGTTCTGATGGCCATACTATTCTTTTTCATTTCATTTGGGTGACAGGTATCTCCTCCCCTTTTGCCACTGCCATCTGTATGCCACTCCTGCAGATGGATTTTACTCCCGACACCTGCTGCTTCGTGTTAATCAGTGGAGCAGCATTACGATCTTATGGGACGATCGCCAATGGGCCACATGCCCTTACGCAGTACTAGTGGCTAGGAGCAACATTTCGGCCTTTCAGCTGGACTAGTGCCTCCCTATTGGGACGGCCCTGCGGTTCTAGGGGCTTCCATGTTGCCTTTTTGTACGAGAATGTAGCCCCTGTGTACCATGAAGGAACAGGGCGTCACACAAGAAGTAGCTGGTCATTTATTGCGGATGCAGCCCACAATGGTGAAATGTATTTTGGAGTTCATGGCCTAATGGCTGTATGGGCTTGGTGAATTTGTTGTGCATTAAATTTCTATTCTGATATGAACCGTGTAGCGTTCTTCTTTGCAAGTGATGTGGCATATTCCTATTTGGGGAGCGATGTATTGTGAGGAGATCTGCATTGGGTTCCAGCTTCGGAGTATAGTTGCGTGGTACTGTGCTGGGCGCGTTTGCCTACGAAGCCCAGTGAGGTCAGGGATAAGGGCTGCCAATATGACTGTTTTGATGATGTCATGCTCAGGGGCGGGGGATTAGCTTTTGTGTGACAGATGCCGGTCAGCCAGTTGGATTGGTGGAATGATGTGATTATCGGAATATGGCTGGTCACAGGTGCCTGTGTTTGCGTGCGTTTCTTGGTGGGAGACTGAGGTCATGTCCATTTGTATAGCTTCTGTATTCGTGCCATCTGTGCCCTGCAGCTCCCATTGGCCCCTCTTGAGATTCATTTGTTCGTTGGCAGGCATGGATGACTAGTACATTTCACTGGTTGCATTGTGTGACTTCATTGCACCTACGGGGAGTTGTACAATGTGGCCAGGGAGCGGTGTACAGGCACTCAGTAGGGCCGTTTACGGTTGGTTCGCGATGCCGTACTTCTCACCATGGCGGAATGGTACTTTCCGCCGTGCTTGATGGCGTTAGGTGCATGTCCGCTAGGGTCAGAATTCGCGTACCGTTGCGCCATGGTGGTAATTACGGTTTGGCATGGCGCGCGCGCGCGTACTTGGTGCAGTTAGCGTTGGCGTTCACTACGGTGTCGCTAATGGCATCGTACTTTGCGGTGACGGGTCATGATCGCACCGAGCGCTATTCGATGGCGGTATTGCATTTCCGCCATCGTTTTTCAATTTCCGCCAGGGTCGTAATGAGGCCCCTAGTCTTAGCACAACAGCAATGCAACAAAAAAAAATGGATTCAACTTTCCTAAAAAGAGGGGAAAAGGCTAGTCTTAGCACAACAGCAAGGCAAAAACTCCCAGATTCGACTCTCCTAAAAAGAGTGAAAAAGGCCTGGTCTTAACACAACAGCAATGCAAAAACACCCAGTTTCGACTTTCCTAAAAAGAGCGAAAATGGCCCAGTTTTAGCACAACAACAATGCAAGAAATTGGACTTTCCTGGAGATTGGGAGAAGGCTAAGCAATACAATACATTGAGATGCTAGTAAGTGGTGAAAGGAAAAATTAGGGTAATGGGGGGGGTCAGTTCATTGGGGTGCAGTTATTGCTGCCCCCCTCTGTACACACCTCAACTACCTTGTCGGTCGTAGCAGGTAGACGGCTGCAGGCTTCATGCTTCCCAGACTGACACCGGCAGAAACCATCTGGAGCTGTCCTTCGCCAAGGCGGCTGAGAAGGAGAGCAACCAGCAAACGGGGACTGGGGAGGGGTAGGGGTGAAATATGCCCTCAGTCACCTACAAGATACTACAATTTTAGAAGTTGCAAGCATATATGTAACACCACGCGTAGCACAGTACAAGCTTAGTACAGCCAGCATTATTGTGGTAACTAATGCTGACAGAGACATCCAAATTGTAGCAGGTAATCACAGGCACAGTGTGTAAACAAGAGCCAGAATGCATGTAATCATAGGGATTGCCAGTGTAGCTGCCATTCAACGGCAGAGCATTGTAAGGTCTGTTGTTAGGTGAGGGAGAGATAATGCAGGAAGCATGTGCTTTTTTCAGTGTTCGCATGAATGCGTGATTTGTTAGCAGATTTTGAGTTCCTTAATGTATCCTTTGCAATTCACGGAATGACTTTCTTAGTAGGTAATGGTGTGGGGGGCGTGTCATTAGAGAGCACAGTCTCAGATGCAGAGTCAATAGCGGAGATAATGGTGTCGGAGGGTGAGGCTTCTTGAGCCTCTATTAGCAGTGCAATGGCTGCAGCAGATTCGGACAGACATGGGAGCATTGTGGGAGGCCATGTACGTGCTCGTAGGAGAAGGTTTCTACTTTTGGTCTTGCGCAGGCAAGTGGTATGTGTCGCTGCCCCAGTTCTCAACCACATTTTTGAATTATGGGAAGACAGAGGCAGCAATGTGTGAGCGGGGCTAGTGGGACTCAGGGACTCGGAGGAGAGTCAGCGGCGTTCCATGTGTGCATGGTTAATCTCTATTAATCTCACTCTCTGGAATGCTTGTTCACTCTGTAACAAATCTCAGTCTGTCTTGGACACCTTCCTCCACCTGAATTTACATTGTATGTGTATTACTGTGGATTTAAGCCCCCGTTCCAAGGGCCTGAAATGGGGGCTAATGGCCCAGTAGCCTAAGTTAATGGCCGGAGTGAAGCAAGGGCCATTAACGAAGGCTCTGGCCCATTATCACCCAGTTCCAGCCCTTAGAACAGGGGCTTAACGCCATTAGCACCCCAGGATACCATAGCATTAATCCGGGGTGCTAAAAAAAAGGGACTTTCATTAATTGAGGGGGACGCGCGAGGCATCCCCTTTAATGACTGAAAATAATGTGAAAAGATGGCCACCATAGAAAGGGAAGGCAAGGCTCCATACTGAGCCCCTCTTCCCTTTCCATAGTGGCCGGAAAAGCTCGTAAGATGCAGCAGTGGCCTGCACCGCTGCAACAAATAGGTAAGTGGGGTTGGGGAGGGGAGTTAGAAATTGTAAAAAAAGAAAATAAGGGTACGGATTGTGAGGCGTAGATGTCTGGCCTGGGGAAACAGCCGTCAGGCGGCTTGGAACGCGGGCTGAGAATGCAGGCTTTGGCACACGTTTCTAGCCACCTGATAGGCTGGTTCCCCCATGCTGTGTTCTAATGAGACATGGCTTTCACCTTATAATACTGCCATTTCTGCCTCTCTTTCTACTCCTGACATAGTCTTTCTTAACACGCCTGAACCTTAAGCTGTGGGGGGCAGAACTGGTATTCTCTATCGTTTGTCTTTTATCTTTACTCCTACTTAATTGTCTCTTTCTACATTTTCTTCATTTGAATATTCACTCACTTCTTTTTCTCATTCCTTTCCCTTGACTTTCTTACTTGGATATCATCATCCTGGTGCTACTGAAGCCTTTTGTGATGATATTGATCTTTTGCTCTCTGGTGTTCTACCTTGTTCTACCCCATTTATAGTTTTGGGTGATGTCAACATCCATCTTTTCTCTATTCACTCATCTCTTCCGTTTCGTTCTATTCTTGATTCTTATCTTTCTTCGGCTCTCTTTACTCCCCCTCACATGTTTCTGGTTCTTGTCTTGATCTTATTTTACTTCACCTTTATTTACATCCTTTGTGTACCCCTGTGTAATCATCATCTTTTATCTTTCTCGATTCTTCCTTCTATCCCCTGAACTAGGCTACCTGATTCAGAAGCTTCAACATACTTGTATCTTCACGTTGAGATCTTCATTCTTTTAACACGCCCTTGTTTGCTTCCTCTTGTATTACTATTCTTCCTTCTCATTCTTCATTTGCTGTTCTTTCTGCTGATGACACAGCTACTGCACTGTTCCCCTCCCTTTCTTCCTTTCTTGATTCTCTTTACCCTACAACCCCATTCTGCCCTTCTCAGAAATCACCCCAGCCATGTCTTACCCCCCATGATCGCTCCATGCGCTGAGCTCTTCGCTGTCTGGAGTGACGCTGATGTAGCTCTTTTTCTGATACAGATTGTTCATCTCTTTATCCTCTTCTCACACTAAATATGTTGAGGCTCTTCTTTCACCTAAACGCTCATATTATTCTGATCTTTTTCACAATCTCAATCTACTCTTCCTAGGTGTCTGTTTCATTCTCTGTCTCACCTTCTTTCTCCTCCCACTCTTGACTATTCCCTTAACTCAACATTGACTTCTTCAGACTTTGCTCTGTACTTTTCATCTAAGGTACTCTCTGAGCAGCCAATGTTCCCTCTTATGCCTACAATTTCATCTCCTACTTCAACAATTAAATAGTTTTCACAGATTTCTAATTCTGAGACTTCATCTTTACTTGCCCGAACCCACCCTACTGCTTCTCCCTCTGATCCTATTCCTTCCTCACTTCAAAGGTCTATCCCTCTCTTGTTTCCTATCTCACCTCTCTCTTTAATATTTCTTTACTCACCTCGACTTTTTCTCCTTCATTTAAATACGCTTGATTCTACCTATTCTGAAGAAACCTTTTCTTGACCCTCACTCCCTTCTAATTTACTTCCCATTTATGATTTTCTTTATCTTTTTAAGCTTCTTGAGCATCTTGTCTACTCTCAGGTCTCTACCTTTGTTACTGACAGCTCTATTCTTCCTTCTCTTCAGTCTGACTTTCGTGCTCTTCATTCCACTGAAACAGCGCTTCTTTCTGTCTGTTACTCCTTGCTCTCTGCTCGTTATTCTAAACACTCTTCTCTTTTGGTTTTACTGGACTTATCGGCTTCTTCTGACACTGTGGACCATATCCTTCTACTTTTTCCTCTTTCTTCTTTTGGGTTTTTTAGTTATTTTTTATCCTGATTACGCTCATACTTGTCTAACCGAAAATACTTGCAGGCCGATTCATGGAATAATTAGCGCGGCGCAATTGGCCAAAAACGTGAGAATCGCAGTGGAATAGCGAAAATCGCAGTGCAAGTGCGAAAATCGCACGAAAAGCAGCGCACATCGATTCATGGAAGGCCGTGCGCGAGAAAACCATCCGATGTGCGATAAAAAAGTGTGCGGCGCACGTTGGCGCACAGGCCATCTAACTGCGTGCGCCAGGTCACAGCGAGAATCGCACAGGCCACAGCGAAAATCGCACATAGCGCGGCGCACGCAACAAAAGTAGGCGGAACACGGGGCGTAACACTCGGAATGGGGAACAACTTGCCTAAATGTGGGCGTCACGGGGGAAGTACAGGGTACAAGTGCGCAGAACGCCCACACGCTCGCCTACAACATGTATTCATGGAATAGAATAGGGCAAAAAAGCGCACGCTCAAACCAGCGCACAGGCACAAACACGACCGCCACAAGAAAGCAGGCGGTAGCGTCTCTGCGCCTGTAAGAAATGTGCGCCAAAAGGTGCGCCAACAAATAGCACCTATATACAGCCATGATGAATGTCCTATACTGTGGCCCTCCAGGACAAATGACGTGCAAAGGGGTACCCACAAACACGGACACCCGCTGACAAAAAATACGTGTGCGTGTATACCGGGGTGCGCGGGAAGTCTCACACGCGATTTGTCAGGGTACGTGGATTTCAGGGGTGCGCGGGAAGTTCCACACGCGATTTGTCAGGGTACGTGGATTGCAGGGGTGCGCGGGAAGTTCCACACGCAATTTGTCAGTGTACGTGGATTTCAGGGGTGCACGGGAAGTTCCACACGCGATTTGGCCGGGTACGTGGATTTCAGGGGTGCGCGGGAAGTTCCACACGCGATTTGTCAGGGTACGTGGATTTCAGGGGTGCGCAGGAAGTTCCACACGCGATTTGTCAGGGTACGTGGATTGCAGGGGTGCGCGGGAAGTTCCACACGCGATTTGTCAGGGTATGTGGATTTCAGGGGTGTGTGGGAAGTTCCACACGCGATTTGGCCGTGTACGTGGATTTCAGGGGTGCGCGGGAAGTTCCACACGCGATTTGGCCGGGTACGTGGATTTCAAGGGTGCGCGGGAAGTTCCACACGCGATTTGTCAGGGTACGTGGATTTCATGGGTGCGCGGGAAGTTCCACACGCGATTTGGCCGTGTACGTGGATTTCAGGGGTGCGCGGGAAGTTCCACACGCGATTTGGCCGGGTACGTGGATTTCAAGGGTGCGCAGGAAGTTCCACATGCGATTTGTCAGGGTACGTGGATTTCAGGGGTGCGCGGGAAGTTCCACACGCGATTTGGCCGTGTACGTGGATTTCAGGGGTGCGCGGGAAGTTCCACATGCGATTTGGCCGGGTACGTGGATTTCAGGGGTGCGCAGGAAGTTCCACACGCGATTTGGCCGGGTACGTGGATTTCAGGGGTGAGCGGGAAGTTCCACACGCGATTTGGCCGTGTACGTGGATTTCAGGGGTGCGCGGGAAGTTCCACACGCGATTTGTCAGGGTATGTGGATTTCAGGGGTGCGCGGGAAGTTCCACACGCCATTTGGCCGTGTACGTGGATTTCAGGGGTGCGCGGGAAGTTCCACACGCGATTTGGCCGGGTACGTGGATTTCAGGGGTGCGCGGGAAGTTCCACACGCGATTTGTCAGGGTACGTGGATTTCAGGGGTGCGCGGGAAGTTCCACACGCGATTTGGCCGTGTATGTGGATTTCAGGGGTGCGCGGGAAGTTCCACACGCGATTTGGCTGGGCACGTGTATGACAGGAGTACACGGGAAATTCTACACGCGATTTGGCTGTGTGCTCCCAGGTATTCCCTGTACACCCTCCACGGCCCCTGCAGGCAGCACACACCACAGGGGACTACCCTGCACACCTGCTCATGTCACCCAGCACCCCCACCCCCCAGCATCCAGGGGCACCCTCCACCAGGCCCCCACTCATGTCTCCCACCACCCCCACCCCCCAGCATCCAGGGGCACCCTCCACCAGGCACCCACTCATGTCTCCCACCACCCCCACCCCCCATCCACCAGGGGCAGCCTCCACCAGGCCCCCACTCATGTCTCCCACCACCCCCACCCCCCAGCCACCAGGGGCAGCCTCCACCAGGCCCCCACTCATGTCTCCCACCACCCCCACCCCCCAGCCACCAGGGGCAGCCTCCACCAGGCCCCCACCCATGTCCACTATCACCCCCACCCCCCAGCAGTGCAGGGGCACCCTCCACCAGGCCACCACCCATGTCTCCCACCACCCCCACCCCCCAGCCACCAGGAGCAGCCTCCACCAGGCCCCCACTCATGTCCACTATCACCCCCACCCCCAGCAGTGCAGGGGCACCCTCCACCAGGCCCCCACCCATGTCTCCCACCACCCCCACCCCCCAGCAGTGCAGGGGCAGCCTCCACCAGGCCCCCACTCATGTCTCCCACCACCCCCACCCCCCAGCCACCAGGGGCAGCCTCCACCAGGCCCCCACCAATGTCTCCCACCACCCCCACCCCCCAGCAGTGCAGGGGCACCCTCCACCAGGCCCCCACCCATGTCCCCTATCACCCCCACCCCCCAGCAGTGCAGGGGCACCCTCCACCAGGCCCCCACTCATGTCTCCCACCATCCCCACCCCCCAGCAGTGCAGGGCCAGCCTCCACCAGGCCCCCACTCATGTCCCCTATCACCCCCACCCCCCAGCATCCAGGGGCACCCTCCACCAGGCCCCCACTCATGTCTCTCACCACCCACACCCCCCAGCAGTGCAGGGGCAGCCTCCACCAGGCCCCCACTCATGTCCCCTATCACCCCCACCCCCCAGCAGTGCAGGGGCACCCTCCACCAGGCCCCCACTCATGTCTCCCACCACCCCCACCCCCCAGCAGTGCAGGGCCAGCCTCCACCAGGCCCCCACTCATGTCCCCTATCACCCCCACCCCCCAGCATCCAGGGGCACCCTCCACCAGGCCCCCACTCATGTCTCCCACCACCCCCACCCCCCAGCCACCAGGGGCAGCCTATACCAGGCCCCCACTCATGTCTCCCACCACCCCCACCCCCCAGCAGTGCAGGGACAGCCTCCACCAGGCCCCCACCCATGTCTCCCACCACCCCCACCCCCCAGCATCCAGGGGCACCCTCCACCAGGCCCCCACACATGTCTCCCACCACCCCCACCCCCCAGCCACCAAGGGCAGCCTCCACCAGGCCCCCACTTATGTCCCCTATCACCCCCACCCCCCAGCAGTGCAGGGGCACCCTCCACCAGGCCCCCACCCATGTCTCCCACCACCCCCACCCCCCAGCCACCAGGGGCAGCCTACACCAGGCCCCCACTCATGTCTCCCACCACCCCCACCCCCCAGCAGTGCAGGGGCAGCCTCCACCAGGCCCCCACTCATGTCTCCCACCACCCCCACCCCCCCAGCCACCAGGGGCAGCCTCCACCAGGCCCCCACCCATGTCTCCCACCACCCCCACCCCCCAGCAGTGCAGGGGCACCCTCCACCAGGCCCCCACCCATGTCCCCTATCACCCCCACCCCCCAGCAGTGCAGGGGCACCCTCCACCAGGCCCCCACTCATGTCTCCCACCACCCCCACCCCCCAGCAGTGCAGGGCCAGCCTCCACCAGGCCCCCACTCATGTCCCCTATCACCCCCACCCCCCAGCATCCAGGGGCACCCTCCACCAGGCCCCCACTCATGTCTCCCACCACCCCCACCCCCCAGCAGTGCAGGGGCAGCCTCCACCAGGCCCCCACTCATGTCCCCTATCACCACACCCCCCAGCAGTGCAGGGGCAGCCTCCACCAGGCCCCCACTCATGTCGCCCACCACCCCCACCCCCCAGCCACCAGGGGCAGCCTACACCAGGCCCCCACTCATGTCTCCCACCACCCCACCCCCCAGCAGTGCAGGGGCAGCCTCCACCAGGCCCCCACTCATGTCCCCTATCACCCTCACCCCCCAGCATCCAGGGGCACCCTCCACCAGGCCCCACTCATGTCTCCCACCACCCCCACCCCCCAGCAGTGCAGGGGCAGCCTCCACCAGGCCCCCACTCATGTCCCCTATCACCCCCTCCCCCCAGCAGTGCAGGGGCAGCCTCCACCAGGCCCCCACCCATGTCTCCCACCACCCCCACCCCCCAGCATCCAGGGGCACCCTCCACCAGGCCCCCACCCATGTCTCCCACCACCCCCACCCCCCAGCCACCAGGGGCAGCCTACACCAGGCCCCCACTCATGTCTCCCACCACCCCCACCCCCCAGCAGTGCAAGGGCAGCCTCCACCAGGCCCCCACTCATGTCTCCCACCACCCCCACCCCCCAGCCACCAGGCCCCCACCCATGTCCCCCTGCACCCAGGTCCTCACAATCACCAACCATGTGCGTAATGGTCAGCCTCCACAGCCAAAAGGCCCTACCAAGTAACCCATTCACCCACATGGAAATGGAAATTACATGTTACACCCCCAACGTACATAAAGCAAATGAGCCCATGTCTGTCACACACAATGGTTGCAAATGAATTGGAAAACACCCAACATGACATGCATGAAACCAATGAGATGATACCACACAGTGAAGTATGAGAACAAAATTGTATTAAAAAAATATGAATGCAAATGAAATGAAACAAACTACAATGCCAATGAAAAAAAGAAAAGGTGCATGTCCGTCCAAAAAAATTAAAAACACCAAATCCAAAAAAAATGTACTTCAAAGTCACATTAAAAATGAAATCAATCCGACAGAAAAAAAAAATCCAAACACCATTGCTCCATGGAGAAGAAATAAAAAATTAAAAAATAAAACAATCCAATGAAGAACTATGTACAAAATATCCAAGGGTCCATGAGCCCAACTGAACAAAGGAAACCTACAAAAAACCCTAACAAAAATGCAACTATATACAAAAAGTGGAGCTGTGTCCGTCGACTCCAAATCATAAGAATAAACAAATGAAACCTAAAACTAAAGAACTATATACAAAGGCGGCGGGCAAGTCCAGCGGCTCATTCCGTAGTGTTCCGGGCCAGGGCATCATCAAACTCCTCGTCTATGTCCCGGAGGCGGTCCTGTTCCATGGCCCCGAGGGTCCGCAGGGACGACGCTATCTGCTCCTCCAACCCCCTGCGGATTGCCTCGAGGCACTCGGCCCGCCTCAGGGCCCTCCGGATGGAGTTCTCCGCCCTGACCATCGTGAGCCGCTCCTCTTCCGCCCGCCGCCGCTCCGCACCTATCTGCTGGCCCAACCGCAGCCACACGGAAGACACTTCCTGTCCTGGGTCCTCCTGCCCTCCGGCCGATGCCTGCCCCTCCGATGTTGATGGCCCCGAGCCATGATGCCTCCCACGTTGACTCTGCTGCTGCCTCCGACGCAACTGCCTCTGCCAGCACGACGGCATCCAGGCTGATGGAATCCACCGACGCCGTTGTGCACGTGCCCTGCCTGATGATGCCGGCACATCCTCCATCTGCTGGGGTACAGTTGCTGTGGTGTCCACCCCTGCTTGACCTCCGACTCACGACTGTGGCAGGGATGGGATCCCCACCGAGCTGGCTGCATAGGTCAGGGCAGGTCCACAGGGGGCCCTGGTGGCATCTGGGCCGGAAGACGGCAAGGAGAACGACCGGCGCATAGCCTCCACAGAGGAGGAGAGGGCCGCCAGATTGGCCGACACATGCAGGAAACCCCCGAACATGGAAGATCCCAATTGGGCCACGTCGGCACGGTGCTCTTCGTGATGATGTGCGTGCTCCTCCCGGGAAGCACGCACGTCATCACGAATTGCACCCACGCGCATCGCAACCCCAATCAGGACCTTCTCCATACGGACACGGGTCCCCTCGTCCGCAGGTGGAGGGGAGTGAGGTGACATGGACATCCCCTCTACCTGCGGACGGGCCTGGGACGGGGCATCCCTGCTGGTGCATGGTGGTGCACTCACAGGGTCAGGGACAGTGACATGCACAGGCCCCTCCACGGTGACCTGTGCTGCCTCCTGCCCCTGGCCCTGGACTGCACCACTTGCACCAGCAGGGATGCCCCCACCAGGCCCCATGTGTGCCCCTGTGGCGGCCTCCTCCTCCTCTGTGGAAACCACCAACCTGGATGGCTCCTCACCGTCTTCCACCGTAGCAGGCCCCTGTGGGGGCTCACCCACCCCTTCCGCTGCAGCCATGGGGGCATCCCCGCCGCCTTGCTCCACAGCGCCGTCTCTGCCCTCTTCTTCACTAGCCGCTGCGTAGAGGGAGACAAAGAACACAAGCATCAGGGTACTGTACAATGGTCCCCTAGACAGGAAGCAATAGCAGATGAGTACCACTGTCAAAGTACACTTCCATCATGTCCCTCCACAACACATGGGTCAGTCCAGGCAAAACACACATAGTAACAGGCATGGTGCATGCCATGGACATTTCCATACATGTCCAATGGACTCTTGAAACATACAATGATATGGAACTCACATGCATCATGGGTCATGCCTATCACATGCACACACTTCACCTCAGTCACATCCATCTGGCCCCATACACCCCAAACACAGCGGATACAAGGGTAACTAGGCTGCATCAGTGAATCTGTGCATTGTCACACACATGTGTCATGCATCCATGGCATGCACAAGTCACAGACACGCAGGTCAGGCACACAGACATGGCTACCATATATGTACCTGGCATCAGCACCGATCCCTCACCCCCACCCATGTCCAGGAACAGAGACTGGCATGCTCTCATGTTCAAAATCTGCATAGGGCTCCCCATGTGGCATTTAAACACATGCAACAACCATGTGGTTCACACATCACTGGTCGCACATGCATTACCATGATGTCCCTGCACACATACATGCATACATGGCCTATGTCACACATACAGGCAAGTATCAGAGAACCAGCACACCGCAACATGCCCTGTCTCACACAGCAATGCTTGGACACTTACCGCTCAACTCCAGACGGGTCTCCCTCTCAAGGATCTGGGCGTGGAGCGCTGGGCGTACGCGTTCCAGGACCCTCATCTGGATGGAACTCATGCGGCCCCGGCCCCCCTCCACGAGGCGCCGGGCCTTCACGATGGTCCTGGACCTCAAGTCCTCCCAGCGCTTCTTGATCTTCTGGACGTCGCGGGTTGCCACCCCCTCCGCGTTGATGGCAACCACACAGTCGGCCAAGATCCTCTCCCGTCCTTCCTTTCTGGCGCGGGACGATCCAAAGAGGGCATCATACTGCCCCAGGACATGCTCCACCAGGACACCAACTTCGGTGGCAGTGAAGCTGGTGCCCCTCTGCCCCTCTGGCCTGGGGTTGCCACTGGTGCCAGATGTGGAAGTGCCCGACATGGCAACCCCAGAGGCAGGTGTGGGTGGGCAACTGGGTCCTGGGGCTGGCTGTGGAGCGATGTAATCCCAGTCGGGAGTCTTCAGTTCCAGCAGGGGTGGACACAGCAACTGGACCCCTGCAGATGGCTGATGTGCAGGCACCAAATGGCAGGGCACGGTGGCAGCAGGCAGGCAGGCAGCAGTAGATGGCACGTGGGAGGCTGCTCGGAGCACTGGGGGGCAGTAATTCGGCCTTCTGGGCAGGAGCGTGGTCTTCCGTGTGTTTTCGTGTGGCCAGCTTGATACGGAGTGATTTGGCACGTGAAAATCCTGCACGTCAGCGTGAAATTCGAGGAAAGGCCCTTAGCGCGTAAGCGTGTCAGCACGCATACGTGATTCCATTGGACCAAAGGCCCTCAGCGTGTAAGCGCGTCTGTGACCCGCACGGGTGTTTCCCACACAGCACGTGATGACGGAGCACACGTGGAAAGACTGCACGTCAGAGTGTCATTGCGTGTAATTGGACAAAAGTGCGCGTACACGCGATTGGCCTATGTACGTGTATTTCAGGGGTGCGCGGGCACTTACACACGCAAGTACGTCAGCGCACCTGTATCCCGGGGTGCGTGGGAATTTCCACACGCTATTGGACTGGGTACTGGATTTCAGGGGTGCGCGGGTCACACGCTCGCCTACAACACGCGCAACGCATAAATTTGCGCGCTAACAAAATAACAAGCTCAGACCCAGAATGAACATACCGTTCCTAGCAGCAGTGGCCGTGGGCTACCAAAGGAGGAGGAGGAGGATAGTCAGGGCCAGAATATTCACACCCAGAACCAGCCTTTTCGGGATGCCTGATGACCAGGTGTATGGGAGGTACAGGTTTCCACCACACATAATACTGGACCTGGTGAGTGAGTGGGAGGATGACCTCACATCACCCACCCTGTGCTCCCAAGCACTCAGCCCCCTGGAGAAGGTCCTCAATGTACTGCACTTCTTAGCCACTGGATCATTTCAGCGGACAAGTGCCATAGTGGGTGGGGTATCACAGGCCACCCAGTCACGCTGCCTATACCAGGTCTTGAACATCATCACTGCACGCCCATCAGTCCGCAGGCACATATACCTGCCCAGAACACCTGCAGAAAGGCATGCTGCCGCCCTGGATTTTTACGGTGTGGCACGATTCCCCAAAGTGCTAGGTGCCATCGACTGCACCCATGTGGCTCTACGTCCCCCCAGGGCATCAGAGCACATCTATAGGAACCGCAAGCACTGGCATTCCATCAACGTGCAGGTAGTATGTAATGCCAAGGGAATCATCACCTCAGTATATGCCAACTATCCCGGGTCCACCCACGACAGCTTCATTTACCGAATGTCCACCCTAAGCCGAGACCTAGAAGCTGGGCGGCATGGCGATACATGGCTGCTTGGTGAGTATGAATGCCACTGCACATGCATGCATGTCAGATACTGCGCAAGGTCACAACCCCACCAATGATACCAATCACCACCTCCACAGGGGACAGTGCCTACCCTCTCAGCCCCCACATGATGACGCCAATTCGGAACCCCACCACGCCACCCGAGGTAAGATATAACACAGCCCACATTACAACCCGGGGAATAGTGGAGCGCACATTCGGAGTGCTAAAGTCACGCTTTCGCTCCCTTGACCGTTCTGGCGGTCAGCTGTTATACACTCCCCCAGTAGTGTGCAGGATCATAGTGGCAGCATGTGTCCTGCACAACGTTGCAACACGCCGGGGCCTGGCCGTGGACATGGTGGTGGCCCCACATTCCCAACCACATGCACAGCCGCTGCGCATGGGAGGGGAAAGGGCACGGGGGGAGGCAGCCCGTACACAGCTAGTGGCTAATTACTTCACATAGAAATCACACCCCTGTGGAGTGCACACTGCCCTGGCACATTCCATCTGACAATCAATGATGACTCAACCTAACACTGATCCTGAATGTCTGGAGAATCAACCGTGAAAACCATATCAGCCTGAGATTGTTCACCTGGAAGTGTTACAATGTGTGCATCCCTACCCATACAGACACCACCAATGCAGTTTTGTGAACAAACACATTCAAGCTGCTAAAATGAATACCCACTTGCAAAATGCAACAAGATGACAGTGCCATGTCAGCCAACCCATCCCCAGCACCGCCACACGACACACCGTGCCATGTCATGCTATTTGCAGGTAAACAAAGTAATCCCCACAACATGACACAAGTGTCACAATGTACAGTGTCCCTAATTGAAACTTGCAACACCTGAAATGCTCACAGTAATGCAGGACCAACAACAAACTTGAGCAGGTACTACCATTAACATGACATCACAAATGTAATAAATTAGTAGTCTCACCACCTGGAAATGCCTGCACTCCCACCACTTCCAACTGTACAGTGTTGGCGCCATGTAGAGTTGTAGGTGCACTGCTGCCATCATGGACCCCATCTCCAAACCAGAGGGCCTTGTGTAGACATGAGGAAGGGACCTGCAAATTGGGAGGTAGACACAGATGATGAGTTACACATCAATGCAACATGCAGTGTACAACACAACAGCAATATGCACTAGGAATGTATACACAGTATTGACTAGACTACCCACACATGTAGTGGGAGTCCAATGTCACCATGTACGTCAATGTCACTTGGGCACACCCTTTGCAAGCCCATGGAAACGGGAAGCAGGAGGGGTGTGTGTGACTCAAACCCAAGCATCTGAACCAAATACATGACAAGCCTGCATGTGCCCAGCCACAATGCAGCGTATGCCCACAGGAACCACGGAAGGCAACAAATTGTCCCAAAAAAATTGGGAAAAATAAAAATAAAAATAAAGATTAAAAAAAATAAAAAATGGCCATTGATGGGCCCGGTGGGGTTGGGGAGGCCACCCAGGAGGTCCGAGGACAGGGTGCACACCAAAACCCACCTGTGTGGATCCTGGGGAAAAAAAACACCTCCATGGGCTCATGGCCCACACGGCTACCCTATTGTGGGAGTATCACTGCTGTCGCTATTATCACCCTGTGTAGCTGCATCCGGAGGTGGTTATACTATGGGAGGCAGCCCACGCAAAGCCCTAGTCTGCGCCTCCATGGCTGCAAGCATGCAGGTGTGGTAGGTCTCGTTCTGGAGGATGAGTGTGCGGAGGTCCCCATGCAACAACTCACGGGATGCCCGGACCTCCGCCCTCGTTGCCTGCATCTCAGCTGAGAGCGTACGGGTGAGACGCTCCAGCTGCTGTTCTGTCCTTTGGTGTGTTGAAGCCTCAAGCTCAACAAGAGTCGTCCTGAGGTGAAGGAGCTCCTGCCTCAGGGCTTCCCTGTGGCCCAGGGACTCTATGGAGATGGCCTCCTGCAGAGTCGCCAGTGCCGCCCGCCTGTCCCTGTTGGACGCCAACATGTCCTCCCTGTGTGACTGGCAGATGGAGTCGGTTGCCTGCTGTAGTCGCTCCATCAGCCTTTCAGGGGGGACAATGGAAGGGCCACCCTAGGATGATGCTGCCTGTTGGGTTGCCATACCGTAAATGGATTGCTCCCATGCGGTATTGCCAGGTGGCGTACGGCCACCACGTCGGCGGGCACCACACCTGTCTGGGGCAAGGCGAACTGCGCCTTGCTGTGCCGGCACTGCCTGAGGCTGCAGGACTGCATTCCCCCTCTGATCTGCTGGCCCAGGAACAGGATCAGATGTCGCGGAGTGTGACCCTGCATCCGTAACCACCAAAGGCGTAGCTGCCAACACTGACATCCCCATTGAGGGTTCTGACCCTGGTGCAGGTGGGTGGGGCAGAACAGAATCCCTCCCTGGAACACTCACCTGCGACGGCACGTAGGTCTCATCATCCGAATCAACACCTGAGTACAGCTTGGGGGAGGTGCAGCCAGAGATACCCCTTGAGAGCACGACCTGCAGCACTTGTGGGTTCTCACCCACCACCACACCACGTCCCTCACTGGTGGTTGGTCGGCCCTCGGACCCCTCCTGGGTCTGCACCATCTCCACAACCCCAGCAATATCAGGTGCGTCTTCCCCTGCAAAGACATAAAAACAAAGAAATGGAAACAGGCATTAGCACCATGGCACACAATGAGGGCTGAGAAGCAAGAGAACCAGTACTTGATTGACACATGTCCCACATGACTAAAACCCTCCCATGCATGCACCCTCACTGCATATGAAGGGCAGGCAAATGGCACACACTGATGACACCAAGATGGAAGATGAACACATTTTCTGCATGCTGCCTGGCAGTGGCATCACACATTGGCCTGTGATTGCCAGGTGAAACACACATGCCATCACACAGATGGCATGTACCATTGCTATTGAGTGAAGATGGAGAGGAGGGCAGCACCTATTCATTCAGTCCAGTTCCCGCATGTAATAGCTTTTCTAATTCAAACAGGTCAGATTTTTCACCTGGAGCTGCCAGTCCAAAATGGTCCAATTGCACAGGGACATGTGTGAACAAATGATATCCAGGTAACGAAGTCACTCCACTTTACCATAGCCATGTCAGACATGTGACTAGAGGACTGAGAAATGCCTAGTAAAAGTGGTGGAATGCAAACAATCTGCCTGAATGAACAGAGAAAAATAAGCAACAATGTTGTGGCAAGGTGACACTTCAAGGGCAACTGGCGTGCTGTTGGGCTAGATGTCTACTGTTGGCAGAAGGGATACTGCTATGGCCAAATGCAGCTGCGCAGGATGTATTGCATGAAGCACATGGCTGACCCATACGACTCAGGCGCACACACTCTCACCTGGCACACAAACAGAAGCCCTCACACACACAGCATGCACATGGATGACACACACATGCATGTGCACTCACCGGACAATGCCTCATAATCAGGCAGATCTCCCACGCCTTGGATCTGTTCCTCCGTGACGTAGGTCCCAGCGACTGACTCATGTGGAGTGAGTTCCATGCCCACTACTGGAGACCCACCTCCAGTCACTAGAGTTGCGGCATGACTTGAGGCCAGCTTATTCTTTGCCCTGCGCTTTAGGTCATTCCAGCGCTTATAGCAATCATTGGCTGTGCGCCTCACGATTCCAAGGGCACTTACGATGTCCGCAACGGTCTGCCAGTGTGCCTGGCATTGTGCAGGTGTGGTCTTGGATCCTGCAACAATGACCATCTCGTTATCATGTCCGGACACATACTCGACAAGTGCATTCAGTTCGTCATCCGTGAAGCTGGGCTTCCTCGACGGGCCGGACTGTGTAGCCGTGTCTGGGGCATCAGCCTGTGCCAGACGAGCACTCTTCCTCTTCCGCTTGGAAGGTGGTGGTGATCCTGAGAGTCCTGCGCCGCTCTGGACACTAGGGGCAGGAGCCCTGGTGGACTCTGTATCAGGAGTGTGGGATTGCACACTCAGCATGGGAGTTGGTGCAGGCATTGGCTCAAGTGTAATGGTGTCAGGGGGAATGTCAGCAGGATGGACTAGGACCGACACTGTCCTGGCTGGGTGTGTGAGAGCTGGGGTGGATGGAGCCGCAGCTGCCCCTGCAGCCTCTCCGCCCTGCCTACTTGGGGCAGCAGATGACCTTGCTGCCCCAGATCCACGTGGCATGATGACATCAAGGTGCACCAGCGCACGTGTCATAGGCCTGCTGACCTGGAAGTCAGCCATGGAGTCAGCCAGGTCTGGTGCCACAGTGGGCTGGTCCAACAAGGGCTGAGCATGGATGGTGTCAGCCACATAAGCCTCAACGGGAGGGGGGGGATTATGGGTGCCCTTGACTGGTCCTCCACACATGGGGGGACAGGCTCACCCTGCAAGTAACGACCACGTCCCCTACCGGATCCACCACGGCCACCACTTGTGGCTCTTCCACCTTTGCCACCCTTACGGAATCCTCGCCACCCAGCCATGGCACTGATGTTAATGTGCGTATGGGAGTGGCTGTAAACTATTGTCCTGGGCAATTGGGGGTCAAAGGGGTTGGGTACCAGATGGTAATTGTACCCTAGTGCTCTAGCAAGGCTGAATGTAACCCCTGGGGAAAGATGACGGGTCACGCTACGCACAGGAGGCCCAAAAAAGGGAGATGACGTGCACGCAACCCCTCCTAGACCACGTGTGCAGAAAGAAAAACCTGCACTACACTGTGGCACCCAGTAACACAAGAATGAACGTATGCGTGTCACACGCAGCCTAGAATGACCTCTGAAGGGGTAGGCTACACACGGGGCAAGCACAGATGTTAGATACGTGCGTGACTCACCGTCTGCCAGGTAAAAGAGCGTGAAAAAGGAGCGCGTTTGGTTGGCAACACCCCCGCCAAAAGAAGATTTGTACGCTGTCTGAGGAGACAGGACAACAGTAGAAGGGAACACTGTTTGAGGGGACAGGCCCAGGTAAACCAGTAAAAGAGAAAAAAGAGAAAAAGCTGTCAGAGGTAACAGGGAGTACGAACTTGAAACGCCGTGAAGTACATCGCGTGTGAAACGACAAGAAGTACAGAATTCACCCACTCGCTCTCCACGAAAAGCACGCACAAGGAAATGGTGTTCTACACGTACCTTTTATGCAGGTCCACAAGTCCAGCGTATCTTACGCGGCGTGTACGCGCTAGGGCCATTTCCACCAATTACACGCTTTGTCACTTCTGCGTGTAGGGCCATTTCCACCAATTACACGCTTTGTCACTTCTGCGTGTAGGTCCATTTTCACCAATTACACGCTTTGTCACTGCCGCGTGTACGCGCTAGGCCCATTCCCACCAATTACACGCTTTGACACTCGGACGTGTCTTTCATTTTTTTCACACGCAACATTTTCCAACGTGTGCCCAATTCAACGTGCACGTGACTCCATAGACGCGCATACGCTGGCGACGCGTTTACGCGCTAAGGGCCTTTCCTCGAATTACACGCAGACGTGTTGGATTTTCACGTGCCAAATCACTCCGTATCAAGCTGGCCACGCGTTCACACACGGAAGACCACGCTCCTGCCCAGAAGGCCAAATTACTGCCCCCCAGAGCCCTGAGCACGCTCCCACCTGCCATCTGCTGCTACCTGACTGCCTGCTGTCCACGTGCCCTGCCATTTGCTGCCTGCACATCAGCCATGGGTGCTGTTGCTGTGACCACCCCTGCTGGAACAGAAGACTCCCGACTGATTTTCCATCGCCCCACAGCCCAGCCCCAGGACCCAGTTGCCCACCCACTCCTGCCTCTGGGGTTGCCATGTCGGGCACTGCAACATCTGGCACCAGTGGCAACCCCCGGCCAAGGAGGCAGAGGGGCACCAGCTTCTCTGCCACCGAAGTTGGTGTCCTGGTGGAGCATGTCCTGGGGCAGTATGATGCCCTCTTCGGAAGGTTGCGCGCCGACAAGGAAGGACGGACTCGGATCTGGATGGACATCGTGACTGCCATCAACGCGGAGGAGGTGGCAGTCCGCGACTACGAACGTGTCAGGAAGCGCTGGGAGGACTTCAGGTCCAGGACCCTCAACAAGGCCCGGCGCCTCCTGAAGGCAGCGGATGCTAAGGGGCGCCGGGGCCACTTGTCGGAAGATCAGATGAGGGTCCTGGAACGCATATCCCCAGCGCTCCACATCCAGGTCCTTGAGAAGCAGACCCGTCTGGAGTCGAGCGGTAAGTGTACATGCATACTGATTGTAAGCTGTGCGTGTGGTGGTGTGCCAGGAGTGTGCAGGTTGAACATGTATTTTTATGTGGCCAAGTAGGGGGGGTGCACAGGGCCGTGAGGGTGACACATGCGAGGGGTCTCATGTGTGACACATGGATGGTGCTTGTGTGTGTGGGCTTGCATGGCACAGGATGTGGAGGAATGATTGTCAGGTGTGACATGGATGTCGATCAAAACACTGCGACAGTTGGCGGAGGTGTACACATGCATGCAAGTTTGGTGTTGTGTGTGCATGTGTAGTGTACTCCCTATGTTGCATGTGATGTGTGGATGACCTTTGGCTGCTCATGCTGTTGTATGTGAATGGATGGTGCTGGCTGTGGTATGGCTCATGTGTGCAAGTTGAAATGACATGTGTGTTGGGGATTGTGATGCCATGTCTGAGGTTTACCAATGCCACTCATGTATAACTGTCATGTGTGTATGAGTCCATTTTACAGTGCCCTGATGCCTGTGTTTTCTTTGTCCCTGTCTGCAGCGTCAACTGATGAAGAGGACGGAGAAGGTGCTGTGGAGCACAGCGGCAGGGGTCGCACCACCAGCCGGAGACGCAAGGCCCGGATCCCCTCCCAGGTTGTGATCTCGTCGGGGAGTGAGGAGTCCGGTGCCGCGTCCCAGGCCGCAGCTGCCGAGGGGAGGTCCAAGAGGCGGAGGTTGGAGTTGGACTCCTCGGCAGCAGAAGGGGCAGCTGGGACCCCACAGGGCCCAACGGGGGAAGATGGCACGGAGTCATCCAGGTTGGTGGGGGGTTTGGTGGAGGAGGAGGCCGTGCAAGCGACAGTGGCGGGGTCTGGAGGTGGGGATTCCACTGGTGCTATTGGTGCAGTGCAGGATCAGGGACAGGAGGCAGCACAGGCCGCCGCGGAGGTGCCTGTGTGCAATCCTGTCCCTGCTCCTGTCACTGCATCATCTTGCACCAGCGGGGATGCCTACCTCCAGACCCGTTCTCAGGGAGAGGATTGGCTTACGACACCTGGCCTTCCACTCCCTGCGGATGTGGCTATCCTGCACCAGGTTGTGCCTGTCCAGGGTGGGGTGGCGTTGCGTCAACGGGCCATGCGAGCTGACCTGCAGTCTTTTCATGATGAGTCTGCATGGCTCGTTGACCGCGTTGACCCACTGGGACAGCTCACCAGGGCTGGATTCCTCCGTTTCCTGGACCTTGTTTCGACCCCCTTCTCCACAGAACCCCCTTTGCCCCAGTCGTCCTCCATGCCATCTTCCCACCCAAGTGTCACCTGGGTGCCCTGTGGAGCTGCCTCCGACCGTGCGGCCAGGCTGGTGGACAACAGATCCCTGCCACAGTCGGGAGTCGGACGTCCAGCAGGGGTGGCCACGTCAACGACTACACCCCAGCTGGAGGAGGATGTGCAGGCACCATCGGACAGGGCACATGGACAGCAGCAGCTGCAGCAGCAGGAGGCTGTAGGTGGGAGCCACGATAGCTCGGGGCCTTCAACATCGGAGGGGCAGGCATCGGCCGGAGGGCAGGAGGACCCTGGACGGGAAGTGTCTTCCGTGTGGCAGCGGTTGGGCCACGCCCTAGATGCGGAGCGGCGGCAGGCAGAAGAGGCGCGGCTCACGATGGTCAGGGCGGAGAACTCCATGCGGAGGGCCCTGAGGCGGGCCGAGTGCCTCGAGGCAATCCGCAGGGAGTTGGAGGTGAACATGTCGGCGTCCCTGCGGACCCTCGGGGCCATGGAACAGGACCGCCTCCGGGACATAGACGAGGAGTTTGATGATGCCCTGGCCCGGAACACCACTAAGTGAGCCGCTGGACTGGCCCGCCGCCATTGTATATAGTTATTTAGTGATAGGTTTCCTTTGCAGTTTATTTTTCTTTGGAGTCGACGGACACTGCTCCACCTTTTGTATATAGTTCCATTTTAGGTAAGTTTCATTTCTTCTCTTGGGATGATGGACCCTGAATACTTTGTACATAGTTGGACTTTGGATTTGGATATTTTTTTAATTATGAATATTTTTTGCCATGGAGCAATGGTTTTCTATTTCTTTTTTACCTTCATTTACTTTTCATGGACTTGAACTTTGGAAGATATTTTTTCGTATTGTCATTTATTGATTTCATTTTGAAAAGAGACAGCCTGCTTAATTTTTTGATTATTTTACTTGTGTATTTTGGTTGATTTTGATAGCCATTGCTGTTGTTTTTAATACATTATTTTGATTTTTTCATTCTTCAATGTGTGGTTTCATCTCATTGTTTTCATGCATGTCATGATATGGGTTTTCAGGTTCCCTTGCAACCATTGTGTGTGTGTGAGACACATGTGTTGATTTACATTGTTTCCATTGGAGTTGTATCATGGGCACATGTAATACTTGGTTGTGTCTTTGGGCTGTGGTGGCTGGCCATGAGGCACATGCTTGAGGATTGTCAGGGCCTGTGGGCAGGGGGACATGAGTGGGGGCCTGGTGGAGGGTGCCCCTGGTGGCTGGGGGTGGGGGTGGTGGTAGACATGAGTGGGGGCCTGGTGGAGGCTGCCCCTGCACTGCTGGGGGGTGGGGTGGTGGGAGACATGAGTGGGGGCGTGGTGGAGGCTGCCCATGCACTGCTGGGGGGTGGGGGTGGTGGGAGACATGGGTGGGGGCCTGGTGGAGGCTGCCCCTGCACTGCTGGGGGGTGGGGGTGGTGGGAGACATGGGTGGGGGTCTGGTGGAGGCTGCCCCTGGTGGCGGAGGGGGGGGGGTGGGGGCGATAGGGGACATGAGTGGGGGCCTGGTGGAGGCTGCCCCTGGTGGCTGGGGGTGGGGGTGGTGGGAGACATGAGTGGGGGCCTGGTGGAGGCTGCCCCTGCACTGCTGGGGGGTGGGGGTGATAGGGGACATGAGTGGGGGCCTGGTGGAGGCTGCCCCTGGTGGCTGGGGGTGGGGGTGGTGGGAGACATGAGTGGGGGCCTGGTGGAGGCTGCCCCTGCACTGCTGGGGGGTTGGGGTGGTGGGAGACATGAGTGGGGGCCTGGTGGAGGCTGCCCCTGGTGGCTGGGGGGTGGGGGTGGTGGGAGACATGGGTGGGGGCCTGGTGGAGGGTGCCTCTGGTGGCTGGGGGGTGGGGGTGGTGGGAGACATGGGTGGGGGCCTGGTGCAGGGTGCCCCTGGTGGCTGGGGAGTGGGGGTGGTGGGAGACATGGGTGGGGGCCTGGTGGAGGCTGCCCCTGGTGGCGGGGGGGTGGGGGTGATAGGGGACATGAGTGGGGGCCTGGTGGAGGCTGCCCCTGCACTGCTGGGGGGTGGGGGTGGTGGGAGACATGAGTGGGGGCCTGGTGGAGGCTGCCCCTGGTGGCTGGGGGGTGGGGGTGGTGGGAGACATGAGTGGGGGCCTGGTGGAGGGTGCCCCTGCACTGCTGGGGGGTGGGGGTGGTGGGAGACATGAGTGGGGGCCTGGTGGAGGCTGCCCCTGGTGGCTGGGGGGTGGGGGTGGTGGGAGACATGAGTGGGGGCCTGGTGGAGGCTGCCCCTGCACTGCTGGGGGGTGGGGGTGGTGGGAGACATGAGTGGGGGCCTGGTGGAGGCTGCCCCTGGTGGCTGGGGGTGGTGGGAGACATGAGTGGGGGCCTGGTGGAGGCTGCCCCTGCACTGCTGGGGGTGGGGGTGGTGGGAGACATGAGTGGGGGCCTGGTGGAGGGTGCCCCTGGTGGCTGGGGGGTGGGGGTGGTGGGATACATGGGTGGGGGCCTGGTGGAGGGTGCCCCTGGTGGCGGGGGGGTGGGGGTGGTGGTAGACATGAGTGGGGGCCTGGTGGAGGCTGCCCCTGCACTGCTGGGGGGTGGGGGTGGTGGGAGACATGGGTGGGGGCCTGGTGGAGGGTGCCCCTGGTGGCTGGGGGGTGGGGGTGGTGGGAGACATGGGTGGGGGCCTGGTGGAGGGTGCCCCTGGTGGCTGGGGGGTGGGGGTGGTGGGAGACATGGGTGGGGACCTGGTGGAGGCTGCCCCTGGTGGCTGGGGGGTGGGGGTGGTGGTAGACATGAGTGGGGGCCTGGTGGAGGCTGCCCCTGCACTGCTGGGGGGTGGGGGTGGTGGTAGACATGAGTGGGGGCCTGGTGGAGGGTGCCCCTGCACTGCTGGGGGGTGGGGGTGGTGGGAGACATGGGTGGGGGCCTGGTGGAGGGAGCCCCTGGTGGCTGGGGGGTGGGGGTGGTGGGAGACATGGGTGGGGGCCTGGTGGAGGGTGCCCCTGGTGGCTGGGGGGTGGGGGTGGTGGTAGACATGAGTGGGGGCCTGGTGGAGGCTGCCCCTGCACTGCTGGGGGGTGGGGGTGGTGGGAGACATGGGTGGGGGCCTGGTGGAGGCTGCCCCTGCACTGCTGGGGGGTGGGGGTGGTGGGAGACATGAGTGGGGGCCTGGTGGAGGGTGCCCCTGCACTGCTGGGGGTGGGGGGTGATAGGGGACATGAGTGGGGGCCTGGTGGAGGCTGCCCCTGGTGGCTGGGGAGTGGGGGTGGTGGGAGACATGAGTGGGGGCCTGGTGGAGGCTGCCCCTGCACTGCTGGGGGGTGGGGTTGGTGGGAGACATGAGTGGGGGCCTGGTGGAGGGTGCCCCTGGTGGCTGGGGGGTGGGGGTGGTGGTAGACATGAGTGGGGCCTGGTGGAGGCTGCCCCTGCACTGCTGGGGGGTGGGGGTGGTGGGAGACATGAGTGGGGGCCTGGTGGAGGGTGCCCCTGGTGGCTGGGGGTGGGGGTGGTGGGAGACATGAGTGGGGGCCTGGTGGAGACTGCCCCTGGTGGCTGGGGGGTGGGGGTGGTGGTAGACATGAGTGGGGGCCTGGTGGAGGGTGCCCCTGCACTGCTGGGGGGTGGGGGTGGTGGGAGACATGGGTGGGGGCCTGGTGGAGGGTGCCCCTGGTGGCTGGTGGGTGGGGGTGGTGGGAGACATGGGTGGGGGCCTGGTGGAGGGTGCCCCTGGTGGCTGGGGGGTGGGGGTGGTGGGAGACATGGGTGGGGGCCTGGTGGAGGCTGCCCCTGGTGTCGGGGGGGTGGGGGTGATAGGGGACATGAGTGGTTGCCTGGTGGAGGCTGCCCCTGCACTGCTGGGGGTGCGGGTGGTGGGAGACATGGGTGGGGGCCTGGTGGAGGGTGCCCCTGGTGGCTGGGGGGTGGGGGTGGTGGGATACATGGGTGGGGGCCTGGTGGAGGGTGCCCCTGGTGGCTGGGGGGTGGGGGGTGGTGGTAGACATAAGTGGGGGCCTGGTGGAGGCTGCCCCTGCACTGCTGGGGGTGGGGGTGGTGGGAGACATGAGTGGGGGCCTGGTGGAGGGTGCCCCTGCACTGCTGGGGGGTGGGGGTGGTGGGAGACATGAGTGGGGGCCTGGTGGAGGGTGCCCCTGCACTGCTGGGGGGTGGGGGTGGTGGGAGACATGGGTGGGGGCCTGGTGGAGGCTGCCCCTGCACTGCTGGGGGGTGGGGGTGGTGGGAGACATGGGTGGGGGCCTGGTGGAGGATTCCCCTGGTGGCTGGGGGGAGGGGGAGGTGGGAGACATGGGTGGGGGCCTGGTGGAGGCTGCCCCTGGTGGCGGGGGGTTGGGGGTGATAGGGGACATGAGTGGGGGCCTGGTGGAGGCTGCCCCTGGTGGCTGGGGGGTGGGGGTGGTGGGAGACATGAGTGGGGGCCTGGTGGTGGCTGCCCCTGCACTGCTGGGGGGTGGGGGTGGTGGGAGACATGAGTGGGGGCCTGGTGGAGGGTGCCCCTGGTGGCTGGGGGGTGGGGGTGGTGGTAGACATGAGTGGGGGCCTGGTGGAGGCTGCCCCTGCACTGCTGGGGGGTGGGGGTGGTGAGAGACATGAGTGGGGCCTGGTGGAGGGTGCCCCTGGTGGCTGGGGGGTGGGGTGGTGGTAGACATGAGTGGGGGCCTGGTGGAGGCTGCCCCTGCACTGCTGGGGGGTGGGGGTGGTGGGAGACATGAGTGGGGGCCTGGTGGAGGATGCCCCTGGTGGCTGGGGGGTGGGGATGGTGGGAGACATGAGTGGGGGCCTGGTGGAGGCTGCCCCTGGTGGCTGGGGGGTGGGGGTGGTGGTAGACATGAGTGGGGGCCTGGTGGAGGGTGCCCCTGCACTGCTGGGGTGTGGGGGTGGTGGGAGACATGGGTGGGGGCCTGGTGGAGGGTGCCCCTGGTGGCTGGTGGCTGGGGGTGGTGGGAGACATGGGTGGGGGCTTGGTGGAGGCTGCCCCTGGTGGCGGAGGGTGGGGGTGATAGGGGACAAGAGTGGGGGCCTGGTGGAGGCTGCCCCTGCACTGCTGGGGGTTAGGGGTGGTGGGAGACATGGGTGGGGGCCTGGTGGAGGGTGCCCCTGGTGGCTGGGGGGTGGGGGTGGTGGGATACATGGGTGGGGGCCTGGTGGAGGGTGCCCCTGGTGGCTGGGGGGTGGGGGTGGTGGGAGACATGAGTGGGGGCCTGGTGGAGGCTGCCCCTGCACTGCTGGGGGGTGGGGGTGGTGGGAGACATGAGTGGGGGCCTGGTGTAGGCTGCCCCTGCACTGCTGGGGGGTGGGGGTGGTGGGAGACATGAGTGGGGGCCTGGTGGAGGGTGCCCCTGGTGGCTGGGGGGTGGGGGTGGTGGTAGACATGAGTGGGGGCCTGGTGGAGGCTGCCCCTGCACTGCTGGGGGGTGGGGGTGGTGGGAGACATGTGTGGGGGCCTGGTGGAGGGTGCCCCTGGTGGCTGGGGGGTGGGGGTGGTGGTAGACATGAGTGGGGGCCTGGTGGAGGCTGCCCTTGCACTGCTGGGGGGTGGGGGTGGTGGGAGACATGAGTGGGGGCCTGGTGGAGGGTGCCCCTGATGGCTGGGGTGTGGTGGTGGTGGGAGACATGAGTGGGGGCCTGGTGGTGGCTGCCCCTGGTGGCTGGGGGGTGGGGGTGGTGGTAGACATGAGTGGGGGCCTGGTGGAGGGTGCCCCTGCACTGCTGGGGGGTGGGGGTGGTGGGAGACATGGGTGGGGGCCTGGTGGAGGGTGCCCCTGGTGGCTGGGGGGTGGGGGTGGTGGGAGACATGGGTGGGGGCCTGGAGGAGGCTGCCCCTGGTGGCGGGGGGGTGTGGGTGATAGGGGACATGAGTAGGGGCCTGGTGGAGGGTGCCCCTGGTGGCTGGGGGGTGGGGGTGGTGGGAGACATGGGTGGGGGCCTGGTGGAGGCTGCCCCTGGTGGCGGGGGGGTGGGGGTGATAGGGGACATGAGTGGGGGCCTGGTGGACGCTGCCCCTGCACTGCTGGGGGGTGGGGGTGGTGGGAGACATGGGTGGGGGCCTGGTGGAGGGTGCCCCTGGTGGCTGGGGGGTGGGGGTGGTGGGATACATGGGTGGGGGCCTGGTGGAGGGTGCCCCTGGTGGCTGGGGGGTGGGGGTGGTGGTAGACATGAGTGGGGGCCTGGTGGAGGCTGCCCCTGCACTGCTGGGGGGTGGGGGTGGTGGGAGACATGGGTGGGGGCCTGGTGGAGGGTGCCCCTGGTGGCTGGGGGGTGGGGGTGGTGGGATACATGGGTGGGGGCCTGGTGGAGGGTGCCCCTGGTGGCTGGGGGTGGGGTGGTGGTAGACATGAGTGGGGGCCTGGTGGAGGCTGCCCCTGCACTGCTGGGGGGTGGGGGTGGTGGGAGACATGAGTGCGGGCCTGGTGGAGGGTGCCCCTGCACTACTGGGGGGTGGGGGTGGTGGAAGACATGAGTGGGGGCCTGGTGGAGGGTGCCCCTGGTGGCTGGGGGGTGGGGGTGGTGGGAGACATGAGTGGGGGCCTGGTGGAGGGTGCCCCTGGTGGCTGGGGGGTGGGGGTGGTGGGATACATGAGTGGGGGCCTGGTGGAGGGTGCCCCTGCACTGCTGGGGGGTGGGGGTGGTGGGAGACATGGGTGGGGGCCTGGTGGAGGCTGCCCCTGCACTGCTGGGGGGTGGGGGTGCAGGGGGACATGAGCAGGTGTGCAGGGTAGTCCCCTGTTTTGTGGGCTGCCTGCAGGGGCCGTGGAGGGTGTACAGGGAACACCTGTGAGGACCCACCCAGCCTAATCGCGTGTGTAACTTCCCACGCACCCCTGTAATACACGTACCAAGCCAAATCGCGTGTGATAATTCCCGCGCACCCCTGTAATACACGTACCTGGCCAAATCGCATGTGAGAATTCCTGCGCACCCCTGTAATACACGTACCCAGCCGAATCGCATGTAAAACTTCCCGTGTACCCCTGTAATACACGTACCCAGCCAAATCGCGTGTGATAATTCCCGCGTACCCCTGTGATACACGTGCCCTGGCTAATCGCATGTAAAACTTCACGCGTACCCCTGTAATACACGTACCCTGGCCAATAGCGTGTTAAACGTCCCGCGTACACCTGTAATACACGTACCCTGGCTAATCACGTGTATAACTTCACGCGTACCCCTGATATGCACGTTACCCGCTTTGCGTTCCTTGTTTGGCAGCCCTGTAAACTGGTCCAGGGTTAGCACAGCCCTTTGCGATGATTTTTGCAATTTTGATGGCTTTTCCTTGCGCGAGGGCGTTCTTGGGGGCGTTACTGGCGCTGCTGCAGGGTCGCTGCGATACTCTGCGCCACGGCTGGTTTGGGAGCCTAAAATCCATGAATACGCTGTGCGCGGAAATCGGTTTTAGCGCACGTGCCTGGCGCAGACAATCGCACGCGGACACTCTGCGCCAGCCGCTTGCGACACTTTTCTGCGAAATTCTATGAATTACCCTGTTGGTATATTGGGCTGGGTCTGCCTCTCACACTTTACCTCTTCATCACAGTGTTCCCCAAGGTTTTGTACTAGGACCCTTTCTTTTCTCTCTCTACAAATCTCCTCTTGCTGCTATTATTTTGTCCTTCAGAAAATCACATCACTTCTATGCAGATGATACTCAACTCGGTCTATCTTTTTCCTCTTTTTTATCTGCTATTCATGACAATCTTGCTTCTTGTCTTCTGGCTATTAAATCCTGGCTGTTGGTCCACTTTCTCATTCTACATACCACTAAACTGAAGCTCTCTTAATACTATTCCTTCTGATTCCTCTTTTGTTTAATTTCCCCCTTCACAATAACCTAATTCATCTTCTGCTTGAAATCTTGGTCTTTATTTGTCTTTCTCTCACCATATCTCTATTACTTTGCGTGCCTGTCGCTATCTTCTTTTTAACATTCATAAATCCTGATCCTTTCTCTGACTGTCTGTCTGCTATCCAGGAGAGGTGTGCGGCCAACGATCTCTGCCTTGATGCCAGTAAGACTGAGATTCTCCTCATCCGCACACCTGCTCCCTCCTTTCCTGTTGCTCTCTGGCCGGCCGTTCTTGGCCCTCTTACTTCTCCTACCTGTGAGGCTAAAAACCTTGTGGTCATCTTCGACGCCACTCTCTCCTTCTTCCACACATCTCTGACGTCTCTAAGAAGTCACACTACCAGCTGCACCTCCTCAGAGGTATTCTTCCCTTCCTCTCCTTACCCCAGAAGCTCACAGGTTCCAGAGCTCTGGGTCTCTCTAGGCTGGAGTACTGCAACACCCTCCTTCTAAATCTGCCTGCTTCTACTCTCCACCCTATGCAACTCATCCAGAACAGGACTGCAAGACTTGTCCTTGGCCTTAAACTCAGGGATTGTATCTCTCCAGGACTGAAATCTCTGCACTGGCTCCCAGTGGCTGCGAGGATTAAGTTCAAAACCCTCTGCATTTTCTACAAGGCCTTCTGGGGCCTGGGACCTCAATACCTCCAACTCTGTCTTCCTAAATATCTTCCTTCTCGAGCTCTTCACTCATCCGCCTCCAACTCCCTGAGGGTCAGCCGCTTCTCCAAGCAACGAGTTGGTGGTATATCTCTTTCTTCAGCTGGGGCCTCCCTCTGGAACAGCCTCCCTGCCTCCCTGAAACTTGAGGAGAACCATCTCCGGTTCCGGAAGCACCTCAATTCCTTCCTCTTTGCTTCTGCTTTCTCTCCTCCTCTTCCCTGCTGAACTCCTGACTGAAACTGCACTGGTCACCTGGCTACCCTCTGATCTCTGACCCAGGTCACCTTCCCCGCCAGCTGGACACTTGCACTGCCTCCCTGGCAACCCCTGCACTTGGGGCTGTTTCTGTATCCCTACAGTCCCCCAAGCGCGTGAAACTTGATGTCTGCACTTACCCCTGCACTTGCCACTAGCCGGCCGCACTTTTACCTATTGTTTATTTATCTTATTTATTCTTTACTGTTTATCTTATGTATGGCACTGCCCCCTTGCCCACCCACACTTTCCCTTTCGCACCTCCCATGCACTTGTGCGATCTCAATGTCACCTGGCCTATTAAGATTGTCGTCTTTGTCTTCCCTCTGTTCCCCCTCCCTTGCCTCGTCCCGCCTTGAAACACTTGTGTATAGGCGTGTTATAAATGCCATATCATATCATATGATATCGTGTTTGATGTTACTAAACATTTGGTTTCCTCACTCATTTTCTCTTGCCTATGTCATTGCTCTGCTACACTCTTTGGACTTCCTGTTTCTCACTTGGCTTCTCTTAAGTCTGTTTTCAATGCTTCAATTCATCTCTTATATCTTCTTGATTCTCGTGATTTGATAATCAGTCCCTATCCACTTTAGGTTGTTTTACCTTTCATTTCTGTCTTAAATTCAATTTCCCTTCTCTTGTTTTTAAGTCTCTGTATGGCTTGGCACCTTCTTATTAATCTTCTCTTGTTTCTTGTTATTCTCCTGCTTTTGTGCTACGCTCTCAGTCTCATTTCCTATTAACAGTTTCAAATCCCTCTTTGTTCTGTCATGGTTTTTGTTCCTTCACTTTGGTAGCCCACATCACTGGAATGCTCCTCCTCTATCCCTCAGCTCTATGACCTCATATTCTTTATTTCTTATCACCCTTAAGAATCATCTTCTTCTTCTAGATGACTATGAATATTTTTCTTAGTTTTTTGATATAATGTACTGTGAAGTTTGTACCTTTTCTTCAGCGCTTTGGTGTTAAGTGCTAAATGAAATAAAAATAAAATACAGAAAAATACAAACAACACTTTGCTTTGACAGAGCTGATTACGCTGTAGTATTGTCTTTAACAGTAATAGTATGTGTTAAGTGTGGAGGCACTATATCAATAAATTAGTGTTTACTGCTATGAGAACTAATTTTAGGTTTGCAACTCTGCCAGTTAGTATTGCCATTATATGCTGCCAGTTAATATTGCCATCTTGCACTCATTTGCCCCACAAATGGACAAGGTCTTAGTCTCCATCACTTGCCCTTACCTTTCTGAGCCCTTTAGAAACTCTCTCTCTGCCTGTTTCAAGTGTCCAGCTGTCTTACCCTTATTGAAAAAATCCTCTGCTGACTCAAAGGCCAGAAAAAACTATCTCCCAGTTTCTCTCCTTCCATGTTATTCTAAAGTCCTTGAGTGGGTGTTCTTTGACTGGATCACTAAGTAACTTGAGGATAATGGCCCTGGAGATCCACTTTAATCTAGTTTCTGTAGTCAACATTCTACCGAGACTGCACTCATGCATGTCTCCAATTTACTCTCTAATACTGACCACTCAAAACTCTCTTCTATGCTCATCATTTCAGATCTTTCTTCTGCATTCGACATTAATCACCACTCCTCTCTCCTACTCACTCTCCAGGACCTAGGGTCTCACAAATATGTTCTTGCCTGGATTACATCCTACTTGGAAGGTCTATCCTTTAACATCTCTTGGAACTTATAAACCTTTGAACCCTCCTTTCCCCATCCGCGTACCCCAAGGGTCAGTCCTTGGACCTCTGCTCTTCATCCTCTATACCTCTGCCATAGGAAGACTTATACTATTTTGGATTTCACTATCACCTTTTTGATCATGATACTTTCTTTCTCACTTCCCTCCTTCACCCCAGCCATCTCAGAACAAAGTGCGAACTGTCTCACTGCAGTTTGTCACAGGATGGCTCTCTGCTGCCTCATGCTGAACTCTTAAAAAAAAAAGAAGTTATCTTTCTCCCGGCTTCCAATGTCATCCCTTCCCTCTCCTATCTCTTTTTGGCCTGATCTTCTTTGCTAAGGATCGTAATCTGGCAGGGAGTTCTGAAGCCAATTCACAAGGTTGGTCTATTTGTCTTAATACCATCACCCCTGGCACAGTTTAACTGATGTGCATAGTTAGGCAGGGGTTCTCCATTACCTAAACATGTGAACAAAAGAAAATCATATAGGCTTCTTCAGTGGTTGACTGTATTTCAGTGAGAATATGATAGGTCAAATAAAAAGTCAGAACACTGGTGGAGAAGTTTGAACCAACACACGGGGCTGTTCCGTTATTCCAAAGTTGAGTGTCCTACCCTCTACACTACCAACGCTATGGTTGGGAAGCACCTATAAAAGCTTAAACACAGCACCTTATGTCAATATGCATCTAGGGGCATCTTAGAGAAAATGCAACAAACTGGATATTGCTAACATATTGCATTTTAAGATCATTTGGTTCAGATGTGCAGGCTTTCACAAATTGTTATGACTAGACCAACAAAGACACATGGGACCAAGGAATGTGCTGAACCAACCCAGCGAGAGTTGTGTACTTTACTCAATGGTCTATACATTAAGGTGATAAGCCCATTACGCTTAAGGTTGGGTGTGGAACACTGTCAATGATGACTGCAATACAGAATGTAGGGTTAATGTTTCATTAGTATGGATAGGAAATAGCCAGTGGTAATACTATGGTTTTGTTTCTCGCAAACCAGTTACTTGTAGGACAGGAAAGTCGACAGAGAGAAGCATGCCCTGAACTTCGCATCGGACTACACAGTATCACTTCCACTTCCAGTTTTTTCTCTTGTGACTGCCCTGCAAATGTTCTTTGACTACTTTCTAATGACTGGAAGAATCTGGTTGAATCCGGATGAATCCTTTGGTCTGCTGTGTCATCATTGCATTTTCTTCATACTAAAATACAGCTAACTACTAATTACATTTTTGGTGAACTTTATTGACAATTTTTGGGAGGGAGCAGCCATGCTTAATGCGTTTTATGCTATCCATTAAATGTACATAAACTTTGCAAACACATCCCTGCAACAACTGCATATATATGTGATTTGTAGCCACAACGAGAACGAGTGTGACATTTGAATTGAAAGAATAGTGAAAACAAAAATTTGTAACACAAGTGAAAACTTAGCAACTTCACATATCTGTGACATCAGGAACTTCTCACAGTGAGACATGCAGAACAAATATTGTGCATACCCCTAATTAATGTACAAGATGAACTCTACAACATGGTAATCCGGTCCGGAGACAACACATCACATCAGGTTCAAGCATCACACAGGGATGCTCCTTTTTTTCAAAGTTGAGTGCCTGATCCTCTATCCTACCAATTCTCTGGTTGGGAAGCATATGTATAAGCTTAAACGTGTCACTTTACATCCCTGTGCACCAGGCAGCATTTTAGGGACAGACAAATAAAGAACTTATGAGATCTTCCAAGAATGGCTGGCTGTCCTCACCTGCCTTTCCTCAAGACGTTGCTGCTCCTCCCAAGAGATTGTTGCTTTCTGCTTTCTGGATATTCACTGAAGGTACAGACATGGGAACGAAATGAAAAGGGCACTATGGAGGACCAGAGTCTAGATGGCACTGCAGGGAAGATATTTGGAACCTCAGGCAGCACCAACGAGGATCACAGAGATGCAGGAGACCAACAGCTATCCACAGAGAATCCACATTATCCACAGAGATCCACAGAGGAGGAACGGATAGCCTGAAACAGGATGTGAGCACAGAAATCCAACACTAGGACACAAGTCACCCGAATACGGATAGGGACACAGAAAATACCTCCTGCTAAATGAGTGGAAAGCGGGGCACAGCAGGGGGAAAAATCAACTGTGAGACTGTTAATATGCAAATGCAGTGTTCTAAACATAAAAGGAAATACAGACTGCGAGAGTACTCAAAATGTGAGGGTTCCAAGTTATTTTAGTGGATCTACCATTTCTGAGTTAGTCCTCATTTTTGCTCCATCCAAGAGAACCTTTTACGTTGCCAAGTACGCGGTTGGATGGCAAGGCAGTGAAAACATTCATATATTAGTTTGTTGTCTCGAAGATGAAGTTCCTCTTATCCTTTCTCATGAAGCTTTTCCCAGGGAACCTGAGCACATGGAATAATAACGATGTGTGTCTCTGAAAATATATTAGTTGCAAATGACATGTTATGGTATGAACTAGGTCTTGGGGTGAGGCACTGCCAAAATACTGAATCAGTCATTAGATCTACTGCCCTCTAGTGAAGTCTTAGGATTTCCGAGTTCGTGGTGGAGTGGTCTGGTAGCATAAATAATACAAGAAATTACTTCTCAAAATTGGGAGTTCTGTTACATGGTTTTTCTATGAGTATCTCTCTTTCCCAAGCAAGATGAATGTCCTGCAAACGAAAAGTTTCTGTCCTTGGCCTAGCTCAGTAATGGGGCAGCAACATGTATCAATGTGGCAGTTGCAAAGATATGTTTCACAGTGAGGAATCTGCAAGGTCTGGGAACGGTTTTGGGTGCCAAAATGTCTTGTGCCATGGGAAAAGATGTTAGTGTATCTACTAATCATTGCCACAAGGTACTGATTTCACTCTTTCACTAAGTGCCCTATTATGTCATCTGCAGGGGGATGGATTTGGAAATGTCATGTGCAGTGTACTAACCAATAGAGTAGGGTAATGTATGTCGATCTGTAGATTTGTAAATGGCAAGAGCCAGTAGGAGAATAGGGATTTGTATTTACTTAATGTCTGGAATATATTGTAATTTTGTGGTTTCTGTCTATAGACACTGTGGCCCGATGTGGGCGGGTTGAGATTTTTTAGCCTTTTGTCACTTGAGACTGATTGGCATCCCGGACGATAATTGCATGCATTAAAGTGCTGTCTTTCTGCAATTTGTAAATCTCGTTATTGTTTCCAGGATTTATTGCAGTCAAACAAGAACATGAGGAAAGAAGGTGGAAAAGAGTCAGCGGCAAGTCACAAATGCTGCAGGACATACACAACAAGGCATACATTTTGTGAAGGTGCCACACACCTCAGCCCATGCCTTTAAAAAGGCACTGCTAGTGCCGCCTAGATTGGAAACAATGCATCATTAACACCTTTGAGACCAGTGGCACTGGAGCTGGACCTTTGGTGGAACCCATAGGAACCTTAACAATCAAGTAGGTAACACATATGTCCAGAGTTGCAATTCTGTGCAAATTAAAACACATAAAAACTATTTTGAAGCAAGCGAACACTATATGATTACTCAAAACACAAACAACCATCAAGTAACATAACCAACAAATAGTACAATGAAAGCACTGCATGAGGCCCCAGTAAATACTGACAATATAATACATTTTTGTAATTGCTATTTGGGTGTTCTTCTTTTACCAACGGCATAATATTCTGCTTTTAAGCAAAATGGAATTTTAAGGAAACGATAAGGGAAATATTTCTGCTAGGTTTAATATTTTCATATGTTAAAAACACATTGCTAAATATATTTGATGCTACAACAAAAGCGTTGCACGAAAAACAAAGAAATAGAGCCAGCAGTTACACACTAGGACATGAACCACAGAGGGAGAAAAAAGCACACTTGACATCATTTGAAATGAGATTGCCAGCCAGCAAGACAATCAACATCTGTTGCTATAGCAATGCCCCTTCAAAACATTGACCTGCACGACAAGCCGCGTGCTTCTTGGAAAAATTAATGTTAAAAACACTACCATCTATCTCAATAGTCGCCATCATAAAGCATAAATAGATTAGTGAAGTACATTTTAATTTGATAAGTGTTTACTATCGGTACGATTGTTTCCCTGATTTATGTTTAGGAGCATCTATTTGAAAGTAGGGAAGTAACTCTGCTTTTCTCCAAATAAGGATGAAGCTGAAGTAAACCGTAACAGCAAGTGCCCGAAAATACTATCTACCTGCTCATGTATAACCCAGAAAAGTGTTTGTTTCAATCTTCTAGAAGCTGGATCTTGCAACACCTTCTCCCAGGCATTCATCAAATGAATTTAGGGAAAAAGAGCAGTATGCCTCTTAAGAAATTTAATTTATTTATTTTATTGCACATTGGTATGGTGCCTATAAAAAGGGTGGGGGCCATGGGAATGAAAAAAGTAGAACAATAAAATGGTTATATTGGCCTTGTGACAATCCAATCGTGCAAGTGCATGACAAGGTGGTAAGTGCAAGGGGTAGAGGGAGAAGTGCAGGAGTGGGCTACCCCCAATGGTTGGGGCGGGCAAATGCTGGGTAGGACAAGGTGGCATGTGCCAGGGGAATAGAGAGGGGGTGAGTTTGGTGGACAGGGAGGACCAAGTTGGCTGGGAAAGGTAGCCCAAGGGCAAGTGCTGGGAAAGGATGCTGGTGGGATTGGTAGTGGGGGGGGGGGTTTGGCCCCTGTAAAACTCTGAAGGACCAGACCCCAGTCGCAGCAGAAGATGGAGATTAGCACAGGAGGGGGAGAGGGAAGGAAGAGGAGAAAAGGAAAGTCTTGAGATGTTTCCGTAACTTAATAAGATCCAGCTCAAGTCTGAGGGTGGAGAGAGGCCGTTCCAGAGGGAGGAGCCAACCGAGGAAAGGGATCTACCTCCCACTCTCTGCTTGGAGAAACATTTGATCTGCAGAGAGTTGGAGCCAGGAGACCGAAGGACTCTGGCCAGGAGGTATTTAGGGATGGAAAGCTGGATATCAATTTTGTTTTCACCATGTTAATACTTCTGGCAACATTGTTGCATGCAAGGAGCAATAAATCATGTACCTCTTGACCCTATCACCCCAAAACAAAATCAAATCTTATTACTGTGACAGTGATCTACACGAGTGGAAATTAAATAGTTAGGGTGATATACTTTAGCATGACCTCCTAAACAGATCCAATCTTTGACACATCTTCCTCTTGATATTAACCTCTTTCTTCAGTCCTGTGGGACACCTACCTCCAATACCATCCCCTGGCCTAGGGAAACATGTTCTGGCTCCTATTAGTAACGCAACAGATGTGATGTCACTAGATCCCTGCCTCCCCTCCACAGGTTGGCATGCCTACCAGATGAATACTCTTCGGTCTGTCACTTAGAATCCAGTTTTGTCAAAATTGTAATGTCCATGCTCTGTTTACAGGAGTAAACTACATCTTTCTAAAATCAGCACAGGTGCTGGTTAAAAGTCTGTGATGTATACCTTTTCATGGATAGTTAAATACCTTTTCATTAGTCTCCCTACCAAACAACTACCACGGGATCATGTCTGACCATGCAATTACAGTGTCTTTCAAATACCCATATGACTCCTGGAGATGTACTTCCTTTTGGCCATGCTTTTTCAGTTGCCTCATGTCACTTAGCCATATATCAGCCGCCACATTTTCTGGACTCTGCAAACCCCGAATGGCGCAACTCTGCAACAGTGTGGACATGTGAACCACAATAACCAAACCCATGGCATGAGACAGACTGTGTCAACTGCTGCCTCATCAATGTTAATTAATGGAGTGTCTTGCAGCTCTCGACAAAAAGAAAAGATGCTGCAACCAGACTACTGTGCGCCCCCCCTAAAAGACTGAATCAGTAATATCCAAAATTGCACTACCAAGAATCTGTGCACCAAACAATATCGAGAGGTTGTGTCGCCCTTGATATCTACTCTCAGGCATGAGGTGACTAACAGTAGTCAACCAACAGCCCCAGATTACCCCACATTTCAATGTGTCTTCTCTCCATTCGTAGCTGAGAAACTAACACCATTGCCCTATTGATTTGTTGCCCGTCAACCAATTCCTGACTGGTAAATGTATTCCCTTACACTGCAAGAAGAAGCCAAACTGAAGGACTACAAACAAAGCACATATTGAGGTTTCTAACTTCCAGTCTTGCAATGCAGTCATTCCCATCGCCTGAAGCACGCCCCCACACAAAGACTTTCTCTGCCGCATCTCACTGCTCCACCAGTACACGCAGCTGATCCTGGCATACATCTCTGCCACTACTTCACTGCCAGGTCCTGCTCCTCTTTCAATCCTCAGCTCTGCTTTTTCAGTGGTCACTCTTGGCACATGGGCCGCCATGTTTGACCTCCTGTCCCGCGTCTCTGTCATCCTTTGCTCACACCTTCCTCGCAAACCAGCCGGCAACTACTGATTTATGTGGCTGCCATTACTGGGGTTTCTGTACCCCCTACCTCATTCTATTCTCTTTTGTTGCCTGTAGCTGCTTCTGGCATATTTACCCACTGCTCTGTTACGCCTTCTATTTCTGCACTACTCAGCTCATTGAGGGCCTATGCTTTCTGCCATTTTGGGTGCTATTTCATCTTTTACATTACTCTGTAAATTTGACACTCTTTGTACAAGTTTGGAACAACCAGCGTGTAGCTAGCTTCTCATTATTTTTGCTATTCTGCAAGAACTTCAGCCTACCCCATTACTTGCCTGCTCTTACTCATTTCTGGAGGTCTAGAACCTCAGTGTATCTTTTGTTAGAGTCTTTCTGTTTCTCTTTTCTGTTCCTCTGTACCATGTCTTTCCAGTGCCCTTATTTCTATTTCTGAAAAGAACCCTGTTCAGAACCCATGCATCCCTTCTCTTCTTTTAGTTCGTGGTGCTGTGCCACCCTTCAGAACTGCCCACTTAGATAGGGCTTGAGGTAAAAGGTTGCTTCTGGGCTCTGGAGGAAGGAGGGATTGTGGTCATTCTAGCAACAGTGCCTAATAGTGCTGCCTTGTCTCCACAGCCCCACTAACGTGCTGACGGTCTACATATCCTCCTCAGTACTTCTTTCAGGTGCTAGCTGCCCTGGCTTGCTTCCTGTTCCAAGGACGTTCCTAGCGGTGGTTCTGGTCCTTTTGTAGACCTCACCTCCTTTGTCTTTGAGGTGTGGCCATTTCAAGAGGTTTGGAATGCCTTGGCATCAATCCGCATCCAACTTCCAATGAGCCCATTTGTAACACCTGACATTAATGAGGTTAGACTCCTAAATATAATCACAGAACCCACATATTACCTCCGAGGGATGCCTTGGCTCTCCTAACTACGGGGTTACATCCTTGTGTACACTGTACAATCCTAATCTTTTTGCATTTTAAGTTACTTAACTTACTTTACAATTGTTCACGCACAAACCAAGCCAACACAAGGTCAATCACAATTTGTGCACATGCAATCGAAAGCTTGCACTGGTGCTATTTGAATTACACATGAACAACAGAAATGTTATCCTCTCTTTGAGTGACCTGTGATGCCACAAATATTATATATAGTGCCAAGGCACACATGCCACAGCACAACCGAGTAACCGTCGCTGGAAGTTCATCTCCAGTTCAGAATTACATCAGTGAGGCATTGTGGGTATGTAAATTAGTCCAAATGCAAGCCTTTTGCCCGAGGAAATTGTCTTTGTCTTATAGCGCAGTGCTATTTTATACATAGCTTTACCAACCCAAGACACACATTTCTCAAGACTAGAGACAACTAAATTTCTTTTGTTTGTCTGGGATCATTGTTCTGTTCAGATATGGTAGATTATCACTTTGGGAATAGCCCACTTTATTCATCACTCTCAAGATTCATGAAGACAACGTGTGCACATGTCTATTCTGTAGACCTTTGCCTGTGAAAGGAAAAGGCCAGGTTAGTTAAAGTATACATTACTCACTCATTGGGCCTCATTACGACCCCGGCGGTAGCTGTGCCAGTAATAATGGCACGGCTGCCGCTGGAGTTGTGTTTTTTCCGGCGCCTCGCTTTGGGGAATAACCGGGGCCTTACAGCCCCTGGCGGTCCTGGTAATTCTTCAACGCCAGGCGCCGTAAAAAATGACTCCCCATTCCCATTGAGTCCCCTAGGACTCAATGGGGAGGACGGATGCACCGGCACTGTGTGCAACAGTGCTGGTTTATCTGTCAAAGTCTGCCAGCGGATGTCTTTCCGCCCGCCAGATCAGACCAGAAAGCCATCTGCTCGCAGACCTCAGACTATGCCGGTCCGGTAACAACGGTGCCGGTAGCTTACCAGCACCGGTGTTACCGGACCGGCATACACATAATGAGGCCCATTATTGTCTCTGTCATCATCTGAGATGTTGATGATCTCGTTTCCCCTCAGAAGGTTGTGGATTATCCGCCAACAGGATTTGTCAATGTGTCCTTATTCCCCACCACAAGGGGTTTCCTGAAAAAGAGAAGCATATCTTTAAAACAGCACAGGGTTCTCCAGCAGGCCTTGCTATCTTACTGTGCGGGAGACCCCGGGGACACACCATAAAACACTGACTCAACGGTGATGTTTGTTGTAGGGATCAGGCTCCTCAGCTCTATGGACAGGTCCCTCATCTGGTCTCTGGCCTAAGTGTAATACCAGAAGAAGTGGTACTAAGTCTCATCTGCTGTGCATCCCCTCAGGCAGTTCCTGAAGCAGATGAGTCCTCTGGCGTGCATGAAGGCCCTCACCGACAGACCTCCCTGCAGGCCATCCAAGTGATTTTCTTGCTCTTTGTCGTCAGCCTGTTCAATGTGATGTTCTCCCCATGTGCTCTGCTGTCAGTGAGGGTAGAGCACTGAGCTGCTTGCAGACGTCCCTCTCATGGATGCTTGTGTAGATGTCTCCCATCTTCCACTGGTCTGGTGTCACTGCCACCAGCTACAATTCCTTCATGAATTCCTCTGCTTCTGCATAGTACCATGGTGCTGTTCAGATGGACCTAATTGTGGGGTTCCACTCTGCCCACATAAGACTGCGCCAGATTGGCAGGAGGAAGAAGGGTCCACCACGAACACTGCATGACTCTTGTTGTTGTTCTTCAGGGTGATCCTTACCCAGATGCAAGTGAAGAAGCTACTCAGGATGGGGTTGTGTATGGCACTCCTTCCTGCCCTTCTCGAGCTCCTTGTACATGGTGTCCTTCCACACTCTGTCCATCTTCGAGTTCCAGATGAAGAAGAACACCACTCGGTTAATGGTTTTACCTTTCCTCTTCTGCACAGGCCAGACCGGTGCCACGATCTGCAGCACCAGTAGCATGTTGTTCCTCAGGGTCAGCATCTTCCCCTCGATTGTCAGCTTTCACTCTCTGTAGCTCTGTCACTTCTGAACCAGATTCCCAGGATCTTCATGCGGGACAGCCTGATGGGGAAGGGCAGCGGCTGGTGTTCCACTCACCGAAGTGCATGGCCTCCGACTTCAAGCGTTTGACCTTGGTCCCTGACGCTTTGACGAAACCCTTGCAGATTTCTACCATGGCCCTCACAGAGCTTCCATCTATGCAGAAGACCTCACCTTTGCCATCACTTCCTGGCACCTTGATACCTCATATATCGGTGTTCTGTCTGGTGTGTTCCGCAGGAGCTCAATAACACAAACAGAAGAGAGTGAAGTGGACACAGTTGTCTGACGCCTGACTCCACTGGGAAAGAGGTGGCCTTCCAACCATTAACAATAGTAGTACTGACAATGTATTTATACATTACAATCACAATGTCAGAGAAGTCTCCCAGCCCCAGGGTTCGGTCCATGAACTTGTGGGAGACTCAGTCAAACACCTTTCCCTGATCAAGGCTAACCAGATCTGACCATATCCTCTGGTCCTTGACATAGTCGATAGTGTCCCTGATCAGGGCCACGATGTCTGCAATCTGGTGACCAGGCATACCGCTTGACTGGTCTGGGGGATTGGTGTGCAATTGAACAGGCTGACATAAGAGATAAACTCTTTTTCTTAATAAACAAATCAGTTACCATTGAATAAATCTGGATTAAATAATTAATTGAGGGATAACAATCACAATTTATGAAAGGTATAACAAATCATACCATTTGAAACATACACTCTGCAACTACGCATCAATACTCACAAGGCATCAAAGGTATAACAAATCATAGCATATAAAAATATGCACTCTACAGATACTCATGAATTCTATATAGATTGGATCTAAATCATCCTGATGAGCCATTTGGCAAAACACATGTTGAGGATATTTGAAGTTGATGTATCAATAAAAAATGGGATTTTGAAAAACTATCAAGAAATGAATTCAAGTAGATGCAGCAACTAGACATTATTTTGGGATTGTTTTTAAGGATACACTTATGGGAACTATGGATGCATACACTTTTTATTTAATTAAGCAGGAAATGTTCAGCAGATTTAGTTATATTTTTGAATAGATGCAACATTTAAAAATGTGGAATTTGGAAACTCCTCAATGATGCACTTACAGTATAGATGAATGCATACATTTGTGTATAAGTAGACAAGACGTTTTCAGCAGATTTATTTATGGCAAATAAACAAAATGAAAGAAGATTCCAGCAGATGCTCTTACTTTTAAACATATTCATTTTGAGTAATAAAAAAAAAAATTTTGGATCTTAAAGTGCAAGACTATTTCCTTTATTTTATTATATTCTGTCTAGGACTGTGCAGGTGAAGTCCACAGGAATGAGTATGCAGCTGTAGATCAAGTCATAGTAACAAGTCTATAGCACCACTGGTCTAGTATGTGCCGTAGTCTCACAGTACCCGTTAGTGTCCCTGATCAGGACCAGGCTGTCTGCGATGTGGTGACTGGGCATCCCACAGGACTGGGCAGGGTTACTATCTTCCCATTCCCCCTTTTCAGATGGTTAGCTATCACTTTTGCAAGGATCTTGTAGCCCACATTCGGGATGGAGATGGGTCTCCAGTTATTGAGGTTCCCTCTCCCTCTCTTCTTTTTGTACAAGAGCGTGATTGTGCCCTTTTCCATGGACTGTGGTATGCTATCCCTCAGTGCTGTCTCATAAAATCCAAGCAAGTCAGTGCCTGTCAGGTCGCAGGGTGCTTGGAGGACATGACTGCCTGGTGTAGCTCACCCAGCTTGAAAGGGGGATTCAGGTCTGCTCTCCCTTTCGGGCACAGTGTCTTTGAGATCTCTGCCAGGAACATGTCTGCCTGGGCTCTCTCCTACTAGGTGGGGCTGTGACAAGTGTGACTTTTCTCATATGGATTGCTCTAAATTCACATTTCAGGTGATATGGTTTATTAAAGCCTTTTTAAACCCACTATAACTTTGCATGCTGCAATGCTCCATCCACAAGGCTGTCGAGACTATACTGCAACAATGATCTCCAATAAGGGTGAAACCAGGTACGCAGTTGTCTGCAGCCTTGAAAAATATCTGTCTTGGGTTGATAAAGCTATGTACTAAAAAGTGCTGTCCTGTAACATAAAGACCATTTCCTAGAGCAAAAGGCTTGTATGTGGGGTAATTTGCATACCCACAATGCCTTGCTAATGTAACTCTGAACTGGAGGTGGACTTCCAGCAATGCCTCCTAGGTGGCAATGTGGTGGCTCAAAAGGATTGTTCTACTTTCGCATTTCAGGTGTATATATTTTACAGATTTGAAAAAGACGCATTCTACGTTGTTTCTATTTGCATCTTAAGAGCAATATCTAACAAACACGTATTAAATATATGACAGGGTATTTTGTATTGCATTTTTTGCATGTAATTCCCTCAGTAATTTGTTTTTTAGCTCTGTAATATATGTTATATGAACAGACATTTTTTGTATGTTTGCATTTACTGTTGTGATTTAATATGCATTGCTTTTATGGAGTCAAATGTGAACTAAAGCTGAGATGAAATGAAAATGAAATACATGTTTAGCATGGAGTCTCGTAAGAGCAGGCTTACCTATTTCGTTGCCTTGAGGCACTTATACGTGTGTGGCAAGGTGCCCAAAAACACCCACCTGGCCCAAAAAGACGCACCTTGCTTTTCTTTTCTTGCTAACTGGCAGGATTTCTCTAACTCATAACTCGCTTCCTCTTGATGCCAATGAATGTGTGTCCAGTTTTGGTTTCATTTGACCGAACTGTACAACATATTGCATTTAGGCACCTGCTTGACAGTTGTGGTTTGGGAAAGAAAAATCTATGTTGACGCATGAACATATTATTCCAAACGATGTGAGGCATTTAAGCAAAATAATTGTGAGACTAGCGAAGACTAGTATATTAAATGATGCTATGCATTCACTGTTCTAATCTTCATTACCTATTTCTCCGCCTTGGACCCTCCCTGAATGTGAAAGAATACATACATCAACAAATAAGCAACATATCCTTCAACATTATACCACTCACATCAAGGGACTGGAAGCGAAACTACAGTGCTTCAGAATGACTTTGCACATTTAACAACAGTGACTGCAGGGATCGCTTTATTAAACATGCTGCTGCAGACACAATCACCCAGTTTTTAAAGCACAGATCCAGCAACGCTGTCACTGTTAGCGTGCTTGCCCAAAGCTCCTCATATGAAGGGAACCTGATCTCACCCACAGGGAACACAATAAAGCCTACTTTTCAATAATAGTCTTTTAAGCTACATATCGCTGAACATAAAGTACTGACTATATCGCTAGCAGAGAACCGAGTTGGTTGTCAGGGATTCGGATAGCTTGCGCGTAATGCCGATATTCACCATGCATGGAAATCCAGTATCCTCTATAGGGCTGAGGTGCTCCATCTCTCCTTTCCTTTGAAGAGGCTGGCACCTCTCATTTGCCTTAATAAGAGATACCTGGGGCCTCATTACGAGGCAGGCGGAATGGGTTTAACAGCGCCGGTAATGGTGCCGGTAAACCCATTCTGCCCTATTACGAGGTTCCCTTGCAGGGCCCGCTCTGAACGTCTGGGGACTAGGGAGCTAATAACGGGCCTGTTATTAGCCCGTTATTAGCTTCCTCTCCATTCCCATTGAGCCCTCTGGGGGCTCAAATGGGAATGAGGATGGGTTTTTTGAATGAGGAATTACAGGGTCCTCCAAGGTTGGAATGGCCCGGTAATTCCTCATTCAAGGAACGCAGACCCGAGTTTGGAGGCAGCCATGCCCTTGTTAAGGGCCTGGCTGCCTCCAAACTCGTAATGAGGCCCCTAGTCTTTAGACAATCCCACCCGCCTCCCCACCAGTGTCAATTATAGTCACCAATTTGACAATGCAACTTTAATGATCACTTTCCGGGTTAGAACACACCCACACACCAAAGCACAGAGGGTAAAACAAAAGTCCACTTCGATACAGTCAGTCACTGCCTTTCTTAAGTATACCTAGCAACAGCAGCAGATGGACATCTTACATTCAATTTCCCCAAAGCATGTATTGTAATGAATTGAACTTTACTGTATCCACCGTCTAATCATCACTGTTGCCATAGGTATTGTGATGCGGACACCCAATATGTGTGTTAATTTCGGTGATGTAAATGTTAGAAGATGATGCAATGAGTCTTATTTGGAAATAAAGAAATGGGAGGAAGCCCTATTTTAAAATTTTTGAGGAGACTTTCTCTTGAGGGTTATTTCATTGTAAACAAGGAAAAGGAATGAGACAAAGCTGCCCCTACCTTTAACGCACAGGTAGTGCAAAACAACCTACAGGCGGTTAATCTATATTTCTATTAGCCACTCATGATCAAAATAACTCGTTGTAATGCTTTTAAAACAACATTTATTCTAAATGAAATGTCTTGATAAAAACAAAGACAAACATTTGACTTAGGTTGTAATTCACAATAAGAGAACAAGTCGTTCTAAAAAAGTGATGTTTGTAACACAAAAGTGATCACATGTATTTTAAACAATGCCAGCACATTTCTATTGTCTTATTTATTCATCTTGCAGTCACAATGTCACCCACAAAATCACACCTAAGTTGTCTGATAAAGGTAACATCTTGCCTATTTTATTTTACAGTTGATCAGCGTTGCAAGTAGATCTCTCTCACGTGACCTCGGCCCCACCCACCTGTCGATCAATAGTAATCTTGTTGTGCCTTCTTGTTTTACAGCTGTTTCACCCTATTAAAGCTGCCTTCCAGCCTCTTTTGCATTTGGTGTGCTGGTGCATGTGGATTTGGTCGTGTGACCTAGATCGCACCCAACTGCTTATATTTGCCCCTACCTTTATCATAGGGCATCGCTTGCCTGGGCATGTGAAGCAAAGAGGAGATGAAGAAAAGGACAATTCCTGTCTGGACCTTTTAGTACATGGAAGCTCAAAGGTCAGTTACTCTGGTCATGCACCAGGTAGACATCACCATGTGTCTCCTCTCGCCACAACCCATTCCCATTCCCTCCAGGGATTGTACAGACAAACGCACATAGCAACGCCAGACAGCTACCCTGGTGAACCTCATCAATATCCCCCTGTTTGCCCGTGGAACATGATCCTTCTATTATTAACCACTTGGTGATGATGGTTAGCACCCGCTCAGTTGTTGCACACGCTGACATTACTAACCTCATAACCCACAACAATCACGATGCCCTTTTCATTATCAAAAGGTTGTTTACACCCTCCTCCCCCTACATCCTTTATGTATTCTTACCTAAGGCTACAGTATCCAACATACTGACTGCACAGGATGTGGGTGGCAGTCATCTGGAATATTGGCTGTCCCTTCACAGTAATCCTGACTTCCACTCACAGCTCCGTCGAATCCCTCTCGTATCAGACTCTCATCTCATGCACCAATTTCATTCCACCAGTGGCAGCTGGTGACATATTTAAGTGGATGGGTGTAAATGCTTGCCTTGATTGTGTTGGAGGGACCAAGAATAGCAATGGAGCCTAAACCAGCCAATGGGCGGTTTGGGGGATTCTCCCCCACAAAAAATGTTGAAAATAATGTGGTAAAAATGTGCATTTTATAGCTCATTTTCTGTGAAATAATTGGGTAAAAAGCAACACAGATTTAAACTTGGTACTGGTCTTAGACTGGATCTCCGAAGCATGCAAGTTAATTAGTTTAACTACTCTCTTATTTTTTCCAAATAGGAAAATCTCTTCCAAAATATTTTGCCATCACAGTTATTACTCATTGCAATGAAAATCACAGCATGAAAAAACACTTAAAAACCATAGTGTAGCGTTAATAAGTGCAACATATTCTTCTCAGCACATTCTATACACATATAAAGAAAGAGGCATGTGGATATGACTAAATGTCCAACATTTTATTATTTTTCGTCTCAAATTCTTCTGGTAATGGAATAGATAACATAACCTCTCTCTCAAGTATATTGTCTGACGTAGACTGGCCTCTATATAGTGTGTTTTACCCTGACCTTGCCTTTAAATAATGTAAGCAAACTTGGGCATAAAAACATGGTCATCACCACAGAGTTTAAACCTCTTAAAATTGGAAAACGTTGACTCTCGACCACCAGCCTTCACAAGGCCAAAATTGATTTTATATAAACCAATAAGCCTCATTACGAGGTCGGTGGTAACCTGTTGGTGTTACCGGTGGGTTGCCGCCAACCTTGTAATACAGTTTCCCCCACCTGATATCCTGGTGCCACCGCCATATTACAGGTGGCGACGGACCGGAATGTCAGGCAGCAGAAACTGTAAGTCCCCATTCCTGTGGAGTCCAAATTGGGACCAATGCTAATTGTGCCGGTGCTTCTGTGAAAACCATGCCTGTAGGGGCCGGATCCTGACCCTGCTGGCACTCTCATAGTCTGGCGGTGCAAAAAGGGTGCTGCTACCATCACCCTTATTTCCGGTCCTCCATGCTTGGAATGAGGCACAATGTCTTTTTTGCTCAGTATCAGTTATTGTGCTGTCCTTATAAAAACATCCTAGGGGAAGACTGAATCGCTTCTTCCTCACTGAGGAGACACTCATTCATGCCTTGATAGTCATCGTACAGACGGTAGCACAACGGCTAACTCAATGAAATTCGAAATTCTCATCTTTCAATGGCAGTGCAGAAACAGCCCACAAGCTCTACTGGGACAGTCATCCTGCTCCCTGTATTGAAATGCATTACCCTTAGTCTGTACTGATTCTACTCACCTAAGCATTACTCAGGGTGCCCTCTGAACCAGAATAACTCGTGGTCATAGTCAGAGGTGATAAACTTGCCTTTTTCTTTGCTCTACATCATCGGGCTGCAACCAGAATCATGTCAAGGGGAAGAAACTCAAAGTTTTCAGACAATGATCTGATGGTCCTAGAAGAGGGTGCCATGAAGGAGACAACTTGCCTTATGTAACCAACTTTGAAAGGCAATCCTGTTAAAAGGTAATGCTGTTGAAGGCATCCAATGCAGGATTAGCTAAATCCAGAAGTGTTGGCAGGACCTAAGAAATGAGTCCAGGAGCTGGATGCTGATGACCAGAGGGAGACAATAGCCACAGGGTGTGGCTCACCACCAAGACCTGAAGCTAGGACTAAGGGAGGAGTATATGCTTACCATAAAAAAGATCAGTAGCCCAGAGGATACTGGAGGAGTGGAGACTGGGGTTGAAGGCGAGTACGCCACATGCATGAATGACAAGAAGCAAGGTTGTGATTCATCACATTTGTGAGTAGGCGAGATAATTTGTCAGTGGCACAAATAAACACAAACACGTCATAACCTACCCATATATGTTCCAAAATCCATGAACATGTGGCATCACCAATATCTTCTCCTTCAAGCCATGTCCCTCATGTCTGTTTGCATACTGCTGAGGCTATGTACTGCAACTTGCCTTGTGCACATGACACTCACAGTCTGTAAACAAGTAAATGGGCGCAGGCTACCCCACACCCATGTTTCAAGACATTGCCTGTGTCAGGTGCGTCAGAGAATTTGTACTTTTGGCTGCTCAAATAGCATTAAGGGTAGAATCACTTAAAGCAATAGAGCCTTCTCGGCTAGTTCCCCCCAGGTTTTAGAGTCAACACCTAACAGTACTTGACCAGGGACCATGACTTTGCATATGCACTCGCCAACCTAGAGTAGTGTCTCAATACTAATGTACCAGGTTGGTAGGCAGCTGCATGCAAGAAGCCTTATGCATCCCCCAGTTGTCGTTTCGGAAACGGCTGCTTGTGTGCAGTGCAGCTTGATGGCTTGGACCTCCTATGGTGTTCCCTGGATGTTCTCGTGGTCCTTTCCTCTAATCCATAGAAACTGGCATGGTGCAGTGTGTTCGTTCTGCGCTTTGCATTTCTAGCAGTGTCTGGAACTTTATCCTGGGACTACACGGTGGTGGACACTGAGCTCTCCTGTTGACCTTGAGCTCTCCAACTGATATCGAGCATTCCCACTGACACTGAGCGCACATGTCCTGAAGGTCGGTCAGCGAGCCATGAGCTTGGTGAGCCTGGCGAAACTTTGCCTGTCACTGTGACTTTCCTAGTCCTTCTTCAGTCTGGTTCTGGCATTTCTGAGAATCGGGTATATTAGAAGCTCATGCCTATGCCACCTCTGTTACGTGCTCTGTATCTTTGAGGTCTGGTATACCTATTAAAACATGTAAAAACTTCTCTCCGCTTTAAAAGCAAACAGTATTTCATCTCTAAACCATCTTCAGAGGTAGTGGGAGTACCATGCTCCCCTGTTGTCATTGAACTGATTGAAAACTGGATACTCAGTGTAGTATTGTTTTAACTTATGCAAACAGGTTCTCTCATTGGTGTCAGAGTTTGGGTTAAAGATCACACTATCGTTGGGAGCAGAAGAAAAGGGGGGCAGATGGGAAGAGCAGAGTATAGATGGGTAGCAGTAATGTATGCTAAATACCATTGACTACAGCCTTAAAGCACATTGACCTGCATACATGACCTCAACTTGTTCACCACACTAAACAAAAAACATACCCAGCCTCGTGGTTGTCGGATTGTTACACAGGGCTATGCAGCCCGCCCACATCGTTGTGTGGGCAGACCGCCGTTGCGGTCTCTATTCCCGATAGGGAAGTGACGTTGGGTTAGGGAGGGGGCGGGACAGGGAAAGGGAGTTTCATGTGGGATAAAATAAAAAAGAAGGTCGCACGACTCCCCGGCTCCCGTCTGCCTTATTACGCGGTTAGGGGACCCGCGTCAAAACCCTACAACTGGCGACGAGGATATTACGAACCCGTAGGAGAGCGGGTGAGGCACGTCGGCGCAACGCCGTAGAAGCTCAGCGGAGGTCCGCAGTCGAGCGGCGTGGCGCGTCGGCGCACCTCCCAGTGCCAGCTGCGAGGCCGCAGGCACGGGCGGCCGCAGCATTAGGAGCTGCGAGGAGCGGGTGCGGAGGCGCCTGCAAAACAGCACGCGCAGGCCCGGAGGCAAGTCGCCAGGGTCCCGCCCCTCCCCCACTTCTACACGCGATCGGCGGGAGGCCCAGAGGGGGGCCTCAAGAAAAAAAAAAAAAAAAAAAAAAAATTTTTTTTTCTTATTCTTGCTGAACTCGGCACCAACAAGGCCGGCGCACGCACCAGCCACGCCAGAGCTGGCAAAGAGGCTACCCTTCGCCACGAGGCACCGCCGGCACGCACCAGTCTGTGTGGATCACAAGGGCAAGTTACAGCCAGAAAAGAGGCGGCACATTGCCACACGGCGCGACCGTCACAGCGACCATGTCAGGCCCAGCAAGTCCCGTAGCCTCCTCGTCAGATGGTTCGGGAGCAGCGAACGATGGAAATCAACAGGCACCGATTTCAGGTACGGCTGCCCATAACCTACCACTACCGGGCCCATTTGATGTGCGAGACACTTCTAATCTAGGACCCAGATGGGTCATATGGCTCAGGGATTTCAAATTCTACACGGGGGCAATAGGACTGACAGACAACGCAATGCTAAAAAACACCCTCTTCATGACAGTAGGCCCCGCTGTCAGGGACATCGCAGGCGAACTGATGAACGTAGACACCGTCACCTATGCGGAGCTACATGGAAAATTATCGGAATACTTCACGCCCCATACGAACATTGACTACGAGCGCCACGTCTTTCACACCACACGACAGGAGAAAGGGGAATCCCTCGACAATTTTGTGATGCGCCTACGCATCAAGCTGAAGTACTGTGAGTTCCACAAGTACTCTAATGATGAGGCATTAAGATCTCAAGTTATAGCAGGCTGCATCTCACAGCCATTCAGGAAACAGCTGCTCCAGAAACAAAGGTCCCTGGAGGAAATCCTTGCACTGGCCAGGATGGAAGCAGCAGTGGAATCGCAACTCGACAGTCTAGGCAAGGTCACTATTCAACACCCGCCACCGACCGCTGAGTCCATCAATAAACTATACACGGCCCCCCCACAGAGTGGGAAAGGAACGGACGCCACGTGCTACAGATGCGGATTTGAGTATCCGCACGCGGGAGACTGCCCTGCACTGGGACAGAAGTGCGCTGCATGTGGCGGAATGGACCACTACAGAGCCGTATGCAAAAATCCACCGGGGCAGGGACCCAGCAAAATGAGACACCTAGAGAGAAGGAGAAGCTCGCGACACAGCCCACCAGCAGGCAGAGGTGAGGAAGACCAGCCAGGACCCAGGAGAGAAGAAAAACCACGAAGGAGCGCATACACCAGAGACGACAGAAGGCCCCCGGACGGATCGAGGCGATCGCAAAGAAGACGGTTCGTCCGGTACATCGAGATGAGATCCCCATCAGGCAGTGAATCAGTATCATCAGAGGATGATCAACGGAAAAAAGGATATGTGTGGGCTCTCAACAACGCCACAGCCACCCAGCACAGCCCAACGCTCCAGCTTCAAGTAAACAACACACCGTTAGAATTCCTTATAGACACGGGAGCAACTGTTAATATCATAAGTGAACAGGCGTACAACTCGCTCCCCAGCCCCCCAAAGATCCGGAAGGCGACAGTGGACATATACCCCTATGGCGCCACGGCCCCGCTGCCATGCAAAGGAACCATATCAGCATGGTGCGTGCACAAATCGCACGCCGCAAAAATCACGCTACACATCTTGAAGACTGAAGCCAATAGCGGGTGCATTCTCAGTTTCAAGACTGCCGTCGAGATGGGTCTAGTGCATATCCTATATCAGTTAATGGCCAATAAATACTTTGCCAGACCGGATGCCATCGAGCAAACATTCCCCAACCTGTTCAAAGGCCTAGGAAAATTAAAGCATCGCAAGGTACAGTTGCACATAAACCCGAGGATACCGCCCGTAGCCCAACACTACAGGGGCATCCCGATAAACATACAACACCAGGTCGAGGAGGAGCTGGACAAACTGATTAAACTCAACGTGATTGAACCAGTCTCAGGACCCACTCCATGGGTATCCCCCATCGTCCCCGTCCCCAAGAAATCACCGGACGGATCCATACGCCTGTGTGTCGACATGAGGAGGGCCAACGTGGCCATCGAAAGGGAAAGACACCAGGCGCCCAGAATTACGGACATGATACACCTGCTCCACGGGGCCCAGGTCTTCTCGAAACTAGACCTCACCAAAGGCTATCATCAGATAGAGATTGAGCCCGAATCCAGGTACATCACGACATTTGTTACACACCTGGGTTTATTTCAATATAAGAGACTTAGCTTCGGGATATCCTCTGCCGCAGAAATATTCCAGGAGGAAATACACAGAGTCATCAGGCACGTGCCCAACTGCCTGAACTACTCCGACGATGTCCTCGTTTTTGGAAAGACACAGGAAGAGCACGACATTGCTCTCCACAGAGTGTGCGCTGCACTGCAAGAGGCAGGACTAACGCTCAACAAAACCAAATGCGAGTTCGGGAAAGGCTCTCTACGATTCTTCGGACACATATTTTCCGACAAAGGGATGCGACCAGACCCGGAGAAAGTGGCGGCACTCAACTCAGCTACGCCCCCTACGAACACGACGGAGCTTCGATCTTTCTTAGGACTGGCCAGCTACTGCTCCAGATACCTAAAGGACTACGCAACCATCAGTAACCCGCTGCGCCTCCTAACGCGCAAGGATCAACCATACACCTGGTCCACGGACTGTCAAAAGGCATTCGAGGCGATCCGCGATGCCATCTCCAAAGCCGAGGACATGGCGTACTACGACGCCAAAAGACACACCGAAGTGATAGTGGACGCCAGCCCCGTGGGTCTGGGCGCCATACTAACGCAAGTTGACCCGCTGGACCCGACAAATATATTCGTGGTCGCATACGCCAGTAGGAGTTTAACCCCGACAGAACAAGCCTACTCACAAGCGGAAAAGGAGAGCCTAGCAGTGGTATGGGCATGCGAGTATTTTCATCTGTTCGTATATGGCAAGGAGTTCACCATCATCACCGACCACCAGGCACTGATCACAATATATGGTGACCCCAAAGCACGGATGCCGCCCAGAATAGCCAGATGGGGCCTAAGACTGCAGGATTACAAATTCGTTATTAAGCACAGGCCGGGAAAGGAAGATAACCCCGCGGACTATCTATCACGTCACCCGATTGGCCCGGCCACACCACTCCCATCCATCGCTGACGAATATCTCAACTACGTAGTGCATCATCTACAACCACTACCAGTCAGTTGGGCAGACATCATTGCACACTCGGAACAAGATCCGGCCCTACGCATCGTGCGACACTGCATACAAGCAGACAGAAGGGCGCACATGCGTCAACAGGCGCAGCATGAGGCGGAAGAGGTCCGAGCAGACGTCAAACTAATAGACCATGTCCGGGACGAACTTTCCATCGTCGACGATCAAATAATACTCAAAGGGTGCAAAGTACTCCTTCCGAAATCGCTCCGCACCAGAACAATCCAGGTAGCACACGAAAGCCACCGGGGAGTGGTGGCCACCAAGAGACTACTGAGGGAAAAAGTGTGGTTCCCCAAACTGGACTCAATGGTTGAGGAAATCATAGGTCAATGCACAACGTGCGCACAGGTAGCACCGCCCCCGCACCCAAACCCACTCCACATGTCGCCACTACCGAAAAAGGTATGGGAAGAACTGGCGGTGGACTTCTTTGGACCCCTAAGAAATGGCACATATGTGTTAGTGCTAATAGATGAACACTCACGATTCCCGGACGCACAGATCGTTGATAGCACAGCAGCAACGAGCGTCATCCCGGCACTAGATCGCATGCTGTCCACATATGGAATACCCAGGATCATCAAATCTGACAACGGAGCGCCATTCATGAGCACAGACTTCGAAAACTTTGCGAAGTATATGGGCTTCCACCACAGGAAGATAACCCCGCGATGGCCTCAGGCCAATGGAATGGTTGAGAGGTTCATGGCCAACATCAAGAGAACTCTGCAAATAGCGACCATCCTCCACAAACCTTTTGAACAAGCACTGTATCAGTTCCTCAGGGACTATCGCCACACCCCCCACAGTACAACGGGCGTCTGCCCCGCTGATCTGATGTTTCGCAGGCCAGTACAGACACGGCTGCCAGAGGATGCCCGCGCAGCCGAAGCCACGCCCCTGGAAACAGAGGCCAGAAACAAGGATGACACCGCCAAAGCCAAAATGAAGGACATGGCGGATCACAAAAGAAAAGCACAGGAGTCTAATGTGGAATTGGGAGACCAAGTGTGGTTACGGCAACCAAAACAGCGCAAGGAGGACGCCACATTTGCACCGGAACCGCTGACGGTCACGCAAAAGAAAGGTACAATGATCACGGCCCAGAGGACCGACCAGTCCTCCGTTACAAGAAACATATCGTATTTCAAACCCAAGAGGTACTACACGGATAATACGTTACATCAAGAAGCCGACAGCGAAGATGACATCGCCCTTGACAGGTACTACGTGGAGGAGAGTGAGTCCTCAGAAGGTGAGGACTGGTCACCACCCCCGGGTCAGGATGAGCACACACCGGCCAGCAGAGGTCGCCCTCAGAGAAGTCGCTTCAAGCCCCAGAGACTCATAGAAGAAATGGAGTAAGTTGCAAAGAGACATGTGGTTGTTTAAAAAGGGGGGAGATGTCGGATTGTTACACAGGGCTATGCAGCCCGCCCACATCGTTGTGTGGGCAGACCGCCGTTGCGGTCTCTATTCCCGATAGGGAAGTGACGTTGGGTTAGGGAGGGGGCGGGACAGGGAAAGGGAGTTTCATGTGGGATAAAATAAAAAAGAAGGTCGCACGACTCCCCGGCTCCCGTCTGCCTTATTACGCGGTTAGGGGACCCGCGTCAAAACCCTACAGTGGTATGCCCCTGTTTGGTCTCGATGCACACTGAGCCTTCCAAAACACCTAGAAGCGTACTGAAGTGACCACAACAGCACATTCACGATATAAGCAGGAGCTCTATTCCAATCACCCCACAGCCATCACGCCGTCATACATGACGCCCCAGGTTCCTAGCCACAACCTCAGCAGGGATGTCATATAGGAAGCAGGTCATGAGGATCAAGGTACATAAGATTCTAATTGTTATTAATGAATATCAAAAAAATTATAAACACATTTATAGGAAAGCATGCAGGTAAAGAAAAAAGGTAAGAATATAAGCATACACAAAACCCCAACTACAACACTTAGCCAAAAACACAGAGCCCAGTTTCTTCCAATCAATTTCTTCCATAAAAATTGTAGCAAAGGTTACTTTGCTCTCCTCTATCTACTTTTACTAACCTTCCAATCGAACTCATCACTTGCTGATCCATTAAGTGCCAAGAAGTCAAACTATATACAACGCAATGACATTATGATATGCATATATATATATATATATATATATATATATATATATATATATATATATATATATATATATATATATATATATATATATTTGTTAAAGGGACGTTATGGTTAAGTTGCACTAATAATAACCTATGAAATTAAGTGAAAGCACTTTGTTAAAGGGACTTTATGGTTACAAGTAAAACCAAACAACCCCCAGAAATTCGCCAGTTATGGTAAGCTAAGCAACCATAACTCACGCCACCACTGTGCACTGCCTACACACCCAGGGCATCAAAGATGACATCACAAATGTCATTGATCACATCACTGATGACATCAGATAGTATATTAATTGTGATAAAAAGTTCCTACAAGGGGTTGTTTTTACAATGTTGGTAGGATGATTTCAAGGGTGATTAGGAGACCTATGATATGATATGGCATTTATAACGCGCCTATACACAATTGTTTCAAGGCGCGACGAGGCAAGGGGGGGCAAGGGAGGACAGACAGCGATCCTGCTAGGCCAGGTGTCATTCAGATCGTGCAAGTGCATGGGAAGGGGGCAGGGACAGTGCAGTACATGGGAATAGATAAACAATAAGTGAGTAACGGCCATCATGTGGCAAGTGTATAGGTAAGTGCAGACATCAGGTGTCAAGGGCTTTGGGGACTGAAGGGATACAGAGGCAGTCCCCAAGTGCGGGGGTGTGATGTTGGCAGCGGAGGGACCTGGGTCCGGGATCAGAGGATGTCCAGGTAGCCGGAGCAATTTCGGTAACACCCAGGAGGTCAGCAGAGGAGAGGAGGAGAAAAAGCAGAGGTAAATAGAAAGGTTTTTAGGTGTTTCTGGAACCGGAGATGGTTCTCCTCAAGTTTAAGGGAGGCGGGGAGGCTATTCCAGAGGGCGGCCCCAGTCGAAGATAGAGATCTACCACCAATTCGTTGGTTAGAAAAGTGACTGACTCTAAGGGAGTTGGAGACGGATGAGTGTAGAGCTCGAGAAGGAACATATTTAGGAGAGAGAGTTGAAGCTATTGAGGCCCCACGCCCCAGCAGGCCTTGTGGACGATTCACAGGGGTTTGAACTTAATCCTCATAGCCACTGCAAAGATTTCAGTCCTTGAGAGATATGATTAGTGGGCTTGAGGTCAAGGACAAGTCTCGCAGTCCTGTTCTGGATAAGTTGCAGAGGGCAGAGAGTAGAAGCAGGCAGATTAAGAAAGAGGCTGTTGTAATAGTCCAGCCTAGAGAGAACCAGAGCTCTGTAGACAGTGAGCTTCTGGGGGAAGGAGAGGAAATGAAGAATACCTCTGAGGAGGTGCAGCTGGTTGTGTGTCTTCTTAGAGATGTGAGGGGAGAAGAAGAGTGTGGAGTCGAAGATGACCGCAAGGTTTTTAGCCTTGCAGATGGGAGCTGGAAGAGGGCCAAGAGAGGCCGTTCAGAGATCTATAGGAAAAGAGGGAGCGGGTGTGCCGATGAGGAGAATCTCAGTCTTGCTGGCATTAAGGCAGAGGTCATTGGCAGCACACCACTCCTGGATAGCAGACAGACAGTCAGAGATGAGGGAAGGTGAGGAGAAGGCCGAGGGTAACCTGAAAATGAGCTGGGTGTCATCCTCATAGCACTGAAAGTAGGGGCAGAGAGCGGCGATGCAGTGGGCAAGGAGTGCCAGGTATTGGTGAAGTAATTCATGTATTAAACAATGTACTTATCTAAACAAAATATTATATTGGAGTGTTGTCGTTAATACAGGAATCTAATCAGAAATACTTGTGTACAGGCGCTTTATAAATGTCACATCATATCATATCTATGCACAGAAGGTTCCCAAAACACACTGCGCCAAGAATGCAAAGATTGGAAGACAGTCTTGTGTTTATTTTGGATGGTCGGTCAGTCTGACACGTGTTTCGAGCCTAACTGGCTCTTCATCTGAGGCTGATGATTCACAATAAAATACCGGATAAACAATATTGACACATATTGAATCCAAATGAAAGATAGAAGAAAGATGCATTTTTGAAAGCCATGCCATCAGGTACAGTGGCACAAGGAGCAGTGAACCAAACACAAGGCAAATACAAAATTCAATTGAGAATACTATTATTCACATGACATAAGTGAACATTCAGCATGTTTATGTATATGTAATACAGTAGATAAGTAATACACGGAAATAAAAAAAAGGAAATACAAGAAAGCGAAAAGGATAAGACAAAGCACATATCAAGAGAGACAAAAAAAGGGGGGAACAAGGCATTAGTTGTGGAAATGAGAGTCCAACGAGATCAAAAACCTTTTGTGCCAAGTAGCGGTAAATTGTGGAAGCCAGTTGGAAAAGAATGTACCTTGTTATAGAAGTAGAGCTTTGGAATCGTGAGGGCATAAATTGCCTGTACGTGCTTCACAAAGAAAAGATTAAAACCAAGTGATTAGTTGTCCCAATAAGAAGTGAAAGTCTTAGTAGTAAATTGCAGGGATAATTAGAGATAATTGAGACAGGGAGTATTAGCCGCACACAGTGCCTGGATGTAAGTCAAACATCAGGGATAAAAAATGAAGAGAAGAAATTAGTAGAGGAAGGTTTCAGGGAAAGCTGTTTTCATTAACATAAATCTTGCCATGAAGAAAAGAAGAATGACATCAGGTGAGCCAGAGGGACGAGATAGATATTGAATAGCCACAATGATAGGCTAGAACCCTGGAATATGCGGTAGGTAGAGAGTGAGATGGTGAAGTAGAAATGGCCCAGTTGTAGCTGGGAAGGGCGGTTTGTGAGGAAAAAAGGTCAGCCAGTCAAGTGCCCAGTCCATAATGCCAAAGGTATCATGTAACTTTTTAATGAAGATAGAATGGTTGACGCGTGTCAAAGGCATTGGAGAGATCAAGGAGCACCATCCTCAGTTGTACTGGGATCATAAATACCATATATGCTTCAATTATATTATTCCACCATATTACAATTACACGATATACTCCCACTACAGTACCTATGAGTATTCACATATAACTGTACTGTATCTGGCCAGTGGCCAGATTCTTGGGTGCATGGGCAATGGCCAGGACCCCAAGAATCTGGCTACTGGCCACAACCACCACAATAGAATGGAACCATATAACTAGTATGTACAATACACCTTCAAATTACAAGCATGAATAAATACATATTCCATAAGCACTATCCTCAATTGTACTACAATCGTACAACCATATACACTTCAATTATATCATTCCACCATATTACAAATACTGTATACTCCACCTACATTACCTATAATTACCATACACATATTACTATAGTGTGTGTGGCCAGTGGCCAGATTCTTGGAGGCTTGGCCTACAGCCATGCCTCCAAGATTCTGGCCATTGTCCACAAGCACCAGAATAGAATTAAACCACATAATTGGTACATAGAATACACCTTCAGATAACACAACTCACGATGAACCCCCTGCAATCCAAATTATGTCTGCAGGCACCAATACACACTGTGAACCAACACATATAAAAGGACACATCCTTGCTTGTGTGGGTAGTGGAAATCTCCTTCCAGACAATATAACCACTACACCGTGCATTTGGTCGGACCATTTCTTAATTTCCTTCCAGTTGACACTTCTGTCTCCCCTATTAAGAAAGCACGAACCTGGGCGCAAATTGCTAAACAGGAATCTAAAAGCTGTTACAGCACCTACTCTTTGAAAATGCCTAGAGACTATAATTACCAAAACGAATGACTCTGAACATTCGGAAGTCCTTATTAGTACTTACAATGACGAGATCTTAAGTATGCTAGATCAGGTGGCACCCCTGATATCCAGAACTGTCAGAGACACCCCCAACCATCATAAATTGTCTACACCTGCGCTGGCAAAACTAAAAACCATTCAAAGGCAGGCGGAATATACCTGGTTGAGAGATAACACTCCGGAAAACCTGGCAGCCTGGAAGCACAAGGCAAAGGAATATAAAATTAAAATTGTGGAAGCTAAGTGTAACCTTTACAATGAGCAAATCCTTCAGGCCTGCAATCAAACGAAGGAACTTTTTAGACTCCTTAGGTCTTGGGAGAAACCTGCAAGTACAAACCTCATCATTATACCAACAATTGAAGACTGTAATAGAGTGCAGAAAGCTTTTTCTGATCAATTAAAAACTGCTCAAAGAAAAATCCAGGAAGAATTAACCATGACAATTTTGCATGCCACAACCATCACTGAAAATCCTAGTAATGAGAGAAATGATTCAGGAAATGTTAATATTAAAGTTGGCCCCCAATTCTCGGGTGATGGGGAGCAAAACCCACAGAAATCCCAGGCTGGCTTTAGGTTTATGGAGCATACTACGGCGGAAATCCATAACGTTCTGAGGAGTATGCATCCTACTAGTTGCCTGGGCGAACTCCTTACATCCAATATTATATTGGAACAGAAGGATATTTATGCTCCATTCCTCTGCAGATTCACAAACTCATCTTTTCGAACTGGCAGCATTCCACTCTTGATAAAAAGAAACGTAGCAGTCACACCACTAGTAAAGAAGGCCAGACTAGACCCCAATGATGCAGCCAATCTGAGGCCAATTACTAACACGCTCTTTTTTTTAAAACTCATTGACAAAGTAGCAATGCTGCAACTTTCAGAAAAGGGTATTCTACATAAAAAACAGTCAGGCTTTCGTAGCTTCCACGGCACTGCCAGTGCTCTGCTGGATTTACAGACACATATGATCTCCGGGCTGGAGTCTAGCAAGTCGGGGCTGCTGATGCTGTTAGACCTATCGGCAGCTTTTGGCTTGCTGGACCACGGGATTCTGTTGGGTCTGATGGTCACTGTCGGGCCTGTCAGTGGAGGCAATAACTTGGCTCAAATCCTTTCTCGAAGGACGTAGCGACCGAGTTCACTGGGGTGATAGTCCATCAGATACTGAAATTACCACCTGTGGATTCCCACGGGGGGCATGTCACTCCCCCCGGCTCTTTAACATTTATATCATCCCACTATGCTTGGACCTTGAAAATCTGGGTCTTTTCTTCTGCAATTACGCTGACGATTTCCAACTGGCACTGGAGATCTGTGGCGACTACGAAAAAGACCAACAGATGCTGGACTCGGTCTACCAGATCGTTAAGAGCTGGATTTCTACTAATTGGCTATGCCTTAATGCGACTAAAACCGAGCTAATGCTATATGGGCCCAGACAAGACAGAGTTACGCTGAGTTTGGTCTATACACACTTCCTGATTGATGGCAGTCAGATCACAGTAGTACCTAAGCTAAAGACCTCGGGCACCTACCTGGAAGCCAGTCTGGATAGAGATGCCCATGTGGATGCAATTGTGAAAGGCACCAATTACCCTCTTAAGGTGTTATGGCAAGTGGCTCCACTGGTCTCTGAAGAAAATCGCAAAACATTGGTTACAGCCGTGATACTCCCAAGTGCAGATTATTGTAAGGCTCTCTTAGGGGGAACCAGGAAGACAGATATTCAAAAATTGCAGAAGATCCAGAACGCAGTTGTGTGTATTGTATAAAAGATGAGCCATACCAGCCCACATCAGCAGGCAGAAAGACACCCCACTGGCTGCCTGTCCCAGCCAGAGTTCAGTTTAAGCTGTTGACCACATGCCATAAATGTGTTTTTGGTGATGCCCCAGCCTACCTTAAGAATAGGTTGAGATTCGATCAACCCGAAAGAAACCTTCAGTCTGCTAAAGCCTGTCTTCTAGAAGTAGACTGCGTTAAGAGAGCTCACAGAAATGTTTGTGCCTTTCATGTACGAGCTGCACGGGATTGGAATGCCCTACCTGAACACCTACGTAATACTGAAAATCATCTGGTCTTTAGAAAACAGTTAAAGACCATTCTGTTTGTGTAACAAGGCAGCGCTTCAACCTCTCTCTATGGCGCCTGGATGCCTTCGCGCTTTGGTGCCTTACAAGTGACATAACATAACATAACATAACATTACAAAGTTACTGTGGACTCAGCGGCACCCGCAAACCCCTTTTTGCCTACAGAAACAGCCCCGTATCAACTATATTCCACTCCCCCACCGTTTCCAAACCCTCTTTCGGCCACCAAATAACCTCAAATGTGTTGTCCAGACTTTTTCCTCACCACGCTGTCCGCGGATCAAACATTGTGACCGTTTAAAGAAATATGATGCACCTCACGCTTTTGAGCATCTAATCAGCAGGTGCAGACGATGTTCGCAGACATCACGTCGCCCCTAATTTTCCCAGACCTGTCCACAGACATTTGTTATGTGATCTTTCATGTACTGGGTGTTTGTCTTAGCAGTGCACAGTGGTGGCGTGAGATATGGGTGCTTAGCTTACCATAACTGGTGAATTTCTGTTTTTTTCACTTTTACCTATAACCATAATGTCCCTTTAACAAAGTTTTTTCAGTGAATTTCATAGCTTTTTATTAGAGCAACTAAACCATAATGTCCCTTTAACAAAGTTTTTTCAGTGAATTTCATGGGTTTTTACCAGTGCACCTTAATTTGCTTACACATATTACTATGTGGTTTCTTTATGGGTTGCTTATTACAGAGAGTCCATTGGTTGCGGGTGTTGGGTAACATAGGAGTTTACAGACTAATAATTCCGTGATTCGGACTGGGAGTGAAAATAGCGCTTTATCTGTGTTACAAAGACCGTCGGGTTACGGGTTGTGGCAAATGGAGCCAATCTCAGGATCGTGAGACATTTGTTTGTTTTATTACAACATATAGTGGTAATTAATGGGCGTTATGCCAGTGCAGGGGAAAGCAGTCTAGTAAGATCTTGAGAATAATGCAAAAAACGTACATTTGTGGGTTTTAGCTATTACTAATTACATCCTCGTATTGTGATTCACATTCGTGAATGAAGAAAAACATGCGAGTGTGAGCGAGAAATTCAGGAGGCTATAAGCAAGGTTTACGCAAATTAGGTGCGCTCGTGATTTGCGCGAGTTAGGTGCGCTCGTGGATTAGGGGGCTTAGGGCTTACCTCGCAAGAGATGGTCTTCGTCACAAGCGTCGGAGTCTGAATGCGAGCACAGACGCCGCGCTTCAAAGTAGTGTTATGTTGCAGTCGTCACCATGACGACTGTAGTCCTTTTTCCTTTTCATGGAGTCATGCGAGGGCAGGGCACCATGTTTGACGTTCTGAGTCGGACATTGGGTCGCTTATATCATTTAAACTTGGCAGTATAAGGTTGCCTTAGTAATAATGTAAGTATTATTCAAAATACTCACATTTTGTTAAAAAACCCGGGGGAGAGAAAGATCAAACTACCGTGTTCGTAACTTGGAGAGTCATATGGTTTATGTAAACAACAACTATTGGTGAGAATAATTAAGGGGAAGTCTCCTTTGAGTAAGGGCTTGCCTATAGTAAAGGAAAAATATGTGTCATAGTAAATAGATATGCATTGTATGTATATTCACAGATATCTTGAATTCAGACGTCTGATAGATGGGGTGTCACTGGTATCATTATCAAACCTTCATTATTTACGTTCATACATGTCGCTTCCGACAATATTTTGAAAGGTAAAGTAAATATACAAAAGAGAGAGAGCGGGATCTCAATGATTCAGAGGAAAACTCCCATCTCGGTGTCTGTGTTCAAGCCTACTCTTGTGGTTCTGAAGTGACATATAGTACAGGCTTCTTGTTGTCTTAGTGCAAGTTCTTGGTTTCTTCCTGGGATAATTTTTCTAAGACCAATAAATTTGATGTCATTTTTATCGTCCATTTGATGGTTCGCCTGCCAGTGTACTGCAAGTGGTAATGAGGAATCTTGGCTTCCTATTGATGAGAGATGCTCTCTTATCCTTATCCTCAGTTCTCGTATAGTACTGCCCACATATATCTTGTGGCAAGTGCAGATGATTGCGTAAACCACAAATTTCGATTTGCAGTTAATGTTATCTTTAATCATGGTCGAGGTACCAAAGTTATCTGTGAATTTCGTAGTTGGACAGTGGGCATATTTACACATTGTGCAAATCCCACATTTTCTGAAACCAAAAGACGTTGTTTGTAGCCAAGTGTGTTGCTGTGGTTGATCTACTTCTGGCAGCATTGAAGGGCTGATAGTTGACTTAAGCGTTCTGGCCCTCCGATAGATGATTCTTGGGCGGACGTCAATGTATTTCTGGATATGCTCATCCAATTTCAGGAGATGCCAGTTCTTACATAATATTGTTCGCAGTGTACCATTATTTGCACAGTAAGTAGTGATGAATTTAACTGTTTCTGATCTTTTCTCTGAGGATCGGTTTGTGGATATAAGAGTCGAGTCCCTTGTTATCAAATGCTGCTTTGATAAATCTGGTTTTGTATCCTCGTGCGTTAAATCTTGTGTGCAATGCCCCAAGGCACAGGTGTACTGGGGGCTGGTGAGGGGCTGGATGGCGGAAGTGATAGAGGAACTCTTACCTCTCAATCCTCTGACGATGCTGTTGGGCCTCCCCCCAGAGGAAGTTGAAGTCCACAGGTACCCGAGGATGTGGGAGACAATGCTGCGGGCGGGCAGAGTAGCCCTCGCACAAAAATGGAAAAGCCCGGAGCCACCCTCCAAGGAAGAGTGGATGAAAAAGGTTAAAAACATGTTTATAATGGATAAACTGACTGCCATGGTGAACAATGACATCAGCGCTTTCCTCACAAACTGGTATGGAATACAACAATCATGGGGTTGGGAGGTCCACTGATCCTTCCGGTGTGAGAACTCGGTCCCAATGGGGCGATCCAAGCAGAGAGCAGTACTTCAGCGGACAGGGATGCTCAGCACCCGGGGCGGGACGGCATCAGGCCTAACGGTGTTAAGGGCATCAGCAACATCACACTTGGAGGGAGAACACACTGCGAGTCTCCCGGCACAACAGACTTGGCTTGGGCACAGGACAGGAGGGGTGGGCACAAGTTGGGGTGGTGGGGGTGCGGGGTGGGGGGACATGGGGAAACTGTTTTTTCTGTAAACCTGAATAAAAATTGAAGTTTAAAAAAAAAAAAAATCTTGTGTGCAAAGTTTGGCATTCTTGTTCAAAGGTTGTCGAATCAGTGCAATTGCGACGTGCTCGGATAAATTCTCCTTTGGGAATGTTATTTTTCACAGGATCAAAATGGCAGCTTGTTGCGTACAGGGTTGAATTCACCAAGTATAAGTCTACAAATATAGTACTTTTTGAATTTTTTGTTCCTGACTGTTACTGGCCTAGATATGTCAGTAAAGGAAAAAAAGAGGGAGCCAGATATGTGATGTCATCAGTGATGTCATCAATGACATTTTTGATGTCACCTTTGATGTCCTGGGTGTTAGTCTTAGCAGTGCACAGTGGTGGCGCAAGTTATGGTTGCTTAGCTTACCATAACTGGCGAATTTCAGGGGTTTTTCGGTTTTACTTGGAACCATAATGTCCCTGTAACAAAGACTTTTCACTGAATTTCATGGGTTTTTAGTAGCGCAACTTAACCATAACGTTCCTGTAACAAAGATTTTTTCACTGAATATAGATATATAGATAATGTAAATTTGATAAATGTTTACTAGGATGCCCTTAGTTTATATACATATCACATAGAACATACTGAACACCCTACCTGCGCTAGTGGGTCTGATATCCGCGGACCATGCGCCTGTTCATGGACAGACTTGGACAACATCAACACTATCCAAAAACTTAGGGGGTATCTCACATTGTCATGTCAACCAAAAAAAAACTAAACATGTTCAAAAAGCAGCACATAAATTACATTCAATAATAAATAAGAAGTGAAACTATGTATGTAAGACACTAACAGTCCAATTGCATAGCATATGCAACATAGTGGAATATACCAAAACACAATAAATATGCCTCCAACAGAATTACCTCACAGAAATTGCACAGCAAAAATCAATGGCACACCTACGCAGCAGTAACAGAAAACCTTAGCAAGAAACTAGTCAGTATACTACATTTATTGTATATATTTGTAAATTTTCTGTATTACGTACACTAAAACTAATATATTGTTTTATACAGAAATGTCTAGTACGTTGGAATGGCTGGAAGAAAATTTTCTTTGGGAGGAAATGAGTGAAAACAGTGATACTAATGGTAGACACTACACTTCTCTATATAAGCCAATTAATAAACATTACTTTATGTGCACTTAATACATTTTTTTATAACAGACCATACAGACATTCAAAATAATATAACAACAGAGATGTTAGAAAATCCTCTGCAGCGAATGAAGCTAAAAATGTATCTGTTAATGAAAAATGTCATTGTTCAAAAAAATGTGTAGAGCACCATATAAGAGAAAAAATTAAATATCACTATCGCACATGTACCTGAACTCCCTCTCCATGTCCCACCCAATTATCCCCAAAAACTCCCCAGCAAGAAAAACGTTATGATGAGACTTCAATCCCTTCCTCCCCTACCATCCATCATGCCCAAACCCCTAATTCCCCTCTATTTGTATCCTTTTCTGCTATCCCCTCTCTTTCATAATTTTTATACTGTATATAATAATAAAATATTAAGTGTGTTGTTAGTGTATTCCTCTGTGTTTTATTTATTTTTAAAAGGCAGTTAAGGTGTCTGTGGACAACGCGCTGTCTGGGATGTCCTCAATTAATCAAAATGTGGGTGTCCTAAGGACACCATACCTGTTCGTATTGTTGGCAATCAAAATGGAGGTTTCCTTAGGACACACAAGATGTCCGCCTGTCCGCAATTAACCAAAATGGGGGTGTCCTAAGGACACTATACCTGTTCGAATTGGCCGTAGTCAAAATGGGGGTGTCCGCAGAACACTAAAGACGTATGCATGTTTGTAGCTATGCAAAATAAAGTGTCCTAAGAACATTCCCCCTGTTTACATTGTCCGTAACCAAAATTAATATGTTCGTAGAACACATAGCCCGTCCGCCTGTCTGCAAAGTTGTGACACACATTTATTTTGTTCATGGACCTGAACACTGTCTGTAGAAAACCCGTGCACATGCATAGCACACCCTTGCCCCTACGAACATCGTGCCTGTCTGTAACTGTCTGTTGAATGTGTGTTGCACTTTTAATTACTTCGGGGACAGGAACACTGTCCGTAGAACACCCGCACGCATGCATAGACCTGACACCACACATTTGGTGTCCTACGGACAGCCGTCTCATTCGCCAATGTGTCCTTTATGTCATCATGTGACCGCACCCGCGCTAAGTGTAACGAGCACTGTCCAGGCCCCCAGACACCTAAAAAGTGTTTTTTTCAGCAATCCATGGTATTTTCCCAGGAAAGTTCACCCTTGCATATCTCCCACACTATGTCCCTGGTGATCCGCACACTTTTTGGAATTTTTTTAGCCCTTTCTTGGTGTTCGAAGTGTCCTGGGACAGCGGGGGTGTCCTCGAAGCACGCCCCAGTACCCCTATAATAGGCCACACCCCAGAGCTGCTCCTTATTCTGTTTTTGGGCTTCCAGGACAGAGAATGCTCCTTGTTGCATTGGATTGCTCTTGCTCTTTGAAACAGCTGTCCTAATGGCATCCATGGCTGCTGCTGGTGCTACTGCTCTCTCAGCAGCACCCCCATCCCCTCCACCACCAACCCATCCTTGTGGGCCTGCAGAGGGGAACAGGCATCAGGATACAGAGGAGAGTGATGAAGAGGATGAAGAGTATGAGGTAGTGGAAGTCCCTACTACTAGTTCTCACCATGAATCTTGGGTGTGGAGGTTTTTTTAGCTCTCTTGATGGAGTACCAAAAGCACATGCACACAAGGTGACTTGCAATCAGTGCAAGATGTTGCTGAGTCGTGGGAAACCGGGTTTGTACAGCTATGGTACTACTTCAATGAAGCAACACCTAAAATCGTTCCATGGTGGGGCTATTCATAAGGTTGTACCTTGCGATAAATATAGTAGCTTGAGTTACCCTGCAGCATCCTCCGTTTCCGCTCCTGCCACCACAAAAGACACTCCTGTGGGGCAGCGCATCCCTCCAGCTGCCTCGCAGGCCATACACGATGCTGTTGATCCTTACCTTTCGAAGGTCACAGTATTGTGCATGTACTGCGAGGCAGTATTCTGAAGGGGGAGAACCTTCAAAGTGCTTTCGAGACTGTGGTCAAGGAGCATGAGAAGAACGGCTACCTGCCTGAATAAGGCCCACCCTACATCTTCCTCTCTCCACCTGCCCTTTCTTATCCCCGTGGTTGGTGTCCCTTCCTTACCCCCCTTTCCCTTCCTTTCCTTGTGTCTCGTGTTTAAAAAATCCCCAAAAAATATAAAACAACAAAAACCAAAAAAAGGCTCTTTTCAGAGCCACCTTTCACAGTACAAAAAGAGAAGTGCCAATGAAATGCGCAAGACCCTGTGCATTTGTAGAAGTCCGTGGACTGTCCGTCGACCTCTAAAATCTGTGCAGTGCTGCCCTGTCACAACCATTGCACTTTTCTCTGGGAGGAAGTGGTGGCTCTGAAAAGAGCCTTTTTGTGGTGTTTTTTAGTGTTTCGAAAACTTCAAATGGTCAACACCTATTGCAAAATGGATTGTTCTAATTCCAAAAAAGGTTGCAATGCATTTTGTATATTTCGCAGAAAAATCTGATTGCCAGCATAAGTAAGATGTACTCCATCTGTGCGAAAAATGTGTATACTACGAGGCATAATGTTTTCATTGTGAAAAGAGGACATACCAACATCTCTCAAAAAGGCACAGACAGCCTTGTTTACATTGCGCCTTGCTTTCTCCATTTGTGGACCATATGAAGAAGAACACATCCACATTTGTCTCTGCGAAATACAGGAAAAACTTACTCTGGCGTTTGGATACATGTCCATGACTTTCCCAAGTCCTTCTTTCATTGTAAATTGCAAAGAGATTCAAGACACATGTCCTAAACGGTTCCCTCTGCAATGAATAATAATAATGTCCAGATGACACTGTGTCACCAAAGTAGCACACAGAGGTACCAAATCCAGCCACTTCATCTACGCACTCCATGCCAGTGCAGTTCCACATGAGGGAATCCAAGATGTACAGCCACTTCTCAGCGATCTGCATCCACCTCCAACCAATTTATCCATGAATCTCCCAAAATCCAGACAATCTGCTTTCTGAAACACACAGTCATAGCCATCTCCTCTCCCCTCAGGAAAAAAGACTTTCTGACAAACTCTCTGCTCAAACATCACACCCAGTAAACCCTATTGACCAATCCCTTGCTGTGCTATGTATCATTTGCATCCCGCTCAACCTCAAAGATCCTGTTGGTAATATGTTCTGCCTGTGGACAAATCGAAAAATCTGAGCATGAGGAATGAAAATTTAAATAGTGTGTCCCATTTCCCCTTTGAGTTTGGCTCTGAAAACATCTTTTATTTTATATATTTTTGTTTTTTTCCTTATTTTCTTCCAGAAATCTTCACATTAGCTTCTCCAAAGCAAACCTTATATATCAAAACAGCATGTCATTTCCCATAAAAGATAAGAACATGCCATCTTCTTTAAAGTACTCAACATTACCAGAGTCAACGTTCTCATTGTTGCAAAAGAACATGCCAGCTCAAGTCATAGATCTAGTCATAAAAGCAAATGTGCCTTGGTTGATTGAGCACCTAGCAACATTTTGCTGAGGACAAAAAAACAGAACTATTGTTCCATATTGTCCTACGTATGAAACCAGAAAAAATAACCATGGCATTTGGAAGGACTTTCATGACTGCCTGAATCAAGTTTTCCAGATCATGCAACAAAGTAGGGGCACTGACATAGCCCAAATGCAATGCACCACAGTGTAGGACAACTACATGTGGACTATTAAACCTAGCCATATCCTGACAAACTTCTAGCGTTGCCTGCTAATTAAAACCAGGCACAGTGCTCCACACCACCTTCACTCCTTTTACATCAAAATTGTTAGCCACATTCCTAGATTTAGCATACTGCCCCAAACCATTCACAAACATATCTCCAACCACCAACACCCTGACTTTCTCCACCTCCGCCATCTTCACTACACACAGCCTCTCTCAATACGAAGCAGAACCTCAACACCTGATTGGCTAATCCTCAAAATGCACTCCCATTATATGCTCGGAAGCCCCGGATGTTGCATGTCCTGTCTGCGAACAAGGGCGCTGTCCGCAGAGTGCGTAAGTGACACTGGGGCAGCCCTTCTACCCTTTCCATTTCACTCTCTGCACCATTCCCTCATTGGCTACTGTTAATCAGTCACACAACTATCCACTAATCACATGTAAGATCTTTACATCTAACTCCATCATCACAATTCAGCACTTTAGATGTACTGTTGATCAATCCAAGTGCAATTGCGCTGTGACTAGTAAACTCTCCAACATTTCTACTTGTAGATTTGTGCACATTCACATGCATGAACACAAAGCACAGGTATGAATATTTTTTGCACAATACATCATACATGCCAACATTCCGACCCACCTGGGAGGGACATTTCCTCTGAAAAATCGGGAGACAACATTTGTGTCATAAGAATGCATTGAGTGAAGATGTGTTTTTGGTGGGAGAACGTGAAAAATAACAATAATTTTTCACCAGAAAATTGGAAGTCTCCCACCGAAATCGGGAGGATTGGCATGTATGGTACATGTACATCTCTTGTTTAAATGCATATAAACAGAGTAACTGCCACTTACCTTGTGTAACTTGTAAAACAAGCTTACTGGCATTTCTCCCATCTACTATGATCAAGTGTCTCTTGCAAAGTTGTCTGCTCTCCAAATGTTTATTTACCCATATTATTAACTCCAATTTGCAAACTGTTATTTTCTTCATTCATTCTATCATTTCTGTAAACACTGCCACGTATTTAACCACATTTCAACCGTTATAGCATTTAATGCATTATAGTGCATAAGATGTACATACAATTTCCTTTCTATACATTCTCCATATTTCACATACATTCCATCATTTCAACTTCCTTTACAAATTACTATATTAGTAATCAGATAGAACACACACAGCTATCTAACAAAGTGTCATTTAATGTTAAAAGATGGGAGAAATAATTATAGAAAAAGGCTTTCTAGTGTGTTAGAAAATTACACGCAGCCAGGATGAGCACATGCATCTTTATTTATGCACGCAGATAGCCAATATCATTTGAAAGGCTCCCAGCTGAAACAACCCCACTGCCTCTCCAACTGTTCTTCCAATCTACACAGTTCTCTCATTCCAGCTTGTTGCCCATTCCGTTCTAGATTTCACAACAGCATTCAACAATGCACAGGTGCAGTCATATGTATCACATCATCTGCAACTATGTACAGTGTTGTAAAGCAAGCCACAAAACACCTCCCCCCTTCCCTTCAGTCTGCATCACAAGCATCAGGTCCTTCCTTGCAACCCTTACTTTATTTCAGGCTCTCCCATCTCCATGCACCACAGAATCATCCAGTACTTAGTAATCACCTACTGACTAATAAGCTGCTGAGCCCATCAAATCCTTCATATTTATTTCCTCTAAGCAGCCGTCGGCCATGCACCCAAGACTGGCCACAACCACCGCAGCATAACACACCCATAGAAACAAACATCTAGCAAATGACCACAACCCAAAAACATAATACATCCACCTCAAAACTATGCACTTCAATTAACATTTTAAAAAATAATTGCAACCAACGTACAAACTATACAATACATATCCTCTTCACCCAATGTTCTTCTAACGACCCAAACCAACATCATACTAACATAAAATAGCCAGTAGTGCGCCCAGTGTTTAGTATGTCCGCCGACAACTGCAGTGACCGTGGACACTGCGAACACATCACAGCCTTCTACCACCTAAACAAAAACAGCATTTGACCCATCTCCTACTCCCCCACCCTCTCCAAGCACTCATAAACATCAACACAGTCGCCAGAATTGGATGTATGCTCACTTCCAGTGCATGTCTGTGCATCCAATATGGCTGGCACATTGAAACAATTTGACGCACCTCATGCCTCATCCCAGCCAATCAGAGAACACAACGTGTGTCCATGGACATGACGCAAGCCGATTATCCAATCGGTGTCCTGTCCTGTCTGCGGACGAATATACACCAAATTAACAAAAGCACACTTTCGGGACCAAGCCGCCACTCCTGTCACAAATTTGGTGAAAATCCATCCAGCAGTTTTTTCCCATTATGTCTATGGGAAAAAAAGAAATTTTGGGATTCCCCTATAACTTTGCGCCCCCCCCCCCCCCCCTTGACCAAACCTCACCAACCTTTGCAAATTTCAGCCATATACTTCTTTTGCAGTGGTTGCAGGTGATTCGTCTAGGGGGAGCAAAGCAAAGTTATAAGCCACTCAAAAAGTGCTCTTCCTATGGGTTTAGCAACTTAACCATAACTACATGGCCGCTACCCCAGGCCATGTAATATATAATGTATATTATATACACCCCCTCAAGTGGTCATGTTCTCACACAAGATTGATTTTGAATTTTGAGAGAGCACTCAAATTTCTAAAGAGCATTTAAATTACGACAGAGCACTCCTATGCTGCACTGAAAGACTTCTTGGTATTTCATGGAAGAGTATACAGATTGTGCACAAGTTACAAAGTGAACAAAAGTCATTATTTATAAATCATAACAAGACATATAACTAAATGGAAATGTAGGAACAAGTCCAATGCCAGGTGCATGGTACTAAAAAGCACTCAGAGTGATTGGCCATCGGCTGCCTAAACCATGAAGTGACCGTGGCTCCAGGATATGGACCCCATGCATAGGAAAATCCCAGTCTAGGCTGAAATCAGGTCCAAGATCAGAGGAGAGGGAAGGCACAAGGGTATAGGGATGTACTATTCCTACTACATACATGGCTCATCCAAGATCACCACAAAACCTTTCCATTAGTTGAGGAAGAATAGGGAACATCATTTCTGGTATGCAGTCTTTCCATCGAAATAATTCCCATTGAATCATTATCCATTAAAATTCATTCATTGAAATGCTTTTCCATCGAAAGGCATATTCATTGAAAGAATTTCAATGGATTTCCAACTCAAACATACCCTTACAATAGATGTATGTTTGGGTTGGAAATTCAATGGATTGTGGAAAGGGTTAATATTTGAAAATGGGGTAGGGAGGCTTGGGGGGGTAATAATCAATAAATACCACAAGTAACAGGGAGCTGTCCAGTGCTGAAATATATTTAAGATTTCTGCACTAGACAAGGCTTACAGTTTTGAAAATGGGGTTGGGGGAGGACCCCTGGGGGTTGAGGGGGATTTGGGGGCACCCCCCAATAAATAATTAATACCACAAGTTACAGGCAGCTGCCCAGTGCTGAAATATATTAAAGATTTCAACACTGGACAAGGGTTACATTTTTAAAATCGGGTTGCGGGGGATTAGAGGGGATGACCCCTGGAGGTTGAGGGGGGTTTTGGGGGATCCCCCCAATAAACAATACATACCACAAGTTACAGTGAGCTGTCTAGTTGTCGGAATCGAAACAATGTTATGCCTCCCATCGCAACAATTGTATGTGTGTTAGCCTACGCCAAGTTGTCTAAACATCATATGCGAACAAACTCCACGACAAGGTCTTGACCTTAGAGAAAGTTATGTAAATCGGCATCTTGGACTAAGCCGCCATTTTAGGTTCTCTTGTTATATGGAAGTCACCCTGAACATCAAAATGGAGGCTGAATGACATTCTGAGTAAGATTCTGGCCGTTGTGACCTCCGTACACACGAATAATTAATATGCCTGCAGGCCACTTGTTGGGGTCGTGAGCTGAGACCTTGTCCTACTGTTGACCTATGTGTAAATGTACAACTATATCAGCGAAACTAATCAAAATGCATATATTATAGGATTGACCTGGCAAGGAACCCATAGGCCCGACTCCTAGAATGGTTATCCCGCGAGAGGGTTGGCCAAGGGCTGGATAAAGAGTATAAAAGACCCAAATATTCCAATGTACGGTCTCTCTCACTAACGAAGTTCGTTATGTTACTCTGAGAGCCGAATAGCTATCCGTTTGTCAATTGACTTTGGTAACTGTTGTAGCTTTTAAATAAAGCACTTGTATGTACTTTGTAACCTGTGTTGGTGTGTTTCTTTCTGGGCTTCCCGGCCTCATAATATTTTTATGTTTTCACAGTTGGCGCCCTCAAGATTAATGCCGGATCATTGAAGGTTGAGGCAGACTATCGAACCGGGATCGGACGGTGTGGTCCTGCGGGCCCGACCGAATGAGACGCGATAACTCGGCAGCGCTGCACAATCCGATCCTTGGGCGATAGCCGTGTGATCTGTCAAGGCATCTTGACGAGGGTCCATTTTTTCGCGGCGGGCAGATTTGTCGAAACCACCAAACACAAGGTAAAATTCGTTAGGTAAGTTCTTTGGTAAACCGTACGGTCCTCCTTAGGTTTGGTCAGGTGCAGTTGTGACCCAGCTCTTAATTTAACCCTGACAATTTGAATTTGGCGTATTGCATCTGCAGACACAATTACTGACCAGGTATCACCAATTTTTTGTGAAATGCATGGGAAATTGTCTAGCTGCTTTAGGGCTCTGTTCCGCAGCGATCGACAATCTTTGGAATTTAGCCGCCCGGCACCACAGGAGGGGTCAACGGCATGTACTATGTACTGTAAGTATGGCATTGGAAGTATAGTATTTAATGATATTTGGCACAGACAAACCAGACATGCCTCCGAATTTCAGTGGCCAATCAATGGTAGTTTCGAGATCCCCCTTATTGAATACCTAGAATCGGTCTTGCTAAAAAAGAAGGCCAGACCTGCAGCATTTGATATTTTGCAGAATTGGAAAAAAGAAGCGTTGCAGCAGCTTCAAAGTAGGGATAAACATGCACGCCGTCATAAAACAAATGCCGAAAAGGCGTCGTTATATGATAAGAAAAAACATTCGGAGTCAGTTAAAAATATGGAAAGGGCTTTCTCACTCGGTATCCAGAAAATGTATCCCTCTAAAGATTTCATGTTTCTGAAGAATTTATTGAAAAATTGTTAAACGAACGCAGGCCTGGTGCCTCTGCGCCACCTCCGTATGATCCTCTCCCGGATGCTCTGCCCATTCCTGCTGTTGTTCCTGATGTTATTCCTGTTCCCCCTGTACAACCTATTTTTCCTATTCCTCTAGTTGTTGTTCCTCCACCTATCCCGCCATCCCTTCCTCTTGCACCGATAGTTGCACCCTCATTGAATTTGCCCACACCTCCGCTCCCGAGTGGTTCTGTATTGACTGAAGTTGATCGGGGTGCAGGGTCAAAGATTGTCACTCGAAATACTGTTTCTGCAGACAAGAAACAGGAATTATTTGCATGGCTAAGCACTGTATGGAGAAAGGTGATCAAGTCAACGTTTTTTACACATTATCAAATATGGACAATTTTCCTGAGAAAAAATGTTTTTATCGAAGGTTTGGGGACTCATTTATGTGTAATGTGGGGTAGATTACATAATTCGGATCTCCCACAAGGGGTGAGGGATCTAAATACTTTAGCACTTTCGAGGGATACAGAGGAGAAAGTACATGGTCAAGTTCAGAGATTGTTTGAGTAGAGGAGGGACTTTGAGAAATTGCAGGATGAGGATGATGAAGACGACAGAATGTATGTGCAGAAACGGTTCCTTCCGTGTCGTAGATCGGCACCTGAGGAAGTACAAATTTGTATCAAAGATGCGATTCGATGGATCTCGGATTCATCGATAACGCCAGATGAAGTATATGACACGTATAGTCAGTATACAGTAGAAACGCAGAGGAAGGTGATTCAGGTAATGGTACAATACCTGCAGGAAGAATGTGTAAGGAAGAAGGTTAGTTGTCCTATAGAGTTATTGGGAATTTGTAAAAGGGCTTTTTCGCCCGATACTTCTCTGACTGCCTTAGCGCTCGACCTGGCTCTGTTGCTTGGTAAGCGGTCGGAGTTACCTATATCTCAGTTGCCTATGAGAGAGGTTCCTCCGACATTTATCCCAAAGGTTGAGATTCCCGCTAACGCTGGGACTGGTGCACCCGCTGTGGATATCCCTGCACATTATGTATCACAATTTGTTCACGTCCCGTTTTCACAACAGGAAGTGAACACTATTAGACAATCAATTCCCGATATCAGGAAAAACCCGACAGGGTTTTACAAAGAGATAGAGTCCTTTTTGCAGTCCTCTGTCTTCACCTTAAGTGATATTGACTTGCTATTCCCTGTACTCCTGCTCGTAGATTTATGGAAGCAGGTTCGGACAATAGACGATGTGCCAGGGCTGGGAGATACGTGGGCTAACATGACTAGGTTTGATGGGGAAAGACCAGCTGGTGAGAAACCACCTCAGGTAATACTTACTTTGCCTGATAGAATTGTCGCAAAATTGAAAACTATAATTCCAGAGAAAGGAATTATTTGGGACAAGCTTACGGCCTGTGTTCAAGGAAAAACTGAAGGTGCCACCGAATTCTTTAATGGATTCGAACAGGTATTCTCTGACTTCAGTGGACAGGACTTGGGCACAGAGTATGGGAAAAGGTTGTTTGTGGACAAATTTGTACGTGGATTGTTGCCCGACATCCAGTCACAGATTATGTCCTCTGAGAGCGCTTGGCAGGCGAAATCCCAATCTGAAGTTTTGCACATGGCTCAGTATTATGAGAACCGTGTTAATAATGAAAAAGAGAAAATAGAGAAAAGGAAAGGAGATTTGAAGACTAAAGTATTGTTACAACAAATTGTTAGAAATCCCAGAGGAGGTACTTCACAGATCAGAGGTCAGTATGTCTCAAAAGGAAACGCTCCTTTGGGTCCTGTGAATGTTAATCAATGTGCCTATTGTCGCCAGGAAGGTCATTGGCGAGCACAGTGCCCCGTCCTTCGACAAAGGTCAAACAATGCGTTTGGGAGTATGGGTAGACGACCTATTGGTCGCCCCGGAGTGGGGGGCCCTGATAGAGGTCAGTTCTCGCAAGATCCTCAGCAACCTTTTTCACTGGAAAATCAGACTTCGAGTGTGGACACGAGAAACATATTTGACCACCCTTCTGCTGCCTATCTTTCTGAAGAGCTCCCTTCCGATGACATTTTATTTCATTAGGACTGCCCGAAGCAGGGTTTGGAACCTTCACCTATTCCCGTTAATCAGAAAGGTCCCTACGTTGAATTGTTAGTGGGGAATAGGAAACATCAGTTTTTGATAGACACTGGAGCACAGAAGTGCTCCATTGATCATTCCTGGGTTCCAAACATTCCACTGTCAGGGCAAACAAATGTTTCTGTAGGGTTTTCTGGTATACCAATTGCTTGCCTGGTTTCTTCGCCGGTGTCTGTTTCTTTGGGTCCCTTCACGGACCATTGTCCCTTCCTCCTGACTTCAAACTGTGGAGAGAATTTGCTGGGGTTAAATTTGTTGAAGAAACTAAATGCAGTAATTCATTGTTCCTCTGATGGAGTACGACTGCCGGTTTCACCACAGCAACTTCCCAATTCTCTGTTTTTGATTCGAGCATTGCTTCCTGAGTTTAGTGTTGTTCCAGAATGTTTATGGGCGGTTGACGACAATGATGTCGGGGTGCTACAGATTGAGCCCATTAAAATAGTTTTGAAGCATGGAGTTAAACTACCACGCATTCCGCAATATAAAATATCAGTTGAGGGCGAGCGTGCTTTGAAGTGCATTGTCTCCGATTTTGTGCATCCAGGGTTGATTGAAGAGATTGCAGGTAGTTTATGTAACAGCCCGATTTTGCCTGTATACAAGAAAGGCGACAATGCAATCCCATACCGTTTCATAATTGATCTTCGTGCTATTAACAAAGTTGTCGCCCCACAATTTCCAATTGTGCCTGATGTAACAACGATACTAACAATGATCCCTGCTACAGCTACGCACTTTAGTGTTGTGGATCTAAAGAATGCTATCTTTAGTATTCCGATACACAAGGAGAGTAGATATTTGTTCGTGTTCACCTTGTGGGGACGTTCATTCACATTTACCCGTGCACCTCAAGGGTATACTGAAAGTCCAAGCATTTATAGTAGAGCTTTGAAAGAGCAGCTTGATACCCTTGAATTGCCACCTACTTGTACACTGCTCCAGTATGTCGATGACTTGCTTTTGGCCGCAGATTCTGAAAGTGCTTGTAAAGAAGGCACTGTACTGTTGCTTGTTCATCTAGCTAAAAATGGTCATAAAGCTTCGCTCAAAAAATTTCAATATTGTTTTCAGGAGGTCGCCTATTTAGGCTACCTCCTGTCAAAGGAGGGGAGAAGATTGACACCTGAAAGAATAAAACACATTTCTGGCATGTCTGTTCCAAATACACAGAAAGAAGTCAGAGCCTTAATAGGTATGGCTTCTTACTGTAGGTTGTGGATCCCGAACTTCTCACTAGTGATAAAACCGATGTTGGCTTTGACGAAGAAGGGCATTTCTTTGCCGCTGCCATGGAAATCGGAACATCAACGATCATTTGAGCTTCTCAAAACCGCGTTATGCTCTGCACCGGTTCTGGGTACTCCAAATTATGACAAGGCCTTTGTGTTGTTTGTGCATTAATGTGATGGATGTGCTTTGGCTGTGTTAACACAGGAACACGGAGGGAAGAATAGGCTGTGCGGCTACTACTCCTCCGCCCCTGATCCTGTCACATGCGCTTTGCCAAGATGTTTGCGAGCTGTTGCTGCTGCTGCCGCGTCTGTAGAACAGAGTGAGGGAATAGTCCTAGGCCATGATTTAATTTTGATGGTACCTCACTCTGTAGATGTCCTATTGAATAAGACACAAACGCAACACCTCACCTCTGCCCGGCTGACAAGGTATGAATTAATTCTGTTTGCCCCTCACATTCAAATTAAGAGGTGTTGTGTTCTTAATCCGGCTGAACTTCTACCTTTCCCGCAAAATACTGTTTGCGGTGACGAAGGATTGCATGACTGCCTGTATACCACTGAACAGGAAACGAAGGGCAGGATAGATCTTATAGATACTCCTTTGGGCAATGCAGAAGGGGAGCTGTTTTGTGATGGCTCCTGCTTCAAACTCCCAGATGGTACATCTACAGCTGCCTATGCAGTTACTACGTTGAGTACGGTTGTTGAAACTAAGAGAATTCCCCATAACTCCGCGCAGGCCGCAGAGATTATAGCGTTGACCCGAGCTTGTGAACTCTCCCAAGGGCATACAGTAAACATATATACTGATAGCCAGTACGCCTTTGGGGTGGCTCACAACTTTGGGAGGCTCTGGTCGGAAAGAGGGTTCCTAACCTCACATGGGACCAAGATCCAGCATGGTCCCCTGATAGTGCAATTGCCCTCGGCACTCTCACTCCCTAGGCAGTTAGCGATCATGAAATGTGCAGCACATCGTAAGGTCATAGATGTTGTGGGAAAAGGGAACGCTTTTGCTGACCAGATAGCCAGGAAAACGGCCACAGACCTTAGCGCAGACATGTATGCTCTAAGGGAAACAAAAGATGCCTATGTAATAGATGAGGGTATCGGGTCTGTGCGAGATATTCAAACTGATGCTACAATAGAAGAATCTAAAAGGTGGGCCGAAGGGATGGGGAAACTGGATGACGATGGGTGTTGGGTAGATACATCTGAAGGAAAATGGTTGCTCCCTGATTCATATGTGCTGGCAATGGTTACGATGGCACACGGTCCTACGCATGTGTGTGCTCAACAGATCACGAAAATGCTAGAACAAGTCTGGGTGAATGATAAAATTTTGAAGACTGCACAGCGACATGTTCAGAATTGTATGATTTGTTTACAGCACAATGTGGGGAAGGGGACAGTAACCCCAAAGGGTAGCTTTGGGCCCCCTTCTGTTCCCTTCGAGGTCATCCACTTTGATTTTATTGAGATGGAACGGTGTAACAATCTAAAATATGTTCTTGTGATTATTTGTGCTTTTAGTAAATGGGTCGAGGCTTTCCCTGTTAAGGATGCTACTGCCATGACCACTGCAAAGACTATGGTAAAAGAATTCTTTCCATGATTTGGGCTTCCAAGGGTAATTTGGTCGGACAATGGTCCCCATTTTGTTGCAGCAGTAATTTTGCAGATATGCACAGCGTTACACATTGAAAAGCGATTTCACTCGGCTAGACAGCCTCAAAATGCTGGGTTGGTAGAGAGACATAACGGTATCTTAAAGAATAAGCTTGCAAAAGCATGTGCCGGCACCAAATTGAAATGGCCAGATGCCTTACCTATTGTATTGTTAGCCATGCGTACCACACCTCAAACTAAGACTGGGCTCTCTCCATTTGAGGTAGTGATGGGGAGACCTGCTAACATTTGGGGTCTTCCGAAGCCTAAAGCATTGAGGGAGGTAGAAAATGTATTGCTTGTAGACTACTGTAACCAGTTGACTAAAAATCTGTATCTCATTATCATCAGGTCCAATCAGCTTTACCTGTACGGTTTACGGGCCCAGGACACGATATTCAGCCTGGAAGTTGGGTCCTAGTGAAGGCCTACAAAAGGTCTTCCTGTCTCGCGCCTCGCTGGCGGGGACCCCACCAGGTACTGTTGGTCACCCAAACAGCAGTGCGGGAGGCTGGAAAGAAGCATTGGATCCACGCGACGCATGTCAAGAAACTTCCTCACCCGACGCCACACGTTACAGAAGAAGCAGAACCCCTCGCTGAGGCTACAATCTCTGATCCTGGAGTAGCAAACAGCGCTGTGAGTGGTCGGAGAATTTCTCTGAGCCCGTGGAGCTTGGGGAACAGTCCATTTCGTCGATTGAGAAACTACGATGCCTGCCACCTCCACCGCTGCTGTTCGCATTGGACTTGTAAATGAGGGGGTGACCAACTCGAACAACGAACAATGTGCCTGGGCCACGAAAACGTATTGCTGTGTTGTGTTAATAATAATTGGAATTTGTATAGTTACTGCTGTGGGACTTTGGTACTTCGAAGAAATGTACCCTCTAAAACCTCTACTGCCAATTGAAATTGTACCTACTGCTTTGACTCCCTCTGTACACCTTCATACTCTGTCACCTAGAGACTCCCAGCATAGACGAAAGTACCATAATAACACTTTAATGATAATAATGAATTCGACGCATGTCATTTTTAACAAGAGTAATTGCTGGATTTGTACCCATTTACCTCAACATGGGAACAAGGGGCTAGGATGGTATATTCACCCTTTACCTTTAACGATTGCTTGCTATGTCTCTCTTAGAGCACTATTCTTTGTCCGTTGGAATGATAGCATCTCAGGGAACTTTGATGGAACTAATTTAAATGATTTTGAAAAACGTGAATTGACTCCCCTGGGATGCTCGCTTTTTGCAAATAGAAGTAAACCTAATGTTGCTTCTATTAGGCCATCTGATAAACTATCTCTTCCTTTTCAAACTCTAATTTCCTTTAAAATAGCTCCGATAGGCAACAAGGACGCCGTGCCTCCTTCCTACTCTATTAATCATAGCCCTGATTCAGTCCCCTTCTGTGTACAAAGAAATCGCACTCGGTCAATGGGAGATTTTGAAGGTTGTGTGAACATTGTAAATTTGACTGGAGAGACCAGGCCTCTGTATGTAGGGGGGCCTGTCTATTTCGTTTGTGGTAATTCAGCATTTCCCTGGTTGCCCAAGGATTGGCAGGGAACCTGTTATTTAGGAATCCTGTTACCTGGGGTATTTATAGCTAGTACATTGGAGGTTTCTAAGGCTCACCCACGGCGGGACGAGAACGGAGATACCCCTGGGAAAGTATTGGGAGATATAGCAAAATCAGTTGTGTCATTTTGGGGACAGATAGCAAATTCTGAAAATATTAGGGGGCTAGCAAGGGTACTGGAGAGAACCATCAACCGGACCACGGATATACTCTACAATATGACACTAGAACAAAAAGCAATAAGATTGATTTGATAGCACTCCAAAATCGGATGGCATTAGATGTCATTCTGGCAGAACGTGGTGGAGTATGCAAATTAGTGGGGTCCGCTTGTTGTGTTTTCGTGCCAGATTCCTCACCGACAATTTTCAAAGCAATACAGAACTTGCACATCCTTAGTTCTGAAGTGCATGTTCCTGTGGCAGATTGGAAAATTAGCGCCTGTTCTGGGATTCTCTACGATCCTGGGGTTGGAAGGTGCTTTCTGTTATCCTGGTTATTTTGGGAATCCTGCTATTCCTTTGTTGCTGTTTCCAATGTCTACCTAGTGTATGTGCAATGCTAGGGGGATGTTGTGCTCAAGCTGTGAGCACAGTAGGGAACAAAATGTATGCCCCAGATACAGCATCTAAAGAGTTTGTGTTACAAGAAGTTCTGATGAACGACCTAATGGCTATAGACATTACAGATAATGATTCAGGATGTATGGACGACAATGCATGGAGTTATTTACAAAGATATTAGAAATTATATTTGCACTTGGCATAGGCCAAAAGGAGTGCTTGTCGGAATCGAAACAATGTTATGCCTCCTATCGCAACAATTGTATGTGTATTGGCCTACGCCAAGTTGTCTAAACATCATTTGCAAACAAACTCCACGACAAGGTCTTGACCTTAGAGAAAGTTATGTAAGTCGCCATCTTGGATTAAGCCGCCATTTTAGGTTCTCTTGTTATATGGAAGTCACCCTGAACATCAAAATGGAGGCTGAATGACATTCTGAGTAAGATTCTGGCCGTTGTGACCTCCATACACACGAATAATTAATATGCCTGCAGGCCACTTGTCCGGGTCGCGAACTGAGACCTTGTCCTACTGTTGACCTATGTGTAAATGTACAACTATATCAGCAAAACTAATCAAAATGCATATATTATAGGATTGACCTGGCAAGGAACCCATAGGCCCGACTCCTGGAATGGTTAACCCGCGAGAGGGTTGGCCAAGGGCTGGATAAAGAGTATAAAAGACCCAAATATTCCAATGTACGGTCTCTCTCACTAACGCAGTGAACTCTCGTTGAAGTTCGTTATGTTACTCTGAGAGCCGAATAGCTATCCGTTTGTCAATTGACTTTGGTAACTGTTGTAGCTTTTAAATAAAGCACTTGTATTTACTTTGTAACCTGTGTTGGTGCGTTTCTTTCTGGGCTTCCCGGCCTCATATTATTTTTATGTTTTCACACAGTGTTAAAATTATAGATTTCAGCACTGGAAAGCTACCTGTAACATCATAACGTTATGCATGTTTCATCAAATTTTCATGCAAACAATGTAAATTGTTTATACAATGAAACCCTATTTCATGAAAGGGTTTCAATGCATAAACACTATACACTTTATATGTGGCAATTCGATGGAACTGTTTTCGTTGGATAAGTTTCGATGCATTTTATGTTCGATGGAAAGAATTCGATGCAAAGGCATGTAACCATCATTTATTTTGAAATCTCCATTTACATGTACAAAATAAATTTGCAAACGGATTGGACTAAGGTCCTGTGCACAGTATGAAACTTGAGAGCTGATCGGTTCATAGACACACAGATCGCGAAGCACATATATACAACTATTAGCAAACCATACACAAAAAAGAATCCAAAAGGCTAAATAAACACTGCACTGTTTTGCAAGGCAAAACAAGGTGTATTAGATGCAAAAGGTCTCAGACAGTCCCATAGAAATTAACTGACATGGATCTTGACAGAATATATAGTGGATAAATACCAAATGTGATTAGAAAGGTTCCAATGTTACCCCACCACTAGGGGTGTCACGGTATTCGTTTTATGACCGTACGATAACCTTCTTGCCAAATGACGGTATATCATGGTTATCGCGGTATAGCAGGTGCAGTTAACTAATCTTAACAAATATTTTCTAAAAGGTCATAAATTGACAGATGTATCATCACAAACAAAACCAGGCACCCAGGGCCAGAATTGGGCTTTTCAACATACTTTCCACTGAAATGCCTTGCTTCCACCAAACACAAACACACGTGTGGAGAGGAGTGGGTGGGGTGGAGGCCTGCTGCAACTGGCAAACCAAACTGAATAGCTTTTCTTAAGTGGTCATTTAGGCTTTTTGCTCCCCCACTGGCTACTGGTGAAGATGAACATGTTGCCATCTTGATAACCTGCATGCCACAGATCAATGGAGGGTGATGGTAGTATATGATTGTGTACACACACACACTCACACTCACACTCACACTCTCTTTACGTTACAGCCTTTAGTTTACTTGCAGGCCAAAAGGTGTTCAGTAATCACTGACATGTTACCCTTTGGTATGGCAGCAGGGAATACCCACAGAGATGAGTGAATTTCGCAGTGTGACTTATTATATGTAAATTCAATGATAGAACCAGCGAAATCCCCCATTGCCATATGTTTAGAGAACATTATCCATTATAAATATATAAACCCCAAAGCCGCCACCCCAAAGTAAACCCTTTTCCTTCTTGGCACTGTATCTATTCTTCCTATTGCTAACATATTGATTTTGTGTAAGGCACGTGTGGTTTATGGAATGGCATTAAAAACTGCTCCAACTGAAACTACTTGGCAGACGGCACATCCAACAGTGCAAAACCAAGACTGCGCAGCAATTGCTTACTGCAGCCTTTCCAAATCAGGTTGAAAAGCACACTTAACGGTATGAACGGTATAACGGTATAAACAATGTGACGGTTATTAATGTTCAATTAAGTGGATCACGGTATCGTTAACGATATACCGTTATACCGTTACATCCCTACCCACCACCTTCATTGGCAACGACATATAGAACATGCTAGTGCCCCCCCTATAGTCCCTGGACTGAATGGCCACACACTAAACCCACTCCTCTAACACGTGTCCCTCTACATAGTCACTGTCAGATCCAGGTATGGGATTGGTTACTCAAGTATAATAGCATATTGATAAATTGAGACCGACATGTGATGTGCACCCCTCCTTTCCAGACAGGACCGAAGTAAGCTGTTACGGCCAACTCTGGCACACAAGTTGCTTCCCCGACCTTGTACATCATTTATTGGCATCACCGCTGCTCCTCGTATCCTAAATCACATTCAAACCCCAGGTGCCACACAATGGCCTAAGTGAAGCACTGTTCTTGAATCTGAATTTTAGGGATATATTTGCAATAGTTGTGTGTCTATTTGTAATTCATATCGGATGACCGCGTTTGGGAGGGCAGTAGTGCTCTTAAATCTCATCTGGGCCTCTTTGGATCACAAAACCTTATGCCCTATTCTCATGAATTCATCCTTCAAAGGGCTCATCCCTACTAACTCACATTCCATTCCCACCATGTTCAGGCCTCACAGCTGGTTACAATTAGCATTTATCTGTGCACCTCAGGATTCTCTGACCTCAGCATATTTCCTGGGGAATGGAAAAGGGGATTTGTTTTATGAAATACGCAGAACCACGAGTCTGCTCCACATCAGGGCCTGCATTCTATTCTGTTCAAAGTGTACTAGACCTCAACTTCCAAGAAAGTGGAAGTTTCATGCTAACACATGCACCCCACTTCTACCCTAGCACCTTTTGGACTCCATCTTCCACCTGCCTCAGTTCTTCCCACACACCATACTGCGGGCCATACATTTTGGATACAATTAAATCCATGGACTATAAGACTACTCTATTTACAATGTCTGCAACTGCACAGTGATACATTTGTTGCTTCTTCTGTGTTGCTTTATGTGAGTATCTAATATGTATCAGAATGAAACGAGCATTCTGATTGGCTCTCGCCAGGTCCATACCCGGCCGGGAATCCCTCCGTCGGGATTCCAGGGCCTTTTTCCCCGGCAGGGGCGTGGCAACCCCTCAGCCTATGGGGAGGCTCGAAGCGGGGCCTCCCCGTGGCTGAGAGGCTGCCTTCGCCCCCCGCCGAGGACTCGGGTAAGTATTTTTTTTTCCCTTCCCTCTCCGACCTCCCACCCGCCCCCCCCAACTTTCCCTCTTGTTTCTGTGTCCCGGCGGGGGACGAGGGAAGTCTCCTGTCGTGTGGAGACTCGGGGCGGGGCCATCCCCGCTCCGTGCCGCCACACGGCTGGGGGCTTTCCTCGTCCCCCGCTGGGGACGCAGGTACGTTTTTTTTTTCCCCTCCCACTCCCACCCTCCCAAGCCCACTTACTTTTTTCTTGATCCTTTTTTGCGTCCCCGGTGGGGGACGAGGGAAGTCTCCAGCCGTGTGGAGACTCGGAGCGGGGCCATCCCCGCTCTGCGCCTCCACATGGCTTGGGGCTTTCCTCGTTCCCCGCCGGGGACGCAGGTATGTTTTTTTTTTTTCCTGCCAACCCCACTTACCTTTTTCTTGATCCTTTTTTGGGAGCGGATGCGCTGGGAACACATGTGTTCCCAGCGCGTCCGCTCCCGATGACCGCCAGGGAAGGGGAAAACGGACTCAGTTTTCCCTTTCCATGGCGGCGGCCATTTTCTTCGTTTTTTTTCTGACCCGAAACGCCGCAGCATTTCGGGACAGAAAAAAATTGCTTTTAGTACCCTGGTCACGCAAATATTGCGGGCCGGGATACTAATAGCAATATGACCCTCGCGGCGGGGGCATTACCGACTCTGGTAATGCCCCGGGGCCTATAACTATGGCCCCGGGGCATTACCTTAGTCGGTAATGCCCCCGCCGCTCGGGTCATATTGCTTAAATATACCATGCATCTTCCAAATAAAATTTTATATTTTCAGGCAGTTACAGCGTTTTTTCTACTTATATTTTCCATTTATATATAGAGCGAATTTCAAATATATGTAAGATATGATTTCACAAGAACACTAATTAAACTTAAAAAACGTATTAACTCTTTGTTTAACATATAAAAATATTTCTTGCATTTCCTTTCATTTGACATGCATACATCCTGATTCAGAACTGCAATTTTATTTTACACTGGCACGGCATGGCAGAGCAGGGAGAGGATTTGAGTAGTGCTCGGTGTCCATGGGAGGAGCCCACAGCTTCGTCTCCTTCCCCCAGGTTCATAGGAGCGATCACTTCTTGCTTTCACTCCCTCCTCTCCCGGGTCGATGGAGGTGGCCCAGTCAGACAGCCTGAACTCCTGCATAGCAGGCGGCAGCAGAAAAAACTGAAGGGAGGAATCGGGCACCAGACTCTTGGGTCTTTTAGACCTATGCTAAGGTTGCAGTGTCAAGATTTGAATGCTGTGTACCTTTCAGCACAGCTACACTTCCCGGCAGCCCTTGCGCAACGGGCTATCCAGTGAAGATGGCTGCTCTTGGTGAAAGTCTCTTTTGGCTATATTGAAAAAGTAGCGTGCCCTTTGTGACATGTCGAGCGTTGTATTATTTTTTCATTTTGTTATCAGGAATTAGGGCGTGCTTAAGGTGTGTAAATATCATTAGTTCAGCATTGTACATCAGTCGAATTAAGCAAGTGCCTGCTTCATATAATCTGTCCTTCCCACTTCTCTTAGCTCCTCGAACAAAAAGCTACCACATCAATGAGGCTGGGAGGATAACACTATTGACCGCACTGCACCACCACATCTCTTATTATGGTTGTGTAGTTATCCGGGAGCTCGACTTAGTGATGGTAATGACATGGTTTATTTAACTGTGTACCACGGGACACTGTGCACCATGGAAAGGGTGGAAAAGAGAGAATCAATCGTAGAAGTACATTTTACACAGACATGTTTTATGGTTCTTCTATGTGCGTCCGTTTGTTATGTCTCTTCCTGAGTCACCTATCGGCTTGATGACTCATATTCTTATTGCCTACACAATCGTAGTAATAATAGTGAAAATCTCGTAGCCAGCACAAATTAAACCATTTTTAGATTATAAACTATAGTCTATTGTGCTTTTTTCTGCATGTGATAATGTACACTCTTTGCTGTCACAATGGCCCTCATTATAACCCCGGCGCTAAACCATGGCGCTATAAGCACCATGGTTGGTGCCGGTGTTGTAACAAGTCCGCCATGGTGGAATGGGGAAATACCGCCCCATTCCAAGGTTGGCAGGGCGGTATTTCCCCATTCCACCATGGCCCTTCCCCATTCCCATTTTCGCCCCATAGGGCTCAATGGGACTAGGGAAGGCGGTAAGTACGGTACCGCAAATTGCGGTACCGTAATTAGCACCGAGGTCCCTTTGCGGCACCCTACTTTAATGGCTGGTAAAACCAGCCGTTAAGGTCGGGTCCGGCAAAGGGACCTCGTAATCAGGCGTTAAGGGTTTAACGGCGCCGACACCTTTTACGGCGCCGTTAAACCCTTAACACCAGGGTCGTAATGACCCCAAATATCTTGAACAAAATGATGCTGCAAGGGTGAAGCAAGCGATAATGTTTGGCAGCGCTTCTGGCACCCTTTAACTTTTAAATCAGAATATTGCTGTGTTTAACTCAGTAATGCAGTATTTACAATGAAGTAACTGCACTTAGTGTTTGGGGTTCGTGAGGAGTAAGTGCACATTCCGACAGGATGCCTCTGGGTCACATCTTAAGCCTTTTGATATAGGTATGTGGATTTAAAATAGGTTGAAAAACTGGAATTTTCCTTTTGAAATTCTCGTGTATGACAGCCTCTGTGAGTAGCTAAGTTTGGCAAAATCAGCAAAGTTCTGGTGGTTTTAAAAGGCTTGTAAAAAATCCTACCACCTGAATAATAAGTCATTTGACCCATGTCCCACATGCCACAGCACCACCCAGTAGCCATCAATGGAAGCTCACCTCCGGTTCAGAGCCACACGAGCACAGCATTAGAACAGCACGTACAATGTGTTAACTTAAACCATCATGCATTGTGGGATGCTTTGTGGCAGGCTTTCTTATTAGCACATGTAGGCAAACAAAGGTCATTCCTCGGGTGTCTTCCTTTTGGAGCAGTGCTGTGTGGGGTGGTGAGAGGCACAGAGCAGAGTGCAGCCAGCGTCTCCAGGGAGGGAGAGAGTGACTGGTATGGAAGGTAGTGTCCGAAGACACAGAAGATCTGTGCAGTCTCTATGCATGCCGCAGAGAGCAGGTGCAGACGGAATTACATACTAATCAGCCGCTGACAAGACTGATTGAATGTCTCTAAGGAGCAACCATGAGCACTGTCACAGCACCTCCCTCCAAACTCCAGACTGTGGGGGTCATTCCGAGTTGGGCGGTAAGGGTTTATGGGCATCGGTAAGGATGCTGGTGCCGGTAAACCCTTACTGCCCTATTCCGGAGTCCCTTAGCGGGTCCCAGCACGAACGGCTGGTCTGATCAGCCGTTCTCTGCGGGTCCCGTTAAGGGACCTTGGAGCTAATAACGGGCACGCAATTTGCAGGCCCATTATTAACGCCTTCTCCATTCCCATTGAGCCCTGTGGGGGCTCAAATGGGAATGGGGAATGATTTACTGAATGGGGACTTACCGGGTCCTCCAAGGTCAGAATGACCCGGTAAGTCCCCATTCAGCCAAACCGGATCCGGGCCCGGAACCATAGAGAATCCTCTCCTATGCACCTCCCCAAAAAATGTTCACTTCCCTTTTTGACGTCTGACAGTTTAGTGTCTTTAGTGACCTTGAAGTACTGCCAGTACAGGAAGGTGTGAAACTCCTGTAGTGGTACTTCTTGGCTGGGGTTGGCTGCCAAACCCATTCATTGTGTCTTTCGGGTCAATGGTCGATCACCAATCTCTTCATCGCTGGAGGGTCCCCTGGGATGTTTTGTCTCCAACTCCAGAGTTATATATTTTTAAAACATTTAAAACAAGCATTGACAAAGCCAATAGTCTGGGTTTTTAGCAGGAGTGGATTGTGACCAAACATAACACTCCCAACACGTGTAATATCACTCCTAGCAAGTGCTAAACACATCTCCAACAAATGAAATGCCACTAAACAGTGCACTAATTGGGTTGCCAGACATTTGGTCGAAAAAAATTGGTCGACCAGACAAATGGTCGAACCAATTTGATCGAAAACCAAATGGTCAATTTTTTTTTTTTTATTTTAACCCTTTTTTTTCATTTTTTTGGGGGGGTCCCCCCCAACCCCCTTTTTTTCTCTAAAAACCCCTTTTTTTACTAAACGAAAACCCGAAAAATAAATATATAAATAAAAAAAAAATTCGACCATTTGGTTTTCGACCAAATTGCGTCGACCAAATTGCAGTCGACCAGTTTTTTTTCGACCAGTTGACTGGACACCCACTAATTGCAAGTACACTACTGTCTAACCAACAAAAAATGTTCTCCTCTTTCACCACACAATCTTAAAAAAATCTAGCCAGCATAGTTAAAGGCGAGGGCTGATGGAAGATGTATTCCAAAACACATCGAGAGCCACAGGTTGCCGATCCATGGCATATGCTTTGGTGACGCATGAGACAAAACTTCCAATAAATTAATCTTCTCTGCGCGTAGCTGCGACGCTGCGGGAAACAAGTAACTGGGAGACTGTGTTGAGCAGCTACTCTGCCGCTGAATACCACACTAAGTGCCTAAAGGAGATTCCTTTAGCAGCACTGCGCTATACAGCTCATCAAATATTACACTACCCAACTGCAAAGCTCCCAAACCTTACAAAATCCAAAAGTGGGATTTTTCTAGTGCAACATAGTGACTGGTTCTAAAGAGGCATTGTATGGAAAGGCTTTTAAAGGCTAGAGCGCAGAAAGACGCAATCTTTCAGTACTTTAATAACAGGGTGTGAATATCAAGCTCCTTTTATAAACACCAGAAAGGCTGAGTCAGCACCCTAAGTATATTGGGCTGTATTGACAGGTCTGAAGCAGGCCCATTATTCACCCGCCCCCTTTCTATCATGCCATGCAACTAGGATTGGACCTCGAGACCAGCAGCCGCATCTTTCCAGCAGGCACACAACCCATTGAGCCATCTTTCTAGGATTGGCACCTTCGACAGGCAGGTTGCGCGTAACTTTGGCACGCATCTTTGATGCGTATCTTTGACGCTGTGGCATTAGCCCACTGACGTGGATCATTGGCATCAAAACCTGCAGGTCGTAGTAAAGGAATGTTTGCAGCAAGGACATTAACCCACTGGGCTGAAAACAAAAGCGGGTCCACTGATTTGTTTGCAAAGTTGCTCTAAAAAGGCACTGAAGAAGTAAAGGCCAATAGATCGACTGGAGTCCTTTAGAGAACTGGAGGTCAGTTTCTCTAAAAGGTGGGCTGTGCGCGTGAGGAACAGTCATTGATGCTGGAATGTGATGTGCCTTGGGGTGGTTGTGATGATTTTTAAGTTTGTATGTCTGAACCCGAGGTTTTATAGTGGGTGAGAGCATGCATGCCTCATAATAAAGACGATATCTAAATGACCAGCTTTCGTCTTATTTGAGCCTTTGGCCAGTAAAGTGTATGGACAGGTTGCCTGGGGGTCATTACACCACAGCGTTCGTCAACCACGTCACCCGCCTGTTTCATTACCGCTGGCAGCAAGTGGATAAACGTTTCAGGAGCAGGTTGCGGCAACAGGCAATCCACCTTGGTTGCAATGCCCTACAACCCACCACTGGAAATGCAACGCCACAGGCCATAGAGGAAGTAGAACAACCACCACCGACTGCATCACGGAAGGATAGCTCAGGGGCAACGCATTTGTTTCGGAAGCAAGACAGCGCAGCGCAACACAGGCTCAAATCCCAATCCTGTGCTTAGAAATCACTTGTTGGTATTAAGCATGTGATAAAAGAACAATTATAATTATAAAATCACAAGAAATAGGTACATTGTGATCCCATTTGAACTGCAAGGATGGCCTCTTATTGTTAATCAGTTGGAATGCTAGAGGGCATGCTTTATTTTTATTTATTTTATTTTTATTTTATATGTTTGTAATGCGTCGAAAGCCTGCAGGCATCAGGGCGCAGAGAAACAGATTCATGTTAAGCTGTAATTCGAAGATCAGAAGATAGTAGGGAGCATTATTTAAAGAGATGGGTCTTAAGGTTTTTTCTGAAAGTAAGCAAATTTGGCTCTACTTTCAGCGAGACTGGGAGGTTGTTCCACTGCTGAGCAGCACGAATCGGAAAGGATTTCCCAGCACCAGTCATTCGGAATGCCTACGGTATCTGTAACTTGCCTTGTGTTTGGGATCTTAGTGCCCTGTTACGGGTGTATCGGGTAAATTTGGCTCTAAGATAGGATGGAGCCACTCCATATAAGCACCTGTGAACCTGGGTCATAGATTTAAAAAGGATTCTATCCTCTACTCTGAGCCAGTGGAGGGATCCTCTGGCCTCTGTCACATGGCTTCTTCTATTGAACTTTTTTATGATCCGGACTGCGTTATTCTCCATTATCTGGCATTTGTTTATGCACTTCTTGGATGCTCCCAGGAGCAATGAGTTGCCGTAGTCAAGACAAGCATATTAGACACATTCTTATTAGACGCATAGAGATGCTGGTCTATCTAAATTATTAGATTGCAACATTTTTCTCTTACAGCAAACTTGGCTGACCACTGAGCTAGTCTTAGATGGTTATGAATGCATTACAGGGCTGCAATCATAGGTTCTGTAGGCAGATCCTCTGGGGGTCTTATCAATGATGTCAGGAACAACATGTGCTTTAAAGAGGTTGTTGTTGGGGATTCTAATTCACATGCTTTTTGTGCTCATCTGCAAAGCAGTGGAAACAAAGGTGTTAATAATGTGTTGTTGATCAATATTTAGTATCCTCCAACACGGATTATAACTAAATGAAACTGGTATTACCCAACGGGAGAAGTCAACATATGCGGGGACCTGAACGCATATTGTGACAAGTCCTGAGAGTGTTCCCCAGGTAGTTCAGTAGGTGATAAAGCCCTTCTTCTTAGGACGCAGCACACTTTATGATATGATATTTGATTTATATTGCGGCCATACACATGTGTTTCAGAGCGCAACCTTGCTTTACAAATTAAGCAAGGAACTAAGTGGTTGAGTTTTATGAAAGCATATGGCTTTGATTACCTAAATAATGAAGGAAGGATGAGGCCCCAGGAAACCTCACTTGGTCCAATGGAACTGCTGATTGCCATGTGGATTATATATTTATGTCACGTCACTCCCCCTTAGGAGTTCGGGCCTTTAATATATTGTCTACAACCCTAAGTGACCATATGATATTAAAGCTACACAATGATAGTTTAAACAGTAATCATTGTGAATAACAGTGTGGTCTGGAAGGAGAGTAATGCCGGCCTCTTAAATAATCAACCACACCTAGATCGAGTGGCCTTCGTATTAGCCCCCAACAATTAAGTTGCAAGCGTTATCGGAATTCTTTCTCACTAGGTACATCTCCACGGAAATAGCTCTAACAGAAATAATTATTATAATGCTGATTTGTTTGGTAAAGTATATGATGCAATGATTGCGAGCAAAAAACGTAACATCCATTCTCTGAACAAACAAGGACTCCTGTTCTGATGAGGAACTCCCTTTCTACCTCAACCCATACTCCACCAACAGCAAGCCTACCGAAAGAAAGCAGGAAGAATCTTTGTACATATGCTACTGTGATGTCCTATCTAAAGATACATGCCTGCCTGGTACTTTGACAAAGAAACCCAAGTGAGTCATAACAAATATGACCCAGAAACCAAAGATGAACTTCCACAAGACACTGGCGAAGACCCAGAGCAGTGTCATAAGAGTGGGAGGAGAGAGAACCGAAGAGAGAGTGATCAGGGAGTTTCAGACCAGCTGTGAGAGGGATGCTGGAAAAGTTGAGGGGATGCTACTTCCCAAGCAGGGGAGAAGCTGGGAGGAGCACGTGCCTGAGCCACACTGTTCAAAGGACAGGCCAGAGAGAGTCTGTTAGCTGGAAGGTAGTCCCAAGAGGGACACACAACTCAGAATTGGTGTCCGAGACGGGGAGAGAGAGGAAAAGCTTTGTTTGTAATAATAGTTTTTTTTCAATTCGGGGTATTGTGACAAATCAGAGGTGATGACCCCAAAGTCCCTGGCCTGGACCCTTTCTCATGTGGCTAGAGAAAGGCAACCGCTACCTGATCTTGACCCTGGGGGCGGTGTTCTGTGGCAGGATCACATGGGAGGGTACTCGGATTAGGAGGAATGGGTGAACCCTCTGAACATTTGGAGATTGTAGGAGAAAAATCCCACAGTTTTAATGGCTTATTGTCAAATTGAAGATTTTTATATTAAAACAAGTAAGAGCTTATGGACTTCAAGTACATAATGCTCTTAGTACTGAGACGAGGAAGAGGAGTGTAGAGTTGCCAAACTACCAACCAGTGTAGTTGTAATGGCCCACACCTGAGCGGGACCTTTGACTATCTAAATGCCTTTCAGGTGAAGGCTATTGAGAAGAGCAGAAACAGCAGGAGTATGCAGAAGACTGAGCCACTGCTTTTCGGAATACATGGACAATGTTTAAAGAATGTGGCAGAGGTCGAGTTCTCCGAAAAATGCAGAGGACAAGAAAGCTGGAATCGGTTTAGCACCCAGCTGTCCTGAGGCAGAGAGAAGCTCTCTTTGTCTTGCGTATCGCTCTGGGGTGAGACTTTCACCAAAGCGCCTGTGGAAGGGCCTAAGCCCCATTGGCAGATGGCACGAACAGCAGAAGTCTGACCTGAGCTGTCAAACTACAGAGAAGTCCTGCCGAGCGAGGCGGTAGAAGCAATGAGTCAGACAGAGACGCCAGGAAACACTGGTGAGTTGGCAAGATCTAGGTGACTCCGGGGCACTCCAAAGTAGACCGCTGTGTGAGAAAGTAATTTTTGAATACCAAACTTTTTAATCAAAGCAAACTGGTGACCAATTTTCCGACTGAGAAAGGTTGAATAAGAGAATTTTGTAACCCAGACTACCAAAGTGAAAAGGGGGCAATAATTAAGCAAAACGAATGCAACCTCCCTAATGAGAAAGGTCGAACAAGAGAATATTGTAACCACCATTGCCAAAGCCCAAAATGTTCAATAATAAACCCAAAGGGATACAAGTCTCCGAAAGAAGGTTGGGGACATTATAACCTGCATTATCAAAGCCAAAGAACATTGAGGCTATTTGAATGTAGCAGTCCCAACATAAGACATCGCGTGGGAGAAAGTTGTAATCTAAATTGTGAACAACCAATAGGTCATGTGAAACACATTTGGAGATTGTAGGAGAAAAGCACTCCTTGTAGAAAGTATCAAGGGCGAGAGAACTACAATCTACCTTGCCTGGGGCAAAGTGGCCAATGTGAGAATCATTGCTATTGGGTACAGTACACCTGTGGACGTAGTTGTGTGCCCATTGTGTTGCAAGTCAAAAGACTTAATCAAGAAGCAGTTGTTGGTTCAACTTTCTATAATTAACATAAGGGGTTGCCAGGTTATGGTTTAGAAGAAAGGGGAGATGGTTTAGAAGAAAGGGGAGTAAACCTGGTTTCTGAAAAACACTAACACCCTAACAGCTCCCAAACACCTATGGTATAAATCTCTAGGGGTTAAGGACCTTTGAATTTTAGTTACCATTGTTATCCGGATATTTAACCTAATTAACAAGATTACCCAATATAGCTCTATAGAAATAGATTCTTATTTTATTTAATACAAGATGTTTAAAAATATATATTGAATCAAAACCATAATAAAGTGACTCGTGCTCGATAAAGTGACCACTACATAACACCTCATCCGTGACTTGGAGTACAAGTACAGTAGATTACAAAAATTACAAATCAAATCAACAAATTACTAATCACACATGTTTTTGAAGGCACAAATAAAATGTTGCAACCACAATTTTATTTTAGGCTAATGGTACATTTTCAAGACCTAATCATCGATACATGTACGGACCTAATTGGATAAGCCTTTAGGATAGTCTATTAAGTATTAATCTTAGAACAAAACCACTGACTGGTATTGTTCAGAATGACCCAACGTGTTTCATTCCTCTTCTCTGATTTCCAGGTTGTTGAGGGAACTTCTTTAGGGGTAGAAAAGCAATGATAGTTCAATCGATTTGTCTTGTGGCAATTATGCAGGGCACTGATGAGACTCTAGGTTAAGTAAAAGTCTCTTGTTAATTGTGAAAAGCAGCATGGAGCAGCATAGTACAAACACTGGGGTATTCATAATTTAGATCCTTGATGTGTTCCTTGTTATTGGAGAATGTCCTCTAGACCACATAAACAAGAAAAAGGAACCCTATTATTTATGGATGTTCCTTTATAATGTCTATGCAGTACTAATTAAGAGTAAAGAATAGATACAGGTGGTGCTTTCCAATGTATGATTTATTTCAAACACTGGCTCAGCTACAGGCTCTCAGTTTTACTTCAGCTATTCCCTACAAAACAGACACACATGGAGCTAGTGTAAGGACCAGGAAGAAATGTTTATTGTCACTTCAATGAGTGAGATCGATAGCAAACTCGATTGGTAAGATAAAGCCAAAACGTACTTGATATTGCCCAAAGGGGCTCATAGTCTAGATAGTGAGCAGACTTCTGTTCCAGTCACGGAAAGGTCAGGTGCGTTTTGATCGTACAGTGGCACCTAAAATTGAAAGTAAATCCACATTAAATTTATATGTTGAATTGCAGTAAAGCGTGCCAGTAGGTGTATTCGAAATTGAATATTAGAGTATGTATTGACCTATCCAATTACATGGTAAAGCAAATATGAATTGTATTGTGTGTTTTGAGGTTCGATAGCAGAATTGCCTTTTGATGTTTAATGAAAGTCCTAATTTTGCTGGAGCAATTACTACCTAATGGTATGTCACTGTTATGATACAACATTGTAGGGAGGCAAGGACTCCATTCTAAATTCTATATCTAATCTCCTGGTCAAATAATTATTTACATAGCGCTTTTGGCAAAGCGCGGTACATAGAACATATTATCACAATTATCACCAAACCGAAGTCAGTACTCCTTTATTGACCTCGAAAGGACGAAAGGCTGAGTTGGCCTTGCCGGGATTCAAAACTGCGACCTACAGATCATGCACAGATCGCAGCAACGAGTGCTCAACCGGCTGAGCTATCTTGTTGGCTAACATCATTCAGAGGTCGGTTAACTGAGTATCGACTGAAGTACAATAATCACAGTGCCTATTTGTTGGACAAACCATGTATGAAGGACTACATAAAGTTAAATACCTATCTGGATTATCACAGGGACAGGTTTTGCTGAGTTTCTATTTCAATTACAAACGTAACTTTCATTTGTTTGTTTTTGAACATGCTTGCACTTTCTGAAGAGGTTTTGGATGTTTTGACAATCTCTCACCCTTGAACAAAGTCTGCCACTGCCCATTTATAATAATGAACCCCATTGACTGCGAGATTGAATGGATGTAAACTAGACTGTGCACACTGTTTTTATAATTAGAATCATAAGTGTACAAATTATCTGCCTCCGCATGATTATGCACATAGCACAGGAACTCTGAAAAATACAATTGTGAAATACTGGTTTGGTTTCACTGGAAAGCAAAGCATAATTTGTTACAACATGTTAATTCTCAATTGAACTTAGTTTTCCATTTTATTAATTATACAATCCTAAAATGCTAGGAGCATAAATGTGCATAGTGCTTCTGTTTGCTCCATGAGCATCAACACAACAGAAGCTGAATGGAAATAAACCATTCCTTTAATCACAGTGTGCAGTTTCTGTTTTTGAAAGGCTTTAGAGAAATACATTCTGTTCCAGCGGATTGGATCCATGGCTTGCAATGACATCCATGTAGATAAAAATCAAAAGAAGCATTATGGTTTGTGACAAGTAACCTGACCTTTGCACTGCCCTTTTCTCTAAACTTGTGTTTAAATGTACACAGAACAGGAAGATAATAAAGCTGTCGTATTTAGAATATTTTCATGCATATAAAGGCATGGTATGCTCCTTATCTCAGGGCCTGAGGAGGCCGTATATGCGTGTCATCATCTAAGGACGAAGAGCATAGAGTACTCACTTGGCTGTGATTTCAACTTTCCCCATTGAGGAATTAAGTGTGAAAAGTGTGGAACAAACCTCACACAAACTACAAGTTGTAGTATTAGGAGTGTTTATCCTGGCAGGTGAGTAAACGAGGAACGGTACAGATAGTGGTTAGTCCTGGCAGGTTAGTGGACCAGAACGAAGATGATTTGAAGTAGTGTGATGTGGTAGAAGGTTGTGTTTGAAAGGAAGTGACAACACCGCTGTGAATTAATGAACTGTTGTAGAAGCATCCCGAGTGTTGGAAAAGAAGTGACAACTTCACCACTGTGTATTGATGAACTGTTGCAGAAACATCCTGACTAAACTATGTCTTTGTGAATGAAACATCCTGACTAATGTGTTGCCTATGAAGGAGGAACACAATGTGATGAAAAGTGATTGGCCTTCCGAGAAAAGACTAATTATCTGGACTATTGATTTGTGCAATGAAAAGTTATTTTTGGTTTGCCAGGCAGAAGGTTGTGGGAACTTTAACAATCTTTTTGGAGTTAAAACAGTCACTATGCCAGGTGAAGGGCATATGGCATGAAGAGAACTTTTTTGTGATAGCTGGAGTGGAACTTGGCTATGGAAAATAACTTTTCTGACCTTGAACGTAGGTTTGATATATCTTTAATTCATCCAGGGGAAGGGTACAGCCCTGGTTAGAACGATTTCTGTTTGTGATTTCTATGTTTGAATGTATGTATTTATTTGTTATTTTGTGAAGTTTAGACAGCCACATAGTTCCTCTATGATTTTGATGTATGCATAAGTGTGAGGAACAGATCATTTTGGACATCGGGTTATTTTCCTTTAGTCTTAGTTTACCCTTATTCGGTTAGGGAAATATAGGTGCTTGTCTTAACCTTATCATTTAAAGAAAATGGCTACTTGTGAGAAACCCCAACCTACGTGTGTGCCTTGCATTTCTGACCCCTCACAGTATTCTAAAGTTTATAAAACAAGCATAGCCCCAGGAATTTTGTATGGATTTAAGACATATACTAAATGAAAGTTAGTGTGTTTGAAAACCTTAGAAGGAAAATCTTGGACGTATAACTTAGGTCTACCTCAATCGTTTCCAGTTGAGGCAATTAGGATGGAGTCGGGGCTTGTTTATCTGTCTAATGAAAATCAAAAGGAGTATGTTATTTTTTAGAAATCTGACAGATGAGCTAGAATACCAATTTAACTGGTATAGGGATTTAATGATGAAGCATACCGACTACAACGTGGAAATGAAGGTGATAGTTGCTTCTTGCAATGAGTTCCATAATGCTATTGGTTGGAGTTTGGACGTAGCTGAAAATATGCAGGGGCAAGGAAAACTGTAGTTGATAAGGCTTATTTATGGGATAGAACACAAAATGTTGACTATCTTTCGACTAAAAAAAACCCTATATACAATCTTTTCAGTTTCTTTTGCCTTTTAATTATTTATTAGTGATCAGAGCATGCAGCAATTTTTAAATGAATCTTAGGCTAAATGTATTACCTTGATCAATGGTCGTTGGAGCCATAATGCATATCCCTGTTGAGGAATGATTGAGTAGGATTTGTGGGAAGGAATTAGAAACTACTCGGCACCTGCTTACCCAATGCATGGAATTGGCAGCAGTCTATAAAAGGAATTGTCTGTATGCTGTGCAGAATGGGGAGGCAATACCTGGAAATCAATTCTGGTCTAGAGTCATTGTTGCTGCTGCACAATGCTTTTAAACGCTGTTCATTTAGCTTGAGGCATAAAGAGAGAATACTTAATAATGCAGGGCAGTGAATTTTGTGTATAATCTTGTATTCTGATTGATTCGATTGTGGCTATTGTTTTACAATATAATTGTTGTTTTTTCATTATTGTATTTATTATTTATAAGCCTCACATTTTTTTAGTGTGAGGTGGAAAGGTTTAATTTAAACCAAAACACATTCATAATGTTTTTTTTAAAAAAATACAACTTGTCATAACAAAAAATCGTCTATTTTCCCCCTATCTTTCCTACATCCAGTCCCTCTTCGCCCATCCCCTCCTTACTCACAAAAAGTGGGGAACCACCAAAAAAGTGGGGAAGTGGGTTTAGCTCACAAAATCTCATCTTCTGCTCACATGCAGTCTGGAATAGAAAAAAAAGGACTGGCTTGAGGAGTCCTGCATGGAACAGGGAAACTTGTCAGCTATGGTCTACAAAGCTGCATCCAAGGGCGGGTGGCACATTCCATGCCTTAGAGCTAAGCCCTCCCAAGAGGGCCCGGGGTCCGTGCCAGGACATGCAACAACCACTGCTCAGTTAGGGACCCACTGCTCCACATTGGAGGCCAGCCCCCAATGGCCAGGGCAGCACCCCTAGACACCCGTGGCTCTGGCTGGGAAACCTCAGAGCTTTGCCCCCTGGAGAGGGCTGAGGGCCCTGACTGCTTTGCAGAACCCCAGTAGCTCTTCCCTGGGACTGCTACCGGACCCTGGGTCCTGCATGTGCCTTCTGCTGCCAGGCTTGCTTGGCATATCCCTCTTTGGCCAGACCTATTGGTCCACACCTGCTCTGGGGCCCTGGTCCAAGCCCGGCTCCTGCATCACACGTCGGTCCCACAGGGAGACACATGTAGGAGACAGCCTGGCAAGCTGTGACTCAGGCCATCTAGTCTGACTGCCCCGGCCAGATGGCCAGTCGGGCCCGGCTGAAGGACCACATGCCCTGGGCTGGCATGCCTCAACCAAATGCCTGGGGTGTCACAAGGACAGTCCTGCCTTAAGGCCACCTTCCAGGGTCTGGGGCCTAAGCCTCCAGCTCCGCTCACTGGGGCCAGGGCTTTTGCTACTGTTCCCTGCCTCGGTCCGGTGCTGAGGTGTCATCCAATGCCTGCATCACAGAGCCGCCCCACAGGAAGACACTTCCCATCAACTATCAAGCCGCCACAAAGTGAGAGCTAATGGAGATGGGCCAAAGACAAATGTAGGAGTCAGCCACGCCAGCCACAGCTCAAGTCGTCTCAGCCAGATGGCCGGTCGGGCCCAGCGGAAGGACCAGATGGCGTGGGACGGGCGGCCATGACTTTGTGCCTGCTGTAAGGCCAGCGAACAACCTCAGCACCCATGGTCCAGGGTTTAAGGGGCCCGGGGCTTAAGCCGCTACCTCTGAGCGCTGGCCCATCCTCTCTTCTCTGCCTCCGATGGGCTGGGTTAGGCCACTCTGCCGCTGTTTGTATATTTGCTACTACCAACAAGATCTGTATCTCAGGTGGCTCCTACCGGCCCTCGCCCTGGGCTTCCGGGCACACTGCAGTGGCCCTCCCATTCGTCGTGGCTTAGTGCCCACATCTCTCAGCACCAGTGATGGCTGCGTATGGGCCTGATGCTCCAGCAGCATTCATTTGCTGGGGTAATTGATTCGACAGGTGAGTTTTTACACACCCCTTAGCAGATTCTGACTTCCATGGCCACCATCCTGCTATCTATATCAGCAACACCTTTTCTGGCTTCTGATGGACATCAGCAATGGGCACCTTAACCCAGTGTTTGGTTCATCCCGCAGCAGCAGTTCTGCTTACAGATAGAGCGGTATCATTACTGATAGAGCTTTTCCCTTCAGGGAGGACCACCACACTGCCAGGGCACCCTAGGTCTGGCTGGGCATGCGGACGGTCAATCCAAGTGAGAGGCACGTGAGAGGCAGTCACCCAAGGTGGGTGGCCAGCACCCCTGGTCATCCTGGAGCTCTGGTTGGGGCGCAATGGGCAGGTGGACGGTTGACCCATGTTGAGGTGGGCGCCAAAGGTAGGGGGCAGCACCCCGAGCCTCCCTGGATCTCTGGCAAGGGTGTGATGGAGCTTTTCCCTCCAGGTAGGGTTGGGGACTCCATGGGGCGTGGCCCTTGGCCAGCTTGAGGGCAGGGGTGCAGTGTTCGACACAGAGCCAGGGTTGGTCGGTGGGAACCAAGTGATGTGCAAAAGGACCCATAAACAATGCCTACAGTAATTCGGGGGAAGGCGACTAAGGTTTCCTGTAATCTGTGTACCCTGGGTGACAGACGGAGCAGTCTGGGCAAAAGTGTCCAGCCTCCTTATAGACGCAACTGGAGAAAAAATTCAAATTGACGCCCATCCAGACTTCCAGAGCACGCTGGGCATGTGGCCCTGCCATTCATTCCTATGGCCCAGTACCTGATGGCCGGGCTCGGAGAGCAGCCATCTGGTAGTGCAATGCATTCCAATAGGCCTGGGCGGGAAGGCCCCCTGGTGCTCTGGCAAAGGAATGCAGGCCTCTAGGCACTTCAGCTGGGCACTGGGGTGGTCAACCCACATTCAAGGCAGGCACTGAAGCGAGGGGGCAGCTGCTCTGGCCAGGGAGCGTGAGAGTCTTTCCCTCCAGGGAGGGATCAGGACTTTGCCAGGGCACCCAGGGTCTGATGCTGGCAGGCGGACAGTCGACCTACGTGCGAAGCAGTCACCCAAGGGAGGGGGCAGCACCCTGGGCTGTCCTGGAGCTATTTCCAGAACACATTAGAGCTTTTCCCTTCAGGGAGGGACCAGGATCCTGCTGGGGCACCCCAGCTCCGCCGCTTGTCAGACTGACGGTGGACCCACGTTTGAGGCAGGAGCCCAGGGAAGGGGGCAGCACCCCTTGCCGCCCTGGAGCTGTGGCTGAAGTGTGACGGAGCTTTTCCCTTCAGGGAGGGACCGGGGTACTGCGGGTCCACCACTGCGCTGGTGGATGGTCAACGCACATGTGAGGCAGGTGCCCAATGGAGGGGGCAGCACCCTAGGCCATCATGGAGCTCTGGCGGGGGAGCGATAGAGCTTTTTCTTCCAGGGAAAGACCAGGACCCTGCAGGGGTGCCACGCCTCCACTGCTGGTCAGCTGGACAGTGAAACCAAATTTGAGGCAGGCTTCTAGGGGGAAGGGACACAGTACCACGGTACCCCCCCAACCCCCAGCTGTCCGTGAGCTCTGGCACAAGGCGCAATAGAGCTTTATCTTCAGGGAGGGAGGGGGACAGCTCCAGACCAAGCAGTGATCTGTAGTTGGCAGGGGCACAGACAACCCACATGTGAGGCAGGCACCCAAGGGCGGGGCAGCACCCCTGGCCATCCTGGAAGTCATGCCGGGGCAAAATTGAGCTTTTCCAATGGGTTTGTTGGGCAGGCAGGCAGGGCCCCTGGACACCTTGCAAAGACCCCCCCCCCACACTCACCCTCTGTATCACCTCAGGAGTCTAACACTAAGGTTTTCTAGGGGAGTGGGGGGAGGCTGCAGGGGCCTTGGAGGGCTTGGAAGGGCGGGCAACTGCTAAATGCATTAGAGCTTTACAGGGTGCACGGCTCTCCCGGGCGTACAGAGGGTGCTGCTTGGTAAACCATAGCTGTTAGGCACCATGGCAATAGGCTAGCCTCACAGGTAACCGCCCGCCGCCCAAGTTAAAGGCCCAAATGAAACAAGGGTGCCTTAACACAGGCATTATTACTGTTACCAGCAGTCTAAGCCCACTGCCCTGGATTATATCACCATTAACAACTCTGGAGTTTTCTATGCAGGTGCTAAGAGCCTTTCATTGAAAAAACAACACTTACTTTGTGGCACACTTCGGTGTTAGGGCCCTACTTCCTGAGATCCATTTTCTCTGTTGATAACTGTGACATCATCAACAGAAAATCAGACTTTGTAAAGCGCAGCATTGCTCAGCTCCTCATCGCAATGTCATATTGTTTTTTGTTGTTATTAAACACCCTTAGCACTACGTGTTTAATGCAGGAAAAAAGCATGCAAACATTGCCTCGCACCTCGGCACCATGTCCTAATTTCTGAAATCCATTTTCCCTGTTGATGACCGTGACGTAATCAACAGGGAAAAAGACTTCTGAAGGTATGGAATGGCATAGAGCCACACAACAAGGTCCTTTGTTTTCATTAAACACCCTTAGGAAGCGCATAGGAAACTACATGGGTGCTAAGAGGTGACGGAGGAGCGGAGAGGGGAAGGATGCACTGGAGAAGGGGGCGCTGGTGAGTATCGCTTAAGCTGCTCATAACGTAGGCGTTTACCGGAGAATATAGCATGCATTCCGAGCATCTTGATTGGCTTGCACCCCCTTCCAGGGCTGTAATGAAATAAAGGCAAAACTTACCTTTAACTTATGCTGAACCACTGCCCAATCCACTTTTTCAGATAAATATAAAATAAAAAAGTTAGCACAACACCATCAACTTCTAAAATACAAATGCACAATCTGAATTGAGAATCACAGCTCTCAACCAATACTCATATATCTCTTATTTTTGTGAAATAAACCTTTATAAAAACAGATCTCAATCTCATTTTTTATATTTGACAATTCACCATTTTTACATTGTATACTCTTCGCCACCCAAGTCTTATAGATCTAGAAATCAGGTGAAATACTGTGGATTAATCTCTGTGCCCACTGCCTCTTTCCCAAAAAAGACAACATTAATCTACCTTCTTCATACCGCTCACATCCACCCTTCAAACAAATCACACATCAAAAAAATCCAAATATCAACTTTTAAAACTTCTATACAAAGTCTGATTTTGAGAACGGCGCCAAAGGTAACACTGAATCAAGAAGCGCTCCTTCAGCTCTTGTGAAAAAAGCATCCAATCATACAAAACAGTTCCTAATCTCCTTTTTTACATTTGATAATTCACCTTTTTTACATTGAATAATCTTCGTTAGTCATGTCTTAAAAATCGAGAAATCATGATTAATAGTCTGGATTTTGCCCACTGCCACTTTCCCAAAAAGGACAACACTAATCTACTTCCTTTATACCCCGCCTACCCTCCCGTCAAACAAATCAAACATTAAACAATCCTAAAATTAACTTTTACAACTTCTGTACAAAGCCTGATTTTGAGCACCATGCCGAAGCGAACACTGAAGCGAAAAGCGTTCCTTCAGATCATGTGGAAACCTCAACCAATCAAAACAAAAAACAATGTAACCACGGCTCGGCCATGAACGCATCTCAGTGATTTACTTTTTATTCACAAAACAAATTTAAACAAAACAGTTCTCGATCTGAACACACAAATGCAGAACGCTAAATAATCTTAATACAACCCCCTACACATTTTAAGTTAATTTTCGAAAGCATTTTTTCAATATATATTTACTGGAAAAAAGGTCCTAAATTAACTTGAAATATTTATCTTCCCCTAAGTAGCAACCACATTGATTGCCAGATATCAATGCATCATAGTTTTTGAGTATTTACTCTTTCTTTTTACCTTTTGCGTCGCTTCTCAATCTTAGCAAAACACTCTAAAAGAGTGCTCTTAAAAAAAGAAACTATGCTTTTCCCAACCCCCATACCTTCACCAATCATCCTTCCTCACCCTGCCCACATGCTCCCTACCCACCCACAAAATTCACTAATCAACACCTGTTACATCACTATGGAGAACTTTCTACTGTCGATTTAGAACATGATTCTCGAATCACGTAAAGGCAAACTTTCTGAACTGGAAATGCTTGGCAATAGCAATGCATCATGGGAGATATGACTAACTTGTTGGCTACAGCATCACCCTACTCTGTGCCAAGTAAAAAAAAACGACTTGGCAGATTGCCACTAAAACAAGAAAGGATATCCTTTTGAGTGCTTTGTGCCCAAATTGTTTCTTATTTGGCGCAAAACTGTCCAACGGTTTGGGCTGTGGGCGTAAGCAAACATTTGACATTTTCACTATGGGAAAATGAATGGAAAAGTGAAAAACACATCCTTTTTTTGACACTTTATATCTTTTGAACCATGACATAGAGCTGCACAAAACCTTCCAGTCTTGGGGTCCCCGGCCCAAATATAAGAATGTCAAGCGCCATGCTGATCTGTCTGTGGCTCAAAGGTTAGTAACTATAGAATCTTTGCTTTTCCTATGGATGATGGGTTTCACCTTAACCATAGAGCGGCTATTGCTGCCCTATAATATATATATCATTTTCTTCTATTAATGCCTTTGGCAGCACATGCACTCCTATGCAGTTGGTGCCTGTGGGTTGGGATGAAGGCTAGAACACTCATCTATATAGGAATTCTGTTCGCCACATTACGCAAGCCAATTGTCACCGCTCCCTAAGCTCCCAAAAGAAATGCAAACACACGGGCACTCGTTTTTGGAAGAAGTGATATGTGCAATGCATGCAAAATGTATTGTACATGGTTACAATTGTGCATCTAGTCAATCAATTGTACAGCCAAGGACAAATGGAAAAGTAAATACCTGTCAAGATAGAAATTCGCCATATGTTCTGCCCATTTATTGGACTTCCTCAGTATGTAGGTGTATATATGAACTCAGTGGAAATAAAGTAACTTACCTGAACTCACTGACTCTGCACCTGAAGATCCAAGCGGACTGATTACTACAGTGGTGTTTGCTATGAGGCTCCCAAGACAATAAGCCTACCCCTATCTGTCTGTGACCATGAAGCCTCAGTTGCCAATCAATAAACCACCCAGAGGCTCTTTGGTAAATACTTGGTCTCAGTTCTAAGAGGTGACGTGTGACCTTAAGTGTGTTTGGACAACGTTTGACAAAATGGCGTGGTGGGCAGTCATAATGTCGACAGTCAAAATGTCGACAGTCAAAATTTCGAAAAATAAATGTCGAAAAAAATAATGTCGACAAACAATAATGTCGACATTTTTTCGATATTATTTCGAAATTTTGTATTTATTGTATGAATAAATAAATAAATATATATAACTAAGATGTGTTGAGTATGAGGGGTGGGGGGTGTGGGGGGGGTGGCAGGGGGTCTTGGGTGAGAGGGGTTGGGGGGACATCCCCATAGTAAATGATACTTTTTTAATTTATTTAATTATTGAATAAATAAATAAATAAATATATAATTACTATGTGTTGAGAATGAGGGTGAGAGGGTGGTTGGGAGGGGTGTGGGGAGGTGGCAGGGGGGTGTTGGGTGAGGGGGGGTTGGGGGGGATCCCCCATAGTAAATTAAACTCTTTGGTTATTTATTTATTGAAAAAATAAATAAATAAATAAATATATAATTAGAATGTGTTGAGTATGAGGGGTGAGAGGGTGGTTGGGGGGGTGTGGGGGGGTGGCAGGGGGGTGTTAGGTGAGGGGGGGTTGGGGGGGGACCCCCCAATAGTAAATGATACTCTTTTTGGTTATTTATTTATTGAAAAAATAAATAAATAAATAAATAAATATATAATTAGAATGTGTTGAGTATGAGGGGTGGGAGGGTGGTGGTGGGGGGTGTGGGGGGGGTGGCAGGGGGTTGTTGGGTGAGGTGTTGATAGTTCTAAGTGACATTTTTTTGTCGACATTTTTTTTTCTAAAAAATGACTTTACATTATAAGTATAGGATGTCGACATTATTGTTTTCGAAAAAAAAATTTCGACATTTTTGTTTGTCGACATTTTTTTTTCGACATTATTACTATAAACCAAATGGGGTGCATGGGCCATTTTCCCATTCTTGCCGACGCGTGTGATTTTCCTGTCGTAGAATCTAGGTAAGTCAGAATTAGTTTAGGCCCTTTTAATGCTCAGTTAGCGAATGCACAACGTAGTAAAGGAAACACCCATTCACTCCATTCCGCGATCCGCTTTAAGGAATTTTGGTTTTGTTTTGTTTTGGTGGCTAACTTTGTATCAACACGCGCTAGCGTTCAGTACTTAATGTACGGCTCTCATAGAACTTATTTTGTATCAAGTTGCTGTCGTAAACCCTAGCACATGCATATCTATGAATTCAGTGAGATGTAGCGTTAATCCGAGATAGCAGATCATGCTACTTGCAAGTTACTTTTGAACGCAATAGAGGGTCATTGGGTGTAATGTCTCTTTGCTAAATGACAAGCGCTTTGTTATAGTGATGTTTGAAATTACGTTTACCTGATTTCAGATTGAGTTTTGGGGATCTAACCCCGTTACTACAATACTGACATACAATCTTTTTGGATTGGTTCATCGCAATTCGGGTAAGCGCTTGCTTGGCGTTTTTCCTTGCACGTATTTCCTTGTTTAATTGTTCTCATTGGCGCGAATACGAAATACTTAATAATCACTAAAATTTCTGTTTTTCTCTCATCCTTGTTTTGTCATCTCTTCAATGTGTCATTTCTTTTTATTTTATTTTGTGGGTTGTTTTTTTGTTACAATGTGTTCATTACTTTCTGATATGCTTTTTTATGCCCTTGCATCCTCCCCTCAACCAACCCTTGTTTTTCTGTCTATCCATTAATCTTGTGATTTGACAATGATCTTTGTGGCATGATGCTTTAACATTCGTGTACATTTCTGATTATACCTATACTGTTGTCACACTTTTTGTGACACATTTTTAGTCATTTTTACTTGATGTTAAATCAGCCCAGATTTGAAAAAGGCTCAGAGCGAGCGGAAACATATTATAACTTATGGGCTTCACTTCACCATTTAATGTGTGACAATACAACACAATTAAATGATCTTATAGCTGGTGGCGCTGAGTCCTGGAATTTCTCCTATTCTGTGTTTGTGCAGACCCTTCAAGCCCGGCAGTGAAGTGCCTTTATTTGCATGGTCCTACTCGCAGTGCCCCTATTGGCTGCAAAGCTTGCAGTCCAGCTTCAATGTCACTAGTAGCAATTTGCTGCATAAGTTGTCTTTTCTGTATTTGCATGTGCATTTATTATTATTTTAGTTGCTTTTTTATATTTGTGTAACTTTTTTATTTGGTTTTACTGACAATTAAGGCATTTTACAGTTGCAAAATACATTTGTGTTACTTAATTTAGCTAATTGTTTCTTCCTTTGTCTTTTCTTGCAGGACTGCAAAAATGGCAATGCCGACATTTGGGGATTTGTGTAGGCATGGGAAAGACACTTGCCAGGCACAACTGGTCATTGATGATAGCAGATGCAAAATGGTGCGAGTACCTAGGCATCTAATAGCAGTGCTGGCAAATGCCTAATATTCATACACCAGCCAAAATTGTTGGCTTTGCCAATGCTTGTTTTTAACAGGACTTCAGTGAAGGACACGCAGCGTGCTTATAAATCGAATACTGAAGGCCGACCTGATTAAGATATTTTTATTACACCAGTAGTCGGTTTAACACTCCAATTAAGTAATTGGGCCTCATTACGAGTCCGGCGGTAACCGAGCCGGAAAAAACGGCACGTTACTGCCGGACTCGTATTACCATTCCTCCTCCTTGATTCCTGGAATCACTGGCCCATTACAGCCCCGATGACCCGGTAATACCGGAGGCGGAATTCAGTAAATCCCCATTCCCATTGAGTCCCATAGGACTCAATGCGAATGTGGAAGTGGAAACACCAGCACCATCTCGTGATGGTGCCGGTGTTTCCACGTCCGCCTGCAGGCGGGTGGTGTTAAACCCGCCAGGTCAGACCTGGCGGGAATTACACCTCCCGCCTGCAGGACTCGAGATCAGTCGGTCCGGAAACAACGGTGACGACGGGTTTACCGCCACTGTTATTACTGGACCGACTGGCTCGTAATGATGCCCATTAACTCTCTGAAGGTTGCTTTGAAAAAAACACTGTCAGGCACTTCGAGTGCAAAGTTTTCTTATAGGGCGTGATTAAATCAAGCTCAAGGAGGTCCCACGGGGAGGAGTTTTGGGTGGGCAGGAACTGCGTGGGAATGGCCATAGGGATTAACATGGGCATGGGTAGTCAATGACGGAAGCTTAGCATCATTTCAGTGGCACAAAGTCCTTTCATCGCGGGATATTTGTTCGATGGGATTCTTTAACGCAAGTTTTTTAACGAAAAAACCCATCAAAATTTTAGTGGGGGTTAGAAAATTATATATATGGGATGTGGGTGTTTGGGAATATGTAAAACATGAACTGGAATGGGGGGCATCTGTGAGGAGGCCCCAACAAATAATTAAAAAAAATAGATGTTTTTTTTCGTTACAAAATTCTCCTTAAAAAAACCAGTGAAAAAACATCCTGTGATGAAACGACATGGAATTTAGCGTTTCAATAGTCGTGACAGAATCAGAATGCTTGACCACGTGATCACTCTTAAGTGCCATTCCTAAGTGAGTAGGCTCGTCCTTTTTGCATAGACTTGCATAATAGCCTGGCACTTAAGGGAAGGCTAAATGCCATTTCCCAACGTATCACTCGTGCCTATTGCTGCAGAATATCCCTTCGCCTCGGCAGGTTTTCAAACTCATTAGCTCTGGAGGGGACATGGCTAGTCTGAAATGAGAAAGCAATTGAATTGTTTTATTTTAGGGAATGAGGAATTCAACCATTTTTGCCCATAGCAATCGGTGTTCATCTTTAAGAGTCGCCAGCTAGATACAATGGGCCTCATTACGACCCTGGCGGTAAGGGGTTAGTGCCATCGTTAGCTGCGCCGACCCCTTACCGCCAATCACGAGTTCCCTTTCCGCCATGGCGGATTTTACACCTGCTTCTAGCGGGTGTAAAAAACCATGGCGGTAAGGGACCTTGATGTTAATTACGCCACCGTAATTTACGGTGGCGTAATTAACGCCTTCCCCACTCCCATTATGCCCTATGGGGCAAAAATGGGAATGGGGAAGGGTAAATGGGGATTGGGGACTTACCGCCCCGCCGACCTCGGAATGGGGCGGTAAGTCCGCCAACCACCATGGCGTAAACGTAGTTTACGCCATGGTGGTAAAGTCACGGCCCAGGCGGTAACTTACCGCCTGGGTCGTAATGAGGCCCAATGTCATTCTCAGCAAAGAGCATGAGAACGTTTTGCACATCACACAGTTGCAATCTTTTTCTTTAGCCTCCGGTGCATGTTTTTTTGTTCATTAGGGAAGTCGGGTTGATGGTGGGAAAGGATAGTGGCCACGCAGTACAAACCACACCGCCGCTTTCTGTCCAAAATGTCCCTTTATAATCAATGCATTTGCACGTTGACAGTAGTGCTTTGTAAACGTATTTTGCGCAAAAACTATTCAGCAACATTTTGATAATACTTTTCATTTCAGCTGACCATGAACATCCCAAGGCACCAAAACACGTGTTAGCCAGATTGATGGCATTTGTGACAAAAATAACTGGCCCACATTGGCTCGGCGATGCATGGCAGTTCTATAGCGGGGGAAGGGAGCGCAGGGCTGGACTGGAAAGCAAAAGCAGCCCCTCCCTGTGGCAAAGAGCAGTGCGGAACCAAGCAACCTTCGCCAACTATGTGCGAGAGGGTAATTACTTCCCACCCAAGAAAATGTTTCAAACAAGCATTGGCAAAGCCAACAGTTTTAGCTTTTGTGTATAGATAGCTCAGTGGGTTGAGCGCTAAATGAGTTCCAATTTCGGTTGGGAGATATTGTATGTAATATGTGCTCTGTAAAGCACTTTGGATTAAGGCGCTATATAAATAACACATCATTATCATTATATAACATCAGGACCTATTATGGTCGCATAAGGCTGGGGTTTCAACCCTTTGTTGGGGGAGACATGTATGGGGGAGTAAATGAAGACACATACATCGGAGCTACTGTTGGTATTAGAGTTTATTTAAAGTATGTAGTTCTGCTTTACTGTGATACTTTCCTTGCCTGAAGAATGTACCATTAGCGCTTGCCATAGGAAACCCATAGAACCTTCAGCATCAGGAAACAATGGACAGGTCCCCTCTCTGGGAACCTAAGGCAGAGGAATGGCCTTGATGTCTTCGAAGGGACAGAGGAAAAACCATTGCTATAATGGTTTGGAGAGAAGCAGACTGGTGGAGCGCAGCACTGATCTAGTCCCCTGCTCTGGGTACTGCCTCGGGCATCCCTCCAGGATAAATGTTGTTGCCCAGGGTGATGTATCCCCTCTTAAGCTGTGGGGAGAGTAGGCCCTGTACATGGTAGCACTCGAACATCTGGCAGGAGCGTCCGGGTCTGGAAAGGAGGTCTGAGTCGAAGCACGTTCGCAGGGCTGTTGCTGGCGGTGAAAGACCTGGGGCGCATATTCTAGGTGCATCCTGTGGGAACAGGTGTAGAGACATTGCAGGAGTCGAGTGTATGAGCCTGTTGAAAGCATAGAAAGACCTGACCCTCGTCAGCGGTGCAGCTCAGGTGGAGGAGAACAGCCCAACATGTAGCCAGAGAAGGTGGGCTGAAGAGATTGGGAAGCCCCAGGTGGCATCAGCGGCGTGGCCAGGGGGAAGAGAAGAGCAGAAGCAACCTGCTGTCGGTGAGCTTCCTGCTCACGCAGGTGTCCTATGAAGGGACACGGGAGCGCAGGTTTTCTCCCAGCAATGTTGAAGGGCGGTTGAGTGACTTGATTGAGATAGCTTCCTGCTCCGAACGTTGCTCAGGCATGAGGTCGGCAGGCCACATCCCATCCCATTGGAGGAGTGCTCTCCTGCTCTAAGAAGATCCCTCGGGATGTGGCAATGCCAGTGAGTGGGCATGTGGCGTCCGGGCAAGCAGCATGCACCGGAAAGGAGTGTGTGCTGGCCCCCTGCTAAGTGGAGAGTAAGAATATAAGGGAACCAGTCTATGACTTCATCAAGAGCACAAAAGAGCAAAGTCATGAGGGTCCATTCAAGGTCACAGACTGAGTAATACCAAGCAGTCGTGACTGATTGCAGCATCTGCTAATTAATGTGTTTTTGCATGGTGGGGAGGTGCATGGTTTCAGCTGAACAAAGTGTTACAGTGTACGGGAGAAGTGCGGTGCAAGTGTAGTTGTGCTGCTTACCAGTGAGAGAACAGACGTGTGGTACCCTACTCTGGGGGCTTTGATGCGGAGCTCCTAATGGAGGTTTAAGTCCATTGCTGTTCCGTCGGCCATGGAGGTGAGGAGACATTGAAGAAGGACCGATTACCCTAAAGCCCAATTTAACAGGGCGTGTGGCGCATGTGCAGTTTTGCTGCAGTTGGGTGAGTGAGGTGAAGGGGAATGACTTTATTTGTGTAAAGCAAGGTACTATTCTTGTGTTATCCCGCAGAATGGTGCTAGAAAAAAACTTTGCTGTAATCTCAGAAGTGCCCCCCTACCATCAGGCCACTGATGTCGCCTTTCCGGACATTGAACATCTTAATCTACAATTAGAGACCATCAATATCTCATGCTTGAGATGCTCAGTCCAAGTTTACTTTGAGATGCTCAGTCCAAGTTTACTTGCGAACGAGTTGAAGGCGAATTGTCTAATTCAAAGTAACATAAAGAGGGTAATTCATAGAATTTCGCCGAAAAGTGTCGCAAGCGGCTGGCGCAGAGTGTCCGCGTGCGATTGTGTGCGCCAGGAACGTGCGCTAAAACCGATTTCCGCGCACAGCGTATACATGGATTTTAGGCTCCCAAACCAGCCGTGGCGCAAAGAATCGCAGCGACCCTGCAGCAGCGCCAGTAACACCCCCAAGAACGCCCTCGCGCAAGGAAAAGCCATCAAAATCGCTAAATCATTGCAAAGGGCTGCGCTAACCCTGGACCAGTTCACCGGGCTGGCAAACAGCAAACGCCAAGCGGGGAACGTGAATTTCAGGGGTGCGCGGGAAGTTCCATACGCGATTTGCCCAGTGCGAGCAGGGTACGTGTATTTCAGGGGTGCGGGTGAAGTTCCACACGTGGTTTCATCAGGGTACGTGTATTACAGGGGTGCGCGGGAAGTTCCACACGCGATTGGCCCAGTGCGAGCAGGGTACATGTATTTCAGGGGTGCGCGGGAAGTTCCACACGTGATTTCATCAGGGTACGTGTATTACAGGGGTGCGCGGGAAGTTCCACACGCGATGGGCCCAGTGCGAGCAGGGTACGTGTATTTCAGGGGTGCGCGGGAAGTTCCACACGCGATTTCAGCAGGGTACGTGTATTCCAGGGGTGCGTGGGAAGTTCCACACGCGATTGGCCCAGTGCGAGCAGGGTACGTGTATTTCAGGGGTGCGCGGGAAGTTCCACACGCGATTTCAGAAGGGTACGTGTATTCCAGGGGTGCGCGGGAAGTTCCACACGCGATTGGCCCAGTGCGAGCAGGGTACGTGTATTCCATGGGTGCGCGGGAAGTTCCACATGCGATATCAGCAGGGTACGTGTATTTCAGGGGTGCGCGGGAAGTTCCACACGCGATTTCAGCAGGGTACGTGTATCTCAGGGGTGCGCGGGAAGTTCCACACGCAATTTCAGCAGGGTACGTGTATTTCAGGGGTGCGCGGGAAGTTCCACACGCGATTGTCCCAGTGCGAGCAGGGTACGTGTATTCCATGGGTGCGCGGGAAGTTCCACATGCGATTCCAGCAGGGTATGTGAATTCCAGGGGTTCTGGGGAGTACTACACGTGAATTGGCCGTGTGGGTCCTCCCAGGTGTACGCTCGACAACCTCCACGGCCCCTGCAGGCAGCCCACACCACGGGAGACTACCCTGCACCCCTGCTCATGTCCCGCAGGCAGCCCATCCACCATGGGCATGCCCCGCAGCCAACCCACATGTCACCTTGCACTACTGATCAACAATGCATGTCTCCCACCACCCCCACCCCCCAGCAGTGCAGGGGCAGCACCAGCAGGCCCCCACTCATGTCCCCCTGCACCCCCACCCCCCAGCATCCAGGGGCAGCATCCACCAGGCCCCCACTCATGTCTCCCACCACCCCCACCCCCCACCATCCAGGGGAAGCCCCCACCAGGCCCCCACTCATGTCTCCCACCACCCCCACCACCCAGCCACCAGGGGCAGCCCCCACCAGGCCCCCACTCATGTCTCCCACCACCCCCACCACCCAGCCACCAGGGGCACCCTCCACCAGGCCCCCACTCATGTCTCCCACCACCCCCACCACCCAGCCACCAGGGGCAGCCCCCACCAGGCCCCCACTCATGTCTCCCACCACCCCCACCACCCAGCCACAGGGGCACCCTCCACCAGGCCCCCACTCATCTCTCCCACCACCCCCACCCGCCAGCAGTACAGGGGCAGCACCACCAGGCCCCCACTCATGTCCCCCTGCACCCCCACCCCCCAGCATCCAGGGGCAGCCTCCACCAGGCCCCCACTCATGTCTCCCACCACCCCCACCCCCCACCATCCAGGGGCACCCTCCACCAGGCCCCCACTCATGTCTCCCACCACCCCCACCACCTAGCAGTGCAGGGGCAGCCCCCACCAGGCCCCCACTCATGTCTCCCACCACCCCCACCACCCAGCCACCAGGGGCACCCTCCACCAGGCCCCCACTCATGTCTCCCACCACCCCCACCCCCCAGCAGTGCAGGGACAGCCCCCACCAGGCCCCCACTCATGTATCCCACCACCCCCACCCTCCAGCAGTGCAGGGGCAGCCTCCACCAGGCCCCCACTCATGTCTCCCACCACCCCCCAGCAGTGCAGGGGCAGCCTCCACCAGGCCCCCACTCATGTCTCCCACCACCCCCACCCCCCAGCACTGCAGGGGCAGCACCACCAGGCCCCCACTCATGTCCCCCTGCACCCCCACCCCCCAGCATCCAGGGGCAGCCTCCACCAGGCCCCCACTCATGTCTCCCACCACCCCCACCACCCAGCAGTGCAGGGGCAGCCTCCACCAGGCCCCCACTCATGTCTCCCACCACCCCCACCCCCCACCATCCAGGGGAACCCTGCACCAGGCCCCCACTCATGTCTCCCACCACCCCCACCCCCCAGCCACCAGGGGCACCCTCCACCAGGCCCCCACTCATGTCTCCCACCACCCCCACCCCCCAGCCATCAGGGGCACCCTCCACCAGGCCTCCACTCATGTCTCCCACCACCCCCACCACCCAGCCACCAGGGGCACCCTCCACCAGGCCCCCACTCATGTCTCCCACCACCCCCACCCCCCACCATCCAGGGGCACCCTCCACCAGGCCCCCACTTATGTCTCCCACCACGCCCACCACTCAGCAGTGCAGGGGCAGCCCCCACCAGGCCCCCACTCATGTCTCCCACCACCCCCACCACCCAGCAGTGCAGGGGCAGCCTCCACCAGGCCCCCACTCATGTCTCCCACCACCCCCACCCCCCACCATCCAGGGGCACCCTCCACCAGGCCCCCACTCATGTCTCCCACCACCCCCACCCCCCACCATCCAGGGGCACCCTCCACCAGGCCCCCACTCATGTCTCCCACCACCCCCACCCCCCAGCCACCAGGGGCACCCTCCACCAGGCCCCCACTCATGTCCCCCATCACCCCCAACCCCCAGCCACCAGGGGCACCCTCCATCAGGCCCCCACTCATGTCTCCCACCACTCCCACCACCCAGCCACCAGGGGCACCCTCCACCAGGCCCCCACTCATGTCTCCCACCACCCCCACCCCCCACCATCCAGGGGCACCCTCCACCAGGCCCCCACTCATGTCTCCCACCACCCCCACCCCCCAGCAGTGCAGGGGCACCCTCCACCAGGCCCCCACTCATGTCTCCCACCACCCCCACCCACCAGCAGTGCAGGGGCAGCCCCCACCAGGCCCCCACTCATGTCTCCCACCACCCCCACCCCCCAGCCGTGCAGGGGCACCCTCCACCAGGCCCCCACTCATGTCTCCCACCACCCCCACCCCCCAGCCACCAGGGGCACCCTCCACCAGGCCCCCACTCATGTCTCCCACCACCCCCACCCCCCAGCCACCAGGGGCACCCTCCACCAGGCCCCCACTCATGTCTCCCACCACCCCCACCCCCCAGCAGTGCAGGGGCACCCTCCACCAGGCCCCCACTCATGTCTCCCACCACCCCCACCCACCAGCAGTGCAGGGGCAGCCCCCACCAGGCCCCCACTCATGTCTCCCACCACCCCCACCCCTCAGCCGTGCAGGGGCACCCTCCACCAGGCCCCCACTCATGTCTCCCACCACCCCCACCCCCCAGCCACCAGGGGCACCCTCCACCTGGCCCCCGCTCATGTCTCCCACCAACCCCACCCCCCAGCCACCAGGGGCACCCTCCACCAGGCCCCCACTCATGTCTCCCACCACCCCCACACCCCAGCAGTGCAGGGGCAGCCTCCACCAGGCCCCCACTCATGTCTCCCACCACCCCCACCCCCCAGCAGTGCAGGGGCAGCCCCGACCAGGCCCCCACTCATGTCTCCCACCACCCCCACCCCCCAGCAGTGCAGGGGCAGCCTCCAACAGGCCCCCACTCATGTCTCCCACCACCCCCACCCCCCAGCAGTGCAGGGGCACCCTCCACCAGGCCCCCACTCATGTCTCCCACCACCCCCACCCACCAGCAGTGCAGGGGCAGCCCCCACCAGGCCCCCACTCATGTCTCCCACCACCCCCACCCCCCAGCCACCAGGGGCACCCTCCACCAGGCCCCCACTCATGTCTCCCACCACCCCCACCCCCCAGCCACCAGTGGCAGCCTCCACCAGGCCCCCACTCATGTCTCCCACCACCCCCACCCCCCAGCAGTGCAGGGGCAGCACCACCAGGCCCCCACTCATGTCCCCCTGCACCCCCACCCCCCAGCCACCAGGGGCAGCCGCCACCAGGCCCCCACTCATGTCTCCCACCACCCCCACCCCCCAGCAGTGCAGGGGCACCCTCCACCAGGGCCCCACTCATGTCTCCCACCACCCCCACCCCCCAGCCACCAGGGGCACCCTCCACCAGGCCCCCACTCATGTCTCCCACCACCCCCACCCCCCAGCAGTGCAGGGGCAGCCCCCACCAGGCCCCCACTCATGTCTCCCACCACCCCCACCCCCCAGCAGTGCAGGGGCAGCCCCCACCAGGCCCCCACTCATGTCTCCCACCACCCCCACCCCACAGCAGTGCAGGGGCACCCTTCACCAGGCCCCCACTCATGTCTCCCACCGCCCCCACCCCCCAGCAGTGCAGGGGCACCCTCCACCAGGCCCCCACTCATGTCTCCCACCACCCCCACCCATCAGCAGTGCAGGGGCAGCCCCCACCAGGCCCCCACTCATGTCTCCCACCACCCCCACCCCCCAGCCGTGCAGGGGCACCCTCCACCAGGCCCCCACTCATGTCTCCCACCACCCCCAGCCACCAGGGGCACCCTCCACCAGGCCCCCACTCATGTCTCCCACCGCCCCCACCCCCCAGCAGAGCAGGGGCACCCTCCACCAGGCCCCCACTCATGTCTCCCACCACCCCCACCCACCAGCAGTGCAGGGGCAGCCCCCACCAGGCCCCCACTCATGTCTCCCACCACCCCCACCCCCCAGCCGTGCAGGCGCACCCTCCACCAGGCCCCCACTCATGTCTCCCACCACCCCCAGCCACCAGGGGCACCCTCCACCAGGCCCCCACTCATGTCTCCCACCGCCCCCACCCCCCAGCAGTGCAGGGGCAGCCTCCACCAGGCCCCCACTCATGTCTCCCACCACCCCCACCCCCCAGCAGTGCAGGGGCAGCCCCCACCAGGCCCCCACTCATGTCTCCCACCACCCCCACCCCCCAGCAGTGCAGGGGCAGCCTCCACCAGGCCCCCACTCATGTCTCCCACCACCCCCACCCCCCAGCAGTGCAGGGGCACCCTCCACCAGGCCCCCACTCATGTCTCCCACCACCCCCACCCACCAGCAGGGGCAGCCCCCACCAGGCCCCCACTCATGTCTCCCACTACCCCCACCCCCCAGCCACCAGGGGCACCCTCCACCAGGCCCCCACTCATGTCTCCCACCACCCCCACCCCACAGCCACCAGGGGCAGCCTCCACCAGGCCCCCACTCATGTCTCCCACCACCCCCACCCCCCAGCAGTGCAGGGGCAGCACCACCAGGCCCCCACTCATGTCCCCCTGCACCCCCACCCCCCAGCCACCAGGGGCAGCCTCCACCAGGCCCCCACTCATGTCTCCCACCACCCCCACCCCCAAGCAGTGCAGGGGCACCCTCCACCAGGCCCCCACTCATGTCTCCCACCACCCCCACCCCCCAGCCACCAGGGGCACCCTCCACCAGGCCCCCACTCATGTCTCCCACCACCCCCACCCCCCAGCAGTGCAGGGGCAGCCCCCACCAGGCCCCCACTCATGTCTCCCACCACCCCCACCCCCCAGCAGTGCAGGGGCAGCCCCCACCAGGCCCCCACTCATGTCTCCCACCACCCCCACCCCCCAGCAGTGCAGGGGCATCCTCCACCAGGCCCCCACTCATGTCTCCCACCACCCCCACCCCCCAGCCACCAGGGGCACCCTCCACCAGGCCCCCACTCATGTCTTCCACCCCCCCACCCCCCAACAGTGCAGGGGCAGCCCCCACCAGGCCCCCACTCATGTCTCCCACCACCCCCAGCCCCCAGCCACCAGGGGCACCCTCCACCAGGCCCCCACCCATGTCTCCCACCACCCCCACCCGCCAGCAGTGCAGGGGCAGCCTCCACCAGGCCCCCACTCATGTCTCCCACCACCCCCACCCCCCAGCAGTGCAGGGGCAGCCCCCACCAGGCCCCCACTCATGTCTCCCACCACCCCCACCCCCCAGCAGTGCAGGGGCAGCCTCCACCAGGCCCCCACTCATGTCTCCCACCACCCCCACCCCCCAGCAGTGCAGGGGCACCCTCCACCAGGCCCCCACTCATGTCTCCCACCACCCCCACCCACCAGCAGTGCAGGGGCAGCCCCCACCAGGCCCCCACTCATGTCTCCCACTACCCCCACCCCCCAGCCACCAGGGGCACCCTCCACCAGGCCCCCACTCATGTCTCCCACCACCCCCACCCCACAGCCACCAGGGGCAGCCTCCACCAGGCCCCCACTCATGTCTCCCACCACCCCCACCCCCCAGCAGTGCAGGGGCAGCACCACCAGGCCCCCACTCATGTCCCCCTGCACCCCCACCCCCCAGCCACCAGGGGCAGCCTCCACCAGGCCCCCACTCATGTCTCCCACCACCCCCACCCCCCAGCAGTGCAGGGGCACCCTCCACCAGGCCCCCACTCATGTCTCCGACCACCCCCACCCCCCACCCACCAGGGGCACCCTCCACCAGGCCCCCACTCATGTCTCCCACCACCCCCACCCCCCAGCAGTGCAGGGGCAGCCCCCACCAGGCCCCCACTCATGTCTCCCACCACCCCCACCCCCCAGCAGTGCAGGGGCAGCCCCCACCAGGCCCCCACTCATGTCTCCCACCACCCCCACCCCCCAGCAGTGCAGGGGCACCCTCCACCAGGCCCCCACTCATGTCTCCCACCACCCCCACTCCCCAGCCACCAGGGGCACCCTCCACCAGGCCCCCACTCATGTCTTCCACCCCCCCACCCCCCAGCAGTGCAGGGGCAGCCCCCACCAGGCCCCCACTCATGTCTCCCACCACCCCCACCCCCCAACCACCAGGGGCACCCTCCACCAGGCCCCCACTCATGTCTCCCACCACCCCCCAGCCACCAGGGGCAGCCTCCACCAGGTCCTCACAATCCCCAATCATGTGCGTTATGGTCAGCCTCCACAGCCAAAAAGCCCTACCAAGTAACCTATTCACCCACATGGAAATGGAAATTACATGTCACATCCCCAATGTTCATGAAGCTAATGAACCCATGTCCGTCACACACAATGTTTGCAATTGAATGGGAAAACACCCAACATGACATGCATGAAACCAATGAGATGATACCACACAGTGAAGCATGAAAACAAAATTGTATTGAAAAAAAGAAAGAATGCTAAAGAAATGAAACAAACTACAATGGGAAGTAAAAAAAATCAAGCTGCATGTCCGCATAAAAATAAAGAACTGCAAATCATAATCCCAAAAAATGTCCTCCAAAGTCAAATGTAAAAAAATTATCTATCAAATCAAGAACTATGTAAAAAACTCGAAAGGGTCCATGAGCCCAACTGAACAAAGGAAACCTAAAAAAAAACCTAACTAAAAAGCAACTATATACAAAAAGTGGAGCAGTGCCTTCGACTCCAAATCATAAGAAAAAACAAAGGAAACCTAAAACTAAAGAACTATATACAAAGGCGGCGGGCAAGTCCAGCGGCTCACTCCGTGGTGTTCCGGGCCAGGGCATCATCGAACTCCTGTTCGATGTCCCGGAGGCGGTCCAGTTCCATGGCCCCGAGGGTCCGCAGGGACAACGCCGTGTCCTCCTCCAACCCCCTGCGGATTGCCTCGAGGCACTCGGCCCGCCTCAGGGCCCTCCGCATGGAGTTCTCCGCCCTGACCATTGTGAGCCGCGCCTCTTCCGCCCGCCGCCGCTCCGCACCTATGGCGTGGCCCAACCGCTGCCACACGGAAGACACTCTCTGTCCTGGGTCCTCCTGCCCTCCGGCCGATGCCTGCCCCTCCGATGTCGAAGGCCCCGAGCCTTCATGGCTCCCACCATGTTGCTGCTGCTGCTCTGCCTCTGCCCGTGCACTGCCTCCTGCTGCCTGCACATCCTCCGCCGGCTGGGGTGCAGTTGTTGATGTGGCCACCCCTGCTGGACGTCCGACTCCCGACTGTGGCAGGGATGCCTCCTCCACCAGCCTGGCCGCACTGTCAGAGGCAGCTCCACAGGGCACCCAGGTGACTGATGGGTGGGAAGATGGCACAGAGGACGACTGGCGCGTAGGGGGTCCAGTTGAGGAGGGGGTCGGAGCAAGCCCCATCAGACAGAGGAATCCGGTCTGGGTGACCTGTCCCAGCAGGCTGACGTGGTCAATGAGCCATTCGAGATGACGTGCAGTCTCTCCATGAAAAGACTGCAGGTCACCTCGCATGGCCCGTTGACGCAACGCCACACCAGCCAGAACAGGCTCAACCCGGACCTGGATAGCCAGGTCCGCAGGCAGAGGAAGGCCAGTTGACGTCAGCTCATCCCCTGCCTGAAAACGGGTCTGGACGGAGGCATCCCTGCTGGTGCAAGATGATGCAGGGACAGGATCGGGGACAGTATTGCACACAGGCACCTCCGCGGCGGCCTGTGCTGCCTCCTGTTCCTGGTCCTGGACTGCACCACTAGCACCAGTGGGATCCCCACCTCCAGACCCCGTCTCTGGTGCTTGCACGGCCTCCTCCTCCACCAGACCCCCCACCAACCTGGATGACTCCGTGCCATCTTCCCCTGTTAGGCCCTGTGGGGTCCCAGCTGCCCCTTCTGCTGCCGAGGAGTCCAACTCCAACCTCCGCCTCTTGGACCTCCCCCCGGCAGCTGCGGCCTGGGACGCGGCACCGGACTCCTCACTCCCCGATGAGATGACAACACGGGAGGGGAGCCGGGCCTTGCGTCTCCGGCTGGCGGTGGGATCCCCGCCGCTGTGCTCCACAGCACCTTCCCCGCCCTCTTCATCAGTTGACGCTGCAGACAGGGAGAAACAAAACACAGGCATCAGGGCACTGTACAATGGACACATACACACATGACAGTTGCACATGAGTGGCATTGGCAAACCTCAGACATGTCATCACAATCCCCAACACACATGTCATTGCAACTCGCACACATGAGCCATACCACAGCCATATCGCAACTGCCACCACCATCCATACACATACAACAGCATGAGCAGCCAAAGGTGACCCAGACATCACATGCAACACAGGAAGTGCACCACACATGTACACACACCACCACACTTGCATGCATGTGTACACCTCTGCCAAGTGTCGCATTGTTCAGACGGGCATCCATGTCACATCTGCCAATCAGGCTTACACATACCGCTGTCACATGCATCCATGGTGCATCACTGTTGCACCCTTGTCAAATACACACACATGCACATGTACACAGTGCTCATACATGCAGCCGAAAACAACATACATGCGTGGCATCACGGACATGTCTACTTAAATACACATTCATCCAAACATGTGTGCACGCACAACTGCATTTGGCATGCAAGCCTACACACACAAGCACCATCCATGTCTCACACATTACAGCCCTCGCATGTGTCAGCCCCATGGCCCTGGACACCCCCACCCATACTCGACCCCATACAAACAGATGTGCAACCTGCACACTACCGAATAATCACCACACGCACTGCTCACAATCAGGATGCATGTACACTCACCGCTCGACTCCAGACTGGTCTGCTTCTCCAGGACCTGGACGTGGAGCGCTGGGGATATGCGTTCCAGGACCCTCATCTGTTCTTCCGACAAGTGGCCCCGGCGCCCCTTGGCATCCGCTGCCTTCAAGAGGCGCCGGGCCTTGTTCAGGGTCCTGGACCTGAAGTCCTCCCAGCGCTTCCTGACATGTTGGAAGTCGCGGACTGCCACCCCCTCCGCGTTGATGGCAGTCACAATGTTAGTCCAGATCCGAGTCTGTCCTTCCTTGTCGGCGCGGGAACTTCCGAAGAGGGCATCATACTGCCCCAGGACTTGCTCCACCAGGAAACCAACTTCGGTGGCACTGAAGCTGGTGCCCCTCTGCCTCTCTGGCCGGGGGTTGTCAGTGGTCACAGATGGTGTTTGCCCCAACATGACAACCCCAGAGGCAGGAGTGGGTGGGCAACTGGGTCCTGGGGCTGGGCTGTGGAGCGATGGAATACCAGTCGGGAGTCTTCGGTTCCAGCAGGGGTGGTCACAGCAACAGCACCCCTGGCTGATGTGCAGGCAGCAAATGGCAGTGCACGTGGGCAGCAGGCAGTCAGGCAGCAGCAGATGGCAGGTGGGAGCGTGCTCGGGGCTCTGGGGGGCAGTAGTTCGGCCTTCTGGGCAGGAGCGTGGTCTTCCGTGTGCATACACGTGGCCAGCTTGATACGGAGTGATTTGGCACGTGAAAAGTCTGCACGTCAGCGTGAAATTCGAGGAAAGGCCCTTAGCGTGTAAGCGCGTCAGCACACATATGCGATTCTATTGGACCAAAGGCCCTCAGCGCATAAGCGCGTCTGTGACGTGACCCGCACGGGTGTTTCCCACACAGCACGTGATGACAGAGCACACGTGGAAAGACTGCACGTCAGAGTGTCATCGCATGTTATTGGACAGCACATCAGAGTGTCATCGCGTGTAATTGGTGGGAATGGGCCTAGCGCGTACACGCGGCAGTGACAAAGCGTGTAATTGGTGGAAATGGCCCTAGCGCGTACACGCCGCGTAAGTGACGCTGGACGTGTGGGCCTGTATAAAAGGTACGTGTAGAACACCATTTCCTTGTACATGCTTTTCGTGGAAAGCGAGTGGGTGAATTCTGTACTTCTTGTCGTTTCACACGCGATTTACTTCACGGCGTTTCAAGTTCGTATTCCCTGTTACCTCTGACAGCTTTTTCTCTTTTTCCTCTTTTACTGGTTTACCTGGGCCTGTTCCCTCAAACAGTGTTCCCTTCTACTGTTGTCCTGTCTCCTCAGACAGCGTACAAATCTTCTTTTGGCGGGGGTGTTGCCAACCAAACGCGCTCCTTTTTCACGCTCTTTTACCTGGCAGACGGTGAGTCACGCACGTATCTAACATCTGTGCTTGCCCCGTGTGTAGCCTACCCCTTCAGAGGTCATTCTAGGCTGCGTGTGACACACATACGTTCATTCTTGTGTTACTGGGTGCCACAGCGTAGTGCAGGTTTTTCTTTCTGCACACGTGGTCTAGGAGGGGTTGCGTGCACGTCATCTCCCTTTTTTGGGGCTCCTGTGCGTAGCGTGACCCGTCATCTTTCCCCAGGGGTTACATTCAGCCTTGCAAGAGCACTAGGGTACAATTACCATCTGGTACCCAACCCCTTTGGCCCCCAATTGCCCAGGACAATAGTTTACAGCCACTCCCATACGCACATTAACATCAGTGCCATGGCTGGGAGGCGAGGATTCCGTAAGGGTGGCAAAGGTGGAAGAGCCACAAGTGGTGGCCGTGGTGGATCCGGTAGGGGACGTGGTCGTTACTTGCAGGGTGAGCCTGTCCCCCCATGTGTGGAGGACCAGTCAAGGGCACCCATAATCCCCCCCTCCTCTCCCCCTCCCGTTGAGGCTGATGTGGCTGACACCATCCATGCTCAGCCCTTGTTGGACCAGCCCATTGTGGCACCAGACCTGGCTGACTCCATGGCTGACTTCCAGGACAGCAGGCCTATGACACTTGCGCTGGTGCACGTTGATGTCACCATGCCACGTGCATCTGGCCCAGCAAGGTCATCTGCTGCCCCAAGTAGGCAGGGCGGAGAGGCTGCAGGGGCAGCTGCGGCTCCATCCACCCCAGCCCTCACACACCCAGCCAGGACAGTGACGGTCCTAGTCCATCCTGCTGACATTCCCCCTGACACCATCACACTTGAGCCAATGCCTGCACCAACTCCCATGCTGAGTGTGCAATCCCACACTCCTGATACAGAGTCCACCAGGGCTCCTGCCCCTAGTGTCCAGAGCGGCGCAGGACACTCAGGATCACCACCACCTTCCAAGCGGAAGAGGAAGAGTGCTCGTCCGGCACAGGCTGATGCCCCAGACACGGCTACACAGTCCGGCCCGTCCAGGAAGCCCAGCTTCACGGATGACGAACTGAATGCACTTGTCGAGTATGTGTCCGCACATGACAACGAGATGGTCATTGTTGCAGGATCCAAGACCACACCTGCACAACGCCAGGCACACTGGCAGACCGTGGCGGACATCGTAAGTGCCCTTGGAATCGTGAGGCGCACAGCCAATGATTGCTATAAGCGCTGGAATGACCTAAAGCGCAGGGCAAAGAGTAAGCTGGCCTCAAGTCATGCCGCAACTCTAGTGACTGGAGGTGGGTCTCCAGTAGTAGACATGGAACTCACTCCACATGAGTCAGTCGCTGGGACCTACGTCACGGAGGAACAGATCCAAGGCGTGGGAGATCTGCCTGATTACGAGGCATTGTCCGGTGAGTGCACATGCATGTGTGTGTCATCCATGTGCATGGTGTGTGTGAGGGCTTCTGTTTGTGTGCCAGGTGAGAGTGTGCAATACATCCTGCGCAGCTGCATTTGGCCATAGCAGTATCCCTTCTGCCAACAGTAGACATCTAGCCCAACTGCACGCCAGTTGCCCTTGAAGTGTCACCTTGCCACAACATTGTTGCTTATTTTTCACAGTTCATTCAGTCAGATTGTTTGCATTCCACCACTTTTACTAGGCATTTCGCAGTCCTCTAGTCACATGTCTGACATGGCTATGGTAAAGTGGAGTGACTTTGTTACCTGGATATCATTTGTTCACACATGTCCCTGTGCAATTGGACCATTTCGGACTGGCAGCTCCAGGTGAAAAATCTGACCTGTTTGAATTAGAAAAGCTATTACATGCGGGAACTGGACTGAATGAATAGGTGCTGCCCTCCTCTCCATCTTCACTCAATAGCAATGGTACATGCCATCTGTGTGATGGCATGTGTGTTTCACCTGGCAATCACAGGCCAATGTGTGATGCCACTGCCAGGCAGCATGCAGAAAATGTGTTCATCTTCCATCTTGGTGTCATCAGTGTGTGCCATTTGCCTGCCCTTCATATGCAGTGAGGGTGCATGCATGGGAGGGTTTTAGTCATGTGGGACATGTGTCAATCAAGTACTGGTTCTCTTGCTTCTCAGCCCTCATTGTGTGCCATGGTGCTAATGCCTGTTTCCATTTCTTTGTTTTTATGTCTTTGCAGGGGAAGACGCACCTGATACTGCTGGGGTTGTGGAGATGGTGCAGACCCAGGAGGGGTCCGAGGGCCGACCAACCACCAGTGAGGGACGTGGTGTGGTGGTGGGTGAGAACCCACAACTGCTGCAGGTCGTGCTCTCAAGGGGTGTCTCTGGCTGCACCTCCCCCGAGCTGTACTCAGGTGTTGATTCGGATGAGACCTACGTGCCGTCGCAGGTGAGTGTTCCAGGGAGGGATTCTGTTCTGTCCCACCCACCTGCACCAGGGTCAGAACCCTCAATGGGGATGTCAGTGTTGGCAGCTACGCCTTTGGTGGTTACGGATGCAGGGTCACACTCCGCGACATCTGATCCTGTTCCTGGGCCAGCAGATCAGAGGGGGAATGCAGTCCTGCAGCCTCAGGTAGTGCCGGCACAGCAAGGCGCAGTTCGCCTTGCCCCAGACAGTTGTGGTGCCCACCGACATGGTGGCCGTACGTCAATAACGCATGGCAATACCGCATGGGAGCAATCCATTTACGGTATGGCAACCCAACAGGCAGCATAATCCGAGATGATGGCTCAGGCCATGGATAGGATGGCCACTTCCATCGTCCCCCCTGAAAGGCTGATGGAGCGACTACAGCAGGCAACCGACTCCATCTGCCAGTCACACAGGGAGGACATGTTGGCGTCCAACAGGGACAGGCGGGCGGCACTGGCGACTCTGCAGGAGGCCATCTCCATAGAGTCCCAGGGCCACAGGGAAGCCCTGAGGCAGGAGCTCCTTCACCTCAGGACGACTCTTGTTGAGCTTGAGGCTTCAACACACCAAAGGACAGAACAGCAGCTGGAGCGTCTCACCCGTACGCTCTCAGCTGAGATGCAGGCAACGAGGGCGGAGGTCCGGGCATCCCGTGAGTTGTTGCATGGGGACCTCCGCACACTCATCCTCCAGAACCTGACCTACCACACCCGCATGCTTGCAGCCATGGAGGAGCAGACTAGGGCCTTGCGTGGGCTGCCTCCCATAGTGCAACCACCTCCGGATGCAGCTGCACAGGGTGATAATAGCAACAGAAGTGATACTCCCACAATAGGGTAGCCGTGTGGGCCATGAGCCCATGGAGGTGTTTTATTTTCCCAGGATCCACGCAGGTGGGTTCTGGTGTGCATCCTCTCCTCGGACCTCCTGGGTCGCCTCCCCAACCCCCCCGGGCCCATCAATGGCCATTTTTTTATTTTTTTTTATTTTTATTTTTATTTTTATTTTTATTTTTATTTTTTATTCTTTTTTCCCAATTTTTTTGGGACAATTTGTTGGCTTCCGTGGTTCCTGTGGGCATATGCTGCATTGTGGCTGGGCACATGCAGGCTTGTCATGTATTTGGTTCAGATGCTTGGTTTAGAGTCACACACACCCCTCCTGCTTCCCGTTTCCATGGGCTTGCAAAGGGTGTGCCCAAGTGACATTGACGTACATGGTGACATTGGACTCCCACTACATGTGTGGGTAGTCTAGTCAATACTGTGTATACATTCCTAGTGCATATTGCTGTTGTGTTGTACACTGCATGTTGCATTGATGTGTAACTCATCATCTGTCCTCCCAATTTGCAGGTCCCTTCCTCATGTCTACACAAGGCCCTCTAGTTTGGAGATGGGGTCCATGTTGGCAGCAGTGCACCTACAACTCTACCTGGCGCCAACACCGCACAGTTGGTAGTGGTGGGAGTGCAGGCATTTCCAGGTGGTGAGACTACTAATATATAACATTTGTGATGTCATGTTGATGGTAGTACCTGCTCAAGTTTGTTGTTGGTCCGGCATTACTGTGAGCATTTCAGGTGTTGCAAGTTTCAATTAGGGACACTCTACATTGTGACACTAGTGTCATATTGTGGGGATTAGTTTGTTTACCTGCAAATAGCATGACATGGCACGGTGTGTCGTGTGACGGTGCTGGGGATGTGTTGGCTGACATGGCACTGTCCTCTTGTTGCATTTTGCAAGTGGGTATTCATTTTAGCTGCTTGAATGTGTTACTTCACAAAACTGCATTGGTGGTGTCTGTGTGGGTAGGGATGCACACATTGTGACACTTCCAGGTGAACAATCTCAGGCTGATATGGTTTTGACGGTTCATTCTCCAGACATTCAGGATCAGTGTCAGGTTGAGTCATCATTGATTGTCAGATGGAATGTGCCAGGGCAGTGTGCACTCCACAGGGGTGTGATTTCTATGTGAAGTAATTAGCCACTAGCTGTGTACGGGCTGCCTCCCCCCGTGCCCTTTCCCCTCCCATGTGCAGCGGCTGTGCATGTGGTTGGGGATGTGGGGCCACCACCATGTCCACGGCCAGGCCCCGGCGTGTTGCAACGTAGTGCAGGACACATGCTGCCACTATGATCCTGCACACTACTGGGGGAGCGTACAACAGCTGCCCGCCAGAACGGTCAAGGGAGCGAAAGCGTGACTTTAGCACTCCGAATGTGCGCTCCACTATGCCCCGGGTTGTAATGTGGGCTGTGTTATATCTTACCTTGGGTGGCGTGGTGGGGTTCCGAATTGGCGTCATCATGTGGGGGCTGAGAGGGTAGGCACTGTCCCCTGTGGAGGTGGTGATTGGTATCATTGGTGGGGTTGTGACCTTGCTCAGTATCTGACATGCATGCATGTGCAGTGGCATTCATACTCACCAAGCAGCCATGTATCGCCATGCCGCCCAGCTTCTAGGTCCCGGCTTAGGGTGGACATTCGGTAAATGAAGCTGTCGTGGGTTGACCCTGGATAGTTGGCAAATACTGAGGTGATGATTCCCTTGGCATTACATACTACCTGCACGTTGATGGAATGCCAGTGCTTGCGGTTCCTATAGATGTGCTCTGATGCCCTGGGGGGACGTAGAGCCACATGGGTGCAGTCAATGGCACCTAGCACTTTGGGGAATCGTGCCACACCGTAAAAATCCAGGGCGGCAGCATGCCTTTCTGCAGGTGTTCTGGGCAGGTATATGTGCCTGCGGACTGATGGGCGTGCAGTGATGATGTTCAAGACCTGGTGTAGGCAGCGTGACTGGGTGGCCTGTGATACCCCACCCACAATGGCACTTGTCCGCTGAAATGATCCTGTGGCCAAGAAGTGCAGTACATTGAGGACCTTCTCCAGGGGGCTGAGTGCTTGGGAGCACAGGTTGGGTGATGTGAGGTCATCCTCCCACTCACTCACCAGGTCCAGTATAATGTGTGGTGGAAACCTGTACCTCCCATGCACCTGGTCATCAGGCATCCCGAAAAGGCTGGGTGTGAATATTCTGGCCCTGACTATCCTCCTCCTCCTCCTTTGGTAGCCCACGCCCACTGCTCCTAGGAACGGTATGTTCATCCTGGGTCTGAGCTTGTTATTTTGTTAGCACGCAAATTAATGCGTTGCGCGTGTTGTAGGCGAGCGTGTGACCCGCGCACCCCTGAAATCCAGTACCCAGTCCAATAGCGTGTGGAAATTCCCGCGCACCCCGGGATACAGGTGCGCTGACGTACTTGCGTGTGTAAGTGCCCGCGCACCCCTGATATACACGTACATAGGCCAATCGCGTGTACGCGCACTTTTGTCCAATTACACGCGATGACACTCTGACGTGCTGTCCAATAACACGCGATGACACTCTGACGTGCAGTCTTTCCACGTGTGCTCTGTCATCACGTGCTGTGTGGGAGACACCCGTGCGGGTCACGTCACAGACGCGCTTACGCGCTGAGGGCCACTTGTCGGAAGAACAGATGAGGGTCCTGGAACGCATATCCCCAGCGCTCCACGTCCAGGTCCTGGAGAAGCAGACCCATCTGGAGTCGAGCGGTGAGTGTACATGCATCCTGATTGTGAGCAGTGCGTGTGGTGATTATTCGGTAGTGTGCTTGTTGCACATCTGTTTGTATTGGGTCGAGTATGGGTGGGGGTGTCCAGGGCCGTGGGGCTGACACATGCGAGGGCTGTAATGTGTGAGACATGGATGGTGCTTGTGTGTGTAGGCTTGTATGCCAAATGCAGTTGTGCGTGCACACATGTTTGGATGAATGTGTATTTAAGTAGACATGTCCGTGATGTCACGCATGTATGTTGTTTTCGGCTGCATGTATGAGCACTGTGTACATGTGCATGTGTGTGTATTTGACAAGGGTGCAACAGTGATGCACCATGGATGCATGTGACAGCGGTATGTGTAAGCCTGATTGGCAGATGTGACATGGATGCCCGTCTGAACAGTGCGACACTTGGCAGAGGTGTACACATGCATGCAAGTGTGGTGGTGTGTGTACATGTGTGGTGCACTTCCTGTGTTGCATGTGATGTCTGGGTCACCTTTGGCTGCTCATGCTGTTGTATGTGTATGGATGGTGGTGGCAGTTGCGATATGGCTGTGGTATGGCTCATGTGTGCGAGTTGCAATGACATGTGTTTTGGGGATTGTGATGACATGTCTGAGGTTTGCCAATGCCACTCATGTGCAGCTGTCATGTGTGTATGTGTCCATTGTACAGTGCCCTGATGCCTGTGTTTTGTTTCTGCCTGTCTGCAGCGTCAACTGATGAAGAGGGCGGAGAAGGTGCTGTGGAGCACAGCTGCGGGGATCCCACCGCCAGCCGGAGACGCAAGGCCCGGCTCCCCTCCCGTGTTGTCATCTCATCGGGGAGTGAGGAGTCCGGTGCCGCATCCCAGGCCGCAGCTGCTGGGGGGAGGTCCAAGAGGCAGAGGTTGGAGTTGGACTCCTCGGCAGCAGAAGGGGCAGCTGGGACCCCACAGGGCCCAACAGGGGAAGATGGCACGGAGTCATCCAGGTTGGTGGGGGGTCTGGTGGAGGAGGAGGCCGTGCAAGCACCAGAGACGGGGTCTGGAGGTGGGGATCCCACTGGTGCTAGTGGTGCAGTCCAGGACCAGGGACAGGAGGCAGCACAGGCCGCCGCGGAGGTGCCTGTGTTCAATCCTGTCCCCGATCCTGTCCCTGCATCATCTTGCACCAGCAGGGATGCCTCCGTCCAGCCCCGTTTTCAGGCAGGGGATGAGCTGACGTCAACTGGCCTTCCTCTGCCTGCGGACGTGGCTATCCAGGTCCGGGTTGAGCCTGTCCTGGCTGGTGTGGCGTTGCGTCAACGGGCCATGCGAGGTGACCTGCAGTCTTTTCATGGAGAGACTGCACGTCATCTCGAATGGCTTGTTGACCACGTCAGCCTGCTGGGACAGGTCACCCAGACCGGATTCCTCTGTCTGATGGGGCTTGCTCCGACCCCCTCCTCAACTGGACCCCCTACGCGCCAGTCGTCCTCTGTGCCATCTTCCCACCCATCAGTCACCTGGGTGCCCTGTGGAGCTGCCTCTGACAGTGCGGCCAGGCTGGTGGAGGAGGCATCCCTGCCACAGTCGGGAGTCGGACGTCCAGCAGGGGTGGCCACATCAACAACTGCACCCCAGCCGGCGGAAGATGTGCAGGCAGCAGGAGGCAGTGCACGGGCAGAGGCAGAGCAGCAGCAGCAACATGGTGGGAGCCATGAAGGCTCGGGGCCTTCGACATCGGAGGGGCAGGCATCCGCCGGAGGGCAGGAGGACCCAGGACAGAGAGTGTCTTCCGTGTGGCAGCGGTTGGGCCACGCCATAGGTGCGGAGCGGCGGCGGGCGGAAGAGGCGCGGCTCACAATGGTCAGGGCGGAGAACTCCATGCAGAGGGCCTTGAGGCGGGCCGGGTGCCTCGAGGCAATCCGCAGGGGGTTGGAGGAGGACACGGCGTCGTCCCTGCGGACCCTCAGGGCCATGGAACTGGACCGCCTCCGGGACATCGAACAGGAGTTCGATGATGCCCTGGCCCGGAACACCACGGAGTGAGCCACTGGACTTGCCCGCCGCCTTTGTATATAGTTCTTTAGTTTTAGGTTTCCTTTGTTTTTTCTTATGATTTGGAGTCGACGGACACTGCTCCACTTTTTGTATATAGTTGCTTTTTAGTTAGGTTTTTTTTAGGTTTCCTTTGTTCAGTTGGGCTCATGGACCCTTTCGAGTTTTTTACATAGTTCTTGATTTGATAGATAATTTTTTTACATTTGACTTTGGAGGACATTTTTTTGGATTATGATTTGCAGTTCTTTATTTTTATGCGGACATGCAGCTTGATTTTTTTTACTTCCCATTGTAGTTTGTTTCATTTCTTTAGCATTCTTTCTTTTTTTCAATATAATTTTGTTTTCATGCTTCACTGTGTGGTATCATCTCATTGGTTTCATGCATGTCATGTTGGGTGTTTTCCCATTCAATTGCAAACATTGTGTGTGACGGACATGGGTTCATTAGCTTCATGAACATTGGGGGTGTGACATGTAATTTCCATTTCCATGTGGGTGAATGGGTTACTTGGTAGGGCTTTATGGCTGTGGAGGCTGACCATAACGCACATGATTGGGGATTGTGAGGACCTGGTGGAGGCTGCCCCTGGTGGCTGGGGGGTGGTGGGAGACATGAGTGGGGGCCTGGTGGAGGGTGCCCCTGGTGGCTGGGGGGTGGGGGTGGTGGGAGACATGAGTGGGGGCCTGGTGGGGGCTGCCCCTGCACTGCTGGGGGGTGGGGGGTGGGAGACATGAGTGGGGGCCTGGTGGAGGGTGCCCCTGGTGGCTGGGGGGTGGGGGTGGTGGGAGACATGAGTGGGGGCCTGGTGGAGGGTGCCCCTGCACTGCTGGGGGGTGGGGGTGGTGGGAGACATGAGTGGGGGCCTGGTGGGGGCTGCCCCTGCAATGCTGGGGGGTGGGGGTGGTGGGAGACATGAGTGGGGGCCTTGTGGGGGCTGCCCCTGCACTGCTGGGGGGTGGGGGTGGTGGGAGACATGAGTGGGGGCCTGGTGGAGGGTGCCCCTGGTGGCTGGGGGGTGGGGGTGGTGGGAGAAATGAGTGGGGGCCTGGTGGAGGGTGCCCCTGGTGGCTGGGGGGTGGGAGTGGTGGGAGACATGAGTGGGGGCCTGGTGGAGGGTGCCCCTGGTGGCTGGGTGGTGGGGGTGGTGGGAGACATGAGTGGGGGCCTGGTGGAGGGTGCCCCCTCACGGCTGGGGGGTGTGGGTGGTGGGAGACATGAGTGGGGGCCTGGTGGGGGCTGCCCCTGCACTGCTGGTGGGTGGGGGTGGTGGGAGACATGAGTGGGGGCCTGGTGGAGGGTGCCCCTGCACTGCTGGGGGGTGGGGGCGGTGGGAGACATGAGTGGGGGCCTGGTGGAGGGTGCCCCTGCACTGCTGGGGGGTGGGGGTGGTGGGAGACATGAGTGGGGGCCTGGTGGGGGCTGCCCCTGCACTGCTGGGGGGTGGTGGGAGACATGAGTGGGGGCCTGGTGGGGACTGCCCCTGCACTGCTGGGGGGTGGGGGTGGTGGGAGACATGAGTGGGGGCCTGGTGGAGGGTGCCCCTGGTGGCTGGGGGGTGGGGGTGGTGGGAGACATGAGTGGGGGCCTGGTGGAGGGTGCCCCTGCACTGCTGGGAGGTGGGGGTGGTGGGAGACATGAGTGGGGGCCTGGTGGAGGCTGCCCCTGGTGGCTGGGGGGTGGGGGTGCAGGGGGACATGAGTGGGGGCCTGGTGGTGCTGCCCCTGCACTGCTGGGGGGTGGGGGTGGTGGGAGACATGAGTGGGGGCCTGGTGGAGGCTGCCCCTGGTGGCTGGGGGGTGGGGGTGGTGGGAGACATGAGTGGGGGCCTGGTGGAGGGTGCCCCTGGTGGCTGGGGGGTGGGGGTGGTGGGAGACATGAGTGGGGGCCTGGTGGGGGCTGCCCCTGCACTGCTGGTGGTTGGGGGTGGTGGGAGACATGAGTGGGGGCCTGGTGGAGGGTGCCCCTGCACTGCTGGGGGGTGGGGGTGGTGGGAGACATGAGTGGGGGCCTGGTGGTGGCTGCCCCTGCACTGCTGGGGGGTGGGGGTGGTGGGAGATATGAGTGGGGGCCTGGTGGGGGCTGCCCCTGCACTGCTGGGGGGTGGGGGTGGTGGGAGACATGAGTGGGGGCCTGGTGGAGGCTGCCCCTGCACTGCTGGGGGGTGGGGGTGGTGGGAGACATGAGTGGGGGCCTGGTGGAGGGTGCCCCTGGTGGCTGGGGGGTGGGGGTGGTGGGAGACATGAGTGGGGGCCTGGTGGAGGGTGCCCCTGGTGGCTGGGGGGTGGGGGTGGTGGGAGACATGAGTGGGGGCCTGGTGGAGGGTGCCCCTGGTGGCTGGGAGGTGGGGGTGGTGGGAGACATGAGTGGGGGCCTGGTGTGGGCTGCCCCTGCACTGCTGGTGGGTGGGGGTGGTGAGAGACATGAGTGGGGGCCTGATGGAGGGTGCCCCTGCACTGCTGGGGGGTGGGGGTGGTGGGAGTCATGAGTGGGGGCCTGGTGGAGGCTACCCCTGGTGGCTGGGGGGTGGGGGTGCAGGGGGACATGAGTGGGGGCCTGGTGGTGCTGCCCCTGCACTGCTGGGGGGTGGGGGTGGTGGGAGACATGAGTGTGGGCCTGGTGGAGGCTGCCCCTGTTGGCTGGGGGGTGGGGGTGGTGGGAGACATGAGTGGGGGCCTGGTGGAGGGTGCCCCTGGTGGCTGGGGGGTGGGGGTGGTGGGAGACATGAGTGGGGGCCTGGTGGAGGGTGCCCCTGGTGGCTGGGGGGTGGGGGTGGTGGGAGACATGAGTGGGGGCCTGGTGGAGGGGGCCCCTGGTGGCTGGGGGGTGGGGGTGGTGGGAGACGTGAGTGGGGGCCTGGTGGAGGGTGCCCCTCGTGGCTGGGGGGTGGGGGTGGTGGGAGACATGAGTGGGGGCCTGGTGGAGGCTGCCCCTGCACTGCTGGGTGGTGGGGGTGGTGGGAGACATGAGTGGGGGCCTGGCGGTGGCTGCCCCTGCACTGCTGGGGGGTGGGGGTGGTGGGAGACATGAGTGGGGGCCTGGTGGGAGGGTGCCCCTGGTGGCTGGGGGGTGGGGGTGGTGGGAGACATGAGTGGGGGCCTGGTGGAGGGTGCCCCTGCACTGCTGGGGGGTGGGGGTGGTGGGAGACATGAGTGGGGGCCTGGTGGAGGCTGCCCCTGGTGGCTGGGGGGTGGGGGTGCAGGGGGACATGAGTGGGGGCCTGGTGGTGCTGCCCCTGCACTGCTGGGGGTGGGGGTGGTGGGAGACATGAGTGGGGGCCTGGTGGAGGCTGCCCCTGGTGGCTGGGGGTGGGGGTGGTGGGAGACATGAGTGGGGGCCTGGTGGAGGGTGCCCCTGGTGGCTGGGGGGTGGGGGTGGTGGGAGACATGAGTGGGGGCCTGGTGGAGGGTGCCCCTGGTGGCTGGGGTGTGGGGGTGGTGGGAGACATGAGTGGGGGCCTGGTGGGGGCTGCCCCTGCACTGCTGGGGGGTGGGGGGGTGGTAGACATGAGTGGGGGCCTGGTGGGGGCTGCCCCTGCACTGCTGGGAGTGGGGGTGGTGGGAGACATGAGTGGGGGCCTGGTGGAGGGTGCCCCTGGTGGCTGGGGGGTGGGGGTGGTGGGAGACATGAGTGGGGGCCTGGTGGAGGGTGCCCCTGCACTGCTGGGGGGTGGGGGTGGTGGGAGACATGAGTGGGGGCCTGGTGGAGGCTGCCCCTGGTGGCTGGGGGGTGGGGGTGGTGGGAGACATGCATTGTTGATCAGTAGTGCAAGGTGACATGTGGGTTGGCTGGGGGGCATGCCCATGGTGGATGGGCTGCCTGCGGGACATGAGCAGGGGTGCAGGGTAGTCCCCCGTGGTGTGGGCTGCCTGCAGGGGCCGTGGAGGTTGTGGAGCGTACACCTTGGAGGACCCACACGGCCAATTCACGTGTAGTACTCCCCAGAACCCCTGAAATACACATACCCTGCTGAAATCGCGTGTGGAACTTCCCGCGCACCCCTGAAATACACGTACCCTGCTGAAATCGCGTGTGGAACTTCCCGCGCACCCCTGAAATACACGTACCCTGCTGAAATCGCGTGTGGAACTTCCCGCGCACCCCTGAAATACACGTACCCTGCTGAAATCGCGTGTGGAACTTCCCGCGCACCCCTGAAATGCACGTACCCTGCTCTAATCGCGTGTGGTACTTCCCGTGCACCCCTGAAATACACGTACCCTGCTGAAATCGCGTGTGGAACTTCCCGCGCACCCCTGAAATACACATACCCTGCTCGCACTGGGCCAATCGCGTGTGGAACTTCCCGCGCACCCCTGAAATCCACGTACCCTGCTGAAATCGCGTGTGGTACTTCCCGCGCACCCCTGGAATTCACATACCCTGCTGAAATCGCGTGTGGTACTTCCCGCGCACCCCTGAAATGCACGTACCCTGCTGAAATCGCGTGTGGAACTTCCCGCGCACCCATGTAATACACGTACCCTGCCGAAATCGCGTGTGAGACCTCCCGCGCACCCCGGTATACACGCACACGTATTTTTTTGTCAGCGGGTGTCCGTGTTTGTGGGTACCCCTTTGCACGTCATTTGTCCTGGAGGGCCACAGTATAGGACATTCTTCATGGCTGTATATAGGTGCTATTTGTTGGCGCACCTTTTGGCGCACATTTCTTCCAGGCGCAGAGACGCTACCGCCTGCTTTCTTGTGGCGGTCGTGTTTGTGCCTGTGCGCTGGTTTGAGCGTGCGCTTTTTTGCCCTATTCTATTCCATGAATACGTGTTGTAGGCGAGCGTGTGGGCGTTCCGCGCACTTGTACCCTGTACTTCCCCCGTGATGCCCACGTTTTGGCAAGTTGTTCCCCATTCCGAGTGTTACGCCCTGTGTTCCGCCTACTTTTGTTGCGTGTGCCGCGCTATGTGCGATTTTCGCTGTGGCCTGTGCAATTTTCGCTGTGACCTGGCGCACGCTGTTAGATGGCCTGTGCGCCAACGTGCGCCGCACACTTTTTTTTCGCACATCTGATGGTTTTCTCGCGCACGGCCTTCCATGAATCGATGTGCGCTGCTTTTCGTGCGATTTTCGCACTTGCACTGCGATTTTCGCTATTCCACTGCGATTCGCACGTTTTTGCCCACTTGCGCCGCGCTAATTATTCCATGAATCGGCCTGTAAGTCTCCTTCCAGTGGGAAGATAACGCATTTTCTTTCCTGTAACAGGTTTTTTTTCCTGAGCCAATGGACATGCAGATGATGGGTGTTTTATCATGTACAATAAATAATTTAGTACATCTACAAAGGACCTTTCTCAAGGACGTCATTTCACCAAAATGCCATGAGTAGTGGAAGTGGCATCACACGACACTTGACCTCTGATGACATCACAGGAAGTGATGTCATATGACCCTCCCCGAAGTGATATCACAGGAAGCGATGGAACACGACCTTTCACAACAGGAAGTGGCATCACATAGCATTGTTCCTAAGTAGACTACGAAAAATATGATTACGATATCACTATAATGTGTTATACATTTCATACAAGAATGGAACGCCATATGTATCATTAACACCAGTGTGCATAGACCCATATTACCAAATTACTGTGAATGCAAGCAGACGTCCGTGGCCAAATGATAATTATGTGTTATTATATAGTACTTAAGCTTAACTGCTTTATATAGAACAAATATACATACAATATCAGCCAACCTGTGTTGGTACTCATTTATCGACCTTTGAGTTGAGGTGTTGAAGAACAGACTAAATCAGTGACTCACACCCTGAAGTTTGCCTGAAAATAAACCTTTAATGAGTCTAGCAATTATTCTATAGAATTCCAGAAAGAAAAATGATTTGGTATTCCTATTCTTTATTATTTTTTCTCATTCAGGGTCACTGCTGAAAGTGCTAGACTTGTGGAACCCCTGTTCTTTTTCCTTTTTAAGAGGCGTGAACAAGAAAGCCTGCCACTCCAGAATCAAAGAGCCGCATGGTGCTGGCCACAGCCAAGGAGATTGCATTAAACCCCTAAATGACGTCCCTGTCCTCTCTTAGAAATGGAGGATTCCTTTCTGAATTTGTGTAACAGCGTACAGACAGACTCCGAAGGGAAAAAGAAGAGATAGCTGTCTAATACACTGCATTTGTTTAAGTCGGTCTCAACAACAAATAATACAATCTTGCCGATTGATAAAATAGGAGGGGAATGTCTGTCCAATGTTGTACATGGGTGTTTTAACAAGAGTCAGGTGAACAATGACTTTCAATCATTCCCCTATGGACGGCTGCATTACATATTGTAATGCAGTCTTTGGTTAAAATAAAAGAGGGTATAAAAAAGCTCTCAATGGTGGTAGAGCAGTGTTGCCCAACTCCAGGCCTTGAGGGCCAGATCAATGTCGGGTTTTTAGAACACCACTCATTAACATACATGACCTACATTTGCATACAATGATTCTAAATGTATGCACATATATTTTCATGAATATTAATGAGGGATATCCTGAAACCCGTCAGGATCTCAAGCCTCGAGGCCTGGAGTTTGACAACCCTGCGGTAGAGAATATAGAGGCTCATTGTGTGAAGCATATACATCATGAGGAGGTGAATTCAGAGGTTACTGCCTACTCTCTTGTAGAATGGCCAATTGATGTGGAAGCATGTGTGATTACCACTCTCTTGACCAGTGCACAGCCAATGAGGGTGTCTCCCTCTTTGACTTAGCCACATTGGGTGTCCCCCCTCCATGTGGTGAGTAGTCCATCCTAATTGTGGAGATTCACTGGGCTTCAGAAGTGGTTCAGTTGCCAAGGGAAACATGCAGGGGTAAGGAGGAAGCTAAACTCAAGACATTTCCTGCAAGCTCAAAACAAAAGGAGCCCAAACCCAGAGGTAAAACACGTAACTCACAAACATTTCTTAGGAATCTCGATATTGCAGCTAATGACATCATGGTAATACTAGGGGAGATGGTCTCTGAAGGGCCCAAAAGAAAAGTAAGCAACGAAGCAACAAAAATAAAGAAGAGAAGAAAAGCTGGCGCTCTGAAATAATTACCAGGGTGCTGGCAAATGCTACATTTAATGGGAATGCTCAATCTATCCTCTCTTATTTTATACGAGAATAGGAGCGGGATACATCATTGTTGGACAGACCTATGATGTCCCCCATTGTTGTTAATAGTCCCGAAAAGGATTCTGCTCCTTCAATGTAGGAAGATATAAATCAACTCGACCTAACTGATGAGTCAATCTCCAGTTGAAAAAAAAAATCAACATACAGGATATACTGGAGAAGATAAATGACATTCATAGGGAATTATCTCTGGTGGGGGTTGACAATAAAGTAAAGATGGGTTTTTTAACCAACCTCCCCAAAAGGTTAATTTCCTTGTGAACGTTAATCATCAAGCTCAAGTGCATCTTTAGAGAGCAACAACATTTGATTTTAAGCCGTCGTACTATATTCATACTATTTGCAATGGTGCCCACTTTGAGAGATTGGACCACGAATGAATCTATCTGAATTCGAAAATAATGTATAATCTCATTATAAAGGAAGGTATGTCTTTTCTACCCCTCTGCTTCCATATCTATCCATTTGAGCGTTGGTGTGATGGCCACACATGATTGTGATCCCAAAAATAGAGTGGTTGGTGGGAGACAAGTGTTACACCAAAATATAGTATCTGTGATTGACAACAATGGGACAAAGAAAGTTCAGTGGAGAGAATCAAGAGAAGAGGAGTCTGAGAAAACAAAGGACTGGAGCTTGTTATCAGCCTCATTAGATACAAAGACAGATTACGTGTTTCAGCATTTAAGCCTTTAACAGTGGAACCATGAAGATCCTGTGCTGTAACCTGTGAGGTTTTAACAGTCTTCTCTAATATAATTCTTCCCATGACAATGTTTGAACTTTGATATTTTCCGATTACAGGATTTTTGGTTCTGTGAAAAACCTATTCTTGATGGTTATACTATATTCTTAAAAACAGCAACTAACGGTTTAAAAGATAGGCCAGTGGGGGCTCTAATCACAGGAGTTACACTTGCAGCAGGTGGCTTCAAAATAAGTGAGTGATATACTGAGTGTGAGTCGATATTGGCTATAAGTTTGGAAGGGGGTAACAAGCACTTATTATTGGTTAAGATTGACTGGAATCCTGCCAGGGTGGCTATATGTTGGAGAATTGAGGTGGCCATAAACAACCTCTTGCTGGATTGGTATTCTGCTACAGCATCAAATTGGATAATCATTGGTGGAGATTTTAATTGTTGGTGTTCTGATAACAAGAGGTATGTTGGATAAAGATTACAGCTTTCCAACAAAAATAGCAAAGGGTAGTTCAGAGGACAAGTCTGGGTTAAGTGCATAGACATTTCTAATCTTCTTAAAGTCAACGGAAATGTGAACAGAGATATTCCATTTAAGACTACATGGAGACAGGGTTTGGCCCGCTCAATCTTGGATTATTATTTTGTCTCCTGGAAAGTGTGTCATCTGATGGGCTCTTTGCAGATAAAAGGATCCTCAAGGAGTGATCATGCCATGCTCATTTTGGAGGTCGGCTTAATGCCCTCCACTGTCCAATATGACCATTTTCATACTCACTTGGACAGTAATTCACATGGGTATAGTTTCAAATTATCACAAGGGAACTGGGAAATTCTTGCCAGAAGGGTTGAGAAATGGTTGGAAGATGAATATGAAATTTGAAGAGGGTCTCTCTGCAGACAATTATTCCACTATAATAGTTAATCTTCTGAGTTGTCCATCTGAAAGTGACAAGGACTTTTTCAGATTTGTATTTATAGTAGGCATACATTTAATTAAAAATGTTTTGTTAAAGAAAAAATATCTCACAAGAGAAATAAAAAAGTGTAAAGAGTATGGTAGTTTGGAAGCGGATGGTAAACATGAAAAGTTAAGCGAATGAAGCAAAGATATACAAACTGGTCCAAGTGTTACAGTCAATGCTCATCCACCATGATAGTTAAAAAATGTTCAAAACATTAGTCAAAAAGGATTTTAGGGAATTCAGAGATCTAATTAGAAATAAGGATACTTCTCGGACCATCTTGCGGTCAATCGCAATACCTGACGCAAGTTGATTATCCTACATGTTTCCAAATTTGGCTTTGACTCAATGATCCTGTGGGAGGTTAAGAGCATGGGTGTTGGTGTCTCCGCAGGGGTGTGGAGATCCCTCGCAAGTTCTGCTGCTGTGCGTCTGGAAGCCCTGCCCCCCTGCAACCACCAAATACTCCTCTTCCTCCCACAAGGTTGAAGCCCACAGGAGGTCAAGGCCGCGGGTGTTGGCATCCCGCTGTGGTGTTCGCAGCCACGGGGCCTGCCTGCATTGGATTGGACTGCTGGATAGGAAGGTGGTCCCTCACTCAAGGCAAGAGTAAGAGTGAGGTGAAAGTGAGCCTTATTGGTTGAGGGTTCGGGAGTGGGTGAAATTATCTGTGGCCTGTGTCCTGGAGGGAGCTTTGCCTCGCTTTGAACCTTGGATGTCAGCACTGCTATAAAGCCACATAATCGAAGTGGCAGAGTCCTAACCCACCTCCCCTTTTCCCCCTCTCCTTTTTTGCAAGCAGGCCACCCATTTCTTAGACCTACAAGAGCAGTCAACACCTGAGGCCAAATCTAATCATAAGATCTTGGTGGTAAAAAGGAAGCAGAGGAAGTGCCCACAGAACCAAGGTAGAGATGGTTCCCCTAAGATTGACACTGTAAGGGCCTTCGTTTCTGACATTGATATTGAACCTGCGCTTGGGGATTAAATCAGGGAGAAAACCAGCAGCACCTTTAACTTTACAGGGGGGCCATGCACCCTAATCAATGTGATTCACCAATCTTTGGGGCTGAACCCTGTTGCTTCAGGTGGGGAACTAATTGCCCAGGTGGCTATCGTGGGGGTGGGGAGGGTACTGAGTGATTGGCACAATCTAATGGTTGCAAGCACAGTAGGAGAAATTCAAATTAAGAACCAAGGAGAACTGTCCAACCATGAAAACACGTTTAGAATCGGAGGGGACCCAGGGATCACCATCAAAATGTTGACTAACAGAAATGTCGGGCTATCTGCAAGCCTCACCAAAATCCCCTTGGCTTCTGACTTATCTGTCTCCCCCAAGGGTTCTATTGTGCTTGCCTAGCCATGTATATCTGATTCGACCGACTTGAATATCGTAGGAGGGGAATCATTATCCCTACCAGTGGCGAACGTGGCCACATTGCTCCCTAAAGTTGGATGTCCAAGCTATAATACCCAGGAGTTACTGCCTCTTAAAATCTCCATTGTGAACACCTCGTTGGCCCCTGATTCTCACATCTGTGTTCAGTCCTATTTTAGATTACCTCCTGCCTACCCCTTTATTCCCTCCCTTGGCCCAAATGAACACGGAGATGGATGGAACACTTGAGGATAAGCTTTCTGCCAGTTCTACTTGCAGCACCTGGAGTGAGTACATGCTAGCCATGCACTCAGGGTCTAACCCCTTTCTTTGATTAACCCCATTTAGGGCCCCAAACCATAGTATCCAAGGGAACCAGTTCTCTACTAGCTCATTATCTAAGGAGGCCCAATGTGCCAGGGGCTGTAACTGTGAGCAGGTACTCTCCGAACTTGCAGTTATAAAAAAAGCTGTTACTAGTTTTGATTGAGGCCCAGGGGAGGGGAGAAGGGAGCTCACAAGCGGAGCCATCAAGCACTCCTCCTATCAACATGGGGCAGCTCCCCCAGAAGGTCAATGCCCCTAGCCTGCTGAATGTTCCCATGCTGACAAGGCAGCCCCAGGTCAAGCAACAGCCAGTGCTTAATATATCCAGGGAGCCCTCTTGGGCCCTCACTCTGTGTGTAGAGATTCAAGCACCGGGGGACCAGGCCTTAAACACACTGGGAATCAAATGCCCCAGAGAGAGGGTAACTAGGGAAAGCAGACATAATTTAAGGGAGTGCTCGTTTGTGCGCCCGCACCAAGGGGGGCCAAGAACTGGCACAGTATTCCTCTATGGGGTACCTAAATTGTCTGCCAGAGTGCACGAGTCAAGGGATGCTCTTTCTAATAAGTGCCTTCACTGGCTTCGTACAGTTGGGTACTGCGCTTTTGTGACAAGGGAAGCCATGGCAGGCTTTCTCAGAATGCTGAGTGAAGGTGACAACCCATATGATTCCATAAAATTAGTTTTTCGGGACGGGAGAGTAGCTAGGGAGGTCCTGGGAAGACTGGGGCACTATGGCCGAATTCACAACAGAGGGATTGCAATCAGCCCGCTTCCTTACCCAGGTGCTGCCGGGTTGCCTGTAACCACTCGAAACAACCATGTTTTATATGGTGCGAACCTTACCTCCCTGTGAATGAACCGAATTGGGACCTAATACGGCCATGGGCTTGTGGAATGGAGAAGGGTGCTATGGTTGTATTTGAAGGGATTTATTACACCCCTCCATCTTGTGCCCCATATGAGGGCTTTCAGTTATTTACTTTTTTCTTCCCTTGTCTCTATGTTCTTGTTGTCCCTTTCTTGAAATTATGTACTTTGGTAATATAAGTAAATACTGTGATAGGATGCACTTTGATGGTCTGATGGCCAAATAAAGTTATCTATGATGATGAATACATCATGAGTTTGACATTGATAAGTTTCTGGCATGGGGAGGAACATTCTCATATGAAGATTTAGTTGAGAGAATAATAAAATGTCAATCGTCAAGAGTCAGGGGTCTGGATGGATTAGCGAACTACATGATAAAAGGGAATCCTGACATTTGGGCCAGAATCCTTTATCTGCTATTTATGCAAATTTCCAAGGAAACTAGGCTTCCTGGGTCATGGTATAATAGCTATGTCATACCAATTCGTAAAAAGGGTGATATAAACCAACCAGGAAATTATAGACCCATTGCCTTATTGGATTCCTCTAGCAACGTGTTTGACTCCCTAGTGCTTGAAGATATTGAAGATTGGGTCAGTGTAACGGATTTAGGAAAGGAGTGGGTTGCTCCTTGAATGCCTTTTATAACAAATGTTAAAACACCAGACCGAGTGTCCACAAACCCTAAGGTATATATTGCATTCCTGGACCTGTAGTCCGCTTTTGATTGAATAGTGCTCAATATTTTAGGGAATACATTGTGGAATAAAGACATTCTTCCTGGTCTGTTGAAGATATTAAATGAACTGCCTTCAAATACAACTATACAGGTAAGGGTCCACATGAACAGAGCTTTGACTCGTAAGATATCTTCTGGTATAGGACTGAGACAGGGATGAGTGTTAGCTCCCTGTATCTTTAACCTTTATTTGAAGGCTCTAGAGGAGGAGTTATAAAGAATTTGAGCAGTCGCACCAAAGTTAGGTCACATGCATTGTCAGTTTATGGCATTTGTCGATGACATACTATTGTCACACTCAACACAAATTGGTTTACAAAGAGTATTTAGTTGTGTGGAAAAATATTTGGCAAACAACAATTTGATCATTAATGCAAATAAAATGGCTGTTATGACATTGAAGGCTACTAGGAAAATTGATAACTATTCCTGGTTTGTAAAGCAAGTAAAACTCCTGTCATGTAACCAAATCAGGTATCTCGGTTATAACATCTTGAGTGCAAGAAAAATCTCTTAATGTATTGAGGTGTCTTACATTGAAACTTCTGTCATTTTTGGCACAAATGAAAAGAATCAAGCAGACATTTTGAAGATTCTATCTCATCCCACCCAGAAACGTTTATGTACAAAAAGTGTTGCCATGTATAACATATACACTAGAAGCATGTGAACACACAAGTGAGGGGAAAACAACCAAGACTGAAGGGTTCATATGAAAGAAAATATTGAGTTTACCATCAAGTTCACCCTTGGTGGCATTAGAGTTGAACTAGGATTACAATAGATTGACTACATAATCGGGGAGAAAACATATGACAAGTGTAAAAAATACTGGTTTTGACATTGTATAAAATACTGGTTCCACCTGTGGACTGTTTTAAATGTTGAGAGAAGTATTGGCTGTTGAATCTTCCTGTGTACTCAATGAATTCTACAGGGAGTGTCAGGATCACTTAGAGGAAATATGTTCCGATATGTGGTTATTGACACTTAATCCTGGTAAAATCAAAAAGCAAGCAAACATTAAAGACTATGATTGGGTGAGACAAGTGGAAGAAGTAGATAAATATGTACTATTAGTAGACTTTACTAACATTTTAAGATCACGTATTACCCTACCAAAATATAAAGACTGTTTTCCTGATCCCTTCTGTTGCTTTATTTTTATGCAATTTAGATTAAATCAGTTTTGCCCCTTAGGCATTTGGGGCCAAGGAGGTGAATAGAAAAGGTCCAAAGAACATGTTGACTGTGTAAGGATAGAACAGCACTTGAGAATTGAAAATATCTGGTATTGGAATGTAGTGAAACGAAAGAACTATGCTTCTATAGTTTTGGGCCCTTTCTGTCAGATCTTAAAATCATAAACACTGAGGACCTTTGGTGTTGCTTGCTAAATGACTACCAAGTTAAAATAATATTTGCACTAATGCACTTAATTAAATATTGTTATAGTTTACTAGGGGATACCTGGCTAACTGATAGGTAGGCCCATTCACTGATTCACTGCCACTTATGGATTTGTTTCGTTCTTTTGACTGCACGTTTTAAAAGTAAATTGAGTGTATGAAATGATATGTAAGATTATTCGTATTGAAATGGTTTTGTAATTTTACAGTGTTTTGAACTGTTCTGTTTTTCTATGATGAATATAACGAATTTGTATAAAGGTTTATAATAAACCGAAATATAATAAAAAAAAAAAAAAATATATATATATATATATATATATATATATATATATATATATATTCAGTGAAAAAACTTTGTTAAAGGGACGTTATAGTTAAGTTGCGCTGCTAAAAACCAATTAAATTCAGTGAAAAAACTTTGTTAAAGGGACGTTATGGTTAAGTTGCGCTGCTAAAAACCTTTCAAATTCAGTGAAAAAACTTTGTTAAAGGGACGTTATGGTTAAGTTGCGCTGCTAAAAACCTATGAAATTCAATGAAAAAACTTTGTTAAAGGGACGTTATGGTTAAGTTGCGCTGCTAAAAACCAATCAAATTCAGTGGAAAAACTTTGTTAAAGGGACATTATGGTTAAGCAGGGGAGGGGGGGTTGCGCTTATTATTAACTCTCATTTTAAAACCTGGGAATGTAAGATTGACTCCATACTGGGCTCAGAACCTTTGAGGGTTAAAGTATCTATTAATGCAGAAACTACCTTGAATGTTGTGGTATTATACAGAGCATCTTCAACTGATCCCACGTTTGCTAGCCTTCTTGAAATCTAAAACTAAACTTCTTGTGGGCGATTTTAATTTATGCTTGGGTTGTGCTACTGATGTTCTAGCCAAGAACATGGTAACTATTCTTGACTCTCTCGAGATGTTGCAACATATTCAAGTCCCGACTCATATCAAGGGACATACTCTGGATTGGGTTTCCACCCTTAACCTTAATCTTGTTAATCAACAGGTGCTTGCATGCCCCTGGTCTGATAATTTCTGTATTCATTTCTCAATACAGACGGATTTCTATGAAAAGAAAGTGCCGCCTTCTAAAATATCTATTATCACCCGTAACCGCCGGAAGTTAAATCTTACACACATGGCGGATTGGGCTGTATCTCTTAACGAACAGATTAGCATCATGGAAAATCTTGATGAAATGTCCACCACCCTTTCCGAGGCGTTAGGATCTATTACAGAGAATTTAACACCATTGAAAAATAAATTAATACCTGCAGAGGTACAGAACACATGGTTTAGCAAAGAACTTCAGATACTTAAATCCAAGAAAAATAACCTTTTACATACTTGGTGAAAAAATCAATATGGCACGGACCTCATCGCGTATAAAAAAGCTGCTAAGGTCTATAAAATAGCGATCTACTCAGCCAAGAAGGCATCCTTTGACACCAGGATTATAGAGGCCAAATCAAATAGCAGAGAATTATTTAAAATCTTAAAAGAACAGGCTAAAACACCTAGATCCGCTCAAACAACTCTTAGGAAAGATGAGGCATGGTGTACGGAGATTCAATCCGCCTTATCTAACAAACTGGATAAAATAAGAGAGGGGATTGAGTTGAAGAAACTCAATCTATCGACCCAGGGTTTAGAAAATCAGCCCTTATCGCCTATCAAAAAACTGTAGAATCAAGCCGTGTTTAGCTTTCAGCCCATCTCAGAGCAAGACCTGTCTAAGGTAATCGCCAATTTAAAAAGTAAGAGCTGTAAAGGAGATCCCTGCTCCTCCATTATCATCAAATAGTGCTCCCCTGTTCTCATCCCAGCCTTAACCAAGTTTGTTAATGCCTCTCTTTTGGCGAATGAAGTTCCTGACAACATAAAAAAAGCATGGATCACTCCATTGTTAAAAAAACCTAATCTCTGCCCCCTTACTGCTTCCAACTATAGGTCCATTAACAACACTCCTTTCCTATTGAAGATCCTGGATAGAGTGGCCTATAATCAGATTGCCAGTTTTCTGGAACAAAACCAGATTTATCACAAATATCAATCAGGGTTTCATCTGAATCACAGCACTGAGACAGCCCTGTTGGCACTTAAAGATGGATAGCGGTCATATTTCACTCCTCATGATTTTAGATTTGTCGGCTGCCTTTGACCTGATGGACCATACCACACTGTCCACCAGGCTAAAGAAGTATGCCAATTTCTCGGATGAAGCAACAAATTGGGTCATCTCCTTCTTGAAGAATAGACAAAACAGAGTGGCCAGCGACATTGCCAAAGCAGAACCGACCGTTCTTACGTATGGGGTCCCTCAAGGAGCCTGCGTGTCGCCGTGTTTTTATAATATTTTCATGATTCCCTTTTTCCAGATGCTTGAGGAAGAGGGGATCACATTTGCTAATTATGCGGATGACACTCAATGTGTCATCCCCATTTCTGGATCCCATGCGGAAGACAAATTAAGAATTAATGAAATATACAAAAGAATTCAGGATTGGATGGTAGTGAATGGCCTAGCCATCAATAGTTCCAAAACTGAGCTCTTACTCACCGGTTCAGAGGCCAAATTAGATAAGCTAGGACCCAGCTATAAATCATTTCTCATAGATAGCTGCAATATTGAGGTCATGAGTAAGGTGAAAACACTCTGCATTTTCCTTGATAAAAATCTGAATATGAATGCAAAAGTAAATAATCTGGTCTCATCGGCTTCTTATTTTCTCAAATTGTTTCGCTGCCTTAGACCTTTTATATCAGAATCCAATGCCGAAACCCTGGCAAGAGCCAGAATTGGCTCCAAGATTGACTATTGTTGTCGTCTTCTGGTAGGGTTGCCACTATCGGATGTTCATTGGCTTCAGGTCATTCAGAATGGCGCAGTCAGGGTTGTGAAACGTCTATCTAGAAGAGACCATGTGTCGGAAGCCCGGCGCAGCCTACACTGGCTACCGGTGCAGGCTAGGATTGTGTTCAGGCTTCTCCTTATTACACACAAATGCATACATGGAGTCATGCCACTTTACTTGAAAGAACTAGTCTCAGTAAAAAATAACATCCGATCCCTTCGATCGGATGAAGCAAATACTTTAGCTATGCCACGCTTGAAAACTAAAAAATCCAGAGACTCAGCTTTCTGCTCGGCAGCTCCCCTTAAATGGAACTCGCTTGCAGCCACATTGAGGACCACTTCGTCCGTGGAAATTTTTAAAAAGGGGCTGAAAACCGCACTTTTTACATAAATTCTCTCCCCCGTAGGCCTGACCTGATCCGTGCATGATTATTGAATATGAGCCTGTCTTGGAGTTGGTTCCATTTTTTCTGTTCTCTGTATTGTTTGTGTGTTGTCATTTTAAGCGCCCTTAAGCCTTAGGGTACTTGGTGCGCTATATAAATGCTAAACATAAACATAATGTTCACGGACATGTTCGAAGAACAGTACCACTACCTAAAAACTCTGGGGGGGTATGTTTGATTGTTATATCATAACATAGGAACATTTAACAAATTCAAAAAGGAGCACACAAACACATTATATGTACTAATACATAAGAAATGTAACCCATATATACAACACACTAACCATTCATTTAAATGCACTATGGTCTAAAATGGAATATACCACAAGAAGATAAATTGGCTTCCAACATAATTACCTCACAAACACGACAGAACTGAGAACAAGAGCAGACCCACTGAGTACATAGGACATATTTTACCTGAAATAGTAAGTGTACTTAATTTTATTCATATATTTATAAACTCTCTGTATTAGATAAAAAAATATATTATCTTTTTTTTTTTCTCTCACAGAAATGTCTAGTACTCTGGAATGGATATAGGAGCATTTCCCACATGAAGAAATGTCACAAGATAGTGAAACTAATGGTAAACACAGAGCATACCAAAATAGAAAATACTTCAGAAAAACCTGTTATGGATAACACTTTTCACAGTATAGAAGAAAAATGGATTTATTGTTGACTAATTTTAATAATTTGAAAATTTTTGTGGAAGGTCATTTTAAACCAAAAACCTTGTACCATTGCCCCACATGTACTTGTCCCTCCTCACCATATCCCAGTCAATTATCCCCAAACCCTCTCCATAACCCATATGTTTTGATGAGACTTCCATCCATTCTTCACCTAATAACAATCATGTTGAAACCCCTAATTCTCCTGTTTTTGTTTCTGTTTGTGCCTCACCTTCTCTGTCATAAATTATTAATATATGTTAAATAAAGTTTAATTTTTATATTGTGTTGTAAATAGTTTTTTTTTTCTTTTTAAACAATGTAGGTGTCCGCGGACAGTGCAGGTGTTCTGAAATGTTCGTAAATAAACGAAAATGGAGGTGTCCTGAAGAACACTATACCTGTTCGTACTGTTCGCTAGCAAGATGAAACTATTCTAAGAACACACGCGGTGTCCTGAAATGTTCGTAAAAAAAAAAATTAAAGTGTCATTAAGAACACTATATGTGTCCGTAGTGTTCGCTATCAAGTTTAAACTGTTCTAAGAATACAATTGGTGTCCTGAAATGTTCGTACGTAAATGAAAATGGAGGTGCCCTGAAGAACACTATACCTGTTCGTAGTGTTCGCTAGCAAGTTCAAACTGTTCTAAGAACACACGCGGTGTCCCGAATTGTTTGTAATTAAACCAAAATGGAGGTGTCTTAAAGAACACTGTACCTGTCCGTACTGTTCGCTAGCAAGTTGAAACTGTCCTAAAAACACAATTGGTGTCCTGAAATGTTCGTACATAAACGAAATTGGACGTGTCCTGAAGAACACTATATCTGTCCTTACTGTTCGCTAGCAAGTTTAAACTGTTCTAAGAACACATGCAGTGTCCTGAAATGTTCGTTTCACATGTGACGCATTTTTCATTAGTTTAGGACCCGAACAGTGTCCGTAGAACATCAACGCGCATGCGCTAGCCAATCTCCGTGCATTTGGTGTCCTGTGGACATGCACTTCCTTCGCGGACTTGTTCGCGAACGGATCATATGACCGCGCGTGTTCGCGTGTTCTGAATGCGGACACTGTTCGTGTCCCCGAACAAATTAAAAGTACATTTTCAATGAATCCATAATATTTTTCAATAAAATCTCACCATGGCACAAGTTCCACATAGTAATCCTGAGTTTCTACATACCTTTTGAAACTTTTCAAACTTTTTTTTGTGTTCCCGTGGACCGCGCTCAAGCACCCCTATAAAAGACCACGCCCTAGAGCTTATTCTCATTGTGTTTCTGGCTATTCTTCAGAACACAGCGATTTTTGCTGCCACCTGCAGATTACACCATCATCGAGATGGCATCCCTGACTGCTGAAATGCCACCTGGTGCTGCACCTGCTTCAGCACCACCCCCACCCCCTCCACCACCACCACCTCCCCAAGGGCCTGAAGAGGGGAACAGGAGTGAGGATGCAGAGGAGGAAGAAGAGGATGATGAGAATGAGGTAGAGGAAATCCCTACTACCCGAACTAGGCGTGAGTCTTGGGTGTGGCGGTTATTTACCATTCATGGGAATGTTCCTAAGGCTCGTGCGAACCGTGTTGCCTGCAATGAGTGCAAAATGATACTCAGTCGCGGGAAGCACGGTAAGTACAGCTTTGGGACCACTACTATGAAGCAACACCTGAGGTCATTTCACTCTGGGGCTATTTGCAGGGTTGTACCTTGCGAAGAACGTAGCAGTTTGATTTCCTCTACTTCATCCTCTGTTTCTGATCCTGTCACCACAAGGACCACCTCTGTGGGACAGCGTCTTCCTCAAGCTGCCTCACAGGCCATACAGAATGCTGATGACCCTTACCTTTCGAGGGTCACAGTTGTATGTATGTACTGTGACACAGTACTCTGCAGGGGGGAGCGACTTCGTAGTGCTTTTGAGACTATCGTCTCAGAGCACGAGAAGATCTGCTCACTACCCAAATAAAACCCACTCTACATCTTCCTCTCTCAGCTCGCCCTTTCTTATCCCTGTGGTTGGTGTCCCCCCTTTACCTTCCTTTCCCCTCCTCTCCTAGTGTGTCGTGTATAAAAGACTAAAAAATACAAAATATCAAAAATCAAAAAAAAAATAAGACTCTTTTCAGAGCCGCCTTTCACAGTTAAAAAATAGAAGTGAAAATAAATGAAGCAGAGCCCTTTGTATATTTTACAAGTCCGCGGACAGTTTGCGAACATTTAAAAAATTGGGTTGCTACCCTATCACAAACATTGCCATTTTCTCTGGGAGGAAGTGGTGGCTCTGAAAAGAGCCTTTGGGAGGTGTTTGTAAGTCAAAAATTATAAATGCTTAACACCTACTTCAAAATGGATGTTGTAATTCCAAAAAAGGTCGCAATCCATTTTGTACATTTCTCAGAAAAATCTGATTGCCACCATAAGTAAGATGGACGCAATCTTTGCGAAAAATGTTTGTACTACGAAACAGAATATTTTCATTGTGAAAAGAAGACATGCCAAAATCTTTTAGAAAGGCACAAACAGCTTTATTAACATTGCGCCTTGCTTTTTCCATTTGTGGACCAAATGAAGAAGAACGAAGCCACATTTGTCTCTGCGCAATCCGTGAAGATATCACTTGAGTATTAGGAAACATGTCCATAACCTTACCAAGTCCTTCTGTCATAGCAAATTGCAAAGAAATTCCAGTCACATGTCCTAAACTGTTCCCTCCACAATGAATTACAATTATGTCTGGATGTTGCTCTGTCTCCAAAGTAGCACAGAGAGGTAGCAAAACCCACCACTTCATTCCACATACTCCATGCCAGTGTACTTCCACATGTGGGAATCCAAGATCTACAGCTACTCCACAGCTTTCTGCATGCACCTTCAACCAATATAACCATGAATCTCCCAAAATCCATACAATCTTTTTCCTAAAACACACAGACATAGCTATCTGTTGTTCTCTCAGCAAAAACAGTATATGAGAAACTCTCTTCTGGCACAACACACCCACTAAACTTTCCTGACCAATCCCTTTCAGTACTCATTCTCATTTGCATGACTTCTGAACCCAAAAATCCCCGGATGTAACTCCCGATGTCCGCGAACTACCGCCATGTCCGCGGACATATCGTAACATAAACAGCCCTTCTACCATTTCCACTTCACTCTCTCTGCCATTCCCTCATTGGATGTAGCTAAGAAGTCACATGACCTGCACCAATCACATTCAAGACCTCTACATCTAACTGCATCATCATAGATCAGCACTGCAAATGTACTGTGAATCTCTCTGAGTACAAGTGTCATATCATTGACAAGCACCATCTACCAGAAATACTGTACAAGTCTCCAAGATTTCTACTTGCAGCTCCATGCATATCCATATGCATGAACACAAACTTCAAGTATGCATATTTTCTGTACAGTAGATGAACACATTTTCAAACGGACTTTTAGCTTGTGTAATCTGTAAAATGAATTTACTGTATCACTTATAAACCTTTATACTATTTACTTTCTTTATACACACACACTCAAATCATGTTAAACTAACATTTTGTAAATGAAATATATAGACTACATATATTCAAACAAAATTGCATGCAAGCACAATCTATGTTTAAATATTTAAAAAAAATACTTATACAATTTCATATTTTTGTTTTTATTTATTTATTTACTTAATTACTTTAATTTAGACATGACATTGAGGTGCTATTACCTAGAACAGCTTAGTTACAGAAATAGTGGTATTCACTGGTGTATTATAAATTTCACAAGACATAGTAAAGATATTTTTTTTGCTACAGTCAGTCATTCAATACAATTTGTTCATTAAGAACATATCATATGTACTGAACTGATGCAATGTATCTTATGTAAATAAATTAGTTTAATGGTTTTAAAGAAGGCGCTGAGGATTTCAATTAAAAAAATCAATATCTAAATTAAAAACAGCGCTATATACAAACAAAGTTACCAATTTGAAGCTTTTACAATTGCAGTGAAGACCAGTCTCCTGAAAAGAAGCAGCCAAATTCGAAGAACAAAGAAGAACTAAGTTACCTGTTAATTTAAGAAAAAAAGTAAGTAGAATATCACCATAATATTTGTATTATTACTCAAACATACTGTAAAGTTAATACAAACTATTTCTGTGCCTAAAAATAGAGATTGTGTACCATTTTGTCGAAAAATCTCATATGTCTTAAACAGCGATTTACAGCCAGAATGGCCCACAAATTCCTATTTTTGGACACACAAATTACCCAACTGAACCGCTACAATTTTCATATTATAGAACAAACAACTGTTTTAATTGTATACATTAGATTTACTATTTGTACTTTTCCACACCACTAGCTTACTTTTTTTTGGTCATCTGGACCCCAGTTTAGTAACACATAAATTCAAGAATACCTATCCCTACTAGTTGTAGTTCCCAATGCACAATCACACACCATTACATACATCTTTATCATCTTACTCAAACACTCATGCACACATCACTCATACATTGCAGAACACCCCAACCCATACATTCTTTATTTTTTTCAACAGACCCTAAAGAATGCCTACGAAAAGTCAAGTCCGTAGAAAGCAACGCAAAAGTAGAGCAAATGAAAATAAAAGTGTCCAACATAAGCATCCATCTCTAGCAGAATTTGTAAAAAAAGTTGAAACAAAACAGTCATTTAGTGAAACACAAGAAGTTTCAAGTACAAAAACTTTGCCTCCTCTATCAAAATGTAAAACAAACCAAAAAACAATTAACAGAAAATCAGCTATCACTACAGATAAAACTACTTCTTTAAATTTTAATATAGTGCAAAGTAAGCATACCAAGAAACGTATTTTAGCCAAAATGTACTGTCACAAAGTCCTTCAAAATCTTATAAAAACAGGAGAGAAATCAGGTTCAATGCTTAAAACCTATCGTAGGAAAATAATCTTAGAAGCGTTGATGGACAGTGCAATTCTTCTCAAAAGAAAGTTATTTATTTTACTGTTAAACAAAATGAAACCACTAACAAAACTAATAACTAAATTACAAAAAAGACTTCTCAATAAGCGAAATGTCAACAGAAAGAAATTCTTAAGTATCTGCGGAGGTGAATGGAATCACACTACGAGCACAGAACCATATTTTTATGAAGAAGCGTACAAACAAAAGCAAACAAATACAATTGCATTACATAGCAGTGGTCGAGGTTATGAAAAAGTGAATAATACCAAAATGGAACAAGAAGTACTCCTTACAAAAATATGCCCTGAAAACTTAGAATTACCCCTCCATTCAACTGAATCAGAATATCTAGTGTACAAATGGCCATGCACGTCAATGTGTAACATTCCCAAACAATGTTTCAAATCTTTACGCCAATTCCTCAATAAATATGTAAACAGCAAAGACAAAATCAAAATTAAATTACTGCAAAATATGGATACCTGTCCAGTGTGCAAGTACACAGGACTACAAGGACATTCATTGGCCTGCATTACAGGACCTACTTGTAAAACCACTTTCCTTGATATCAAAAGGATATCAACACATCATTCAACTATAATAAATCTAGTCTATAAACTGTACTATGCTAAAAGTCCTGCTTTAGCACTAGCAAAGTTAAATAACACCCTTCTACATGGTACAGCGAAAGACCTACTTGAAGAAATTGACTATATCCAGAAAAAATATTTTGGAAGTGAAAGCCATTTACAGAATGAAATAGCTTTAAACCAATTAAGCAACAATTCTACACATGGCAACCTTTTGCTAAACATATACAAAAAAGAAATACTAACATTTTAAAGTACATCAGCTGAAGTACCAAACCATGTATGTGTATGTTGCCGTAGAACTTTTTATAAAAGTAACACAAAAACTGTAGACCTATCATACAAAATAGAAGACAATGAAGATTCTAAATGGTTTGAATTAGCTCTCTACCTTGTAGCAGAAAACAAATACGAAATAACTGAGCCCTTAATACTTTGCAGTTACTGCATTACAAAACTTGACAACAACCAAACTCCTTCACGTGCTATCACAAATAATTTGGAATTATACCCAGTACCAAAACCCCTACAACAACTTAATTTATATGAGAGCATCATAATTCAAACAGTACACCCATTTCAAGCAATAATACGCCTTCAACCAAAAACAGCAAAATTACCTCCCTCTGAATTGGTAAAAGGCATTCGTGGAAAAGTAGTTTATTTACCATTAGATCTAAAAGAAAATGTGCATACTCTAGGAGTGCAACGTCCAATGCAGCAATCTTTAATTATCTTAGTAAATGGAGTACCTACAAAAGACTAAAAAATATGGCAACAGCTGATAGATTTACATAAAGTTAGACAGTATCTTAAAGAGAATAATGAATATTACAAAGAAATTAATATTGAAGAAAACTTGAAAGATACAACTAAAATAATTCAAGAAACACAAGAAGCTGGTCAATTTGAGCTACTAGATCCTGCTACAATATCAAATACTTTAGATCATTATACAATTAATCCTTTGCACTCTAATGACACCGTAGAAGATGTACTGGAAACGGACCAAATGCGTCAAACAAAAGGATCGCCAATCAGCATATGGGAAAAAAGTATAGAAGCACGTTCTTTTCCTCTACTCTTTCCTACTGGCAAAGGAGGAAGGTATGATGATAGACCTATTCAAATATCAGCTTCAGAATACCGCTCATTACGGATGTATTCTGAAGATCCCAGATTTAGACAAAATGTGGAATACATATTCCACCTACTCTTTGAAAGTGAACTAGCAACTTTATGTTACGGAGTTGCACACATATTAAAATCAGAATCACACTTTCAAAATATGACAGCTACACAATTATTAGAAAAAGTGCAACAAAAGGATGAGGTTTTACAATCAAATATTACAAATCTATTAGCAAATATGCGTGGTACTAAAGAGTACTGGTTTTGACGTCATGGAGATGTACGTTGTATGATCAGAAACCTTGGCCCACCCACTTGGTTTGTTACATTAAGTTGTGCAGAATATGCATGGGAAGATTTACATGATTTCCTACGCATATCAAATAAAAACAAAACAAACATAGATATACTAACACCTGGAGAACTTTGTTCTTTGGATCCTGTTAATGTTTCAAGATATTTTCACCATCGATTCATTGCTATGCTACATTTTATTTGTAATAAAACTGTTCCTCCCCTTGGAGAAGTGCAACACTTCTTTTGGATAAAAGAATACCAAGCCAGAGGAGCACCACATATCCACATGCTTTTATGGATTAAAGATGCTCCTAAATTTGGTCAAGACTGTTTTACAGTTTATTGAAAAATATGTCACTTGTGAAATTCCATCAGAAGCCACAAATAGTGATCTTCATGCACAAATTTTACAATTTCAAAGACACAAATGTGGAAAATATTGTCGTCGCAAATACAAAAACAAAGGGAAATACTACACCAAATGCCGATTTGGTTTCCCTAGACCAGTTACAAATACAGGTCAAGTGAACAACCTCATTTCTTCAGTTAGACATAGTGTTAAAGGTAAGTCACCTAAAAATACATATTACATAAAAAGAAAAGAAGAACAAAAATATATCGATGATTATAATGCAATCATTGCCCACGTATGGAATGCAAACATAGAAGTGCAGTACATTGCAGACAATTCTACTGCAGTTGCACGAGATGTCACAGCATACTTAACTAAAGCAGAAAAGACAGAGCTCCAAGAACTCTGGAATGACCTGTCATCAGATAAAACAGTGTCTCAGAAATTATACAGCTTGGGCATAAAAATGCTCACCCATAGAGAATGTGGATCATATGAAGCAGCTGATCGTTTAAATGGTACTGCAATGTATGGTAAATCTGAAAATATAGTATGGCTAAGTCTTGGTCCAGCTAAATCTAGAAAAAGAGTTCTAAAATCATATGAAGATATAGAAACAATAGCCAAACGTGATCCCAACAGCCAAGACATTTTAAAAAACTATTTATTGGACACATACTACCCAAACAGAAGTAATACTTTGGAAAAAATGTGTCTATACCACATATCCCAAAACTACACATACAAAAATAATATGAAACCTGATGAAAAAAAGGTAAATATAGAGTGACAAACTGTGAAGGCAGCTTAGTTAAACTCACTAAAGCAAATGTAATTAATCATATCAAATTGTCATTAAAGACTCCTCAACATAAAGAAGTATATTACATGTCCCTGCTACAACTCTTCAAACCATGGAGAAAAGAAGAACATATACTAGATAACTATGACCCATATGAGGATGCTTTCAAAGCAAATGAAAGCACTATAACTGATGTAAACTTTACACAGTACAAAACAATGCTGCACAATGAACAGCAACACGAAGAAGAACTCCAAGCCCAACTAGATAAGGACACTCCTGACAGTAGTCAACCTTCTGTAACAGGAAGCCAAGAACCACTGGGAGAAGCACTAATAATAAATGAGGCAGAATTAGCTATGATAGAAGTAGAAAACACCATGTGTCAGTATGAAGATAAAGAAGACTTAACTATACTACAATCAAAACTAAACAATGAGCAACGTAGCATTTTTCAAGAAGTAACAAAACAAATTGCACATGGTGTAAAACATGAAAATAAAGAATGTTCCTGCCATAATTATAAACCTATACTACTGTACGTCAGTGGTGAAGCTGGTTCTGGTAAAACATTCCTAATCAAAATCATTAGTAAGTTCCTTCAACAATTGACAAACAACAAACTGTCAGCTGTTGTCACTGCCCCCAGAGGTTTAGCTGCCTACAACATAGGTGGTGTTACATTACACCGATTACTACTATTACCAGTAGAACACCAGAACAAATTAGACTATTACAAACTTTCTGCAGAAGCTGCAATGGAATTACGCAGAGTATTGAAACAAATGAAAATACTACTGATAGATGAAGTGAGCATGGTCTCCAACCTGATGTTAGCTTTGATTCACCTCAGATTACAAGAAGTACTCAAAACAGACTATGAAGAGCTCTTTGCAGGAAACACATTATTGTTTTTGGAGATCTGCTTCAATTAACACCAGTAAAAGGTGAGCCTATTTTTAAAACATTAGGACACAAACTCTGCCGTAAAACTGTTGGCAGCATTGGAAATGTCAACCTTTGGCAACATTTCCAATACATAGAATTAACAGAAAACATGCGGCAATCTGCAGATCTCACTTACGCCAACATTTTAAAAAGTATCAGAGTTGGTATACTTTCTAAAGAAGCAGAAGCAATATTGAAAACCTGGCACATTAATGCACTTTATGGCGATAATGCATATGCTACAGATGTTATGGAACAATTAGCCCACAAAAATGTCAATTGTATGGCCTTAATGCCAACTCTTGCAATCTGTTTCAAATTAAATGAAATCATGCTAAGTAAAGAAATGCAACCAATCATGGAAATTAGCGCCACAGACAAACTAGATGTACATGGTATGACACTACCCATGTGTGACCAAGCCACAACAAGACTAAATAGTTTAGAAAAATCAATCTCAAACACAGTAGGCTTAGAAAAGATATTAAAATTATCCTTAAATTGCAGAGTAATACTTAAACGTAACCTTGACGTGGACCAAGGACTAGTTAATGGAGCACTGGGTACAGTTGTTGGCTTTCAAACATACCCACGTGACAACAAAATTCAGTTTGTCAATATACTCTTTGACAAACTTTCAGAAGTAAAAAGGATAGGACGCTCAACAGCTAGATTCCTTCTCTTCAAAGATATGTATTTACGCAGAGAACAATTTTCTCTAACTCTTGCATACGCAGTCACGATTCATAAATCACAAGGTCTTACCCTAGACAAAGCAATGATAGATATTGGTAACACAGTCTTTAAAGAAGGCATGAGCTACGTAGCACTATCACGCTTACGTACACTTGACAGTCTATTTCCAATCAACTTTGATGCAAGTAAAATAAACGCTGATATTCCTTGCATTTTAGAATACAATAGACTTCGCTCACTATACAACCCCCACTTAAACACATATTCTGTTCCACAAAAAGTAAAATGTTATAAAAGAAAAATGAATCAAACAGAAATGCACAGTTTGTCACTGCAAATCCTCCAAAGAGAGTAAAAAAAACGAATACTTCATCAAGTACCACAAGCAAAAAAGAATCAATTAGGGAAAGTAAACCAGGTACTTCTTTAAAGAGGGAAGACAAACTCCAAAAAAAGCAGTTAGATACCAAACTACGTGGACCATTTCAATTCTCAAATATAGTTGGTGTAAGTTGCTTCACAAATGTAGCAATGAATATTCTATTTCAATTACCACCAATTGTTGACAACATTTACTTACACAGTACAGACCCATTGTGTTTGCAAATGGTAGTACTTCACAGAAATGCAGCATACAATCCTGACAACACGTATAGTGTTTATGGAATAAGACAACAATTGGACTACTGTGCTGGAATGGTGAAATTCACTATAAACTCACAGGAAGATCCACAAGAATTTCTAATGTACTTACTACAAGTACTGGAAAACAAAAACATACCTATAAATGAATTCTTTCAGATTTCATACATGTGGAAAAATACATGCACTCTCTGCAACAAAGTGACACAAGAAGAAACACCCAATGAAGGCTTCATATATATATCAATACCAAATTGTGAATCCATTCCATTTCACCGACTTATACACAATGCAAACCATGGTAGATTATGCTCTACCTGCAATTCAAATAATCGCTCCACATTAGTAATACAAACACATAGTAAATACATAATACTAATGTTTCTATGTTACAATGCAGATGGTACCAAAAACAACTGCAAGCTGACTGGATTCACACATGGTCAAATATCACTTGGTAAGAAAACCTTCACACAATAGTTATAATCTACCACGCAGGAGCCACAACCAATTCAGGGCACTACACTGCATGTATAAAAAAGAAATGTGGATGATTTGAATGTAATGATAGTACCATTACTCTAAAGCAGATATTACCAGCAAATCTTACAAACGCTTATTTGATGTTCTTAAAACCAAAATTTGATAACTAAACTGTATTTAAACCATAAGTAAACTTGTGTTAACAAAATATAAACTGTTAGAATACTCCAAAAGCTATCCAACTGCTCAAAGATTCTACAACAACTAATCAGATAAATGAATACCACTAAATTAGACCAAAAAATACACAGTTAGAATACGCCAATTGGTATCTAACTGTCTCAAAATTTAACAATATCCAAATAGATAAATCAATACCACTAAAATATATAAAAAAAATAGACAGTTAGAATACGCCAATTGGTATCTAACTGCTCCAAAATTTTATAATATCCAAACAAATAAATAATATGTTACTGCTCCAAAAAAATGCAACAAGCCAAAGTATAAAGCATTAGCCAGAAACAACAAGTGAACACTGAAAACAAACAAACAAATAAACTGTAGCATAACAGAAAATCCAACATGGATTTTTTTATCTCCCACAGACCCAATGATTTTAGCAACAAATACAGAAACTGAGCAAATTGCACATTACTCTGATTTGTAATCTACTAAATATGAGGGTCCAAAAAAAAAAAAGTATGTTGATTATACAATGTAATAAGTCATTACAAAATACTAATACTAACATGCTATTTTCTTTTATCACAGAAATTAACAAGAAATACATGTACTCCGGTTACTAGACCAAACAGTAAGTATACAATAATAAGGAGAACCATAGCAGCATATCACATCCATAGTATCTAATACCTTTGTTCCTTATACATTTGTTTTTCACCCAAAGTTATAAGCAAATATGAATGTGATATGCTGGGGTGGTTGTTGCCAGGGAATAGAGTCTTGGGTGCATGGCCAAATGACCATGCACCCAAGACTCTATGCCCTGGCAACAACCACCGCAGAATATCACATCCATAGAGTCAAACATTTAAACTATGTTCTATGGAAACTTTTAATGTCCGCGGACATTATGAGTGTTCTTAGAACACTTTCAACTTGCCAGCGAACAATACAGACAGCGTTTTCAGGACACCCCCTACGAACATTTCAGAACAATGCGATAGTTCTTAGAACACTTTCAACTTGACAACGAACAATACGGACAGTGTCCTCAGAACACCCCCATTTCGTTTATTTGCGAACATTTCAGGACACCATGAGTGTTCTAAGAACACGTTCAACTTGACAGAGAACAATACGAACAGCATCTTCAGGACACCCCCTACGAACATTTCAGAACAACGCGAGAGTTCTTAGAACACATTCAACTTGCCAGCGAACAATACGGACTACGCCTTCAGGACATCCCCTACGAACATTCCAGGACACCGCGAGTGTTCTTAGAAACGTCTTCAGAACACCCCCATTTTGTTTATTTGCGAACATTTCAGGACACCGCAAGTGTTCTTAGAACACATTCAACTTGACAGAGAACAATACGGACAGCGTCCTCAGGACACCCCCATTTTGTTTATTTGCAAACATTTCAGGACACTGCGAGTGTTCTTAGAAGCGTCTTCAGAACACCACCATCTTGTTTATTTGCGAACATTTCAGGACACCACGAGTGTTCATAGAACACATTCAACTTGACAAAGAACAATACGGACAGCGTCCTCAGGACACCCCCATTTTGTTTATTTGCGAACATTTCAGGACACCACGAGAGTTCTTAGAACACATTCAACTTGCCAGCCACAACCCCCCATTCATATTTGCGAACATTTCAGGACACAGCGAGTGTTCAACAACGTCTTCAGAACACCCCCATTTTGTGTATTTGCGAACATTTCAGGAAACCGCGAGTGTTCTTAGAACACATTCAACTTGACAAAGAACAATACGGACAGCATCCTCAGGACACCCCCTACGAACATTCCCCGGACACCGTGAGTGTTCTTAGAAACATCTTCAGAACACCCCCATTTTGTTTATTTGTGAACATTTCAGGACACCGCGAGTGTTCTTAGAACACATTCAACTTGCCAGCCACAACCCCCATTCATATTTGCGAACATTTCAGGACACAGCGAGTGTTCGACGACGTCTTCAGAACACCCCCATTTTGTGTATTTGTGAACATTTCAGGACACCGCGAGTGTTCTTAGAACACATTCAACTTGACAGAGAACAATACGGACAGCATCCTCAGGACACCCCCTACGAACATTCCCCGGACACCGCGAGTGTTCTTAGAAGCGTCTTCAGAACACTCCCATTTTGTTTATTTGTGAACATTTCAGGACACAGCGAGTGTTCTTAGAACACATTCAACTTGCCAGCCACAACCCCCATTCATATTTGCGAACATTTCAGGACACAGCGAGTGTTCAACAACGTCTTCAGAACACCCCCATTTTGTGTATTTGCGAACATTTGAGGACACCGCAAGTGTTCTTAGAACACATTCAACTTGACGGAGAACAATACGGACAGCGTCCTCAAGACACCCCCTACGAACATTCCCCGGACACCGCGAGTGTTCTTAGAAGCGTCTTCAGAACACCCCCATTTTGTTTATTTGCGAACATTTCAGGACACTGCGAGTGTTCTTAAAACACATTCAACGTGACAGAGAACAATACGGACAGCGTCCTCAGAACACCCCCATTTTGTTTATTTGCAAACATTTCAGGACACCGCAAGTGTTCTTAGAACACATTCAACTTGCCAGCCACAACCCCCCATTCATATTTGCGAACATTTCAGGACACAGCGAGTGTTCGACAACGTCTTCAGAACACCCCCATTTTGTGTATTTGCGAACATTTCAGGACACTGCGAGTGTTCTTAGAACACATTCAACTTGACAACGAACAATACGGACAGCGTCCTCAGGACACCCCCATTTTGTTTATTTGCGAACATTTCAGGACACCGCAAGTGTTCTTAGAACAGTTTCAGCTTGCTTGCGAACAAAAAGGACACATATTGAGTCCTCAGAACACCCCCATTCAGTTTATTTAGAACATTTCAGAACACCTGTGATGTCCGCAGACAAATCGAACACAACTTTCATCCTATCTCATACACTCCCAACCTCCCCAAACACTCCTACACAATACGGAAGTCCGCAAATCCAAGATGGCGGGCGCTACCGAAAATCTGACGCGCTTCACGCTCCACGCCGTCCAATCAGCGAACACGTTGCATGTCGCGGACATCACGCAAGCCGATTGGCCAATCAGGACACTGTCCGCGGAGCGAACAGGGAAGTGTGTCCGCGGACCGAACACAGATATCACTAATTTTTTTGGACCTATTTTTTAGGTCATTTTAAAAAAAACTACTGACGGATTTTGACCAAATATGCAAAAGCACGCTTTCGGGACCAAGCCGCTGCTCCTGGTCCAAATTTGGTGAAATCCGTCCAGCGGTTTGGGCTGTAGACGCAAGCAACAATTTTTTCCCATTGTCTATGGGAAAAAAAAGTTTTGGGACCCCCCTATAACTTTGCCCCCCTGGACAAATCCTCACCAAACTATGCAAAAAAATTCAGAGTGACCCAAATACTTTCTTTGCAAAGTTTGGTGAGGATTCGTCCAGGGAGAGCGAAGTTATAAGCCACCCAAAAAGTGCTCTTCCTATGGAAACACCAACTTAACCATAACTACATGGCCACAACCGTGGCCATGTAATATATATATGGGAGGAGACCATTTTAAAGGAAAGGGTGAAAGGGAATGTAATGAGAAGTGGAAAGTGGCTTGACATAGGCTATTAATGTGAATGTGCGGTGGTGTGATAAAATTTGACAAGAGTTTGGTTGTTGTTGCAACATTAGGGTGTGCAGGGGACGGGAGTGTTCCACAAGTTTGTGGACACCTGCTGTCTTCCCATTGTTAGACACAACCCAGTGTCAGGGTTGATATTCTCCCCTGCACCCCTCTAACTATCTTAACACCCCCTCAACACTGTCTTAAAAAAGGTGTGCTCCAGGCCGGACAGATTGCAGCTTTCGGTGGTGCACTACAAGCTAACTCCTGGTTCGAGGGTTAGGGGCAACTCCCCTTGAGGGTAGGGCGGGCAGGCTGAAACAGAACCTCACAGGTGGGATTGCACAGGGGTCAGGTCGGATGTGATAAAGAGAACATATATATAATGCTTACAAGTGGTAGTTTAATACTTCCTGATAATAGAATTGCAAATTTGGGAAAAATACAATCTGCCTTTACTGTGCTTATTGGTGTCTGGGTAAGAAGTCAGGTTTATTGCCCATCTCCTGTTATCATCTCGTTTATGTATCATACCAGGTTGTCTAATATTATTTCTCTCTGCAGCTGATCTGTGGGAGGAATTGGTGGTATGTGGTGGTCTCTCTTTGACTTTGTGGTAGTTGCAGAGCTTCCAGGATTGGGCGAAAAATACCCTGAGCTACATCGAGACTTGGGGTCCCCATTTTCCAGGCATTGCCATATTGAGTACTATCATGTTATAAGATGGCAAGAGCTGGTAAACAGCTTTATTTATTTGTTTTTACATTTGTAGCAGCGCACACAACCCTTGGGCATCAAGATGCTAGTTGCAGGTCAGAACAAAAGTGGGTAGCAGAAGATTAGGGAGACAGTCATAGTGCATTTTAAGTAAAATGTCATGTTTTCAGTTGTTTTCTGAATGAACAGTACGATTGGTCAGCTCGCAGAGCGATTGGGGCAAAGAGTTCCATGGTTTTGACCCTGATCAAAAAAGAAATGTGAATATATGCACAGGTGGGTGCTAAGTGGGAATCACATCACGTGGTGTTTAGAAGAAATAGTTTTGTGTTGCAGTATAGGATGTTTGTAACACTGTACTCGAAGAATGAATTATGATAATGAAGATGCTTCAATCATCGGATATAATGAACAGTGAAGAATTGTTTGCAATAATTGATTTATGAAGCTCTAATAATAAAATAAAAAAATATACCAATTAAGTTGAAAATGGTAAAAGGTGATAGGTCTGAAGAATGTTGCCTTAAGTGTTTTAAGGAATGACTTATAATAGCCATTGAAACAAAATTGTTGGGCCCACCTTTGTGAAAAAAGTTCATTGTTATGCAGCAGTGACAGGGAAGCTAGCACCCCCTACTCTGTTCTGGTGTAATCTTGGGACGATAACACGGTGAGAATAGATGGATTGTGTTGGTCTGGTAGAATGGGCTCTTTCTAATTTTTGAGAAAGTTAGGGTGATGCTGCTTTGGAAAGGCATTGGTGGGTGATCAGCAGTGATTTGAAGGTTATGCACTTGCTAGTGAACACTTCTTCTGGCCTCTGAGATGTGCTCACGTCTGGAAAAGTTTAGCGTGGCTCGGAGGCATTGTTTTGTATGAAGTTGCACATGGAGGTGCCTGTGAATAGTGAGTTGCAGTAGTCAAGTCTCGAGCCTATGATGGTACAGGCAATAGTAAGGCAACTGTCAGCAGAAAGGAATGGTCTGCATGCATTGAGAAGTTTTGTAGTGTGGGCAGCTGAAGAGGTGATGCGTCGACCTGTCGTGTCAGGCTGAGGGTAGCGTCTAGCTAAACCCCTAAGGTCTTCACTGCAGAGGAGACGGGAATGGTGGTACCGTCCATAGTAAAGGACTGGTATGGCGGGTCACGTTTGTTGAGAAGAGATTGTGAGCCGGTGAACAGAATTTCCGTTTTGTCATCGTTGAGACACAGGGATTGTGCAGCCATCCAAGATTGGATAGTTTGGTAGACTGATATCAGGGATGCAGAGTCTTTTGGGTAGATGCCAGTGAGGGGAAGGAGGATTTGTGTGTCGTCTGCATAGTTTGTAAAGGTGATACTGGCTGCATTCAGATGGTCAAAGAGTGACTTAGTATATATATTGTAAAAGGTGGTGGGGACACATGATCCTTGGGAAATGCCACAGGAGATGGGAGCCAGGATGGCTGAGGTGTTTTCAGCGAAGACTCTCATGGTTATTTAGCAAGGAAGGAACAAACACAGGGAGTTGCTTCTGGGAAGAAGTTATTGCTTCTGGGAAGAAGTTAGTCACTGAGGTGAGGTGCTGACAGAAGATTTTGTGGTAAACCATGGTTAAGGCAGCTGATAGGTTTAGGAGTAGTAGGAGGGTTGGTTTGCCTGCATCTTTGCTCTCATCAAGCTGTTTTTTAGATCGAGCCGTGCAGACTCGGTCCTGTGTTGTGGGCGGAAGCAAGACTGACGGCTGCTGAGTATATGGTTGTATTCGATGCAATGTTGAATCTGGTAATAGGCGACCCTGTCTAGGATCGTTAGGAGAAAGAGCACTGTGATGATTGGTCAGTAGTTGGAGGGTCAGATGGGTCCAAAAAAGTTTTTCCGAGGAGCGGTAGGACCCAGGCTTCCTTTAGGCTTGTAGGGGCAGAGGAGGAAGAGAAAGAGGCATTCATGATGGGTGTGAGGGCATCAGCACAATCCTTGATAATCGCAGCTGCACAAATGTCACCTTTACTGAGAGAAGGTTTGGAGCTTTTTAGAATAAGGGACATGTCATATGCAAAAGCAAAATCTGCTCTGTCTTTTTCAATGCTTGTTTTAACAGGTGTTCAGTGCAATTACCATATGAAAGGACATGACTTCTGTTTATTAACCAAGTGGCTGATGGCATACATGGTTAAGACAATATTATTATGTCAGGAAATTACTTTCCTTGTTTATGGCATCAATAAAGCCATTTCCTTTCAGAAAACTGCTCGGAATACAGAGAGCTAGATCCAAAGAGATCCCAAGGGGCATGTGTTTTGGGTGGTGAAGGGCATTTAGTGGGCAAGATGGTCATAGGGAACAGCATGATAATGCACGCTCAATGGGTGTGTAAATAACCAAACAAAATGCAGAGGCTGTGTGTTCCACCTCACATCCCATTTCTCGCCTATATTCACTAGCCATACCAATAGTTTCAGCTTAGAGGCAGCACTTTAAGCCCCACCTAATATTCCAGACAAAAGATAAGCACTGGACAAGATAGTGTATTTCATTTTACAAAATACATTTTGCATATTGACTGGAAAAAAAGTCCTATGTTTTAGAACACATGTCATGGTGCACCGCATGGCAATCATAATAAGTTAAAACAAGCTATTCCAACATACCTTAATACAGATAGCTTTGTTTACCCAGGCCTCAGGTCTACCGTGGTCTTCCAATTCTTTAAATTACGTGTTACAAAGGGCATCCTCCATGCTGTATTTAGACATTTTATTTGAGGAAACGTAAGTGTCCTATGTATTTCAGTGGCACTACCTACCTCCCAACACCAAATTCCCTCCAAAGACGTGTGTCCTTGGAAGATGAAGACATGTGTCATAGGAGCAAAAAGAGAGGATGGGGATCACAAATGGATATAGGGAGAGGGTATAGGAATTGCTAGAGGGTCAGAAATACAAGGAAGGAGTACAGGTTTCAAGAAGGAGAGTGAAGGAGGGAACACATAATTGTAGTTGTACAAAGAGAAGGACAGAGAGGAGGAGAATTAGAGAGTCCTACACTGGCAGTGGCAAAAGTGGGAGGAAGCAGAGTAATGAGACAAGAAAGGTGGTTCACAGGATCAGATAGGAAAAGGAGGGTATCCATTAATGGAAAAATTAAAATAGCAAGTGAGAAGGATGTAGGTCTGGAAAGTAAAAGAAGAGACTGAGGGAGGGATCTCAGAAGTATGCGTGCTGATGTATCACTACTTCTCGGATCATTCAACGACCTTGCTGATACATTAGACAATTCAGGGAGGGGCGCAATCTTCTTTTAAAAGAACCTCAGATACTCTATAGGGCACAATTGTGGATGAAAAGGGTTGCTATGGTTTGACTGAAAACAAATATTGAAGGGACACCCCTGAATGATGAGGGTTTACATGACCCAAATAGTGGATGGAGGTGGGTACTTCATGGACATACTTCACAAGGAGCCTGTGGGGAGGAATGAGGTGCGAGTGATGATACAGTGAAATTGCAATATGATACCAGACCCTTTGCTCGGCAAAATGGGGGGGGGCATCCTAGTGTGAGACCACCGAGCAAGCAAGGCAATTCAATACTTTAACCAGTTGCTGAATTTAAATCGTTACCCACTCACTTTCAAACACCTATGCCCTGACGGTGAACCACTAGATGTTCAGGAAACAACTCTATACATGGATCTTCCAATAAATCGAATAGAATATACAAAAAGTAAATTAGACTTATCCAACAGTTCTTGTTGACTTAAAGCCCAAGTCAACTAAACCCTTGACATTGGTCTGCTGAAACAAAGCAAATATGCCTCATAAACCCCTACAAAATTATTATATGTGGATCTAATCTCTCCCTCAGACGTATCAATCCCTTATCAATTACTCACCACTTATTCTGCGAACTTTTTCACCACATTCGCTGCCAATCAGACGGTCAACAAGGTGTAGCAACTACACACAGATTAATACCCTATTCTCTTGCCTATCAACACCTCACCCAACTCCAATGCCTTCACTGTTATAGCTTTAACACTTCTATTTAATGCTTTCACAGCCTCTGATTGTAAGTGACTTTACTCCCATTTAATCTTGGCCTTTTTCTTGGCCAGACTCATTTCTGAGTGAGTGATGTTTTTCTCTATGAACTTACAACTAAAACTGCACCATCCTAAGATGCTTCTTAACTGAGGCACAATTGTGAGGTTCTTTGATTTCAGTAATGGTTTCACCTTCTTATTCTTTCAGGTAAGGCCTTCAGCTGTGATTTTATGATACAGAAGGTTTACTCTGTCTCTGACCAATTGGTAAGCCTGTAGTAATCATGTAGAACCTGTTTTGTGGAAATGTTTAAGGACTTGACAGATCTATATAATGTGTTGTTACATGATCTTACTTAAGCAACAAACTGTGAAGGAGCGGGGGCGTGCCGGGTCAGGGTATTCCCACGGCTGGGGGAGTTAATTGTTATTAGCTTCCCTATATGTTTTACCGGGATGCTAACAGTTTTCTTTTTCAGGTTAAGAAATGGCATGTTTGCAAAACAAGATGGTTGCCATGGACAAGGGAGAAGGGACTAAGATATAGTCCCTTCTCCCTTTCCATGACAGCCAATACTGCAACGGGGATACATCGGCAACACTGAGTGTGCCTGGTGCCGGTGAGCGACAAGGAAGCCGCAGGTAAGCGGGGCCGTGATGGGTGAGGGATGTGGACATTGAGGGTGGGGGATGGGACACAGGAGAATACAGGGCACACTTACCTGCTGTTGTAGCAGGGAAGTTGGCAGGCTCACACTTCTGAGGATGCTGAGAACCGGGACTTTACCATGAGGTAAAGAGCCATTCCAAGCTTTCTGGTTGGCTATGAGGCCGCCTGACACTCCTGCCAGGGTGCTAAATCTGATTAATGAATCATCAGCATAGACTAAGTTTCCTCTTTCACCCAAGTTATGGACGATCTTATGTAAGAAGATATAACAATAATTTCCACACATATTATTGTACAATGTTGCTCCCCTCCCCAAGGTAAAGGTTACTTTTCACTGATGCTCATGAATCACAGGCATCATAGAATAATAATTTGTAAAATCAAGTGCTGAGTACACTTTCGATCCCTGGATTCATGCAATTCCTTGATAATTGTATAGACCTGATCTCCTGGGCCTCTCCGAACTCCTTTACTCAACTTTCTAAGCTAATAACTCCACAGGGACATTTGACAATATTAAAACTGTACTGGAATCATGCCGCTATATCTGATAACCAATTTCTTGAAGGGGTAGAGGAGATGCTAAACCTGACTTCTCAAGATAGCAACATCATCTCTATATTGATTATGGGGGATTTAAACATCCATAATCCCGGCTATCTAGGCATGGCACGAATGAGTGCAGAAACTAGATGGGCTACATTAATGGAAGAGCATAACTTCATAATGCTCAACGGGACTCTAAAAGGAGATATCCCTATGAGACCCACGTGGTCCCGGAACGAGCAATGTTGACCATAGACTACATCTACGTGGATAGAAATAGCTTTTTAAGAGCAAAAGAACTAGAAGTAATGCCACAAAAGAATAGTGATCATAGCTTGCTACTGCTGACTTGGGTCTCCCCATTTCTAGTCCCTAAAAGGGTAGCTATACTTTTGACTTAGAAGTAACAGGGGGTCAAAATAGATTTAGGTGGACCACTTCATCTTTGAATAAACTAAACTGCTACATAGACGAGGAATATATAACAGTAACCCATAGTCTCAGTGTCGTAGAAGCGTTGTATGTGACAGCCCTGTCTTTATTTAACTGTAGGTGGAAAATTGGATTTCAAGAATAAACACACTTTTGACTACGAAGTAAAGGAGAAAAGGGCCCAACTGAGAAAGAAACTAAGAGAACTACGCTTTCATGACGTAGGAGAGAGAGAAGTTAGATCTAAAAAGTATAAACAACAAGCTCATCTAGGGCACCAGGACCAGATGGTCTGACAAAGAATATAATGAAAGAGCACCCAGAAGAATGGACGGATTCCTCCTTCTTGGCAGAAGTCAGTAGTGGTACCCATATTTAAGAAGGGTGATCGAGAGAAGCTGGAAAATGATAGGCCAATTGCCCTCCTGGACGTCCCGGGGAAGATCTTTGCACGCCTGCTGCTCAGGGACATAATTGACTAAATCAAGCAAAGATCTCTGGGTGACAGGCAGCAATCGAGTTTTGTTCGGGGTTTGGGTACTTCGATTAACTTGCTAGCCCTGTCACAGATAAAGAAGCGAGTAATTCAGTCTGGACAAACAGTCTATATGGCTTTTATAGATTTTAATGTAGCATTTGATTCAGTGTCAAGGGAACTGTTATTTTCAAAACTAGCAAAGGCCAGCACATACTCTCAGATTGAATAAGGCTGGGCTTTTAACACAATCGATCAGGACCGAGAGAGGATTGAAGCAAGGATGTATATTGGGCCTGACGCTTTTTAATTATTTTATCTCAGACATTGGTAAGTTCTTGCCTGGTATTGTGGCAAACCCTCAAAAACTGGGAAACAGTTCTGTGCAGTGGCTGCTTTACGCAGACTATTTGGTCATTATTGATAAAACACAAGTTGTTCTCCAAAGATCTTTAAAACCATTGGAGCAATACCTAATTGCAAATCAACTTGCCATTAATGTTGAGAAGACAAACATTCTGGTATTAGACTCAAAACAATGTTCAAAGAAATGCCTGTTTAAATGGTTTTTATATAAGAAGCTCTTGCTGATAATAAATGAGTATCAATATTTGGGAATGAGCGTGAATAATGGTAATAGAGAGATACTGTACCTCTCAGATATAAAGAGAAAAATGGTGGGATCGGTGGCACAGGCAGCCGTTATACATAGGAGGTACGGTAAACTCTCTTGCAAACCTCTGGTGACGTTTCACAGACAGAAGGTAAGACCAATGATCATTTACAGAGCTGAGACCAAGATGACCGACTTTGTGCCAATGTGGAATAAAGAAGAAGGGCTGTTCTGGAGAAAAGTTCTGTCTCTGCCAGCATGTGTCCCAATACAAGTGATACGATTGGAGCTAGGTTTGCTATCCCTGGATATCTCATACAGATGGCAATTAATTAATTTGTATAGGAAATGTATAATCTGTAGCCCAGATCATAGATCTTTAGTTATAATGCTAGCCAAGTTACTGGGCTCAGCAGATGATCGGTCTCTGATGGCTTGGAAGCAAGCCTGCTTGGACATAATGGATACAGCAGACATCTTGATAGACCTTCTGATAGAAAATCCTAGCAGAGCTAAAACTAAATTGTGGCTTTATGATTGGAGGCTGACCTGGGAAGAATGTAATACGTACAAAATGTTAAAGAAAGGGCATTTCTATGTGAAATCATCACATAAACTCAAGGGTTACCTGACAAAGTTACCTTCTCCAAAGATAAGGCTGCTATTTTTAAGGTTACGTTTTAATCTTTGGCCCACGAAAGAAGTTCAAGGAGTTCGATCTAGAGCAACACAGGAAGAAAAATGCTGTTGATTCTGTAAAAATGTTAATGAAATGGAAACGCTGAAACATCTGGTGGTGCTATGTCCGAACCTATTGCCCCAGAGAAAACTGTTTTTACAAAGTATATTTGGAGATTTTACAGATTTAGCTGCATATGTTTTATAGAAATGATTTTTAGTGGACTGCGCCAGAAGGAGATTTTAGCAGTGATTAGATATTAGTTTTTCTTAGATATTTTGTGAAAGGAGTAGCAGTGAAAGCCAGGATTTATAGAGTGTTACAATCTTTTTACTATTTTTATGTCGGCTAGCACAGATGTATTATGTAATAATGGTATTGTTTTAACATTGATATATTATGTTTTGTAATGTTGAAAGGTTGAAATGTAAATTATTTTCAACTAAATCAATAAAGAAAAATATACCTTATTGTTGGTAAATTGCTTGCACTCTTTAGGAGTTGTTTTGTTGCTCTTACTGGGCACAGGATTATGTAGGCAAATTAGGATATCCTGTAGATAAATACTTATTCTCAGTTATACATATAGGTTTTTCCCCAGTTGCATTAAGGCATTGTTATGACTAGTATCACACATGACTCAAGGGGACCACATTAAAACCAATTGTGCAAACATGTATGACCATTCAATATTATATTGGCTTGTTGATAATTATACTTACTGTTTACAACTCTCTCAACTAAATCTAAGGCCAAAATGAAGATGGAATAGCACACTTTTATGAAATGCTTGGTCATGCATTCAGTTACCTGTACTTTGCAAGCATGACTGCCACCAAGGATGACTCAGGCCTTCATTCTTCAGGGCCAGTAACTTCAGTAATAATAACAACTAATATAACTGTGTTGAGATAACAGATGGAATCTGCATGCAGCACTATAAAATAACCTCATAGTATTGTTATTATCAACTGGAAGAACCATTCCAGTGGTCATACACCACCTGATGGAAGGGGAAGCTTTGGGCCATACTTGCCTGCGTTCTTCCCAGTGAGATTTGCATTGTTTGGCGAACAGGCAGACTGTGTGAATTCCTCCATGGAGCCAGTATTCTTAGCCTCTCACTTTCACACTCTTTCACTTGGTCACCAGTCACATTCTCTTTCAAAAATGTCCCGGTAGTACACCATACTCCTGGATCCTTCCTGTATAATTGCTTTGTTCCTGTCCAAACCAATACACAAACCATATCAATCGGAATACCCCAAGGTCCTTTGCCTACTTTGACCTTATCGTTGGCCCATTCCCTTTGTACATTTACTTGTTCAAACTCATTTTCGTCTCTTAGACAAATGACACTCAGATTCTGGTTCAGCCTCACAAAAACCCCAACTTTGTACCAATCAAGCGCCATAACTGAATGTCGGCACTCAGCGACTGGATATTTGACAAATACTTCAAAGACTGACAACAAAAAGATTCCCCTAAGTGTTTAATCCCCAGACTCTGCTCTATGCCCATAAATCCACTCTCCCTTGGAATTCCCCCTCTTCCTCACCTACAGCCACATTTTCTTTACATCCATCCACTTTCACTTCTCGCCTGTCCCTCAGGTTAAGCTAGTTATCATTTGCTGCTTTTTCCATCTCTGAACCCTAAAAAGACCACTCATTTAACAGATGGCCCCATAGAGTGGCTGTTATCAATGTCCTGATTTAATCTATATTGGATTAAAGCAACTCGGCCCAACAAAGACTTTCATCTGTCCTCATCCAAAGCCATCAAAGGACCTTAAAGCTTCAAGAAGAGTGGGCACGTTATACTGGTCCACTCCACTCTCCCATGCAACAACGTACAGACAGATGCTGCCTACTCGGTGTTCCTTCGTGTATTAATATCCTTACTAAAATCTGATTTCCTAAACATATTTGCCCTGAAGATTAATAATTGTGATTTCTGATTTATTAGTGTCACTTGTATTCATTATAGCTGTGCAATTAAAAACCATCAATCCACAATGTAACATATACATACAATATTATAATCTCAATTTTAGTGACTTCAATTACATCAACGTAATACGTAACATATACCTAAAACACTGTTTTAGAAAACTAAAATTTTATAGAGAAACGCATGGCACCTGTACCTAAAAGTGTTAAGCCTAGATATTACATCATTCAAATGAATTGAGATTCCTTCTGGGAATACGTGTTATCCTTATCTTTTGAATCCTCTCGTTTTGGCTTAACAGTCTATATAGGATGTTCCTTCCTGGGAGGAATGTTCCACTTTCCTGCCCATTGCCAAACATATTAGACCCAATCATTCGATATGCCACCTTAATCCTCCAGCTATCTATCCATAGGTTTCTTTGGCCCTCATTACAACCCCAGCATTAACCAATGGCGCTATTAGTGCCATGGTTAACGCCGGTAACTTAACGATTCCGCCATGGTGAAATGGGGAATTACCACCCCATTCCAAGGTTGGTGGGGCGGTAATTCCCCATTTACCATTGGCCCTTCCCCATTCCCATTTTTGCCCCATAGGGCTCAATGGGAAAGGGGAAGGCGGTAATTACCGTACCGCAAATTGCGGTACCGTAATTACCTTCAAGGTCCCTTTGCGGGTCCCTACCTTAACGGCTGGTCCAGACCAGCCGTTAAGGTCGGGAGCCGCAAAGGGACCTCGTAGTAAGGCGTTAAGGGCAGTGGTTGAAGTGTACGAAAAGATGTAGTGGAACTATGTTCCATACTGGCGCGCACCGCTCCCCACAGACCCCATCGCCACGCCTTCTCCCATGCACAATAAACCCCCCAAAAGGAAACGTCCTGTACAGTGCACTGAAAGGCCAAGTTTCAACTTCTTCCTACACTTTTATTTTAAAACGAAACTGTTCCAGAATGGTTTCTTTTTAAAATAAAAGTATAGGAACGGTAAAACTTAATTAAAATAAGTATAGGAGCACCGCTCCCGACCGCTCCCGCTCACTTCGACCACTGGTTAAGGGGTTAACGGCGCTGCAACCTTTTAAGGCGCCGTTAACCCCATAACGCCTGGGTCGTAATGACCCCCTTTACCTTCAAATTCCAGCAGTATTCTCCAGCTGGAATCATTGCTCTTCCACTGACAACATGCTCTTCATCCCTCTCTTCACCCCTTCATGCTCAGTAGGAGAAGCATGTGCTTTTCTTACCTCCCAGCTCCTGAGCTGCTGTCCCTTAGATTTGGGCCATTGCTGACCACCTTGCCTTCCACAGAGCTATAGGAAAACCTGGATCTTCCAGCAATAGTAATCCCACCCTCCCCCACCTTTGGGCCCAGCTCCAGATACAACCTGTGCAATGATTGTTTCACTTTACAAGTGCTTCTACTGATACTACTACCACTACTACTTCTACTGCTACTGCTACTATTACTACTACCACTACTACAATTACCTCTGCTACCACTACTATTACTACTACCACTACTACTATTACTACTACCACTACCGCTTCTACTACTACTATTTATAATACTACTACCACCACCACTATTACTACTACTACTACTATTTCTACTACCACTATCATTACTACTATTACTACTACCACCACCACTAATACTACTGTTACAACTACCACTGCCACTATTACTTCTACTACTACTACTGCTACTATCACTACTACCACTACTAGTATAACTACTACTACTATTACCACTACTACTACTACTACCACTACCAATTATAATGATACATTTAATTAAGCAATAAGCCCCGAGCCGTGGGGGCATTACCAAGTCAAGTAATGCCCCGGGGCCCATAGTTATAGGCCTGAGCAAAGACCGGGGTACTAATAGCATTTTTTCTGTTCTGTTTCAGAACAGAAAAGGAACAAAAAATTGCCGACCAGGAAAGGGAAAACAGAGCCCGTTTTCCCTTTCCATGGTGGCCATCTTGAGCAGACTCGCTGGGGACAGAAGTGTTTCCAGCACGTTTGCTCAGGAAAAAGGAGAAAAAATAAGGAAAAGAAAGTAAGTGGGGTTGGGAAGGTGGGGAGGGGGGTTGAAGAAAGAAAATATGTACATGAATCTCCGGCGGGACAATGACTGAGGGGCTGCCATGCGCTCTGCAGGGAACAAAGCCGGCAGAGGGATTCCCGGTCCGGTAAAGCCCTGGCGAAGGCCAATCAGAATGTTTGTTACATTCTGGTTGACCCTCGCCGGGTACTAATATTAATTAATATGCCTTCCATCTGGCGTGGGTCCTGTTTTCTCAGCTACTGGTCACTATTTTGTGGGTCTGTTTTATGTGACTTATTTTTTGCTCCACTTTCGACCGCTTCTCCTTTACTGCTTGGGAGGAGTCGCTGTTCAGTACTCCTTCTCATTGCATGGGGAACACCCCTCTGATGCCCATTTTAGCTTAAATCGAGATGCAAAACTGACCCTTTATGAGGTGGGGACAACAAATGTCTATGGGCCTCATTACACGGTAGGCGGTAACCATAGCGCTATTAGCGCCATGATTGCCGCTGGTATTTTACTGTGTCCGCCTTGGTGGATGGCGGAATTACCGCCCTACTCCAAGGTGAGCGGGGGCAGTAATTCCCCATTCACCAAGGCACTTCCCCATTCCCATTTTTGCCCCCATAGGGCATAATGGGAATGGGGAAGGAGCTAATTACGGTACTGCAAATTGCGGTACCGTAATTAGCACCGAGGTCCCTTTGCGGCACCCTACTTTAACGGCTGGTAAAACCAGCCGTTAAGGTCGGGTCCCGCAAAGGGAACTCGTAGTAAGGTGGAAAGGGTTTACCGCTACCGGTGCCCTTACCAGTACCAGTAAACCCTTACCGCCTAACGTGTAATGAGGCCCTATGTATGGTACTAACATGCTCCAGGGTACTAACACGCACACAGAGTGCGACAGAGTGCTGTGTCTGAAAACGCTGGCGGGAAGCTCCTCCTGATAGACGCCAGATGAACGCTATATTCCTCTAAATGATGCATAGGAATGCTACAGTGTTGTGAAGCCATACCCCTTGCCAGAGCCGTTCACTACTTAGCCAGCAGGCCACGGGCACCCGTGCACATGCATACTGAGTGCAACAGAATGAGTGTTGTGCCTGAAAATGCTGGCGGGAAGCTCCGCCTGAAAGACACCAGATTAACGCCATATTCCTCTACTAAATGGTACTTTGTTCCCATGGACTAACTAGTCAATTGACACTTGTTTTACTATTATACCGTACTCATATGCACTGTGCATCTCTTTTTCATCTGTAGAGGCATAGAAATGCTACAGTGTTGTGAAGCCATGCCCCTTGCCAGAGCTGGTCACTACTTAGCCAGATGGCCACGCATACCTGCGCACGTTCAAACGTCTGTGACAGAGTGCCGGTTGTGCCTGAAAATGCTGGCGGAAAGCTCCTCCTGATAGACGCCAGGTGAACGCTAGATTCCTCTACTAAATGGTGCTTTGTTCACATGCACTAACTAGAGGCAATTGTCACTTGTTTTACTATTATACATACTCATATGCACTGTGCATCTCTTTTTCATCTGTAGATGCATAGGAACGCTATAGTGTTGTGAACCCACGCGTAGTGCGACAGAGTGCCTGTTAGCCTGTTGGGCTGGGGTCGTGGCTCGTGGAGTGAGGTGTGCTGTTTGTGTTGTAACCGTGATATACAAACACAGGGTAATTCATAGAATTTCGCACAAAAGTGGCGCACGCGGCTGGCGCACAGTGTGCGCGTGCGAATGTCTGCGCCAGCCGCGTGCACTAAAATCGATATCCGCGCACAGCGTATTCATGGATTTTACCCTCCAAAACCAGCCGTGGCGCAGAGTGGCGCAGCGACCCTGCAGCAGCGCAGTTACGCCCCCAAGAACGCCCTCGCGCAAGGAAAAGCCATAAAAATTCCCAATTCAACGCAAAGGGCTGCGCTAACCCTGGACCAGTATACAGGGCTGGCAAACAACAAACCTCGAGCGGGGAACGTGTATTACAGGGGTGTGCAGGAAGTTCCACACTCGATTTCAGCAGGGTACATGTGTTTCGGGGGTGCGGGGAAATCTAACACGCAATTTCAGCAGGGTACGTGTATTACAGGGATGCGCGGGAAGTTCCACACGCGATTTCAGCAGGGTACGTGTATTTCTGGGGTGCGGGGAAGTTTTACATGCAATTTCAGCAGGGTACATGTATTACAGGGGTGCGGGGGAAGTTCCCCAAGCGATTTCAGCAGGGTACGTGTATTACTGGGGTGCGTGGGAAGTTCCACACGCGATTTCAGCAGGGTACATGTATTTCTGGGGTGCGGGGAAGTTTAACACGCAATTTCAGCAGGGTACGTGTATTTCTGGGGTGCACGGGAAGTTCTACACGCGATTCCAGCAGGATATGTGTATTACTGGGGTGCGGGCAAGTTTCACACACGATAGGCCCTGTGCGAGTGGGGTACGTGTATTTCGGGGTTGCAGGGGAGTCCTACACGTAAATTGGCAGTGTTGGTCCTCCCAGGTGTTCCCTCTACACCCTCCATGGCCCCTGCAGGCAGACCACACCACAGGGGACTACCCTGCACCCCGGTCATGTCCCACAGGCAGCCCATCCACCATAGGCATGCCCCCCCCAGCCAAGCCACATGTCACCTTGCACTAGTGATCACCAACGCATTACCCCCTTGCACCCCCACCCCACAGCAGTGCAGGGCACCTGCCAGCAGGCCCCCACTCATGTCCCTTTGCACCCCCACCTCCCAGCACTGAGGGGCACCAGCCAGCAGGCCCCCACTCATGTCCCCTTGCACACCCACCCCCCAGCAGTGGGAGGCACCTGCCAGCAGGCCCCCACTCATGTCCCCTTGCACCCCCACCCCCCAGTACTGAGGGGTACCTGCCAGCAGGCCCCCACTCATGTCCCCTTGCACACCCACCCCCCAGCAGTGCGGGCACCTGCCAGCAGGCCCCCACTCATGTCCCCTTGCACCCCCACCACTGAGGGGCACCTGCCAGCAGGCCCCCACTCATGTCCCCTTGCACACCCACCCCCCAGCAGTGCATGGCACCTGCCAGCAGGCCCCCACTCATGTCCCCTTGCACCCCCACCCCCCAGCAGTGCGGGGCACCTGCCAGCAGGCCCCCACTCATGTCCCACTCATGTCCCCTTGCACCCCCACCCCTCAGCAGGGCGAGGCACCTGACAGCAGGCCCCCACTCATGTCCCACTCCTGCCAGCAGGCCCCCACTCATGTCCCACTCATGTCCCTTTGCACCCCCACCCCCCAGCAGTGCGGGGCACCTGCCAGCAGGCCCCCACTCATGTCCCACTCATGTCCCCTTGCACCCCCAACCCCCAGCAGTGCAGGGCACCTGCCAGCAGGCCCCCACTCATGTCACACTCATGTCCCCTTGCACCCCCCCAGCAGGGCACCTGCCAGCAGGCCCCCACTCATGTCCCCTTGCACCCCCACCCCCAGCAGTGCAGGGCACCTGCCAGCAGGCCCCCACTCATGACCCCTTGCAACCCCACCCCCCAGCAGAGCGGGGCACCTGCCAGCAGGCCCCCCACTCATGTCCCACTCATGTCCCCTTGCACCCCCACCCCCCAGCAGTGCGGGGCACCTGCCAGCAGGCCCCCACTCATGTCCCACTCATGTCCCCTTGCACCCCCACCCCCCAGCAGTGCGGGGCACCTGCCAGCAGGCCCCCACTCATGTCCCCTTGCACCCCCACCCCCAGCAGTGCAGGGCACCTGCCAGCAGGCCCCCACTCATGTCTCCTTGCACCCCCAACCCCCAGAAGTGCGGGGAACCTGCCAGCAGGCCCCCACTCATGTCCCACTCATGTCCCCTTGCACCCCCACCCCGCAGCAGTGTGGGGCACCTGCCAGCAGGCCCCCACTCATGTCCCCTTGCACCCCCACGCCCCAGCAGTGCGGGCACCTGCCAGCAGGCCCCCACTCATGTCCCCTTGCCCCCAGGTCATGACGATCCTCAATCATGGCCCTTATGGCCAGCCTCCCCAGACCAAAGACCCTACCAAGTATTGCACCCACCCACATAGAAAAGGCAATTACATGATACAACCCCACTGGCAAGTATGTAAATGAACACATGTCCGTCACACACACACAATGGTTGCAAGTGAATGTGAAAACCCATATCATGACATGCATGAAACCAATGAGATAATACCACACATGGAAGTATGAAGAAAAACATGTATTAAAAGCAACATGAATGGAATTAAAATCAAACAAACAACAATGGGAATAAAAAAAAGAAAAGCCGCATGTCTGTAAAATAATGAAAAACAAGAAATCATAATCCAAAGGAAAGGTGTCCAAAGTCACAGTCCAACAAAGCAAAGCAAATCCAAGGGAAAACCATTGCTCAATGGGAAAACCAAAAAAAAAAGATGAATCCAATAGTGAACTATATACAGATGAACAATCCAGGGTCCATGATCCCAACTGAAGAAATGAAACCTATATAAAAAATACTACCTAATGAAAAACTATATATAAGAAACGTGGTGCATTGTCCAAGCGCAACCAACAAAAAGAAAAAACCAAAGGAAACCTAACACTATCTAACTATTTACAAGGGCAGCGGGCAAGTCCAACGGCTCACGTGTTGATGTCCCGGGCCATGGCATCATCGAACTCCTGCTCGATGTCCCGGAGGCGGTCCTCTTCCATGGCCCCGAGGGTTCGCAGGGACAATGACATCTGGAACTCCAGGTCCCTGCGAATGGCCTCGAGGCACTTGACCCGCCTCAGGGCCCTACGCATGGAGTTCTCCGCCCTGACCATCGTTAGCTGTGCCTCTTCCGCCCGCTGTCGCTCCGCATCTATCGCATGGCCCAACCGCTGCCACACGGAAGACAATCCCGTCCAGGGTCCTCCTGCCCTCCGGCCGATGCCTGCCCCTCCGATGATGAAGGCCCCGAGCCATCATGGCTCCCACCTTGTTGTTGATGCTGCTGTGACGCTGCCTGTGCCCTGGCTCCTGCTGCCTGCATGTCCTCCTCCAGCTGGGGTGCAGTTGTTGAGGTGGCCACCCCTGCTGGAAGTCCGACTCCCTTGACTGTGGCAGGGATGTGTCCTCCACCAGCCTGGCCGCAGGGTCAGTGGCAGCTCCACAGGGCACCCAGGTGACACATGGGTGGGAAGATGGCACGGAGGACGACTGGCGCATAGGGGGTTCAGTTGAGGAGGGGGTCGGAACAAGGTCCAGAAAACGGAGGAATCCGGCCCTGGTGAGCTGTCCCAGTGGGTCAACGCAGTCAATGAGCTATGCGAGAAGATGTGCACTCTCCTCATGAAAAGACTGCAGGCCAGCTCGCATGGCACGTTGACGCAACGCCACCCCACCCAGGACAGGCTCAACCCGGTGCCGGATAGCCACATCCGCAGGGAGAGGAAGGCCGGTTGGTGTAAGCCAATCCCCTCCCTGAGAACGGGTCTGGACGTAGGTATCCCTGCTGGTGCAAGATGATGCAGTCACATGATCGGGGACAGGATTACACACAGGCACCTCTGCGGCGGCCTGTGCTGCCTCCTGTCCCTGCCCCTGCACTGCACCACTAGCACCAGTGGAATACCCACCTCCAGACCCTGTCTCTGTCCCTTGCATGGCCTCCTCCTCCACCAAACCCCCCACCAACCTGGATGACTCCGTGTCATCTTCCTCCGTCGGGCCCTGTGCCCCTTCGGCTGCCGAGGAGTCCAACTCCAACCTCCGCCTCTTGGACCTCCCCTCGGCAGCTGCGACCTGGGACGCGGCACCGGACTCCTCACTCCCCGACGAGATGACAACCTGGGAGGGGAGCCTGGCCTTGCGTCTCCGGCTGGCGGTGCGATCCCTGCCGCTGTGCTCCACAGCACCTTCTCCGCCCTCTTCATCAGTTGACGCTGCAGACAGGGAGAGATAGGAGACAGGCATCAGGGCACTGTACAATGGACTCGTACGCACATGACAGTTGTACATGAGTGGCATTGTCAAACCTTAGACATGGCATCACAATCCCCAACACACATGTCATTGCAACTCACACACATGAGCTATTCCACAGCCATATCGCAACAGCCAGAACCATCCATACACATACAACAGCATGAGCAGCCAAAGGTGAGCCAGACATCACATGAAACACAGGGAGTGCACTAGACATGCACACACACCACCACAATTACATGCATGTGTACACCTCTGCCAACAGTCGCAGTGTTGAGATTGGCATCCATGTCACATCTGGCAAGAAGTCTTCTACATATCAGTCTCACATGCATCCATGTTGCATCACTGTTGCACCCATGTCAAATACACACACATGCACATGTACACGGTGCAGATACATGCAGCTGGAACCAACATCCATGTGTGACACCACAACCATGCCAATTTACATACACAGTAATCCAAACACGTGTGCTCACACATCTGCATTTGGCCTGCATGCTTACCCACAAATACCCCATCCATGTGTCTCACACATGAAAGGACTTGCATGTGTCAGCCTCACAGCCCTGTACATACACATCCATACATGGCCCTACAAAACCACATGTACAACCTGCACACTACTGGCACACCACCACACGCACAGCTTCCAATCAGTATGCATGTACACTTACCGCTCGACTCCAGACGGGTCTGCCTCTCAAGGACCTGGACGTGGAGCGCTGGGCATATGCGTTCCAGGACCCTCATCTGATGTTCCGACAGGTGGCCCTGGCGCCCCTTAGCATCCGCTGCCTTCAAGAGGCGCCGGGCCTTGTTGAGGGTCCTGGACCTGAAGTCCTCCCAGCGCTTCTTGACATGTTGGAAGTCACGGACTGCCACCCCCTCCGCGTTGATCGCAGTCACGATGTCCGTCCAGATCCGAGTCCGTCCTTCCTTGTCGGCAGCCGACCTTCCGAAGAGGGCATCATACTGCCCCAGGACTTGCTCCACCAGGACACCAACTTCGGTGGCAGTGAAGCTGGTGGTCCTCTGCCTCTCTGGCTGGGGGTTGCCAGTGGTGCCAGATGGTGCCAGATGGTGTAGTGCCCGACATGGCAACCCCAGAGGCAGGTGTGGGTGGGCAACTGGGTCCTGGGGCTGGGCTGTGGAGCGATGGAATAGCAGTCGGGAGTCTTCAGTTCCAGCAGGGGTGGTCACAGCAACAGCACCCTGGGCTGACGTGCAGGCAGCAAATGGCAGGGCACGTGGGCAGCAGGCAATCAGGCAGCAGCAGATGGCAGGTGGGAGCATGCTCGGGGCTCTGGGGGGCAGTAATGTGGTCTTCCGTGTACAAACGCGTGGCCAGCTTGATACGGAGTGATTTGGCACGTGAAAATCTTGCGCGTCAGCGTGTAATTCAAGCAAAGGCCCTTAGCGCGTATGCATGTCAGCACGCATACGCGATTTCATTAGACCAAAGGCCCTTAGCACGTAAGCGCGTCTGTGACGTGTGCCGTGGGTGTTTCCCTGAACCCGGGTGCATGTTACACGTCCAAGAACTGCACGTCCGAGTGTCAGCTCATGTAATTGGATGATAGGGCCTTAGCGCGTATACGCGGAAGTGACGTTGGACGTGTGGGCCGGTCCAAAAGGTACGTATAGGACGTCATTTCCTTGTACGTGCTTTTCGTGGAGAGCGAGTGGGTGAATTCTGTACTTCTTGTCGGTTCACACGCGATTTACTTCACAGCGTTTCTAGTTCGTACTCCCTGTTACCTCTGACAGCTTTTTTCTGATTTTCTGTTGGGCCTGTTTCCTCAAACAGCGTTCACTTCTTCTTTTGTCCTGTCTCATCAGACAGCGTACAATTATTCTTTTGGCGGGGGTGTTGCCAACGCGCACACGTGCGTATTTTTCATGCTCTTTTTACAGGCAGCTGGTGAGTCGCGCACGTATTTACCAACTGTGTGTCGCGTACCCCTTCAGAGGTCATTGTAGGCTGCGTGTAACACGCGTACGTTCATTTTTGTGTTTCTGGGTGCCACAGCATAGTGCAGGTTCATTTTTCCACGCACGTGGTCTACGAGGGGTTGTGTGCACGCTATTTTCTGTTTTTGGGGTGCCTGTGCGTTGCGTGACCCGTCATCTTTCCCCAGGGGTCACATACAGCCTTGTTAGAGCTCTGGGGTATGAATTCCATCTAGTACCCTACCCCTTTGACCCCCAATTGCCCAGGACAATAGTTTACTGCAACTCCCATATGCACAACAACATCAGTGCCATGGTTGGGAGGCGACCAAGCAGTAAGGGTGGCAAAGGTGGCCGAGCCTCAAGAGATGGGCGTGGTGGACGCGGTAGGGGAAGTGGCCGGGATTTGCAGGGTACCCCTAGCCCCCCATGTGTGGAGGACCAGTCAGGGACACCCATGCCCCCCCATGGTTGAGGGAAACGTGGCTGACACCATCTCTGCTCAGCCCTTGTTGGACTGGTCCATTGTGGCACCTGACCTGGCACAGGGTGACTCCCAGGCTGACTTCCAAGTCACCAAGTCTAGGCCACGTGTGGCAGTGCAAGTTGGTGTCACCAGGCCACATGGATCAGGGGCAGCTATGTCATCTGCTGCCCCGAGTAGGCAGGGTGGGGAGGCTGCAGGGGCAGCTCCAGCTCCATCCACCCCAGCTCTGACTCTCCCAGCCAGGGCAGTGTTGGTCCCAGTCCATCTTGCTAACGTTCCCCCTGACTACGTCACACTTCAGCCAATGCCTGCACCAAGTCCCATGCTCAGTGTGCATTCCCACACTCCAACTACCCAGTCCACAGGTGCTCCTGTCCCTAGTGGCCAGAGCGGCATAGGCCACTCAGGATCCCCACCACCTTCCAAAAGAAAGAGGAAGAGTGCTTGTCCAGTACAGGCTGATACCCCAGACACGGCTACGCAGTCGGCACGCCAAGGAAGCCTAGCTTCAATGATGCCGAACGTGATGCACGTGTGCAGTATGTGTCCGCACATGACAGCGAAATGTTGATCACTTCAGGGTGCAAGACCACTCCTGCTTGGCGTCAGGCACACTGGCAGACCGTCACGGACATCATAAGTTCCCTTGGATTTGTGAGGCGCACAGCTGGTGAGTGCTACAAGCGCTGGAATTACCTTAAGCGCAGGGCAAAGAAAAAGCTAGCCTCAAGTCATGCCGCTACTCTGGTGACTGGAGGTGGGTCTCCACAAGAGGACATTGAACTCACTGTACATGAGTCTGTTGCTGGGACCTACGTCACAGAGGAACAGATCCAAGGTGTGGGAGAACTGCCAGATTACGAGGCATTGTCCGGTGAGTGCACATGCATGTGTGTGTGATCCATGTGTATGTTGTGTGTGTGAGGGGTTCTGATTGAGTGCCAGGTGAGGGTGTCTGTGCCTGAGTGGTTTGGGTCACCCATGTGCTTCATCCAAAACATTCTGCGCCCCTGTATTTGGGTATTACAGTATCCCTTCTGCCCACAGTAGACATTTTGTGCTACATCACGCCAGTTGCCCTTGAAGTGGCATCTTGCAACAACATTGTTCCATATTTTTCAGTGTTCATTCAGGCTGATTGTTTCAATTCCCACACTTTCACTACGCATTTCTCAGCCCTGTTGTCAAACAATATGTGACATGCCTATGGTACATGCCATCTGTGTGATGGCATGTGTCATGTATGTGGATTGTACATGCCTCTCACAGGCCAATGTGTGATGGCACAGCTAGACAGCTGGTGTCATCAGTGTCTGACATTTTCCTCCCCTTCAAACTCAGTGACAGTGCATGCATGGGAGGGTTATAGTCATGTGGGACATGTGTCAATCAAGTACTGGTTCTGTAGCTTGTCAGGCCTAATTGTGTGCCATGGTGCTAATGCCTGTTTCCATTTTTTGTCTTTCATGTTTTGACGCACTTGATGCTGTTGAGGGTGAGGAGATGGTGCAGACCCAGGATGGATCTCAGGCACGACCGGGCACCAGTGGGGGACGGGGTGTGGTGGTGGGTGAGAACCCACTCTTGCTGCAGACCGTTCTCTCACTGGGGTGTCTCTGGGTGCACCTCCCCAGACCTCTATTCAGGTGTTGATTCGGATGATTAGACCTATGTGGCTTCGCCGGTAGGTGTTTCTGGAAGGGATTCTGTTCTGTACGACCCACCTGCACCAGGGGTACAGCCCACTATGGGGATGTCAGTGTTGGTAGGTCCGCCTTTGGTGGTTACGGATGCAGGGCCACACTCCGCAACATCTGATCCTGTTCCTGGGCCAGCAGATCAGAGGGGGAATGCAGTCCTGCAGCCTCAGGCAGTGCCGACACAGCAAGGCACAGTTCGCCTTGCCCCAGACAGGTGTGGTGCCCGCCGACGCGGTGTCTGTACGCCACCAGGCAATACCGCATGGGAGCAATCCATATACGGTATGGCAAACCAACAGGCAGCATCATCTGAGATGATGGCTCAAGCAATGGAGAGGGTGGCCACTTCCATTGTCCCCCCAGAAAGGCAGATGGAGCAACTACAGCAGGCAACAGACTCCATTTGCCAATCACTGAGGGAGGACATGTTGGCGTCCAACATGGACAGACGGGCGGCCCTGGACACTCTGCGGGAAGTCATTTCTTTAGAGTCCCAGGGCCAGAGGGAAGCCCTGAGGTTAGAAGTCCATCACCGCAGGCAGACTCTTGTGGACCTTGAGGCTTCCACTGTCATGAGGACAGAACAGCTGCTGGAGCGGGTCACACGTACGCTCTCAGCAAAGATGCAGGCAACTCGGGAGGAGGTCCGGGCATCACGTCAGGTGGTGCATGGGGATCTCCGCACCATATTCCTCCAGAACGAGACCTTCCACTCCCGCATGCTTGCTGCCATGGAGGACCAGACTAGGGATTTGCGTGGGCTGCCTCCCATAGCACCACCACCTCCTGTGGCGGCAGCAGCACTGAGTGATGAGAGCGACCACAGCGATTCAGAATCTCTCACGATAGCGTAGCCGTGCAGGCCATGAGCCCATAGAGGTGTTTATTTTTCGCAACATCCACACAGGTGTCTGTTGGTGTGCACCCTGTCCTCAGACCTCCTGGGTGGCCTCCTCCACCCCCCCGGGCCCCACATGGCCATTTTTGATTTTTGAGTTTTGGTTTTTGATTTTTTTGTTACAGTGTGTTGCCTTGTGTGGCTCCCGTGGGCATCCACTGTATTCCGGCTGGGCACATCAGGCTTGTCCTGAGTTTGGGATAGATGCTTGGGTTCGTGAGACACACACCCCTCCTGCTTCCCGTTTCCATGGGCTTGCAAAGGGTGTGCCCAAGTGACAGTGACTTACACAGTGACGTTGGACTCCCATGACATGTGTGGGCAGTCTGTAGTCAATACTGTGTATACATTCCTAGTGCATTTTGTTGTTGTATTGTACACTGCATGGTGTTTTGATGTGTGCTTGTGCATCCATGTCTCCCTCCTAATTTGCAGGTTCATTCCTCATGTCTTCACCAGGCCGTCTACTTTGGAGATGGAGTTCATGTTGTAAGCAGTGCACTTCCAGATTTGCGTGGCACCAACACTGTACAGTTGGAAGTGGTTGATGTGCTAGCGTCACCAGGTTGTAAGACTACGTATCCTTTCACTTAGTACTGTCATGTGAATGCTATGTTTGTGGTTGGGTAGCTGCATTGTAGTGTGGTGAGTATTTGGTCATGTGTGTTGTCAGTTCTACATTAATGGGAGCATATTGTGTGTGGCTAGTTTCCATTCGGGACACTGTACTTTGTGACACTTGTGTCATGTTTTGGGGATTGCTTTGTTTGCTCTCACATAGCATGACATGCCATGGTGTGTTGGGTGGCGGTGCTGGGGAGGGGTTTGGTGACATGGCACTGTTGTCATGTTGTATCTTGCAAGGGGGTAATGATTTTAGCAGCATAGAAGTGTGTCTTTTGATGACACAGCATTGGTGGTGTTTGTGTAGGTAGGGTTGCACACAATGGAACACTTCCAGGTGAACAACCTCAGGCTGGTATGGTTGTGACAGTTGACTGTCACTTGACTCATCATCATTGATAGTCAGCTGGTATGTGCCAGGGATGTGTGCACTCCACAGGGGTGTGATTTTAGGTGAAGTAATTATCCACCAGCTGCGTACAGGCTGCCTCACCCCGTGCCCTTTCTCCTCACATGCGCAGCGGGCGTGCATGTGGTTGGGGATTTGGGGGCACCACCATGTCCATGGCCAGCCCCCGGCGTGTTGCAATGTTGTGCAGGACACATGCTGCCACTATGATCCTGCACACTACCGGGGGAGCGTATAACAGCTGCCCGCCAGAACGGTCAAGGGAGCGAAAGCGTGACTTGAGCACTCCGAATGTGCACTCCACTATGCCCCGGGTTGCAATGTGGGCTGTGTTGTATCTTACCTGGGGTGGCGTGGTGGGGTTCCGAATTGGCTTCATCATGTGGGTGCTCAGAGGGTAGGCACTGTCCCCTGGGGAGGTGGTGGTGGGTATCATTAGTGGGGTTGTGACATTACTCAGTATCTGACATGCATGCATGTGCAGTGGCATTTATACTCACCAAGCAGACATGTATCGCCATGCCGCCCAGCTTCTAGGTCTCGGTTTAGGGTTGACATTCTGTAAATGAAACTGTCGTGGGTGGACCCTGGATAGTTGGCATATACTGAGGTGATGATTCCCTTGGCATCACCTACTACCTGGACATTGATGGAATGCCAGTGCTTGCGATTTCTATAGATGTGCTCAGATGCCCTAGGGGGACGTAGAGCCACATGGGTGCAATCAATGGCACCTAGCACTTAGGGGAATTGTGCCACCCCTTAGAAAGCCTGGGCGGCAGCCTGCCTTTCTGCAGGTGTTCTGGGAAGGAATATGTGCCTGCGGACTAATGGGCGTGTAGTGATGATGGCCAAGACCTGGTGTAGGCAGCGTGACTGCGTGGCCTGTGACACCCCCCCCACTATGGCACTTGTCCGCTGAAATGATCCAGTGGCCAAGAAGTGCAGTACATTAAGGACCTTCTCCAGGGGGCTGAGTGCTTGGGAGCACAGGGTGGGCGATGTGAGGTCATCCTCCCACTCACTGACCAGGTCGAGTATTATGTGAGGTGGAAACCTGTACCTCCCATACACATGGTCATCAGGCATCCCAAAAAGGCTGGTTCTGGGTGTAAAACTTCTGGCCCTGACTATCCTCCTCCTCCTGTGGTACCCCACGGCCACTGCTGCTAGGAACGGTATATTCATCCTGGCGTCTGAGCTTGTTTGTTGTTTGCCTGCACTTTTATGATGCGCGGGTCGACGTATGCCTGCTTCCTGCTGGCGTATGTGTTTCCGGATTGGCCTGTCTTTTTGGGCGCATGCCTTAGCCACGTTCGATTCCATGAATACGTGTTGTAGGCGAGCGTGTGAAACTTCCTGCGCACCCCAGTAATACACGTACCCCGCTCACCCAGGCCCGATCGCGTGTGAAACTTCACGCAAACCCCTGAAATACACGTACCCAGGCCAATCGCGTGTGACACTTCCCGCGCACCCCATTAATACACGTACCCCGCTCACCCAGGCCCGATCGCCTGTGAAACTTCACATGAACCCCTGAAATACACGTACCCAGGCCAATTGCGTGTGACACTTCCCGCGCACCCCAGTAATACACGTACCCCGCTCGGCCAGGCCCAATCGCGTGTGTAACTTCACGCGAACCCCTGAAATACACGTACCCAGGCCAATTGCGTGTGACACTTCCCGCGCACCCCAGTAATACACGTACCCCGCTCACCCAGGCCCGATCGCATGTGAAACTTCCTGCGCACCCTTGGAATACACGTACCCCGCTCACCCAGGCCCGATCGCATGTGAAACTTCATGCAAACCCCTGAAATACACATACCCAGGCCAATCGCGTGTGACACTTCCCGCGCACCCCAGTAGTACACGTACCCTGCTCACCCAGGCACGATCGCGTGTGAAACTTCCCGCGCACCCCTGGAATACAAGGACCCCACTCACCCAGGCCCGATTGCGTGTGAAACTTCACGCGAACCCCTGAAATACACATACCCAGGCCAATCGCGTGTGACACTTCCCGCGCACCCCAGTAATACACGTACCCCGCTCACCCAGACCCGATCGCGTGTGGAACTTCCCGCGCACCCCTGGAATACACGTACCCCGCTCATCCAGGCCCGATCGCATGTAGAACTTCACGCGCACCCCTGAAATACACGGACCCCGCTCCCCCAGGCCCGATCGCGTGTAAAACTTCCTGCGCACACCTGGATTACACGCACACCCTATTTTTCACACAGTGGGTGTCGCTGTTTGTCGCGCACCCCTTTGCACGTCATTTGTCCTAGGGGGCCACAGTATGGGACATTCATCAGAGCTGTATATTCGTGCTTTTTGTTAGCGCATATTTTTGGCGCACATTTTTTTCCAGCGCAGGGACGCTACCGTCTGCCTTCGTGTGGCGGACGGGTTTGGGTCTGTGCGCGTCTTTGTCCGTGCGCTAGTTTGCCCTATTCGATTCCATGAATATGTGTTGTAGGCGAGCGTGTGGGCATTCTGCGCACTTGCCTCCTGTACTTCCCCCGTGACGCCCACATTTTGACGAGTTGTTCCCCATTCTGAGTGTTACACCCCGTGTTCCACCTTCTTTTGTTATGTACGCCGCGCTATGTGTGCTTTCGCTGTGGCCTTAGCGGACGCCGTTAGATGACCTGTGCGCCGGCGTGCGCCGCACACTTTTTCAGCGCAAATCCCTGATTTTACTCGCGCACGGACTTCCATGAATAGATGTGCGCTGGTTTCCCTGCGATATTCGCCCTTGCACTGCGATTTTCGCTCTTTCACTTCGAATCGCACGTTTTCGCATGCTTGCGCTGAAATGTTCAGCGCACATTAATTCCATGAATCGGCCTGACAGTGTTCAGAAATTACTTTGAAAGCTGTAAGTTATTGCATTTTACCCAGTAATGTTTTCTCTGTGCTGGGTTATCGGGGTCCTCAGTTGTTGTAGTCCACAAAAATGAGGAAAAAAAGTCACTTCTTAAAAAGGACGCTATGTCAGCTGCTGCTGCTCCTCCCATCATGCGTAAGGCTAGTATCTCTAGAGCAGCAACGATCAGGACATGTTGGAATGTGCTTAACTATGCTCAAGTGAATGTAATAATCCTATAATGCCAATTAACATTCATACATTTGACGGTTTGGAATCATCACAGCCCCTTTTTGGTGAAGATCGTGATATGGAGGCAGTTGATAATGCATATAACTTTGCACTGGGAAATCAATGTGTGAAACCTGTGAGTGAACAGGCTCTAAATCACTCTTTCTTGGATACCCCTCCAATTTTCCTTTCTGGGAAAATCTCTTTGTTGGGATTATCTCTACATCATGATGTAATTGATGGACAACTGGATAGCTCCCCGTCATGTGGGAATGAGAAAAACGCACTACCATTGAAGGGTTCAGATGACTTGGCGCTTGTGTTTGGCTTGTTGAATGGTCAAATCTTGGTAGAATTGAGAAAGCACACTGCAGTTTTAAATGAAGTTTTGATGCAAGATATCTACGATTTTTTAAATACCTCTGGTATATGATAGGGGAGCTAGATCCAAATATAGAACTTCCTGTAGAGGAAGAAGTCGAGGATGTCTCAGGAAATAGGGGGAATAAAGGTATTGATGAAATGGTAGAGGTAACCAATCTTGATACTCCTCCTCCCAACTCTTCTGACTCTGCCAAATTTAACATAACAATGTCTAATAAAGGGAGAGAAAAACACAAGTATTTTGGCACTGGCACAGACAACTATAAAAAACTGTCACAAAAGTTCCTAAGGGGTAAGGGACTACGTAATTTAATAGACGAAAGTCGGTGGAGGAGGAAGGTGTTAGGATTTCTGACTCAGAGTTGTCAGATGCCAGTGAGCAACAAGGATTAAAGTCCAGGACACCTCAGTCTGGGAGACCCCGTACCAACAGAGCCACACAATGTGAATATCTAGAGGGCTCCAATAGATTATCTGAAGCTTTAAAAAAGTAAGAGGAATATGGGGTGGATTGATCTGCACTTAAAATCTATAGAGGATGGGGTACATTATATATTTGATACATTTAAAAATTATGCAGCCCCTTCGAGAACTGTTACTCCAACATCAGTAGAGCCCATCTCTTCGAGGGAGGAAGTTGATGTAATCCCCCATGGGACATTGACACCTGGAAAAGGGTCACCTAGTGCTCCTTTTAGGGATCTTGCAGGTGTAAAAGACCCTTTTAAAGGAAAACCAAATACCATTTCACTTAGGACACGCTGCGATCTGCAAGCTGGTGTGATTGAGTTGAACCATCCTCCTACTAAGGATGTCCCGTCAGCTATGGGAAGAGGGGGACCATCTTTTACCAAGCATAGCAGTGCCAAATACTTCATCAGATAGTGCTGGTCCCTTATTGGAGAAACCTTGTCAGTCACACAAGGGTATGGATGAAGACTCAGTAAGACAGTTAATTGACAGTGTGCTAAGGCAAAAGAGCCTAATTGCAGATATGATATGATATGATATGGCATTTATAAAGCGCCTATACACAAGTGTTGCAAGGCATGACGCAGCAAGGGAGGGGGAACAGAGGGAAGACAGAAAATGCTCCTACAAGGCCAGGTGTCAATCAGATCGCACAAGTGCATGGTAGGGGAGGGGGAAAGTGCAGTGCTCACTGAGACATGGTTCACGGCCAGCTTGTCACCAGCTTTGACACACTTCTACCTGACGGCTACAAGATCCTCTCTGCGCCCAGGCCCAACCGCTCTGGAAGGGGTGTAGCCCTGATCTTCCCCAAGTGGATTCCTGCCTCTGTCACTCCTACGCAGGCCTACTCCTCCTTTGAATGCCTCATCTGCAGGCTCTCTCTCTCCCCTAGCCATTCTCTTACTGTGGCTACTATCTATCGCCCACCTGGTCAGATCTCCTCCTTCCTCTCTGAGTGGGCGGACCTCTCCCCCTCACTCCTGGCCTCAACCACTCAACTCCTCCTTCTTGGAGACTTCAACATCCACCTGGATGCCTCCTGTCCTCGCTCTGGACTCTTTCGCGACCTCTGCGACTCTCACTCACTATTCTCCCCTCTGGCCCAACTCACTCTGCAGGGCACACTCTGGATGTTCTGATCTCCTCAGACCTTCCCATCTCTGTCACTCTCTCCACTCCTCTCTCCTGGAGTTATCACTTTCTCCTCATCTTCCAGCTCACCCTCCCTACCCCTCAGGCGAAGCCACTTCCAGCACTGCCACCCACCTTCTCGGTCATCCGACCCATGAAGTGCATTTCAGTTGAGGCTTTTCTCGCCACCTTCTCACCCCCTCCTCCCCCTTTGTGGCTGACTCTCATCCTGACACAGCCCTCTCCACGCTCCACTTTGCTATATCTGATACTCTTGATATCCTTGCCCCTGTCATGAGAATCTGCCTGAAGCCCAAAGCCAAGTGCAACTCATGGTATGACTCGGACCTCGTCACCCTAAAACACAAGTGCAGGGGGGCCGAGAGGAAACAGCGTGCTTCGTGTACATCCTCTGACAAACTGGCCTGCTGCCTGTTCCAAAGGCAATACCGGCTTTCTGTCCTAACCAAGAAGAGAGCTCATATCCAAGCATGCGTCTCTGCAGCATCTAACAACTTGGCAGAACTCTTTAAAATCTGCAAGGAACTGGCCAATCCTGCCGCAGTCTCTACCTCTCCTATCCCTTCCCAGGCCCTCTGCAAGGCACTGGCTTCTCACTTCATCTCTAAAACTCAGGACATTCTGTCCTCACTCTCCTCCTATCACCTTCCTCCCTCTACTCCCTGCTCTTCCTGTAGCCCTTCTGCAGCCACCTCTCCTCCCTCCTTCTCTGCTTTTCCCCTGTTCTCGGCAGACAAGGTTTCTAGACAAGTCCGATCTATGAAAGTCTTGTCTAAACAGGTTTACCCCTGTTCCTCCAAAACTATCAAGGACCACTTCGACTCCCTGGCTCCTGCTCTGGCTGATTTCTGCAATCACTCCTTCACCACTGGAGTCTTCCCATCCCCCCTGAAGCACTCTCTTGTGCACCCTCTTCTCAAGAAACCCTCTGCTGACCCCTCCTGCCCGGCTAACTATCGTCCAATCTCCATCACTCCCTTCCTCTGGAAGCTCCTGGAGAAACTGGCCTTTTCTTGCTGTCTTCATGATCATCAGTCTGGCTTCAGAGCTGACAGAAGCACGGAAACTGCTCTCCTGAACATCCGTGAAGACCTGCTCTCCAACCTTGATGCTAACACACCTTGCGTCCTCATCCTGCTTGATCTCTCTTCTGCCTTTGACACTGTCAACCATGCCATCCTTCTCAACCGTCTCTGTGATAACCTGGGTATCACTGGTCAGGCTCTGGCGTGACTTCTTTCCTCTCTGACCGACCCTCTCAGGTTCAACTTGGGTCATTCCTCTCTGCTATCTTTTTCTCTACCTGTGGTGTCCCCCAGGGCTCTAACCTCTCTCCCTGGCTGTTCAACCAATACCTGGCACTCCTTGCCCATCGCATCGCTGCTCTCTGCCCCAACTGTCAGTGCTATGCGGATGACACCCAGCTCATTTTCAGGCTACCTTCAGCCTCCTCCTCTCCCTCCCTTATTTCTGACTGTCTGTCTGCTATCCAGGAATGGTGTGCCGCCAATGACCTCTGCCTTAATGCCAGTAAGACTGAGATTCTCCTCATCGGCACACCCACTCCATCCTTTCCTGCAGCTCTCTGGCTGGCCTCTCTTGGCCCTCTTCCTGCCCCCACCTGCAAGGCAAAAAAACCTTGGGGTCATCGACTCCACACTCTCCTCACCTCACATCTCTGACGTCTCTAAGAAGTCACACTACCAGCTGCACCTCCTCAGAGGTATTCTTCATTTCCTCTCCTTCCCCCAGAAGCTCACTGTCTCCAGAGCTCTGGTTCTCTCTAGGCTGGACTATTGCAACAGCCTCTTTCTTAATCTGCTTGCTTTTACTCTCCGCCCTCTGCAATTTATCCAGAACAGGACTGCGAGACTTGTCCTTGGCCTCAAGCCCAGGGATCGTATCTCTCCAGGACTGAAAACTCTGCACTGGCTCCCAGTGGCTGCGAGGATTAAATTCAAAACTCTCTGCATCGTCCACAAGGCCTTTTGGGGCCTGGGACCTCAATACCTTCAACTCTCTCTCCCTAAATATCTTCCTTCTCAAGCTCTCCGCTCATCCGCCTCCAACTCCCTCAGGGTCAGCCACTTCTCCAAACAATGAGTTGGTGGTAGATCTCTTCCTTCGGCTGGTGCCTTCTTCTGTAACAGCCTCCCTGCCTCCCTTAAACTTGAGGAGAACCATCTCCGGTTCCGGAAGCAAAGAGAAAGGTTTTGAGGTGCTTCCGGAACCGGAGCTGATTCCCCTCAAGTTTCAGGGAGGAAGGGAGGCTGTTCCAGAGGAAGGCCCCAGTGTTCCAGAGGGTAGCCCCAGTGTTCCAGAGATGGAGGTAGGACTCCACTCCCAGGGAACTCATGATACGAGTAACATCCCTAGTTTGTGACTCTTTAGTGCAGGGACCAGCTGATAATAAAACAGATCATTTCAATGAAGAAATGATGATGAAATCTGGGGACTATACTAGAGCAAGTAATAAGTCACAAGAGAGAAAGAGCTCCTTTGAGATAGGTAATTGTTTAAGAGCGTCAATGTTTCCAGATTATCCCAGTCTTATTTATTTGAGACGGGCAGGCCTTATTCTCTTAACAGATCTTACATACTTACATTATTTTCTGATATACCAGAACTAAGCCTAATCTCTTCTGCCGACATTAAACTGATTGATTTTATTCACCAATATATGTATGATTAGGTTAGATTAATCATACCCTCCCCTCTTGTTCGTTCTTTGTTATTAAAGAAGGTGGGTTCTTTACAAATATGAGGTTTTGATATCACTATTTTTCACCCCCATAGTGCCATTATTAACAATATGTGGGGGAATGTGCATTCTGCTGTAGTGGTGGGGTCAAGTCAAGAGGCTACAATGGGTTCTTCTGATGGACTAGTTCCTAAAACAACAGAAGGCCAAGATTGGAGATGGTTGGCTATGTCCCTTCGGGAATCTATTGCCCAATTAAAAATGCTAAGACAACCTCTTTAGCTTACCAGGCAATCTCTGACTAGTATCCTGGAATTCTAGGGGTAATTCACATTTGGTCTTGAATGAAAAGCTATTATATGAACTAGCACAGTTTGACTTTATACCACTGCAAGAGACCTGCGCCAAAGGTAACTTAGCATGGGATGGATTTGATGTTCTTTGTGTTCATGCTAACTGTGTTTTGAGGGGGCCCCCTAAGGGGGGACTACTAATGGCACACAGACAGTGAACAACTGCAATTCACAAAGTTTTAGATTGGAAAATCATAAACTCCTTCTTGATTGCTACCTATCGTGTTGATCTTCTGGTGTGGTCTTGATGAAAATAAATGTTTACTGGAACCCACTAGATCATGCAGATAGTCAGTTGGTAAATGCCCTATGTACTCTGAGTGGGGTAATTGATGAATGGCTCTATGCAGAGCAAGGAGGGCTCATCATATTAGCCAGTGATTTTAACGCTAATTGCAATCAAGAATCCACTAGCATTGAAGAGTCGCTGGCCTTTCTGGGTAATTCTGCCTCCCCAAGTGGGAGCAAATTACTTCAAGGTGCTCTATTTTTTACCCTGGCAAGCAGCTGGGGCCTTCAGCTTGTTGCAAACAACATACCCATCTGACATGCTGAAGGGACCTTGTCAGTAATCGATTATATTTTCATTTCCCAACAATTGGCTATCAGTCTGGATGAACTTGAGATGCGTTCATCTTTATGCAGTAATCATTCTATGCTCATCTTGAACTTAAAATGGCCTATTGGAATGGATCCTCAGGTTGTCTATTGTGAGGGGACTGAAATCAATCTTAGAGGAAATAGAGTCAAGTGTACTCCCCATAGGACCCAAAGGTTTATGGGAACCATGTTACATGATTATAACTCAACTACACTGGAAATAAAAAATCAATTATTCAGTTGAAAATGTTCCTGGTTACCTGAAGCATAAGATAAATAAACTGTAAAACTTGAATATTTCAGGATTACTGATTCTGCGAAAACATAAACATGCACCCGATTCGTTGGTTCAGGCTCAGCTACTGAAAGAAGTAAGAATACTATGTAAACAGGGAGATGATTCAGTGTTACTTTTCTCTAAGATTAAAAATATAAGACAGCAGTACAAACACTGGATGATACGTCATAGGTCCGCTTTACATCAGAGGGACAGTGAAAATATGTTAGTTTCACTGGAAGGTTATAACTCTCATAACTTTTAGTATTTGGTAATCAGCACCGAAGTACTCAAGTACAGCTGACTATAAACCTGATTACAGAGAAGGTCTGGGTTGAGTATACTGAAAATCTGTATAAATTAGTGAATACAGGTCATTGTTCATCGTCGTACATTATGTACGAATGGTGTTTAGATATTACTGTAGAAAACATTTCAAGCTATATTATCAATTCCAACATTTCTAAAACATTGGGTCCCAACAATTTATCAAATGCTATTTTGAAACAGAATGTTACACTCTGGTCCAGAATACTGAACCTCCTCTTTCCCAACGTCATCCTGGAACTTATCGTATGTACTGCCCATTTTCAAAAACAGAAGCTGCATATGCTCAATAATTTATAGGCCTATAGTTTTGGCGGACGCAGATTCCAAAATCTTTGTGTCAATAGTTTTAGAACACATACAGATGTGGATCGATGAGAACAATATTCTGGATCAGAGGCAAATAGGCTTTAGAAAAAATGTGGGTACTGACTGTGGTGGGCTTCTTTTAACGTGTCTACAAAGGAAAGCCTTGTCCAAGGACACCCTACCTGTATGTGTTGCTTCCATGGATCTGTTGATGACATTCAACATGGTGGACCGAGCCATTCTGTGGCAAAGGCTGTTGGTATTGGGAATATCAAAGGGTTTATTGGATCTAATCTAATCAATCAATGTATACGTTTCGGGCACTGGCAAAGCACTAGACATAATGGCCTAGTAACACCCAAATTAGGCTCTAAGAGTTTGAAATGGATAGCTTACGTGGATGACTATTTCTTGTTGGACTGTACAAGGATTGGTTTACAGCGTTTAATAAATGTTTTTGGAACTTTCATTTCTGAACCTAAATTAAAGATGAATTCATCAAAAGCAGTCATCCTTCCTCTTGTTAGGGGTAGTAAGAGTCATGCCAAACACAGGTAGTTTTGTGAAGGTAAAATGATAAAAAGTCAGAATGTACTTCACTATCTTGGTTATTCCATTTTGAGTACTTGTTCCAAAATGTTCTCCAAAAACTGTTTAAAGGCTAAGGCTATTGCAGCATCAAGGCAGTTACGCTTAATTGAACACAAATTTGAGAAATATACTATGATACCATGTAGAGAGTTTTACCACCTTAAGGTGGTGCCACGACTGTCATATGGTTTGGAATTTCTCCCACTTGATTTAATAGACTATTTAAAAGTAGTGGAGGGTATTGTTTGGGGGGGTGTATTGTTCTATATACTTAAGTGTGTACCCACTGAGTTAATTCGTTATGAATTGGGACTGCATTCCCTGAAAAGCTGTATGCAATGGAAAAGATTATCGCTACTGCGAAAGTGTTTTACATCAAAAAAGGATGCTCTGTATTCAATACCTGGTGATAACATTCCCAAGGTGTTCATGGTAGAACTTAGAAAGGATGCTTTATGTGTTTTTCAGAATTTTGGATCATCTATACAAATTCTGATCCAGAACCCAAATAATGATAAGAAGTTAATTTGAGCCAATAATTGGTGCAAAAATAACACAGTGATTCTGAATACTAAATTATACCCGCAAACAGTCTCTTTCTTGAAAGGGTATCCGTAAATAGTCTTATATAAGAAAATACCCCAGTAGATCTTTCAGAAATAGCATTATGCGTTATAGGTTTAATGTTATGAGAACCCAGGAGATTGTAAATATTCGATATGCGACTTTGGGTAGTTGGAAATACTGTTGATTCTGCCGACTAATTGGTGACGAGGAAAGTTTATTGCTCGTTTGCCCTATTCTGCTTCTCCAAAGAATACTTAATTTTTCGGATTTTGTGAATAATATCAATCAAGTGTATAGAGGGCAAGTATGGTTACAAATGCTTCATGGAGATTCGATTGTATTAAAAATTAGATTGATTGCTTTCTTAAAAAATGTCTGCGACATAACAGGAAGAGGATTTTAATTTTAGTTAGTTTGAAAATTCATTATTGAAATGTCTTTTACTTTTGAGAAGACATTTTAAATGTAATATATTTTGTGTTTTCTTTTATACTATCTATTCTTAAAAAGCTTAATTTGACTTGTGATTAGTTTGTTATCTTAATCATTTCTGTAAGTGAGCGTGAATTTCTGATTATATGAATTTGAATATATGTGAAGTTTTTTGTAAAGGTTTAAATAAACCAAAACAATAACATTAAAAAATTTAAAAAAACATGCTGAAGGGTAAGCTGGCAGTTTGGGTAAGCCCATGTGCTCTCTTTCTGGAGAGAAAAAGGCAAAAGAACCAGAGGCTGGAGATTGTTGGAGCACCAAACTGGGCCACAAACCATTTCTGAGGCGGAGCACATTCTTAGGTCTGTTGGGGATTCTGCTGCTTGCAATTAGCTCATGAATACTGTATGTGGGTGTTCATTTGAGGGTACACTATAATGCAGGATAGTGGGTATGGGCATGGCATGGTGGTGCAAGAGTGACAATAGGAAGTAGAGATCATGGGAGGATGGTCAATGAACGCAGTTTGGCTCTGGTTTTGCAGAACAAATGAAATTTCTTTATTGCAGCATGAGGATAGATCGAAATGATGTAACATTTTCCAACACTCAGGTTAGCAACCGAAATAAAAATAAACCCTTTCCTCTTTGCAAATTGATTGCAAATTGATTTGCTTTTGTAATGAAAAAGGTCATGTTTATTATGATTATATGTGTTTTTGAAACACAAAAATTGGTTTCTTTTAAATGATCTAGCTGTGTTTTTTGAGAATTCATTTTACAATACATCAATTCATTATTGTATTAAAAATGCAGTTTTTTTAGTGAGTTAAATTATTTGTTTTTTTCATTTCTCTAAGGCAAACCTTTTAAGAAAAATGGGGTGGCTTGCAATTCAACAACATGGCGCACTGGGGCAAAAACAGGAAAACACACTTTTGAGTGAACTAGCCGCCCCCTAGCCCTAGTCTTTGGCATTCCTCCAGCATTGAGGACATGTTCGTATTTCTAATGCACATGCTTTCCCTCGTTGTGTGCTTACCATTTTCACATGCTTTTGGGAGGAAGGTTTATAGACACTTGAGCTTCTTTATTTGTTGGCTTATTTCTTATGTGCTTGTTTTCCGGGTATGCTTTTCATATTGAGTTCAATCTCTGTTGTGATTCATGCTTCATATACACTTTGGAAGTATACAAAGATGTGTGTAGCCCATGTGTTTTCTGGCCACAACACAAGGGTGGACATTCTTTACCCCATGCTAGGGACAGACCCCACTGGAACCAACCACCCCAGCCCAGACCAGCTCAACAGGAAGTGGCACTACACAATCTACATGTTAGAGCAAACAGCACATGGGCTACCTCCTGAGTTCTTACCATATTGCCACACATTGACACAGACAACAATGTGGAATTTTAAGGGGTCCCAACTAGACACCTTTTTAATTCTTCTAACAAAACAAAATAACTATATAAACAATACTAACTCTAAAAAAAAGTATGATGATTTTATTATTTGCACTCCTAGCGTGATGGCCATCTGAGGAATCCCATCAGCCAACCCTCACTGAGAGGGGTCAAAGGTATGCCCTTAGGTTGATTTCCCTAATCCCTTCCTAGAACCACCTACTGTAGAGGATTTCCAAGAGATTGCCCCAGTGGGTGGTTCCATCCCCTAGGCAGCCATTAGTAAGCCCCTGCATGTCTTTCCTGTCTTGCCAGGGTACCTCCTTATACACCCCTCCTTATCTCACCCCTACATTTATTTACCCTCCTATACAACTGTTAGGTGGGTGTGGCTGCTCCAGTCAGTAACACCCAAGGCTCAGGACAGTACATTATTAGTATATGCCTGTTGATGATGACCGAGCCAAGAACAGCCCCTTTTTGCTGGCTTCTTCAACTGGTTCTCCCAGGGAACTGTTCCTTTGCTGGTGGTGCTTTGTCCGCCACATGAGGCACCCCTAAGGCACTAGGTGTGACCTACACTCCCTTTTTGCTTCATAGTGGCGCCATTCACCATGTGGGTAAACCACATCACCTCGGCATAGCCCATCCCTGATCTTCCTACGTTGGTGGCCCCAATTACCTCTGGGTTCTGCCAGATCCACAGCCTGGCCCCATGGTCAAACATCTTCTTTGTTGGCCCTGCTCACCTCATGGGGCCACCAAGGTCACCACTTCTGGCAACATCCCTGTTACTATGCCGGAGCTCTGTTCTTCACACAGGCTGCAAGGATGCAGCAACAATGGACTTTCCTTTACCGGCCTGCCTGACAAGGGTGGAGCAGGCCATCAATGCCAGACAATAAACGTGCAATATGTTGACTTTTCATGGGTCACTGTCGAAATAAATCTTATTTGATGGACTAAAAACCTACGCATCTATTTTACTCTCTAAAATGAGGCCAATACTGCCAACAAAAGGGAAACAAAATGGGAGTGACAGGTAAGCAGGTGCCTACCCCTGGCTGCATACTGATCTGCTGTGAAGATGTGTTCGGGTCAGTGATATCAGCAGTGTCTGCCGCACAGGGTCCTTGTGTTATCTGTCCACACCAGGGACTATATGATAAAAAAACATCTTTTCATCTATTTTATTTACCTGTTACAAAGAAAGTGTATGTTACAGCAATGTTTACTGCCTACAAGAAGCCCGATCACTATGAGGAGTGCACGTGTGATGCCACAAAATATCCCTTTAATTCCATTTCCAAAAATAAGGAGTCAAATAGTCTCTCATCAAATGCCCTGAGCCCGGGGCAATTCTGCGTGAAATGTGAATGATCATTATACACCAGGTTTCACATATTATTTTGGATCGGATTTGACACTCTGTGGAATTGTTATGAAAAGCTTCCCATTTATAGCGACATATGGCTTTAAATTTCACTTAGACTAAACAGATTCACTTGCAGTTACATTTCATTCAATTATGAAGTACAGCAACCTGACAAAACATGATGTCTGTCATTCCAAGTTCATCGAGATCCAGTGCACTGAATTCTTCTTGCAATTCCATTAAGCGCATCCTTGGCCCATTGTCATAAACTGCTGTGCTTTCCAGGAACCAGCCTGCAGTTTCCAAATGTCTGCCGAGAAAAGTGTTAATGAACTGGAACAACTAAAAATAAATGCCAGATGTTCCAGTGGCTTCATCCCAGCAATCCATTTCCTTGGCTGTGCATATACGATAATTAAGTCAAACTGTCCCAGAGGGAACCTGCAGTCAGGCAAAGGTCCAGCAGTTTAACGAATCATGGTACTAATGTGTCGCACAATGTGTTTGCTCGAAAAAGGCACAACACACTAGCTCTTGCAGAGAAAGTGAAACCATCTTGCATTTGAATAGCCATTGCAAGAATTCAAAATGCTCCTCTCAGAAAATGTTTTGGATGATTGGTATTGTCACCCAGTATTAGCCATCAGTCCTAATCAAGCACCTTGCACACTCTTAAACCAAATGCTGCATACCACATTGACTTGGTGGATGCCAACACGCAAATATGACCCATTGCCTTTCAATGGCTGCTGTCTAAGCCATTTTACTATTATAGATATGGCATTGTGAGGGAAACGCTTTCTCAGAATATTTTGGAAGGGAGGGCACAGGTGGTTTTCAGAGCGTTGTCAGTAGGTCTTCCTTCTCACCCCCCTCACCTGTGATATAGCTAAGAGGACACCTCTGCAGGGTCTGCCCCGCACTGGCCCTTTCACTTGGTGGTTTCCTTTCTGTTTGGGCAAACGTTCAAAACGCCCCTTCTCAGAGCTAGGCCAATGTTACTGCATTATCCAAGATAGGGCTGGGTTCTGTTCCTGTCACTGATACAAATGGTTCTTTTAGCAATTCTTTGCTCAATTATTGCCAGTGGGTATTGAGCATTCATGCATTCAGGTTCAAGGCACAGTGCAACACCTCTTAACAATACAACATTGGAAAACCAGGAGTAGAAACGAATTTAATCTGCATTATGTGTTAGGAACCCTTGGAACTGAGATCTACAATGAAATATATTGCTAAGTGGTGAACACACTAAGAAGGCTCAATACCATTAGAGTAGGGGTCAACTGCATGGTCACATGAGCGCAGTGGCTAACTGGAAGCCCTCCGAGTCCATTCACAAACAATGGGATAGCCCACACTACCAATGCAGGATTTCCGGTTTAGACCAAATACCGTAGTTGACGGAACAAAGGCAATAGATATCCTGGAAGATTGCCATATTGAGAAATGCTCCTGTGCAGAGTTTGGTGGTCGATGGCGTCCATGGTGAATCACAAAATCAACTCATGATTTATGTTTACAGCCCGCCTTTAGGATGCTTCATGTGTTATGCTCTTTTTACTCCTGACATCCATTAAGAATCAGGTACCACAAGAGAAAAAGAACCACAGAAATAGAACATTTCAAACAATCCCCCAAACACCACCATAATAGTTCTATATGTCTCCAACAAACAAGTTTATGAGTAACTTGCACTGTATATCCTTCAACATCCCGGGAGGATAGCTCAGGGGCAACATGCTCTCCTTGGAAGCAAGACGACACAGACCAACACAGGTTCGATTCCCGGGTCCGCGCTTAGAAACCTCTGGGTATTAAGCGTGTTATAAATAACCTATCTTTTCATATCATAACTTCAGTGGTATACTAAATTCATTTTAACCAGCATTATAAAACATTGTAATAAAAATATGTATAAAAAGTTTATTGAAACTAAGCAAATCATCAAGCCAAATGTCATTTTCACAAACCTAAACAATTATGACTTAACCTGAGATCTACACCCACAAACTTTAAATCTGCCATTAAATATGTCAACATAAATAATGTGGCAGAACGATTTAATTACACACAAAGTGCTAAATAACTCAAAGAGGAAATCTATATTCAAGAAAAACAGTTTACTTCTACTGATGAGACGTTATATATCAATGGTGTCCCTTGATAAATGTACACAACCTAATACAGTTGGTGAAAGTAGTCCCAAAATATCATGCCACGTCCACTATTACTCTCTTGACTATGGTTTCCATTGGAAGCTATCAGCATCTAGCATCTAGCTACTATTCCAAATTATGTATTCTCCTACTGTGTCATCATGACAGTGGAGTATGGATCCCTCATTTTCTGATGTGAGGTCATGGCAGGGTAATACATCATATTCAATGCCTTTGTAGAGGAGGGGCTAGGCCCTTCCCCCTCAAACTGAATACAGAAAACTTAATAGGTTGATCAATGGTTCAAGAATTGCAAAAATAAGAATTAGTCTGAGAACTGAACAGAAACCGAGTTATGCACAAAAGTATATAACAAACTCCCCATTGGTAGCTGAAGAGAACATTCAGGCTGAACAGGCTGAATCTAAGATGGCTGCCAGGAAACAAAATGGCTTCTGGACCAGATGCTAAAATAGATGACTCATTGTGAATCCAGAATGTTCCTTGGAAGCATATACTGGAGACAATTATGTGGTGGGATATATGTAGAATTTCTTGGCAGGGAATTCTGACAGTGATGGGTCAGAGAGCTGGCTAAAAGTCGGGGAAATTACCAATTAGACAGAACACCTGCTTAAACTTGCAACAAATATTATGAACTCATGACGTTTCCCACAGTATCGCCTGCCAAGTGAAGTTGGCAGGTCTGGACAATCTGTTTTTTGGCAGGAGATGAAGGATTTATAATGAAGGCCGGTAGGATCTCCCACAAGTTTAATTAGCCTATGTTTTCAGTCAAATAAAGCTTGCCAAGAGAAGTCATGTGGGCTTGATGAGTGGCAGTTAAGTCAACCAATAATAAAATAAGTAGGGGTTTGCTTTTAGTTGCAAGAACCAATCAAAAAGTTTTGTGCAATAAAATGCAATAAAATGTAATGTTACATCAGCCTTAGAAAGGTATAAAAGGCAGTTGATTCAAGAGCTTTGGGCTGCCATGTCTGATTTCTTTGAAAGTGTAATAAAGGTGACTTTTGAACCAGCCCGGGTGTCCGTCTCCATCGTTGTCCAGTGTTCTGTCTCTGCTACCTGTTTCACAGATGTCAAATGCTCAGTGAGTGCATTGGGCCCTCTTGTTCACTTTCCCTTGCTATAATGAATTTCGAAGGAAGTAAAGAAAATTAATCCCCAGGCCACACAATCCGCAACTCACCTAATCGGTCCAGATATGTATTGCTATCCCTGTGGGAAAACCATGGGCACTGCGCTGTTCAAGGCCACACCTCTTTTGACAGTTAGAATTAGTGTTAGAATGTGGGGGATGGTAGCAGAACACCAGGTATAAATTACCATCACAGGGTGACTTAGTGTAACTGAGATGTGTTTGAGAGGGTAGTAGAATAGCAGGTAGCAAATGTTTTGCTTTGGTGGGAAGGGGAAGCAATAGGGAGGTGCGTGGGAGCGGCAGGATGCTACATATGCTTATGGTCTGATTCATGGAAAAGTTCACATTTTGTTCGCAAAGGCTGCTTGCCGAGAACAACACTGCGCAAGCCTGAGCGCAGAATAAAAAAAAAGTCCCCTGCATATTCATGGAATTCTCTACGCAAAGTAACCGCATACGCAAGTTGCGGCTGCAACACCCCCGACACACCCTCACGAAAAGCAAAAACAGCCAGAACAACTACATGTGTGTGCTCCCCAGGGGTGAATGTACACACTCGTCAGTGCAAGCGGGCCTGCATCTCGGGCACCCTGCGCAGAGTCCCCATAACTATTAGCGTCACCCCGATGACATGCGCATGATGTATTATAACTTGGGTTAAACTCTGAAAATCTGCTTGCGAACACCCACAAACTTTCCCTGAACCACACTACATTGCTTAAGCACACACCAAAGTCTGATCAGATTTGTGACTGCATACACGCACCCCTAAATCTGACATACAAACGCACCTGCGCACTGAGATTCCTATGCGCAAGTGTTCTTATCCCTGCCTTTGGGTGCCACAAAGATGGAGGGATCTGCATTGGCATTTCGCAGGCGAGAGGTTGCACGGTCACATCCATAAATATGCTTTGTCATGAATGGGGGTGCTATGGACTGCCTCTGGCCCGTCCCTTGTAACTCCCACCTTTTCCCTTGTTCTTCCTCATTTTTTTAGTTCTGCCCTCTACTCCGCCCATGCACTCTGTAGTGTCTCACGCCAAGGTACTCAATCGCTTGCAGACACATGCCGAGCCTTCGCAAAGTCCACGCAAGTTACGAAAAAGTGCCGCACAGTCGATTCCATGGCGCACACATCCCTGATTTCCACGCAAATAATTCTCTGAATCGGGCCCGTAATCTTCATGAGGGGATAGGTAGCAACTGTATTTTTTAATGTCATCTCTAGTTTTATCATGCCTCCCTACCTCCTCTCTCTACCATTTACAGCCTGAGATTTGCTCACGTTGTCCATCAGATGTACTCAGAACCCCTCAGTGGTTTATATCCCTTAGTTGCCCATCTATAGTGACATAGTATTTCTTTGTGATATTTAAATGAAGAAATAAGTGATTAAGCTATAGAAGCTTGCAATAGGGGAAAGAACATACTTTGTATTTGCTCATACTACATCATACACAGAGAAAATGCTGCACATTGTCCTTCATCGAGTGTTACTCAGGTATTAGGAGTTTTGAAAGCATTGCCAATTCCATTCTCGTACAAACTGAGGAAGACAATCTAAGCTGAATCATGATGAAAGCATCCTACCTCTCTGGCTTGTTAGGGATGATATGTACATATATGTAGTGTGAATCACTTGTCTTCAAATAAATGAAATGAGATAGTAAATGATCTCTCAAGATTAGCTGAAATAACTTACCATTGAGGCACATGTCTTTGATCACAGTTTGTACTGATTTCTTTAGTGTGTGAGGATAATGGAGCCTTTTATTAGTTATGTTTGGTACATACAGAAAACCCAAGGGAGTTTCTGGTCTTCAGTCATCCCTAGCAAATCTTTCTAAATTTATCTTGATGAAGTGCCTTCTAATTTAATCAAAAACCATAACCCAGTGCATCAAGTGCACCATTTACAGATCTCAATTAGGCAAATTTAGCCAACCTCTAACAGAACTCTTGCATTAGTAACTTCCATTGGCTTTTCAAGCGGTTTTTAAAGATTTTTCTTCTACTATTTGGATTTAATTCAGGTCTATTATGCCCCATATTTCTGGAATTAATCTTAATACGCCAACTGCCCTTTGCTTTTTCGGCAGAAAGGGCAGGGTTCACAATGTTACCCCTAAATCTCCTACTGAACTTTTAAATGCTATTTTCAGCTTGTGTTGATGCGGTTATAGTAAGTTAACTTTCCTTAATTTCTTCTAAACACAGACTGGTGGTGGGTGGAGAGTAGAATGAGTTGTATTTTTGCCAAATATGTTATGTAGCTGAGGTTTACAAAGTCTTTCAGGACTTTGTCAAATCCCACCTTCAAACTCTGCAATGCTTTTCTTAATCAGGCCAAACTCCAATAATAATCCAACATCATTTGTATCTATAAAACAGCCAAGCATGTCTTGGAATGCAGAAGTTACCATTGTTAACATTGCAACAGAAAACACTAGCCAAATTGATTGCAGACTGCAACCAAATGCACATTAGTTATATCATTTATACACACCATGCAAATTTCATCACCCAGAAATCCTTGACATATCATATGAGTAGAATTGCTTCCATTATCAATATGGCAGCCAAATCCAGAAGAAACCTGACACTGATTTACATAGATGCTGAAAAGGCGTTCAACAGAGTTGAATGGCAGCATTACCCACACCCTGGATGAATTTGGCTTTAGAAAGGCATTAGATAAGACCTGCTGATTTTTGGCATAGCTATGGGCATTCTGAAGAGCTAACCACCTATTTATGCTGGCAACATCTTACTCTTTCTGACATGAGAAAAGACTTGGCAACACAGTTCGGTCATATTTTGGGATACAATATCAACTGGGTGAAGATGGAGGTCCTCCCTCTACAGGTGAACAATATTGATTAAGCCTAACATGAAGATCACCCAACTGACAAATTTAGGGATTTAGCTACTAAGGTCACTTTTGTCAATGGCACAAATTAATAATGGTGGCTGTGTAAGTGCATTGAAAGGGACCTTTAATTTTGTTTGTTTTGTCCATCCCGGTTCTGTTTGATGGGAAGCTATTCTCTATTCATGATGGTATCTACCCCAAAGTTGTTATAACATTTTGGCCTGCTGCCCCCACCAGTTCTGTCTGCATAGCTCAGGGGTTCTTTATGGTTGTGTTGCTCATCTAGCAGGGTTAAAAGGCAGATATAAAGATGAAGTCTATGGACCTCAGGAACCTGATCCAAATTATTAAGTACATTTGTACATTTGTATGGAATCATATGAGACTCAAAAAACCTGAACTTCTGGAAGTATGTGTAACATGCTCCAAAAATGTGAGCCTGGTGCATGTTAAGACAAACAAATGTAAACACTTAGTGTCAACGTATGCTAAGAAACACAAACAACACATATAACACATATAATCCCAAGGGTAAAAGGATACCCCATAAAAAAGCGTTTGACTGGATTTGATGACATATTTTACAATCCCTCATCTTCTTCAGGACCCAAACAATAGTTCGGGCGATTTACAAAAGGGACCCACTGTCCTTATTCACTCATGCGTGCAGAATCCCAGGACCTGCACAAGGGACAAAAGGACACATGTACATATTAATGGCCTAACTGAAGCTTCACTGTTTCATGACTTACATTTGTGCTTTAAAAGCCATTATTTGTATGCCACCTGCATATTCATCATTCATCTGTCAATATTGCGGGAGCCGGGAAATCCTTAGTATTCTCCCTGAAAGAAAATGATAATCAAATTATTATTGGAGCAAACATGCACACCGTCCTCATGCATAGTTTATTGCCTCTGGAGCAAGATATCCCCCACAGTTAATCCTAGTGCTCACCTATCAGCAATTGCTCTTCCTCAATTCTGGTATACGCACAGTGCTTGGGATGTGCTAGACAGGCGAGCGTAAAACATTCACATGATCTCTGCTCTGCCTTATCCAGGTGAAATGGCAATCTCGGACTTGTTGGCGCCATGTTGGAATAGTTTATCTTTATTGCGATGTGTAAACTACCGCTCTGTGGCTCCACATGGTTAATAATGTCTCACTCATTCAACTACACAACAGGATCATATTCGCCATCAGTGATAAAATATCATAAACAAATGCTGTGTTGATGACAAGAATAAGGCAATCCCACATACACTTATGGGCAATAAAGGACCAATACTTCCTGAATTGTCAGTTGTCTGACAAACAATTTGCAGTTCAATGCAGATAATTTAACCATTAGGTACTGAATGTGTACAGAGGTATTTGGTCATAAGTGCCCCATGTAATTCGGCACATATAAGTTTCTTTTTTTAAATCTCCAGCATATTCCACTCCTCGTTGTTCATTAGGGATTGTAAGGCAGCATCTGTGCACACAATGGAGGGATTAGCGAGGAACAGAGGCGCAGCCAGGATTGTCTAGCAAATGGGGCCTGAAGCTAATATAGTTGGGCTATATATATATATATATATATATAAGAGACAGAGCTCAAAAACAGGTTTTACACTGAATTCTAGAAGTAAAAAAACTTTATAAATCTTTAATCTAGTACACATAAAAGAATATTAAATCACTCTCCAAATAACAAGCACTAGTTCCTACATACAGAAGTTGAGAAAAGTAACTAAAAATCAAGGATTTCGTCAGAAACCATAAAATGGTGAGGTAATACGTATTTCTATAGTACATTCAACAAACAAATAACAATGTACTTCAGTTTCTGATTAATATAAGATAACATCAGTTATTCTAATCCTGTACATATCCAGGACATTGTCTCGACATGTTTCAGTTCTTGAAAGGTTACTCAGAGAACATTCATCAGGAGAGTTATTCACGGTTACGAAAATCCACTTTTTAAAATCATCAGGTGTTATATTAATATAACAGTGTAGTGTACACGTGCAACCTGTAAAGATAGAACGAAAAGGGAGACAGGTGAGGAGCTAAATAAAAGCTAAAATGTATCTGGCTATTGCCCCGTTAGAGGGGGCAGAGTGAGGACCAAACAATGGGTTATAATTACCTTTCGCGGTGCTCGTGGGGGCTGACAACGTGAAATAATCAAGTTGCAGTCAGCTCAAACGTATGCTGAAGCACTGTAATAAATGCATGAAAAACCTATATAAGTGTTTTTCAAAAGAGCTTAAAAAAACGGCATTCGAGAATTCCCAAAGGCCATAACAACCGGTCATAAGACTGCCAGACTCACCTGATAGGGATTCAGTACGTGCAGTCGTGGCAAAAAGAGATTAGGAGGTGCACAGCAGGTCACTCCTCGATAAGAGATCAAGCTTGGGTCCCTCTTCTGAGTCACCAGAAATGTGAAGACTGGCTTCTAGTCGGAAGACTCTAAAAAAATCCAACCATCAATTCTTAGCAGTTCCTTAGTCAGTGGATAGCTAAATGCAACCACCTCTACAATATGAGGGGTCACTGTATATGGGCAACAAGCTCTGGAGCATTCGAGTATAATTCGAATATAATCAAATGGAACACCAAAAACTCAATGAAACTGGTACAGTCGCAATATAGAATGTGTCCAACCAGGGTAAACCAATGAGGTGAGGAAACAGGTGAGGGAATCCTAGAACAAGCATGACCAGGTGGTAGAGTAGCACAATAGTTAACAGAAACCTCGAATCCATGCAAGTACCAACTATATTCCTGGTTCGTACATTGTCCCTTGGGTGCCACCCGTGTGAAGCGTTAGTGAGGCGTTAGCAAGGTGCAAAATAGCACTTACCGCTATTCAGTTAATCTGTGCTGTAACGGGTGTTACTCGGATACTGGATCCTTGCGTTATGCAGGTCCTTGATCGTCGGCCAGTTGTGGAAAATACGTCTACATCGGGACGGAAAAGTAAGAAAGTCCTTGACACATCTTTACTTTCCCTCGTATCTAAACAAGTGTGTACAGTTATATTGGTTTATCGAACTCAGTAGCGCTTGCACGTACCTTCAAAAAAGATATAAATCAGATATAAATCGGTCCGCGGGTACCAGGCAAGCTTTTAATGCTGTGTCCATAGTGTTAACCTGCGTCTCTAGCTACTGCGCTCGGACGCATCTAAGTTTAAATCAGTTGCTTTGGAAACCTTGCAGCCTGGCGTGTGGTGACCCGGAAGTAGATCCAAAACCAACCAAAGGAGAACGGAGCGGCCATCTTAGACGTGACTTGGCTAAAATGTTAAAGATATGTCGCAATCTGTATCTTCTAATGTAGTCAAAAGAGCTTACAATCCTGGTGGACAATATAGTAAGGGCGACTCCCGCCTATCATGTCGGATGCATGCATGTAGAAAACTCCACAGAATAACATGTCATTCGCCAGGGATGGTGTATGCGGCACATAATTAACGATGAAACAATGGTTACATGTAGATGTGCTAGGACAGTTAGATGGGATCAATAATATTCCACATTGCTCCAAACAAATGTTTCCAATTAATTCCGCAATTTAAAGCAATATTAACAATTATTTTTCAAATAAACCGTCATGTCTAGCAATAGCTGTCTATGCATTCTTACACATTCTACTCCTCAAGTCTAGTGAAATTTAATGTGGTACCAGCATATGATGTAATAGATCAACGGTTACAAGTATGTTACATTTCTACAAGCGTGTCATCTATTTAGTTGTTAGCCCCATACTTCATCCATTCTGATAAATCAATAACTTCTGTATGTAAACTGCAAATGTTGGTATATGATAATTAATGAATTTTGTGCCATTCTACAGCATCGTTTAGACCCCTGGTATCACTTTGTAGTCTGAAAATCATTTCCTGTTCTTTCCTTAAAAGTCTATTTTCTAATGTCTGTGGGTTGCCACCTGTTAGTGTCAACAAAACAGTCCAGGTAAAATATTCATATTCATGTTTAGCCTGATTAAAGTGTTTGACCATAGGTGCATTATCAGTTTTGTTCTTAAGGCAACTACGGTGTTCCATAATGCGTATTTTGATCTTGCGTTTAGTTTTACCTACATACATCAGACCACAATTGCATTTTATTAGGTAGACTACATAATTGGTGGTACAATTAGTAAGGTTTTTCTGAACCCAGGGTTTTGGGAGTCCTACATCAATCTCTTTACTTTTTGCAGGTAAGTTTACAGACTCCACAAGTCCTGCACGGGTAATGTCCACTAGCTGGTGGCAGGCCCCAGAGTGTGGTTAAATTCACTATTTTCGGAGGTTGAGATTTTAGTCTGCTTCCACTTATTCTGTTTCCAATTGTGGTGCTTCTTTTGTAGGCGAACATCGGTGTAGGTAAAGAGGTTTTCGAGGTTTTGAAGATTTTCCATTCTTTGGTAATCACATTCTTGATTTTCAGGCTGAGGTCGGTGAATGTATTAACACATACAATTCTTTCATCCATGGGTTTCTTAGGTTTATCTTCTAGTAATGCGTCTCTATTGTTATTGAATGCTCGTTTGGATGCGTGTTTAATCAGTTTTTTGGGATATCCCCACTGTTTAAGTTTATTACTCAGAATACTGGCTTCTGTTTCATAGGTGCTGTTGTTAGAGCTATTCCTTTTGAGTCGCAGGAACTGCCCAAAGAGCAAGTTATCCCGTAGGTGTTTAATGTGATGACTGGTATATTGGAAGAGTGAATTCTTATCCGTCGGTTTATGATAAGGTTTAACTTGTAGAACCCCATTGACGTGAAAAATGGTCAAATCCAGGAAATTTGTGGTTTCTCTATCCACAGTCATCGTGAATTGTAGATGGGGATTCAAACTATTCATCCATGTTAGAAAATTAGTGGCTTGCTCACTCGTTCCTTCCCAGATCACTAAAATATCATCTATATAGCGGTTCCATTTTTTGATGTGCGCTTGAAACGGATTCTCATCGCTATAGATATTGATCTTTTCAAAGGTTTCTACATATAGATTGGCGACACTCGGGGCCATTGTGGCCCCCATCGCCCTGCCTTCTACCTGTTGGTAATATATCCCATCGAACTCGAAGTAGTTTCTTTTTAACGCGACTTCTACACACCAAAGTGTAAACGAAGTGGGGACTGGATCTTGATCTAATCTATTAAGTAGAATTTCTTCCACTGTCTCCAGGGTCACTTGCTGTGGGATATTGGTATATATGGATACAATGTCGAAACCCAATAGAAGCATAATTTGAGGGTTAAAATTCAGGTTAATCACATCTCTGGTGTCTTTCAGATATGAGGACATCTTCTGTACATACCCCTTCAGAAAGTGATCTGCGAAGGTCGAGAGGGGTTCTAAAATAGAGTTGATACCCGCCATGATAGGTCTTCCTGGGGGTTTAATCAACGACTTATGCACTTTGGGAAGAGTGTAGAAGATCGGAGTGGTCGATTTGGTATTGATGAGGAAGTCTGCCTCTTGTCTGGAAATCCACTCTCGATCCTTGGCTTTGGTGACTTTTTCCGTTATCAGGCCCAAAAGTTCTTTAGTGGGATCTTCTTTCAGCCGTCTGTAGTAATGGATATTCTCCAGCTGGTTTTCACACTCAGTGATGTAGTCTGATCAATTAAGCATAACAATTCCTCCGCCTTTATAGTCCCTTTTAATGATGATTGCGGGGTTGTTGGCAATTGAGTTTACTGTTCTTAACTTCTGTGTGTAGGAACTAGTCCTTGTTATTTGTAGAGTGATTTAATATTCTTTTATGTGTACCAGATTAAAGATTTATAAAGCTCTTTTACTTCTAGAATTCAGTGTAAAACCTGTTGTTGAGCTCTGTCTCTTATATATATATAGTTCTGCCTTCTCGGGTATAGACAGAGTAGCTAGTTGAGTTTCACGGTGTAAGTGGACCACTAACTACCGGGATTCCTTTTGAAATAAGAGTGCTAAATTAGTTGGGCCCACTGCACTGACAAAAATATCTGTAAATTCCCACACAGCGCTGCTGATCAGGCATTTACAGATTTTGGTTGGGCCTTGCCCCTCAGGCCCTACCCTGTCTACGTCTCTGGCGAGGAATGCAAAAGATCATGACGAGACTAGTGGTCAACATGAACTATGGATCACAAATGAACAAACAGGACACGCAATCTTGTGGGATGTGTTCAGTATGTGCCCAAAAGTGGCAGAGAACTTCAATAGACAACTGCTGGATGACACGATGGCATCAGAGGTGCTTTGCCAACTGCAAAAGCTATAGTGTGATATAGCTGATCAAGTGTCCGCGCACATTGAGCTAGGCAGGCATGAAGGCACGCGCAGTTAAAAAAGGATCATTGAACATAAGTCTGGCATTTGTACCCGCAAACTGACCGCCCCTATGGTGGAACACTTTGGGGGAATGGGGCACATTGCTGTGAGAGGTCAGAAGCATGAAAACTTTGAGGCAATTTATGGCAGTTCAGCAGCATCAAATATAATAGTGAAGTTCACATCATAAAAACTGTTTATCCTTCTAATCTGAATGAATTCCCCTTCCGCAGATTCAAGCAGGATTTTTGTTCAACAGTTCCAAAAATGTTAAGGAAATCCTGTAGCCTATTAAAGTTCTCTTTTGGTTCCAACTTGATAACACAAAGTTCCAATTTGATAACACAATTTCTATTCAGCAACTCAGAATATGTTCTTACTTGATTACTTTCAACAAAATGGTCTTTGTCAGGATATTTCTACACCAGTACACAAAACCACTTGTTTGACAATAATACATACTTCTGTAGCAATTCACACAACACTTGATTCAATAAAATGAACTTGTCAGGATGATTCTGCTTGAATCCACAATTACACTTTAGTGGTTCTTCAACTTCTTCTTCAAGACTTTTAACCATACCACAGTATTTCAATGGCTTTCACCTGGTCTACTCATCTGCCAGGCTCATTAAGACACATTTCTCTGCTCTGGTCTACTCTCCTGCTAGAACAGATACAAATACTAATACATTCTATGACCTGGTCTTTTCTCCTGTAAGGCTAAAATAAACTGCCACTTGTAAGTACTTCTGTCGTAAAGGTTGAACTCAAATAGGTTAGCAATTCATTTTGCTCCACAACATAATATCAAAATATAAGAAACACTTCAAAGGAAAAAAGAACCACACTGGTGCTGTTTGTTACACCAGCGTGTCTGCCACACTCTCTGGAGGTTATGCTTCACTCCGTCTGAACGTGTTCTTTCAGAGGTGCAGCCTTCCCCCCACTTTTGTTTCTCCCCTTTTTCCACAAACCAACTGCTCATAGGGTTTCCATTTTAATTTCACACTTCTTGGCATTTGGAAATGTGGGTTTGAGCCATTCACTCTTAGGACCGCCTTTTCATATGGGCAGTAGTTTTTATCAACACTGAAAGTATCAACCGCCCCGCTTTTAGCTTTGACAATTTGTGTTCTTTCTTATATACCTGGGTCTGTTTCTCTTTAGACTTTGGCAATGATGGTTTATCTTTTGCCTTATAGATATTGCCCCCTTTTGTTGCTGGCTCTGATTATGCCCCACAATGTCACAATCACACTAATCTAATATGTTAATTAGGTTCTTAGTTTGCCATCTTAGTTTATAATAGAAGCATTTACTTGCTTTATATTGGTTTGGTATTCAAATGTTTCTCGTTTTACTTTGCTTACCACATTTCTTGGGTTAATGAGGGATGCATTTATGACCCTAAGCAGAAATCCCCTTCACCTCAAAACCGCATTTAAACATTACCACGAAAAACGCCTGTGTTCTGCTTCCCTGGCACATGTGTGGTAAGCATTTGAACCTTTCACCAAAAACGGCTGTGCTTTGTTCCCTGTCAGATGTGTGGCAAGCAGTTGAACACTGCATTGAAGAATGGCCCTGCATTTGCTTTGCTTTCATCTGAACCACCAAGTTATGCTTTGCATTGAAAAATAGCTCTACCTTTGCTGTTCTGTCATCTGGATACCAGAGTTGTGCACTGCATTCAAGACGGCCCAGCGTTTGATTTTTTTCTTTCATCTGAAATACCACAAAGGTATGCACTGCCTTGATGAACAGCCCTGCATGCTTTATTCCATCTGAATGCCAGAAACAGTTAGGCGATACATCCAAAAACAGCCGTGTCTTACTGTCCGTTCACATGAGGGGCAAGGATTCACATTGTAACCCAACACAGCTTTTGTTTTCCCTTTCATGTGAACGGCAGACCTATGAAACACTGTAAATTAATGAAAAACAGCTTGGCTTTTTCTTCTATGTCAAATCAAAAGAACCCTGTGCAGAGGGTCTACCCCTCCGTGTCTATGGATCAACTACCAATGCAAACCCATTCAAGGATAAATCAAAAGAATCCCCTGATTTACAGAACCGCATTCCAAACATTGGATGAAATACGGCTTCCTACAAGTGTAAAAGAGGAAAAAGGAAAATCACTTTGTAAGGGTAGATTTGCTTGCACAGAATTGTCAGTGAATATGTTGGGGGTAAGGGGCTGACAAAGCTATGTATATTATGTTTATCCCCCCCAAGACTTCAATCAACTTGGCAGAGGCTCAGGAATACCAGTAAAAACAGTTTGGCTCAGGCAGGAAAAACTCAATTGGAAGTCTAACCTCCCCCGGGAAGTCACACTTATAAGTGAACTATTCCACAATGACATATGAGGTGGCTGAGAGCGTGATAATTACCTGTTCTGCCAGACTAGAAGTTAGCCCTAGCAGAGAACACAAATAAAGCCAGTGCTTGACCAAGAAGTGCAAGTTCCTCCAGCACCCACTCTGAAAGAGCAACTGGTAAACTTCAACGGGGCAATAAAAGTCTTTTGTTGCAAGCTTCGCCAGGGGGAGACAGTTTGCAGTGGGGATAGAAGTATCACCCCCCATATGTGACAGATCCTCCAAATTGACATTAAAATAGTGATTCATTTTAGCCATTTTTCCCAGCACTCAGAATAAGAAAAAACATTCATTTTATGCTATTGTTCCTTGTAATTTTCAAGTGGATTTTAAAAGACTAAGTACATTTTCCTAGCACTTTGTGGACTGAAATGGCCATTAAAGACTTGTTTCTGGCTGATGTATAACTGGGACAAAGAGGTAAATTGGTGGACAGATGGGAAATAAGGTTATGAACATGTTGAATTATTTGCAGAATTTTAACTGTTATGCATTTCATGAGAAGGGCAAAAATGTGCCAAAGGGCTTTACTACCTCGCACAGAGTTGGTGATCGGACTGTCTAATTCCCAGTGGCCCTTTAAAACCGTCTATCTACTTCCTATGGCGGTGGCTAGTATAAGTTTGAAGTTATGATATATAACTCAGTTTTTCTAAAATGTGGACCTGAGAAACAAAGAACTGTCATAAATGACCAAACAGACAAATGATGCTCTCTCTCCTGAACCAATAAGGCCAGGGGGTGAAATGATAGACTGTCCAATCCTGGGTTTAGGGGTAATTTTAGAGTACTCCTCTAGATTGTAAAATGAGGGATGTCATTTGGGCTATATAAGAGGGGACTGTACTAGACACAGGATCGACCAGACACACACAGAAGAATGCAGGGAGACATGAGAAAGAGGACGGAGAGGAACCAGCTGATCCCATACAAGACAGTGCAGAGACCAGACACTTGTCTAGCTGATCCCATCCAAGAGAGTGCAGAGACGAGACCCTTTACTAGCTGATCCCATCGAAGAGACCAGACCCTTAACTAGCTTATTCCTTCCAAGAGCATGCAGAGACTGAATCCCTTGCCTAGCTGTCCAGGGAGTCCTGGGATCCAGCCTGGCCATCCAGAATCCCATCCAGGAGAGTGGAGAGACCAGACCCCTTAGCTAGCTGTCCAGAGGGTCCTGAGATCCAACTGACTTTCCAGCATCCCAAACCAAGGCTTGCTTTCTAAGTAGCAGACATCCCCAGTCCCAAATTGCATACCCCTTTCCTTTTTGCAACATAGCCCCATTGAAGATCCCATAGAAAATCCAATTGAAAGTCCCAAATTGCCAGTATAATCCATTCACCTTTCCATAGAAGAATCTGTATTAGCCTGTGTATGTTAGCGTATCCCTTTGAGAAATCTTTCAGTTGTCTGTGTAAGTCCTTAGCATTATTTTGAAGTAAATCAATTAATCCCCCATTGAAAATTCACATTAATATTGTTGCCAATCGAAATCAACTATTTTTCAAGTTTTTTTTTACTAACTATAGTCTTTAAAATATAATCTCTGATAATTAACCTCCTTATCATTGTTTTCCTGTGCCCTGTGTGCATTATCCCATGAACTTTTAACTTGCATCTGTCCCATTGAAAACCCAAACCGTAGCCCGATTAAGAGCATCCCTTTTGTCTAGAATCCTATCTGTTATGTGCCTCTGTCCTTGTCCTTAAAACCGATTTCCGATTTTTACCGCTCATCCCTTTCCTTATCTACCTGTCATCTCAAATTCTGTTTAAAATCGAAATCACATTGCTGTGTGTATTTTTCTTTTGCTTTTTTCTCCAAAACTGATTCTCCTACCTTGTTTCCACATGGTTCTGTAAGCGGATTAGTAGTCAAAAAACGTCCCTATCTCCTCAAGTGTAGTATCACGAATTTCCTTGCAGTTTGTTCCGTAGCTCTGTGCATAATAAGGAAAATCTAATTCTGCCATTTGCACCTAAAATAGGTTTTCATTTTCTTTTCTGACTTCCCATTTTGGGGTGGTGGGCTGTATTCCTAATCCTCTTTTTCTCTCTGTATCCTTACTCCTTGCCACTGCTTTCCATCTAAAGGGAATTAAGTTAGCTGATGTTTGGGAGTGAGTGTTGCAGGGGGAGTGTTTAACCTTAGTGCATTCACATGCTTCAAAATTATTTTTCCTGTTTGCCATTAAAGATTCATGTGACTGTGTTTAGGATTTTTGAATCCATTGTTCAGTAGGAAACATTGGTGGCTTCTGTAACATTGTATTTTGAATTTTATTCCTATTTCCATTAAATAATACATTAATAAATATCTTATTGATACACACCAGCCTGGTTCCTAGTCCATTGTGACACAGGGTGTTTGTAAAAGGTTGGTGCCCACTCAAATAAAGAACCAGTGGTTTATTAAAGATAAAAAGCATTTTTATTGTGCGCCACGTTCATTGTCAGGGGAAGGAGTCCCTCGCTGTGTTATAAAACAGTGACAAAGTGGGGGCTCATGCCATGATTGAGATAAGTGTTTTCACCCGTGACAGTCCAAAACAGCAGACTAACCCATTGAAGGTAGTGTACTTTTAGTGGCTAGAAAACTGTTTTACACTGTAAAGGTGTCAGCCCAAAAACCTGTACCCTAGGTATCAGGCCTGTATCTCAAAATAAAATAGTGTAACCCTAAACTAGGCAAGAGCAGGGTTGATATTTTGTCCTTGCATAGATAACCAAAGGTAGAACACATAATGAGTCCCGTGGAAATTAACATAGTTAGGCAGCACCTTCTGTTCAAATTATTCATTTGAGGGGAATGGGCAGAACAAAAACATGAAACCTGGCTATCTAGTATGATGCAAGAGATGACCTCTATAAGCATGAATGTATGGCAGGACAGTGGCATGTTACATCAAGCCCTGACTGAGTTTTATATGACTCAGAACATCAAAGATGAGCAGAATAAGATGGCACAACTCACCGCGTGCATGTTCTTCCACATGATAGTTATGAAAGAAAAATACCAAGAATGTGTATCCTCTGTGCAAAACCAGTCTGTGCTTTTGAATCAAATACAGAGTGAGTTAAGGCAGGCAGAGGAGAAAATGTGAGAAAGCCAAAACTCTGAGTTAGAACTAGGAAATACCATTCGGCAGCTAAAGAATGAGTTTGCAGCTCAGCAACAAACTAACTCAGAACAGGAGGCCCAATTGTCTGCCCTAAAAGAAGAGAGCCAAGAAAGGGTTGCTTCCCTGAAAGACAGTCAACTAAACTTAAACCAACAAGTGACATACAATAGAGCTTTCTCAGGGGAGATAAACACTTTGCAAAATTAGATCAAGCAATTGGAAGAGGAGAATAGTAAGTTAATCATGAAAGAAGTTCATTCCCAAACAGAATTTGACCAGGAACGCCACAAGTTGGGCGCTATAAAACAACAGAGGGATAACCTGACTGAACAAATTGGCACCTTGTATCAGGAGAAAGATGCCCTGTGCCAAGAAGTGTGTAAATTAAAAACAGTCCTGGAGAGAAGTGAGTCATGTTTTCAGGAACTGACTAATATAAAATTAGAGAATGGAAAATTAATGGGGCACATAAGGCAAATAGAACATGATCTAGATCAGACAATACAGAAATAAAATGCTCAAAGTGAGTAGATGTATCTCCTGCAACAGAAATGGTCTGAGTACTCCCAGACAATACAAGATGCCCGGAAAGAAAATGAGGCCCTTTGTGATGTAAACAGGGGACTCCAGAGCCAAATACTAGCACAAGGGAAGGTCATAGAGGCCAGTCAAGCCCTGATAGCACAGCACAAGGCTCAGGCCTTTGCATACTATCAAGAAATAGGGGCTGAGAATCAGAAATGTGAGAGGTTAGAAAAAGAGAGTGTTAGGGTAAATAAGGACTTGAGGAACCCTGAACATTTAGAGAGTGACAGGGCCACCCCTGAACACGGTGTGATGCCCTCTGTACCAAGGCCCTCAAGCCATCTTACCACCCTGTATTCACAGGGCACTGCTAACTTCATGTCCACAGGTTCACAAGAACCAGAAACCATGAGGCAGACGGACGCAATTAGGCCCAGCATGAGTGAGCTGGCAGGCCAGCATCCATCAGAGATTGATGGTCGTGCCTCCATTTTCAGGTTCAAAAATATTGTGGCCCATGTATCTGACCAAGAAGACTCCTATGAAGAGAAAATCAGGGAGTTAGACTGGCAGAAACATCAGCTACAAAGGAACCACCTGGTTCACTTTACGGATAAAAAGGAGTCTTAATTTAGGCCCCAAAAGAGAATTCTGAAAACCTTCACCCAATTGGGGAGGTGGGAGGAGTCCTCCACCAACCCCGGCAGAAGGGAGGAGTCAGATGACTACTCCCTGTGCAAAAGAGGGAGTCCAAGGGAAGTGACCCAGAGAGCCCACAATACAACAGGGGAGAAAAGACTAGGCCCCATCATTTTGGGAGAGGCTGCCAGGCTCAAAGAATCAGGGACCGCCTCAAGGATAGGGATGGGGCCTCAAATAGCAGCAGCTCTGAGTCTGAGGGCGAATGGACTCAGGTGCAGTGGAAAAAGAAGACTGCCAAACAAAAGAGAACTCTGATGAAAGACTGCATTAGACAGATAAAAGCAATTAGAAATGTCATGACTTTGTACCCTAAAAATGCCAAGTACTCAGTCTGGGAGCATCTGGAGCTGTATGACCAGATGATGATGTCATTTGGCATTAAAAATGATCAGAATTCTATGGAGTTTGCCAAATGGACATTCTCCCCAGAATACTCTTTGCTGGGCTGGAGGATCAAAACCATTCAAGGTGGTCTACCTACAAGACGGCCATCTTGAAGCACTTCTCCACGCACAGAAATCCGCAGGAGGCTCGCAAAGCAGCCTACAACCTGCAGTACAGAGAGGATCAGGCCCTGGAGAATTTGTTCAGGAATTGAAGCAGGCATTTGCACAAACCACTAGGCGGTTAGGGACTTCCACGATGAAAGGACCGTGGATGCTTAATAGAGCAATCGAGCAGGTAGAAGATAAGAATCCTCCCAAAAACCCCAAACAAACCAACACCCCCGCAGCAGAGGTGAAGGTTACCCCCATTTTGGACCCAGAAGTGGGGGGGCCTAAAAATACACCTCCCACTAACAAATCAAACCAGAGGCAGAGAAGAACCTCTGACCAGTCTCAAGCAGGTGGTAGCCAGGCAGGGTACCTCACAAATGTGTCAATGAGAAGACAAGGCAATGGAAATAGAAGAGGTAATCAGGGCCGTTTTTTATATCAGGCCCCAAACCGCAGCAATTGGGACGAGGGGGCAAAACAAACCCGAAGCGGGAATCACTTCTAATTAACCTCTCTGACTATCAACCTACAGAGGCAGAACTTAAAGTATTGAACAAAGGATTGGGGTATGTTACAACTAAAGAACACAACCCCTTTGAATTCCGGATGGAGTTCAATAAGCTTCTCAGAAAGATCCATCTACGGGAATTTTTTTCCACTAGAATCCAACACTAATAGTGAACAAATGAAGAACCATACAGGACTTCGTAATCCCTCGACTTTCTGTCCACCCACTTGCAGCTTCTCTCCGGAATCGCTCATCTTTGAGAAAAGGGTCAATAGAGAAGTGGCTACTCTGGAAGCCAATCATCGCAAAGCATTCCAAAACTTGACAAAAGCGGAACAGGGAGCACTAAACTCAATTGCCAACAACCCCGCAATCATCATTAAAAGGGGGGGCCTAAAAATACACCTCCCACTAACAAATCAAACCAGAGGCAGAGAAGAACCTCTGACCAGTCTCAAGCAGGTGGTAGCCAGGCAGGGTACCTCACAAATGTGTCACCTAACTCTGCTACCTACATCAGCCCCAGGTACAAGGGGAACAGACCCATCTTGAGGTACGTATGGACTCCCCCGGCCCAGGGGGGATCCAATCAGGTGAGTACGGCCCCAGGAATCTTCCCTCCAAACTTCCCTCTAGAGGGCAGTAATCTTCCAACCTCTAGTTTAAGTTTCTTCCCCAGGTACCCTCAAAACCCCAATGTTCAGAACAACCCTCCTTTCCCTTCCCGCTTTCAGGAGTCTAGACCACCAAATCCAGGAGATGGAAGGCCAAGAATGGAAGGTTACCAGGGAAACCTTCCATATCAAGGCTACTCGGGGAGAAGGGACAGTTACCCTTCCCGAGAGCAGCCAAGAGTTGACTCCAGACTCCCATGTCAGCCAGAGTGGGTGTCCCAACTGGAGCGCCAGGTCCAGAGCTTTACCCAAGATCTGAATCATATGTTGAGGGCTCAGCAGGACCCTCAGATGAACCTGGCTGCTCAGAACAGCTCGAATCCAGGGTCTGGCACCCGGAACAATGATGGGGAGAGAACCCCAACAACCAGCAGGTTCCAGAGGAGGAGGCTCGGGAGGAAGGGGGATGCAAAGCCCTAGAGGAAGCGTACTTCCTCACCCGTGAAAAGCCCCTAGAAACATCTGAACCTGAATGCATATCTACTACCGCTGAAAAGCTGCAACCTAGGGAAAAGAGGGTAAGTAGGAGTAACAAAGAGACAAAGAAGACCCATTTTGTGGTGGAGGCCGGCGTCCTCCAGTTTGAAGGGGAAGAATCCTTGGAGTTTTCTGGGAAGAAAGTCTACTTTTTATGGATGGGGGGATTCCTCCCAAAGAAAAATGGGTCCTAAAAGACCATAACTCAGACTGGGTAGGTATGGGGACTGACCAAGAACCGCCCATCCCTGAATCCCAGAAATGTCATCCTGAGAACTTACAATCACAGAGGGATCCTCCCCACAAACCGGTTCAAGTGACTGTCTCAGAGAAAAGGGGGACAGCACAGAATCAAAGGAAAAAGGGATTTAAAAACCCCAGCAATCTCAGGATGCCACATTTTATTTACAGATTCCCGAACTCTGACACAGAAAACTGACCAAGATTCCCCAGTGTCGGAGTCCAAAATAAAGAAATTAACTGCCCAGCTGGCCCAAAATGCCCATTTCCTTTGCCCCCAGGAGGAGAAAGAAGGTAGGTTGTATGCCCCTGATCGGGTGCAAGGGCAGTGTGCATTTCAGCACTGGTGGATACCGGATGCTAAGCCACTCTCCAGTCCAAAAAAGGCATTTGAACAACTTAATTCAGGAAGGGGGGAGAGTTACCAAATTCTCCTCATAACTCTTCCTGGACAACTCCAGATCGAAATTGGACGACACAAGTTGAAACACAAGGTTATAGTCGTAACTCCAGAGGGCACCCTCTGCCTCTTAGGGAATTACCTCCTTCTGAGGTTGTCTCCACTAATAGACTAAGTGAACAAGGTCCTCTGGAGGCAGGCTAACCGGCCAATAAAATTAAAACAGAGCACCACCTAAGTCAGTCTAAATGGCACATGCCACATGTTTGAGCAGCGGTCTGACAAAATTGAGTCAATTTTCAGAACAATCAAGTCCCCGACATTACTGTAATCGCTGTAGGGCAACAAACTGGTGATGGGGCCTCTTCTCCATTACAGAAAATCAACCTTCCTTCCAGTTCCAAGTGGCATTCCACACTGGAAGGAAATACCCTGAAATTTTAAACCGATCCACAATATGAAAACCCAAGTCCCATGAAAAAATGTGATGAAAAACCATCTCAAAGTTTGGCCGATATTCAGAGAAAGGGTGAACAGCTGTTCCTCCCCATTCAGGTAAATGAGGGGGGGAGCCTGTTCTCGCCAGAGTAGGCCTGAATAGGGAGGAAAGCTTCATCAGCAAAGCTTTATTTAGGATGCTCCCAAAAGATCAGACCATTCCCACTGTTGAGTCGGTTTATCTGAGGTATGGGGCCTGGAAATTCCTTATTCCAAACATCTCCTGCTTAGCAGTTGTATGCTAAATATTTCTATTTTTGGTTAATGTATAGAGGATAATTGTTGGGTTGTGCGAGGTGTTCTCTCTGCCTTCTACTTAGGCAGTAACATTCTCAACAACCGATTCACAATTAATTTTAATTTCATTAATTGCCAGGCCTGGTCCCAACTGGAGGGTAACCCCAGGGGCTTTGACAATCCTGAAAAAATCCTTCTGGTCAGCCCCATTGCTACCGTAGGCAGTTGAAGTTCAAAAATGGAGAAGTGGTCACCATCTCAGGCCTGGCCCGACAATACACCATCCCCATGAAAAATTAAGAGACCAGGACTTGTGGCTGATTGTAGAACCTTGTAAGGGTAGAGCCTAGGAATCCTCCAAAGGATGCAGGTAAGGAACTGGAACCCTGATGGAAGAAAATCCTGTTCCTATATATAACAGGTACTAAGTTACTTGGTGTTATTATAAAAATAGAAAAGAAGATGCCACAAAAATTGCAAATTGTTGTAATTGTTCTGTTGAGTAATTTACTTGGTGTTATTGTAAAAATGAGAAAAACAAATGTCATAAAAAATTGCAAGTGTTGTCGTGGTTCCATTGTTGTAAATCTTCGGGGAATAATGTCAGTAAAAAGTACTACAACTTGTTTTTGTTCTTTTTCTATTAGATAATTAACATCCTTAAATTCCAGTGTGGAGCGGAACGCCCCGGGGACCTGGAAGAGAAGGAAGGAAAGAGGGTGCTGCACCATACTCTCCAACCCAGAGATGGAAGGGGATCCTGAAGTGTCGCTCCCTGATGAAGGAGAATTCCGCCGAAGGAAACCCCACTCTGCCCTACTGTTCCCCAACAAAAAGTCATGGAAGAGCACAGGGGGATCTGTGGGGTGGATTAGAGGCCCTTAGCAGAAACCCCCTTCACCTCAAAACCGCATTTAAACATTGCCACGAAAAAACGCCTGTGCTCTGCTTCCCTGGCACATGTGTGGTAAGCATTTGGACCTTTCACCAAAAATGGCTGTGCTTTGTTCCCTGGCACATGTGTGGCAAGCAGTTGAACACTGCATTGAAGAATGGCCATGCATTTGCTTTGCTTTCATCTGAACCACCAAGTTATGGGTTGCATTGAAAAATGGCTCTACCTTTGCTGTTCTGTCATCTGGATAGCAAAGTTGTGCACTGCATTCAAGACGCCCCTGAGTTTGTTTTTTTCTTTCATCTGAAATACCACAAAGTTATGCGCTGCCTTGAAAAACAGCCCTGCATGCTTTATCCCATCTGAATGCCAAAAAACGTTAGGCAATACATCGGAAAACAGCCGTATCTTACTGTTCATTCACACGAGGGTTAAGGATTTCACATTGTAACCTGACACGGCTTTTGTTTTCCCTTTCATGTGCACGGCAGCGCTCTGAAACACTGCAAATGAATTAAAAGTGGCTTTGCTTTTTCTTCTATGTCAAATCAAAAGAACCCTGTGCAGAGGGTCTACCATTCCGTGTCTATGGATCAACTACCAATGCAAACCCATTCAAGAAGGATAAATCAAAAGAATCCCAATGACATTTCTGGGATTCAGAGAACTACATTTCAAACATTGGATGAAATACAGCTTCCACACGTGTAAAAGAGGAAAAAGGAAAATCACTTTTAAAAGCCACTGTGTAAGGGTAGCTTTGCTTGCACAGAATTGTCAGTGAATATGTTGGGGGTGTGTGGCTGACAAAGCTATTTATATTATGTTTTTCCCCCCATAAGACTTCAATCAACTTGGCAGAGGCTCAGGAATACCCGTAAAACTAGTTTGGCTCAGGCAGGAAAAACTCAATTGGAAGTCTTGCCTCCCCTTGGAAGTCACACTTATAAGTGAACTATTCCACAATGACATATGAGGTGGCTGAGGGCGTGATAATTACATGTTCTGTCAGACTAGAAGGCAGCCATAGCAGAGAAGACAAAGAAAGCCAGTGGTGCTAATGCTTGACTAAGAAGTGCAAGTTCCTCCAGCACCCACTCTGAAGGACCAACTGACAAACTTCAAAGGGGCAATAAAAGTCTTTTGTTGCAAGCTGAGCCAGGGGGAGACAGTTTGCTGTGGGGAATAAAGAACCGCCCCCCATTTGTGACAGATCCTCCAAATTGACATTAAAATAGTGATTCATTTTAGGCATTTTTCTCAGCACCCAGAATAAGAAAAAAATATCATTTTATGGTATTGATCCATGCAATTTCCAGGCGGATGTTAACAGACCTACAGGCCGATTCATGGAATTCCTCACAAAAGTGTCGCACGCAGCTGGCGCACAGCGTGCCCGTGCGAATGTCTGCGCCAGCCGCATGCGATAAAATCAATTTCCGCGCACAGCGTATTCATGGATTCTTGCCTCCAAAAGTAGACGTGGCGCAGAGTGGCGCAGCGACCCTGCAGCAGCGTCAGTTACGCCCCCAAGAACGCCCTCGCGCAAGGAAAAGCCATCAAGATCGCAAAACCATCGCAAAGGGCTGCGCCAACCCTGTACCAGTTTACCGGACTGGCAAACAGCAAACGCAAAGCGCGGAACGTGTATTACGGGTTTCGGGAACACGCGTGCGCGAGAAGTCTCACACACGATCTGGTCTGGGGGAGCGTGTGCGTGCAAAGTTTCATACGCGAACGGGCTGGGTGCGTGTATTTCAGGGGTGCGCGAGAAGTTCCACACGGGATTGGCCTGGGCGCGTGTATTCCAGAGGGGTGCGAGAAGTTCCACACGCGATAGGGCCTGGGGGAGCGTGTGCATGTATTTCAGGGGTGCGCAAGAAGTTCCACACGCGATTGGACTGGGCGCGTGTATTCCAGAGGTGCGCGAGAAGTTCCACACGCGATCGGGCCTGGGGGAGCGTGTGCGTGTATTTCAGGGGTGCGTGAGAAGTTCCACACGCGATTGGCCTGGGCGCGTGTATTTCAGAGGTGCGTGAGAAGTTCCACACGCGATTGGCCTGGGCGCGTTTATTTCAGAGGTGCGCGAGAAGTTCCACACGCGATTGGCCTGGGCGCGTGTATTTCAGAGGTGTGCGAGAAGTTCCACACGCGATTGGCCTGGGCGCGTTTATTTCAGAGGTGCGCGAGAAGTTCCACACGCGATTTCAGCAGGATACGTGTATTTCAGGGGTGCGCGAGAAATTTCACACGCGATTTCAGCAGGGTACGTGTATTTCAGGGGTGCGCAAGAATTTTCACACGCGATTTCAGCAGGGTACGTGTATTTCAGGGGTGCGCAAGAAATTTCACAAGCGATTTCAGCAGGGTACGTGTATTTCAGGGGTGCGCGAGAATTTTCACACGCGATTTCAGCTGGGTACGTGTATTTCAGGGGTGCGTGAGAAATTTCACACGCAATTTCAGCAGGGTACGTGTATTTCAGGGGTGCGCGAGAATTTTCACACGCAATTTCAGCAGGGTATGTGTATTTCAGGGGTGCGCGAGAAATTTCACAAGCGATTTCAGCAGGGTACGTGTATTTCAGGGGTGCGTGAGAATTTTCACACGCAATTTCAGCAGGTTACGTGTATTTCAGGGGTGCGCGAGAAATTTCACACGCGATTTCAGCAGGGTACGTGTATTTCAGGGGTGCCGGGGAGTCCTACATGTGATTTGGCAGTGTGGGTCCTCCCAGGTGTCCCCTGTACACCCTCCACGGCCCCTGCAGGCAGCCCACACCACAGGGGACTACCCTGCATCCCTGGTCATGTCCCGCAGGCAGCCCACCCAACATGGGCATGCCCCCCAGCAAAGGCACATGTCTCCTTGCACTACTGATCACCAACTTATGTCCCCTTGCACCCCCACCCCCCAGCATTGCGGGGCACCTGCCAGCAGGCCCCCACTCATGTCCCACTCATGTCCCCCTGCACCCCCACCCCCCAGCATTGCGGGGCACCTGCCAGCAGGCCCCCACTCATGTCCCACTCATGTCCCCCTGCACCCCCACCCCCCAGCATTGCGGGGCACCTGCCAGCAGGCCCCCACACATGTCCCCCAGCCAACATGTCATCACAATCTAGATCCCTGGCCCTTATGGTCAGCCTCCAAATGCAAAACACCCACTCGAGTATTGCATCCACCCACTTAGAAATGGCAATGACATGATAGAACCCCAATAGCAAGTTTGGAAATGAACACATGGCCCTCACATACACCCAATGGGTGTCAGTGAATCTCAAAACCCATATCATGATATGCATGATACCAATGAGATGATACTACACATTGAAGTTTGATGAAAAAAATGTATTAAAAACAGCATAAATGGAATTAAAAATAAACAAATGACAATGGGAATCAAAAACCAAAAGCAGCATGTCCGTAAAATAATGAAAAACGACAAATCATAATCCAAAGGAAAGGTGTCCAAAGTCACAGTTCAAGAAAGTAAATCCAAGGTAAAAACAAAACCGAAACCATTGCTCCATGGGTAAATAAAAAAAAAGTAAATAAAATCCAACAGTCAACTATATACAGATAAACAAACCAGGGTCCATGATCCCAACTGAAGAAATGAAACCTACATAAAAATACTACCTAATAAAATAAAACTATATACAAAAATGTGGCCCATTGTCCAAAAGGTCCAAAATAAATAAAAAAGCAAAGGAAACCTAACACTAACTACATAACTATTTACAAGGGCAGCGGGCTAGTCCGACGGCTCACTGGTTGTTGTCATGGGCCAGGGCATCATCGAACTCCTGTTCAATGGCTTGGAGGCGGGCATGTTCCCTGGCCCCGAGGTCCCGCAGGGATAATGCAGTGTCCAGCTCCAACTCCCTGCGAAGACCCTCGATGCACTCAGCCTGCCTCAGCGCCCTCCGCATGGAGTTCTCCACCCTGACCATTGTGAGCCGTTCCTCCTCTGCCCGCTGCCGCTCCGCACCTATCTGCTGGCCCAACCACTCCCACACGGAAGCCACTCCCATTCCAGGGTTCTCCTGCCCTCCGGCCGATGCCTGCACCCCTGATGTTGATGGCCCCGAGCCATGATGCCTCCCACGTCGAGCCTGCCGCTGCCTCCGACGCAACTGCCTGTGCCAGCACGACGGCATCCAGGCTGATGGAAACCACCGACGCCGTCGTGCACGTGCCCTGCCCGATGATGCCGTCACATCCTCCATCTGCTGGGGTCCAGTTGCTGGTGTGTCCAGCCCTGCTGGGCCTCCGACTCCTGATTGTGGCAGGGATGGGATCCCCACCGAGGTGGCTGCATTGGTCGGGGCAGGTCCACAGGGGGCCCTGGTGGCATCTGGGCCGGAAGACGGCATGGAGTACGACTGGCGCATAGCCTTCACAGAGGAGGAGAGGGTCGCCAGAGTGCCCGACACATGTACGAGACCCCTGACCATGACCGCTCCCAACTGGGCCACGTTGGCACGGTGCTCTTCGTGATGACGTGCGTGCTCCCCCCGGGAAGCATGCACCTCATCACGGATGACAGCCGTGCGCAACGCGACACCAATCAGGACCTTCTCCATATGGCCAGGGGTCCCCTCGTCCACAGATGGAGGGGAGTCAGATGACATGGACATCCCCCCTACCTGCGGACGGGCCTGGGATGGGGCATCCCTGCTGGTGCATGGTGGTGCAGTCACAGTGTCAGGGACAGTGACATGCACAGGCACCTCCACGGTGACCTGTGCTGCCTCCTGCCCCTGCCCCTGGACTGCACCACTTGCACCAGCAGGGATGCCCCCACCAGGCCCCATGTGCGGATCAGTAGCGGCCTCCTCCTCCTCAGTGGAAACCACCAACCTGGATGGCTCCACAACGTCTTCCGCCGTTGCAAGCCCCTGTGGGGGCTCACCCACCCCTTCCGCTGCAGCCGTGGGGACAACCCCGCCGCTTAGCTCCACAGCGCCGTCTCCGCCCTCTTCTCCACTTTGCGCTGTGTAGAGGGAGACATAGACCACAAGCATCAGGGTACTGTACAATGGTCCCCTAGACAGGAAGCAATAGCAGATGAGTGGCACTGTCAAAGATCACTTCCATCATGTCCCTTCACAACACATGGGTCAGTGCAGGCGAAACACATGCAGTAACAGGCATGGCGCATGCTATGGACATAAGCAAACATCTCCAAGGGACTCTTAAAGCATACAATGTTGTTTTTGGACTCACATGCATCATGGGTCATGCCTATCACATGCACACACTTCAACGTACTTTCATACATCTGGACTCATACACCCCAGACACAGTGGATGCAAGGATAACTAGGCTGCATCAGTGAATCTGAACATTGTCACAGACATGTGTCATGCATCCATGGCATCCACAAGTCACAGACACGCAGGTCAGAAACACAGACATGGACACCATACATGTACATGGCATCAGCACCCATCCCTCACCCACACCCATGTCCAGGAACAGAGACTGGCATGCTCTCATGTGTCCATTCCGCATTGGGCTCCCCATGTTACATTTAAACACATACACCAACCGTGTGCTTCACACATTACTGGTCTCACATGCATGACCATGATGTCCCTGCACACACACACGCGTACATGGCCTATGTCACACATACAGGCAAGTATCAGACAACCAGCATGCTGCAACATGCCCTGTCTCACACAGCAATGCTTGGCCACTTACCGCTCGACTCCAGACGGGTCTGCCTCTCAAGGATCTGGGCATGGAGCGCTGGGCGTACGCTTTCCAGGACCCTCAGCTGGATGGTACTCATGCTGCCCCGGCCCCCCTCCACGAGGCGCCGGGCCTTTATGAGGGTCCTGGACCTGAAGTCCTCCCAGCGCTTCTTGACTTGATTGATGTTGCGGGTTGCCACCCCCTCCGCGTTGATGGCAACCACAAAGTCGTCCCAGATCCTGTCCCGTCCTTCCTTGTCGGCGCGTGGTGATCCGAAGAGGGCATCATAATGCCCCAGGACAAGCTCCACCAGGACACCAACTTCCTTCTGACTGAAGCTGGTGGCCCTCTGCCCCTCTGGCTGGGGATCGCCAGTGGTCTCGGATGGTGTTTGCCCTGACATGGCAACCCCCGAGGCAGGCGTGGGTGGGCAACTGGGTCCTGGGGCTGGGCTGTGGAGCAATGGTATCCCAGTCGGGAGTGTTCTGTTCCAGCAGGGGTGGACACAGCAATTGGACCCCTGCAGATGGCTGATGTGCAGGCACCAAATGGCAGGGCACGGTGGCAGCAGGCAGGCAGGCAGCAGCAGATGGCTCATGGGAGGCTGCTCTGGGGTCTGGGGGGCAGTAATTCGGACTTTTGGGCAGGAGCGTGGTCTTCCGTGTGCTTACGCGTGCCCAGCTTGATACGGAGTGATTTGGCACGTGAAAATTCTGCACGTCAGCGTGTGAATCGAGGAAAGGCCCTTAGCGTGTAAGCGCGTCAGCACGCATACGCGATTCCATTGGACCAAAGGCCCTTAGCGCGTATGCGTGTCTGTGACGTATCGCGCATGTGCGTTGCTTTTCGTGGGGTGCGGTGCGCGTGTTTTGCAGGCGTTGAGGTTCACACACTATTACTTCACAGCGGGTGGGTATAGGCTACGCGTTCTTCTACACGCAAGGCAGACGGTGAGTGGTACCCTGCTCCCCCAGGCCCGGTCGCGTGTAAAACCACCCGCGAGCCCCTGAAATACACGTACCCCGCTCCCCCAGGCCCGATCGCGTGTAGAAACACCCGCGAGCCCCTGAAATACACATACCCCACTCCCCCATGCCCGATCGTGTGTGAAAACACCCGCGAGCCCCTGAAATACACGTACCCCGCTCCCCCAGGCCCGATCGCGTGTAAAAACACCCGCGAGCCCCTGAAATACACGTACCCCGCTCCCCCAGGCCCGATCACGTGTAAAAACACCCACGAGCCCCTGAAATACACATACCCCGCTCCCCCAGGCCCGATCGTGTGTGAAAACACCCACAAGCCCCTGAAATACACACGCCCAGGCCAATCGCGTGTGAAACTTCTCACGCACCCCTGAAATACACGCGCCCAGGCCAATCGCGTGTGAAACTTCTCGCGCACCTCTGAAATACACGCGCCCAGGCCAATCGCGTGTGGAACTTCTCGCGCACCCCTGAAATACACGTACCCCGCTCCCCCAGGCCCGATCGCGTGTGAAAACACCCGCGAGCCCCTGAAATACACGTACTGCGCTCCCTCAGGCTCGATCGCGTGTAAAAACACCCGCGAGCCCCTGAAATACACGTACCCCGCTCCCCCAGGCCCGATCGCGTGTGAAAACACCCGCAAGCATCTGAAATATACGCGCCCAGGCCAATCGCGTGTGAAACTTCTCGCGCACCCCTGAAATACACGCACCCAGGCCAATCGCGTGTGAAACTTCTCGCGCATCTCTGAAATACACACACCCAGGCCAATCGCGCACCCCTGAAATACACGCGCCCAGGCCAATCGCGTGTGGAACTTCTCGCGCACCCCTGAAATACACACGCCCAGGCCAATCGCGTGTGAGAAACTTCTCGCGCACCTCTGAAATACACGCACACGCTCCCCCAGGCCCGATCGCGTGTGAAACTTCTTGCGCACCTCTGAAATGCACCCACACACTCCCCCAGACCCGATCGCGTGTGAAACTTCTCGCGCACATCTGAAATATACGCACACGCTCCCCCAGGCCCGATCGCGTGTGAAACTTCTCGCGCACCTCTGAAATATACGCACACGCTCCCCAAGGCCCGATCGTGTGTGAAACTTCTCGCGCACCTCTGAAATACACGCACATGCTCCCCCAGGCCCAATCGCGTGTGTAACTTCTCGCGCATGTAGGACTTTGGCGCACATTTTTTTCCTGCGCAGGGACGCTACCACCTGCTTTCGTGTGGCGGACATGTATGGGCCTGTGCGCGTCTTTGGCCGTGCGCTGTTTTTCCCTATTCGATTCCATGAATACGTGTTGTAGGCGAGCGTGTGGGCATTCTGCGCACTTGCCTCCTGTACTTCCCCAGTGACGCCCACATTTTCACGAGTTGTTCCCCATTCTGCGTGTAACGCCCCGTGTTACGCCTACTTTTGTTATGTGCGCCGCGCTATGTGCTAATTCGCTGTGGCCTTATCGCACAGCGTTCGATTACCTGTGCGCCAGCGTGTGCCGCGCACTTTTTCAGCGCACATCCCACATTTTGCGCGTGCACGAATAGATGTGCGATGTTTTCTGTGCGATAATCGCACTTGCACTGCGATTTTCGCTATTTCTCTGCGAATCGCACGTTTTCGCACGCGTGCGCCGTTTTTTTGGCGCACATTAATTCCATGAATCGGCCTGTAAGTATATTTTCCTAGCACTTTGTGGACTGAAATGGCCAGTAAAGACTCATTTCTGGCTGATGTATGAATGGGACAAAGAGGAAAATTAGTGGACAGACTGGAAATGAGGTTATGAACATTTTGAATTATTTACAGAATTATAACTATTATGCATTTCATGAAAGGGCAAAAATGTGCCAAAGGGCTGTGCCACTTTGCACGGAGTTGGCGATCGGACTGTCTAATTTCCTGTGGCCTACTGAAACCGCCTATCTACTTCTTATCAAGGTGGCTAGTATAAGTTTGAAGTTATGATGCATAACTCAGTTTTGCGAAAAAGTGGAACTGAGAAACAAAGAATTGTCATAAATGACCAAGCAGAAAAATGATGCTCTCTCCCCTGAACCAATAAGGAAATGGGGTGGAGAGAGGAATGATAGACTGTCCAATCCTGGGGGTAGGGGTAATTTTAGAGTACTCCCCTAGATTGTAAAATGATGGATGTCATTTGGGCTATATAAGAGGGGACTGTACTAGACACAGAGTGCAGAGACAAGATCCTTGCCTAGCTGATCCCATCCAAGAGACCAGACCCTTGCCTAAATGATCCCATCCAAGAGCGTGCAGAGACCAGACCCTTTGCCTCGCTGTTCAGAGGGTCCTGAGATTCAGCTGACATTCCAGAATCCCAAACCAAGGCTTACTTTGTAAGTAGCAAACAACACCAGTCCCTAATTGCATACCCCTTTCCTTTTTGCAACATCACCTCATTGAAAATCCCATAGAAAATCCCATGAAAGTCCCAAATTGCTAGTATAATCCATTCACCTTTCCATAGAAGAATCTGTATTAGACTGTGTATGTTAGCGTATCCCTTTGATAAATCTTTCAGTTGTCTGTGTCAGTCCTTAGCATTATTTTGAAGTAAATAAATTAATTCCCCATTGAAAATTCACGTTCAATATTGTTGCCATTCGAAATCAACAATTTTTTCGAGTGTTTTTACTAACTATAGTCTTTAAAATATAGTTGCTATGAATCAGCCTCCTTATCACTAAAAGCCGAATTTGCCCGTGTCCTCTGTGCATTACCCTATAAACTCTTAACTTGCATCTGTCCCATTGAAAACCCAAACCGTAGTCCCATTAAGAGCATCCCTTTTGTCTAGAATCCTATCTGTTATGTGCCTCTGATCTTGTCCTTAAAACCGATTTCTGATTTTGACAGCTCATCCCTTTCCTTAGCTACCTGTCATCTCAAATTCTGTGTAAAAACGAAATCCCATTGTCGTGTGTATTTTTCTTTTGTTTTTGCTTTCTTCTCCAAAACCAATTCTCCTACCGTGTTTCCACGTGGTTCTGTGTGCGGATTAGTAGTCTATAAGCTTCCCTTTCTCCTCAAGTTTAGCAGCACGAATTTCCTTGCAGGCTGTCCCGTAGCCGTGTGCATAATAAGCAAAATCCGATTCTGCCGTTTTGCTCCTAAAACAGGTTTTCATTTTCCTTTCTGACTTCTCATTTTGGGGTAGTGGGCTGTATTCCTAATCCGCTTTTTCACTCTTTATAATTACTCCTTGCCACTGCCTTCCATCGAAAGGGAATTAGGTTAGCTGCTGTTTAGGGGTGAGTGGTGCAGGGGGAGTGCTTAACCTTAGTGCAATCACATGCTTTAAAACTATTTTTCCTGTTTGCTATTAAAGATTCATGTGAACTGTGTTTAGGTTTTTTGAACCCATTGTTCTGTAGGAAACATTGCATTGTGTGCCACAACATTGGTGGCTGCTGTAAAATAGTAATTTGAATATTTTTCCTTTTTCCATTAAATAATGAATGAATAAATGTCTTATTAATACACACCGGCCTGGTTCCTAGTCCATTGTGACATGGGTGTTTGTAAAAGGTGGGTGCGAGACGGGTTGGAGGCCCACTCAAATAAAGAACCTATGGTTTATTAAAGATAAAAAGCATTTTTATTGTGCACCACGTTAATTGTCAGGGGAAGGAGTGCTTGGCTGGAGTGTGCCGTGTTATAAAACCATCGTATTCCGCGACTCGCGCTTGTCACCAGGTTGATGCTCCTGGCTCCCACATGTCGGTGCTTGCCTGCAACTGGTGATTGTCAGTCAAGGGGGAAGAGCATCAAAAGGTGCACTTTCCATTGCACAACACCTGCAGCTGTGTTCCTCAGAGGGAGAGTCATCTCTCCCGATGCTTCCTACTGTGCCAACTGTGCAATTACAGTCTTGTGTATAAAAGACCCTCTCAGGACTGGCATCTACTTCACACGCCACTGTGGATTCAGCCTCTCTGCCCTCACACAAGCTTGGCTTTTGCTGCGACGTGAAGGTAGGAAAACTACTCCACCTTCTACTACTGCTCCTGCCCATGGCCCGCACCTGAGCGGGCTTTTTATGCATCCCCCTCCTCCTCAGGTGTGGGTCATTATTCCTAATTGTCTGTAATCTGCAGTCTTGTGCCTCTGCAGTCTTCTTCTTCATCCAAGTACTTTGGGATTAATGGGACTTGAAGTCAACAATATCAAAATGTTCTTTTCTAACAGTTTCTACTTTACAATAGGCTATCAGAAGGCTGGGATCTTGTGGTAAAAGTTATACAAGGGGGTTTCCCATTCTTCCTGACCTGGTTACCCCTGCATGTGACGCACCTACAGAACATCACCCCTACGGTCATGATCAGAAAGCATCTGCCACTCACTGGCCACGTGAGAAGGGTTCCAGGTCAGGTTTCCTGGGTGAATAATCTGTGGTTCATCACAGTGCCCAGGATTTTAAATGGACAATATTGAAGTACAACTTCCAAGACGTCTCAAGAATTTTGAGGCCATGCTCCTTAAGAGGGAACAATAGTGGATCTTTTGATTGGCAGCCCATAAGACTGGTCTCAATGAGGAAATCCAGTGGCATGACCGAGCCACCCCAGAGACAGTGATGCCAGATGCAGTGAACAGCATCCCTCCGGTCCTTGGTGGGCAAATACAGTGTGTGTTCTATCCTTTTGTATGAGGAGTTCTAATGAGAATTCGTTTGAAAAAGAAACGTTTTCTCCATTTTCATAACCACAAATCTTGTCAGTAGGTTAAACTACAGATGTAAAGTTTTTTTCAACTTTTTTATAATAATGTTCTAAAGCTTGTCGTCAGCATTTTTTTAATGATATTGTATCACTGATGGCGAATAGAATCCTGTCATTTAGTTAATTGACTGAGAACTTGATAACCATGTGGAGACACAGAGCGATAGTGTCCACATCACAATAAAGACAAACCATTTAAACATAGCGCCTGAAAAATGCCAGATTGTTATTTAACCTGGATAGGACAGAGAGGGGATCATGTGACTGTCTCACACTCGCCTGTCTAAAAGAACGTCCCAAGCACTGTGTTGGGTTCAGTGCAGGCGAACACGTGCGCAAGCCGGTGTGACACAGAATTTGGAAGAGAAATTGCTGATAGGTGGGCACTGGGATTAATGGTGGGGGGCATCTCGCTCCAGGGATAATACTCTATGCATACCGACATTATACATTCTTTCCTCCCCAACAATAATTTGATCTGTGATTTTTTTATCCAAGGAGAATACTAAGGAATGACCGACTCCTGCAATATTTACAGAATAATTATGTGCTGTATGCAAGGTATGCAGGGTGTACCGTGGATAGGGGTCTCGATCCTATGCATACAAAACAAGGCTTATACAGCACAAATGTAAGTCATGAAACAGTGAAGTTTCATTTAGGGTTTACATATGGACATGTCTTTTTGTCCCTTGTGTAAGCCACAGGATGCTGCATGTCTGAGTAAATAAGGACAGTGGGTTCCTTTTGCAAATCACCAGTGCTATTGTTTGGGTCCTGAATAAGATGATGGATTGTTACATATTTTATTGAAACCAGCCAACCTCTTTTTTTATGGGCTATCCTTTTACTTAGTTGTTGTTTGTGTTTTTGAGTATATTTTTACACTAGGTGTTCACATTTGTTTGTCGTAACACGCACAAGGCTCACATTTTTTTTAAAAATCCCCATTGGAATGCCCTCATGTTGAGCCCCAAGATATTTTTAGGACTCAGCCATATGGTAACCTGCTGCTTTAATTATAATCTTATTGGTTATGGGTGGTTGCGTAACTACTCCATGACTTTTTGCATTTATTGGGGTCATAACTGTTTTAGTGATAGCTTAGTGGAGGGAGATTTCTTCTTCTCCTTTGCCTAGGGACATTGTTCTGTCTGTAGGGATATTTAGTGGTTCCGCTTTAGAGTCAGCACAAGTTTAGTGTTAGGTGACTAACTCAAGCGGTGATTTGTCGTTCCCTCATGTGAGAAACCTGAGGGCATCCGTGTAAAGACTGGAGGGGGTATCTGTACTCCTGCCCTCTATATAGCAGAGTAGAAGCACAGATCACACCAGCCAAGATTCTCTACAGGGTAGGTATGGACGAGCAATCAAGGCTTAAGCTCTCAGGAAGTGATGCAGGCTGGTTCTTAAGTAAATTGTAGTACCCAAGCCCCCACAAAGGAATGTCCATACACTATGTTATGTGATAACACAGTTCTTTATATAAATAAGGTTCAATATATATACACAATCAATAATTCACTTTGTGCTTTGGCAAATCTTATATGGTAAATCTGAAAAATATCTATGTGGTACCACAGTTAATGCTTGACTCCTTTAAAATGCACCAACTACTGACAGTTTCAATTTCATACAAGTCAAATAGCAATGTGAACCAACATCAGACATAGGAAGGAAGACATGTTTGGTTAAACAATGGCAGATTAGTTTGTCCCACTACTGTGAAACAGTTCTGTGTGAGGATCCCCCACAAAGTGTATCAACAAACCCAGTCCATATATGTTTAAAATAGCCTTGTTTCCTGCTAAAAATGTTCTACTACCCCATTGTACCTAGTTTAGCAGAGTTTCTTCGATGGTTCATCGATGGATCCCTCGTGGATGAACTCCCTTTAAAGCAGGAGCCACAGGACGTTGAGATTCCTCAAAGAAATGTGAGCACTGTCGTCAGGCGGGATAGCAGCTTCGACCTTCGCGGTGCTCATCGATGATCGGTCGTGGATGTCCTGTGCAGAGGAGTTGTGTGGTGCCTGGCAGCGGGCGTCGGGTGTCAGTTTTGGCATAGACGGTCAGGACTCGACCACAGCTGGCTTTCGTATCTTCGTCGGCGTCTTTGTGGACTTCTGGTGGCAGGAAACCCGCCGGCGGATTCTCCTCAGATCGTCGACGAACTCAACTTTCTCCGGCGGGACAAAGCGGTCGACGGTGATGGCAAAAGAGTCCTTTGTTTCAAAGTGTCTTAGGCAAAGGTGGTGTGGCGTGGCTCTGGTCGTTGAGCAGCACAGCGTCAAGCTGTCCACGCTTCTGGGAAACATGACTCAATGGGCTTCCAGTTGTTATGGCAAACCTCCGAACCCTGGTCGACGATGATGGACTTTGATGTCTGGGTGCTACACTTCAGATTCCTTGGCGGTCCTTGTCTCCGGTCAACAGTCTTTCGGGACTGGCTTCCAGGGTGCCTTGTTGATGGTTAGCTTTTGCAGGATGTTCCCTCGTAGCTCGGGAAGAGGTCTCCTAGCCAGGTCCTCTCTTGGATCATCACCGATTTTCCTGATTTTCCATCCTCTCTGCAGGAAACCAATTACTACCAACCCTCTTTTTCACCCACTAACACTTGGCAAGCAGAGGCATTTGAACCAAACCCTTCGGTATGGATTGGATGGCAGTCCAGGAGATATCATAATCTAGTTAATTTCCTGAGAAACTGCTCACATTTGTCCATTGTGCAGGAGGCCATGTTTATATGGGAAGGGTATTTGAGAAACTTGAGGTCATCCTCACATCTACTCCCCATGGGTCTTCTTCTCCGGTGGCCAGGGAAAGGTCATCATTTTTGGAGCCTGACTCTGGGGGTGGAGAAGCGAGTTAAGTTCACCTGGGTGGAGGCTCCTTGGATGTTTGGAGAGAGGACATCCTTGGGAGGGAGGCTGTATTCCCCCTTTCCCTCTCATAATTAACCCGAAATCCCAGGAGTACTTATGGGGTGTTGCTACCCCTTTTTTTCTGACCAAGGTAACATCAGGAAATATTATAAATCCAGAAGCCATGGAAGAAGACCAGTCTAACTCTTCCCTGGCCGTTATGGACTATTGTAAGACATTTTCCCACATTTCCCATCATTTAACACACTATGGTACTGGGACCAGGAAGAGGCAACTAAGAGTGATGAACACTGGTAGGTCATTTCGCCACTCTAGTACTGAGACGAGGAAGAGGCCTGTAAAGAGCATTGTAAAGATCAGGCATGTCTCTTTAACTATGGCCAGACAATGTGAACTAAATGACCCACACCTGAGTTCACTTGACAATCCTCATGAGTATAAGAGGACAGTCATTTCAAGAAGACGGGAGGGAGAAACCTGCTGGCAGGAAGCAGACACTGTGGCGAGCTGTGTGAAAGGAACCAGAGTGAAACCTTGAGGCTGTGAAATTTGGTGAGGAAGAGCAGAGAGAGGGAGCAGGAGGAAAAAAGGCAGGCCAGAGCAGAAGGGGCCATGAGAGAACTGGAAGTGCATGGTCTGTGATGGGTGGACTCTGTGGTCCGTCAACTGCACTTAGACCTAGGCACTTGAATGGAAAGCAAATGAAAGGAGGACTCAAGAGTATAAACCTTGCATTGGTAAACCAGCAAAACTACCCTAGGCAAGAGGGTTGGGGAGGATACCAATCCTTTGGGAATTGTTTTGTTTGATCTTTGCACTTTCTATCTTGAACTGGGGGAAGGGAACGCCGAGAGGTTTGTGGAACTGTCTTAAATTTGGGGAAGGGAACCCCGAGAGGTTTGTGGAACTGTATTGAACCTGGGGAAGGGATCCCCGAAAAGGTTTGCAGAACTGTCCTGAACTGTCTTGCTTCATGATGCCTTTACACCTTAGACACCTTGATGTGATATGATTGCTTTAGATGTGTGGTCTCAGGGATGTGAAAGATTTCTTGTACTCTTATTGAATATCCCTGTTTGATTGTGGTGTTCTAGACCATTGCATGCAGCCCCTACTGTGTTGCAAAGGAGAGCCTAGAGTCTCCCCCCAAATACCTGAACTCCTTTGGTAGTAGGAGACAAGCAATTTCAGCCAGGTATTGAAATACTATTCGCTAACCTTTGAACAGCTTGATTTCAAGTGATTTATTTGTTTTGTTCAAATATGACTACTCCCTTGGGAGAGGCCCTCTGATAACACGTGTTTCGGCAACTAGTGCCTTTTTCAAATCAGGGCATTTCTTTTAACAATCATTTACATTGCTTCTTCAAGATAACTATAGGATATCAATATGCATTCAAAATAAGACAGAAAAGTAGGAGTGGGGAAGGGGAGGAGTGTTAGGGTTAGAAATACATTTAACAGACAAAATACATAAGAAAAGAAAAAGACAAAAAAGAAAAGCATACATTTGTTGGTTTGTTCTCATATATACATGATTTGGTCAATGCCATTTTGGTAATTGCATGTTAATTCTACCAACATTGAATGTTTTGACTTATTTGGAGTTCTTTCACCCCACATTCAAGAGTGTACCCTTTGTCCCAAAACATTTAATTAAATAAATATTTGCATTCCTAAAGTCTTCAAATGCTCGATAAATATAGATGTTTCAATAAACACTGGATCCCCATTTGGTTTACATGAGTCATATACAATGCGTGTGCAAAGGGTTCTTAACCTATTATTCCCCCGTGTGCTGTATTTAGATCTTCAAGCAATGTTGCTTACAGAAATAGTCTTGTCTTACCATATGTGCATGTTGCTCTTTCTCGTGTTGTTTGCTGCAAATTTTACAGGTTAATCCCACCTGTAATGGAATATTCCTTATCATTGTTGTATAACAAATAAAACATTTTGATTCAGTTTCTAGAATTTGTTTTTCAAATATTGCCTATCCTATTAGAGACCTTATTGTGCATCTATTGCCTTGTGTGTTTCATTTTGTTTGAATTCAATTTTAGAGCTGCTGATTGTCACCATTGCCTAAATCAATAAATTGGGCACTTTTTACTTGTCACCTATTAACAGTGTCCTAAGGTACATACGTCTTGTTCCTCAACTATATCGTAAATGCCTCTAAAGGCTATTGCTGGTCCTGGAGGCGGTATTCGCAAAGAAACTGCGTGGAGCCTGCTCGTACGCTTGCAGACTAATCACATTGTAAACACCCATGCTGTATTGGGGACTAATGTAAATGATAATACTATATGTGTATTACCCTATTTGGTATTCCCATGTCAGTTACATCCTGATGTCTATCCATGTCTGAGGTCTTAGCCTCGCCTATTTATGAACATTCGTGTTCTCCTGTACGCTGTGTTCGCATTGGAACATGCAGCATCTATTTGTATATTGAACTATATTTTATCAGTGATATGCTAGTGCCTCTTGGTACCTCGATTCCTATCTTTCACTTACCTTAAAGCATCTAGTCTGTCGTGTTGCGTCGGCTCTCCGGATTACGGGAGAAAGCCAGCTTGAGTTTATATTGTTTCTTTTTGTTTCCATGGTTCCCTGGTGCGGCCGTCTTGCCTTTCCAGGGTCTGACGCTCCCGGCCGCCATATTTTGGGAACCGCATATCCTTCAACCTCATCCTGGATATACTTCTTCCCAACTTCAAGTGCTCATGAAACCTTTATGGGAATAGTGACATTAAGGCTCAAAGTCTAATAAAAAATGTATATGTAATGTTGACTTGTGCTTAGACCGGATAATTTTGTATTTGAATTTTGTCGATCATGCACATACTGTTAACAAATATAAACCTCTGTGCTTTCAGGTGGCCAAACTGCCTCACATCTTAAATCTACTTAATCCCTTTAGATTCGGACCTGCTCTTCATATATGTAACAGACCTGCCCGGTGGTCCTTAAAAAATCCCCTCCCATTGGGTTACGACCTGGGATCTGCCATTGGCATTATTAATTGGTTATATCTCATGGCTCCACTTGAACTACTCATAAACTTCATATATGCCAAAAACTGCCTGTCTCTCTATTTATGGTCATCATATTGGTAAAGTTTATCCTTTCGTATTATTATAGTAGCCCGAGATACCTGTGATATTCACAAATTAGTTCCCATTTTTGTTCTCAAAAACAGTGTGGACCTCGTAATTTGTAGTGGTTTTATACTCTGGTTTATTGGAGTTGTGCCAATGGCAATTACAAATAAATTCCATATATGTTCTCCAAAACAGTGCTGACCTTGTAATTTGTATTGGTCCTATAATTCGGTTTACTGGAAATGTGCTGATGGCTAACTACATATGTTAGATGTCTCTTGTTTGTGCTATTACAGAAAAGAAACCATCTCATTGTCTTTATTTAAACCATGGTCTAGAGTCCTAAATTTACAGATGAGTTTGGCTTCTGTTTGTCTAGGCAAGTACTCTCTGTTTCCACCTCTCCTACCAAGGGTCACTCTTTGTAGTCCGATGAATTTGATATCCTGCCTTCTGTCCATCTGATGTTCTTTTTGCCAATGATGTGCAAGTGACAACATGGTGTTCTGGCTCCCAATGGCAGATAAATGCTCTCTTATTCGTATTTGTAACTATCTTATCCTACTTCCTATATAGATAAGTTTACACACGCATATTATGGTGTAGACCCCATACTTTGTTCTACAATTGATGTTCTCCTTTATTCTCATTCTGATGCCTTGTCTGTTTTGAAACATATTTGTAGACTCGTATGCAAGTTTACATAATGTGCAAGTGCCACATTTCCTGAAACCTAAAGCATCCGATCCTAACCAGGTTTGTGTTGGAATGGTTGTGTTTTCTGGGAGTAGTGATGGGCTCAAATTGATTTTCAGAGTCTTGGCCCTCCTGTAGATTATTTTAGGGCCTTCATCCACAAATTTGGATATATGTGGATCCAGCTTCAAAAGGTGCCAGTTTTTGTGTAGGATTTTCCTTAGGTCATAATTGTTGTAGTAGAATTTGGTTATGAAATAGACTTTTTCCTGATTTTTTGTTGCTGATCTATCTTTTATATTAGTGTTTGTTCCCTTGTTCGTTTTCTTGCATTTTCACGAGCTGTTTTGATGTGTTTCCATTGGTATCCTCTCTGTTTGAATCATGTAGATAACAGCTTGCTTCATCATCAAATTTCGAGGGATCTAAGCAATTTCTACGTGTCCGTATGAACTCGCCAGTCGGTATGTTACGTGTCACTGGTTCGTAGTGGCAACTGGTTGCTTATAAAGTGGAGTTGACCTACTTTTCTTTGCAATATGTTTTAGTGAGTAGTTGCTCTTCCACTATGCAAATTGTTAAATCCAAAAAAATAATGCTGGTGTGACTGCTCTGTCCAGTAAACTCAATTCCTACCTCATTGTGATTCAATCTCTCTGTACATTTTTCAAGTTCTTGTGCTGTTCCATTCCAAATCATGAGCACGTCATCAATGTTATGTACCCATAGAATCACTTAGTCTGTAAATGCTTCATCTGTAAACACAGTTTTGTCCTCGAACATCCCCATAAAGAGGTTTGCCAGGGAAGGGCATATTTCGTAGCCATCGCCACTCCCTTCTTTTGTCGGTAAAAGTTGTCATCAAACAGAAATATATTGTGATCAAGGGTTGCCTTAATCATTTCTTTCAGCATTGTCACTTGATGGTAATGTGAAGCAGAATTCCCTTTGAACAACGCAAGGTTGTGTCTAATTGACATGTATAGTGCACCTACGTCCAAAGCGGCCAAAATGTAATTTGGTTGCCAATTAATTTGTTGTAAAATATTTATTGTGTCTGTAGTATCCTCCAGATAAGTCTTCAATTTTGGTACTTCTGGTCGCAAGATGTTGTCAATATATTTAGAAATCCTTTCAGTGGCCCACCCTATACCACTTAGTATGGGCCTGCGTTCAGGGATATGGTCAAACCGTTTGTGCACTTTGGGTTGGAAATAGATCATGGGTATCAATTGTTGACTGACATAGAGGTAAGTTTTTCCATCATCTGTTATGAGTCCTTTTCTATGCCATCCAATGGTCAGTTCTTCCAATTGGTGAATTATCTTGTTTTTTGGATTACTGGACAATTTCTCATAACATTGGGGAATTGATAGATTGTTGTAACCCCCATTTGAATTCAACATATTGTTCTCATACAAGCCTCTACATATATCCTATTGGCCTCCTTTTTCACTAGGCAGCTTAATTGATGCACTCCCTTCAAGGTACTAGAGAGGCTGCTTGTCTGAAGGCACATTAATTCACATGGTCTGGCAACAGCTTTGCAAGAAAATCCTGAACGTGACAAATGGTGTGTAAGGAAGAGTGTTGGACAAGTCACTGCGCCGAGTTATCCTTCTTTGCAGGTGGACCTGTCCAATCAACAGGAAAAATTGCTAAAGAGCTGTCATGTGAAGCAGAGGGCTGTGGCATTTGTAAAATGTTCTTTTTGCGTGTTTACGTTTTTTCTGTTCAATCTCTTCCACTTGCTGAATATGGTTGAGTCTGAAAGATGAAATGCCAAGTTAATTTCAAACACATACAATACAATTCACTACATAAGTTGCGTTGTGCATGGCTTTTCATCCCTATAATGTTTAATACATTTACATAATTCAACAATTGTCCCCTTTTATCATTTATTGAAAAATGTTGGATGTCTACACATTCAGGATTTTCTTTTGATTCAGAGTTTATAGGCCTCAATAATAGTACAGCTTCATAACAGAAACTACAAGAGAAACATTGATTTCAGTCCAATTTGCTCATAATTCTTCATGGGAGATGAGAAAAAAACCTCCCCTCATCACATGACAAAATACACTGGGCTAATCGTAACAAAGGGGAGAATAATTGGGAATGTCAGTTTTTGAAAGCAACCTATCATAAGCGCCATCCAATGAGAAAAATGATGCTGCCCGGGTGGAGTTTATCACGTATTTAAGGCCAAATACACATTAAATAGGGAATGGTTTTGGGAACTTTGCAGATGAAGGGAGCTTGCCCGACAGGATACGTGCTCCACCTGCATCAACTTGATTGAAATCTTCCCTTACAAGGCCTTTTCTTGAGGGAGCAAATGGAGAACACTTTCCCTAGAAGGAACCAGATTGCTTGAGAGGGATTTAAAAAAAAAGGGTACAGACTGGGAGCAGAGCTATCTTGGCGTAGCTACCTGGATGAGCTATTGATGTTCCTAACTGTCCTGGGAATTTAAAAATGTAACATATTGATCACTTCCCTGTAGGACAACAGGAATGACTAATGGCTAAGCTGCCTACTCAGCCTTACACTACTACAAAACAACAGCGATCTCATTCACATAGGCGAATAAGGCACAGTCTAGTGATATATATCCTTTGCCTTGTATGGTGACACTGGGAGAGGAGAGGCTATAATCTTAAGAGGGGTTTGAATGTGATAACAGTAGCAACCCAAACAGCAATATTACAAAGACTCAAAAATAAAAGAATTTACAATCAAGGTTCTATCAAACATATATACTTTTATTAAACGTGTAAGTATGCTAATAAGTAAACTAAAAAACACTAGGAAATCCCCACCCCTGTAGAAAGAACACAGCAAATATGCAATAGGGTTCGGGGTACTGGAGCCAGGGTGAGCAGTCAAGAATGTGCAGCAATGCCACTTGAAAAGGATATGTGAAAAGGCTGGTTTATCAGTCACTGTGGTCCCAAAGGTGGACCAGGAGTTCTGGGGCTCCCAACAGTACCTTATTCTGGGTCATGGGTGGTTCGACAGTGTCTAACTATGCTTCTAGGCACTGTCCTTTCAGGTCTAACTGTGTTTGAAAGTTGCATTGCTCCAGGCGATGAGTCACATGAAGTCGGGGTCAAAGCAGAGCTATGTGCAATATTGGGATGCACGTGCTTCTCCCATACACAGCCAAATGATTCAGGCTAATAAGAATCTAGTAGTACATGAGAAAATGAAGGTTTGCAGCGGGAGTTGGGAGGGGAGCACAGTTGGGGGCAACACATTTATTATTTAACATAGTTATAGAGGCTTAGGTAGGCCCAGGTATAAAGGCACAGATGGTATTATGTGGCAGTAGTGAAATGTAATGTGTAACAGTATTGAGGTAGACACAGGGCCGGGGTGAGGGAAATGCTGAAGCCTAGAATTTTGTATTCCCTGTTGGAGGTGTAGCAGTGTGGCATAATGAAGAGTTCTAATTATTTCCCTTTCCCAAGCCCCAGGGGTGGAGCAGAAAATAATGCCATTGTTTAATTGTAGGCCTGTGTAACCAGAGTTGAATGTGAACAGCAGAGCGAAGGTCGGGCTGCGCCTTCCCCGAAGAACAAATCCATGGGAGCCAGGTTAGAGGTCTCGAGCTGCCAACATGCTCGGTTTAGATATAGGGCACTAGCGAATCCGGGACAATGGCCGTCCGATTTAAACTGCTAGGTGGCTGGAGAATAGAGTACATAACACTATCAGAATTGGGCCGATTAATGTGGTCCTCGAGAGGGCAAGGAGGTGAACTATGGGTGGGCCACTGATAAGGGGGGAGCGAGGGGCAGAACTTCCCATGATTTGTGATGTGAAGAGCAAGAGGTGATGCCAACAAATCTAGTCCAGTGCTGGGAAGGCATGTCAGGGGCACCTACATGTCTGGTATCAAGAGGAACACACTATTATCTCAAAGGGGCAATTTGACCTCGGAGTTGTCCACTGTTTTCATGCTAAAGACCAGGTGCACACCATGTGACTAGGCTGATGGGGTGAGTAGCATCCCAGGTTACTCGCCAATGCATTAGCTGTGAACCAAGCTGACGGAATAGGGGACCCACATGTTTTTTATGGTGATCTTGCTCCTTTTTATCAAAAGAAGCATTTTGCTTTCACCTCCCCACCTTTACTCAGGATTCCATGATGAGAGACACATCTCCTGGATATGGGAAGAGCCATTAATGCTTATCTAGTGTAAGGGTCCAGAAGTATGAGTCTGACACAATGGTGGCATGGTGATTGGCAAATAATTGTATTCATGCTAAAATAAAGAGGAAATCTATCTCTACAGAACTCTAAAAAGGGTTTCCCTGCCTCTACTAAGGAACAAAGGAATTGGTCTGAATGTCTAAGTAAATAAAACGAGTCCACCATTGTGTCAAAATGCCTACTTCTATCCCTCACACTTGTAACCAATAAGAAAAAGGTAGTGGTTCTTCCTGGTTCAGAAGAATGACTCCCTTCTTCTGGACAATGTGCCGCAGTTCCAATCATAGGGGGGATTTCACCTGTGAAAATGAAAGTTCCAGCTTGTGGTGCTGTAAAGTTTCAATTCCAATTCAAAAGAAGAAGTTCCAACTCAAACATAATTCCATAGTTTTTCTTCCCTATTGGGTTCCCGGAGAATGCCTCCCTTCTCCAGGTATTTGGGTCTCAATGTCTCATATTTACCGGGGGAATAACTTGGGTAGTGGGCTTGTGTGTGTGAGTGTTCGATGGAAGGCTGGCAGCAGTGTGGATTATGGAATGGAGAGGAGATCAACAGAGATGGTTGTAAGTGATGGGATGGCTGCTGCAAAGCTAATGGGATTTGAATTAACCAACTTACAATAAAGACTCTGAAGCATCCTGTGGTCTCCTGTCTCCTGCTTCACTTGGCGACGTGAGGTCTCTACTAAAAAATAAGGAACCATTTGAGTGGTCCTCACAGTGCATGTCAGAATTTGAAGCAATCAAGTCAGCTCTGGAGAACTCACCTTCGTTGAAGAACATCAAACTGGGAAGGAAAACAATTATTTCCACTGATGCGATCAACGTAGGGCTGGGAGCAGTCTTAACACAAATGAATGGCAATGAAGAGTACATAATTGCATTTGCTTCCTCCCTGCTTAAAGGGGTGGAATTGAACTATTCAACAATCGAGAAAGAGCTTTTGGAAATAAAGCGGGCTGTTGGTAAATTCAGGCAATTTCTGTGGGGCTCATCCTTCACTATCTGAACTGACCACCAGCCTTTGAGAAAAGCATTGGAACAGAAGGGCTTGGATGGTGTTTCTTCAAGGATTAGGAGATGGGTTGTTGCTCTTCAAGAGTATCGTTATAACATGGAGTATCTTCCGGGGAAAAGGAATATTCCTGCAGACTGCTTTTCAAGACTGACAACCTACAAGGAGGATGTGGAGGAAGAACCTGATTGCGTACTTCTTATAGAACAAAAGACAGTTATCCAGGATGAGTGGAATGAAAGTATGGAGAGTTATGATTGTTTGAAGAGGGAGAGGGATGAACTTTTGGGAAAGCGGATGATTACATTCAGTGATGGGTTAAGACCTGGAAGGAATGTGGATGCAGAGAGAAGAATTACATATGGGTGGTGAATTTGTAATGAGGGGAGATTGCACTGTTCCCCCTAAAAGGGTAACAAAGAGGATTGTGGAGATTGCCCATAAGGGGAATCAAGGTTTCACAAAGATGAAGCAGAGTGTTAAGGCTGAGTATTGGTGTGCCGGGTTGTGATCTATATCAGAAATACTGTTTAGTGCTCATAGATTTGCTGTCGAAGTGGGTAGAGGTGAACATTACAAAAAGCATTGTGACCAAACCGTTGATTGGTTTTATGAAGCAAGTGTTTAAGAAAGAGGGCTATCCCAGTGTGATAGTGATGGATAACGGTGTACAGTTAAAATAGACAGAAATGACGGAATAGACGGAAATGTATCAGTATCTGACAGAAAATGGAATTGACCACAAATGTACTTCTATCTATCACCCACAGAGCAATGGGATTGCTGAAAGATTTAATAAGATCATCAAAAATTGCATCAGGTGGGCATGGGCAATTAATGAAAACGGAGAAAGTGTTGTTAGCAGTAGGATTGAAGCACATCAATTCTCACCACATTGCTCCACTGGAGTCTCACAGTTTGAATTGAGTAGAGGGAGACAAGCAAATTGTAAGTTATGCTCCCCCTGGATGAAAAGGGCAAGGAGGTATTGGGACTGTATCATGCAAGCGAGGAAATGTGTGGAAGTGCGGCAGTTGGTGAATAAAAAGAACTATGACAGGAGGAAAAGTGTTAGAGAGAATTGTATAAGAGAGGGTGATGTAGTGAGAATCAAGTTACCAGAGTCCTTAAGAGAAGGTCCCTTGAAGTGGTCTAAACCCTGTCTAGTGAAGAAGGTCTTTCATAATGATATGATATGATATGATGTGGCATTTATAACATGCCTGTACACTGTTTCTAGGCACGACAAGACAAGGAGGGGACATAAGGGAGGCCAAAATAACGATCTTATTAGGCCTTGTGTTATTCATATCGTTCAAGTGCCAAGGACAGGGAAGGGGAGAAGTGCCAGGGGGGAAGGGAAGTACAGTTAACTCACACATGCAGCCAGTGGGTGGCTCATAAGTGCAGAGAGAAGGGACTGTAGGGTTGTAGATACAGACTCTTAAGTGCTGGGGAGCCCGGAGGCAGTGTGAGGGCAACTGGACATGCAGGAGTCTAGGCCCTAGTTCAGAGGGTGACCAGTGCGCGGAGCATTCAGATACATCAGCAGGGGAGAGAAGAGAGAAAGCAAAAGCGAAAAGGAAGGCCTTGAGTTGCTTCCGGATCCAGAGGTGGTTCTGCTCAAGTTTGAGAGAGGCAGCAAGGTTGTTCCAGAGGGATGCCCTAGCCGAAGAGATAAATCTGCCCCCAACTCTGCTTGGAGAAGCGTCTGACCCTCAGAGAGTTGGGGGTGGATAAGCGCAGAGCTCGAGAACGAAGATGTTTTGGAAGAGAAAGTTGGAGGTAGAGCAGTCCCAGGACCCAGAAGGCCTTGTGGACAATGCAGAGGGTCTTGAAGTTGATCCTTGCAGCCACGGAGAGCCAGTGAAGAGATTTCAGAGCTGTAGAGATACGATCCCTGGGCTTGAGGCCAAGGACAAGTCTCACAGTCCTGTTCTGGATAAGTTGTAAAAGTCGAAGAGTGAAGTCAAGAATATTTAGAAAGAGGTTGTTGCAATAGTCCAGACTAGAGAGGACCAGAGCTCTGTAGACAGTGAGCTTCTGGGGGAAAATGAGAAAAGGAATAATACATCTGATGAGGTTCAGTGAATAGTTTGACTTCTTAGAGATGTCAGAGATGTGATGAGAGAAGGAGAGGGTGGAGTTGAAGATGGCACCAAGGTTCTTAGCCTCACAGGAAGGAGTAGGAAGAGGGCCCAGAGTGGGCGGCCAGAGAGAGAGAGAGAGGAAAGGAGGGAGCAAGTGTCCCAGTGAGGAGGATCTCAGTCTTACTGGCATTAAGGCAAAGATAATTGGTGGCACACCATTCCTGTATTGCGGCCCGACAGTCTGTATGAGAGAAGAATCAGAGGTGGTTGAGGGGAGCCTGAAAGAGAGCTGAGTATCATCCGCATAATATTGAAAATTGGAGCAGAAAGGGCAAGAAGTACCAGGTAGTGGTTGAAGAGCCAGGGAGATAGGTTAGACCCCTGGGGAACACCACAAGTAGAGAGAAAAAGAGATAGAAGAGAGCAAAGACCCCAGTTTGACCTGAGAGGGTCGGTCAGTGAGAAAGGAGGTCACCCAGGTCAAGGCCTGATCAGTAATCCTAAGGTTGTCCCGGAGACAATTGAGCAGGTTGGCATGGTAGACCATGTCAAAAGCAGAGGATAGATCAAGGAGAATGAGGACTGAAGGGAGATTAGAGTCAAGATTGTAGAGCAACTCTTCACGGGTGTTTAGGAGAGCAGTTTCCGTGCTTCTGGCAGCTCTGAAGCCAGACTGGTGGTTTTGGAGGCAACCAACAAATTCAGTATGTAGAGTAAGCTGGGAGATGGCCAAGAGTTTGCCCAGGAAAGGAGTGAGGCAGACCGGGCGATAGTTAGCTGGAGCGGAAGGGTCATCAATGCAGTCATGACCGATGAGTTCCTCAATGTGGTCATGACGAATAATGGAAGGACGTGGAACATGGGAAGAGTGGTGAGAGTCGAAGGACAAGTGGACAGGACAAGTGAATCAGGAGGGCAAGGTTGTTATGATGGTGTGAGGGAAGTAAGGACAGAGAGAGCTGTTGATGTAAATATGATATCTATGAGGAAAAGGCATATTCCTAGGCGATTGGAAGATTATGTTACAGGTTATTTTTCTTGACCTCCCTGCGACATCCATTTTATCTACTGAGTGTGGTGTATGTGTGCAGGGGGAGGTTTGTAATGGGCTTGTGTGTGTGTGAGTGTTCTATGGAAGGCTGGCAGCGCAGTGGATTCTGGATTGGAGAGGAGATCGACAGAGACGGTTGAAAGTGATGGGATGGATGCTGCCAGGCTAACGGAATTTGGAGTAACCAACTCACAATAAAGACTCCGAAGCATCCTGAGGTCTCCTGTCTGCTACTTTAACTCTCTTTCCTGGGCCTTCTTCTGATTGACTTTACGGTACAAAATATTCCTTGGTTTCACAGGTTAAAACACCAGGAGGTATTGCTTCGTTCTCCTTATGCCTCTTGACTTCACAGTTCACAAATGCTTGGCAAAATAACTCCCTTCCCCCTAGCCCTTCTCAGACTTTATTGCACAGTTCACACTGTCAAAGGAAATGCCTCCCTTCACCTGGTCTCCTTGCCCCTTTTGCTTATATAATTCACAGATTTATTTAATTATTTATTGGGTATTTATAATGCGCCTACACAGCAAATGGTGTTTCAAGGTGTATTACGACAAATGGGTGGGCTAGGGGGACAGGGATGAAGAAAAACAAAAAACGTTCCTACTAAGTCAGAGCGTGCAAGTGCTGTAACAAGAAATGCTGGGGAGAGGGGGAGGCAGGGAGTGCAGGAGGGAGGGTAGGAACAGGGATGTTGAAAAACAAAACACAAACACTCCTATTAGGCCTTTAGACATTTGGATCATGCAAGTGCTGAACATGAAATACAGGAGAGAGGGGGAGGAGGGGAAGTGCAGGAAGGGGAGGAAGGAGCAATGACAAGGATGGAGGGAGGGGAATAGTACATTAAGTGCAAGTGGACAGGTTCAACACAGCACAAGGCCGGAAATGAAGAACTGTTAAGTATGAAGGTACAAGTAGGTATAATGCGAATATTTAAAAGTGCAAGATCTCATATGCAGGTTACAAGTGGTTCTAAGTAGCATAATCTGGTTAAGCCACGCCTCATGATGCGTGGTGCTACATCAGGTATACTGATACACGAAAGCCAAAATTAGTGTGAATGCGCAAACTGGCAAAGCCACGCCTCATGGTGTTGGGGCTACATCAGGTACACAAATACATGATAGACATAAAATAGAGTGCACAAACTGGCAAAGCTGTGCCATATGGTGTAGGGGGCTACATCAGGTGTCGAGTTTTTTTTTTTAATTGTTTATGGTTTAACCAAACCTTTACAAAAAAAATGTTATGAAGCAAAATAAAGCACACATATCTTAATTCAAACTATTTCTATTCATATTGTACTAAAATCACATTCTAAAACCAAGTTTCATCAGTTTAAAAAGAAAAAAGGGCATTTATATTCTTTTCCAAGTAACATCTCAACTTTGTCTCGGACCCAAGCTAATATTCTTACACTAAGCGGAAGAGATTAACAATGCATATAACACAACCATATCCTAGTCTTCAGTACTTAAACTTCTGGGTCTCAACACATTACACATTGGCCATGGTGATGACACTTAGCCATTCAAGATTCAGGTTCATTAGACAATATTAGGTTATAAATATCAAATAACAAAAAAGGTAAAATTCATCATCCATTTCGCTTTTGTGTTATGTAATCCATAATCATTGACGGTCAACCCTGTGATAGCGGTTCTCCTCCCAATGTTAAGGCGATTAAATCTCTTCCATGTCCCCTTTTGTTTTACTGTTCAATGCTTCATCAATGCTGACCAGGAGTTGGATTAGCCTCAACACAAGCCGTTGGCTAGTCCCCCACATACATCGCTCCCACAATGACTGTTTCCATGTGGTGGAATCTGTATACAAAAATGACTCAAATATCACCACCCGCTGTGATGCAAAAAATTGGCAGGTCATTCTCAGATGTTTAAGAGTTTCCAGCTCACTAAATTGGGTACAGACATGACATCTGCCAGTTGCGTTATCAACATCTTTATCACCCCAATATTGAAGCCTTTCGTTGGTCATCAGTTGGTTCAATTTAAAACGTAGGTAAACCTTTCTGGCTAAACTGCACGGAAAAATCTCTGGATAACGTGCACGGACACCCAATTTTCTGGTAAATTTAGCATACTCGTAAAAGGCCTTGCTCTTGCCTATTTTATCCAACATGATGCACCAATGAAAGGTTTGGAATTTCCTTTTACATGCTGGTATACCAAGCGCTAGTTCTTCTATTGCAATCATAGTATCATCCAAACTTTTTGTCGAGAATTTGAGTGGGTGAATAGACAGGTCGAGCATAGACTCAATACAAGTAAAAGCATAGACTCAATACAAGTAAACTGAACAGCATGGGCTGCAGATGAAACTCAGAGAAATGTCATCCACTGGTTAAAGGTAGGTAAATGCAAAACACAATGCAGTGCTGCGAAATGTCAACCAGTGGTTATAGGTAGGTAAATGCGAAACACAACACAGTGCTGCGAAATGTCAATCCAGTGGTTTAGGTAGGTAAATGTGAAACGCAGTGCAGGACTGCGAAATGTCAATCCAGTGGTTATAGGTAGGTAAATGTGAAACGCAGTGCAGGGCTGCGAAATGTCAATCCAGTGGTTAAAGGTAGGTAAATGTGAAACGCAGTGCCAGGCTGCGAATGTCAATCCAGTGGTTCCAGATAGGTTAAATATGAGGCGCAGTGCAGGGCTGGGAAAAGTCAATCCAGTGGTTTCAGCGAAGGAGACAATAGGAAAATGAATGCATATTGGCAAAGCCTCATCGGACGGTGCTATGGGCTACTTCAGAAATGCATAAAATTAAAGGGACACATCATGCAGATAGAAAACAAACTGGCAAAGACTCACCTCGTGGAGCGGGGGTGCATCAGACATGTAATCAGTTACAATACTGATGCAGATGGCAGCAGTGGGACTGGAAGATGCACATGCAGGATACTGGCTACTACTCATGGTGAAATAGAGGAGCAGACAGACAGTGCAGCTGGAAACAGCGAGGAGGTAAGCCCAGGCTTCCAGTCATAGTGAACAGATGATGCTGTGCAAGGACAAAGGGGGAACAGTGGAGGAAAAGCAGATTAGAGAGGCGGAGCAGGGCAGACGCCTACTCACTCCGGTGCAGTGTTGGCACAGTAGGTGACATAAGCAGGGAGTGGGGGGGTCTACAAGTAAAGCACACGTCAAAGGCATGGCAGTTAATTATTATCAAGGGGACTGCATCCTTTCCCCTGGCTTGGTTTGCACTTCAAAGGTTCACAGTTCACATGAGCTCCCAATCTTATGGGTGTGGGTCCCTTGTATTTCTCTTGTCTTTGTATAGTAGTCATGGTTCACTATCCTGCCAGGTACTGCGACTATGAAGATGACTTGGGTTGCTCTTTATAAAAGGATGTGGGTCCCAGACTCGTGGAATTCTCCCCACCTGGTGCAGCAGACCTGGTTCATTATCCTGCCAGCTGACTATGACGATGACTTAGGTTACTCTTTGTAAAAGGTTCTAGTCCCTGACCCGTGTTCGGACACTTGTCAGTCCTTCTGAAGGCCCACCGACCACACCGGCCTCCCAGGTTCCTGAAAGGGACTTGCCGGTGTTCTTCGGTCGGTTGAGGGCTCTTTTATCTGTCCCTTCAGGCCTCTTGTGTCTCTTGTTGCTTTCCGGTGTGCTGCGGCTGCTCTGCAGCGTTTGATTCATTGCAGGCTGCAAGTCTCCTGTCAACTGAGCGTTCCACTGCTTCTTGTGCCTGGACGCCTGCTTCTCCACAGCTCTGGTCAGTCTCTCCGGTGCAGACCGAATAGGGACAGCTCCGCCTGCAGGGCAGCATCCCCAGTAACAACTTCCTCTGTTCTCTGCTCCTGTCTGCTTCCCATTTTACAGTTCCTCTAGCGTAGGGCTTCTCTCGTCTTCCTGGTTTCCCTCTTCAGTTTTGAATGGGTTATGTCCAATCAGGTTTCTAGAAACACTAGACTATTCATTCACATTCTCATGAATGTTCTCTATGCTTCTGCATCTCTTCCTCGTCCCAGCACTGATCTTGAGGCCTTCCAGTGAGTCAATTGGTCTCTCCCTCATCTCAGTACTTAATGCAAACATGTCCCGTGAGGAGTCCACACTCTTCCTCATACCAGTACTTCCTATATTAGTGGTATGGCAAAAACATATAGGAACACTAGGGAAAGTGTTGGTGGAAGGGGGGTAGAAAGATGTGTTAGGGTTAGGTGGGCTATGGGGATACCATGTTCTCCTCTGGTCATCACTGATCCCATAGGCAGCTTCCCTCCCCATGAGATTCACCCACTGAGTACCACCCCCAGAAGGACTATTGGGTAGCGGCCTCACCTTCCTGGCCTCACGGGAAGGGGCTCCCCATAGGGAAGAAGTACCAACATCTGGTGATTCATCACATTAGACAGAACAGCATCTATTAGGAAATCGGAGCATCTATTTGTCGTGTTCAGTCCTGGATGCAGAGATCTTAACCCTTTCAACCTGTTCCACAGCAGACAGATTACAACATTCAACAAGTAACTTTGGGTTGCTGGGAAAGCACACAAATATACATTTGGCATTTCATGTTCTTGGTCCTTCACCTGGGGAGTGGCTACGTCAGTTGCTAAGGAAATCAGGGTTACTCTTCAGAAGTAAAGTCATTGCTAGAATTCCTAGTCAAGGAGTCTGCCGATTAGCTGCCCCTGCTGCAATTGCCAAATACAGTATCCCCACCACCAGAGCACTCCAAAGAAAATGCTCACGCCATGACATCCTAACACATGAGGAAGTATTCTCATTCCAAGATGGCATGAAATAATGGCACAAAGTTTCACACTACTTTCTTGTATTTGTTTTATTACACAGGGGTGTTCCAAAAGTTGGCTTCAAGTAAGTATTTGACCAAATTTCAGCTGAAAAAAAGCTATTGAGCTCCAGCTGAAGAATTTCTTGGTATTCGGCTCCTGCCGAATAATATGTATTCTCATTTGAATGCAATTTAACATCTGAGAGACACTCAAATGCATTGGAGATTACAAAATAAAAATGGAATTAAACACTGGTGCTCATTTCTTTAATCCTGAAAGCGCAAAAGTGAGGCGTAATAGCAAAGCGTAACAATTGTGCCATGCTTTCTTACTCTGCCTTCATGTAGATGGTTTAAAACCAACATGCATTTTCATACTGACATTTAGCTAATGGATTCCTTTGAAGTGTACCTGCATGCAGCATTTGTACGCAGCATTTACAAGGAGAGAAACATGAGAGTAAATGCGACTGTGCCTATTATTCTTTTTTTTTCATTTAACATTCCATTTTGTTAGCATGTACAATTGGATGCAAGTGACAGACTAGCACATCAGTGCTACCATTAGCTCCCCCCTCCATGCGAGTTACACTTTGTCTGACAGAATCTAACCTATCTGGCTAAACAATCTAATCTAACAATATAATAAAAGGCCAGATGTATTTTTGTCTCTGTATGTTTGTCCAATGCAGTCTAAGCTTCGCCTGTTGTCACAGCTAGAGGGAGCTGTTGCCTTAGGAAATATAGAGATAATGCCCGTTTGCATAGCTTCACCTGTTGTTACCACTATAGGGAGCTGTTGGTTTAGGAAATATAGTGGTCATACTGTGTGAATGAAAACATGCACTTTGGCCCGGGTACACGGGCCTGTACAATAGTTCCTGATAAAATCTCAGACTAGAGTGCATTATGTGTGTGTATTGGAGTGAATGAGAGGCAAGTATAATCTTTTTTTCTGATGGGAATATTTATTGAGAAACTAAGAATGATTTATTTAGAAACAGTAAGTAGACAACCGAAGGCCACAGGTTTTCAGGTAGGTCAGGCAGAGTGTCATGTCCCCATCTAAGAGGCCACTCAGAGGAACTTGATGGTGGCAAATCTACCCAATTTCCCTGGGGGCCACTGTGTGATAGGGAACGTGGAGAGATAGGTGTGGAGACACACTATCACACTTTCATTGATTTCAGCGGGATTTTTGGAAATCAGAAAACTTCCCAACAGGTGGGCTGGTTCTTCTATGTCGGTATGACTGGGGGCAAGTCAGATACATATCAGGCAGTGCAAGTTGTGACCGACATTTCCAAAACCATAATAGCCTCTTGGGTGAACTTGCTTACTTCGAAATTTACATTCTTGAAGCCTCACACTTCAGCATCACTGGTTTTGCATATGCAACATCCTGCCATTCATCGGATCCCTTTTTTTTAATTTGCTCTTTTCTGGCTTGTATGCGTTAAAAAAGGAGGACATCTTGATTAAAATGAAGAGAAATAAATGAGACATGTGAATACATCTAGAACAGTCATTTTATGTTTGCTTTAAAGTGTGTTTGGAATATGATTTATGAAATAAAACAACTATCCAGCTTCATATTCTGCTTCGGCCGAATACTTCTCAAACTATCCGGTCTTCGGAATTTTAAATATGCTATTCGGTACACCCCTAGTTTTGACATTGGGTTTTCCAGTAGGAAAAATAACTATCTTTCAGCCAAAATATCTTAAAATCGATTTTCACAGCTTTTGCAATGCAGCTACATTTCATCAGGAATTGGTGCACTGAACATTTTTTTAAAGTTACTTGCCCAAATTTGACATATTAACGATTTAAGATGCGTCTATATTTGACACGTGAGCAGAATGAATGTGCCTCTTTGATACAAACTGTACAAAGAGTTGTATGAGTTTCACAGTTCATACATGGCACAATTTACATCTCCTGAAAAAACTTGCATCAAAGTCTGGGCTGACCTTGATGTCAATTGGCAGGAGATGCAATGAATGTGAATGTTTGATACCAACTGTACAAACAGGTGCATGAGTTTCATAGTTGGTACATTATGCAACTCAGCCAGAGCTGACTTTGATGTCAGATATGAAAGTGCTCTTGTATGTATTGAAAACTCATGTTAAAGTTAGAGATCATTTTAATGTGAGCTTTGATGCATACAGGAGGCATACAATGCATGAGCAGAATGAATGCACATTTTATATACAAACTCTACATGTACATATGGGAAGTGAACATTTCGTAAACATGCTCCAATATGCGTCTGAAAACTCACATACAAGTAAGGACAGACTTTGATGTCTTGCATAGGTGTTCTATTCTCTTATTGTTAATGATGTTTTTTGTCAGGGTTGGCGGACTGCGAACCAAAAGTGGTACTTCAAATCTTTTTTAAAGTGAGCCCACATAACAGCGTGTGAGCAAGTCCACCCCTTCTAAGTAGGGTTTGGGGGGTTCTGCCAGTAGTAATTTTGGAAATAGGAGCCAAAATAGTGAATTCTAAAGCATGTCTTCCCATATATAGGAATTAAAACATAACATATACCATTTGTAGGATGGAGAAATGATATACTATAAGATGTACAACAAAATATTTATTTCAAAAGCATGTGGGTATGATGAGAGATGGAACGAACTAGCAGGGAAAGTGGGTATGTGGAACAGAAAATCAGAGTGCCTATGCAAACAAAAAGTCCATGGTGTAGAGGCCCACTGTGAACTCTCCAGAGTTACCTGTAGCACAGTCCTCTGCTGATTATTGGTCATAACGAACAGTACTTCACCCCAACAGCTGTTCAAAACTGTTTCCTGTTGTCCCTGTTTCCTCCTGCCTTAGGCTTTGTGAAAGGTTGCCTGAGCTCAATGCCCGAAATGTATCAATCCACTCACTGGGGAACTGTGACAACTCTGTGCAAGGACTTGCATGGATTTCCCACTACCCTGGTATGCCTGTGCAAGCCGTCGAGGGCCTTGTGCGAGACTCAGAGCAGAGGAGGGCATGGCCTACTCGGAGGGCTGGGAAGGGGGTGCAGCACCAGAAATGGGGAATAACTTGCAAAGAAGTGGGCATTCGAAGGGGCGGCCTGCAGGCAATCCATTGCACGCCCACTATGGCGCTGCAAGAGGCGTATTTATGGAATCGATCGCGCAGCATCTCGGCTGGGAAATGCCCATGCAAGTCCTCCATAGGATCTGCCACCCAAAGGCTGGGTTAAGTACACTTGCGCGTAGGATTTACAGCACGCATGTGGGATCGCATGTCATATTTTGGGGTGCGTGTACTCCATTGGGGTTCCGATGTAATGCAGGGGTGCGCGTAAGCTGTGTAGAAGGGTGCTGGAACATTTTACGTGGGTCCGCACGCACAATTCTCGAGTTATTGCCGAGTTACGAAGTTTCATATGCATGTTGTCGGGGAGTCGGATACAGTTACGGGGGACCCCCGCCCTGGCTCCCCGAGTCACAGGCCTGCTTACATGGGACCCCTTGCACTGTTTGAAGGGTGCGTGTATTCGTTCCCGGGGAGCGCACAAAGGTAGCTGATCTGGCAGTTTCCTGCTTTGCATGGGGGCGTGCTGGGGGCGTTCCAGCCGTGACTTGCAAATACAGTTACTTTGCATGAACAATTCCATGAATACGCGTTGCGCTCAGATTTTCTTAATAGCGCAGGATCGAGCAGTGCCCCTGCACAGTTTCTGCCCGTAATTCCATGAATCACCCCTTGTATGTGTAATGATGTATACACAAATGTGTCTGTATCCTACACCATGCTGGTTTGGCTGCAGTCCTTCCTTCTGTACCTTGATTTGTTTTTCATTTTGTTGTTCCCTCTGGCGCTTTGAATTCACTCCTGTGAGTCTGCTCCTCACATCATTCACAAATAAAATGCTGATAAACTGGGGTTTTCACTGATCAATTCTGGCACACGTGCAGTAATTAAGTCGCAATCATTTTATACAGGAGGGCCGATTTTCATTGGGGTTTGTCATTCGCGAGTTTACGGTCTGAATTTGGCCTTAATCTCTCCTGACGTTATACAGAACTCCCTTTGCTTATTCCCCTCTTATGTTTTATCATGATCACTTCTGTTCTAAATGTCTTATTTTATGCTATTTGATTTTTTGTATTTTTTATCACAAGGATTATTAGTTTATTAGCTTATGTGAAGACTGCTCCACTCAGTTGTTGTTGTTATCGGCATGGTCCAATCTGGGTGGTGGTCTGTGGTTTTTGCCATTCTATAGTGCCAACTGCGCTGACAGTCCAAGGTATGGTTTGCATTTGTTTTATTTATTTTTTTGCATTGTCTCTTTGGTGTGAAATGTTCTTTTTTTACATCCAGATTGGACAGGCCACCTTTTTGTTGCTCTTTTCAATTCTCTTTTCTGATTGTTTTGGCCAGCCAGTAATGTGCAAAAGCCTACGCTCGCTGAGCTATTTACAAACAACACAAATCTCCAGCTGTGCACATCAACCTCCTCCAGTGGCTGGTACTGTTTTAATATGACATGTGTCGGTGTGCATTTGATTTCGGCCTGGATAACATTTTCTGGGCTATTTTCCTGTCATTTGGTCGCATACCCCGCTGTGGCCTGTTGGCTGGAGCTGCGCTTTGCAGGTGGAACTGCTGCTGCGTGCGTGCGTGCTGTAGTCACATTGTTAACCAGGAACAGCCACCGGTTCTCTATTGAGCACGTGTCCTGATGTTGAAAGTTCCCCTGATGTTAGATTCTGGCAAGCCTCCCTTTGTTCTGGTGTCTACGGAGATTCTGATATCAATCAGGTGTGTTAGAGGTTTGTGGGGCAAAAACAATGGGGAGGGGTGGTCACCACTTAAGTAGATACAATTAGTCCAAGTTGCATTACAATAGGTTGAAAACTTAAAGTGTTCATCCAGAAGACCTGACTTGACTGTGTCAAGAGAAATACAAGCACCGCATAGTGTCCAGTGAGATAATCACTAGACCTGGAGACGCCTGCTCTGTAGTCAAAACTAGTGCTTGTTATAGCATATATTCAATTTAGTCAAAAAAATTAAATTAAGACCATGGGCCTCATTACGACCTCAGCGGTAGCCATGCTGCTATTGGTGGCACGGCTGCCGCCGAAATCGTGTCCGGGTTCCCAGAATGAGGAATTACCGGGCTATTCCGAGTTCAGAGGGCCCGGTAATTCCTCCTTCTAGGAACCCGGACCCAGACCTTCCCCATTCCCATTTCAGCCCTTATAGGGCTGAATGGGAATGGGCAAGGGAGCAAACAACGGGCCGATTACGAGCGGCCCGTTGTTTGCTCCCTCCTACCCTCGCGGGACCCGCTCTGCATGTCTGGTGAAAGCAGACGTGCAGAGCGGGTCCCACAAGGGACCTCGTAATCAGGCGGGACGGGTTGACGGCGCCGGCACCTTTACCGCCGCCGTTAACCCTGTCCCGCCTGGGTTATAATTAGGCCCCATGTGTCCACAAAGTTCTTGTTTTTTTTTAAAGTAGTAATCTTCTCTTTAATTTGCACTATTTGTCAGCAGAAACCCTTGCCGATGCATTTCGTACAACATGTCCATCTTCAGGCAGATTTCTAAAAAAAACACAATGGGTCTCATTACGAGTATGGAGGTAATCAAAAAAAGGAAGGCGGAATGGCATTACCGGCAATGGGTCTGGGCCATTAGGAGGCAACAACCCACCAATACCGCCACCGCCCATACCGTGCGCCTTCTTACCCGCATGTGCACGTACACGCGCCCCTTCACGGCGCCAATACCGGGATGCCGCTAACAGGAGGACATCACAAGTTACGCGAGCATGCACTTACCGGCATCCCGATGGCGGTAATTAGGGCCTGCACGACGGCGCCAATACAGGCCTCGCAGACCACCCACAAATAGCAACCTGCAGTGCAGGCATCTGCCACAGGTGCACACAATCACCACAGGTGGAGTCAATGGAACCTGTCCCAGTACAAAAAGAGTACACCCACACACCCCTTCCTACACAAAAATGATCCCACTAGCTCTTGCAATCATGACGCTGGAGGACATGCCTGTACTGCTACAACAACCTCAACAACAGCAACAACAACTACAGCTACAACAACAGGCAGCACAGGAGAGACGCAGGAGGAGAAGGAGGGTGAGACAGGCCCAGCAAGTTCCACCAGTGCAGCCAGTGGTACCACGTAGGCAGCCACCAATCCCTCAGACCCAGTCCATTCAATCTAACCCCAGAGCAGATCCACACCCTGTACCGGTTGGACCAGGGCACCATCACCACCATAGTGGACTTGATACATGACGACATCGTCAGCTTGATAGAAATCTGCACTTCCATCCTCCCTCTACTAAAGGTGGTGTCTGTGCTCCACTTCCTGGCCACAGGCACCTACCAGCACACAGTGGGCCAGCTGCATGGCATATCACAACCACTCTTGTCCAGCATGCTGACCCAAGTGCTTGATGCCCTCCTGAAGCATGCAAGCATCCACATTCACCTACCACGGACTGGCCAGGAGCTTGCCGACACCAAAGTAGGCTTCCATTCACTGGCAGGCATGCCCAAATGCGTCGGTGCCCTCGACTGCACCCATGTAGAACTGGTGGCCCCTCATGCCAATGAGGTGGTGCACCGCAATCACAAGCAATACCACTCCATCAATGTTCAGATGATATGTGACCCCAGCAAGATCATCAGACATTGTTGCGCTCGATATCCCGGATCTACACATGATGCCATGGTGATGCGTAACTCCACGTTACCCCGCTACATGGAGCGACATGCTGGACGACGTGCCTGGCTGCTTGGGGAGTTGATTGACTGGCCCATGGCAGTGGATCGGGGTTGTGAGGTGGGGGGATGCATACTCCACCTGGGTGGGAATGGGCGGTGAGTGGACAATGCACCCAGAGCTAAACACTTATGACCTGAACATGCCACCCCAAACATGACACATCAATGCCATACATAAGACCAATGCCGTACATCAATGACAAAATGCAAGACGCACAAGCAGGCCATATTTCAGTACACAATGCATCAAATAAATCTGTGTGCATACATACAGGGACATGTGCTTGTCAAATAGCTGTGGCCATGGCCGTGAATCCTAAAGGTGTCAGCTCTGATTGACTCACACATACCTCATTGTGCTCCCATGTAGGTGATGGAGGCTATCCCTTGAAGCCGTGGCTACTTACCCCGTGCGGAACCCGCAGAACAGGCACAAAGAGGAGTACAATTGGGTTCATACCCATTCCCGTATCGTGATTGAGCAGACCTTTGGCCTATTGAAGGCACGGTTCTGCTGCCTAAGCAGGTCTGGTGGAGCACTCCTTTTATGGCCCTGAGAAGGTGGCAAAGATCACCATGGTCAGTGTCATGCTGCACAACATGTGCATCCGGAGAAATGTACCACTGCCACCTGTATTGACATGCATGCACCGGGTGAGGATGATGAGGATGATGATGGAGAAGAAGCAGCACCCCTGCCAGTATGTGATGAGCAGACCTTTGGCCTGTTGAAGGCACGGTTCTGCTGCCTAAGCAGGTCTGGTGGAGCACTCCTTTTATGGCCCTGAGAAGGTGGCAAAGATCACCATGGTCAGTGTCATGCTGCACAACATGTGCATCCGGAGAAATGTACCACTGCCACCTGACATTGACATGCATGCACCGGGTGAGGATGATGAGGATGATGATGGAGAAGAAGCAGCACCCCTGCCAGTATGTGATGCACAAGATGGCCGTGCTGTATGCCAATCACTGATTGACGATTACTTCTGAACCACAGGGATGTAGATGGTTATGTGTCAGTGCTACACTAGCACTGGGACCGTGTCGACATTGACACAGGGTGTGAGGGGAGTTGGGCACTGTGCGCTGTCATAAATTGAATGGACACACACGAAATGAACAATGTCCAGGCATTAATTGATTTGAAACACAACGGGTGTATTAAGGTAATTTACAAAACAGTGCTTTCTCCCACCACCACTCACACGTCCTCCCCACTCCCCCCAAAACACCCAAACACCCCATTACCCCCCACTGAACACCCCAATCCCCCAATGAACACCCCATACCCCCCAATGACCACCCCATACCCCCCAATGAACACCCCTTAATCCCCTCTATACCACCAACACCACCTCCCCTCTCACCCATTGTTATCCCACACTATTTGCAGGCTTTTTTAGTGTCCGGGGGCAGCATTTCGGTCTGCCTTGCACTCTGCCTTATCATCCGCACAGGTCTGGAGGGGGTGGAGGATGCAGGTGTGAACGATGCGGTGGATGCAGATAGTATTGGCATCGCCGATGCTGGTTGTTGGCACTGCATGTGCTGTAGCATGCTGGTTAAGACCTGCGTGAGGGCCCCCAAACTGTCACGGATCATGACTGCACTGGTGTTAATGGCTGCAATGGTCTCAGCATTGGCCTGACTGATCTCTCTGCGTGTTTCCTCCCCGTCAGCCACATATTGGCGCACCAGCTCGATCATCAAGTCCTGCCTTGCCTCCACCCTTGACAGGCATGCCTCCATGTCAGTGGGGGCTGCTGAGGTTGAGGGTGCTGCGGCTGGGTGGGGCATTGCAGGGCTGGCCTCTGGGGTGGTAGTGACGTCTGAACTGTGCAGTAGAACTGCAGAATCCAGCATGGGGCTGGAGAGTGTGCCCTGAGTGGCGTGTTGGGGGGTGAACGGTGGGCTTGGGGTGTTTGGACATTTCACATGGATTGATCCATCTAGGTCCACATACTCCTCCGTTCCTACATCCACGTCACTAAGTGCGGCCGTGGTTGCTGTCTCACCCACTGAACTTGTGGCAGCGGACTCGGTGCCATCAGCCTCCCCTTCAGCTGCTGTTGGCAGCTCTGTGGTCGCAGTCTCGTCCGCTGCTGTGGTGTCCTCATGTGCCTGCATGGCCTGTGCACTTGCCCTGGGTTGGACTGTGGGCCGCGGTGCTGCCCCGGAGGTGGATTGGCTGGCCCTGGATGTGGATGGCCTTGTGGCAGGGTCCTGACTCCCACCTTCTCCATCAGTGCCTGTGGGGGAAGAAAAGATGCAGGGCATCAGTGATGGTGTTACATGAAAGATTCATGAGATGGTGGTGTACAGTATTTCATTACTCATGCATTCATATCTCATAGGTGTGTCACACAGTGTAGTTTCAAGGGGGGGCATATCGGCATTAGCCGTGGTGTCTCCATTTGACACTGATGCGTACCAGGTGGTATGCCATTGTATTCGGGTTTGTCTGATGTATGACATGCAATTGGTCCCTGTGTGTTGGGTGTCTGTTGGTAATGGGATTGGCACACAGCATGCATTTCAGTGTCGCAGGGTTTGGGCCTCCATCTGGACATGGATCTGTAAATTTGTGTATCTAGGGCCATACATTGCCTTGGCTTGGCTCATTTTCACATCAGTTGTGCTATGTCATGGTTTGGCCTACTGGGGTTTGCAGGGTCACTCACCTCCATCTCCAGATGTCGCGGCACCCGTCTCCATTTCCCCGAAGCCCTCTCTCGACTCCATCTGGATGGTTGTGCTGCAGGTTTCCTCCCAGTGCATGAGTTTCATCGGTGAGTGGGCACCCCGGCCTGTGGCCATGGCCTCATTACGATTGCTGGACAGGATGTTCCGGACCCTGAGACGGAGGTCGTCCCATCTTCTTTTGCAGTCTTTGACTGTGCGGGGGTGGTGCCAACCGCTGACACCTTGCATGCTACCTCCTCCCAGATTTCCTTCTTCCTCAGCTGCACCTCCCTTTTGAGGATATTTGTGACAACCTCATCGGCATGGGCAGCAAGGGTATCTGCCAGCATATTTAACTCCTCATCGGAGAAGCCCTTTTTGCGCAGGGTGGTTTTACGGGTAGCCTTGGACATGATGTATACAATGGCCCTGGTCTCTCCTCTGTAGCACTGGTGGATTGGGAGGATTGCAATGGATTGTGTTTTTAAAGATGGCCGCCGGCGCATTTCCTGTTCCGACACGATGACGTTACTTTCGGGTCTGTTATTACGAGCCCGGTATTTGCATGTTGTTATTACCAGGTCATTATTCAGGGGTTGCTCCTTGGCGGAGGTGGTATCGGCGGGTCCCGTGATGGCGCTATCGGGGGTTAGAGAGCCTTTAGCGGCATGGTAGTGTAGCCATTACTGGGATGGGGGTTTGCGCATGCTCACGCACTCGTAATCAGCCGCTATTGGTGGCCTCAAGGGTGCACAGACGCGCTAATACCTCCATGCCAGTAATGGCTCTGTTTTTAGCGGGAATCTCGCAATGAGGCCCAATGTCAAACATATTTATAAATGATCTGCTGCTTATGACTTCTTGCTTCAAGACACTTTAATCAATTGATTAAATCTTTCCATCTCGAACGTCCTACCTGTGTGGCAGACAAAAGAGAGTTTTTCTCCATATGTACAGTACTAGCCATCAACATTTATAATATTGGCCCATAAGCAAATCACTCTTGGACACAATGGGCCTCATTACGAGGTTGGAGGTAGCCTTGCCGGTAAATCTGGCAAGGCTACCTCCAAACTCTGATCCGGGTCCGGCACCTGCAATGGGCAATTACCAGGCTATTCTGGCCCAGCCGGACCAGGCAATTCGCCCTTTCGCGGGTGCCAGGTCCGGTACATCCCCATTCCCATTTGAGCCCCATAGGGCTGAATGGGAATGGTGACGTCAGATGCACCGGCACCGTTTACTGCTGTGCTTTCCGGTGCCAGCAGGCTGACAGGCACCCGCGAGCACAGCTCGTAGTATGGCAGTGCGGTAGCAACGGTAATGAGACCTGCCCTTTTATCTCTCTGACCGTTCCCTGTGCAGTTATATTTTCTCATTGCAGGGAGACCTAGGAAAAAATATTGCCACCTGTCCACTGCCACGGTACAAGATTTTCATTACGTGAATGGCTATTTTAAAACACATGTGCAGTTTTACGTACTTCATTGTCATGGCATTGGTAGTCAAGTGGAATGTCTGCTCTCCTCTGAAAATGGAGCTGTCACAGGAGCTGCACTGCAATCTCTCAGCAAGTCCTCTATATTTCTGAAGCTTCTGTGTGGTGGAGCCACTGCTATATGGGATGTCAAATGTCTTGTGTTGTTTTGGCCAAGTTTTTGCATGGTTATGAATACTAACATTCACTTAAACTTCCTTTGCTATATTGTTTTTCTGTACTTTTAAGTATCTGTGTGCGATCATTGGTTCCCTCGTTATGAAACATGACAATAGAATTGTTTCACAGCCCAAATCTCTGCTGTTCTCTCTTCATGGGTTTCAAGTTATAAACAAGGTCATCTTCTATGTTCAGTGACCACTTTGTTACAAATGGAAGACTACAATTTCAGTGACACTCAGTGGCGACTTGGTCATAATAAGCAATGGGGCATCAACCCACCAGTACCCTCACCCATTATGGAGGAGTCAAGACAGCCCAGTGTAAACACTGATTGCGCCATCAACTGCTTTGTGCAGCGACGGAAGTGCTTTTTGGCTGGCTTAAACGTTTGAAGGAAACATGTGCATGGCCCATTGGGGATGCAAGCAGGGGAGATGCACCTCTGAATGTGGGTAGGCATGCTCCTGTGCCATCCAGATCCTTCAGAAATTCTGGCGCAGTGAGTAAAGAGCGCTCCGGGTCCTGCACGCATATGCAGCAATCAGGAAGAGCTCTTTGTGCCTTGGTTTCTGATCATGTGGCGCAGACGCCAGAGCTCTTCCATGTTCCCTTGGAGGCAACCCACAGCGAGGAGCAAAGTCAGGACTGTGTCTGAATGTAAGAAGAATGTTTATGCATGCTTGTGTGAATTAATGAGTAAGCGTATGATGCACGGGTGGGGGTAGGCTGCGCATATGAATTAGGGAGTCTATTGTGTAAGGGTGCTCGAGTAAATGCTGTGTGAATGAGCGAGTGAATGTTGCATACAAGTGTGTGGTGTGACTTTGCTTGTTTGTGCTAGGCCAGGCTGCTGATTTTTGGGGGAAGGATGAGGGGTTATGAGCATCACAGACACCTGATAAAGCATGATAAGTGTTATTACATGACTACACTGGCATTTTGGTGCAGCCAGTCTAGCCATTTCTTAGTGTGCCATGACATGTATTACTCACCATCTATAATAAAGCAAGCATGATAAGTGTTATTACATGGCTACTATTTCTTTGGCTTGCTATTATTTAATGGGAATCTTTAATAAATCAAGCATGGTACGTTTTATCACCTAGACTAGCATGTTGGTGCAGCAAGACTAGCAATACCTTACTGTGACATGTCATTTTTTTACTAGGCATCTATGATAAAGATATGAAGATGTGGTATGACATGGCTAGACTGCCATTTTAGTGCAGCCAGTCTCCTAGCTATTTCTTACTGTGACATGGCATGTTTTACTGGGCAACTATGCTAAAACAAGCATGGTGTTTTATTGTGAGGCTAGACTGCCATTTTGGTGCAGCCAGTTTGGACAAGTTTTCATTTGTGGTAATGCATTTGCAATGGCAAAGCCAACAGGAGTATGTTCTTATGTGGGGATACTGCCATATATTGGCAGGACCAGCATGGGCATGATTTCTTATATTATCATTACTGGTATTATTTGCAAATCAAACATGAGTATTTTTTCATTTGGGAATATTGGCATATACTTGTGCAGCCAGTGTGGCAATGTATGGGTACAGCCAGTGTGAACATGTTGTTATGCCTGCATATATTGTGGGCAAAGATATCATGATACATTGGGAAATGCTGCTGTGCACTGTTGGGAACTTGCATCTTTTGGATGTTTTCATGTGTTACTATACAAAACAAATTGCAAACTGTCTGGCGTTTTACCCAATTTTCCACTTAAAGTGTGCTGTAAAATGCACCATTTTAATCAATAATTCAAAAACATTTCTAGAGGGAGAATGCATGCAATCCCCTCTTGCAGGGATGTAATCCCACCAAAATGCCATGGGTAGCAGAAGTGATGTCACACAAGCCTTGACCTCTGATGACATCACAGGAAGTGATGTCATTTGACCCCACCCCGAATTGACATCACGGGAAGGGGTGGAACACGACCTTTCACCCCTTGACAAAACAGGAAGTGGCATCACATAGCATTGTTCCTAGGTACACTACGAAAAATATGTTACGATATCATAGTAATGTGATATATATTTCATACAAGAATAGATCATCATATATCGTTAATATCAGTGTGTACAGGCCCATATTGCCAAACAACTGTGAATGCAAGCAGAAAGGCCAAATGATAATGATGTATTATTATATAGCACTCACGCTTAAGCGCTTTATTTAGAAAAAACATACATACAATATCACCCAACCTGTGTTGGTACTCATTTATCCACATCAGAAGGATGAAAGGCTGAGTTGGCCTTGCCAGGATTCGAACCTGCAACCTGCAAATTACACACACATTGCAACAGCGAGCGCTCAACCCACTGAGCTATCTTACTGGCTATAGCTATCTTACCGGCTACAGTAAAATGAGCAATTACATGTCTGATTGTTCTCAAAGTCAGAAAGCAAATTACACTCTGTACTGGATACTATTAAACTGGTAATTGAGATTTAACAGCAGGCTTGTTCATCTGCAGGTCTGGTGCAAAGTTGGCCACATGTCAAGTCTGCGTGAATCTACTTTTCAGGCTTCAGAGGTTGGCAAAATATATACCATTTGGAGGGTTCATAACTGTGTATTAAAAAATTTAGATTAGCGCAGGGAAAGCAGCACAATCACACGTCATTTGGTACTGTGGGCAACCGTTACCTGATACAAGCAAACAAACATCCTGAACATCATGCCATGGAGATAGGAAAGATAGGCACATTACAACAAAGCATTCATTGTGGCACAATGAAATCAAGGGCCACTTTATGTGCTATGGTCAAACATTTCTAGACACAAGGATTTAGTGAAGTGACCGAGGACACAGAGATGGAATGCCTTGCGATCATCGCAACAGAGACAATGGCAGAAAACAACATGCTATAACTGCAACTTGCCAAAAGCAAAATACATAGTCCGAAATGGATGCTTATTCTACTCTATACTTTTTTGGAAGAGGTCTGAACAAGAAAGCCAGCCACTCCAGAAACAAAGAGCCACACAGTGCTGGCCACTGCCCAGGAGCTTTAATTGTTGGTAAAAATATTTTTTTTATTTATTTTTTTAAGGGTAGCAAGGGAGACCTCATGGGTTGCAGGTGTGACCCCAGGTTACCCCCAAATGATGTCCCTACCCTCTTGGTTGGTTCAGACTCCCTCAATGTGCTCAATCACATATTTGTGGGTAATATTTATGCCTCTCCCATAACAAAATTCACATGTCAACCCTGGGCACACTTTATGGTTGCATTGGAGTGGTGTTTATATGCTGTGTTCATGTCAACTATTTATCTACTATGTGCCTCTAATCGCATTCTTATTTGGGTGGAAAGTGCCACCTGACTTCAATGAAATCGCTGCACAAAAACTGTAATCACCTTACATTTTGTATTGTGTAGATATTCATTGTTTGTTTAAAGTAGAATTATTACATTCTATATAGTCATTTATGATCCATGATATGAACAAGGAGAAGCAGATGTTGCATGTAAAAACGTCTCTTGAGACAGGTGAGGACTTAGCAGATATGGTGTTGAAGGCTGACATATTATCACATTTGGACAGGCCAATGTTATGGACTTGGAGACGAGAGAGCACATGTCTTATAAACCACAGTCAAAGTAGCCCATGCAGGTTCATGTAAGGTGGAGTATCTCCCGGGCATGGCCAAGGCCTTCTCATCTTTGAAGGAATAATGGACAACGATTGATTCAAGAAGTTCAATTGTTTGTGGGGAAGGTCCTTCATGTAATAAAATGATATTGTCAGGACAGGCCAACAGGATGGATAGCAGATGAGAGAGCACCTGTCTTGTAAACCAAAGTCAAAGCACCCCGTGAACGTTCATGTAAGGTGGAGTATCTCCCAGGCATGGCCAAGGCCTTCTCATCTTTGGGGAATAATGGGCACAGATTGATTCTAGAAACACAATCTTTTGTGGGGAACGCCCCTCATGTAAAAGAATGGTATTGCCAGGACAGGGAAAGTTCAGGATAATACAGGACAACAATCTAAAACATTCCTCTGCTGCTTGACCCCTTGGGAGCTTGAGAGCCAAAACCTTCAGAGTCTCCTGACCTAAACTCAATCAAGGTGGTATGGGAGCATCGAAAGGGATAATTAAAGCAGATTCGTAAACCAGTAAATAAGCCTAAAGCAATGATGAAAACTAAATCCTGGCTGCTCACGCAGAATGCATGAAGCACGTCACACAAGGCTTGGCCCACTGCAGGGTCGCCGTGCTTTCTTGTACAATGTCTCCTATTTATATGCTTACTTCTTGATTATGGCTACACATCTGGTACAGATACCTGCTCATCTCTATTGCCTCTGTTCATAATTCCATTCCAAACAATACTAAAGAGTATTACAAAGACAGTGTTCTTGTGACTGGTCGGGAGACCCCTGCCATCAGAGACACTGGGGGCAGCATAACTGTAGTTGATGAATCATTTTTCAAGGTAGAGGATGTTGCTAAGGCACCCAAATACCTAACTTAGCTTGCTGGGGGCCCTGTCCAAATGCTTCCACAGTTACCAGCTCTCATCCAGTGCAATGACATGACTGTCAAGATACCTGTAAGTGTACAGAGTGAAGTACCTGGGAGGGTCCTGTTGGGGAATGACTTAAAAACTCTTGGAGTTGTAGGAAGCAACCCCAGGCCTCCCGGCAAAAGGAAACAGGAGCAGACTCTCAAGAGGAGATTATAGAAGAAAATATAACTCCCAGTCCACAGGACTTACTGACTGCAATTTCAAAAAAGAAAGAGGAAAAGGGGAAACCTAAAACCTCCAGGAAGAAAACCGCCGTCACTCCTGTGCTACCAACAAGGACATCCTCAAGACGACTGTCCAAAGTCACACCTGTGACTCCTCCACCAGCTGAGGCTGAGTGAGTGGAACAAACTTATGTGGTTGAATCAGCTGCTGAAGAATCATAGCTGGAAGAACACCTTGTTCCTGTTGGAGATCTGGATCCTGCAGACCATCCTGTGCTGCAGTCTTTACTGGCAGAAGGTGGCCCCTGTAGGGCAGACTTCAGCAGAGGTCAAAGAGAGCGTCCTACTCTTGAAGGTCTTTGCCAACAGGCAGCTTCCCAGCTGGATGGGCAAGAGCCAGGGAAGCATAGGTTGTACTGGGAAGATGGCCTCTTCTACAGTGAACCGACTGAGTCTATCCCAGGGGGCTACAGAAGACTTGTAGTGCCTCTTGAAAGCAGACTCCAGTTCCTACAGTTAGCCCATGAGATACCTTTGGCTGGCCACTCAAGTTTTAAGAAGACCAAGGCAAGGCTCTCTTTATATTTCTACTGGCCTATATTGGGGTCAGATGTAGATAGGTTCTGTAGGAACTGTCACACTTGCCAAATCTCTGGCAAGAGTGGAGCCAAGAATGTGGCACCTTTGGTGCCTCTCCTAGTTGTGGGAGTCCCTTTTGAGAGGGTGGAATCGACATTGTTGGTCCCTTAGACCCTCCAACATCTTCAGGAAACAGGCTTATCCTGGTTGTACTAGACCATGCTGTTAGGTATCCTGAAGCCATACCTATGAGTACTGTTACAGCTCAGGCTGTGGCTAAGGCCCTGCTTGGTATTTTTACCAGGGTAGGTTTTCCTAAGGAAGGTCCCTCTGACAGGGGATCCAATTTTATGTCCCACTACATGCAGACAAATGGATTGGTAGAGAGGTTCAACCATACAATGAAGAGCATGATATGTGCTTTAGAGGAACCCCTTAGGAGAAAGTGGGAACTTCTACTGCCATGCCTTCTATGTGCTTATAGAGAAGTCCCTCAGGAGGGAGTTGGATTTAGTCCCTTTGAATTTCTCTATGGCCATCCAGTTAGAGGCCCCTTGGCCCAGATTAAGGAGGGGTTGGAGAGTGCTCCTTCCCCTAAGCCAGTGAGAGTCACTGACTATGTGATAGGTCTCCGGAGGAGAATGTCACACATGATGGCAGAAGCATCAGATAACTTGAAAGCAGGTCAGGCTCTGTTAAAGCATTGGCATGACCAGAAGGCCAACATGGTTGAGTTTACTGAAGACCAGCTAGTTCTAGTTCTAGTTATGGTACCTACAAGGCAGAGGGCCTTACAGGACAAATGGATTGGACCCTTCAAGGTTGTGGGCAAACTTGGAGGGGTCAACTATCTGTTGGACTTAGGCAATCCAAAGGAGGCTCCCAGAGACTTTCACACCAACCGTCTAAGAGATTATGGGCCTCAACACGAGTTGGGTGGTAACGCCGGTGCTAATAGCGCAGGCGCTATCTGCCCTACCGCCAAACCTACCGGCGCTATTAGCGCTGGATCACGGGTTTGGCAGATTTGGAAATCCCCATTCCCCATTGAGCCCATTCAGGAATGCCCCATTCCCCATTGGGCTTAATGGGGAAATTTCGCGGTCATACCGCCGGGGGATTTCCCGCTGGCGGTATGAGCGTGAATTTTTGGCGGTTTTCCCCCCAGCTCAGAGCTGGGGAGAAATCCGCTGAAGCCCTGATTTGGCGGACCCTTAAATCCGGCGGTAACAGCGCTACCGCCAGATTTAAGGGTTACCGCCAAACTCATGATGAGGCCATATGTCTCAAGTCCAGAAGTAGGAGCTTTGCTTCTATCTTCAGTTCAAGAGAAGGAGGAGAGTGAACCTCTACCTGACCTACTCAGAGGCCAGCCTTTAGATGAGAACATAGGAGTTAATCTCTCTTCTAATTTGACACCTGAACAACAGGAGGAGTGCAAGTTTCTGTTAAATCAGTTTGCCTCCCTGTTTGCACTATCACCAGGCTTGACCCCTTGGGGCCAGCATGATATTCTCACTGGTGACTGTTTACCTGTTAAAAGCAGAGGTTACAGGATGTCAGATCATGTAAGATCCCACATAAAGGACGAGGTCAACAAGATGTTTGATCTTGGGGTATTAGAGCCCTCTACCAGTTTATGGTCTAGTCCAGTTGTTCTAGTACCAAAGGCAGGATACAAGGAGTTGAGATTCTGTGTGGACGATAGAACTCTTAATGCAGTCACCAAGACTGATGCCCACCCTTTACCCAGGACAGATGAATTAGTGGACAAACTTGGTTCAGCCAAGTACCTCAGTACATTTGATCTCACTTCAGGCTATTGGCAAATAGCACTGACAGACCATGCCAAGGAGAAAACTGCATTCTCAACCCCAGCAGGCCTCTACCAGTTTAAGGTAATGCCTTTTGGACTAAAGAATGCACCTGCTACATTCCAAAGGATGGTTAACCAGGTGCTGAATGGGATGGAGGACTTCTGCATGGCATACTTGGATGACATTGCAGTGTTCAGCCCTACTTGGAAAGAACATGTTGACCACTTAGGATATGTTTTGCGGGCTTGTGAGCAGGCCTATCTGACCATAAAGGCAAGTAAGTGTGAAATTGGGCAGAGTAAAGTGGTCTACCTTGGACATGAGGTAGGAGGAGATGAAATCAGGCCATTGCCTAGCGAAGTGCAAGCTGTACATAACTGGGACACCCCTACTACTCAAACCCAAATGAGAGCTTTCCTAGGCCTCACTGGTTACTATAGGAACTTCATAGAGAACTATCAGACCATAGGTTATCCCTTGAATGTGGTCTCCTCTCCCAAATTCCCTAAAAAGGTCAGGTGCAATGAGGAGTGCACTCAAGCATTTAAAGGCCTAACGAAAGCCGTTCGTCAAGCTCCAGTCCTAAGAGCTCCTGACTACAACCATACCTTCATTGTGCAGACAGACGCTTCAAATACAGTTATAGGTGCAGTTCTGAGTCAGCTGGATGAGAAAGGTAGGGACCACCCCATTTGCTTCATCAGCAGGAAGCTGAAATATCCTGGGACAAGGTGGGCAACCATTGAAAGAGAATGTTTTGCTATTGTGTGGTCAATGAAGAAGTTTAGACGATACTTGTATGGATCTACTTTTGTGATTCAAAATGACCACCAACCCTTGAGATGGTTGATGCAAATGAAAGGGGAAAACCCTAAACTACTGTGATGGTCAATCAGCCTACAAGGGTTTGATTTTACCATTGAACACAGGTCTGGGTGTCACCACAAAAATGCTGATGGTCCCTCCAGGATGTTTGACCGACTGGAGTAAGGAGATTCATCCAGGAGTGGATTAAATCCTCCTGTCCCTTCGTCTTGGGGGGACGAGTGTTATGGAGAATTCTCAAATGCGCTAATTTCCCTTACCTTTTGAGACCCCTAGCAACTTTGCTGGATTTCTAGGATTTTATTTTTACCTGGGAAGAGTGTGAGCCTTTTTTCCCACTCTTCCATGTATTTTGATGTGTGTTTTTACTTTTGTGTTCTTTGGTTATGTAGTTTTAAAACAACTCCATAGGCATCATCTTTTTCTGTGTGTCACACAGCACCTTCAGTGCAGTGACACAGGGATGTCTTTCAGACTTCCAGACTTCCCAAGGTTTAAATACCTTCTCTGGGACTGACTACTGTCTCCCAGAGCAGGTAAAGTTAAATTGGCTTTACTAGTCTCTTTAAATTTACAGACATTTATATATATTAAGTTCTTATAACTATGTGTCTATTATTTTCCAAAAGCTACCTCCTTTTGCGATGACTTATTAATGGTTCACTCAACTCCCGAATCTTAACAGCTATCAAGCTATCAGAACATGAAGACAGTCTGCATTACAGTGAACATGTTTATTTAACAATTGAGTATTTTTGTAATCTGCAGCACTGTACAGGTTGAGGCATCTACTTCATGCGCTCTGTGATGTAAGTGCACCTTTTCCCAAGAGTGTGCTAAGTGATAGACTTACTTTAGCTCCAGTAATAAAGAAGTTGCCAAGAGACCCAGGGCATATTACAACCATTCCCAGTGCCACCATAAAACTGAATTGTGTGAACTCCTGAGAATAACAACATACAGTGTGCATACAGTAAATGTCACAATAGAACAGGACAAGCACTTGATGGTCGAGGATATCCTTCTGTGGACAAAATCCCCAGCACATCTGCTGCACCATGTACCAGCCTGTTATCTTCTATACAAGTCCAAAGAGAGACTGACATATCGGTTCTATGTATGAAGGCCAGTAGCAAAAGACCGGCCTTGAGGATTCCAGGCTGAGAAGTGCATCATTGCGGTTGTTCTTTTGTTACCTACCTTGTGCTGTTCCATTTCAGGGTGGCTTTGGGTTGCGGGTGGCACAACCCGCAACCCATCTCCAGTGCGCTGACTCCTCCCACCCTATAGACCCACCAGACTTACCTACTGTGGGCTGCCTTTGTTCATGGTCTACAGACAGAAGTGTGATGCACAGAATGTTGACCGTTTATACGCAACATTTTTGTGCCTTGGGCTTCTATTCCCATGGCATACAGACAGCAGACCTGACATATAGCATCCGATACAAGATCACATATTTATTTTATCTCATTAACGTTGGATAGACTATTAATTGAAATGCACACATCAGTGACCCTTTTCTTTCGGTGACCACTAGTAGGGCCCTTCTAGGATGGGCAACCATCTGCAGCAAATGCCTCGGACAAGTACTTCAATCCAAACAAAATCCTAGTGATGCCATCTTGTATTAGTATTTAGTTTATTTATAAAGCGCGGCCAGGCCCAAGGGCAACCGGGCGCATAGTCTTTCATACACAGTTACAGTACATTACAGTAATGGTCAATGACAAAAAGGTTCAAGCTCCCCCGGTTTACAGGTGCGGGAGCAGAATTCTCGTAAAGGAATCAAACATACAATAGTATACCACAGACCCAGGGATACTAAAGAACCACTGGCTGAGACTTTCATGGGTTCCTCAGTCAGTAAGTGAAAGTGAATGTTTCCACTTGCCATTGGTACTTCATCTTCTGGGGAGAAGGCTAAGGAGACAGTGTGGACCCCTGAAGGTTTACCATTACATCTGGGATCCCCTTTCACATGGTCAGTTGACCCACAAGAATAACATTTTCCAAATGTCTTTATGAATGGGGATTTGTTCTGACCTCCCTCTTGTTTGGCACCAGGAGGTACGCCAGCCTGATTTGGTTTCCCTTGTGGCTTACCCTTGTTATGTTTGGGGCCCTCTTTTGGAGTGGAGGTACTGGAATTCTCTTTGGTATCTTTCTTGTGCTGCTTTCCCTCATCCTTCTTCTGAGTAACCCAAGAATCCTTGGTAGCACTGTTGGCAACCCACAAGTCAGCAACCCTTGCTAACTTCTTTGGATCAATTTCCTTAGAGTCAGACAAGTGCTGTCTCAGCTCAGGAGAGCAGGCACTTAAATAGTTTCCAACATAAACAGATTTCTCATACCTTTATAAGTGTTAACTCTGTAACCCTTAACCCATCCATCTATGTTTTTCAAACATTCAGTCACCCAGGTAGACCAAGGGGTACCATCATGCTTTTTGAGGGTTCTAATCCTCTTAAGATACTGAGAAGGGGTCTTCCCAAACTTAGCTATCAAAGCTAGCTTCACAGTTTCATACTCCTTTCTGTCTATATCCCCCCAACTCCATTACCACATCAGGGGTAGCCTATAAAAAAGTCAAGGAATCAGCTGATTCCCTGTAATGTCTTGAATCCCATGGTTATATTCAAAAGCAGCCAACCAATCGAAAATATCAAGCTTAACTTCATACAATTATCACATTTTGAGAATTCTCCTAACAGTCCTACCGGACTCAATGGGAATGGGGAGTAGCATTTTCCAGCGCCTGACTTCAAGGATTCTGTGAGGTCAGGCGCCAGAAAGAATGACAGCTCTGGCAGCAGACTGCCGGCTTTACCAGCACGGCTACCGCCGGAGTTGTGATGAGGCTGAATTTTACCCAGATGTGTAAACTCAGGGTCCAAATCTGTGGAGGGTACATCAGGTTGGCACCAAATCTCGGATTCACCAATGCTAAAGGAAATGTTTAGCATCTAGGGAGGCTGTCTCCAGTGTGTATCAGAAATAAATATGGCCGCAATAGTGTTACAATATTGGCAAGATGGCTCTCTTGGCCGATAAAAGAGACCAATATGTTGCGTTCTCAAGTACAGGAGTAAGCAGTATGTTGTTTTTGAGGTAGAAAATCCAGCTGCGATCATAGTTATCATTCTGTTTAGAACTTCAGTATCTGATAAGCTCAGTACTTTCCTCCAAACTACAGTTGATTGATATGAAATATGCAACTTGAGCATTTGATAAATTAGAATGCAGTCTCATCTCCCGATTCAGTCATAAATCCTAAGCCTTACTTTCAGTCCTTTGATGTTCAGTCAGTGGACACATTTCAGGAGTTTGGTGCCATGAGTGAGAGGTCAGGCTTCTCACTCATTCTTGACCTTAAATGTTGTAAAAAGCTTCTACAGGTGTCACACCTACTATGGAATTTAGAGAGGCCATAAATGCATCCCTTGAGAAGTGTAGTGCTCCTAAACATTAAAGTGTGTCATTATAAATACTGTATTGAAAATGGCCAACCTGGCCGCTAAGCAGGTTGCTAACATTCACTCTATTTTGAACATTCTCTATCTAGTTCATTGAAAGGATCACCTAATGCCAGCTACAGTAATATATGGATGAACAGGGAGATACCGAAGGGGAAACTAGCTCGCCTAGGAAACAAAACAATGCTGTGAAACATTGGTTTGTTCACCGGTCCTGCGCTTAGACACTGGAGGAGTCCAGCACTGAGCACAAAATAAATAGCCAATAAAGAAATCAACTCACACTTTGGGCTCCTTGCAGGCATGCTTCCATCCTGACAGTGCATCTTCTTTTGATCACTGTGCCAGATGATATCAGATTGGAAATTGATTGAGGTGGGCTGGCAGCTTTGATCTCAATGGGTCACTCAGCAACATTCAAAACTCTCAGACACTCCATTGTACTCCCCATGATGGAATAGATAGGGATTACATATACTGCTTTTGGGTGGTTCAAAGATTTCTTGTAACAATGCTCCCAATCTATTTTCTTGCAACTATACAATCTATGCATTCTATCTTGCTCTATTAAATATTCACCTTTGGCCTCTGGTCCAGAAAGTATACTTTTACTAACTAAGCCTCTGCAGAGACAGATGGTACCCAGATTCTGGCTGCAAGGTGGATATAAGAGCTGACTAGAGTCGTTCAGACATTGTCTTTCATATATTGATCAATAAGTGACTATTAATAGGCCCAGGTTGTATTTTCTCCATATTGCATCCTCTGGACATCCGACAGCTGGCCCAAATCTTTGTTTTTGGTTCCATGTGAGAACTCTTAAGCATTTGTTCAAATACTTTGACAGACCACAGTACGCCACAATCACCCTAGGTCTTGTTATCTTGAGGCTTGACTCCTTGTTGCTAATCTGAGTCTTCTAAGGAATGCACTTAGTAGGCTACACAGTGGTTAGTATTGTGCTGCTAAAATTATTACTGTCCAGCCTCATTATACATCTACTGTCACTGTCTGTCAATTGACCAGTGTATAGTGCTCTAGGATCTCAGTGATCTGTGTGGGCCTTCTTAAACTATTCCCACACCTACCAGTAGCCATACAATCCTCCTATAACAGCATGTATTATAAGCAAATGATCTTACTGAGAAAATCAATAAACTTGGCTACACGCAACACATGCCATGTACCACTTAGAAAACGGGAAACACATTGAACCTAATAGCGCAAGCGTCATGGGTGGACTACTTCCTGATTTCAGCCCAGTTAAATGTTCAAAAATGTATAACACTAGCCTGATTGCTGCTATAATCACTGTACAAGTGGTCTGAGCAAACTCATGTACAAAGGGCCTGATTCATGGAATATATTGTGTGGTAAATAGGCACTTTGCATGCCAAACTGTGGGCAAAACAATGTTTTGAAAGACCACAAAATGAGGCTTACTACAAAGAAATGTAAATAGCCAGTCACGAGGTTCAAATATGCATTTATTCACAACCTGGGCTGGGGTCTCAGTGCACCACGATGCATGCGTACAGACACCGTGGTGGGAGAGAGCCCCGAACAAAGTCTCTTGCATATATACAATACAGGAATACAGGAATAGCATACAATATTCTTGTCCAGCCCCCTCATTCAATAAGGTCTATCAGGTTCATGACCTTTCCACGTAGGTAGTGTTACTAAAGCAACGAGTATTCATTTTTCCCCGTCCTCCTATTGACAATTTACTGTCTGGGAGCAGCGCAAAACAGTGCGTGGGGGCATATTGTGTTTCCTGGTACAAGGTAAAATTTGTTGTACAGCTTATCTGTATTGCTCCTGGCGCATAAATTCAGTCTGCTCTAAATCTTGGGAATAGGGTTTTCTTTAGAGGAACACGTAGCAGCTGCACATTTATTACAATTGATTGCTCGATGGGGAAAACATGGTTGAGACAGGTGGGCACCTAACTCATAGATTAGCAATGCGTCTGTAGAGACTTCAAGGTTCTACAGGGTAAGACAAACAAAACACTCAGCAGAATGTGCATTCCTGCCTAGCAATAAGCTACAAGTTCATGCCGCGGTCTTCCGCCATGTTCGGAGTGAGAAAGGCTAAATGAGCAAGCAAGGAACTGAACTCAACATTGCATCCAAGATGGCAAATTTAAGAAAATGTCAGCGTGGCCACCATTAGTGTGGCAATAGGCTTATAGTGCGATGTGAATGTGCTTAGGCCAACATGTACATCTATAGGACACTTAGATTAAATGTATTTTCACAGTCAATTCATGAAATCATTAGCACAGTACTTTATCCTACTTTGTGCAGGCTCGGCACAGCTCTGTGGTCGGCTGAGTGCCTTGCGTGAGGCTCCATGCAGGGGGTGAGTGTGGCCTGCACAGGGTCTATTGTAGAGGGCGGAACATGCAAAATGAGGAAGAACAAGGGAAAAAGTGTGCGTTACGAGGGACGGACCACAAGCAGTCCCTAGCAGGCCCACAAATGAGCAAGACAAAGCATATTCATGGATGTGACCACGGAAGCCCTCGATCTTTCCGCCACCTGAAGGCAGGCATACAGACACTTGTGCATAGGATTTGCAGCATGGAGGGGAGTTCACATGTCAGATTTAGTGGTGCGTGCACACAGACAGGGTTCTGATCGGACTTAGCGGTGTGTGTACTTACCGTAGCAGGATGTAGGGATGGTTTATGGGGGTTCGCATGCAGTTTGACAGAAATATAACATGAGTTATGGGAAACGGTATGCATGTTCCTGTGATGCCGACTGCATTTACAGGGGACTGCGCACAGTGTCGCTGAGGTGCTGGCTTGGTTGTGGGGGACCCTGTGCAGTTTTCACAGGTTGCGTGTCTTTGCCCTTGGAGAGGTTGCAAAGATAAGTGAATGTGGATGTTTTGGTATTGCACGTGTGTTGGGGGAGTTCCAGCCGAGGCTTGAGGATAGGCCTACTTTGCAGTAACAATTCCATGAATACGCAGAGTGTGAAGATTTACATATGCGCGCAGGCTCGTGCAGAGTAATTCTAGGTGCGCAGGCTTTGCGGGATCTCTGCACACTTTTCCATGAATCAGGGCCAAAGTCTTAATTAAAACTTACCATGTGGACGCTTGATTACTACTGAAGCTTACTTTTATACCTACTCTACTAATATTATGCTCCCCTAAATAAAATACCCAACCTTGTTAAATGCACCCTATACAGTCTACCTATGTACTCCTTAACATACTGCCTCAATGCCAGGAGTCTTTCAATGCAGATAGTCTTTCTATTCAAGTTTCTGTTCCTCATTGGCCACAGAAATGATCGAAGCCCAATGCCTCTGTGTAAGTTACTGTCACACGCTGCCATCCTTGCAAGCCCATGGAAAGGTGAAGCAGGAGTGGCATATGTGTCCGGACTCCAATCCACAAACACCATCACGAGACAAGCCTGTATGGGCCCAGCCAGAACACACAGTGGATGCCTTCGGATGCCACAAAGCAACACACTGTTACATGAATGCACAATAGGCACAAAAAAAAGGGCCATGGTCAACTGGGGTTTGGGGGGGCCACCCAGGAGGGAGGAGGTGCAGGGTGCACCTCAACACCCACATGTGTGGATGTTGAGAATAAAAAAAAAAAACTCCACGGACTCATGGCCTGCACGGCTAGGCCATAGTGGGAGTACTGTCGTCGCTGTCATCACCCTCTAGTGGAATATCAGAAGATGTGCGTGGTAAGGGTGCCTGACCACGCATAGCCCTGGCATGCTCCTCTATGGCAGCAAGCATGCAGGTCTGGAAGGTTTGGTTCTGTAGGATGATGGTACGGAGGTTCCCATGCAGCACCTCACATGTAGCACGGAGTTCTGCCTGCAAGCCCTTCGTGACACACGGACCTCCTCATGGCTTGCATGAAGTTCAGCCGAGAGATTGTATGTCAGCTGCTCCCTCTGCTGGTCTGCCCGTGTACTCTGGGCAATCATAAGTGCAGCCAGAGTAGTTCTGAGGGAGGTGTTCTCTTCCCTCAGGGCATCCCTTTGGGCCACTGCCTCAGCAGCAATGGCTGTGCGCAGAGCCCCCCAGTTCAGCCCATTGGTCCCTGTTGATGGCCAATGTGTCCTGCCTATGTGAGTGGCATGTAGACCGCATTGCCTGCTGCTGGAGCTCCACCTGCCTTTCTGGGGGAGAATGGAATTGGCCACCCTTTCCACGCCCTGAGCCATCATCTCACATAATGCCCCCTGTTGTTGTGCAATTACCTATATGGAATTCTCCCCCAGAGTATTACCCAGTGGCGCACGGACACCGCGTTGCCGGACACCAAACCTGTCGGGCCCAAGGAGACCTGGTCCTTGCTGTGCTGGCGCTGCCTGTGGCTGTAGGACTGCATTCCTTCTTTGATCTGCTGCCCCAGCACCAGGAGCAAATTGTGTGGAGCGTGAACCTGCATCCGTAACTGCCACTGGCAGACATACCAACACTGACTGGTCCCTTGATGGGTCTACCCCCACTGCAGGTGTGTCGGGCAGAACAGCATCCATGCCAGAATCACTCACCTGCGACAGCACATACGGTTCAACATCCGATTCCGCATCAGAGACAAAGAGATCCTCAGAGGTATCCTCAGGGACACCCCTGGCCAGGATGGTCTGGAGCACCAATGGATTTTCGTGGCCTACCACACCACGGCCTCCACTGTTGCCCGTTTGGGACCTTGAAAACTCCATCCCTCCAACATTGCCTTCTTCTCCTCTGCTTCCGTTGCCTCATCACCTGCACAAAATGGAAAGAAGACAGGAGCACACATGTTAACAGCATATGCCATACACATAGGTATCACAATGTAGACAGCCAACGCATGAAGCAGCCATGTCACACACGACACAAACTCAGGCAGGCATGCAGTGACAATCAAATGGAAGTGGACCCTGAAAGCAGACATGGACGCACGTCAAATGTCAAGCCAACACATGTACTGCATGGTGCATAGCACCTGCATCACACACAAGCCTCTGCCTGTCATAGACCTCCCACAAACATGACAGATGCCAACACACAGATGACACATAGCATAGCCATGTCAGTACTGTCAAGCAGACCCAGATCTAACTCAAATACTATTGCTCATGATCCATGTGAAATGCATGCCATTAGACAGCACATGGAAATCACTAAGACAAAACACAAATGCGCCACAGGATGTTGAAATACAGTGTAGGAAGGCACATGGATACATCAATGCTAGGTCACTTTGACATCACACAAGTGAATAGGCATGTTGAAGGGTGAAACAGGGCTCAGAAGGGAATTAGGTAATAAAATTGCAGCAAAAATATCTCCGGTAAAACAAAATCACGGCAATAAATGCCATGGTTTGACCCGGTTTCACCCAGTAAAGGTGCACCCCATTAAAGCATTTAAAGGGAACAGAGGTTGCGGGGGAGTCCCCTGCTCCTCTTAAATGATATAATGGGTGCAGGGGTAGCAGGGGTGTCCCCTGCATCCTTTACATGATTGTGGCAGCAAAATCACAGCATTTTTGCTGCAATATTATGTATTCACAGCCATTCCTGCTGCAATTTTAAGACATGGAACCCTCAGAAGTGTGTGGATTTAGTGTAGTACATGTGTAAGGCCTCAATAATCAATAAAAACACAAAATGTAATGTCAATGTGGTGTCATGATGGCAGTGTAAGGGCAAGTGCAGTCATCGTGTCCAAAGTTCTGCCAGTGGGTTGTAGGGCAGGGAATGGCCTGGAGGCAGTGCATGGCTTGAAATGGTGGATCAGAGAACTGTGTAGTAGCAGACAGTGTGGGCAGTCGTCAATTGCATCATCTGAGCCATCTGGGACTACAGCAGGGGAGAGGAGTACAGAAATCACAACACATGAGGAAGCAACAGAAGTTCAGACACAGAGAAGCTACACCAGCAGTTGGATAGAGGCAGGGAGGCTGTACAAGAGGGAGGCTCATGCTCGACACAGGATCAACTGACCCTGAGTGAGCAGGAAAGGGATGATCAAATACCATGAGAAGGAGGAAATACCCAAGATGGAGTCGAATGAGGGCCTTGCCCCGGACCCACAAGGGCATGCCTGAATTGCACGTGGCCCATGAATGAGCACTCATAGCCACTGTGACCCTGTGCCATCAGCACAGTCAAGTGAGAGACCCTGCATCAAGGCCATAGGACATCCCACACAGTCCATGTATGCTACAGTTGCAGAGGGAAGAGTGTATATTCACACAATATCGGGAACAGGCTGTTGCAGTTGTCTGCCATGGGAATCACCAGTCCCATGGAGACAGTGAGCTACTGAGGGATAGAGAGGCAAGGAAGGATGATCCTGAGGAGGATCAGCTTGCAGGGTGACCTCAAAGAGATGTCAGTCATGTAACGACAGAGGGCGAAATTTGAGTGGAAGCTCATCACAGGCTATCCGCAAACATATATTGGAGCAAGAACATGGACAAGAGAGGCTGGCCAGTGATTGACATGGAAGGAGGGTGCAGGTGTGGTGATGAAGATTGCCTCCATGTGCAGCACGTGGTTTGTATGCAGTCTGCATCACAACAAGCGCGTATCAGTCAAGCATCACATGGGTCACACATGGCATTCATGAGATCATAGCCAGAACACATTACCCAAGCAAAATACACATGGCCTGGACACACACGCATGAACACTCACCGGACATTGTCTCATAATCCAGCATGCCTCCAACACCTTGGATCTGACCCTCATCGATGAATCCTCCAGCGATCTCCTCATGTAGAGTAAGTTCATCGTCCTGTGGTGGTGACCCACTGCCACTCAGCAGAGTAGAGGTGTAATTAGCAGCACGCTTGTTTTTTGCTCAGCGTCGGAGATCATGCCAAAGCTTCGAGCAATCATCAGCTGTGCGCTTCTCACCTCCCAAGGTGCTAATACAGTCCGTGATGCACTGCCAGTGGGCCCTACACGGAGCAGGCATAGTTTTGCACCCTGCCATAACCAGCATTTTGCTGCCATGTGCCGACACGTAGCCCACAAGTGCGTCCAGTTCCATTTAATTGAAACTCTTCTTCCTTGACGTGCCAGAGGCCTGAGCCGTGTCTGGGGTCCCATCCTGTACCACTGGAGCATGCTTCTTCCTCCTGGGAGGTGGTGCGGACCCTGAGTGGTTTCTGCGGCTCCAGTCAGTAGGGGCTGAATCGAAGGTTGACTGGCCACTGGAATCAGGCATTGGCATGACAACCGAAGGTCTAACTGCAGGCATTGGCTGCTGGGTGCTGTCGCTAGGACCCAGTGCCACAACTGCCTAGGTGGCAAGGTCCGGGACCAACAAAGTCCTGGCCAGGTGACTTAGAGCCGGGGTGGTGTCAGGTGCAGCTGCATCTGCATCTTGCACACCCTGGCTGCCAGGGCAGCAGATGACAGTCCTGCCACAGAACCTCGCAACCTGGTGTTTGCAATCTTCACCACACATGCCTTGGACTCGGAAGTCGGCCTGTGAGTAATCCCCTGCCTGTTCCGTGAGCAATCCGGGCCAGACTAGCAGACCCTGAGCGGGGGTGGGGTCAACTGCAGCTGCCCCTGCAGCTTCCACTCCCTGCCTGCTCGTGATAGCTGATGGAACTGCTTTTCGGGCCTGAGCGGCGCTGGGGATGGCAACATTAGCTGCATCTCCCTGACCCGCTGTGGTGGTGCATAGCTGTCCCTGGATGGGCCTGCACACACTGCCCTCGTGGACCACCCTGCCCACGTTGCCCATGTCCCCACCTTGGCCACTCTGGCCACCCTGGTCACCTCCCCCACCGAGGCCACATCTGGGAGGTCGCCCAGCTATGCCTGCCTTACCACTTGGTGGCCTCCCAACCATGGTACTGATGGACTAGTGCAAATGGGAGGTGCACACAACAATTGTCCTGGGCAATTAGGGTAAGGGGGCAGGGCACGTGATGGAAAACGTACCCCTGTGCATCTGTAAGGATGTCTGTGACCCCTGGGGAAAAATTACGGGTCACACAACGCTCAGGCACCCCAAAAACAAATAAAAATGTACACGCGACCCCTTGGTATCCCATGTGCATGGAATTAATGTGCTGCAGTATGCTGTGCCACCCAGAAACACAAAAATGCTTAAGTGTGGAACACGCAGGCTACTATGACCTTGAAAATGGGGTACGCGTCTGCCTTGAAAAATGAAGCAAAAGACATGCGCCAAAACAAGTAGTACGCACTGCAACCGTAGTGAAGAAATCACATGTGAACCCACAAAAGAGCCGAATCTCACGCGTCGGTCCTCACGAAAAGCACGTATAGCGCACTGGTGTCCCATGCAGATCTTTAACCCATACTAAAGGGCAATGCCCTTGCACGTTACGTCACTTACGTGCTTAAGCGCTAAGGGCCTTTCCTCTGATTCCACGCTAACGCGCTCTTTTTGCACGTGCTGAGTCACTCTGCATTCGACTGGCCACGGGAAAGCACGCAGGCGACCCACGCTCCTGCCCACAAGACCATTACCTGCCTCAGACACCCCGAGCTGCCTCCTACGAGCCATCTGCTGCTGCCAGCCCACGCTGTGTGCCTGCTGCCTACATGCCATGCAATTTGGTGCCTGCACTTAAATAATTGCCAGAGATCCTGTTGCTGAGACCGCCTCTGCTGACACAGAAGACTCCCAACTGCTATTCCATCACTCCACAGCCCAGCCCCAAAACCCAGTTGCCCACCCACACCTACCTTGGGGGTTGCCATGTTGTTAGGCAGAATCACATGCTGTACCCTTGTGGAACACTACATGGAATTAAGACTACAAGTTTCAGTACAATTTCACCTTTGGTACAAGCCTGTACTACACAGTAATGTGGTAGCAGTGGCTGAGCAGCAAGGGTAAAGTGAGCAGTACAATAGGTTACACAAAGGACTAGCAATCACAGTGGTTCAAATAAACACTCAAGCTTTCTTGGTAAAAGAATATACATTTATTTACACAGTCATTTGGAAAACATTACACTAGCAAGAGCAGCTCAATATCATATACTAATATACTACAAATACACAACCAATAAGTTACTGAACACGTTCATCTCCCCTTTAGTTACTTTAAAAAGGGGTAAAAAGACAAGATTATAAGAAATGAAGCACAAAAACTTTCATAGGCAGGGAAAAGGCTTTCAGTTAACTACAACCAGCATTTCAATTTATAGGCCTGGGCCAAAGTCAATGGTTCAGAGTCTTTGTATAGAATAGCACTGTTCTGGTAGTAAACGGTTAAGTCTTTGCAACAGATTGTAGAAGAATTTGGTCAGACGAAAAGTTAGATGTTGGTTTAGGGAATGACAAGCCTTCGATGTCGGGAATTTTTCACAAACTTTCACCATGGCTGAAAAGATTTCCGGACCGCGTTTGCACAGTACCTTTAAAGTGAAGAAGAGCTGTAGCTGAGGCAGTTGTTTCTGGCAGTTGGAGCAGATCTCGCTGTTCCTAAGCTTCAGTCATGGGGACAAGAAGGAGGACGTTGGGATGTTCCTGCACTGCCCAGGGAAGAGGCCACAAGCTTGGCAAAACATTGGTTAAGGTGTGAATGCCTTAAAGACCACAAACTGATATCCTTCACACTGGCTTTACCGTTTTCCACAGCACTCTGCAGAAAATTCGACCAGGAGGGGATGGTGTCCAGGCGGCTTGCGAGTAGGTTGTTCCCACTAAACTCAAGGGAAGAAGTTAACTTTGAAGGGCTTCTATGTCGATGGAATTTCAGGCAATTCGGATCTACAGCATGGCTTCACTGGGCGTCCAGGAGTTGCAACAGTCGTCTTCCTTCAGCTCATCTTCGGTTCTTTCGTTCCAGTGGTCGACTCTGCTTTCCAAGTCCCAGAGACCTACTTTTAAACAGTTTACCTCCATTCATTCCAGCCTGGCTGTCACTGACACAGCGGGGTGGCTATCCTTGCTGGACAGCCAGCTGGCCAATCACGCCAGAGTACATTCAGGTCTCCTAGGAGACTAAGCTCAGGGAGTTTCGGGCACCTCCCTCACATCCTGTCTACCCCAGACACTCAGGCGCCAGAGGAGGGCTTCAACACTGAAGCCCGCCAAAGGCCAACTAACAAAGGGACCAAACCTGGTTTACACAAGAAGGACCTTTCCAAAAGAAATGGTGAAAAAAGTTGACCGGAGTCTGTTTTTACAGATAGGTCTTGGGCGCCATATTGAAAAACATGACTGACCCTATTTTTAGCTACCGGTGTTCGCGGTCGAGAATAATCGTGGTAGTTTGATCTAAACCACTGTCACCAGCCATTTCAAGTAGGAGAGGGTAACATTTTACTGTTACATGAGTGTTTTGACTCAGGTCATGCTAGGCAACCCATCCAGCAATCTATAGGAAGATAGGGTGTGCTGGGTCTGTACATTTAAAGAGACTAGTAAATTTAACTTTACATGCTCTGGGAGACAGTTGTCAGTCCCACAGAAGGTATTTAAACCTTGGGAAGTATGAAAGACATCCCTGTGCCACTGCACTGAAGGTGCTGTGTGACACACAGAAAAAGATTATGCCTATGGAGTTGTTTTAAAACTCCATAACCAAAGAACACAAAAGTAGAACACACATCAAAATATATGGAAGAGTGGGAAAAAAGGCTCACACCCTCCCCAGGAAGAAAAATCAAATCCTAGAAATCCAGCAAAGTTGCTGGGGGTCTCAAAAGACAAGGGAAATTAGCACATTCTTGATAATTCTCCCTAACACATCAGACCAAGCAACATCTGGGCCAAGTGGGAACCCCCAGCAGAGAGGCAGAGGACTGCCAGCTTCTCCTATAAAGAAGTTGGCATCCTGGTGGAGTAAGTCCTGGGGCATTATGATGCCCTCTTCCCAGGACCATTGCGACTCAACAAGGAAGGATGGAGTAAGATCTGGGCGGACATCGTGGATTCCATCAATGTAGGGGGGGTGGCACTCCACGACTACAAACATGTCCTGAAGCGCTGGGAATACTTCAGGTCTAGGACCTTCTACAAGGTCCGGCGCCTCGTTCCGTCTGATGAAGGAGTGGGCCGCCGGGGTCGGTTGACCAACCATCAGGTGAGGGTCCTGGAGCACAACCCAGTGCTGCACACCCAGGTGTTAGAGTTGCAGCTCCATCCGGAGTCGAGTGGTAAGTGGTCATGTGTTCTTTTCCAGCATAGTGCATGTTGAGGTGTGGATGGAGTGTACACCTTGGCCTTATGTTTGGCCTGCCTCATGTACGCATGTCTGTGTGCATGTTCATGACAGTGCTGCATGTGAGTCCAATCAAGCGTATTCCATGTCAATGGTGTCTGTGTTGCAATGCATGGTGTGCACCAGCATGTGACGATGCACACATGTTTGCATGCCTGTGTCTGGACTTGGCCACAGGTGTGACTGGTGAAGTCCAGGGGCAGGAGGCAGTGCAGGTCACCTCGGAGGGGCCTGTGCCTAATCCTGTCCCTGATCCTGCACCTGCATCAGTGGGCACCTGCAGGCATGCCTCAGTCCAGGTTGGTCCGCAGGTAGAGGATCAGTCCACGTCAACTGACCTTCCTCTACCTGCGGACTATGCAATCTGTGACAGCCCATGCTAGCCGGTATCTCGAAGTGCACAGGTGGCTTTCGTGATGATGTGCAGGCTTCCTGTCGGATGCTTGCACGTCATCACAGAGAAGTCTGTGCCCTCCAGAACTGGCTAGCACAGCTCATTGTCGAGGCTTTGCTACGTGTGCTGGGCACTGCTGTGACCCCCTCCTCCTCTTCCTCCACTATGCACCAGTCATCCTCCCTGCTGTCTTCCGTCCCAGATGCCATGAGGCCCCTGTGTGGACCTGTCTCAACCATGGCGGCCAGTCTGGTGGAGACCACATTCTGCCACAGTCGGTAGTCGTAGGTTCAGCAGAGGTAGTTACCCCAGCAACAGGACCATTGGCAATGGAGGTTGTTCAGGCACCTTGCAGCAGGGCATGCGCACGACTGCCCCGGGGGTTGTCATCATCCTGGAGGCAGTCCTGGAGGCACAAGCACAGGGCTTATTGGCACAGCTGGCTCAACGTCAGGGCCAACAACACCCGTGACAATGCCCCGCAGGCAGCCCACACCACAGGGGACCCCCCAACACCCATGACCATGCCCTGCAGGCAGCCCACATGGAACAATACCCTGCAGGCAGCCCACACCACAATGGAGACCACCATCACCCATGACCATGACCCACAGGCAGCCCACACCACAGAGAAGCCCCCAACACCCGTGACCATGGCCCGCAGGCAGCCCACACCACAGGGGAGCGTCCAACACCCGTGACCATGCCCCACAGGCAGCCCTCACCACAAGATTCCCCCCAGCACCCATGACCATGCCCTGCAGGCAGCCCACATGGGACAATACCCTGCAGGCCCACACCACAATGGAGACCACCATCACCCATGACCATGACCCACAGGCAGCCCACACCTCAGAGAAGCCCCCACCACCCGTGACCATGCCCCACAGGCAGCCCTCACCACAAGATTCCCCCCAGCACCCGTGACCATGCCCCGCAAGCAGCCCACACCACAGGGGAGCCCCCAACACCCGTGAACATGCCCTGCAGGCAGCCCATCACCCATGACCTTACCCCAGAGGCAACCCACACCACAGGGAATCCCCCAACACCTGTGACAACACGTGCAGCCCTTTCCATGTGATTTGGCTGGCGCGAGCGGGGTAGGTGATTTTGCTGTCTACGCGAGGGCCTTTTCACACGATTTGGCTGGTGGGAGCGAGGTACGTGATTTCCCGGGGGTTCCTGAGGCCCTTATCATGCAATTTGACTGGCACGAGAGTGGTATGTGATTTTGCAGGTGTATGCGATTTTGCTGGGGGTACGCAAGGCACTTTCCAAGTGATTTGACTTGCACGAGCGAGGTACGTGATTTTGCGGAGGTACGTGAGGTCCTTTTCACGTAATTTGACTGGTGCGAGCTGGGTACAGGATTTTGCGGGTGTACGCAAGGCCATTTTCACGCGGTTTGACTGCCGCGAGCGGGGTACGCTCCGATTTTTCACACAAATACGATGGGTGGGGCTGTGTGCTGGGCCAAGGATAGCTTGGGGCCTTGCACCGTATTGGGGAGCGGCGTTGGGGACGTCACTGGCGCTGCTGGATGTTCACTGCGCCACAACTTTCAAAATTGCTACCCTATATGAAGCATTTCTGGTAGCAATATCTATCAAATTTTCAAATAAATACAATAAAATACAAATATAACAAACTAATATGTCTCATCCCAAAATTTGCAGTTCACTCATGCTAACTTAAGTCCAAAAAAGTAACTGATCGACTGTAAGGCACATTACTGAATTGTCGGGGAATATAGATCATAATTTAAATAAGTAAGACTCACGTAACTCTCAGCCTACTGAAAGATCTAGCTTGCTAGCTTCATTGACTAGAAGTGGGGAAGCAATTAGACCACAGAAGGAAGTAGTTCATTGGATACCCAACACCTTCAACACAAATGGTGACTGACATTTTCAGATGACTAAGAGCATCAAATGGGTATACTGGAACAAAAGAGCTTTAAGTTAATTTTTGTCACACCTACAAGGTTATTCTTACAACACCTCTTGTGAGTTTTTTTTGTTACAAGAAACTTGGGCGACTAAAGCATTTAACATAGACGGTACCATCTCTTGTGCCGCCCTGCTACATGAAAGATAAAGGGTTGGCCCATGGGTGGTCTGGCTATTGGTGCCCGTGTTCAATTTGAATTGAAATCTTTTAATGTGGGCTTCCTATTCCTTATGTCCTTTCTGCCACTATTCAGATCCTAAAAGCTCTTTGTCTCGCATTTTAATTGTAAATATATATGAGCCCCCAGGGGGTGCTGCGACAAGGGATATAAGGGAAATGTTAGATACATTGCTATTTTATTGGCTGGATATCTGTCCTGGAGGAAGTGTAGTTGTAGCTGGGTACTATAATGTTCCTAATCTTCCTCGCATGTATCAATTCAAATTGACGTTAACTCACATGATATGTTGCAAGAAGTGTAAACAGGAGGAACTGAAAGAGCCTTAAATTGGAGTCAGTTTACAAGTTTACATGATCTGATGTGTTTGAATAATGAGGAACAATTAATTAACACGTCTCTGGTAACTTGGACGAATACCAGAGCCTCTTCTTGTTTGGACAGCATCTTTATAGATGTTGAGTTATGGTCTCGATGCACTGCGTTGGACATACGACAAACAGAGTTTAGCAATCATGCTCTCTTTATATAGCCGTAATCTCTACCTAAAGTTTGTAAAACTAATCTTATGGATTCTAATGTTACTGTTAACATCTCAGGTGACCAAATAATTTGGACTGAAACTAATGTTAGAAGATCGAACATGTATATTTGTGATAATTGCTTATTCCTTGAGCAGTGGTTGGAGATTAACAATTGGGGCCTTAACTAAATGTTGAATATTCTTGAAAAGCAACGTTCTTGAACCCATAAGATTAGTAATCATAATTATAACAATAAGGGCCTATTCCATACATTATTAAAAAAAAGGGCATATCACTGAGCCAGAGCCTCTACTAAAAATAATCTGCTTATTTCAAATATAGACAGAGCAAAGCAATTGACTCTTTTGGCTACTCGTTACAAGAATTGGCGTAGGGCACGCAACCATTCTGTTGCCAGTGCTAATTGGAGGTTTTTGTATAAACTGCTGAAAAGTAATGACAATAAGACATTCTCGGCACAATTTAGGAATTTCACAGTTGGATATACTCTTTATGATTTGAATCCGGTATGGGAGGCTGTTTGGGTTAAGCCAATGTCTGAATTGTATTGTGATGTTGAATTTTAAGCCACTGCAAATATTCCATGTTCCCCTCTGGAGGTTGTTGAGTTATCAAGTTACTCAAGTTCTCAAGGGCACCTGGCCCTGATGGCATTACTAATATTGTCATGAAAGCAAATCCAGAGTTGTGGGCTTCGACGCTGGAGTGCCTATTTCTGGGCATTTTGGACTCAGGGGTGGTATCAACCAGCTGGCAGGAGTCTATATTAGTACCTGTTTTTAAGAAGGGGATCCAGTGTGACTCCACAAATTATAGGATCCTAGCCATGTTGCACACCAGCCAAAAAGTCTTCTCTACTATATTACAAAAAAAGCTTGGTAAATGGGCTGAGAAGGAAGGTCTGGTACATAAGTTCCAAGCCGGATTTCGTAAAAAAAGGCCATAGCATTACTCACAATATCTGTGCTCTTCACTGTGCTATGGCTGAAACATTTGGCCTTAGGCCCAAGAAACTACTTTTGTTTCATAGTTTTAACCAAAGCATTTGATTTAATTTTCCATCCCTGGTTGTGGAACAAATTTAGTTGCTGGTGACTTGACCCCATGTTTCTATATTTTATCAGAGTCCTTTACACTGAGTCCTTGGTAGTAGTATGCATAAAACAAGAAGGGGAGGTTACTCAACATATTCCTACGAACATAGGCCTTAAGCAGGAGTGCGTCCTGGCAGCCCTGCTCTTTAATATATATATTTTGGACATGTACCGTGAAATAATTTTCCCCCTTCTATTGGTGGCGTCCTACTTGCATGGTTACATTATGTGGATGATACTGTCCTTTTGGGTTATACCGCAATTGGGTTAGAATATTTGATTGATGCCCTCTCTTCCTATATGGAAAAGAATAACCTCAACATTAACTCTTCTAAATCCAAAATGTAAATTATTGGTGGTAGAAGTAAAAAATAATCTGTTTTTCTTGGTCCATTAAATGTAACCCGCTTGAAGTGATAGATAAATATGTTTATCTGGGTGTCCCTATTAAATTTTGCCCGGAAAGGAACTTCTATAGTGATTTCATCTTCCCCAAGGTTTTAAAGAAATGGCTATTAATAAAAAATGTTTATGAGCAATAAGGGTGGCCATAATATTAAAAGTTTCATTGCTATTTATAGGACTAGCATAGTTCCAGCAATACTTTATGGTTTGACTGTTCTTCCTGAGTCGAGAATATTGTGGTTAGAATAACTGGAGGGGAAGCTCTTTCATTTTATACTGGGTGTTCCCGCTTAAGTCCTGGTAGAAGCACTAAGATGTGAGCTTGTGAGTTTATTGAGACAGAGCAATTTTGTAGTATTATCTATGGGGCTGAATCTCTTTTGATAACGGCAGCAGCTTTTTATATTTGGAAGGAGGCTCTGCATCTGATCCATACTTTCACAGACCCTCCATGACAAGAAAGATAGTGGGCATTCCTAGGCTCTCTTAAAGCTAAGCGAGCCATATGTTGGAAATATTGTATATACTATCGTTATCATATATGGACATGTCTATCAAACTAGTTATATTGCACATTGCACTTCATAAAACTTGATGTTAAGATCTTTTATAATGTTATATTACATTTTGTTAATATTTCTTGATTTGAAGGGTATTTATGAAATGATGTTGACATGTATGAAATGTGATATTTAATTGCCTATTTATTAATCTGGTCTTTTTGATTAATTGTGTGTATTTTTGAATGTATGCATTTTTAGTGTTACAGTATTTGTTGTTTACCCAAATGTGGTAATAAAAATACATTTTAAGAAACTATCAAATTATATGTTATTTACATAGGGTTTTTGAACATTTTACATTCAATTATCACCCAACCAAATTTGGTAATCATCATTTATCAACCTCGGAAGTATGAAAGGCTGAAGTGGTCTTGCTGTGATTTGAATCTGCAACCTGCCCATCACAGCAGAATGTGCCAACCCGCTGAGCTATCGCACCAACAAATAAACATCGAAGAACGTCATTGAGTTGTCTGTAAGATGAATTCCAGAGCAATGTAAGTGGCCATCTGTGATCACAGGAGAACAACCAGACAATGTAAAAGGATCTCAACACATTGTTTTTTAAACAAGCATTCAGATGACATCATACCATTAAAGGATTACACCTTTCTCTAAGGAACAGGCCTGGAGCACTGTTATTTTACTCTAGAGGCCAAATCAGAAACCGCTTACTTTTCTAGCCTCCTATAAAAGATTTTTAGGGCTGTCAACCCATCCAGGACAGAAAAAATGCAATCACAAGGTACATATTGTGTATTATAAAATGTGTTCATAAATAAATAAAAGCTTAAATAAATATCCTTTTAAGGCTTAGACATATATCAGGAATAGAAGTTGGGTGTCTTTGCCATCCTAACACTTGCCAGCTAAACACTTGTGTATAGGCGTGTTATAAATGCCATATCATATCATATGATATGAAATCCACAGGTTTCTACTGATATCTCCTTAGTCAAGAATGTTCAGCAGGTATTCTGGAAAATGAGGCAAGAACCAGTGCAAGGAAATGTTCCCACATTTCTGAAAATTACATATTCCTAGTAGATTGTGAATGCAAGTATTCTGCCTCGCTGAAGATTGACTCATTACTCCCAAGTATCACAGGAAAACAGATAGTAGCATTAGATGATACCGCACATGTGGGCACTGTTGATAGAAGAGTTAAGGTTGTCTAAAAGAGATTGTACATGTCATGGCATGCACCTTCACTCTCTGAACACAGTTTTATACAGCACAGCGCAAATAGCCCCTGCTTCAGGAGTTCTATGCATGACTCGCTCGCATAGATGAAGGAGCAGATTATACTATCATACTAGAAGCAACAGAGAAATAAATATCACTGAGGTCAGACTTATGCTATGACACCATCTAGGCGGTGGCAACTATAGGTACTGTTTCCAATGGGGGCGGGGGTTAAGACGCACTATTTATGACCAGGGATGATTCAAGCATCTAATAAGTTGTCTGTGCTGTAGCTTCTGTTTTGGATTAGAGGCTATTCGAGCACTAAATAAAATAGATGGTCACTAGGACAGATAGGAAAAAGGACATTCAGCCTAGAGCCCCTAGTCCTGTCAACTTCAATGGATTTTCCAGCCAAAGTTTCTTCTTAACTGGTATACATGCCCTATTGTTTTCAGCTAGAGGTAGAGGAAGAGGTTGTGGTGCTGTATTTACCCCTTCTGGGCAGCCGCCTGTGAAGATGCTGCAAGTGTCCTGATTGTTCTGGGGATACAGCCATGTGGGAGGAGGTAGCTAGCTTTTTGCATGTGCCCGGGGGAAGGTCATCTCAGATACATGGGGGCTGGATGTCGTGGACAGCGGTTATGCTGTGGAGTTCTTTTGGCTTTGTCTCCAGCTTAACATACTAACATTACCTTCATGTCCAAGCATCCTGCCAAGTGGGAAGCCGTACTCAGTGGAATGTTGGATCTTCATCTAAAAAGAGTGCTGTGATTGATTGATTGTTTGATTGCATTTATATTATCCACTCATACAGGCTGAATTATCTCGAGGGATTATCTCCACAGTTTCACCACAGAAAACATGAAACAGCTAGATCCCTTTGGAAGTTCAAGGTTCTTTCTCTGGGCTCAAGGATGCCTCATGTATGTTTACGAATGTCATTGCATCATTGGTTACCCTGACACAAGGAAGGAGCATTTCAGTCCACCCATATCTGAATGATTGGTTCATGCATACCTCATCAGCCATTCAGTGAGAAAGAACGTCAATTAATAGATGCCCTAATCAGCCCGTGGATTTCAATTTTCTCAGGATGCTCAGCATCTTCAGAATCACCTGGGATGGTTGATCAAATGGCTGGTGGCTCCTGCCCATCTTCTGGTTGAAATTTAGGATGACATTGCTGCTTCAGTGTTCAGAATAATGTGGGTGTGCATTCAGATGGGACCCCATTTCCAACTCCTGTTGACATATTGGGCTCATGAGTTGTGCTTATTGGAGCAATTGATTCCAGTAGCATCTTATCTACAGTCAGAACAGAGGAGGTAGCTATATAGGCCCAGTTTACCTATGTTAATGAACCTGGGTCCAGCATGGTCAGTGATGGTTACCTTGGATGCAAGTGACAAAGGTTGGAGGGGGGTGCCGGGTCAGTTGTCACTGGAAAACCTACCAAGTCATCAAACTGGAGGGAAATGGCAGCATCATTCAAAGCCTTGAAGGCCCTTCACCCTTTGTTGTGTGACAAATAAGTCACCATTCAGTGAGACAACATAGTCTCTAAATGCTATCCGAACCATAAAGGTTGAATTGTGTACAAATTATGTGGATTATGACCTAAATCTTTTTCCACCTAAAAATTCAAACTAATGGCCTATTATCTTGTAAAGTGCCCTTCACATTTTGTCCGTGCAGAAATGTTAAGATTACGTCTAAATTTGTATTCAACTAAGACGTGGATTAATTCCAAAAGATCAACATTTCTGCCGGTTTTGTAAAAATAGCAAACAGGAGGAAACACTGATGCATTTAGTAGTTGAATGCTTTGCTCTTGTTAGCTTGCGAGAACGTTATTTTCGCAATTTATTGCAATTATCGTGCAACCGCTCTTCCTCTGAAATTTGGACTATTTTAACTACAAGCAATCAAACTGTTATTCATATTGCACTTACACAGTTAATAAAAGCAATTCTGCCACATGATCCTGTGATATAAGAGATTTGTGCATTTATTACATGTAGATTCCTTGGTTTGAACTTCTTTTAAAAATTGATTTGTGATATGTTTTATGCATGGTAATTAGTCCAAAAACTGATTTATTTTTGGTTTGAAAACTTTTGAACTACTTTGTATATTAATGATGGTTTATATAATTGAAGATTATTGACTACATCTGTGTAAATGTTTTGTAACTGTTTTATGTTTTGTTATTGTGTAAATTGTTTCTCTTTGAAAGGTTGACTTATTCAGCCAATCAAATAAAAAATAAAAAAGAATAAAGGTTGAGTATGATATCATGCCTCAGTCCTTTGGCAGACGATATTGATCTGTGGACAGAAGCTCTTCTTTTGCCCCTGTCAGAATCAATTCTGCCATGTATCGAGGTCATCAAGATGAACAGGTTAAGCAAAGGGATTCCCCTCCTTGAGAGAACTCTCCCTGAGCAGGGAGGTATTTCTATAGATTTGAAAGAGGTTTGAAACCCCCAGTACTTACCTGTTCTGTTCACCTCACGACATAATGCCTTTCTCGCTCGCTCTTGCTGTCTGGAGAGGTATCTCAACCCCTATGGAAAGCATGCTCTATCCATTCCAAGGTCCTTCGCTCTCCTCGATCCACTTGATCTGATGCTAATCAAAGGCAGAGTGCTAATGAATATCAGGAGCAAGCAGGCCCTAGGTATTATCATAGTTCTCTGGGCTTGGATAAGGCTGAGTGCTAATGAATATCAGGAGCAAGCAGGCCCTAGGTATTATCATAGTTCTCTGGGCTTGGAGAAGGCTGAGTGCTAATGAATATCAGGAGCAAGCAGGCCCTAGGTATTATCATAGTTCTCTGGGCTTGGAGAAGGCTGAGTGCTAATGAATATCAGGAGCAAGCAGGCTCTAGGTATTATCATAGTTCTCTGGGCTTGGAGAAGGGGCTGCTAAGACCCTTGGCAATTTTATGAGGGTGTTTCTTTCAATTACAACCTCTTTCCCTCTGCTACTCTCGCAAACATAGCTGTCAGTGTGGCATTTGAAATGTAAGGACTTGTACCCCTCACACTGTTGACATCTGAGGTGGAAGATGTGCAGCGTTCATGCCAACTGGCTACATTAAAGTACTACAGATGACACTCACAGCCCTTTTGATCATGGTGTTCGACCAAGAGCCTTGAACCCCTCTCGTAATCTTTTGCAGAGCCAAATGTTTTGCCAAAATGGGCTTTCTCTTGTATTGGGGTATTACTTTGAGGAGACACGTGGTGCCTCTTTTAGCTTTCAGAACCCTAAGGAAATCTATCCACCATGAAGAATCCTTTAGTTCCAGACATAGAGGATCCCTTTGGTTTACTCTCCTGTGCAATCTATGGTCCTTTTTCATGGTCTTTAGAGCCACCTATTTGAGCCACCTAGATCATGCACCTTTGAAGCTTATACCCAATATAGTAATTGCTATGGTGGTTATAGCATGTGACAGGTGACTGGAGGGTTTGTTTGCTCATTTGTTATGTTATGTTTGTTGTGTTATGGCATTAAGGATTTATATTGCGTCCATCACCACCATAGTGATCTTATGGTGCCTGTCCTTATCCAAGAAGTGGTGCATTGTGACCCCACCAGGGTGTCATCTGACCTTGGTCTATGGATATAAAAGGGGAAGTGTCGGGGGGAGAGGATGCAAAAGGAACAGGGGCTTAGCCAGTGAACATACACAGGAGGTGATGAGGGGAAAAGGTTTTGTGAGCTAGGAAGTGTGTTTCTTAACTGTGATTAGTTATTGGTAAGCATAACAGAAGGTTTAAAGAATGTGCAGCCAGTTTTACAATGAAAATGTAACTCTGAGGGCAGCATCTAGACCCAACCATACCTGGTGCAAAGTAAGGTTGGTTTGTGTTGTTGCATGATAGACTTGAGAGGTGATAATTCGGCCTTAATTATATGATGATATGACATTTATAACGCGCCTATGCACAAGTGTTTCGAGGCGCGATGAGGCAAGGGGGGGAACAGAGGGAAGACAGAGACAACGATCCTACTAGTCCAGGTGACATTGAGATTGCGCATGTGCAGGGGAGGGGAGAAGGGGAAAAGTGCAGGGGAAAGTGGAGGGGGCAGTGCAGTACATAGGATAACAGTAAAATAAATAAAGACAATAAAGAAAAGTGCATCCAGCTGGTGGCAAGTGCAAGGGTAAGTGCAGACATCAGTTGTCAAATGCTAGTAGGGGCTGTAGGGATACAGAAACAGTCCCCGGGTGCACGGGTTACCAGGGGGGCAGTGCAGGTGTGCAACTGGCGGGGGGACCTGTTTCCAAGATCAGAGGGTAGCCAGGTAACCAGTGCAGTTTCAGATTAGCCAGGTGATCAGCAGGGGAGAGGGGGAGAGAAAGCAGAAGCAAAGAGGAAGGTCTGGAGGTGCTTCCAGACCCAGAGATGGTTATCCTCAAGTTTAAGGGAGACAGGGAGGCTGTTCCAGAGGGAAGCCTGAGCAGAAGAAAGAGATCTACCACCAACTCGCTGCTTGGAGAAGCGACTAACCCTGAGGGTGTTGGAGGCAGATGAGCGAAGAGCTCAAGAAGGTAGATATTTAGGAAGAGAGAGTTGAAGATATTGAGGTCCCAGGCCCCAGAAGGCCTTGTGGACAATGCAGAGGGTTTTGATTTAATCCTCGCCGCCACTGGGAACCAGTGCAGAGATTTAATTCCTGGAAAGATACGATACCTGGGCTTGAGGCCAAGGACAAGTCTTGCAGTCCTGTTTTGGATGAGTTGCAGAGGGCGGAGAGTAGAGGCAGGCAGATTTAGAAAGAGGCTGTTGCAGTAGTCCAGCCTAGAGAAAACCAGAGCTCTGGAGACAGTGAGCTTCTGGGGGAAGGAGAGGAAAGGAAGAATACCTCTGAGGAGGTGCAGCTGGTAGTGTGACTTCTTAGAGACGTCAGAGATATGAGGATAGAAGGAAAGTTTGTTTATGTTTGTTTGTTTATTTATTTGTTTGGTAATGCGCACCAAGCCCTTGGGTAGACGGGCGCAATAGAAACAAGAAATCTTAAAAGTTAGTTACAGTGCAAAGGTAGCAATACATTGAGCAGTGATTGCAATAGGAGCAAAATACAAAGGTACAAGATAAATCAAATACAGAGCAATGGTCTAGGTAAGTCAAGGGAGCATTAACATAAATATCAGTATATGGACACATACATACACACAAAAGTATATGCAACCTTGCATGTCTACGTTATCGTATATCCATGGTACATGCAAATATGACAGCGCAGACGACCATGCGTACACAGTTAACCAAACTGCAGTGTGGTTTGGAGGAAACAAAGGGTTGTGTGGGGGCTGGAGAGGTAGAAGTGTAGTTCGTCAGTTGTGTGTCATTAGTGTGTAGCCAGTTGAGTATCTTATGTCTGAATTTAGGGTATGGTTGTTCTAGTCTGTGGTCAACTGGTAGTCTGTTCCAACATTGTGCCGCTTTAACAGGGAAGCTGGTTCCTCCTGCTGTCGAGCGTTTGAACCTAGGAATCGCCAACATAAATGAGTTGGCAGATCTCGTAGGGTGGGTAGTTGTTTTCCTAGTAATTTTATCCATTAGGTATGGAGGTGCTAAGTTATTTAGGCATTTGGAGGTGAGGGATGCTGTTTTGAGGAGAATTCTGTCCGTTACTTTCAGCCAGTTAACCTCTTTCCTGAATGCGGTAATATGCTCTCTGTAAGGGATGTTCAAAGCTGCCCTCAGGGCGTTATTCTGCAGTCTTTGAATTTTGTCTGTAATATATTTGTTGGCACCTGAGTACAGGGCATTACAGTAATCTAGTCTTGACATGAAGACAGCATTGGCTAGTGTAGTGCAGTTCACTCTCGAGAGGTATGGTTCGGAAGCTCTGATGAGTTTGCAAGTATACGTTGTGGATGAGGCGAGGGAATTGACTTGCTTTTTAAGAGTGAGAGAGGAGTCCAAGTAGAATCCTAAGGTTTTAACTACAGACATCACCTTGATAGGGTTATTATCAATGCTGACGGATGTGTAGTTTGGGCTGAGTTTTTGGATTTTGGCTTCGGAGCCTAAGATTAGTAACTCCGTTTTTTCGTCATTCAGGCAGAGGCCATGGGATGCCATCCATGCCTGAATGAGGGTATATATTTTGTTCACCAAGGCTGAGTCCGCCTAGAAGTTGCCCGAAAGGGGTATGAGGATCTGTGTGTCATCAGCATAATTAGTGTAGGTGACACCCAGTCTATCCAACTTGTCGAACAGTGGCTTGGTGAAGTTTGGTGAAGTTGGCGGCAGATTGGAGGTGGTTACATAACATTACATGGTCCATCAAGTCGAACGCTGCCGACAAGTCCAATAGAAGTAGCAGAGCTATTTTTCCATTATCTTTTAATTCTTCAATTTGTGTTTTGAGGTCTAGCAGCGCTGTTTCAGTGCCATGGAGAGGGCGGAAGCCCGATTGTCGTGAGCCAAGAAGGAGGTTGGCTTCCAGATAGTCCTGAATTTGTATGTAAGCAGCTCTGTCTAAAATGTTAAGTAGAAATGGCACAGTGGTGATGCGTCTGTAATTGGTAGGGATAGTGCGGCCCAGAGTTTGTTTTTGAGTAGTGGTAGGACCCATGATTCTTCAAGGTTGGCCGGTACTGTTTTGGTTTTAAAAGAGGAGTTTATCAGCTTGGAGATAAACGGGGCGAGGTCTCTAGCTGCATCCTTCATTATCTGTGCTGGGCACGTGTCGCCTTTACAATTAGAAGGTTTGAGGGAGAGTATTATTTTTTCTGTTTTAGTTATGGAGATAGTCTTGAATCTAAAGGGTGTGGTTGTCCTTGACACCGAAGGTTGACTCATTTGTTGGTCAATGAGTGGTAGTGAGGCCTTTTTTTTAGCAATTTTACATTGTAAGGACAAGATTTTATTCGATAGAGTAATTTGTATGTTAGTACACCATGCTTTATCCTTTGGGGCATTGTCTACCAGTTGGATAGGGGATTCTAGTTCACGGAGGATGGAGAATAATTCTTAATGTTGGATTTAGCTTTCCCAATCCTGTCATTGAAGGTGTTCTTTTTGGCTTTGGTTATTTCTTTTTTGTACATTTTTGCAAATTCCGTTATGTTATTTTTGTTATTTTCAGAGGGGGAGTGGCGCCAGATAGACTGGAGTTTCCTTTTTTGTGATTATAAGGATTTAAGTTGAGGGTGAACCAGGCATTCAGGTGTGCTACTTGTCTAGCTTTGCGCAGTTTGACAGGAGCAATCATGTCCAGTGCCTTAGTCATAGCATTATTGAAGGTATTTACCAATGTGTCAGGGTTGTTATTTTCCATTCCAGAGATGGCAGTAAGGAGATGAGGGATCAGTTTTTCAGCAGTAATATCCTTCTTAGTTCTGGTAGGGAGAGGTGATGCCAAGTTATTAGGCTTGGGGCTAAGGATGTCTAATACGGCAGAGAAGTTTATTAAGTGATGATCTGTCCAAGATTGAGGGTCAATATCGGTAATGTTGACGTTGCAGTTTAGATCGGCTACCCAGTAGAGGGTCCTTCCTTTGATGTGCGTTGGTGAGAGGAATTTTTGCATAAGACCATAGTCATTTAGTAAGGCTGCAATAGATTCAGCATGTTTGTTGTCAGTATCATTAAAGCCTAGATTGAAATCTCCCAACAGTAGTGTTTGGGAGTGATCTGTGGTGTTGCTGGCTAGCAGACTAGTTAGGTCATATTCGAAGGTGCCTAAAGGCCCAGGGGGTCTATATATCAAGTGGATGGTTAGAGTATGGTTGTTGGTGAGGGGCAATTTGGCAGAGAGTACTTCACAGGATGTGAAGGGAACTGAGGTGGCAAGTCTAATAGGGTGGGTTGTTTTGAAGATGATGGCTAGGCCACCACCTCTGGCATTAGACCGGTCCACTCTAATGATTTGGTAGTTGTCGGGTACTGCTAATATGAAAGTTGGTCCTGCGGCCTTGTGTAGCCAAGTCTCAGTTATGGCCAGTAAATCGAGGTTGTCATTGTTTAAGATGTCTGCAATTTCGGTAGCATGGGCTACCACTGATCTAGAGTTTATGAGGGACCATGTTAGCATAAGGGTACTGTCAGGGTTAGCAGTTAGCGTGGTTTTGTGTGAAGGGGTGTCTCGGAAGGTGTGATTTTTGGGGGGAGATTGGTCAGTGGAATTGGTAGTATGCGTTAGTGTGGAAAAGGGGTTCTTGGACCGGGTACTAGTTTGATTATTGGCATTGTTAGGGCAGTTTCTATAAGGTTCATAAATAGGAGACAATCTAGACCCATGTCTCAGGTTTCTGTCCTTAGGAGGGTTTTGTGATCATGGCAGTGGCCATAATGGTTATGATGGCACAGGTAAGTAGTGCCGCCTGGGCTAGTTTAGTCAGGTAGGCAAAGGTCATTGTCAGACTATACTAGGGTCATACTAACTTCTAAGTGTTAATTCAGTGTAGATGAAGGTGGGAGGGACTTTTGTGCTGTACTTAGCAATGCTGGTTATAGTTAGATCACATCTAGGCTAGTCAGTGCAAACACACCTAGGCTAAATGCAATTGTAGGCACAGGGTACATGTAGGCTAGTCAAAGCAGAACACACCTAGCCTAAATGCAATTGTAGGCACAGAGCACATGTAGGATATTCAATGCAGACCACACCTAGGCTAAATGCAATTGTAGTCACAGGGCACATATAGGCTAGTCAATGCAGAACACACCTAGGCTAAGTATAATTGTAGGCACAGGGCACATGTAGGCTAGTCAATGCAGAACACACCTAGGCTAAGTGTAATTGTAGGCACAGGGCACATGTAGGCTAGTCAATGCAAAACATACCTAGGCTAAATGCAATTGTAGGCATAGGGTACATGTAGGTTAGTCAATGCAGAACACACCTAGGCTAAATGCAATTGTAGGCACAGGACACATGTAGGCTAGTCAATGCAGAACACACCTAGGCTAAGTGTAGTTGTAGGCACAGGGCACATGTAGGCTAGTCAATGCAGAACACACCTAGGCTAAATACAATTGTAGGCACAGGGCACTGTGCACGTATGCTAAATGATTGTGCTCACGCACAGAACTGCAATGCTTATCGCATTGCACTGCACAGTCCCCTTCCATGAACTTGCATGAATAGGCTACAGCAAAGCATGGCCATATCTCGACTCACGCTCGCCAAGTGATCGCGCCTTTGGCCCAACTTACAATTTTTTCCATTGCACTGTCCTTGATTCTGCCACTGTAACACACTGGTCTGCTGCCTGGTGTTTACTTACCCTCATGATTGTGTGCACTAGATACCTATGCTCTTAGTATACTTAGCTATCGCACACCCTGCCCCACCACACCCATGCGTATCTTATGACACATTGCCTACTCACCTGCTATTATGCATACCCAGTGCGTTCCCTTTGCCCAATGCCAATTTGTCTCATATCTCATAGTCCACCTCCTAGCACAACTAGACCCCTCGCTGCCACGCCTCAACACCCACACAGTTGCTTTACCACTCAACTCTACATTTACATACACTCTCCCCCCATCAGTGTATGCCTCACATCACATTCCTAACTCGCATCCCACCCTGCATGTATTACGTATTTGTGGTGCCACTGTTAACGCTCCCGTTCAATCGACTATGGATGTCCATCTGGCCAAGCCATACCTTAACGCCCCGGCACTCTGGCTTCAACACTTCACCACAAAACCCACTCCCAACCAACCTTGCACCATGGCCTTGAGAAACTCTAGATTAGGATTGAGACTCTCCCACATCTCTGACCACCGTTCCGTTAGCACCCAGCTGGTCAAACCTTCTGTCACCAAGCTCACTACCCCTTCACGGGACACACCATCACTGGTCACCAGTCCCCCCTTGAGTACTCTACCACCCTGTACACAACCCCCACCAAGCCTAAAAGCGGCATTAATCAACTCTAGGTCTCTCACTGCCCATGCCCTCGACATGGCAGATCTTATCACCTCGAATGACCTGGACCTGATAGCTGTCACTGAAACCTGACTTCATCCAGCATCAGGACCCCTGCTATCCTTAGCCATACCTGAAGGCTACACTATTATCAGAAGTGACCGTAACACCAACCAAACTAAAGGAGGAGGTATAGCTATTATCCATAAAACCTCTCTCAACCTCTGCCCCTCTGCTCATTGCCAATTTAAATCAGCAGAATCCCTTACAGCTAAGCTTGCAGTTTCCCCCAATCAAACCATTACTATCCACATCATATACAGGCCCCCTGGGCCCATATCCACCTTTACTGAGGATCTCGCCCAAACCCTCGTTGAAAACACTAAGACCACTTCGCAAATCTTAGTACTAGGCGATTTCAACTTAGGCCTCTCAGATCCCAATGATGCGTCCGCCCACGAAGCCAATAGCTTACTACTCAATCTTGGCTTTACTCAACGTGTCACCGCACCCACTCACTCTAAAGGTAGAATCCTAGACTGGATAGCTGACCTTAACTGCGATTCTATTGTCAATTTCAACCTTCCATGCACATGGACCGACCGTCACCTTATCACTTTTAGTATCCCTGCAAAAACCATCCTCACCTGCCCTAATATAGCACCTGCCACATCCACCAGGAACAAGCGTAACATTACCTGTGCCAAACTTATTCCACTCATTTTCCCTGCTCTCAATGACCTTGCCTCTTCCTGCTCCGATCCCACTGTCTTGGTTGACACTTACAATCAGACCATGCTCAATGCACTTGATCTCATCGCTCCTTCCAAACTACGCACGCCTAAACCTCAGGCTCATCTGAACTCCTGGTTCACACCACAGTTGAGAACCTTACGGAAGGAAAAAAGAACACTTGCAACATGCTGGAGAAGCCACCCCACTGAAATAAACAAAGCTAACATGGTCCTAGCAACCTTAAATTATAAGGAAGCCATACTCTCTTCTAAAAAAGAGACTTACAATAAACGCATTGAACAGGCCCAATCCAATACGAAGAAGCTTTTCAAAATCTTAAAGGAACTGGAATCCCCTGCCCCCCCACCAGACACGTGCCCCAAAGACAGCACTGGTGTTCTAATATCCAAAAGGCACTCTTGGGAAAAATCGCCCTACTCCAAACCAAAATTAATGGAGAAAAAAAATAGCCTACACTCCTTCACATCTCAACTCGCCCCTCAGGCTAACCACAAACCCAACACTAAGTCTATACAACCATTCTGTTTTTCACCCCTCTCCACATCGGAAGTTGAACACATTATTAACAACCTCAAGCCCTCAAACTGCCAGGGAGACTCTTGCCCCGCTACCATTATCAAAGAGGCCTCCCATAATTTGGCGCCATTTATTACTACACTCATAAACTCATCATTCAGCTCAGGGATTGTCCCCGACAATCTCAAGGACGCCTGGGTTATCTCTCTCCTGAAAAAACCAACATTGGATGCCAACACACCCACTAGTTATAGACCTGTCACCACAGTCCTTTTTATTTTAAAAATTCTTGATCGAGCTGCATATTTGCAGATCCAAGATTACCTTGAAACCAATAACCTTCTAGGTCTCAGGCAATCTGGCATTCACCCCCGTTATGGCACAGAAACCACTCTTTTAGACCTCAAAACCCAAATTGAAGACCTCAAAGACAAGGGAAAGCTGGCCCTCTTACTATTATTAGATCTCTCTGCAGCATTCGATTTAGTTAATCATCAAATCGTTTGCCGTCATCTTAAAACTGCCGCCCACTTCTCGGACAAAGCTACAGCTTGGATCACATCCTTTCTGGACAATAGATCCATGAGGGTCTTCTCCCCCTCTGCCACAGCTGAACCCTCCCCTGTCACTTGTGGCGTCCCACAAGGATCTTGCGTGTCCCCAACACTCTACAATGTCTTCACTAAACCACTTTTCGACATCTTGGATCTCATGGGCGTCACGTATACTAATTACGCGGACGATACCCAAATACTTATCCCCATCACTGGTGACCACAAAACTGACTCGGTAGCCATTAACGCCATTTACCAAGTCATCCAGGCTTGGATGGCTCAACATGAACTTTGCTTAAACGAGAAGACTGAGCTCCTCATCCTTGGCTCACCCCAAAAACTCAGCAAGCTTGACCCATTATTCCAATCCTTGATGGCAACTCTATCAAAGTGGCCAAGGACACTAAGATGTTAGGCATATACCTTGACTCCACCCTCTTCTTATCTAGACAAACCAACGCAGTTTCCTCTGCTGCATCTTATACATGTAAGCTCATCACAGCATGCCGCCCTTCCTGTCCACTGACAAGTGTACTACACTAGCCAGGACACTTGTCCTTTCCAAAATCTATTATTGCAATGCCCTCTATTTGGGTACCAAACAATACAATATCAATAAACTTCAAATTATTCAAAACAATGCAATTAGAGCGGCCATTAACATTCCTAGAACCTCACACATCACTGAATACAGACAGAACCTCCGCTGGCTTTCAGTTTCTCAAAGAATTTCTCTTAAAGCTCTTGCACTCACCCACAAAAGTATCGCCAACCAAGCCCCTAGCCACCTTACCAATAGGTTCTCAACCCACACGGCTAAGAGACCACTCAGAAGCATCCAATCTAACTGCCTCATCATCCTGCGCTTCAACCTCCAAAGATCAGGAGGCCGCAGCTTCCCTGTCCTGGCAGCCAAGCTGTGGAATGCCCTACCCAACACGCTCAGAGCTGAACCCTCCTTCCCAGCCTTTAAGTGAAAAGCCAAAGCCTGGCTGTCCACCCACGACTCTGTATGACACTGATTCCATCGTCTACCCATATTAGTGTAGACCTTCTGTATCATATCTTCTACCTATGACCATTTTACTCTGCTCCCTATCCTACCTTGCAGATTGATGTACAACCTCTCAACATTCCCACTCTGGTTATGTATTGCCTATATGCTGTATATTAATGTAAATATTTCTGCCTGTAACTCAATGTAAATTTCTCTTGCCTGTAACTTAATGTAAAATACTTTTGCCTATAACCAAGTAATGCGCCGGGTTGTCCTCGGGCCTGGTGCACTATACAAATAAATAAAATACAAATACAAAGTAGGCTAGTCAATGCAGAACACACCTAGGCTAAATGCAATTGTAGGCACAGGGCACAAGTAGGCTAGTCAATGCAGAACACACCTAGGCTAAATGCAATTGTAGGCACATGGCACATGTAGGCTAGTCAATGCAGAACACACCTAGGCTAAGTGTAATTGTAGGCACAGGGCACATGTAGGCTAGTCAATGCAGAACACACCTAGACTAAGTGTAATTGTAGGCACAGGGCACATGTAGGCTAGTCAATGCAAAACATACCTATCCTAAATGCAAATGTAGGCACAGGGCTCATGTAGGCTAGTCAATGGAGAACACACCTAGGCTAAATGCAACTGTAGGCACAAGGCACATGCGGGCTGGATGATGAGGACAATGCGGAGCTGTACATAAAAGTCTCAGGTGTACAGAGTATACTGAATATAATAGCAGATTAGTGCAGTCTACAGATAAGGTATAGTATAGGCATGCGGACACAAGTACTCTGAATCAGATAGGAAATGACCAGGGTGAGCAGTATAGGGCATTAGACGGAACAGTCTGGTGCGGCGAAGTAAAGCATCAAATAGTGCACAGCGCCATTGTATCAAGGTTCAAAGTCAGAGAGGCGCAAGGCACCTTACTTGTGCGCAACAATTGTGAGGTTGGTGTAGATCAGAAATACGATCTAAGCAGGTCACACAGGCAGCAACATCAGAAGGGGCTTACCCGGGAGGGGACAAGATCCATGGCCCGGGCCTCGGACGCCTCCGGACAGGCTCCAGACAAGCAGGGCTCCTTATGTAGATGTCCCTTTTGTAGATGGCCAGAACTCGCCTGCCAGCGTATGATTGGTGGCGTATGGCGTATGAAAGTGGCGTATGGCGTATGAAAGTGTGGAGAAGGAAGAGGGCCAAGGGAGGCCGGCCAGAGAGTGACAGTAAAGGAGGGAGCAGGTATGCAGATGAGGAGAATCTCAGTTTTACTGGCATTAAGGCATAGAACATTGGCAGCACACCATTCCTGGATGGCGGGCAGACAGTCAGAGATGAGAAATGAAAGAAGAGGTGGCTGAAGGGAGCCTGAAAATTAACTGAGTGTCATCCACATAGCACTAAAAGCTGGGGCAGAGAGCGCAATGCGGTGGGAGAGAAGTGCCCGGTATTGGTTGAACAGCCAGGGAGAGAGGTTAGACCCATGGGAAACACAACAGGTAGAGATAGAGATAGTGGAGACAAAGGACCCAAGTTGGACCTGGGAGCGTTGATCGGAGAGGAAGGATGTCAGCCAAGCCAGGGCCTGATCGGTGATGCCCAGGTTATCACGGAGACGGTTGAGCAGGATGGCATGTTTGACAGTGTCAAAGGCAGAAGAGAGATCAAATAAGATGAGGACACAGGGGGTGTTGGAATTGAGGTTGGAGAGCAGGTCTTCACGGGTGTTCAGGAGAGCAGTTTCCGTGCTTCTGGCAGCTCTGAAGCCAGACTGATGGTCATGGAGACAACCAACAGATTCAGAGTGGAGATTAAGCTGGGAGATGGACAGCTTTTCCAGGAGTTTCCCCAGGAAAGGAGTGATATAGATTGGCCAATAGTTAGCCGGGCAGGAAGGGTCAGCAGAGGGTTTCTTAAGAAGAGGGTACACAAGGGAATGCTTCAGGGGAGAGGGGAAGACTCCAGTGGCAAAGGAGTGGTTGCAGAAATCAGCCAGAGCAGGAGCCAGGGTGTCAATGTGGTCCTTGATGGTTTTGGCGGAACAGGGGTGAACCTGTTTTGACGAGACTTTCATAGATCGGGCTTGTCTAGAAACCTTGTCTGGGGAGAACAGAGGAAAGACAGAGAAGGAGGGAGGGGAGGTCGCGAAAGAAGGGCCAGAGGAAGAGCAGGGAGTAGAGGGAGGAGGAGGAGAGGAAGAAATAGTAACGCCCTTAATTATTTGTTTCCTCTCCAATGGATGACCCAGAATGGGTCAATATGCTTTTCCTTGTGGGTAAACCTGTCCATTTTCACTTAAATCACACCACGAGCTTTTGGCAATTTAAAACATTATTTGCTAACTTTGGGTCATTTCAGAAGGGTGTAAAGACCGGAAGTGGGTGTCTGTACTTCTGCTCTCTATATGGTAGAGGAGAGGCACAGAGGCTATCAGCCAAGATTCTCTATTGTGGTAGCAATGGACGAGCAATCAAGGCCTAGCTGCTCCAGAGGTGATGCAGGCTGGTTCTTAAGTACAGTGTAGTCCCCAAGCACCCACAAAGGAATGTCCGCACACTGTATTAGTTAAAACACAGTCTTTATATAATTAATTCTCAAGGTTATGTACAATATCATGATAACTCACTTTGGCACATATATCAATAAGAGGAAAGCAGATGGTTAGAACAAGTGGCAGAATACTGGCCCCGATACCTAGATACCATTCTGTGTGGAGATCCCCCCACCTGGGCAACCTGTAGAATAAAGATATATAACAAGTCCATATATTGTTCACAAGAGACTTTCCAATAGTTCTGCAACCCCAAAGTACCTGGCATTGTAGCGGTTCCTCATCGGGGGATCAACGGCCCTTCTTGAGTGCCCTCCCTTTAAGGCAGGAGTCACGGGTCATCGAACGTCCGAAGGGGAACAGGGTGAACTACGACAGTGAAGTGGCAGCTTCTTTCCTAGAGGTGCTCGTTGACGAGGAAGCATAAACGTCCTGCAAGCAAGAGGCGTGCGGGGCACCTCGGTGTCGATAGTTCCGGACCGCAAAGAGTTTGAACAACTGTGGCCCAACAAGGGCATTGAGTCGTCGGCGTCTCTGTGGTCTTTGGGTGGCGGGAAACCCACCGGCGGATGCTCCTCGGCACGTCAACGGCCTGGCCTTCTCCGGCGGGATAAGGTGTTCCCTATGGGGCTCAAATGGAAATGGGGATCAATTTTTACCGGGCCCATTGTGGGATGTCTTAACCCACTAATCCAAACCCTGCAACATCACTGTGCATTGCTGGCAGCAGAAACATCAATAATGGCTGCGGGAAAGCATGCTGCTCTCCAGAAATCACCAGAAAGTGCACAGTGAAAACCTGAAAAATAGGCCACCATCTACTTTTGCCTATGTCAGTGGTAACACAGGAGACCACTGCCGAATCCCATCATTTGGCTGCTCACACAGCAAAATCATTGCAAAAGAAACAGAGCTGGTTTCAAAAATCTGTTTTATTTGGTGTCAAATTTGCACAAATCATGGCTCACAAACCACCCAAAAAGATCCAACCTACTTGTTGGGTGGTTAACATCATTCTCCCAAAAGAAGAATCTACATAAATATAAGGTCCACAGAAGTGTATCTATATCCGAACAAAGTCCACTTTTGAGGATTGCTTGCTGGAAGAAACCTGTTAGAAATGGGTGTAATGCCGTTACTCACCTCTACCAGGAGCCGGCGTTTTAAAACCATTTTGTGTAAAGTTGTACATTGAGCCCAATCTATGCCAAAGAAAGACTTGCTATCAGAAGCCTAAGAGGTGGATACAATTTTAAACTATATTCTGAAAAGGCTTGAAGCAAGAAATGGTTTGATGTATTTGTGAAAAATTTGAGTTATATTATAAAATAAGACAGTTTTTGGACATTGGGTTTCAGAGTTAAAAGTTTCCCAAACTGTGTTCAAACGACTTCCACACCTTCTCCCTGGACGAAGGAGACTTCCCCCTGCCCTTGGCTAAGCGATTGACAGGCTGGTGTCAAAACGAACTGGGAGTGGCACCCTGGCCTGTTGCTCTCAGTGCAGACAAAGGAATCCTTGGGCTGAATAAAAAATGCTAATTTGGGTGAGACTGACAACAAACTGCTTGCAGGAAAGAGAGACATGTGACCCTCTGAGTCAGCCCAGACCTTGGAGACGGAGACAAACCATTGTGTGGATTCAGAAGGCACAGCAAATGTATGTTTTAGAAAAATGCTTATAACAAATTGCACTGAACTGACAAAAATGGGAAACTTTGAGATTGTTAAAATGAAAAATGTGCTCACAGTTTAAGACTAAGCTGGACTCCGTGCGATGTTCTGAGACCAAACCCCGGAATTATTCATATTGTAGCCACTGTGTTTATGCTATGAACATAAAAATGGGGTGTGAATGCATGTCTAAAAATTGGTGCAGAACGAATATTGAGAAATCCACCAAAAGTGCAAAAAAGTGGTCATTTCTGAACCAAAGCTTAATATTAACAAGTTGTGTATATTGTAAATATTTGTTTTATGAAAAATTGGATATAATGTACAGAGAAAAGGGGAGGGTCTTTCCCCTAAGCCCTAAACATGACACATGATGACACAGGATGACACACTGCTCCTTTCTCCAATCAGGGGACAGGGAATCCTATGACCTATCAGATCTTTAGAGGGTTGGGCATAGAGAATCAGCCTCCCCACTCACTTTGGAAATACATAAATAGGGACTGCTGAGGACAGACAGACAGACACTTTTCCACTACTCAACTGATTTCTTGGCGAGGCACCCTGCAAAAAGATTGAGACCAGATCCAAACAATATCCAGACAGAGACTCTAGAACCAAACTCTAGAACCTTGAAGCAGAGAGGCTGAAACCACACGCTGAACCTTTTTCAGAGGCATCAGAATCTTTTGCAACTTGATTCTAACCCCTAAACTTCCAAGGGGTTCTCATATTCAACAGCCGGGCTGTACTGTTTTGCTATTCTAGCCCAGAACCCTGTGCTAGAACCAAGAACCAGACTCAGAAAGCAGAGCTGTATCCAGAACCTGTCGGATCCAGTCCAAGAGGCCGCGGAGACCGCAGTGCAGTGCTGAGAGCAGAACTGAGACCTGTCCGGTGGCGAGAGAACCCCAGCCAAACCCTTGACCAGATCTTTGACGGGGCCCACTCCATTCCAAAGCCGTAGGAGTGAGTATCCAGTCTAGAACTGTACATAACAAATCTCTTAGATTAAAGTAATACTATGCCATCCATTTCGATCTGTCCAGAACTGCATTACAGAACCTCTGTTGTCTATCCTAAATTCGGCTCTCCTCCACCTAATTCTTGATAAATTGTAGCGATAATCATCTATGCGCTGATATTTTTTTCAAGTGTCTTGATGCACAGCAATCAGAGTGGAAGGCGCCCTGTTTCTGGTGGTTGTCCCGTTGGGTATCTTGTAGTTTCATAGCCCTTAGTATAAATCCATATTGATTCCTAATCTGTAAAGCGCAATCTGTCATTTTGAAATCTTGACTTTATTTCTGGAAAAATCTACCTTCACAAAAACCTCTGTAACTTTTGAAGCTAAGATCCTAAGCTTTCCAATGAATCTAAAATGACATTCCAATTCCTTATCGTTTTTCCGCAATCGCATTTTCCCTCACGCGGAAAAGTTGCCACGAATTGCAATTTAGCTCAATTTCAACACATGTCAGAATAGCTGTTTCTTGTTTTCAACTGCTGAAATTCGTTTTCAATCTGATAATCATTCATAAAGCATTACTAGTGTTGACCTGAACCAATCCAAAATAACTCTCACTTATCCTGAATCTCCTTTAGTGAATTAAAATCATTTTAGCCTACTTCCCCATTCATTGCAATCACATTCAAAAGCATTTTGCCTGTGTTCAAATCATACCTACTTTCTCTAAGCTTACTGAGGGCACTGGGATTGAACTGCATTATTTTTTTGGTATAATATTTTTATTGTTTTTTGGACATAAACAAACACGGCACCAAGAGGTAGCCGACATTTAGTCATTACACATAATTCTTTAAACATTTAAACATTTAAACATATAAACATACAGGTATTCATCTCATCCCGGCATTTGGATTAGATTTACATATAGTACAGCAGTGCTACATCTAGAGTTACTTGATAGCGTTTCAGTAGCTCAAAATAGTTTGTTGTACGGCACTCAGTGTCTCTTGTCTATTCTTTGCTTGCCCTCAATTGTCCTCCCATTTACTCCATACCTTGGCCACTTTCTCTGGACATCCTCTTGTGGTGTACACCCTCGATTCCATCGGGATGCACATGTCCACGTCGGCCACCCATTTGGCGTATTGTGGTGGCGTGGGCGAGCCCCACAGTTGAGCTATGTTTCTCTTCGCAAGACTCGTGGTTGTTGCAAACATGAGCTTTTCGTATCTGGATAGTTCCATATCCGAGTCTATTCCCAGTATCAGGAGTTTGGGGTCCATCGGTATATCACGGTTAAGTACTGTTGTGAGCCTATCACAGCATTGTTGCCAGAAGTCCTGTATCTTCGGGCATTCCCACAGGATGTGGAAGAAGGTTCCTTTCAGACGGTGACATCTTAAGCAGTTCGGATCCATCGCTCTTCCCCATTGATGCAAGGCCTCTCTAGGATAGTAAATCCTATGTAGGATTTTTAGTTGCACCAGTCTGATTCTAGCTGAGATTGCTGATTCTCGGGGGTGCATCAGTGCCAATGTCCAGTCCTCTGTCTGTATTTGCCCCACATCCCTTTCCCATTTTTCTTTAAGGCCTGTGAGTTCTTTCGTGGCAAACGAGTTGATGGCATTGTACATTGTGGTTGTTACTTTGTGCCCAATTCGTTCCATCACCACGTTTCTCTCAATCGGGGTGCATTCTGGCACGTTTGTGAGATCTATTTCGCTTGAATTGAGTGCATGCCTTATTTGCAAGTAGTGGAAGTGTTCCGTGCTGGGAAGTTTGAATTCATCTTTCAGGTCTTGGAATGTCTTGATTTCACCATCTTGTATCAGATCTTCTAGTGTTTTTATCCCCGCCTCCTCCCAGGATGTCCATTTGGGAATGCCTGTAAGTTCCGGGAGGTGCTTATTCCACCATAAGGGTTGCTTCAGTGTGAGCTTTCCCTCCCATCCCAGGTGTTTATGTGCATCTGTCCAAACCTGCGTTTTCTGAGCCATCATTGTGGGTGTGACTTGTCGGGTTTTCTTTTGGTATAGACTTTCTAGTGGGGTGACTCCATGGTTCGTTCGGGCGTCTGCTCTGTTGTGTGGCATCATTGGGTCAGCATGCAGGCTATCATCCACCACCGACATTTGGGCAGCCCAGTAATACGTCTGCAGGTGTGGCAGTCCAATTCCTCCCTCCCACACTGAGCGCTGAAGGGTTCCGAGAGCAATTCGTGGGTGGCCCCCTCCCCAGAGGAGTTTCCTAAGTGTTCCATTTATTTTGTGAAATTCTATTTGGGGTATGTGTATTGGTGTATTCTGCAAGGCGTATAGAAACCGGGGTAGGGCCAGCATCTTGAATAAAGCAGCTGTTCCCAGTAGGGTGAGCGGGAGGGCCATCCAGTGCCTGACATCATTTACAAATCTATCTCTTACTCGGTGTAGGTATCGTCCTATATGCTGTTTTAGGTCAGTTGAGATTTGTATCCCCAGATATCGGAACTGCTCGTTCTCTATCTTGTACGGACTAGCAGTTAAGGCCACTGTATCAATACCCTTTATAGGAAAGATCAGAGATTTATCATAGTTTACTTTTAACCCACTAAAGGTTCCATATGTGCTTAGTGTATTGGTTACAATGGGCCAGGAGACCACTGGGTCACTGAGATAAATTAGGAGATCGTCTGCATATAGGGACACCTTGTCTTCCCAGTCCTGTGCCCAGTGGAACCCTTTCCAATTTATGGACTCTCTTAACATTATCGCCAATGGTTCAATCGCAAGTGCAAACAGCATTGCTGAGAGGGGACATCCCTGCCTGGTGCCCTTCCCAAGTTTTATGGGTCGTGAGGTCCAGCCGTTGACCCTGATTTCTGCAATTGGGGCATTGTATAGGAGTTTGACCCAGTTTATGAATTGCTCTCCGAACCCCATTCTGCCCATGATAAGCCACAGGGCCTCCCAGTGGACCGAGTCGAAGGCCTTCTCAAAGTCAATGGCAAGTACTGCTAATGGGTCCTGCAGAGCGGTCGATCTTTCAATGGCGGAGTGGAGTCTACGTATATTCATTCGTGTGGATCTTTGTGGCATAAAGCCGCATTGGTCCGGATGGACCAGGGAGGTTATCACCGTTTGCAATCTGCCCGCTAGTATTTTGGCCAATATTTTAGCTTCTGTGTTGATGAGAGATATTGGGCGATACGAGCCACATGCGTCTGGAGTTTTGCCTTCTTTGTGTATTACTACTATGCTGGCTTTTCTTAGATCTGGCGGAAGGATACCTTTCTCCTTTGCCTGCAGGAACATTTTGAGCATGTGTGGCGCTATGTTTCCGGTGCCAATTTTCTTCCAGATTTCCACTGGAAGGCCATTTGGCCCCGGAGTTTTCCCATTCTGTAGCTGTGAAATGGCTGTCATCAGCTCCTCCTCTGTTACTGCAGCTTCCAGATCCAGCCTCTGGGTTTCATTTAGAGCTGGGATGGTCACTGAGTCTAGAATGGTGGCGTCCGGCAAAGTCGTCGGTGGGGTATATAATGTTTCGTAGTAGGTTGCAAAGGCCTCCGCTATGTCTGAGTCCGTTGAGGCCCAATCATTGTTTGTGGTGTGTATCCGGTGCACTTGTAGGTGTTTCTCCTCTCTCCTCTCCAGCCATGCTAACATCCTGCCGGCTTTATCCCCTGTTTCATATATTTTGGCTCGCACCGTTCTGTGGGCTTGTTGTGCACATGTCAGTGCCACATTATGTAGTTTCTTCTGTGCCGCCTGTAAGGTCGTGTTGTCTCTTATCGCTCCTGTGAGCGTGAAGTTTGCCTCCGCTCGTGTCACCTCTGCCTCTGCAGCTTTCACATCCTGCTGATGCGCTTTTTTGTGTGCCGTTGTCCAGTTTAGGATTTCACCCCTCAGAGTTGCCTTGTATGCTTCCCACACTATCCCTGCATCGTTCACTGTGTCTTGGTTCAATTCGAAGTATGTTGCAGTTGCTTCCTGGATTTTTTTTATCAGTTCCGGGAAGCCCAGGTAGTATGCATTCATTCGCCACGTCGGTGGAGGCCGTGGTCTCTCTGTCTCAATCAGTATTGTGAGCGGGGAGTGATCTGAGATTCCTCGGGGATGGAGGGTCGCTTCTACTACTTTATGTATGTTATTACTGGGGAGGAAGAAGTAGTCCAGCCTGGACATTGACGCATGCGCACCCGAGTGGAAAGAGAACTGTTTCTCTGTTGGGTGAAGGTCTCTCCACGCATCCCTCAGGCCCAGTGCTGACGTGAAGGTAGCAAGCTTAGTTGGCAATGCCGGATTTCTGCCTCTTGTATGCGTGCGGTCTTCACTAATGTTCATGACCTCATTGAAGTCTCTGCCGATTACTAGTGTATCTGCCGGACTATTTGCTATTATTGGTATAATTTCCTCAGTTAAGGCTGTCATGAGTGTCGGAGGTGAATAGACCGCCAGTATGGCTATTGTTTGGTTCCACAATGTGCCTTGCACGAAGACATATCGTCCTCCCGGATCTTGAGTTACTTTGGTTATGTCTATCGGTGTTCTTTTGTTTATCAATATGAGCACTCCTCTCGAGCCCATAGAGAACCCCGCATGAACTGCCTTCTTATATTTTGTTCTCTTGAAGAATTGGCAGTTTGTGCCCGCTAGATGGGTTTCGGTGAGCAATATTATGTATGGGTCTTGCCGATTCACATATTGCATTATTAGTCTTCTCTTTATACTGTTTCCCATGCCATTCACATTCCACGTCATGAATGTTAGTTTTCTTGCATTATTTCTGGTTGCCGCCATCATTCCCTGGATTCAGTGTTATTTACAGATGTGCTCTTTTTTCTTTTTTTAGTCTTCGTGTCTGCTACAGTTGCTGTAACCCTATCGTGCCAGATGTCTGATGAATACCTGTGTAACATCCAACTCCCCCTCCCTATACTCCATCCCCAACTGAAGCATCTGTCGCCCTTTGAATAAAACATCTAACCAAATTAACTAATTTTTAGTGCGTTGCGTTCTTCGGTATTGTGATACCTTGACGTGCACTAACAGTTGTGGGGGGGGTTGTGTCGTGCTGGTTTGTGGGCCGCCAGCATTCATTTATCGGTTACATTATACAGCAGGCTAAGTTTACTTAGTTTCATGCTATGTGTGTTTTCGTTATTCATTCAGCTTTCTATTCAGTCGTTTACTTCTTGTGGTATAGCGTCCATTTCTGGATGCTGTGGTCTTTCTGGTGGCTCATTTAGTCGTGGTCTATTTCTTTTTGGTTCACGGCGTTTGCGTGGATTCCAGTCCCCCTCCAGATTCCTTTCTGCCCAGGTCCATGCTTCTTTGGGGTCAGTGAAGTGTATGGTCGTGCCATTGTGATATATCTTCAGCTGAGCTGGGAACAGTAGACCATATTTCACGTTCAGTGTTAGGAGTCGTTTTTTGAGAGGGTCGAAGGATTGCCTCATTTTCTGTACCTCTCTTGTGAAGTCTGGAAAGAAGCCAATCCTGGAGCCGTTGTATGTTATTTCACCCTTTGCCCTTGCCATCTGTAATATTGCATCTCGGTCCCTGTAGTTAAGGATCTTTGCTATTACTGTTCGGGGTTGTCCCCCAGGTGTCGGTTTGCCCGTCGGTACTCGGTGTGCTCTTTCTATCGAGAATAATTTTGACAGGGCTCCGGGTTCAAATAGGTCGGCAAGCCATTCTTCCAAGAAGATTTCCATGCTTCCCCCCTCAGTCTTTTCGGGCAGGCCAAGAATACGAATATTGTTTCTCCTTGATCTGCCTTCTCCCTCCTCTACTCTGGTCTCCAGTACCTTAATTCGTTCCAATGCCCTGTTCATTTGCTGGCCCATTCCTCTCAATTCATCCTCCGCAACTGATATTCGGGTCTCAGCCTCTCCAGTGCGGGATGAGAGCTTTTGTAGATCGTGGCGCAGTAGGGAGACCTCTGCGCTGATGCCATCCATTTTGACTTCCATGGACGCTCGCGAGTTGGAGATGGCATTCATCACATCCCATAGGGATATATTCTCATCCGGGTTTTGAGTTTCTTCAGGCATGTTTGGCTCCGTTGTTTGAGCTGGGGTGGAGGAAGTGTATTGCTCCATTGTACTTTGATTGGGTGCTTTCTTGGTCTTTTCTTTGCCCATTACAGCGATTATGTGTCGACTCGTTACCACCTTGCAGGGTACAGGATTTAGTGTCGCAGTTCAGAGTGTGAGATTAGTTCACTCTGTGCTGCCTGTGGTTTGTGGAGAGGTTAGTGTCCCAGCCGTGTTGTTCGTCAGTGTGGCTGTGCTTCTGTTTATTTAATATCTCACTTCAATGCATTCGACTTATCGTGGCTGGCTCGGCTCATGCAGCTATGCGTACCTCTGTCTGTTGGGGTGATGACAGGTTCGTACTGTACTCCCCTCTAGCCCCCTTGTAGTCAGACCTATTGCATTGGATTGCTTGTGGGGATTGATTCAGCTCCTAGGCTTTGGGGGCTAGTTAGGGGTATCTTGTCCAATTGTCAGGATTGCGAGGGAGTTCTATCTTTGCTTGATTCCTTATCGCTCACTGGACCTGTCTATCCAGCCCTTAAGCGTGCTTCTCCCCCTTTGCATTCCGTGTGTTTCTGCTTGGGTTTGCCAACTCCGTTAGGCGCCTTCTCACCTGGTGGTTTTGGGGCGCTTATGGGGGCTCTCTGTTGTAGGTGTGGGCTCACCCTTCCCCTCTCCCCCCCATGCGACAGTTCTTATTTACTTGTTTTTGTGGTTAGGCGAGCGGTGGGGGGGTTTTCTTTGCCGCTGGTCTGTCGTCCGCACCGATAACTGATGCGTACTCCCCGCCTCCCTCTCTCCTTACCGCCTCGGTTGTGTTCACATCGGCTGTTGTTCATCGGGCGCTCAACGTTATACGGAGCGCCCGCGGGTACTTGTTTCCTTCGTGGAGCGGAGGTCGGGGGACTGCGTCACAGCCCGCCGTCAGGGGCAGCCTTTCCCTCTCGGAGTCGTCCTCGATCTCCGTCCTCACCCTCCGGTTGTGATGCGTGGCGGGGGGATCAGCGCGCACCCGTCCGATGCGATCAGCCCTGTGCCTGGTCACCAGTGCCTTTCATCCGCTCTGTCTGCTCCCAAGGTTATTAGTTCCTTCTTCGGACGCCCGGTGGCCGCCTTTCCGAAAGTGGCGTGCCGCGGAGGAGTCAGTTCACATTTACCACTGCCGAACTCAGAGGCGTTCACCTCAACGCCAGAGTTCCGTTGTGTCGCCTCCACTCTGCCGGCCTCGGAAAGTGTCAGGATGTGCGGCGTTTCTTCCCTCTCGGCGCCCAGTGGCCATCTTGAATCTGTTTCAATGCCGGTCGCTGTATTTTACCCAGACAGATTTCCCTGGATCTCCCCGCCGATTCCCTTTCCAATTTCAGCGATCTGTAGCCGCGGATTCGCGCTTCTGGTGGGTGTCGTTTTATGCTTCCCTACTCATGGTTTTCATCAGGATTTTGCAGGATTCTGCTGGCGGCCCGGGAGCAGTGAGAAATCACGTCTCCATGCCGTGTCCGCTGGCCACGCCCCCCTGAACTGCATTATTGATTGTATTCTTGAAACCTGTGTGCCCTCATTTCCATCTCTTCATATTGTATAGTGGGGGGAGTGAGTAATAACAGGGAAAAAAGTGATTATATTTTCTTTTGTGGAAATCATATCAAGTTTATTTCTGTGTTGCATTTTTCTTATCTTGCATTTCCTTGAATCCATATAAAGTATTCTCTGCTACAGTATCCTTCCTATTCCCACTCCTAACTGATTAAAGAGATTGTTGATATTGTAATATTACCCATTGCTGATTACTGTTCATATTCATAAGTGTGCTATTCAGATATTATTCTATTCATAAAGGTGTGAAATATATATTGTTCAATTCTTCAAATAAACCTTTTAATTTGAAAAACAAACCCACTTCTTGGCTCAGTGAGGTCGGGGAGATTCAAAGAGGGGGGCGTTATTTAAGGGTTCATCATCCAGATTTAAAGAACTTAGACATAAAAATATATAAATAAGGGCATCCATTGGGCATCCCATAGGCATTGTCTTGTTGGATTGCTGGATTGAAGTCACTTACACCATGGAATGGGCGAATACCGGGTCTGCCAAGGTCGGCATGACCCGGTAATTGCCTATTCCATGGGCCCGGTAAAAAATCATTACCGGCGGCAGCCATGCCCTTAATAAGGGCACGGCAGCCAGACTCCTAATGAGGCCCTAGGTCTATCAATGCAATTAATCAAAAAGTCTAAAACTGTGGATAGTGATTCGTGAGAGCATCCACTAGTGCAAAACATGTGATTTTAACAACTTTGAATAGAACCTGGAGACCAAAAGTCGATTTAGAAACATCTATTTTGCAGTCTTTAAAAAAAGACATTGGGCCGCATTATGAGTATGGTGGTAAGGCAACAACGGCGCCGGTATCGCTACCGGCACCGTTGATACCGTACCACCATACTATGAGTTCTGCTCGAGGGTGCCCTAGTAGCCACCAGGTTTTAATGGGTGGCCGTACTGGCACCCGTGAGAAGAACTTGATGGTAGCAACGGTACCGTTAATCATGGTACCAGTGCTACCACCCTCCGCATTCCCATTGAGCCCTATGGGGCTCAAATGGGAATGGGGAATCATTTTTACTGGCTCTGAGAAAAGGGCAATTACCGGGTCCGGCAAGGCCGTAATGACCCGGTAATTGCCCTTTTCTGGGTGCCGGATAAAAATCAATACCGGCAACAGCCGTTTAAAAAAGAATTCAGGCACACTCGACTTAACACTTTTTTGCACTTCATAGCGTAGATGACAATATATCTGTATGAAATCGGCCTACTTTAAGCAAGTCCTAAAAAAGACGTATTTCATAGGGAAACATTGCTATTAAACCATCATGAAAATGTGATGCTGCTTAAATCAACGCAGCTCATTTTAATGAAATTAGTAATTTGGCGGCGTAGAGCCGTTACATTTTGACATACACGTAGGTGGCTCAACACAGCCACATTTTTGTCATTGGTGCAGCAGAGTGCAAACATGCGGGGCAAAAGGTGTTGTACAAATGTGAACACCACCTTTTATCTTGCACTTTTGCATTCCGCTGTGCAAAGTGAGTAAACGGGGGCTGGCATGTTGGGATGCCATGCAGCATTTACTTTTAATTGTAAGTGCCGCTTGTCATGCCAGCATGGCAAGCAGCACTCGCAATTATAATTAAATATTGCCCAACATGCACGTCAGGCAGCATTTAGTTTTCATTGTGAACATTGCTTACCATGTGCGTATGGTAATCTGTGTTCAAAATGACCAACATGCTCGCATGTCAATGTTTAATTGTAATTCTACACACCGCATGCCATGCGAAGATGGCAGGCAGTATGCACATTGGATCTCTATGGAGCCAGCCTGCTATATACTGGTGCATAAAGCAGGTGGAACCACACGGTCTCCAGCATTTGGACCAGCATGAAAATCCATGCCTGCGCAAAAGCAGGAGCATTTGTATGGAGGAGAGGGAGGAAGGCAGCGGAAACGAAAGTTGCATCATGCCCCTTCTTTCTGCCATACAAATGATTGAATATGTGGCATGGGATGTTTGAAAGGTGTTAAAGCCTTGCTCAAGGGTTTTATGCCTTTCAATCACGTTACACCACTATGGGACATGAGCGCCCATGTATGTTTTGCAGAATGAATGGGAACGTATGTCATCATGGCACATGAGTTCCATGTCCTCAGTACACCTGAAAACACCTGGACAATGCTCCGAAAAGCAAAAAGTGGTCCTGAGCAGATGTATCACATATATGTACAATAATTACAAGAATCATCACATGTAGCTAAAGACAAGATCATGTCAGACTCGTCCTACGTCACCTTCACTCGCTCCCAGTTAAGGACTGCATTACCTTCAAGATACTCCCCTTTGCAATATAGGGTTCTCCCACCTTATCTAAAATCAGTCTTTACCACCCATTCATCCAGGGCTCAAGTCGAGGGTACATGCAGGGGGACGGAGTCCACCCACTTTTTTCAGAGGGTGGACTCAGCCCCCCAAAGCTAAAATGAGAAGAATTGAATATCTTCTTTGAATTTAAGCATTAAAGCCGACCACAGGGATCGCACCACAGTCGACAGGTTTGAAGGGCAGACACTTCACCACTGCACCATATAACCTGATGAAAAATAACAAACAACTAAAGGTGAAATTTCATAATTTGGTACTTCAAGTCACAGGGAAAACATTTGTATTGGTTCTTGGAGTTTAAAACATGCACACCTTTTAAGGTTTTCAAACACTGTATTAGAAATTAAATATCCTCTCTTGGTTTTGTGTGTGTGTTGATTTTATGAAAGGCAAATGCCGTTCGTCCTGTGCAATTTGGGTGGTTACGCAAAACCAGTTTAGTGAAATGTGCATATTTCACCTTGATATGCTAATTTCTGTCGACGTCACATCTCACTGTGTGTTTGTTGATGAGTGCCCCCACTTTAATTTTTAGGACTTGACCCCTACATTCATCTAATCACACCCTGCAACTCTTGGCTATTCCTAAACAATAGTTGTCTACGGGGAGTGAGGGGGGATTGAAGGCACGTATTAGCTCTAACCGCAGCCAGAATGTCAAACTCCCTCCCCAACCCTCTTCGCCAGGAGGCCAACTATCTTAAATTCTTTTTTTTTTTTCTTTATTGAAATTTAGCTGAATTCAATCAACTTTTTTCAACAAAATTAGTTTGTTTTACAGAAAGAAAGAATAAAACATTTTCATTATTTTTCCATAAAATCTTATGTTACCGGATTACAAAAATTTCAAAATTACAAAATTACATAAATTACAAAAATATAACAAAATTACAAATTATTAAATTCAGATCTGCACTAAAAACCTACTTGTTCTAGATCTTCCACCAAGATGTCACTGTTCACAACACGAGTGTCTTTATGCCCAAGGGCTCTGGTGTTATATAAAAGGCTCACTACCAATACCAATGTATGTTCTTGCAACACTTTTTGTGTTCTGGAGGCTTCGACTATGAGGCCTATGGTATATATTTTTCCGATGATTTGGATGTTAAGAAAACAAGTTATCTTTAATGCCCTCTTTCCACCCTCTGTTCCCCTGCCTATTTCTTTTTGCATTTGTCTCACTTTTCATTCTTTTCCTACATAACAGATTAAAATAACTTTCAATGATTGATGTTATAAAACATGCACATATAGTTCTTGTCAGCACACGCTTCACAATTTACTAACCAGCTCATACAATGTGTACATATGTGAACCGAAACAAAATCCTTTGAAACAAAATTACGAGTAAAACCGTTGCAGGACGTCAGAGCTGCGTGCCCACCTATTCATCATGCGAAGACTGCTGTGCTTTGGTGCTGCTAGCTGGACTCCTGTGAAAGGAAATTGAGGAACCTCTTGTGCTCGCCTCAGGAGCAAGTTATGGCGCCCTATTTTATTCACCAAACGAGCACTCGACATTGTGTGAAAGTCCTTTCAGTTTCTGGGAAAGGTTTTGAGTTTATTACCAGGCGGGCTGAGGGACAAAAAGAATAGCGCAGGTGGATGAGCGCCCTTCTCCTTAAGACCCGCGACGCACTGGACAGATACAGGCTGCGCGGGTCATAGTCTTTCCGAGCAGCCTGACGTGACACATTTCTATATTTAGCTACCGTGTATTTTTGTGCTGGGTTCATTTTGGATCATTCCTGTCAAGCACAACTGCCTTCCCCAGGAAAATCAATGCACTCTTCTTACCCACTCTGACAGAAGTCACTGTTTCTGACAGAAGGCGGGTGATTACGTTTCCCCTTTAATTACCTTTTTGTAGAAACGTTATCTGCGCTGACCTCTCCCCATCTAGTCATATTCTGCCCCCCAACCGGCCATTAATCTTCTCTTCCTAATTACCGGCTTTTCTCACGGATCCCTGAAATGGCAATGGCCTTGCTAGAGCTAAAAAGGGTGGCCATCATTTCTTTAAAAAGGCCACCAGATGCATTTTTTTGTCTTTACATCATTTTAATTTTGGAAAATACTTACAGGGTAATAAACAGAAACACACCTCTAATCTCAAAGTACAGTACTCTAAAAATGCAACTTTGGATAACACATTTCTCCTTTTAAATATTTTACATGGGCCTACATTTTGAAATGCAGCAAAATACGTGCTTCTCTGGATAACACATAAAGGGTAATCTGCCTTTAACCAAAAGTCAATGGGCCTCATTACAAGTACTCCGGTCCGGAATTAACACTGCCGGTAAAACCATACCGGCACCGTTTCCATGTCCGCCCAATCATGACCCGCGGCCCCGGTAATAGCACCACCCTAAACCGCCACCGCGGAAATAGGGGTCCCGTTAAGTCCGTCTGCACGGAAACCCCTCCGTTACCGTCAACACGAAACACCGTGAGCATCACAACTAGCGCGGACACGGAAATACCGGCAAAAAAATGGCATAAATACCGTGATCACGGTGGCGGAACCGCCGCCACCGCGAACATGGCGTTATACACTGCCTGCTGAACTGAATCAGGGCACAGGTGCACCAAATCAGCCCAGCTGGACCTAGCAGGCCACTGGGAGCCTACAAAAGGGCCACACCCAGTCCAACACAACACAGACCCATGCAGGCAGCAGGTTTAGTAGCACTGGGACTAGGCCTACTCAACCAACAGGCAGCACTGCACATGGTGGCAGTAATGGCGCAGAGGAGGAGGCGTAGGCGGAGGAGGCGCAGACGGCAACCAGCCAACCCTGCAGCTATGGCAAACCCCATTGCCCAGCCAGCCCGACCCCGCCGCCAGCCGGCAATACCACGCATCCGGGCCTCACCCTGGAACCTCACCCCAGGACAGATCCACACACTATACCGGCTGGACCGTGCAACAATCCTGCACATCATCGCCATGATTGAGGACAACATCAGCAGCCTAATTGACACCCCCACCGCCATCCCCCCCCTCTTCAAGGTTGTCTCAGTAGTGCATTTCCTTGGCACTGGCACCTATCAACACACGGTTGGTGAGCTGCACGGCATATCACAACCCTGTTTCTCCAAAATCCTGGTACAGGTACTGGATGCCCTGTTGGGCCATGTGTCGGAACACATAGCCCTACCCCGCACCCTCCCCGAGGTCATTGCCACCAAGTTGGCCTTCCATGCCATAGCAGGCATGCCAAATTGCATAGGCGCAGTGGACTGCACCCACATTGAGCTGACAGTACCACGTGCGATTGAGGCGGTGTTCCGCAATAGGAAACAGTATCACTCTTTGAATGTCCAGATGGTTTGTGATGCCATGCAACTGATTACACACTGCTGCGCACGTTTCCCAGGCTCATCACAAGACTCAATGGTACTGCGGAATTCCACGTTGCCACGGTACATGGAACGCTATGCCGGACAAAGCACATGGCTTTTGGGTGAGTACAGCTGACGATGCTACAACCCTGTCGAATTGGTGTGTGTGTGTCCAGGCCAATGAGCATTGTGAGTGTGCCAATGTGACCGCACATGCATCACCCCCCTTCCATCTACCAAATACACAGCGGAAGCCAAACATCATGAAGGAAGACATGACAGGGCACCACAATGTGCCCGTGCACACGCTGGCACAGCCAATCCCGTCACTGTCCCATGAACCTTGTGCCACTGCAGACACCCACCCTCAATTGAAACACTGCCTCAAAAGGCAGAAGAGGCGTGTAAATGAGACGACGTGTATTTACTACTTCCGTACAGTGGAGTCACTCTGCCATGTGTGGACAGCACTGCACCGTGACATGCACACCATCAAATGTCACCCGCAGGGTACAGTAAACATGCAAGTTAATGTGTAGGCCCATATCCAGTTAGCGACATACATTGTGATGCCCAATATACCTCCATACACTGCATGGTACATATGCATGAATGAATGATGATACAAGAATGCACAGCAGCAGATGAGGACATGATGCCACAAACACTGACATGTTCCCCCATCTACATCCCATGTAGGTGATGCGGGATATGCACTCACGCCATGGATGATGACACCTGTACGGAGGCCAAGGAACAGGCATGAAGAGGCATACAATAGGGCACATATCCGCACACGTGGAATGATTGAGAGGACTTTTGGACTGCTGAAGGCCTGTTTCCGCTGTCTGAGCAGATCTGGGGGATCACTGCTGTACAGCCCAGTGAAGACGGGTAAAATCACGCTCGTATGTGCCATGCTGCACAATATATGCCTGCGCAGGAACATCCCAATGCCACCAGACGCAGTTGAGGAAGATGGGGATGGGGAAGGGGATGGGGATGGGGATGGAGATGGGGATGGGGATGGAGATGGGGATGGGGATGGAGATGGGGATGGGATGGCACCGCCTCCCCCTGGGGGTCCACATGATGGCCAGAGAGCACCGGATGCCCTGATTCGCATTTACTTTTGAGTCACAGCACATTCACAGAAATGCACGAACATGGTGACGACAATGAATTAATAGTTGCACTGCAAAATAAATGATCAATGTCCACACATGTATGTCTTGATTCAAAATGGTGATGTATTGATGTAATAATAACAGGGAAGGAGGTGCATTGGTTAGGGAAGCTGTACACCCGGGGTCACCCACCACCCAAACGTGCCCACCCCCACCCAGACCCCATTGTTCAAACCCCCAAAACTACCTACCCCACCACCCAAACGTGCCCACCCCTCTCACACCCTTGTAGTCCACATGTGTCCTGCACTGCCCCACACACATGCCATCACTTCCGTGTGCGCTTCTGTGCCTGTGCAACCTTGCCCGAGGGACCCGTTAGCCTACTCGAGCGCCTCCTTGGACTGGCAGTAGTGGAGCTGGATGGGGTGGTTGTGTTTGATTGGGCAGAATTTGGGATTGAGGGCATCCGTGCCAGATTTGCCTGTTGGCCAACCAACATGGCCTCTACAAGCCTGGAGGTGTGGTCGTTGCCCTCCCGCACATGGCGTGCAAGTGTTACTATAGTGCTCGCAAAGCGTCCGATGGACCTCGACAGGCGACACACTGAGGCGCTGTAGCTCTCCCTCTGCAGCCTGGATTCCTCTAGCTGCCTCTCCACCAGCTGGGTGAGGGTAGCCTGCTGGTCCTCCATCCGCTGCATGCAGGCATTCAGTTCGGCCATGGATGGGGTGGGCGACCTCATGGGACTCCCCAGTGATGTGGGGCTGAACTCCAGCTCATGGAAGGAGCGAGCCCAGGTCTTCCAATGTGGGCATCTCCCCCTGTGGCCCCGTTTCCGAGTGCTCTTGCGGGGCACTGTTATCACTGTAGGCCGCCCCTTCTGCAGTGCTGCTGCCTTCGGTGTTGTGTTGGGTGGCCATGATAGGTTCCCGTGGCACCTGTCTAGACTCAGGCAGTGTGGAGATGGTGGGGATGTCGGTGGTGGTGGTGGGCCGCACATCTGTAGTGGCTGGTAATGTGGCCAGAGGTGCAGAACTGCCGGCAGCATCCTCCTGTGTGGTGGCGGTGGCTTGTGTACTTGCCGGTGCAGATTGGCTGGCCTGTTGTGCAGTATCACTGTCACTTGAAACGGCTGTGGGGACACAAAGGGCATGCAATTAGTGTTGTTGTGGTGGCAGATGGGTCACTAAGATTGAACATTGAATAGTATTAGTCACATGCATCTGATTGCTGGTGTATGCATTCTGTGATATTGGTTGCCATACGGATCATGATGGGTCCTTTGGCCCACACATGCACTGCCTGGGGGGGGTTGTTAATGGGTCCTTTGGCCCACACATGCACTGCCTGGGGGGGGTTGTTAATGGGTCCTTTGGCCCACACATGCACTGCCTGGGGGGTGTGGGGTTGTTAATGGGTCCTTTGGCCCACACAGGCACTGCCTGGGGGGGGGGGGGCGTTGTTAATGGGTCCTTTGGCTCACACATGCACTGCCTGGGGGGGGGGTTGTTAATGGGTCCTTTGGCCCAGTACTCACAACTGCATATTTTCATGTGGCATTCATGTTTGGGCACTTACCGGCATCTGCAGGTGGGCTCACTCCTTTCTCAGTCTCCCCGATCCCATGGATTCCCTCTAGGTGGAGGACGCTGCTGCAACGCTCCTCCCATGCTTGCAGCCTCAGTGGGGAAGGGGGTCCTCCGCCTGTCCCACTGCTGCGTTGGCGGTGCGTGGAAATGAGGTTGCGTACCCTCAGCCTCAGGTCGTCCCACCGCTTGTGGCAGTCCTTCACGCTCCTCGCTGTCACGCCCACAGCGGTGCACTTGTGTGCAGCTTCGGCCCACACCTCCTTCCTCCGCTGCTGTGTGGCACGCCGTTGGTCGGCGCTGAACACCATCTCCGCATTGTCCACAATGTGCTCCACCAAGATGGTTAGCTCCGCCTCGCTGAAGCGCTGTTTGCGCTGACTCTGAGCAGGAATCCTGGCAGACATGCTGGTGGTCCCTTTTGGCTTCTCAGAGTTAGGATTGTGCTTGTGCTGGCTCTGGATGGCAATGGATTGTGCTTTTATATGATGGCCGCCTCTCTGTTTCTTGTTTTGGCAATCATGGTATTTCCGGTTCCGTGTCCGTGGCGGCGGAGGCGGACACGGGTTTTGCGCCACTTGTGGCTGCGTTATTTCCATTTCCGTGGGGTTTTCCGTGACGCGGTAACAACGTTTCCGAGTCTGTGTGGTGCGCGCGACCGACAGCATGTAATCAGACGGTTTTTCCGCAAGCTTGCGGACACGGAAACGTTTTTACCGCCGCCACAGATTTTGCACGGTCCCGGACTGGCAGGTTGTAATGAGGCCCAATGTGTAATGCAACACATTAGTACACCAGACCACTACTTTCCTTCTTTCCAAATACGAATACCACATAAATCAAGCATCCCAGAAACATTTCCTCCCTCCCTTTTTCGCCATGGAAATAGAGGCTATTCTAAAATGGCCTGTATAGATACCGTCTGCCATTTTGGGGGCCTCGCTGCATGTGGTCCTAAAGAGGGACGGTGTTGTTTGTGTAATAGAGGGGGATGCAAACGCGAAACCTTCGACGTTGATGGATATAGGGCAGAGGTCAGAAGTACACCATTCCTGAGTGTCATTTTGGCTCAGTATAGTGGTGGCACTTGGGAATATGTTTATCTGCAGGGAGGCCAAGAAATGAAACATTGTAAAGATTAAGTGGTTTTGGCCTGCGTTAGCCGCTGACAGGAGGGGTGAGGTAAAGCTAAGGAAATGAGCTCCATGATAGCTCAATGTTGATGTGGAAACTGTTAGACCTGAGGTAGCAGTGTTGGGGGAATTCAGGTGAGTAGTCTAAGGTGGTCAAATATTATACGGGTGAGTAGGTTAGGGATTTGAGGGGTTAGACGAATTAAGTGCACATAAAGTCGCTGGGGGGGTGGCTAGGCCACCATCAAGGAGCAGGGTAGTTAATGACAGCCATGGAGTTAATTAGGGCAGTGAATTGGTTGTTTATGGTAGTATTCATTCAATTTAATTTTGATTGCTTGGAGTCTGGCCTGAATTTGTTCATTCTCCAGGTAGTCTTATTTTGAGAGTTGTATGTGAATTTCTGTGCAGTTTATCCCTGTAGGGTGCTCTACATTCGGTCAAAGTTTTCGGGATGCAGGTGCAATGGCCCAAATGTGGAAAAAGGTTTAGGCTGCGTAAATTGTATTAGCAAAGAGAGCTGGTCATTTAATGCCAGTATTTTGCCATTTGGTTTGGCAGTTCTGCGCACGTGTTAATTGTAGTTAAGCATTGACACACATTTAGAGAACATCGCAGCGCCTTAAACAATGAAAGGAGGAGCAACAAATGAAATGATGTTGCTTATATATTGAGAGGATAGAGCTAGGGCATGTTTAATAGTTTGTAGTTAGTATTAGTAATTGAAGTAGTGTTTTGGTCATAGCAAGGGGACTTTAGAATATGTTGATTTTTAGCAGTAAGGTAGGGTATGGATTGCATTGTCGGAATATGAGGCATTCATGCCGAGTGAGTAAGAGTTATGCCATTTGTCGATTAGGCCTTGTTGGGAATAGCAGTTTTTTGGTAGTTAGGGAGTTAGGCCAGCCTCTGGAGCCTCTGGTTTGCTCATTTCATTAGAATGTATGCACCCTTCCCCGGCAAACGATCAAACAGCCAAGACTGAGGAAAGAAGGAAGACAGGGAGGAAGTTGCGTTACAGGTGAAGAAGACAGAAGCACAGTTCCCGTTGTTGCACAAGGTACTAGGGAGAGCACATTATGTGCCCTGCCTACACTGAATCGGAAAAAAATAATAAAGGCACTACCTTCACTCATAGTGGGAGTGGGCAAGTTGATATATGCACTAGAGAAGCAGACGGCAGAGTCACATTAGAGGTAGGGGACATGAAGAGTTTGTTTGTGGCATTGTTGGGAAAACAGGCAGATATAATATGGAAGAAGGCAGGGTACCCAGGTGTACAGATGAACTGTTACGATCATGATGGAGCGCCATTTAACAACTGTCGAGCATATGTATGGAAAGCCTTGAGGGTAGCATACCCAAGAGAAAATTACAGGGCGCCTGGCGGAGTCCTGATATGCCCAGGAGGGTGCATATATTAATAACAAAAGTAATCAGGATGTGAGATCCTCAAACAGTTCTACAGTTTTTGGACATATTTATTTCGATCTCAAAAAGAGTTTCTTTAATTATTACACTGCTTTCGCTAAGCACGAAAGCGACAACGGACAAATTTCTATACAAAAACATAGGGAAGTGCAACTGTGCACCCTCGTCAAGGATGTGAAAGAAGAGTTCCCTAATGACAAGCACATCTGAGTATAAGAGATTGGTAAAATAGATAGCTCAAGTAAGTGCTGCCCGAGGCTGCTATTCAGTCCGGGTGTGTTTTAAATAAAACGGTGTACACCATACTGTATAGAAACATACAACAAAGGGTATTTTCACAGTTGTGTCACAAGTAATCGACACTGTAGTGTTTCGGCCACAATGGCTGGGTTGAAGCTTGTGGTTGTGGTGGCCTTCATCAGGAGAGACTTGTTAGGTAGGTCTGTCTGTGGGTGTTATCTGTGGGGTGGAGGAGAACTGCCAGAACACAACCAACCTTGTGGAATCTACCACCGGTCATGGGACATTACAGCTGCAGCCATTGCATAGACTGCAAATATACCGAAACCAGCAAAACCTTCAGCCACAGGGATTTCAAATGGACAATGAGGAATCACACCAACTGTGAGAGCAAGTACGTCATATATGTCATCAGATGCCTGTGTGATCTTATATACATTGGAAAAACGATCAGGCCCATAAAGCAGAGGATAAACGAGCATAGGTCCTGCCTTAAAAACGCCATTCAAGACAAACCCCTTGTGGAACACTTCGCCAAAAAAGGGCATACACACGAACGGTTCACATGGACCATCCTTCAGCAACTGTTACCGCAAAAACGAGAGGGGAGACATGAACCTTACTCTCGCCAGATTGGAACAAAAATGGGTCCACAGACTGAATACCGTAAAGAATGGACTTAATATTACGGTAGAGTGGAAACACTTCTGGGACTAACTTCCATAGCTATCCAGCGTAATTTTCTAGTTCCATGTGGTCTCTTTGTACACCGGCCTATGTCTGATCTACTATTTCCTAGCTCTGATCCATGCTAGCCACATGCCTGACCCAGCCATTTTTCCCAACAGAGCTATGGACACATCTGAATACAAATGCGCATTTAGTTGACCTTTTTTTTTTGTCCTACTAGTGGAAGCCACACAGAAAGTACCATGACTTGTATCCTACCCAGGGGATTATACCCCATTGATGCCTCTGTGTGTGTTGTACTCCCTTCCTCCACTCTGAGCCAGACCATGGGTTATATAACACAAATTGGCAGTGATTGTTTTGATTTTCAACATTGCCTTGGACAGATTTATATGCATACATGCTTGTGATGTTTTTCGATCTGTTGTCCAATCTGTTGATACCTCCAATAAAGCATGTTGTAATGTATCACACTTAGGTTACTTGTTACTTGAGGTTGTGTAGTTCTCCAATCCGCCTCGCGGGGCAATACATATGCATTGTACAATATAGCCCATTCATGTATGACTCCTCATGTTACTAACCAAACGGCTGCCTAACATGGTCACCGAGTACTGTTGAAACAAGCACCATTACTGACATGACTCCCTTCATCTGTATAGGGACTACTTTTCCCAAAATGCATTGCCTTGGTGCTCTGCAGCACCGCCCCCTCGTGGATGCACACAACCGTAGCATGGGACAGCCCCACCTCGAGGGACAGCGCTGGCATCCGATCATAGGCCCCCATAGTCAGCACTCACGTGACACCATCACGTGTCACACACACACACCCAATGGGATTGGCTTAGAAGCCAGGGGGCGTGTCTGCAATTCAAGTCATTTTGCTGATTCACCGCAGGCAGCCATTTCCAGCGACGCCGTGAACACAGCAAGAACTCCAGGAATTCGTAGCCAGTAAGCCACACCCCTGCCCACTTGAGAGCCTGATTTCTCTCATTTCACGTTGCAGGACCTCCGCATTCCAACAAGGCCAGCTACATTTTGGATGCACAATCTTTCACGGTACTCGCCACACCATCCAGTCATCTGCCCGTGGTGACGGCAGTCATCATCTCACAGCACAGCTATGTTGTTTTTTCCTCAACTGCCTGGCACAGATGAATCTCCACTTCACGCACAACTGCTGCTAAAACAGTAGCTCACACCCATTTTCTGGAAACACTGTGAGGTCCACCTAGTGGACACCTCTCCATTTTTACACAGTAGATCGTTCCGACCTTCTGGTTTTACCACCAGGTCCATCCTGATGACACTTTGGATTCACGCGCCCTGTATTCCGTTCACTAGTCTCTCGGTACAAGCACTGTTCCACAGCAGCACCATGTAACCACATAGCTCCAGAGCCGTATTCAGAGGCACCTCCACCTACCCGTGCTCTCTCCCACAATTTTTGATGTGACAGGAGACACACTGCTCCACTGGCCACCACGCCTGATGTGTCTCCATTTACCACAATTTCTTGATAGGGATACCTTCTTCCCTCCCATAGATCTATGGCTAATCATAAGCCCAGTGCCGTCCGAGCTGGTTGACCCGGGCACAGCAGATCTACACTCCATGGTGTATTCACTACACCTGTAGCCCTAGGACTGCCCCTAGGATTGTTGACAGCACAGCAACACTGCCTGACTCCGGCTGGACGGTAAGCTGCACTTTTCCATACACCAAATGGTGTACCTTTCAGGCACCAATCAGCCGTTATTTGATAACTTCTAAGTCAACACTTGCCTATTGAGATCCTCACAGTTCTCCTCCACCCCACAGATAACACCCACGGACAGACCTACCTAATAAGTCTCTCCTGCTGAAGGCCACCACAACCACAAGCTTCACCCCAGCCATTGTGGCCGAAACACTACAGTGTCGATCACTTGTGACACAACTGTGAAAATACCCTTTGTTGTATGTTTCTATATAGTGTTGTGTACATCGCTTTTTTTTAAAAACACACCCGGACTGTATAGCAGTCTCAGGCAGCACTTACTTGGACTATCTGTTTTACCAATCTCTTATACTCAGATGTGCTTGTCATTAAGGAACTCTTCTTTACAATCCTTGACGAGGGTGCACAGTTGCACTTCCCTATGTTTTTGTATTGAAATCTGTCCGTTGTCGCTTTCGTGCTTAGCGAAAGCAGTGTAATAATTAAAGAAACTGTTTTTGAGATCTAAATAAATATGTCCAAAAACTGGAACTGTTTGAGGATCTCGCATCCTCATTACTTTTTTTATTAATATATAGGTAGCATACCCAGACACACCTGACATAAATTTATCATGGCCCATACTATGAAGGCAGATGAGGACCCTGCACTGTATATTAATCAGATTCAGGAGATGTGGTGAGTGGCAAGGGAAGCATGGGACAAGAATATAGCTATCTTTTATCACACGTTATTTAAGGTTCTCCCCAAGAAGTGCACAATGATTTGGATAAAGTGGTTGGTTACGAGGCGAAGGGATGGGGTGAAATTCAGGCACATATAGTACATCACTGTAGATGAAGACAAGAGAAGGAAAAGGAGATAGCGGAACAAGCACAATAAGCTGAAGCAAAACTGGTGCAGAAGAAGTTAGCTAAACTGAGTGTTGAAGGAGCTGTGATTACTAGTCCCACAGAAGGGCAGCATAATCAGGAGCAGACACAGGATTGGGTCGACAGGTACACAGAGGGGAAGAGGAGGGTTTCAAAGAGGCAGACAGGGCTGGCTTCAGAGGGATGAGGCCCAGGGTCAGAGGACTGTGTTGGTTCTGTGAGAAGATGGGACATTTTGCACAAGAATATAATCTCATGATCCCTGCGCCTACTGTGGTGGACCAGCATTTGTGCACCTGTATTACCTGCCATTTGAAGATGTTGCCCCCACTTTCCTCTAGAGCCCAGCCCCCATGCCTGCCCCAACCCAAAATGCATTACAACCACAGCAGTACCAGCACCCAACGCCCATGCAGACAATTCACTACCCAGCACCAAATGTCACCCAATCATAGATGCAACAACCGCCCTCTCAAGCCCCCAACAAATGCCTGTGCAGACCCTACACAGACATGGGACAAAAATCCCCTGCCACAAGGTAGAGTGACACATTACAGAGGAGCAAGCATTTTAGGGGGCAACCCTTTCACACTTCCTGGAACAAATGCCTATGCCCAATAGGACAGCACACAGAGAGCTCTGATGTGCCCAAACATGTAAGTCACTACCGACTTGGAAAAGGTGTGAGGATAGGTAATAAAACATCCACAATTATGGTTGACATAGGAGTTACAAAGTCCTGTATTAGGGAAGGAAAGTGTCCCTTGTCAGGTAAGATAATGGACACACAGGCATTCTCTGTAGCAATCATGTTGGTTCCTTTCACTGAAGATTTACCCATTACCATAGGTACACAGGAAGGGTTGGCTCCTTTATTGCATTTCAAGGAAACACAGGTAAACCTTTTGGGCAGGGATCTTCTGAGCAATTCAACATGACCATTGCATTTACAGGGGAAGGTGTGGTGTCCTCCACACCAGGCATATACTGTGCTAGGGCTGCCGCAATAACAAGAGCGCTTTATAACAAGAGGGCCCTTACATTCATATTTGTTTTTTTATGGGGTGACTGTGTTATTAGGGTGGGTGCCTGGAATAAAGGGTATTAGATTACGTGTGCCTGTAGAGTTTTTATTTAGACCAGCTGTCCCAGAAGAACATGCCCCAGGCATGATAATTACATTAGATTTGGAAGCAGTAATAAAAAAAGAATAAAGTAATTCTGAACAGAAGGGGAAGGGAATGAATGGTGCACAGTTTTTTGCATTGATCCAACACAGCAACTAAGAGAGATGTCTGATGAACAGCTGTTTGAGGACACTGAAGACACAGGAGAAATGATTGTTGAGAACTGCATACCCTGCCAGGTTATGATACAACACAGATAGGTGCCATACACTATGGTCATTGCTAAATCATCGCCATTACTATTTCAGGAGGCTATAAAGTACCAAGCACCTTAGGGACTAGCAACCCACATGATGTTGGATTATTAAAGATCACAGGGGCAGTTTGCATCAAATGTAAGCAAAGCGCAGTGTAGAGTAAGGCAATACTCCATGTCAAGAGAAGCAGATGAGGGGATCTATGACGCCATTGTGTAGCATTGTGGCAACAGAGCACAATACAACCATCAGAGTCCCCAAGCAACACGCCCATATTCCCTGTGAAAAGGAGAAGGGTTCCAATGGAGGATGGTGCAGAACTTACACCCGTTGAACAACATTGCAGAGGCAGCCTTTCCAGTGGTACCCAATCCTGCTTTGATTGTTTACAACATACCCACTGAAGCAGCACACTTTACTTTGATCGATTTTAAGAATGCATTCTTTTCCATTCCATTGCACCCAGAGTCCCAAAATCTCAGAGCTTTTCATTACCATGGGCAAGGATTCCAGCTCACTAGATTGCCTCATGGGTTACCCCGAGCATTTTTAACAGACTATTACAAAAGAATTTAGGAAACATACAAGTACCAAGTACAATAATTCAACATGTGATGACCTTTTTTTATGCAGCCCTACAGAAGAACAATGCAGGGAAGATTCAGTGATACGTTTGACATTACTTGCAGAAAAGGGATACAAATTGCAGTATTGCTAGAAAGAGGTATTATACCTAGGGCAAATAATATCCTCAGCAGGACAGAGAGTAACACCAGAGAGAGCGACACCATTGCAGAATTCCCCACAGCCAACCACTGTTAAACAAATAAAACAGGGATCAGACTGTACCCTCCCTAATCAAAACAGTCACGGTTACACCACTACCCAAAAAACCAGAACTAGACCAACAGGACCCTGCAAACCTTAGACCAATAACTAACTGCAACTTTTTGTTGAAAATATTGGATAAGGTTGCTACTGAACAACTCCAGAACTATGTGGATATAAACAACCTTCGGCACCCCCAACAATCGGGTTTCAGAACAGCCCATAGTACTGAATCGGCATTGCTAGATCTGCAGACCGAGATGTTAGGCATATTGAACAGGAGCAAATCAGGTCTACGGATTTTGTTAGACCTCTCGGCAGCTTTCGATCTGCTTGATCACAAGAAGCTCTGAGAGGCCTTAGAAACCTCAGGAAACTGCTCACAAGAAGCAACAGAGTGGATATCATCATTCTTACAGGACAGACAATCTAGGGTAGTCTGGGGAAACCAGGCCTCTAAAACCAAACCAGTAGACTGTGTAGTTCCACAGGGAGCCAGCTTCTCGCCCCTGTTGTTCAACCTATATATGCCGTGCCTTTGCACTATGTTGACACAACTAGGCATATTCTTCACTAACTTCGCTGACGATACCCAACTGGTTTTCGAGCTAAGCAGCGATTACAAACAAGATAGTGAAAAATGTACATCCATTTAGAATATCATTGAAGGCTGGATGAAGGAAAACTGGATGTGCTTAAATGTTATCAAAACGGAACTCATGATTTTTGGATCAGCACATGCCAGAAAAAAGCTCAATCCATCATATTCCGCCTTCAGTATTAAAAACACCCAAATACCAATATCTGAAAAAGTGAAGACACTAGGAGTCTACTTACAGGCCTCACTAGGAGCTGAGGCCCATACAAAATACTTGAAAAGAAATTGTCAGTACTACCAAAAACTACTTTAAAAAATCAGACCCCTACTCAATCAGAAAAATAGTGCCACCATAGCCAGAGCTACAATACTCTCCAGACTTGACTATGACAACTCCCTACTCTTAGGAGCAAGTAGCAAATGCCTGAAGAAATGTCAAGTGATACAGAACAATGCCGTCAGGGCCATCATCGGAAAATCAAGAAGAGAGCACATTATGAGCGACAGGATAGATCTACACTGGCTAGCAGTTGAGGAGAGAATCACATTTAAGTCCCTCACCATGGTCCATCGATGCTTATACGGCAAAGCCCCAGATTATCTAAAGAAACAATTCAACTGGCATGATCCAATTAGAAACCTAAGATCATCTAATAAAGGCCTTCTCCAAGCTACTCCAGCTAAAAAACAGAATGGTCTTGGCAAGGCCTTTCCGGGAGGAAGTATCCTCAAATGGAACAAACTACCTGCGACACTGAATTTAGAATCTAACTATATACAATTCAGAAAGAAACTAAAGACCCTGCTATTCAAATAAACCCGACCAGCCCACTAAACCAGCCTTAGAACTGACTGCTTTGTGTTTTTTGTTTGTCTCGTTCTATGTTCGTTTATGTCCTGTCTCATTGGAATGCGCTCTGATGCCTGCGGGCATTAGCGCTATATAAATAAATAAATAAATAAATACATTTTAAAAAAAAAACAGTTTCTAGGGCTTTGTAATCATTGTAGGTCATGGATTTTTGAATAGTTCAGTTACACCAAGCATTTGTTACAAGGGTTGAAATCAGCACAGAATGTTAAGGGTACAGTCACCTGGACAGAGGACATGGTCATATGCTTCCAGCAACTTAACATTGAAATCAGCAATGCCCCAGTATTGGCAATACCATATTATGGAAATTCATTTTTCCTGTTCTCACATTCTAATGGTCTAGTAATGATGACTGTCCTCACACAACACGCATCCTTCGTACACAAGCCTCTAGCCTACTACATACTACAGTGGATGTTTAGATCTGGAAATGCAGGGTAATTTCCCTTGCAAACAGGCCCTAGCAGCAGCAGCTTTTACAAAAGAAAAGTTTGACAATTACCATGGGATGCCCGGTGACACTTTATGCAAGCAGTTTTTGTTATTCTATATTGATCCAAACCAACACGCACCACACAGACAGCATCTGCCTATGAGGTTATTTTGTCCAATTCTTTCATTCACATTGTCAGCTGTCACACAGTGGACCCAGCAAGATTAATCACCTATACAGCCAGGTGAGGAAGTGCATGATTGCGTAGCATACGAGGGTCCTATGACGATGATATAACAAAGGTCAGGGAAGATGCACTTGAGGACGGAGAAGTGCTTTTCATTGTTGTTTCATCAAAGATCACTTAGGAGATGGGACAGAGACATACTGTTGTAGCAGTTCTGAACCTTGTAGATGGGGAGCATGGGGTCATAATAAAAAAGAGATTGCCAGTACATTATTCTGCAAAAGTCGTAAAACTCATAGTACTAATAGAAGTATTGGAAATCTCAAAAGGCACCCTAGTTACCATTTATTCTGACTCTGCATATGCCACTTCCACCATGCAGGAGATGGTTTAAAATATCTGATGGAACACCCGTGCAATATGCATCATTGTTAGGGAGATTAATTGATGCGTTAGTGGTCCTCCAGCAGTGGCCATGGTAAAATGCACAACCCATACACATAATACAGACCCAATCTCTTATGGTAATGACACAGCAGACAAAACAGCAAAAGAATCAGTCTGCCGAAAAACACCAGATATCAAATCATACCGTGAGGTGGCATTATACAGAAGGCACAGTTGCCAGCACCATACAATTCAACCTCCTTAACACAAATAATTAAACTGCAGGGAGTAGCTCCCCAAGAGGAGAAGGAATTGTGGGCCAAAAGAGAATGCTCCCTTTCACCTACTAACTTGGCAACAAAATATTCCAGCTAAAGTAGTAATGCCTCAAGAACTGCTTACAGTTGCCTTTGAGCACTTGCACTATCCTATACATATATCTAAGCAATATATCGCTGCAGACATTTAGGAGGACTGGTTCGTCCCCAATCTTCAAGAGCATGCAGACCACTTTATAGCTAACTGTACTACCTGCAATCTTTACAGTACTGCCCACACCCATAGAATGTTTTAAAAGGAATGTCCATCAGTGCCCTTACCAGCGCTTCACATCGATTATACAGTTAGGGTGAACAGCTGCAGTAACTATTGTTATTTGATTCTTGTAGAATGCTGAGTCGCTCGTTGGCTTGAAGGAGGACCCTGTGCCCACCCTGTTGTCAAACAAGCAGCCACATTTCTGCTACGCAAGGTAGTTTCCCACTGGGGAATATGTGATGTCCTGAAATCAGACAATTGGACACACTTTTTCAATGAACTGTTTGTCGAAATCACTTCTATACTGGGAATAAACCATCGGCTATGTTCAGTTTACCACCTGCAAGCCAATGGGATGGTCTTAATGTCTAATTGAAGCAGTGATTGTCAAAGATTTGCCACTCTCTGGGTCAGAATTTGCTCCACTTCCACCCCCTCACTTTGTTTAGTCTCAGTAATCGGCCAGGGAAAGACCACCACCTGAGTCCAAATGAAATAGTGATGGGCATGGGCCTACACACCACTCACACCTGCATGCACAGCCTCCAGCATCCACAGATCAGCTGATGTTTTGGGGAATGGGTTTCAGGGCTACCTTAGAGACTTAACGACATTTGTAAGAATTATCTCTTGACAGTTTGCACCACATCCACAACAGCCAGGTGCAATGGATTCTGTTGACCCAGCATCTCTGCAGCAACCTCAGTTCTTTCCAGGACACTCTGTGTATGTTTGCCTGTTCCTCAGGAAATAGGATAACAAACACTTCCATGGAGCTTACAAAGTTGTCTACTGCACCCCATCTGCGGTGAAAGTTAAAGGACTGAAATTCTAGATTCATCTCACAGACATCTGAAAGTATACCAGTACTAACCCTCCTCCCCAGGACACAAAGGACGGACAGCGCTAAAAGATGAGTGTGGCTAGCATAGTTTTAACATTTTTGCCAGGACTGTGTCCTTTTGAAGGCACAAGTATTGATTTACCTGCACAGGCTCCAGGAGCAGGGCATTGCAATAAGAATATGATGTTGTGCATTGTGTCCTTCTCTCTCTTTCTCTATCTTTGCTTTCTTTTTGGCAAAGGTTATATGCTGGGGGCATATAAAGGGAGGATATAATTATACTGAAGCAGTACATGAGGTAGTAAATCGAAGTGTATTAGTGCCCAGGAGAAAAAGGGATGCTGAATATAGAAAAAAATTGAATATAGGAACATCGAATATCAAGGGGTACTGTTGGACACCGTTGCAGATCTGCATCACCTCAACATGGATAACCTTTCGTATGATCACATGTGTAAGGTGGAAAGAACAAAGTCAAAGGATTCCTGTTATATATGCTCCCTGATTAATTGACAGGGAGCTGGATTAATTGTTTTCATGGGCTCCTTCCTCATTGGGGCTAGCCATAAAAGTGCTAGTTCCCATCGTTGTCCTTTTAATTGTTGCATTCTGTTCCTGTCAGCTTGTGCCTGATGCTGCTCCAAGACATTACCCAAAGGAGCAAAGATGATGTCCCTCACCCTCACAACATGTAAGGCCACTCACATCTTAAAACATGTGTACACACAGACTGAGAAATGGATTGGTAAAAAAAGAGCATAAGCTGCTAAGGCAAGGAGGCCCAGTTGGTTCCCCGGGGACACTTTCTTTAACCCCCACCTGCCCCAGAGGATTATATAGAGAACAGGGTAGATCTTGCAGGAGATCGGGGATGTTGTTTTATGACCTGTACCCCAGAGAAAACATGTCCAACGCAGAGAAAACATAAATCATGTGTGCAAGATGTGGGTGTCCAAGGATGATTCCCATAGGGAGAGGGAAGCAATATTAGTTAATGAATTAACTAAAGGGGGAAGAGTTGGGTGCCTCAACCATAGAAAAATGTTTAGACAGTGTAAATTGTATTAGCAAAGAGATCTGGCCATTTAGTGTCAGTATTTGCCATTTGGTTTGGCAGTTCTGCACATGTGTTATTTGTAGTTGACATACTTTTAGAGAATATCACAGAACCTTACACAATGAAAGGAGGAGCAACACATGCAATGATGTTGCTTATATATTCAGAGATTAGAGCTAGGGCATGTTTATTAGTTTGTAGCTAGTAGCAGTAAATGAAGCCGTTTTTTTCGTAATAGCGAGTGCACTTTAGAAAGTGTTCATTTTTAGCAGTAAGGTAGGGAATGGATTGTGTTGTTGGAATATGTGAGCTGCGTGCTGCGTGAGAAAGAGGTCTGCCATTTTCGATTAGGCCTTGTTAGGAATAGCACGTTTTTTGGTAGTTAGGGAATTAGCCAGCCTCTGGAGCCTTTGTTTTGCTCATTTGATCAAAAAGCTAAGATTGAGGAAAGAAGGTAGATGTGGAGCGCAGATATCAAGTTAAGTGTGTCAGGTTGAGCAGCACTGAGGAGCTGGGAACGGAATTTTGTTTTTAGACAATTAGATTAGTGCTGCAGCTGTGATGTTGTGAAAACAGGGCTTGTTAATGGGAACTGCCAAGGTTAGAGCTAGGTTTTGGAGAAATACTGCCCCATTGGGAAGTGGCCAGTCCACTTGAACTATAGGTGTTTGAGCAAATAAAGTAAATACATATGGGAAATTAATTCCCAAGAACGAGGCCTTGACTGCTTTTTTATAAAGCAACCAGTTCCCAAGAGAGAAAGAGTAGGAGGCCTGCTAGGGGTGCAACATTTTTTCAGATGGGAGTTGCATGAGGTGATGCCAACATAATATAGTTGCAGGGTCGAAGAAGCCATTTGGAAGTGCCAAATTGTCTGGTCTTATGAGGAAGCCATTGTATTACCAGGCAGGGTTGCCTTCAATAATCAAACTAGGTCCCTGATTGGGTCATCTCAGGGTATGCACATCCCGAGTTGGCCAAAGCTACCTTGACCAATAAGGAGAGTCCATTGTTGCAATAAAGTACCTGAATGTAGTGGACCAATAACATCATAGTCTTTTCTGCTGATAGATCAATTAGGTCATTTTGAAAGGAGTTGTATTTAGATATGCCTGACCAATGGGGGGATGGATGGACTGTAGGGGATGTGTAGATGTGTGTATAGGTGTTGGCCAATGGGGAACATGGGATTATGTTGTATCTGAAGAGGGGATTATGTTGTATCTGTTTTGGTTATGGTAATGTGCGTTTTACCACTATAAAATCCGCCTTGCTCCTCCTCCTAGACCTCTCAGCTGCGTTCGAATATGGTGGATCATACAATACTATGCAACCATCTCGACACAGCAGCACACTTCTCGAAGGACGCTGTAACCTGGATTAGATCTTTCCTCAGTGGCAGAACTATGAGGGTCTTTTCACCCTCTGCCGCTGCAGATCCCATACCTATCACTTGTGATGTCCCACAGGGAGACTGCGTTTCACCCACACTGTACAACATATTCACCAAGCCCCTCTTCGATGATATGGACCATCTTGGTTTCACCTACACTAACTATGCAGATGATACCCAGATCCCCCTCCCACTTACAGGGGATTGTGAAAAGGATTTGGCCTTGGTGAACAGAGTACACATCATCATCCGGGCATGGATGGCCACGCACGGTCTATGACTGAATGATGATAAAACAGAACTCATCATCTTGGGCACCCACTTCAACCTAAAATAATTGGGACCTGACTACCATCATTCATAATTGATGGCAACTGCATTAAGGTAGCACAGGAGGTAAAAACATTAGGTTTTTATCTCGACTCTACTCTGTCATTCTCCAAACAGGTCAACACGTTAGCGTCCTCGACGGCCTATATGTGCAAACTCATAAGAACAGGCAAGCCATTTCTCTCCAACAATAGCTGTATCACACTGGCCAGAGCACTCATCCTGTCCCGCCTGGATTACTGCAATGCCCTGTACATAGGCTCTAACAAATCCATCATCAGAAAAATACAAACTTTACAAAACAATGTCGTTAGGGCAGCACTAGGCATTTCTAAAAGAAATCACATCTCTGAGAATAGACGACAGAATAATTGGCTCCAAACTAAGGACAAAATCCTTCTAAAAACCTTGTCACTTACCCATAAATCCCTCAATAACGCGGCCCCTATTTACCTCTCTGAGAGATTCCACAGACAGACCTCCACAAGACCCACCAGATCAATGAACAGGGACCGTTTGTCCATCCCTAAATTCAAACTTACCATGATCTGAGGCAATAGCTTCCCCGTTAAAGCGGCCAAATCCTGGAATTCCTTGCCTCCTACATTGAGATCCGACCAATCCTATCTTAACTTCAGAACCAACACCATCCTATCGTTGAAAGCTAGCGATTACTAACTTACTCGTCGCCCACTGAATTTTAACCAATGCCTACCACTAGCTGCAACCCTTTCCGGGGGCTGTTGTAAATACCTCTGTAAATTTTGACACTGTAAACATTTGTATTGCATTTTCGTAACCCAACATATGCCACCCTACAGGGACTATGTTTACATTCTTGTATATAATGTATATAATATCTGTAAATAGCAATTTTCTTTTACCTGTCTGTAATTTATGCATCATATTTTGACTTCCTGTAACCAAGCTTCGCATTATCTTGTAACTGTTGCGCCCGGTAACCCCTGGGTCTGGCGCGCATTATAAATAATAAACAAAAAAACAAACAAACAAACAAAAGATGTAACTTGAAATGGGTGTGTTGAGCGTGGTGCCCTTTTTTTTACCCCCTGTGGAGTGACTTTTTAATCGATCGGGTTTTGGGTTTACCTTACAAAGTTGCAGAGAATAGGTGTATGTTTCGATGATGGTCTCGTCCTGGTGTTGGTTGACTAGCTACAGTTTTAGTTGTTTTCTGAAGATGAGGTGTTCTGTGTGAAGAGGTTTGGGCAGGGACTACCAGTGCTTTGTTGCAATTGAAAATATGCACCGTTATTAAAGCATCACTGCTGGAATGAAGTGCTCTTAATGGCGAGCAATGGCTATATTTCCTTGTGATGGCATCCCGCCCCTCAGCAGTGAGAGTGTGTAGTGCAGTGTTCTGCAGTGAATCATCAAAGACATTGGGAAATAACGGAGTGTGAGGAAGGCTGTTGTGATATATTTATATCTTTTCAGTAACAGGAGCAGTATGACTGACTGCTTTGGACTCTTTGTTGTCACTTGCGTAGGTTGGGAGACCAAGATAGTGGCTGATGGAATACTCTGGATTGAGTGTGAATGTGTGCTACCTGCCATGGTCCTGTGTGTGAAAGTCAGGTAGCACCCGGTGCTTACGAATACTATGGGGATGGATGGATCAGGGTCTTATTCTGGCTTAGAGCTGTGGTTCCAGTGTGAGATCACTGTCCATCTTGATTCTGAGATGTCTGAGAGTTTGTGCAGAGTGAAGATGCTCGCCGGAATAAATGAACCAGTGAAATGACATCATCTACGGGGATGGAAAATGGATGGTTAGTAAAAATGGCAACCAACTTATGCTATAAAGGATTATCCATGTCAGATGAGATGTACCCACGATCTAACAACCGATAACAAACGTAGGCCCCGTTGTTGTCTTCTGTCACTACACTTAGAGTATGTGGCGAAATGGCACAGTATTTATGGAATATAAATATAATATTATGTCACCAGGTAAATCACAGCAAGGTGTGTGACCACGTGTAACCTGAAGGAAAAAAAAACACATACTACAGTCGCAGGCTGCTGTAGTGATGGAAGGCTCACACAGAGGAGCTATTGATCAGGTGAGTGCAGGCTGCACAGTTCTCATTTTAAATGGAAAGAAACCACTGAAATGCAGACACAATTAATCCCTTCACACCAAACATCGAAACTTTGACAAACGTACGCCCCCCTCCCCCCCCCCATCGCAGACATGCCCCTTTATGGAATGCCAATTCGGACTAACTCAAAGGCCAATTGTCTTTATACATGCATTCTGTATCTTCGGCATCATTTAATTCATCCCTCTCGGTGTCTTTCCATCCTTACAAAAACCTGAACTCTCTAGCACCCATTTGCTTTGCATGTTACCTTTTCCTTTTGACTCTCCATTCCATACACTAACTTACAAGTTAACTGATCTCTGATGTTCCTTTATAGAGACTACTCCAATGCCAAATGAGTTATTCCATATACGTAACAACTACCTATCTGTCTGTCTGTCTATCTTTCTATCTATCTCTGCTTAACTACCCACCCACCAATACACCCACCCATCCATCTGTCTTTCTCTGCATCTATCTATCTATCTATCTATCTATCTATCTATCTATCTATCTATCTATCTATCTATCTATCTAGCTATCTATCTATCCATCTATCTCTGCTTAACTAGCTACCCATCCACCCACCCACCCATCCGTCTCTCTCTCTCTCTCTCTTTCTCTCTGTGTCTATCTATCTATCTCTGCTCAACTACCTACCCATCCATCCGTCCGTCCGTCCGTCCATCCATCCATCCATCCATCCATCCATCTATCTATCCTCAAATAGCCCCGAAATCCGTTGGCCCACCACTTTATTCCATTCCCCTAGGTAGCCTCTCTTGCAAAAGTGCAGTGCAAGTACAGGGGAATTCCAGGAAAGCAGGAAAGCATTGGCATGCTGGAAATATACCTAGAGATTAATGAGTCACTGCCCGCTGCCAGACAAAGCAATATTGTATCCAAGAAAGTAAAGTATAGCAATTTGATGAATGATTAATAGATCAAATCAATAGAGCCAATAGCAGGCTCGCGGGGCATTGCTCCTTGCGTCATTAGGTAATGGAAAACAGTTATTTTTATACCGGAGGAAAGGTGGGGATTAAAACAAACTCCAGTCATGACTGTTAATCAGGATGCAGAGGCCTGGCGCTTGTGGTCGTTTTATTTAGTGCCATATTTCACAAAGTGCTTTTGCATCACTTTAAACAGTGTTGGAAATCCCACGTGGGATTTAGGACCTCAACTTTTCAAGCTATAGTTTCTGCCTGCTCATGCCATCAAATCCTATGGGTTCCTTATGGGGTTCGCAGAATCTGTGAAATAGGTAGTATTTAGAGTTTTCTCTGAAATACCTACCGCCATACTAAATGGTATTGCAGGCACCGTGTGCCACGGAAGCCATTTAGAAAAACATACCACATAAAGGCTGCAAGATTGCGGGTTCCAATAGCATACATAAATACCCCATGTCACGATCTTGAAAAGTCACAGCACACAGTCAAGGCATGAGGTCCAACCCCTTTAGTTAGTTTATCACCCTCCCCTTCTCTGTGAGAAGGGGAGGGTGATAGCCTATTAGAAAAAGCAGGGAGCAAAACAGAAACCCGCTGGGTGTAACCCCGGGGGTAACCATACCAACAGTGAATAGGAAAGGTTGAAAACAAATACTGGCGTCGGAATGAAATTCTCTGATGTGGCCCTTCCTTGACTGGGATCTGTATACCTTGGGCTCCCGGTCCCCTCTGCCTCCAAGACTATGTCCCCCGGAATGTTTAGGTTACAAGCTAAAAGATAATAGGGAAAAACCACAGGAAACAGTGCACGAAAAGAAGTAGTGGAACTATGTTCCCTACTTGCCTGCACCACTCCTCACAAACCCCATTGCCACGCCCCCTCACATGCACAATACAAACCGCAAAACACATGCACCTGCTTTTTAAGAGAACGTCCAGTGCACTGCACTGAAAGTGCAAGTTTCAAATGCTTCCTACACTTTTATTTTAAAAACGAAACCATTCCGGAACGGTTTCTTTTTCAAATGAAAGTATAGGAACAGTAAAACTTAATTAAAAGAAGTAGACTGCTCCCGCCCACTTCGACCACTGGTTAAGTGTGAGGGGCGAGGGTCCTAATCTAATGGTACCTTCGGTCTAAGTCCAAATCTGTTTTGCTGGTCTAGCCAAATACAGCTCCGCGCTTCAATACCCTGGGCTCACAAGAAGAGTCACTCACTGTCGCTGATTCATTGAAGTACCCAGCTCTTCTTTCCCTGTCTCCTTCTTCTTGTCCTTTGGCAGAGATGTTGAGACCCTCATGGGTCGGCTTATAGGGCTTGAATTAAAAAAGAGCTCCAGTTCTTCTTCTGAGGCGGAGGCAGCAACAGGTCTGCGTTCTCTTTCACCTTATCGAGCCCATGGCAGGCTCTGAGGAGCACATGAGGCCCAAGTGCAGGCTCTCAAGTGGAGGCCGCAGCAGCGTTCGGATCTCTTTTTTTCAAGTGGCGCAGACAACAAGTTCACATGCTCCTTCTCAAGTGGATTGCATTACAGACTTCAGTGCTCATTCTCCAGTAGAGACCGCAACAGCTTGGAGATCTTATCAGGTTCTGGGGTTCTTCACCATGGTCTGGGTATCTCACCCAAAAAGCTTGCCACACTACTCTCTCCTCAAAGAAATGGTCTCTGGCTAAATCTGGGTTAAATTCCCCAGCAGGCTCTTTGGTTTCTTTCTGGATTTGATAGGGCCTTTCTCCCTTTCTGAGGTAACTTTTTGTGGGATTGGATCTCTCCCAGGGTGTGGCTCTATTTCCGTTGCTGGTTCCCTCACAGTGTCTGGCACCCATCCTGTGGTTTGCTGGATCCATGGGTATGGCTCCCTTCCTGAGGCTGGTCCACTTCCAGGGTCTGGTTCTCTTTCTGGGGCTGGATCTCTCCCAGGGTTTAGCTCTATTCGATGGTCTGGACCACCCCTAGGGCTCTCACTTTGTAAGGGTTAGAGTGCTCTTCTCATAAATGAGGGGAATGGTCCCCTAATTATTGCAGTAACTACAAGTGCATGGCCACACTGGCACATCTCATCTCGCCCAGGCATTCACTGGACTTAATCTGGTTGGAGAGCTGGAACGGTGGTTCCCTGGAGTGATCTGATATGATATGATAAGGCATGTATAACGCGGCTATGCACAAGTGTTTCAAGGCGCGAGGAGGCAAGGGAGGAAGAACAGAGGAAGACAGAGACAAGCAAAATTACTTGGCCAGGTGACATTGAGATGGGGCAAGTGCAGGAGAAGGAGAAGGGGAACAAGTGTGGGGGCAAGGAGGAGGGGTCAGTCCAGTGCATAGGATAAACAATAAATAAATAAAGACAATAAATAAAAAGAGCAGCCAGCAGGCGGCAAGTGCAATGGTAAGTGCAGACATCAGGTGTAAAGTGCAGGTGGGGGGCTGAAGGGATACAGAAACAGTCCCAGAGTATAAGGGTTGCCAGGGGGCAGTGCAGGTGTGCAAGTGGCAGGGAGGGGACCTGGGCCCGAGATCAGAGGGTAGCCTGGTAACCAGTGCAGTTTCAGTTTCAGCCAGGAGATCAGCAGGGAAGAGGAGGAGAGGAAGCAGAAGCAAAGAGGAAGGTCTTGAGGTGCTTCTGGAACTGGAGATGGTTCTCCTCAAGTTTCAGAGAGGCAGGGAGGCTGTCCCAAATGGAGGCCTCAGCAGAAGAAAGAGATCTACCACCAACTTGTTTCTTGGAGAAGCGACTGACAGTGATGGAGTTGGAGGTGGATGAATGAATATCTCCAGAAGGAAGATATTTAGGAAGAGAGAGTTGAAGGTATTAAGTAACCCAGGCCCCAAAAGGACTTGTGGACAATGCAGAGGGTTTTGAACTTAATCCTCGACGCCACTGGGAGCCAGTGCAGAGATTTCAGTCCTGGAGAGATACAATCCCTGGGCTTGAGGCCAAGCACAAGTCTTGCAGTCTTGTTTTGGATAAATTGCAGAGGGAGGAGAGTAGAGGCAGGCAGATTTAGAAAGAGGCTGTTGCAGTAGTCCAGCTTAGGGAGAACCAGGGCTCTGGAGTCAGTGAGATTCTGGGGGAAGGAGAGGAAAGGAAGAATACCTCTGAGGAGATGCAGCTGGTAGTGTGACTTCTTAGAGACATCAGAGATGTGACGAGAGAAGCAGAGTGTGCAGTCGAAGATGACCCCGAAGGTTTTTTGCCTCACTGGTGGGAGCAGGAAGAGGGCCAAGAGAGGCTTGCCAGAGAGTGACAGGAAAGGAGGCAGCAGGTGTTCCGATGAGGAGAATCTCCATTAAGGCAGACATCATTGGCGGCACACTACTCCCGGATAGCAGACAGACAGTCAGAGATGAGAAAAGTAGAAGAGGTGGCGGAAGGGAGCCTGAAAATGAGTTGAGTGTCATCCGCATAGCACTGAAAGTTGGGGCAGAGAGCGGCAATGCAGTGGGCAAGAAGTGGCAGGTATTGGTTGAACAGCCAGGGAGCAAGGTTAGACCCCTGGGGAACACCACAGGTAGAGGTAGAAATAGAGATAGAGGAGAGGAAGGACCCAAGCTGGACCTGGGAGGGACGATCGGAGAGGAAAGAAGTCAGCCAAGTTAGGGCCTGATCGGTGATACCCAAGTTATCACTGAGCCAGTTGCGCATGATGGCATGGTTAACTGTGTCAAAGGCAGAAGAGAAATCAAGTAAGATGAGGACACAGGGGGTGTTGGAATCAAGGTTGGAGATCAGGTCTTCATGGATGTTCAAGAGAGCAGTTCCATGCTTCTGGCAGCTCTGAAGCCAGACTGGTGGTCATAGAGACAACCAACAGATTCAGTGTGAAGATTAAGCTGGGAGATGGCCAGCTTTTCCAGGAGTTTGCTCAGGAAAGGAGTGATGGAGATTGGACAATATTTAGCTGGGCAGGGAGGGTCGGCAGAGGGTTTCTTAAGAAGAGGATGTACAAGGGAGTGCTTCAGGGGAAAGGGAAGACTCCTGCTGCGAAGGAGTGGTTGCAGAGGTCAGCCAGAGCAGGAGCCAGGGTGTCAATGTGGTCCTTGATGGTTTTGGAGGCACAGGGGTGAATCTGTTTTGACAGGACTTTCATAGATCAGACTTGTCTAGAAACCTTTTCTGGGGAGAACAGGGGAAAGGCAGAGAAGGGGGGAGGAGAGGTGGCTGAAGAAGAGCTAGATGAAGAGCAGGGAGTAGAGGGAGGAAGCGGAGAGAAAGAGAGAGAGGACAGGATGTCCTCGGTTTTAGAGATGAATGAGAAGCCAGGGCCGTGCAGAGGGCCTGGGAGGGGACAGGAGAGGTAGAGACTCCAGCTGGATTGGCCAGCTCCTTGCAGATTATAAAGAGTTGTGCCGAGTTCTTAGATGCTGCAGGGACGCGGGCTTGGATGAAGGCTCTCTTCTTGGTGCGGATGGAGAGTCGGTGTTGCCTTTGGAGCAGTCAGCAGTCCAGTTTGTCAGCACGCCATTTTCTCTCAGCCCCCATGCACTCGCGTTTAAGGATGGTGAGGTCTGAGTCATACCAAGAGTTGCACTTGGCTTTGGGCTTCAAAGCGGACCCTCATGACAGGGGCAAAAACATCAAGGGTTTCAGATATAGCAGAGTGGAGCATGGAAAGGGCTGTGTCAGGGTGTGAGTCAGCCAAAGGAATAGGGGGGATGAGAAAGAGGCAGCAAAACCCTATACTGACACACGCTTCATGGGTCAGATAACCGAGAGGGTAGGTGGCAGTGCTGGAGTTGGCTTGGCCTGAAGGGTAGAGAGGGTGAGTTGGAGCTGGAAGGAAAGGAGAAAGTGATCACTTCAGGAGAGATGAGTGGTGAGAGGGATCAAAAGGGGAAGGTCTGGAGAAATCAGAACATCCAGAGTGTGCCCTGCAGAGGGAGTTGGGCCCGAGGGTAGAATAGAAAATGAGAGAGAGACGCAGAGGTTGCGATAGAGTCCAGAGGAAGGACAGGAAGCATCCAGATGGATGTTAAAGTCTCCAAGAAGGAGGAGTTCAATGGTCGAGACCAGGAGGGAAGAGGAGAGGTCTGCCCACTCAGAGAGGACGGAGGAGATCTGACCAGGTGGCCGATAGATGGTAGCCAGAGTAAGGGAATGGCCAGGAGCGATTGAGAGCCTGCAGACAAGGCATTCAAAAGATGAGTAGGCCTGGGTAGGGGTGACAGAGGCAGAAATCCACTCAGGGAAGATCAGGGCTACACCCCCTCCAGAACGGTTGGATCTGGGCGTGGAGATGATTTTGTATCCATCAGGGAGGAGAGTGTCAAAGCTTGTGACAGAGCTGGCCGTGAACCATGTCTCAGTGAGACTGAGGAAATCGAGGTCAAGATCCTCCAGGAGGTGTCAGATGTCAGAGGAGTGTTTGACAACTGAGCAAGAGTTTAGAGTGGCAATGTGGAGAAGATTGGAGAAAGGACCTAGGCTATCTAGCCATCGGTGTGGGCTGAATACCCTTATGCCCGCCTGGGGTTTTTGCAAACGTTTGCAGTTTTTGTCTTGTGTAGGTAATAATAATCACTCTCTTCACGTTCTGTTGTCAGGCAAAAGTGTTTTCATTCTTTAAAAAGAGTGTTTTGTCAATAGTTTCTGCTAGGCCAATGCCTTTCAGACATGTGTCCTTCATCAGGGCCTTGTCTAATCCATCAAATCAATAATCAATAACACGTGATCATGCATTGATGATCAAAGCAAATTTGGTGCAATATGTAAAGACAAATATCAAACAACCACATGTCAATGTATGAACAGTACATTTTGATCGTGAACAGGGTACCCACGAGAAAAACACCATACATTGAGAGAAGAGAACATATAAGAGACATCATAAACGTACAACAAAGATTTGGGTCATATATTTGCAGTAAACAAATTCTTTCAGCATTTCTCTATGTGTACCGTAACCGTGATGTTGTATAAACTTCATTTTCTGGCATGCTATTCTTAATAAAAAATCTCCCGGTTTGCAGTGTCATTATCCAATTTACATTACGTTGTGAGCTGTGTGTGATTTGTGCACTTTCTATCTGCATATACCCTTCATTGCTAACAGGCCAATCGTATGCCGTGCTTTTATCCGCTTTATGTTACATTATGGAATCATCAGGATGCGTTGTTATCCATTTTATTTTGCATTATGGAATATTCGGAATGCTCTGTTAGTTTACTATTAATCAAGCGTGCTGTTTCTAGTTTTAAAATCGATAGTGGGCTCTGCCCTTGTCAATCTTCATAGCCTCATGGACTGTGCAGTGTGCACTATTAATTTGCCTTAGCTCGTTCAGTGTCATGCTTCTTCTGTTTCCCTTAGCGTTCTGGGTAGGTTGCATGCTGTGTTCATGCAACTATCTATGGCTTAATCGGTGTGCTATTTACATTGTGGCATAATGCATTCTCCATGCTATGTGTGAATCTGAAAAGCGAGGGATACCTAAATCATGAACGCTGTGCGCGGTCGGATATCAGTTACACTCTAGAAAAATACAGTAGCAAACAAATGTATTACATACTCAGTGTTGCTAGCCCTGTTTGTAGTGTGTTAAGCTATTGCTGTAACTATAATCAGTAAATTAACAAACAGGAGCTACCTTTACTCATGAACGCTGTGAGCGTTTGAATGTTCATCCGTTGCTCTCTGAAAAAATAAATAAAACAGAATCATTTTACTGCTTCAATTGTACATTATCCTTTGTGAAAGGGATTTATGATAAAGTATTTTATAATGTTTCTTACCAGATCTCAGGACTATCTGAGACAAAATGTGAAAAAGAGAAGACAACAGAGGGAAGCATACTGGATAGACCGGATGGACACTCTTGTTCCGAGGGGAATGAACGAAGAGTGGGACTTGAATTGTTTTTTATGATGAGGACTTCTTGTGAACAATCTGTCATCGATGGATGACATGGATTACTAAATCAAGGAGTACACGACGAGATAGTCATAAGAATTGTGCAACAATTTTGATTACCTGAGATGACCACATTGACTAAACAGAAGACTTAGAGTCAGCTTCACCATAACAACCATAATAGAATATATTATGAATGGCGAGGGAACAACAAAGAGGATGTCAGTGAGGGTTTGCCTGGAAGAAGCACTGGTACTTCTTCCTACCAGATTTAGTGAGGAGAGCAGGATAGTCGATAGAGAAGCAGTTAGAAAAGATAGGAGAGACAGAGAGCACCAAAGTGTTGGTAGGGAGGGCGTGGGAGGGCGTGGAGAGAGCACTAGGGAAGGACACATGGAGGGGCGCAAGCAGACGGGACAGAGAGAGACGAGACAATAGCAGACAATTGGACAAAACGACAGGAGCTTAGGTAATGCTAGAAAAGTTTGCTAGATGAAAGCTTTGCTATGAAGCTAGAACCACAGAATGGCACTACTATAGAATGCAATTTAAATAACAGAGAAACACACACCTAAGTCTGAGAGTCCTGTATAGTGGGGAATAGTCCTAGGTTTCACAATGCAATTTTTTAGGACTTTCACAATGCAATTTAAATAACGGCGAAAAGCACACCCAAGTCTGAGAGTCCTGTATAGTGGGGAAAGGGCTTAGGTTTGACAATGCAATTTAAATAACGGTTCGATTCAATTCGAAGTGAAGCTATTGTAATTCAGGCAGGAGGCTTTATAAACGTTGGGTGACATCTTGCAAATGTGCTGGGAGAGCTAGTTTCCCTTTCTCCAGGTGTTTTCTATATAAATACAATGGTTTACAGTGAAGTAATTTTTAATTGCTGGTGTCTGCGTATTTCCATTTTCCTTGTCAATTTTTGGTTGGTGTTTTCTGTGCCATTTTAAGAGGGAATAATTTTGTATGAGCAAGCTCTACTGCTGAATTGGAAGATGGAAGAGGAATATTTTCCACTAGTCTGTTTTAACTCAATGAAGAGTAGGTACGTTTGTGTGTGAAGGGAGGATCAGGATGCATTTTTCTTCTCTACTGTCCAGGGTTTGGAGGAGCTCACCTCTGTTCTCTGCTGAGGGTGACAAAAGGTTCTTTATGAAGCAAGGGTGTGAATTCCTGCTGGATATTGCATGTGTGAGATGGTGGCTTCTCGTGCTGCCTGATGGAGCTTTAGGAAGTCCTGTTTGGGTATACCCCATCCTTGTCCCCTTAACCAATAATTGGGGTTCAATGGAAAGCAGTGTTGGAAATTGGAGATGCAGGGCCAGGAATCTCCACCAACCTGTCTGGGTTCTAAGAACAGTGTAAGGATCCTAGGAGATCCCCTTATGCTGCCTCCAAGAGTCTTCCCTTGACCTCCAGGAATAGTTCCACCCAGCGGTTCAGAAATACGAGTTCCTCCACACCCATAATAGTACATTCACATTGATGATGGAGGTAAACGTATCGCCCAGTATTAAAATGAAGTGTTGTTTTGTAAGTATTGAAATATGCCATGAAGGTATGGGCAGCCAAAAATTATTTAGCTGTTTTTCTCCAAGGGACAGCAGCGCTGTGGGCTGCTGAATCATCCACATGCATTTTCATCATTTACATAGTGATGGAATTGCATTTTAACATGTTTCAAAGCCTGGACAAAGGGTATTTCATACCGCAAACAGTGGCCATCATTATGAGTCTGTCGGTAACCTGCCGGTAGCAGACACACCTTACCGTTTCCGCCTCCCGATACCCCGGTAATACCAGGATATCATCGGGGCAGAGGAATGGTAAGTTCCCATTCCCGTGGAGTCCCATAGCACACCACGGGAATGGGAACACTGAAGCACCGGCACCGTTACTAACAGTGCTTCAGTGAAAAATCTGCCATTAGGGGTCTGAACTACCGGGAGGTTAGGTCCACCGGTAGTTCACTGTCCCTATCGGCAGACTTGTAGTTTGCCTGTCTGGAAGAGGTGTCTGTAAATGTTTATTCTGTTACAAAAGTGCTTTGTGACTAAATATTTTAAATAAAGAAACAATGATTTGCAAATCGATTTGTGAAAGATAAGCTAATTTAAATCTGCTGGAAAACACTGATCAATTCCTAGTACGTTGATATTTGTTTCTAGGCACAGCCCACTGTGCTATTTGTCTGGTTGTATAGGATCTGCATGTGAACGTTTTGTTCGCGGGCAGACTTCCAGCAGTAAAACTGCTCGGGTCCCCGCTTTGACCGTTCATTGAAAACAAGGACCAGAGCCCTTTTTATCCCCCCACCTGCATGGTTATGGATACGGGGGACAACCCCGCAATCCCTGAGGCCGCAGATACTTGAACATGAGGAGCGGGCTATACACCCGCAACCTCCGCTCCTCATGTTCAAGTAATAAGGTAAAAAAAAAAACGATCACAAGTAAAACCTATAATTAGGTCAAAATTACCTAACAACCAGATGTAAACGGTCAGATTGGGTATTTCCATTTGCCTACTGTGCTCCTAGGTGCAACCGTTTGTCAATAGCACCTGGATACATCCCACTGTAATGTTTACCTGCTGCAATATTTTCTCCTTGGTGCAGCCCACTGTGAAATTGCCTATGATGATATTTGCTCCAATTAACAGCCTACTGTGATATTTTTCCCAGTGCTATATTTGCTCCTAGCAATAGCCCACTGAGACGTACGCCCAGCTGATAATTTCTCACAGTGATATCTGCTCCTAAGTACACCCCATTGTGATCTTCTGTAATATTTGCACCAAGTTGCAGCCATATGTTATTTTCTCATTCATGCAACCAACTTTGCTATTTCTTTGTTGCCCTAAGGTACATCTACTATGATAGTTGGCAAATGTGGTGATATTAGCCCCAGGTCGAGGTCACTGTGATGTTTGCTCACTTTGAAATGTTTCCCTAGGTAGAGCCAACTGTTATAATTGCCCACTGTGTTGTTTGCACATAGGTGCAACCCTGTGCCATTAACCCATAGGCACAGTCAGCTGGGAAGTGTGGTCCTGGGCACAGTTTTTTGTGATATTTGCTACTGAGTATCACCAATAATGCCACTTAACCCTAATTCACCCCTCCAGAGCACCCACCTCTTTGTATCCAATGCCGATCCCAGACACGTTTGCCATCCCCACAAGCTACCTATAACTAAATCGGTGAAACACTTATTTATTTATTTATTTTGCATTTATAGCAGTGCATCAAACCCTCAGGCATCAGGGAACTAGTTACAGAAAGTGTGAAAAGACATTGTTCAAAGTGCAAAATCACGCATGCATGTTATAACATAAAGTGGTTCTGGAAAGGCATAATCTGGCAGGGCCACGCCTCATGATATGGGGTGGCTACATTAGGTATGCAGATATGCAGACAAAATCAGGCAGGTGCACAGACTGGGAAAGCCGCTCCTCATGGTACAGGGGCTACATCAGGTATGCAGATAAGCAGACAAAATCAGGTTGGTGCACATACTGGGAAAGCCACGCCTCATGGTACAGGGGGCTACATTAGGTATGCAGATATGCAGACAAAATCAGGTAGGTGCAAAGACTGGGGAAGACACGCCTCATGGTACAGGGGCTACATCAGGTATGCAGATAAGCAGACAAAATCAGGTTGGTGCACATACTGGGAAAGCCACGCCTCATGGTACAGGGTGCTTCATCAGGTATGCAGATATGCAGACAAAATCAGGCAGGTGCACATACTGGGAAAGGCACGCCTCATGGTACAGGGTGCTACATCAGGTATGCAGATATGCAGATAAAATCAGGCAGGTGCACATACTGGGGAAGACACGCCTCATGGTACAGGGGGCTACATCAGGTATGCAGATATGCAGACAAAATCAGGCAGGTGCACATACTGGGGAAGACACGCCTCATGGTACAGGGGGCTACATCAGGTATGCAGATATGCAGACAAAATCAGGCAGGTGCACATACTGGGAAAACCACGCCTCATGGTACAGGGTGCTACATCAGGTATGCAGATATGCAGACAAAATCAGGCAGGTGCACATACTGGGAAAGCCACGCCACATGGTACAGGGGGCTACATTAGGTATGCAGATATGCAGACAAAATCAGGTAGGTGCAAAGACTGGGAAAGCCACTCCTCATGGTACAGGGGCTACATCAGGTATGCAGATAAGCAGACAAAATCAGGTCGGTGCACATACTGGGAAAGCCACGCCTCATGGTACAGGGTGCTATATCAGGTATGCGGATATACAGACAAAATCAGGCAGGTGCACATATTGGGAAAGGCACGCCTCATGGTACAGGGTGCTACATCAGGTATGCAGATATGCAGACAAAATCAGGCAGGTGCACATACTGGGGAAGACACGCCTCATGGTACAGGGGGCTACATCAGGTATGCAGATAAAATCAGGCAGGTGCACATACTGGGAAAACCATGCCTCGTGGTACAGGGTGCTACATCAGGTATGCAGATATGCAGACAAAATCAGGCAGGTGCACATACTGGGAAAGCCACGCCACATGGTACAGGGGGCTACATCAGGTATGCAGATATGCAGACAAAATCAGGCAGGTGCACATACTGGGAAAGCCACGCCTCAGGGTACAGGGGGCTACATCAGGTATGCAGATATGCAGACAAAATCAGGTAGGTGCACATACTGGGGAAGACACGCCTCATGGTACAGGGGCTACATCAGGTGGGTCAGTCATTATAGATGTAACATTTGTTACAGAGGAATCTCACATGGCAGGAACATCCAGGTTTTGCGTGGCTGCTCCTGGAGAGGCAAGTGCTGCTGCCACCCATGTAAGTATTATGGGTAAAGTACAGTGATTTCTGATAAGGTGGAGTGGTGATTGCATATATCATATCATATCATGTGGGCAATCACACAGTTACAGGATGCATGAGTTAAAGGTAGGTGTGAGGACAGCCCGGAGAAGGCATATGCAGCAAGGACATTAGGCATAACCTAGCGTGTTCTTTACGCAGTACAGTATAATGAAAGTGGGCGAGATCACGCAGGCGTAAGGGAGCAAAGGTGTGTAGGGCAATCTTTCACATTCGCAGTGCCCTGTAGGAGACACCCTCGAAGGTTGCATAAGCACGTGAAGCAAGTATACGCGATTAACAGTATGGAAGCAAAAACGTACACTGATCTGTTGCTTTGCAGCCAGACTTGCACTTTACAAATCCCGTACATAAATAGATACATACATAGGTGTAGACCACCGTCATGCCTTCTCACCGCTGGTCATGAAGTTATAACCGACCAACGTAAAAATCCAAAATTTAACATTTGCACTGAAGCCTTGCACCACTTGGAAAAGGGAACATTAACTGACTAAGCAAGTAGATCAAAAACCCACCCCACCAGATCAAGGAACATGTGATCTGCCTAATCTCAGTTGGGGTCTTGTTCTCATCACTCGATCTCTATCTTTGATTTTCTTATTAAAATATAATTTGGAGGTACACTGGCACATTACAAATAAAGATACTACATTCATACATGGGGTTAAATGGAAAAACGATCCTGCCATATACTAAGATGGCGCTCTTGCAATGTAGGAGTGCTTCCTTCACGTCAATTACAGTTATGAATTGTACAACATATTTCAAGATCCTGCCCACGTATTCGGGACTGCCAGCAACATGGGGCTGACGGCCTGCTGAGAGCGTCATAGCCCTTATAGTTAATTGTTTGTGAATTATACATAGGTAAGAGATACTGACAGCCTACTATGGATATATTTCATCCATCAAGTAAATATGTTAATATATTTTATAGCGAGATAGCCCTGTTATATGCTCATCCTCTCATTTTATTTCTGCAGCACCTTAGAACACGTTAGACGGTTTATCTATTCCAGATGGGTCATTTTTATACAGAAACAGAAAGAAATGCAAAATAGTAGCTTGCTGTATCGGAAATATTTTACTGAAGACTCTACTTTGAGTTTTAGATAGTGAAAGTTTATATTGAATGCAAGACAATTTAATGTACATACTTACATTTTTTTTCTTCTATTTCCTTTTTTATATGTGCCAACAATACCTCCACAATCTATGTTTAAGCTTATGATAGAATAGTTCATAAATAATGAGTAGGCTTTAAGGCTCAATGGAATGGGTTATATTCCTATGACTATTGAGAGAGTCTAGCCTTGGAGCACACCATGAACTATCATACGATGAGTGAAGATATTGCTAATCATTTTGATTATTGTGCACTCTACTTAGGACATTGTCTAAGCTTTTGTTTGTTCCTTTCTTTTTGTTTTTCTATAATATTTACATTCTTTACATTATTTTCTTCCAACTCTGTACTAAATAGGCATTCAGCATACCTGACCTTGGCAGTCCTTGTACTATGCAGGCTGGACTACTTCAACAGCCATTACTTGGACTTCCAAGAATACCTCTGTATTCCATCAATGATTGAATGCATCTCTCTGGCCCTCTCAAAAGATAATACACAATAAACAACCTTCTGTATCTCACACCACACCATCCAGAACAGGGTCCCAAAAGATACCAAGAGGAAACTCACCTACTACAAGTTGACCAGGGCACTTGATCGAGCAACACAACCTTAGTAGTTGTGCCAGGTTTTAACCTAACTCTTTCTCTTTTCTCAATGAATCAAAGCAACTTTATTCAGCAATAAAAAAGCCTTCACATTTCATCATAGGTACACTGATATTATTTTCGCCCAACATGCTGCTATGAGGATTTACATGTTGTCATGATGCTATAGTATGCAATTTGTGTATTTTGCAAGTAAATTCTATAGGACAGTATTATTGTAGTTCTTGACACCCAAAACTAAAATATTTGTTCCAAGTAAAGCGTGGAAGAATGTGGCCGTGCTCAAATTGCAGAGTGGGCTAAAATCCCTGCTTCACTGTTTAGTGTAAGTGTGTGATCTTGGGCAAATAATGTAATCTCACCCTGACTTCAGCTGCAAAAATTGGAGTGCGTATGAGTTATTACATTTAGACCCTTACAATAGGACAGTTTTAATAAGTGTAGGGACATATTGGTGTACCTTGATCCTCCTCTGCTATTGGCTCCAATACAGTCACGTAGAATTGCATTATTGCTGCACGGGCCCTCCCCCAGTCTTGTATCACTTGATTTGACAGGTAGACATAGTCTCACCAGCCAATCAGCACACCAGAGATTGTAGTACAGCGGACTAACTGTGGTTGAACCAACATTACATTTTCTCCCATGCTGCTCCCAGCCACTGAAGTTGCTTGGTCCATCCAGAGTACGGCCCCACACTCTGCTATGCTCTTATATTGAGTCTTTCATTGCACACCATCTGCCATTCTCACACTTTCTAGGACCTTCGGGAAATTCGGGAGATTCAAGAAATGGGTGTTTGCAGACTTAAAGGAGAGAGTTAACCGATTGTAACATTGAGGCTGCACTAGAATAGTTTCATTTCAATGAGTTATGATGTTAGATGCCCCTACACAAGTAAGTTTGCCACTCCTCCACCGTCTCTGAAGTTAGCGCCTCTTCCAACATTTGAAAGGTTAGCCCCGCCCCCAAAGGTTAGTCTAGTTGCACCCTTATTGCACTCTCACAAAACCCGTTCTAAAAGGACAGTAGCCTACAAAACTTCCCTAAATAATGAAAGAACACATAAGTGAAAATTGATGCATGTCGTGATGTGCTGATGTGAGTCTTATCAACGTGCCAGTGGAATACACTGCATGGTCCCCATTGCAGCAGGGCAGCCCATTACTTAAGAGCTATCCCCAACTGGAAGATATTAGGCACCCTCTTTTATCTAGAACTTCTTCTTGGGATGTCAGCTGATTCTTATTTCATTAATGTATTTGTTTTTTTGTAACACACTACATGCATTGGGGGTCATTACGACCCAGGCGGTAAGTACATCAACTTTACCACCATGGTGTAAACTATGTTTACACCATGGTGGATGGCGGATTTACCGCCCTATTCCAAGGCGAATGGGGCGGTAAATCCCCATTTCCCATTTACCCTTCCCCATTCCCATTTTTGGCCCATAGGGCATAATGGGAGTGGGGAAGGCGCTAATTACGGCACCGTAAATTACGGTGGTGAGGAAACAGACACTTTTGATGTACTAAAGGGTGTAAGGCAAGGACGTGTCTGTGCCCTCTTTTATTTTGTATATATAAAGAGATCATCGCAACGTTGATGAGAGACTGCCTAGATTGCCCAAAAACGGGAAAGGACAAGTATCCCGTGCTGTTTTATGCTGACAACACAGTTCTTTTGTCCACTTCCCCACAAGGTTTAAAACACAATTTGAACATTTAATCTGAATATAGTGAAAACAATGGTCCTTGTTTTTAGGCCTCGGTTTTCTATATACGGTAAAAGAAATATTTTTGTGTTTGGAAATCTCTTGGAACAAGTGCAGTCCCATGACTATTTAGGAATTAGGTTTAATGACAAGGGGTCTTGGGTCACACATTTGGCTAAGGCTTGTGCTGCCCTGGAGAAGTATAGCAATGTACACAGCAGCTTCTTTAGAAGGCATGGTAGAGGTGCGGTCAGTCCAGACTTACAACTATATCGCAGGCAAGCTATTCCAGCTTCACTATATGGTGCAGAACTCTGGGTATATATAAATGTAGCCAAACTGCACAATGTAGAAAACAAACATTTAAAAAGATTGGTCCAAGCTCCCATATGCTCACCTTATGCACTTCTTCACCTTGATATCGAGATTTGGCCAATCGGGGACAAGCCACTCTGCTCCCAGTTTTATATTGGGTCTGCGTGTGGTGTACGGAAAGTCTGGGCAAACACCTTTTGAGTTTACATGAGGGAAAATGTATACCTTGGTTTGCCCAAGTGTGAGGAGTGCGGTATAATATGGATTAAGAAGAGCTCTGGGAGAACCCTGATAGCATTGTGAGGATAGCCTCTAGTAGGCTAAAGTTTAAATTAAATTCTCCTATGCGTAGAGTGATAGAATTAGCAAGCAGGCTGCCTATTTGGCATGTAAATTGAATTTCGGACCTGAGGAGTACTTAGACAGCATCAGTCCATCGTACTCAAGAACCCTGCTTTAGAATGGACACCGTACAAGTCAAAGTGTCACTAATTCCTCACACCCTGTGGGGGTCAAGTGTGTGCCCTCTCTGTGGCATGGGGAGGAGTCACCTGTACATTTTTATTGTTATGTGATATGTTGTAATCAATAAGAGTAGTGTATCTGAGATTGCTCCTGAGGGACGCAGGCATTCACACTTTGCAGACTGCATTCAAATTCTTTAAAAACACAGCAGGCCATTCAAGAGTAACCTGTGAACCACAATATGTTTATCGAGCCTGGTTATGTGGAAGAATATTGTGTATCTGATAAACGGACGGCAATGCCAATGCGTAGATGCGTTTAGAGGTCTGAGGAAGTGCAAAGAACGTTATTAAGGGCTGCGTGTATACTCTCCCTATGTTTCTTTTACATTTGCTGTTTTACAATTTGGTTTGTTTTGAGACTTTTATTGTGAATTAGAACAATTGATGGCACACCGTGACCATGTTTTAGGTCTGATGAAGTGCAAAGAATGGTAGTAGAGCTCTCCCTATGTTTCTTTTGCATCCCCTGTTTTAAATTTCGGTCTGTTTTACTATTTTTATTATATATGTGATTATGTTTACCGGGCCTGGTTGTGCTGAAGGAAACTGTGTGGCAAGGCAACTGCTCAAACAATGTATTTATGCTCCCATGGTCAAAGAAGGTCAAAGAATGGCACTAGGACAGTGGTTTTAGTGGGGGGAAGATAGTGGAGCTATGGATTTTGTAGAAAAATTGGTGTTTTTTCCAGTGACGGCTGGTGAATTTTATAAATGGGCGGGACTGGGAGTAAACATTTGCCATAAATAAGTGGTAGCGACCGAGCGTAGCGAGTGAGCCTTAATTAAATGAGAAGGGTTCAGAGGGTTTTTCCCGTTAGAATTTGTTTTAATAATGGGTTAAATGGTGCATTTTACAACACATTTTCAGAGAAAATTGTGTACAAAAATACAAAGTTTACAAACAGATTTCTAGGGTAAGTCATGAAAAATCGATTTGATGCAGAGTCACCACCAGTGCACAGGAGCATTTCCCAACGCATTTTCATGATGCCTTTTCCCACTCCAATGCAATATTTTTCCATTGTAAAAAAAAAAGTAATTTAATCTGAGTGCGCCCGTACATGTCCATGCTGGTTAAACCAATATATGCTAGTATTTACACGTAAGAATGTACTAGTGTTTGTTTTGACCATATTACCAGTAAAGATAACTATAGGAAAATATGTTCATAATGGCAATTGAAGCATTTCCTGAGTGGCTGCACCATGTTGGCTGGTGAGACCACATAAAAAATGCTCATCATGTTGGCTTTGCCCTTAACGTCAGTTTAAGATGGCATGCCACAGTAATAAAACATGTCTGGGCTGGAAGAACAAATTACAAATGCCCACACCATTGATATTATGAATACACTTCACGATGGCTTTGCCCTCTCAACACAGTATAAAATGCCATGCCATGCCATAGTAAGAAAACTTTCCAGATTGGCCATGTAAGAACACTTATATTGGCTTTGACCTTAACATCAGTATAACATGCAATTCATAATAAGAAATAATGTGTCATCTTGATGCATAAATGCTACTGCATGTTAGAATGTTCATCTTATTTGCTTTGCCCACCATGCCACCTGAGAAAACATTTCAGTGCACCAATACCCCCTTAAGCCACAGCCTTCCATGCAAAAACATATTCATCCACATTCACACCAGCAGGCATGCGCACATTTTAAGCCCCAGAACGAAAATAGTAAAATTAATATATTGCAGTGTTACAAAACTGATGAATGGCAACGTGGGGGCTGTTGCTGGGGACCCACTTCACATGAAAAAGTTGAAAGACCCCGGCGCTGTCCCTGTCACAACTCAATGCATTTTATTTAGGATCTCTGCTGTGCTACCACAAATATTTCCCTCCATTGAACTTTATTTTTCTGCTTTTGTGGTGTTGGGTAGGAAGCTAGTGAAATAACCACACATCACTGCTTCCAAAGCTCATCAACTTGAAAAGAAATACGTTTTTAGGTAATAAAAATAACAATGCTTTTTTATAGACTGTTCAAACCTAGGGTTTCCAGATCCTGTAGTAATGGATGACATTAACATTACTGTATTCAAAAGTTCACATTTTAACTTTATAAGGATAAAGGTGGGTGCTGGTCACATTGGAAGGCTATCCTTTGATTACATAACATTCTCTGCAGTCACCATATTACCCTCCTTTGACCTATTTATTAAGATTGCATCCCCCATCCATTACATTCTCTCCCAAAAAATCAACCCCAGAAACTCTCCCTTCTCTCAGCAATCCACTGTGGAGCAACACAATGGCCCTCATTACAACTCAGGCGTTAACGCCTTGGCTTGGATTACTGATATCAGGTGGTCTGGAACATTCCTCTTCCTCAAGACTTGCCAAAGTATTCTCCTCGACACACCGTCAAAGGCTTTCTTGAGGTCAACAAAAACCACATTGAATTTTATCCCCTTGATTAAAACAAATTTCTGTATTATTAAAAACAATCTAAAACTTTGGTCCATGGTACTTTTCTGCTTTTGAAAACCGGCCTGGAGATCGCTAATGGTATTATTCTCCTCTACCCAAGTTTGTAAATAAGACAGGGTCACCTTCGCAAAGATTTTTCCTACACTGTCTTTTCAGTCAACCAAGCTATGGAACTCGATTCAGAAGTGTAGGTTGCACATAGTAGGGCAACCTAGTTTTCTGAAAATCCATCAAAACCTGGCTATTTACAAGATCACAGCTGACATAGTAGCATCACGCCCTTGAGGTTCAGACCAAATCTAAGCATATAAGAACAACCTCAACTAATAACCATCACAAACTCTGGTCTTAAGCCCCACTGGAAACAACCAGACAACAGAGGCACAACCCTAAACATTGAAAATAACAAAAGTAAGCAACATGGACAGGACCCAAAAGACCCACAGGATCAAAGAATGACTGGAACAAGAACTTTGCAAACCGATCTGACATGTTCCTGCAATGGGACTCTTTCAGGGTAGCCTCGCTGACACATGCAATATGAATATGCACAAGTCTTCAATCAAGAAACGTGGGAGATTGATCAAGGATCTGTCTCCCTTCTTCTTGCCATCCAACGGGACATGGAACAGTAAGAACTACCAAACCCCATAAAGTGTCTCAGACACAAAACCAATTAGAACCATACAGGCACTCAGCACTCTGCACCTGATGTATACATTCATCAACAACTCAGTTTCTGTATCTACCCATACCTCTAACCCACTAACATCTCAATCCCTCCTCTTTTTATGCATAGCCACATGCATCAAGGCTGCCGAAATAGCAGGAGTGCACTGTGCAAGATCCCTTTAAGTTACATTATCATTGCCAAGCTTGCTGTCTAAATCACTGAGACTGGCATGTGCTAGAGAACTCTTCATATCCCCCTTGCCAAAGTGAGTTGCTTTTCTCTTTTGTGCATAACTGGATAATCACTGCTTCTCTTCCTCATGTGGATCCGATGAAGCAAATTGGACCCCCACATCAAGAAGGTCATCCTATATCACTTTGTCTGCAACACCAGTGAATGTAGTGCTACGCTTTCTGGAAAACCTGAGTAATCTGTGTATGACTGTCCACATGTTCCGTCAGGCAGAGATGCTTGAACTTTGAATAACCAATGGGGCCTCACAATACCACAGACAATGTGTGATTCTCTTGTGCATACCGAATTTGGGGTTCTATGTGACAATTTTGCCTCAACGGTTTCGCCTGGGAGGCCATTTTTTTTCCTGACTCTAAGAAAGCCCCCCCCACATAGTCTAGGACTGGAGTTATTTACTTTTCTAAACTCCAGTTCTAGAATATTTATGTCAACTTTATTGTAGTCAGCATGCACATTTGAGTAAATATCGCCCCCTGGCGAGATTTCCCATGGCAAGATTTTCACTGCATACCAAATTTGGAAGAGCTTATGTGAATTGCAGGCCAACAACATCCCCGGTCATACAGGGATGTTTCAGTGTCCCAGATATATTTTAGTCTGACAGATTTAACTTCTTTTCCATATGAATGAGGTACCTCTCTCATATAAATGAAAGTCTGTCTTCTCTCAAAATAATCAAGTGTCAATCATTGAAATGTGTATTGTTCATTCTCACAAAAGTCATGTATTATTCTGAAATTGTATGTAGTGCCATGAATAGGGAGAGTAAGGAAACATAAAGGTAATCAGAAATATGCTGGGCCTGCTCTGCCGCTGGTCTTTTGCTTCCCTCCCCTGATGGTAGTTGGAGATAAACTCTGTGGCAATATTTTTATCATCGTGGGCTTTGCCATGCCTTGCTATTGGTTAAGTTTGGAGGTTGGCCTAATGTGTGGGTATGCAACCTAAGAAAAGGTCAATCAAAGCAAAATGGTGGAAGGAAGGAGATATAACATGTGTTATTTGAAAGGACCTCATCTAATGTGAAATCAATATTCTAGTTTCAACGATTCCCCGGCATCTACCAAGGACAGTGTTCTGCAAGTCCCTCACAGTCACAGGGCTTTTGGGATGTCCCAGTACACTTCTTTCAGGTTTTCAACTTTGTCATGGCTTGTCGTCATCGTCCTGGCTGTGTTTCTTGGCTTGGTCTTGATGTGTTTCTTGGTCCTGGATTGTAGGATGAAGTGGCAACTTCACAAAACGTACGGGTTCAAGCCCTGATCGGGTACTTTGTTGTGTCCAGAGAAGTGGGTTCCTCTGCTGCCTATTGGTATCTTGGTGGAATGTCATGATGTAAGCATGGAGTGTTGGCTGTCTGACTGGCATGAGTATTCTCAGTGTGTCGGTTATATCGGTTGAGCTGGCTGGATGTGCAGACATGAGCGAGTGGCTGGATGCTAAGGGTCAGGAGCAGTGGCCGGAAAGAGGTACCGCAGCTGATCAGTTGTGTCGGGGGAGTGGCACAGATGGGCATGGGTCGGTTGCCGCTGGGATCGTTGGGAAATCAGAGCCCTTTGTAGTTCTGCCCGTGGGCACCGCTGGGCGATCAGATCCTTGTGGAGCTCTGCCTCTGTCCTTGGATGACGTTGTTGTCAGGAGACGGGTGTACAGAGGAGTGCAAGTCGATTTTCTGCAACGTCATGCTGGATGGACAGGTGCAAATGTCCATTCATCCCCGGAGGTGGAGGTGGAGGGGTATGGCCGGATGTTGTTTCTGGGCCCGTGCAGGGTTGCATGCTATGTTAGTTGTGTGGCCATGTTGCAGGGACAGGATTTTTCCAGATGCTGTGACCCATCAGGTTGGAAGAAAATGTTGACACAGTGTTGCTGTGGCAAGCAGTGTTAATGAGCAGAAATGCTTCCTGTAAGTCGATATGAAGAAAAGGTGTGTGTCCCGTCTGCTTGAGGGGCAAGATGGGTTTCAGTCTGCTCTGTTTGTACAGCAGGGAATTTTCCAACGCAGTGTTCTTTCGTGGATGCTGCAAACTTATGAACAATCTGAAGGAATTGGATCCAGATCTCTGGGGGTTTTATATGCAGTTCAGAGGTCTCAGAATGACTGAGGACTAAATGGTGGTTTAGTCTGTTGGGGAGGCCTGTTGTGTTATCTTGATGCTTGTATGTATGTTGTGGCCTCTGCATAGGGCCGTGGGTTCATTTCTCCCTTAGGTTTGAGGCCGATATTTCTATGATATCGTGTATATGTCGTGGCCACATTCAGTTAAGTGTTATGATTAGCTTTCCTGGGTCATGTTATCATTTCTTTTGGAGATGTGTTTCTTTTTTCATCCTGGGCTTAAGGGAGTGCACCTTGGATATTTCGGTGCAGGTCTGTCGTCTCAGAAAGTTTGGCCATGAGGGTGCTGGGATTGTATCGTGCTAAGTTTCTATTTTTCTTCACAGGGCGTATTCATTGGAGTGTTGGGTCTGTGACTGGCATGTGTGTTCTGAGTGTGACATGTAGGTTGGTTGATCTGGCTGGTTGGAAGTGTTTCCGGTCACTACAACTTGGCATCTGGTTATGGACTAAACATACTCACCTACTTACCCAGTGTCCCTGGCCTAGTATGTTACTAGAGGAACCCCATTACTTCATACTTCTTGCCCAGTGGTTTCTTTGCAGATAGATAATGCAGCTATATATTCCCTCACTTTGTACTTTTGGTTTGGATTGCCTCCCCTCTACCAGCGTGTTTAAGGTAGCAATGCTTCTTATTTAGGCTGGTCGCTTCACAAGTTACAAGTTTGGGCAGGGTCCCCAGTTTCCTTTAGGGCGTGGCCCCTGTCGGGTTTTCAGCAGTCTTCTCAATCTAGTCTGTCACTTCAACCTGGTTTCTAATAAGCTCTCGCTCCAGTGTTTCAGCCACCTCTCTTTCTGAAACCCTCAATGTAGTTCACATTGTTGGCTTTGCCTCCACAGATTCTGCTGTCCTGGTTCTCCTCCTTCTGGTTTTTCTCTCACTACTTGTCCTTCTTTGATTGGCCAATGCAACTTCTGCTCTTCTGGTTCTCCTTCTGTAATTCCCTTCACTATAGCACAGCTCTCTCTCAGAAATGCTACCCTATGCCCAACCATGTCAGTATATGCGTGCCTCTTTTTATGCAGGTGCAGAGAGAGGGATTCAAGTAAAGATTCACCCCCTTTCTATTAGTGTCACTTGTGTTTGTGCTTCCCTACAGGTGTTGCACATATTCTGTAAACAAGGATCAACCTGTGCTCTGGTCCCTGGTCCACATAGGAGAAGTTACAAATACTCCGTTGATATCAGGTAGAATTAGCTGGTGGCCCATGGACCAGGATGTCTGTCATTCCCTGTCCTGTGAGTTTCTACCTCTTTGTCAGCATCACTTTATGGCGCACAAATGTCTGTTCTCCTATTGTGATGTTGGTGTCTGCTTTACCATCTCTGTTCATCTATGGGCTAGAGTTCACGCTAGAGCTTGCGCACCCGGCATGCACTGACCTTCCTTTTCTGCTCAGAGCCCTGTGCCAAGCAATGTGAAACCTCACCTGCTACTGCTGCATATGTCAAGCACTGGTCCGTGCTCTGGTTCGCCCCACCCACGAAGCACATTTCTTCTCCTTGACTGACCTGGGGTCTATTACAATTCTAGGTACTAACTGTATCCCTGAATCAACCCAGGGAAGGACTGGGGGAGCCTCCTTGTATTGCCTCTAGTGTTCACACTGCGAAGCAGGTTTTTCCCACTGGCCCCCAGAGTGACCTCATCACAGTTGCCACCTAAATAAATATCAGTCACTTTCTGTGATTTTCTGTTGTTACCTGAAAACCTGCAAATATATCATGAGTATCTGTGATTTTATGTTTCCTATTGCAGTACTATGATGGAGCTGACTTATTTTGCAAATCAGTGAGGCACTGTACCTTCTTTGAATAATTGTGTGTTGTCTCCAGCAAAGACATGTGTTAACCTATGATGTCTACTATTGTATGATTTACATTTGGATGCCAACTTGTACCTTGCAGCCAAACAGACTGCACAGTGAGTTAAGCAGTGGGTAGCTTCAAAGATCACTTAAAGCCTTTAGATGCAGGTCTGAATCCGGTCCGATGTGTTATTTCTGCTTTGTAAAGGCTGCACATCAAAAAGATCAATTTATTTAGACTGTTTTGTGTGCAGCTTTTAAAAGCGGAAATAGCAAACTACTGGGGGGTTTCACTCCCTCAAACCCCATCAGGAAGCTGTACCGCCTGCCCACCCACGCCCTAGACACACTGACCCATGTTTACCCACACCCCCTCCCTTCCACATGCCACAAATATTTCCCCATCTCCTCCACAGACCCATGCAGACACTCACACTTCCACACACCAAAAGAAATCAGGCACCCGCGTCTCTCCTCTTCCGGCCCAGTCACACCTGTCAGCCCTTGCATGCGCTTGTGTGTGTAGCAGGGGCTGATAGTTCGATTTGGAAAGACTTCTGGGAGTGGTCTCCGAGCGGTCTTTCTAAATTGATTTCCTTTCTCGTTTTAGTAAAAACTAAAAATTCACTCCATGCGTCGAATCCTGCTTAGCTGGCTCAGATCTTCATTTTTCTGCATTTAATACATTGAACACCTACATATTTGGAAGAATAACACCTGTCATTTCAGGGCTAAGAAGTGGAACAAAATCAATATTACCCGCTGTATAAAAAACATTATTATTAAAATCATCATCTTTATTATTGTATTATTATTATTATTATTATTGCTATTCTTCTTCTACTTCTTCTCCTTCTTCTTCATCTTCCTCATATATGCAAATATCCATTTGCATTTCGGTCTTTGTCCCGCCCAATGGATATTTCTTATCTGTGAAAGGTAGAGGGAGCAAAAAGCAGATGGCTGCGAACTCTCAAAGTGGTTACAAACCACTGAACAGGTTATCATGTTGTGTTCTTTTCGAGAGAGGGGCACCTGCTACCTTTTTTGTATTTTGGAAGGAACTTGGGGTTGGTCACCCTAAGTTACCTGGGGGCAACCCGACATGGACTCCCTGCTCACTGTGCTCAGAGAGGCACAGCTCCACCTCACTGATGAGGCCCAACAAGGCTGAAACATGTGTATGGAGTTGCTGTTTGTACTCTTGTTCAGAGGGGAATTGCCATAGCATTTCGGTGCTGGACTGCCTATGTGGGCGGGACAAAGACTGATATGCAAATGGATATTTCCCATCTGTGAAAGGTACAGTGAGCAAAAAGCAGATGGCTGCAAACTCTCAAAGTAGTTACAGACCACTGAACAGGTTATCATGCCGTGTTCTTTCGAGAGAGGGGCGCTTGCTACCTTTTTTGTGCTTTTTACAGTGGCAAGTAATTTATGTGATTCTAAGACAGGCTCCAGGACAGTTAATTAGTCTGTCTATACAGTGGACTGGTAGGTGATTACTTTGATTGCACTCAGACCAATCCACTGACCTGACAGCTGCGTGACTCTGTCCTGCACTCTTGCCGGTACAACCCTTGGGTGAACCAGCAATGAAAGCAAGTGGCAACAGCACACAGCATCTGCTGGCAATTTGGTGTTAGCATTCAGAATTATACATTTTTAACATTTCAACATCTTTCCATGTTGTGCTGTTTGTATGTTTTGTATTTTCCTGTGATGTCATTGTTATGGGAATTATTATTTTTCAATCTTGAAAAATCCTACATCTGTTTGGTCACAGAATGTTGGCAAGTATGCAAATGTGATGTTCCTCTTTGGCAGGGGCTGGGGCACACTTTAATGAATTGAAAAACCTGAGGGCGGCACTGGTAAGGCCTCAGGTGTTTTAAATTCATGAAAGTGTGCCGCTGCTAACGTCTCATATACAGTTTATAAACACGCGCGGCACGTTGCAAACTGATCAGGGAATCATGGCCTCTTAATGTTTCATTGAAACATTAAGAAGCCAGGATATGATATGATATGATATGATATGGCATTTATAATGCGCCTATACACAAGTGTTTCAAGGTGCGATGAGGCAAGGCGGGGAACAAAGGGAAGACAGACAACGATCCTACTAGGCCAGGTGTCATTCAGATCACGCAATTGCATGGGAAGGGGGGAAAGAGGAAAAGTGCGGGGGGAAGGGAGAGGGGAAAATGCAGTACATGGGAAAGTGGAATAAATAAGATAAATAAAACGGCCATCTGTTGGCAAGTGCAAGGAAGTGCAGACATAAGTGCTGGGAGGGGGACTGGTGGGATACAGAAAAACGGTCCCCAGGTGCAAGGGTTGCCAGGGAGGCAGTGCAGGTGGGCAATTGACGGGGCCTGGGCCAGAGATCAGAAAGGGTGGCCAGGTAACCAGTGCAGTTTCAGTCAGGAATTCAGCAGGGGAGAGGGGGAGAGAAATCAGAAGCAGAGAGGGTGGTTTTGAGGTGCTTCCGGAACCGGAGATGCTTCTCCTCAAGTTTCAAGGAGGCAGGAAGGCTGTTCCAGAGAGAGGCCCCGGCCGAAGAGAGTGATCTGCCACCAACTTGTTTCTGGAGAAACGACTGACCCTGAGGGAGTTGGAGGCAGATGAGCGAAGTGCTCCAGAAGGAAGATATTTAGGAAGAGAGAGTTGAAGGTACTGCGGCCCCAGACCGCAGAAGGGCTTGTGTACAATGCAGAGGGTTTTGAACTTAATCCTCGCAGCCACTGGGAGCCAGTGCAGAGATATCAGTCATGGAGAGATATGATCCCTGGGCCAAGGACAAGTCTCGCCGTCCTCCCTCAAGGATTCCCTGATGAGTTTTGCAATGCGCCACGCGTGTTTAGAAACTGTATATCTGGCATTGGCACAGTGAATTCAACCCAAATAAATCCACTGCCAACGTCAGATATACAGTTTATAAACACACGCGCACGTTGCAAACTGATCAGGGAATCCTGGCTTCTTAATGTTTCATTATGAAACATTAAGAGGCCAGGATTCCCATATCAGTTTTGCAAAGCGCTGCGCGAGTTCAGAAACTATATCTGACATTGGCACAGCCGCACATTCCCTCCAATAAATCCTCCCCATGCCGGCCTGCACATTGGAGAGAAGGGGGGGGGCACTTGACTGACTTACCTTACGGTAGCTGCTGCCTGCTCAGCCTGTTCTCACTCTGTCTCCCTTGATAACACACACGCTGTCACGAGCACAGGGTGACTGGTGCACGCGTCGCTGCCTGGCTTCTCCTTCATTCTGAAAAACAAAGGCAAAGGCTGAAGCTCTGCAGCAGTGCACTGTGCAGGCAGGGCACTTGCAGTTTGTTTGTTCCCCGGCCTGAGCACGTTCATTATGCGCAGGCATGGGGCAGCAGCAGAAGTTGCAGACAGTCAGTCTACTGTAACCTTGCAAAAGTGAAAGTAGACTCTACTTTAACTTTTGCAAGCTTACATTACAACTAGACACAAATAATCTGGGGGAATAAAAGCTATTATATCCCCCCACTTAAAATTGTGGGGGGGGGTTGTCCTCCCCATCCCCCCATGTCCTACGCCCATGTGCATCTGGCTTACCATCAATGGACCTTCTTGGTAGTGAGAGCTGCACTTCCCTCAGATCATTTCGTACAGGAAAAATAAATATGAAATGATATACACAGGCCTTTTTTGTGAATATTGCATCTGTTATCATGATACAACTCACCACTGTACTCATTCCACAATCACACATTTTCTGTGAGTGATGTTTTGCTGTAGCAGGGCTGTTGTCTTGCTAAGGCGTCCCTTTAAATTTAAGATTCACTCCCCGACACTTTTGCCAGTTTCAATTCTTTCATCCACTTCTGCCTCAAATCCAAATGAATCTGTACTATCTTCCAGTGAGGTGCTCAATTGTTTTGTTTGTTGGCTAGCCAGAAGCATTTGGGGATTTATTTATTTATTTTTATTTTGAAACTAGGGGATTGCCTTATTTCACTCTCGATCATGAAAACAGACCTAATCAGTGTCTCTCTAAATTACAATAGTTACTTTAATTTAGGTCAAAGTTGGAGGAATATCCTAAAGTTTGAAAAGCCAACGTTTTATGCTTTTCTCAGAATTGGCCAATGTTCCAGACGCTGGCATGCACCCATGTTCCCCAGCACAAATGTATTGCAGTTAGTCAAGCCCAATAATGTGCTTGTTCTAGCTATTAAAAGCATCACGACCAACGAAAATCTCATCACATCATGCAACTACTCACGAAAGGCGCATGCACTATTTCCATATAGTTACAGATGTCAGTGTTTATCATTGCCAGCCCCTTATAGTAAATATGTATGAACCTCATTTACAATAAATGTATAACTATAAAACAGAACCAGCTTTAGCTGATGTAAGAAGATTCCACCTCGGAAGAAAACGAAAATGTATTTTAGTAATTATATTTGCAGGTGAAAATCGGGTTCTATGGGAAAAGACGGTCTCATGCGCAAAAGGCCGATTTTTATTGCCCGTTTTTCTTTTGATCATACATCCCGACACCTTAATAATAATTAGGTCTTTTCACCTAGAACCGCCTCTTGTTTTTTACAATTCGGTGGCGTTTCACCCCCCCCCCCCAACTCCCTCTTTGTTTCTCCCGACCCTCCCACGCTATTACCTCCAGATCTGTTTTTGCCACCAGAAAATCCCACTCTCACTCCCGCCCCACCCCTCCCCACCCAGGACTCTCCTATTCCAAAACACACACATACACAATCCCCAACACACACGCACCCACACACTTACCCGTTCTTTGTCCTGCGCTTCCGGGTCCCGCTGAGCCTTTCAGCCCTTGCACCTACTCGTGTGCGGCAAGAGCGTGACAGTTTGATTCGGAAAGACTGCTCTGTGCGGTCACGGAGCGGTCTTTCTAAACCGATTTTTTTTTGAAGAGATCTTTCGAAAAATATCTTTTCATTTAGGACCGAAAAGCGAACTTGCACAACAAAAAGCTGCCATTAGCAATATGTCTGAAACCCTGTTCTGATACCTGTCAGACAGTATGACGCACGAGCAGCTTCCCCCAGATCCATGAAAACCCCATCATGTTCGGGCAGCTGGAAGGAATCACCCTCTTAGCCCGCAGGATGTTCATAGAAGTCCAATACAAATACACACTAAGACCTATAACCGATTATTTTATATATTTATAGAGCATGCACAACGCTTCCAGAGCAACATCTATCGAAGGGGAAGTTAAGGGGGCAAATATGCACTTATATTATGAAGAGTGAAGGACAGATCTTGGGGGCCAGTGACACTCCACTGCAACAAAGAATAAGGAACTTAGTGTGGGCGTGTACTGTATTTATTTATTGGGTGTTTAGAATGTGCCTATACGCAATTATTTGTGACTTGCCCTTTAATATGATCTGGTGAAATGTATGTAGGTCCGCCGAAATGGAAGATTTCATGCTAAAGTGAAGCAAATTTGGAAGTACTAAGAACAGAATATACCTGGACCTGTGTTGTACACATTGTAAAGAATATTCGAGAGCATTCTAAACAAATGAACACACACATCTGTGCTGAGTAACCGATGCCGACTTTGCAAAATATCGATTATCTTCTTTTATACATTGTAGACTAGAATGCACGTGGGCATTCATTAATTAATCTTTTATAAAGCGCTTGCTACCGGAGACCAGTATCTAAGCGTTGACCCGTGTAGATGTGCGTTGCTTTTCCTCCAAGACAAAGGTGTTGCCCCCTGAGATATCCTGCTGGTAGTAGATGCTTCCATAGCCAGTGATGAAAGATGATTAAATAACGCTTGAAAATGAATTACTAGAATGCATTTTGGTACATTTGATTGAAGAATCAGGTTGAATCAATCAATAGCAATGTCAGCACAACTAGAAAAGAGCCCAATTTAAAACCAGTTGGAATCAGCTGCATGGAGAAGCTTGCGTCATGATTGGTGTGGGGGAAAACTACCCTGTTGATTGCAGCAGCCCTGTTGGAGCAGCAGCAAACAGCCGAGCAGGCAGGTCAGAAATCTGCCTAGCCTGTAGCCTAAAGGACTGCCCAGCATCTCGCTCAGTAGGCAGCACAGGAGGAACACATCATCTTGCCCAGGTGGCAGCAAACTAGGCAACCCAGAAGCAACATTAGCAGAGGCGGACGATTGCGCTTAGGGCTCACATGCTCAGGCTGTTATCCCTGGATTTTGATTCAACAAGGGACTTACCACCTCCTGGCTGGATATGCTAAAAACACACTCACATTTGGAGGACAAGCAGGAGGACTTCTGTGCAAATAGCAGTGGTGGCCTGCCACTTAGGGCCGGAGGCATTGCCTGAGTGGCAGGCAGCACATTCCACCTGTGTGCTTTATTTGTACAGGGGACAGTGCTGCCTGCCTCTGAGCAGGGGCATGTCCCCCACTATGCAATTCCTTTTACATTTGTATTCAGTTCCATTTCGGCTCTGCAACAAACGTAGCGCAAAATAATGAGAGGTGGCAGGGCGTTGGAATCCTGGCCCTGCCGCCTCTAATTATTGCACTAATAGCGTAGACACACTGACTAACAGGAGAGGAGTCCAAACAAACCATCATAAAGACATGCATATATACATACATGCATACATACTTTAAAAATAAACACTTACGCTACCTGCTCGCACCATGCCCCCACACTGCACCCCAAGGACGACTGGACATCAAGTTGGAATTCCTCCACTGAACGAGAACTGGCTTGTTATAGTAAAATTAGCAATCTGGTCATCCTTGGATGGAGTGGGTGGGCAGAGTACAAGCAGGTAATGTAAGCGTTTTTTTAAATGTAACATGCACGTATGCATGTATGTATTTATACATGTATGTATGTATATATTTTATGTATTTATGTTGGTTTGATGTTTTTATGAATGTGTCCATGCAAGGAGTTATAGGAAAGATGTGTGAATGCGTGGGTGATTGTTGTTGTTTGAGTGTGTGTGCCAGCCCCACCCCTAAATGTAGTGCCTCTCTTTGTGGGGCCCCTACATTTAGGGGTGGGGAACGCTGGGGTGCGGCATTCATTTTTGCTGTTCCCTTGATGCACAGTTCTGAACATCAAGGGTAAAACAAACATGATAGGTGAAGTGTTATTATATGGCTAGATTGCCTTCACTGAATGTAGGCCAGTTTATCCATGCAACAACACTTAGGTTTGCGTTACCCGTGATGAAGAGTTACTGGGTATCAGGGGTAAAGCAAACATAATAAGTGCTATTACATGGCTAGACTGGCAGATTTTTATTCTAGGCAAGTGTGCATCAAAATGCATGTACAAAGTTAGCCTAGATTAATATGATTGACAGAAATCACTACATGATTTCTGCATCTCCACATGTCTTGGTGAGGTTGAATATAGAGGTCATGGGACACAGCCTAGATAAAGTCACTGAATTCATGTGTAATGGGGAACAACATTGGTGTGCTGAGTCAGAGTTCCCTACAGGGGATTCTGGATATCTACAAGCCCCCTGGCTCGTGGCTCGTATATGCAACTTTTCACATAAAGTCAGAAATGCCAAATCAGGCATAGATCCTTTACAATTATTTCCTGTACCTTCACAGGACTGGGGCAGTTATATCGTACAAGAACAAAACGGCTTGTCAGATTGCAGCAATGAGCCATGTGTTGCACAATATAGAGATATATAAGGATATCACGCATAGCCAGGAGAAGAGGCTGAGGTGACAAATTATGTTGCAGATGGACATGTAGCAGCTGGGTAACCTGGAAATAATCAGGACAGAATCATGTAGATAAATAAAATAATGACGTATTTGGCTGAAAGTACCTTTTGAAAGGTTTATTTGGGAAAAATACTAACCAACATGCCACAAGTTCCACAAAAGACACGAAATTAATATTGGTACAAACACCCCTTCTACCCAAACCCCATAGACCACACAAATCATAATGGGGTTATTTTCCTGAGCATGCAAATGCTGCTCACATTAACATTTTCAAACCCTCACAAGCGTGCAGTTGGTCTTCCTGCCTGAGGCGTTTCTGGTGGGTCTGCATTGGAAAAAAAAATGCATGTCAGAAAACACACACTGCGTTATGTCAGCGTTATTATTATATGTTGTCATTTCTAGCCATCTAGTAGATTTGGTAAAACTCCTAGGAGCGTTAGTGCACTCTGATTTCTTAACAGGAAGTGGTATGAAGTATTCTTTCCAAACTGCCACAACACTCCCAAAAGCTTGCTGTGCCCCCTCGCCCCCCGCTCACCCGTTTCTGGACTACTGTACCCTTCCATGATTGCTGCAGCCAATACCTGATTTCTGTGCCCTGGCAGCTGTGCTCCCCTCTCTTACTGTTGTGTCCCCTCCCTGCTTTTTGCAGTTCCCGCTCTGACTGATTGATGTGTCCGCATTCCTGACTTATGTGCCCTGTTCCTTGCTCCTGTTCCATTACTCCTGAGCCCCTAAGGCAGCACTTTCATCTGGTTCCTGTTGCCTGCAACCTCGCTAATTGACCAAAAGTCACCTCCTACCGCTCATTAGTCTCTCCTGCCAGAAACCCCAGTCAGCCAATTCTCTGGTCCTGTATCCAGATCATGTGGTCTTCCCCCTGACTGGTCAGCTTGTCTCCTTCTTTGCCCCTCAACACCAGTCACCAACCAGGACCATGTTGAAGAAGTGACGCCCAAAGTTGTACTAAGTCTTGCTCAAGATCAAGGTGAATGCCATCTTTAAAAAATATATATATATTATGTTACAGCCGAAACAAATCGACTTTTCATAAAACAGCATTAGTTGCATTCTTCTTACAGAAAATAAAGAAAAGAAGACAAAGAAAAAACACGAAGAAAACCCAAATGCAACAATATATCACAATCCAATTAAACAATATTAAAAAGTCAGAAAATCTAACTTGTGCAGTAGATTTAAAACTTCACTGGTTAATAATGTTTCATGCCCAACAATTAATCTCTCACAGAAATCATATGTATACAGGCCCTCTTTGATATGTACAAAACATTTCAGGAGTCTAATTCTAAGATTTTAGGCGCCAGTACACTCCATCACAACATGTTTTAGAGTCTGTAGCAGAGGCTGTTTGTGAGGAGACAAGAAATGTGATCTAGAGGGACGTGCTTTCTAAACCACCTTATTTCTCCAGTGGACAAATGTTTCAAGTGGAATCACAGAAAATTCGATCTGCCTTTGGAGTTCAGAAACCTCCTAAGGTTCTTTGCGAGTTAGCCCCTTTGTTTGTATAATTCAGACAGAGGTTTGGCAACTTTGGAATTATGAGCTTATGTTGTAGTGTTTATCCAATCTTGCCTAAGCAGCAAAGTTCTGATTTTTCTTTGTGGTGTATGAGTTCTTCCTCTGTACAATGATTGGTTGGTAACATTTCCCAAGCAACACTAGTTAGATTATTTAGGAAGTTATTGGAGTTATTGTTTAGCACTATATTGATGTTTTCAATAAAAGAGCCGGGATGGGAAAGTCGTATGGACCTGAACAGCGAGACAATCTAATCCAATCTACTTCTGTTTGCATGGATGAGAGGTCTAGCTCATATTTTAAGCAGTAGACAGGGAGGCACAAAGGTAAGCCAAGTACTCTTTTCCATATGCAACCTTCTAGCCGAGCCCATTCTATATGAATGGTCATGGGGTTGACTTCAACGCCATAAAGTATGGAAGGAATTGTCTTCAGTTTATAAAACTTTACCATCAGGAGCAAAGACAATCGACAAAAGTAAGACAGCAGTTTCTTTATTTGGCATGTTAATTGGTCAGCCTTGGCATCTAAGGTAAGCTCAAGTGAGGCCAGAGTGGTAGAGGCCCTCACTATGAAGCCCAGGTATATTATCTCATTAGCAATTGGTACTGTCTGCTTGTTCAGTTTCCATGTGAAGTTCGGGGAATATTTGCTGGGCCTTTTGAATGTAATAAAAATGGCATGCAAAAGCATGAAGGAAGGTCCAGGACATTGCGCCTTATTTCAGTTTTAATTTATATTTATTCTCATTTTACAATTTTTTCAAAAAAATGCCCTTGTTTAATTACACTTGTTTCGGCCACTGAAGGCCTTTTTCAAATTAGGGCTCATATGTTAAACTGAAAAGCATATGCATAACAATGTACTACATCATACATGTTCAAGTTGAAAATAAATTAAAAAGCATAATTACCCAGAGAGTAGTAGGGAGGGAGGATATAAAAACAATGCGAGAGATAAGAGACAAATGTTAAATTAGTAACGGTTATTACCTGTTTACTATTTACAGTATATAAACCACGGCGATTACAGGCCAAAACTTACCCACAATGGGGCTCATTGACTTCTTATTCATGGAAAATATAATGGGTTAGATCCCGTTGCTATCTGTTGGTTATCAAAAAAGAAGAAAAGTATAACGTTGTCTTTCAGTTCCAAGATTGAATATGTGCTGTGTGTAGTACTACATTCTTATTGCAATTCCCCTAGATTACATTATTAGCTTCTTTTCCAGGCCATTACATTTCAGAGTATATATCCTATTCTTGACCAGATGAATCAATTATCAAATTGTCACTATATAAGTCTATTGTAATAATACACTTTGCATATCCGTGTCTGTTACATTATTATGAATTTATCTCGTAATGTGCACTAGAGTGCATGCGTGGTATATTGCTCCGTTACGGCACTTAATAGTTTACAGTCTACCAATTCTGCTCTGTCTTATAGAATCTGCAAATTAATGTTACGAGGATGATCCTCTCGTGAAGTGCTAATATATTTTACTTCTACCGGCTAGGCTGCATTTATTTAACACGATTCATGTGCCGTGCACTTTAGTCAGCGTGCGGTATGTCACTCCATTGAGATATAAGAACGTTCACAGTCTACACAATATAATATGTCCTGTAAGGTCAAAGAAACCATATTTACTGACAATGTCATCCTATTAATGACTAAAGGGCTCGTGCTGCAGGCTATCAGCATCACTTACTTGGCAGGTAGCGAAAATCACACGCGTCGGCTTCACTGTTCTAAGCCGTCGCCATCTTGGGACTATTTTATTAGTTCCCATGGCTACCTGACGCCATGTCCGGCACCTTGACCTGTTGCTTAGCAACGTGCACGTAAAGCTTCGAAACCAATGTGCTCGGGTGCCTCTATTCGCATTCACTCAGGTAGTGAGTGCCGGATGTGTTGCTTCGCCCTGCTGCTTGGCAACATGTGCGTGAGACTATTCATTCAATTAATTAGTTATCTGGCCTTTGTGTCTCAACTAGTTGTTTCATTAATTATCGGTTTCACTATTTATTCAAAAACAGAGCTAAGCGCTATTTAGTTAGTTTGGACCGTGCCGTACATTCTTTCCTTAGACTTTTTGGTCTAACTATTTGTTTGCGAACAGAAATAAGCAATATTCAGTTAATTCACGCAATGCCTTAAAGGGATATACTCACAGAAATAGTGCATATAGGTGTTTGATACAAACAGATTAATTAATTACTGTCTATTCTGGAGAAGAAGAAGGAATGAGTTGTCCATCGATCAGCATATTATTAATTATTAGAGTACCCCTCTATGTTATCTGCACATACAAGGGCAATAGCATAGCGACTATAAATAATGTAATAGTGCTAAACCCATATTAGGTGAAACAATATTCTTGTCATGTCTAATCATAGCATGGTATGTGATGGAAGATGCATTTGCATTAATCATAAGAAAAACGCCATTTCAGTATCAAGATTTAAACCAAGCATGGTTGCATTGAAAAAACAAATAATTCTAGCTTCTGCTTGGCGCAATGCCCTGACTCTATCACCTCCCCTCTTATTCATATTGACCTGCTTTAAGCCAACAAATCGTATATTAGACTTGTCATCTAATTGGTGGTTCTTCTGCCAATGTACTGCCAGGGGTAGAGTGGTGTCTTGACTCCCAATTTTTGCCAAGTGTTCCCGAATTCTAATTCGCAGCTCTCTTATAGTGCTACCGATATACAATTTTTTACAAATGCATCTAATCGCATAAACCACATATTTTGATCTACAATTGATTGAGTGTTTAATCACAAGAAAATTTCCATTATGACCCTCCACGCTTCTAATCTTATCTCCAGCAAATTTGCACATTGTACAATATCCACATTTCCTAAAGCCAGGCTCCATTTTAGTGAGCCATGTAGTTTGATTATTTCTTGGTGACTCTGGTAGCAAGGATGGGCAAATCATTGATTTAAGAGTATTAGCTTTCTTAAAAATAATAGTTGGGCTACTGTCAATGAATTTGTTCAGATGTTCAGATGTTCATCTAGTTGTAACAGGTACCAATGTTTTTGTAACGTTTTTTCTGATCTGTTGATGATCCTTGTTGTATTGAGTTACAAACATGAGTTTCATCTGTTTCTCTTCTGAGTGCTTTTTAGGGACCAGTGTGTCCTCTTGTCGTAAATTCTTTGTTTTCTCGAAAGCTCTTTGTAAACACTTGTTGGGGTAACCCCTTTGCTTAAATCGACTCCTCAGGAGTTGACATTCTTGGGTGGAAACATTGTGATTATGAACAGAGAAGATTACTTACAAATGGCTATGAATCATCTGACATTACCAGGTTGTTATCGACAACTCAACACAACAGACAGACAGGTAATTCTTAAACAAATTGAAGAAGCAATAATGAGCTGGCATAGAAAGGGCCTCATAACAGTTGAAGAACGCTCCTACTTTAATATGCACAATCCTGTAACCCAACAATGTACTTTTTACCCAAGATCCACAAAAGTTACCAAGACATACCAAAAGGCCGCCCAATATTAAGTCGTATTGGATGGATCTCAGAAAACCTATCAGAATACTTAGACGAAATTTTGAAACCACGAGCGACCCAAGTCAAGTCCTACTTACGGGACTCTTCTAACCTCATACAGATACTCCAATCGGTTGTCTGGAAAAAAACCTACGTACTGGCGACACTTGATGTTAAAGCATTGTATACATCAATACAACATAAATGGTCATTAGATTTTATTGACTGTAGCTTCAGAAATGATTCCGCATCACATTATGGCCAAATAGAAATGCTGAAGGAAATGTTACAAATCACTTTGGACTCCAATATATTCACTTTCAATAACTGTTTATTTCAGCAGCAGAAAGGAGTGGCAATGGGGACAAAATATGCCCCTTCATTAGCTAATATCTTCATGGGGATGTTGGAGGAACACATTGTATACTCGGATGTGGCTTTTCAAGATCATGTCAAATTGTCGACTCGCTACATTGATGATATTTTCTTAATATGGGATGGATCTGTAACCACACTACATGAATTTACAGCGAAACTGAACCACAACCAGTTTGAGATGGAATTCACAGGAGAATCTAATGCCGAATCTATATATTTTTTGGATCTCAATATCCATGTCAAGGAAGATCGTCTGGAAACAAGAACATTTCGCAAACCAACAGAAGTGAACTCGATTTTACATGCACAAAGTTGCCATCAACGCTCTACCATCCGCAACATCCCCATAGGAGAATATATACGGGCAAGACGCAACTGTAAAGATGACAACATGTTCAAACAAGAATGTCAACTCCTGAGGAGTCGATTTAAGCAAAGGGGTTACCCCAACAAGTGTTTACAAAAAGCTTTCGAGAAAACAGAGAATTTACGACAAGAGGACACACTGGTCCCTAAAAAGCGCTCAGAAGAGAAACAGATGAAACTCATGTTTGTAACTCAATACAACAAGGATCATCAACAGATCAGAAAAAACATTACAAAAACATTGGTACCTGTTACAACTAGATGACCATCTGAACAAATTCATTGACAGTAGCCCAACTATTATTTTTAAGAAAGCTAATACTCTCAAATCAATGATTTGCCCATCCTTGCTACCAGAGTCACCAAGAAATAATCAAACTACATGCCTAACTAAAATGGACCCTGGCTTTAGGAAATGTGGATATTGTACAATGTGCAAATTTGCTGGAGTTAAGATTAGAAGCGTGGAGGGTCATAATGGAAAAAAGTTTGTGATTAAACACTACATCAATTGTAGATCAAAATATGTGGTTTATGCGATTAATGCATTTGTAAAAAAATGTATATAGGTAGCACTATAAGAGAGCTGCGAATTAGAATCCGGGAACACTTGGCAAAAATTGGGAGTCAAGACACCACTCTACCCCTGGCAGTACATTGGCAGAAGAACCACCAATTAGATGACAAGTCTAATATACGATTTATTGGCTTAAAGCAGGTCAATATGAATAAGATGGGAGGTGATAGAGTCAGGGCATTGCGCCAAGCAGAAGCTAGAATTATTTGTTTTTTCAATGCTACCATGCTTGATTTAAATCTTGATACTGAAATGGCGTCTTTCTTATGATTAATGCAAATGCATCTTCCATCACATACCATGCTATGATTAGACATGACAAGAATCTTGTTTCACCTAATATGGGTTTAGCACTATTACATTATTTATAGTGGCTATGCTATTGCCCTTGTATGTGCAGATAACATAGAGGGGTACTCTAATAATTAATAATATGCTGATCGACGGACAACTCATTCCTTCTTCTGCTCCAGAATAGAAAGTAATTAATTAATCTGTTTGTATCAAACACCTATATGCACTATTTCCGTGAGTATATCCCTTTAAGGCATTGCGTGATTTAACTGAATATTGCTTATTTCTGTTCGCAAACAAATAGTTAGACCAAAAAGTCTAAGGAAAGAATGTACGGCACAGTCCAAACTAACTAACTAGCGCTTAGCTCTGTTTTTGAATAAATAGTGAAACCGATAATTAATGGAACAACTAGTTGAGACACAAAGGCCAGATAACTAATTAATTTAATGAATAGCCTCACGCACATGTTGCCAAGCAACAGGGCGAAGCAACACATCCGGCACTCACTACCTGAATGAATGCGAATAGAGGCACCCGAGCACATTGGTTTCGAAGCTTTACATGCACGTTGTAAAGCAACAGGTCGAGGTGCCGGACACCGCGTCAGGTAGCCATGGGAACTAATAAAATAGTCCCAAGATGGCGACGGCTTAGAACAGTGAAGCCGACGCGTGTGATTTTCGCTACCTGCCAAGTAAGTGATGCTTATAGCTTGCAGCACGAGCCCTTTAGTCATTAATAGGATGACATTGTCAGTAAATGTGGTTTCTTTGTCCTTACAGGACATATTATATTGTGTAGACTGTGAACATTCTTGTATCTCAATGGAGTGACATACCGCACGCTGACTAAAGTGCACGGCACATGAATCGTGTTAAATAAATGCAGCCTAACCGGTAGAAGTAAAATATATTAGCGCTTCACGAGAGGATCATCCTCGTAACATTAATTTGCAGATTCTATAAGACATAGCAGAATTGGTAGACTGTAAACTATTAAGTGCCGTAACGGAGCAATATACCACGCATGCACTCTAGTGCACATTACGAGATAAATTCATAATAATGTAACAGACACGGATATGCAAAGTGTATTATTACAATAGACTTATATAGTGACAATTTGATAATTGATTCATCTGGTCAAGAATAGGATATATACTCTGAAATGTAATGGCCTGGAAAAGAAGCTAATAATGTAATCTAGGGGAATTGCAATAAGAATGTAGTACTACACACAGCACATATTCAATCTTGGAACTGAAAGACAACGTTATACTTTTCTTCTTTTTTGATACACAACAGATAGCAACGTGATATAACCCATTATATTTTCCATGAATAAGAAGTCAATGAGCCCCATTGTGGGTAAGTTTTGGCCTGTAATCGCCATGGTTTATATACTGTAAATAGTAAACAAGTAATAACCGTTCCTAATTTAACATTTGTCTCTTATGTCTCGCATTGTTTGTATGTCCTCCCTCCCCACTACTCTCTGGGTAATTATGCTTTTTAATTTATTTTCAACTTGAACATGTATGATGTAATACATTGTTATGCATATGCTTTTCAGTTTAACATATGAGCCCTAATTTGAAAAAGGCCTTCAGTGGCCGAAACACGTGTAATTAAACAAGGGCAATTTTTTGAAAAAGTTGTAAAATGAGAATAAATATCAATTAAAACTGAAATAAGGCGCTATGTCCTGGACCTTCCTTCATGCTTTTGCATGCCATTTTTACTATTTTTGACGGCTTTATCTGTGGCTTACCATCGGTCCAGTGATCTGAGACAGAAAAAATCTTTAGGAATAGAGAACTGTTGTATTCCAACTAAGTTTGAAGGAGTCGCCCAAGAGACCAGCTGTAACTACAAGCCCAGCTTTTTTGTCCTTACCTTTTGAATGTAACTATTTGGGACTTGGCCAGATTGATGACCAAATCATTAATTTTTGCATATGTCTCTATGTGTCTCTTGTAGCATTCTTTCAAGGTCGATGGGAGCATAATCTAATAGAACTAAATCGTCTGCATATGCAATCCAGTTTAGTCTTTCACCCCCAATTGTTGGATCTGCTAGGTATAAGTTAAAAGGGAGAGAGGCTATTATTCAACCCTGCCATAACCCCCTTTCTGTGTTTATTTCATAGGTCAGGTGCCCCTCCAGATTTAATCTAACTTGGAGTTTCGATTTATCATGAATCGAGACTATTATTGTTAGACGGCACATGGGAATTCCCCAGGTTTTAAGTTTGTTCGACAGGCACTCTCTATTTATAGTGTCAAACACCTGTGGTAAATCTACCCAGGCGCCATACAGGGTGGGTCCCCCCTTTGTCCAACATTTTTCACATGCCATGTTCATGAGCAACCCATTTATCGATGTCCTTATACCCTTTCGGAAACAAAGTTGGTTTTTGGATAGGATTTCTATGCTGTCGACCCACACCTTTATGCTAATTATGCCTAATTGCTCTGAATACATTGAGAGTTTAAATCAAGTCCTTTAGTATCAGACTTGAGAAGATTTTACTATCGACATCCAGGAGGGCAATCAGGCGATAGATGTTAGGAACTGCCTGATCACCCTTCTTATAGCTGGGAATAACGACTGCCCATTTCCATGATTCTGGCATGCTTTCGCATATAAAGAGTTCTATAAACAATCATTCTAGAATGGATGCCCACAGGTCTGAGCCGTGTTTCGTGATTTGATTAGACAGTCCGTTGGGACCAACTGCCCGAGAGGAGGAAGCTCTCTTAATCAATCTGTTATGTCCTCCTTTGTTATAGATACCTGCCAAAGAACTTCTGCATCGATTTCGATTGACTCGTCAGAGGGTTTGTTGTACAAGCTAGTAAAGAAGTTACACCATGTTGGCTCTGGAACAGTATTGCCCTCAATCATGCATTGTTGGGCATACAAATGTTTTACTACAGTCCAAAAGTTTCTGGAATGTTTTTGTTGTAGGGTCTCAAGCATTAGCTCGCCGTCATTCTGTAGGTGCAGCTCTCGATGGCTTCACGACCAGTTTCTACATTTATTTGTTAGGAGTTTGAGTTTTACTGCATATTCTGTCTGGCTATGGCTTCACCATTTAATAAAGCAAATGGCTTTTCTTAGAGCACTTTTCTTTGTGTGCGCTCTTGTCGTCATAGACATGATTGCGTTTTAAACCGACATTTGGTTTCCCTGGTCTTGGCGGATGTAGGTACTGCAGAAAATTAATGTAAGACTTTGGAGAACAGAGTTCTTGTATTTCTATGTCGCTTGCCAAATCCCAAGAATGTTTTTCTGATTCAAAACAGCGCCGTTTTTCCTAAACGTCATGATTTGTTTTCTGCCTTGACTGACAGCAATTTCCGATGTGTACATATTTATTTGTGTGTTCTGTGGAAATGCAAATGTTGCTACTAGCATGTTGTGATCACTGACTGACTGGTGAAGGACTTGAAAGCGGGTGCATTTGGAAAATAGCATATCTGATAGAAACATGTATTCAATAATGGACTCCATGTTTCCCTGCTTCGAGGTGAGTTTCGGAGGGATATCACCCTCTATGTTCCCATTTGCATAAGTGCCCAATCATTCATGGATAGGGACCACAATCTGCCTTTCCTGTTGACTAGAGTTGTTTTGCATTTTAAACTGATATAATTGCTCTGAATACATTGAGAGTTTAAATCACCAGCAATCAGCAGTGTAAACTGCCATTGCATGTTCTCAATAGTGAGAATGACTGACATTAAGGATTGTAAGAAAATAGTTTGAGTCGTCAACACTGTATTCCAATATACACACATTATTGCTAAATGACTACGGCAATGGTGTTTTCAATTGGTATACCAATAGCCAGGATGCCAGTAAAGTCGTCACTAATGAGGAAGGATCTTGGAATGGTGGAATTACGAACTGCAATCAGGATGCCCTTCGAAGGGTGGCCACTATTGTCATTACGTGCGAGTTGACTGTAAGTTGAGGAGTAATCTACTCCTAAATGATTCATCAACAATGTTTCCTGGAACAAGACAAAGTCAAAATTGTCAAAGATTGAGGTCCACGTTTGTTTTTTTTAAACGAGCTGGAGCCACGTGTGTAAGCATACCGCATTTATACCATCTTGGGGTAGAGAGAGACAATCGCCAATCCCAACTTCACTAAGACCTGCGTGATGATTTCCGGCAGAAGGGGACAGATCTTTGTTTGTAGGGCAGACTATCCCTCTACTTTTTCAGCCTTTTCATCCTGGCTGGACCCGCTACTTTTGGACCAGTTGGTCTGTCTCCAGTTCGACTTTTTTGTCTGGCTAAAGTGTGTGTCATGTACACCACTATGGTCAAGTTCAGGCAATAATTCCATGACCATGATGCTGATCTTGTTTAGGTTACAGCTAGCAGCTATCAGCGCTCTTGCACCCACCCACGATTTGAGTCCCAATTCTACAATATGCACATGTTTTATATATGGTAAGCGTACATATTCTATTCTAGGTCTTCAAAAATATAATGACTATATTTCTTCACAGATAGATATAAGAGTACTTCTGTTCAGGGCCTGACGGGTCCTTCCATTCATGGGGCCTGTGATCCAAATTCTTGGGATGGCAAAGGGATTGTTCCTATCTGTGTTTGTGGTATGATTGTCTTCACATTCTATGATCGCCGTCCGAGAATCCTTTGCTTGCTCTAAGGAGACAGTTTCTTTAACTTTAGCTATGGTCAACTGTCCTGTCGTCTTGTGGCCATGCACTGAAGAGTTTTGCTCACTTTTCAGCTGGAGGCTGTTGTGGTGGAGTTAGGATGATATTGGCTTCATGAAGAGTTTCTGTGATATTTTTCCTTTTATTTTATAAAATTTGGTGCCAGTTTCAGCATGGGAAGGTCTCCAACTTTGTCCTTTCTGCCTGAGCTGGCAATTTGCTCATAGGGCTTGGCTCATAACTGATTGTCATTTACAGCTAGTAATTCATGATGGTCTGTTTGCACTGCTTGATGAACTGCCTTTTGTGTTTGGTGTCCTGTGGTACCCACATTGTTATGGGGATATCTTGTAGCAGGTTTCTATATGCCACTATCAGAGGCTTCTTTGGAGGGTAGCGATATTTTGCTGATGAAAAACATATTTTTTCATTCTTGTGTTTTTCTTTTTTCTTGGGAGTTTTGCATTTGCGATATTGCCCAAGGGGTCAATGACAAGGCCAAACTCTCAGAGGATTGCTTCACGGGAGGGACCATGTTACCATGAATTCCCCTGTTCGTTTTCTTCTTTCTTTTTTGAGATAGAGTCTGCTCCTGTTTGGATATAGAAGATGTTTGTGGGTGACAGATTTCTTCTGTGTTTTTAGCTGGAGGCACCTTGCGATTGAGCTGATTTGTAGGCACAGTGCCAAGATTGTCTCTTATTTGGGAAAGCCTCATAAACTCCTCGAGTACCGATTCTGCCAATGGGGTATCATCCAAGTCACAGTATATGACGCCTTCTGTCACTGGTCCATAATTGTCCACTTCTGGTAAGGGTGAAATGAGTTTGTCTTCTAGAGCGAATAATCTCCCTTCTAGTAGTGCTATGTGCTGGCACATTGATGTTACCGTTTCGTGCATTTCTCCAATGCTCTTAGTTTGTTTAATTGCCTCTGCTTTTAGGTTTTTTAGGGCTTCTATTATTTTTAGATTTAGGGTTGTCTGAATGTTGTCCACAGCTAGTTTACATTGAACCATTTCTAAGGTCATCTCCATCAAGGCACTGGAGTGCGCCTGGACATCATCTTTCACTGGCTCAAATACATTAACCAGAGAATTTAGAACAAAACTCAAGGCAGACAATGTATTGCTGGAAATCTTGTCTGCTTCCAAAGATTCTGATTTTTGAGTCTGAAGTAGGTTTGAATGTTTTACGGTGTGTCTTGGTTTTCCTGTATCAGGGACTGCATTCTTATGTATCCCCACTTCATGTGAGCATTCAGTTCTGTTTTCTAGAGGCACTGCAGTGATGCGTGAGGTGTATAAACTATAAACAGTTCCACGAAGTTCCGTTCTCCCCCTTCTTCTTCCCTCTGAAGTTATTGGGATGTTTGTGTCTGTCACCAGATTCGCTATCGTTGCTTTGTCAAGGACTCTGCGAGTTGTGTCCCCCAGACTTAGGCTTCTCCTTCTTGGGAAGTAGTCGTCGATTTTTGCCTTCAAGGCGGCAGCTGTGAAGGGTCATTCCGAATAGTGAACAGGTATTAATTCTGCTTCTGTGATGACACTGACTGAAAGGGAAGTATCCTCTGACATCTGCATAGTGCGATCTTGAAATTTGATATTTTCTGAGCTCGCAATGTATCTGAGCGCCAGAATTTACCCATGATTGATTTGCTTAAAATATCCAATTTGCTGGGGTTTGTAGGGGTCTGATCCCAGCTTTGCTCAAGGGAGGAGTGATCCAGTTCTGGAGCCCACACATAATCTTGTGGTGAGCCACTACGTAGATTGTATGAATAAGGCATGTCGGGAGATGTATACACTTGTCTTCGTTTAGCTTATGCTTTCTGACTGTCTCTATTGATTTTAAAGAAGCACCCTGGGACGGCTCAAAGGCTCACAAGGACACAGTCACCAACCCAAGATAAGTCAGAGAAACAGGAATAGGGCAGCACACACACGGGCACACTCAAGGCGGTTATTTAAATAGTAAAGGTATCAATCCGTGCGGAGACTGTGAGGGTAGATCACGTATGAGACAGGTCACTCGTGCAAGTCGGTATTGACAAGCACAATCTCAAGGGTGTTTGTTGCTCTGAGTGGATATAAGATGGCATTGCTCCACTCCTGCTCCGGACACAGGCTGGTTCTTAAGTGCAGTGAATGCAGTGAATCTGAAAGTTCCCACAAAGGAATGTCCTCACACTATGTTAAGTGATAACACAGCTTCTTAATATAAAATAAGATTCAGGAATAACATTTTGTACTTGAAAATACTTATTCAAAGAATGGTAAATATGCACAATTTTAGTGCTATCACAAAATACTTAAATTCAGTAATAGATGCACTAACTGCAGACCGTTTTAAACAGGCATGTGAATTCTTAAGTGAGGTGTATCAGCACAGAATAGGTAAGAAAGGCAGGTTAGTTGTGAACAGTGGCAGAATGCTTTATTTAGACTAGATATACAATTCTGTGTGAAGATCCCCCCACCTGGTCATACTGTAATGGAAAATTTAGGGAGTAATTTATCTTTTACAACTCAATCCAATAATGTTCAATAACGTTCTGCTTTCTTTAAAAGGTTCTACCATCCCAAAGTACCTGAGTGGCCACATGAGAACAGGATCCAAGAAATCTCTGTAGCCCCTGGACGACTCCTGAGTATAAACATGCTCTTCCTCATCACAGTACCTTTGGGGCCTTGCAGACGAAGTGGCAGAGTTTCTTGATTTCACTTAATGATTCCTTACGAGGATAGATGTAGGAGCCACTGGATGCTGGCTCCATGAGAAAAATGGAATTAAAGTCTTTCTGAAGTGCAGCACTTTTATTGTTCGCGGTCCTCTCCTTTGGTGGAGTCCTTGGAAGATAAAACTTGCTGTGGGATCCTTAAAGGCTTGGCAGATGAGAGTAAGACACCTGGTACCCTTCAATGACTTCTGATGGTAACGGATGCATAGGTCACTTTTGGTGTCAGGCTTTGGATTTAAAATATTGTCTAACATTTGGTTCTTCGGTGCTGTAGCCACATCACTGATGCCTGGATGGCTTCTGGTGACCTGGACTTGACCACTGGAGAGGACCTCAAACCCTCACCAAGTCTGGACCCTCAGGATGTCTTTCGTTTGCTTCTGGTGGTGGGAAACCCACCAGCGGACCTTCCTCGGCACTCAGCAACTTTGGACTCTCAGGCGGGAATAAGTGGTCAGTGATGAAGGTAATGGTATGTCCTTTTAAATGTTCTTAGGCAGTTTAGAACTTTTACAGCTCTGGGTGTCCAGCATGTGGGATGTTTTTACCCATGCATCCTAGCCCTACCTCAAAAACTGGGCAGTACTGGCATTGAAAACATCATGATGGCCAGAGCTTCCCAGAAAATGCCCAGGGAAATGCATGAAGAATAGGCTGCCACCCATTTTTGCCGATGTTATGGGCACAGAAGGGTACTGCCTAAAACCACCATTGGACTACCCACACAGTAGCCTGAAACCATCGGGAATGGCAATGCTGATTGCCAAAAGCAACCTAGAACTGTGGGGAATTCATTTCTTAAATCCCAAAAATGGTTGCATTACCAGTACTCACCACTATCAGAAAGCCGGCGTTTTAAAACAACACCAGCCATTTGTGTAAAACTGAATAAATGAACCCAAAGCAGGCCAAAGAAAGACTTACTAAGAGGTGGATACAATGTAAAGTTATATTCTGAAGTGACTTGAAGGTTTATAACAAGACTGGCTGAGCTCTGCAGGTCTGCAGCTGCTTAAACTGAAACTGGATTTAAAATTGCCAAAAATCGAAATGTGTAAATAAACTGAGGGACAGACTTGTGACTGCCACATAGTTTGTCACTGTTAAAATGTCATAGTTTTGAACTTAGAATCAGCATTCTAGCTGCATATGGAAAAATTGTCTTGACTTAAACTGGGGAACAAAAAGTGACATTTTATCTGAAACCTGGCTTAATGAAACTGAATTCTGCCCACCAGCTACCCCCGACAGGAGTTGAGACTTGCACAACAGCTGTGTTCCCAGGCCTAGCTGCCTTTTGCTGTTCCCACCAAAAGGGATATGACACTTCTCTGATTGAATTACCTGGGCTCTGCAGGAAATTGAACAAAGCCCTGTCCTGACTCAGGCAAATGTTTTATTATGGGGGTCGTAAAAGTGGCTTCCTCCTGGAAGGAAAGGGGAGGAGCACTGCCTGTGAGAGCAAGCTGGCTTGGCAGAACTGGAAAAACCAGAAATTCAACCTTGTGCTGGGGGAAACCACACCCCTTTGGGGCCAGAACATAAATCTAAAAAGATGGATCATTCATAGAGCGGACTTGTGAAAATTTTATAAGTGATATCATTATTCATGTGATTTTTCTGTGCACATTTGAAGACGTGGTAGGACCCGGTGGTATGTTCAGGGGGGTTTTAGCGGAAAAGAGGATATTACTCTAAATGTATGTATGTTAAAAATCTGACACTCCACCACCTAATGCCCACACACCATGGGCACATCTGTGTAAATGCGGGGAAAAATCCAATATTGGTAACCTGACTAAAAAGTGAAATATGTTGCCATTTTTGAACCCAAGCTCCTAGGAAGAGCAGATTTGGGACAGAGACTACCTCATGTGATAGGTAATATGTACATGCAATGACAAACCACTATGTATTTGAGAAATGTGCATTTTGAATCAAATATAGATTTGTGGGCAAACTGACCAGGGGAGGATCCTCTGACCCATAAAACCTACAGCATCACTCTGACTCACAGTTCCTTCCCCAATCATGGGAGAGGGGAGAATTGGGCCAATGACAAGTTGAAAGAGGGGCTGGCTAGTGATGCTGCACACACACCCACTTTCAAAACACATAAAAGCAGACAGTCAGGACAGATAGAGACATTCAATTCCATTTGCTGCGGAGCATGCTGATCGACGACTTCACATCCAGAGATCCAGACTTCAAATCCATCAATCTCCAGAACCTGTAGCAGTACCTAGAAAGCAGAGCAGTATCCAGAATCCAGAGAGGCTAGACCAGCAGAGCAGAGCTGACCCAGACCGCTGTTAGCAGAACCAGAGTGCTGACCCAGATTACTGTGAAGAGACCCAGACCAGACCGGAGTCCAGTCCAAAACCTGACCAGATCCGTGGCGAGGCCTAATTCAAAAATATATTGTGAGTACCTAGCAGAACTGTGCAGAACCAATCTCTTAGTTAAAATAATATAATTCAATCTATTTTAATCTAACCAGAACTGCCTCCTAACTGTCACCTGTCATTTGCAAAGCTGTCACCTGTCATTTTCTATCTGCAAGCTGTAACCTGTCGCTTTGAACTTTTAAAATTTCAAATCCAAAAAACTACCTTTATTTAATCATCCGTATCTCTGGAACCGTTTGGAACTTGGTTTAACTTTCCCCTGAAAGCTTATGAGCTTACCTTTCCAACAAGCCTAGAACCGACTTCCTACTCTTTATACTTTCTCTGTAATCACGATTCTCGCACTTGCGATTTTTACCGCGATTTGCGATTTGGTTAAAAATCCAGCCACGTGTGAAAACAGCAGCTTCCTTGCTTTCCTTGCTAAAAATTCGTTTGCCTCTTAAGAACCATCCCTGAATCATTGCTAGAGTGAGCCTGGACTAATATTAACTAGATACCACTCACCCTGAACCTCTAGAGGGAATTAAAAGCATTTTAGCATATTTTTCACTTCATTGCCAGCACATATAAAAGCATTTTAGCATATTTTTCACTTCATTGCCAGCACATATAAAAGCATTTTGGGCCTGTGTTTCAAACTTCTGTAGTCTAAGCTTGCTGGGGTGAACTGAATTACATTTGATTGCATTTCTGAGAACTGTGTGCTTTCCTTCCATTTCCTTGCATTGCATAAAGGGGGGAGTGGATTGCCAGAGAAAAGTGATTACATTGTTTTGTTGAAATCATATTGAGTATTTCTGTACTGCAATTTCATTCCACCCTGCATCCATTTGAAACCATAAAAGTATTGTTGCTATCTTATCCATCCTATAACCACTCATCATTGATTATAAAGAAGTGTGCTAGTGACGGACTATCCATTATTGATTACTGCTCAGATTAAGTGTGATATTCAATTATTAATTTATTATAAAGTGTGATATATATATCTATTGTTTAAATTATCAAATAAACCCTTTAAACTTGCAAAACAGAACTACTTCTTGGCTCAGTGGGGCCAGGGGGATTCCAAGAGAGGGGTGTTATATAGGGGTAGTCATCCAGAACGCATGAACTGGACGTAAAGATATATCAATAAGGGTTTCCATTCAGTATCCCAGACTAGGCATTGACTTAGCTGTAGTGTTGAATTGAATCCTCTTACAAGCAGCACTATGCCAGGGTACTCCCTTTTTTGGGAGGAAGACAGCAATGTCTTTCAACAGTCACAAAATGCACCTCCATACCCTGTGTAGAGGAGCAGTTGGACGCACTTTCCATAACGCCTGCCCCCTCACTGCTATCATATTGGAACAGCAAGAGAAGAGCCCTATATGGGACTCCATGTGTTATGCCTATACCGCATTGAGTGTATGAGAGATGATATGCTCTCAGCGAACCATAGCAAATGTATCCTTGCACTGAAAGAGTGGAAGGATATTGGGCCTCATTCCGAGTTGGGCAACCACACGTCCTTTGCGGGTCCTGCTAAGGGACTAGGGCGCTAATAACGGGCCCGCTATTAGCGCCTTCCCCATTCCCATTGAGCCCTATGGGGGCTCAAATGGGAATGGGGAATAGTTGGTTGAATGGAGACTTACCGGGTCCGCACAGGTCGGAATATCCCGGTAAGTCCCCATTCAACCAGACCGGACCCGGACCCGGACTCGGGGCCGGTTTTGGAGGCAGCCATGGTGCCAATAGCACCATGGCTGCCTCCAAAAGGGGAATGAGGCCCATTGAGTGCAAATATGTCTGCATGCGCCATTGGTTATAAAGAATTGGGTGGACCCTGTTTTTTATATAGGGGAGAGCCTTCAGGGGTCAAGAACATGAAAAAAGAGCACAAAGAAGGCAATTACCCTGTCTCTTGACTTCGAGATCTTAAGGTTAGTGTTACTTTACGAGTCTATGGGGGTCATTACACATATGGGGCAATCTGCAATACAATGTTGCATAGCCCAATCTGCTGCCAATTTGTCCGCTATAATCAATATTATACATATTTAGAGGTAGTTTGAGGCATGCCTTACAGACAAGAGACAGCCAATGGTGTACTTACCTATATGTATCATATAAGTAGTTATGTTTCCCTAACCAATCCCTCCCATCAATAAGTTTTACAGTTTGCCACAGAGAATGACATCATAGATGATGCATATTGGGGTATAAGACCTCTGTGTAATCAAGTTTGTGTGTGAGCGTGCATGCATCAGTCTGATGTCTGCCAGTTTACCCAGCTTTATTACATTGACAATAAAGTTGTTCTTTGCCATATTCTTTGAGTCTGTCTGGTTATTTGGTCTGAGATCTTTATTGGTAATTCCATCTAGCACAGGAGATGCTTCAAGGTGCTACAGCACACCTGGGTGATACCAATGGACTTATCCAACTCGAGATGTTCAATCACTCCTCTTCAGGACTCACGTACACCCCATCTCTGGACGGCAGGCCCAAAGGACTGGCTTCCAGGTTACTTTTGATGAAGAGTAGCAGTTTGCACAATAACCCTCATAGCTCGGGGAGAGGTCTTCTTTTCAGGTCCTCTCTGGATCAGTCCTGGCACGGCAGCTTTTGTATTACACGAAGAAAATACGGCAGAAGACTTCTCCTCCAGCTTGGCTTCAAGGAAAAGCCTCTTCTTGCTTCAGCTTGGTAAGTGAGAGGTCCCCAGATATACACAGCGGTTCCCCATTCACTCTGGCTGAGCAGCCTCAGTCAGCCAATCACAAAGAAGTGCATTTATGCAGGCATGGTATAACAAAGAATATGAATTGGGGTAATGTGACAAATCAACTTCCGGGGCACCAGTGGTTCAGGGATGAATATTGGTTTCTAAACCATCAGTCAGCTCTACACCTCTAGTACACCAGAAGGGATCCAAACAGATTGGAACACAAGTCAATTATAAACCTCCTTGTCCAATTTTTGGACAGCGTGAATGGAACAGCAGGCTTATCTCTGCAAGGTCGTGGATCGTTAGTTAGTTGCAACACAGCGACAATACACAATAATAACAGGGACTGTTTAGTCAAGGTTATTTAAAATATCTACTTTATTATTACTATAACAGTCAGTTTTAACACACTACAAAATATAACTCACCCTGTAAAGGAACACAGAGGACAGTCAGGAAAGGGAAGCACTCTATATACTGACAGGAGGGTAGTTGATTAAGTAATCAGTCTTACTGTTATTTGGTGTCAGCACCAAGGGACAAAGGGTTGTGACTGTCTCTAGGGTTCTTCCGAGAAGGACCAGGGGGGTAGAACCACAATGGATCTGGTGCTCAAGATGTTCTTGAAGCTCGACAGCGTCAAGGCAGTTCCAGCGGGCTCGGCAGCTCCTAGGACAGAGTTCGAGGCATGAGACAGCTGTGGGTCTCAGGCAGCATTCAGTTCGGCAAGCAAGGCTGGACGGACAGCTGCAGGATGGCCGGTGTGGTCGCTCAGCCAATAATCACTGTCTCTGTGGTGGTTGGTGGCTCTGGAGCACTGGTCGAGACGGCTCGGATGGGTCTGGTGACTGCAGCGTCACAACAGTCAGTTGGTCAGCTGGATGCAGTTCAAGATCTTGACTGTTTCGAAAATGTCCTTAAAAGATGGACTCTGGTTGATGCTTGAGTGGTACTCCTCCTAGTTTCTTCGCAGGGACTGTGTCGTCCTTTCAAGGCGGATAGCCCAAAACTCAGGAGAGTGTTTGCAGGAAACTGCCTTGTCCTTAGTTCAGATACCCTCTGGCACTACCCACCTAGGAAGCTTGCTGGCAAAACCTAGCAGGGCCCACTGTGTGCTGGCTGGGTGCCGGTTCTGGAGCTGCTGGACAGGTCCTCTGAGTCTGGTATCTCCCTCTGTTCCCTGGGAGATGTTTAGGGGAGGGATATTGCTTCCCTCTTGGAACTCCTGGCCTTCCTTCCCTGGCGAAGATGTTAGGTAGACTGTACCTTCAGCTGAGGTCCAAATGAGTCCTTCTTCTTACTCTACTCAAAGTCGTCGGATGATCTGCTAAGTGAGGGGTTCAGCCCTCTTTTAAAGTAAAATGGGCCCCAGCGATTGGTGCAGGTAAAGCTTACCTTAATGAACCAATCCTTGGTCCCCACCAACAATCTTCTGTAATGAATGAGGTCAGGACCACAGTGCTCTACAACAGGAAGAGGAAAGGGGTGACAACATATACCTTAGTCCCATCCATCTTCCTGTCTGTTGTAGATCAATGTGTCTCTTTGGTTAACTGAGCTGTCTGTGACTCTTGATTAAAGCGCAGGTGTCCCTTGATGTATGTGGTGAGAGCAGACTTCCTATCTCTCCCAAATCACATACTTCTTCCCTCTGAAAGCCATTCCTCTGCAGGGGTACTTATGGTAACTGATGGACCCAGACATGAGACATGCCATTCACTGCCTTTCATACAGAACAGTGGGAGCTAGCTTGAAGTGACACATTGCATACCAAAGTGGTTTTAGTACCACGTTTCCCGATGTCTGTTCTGGCAACCAAGCCTCTTTTCTCCAGGCTTGCCTTAATTATTCCTCATTAGTATGCACTGCCACCAGCCAGATTAGACAAAGCTAAAGCAGATCCATGGGGCCTTTCATATTTAAATTAGGCTGCCCACTGCTGGAGGAAGGTGTGCCTTCCCCCTTCTTGAGATGCTGTGATGTACCTGTGGCTGTCACATTCTAGCTGAATATGACAGGGGAAAACGCCGCTTGTAGGCTGTGTCTTCGTGGAGTACACATGACTATGAGTTTCATGTGGTGAGCAGCTGAAACATGTGTGGAATGGCCTCACACATTTCTCTGAGGTTGATCTCCTATCATTCATTTTCATTATTAAAAAATTAAAAGGCTCAGGCGATGTGGATGGTCGAATTCCTCACGCCCAGCATTTCAGCACACTACACTGCATTCATGTGAGTTTCAGTCAGGGCTGTCTCAGTCATTGTGTCACACACATAGAAACCAGACACCCATAACACAGAATGTGCGTTCACTTCAGACTCCATTCATACAAGTCACACCCATAGGGTGTACCCGCAACACACCGTATCTGGGAAGGCTCCAATAAGTATGGCAGGAGGCAGCCCGAGAACCATTTATGGTATTTCCACCCAACAGCCATTTAGGGGAAAGGAACAGCGTCAAGGCTCCCAGGACTTTGGGGAACAAGATAAAAGGCAATAGAAACCAAGAGGCCACAGGGGCCATCTTGCCTTCTATCAGGAATCCATTGATTCCTATGGATAGGCCTCAGTGTCCTAAAATTGAGGACACTCAGAGCCACTGCCAAGTCAGCATGTTTCTGCCACCAGCCCATACCCTGCTCTGTGGCCAGCACACAGGTGGCCAAAGACACACATAAGGGGTACAAAGGTGTAGCGACAACCCTGGCTACCATAAGGGTATTCCATGGGTGTTGTTCACCAAAAGGAAACATGAAGAGCTGCATTGCCAGAGGTCCAGGCTGGACGTCAGTGGCAGAAAACATAGTGAAAACACACACAGAGAAGTGGTAGAAGTGGTAGGACAAGGACTAGGAAGACTACCCTCCATAAGGCATTTCCAGCATCACAACCATCTTCAGAGACCAAGTTCTATAAAAGAATAATCAAATACATCTTGTGAGTGATTTGTTGCACGAGATATTCCTGCAAAATCCACTTCCCGGGAGGGCGGGCAGGAGCCCTTCTCTTATCCAGATCGCCAGCTTCAGGAGAAGCACAGACATATGAGTTGCTTCGCTATCTAAGAAATCGGGTAAGGCGAAGTGCACTGTTCCAGCATCACTACACACAGCCTTTCATCAGCCCGCATCAATTCCTGCACATGTTTGGTATCTGCTATTACCTTTCCGCTCGCATGACGAGTGATTACACGTGTTACTCTAGTAAAATGGCCACCACCCCGAGTTGATGACCTGTGCTCTATTGGCTGCTGCATCATTCATACAGTGTCCGGCATGACCAGAGGTGCTAGCCGGCCCGCCCACACAAGGCCTGACACAAAACGCCCTCGCTTGTCTGTGCCTGTCTGGGCCATGGGGCCTGGCACTCTGCCCTTTGATCGTGATCTCTCTGCACCTGCCTGCCATACCTAATAGTAAGCCAAATCTCTCGGTCCACTTCTTTTTGGCAGCATTCTCACTTCCACAAACACAGTGTGCCTTCTCACTACTCACAGTACCACCCTATGTTCCCCAAGGGTGCCCCCCGCATACCAAGTGTTGTGCTACAGTAGCTCCTCGATAATGATTGTAATGACACTGCATCTTTCAACCTGAGCCGATACACAGCTGCGTCCCAGATCACCCTAGGCACTCCTATTCAGGCTTACGCCCGCCATCAACATTCGGCCTTGCCCCGCTTTTCATTCCGGCCCAGCCAACTGCTATTTCTTGTACATGTGCTAAGACCCTTTGCCACCATACTACCTAAAAGAAACAGTACGAACAATACTGCTAGATTCCCATCTATACAGACACACATGGATAAGCAAACTCTAGCTACGACACCTTTAACTCCAACCCTAACTCCTACTCACCTCTACCAAAAGATACGCCAGAGTCAAAATAAGCATACAAAAAGACTTGCAAGTCATCCTATTCCCAACAACACCCTAACTCTTACTGGATCCCTTATCAATGCCAGATCCATGGTAGCACATGCAATTGAAATTGCTGACATACTGAACAACAGTAGCATTGACTTCCTTGCCTTAACAGAAACCTGGCTCCATGAGGCAGCAGGACCCTCACTGATGTTAGCCATACCCGACAACTACCAGATCCACAGAGTAGACAGACCTAATGCTAAAGGCGGTGGCCTAGCAATCATCGCGAAAACCACCTTGCCTATCCGACTCACCACCTCACACCCCTGCGCTTCCTGCGAAGTACTTTCAGCAAAAATGCAACTCTCCAATAACCGCACTCTAGCCATTCACCTGATCTACAGGCCCCCAGGTCCCCTGGGAACCTTTGAAGATGACCTTACTACCCTCATAGCGAACAATACCCAAAAACACTCGCAAACGCTGCTGATAGGCGACTTCAACATCGGCTTCAATGAACCAGGCAATAAAAATGCCCTTTCTATAACAGCTATCCTAAATGACCAAGGCCTTACCCAAAAAATTCTCTCCCCCACACATGCTAAAGGCAGAACCCTTGACTGGGTCTCAGAACTCAACTGTAACATAGTCATCACCTCCATCACCCCCCAACTATGGACTGACCACTTTCTAATAAATTTCACTGCCACACTTGACCTCCCCAGCCCCAAGACTATCAAAATGATACCACCACTCCCCACCAGAAGTAAAAAAGATATTACTACAGAAAAACTTATCCCCCTCCTCCTGCCCACTATTAACGGTCTGAAGGACAACACTGACCCAGATACACTAGTAGACACCTTTAACAAAGCCATGTCTCACGCACTAGACACCATTGCACCTGCAAAACTACGCAAAGCTAAGCAAGAAGCCCACCTCAACGCCTGGTTCACCCCCCACCTTAAGGACCTTAGAAAGCAGAAACGAAAACTCCAAACCATCTGGCGTAATTCGCCCACTAACGACAACAAAGCCAAGCTAACCCAAGCTACAAAACACTACAAGTCTGAAATCATCAACACCAAAAAAAACGTATTCAATGACAGAATTACCAATGCCAAATCGAATACCAAGGAACTATTTGCCATCCTCTGGGAAATGGAATCCCCTATCCAACCATCTGACACGGTCCCAAAGGACAAGATATGGTGCACTAATATACAGAATGCCCTATCAAACAAAATCTCCAGCCTCCAACTTAAAATAATGAACAAAAAAGACGCCCTCTCTCTTACTGATCAACAACTGCCTCCAGTAACTGAACCTACCACTATCCCCCCTTTTAGCTTTAAACCGATCTCCATCATCGACACTGAAAAGGCCATCCTCTCACTGAAGCCCTCTTACTGTAAGGGCGACAGCTGCCCAGCTCAAATAATAAAGGACGCTGCCAGAGACTTAGCCCCTTTCATCTCAAAGCTTATTAACTCATCCTTCAAATCTAACACAGTGCCAGCCAACTTAAAAGAATCCTGGGTCCTCCCCCTTCTCAAAAAACAAACCCTCGATCCTTCTATCCCGACTAACTATAGGCCCATCACCACGGTGCCCTTCCTACTAAAAATTATCGACAGAGTAGCCTATCTCCAAATTCAAGAGTACCTAGAAGCTAATCATCTACTAGGCTCGCGCCAATCGGGCTTCCGCCCTCTCCATGGCACGGAAACTGCCCTGATAGATCTCAAAACCAAAATTGAGGAATTTAAGGATAATGGGAAAACAGCGTTGCTACTCTTACTGGACTTGTCAGCAGCTTTTGATCTGGTGGACCATGCAGTCCTATGCAGCCACCTCAAGCTGGCTGCCAACTTCACAGGAGATGCTATAGCATGGGTCCAATCCTTTCTAGCCAACCGGACTATGAGAGTGTTCTCCTCCACCACCTGTGCTGACCCCATCCAAATCACATGTGGAGTCCCACAGGGTTCCTGTGTCTCACCCACTATGTACAATATCTTCACCAAGCCATTGTTCGACAAGTTGGACAGTCTGGGCGTCACCTACACTAACTACGCAGATGACACCCAGATCCTCATACCCCTTTCGGGCAACTACGAAGTGGACCTGGCTCTGGTGAAGAAAATTTACATCCTCATTCAAGCATGGATGGCCACACATGGCCTCTGCCTGAACGACGATAAAACTGAAATCCTGCTCCTCGGTTCAGACCACAAACTATCCAAACTCACCCCGGACTACACCTCATTTAACATTGATAACAATACTATTAAGGTTATGCGCGAGGTCAAAACGCTGGGTTTTTACCTTGACTCAGCTCTCACCCTCAAAAAGCAAGTGAATTCCCTCGCCTCCTCAACCACCTACACGTGTAAACTCATCCGTGCCGCCAGACCCTTCCTGTCCAGTGCCAGCTGCCTCACCTTGGCCAATGCCCTTGTCATGTCCAGACTCGACTATTGCAACGCCTTATACTCAGGTGCCAACAAGTCGGTCACTGACAAACTCCAGAGATTGCAAAATAACGCTCTTAGAGCAGCTCTGAACATCCCACGCAGAGAACATATCTCCAAGCACCGGATTGAAGCCCATTGGCTAAAGATAAAGGACAGAATCCTACTTAAAACTATTTCCCTCACTTCTAAATGCCTCAACAATCAAGCACCCCCCTACCTAGCGGAAAGAATCAACTGGAGACCCTCTAACCGACTGACGAGATCTGCCAACACCTTCCTACTGGAAGTCCCCAGATTCAAACTTACCACAGCGGGCGGTGCAAGCTTCCCAGTTAGAGCTGCACAATCATGGAACACACTCCCACCCGACCTTAGATGCCCTTTACCCTACACAAGATTCAGATCCTACGCTCTCAAATGGCTGCACAACAACGACATGCAACGTCCCTCACCCTAGTGGAAACGGCACAACCTGTTATAATGCTGCTCTTTTGCGTTTAAACTTGATATTTTATATGCATTGTATCACCTACTGTAACCAACCATTGTTTTTCTGTAATAGCCTGTGTCAGGCATTGTAACTAAGTTTCGAGTCCTCTTGTACTGCTGCGCCCAGATGCCCATGGGCTCGGAGCGCATTACCAAATAAATAAACAAACAAACAAACAAACTAAGGTTTAGACTCTGCCCATTGGCGCTGTGACTGTCCTCTATTACGGTGATTGCCCAATGCTACTGTGATTGCTTATTGTCACTGCGACTGCCCACGGTTACTGTGACTGTCTACCGTTAAATAGGACTCTATACTATCAATTTCCTCTGCATGAGTGTCCACTATTAGTGTGATTGCCCACTGCTACTGTTGCCTGTTGTTATTGCAATTGCCCACTGGTACTGTTGCCCATTGTCATTGCGACTGCCCACTGCTACTGTTATCCATTGTTATCGCAATTGCCCACGGTTACTTTGACTGTCTACCATTAACGTGACTGCATACTATCAATTTCACAGCACGAGTGTTCACTATTAGTGTGATTGCCCATTGCTACTGTTGGCCGTTGTATCGCGATTGCCCACTGCTACTGTTGGCCGTTGTTATCGCGATTGCCCACTGCTACTGTTGCCCATTGTTATTGCGATTGCCCACTGTGACTGTTGTCCATTGTCATTGCGATTGCCCACTGCCACTGTTATCCATTGTCATTGCGATTGCCTACGATTACTGTGGTTGTCTACGATTATTGTGACCGCATACCATTAATTTGACCACAAAAGTGTCTACCACGACCCTCTGCCACGTTACTACCCAAATGTAGACTCTGCCTATTTGTTGCCGGTACTGTGATTGTCCAATATCATTGTGACTGCCCACTGTTACTGTGATTGCCCTTGGTTATTGCTATTGCCCACTGCTACTCTGGTTGTCCTTATACTGACCACCCATTGACCATGCCTCCCCAGTCTCTTAGGTAACCTAAGACCTATATGCAGGCATCTCGCCTGCCCACACGTTTGAACACACACACATCACCACTCTAACCTGGAACCTGACCCTGGCCATAGTGTCTGCCCTTTTCACCTACTGCAATTTAGCTCCGCTAACACCACTGAACGCTAACTTAACCTTCCTCACCCACTCTCCTCTTCTAGAGTGGAGCACCACCACCACTTTTTACCAGCTATTCGCCCCCCCTATCAACATTTCCCCCCTAGGTTCCCCACTCCCTCAAATGGCATCCCGGTCCACACAGCCTTCAGGCTCGCCAGACTCAGGTCTTGCACCATACCTCTACAACACTACAGCCTCCCCACACCCTCAGCTTTGAAGAATCTCAGGCTGAGCACTCCACCCCTACACCTCCTACCACACCAGAGCCAATCACACGTTCTCCCTGTTGGACTCGCCACCCTCTCGCCTTCGCTAATAACTCCACCCCCACGCTCTTAAATTGCACTACAAAACCTGCTAAACTGCCCCCCTTGGTACCTCCCACCCTATCAGTGAAGCCTCTCACCCCACTAAGAAAGGCACACCACCATCCCCCTTAAATGTGCACTCTTAAATGTACGCTCCCTCCCGCTCATGCTCTGGAAATCCACAACCTCCTAACCATTCATGACCTTGACTTACTTGCCATCATGGAAACGTGGCTGCACGAGGCGTCTGGGCCGGCCATTGCCCTAGCCCTACCACCTGCATATGCCATCCTCCGACAAGAAAGACTACTTCTGAAAGAGGAGGAGTAGCTCTCCATTAGGCTTAGCAATCTCCTGTGAGATGGCAACTCCGACATCATTTCTGCCAAACTATCTATGTCCCCCAACTGCACCATAAATATACATATTATCTACCGGCCCCCTGGCCTATCATTAGACTTCCAAGGACACCTCCTCCACTTACTAGATGAAAACCTTAAAAGCTCCACTAAAACCATTCTTCTCTGTGATCTTAACCTAGGTCTTACCGATCCTAAAGATAAAGCCACCTCAGCCCTAGCTAAAGAAGGATCTGGGATTCACACAAAAAGTCACCAGCCTCACCCACTCCAAAGACTGCACCATGGACCGGGTGGCTGTCCACAACTGCTCCTCCACTGTCTGCTCCAACTCTGCCTACCCGTGGACCGACCATAACTGTATCCAACAGTTCAGTAATTCAACATTCCTACAACTCCAGCCACAAAAGCTCTCACATATGCTCCCCAAGACCGGGTTAGAAGATCTAAAAAACTAAATAAGGACAACCTTCGTCCCTTCCTGGAAGTTCCAAAACATAGGCCTCCGTTTTCTAATGACCCCAGCACACTAGCAGATATCTACATTGACAACCTTACCAAAGCCATCAATGCCCTAGCCCCGATCGAATACAAAAAAAGAGAAAAATATCCATGCCCGTAAACTCATGGTTCACAGAGGAATTACAGGCTCTACCTACCAGTAACTGAGATGCACTAAATAAATGGCAATCCAACCCAAGTGACCCCGCCAAGGAACTCTTCAAAGAGATATCCGCCCAATATAAAGAATCTATCACTAAAGCCAAATCTAATTCCTTCAACTCACGGATCTCTAAGGCAAACTCTCAAACTAAGGAAATCTTCGCCATCTTCAATGAACTAATCTCTCCCTCCTCTAGCCCGGACGAGATCATTAAAGTTGAAGCATGGTGCTCGAGTATACAAGTAGCATTGCTCAACAAAATAGAACTACTCCAAAATAAAATTCAGGAACAATACAAAGCCTTACCTAACCACGATCTGCCTCCCCTGCTAGGCCCCCCCCCTGTAACTCCAAAGACCTGCTATTCTCCTTCTGGGAAGTCACAGAACTTGAAGTCGTCGACCTCCTCCAAAATCTAAAACCATCTATGTGCAAAGGAGACATTTGTCCGCCTATCACTATTAACGAATGTGCCGACTCCTTAGCACCTCTCCTAACGGCATTCATTAATGCATCATTTAAAACAGGCACTGTCTCAAAGAAGCATGATTGCACCCACTCTTAAGAAAACCTGCCTTAGACGCTACCTCGCCCTATAACTACCGGCCAATAACCACTGTCCTGTTCCTCTTAAAAATCCTGAATGAAGCAGCCCACAACCAGATTCAACACTTTCTCGATTCCAACTTTATCCTCGGAAAAAGACAAGCAGGATTCTGCAAAGGCCACGGCACAGAAACCGCTTTAGTAGACCTTAAAAATCAAACAACAGCAATTATGGACAAAGGCAAGCCAGCTCTCCTCTTACTCCTGGATCTCTCAGCTGCCTTTGATCTTGTGGATCACAAGATCCTCACCTCTCACTCATTCCGCACAATTTTCCAAAGTAGCCTCTTCATGGATCACTTCATTCCTTGGAGGTAGAGCCAGTAAGGGTTTCTCTAACCAGGCGAGTGCATCTCCCATTACCATCCATTGCGGAGTCCCTCAGGGCTCATGCACAGCGGGACCACTCTTTACAACCTGGTTATGAAGCAGTTCTTTGACAATCTGGACGTCCGCGGCATAGCTTACACCAACTATGATGACAATACTCAGGTTCTCCTACCTCTCTCAGGCTCCTATGATCAAGACGCTGCAGCCCTCCATCTAATATACGCCACCATCCAAGCATGGATGGCAGCTAATGGGTTATGTCTCAATGGAGACAAGACTGAGATTATTATTCTTGATCCTAAAGCAACGCTATCCAGACTTGGTAACCCATACTGTAATTTCACCATTGATTACTCCATCATCCCAGTCTCCTCTTCAGTAAAGACCTTAGGGGTTTACTTAGACTCCACCCTATCTATGACGAGGCAGGTTAGCGCCATTGCCTCTGCCTCCGCTCAGACCACCAAAATAATCAATGCGGTAAAACCCTTCCTATCCAAACCAAACTGTCTTTCAATAGCTAGAGCTACCATTGGGGCCCAACTAGATTATTGCAATGCCTTTTTAGCAGACACCTCAGCAAAAAAAAAAAAACAATAGACTCCAAGTCATAAAAAACAATTCTCTTAGAGCAGCTCTAAGCATCCCCAAAACATAGCGCAGGATAGGCGAGCAGCCCACTGGCTTCCTGTGAGGGAACGAATAACATTCAAGACCCTCACACACACAAGTGCTTAACTTTCACAGCCCCCCCTACCTATCAGATAGTATCTTCAGAGCTACCTCTACATGCCCCAAAAGAACTGGCCACTCAGACCAACTACGCATCCCCCCCATCAAAAGGGCCAAAGCAGGTGAGATTGGTTTCCCAAACATAGCACCTTAACTATGGAATGCCCTACCCAACTCTCTCAGAGCTGAGACCTCTCTCCCAGTCGTCTGGAAAATGATAACAACTACACTTTTTAACTAAAACTACCTATTCTTCTCTGCTGCCCCTTTTCCTCCCCTCCCCTCCCCCGGTACTCTGGGTTGTAATTATGATTGAATTTTTGTAAATAAGCCCCTTACTCTTTATGTCTCAAAAAATAACTAAATAAAAATATACTATGTAACTAAGCATGCTGACTTGTAACAGTGCCACGATGCCTGCGGGCTGTTCCGCGCTCTATAAATGTTAATAAATAAACAAAAATTACCTTCATACCATTCCAAATCTTTTATACCTTAATTACCTGCCTATATTGTCTTCACTTTTACTTCTATGTGAGGAAAATTTCCTTCTATCAGGCTGTGTAAGGTCTTTTTCTTGCAGTGTGTTTCTTTTCCTGGTGACCTATATGTAAATATCCACATAATGCTTGGGCATCAATTAAGTTGTACCTATAGATATTCTTAAGATGTACCTATAGAAATCCTTCTCTAGGAACCATACCAAATTGTGGATATTTACATATATGTCACCAGGAAAAAAAACACGCTGCAAGAAAATAGCAAATCTATATATTTTGTACCACAGGTCCCACACAAGGACCTCAGGTCCAGAAAGAAGACCAGAAAAAGAAAATACCTTTTTTTTAATGGTTTTTATTGATTCAGCTGATTTTGTTTATCAATATTATCATAATTTTTATCAATATTTACAAAACAATTAACTTACATAACATTTTTATCAAATTTACAGTATTACAAAACAAATATGGTACTTGACGTTACCAGATTGTTCTGTGCAATTATCATGATTCAATAATAATTAAAAGAAAAAAGAGAGAAACAGAACAAATGATTTGAACAGCTACATCACTACAATGTTGATTCACCGCTTGGAATAATAAAAACCGATGAATAATTCAAATAAATTCAAACGAAATCTATAAATCAGTACTTTTGAACACGGTACAAAATCAATACAAATAAAAATAAAAATACAAATAGACCTAATTCAGGATGGTGCTGCACAGTATATCTACGAGTCATGGCATTTTAGCAAGTGTGTTATATACATTCGTTCACAATATCCCACGCTTTTGATATGATAGTGATTGTGCTTTAGTAGTAATTTTTTTTTCATGAATTAAGTTGTAAAGCATGTAGGAATCTAATAACAGCGATTCTAGTCGAGGTGTGTTTGGTTGAGAAAATGAGTTGCCATAGTGAATCAGGTGTAATTTCTCTAAAATCTTGAAATTGTTTTTTTAAATACAGAGTGCGATTTTTTTTTAACTTGTTACATTCAACCAGCAAATGACGTAGGGTTTCTTTCTGAGATGGTCTGTTACAGAATCGACATATGTTGTCTGTTTTATCAATTAGCCCCGTCTTTCTTGTACTTTCTTTGTAGATAACAAGTTAAATATTAAATCTAACAAACAGAAAGGCTGATCTGTGGGATGGGGAAGGCCGTTTGCTCATGTAAGAATCTACTATATGGTATATTTTGTTCTGGAAAGGATTATTCCTAAAATCTTGGTGAGTTAGGCATTTAGCTTGTGTTTTAATCCAATCATGGAAAAGTTTGGTTTTAGCCTTAACAGGCTTTTCGAACAAAGGTTGAAGTGAAATATCTTCATCTGCTAATATATGAATGACTGTGTTTCTCAATTGTTTTATGAATACATGTGTGGAGGAAAAGATGTATCTAGATAGAATACTAAGCAGCATATTTGATTTTGGAGCTAGCAGGCATTTCCTAAATAGTGCACTCAAATACCATAGGTATGTACCGTGTAAGGCTATCAGACCCAATTCGTGTCTAATCCAAGCCACGGGTACACATCCAGGCAATTTGAGAATGCGTCTCCAAAATGTTCCTTCTAGCTTTTGCAAAAAACTCTCCTGCAGGATTTCTTGTGTTTCTGATCCATATAACAAAATAGGTGTAGCCTTTTGCTGATAGTAGGTTAGAGCATGGGTAAGAGAACGTTTTACCAATATAATGATAGTCTGAGAGATCGCGGTAGTCCATTTTTTATCTCCAGATAGAGTATGCAAGACTTGTTATTATCTCGATCGTTGATGGGAAGGCCTAAATATATGTACTGATGCACAAGCTCCAAATTTGTGTTCTGTAGGATCCATTTTAGTGATTTGTTTTCCTTGTCACATTCCATTGCAACACATGACCTTTGCTTTTTCAAGATTAATGGTCAATAGGTTTTTTTGTACATATGTTCCAAGATAGTTCAGTAGTCTCTGGAGAACCTGTGGAGTTTTGGATAGCAGGACAAGGGCATCAATTTCGGGGCATCTGTGATGATGTTCACAAACGATTCATTTAGCTCAAGAATAAAAAGATTAAAGAGGGCTGAAGCAAGTATGCATCCCTGCTTCAGCCCTCGATATGTGTCAATAGGAGCAGTCAGATCACCTTCCAGCGACAGTCTGATTCGAACCTTAGTATTGCTATGCAGAGCTTCAATAAGTCAGCTGATGGAAGGTGGGCATTCAGCTTGACACAATTTGTCCATCAAGAGTTCTCTTGAGACAGAATCGAATGCTATACGAAAGTCGACAAACGCCAGATAGAGAGGCTGGTTTATAGAGGTCAGAGGTGTTTTGACAGCAGTGATGGTTAACAGATTAATGTCTGTCCCCAAACCAGCCACAGATCCATTGTGGCATGGCTCACATGTTTGACGTGCAGCAGTCCATTGATTAAAGTCTCCGAGGACGAACCGAGCAAAAATCTTTCTTGCGCGTCGAGAAGGGCGATCGGTCTGTAATTTGATGGGGAAGACCGATCGCCCTTTTTAGTTATGGGTACAATTATGGAGTGACGCCGTGAGTCCAGAATGGTATTGGTACATAAGATGTTAAAGAAGATGTTATACAGAATACTGGCCCATGCTTGTGAGTGTTGTTTGAACATTGCCTTATTTAGCCCATATGGGCCCGGGGCTCTTGAGTAATTGATTTATGTATGTAATAGTCAATGTCTTCCTCAGAGTTTTGTAATGATGGCATTGAGGATGGCACTAGGCTATGATTCGAATTAGCTGAACAGAAATATATGTCAGAATAATGCGCAATCCCCTGGTGCAAAGATACTTCATTGATCTGGACAGGGATTTGACCTGCATCACTGGCCAAATTAAGCAAGGACAATGTATGCGCTGAAATTGTTGCACTTATGGTTTTGAGCATCTCTTCTCCATCATGTTGGTAGAGCTGCACTTTTTTGGATCTCGCCCAATTTCTATATTTACACCTAATGCTTTTTAAGGCCTGAGATCTTTTGAGGGGCTGAAGCAGAGCAGATAATCTTTTTTGATGACGGAAGTCAGCCTTTCTAAGTTTGACTTCAGGATCAAAACTATGCTTATTATGTCTTTTAGCTCGAGCGGTTGTAGTTGAGCAAGTCTTGAAACGTAGTTAAGAGTCTATGGGCCTCATTACACGGTAGGCGGTAAACCATGGCGCTATTAGCACCATGGCTCATGCCGGTAAAATACCGGCACTGCCTTGGTGGAAAGGGGAATTACCGCCCTATTCCAAGGTTGGCGGGGCGGTAATTCCCCCTTCCACCATTGCCCTTCCCCATTCCCATTTTTGCCACATAGGGCTCTATGGGAATGGGGAAGGCGCTAATTACGGTATCGCAAATTGCGGTACCGTAATTAGCTCCACTGGTACCTTTGCGGGTTTGTTTTTAACGCCTGCAAAAAGCAGGCGTTAAATTCCCCAACCCGCAAAGGGACCTCGTAGTATGGCGGTAAGGATTTACCGGTACCAGTAAAATACCGGTACCGGTAAACCCTTACCGCCTACCGTGTAATGAGGCCCTGTATATGTTTCACCTGAGAAATAAGCGGTCTTAGTTGCGCTAACTTGCACATGCAAAATATTTAAGTTCAGATGATGTAAATTGGAATCTATCCAGCAAAAACAAGTTTGAGCATTATTGACAATAACGTGTTCATTATATTGATATTGTTTCTTTGTATTGATGGTTAACTCTATGGACCACTAAGGTGATCACTAAGGTTGTTTAATTACGTCAAAATGTGTTGCTTCTGAGAAAGTGTGATGATCTACATAAATATAACCAATAATGCTTTCACTCGAGCCTCTACACCACGTGCTTTGTGGCAGTATGTCGCCTGGAAGCGAGCCATTATGAGTTGCCTATTTTTCATCAAAGTTGCCCATTTTGAGCATATTGTATTAGATGCTTTAGTCTGTTTTGACAAGCACTGCAGATTTAGATCCCCCACTAAAATGGTACTGGTAGAGGTTTGAGCTACAATGTTCAAGATGTTCTCAAGATCGTGAAAGAATTTGGTATCAGTTATGGCTGGGGGATTTCTTTAAACATTACTTAAGGCTATCACTCCCTTGGGAAATGTTATTTTAGCCAGTGCAAAAACTGATTGGGAGTTTCCCACGGATATAACGTGATACCAGAATGAATCTTAAATGCAATCACAAGTCCTGATGTGGGGCAGCCTTTAGTTGAAGACTTGGCTGGATTTAAAAAGATATTATGCCCGTTCCACACAGGAACCATGTTTCCTGAAATGCTATTATGTCAAATGAATTGATCGACTTTGAGCTTGCGCCTAAGAGATGAATAAATCCCTGTGTATTCCAGCTAGCAAGAGCAGCACTCTTATGACTGTTATGTATGAGTTGTTAGGTTTGTATTCTACGGGAAGTTTGGGAAATTAGTAAATTCCCAGGGATGGCCAAGTGATGTGGCTTAGGCTGGTGGGATGCATCAGGTGCCATGGTATTAGAATAAGTCTGTGTTTTTAGGATACTCGGGTGTCCATTTTGTTAAGATCCTTAAGGTCTGTGGGATCTTGAGCAATAGCAAAACCCAAAGCAAAAAGGTCAATTTTAGCTTGCCATATGGCATTTAGCACTACACCTGATGGGATCCAAAGTCTTACAACCGACAAATCAGAGTCCTTTAGAAATTCTGCTTGGTCAATGTCTAGTGCTGTTATGTCCTCCAGGGTAGGGGTGTTGCTAAAAATGCCAAGTACACACGATCGACTGAGATCATACAAGGTACAAGGAGATGATCAACATTTCATAATCAGTCGATGGAATTGCTTCAATAGATTTTTGGGTTTGTAGTCGTTCCCCTTTCTGATATTACTTTCATTTTGCAAATGAAAGGTCCCACAGAGGGAGTTCTGATGTTGATATGCAGATGTAACATTTTGACTTTGACACTGTTCCGTGCTAAGTTGTTTTCTGTCATTTCTCTTTTCATTTAAGGTTTGAGAATGTGACTGTTGGGAGTCCAATAGATGCGTTTTTTCCATTGTGTGATGCTAAGTAGTTTTCTATTGATTACTGTGTTTCTGCTCTGATTTGCAAGAGAGACAGATCAGTCTGATTTGGTGACATTGTTTTATTAGAATCTGTGCTGCGTGGTTTCAGCAATGGGGCAGTTTGAGTGGGAACATTGGAATTTTCGGTTGCAGTCCGTTGATTAGAAGATACATTCTGTGAAGCAGTCATAGCCATAACTAGCTCATCTAACAGCGGATGATTTGGTATAATAATAGGATGTTTGACATTAAGAGCTCTTTTAATACGGGCCATGGGGCCATGTATATTTCCTGATCGTGGCTATGCTGGCATTCGAGCATTGCTTGTTAGGTATGTTAACGCCCCGAATAAATTGCCTGGTAGCTGGTTTAGAAAGTGAGCGAGGGATTTTTCCTATTCTTTGTTTTTCTTTGATTCAGTTGGTTAAGTTGGGTACTCGTGGCGTCCTATGATATTGTTTTCTTTTTTTTTCTGCATGTTAGACGTTGGTGGAGCAAATTCAATAGATGGTTTTACTAGCTCAGTTGTCTTGTTCTCCGTTTTCTGGTCTAGGGAGAGCATCTCATGTTTTCTCTAATGGATGTTTTTTTGTTCCCAAAAACCCAGTCTACATTTAGTAAATCGCACTTTCACTTCTCGTGTAGTCTGGTATTTTGGTTACATGAAATGTAAGCCGCATACATACCGTTCTTGATAAAATATTCTGTTTCATGTGGTCTTCTATGCGATCTTCTATTTTAATCCCTGTGCGGGTTATGTCGCATCCCTCTGTGCGGTCATCAGTTTTTTTAATGGTGAAACATCCTTTGGCGGCGTTACCGAATGCTCTCACGCGTGAAGACTGGGTTTTTGGAAACAAAAAGACGTCCATTCGAGAAAACATAAGACGCTCTCCCTAGACCAGAAAACGGAGTTCAAGACAAGGAACAAGAACATTTTCTTTTTTTATTGAGTCCAATATGATTATTTAATGTCATAGTGCATGTCCTGAAGAAAGCGGAGAGGGCTCAAAATCCGCTGAAACCGGTTGAAAATATTAAGGCCCAGGGCGATGACCTGATCACCGAGACACACAACATTTCCGATGAGCTCTGTAAAATCACATCATCTTTTAGACAAGTGTAAAATAAAAATGTACATTTGTAAAGTGGTATTGGGTAATTGATAAGACACACACAATGGAAACGAAAAAATAAAAATGGAAAAAATCGACACTTAATTTTAGTAGCTAGTAAAAGTAGTGAGAAAGGATAGGGTGAGCCTCTTGTCTATCCCTCAACCTCGACAGTCATTACAGCAGCGCTCTCTAGGGGCAGAACATCACACGCAGGGATAGCAAGACTCTTTATAGGGACATTTAGTCATATATAGGCACTTTAGCAGTAGGAATAACTTTTCAAACAAAATTATTCTGTCTATATTGTGTTACATTGAATCTGGGTTGAGACAGAACGAGCTAACCCTGTGACTCCAGTTGTAAGCTAATACTCCACTAGACTAGTCTTTTATATCTATCCCACACAGAACCAAATCAAATGTTTTTCTTCTTGGGCTTGTTTAACAGGAACTTTCCACCAGAAAACCACATGTGGTGCAGTGCAGACACCTTTCTGAAGCCAAGTCCCTTAGACCCAGTACAGGTGAGAGTGTGACTGTGTCCAACCCTGTAAACTCTATGCAAAATGGGACAAGCCTTATCTTGTCACAAAGATTCTGAAACCATTGAATTACCAGGTATAGTCGGGTGAATGCTAGAGAAAATCACACGTATACCATGTTAATTGACTGAAGGCATGAAAAGACCCAGAAAACCCTATAGCGATGGTGAAGAAGAGATCATGAGTACTAGTCTACAGAAAATGATCCATGATAATCTATAGTCTCAGCAGGTCAATAGCAGATTAATCACTTCTATGATTTTCTCTATCATTTCCAAGATGTATTCATCGATAAGTCTGGATGGGTGAGTGGATTCGTAAATGACATCAAAGCCCACCCAGAGAAGTCTATATTGTGCAAATGTACCTGTTACTAGAACCTCAGCATGTGATTGCTCAATTGGATGCACAGAAGATGTTGGCAGATGATGGAAGGTGGCATAACAGAATCATCTAAAAGCCACTGATCATCATCCATCATGTTGGTCTTCATGGCAGGTGGATAACTACCCATTCCTTGCATAGACAAGATAATAAAGGGTAATGGAAATGCTGTCTACATCTCCAACCATGAGTTAACACAGCGTACTTGCAAATTCATTTGGCTACTGAAGACTGAGAAAATACCCCTTTGTAAACCACTGATGTTCTATTCCAGTTCATGGTCCTGCCCTTTGGTCTCCATCAAGCACTAGTGATGTTCCAAAGTTCATGGACAGGTTATCTAACAGCACCAGTAGTATGCAAGATGATATTTTCATCCAGCGCCAAATGTTGTTTGTATGCATGCACCATTCTGGACAGTACCTGGGGTTGAATGTCACAAAGGGGGACGACAGGCAGCCCATTCAGTAGGTCCTCTTGTCCCATATTAAGAAGGAACTCCTGGCCATCTTAGAATGGGTTGGCTATCACAAGTGGTTTGTACCACATTTTTATACTACAGTGGGACTCTTCACTGACCATCTTACAGTCTCACAACGTAGCCTGCTGACATGGACTAGCTCCTCGGAAGAGAGCTTCAGGGGATTGATGAACTCACTTTGTCATCCGCTAATCCTCATCATGCCATATGTTTGCCAAACCTTTATCTCACCAACCAACACTTCCTGGGCTGGGCTTGAGGTCTGAGCAGAAGAGTGTGATGGGTGTGAACATAAGGTGAAAGCACTTACCTCAGAAATGCAACCAAATGGTTTTGGAACTGGCCTTAACGAGGGCCAGCAATATTACCTTATGGGAAGAAAGTTCAACTTAATTATGCATGATGTGCCCTTGAAATGGATGTCCAGAAACAAATATATCAATTCAAGGGTAAGGTGGTGGATCTTATCCTTCTAACTATACACTTTTGCAGTACAAACTAGTGAGTTCAGCTTATAGGCTAACACTTATTTCCCACGCAGACACCCTATTGATACGCTGTTGAGGGGTTCTAAAGAAAGGGCGAGATATGACACAAAGACTTCTGTATATGCATAGGGCTAGTGCATGGGGTGGTCATGGATACACAGTGCCACTGCTTGAGGTGTGATGCTGAGGTTGAGGAGTTAAATTGGTGATCCTCTGACCCACCCCACCTTATTCCCGGAGTGTCACAGGAGAGTAAAATTGGAGACCTGCTATGAATAAGCCTGCCCCTTTCAAGGATCACCTTGGTTGTGAGTCGTATCAATCTCTTAGTGCCACCCTAATGCCCCGTACATGGAAAACAAATCGGAGACTCACTTCATTCTGTAATACTGATGATGCTGAGACAGCGGTTCTGTGACTGTTAGGCAGCATTCAGACCACAGTGTGGATGTGAGGGGTTGCAGAGCAAGGCACATAGATCATGAGAAGTGGAGAGATGAGGCTGAAAGGAGATATTGAGAGGGTATACAGTTCTTTTGCCGCAGGGTTTTTCGTCGCAGGACTTTTCATCGCTGTTTTTTTATCGAAAAAAAAATCTTTTTAGGGGTGGTATAAAAATTAAAGAAATATTTGTGGGTGAAAGGGAAATATTTTTTTTTAAAAAAGGCAGGGTTTGGGGTGGTAACCCCCCCTCCCAAAAAAACAAAAAAAAAGTTTTTTTCGATTAAAAAATGGCGATGAAAAGTCCCGCGATGAAAAATCCTGCGGCAAAATAACGTAGAACCATTGAGAGGAGCCAGCTCTAATGCAGAAAGAGAAGAGTGTAAGGTATCACGTAATATTATCCCCAACAAAAATATTGCCGTATATATGGTCGTCAGGAACAGCCATAGGTGATATTTTTATTGAGGATCATATTTGGGGTTTTTGGGAGCAGGGGTTGCGGAGGTGTCCCCCGCTCCCTTTAAAATAATTCAAGGGTTGCAGGGGTGTCCCCCACAGGTTCCATGCCTTAATATCGCCGCAAAAATATGGCGATATTTTTGTATGGCGATATTTTTGCGGGGATATTAACACATGGAACCGGTGGAAGGAGAGAAGAAGGTGGAAGGAACATCAGTAAGGAAGGTCGAGAAGAGGAGGGTACAGAGTGTTAAAGGGGGGGTCTGAGGAAACATCAAGGAGCTGGTTGAGGAAAACTATAACGAACAGGCGGTGGAGAGAACATCAAGGAGGTGGTGGAGGAACAACAAAGAGAAATTACAGAGACCATTATGGAGGATGGTGGTGAAAGAATAAAGTAGGAGTTGGAGTTGAATGTGGGGAGAGTATGAGAGGGAACCCCCTTGAGAAAATCATGAAGAAAAAGGGAAGATAAGGCTTTGGTCACATAAGGGCGGGTCTAGGAGGGACATAGCTTTGAAGAGGAGAAAGCAGGAGGTACAGGAGAATTGCCCTTCGCAACAAGGCCACTGCAGTTCATCAAAGCGGTTGTGACTGAACAGGCTTTGGGGGACAGAGCCAGGATCCTGGGACCGGGAGCTTTGAGAAAGGTTACTGCAGCATTATAGATAAGTTGAAGATCCCAAATCCTTGGTGGAAGCTCTTCATTTTGTTCCAGCTGGTTCCCTATGCAAACCTTCTTGTCAGGCCTAATGTGGAAGCTCACATGGGCCTCCAAGTCTTGATAAAAAAAGGCTTCATCTAGTAAGGTCAAGAAGCATATAATTCAAAGCGAAAAGACCTAGGAGACAAGAAAAACTTGAAGAGGAACCACAAAAACCCCATGACTTTTATTGATTTTGAACTACTCATGGTATGGGGCCTGCACTGTGTTTAAGGTCGATGTACCAGTTTCTTGAACTCGAAAAGAATGAACGCTCTTATTATTGCCTTATTATTCTGTATATATTCCCAATAAACATACAACTCTCCTATTGACTTATGTTGATCCTACTTAGCTTCATGCCAAATGCAGAGGCCAGCGGTTCTGGAACTGCAACATAATAAACCTAGCTTCCGTTAACTTCATACATTTGAGCGAGTTTCTAACAAGGCTGTGCCATCTCCACGGACACTGCTGAGGGTACAGACAGTTGCTGAACCCTGATGTGCTGCACACATGCTAGCCACAGATCCAAGAGGTATAGGGAGCTGGGCGGCCCAAGATCACCATGAGTAGGGAAAGCCATGCACATGCCGCTCACCTGAGAAGTAAGGTTGCAGGCCATTTTCACCTGACTCACGCTGCATGCAATTGTGGAAGATTGCAATAAGATGAAATCATAACACATAAAAATTAGCATCAAAAGAGGGAATATACATGACAAGGGGGAGGAACCAGGGAGCCCCGCACCCGAAACTAATGAGGAAAGGACTCAACCAATCTCAGGCATGGGGCTGTTAGAAAAGGTGAAATAGAATCGAAAGAGACAGAAGGAGGATTATAATGTGGGAGTTTGGACCGAGATCCAGATAATTGATGTGGCTGGAGAGAGACAGGGAAAAAAATGAGCAGCAATGTTTTCTGAGCACTGCCGTTCCCTACCAAGGCTTAGGCAGGAAGGAAGGAACATTACCAAGATAGTGTAGTGTTTCAGGCTATATGGCAGATCCTGACCAGGGTCAGAAATCACTAGAAAAAGAGCAGAGATGATTACAAGCATTGCAAACCTGCTGATGGGTACAGGCCATATTCTGAAAGGGGCTTCAGAAACCTGAAGAAGGGAGAAGCTGATTGCAAGTCTATTGGGGCTTGTAGGTTTCTCTGGTTCCCAGCAGGCTTTACCTAAAGAGACTACGAGCAGCTAGAGCCTGGCATGTTGGTGAGAATAACAACCTTCATGCAACCCCTAAGGATGGGAGGTGTCCACCTTTAATTATTGTAGCTATACCGGGAAGGCATGGTGGAATCATAAGTACTTTCATTCTACACCCCAGGAGTCTAGGAAGGCATTTGACAGCCAGAGGGTCATAATATTAGAGCCAAGAAGCAACCCAAGCAGAAGTGTAAAAAGTCTGATGAATCGCTTTAAACACCCTGTGACTGACCTGAAGACAGCCAGAAGGGCCTATATCCCTGGATATCTGTTTTTGAAGACTAGCGAATTGGGCTTGGACTGGGACAATATGTACTCTTAAAATATGACCTCACAATTGTTTTGTTGTAACATCATCCTGGTACAGTTAGTGTAAAGCAATAAACTGGGCAGAACAAGTTGAACAAATGGTTTATTGCTTGTAGGGATAAGCTGGGTAGTAGAGACCCCCAACCTCTGATGTCATCAATAGCTAGGATTCCATCAGTAGAACAAGGAATGGGAATCAGATAACACATTAACATATAATAGAAAAGACATCAACATAACACACCCCCCTCCCTTATCTGAACACCAAATTTCTATTTACACAAAACAATTTATAACACATGTAATTCGAACAATGACATTATATAGAGAAAAAGGCGTCTGTTTGCTCAGCAATTTTACCTCCTCACATTTGCAACCCTTGACAGGCTCCAGACCTGTCCACTCTCCAATTTAACAGAACGGTCAAAAACTTGTACAACCTTAACAGGATCCGAATAGAACGGATCACCCTTTTTCTTTATAACAGCTTTCCTTATTCTAACTAGATCGCCCACTTCAACATAGTCTTCTTTCTTGGAAATTTTTCATTAACTTTCTCAGCACACTTCCTCTTTCGTTCATCCATATTCCTTTTCACTTCATCCACCACCTCATCCGTTTCTCTGGCCCGGCCTAACCAAGCTGGGGATAACATCGTGATACTCCTCCGTCCTCTCATTAATTTAAATGGACTCACTCTTGTTTCGGCATTAGGAGCCATCCGCAACGCATACATTCGTTCCTTTACCGTAACTTTCCTGTCCAACCCACACGCATTGGCATTCCTAATACCTTCCATTATACAGCGGTTGACCCTCTCCATCATACCATTGGCTTGAGGGTAATACAATGCAGTCTTTTTATGCTTGATTCCATATCTGTACATGTACTCTTGAAAGAAACCTCCAGTAAACTGTGGACCGTTGTCCGTCAACACACTCCTTGGCAAGCCCTCTTTCTCAAATATCTCTTCCAGAAATGCTACAATAGATTGACCCGTGACTTCTCTCAATATTTTGAACTCCGTCTGCCTTGAAAACATATCTACTATGGCCAACACAAACCTACCACGACCTCTGCCCATATCCACTGGGCCTAAAATATCCATGGCAAGGTCTTGCCACACACCCTTAGGACCTTCAACTCCTTTCACAGGTTGCACTGCAGCAGATATGCTCTTCCCTGACTTTATGCAGTCTACATATCCTCCAACTGTTTTCTCAATCTCGCGGTCCATACCCAGCCACCAATAATCGGCCTTAATTACTCCCTTGGTTTTATACGTACCAATATGGCCTTGATGCGCAATAGCAATTAATTTTTTTCTAAAACATACTGGAACAACAAGCTTATCCCATCGACATATTAGACCATTCTTCACAGATAATTCCTCTCTCACCTCCCACAAAGCCTGCTCTTCTCCAGATAACAATCTTTTCTCTGGCCAACCATCCTTGATAAAATTGGTTATCCGCCTCCACATTTCATCAGACAACAATGCTTCAACCCATTCTTCTTTGTGAAGTACACCTTCCACCGTAGCAAATACCATACTTTCAACTTCAACAGACTCCTTCTCATCTTCCTCATCACTAATCCTTACTCTAGATGCATGATCGGTCTACTACCCAGCTTATCCCATCCTCGTCGCCAATGTAAAGCAATAAACTGGGCACAACAAGTTGAACAAATGGTTTATTGCTTGTAGGAAAAAGCTGGGTAGTAGAGACCCCCAACCATCTGCACAAGTAGACTGACTCCTCAAAGAATAACATACTAACACAAAGCTCAGGATTGCTCTGATGTCATCAATAGCTAGGATTCCATCAGTAGAACAAGGAATGGGAATCAGATAACACATTAACATATAATAGAAAAGACATCAACATAACACATAGACAAGAATACCCTTCTGCTGTGCTGGTTAAAGTTTGCAGCCTGTTGGGCCTTGAAAAAGTGCATTAAATCCACATCGCTGAAAGCTTGAAACCCTAGGGTGAGACTAACTCATAGAATGAGTATTTGCGAACTGCAACGGCGCATCAGGTTCGGTCCAGACACAGTGGACATTATTCCTCTCTCTAAATCCCCGCGCCCCTCTGTTTACTGATACAACCCCCCTAAACTTCCCAAAGGCACTAATGTAACCCTTCCTATAGTTGAAATACAAGTATTGAACTTTATTTCTCATAAGCTTCTGGTTCTGTTGTTCCCACTCAGTGGCACACCCTTATGCGACCACCAAGTTTAGCTTATTCGCTCTCCTTGCTCCTCCCCAATTAAACTTCCAGGGCCCGAAGGCACTATGCTTAATAAAACAGTTTACCAATTGCTGATCTCCCCACTCCATCATACTTATTCCCTCTGGAGCTCTGAACACCCACCCCCACTACTCCCAATACACATTCCAGCTGCTCTGCGGTTTAAGCGCACCCTGCCCTTAACCCGCTTGGAGCATCCGCTATGCATAGCAAATTATTGCTCCCCACTTTATAAATGTCAAACATGTACACTTACATGACACCAGTGATGGAGCCACATGTGACTACAGAATAAAACAGGAGTCCAGGAGCTTGGGACTCTGGGTGGCTTGCCTGGATGCTGTCTGTGGAAGCCATCCTTGTGGTTCCAGCCATCATGTGCTAGATGTGTGAGTTTGGGGGCATCAAGGTGAACCAAAAATGCTGTGTGTGATGAGTTTGGAAGTGGAACATGGAGCACAAGGAGAGACGTTTTGGGGGAGGGAATCCAATAGGGCACTGTTAGGCAAGATATGGAGCAGTACCCTTTGGGTGCACTACAACACCCTTGTCCTCCTGGAAATAGGAACCCATCCTTTGGTATGCCTCTGTACTACACAGGTTGGTAGTGTGGCTGAGCAGCCAGACTTATCTCAAGAGGGGTCAATGTGAGCAGTTGGGGAGTTACACAGAGATTCACAGTGACATGTATCCAAATAAATACTTAGGGCCTCATTACGACCCAGGCGCTGGACCATGGTGCTATTAGCATCATGGTCCATGCCGGTCTCCGGCATGGTGGATGGCAGAATTACCGCCCCCATCACAAGGTTGGCGGGGGCGGTAATTCCCCATTCACCATTTGCCCTTCCCCATTCCCATTTTGCCCCATAGGGCATAATGGGGATGGGGAAGGCGCTAATTACGGCACCGTAAATTACGGTTGCCGTAATTAGCTCCAAGGTCCCTTAGCGGGTTGGATTTTAACGCCTGCAAAAAGCAGGCGTTAAAGCCTCCAACCCGCTAAGGGACCTTGTAATCAGGGGCTAATGGTTTAACGGCGCCGACACTCTTTACGGCGCCGTTAAACCATTAGCGCCAGGGTCGTAATGAGGCCCTTATAATCAAGGTTTCTTAATTAAACAATTATTAATGTATTTAACATTCAGTTTGTATAAGCCTTCTTCAGAAGGTGCAATATATCAGTAACACACAAATACAGTCCAAAATACACACTCTTAGTTTCTCTAAGTCAGAGCAATACTGAGAAGGATGTTAAAGAAAAGAGTTATAGAATAAAACAAGAAATCACACAAATATTCTGAAGAAGGTAAGTACTTTGTACTTTTGAACCCCCAATGCAAAGTAAATTACCCCTTCCTGGGAGGAAAGGTAAAACACAATGTCAGAGCAAAGAAGAATTATTCAGGGAGCCAGGCCAGCCAATGTCAATTGTAAAAATTGCAATTGCAAAAGTAGAATCAATGTAGGGACACACGCTGGGAGGTTTGTGGGAGGTAGAAGATGCAAGCAACTCTACAGAAGCAACCAAGACAAGTCTCAACTGAGATCAAGTAAGGCTACAACAACAAGAGGTAAGTCCTCTCAAACATTTCAGTACCTTTGGTTAGAAGAAATGGTTCCAGCTGGCTTCTGTTCTTGTTCAGCTCTGTAGATCCTGTTGTTCCTGGGCCACAGTCGTGGGGACAAGAGGGAGGACTTCTGGGGACTCCTACACTGCAATGGGACAGTCAGCGGCAGAAAAGGATAAACTTCTATTCAGCGGCACTTCGCGGTTTCAGCTCCTTGCGTCTCAGCAAATAGCACCACTGCGGTCTCTCGGATATCACTCTGGACTTTCCTTGCATCTGGGGTCCAGCACTCTGTTGAGGTGGCTCAGGCTTGGTCAGTCCTGCTTACTGAGAGTCTGGTGGATCTTCCACAAGCTTGGGTCCGATTTAAAAGTGATGCACTCCCATTTGATGTTTCTCTCCCTGGCACTTCGGTTCCAGCAGCAGCAGTGGAAGTACAGCCAGCTCCGAGAGGATGTCCAAACGAGTTCACTTTGGAGTTAATTGGTCCCACCAACTCAAGGGGAGAAGTCGTCCTTGCAGGGCTTCTCTAGTCGAGACGAATTTGGAACTTCAGCACAGCAGCAGAGCTTCCCCGGGCAAACCAATAGTCCCGGAGTTGCAGCAGGTTTCTCTTCCATGTTCTTTTTCGGATTCCTTCGTCCAGTGGTCAACTCAGCCTTCCAAACCAAAATGCCTCGCCTTTTATGCAGGTTTCTCCCATTCATACCAGCCTAGCTGTCAATCACACAGCAGGGTGGCTGTCCTTGCCGGACAGCCAGCCAACCAATCACCTTTGGGTGCATTCCTGTAACCAAGGGGATTAAGTACAGGGAGTTTCAGGCGCATCCCTTACTTCCTGCCCCTGCAAGACATAGCAGAGCCAGAGGCGGGCTTCACTCGTGGATCCCGCCAAAGACAAAATGAACAAAGGAACCAAACCTGGTTTGCCGCGAAGAGTAAACCTCAAGAAGGACCTTTCCAGCAAGAAATGATGAATAAAGAAGACCATGATCATTTTGACAAACTGGGCACCCATGGGCGCTTTACCAAGTCTGCAATTGCAACACATAGTAAAAACACACAATGATAGTAAAAGGTAAACCACTGCCATCAGTCATTAATTGTAGAAAGGGTAACATAGAAATGTTACATGAGAACCTAGACAAAGTGGATACTAAGTAACCCGTCCAGCACCCTATAGTAAGATAGTGTGTGCTGGGACTAGAAAGTTACAAAACGTAAGTAAAGTCAGTTTCACTTCCCTGCTCTTGGAAACAGTAGTTTCACCAAGAGAAGGTAATTAAACCTTTGGGAAATCTAAGAGACTTCCCTGTTCCACTGCACTGAAGATGCCTTGTGTCACAATGTAAAGATGATGCCTATGGAGTTTGTCAGACTCCAAAGTCACAAGAAAAACTGAGCCTAATCACAAGAAAATACATGAGAGAGTTGGAAAAAGGTCTCATTCTCTCCAGGTAAAAAATTAAAAAGTCCTAGAGTCCAGCAAACGGTATACACGCATTTCACAACAGTATTTTTCATCGCAGTTTTTTTCATCGCCGTTTTTATTTCGAAAAAAACTCATCGTTTTTTTTTTTTTGGGGGGGTTAAAAAATTAAATATATGGTTGTGGGTGCAAGGGAATAAAAAAAAAAAAAAAAAAAAGTGGGCTGGGGGGGGGGGGGGGGTTTCGAGAAAAAAAACAGCGATGGAAAATACCGCGGCGAAATAACGTAGAACCCAGCAAACATGGGAGTCTCTAAGTGAGAGAGGAATTAACACATTTCTGAGAATTCTCCCTAACAGGCAGAGTCTAGGCAACAAGCTAGAGGAAAGGCAATGACTTGAGTAAATACAGTGCTGGCTGATCAAGAAGACGTGCAGTGAGATATAGAAGCCCAGAAAGTGGATGGGGTCACATCAATCTGGAACTTTCTGGAACTTTCACACTTGGTGCATCCGAGGCGAGCAGGATAATAATTTAATAAAAATGTTGCATTTATATAGCTTTACGAACCCTCAGGCATCTGAACACTGCTTATTTTTACCGGCGTGAGTGGTGCTCATTAATCGACCTCGGAAGGATAAAAGGCTGAGTTTGACCCTCCTGGGATTCGAACGTGCGTTGGCAGGCTCTGCATGGATGTCAACGCAAGCGCCCCACTCGCATTGCTATCTGACTGGACAGACTTCACCAGGATGAATGCATGCTGAGCAAGTAAAATAAATGCATGCATGCTGCATGAACAATGTGACCCCAGCAGTCTGAGCACCACCTGCACTACTCATTAACAAAGTTATGTTAAAGTCACATGGCTTGACAAGGTCTTCGTAACGAGCATGCTGGCGTCCCGGCACAAATGCACAGGCCAGGATAGTGGATTTATTTTAAACATCAAGAAAATATAGGGGTTCACATTGAAAAGAAACATCCCCATTAAAATCAGTTATGATAAGAGGTACAGTGTGCTACACTATTGAAATACTGTTGACAACTAAAATCCACTATTGCCTTGCTCAGTGATTAATTCATAAAAATAAATAAGTGCCAGGGTCCAAATATTTTCCAGCACTCCTGTGACCCTGCTGGTGGGCACCACTGCTGCCAGCAGCCACAGCTACTCCCTGCAGTGTCGACTTATTTGGGGTTAAACTACAGCTCACACCTGTTATTGCGTTGATGTATGCACTGACGATCACCACCTCATAAATAAAGTGAATCTGAGACAATAAGCGCCGGGGCTCAAAAATTATTTCCAGGGCTGAGCCCTGGCAAACACACCCACAAATTAAGCTCTGGCCTTGTTAGATGTGCTTTCTCATGACAGAAAGTTTGGGAGACCCAGTAACATATAGAAATCACATGACTAATTGCAGAACTATATTCTGGTGAAATACACTTTCGCACCAGGTAAACCCTTACGGGCTTCACTGGCTACTTGGCATTTACCCGCTAACGTGCAGTCTCTCCCAAACCACCACACGGCCTGTACGCTCTAGTTGTTACACACTAATCAGAGCACGTCCTAGATTATGGGGTCACCTTTTGCATTGTTTAAGCATGTTTACATTGCTATCACAGCTCACAGACATTACAGTAAGTCTGTGACCATTTGCCGCTCACCTCGTGGCCACCGCGTGCCCAACCTTGATGTTGGCAATGCGATCACGGCTCGCTCCACCTAGCTGCACTCGCCGTCTAACATGCTGACACTGTAATAACCAGCCGCTCACCAGGCGATCAAAGCGTGCAGCACCACTTTGGTTGCAACGCAATGATCGCCTATCTTGCATTGGATTTGGGTACCCCTTGGACTGATTAATTAATTAATTAATTGTTTGAGCATGTAAACATCGCTATCACAGACATCACAAAAAGTCTGTGACTGGTCACCACGCGCACAACCTTGCTGTTGGCAATGTGATCACTGTGCACAGCTACACTCACCGCTTAACATGCTTGCACTGCAATAACCAGCCGCACAGCGTGTTATACCACCTGGGCTGCAACATGATGATCGCCCTTCTTGCATTGTATTTTTGTACCCCTTGGACTAATGCAATACCATATTTGATGCACCGCACTCTGTAATTCCACCACTGGTTTTACCACCGTATTAAATACAGTTTAGTGCTCCATTGGGATAATTCTTGAGCAACTCTCTCTACATTATATCCACAGTGGGAAATCTACAGTGTTTTCTCCCAGATTGTAAATCGCATTAATTGTGCCGTCTGCTGTTTAAACTCTGTCGCATACACAGGCTTCAAATAGGTAAGACATATGTTTATATTTTTTACCACCTACACTTTAATTAGATGGCAAATACAGTACCACTGATTATTCCACGGTCTTTATCCATAGGACTGGCCGTCTAGCAGAAGTAAAATGCTCCTGCCCACCTCAGTGTACACTGACACTAAAATGCCTTAAGCCATTGTGCTTCTCTGATTTGATAAGCACCGCAACACCTGTTTCGATGTATATAGTCTACAATTCTACTGCTAGATTGCTTAGACCCTCACTTACTCCTGATATATTCTCTGTCTATTTATTCTGACTGATCACATAGGATACTTCCCTCGCAAGAATATTTTGTCCTGATGAAGGCCTACTAAACTACAGCTTCCAAAGTTTAGCATACAATGGCCAAAACACTGTCGTGTTGACCTGTTGTTTATGTTGTTATTTAACTATTGACTTTTTTCACACAAATGTTCTGCTGACCTATTACCACACTGATTTCTCAAGCTTCCTCCTGAAGAGAGCTTTAGAGAATGTAATTGCAGAAATAATCTGGTATTTCAAATATTTGTCATTTGATTTGTATAATCCTGGTACTACACCATGGGCCTCATTATGACCCAGACGCTAAGTGTTTAATGACGCCGTATAAGGCTGCGGCGCCGTTAAACACCTAGCGCCTAATTACGAGGTCCCTTTGCGGGACCCGACCTTAATGGCTGGTTTTACCAGCCATGAAAATAGGGACCCGCAAAGGGACCTTGGTGCTACTTACGGTACCGCAATTTGCGGTACCGTAATTAGCGCCTTCCCCATTCCCATTGAGCCCTATGGGGCAAAAATGGGAATGGGGAAGGGCCATGGCGGCATGGGGAATTAACGCCCCACCAACCTCGGAATGGGGTGGTAATTCCCCATTCCGCCATGGTTTAGCGCCGGAGTCCTAATGAGGCCCCATGTATGTTGTAATGTTTAATATCCTATTCCTCAATGATTCAAGTGTACTTTTACACCTACTGTATACAAATTAAACAAGAACTGCAGTAGATATATTTTTTCAAAAAAACTTGTGTCCACTCAGTCCCTTTTTGAAACTCTGGAGTGAGTATTTCTAATTCGCAGTTAGACCTCTATGACCTTGCTCAATTGTGTTGTTTATAGAACTATATTAAGATCCAGGTGGCATACGTTTACTTGCTTGCTTCCTCCCAAGTACAGTATATGATGCTTAACAAATCACCTGTACGCATCTGCTATCATACACCATCTTTAGGACATATCGCACAACACCGCTGCCACTAGAATGCAGCTAGCCCCCACGACAAAAATTCTGTCTAGCCGGACACATAATGGTCTCCTGATCTCACATAGTCTCCAAATGACCTCATAATACCCATCTGCATGCCAGCTCGATATGGGTAGCTAATAGGGACTTGGCCACCCCTACACACCTTTGTATTGGCTAAAATGCAGACATGCATTCTAAACTCCTCTGACAAATTTCCAATATCTTGGACTTCCGTTTCACGAGGCCATGCACCTACGGCACTTTGAGACCTTACCGATGGGAAAAGGCACTATACAAATGACAATTACATTACATTACATTTGGGTGCAAATGAGACATAACATGTTTGCTTTTCGTTGTCAGTTTAATCACTTCATGCATTGCACTTTTTCTCGAATTTGAACAATTACATATACACTTGTATATATATGTTAATGTGTGAGTGGGGGTAGGTGGTGGGATCTTTTGGGATAGCACACGTTCTAGAGGGGGGTTGGGCAAACAGAAAACGTCATAAACAAATCGACCAAAAGTGCATACATAAAGTGCATACAATCATACTGACAACGAAAAACAAATGTAGCACAGAATGGGCCTGAAAATAGAGCAGAAAAGATGGATAACACCGTGCCTGGCTTTCTTCGCTTTCTACTGGAACTCTGCCCTCTGGATCCTTGGTTTCCCAGACTCCAAATGTTATCAGGCATTTCTTTAACCGGAACGTGATATTGCCAGCAATGGCAGGTGTTGGTCTACCGCTCCAGATAGTGGGGTGCTGGAGAACAGCGCTTTTACTCTAGCTCCTTCCAACTGCGACAGTATCCATCACAGGGGGTTGCTGTGCCTTTGGCATATCATCAGCAATGATTATCGCAAATGAGTTGTTTACTGAATTAAACTATAATGAATAAAGGTAAAGAGCAGCAGATCAGCGGCGGTATGACGTACAAAGCTAAATGGAACAGGGCAACAAATATTGATCGCTTAGAATTATACAAATTGCCTCAATTATGCCGTTTGATGTTTGCTGACATTTGACCAACCAAAAGGTTAAAATCTGCTTCTGCAGTGTTTTTACAAAAAGCTTGAAGAGTACAAATGATTTTCGTCTAATTCTAAAGCATAATTCGTAATGCTTTGCCATTAATTTGCACTCAAAATGCAACATGTTTCAGACATACTGCTGAAACTCGGGTTCCTGAACTTTATCCTGACAGAATCATATCGTTACATGTTTTATCTGCATCTATGTTTTAGACCAAGTACTCCTTAGCTCCAGGAACAGTTTTAATCCACATCCTAATTAACTCTATTGGCACTACGGTTGCCACTTCATGTATCCAACATATATTCTACTTCCCCAACAATGAGAAAAAGCATGCAAGACTGTGCACACAAGCTATCTTTCCCCTAACAATCACTGTGCAAAATAAGCATTAATCCATAAAAAGTATTTGCCCAGCTCTTTCCTCCAGTGGAGACATCATGATCAATGAATGTGAACCTGAGCAGTCTACTCTTGCTGACCAGAATATGTAGTGAATTTCTCACTGGAGATAGTCAATATGTTTGATAACACAGAGTGGCTCTTTTTTAGGACAGTCATCCATGTGCATTTCTCTGTAATGTATCTCTTAATGTCTCAAATCTGTTCCAAATGGATCTGACCCTGCCTTTGGCAAATTCAGCGGGGTTGAAAGACCTATTGGGTCTCCTCGATTGAAGGGACTGGCACTCTCTGTGCTGTTTCCTACACTTCTACTGATCGGAACTTTGATTTCTCCCCCCACCTCATCTCTGCTAAGGCCTGAACAGATTCCTAAGGGTGCTCACCAATGAGTGTGCCTGCACCATCCAGACCACCTTAAGGCTTTATCTTCCTCACTTGAGACATGCTAGTTGACAGGCCTTCAACATCAGATTGGCCTAGGATTCTTCAACTCTTCAAGAGCTGGGCTGCTCCTGCCCCCTGAGAAGTGCCTTTCCTAAGGTCTCTAAGGCTGCTGACTGACCTTAGGCAGCGCTCGACAAATGTTTCAACATATAAACAACTAAATATCAAATGGCATTTAGAAAATGGCCCGTTACCTTGGGACTGCTTTCCCTGGTCTTCACACCTCTGACACTGATCTGAAGGTCAGTGTGTGTGGCGATCAATTTATGCACCTGATGAGCCTAAGTTCAGTTTCATGCCTTATATATGAAGTACAGCTGTGGTTGCGAACCCGCTGTCCAGCATTATGTTTAACTGAAAGCATGGTCTTCATTAATGTCTCTACTAGGAGAATTCCCCAAAGGATCCCCAAACCTATACTGGTGTAAAGTCTTTATGTGTAAATATAGGATGCATACAACAGACTTGTTTAGCAGAATGTATGGTATTTATGGTATGTATATGTATGGTATGTATATTCCAACCTTAAGCTTTTATTCCATTTTCTATGACTTAGCATGTGCACACCAGAAAGTCAAATGCCTCACTCAGTCAATCACACTTCCTTAGTAGGAAAGAAGAGTAAGCCAATTGAGCCAAGGCACACATGCTATAGTGCAGCCCAGCAGCCATCACTGGAAGTTCATCTGCAGTTCAGAGCTGCATGAGTCAAAAAACATGGGAATGCAAATTAGCCAAGGTGCAAGCATTTAGCTACAGAAAAAAGTCTCTAGCTTACAGGGCAGTGATATTTTATACTGTGACGATTCACAGGATCTCGTCACCTCTCCCTAATGGGGCCACTACCCATTAGTCCCCTTAGAGGTGGTGGAATGTGGGACCTCACAGGAAGAGACTCCCTTCATAGGGAAAAGGACTCCCATTTCATGATTGAACTCCCTAGCTGATTAGAAATCCCTGATAACACTACTATCTGTTGTGGTAATGTCTCTTCCATCTTTGATCCACAAATTAATATGACCCAGATGAAGAAGAGCCAAGGAAACCTGCAGAGTGATAACAGGTTGCCTTAACATAGTGCTGAGAAGAGATGGCCCCAAGGAGGCATAAAGATCACCTCAACAACAGTAAAGAGGGACTTTGACTTTATGCTGGGGAGCATCCAGCCACAAGAAATAAAGAGCGAGAAAGGACTGGGAAATGGAGAGAGCAGCCAGCATGAAGCCTGCCCATTCCCGGAAGTTCGAACCTGGCCCTCAATGACAGGGAAATTCAGGAACGGTCGGCAGAGAACTGTTGTGGAAGCCAAGATCCTGACCAGTGGAAGAGTGGGACAGAACTCAGCGGTGGCATGACCTCGGGGAGGTCCTGTAACTGCACCTGAGCCATGTGGCCCAAGTCTCATGAGAGCCACAAGGATGAAGCGGGGAGCGGAGTGAAGGAAGCAGGAAGCTCTAAACCAATGTAAGTCATCGCATCACTCCATCAAGGACCAGTGATGCAGTCCTGATACGCTACAGGTAACGGGAGCAGCAGGAGATGCGGTAGGGGTTTGGGGTAGCTCGAGAGTCAAGAGAACCTCAGGAGTAATCTCTCCAGTCACAGTAGTGATTCCCAGAGAACCAAGATTCATGAAAGCCTCTGGGGTAATCTCCCTCATCACAGTAGTGATACCAGAGAACCAAGAGTCAAGAGAACCTTGGGAGTAATCTCCCTCATCACAGAAGTGATACCTAGAGAACCAAAAGTCAAGAGAGCATCGGGAATCTCCCGCACCACATTAGTAATCCAAGTTGGACTAAAGAGGATAGTAGACAACAAGAGCTGTCGGGAGGTAATCTTCAGAATGGCATAAGACAGAGAAGAACTGTTGGAACTATAAAGAAAGATTTTATTAGCCCTTGGGAAGAAGTGAAGAGACTTTTGAGGTCTATTGCCAAAGGCTATACCAAGACAGCCCTCAAGGCTGCGCAAGGTGGGCCAGGAGAAGGGAGTAATTCTCCGGACAACACTCTGTTGAGTCCGAAGCTAGTGCAAAGGATTGTTGGAAAAGAGATAAAGACTGAGCCAGTTCACCAGGAGAAGGGGGTAATTCTCCTGTTACTATTTTCATTTGGATGCTGAACGCTTTTGTAGATTAGTGGTAGGGTTAGAGTACGTTTTTGGACAGAGGATGGACAATTTTCATTTCGCAGGGATGTAACTTGCTCAAAAAATTCTTCAAAAGTCCTAAGATCTGGCAAGGAATTTTCAACTCTTCTTTATTGCCAATACTAGTAAATGGGTTCCAGTCCAGAGAAGTGAAAATATAGAGAGTGCCCTATGTCGCAGGTTTTGCTTGTGCTAGTTATGGTGCCATTGCTTCAGAAATTTAAACACAATGACCTTCATTATGACCCTGGCGGTAGCTGTGCTGGTAAAAAAGGCACGGCTGCCGCCGGAGTAATTTTTTTTCTGGCGCCTGGCAATGGGGACTTACCAGGGCATTGCAGCCCCGGCGGTCCTGGTAGTTCCCCATTGCCGGGCGCCAGAAAAAATGACTCCCCATTCCCATTCGAGTCCCATTGGACTCAATGGGAATGGGGAGGAAGGATGCACCAGCACTGTGTGAAGAAATAGTGCCGGTGCATCCATCAAGGTCTGCGGGCGGGTGCCCTCCCACCTGCCAGGTCAGACCTGGCGGGTGGAAAGGCTCCCGCCCGCGGTACTCACAGTGTGCCGGTTCGGTAACAAATGTGCTGGTAGCAAACCGGCACCGTTTTTACCGGATCGGCATACTCGTAATGAGGCCCAATGTATCTACTATCCCATTTAGGATTTCAAGTAGGGGCATGAAATGAAAATGTTACGTGGATACCACATTTTATTCTCCCTATCAACAACAGAGCTTCTGGGCAACACTAATTGAATACTATAGGATTTCGGGGCAGTCTCAGGATTTGAGATATAGGAAAAAAACAGAGGTCCTGCGATGCAACTCTGCTGTTCCCACGCTTCTGGCAAAGAAATGCTCACTATTTTGTGGTACAAACGAAAAGAAGTTCTGAAGAAAGCAATTCATGGAGTGGCATAACCCACCCGTAAATAAATTAGGGCGCACACGTGATCCTTGTTATTCTGCCACACTTTTGCTTCATATGCGAGGCCTCTACAGTGAGTCTTGCACCCAAAGCTATAGGGACACCCGGGACACTTATCATGCCATTCATTTGGGCATTTAGAGAAGCAAGAGCATCTTGGAAAAAGCTGTTGTTGGCTAGAGGAGGATGGTCCTTTGAAGCTTGCACTGCTGTCCCTTGCAGCTCAAGCAGAAGAGCTCTTTCCTTACTGTGAAACCATTCAGGTTGAGTGTCACTGAGACAAAACGGATAAGGGCAATTAGGGATCCCAGGCAGGTGATGACATCAGTGATGTCATGAATGACATTTGTGATGTAATCTTTGATGTCCTGGGTGTTAGTCTTAGCAGTGCACGGTGGTGGCACGAGTTATGGTTGCTTAGCTTACCATAACTGGCGAATTTCAAGGGTTTTTCGGTTTTACTTGGAACCATAACGTTCCTTTGACAACGTTTTTTCACTGAATTTCATAGGTTTTTAGTAGCGCAACTTTACCATAACGTCCCTTTAACAAAGTTTTTTCACTGAATTTCATAGGTTTTTAGTAGCGCAACTTAACCATAACGTCCCTTTAACAAAGTTTTTTCATTGAATTTCATAGGTTTTTATTAGTGCAACTTAACCATAACGTCCCTGTAACATTTTTTTTAACTAAACTTTAAAGGTTTTTATTAGTACAACGTGACCATAGCATCCTTTTCAATAGATGAAGACCACTAACATCTTATGTCCTCAAAGTGGGAATGCCGGGTGGTAAAAAAAACAAAAAGATTTTCCTTCCTACGCCGGGACGCCTGCGGCGTCTCGGTGTAGGAAGGAAAATCTTTTACCAAGATGGCCACCATGGAAAGGGAAGGCGGGGTGTATAAAGAACACAACGGCGCATGAGCGGGGTTGGGGGGGCACTTGGGAGACACATGGGCATGAGCGGGGGGTGAGAGGGAACAGGGTACAAACGGGGCATGAGCAGGGGGTGGGGGGGAAAAGGAAGGAAACACAGGGCATGAGCGGTGGTGGGGGGAACATGAGAGAGACACGGGGCATGAGCAGCGGGTGGGGAGGAACACGAGGGAGACACAGGGCATGAGTGGGGGGTACAGGGCACATACGGGACATGAGCGGGGGTGGGGAGGAAAGGAGAGAGACAAGGGGCATGAGCAGGGGGTGGGGGGAACATGAGGGAGACACAGAGCATGAGCGGGGGGTAACACGAGGGAAACACGGGGCATGAGCGGGGGGTGGGGGGGAACACGAGGGAGACACGGGGCATGAGCGGGGGGCAACAGGAGACAGACACGGGGCATGAGCGGGGGGGTGGGTAGAACAGGAGACAGACACGGGGCATGAGCGGGGGATGGGGGAACAGGAGACAGATACGGGGCATGAGGGGGGGAGAACAGGAGACAGACACGGGGAATGAGCGGGGGGTGGGGGGCAACAGGAGACATACACGGGGCATGAGCGGGGGGCGTGGGGGGCAACAGGAGAGAGACACGGGCATGAGCGTGGAGTGGGGGAATGCAGGAGACAGACACGGGGCATGGGTGGGGGCAACAGGAGACAGACGCGGGGGTTGGGGGGAACAGGAGACAGACACGGGGCATGAGCGGGGGGTGGGGGGAACAGAAAACAGACACAGGGCATGAGCGGGGGAGTTGGGGGCAACAGGAAAGAAACACGGGGCATGAGCGTGGGGTGGGGGGGTACAGGAGACAGACACGGGGCATGAGCAGGGGGTGGGGGGCAACAGGAGAGAGACACGGGACATGAGAGGGTGGGGGGAACAGGAGACAGACACGGGGCATGAGTGGGGGGGCAACAGGAGAGAGACACGGGACATGAGCGGGTGGGGGAACCGGAGACAGACACGGGGCATGAGCGGGCGGTGGGGGGTACAGGAGACAGACACGGGGCATGAGCGGGGGGTGGGGGGCAACAGGAGAGAGACACGGGGCATGAGCGGGGGTGGGGGGAACAGGAGACAGACACGGGGCATGAGCAGGGGGTGGGGGGAACAACAGAGACAGACACGGGGCAGGAGCGAGGGGTGGAGGGCAACAGGAGACAGACACGGGGAAGGAGCGGGGGGTGGGGGGCAACAGGAGACAGACACGGGGCATGAGCGGGGGGTGAGGGGCAACAGGAGACAGACACGGGGCATGAGCAGGGGGTGGGGGGCAACAGGAGACAGACACGGGGCATGAGTGGGGGGTGGGGGGCAACAGGAGAGACACGGGGCATGAGCGGGGGGTGAGGGGCAACAGGAGACAGGCACGGGGCATGAGCGGGGGTGGGGAGAACAGGAGACAGACACGGGGCATGAGTGGGGGGTGGGGAGAACAGGAGACAGACACGGGGCATGAGCGGGGGATGGGGGAACAGGAGACAGACACGGGGCATGAGTGGGGGTGTGGGGAGAACAGGAGACAGACACGGGGCATGAGAGGGAGGAGGGGGGGAAACAGGAGACAGACACGGGGCATGAGCGGGGGGTGGGGGGCAACAGGAGAGAGACACGGGACATGAGCGGGTGGGGGGAACCGGAGACAGACACGGGGCATGAGCGGGGGGGGAACCGGAGACAGACACGGGGCATGAGCGGGGGGCCAACAGGAGACAGACACGGGGCATGAGCGGGCGGTGAGGGGTACAGGAGACAGACACGGGGCATGAGCGGGGGGTGGGGGCAACAGGAGAGAGACACGGGGCATGAGCGGGGGTGGGGGGAACAGGAGACAGACACGGGGCATGAGCGGGGGGTGGGGGGAACAACAGAGACAGACACGGGGCATGAGCGGGCGGTGGGGGGTACAGGAGACAGACATGGGGCATGAGCGGGGGGTGGGGGGCAACAGGAGAGAGACACGGGGCATGAGCGGGGGGTGGGGGGAACAGGAGAGAGACACGGGGCATGAGCGGGGGGTGGGGGGAACAACAGAGACAGACACAGGGCAGGAGCGGGGGGTGGAGGGCAACAGGAGACAGACACGGGGCAGGGGCGGGGGGTGGGGGGCAACAGGAGAGACACGGGGCATGAGCGGGGGGTGAGGGGCAACAGGAGACAGACACGGGGCATGAGCGAGGGGTGGGGGGAACAGGAGACAGACACGGGGCATGAGCGGGGGGTGGGGGGAACAACAGACACGGGCATGAGCGGGGGGTGGGGAGAACAGACACGGGCATGAGCGGGGCGGTGGGGGGGCAACAGGAGACAGACACGGGGCATGAGTGGGGGGTGGGAGGAACAGGAAAAAGACACGGGGCATGAGCAAGGGGTGGGGAGAACAGGAGACAAACACGGGGCATGAGCGGGGGGGTGGGGGGCAACAAGAAAGAGACACGGGGCATGAGCGTGTGGGGGGAACAGGAGACAGACACGGGGCATGAGCGGGGGGGTGGGGGAAGGGGAGAGAGACACACGGGGCATGTGCGGGGGGTGGGCAGGAGGGAGAGAGACACACGGGGCATGTGCGGGGGGTGGGCGGGAGGGAGAGAGACACACGGGGCATGTGCGGGGGGTGGGCGGGAGGGAGAGAGACACACGGGGCATGTGCAGGGGGTGGGCGGGAGGGAGAGAGACACACGGGGCATGAGCGGGGGGTGGGCGGGAGGGAGAGAGACACACGGGGCATGAGCGGGGGTGGGCGGGAGGGAGGGAGACACACGGGGCATGTGCGGGGGGTGGGCGGGAGGGAGAGAGACACACGGGGCATGTGCGGGGGGTGGGCGGGAGGGAGAGAGACACACGGGGCATGAGCGGGGGGTGGGCGGGAGGGAGAGAGACACACGGGGCATGAGCGGGGGTGGGCGGGAGGGGGAGAGACACAAGGGGCATGAGCGGGGGTGGGCAGGAGGGTGAAAGACACAAGGGGCATGAGCGGGGGTGGGAGGGAGGGGGCAAGAGCGGGGTTGGGCGGGAGGGGGCAAGACGCGGGGCAAGAGCAGGGGTGGGCGGGAGGGAGAAAGACGCGGGGCAAGAGCGGGGGTGGGCGGGAGGTCGAAAGATGCAGGGCAAGAGTGGGGGTGGGCGGGAGGGAGAAAGACGCGGGGCAAGAGCGGGGGTGGCCGGGAGGGAGAAAGACACAAGGGGGATTAGCGGGGGTGGGAGGGAGGGGGCAAGAGCGAGGGTGGGCAGGAGGGGGCAAGACACGGGGCAAGAGCGGGGGTGGGCGGGAGGGAGAAAGACGCGGGGCAAGAGCGGGGGTGGGCGGGAGGTAGAAAGACGCGGGGCAAGAGTGGGGGTGGGCGGCAGGGGGAAAGACACGGGGCAAGAGCGGGGGTGGGAGGCAGGGGACAAGAGCGGGGGTGGGCGGGAGGGTTGAAAGAGATACGGGGCAAGAGCGGGGGTGCGGGGCAAGAGCGGGGGTGGGCGGGAGGGGGAAAGACACGCAGGGCAAGAGCGGGGGTGGGTGGGAGGGGGAAAGACATGTGGGGCAAGAGCGGGGGTGGGCGAAAGACACGGGGCAAGAGCGGGGGTGGGCGAAAGACATGGGGCAAGAGCGGGGGTGGGCGGGAGGGGGCAAGAGTAGGGGTGGGCGGGAGGGGGAAAGAGACACGGGGCAAGAGCGGGGGTGGGCGGGAGGGGGAAAGAGACACGGGGAAAGAGACACGGGCAAGAGCGGGGGTGCAGGGCAAGAGCAGGGGTGGGCGGGAGGGTGATAGACACGCGGGGCAAGAGCGGGGGTGGGCGGGAGGGGGAAAGACACAGGGCAAGAGCGGGGGTGGGCGGGAGGGGGCGGGAGGGGGAAAGAGCGGGGGTGGGCGGGAGGGGGAAAGAGACACGGGGCAAGAGCGGGGGTGGGCGGGAGGGGGAAAGAGACACGTGGCAAGAGCGGGGGTGCGGGGCAAGAGCGGAGGTGGGCGGGAGGGGGCAAGAGCAGGGGTGGGCGGGAGGGGGAAAGAGACACGGGGCAAGAGCGGGGGTGGGCGGGAGGGGGAAAGAGACACGTGGCAAGAGCGGGGGTGCGGGGCAAGAGCGGGGGTGGGTGGGAGGGTGATAGACACGCGGGGCAAGAGCGGGGGTGGGCGGGAGGGGGAAGACACGGGGCAAGAGTGGGGGTGGGCGTGAGGGTGATAGACACGCGGGGCAACAGCGGGGGTGGGCCGGAGGGGGAAAGACACGGGGCAAGAGCGGGGGTGGGCGGGAGGGGGAAAGACACGGGGCAAGAGCGGGGGTGGGCGGGAGGTCGAAAGACACGTGGGGCATGAGCAGGGGGGAGGGGGAGAGACTCACACGGGGCATGACCGGGGGGTGGGCGGGTGGATGGGGAGAAACACACGGGGCATGAGCAGGGGGTGGGCGGTTGGGGAGAAACACACGGGGCATGAGCTGGGGGTGGGCGGCGGGTGGGGAGAAACACACGGGCATGAGCGGGGGGGTGGTAGAGACACGGGGGTGGGAGAGACACACGGGGCAAGAGCGTGGGGTGGGCGTTAGGGAGGGAGACACACGGGGCGTGTGCGGGGGGTGGGCGGGAGGGAGAGAGACACACGGGGCATGTGCGGGGGGTGGGCGGGAGGGAGAGAGACACACGGGGCATGAGTGGGGGGTGGGCGGGAGGGAGAGAGACACACGGGGCATGAGCGGGGGTGAGCGGGAGGGGGAGAGACACAAGGGGCATGAGCGGGGGTGGGCAGGAGGGTGAAAGACACAAGGGGCATGTGCGGGGGGTGGGCGGGAGGGAGAGAGACACACGGGGCATGTGCGGGGGGTGGGCGGGAGGGAGAGAGACACACGGGGCATGAGTGGGGGGTGGGCGGGAGGGAGAGAGACACACGGGGCATGAGCGGGGGTGAGCGGGAGGGGGAGAGACACAAGGGGCATGAGCGGGGGTGGGCAGGAGGGTGAAAGACACAAGGGGCATGAGCGGGGGTGGGAGGGAGGGGGCAAGAGCGGGGGTGGGCGGGAGGGGGCAAGACGTGGGGCAAGAGCAGGGGTGGGCGGGAGGGAGAAAGACGCGGGGCAAGAGCGGGGGTTGGCGGGAGGTCGAAAGACGCGGGGCAAGAGTGGGGGTGGGCGGGAGGGAGAAAGACGCGGGGAAAGAGCGGGGGTGGCCGGGAGGGAGAAAGACACAAGGGGCATGAGCGGGGGTGGGAGGGAGGGGGCAAGAGCGAGGGTGGGCAGGAGGGGGCAAGATGCAGGGCAAGAGCGGGGGTGGGCGGGAGGGAGAAAGACGCGGGGCAAGAGCGGGGGTGGGCGGGAGGTCGAAAGACGCGGGGCAAGAGTGGGGGTGGGCGGCAGGGGGAAAGACACTGGGCAAGAGCGGGGGTGGGAGGCAGGGGGCAAGAGCGGGGGTGGGCGGGAGGGTTGAAAGAGATACGGGGCAAGAGCGGGGGTGCGGGGCAAGAGCGGGGGTGGGCGGGAGGGGGAAAGACACGCAGGGCAAGAGCGGGGGTGGGTGGGAGGGGGAAAGACATGTGGGGCAAGAGCGGGGGTGGGCGAAAGACACGGGGCAAGAGCGGGGGTGGGCGAAAGACATGGGGCAAGAGCGGGGGTGGGCGTTAGGGGGCAAGAGCGGGGGTGGGCGGGAGGGGGCAAGAGTAGGGGTGGGCGGGAGGGGGAAAGAGACACGGGGCAAGAGCGTGGGTGGGCGGGAGGGGGAAAGAGACAAGGGGAAAGAGACACGGGCAAGAGCGGGGGTGCAGGGCAAGAGCGGGGGTGGGCGGGAGGGTGATAGACACGCGGGGCAAGAGCGGGGGTGGGCGGGAGGGGGAAAGACACGGGGCAAGAGCGGGGGTGGGCGGGAGGGGGCGGGAGGGGGAAAGAGCGAAGGTGGGCGGGAGGGGGAAAGAGACACGGGGCAAGAGCGGGGGTGGGCGGGAGGGGGAAAGAGACACGTGGCAAGAGCGGGGGTGCGGGGCAAGAGCGGAGGTGGGCGGGAGGGGGCAAGAGCGGGGGTGGGCGGGAGGGGGAAAGAGACACGGGGCAAGAGCGGGGGTGGGCGGGAGGGGGAAAGAGACATGTGGCAAGAGCGGGGGTGCGGGGCAAGAGCGGGGGTGGGTGGGAGGGTGATAGACACGCGGGGCAAGAGCGGGGGTGGGCGGGAGGGGGAAGACACGGGGCAAGAGTGGGGGTGGGCGGGAGGGTGATAGACACGCGGGGCAACAGCGGGGGTGGGCCGGAGGGGGAAAGACACGGGGCAAGAGCGGGGGTGGGCGGGAGGGGGAAAGACACGGGGCAAGAGCGGGGGTGGGCGGGAGGTCGAAAGACACGCGGGGCATGAGCAGGGGGGAGGGGGAGAGACTCACACGGGGCATGAGCGGGGGGGGGGCGGGTGGATGGGGAGAAACACACGGGGCATGAGCGGGGGGTGGGCGGGTGGGGAGAAACACACGGGGCATGATCTGGGGGTGGGCGGCGGGTGGGGAGAAACACACGGGCATGAGCGGGGGGGTGGTAGAGACACGGGGGTGGGAGAGACACACGGGGCAAGAGCGGGGGTGGGCGGGAAGGTGATAGACACACGGGGCAAGAGCGGGCTGGAGGGTGATAGACACGCGGGGCAAGAGCGGGGGTTGGCGGGAGGGGGAAGAGACACGGGGCAAAAGCGGGTGTGGGCGGGAGGGGGAAAGAGACACGGGGCAAGAGCGGGGGTGGGCGGGAGGGGGAAAGACACACAGGGCAAGAGCGGGGGTGGGCGGGAGGGGGAAAGACACACGGGGCATGAGCGGGGGTGGGCGGGAGGGGGAAAGACACATGCGGCATGAGCGGGGGGTGGGCGGGAGGGGGAAAGACACACGGGGCATGAGCAGGGGGTGGGAGGGAGGGGGAAAGAAACACGGGGCATGAGCGGGGGGTGGGCGGGTTTGGGAAAGACACACTGGGCATGAGCGGGGGGTGGGCGGGAGGGGGAAAGACACGCGGGGCCTGAGCGGGGGATGGGCGGGAGGGGAAAGACAGATGGGGCATGAGCGGGGGGTGGGCGGGAGGGGGAGAGACACGCGGGGCATGAGCAGGGGTTGGGCGGGAGTGGGAGAGACACGCGGGGCATGAGCGGGGGGTGGGCGGGAGAGGGAGAGACACACGGGGCATGAGCGGGGGGAGGGAGAGAGACACACGGGGCATGAGCGGGGGAAGGGAGAGAGACACACGGGGCATGAGCGGGAGGGTGAAAGACACGCGGGGCAAGAGCGGGGGTGGCGGGAGGGAGAAAGACACACAGGGCAAGAGCGGGGGTGGGCGGGAGGGGGAAAGACACGGGGAAAGAGCGGGGGTGCGGGGCAAGAGCGGGGGTGGGCGGGAGGGTGATAGACACGCGGGGCAAGAGCGGGGGTGGGCGGGAGGGAGAAAGACGCGGGGCAAGAGCGGGCGTGGGTGGGACGGGGAAAGGCAGGGGGCAAGAGCGGGGGTGGGTGGGACGGGGAAAGGCAAGGGGCAAGAGCGGGGGTGGGCAGGAGGGGGAAAGAGACACGGGGCAAGAGCGGGGGTGGGCAGGAGGGAGCAAGAGCGGGGGTGGGCGGGAGGGAGAAAGACACGGGGCAAGAGCGGGGGTGGGCGGGAGGGGGAAAGAGACACGGGGCAAGACGGGGCAAGAGCGGGGGTGGGCGGGAGGGGGAAAGAGACACGGGGCAAGATGGGGCAAGAGCGGGGGTGGGCGGGAGGGGGAAAGAGACACGGGGTAAGAGCGGGGGTGGGCGGGAAGGGGAAAGACACACGGGGCAAGAGCGGGGGTGGGCGGGAGGGGGAAAGACACACAGGGCAAGAACGGGGGTGGGCGGGAGGGGGAAAGACACACGGGGCAAGAGCGGGGGTGGGCGGGAGGGTGATAGACACACGGGGCAAGAGCGGGGGGTGGGCGGGAGGGGGAAAGACACACGGGGCATGAGCGGGGGGTGGGCGGGAGGGGGAAAGACACATGGGGCATGAGCGGGGGGTGGGCGGGAGGGGAAAGACACACGGGGCATGAGGGGGGTGGGCGGGAGGGGGAGATACATGCGGGGCATGAGCGGGGGGTGGGCGGGAGGCGGAGAGACACGCGGGGCATGAGCGGGGGGTGGGCGGGAGGGGGAGAGACACACGGGGCATGAGCGGGGGGAGGGAGAGAGACACACGGGGCATGAGCGGGGGGAGGGAGAGAGACACACGGGGCATGAGCGGGGGTGGGCGGGAGGGTGAAATACACGCGGGGCAAGAGTGGGGGTGGGTGGGAGGGAGAAAGACATGCGGGGCAAGAGCGGGGGTGGGCGGGAGGGGGAAAGACATGGGGAAAGAGCGGGGGTGCGGGGCAAGAGCGGGGGTGGGCGGGAGAGTGATAGACACGCGGGGCAAGAGCGGGGGTGGGCAGGAGGGAGAAAGACGCTGGGTTGGGCGGGACGGGGAAAGGCAGGGGGCAAGAGCGGGGGTGGGCGGGACGGGGAAAGGCAGGGGGCAAGAGCGGGGGTGGGCGGGAGGGGGAAAGAGACACGGGGCAAGAGTGGGGTTGGGTGGGAGGGGGCAAGAGCAGGGGTGGGCGGGAGGGATAAAGACACGGGGCAAGAGCGGGGGTGGGCGGGAGGGGGAAAGTGACACGGGGCAAGAGCGGGGGTGGGCGGGAGGGGGAAAGACACGTGGGGCATGAGCGGGGGGTGGGCGGGAGGGGAAAGACACACGGGGCATGAGCGGGGGGTGGGCGGGAGGGGGAGATACACGCGGGGCATGAGCGGGGGGTGGGCGGGAGGGGGAGAGACACGCGGGGCATGAGCGGGGGGTGGGCGGGAGGGGGAGAGACACACGGGGCATGAGCGGGGGGAGGGAGAGAGACACACGGGGCATGATGAGCGGGGGGGAGGGAGAGAGACACACGGGGCATGAGCGGGGGTGGGCGGGAGGGTGAAATACACGCGGGGCAAGAGTGGGGGTGGGCGGGAGGGAGAAAGACACGCGGGGCAAGAGCAGGGGTGGGCGGGAGGGGGAAAGACATGGGGAAAGAGCGGGGGTGCGGGGCAAGAGCGGGGGTGGGCGGGAGAGTGATAGACACGCGGGGCAAGAGCGGGGGTGGGCGGGAGGGAGAAAGACGCTGGGTTGGGCGGGACGGGGAAAGGCAGGGGGCAAGAGCGGGGGTGGGCGGGACGGGGAAAGGCAGGGGGCAAGAGCGGGGGTGGGCGGGAGGGGGAAAGAGACACGGGGCAAGAGTGGGGTTGGGCGGGAGGGGGCAAGAGCGGGGGTGGGCGGGAGGGAGAAAGACACGGGCCAAGAGCGGGGGTGGGCGGGAGGGGGAAAGTGACACGGGGCAAGAGCGGGGGTGGGCGGGAGGGGGAAAGTGACACGGGGCAAGAGCGGGGGTGGGCGGGAGCAGGAAAGAGACACGGGGCAAGAGCGGGGGTGGGCAGGAGGGTGAGAGACACACGGGGCAAGAGCAGGGGTAGGCGGGAGGGGGAGAGACACACGGGGCAAGAGCGGCGGTGGGCGGGAGGGGGAAAGACACACGGGGCAAGAGCGGGGGGTGGGCGGCGGGTGGGGAGAAACACACAGACATGAGCAGCGGGTGGTAGAGACACACGGGGGTGGGAGAGACACACGGGGCAAGAGCGGGGGGTGGGCGGTTGGGAGAGACGAGCGGGGCACGAGCGGGGCATGAGCGGGGGGTGGGCGGGAGGGAGAAAGACACACGGCATTCATGTGCAGGCGGCAGATCCCGCTCCTCGGCCCTCCGCTGGCCACCGTGGCCGATGGCCTGAGGGGGGGGCTTGCGGAAAAGGGAAGACACTTAGCATGAGTGGGGGGGTGGGAGGAACAGGAGACAGACACGTGCATGAGCGGGGGTGGGGGACTTACTGTGCAGGCGGGATACAAAGCCTCTCATGCGAGGAAAAAGATGGCAGCCGTCTCTGAAGCCAGACGCACTGCACGCTTCCACGCATCCAATGAGAGAGCATGTCAGATGTCTGCGGACATCACGCAAGCTGCTGGCCCAATCACCGTCCTGTCCGCGGAGCGAACAAGGAAGTGTGTCCGCGAAGTGAACACAGATATCACTAATTTTTTTCACTTACATTTTTGTCATTTTTTTAAAAACTACTGGACGGATTTACACCAAATAAAGCAAAGCACGCTTTCGGGACCAAGCCGCCACTCCTGCCGCTAATTTGGTGTAAATCCGTCCAGCGGTTTGGGCTGTAGGCGTGAGCAAAGTTTTTTCCCATTATGTCTATGGGAAAAAAAAAAGTTTTGGTACCCCCCCTATAACTTTGCCCCCCCTGGACGAATCCTCACCAAACTTTGCAAAAAAATTCAGAGTGACCCAACTACTTTTTTTTGCAAAGTTTGGTGAGGATCCGTCCAGGGAGAGCGAAGTTATAAGCCACCCAAAAAGTGCTCTTCCTATGGAAACAGCAACTTAACCATAACTACATGGCCACTACCGTGGCCATGTAATATATATATATATATATATATATATATATATATATATATATATATATATATATATATATATATATATATATCTTTAAAGCACTGAAAAAGACGTCAAGACGTCAGGCTGGGTGAGTAGCACTCTTCATAGTTTCGAAATAAACAAAGTCCGGACATCCAAGTTGAAAAAATAAGATATGTTCTTTATTAATGCCTTGCAAAGTGGCAAAATATAATTAAAAAGCCATAGAAATAAGGCTCTCCCAAAGTGCAAAAATGTGCGCGTTTAGGAACGTTAACGCGTTTCGCGGCTTTCCTCGCCGCTTGATCACAACAATTCGTTCCTGTTAAATCATAGAGTTTTAAACCCTTAGGCAGAGCGTGCGGCAATCTTTTGTGCCGACATAGAAAGGGGACTCCATTTCAAAACTCAGCCCATTCGAGGTCGGCTCATGGCGGCCATCTTAGTGTTATTGATCCTATGCTGATTGCATAGTTATACATGCCACATCCACCTAATTGTAGTGGTTCTCTCCTTAAGAGTGTGCAATCTGAGTATGGAACTGAGTGTAATTCAAACTCATTAATGGTCCGCCATGGTCTGCCTCGAAAGGTAAGAGCTTCTCCTTGGAACCCCGTTGTATGCCAAATGTCTGTTGATGATCCAGTACGTGTATTGGCTACCCTCAGTTATATAAAGAGTCTTGTTGCTGTAGTACCTCTATAGAATACACAATCACTCTAAAGTGCTTAGTGCAAACAACAAAGTAGTAAAGTGCATCGATCTTTGAATGTGCAAAAGTCACTATAAGGTGCAAAGTGCAAATATGTTCAGTAATATAACGACTACTGTTGACAATCTGATTATTCTTGCTCCAGATAATCGTATATTGGATCTCATCATTGAGATAACTCGGTGAAATGCCGGGATCATTATAAAGTGCATAGTGCCCGCAACATGTAAAAATACAATACAACCAACTCTTTGAGGTACAGTAATCGCTGAAAATTGCACCGATCTCTTTAGAGTGCAACAGTCAATAAAAAATATACATTATGTGAATATACTTGCTAATGCAAAATGCCAGACTAGGACTCATCCGATTTGTCTACAGTACTACCGTGTTGTCTATTGCAGCATATTATCTTGACAATTATTAGTTCAGGCTCTGCTATAACGGTTATATGTCAAACTCTGGTTTATAAAAACAAGGGGGAGGGCGCAACTGCATCCCACACATGTGTAAACCAAATAAACAGTAGAGAAAGCAACCACCAAAAGGTTAAAATCGTATCCTGTACGAATTAAAACAATGTGGAATTCCAATTATTTAAGATATTTTGATAATGATCACGGGGCAAGTGTTGATGACCAGCATTCTTATCCTTTCCTTTTCTTTACCCCTGATTCCACAAAGAGAATTTGAGAATCCTACATTTTTTCTTTTCATTACACCATAGTAAAAAACTAGAAAAAATAAATGAAAAATATAGATAGAAAATAAGATATAAGAATATAGGAATATAAGAATATGAGAATTAGAATTTAAAATTTAAGATGATAAAGGACAGACACCCACATTCCAAAAAAAGGGGGGTAGATTTTAATACATCTTTCTGGCAATTTGTCACTGGCCTAAAAAGGTATACAGTTCCTCATCTATGTTGTGTCCATTTGGGGTTTTACTCTCGAAATCCAATATGTAGCAAGTCTCTTTCTGTCTCAGGAGTTTCTCTTTATCACCTCCTCTGGGTCCTGTCTCTGTTCTGTGCACCCCAAAAAACCCAAAGCTGTCCATCTTTTTGTCATGGAATTCTGCGAAATGTTTGGCCATTGGGTAGTTAACATCGTTATTGATGATGGCCCGTACATGCTGTTGTATCTGTGTCTTTAATTTACATTTGGTGCTTCCTATGTACCACTTGTTACACGCACAGGTCAGCACATAGACAACGTATTCCGTTTCGCAGGTAATTTTCCCCTGTATGTTGACAGTTTGATCAGTGATGGGATGTTTAAAAAAACTCCTGGGTTTGGCATATTTGCAAATGTTGCAGTGGGTGCATTTGAAAAAACCCTCTTTTTTGTTGCTCGATAACCAATTTATGTCATTAGTCTCATTTTCCTGGGTCATGTAACTTTTCACCAAGGTATCTCTTATTGATCGTTTTTTTCTGAAGGTTATCTGTGGCCGATTTCGGAGGTTTCTGTTGAGATCTTGATCTGCCATAAGGATTCTCCAGTGATTGGTTAGAATACGCCTAATTTTTGGTGCTTGAGTGTCAAATGTTAGAATTAATCGAGTATTGTCCTTCTCCATATTCCTTCTCTCATTGTCTCCTATTCCTGCTAGGAGAGTAGAAAGTTCCTTTACTCTTGCTTTGAGGTATGCCCTTTCAACCACTCTTTTAGGGTACCTTTGTCTGGCGAAGGCTTGGGCGGTTATTCTGCTCTCTGTATCATAGGATTCCAAACTGCTGTTGTTTCTTCGTAACCGTATAAACTCTCCGTAAGGGACGCTCCATATCAAATTTTTCGGATGTCCACTGTATGCGTGGAGAGGGGCATTGGTCCCTGTGATTTTTCTGTATAGTTCGCTGGTTATTTTGTTGTTTACTATCCTTACGTTGACATCCAGGAAAGTAATCAAAGTGCGACTATGTGTTTCTGTAAATCGGAGATTAGAATTGAGTCGGTTAACGAAGTCTGTCCATCCTTGCTCGGTTCCTTTCCATATGATGAAGAGGTCATCGATATATCTCAACCAGAGAATGATATTGTTGGTATACTCGAGGTTTACTTCTGTCCAGACATCTCGTTCTTCCCATGCACCCATGGTCAAATTAGCATAGGACGGCGCAAATGTGGTGCCCATGGCAGTTCCTTGCAGTTGTTTAAAATATTCGTTATTGAAGAGAAAAATGCTGTTCGTCAGACATAAGTCTATCATTGAGAGTACCATTTGTGAATGTTCCAGATAATTAAGGGATCGGGTCTGTAGAAAGTGTTGACATGCCTGTTTCCCATATTCATGGCCGATCGATGTATATAGTGAAACCACATCCATACTGGCAAGTAGGTATTCTTTCTCCCAGGGAATGTCTTCTATTTTTGATAGGAAATCTGTCGTATCTCTTAGGTAAGATGGTAGTGTTAACACAAATGGAAAGAGAACTTCATCTATGTATTTCGACATATTTTCCAATGCAGAGCCTATCAAACAGACAATGGGTCTTCCTGGGGGTTTCTTCATGTTTTTATGTACTTTGGGAAGGAAGTATATAGTGGGTGTAATTGAATTAGTGACAGTTAGAAATTTTCGGCTTTCTTCTGACAGTAGGCCCTTAGCTTCCCATTCTGCAAGTAGCATATTGATTTTGCTTTCAAGTTCTTTAATGGGATTCTGATCGATTTTCTTGTAGCATTTGCTGTCCTTCAATTGCTTATAAGCTTCTTTGATATAGTCATTCCTGTTTTGTAAGACTATATTGCGCCCCTTGTCCGAAGGCTTAATGATGCAATTTTTCAGTTCGTGCAACTCTTGTAATGCCTGTCTGTCACCGAATGATAGATTGTCATTCCATATCCTTTTCTGTCCCTTTCTTCTGAGTTTTTTTAGATCTTCAATTACTAAGCACTGAAATGCCTCTATGTTGTTTCCTAGGTTTGCCACTGGATTAAATTTAGACTTGGATTTTAATTGACTTTTGGTTGTCCAGTCTGTTCTAATGTTCAATTCTTCCAAATCTAGGGGTTCACATTCTACCCCTACTGCTATCCCCTTCTCCAGATTGACCAGATCTGTTAAAGTGTTTAACTCCTTGATTTGAACCTCTGTTTTACCCATCTCCTTCTCTTTAGGGCGTCTTTTGTACTCGTTCATTGCGAAGAGTTTTTTAAGACGTATTTTGCGTATATACTGATCAAAGTCAATTCGTGTTTGCACGTAGTCATTTTTTGCTTTCGGGCAGAAGTTTAAGCCCAGATTTAGTACTTTTATCTGGTTGTGGGTGAGGACATGATCAGATAAATTAATTATTCTTAGATTTGTCTCATCCTCTGCATTCTTCTCTGTTATTTTCCAGAGCGCAGCTGTCTGGCCGGGGTATTGCTCATTGCATTGCCTGCTCCTCTTCCCCCTCCTCGTGGTTTTCGGCCGCCTCTGCCTTTCCCACGACTTTGATTTCCACCTCTTTGTGACTTGTTTTTTCTGCCATCTTGGCGTAGTAAACGCATTTCGTCTAAAAAATTCATCCGAATATTTGGTTCATCAGTTTCGCTACTTGTTAGATCTGATTCAGAGGTTAATGTATTATCACTTGAATGTTCTTCATTATCTTCAATTGATCTGCTTGGTCTAGATAGGGATGCTTGTCTCATCTGGTCAAATCTTTTTGCAAATGTGTAGACCCTTCCTCTTTCATAGTCTTCTTTGTCTCTGAGGTACTTTCTTTGTTTCCTCTGCTTTATTTCCTCCTCGTATTCAGCCAGGCTCTTGTCCATGACACTTCTTAGCCTCCTGCCCTCCTCGGTTTCAGGTATCTTTTTTAATTGTTTTTCTATTTCTTTGATCTTTTCTAATGTTAATGTGCGGTCCGCACCAGCATACTTTACCAGTAATTGCAAGAATGTTTTTGAACATCCATTCGTGGCAACGCTCCATTCCTGTAACATTTGTGGGTCTAATTCCTCAAAGGAAGGGATAGTCAGAATTCTCAAACCTCGTGGAATTCTGCCCACTTCTATATAATTTTGGAGTGAGTGTTCTTCCCACCACTTGCTTAGTTCCCTACGTTGGAGTTTCTCCAATTCCTTGAGTAGACCTAATTCACTGTCACTTTTGGGTGCCGATATAGTAGGTGTGCTGTTGCTTCTGACTTGTAGGGTCTCATTAAACAGTGTAATGGCTTGTACCTTTCTGATTGCCTCTTTGTTGCTTTGGGAGTTGGCCATTTCACAGGGTTTAGCAGATAAATTCTGTAGATAGTCCGGTACTTGAAGTGTGGCTGCTTGGGAAAAATCAAGCCAAGGAAACAGCACACTATGAAAACTATGTAACTGTTCAACACAGTATTAATATAGCCGTGTAAGTCGTGGGCTGAAAGGAGGGTCGTAGTTAGGTATGGTACCTGTTCAATCCGATACCTCTCTGACAAGGAAATGCAGTTATTGCCAACACCAGTACTCACCCTGCTTCGTTCTGCTGCCCGTCCTCCGACGTACAGCTTCACTCCACTCCGGGTTTTCCTTGGTGCCGTGCTGTGTCTGCTTCCTAAATTCGTTTTCTTTGGTACGACCTGAGCTGCAACGGGACAATCAAGTCTTCCCAACGTGCAATGGCCATGCGCTCAATTTCAGAACATATTTTTTTTTTAACAGACCATGCAAACAATGAAAACAATACACAAGATACTTTAGAACAAACTCTCCAGCGCATGGAAGAAAAAATGAACAAGCTCATGACAAATTTCCACCTTTTGAAAGATTTTGTGGAGGACCATATAAAAGAAAAAGTTAAATACCATTGTGCAACATGTACCTGTCCCCCTCTCCATATCCCAGTCAATTATCCCCAAACCCTCACCACATAGAAAAACGTTTTGATGAGATTTCCATACATTCATCTCCTCCTATCAGTCCTCTCGAAAACCCCAATTCCCCTGTGTTTGTGTCCGTTTCTGCTACCCCTTCTCTATCATAAATTGTACATTAATATAATATAATGAAAAATGTTAATTTATTCCTTTGTGTTTTTTTTTAAAAAGCCAGTTTTGTTGTCCGCGGACAACACGGGTGTCCTGAAATGTTCGTAAATAAACAAAATGGGGATGTCCTGAGGACACTATACCTGTCCGTATTGTTCGCAGGCGAGTTAAAACTGTTCTAAGAACACACGCGGTGTCCTGAAAAGTTCATAAATAAACAAAATGGGGGTGTCCTGAGGACGCTATACCTGTCCGTACTGTTCGTAGGCAGGTTGAAACTGTTCTAAGAACACATCAAGTGTCCCGGGATGTTCATAAATAAACAAAATGTCCTGAGGACACTATACCTGTCTGTACTGTTCGTAGGTGGGCTGAAACTGGTCTAAGAACAAACACCTGTCCGTAACTGTTTGTTTCAGTTGCGTCGCACTTTTAATTAGTTTCAGGACCCGAACAGTGTCCGTAGAACACCAACCCGCATGCGCAAAACAGTTTCAGTGCATTTCGTGGCCTGTGGAAACCCGTTCCCTTCGCAGACATGTTCGCGACGCCATCATGTGACACGCCCATGCTGAGTGTGTGTTCTGACTGCGGACACTGTGCGTGTCCCTGAACAATTTAAAACTACCTTTTCAGGCAATCCACCATATTGTATAATAATAAATCACCATAGCACAAGCTTTCTACATACTTTTTGGGACTTTTTGAGCCTTTTTTGGTGTTTGATCTGTCCGCGGACAGCGCGGATGTCCGCGAAGTGCGCACCAGCACCCCTATAAAAGGCCACACCCCAGAGCTCATCCTCATTGTGTTTCTGGCTACCTGACAGAACACTGTACTTTGGCTGCCAATCTTCCTGATTTTTCAGAAACCTGATGGCAACCATAGCTCCTCTGCTTCAACCTGGTGCTACATCTGCCTCAGCACCACCCCCACCCCCTCTACCACCACCACCTCCCCAAGGGCCTGAAGCAGGGAACAGGAGTGAGGATGTAGAGAAGGATGAAGAGGATGAAGAGGATGAGGTAGTGGAAGTCCCTACTACCAGCACTCGCCGTGACTCTTGGGTGTGGCGGTTATTTACCATTCATGGTAACGTACCCAAGGCACGTGCGAACAAAGTCACCTGCAAGGAGTGCAAAATGGTGCTCAGTTGCGGGAGGCTTGGTTCGTACAGGTTTGGTACGACAACTATGAAGCGACACCTAAGGTCGTTCCACGGTGGGGCCATTCGCAAGGTTGTACCTTGCGCGGAGCGTAGAAGGTTGAGATCCTCTACTACATCCTCCGTTTCCGATCCTGTCACCACAAGAAACACTCCTGTGGGAGAGCGTATCCCTCCAGCTGCCTCACAGGCCATTCGCAATGCTGATGACCCTTACCTTTCGAGGGTCATAATTGTGTGTATGTACTGTGACACAGTACTCTGCAGGAGGGAGAGACTTCGTAGTGCTTTTGAGACGATGGTCTCAGAGCACGAGAAGACCTGCCCACTACCTAAGTAAGGCCCACCCTACATCTTCCTCTCTCCACCCGCCCTTTCTCATCCCAGTGGTGGGTTTCCCCCCTAACCCTCCTTTCCCCTCCTCTACTAGTGTGTCGTGTGTAAAAAACCTAAAAAAATATAAAACAACAAAAATAAAAAAAGCCTCTTTTCAGAGCCGCCTTTCACAGTTTAAAAATAGAAGTGGTAAATAAATGGAGCAGGGCCCTGTGTATTTTTTAGAAGTCCGCGGACAGTTCGCGGACATCTAAAATTTTGGGTTGCTGCTCTATCATAACCATTGCACTTTTCTCTGGGAGGAAGTGGTGGCTCTGACAAGAGCCTTTTGGTGGTGTTTGTTTGTGTTTGAAAAACTTGAATTGGTCAACACCTACTGCAAAATGGATGGCTGTAATTCCCAAAAAGGTCGCAATGCATTTTGTACATTTCTCAGAAAAATCATAAGTCAGATGGACTCCATCTCTGCAAAAAATGTATGTGCTACGAAACATAATATTTTCATTGTGAAAAGAGGACATGCCAACATCTCTTAGAAAGGCACAAACACCCTTATTGACATTGCGGCTCGCTTTCTCCATTTGTGGACCAAATGAAGAAGAACGTAGCCACATTTGTCTCTGTGCAAACCGAGAAAAATTTATTGAGAATTTGGAAACATGTCCATGACCTTCCCTAGTCCTTCTTTCATTGCAAATTGCAAAGAAATTCCGGACACATGTCCTAAACTATTCCCTCCACAATGAATGATCATTATGTCTGGATGATGCTCTGTCTCCAAAGTAGCACAGAGAGGTAGCAAGTCCAGCCACTTCATTCACGCACTCCATGCCAGTGCACTTCCACATGTGGGAATCCAAGATCTACAGCTACTCCACAGCTTTCTGCATGCACCTTCAACCAATGTATCCACGAGTCTCCCAAAATCCAGACAATCTGTTTTCTGAAACACACAGCCATAGCTATCTGTTCTTCTCTCAGGAAAAAGACTTTCTGACAAACTCTCTCCTGACACAACACACCCACTAAACTTTACTGACCAATCCCTTGCTCTGCTCATTCTCATTTGCATGCCTCCCCAACCCAAAATCCCTGCATGTAACACGCGATGTCCGCTGACATATCGTAACATAGACAGCCCTTCTACCATTTCCACTTCACTCTCTGTGCCATTCCCTCATTGGATACAGCTAAGCAGTCACACAACCATCCACCAATCACATCCAAGACCTCTACATCTAACTCTATCATCATAGATCAGTACTTCAAATGTACTGTTAATCACTTGGAGGACAAGTGTCATATCATTGGAAAGCACCTACTTCAAGAACTACTGTACAAGTCTCCAAGATTTCTACTTGCAGCCTCATGCATATCCATATGCATGAACACAAACTACAGGTATGCATATTTTCTGTATAGTAAATGTACAATTCTTATAAAAGCATGTAAACAGATTAACTGTATAACCTATAAAATGAACGTACTGTCATTTTTCCCATCTGCTATAATCAACTCTCACTTCCAAACCTATCTGCTATTTAATTCCTTTTTACACACACATTTGCAAACCATGTTTAACTAACATATTTAAAGTAAAATATAAAGACTGCACATATTCAAACGAAATTGCATGCACCCACTATGTTCAGATATCAAACAAGAATACTTGTACAAAAACATAAAAATCATTGTCTAAAATAATCAGTGCTATAAACACACAAAATTACTAATTTCTTATCTTTACAATTGCAGTGAAAACCACTCTCCTGAAAAGCAGCAGCAGAATTTAAAGTACAAACAACAACTCAGAAGAAACCTGCTCATTCCACAAAAAAAGTAAGTTAAATACCACCATAATATTTTTACTATTACTCAAACACACTGTGGGGTTCATTCATGGTATTTCTGCGCCTAAAAACAGAGATTGTGCACCATTCTGTCCACAAATCCCCATTTGTTAAACAGAGATTTGCAGGCAGAATGGCGCACAAATCCCCTTTTTCGACGCACAAATGATATAACTCAGCCCCAAAAATTTTAATATTATAGAACAAAGAACTGTTTTCATTCGATACCATCAGATTTACTAGTTGTGCTTCTCCTCACCACTAGCTTACTTTCTACTGTCATCTGAACCCCAGTTTAGTAGCACATGAATTCAAGAATACCCATCCCAACTAATTGTAGTTGCCCAATGCACAATCACACAAAATCACATACATCTGTATCATCATACTCAAACACTTATGCACACAGCACAATACGTTGCAGAACACCCCAACCCATACCTTCTTTATTTTTTTCAACAGACTCTAAAGAATGCCTGCCAAAAACCAAGTCTGTAGAAAGCAATGCAGAAGTAGAGCAAAGGAAAATAGAAGTGTCCAAAATAAGCATCCATCTCTAGCAGAATGTGTACAAGAAGTTCAAGCAAAACAGCTAATACAGTAATTTAGCGAAACAAAACAAGCTTCAAGTACAGAAACTTTGCCTCCTCTATCAAAATGGAAAACGAAACAGAAAACAATTAACAAGAATACAGCTACCACTACTGCTAAAACTGTTCCTATAAATCTTGATATAGTGCCAAGTAAGCATACCAAAAAAAGTATTTTAGCAAAAATGGTCCGCCACAGAGTTCTTCAAAATCTTATAAAACCAGGAGAGAAATCATGCACAACCCTTAAAACCTACTGTAGAAAATGAATCTTATTAGCTTTGATAGACAGTGCAATCCTTCTCAAAAGAAAGTTATTTATTTTAGTGTTAAACAAAATGAAACCACTAACAAAACTAATGACTAAATTACAAAAAAGGCTTCTCAATAAATGAAATGTCAACAAAAATAACTTCTTAAATATCTGTGGAGGTGAGTGGACTCACACCACAAGCACAGAAGCATATTTCAATGAAAAAGCATACAAACAAAAGCAAACAAATACAATTGCCATACATAGCAGTGGACGAGGTTATGAAAAAGTTAATAATACCATAATGGAACAAGAAATACTGCTTACAAAAATATCCCCAGAAAACTTAGAATTACCTCTCCATTCAACTGAACCAGAATGTCCAGTATACAATTGTCCATGCACGTCAATGTGTAACATTTCCAAAAAATCTTTCAAGTCTTTACGCCAATTCCTCAATCAGTATGTGAAAGGCAAAGACAAAATCAAAATGAAACTACTGCAAAATATGGATACCTGTCCAATGCGCAAGTACACAGGACTACAAGGACATTCATTAGCCTGCATTTCAGGACCTATTTGCAAAACCACCTTCCATCATATCAAAATGATATCAACACATCATTCAACTATAAGAAATCTAGTCTATAAACTGTACTATGCTAAAAGTCCAGCTTTAGCACTAGCCAATTTAAATAACATTATTCTACATGGTACAGCCAAAGACCTACTTGAAGAAATCGACTATATCCAGAAAAAATATTTTTGGAAGTGAAAGCCACTTACAAAATGCAATAGCTTTACAACAGACTACCAACAATTCTACGCATGGCAATCTTCTACTACACACATACAAAAAAGAAATACTGAAATTTAAAAGTACATCTGCTGAAGTACCAAACCATGTGTGTGTGTGTTGCCGAAGAACTTTTTATAAAAGTAACACTAAAACTGTAGACCTAAATATACAAAATAGAAGACAATGAAGATTCTAAATGGTTTGAATTAGCTCTATACCTTATAGCAGAAAACAAATATGAAATAACTGACCCCTTAATACTTTGCAATTACTGCACTATAAAACTTGACAACAACCAAACTCCTTCACGTGCTATCACAAATAATTTGGAATTATTCCCACTACCAAAACCCCTACAACAACTCAATTTATATGAGAGCATCATAATTCAAACAGTGCACCCCTTTCAAGCAATAATACGCCTTCAACCAAAAACAGCAAAATGACCTCCCTCTGAATTGGTGAAAGGCATTCGTGGCAAAGTAGTGTATTTATCATTAGATCTAAAACAAAATGTGCACACTCTGGGAGTGCAACGTCCAATGGAGCAATCTTTAATCATTTTAGTAAATGGTGTACCTACAAAAGACAAAAAAAATTGGCAACAACTGGTAGACTTATATAATGTTAGACAAGCCTTGCAATATCTAAAAGACAATAATCAAAACTACAAAGAAATTAATATTGAAGACAACTTGAGATAATTCAAGAGTCACCAGAAACTGGTCAATTTGAGCTTCTAGATCCTGCTTCAGTATCCAATACTTTAGACCAATTTACAATTCATCTATTGCACTCTAATAACACCGTAGAAGATGCACTAGAAATGTACCAAATGTGACAAACAAAAGGATCACCAATCAGCATATGGGAAAAAAGTATAGAAGCACGTGCTTTTCCTCTACTCTTTCCTACTGGAAAAGGAGGAAGGTACGATGATAGACCTATTCAAATAACAGCATCAGAATAACGCTCGTTACGGATGCATTCTGAAGATCCCAGATTTAGACAAAATGTGGAATACATATTCCACCTACTCATTGAAAGTGAACTAGCAACTCTATGTTACTGAGTTGCACACACATTAAAATCAGGAACCCACTTTCAAAATATGTCAGCTACACAATTATTACAAAAAGTGCAAGAAAAAGATGAGGTTTTACAATCAAGTATTACAAATCTATTACCAAACATGCGTGGTACTAAAGAGTACTGGTTCTGACATCATGGAGATGTATGTTGTATGATAAGAAACCTTAGCCCACCCACTTGGTTTGTTACATTAAGTTGTGCAGAACATACATGGGAAGATTTACATGATTTCCTACGCATATCAAACAAAACAAAACAAACATAGATATACTAACTCCTGGAGAACTTTGTTCTCTAGATCCTGTACATGTTTCAGTTCTGTGCTCTGTTACGCGAGCGCGAGCGAGCGTTGGAACCTGGTGCAGCTTGACGCTTGACGGGTCCCTTACTCTAACCGTGAAGGCTGCGAAGGCTGCAGGTGAGAACAGCTTTGCGGAAACTCACGATCCCCTGCTACGCCCGTATACAGCACGCCTACAGTAGCGACCTACAGCAGCGACCGTAGCCTACACCAGCGCCCGTAACCCTGGGATTGGGGTCGCGGTGGGCAAGCGGTGAGCAAGCGGCTGCTACACGTGGGATCGCGGCCTGGGATTACGGCGGTCCCTGAGCAGTAGCTGCAGAGATTACACGGGTGGCCTAAGGACCTGCAGGGAAGCGGAGGGCGGCCCGGAGCTGTTAAAACCTTCCTTCCAGCATAAACGCCCATGTGAGGGCGAGGGCTGGGCACTTGGTAAGATTTATCTCAAGAATACCCGGCTACTTTTTCATTTTCTTTTCTTTTCTGGGCTGTTTGACTTGGCCCTTGCTAGGTCCTATTTTGAAGGACCTAACATGTACTTTGCCCTGGGTCTGTAGGCTGCAGTGCCATACGTTCGACCTCAGTAGGTGACTGTAGGTCACCCTTGGATCTGGCCTTCATACCCTATATGCAATCAGCTTCCTGTGACTACCTGAATCCCATTTGGATAACTGTGATCAGTTGCTTGTAACCGAGCTAATAGGCATACTTAGCCCAGGTAACTGCTAATACACTATTCTAAACTGCGTCTCTATACACGTGACACTGAGTTTTTAGACACCATTAAAGAAGCATTTCAAGACTTAATATGCTATCAGTTAGGAAATGATCTGCGACGAGATATAATCTACGTAATCAGAAGAGTAGAACCCCGACAATAAAATCAAATAGAAACAAAGGATCCAAACAAGCACCTGTGGAGAAAGGAGCAATCACTGATTTTTTCTCGCTGCCTGATACTGCTAATATTACAACACCTACACTCCTGATGGATAAATCTACAGGGGGTTCTGGTATGAATACCTCTATGGATGCACTGGGTGAAAGTGTAATAGATAACAATTCGCTATTGGACTTGTGTTTATCTATGCAGAGATCTATGACTCCTTATCCAGTAAGCAATTCGGCTATCCAGAATGATAGCTATCAACATCTGCCTACTCATACACAGCGGGAAACATACCACAGGTTATCAGCTTCTCCAAATCTGGATGTACATTTGGAATCTTCAGAACCTGATTGCGGTAGGGATCAAGGGGAAAGTCAGATAACCTTGGGTGACTTGCAATCTTCAGTTGCATCTTTGCATTTGCTCTGAATATCCTTTTAAAGATGTGTGGGAGGATATTGGAAGTCACTCTTACCTTACCACCAGCAAATAATGGTAAAAGAGATTTGCCTCACCAGGAAGAGAAGATCATCCTGCCAGACTGCCCGGAGATCGAAGACATCGATTCTAACACCACAACGAATACGGATGTCTTCTACTCTCGTAAACAGCGACGACTGGTGAAAAGAGCCCTTGCGAGGAAAAAGTGCCAAATGGCAACCTTAAGACCACCGGACATAGTGGACCAGGAAGAAGAAATATCTACTCCCACCAAAGGCAGCACCCCTAAACAAGACAAGAAAAAACCTAAATGTAAGGTACCTCGAGAGAATAAAGGCACTGCTAGCAGGGAGAATAAACTGACCAGCTGGCTTATTCTTGAGAAGAGCACTATCAACAATAAAGTGGAGGAGATTGTGTCTAATAAGAGTATTTTTGAACCTCAAGTAGATGAGACAGATTTAGATCATTCAACATGTATTGATGAGCTGAAGGACAACCCCGCAGTTGACAAAACAAATGCCATACCAACTAATCCAGCTCGGGGAACACCAAAACAACGACAAAGGCAACAACATACCATATCAAGGTGGAAGGATATGTATTATTAAAAACCTGTACCAAAACAGCGATCACGATTGGCTTTTTAGATCGGCGCTGTTGACTAGACTGTATTCTATACCACAGCTTAGAGTGCTGAGATCAGAAGACTTTGAATATGTGGAGCCCTTGAAAGCAAATAATTCTAATACCTCGGCATTACACTGTAAATTTTTAGCCACTGCCAATTTGATTCGCAGCTATAAAGCAAGCTTACGGGAAGTGGATATTGAAGTAGATGCTGATCCAAATATTATCGATCCACAATGGCCAATACATACACCTAGCACGAAAGCGGTTGAAATTATAGCACCGAAACTACCTAAAGGCAATGCAGTACAACTGGCGGATGTGCAAAATGTGCTTAAATGGCTTGCTGAATCATTGCCGTCGCTTTCCTTATCCCAATGAGATCAAAGTCTAATCACATGGAATTGTCGGGGATTTAGCCATTTATTATCGGCAGTGGGCTCCTCCTCTCTCCCAGTAGGGAAAACATGTATTTGTCTACAAGAGACGTGGATCAGCACCCAGGCACTTCTCAATGGATATTCAATTCATCAGGAATTAGCCAAAAAGGGTCCCAAGGGAAGACCATATGGGGGCCTTATAACAGGAATCATACACCCACTAAAATCATTGAGGATCCACTCGAACTTTGATGAATATGTATTAGCAGTTGAGATTGAACTCACCGGTAAAGATAAAATGGAGAAGATGTTAGTGATTAATCTCTATAACCCACCTGAACCCCCACATAGAGACCTCATTCGGGATGCATGCCATTCGTTACTGATTGATTGGATGGTAGATGCTGACCACAATCTAGTAACAATTGTAGGTGACTTCAACTGTCATATTGTGGGTCCAATGAGTAAGACCAATAACCCTTTGCTGAAGAATACAGGCACGATGTGGCATAAGGAGGCAAATTCGGAGGGACTGTTGTAGTTCAATTTCTTTAATGCTTGGGATTTCGAAATCCTGAATGGTAGAACTCCTAGTGACGATCCAGGTCAATCCACTTGGAGAAATACCAGAGCCCGCAGTACTCTAGATTATATCTTTGTAAGTCCATCAATGGCTAATCTGACTGCTGATATGAAGGTTAGTGACAACGATTGGAGTGATCATTCCTCTCTATTGTTAACATTTAATTTTGTTCTTCATCATATCTGCCCTCGATCGATCGGCGATTTGAGAACGAACCACACCTCTTCAAATATTCGTTGGTCAGACAAAAATATCATAAAAGCTGTAGAAGCTATGAACAAAACGCCAAGTATTGGTCATGCTGCTCTTCTCAGAATGTCCGGCAACGATATTGAAAAGTGGATAACTTCCTTCTCACACAAGCATGCCACTGTGAATGTCAACATAATTGCTCCTGATGCTAAAATAACTAATACATTTGATGTTGAAATCAGAGACGCTAAAAGAATCTTAAGAGCAGAACTTAGGATGCTACAGAAAAACTCTACCATCTGGGATAGTTATCTGATTTCCAGTAAGAAACGCAAGAACGCCTTTAGATCTTGGCTTAGACAAAAACGCTATGCATCTAAATTAGCTAAATGGCAAAAGACAGTTCAAATATTATGCACAAGAAATTCCCGCTCCATATGGAGTCTATTGAGACAGGCCAGAGGCGAAACGAATAGTAGTCTTAACAATCCAATTGACAAAGGCAACTGGGAGGAATTTTTGAGAAGTCGCAATAACCAGCTATCTGACCTGACTATGGTGCCGACAGTCTGGAACTGCCCTGCCCCTCCTTTCAAGGTGTCGATCGATTCATTGATAATCATGATCAATAAACTTAAATCATCGAGAGCGCCTGGGCCCAATGGCCTAGCGAATGTTATATTAAAAAGCATATTGGGCAGTGGTTCTGAAAATACTGTTTGAATAAACTTTGAAAAATGGCTTCATACCGGACTCCTGGCAAACTGCAATCTTGGTCCCCATATACAAGAGGGGAAGTTGTACCGACCACTTAAACTATCGATTATTATCTATGTTGGATTCTACTGGCAAATTATTTTCGACATATTTACTTCAAGAGCTCCATACATGGATGGACAGGGAAAAGATCTTGGACCAATTCCAATGTGGCTTTAGGAGTGGATACTCTACGGTACACAACCTTATTATAATGGATATACTCCGGAATAAGGCCAGATCTCCCGGAAGTCCTCCATTATACATATTATTCATTGATTTTAAGGCTGCCTTTGATCTAGTGCCGAGAGACTTGTTGTGGACCAAATTAGAAAATCTAGGTTGCCCGAAGGGAATATTACATTACCTCAAACAGTTACACTGGGATACCACAGTCTCTCTAAAATTAGATGCAAAGGGTAACAGGACCAATAAGATTGACCAATTGCGAGGTGTCAAGCAAGGCTGTGTGACAGCACCAACATTGTATAATCTCTTTTTTCATGACATTTCAAAAGCCTTATCTGAAGTCCATAACTGTCCACCTAAGATTGGCCTAGCTCACTGTGCAGTTCTAGCATATACAGATGATATAGTTATTATGGACCATACTATCAAAGGTCTCCGAAATTCTGCAGAGGCATTATGGAGCTATGCCCATAGGAATGGCCTTACTATTAATTTAGACAAAACCCAGATGATGGTCATCAGCAATAAGAAAATTGCCAGAGTGTGTCTACAAATACAAGGGTCCGGAATTCAATACACTCCCTTTTATAGATACTTGGGAATTGAAATAGAGCCAAAGGGTCAATATGCGATGTGTAAGCAGGTCAGAATCCCGAGAGCGGCACAAATCAGTGCTCTAATATATCGTTTCTCTACTTCTCACGGTGGATATACAGTCTGGGCTGCACGACAACTGTATCTACAGGTACTAACTCCTATGATTACTTATGGATTAGAAGCTCTGCAGCTCATGGATTTGGGGTGGCTCCAGATACTAGAAGGAAAATTCTGGAAGAAATTACTTGGCCTCCCAAATTGTATACCAATGGCTATCCTAAGACTTGAACTGGGCCTGATATCTTTAAAAGCACAAGTTCTCAGGAAAAGAGATGAACTATATTTGAAGATGTCACTAGTTACAGAAAATCCTCTTCTGAATACATTACATAAGGAAATAAACAAATCGTCTTCATTTCCTTTCATGAAAAAACAAATGGAGGAATATCTGGAAAAGATTGGCTGGTCAAATAGGCATAATAGCATTAGAACTTCTACCTTATGTGCCTTATCTAAAAAATCAGAATTATACGATTGGATTGAAAACTATGCACACTTGGAAGAATTGAAACAATATAAATTTGTCCAACATATGAGTTACATATTTAAGAAACCGGTTCCCTATCTCTCTCTATGCCCCTCTCCGCGATTAAGACGTTTTATTATATTATTGCGGACGGACCAACTGCCGGTATTGGCCATCAGCGGAATTATGAGTAATCTCACCTATATAGAACGATCCTGTCGATTATGCATGAACAATATGGTGATTGAAACAGGAAAACATGTATTAACTAGATGCTCGGCCATGCAAAAAACCTATGCAACTTGTTATGGGGACTTTGTCCACCATTCGGATCATATTTGCAGCGAAGATTTTTGGCTTAGAGCGCTTAATGGCTCAGGAATGAAGCTCTATATTGCTGTATATAATGTATGGCTAACAATTGAAAAGTTATTAGAAATAGCTATATAGAGACATTTTACCTATTTTTATTATTGTAACTACAACTAGTCTTATGGCTGTTTGTACTAGTTAAGGTTTATACGAGCTATTGACATGCAGGTCTTATAATATAGCTTGAATGTCTATTTTATAGGTTACATTATTATTACTATCAGATATGAATTAATGATATTATTTTTGTTTTATCTAAATGGAATTTTGTTCTACAAAAATGTTTTATTGATTTATATGTGAAAAGCTTATGTTAAGCTGTTAACACATTAATAAATAAATAAATAAATAATGTTTCAAGATATTTTCACCATCGCTTCATTGCTATGCTACACTTTATTTGTAATAAAACTGTTCCTCCCCTCGGAGAAGTGCAGCACTTCTTTTGGAGAAAAGAATACCAAGCCAGAGGAGCACCACATATCCATATGCTTTTATGGATTAAAGATGCTCCTAAATTTGGGTCAAGACAATGATGCCACTGTGTTACAGTTTATCGAAAAATATGTCACTTGTGAAATTCCATCAGAGGCAACAAATAGGGATCTTCATGCACAAATTTTACAATTTCAAAGACACAAATGTGGCAAATATTGTCATCCTGAATACAAAAACAAAGGGAAATACTACACCAAATGCTGCTTTGGTTTCCCTAGACCAGTTACAAAAACAGGTCAAGTAAACAACTTCATGTCTTCAGTTAGACATAGTGTTAAAGGTAAATCACCAAAAATACATATTACATAAAAAGAACAGAAGAAGAAAAATATATCAATGATTACAATGCAATCATTGCCCTCTTATGGAATGCAAACATAGATGTGCATTACATTGTAGACAATTCCACTGCAGTTGCACAATAGGTTACAGCATACTTAAGCAAAGCAGAAAAAACAGAGCTTCAAGACCTCTGGAATGACCTGTCATCAGACAAAACACTGTCTCAGAAATTGTACAGCTTGGGTATAAAAATGCTCTCCCATAGAGAATGTGGCTCCTACGAAGCAGCAGATCGTTTAACCGGTACTGCTTTGTATGGAAAATCTAAAAATATAGTATCGCTAAGTCTTGGTCCTGCTAAATCTAGAAAAAGAATTCTCAAATCATACGAAGACATAGAAACAGTAGCCAAAAATGATCCCAACAGCCAAGACATTTTGAAAAACAATTTGCTGAACACATACTACCCAAACAGAAGTACCACTTTGGAAACCATGTGTCTATACCACATAGCCTAAAACTTCACATACAAAAATAATATAAAACCTGATGAAAAAAAGGTAGATACAGAGCAACAAATTGTGAAGGCAGCTTAGTAAAACTCACCAAACCAAATTTAATTAATCATATGAATTTGTCATTAAAGACTCCTCAACATAAAGAACTATAGTACATGTCCCTGCTACAACTCTTTAAACCATGGAGAAAAGAAGAAGACATACTAGATAACTATGACTCTTACGAAGATGCTTTCAAAGCAAAAGAAAGCACTATAACCGATGTAAACTTTACACACTACAAAACAATGTTGCACAATAAACAGCAACACGAAGAAGAACTCCAGGCCCAACTAGATAAGGACACTCCCGACAGTAGTCAACCTTCTGTAACAGGAAGCCAATAATCACTGGGACAGCCACTATTAGCAAATGAGGCAGAATTAGCTATGACAGAAGTAGAAAACACCATGTTTCAGTATGAAGATAAAGAAGACTTAACTGTACTACAATCAAAACTAAACAATGAGCAGCATAGCATGTTTCAAGAAGTAACAAAAGAAATTGCACATGGTGTACAACATGAAAATAAAGAATGCACCTGCCAAAATTACAAACCTATACTACTGTACGTCAGTGATGAAGCTGGTTCTGGCAAAACATTCTTAATCAAAATCATCAGCAAATTCCTTCAACAATTGACAAACAACAAACTGTCAGCTGTTGTCACTGCCCCCAGAGGTTTAGCTGCCTACAACATAGGCGGTGTCACTTTACACTGATTACTACGCCTGCCAGTAGAACACCAAAACAAATTAGACTATTACAAATTTTCTACAGAAGCTGCAATGGAACTACGCAGAGTATTAAACCAAATGAAAATGCTACTAATAGATGAAGTGAGCATGGTCTCCACCCTAATGATGGCTTTGATTCACCTCAGATTACAAGAAGTATTCAAAACAAACTACGAAGAGCTCTTTGGAGGAAAACACATTATTGTTTTCGGAGATCTTCAATTGACACCAGTGAAAGGTGAGCCTATTTTTAAAACCTTAGGGCACAAACTCTGCCGTAAAACTGTTGGCAGCATAGGAAATGTCAACCTTTGGCAACATTTCCAATACAGAGAATTAACAGAAAACATGCGGCAATCGGCAGATCTCACTTATGCCAACATCTTAAAAAGTATTAGAGTTGGTATACTATCTCAAGAAGCACAAACAATATTGAAAACCCTGCACATTCATGCACTTTATGGCGATAATGCATGTGCTACGGATGTTATGGAACAATTAGCACACAAAAAAAAAATTGTGTGGCCTTAATGCCAACTCTTGCAAGCTGTTCCAAATTCAGTGAAACAATGTTGAAAAAGGAAATGCAACCAATAATTGAAATTAGGGCCACAGACAAACTAGACGTACATGGTATGACACTACCCATGTGTGAGCAAGCCACAACAAGACTAAATAGTTTAGAAAATTCAATCTCCAACACAGCTGGGTTGGAAAAAATATTAAAATTATCCTTAAACTGTAGAGTAATGCTTAAACGTAACCTTGACGTGGATCAAAGACTAGTTAATGGAGCACTGGGTACAGTTGTTGGCTTTCAAACATACCCACGTGACAACAACATTCAGTTTGTCAATATTCTCTTTGACAAACTTTCAGAAGTGAAAAGGATAGGACGCTCAACAGCTCGATTCCTTCTCTTCAAAGACATTTATGTACGCAGAGAACATTTTTCTCTAACTCTTGCATATGCAGTCACCATTCATAAATCACAATGTCTTACCCTAGACAAAGCATTGATAGATATTGGTAAGACAGTCTTTAAAGAAGGCATGAGGTACATAGCACTATCACGCTTACGTACACTTGACTGTCTATTTCTAATCAACTTTGATGCAAGTAAAGTAAACGCTGATATTCCTTGCATTTTAGAATACAATAGACTTCGTTCACTATACATTCTCCATCTAAAAACATATCCTGTTCCACAAAAAGTAAAACGTTGTAAAATAAAACTAAATCAAACAGAAATGCAACAGGATGCCACTACAATTCCTCCAAAGAGAGTACAAGAAACTAATACTTACTTAGTAACTCACGTACTTCGTCAAAGAAACAACACACATTCCTGGAAAAATGACTTGGACGCAGACTTAACTGGTTCATTCAAATTTTCAAATATAACTGGTGTAAGTTGCTACACAAATGTAGCAATGAATATTCTATTTCAATTACAACCAATTGTTGGCAACATTTACTTACACAGTACAGACCGATTGTGTTTGCAAATGATAGAACTTCATAGAAACGCAACAAACAATCCTGACAACACATATAGTGTTCATGGAATAAGACAACAATTGAACTACTGTGCTGGAATGGTGAAATTCACTATAAACTCACAGGAAGATCCACAAGAATTTCTAATGTACCTACTACAAGTACTGGAAAACAAAAACATACCTATAAATGATATCTTCCAGATTTCATACATGTGGAAACATACATGCACTCTCTGCAACAATATGACACAGGAACAAATCCCCAATGAGCGCTTTGTGTATGTATCCATACTCAATTGTGAATCCGTTCCATTTCAGCAACTTGTACAAAATGCAAACCATGGTAGATTATGTACTACCTGCAATTCGGATAATAGCTCCACCTTACTAATACAAACACATAGTAAATACATAATACTAATGCTTCTACGCTACAATGCAGATGGTACCAACAACAACTGCAAGCTGACTGGATTCACACATGGTCAAGTATCACTTGGTAAGAAAACCTTCACAACAATAGGTATAATCTACCACACAGGAGCCACAACCAATGCAGGTCACTATACTGCATATATATAAAAATAAAATGTGGATGGTACGAATGTAATGACAGTACCATTACTCTAAAGCAGAGATTACCAGCAAATCTTACAAACGCTTATTTAATCTTCATAAAACCAAAATGTATTAACTAATCTGTACTTAAACATTAACAAAACTTCAATAAAAAAAACTATAAACTGTTAGAATATGCCAACAAGTATCTAACTGCCCCAAGATTCTACAACAACTAAACAGATAAATGAATATCACTAAATTATATAAAAAAATAAACAGTTAGAATACGCCAACAGGTATCTAACTGCTCCAAAAATCTGCAACAAGCCAACATATAGATCATTAGCCAGAAAGAACAAGTGAACACTGAAAACAAACAAACAAATAGACTGTAGCATAACAAAAAAGGTTTTTTTTTAAACCAACATGGATTTTTTGTTCCCACAGACCCAATGATTTTAGCAAAAAACACAGAAACTGAGCTAATTGCACAGTACACTGGTTTGTAATCTACTAAATATGAGGGTAAAAAAAAATAAAAAAAATGTTGTTTATTCAATGTTATAAGTCGTTACAAACTACCAATACTAACATGAACTTTTCTTTTATCACAGAAATTAGCAAGGAATATATGTACTCCAGTTACTAAACCAAACAGTAAGTATATTATAATACAACCATCGCAGCAAATCACACCCATAGTGGCTTATAACTTCGGTGCTTATAAATTTGGTCTTGGCCATGCACCGAAGACTCTAGGCACTGGCCACAACCACCGCATCAAATCACACCCATAGTGGCTTATAACTTCGGCGCATATAAATTTGGTCTTGGCCATGCACCCAAGACTCTAGGCCCTGGCCACAACCACCGCAGCATATCACACCCATAGTAGCTTATAACTTCAGTGCTTATACATTTGGTCTTGTCCTTGCACCCGAGACTCTAGGCCCTCGCCACAACCACTACAGCATATCACTCCCATAGTGGTTTATAACTTCGGTGCTTATAAATTTGGTCTTGGCCATGCATCCAAGACTCTAGGCCCTAGCCACAACCACTACAGCATATTACTCCCATAGTGGTTTATAACTTCAGTGCTTATAAATGTAGTCTTGGGTGCATGGCTTTTGGCCATGCACCCTGCACTATAGGCCCTGCCCACAGCCACCACAGCATATCACACCCATACTAGCTTATAACTTTGTTGCTTATATATTTGTTCTTGGGTGCCAAACTTATAAGCCACTATGGGTGTGATATGCTGCGGTGGTTGTGGCCAGGGCCTAGAGTCTTGGGTGCATGGCCAAACATGCACCCAAGACTCTAGGTCCTGGCCACAACCACCACAGCATATCACACCTATAGATCACACCCATAGAATCAAACATTTTAACTATGCCATATGGGCACTTTTAATGTCCGCAAACAATATGAGTGTTCTTAGAACAATTTCAACTTGCCTACGAACAGTACGAACAGGTATAGTCTCCTCAGGACAACCCCATTTCATTTATTTACGAACATTTCAGGACACCGCGTGTGTTCTAAGAACAGTTTCAACTTACCTACGGACAATACAGACAGGTATAGCGTCCTCAGGACACCCCCATTTTGTTTATTTACGAACATCCCAGGACACTTGATGAGTTCTGAGAACAATTTCAACTTGCCCACGAACAATACAGACAGCGTCCTCAGGACACCCCCATTTTGTTTAAGAACATTTCAGGACACCGCATGTGTTCTTAGGACAGTTTCAACTTGCTTGCGAACAATACGGACAGGCATAGCGTCCTCAGAAGACCCCCATTTTGTTTATTTACGAACATCCCAGGACACTTCATGTGTTCTTAGAACAATTTCAACTTGCCCACGAACAGTACGGACAGCGTCCTCAGGACACCCCCATTCCGTTTATTTACGAACATTTCAGGACACCACATGTGTTCTTAGGACAGTTTCGACTTGCTGGCGAACAATACGGACAGGAATAGCGTCCTCGGAACACCCCCATTTTGTTTATTTACAAACATCCCAGGACACTTGATGTGTTCTTAGAACAATTTCAACTTGCCTACGGACAATACGGACAGGCACAGTGTCCTCAGGACACCCCCATTTTGTTTATTCACGAACATCCCAAGACACTTGATGTGTTCTTATAACAGTTTCAACTTGCCTACGAACCATATGGACAGGCGTAGTGTCCTCAGGACACCCCAATTTCGTTTATTTATTAACATTTCAGGACACCCGTATTGTCCACGGTCAGAATGAACACAACAGAGGCGCCTGCCACCTAAATAAAGACAACTTTTAACCCATCTCTTACTCCCCCACCCTCCCCAAACAGTCTTACACGCCAACATGTCCGCGAATACAAGATGGCGGGCGTGCCCAGAAAATCTGACGCACCACACGCTCTCAACCACCCAATCAGTGAACATGTCCAATGTCCGAAGAACACGACACACATCGCCCAGCCAATCAGGACCCTGTCCGCGGAGCGAACAGGGAAGTATGTCTGCGGACCGAACATAGATATCACTAATTTTTTGTGACCTACTTTTTGGTCATTTTAAAAAAAAACTACTGGACGGATTTTCACCAAATCTGCAAAAGCACGCCTTTGGAACCAAGTCGCTACTCCTAGTCCAAAATTGGTGAAAATACGTCCAGCGGTTTGGCTGCAGGTGTGAGCAAATTTTTTTCCCCATTCAGTCTATGGGACCTCCCTTATAAAAATGTGCCCCCCCTGGACCAAACCTCACCAAACTTTGCAAACAAATTCAGAGTGACCCCTATACTTTTATTGCAAAGTTTGGTGAGGATTCGTCCAGGGAGAGCGAAGTTATAAGCCACCCAAAATGGGCTCTTTCTACGGAAACAGCAACTTAACCATAACTATACTGCCACTACCGTGGCTGTGTAATTTTTATAAACGTGTCTTCACGTTAGGATTTGGGCAATTTTATTTATAATAGTTCCTTAAAAAACAAAAAGGTTTTGGAAACACTTCTGTTGTTTTGTCATAAAAGGCTGTTCTCAAGATGAAGCAACATTGACTTTATTAGGTTTTCCCTTGAGGGCAGGTTCTTTCTTTACGATCAACCCTAATGAAGATAAGGACTGATCAAGGATCATTACTGTGTATAAAACACACAGAAATATAGGAAAAACTCTCTATATTACCAACAGCAAGACAAAGGAAAAAAAGAAAAAAACAAAACAGAAATAAAAAAAGAAGCTGACGTGAGGACTGTAGGTCCCAAATATACGAAATATACCCACCTCCCAGAAAATACATTAATCAGGGATAAGTGGGGGTCTTTTAAAGAAAGAACCTGCCGTCAAGGGAAAACCTAATAAAGTCAATGTTGCTTCATCATTTTGAGGACAGCCTTTTATGACAAAACAAAAGAAGTGTTTCCAAAACCTTTTTGTTTTTTAAGAAACCATTATAAATAAAAATGCCCAAATCCTAACGTGAAGACACAATATCCAAGGGAAAATTTGGGTATTTGACCACCCTTATGGTCCAGTATGTGGAAACCAATCATTTTTATAAACAACACACAATCACATTGTTATTAACAGTATCAGACAAAATGTGGTAACCCAAGGAGGGAGAATCATATGTGAAGAGATATAGGACAAAGGTGACAAACAAACAAACTCTAATACAAACAGGTCAAACTAACTATGGTGTTCTAAACACAACACAACTTAATAGTGGGATGTTCCAAGGTCGACCCACAACACTGCGTTTTGGCGGAATTAGGTGTTCCACCTTCTTCAGGACCAAGAACCCTGATGTAGATGAAATGGTTAAAGAAGAGATACAACAACGATTTCTTATACACTGAGCTGTCACCTGATAATGAGGGATTCCCAATATCAAAGTGACAAGCGCTTAGAATCTCACCACTTTTCTTAAGGTTCCAAGTGACCCAGTACGTATGCAACTAGTCATCTAATTGTTAAACCAGCAGTCTTCCTTTATATTTCTAGAGGAAGAACATATGTTTATAGGGAATTAGGGCATAAAGTCAAAGGTGTCAGGGTTATAATTTGCATCATTTCAACTGTTGCATGCAGCCAGCACCTCCATGTGATCCAGCAGAGTCCTGGTGGCTCTGCTCCTCTTCCCCTTCCATCGGGAGTCTGGAGGATGCCTTATACACCACTCAGAACAAAGGAAAGCGCGATCGAGTGCGAGATTTCAAATTGAATAACATCTGACTTTTTACATTGTGCATTGAACTACGGGAAACCCGCTGAACACTTACAATGTATTTGACATGGTGCATACGGTTTCCTGCTTTGTTGTATGCACTCACATTGCCTTCACCATTATTGATGCTCAGCCATTCCAATCTGGCCGCTCGCACCTGAGTGTCTGGTGCCTTTGGTGCTGCTCTGGTTTGTTTTCCCCTGATTGGCCAAGCTTTTAATCATCTTGGCCTATGGGAGAGCCGGCAGGCTTTGCCGGCCCTCCTCTCAAGGCCTACTCCTAAGGCCCCTGTCAGCTACCTGTCTGCTACCTGTCCACTACAGGTACACCATTGTCGCCTATGTTGCTGTGAGTGCCCCCCCAAACCTTCAATGGTCACCTGTGTTGCTGTGAGTGAACCCCACACCCCCCAAGTTCGCCTGTGTTGCTGTGCGTGCCCTCCATTCCTCCCATGGTTGCCTGTGTTGCTGTGAGTGTCCCACACTCTCCCTCCCATTGTCCTCCCCCTCCCATTTTCCCTCTCCTCCAAGAGAAGCCACGCCTGCTTAAACTGACTTTCTCTGCATATGTATGCTGCTGCCGCCCTGCAACATGGGATCAGGCAACATGTTCGTTCCACCTAAACTGACTCGGCATTTGTACGCTGCTGCCGCACTACAAAATGAGTTCAGGTAACATGTTTGTGCCATATAATCTGTCTCTGCATGTGTATGCTGCTGCTGCCCTGCAACATGGGGTTGGGCAACATGTTTGTGCTACCTAATGTGACTCTGCATTTGTATGCTGCTGTTGCCCTGCAACGTGGGGTTGGACAACATGTCTGTGGCCCCTAAACTGACTTTCGGCATTGTTATACTGCTGCCGCTATACCACATGGGGATAGGCAACCTGTATGTTTTTTCAAGCACTTATGTAACTTAAGTATGCCGCCCTTCAACATGGGGTTGGCAACATGTATGTTTTGGCAAGCACTTATGTAACTAAGTAAGCCTTCTGTAACAGCCCTACGATGCCCAAGGGCTGTTTTGCGCTTTATAAATGCAAATAAATAAATAAATACATGTGAGTATAAACTAAGTCCTGTTCCTGTATAATTGCTCCCAGAGTCTTGTCGAAATCAAAGGAAGTTTCAATGGGGGTCCCTGAAAGGAGGGTTCAGTGTTCCAAAGTCCCAACCAAAATCCAAGGACCCATGAGGAAGCTTTCAAAATGTCAAAGGTTTCTCCCAGTGTTCCTAATATAAATATACACAAAGTTGTTCCTTTCATGAAGGGCATAAATTTTCCAGGCCTATTCGGGAAGAAGATGGGCTTTTTTTTATTTACCCTGTCCTTGGCCTTTGGGAAGTCCTCCACTGCAGACCTACGTCTCTCAAATAGACAGATTATTAGGGGGTCTGTCACATCTCTTACTTCTATGGTCTTTTGCCAGTGGTTCTCACTGGGTGGTGAAACCAAAGCTTCCTGTCCACCTGGGCATTTGTGTGGTTTTGCCTGGTGGGGTTTGGTTGAGAGGTGTGGCGCTTCACTCACTCAACCACCTGTCAACTGATTGGTTTCTTCTTACCTTTCCTCTCACCTGACTATCCCTCAGTTGTCTTTCTTGCTTCCTGACCTAGCAGCACCACCTTGTGTCACCGCCCACATCTAGATTTATCCCTGGGCCAATGTAGTTACCAAGAATCTTCCAATCCTGGCTATTTAAAGGGCTGATGTCTCCTTTGATTATGAAAACCTCCCTCCTGTCTGTTTCAAACTACCACTACTTTCCTCCTTAACCACAAACCAGATGACTGCCACACTTCTCTTAACCCACACTGCACCATTGTCTCCTCCTTCCAGTTCTCCCCATTACAGTGTCATGGCTTGGGCTCTCCATGGACCAAATCTCCAGAGGTCTGCTGTCCTCCACTTACCAACTTGATATGATATTATATGATAAGTGATTTATAACGCACCTGTACACATGTGTCTCTAGGCGTGACAGGACAAGTGAGGATACGAAGGGAGAACAAGACAAATAATCTTAATAGGACTTGTGTCATTCAGATTGTGCAAGTGCAGTAACGTAAAGTGCAGAGGGAAGGGGAACAGGGAAGTACAAGGGGGGAAGGGGAAAGTGCAATCAGGGCAGTATTGCTATGAGTAAATGCAGCCAGGACAGCGCTGCTCTGGGCAAGTGCAAGGAGGAGGGGGACTGCAGAGGTTAGGTACTGTAAGAGGATTCAATTCAACACTACAGCTAAGTCAACGCCTAGTCTATAATACTGAATGAAAACCCTTATTGATATATCTTTATGTCCAGTTCATGCGTTCTGGATGACTACCCCTATATAACACCCCTCTCTTGGAATCCCCCTGACCCCACTGAGCCAAGAAGTAGTTCTGTTTTGCAAGTTAAAAGGTTTATTTGATAATTTAAACAATAGATATATAGATCACACTTTATAATAAATTAATAATTGAATATCACACTTAATCTGATATGATAAAGATTAACAACGGAGAATCTGGCACTAGCACACTTCTTTATAATCACTAAGGAGTTGACATGAAATGGATAAGGTAGCACACTGGTAAATAGGTACAGAAGTATAATGTGGTAGAGAATGCTTTATAGGGTTCAAGGAAATGTAAGGTTGAATGAATGAAATGCAGTATAGAAAAGACTCAATATGATTTCAACAAAACAATGTAATCACTTTTCTCTGGCAATCCCCTCCCCCCCTTGATGCAAGGCAAGGAAATGGAAGGAAAACACACAGTTCTCAGAAATGCAATCAACTGTAATTCAGTTCAATCCCCCCCAAGCACGCTTAAAGAAAACAGATAGGAGTTTTGAAAACACAGGCCCAAATGCTTTTATATGTGCTGGCAATTCAGTGAAAAGTATGCTAAAATGCTTTTGATTCCCTCTAGAGGTTCAGGGTGAGTGGTATCTAGTTAATATTAGCTCAGGCTCACTCTTGCAATGATTCAGGAATGATTATCAGGTTAAACGAATTTCTGGCAAATGGAAGGCAAGAAGCTTCTGTTTTCACACGTGGAGAAATTTGCAAATCGCGGTAAAATTCGCGGATGCGTGTTCCGCGATTGCGGTAAAACTATAGGGGGTAGGAATGCGGTTCTAGGTTCGTAGGAAAGTCACGATTCTAAGCTTTCAGATGAAAGTTATTGCAAGTCTCTAAGACAAACGGTCGCGGAGATATGAGCGATTTTGTGAAGGTCGTTTTTCAGATTTGAAATTTTAAAAGCTCAAAATGACAAGTGACAGATTTTACTAGAAAATGACAAGTGACAGCTATGCAAATGACAGGTGACAGTTAGGAGGCAGTTCTACTTAGATTAAAATAGCTTGGATTATATTATTTTAACTAAGAGATTTGTTCTGCACAGTTTTCTAGGTACTCACACTATATTCTTGAGTGAAATGGGCCTCGCCATGGATCTGGTCAGGTTTTAAACTCGCCTCTGGTCTCTGCACTTCACAGTGATCTGGGTCAGCTCTCTCTGGTTCTCTGGTCTGGGTCTCTAGTTCTGGATAGATTGAAGTCTCTAGTTTGGCTCTCTGGAGGTTTGATGGAGGTAAAGTATGGATTTTTCCGGCAGAGCTTCCAGCGGCAGATGGAATTGAAGGTCCCTATCTGTCCTGTCTGTCTGCTTTTATGTGTTTAGAATGTGGGTGTGTTCTAGCATCACTGACCCTACCTCTCTCTCAGCTTCTAATTGGTCAAACTTCCATTTCTCATTTGATTGGGGAAGCTAAGTTGTGTCAGAGTGATGTCAGCCATTTATGATCTCTTGAAAAAACTCCTGTCATCTGTGCACCCAAATCTATATATGATCAAAACACATATTTCACAGTTACACAGTTGTTTGAAATTACATACCCATGTCACAGATCACATGAGGTATACTCTGTCCCAAATCTGCTGTTTCTAAGAGCTTGCATTGAGAAATGGCACATATTTCACTTTTTAACGGATTTTGCAATTTCTGACATTGACCCAAATTGACACACATGTGCGCAGGGAGTATGGACATTAACTGATGAAGTTTCAGATTTTTAACATGCATACATTTAGAGTAATATCCACTTTTCCGCTAACACCCCCCTGAACATACCACCGGTTCTAAAAACCTCTTAAACTGTGGGCAGAAAAATCACAAGAATTATGGTATCATTTATAAAATTTTCACATGTCCGCACCATGAGTTATTCATCTTTTTCTAAACAATATTCTGGCTACAAAGGGGTGTGGTTTCCCAGGTCACATGGTGGAAATACTGGTTTATCCAGTTCTGCCAAGCCAGCTTGCTCTCACAGGCAGTGCCCCTCCCAGCTTCTGCCAAGAGGAAGCTACATTTTACGACCGCTGTAATAAAACCTTTGCCTGAGTCAAGACAGGCTTTGTTCAGAGCTCCTGTAGAGCACAGGTAATTCAATTATCAGATAGATGGCATATCCTTAGTGTGGCCAGCAAAAGGCAGATGGGCCTGGGAACACAGTTGTGACTCAAGTTTCACTCCTGATGGGGGTAGCTGTCAAGCAAAATCAAGTTCCTTAAGCCAGACTTTCAGCTAACTGTCATGTTTTTTTTTGTTGCTTTTTAAATTAACTTGCAATTTTACACATGCAGCTAGAATGCTGATTCTAAGTGCAAAACTATGACATTTCAACAGTTACAAAGGCATGTGACACCAAACATAGGTCACTCATTTATCTAAACATTTTCGATTTTAGTGTCTTTAAATCCAGTGCAACTTAAACTGCTGACTCCATAGCAGTTTTGTTATAAGCATTGTTTTGGGCTCTTCATTTCCCAGATTTTGTAAGCACACAAAACTCCATTCTGCCAAATGTCTGCTGGTGTTCAGTGAATATTTTAGATGTGTTGCAATGTTTGAAAATAGGCATTTTGAGCCTGCCTTCAGAGAAACACAGGGTGGTTTTAAAACGCCGGCTTTTGGATAGTGGTGAGTACTGGTACTGCACCCATTTTTGGGATTTAAGAAATGAATTCCCCACAATTCTAGGTTGCATTTGGCAATCAGCATTGCCATTCCCAATGGTTTCAGACTACTGTGCGGGTAGTCCAATGGTGGTTTTAGGCGCTTTGAAGCTAACCGGCGCTACTGTTTTTCCTTTGGCAACCCATTTCCCTCATGGCAACCCGGTCTTTCATTCTCGCACTGGTGGGTGGCAAGTGAGGCAACCATTTTGGTGTGCGCACAAACTGCGCAGCTTTCCTGGATTTTGGCGCACATGTGGGTTTTCCGCCATCTTGAACTTTCTAAGCCCACAGCACCAAATGTTGTGGCATGATAGCTTAAACGTGGGTCAGGACACCCAACAAGCCCCCCCACGCGACTGCACTTTGAATTTGAGTCGATGGGGAGTCGCGTGCCCAAGGGTTTTGACCCACGCACCGGTCTGTCCGCATAATCTTCTTCCTCTTCTGTAGATGGCACAGTTCAGCATCTTCTTCTCCATCCGGTACTGATCGATCGGTTCTCCTCGCCAGTCCTGATGGGGGTATTGGGCGGTCCACTGGGCCCATTGGATCTTCGTTCCCGGTCTCCGGATCGCCCTCCTTGGCCCGTCTTCAGGTTTTCTTTCTCCTAGGACGACAAAGGAAGAGCGGCAATACCTACTCATAGACGTTTTTCCACCACTGTTGAGATAGTGGGGCAGCATATGCATTTCATCATAACGAAACATTACATTCTTATTTTGATAAAAAACAGTATAACTAAGAGACAGTTTCATGCAAATCACAATATTTTAGAGACTAGATGTGGTATGTTTTATGATTGGAACAGAATTAGTCTGAGACAGTACCCGCTAGGATTCCAGAGGATTCCTCCAGTTGTTGCAGAGCATGCCTGGGATGGCAACATTTCAACTGGTTTATGTGGACCCACTTGTCTTCCCCCGCTGCCAAAGGACCTTTGGGGATGTGGATTTTGTAGGCCACAGGGGAGATCTTGTCGATGATCTCCAAGGGTCCTTTCCATGTAGGCAAAAATTTGCGCCGCTTGGCCTGGTTCCTTTGGAAGTTGTATAGATAGACCCGGTCTCCCACCTGATATTCCTTCCTGGAAGTTTTCAGGTCATAATGGGTCTTCATGCTATCAGCTGATCTTTCTAGATTCCGCTGAGCATAAGCAAAAGCATGTTGGAGGTGTTTCCTTAAATTCTCCACATACTCATGAGTTGTGGAGGCATTTATTAGTGTCTGCTCTTGGGTCCTGTAGAGCAAATGCTGCGGAAGCACCATCTTGCGCCCAGTCATCAACTCAAATGGTGACATTTTGGTTGCAGATGAAGGGGTAGATCTGATGGCCATTAGGACCAGAGGTAATCGGATATCCCAACTTGGCCCAGAATCTGCCACAAACTTCTTTAATATGCTCACAATTGTCCGGTTATATCTCTCTACTGCCCCAGAAGAAGCTGGCCTGTAAGCAATATGCAGCTTTCTCTTGACCCCCAGTATCTCCCACATCTTTGTCATTACTTCACTGGTGAAGTGGCTACCTCTGTCTGACTCAATCCTTTGAGGTAGACCAAAACGGGAAAAGATGTGGTTAATCATCAAGGCAGCTGCAGTTTCTGCCTTGCAATTTGGGGCTGGGAGACATTCCACCCACTTGGTAAACAAGCATGTGACGGTCAACATGTACTTATTCCCCCTAGCAGAGCGAATCACAGGGCCTACAAAGTCGATTTGTAAATCTGACCATGGCAGTGTCATCCCCCTCTTTTGGAGAGGCGCGCGGTGCGTGAGGGATGATGGCTGAAATTGTGCACACACAAGACACCCCTTCAAGTATTGGTCGAGGTCCTGCCCCATGTGTGGCCAGTATGCAACCTCTCTTAAGATTTCCAGTGTTGTGTGAAACCCCCTATGACCGGCGGTGGCCGCATCATGGGCGTGACTTAACATCAGGCTTCGGAATGAGGTAGGAACCACCCACTGATCATGGCCAGCTTTGGATTTCCTTACCAACAAACCGTCTTGGATCCGGAACATTTTTGGACATTTCATCAACACTCTTAGGTCCTCTTTCTCAATGTAATCGGTATCCGTCAGGGGAAAGTTCTCAGGGTCCTCAAGGTGCTGGTAAAATTTACCAATAATTGGATCCCCCTTCTGAGCGGTAATCAAATCAGCATCAGGGGTCTCCTTACTCCATTGTGCAATTGAAAGGTCGTTGTGAGCATTTGTCTGGGACCTAGTGATAGCAGTGACCTGGATTTCCCCCAACAGGTACTCAATCTCAATTAGATCCCCTTGGATGGCCCCGGTTTTGGCCAGCTGATCAGCTAAGTCATTTCCAGTTTTGTCTGGTCCCTCTACTTTGGAATGACCCTTGATCTTTTTCCAATAGATGGTCATCCCATTCGATGTGACCAGATCATCAATGTTTTGGATCAACTTCCCATGTTTCAAGGGTTTGTTGTTAGCACATAACATGCCTCTGGTTTTCCAATTAACCAGGTGCTCCACGAACCCGTTGCGTACGTAATCCGAATCTGTGATTATGACCACTTCGTGGAGTTGATGCTGGACAGCAGTGAGGATGGCCTGATGCACAGCCATCAATTCTGCCACCTGACTACTTCGGGGACCAATTTTGTATCCAGCGGAGGGTTCTGGGGACTCATTCACCCATGCATTCCCTACGCCAGCCACCAGTTCTTTCTCCCCGTTGTTGTCAACATGGTAAGAGCATCCATCCACATACACAGTGGGCATTCCCTCACACTTGTCTTCTTCAAAGACTTTGTGGGGGGAATTAAGGTATGCCTCCATGTTGTCCTTTATTTTTAGACTTTCGTCCTCGAGACAGTTTTCTCTGGCACAATCATGCAAGTCAGCCAGACCTTGCGCGAGGGGACTCTTCTTGTTTTGGCCATATCTGACCTCCACAGGAAAGCCTTGCATTGACAGAATCCAGGAAGTAATTCGGGAATTACTCACATTTCCGGCCCAGATTCGGTCACTTTGGAGATATTGCAGAGGCTGGTGTGGAGTCTCCACTATGATGTGTTCCCCCTGGATAAACGGGCGGTAATTCTTCAATGCCCACACCGTTGCCAGGAGTGCCTTCTCACAATCGTTGAATTTTTCCTCCACAGAGGATAAAGTTTTGCTCGCATAGGAGATTACTTTATTGACCTTGTCATGCTTTTGGTATAATACTGCCGTCAAGCACGTATTAGAGAACCCTGTCTCCAGGAAGAACTCCTTGTTTCTGACAGGGTAAGCTAGGCAAGGCGCTTGTGAGAGGCTGCTCTTGAGTTGTTTTACTGCCTCGGCTTGTTCTGGACCCCATTCCCACTTGACCCCCCCCTTCAGGAGATGAATCAGGGGTCTGGTGATCTCTGCGTAGCCCTCAATGAACTTCCTGCTGTAATTAGTCAGTCCAAGGAGGCTCCTTAGTTCTCGCAGAGTTGTGGGGTCTTTCAGTTTCTGAAGTGCTTCCACTTTCTTTTCCTGGGGACAGAGACCCTGAGGAGTAATCTCATGCCCCAAGAAATTAACACGGGTTCTACTCCACTGTGCTTTCTGAAAGGAAAGTTTTGCTCCGGCGGCCCTCAACTGTGTCAGAACATAACGGATCTCCGCTATGTGTTCCTCCACAGATGAACTTTTGATGAGGACATCATCTACATAAGCCAGGTTACCCCTCGCACCCAGGTCGGGCATGGCCTTATGTAGGAAAATGTTGAATTCATTGCCGGAGTTGAGGTATCCGAAGGGAGTCCGGGTCCATGTGTACTGCTGGCCCCCAAAGGTAAAAGCCAGTTTGTATTGGTCCTCCCTGCTGACAGGCACGGTCCAGTATCCATTGGTCAGGTCTATTGCAGTGAATACCTGTGACCCCTGAATCTGGGCCAGCCCTTGGTCAATGTAGGGCAGAGGCCATCGGGAAGTATGGACCCGTTTGTTGAGCTCCCTGAGGTCAGCGCAGAGTCTCCACTGGCCGTTTGGCTTCAATATTCCCAGCACCGGATTATTGAAGGTGCTGTGGACTGGACGGATTATTCCCCTGGACTCAAGGTTCTTAATTATTTCAGTAAGGGACTCCATTGATGCGAGAGGCAAGCGATATTGCTTCACAAACACAGGAGTCATGCCAGGGTCCGTGGGGATTGTGGTTGTGTGGATGTCGGTGCAACCACAGTCATATGAGTCTACCGCAAAGAGATCTTGGAAATCCAAGAAAACCTGTTTCAACTTTTGCTTTTGTTCCAGAGTCACACAGGCATCTCCACCATCTGCCTGAAGCCTGGAAAGACTTCTGGTTTGGCTATCTCAGCGGCCTCCTCCAGCTGGGTGGAGAAGTCCCTGGTCAGAGTGCTGATTTGGACTGGAGGCTTCAGGTGGGAAAGGCAGCCCTCATGGACCTGGAAAATCACCTCATCCCTCCTGAAGTCACAAGTCACATCTTCCTTACCATAAGGGCAAGAAGTGTACACCAGGAAGTTCCCCCCATGCCGGGTAAAAATCCTGTCTGGTGTTGTTTTGTCCTCACTGTCACTGTCAAAACAGTCCTTGGGGATTGGTCCTAACAGTTCATTACCTAAATCAATGGAAAAATGTTGGTCATCAACCGCCATTCCAATAATGGTGCCTGCGGCTAGAGTAATACTCTTTAAGTCGCTGTTATCCACCTCTATTGGAATGGTGTCATGTTCTATGTTGACTAATGGTGTTGGGTTTACCCCCAACCCTTGCAGTTGGAGAGAAGCATTTAGATGTATGTAAGCATCAGGGTTTTTCAAATGTTGTCCTCTTTTAACTTTCACTTCCAGGGAGAATTGTCGGGTCCTTTCTGGGATGGTGACTTCCTCTTTAACCTGAATTTCAACTGCATAAGGTAGCAATTGAGCTGACCTAAATGCTTTTTCTGGATCATCAAAGCCCATGGGATTATCCGCTAATCGGGACCAAGCTTTGAAGTTTATTAGGTCCAAACTAATGGCAAAGCGATTGAGAATGTCACTGCCTAAGTAAAAGGCGGCAGTGACGTCTCGCACGACCCAACAATTGTGGACTATGCTCTTGTTGCCAATGGAGATTTTGAGCATGAACCTGCTTGGCAGGAGATGTTTGGAATTAGGTGCTTCCAGGTCCATTTCCCATTTGTCTATCAGTTTGAAGGTGGGAATGGCTGGATCTTTTGGGAGTTGGCGGAACATGGCTTCGCTGATGAAGCTCTTACCGTTGTTCACACACACTCGAGCGAGAACAGAGTCCTTCCCATCATTTAACTGAACAGGGATGAACAACTGCTCTCCAATTTGCTGAATATCAGCCAGGCTCTGAGCTGATTTCACATCTTTCTGGACTATAGGAGTGGGAGTTTCTGATTGTGGATTAGTATAGAATTTCAGAGTGTTTCCTTCCAGTGTGGAATACCACCTTAAACTGGAAGGAAGGTTGATTTTCAGAAATAGAGAGGACCCCCCATCACCAGTCTGTTGTCCTACTGCTATTACTGTCACATCTGGAATCTGGTTGTTCTGGAAGTGAAATTCTACTTGGTCAGATTTTTGTTCAACCATGTGGCATGTGCCGTTTAAACTAACATGGTTGACACTCTGTTTTAATTTTATTGGTCGGCTAGTCTGGGTCCAGAGGACCTTGTTTACGCAATCTATTAGGGGTGACAACCTTCTTAGGAGGTCATTCCCTAGTAAACAAGGGGTGCCCTCTGGAGTCACAACTATGACCGGGTGTTTCAACTTGTGTCGCCCGATCTTAATGTCCAAGTCTGCAGTCCCCTCAACGGGAATTTCCTTCCCGTCAAAGTTCTGTAGTTGTCCAGGAAGAGAGGTGAGAGGAATTTGGTAATTCTCTCCCCTTCCTGCATTCAGTTCGTCAAAAGCCCTTCTGGACAGAAGGGTAGCTTGAGATCCAGTGTCCACCAGTGCCGAGATTGTACCCTGCCCCTGTACTTGTACCGGGGCATAATATCTTCCCTCCTTCTCCTCAAGGGGGCACAGATAATGTACATTTTTGGACAACTGGTGGGCTAATTTTCTGGTTTTGGACATCGCTAGCGAAGAGATTTGGGCAGAATTCTGTGGAGAGCCTTGGGAATCTGAAAGAAAAATTTGGCAACTGGAGATCAGAGCCATTGTGGGTTCCCCTGGCTCCGGTTCTGGGCCGCCCCCCCTTTTATGGAGGCAGTCACCAGGATGGGTTTGAACCAGGGGATTTTCTTGCTGTTGGTTCTGGGATGAGATGGTGGGCGGCGGTAGCTCAGTCTCCACATCTCCCCAGTCTGGATTTTCATCCCTAGGGACCCATTTTTCTTTGGGAGGAGTTCCCCCCTCTCTGAAGGAGAAGATCCTTTTCCCAGGATCCTCTGAGGATCCCTCTCCCTCAAATTGGAAGACCTGTACCTCCTCCTCAAACTGAGTCTGTTTGGGTCTTTTGTTTCTCCTACCCCCCCTCTGCTCCTTAGGAGGCAGACTTTCAGGGGCAAGAGATTTTGTTTCCGGTTCCTGGGTTTCCAGGGGCTGTTTACAAGTGAGGAAGGAAGCTTCCTCCAAGGCTTTACACCCCCCTTCCCCTTGTGCCTTCTCCCTGGGAACCGGTGAGTTATCGGGGTGCTGACCCCGTCATTGTTCTGGAGCACCAGGTCCAGAGTTGGGTGCGTTCTGCGCCGGCATGCCGATCTGAGGGTTCTGCTGAGCCCTCAGTATGTGACCCAGATCCCGCGCCATGTTTTGAACCTGGCGCTCTAACTGGGAAACCCGCTCAGGCTGATACGGGGCCCTGTTTTCTCCCCTGGGCTGATCCCGGGAAGGGTAGCTGTCCCTCCTCTGGTAATACCCCGGGTTGGGAAGATTTGGGTACCCCTCCACCCTTGGCCTCCCCTCTCCCGGATTCAGTGGTCTGGGCTCAGGGAATTGGGGAAAGAAGGATGGATGGTTTTGGGGCTGAAAGTCGGGTGGATATCTGGGGAAAAAGTTCTGCCCAGGGTTTGGTAAATTTCTGCCCTCCTGTGGGAAGTTTGGAGGGAAGTTCCCTGGGTTAGGTGCTTGGCTGGATCCCCCCCCTTGGGCTGGAGGAGTCCACACATAACCCAGGATGGGTCGATTTCCCTTGTAACGGGGACTTACATAATCAGGAGAGCGAGGGACCCCATTTGTGGGGCTGCCTCCTTGGCTCCCTGTCTGTGACTGACCCGAGGACCTCCTGGGCCTAGCATTATTAGGTGCAGGTAGGTTTTTAGGCCCCCCCATCTCCAAATCCAAAACGGGGGTGACCTTTACCTCTGCCACCTTGGCAGCAGCAGGGGTGCTGTTGGCTTTGGGGTTTTTCTGGGCATTACTTTTGCTATCTATCGGTTTCTGCACCTCATAGATCCGGGTAGCCTGTTCAATGACCCAGTCTAAAGATCTTTTCTCGTGAAAATCCCTCACGAGCTGGGTCATGATATATTTGGGCAAGGCATGGAAAAACGTATTTATAAATTCTCTGCTATCCGTGCGCACCCTTCTTGTGGTCTGTGCAAAAGCACGCTTTAACTCCTGCACAAATTCTTGTGGGGCCTGATCCTCCCCACATTGCAAATTGTAGGCTGCCTTGCGAGCCTCTTGAGGATTTCTGTGAACAGAAAAATGTTTCAAGATGGCCGCCTTGTAGGTGGACCATCTTAAATGATTTTGGTCCTCCAGCCCCGCAAAGAAACTGGAGTATTCCGGGGAGAAGGTCCACTTTACATATTGAATACAGCTTTGGCTGTCCTTCAAATGGAAAGTCTCCATCATTTGCTCAAACAGCTCTAAGTGCTCCCAAACAGAATACTTAGCGTTCTTATGGTAAGGCGTGATGACGCTCCTGATCACCTTAATCTGCTTTAAGGGGTCCTTAAGCAAGGCCCTTTTTGCCTTATTGGCCTTTTTGGTTCGGGTAACCCTTGTCCATTCGTCCTCGGACTCGGAGGCACTGCTCCCAGAGGTTCCCGTCTGTTCTTCCAGGTTTTCCCGGATTCTGCGAGCCTGGGAATGGCTGGCAGAATGTGGGGACCTGGTCTCCTGTGTCCTGCGCAGTTCAGAGGAGTCTTCAGATTCCTCCTTGCTGCCAGGATTTGATGGGTACCCCCCCCACTGACCTAACTGGGCAGAGGTTTTCAGGATGCCCTTAAGGGGCCTACTCTCCTGGGGTTCCCCACTGAACTGTACTGTACTTGGGTGCCCATACCCGGATGCCCACCCCTCCATTCCTGGGTGGTACTGGCCTATGAGCCCCATACTCTTAGCTGGATAGTAATCTGCCATCCCTGTGGCCCTGTGCTCACGTGCGCCAGGGGACATGGGGGTGGCAGAGTCCAGGGACTGAGAGGTATGAGGGCCTCTGGTACTAGGGCTCCTGAGGTTATGCTCCGGAGTTTCCATTTCCCAGCGAACCTCATCTCTATCCGTCCCTGCTCCCTGTTGCAATGCAAGAGCCTGCATTTGTGCCTTCAGTTCCTCAGTTAAGGCCTTACTAGACTCTATCAGTCTCTCCTGCATCGCTACCTGTTGTTGGAGCCTATCATTGTGTTGACAGAGGGCCTCATTTTCCCTCTGTGCTTCCTGGTTGGTCCTGGAGAACTGGGCCAGTCTTTGCTGCAGGAGGTTTACCTCCTGAGCTGTGTCCCTATTGGCCTGCTCCTTTCTTGCTAGAGCATCCTCCACCCTCCTGGTGTGCTCTAACAAGTTCTGGTTTTCTTTTTGGAGGTCACCCAGCCCCTGGAGGGCCAGGTGATTTTCTTCCATTTTCCTTTTTAAATGGCAGACTTCCTGGCCTATGGCGTCTCTTTCCTGACTAAGAGCCTGCATTTGTGCCGCCAGGTCGTCCCTCTGCCTTTGGAAGGCACCAGCTTTCTGGCGCTCCTGATCAAACTCTGCCTGGGTATCCAGGTCTTTCAGAATCAGTTTATTGCTCTCCTCTTTCTCTCTATCTAGCTGGCTTTGCAGGGTGACTACCTGCTCCGCGCATGCCCTGTTGAAATTGATCTGTTGCTCCAACTTTTTCTGGTTCTGCAGTAAGGAGTCCAAACTGTCTTGGTGCTCCTTCTGCAGGGCCAGAAATCTGGTATCCTGGTCTGTCTTTTCCTGTTGTAGGATGCCCATATCCTCTTTTATTTTAATGATGTACTGCCTGCTGTCATTTTCTGACTCCTGGCTCCCCTGCAGCCTCTGCTCAGAAGAGACCAGGTCAGATTGGACCTTCTCTAACACCACCTGTTGCCTATTTGCCAGATTTTGGCTTTCAGCACATCTATCCTGCATGTCTCCCATATATAGGTACAGGTATGCTGCTATCCTGGCAATCTTATTGTGTTCCTCTTTGGCTTTAGGAGCCATATATAGTTCACTCAGGGCCACATGTAATGGACCCTGATCTCTCCATAAGTCTGACCCTGTTTCAGTGACCTGTCGCGTGATGGCCTGCAACCAGGCATCCTGGCCCTGCTCAGCCCATTCACCTCTCACAAATAGTTTATGTAAGAAGTGCTCTCTGGCTATTTTCATATCTACCAAGGTCGTCATTCTAGAGATTGGTCTCTGTCCTGACTTACAGAAGTTAGTATTTTATTTTTGCAGAACAGAACTTTTCTTGGAGTGTCCCTTTTGAGGAATGCTTCACAGCGTAATGCAGCGTGGTGATCCGACCGGATGTATGTATCCCGTCAGTTAGCACACTGTATTAAGCTGCACAAGTGGTATTCTAACCCAAACGTCCGGCCGAGCCCCCAGTTTGTAAGAGGATTCAATTCAACACTACAGCTAAGTCAACGCCTAGTCTATAATACTGAATGAAAACCCTTATTGATATATCTTTATGTCCAGTTCATGCGTTCTGGATGACTACCCCTATATAACACCCCTCTCTTGGAATCCCCCTGACCCCACTGAGCCAAGAAGTAGTTCTGTTTTGCAAGTTAAAAGGTTTATTTGATAATTTAAACAATAGATATATAGATCACACTTTATAATAAATTAATAATTGAATATCACACTTAATCTGATATGATAAAGATTAACAACGGAGAATCTGGCACTAGCACACTTCTTTATAATCACTAAGGAGTTGACATGAAATGGATAAGGTAGCACACTGGTAAATAGGTACAGAAGTATAATGTGGTAGAGAATGCTTTATAGGGTTCAAGGAAATGTAAGGTTGAATGAATGAAATGCAGTATAGAAAAGACTCAATATGATTTCAACAAAACAATGTAATCACTTTTCTCTGGCAATCCCCTCCCCCCCTTGATGCAAGGCAAGGAAATGGAAGGAAAACACACAGTTCTCAGAAATGCAATCAACTGTAATTCAGTTCAATCACCCCCAAGCACGCTTAAAGAAAACAGATAGGAGTTTTGAAAACACAGGCCCAAATGCTTTTATATGTGCTGGCAATTCAGTGAAAAGTATGCTAAAATGCTTTTGATTCCCTCTAGAGGTTCAGGGTGAGTGGTATCTAGTTAATATTAGCTCAGGCTCACTCTTGCAATGATTCAGGAATGATTAGCAGGTTAAACGAATTTCTGGCAAATGGAAGGCAAGAAGCTTCTGTTTTCACACGTGGAGAAATTTGCAAATCGCGGTAAAATTCGCGGATGCGTGTTCCGCGATTGCGGTAAAACTATAGGGGGTAGGAATGCGGTTCTAGGTTCGTAGGAAAGTCACGATTCTAAGCTTTCAGATGAAAGTTATTGCAAGTCTCTAAGACAAACGGTCGCGGAGATATGAGCGATTTTGTGAAGGTCGTTTTTCAGATTTGAAATTTTAAAAGCTCAAAATGACAAGTGACAGATTTTACTAGAAAATGACAAGTGACAGCTATGCAAATGACAGGTGACAGTTAGGAGGCAGTTCTACTTAGATTAAAATAGCTTGGATTATATTATTTTAACTAAGAGATTTGTTCTGCACAGTTTTCTAGGTACTCACACTATATTCTTGAGTGAAATGGGCCTCGCCATGGATCTGGTCAGGTTTTAAACTCGCCTCTGGTCTCTGCACTTCACAGTGATCTGGGTCAGCTCTCTCTGGTTCTCTGGTCTGGGTCTCTAGTTCTGGATAGATTGAAGTCTCTAGTTTGGCTCTCTGGAGGTTTGATGGAGGTAAAGTATGGATTTTTCCGGCAGAGCTTCCAGCGGCAGATGGAATTGAAGGTCCCTATCTGTCCTGTCTGTCTGCTTTTATGTGTTTAGAATGTGGGTGTGTTCTAGCATCACTGACCCTACCTCTCTCTCAGCTTCTAATTGGTCAAACTTCCATTTCTCATTTGATTGGGGAAGCTAAGTTGTGTCAGAGTGATGTCAGCCATTTATGATCTCTTGAAAAAACTCCTGTCATCTGTGCACCCAAATCTATATATGATCAAAACACATATTTCACAGTTACACAGTTGTTTGAAATTACATACCCATGTCACAGATCACATGAGGTATACTCTGTCCCAAATCTGCTGTTTCTAAGAGCTTGCATTGAGAAATGGCACATATTTCACTTTTTAACGGATTTTGCAATTTCTGACATTGACCCAAATTGACACACATGTGCGCAGGGAGTATGGACATTAACTGATGAAGTTTCAGATTTTTAACATGCATACATTTAGAGTAATATCCACTTTTCCGCTAACACCCCCCTGAACATACCACCGCTTCTAAAAACCTCTTAAACTGTGGGCAGAAAAATCACAAGAATTATGGTATCATTTATAAAATTTTCACATGTCCGCACCATGAGTTATTCATCTTTTTCTAAACAATATTCTGGCTACAAAGGGGTGTGGTTTCCCAGGTCACATGGTGGAAATACTGGTTTATCCAGTTCTGCCAAGCCAGCTTGCTCTCACAGGCAGTGCCCCTCCCAGCTTCTGCCAAGAGGAAGCTACATTTTACGACCACTGTAATAAAACCTTTGCCTGAGTCAAGACAGGCTTTGTTCAGAGCTCCTGTAGAGCACAGGTAATTCAATTATCAGATAGATGGCATATCCTTAGTGTGGCCAGCAAAAGGCAGATGGGCCTGGGAACACAGTTGTGACTCAAGTTTCACTCCTGATGGGGGTAGCTGTCAAGCAAAATCAAGTTCCTTAAGCCAGACTTTCAGCTAACTGTCATGTTTTTTTTTTGTTGCTTTTTAAATTAACTTGCAATTTTACACATGCAGCTAGAATGCTGATTCTAAGTGCAAAACTATGACATTTCAACAGTTACAAAGGCATGTGACACCAAACATAGGTCACTCATTTATCTAAACATTTTCGATTTTAGTGTCTTTAAATCCAGTGCAACTTAAACTGCTGACTCCATAGCAGTTTTGTTATAAGCATTGTTTTGGGCTCTTCATTTCCCAGATTTTGTAAGCACACAAAACTCCATTCTGCCAAATGTCTGCTGGTGTTCAGTGAATATTTTAGATGTGTTGCAATGTTTGAAAATAGGCATTTTGAGCCTGCCTTCAGAGAAACACAGGGTGGTTTTAAAACGCCGGCTTTTGGATAGTGGTGAGTACTGGTACTGCACCCATTTTTGGGATTTAAGAAATGAATTCCCCACAATTCTAGGTTGCATTTGGCAATCAGCATTGCCATTCCCAATGGTTTCAGACTACTGTGCGGGTAGTCCAATGGTGGTTTTAGGCGCTTTGAAGCTAACCGGCGCTACTGTTTTTCCTTTGGCAACCCATTTCCCTCATGGCAACCCGGCCTTTCATTCTCGCACTGGTGGGTGGCAAGTGAGGCAACCATTTTGGTGTGCGCACAAACTGCGCAGCTTTCCTGGATTTCGGCGCACATGTGGGTTTTCCGCCATCTTGAACTTTCTAAGCCCACAGCACCAAATGTTGTGGCATGATAGCTTAAACGTGGGTCAGGACACCCAACAGTACAGACCCTAGTGCATGACAGGCCCAGTGGCGGTGCGGGGAGACCAGTCAAGAGGACCCAAGTACTCACTGAATGATTGGGTTGGCTGTTTTTTAAAGGTCAGTTTCTTGGACTATGGGTTTCACCTGTTTAGAATGGGGTGAGCTACCTCCTGCTTGGACATAGGTGCGCAGAGTCATGTGGTCTGCAAGGGTGTTTGACTAAAAGTATCAGAGGGACGCATGCTACTTTGATTTTTCTTTGAACCTCAGAAGGGCCATGGATGGAGGCCTGTATCTATGTGCTGCCTGCTAGTCCACACAACAAACAACTGTGTGGATCTCTGTAAAAGATTTCAACCAATGAAAAGCACACTTTCTGCTATGGGGACATAACATAAATCTACATTAGTTTCACTTCCACTTATGTGTACTTCAAGAACAATACCCACACTCTTCCAATCACAAACTGTATGTTATTATGATAGAAACATCCTCTAACACTATGCATTACTCCGCTAACATATCATCTAAAGTTCAACTCTTTCTACTGTATATTTTATAAACCATATGCTGCAGATCATATACAAAATCATATCACTCACTCAACACAACAATATCCCAAAAGATCAAAGTTGTTTCATTCCACAATGACAAGTCCAAACTGACAAGATCTACACGTCAAATGAGGTGGGGCGATGAATAAAATTCAAGACAACACTCTGCAACCCATATAACACACATTGGGCCTCATTACGAGTTGGGCCAAAAGGGATACCGGGCACCGGTGAGGACACCGGCGCCTGTAATCCCTTTGCGCCCTATTCCGAATTCCCTTAGCGGGTCCCTTCCTTAACGCCTGGTTTTACCAGCAATTTGCGGTACCATTATTAGCGCCTTACCCCTTCCCATTGAGCCCGATGGGGGCTCAAATGGGAATGGGGAATGGCTTTTTCAATGGGGACTTCCATTGGCTATCTAAGCTGTGACAGAAGCTTACGTAGTAACCACTCTCAAACCAAAACTTAAGCCAGTGCCTGTAGGTTTTAAATGCAGCCCTGAGACAAAATGAGACTTGCTTGGTTGACAGGGGCCTCGAAATGCAGAAATACTGTCTTGGAATTTGAAAACCCACAGAAATGACAGCGAAACTGGAAGTGAAGCATTTAATTATGAACTGCTACATCAAAATGTTGTTTCCAGAGAATTCAATTAAATGGGCACTGCGCTGAACGATGAGGCCCAAAACCAGGGGACACCTTTAAAATCTTACTGAGGCCTAAATTGTAACTTACCAAAAACAGAAATAGATAGAAAGGTGTACATTTTGCAGCGTAGAACAATGAACAAATGGACATTGAATCTCAATTGCCAGAGTAATGTGAATATATTTCAAGATGTAAAGATGAATATTGATGGCAAGAGGCAATTACATTACATGAAAGGCCTCATTTGTGAAGAAATTGTAACATTTAAGAACACCTGTTTTCTGTGCATGAAGAAACTGTGTGTTCAGCCCAAAAAGACATTCTCCCATGACATTCAAAGGCCAAGCACTGGCCTCATTCCCCGTACACTTACCCTGCATCTGTTCTCTATCTGAAATAAGATCTCCTTGAAGCTCCCAGAGTCAAGATGGGGGTGGGGTAGTTTGCCGTACTAATGGGTTAATGAGGTGAACAAATCACCCTTTAGATAAACAGAAGAATCATCTAATGGCAGTAAAAAGCTTAAAAATGCAGGGATTAAAATCAATTTCATGGTGTAGTCCAGGAACTAACTGACAAGTGATAGGTTACAGAAATGAGCTATGGACATGGAGGTGGTGTTTGACCCTCTGCTCTAAAAGATAAGCAACAGATGATCCATTAGCCCTACGAGAAAGAATGTTAATGGATTTATACCAGGCCAAGCCAATAAAGGAAGCAGATGGCAAAATCAAATGTGAAGTTGATTTGGCTATTCTGTGGATATAATGTTATACATATCAACAGATTGCCATAAGCTTACATGTAGGATCAGAATTTGTTGATTGTCTCTGGAACCATATATCTAACGGAAATGGGACAAATATCACTCAGAGCTTAGCAAAAGGTCTATCTGTTTATTCAACTCACATACAAATGTAACCTAAGAACCAAGAGTTGCAACCCGAAACGTGAGTATGACCTCCCAGAAAATGACCCAAAGAAGAGATTGTGGGGGATAGTAGATTAGTGAATTATTTAACATTTTATGACACTGACTACTATAGTTTTTTAAATCACGAAAATCTTTCATTTGAACCTGCAACATTGTGCCAAGACGACAAATATTTCATTAAGTCCGACTTGATAAGACCACCAAAATATATAGGTATCGCTAGGTTTATTTAGAAATGGACGTTTTTCACCACGTTTCAGTTTTTAGGTGCAAAACTGACATGTGTGAAAAGGCTGTCCCAGATCAGTGAATTCTGAAATTCACAAGGATGATCCCTTATAACTTCAGAAACCAAGCATTGCAATGGGAGTCACAGTAGAGGTCCAATACAAATCAAGAGTCAATAAGTGAACACATCCTAATTTTTATAATTTGGGGTGTGATTATCACTTCATACGATGACGGACAATGGTAATTGAGAAAAGGGTGGTCTGATATCATCTGAGTTGGCACTGCAGACCAAATTGTTGGAGGAGACCAGGGAAATACTAAAAGCTGGCTGGGACCCATATCAGGAGAGGCACATCAAAATGGATGAATGCTGGAGGCCATTCTTGACTGAACCTGGAGAGGCCTCTATCCCAGTCCTGATGTCCTGTCCTTGTGAGATATCCAGGAGCCCTGAGGTGAGGTCTTTTCTCTGAGTGCGATAAACCCAGAGATTCTATGTTGATAGTTGATAATTGATATATATTACACTCATACACATTTAATATCTTATACTATATAATAATTCCATTAATTCCCCTATAAGTAACTAAAAGGGGGTAATTTAGTTGAAATTCAAACTCAACAACATTGCTTCCAGTGTGTACTGTAAAGTAATTGGGTGCTCCAATTTCTCATTGCCAACCCCAACATTCCGTAAAGGGAGGGTTGCATAAAAAACGAAATTCCCAACCGTTCACCATTTCCATGACCCTGCCTTAATGAAGAGGGTTGCTGAATATAAACTGAACATCTGGGTTTTGTGCTGGGTCAGAAAAGGGTCTTTTAAAATTAAATAAAGTGAAGCCCCTGATTTGAAAAGCACATTCTCTACAGAGAGTGAGAAAGTGACTCCTGATAGAAGAGAGATTCTTCTTTGCATTCTGGTGAAGGAAGAACGATTCTCTCAATATGTAAAAAGTGTTATGTTTTCAAAGTGTGCTGTGCTCCAACACTGCTAGCATTGCCTAGTGCGAAAGGAGATACAAACAACAGAGCACTTGTTTGTGTGAAATTGTTATTGCAAATGGAAAAGTGTTGTATATTATTTAAATTAAAATAAGTATAGTGCCAAGCTTGAGGTCTTGTCATGTTTCAAGGTGCGCAATGCTATTAAAAGTGAAATTCCTGTAAAGTATTTGAATGTACATGTTGCGGGGTTAAAGAGTTTGTGATCTGTGTTATCCTAAACTAACTAGTGTTTTCAAAGGAATATTGGTGTTGCGCTTTCTGATTGGGGAGGGAAATAATTCCCTGTATCGATTGTTGCCACATAAATATCTCCAACATAAATAGGGGCTCGTATCCGGGATCTAGTTTTCTGTTTTTGATTCATGACATGTGCATTGTTAGCAAGCAACGTCAGTAAGGTGAGGCCGGTTGTTCATGTAATTGTTAAAGTACCATTGTTGGCTTGACCCCTGAGAATCAGGGATACATACCAAAGAATAAGATTGTGAAGAGTAATGCAAAAGTAATCTGATTTGGCATTGATTGTTGCAATCTAGCAGGAATAAAGTGCAAGGTCTTTGTTCCTGTATAGAGTGTGATTAGAAGGTTGAAAAAAGATACTTTAAAATGAATGCCATTGAAATGCAACAGGCCAGAAAACAGCTATTAGCCATGCTGTTCATTCGGGGAGACTGGGATGATGTGGGGAATGAGTGCTGGCAGGCTAAAATGGTACAAGATATTACATCAGTAAGCACTAAGCTTTTGCTTGACGGTGGCTAACATAAAGCTCTATAGGACTTTTACATGACTCAAAATGTGCACGTGGAGCAGACTAAAATGGCTCAACTAACTGCTCAGTTATATTTTCATTTGTAATTAAAGAGAGATTGCAAAATAAAGGTGCTACTATCCTACAAGCGCATCAATCACTCACACAGCTAGAAGATAAATCACAACAGAGACACATTCTTGAATTAAAACATGAAAACCTCATTAAACAATTTTATAATGAGGTAAAAAACCTACCTACAGGCCAGCACAAAGTGAGAAATGGAGTTTGCTGCATTACAAAATAAATAAAGAGAGTGCAGAAACAATACACCACCTTCAACACCAATTGAATGTTCAGAATAGTCATAATAGTGTGTTGTTGGATGAAACTGTGGCCTTTAAACAGTCCATAAAGGAGCTTAAACAAAAACACTGTCAATTAATTATAGAAGGATTTGAATCCCAAAACGACTTTGATCAAAAGCACCAGGATTGAAATATTCTGAAATATTAGACAATGCAACTGAGTAAGGAAAACAACACTTTACACCAGGATAGCAGTGTCCTGTTACAAAAAGTGAATCAGTTGAAATCGGATGCAGAAAAGGGTCAGTTAGGTTCTCAGGAACTCGCCAGAATCAGGGAAGAACATATAGATGTAATAGAGGGTTTGCGACAAGCAGCGGCTGACCTATTACAGGCAGCCCATAGCAGAGATGCTCAATAAAGAAAACTTGTCATTTTAAAAGAAACGCACCGTGAACATGCATGCATAAAGCAAGACTCTCAGAGAGAATATGAAATCCTTTAGAATGGAGTGCAGAAAAAAGGATCAACTTGTGGCCCAGAACGGTGTGTTGAAACCAGCCAGGCACTAGTGTCACTAGAAGTTCAGCTCTCTGAATATACACAGGAAATCCTGGCAGAGAGAAACCTGTGTGAGAAATTAAATACTGAAATCTGAAAATATAAATTGGCATTGAACCACTCTGATCATTCAGGGTATGGGATAGGGCCCTATGACTAAGGGGAGATGCCCCTCCAATCAAGGACTTCATGCCAGTTACCTACAAACTCTCAGGTACAAACTGGAGCTGACCCCATGAATACCCATTATAGAGAACTGGGAAACATGAGGCAGGTGGCTATTCCTAGCCAACCTGATCAGGAAGGCCGGTCATCATCTGACCTTGATGACTATTCACCTCTAACAAACAGAAGGGAAGGTAACCAGACCAGTGTGTCATGAGAGACAAAAAATAGTGCTGTGAGTACTTCTGACCCTGAAAACACATATGATAAGAGAATCAGAGTGTTAGATTTACAGAAAATGTGTTTGCAATGAGAACAGCTGAAAGAGGAAAGCAAAAGATTCAGCCTAGAAAGGGCATTCGAAAAACCTCCACATATTCATGTGAATGGGTAGATTCCCCCAGACTACCTTGAAGGAGGGATAGTATCCATTAGCAACAGTCTGAAGAAGATACTGTGTTCTATCCTGAGCGAAAAGGTGATGTCAGGGAAAGGATCCTGAGATTTCACAGCGGCACAGGAGAAAGATGGAGTCCAGATTTTATGATTCACATGATATCTCATAGAGATAGGCAGTGCTTAGGAGACAGGGACCGGAGTTCAAATAGGAGCACTGAGCCTGAAGGTGAATGAACTCAAGTTCAGAGGAGCAGAAAGACTATGAAACATAGAAAAGGTTTGGTTTAGGACCCAATTAGACAGATCAAAGCCATAGAAAGCTTTATGACCACCGCATACCACAAGAATGTCAAGTATTCAGTGTGGGAACATTTGGAACTCTATGAACAAATGAAAATATTATGTCATATTTAAAATAAAAGATTATGCCTACTGCATAGAGTTTGTGAAATGGATGTTTTTTCCAGAATATCAGGATCATTATAAATGGTCCACCTATAAGGTGGCCATTGTGAAACATTTCTCCACTCACAGGAACCCACAAGAGGTGCACCAGGCTGTGTATAATTTACAATGTGGGGAAGATTAGGCACCTACAGAGTTTGCACAAGTAAAATGTGCATTTGTGCTTCCAGGCGGGTGGATACTAATAGCAGGGAATTTTTTAACTACATATTTCCACTCTCTTCCCAAATATATATTACCCACCTAATTTGCGACTTCTACAAGTGCAGGGTAATGGGGAATGCCACCAAGATCTATGAGGTCCATAAACCCACTGACAATAAGAAACACCCTAAAACAACAAGGCCATCTACCACACCTGTCGCTGCAAAGGTGGTGGAGGAGAAAACTACCCCTTCATTGGACTTGGAGACAGGAGGGCCTATGAAATACTTCTCCGGCTAATTGGCAGAATGAGAAGCAGAGGAGACTCTCCACCGAGCCGAATCATTCAATTGCCAGGTGGGGTATCAGCAAAATGCCCCTCTAACCCTGCTACCTATGTGAGCCCTCAATATAAGGGTACAAAAACAATCATGTGTTATGTGTACGCTCCCTGGCAGAAAGGGGCAGCCAAAGCAGGTAAGTACTTCCCCAGGACACTTCCCTCCAGATTTTCCTTGGGAGGGAAGTACCCTGTCCACCTCCAAACCTGATCTTTTTCCACAGGTACCCTCAAAATCCTAACTTCCAAAACAATCCACCTGCTTCGCCCCGGTTCCAGGGCAATAGATCCCTGAACCAAGGAGAAGAGAGAATCAGGACTGAAAATGATGGTCTAAATGTCCAATACGTGAGCTACTTCACTAGAAGAGACAGTTACCCATTTAGGGAGCAGCAGAGGTATGAGCAGAGCCCCCCCTACAACCCAGAAACCAAGGAAAAGGTTACACAACTGGAGCGACAGATCCAAAAATTGACTGACTACCTGGGTCGCATGCTGAGGGCTCAGTTGAAACCTCAACCTAACCATGCAGTTAAACCCTCAACCTAACCATGTTTCCCAGTACCCCCTAACATCCTGGGGAAATGAGTGAAGGAAAGTCTTGACAATCAACAGGTTCCTGAGGATGGGGCCCTGGTTGAGGGGTGATACCAAGCCTTTAAGGAAGCTTCCTTTTCTACCAGAACAGAACCCCTGGAAACCTCATAGCCTGATAGTGACTCTTCTACTCCCCAGGAACTTAGAACCCAAAGAACAGAGGGTAAGCAGAACAGGCCAAAGAAAAACCAATGTGGAGCAAGAAAATAAAATAAACCCCTTTGAAAGAGAGGACTCCGTGGAGCATTCAGGTAAGGAAACTTCTTTTTCAGGAATGGGGATCCCCCCCAAAGAAAGATGGGCCCATAGAGACCCTGAGTCCGATAGGGTAGGCATGGAGAGCGATCCAGATCGAGAGATTCCTAGACCACAACTGTGCAAGCCAGATCCTACAGAGTTTGTAGAGGTGTCATCCGCACAAACAGGTTTGGAGAACAATCTTCAAATACCCAGACAAAGCAAAGAATCAGGGGAGAAAGAGGATCCACCAACTATGAACCTCGAAAGAAACAGAAAATTGCCCAAGATCAAACCGTGATGGACATCAATATCAGGAAAATGACTGCCGAGCTGGAAAATAATTCACACTTTCTTTGCACCTTTCAGGCAAAAGAAGGCAGACGTTATGCCCCGGTCAAGGTACAGGGTCAGTGTGAATTATCGGCTCTGGTGGATAATGAGTCCCAAGATATTCTCCTGTCCAAAAAGGCTTTTGACCACCAGATTCCCCTTATACCTCTTCCCGGACAACTCAAAATTCAAATGGGAATGATATTTCCATTGAAGTGTGACATCATTTAAAACACCTGCTGATAGTCGTGACTCCAGAGGGCACTCATTATTTCCTCCTGAGGTTATTACCTCTGATCGACTGCATGAACTAGGTCCTCTGGACCCAGACTAACCGGCCCATCAAACTAAAGAGAAGCACAAATTATTTGAGCATGAGTGGCACCTTCTATCTCAATGACCGGCATAACAATGGATTGGAATTTCACTTTCAGAATAATCACATTCTGGAAATCCCATATCTACTTGATAGGAGAACAAACTGGTGATGGGAACTCTTCACAACTCTTGAAAATCAACCTTCTTCCCAGTTGTAAGTGGCATTCCACACAGTAAGGGAATACTTTGAAATGTTTACCGGTCAAATTCAGATAAAACACTGAATCCCTTGAAAGAGGAAGATGAAAAACCAGTCCAATGTTTGACCGAGCATCAGAAAAGGGCGAACACTTTGTCATTCCCCATTCAGATAAATGAAGGGAGGACCCAGTACTCACCAAAGTATCCCTGAATAATGGAAAAAGCTTCATCCACAAAGGATTAATCAGGAAAATCCCAAAAGATCAGACTATTACCACATTTATATTGAGTGATAAATGGGAGGCGGGTCTGGAAACACCAAATTCTAAACGTTTTCTGCCTAGCAGGTGTATTGTAAAAATTTCCACTGGCAACAAAATTGTAGAACACAATTGTTGGTTTGCTAGAGATGTCCCTTCTGACTTTTATTTGGTTAGATCTATTCGCAATTAGTCTAGATTTGATCAACAACAAAGTATAGTTACGACTGGGGGCTAACCCCATAGGCTTTGACAACACTGAAAGAGCTTCCGGTCAGCTCAATTGCTGCCTTATGCTGTTGGAGTTCAATTGCGAGTAGGGGTTACCATCACAGGAAAGACAGGTGCAACAATTCACGATTTGTCTAAAAATTAAGCGAGGACAGAATCTCAAATATAAGGACACCTGTATAAACCTGAACTCTTAATTCCAACGACAAGGCTTAAATCTATATCCAACCCCTTAAGTGGATCTAGAACACAACACCATTCAAATATTTGTGGATAACAGTGACCCTCAAAGTATCACTTTGGACGCAGACACACTCTATTGGAATGGCGGTCGATGCTCAACACTATTCTGTTGATCTAGGTAATAAAATAATTGTACCAATCCTGAATAACTGTTTCGACATCAGTGACGGCATTCCTACAGAAAATATTTTTACCCATCATGGTGGGAATTTCTTTGTGTACTCTTCATGCTCTTACGGGGTTGAAGAGGTTACCTGTGACATCAGGAAGGACAAGGTGGTATTTAGAGATGACAACAACTACCTTGAATCCATGGAACCTAATGTCCAGGTAAACACCATAAAAAGAGATCTCTCCACCCAACTGGAGGATACCGCAGATATTGCCAAGCCCAAGGTCTTTTGAAGGGTTCAGGTAGATGGTTGAGGAATGGATCAATCTCACTGATTCCTATGAAACTGGGGAACAAAGACACACACTGAAACAGGTGATCCTGGACTACCATGATATCTTTTGAGTAGATTCATATGACTGTGGACCTACTTATACCCATTCAACCACCATATCCATGGACCTATAGATGGCTACAGCATTCACTAAACAATACCAGTTACCTCTGGTGTCCATGGAGTCACTCACAGAGATCATCAAGAATATGGAATCCCATGTGATAATTTGTCCGATCCAATGTACCATTAACAACCCGGTACTGGGGATACCAAAAACAAATGGGCAATGGAAACTATGTGTAGACCTGAGGGAGTTAAACTACCGGGTCCACAGGTCTAGAGGGCCACTTCCCTACATCGATCAAGGGCTAGCACAGATCTGAGGGTCAAAAGTGTGCACAGCCATTGATTTGACCAACAGTTACTGGACGGCACCCGTGAGTAGGGAAGACCAATATAAGCTTGCCTTTACCTTTGGGGGGCATCAGTTTACGTGGACCCGAAAACCCTTTGGATACATAATCTCCAGAAATGCGTTCAATATCTTCCTGCATAAGGCCATGCCCGATTTGGGCAGAAAGGAAAACCTAGCATATGTGGATGATGTATTGATCAGGAGCTCAACTGTGGAAGAACATATTGCAGAAATTCGCTATGTTCTGGCCCAGTTGGAGAAAACTGTCTCTTCAGAAGGCACAGTGGTGTAAGACCTGAGGGACCTTCTGAGGGCACAAAATCACCCTTGAAGGTCTCAAACCCCAGTCGAAGAAAGTGTAAGCCCTATTGAAATTAAAAGACTCTACTACTCTTTGAGAAATGAGAAGACTTCTTGGACTCAATAATTATAGTTGAAAGTGCATTGAAGACTACACATAGGTCACTCAACCCATGGTCCATTTATTAAAGGCCGGAGCTGAGTGGGGGTGGGATCCGGAATAATCAGAGGCAGTTAAACAACTGAAAAGAGGCATTTCCCAAGCTCCTTGTTTGGCTTACCACATCAAGGAGTTCTTCTTGGAGAGGGGGTTTTCAGATACCTGCCTAACAGCGGTATTACACCAAAAGCACAACAAGGTTAACAAAGTTATCTCATATGCAAGCAAAACGTTGTCATCTGTCGAGGAACAATTCAATGGGCCTCATTACACGGTAGGAGGTAACCATGCCGCTAATAGCTACTCCCTTACCGCATACTGGGTCTGGGTAGGCGGTATGGAGACTTACCGGGTCATTCCAACCCTGGAGGACCCGGTAAGTCCCCATTCCAACTACCATTCCCCATTTCCATTTGAGCCCCCATAGGGCTCAATGGGAATGGGGAAGGTTCTAATAACGGTACCGCAATTTGCAGTACCGTTATTAGCTCTGAAGTCCCTCAGCGGGTCCCATCCTTAATGCCTGGTCACATCAGGCGTTAAGGAAGGGACCTGCTTAGGGACCGCGTAGTAGGGCGCTAAGGGATTACCGGCACCGGTGACCTTACCGGTGCCGGTAATCCCTTAGCGCCTACCGGGTAATGAGGCCCAATGACTATCTAAAGGCAATCCTGGCAACTGCATTGGCATTGAGAAATGACCACCCATTTATCCAGAGGGAGCACATCATCATAGAGACTCCACAACAACCTCTGCAGTATTTACAAAGTGACAGGATAGGGGGGCGGGAATGTAAGTAATTCCAGAATTACTTCCTGTGGAGCTCAACTATGGCCAAAACAAGAAGATTCCTATAGTGCATAGATTGTCAGACTTGCATGATTGTGCTCAAGAAAACTGTGTCGAGGACGAAAGTGTAATTACTAAAGACAATGTGGAGGTGTATCTAACATCCACACACAAGGTCTATGAAGAAGACACTTGTCTGGGGTTACCCACAGTTTTTGTGGACAGGTCCCCCTACCTTTTTGGCAATAACTGGGGAAAAGAGCTAGTGGCTGGCATTGGGAATGCCTGGGAGAATTTTACCCCAGAGCCCTCCGCTGGTTTCGAAATTGGACTCCGAAGTAGTCAGGTGGCAGAGTTGATGGCCGTACATCAAGCCATCCTCATTGTAGTACACCACCAACTCAAAGAACTGGTGATAATCACTGACTCTGACTATGTCAGGAATGGGTTTGTGGAACCCCTGATAAACTGGAAGAACAGAGGCATGTTGTGTGCTGACAAAAAATGATTAAAATATGGGAAACTGATCCAGTCTATTGATGATCTGGTGACCTCTAATGGGATGCTCATATATTAGAAAAAGATAAGAGGTCATTCCAAAATAGAGGGCCCGGATAAGACTGGGAATGACCTGGCTGACCAGCTGGCTAGAATTGGAGCTTTACAGGGGGATTTCATAGATATGGAATCCTTGCTGGTTAAAATCCATGTAACTGCTTTGACCAGGTCTAAAACTCGTGCCAACAGTGAACTCTCACCTGCTCAAGGGAGTAAAGATGTCCCAGATGCAGATTCGATACCTGCACAAAAAGAGGACCCTGCTATTGGAAAATTATATTGACACATTGAAGGCGCTGTGGGTTTTCTAACAGAATTGTATTATTCTGGAAAAGAGGTTCTCCGGGTGTTGATTACATCTTCCAAAATGAGGTCAGGGCGCCCCTCTGCAAGAAGGAACACAGCATGACAACCTGTTCTGTGGGAATGTACCCACTCAGAGTCCGTAGCCACATGTTTTAGCTCACTGTAACTTCCACAAAGGAGGAATATCTATTTGCATTTCAGTCTTTGTCCCGCCCCACTTGAGCAGTCCAGCACCAAAATGCTAAGTAATTCTCCTTTGAAAAAGAGTACCAACAGAAACCCCAGACACATGTTTTGGCCTAGTCGGGCCTCATCAGTGAGGTGGAACTGTGCCTCTCTGAGCACAGTGGGCAAGGGGTCCACATCTGGATAACCCTAGCTAACTTAGGGTGGCCAACCCCAAGTTCCTTTTACATTCCAAAAGAGGTCAGGGCACTCCTCTGCAAGAAAGAAACATTTTCAAAGTTTTTTGTATCCAAGACGGTTTGTTGGTAGGGAGATCGCTAATTGGATGTGACAAGTGGGCGGTATCTACCTCATTCCGGTGCCTGATGCTGAATCACGCCCATGATGCAGCCACTGCTGGTCATAGGGGGCTTCATACGGCATTGGAAATATTGCGAGAGGTTGCATAATGGCCACACATGGGCTAGGACTTCAACATATATTTGAAAGAGTGCCTCATGTCTGGATAATTTCAGCCAAATTTTCCCACCCCCAGTGCTCCGCTACAAAAAAGGGGAATTATACTGCATTGGTCAGAATTGCAAGTCGATTTCCTTGGGCCAGTTATTCACTCCTCTAGAGGAAACAAGTACATGTTACTGTAACATGAATGTTTACAAAGTGGATTGAATGTCTTCCTGTCCCAAATTGTAAGGCAGTAACAGCTGCCACACTGTTGATCAACCACATCTTCTCTTGTATTGGTCGCCCACAAAGGTTTGAGTCAGGCAGAGGAAGACTGTTTACCAGTGAGGTGATGACCAAGATGTGGGAGATTCTAGGGGTAAAAGGAAAACTCCATAGGCCTGATTCATGGAACGTTTTCCTATGGGATTGCACCATTATAAAACACTTCCATGAATCAGGCCCCACATCGCCTAACACCCAGCCTCAAGCTTAGGGGTTGAGAGATACAATAAGACAATTCTAAGCATATTGAAGAAGTTTGTGGCTGATTTTGGACCCAGTTGGGACGTTTGATTACCACTTGCCCTGATGGCTATTAGGTCTTCACCATCTTCTGCAACTAAAATGCCTCCATTTGAGCTTATGACTGGACGATAAATGGTGATAAATCGGCATCTACTCTAAAGAACTTAGGAGCAGACACTGATAAATGCATCCACAACTCATGAATACATTGAGAACCAAAGGAAGCAACTCCAGCATGCTTTGCTCATGCGCAGAAGTTGCAGAAGTCGGCTGAAGGAATTAAATCGTACTATGACCTAAAGACCACGAAAAAGCAGTATAAGGTAAGTGACAATGTTTACCTGTACAATTTCCAGAGAAACCAGACTAAGGAACAGAAATGTCTTCCATCTTGGAATGGTAGTTTTGAAATTGTGGACAGAATATCACCTGTTGCCTATGCGATCCATTTCCCAAAAGGAGAGCAGACAGAAGAGAAATGGTTCCATATCAATCAGTTAAAAATCTGTCATCCCAGACAAGCTCTAAGAGTGATTGAGGAGCCCACTAAAGTTAGAACTGAGGAACCATCTGAGGAATGAAGTTCAGCTCAAAACCTGAATGGAGTGAGCTGAGTGATTAAATTCAGATGATAATGTATGATTCATGGTTGTCAATGACTATTGTCTGCGATTAAATATATGAATGTCTTGTTATGAAGTGTTATCTGGGGGAATGAAGGTTTGAACAAAAATACTTAACAATTCTTTTTACAACTCTCCTTAGAACAATAACTCATTCCAATCTATCGACTGGAAGAAGCGGAGTCCTGAGAGGACCCATGGGACCTTGAAGAGGAACACAGGGGAAAAGTGGGAGGGGTTCCATTTTTTTTTTTTTTTATAATTGTTTTATCAAAATAAGATTTTACAATACATTATTTCTTTCAGCATTTCATCAGACGATCATCGCAGAACAGGACTTTGATACTTTTGCACAGTTTTGTTGAGGCCGTAACAGGCTTCGACGTTGTATTTCAGTTCAGCTAAATGCATTGGATTAGAGACTATTTATCTGCTTGGTGACCGCCTTTGTCATTTAGTAGATTGGTCTCAATGTGTTCGATCATTTTAGCCAGTGCAATTTTCCATGTAGTTTTCTCACCTCCTATTAATCGGCACCACCATGTGTCTTCTTCGGCCAAGATGTCAAAGCCTGCCATTCGTGATAGATATTGTTGCCTGATGGCAGTTGTGGCTGGACAAATCAGGTGCCTTAAAGTTTATTTTGATGGATAAGGATCATGTTTACAGAAGCGACAGCCATTAGTTGATGTCTGACCTCGAATATGCAGAATCTCATTTGTTTTGAATAGATTCAGCCGTGCTAGTAAGATTAAGTTTCGTGCCTGTCTGCTTGGACATTGATTTACATAGTTTTGCAGCTCATTTCTTTTTAATGTGTTGCTAGGTAGATGAAGCGTGAGTTTTAGTTTTGCGGCACTGTCTATCGTGGAGGCCCAATCATTGTCTTTTATTTTCCTTAAAATGTTGCATGGGTTGGTTATGAGTTCTTCCTCATTTGACATGATATTATTTAGAACCGCTTGATTTTGATCTTGCCAGGTATTTAGCATGTTACAGTTTCTGCTGTCCATTTCCCATTTTAACAACCTAAAAATTTCATTGCCGTTGTCCATTCGACACTTTCTATACAGCATAATGGAATTGCAGAGCACTGTGCATTCTAATGATAACAGACTTAGTTCTCGTCTAATGGCTGGCCCTGGTGTTGAATTTGGTAGATGCAGCACTGTGCGCCAAAACAGTGCCTCTAACTTGGGCCATAATTGTGTTGGTATCGTGGGCATTGCTTCAACGCCATATGTCACTGTCGGCACCTCCTTCATTTTATAGAAATTGATCGTTGGAACCAAGGAAAAATTTCCGAATTTGCCATCGATGACTTTAGCTTGGACAGCTAGTTTTTTGATCTTTGAATAAAGTTCTGCCTGCATGGCTGTTTCTTTTTCTGAGCTGTCCATGATCACTCCTAGGTATTTGAATTGGGCAACGGTCTCAATGCTGGTTCCTCCCAGGTGCCATTTGAAGTTGGTTTTTTGCTTTTTCCTCACAATTTTGGAGAATCATGACCTTCGTTTTGCTCATGTTGATTTCAAGGTGATTTTTTGTAGCATACACTTGAAAAGAACTGATTTTCCGCTGGAGCCCTATTTCTGTCTGATCAAAGATTGTCAGGTCATCTGCATACAAGAGATGACCGATCTGTCGTGGACCTAATTTTGGTGGAAAGGCCCTGGTTGAGTCTTCTATGCATTTGATGTTGCCGATATAAGTGAGAAAGAGTGCTGATGCCAGCGGGCACCCTTGTTTTACACCTCGTTCACTTTGAATTTCGTCTGATAGCACGCCTTCACGATTCAGACGTACTCTCAGTGAGGTGTGGTGGTGTAATGCTTGAATGGGGGCGAGTATGGATTTAGGACACTGCCAGGCTTTTAGTTTGTCCCATAATACCTGTCTCTCGAGCCTATCAAAGGCTTGAGTGAAGTCGATGTATACAACAAACAGATGGCGTTTGTTTTGTAGAGTCTTAGCTTTTAACGTGCTGCATGCTAAGATGTTACTGGTCGTACCGGCATTTTTCTTGAAACCGGCCTGAAAAGGATCATTGCATTTGGCTCCGGCTGCCCATTTTTGAAATTTGGTCATGAGTAATGAGGCATATATCTTGCCCATTACATCAAGTAAGGCAATTGGTCGAAAGTTCTCGGGATTTGTTAAATTTCCTTTCTTGTAGATTGGAATGATTATGGCTTTGGTCCATGATTGTGGAATAGATTGTGTTTCAGTAAACGGGCAGAAGATAGCGCTCATTAAGCTTGCCCATTCTTTGGGATGGTTTTTTAGCTCTGCATTTGAAATGCCGTCCGGACCCGGAGTTCTGGAGTTTTTTAGCTTTTTAAAGGTGTCAAGAATATCTTCTTCTTTTTCTAAATTAATCCCCGTTACATCATTTTCTTGTTGCTCTTGCGACGGAGGACTTGCAGCTGATCGAAATACTTTGGTAAAGTGCTTTTCCCAAGTAGCTTGACAAATGTTGTTTAGAATATGGTTGTCTAGCGTTTTGTCTGCGTCACGTATTAGCGTCCAGAAATCTCTACTGTTGTTGGTGACGAGAGTTTTGGTTATGTGCTCGGCATCTGCCTGATGTAATTTGTGCCTTTGAAATCTTACCCAGTCCTTATACCTTTTCTTTATATCTTTGATGTCATTTAACACGTCTGTGCTAGCGGATTTACGAGCTGCTCTTAGCGCTCTTCTGTATTCGTGCCTTTTCTCGACAAGTTCTTTGTTGTAGACGTGTTTAGTGCTTTGATTAGATGCAAACCCATTTCCACTTTTTTGGCGGATGTACGGGATCAGTAATGGTTGATAGTCGATACCATCAGTGCCTGCTGAGTATCTGTTTTCATTGTACTTGTTTTTCACTTTGGTGATATCTGAAGCATTTATTCTTAACCTTGTGCCTTGCGCATTAGGCGCGATTTGGGTGGTGAATTTCAGATTCTTATTACTTTTTAAATTCCAAGCAGTTTCGAGCAGGTTGTGGTCGCTCGTTGATGTACGACACACCATGAAAGATTTGGTAATAAGGAGTAATGGCTGTGAAACAAAGATATAATCAATGGTTGTGGCTGCGGGTGGGCACTCCCACGTCGGTATTCTGTCCGATGCTGGAAATGCGTCATCTAGGTGATGAAGCCCTTGCGATTTACTGAACTTTAGCCATTCTTTGCCTCTTTGTGCAGATGCCTGATAGGCTGCCGATGCTTTCTTTGACTCTTTGCAGATGGCATTTAGGTCTCCACACATTAAGACGGCGGTGGCAGGATATTCGGTCGTGGCTGCAACGAGTAGATTTTCACACAGATCGATTAATCTTTTTGCGGTAATTGATGCTGGGTTCCAATATAAATTGACTATGATGACATGTCTTGGTCCTGGATTTGAGTTAGACGTATCTTGCAAAGAGACTAGTACTGCTAGCAGCGATTGGTTTGCCATAAGCGTTTTCTTTACTTGAACTCCGGATCTGTTACGGCAGGCTGTCAGTAAACCTGATGTTGGTCGACCTTTGCTTCCTCTGGCAGCTGGTGCTAGGATGGTCTGATATCCTTCCACCGTTGGTGTTTGTTGGAGCCAGGTTTCCTGGAGACATATGATATCAAATTCCCCTAGGTTGGGCCCACCTGGCATCGTCAGATGGGAGTGGCCGCGTGTATTCCAGGAGCAGAGGGTGAGTTGGGTTGGCCCTTCTTTTGACGTGTCACTTGTCGCAGGGCCACCCTTCAGGAATGGCTTTTTCGTACGATGTGTGGTAAGTACCTTTGATAGCCAAGCCCATAGCCCTGTTTTGTTACTTGAAGATGTGTCTTTCTTATTTTGTGCACTCTTATATTCCTCTTTTGTTTGTAAATTCATTTTTTTGTTTAGTTTTCGACTGTTGTCGGATCTTTGCTCTTTTGTGTCTCGGCTTCTCTCCCTTGGTTTGGAAGATATTTGTTTGTGTGCAGGTATTTGCGGCTCTCTCTTATGAGTGTCGTGATGTTGTAAGTCTGGGTTGTCCACTTTTTTGAAGTTGGGGTTTTTCTGATGGTTCACTTCTGCCTTTTCATACAGGGGAAGCCTGTGTGTAGAGTAATCATGTCTGGCTCTGGAACCACTTTGCCGTCTGAAGCATCCGGACTTTTATGAGCCTGATAAGCTGATTGATCTTCGATGTGAAATCCATAACTGTGGATATCATGTTTGTGCTTTAGTATCTTTGTGTATACCATGTGGGAATTCAGATGGAGTAGAGTAGCTGCACCAGATCGATTATGCCATGGCTCCACAATTTTTATGTCTGCCGAGTGGATATCTCGCAGTTTCTCAATTAGGCTGAATGTTGCCATGACAGATCTCCTATTTAGGATGATATCGTCAGTGTTGCACCTTCTTTGCGTCATCCATATGAGCCACCTGTGGCTCGTTTGTCTGCTCGGTTTGTGGTGCGGGTCTTTTGGTGTTAGTCCTCTGACCCTGTAGTCCTCGTTATTTCTCCGGCTTGATCTGTTTTTTGCTTTTTCGTCTGTACATGTGTATACATCTCTATCATGATGATTTTTCGTTGTATTTCTGTCCTGTTTCTCATTTTGGTCACCATGAGTAGTGAGACGTGAGCGTTGACGTGATGTTTGTGGTTTCTTTTGTTTTGCAGGGTTGTCACTTGGTTGCCAGTCAGACACATCTCTCTCCCTCCTGGTTTTCCTGTCCGGGTCAAAGTTGGTGTTGTTACTCTTTGGTTTCTTGTGGTTAGTTTCTTTGTCAGGCGTCTTCGTCATGTTGTTTGCTTTTCTGTGACGCTTATCGGCCTCGGTGGTTTTGAAGTGATATTCCAAGCGGTTGCGTTTTTCTTCCAGGGTTTCAAAGTCACGTTCTTTTTGATCTTTATTATTTCCTCTCATGAATGTGGTTACGTCTTGATTTGTTGAATGCCCGTTTTCCTTGGCTTTGCTGATTCGTTCTGATGTTACAGTTGTATTTAGATCATCTTCGGGGTAGACGCTAAGATTCAGTAGTGCGTCTACTGTGTCTGAACCTTCTGAAAAGTTTCTTGCCGCTGAATTCCTTCTAACTTTGTGTCTTTCATTTGCCTCGTTCCCTCTGGAACACGCTGCGTTGCTAGTGAGAGCTTTTTTGGCTTATTTCTACTCGTGCAGATGTTCTTCCCGTTGTTTGCCCTTTACGTGAGGTATCGCTGATGGAGTTACTTTTTTGGGGTGGATTATTGTTTTTTTGAGAGATGGAGTTACTGTTTGAGGTTGCTTAGGCAGATCCCGCACCCAATTTGTCTTTGCGGTTGGTAGGTTCAAAGATTGCATATGTTGGTTCACTTATGTCCTCCTCCATGTGGGTGTTTACGGTTGCCTTGTTTAGAACTAGCAGCACTTTGGCTGCCTGGTTTTGTGGCTTCAGTGGTGACCTCATCTTGTGGTTACATTTGTCGGTTTGATCTTGAGCCTTTTTCGGAGCTGTCGCGGTGCCATTTGCACTCTTTTCTGCTGTGAGGTCAATAACTATATTGGTTTGTGTTCCAACTTCATCTTTAGTGTGTTCTTTGGCTTTGGACGTTGGTACTTCATCATCAGAGGATGTGGCTTTATTTGTTATGTTTGTGACTTGCTGATCCATCCTATCATTGATACTTGTGGCATTTTCTTTTGCTGTTATATAGCCCTCCAGGTGCAGGACCTTAGTCAGAATCATGGCTAAGACGACCTGTTGATCTTTGACAGACTCGTTCATGGTTTCATACAGTTTGCAAAAAGGGTTCATGGCGATGGTTATGACTGACATTATGCCTTGCAGGTCTGTTTTCTTTGACTCTGAGTCTTGTGTTACAGTTGGTGATTGGTGGGCAATATTTTCATTGTACATGTGTCCAGGGGCAGAGTGCCTTTTGATCGGTGTTTGTGTCATATGTGTTACTCTTCCCGTTTGCAGTGGCGACATGATATTTCTTGCCAATAATGGATGTGCATTTGGCCTTTGCGAATTGGATACGGCTTCCTTTGCTGCTGTTATCAAACTATTGTTGGGCATCATAGTTTTTATTACGCGAGGATTGGAATGCACGGATGAATGGTCTTGTCCTGTGAAGGCATCTAGCATTGGTGACTCTGGAAGCCGGTGTTGGACTTGAGGTGGAGATTCAACAGCTACTTCCTCATGCTCCTGTGCACCGTTTAGCTCATTTTGTTTCACGGTGTGGAACGATGCCTCTGTAGTAATGATAGGGGTTACAGAGCGTTGTATCTCTACGTTAATTTCATCATTGGATTCTTCGATGTTGGCGTCAACAGGCTGATGCGATATATTTAGTTTCTTTGGCACACAGTCGCTCTGTGATGACTGCTGGTTGGTTAGGATTTGTTCCATTGTCAAGGGAATTTTGTTCGGGCTGACCCTTGTTGATGTTTCAGTGATTCGCACTGTGGGGTTTTCGCACAGTTCCGGCCTCTTTGCCATCTAGTTCTCAGCTTTGTTTTGTTCTCCCATATTGGGCTGTTCCTGATCTATACCTGGGGGTTGCGTTTGAGATTGATGATTGCGTAATGCAGCCTTATCTTTGGATGTGTCTGAGTTGGGTGAAGTTGGTTGTTTGGGGGCTTCTACAGACTGAGAGTTGGATTCTTCTGCCTTTTCTGACTCTATTTTCTTTGTACGGCCAAGTTTTCTTTGTTTTGCCAGAGGCATTTGCTCCATCTCTGCGGCAAGCATTTCAGCGTCGGAGACTTCAGTGAAAAGGTTAGATTTTGTTTGCGGCTGAATTTCGAAAAAGTCAGTCAGCATTCGCAGTGTGTGGTTATTCCGTAGCTTTGTGTAATTTAGGTTTTTGGTCATGTTGCCACTCGTGGGTGGTTGAGTCCTTTTTTTGTATCTATTTGCTTTGTTTGTTGTCTGTTCAGTTTGCTTCCTGATTTGTTGCTTTTTGACATGTGGCAGATCGTTCGTGATGGTTTTTGTGTATTTGGCTCTTGCTCTCTTCCTACAGTTTTGAGTAGTTGTTGAGGTGCTTTCTGGACAGGTGCCTATTTGTTGTTCTGGCGGTAACAGTGACCGCTCTGCCATGTCTTGGGATGTGTCTGCTTCACTGGAAGCATGAATTTGTGCCGTCGTTTCTTGTGTTAGTGAGGAGGCAGATCTAGTTTTGTCAGTCCATTTAGCCTCCTTGGGCTCAGCACTGGACGTTGAGGTCTGTTGCGCGGTTGTTCGGCCGTGTTCTTGACTCTGAGTCTGGACCATCTCCTGCCGCGTGTGGACTATTAACCTGTCTGGCTGCAGGGGAGCATCATTGTTCGCACATGGTGCTACGTTAATGTCTGTGTCGTGCTCGAGGGCATCTTGCACCTTAGCAGGCTTAGGGGCACAGCTATTGCTTTGTCCGGTGTCCCCTCCGGCAGACCGTGGCTGAGCTAATGCATCCGCGCCGAGCCTCGCTACGGTGAGCGCTATATTCGATAAGTTCCCTGGCAACAGGTGCTCCACCTCTTCTGTGTTCGCTGCCTCTGCTGCCGGTAAGTTTGTTGAGGTGTTGGGAAAGGAAGCCGAATTGCAGTTTTTTGTGGGGGGGATCGCCCTCCATCGCTCTCTGCGCCTGTGGTCTAGGCGGGAGTAGGATGCGGGGGCGTGGGGTGCTTGGGGTGCGTTTTGTAGTGGGTCCCATGTCCTCATTGTATGCGCTCCCATCCCCTTGCTTCGAACTTCGTAGGCGCATGTCTTCCTCCATATGAGGGTGACGGAATGCGGCGTGGGATGTTATACTCAACTTCTAGATTACAATGTACTTTTTACGGCGTGTTTGCTTACCGCATGTGTCTGTTGAATGATTGTCGTCCATGGTCCACGGCTCCCGCCGGACCACAACAGACCACTTCGTCCCCACTTCACTCCGCGCGGCAAAAGCTGTTTTGTGGTATCCGTTGCTGCAGCTCCTCCTTGCAATGGAAACAGCAAAAAGACTTGGTTATTGGACCACGACAGACCACTTCATCCCCACTTCACTCTGCGCATGCTCCGTGCGGCAAAAGCTGTTTTGTAGTATCCGTTGCTGCAGCTCCTCCTTGCAATGGAAACAGCAAAAAGACTTGGTTAGTGGACCACGACAGACCACTTTGTCCCCACTTCACTCCGCGTGGCAAAAGCTGTTTTGTAGTATCCGTTGCTGCAGCTCCTCGCATAGAGGCTCCTCGCACTCCCGGTCCCAGTGTTACCTCTTCCAGTCTCTCGGCTTTGGGCGGGAAATCACTCATCTACATCATTTGTTCGTTTTCGTTCTTTTGCTTTATTTCGGCACACATGGATTTGGTGCACAATTTTCCCGCTAATGTGTCACGAAGCGTTTGTTCATTGCCTGAACCACTCCAAGGTCTTGACCATGACCCATTACCGTACACCTGGAGTAAAAAATCAGGAGGTGGAGACTAGATAACCCACTCCTAGAGAAGGAAGAGCCAGCGGGAGTTGCTCCATCAAAGAATTTGAATGGTGAGAAAAACCCTGCTGTCTCCTGCCCTTTCATGTTAGCTGTATCATGTGAATAAAGGAAAGGGTGGGAGTGTATGTGGGCTTTAAATATGCCCCTAGACCAAAGAAACTGTGTTTGGATGAGTGTTGCTTAAAAATGCAGAAATACTGCCTTGGCATTTGAAAACACACAGAGATGACAGCCAAACTGGAAGAGCAGAATTTCATTCTCAAATGCCATACCAAAATGCTGTTTCCAAAGAAATAAAATTAAACAGGACCTGTGTTGAATGATAAGCCCCAAAATCATCCATTAAATGTGACTGAGGCTGAAAGTACAATTTACCAAAAACAGAAACACTTATGATGGAAAGGTGTGCATTTTGCAGATTAGAACAAGTAACAGATGGAAACCGAATCTCCATTGCCAGAATAATGGTATATATCAGGATGTAAAGATGAACAATGATGACAAGGGTCAGTTATATTATATAGAAGGCCTCATCTGTGAAGACAATGTAACATCTACAAACACCAGTTTTCTGTGCATGAAGAGACATTAGGTTCAGCCCAAAAAAGACATTGGGCCTCATTCCGAGTATGGCGTTAAGGGAAAGCGGCCACCGGTAACGAGACCCCTTACCGCCATACTCCGAGTTCCCTTTGCGCCCTCGCCCTTAACGCCTGCTTTGAGCAGGTGTTAAAGTCGAGGGCGCAAAGGGGCCTCCAAGCCAATAACGGTGACCGTAATGAACGGTCACCGTTATTTGCATCTTCCCCATTCCCATTGAGCCCTATGGGGGCTCATTTGGGAATGGGGAAGAGCCTTGGTGAATGGGGAATTACCGCCCCGCCAACCTTGGAATGGGGCGGTAATTCCGCCATCCACCAAGGCGCTGCCGGTCCGGGTACGGCGTCAGCCAAGGCGTTAATAGCGCCATTGGTTAGCGCCATACTCGGAATGAGGCCCATTATCCCATGAACTTCAAAGGCCAAGCACTGGCCCCATTCCTCCTAAACGTACCTTGCATCTGTTCTGTATTTTAAAGAATATCTCCTTTAAGCTCACAGAGCTAAGCCAGGGGCGGGTTTGGCTGGGCTAAAGAGTTGATGAGGTGAATAGATGATCCTTTAGATAAACAAAAGATTCAGCTAATGGGAGTGAAAAGCTTAAAAATACGGGGATTCAAATCTGTTTCATGGTGTAATCCCAGGACCTAACTGACAAGTATGGGTTAAAAAAAATATGAGCATGGAGGTGGAGTTTGCCTCTCTGCTCTCAAAGATAAGCAACAGATTATCCTTTAGCCCTAGTAGAAAGAGTGTTAATGAATTTCTACCAGGCCAAACCAACAAACAAAGCAGATGGCCAAATCACATGTGAGGTTTGTTAGGCTATTCTGTTGATATAATGTTATGCATATCAGTAGATTGCAATAAGCTTATATATAGGATCAGATTTTGTTATTTTTCTCCAGAAGTATACATCACATGGAAAGTGGACAAATATCACTGTGAATCATAGGAAAAGGCCTATCTCATACACATTTGACCTTACAGAAACTGACATATGTGAAAAGGCTGTACCAGATGGGTGGAGTCAGAAATTCACAAGGATGATGCCTTTTACCTTCAGGAACCAAACATTGCAATGGGAGTCAAATCTAATCAAGAGCCAACTAGCTGGCACATCCCAATTTGTATAATTTGGGATGTGATTACGCTTCATATGGTGGCGCACACTGTTCATTGGGAAAAAGGCGGGGTCTGATATTATCTGAGTTGGAACTGCGGACCAAATTGCTGCATACCAGGGAAATACTAAAAGCTGGCTGAGACCCATATCAGGAGAGGCAAATCAAAAGGGATTAATGTTGGAGGCCATTCTTGTCTAAACTTGGAGAGGCCTCTATACCATTTCTGATGTCCTATCTCTGGGCGATATCCTGGAGCCCTGAAGTGGGGTCTTTTCCCTTAGCGTGAAAAACCCAGAGATTCTATGTAAGTAAACTTGTCCAACCAAACCAAATCTTGTAGGGTTCAGATTGATTTAATATCTTCCCATTATTGATGGGATGGCAGACTAAGTAGACCCTTAGTATTTTTACTATATAATAATTTAATTAATTCCCCTATAACCAACTACCACAGGGTGAATTCATTAAAGTTCAAATTCAACAACATCAATTCTAGTGTGACTAAAATTATAGTCTGTAAAGTAATTGGGTACTCCTATTTCTCATTGTCAACCCCGGATTCTGTAAAGAGGGGGGTGCAGAACACATGAAATTCCCAAATGTTCACCATTTCTCAGGCTCTGCCTTAAAGCAGAGGGGTGCTGAATGTAATCTGAATATCTGGTTTTGTGCTGGGGCAGAAAACTGTCTTTCTTTCAAAATTAAATAAAGTGAGGTCCCTCATTTGGAAAGCACACTCTCTACAGAGAGTGAGAAAGTCACTCCTGATAGAAGAGAGACTCTTCTTTGCATTCTGGTGAAGGAAGGATTCTATATATGTAAAAAAGTGTTTGTTTTAAAGGTCTGTTGTGCTCAAACACTGCTAGCCTTGCCTAGTGTGCAGGGAGATTAAAATTACAGAGTGCTGTATGTGTGCAATTGTTTTTGCAAATAGAACATGTTTCCATAATTATTTAAATTAAACCTCATATAAAGTAGAGTGCCATGCTTATGTTCTTGTCATGTTTCAAGGTGCTACATGGTATTAGAAGTGAACCTCCGGCAAAGTATTTTGACTGTATACTTTCTGGGGTTAAAGAGTTTGTGGTCTGTGTTATCCTAAACCAACTAGTGTTTTCAATTTGTGTAGAAAGAGAATTGGTTGGAAAGAAAAACATCTGGGGCAAACATTGACGTGGCGTGATTTGTGATTTTGTACAAATATTCATTTTTCCTATTCACACATAAATATATATTCTTTATCTACGTCGCCCTGGTTCTTGCCTTATCTATTGCTAAAAGCTGAGGGACCTATGTGGGTCTGTATAAATCACACACAGGGCTAGATTGAACATAAAAGGAATTCCCTGTATCGATTGTTGTCATATAAATATCTCCAACATGCCTCTGTAAAGTGATTGGACAGTAAACAAACATGGCGATACCCAGTGTGCCACACAAGAGACACCAGGAGTGAAACCACTCGAAGGAGAATAATGTGAGTTGCTTGTACATACAAATGTCATACCTAAGCATACAACCCTGTTATTCATACACATAACATTGATATAGCATACTGATTTCGTCGTTCATTTTACAGGATGTCTATCATGGAGAGCCTGTACAAAAATACTGACACTGATGCATGTAAGTCAAATGCATGTTTTGTGACAGGACTATAAGCATATTAAAACAAGGTCATGCATACATTCTGCATCAAAAATAGCATTTGTGAAACAGAACTATCAGTGTAAACCATCCTGTAATTTAATCGAGAAAGAGATAGTTACGTAACACATTTACTACATGCAAATGATATGTCATAGTTTAAACGTGTATTAAACAATGTACCAAAACATGGATCTGCTCATATACAACTTTGAAGTACAGAGAATCAAATACAATATTGAAAAAACTCAAATACTTCATATAATATGCAAGAGCAAAAACACATATTTCATCATCAATTGCATAACCATATTAAATTTGCACCTCTATCTTTAAGAAAAAATCTGTACTGGTTAACAGCACATTACAAATATACCACACGAAATCCTACGATTGTAGAACTAATGACAGGTGATCAACATAGCCACCTTCCAGCACCCTTTCTCACCGCACTCAAAGCCATTCAATAGCTAAATTGGAAGACATCCCAAAACTGGTATAACCCAGGAATCCTCAAAATAATCCACAGCAGCACTCCCACCATAACTAATCAACCAAGACTAGCACACACCTTCCTATGCCTTTTCTGTGCTTCCACTGTTTAGTGGATCATCCTACTACCTTTCAAATCACCCTTTGTTAAACCTCATAGAAAAAAACTCACAGTCAACACAAACGACCCAGCTAACTACTGACAAATCTCCAACACACCTTTCTGCAAAATACCCTAGAACCTCATCTACCAGCAACTTCAGGAATACATCAGAACCAGCACCCTTATCCATGAATGGTAGTGTGGATTCAGAGCTACAATGGGGATATAAATGCTCTATGTGGGATATGCTAAAGGACAAGGCAGACAGCGACTCCAGGGTGCTCACCCTACTTGAAATCTCTGCTGCATTCATTACCATTAGTCACATGATCCTAATAAAAAGACTGGAGAACATTGGTGTGCAGGGTACTGCCCTATGGTGGTTCACTTCTTTCTGACTTGGAGGACAGAAACAACACTATGGGCTCATTTCAAATCACTATCTCACAACCTGATTTTCTCATTACCCAAGGTTCAGCCTCTTGTCTCTTTTCTTCACCATGTACATGACCCTTCCATACTGGACTTCACTATCAACGCAGTCCTCACATGCTGCAACTATGCAGATGACACACACATTGTTGAAATGCTCACCAAAGACGCAACAATGGACTCAACATTATTCTCACTCTTTACTATTGGATGACCTCTAAAAGAGTTAAGCCCAACCCATCCTTTAATGAAATTCATGATCTGCAGTGTGATACCATCTAATCCTTTCACAATCCCCCAACCAAATGTGGCAGACCTTCGTCCACTATATACTTCTAATAATGGAGATTGCCACCTCCCCGAAATTACCCTCTGCCTGATCGTGTTCTATCATGTGCCTGTCCTCCCCTGGACTGGATTGGCTGCAGGCTATTAGCCGGCATATGAAGTAAGGCCTAGGAAAGAAGGTCTTTTACTGACAGAGATGAACTTATTCATTCTCAGCCCTTTCTACGCTGAAGCAGGATCCATGGGCTTAATTTTAGGGCGGGACAGGGGTGTTTGTCCCCCCCAACTTTCATGGCACACTATTTTGTCCCCATTCATTTGGCTGGGGCACCTTTTCCTCTTATGTCATGCCCTCCCCAACATTTTCAGCAAAGTTACTCCACTGGCAGGAGCTCCTCAGCGTCGCCGCCGTGTGCTGCAAGGGCAGCACACCCAACCCAGAATCGCCTGCGCAACGGAGGTAAGCTCCAGGCATGTTTACCCTTTGCCTTGAAGCCCCTCAGAGCACTACTTATCCGCGCCCGATTTGCACCAGCATCCGTATGGATTATCCTAGCGACCACCATCCTGTTGTTTTTAGCTAATTCCACGCCATAGATTGTGTGCATTTCACGATACCCCTTCATATTTCCATTGGGAAACACATGAGGCAACCTGCCTCCAAGATGGCCGCCTCCCCAAAATCGCCCTCTGCCTGATCGTGTCCTATCGCGTGCCTGTCCTCCGCTGGACCGGATTAGCTGCTACAAGTATTTTGCATGATACACCAATAGCCGGGAGGCTATTAGCCGGCCTATGAAGTAAGGCTGAGGAAAGAAGGCCTTTTACTTACCGAACTGACAGACCGCTACAGGCGCCAGGCGCCGTCATGCTTCCCGCGTAATCAGCGGTCCACCACGAACTCTACGTGAGTCTGCACCAAGCCTACACATCACCAAGACTATAACCCTTTTGGGAATTCTCATCCCGCCACGCCACTACATACTATCGTACCTCAATGGAAGCGCATAGCAGTATGTAAGCAGTCATATTAGAAAGCCTAGATTACTCCCTTGATGAATTGCCTGCAGGGCATAGAATTTTGTGTCTATTTTTGTCTATCTTGCATTCACAACGATACGGGAGAGCACCCACTCATCATAGTGCTTAACAATGTCAGCCCACTTTTATCAGATGCAGTCCACAATATGTTTACTATAATACGAATATTTGCCAAATGTTGATCCGAACCTGAAAATGCTAGCGCAGACTACTAGCAATAGTACCGTTTATATGCATTGTTAGTCTCTAATATCACCAGCCTTGCAAATATTGAATATTGTCTCTAGTATCACCACTGAACCAATTTAAAGTTGACCCTAGCTTTGCTAATTTTAGTTATCCCTTAAACGAACCATACTTGCCCTTTATGGCACTGCCTACTGAATGCAATGTTTACTGAATCTATTTAGTTAGATCCGCATTAAGCACAATACTGTCACTGTATTTCTCAAATGTATTCCCACATAACCCGCTCAACAGCACCACCACCCCAGTACACCACACCTCACCTCACACTCACTTCCATCCTTCTCATCACTCTTACCCTCTGAGCAACCTGCAGCATGTCCACCACACACACAGAACTCGCACCACCACCAGACCACTGTCACACTGCATCTACCACCTCACTCAAAACTAATCACAGCCTTCACACCGCCAACACCATCCCATCGTCCAACGCTCTACACCCAACCCCAATCACTCACATCCACGCAAACACTCACCCACTACCCCTCCCACCTCTAACACCAGCACTCACACCCAACTCCCACGTATACTAGCACATACAGAATTAAAATGCGCTCTGATCAACGCTCGATCCATCCCAGCCCATGCTATTGAGATCAATGACCTCATCACCTCCCATAAATTAGACTTACTAACCATATCTAAAACTTGGCTCCATGATGCATCTAGCCCGTCCATATCCCTTGCTCTCCCTCAAGGATACACCATCCTGAGACAGGACCGCAAGACATCTAAAGGCGGAGGCGTAGCCCTCATTTTTAAAGACACCCTCTCCATTAGAATGTGCACCCATCAGTGGGAAAACAATGCCGATCTTCTCACTGCCAAACTAACACTCTCCCCAAAATGTAACATAAACATCATAATTACCTACAGGCCACCAGGATCACCCCCGGACTACCAAAAGCACCTCCTCCAAATCATAGGTAACAACCTTTAAAGCTCAACTAAAACCATCCTACTCAGTGACCTTAATCTAGGATTATTTGACCCTAAAGACAAAGCAGCCGCTTCCCTAGCCAAAGAACTCACCCACTTGGGGTTCGAATACAAAATCACAGCACCTACTCACTGCAATGGCCGATCCATTGACTGGATCGCTGACCATAATTGCTCGTCATCCATCACCAAAATCTCAGCCCTCCTGTGGACAGACCACCACTATATCCAATTCTCTATTCCTACCACTCCCAACCACAAGACTCTCACTTATGCCCCACCCGCTAAAGCCAGAAGCTTGAAAAAACTCACAAAAATCAACCTCCCACCTTTTCTCAATATCCCTGAACTTAAGCCTCCATTTAACAATGACTCCACCTCTCTTGCCAACACTTATGCCCACGTTCTCACGCAAGCCATCAAGTCCATAGCGCTCCTAGAAGATAAAAAAAGAAAAAAAATCTATGCACTCAAACTCCTGGTTCACAGAAGAGCTATCGGCACTCCCCACCAAGAAACACAGAACTCTAACGAAGTGGCATTCATCATCTAACCAATCCTCTCTAAACGAAATCAAAGAGATCTCATCAGCATACAAAAAAGCCCTATTCCTAGACAAATCTGAATCCTTCAACTTAAGAATTTCCAAAGCCAACTCAAAATCAGAGAAATGTTCTATATTTTTAAAGAGCTCACCACACCCATCTCCAGCCAAGATGAAATCAGTAAGGACAAAGCCTGGTGCACTAGCATCCAGACTGCCCCCATCAACAAAGTTAAAACACTCCAAGAAAAAATAGGAACACAGCGCAAAGCTATCCCTAACCTGGACCATCCACCCCCACCCTCCTTTCACAATCCATTCCCTCAAACACCCCTCTTTGCCTTCAGAGATGTCACAGAATCAGAAGTTACTGACCTTCTCAAAAATATGAAACCCTCCACATGTAATGGGGACATCTGTCCACCGACCATCATCAAGAATGCACAGATTCACTGATCCCCTTCATCACAGCATTCATTAATGCCTCATTCTCTTCAGGAATCGTACCACAGTGCCTAAAAGAAGCCTGGGTTCACCCGCTCCTAAAAAAAACCTCCTTAGACCCCATCTCCCCCAACAACTACCACCCCATCACCACCGTCCCCTTCCTCCTCAAAATCTTAGATAAAGCCGCCCACAACCAAATCCAAAACTAATGCCATCCTAGGCAGAAGACAATCAGGCTTCTGCAAGGGCCATGGCACAAAAACTGCCCTCTTAGACTTAAAGAATCAAATCACCAAAATAATGTACAATGGCAAATCTGCCCTCTTGCTCCTCCTCGATCGCTCTGCCGCGTTTGATCTTGTAGACCATGACATCCTCACCTCGCACCTATTTAACGCAGCACACTTCTCTCACAAGGCCACCACTTGGATAACCTCCTTCTTAGAAGGAAGGGTCATGAAAGTGTACTCAGACCAGGCCAATGCAGCCCCTACCACCACCAACTGTGGAGTCCCTCAGGGGTCATGCACGGCACCTACCCTCTATAACCTGTTCACCAAACCTCTCTTTGACATGTTGGATGCACTCAGCATAGCTTACATGAACTATGCCGACGATACCCAAGTTCTTTTCCCTCTCACCGGAGACCATGACCATGACACAGAAGCTCTCCTCCAGATATATGCCACCATCCAAACATGGATGGCTATTAATGAACTTTGTTTAAACAGTGATAAAACAGAGATCATCATTTTAGCCCCCAAGGAAATTATATCCAAACTCGGCCCTGACTACACTCATGTCACCATCGACAATACTAATATACATGTCTCCACATCTGAGAAGACCCTAGAAGTCTACCTAGACTCTACACTTTCAATGACAAGACAGGTCAGCGCCATCTCCTCTGCCTATGCGATCACCACCAAACTCATATATGCCATTAAACCCTTCCTAACCTCTCAAAATTGCCTCTCCATCACCAGAGCCACGATAGGAGCTAGACTTGACTATTGAAACTCCCTCCTGGCAGGCACTCCAACTAAAACTTAAACAGGCTCCAAACAGTGCAAAACAACGCGCTCCACGCCGCCCTTCACATCCCCAAATCTGACCATATATCTCAGGCCAAACATAATGCCCACTGGCTCCCAGTCAAGGAAAGAATTAATTTCAAAATCCTCACCCTCACACATAAATGCATCAATCTCGCCGCACCTTCCGACTTATCAGAAACCATGACCAAAAATTCCTCTGACCATCCCAAAGGAAGCCACCATGTGAACCAACTCCGCATTCCCACCATAAGAAGAGCCAAAGCCAGCGGCATTGGCTTACCCACATAGCACCCAAGCTCTGGAATGGCCTCCCTAATTCACTCAGAGCAGAACCCTCTTTGTACTCCTTTCGCAAAGCACTCAAAACCACACTATTCACATAGCCCTTCTAAACTTGCACACACCCTAGCTACCTTCCCTTTCAACTTTAATAAGCTGTATTGTAATGCAACCTGTCTGTAATGCAATTTCTATGTAACCAAAATATGCCCCTTAAATACACATTTCCAACCACTAAGCCTTACTTTGTAACCAGCAGTGTTGTTATTTCTGCAACAGCGCCACAATGCCTATGGGCTGCTGTGCACATTAAGAAAAATATGAATAAATAAATAAATAACAACATTTCTCTACATCTACAGGTTCTAAGGATATGTTTATTCGATCTCCGGACCTTACGAGGTAGAATGCGCTACTTTGCTTTCAGACAAAGAACTATGATGTTTATCTTATCAGTGCTATCAACACTTGACTATGTCAAAAGCCTTAACCTTAAGCCCCTGGAATATCTACTCACAAGACTACAAAGAGTTGAAAATACAGCAGCCATATGCCTATTATGACTGACAAAAAGGATCCACTTCAAAACTGTGAATATTGCTCCCTGCTCATACTATATAGATGGTATCATACTCATACTATGTAGATCCATCACAAGGAGATTCTCACACTTCACATCATCTAGCTCACTGTGGACCAGCAGCAAAAAACTGGTAACAATATCACAATTCAACCAGAAAAGGCACATAAGACCAAGGTTCTCCACCATGGCAACTAAAGTGTGGAAATCCCTAACCAAACACCTTTAAACAGATTGAGTCTGGCGGTAACCGTGCCGGTAAAACTGGCAGGAAGCCGTCAGACCATAACGATTTACCGGCACCTGACTTGCCAGAAACCCTAGGGCATTACAGCCCTGGTGGTCCGGTAAGTCAGGCGCCAGTAATTGTAAATACCCATTCCCATTGAGTCCACTAGGACTCAATGGGAATGGGGACCATGGAAGCACAGGCACTGTTAATAACGGTGCCAGTGCTTCTGTGAAAGGCTGCGGCCGGGTGCCATTCCACCCGCCCAGTCTGCCTTTTTTTCACTGCTATAAAGCTCTTCCTGGATGCTTGTGTCAATCTGGAAAAGTGAATACCCTTCATTTGAATGATAGACGTATCTTGATGGCCGAAGGCCAACTGTCTTATGCACAGAATTATAGAAATACAGACTGCTATGCTTGACCAACAAGCGGCCATTTTAAACGTAGCAAGAAACGCCATTTTGCTTGTTAACCATTGCTCATTGCTTTCTGTCTAAATTGCTTTGCAGCTTGCAATTCTTGCGAATTCTGCTTACTCTGCTCAACTGTTAACATTGTTGTCTGAATATGAAAGGGCAAGGTCGCGGGACTGAGGAGTTTGTTGAAACTCCTCATGAGTAGCCCAGAAAGGAATGCCCACGCTCCCTCTCTGTAGCCTTGAGGGAGAGCTGCAGGGCATTTAATCATTTCACAGCTGCCAGCCAGTCTCGTACTGTGGTAGAATATGTTAGAATAAAGCAGCTAAAGGCTTGAATTATGCTCTTCTTACGGCCCCCCTTCACAAAACCCTTTAGAGCGTGTCAGCTCCCAGGACACGAATAGCACCTCATAGATAGCAAAGCTTGGAATGTGGCTCTTCCCCCGTGTGCAGCTTGCTTCCAAGAACAGAAGCACCGTGTTCTGTTCAACAACTAGAAGATGCCTCCGCACTTTCTAAATTGCACATTGTTACATATGTAACTGATGTATGTAATTCGCTCTCTTGCGTCCCTCGAGGTCTAGAAAATACACGTTGCGGGGCGTGAGACCACAGTTGGCCAATTGGGACTATTTTTGCTTGCAATAAACCCTAGCATTGGGAATTTGAACCTCGTGTCTGGCGCATCCTTTCGTGTAAGGTTATTGCCTTGTTTCCATATTGCGAGGGTCCCCTAGGGGCCCCTTTCAAGATTGCGCCCGAATAGGGACCCTCCCCCACTTGCCCCATCGTATACGTTGTAACGGAGTAAAGGCGGAAGAACGGCGAGGACGGGAGGATCGAGCCGGGATCAAGAGGTGTACGGGGCGCCCTGTAGAAGTGAGGAGAGATTCCTTTGCAGATCTGCACACATCTGATCCCTGATCGACGTACCGGGCCAGAGGGCAAAGGAGGCGAGGGTCCCGAAACGAGGCAGAAGCCAGAGAAGCGCAGACACGACGTTGGGAGAGGTTGCGTCAGGACAGGCGACTTGTTTTATCAGGTGAGTCATTCCCCGATTCAAACGAAAACCTGATTTTTGGTAGAGTGTTGATTTTGCAAATTCAAACATCCAGAGTAAGTTTGAATAACCAAGGGGAAGGTTAAAAACATGCCTAGAGTACTGCCCACTTTAGCGGGGCTTTTCTGCTGCGGTAGACAGTCCTTGGAAAATGGCCAAAGTGCACCGCCTGGGGGAACGCCGGCTTATGACATGTATGCAAAATATGGTGTGGGTGCGATAATATTTTGTGAAATTTGGCATAGGCAAACTAGAAAGCAACAGGACCATCAGTGACCAATTAATGGTAGCTTTGTGATTGTGAGGATAGATAACCTAGAAAGGGTGCTGATTAGGAAAAAAGCGCGACCCGCAACTTTTGAGACTGTCAAAGATTGGAGGAGGGAAGCAATGCTCTGACTTAGGAGTAGAGAGAAGCATGCGCGTAGGCACAAATCGAAGCTTGAGGTAGCAGAAGAAAAGGAGGAGGAGGAGTGGACGGCAAGTCTAAGACGGGAAGGGAGACGTGAGCAAATGAACATAGAAGGAATATACCCGCAGCAGGAACTACACATAGCAGACGATTTAATGGAACATTTGCTAACCCATATGGGTCGAGGCCCAAAACCAGGATCAAAACCAAACACGCCAGTAGTGACTGCGCAGGCCCAACCAGTAGCTCTCATACCCCCTCCCAAAGCCCAAGCACTTCCCCTCACGCAAGCATTAACCCACGCCCCAACCACAGTTCGAGCCCTCCCACAAGCGCAGACCACAGACGCACAGTTTCCCAGCACCCAGGAAGGCCCTTCACAGATGCCACCTGTGTCACTTGTCCCATCCGCACCTCCCGCTCCAGAGACAGATTCAGCACCATCCGCCCCTCCCGAAGTCGAAATTGAGACCGGGGAGGCGAGAGGCGGGGCTGAAGGAACAGGATTTGGATGGGTAAGCGCGATCAGCAAAGAAAGAAAGATTGAATTACAGCAAGAGGCAGAAATGTACATAGAAGGAAATGATGGGACGGCAGCATTGGCCTCATTATATGGGTACCGAAGAAGCAACGAGAGACAGGTAGTGTTGGAATGCATGGGGGAATTTTTGGTGGGAGAATGGAAAAAGATACTTGGGAATTTACTGCCACAACGATTGTTAGATTTGAAGAAGTTAGCACGCAGTGAGCAAAGAGATGAGGATGTAAGAAACCATGTGTACAAACTCATTGAACTGAAAAATGAAATGGAAGATAGATATGCCGAAATGTTTGCTACACCTGAATATAGTCAGGAGTGTATTACGAAAGGTAGGAAGGAGGCGTCGAGGTTGTATATGCAAAAATCGTGGCCGACAGTTTTTCCAGGTGGTGCAAAGCATTTGCCGGCACCGGGACAAATAGGTGATAAACAAAGATTGCAGGCATGGGTGGGGGAAATAATGCGATGGATGTCGAACAAAAGAACGTCAGTGAAGGAAGTAAGTGAGATATGTAATGGGTACCCATTGGAGATGAGAAAAGAAGTGATGCGAACGATAGTACGAGTGTTACTGCAGCAGGTAATTGGATACCATAGAGGTAGAGGAAATGCACAAGGCAGAGGAAATTTGAATAATATGCACGGGGTGTCATTGGGATTAAATCAATGTGTGTACTGTAAAGAGGAAAAACACTGGCGAGCGCAATGCCCGCACCTACAGAATAGAGGTGGGTTTGGCCAGAGAAGGCCTCATAGAGGACATCAGGGGTGAAATGGGCCAAGCAGAAATAGCATGCAGCAGCAGCAGGGATATATCCATGGAGGTACTCAAAACCAAACCTATGGTCAAAACCAAGCTCAACAGAACCAGGCATTGAACCAAAGTGTTCCGAACCAAAATCAGGGCGGGCAGGGCCAACAGAGAAATGATCAGAGTGGAGGACACCGAGGGGGGAATGGGAATATTTTTGATACACAGCCAAACACGTAGCATAGCAGTAGCAGTGACTACACGTCGGACGATGTGTTATTTTCGCAATAGGACAGCCCATGGCAGGGGTCGGAACCAGTGTCTATTCCCGTGAATCAGAGAGGACCCTACGTAGAAATTAGAGTCGGGAATAAGGAGCACTGTTTCCTTGTAGATACAGGGGCACAGAAGTGTTCGATAGACCACCACTTGGTTCCGGAGATCCCACTGTCGGGGCAAAAGAATGTTTCTGTAGGGTTCGCAGGTACACCAGTAATTAACCCCATGTCCGAAGCTGTCCCAATTACAATAGGACCATTTACGGAACAGTGTCCATTTCTTCTGACAGAAAATTGTGGGGAGAACTTGCTAGGATTAAACTTGTTGAGAAAATTGGGGGCAGTTATACATTGTACAGCAGATGGGATGTTCCTCACGATTTGGCCTCACGATGCACCGGTGACGGGATTTATGTCAGAAGCGTTACCAGAAGAGCTAAGTAGAGTACCAACCTGTCTGTGGGCAATGCATGATAACGATGTAGGATGCTTGAAAATAGAGCCAGCAAAAATAACTTTGAAAGAAGGTGGTACATTATCACGAATTCCCCAGTATAAAATTTCTGTTGAAGGTGAGAAGGGATTAAAGAGTATTGTTACTGACCTGGTGAGATGGGGGGTGGTTGAAGAAATTGCAGGTAGCACGTGCAACAGCCCGATTCTTCCAGTTTACAAGAAAGGAGGCAAAGAAGTACCATATCGTTTCATAATTGATCTGCGCACATTGAACAAAGTGTTAGACCCACAATTCCCTTTGGTCCCAGATGTCACAACAATACTAACAATGATACCGGCCACTGCAGAATACTTTAGTGTAGTTGATTTGAAGAATGCGTTCTTTAGCATTCCAGTGGATAAAAGCAGTAGATATCTGTCCGCGTTCACTCTAGGAAGTCGATCATTCACATTCACACGCATTCCACAAGGATACACAGAAAGCCTGAGTATTTACAGCAGAGAGCTAAAAGAGCAGCTAGACATGTTAGAATTACCCGAAGGTTGCGTACTCTTGCAGTACATAGATGACTTGTTACTAGCTGCTGACACAAAAGAGATCTGCAAAGAAAGTACTATATTACTATTGACACACCTAGCGACCCATGGTCACAAGGCAAATTTGAAGAAATTCCAGTATAATCAAAAGGAGGTGTCTTATTTGGGTTACCTACTTTCGAAAGAAGGGAGAAGATTAACACCAGAACGCATAGAAAGTATTTCTAGTATGCCTATTCCAAAAACTCAAAAAGGAGTGAGAGCTGTAATAGGCATGGCCTCTTATTGTCGGCAGTGGATCAGTAATTTTGCGTTGATTGCGAAGCCGATGATAAATATTAACTAAAAAGGATGCAGTGATGCCTTTACTGTGGGATGAGGAATGTCAGAAAGCGTTTGAGCAATTGAAAGCTGCATTGTGTGCTGCGCCAGTTTTAGGCACTCCTAACTATAAAAAGATCTTTATACTATTTGTGAGTGAGAGTGAAGGATGTGCATTGCCGGTTTTGACACAGGAACAAAGTGGAAGAAATAGGCCGTGCGGCTATTATTCTTCCGCGCTGGACCCTGTGGCGCGCGCACTGCCACGATGTTTGCGATCTGTTGCAGCGGCTGCTGCATCAGTGAAACAAACGGAAGGAATGGCATTGGGGCATACTTTAATTCTGATGGTGCCACATGCCATAGACGTTCTATTAAACAGAACACAGACGCAACACCTCACCTCTGCTAGACTAACAAGATATGAGCTCATCTTTTTTGCACCCCACATCCAAATTATAAGGTGTAGCGCATTGAATCGTGCAGAATTAATGCCACTGCCCATAGCAGAAATTGGTGACAACGAATCACCACCCCATGATTGTTTAATGGTCACTGAAGAAGAAACAAAGGGAAGAGTTGACTTGAGCGACATCCCACAGAAAGAGCCAGATGGGGAGTTGTTTTGTGACAGCTCTTGTTTTAAATTACCTGATGGCACATCAACGGCCACATATGCAATTACTACCCTAGAGAGTGTTGTAGAAAGCAGAAGAACCCCCTACAATTCGGCACAAGCCGCAGAAATAATAGCACTGACCCAAGCCTGTGAACTCTCTGAGAATTTGAATGTGAATATTTATACTGACAGCCAGTACGCCTTTGGCGTGGTTCATAACTTTGGCCGACTCTGGGCTGAGAGGGGCTTCTTGACATCACATGGGGCCAGGATTCAGCATGGCCCTTTGATTGTACGATTGTTGTCTGCACTCACGTTTCCAAAGCGCCTAGCTATAGTAAAATGCGAGGCGCATAAAAAAGTAGCATGCAAAGTGGGAGAGGGAAACACATTTGCAGACAGGATTGCGAAACAAACAGCCACTGATTTGGGAAATAAAATGATGACAGTACAGACAGAGGAAGTACCTTGTATGATAGAGAATGGAGTTGCCACAGTCAAAGAAATGCAGGCTGAGGCCACGACCGAGGAGATTCAGGGGTGGGCTGAGGGCTCTGCTGAGTTAGATTTGGAAGGATGTTGGGTGGACAAAGAGACCAAGAACTGGATGTTGTCAAATTGTTACGTAACCGCAATGGTTACAATGGCGCATAGCCCTACCCCCATTTGCACGAAGAAAATAGTACATAATTTATCCACAGTATGGAAAAATGAGCACATAAAAAAGAATGCAGAAAGGCTAGTGCAGAATTGTATTACGTGCCTGAAACACAATGTAGGGAAGGGAACCGTGACTCCAGTAGGTAGTTTTGGCCCACCCCCCATGCCATTCGAGGTGATCCATTTTGATTTCATAGAAATGGAAAGGTGTCAGAACTACAAATATGTGTTAGTGGTGATTTGTACATTTAGCAAGTGGGTGGAGGCATATCCTTTAAAAGACTGTACTGCCATGTCAACGGCAAAAGTAATGTTGAAAGAGTATTTCTCCCGGTTCGGGCTGCCCCGTGTCCTGTGGTCAGATAACGGCCCACACTTTGTGGGCGCAGTAGTACTACAGATCTGTGCAGGTCTACAGATAGAGAAACGATTCCACAGTTCCAGGCATCCCAGTTCTTCCGGGCTTGTTGAGAGACATAACGGTACCTTAAAGTCAAAGATAGCTAAAATCTGTGCTGGGAGCAAGTTGAGTTGGGTGGATGCATTACCCCTAGCGCTATTGTGCATGCGCATGTCTGTGCAGGCTAAAACTGGGCTCTCCCCCTATGAAATTATAATGGGGAGACCGGCAAATGTATGGTGCGCACCGCAGCCCAAAAGATTATGTGAGGTCGAGCATCCTGTGTTAAGCACGTACTGTGGCCTTTTAATGCAGAAGTTACGTTTGATTCATCAGCAGGTGCAGGAGGCGTTACCAGTGCGATACACCGGACCGGGGCACGTGCTGGAGCCTGGAAGCTGGGTCCTGATTAAGAACTTTGAGCGGAAGACAGCATTAGCACCCAGGAGGCGCGGCCCCTACCAAGTACTTTTGGCTAAGCAGACGGCCATTCGAGTGGACGGTCGCAAGGCATGAATCCATGCGACACATGCCAAAAGATTCCCAGGACTGCTGACAACTTCCGACGACCAGAGAAAGGAAACGGTCTCGGAAACGAAAGAAACTGTTGCCAGTCCACTGCCACAGCATCAGCCTGAGCGAGAAGTGAAAGTTGAAACAAAGCCTAAGCGAGAAGTGAAACTCGAAACAGAGCCCCCAGGAGGCTGCCTGGAAGGGGAAAGGGCGAAAAATGCCCCAACAATGCTCAGCAGAAACAACATCACTGCCGAGTGACCCAAACTCTGCATTTCAAACACGAGCAGAAACAACGCGTGTACCCCTTTGGAGCCTGCCAGTCTCTGCAAACGCACCAAAGCCAAAGAAAGAAACTACATTGTTGCCACGGCGCTCATCGCTACCCATCATTGTGCCGCAGGCTGACACTGAGCCTGATACTGGAAGTGCAACGGCACTATTCACGGATCATACAATACCAGGAGTAAAACAGTATAATTTGCGGCCTCGACAGGCAAAGTGATCCACAGATCTTTGGTGCTTTTCTTTTGCCTTTGGTTCCACTCACGGACGGAGTAGGAGCCAGGGGCGTAGAGGAGAGAAGTGTGAGAGTTGTGCAAGTCGGACAATTGAAGACTCACGGCTCCTCGGTGCGCTTATAATAAAGTACATGTGTCAGGAGCCAGAGCAGGACACGCTGGACGCACATAAGTACTAAGGCTGATAGAGTACATGTGTCCTAAGCCAGAGCAGGACAAGCTGGATGCACATAGTACTCTGTCAATAAAGAATTGTTCAGAAATCGTCTGAGCAGTGGGAGAAAGAACAACTAATCTTGCTCGGAGGGGATAAGTGATCTAGGCTGTGAAAGGGTTGGCAGAATTGAACTGTGACATTTTTTATTGAACTTTTGGCATCAAGAATGAGAGACATTGGCGACGAACTTTGCCAGCAAGAAGAAGGACGATGAAGAACAAATCAAGACCGGTTTCAGCCTCCTCCTGCACCCCTGCTGAAAAGATGATAGTTTTAGAGACTGTAAATTTAGGGAAAAGGCATGATAAAAGGAATAAGGTCCTGATTTGGACATTGGTCCTGTGTTCTCTAAGTATGGTAGTACCAACAATAATAGCTATTACACTATGGTTCCTGGAGTCCGCGCACCCATTAGAAACACTTTTGCCAAAAGCAGCTACTGAAAGCCCGGTTCATGTAATCACTGGTACTTTGTCCCCAATGGAAGAAAGACATAGAGTAGGATATGGCAACAATACACTGTTGCTCATCATGAACATGACCCATGCGGTTTTAAAGAAAAAAGATTGCTTGGTTTGTGCCAATTTACCACAGCACGGTGGGAAAGGGATAGGCTGGTATGTACAACCGTTATCGTTGGTTTATTCATGTGAAGTATCGTTGAATGCAATGTTCTTTGGGAAATGGAACAAGAGTAATACGGGTCAGCTAGATGAGACCAATATGAATGAATTTGAGGAAGTGATCATGAGACCTGTGGGTTGTTCCATATTACACAAAGCTTGCGTGTTTTCACCAGATCCCATGAGTAAAAATACACGAAAGACAACAAGACTAGATAGATTACATAGGCAGAATAGACCGACCCGCCAACAGAAGAAACATCAGTAATGACATTTCGAATGAGGGATGAATGGAATAAAGATGCTGTGCCCCCTGCCTATACCGTGGATCACAGCCCAAGAACTGCTCCCCTATGTTTAAAGAAAAAAGGTTCCTATAAAGTAGGAACATTTAGCAGCTGCCTGAACACAGTGGTTTTAAAGCACGAAATAGAACCCGTGTACGTAGGGGACCCTGTTTACTTTATATGTGGGGCAAAAGCAGATCCATGGTTCCCTAGGAACTGGGGAGGCACATGCTACCTAGGTCTACTGTTTCCAGGAGTGTTCCTCTTGGAAAAACAGAAGTAGCCAGACGAACAAAAGGTAGAACTCAAAGGAGTAGTGAAGATGGAATGATAGCAATAGATGTAGCCAAATCGTTTATACCATTCTTGGCCCAAATAGAAAATTCCTATAATATAAGAAAACTGTCTAGAATATTAAAAAATACAATAGATTCAACAACGGATATTTTATTGAATATGACGTTAGAAGCGAAAGGAATAAGACTAATGGCACTACAAAACAGAATGGCTCTTGACATAATATTAGTTGATCGTGGGGGAGTTTGCAAACTCGTAAAAACTGCATGCTGTGTGTTTATAGATGATTACTCCCCTACGATATTTAAAGCAATCCGGAAATTACATGTCCTAAGTTCCACACTCTCTACTGAAGAAGGGGGTTGAGGGATAGGATCCTGGTTGTGGGGACTATTGCGGTCATGGGGATGGAAGTTAATTTCGATACTAATGGTGGTACTTAGTATAGTCATAACATGTTGCTGTTGCATACAATGCCTACCAATAGTTTGCACTGAGATAACTGAGGGATGTACTGAGGGATGTATGCACATGATGTTGAGAGGAAAACAAAAGCATGGCCGAAATAATAGAGACACTGATGAAACAAAAACAATAAAACAATTCATGGCTATAGACATTAATGATGAAGATGATGCTTGTGATAACATGAAAGGTTCAGACATAGATACCCCAGACTTATCCTCATCAGAGGAGGATACACTGAATGAATAAGACGTTTGGCATACGGCCAAAAGGAGGGTTTGTCAATCTGGAAAAGTGAATACCCTTCATTTGAATGATAGACGTATCTTGATGGCCGAAGGCCAACCGTCTTATGCACAGAATTATAGAAATACAGACTGCTATGCTTGACCAACAAGCGGCCATTTTAAACGTAGCAAGAATCGCCATTTTGCTTGTTAACCATTGCTCATTGCTTTCTGTCTAAACTGCTTTGCAGCTTGCAATTCTTGCGAATTCTGCTTACTCTGCTCAACTGTTAACATTGTTGTCTGAATATGAAAGGGCAAGGTCGCGGGACTGAGGAGTTCGTTGAAACTCCTCATGAGTAGCCCAGAAAGGAATGCCCACGCTCCCTCTCTGTAGCCTTGAGGGAGAGCTGCAGGGCATTTAATCATTTCACAGCTGCCAGCCAGTCTCGTACTGTGGTAGAATATGTAAGAATAAAGCAGCTAAAGGCTTGAATTAGGCTCTTCTTACGGCCCCCCTTCACAAAACCCTTTAGAGCGTGTCGGCTCCCAGGACACAAATAGCACCTCATAGATAGCAAAGCTTGGAATGTGGCTCTTCCCCCGTGTGCAGCTTGCTTCCAAGAACAGAAGTACCGTGTTCTGTTCAACAACTAGAAGATGCCTCCGCACTTTCTAAATTGCACATTGTTACTAGAATAGACATCGAAAGTGTCATAATTGTCATACTCGTCGGAAATTTCCATCATCATCCCGAGTTCAAAGAAACTTAATAAAGTTAAACATGTCATAGCTGATTGTATGATATTCATTTTGTATATATGTAACCGATGTACGTAATTCGCTCTCTTGCGTCCCTCGAGGTCTAGAAAATACACGTCTCGGGGCGTGAGACCACAGTTGGCCAATTGGGACTATTTTTGCTTGCAATAAACCCTAGCATTGGGAACTTGAACCTCGTGTCTGGCGCATCCTTTCGTGTATGGTTATTGCCTTGTTTCCATATTGCGAGGGACCCTTATGGGCCCCTTTCACTTGCACCTTTTCAGGAAAGAGCCGGATCTGATCACTGCCATAATTAAGAGTGCCCAGTTCCCTGGAGCGCTGCAGTGCAAAAACTTGGTCACGATAATTAAGTAGCCTGGCAATGATGCGCCTGGGCGGTGCCCCAGGTATTGGTGGACATCCACTCGGTATGTGACGTGCTCTCTTCACCATGAACGTGGACGATAAGCCTTCTTAACCCAGCATCACCCGCATCATTGATTCTACCCATTGTTCCATGGTGGTCTTGGCCATAGCTTCCAGCACACCTAGTATCCTGAGATTGTTTTACCACCACCTGGATTCTAGATCACTGTGTTTCTCCTGCAGCTCCTTAACCACCTTTTTTAATTGAATCACTTCCTATGCCGTTGACGTTGATACATCTTCTACCATGGACAGACATTTCTCCACCTCGTCTAGCCGGTCGCCATGTCTGTTAAGTCTGACCTGCATATGGTCGACCTTGCATTTGAATGAGTCCAGCTTGCTTTCCAATGAGTTTATCCCCGATTGTAGCTGTGTCAGGATCCCTTTGATGTCTCGCAGGGTGTCAGGGTATGGTGCAGCTCAGGGCTCAAGCTCCACTTGCATGTCCTGCTGGTCCCTGGTTAATTGTTTTGACTAAGAGGGCATAGCAATAGGGAGTTTGGTTTGTGACCTGTCCACTTTCCCCATATTTATCACTGTTTTATGAGAATACAGGTGATTCAGAGTAAAGCCCAGTTCGTATCTGGCTCACTCTCCCCCACTACAGTGGTCAGTAGTGGGGGCCAAGAGCCATTTCCATGCATCAGAAGTCGCCTGTAGTCCTGGAACCTAGTATAGTTCCTTGGCCTTTCCCCCCTTGTGCGAGCCCAGAGTATCAGCCTCCTTGCCAAGTCCTATATACCGTGTGTTAGGCAGGTCACAGGGGCATGCACCCAAACTCTCTCGCAGCAAGGCTAGTCACCGCACCCACACCGCTTATGCTGGACCAGGCGCTGATCCAGCTGGAATCACACTCTCCATCCAACAGCGGCACGCAGTGCCTGGGGACACTTGATCCACATGGAGAGGCAGCTCCTTCCTTATTGGTTGCCACTCCACAACAAAATTCCAACCTTTCACCCGCAAGGCCGTTGGTATTCCTGTCCACAAGAGTGCAGCAATAGCCCTTCTGGTCAATAGGCCTCATAAGCAGAACCTGGATGTTATGGGCCCCTCTAGCTCTCCCTGCCTCTCAAGTCTCACTGCCACCTTCTCTGCCCATGGCTTATCCGTGGAGCTCAGGACCTCTCTTCCCTCAGGTCGGCGGGGATGGGAGGGTGCCAAGTCCTGGCCTCCCCCTGTCTCGTGTTCCTGTGCTATGTGCACTCGCGAGGGCAAGCAGCCTGCGACCCAAAGCAGCAGAGCTCCAGACTACCACATGGCACTCCTGCCAACGGCTACCAAGTAACTCTGCACAACTAGCACTGGAGATCCGCCGCAGGGCTCCCGCGGCTGCTCTAGTGCCTGCCCCAGCTGAGACCCGCTCTCGGCACCATATTTCCACCATGGAGCTCAGCTTATTCCTCAATTGTATGGCAGAGATGTTGGGCCGGCTAGCCGACACTGTTAACGTGTGGCGACAGAGTTTCTGCTAAGCTGTGCGGTCTGTGCCCACCTGTTAGTGTTCCTGCCCTGGAAGAATCAGGCAGCAAGGCAGCCTTCCACAGCCGACAACACAGCTGCACCAGGTCAGTCAAAGTTGCAGAAGCAGGCTAACCGTCACTGCAGCTCCTCCCTCTGGATCCATCTGTGCGTGTGTTGCGGGCCACCTCTCACCAGGCCCCTCCGCAGGCCAGGTCACCCAACTACCTTCCCAGCATCCCAGGCCAGAGAAAAACGCTGCAGAGGGTTCACAGAGCCTTCTGTGGTGCTTCCTGTGGGTTTATGGGGGCAAAACTGCACCCACACAACTTCCACAGACACCCCCGCAGGCCTAGCCAATACCACATGAACATTATTGAGCTATAAATAAGCTCCCCTCTTTAGTCTGATTACACTCCCCATATCTTAGAACTTGTGTTTGTGATTCCAGAAAAATATATACCTCCCAGATCTAAGCCAAAACTCAAAGAAGCCTTTGGATTGACAGGACCTTTGTACCTCTGACCTGCATTCATCAACACCACAGGTTTCACACTATCCCAGTATCAAATGCACTCCCACTTTTCTTGCAGAGCCACCCACAGATAGCCAACAATTGGCTCAAGTGTGCTATACAAGATCACTTTCTTTAGTTACTTACTGACCGCTTGATCTCTTTGCAGCATTCGATTGACTAACAGACATATTTAAAAGGCATCAGTGGTGTACAGCATATCCTATTATATAACAAAACACCCCATATACATTGCTTTATGTCCAATTTCAACATGCGTCACAAGCTATGTTTGGTCAAGCCCTACTCTATATTAAACATTGCTTCAAATGGAATAAGTCATCTCGGCCACAAAGAACCCTTACTCGACACACTATGATAATCAATCACGTTTTAGATCCTAGAGCACCGCAGAACATTTGGCAGATCAAATGCAGTCACTGCCGCCAAACATCGGAATGTGCTCCTTCTAGATATTCGCTATGTGCTCATCTTCAGGAAAATTCTAGACGAAGGTTTCAATCGACTTCCCTCTCCTGTGTCTTCCTTTCACTGTTTATAGTCACCCACTTAGACACCATTGCAGACCCTCTGGGTCTTAGCACCTCCTCTCCTACCACGTAACATAACAATCCCACAATGTAGTCAAAAACATGCAAAAAAAAATGTTTATGGAATAACCAAACCTTTGCATCAAAACACTCAACATGTCAGTTACCTCTTCAATTATCAAATCATATTGAAACATCTCTCTTGCTCTCTCATTCCCTCTATATCTCTCTCTGTTTCTCTGTCACTCCTCCTCCTCCACTACCCTTTCATCCACCAAATCTACATTACTACTGTGTCATTCTCTAACACAAGAATAGCATATCAAAGCATCAGAGCAACACATTTGAATGGGCAAAACTATGGGCCTCATTACACGGATGGCGGTAAGGATTTACCGGTACCGGTAAAATACCGGTACCGGTAAATCCTTACCGCCTTACTACGAGGTCCCTTTGCGGGTTGGGGGATTTAACACCTGCTTTTTGAAGGCGTTAAAAACCAACCCGCAAAGGGACCCAGGGAGCTAATTACGGTACCGCAATTTGCGGTACCGTAATTAGCGCCTTCCCCATTCCCATTGAGCCCTATGGGGCAAAAATGGGAATGGGGAAGGGCAATGGCGGAAGGGGGAATTACCCCCCGCCAACCTTGGAATGGGGCGGTAATTCCCCTTTCCGCCAAGGCGGTGCCGGTATTTTACCGGCATGAACCATGGCGCTGATAGCACCTTGGTCCACCGCCATCCGTGTAATGAGGCCCAATGTCTTTCTAGTTCCACCAGCACATGAACTTCTGAGCACCTGTGGTAAAGACCATTCAATAACCATTCAATAACAATTCAATAACCAAAAGGTTATAATGAATTATCATGCTATAATAAAGGACCCTGCTGAATTCTGTACATGCCATACACTAATGTACACAGAAACACACACAAAACAAGAATAGGAACACAATATAAAATGCGTACTTCCAACATGTGTTTTCTAGTGTACCTGTGCTAGAAATGCCTCTTGGAAATGGACAGGCTTGTCAACACAACCTTCATGCCCATCTACAATTCCATGCACACATCTAAACAGGCACACAAACAACACGTGTATACACAGTGTTGGCGATCCAGCCACTCTACAAAAAGAATACAAAGCAACACGTGTCAACTTCATGAGGGGCCTCAATGGTATGGTAGCAGCTGAGACTGGTAAGCAAGAATGGAAGAAAAAACATTTGCCTATCCCAATTTAAATGTGAACTAATTCAAAAAGAAAGTGGGAATTTGCAGAAATAAAAGAACATCTGCTGAATGCCTCCTTAGCCATTTTTTTAAAATCATTATTATTATAAACACAGCGGTAAACAGATACAATAGCCCTCATTATTAGTTCTGTTGGTTACCGGCAGACTCACCTTACCATTTCCACTGCCTGATATCCTGGTGTTACCGTGATATTACTGTTGGCGGAGTAACATTAAGTTCCCATTACCATGGAGTCCTATAGGACTCTATGGGATGTGACACACTGAAGAAATAGCATTGTTGTTAACGGTGCCTGTGCTTCAGTGAATGATCTGTCCATAGGGGTCTGAACTACCGGCAGGTCAGGCCTGCTGGTGGTTCACTGCCCCTACCGGCACACTCAGAGAATGCCAGTCTGAAAAAGGTGCTGGTTCACGTTGTTACCGACACCTTTTTATGGACTGGCATACTCGTAATGAGGCCATATATATTCTAGTTAAGCTTCATGTAAGAGTGCCACTGTCAGCGCAACACGATTCCTCAATGTTTGAGGGCCATCCTATTTAAAGGCATTTTCCTTCTCTACTGTAGACTTCATTCACGAATACCATAAATCAAAAGAGTTATTCATGAATTTCACAAATTAAAACACATTCAGCAAAGTCCCTACGATAAAGGAACAACATGAACTTTGATCATTCTCAACATATTTGCACACAACAGCAAAATAATTCTTAGAAAGTCCACAGTCAGAACATGTTCAAAATAATGCACACACAGCAGGAAAACAATATTAAAAACATTGAGAAAAAATAGTATGTGCATCATTATATCGCAAGCTCAACATAATGCACACACAAATTAAATAATACTTAAAAAACAAAGCAATCAGTGGAGTTAGTATCTATATAAACTAGTCTGTAAACGTAGGCAATGCCAAAGTTAAGGTTTAACATATCTGCAAACATAAAACCAAAACAAACGTCAAGCACAACAAAAGTAAGAGCAAAATTAAACGTTTTTGAAAACTTTGCAAACCATTCCAAATGTCAAGAAAAGGTTAACATCAGCACATTCATTCGATTCTTCCCAAAATGCACTACATTACCATTTAACGTACAGTAAATATATATGCCTTTCATTAAAAGACTAAATTAATGATCCACAATCATGCCTTATGCTAAATGAACTCAAAATATACGCCTACAATCCCACCTTATGTAAAGTTCCCTCAGCAACAACAATGAAACACTCACATCATATACTTTTACAAGGCATAATCATAATAATGTATTTGTTTTTAGCTAAAATAATGAACTTTTACAAAATCATTTCATTTATAACACAATTCAATTTAAAAACAACTCAAATCATTAGCATTTGACATCACTTGAATTTGTTAGGACTTTACAGTCAATCTCGTCAGTGACTATCCTCTAAGTCATTCCTCATTTAACATTTAAAATGTACTAAATATCACCATTTACAACTCACTTAATTCGTACAAAAGTAAATATAATGTAGTACTAACATATTACTCTCTTCGACTAAGCCAGTTTGCCCAACCCCCAACCGTGTTTTAATCTGACACCATAGTCGATACAGTGCTATCTGCACCGACTCCGTGGGGGTCGTTACGAGTTAGGAGGTAGCCATGGCACTGTTAGCGCCATGGCTGTCTCCAAACTTGTGTCTGGGTCTGGGTTCTCAGAATGGGGACTTACCGGGTCATTCCAACCTTGGAGGACCCGGTAAATCCCCATTCTGAAAACCATTCCCCATTCCCATTCGAGCCCCCATAGGGCGCAATGGGAATGGGGAAGGAGTTAATAACGGGCCCACAAATAGCGGGCCCGTTATTAGCTCCCTCGTCCCTTAGCGGTTCCTGCTAAGGGCGGCTGGTAAAACCAGCCGGCCTTAGTGGGACCCACTAAGGGACCTCGGAATGCTGCAGTAGGGGGATAACGGGACCGGCATACTTACCGGTGCTGTTAACCCCCTACCGCCGTACTAGTAATGACCCCCCGTGTCGGTATTTAAGCAATAGGTCCAGAAAGCATCAGTTTTAATTGAGTCATATTGGCTTACCAAATCACCCAGTGAACACATATACCACATGCTCATAGCTGCACATTGGGTCACAATATGCCTAGCTGTCTCTGGCATATCCTGCTTTTTTGCACATTCAACAAGTCTGCTGGTCCATGGGGATATGCATGTATACTCCCTGGACCGTTAACAACGGAAGTTGGTTTATACAATTCCTCATCCTGAAATCTTGCACCATTGGGCTAGGACTTTTCATAAGGTAAGCCTGTGTTTTTAAATATGTATGTATTACACCTGTGATGTGTCTAAAGTTCTGTAATTTTTCCCAAAAGATGTGATTTCTAACCCAGTCTCAATTTTCCATCTTTTTTTGTAGACACAACACAACACATGTTTTTCAAGGCGCAACGAGGCAAGGAAGGGGGAAAAGAGGAAGGACATAGAGAACGATCTTACTAGGCCAAGTGACATTGAGATTGTGCAAGTGCAGGGGAGGGGGAGGGGAAAAGTGCCAGGGGAAAGGGGAGGGGGCAGTGCTGTACATGGGATCAAAACAATAACAAGTGCGGCCAACAGGTGGCAGGGGCAAGGGCCAGTGTAGACAGCAGGTGTCCAAAAGTGCAGGTAGGGGGACTGTAGGGTTACAGATATAAACCCAAGTGCATGGGTTGCAGGGAGGCAGTGCGGGTGTGCAACTGGGCGGCAGGGACCTGGGCCCGGAATCAGGGTGTAGCCAGGTGACCAGTGCAGTATCAGACAGGAAATCAGCAGGAGAGAGGACAAGAGAAGGCAGAAGCAAAGAGGAAAGTCTTGAGGTACTTCTGGTACCGGAGATGGTTCTCCTCAAGTTTCAGAGAGGCAGGGAGGCTGTTCCAGACGGAGGCTCCAGCCTAAGAAAGAGAGATCTACCACCAACTTGTTGCTTGGAGAAGCAACTGACCCTCAGGGAGTTGGAGCTGAAGGAGCAAAGATCTCGAGTAGGAAGGTATTTACGAAGGAAGAGTTGAAGGTATTGAGGACCCAGGCCCCAGAATGCCTTGTGGACAATGCAGAGGGTCTTGCACTTAATCTTTGCAGCACATGGGAGCCAATGCAGAGATTCCATTGCTGGAGAGATACGATCCCTGGCCTTGAGGCCAAGGACAAGTCTCACAGTCCTCTTCTGGGTGAGTTGCAAAGGGCAGAGAGTAGAAGCAGGCAGATTTAGAAAGGGGCTGTTGCAGTTGTTAAGGATTTCAATCAGGCAATACACCCTGGTCTGAGCCTAGTATGCAGCGTACAAATGAAATATTTATTTTATTATGTCTATAGGTTCAATATTCTGAGTGATATACCACTCATATCACACCTGTTCTCAAAATACCCCAGGTCACAATGGACCAGGAATCAGGCTGGTTGGTAAAGGTAATATTTATAATTTATATCACACATAAACTTTGTAGTAGGGAGCAGCAATCACCAATGTGGTGACAATGACAGATAGGTAGGTATGTAAGGCAGTTAAATTCACTTTTAGCAACACAGAATATAAAATATCAGAGAAAAGAACACTTTTGGCTTGCACTTCAGTTAGGATTTTCCCCCTGCAAAATTCCTTAACCCACAAATAAGCAATTCTTAACAGATATAAGGAAGCAGCAGGTATTCAGGAATAAAGAACAATGAACAGAATTTACATACGACCTTCCCTTCCCAAACACGAGAGAAACACGGGTTGGAAATATTACACTTTTAAAATGACATTCGAAAATGGCTTTGCAAAACAATGAAAAGTGTATCAAAATCCTTAAATCGATATACATTTCTATGGGAGCAACATGGGAAAGATGCCTACAATCATAAGCTATAGTAGGAGCAACAGTAAACACTTTAAATCTTAATGGAAGTTTGGAAATACATTAAAACAACAATCACACGTGTAAAACTTTGCAGAAATGCAAATTCCCACCTTAAATTTACTAAACGTTTTATGAGAATAACGGGTGTGTTTTGGCGCCCGCCTTTTTCGTTGCGATATAGCTACAGGTCTTATGTATAAGCCACAGTTGAAATGAAGTCGCTACCTTTTAAACTGAGGAAGATATGCAAGGTTGAGTGAGAGTCGTTTTTGGAAAAATCGGGCAGTGAAAATAGAAAAGAACTCAGTTTGGACAAGAAAACATTGACTATATTTTACTCTATGACTAGAGCCTTCCGGCTAGAATACCAAGCAGGGGCAAAGTAAGCTCTGGAGTTGCTTCATGACTTGAACACCAAATCCCCAGTGTCCTCCCCTGGCGTAACCAGTCAGATCACTCAAAGTAGGATGGATGGGTTAAGATTTACACAAGATGAAAATGACTAAAGAAATGGCGCTTAGCGAGATAGATCAAAGACAGGATTGCAACAATGATTCTGACAATATGACAAGTTATTAAGGTAAGGATAGGATGGTTTAGAGATTGGGATGAAACAAAACAAGGTATGCTATGATTTTCTATGCTTCCTATTAATACTTACAATCCACTTTAAATAAGATTTTGGACCGTCAAGGGTTCTGGTCATCACACGGTTCAGTCTAACGAAGGTCAGCAGGGCACGTCTGGCTGAACAGGGTCAGCTGGCCGGTTCTGGTCACCTGGACTGCACTGGACTGGACTGGATTGGCCCTTCTGGTTACTGGAGACTGGATATCAGTGGGATGGCGAGTTTGTAGCAGGCAAGCCTTTAATAGTAGCAAGCCAGCTGGATCAGATGCTTCCCTTGCAATGCTGAGGCTTTGGCTTTGTAAGTAAAATCAGGAATCAGGAACAAAGATGGAGAATTCAGGAACAGGGCACCACGCAGAAAATCAGGATGAAGTCAGGAATCAGTGGGTCTCATTCTGACTTTGGAGGTAACCACGCTGCTATTTGCTGCATGGCTGCCTCCAAAATCGTTCCGACTCCACCCCGGTGAATGGAGTAATTACCGGTCCATTCCACGGTTGGAGGGACCGTTAATTCCCCATTCACCAAAAGCAGGCATTAAGGATGGACCCGCAAAGGGAACTCGTAGTAGGGCGGTAAGGGTTTAACGGCACCGGTCTCGTTACCGGTGACCTTTAACCCTTACCGCCCTACTCGGAATGAGGCCCAGTGTCTGTGTGTCCTGTCAGGTTCCCTTATTTATCATGCCAAATGACATCACTAAATGATATGGCAGGGGCAAGCCTACTGTCCACACCCTTACTGCTAGGATTAGGCAAAAGCATAATCTCTGCCTTGCTTTTCACTGATTGGATGAGAGAAAGGGTTGTCATATTTTATGAGATGATCCTCACAATGTCTGGAAACCTCCCATAGCTATTGGGATCAAAATCTAACTTTCCCACAAATACATATTTATGTAGTTATGACCTCTAAGAAAATCAAATGCACATGTTACATATCTCGTGGGTCACATTTCAATCCAAGTCCCAAATCTGTGAGACCTGGTTTTGCCTTTCTGCTGCATTTTGGCAATTTTAACCATGAAAGAGTTGGACTATCATTTCCCAATTTTGTACACAGATGCGTAATTTCCCCTGGGATATGTGTACTCCATGTTAAGTTTGCAACATTAATATTTTTCGTGCAATCGGTCCTTCTTTATAACTTCTATTCCTTACGCAGTAAGAAGCTCTACCAACTTTTCAAATTAATAACATACATTTAGATTTAGGATTATGCCCTTTTCACATTTTTCCTCCTTCTTGTGGCAAAGTTAATTTGTTCTTTGAACTGTAAGCAAGTGTCAAATCCTTTGAAGCAGGGTGGGGGTCTCTCTCTCTTGACTGAAGCTTCCTGCCCCTCCCACTGGAAGGGTGAGTGTCTTAACCTGCTATTGTCCTGGCCTGAGGCAAAGACGAATGTCTAATGTGACTTGAAAGGTGCCATTGTCCTGAGGATTCCAAGCCTCCAGCCAGCAATTAGCCTTTTCCTGTTCCCGCATTTCAGAAGTCATCCTTTCTCAGGGTCAGCACTGACAGGGCAAGTTTTTTTTTCTTTGACATCGTTTGCCATTCAGCCTGGGTTTTTGCTTTGATGTATACTTTTAAATCTTACTTTTTAAACATATAGATTAAACAATGTATATATGGGTTTCTAACAGTAGCAAATCCTTTTTACATTCTTGAATAATTAAACCTCTACACAATGATATACTTTTAAAATAGGCGATTTTGCTCTTCATTCAGGATCAAACACATTTACTTACTTCTTCTAAATTCGGCTTTCCTCTGCAGCAAATACCCATTCTAGTCAGCTCTAGTCCTTCCCATGAGTGCTGGAATGGTTTACAGCATGGATAAATGTATCAAGAATTTGTTTCAAGTCTTTCTCTGGACAGCTGATTCCTGATACTTGTTGCAAAGTTTTAGCTGTGTTTCCCGTGCAAAAATGAAAACAAAGTTCCTGGTTTGCTTTTCAAATTATACTGTTGCCAGGAGCTGTCATTCAAATGAGGCCCAGTTCCTCTGAGCCACAATGGATGATCCTGAGCCTTCCAGAGCCTTTTTGATCATAGAGGTTTGTGAGAACTGAATGGATTTAGCGCTCAAACAGCACTTTTTAGGATTAGGAAAATGACATTTTAAAAAGCATTTTTGGGTTTTCAGCACAATGATGCTGTTTCTGTTACGCTCACCTGGTCTCCACAGGGGCGCTGAACGGAACTTGATGGTCCGGTGTTGAGTGGTTCCTTGTGTCCCCCTCTGATTCCCCTTTTCGTCACAAAAGCAGGTTGCCTAAAAGGTTAAACCAAATGTTACCCAACCACAAAGACGAGGGCAACTCCTGCCTCCCGTGACCTCTTCTTGCACCCCTCTGCTATGTCTCACCTATATGTTATGAATGGCTGACTCTCCATCCTGCGACTGTGTGCAGGGGTGCGTAGTAGTTCAAGGATTTAAGGATCTAGTTACTTCACTGATCCAGCAGAGCTGCACAACTGTGACTCAATGGGTAAGTCTTTATTCCAAGGTATGGATTGCTTAAGAGTTCAAGTTGCCAAAAGTTCACTCCTGTGCCTCTTCCTTACAGGTTTCCCCTCGGTGCTTAATATGGAGCGGGGTCCCTTCCGGAAATGGTAGCTGGCTTCCAAGGTAGGTCTAGCGGCAGCGTTACGCAATAATCTTTCCACACAGTATTGGTTCTCTGCGCCACTAACCTGCTGTTCTTATATTCTGCAGGTGCGGTATATCCAAGGCGGAGAGTGCGTGGTGATGTCTTGCGGGACCGCGAGGAAGAGCTGCCTTCAGGTGAGTAGCGGCGCTGTGCAAGATTTTAAAGTCTGAATGAGGCTTTTCCCCCACTGCGCGGCTAACCTGATGTCTTCTTTTGTTTTTTACAGATGCGGCAGCTCCAGAGCACCGATTGGATGATGGAGCGGTGATCGAGTGATGGTGCTTCTATGGATCGCTGGAATGAGCAGCCTTCTGGAAAGTATTAGTGTTGCGCTGCTAACCTGGTGTCTTTTCCTTTGCAGCTCTGCAGAAGCGGTGACTCTGAGCGACCGAGATGGAGCATCAGGTAAGAGTCTTGTTCTGTTCTCTTCTCTCTCTTTCTTCCTTGCAGGTAACTCAAGAGGACGGGACGTGTGTGGCTGAAGACAGGCTTGGAGTTTGCAGACACGGTGAGCGTTACGCTACAGGAGTGCAGAATAACGCAAAGCGTGTCCTATACTAAAGGCGTGGTTTATATAGCCTTCAAGAAGTAGTTCCCAGGTTAAGTAGTCCCTCCAACCACACCCTAGCAAGTAGTCCCTTGGTAAAGTAGGCCCTTCAGCCTGCCTCAGACTAGTCTGCACGTGGCTCTCTCCCTTTGAAACCTGCCTTACTTGGGATGGCAGCGTGAGCCTGGCGTCAACTGTGCAAGGACCGAGCCCAGGAATCCCTTAGGGAATCCTTTGGGACCTTGAAGGTCCCCATGGGTGCCAATACCCTAGGCTGGTTGGTCTGTTACTGGTGTCTGGGGGCAGGTACCGTGACAGTTTCATTCACTTTGCTCCATGTTGATTGTGGCAGAGCCCACTGGCATGCTCCTGCAGTGAGGACTCTGTTTTCACCCCACCTGAACTGTGTGTGGCAGTGTGTGCAGCCTTTTTCTGATTGTGACACAAATGCAGTTTTTAAAGATTTTGACATGCACAGGAGTGCAGTCATTTTGGGCTGTTTCTTTCACCATTGCAGTAAAGTGATGTAGTGAGGCACATCCAAGTGGGTAAAAAAATCCCACACAGTAGTCCAGCCTAGAGAGAACCAGAGCTGTAGAGACAGTGAGCTTCTAGGGGAAGGCGAGGAAATTAAGAATACCTCTGATGAGGTGCAGTTGGTAGTTTGACTTTTTAGAGACGTCAGAGATGTAAGGAGAAAAGGAGAGTGTGGAGTCAAAGATGACTTCGAGGTTCTTAGCCGACCAGAGAGTGACAGGAAAGGAGGGTGCATGTGGTCTGATGAGAAGAAGAATCTCTGTCTTACTGGCATTAAGGCAGAGATCATTGGTGGCACACCACTCCTGGATAGCATACAGTCAGAGATGAGAGGAGGAGAAGAGGTGGCAGAGGGGAGCCTGAAAACGAGCTGAGTGTCATCCGCATAGCACTGAAAGTTGGAGCAGAGATTGGCAATGCAGTGGGCGAGAGGTGCCAGGTATTGATTGAACAGCCAGGGGGAGAGGTTAGATGCCTGGGGAACACCACAGGTAGAGAGTGAGATAGAGGAAAGGAAGGACCCAAGTTGGACCTGGTAGGGTCGATCAGAGGAAGGTCAGTCAGGCCAGGACCTGATCGGTGATACCCAGGTTATCACAGAGACAATTGAGCAGGATGGCATGGTTGACTGTGTCAAAGGCAGAAGAGATATTGAGTAAGATGAGGACAGAGGGGAGAATAAAATCAAGGTTGGAGAGCAGGACTTCACGGATGTTCAGGAGAGCAGAATCTGTGCTTCTGGTTGCTCTAAAGCCAGACGGATGGTCATGAAGACAACCAACAGATTCAGTGTGAAGATTAAGCTGGGAGATGGCCAGCTTTTCCAGGAGTTTGCCCAGCAAAGGAATGATGGCGATCGGGCAATAGTTAGCTGGGCAGGAGGGGTCAGCTGAGGGTTTCTTGAGAAGAGGTTGCACAAGAGAGTGTTTCAGGGTGGAAGGGAAGGCTCCAGTGGCGAAGGAGTGGTTGCAGAATTTAGCCAGGGCAGGAGCGAGGGTGTCAATGTGGTCCTTGATCGTTTTGGAAGAACAGGGAAGAACCTTTTTTGATGAGACTTTCATGGATCAGACTTGTCTAGAAACCTTGTCAGGGGAGAACAGAGGAAAGGAAGAGAAAGAGGGAGGAGAGGTGGCCACAGGGGGTCTGGAACTAGAGGGGAGAGTAGAGGGAGTATTGGGCACCCCTCTCAAAGTCTGATAACCAATCTATCAAATGGAAGCATTCCTTGTTTAATCTCTGATAGCATTTACTTTTGCCCTATTCTTTCCCACCTTGTAACTTTGCCCCAGTATACGGAGTAATGGGTATTTTGGATCAATCATTGATTTCATATACTGTGGGCCTCTACATATCATCGCCTGGGCCCTGACTGACACCAGACACAATATACTTTTACTACCTTCCTCATAACACACTTCACAATTCCAACAATCTGATTTGCATGTGGTCTTTCCCCTTTTGTAATGGCTTGGCAGATGAAGAACGTTGGTCTGGAGGGTTGCCCAGAGTAATGCCAGAGGTTTAGATTAATTCTAAACCTTCCAGACATCAGCTCTTTTCCTTTTGTTTTTGATGTAGCCAACCTGAGTCAGGCGGGTGTGCCCAGACATGGGTACCGTGCCTGCTAGGCCTAGAGACTCAAGCTACTTAGGTCACTTGTCATCACCCATAAGTGCCTAACGAACTCTGCACCCAAGTACTTGGCAGTTAAATTCAACAAACACCAATCTGCTAGACCAACCAGAACTATGTATTCACACTGCCTCACCAATCCCAAATTCAATCTAAAAAAAGTGGGTGGAAAAAGCTTCCCTGTCTTAGCTGCCAAAAGTGGAATGCCCTACCCCTCAACCGCGGAATGGAACCCTTGTTCTGGAGCTTTAGAGCCAAAGTTAAGACCTGGCCCGCTGATAAGAGTTGCTAACGTCAGACTAATTCACACCAAACTACCCTGCATGCTTATTTTCACTGTATTTCAGTCTGTAACACTTAGCAACTCTGTATTGCAGCCCATTTTCTCTAACCAGCGACCATCATGTAACCCTGGTCATTCGCACTTACCGTTGTTGTTGTGGTTCTCGTATACTTTGATACATGCACCTAATGCCACCGTAGAGTATCTTCTTGGTGGTCAAGCATCTGTCATCCAGCAATGTGTCAACCCCCACTCTGGTATGCTTCTTTTCTCCCCTCTTTTCTCTCGCCTTATTTTTCTCTATCTGATTTTCTGTTTTCTTCTTTTCTTTCTCCTTTCAACTGTCAACTCTGTAATGGTCTTCTTCAGAATCCTGTTTCCAGTTAAGACTATTCTCGTTGGCAGGGGCAGGGACCCATTGTCCTGATTCCCAATGTTCTATGTGTCCCCCATAGTGAGAAAACGTATCACAAGTCGGTAAGTCAGTCAAACTAATTAAAACACATTCACATTTAATACACTTGTTTAAAGCCCCCTCACTTTGTCTGTGTCTTACTTTTGTCCTAGTCATTCCTCTAATAAAACTCCTACCTATACATATCATTAGTACCCGGCGAAGGTCAATCCGGATGTAACAAACATTCTGATTGTCCCTCGCTGGGGCTTTACCCGACCAGGAATCCTTTTCTTTGTTCCCGGCTGGGGGCGTGGCAGCCCCTCAGCCAATGAGGAGTCTTGAAACGGGGCAATCCCCACTCTGAGCGTACACACGGCTGGAGGCTGCCATCATCCCCCGACAGGGATTCAGGTAAGTATTTTCTTTCTTCCACCCCCTCCGCTGCAAACAATTCCCTCCCTGTGCTCCCAAACCCACTTACCTTCTTTGTATGCCTACACTTCTGTCCCCAGTGCGTCCGCTCCCGATGGCTGCCAAGGAAAGGGAAATCGGACTCTGTTTTCCCTTTCCCGGCGGGCATTTTTTCAGACATTTTCTTTTTCTTTCTGTTCCGAAACGCTGTAGGGTTTCGGAACAGAAAAAATGATATTACTACCCCGGTCTTGCGGACCGGGGTACTAATAGCAATAAGCCCCTCACCACGGGGGCATTACCGAGTCAGGTAATGCCACGGGGCCTTCATTAAGGCTGTCGCTTCGCTCGGGCCTATAACTATGGGCCACGGGGAATTACCTGACTCGGTAATGCCCCCGCGGTGATGTGCTTATTGCTTCAATAATGCCCTGCCTTAAGGGGCGTATTTTGGCCAGGGGTTTTATGTGCTCATTGCATCAGTCACAGTTGGCTGGTTTGTAACCATCAAGAACAGGTTTTATCAACCCACGTTCAGGTACACCTGTCAGATAGACAGTTTCCCAAAAATGCAAATTCACACGATCTAGTGACACAGGCCCAAAAATGCAAATTTCAACCCACTGCTCTAAAGACACTATGGGCCTCTTTACACGGACGGCGGTAAGGGTTAACGGTCACCGTTAATGGTAACGGTGACCGTTAACCCTTACCGCAGTACTACGAGGTCCCTTTGCGGGTTGGGGAATTTAACGCCTGCTTTTTGCAGGCGTTAAAACCCAACCCGCAAAGGGACCTTGGTGCTAATTATGGCACCGCAAATTTGTGATACCGTAATTAGCACCTTCCCCATTCCCATTATGCCCCATGGGGCAAAATAGGGAATGGGGAAGGGCAATGGTGGAAGGGGGAATTACCGCCCCACCAACCTTGGAGTAGGGCGGTAATTCCCCTTTCCGCCAAGGCGGTGCCGGTAATTTGTTAATAGCACCTTGGTCCACCGCCTACCGTGTAATGAGGCCTGAACATTTGCTGCATTTCTCACAGCTGCACCTCTCAAATTAACCCAGTCACATTATGTCCATCTGAAATGCCATCCACTATTGATGACACACATTAGAAAGTGAAGTGCACTGAAGACGAGGCCCCTTCGCTCAACATTAAACCAGAGGGGTCTTCATTGACAAGACGACATAATGAGTTACCTGGAAGGAACTAAGCAACAGCCGACTTGCCTTCTGCATCGCGGGCTGCTCTTTGCATACTAATCAGACTTCGATGATATCACGTCTCTCAACTTTTCTTTAGGCAGCTCTGCAGTGAGCTAAATTTAGCCGAATTCTTAGAAAGCTGAGGTAACAGAATAGATATGGATTAATCTATATTTGCAAAGTGGCCCTCATCCCAAAAAGTTCACAGAGTGCTGAGCCAGGCAGTAAAACAAAAGGCTGCAATCGATGGATTGAATTGCGGAAAGACGGCTCTGAAATATCCAATTAACTATTAAAGCGCAGCCGGCAGCTCTCCCTCAAGTCATATTTTCTCAATGAGATGAATGGACACGTTTGGAACGACGGTTGGCACCGCTGCTTTTGATCAGTTTCCAAATCCGTTTTGCCTGAACACGAATGCTTTATGCCCCATTTCAGTTGGGATAATATTCTGGGTAAGATAGCTCAGCCAGTTGGTGCTCGCTGCTGCGATCTGAGCGTGATCTGCAGGTCGCAGGTTCGAATCCCGGCAAGGCCAACTCAGCCTTTCATCCTTCCAAGGTCGATAAATGAGTACCAATGTAAATATGTGCTCTGTAAAGCGCTTTGGATAAAGGCGCTATATAAATAACACATCATTATCAGTTGGGAGATTCTAGTCCAATCCTAGTTTTAACTTTTCACCCTGGGACTTGTAGTCCTAGGTTCATTTAGGGGAAATCCTGGACTGCAAGTCCCAGAATGCATAGTTAAAACCAGGACTGGACTGGCATTTCTTGACTGGAATGGGGATGTTGTCATGACAATAAACCACAATCACACCAATAGGTCTGTTTACCACATGTGGATAGACATAAACATAACGGCCATCAAGTGATTGTTGTGTGTTTATATGTATTTACCCTAGAAACAACTCTGTTTGTGTTTATTTTTATGTTTAGGTATTTGTAATGCGCCTTTGGCCTATGGGCGAACAGGCGCAAACATGACAGAAACGAACAACACAACAGTAAGTGCTAAGTCAGCTAGTATCCAAGTACTAAAACAAATACAAACAGAATACAATCAAATAAAAAATATGATAAAACAAGTTAAAATAATACAAGAAAAAAGACTAAAGGTAAAAACTTCAAGGATAATAATAACACGTGCAAAAGAATCGGCAGGATGTAAGACAGATCAGTAACACTCAGGAATTATTCATGTGAAATAAAAAGTCTTGTGGAAAAGAAGTCCATTACCCGTTTGCCAGAAAGTACAGCTGCGTGGTTGGGTGCACAAACATGGCTGCTGGTGTCCTCCAGTAAATCCTCCGAACTATGGAAAATATGGTATCCAGTTCTTGGGTTCTATACGGAAATGGGCCTACTGCCCTGGCCAGATTTCTTCCATACAGCCTATACTAAATAACCTTACCAGAGACATGGATTCATCCACCTTTCTCGTTATTCCCTGTTCCATTTTCCTCTTCCCAGGCTCTACTAGTCCCTCCTCTTCCTTTCCGCTCGCTTTGGGTCCTTGGCACTTCCTCCCTTCCCTTAAGGTCGTGCCTGGTAAAGGTAGCCTCTTCTGATTTCACTGCAACACCCCCCCTACTTATCGTCTAGCTGTCTCCTCAACCTTCAGCTCATGCCTGGTGTGGAGTCGTCCGATGGTGCTGACGATAACCCCTATCACCCTGAGCTTCTTCTTTTGTGCCATCCTATCTCGTCTCCAGTTTGCCCCCAGGGTTCATAGGGGTATCCTTGTGGGTCTTCCCTCCTTCTATGTTCCCACCTGTGAAGTCTCCCTTAGCTCTGTCCCTATCGCTGTTGGGGTCCTTTTCTCCTTTGGTGGGAAGAGGATCATTTCTCTGCACACCAGCTCGAAGGGATGGCTTCTCCCGCATTTGGCGTGCTGATGCCCTAATGCTGGGCATGGTCCACTATGGGGGGATCGCATCCCACACCTGAAGCACATACTTTTGTCTCCACCTGGCTGCAGGGTGGGATATTGCAATGTTCACTCGAAGCCCAGTTGTCCTCGTGGCCCTCTTGTCTGGTGTGTTTAGATGGCAGCTATCTGCCCTCTATCCTTCTGCTTCTCCATCTCTGTTGCTTGAGTGTCAACTCTTTTGCAGATGCGTGCCAGCTCCAGCACCTCTGCGAGCAAGATGGGCTCCTTCAGAAGATGTTTATGAAATATGGGGGGGTTGCACACTTCTAATACCTGAAGACGTATTGCCTCCTCATCTATGAAGTTTGCGAAGTCACAGTGCACAGTCATCTTTTTCAATCTGATAACAAATTCTCCTATGTTTTCCTGAGGTAACCATCGGCATTTGTTGAACAAGTACCTTTCAAATTCCTTATTCGGTTTAGTCAGCCGCTTCCTGTTGAGTTGGGGATTGGCCGTCGCGTACTTCGCTCTCTCTTATGGTAGGATCGTCATGAGAATACCCTTGCCCTCTCTCCCCGGTATGTTTGTGAATACCCCAGTAGCTTTGTGGGATCAACCTCCCCCAGTGCTTTCATGTAGTCAGTGAATTCCTCCAGCCACTCTTCCCATATGTGCCCCTGGTCCTGTTGTGGCTGCCATTGGGATGGCTGTGATCGTCCAATAAAAGCTGCTCTTGTTGTACTTGCCCCTTGCCCATTCTTGGGGTTCCCTGTTCTTCCCCCATTCCGTGCTATTGGCCGCAGCCTGCTCTATGCATCATCCTCACAGCTGCTTCCCTTCTTGGGCTCTCGGTCACCCCCTGGTCACTGAGTTACATCAGATGGGCAACTGTGGCCTGCTATCCACACCGGCAGATTGCAGCGCTTTCCTTTCCGTTCTGCGACGTATTGCCACTCTTCCTCCCATTGGTGGAGTTAGTAGTGCCCAGCAGCAGCCCACGCTTAGGGCGCCCCTAGGGCCTCTGGTGGCTAGCTTATTAATGAAGTGCCACCTGTCCTCCACCACAGGCTCGGTCAGCCAAATCTTCTGCAGAGCCATGATGGAGAAGTGGCCAAGTTTTCAAAGAGGTCGCCTGCCTTGAGGAGGTGGCTAGAGCCACAAGTATTCCAGCTGATCAGTTGAACAAAATGAAGGGAGGGGGCAGCTAGAGGCCCTTATGTCCCCACTGAACAGCCAGCCTGTACAACCATGCCCACTGGCATTCCTCTACCGGCAAGACCACCCCCAGGCCTGTTCTAGAAGGCAAAGTAGGCACTGGTGCTGGGATGCAGGAAGGAGCCAGAGCAACTATACGGCCCTCAGTCGGATCCATGGGACAATATATCAGGCCGTACATAGAGTCAATCGGTGTACAATTATAGCCCAGATGGTTAAATGAGACAGCATACTCCAAGATGTAAGCCAGGGTCTCCCCGAAGTGGAAGTAGACCACAGCAGTAGCACAATCAAAAGATTCACAAATGTTGACTGTTTTAATGTTGTCGCTACGTAAGAAGCACAAAGGAAAGATGCAATGGAAAAGGTCGAGCAGTTGAGAGCGGTTTAAGAACTGACCCTTAGTTTTGTCAAAGGCGCATTGTATAAAAAGGGTCTTGTTGGCAGTTTTATTAGGTGGCCAAGGATGCTTAGGCCCTTGAATGGAAGCTGCTTGAACCGGTGGTTCCAAGGATGCAGTATCCTTACAACCCAGGAGGAGGGTGACTGGGGCCACAGGTCCAAGGGATTCCTTGTGCTGGGCGGAGGAGTTTACAGTGGTCCTCCCCTCTATATTGGGGGTGAGCCCTAGGGGAGGGGCGATGATAACTGCCACATTAGCCAAATAACTCCTCCTCGGCACAGTGTTGAAATGGGAATTGCCTTTTGCAACAACAGGCTAAGAGACAACACGTGGACCAAGGTGAAGTGCAGGGTTGTCATAATTACTAGGCATGCATTAACAATTAGAACACCCGAGTGGTGTTTCTGGGAAGCTGATTGGTCAATCTGCAGGCTATACAGACTGATATAGCCCGCAGATTGATTACAGCCCGCAAATCGGGTGTTTGCAGGCACATCTACATGGCCAGAACACCTGCGGACAGTTGCCATTGACTTTCTTAGTCTCTTTAAATCCACAGACCCAGTACAAACCATCTTACATGGAGTACTGGAAAGGGTTAGTACTTATCCCTTTTTGTCTGTTTCTCTTGGAGCACTGTTTCGCTCCCTTTTTATCAAGACTTGGCTGGTGGCAGTGGTAACTACCCTATTTTTCATACCGCAGTTATTTTAAATGGTCTTGGTATTGTTTTAGGCTATCTTGGTAGCCTCGAACTTAAACCCGCTTGATCTATACGTTTTTATACGGTTCCGGCTGGGTTTAGTCACCATTTCTTTTTGTAAAAGTCTTTCTCGTGTTTTTTTCTGCGCGCCAAATCAGGTTTGATTCCTTTGTTCACCTACCTTTTATCGGTCTTCTGCACAGAAGCCCTCTTTAGGCGCCTGAATGTCTGAGGGGGACAGGATGTGAGGGGGTTTGAGACTCCCTGCACAGGGTCTCCTTGGAGACCCATGTCGCACTCTGGTATGATTGGCTTTGGTGACTGTCCTGGCGGGTCAGCCACCCTGCTGTTTGATTGACAGCCAGGCTGTGTGATTGGGTTAAAACTCCATAAAAAGCAGGTCTCTGGGGCTGGAAAGGCAGAGTCGCAACTGGATCAAGAGAACCGAAGAGGAGCTGACAGAACAGGACGTATACCACTACTGAACCTCCGGGTGAAGCCCTGCTGCAGGTCCAAATCTTCAAACTTCGACGACAGGGAAGATCTGCAAGGAATCTTCTCCCCTTGAGCTGGTGCGAACAACCAGTTCAACAAACTGCAAGCCAGGCTTCCCTCTTCTGGTCGAATTTGCTTTACAGAGCTACAGTGAACCGGATAGCCAGGAGGATCGGACCCTGCTTGGGTTTTAAGGAGCGCACCTTTTATTTGTCGCTTTGCTCCACTACTGGTTTGTTCCCTGGGCAGTGCAGGACCCTCCAGTCTTGCTCCTTCTTATCAGTCTGACAGTCGCTTCAGGAACCGTGAGCCTGCAGGACCTGCCAGGAACGTCTGCAGCAGCTACAGCATTCTCCTGCTCTAAAGGTAGTGTGCTAACCCGGTTGTTTGTTTCATCCAGCTGCAGTGAAAGTGTGTGAAATATTTCGCCAATCCGAGGGCTTGTCCTTCTCTATTCTTTAAAGTAACTTGTTGTCTGACCAACTTCTTTCTGAATTCTTGGCAAAGACTTAACCGCGAACTACCCTGAACTGTGTGATCCTCTGCAAAGACTTTGGTCCATTGATTTTGGGCCAGGCCCCTTGAATTTGATTTCCTCACTGTAGTTCCCTTTTCTAGATTGCCCTGCTTACTTACATGTTGGTGCTGCGCAATTTCTGTCTAACTTTGTTTTCCCTCCCTTTTAAATTACTAGAGTGCCATTTTGCTCACACTTCATTTTGAGCCTAACTTGTCCAGAATCTATTGGGTGCAGTGTAGTGTATTAAGATCGTGATTTTTCAACTGCTTGATAATAGTGAAATGTTTAATAACTGATTTGTAAATAAATGTATATTCTTTTACTCAAAAACCTTGAGTCAGTGTTTGTTTGAATCATAGTAATTGCTGTCTTTTGTGTAACTATTGATACTGCTCACTTTACTCTTGAGACAAGTCTGGCTGCTCAGCCATCGCTACCACTTTACTGTGTAGTACAGGCTTGTACCAAAGGTGAATTGGTACTGTCACTTGTATTTGAAATTGTGTGTGGTGTTCCCAAAGGGTACTGCATATTATTCTGCCTAACAATGGCAACACATGGCTCATTGGTGAGTATAAATGCCTCTGCACATGCATGCATGTCACACAAAGACAAATACACACCAATGACAAAAATGTTCACCTCAACAGGGGACAGTGCCTACCCTCTGAGCACCTACATGATGATACCAATACGGAACTCTGCCTCACCACCCCAGGTAGGATACAACAGAGCCCGTATTGCAACTCGGGCCATATTGCAGCGCACATTCGAATTGCTCAAGTCACGTTTAAACTCCCTTGAACACTCTGGTGGTGAGTTGCTATATGCTCTTAATAAATGTGAGATAGAGCTATTGGGACAGGTTATGCTTTGTGCTAAAACAACATGCAAAAATCATGTGCCTAAAACCATCAGTTAAATCATTACAAACATAAGTAAAGAAAGTATTAAATAAATAAACACATAGATAAACACTTGAGTGCTAGTGTAGTTACTAAAAACTGATATATAGGAATACAATACACCACCTAAAAGTGGCTACTATTCAAGAACCACGTCAAAAGATGCAAACATAATATCAATGCATACGATAGTATATAGGTTGGCTAGTGCTGTAAATTTATGTCTCTGTTAAACTACAGAGATTATGATCTCAACATGTTTTTGTTCTTTAGGGTGATAAGTACTGAACATTCCTCAGGAGAAAAGATTCACATCAGATTCCTATTCAGCAGATACAGCTGGGATAGAATTTAAAACAAACATAACCTGTCGGGTTAAAAAAAAGGAGAATAGAGTCAGCTATAAAGGCTTAGGTACTCTAATAGTTCTATACCTGAACACTGAACTAGTATCCAACGGTTTAGGTTACCTTTATAGGTTCATGTGGGGGCGAACAACTTCTTGGATCAGTTGTACAAAGACTTATATATAATCAGCTGTTGCAAATCTGCAAGAAAAGCATGAACGTTGCCTTTCAGTCTCATATAGAGCTACTAGAATCTCTCAACACATAGCTGGAATTTCATAAGTTATGGCAAAGCAATTAGATGAGGCGGGCAACCCACCTGTTGATTAGGATTCTCTTTATGATGTACTGGATGTCGTTTATCAATGAAGAAAGGAAATTCCTTGCATGATTGGTCAGTTAGGAGCCTCGTTACTAGGTGGAAACTGGGTTTCAGAAAGGCGATTTGTGGATCCCAGTGAATGAGGCGTCCACTAGATTATAGGTATGCCCACCAGCTAGTAACCAGAGCCTATGGATGTAGAGAGCGCATAGCCATCAGGGTGAGGCATTAGACTGGTGTTATCCAAAAAAGTATTAGAAGAACGTTCGTATGTGGAGCGAGAAGTAAAAGGCAGGCGATACAAATTACCTGGCACCTGATCTCAGTGTCTGCGTAACTCAGGAATATTAGAAGGCTTGTTGTGGCGGCATGCTGCAATAGCGCTAGGTTATGGTGAGGAGCACAGAGTCGATACTGTAAGTAATCACAGAAACCGCGACTATTCAGTGAACATCCGTACTTGGTATGTGTCGAGGCTGCTGGGGTACGAAGAAACTAAATGACTTGTCTGGAGCCAGAGTTTACCTTAAATGTAGAACTCCTTGCGGCAGGTGGGACTCAGATAGAGTAATAACCGTAGTCCGCCTGCAGAACCCTGGTTGTCTCCTCCTTCGATTGATCCAAACAGGTTGCGTCGGGGAGAGGTGTAACTAATGACGCTGGCCGTCCCGTTGCCAGGGCAATGTGTTGTAACCAAGTCCTTTTCCTGTTCTGCACGCTTATGCCTTATGCTTCTTGGCAGGTGGTGCAGACACTGTGTGGCTGGGACCACTCAGGGCAGTAGGGGCTGGACCACTAGTGGCCTGGGCCATGCCATCACCCACTGATGCTGAGACAGTAGTTGGCCCTACAGGTCCCCGTAACTGGGTGCTGGGGCCAGGTGCTTTGACTGTACATCCCTTCCCCTTGGACGCACAGCAATCAGCTGTCCCTGCGTGTTTGTGTACCTTGGGGGGGACGACAACAGATACTGCTGTAGCTCCCTGACCATGGTGGCTGTGGACAGCTGCTGCATCTGCAGGTGCCTCAACCTGGGTGCTTTGGAGAGCAGATGACCCTGCAGATCCCTGACCCAGGGTGCTGGGGCCAGGTGCTTTGACTGTACATCCCTTCCCCTTGGAATTATGGCCATCAGCTGCCCCTGCGTGTCCATGTACCTTGTGGAGGATGACAACAGATACTGCTGTAGCTCCCTGACCCTGGTGGCATGTGGAGGGGGCTGTCTGCAGTGTGGGGGAATGGGTGAAGGGGGCTGGGGTATCCCATGTGGAATGGGGCTGCCTGCAGGGTGGGGGCATGGGTGATGGGGCTGGGGTATCCCGTGTGGAGGGGGCTGCCTGCAGGGTGGGGGCACATGCAAAGGGGGCTGGGGAGAGGGTATCCCATGTGGAGGGGGCTGCCTGCAGGGTGTGGGCACAGATGAAGGTGGCTGGGGTATACCATGTGAAGGGGGCTGCCTGCAGTGTGGGTCACGGGTGAAGGGGGATGGGGTATCCCATGTGGAGGGGGCTGCCTGCAGGGTGGGGTCACGGGTGAAGGGGATGGGATATCCCATGTGGAGGGGGCTGCCTGCAGGGTGGGGGCATGGGTGATGGGAAGTGGGTGTCCCGTCTGGAGGGGGCTGCATGCTGCAGATTGCGAGGTGCAGACACACAATTTGGCTGGGGTGCCGCCGGGGATTGCAAGGTGTTTTCGTGGGATTTGGCTGGGGTACGGCCAGAGTTTGCAATGTCTTTTTGCGCGATTATGCTGGGGTGCGGCCAGGGTTTGCAAGGTGTTTTCTCGCGATTTGGCTGGGGTGCAGCTGGGGATTGCAAGGTGTTTTCAGGTGATTTGGCTGGCGTGCGCAAAGGGATTGCGGGGTGTTTTCAGGCGATTACGCTGAGGTGCGCCCGGCGATTGCGAGGTGTTTTCACGCGATTTGGCTGGTGTGCGGCCAGGGTTTGCAGGGTGTTTTTGCCCAATTACGCTGGGGTACAGGTGGGAATTACAAGGTGTTTTCACATGATTATCCTGGGGTGCGACCAGGGCTCGCAGAGTGTTTTCACGCGATTACGCTGGGGTGTGTCTGGGGATTGTGACATGTTTTTCGTGCAATTTGGCTGGGGAGCAGCCGGGGATTGTGGGGTGTTTTCAAGCAATTTCGCTAGGGGGGATGTATGCTGGCCCAGCGATGGCACAGAGGCTTAACCCGTTTTAGGCATTTCACTTGCTTTTTACTGCGTTTGGGGGCATGTTGGGGGCTTTACTCACGCAGCTTGCTGTTACTTGCGCCACAGCTAATGATGCCTCTGGAAATCCATGAATACACATGCCGCGCAAACATTTCTCTCGGTGCGCGGCCCCTGCGCCTTTTATGCGCTCGATTCTATGAATCAGGCCCTAGATGTTATTATTATTATCATCTTTATTGTTTTGGTTTGTTTAAACCTTTACAATTTTGCAGAATCTACAAATATTTTCCAAAATTTTACACAATTCATAAATATATATCAGTAAAATATTAAAACATAACCATTCCTAAAGAACATAACATATAATTCAAAGGTATATCATAATTATCTTAAAATGTTGGACCCAAGTGGATACATTTACGTGCAGATATAACTAGCATTTACAACATTCTTGACTTTAGAGTTCTTTTTCATAGCATGTCTGCATTTTAAAATAAATACATCAAGCAAAAATAACTTCGTAATCTTAGTATTGCCAACAGGCCCCCACTCATGTCCCACTCATGTCCCCTTGCACCCCCAACCCCCACCAGTGCGGGGCACCTGCCAGCAGGCCCCCACTCATGTCCCCTTGCACACCCACCCCCCAGCAGTGCGGGGCACCTGCCAGCAGGCCCCCACTCATGTCCCCTTGCACCCCCGCCCCCCACCAGTGCGGGGCACCTGCCAGCAGGCCACCACTCATGTCCCCTTGCACACCCACCCCCCCAGCAGTGCGGGGCACCTGCCAACAGGCCCCCACTCATGTCCCCTTGCACCCCCACCCCCCACCAGTGCGGTGCACCTGCCAGCAGGCCCCCACTCATGTCCCCTTGCACACCCACCCCCCCAGCAGTGCGGGGCACCTGCCAGCAGGCCCCCACTCATGTCCCCTTGCACACCCACATCCCAGCAGTGCGGGGCACCTGCCAGCAGGCCCCCACTCATGTCCCCTTGCACACCCACCCCCAGCAGTGAAATGGCGATCCCACGACACAAACCAAAAGTCAACTATGTACATCAACACATGTCTGCCACATGAAGGCAGGCGGTAGCGTCCCTGCACATTAAAACAATGTGCGCTAACGAAAAGCCGTATATACAGCTCAATGAATGTCCCATACTGTGGCCCTCTAGTACAAATGACGTGCAAAGGGGTACGCAACAAACACAGACACCCGCTGTGTCAAAAATAGCGTGTATTTCAGGTGCTTGCGGGAAGTTTCACACGCGATTGGGCCTGGGTGAGCGGGGTACGTGTACTTCAGGGGCTTGCGGGAAGTTTCACACGGGATTGAGCCTGGGCGAGCGGGGTACGTGTATCACTGTGGTGGGCGTGGAAGTACAGGAGGCAAATGCGCGGAACGCACACACAAAAAAAAGTCGCGCTAATCTGGAAACACGTACGCAAGCAGGAAGCAGGCGTACGTCGACCTGCGCAGCATAAAAGTGCGCGTAAACAACAAACAAGCTCAGACGCCAGGATGAATATACCGTTCCTAGCAGCAGTGGCCGTGGGATACTGCAGGAGGAGGAGGAGGATAGCCAGGGCCAGAATTTTTACACCCAGAACCAGCCTTTTTGGGATGCCTGATGACCATGTGTATGGGAGGTATAGGTTTCCACCTCACATAATACTCGACCTGGTCAGTGAGTGGGAGGATGACCTTAGATCACCCACCCTCTGCTCCCAAGCACTCAGCCCCCTGGTGAAGGTCCTTAATGGACTGCACTTCTTGGCCACTGGATCATTTCAGCAGACAAGTGCCATAGTAGGGGGGGTGTCACAGGCCACGCAGTCACGCTGCCTACACCAGGTCTTGTCCATCATGACTGCACGCCCATCAGTCCGCAGGCACATATACCTGCCCAGAACACCTGCAGAAAGGCAGGCTGTCGTCCAGGAATTTTACGGGGTGGCACACTTCCCCAAAGTGCTAGGTGCCATTGACTGCACCCATGTGGCTCTACGTCCCCCCCAGGGCCACTGAGCACATCTATAGAAACCGCAAGCACTGGCATTCCATCAACGTGTAGGTAGTATGTGATGCCAAGGGAATCATCACCTCAGTATATGCCAACTATCCAGGGTCCACCCACGACAGTTTCATTTACAGAATGTCAACCCTAAACCTGGACCTGGAAGCTGGTCGGCATGGCGATAGATGGCTGGTTGGTGACTATAAATGCCACAGCACATGCATGCATGTCAGATACTGAGTAATGTCACAACCCCACTAATGATACCCATCACCACCTCCCCAGGGGACAGTGCCTACCCTCTGAGCACCCACATGATGACACCAATTCGGAACCCCACCACGCCACCCGAGGTAAGATACAACACAGCCCATATTGCAACCCGGGGCATAGTGGAGCGCACATTCGGAGTGCTCAAGTCATGCTTTCGCTCCCTTGACCGCTCTGGTGGGCAGCTGCTATACGCTCCCTCAGTAGTGTGCAGGATCATAGTGGCAGCATGTGTCCTGCACAACGTTGCAACACGCAGGGGCCTGCCGGTGGACATGGTGGTGCCCCCACATCCCCAACCACATGCACGCCCGCTGCGCATGGGAGGGGAAAGGACACGGGGTGAGGCAGCCCGTACGCAGCTGGTGGCTAATTACTTCACCTAAAATCACACCCCTGTGGAGTGCACACAGCCCTGGCACATACCAGCTGACTATCAATGATGATGAGTCAACTGACAGTCAACTATCACAACCATACCAGCCTCAGATTGTTCACCTGGTAGTGTTCCATTGTGTGCATCCCTACCTACACAAACACCACCAATGCTGTGTCATCAAAAGACACACTTCTATGCTGCTAAAATCATTACCCCCTTGCAAGATACAACATGACAACAGTGCCATGTCACCCAACACCTCCCCAGCACCGCCCCCCAACACACCATGGCATGTCATGCTATGTGAGAGCAAACAAAGGAATCCCCAAAACATGACACAAGTGTCACAAAGTACAGTGTCCCGTATGGAAACTGGCAACACACAATATGCTCCCATTAATGTAGAACTGATAACACACATGACCAAATACTCACCACACTACAATGCAGCTACCCAACCACAAACATAGCATTCACATGACAGTACTAAGTTAAAGGATACGTAGTCTTACAACCTGGTGATGCTAGCACATCGACCACTTCCAACTGTACAGTGTTGGTGCCACGCAAATCTGTAAGTGCACTGCTTACAACATGAACTCCATCTCCAAAGTAGACGGCCTTGTGAAGACATGAGGAATGAACCTGCAAATTAGGAGGGAGACATGGATGCACAAGCACACATCAATACACCATGCAGTGTACAATACAACAACAAAATGCACTAGGAATGTATACATCCTGCCCACACATGTCATGGGAGTCCAACATCACTGTGTAAGTCACTGTCACTTGGGCACACCCTTTGCAAGCCGATGGAAACGGGAATCAGGAGGGGTGTGTGTCTCACGAACCCAAGCATCTAACCCAAACTCAGGACAAGCCTGCATGTTCCCAGCCGGAATACAGTGGATGCCCACGGGAGCTACACAAGGCAACACACTGTAACAAAAAATCAAAAACCAAATATCAAAAATCAAAAATGGCCATGGCCGGGGGGGTGGAGGAGGCCACCCAGGAGGTCCGAGGACAGGGTGCACACCAACAGCCACCTGTGTGGATGTTGCAAAAAAAAAACACCTCCATGGGCTCATGACCTGCACGGCTACGCTAATGTGAGAGATTCTGATTCGCTGTGGTCGCTCTCATCACCCTGTGCTGCTGCCGCCACAGGAGGTGGTGGTGCAATGGGAGGCAGCCCACGCAAAGCACTAGTCTGGTCCTCCATGGCAGCAAGCATGCGGGTGTGGAAGGTCTCGTTCTGGAGGATTATGGTGCGGAGATCCCCATGCACCACCTGACGTGATGCCCGGACCTCCTCCCGAGTTGCCTGCATCTCTGCTGAGAGCGTACGTGCGACCCGCTCCAGCAGCTGTTCTGTCCTCGTGACAGTGGAAGCCTCAAGCTCCACAAGAGTCTGCCTGAGATGATGGACTTCTACCCTCAGGGCTTCCCTCTGGCCCTGGGACTCTAAAGAAATGGCTTCCCGCAGAGTGTCCAGGGCCGCCCGTCTGTCCCTGTTGGATGCAAACATTTCGTCCCTGAGTGATTGGCAAATGGAGTCTGTTGCCTGCTGTAGTTGCTCCATCTGCCTCTATGGGGGGACAATGGAAGTGGCCAACCTCTCCATAGCTTGAGCCATCATCTCAGATGCTGCTGCCTGTTGGTTTGCCATACCGTATATGGATCTCTCCCATGCGGTATTGCCTGGTGGCGTACGGCCACCGCGTTGGCGGGCACCACACCTGTCTGGGGCAAGGCGAACTGTGCCTTGCTGTGTCGGCACTGCCTGAGGCTGCAGGACTGCATTCCCCCTCTGATCTGCTGGCCCAGGAACAGGATCAGATGTTGCGGAGTGTGGCCCTGCATCCGTAACCACCAAAGGCGGACCTACCAACATAGACATCCCCATACTGGGCTTTACCCCTGGTGCGAGTGGGTCGGACAGAACAGAATCCCTCCCAGAAACACCTACCTGCGAAGCCACATAGGTCTCATCATCCGAATCAACACCCGAAAAGAGGTCTGGTGAGGTGCACCCAGAGACACCCCTGGAGAGAACGGTCTGCAGCAAGAGTGGGTTCTCACCCACCACCACACCCCGTCCCCCACTGGTGCCCAGTCGTGCCTGAGATCCCTCCTGGGTCTGCACCATCTCCTCACCCTCAACAGCATCAAGTGCGTCATCCCCTGCAGAAACATGAAAGACAAAAAATGGAAACAGGCATTAGCACCATGGCATACAATTAGGCCTCATGAGGTACAGAACCAGTACTTGATTGACACATGTCCCACATGACTATAACCCTCCCAAGCATGCACTGTCACTGAGTTTGAAGGGGAGGAAAGTGTCAGACACTGATGACACCAAGATGGAAGAGCAACACATTAGCTGCATGCTGGCTAGCAGAGCCATCACACATTGGCCTGTGAGTGGCATGTCCAATCCACATACATGACCATGCCATCACACAGATGGCATGTACCATAGGCATGTCACATATCGTTTGACAATAGGGCTCAGATATGTGTAGTGAAAGTGGGGGGATCGAAACAATCAGCCTGAATGAACAATGAGAAATCCGGAAAAAATGTTGTTGCAAGATGCCACTTCAAGGGCAACTGGCGTGATGTTGCACAAAAAGTCTACTGTGGGCAGAAGGGATACTGTAATACCCAAATCCAGGGGTGTAGAATGTTTTGGATGAAGCACATGGGTGACCCAAACCACTCAGGCACACACACCCTCACCTGGCACTCAATGTGAACCCCTCACACATACAACATACACATGGATCACACACACATGCATGTGCACTCACCGGACAATGCCTCGTAATCTGGCAGATCTCCCACCTTGGATCTGTTCCTCTGTGACGTAGGTCCCAGCAACAGACTCATGTACAGTGAGTTCAATGTCCTCTTGTGGAGACCGACCTCCAGTCACCAGAGTAGCGGCATGACTTGAGGCCAGCTTTTTCTTTGCCCTGCGCTTAAGGTCATTCCAGCGCTTGTAGCACTCACCAGCTGTGCGCCTCACTGAACCAAGGGCACTTATGATGTCCGCGACGGTCTTCCAGTGTGCCTGACGTCGGGCAGGTGTGGTCTTGCACCCTGAAGTGATCAACATTTCGCTGTCGTGTGGCGACACATACTGCACAAGTGCATCACGTTCGGCATCATTTAAGCTAGGCTTCCTTTGCGTGCCGGACTGCGTAGCCATGTCTGGGGTATCAGCCTGTAGTGGACGAGCACTCTTCCTCTTTTTTTTGGAAGGTGGTGGGGATCCTGAGTGGCCTACGCCGATCTGGCCACTAGGGGCAGGAGCACCGGTGGACTGGGTAGTTGGAGTGTGGGAATGCACACTGAGCATGGGACTTGGTGCAGGCATTGGCTGAAGTGTTACGTAGTCAGGGAGAACGTTAGCAAGATGGACTGGGCCAACACTGCCCTGGCTGGGAGAGTCAGAGCTGGGGTGGATGGAGCTCTGCCTACATCCTACTCGGGGCAGCAGATGACATAGCTGCCCCTGATCCACGTGGCTGGTGACACCAACTTGCACCACCACACGTGGCCTAGACTTGGCGACCTGGAAGTCAGCCTGTGAGTCACCCTCTGCCAGGTCAAGTGCCACAATGGGCCGGTCCAACAAGGGCTGATCAGAGATGGTGTCAGCCACGTTTCCCTCAACTATGGGGGGGGGCATGGGTGTCCCTGACTGGTCCTCCACACATGGGGGGCTAGGGGTACCCTGAAAATCCCAGCCACGTCACCTACCGCGCCCACCACGGCCACCTTTTGAGGCTCGGCCACCTTTGCCACCCTTACCGCTTGGTCACCTCCCAACCATGGCACTGATGTTGTTGTGCGTATGGGAGTTGCAGTAAACTATTGTCCTGGGCAAAAGGGTGTCAAAGGGGTAGGGTACTAGCTGGAATTCGTACCCTAGTGCTCTAGCAATGCTGTATATGACCCCTGGGGAAAGATGACGGGTCACGCAACGCACAGGCACCCCAAAAACAGAATATAACGTGCACGCAACCCCTCGTAGACCACGTGCGTGGAAAAATGAACCTGCACTACGCTGTGGCACCCAGAAACACAAAAATGAACGTACGCGTGTTACACACAGCCCACAATGACCTCTGAAGGGGTATGCGACACACGGGGCAAGCACAGTTGGTAAATACGTGCGCGAATCACCGTCTGCCTGGAAAATGAGCGTGAAAAATACGCGCGTGTGCGCGTTGGCAACACCCCCGCCAAAAGAAGAATTGTACACTGTCTGAGGAGACAGGACAAAAGAAGAAGTGAACGCTGTTTGAGGAAACAGGCCCAACAGAAAATCAGAAAAAAGCTGTCAGATGTAACAGGGAGTACGAACTAGAAACGCTGTGAAGTAAATCGCGTGTGAACTGACAATAAGTACAGAATTCACCCACTCGCTCTCCACGAAAAGCATGTACAAGGAAATGACGTCCTACACGTGCCTTTTGAACCGGCCCACACATCCCACGTCACTTCTGCGTAGACGCGCTAAGGCCCTATCCTCCAATTACATGAGCTGACACTCGGACGTGCAGTTCTTGGACGTGTAACATGCACCCGTGTACAGGGAAACGCCTGTGCACGCACATCACAGACGCGCTTACGCGCTAAGGGCATTTGGTCCAATGAAATCACGTACGCGAGCTGACGCGCTTACGCGCTAAGGGCTTTTCCTCGAATTACACGCTGACATGCAAGATTTTCACGTGCCAAATCACTCCGTATCAAGCTGGCCACACGTAAGCACAGGGAAGACCACGCTCCTGCCCAGAAGGCCGAATTACTGCCGCCCAGAGCCCCGAGCACGCTTCCACCTGCCATCTGCTGCTGCCTGCCTGCCTGCTGCCCACGTGCCCTGCTATTTGCTGCCTGCACATCAGCCAGGGGTGCAGTTGCTGTGACCACCCCTGCTGGAACCGAAGACTCCCGACTGGAGTACCATCTCGCTGCACAGCCCAGCCCCAGGACCCAGTTTCCCACCCACTCCTGCCTCTGGGGTTGCCATGTCAGGCACTACACCATCTGGCACCACTGGCAACCCCCAGCCAGAGAGGCAGAGGGCCACCAGCTTCAATGCCACCAAAGTTGGTGTCCTGGTGGAGCAAGTCCTGGGGCAGTATGATGCCCTCTACGGAAGTTCTCGCGCCGACAAGGAAGGACGGACCCGAATCTGGACAGACATCGTGACTGCCATCAATGCGGAGGGGGTGGCAGTCCGCCTATTCCATCATGTCAAGAAGCGCTGGGAGGACTTCAGGTCCAGGACCCTCAGCAAGGCCCGGCGCCTCTTGAAGGCAGTGGAGGCTACCCCAGGGGCCACCTGTCGGAAGATCAGATGAGGGTCCTGGAACGCATATCCCCAGCCCTCCACGTCCAGGTCCTTGGGAGGCAGACCCGTCTGGAGTCGAGCGGTAAGTGTACATGCATACTGATTGTATGCTGTGCGTGTGGTGGTGTGCCAGTAGTGTGCAGGTTGCACATGTGTTTTTGTCGGGCCATGTATGTACAGGGCCGTGAGGCTGACACATGCAAGGCCTTTCATGTGTGACACATGGATGGTGCATGTGTGTGTGTGAGCTTGCATGCAAAATGCTGATGTGTGGGCACACATGTTTGGATGACTGTGTATGTAAGTTGGGATGGTTGTGGTGTCACACATGGATGTCGGTCCAGCTGCATGTGTCTGCACTGTGTGCATGTGGATGTGTGTGTATTTGACAAGGGTGCAACAGTGATGCAACATGGATGCCTGGGACACTGATGTGTAGAAGACTGATTGCCAGATGTCACATGGGTGCAAATCTCATCACTGCGACAGTCGTAGGAGGTGTACACATGCATGTGAGTGTGGTGGCGTGTGTGCGTGTCTAGTGCACTCCTTGTGTTTAATGTGATGTCAGGCTCACCTTTGGCTGTTCATGCTGTTGTATGTGTATGGATGGTGCTGGCTGTTGCACTATGGCTGTGGAATAGCTCATGTGTGTGAGTTTAAATGACATGTGTGTCGGGGATTGTGATGCCATGTCTGAAGTTTGACAATGACACTCGTGTGCAACTGTCATGTGTGTATGAGTCCATTGTACAGTGCGATGATGCCTGTCTCCTATCTCTCCCTGTCTGCAGTGTCAACTGATGAAGAGGGCGGAGAGGGTGCTGTGGGGCACAGCGGCAGGGATCGCACCGCCAGCCGGAGATGCAAGGCCCGGCTCCCCTCCCATGTTGTCATCTCGTCAGGGAGTGAGGAGTCCGGTGCCGCGTCCCAGGTCGCAGCTTGCCGAGGGGAGGTCCACGAGGCAGAGGTTGGAGTTGGACCATTCGGCAGCAGAAGGGGCAGTTGAGACCCCACAGCGCCTGACGGAGGAAGATGGCACAGAGTCATCCAGGTTGGTGGGGGGTTTGGTGGAGGAGGAGGCCATGCAAGGGACAGAGACGGGGTCTGGAGGATTCCACTGGTGCTAGTGGTGCAGTGCAGGGGCAGGGACAGGAGGCAGCACAGGCCGCCGCGGAGATGCCTGTGTGCAATCCTGTCCCTGATCCTGTCACTGCATCATCTTGCACCAGCAGGGATGCCTACGTCCAGACCCGTTCACAGGGAGGGGATTGGCTTACACCAACTGGCCTTCCTCTCCCTGCGGATGTGGCTATCCGGCACCGGGTTGAGCCTGTCCTGGGTGGGGTGGCGTTGCGTCAATGTGCCATGCGAGCTGACCTGCAGTCTTTTCATGAGGAGACTGCACGTCTTCTCGCATGGCTCGTTCACCGTGTTGACCCACTGGGCCAGCTCACCAGGGCCGTATTCCTCCGTTTTCTGGACCTTGTTCCGACCCCCCCTCAACTGAACACCCTTTACCCCAGTCGTCCTTCATGCCATCTTCCCACCCATGTATCACCTGGTTACCCTGTGGAGCTGCCTCTGACCCTGCAGCCAGGCTGGTGGAGGACACAGCCCTGCTACAGTCAGGAGTCGTACGTCCAGCAGGGGTGGCCACATCAACAACTGCACCCCAGCCGGAGGAGGATGTGCAGGCAGCAAGAGCCAGGGCACAGACAGCGGCACAGCAGCAGCAGCAACAAGGTGGGAGCCATGATGGCTCGGGGCCTTCATCATTGGAGGGGCAGGCATCGGCCGGAGGGCAGGAGGACCCTGGACGGGAAGTGTCTTCCGTGTGGCAGCGGTTCGGCCATGCCATAGATGCGGAGCGGCAGCGGGCGGAAGAGGCACGGCTCACGATGGTCAGGGCGGAGGGCCCTGAGGCGTGCCGAGTGCCTCGAGGCCATTCGCAGGGACCTGGAGATCTGGATATCATTGTCCCTGCGAACCCTCGGGCCATGGAAGAGGACCGCCTCCAGGACATTGAGCAGGAGTTTGATGATGCCCTGGCCCGGGACATCAACCAGTGAGCCGTTGGACTTGCCCGCTGCCCTTGTAAATAGTTAGTTAGTTAGTGTTAGGTTTCCTTTCGTTTTTTCTTTATTTTGGACCGCTTGAACACTGAACCACATTTTTGTATATAGTTATTTTATTAGGTAGTACTATTTTCATTTATTGAGTTGGGATCATGGACCCTGGATTCTTCGATTGTACATAGTTCTACATTGGATTCATCTTTTTTTATATTTTTTTGTGTTCACCATGGAGCAATGGTTTTTACTTTGTTTTAAACCTTGCATTTTATTATTTGGACTGCGACTTTGGACACCATTCCTATTTGGATTTCTTTGGCTTATTATTTCTTGTTTTTCATTATTTACCAGACATGGACCATTTCTTTTGTTATTCCCATTGTTGTGTGTTTGATTTGATTTACGTTCATGTTATCTTCAATATATGTTTTTTAATACTTCCATTTGTGACATTATCTCATTGGTTTCATGCATGTCATGATTTGTGTTTTGAGATTCACTTGCACCCATTGTGTGTGTGTGAGACGGACAGGTGTTCATTTACATACTTGCCATTGGGGTTGTATCATGTAATTACCTTTTCGATGTGGGTGGATGCAATACTTGGTTGGGTCTTTGTGCTGGGTAGGCTGGCCATAAGGGCCATGATTTAGGATCATCATGACCTGGGGGCAAGGGGACATGAGCGGGGGCCTGCTGGCAGGTGCCTCTGACTGCTTGGGGGGGAGCAGGGGGACATGAGTGGGACATGAGTGGGGGCCTGCTGGCAGGTGCCCCTCACTGCTGGGGGGTGGGGGTGCAGAGGGACATGAGTGGGACATGAGTGGGGGCCTGCTGGCAGGTGCCCCTGACTGCTGGGGGTGGGGGTGCAGGGGGACATGAGTGGGACATGTGTGGGGGCCTGCTGGCAGGTGCCCCTGACTGCTGGGGGTGGAGGTGCAGGGGGACATGTGTGGGTGCCTGCTGGCAGGTGCCCTGAGTGCTGGGGGTGGGGGTGCAGGGGGACATGAGTGGGGGCCTGCTGGCAGGTGCCCCGCACTTGTGGGGGTGGGGTGCAGGGGGACATGAGTGGGACATGAGTGGGGGCCTGCTGGCAGGTGCCCCGTAGTGCTGGGGGGGTGGGGGTGCAGGGGGACATGAGTGGGTGCCTGCTGGCAGGTGCCCCTGAGTGCTGGGGGTGGGGGTGCAGGCGGACATGAGTGGAACATGAGTGGGGGCCTGCTGGCACGTGCCCCTCACTGGTGGGGGTGGGGTGCAGGGGGACATGAGTGGGACATGAGTGGGGGCCTGCTGGCAGGTGCCCCGCACTGCTGGGGGGGTGGGGGTGCAGGGGGACATGAGTGGGTGCCTGCTGGCAGGTGCCCCTGACTGCTGGGGGTGGGGGTGCAGGGGGACATGAGTGGGGGCCTGCTGGCAGGTGCCCCTGACTGCTGGGGGTGGGGGTGCAGGGGGACATGAGTGGGACATATGTGGGGGCCTGCTGGCAGGTGCCCCTGACTGCTGGGGGTGGGGGACAGGGGGACACGAGTGGGGGCCTGCTGGAAGGTGCACCCCACTGCTGGGGGGGTGGGGGTGCAGGGGGACATGAGTTGGTGACCAGTAGTGCAAGGTGACATGTGGCTTTGCTTGGGGGCATGCCCATGGTGGATGGGCTGCCTGCGGGACATGACCAGGGGTACAGGGTAGTCCCCTGTGGTGTGGGCTGCCTGCAGAGGCCATGGAGGGTGTAGAGGGAACACCTGGGAGGACCCACACTGCCAAATCACGTGTAGGACTCCCCGGCACCCGCGTAATACACGTACCCAGCCCATTTGCGTGTGAAACTTCCAGCGCACCCCTGAAATACACGTACACAGCCCATTCGCATGTGAAACTTCCCGCGCACCCCTGAAATACACGTACCCAGGCCAATCGCGTGTGAAACTTCCCGCGCACCCCTGAAATACACGTAACCAGGCCAATCGCGTGTGAAACTTCCTGCGTACCCCTGAAATACACGTACCCAGTGTTAGGGAGAATTCTCTGTTTAGGCTGAATTTCCTAACCTAGTGAGTCCCCCAGCAGCTTTGCTGGATTTCTGGAGTTTGTTTTTGTCCATCCTGCCAAGAGTGAGACTCTTTTCTCCCCCTCTTGGACATGAATGTGGTTGATTCCTGTGAATGTCAATGTGTTTTATGGGCTATGGGGTCTTTTACTCCATAGGGTCTCATGTGTTTTACTATGTGTGTTACACCGCACCCTCCGTGCCGTAACACTGGGGCGTCCTAGAGGATCCCCACCATAGACTCCATACCCTGGGACTGACTACTGTCTCCCAGGGCATGTAAAGTCACCATTGGCTTTACTAGACCTAAATTTACTAACAGAACTAGTACAAACCATCCTATTGTGGACATACTAGTAGGGGTAATTCGATTACCCCTGGGTCTGGTATTCGAGGGGGCACTGTCCCATCCCCTCTCGTCGAGTTTTGGCTGGTGGCAGTGGAAACTACTTGTTATATTTGACCCCGAATATAACTCTATGGGATTCTTCCCATTGTTGTAGGCTAATACTTTTTCCCGTTAGTCTCTAACATACTGCCGGTTTATTTGTGTTAAATAAATCTACCGGTCGGTATTTTCTGCCAGAACTCGGTTGTTAAAATGGCGTCTGTGTTCACCTCTGTAACTCCGAACCAAAGGTTGAGCCCTTTGTTCTACTTTTGGCGGGCTTCTACACAGAGGCCCTCCAGAGTGGTGCCATTCTGTCTGGGTACAACAGGGGGTGTGGGAGGGGGTTTAGGCACCCTGGACTGAGTTGCCTTGCCAACTCAAGTCGCACTCTGGTCTGATTGGCCCAAGTGGTGAGCCACCCCGCTCACCACTTAGCATGTTTTGATTGACAGCTAGGCTGAATGAATGGGGGTTTACTGTCATGATCTCTGCTTCCAAAAGGTCAGGGTTTTCCCAACTCCCTTGGAAGCAGATCCATAACCCAGGTTCCGAGTGCCAACCAGTCCCAATTGGGACCTTTTGGACCCAGTCCTGGCGCCAGTGGCACCAGGCTCATAAATATGCCCAGTCCCAGCGCTGGAAGCGCCGGGCTCATAATGCTTGGGTGGACTTACCTGCAGCAGACCATGCTGCTTACTTGCCTGCCAGTTGAGCCTCTGATCCTCTTCTGTTTGGAACTACTTTTCCTGTTGGGTGGGGCTGGAGCCACTCCCTAGATTCAGAACACTGGAACTCTTCTGGAAGGCAGGAACTCTTTTCTTACCAGGAACTCTTTTCTTACCTAGGCGTGGCTGTGGAAGGAGACACCTAAGCACTACAGGAGGCTATTTAAACCACACCCGGTGGATGAATCTTGCTTTGCGTTATTCTGCACCCTCTGCAGCAGAACGCTCATCGTGTCTTCTGCATCCGGTCCTGGGCCTAAGGAAAAAGGCTTACCATCCTGACTCCAGTCTTCAGCAACACCTATAAAGACAAGAAAGAACAGGTTAGCATTCCGGCATCTGAAAGGAAAAGGCTTACCATCCTGAATCCAGTCTTCAGCAACACCTATAAAGACAAGAAAGAACAGGTTAGCATTCCGGCATCTGAAAGGCAAAGGCTTACCTACTCTTCGTGCGTTCCAGAGGTCTTCACACTGCATTCCGGCATCTGAAAGACAAAAGCTTACCAACTCTTCGCACGCTCCGGAGGCCGTCGGCGCTGCATCCCGCATCTGAAAGACAAAACAAGGTGCGTTTAAATACATTGGGGAACTTTAATACTCACGTGCCAATACTCCTTTCCACATCTAACCCAGTGGGTATTCCGGCACCCTGCAGCCGCACCGAACTTGTACCTGCAAAATAAAAAGACAGTTAGAGCGCATCGTGAAGCTGGCAACAAGCGCTTACTTACGTGCTTCCAGGCGCTTCTATTCCTCACACGGGCTCCATCTTCAACTCACTTCAGCCCATCATCCGCCATCGCCGGAACCCTGCAAAACAAGAGACATCATTATTAAAGACTTTAAAGACATTTGAGTTACTCGAAACTTACCGTTCGTGCAGTAAACGACGGACAGCAGTCCTCTGAAGTCAAGAGGCCTGCGCTACCTATCCAGTGAGGAAACTGGTTACAGCACCCTGCCCCGAGGCAGATGGAGAGCTCGGCATTCACTTACCTAAGACATCTTACTCTACACGTCAGGCATACAGTGCACAGAGGTCCAGCCCAAAGAGCCAACCGGGTGCTGCACATCACCTTTGAAGATACGGTAGTCGCCCAGTCAAGACCGGCGCCTCTGCGAGAATCAGGTGAGCGTTACAGTTTGCTGCATAAAAGCAGGGCTTTTGGGACTGGATCTTCAGAAGTCGCCACAGGACCTAAGAATCCGACAAGGGTAAAACTGAGCCGACCTGCAACGATGACACCTCCGGTGGAGCCCTGCTGAACCGACTCACCACTTCCCAACGACAGAGGAGATCTCCCGGCTGGAGAGTCTTCTTCCCCTGACTGGTGGGAACAACCAGTCCCCCTTTGCTTTTTCTTCGCTTCCAGGGCGTAGTGGTCGAATTACCCGTGCTGAGCACCCCGGCAACCGGATAGCCACTAGCCCATACGGCAACCAAAAGGTGGTGCCTTGTGACGGAGCACTCCGCGGCTGGTCTCTTCCCTGGTGGTGCAACGATCTTCAACTTTCCTTCGACGACAAGATCATCTCATCTCTTGGCAAAGCCCCGACTTGCATCCACCACCAGGAACAACTGCCCCCGCCGGAGCGGTCTCTTCACTTACAAGGTGCCGTGTCCGCCTGGCTTCTCTTATGACGGTTAGCATGAGGTGTCTTAAATCCTTACCTTTCCATTGGGTTGCCTCCAGACCTTCTGAACTTTTTGTTCTAAACTGGTCCAACCTTTCTGTGACAATTTGCTACAAAGACTCGAAGTGCATTTCCACTGTGATACTTTTTTTTGAGACATATCGCCTTGCCTCTCTCTCAGTGGGCCTGGCCTCTGAACTTTGTGATCCACAGTAGACCCTGCCTTACTTGCCATGCATTTGCTTCGTAAAAGAGTTGGTACCGAGTTGGTTGCATACCCTGCCTTTTCGCTCCCGTCCTAACGAATATTAGAGTGCCATCTAGGTTGAAGCATTCACCTCTGTCTGCAAATAGGTGGTGCCGTTGAACCTAGACTTGTCGAAATATTGTTAGAAGTAGTGAGATACTTATAGTAATTGTAATTGAAGTTTTTTGCCGTATTAGTGCCAGTGTGTTTTTCATAGATGTGTTTTTATAAATAAATAACTATATATCTTTACAACCAAGCTCTGTTCCGTGTCTGCTTGTTCTACTGTGTAAATTGCCCTATTTTGTATACTCCACATACTGCCTAACTCTTCTTCAGGGAAGTCTGACTGCTCAGCCCCAGCTACCACGTGAATCTCTGTGGTACAGACTGCTACCAAGTGGGTTTACTGCCAAACACCTGTAGGCCTAAATCTTTTGCAGTGGTCCCAGAGGGAGCTGCACAGGTTTCCGCTTAACACCCAGCCCATTCGCATGTGAGACTTCCCGCGCACCCCTGTAATACACGTACCCAGCCCATTTGCCTGTGAAACGTCCCGTGCACCCCCGAAATACACGTACCCAGCCCATTCGCGTGTAAAACTTCACGCGAACCCCAGGATACACATACACCACTCGCACAGGGCCTATCGCGTGTGAAACTTCCCGCGCACCCCTGAAATACACGTACCCAGCCCATTCGCGTGTGAAACCTCCCGCGCACCCCAGGGAAGTTCCACACGCGATATCAGCAGGGTATGTGTATTTCAGGGTGCAGGGGAAGTTTTACACGCAATTCCAGCACGGTACGTGTATTTCAGGGGTGCGCGGGAAGTTCCACACGCGAATAGCCTGGGCGCGTGTATTTCAGGGGTGCGCGGGAAGTTCCACACGCGAATAGCCTTGGCGTGTGTATTTCAGGGGTGCGCGGGAAGTTCCACACGTGAATATCCTGGGCGCGTGTATTTCAGGGGTGCGCGGAAAGTTCCACACGCGAATAGCCTGGGCGCGTGTATTTCAGGGGTGCGCGGGAAGTTCCACATGCGAATAGCCTGGGCGCGTGTATTTCAGGGGTGCGCGGGAAGTTCCACACGCGAATAGCCTGGGCGCGTGTATTTCAGGGGTGCGCGGGAAGTTCCACACGCGAATAGCCTGGGCGCGTGTATTTCAGGGGTGCGCAGGAAGTTCCACACGCGAATAGCCTGGGCGCGTGTATTCCAGAGGTGCGCGGGAAGTTCCACACGAGAATAGCCTGGGCGCGTGTATTTCAGGGGTGCGCGGGCAGTTCCACACGCGAATAGCCTGGGCGCGTGTATTCCAGGGGTGCGCGGGAAGTTCCACACGCGAATAGCCTGGGCGCGTGTATTTCAGGGTGCGCGGGAAGTTTTACACGCAATTTCAGCAGGGTACGTGTATTCCAGGGGTGCGCGGGAAGTTCCACACGCGAATAGCCTGGGCGCGTGTATTTCAGGGGTGCGCGGGAAGTTCCACACGCGAATAGCCTGGGCGCGTGTATTTCAGGGGTGCGCGGGAAGTTCCACACGCGAATAGCCTGGGTGCGTGTATTTCAGGGGTGCGCGGGAAGTTCCACACGCGAATAGCCTGGGCGCGTGTATTTCAGGGGTGCGCGGGAAGTTCCACACGCGAATAGCATGGGCGCGTGTATTTCAGGGGTGCGCGGGAAGTTTTACACGCGATTTCAGCAGGGTACGTGTATTTCAGGGGTGCGCGGGAAGTTCCACACGCGAATAGCCTGGGCGCGTGTATTTCAGGGGTGCGCAGGAAGTTCCACACGTGAATAGCCTGGGCGCGTGTATTTCAGGGGTGCGCGGGAAGTTCCACACGCGATTTCAGCAGGGTACGTGTATTTCAGGGGTGCGCGGGAAGTTTTACACGCGATTTCAGCAGGGTACGTGTATTTCAGGGGTGCCGGGGAGTCCTACATGTGATTTGACAGTGTGGGTCCTCCCAGGTGTTCCCTGTACACCCTCCACGGCCCCTGCAGGCAGCCCACACCACAGGGGACTACCCTGCATCCCTGGTCATGTCCCGCAGGCAGCCCACCCAACATGGGCATGCCCCCCAGCAAAGGCACATGTCTCCTTGAACTAATAAACACCAACTCATGTCCCCCACCACCCCCACCCCCCAGCACTGTGGGGCACCTGCCAGCAGGCCCCCAACCATGTCCAACTCATGTCCCCCACCACCCCCACCCCCCAGCACTGTGGGGCACCTGCCAGCAGGCCCCCACCCATGTCCAACTCATGTCCCCCACCACCCCCACCCCCCAGCACTGTGGGGCACCTGCCAGCAGGCCCCCACCCATGTCCAACTCATGTCCCCCACCACCCCCACCCCCCAGCACTGTGGGCCACCTGCCAGCAGGCCCCCACCCATGTCCAACTCATGTCCCCCACCACCCCCACCCCCCAGCACTGTGGGGCACCTGCCAGCAGGCCCCCACCCATGTCCAACTCATGTCCCCCACCACCCCCACCCCCCAGCACTGTGGGGCACCTGCCAGCAGGCCCCCACCCATGTCCAACTCATGTCCCCCACCACCCCCACCCCCCAGCATTGCGGGGCACCCTCCACCAGGCCCTCGCCCATGTCCCACCCATGCCCCCCTGCACCTGGGTCCCCACAATCCCCAATCATGTCCGTAATGGCCATCCTCCCCTGCCAAAAAGCCCAACCAACTATCGCATCTACCCACATATCAAAGGCAATTACATGTTACACACCCAATGTAAATAATGCAAATGAACACGTCTGTCACACACAATGGCTGAACTATATACAAAAAAGTGGCGCATTGTCCAATCGCAACCAAATAAAAAAAAAAATAATTTAAAGGAAACCTACCACTAACTATATAACTATATACAATGGCAGCGGGCAAGTCCTGCGGCTCACTCTTTGATGTTGCCGGCCAGGGCATCATCGAACTCCATGTCGATGTCCTGGAAGCGGGACTCTGTCCTGGCCCTGAGGTCTCGCAGGGATAACCCCATGTTCACCTCAAACTCCCTGCGAGCTTCCTCGAGGCACTCGGCCCCCCTCAACGCCCGACGCATGGAGAACTCCGCCCTGACCATGGCGAGCCGCTCCTCTTCCGCCCGCTGCCGCTCCGCACCTTTCCGCTGGACCAACTGCTCCCACACGGAAGACACTACCATCCCAGGGTTCTCCTGCCCTCCAGCCGATGCCTGCCCCTCTGATCTTGATGGCCCCGAGCCATGATGCCTCCCACGTCGAGCCTGCTGCTGCCTCCGACGCCACTGCCTCTGCCAGCACAACGGCATCCAGGATGATGGAAACCACCGACGCCGTCGTGCACGTGCCCTGCCCGATGATGCCGTCACATCCTCCATCTGCTGGGGTCCAGTTGCTGTGTTGTCCACCCCTGCTGGACCTCTGACTCCCGACTGTGGCAGGGATGGGATCCCCACCGAGCTGGCTGCATTGGTCAGGGCAGGTCCACAGGGGGCCCTGGTGGCATCTGGGCCGGAAGACGGCAAGGAGAACGACTGGCGTATAGTCTCCACAGAGGAGGAGAGGGCCGCCAGATTGGCCGACACATGCAGGAAACCCCCGAACATGGCCGATCCCAATTGGGCCACGTCGGCACGGTGCTCTTCGTGATGACGTGCGTGCTCCTCCTGGGAAGCATCACGAATCACAGCCGTGCGCATCGCGACCCCAATCAGGACCTTCTCCACACGGCCAGGGGTCCCCTCTAGGTGGAGGGGAGTCAGATGACATGGACATCCCCTCTACCTGCGGACAGGCCTGGGACGGGGCATCCCTGCTGGTGCAAGGTGGTGCACCCACAGGTTCAGGGACAGCGACATGCACAGGCCCCTCCACGGTGACCTGTGCTGTCTCCTGCCCCTGGTCTGCACCACTTGCACCAGCAGGGATGCCCCCACCAGGCCCCATGTGCGCCTCAGTGGCGGCCTCCTCCTCCTCTGTGGAAACCACCAACCTGGATGGCTCCTCGCCGTCTACCGCCGTAGCAGGCCCCTGTGGGGGCTCACCCACCCCTTCCGCTGCAGCCGTGGGGGCATCCCCGCCGCCTTGCTCCACAGCGCCGTCTCCGCCCTCTCCTTCACTAGCCGCTGCGTAGAGGGAGACATAGAACACAAGCATCAGGGTACTGTACAATGGTCCCCTAGACAGGAAGCAATAGCAGATGAGTCCAACTGTCAAAGTACACTTCCATCATGTCACACCACAACACATGTGTCAGTCCAGGCAAAACACACACAGTGACAGTCATGGTGCGTGCCATGGACATTTCAATGCATGTCCAATGGACTCTCGAATCATACAATGTAATGGGACTCACATGCATCAGGGGTCATGCCTATCACATGCACACACTTCACCTCAGTCACATCCATCTGGCCCCGTACACCCCAATCACAGTGCATACAAGGATGACTAGGCTGCATCAGTGAATCTGTACATTGTCACAGACATGTGTCATGCATCCATGGCACTCACAAGTCACAGACACGCAGGTCAGGCACACAGACATGGATACCACATATGTATCTGGCATCAGCACCCATCCCTCGCCCCCACCCATGTCCAGGAACAGAGACTGCCATGCTCTCATGTGTGCAATCTGCACAGGGCTCCACATGTCGCATTCAAATACATGCAACAACCGTGCGGTTCACACATTACAGGTCGTGCATTCCCATGATGTCCCTGCACACATACATGCGTACATGGCCTATGTCACACATGCAGGCAAGTATCAGACAACCAGCACACTGCAACATGCCCTGTCTCACACAGCAATGCTTGGCCACTTACCGCTCAACTCCAGACGGGTCTCCCTCTCAAGGACCTGGGCGTGGAGCGCTGGGTGTGCGCGTTCCAGGACCCTCAACTGGATGGAACTCATGCGGCCCCGGCCCCCCTCCACGAGGCGCCGGGCCTTCATGAGGGTCCTGGACCTCAAGTCCTCCCAGCGCTTCTTGACCTTCTGGATGGTGCGGGTTGCCACCCCCTCCGCGTTGATGGCAACCATAGTCGGCCCAGATCCTATCCCGTCCTTCCCTGTTGGCGCGGGACGATCCGAAGAGGGCATCATACTGCCCCAGGACTTGCTCCACCAGGACACCAACTTCGGTGGCAGTGAAGCTGGTGCCCCTCTGCCCCTCTGGCCGGGGGTTGCCACTGGGGTCAGATGTGGATGTGCCCGACATGGCAACCCCAGGGGCAGGAGTGGGTGGGCAACTGGGTCCTGGGGCTGGGCTGTGGAGCGATGTTATTCGAGTCGGGAGTCTTCTGTACCAGCAGGGGTGGACACAGCAACTGGACCCCTGCAGATGGCTGATGTGCAGGCACCAAATGGCAGGGCACGGTGGCAGCAGGCAGGCAGGCAGGCAGGCAGCAGCAGATGGCACGTGGGAGGCTGCTCGGGGCACTGGGGGGCAGTAATTCGGCCTTCTGGGCAGGAGCGTGGTCTTCCGTGTGTTTTCGCGTGGCCAGCTTGATACAGAGTGATTTGGCACGTGAAAATCCTGCACGTCAGCGTGAAAATCGAGGAAAGACCCTTAGTGCGTAAGCGCGTCAGCACGCGTACGCGATTTCATTGGACCAAAGGCCCTTACAGCGTAAGCGCGTCTGTGACGTTTTGCGCACGGGCGTTGCCCTGGCAGGGCTTGGAGATCCCGCGTGCCTTTATGTTCTGTACGTGCTTTTCGTGCAGTGCGTGTATTCCATCCGTTGGGGTTCACACGCTATTACTTCACAGCGGGTGTTGGCTACGCGTTCTTCTACACGCAAGGCAGACGGTGAGTGGTACCCCGCTCCCCCAGGCCCGATCGCGTGAGATACTTCACGCGAACCCCTGAAATACACATAGCCCGCTCCCCCAGGCCCGATCGCGTGAGAAACTTCACGCGAACCCCTGAAATACACGTAGCACGCTCCCCCAGGCCCGATCAACCCCTGAAATACACGTACCCCGCTCCCCCAGGCCCGATCGCGTGAAAAAGTTCACGTGAACCCCTGAAATACGCGTAGCACGCTCCCCCAGGCCCGAAAAAGTTCACGTGAACCCCTGAAATACACGTAGCCCACTCCCCCAGGCCCGATCGCGTGAGAAACTTCACGCGAACCCCTGAAATACACGTAGCCCGCTCCCCCAGGCCCGATCGCGTGAGAAACTTCACGCGAACCCCTGAAATACACGTAGCACGCTCCCCCAGGCCCGATCGCGTGTGTAACTTCCCGCGCAACCTCGAAATACACGTGCCTCGCTCGCACAGGCACTATTGCTGTATGTTGCCACTTTTGTAATGCGCAGGGACGCTACCGCCTGCCTTCGTGTGGCGGACGTGTTTGGGCTTGTGCGTGTCTTTCGCTGTGCGTGGCTTTGCCCTATTCGATTCCATGAATACGTGTCGTTTGGGGGCGTGTGGGCGTTCCGTCTGCTTCCCTGCAGTACATCCCCAGTTACGCCCTTGTTTTCGCGAGTTGTTCCCCATTCCGCGCGTTATGCCCCGTGTTCCGCCCACTTTCTAGTGTATGCGCAGAGGTTGTGCGCTTTCACTGTGCGCGTCGCACACGTCTTTCGGGATGTTGCAGTGACGTGTGCGCCATGCACGGGTTTGGCGCACATCCCGAGGAAGACACGCGCAGGGACTTCCATGAATCGGCGTATTAATGTCTCAAAATAGCTCATTGCAACACATTTAAGCTACCGCTCGCTTACACTCGCCTGCAGCAGTGGTTAACTTAGCTGGACATCTGCTAGTGGAAGCTACAGTCGATAATACGAGCAAGTATTTCACATACCCTCGGTTCGTTCGTGTTAACACATTACCTCATCAAAAAAGTACAAACTGCAATGCCAAAAGTAGCAACGCCCTCCCTCCATTCGCTCGTGTTAACACACGGCTTCACCAATGATAAAGTGCAAACAGCATTAGGCATAGGCGTAGGCAACACCCTCCCTCCATATAACCCTGTTTCAGCGGATTTTCACAGATCGACAGCAACTCAGACTCAAAAGTACAGTCTGCAGTACCAGCACAAACGAAGCCCTCTCTCCATTCGTTCGTACTAACACACTGCTTCATGGCTTCATTAACAAGAAAACTGTCTGTAGTTGAGACCTGCTGTTTGCAGATCTAATACCCTCATAGAACGCATTTGTCCAAGGTTCGCACATACAGGAGATTTGTCTCTGTTGTTATTGGAGACAAAACCACCTGCCTAAAGCAGTATGAAACCTCGCAAACCTCGCAAACCTCACAGGCGAAACAGGCTACTTACGAGGCTACTTACGAGGCTACTTGCTGATGGCGCGCAGCCTCGCAATATGTAGACTCTTCCAAAGTGGGAGTGGCCTGCATAAAATATAATGTATAGAGCTTTAATATGAATTCTGTTGACTTATAATTATGAGGGCACTATAATATAAGATATGTTAACATTAATCACCAGCTAGGTGAAGTTGAGAGTCTTTCTTTCCTTGAGCTTTTTCATACGGCAGGTTTCCAGCTGATCCAAAATAGACGATCTTCAATGCAGGACGAGCGTGGCCAGGCGAAACAGGCTACTTACGAGGTTACTTGCTGAGGCCCTAAATGTACAATGTTTAATTGGGTACACAGTATGTTCACAGCCATTCCAAATACTAGGTGCACAGGAGAGGTCTTTTAGTTCATGGAAGACAGGAAGGGATTTTAATCAATGGTTATAATTTCGTGTATTGTTTTTTAGTGGCCAGACCATACTATTTAGGTAGGCTGGAGGAAATTATGTTTGAGAATGTTGTCTTTTAGAGGACATTGCAAATACTAATTGCAGATAAAAAAAGTCTTATATTTCTTGGTAGGCAGACAGAGAATATATTCACTTGCTATAAGTGACTGTGTTATATTTAAATGACAATACCAATAAGAAATGCCAGAATTCTATTGAGGCAAGAGGGTGTCTTCATTGTCTGTTACTGAGTGCGATGTCTTTTAATGGCCATACCAATACATTTATTTAAAGGAAATGCCCTATTTTTCTTGGTTCGCAGGAGAAGATTATAACCTACATCTGTAAATGAGCACACGATTCATTATTGGGCATATAAAATATTAGTTCCAGGGGAAATTATTATGCCTGGGTAGGCATAAGAAAAATATAGGGGTGATGGTTGGAAGATTCAAAATGAATCATACATGTTTGGAAATTGCTCTGGGCAACCCTCAAACTATTGTTCTTTGCCTGCCAAGGGGAAAAACACATGAAAATCAGGCTTGGTTCCACCCCAAACGGGCTGTACAGCCCGAACTGCTAGGCATGAGGATATTATGTTAATTGTATGTTAGTGAGTATGTTCTTTTTTAATGGCCATACCAAATATTAGTTTCAGACTATATATTTTGATAGGTAGAAGGCGATTATATTCAGAGGCTGTTAGTGGCTGCACTATTTTTTAGCAGCCATTCCAAATACAAATTGCAGAGAAAAAAAAACATTCTTAGTCGGCCAGACGGTTGCACGTGCTTTCACAAGGCTATTTTATATGTTGGTATTTTCACTGTGGCGTTTTTACAGCAGCTGTTTCTGCCATTTATTTTAATTGGCGGGGCCCCACCTCGCTCCCTCATCCAACCCATTCCCACCACCTCACCCTGCCACCCACCAACCTCCAATCCCCTACCCCAAACACACAACACATTTATATATATTTAAATGAAAACATCATCAAAACGGCTGCAGTGCAAACACCACAGTGAAAAGGCCCACGTTTAAAATAGCCGTGGTGCAAACAAAGTAAGTGGGCAGTAGGGGATTATATTCAGTGTCTTTAATTGTGTGCATTGTATTTCACTATCCATATTGAATTGTAGGTGGAGAGAAAAGTTATTTTATTTCATGGACATGAGGAGATGGGGTCTCATCAGGAGTTGGGCGGAGCAGTAAAAATGCATCTGTAGCGCTATTACCGCCGTATTACCACCCCGCCCAATCCCGAGTTTGGGGGAAACTCACAGAATACACCTCCTGTTCTGAGCTGTAGGTGAATGAGCTGACTTTCCACCCACTTTCGGTCCAATTACTGCCACAGTAATTGTGCCGAAAATGCCCTTTTGAGTCCCATAGCTTAAAATAAATGGGGGTCTACTGCAGTACTGCTAATAGCGCCAGACTAACTTGCGGTAATGCTAACTGTGTTTGCCAGTATCCCAGGGGTTTTACCGCCGGGACACCACCCACTCGTGATGATGCCCTATATAAAATCCTTGTAATTGAGTGCATTGTTTTTTAGTTGATAGACGATTATTTCTTGGTAGGCAGGAGGAGATTATATTTGATTGCTAAAACTGTGTATGTTTTCTTTTAGCAGCCATACCAAATATTAGTTGCAGAGATAAAGTTAAATATTGCTTGGTTGTTAGAAGGAAATCATATTCCCCTTTCCTCTTCAGGTACATCTATGCTGCGCCACCCTCAACTTCTGTATCCCACTGTTCCTGGCACCAAAATCAAGCTGCTGCTGTCTGCAAACTCTCCAGTTGTGTACCCTCCACCCCATCTCAGTTGTCCAGCCCCAATAACTCTAGTGAGCCAACTACCTGATCCTAAATCCTGTTGCCCTCTCCCTGTATGGCTAGCTTGCCTCCTTCTTTGCACAACGTAGGCCCCAGAAACCTGGCTTGGTGAGATAAACGTTGCGCAACGTGGAGAGTTGGTTGACTGAGGTCGAAGGATGGGGTAAGGCGGCTAACCACATTCGGCCAGCTGCAATCATAATATCAAATTATCAGTTGCGGCCGGGACAAAATGGAGTGCTAGTGGGTCATAGGTTTACGACTTGGTACTGATGTGGATAAGAGATGTAATCTTCCGGAGAACATGGGAGATTGTTATTCAGTGACTAGGAAAGTCCGGCCACATGGCAGGGTTTATGGGTTCCAAATAGGTTCTCAGGGAAATGGCCAGGATGTGTCCGAGGCTATGTGAGCTGAAATGGTAGTTGTAATAGATTAGTGTGAAACGAGAAATACCAGGGATGCCAGCAAGGCTGGGTGGATAAGATGTTTATCAGCGGTTCAAATGAAACTGGTTTATTTTTCTCCCTCCACATATTGATGAAGTGTCTTGTAAAAACTATGAGCATCATGCCTGGGGTTAAGAGCTCCCCAACCAGATGGAACTTGTAATGAATTAGGATTGTTGTAGGTGAATATGCAATCATGTGATGATGTCACAGCCGACTATGGAAAGAGCCAAAAAATGGGGTTTACTGTAAATATGAGCTAAAAGTGTAACTCTTGTGTGGTTCGGGAAGAATCAGGTTAGTTCAGTCTCTAAGAAGTCACCTAGCCCCTCCCGGCCGTTTGTATGTAATAAACTTTCAAGTTCAAAATTTTAGTACCCCAAGCTTGTATGAAAATGAACAATGATGTATGGTGGCATATGTACGAGTGGGCAAGACCATTTCTATGTGCAACAAATGACCATATACACTGAAAGAATTATCCAATGAAACCTATGCCAACACTAACTGATATATGGGTTCACAACCATCCATACCACAGAAGCTTTCCCTCTTGTCAATTCGCACATGGTGGAAGATACGTGGTGCAACTTATCCTGTGTAGATGATGATAAAAGATACTACTTTTGGAAACATATTAATGGGGATGCCAATCCAAACTTTTATGTTCTAACCTGGTGCATTATGGTATTTATAGTGTTGGGCATTACAATTCCAACAAAGGTAGATGCTGTGAAAACGATTAGGACCTCTGCAACTGACCACAGTACAGGTTCCCAGTGACACAAAGTCATCATCTAACATTACTTGCAATGGGAATTTTGCTGTGTGTCTGTCACAATCACTATAGTCCAGAGGCTGCAATTGATGTATAATAGGCAGATGGATGCTACATGTAATATATACATGCGTATTCCCAAGTTGCATGATGACATGTGTCCTAATAGCACAACTCTTTGTCAAAACTCATATGTGGATGCATGCATTATCAGTTGAGACAATGGATGTGTAATGTGAGGATTTCTGCGTAGATAAATCATGAGAACACTTGTCCCGACAATATATACCATGTCTCACTGCAGTACTTCAGTCACTGTTGTGTCTGTTCCTTACACACCCTATTTGGTGTTTTGCATATTTCATGTAAGCAGCTCTGAACACCTTACATGCTAAGAGAAGCTATTGGTATGAACCTATGCTATATACCTACTATTGGGTTTAAAATGTTGCAACCACAAACACACACATACATACCCACAGAGGCGTTGCTAGGGGGATCTCAGGGGACTATAGCCCCGGGTCTTTTGTTTGAAGCCCCGAATAGAAGCTCAGGGGCTACAACCAAAAAGTCGAGCTTGCCCCCAGTCCCGACAGACACAAAATTAGCGTAGCCCCAGATCTTTTCCCGACCTAGCAACACCCCTGAATACACACATCACTAATGAGAATCTCTGTTTAGTTCACAAATCTGTTTATTTGACTTAGCTTCTGATGAGCAAAAAGAATAGAATGTGTCGCATAAACATTGCTCTGATGTTACAATTTACAACATGAGCAGCACTCACCACTCTTTGCCCAGTGCCAGTAAATGGGCATGCAGTGGGTTCTTCTGCATTTGTTTTTAAAACAAAAGCATCACACAATTGAAAACTTAACTGCCTGTGGCATTCCACATGGAAGACAATATTTGTCTATGCACCTTGTTTGATTATATATTTGTTTGGAAAGTTCTCTATTCGAATTTTCAGAGGTACATTAGGCTAATGTAGCTCTGAGAAATACCAGGGACGCCAGCAAGTCTGGGTGGGTAAGATGTTTATCACTGGTTCAAATAAAATGAGTTTATTTCTCTTCTTCCTTATATTGATGAAGTGTTCTTGTAAAAACCATGTGCATCACACCCGGAGTTGAGAGGTCCACGGCCAGATGGCATTTGTAATAAATTAGGATTGCTTTAGGTGAATATTCAATCATGTGATGATGTCATGACTGACTATGGAAAGAGCCCAATAAGGGGGCTGACTGTAAATATGAGCTAATGCAAATGTAGGTTGAAGGGAATGGTGGTTAGGTGAATGTATCCAATAAGAGTGTGGGGACTTAGGGGGATTAGATTTCCTTGTATAGGCTTAGCCAATCGTATCTGGGTGATGATTTTGCAACACAATATGTGGGAGTGTGTTAAATGTTGTAACAATGTATATAAAGTGTAACTTTTGTGTGGTTTGATGAAAATCAGGTTAGCTCAGCCTCTAAGGAGTCGTCTAGTCCCTCCTGGTCGTTTTGATGCAATAAACTTATTTTGCTGACAAACATGCACTCAATTCTTGAGAGCTATGATTATTTTGAGCAGAGATGTCTGAAGCCATCCCTGACAAGACTGAAGTTCAAAAGGTGAACACATCAAGCTTGCATGAAAATGAAAAATGATATATGGTGGCATGTGTACGAGCGGATTAGACTATTTCTCTGTGCAACGAATGCACAAATACACTCAATGAATTATGAAAGGTTGTGACCCCACAGTTAAAATAAAGTAGACATAGACAACAGATTCAATATTTAACAGAAATACCTTTATTAACTTAAATGAATAGTAATGGCTATTACTGCTTTGCCCTATGCTAAGGTGGACTTTCCCTACCTAAAAAGCAAAGGATAGTCTGTGTCAGTAAGTTAAACTTAAAAGTTGATCTATGTCCAAACCTGTGCTTGCACTCACAACTAAAACAAAACAATATGTAGGGATGTCAGTCATAAACTAAAGTAAAGGTCTGAGCTATTCCCAGCTCGGCTTCTTCTTCAGCAACTCCTCCCTAACTACAAACAAGTTCACGACAGTGTTCAATATACCTTCTCTTGGATTTAAGGTAAGGCAGTTACACACCTGTTAATTGTCAGGATTCCCTTCCCCAAGTACAATACAGTTTCATTGCAGCAGGCCTCAGGGTTCCCTTCTCCAAGTTCAATGTAGCAATTGTCACAAAAGGAGGTATCTTGATGCTCTGTCTTTAAGATAAGTTCCAACAATTCTTCATAGTTCAGGGTTCCCTTCCCCAAGCTTTAAATGCACCAATAGTAGTTTTCCTTTTGTCACTTGGCACACTAGTAGTTTTCCTTCTTAACATGTACCATACTTGTTTTGACCGTTTGATCATGTTGGGGTTCTCTGGTCTGGGCGCAGTTGTCAGACCACACAGTCCACCCATCACAGGTCGAGCCACCAAGAACCCTTGATTCTCATGCTCACACACAGGCTCCTCAGTGTTTTGCCTCTGTGTTTCAAATTCCTTAATTTGGCACATTCAGTATCCCATTGTATTTCAGAGTCTTATTCACACTTCACTTCTGGAGACCCTTTTTTCCTCCTTCGTGCTTGCTTAGCTTCTTCCAAGCATACAGGTTACTGTCCTTTAAGCACGGTTTTGGGGTTTTATCAGTTCGATAATCAACAGAACAAATCATGTTTTAAAGGTAGCTTAACCAACAGTTTCTCAAACTTGTCGTCAACTCTGCAGTCAGAGTTCTTAATTTGACTTGGTCAACTATTTTCTTTCAGTGTGATATTCAATAGTAGCAGATTTGCTGCTTTCACATCTCCATCTGTAACTGAGGCATGTATTCCCTCACCGCTGTTCACTACTTTGGCTGGCCAAAGCCCCCGGTCTCTGGGTAACTTCCCCAGCACTCACCGGTCATAGGCGTCTTCCTCAGGTGGCTCTCGCTGCCCTCCTTCTTCGATCTGGCTGCTGCTTCGGGTTTCGCAAGCTAGGCTCACCTGTGGATGGGAGCTCGACTAGCACAGGCAGCTTCAATACCGAACACGGTATTGCTTTTACTCTGGCCTCGCCATTGCTCCACTAGCTCCCACTTCACACAGGATTCTCTCCTTGGCATGTGAATGTTGGTTAGCGTCCTGTCTCCACCTCGGGTCCCACCATGACTACCTCCAGACTCCTTAGAATTCCCACTGGTCTCTGGCCAAGTTCCCAAGGTCTCTCCCTTTTCCACTTCACGGCTTCCCCTTTTATACACCTCTGGTCCTTCATTAGGCTGCAGGTGTATTCCATTATTTGATTATGCCTGACTCTGATTAAGAGGACATGCATGACCTTCATAACTTGCAGGCATCTTCTTCGTCCCAGGACCTAAGTGATGAGAGTGAGTGGTGTTGATTACTCTTAGTTGCTTCTTCCTTGTCTCGGTACTAGAGTGGTGAAAGTGTGTGGTATTCATTACTCTCAGTACTGTCAGGTGTCCCAAGATGGGAAAGCAGGGAAACTTACCTACAGTAACCCATAAAGGTGGGGGGAAGGTTAGGTTGGTTGTCACCATGTCTTGCCTAAAGGCTCCCCACTACCATTCCCCAAAGACCATCCACCCAGGTGATCCTCCCTCCCTTTTCCACACCCAGGGTCAGGATCCAAAAGCAATGTCCTTTGCCTGGTCACCTGCATAGAGGATTCAAGGGGAGTAGGAGTTACAATACCTTGTTTTCAAATGGTTAGTTATATTTCCTTATGTACCTTTTTCCTGCCTTTAAAAAATGAACAGAACACAACACGTGAGCTGGTATTCTCCTTTGTAAACTATGCATCTTAAAATTCAGTCTACATTCCAGCCATTTTGAAAAGTCAACTGCATACTATGAAAAATATAAACAGTTTTTGTAGGGCAAGCAGCTGATTTGTCATGGTTTTTAGTGAAGTTGTCATTGCAGGGAAACTAGATTAAATCTCTGACGTCCCCATGATTGACCATATTCCAGTAGGTTGGCTCAGGTTTGGGAGGTGACCTAGATTACAGTTTTAAGGTGGATACACAGATGACACCATCTTAATGTTTGAAATCAATGAAAGGTAAAGGAAAAAGAGAACTGTTGACTATGTACAGAAGAGCAAAACTGTGATTAAGACATTGATGCCCCAGCTCAACATTGGTTGCTAGGAAATAGGTGAGCTTTTGGTAAGCCTGAACTCGCTCTGTAAAGCAAAGCTCAAAGAAGAGCAGGCACAGGCTTTCCAGAGGTTCCTGGCAAGTAGATTCTATGTACGGGGGCAGTTCTGGCAAGGAAACTTAACCAAAGGCTTGTAAATGATTCCTGTTTGTCTTCTATAGTATGAAGAATCCTCTATACTAATGAATTCACCAAAATAGAGTAAATATGCATTCCAGGCCTCCATTTGGTATTTTGCCAACTTTTCCAAATTCAAATTGTTTGCCTGTGTTTACATTTTGGAGCTGAATTACAAGACACAGGTCTAGACCCTCATCAAACGCCTAACAAAGATGGGGGTGGGAGAGCACCTCAAGCCCAAAGGCTTTAGTCAGTCAATGTGCATTGCAGGAGCACAAGGCCTGGATTTGGCAGTGGCTATAGATTGCAGCAGGGTGGAGAATGCAGGTGCTGCAAATACAGAAGAGGTTATCGAGGTGGCAGCAGAGACGAGCTGGAAGAGGTAGTGAGAGCCAAGCTGGTAAAGGAGGAGGTGGTAAGACCAATGGCGCAGCATGGTATGATATCTTCAAGTGGCAAACATGGTACAATTGAGGTAGGGGTAGTAACATTAGGATGGGAAGGAGGTAGCCCCAAGGTGGTGATACATGGTGGTAAAGGTGGTCAAAGGGAGGTGGTGGTAACATCTAGTGTGAAGAAGGGGGTGGTGATGCTAAGTGGTGAACCTGCTACAAATAATGTGGTCGTAACCTCTACTGTGAAGAATGAGATGATGATGATGCCAGGAGGAAACGTTGGTAGTAAGTAGTTGGTGGAAACAGCCAGAGGGAAGGAGAATGCAATGACACCAGGAGCTACACTAAGCAATTTGTGCAATTTTAAGTCTTTCTAAAGATCATATTTATATTCTCACAGTCTTGGATAATCCGTAGGGACAAACTTTTTTTTTTTTTAGATTTCAAATATTCTCTAGAGCATGAGTAAACACAAATTTGGTGTGCGGCAAGGCTAGGCAAAGCACATGTAAAATCCTCAGTTCCTACTTGCAGTTCCCCGGACATAATAAGTGGATCCACCTATGTGTTAGTGGAGGGAAGGGAGGATTACGGCAAGTCTATTTCAACTGTTTTCGCCTAAACCTTTTCCATGGCTTTAGATAGTTTTAGGTAATTGCTCTTAGAAGCCATGGGCTTTAAATAGAGTTTCTTTTAGACATTTAGATTTACTGGGTTTGCATTGGTTGGTATAATCTCACCTGTCTACTGATTCAACAATCTTGAAAGCACTGCTGTGGGTATATGTTCAGGTTTTGCTATGCCATATGTTAGGTGGCTACACACATTGTTGATCGGTTGCAGGTTGGAGATCTTTAGAAGAGAATAGAAGAATATGACGATATTCAACAATATTATTACTAATATTGGGGACTCTCTATTGTCTGATTATACTATTTGTAATGCTCATACATTATCTGTACAAGGTATTAACCATATATAAATGCTAAATAACGAACAAGACCTTTCTTTTCGTGGTTCCATGTGTGGGTCACAAAAAGGAAGTGTATTGAAAGTGTAAAGGCTTGTTTTTTAGTGATACAACTACAGGGAAGTTATTGTTGTTATCTATTGTTACCAGTGTGCACAAGATTATTAAGAGCTGTTTACTATGTGTTTTGAGGGTAGCCCACTGCTAGCAATGCAGTCCAATAGTAAACCTGTTATATGCTCAGGGTAAGTGGGTTCTCTTCACTAAAAGCAGAGATCCAACTTTCTCCAGTGCCGGGCATCAAGCATAGCACTATACTTTGCCATAAAACCTTCCACAGCCAGAAGTGAACATTTTGACCACTTCTGGGGTTGATCTTTGGCTCTGGTTGGTACGGTATGATGAAAATAATGACAAGAGTACTTAACTCAACATGCGTATTGAGTGGCCCACATGATCCATGTGAACACTATGGCCTCATTTACCTGTACAGTCAGGTAGACACCCCAGAAATCAAAGGTGTAAGGGGAAAGGGAAAGAGAAAGGCTTGTTGTGTCTACCATGCCTGCCGAGACACTTCAGAGGTAACATATTATGAACATGTTTCACTGCAGTACTCTTGCTGTTGTCCTAAGAATTGATAATTGACTCCATATACAGGTTAACTAGGGTCCAAGGCTGTCATGTAACATGCTAAATGACACTGGGTACTGAGTGTTGATATTAACATGCAGTTCACAAATGGTGTTCCCCAGTCATTTTCCATCCTGATACCTGAAAGTTCAGATGAAAGACTAAAATGGGTTCATGTCTATGTGATCATGCCAAGGCAGTGTTAGGGAGAATTCTCATAAATGTGCTAATTCACTTCACCTTAGAGACCCCCAGCTGGAATTTGAGGACTTGATTTTTTTTACCTGGAAAGAGTGTGAGCCATTATTCCCACTCTTTCATGTATTTTGATGTGTGTTTTACATTTGTGTTCTTTGACTTTGGAGTTTTAAGATAACTCCATAGGCATTTTTTCATGTGTGTTACACGGCACCCTCAGTGCAGTGACACAGGGATGTATTTTTAGACTTCCAAAAGGTTTAAATACCAGTAGGTTAAATATCCTACTGTTTCACAGAGAAAGTAAAGTGAAATTGACTTTAATAGTCTTTTCTAAATTCATAGACCCAGCACACACCCTTTTACAATGGAGTGCTGGAGGGGTTACATAGTATCCCCTGTGTCGAATCACTCTTGTAGCAGTCAAATGCTACCCTTTCCTATTGAAGTGGCTGGTGGCAGTGGTTTTATAACAAACTACCATGATTCTTCCCGACCGCAAACACCGGTAGCTAAAAATTGGGGCCGCCATGTATTTCAATATGGCGCCCAAGACCCCTCTGTGTAAACAGACTCCGGTCATCTTTTTTCGCTGTTTCTTTGTGGAAAGGTACTTCTGGTGTTTAACTCTGCACGCCAAACCAAGTTTGGTCCCTTTGTTCTTGAGCCTTTGGCGGGCTCCAGGACTGAAGTCCGCCCTTGGCGTGGCGTCTGAGTGTCTGGGGTGGGCAGGAAGTGAGGGAGGTGCCCGAAGCTCTGTGTGCTTAGTCTCCTAGGAGACCTAAATGCACTCTGGCGTGATTGGCTGGCTGTCCGGCAAGGACTGCCACCCTCCTGGGTGAGTGCCAGCTGGGCTGGAATGAGTGGGAGAAAACTGTTTAAAAGGCGAGTCTCCAGGAATGGAAGGCAGAGTCGACCACTCGAACGAAAGAACCGAAGAAGAGCTGGAAGAGGACGGCTGCTGCAACCACTGGACCATTGGTTTGCCTGGTGAAGCCCTGCTGCAAATCCGAATTGCCAGAACTCCATTCGACAGAGAAGCTCCTTCAAGGACGGCTTCTTCCTTTGAGTTGGTGGGACCAATCAGCTCAGAAGACACCTGGATACCATTCTCAATGCTGGTTAAGGTTTAGCCAGGGAGAGGGAAATCATTTTGCGTCTTGAAGCAACGGCTACTTGAACTGAAGTGGCTCCATTTTGTTTGCTCCGATGACGATCCCATGCATTGCAAGAGTCCCCCGATGTCCTCCCTCTTGTCCCCACAACTGAGGCTCAGGAACAGCGAGATCTGCAGGAACTGCCAGGAACCAACGTCTTCAGCTGCATCTTTTTGCTCACTTTAAGGTACTGTGCCATCCGGTTGAGAGACCCTAACTCTTGAAGTGAAAGTTCGTGAAACTTTCCCAACTTGCAGGCCTAATCAGCTTGTGACCCAGCAGATCATTGTTTTTCGTCCAAACTATTTCTGAGAACTTTTACAAAGACTTCTCCATTTGTTACCAGAACTGATCTGTCCTATCCAAGAACACTAAACTATTGACTTTGGCCTGGCCTATTGAATTGAACTGAACCTCCTGGTACACTGAATCTTTGCATTGCCTAACAGAAGTGTTTTCTAATCCAGTGTACAAATCTATGTCTTTCAATTCCCATTGAAAGTAATTGAAGTGCCATTTGGCTCCTTTTTCAGGGGAGCACAAACTGTCCCTACAATTTAGGATTTATTACTGTAGTGCATTGGTGTTTCATATTAAGTTGATTTCTACTAGTGAATGTTTTCTAAATGATTGTGTAAATAAATGTATAAGTATTTTTTACCAAGAAACCTTGAGTGTAAGTGTCTACTTGAACCACTGTGATTGTGATACTTCTGTGTAACTTCAACTACTGCTCACATTCCCTCTTGAGATAAGCCTGGCTGCTCAGCTCGCTACCAAACAGTGTGTGGTACTGATTTATACCAAAGGTTGGTTTTTGCTTACACCTGTATTCCTAATTGTGTGTGGTGTTCCCACAGGGTACTGCCTGCAATTCTGCCTAACAGGCAGGTAGGAACAGAAATCACAGTATCTGACTAGATTGAATGGATTGTGTTTGACACACACACATTTATTGCCACCATTTGACTAGAGCGGGTGGCGTTTGCATGACATTTAAAAGGTGGGTGGTTATATGATCAATGTAAAAAAACAAATGGGCATGTGACTACGGGAGGAATGTGATCCATAGCCTTGGCCACTTAAAGGTCAAAGCACATTAGCACATGAAGGTGTAATAGGAGCGTCGATTATCTGCTCTTTCATGTCTGCTGCAGATGACTTTCTTGAAAGCTACCACTGTTTACAAATGAGACATTGTGTGACACCACGGAACTGCGGTTCTATGAACATCTGCTAATTTTCTTTTGCAGAAAGGCAACTTCACTATATATTTTTCACCATTTCAAAAAATGTTTTCACAATTTTCAAATAACAATTCTCAAAACACACATGCAGGTGTGTCAACACAGTCATACTGTTATACTGATGATTCTTTACCTCGCCCCATTTCCACTCCCCACTCCACGCCTTAAGTGTAGATATCCCTATACATCCCACTGCGGTCAAACAGGTAGCGGTAACAATATTCATAAACAATTGGGGACTTCCCCAACAACCTTTCATGTCTATGGGCAGGGAGAAGAGGGCGAGCACCACCCAGCTCACTTCCATCCTCACATCTCCCCCACTAACCTATCACTACAATACTCATGATTAGTCTACAATATCCCCATACTTACTCAGGAAAGGGGACCATTCCCCCTCCCAGGAGGACCCCTTGTCATGCAACATGGCCATTATATTCTTCATTCTATGATCCCTTTTCCATGATATAACTAGACAGGCACTGGCCGCTAACACAATGTAGTGGGCAGTATGTAAGAGGGCCTTCCAGCATCCTTCATCTTCTTCCAACCTAAACAACACATGTTTTGGGTTGTGGTGTCTATCGATACCCTCCACTCCCCTAATCCATCTCAATAGGCCTGCACATGTGCACAGGGCCACCACATATACCAGTAGTAAGCTCTTTGACCTCAGCCTCCCCCCCAACACATTGAATCAACCGCAGGAAACATCTTGGAGAGCCACACAAGGTCATATTGCCATCTATACATGAGCTTAATCCTGTGTATCTTATGATAGGCGATAGATATTTTGAACACTCCCCTACACATGGGCCCCACAATACATCTTCTACTTCCCACCCCAGGTCTCTTTCCCATTTCCCTCTCCTCAGTCTCTCAGTACTCTTTCCCTGGGCTGATGAATCCCTTGTTACCCACACAATTATCTACAATTATTTCAATGGGAGTAAGATCCCTCTGTATCTTAGACAATTCTTGGTCAAGATGCCCTTCAACTGCAAATGCATAAACACAGAAAAGCTGCTGAACCCTAGTGAGGTCTCCAGCTCTTGCATAGAAATATACTTCCTCTTTACCCAGAGCTGTTGTTCAACTCTTCCAAACCCGCTTCATGCCATGCCTGAAATCTCAACCAGTCGATCAAAACAGATCCCGAACCGGTGGAGCCCACAAGCGCCTGAAGGTAGATGGCCATGATGTAACCCCTCTCATCCACGGATGTTGTTTCCAGATATCCCAAATCACCTCTAAAATGCCATGCCCCCTAATCTGTCTTGGGATCTTTCCTGCCAGAGCCCATAACGACTCATCTACCGTGACGGGTCACAACCGGAAATGTTCCAAACAGACCCACTGTTTTTGATGGTCCATTCCCAAGTGCAGAACAAGAGCCCACAACTGCACTGCCCTATAGTATATATGTAAGTCCAGGAAGACTCCCCCACCCATATCTTTAGGAAGAATCAACATATCATAGGTTACCCTACAGGTCTTGCCCTGCCAGAGGAAACACTGCATTGACACTTTTTCCTCTCCCAATATTGAATCCAGCACCTTAATTGGCAACATCTGTAACAGCAAGAGAACCCTGGCAAGAAAGTTCCTTTTCAAGGCATTCAACATTCCCATCCAAGATAGAGTACGTTTACCCCAAAATTCAATTTCCTTCTACAAGGACTCAATCAGTGGGTGATAGTCTGCATCAAAGAGCTACTCAAGAGACTGAGTTAACACAACCACCAAGATATTTGATACCCTCCAAATGGACCTCCACGTCCAGAGGTGCCAGGACATCGGGATCCCTGTCAACGTCTTCCTCAAACACGTCAGGGATCAATCTGCAAGGGTTTGTCAAGTGTAACAATATAACATCCGCATACATCGCCAACTTAAATTCTTTGTCTCTGATCCTCAAACCATTTATCCAAGGCATAGCCCTTATTCTTTTTCCCAGCAGTTCCAACGGAAGGTCAAACAACAAAGGCAAAAGTGGACAACGCTGCCTTGTCCTCTGCCACAAACTGAACCTTCTCAAGATCTTCCCGTTTACTGCCATCCATTCTTCTTCAGTCATAAGATATGTCTTCCGACAAAACATGACCATATGTTGTAGTCTTAAAGTAATTACCTCTTCAATATTGTATCATATGACATGAAGAAGAATATTCCAGAAAATAATGACATGAGGTTAGTGAGATTAGTATAGCAATACTATTTTTTCTATCATTTGTCAGGAAGACAGTACAGACACTGCTGAAGAAGGGATCTCTATCTGGAAACACATATTTTAAGGATACTCTTGTAATGTATTGAAGGATAATTTATTACAGTTAATTAGTCAAGAAGACCTTAAAAAACTCTAGAGGATATTAATGACAAGTTGGAGTCATAGCAAAGAGATCTTGAATCTAAGAAAACTAGGGGGCTCTGGAGGGACACTTTGGACTACATGGACGTTATTTAGGAGTTGCCAGGGTTTGAGGCTCATGGGCTGTGGCCAGCAGCATGTGGATCTTTGAGCCAGCGACATGTGGCTGTTTGCTTCTGGAATGGCTGGTTTTCTGATAGCTATAGCCATCAAGATAGCTCAGTGGTTTGAACGCTCACTGCTGCAATGTACGTGTGATATGCAGGTTACATGTTCGGCTCCCGGCAAGGTCAACTCAACCTTTCATCCTGCTAAGGTTGATAAATGAGTACCAACACAGGTTGTGTGATATTGTATGTATATATCATTATCGTTTGGCCTTGGACGTCTGCTTGCATTCAGAGTAATTTGGTAAATCGGCCTGTACGCGCTGATATTAATAATACATATGGTGATCCATTCTTGTAAGAAATGTATATCACTTCACAGTGATATTGTAACCATATTTTTCGTAGCTTAGTTAGAAACAATGCTATATGATGCCACTTCCTGTTTTGTGAAGGGGTGAAAGGTCGTGTTCCATCGCTTCCTGTGATCTCACTTCGAGGTGGGGTCATTAGAGGTCAAGGGTCGTGGCATGTCACTTCCCCTACCCCTGGCATTTTGGTGAAATGACGTCCCTGTTGGACTATAAACTATTCCTGGCAGTAATATTACCAGCAGCAAACAGGCCCTAGGATAGACAGGTGACTTATTTAGAGGAAAAAGAAGAGCAAGGAGGGGCAAGCAGAATAAATCTTCAGTGGGGGTTAGTAACCTTTCCAAAGAGAGGTTAGTTATTAGTTATTAATATCTCAAACTAGAAGTTGACCTAGTTTGACAGAAAAACTTTACAGAAGGAATCGTCATTTGTCCTTCAATATAAATTGATTTTACATAAATTGGTAAGGAAGATGAAACTTAAAGTCTTTTATAAGGATAATGAGGATGTGACAGAAAAGGAGAACACATTTCTCCACTGGGGATTGTAGTTGACTGCGCGATAACGTTCCCAGGACCACGCTTGCAATGAGACCAGCGGGCTGCTCTGAGTGAAAGAATTCCAAGGCAGATTAAGTGTTAAAAAATGAATTAAACAAAATCAGTGACTAACATAGTATAAGCATGTTGGCTGCCTTGTGATGGAGGAATAATTACAAATTGTCTAGGTATAGCCCTGCAATGTGCTCTCTGCCAATTGATCAGATATTGTTGCCTATCTGGGTCAGTTTCTGGCAATTTGCCAGAGACACCATCACCATGGAAAAGAGCAGCAGGGAGAGTGGACACCCTTCCTTACCTGGTGCTGTAATCCACTCCCCAAAGTAGCGTAATCAGTCTCCTGATCACTTGTCTGAAATGTACGCGCTGAAGGACGCAGAACATGCAACTCCATCCCACAGAATCAAACACCTTTTTGATTCCGGGAGAGCTAATTGCTAGACTATCCATCTAGCAGTTTGACTCCTGAATGACATGTACCACTCAGCAAAGGTTGCTCATTGTGTTGTGCCCCAGGTACAAACACCAACTGATCCTCTTTGCTGAATGTTGGCAACGGTTTTTAAATTCGCATAGATACAGTTTTAACACATATTTTAGAGTATACGTTAAGGGATAAGGGGAAGTATGACGTGCATAAAATAGCATATTTTCCCGGTTTAGGCGACACGACAAATAGGGCCTCTTCTAGTGATGTGTAAAAGCTCTGCCACCGTTTTCTCCGGGCCGGCAGACTACGACTACGAGTTCTGCCAGCGGGTGGTGTCACTCCCGCCAGGTCTGAGCTGGCGGGAGTTACGCCACCCGCCTGCAGACGGAAATCGAAACACCAGCATCGTTATTTACGGTGCCGGTGTTTCCATTGTCCCCATCCCCATGGAGTCCTCTGGGACTCCATGGGAATGCATTAACTGAATTACGCCTCTGGAATTACTGGGTCCCCTGTGATTCTGGCAATCACAGAGGCAGTAATTCATTCTGGGTCCGGCGGCAGCCTGCCGGTTTTTCTGGCACGGCTGCCGCCGGACTCGTAATGAGGCCTACTGTTCTACTGTAAAATGCTCATCTTGTATACCATCTATCATCTGGTCCCTGCACACTATCAGTTGTGTTTATAAACACGTATAATATTCTAATAAGGTTTGATTCATAGGTTTCTGTGTAGCAACCACAGAGCTGATTTATGAATAGAGATAATTGTATCCTTCACCCCTTGGGTCCTAGCATTGCAGGCCCGCACATGCCCTGATTCATCAGCCTGCTGCTGATAGTGTGATATTCACAGGCACAACTCATATTTTTGCAATGATTTTCATAGCTTTTACATGTTCAGGCCTGGATTTAGTATTGATTCAGATTGTGTCTTCATGTGTATTGGGACTGAGTCAAGGTGCTTAATGATTTCTTTCCATCTACTAAGTATGTCGAGAGTGGCGATAGAGTGGTCTGTGGGGTCACTTTTCTTATCTGAAGCAACTTGGATTATTTTGTTTATTTCCATTGAAAGGCAGTCCCAGCAGCAGCAGCTTCCAAACGGTTACCTTTAAAAACGCCATACCCACGTGGCGCATGCTGCGGGAGTGTCAATGGAGTGGTGTGTGGTCACTTTGCTTATCTGGAGCAACTTGCAGTATTTTGTTCATTTCCATTAAAAGGCGGTCCCAGGAGCAGCAGATACAAAAAGCTTACCTTTAAAAGCACCATACCCGCTCGCAGCGTTGCGCGTGAGTGGCGAAAGAGTCGTCTGTGTGGTCCGTGTTGGGCCGTGGAGAGCCGGAGGTACAGACCAGTTGGGAAGCTGTATACAGAATCAATGTGACATTGTGACATTGTGATCTCGCTTCCTGTCCGCAGTGAGTGGGGAAAGAACTTGAAAACATCATTCACTGTTGCTTCACTACTACGTCTTTTTCAGTGGGTTGCCAGGAGTACCCAGGAGCAAACTATCTGTAAACTCTGCAAACATTTGAACTTTTGAACTGTATCTGATTTGACAACAGGAGCATTTGCATTTTGTTGGATAGGACTGACGGACAGGGCGTACTTAGTGTATATTTAGTGTATATTATTGCCATCTGAACTTAATCCAGTGACATCGTTGCTAGCCTGCACAGCACCCGTGTATACGTGTATGAGTTTGCCCCCTATCTCAGTGTGCTTGGAACTGATCCGGTAGAATTGTGAGAACTGCGAGGGAGAGCGTCTCTAGGGTTTGCTCTTCTAAAGCCTGCTCTTGAAACTCCCTCGTATTTACATTCATAATCATTTTTACTGCACCTTAAAGGAAAATTATAGATTGACCGCCTTGGAGAGAGTCACATCGTTGTAGTCTCCAGAGGAAAAGTGCGCCGAGCATTTATGCGGATTCCTCTTTGTTCTCGCACGGAACCATCTCTGGAAAACGAAACGTGTCTTTTGTTCCTCTTTGCCACCGTTCGAGTACCGCCTGTGAATGTATGTGAAAATAGAGAGTGTAACTTGTGGGTGAAATCGAGAGTGACTGTGGGCTAGGGCCTTTGAACTCTCTGCAAACTTCATTACCTTAAATAACAGCCCACAGTGACTCCACAAGGCCGACAAAAACAACAAAAACTGGTATAAATGTTCTTGTGAGACTGGATCTGCTTTGGTATCAAAGCTGGCATCTTTTGATCATACTGCACATTGTCAGCTTGCTATCAGTACATTTCCCGGTATTTAGAGAGTGACTGCGAGCCAGGTGCCTTTGAGCTCTCTTTATTATTAATATAAGGGACTGTATGCATTGAATGATGTATTGATGTGTTGTTAATTGTATTGAGTGTATAGGACATTATTTACTTACAGTATTCTTCTTTTGAAGTAGAGAGTGACTGTTGGCCTTGTGCCTCTGAGCTCTCAAAAAATATTTCACTTTCAATTCACAGTTTTGTTTTTTGAGAAGTAGAGAGTGACTGCGGGCCTTGTGCTTATGCGCTCTCAAAAGTAATTCACTTTCAGTACACAGTTTGTTTTGGGAGACGTAGGGAGTGATTGTTGAGCTCTCAATAAGTAGTTCACGCGGATGGAGTCGGGCTACGATAGTGTTTAGTCTAAGCTGTGGCCTATAATTAAAAAAGCGGGGGAACAAACGTTCTGGAAAAAATAAACACAATGTCCCCTGCACTTACTCGAAATAAACATCAAAGGGCCACCAGTAACGGGCTGGTGGATACACCATAATTGATGGCCAAAGATGGGCGAATTAGATCACAAAACGAGCACGAAGTGTCTGCAAGAATGGCATCTGTCAGTTGATTGGTTTTCTACTGACGCTGGCGCAATACAAGACGCATTGGTACAAACGATTCGTACTGGTTTGGGGCTACACAAATATCAGGCACAGTGGTCAAAATCAGGAAAAGACATTAAAAAAAACACCCCGACTGTTAAAACAATCTAATGCGATGATTGTAACACCTGTGGCAGGCGAAAGATCACAGATGTCTATCCACAAGCAGGCTCTAGCACTGAAGTTAGACAATCCCATGCATTAAGGGATTGTTGTAACGAAAGTGCTGGAAACCTGACAGACATCCCCTTTCTGGAAGGGGTGGGGAAATATTGGCTGTCTGTGGCCAGATGCAGATTGTTCTGTTGGGAAAAAACATTATAACAACAATGTGTGTGCAGGAAATAAGAAAATCATACAACGTGCAGAGGCAAACCTATCCCCCATTACTTGTGAGGTAACCCCTGGGTCCCCATCCCAACTGCTAGAATATCTTTCCATGTGTAATATTGCTCCTGAAGGAAATATCAGTGAAGTGAGGGGGATTCACTATACCTTAAAAGAAGCTGATGAATACATTAAATTAACATCGCCCTCTATTTCAGCCCTTAATTCGATACTGAGTGCTTCTGTTGAATTATACGATAATATCAGAGATAAAGTAAAAGCACACACTCTGATATTGTCAGAAATACATGGGAAAATTGATATTTTGAGCAATTGGGTCTTAACATCAAAATGAATTGCCCCAAACAAGTATGATAAGCAAGAGGGAACAGATAAAACTGCCACAATAGTGGCCATGTTTCAAAAGACAAATGATGAAGCCTTGGCAAATGAGAAACCAGCCATGTCTTCCCAACAAAATGAGGAAGTCGTGGCCAACCACATGAGGGTTGGGATGGGGAAGCAAGGCAATCCATCAAAGAAAGCTTTAATGAAATCAATCAATTGCCATCGTAACCAACTTAGAAGGTACTCAAGAAAATTCCTCTGCGATATGCATTTCCAAGATAAGCTTGAAACAGATACTGATTAAATGAAATGTAAATTTGAGAAGGTAAAATATGCAACAGTTGAGGTATCACGTGCAAAACTGAGAAACAGAACAATCTGTGTTGATTTAACAAACCTAGAAAATAGTGGAATGAACTGTGCCCCCAATAAAGCTCAGCACTTGAGTAGGGTCCGATTGAATGAAGAAACTACTGAAAGAACCAAATATCAGACTAGCGCTATGCAATTCAGTCCACAAAAAAATAAACATCTAATAGAAGAACAGGTGATACAGAAAAATCTGATTCCGGCTAGGGCAGGCGCAGTCTTAGCATATCCTCAGCTTTTATGGTTGGCCCGGTGAGTTGTGGTATCAATTCAGTCTCTGAGGAAGAGCAAAGAAAGAAAGTGGCCCTATCAAGTCAGAGCAAAGCCATCCAAAGTTCTATAATGATTAATGATATAGAAAAGGAACAAATTAGAGAAGTTCGAAGCAAGGACTCTCAAAATAAAGTGGGAACAGTAAACAGAAATACAGTGGCTATAGAAAACAGGAAATTGAGTGATAATGCTCTGAAATGTCCAATAGAGAAAGGAGAGAGCTGTGGTATCACGTGAAGCTCGTGAAGACGTTTGGTGTCATCATGCGTAGAAGGAAAAAAAGAGGCCGGCTTCGTACCTTTTCAGGCAGACTGAAGTGGGCCCATGAAGTAGCAGAACTGGGTCTGTCATACTTTATACGTGGCACTGCACCAAATGAGGCCCGTGCACTGAGCCCCAAAGCATTGGTGATGAGGGAAGTCCAGGATGCGCACCTGCCGGTTGGGCAGATCAGAGGCGTCTGGGATCCCGATCCACACAGCGTGTTGTCCCTCAGCCCGCCACAGGATTGCCACATGCTACGTGCATGCCGGTAAGGGATCCTGTGCATTAACAAATCTCACACCAATATTAACTGTCACTTGCCAGAATTTTTTGATGCCCCAGGTGTCACATAGCCATCCATCCCACAGAAAAAAGGGGGAGGGTCACAAATATCCAGGAGTTGGCGCGGCTCTCTCCAGAGCGTGCTCGTGTGCCATCCCTCAGCCGACACACCAAGCGGGGTGCGGCTCCGCATACAAGGAGTGCCTGTGCACCTGCTGTGCTATTGTGGGCAATCCCCATGCCCAAAAGGGGCAGCCGCTCCTCCTGGAGTACCTGTGCACCCCCAACTCATGTCTATGTTGACCCACAATCCTGAGGGGAGATGTCAGCAGAAGATGCTGCCGCACCTGCTCCATCATATCCCCAAGGGGGGTCACCCCAACAACATGGATCGCTTACACCCCTGTGTACATGCCAAGTCAGAAAGTGAATACCTGGAATGGCTAGCGAAAGTCTTGTTGAGGATCTAGTCCCTAAGCCTAACTCTTCATCATAAAAAATGTGAGTTTCTTAAGAACAAAATTGAGTTTTTCAGGTTCATTTTCCAGGAATGTGTACTATCTGCCGACCCAACAAAGGTCAGAGACATCCAGGGCTCCAAGGCCCCAGAATCTGTGTCAGAGGTTAGGTGTTTCCTGGGGATGGTCACCTACTGTGGAAGAAACCTCACAAAGCAATCCACAGCATGGAGGTTGACAGCCCTGGAACAAACCTCGTTTGAGAACATCAAGAAAGCACTGTCAGATGAAGGCATCCTAGTGTTTTTCAACCCCCAAAAAGACACAGAGATCATCGTTGATGTGAGCCCTTTTGGACTTGGTGCCATCCTCACCCATAATAATATAGACGGCTCACCAAGCACTGTGGCATATGCCACCTGAGCACTTTCTCCAACCGAGCAGAGGTATTCCCAGATTAAGCGCGAAGCTCTGGCCATGCTGTGGGGATGCCGCCACTTCCATTTATACATCTATGGGAAACCTGTGAAAGTGGTCACAGACAACAAACCTCTTTTAACCATTATGATGGGTGAGTGAACCAATCCCCCGCTACATATTGAAAAATGGTTGCTCGCACTGCAAGAGTACAATGTCGACCTCAAATACAGGCACAGACAGAACAACGCTGCGGATTCCCTATCTCACCACCACAAAGTGACAAACACAGCCCCCCCCACTCCCAAGGAGGTCGCTTGCGGCTGAGGAACACCTATGGCTCATCATATAAAGCTCAATCCCCAAATAGATGTACGTCGCCGAACTCAAGGCAGCATCGAGGCATGATGGGTGTTTCCAAATCCTGCACGACGCCATGGAGTCGGGAGAGTGGAAAGCCACTCTTGAGGACCTGGATTCCAGAACACAGGAAGCAAATAATACCCTAGAACAACTATGGAAAGTGCAAAGTGAACTAACATTTACAGATGATGGCCTCCTCCTGAGAGGGCCCAACATAGTCATCCTCACAGAACTAACCGACAAGTGATTTCCCTAGCCCATCACAGTCCCCAAGGTGCTGCCAAAATGAAAAGCTGCCTCAGGCTCAAAGTATAGTTCCTGGCACTTGAATCGAAAGTAGAGGAATTCATCCATGCCTGCAAGTGGTGCCAAGCAGCTGCTCAAAAATGGCCCAAAATGTCGCCCTCAGAATTCTGACTCCCAAAATTCAGACTTTTTTTTACTCCTCCTTACACCACATATATATGTGTGCGGGGTATGGAATCTAATAGTAGTATGGGGGCCGCAGGCGTATCCCCCTCATATGTATGTGGTGTAAATTTTTTTTTTTTTAAAGTCTGCATTTCCGGCCGTTGGAATTCTGGGGGTCGTAGCAATCACATGGATATGATATGATATGATAAGGCATTTATAATGCGCCTCTACACAAGTGTTTCAAGGTATGAAGAGGCAAGGGAGGGGAAACAGAGGGAAGACAGGGACAACGATCTTACTGGGCCAGGTGACATTGAGATCGTGCAAGTGTAGGGCAGGGGGGAAGGGAAGAAGTACAGCGGGAAGGGGAGGGAGCAGTGCAGTACAAAGGATAGAAGTAAAATAAAAAAAGACAATAAATAAAAGTGCAGCCAGCTGGTGGCAAGGGTAAGGGCAGACATCGGGTGTCAAGTGCTAGTAGCGGCTGTAGGGATACAGAAACAGTCCTGAATGCAGGGTTGACGGGGAGGCAGTGCAGGTGTGCAAATGGCAGGCGGGGGTCCAGGGCCCGAGATCTTAGGGAAGCTAGGAACCAGTGCAGAATCAGATTCAGCCAAGGGATCAGCAGGGGAGAGGAGGAGAGAATGCAGAAATAAAGAGGAAGGACTTGAGGTGCTTCCGGAACTGGAGATGGCTCTCCTCAAGGTTCAGAGAGGCAGGGAGGCTGTTCCAGAGGGAGGCCCCAGCAGAAGAAAGAGATCTACCACCAGCTCGCTGCTTGAAGAAGCGACTGACCCTGAGGGAGTTGGTGGTCGATGAGCGAAGAGCTAGAGAAGGAAGATATTTGGAAGAGAGAGTTGAAGGTAATGAGGTCCCAGGCCCCAGAAGGCCTTGTGGACAATGCAGAGGGTTTTGAACTTAATCCTCGCCGCCACTGGGAGCCAGTGCAGAGATTTCAGTCTTGGAGAGATACGATCCCTGGGTTTGAGGCCAAGGACAAGTCTTGAAGTCATGTTTTGGATGAGTTACAGAGGGCAGAGAGTAGAGATAGGCAGATTTAGAAAGAGTCTGTTGCAGTAGTCCAGCCTAGAGAGAACCAGAGCTCTGGAGACAGTGAGTTTCTGGGGTAAGGAGAGGAAAGGAAAATACCTCTGAGGAGGTGCAGCTGGTAGTGTGACTTCTTAGAGACGTCAGAGATGTGAGGAGAGAAGGAAAGTGTGGAGTCGAAGATGACCCCAAGTGTTTAGCCTCACAGGTGGGAGAAGGAAGAGGGCCAAGAGAGGCTGGCTAGAGAGCGACAGGAAAGGAGGTAGCAGGTGTGCCGATGAGGTGAATCTCGGTCTTACTGGCATTAAGGCAGAGATCATTGGCGGCACACCACTCCTGGATGGCGGACAGACATTCAGAGGTGAGAGGAGAGGAGGTAGCGGAATGGAGCCTTAAAATGAGTTGAGTGTCTTCCGCATAGCACTGAAAGTTGGGCAGAGAGCGGCAATGTGGTGGGCAAGAAGAACCAGGTATTGGTTGAACAGCCAAGGAGAGAGGTTAGACCCCTGGGGAACACCACAGGTATAGATAGAGATAGAGGAAAGGAAGGACCCAAGTTGGACCTGGGAGTGTCGATCAGAGAGGAAGGAGGTCAGCCAAGCCAAGGCCTGATCGGTGATACCCAGGTTATCATGGAGACAGTTGAGCAGGATGGCATGGTTCACCGTGTCCGCAGTAAACCATTCACATGGACTTTGGCTCAACACAAAGAGACTCACACTTCCTGGTCATGAGAGAACAATGGTCCCGGTACCCTGAAGTAGAGTTTGTCCCGTCCCTGGCTCTACGAGAAGTAATACCAGTGATGGAGAAAATGTTTGCTGGCCAAGGATTCCCCAAAACAGTATGATCGGACAACGGCTCCCCATTCCAAAGCACAAGCCTAGAAGAATTCCTAGCAAAGAGAAGAATTGAGCACTGAGAAATCCCACCCGTATGGCCACACATGAATGGTGAGGCAGAGCGCTTCATGCGCACACTCAAGAAATGCTTTCACATAGCACATGGACAAGGGACATGCAAGAGACAAGCCCTATTTCAATTTTTACTTGAGTATAGAACCACCCCACACTGCTCCACAGGAGTGACCCGGCAGAAGCCCTATTTCAGAGGTGCCCCCGCACATTTCTACCCAAACTGGAGGGGAGTACTCCAGGAACAATAGACAATGAAAGCGTGCGTGCCTGGAGGGAAATCGCTGCAACACAGTTCTGGTGAGAGCACGCCACCCCGAAGGAAAATTGTCTCTCCCACATGAGCCCTCACCTCTCAAGCTGGCGCGTGTGCAAGGATCGCAAGTAACAACAGTAGATAGTCATGGACTAGTGACACAGAGTTCCAGTTTCTTTCAAAGGCTCTCAGGCACACTCCAGCTGCAAACAGAGAGTGGACAACACATCCCAAACCCCTGAAGTAAGTGACACAGAATAAGACAACTGAAGGATACTTATCCAGAAAGAATGATGGAGCCAACAACCCAGAGAGAGGGACATCACCCAGAACCTGCCCCAGCCAGTGCGGCTGAAAGACGATTCACTGCCCGGGATCTGAGAGGGCCTCTGGTGTGACTGAAGGACTATGACCTGAGCATCTGAGCAGTGGACACTTAGGGGACATAAAGCCCAGTGAATTACCCCAACCTGGGGTTTCCATAAGTTCCTCAACATATTGTAGTTTTCTGTTATGTATTCCTTAAACATATGCCTTATCCTTTTTTATGACATGTTCTGCAAGTCAAGGTTTTGCTGTTATAAAAATGGGGAGGAGTGTGGTATCACATGAACTGTGTGATGATGTGTGGCATTGATAAAGCATTGGAAATGGAATGGATCACGGACCATACATCTGATTTCCTCAAAAAAGAAATTCCGGTTACCCCAGTATTTTATTCATTACCCAAAATCCATAAGAATAAAACCAACCCCCCATTCAGACCAATTTTAGCAGGGCCCGAAAGCATATTCCATCTGTTGGCAATTTATCTAGATCGAGCTCTACAACCACTTGTACAAAAAACCTCAACGTATCTTAAGGACACGGCCCATTTTCTTAGGCTACTTAAGGAAATTCAGATTGATAATCCATCAGCGATTCTTTTCACCCTAGATGTGAATAGTTTATACACATTGATTCCCCACAATCAAGGAATAGAAGCACTCAAATGGTTCCCTTTGAACCACCACAACATCCTGATCCACAAGGTATTTGCAATCGAGTTGATAAACATCATCCTCTACAACAATTACTTTCGGTTTGAAGGGAAATACTATTTACACACATCTGGGACATCAATGGGGTCAGCAGTGGCCCCATCCTATGCAAATATCTTCATGTTCTATTTTGAACAAACACACGTGCTGAACAAAGATCCATGGAAAGATAAAATCATCTGTTGGAAACGCTTCATTGACGATATCTTTGGGATCTGGCAAGGGACTGAAGAAGAAATCCAACTATTCTTCAATTACCTAAATAAATGTCACAAAAGTATCACCTTTACCATGGAAATAGGCCAACCTAATATCAATTTTTTGGATGTTAATATCAACAAAGTTGGTACCGACCAAATTACCAGCATCTACAGAAAACCCACGGACACCAACAACACACTCCATTTTGGGAGTTTTCATCTAACACACCTAAAGGACAACCTTCCTTACAGCCAATTTTACGATTGAAAATAATTACCTCAGATACAACTAATCTTAAAAATGAATATGAGGATATGAAACTAAGATTTAAGAATAGATGATTTCCCGATGAAATATTGGACCAGGCTGTCCAACGTACAGAATCCCTATCACAGACCAAACCTTTAGAGGAAAAACCAAAAAAACAAACAGCACGACTAATCCATACCTTGAAATTCTCGAGCTACGGCTTCCAGATAAAAAGAATCATTACCAAAAACGGGGACCTCATCAAATCGGATCCCAGTTTGAACCGTCTGTTCCTTGAACCGCCTACTTTGGCGTATAAAAGAGGTTAAGAACTTCAGAGATACTCTCATCAGAGCAGAAGACCAAGCAAATCCACCCAAGCCATACTTAGGAAACAGAAGTCAGGGATATACCCATGTTTAAACTGTCAACACTGCACTAACATCATAAAAGGTGACCATATAAAACATCCTGGCAGTGGTAAAAAAATACCCCTAAATGATTATGCGACCTGTGACAGTAAAAACTTGATCTATATGCTTCGATGCCCCTGTGGAAAATACTACGCGGGCAAAACAATCTGGAAAGCAAAAGAAAGTTGGAGGGAACATAAATCAAACATCCGGACATGCAACATTAAATCACCAGTATATAGACATTTCAAAGAGAATGGACACAACATCACCCAATTGAGATGGTCAATACTGGAAGTGATCCACCCCCTCCCAAGGGGTGGTGATTTGGCCAAGAGATTGTCCCAGAGAGAACTGTTCTGGATTCATAAACTTGATGCACTGGCACCACATGGTCTCAATGAAGAATACTATTTAGGCCCTTTTCTATAAAATCTAACCTTATTATGGGCAAACTTTTGTCTCATACAACCAAATGGTAACAATCACAGTATGTCAAAATAAGGAATCCAGCACTTTGAAGTTCCTTTTCTTAGCCATATGAAAACAACATACAGGTTAGAATTGAATCACTGTTTCCAAATAAACAGTCCCAATACACCACAAAACAAACCAACCATTTGTAGCTTTCGTTGACATTACATCTAATACCTAAACAACTGTTGAGATTGTGAACTCTATAGGAGACAGTAAACTGTTGTACATGTGTTATGATCCATGACAACTGAGCCCTTCAAATGATTTTCATTTATGATGTTCAAATTCTGAATTATGTATTGTAAGGACAGTACTCCAATTAATGAAATCTCACTCTGTGGTTCAAAAACTCTAAGGGGGTAATTCATAGAATTCAGCGCACAAGTGGCGCACGCGGCTGGCGCACAGTGTGCGCGTGCGGATCCCTGCGCCAGCCGCGTGCGCTAAAATCCATTTCCGCGCACAGCGTATTCATGGATTCCAGCCACCAAAACCAGCCGTGGCGCACAGTGGCGCAGCGACCCTGCAGCAGCGCCAGTTACGCCCCCAAGAACGCCTCTCGCGCAGGGAAAAGCCATCAATATACCCAATCCAGCGCAAAGGGCTGCGCTAACCCTGTACCAGCACGGCAAGCGGGCTACGTGTATCACTGGGGTGCGCGGGAAGTACCTCACGCGATTGGCCCCGTGCAAGCAGGGTACGCGTATTTCAGGGGTGCGCGGGAAGTTCCACACGCGATTTCCGTAGGGTACGCGTATCTCAGGGGTGCGCAGGAATTTCCACACGCGATTGGGCCCGTGCGAGCAGGGTACGCGTTTCCCAGGGGTGCGCAGGAAGTGCCACCCGCGATTTCAGCAGGGTACGTGTATTTCAGGGGTGCGTGGGAATTTTCACACGCGATTGGGGGTACGCGTATCTCAGGGGTGCGCAGGAAGTGCCACACGCGATTTCAGCAGGGTACGTGTATTTCAGGGGTGCGCGGGAATTTCCACATGCGATTGGGGGTACGCGTATCTCAGGGGTGCGCGGGAAGTGCCACACGCGATTTCCGCAGGTTACGCATATCTCAGGGGTGCGCAGGAATTTCCACACGCGATTGGGCCCGTGCGAGCAGGGTACACGTATCTCAGGGGTGCGCAGGAAGTGCCACACGCGATTTCAGCAGGGTACGTGTATTCCAGGGGTGCGCGGGAAGTTCCACACGCGATTCCATCAGGGTACGTGTATTACAGGGGTGCGCAGGGAGCACCACATGTGAATTGCACGTGTGGGTCCTCCCAGGTGTTCCCTCTACACCCTCCACGGCCCCTGCAGGTGGCTCACACCACAGGGGCCTACCCTGCACATGTCCTGCAGGCACACCATCCACCATGGCCATGACCCCCAGCCAACCCACATGTCAACTTGCACTACTGCCCACCAACGCATGTCCCCTTGCACCCCCAGTCACCAGGGGCACCCTCCACCAGGCCCCACCCATGTCTACCAGCACTCCCACCCCCCCAGTCACCAGGGGCACCCACCACCAGGCCCCCACCCATGTCTCCCAGCACCCACACCCCCCAGCCACCAGGGGCAGCCTCCACCAGGCCCCCACCCATGTCTCCCACCCCCCCCTAGTCACCAAGGGCAGCCTCCACCAGGCCCCCACCCATGTCTCCCACCACCCCCACCCCCCCACTCACCAGGGGCAGCCTCCACCAGGCCCCCACCCATGTCTGCCACCACCCCCACCGCCCAGCAGTGCAGGGGCACCCACCACCAGGCCCCCACCCATGTCTCCCAGCACCCCCACCCCCCAGCCACCAGGGGCAGCCTCCACCAGGCCCCCACCCATGTCTCCCACCACCCCCACCCCCCCAGTCACCAGGGGCAGCCTCCACCAGGCCCCCACCCATGTCTCCCAGCACCCCCACCCCCCAGCACTGTGGGGCACCTGCCAGCAGGCCCCCACCCATGTCCAACTCATGTTCCCCACCACCCCCACCCCCCAGCACCGTGGGGCACCTGCCAGCAGGCCCCCACCCATGTCTGCCAGCACCCCTACCTCCCCAGTCACCAGGGGCAGCCTCCACCAGGCCCCCACCCATGTCTCCCACCACCCCCACCCCCCAGTCACCAGGGGCAGCCTCCACCAGGCCCCCACCCATTTCTCCCAGCACTCCCACCCCCCAGCACTGTGGGGCACCTGCCATCAGGCCCCCACCCATGTCCAACTCATGTTCCCCACCACCCCCACCCATGTCTCCCACCACCCCCACCCCTCAGTCACCAGGGGCAGCCTCCACCAGGCCCCCACCCATGTCTCCCAGCACCCCCACCCCCCAGCCACCAGGGGCAGCCTCCACCAGGCCCCCACCCATGTCTCCCACCACCCCCACCCCCCAGCCACCAGGGGCAGCCTCCACCAGGCCCCCACCCATGTCTCCCACCACCCCCACCCCCCAGCACTGTGGGGCACCTGCCAGCAGGCCCCCACCCATGTCCAACGCATGTTCCCCACCACCCCCACCCCCCAGCAGTGCAGGGGCAGCCTCCACCAGGCCCCCACCCATGTCTCCCACCACCCCCCAGCCACCAGGGGCAGCCTCCACCAGGCCCCCACCCATGTCTCCCAACACCCCCACCCCCCATCAGTGCAGGGGCAGCCTCCACCAGGCCCCCACCCATGTCTCCCACCACCCCCACCCCCCAGTCACCAGGGGCAGCCTCCACCAGGCCCCCACCCATGTCTCCCACCACCCCCACCCCACCAGTCACCAGGGGCAGCCTCCACCAGGCCCCCACCCATGTCTCCCACCACCCCCACCCCCCGAGTCACCAGGGGCAGCCTCCACCAGGCCCCCACCCATGTCTCCCACCACCCCCACCCCCCAGCAGTGCAGGGGCACCCACCACCAGGCCCCCACCCATGTCTCCCAGCACCCCCACCCCCCAGCCACCAGGGGCAGCCACCACCAGGCCCCCACCCATGTCTCCCACCACCCCCACCCCCCAGCCACCAGGGGCAGCCTCCACCAGGCCCCCACCCATGTCTCCCACCACCCCCACCCCCCAGTCACCAGGGGCAGCCTCCACCAGGCCCCCACCCATGTCTCCCACCACCCCCACCCCCCAGTCACCAGGGGCAGCCTCAACCAGGCCCCCACCCATGTCTCCCACCACCCCCACCCCCCAGCAGTGCAGGGGCACCCACCACCAGGCCCCCACCCATGTCTCCCAGCATCCCCACCCCCCAGCAACCAGGGGCAGCCTCCACCAGGCCGCCACCCATGTCTCCCACCACCCCCACCCCCCAGCCTCCAGGGGCAGCCTCCACCAGGCCCCCACCTGTCTCCCACCACCCCCACCCCCCAGTCACCAGGGGCAGCCTCCACCAGGCCCCCACCCATGTCTCCCACCGCCCCCACCCCCCAGCCACCAGGGGCAGCCTCCACCAGGCCCCCACCCATGTCTCCTAGCACCCCCACCCCCCAGCACTGTGGGGCACCTGCCAGCAGGCCCCCACCTATGTCCAACTCATGTTCCCCACCACCCCCACCCCCCAGCACCGTGAGGCACCTGCCAGCAGGCCCCCACCCATGTCCAACTCATGTTCCCCACCACCCCCACCCCCCAGCACTGTGGGGCACCTGCCAGCAGGCCCCCACCCATGTCCAACGCATGTCCCCCACCACCCCCACCCCCCAGCACTGTGGGGCACCTGCCAGCAGGCCCCACCCATGTCCAACACATGTTCCTCACCACCCCCACCCCCCAGCACTGTGGGGCACCTGCCAGCAGGCCCCCACCCATGTCCAACTCATGTTCCCCAGCCAACATGTCATCACAATCTAGATCCCTGGTCCCTATGGTCAGCCTCCAAATGCAAAACACCCACTCGAGTATTGCATCCACCCACTCATAATTTGCAATTACATCACAGAACACCAATTGCAAGTTCCGAAACAAACACATTTCCCTCACATACACCCAATGGGTGTCAGTGAATCTCAAAACACATATCATGAAATGCATGAAACAAATGAGATACCACACATCGAAGTTCACCAAAAAAAATATGTATTAAAGGAAACATAAATAGAATAAAAAATGAAGAAACAGAAACGTGAATGTACAAAAATTAAAAGAAGCATGTCCGTTAAAAAAAGCAAAACCAAAAATAAAATTCCAAAGTAATGTTGTACAAAGTCAATGTCCACAAACAAAATCCAATGTGAAATAAAAAAGAAAGCCATTGCTCCATGGTTAAAAAGTGAAAAAAAAATACTATCCAACTGTGAACTATGTACATGGGAACAAGCCAGGGTCCATTATCCCAACAAAAGAAAGGAAACCTATCTAACTACAATAACTAATAAAATAAACTATATACAAAAATGTGGCCAATGTCCGAAAGGTCCAAATAAAATAAAAACAAAAATGAAACCTAACACTACCTACATAACTATGTACAAGGGCAGCGGGCTAGTTTCACGGCTCACTTGTGGATGTCCCGGGCCAGGGTATCATCGAACTCCTCCTCAATGTCCCGGAGGCGGTCCTCCTCCATGGCCCCGAGGGTCCGCAGGGCCGTCGACGTCTCCACCTCCAAACCCCTGCGGATTGCCTCGAGGCACTCGGCCCGCCTCAGGGCCCTCCGCATGGAGTTCTCCGCCCTGACCATTGTGAGCCGTGCCTCTTCCGCCCGCTGCCGCTCCGCATCTATGGCGTGGCCCAACCGCTGCCACACGGAAGACACTCTCTGTCCTGGGTCCTCCTGCCCTCCGGCCGATGCCTGCCCCTCCGATGTTGAAGGCCCCGAGCCTTCATGGCTCCCACCACGTTGCTGCTGTGCCTCTGCCCGTGCACTGCCTCCTGCTGCATGCACATCCTCTGCCGGCTGGGGTGCAGTCGTTGATGTGGCCACCCCTGCTGGACGTCTGACTCCCGACTGTGGCAGGGATGCCTCCTCCACCAGCCTGGCCGCACCGTCAGAGGCAGCTCCACAGGGCACCCAGGTGACTGATGGGTGGGAAGATGGCACAGAGGACGACTGGCGCGTAGGGGGTCCAGTTGAGGAGGGGGTCGGAGCAAGCCCCATCAGACGGAGGAATCCGGCCTCGGTGACCTGTCCCAGCAGGCTGACGTGGTCAACGAGCCATTCGAGATGACTTGCAGTCTCTTCATGAAAAGACTGCAGGTCACCTCGCATGGCCCGTTGACACAACGCCACACCAGCCAGGACAGGCTCAACCCGGACCTGGATAGCCACGTCCGCAGGCAGAGGAAGGCCAGTTGACGTGAGCTCATCCCCTGCCTGAAAACGGGTCTGGACGTAGGCATCCCTGCTGGTGCAAGATGATGCAGGGACAGGATCAGGGACAGGATTGCACACAGGCACCTCCGCGGCGGCCTGTGCTGCCTCCTGTCCCTGGTCCTGCACTGTACCACTAGCACCAGTGGGATCCCCACCTCCAGACCCCGTCTCTGGTGCTTGCACAGCCTCCTCCTTCACCAAATCCCCCACCAACCTGGATGACTCCGTGCCATCTTCCCCTGTTGGGCCCTGTGGGGTCCCAGCTGCCCCTTCTGCTGCCGAGGAGTCCAACTCCAACCCCGCCTCTTGGACCTCCCCCCGGCAGCTGCGGCCTGGGACGCGGCACCGGACTCCTCACTCCCCGACGAGATGACAACATGGGAGGGGAGCCGGGCCTTGCGTCTCCGGCTGGCGGTGGGATCCCCGCCGCTGTGCTCCACAGCACCTTCTCCGCCCTCTTCATCAGTTGACGCTGCAGACAGGGAGAAACAAAACACAGGCATCAGGGCACTGTACAATGGACACATACACACATGACAGTTGTACCTGAGTGGCATTGGCAAACCTCAGACATGTCATCACAATCCCCAATACACATGTCATTACAACTCGCACACATGAGCCATACCACGGCCATATCGCAACTGCCACCACCATCCATACACATACAACAGCATGAGCAGCCAAAGGTGAGCCAGACATGACATGCAACACAGGAAGTGCACCACACATGTACACACACCACCACACTTGCATGCATGTGTACACCTCTGCCAAGTGTCGCAGTGTTCAGACGGGCATCCATGTCACATCTGCCAATCAGGCTTCCACATACCGCTGTCACATGCATCCATGTTGCATCACTGTTGCACCCTTGTCAAATACACACACATGCACATGTACACAGTGCTGATACATGCAGCCAAAAACAACATACATGCGTGACATCACGGACATGTCTACTTACATACACATTCATCCAAACATGTGTGCCCACACAACTGCATTTGGCATGCAAGCCTACACACACAAGCACCATCCATGTCTCACACATTACAGCCCTCGCATGTGTCAGCCCCACGGCCCTGTACACCCCCACCCATACTCGACCCCATACAAACAGATGTGCAACCTGCACACTACTGAATAATCACCACACGCACTGCTCACAATCAGGATGCATGTACACTCACCGCTCGACTCCAGACGGGTCTGCTTCTCAAGGACCTGGACGTGGAGCGCTGGGGATATGCGTTCCAGGACCCTCATCTGTTCTTCCGACAAGAGGCCCCGGCGCCCCTTGGCATCCGCTGCCTTCAAGAGGCGCCGGGCCTTGTTCAGGGTCCTGGACCTGAAGTCCTCCCAGCGCTTCTTGACATGTTGTAAGTCGCGGACTGCCACCCCCTCCGCGTTGATGGCAGTCACGATGTCAGTCCAGATCCGAGTCCGTCCTTCCTTGTCGGCGCGGGAACTTCCAAAGAGGGCATCATACTGCCCCAGGACTTGCTCCACCAGGACACCAACTTCGGTGGCACTGAAGCTGGTGCCCCTCTGCCTCTCTGGCCGGGGGCTGTCAGTAGTCCCAGATGGTGTTTGCCCCGACATGACAACCCCAGAGGCAGGAGTGGGTGGGCAACTGGGTCCTGGGGCTGGGCTGTGGAGCGATGGAATCCCAGTCGCGAGTCTTCGGTTCCAGCAAGGGTGGTCACAGCAACAGCACCCCTGGCTGATGTGCAGGCAGCAAATGGCAGGGCACGTGGGCAGCAGGCAGTCAGGCAGCAGCAGATGGCAGGTGGGAGCGTGCTCGGGGCTCTGGGGGGCAGTAGTTCGGCCTTCTGGGCAGGAGGATGGTCTTCTGTGTGCTTACGCGTGGCCAGCTTGATACGGAGTGATTTGGCACGTGAAAAATCTGCACGTTAGCGTGTAATTCGAGGAAAGGCCCTTAGCGCGTATGCACGGCAGCACGCATATGCGATTTCATTGAACCAAAGGCCCTTAGCACGTGAGCGCGTCTGTGACGTGACGCGCGCATGTGTTTCCCTCATTGCACGTGATGACAGAACACACGTGGCTTTCAACCAATCACGTGTGAAAGTTCCCGGCACCCCGGAACACACGTACCCAGGCTAATCGCGTGTGGAACTTCCCACGCACCCCGAAACACACGTACCCAGGCCAGTTGCGTGTACGCTCACTCCCCTCCGATCACACGCGATGACGCTCGGACCGTAACCGAAAACGGGAAACCCGCGCACGGCAAAAGACGTGCACAGGCGTCAACGCGTCCGCCCACATGAAGGCAGGCAGAGCCGTCCCCGCGCACAGCATAAAAGTGTGCGCAAACAACAAACGCGTATATACAGCTACGATGAATGCCCCATTTGTCGCTGCACTGATCGTGGGACACCGCAGGAGGAGGAGAATAGCCACGGCACGCATTTTCGCACCACGGACAAGCCTTTTTGGGACGCCTGACGACCAGGTCTATGGCAGGTATAGGTTTCCACCCCATGTCATCCTAGACCTGGTCAGGGAGTGGGAAGATGACCTCACATCCCCCACACTTTGCTCCCAAGCATTGAGCCCCTTGGAGAAGCTGCTCAATGTCCTGCATTTTTTGGCCACTGGGTCATTTCAGCGGACCACTGCCATAGTGGGGGGGGTCTCGCAGGCCACGCAGTCACGCTGCCTACACCAGGTACTGGCAATCATGACAGCGCGCCCCTCAGTCCGCAGGCACATATACATGCCCAGAACACCCGCAGAAAGGCAGGCCGTTGTCCTGGATTTTTTCAGGGTGGCACACTTCCCCAAAGTGCTCGGTGCCATAGATGCCACCCATGTGGCCCTACGTCCACCTAGGGCCATTGAGCACATCTACCGAAACCGCAAGCACTGGCATTCCATCAATGTACAGGTGGTATGTGATGCAAAGGGAATCATCACCTCTGTCTATGCAAACTACCCTGGCTCCACCCATGACAGTTTCATATACAGAATGTCCGCCCTGAGCCGGGCCCTGGAAGCTGGGCGGCATGGCGACACATGGCTCCTAGGTCAGTACAAATGCCCTTGCACATGCATGCAAGTCACACACAGACAAATATCCAAACCCTAATAATCTCAACTATTATCACCTCCCCAGGGGACAGTGCCTACCCTCTGAGCAACCACATGATGACACCAATCCGGAACCCCACCACACCACCCCAGGTAAGATACAACGCCGCCCATATTGCAACCAGGGGCATAGTGGAGCGTACATTCGGAGTGCTCAAGTCACGTTTCCGCTCCCTTGACCGCTCTGGTGGGCAACTACTCTATGCACCACCAGTAGTGTGCAGGATCATTGTGGCAGCATGTGTCCTGCACAATGTTGCAACACGGCAGGGCGTCCCGGTGGACATGGTGGTGCCCCCACATCCCGAACCACAGGCACAGGCGCTGCCCATGGGAGGGGACAGGGCATGTGGCGAGGAAGCCCGGACCCAGCTTGTGGCCACATTTTTCACCTAAACTCCCACCCCTGCGGAGTGCACACAGGCCTGGCACATACCAGGTGACAATCGATGATGACAAAGAGACAGTCAACTGTCACAACCCTACCACCCTGAGATAGTTGCCATGGAAGTGCCACATCGTCTGCATCCCTAGCTACTTCAACACAAGCTATCCTGTGTGACCAAAAGGCATACATATCACATATGACATGATATGGGCCATACACAAGTATTCCAAGGCGCAATGAGGCAGGGAGGGGGGAACAAGGGAACACAGAGAACGGTACTACTAGGCCAGGTGTCATTGAGATCGTGCAAGTGCAGGGGTAGGGGGAATGGGAAAAGTGCAAGGGGAAGGGTGGGGGGGAGTCCAGTACAGGGGAAGTAGCCCAGAAAAATAATACATAGGTCGCCTGGTGGCAACTACAAAGGTAAGTGCAGACAAGTGCTGGGAAGGGAGGGCTGTAGGGATAGAGAGACAGTACTGCAGTGCAGGGGTTGCCAGGGAGGCAGTGCAAGTGGAGAGTGGCTGGGCCAGTGACCGAGGTCAGTGAGAGTGGCCCAGTTGCAGCTCCTGTGCAGTTCCAGTGGAGAATTCTGCAAGGGAGAGGCAGACAGTAAGCAGAAGCTAAGAGGAAGGTCTTGAGGTGCTTCCAGAACTGGAGATGGTTCCCCTCAAGTTCAAGTCAGGCCGGAAGTCTGTTCCAGGGGGAGGGCCCTGCTGCGGAGAGAAATCTACCCCCAGCTAGTTGCTCTGAGAAGCGGATCACCCGGACATGCAAGGTGTGCATCACACACACCTGCAAAACAGGCCATGGCCATCACTGTCATGTCACTCAAACCCTCCCAAACATCAACATGACATGGCAAGCAATACCCATACACCAATGCAGTAACGATAAGGTACACATTGCCATGTCCTAAATGTACAGTGGCATCGGACACTGCTGCCTGACCCGGAATCAGATGAAATGACAGATCAACAAAATCTCCCACCCAAAATAAGTCATTTCCAAATGCATTACAACAGTCGTAGACGTAACATCACAATGAATGCCTGTCTACATGCACATTATGCATTGCAAAATCAACACTGCAGCTCATGTGTGCAGTGTCCTACTCCTGCATCACACTGCTCAGCGCACAGCACAGTGAACAGCCGTTGTGTGTGATGCACACCCTGAGCATCACATCTAAGTGACAGACCACTTCAAACATCAAATTAGGCATGTACTGGATCCATGATCGGTCACAGAACATGTGCTGCCGGGACACAGTGGGCACCAGAAGGCAAACAGTGTACACGTGGATATGCAAGGGTGGGAGTACATGTAGTGCATCAGAGTGCACGTGTGTGGTTCTGCAAGGACATGCACTCCACATATGCATGTGCACTCAAGTGACCATCAGTGTTTCCTACACATCACATGTGAACATCCACCATGTGTACACCCCAGCATGTCAAACCACAACTATCCCCTCGCACCTGAAAGGAAAACACAACACATGAACAGGCATTGATCAGCAGGACACAACATGTACATAGGATACCACCATTACTATGTTGGAGTTCCCATCACAATGCAGGGCAAGGCAACTATCAACAACGACCCCCCCCTCCGTCACAAATGACCATGACCCACTGAACAACTGCACCTGGGTCATGGAGCCTCCAAACCTCAATTCCACCTGGCCACAGGATCACCTTTACCCTTCGTCACCATCTCCCACCTTGTGTGTAAAAAGATGCCTGAACCCTCAGAATCCACACTCATTTCCAAAATCACATAATCCAAGGCATTAAAACGAACCCGAACACCCTCCAGTAGATGGCTTGACGTAGCAGTACTTCACAAAGGCCAAGTACTACCACAATGATGCAACAACCAAGGTAGCACAGCAAAACAATGTCACGACAGGATGTGAGACATGTGTGGTACATGACATAGGATGATGCACCATGAATGGATGTGTACTGTCACAGGTCCCCTGTACAGGCACGGGAGTGACACGAAACAACCACCCCCACCATGTCCCGGGTGCCTGCAAGGTCAAACTCACACAGGCCCCTGAGACCCTGGTGGGGAATGAGGTTCAGGGATATGCAGTCGGGACAGGTGTTGACACACTGGATGACTGGAATGAGTGGCAGGAAAGGGGAGGAGGAATGACACATGAAACTAGGGAATGCACGAAAATTTACAACCTGCATGAACACATACACAATCCAAACAAACTTGGACATCATTGTCATGGCCTTCTGTAGTCCAGGCTCAGGAGTGGTACGAACCAACCACCCCCTCTAGGGTTTTGGCGCCTGCAAGTTCGGGGCTTACACAGGCGTCCGCAACCCCAGTGGGGAAAGAGTGTCAGGGAACGTTGCTTGGATAGGCACGGTAAGCAGGAACACCGGGTAGAGGGTACAGGTTTCAAAATTGCATAGGATCACGGGTGATTAGGGAGAAAAAAACATACCAAATTGAACCACACAGACATCCATGCATCAGTACACTCCCCAGAAAGCCTATGCAGAGCAGTTCGTAAGAAAAACAAGACACTTAGCTCTGGTTTTGAGTGCTGGCCTCCTGCCTGCGCACTCTCAGGTCCGGTTACAGGAGCACTGCAATGCTGCAAAGAGAGCCACAGTCAACAACCTGTACGTGCCAATTACACAAAAACACAACACCAAACATGCCCCATAGCAACAAACTACTCTACAAACAGACAATCTGTGGTTGATGCTTCGTACCCATATATAACATCACCCCTGTGACGGGTCATACACAGTCAATGCAGTAAGGCAGCCGCTGGTGGGTGCGTGGCAAATGGAACACCAATGTGTCACAATTCACACAACATGCAATGTTCCCTGGGTAAGCAGACAGACCCATATAGCAAGCCATGACTACAGAGCAAGTTGCGTACCACCATGACCGGAACAAAGTTGGCAGTGCATTTATCATGAAGTACGTGGAAAAGACATGCACTGCACCCGAGTATGTCCCTTGCTGTATGTCCCTGTGTGCTGCCTGCCCCTTTCCATGTCTCGGAAGGCTACATGGTTGATACAAGTGCCTCAATGGACCTTGGTGTACCGGAGGGTATGTGCCACTGCCCCTGCATGTGTCCCAGACAACCCTACTATCAACAGCCATCAGTCCACAAACACATCTGAGCTGCATTGTGTGCTTCAACACCAATATTCGTCTAAGCTCACCCTCAGTGCTGTGACTAAGCCTGCATGTGCAACTCGCCTGGTGCAAGCTTTGCTGTGTCGTGGCCCCCCTGTGATGCTCACCTTGCCTGGAGTTCCTTGGAACATGTCAGCAGTTCTAGGATGTGGGTCTGCAATTACTGTGCCTCTGCTTGTGCACACATGTGCATGTGGGCACCAACAAACGGGTCCAGAATTCCGTCGCCCAATGGGCCATGTCTGCTGGCAAAGGTGCTCTGGAGGCTCATCCCCCTGCAGAAAGGGCATGAAACACATGATTAATGCTTCAAAGTCATCTGTGTGTGTCTCATCAGGCATCTCATTACTTGACCATGTCAGAGAGTCACATCACAAATCACACCATCAGTCCGTCTTTCACCTCCAAAGTGTGGAACACTATCTACAGCATGAATTGCAACAAGCACATGTACAGGAAAGATATGAAACATACTACACAATGCATAGCAATCAATGTCCACATTAATCATGACACACCCCATCTAGCAAAAGCTGAACAGTGGACAATGACACCTAAATCATCCCCACTAGGGGTGTCAACACAAGTCACACAGCACCAGACATGCCACAGATATGACAGTCCAAAGCCCTTGTGTAAAATGCTGTAACACCGAACCATCCTTGCGAGCCCATGGATAAGGGAGGCAGGAGTGGCATATGTGAGTCAAGGACCCCAAGCAGCAAACACATACACAAGACAACCATGAAGGGCCCAGCTGGAACAGACAGTGGATGCCTTCAAAAGCCACAAAGCACCGCACCGTCACATGAAAGCACAATAGATTAGCAATTTTAAACTAAATCAACTATTAACTAATTACACTAACTATGGAAAACCTACATTACCTATTTAAACTAACTATCAAACAGAAACTTAACTAACTAAACTAAAAGAAAAATCAAAAATGGCCACATACGACCCGAGGGGGAGGGGAGGCACCCAGGAGGGGGGAGGTACAGGGTGCTGCTCAACATCCACATGCGATGATGCTGAGCCAAAAAGAAAATCCTCCATGGGCTCAACGCCTGCACAGCACGACCTATGTGGGGGATAGATGGTCGCCCGAGTCTGGCTCATCCTGGAAAGGAGGACGTGGCACAGTAGCCTGGCCACGCCTAGCAGCAGCTTGCCCCTCGTCGGCAGCAAGTCTGCCGGATGGGTGAGCCTGGTTCTGTGTGGCGATGTGACGTAGGTCTGCATGCAGAACCTCACGTGATACACGTGCTTCCTCTTGCAAGGTAGCACGTGTAACACGGAGTTCCTCCTGCAAGGCCTGGCTGGACAACCGCTGCACCTCCCGGCAAGCCTGTAGCTCAGCCGAGATGGTACGCTCAAGCTGTGCAAACCTCTCCTCTGCCTGCTGCCTCTGGGACATCATAAGGACACCCAGAGTGGATCTGAGGGAAGCATACTCCTCCCTCAGGGCATCCATGTGCGCCTCTGCGTGAGCAGCAATTGCTTGACGCAGAGACGACATTTCAGCCTGGCGTGCCCTGTCTGAGGCCGCCATGCCCAGCCTGAGCGAGCGGGCCGTGGACCGTGCCGCCTGCTGCTGGAGAAGCACCTGCCTAGCAGTGGGGAGCACAGATCGGGCCACACGCTCCATGCTCTCAGCGATGTTCTAGATTGCTGCCCCCTGCCGTTCGGAATTGGCAGTCATGTCTTGCTCCCACTCAGTATACAGCGGTTGCGCGCGGCGACCGCGTTGCCGGGCTTGACCCCTGCGGGACCCAAGGACTGGGGGTCCTCGCTGTGTTGGCACCGCCTGCGGCTGCACGACTACTTGCCCCCGTCGACGTGATGTCCCAGGCACATCAGTGACTGGTGTGGAGGGTGACCCTGCGTCCCGATCCACCACGGGCGCAGGAACCAAGACTGTCTGATCCCTCAGTGCAGGTGTCGCAGACAGAGGAGTGTCCACATCAGAATCACTCACCCCTGACACATGGACTTGATGCTCATCCAACTCAACATGGATGTCAGAGTCGTCATCAAGGCTGGACTCATAGGCAGCCAGAGACAAGATGGACTGCAGCACTTGGGGGTTTTCGTGGCCTACCACCCCACGACCCCCACTAGTGCTGGGTTGATGTGGTGTTACCAACCCTGTGTCTGGCATGACAACACCATCCTCTGCCTCCATTGCGTCATCACCTGAAAAATAGAGAGAAAAAGGTCAATACACATGTCAGAAGCACACGACACACACACACACCGACAGCAAAGGCATCCGGCAGACATGTGACACACAACATATGACCTGGCATGCATGCTGGGTATACTTTGAATAGCTTCTGTGATCAGACCTGTTGAAAGGTGGCAGTTTCCATGGAAGTGGGTCTATGCAGTGCAGAAAATGTGTACGCCACTCACTACCTACATGTACAAGCTCTACATGATGTGTGCCAGGAAATGTGAAGGCAGTGCAATGTCAAATTCAGACATCACGTGCATTGTGCGTTCAATGTGTACCATGTCTAGAAGCCAAGCACCCCTCCACCCCAGTACCAAAGCAGGGATGCCTAGCATGGTATCAAAAGGCTGACCATACACCTGTGTATTGACTGGCAGTGTTGACTGGCATCAACAGCTTAATGTGATTCAAATTACAACACTGCAAATGATGCTGGGACAGTGGGCAGGACACATGATGGAAACTCCGGAGGCCGCCCACGCGTGAAGAAGACACAACAAGAGTTGGACAGAGTCATTGGCCATTGAACAGGCTGAGGCCTGTGAGCCACACAGATTGTCAGAGCCTAAACATGTGTGCAACGTAGGACTGAGCCACAGTTGACATGGGAAGGCTGATGAGATGGCAGGCAATGTATGTAACCAAGGACTTATATTACAGTGATCATCCAGTCAAGGACACATAGGGGCATGCATGCAATGCACATGGAGCATGAATGGGCACTCATGTCCCTGCGGGACATCAGACCCATGCACAGTACAAGTGAGATACCCTGCATCGAGTACTAAGGCTGTACCACAAGGCATATGTCTGGCAGATTCTACGCTGGAAGTTAGCATCTACATAGGACACATGAACAAGAAAGTACACATTGGCAAGATTGAAGCAGACCAGTGCAAAGGTGGAACTGGGGTGCAGAGTGGCGGAGGAGGGGCAAGGGAGCATGCCTACATGGAGTCCCGCATGCAGGCAGAGGAGACATGCATGACGGTAGCATTTCATTACTTACACATCAGAACCATGTACACGTCACATGTAGCAGCAATCATGCACAACACATCCCACAAGTGAAACACACACGACCTCAACAAACACGCATCAGCACTCACTGGACTGGGCATCAAAGTCCAGCTTCTCTCCCACTCCTTCGACCAATTCAGGTGGTATGAACTCCGCAACGAGAGCCTCATGCAGAGTGAGTTCTTCCTCCTCTGGTGCAGGCCCACCGCCAGTCACCAGAGTCAAGTTGTAATTTGAGGCACGCTTGGCCTTAGTGCTGCGCTTGATGTCATTCCAACGCTTTTCGCACTCCTGCGCCGTGCGCACCTCATGGCCGAATGAACTGACATGTTCCGCAACATGCTTCCAGTGGGTGTCACGTTGGGCAGCCGTAGTCTGACTATTGGCACCCACTAGCATGTCACGGCTGTGGCCCCGCACGTAGTCCACGAGGAAGTCCAGTTCCTGCTTACAGAAAGGCTTCTTCCTCGACGTGCAGGAGGTCGTGGCTGTGTGTGGGGTCCCAGCCTGTGCTGCAGGTGCAACCTTCCTCCTCTTGGACTGTGGCGAAGACCCTGGCTGGCTAATGCCGCCCTGACCAGTATGGCCAGTGGGTTCGGTGGATTGAGCCAAGGGAGTGGCAGGTGGAGGGATGACCAAAGGCCTGACTTGTGTCAGTGGCAGCTGGGTGCCCACTAATGGACCCTGCGCAGCAACATCAGCTGTGGCAGGGTCATTGACCGCAACGGTCCTGGTTGGCAGACTCACAACCGGGGTGCTGTTGGGTGCATCTGCCCCTGCACTTGCCAACACCCGGCTGTTCGGGGCAGCAGATGACATGACTGCCCCAGGGACACGTGTCTTGGTCTGAGCAGCCCGGCCTGCCCCTATGGTTTCCCCCCTGGCCTGTTGGAGATCTACCAAGGGCTCTTCAAGTGCCAACGCAGCCTGCGCTGGCAGACCCTGAGCCTGGGTGGCGGTGTCCACAGCTGCACCTGCAGCTACCACTACCCTTGGGCCCGTGGCAGTCGATGGAACAGACTGCCGGGTCATATGGGTGCCCGTGCCAGATGCAGGAGCTGCATCCCCCGGAACCACAGGGGGTGGTGGCATGGCTGCACCGACACATGGCACAACATTGTGCTCAAGTGGCGCACCCCTGCCTCTTCCCCCTCTGTGGCTGCCCTGGACACCCTGGAGTCCCCCTACTCCCTGGTCACCACGGCCACGTCCCCGACCACGCCCGCCACGAGGAGTACGCCCAGCTGAGGCGCCCCTCACCTTTGGTGGCCTCCCAACCATGGCACAGATGTAGTAGTGCTGGCACAGATGGAGTGGTGCCAATGGGAGGTGTACACCACAATTGACCTGGGCAATTGGGGTGAAGGGGGTGGGAAGCAAGATGTTAACAGCCCCCCTGCACCTGCAAGGCTGTATGTGACCCCGGTGATGTGGTGACGGGTCACGCAACGCTCAGGCACCCCAAAACTGCAGTAAAACCGTGCACGCAACCCTGCAGCCTACGTGCGTGGATTCAACCTCCTGCAGTACGCGGTGGCACCCAGTAACACGAATAACGCGTACGCGTGGGACACGCAGGCTACTATGACATCGAAAATGGGTGCGATACACAGGGGCACCCGCAGTGGGAAAAAGAGCATGTGCGACTCACCGTCTGACTAGCGCGATGCAGAAAAACACGCGTAGCCAATACCCCCGCCAAAAGAAGAGATACGTCCTTGATAGCTGTGAAGTTGTGATGGCGTGCGAAACAACAGGAAGCAGCAACACACGTCGGTCTCCACGAAAGGCACGTACAGCGAACTGCTGGGCCCGCTCACCTTTAACCCGTGCTGAGGGAAACGCACGCACACGTCACGTCACTTACGCGCATGGGCCCTTTCCTCGTATTACATGCGGACGTGCAGTTTTTCACGCGTGCTTACGCGCATGGTCCCTTTCCTCGTATTACACGCGGACGTGCAGTTTCCACGCGCGCTTACGCGCATGGGCCCTTTCCTCGTATTACACGCGGACGTGCAGTTTCCACGCGCGCTTACGCGCATGGGCCCTTTCCTCGTATTACACGCGGACGTGCAGTTTTTCACGCGCGCTGTAATGCCCATGCACATCTGTACGTGTCACGTCACAGGGGCGCTTGCGCTTGAGGGGCCTTCTGTCCAATGAAAATGCATATGCGTGCAGACGCGCTTACGCGCTAAGGGCCTTTCCTCGAATTACACGCTGATGTGCAGATTTTTCACGTGCCAAATCACTCCGTATCAAGCTGGCCACGCGTAAGCACACGGAAGACCACGCTCCTGCCCAGAAGGCTGAACTACTGCCCCCCAGAGACACGAGCACGCTCCCACCTGCCATCTGCTGCTGCCTGACTGCCTGCTGCCCACGTGCCCTGCCATTTGCTGCCTGCACATCAGCCAGGGGTGCTGTTGCAGTGACCACCCCTGCTGGAACCGAAGACTCCCGACTGGGATTCCATCGCTCCACAGCCCAGCCCCAGGACCCAGTTGCCCACCCACTCCTGCCTCTGGGGTTGTCATGTCGGGGCAAACATCATCTGGGACCACTGACAACCCCCGGCCAGAGAGGCAGAGGGGCACCAGCTTCAGTGCCTCCGAAGTTGGTGTCCTGGTGGAGCAAGTCCTGGGGCAGTATGATGCCCGTTCGGAAGTTCCCGCGCCGACAAGGAAGGACAGACTCGGATCTGGACTGACATCGTGACTGCCATCAACGCGGAGGGGGTGGCAGTCCGCAACTTACAACATGTCAAGAAGCGCTGGGAGGACTTCAGGTCCAGGACCCTGAACAAGGCCCGGCGCCTCTTGAATGCAGCGGATGCCAAGGGGCGCCGGGGCCACTTGTCGGAAGAACAGATGAGGGTCCTGGAACGCATATCCCCAGCGCTCCACGTCCAGGTCCTTGAGAAGCAGACCCGCCTGGAGTCGAGCGGTGAGTGTACATGCATCCTGATTGTGAGCAGTGCGTGTGGTGATTATTCAGTAGTGTGCAGGTTGCACATCTGTTTGTATGGGGTCGAGTATGGGTGGGGGTGTACAGGGCCATGGGGCTGACACATGCGAGGTCTGTAATGTGTGAGACATGGATGGTGCTTGTGTGTGTAGGCTTGCATGCCAAATTCAGTTGTGTGGGCACACATGTTTGGATGAATGTGTATGTAAGTAGACATGTCCATGATGTCACGCATGTATGTTGTTTTTGGCTGCATGTATCAGCATTGTGTACATGTGCATGTGTGTGTATTTGACAAGGGTGCAACAGTGATGCAACATGGATGCATGTGACAGCGGTATGTGGAAGCCTGATTGGCAGATGTGACATGGATGCCCGTCTGAACACTGCGACACTTGGCAGAGGTGTACACATGCATGCACGTGTGGTGGTGTGTGTACATGTGTGGTGCACTTCCTGTTTTGCATGTGATGTCTGGCTCACCTTTGGCTGCTCATGCTGTTGTATGTGTATGGATGGTGGTGGAAGTTGCGATATGGCTGTGGTATGGCTCATGTGTGCGAGTTGTGATGACATGTGTGTTGGGGATTGTGATGACATGTCTGAGGTTTGCCAATGCCACTCATGTACAACTGTCATGTGTGTATGTGTCCATTGTACAGTGCCCTGATGCCTGTGTTTTGTTTCTCCCTGTCTGCAGCGTCAACTGATGAAGAGGGCGGAGAAGGTGATGTGGAGCACAGCGGCGGGGATCCCACCGCCAGCCGGAGACGCAAGGCCCGGCTCCCCTCCCATGTTGTCATCTCGTCGGGGAGTGAGGAGTCCGGTGCCGCGTCCCAGGCCGCAGCTGCCGGGGGGAGGTCCAAGAGGCGGAGGTTGGAGTTTGACTCCTCGGCAGCAGAAGGGGCAGCTGGGACCCCACAGGGCCCAACAGGGGAAGATGGCACGGAGTCATCCAGGTTGGTGGGGGGTTTGGTGGAGGAGGAGGCCGTGCAAGCTCCAGAGACGGGGTCTGGAGGTGGGGATCCCACTGGTGCTAGTGGTGCAGTGCAGAACCAGGGACAGGAGGCAGCACAGGCCGCCGCGGAGGTGTCTGTGTGCAATCCTGTCCCTGATCCTGTCCCTGCATCATCTTGCACCAGCAGGGATGCCTACGTCCAGACCCGTTTTCAGGCAGGGGATGAGCTCACGTCAACTGGCCTTCCTCTGCCTGCAGACGTGGCTATCCAGGTCCGGGTTGAGCCTGTCCTGGCTGGTGTGGCGATGCGTCAACGGGCCATGCGAGGTGACCTGCAGTCTTTTCATGAAGAGACTGCACGTCACCTCGAATGGCTCGTTGACCACGTCAGCCTGCTGGGACAGGTCACCCAGGCCAGATTCCTCCGTCTGATGGGGCTTGCTCTGACCCCCTCCTCAATTGGACCCCCTACGTGCCAGTCGTCCTCTGTGCCATCTTCCCACCCATCAGTCACCTGGGTGCCCTGTGGAGCTGCCTCTGACGGTGCGGCCAGGCTGGTGGAGGAGGCATCCCTGCCACAGTCGGGAGTCGGACGTCCAGCAGGGGTGGCCACATTTACGACTGCACCCCAGCCGACGGAGGATGTGCAGGCAGCAGGAGGCAGTGCACGGGCAGGGGCACAGCAGCAGCAGCAACGTGGTGGGAGCCATGAAGGCTCGGGGCCTTCAACATCGGAGGGGCAGGCATCGGTCGGAGGGCAGGAGGACCCAGGACAGAGAGTCTCTTCCGTGTGGCAGCGGTTGGGCCACGCCATAGATGCGGAGCGGCAGCGGGCGAAAGAGGCACGGCTCACAATGGTCTGGGCGTAGAACTCCATGCGGAGGGCCCTGAGGCGGGCCGAGTGCCTCGAGGCAATCCGCAGGGGTTTGGAGGTGGAGACATCGACGGCCCTGCGGACCCTCGGGGCCATGGAGGAGGACCGCCTCCGGGACATTGAGGAGGAGTTCGATGATTTCATTTTTGTTTTTATTTTATTTGGACCTTTTGGACATTGGCCACATTTTTGTATATAGTTTATTTTATTAGTTAGTGTAGTTAGATACGTTTCCTTTATTTTGTTGGGATAATGGACCCTGGCTTGTTCCCATGAACATAGTTCACAGTTGGCTTGTATTTTTTTCACTTTTTAACCATGGAGCAATGGCTTTCTTTTTTATTTCCCATTGGATTTTGTTTTGTGGACATTGACTTTGTACAACATTACTTTGGAATTTTATTTTTGGTTTTGCTTTTTTTAACGGACATGCTTCTTTTCATTTTTGTACATTCACGTTTCTGTTCATTTTTTATTCTATTTATGTTTCCTTTAATACATATTTTTTGGTGAACTTCAATGTGTGGTATCTCATTGGTTTCATGCATTTCATGATATGTGTTTTGAGATTCACTGACACCCATTGGGTGTATGTGAGGGGAATGTGTTTGTTTCGGAACTTGCAATTGGTGTTCTGTGATGTAATTGCAAATTATGAGTGGGTGGATGCAATACTCGGGTGGGTGTTTTGCATTTGGAGGCTGGCCATAGGGACCAGGGATCTAGATTGTGATGACATGTTGGCTGGGGAACATGAGTTGCACATGGGTGGGGGCCTGCTGGCAGGTGCCTCACAGTGATGGGGGGTGGGGGTGTTGGGAGACATGGGTGGGGGCCTGGTGGAGGCTGCCCCTGCACTGCTGGGGTCTGGGGGTGGTGGGTGACATGTGTGGGGGCCTGGTGGTGGGTGCCCCTGCACTGCTGGGGGGTGGGGGTGGTGGGGAACATGAGTTGGACATGGGTGGGGGCCTGCTGGCAGGTGCCCCACAGTGCTGGGGGGTGGGGGTGGTGGGAGACATAGGTGGGGGCCTGGTGGTGGGTGCCCCTGCACTGCTGGGGGGTGGGGGTGGTGGGGAACATGAGTTGGACATGGGCGGGGGCCTGCTGGCAGGTGCCCCACAGTGCTGGGGGGTGGGGGTGGTGGGGAACATGCGTTGGACATGGGTGGGGGCCTGCTGGCAGGTGCCCCACAGTGCTGGGGGGTGGGGGTGGTGGGGAACATGAGTTGGACATGGGTGGAGGCCTGCTGGCAGGTGCCCCACAGTGCTGGGGGGTGGGGGTGGTGGGAGACATGGGTGGGTGCCTGGTGGAGGCTGCCCCTGCACTGCTGGGGGGTGGGGGTGGTGGGAGACATGTGTGGGGGCCTGGTGGTGGGTGCCCCTGCACTGCTGGGGGGTGGGGGTGGTGGGAGACATGGGTGGGGGCCTGGTGCAGGCTGCCCCTGGTGACTGGGGGGGTGGGGGTGGTGTGAGACATGGGTGGGGGCCTGGTGGAGGCTGCCCCTGGTGGCTGGGGGGTGGGGGTGCTAGGAGACATGGGTGGGGGCCTGCTGGCAGGTGCCCCACAGTGCTGGGGGGTGGGGGTGGTGGGGAACATGAGTTGGACATGGGTGGGGGCCTGCTGGCAGGTGCCCCACAGTGCTGGGGGGTGGGGGTGGTGGGAGACATGGGTGGGGGCCTGGTGGAGGCTGCCCCTGCACTGCTGGGGGGTGGGGGTGGTGGGAGACATGTATGGGGGCATGGTGGTGGGTGCCCCTGCACTGCTGGGGGGTGGGGCTGGTGGGAGACATGGGTGGGGGCCTGGTGGAGGCTGCCCCTGGTGACTGGGGGGGTGGGGGTGCTGGGAGACATGGGTGGGGGCCTGGTGGAGACTGCCCCTGGTGGCTGGGGGGGTGGGGGTGCTGGGAGACATGGGTGGGGGCCTGGTGGAGGCTGCCCCTGGTGGCTGGGGGGTGGGGGTGCTGGGAGACATGGGTGGGGGCCTGGTGGTGGGTGCCCCACAGTGCTGGGGGGTGGGGGTGGTGGGGAACATGAGTTGGACATGGGTGGGGGCCTGCTGGCAGGTGCCCCACAGTGCTGGGGGGTGGGGGTGGTGGGGAACATGAGTTGGACATGGGTGGGGGCCTGCTGGCAGGTGCCCCACAGTAGTGGGGGGTGGGGGTGGTGGGAGACATGGCTGGGGGCCTGCTGGCAGGTGCCCCACAGTGCTGGGGGGTGGGGGCGGTGGGGAACATGTGTTGGACATGGGTGGGGGCCTGCTGGCAGGTGCCCCACAGTGCTGGGGGGTGGGGGTGGTGGGAGACATGGGTGGGGGCCTGGTGGTGGGTGCCCCTGCACTGCTGGGGGGTGGGGATGGTGGGGAACATGAGTTGGACATGGGTGGGGGGCCTGCTGGCAGTTGCCCCACAGTGCTGGGGGGTGGGGGTGGTGGGAGACATGGGTGGGGGCCTGGTGGTGGGTGCCCCTGCACTGCTGGGGGGTGGGGGTGGTGGGGAACATGAGTTGGACATGGGTGGGGGCCTGCTGGCAGGTGCCCCACAGTGCTGGGGGGTGGGGGTGGTGGGGAACATGCGTTGGACATGGGTGGGGGCCTGCTGGCAGGTGCCCCACAGTGCTGGGGGGTGGGGGTGGTGGGGAACATGAGTTGGACATGGGTGGAGGCCTGCTGGCAGGTGCCCCACAGTGCTGGGGGGTGGGGGTGGTGGGAGACATGGGTGGGTGCCTGGTGGAGGCTGCCCCTGCACTGCTGGGGGGTGGGGGTGGTGGGAGACATGTGTGGGGGCCTGGTGGTGGGTGCCCCTGCACTGCTGGGGGGTGGGGGTGGTGGGAGACATGGGTGGGGGCCTGGTGCAGGCTGCCCCTGGTGACTGGGGGGGTGGGGGTGGTGTGAGACATGGGTGGGGGCCTGGTGGAGGCTGCCCCTGGTGGCTGGGGGGTGGGGGTGCTAGGAGACATGGGTGGGGGCCTGCTGGCAGGTGCCCCACAGTGCTGGGGGGTGGGGGTGGTGGGGAACATGAGTTGGACATGGGTGGGGGCCTGCTGGCAGGTGCCCCACAGTGCTGGGGGGTGGGGGTGGTGGGAGACATGGGTGGGGGCCTGGTGGAGGCTGCCCCTGCACTGCTGGGGGGTGGGGGTGGTGGGAGACATGTATGGGGGCATGGTGGTGGGTGCCCCTGCACTGCTGGGGGGTGGGGCTGGTGGGAGACATGGGTGGGGGCCTGGTGGAGGCTGCCCCTGGTGACTGGGGGGTGGGGGTGCTGGGAGACATGGGTGGGGCCTGGTGGAGACTGCCCCTGGTGGCTGGGGGTGGGGGTGCTGGGAGACATGGGTGGGGGCCTGGTGGAGGCTGCCCCTGGTGGCTGGGGGGTGGGGGTGCTGGGAGACATGGGTGGGGGCCTGGTGGTGGGTGCCCCACAGTGCTGGGGGGTGGGGGTGGTGGGGAACATGAGTTGGACATGGGTGGGGGCCTGCTGGCAGGTGCCCCACAGTGCTGGGGGGTGGGGGTGGTGGGGAACATGAGTTGGACATGGATGGGGGCCTGCTGGCAGGTGCCCCACAGTGGTGGGGGGTGGGGGTGGTGGGAGACATGGCTGGGGGCCTGCTGGCAGGTGCCCCACAGTGCTGGGGGGTGGGGGTGGTGGGGAACATGAGTTGGACATGGGTGGGGGCCTGCTCGCAGGTGCCCCACAGTGCTGGGGGGTAGGGCTGGTGGGGAACATGAGTTGGACATGGGTGGAGGCCTGCTAGCAGGTGCCCCACAGTGCTGGGGGGTGGGGGTGGTGGGAGACATGGGTGGGGGCCTGGTGGAGGCTGCCCCTGCACTGCTGGGGGGTGGGGGTGGTGGGAGACATGTGTGGGGGCCTGGTGGTGGGTGCCCCTGCACTGCTGGGGGGTGGGGGTGGTGGGAGACATGGGTGGGGGCCTGGTGGAGGCTGCCCCTGGTGACTGGGGGGTGGGGGTGGTGTGAGACATGGGTGGGGGCCTGGTGGAGGCTGCCCCTGGTGGCTGGGGGGTGGGGGTGCTGGGAGACATGGGTGGGGGCCTGCTGGCAGGTGCCCCACAGTGCTGGGGGGTGGGGGTGGTGGGGAACATGAGTTGCACATGGGTGGGGGCCTGCTGGCAGGTGCCCCACAGTGCTGGGGGCTGGGGGTGGTGGGGAACATGAGTTGGACATGGGTGGGGGCCTGCTGGCAGTTGCCCCACAGTGCTGAGGGGTGGGGGTGGTGGGGAACATGGTTTGGACATGGGTGGGGGCCTGCTGGCAGGTGCCCCACAGTGCTGGGGGGTGGGGGTGGTGGGAGACATGGCTGGGGGCCTGCTGGCAGGTGCCCCACAGTGCTGGGGGGTGGGGGTGGTGGGAGACATGGGTGGGGGCCTGGTGGTGGGTGCCCATGCACTGCTGGAGGGTGGGGGTGGTGGGGAACATGAATTGGACATGGGTGGGGGCCTGCTGGCAGGCACCCCACAGTGCTGGCGGGTGGGGGTGGTGGGGAACATGCGTTGGACATGGGTGGGGGCCTGCTGGCAGGTGCCCCACAGTGCTGGGGGGTGGGGGTGGTGGGAGACATGGGTGGGGGCCTGGTGGAGGCTGCCCCTGCACTGCTGGGGGGTGGGGGTGGTGGGAGACATGTGTTGGGGCCTGGTGGTGGGTGCCCCTGCACTGCTGGGGGGTGGGGGTGGTGGGAGACATGGGTGGGGGCCTGGTGGAGGCTGCCCCTGATGACTGGGGGGTGGGGGTGGTGGGAGACATGGGTGGGGGCCTGGTGGAGGCTGCCCTGGTGGCTGGGGGGTGGGGGTGCTGGGAGACATGGGTGGGGGCCTGGTGGTGGGTGCCCCTGCACTGCTGGGGGGTGTGGGTGGTGGGGAACCTGATTTGGACATGGGTGGGGGCCTGGTGGTGGGTGCCCCTGGTGCCTGGGGGTGCAGGGGGACATGCGTTGGTGGGCAGTAGTGCAAGTTGACATGTGGGTTGGCTGGTGGCATGGCCATGGTGGATGGGGTGCCTGCAGGACATGTGCTGGGTAGGCCCCTGTGGTGTGAGCCACCTGCAGGGGCCGTGGAGGGTGTAGAGGGAACACCTGGGAGGACCCACACGTGCAATTCACGTGTGCTGCTCCCGGCGCACCCCTGTAATACACGTACCCTGATGAGATCGCGTGTGGAACTTCCCGCGCACCCCTGGAATACACGTACCCCGCTCAATCGCGTGTGTAACTTCCCGCGCACCCCGAAATTCACGTACCCCACTCAATCGCGTGTGTAACTTCCCGCGCGCCCCCAAAATACACGTACCCCGCTCAATCGCGTGTGTAACTTCCCACGCACCCCTGAAATACACGTTCCCCGCTCAATCGCGTGTGTGACTTCCCGCGCGCCCCCGAAATACATGTACCCCACTCAATCGCGTGTGTGACTTCCCACGCACCCCCGAAATACATGTACCCTGCTCAATCGCGTCTGTAACTTCCCGCGCGCCCCCGAAATACACGTACCCCGCTCAATCGCATGTGTAACTTCCCGCGCGCCCCCGGAATACACGTACCCCGCTCGCACAGGCCCAATTGCTGTATGTTGCCACTTTTGTGATGCGCTGGGACTCTACCGCCTGCCTTCGTGTGGCGGACGTGTTTCAGCTTGTGCGTGTCTTTGGCTGTGCGTGGCTTTTCCCTATTCGATTCCATGAATACGTGTGGTTCGAGTGCGTGTGGGCGTTCCGTCTGCTTCCCTGCAGTACATCCCCAGTTACGCCCTTATTTTCGCGCGTTGTTCCCCATTCCGCGCGTTACGCCCCGTGTCCCGCCCACTTTCTGGTGTATGCGCCGAGGTTGTGCGCTTTCACTGTGCGCGTCCCGCACACCTTTCGGGATGTTGCAGTGACTTGTGCGCCATACACGGGTTTGGCGCACATCCCGAGGTGTACACGCGCAGGGACTTCCATGAATCGCACGCGTGCGCCTGTTTTTTTCCGCTTGCGCCTGCTTGCGCCTGCTTGCGCGAAGATTTTCGGCGCACGTTTGTTCCATGAATCGGGCCCTAAATGTATGCCATACTTGAATTCAATGATCTTCATCCATGATGTTCAAACTCCATGTATCCTTAGGATAGTACTTCACCTGATGAAAAAACTTTAAGTGTATCATTGCAGACTGCACTGCTTTTTGATTACTGAAAAAATCAGCTTATCAAGGAGGGATATTTCCCTATGGTCATTATGTCTCACCATACCTATCATGACCGACTCATCCACCTTTGTGAGTTAGGATATTTAATTCAACAACTAAGTATGGTAATAACCCATTTAAATTATGCTTTTTTCAAATTGCCTAAAACTGAAACTATTTTTGACAATAGTAAATATATTCCCTCAAATTTTATCATGACAATAAGGATATTTTATTCCTTGTAATTGTGCAACACTAAGAGACTGAAAAAGAATAACAATTCGCTATTCTATCAGTATTTACAAATGTGACGTCATTGACGTTATTTACGTGATGACGTCACACTCACAGAACCATATGCGGCCACTACTCCCTTTTTACCAGATATTCTTTACTTTACATCATGTCAGTAATGGCATCTAACTTCCTCCGAGAGGTACCATCAGGAGATACCTATAATCGAATTGCTTGTCGCTCAGAGATTGTTTACACACGTGACGTCATTCACGTAGACAACGTGATGACATCACACCTGTAAACGCCATAAATACAGCCATCTTGGTGAAATCCATACATTTGCCGTTGCACCAGCCCTCAGAGCTTCAACAACGCTACAACCAAGAAAGGAATAAAACTCCTGAATAGTAAGTACTTTATAAGAATTTTAGTCACTCTCCAGCCGCTAACTTTTTAATGGAACAAATGAGCTCTAACCAAGGGTTCTCTCTTATATTTAAGGTGCTCTAGCGTTCTATTGGCTAATGGTTGACCAGACCAGGGAAACCTGAATCAGCCCTACAGAAGTGCATATTTCTGGAGTTTCCGAAAGAGCACTTATAACTCATTATCCTTTGAGCTACCTCTAACGTAGTACGTGACATTTTCTCTATCAGTCTCTGATTACTAGGGATTTATTTAACTTAAACCAAACATTTATTGGTAAGATTGACAACAATGTTAGTTGTTAGACAACACTGTAAACAATATTTGGTTAGAATAACTTCTAAAAATGGAATACTATTTAGATCTTGAACTATATTCTCAAGAAAAGACTCTGCAGTTTTTTCCTTGTGTTTCTAGATAAGGTTAGGCTAACCCTAAAATATATGTTTTAGATACTTCTGAAAAAACAAGAACATAAACATTGCGGGTCTGACCAGACCTTGGAGGGATGAGTATCCTTTTACCCACTTTTTTAAGAAAAAGCAACAGGGCAAGCATATCCCCTTGCACCTTGAAAATTCAATAAAGGGATTAGTAGACTAATTGTATATTCAGGTACTTTGTTTTCTAATTTAAAAAAAAAACACTAACCCATGAGTTAGTTTACCATCAGTGAATTCATCATGAACTTGGATACAGAATTCTGTGCAGTATGTTTATACCTACTTAGCTTGCTCTGTATTATTCTAACTAGTGGTTCATCATTTTTCCTCCAACAAGTTGACGGTTTCTTGTTGACAGTTCCTTTCAAAGGTTGAAGAGGTCTAGGTTATATTTTATTTATATGGTTCATGTTACAACACGATTGTTTGAAAATTTGCAAAACGATTTAAGTTGGTATCCTTATCTAATCTAGAATATAATTTATTTTTTATTTTTTACTAGATTTAAAGTTTGATTTTCATAAAAACAGCCCCTGAAGAAGAGAATCTATCTCGAAACATGTTGGGCAACTATATTTGGAACAATAAATCCTGAATCAACCAAACATCAAGTTACAAGTTACCTTCTTTTGCACATTAATGAAAAATGAAAAGGTCATGTCACTTTATTTAAAGCCTAGACTAGGTGATGTCTTAAGCCTAGTCTAAGAACTGAATGTTTAAACAAATTTTGCTTCATTTACAAAATGAAAATTGAATTATTCATCTTTAATTACTTGGCGATGTAGCCCTCAGACAGTGTGCACGGGTCGGGAGTTCCCTAATAGGGAACTTACTTTGTTTTCACTTTGTCCACAACCCATATGCCAGTGGGCAGAAAAATCACAAGAATTATGGTATCATTTATAAAATTTTCACATGTCCGCACCATGAGTTATTCATCTTTTTCTAAACAATATTCTGGCTACAAAGGGGTGTGGTTTCCCAGGTCACATGGTGGAAAGACTGGTTTATCCAGTTCTGCCAAGCCAGCTTGCTCTCACAGGCAGTGCCCCTCCCAGCTTCTGCCAAGAGGAAGCTACATTTTACGACCGCTGTAATAAAACCTTTGCCTGAGTCAAGACAGGCTTTGTTCAGAGCTCCTGTAGAGCACAGGTAATTCAATTATCAGATAGATGGCATATCCTTAGTGTGGCCAGCAAAAGGCAGATGGCCTGGGAACACAGTTGTGACTCAAGTTTCACTCCTGATGGGGGTAGTTGCCAGGCAGACTTCAGTTCCTTAAGCCAGACTTTCAGCTAACTGTCATGTTTTTTGTTGCTTTTTAAATTAACTTGCAATTTTACACATGCAGCTAGAATGCTGATTCTAAGTTTAAACTATGACATTTAAACAATTGCAAAGGCATGTGACACCAAACATAGGTCACTCATTTAATCTAAACATTTTCGATTTTAGTGTCTTTAAATCCAGTGCAACTTAAACTGCTGACTCCATAGCAGTTTTGTTATAAGCATTGTTTTGGGCTCTTCATTTCCCCGATTTTGTAAGCACACAAAACTCCATTCTGCCAAATGTCTGCTGGTGTTCAGTGAATATTTTGCACATATTGTAATGTTTGAAAATAGGCATTTTGAGCCTGCCTTCAGAGAAACACAGGGTGGTTTTAAAACGCCGGCTTTTGGATAGTGGTGAGTACTGGTACTGCACCCATTTTTGGGATTTAACAAAATGAATTCTCCACAGTTATGGGTTTGCTTTTGGCAATCAGCATTGCCATTCCCAATGGTTTCAGACTACTGTGTGGGTAGTCCAATGGTGGTTTTAAAGCGCTTTGAAGCTAACCGGCGCTACTGTTTTTCCTTTGGCAACCCATTTCCCTCATGGCAACCCGGCCTTTCATTCTCGCACTGGTGGGTGGCAAGTGAGGCAACCATTTTGGTGTGCGCACAAACTGCGCAGCTTTCCTGGATTTCGGCGCACATGTGGGTTTTCTGCCATCGTGAATTTTCTAAGCCCACAGCACCAAATGTTGTGGCATGATAGCTTAAACGTGGGTCAGGACACCCAACAAGCCCCCCCACGTGACTGCACTTTGAATTTGAGTCGATGGGGAGTCGCGTGCCCAAGGGTTTTGACCCACGCACCAGTCTGTCCGCATAATCTTCTTCCTACTCTGTAGATGGCACAGTTCAGCATCTTCTTCTCCATCCGGTACTGATCGATCGGTTCTCCTCGCCAGTCCTGATGGGAGTATTGGGCGGTCCACTGGGCCCATTGGATCTTCGTTCCCGGTCTCCGGATCGTCCTCCTTGGCCAGTCTCAAGGTCTTCTTTCTCCTAGGACGACAAAGGAAGAGCGGCAATACCTACTCATAGACGTTTTTCCACCACTGTTGAGATGGTGGGACAGCATATGCATTTCATCATGACGAAACATTACATTCTTATTTTGATAAAAAAACAGTATAACTAAGAGACAGTTTCATGCAAATCACAATATTTAGAGACTAGATGTGGTATGTTTTATGATTGGAACTGAATTAGTCTGAGACAGTACCCGCTAGGATTCCAGAGGATTCCTCCAGTTGTTGCAGAGCGTGCCTGGGATGGCAACACTTCAACTGGTTTATGTGTACCCACTTGTCTTCCCCCGCTGCCAAAGGACCTTTGGGGATGTGGATTTTGTAGGCCACAGGAGAGATCTTGTCGATGATCTCAAAGGGTCCCTTCCATGTAGGCAAGAATTTCCGCTGTTTCGCCTGGTTCCTTTGGAAGTTGTATAGATAGACCCGGTCTCCCACCTGATATTCCTTCCTGGAAGTTTTCAGGTCATAGTGGGTCTTCATGCTATCAGCTGATCTTTCTAGATTCCGCTGAGCGTAAGCAAAAGCATGTTGGAGGTGTTTCCTTAAATTCTCCACATACTCATGAGTAGTGGAGGCATTTATTAGTGTCTGCTCTTGGGTCCTGTAGAGCAAATGCTGCGGAAGCACCATCTTGCGCCCAGTCATCAACTCAAATGGTGACATTTTGGTTGCAGATGAAGGGGTAGATCTGATGGCCATTAGGACCAGAGGTAATCTGATATCCCAACTTGGCCCAGAATCTGCCACAAACTTCTTTAATATGCTCACAATTGTCCGGTTATATCTCTCTACTGCCCCAGAAGAAGCTGGTATATAAGCAATATGCAGCTTTCTCTTGACCCCCAGTATCTCCCACATCTTTGTCATTACTTCACTGGTGAAGTGGCTACCCCTGTCTGACTCAATCCTTTGAGGTAGACCAAAACGGGAAAAGATGTGGTTAATCATCAAGGCAGCTGCAGTTTCTGCCTTGCAATTTGGGGCTGGGAGACATTCCACCCACTTGGTAAACAAGCATGTCACAGTCAACATGTACTTATTCCCCCTAGCCGAGCGAATCACGGGGCCTACAAAGTCGATTTGTAAATCTGACCATGGCAGTGTCATCCCCCTCTTTTGGAGAGGCGCGCGGTGCGTGAGGGATGATGGCTGAAATTGTGCACACACAAGACACCCCTTCAAGTATTGGTCGAGGTCCTGACCCATGTGTGGCCAGTATGCAACCTCTCTTAAGATTTCCAATGTTGTGTGAAACCCCCTGTGACCGGCAGTGGCCGCATCATGGGCGTGACTTAACATCAGGCTTCGGAATGAGGTAGGAACCACCCACTGATCGTGGCCAGCTTTGGATTTCCTTACCAGCAAACCGTCTTGGATTCGGAACATTTTTGGACATTTCATTAACACTCTTAGGTCCTCTTTCCCAATATAATCGGTATCCGTCAGGGGAAAGTTCTCAGGGTCCTCAAGGTGCTGGTAAAATTTACCAATTATTGGATCCCCCTTCTGAGCAGTAATCAAATCAGCATCAGGGGTCTCCTTACTCCATTGTACAGTTGGAAGATCATTGTGAGCATTTGTCTGGGACCTAGTGATAGCAGTGACCTGGATTTCCCCCAACAGGGACTCAATCTCAATTAGATCCCCTTGGATAGCCCCGGTTTTGGCCAGCTGATCAGCTAAGTCATTTCCAGTTTTGTCTGGTCCCTCTACTTTGATCTTTTTCCAATAGATGGTCATCTCATTCGAGGTGACCAGATCATCAATGTTTTGGATCAACTTCCCATGTTTCAAGGGTTTGTTGTTAGCACATAACATGCCTCTGGTTTTCCAATTAACCAGGTGCTCCACGAACCCGTTCCGTACATAATCCGAATCTGTGATTATGACCAGTTCGCAGAGTTGATGCTGGACAGCAGTGAGGATGGCCTGATGCACAGCCATCAATTCTGCCACCTGACTACTTCGGGGACCAATTTTGTATCCAGCGGAGGGTTCTGGGGACTCATTCACCCATGCATTCCCTACGCCGGCCACCAGTTCTTTCTCCCCGTTGTTGTCAACATGGTAAGAGCATCCATCCACATACACAGTGGGCATTCCCTCACACTTGTCTTCTTCAAAGACTTTGTGGGGGGAATTAAGGTATGCCTCCATGTTGTCCTTTATTTTTAGACTTTCGTCCTCGAGACAGTTTTCTCTGGCACAATCATGCAAGTCAGCCAGACCTTGCGCGAGGGGACTCTTCTTGTTTTGGCCATATCTGACCTCCACAGGAAAGCCTTGCATTGACAGAATCCAGGAAGTAATTCGGGAATTACTCACATTTCCGGCCCGGATTCTGTCACTTTGGAGATATTGCAGAGGCTGGTGTGGAGTCTCCACTATGATGTGTTCCCCCTGGATAAACGGGCGGTAATTCTTCAATGCCCACACCGTTGCCAGGAGTGCCTTCTCACAATCGTTGAATTTTTCCTCCACAGAGGATAAAGTTTTGCTCGCATAGGAGATTACTTTATTGACCTTGTCATGCTTTTGGTATAATACTGCCGTCAAGCACGTATTAGAGAACCCTGTCTCCAGGAAGAACTCCTTGTTTCTGACAGGGTAAGCTAGGCAAGGCGCTTGTGAGAGGCTTCTTTTGAGTTGTTTTACCGCCTCGGCTTGTTCTGGACCCCATTCCCACTTGACCCCCCCCTTCAGGAGATGAATCAGGGGTCTGGTGATCTCTGCGTAGCCCTCAATGAACTTTCTGCTGTAATTAGTCAGTCCAAGGAGGCTCCTTAGTTCTCGCAGAGTTGTGGGGTCTTTCAGTTTCTGAAGTGCTTCCACTTTCTTTTCTTGGGGACAGAGGCCCTGAGGAGTAATCTCATGCCCCAAGAAATTAACACGGGTTCTACACCACTGTGCTTTCTGAAAGGAAAGTTTTGCTCCGGCGGCCCTCAACTGTGTCAGAACATAACGGATCTCCGCTATGTGTTCCTCCACAGATGAACTTTTGATGAGGACATCATCGACATAAGCCAGGTTACCCCTCGCACCCAGGTCGGGCATGGCCTTATGTAGGAAAATGTTGAATTCATTGCCGGAGTTGAGGTATCCGAAGGGAGTCCGGGTCCAGGTGTACTGCTGGCCCCCAAAGGTAAAAGCCAGCTTGTATTGGTCCTCCCTACTGACAGGCACAGTCCAGTATCCATTGGTCAGGTCTATTGCAGTGAATACCTGTGACCCCTGGATCTGGGCCAGCCCTTGGTCAATGTAGGGGAGAGGCCATCGGGAAGTATGGACCCGTTTGTTGAGCTCCCTGAGGTCGGCGCAGAGTCTCCACTGGCCGTTTGGCTTCAATATTCCCAGCACCGGATTATTGAAGGTGCTGTGGACTGGACGGATTATTCCCCGGGACTCAAGGTTCTTAATTATTTCAGTAAGGGACTCCATTGATGCGAGAGGCAAGCGATATTGCTTCACAAACACAGGAGTCATGCCAGGGTCCGTGGGGATTGTGGTTGTGTGGATGTCAGTGCGACCACAGTCATATGAGTCTACCGCAAAGAGATCTTGGAAATCCAAGAAAACTTGTTTCAACTTTTGCTTTTGTTCCAGAGTCACACAGGCATCAGCTAGGTTGACTCTCTCTTCCACCATCTGCCTGAAGCCTGGAAAGACTTCTGGTTTGGCTATCTCCGCGGCCTCCTCCAGCTGGGTGGAGAAGTCCCTGGTCAGAGTGCTGATTTGGACTGGAGGCTTCAGGTGGGAAAGGCAGCCCTCATGGACCTGGAAAATCACCTCCTCCCTCCTGAAGTCACAAGTCACATCTTCCTTACCATAAGGGCAAGAAGTGTACACCAGGAAGTTCCCCCCATGCCGGGTAAAAGTCCTGTCTGGTGTTGCGTTGTCATCACTGTCACTGTCAAAACAGTCCTTGGGGATTGGTCCTAACAGTTCATTTCCAAGGTCAATGGAGAAATGTCGGTCATCAACCGCCATTCCAATAATGGTGCCTGCGGCTAGAGTAATACTCTTTAAGTCGCTGTTATCCACCTCTATTAGAATGGTGTCATGTTCTATGTTGACTAATGGAGTTGGGTTTACCCCCAACCCTTGCTGTTGGAGAGAAGCATTTAGATGTATGTAAGCATCAGGGTTTTTCAACTCTTGTCCCCTTTTAACTTTCACTTCCAGGGAGAATTGTCGGGTCCTTTCTGGGATGGTGACTTCCTCTTTAACCTGAATTTCAACTGCATAAGGTAGCAATTGAGCCGACCTAAATGCTTTTTCTGGATCATCAAAGCCCATGGGATTATCCGCTAATCGGGACCAAGCTTTGAAGTTTATTAGGTCCAAACTAATGGCAAAGCGATTGAGAATGTCACTGCCTAAGTAAAAGGCGGCAGTGACGTCTCGCACGACCCAACAATTGTGGACTATGCTCTTGTTGCCAATGGAGATTTTGAGCATGCACCTGCTTGGCAGGAGATGTTTGGAATTAGTTGCTTCCAGGTCCATTTCCCATTTGTCTATCAGTTTGAAGGTGGGAATGGCTGGATCTTTTGGGAGTTGGCGGAACATGGCTTCGCTGATGAAGCTCTTACCGTTGTTCACACACACTCGAGCGAGAACAGAGTCCTTCCCATCATTTAACTGAACAGGGATGAACAACTGCTCTCCAATTTGCTGAATATCAGCCGGGCTCTGAGCTGATTTCACATCTTTCTGGACTATAGGAGTGGGAGTTTCAGATTGTAGATTGGTATAGAATTTCAGAGTGTTTCCTTCCAGCGTGGAATACCACTTTAGACTGGAAGGAAGGTTGATTTTCAGAAATAGAGAGGACCCCCCATCACCAGTCTGTTGTCCTACTGCTATTACTGTCAGATCTGGAATCTGGTTATTCTGGAAGTGAAATTCTACTTGGTCAGATTTTTGTTCAACCATGTGGCAGGTGCCGTTTAAACTAACATGGTTGACACTCTGTTTTAATTTTATTGGTCGGCTAGTCTGGGTCCAGAGGACCTTGTTTACACAATCTATTAGGGGTGACAACCTTCTCAGGAGGTCATTCCCTAGTAAACAAGGGGTGCCCTCTGGGGTCACAACTATGACCGGTTGTTTCAACTTATGTCGCCCAATTTTAATGTCCAAATCTGCCGTCCCCTCGACGGGAATTTCCTTCCCGTCAAAGTTCTGGAGTTGCGCAGGAAGAGAGGTGAGAGGAATTTGGTAATTCTCTCCCCTTCCTGCATTCAGTTCGTCAAAGGCCCTTCTGGACAGAAGGGTAGCTTGAGATCCAGTGTCCACCAGTGCCAAAATTGTACCCTGTCCCTGTACTTGTACCGGGGCATAATATCTTCCCTCCTTCTCCTCAAGGAGGCACAGATAATGTACATTTTTGGACAACTGGTGGGCTAATTTTCTGGTTTTGGACATCGCTAGCGAAGAGATTTGGGCAGAATTCTGTGGAGAGCCTTGGGAATCTGAAAGAAAAATTTGGCAACTGGATATCAGAGCCATTGTGGGTTCCCCTGGTTCCAGTTCTGGGCCGCCCCCCCCCTTTTTGGAGGCAGTCCCCAGGATGGGTTTGAACCAGGGGATTTTCTTGCTGTTGGTTCTGGGATGAGATGGTGGGCGGCGGTAGCTCAGTCTCCACATCTCCCCAGTCTGGATTTGCATCCCTAGGGACCCATTTTTCTTTGGGAGGAGTTCCCCCCTCTCTGAAGGAGAAGATCCTTTTCCCAGGATCCTCTGAGGATCCCTCTCCCTCCAATTGGAAGATCTGTACCTCCTCCTCAAACTGAGTCTGTTTGGGTCTTTGGTTTCTCCTACCCCCCCTCTGCTGCCCCCGTCATTGTTCTGGAGCACCAGGTCCAGAGTTGGGTGCGTTCTGCGCCGGCACGCCCATCTGAGGGTTCTGCTGAGCCCTCAGTATGTGACCCAGATCCCGCGCCATGTTTTGAACCTGGCGCTCTAACTGGGAAACCCGCTCAGGCTGATACGGGGCCCTGTTTTCTCCCCTGGGCTGATCCCGGGAAGGGTAGCTGTCCCTCCTCTGGTAATACCCCGGGTTGGGAAGATTTGGGTACCCCTCCACCCTTGGCCTCCCCTCTCCCGGATTCAGTGGTCTGGGCTCAGGGAATTGGGGAAAGAAGGATGGATGGTTTTGGGGCTGAAAGTCGGGTGGATATCTGGGGAAAAAGTTCTGCCCAGGGTTTGGTAAATTTCTGCCCTCCTGTGGGAAGTTTGGAGGGAAGTTCCCTGGGTTAGGTGCTTGGCTGGATCCCCCCCCTTGGGCTGGAGGAGTCCACACATAACCCAGGATGGGTCGAATTCCCTTGTAACGGGGACTTACATAATCAGGAGAGCGAGGGACCCCATTTGTGGGGCTGCCTCCTTGGCTCCCTGTCTGTGACTGACCCGAGGACCTCCTGGGCCTAGCATTATTAGGTGCAGGTAGGTTTTTAGGCCCCCCCATCTCCAAATCCAAAACGGGGGTGACCTTTACCTCTGCCACCTTGGCAGCAGCAGGGGTGGTGTTGGCTTTGGGGTTTTTCTGGGCATTACTTTTGCTATCTACCGGTTTCTGCACCTCATAGATCCGGGTAGCCTGTTCAATGACCCAGTCTAAAGATCTTTTCTCGTGAAAATCCCTCACGAGCTGGGTCATTATGTATTTGGGCAAGGCATGAAAAAATGTATTAATGAATTCTCTACTGTCTGTGCGCACCCTTCTGGTGGTCTGCGCAAAAGCACGTTTCAGTTCCTGCACAAATTCTTGTGGGGCCTGATCCTCCCCACATTGTAAATTGTAGGCTGCCTTGCGAGCCTCTTGAGGATTTCTATGAATGGAAAAATGTTTCAGGATGGCCGCCTTATAGGTGGACCATCTTAAATGATTTTGGTCCTCCAGCCCCGCAAAGAAACTGGAGTATTCCGGGGAGAAGTTCCACTTTACATATTGAATACAGCTTTGGCTGTCCTTCAAATGGAAAGTCTCCATCATTTGTTCAAACAACTCTAAGTGCTCCCAAACAGAATACTTAGCGTTCTTATGGTAAGGCGTGATGACGCTCCTGATCGCCTTAATCTGCTTGAAGGGGTCCTTAAGCAAGGCCCTTTTTGCCTTATTGGCCTTTTTGGTTCGGGTAACCCTTGTCCATTCGTCCTCGGACTCGGAGGCACTGCTCCCAGAGGTTCCCGTCTGTTCTTCCAGGTTTTCCCGGATTCTGCGAGCCTGGGAATGGCTGGCAGAATGTGGGGACCTGGTCTCCTGTGTCCTGCGCAGTTCAGAGGAGTCTTCAGATTCCTCCTTGCTGCCGGGATTTGATGGGTTCCCCCCCCCACTGACCTAACTGGGCAGAGGTTTTCAGGATGTCCTTAAGGGGCCTACTCTCCTGGGGTTCCCCACTGAACTGTACTGTACTTGGGTGCCCATACCCGGATGCCCACCCCTCCATTCCTGGGTGGTACTGGCCTATGAGCCCCATACTCTTAGCTGGATAGTAATCTGCCATCCCTGTGGCCCTGTGCTCACGTGCGCCAGGGGACATGGGGGTGGCAGAGTCCAGGGACTGAGAGGTATGAGGGCCTCTGGTACTAGGGCTCCTGAGGTTATGCTCCGGAGTTTCCATTTCCCAGCGAACCTCATTTCTATCCGCCCCTGCTCCCTGTTGCAATGCAAGAGCCTGCATTTGTGCCTTCAGTTCCTCAGTTAAGGCCTTACTAGACTCTATCAGTCTCTCCTCCATCGCTACCTGTTGTTGGAGCCTATCATTGTGTTGACAGAGGGCCTCATTTTCCCTCTGTGCTTCTCGGTTGGTCCTGGAGAACTGGGCCAGTCTTTGCTGCAGGAGGTTTACCTCCTGAGCTGTGTCCCTATTGGCCTGCTCCTTTCTTGCTAGAGCATCCTCCACCCTCCTGGTGTGCTCTAACAAGTTCTGGTTTTCTTTTTGGAGGTCACCCAGCCCCTGGAGGGCCAGGTGATTTTCTTCCATTTTCCTTTTTAAATGGCAGACTTCCTGGCCTATGGTGTCTCTTTCCTGACTGAGAGCCTGCATCTGTGCTGCCAGGTCGTCCCTTTGCCTTTGGAAGGCACCAGCTTTCTGGCGCTCCTGATCAAACTCTGCCTGGGTATCCAGGTCTTTCAGAATTAGTTTATTGCTCTCCTCTTTCTCTCTATCTAGCTGGCTTTGCAGGGTGACTACCTGCTCCGCGCATGCCCTGTTGAAATTGATCTGTTGCTCCAACTTTTTCTGGTTCTGCAGTAAGGAGTCCAAATTGTCTTGGTGCTCCTTCTGCAGGGCCAGAAATCTGGTATCCTGGTCTGTCTTTTCCTGTTGTAGGATGCCCATATCCTCTTTTATTTTAATGATGTACTGCCTGCTGTCATTTTCTGACTCCTGGCTCCCCTGCAGCCTCTGCTCAGAAGAGACCAGGTCAGATTGGACCTTCTCTAACACCACCTGTTGCCTATTTGCCAGATTTTGGCTTTCAGCACATCTATCCTGCATGTCTCCCATATATAGGTACAGGTATGCTGCTATCCTGGCAATCTTATTGTGTTCCTCTTTGGCTTTAGGAGCCATATATAGTTCACTCAGGGCCACATGTAATGGACCCTGATCTCTCCATGAGTCTGACCCTGTTTCAGTGACCTGTCGCGTGATGGCCTGCAACCAGGCATCCTGGCCCTGCTCAGCCCATTCACCTCTCACAAATAGTTTATGTAAGAAGTGCTCTCTGGCTATTTTCATATCTACCAAGGTCGTCATTCTAGAGATTGGTCTCTGTCCTGACTTACAGAAGTTAGTATTTTATTTTTGCAGAACAGAACTTTTCTTGGAGTGTCCCTTTTGAGGAATGCTTCACAGCGTAATGCAGCGTGGTGATCCGACCGGATGTATGTATCCCGTCAGTTAGCACACTGTATTAAGCTGCACAAGTGGTATTCTAACCCAAACGTCCCGGACGAGCCCCCAGTTTGTAAGAGGATTCAATTCAACACTACAGCTAAGTCAACGCCTAGTCTATAATACTGAATGAAAACCCTTATTGACATATCTTTATGTCCAGTTCATGTGTTCTGGATGACTACCCCTATATAACACCCCTCTCTTGGAATCCCCCTGACCCCACTGAGCCAAGAAGTAGTTCTGTTTTGCAAATTAAAAGGTTTATTTGATAATTTAAACAATAGATATATAGATCACACTTTATAATAAATTAATAATTGAATATCACACTTAATCTGATATGATAAATATTAACAACGGAGAATCTGGCACTAGCACACTTCTTTATAGTCACTAATGAGTTGACATGAAATGGATAAGATAGCACACTGGTAAATAGGAACAAAAGAAGAAGGTGGTACAGAATGCTTTATGTAAGCTCAGGTGGATGCAATATTCAATGAATGCAGTACAGAAAATACTCAATATGATTTCAACAAAACTATGTAATCACTTTTCTCTGGCAATCCCCTCCCCCCCTTGATGCAAGGCAAGGAAATGGAAGGAAAACACACAGTTCTCAGAAATGCAATCAAATGTGATTCAGTTCACCCCAGCAAGCTTAGACAACAGAAGTTTAAAACACAGGCAAAATGCTTTGATATGTGCTGGCAATTCAGTGAAAAGTATGCTAAAATGCTTTTAATTCCCTTTCAGAGGTTCAGGGTGAATGGTATCTAGTTAATATTAGCTCAGGCTCACTCTTGCAATGGTTCAGGAATGATTAGCAGGTTAAACGAATTTCTGGCAAATGGAAGGCAAGCAGCAGCTGTTTTTACACGAGGAGAAATTTGCAAATCGCGGTAAAATTTGCGGATGCGTGTTCCGCGATTGCGGTAAAACTATAGGGGTTAGGAATGCGGTTCTAGGTTCGTAGGAAAGCCACGATTCTAAGTATTCAGAGGAAAGTTACTGCAAGTCTCTAAGACAAACGGTCGCGGAGATATGAGCGATTTTGTGAAGGTCGTTTTTCAGATTTGAAATTTTAAAAGCTCAAAATGACAAGTGACAGATTTTGCAGCTAGAATGACAGGTGACAGATTTGGAGCTATCAGGCAGTTCTACTTAGGTTAAATAGATTGAATTAGATGAATTTAAACTAAGAGCTTTGGTTTGGTACAGTTTGGCGGTACTCACAAGAGATTTTAAACAGGAAGGCGGCTTTGTCACGATCTGGTCAGGTCTTCCCGGGTTCCGCTCACAGCGCTTGGCCTCTGGAACTGCTCACAACATCGGGGTCAGCACTCTGGATACAATGGCCTGGTCTCTGCTAGGCACCGGTTCTCTGGGTCGGGTCCTGCCTTCTCTTTGGATATTTCTGTCACCGGGTTCTTGCAAAAGTTCTTGGCAAAATTCAGACGGCTCACCCGGCTGTCTGAAGAGTTCAGTTGCAAAAATATTTTTAGGCCTGCTGACAAATACTCTTGCTGGCAGTGGCCTTTCTGGTTAAGGTTCTGAAGTCTCTGTTTATCTTGGAGTCTAAGTGTTGGCTCTTTGAAATTTGATGGAGGTAAGTATGGATTTTTCCGGCAGAGCTTCCAGCGGCAGATGGAATTGAAAGTCTCTACCTAAGTTTCAGTGGTCCATTTATATGTTCTGCAAGTGGGTGTGTGTGTTGGTCATAACTAAACTTGCCCCTCTCCCTTGTCATTGGTCAAATTTCCATTCCTCACTTGATTGGGGAAGGAACTGTGAGTCAGAGTGATGTCATTTTATGACTTGCAGATAGGACACTCCCCTGTCAGATTGCACATATTCTATATTTGATAACAAAATACATATTTCACAGTTACACAGTTGCTTGAAATTACATATACATGGTGTGGCTGAATTTAGCCATGTCTCTGTCCAAATCTGCTGTTTCTAAGAGCTTGCATTCAGAAATGGCACATAATTGACTTTTTAACTGATTTTTCAATTTTTGACATTGACCCAACTTTACATACATGTGCGCAGGGAGTATGGACATTAACTGATGAAGTTTCAGATTTTTAACATGCATACTTTTAGAGTAATATCCACTTTTCCGCTAACACCCCCCTGAACATACCACCGGTTCTAAAAACCTCTTAAACTGTGGGCAGAAAAATCACAAGAATTATGGTATCATTTATAAAATGTTCACATGTCCGCACCATGAGTTATTCATCTTTTTCTAAACAATATTCTGGCTACAAAGGGGTGTGGTTTCCCAGGTCACATGGTGGAAATACTGGTTTATCCAGTTCTGCCAAGCCAGCTTGCTCTCACAGGCAGTGCCCCTCCCAGCTTCTGCCAAGAGGAAGCTACATTTTACGACCGCTGTAATAAAACCTTTGCCTGAGTCAAGACAGGCTTTGTTCAGAGCTCCTGTAGAGCACAGGTAATTCAATTATCATATAGATGGCATATCCTTAGTGTGGCCAGCAAAAGGCAGATGGCCTGGGAACACAGTTGTGACTCAAGTTTCACTCCTGATGGGGGTAGTTGCCAGGCAGACTTCAGTTCCTTAAGCCAGACTTTCAGCTAACTGTCATGTTTTTTGTTGCTTTTTAAATTAACTTGCAATTTTACACATGCAGCTAGAATGCTGATTCTAAGTTTAAACTATGACATTTAAACAATTGCAAAGGCATGTGACACCAAACATAGGTCACTCATTTAATCTAAACATTTTCGATTTTAGTGTCTTTAAATCCAGTGCAACTTAAACTGCTGACTCCATAGCAGTTTTGTTATAAGCATTGTTTTGGGCTCTTCATTTCCCCGATTTTGTAAGCACACAAATCTCCATTCTGCCAAATGTCTGCTGGTGTTCAGTGAATATTTTGCACATATTGTAATGTTTGAAAATAGGCATTTTGAGCCTGCCTTCAGAGAAACACAGGGTGGTTTTAAAACGCCGGCTTTTGGATAGTGGTGAGTACTGGTACTGCACCCATTTTTGGGATTTAACAAAATGAATTCTCCACAGTTATGGGTTTGCTTTTGGCAATCAGCATTGCCATTCCCAATGGTTTCAGACTACTGTGTGGGTAGTCCAATGGTGGTTTTAAAGCGCTTTGAAGCTAACCGGCGCTACTGTTTTTCCTTTGGCAACCCATTTCCCTCATGGCAACCCGGCCTTTCATTCTCGCACTGGTGGGTGGCAAGTGAGGCAACCATTTTGGTGTGCGCACAAACTGCGCAGCTTTCCTGGATTTCGGCGCACATGTGGGTTTTCCGCCATCGTGAATTTTCTAAGCCCACAGCACCAAATGTTGTGGCATGATAGCTTAAACGTGGGTGAGGACACCCAACAGGTGTGCATGGTGTTAATTTCACTTACGATGTGTGGCATTATCACGCGGAGAAGAAAATCGGCTTTGTGCCTTTTCAGGCAAACCAGAGTGGGGCCCGTGAAGTAACAGAACTGCGTTTGTCATATTCTATGCACGGTGCTGCTCTGCACCACATGAAGCCTGTGCTCCGAGCCCCATAACAAGAGCTCCGGGCAGACGATGGCTAAAGATCAATGGCCTGCCATTCATAACTACCCCAAATGTACTAGTATGAGGTTTCCTGTTTTGGAAGGAAAGTTAGAGAATATTAATTCCGGGGAAAAGAAAAAACAAAATCTAAAATGTGGCATCATATTGTAACTGACCTATTACTAGGAAATTAACATAATAGGATGGTGCTGAACCACGTAATTGGGAATTGGGAGACAGAAGACGTCTGTCCAGGTTATTTGAGTCAAATGATAGGGGTCTCAGCAAAATTAAGAAAACAAATGTGACACATAAAGAGAGGTTTCCCTATTAATAGACCCAGAAAGAATTGTCCTGAAATATCCCAAGTGAAAGAAGCAGGAAAGATAATATATTTTGAACCTTTCCCCCATATCTTGAACTCCATATTGTATTGAATAGAACAAATCTATTAAGATCATTGAATGAAATACCTGCCCTGCATAGACTCACTACAGCAGACGTTGAATACATTACTTTCCCCTTTCACGCTCATACAGATCTAGTGGAAGTGCACTTGAAATCCTTGTTTATGGTAAAAAAAACATTTAGAAGAAAAACAAGCAATTCTAAAATATGGTTGTCTAGTCTATCTAGACAGAGCAGAAATGAAATCACTTTTACAAACAAAAGATAGTAATTCCAATAGGCATGTAAAGAGTAAAACCAGGGAGTAAACGCTTGGAAATAGTGACATTAAGGACGGCTCTGCACGGATAGGCCCAGCTCTTGACTACATCGATACTAGAGCAGATCCCAGCAGTCTATCAAACTGGATATGTCTACTGGATATGCTGAGGCAAGAACCGACGGGACTTGTTGGGGGAAGTAATAGGTTTCGACAGTTTGCAGCTTCTAGCAAGGAATACCAGAGGATTTAATAATGTTATGTCAGATGATAAGCAAGTTCGTTTTTTTGATCAATCATATCTAATCTTGCTTCAAGAAACATGGCTAACCATAAAGATTTGGAGGGATAGTTTTATGATATGGCAATACATAGGATCAACAGTAAATAAATAAAATGAATAGAACAGTAGGTAAAAGTGGGGCCAGCTAGTGGCAAGTGCTGGGGTAAGTGCAGGCCTGAGGTGTCAAGAGCTGGTGGGGCTGTAGGGATACAGAAACATCCCCCAAGTGCATGGGTTTCCTGGAAGGCAGTGCAGGAGTGCAGCTGGCAGGGGTGGGGACCTGGGCCCGAGATTAGAGGGTAGCCAGGTGACCAGTGCAGTTTCAGTCAGGAGTTCAGCAGGTGGGAGGAGGAGAAAAAGCAGAAGCAAAGAGGAAGGTCTTGATGTGCTACCGGAACCGGAGAGGGTTCTCCTCAAGTTTCAGGGAGGCTGTTCCAGAGGGAGGCACCACCCAAAAAAAGAGATCTATCAACAACTCCTTGCTTGGAGAAGCGGCTGACCCTGAGGGAGTTGGCGGCGGATGAGCGAAGATATTTAGGAAGTGAGCGTTGGAGGTAATGAGGCCCCAGAAGGCCTTGTGGACAATGCAGAGGGTTTTTAACTGAATCCTTGCAGCACTGGTAGCCAGTGCAGAGATTTTAGTCCTGGAGAGATACGATCCCTGGGCTTAAGGCCAAGGTCAAGTCTCGAAGTCCCATTCTAGATGAGTTGCAGAGGGCGGAGAGTAGAACCAGGCAGATTTAGAAAGAGGCTGTTGCAGTAGTCCAGCCTAGAGAGAACCAGAGCTCTGGATACAGTGAGCTTCTGGGGGAAGGAGAGGAAAGGAAGAATACATTTCAGCAGAAGGCCTCAAACCCAAATGGGGAAAGACAATCAGGGGGCTTGTTAATAGCAATAAAAAAACAGTACTAAATTTACAAATATAATTTCAGAAAACTTCCCTGGTATTCAGGCAGTAGAAGTCAAGTTTAACCATCAGGAAAATATCCAAGGCATACTGCTGGTGAATCTATATTGGAATTCAGCGAAGAGTGTGCAGGATTCTTTTCATGAAGCCCTGTCTGATTTGTTGGGAAATTGGTTAGCAATAAATAACACTGATGTTATTTTGGCCAGTGATCTAAATTCATACTCTACGGTGGCAAAGAATGTCATGCTCACCAAGGGTAAAAGTTGCAAGCTTTGTTTGAGGAATGGGATTTGACAATCAGACAAATATAATGGGTGATTTGCTGCCTAAATCCACCTGGAAGAAAGGTGGGCAGTCCTCAATTATCGATTATATAGTCCTATCAAAAGGGTAATTTGACAAATGTATTTTATTACAACTAAAGCATTCTGATGTGAGTGATCATAACATTTTAAGTGCTACATTCAAAATGGCTGACAGCAGAATGTGACAGAACACCCACAGAAACCTGACAATAGATTGTGCAGGAAATATGATAAAAAAATGTCAAAAGGGTGGTCTAACTTTGAAGAAAGAAATTGAAGAGGTTGTTTACCTCAATGAGTGAATTGAGTATAGAATGCTCAAGGTGAAATGTTAAGAACTTCTTTGGGAGCAAAGAAATTCCTAAAGATTTACAGTCACCTAAATCTACCCAGTAGCATAAAATTGACTGGGAAGTTTGGGCATGGAAAAAAAAATATATTGGCAGCAATTGCGTCAACTTTCCTTAAGTCATATGGAGGTTGGAAGTGATATAGAAAAAAAAGTGAATTCATTAGAAGTCATAAAATGCGGATGTGAAATCATAAATTTATATTGGCTTAAAAAAATTGGGAATTAATGTTGAATTTGCTATGTAAAAATGATACACATAATTTTTGGGCTTTAATCAACAACTTTTGTAATCGTCAAATGGAGATTCAAAGGTGAGGGTTCAGTAAGGTAGACTGGCGCTCACAATGGCAAAAAATGAATGGTGAAACGTAATCTGTCATAGGCTGCTCAAACCAGGTAGCTTGGGAACTCCAATTTGATAGAGAAGACATAGAGTGAGTGATTATAAATGCATCATCCTCTAGGGCGGCAGGGCCAAATGGGTTGGCGAATGCCACATTTAACTAAATAAAGAAATGTGGGCAACACAGTTTGACATGCTGGTTAAGGACATACTGGAGCAGCGGTTAATGTCTGATTCATGAAAGGAATCATTCATTGTACTGATTTTTTTAAACGGGAATTGTGATAATCCTTCAAATAACAGCCCGATTGCCCTGCTGGACTCAGATAGTCAAGTGTTTGCAACCCTGGTTCTTGAAAAATTGAAAGCTTGTGCTCATGAAACCAGAATTCTATCAAAGTTCCAAAGTGGCTTTAGAAAAAGGATGGCTACTACTCTAAATGGACTAGCGGTCAAAGTCTTATGAGAAAAGGTGAGGTCTTCAAATGAGGTGTTTGGTCACCAGTGGCATGTTTCTATGATTGATTTCTCAAAGGCCTTTGATACGGTGAATCAAAACTTTTTCTGGCATAAATTGAAGACATGGAAAATACCCCCTTTTCTGTTATCAATTCTGGAATTTATCCATGAAGACACAAGGATAACAATCAGATTAGACACTGAGGGAAATTTACAGAATCTGTATGATATGATATGATATGGCATTTATAACGCGCCTATACACAAGTGTTTCAAGGCGCGACGAGTCAAGGGAGGGGAATGGAGGAAAGACAGAGACAACAATCTTACTAGGCCAGGTGAAATTGAGATTGCACAAGTGCAGGAGAGAAGGCGAAGGGGAAATGCCATGAAGGGGTTATGCCAAGTCTGTATACTTGTTCCTGGCCTTTTTAATCTCTATTTATCTGACTTATAGGAAGCACTTGTAGACGTATCATTAGTTATCCCAAAAATTGGTGTTCTATCTAAAAATGTGCTTGCTTATGCAGATGATGTGGCCCTTTTAGATATGACACTGATTGGCTTACAACGGTTACTAGGGCAATGAGTGTGTATGCTAAATAAAATGCATTGATAATTAACTACAAAAAATGCTGCATTCATTTCAAGACAAATGGGTGGAAACAAGCTAAATTCAAATGGCTTCTGGGTGGTGTTAAGATTGAAGTTATGAGCGAGGCCATATAGCTTGGTTTTTATTTGTTAGCCCATTCTAGTAAGGAGATAATTATTAAGAGGATTGAAAAGAAAATCAACCAGCTGATATACAAATGAAGAGAATCAATTGTACATTCTGTAAATTCTCCATTAAACCGTTGACAGGATTTTATATAGGAAATGTAATCCCAAAAATATTATATGGGATGGAGATTGACGCTCTATCACTTGGCTTGCAGTATGAGAGATTTGAGAGCAGGATTTGGAAGATGGTTTAGTCCTGCCACCATCAATCCCCATGGCATCGTTAAGATATGAGTTGGGACTTTCGTTGATTGAATTCTGGTTTCACTGGTGAATTGTCTCCCAAATGAACAAATTATACTCTCCTGTTGCAAATTCATTATATGAGTGCCTTCAACTGGAATTGAAGAATAATCTTCCAATCTGTTAATCATTTTGGACTCTAAAATCAGTAATATATCAGAATGCCAAACCTGAAGGAAGTAAGAACAAAATACTTAGGGCATTTCTGCCAGCGTAAAAATTATGTTTCTATTGACGATGTACAGAATGGTAAAAATTTGGGAAATTAAATGTTTTTAACAAATGAAACAGTGAAAATGCTGCATGAACTAGGCTTTGCACTATAGCTTGTGGCGAAATAGAATTTGGGTCAATAGAAAATAGGTCAAATTTTAGAGGTTTTAAATGTATAGCTTTAGAAAACATTTGTATTCTATAAATCTTATCTACATTTGTGTACTATTTTTAGTAATGATTAATGTTCTTAATTCATGTTTTGCCGAATAATTATTTTATTGTTTATATGTATTAAATGATTATGAAAGCCCAGGTTTTGGCCATAGCACAAATACATTTTTTTTAAAGTATGTCATATAATGATTTACAGACCACTTTAACAAAATAGAGAAACCAGTAACCATAACCTTTTAGGGATCCCACAGAGTGCCAATGCCATTCAGTACATTTTTATTCTCATCAAAAAAGAAGGTGATTTAGCATCTATGTCCCTGTCTGATAGCTGTATCCTCCAACACCCCTACCATCGGTCTCCACAAGGTATTGGTGAATGAGAACTGGCAAGCGATACTTCACACCTTGTCAGGAATGGTCAGAAATTAGACTGGATTAATATTGGAGGGCCCCAAATCATAGAAGTGTGACTCATGTAGCCCAATGAGGTATCGGCTTTGTGTATTGGTGAATAGAACAAATACAATCTCAGAGAAGCAGATGAACTTGGCAGGGAAGTTACTTCTACCATCTCTAGGGGAGCTAGGACTTTGCACAGAGAACAGAATGTTTCCAGCTGGATTATTTTGACCATTGATTATTTCTCAGTGCGGATAGAAACTTGGGTAACATATTACATTTATATGTGGTTGAAGGGGCCAAGAGTGATCAAATCTCCTCATGCTTAACATCCTGATGACTAACTGGATGGAGAGTCTGCAACCAGGCCCATTGAGGCCTGTAGATGCCTTAAATTGTGAGCAGTGACTCACAGGCAAAACACTTATAAAATCACATCCTCAGCATTTACAGAAATCGAAAAATATGAGGCAGATGACATGACTACAGACTAGCTGTAAAGCTGCCACTCTTTGCTGCAATCATACTGAAGGCCCACAGCACCAACTCTGCTCCCGCAGGTGACCGGCACAGCCCTGTTGTATCTTCTCCCACCTACGTTTCACCATAATCCCAGAGGTAGCTATCACCACAAGTGTCATTAGGGAGGCAGGATTAGGCTGCCTTGCAGGGCTGTGGACACCACTTTGGATGAGCCAATCTCAGTGGGAGTCTACCCCATTTATCGATATGATAGGACCTGTAGTGGAAATTAAGCCATCCACACTAAAAGCTCACCTTCTGGGCCATCATTTGTCATCTGCAGAACTTCTTTGGTCAGATTAGATTAATTTTATCAGAATCATACTGGAGACAGATTGGAGCCTCCAGAGAACGTTCTCCAGTAGCTGGCCACACCACCCCGCACTTATGTTTATATTTATTGCGTTTTTTGGGTATATGACAGTGCTGAAAGAGAATATTGTGTGTTTCATCTTGGAGTACTTTTCTATTGAAATGGAAAGAGAGGATGAGACTTGATTTATGGATGTGTAAGTAATTTCCTACTACTGCCAATCTGAAGATGGGAGGATTGACATATGCAGAATCCAGCATATGGCAAAGGGTTACACAGAGAAACAAATGATGTTGCTGGTGGGGCTTGCATCTGATTGTAAAGATGGGGATGATGATAGTAGGGTGGTGGGTGAAAGGAAGCAGGGGTAATGGGAGACGAGTTGGGGGAGAGACAGAGGGGGAGCCTCTCTCTCTCTCTCTCTCTCTCTCTCTCTATCTATCTCTCTCTCTCAAGGTGGGGTAAGCTCTCTGCCACCACTGTGTACCACAACCCTCATGAACTATATGCAGCGCTACCACTAGGGAGTGAACATCACTTTCTGAGACTCCTTTACACCCAAATCTGAAATCATATAATTGAGGATGAGGAGGATGTTGTTGACCTCACAGGAGCATGCAGAATCTTGTTCATGCTGCATCAGAGTCCTGCACATGCATTGATAATGTCATTTACACTTGCTGAAGGCCCATAATAATGCCAGGTCAAATCCCTGGGTTTCTTGGTCAAACGGTGAGAGCCCCAGAAAACAGGATCGCAAACAACATTGACTCGCAAATAATTACATGCTGCTTAATCTATGGACACATGTGTAACCCCTGAGGGAAATGGGGCCCGGTCAGGTATGGGGTTATGCATCGTTTTAATTATTATTTGGTTAGACATCTCAGGAAGGTAGGGAGGACATAGTAGTAAAACACACAGACACAGTGAAGGGTTTCACAAGCTACTTTATTAATGTGTAATGTGTAATGTGTAAGTGACTTGCACTGACTTGCACTGTAATGACATACCTGACTGTGTCAATGTGTCCCCCCTGTGGGAGACAACTGGAATCTTTAGTCTGAGGATCATACTCCAGGAAATTGAACCATTGGGGTTGAACAGTTAAAGGGAGGACATAGGAAGCCGAGATAACTGGTGTGTTTAATCGGAGGCTATGGCCTCAAGCGGCCTCCCTCGACTCCAGGGATCGTGCGAGCCAGGCAACATATGCCAGCTGTGGCCCGGCGGTATCCAGAGTCCACGTTCTGTTTCAGGAGCAGCCTGGGCTCCAGCATGGCCTCAATGAAAGGAGTCAGTCCACAGTCGCAGAGGATGATGGTGCTGCTAAAGAAGGAACTCAGATCTGGAGATGTATGAACGGGGAAGCCCTATATTGCATGCCCGGGGCCAGACCGGGTGGGCCGGAGAAGAACCAAGCTAAGGTGAAGATGCATCCCTGACCTGGGGCTTTTTTGGCTGTCATATGCAGACGACATTGTCCTGTTAGACTGTAGTAAGGTGGGTCTCCAGAGAGTTAGTCATGCTTTTTCTTCATATGCTCAACAGAATAATCTTGTCATTAATAGAAAGAAAAGAAAGATTTTGCAATTGACTGTATATGAGAAGAAACAGCGTAAGAGATGGTGGCTGATGGATCAAAAGTTGGAAACTGTAGATGAGCTTTTATATTTGGGGTTTACAATTCTGTCACGACCGAATTAAAAAACTATTATGGCATTGATTAAAAGGAAAGCGAAGCTCTGGGTTATCAAATAAAAAATGTAATAAGCAAATTTGGGATATGTACTATTCTATCAGCATGAAAATGTTATGAGGGAAACATTGGCCGGCCCTGTTATATGGTTTAGAGACATACCAGTCTCCTATTCATGTTTATCTTACTCCCATAGAGGGTGTAATATGAAAATGTGTTCTCCCTTACCTAAGAGTGTACCAATGGTAGTGCTTCGCCCCGAGTTGGGTCTATTCTCGTTGAACACCAGATTACTTTGGAAAAGATTGTTATTATGTTCAAAATTCTGGGACGCTCCACAATCTTCTGTGTATGCTGCCTTTGGGGAGGTAGGGCGGTGTGGGAACACTGCATACTTTGAAGTCTGTGAATCTGTTCTGTTGCTGTGAGCAATTCCAATAGCTGAAAGTATGGATGATATGCAGTCCCTCAAAAAAGAAACTACCATCATGACTGGTGTGACGCTCGGACGCTTCTTTCAAAGCATAAACGAGTCGATGATTTATTATCGGTCCACAAACGGTAAGGGGAGATTCCAGTTTATCTGCTCTCCCCTCTCCTTCAGCCAGGATGACCTATTTGTATTTTCGTCTTAATTTATTAAAAACTAAAGATAATCTTACTTTTTCGAAGAAAGATGTTGAGGCATCTCCAATCTGTAGATTGTGTTAAAAGAATGTGAGACCTTAAAACATTTGGTTTAAAAAAGTGAGTGCTTGAATGATGAAAGGATATTTTAGTTTGGGCGCTTTGTACATTCCACAGATTTTGTAATGAGCAAAATACTACGAGAAAAATGTTTTAATAGTAAATCTGTTGCACTTATGATTGCACTATTGCACTTTATAGAAATAAATGGGATAGTTAAATAGTTTCTGTAGCCTTGAGAATAATTTTAATAGAATTTGAAATGTAATAATTCTGATATTTTATTATGTCTTAACATTGTAATTTATGTTGTGTAAGGTTTTCTATGTAAACCATAAACACAATACCAAATAAAAAATAAAAAAAGTATGCCAACTGTATTTAAACATGCTGAAGGTGTTACTGTGGCAGTATGATAGGAAGGTCTGACTATGCCACTGCCAATCACAGCCTCCCTTGCTGCGATACCAGCTTTGTCTGTCACTGACATGCCCCCACATGATTCAGAAAACTGGCAGCCTCGTTAGATGCGTTTTGCCTCATCTGCAGCTAGCACTTCCCCAAACCACATTAGCCTTGAGGCACATCCATTGAGATCTGCCTGGTTTAAGACCTGTAAGTGGCCAACTTTTATCGAGCAGCCTCCTGATAGGCTACTCTGAGCAAATGACTACCATTTTACATCTGACAAAAGGTAACTTTGTCCTTGGTGTCCATGGAAAGGGTAGATTTGTCACGGGCAGAGTCTGTTTGTACCCGGTCAAGCCTAGTGAGTCCTAGGACCTTCTTGGCTACACTAAACTGCTCTCTTCCCCACTTCACACCAATAACACACTGTAATCAAAGGTGCTTCCTTCATGTTTGTTCATTGAATATAAAGAACTTGCCTCTTAGCCACTTTTCTTCCCTAGTACCACACTGCACTATGCTTTCTAATGCATTTTGTTTGCCTATGGCCCTGTGCACCCAAATTGTACTCCAAAGCCTATTCTGGTTGAAAATAGCCTGGCACACAACAATGAAGATTACCCCTGCTAGCTGCGCAGGGAGTATTAATTCTATTAAAGACTAAGGAGGCGAGCATTATGCTTCATCTTCATCTATTTCTACTCTTCAGCAGTTCAGCAAAACATATATAAAAGCATGAAAAGTGTAGAACAGAACTTTTCTCTTTTCAAAACTACAATATCCATGAGTCTCTGTAGTCCATGCCCTTTCCACCAGTCACAACCCACTTCCTGTGCTTGGGCTCCTCATCTGCTTTTACTCGCTCTGACAGTCACTCATGTTCTTTAACTGATCCTCGCCAACGGTGCGGATGGTCTTTTGAACTTTAAACTCAACTGCCGGTGCTCTCCCGGACTCTTGATACCTTCAGCTACAACACTGCCTTCAGCTGTTCTTCTGATCTTCCCCTATGAAAACATAATAAGAGATCTTAGGGTGGTGTGTATGTAATGTCCTCACTCATATAATGCATCAACATTTATATACATTACAGTACTCGGGTGGGAATTTAATGCTCGCCTCCTTAGTCTTTAATAGAATTAATACTACCTGCGCAGCTAGAAGGGGTAATCTTCATTCTATGACAAGTCTGGGGGCGAGCATTATGCTTGTTCAAAGCTTGTTCCGCTTGCGCTAGCCTCTGACTCTGTGGTCTTCTCCACTGAACTGGTCTCTCTATGAAATCTAGCTGCAGCCCTCTGACGGTCTGCAATATCCAGGAATCGCTTGAAAGCTCGCACCAATTCTCTAAAAACATGCGCGTCCTCCCACCTACAGGAGGATACCGAATCGCTCTCACCTTGCGTAAATCCTTGACCTTGTCCTGATCCCCTGGATCTGCGGCCTCTCGGGAATCTCCCTCTGGACGGAAAGAATGTATCCTGGCTCTTGTTCTCCCAGTATTGCGCTCTGTGGTTCTGAGGTCTTCTGCCTCCTTGACTGCGACCGGCTGCACGACCTCTGGAGCGGCTGGTCCCTCCAAAAACTCTACTTGGGAATATTTTCCGAATCGATGCCTGAGCCTTTTCGAGGGAAGCGTATGTCCCGACAAACTGGCCCATCTCCTTCCCAAAGGTCTCTCCGAATAGGAGGCCCTGGGCTCCTTCTCCCGCTTCATATGAGGAGAGGTCGCTAAGTTTCGAATCTATCTTGAGCAAAAGGTCCTTCCTCCTCTCTGAAGTGATGGCGCAATTGGCATTCCCAAGAAGACATACTGCTCTCTGGGCCCATCCCGCGAGAGCTTCGGGGTCCACTTCTTCTCCTGTGTCCCTAGCTCTCTCTGCGAGGTCCATGATTTTCACGAGAGGGCCTGCCAAATCTAAAACCTTTTCCTGGCAACTTTTTCAGGACCTATCGATACCCTTACGGGGGTCTTTATTGGTTTTTGACACGAAGGTCAGCATCTTCGGATCGAGCTCTGGGGCTTCCGCTACTTTCCCCGGGAGATCTGGACGCGGGCATTCTGCTTGCAGTCGTTGTCTCACCTCCTTGTCCAAAGGTTTGCGTAGTCTAGCTGTCATATACTGTGCCACTCGGGAGGATGGCTGCCATTCGGTGGACCTCGGGTTCCGGATGCTCTCCTGGTCAAACAGATCATCCTGAGGTTCCAGAAGGTGCTTCTCCTTCTGTGCTCTCTTGCCCCCACTGGGTTTCGCCCAGTCTTCTTCCTCGACCTCTTCGTCTTACTGCGAAGTCTGATCGTCAGCCTGCTCATCTTCCGAGCCGGGGTCATCTCCTGTATTTTCATCCCCTGGAGAGGGGGTCATGAGGTTCGGCACCGCCTGCCGTTGCAGATAAGCTTCCTTTAGCTTAGCAAACGCATCAGGCACCTCTGGGGCCCTATTCGCTGCCCCTTCCAAAGCGCCCTGGGGGTTGTCCGAGGCTTTCCTCTTGAGGGCTGTTTTACTCCCCTTGAGTTCCCCTTTTAAGGGTCTGTGGGCGTGCGCTTCCAGTCCTTGGTGCTGCTACTAGGCTACGAAAACATAACCTCCAGTGTCTCCAGCCTCTCATGTAGGGGCCTGATGCCCTCTGCCACTGCATCAACCAGAGAGCTCCCCAGCACTTGCTTAAAGCTGGCAGCGAGGTCCTGCGACTGCTCCTCCTCGCTCCACTCAAACTCTGACATTTTCTGAAGTGCTGTGTGCCTAATATACCTGAGACAGGTCTCTTAGAACACCCACTGCTCCTGATTGATAAATCAGAGTCAGTAAAAGTCCTTTTTACTTCTTACCTCTGTTCTTTTTTTTTCTTTTTTTTTTTCTAGTGGCTGCACTTATGTCCTTAGCTCTGAGGCTCTAGTAAACCTTTGTCTCTAAGGCGCCAATCTTCTGTTGAGTAACAGTATAGGGATCTGCAGTGTCTTAGCTCAGCAGCTCTCTCCACGTGGACCTGCATTCTCCTAATATGCTCTTCTGGAGCAACGGCGCTCACTATAGTAAGATCGCTGGTATCAGGGCCTTGATCAAGCCAATGTAAGCTATTCGCTCTTCCGAGCGCTCTGCTGCTGGTGTGTAAGGAAAACTCTCACGTCGCACAAATGCGGCGTCCTGATGCGCGCGTAATGCGCCTAACTCCTCCCACCCACGGGTGGGGGGTAACACTTCGGAGCGTAGAGCCTACACACGGTTCGCGGTAGCTCTGCCCACCCGCGGGCGGGGGCTGCCTGCTCGCGAGCTCTCCGGCCGCGCTCTGAGCCTCACGGGCGGTGGCTCCGCCTCCCCAAGGTGGGGGCCGGCTCGCGGATGCCAGCGGCCGGCGTTGCGTGTCTTCGCGAGGCTGACTAAACCCCTGGAGTGCCGGTTTTACGACACAGAGCCGTCAGCCTCGCGAACAAAATCTCTGCCTCACGAAAACTTCGCGGAATCTACTCTGACGCGTACCTACGATAAAACACTCAATCTCGCAAGAGCACGCATCCGTGTTACTAGACTACGCGCCTATAACACTCTGGATAAATTATTACAGAAATTATTATATTTCCTTATTTTTTTTTATTTTTTATATGCTACATAAGCAAATCTTCTCTTTCACACACATACTGTGCTAGGCATAATCTTAATCTTCCACTCAAACCCAGTCATTCCAACCTTGACATGCGGAGAGGGAAGAAATGGTACTTATCTGCTTGAAGAGCAGTAAAAGAAGAGGAGGAGCCCAGGCACAGGAAGTGGGTTATGACTGGTGGAAAGGGCATGGACTACAGAGACTCATGGATATTGTAGTTTTGAAAAGAGAAAAGTTCTGTTCTACACTTTTCATGGTTTTATATATGTTTTGTTGTACTGCTGAAGAGTAGAAATAAATGAAGATGAAGTATAATGCTTGCCTCCAGTCTTGTCATAGAATTGTAATTTAAATCCTGCATTTTGACTTCCGATGGCCCTGCACACCTCAATTGTACTGTAAAGCTTACCAATGGTCCTGGTTATCTTAATTATACCGTAAAGGCTGCATCCTAAGGTCCTGCATTATACCATAATATGTACTAACACAGCGCACCCTCTCTAATCTTCATCTACCACTTCATTGACTATCATTTCTCCTCCATGTTCATAAAATCCTCTGACCTACCTCTCTCTCTCTCATCACACGCCTCCTCCCCGAATGCTTCACTCACTCGTCCTACTGGCATTTTTTACTCTTTACCTAACTTTCTCACACTCCTGTGGAATGTATCCCCCCCTACCTATTCCCTGTATCTCTTCCTCCTTGTTGTCCACCTCTTCACACCAGGTCCTTTTGGCCCGGCCACAAAATGCCTTCTAGTCGACCTTTCTTCTCGAGCCTGATCCATCCTCTCGTCTTCCAGTTTCACCTGCCACTCTTATGCTTGAGCTATAGAATGCCCAATACAGTAGAAAACACGGATCACTTTGATTCTCATTACCCCTGTTTCGTTGTCATAGACATTGTTGGCACTAGGGCCACTGATCTTGACTCTGCTATCTCCTCTGACTTGCACATTGACTCTGCAAACATGCCTTACTCTTCCTGTGCTTCCTAAAGATGAGATGGGGTTGGCCTGATGGTCATAAAGACTCACCCCATGCCCCCCTTCAGCCCAGTGGATATCTACCACTCTCATTCTTATTCAAATGTACTGTTACCCAACACCCTCATTCCCCCTCCTCATCCTCCAAATTGGCCAACTCAGCTCCATTTTTTCTTCTTTTTCTGATCAAGAATTCCTCCTCAATTCTGCTTAAGCCCTGTTGGTCTCATGTGAGATTTTAAAATCTCCCCAAATCTCCCCAAACCACAAACGTGATTTCTGATCGCTCCATTGCCTTACTCTACAATCTACCCACTCAAAAACAAGGACACTCTTTTGACCTTGTCTTCCTCTCACTCCCAACATCTAACCTCACTACCGACCTTCCCCTTCCAACCTCTCTATCCTCCACTTCAATATTGCTATTACGCTGCAGACTCCCCCTTCACATATGCACTATTTCTAAATGCATATTCAAATCTGACTCTGTTGGGTCTTACATAGCCAAAGTCAGGTCCTCTCTCCGCTCGCTAGATTCTTCCCAGGCCTCCTCTTTTGATCATTGTATTTCTGTCTTCAAACTGTGTCCCCCCTTCTTTGATCACTGCCATCCCTCTCACACTGTTCTACTGCCCACCTGAACCATTGTTCACTCCACCGAGCCGCCTACTGAAAACCAAGATGCAGTGCCACTTTTGGAAGTGGCAGAAGAAATGGATCCCCTCCCTTCTCTTGGTATATAGGAATGGTGTCATCTGCTTCAACACAGTTCTTGAATTGAAAAAACCATGCTACTTCACCAATCTAATTTTAACCCCTCATTCACACCTCTGAACACTCATCATCACACTTAAAGCCATAGTGGCTTTTGTTCTCAATCATGCTACCTCTTCTTCCATTTCTGCTAACGACTTTGATCACTACTTCTCATCTATCACAATCCCCCATGTTTTTCTCCCACCTCACCTATCCTTAGTACAACATCTCTTTCCTTCATTCTCTCAACTTCTCCCTGTACATTGGCACCAAACCGTAGGTCTACCAAACCGATTGCATCCCAGTTGGCCGGTTTACCTCTCACCAAGATGGTCAAGCAGCTTGAGCCAATTATCTGCTCTAATTTCACTTCCTTTTTCAACTTCTATCCTTCTTTGGAGTCTTTCCAGACAGCTTTAGGTAGCAACTATCATACCAATCCTTGAGAAACCCTATGTTGACCCCACACAAATCCTGTCAGCTATCAGCCTGTTACTCTCGCCCCCTACTATTCTAAAACATCTAACCTACAATGGATCTCTTTCTATCGGACCTCTTCAACACTCTGCAAGCTGGATTTCACAGCCGTTGTTCTACCAAGTCTGCCCTTTTCCATGTCTTGAACTGTCTTACTTCTGCTCATCAATTAAAATGTTCCTCAATCCTAATTCTTCTAGACCTCTTGTCAGCCTTTGATAAGGTGTGGCATGTCTCTTGCCATATGATTTACCCCGACTTCATAATTCAAGGGACATCTCTTGGTCAGATTACCTCGTACCTTTCTCATTTACCCTGCTTCATGTCTTGGAACACAGCCATTTTGATTCAGCCCCCTCCATTGGCATCTCACAAGTTTCCAGTCATGCCCCCACCCGCGCGCTGTTCACGCTTTACACTTCCTCTCTCTGTCAACTGATCTCCTCCTTTGGATTATCCTAACACCTCTGTACAGATGATGCAAACATTTTATTTCCTACTTTTACTTCTGATTTCTCTGCACGTATGTCTGATTGTCTCTCTCCTATTTTCCACTTAATAACACTTTATTGTATTATGCTGAACTCTTCCAAGACCAAATAAATCCACCCCGTGCCTCCACTGCCCCCCCTGGCCTTTCCCATTTCATTTCAATCTGACCTACTTTGGCCAATCATCGAGCACAACGTTTGGGTCCATTTTGACAGCTACCATAACCTTATCTTAATTGTCCAACACACAATTCTGCAAGGATTATGCTGCCTAATATCCGAAAACTCCTCTCCATCTCTGTTACAAGTCCTCCAAACCAAACCTCTCATTCTGACCTTAAAACTTAGTTTCCTTAGCTACTGAGCTTTGGGGGGCCCTCCACCCTCTTTACTCCTTGTTCCCATTTGACAATGTGCTCAGCTTTGCTACTCATGCACTCTGTAGACTCTCTATTAAAGCAGGTCCCTCTTTGAACTCCAACTCCAAATGCTTCCATGTACTTGCACCCTCTAACACTACTTCTAGCTACTCTTGCCAATGCACCCTGAGCTAGATCACCTCCTAATCTCTCTGTCCCTCGGCCACCTTGCACTTTTTCTTCCTTTTTCTGTGTCCCCCTTGAGGCCAGGACCTCTGTCTCAACTGGTTGAAGGACTAGGCCCTCTCTCTTCTTCGTACCTCGGGACTGGGTGGCACTATGAAAATTGTTCACTGTCATTGTACCAACAGCAATGTATCATCTAGTCTGCAGAGTTTATACAGAAGTGTCCAGGACCATTCATCCAGCTCAACTGCATTGCCTTCCACTTGGAAACAGCCTTTCAGAATCTTAGATATTCCATCTCCTGTTGCACTGCATATGAAGATGTGGGTGCCTGGCCATGGTCTTGCGGGATACAGTGCTCATTCCTTTCTACGGACATGATTTGATCTACATGAGCCATAAAGAGCCTTCTCTGATCAATGATAATAACACCAGCAATACTGAACGGATGTATGTGATTTCTTCGAAAATATTTTATGAACTTTTAACTTTTTCTACTTATTTTTTTATATAATTCGGGGTGTCAACTCCCACAGCCCCCACTCACCCCTCTCTACCCTAACTTATACCCTTACCGAACAACCCACCTATTATGCATTATACATATACCACTTCACCTACCATTCGCGGTGAAATAAATTCAGTGAAATCTCATTAGGTAAAATGGTATTTGGTGAAATCTACAGTAACGATACTGAACACCCCTTCTGAGTGCACCCTAGGAGAGGTGGAGGACATCATATGTAGATTGTGCCTACATAGACAAGAGGCACTGGCTACAAAGACTGCTCAAAGAACCAATACTGCAGAGAATCGGCATCCTTTTGGAGCCGCCATCTGACACTGGACTGTAGGACCACTAGCCATTGTACTTCCAAGCCCAGCCACAATGAATATCACATAAATTAGACGTCAGTGCCACAGGGGTATATGTTTGAGAGTTGCACACTCTACATGGGTTTACACTGAGTATGAGGAAACACACACATGATAGATATCTTTCTGGCTGTTGGTGATGCTCGTAATATGCCTGTCTCTACTGCCTCTGCTCTTCAAGAAGGTCCTCATGCATGTGCAGCCTTCCACATTGCAACTGCTTTCCATGTCTCTTCATCTGCTCACAACCTTAAATTCAGCCAAATTCACCTTAAAGTGGGGATCAAGATTGATCATAGTATCTGACTCTCCTGTGTGTTTATATTCTGTTGCCTATTTGAAGAGGTTCATAGCCAGCACATGTACCAGTAACAGTACCTCATGAAGTGGCACAGGTCCATGGAGGACACACCTGTTGGCATTCCCAAAGAGATGTATCACAGAAGAAATACTGCAATGCTCGACTGTGACTGTAGCTTTAGTCAATTCCAGCATTGCTTTACTCTCAGGGTAGTCAGCCATTTAAATTGATTCCTTATACCGGCATACCACATTAACAGCAGGCGATATGACAGGCTGGGGTGCACCTTCGACCATCTCAAATCATTTCTGGAACTATAAGACAGGTTGGCGTGTAAGAGGGTCACAGCATCCATGTCAGGGAATGGGACACACTCACTGAAAAATATGTGACCACATGTTGATGAACATGGGCAAGGCACAGGTCAGAGATTGTGTTCCACTGACAAAGAGCAGCAATGATGTTGGAGGTGATTTCAACCACCATAAAGCCACATTATGCTTTCAGGGACCCATCACCTATACCTCGCGTCACCTGCTTCACGCTCTTGCTTGTGGCTGCTCCTGTGTGGCTACCGCTGTCAAAGCCTTACGTTGTTGTTCACAGCATGCACTTGCTGCATCACCTCCTCTTGCTCACTACTGGGTGGGAATATGGCCCAGTGTGATGTTATAACCATGTTGTCAATGCTTTTCTGATAAGCCCTATGTCCATGCTAAAATGCAATTTCCTACCCTCAAACTTGGAGAGAAACATACATCGGGTGTTGCCAACCGATAGCCCTGTATTGCATTCTTAGTGGGATAGAATCCCTTGACAATTTGAATAACAGATTGTGAGTCGGAATCTCCTAGAAAGTGGGAGACACCCCCTCCAAAGTATACAAAAAACTCTTCAGGAGCGAGATAGTTCAGTACTTGTGTATGTTCATAACTAGAATAGGCTATGTATTTAAGAATGGTGTGCACCTGGTGAAGTCAGTTCAAGAACCACCAAGAACCTTCAAACTGTAGGAGCATAACGTGTTTTTATAAGTATATGTAAAAAAATTCATTACAAAAAGTGAAAATGAAAATAAACAATTAATCAGTTCAAGCCCAAGTCTAAACATACAGTTGGTTTAAGGGTCGAACTCAACATTAACAAATAGCAAATAATTGATGATGTCAAATAAAACTTCCTTTGATGTAAATGTACAATACAAATGGTAATTTAGATTCCAAGGTAACATACAGTATATGTAGACACAAGAATGTGGATGGGTTGTAGCGTAACATCCAATGATATACATTCACAATAATTCACATTCAGAAGTAATGGTAGTGTGTTTTGTCCTAAACACTCCTGGGTGTAATCGAGTGCCAACGCGTTTCGGATTCAGTTGAATCCATCTTCAGGGCAGGAAATGTGTAGTTCCTTCGTGCATAAGTGGGTGTTCCTATGGAAATGTAAGGAAACTAATTAGCTCATGGGGAATTCAAAAACGTAAAGGTTGTGTGTAACATCCAAAGATAGGCACTAACCTTAATGGAGAGAGTTCTAAACCATGTGATATGATCTGTATGGGAAACAAGAGGTATAGTATCGGCTTGTAAGTTACTAGGTTTGTATTCCCCTAGAATTCAAAACTTATAGGAGGGAAGAAGGAGTAAAAGTATGACTCACCACGTCCAGAGGCAAGTCTAAGGCACCCCGGGTGTGAGTGGATAGACTGACAGTCGCTCGCACAGTACGTGTGCTGTAAAGAATCAAAAAATGCAAGTTTTACTTTTCAGTCGAATTCCGTGACGAGGGCGAATTCATCTCATGACAGTGTAAAATTCAGAGTCACTGTATTGGCTGAGTCAATAGTGTCTCATGGAAAGGGTCGAGTATCATGTCCGGTTATGGCAGCTGGTAAAAGCCTATTCTAAGTAGCATTGGGACTGAGCATGCAGCTCCTGTAGGTCCATTCTTACCTGCATTCACGATGCGGACGCAGTGTATGCGAGATCCGCCAGGTAGGCTGCGAGTTGTTGAGAGGTCGTCATGGCAGCCGCGCGCATGCGCGGTCCTGCGGTGGACGCCATATTGGAGGGGGCATACGGCGGACAAAAGGAACGGGATACAATGGTTTACAAAAAGTGTTCTAAACATACCTCAACTCTAAATTGCTAGTATAGACAGTGTAGCGCTTCTAGGTGCAAGCCGAAGCCATTTGTGACACTATTTACCCCCGATCTATGTAAGACTCGCAACGCGAGTAGGTTGTCATGGTGATAATCGTCAACATGCACGGCGCTGCAGAATGCAGCGTCTAATCCCGATCAGTCATGTCCCGGAAGGAAAAGAGAGATCGACTCAAGTAAGTACAACCCAGTCAAGCATTGCAATGATGGGTATCTGTATAAAGCATCGACTGCTCCTACGGAGGCGCACCGGTGCAAATGGCATATATCGAAAATGGAATTCAGCCTAAGACAAAGGGCCTAACTAGAGAGAAAGGGGTAAATGCATGCTGGGGGTGCATAGTCGAATGAAGTGTAGATGTGTAGGGTGTGTGTGGGGAGGCACCACCGCAGTTAGATAACTGCGTGGTGCCCCCCCTCACACACATTGTTCACAATACTAAACCAGACGGAGGCACAGCGCCAGGAAGTACCGGCGTGTCGGTCGACTGGTTTGCTGAGTATAGTGGTGAGTCATTGATACCTATAATTGACCATCCGCCATAATAGTATGTGTAAATGCAGCAACAGTTATAAAATTGTGCAGAAAAACACATGGAAAATGCAAGGAGAGAAAAAAACGATGAAGTTGCACATAAAGATCACTCATGACATGAAAATAATTTTACATTTAAAAAGACAACTTAAAACACCAAAGATGTCCAGTAGATAATTGCAGATAATTGTGTAATATTAAACGAAACACATCAAATCAAATTCGCAGTTCATGCCCCTAGGGGCTAGACAGTCCAGCAGATCAATCCAAAAAATTTCTCTTTGTAATAGGCGTCTATGTACATCCCCGCCCCTTGAGCCTACCTGTACTTGTTCCAAGATAATACATCTCAATTGGGCAACTGTGTGCCTTGCTTCTAAAAAGTGCATTGACACAGGAGATCTCATACTTTTCGTGCGAATGTTTGATTTATGTTCCGTCCATCTCAACTTAGCTTTCCTCATGGTGATACCCACATAGTACCAACCACAGGGGCATTTTAGTGCATATACCACATTTGTTGAATCACACGTGCATGAATGTTTAAGTGTGATGGATTTGCCAGTGTGTGGATGAGAGATGGTGTTGCCTAGGAGGAGATTACTGCAGTGTTGGCAATTGTAACAGGGTTGTGTACCCTTATGTTGTACACTTGATGAGGGGTCTGCCACCAATTCGGCTCGAATTAGGCTGTTCTTGAGAGCCTTACTATTTCTATATGCGAAAATAGGGGGCTCTTGAAAGAGGGATTGAGTTTCGGGGTCCATTTGTAGCATTGGCCAGTTCTTATGGATAATACTCCTGATCTGTCTGCTTTTATTAGAGTGCGTTGTCACATATACCAGACTGTCCTCCTTGTTCTTGGTTTTGGTCGTGAGCAGTGCGTCCCTCTGAACATTTGTTACCTTGTCTTCAATCCTAGCAATCGAGGCCTGTTTGTATCCTCTTTCCCTGAATTTTTGACGTAGCGCCACAGATTGTCTCGTATACTCTGAATCCTCTGAAATGTTCCGACAATAACGTAGGAACTGACTCAGTGGTACACTTTCAATTGTCCTCTGAGGATGGAAACTGGTGGCTAACAGGAGGCTGTTTCTGTCAGTTGGTTTAGTGAATATCCTGGTTTTAAGGTTGGCATTTTTCACATAGATCTCAACATCCAGAAAATTGATCTTGATTTTACTGGTCTGGGTGGTGAATTGAATACGGGGATGCATATTATTCATCATTTGGAAGAACTCTGCCAGTTCGTCCTCTGGGCCAGACCAAATACCGAACACGTCGTCAATATATCTTACAAAGATGGTGAGGTGGCGCAGCCACCTTGCTGAGGTCAGTACATGTTCGTTTTCCAAGTAATACATGTATGTCTTAGCATAAGTGGGGGCCATAGCCGCCCCCATGCTGGTACCTGAGAGTTGTAGAAAATACCTGTCTTCAAATCTGAAGAAGTTATTCATCAACACTAGTTTTAATAGTGTTAGGACAAATACTTTGTCCCCTTTGCAGTTATCCGATCTTAGAAGAAGCCATTCAACTGCCTCAAGTCCCGCCTCGTGTACAATGTTGGTATACAACGAGGTAACATCCATCGTGAACAAGATGTCTCTACCATCTACAAAAATTACTTCCTTGAGTTTTTGAAGGAAGTGTGTAGTGTCCTTTAAGTATGTCGGTGTTTCTTGTATGAGGGGTTGCAGAATCTTATCAAGATATTTGGCCAATGGTTCCAGTAAACTGTCTGTAGCTGCTATAATCGGTCGTCCAGGTGGGTCTAACAGCCTCTTGTGTATCTTGGGAAGAATATATATTACAGGTGTGATGGGATGTGTCTTTTCCAGGAATTTGCGGGTTTTTTCAGAGATAACCTCCCTGTCTTCTGCCTCATCAAGGACTTCCTTAATCAGCTTTGTCAATGCCTCCGTTGGATTGTGGTTGATTTCTTTGTAGGTGTCTTGGTCCGCAAGTTGCCGTTCCACCTCGTTGATGTATTTGATTTTGTCCATTAAGATCAAGGCGCCACCCTTGTCAGCCGGTTTGAAGATGATATCCTTATTATCTAGAAGTCTCTTCAGGGTTTGTCGGTCAGTGGCCGTAAAATTACCTTGGTTCTTTGATTTAAATGTGATCCTCTTGAATTGGTCAAGGACCGTTCTTTCAAATACAGTCAAAACATGATTATTCACTGGTGGATTAAATGTACTCTTTGGTGTGAGTTCCAGCAATTCCGAGGGTGTATTCATATTATCTTCTTCTTGGATGGAGTTGAAGAACACTTTTAGTTTAAGTTTCCACATAAGTTTAAAGAAATCAATTTTTTCTTTCAGTAAACTGGTATTGTATTGAGGCACGAAAGACAGGCCCTTACGTAAGACTTGCAATTCAGTATGTGACAATATGTAGGATGAGATGTTAACCACTAAATCTTCTTCTCCACTGGTTTCCTCCTTTCCGTTTTTTTTCTTCTTCCTCTGTCCTCGTCGGGTTGGTCTTTTTCTAAAAAATCAGAGGTACTTGCTGTGGCCCTTTCTGCTGACGGGGCGGAAGGCGCTGTTGCTGCTGTGTTCGGAATAGTTTCTAGTTCGGCACTAGAAGCTTCCGAAGAGGTGGTATCTGTGTAGCCAGGTCCCGGTCTTGGAGGACGTGGTTGGGGTGGTCTTGGCACACATAAGCCGTAGTACTCTTGCCAGGTGTAAACGATGTCTAATTTGTAGTCCTGTTTGTCCCTTCTGAACTTTCTGATCTTTTTCGTTTCAAGTTCCTGTTTATATTTTGCCAATTTATCATTAGTCTCTTCCAGAATTTGTTTGAGTTGATCTTCTGTGAAGCTCTTACTTAGCGTACCTTTAATAGTGTTTATTTCCTCATCCAAGGATGTCAGGTTGTGTGCGAGTTCTTCAATCGTTAGAAGGATTAGATCAAGGGAACATTTGTTGAGGATCTGCCTCCATCTCTTGACAAAATTCGGATTTTCCTTACATAAGGTAGGTTCTAAGTTGACTCTTAGTCCACGAGGGATCCTCTGTGCCTTATAATAGTAAGTCAGTGTAGAGGCGTGCAATTTCAGATTAATTTCTCTCCGTATTTTCCATTCCAGTTGCTTGATTAATGCTTCTGGTTTATCGGTAGTTTTGAGCTCATCCCCTGTTGTTTTAATGAGACCGAGAATCCTTCGAGCTTCCTCCTCGCTTAGCCATTATCAGCAGGCGATATGACAGGCTGGGGTGCACCTTCGACCATCTCAAATCATTTCTGGAACTATAAGACAGGTTGGCGTGTAAGAGGGTCACAGCATCCATGTCAGGGAATGGGACACACTCACTGAAAAATATGTGACCACATGTTGATGAACATGGGCAAGGCACAGGTCAGAGATTGTGTTCCACTGACAAAGAGCAGCAATGATGTTGGAGGTGATTTCAACACCATAAAGCCACATTATGCTTTCAGGGACCCATCACCTATACCTCGCGTCACCTGCTTCACGCTCTTGCTTGTGGCTGCTCCTGTGTGGCTAGCGCTGTCAAAGCCTTACGTTGTTGTGCACAGCATGCACTTGCTGCATCACCTCCTCTTGCTCACTACTGGGTGGGAATATGGCCCAGTGTGATGTTATAACCATGTTGTCAATGCTTTTCTGATAAGCCCTATGTCCATGCTAAAATGCAATTTCCTACCCTCAAACTTGCCCATTGTCTTTCTCACTGAAAGAACAGCTGCAATACGCAACTAGACTCCCAGATGTCTGAGATGTAATACCTTGCTGCATTTCAGTAATTCGCCGAGACTTGGCTGGCCACATATGATATGATATATGATATGGCATTTATAACGCGCCTATACATAAGTGTGTCAAGGTGCGACGAGGCAAGGGAGGGGGAACAACGGGAGGACAGAAAACGATCCTACAAGGCCAGGTATCATTCAGATCGCGCAAGTGCATTGGAAGGGGGAAGGGACAGTGCAGTACATGGGAATAGATAACAATAAGTAACAATAACAGCCAGCAGGTGGCAAGCGCAAGGGTAAGTGCAGACATCAGGTGTTAAGTGCTGGTAGGGGGACTGACTGCTTGATCCCCTGTTCCTACAAAGTCTTGTGGTGCTGGCATTTCCTTGTCGGCATTTCCTTGTTTTACGACACTTTCCGAGTTGATGATATGGGCAAGAGACAGCATGGTGTTAAGTGTTCTCTTTTTTCCGATGGGGTATATCTGTATATGTTGTTCCCAATCATGTTGATGACGTTACATTATATGACCCAATGTCAATGAGGTAATCAGCATGTCCCATGGCATCTCACAGGGTAAGAAATTCCTCATGAAAGATGTGTGATTTGGAGGACTATGTGCCATTGGGTGTATGCAGAAGGAGAGCGAGAATAGAGCTTTAGAAAGTCCATAGATGATTCAAGAGTACTATCAACGTGCTACTGCAATTCTCTGTGTGGTGCTGCCATTTGATGACAAAGTGCCATACTGATAATTCACATATTTTCAGAGGTTTCACAGAGAACGGCTATGTCTTTGTTGTATTTGTGCACTCTCACCATGTGCATGGGCTGTGATGTTAATAGGTGGCTTTTCAGAACATGCTTCTTCCTCCATCTGTCCCTCCTCTGGGTCACTGTTGATTCTAGGATTGGACTCTGTGTAGACATTTACCTCAGTCACTCAGAGTGCTGAGGGTTTTAACTGTCCCTCAAAAAACGTTCTGGTCCTATAGGTTCACCATGTCAGGTCCACTGCTTTTTGTCCACAATTCTGGGTGTGCCCTCTTCTCTAGACTCTGGGCTCCATGTGCGCCTGCAGATAAAGCCTGGTCAAGGGCACAAGTTGGGGTACAGTAGTCGTGAACAAAATCTGAGAGCTTCCAGCTGGATGTCAGGGGTCTGAGTGAGTGTAGAGGCTTTTCCTCTGTTCCCTCACTACTTCCCTAACTCAAGGTCCAGGCACTGTCCCCCAATGCCACATCCTCACTTTCCTCCTTTATGGGTCAATAGATTCTCGTGCCTAGGGAGATCTCTCTTTTACCTCCTATCCTCTTCTCTCCAGCCTGTCTCTCTTCATCAGACTACCCAATCTCCAAACGTGTGCTTGCAACTGCACGCTTCTCAGGCTTTTGTTTTAGGGTGTCTTGCCCCTGGCCTTCTGCCTACTCACTTTTTTTCTAATATCCTTTTGAAATGTGATCCTCTGTTGTTGGGGGCCACAGTGATGTTCTTCGGGCTGTCGGTCACCCACAGATGCGTCTCCATGCTCTCGCCACCACCTCCACTCAGGCTTCGCTCTCTGCCCTGCCGGCTTCTCGTGTCTGGGGACTGCCGTAGCTTTGGCGTCCCATGTAAAAGCTGGTTTTCCTGATTTTGGTCTCATCCGGTGTTGTGCAGCTTGGGACCTCCCACAGCCTGCATCAACGATCCGCGCTCTCTTCCCGGCTTCTTTCTCCTCACTGTTTGGAGGCATGCTTTTAACATATTTGTCCCAATAAAGTGGACATTTGGATTCACGGGGGAACAACGTTTTCTCACATGATAATGATATCCCTTATGAGTTTCTGCGTCCCATTCGTGGAAGTTCATATTTTCTTCTATTTTACAACATCTCTTGTATGCCATTGAACCCAGGTAAAGGGCTATTTAAGATGAGGTGGAGCTATTATGGGAAGGATGGGGATGCAGAATTTACTCAAACATCAATAATAAGGTCCAATCAAGAAGTTGGCAAGGTGTACGCTGTTTTATTGACAATTATCTTAAACAGGGAGTCCAACGAACATCAGCAGATGTCACATCATAATCTCCATGCATTTCATAAAAAAAATACTTATATACTAAATATTCATCATTATTGATGTCATACACTTATAAAACGTATGTGGGGCTGTGATAGGGTAACACAGAACCTCTACATATACTTTCTATGGGGGTTGAAGTTGTGATTGGTCTCTACTGTCACGTGGGCACCTAAGTCGTCCTCTAGTGCAAGTCATCTACATCGTCACAAAAAACACAACGAAAAATTGGTTCTGAAACTATAGGGCTCTTTGCTACGTGGCCCTCTATAATTGGTTGGCACACTTGCACCATTCTGGAATATTCCACTCTCTAGCAGCAGACAAGCTGGCAACCCAGGTGCTGGTGGGCTGTCTTGACCATAATTTCCCAATCCTTGCAGCTTCACAACTCCTGAGAATATTTGCGAGTATGGGTATACTCCCATCTGCTTGCCTCAACGTCATCTGCTTGAGTCTATTTCCATCTTGATCATGTGTCTGAAGACCACGCTTCGAGCTTCTCTTCTGTATTCGATGGTATTAAAACGAATAAAACTTGGCATTCATTGTCTCTCAGCTGCATCTTGGCAGGCGTTGGGCTCATTCCTTGTATTACTTGTATCCTTTGAATAGACAACCAGTTCTCGACTGCCCTGGCCTTCTTGACACTGGGGCACCTCAAAAAGGTGATGGCTGGAAGGTTTTGAATTAATCATAACCACGAACATAGCTCTGGGCAATGCTCCAGACCATTGTTTTTCAGTCTTCCAAGCTATTACAGAAGGGGAAAAACCATATGCAAATCAGGCTTGGTCCTACCCCTTCTGTAATGGCTTGGCAGGTGAAGAACGATGGTCTGGAGGGTTGCCCAGAGCAATGCCAGTGGTTAAGATTGATTCTAAACCTTCCAGCCATCACCTCTTGTGTTTTGCTAAAGTCACCCCAAGTTGGACTCGTATGTCCAGACGTGGGTCCCGTGCCTGCTGGGCCTAAAGACCCATGCTACTCCTCACTAATGAGGCCCAACGAGGCTGAAACATGTTTGGGGGTGTGTGTGGTCTCATGCTGAAAGGAGGTTACTTGGCAGTTTCTGGCTGGACGCCCCTTTTGGGGTGGGACCATGCCTGATTTGCACATGGTCTATCCCCTTCTGTAATGGCTTGGCAGGCAAAGAACGATGGTCTGGAGGGCTGCCCAGAGCAATGCCAGTGGTTAAGATTGATTCTAAACCTTTCAGCCATCACCTCTTGTGTTTTACTTCTTGACACTGGGCCAGACAATCCTCCTTTATTCTTTCTTGCTTATTAGCCATCGTTTATCAACTGCGACACACTATCAGACTTTTTCGTCCATGGGATCCCAATTTGCTCAAAACACGATGTGGAACATCCAGATTTTTTATGCTTTATATATATACCTTGGCATTTCTTATGCTTCATATATAGATTGGCGGCACCGCCTGCAATCTATATACTACATATGGTTAGCTTCTACGATCACTTAGTCTGCTTGCGTTACTTGGCTCTGTACAATTGTAAAACGCCTTGCATTTTCTCCCGTGCTCTTCACACGTGTAATCTTCATTTTGTACGTAACAAGTTACTCAATTCTTTTACTTCATCATCAGGTCCCATATGTTCTCTTTTCTCTCTCCACTACTACATTTGATCAGTGTGTCACGTTACGTGTTGTAACGTCACCAGTCTGCTCTTTCATTCGTTTTCTCGCATTCTTCGGGGATCTTCCCTAAGAGACTATCAGCTCTCTGTGGATACATAAAGAATGGCTTCCTCAATGGGTATTTTCCCTCAAAGGCTGCTCGGGTTATTGGCATCATTACAAGGTGATGCCCTTGTCGCTATAATAATAAAAAACATATATATCTCTGGCTATCTCTAGCTCCCAACATATAGGCAGGTTAGGAGTGGGTCTGGTAGAGGCTTTTGGCTCCTCCGCTACACCATGGTATGTCCAGCTGGTGGAAGTTCCTCATGAGGATGGGAGTCCTTGTCCCCTAAGAGGGAGTCTCTCCCGGGGTGGTCCCACTTGCCTCTACCCCTAGGGAGGGCATTGCAGAGCCGGCTCACCTCCCTAGCCTCACGGGGCAAGGGGTCTACCTTGGGGAGAAGGGAAACATTTCCTCGATTACTCACACTACCTAATCACTTCCCCCAACTAACATTTTATGCTTTTAATTGGAAATGGCTAGCTTTATTCGAAGGGATCTATCTCTACTTCACACCATAGAGATGCTATGTTAGTTTTCATGACCACTGCTATTTGGTGCCGGCACTTTGCTGTGTAGCGCAGTAGGTATTACTGTCGCCAAAGCATATATAAACGCCAGCATGTCAACCTCACAAAGAGGAAAGGCAGAGTCTGCTTTTCCAGAATGTAGTACTCTGACCTGGCATATGTACACAGCTACCTGCAGCGGGTGCTTAACACAATGAGCTATATTCTGAAACATGCGGGCACCCAAACATGTTACTGTGCATTTCAACTTTGGTTATTCCACACGATCAATCCATTCCCTGCAGAAAGCTGAAAATGCCACACGACTTGATGCATAGCGAACACACAGACAGCATGCACAGTAGAACGTCGTTTCATCGCCAGTCATTTTTACGACTGGTTTTTAAAGGTGTACAAAATTAGGAAAAAGGTAAACAACATTTTTAGGGGGTGGGAAAGGGCAGATAAGGGGTTTGGTGGTTCGTGAAAAAAGAATAGGTGATTTGGGTCCCCGACCCCCCAAAAAAGAAAAAGAAATTGAAGACCTTTTCGTAATTTTGTACACATTTAAAAGGCATTCGTTATAATGTATGACGATTGAAGAGCATAGAACCGCATGTCCTACATGAACATATATGAATCGCAGGATCAACCGATCCGATCAGAAGCAGCAGGCTCGGCGCTCAGAGCCACAGCACTGCACTGGGCAGTAGCATGCCATGTATTGTTTAGGTTTTGTAAAATATGGGCACTGATTCCTTTGGATCAGTAAGGCATGTGAGGGCCAGGGGAGTTGCTAGGTCTGGAAAAGACCGGGGGTTACGCTGATGTCGGAACTGTTGGGACTGGGGGCTAGCTAGTCTTTTGGCTGTAGCTCCTGAGATTCTATCCGGGGCTACAACCAAAAGACCAGGGGCTATAGCCCTCTTAGCCCCCCCCCCTCCCCTAGCAACGCCCCTGGTGAGGGCCCTTTCGAAGGTGCCCCTTTTGCCCTGCGTAAAAAATGGACGTGTCTGCTTCAGTCTAATGAGCATTACTTTAAAAGAAAATGGTATTCAAGTTCTCAGTTTAATACACATTACTTAATTAACAGTATCATTCTAGAGCAAGGATATGCTTATGAGTAGGGATGAGCGAATTAGTTTGTGCAGAACTCGAACCAACTGATTTTGGCCAGTTTGAGTCTGCAACATTTTAGAACGTTTCCATTGATTAACGCAGAAGGGTTTGTCTGCCATCACTCACTGGCACCTATATCACCACCACCCCCAGCCCCTCCCCCCCCCGCTTCCATATCGAGATTTGGCAACTCCCGCCTGGCATTGGAGAATTTTCAACTTTTGCTGGAAATAAAAAAAAATGTGAAAAATAGTGCATAAAGCTTTTTTGCTGGTTTATAAGGAAAGTGGGGACATGGCAAGCAGTATGAGGCGTGAGAAGTGCTGGTATGCACTCCCTACTTCCGGAGGTGCAACAGGTACTCAGTAGTGAGATATATATATATATATATATATATATATATATATATATATATATATATATATATATATATCCAATGATTAAACGAGTGCGGCCCTATAGATGATGATGTGTTATTTATATAGCGCCTTAATCCAAAGCGCTTTACAGAGCACGTATTTACCTATAATATCACCCAACCGAAATTGGTACTCATTTATCGACCTCGGAAGTATCAAAGGCTGAGTTGACCTTTTTCCGGGATTTCAACCTACGACCTGCAGATCACGTTCAGATCGCAGCAGCGAGCGCTCAACCCGCTGAGCTATCTTACCGGCTCCATGTAGAGTACTTATGAGAGGCTGGTCTGTGGTGGTCCGTGCATGCGCCGTGAAATTGACACTATTGTCAATAATGCAATTCATCCACCGTGGGAGGTAGGCCTCCTGTGATGCAGGTGTGCGCCTCTGCAGCCCTCCTTGCAGTCGCGATGTTGTTCGAGGATGGGTTTCCCAATACCCCACTGCGCTTTGCCCTTCTGATGAGGGGCTGTACTAGGCCATGTGTGTGTGTGTGTGCCATGCATATTGATGCGTAGGCTGCAGCAGAGACAGCCAAAGCAAAGCCTTTCTATGGAAATCACGAGTTAAGAATCAGACAGTAAAGCAGGGCATTGTTTTGAATAGTTCGAGGTTTCTGTGCGAGGCTTATTATTGCTCTAAAAACAGTGACTCGATTGTTTGGGACAAAATGTCTCCCTCTGGTCTTAAAGGTCAGGCACACATAGCTAAATGCCAGATCTGGGCCTGCATTCCGGTGCTGAGCGCCTGGAGTCGCGCGCCCCCACCCTTCCTAGCCCACCCACTGGGAAGCTGATCTTTTCTGGCTCCCCAAGGCTCTGATTTGTATGAAATATTTATATCTCCCAGAGCCACTTGGGTTAGGACACCTAAGAGACATTCAATTAAGCCTGAGGAACTCAGCCGAGAAGATGAATTATACATTCTGCTAATAAAAGGCCATTGCACCTAAACTGCTTAATAGGCAAAGGTCAGGCAAAAAAAGAACAGCACTGTTTCAAAGGAATGTTCGTGGGTGCCTCACTGTATGCTGTACTGGTGTCAGATTACAACAAGCATTGGCAATGCCAACAGGATGGGCTTTTGTGTAGGCATGGGGAAAGGCCCGTGCCAGGCACTGCTGTAGTGTTATTCACTGGCCGTTGATGGTAGCAGGTGCAACATTGTGTGAGTACCTGGGCTTCGAATAGCGGTGCCTGGCAAATGCCTAATAATTATACACAAGCAAAACTGTTGGCTTCGCCAATGCTTGTTTTTTAACAGAACTTTAGTGAAGGACAGCATAGTGCTTAAACAATCGAGTTGCTGAAGGCAGACCTAGTGAAGACATTTTTATCACACTGGTTGCACGTTTACTGCTCCAATTAAGTAATTAACTCTCAGAAGACTTCTTTGAAAAACACTGGAAGGCAGTTTGAGTGCCAAGTTGGATGGTAAGGCTTGATTAAAGCGAGCTCAAAGAGTTTCCACGACAAAGTGTTTTGGGTGGCGAGGGGCAAGAATGGAGTGGAAATGGCCATTGCGATTAGCATGGCCATGGGCAAATAACCAAACAACAACTGCAAGCTTTGTGTCCCTCCTGACATGCCATTTCCCCCTATCTTTACTCTAATCCAATAGTTTTGTCTTGTAGGTGGATGGGTTTGGGGGGGGAGTCCAGCGCAGTGGGCAGTCTCTAGGAATACCCACACTCCTACCCATTGAATAATCATCACGTGTTAGTTTGATGATAACAAAAAAGTCAGTGTTTGGAGCCTGCGTGACTTTTCTTCATAACACATTTAGAGCATGTCCCGTAACAATAATTCAATGCAAATTAAACTGGTAAAATATTAGTAAAGGGCTACATAGGACCAATTTCCTCAGTTTCATAGTTGTGTATCACGGTCAAAAATCGACATTTGAGGTGTGCCAAACGCAATGATACTCTCTTTTTTTTAACTTCTGTGTGGTGATTATCACCAACCAAAAGAAGACATATTATATGAGTAAGAGGATTGTTGGAGTCAGCAGACAATGAGCCAGTGGTCATTTGTCTTGTGCCTTTGTCTGTATCCAACAGCCTTCATCACTCCTGTTGACTTACAACCTGATCAAGTGATGTCAACACGTGGCCAATGGTATGCAGACCTAGGCATTTGCTGACTATACCTGCCTATAATGAGAACACATGGGCACATTCATTTACTTAAGAACGTGTAAAGCTCACACTATACAATTAGTTGTTACTAGGCACTAAGACAAACATGATGTAACCAAGGAACAGGGTGGGTGGAATATGAAAGACAAGGTGAAAAGTCTAGAATTAGCTGACGAGACAGATCTTTATACATGGATGAATAGAATGTTCCACAGAGAGGAGGGCAGAATGGAGAATCTCCTACCTCCTCGTCCTTGGTTTGGTTCCGGAGACTGGAATGAGAAGCTGAACCACAGAGTGGAGATAAATAGTTGGACTATGGAATTGATTCTGATTTCCATGTAGTTGGGAGCCATGTTGTTAATGCATTTGAAGGCTAGGCAAATTAATTTGGATGAAAAGCAGTGGATACGTGGTGGCCAGTGACGTTTTCCTAAGAATGAAGCAAGGTCAGAAGTTTTCCAATTCCAGCAATCAAGGGGCCTATTGCATTCTGAACCAGTTGTGGCCTTTTAAATTGATATGCAGGATAAATGGTGTAAAGAGCGTAGTCTAGCCTAGAGTTGACAAAAGATGTGATAAAGACCACGTGATTGTCACGTGGGGCGATAAGGTGGATTTTCTTGACTTGAATTGCAAGGAGTATGGTTTTACTACAGATCTGATTTGGGAGCTCATGCTTAAGCCGGCTTCAGAGAAGACTCCTAGATTTTTACCTTTGAAGGAAATAGATATGCAGGAGCCAACGAAACTATATATTTGCAATACCTTGCACATTGTGTAAGTACCTAGACATATTATGTCAATGACACATGTCCAGTGTACTGGCCTATTATGTTAGTACCTGCAATATGGGAATTTGATTAAAAATAAAAACTGGCACATGGTGTGAGTACCTGCACTAAGAATACTTAGTAAACAGAATGAGTTATATGGAAAATTATGACAAATTGTTTACATACCTAATACATTTGTGCCAGTAACCAGTCATTTCTTCACAGAAGTTTGCATATGTCATGCGAAGCTACAGATTCTCTAGCAATCCCCAGAATGTGGCCTAAGTCCCTAGGCATGTTATGGGAAAAACTCACATATGCTGTGAGTACCTGCTGATAATGTCAATGCATGTGAAATGGTGAGAGTAATGACTAAACCTGGCAAATGAAAATCTGGGTACCTGAGCATATTGTGGCTATATTTTGTCACATTGTGTGATTACCTGAAGTCACAAGATCACTCGTTTGTCAATTATGTAGTAAGAGTGGGGAAATCTAGGGGAGCAAGTGGAGCCACCCACTTCTGTGATGTGAACCCTGGAGGCTGTTTCAGTGGGATTCCCCGAGGTCCACCAATCCTTCCTTGGGTGGACATTATTTAAAACTAATATCAAAACTAGCAAAAGTACAGCATATCATTAAAAGATCCATACGCTTTGTGGGCGAGGAGAGGAGAGGATGGCTACATCTAACCCCATAGCCACAGGGTGAAAACCACAGGATAACTGGTTGACATATGCAGAGCAAGTGTGTGCTGGGACATCACACTTGGCATCTGGCCATTGGTCCATGAATTGGGCGGAACTGAATAGAGCAGCAGCCAGAAAGTGAAGGCTTGCACTCTGGGCAGCAGCAGTTGAAGCAGGGATAGAAACCCCAAGATACAGGGAAGCAAGCTCTCCGGGACTGTGTGTTGATGTCATCTGAGCCCAGAATGGTGGACAAAGTTCTTATAACATCAGACCAGAGGGGCCGGGACATGGACTACTCTCTGTCAGTGAAACATGCACAACACCTGTAGGAAAATGAATTCCACGGCCAGACAGTTGGTGAAAAGGAGGAACCATCAGGCAAGGGCCAAACACGGGTAACAAATCGAATGTGACAGCAGAGCCATGAATCAGGTCATACATTGAAACAATCACTAAACCAGCACCTGTATACAATACATAAAGGCACAGACCTCCTGAAGGAGAAGGTGTTAGGGTGATGTTGCTGAAATAGACGGATTCTGCAGTGATGAGAGAAGGGGGAAGAAGAAGTCCAGAACATGTGTTTGCAATGCCAAGAAGGCAAGTAGCAAGAGGGAGACAGAGAAGGAGGTAGCTGCATCCGGTTACCACTAGCATAAAAAGGACAGGATGCAGGGACATGCTAAACCTGGAGGCCTGCTGAGAACCTGGGCCCAGAGTGTGAGAAAGCATTCAGAGAGAAATCAGCTGGGGTGAGGGCCACCATCCAAAATAAAGAAATATGTCTAAACTAGTGAGAACCCAGGAAGAGGGGTGAATACTAACCTGTAGTAGTGAAGAAACCAGTCGGGCAAAAGAGTTCCTTTTTTTCTTTTTTTCTTTTTTTTTTAATGTTTTGTTTGATTTGTCAAACTTTTAATTTTTCCATTTTTTTGAGTCTTCATAACAAAAAGGTTTTTAAAACTGTGATTCAATTCGGCTTTTCTTTTACAATTCTTTATCGATCTCAATCCAGAAGTTGATCACTGTGATGATCAGCCACTGATGGTTTCCTTGGAGCAGTGTTGCCCATCTCTCCTCTGCTGTCATTTGTTGCTCTGAGATTTTAAAAAAATCTCTAAATAGATCTCGTTTATTTTTTAGTTCTGGGCACACCATGATTAGATGGAATAAAGTTTCTTTCCCCATTGGATCTTTACAGTATCGACAGACAGGAAAAGTATTTTTGGCTCGGTCTGTTAAAGCCAAGTATTCGCGTGTGGGTAAGATGTTCAGCCGAAAGCACAAGAATAAATCACAAATGTTCACACTTGGGAATTGGACGAGATAAGAAGGCAACTGGTTGAGTGCTCTTGCTTCCATGTAGCTGGTTAAATGGCGTTTATAAGTTGTTTGTTCTTCAATCGTTCTTATCCAATCATTCTTCTGAATTTTTTGTATTGAGGTCTATTTCTTAACATTTCTTCTGTGATTTCTTCTTCTTGCATTTTTTGCTTAATTTCACTTGTCCACTTTATTAGAGCTGCAACTTGGGATGCTTGTTTTTTTTTTCTTTAAGAATTTCCAACGATGGTATATTTTCCTCTGAAATGATTTTTCTGTGGAGGTCCATTTGTTTCCATAGCACTATGGACTGAATAGATTGCAAGGCAAGTTCATATCTGATTCCGACAATCGGAAATGACTTTGGCAAGGCAAGGGTTTTTCTCCAGAAAATAGCTTCATATTTGGACCATTTCAATAGATGTTGGTTTATCAGGGATTCACTCGCATAAGTCAAGATTGGTATGACCTTTTGTTTATATAGTAGAGTTGTAACTTTTGCAGAGTAAGTGCCATATTTGCAATGAAAAAACCGGCTTTGCCTTGCTAACGATGCTGCTTTTTCTTCAATGTTTTCTTGCCATTCCTTTTCGTTTGCCGATGGATTGATTATTGCACCTAAGTATTTTATTGTTTTGGTTAGCTTAATCTCTTTGTCTTCCAGATAGAATTTTGGAGTCCATTGCTTCTTGGATTTTTCAGTTATAAGTTTCATTATCTTGGTTTTGTTGATGTAGATTTGTAAATCATTTTCCTTCATGACATTTTGAGTTTTGTTCAATGTTATCTGCAGACCTTTCACAGTTTTGTCCAAGATGATAATGTCATCAGCATAGATTAGGGTTTGAACATTTTCACTGTTGATCTTAGGAGGATTCGCCATCGGATGGTAAATTTTTTCTTCAAAATTGTAGGTGAAGAGATTATAAAGACAAGCAGCCAAGGGGCATCCCTGTTTGAGCCCATTCCAAGTCAGAATTGATTCTGTTGCCTTTCCGTTGTTTGTAAGTCGAACTCGGATAGACGTATTCGAATACAGCTGTTGTATTGGGTTCAGAATAGTAGATGGACAGCTCCACGCAGCCAATTTGGACCAGAGAAGTTGTCTATTGACTGAATCAAAGGCCATTTTTAGATCTATGAAGATTGCATAGACCTGATGTGCTTTCGTCAACCCTTCGTATTTTAGCATATTCAATAGCAACAGATTGACGTTGGTACTTATTTTTTGACAAAGCCAGTTTGCCTTTTTGCTTGTCTTCCATGCTGTATGGCCCAACAGTTTAATTTTTTTTGTAGATATCCGGCAAATAATTTTCCTAACGGATCCAGCAGGGCAATTGGTCTGTAGTTGGCCGGATTTTTCCGATCACCTGCTTTGTAGATTGGTATTAAAACAGCTACAGACCATGTGCGTGGAATCTCTTTAGATTTTTCTATCAGATGTAAAAGATGGAAAAAGAATTTGGCCCAGTGTTCTGGATCTGCTTTAAGGTTGCTGTTGGCTAGCCCATCAGGTCCAGGTGCTCTAGATGAATTCAGGCACCTGATAGTGTTGGTAATGTCCTCTAAGTCCCATTTCAAGCTCCAGTCGTCCGTATCATCTTGTGCGTCTGTTGTTCGATGGTGTTTAGGTTTTTTGTATAGATTTCCGAAGTGCTTAACCCATGTATGAGGTTCAACTTCTTGAATCATGGATTGTTTTTTCGATGAATCATTCATCAAAGACCACAGGTGCCGTGTGTTTTTCTGATTTAACGCTTTCAAAAGTTCTTCTGCATCGTGTTGCTTTATTGCCATTTTATAAGATTTCATTGAGTTGGAGTATTTTTGTTTTTCCTTTTTTATTTCGGCTTCATAGTCTCTTCTGTTTTTCTTTATTTGTCGCAGACGTTTGTAGTGTTTCTTTTTTTCTAGATGAATTTCTAAATTAAAATAATGAGTATGCGATTGCTTGCATCTTTTTTGATTTCTTGATGTTGTTTGTTGGTATTTCTCTAGGATCCATCCGTAATTTAGTTTCACATGATCCTTAAGCGGGACCTCTTCAAATCGGACTGCTATTTCTTGAGTTTGTTGTTCTTTAATTCGCTGTCGGTTCAACCTATTATTTATTTCAAGTTCAGGTAGAATCAAACATTGATCACTTGATACTTCTGATAACCAGGAAATAAAAATTTGATGGTGATCGCTGTCTGGGTGAGGAGAATTCGTAGTCGAGTTTGTAATTTTCCGAATTCCTTCTGTTATAAAGAATTATTGAATTTGAGTTCTCCCGTGACCAAGTCGACAACGGGATACCTTTATCATTCATTGGTTGAGCACTCAAGAAAATGTTACGCAGTCTTGTTTCCTTAATCCATTTTCTAGCTCTCGATGTCATTTCGTTGGTAACTAATTGGTTTCCTTCTTTGTCGAAGAGATGAAAATTGAAGTCTCCTGCTATGATGATTTCATTCCCGCTGTTACTGCTGTTCAAATGATCAATTTCTTCACATATGGAATCGATGAATTTATTATCAGCCATAGCAGTAGGGTTCCAATATATATATTGAAAATCGATAGGCAAGTATATTCTACAGTGTTAGGTACAATGGTGTTATGGATTGTTGGCATCTTGATGGAAAGATATTGGGCCCAAGGGTGAATATTTTTACTTTCTATTATTCACCACAAAGGGTTGATTTTTGTTAATAACAACATTCCTGACGCCGGTCTTCCCTGTTGTGAGGATATAGCTGGGTTCATGAACGTTCTATAGCCATCACATAGTACTTCCTCTTTCAGCCAGGTTTCTTGTAAACAAATGATGTCGGACTGTTCAAGTAAAGACGACTCATTATCAAACAGATGTCTATGACCTCCCGTATTCCAAGAACATAAGGTTGTGGTGGTTTCAGGTACATCTTTTTGTTGTTATAAGTATGTTGTCTTTTGCAATCTGGTTCACATTAGCATTGGAGATGTTTCTTGTTGTTTCAGATTGCTTGCACACCACCCGTTGTAATTTATCTTGGTTATGGGACCTAGGATTTGAGTCATTCAAATAATTTGGGGATTCTTGAGTTTTGTTCTGTGTGCTTCGATTTGTAAATATATTTTTGCTGAATAGCTCTAGCGTTCTTGATTTTTTTTCCGCCCTCGATCGTGAGACCATGATTTCTTCTATTTGAAATCCCAAAATAGCCAATTGGTGTTTAGTGTCAAGGACACGTTGCATGATGTCGTGAGTGTAAAAATCAATGTGGGCTTCTTCCAGGTATTGCTTGTTTGGAAATAGAACTAACTCAATATGTCCAGTTTCAATTTTAGTCAATTGCGGAATGGCTTTAAATAGTCGCAGAATGTTATATCTGTTTAATATAACCGGTTCTTCTGTACTTGAACTCATCAGGTATATAACTATTCTGTATGCACAGGAGGCATTTGACGGGTTTTTGAAGATTGGTTTGACCAGTTTAGGACTTAATTGAGCCGCCACGTTTCTACTGGTTTCAGTTGGGCTTTCTGATTCCTCTGATGGCCATATTTCTTCATTAGAAACTATTGAGTATGCCAGGGAGATATTAGTTTGCTGTTCGTCTTCAGTGCTTTCGCTATTTGAGCAATCTGTTAAGGAATCTTGACATTCATCTATTACAATGAGGGACTCGTCTTGTGAGTTTATAGAAATAGAGTTGCAGTCGTTTACCTCATCTTCCGTCGATATGTCTATCGGTTTGGTTGAGTTTGTAGAATTGATGCATGTTTCTTGATTAATTACATCTATGAGTGCATCTAACGGTTCAGGCACTGTTTGATTGCCTTGTGCCCGAGCCTTTTGTATTTTGTTCATTTTTCCTGTTTTCGGGATAGGTTGTTGGATAGTGGTCTGATTAGTGCCCACCAGTTTTGTATTTTTCTTTGTCCTTTCATTATTAGTTTTCAGGGTAGTTTGTAATTTTCTCAGAAAGGCACGTGACCCATTTTGTGGAATTTTAGTAGTCTTTTTGCTCTTCGATTTGATCGATACATCTTGACCTATTAGTCCCCGTTTCGAGAGATCAAAGATATTGAATGGGTTACAAGGGGGTGGCTCACTTTTGTCTTGCATTGCAAGTACTTGAGAGTTCTGTGATGCAACTGAACGTAATTGATTTTCATATTGTGTCGTTTGATCCGTTTTCCTCATCTCCACATTTGGTAGGTTCTCTGTCTGAGTTTGTGTAGATGCACAGATAGGGTGCTTCATCACTTGGGCATGTTTTTTTACTTTGTCATCAACCATTTTTTTAGTGATTGTTGAAACTGTGTCCATTAAAGTCAGTTTGTCAACTCTATCAGCCCTTGCCACTTCCGCTAATCTATTTTGCCATGTTCTTGATGATTCTGCTTCATATTTTAATCATTCTTGAATAGTACTTATGAGGGATTCAAACTGGGTTTGCTTGGTCAGTATCATTGCCAACAGTGTTGCTTGATCTTTGATTGAATCCACCATAGCTTCTTCGATCTTTAGAAACGGGATCATAGCTGTAGATAGAACTGCTACCAATGTATTCTGTAAATCTAGCATCGTCGTTGGCAATCTATGTTGGTATTCCAGAGAATAACTTATATTTTCAGTTTTCATATTTGTAGAAGAGGAAGTCATTTCATCCGCTTTATACTTAGGCAATTCTTTCGCTGCAGAAGTCAAAGGTTCTTTGATAGGAGCAACGAATCCTGTTGGGCCAATCGGGGTCGAACTATCAATTCGTCCGATTTGCTTTGGCGTGTACATTCCCCCAAATACTTCATTTCTTTTTTCTTGTGAGTCCATAATTGCATCAATTTCGGTGATGTCAAGTGAAAGACGTGCAATTCGGACTTGGAGCGGTTTTTTGGGCTCATCACTTTTTGTGCCAATAGGCAAGTATGTTGCTTGCCATTGCTGTTTGGCTGCTCTCGCACGATCTTGAAGGGGCGTTAGGTGGCTATCATCGTTTCTCTGGATGGGACCCAACATATTTTGATGAGTAAGTGAATTAGTATCGTCACGTGCTGGAAAATCGTGATCAGTGGCAGTCCTCGGAACAGCGTCCGATCGTATGGTCTTTATGTCTACTTTATCGCAACCAATATATTGCGATCCATGCTTTAGATTGTCCATGTGCGCCTGATCCATTGGTTTCCCATTGGTCATATTCTGGGAATTTGTTGTTTTCAAGCTATTTGCTAAAGTACCATGGGGTACTTGGTGGTTTGTCATTTTATTTATAGGCATTAAGGATTCCTCTAGTTTGCCCTGCTATCTAGTGCGTGGTTTAGTGATTTCCATTTAAGTTTGTCGATCTTAAGTAAGTAATGAATTTCCTATAAACGTATGCACTTACCACGCCTATTGCCGGCCACAACTGCACCTCTCGCACAAATAGCAGCGTCCTTTACGCCGCAAGGGTCGCACTTTGATGATTATCAGGAGTTCTTCCTGTCGGTATTGCCACAATATGGTCACGTGAATCCGTTGGCGTGACCGGTTTCAGGGCAATGTAGGACCTGGAATATTCCGCTCTCCTCAACTGCTGATTGCTAAAATCATCAGGCTTACGCGAATTGGAGTGGAAAGATAATATTCAGTAGGAGCGGTACTAAGTGGATCAAAGGCCAGTGGCCCACAGTCTCCACTTTCTGGCGAGTAGTGTAAGTTCTTTCACTTATTTGTGTATGTACTCAGAAATAACTTTCTGTTACTAGCTCTAGCACCAAAGCCGCCAAACAGCCTAACACCACCAGGGCTTACGCCGTGAGGGTGGTTGTGCCGGCAGTTAATGCTCGCCTGTAGACACGTGATCTGTCACGTGTGCGAAATAGGCCCCGTCTCCTCCACGAAGCAGGGGGCAGCAAGAGCTCCTGCTCGCAATGCTGCTTTCCACAAAAAATGAAGGAATCACTTTAGAAAAAACGTCCGTTTCAGAGAACGCACCTTCTCCTTTCACAGATGCTCCAATAGAGGGCTTGCCCTGCTAGCAGTTTAGAAGTGTCACCTAGTTGTACAGTAAAAAACCATGACAAAGGCAATGACCAAAACAAAAGGATAACATTTAAGAAGTGTGTTCAATGCAGTGAGCGACTTGAAAGTAACCTATCCTGAGTGGACAAGCCAAATATTGCAAATAAGACAGGGATTGGAATTTGAATGATAGGTCCTTCCAGTTAAATCTCCTGCTGTTAACTTGTTTTGTCCCACCCCCACTTTTCTACTGTTGTGCTCAGATTTTCCCTTTTGAGTTGTATTGGCTATCCTCCAAGCATCCCATGTCACCATCTCAATAAGGTGTTGCAGCCTATCCATTGTGTGGGCACATGATGCTAGGTGCTAGTATATCAGCATGTGATGCCAACACCCTGAAAAATGAGTATGAATCAGCATAAGATACCAATGTCTGGCAAGTCGTGTGAATGCCTGAACCCATGAAGGCAATATATGGCAGATGGACCCGTACTTTGGCATTTGGTTGCTAGGTCTTGCTTTCAAGTGATTTAAGTACCCAGTTATATTATTACAATACCTTGCGAATAGGGTATGTGGGCATACAATAACAATACCTAGTAAAATGTGTGAGTACATGGGTGTATGAGATCAATGACTGGAAAGGGTGTACTTGGGCATACAAGTGTCATACCTGTGAATGGAGACAGTAGCGGAGCAACAATACCAAGCCTGGGATGCCAGTGACAAGTAACTGGACGAATTGGGTAATTTCCAGGAAATATATGTGGCGCACATACTCATATGATGTCAAAGCCTGGTGTGGGTTGCCAAAGCTTGGCGAATGGCTGGTGTTCTTGGGCATTTGATGACAGAACCTGACACATGGTGTGAGTACCTCAGTATATGGTCAGTACACCTGGAAAATGCTGGAAGTAGCCGAGCATGTAATGTAAACAGCTAGCAAAGCGTGTCAGAGCATGGGCCAAGTATAACTAGATCATTGCGTTGGTAACTGGGCGTATAAGGACAACCTGGCAGCAAAGTACCTATTTAAAATATGAAATGGTTAAACTATTGCTTTGGCAGTGTTTGATTGCTGGCTAGTGTGGGGGGAGGCTATTGCCTACCTGAAAATAAATGTGGTTACTAGGTTTCTCTGTAACAAAAGTATTTAGTATATTTTTAGCCCAGGTATGCAATAAAGCATCAGAGAAAATAAGGAAACATCACATACACCCTCTCTACTCCAATAGGACCAGACTGAGGAACTAGATAAGCAACTTTGCAACGAGGCTGAGAGAGCAAATAAAAGCCCCAGTACCACAACTTGACAATGAGATCAAGAAGAACTCCCAACACACACTGAATTCTTTGCTAATTCAGAAGAACAAGAAGCTGTATGTGGTGAAATACTTTCTGCAATAAACCGGTGGACGAAAAAGCAGCTGTTTAAAATGCGCTTTTAAATGCATATATATATGTGGGGTGGGGTGATAATACTTTATGGTCAGGAGGAGGCTGTGGGCTTTTGAATGCGTTCAAAAGTGCATTTTAAATGGAAGCTTTTTAAGCCGCAGGATTATTTCAGGTGAGGATTTCACATAGAACGCAAGGAATGACACAAGGTACTGTTCAGTGATGGGAAGGGCCATGGCTCCCACTAAAACCGTGGTCCTCATACGAAATGGGGCCTACACTGAGGACCCGATGGAGAGCTCACCATCAACTATCAGTCATCAACCTCTCCATGCATGCATTTGCATATACTGAACAGTCTGTACTCTTCAAGAAGCTGCTTTTCTGCCCCAGCCAGGAACTAGACAAAGTTCAAATCTGCAGGAAAATTGCAAACTGCATATGACACCTACATCTCAAAGAATGCTTGCATGGCAACAGCAATAAACAAAGGCCTGCCCCAGATTATGAAAGCAGAAGAAATACTCTAACTGGACACCTCCATGCTGTCATAGATGAAAACTCGAAAACTATTTAGGATGTCTCTGAAAACATGTAAGACCTGACATACTCAACAAACAAGTGACTAAACAGAACACCTACCCCCAAAAGAGAAGGGCACTAGGAATTTGCAATCAACCAAGGAAATTATAATAAAAGCAGCAGAAAAAGGTTGGCGACCTTGTGTTCATGGATACACAGAAGCACAAAATGGAATCATAGAGACTTCTTAACACAAATTATTACCACGAATGTAGTGATGACAGCAGTACGGAGTACAAAGAAACTCTGGAATAAATCATCAAATTCATTCCAAGCAGCAGAGAGGACCACCTCCGACATCTGAAACCAAATAATCCAACTTCTGGGAATTCGTATTGGCTCCCAAAGAGCCATAAACTACGAAATCCAGACCACGCTATCATCTCTGGAGCAAAAACATTGACCCGAGCCATATATGGATATAATGAATCCTCAGGGGATGGACACTTGATTTCACTGAACTTTACTTCAACATTCCACATGGAGATGGAGTTACTACATGACAGCCAAACCTGCAAAAGCTGAACACCAAGACAGACAATCCATCCATAGCTATCACAGATCTCTTGAGATTTATACCTACACACAGAATTTCCTAAAAAGACCAGATTTGCCATGCACACAACAATAGCACCTCTGTATGCTAACTTCTTCAGGGCAGACCTTGAACAAGAGTTTTTACAACAATCCACTTTGATAAACTCTTCTTGATTTGAACAGAAGTTGAAGACACTCTTAAACAACTCCTTGACTCACTAAATCACATCAATAGAATTCACCAATGCATCAAATACACCACTCGCCATTCCAAGAAGAGTATGTGTTTCCTCTTTGTTGGAAGGAATGGGCACCTAGAAATAGCTGTATGCAAGAAATTCACTGATCGGAACATTGAAATATAGCACAGCAATAGTTTTTATGGGTTTGTTTTAATTTGACAATTAGACATTTTGTCAGGTCATGCCAGTAAATCCCTGGATTCTAGACACAGATGTATTCACAGATGTTAAATGGGTGAGCATGTAAGTGCTAATATGTAGAAAGTGATCATTCCAGCCCAGCATCTCTAGGAGATGCCCAGCCCACTCTCTGTGATACAGAGCCCAAAGCAAAGACTGAGTATAACTTTTCCCTTAATAATCTTCTGAAAGCCATGTTGCATAGAAGGTGATTTTACAAAGGTCACCACCATGGACTATTTTAAATCAAGGGGGCTTGATAATAAATGCTCCTGTTGCCAAATGGTGGTATGTCTAAGTAGGGCATTTGTGGCGCGTCTTGGTGGATGGCTTTGAAGATGTTCAGGGGACATGCTACTCAACCTTAAAAGATAGTTACGTGAAAACCATCCCATAAGCTAGTATCAGGCTAATGCAAGACATTTGAACGATGATCCTATTTCTCCTTTGGAACTACGTGAAAAATATCATGTGCTTATATAGCTCTCTTAATCTCTATTACGCTTTCTCTGTGCGCTTTCCCTCACTCACAGTAGCGGAGACAAGGGGGAGAGGAGTCGCACCACTGGACCACTCATCAGCATTCAGTTCACACCCTCTGCCTTCCGCACTCACATTAATAACATTAGTTTATTTTAATAAAACATGTGCACGTCAGAACGTTTGGCGTGGTGCACATGCTTGTACCTAGATTGCTAAGCATTGGCAAATGATCAGCAGCGCAGTTGTGCTCTGCTTGTTCCAGTCCTTCCAGGGGGCACCCATGCTGTCTGGACTTATTTGTGCCTGGTGCCAATTGCCTCCACGGTCCAAAGAAAAGATTCTCTGCAAAGAAGAAGACCTAAAGGTAATTGTTTTGAAAGGTATGCAAGTGGGCATGCTCGTTTGTAATGTGTATGTGTGTGTAGGCAAGAGCTGAGTGAATCTGTAGCTGTGCATGTAGGTTTATATATGATAGTGCCTGTGTGTGTGTGTGTGTGTGTGTGTGTGTGTGTGTGTGTGTGTGATAGTATGTGTGTGTGATTGTGTGTGTGTGTGTGTGTGTTTTTTCTGACTATGGGTGTCTGGGGTTGAGCTTTAGTGTGGATGCAATGCGTGCATGCACGGTGGGGCTGATAGCAATGCTGATTTTGATTGTGGCCTCTTGCTCTGCCCCATACAAGTAGTTTACAATGACCACCATTATTGTCATAGATAGGTTGTGGCTGCAGCTTCCTGCATGTGAAAATTGTTACTGGAATAAACAGATTGCAGACAGATCGTCATGCAAGGGATTTACACTGACCATTATTACAGGCACAGATATATTCTTGACACAGCCTCATACAAGTGAGTTACATTGATCATTAATACTAGAATAGACAGATCGTGGCCAGGAATCATGCAAGTGATTTGGAATGATCATTCTTAATGACCTAGGTAGATGTGGCCACAGCATCGTGCAAGTTATTTACAGCGAGCACAACGTTTGACCTAGATTGCTGCTGCAACCGCCTGCAAGTGTTTTAAAGTGATTATTACTGATTTAGAGAGATTGTGGCTGCAGTCTCCTTAAAATTGTGTCTAATGCTCCTGTGTAGTGTTGGCCTCATGGCATTTGATGCATTTTTACAAGAGTTAACCTAAAGAACAATTGTACATTGTTTGCCTTGGTACCCCATTTTTCTCATAAACTATGTTACAAAATGCACAGCATTTCAAAAGATTGTTTTAATAAATGTCTCAGGGGTAACCCCCAGAACATCCCTAATTTATGTTGGGCTGCCTCAATACACTGGGTCACACCTCTAATTTGTGGACATATTCACGTGCCATCACTGACTTTGAATCATTTATAATCATGGGGCCCACTGAGGAGCCATACACCCCCTGGCACAAAAGCTGCCTCTGTCAATGTTCTCGCTTGCTCTCTCTTACCCTTTCTCTCTGTGCTCTATTTCCAACTCTCTCTCTTAGTCCCTCTTTGTCTTACTCTATCGCTCCTTGTCTTTGTACCTGGATGAGAGTTGCACAGCCATGTATGTTTGCAATATCTACAATGGCCTTTGCTTATAGTGTATAGGTGCATGACCAGACTGGTAAAAACAGATGTCTTGGGAGGCGAGTGATGAATGGCATTTTGTTTGAAATATTCCTGGATAAAATAGGAAATTATTAATTTGCACTAATATTATGAACAGGCCTTTCTTAAATATGCCAATGTTTATTCCTAATGATCACTTCTAGCATATATTTTAGTCATAAAAATATGGTTTCATGTATCTTACTAAGCACATCAGTCCTGAATAGTCATTTTATACTCTACTAATACTGCTACCTTCAAAATACCCCTAAGAAAGGGGTAAAACAAAAGGTATTTGTAGACCTTTTTAGAATTGGCCCTCCCCGGCAGTGCTATTTGTGGTTTGGGAGGTGACCAGATTGTGTAATGCAATATCCATGATGTTATTTGAACATCACGTTTACTGTTTCTATAGTGCATCAATTCATTTTCACATCTGCTTGGTATATTTTTCTTTTTTCTTTAAGTTGTATTCTATTTATTGGTTTGTCATCATATCATTATTTCTACCATTTTATTCATTTTTGTAAAATGCTTTGGAGCAAGGCACTATAGTAGTAAAATGAAGCACACACATAGCACCAGTGAGGTTCCTAGCCTGCTTGGAATGAAATCAAAGAGCATTCTGGGAGCATAGGAATTATCACAATTCTTTATACTTGACAAACATGCCTTTGTGGAAAAATGTTGAATACATTAATCACATTAACAAGGGACTGGGCTTTGGTGTTCATTTGGTTTTATTTTTCACAACACTTAACCTAACATTAAAATGTTTATAACATTGAATAATTTATCTTGAGTCAGACAGACTCAGGATTTGGATGTGCAGTTAAAATGGCCATGACAACAGCCTTCCTCTGGCGATAACAATTATTTTCCCTGTGCAAAGACATCACAACCTAAGAGAGTAAAATGTAGGGTAATAATAATAATAATAATAATACTAATAAGAGGGATAAAGTATCCACTACTGTTCTCGCTCCCCTATTTGGTCACATAACTCCTCTGTGAATTGCAATATCCTTTTTACATACAGTTGGGTATATGTTATTCCTTGTAATATATGGCCCTACATTGTCACCCTTTTTAATACCTTGTATCTTACTTAATGTAATGTAAGAGATCTTCCAGTTGCTAATACGTATAATCAATTTAAAATCTAGAATATGTGTTGCAGAAAGGTAGTTTAAGCACTTTAAAAAAACACATCTAAAAATGTTTTTATTTTGCACTTTAAAATAAGTAATAATGTTCTCATGTGTGCACTCCATCAGTGCCCAAAAAATCATACTACCATACTTACTACCATAAACAGTTTGTTATCCTATCCTTGTTAATAAACCTACATGGCTGTAAAGTGTCAAAGAAAGATATTTTACATGGAAGGAATATGAAAAGCTTGTCACAGCTTTAAGTGCTGCAGTCGGCAGCGGACATTCTGCTCTGTGCTTGAGCAAGGATCAGCAATTGTGACGCCACAACTGAAGCATAATAAGACAATTATTTACAGATTTTTATACTGGTATGGCAGGCTGCCATTCATTTTATTCGTATTATTTTTAATAATAATAACTATTTATTTATTTTTTACATTCATGAAGCGCACATACAGCCCAGAGGCATCGCAGCCCTGTTACTTGTGGCAATCTTAGTTACATTGGGATTACATACATGTGACTAGGATGGATGTCGGGGCATAGGAGTACCAGCATTCAAATAAATACAGATACAAATTCAGTTTCAAATACATTATGCAGGTGCATAATAATTATAATTAAGGTGCATACATAATAATACTAATAATAATAATAATAATAATAATAATAATGATAATAATAATGCTACTACAAATAATTTTATTTGTGTTCTACTTTAGTGCTTCATGCAGGATTCCTTCCACTTTTATTGACTGTAATAAAAGATTTTAGGCTTCTGGCTCTCTGATAAACACAGTGCCTATTATCGAGCTTGCACATCTGTCGAACCACATTATTTCTATCAGGTTCTAGTATATTGAAAAAGCCTTTCTGAAACGCCTCTTAAATTATATCCTGTTTTATTAAAACTGTTGATGTCGTCCAGCCTAAAATAATATTACATGTTTTAAGTATATGCATATGCTATATTCTGCGGGCTAAAACAATCAATGGTGTTCCATCTGTTAATCTCAGAAGAATAAAGGGTTGGGATGCGAAACTATCTTTGCAGGAAGCATACTGTACAAATGCGCAAAGTGGGTGGTTAACTGTTTGTGCTACCTTACTGAAATGCATGCTAGTGCCAGTTGGTGCTCCTCTGTCTCCTATGGAGATTTGTCAATAACTTGTTTTCAATGTGTGTAACAGGAAGAAAAGCCAGGGATGTCAATTCACCAAAGTGCCAGGGGTAGCGGACAAGCCATCACGCACCCAATGACATCACCATATGACCTTTCACCCAGATTACATCACATGAAATACCATCACATGACATTTAACACTTGAAGTGAATGATGGGCGTAAATAACGTACATAAGCTTACAATTCATAAAATACCAAACCAGTATTAAAGCAGACATAAGACTCTTTTAGATACAAACCGCATGTTTATTAGGCTGCTGTACTGATACGTCATGGAGGGGGTCATGTTATGACGCAGATATATCCAGTAGAACCAACATAGACCTGGACCCTGCCCTGCGCATGCCACTGCAGCATCATATGGCCATTTGCAGGCAACATTTACCAATTATAGCTGCACATGACATGTTTAGTGATCATATTCCAAGTAAAGCCCCTTATAAAACAGTATGCCAAATGTACCCACTCTTTGAGGGTGCTGCCATCTCATGTCTGTTAGCCTTAGTGCCTAGGCACGGTCAAAATATGTAAGTTGCAGCTTTATATATCTAGTTGTTCCCGTCATGTGCCAAGTGCATCTTCAAATGTCCAGTAATGCCATCCATACACCTGGTATGGGATCAAGTGAGAGGAATAGCCAACTCACACAACACTCTGCACAGTGTATTATAAAACATAGAACCCTTTATTTCTTCTTTCTTTCATACAATAATTCCTTAATCATAATATCAAGTTTGTGGAGTCAATATCTACCAACCATATTTTTCATCAAAAAATTCATAACAAACTAACTGAAAGGAAACCCATGACTCCTCAACGTGTTTCGATCCGTACATGGATCCCACTCAGGAAGACCAAGAGGCTGACCCCACGACAGTGTACTGATATAAGCTGAGTCCAATTTGTGGTGGCCATAGCCAGTGCACTCTGAGGCCGACGGCTAAGTCCCTCTGTGTGTTTTAATATTTAGGGAACCCTGGACAGTGGTCACAGCCGAAGACCATAGCTAGTGGGTGTAGGGGAGGATTGGTCCAAAAGACCCCCCTCGCCTGCATCCCCTCCCCCGGTGAGGGCCATGGCTCGTCAGGGGTCCCCTCCTTACTGTTGTGTACTGCGTACACGAGGTACGCATGCGCGAGCCTCTACGGAGCTTGCGCATGCGTGTTCTAATAATAAAGGCGGTGCCCAGCAGTTCGCGCCGGAGACCGGAGCCATCACACGTCTCCGGCGTGTGTTCTCTGCATGCATGGGTGCGTTTGGTTGCATGCATGTGTGACGGCCACCGGCCGACCCCGCACGATACAAAATTGGCGACGAGGCGGGATCGGAGCTGTTCTTCCCGTTTCTCCGACAACGTCGGCGAAATGGAACACGACTCCGCAGTCGCGGACGCGCTCTAACAGCCGGCGGCCATTTTGAGTGCTCGTTCACTACAACATACGCAGTGGTTGCGGCCCGCTTCGGGTGCTCGTGCGCCATCTGCCCGTTGCAAGCAGTTGCAGCAATTTTGGACACTCCACAGCCCAGCTGGTGCAGGGCTGTGACACAAGAAGTGGCAGAAGAGCCAACAGGAAGACTCTGTCACAGTTGGGAGTCGGATCACCAATTAACCTGCAAAGACAATACTGTGAGTACCTATTGTGATGGGTGAAGAAACAGATGATGAGGGTGCCGTTGCCCCAATACAACGCAGAGTGCGCACTACTCTGGCTCCCATGCCTGAATTTGACACCACGGGACCTCCATCGAAACTTGGCCCAAAAACACTCATATGGGTCAAAAGACTGGAAATGATGTTCAGAGCCCGGGTGAGACAGAAGACGAGGCAAAGATCGCCATCATGATGTACTCCGCAGGCACTGAAGTCCAGAAAATATATGACTCCCTCGACATTCCAGTGGCAACGTATGACGCTGTCAAACAAGCACTTCGGGATCACTTCCTACCCTTAGCGAATGTTGACTTCGACAGGTTTGTCATGGGGGGGGGGAAACAACAGAGCGAAGAGTCATTGGATCAGTTTTGTGCCCGCTTGAGACACCTAGCGAGCTCCTGCAGGTGGGTTAACGAAGAGGAAATGGTCCGCAACCAATTGTTGCAAGGATGCTGCTCAGGAAAACTTAGGAGGCAAGTCCTGTAAGAGGATTCAATTCAACACTACAGCTAAGTCAATGCCTAGTCTGGGATACTGAATGGAAACCCTTATTGATATATCTTTATGTCCAGTTCATGCGTTCTGGATGACTACCCCTATATAACACCCCTCTCTAGGAATCCCCCTGACCCCACTGAGCCAAGAAGTAGTTCTGTTTTGCAATTTAAAAGGTTTATTTGATAATTTAAACAATAGATATATATATCATACTTTATAATAATTTAATAATTGAATATCACACTGAATCTGAGCAGTAATCAATAATGGATAGTCTGGCACTAGCACACTTCTTTATAATCAATGATGAGTGGTTATAGGATGGATAAGATAGCAACAATACTTTATGGTTTCAAATGGATGCAAGGTGGAATGAAAATGCAGTACAGAAAATACTCAATATGCGTTCAACAAAACAATGCAATCACTTTTCTCTGGCAATCCCCTCCCCCCTTTATGCAATGCAAGGAAATGGAAGGAAAGCACACAGTTCTCAGAAATGCAATCAAATGTAATTCAGTTCACCCCAGCAAGCTTACACTACAGATGTTGGAAACACAGGCCCAAAATGCTTTTATATGTGCTGGCAATGAAGTGAGGAATATGCTAAAATGCTTTTAATTCCCTCTAGGAGGTTCAGGGTGAGTGAAATATACTTGGGATGAGTTCAGGCTCACTTTAGCAAGGATCTAGGAGTAACTAGCAGGTTAAACGAATTTTTGGCAAATGAAAGCAAGAAAACTGCTGTTTTCACACGTGAAGAAATTTTGCAAATCGCGGCAAATTCGCGAGTGCCTTTTTCGCGATTACAGAGGAACTAAAAGGACTAGCACTATCGTTTTGGGGCCCTAGGACAGCCTAGGATCTCAGCTTCCAGATGAAAGTTACTCCAAGTCTCTAAGACAAACGGTCACAGAGATATGAGCGATATGGTAAAGGTCGTTTTTCAGATTTGAAATTTTAAAGTTCAAAAAGACAAGTGACAGCTAGCAACTAGAAAATGACAGGTGACAGCTTTACAAATGACAGGTGACAGTTTTACAAATGACAGGTGACAGTTAGGAGGCAGTTCTACTTAGATTAAAATAGCTTGGATTAGATTATTTTAACTAAGAGATTGGTTCTGCACAGTTCTGCTATGTACTCACAATATATTTTTGAATTAGGCCTCGCCACGGATCTGGTCAGGTTTTAGACTGGACTCTGGTCTGGTCTCGGCACTTCACAGTGATCTGGGTCAGCTCTCTCTCTCTCTTGATTCTGGAGATTGATGGATATGAAGTCTGGATCTTTCTGCACAGCTTTCTCTAGAGATTGATGGAGGTAAAGTATGGATTTTCCCGGCAGAGCGTCCCGCAGCAAATGGATTTGAAGGTCCCTATCTGTCCTGACTGTCTGCTTTTATGTGTTTTGAAAATGGGTGTGTGTGCAGCATCACTAGGCTCTACCCCTCTCCACTTGTCATTGGCCACTTCATCCTATTTCCCTTGATTGGGGGAATGAAATGAAGTGTCATCATGATGAGGTCTGTTTATGATACAGATAACCCACCCCTGTCAAATTACACACAATCTATATTTTGACCCAAAAGACATATTTCATAGCTACACAGTGGTTTGAAATTACATGTACCCATCATGCATCACAGGAGGTATACCCTGTCCAAATCTGCTCTTCCTGGGAGCTTGCATTCAGAAATGGCGACATTTGCACTTTTTAACTGGTTTCGCAATATCGGGCATTAACCCAAATTTACACACATGTGCGCAAGGAGTATGGACATTAATTGATGAAGTGTCAGATTTTTAACATGCATACATTTTAAGTAATACCCTCTTAACTGCTAGTTTGCCCCAGATCATGCCACCGGTTCTAAAAACCTCTTAAAATGTGGGCAGAAAAATCACAAGAATTATGGTATCATTTAAATAATTTTCACAAGTCCGCTCTATGAGTTATTCATCTTTTTCTAAAACCATATTCTGGCTACAGGGGTGTGGTTTTCCCCCCAGCACAAGGTTGAATTTCTGGTTTTTCCAGTTCTGCCAAGCCAGCTTGCTCTCACAGGCAGTGCTCCTCCCCTTTACTTCCAGGAGGAAGCCACTTTTTACGGCCCCCATAATAAAACATTTGCCTGAGTCAGGACAGGGCTTTGTTCAATTTCCTGCAGAGCCCAGGTAATTCAATCAGGGAAGTGTCATATCCCTTTTGGTGGGAGCAGCAAAAGGCAGATAGGCCTGGGAACACAGCTGTTGTGCAAGTCTAAACTCCTGTCGGGGGTAGCTGGTGGGCAGAATTCAGTTCCTTAAGCCAGGCCCCAGCTAATGTCACTTTTGTTCCCCAGTTTAAGTCAAGACAATTTTTTACATATGCAGCTAGGATGCTGATTCTAAGTTTAAAACTATGACATTTAAACAATTGCAACCTATGTGACACTCAAAAGTAGGTCACTCATTTCTTTTAAACATTTAGATTTTTGGTAGTTTTAAATACAGTTTCAGTTAGGCTGCTGCAGACCTGCAGAGCTCAGCCAGTCTTGTTATGAACATTCAAGTCACTTCAGAATATAACTTTAGATTGTATCCACCTCTCAGTAAGTCTTTCTTTGGCTTGCCTTGGGTTCATTTATTCAGTTTTAAACAAAATCTGGTGGTTTTAAAAGGCCGGCTTTCTGATAGTGGTGAGTACTGGTACTGCACCCCTTTTTGGGATTTAAGAAAATGAATTCTCCACAATTCTAGGTTGCTTTTGGCAATCAGCATTGCCATTCCCAATGGTTTCAGACTACTGAGTGGGTAGTCCAATGGTGGTTTTAGGCAGTGCCCTTCTGTGCCCATAACATCGGCAAAATGGGTGGCAGCCTATTCTTCATGCACTTCCCTGGGCATTTTCTGGGAAGCTCTGGCCATCATGATGTTTTCAATGCCAGTACTGCACAGTTTTGAGGTAGGGCTCGGATGCATGGATAAAAACATCCCACAAGCCCCCCTCTTGCGATGGCCATTCGGTTTCACTGATGGGACTCGCAAGACCTGGGATGTTTCCTCATCTTCTTCCAATAGATGGCACAGTTCAGCATCTTTTCCCCCATCCGGTCGGATCGATCGGTTCTCCTCGCCGGTCCTGATGGGAGTATTGGGCGGTACACTGAGCCCCTTGCGTCTCTGCTCCCGGTCTCCGGATCGTCCTCCTCGGCCAGTCTCGAGGTTTTCTTTCTCCTAGGATGACAAAGGAAGAGCGGCAATACCTATTCATGGACATTTCTCCCCCACCATTGATATAGTGGGGTGGCATATAAGTTTATAGTCAAAACATATGAACATGCACATTTCTTTTTGCATTCCAAAACAAAAACACCCACATTGAGAAACTCAGAATTTGATAGGCGATATGTAGGATCTTTTAAGTTAGAACAGAATTAATTTGAGACAGCACCCTCTAGGATTCCAGAGGATTCCTCCAGTTGTTGCAGAGTGTGCCTGGGATGGCAACACTTCAACTGGTTTATGTGGACCCACTTGTCTTCCCCCTCTGCCAAACCGCCTTTGGGGATGCGGATCTTGTAGGCCACAGGGGAGATTTTGTCTATAATCTCAAAGGGTCCCTTCCATGTAGGCAAAAATGTTCGCTGTTTGGCCTGGTTCCTTTAGAAATTGTATAGATAGACCCGGTCCCCCACCTGATATTCCTTCCTGGAAGTTTTCAGGTCATAGTGGGTCTTCATGGTATCAGCTGATCTTTCTAGATTCCGCTGAGCATAAGCAAAAGCATGTTGAAGGTGTTTCCTTAAATTCTCCACATACTCATGAGTTGTGGAGGCATTTATCAGTGTCTGCTCTTGGGTCCTGTAGAGCAAATGCTGCGGAAGCACCATCTTGCGTCCAGTCATCAACTCAAATGGTGACATTTTGGTTGCAGATGAAGGGGTAGATCTGATGGCCATTAGGACCAGAGGTAATCGGATATCCCAACTTGGCCCAGAATCTGCCACAAACTTCTTTAATATGCTCACAATGGTTCGGTTATATCTCTCTACTGCCCCAGAAGAAGCTGGCCGGTAAGCAATATGCAACTTCCTTTTGACCCCCAGTATCTCCCACATCTTTGTCATCACTTCACTGGTGAAGTGGCTACCCCTGTCTGACTCAATCCTTTGAGGTAGACCAAAATGGGAAAAGATGTGGTTAATCATCAAGGCAGCTGCCGTTTCTGCCTTGCAGTTTGGGGCTGGGAGACATTCCACCCACTTGGTAAACAAGCATGTCACAGTCAACATGTACTTATTCCCCCTAGCAGAGCGAATCACGGGGCCTACAAAGTCGATTTGTAAATCTGACCATGGCAGTGTCATCCCCCTCTTTTGGAGAGGCGCACGGTGCGCGAGGGATGATGGCTGAAATTGTGCACACACAAGACACCCCTTCAAGTATTGGTCGAGGTCCTGCCCCATGTGTGGCCAGTATGCAACCTCTCCTAAGATTTCCAATGTTGTGTGAAACCCCCTATAACCGGCGGTGGCCGCATCATGGGCGTGACTTAACATCAGGCTTCGGAATGAGGTAGGAACCACCCACTGATCGTGGCTAGCTTTGGATTTCCTTACCAACAAACCGTCTTGGATTCAGAACATTTTTGGACATTTCATCAACACTCTTAGGTCCTCTTTCCCAGTGTAATCGGTATCCGTTAGGGGAAAGTTCTCAGGGTCCTCAAGGTGCTGGTAAAATTTACCAATTATTGGATCCCCCTTCTGAGCGGTAATCAAATCAGCATCAGGGGTCTCCTTGCTCCATTGTGCAATTGAAAGGTCATTGTGAGCATTTGTCTGGGACCTAGTGATAGCAGTGACCTGGATTTCCCCCAACAGGGACTCAATCTCAATTAGATCCCCTTGGATGGCCCCGGTTTTGGCCAGCTGATCAGCTAAGTCATTTCCAGTTTTGTCTGGTCCCTCTACTTTGGAATGACCCTTCATCTTTTTCCAGTAGATGGTCATCCCATTCGATGTGACCAGATCATCAATGTTTTGGATCATCTTCCCATGTTTCAAGGGTTTGTTGTTAGCACATAACATGCCTCTGGTTTTCCAATTGACCAGGTGCTCCACGAACCCGTTCCGGACATAATCCGAATCTGTGATTATGACCAGTTCGTGGAGTTGATGCTGGACAGCAGTGAGGATGGCCTGATGCACAGCCATCAATTCTGCCACCTGACTACTTCGGGGACCAATTTTGTATCCAGCGGAGGGTTCTGGGGACTCATTCACCCATGCATTCCCTACGCCGGCCACCAGTTCTTTCTCCCCGTTGTTGTCAACATGGTACGAGCATCCATCCACATAGACAGTGGGCATTCCCTCACACTTGTCCTCTTCAAAGACTTTGTGGGGGGAATTAAGGTATGCCTCCATGTTGTCCTTTATTTTTAGACTTTCGTCCTCGAGACAGTTTTCTCCGGCACAATCATGCAAGTCAGCCAGACCCTGCGCGAGGGGACTCTTCTTGTTTTGGCCATATCTGACCTCCACAGGAAAGCCTTGCATTGATAGAATCCAGGAAGTAATTCGGGAATTACTCACATTTCCGGCCCGGATTCTGTCACTTTGGAGATATTGCAGAGGCTGGTGTGGAGTCTCCACTATGATGTGTTCCCCCTGGATAAACGGGCGGTAATTCTTCAATGCCCACACCGTCGCCAGGAGTGCCTTCTCACAATCGTTGAATTTTTCCTCCACAGAGGATAAAGTTTTGCTCGCATAGGAGATTACTTTATTGACCTTGTCATGCTTTTGGTATAATACCGCCGTCAAGCACGTATTAGAGAACCCCATCTCCAGGAAGAACTCCTTGTTTCTGACAGGGTAAGCTAGGCAAGGCGCTTGTGAGAGGCTTCTTTTGAGTTGTTTTACTGCCTCGGCTTGTTCTAGACCCCATTCCCACTTGACCCCCCCCTTCAGGAGATGAATCAGGGGTCTGGTGATCTCTGCGTAGCACTCAATGAACTTTCTGCTGTAATTAGTCAGTCCAAGGAGGCTCCTTAGTTCCCGCAGAGTTGTGGGGTCTTTCAGTTTCTGAAGTGCTTCCACTTTCTTTTCCTGGGGACAGAGACCCTGAGGAGTAATCTCATGCCCCAAGAAATTAACACGGGTTCTACACCATTGTGCTTTCTGAAAGGAAAGTTTTGCTCCGGCGGCCCTCAACTGGGTCAGAACATAACGGATCTCCGCTATGTGTTCCTCCACAGATGAACTTTTGATGAGGACATCATCTACATAAGCCAGGTTACCCCTCGCACCCAGGTCGGGCATGGCCTTATGTAGGAAAATGTTAAACTCATTACCGGAGTTAAGGTATCCGAAGGGAGTCCGGGTCCATGTGTACTGCTGGCCCCCAAAGGTAAAAGCCAGCTTGTATTGGTCCTCCCTACTGACAGGCACAGTCCAGTATCCATTGGTCAGGTCTATTGCAGTGAATACCTGTGACCCCTGGATCTGGGCCAGCCCTTGGTCAATGTAGGGCAGAGGCCATCGGGAAGTATGGACCCGTTTGTTGAGCTCCCTGAGGTCAGCGCAGAGTCTCCACTGGCCGTTTGGCTTTAATATTCCCAGCACCGGATTATTGAAGGTGCTGTGGACGGGACGGATTATTCCCCGGGACTCAAGGTTCTTAATTATTTCAGTAAGGGACTCCATTGATGCGAGAGGCAAACGATATTGCTTCACAAACACAGGAGTCATGCCAGGGTCCGTGGGGATTGTTGTTGTGTGGATGTCAGTGCGACCACAGTCATATGAGTCTACCGCAAAGAGATCTTGGAAATCCAAGAAAACTTGTTTCAACTTTTGCTTCTGTTCCAGAGTCACACAGGCGTCAGCTAGGTTGACTCTCTCTTCCACCATCTGCCTGAAGCCTGGAAAGACTTCTGGTTTGGCTATTTCAGCAGCCTCCTCCAGCTGGGTGGAGAAGTCCCTGGTCAGAGTGCTGATTTGGACTGGGGGCTTCAGGTGGGAAAGGCAGCCCTCATGGACTTGGAAAATCACCTCATCCCTCCTGACGTCACAAGTCACATCTTCCTTACCGTAAGGGCAAGAAGTGTACACCAGGAAGTTCCCCCCATGCCGGGTAAAAATACTGTCTGGTGTTGTATTGTCGTCACTGTCACTGTCAAAGCAGTCCTTGGGGATTGGCCCTAACAGTTCATTACCTAAATCTATGGAAAAATGTCGGTCATCAACCGCCATTCGAATAATGGTGCCTGCGGCTAGAGTAATACTCTTTAAGTCGCTGTTATCCACCTCTATTGGAATGGTGTCATGTTCTATGTTGACTAATGGTGTTGGGTTTACCCCTAACCCTTGCTGTTGAAGAGAAGCGTTTAGATGTATGTAAGCATCAGGGTTTTGCAAATATTGTCCTCTTTCAACTTTCACTTCCAGGGAGAATTGTCGGGTCCTTTCTGGGATGGTGACTTCCTCTTTGATCTGAATTTCAACTGCATAAGGTAGCAATTGAGCTGACCTAAATGCTTTTTCTGGATCATCAAAGCCCATGGGATTATCCGCTAATCGGGACCAAGCTTTGAAGTTTATTAGGTCCAAACTAATGGCAAAGCGATTGAGAATGTCACTGCCTAAGTAAAAGGCGGCAGGGACGTCTCGCACGACCCAACAATTGTGGACTATGCTCTTGTTGCCAATGGAGATTTTGAGCATGCACCTGCTTGGCAGGAGATGTTTGGAATTAGGCGCTTCCAGGTCCATTTCCCATTTGTCTATCAGTTTGAATGTGGGAATGGCTGGATCTTTTGGGAGTTGGCGAAACATGGCTTCGCTGATGAAACTCTTACCATTGTTCACGCATACTCGAGCGAGAACAGAGTCCTTCCCATCATTTAACTGAACAGGGATGAACAACTGCTCTCCAATTTGCTGAATATCAGCCAGGCTCTGAGCTGATTTCACATCTCTCTGGACTATAGGAGTGGGAGTTTCTGATTGTGGATTAGTATAGAATCTCAGAGTGTTTCCTTCCAGCGCGGAGTACCACTTTAGACTGGAAGGAAGGTTGATTTTCAGAAATAGAGAGGACCCCCCATCACCAGTCTGTTGTCCTACTGCTATTACTGTCACGTCTGGAATTTGGCTATTCTGGAAGTGAAATTCTACTTGGTCAGATTTTTGTTCAACCATGTGGCAGGTGCCGTTTAAACTAACATGGTTGACACTCTGTTTTAATTTTATTGGTCGGCTAGTCTGGGTCCAGAGGACCTTGTTTACGCAATCTATTAGGGGTGACAACCTTCTCAGGAGGTCATTCCCTAGTAAACAAGGGGTGCCCTCTGGAGTCACAACTATGACCGGGTGTTTCAACTTGTGTCGCCCAATTTTAATGTCCACATCTGCAGTCCCCTCAACAGGAATTTCCTTCCCGTCAACGTTCTGCAGTTGTCCAGGAAGAGAGGTGAGAGGAATTTGGTAATTCTCTCCCCTTCCTGCATTCAGTTCATCAAAGGCCCTTCTGGACAGAAGGGTAGCTTGAGATCCCGTGTCCACCAGCGCTAAAATTGTACCCTGCCCCTGTACTTGTACCGGGGCATAGTATCTTCCCTCCTTCTCCTCAAGGGGGCACAGATAATGCACATTTTTGGACAACTGGTGGGCTAACTTTCTGGTTTTGGACATTTCAAGAGAAGAAATTTGGGCAGACTTCTGTGGAGAGTCTTGGGAATCTGAAAGAAAAAATTGGCAACTGGAGATCAGAGCCATTGTGGGTTCCCCTGGCTCCGGTTCCGGGCCGCCCCCCCCCCCTTTTTGGAGGCAGTCACCAGGATGGGTTTGAACCAGGGGATTTTCTTGCTGTTGGTTCTGGGATGAGATGGTGGGCGGCAGTAGCTCAGTCTCCACATCTCCCCAGTCTGGATTTGCATCCCTAGGGACCCATTTTTCTTTGGGCGGAGTTCCCCCCTCTCTGAAGGAGAAGATCCTTTTCTCAGGATCCTCTGAGGATCCCTCTCCCTCAAATTGGAAGATCTGTACCTCCTCCCCAAACTGAGTCTGTTTGGGTCTTTTGTTTCTCCTACCCCCCCTCTGCTCCTTAGGAGGCAGGCTTTCAGGTGCAAGAGATTTTGTTTCCGGTTCCTGGGTTTCCAGGGGCTGTTTACAAGTGAGGAAGGAAGCTTCCTCCAAAGCTTTACACCCCCCTTCCCTTTGTGCCTCCTCCCTGGGAACCGGTGAGTTATCGGGGTGCTGCCCCCGTCATTGTTCTGGAGCACCAGGTCCAGAGTTGGGTGCATTCTGCGCCGGCATGCCGATCTGAGGGTTCTGCTGAGCCCTCAGTATGTGACCCAGATCCCGCGCCATGTTTTGAACCTGGCGCTCTAACTGGGAAACCCGCTCAGGCTGATACGGGGCCCTGTTTTCTCCCCTGGGCTGATCCCGGGAAGGGTAGCTATCCCTTCTTTGGTAGTACCCCTGGTTGGGAAGATTTGGATACCCCTCCACCCTTGGCCTCCCCTCTCCCGGATTAGGTTGTCTGGGCTCAGGGAATTGGGGAAAGAAGGATGGATGATTTTGAGGTTGGAATTTGGGTGGATACCTGGGGAAAGAGTTCTGCCCAGGATTTGGAGAATTTCTGCCCTCCTGTGGGAAGTTGGGAGGGATGTTCCCTGGGTTAGGTGCTTGGCTGGATCCCCCCCTTGGGCTGGAGGAGTCCACACATAACCCAGGATGGGTCGATTACCCTTGTAACGGGGACTTAAATAGTCAGGAGAGCGAGGGACCCCATTTGTGGGACTACCTCCTTGACTCCCTGTTTGTGACTGGCCCGAGGACCTTCTGGGCCTAGCATTATTAGGTGCAGGTAGGTTTTTAGGCCCCCCCATCTCCAACTCTAAAACGGGGGTGACCTTTACCTCTGCCACCTTGGCAGCAGCAGGGGTGCTGTTGGTTTTGGGATTTTTCTGGGTATTGCTTTTATTTTCTATGGGCTTCTGCACCTCAGAGATCCGGGTCGCCTGTTCAATGACCCAGTCTAAAGATCTTTTCCCATGAAAATCCCTCACGAGCTGGGTCATTATGTATTTGGGCAAGGCATGGAAAAACGTATTAATAAATTCTCTGCTGTCTGTGCGCACCCTTCTGGTGGTCTGCGCAAAGGCACGTTTCAGTTCTTGCACAAACTCTTGTGGGGCCTGATCCTCCCCACACTGCAAATTGTAGGCTGCCTTGCGAGCCTCTTGGGGATTTCTGTGAACAGAAAAATGTTTTAATATGGCCGCCCTATAGGTGGACCACCTGGAATGATTTTGGTCCTCCAGCCCTGCAAAGAAACTGGAGTACTCTGGGGAGAATGTCCACTTTACATATTGGATACAGCTTTGGCTGTCCTTCAAATGAAAAGTCTCCATCATTTGCTCATAGAGCTCCAAGTGTTCCCAAACAGAGTACTTGGCGTTCTTATGATAAGGCGTGATGACACTCCTGATTGCCTTAATCTGTTTCAATGGGTCCTTAATCAAGGCCCTTTTTGCCTTATTGGCCTTTTTGGTTCGGGTAACCCTTGTCCATTCGTCCTCTGACTAAGAGGCACTGCTCCCAGAGGTTCCTGTCTGATCTTCCAGGTTTTCCCGGATTCTGCGAGCCTGGGAATGGCTGGCAGAATGTGGGGACCTGGTCTCCTGTGTCCTGTACCGTTCAGAGGAGTCTTCAGATTCCTCTTTGCTGCCAGGATTTGATGGGTACCCCCCCACTGACCTAACTGGGCAGAGGTTTTCAGGATGCCCTTAATGGGCCTACTCTCCTGGGGTTCCCCATCAAATTGCACTGTGCTTGGGTGCCCATACCCGGATGCCCGCCCCTCCATTCCTGGGTGGTACTGGCCTATGAGCCCCATGCTTCTGGCTGGATAGTAATCTGCCATCCCTGTGGCCCTGTGCTCATGTGTGCCAGGGGACATGGGGGTGGCAGAGTCCAGGGACTGAGAGAAATAAAGGCATCTGGTACTAGGGCTCCTGGGGTTATGCTCAGGAGTTTCTCTTTCCCAGCGAACCTCATCTCTAACCGCCCCTGCTCCCTGTTGCAATGCAAGAGCCTGCGCCTTCAGTTCCTCAGTTAAGGCCTTACTAGACTCTATCAGTCTCTCCTGCATCGCTACCTGTTGTTGGAGCCTATCATTGTGCTGGCAGAGAGCCTCATTCTCTCTCTGCGTTTCCTGATTGGTCCTGGAGCACTGGGCCAGTCTTTGCTGCAGGAGGGTTACCTCCTGAGCTGTGTCCCTATTGGCCTGCTCCTTTCTTGCCAGAGCATCCTCCACCTTCCTGGTGTGCTCTAACAAGTTCTGGTGTTCTTTTTGGAGGTCACCCAGTCCCTGGAGGGCCAGGTGATTTTCTTCCATTTTCCTTTTTAAGTGGCAGACTTCCTGGCCTAAGGTATCCCTTTCCTGACTAAGAGCCTGCATCTGTGCCGCCAGGTCGTCCCTTTGCCTTTGGAAGGCGCCAGCTTTCTGGTGCTCCTGATCAAACTCTGCCTGGGTATGCAGGTCTTTCAGAATCACTTTATTGCTCTCTGCCTTCTCCCTATCTAGGTGGCTTTGCAGGGTGACTACCTGCTCAGCACATGCCCTATTGAAGTCTAACTGTTGCTCCAGCTTTTTCTGGCTCTGCAGTAGGGAGTCCAAACCTTCTTGGTACTCCTTCTGCAAGGCCAGAAATCTGGTATCCTGGTCAGCCTTTTCCTGTTGCAGGATGTCCATATCCCTCTTTATTTTAATGATGTGCTGTCTACTCTCATTTTCTGACTCCTGGCTCCCCTGCAGCCTCTGCTCAGAAGAGACCAGGTCAGATTGGACCTTCTCTAACGCCATCTGTCGCTTATTCGCCAGATCTTGGCTTTCAGTACATTTATCCTGCATGTCTCCCATATATAGGTACAGGTATGCCGCTATCCTAACCATCTTGTCTTGTTCATCCTTAGCTTTAGGAGCCATGTATAGTTCACTCAGGGCCACATGTAAGGGACCCTGATCTCTCCATATATCTGACCCTGTTTCCGTGATCTGGGGTGCGATTGCTTGCAACCAGACCGTCTGGTCCTGACGAGTCCACTCACCTCTCACAAATAACTTATGTAAGAAGTGCTCTCTGGCTATTTTCATATCTACCAAGGTCGTCATTCTGGAATTTGAGTTCCTTCCTGATTTACAGAAGTTTATATTATATTTTTGCAAAACAGACCTGTTCCTTAGAGCGTTCCTTTGAGGAGTGCTTTACAGCGTAACACAGCGTGTGCTCCGACCGGATATGTGTATCTGGTCAGCTGGCACGCTGTATTAATCTGCACAAGTGATAGATCTAATCCAAACGTCCGGCACGAGCCCCCAATTTGTAAGAGGATTCAATTCAACACTACAGCTAAGTCAATGCCTAGTCTGGGATACTGAATGGAAACCCTTATTGATATATCTTTATGTCCAGTTCATGCGTTCTGAATGACTACCCCTATATAACACCCCTCTCTAGGAATCCCCCTGACCCCACTGAGCCAAGAAATAGTTCTGTTTTGCAATTTAAAAGGTTTATTTGATAATTTAAACAATAGATATATATATCAGACTTTATAATAATTTAATAATTGAATATCACACTGAATCTGAGCAGTAATCAATAATGGATAGTCTGGCACTAGCACACTTCTTTATAATCAATGATGAGTGGTTATAGGATGGATAAAATAGCAACAATACTTTATGGTTTCAAATGGATGCAAGGTGGAATGAAAATGCAGTACAGAAAATACTCAATATGCGTTCAACAAAACAATGTAATCACTTTTCTCTGGCAATCCCCTCCCCCCTTTATGCAATGCAAGGAAATGGAAGGAAAGCACACAGTTCTCAGAAATGCAATCAAATGTAATTCAGTTCACCCCAGCAAGCTTACACTACAGATGTTGGAAACACAGGCCCAAAATGCTTTTATATGTGCTGGCAATGAAGTGAGGAATATGCTAAAATGCTTTTAATTCCCTCTAGGAGGTTCAGGGTGAGTGAAATATACTTGGGATGAGTTCAGGCTCACTTTAGCAAGGATCTAGGAGTAACTAGCAGGTTAAACAAATTTTTGGCAAATGAAAGCAAGAAAACTGCTGTTTTGACACGTAAAGAAATTTTGCAAATCGCGGCAAATTCGCGAGTGCTTTTTTCGTGATTACAGAGGAACTACAAGGACTAGCACTATAGTTTTGGGGCCGTAGGACAGCCTAGCATCTCAGCTTCCAGATGAAAGTTACTGCAAGTCTCTAAGACAAACGGTCACGGAGATATGAGCGATATGGTAAAGGTCGTTTTTCAGATTTGAAATTTTAAAGTTCAAAAAGACAAGTGACAGCTAGCAACTAGAAAATGACAGGTGACAGCTTTACAAATGACAGGTGACAGTTTTACAAATGACAGGTGACAGTTAGGAGGCAGTTCTACTTAGATTAAAATAGCTTGGATTAGATTATTTTAACTAAGAGATTGGTTCTGCACAGTTCTGCTATGTACTCACAATATATTTTTGAATTACGCCTCGCCACGGATCTGGTCAGGTTTTAGACTGGACTCTGGTCTGGTTTCGGCACTTCACAGTGATCTGGGTCAGCTCTCTCTCTCTCTCTTGATTCTGGAGATTGATGGATTTGAAGTCTGGATCTTTCTGCACAGCTTTCTCTAGAGATTGATGGAGGTAAAGTATGGATTTTCCCGGCAGAGCGTCCCGCAGCAAATGGATTTGAAGGTCCCTATCTGTCCTGACTGTCTGCTTTTATGTGTTTTGAAAATGGGTGTGTGTGCAGCATCACTAGGCTCTACCCCTCTCCACTTGTCATTGGCCACTTCATCCTATTCCCCTTGATTGGGGGAATGAAATGAAGTGTCATCATGATGAGGTCTGTTTATTATACAGAGAACCCACCCCTGTCAAATTACACACAATCTATATTTTGACCCAAAAGACATATTTCATAGCTACACAGTGGTTTGAAATTACATGCACCCATCATGCATCACAGGAGGTATACCCTGTCCAAATCTGCTCTTCCTGGGAGCTTGCATTCAGAAATGGCGACATTTGCACTTTTTAACTGGTTTCGCAATATCAGACATTACCCAAATTTACACACATGTGCGCAAGGAGTATGGACATTAATTGATGAAGTGTCAGATTTTTAACATGCATACATTTTAAGAAATACCCTCTTAACTGCTAGTTTGCCCCAGATCATGCCACCGGTTCTAAAAACCTCTTAAAATGTGGGCACAAGAATTATGGTATCATTTAAATAATGTTCACAAGTCCGCTCTATGAGTTATTCATCTTTTTCTAAAAACCATATTCTGACTACAGGGGTGTGGTTTCCCCCCAGTACAAGGTTGAATTTCTGGTTTTTCCAGTTCTGCCAAGCCAGCTTGCTCTCACAGGCAGTGCTCCTCCCCTTTACTTCCAGGAGGAAGCCACTTTTTACGGCCCCCATAATAAAACATTTGCCTGAGTCAGGACAGGGCTTTGTTCAATTTCCTGCAGAGCCCAGGTAATTCAATCAGGGAAGTGTCATATCCCTTTTGGTGGGAGCAGCAAAAGGCAGATAGGCCTGGGAACACAGCTGTTGTGCAAGTCTAAACTCCTGTCAGGGGTAGCTGGTGGGCAGAATTCAGTTCCTTAAGCCAGGCCCCAGCTAATGTCACTTTTGTTCCCCAGTTTAAGTCAAGACAATTTTTTACATATGCAGCTAGGATGCTGATTCTAAGTTTAAAACTATGACATTTAAACAATTGCAACCTATGTGACACTCAAAAGTAGGTCACTCATTTCTTTTAAACATTTAGATTTTTGGTAGTTTTAAATACAGTTTCAGTTAGGCTGCTGCAGACCTGCAGAGCTCAGCCAGTCTTGTTATGAACATTCAAGTCACTTCAGAATATAACTTTAGATTGTATCCACCTCTCAGTAAGTCTTTCTTTGGCTTGCCTTGGGTTCATTTATTCAGTTTTAAACAAAATCTGGTGGTTTTAAAAGGCCGGCTTTCTGATAGTGGTGAGTACTGGTACTGCACCCCTTTTTGGGATTTAAGAAAATGAATTCTCCACAATTCTAGGTTGCTTTTGGCAATCAGCATTGCCATTCCCAATGGTTTCAGACTACTGAGTGGGTAGTCCAATGGTGGTTTTAGGCAGTGCCCTTCTGTGCCCATAACATCGGCAAAATGGGTGGCAGCCTATTCTTCATGCACTTCCCTGGGCATTTTCTGGGAAGCTCTGGCCATCATGATGTTTTCAATGCCAGTACTGCACAGTTTTGAGGTAGGGCTCGGATGCATGGATAAAAACATCCCACAGTCCTGAGGGAACCAGGGCTGACCCTCCGGCAGATCCTGGACATGGGAAGAGCGTATGAGCTGGCGGAGGCCAGAGGAATGAAAATGGACGCAGCCACGCATCCCAAGAACGAGAAGGAGGCACTTGCAGTCGGACGTTTCGCACCTGGGAAGGCCAGATGTACACCGAAGAGGGGAGAAGGACCCACGACATCAGGTACCCCTCAGTCGTGCTCCTATTGTGGATATGACCTCCCACACAGAGGTGAATGTTCAGCCAAATCATGAACATGCGGCAGGTGTGGGATACCTGGGCATTATTCCAGGATGTGTAGGGCCGCCTTGCCCATGGCAGCAAGCAGAGGACCTGAGAGGGCCAGTAGAGGTGGCACTCGCACGGTGAGGGGCATATCGTCCCTTGAACAGGACGTGCACGACCTACACATTGCCGAAGAAGAGGAAGAAGAGGAGGAAGAAATTTTCTTCATTTCCAGCATCGCAAATGGCCCTGGAACTCGACGAAGACCTATATGTACTGTAGACATTGGAGAGATTCCCACTCCAGTCCTCATCGACACGGGAGCTTCAGTCTGCGTACTGGCGGACAGACATTACAACGCACTGACAGGCCCACTAACCTTGTTGCCCTCCAAGGCTCAGATATACGCTTTTGGTGAGGACACTCCCCTACCCATCCAAGGGGTATTCGTGGCCCCAGTGACCCATGGCCAGAACAGCATCAAAGCGAGGTTTTTTGTAACCAGTGTAAGTCCGCACTCTCTTTTAAGCTGTGCAGCATCTGAAGCACTAGACCTGGTTCATTTCACGTTTGCTGTATATCATACGGATCTGGACAGCCTGCTGGCACGCTTTGAGGGACTCTTCAGGGGCATAGGGAAACTGAAGGCTGAGCCAATAAGGCTCCACATTGATGAGTCAGTCAGACCAACGGCGCTGAAACATCGTCGCATACCGTTTCATCTGAGGGCACAGGTGGAAAAGGAGCTGCAAGACTTAGTGGAACGAGATATCATTGAAAAGGTGGAAGGGCCCACCCCGTGGGTCTCCCCAATTGTAGTGGCCCCAAAGCCCTAACAGCCTGGGGCTATACGCATTTGCGTAGACATGAGACTTCCTAATATGGCCATAAAAAGAGAACGTCATCTCACTCCCACTCTGGACGACATTGTCGGAGAACTTCAGGGTGCGAAATTCTTTTCGAAACTAGACCTGAGAGCGGGTTACCACCAGTTGGAGCTTCACCCGGAGTCTAGATATATTACGACTTTTACAACACACGAAGGACTGTATCGATATAAAAGACTCAGTTTTGGAATATCCTCGGCGGCAGAAATCTTCCAAAATGCGATCAGGACGGCTCTGTCCGGACTAAAGGGAGTAATAAACATGTCAGACCATATCCTAGTCTTTGCCAAATCGAAAGCAGAACATATCAAGCGGCTGGAAAACACTTTTCACAGACTCCACAGCCTCAGCCTGACGCTGCACCCAGAAAAGTGCGAATTCCTGAAGGACAGCCTAGAGTTTTTTGGATTTTTCTTCCATGCGGGAGGCATATCCCCAGATCCTGAGAAGGTGAGAGACATTCGAGAGGCGTCACCTCCCACGTCCCCGGCAGAGGTCCGCAGTTTTTTAGGGATGGTAAACTACTGCGGGCGTTTTATTCGAGATTTAGCGTCCCTTTCTGAACCCCTGAGAGCACTCACTGGGAATGAGGTAGCATGGACGTGGGCTGGAAAGGAACAGAGAGCATTCATGGCCATCAAGGATGCTCTGTCTGAACAAGATACCATGGCATATTTCAACCCTGCCAGGGAGTCTGAAATCATAGTGGATGCCAGTCCAGTGGGACTCGGGGCGGTTCTCGTGCAGGCGGATCAACAGGGATCCATGCGACCAGTTGCATACGCCAGCAAGGCACTTACAGACACAGAGAGAAGATATTCTCAAATTGAACGCGAAGCCCTCGCAATACTATGGGGCTGCAAACATTTTAGATTATACATCCTAGGGAAGCCTGTTGTAGTGGTGACGGACCACAAGCTCCTAATTCCCATTCTGGCAGGCGCTTCTTCCAAACCGCCACCTCGGATAGAGAGGTGGATGCTATCCCTCATGGAGTACGGGGTGAAGCTGGTATACCGCCCGGGTACGCACAACCCTGCAGACTATTTGTCTCGTCACCCTGGTGCTGGACGACCCAGAGACACTACAGAGGTTGCAAATTGTGTGACATCGTTCACATGGTCGTCGAGTCTGCGCTTCCCATTGCTTTGACAAGACAAGAAATTGCCAACGAATCGAACTCGGATGAGGCATTTCTGAGAGTCAAGGGTGCGGTAGCCTCGGGAGCATGGCGGGAGCTCCTTCTGAACAATGCCAGGAGAAATGCTGGAATGCAAAGAGACTTGCAATTGCTCTGGGGTGCACAACATGAACTGTCAGTATCTGCCGATGGTCTCCTTCTGAGAGGGCACCGAATTGTGATCCCCAGGTCACTTGTGCCGAAGGTCCTTCAGCTGGCACACAACGGACACCAGGGGATGACCAGAATGAAGGCACGTCTCAGTCTCAAAGTCTGGTTCCCCGAATTGGAGAAGAGAGTGGAAGAGTTTGTGAGGGCATGCATCCCGTGCCAAGCCACGAGCCTGGCAGAGAAGGGACCACCGATTCAGACCATGGCAAGGAGTGAGTTACCCTGGGGGACAGTACATGCTGATTTTGGCTCTACCGGGAGAGGACTACATTCCCTAGTGGTAACGGACCAATGGTCCCGATATCCAGAGGTGGAACTGGTCGAGTCCCAAGCCACCGACCACACCACCCTGGCCATGGACAAGATATTTGCTACCCACGGTTTCCCCATAGAGTTATGTTCTAACAATGGGTCACCTTTTCAAGGACAATTGTTTGCTCGATACTGCGAAGAGAAAGGGATAAAACACTGAAAAGTCACCCCACTATGGCCAAGAGCCAATGGAGAAGTAGAGCGGTTCATGCGCACACTAAACAAGGTGTTTCGCATATCCGAAAATGGAGGTGAAGATCTTCGACGGAACTTGTTCGACTTTCTCTGGGAGTATCGCACAACACCTCATCGATCAACTGGAATAGCCCCTGCGGAGGTACTTTTCAAGAGGATCACAAGAGGACTCATACCTGAATCAGAGGGGAGACAACCAGGAGTGATCGACAATGACCAAGTACTACTAGAAAGGTCATGGAGAAACGAGAATGAAACAGCGCAGAGAAGACTGCCGGAAAAACAGATTGCAGTTGGAGATACCGTGTTGGTGCGGAACAGAAGAGCAGAGGGAAAGCTGTCGACAACTTACGAGACCCAACCACTGGGTGTAACACACGTGAAAGGTACAATGGTCACCGCAGCCAATGCCAGAGGAACGGTCACCAGAAATGTGTCGTTTTTCAAGCGCATCAGGGCCGCTGGTGATGAGACAACAGCAGAACAGGTCCCGGAACAAGGGGCAGAGACAGGGATGGAGGACCCTACCCCAACGGCAGATCACGAGACATCGGAAGCTCCTGGTGACGCTGCACCACGATACCCGAGCAGGGCCGGACGACGACTTCCCCAGAGGTTACAAGACTTTATTATGGACCCTGCACCATAGGCGGGGAAATGTGTCGGTGCAAATCCGAAGAAGGAACCAGGTTGTACTTCTGCAGTGAATTGTTAACTGTTGTTGTTTCTGCAGTTATTTGTTAATTGTTTGTTTCCGGGGAAAAGAAGGTATGTTGTGTACTGCGTACACGAGGTACGCATGGGCGAGCCTCTACGGAGCTCGCGCATGCGCGTTGTAATAATAAAGGCGGTGCCCGGCAGTTCGCGCCGGAGACCGGAGCTATCACACGTCTCCGGCGTGTGTTCTCTGCATGCATGGGTGCGTGTGGTTGCATGCATGTGTGACGGCCACCGGCCGACCCCGCACGATACAAAACTTACCACCAGGGCACAGGTGGTGGATGGCTCACCTGCCGAAGACATTGACCAAACCTGCTGAATTTAGCTAGGCCTCGGAAACCATTTTGTCTAACGAAGATGGTGTGAGCCCGGCGCACCCCAGCGTGGCCCCCACCTTTTGAGAGTTTCAATTATCCCTGTGGCCGCAGCTCCCTGGCAGATCCGCTGTGAGCCCGTTCCCACGAACAAGACGGACATGAGCTAGTGTAAGATACCAACACTGTAACATTTTACCTTCCGCATTGTGCCACTGCTCCCAGCATGACCCGGCCAGCAAAGCCTGGGTGGAAAAAGAACTGTAATATGGTCCTTTGATAAAAGCAAAAGCTCCCAAATACTAATGATGAAACTACCTACGATGGAAGCATTCTCTCCACATCCTCTTTGACTAAAAAACATGTAAAATATATAGATATGGCAGAATGCGTGCTCATATGGCATTAGGAATGAAGCACCCACATCACTGCAGTTATGTACAAATAGTAAAAGCGTCCCGGGAGGGGGTTATTTGTTATACGTATCATTGAAAAGATTACACCCCACGGTCCCGCGCCATAACCGAACTAATGCTGCTAGAGTGCAAAGAAAGACAAATGCAACCATATTGAGGGCTCGTGTAAAGGGTGCATGAAAATGCACCCTTCATGTGTGTATGTCCAAGCCCATTATGTGCCACTGCCGTCAGTTGTAGTGGCGAGTCGTTTATATGCGCTCCACCAACCTCACTACTACCTCACTTACTACGAATCTATAAGCATATAACAAAATGTTGTAGTTGTTAAAAACATAGTGTACAAGTAATGTGCTCGGATTGACTATATGAGAGGCATTAGCAATGCTAAAACGTGAGCTTTGGAATGACCCAATTAGTATTGTATATTATTTGAATGTTTATGCTACTTTCACCTAAAATCGGCAACACACGAGGAAGATACCTTTGTGAGCATATGCAAGGCCATTCCCCCTCCCTCCCAGCGAAGCCTGCCAGACGAGAAAGCAGAGGCCTGTGCCACGCTGCTCCACCTCCCCAAACTCGGCTGGAGAAGCTTCAACGATTTGTAGTTCCCTCTGCAGCACCCAAGGCCACGGCCCGCCACCTGTATTATTTACAACCCAGCAGTAAACCTCAGCCTGAAAACACAAATCCAGAGGCGCCCTTTCTTAAGCCCCACGACCCACCGGCTCACCTTAGGTTAATGGCCCCTGTAAAATTAGGACACCCAATATTATGGCAACATTACAGCAACACATCCATAATTACTTCTAACAAGACATGATGACATGTACCGCCTGTCCCATGCCCTGAGACCCAACCCCACGACCTATGGTACCCGGTCAACAGGACACTGGTAACCATGTACTGATGAATCACCATCAAACCCCGCTCTAGGTGCATTCCTCCTGTGTTGCATTAACTTGTAGAATAACCTATTGGAAGATTTAATAAAGAAGATAATATTGCAAATGACTGAATGACTGCGGTGTGCATGGCCAAGGGCAAAGAAGTCAGGAAAAGACATTCATCTCTGACACTGGCCACAGTGGCACAACGACACCGCCCGGATGAACCCAGCTGACCCGCCAGGCCCAGCCCAACTCACGAGGCTGACCAGTGACGTCCTCCAGCCGCGGCCAACCACATCACAGAAGCACCTATAGCTAGTCGTCGCCACCCAATCCCACTGAACTTGTGCCCCCTATAGTATGTAGGTTCTGATGACGTTTTTTGTAAATGTCTTTGCTATTGTCAGACAGAGCGCTCTCAGAGTTTGCAGAGTTCTTTGCATGCCCTATTCTGATTGATAAACTCCCATTTACGCTCACCCGCACTTTGTCTTGGCCTTATTCCCATCCTGGGAGAGTCCATTATTGTCTCTCATTGCGGGGAGGATCGTGCTGGTTGGGGACGCTTGCCTTCATGGGCCACTGGCAAAGACCCTGACTGAAGGCTGGCACCCAATAAAAGCACGCAATATCCAATAGACAACAATTAATGGACGCAGCTAGGGAATGAGACCAGAAGATAAACTGCAAGGGTAACACATTTTATATAAGGTAAAATTAGCAAGTAAAGAACTCTGCTGCCCGAGAGCGCACTGCCAAACAATACACCGGCAGCCCACAATAAAAAGGCTTGTCGTCACTGATGATGAAACAACATACAGTACAACACAGTGCTTTGTATTGGTAGGCCCATATGGGGACTGCCTGCTCTATAGGTGATGTCAGGCTGCAATCGGCTGCTGTGTCCTAGTTCGTCTGGTGGCACGTGGGTCAGCTGGGCTCATCTCCATGGTGAAGGTTGGGTTAGAAGTGTAACATATCTATCTGACTGACTAAATAACAGAAACTGGCACACAGAGAGAATAATGGCAGACATAAAAATCACTACATGAATGGGGGTACTTTAGAGACCATTGGCAGATATACTGACATTCCAACCCCTGTACTCCGGGCTTCATAGAACCTGGGCCCCACTCCCAGGTGTCTCCCCCACTGGGTTTTGATCTACCTGATGCCTCATGATACGAATAGACATGTGTTAGTTTTAGGGAGAATATATTGGTCACAGGATTAAGTCTATGATAGGTGTTCTGGAATGGTCAGTGTGAGGTGGTCAGAAGTGTATTTGTATCAAAGAGAATGGAGGCCGAGCGGTCAGGGGAGCACAGGCAGGTTAGTGGAGATGGATGGGTACATGAGCTGGGGCCTGCTCCAGTCTCACATAGTGCAATGAGCTCATCTGGTATGAAAAGATACTAAACATTTGCAACAGTAAATGGTTGGACTTCCCTAAGAACAAAGCTTGTGCCGAGCTGACGGGGGGAAGCGTTGACTTGGGCTGTCTGTGCGCAGTGCTGGGGAAGGGAGAGCTGAAGTTACAGAGAGATCATGTTAGGGCCAAATAAAAGTTGGCATCAGGTGTAACACAAAATGGAGTCTCTAAACATCGACTTTGGCTTCATTATTCGTATGATAACTAATGTCGGTCTGTGCAGGTGATTATGATGGGGTCGGGGCATCCCCCCCTTAGCTCACACATGGTCTATTCACTGCGGTAATGGTAAGGGAGGTGGGACAATGCCAACACTAGTTGGATTTGGATAGGGACTATGGAGTCCACTGACCATGCCCAAAGGCCATGGTCAGTCACCTTGCCTCATTTAAACTAATTTGTGAAACATGTACAGTGGCCAAACCGTAATTCCGTGGTTAGTGGATCCTGAAGAAACTATAGTATAACAAAACCCTTGAAATTCAGTGAAAAAACATTAGTTAAGAGAGAGTTAAGGTGATCTGATTTATCACAACAAAACCTTTGAAATTCAGCAGATGTGGGAAGTGATGAGCATCTTAATGCTGCGTCCCTCGGTTGCTAAGTCAATGAGCACATACATCATATCAGAGAATGGATTCAAAATGAGATACACAATTAGATCATGGGAGACATCACTGGGTGGACACTGAGTGAAGATGCAGCTGGTATTTCAGTGTCATTGCATGCAGGAAGCACTTCATTGTGTTTTCTTTGAAAATCTACCAATGTTATTAATCTCATGTTTATGAGTTTGGGAAAAAGTTTGAAAACCGCAAAATGTACTCTAGTTAAAAGCTGTCCCTAATGGCTTTCAGGTGATGCGAAATGGTAGCAAGACCAACATTGCAGCATAAATATAAGTACACAAATGCATCTTGGAAAACAAAAGCACCCATAAACACAAGGAAGCAATAAAGGGCAGGCACAATTTACAGTCTAGTAGATCCAGTTTGCAAAATTGACTTTTTAGATACAAACAATGTGCAAATTGTGTGTGATTATTGCTTGCTTAAATATTCACTGTGAAGGGTAGCAGAAGAGCATGTTATATTGGAGACCCCATAACGCAAGTGTGTCTCATGCTTGAAGAAAGAATCATAAAGAGAGCCACATTGTATTATGGAAGGTTCAACATAGATGTCAGAATAAATGATAAACCAATAAGATGTCAATCTAAAAACATTTTGCATTTAACGATGTAAATCGAGGAAGAGACATGTCAAGACTGGACATCCCATATGACCTTTCATTAAGTGCATACAATAATTGTTATATTTTATTGAGTAAAGCACAAGCTAGCTTGAGAGCAGTGGGGCACTGTACACAGTGTGGGTAGCTAGTGTTTGGCTTGGCACCTTTTAACATCGTCTATGCATCCATTGGGATTTGTCTTAGGTCAGGTGTTGGTGAAAAAGCAAGATTGGAGAATTGTGGGGGCATTTCGATCCAATACTAGGATCGAGTTCCTGGGATCAGAGGGGGGTGCGTGACAAGTGAAGGATTTTTTTATTTTTATTTAATTTTATTACATTTGTTACTTGCCCAGACCCGCAGGTATCACGGCAAAAATTCAATAAATAGTAGCATTTTTATACAGTGTTACAGTTACCATCACACAGAACATATTTAAACTAAAATGCACATAAATCATGTGATCACATTTCTTATACTGAATTCCAATCGGTCAAAAGCAGGTCATATTTTGTTTGAACACTAGTTGCAGATGTAGAGGCGACCCCTGGTGGAACATGAGGGCCATGGGGTTACATTAGTTGTTTAGATTCAAAGGGGGCGGTAAGCCACTAGCATTCTGTTAGGTTCATATTTGTTAAATAACCAGGTTTTCAGTGCTTTTTTGAATCTTAGTAGGGAGTCCTCATTTTTTATACTAAGGGGTAGTGCGTTCCAGTGCGAAGGGGCTAGGACTTTGAAACTGCTTCCTCCTGCTCTACTGTATTTGTATTGAGGAACTTCCAAGAGGGCCAGTTTATTAGATCTCAGGGGATTTTTTTTTTTTTTGATGATGTTGTTGAGGTAGCTAGGCGCTTTGTTGGTGATGCATTTATGGACGGTGCTGAGTGTTTTGAAGATGATTCTTGCTTCAATTGGCAGCCAGTGGTTTTCTCTCCTGATGCTAGATATATGTTCTGACTTCTTCATACCTAGAGCAGCTCTAATAGTTGGATTTTATTTAAATTGGCTTTGGAGGTTTCTAGGAAGAGGATGTTACAGTAATCCAGTTTCGTTAAGATCAGCGCTCTGGCCAGAGTGATACAATTTGTGGGGGTGAGAAACTGGCGGCTGAGTACAATAAGTTTTGCTGTGTAGGCTGTGGAAGAGGAGAGGGCTGCTATTTGTTTGAGCATAGTGGTTGGCATCTATATATACACCAAGATTTTTAACTTGTTTGAGTACTGGGATCTGTGTACCGTCAATGTTGATGTGAGAGTAGTTAGTGTGGAGGGTGCTTATTCTTTTTTGGGAGCCCACGATGAGGACCTCCGTTTTCTCATCGTTAAGGCAGAGACTGTTTAGGGCCATCCAATTTTGGATTATAGAATAAACTTTGTTGATAGTGTCAGTGTCCTGGGTGTAGTCACCTGTGATGGGGATGAGGATCTGGGTGTCATCTGTGAAGTTGGTGTAGATGACACCCATATCGTCAAGAGCCGAGAAAAGGAGTTTAGTATATGCATTGTAGAGGGTGGGCGAGAGGCAGGATCCCTGGGGGACTCCTATGGGTACTACTATAGAGTCTGCTGCATAGTTACCGATGGCAACTCTGGATATGCGGTCCGTTAGAAAAGACTTGATCCACTGAGTAGCGTTAGTTGAAAAATTAAAATCTTTTTTTTAGGGTGTTGCAAAGTTTGTCATGGTCTACCAGATGGAATGCTGCTGATAAGTCCAGTAGCAGAAGGGTGGCTAGTTTGCCTGAGTCTCTGATACAATCCAATTGGATTTTTAAATCCAAGAGGGCAGTCTCCGTACTGTGGTTGGGCCTAAAACCAGATTCTCTGGCTCCTAGTAAATTGTTTTGTTCGAGATGGGTTTGTATTTGGTTGTAGGCTAATTTATCGATAATTTTAAGTAGGAAGGGGACAGTCGTTATGGGCCGGTAGTTTGTGGGCACTAATGGATCTAATGTGGTTTTTTTAGTAGAGGAGTGACCCACACCGCTTTAATGCTAGCTGGGACCTGATTGGTATGGAAGGAGGCGTTCATGAAATAAATTGGTAATTATGGGTGTGAGAGTAGGGGCACATAATTTGATTAGGTGTGCTCGAAAATTGTTTCCTTTGCAGTTTGAGGCTTTAAGTTTAGATATGGTATTAAGTACTACATCATGTGAGACTGGTGAGAAGTTGAAGAGCGGGGTGGTGTCTCCTATGTTCATGGAAATTTGGTTAGACCTGGACGGGTTATCGGAAAGGAGATTTCTTTTGGAGATGATTTTATTTTGTAGTAATATGATTTTGGAAGCCAGCGCATCTTGAATGGGGGTGCACCATTCTTTACTTGGTTGGACTGGGTTGATTATTGTAACGCTCACCTGATTCTCGCAGAGGCGCCGGTCTTGATGGGCGACTACCGTATCTTCAAAGGTGATGTGTAGCACCCGGTTGGCTCTTTGGGCTGGACCTCTGTGCACTGTATGCCTGACGTGTAGAGTAAGATGTCTGCAGATAGAAAATATGGGGTTAATGAACTGGGGTTATTGGGGTGTCCCTATCTCTTTCCTCTTCTCCTCTCCTGTAGACCCCCAAAGGTTAACGCTCTCACCTTAGGTAAGTGAATGCCGAGCTCTCCATCTGCCTCGGGGCAGGGTGCTGTAACCAGTTTCTTCACTGGATAGGTAGAGCAGGCCTCTTGACTTCAGAAGCACGTAAGTAAGCGCTTGTTGCCTGCTTCACTATGCGCTCTAACTGTCTTTTTATTTTGCAGGTACGAGTTCGGAGCGGTTGCAGGGTGCCGGAATACCCACTGGATTAGATGTGGATTAGATGTGGAAAAGAGTAATGGCACGTGAGTATTAAAGTTCCCCAATGTCTTTAAACGCACCTTGTTTTGTCTTTCAGATGCGGGATGCAGCGCCGAAGGCCTCCGGAGCGTGCAAAGAGTTGGTAAACTTTTGTCTTTCAGATGCCGGAATGCAGTGTGAAGACCTCCGGAGCGCATGAAGAGTAGGTAAGCCTTTGCCTTTCAGATGCCGGAATGCTAACCTGTTCTTTCTTGTCTTTATAGGTGTTGCTGAAGACTGGATTCAGGATGGTAAGCCTTTGCCTTTCAGATGCCGGAATGCTAACCTGTTCTTTTATTGTCTTTATAGGTGTTGCTGAAGACTGGATTCAGGATGGTAAGCCTTTTTCCTTAGGCCCAGGACTGGATGCAGAAGACACGATGAGCGTTCTGCTGCAGAGGTTGCAGAATAACGCAAAGCAAGATTCAATCACCGGGTGTGGTTTAAATAGCCTCCTGTAGTGCTTAGGTGTCTCCTTCCACAGCCACGCCTAAGTAAGAAAAGAGTTCCTGGTAAGAAAAGAGTTCCTGCCTTCCAGAAGAGTTCCAGTGTTCTGAATCTAGGGAGTGGCTCCAGCCCCACCCAACAGGAAAAGTAGTTCCAAACAGAAGAGGATCAGAGGCTCAACTGGCAGGCAAGTAAGCAGCATGGTCTGCTGAAGGTAAGTCCACCCAAGCATTATGAGCCCGGCGCTTCCAGCGCTGGGACTGGGCATATTTATGAGCCTGGTGCCACTGGCGCCAGGACTGGGTCCAAAAGGTCCCAATTGGGACTGGTTGGCACTCGGAACCTGGGTTATGGATCTGCTTCCAAGGGAGTTGGGAAAACCCTGACCTTTTGGAAGCAGAGATCATGACAATTATGGGGATCGGGTTCTCCAACTCCTTGAGTATGGTGAACATTTCTTCGCTGTCAGAGGATGCATTACTGATTCTGGTGTTGAAGGCATTTGCTTTAAGGGTAATGATGGCTGATTTATAGATTTTGTTTGCAGAGTTGAAAGCTTCCAGAGCTTCTAAGATATGAGTTTTATTAAGCCGGTGTTCGAGCGATCTTTTGATCCGTCTGAGGGCGACTAGTTCCTCATTGAACCAGACAGAGGATTTCTTATCCTTGCGTTTGGTTTTGTTAACACACGGTGCTAGGGTATCAATTGTACTGGTAAGACAATTGTGATAAATTTCAGCTAGGGCACAGGGGTTTTCAATATTGATCTTTTTATTATTGAGAAAGGTGGCTAATAAGGGGTTGAGATTTTCTGCTGTAAGTTTCCGGGTGTTTCTTGTTACATAAGATTCCTCAACGATAGATTTAGGTAGGTCTGGTTCGTTGCACAAAATAGAAAAGTGTATACTGTGATGGTCTGACCAGGGTATCGGGTTAATGGAGTCTAAGGATACTGTGGTATTGAGTGGTAGTATCCAGTCTAATGTTCTCCCTTATGTGTGGGTAGGGGCATTCACTAGTTGTGTGAATGCCATGTCTTTGAGTGCACTGTGTAATGCTTCTGCTTTGTGGTCTTGGGTGTCATTAAATCCTACGTTCAAGTCCCCTAGGACTAGACATTTAGTGTTTGGTTTAATAAGTGGCGTTAGCAGTAGAGGTATATCTAAGTCTGGCTGAGATTTAGCATTAGGTGCTCTATAAATAGTTATTATGTTTATGGTGGTCTTATGGTTTGTAGCTAACTTGGCTAGCAGGACTTCGTAACCGTCTGGGTTCTCGATAGGACAGGTTCTTATTTTAAGATGTGTTTTACAAATAATAGCTACTCCCCCACCTACTGATTTTATTCTGTCTGTCCTTAGGATGGTGTAGTCTGGAGGAATGGCAATGGAGAGTGAGGGTCCGGATGCTTAGTGTAGCCAGGTTTCCGTCACTATAAGTAGGTCAAGTTGTTGTTCAGTGATATAGTCATGTATTTCTGTGGCGTGAGCAGGTATGGACCGTGCATTAATGAGTGCTGCTTTGAGATGTAGAGGAGGGGATGGTTCTTGTGGTGGTGTGGTGATTTTTCCGGGGCATTTAGTGTGGGTCACTAGTGGAGGTGGGTTTCCTATGATTGCAAAGGAAGAGGAGGCACTTATGCTAGGATTGTTTAAGAATCGGGATCTTAGTCTTTGGGTTCTTATGAGTCCAAGTAGTGGGATTTGTTTTGTTTGCTTGACTTTAAGGCAGTTTCTGATCGGAGAGCATAACGTGGGGCCGGTCCGCGATCTAAGTCTGGCGCGTCTATGTGAGCTGAGGACCGGAGTAGTAATTTTAGGTGGTTTATTAATAGTAGTTAAATAGGGTGAGCTGGTTCTTTGTGGCTTTTGGATCCCTATCTGGTCTATAGGACCATTAATCAGATGGCGATCTTGGGGAAACGGATTGGTCAGGGGCAGGAAAGGTGTGGGGCAGGGCGTGGGGTGGTGGCGGGGGCATGCTACTCTGGAGAGGCCATTACTATGGATCGTAAAGTGGGAGCCTGTGCATGGTTATGGTACAATACAAAATGGAAACATCGTGAGTAGCAACCAACCTGGCATGGTTTGGTTAAGTGAAGAGAGCTGGCTGGGTGCCGGCTAGCCGTAGTGTAACTGGAATGTCACACCTATTGAAGGGGTCTGGGCGAGTAACAGTACAGGAGGCTGCTGCTACGTGAATAGGGTCTAGAAATGCCAAGCTAGGCGTGCCAGAAGCGTTTACTCAACACATTACCAGTGAGCTATGGTACTAGAGCAGTTATGTGCTGGAAGGTAATAGCAAAGGCCGGGCTTATTAATGACAATCCGAGCAGTCTAGAGCGACTGTGCACCTATGTACTGGGCAAGGCAATAGTAGGACTGACTAAACACATCGGAGCAATCTAAAAGCAACTGTGCACCTATGTACTGGGCAAAGCAATAGTAGGACTGACTAAGCACATCAGAGCAGTCTAAAAGCGACTGTGCACCTATGTGCTGGACAAGGCAATAGTAAAACTGACTATACACATCAGAGTAGTCAGATGCAGTTGAGCACATATATACTTGAGTTAGCTACAGTAGCATGGCTTGCTCAAGACCTTACAGGCATACTAAGTACTGCTGTGTAAAAAGCAATTGCATGATTTAGCAATAACATTGAAGAGACATGGCAGTGCAGTATTAAATGTCGAATGAAATGCTAAACGGCACGCTATACATGGTCAACTAGTAAGTACAGCACTTCCGTGCATAGGGCGGAACACATATGGGTACAGAAAATGTAGGGCAGTACGAGTAGTACACTGTGCTTAATTGATATGAAGAGAGTCACTGGTGTCAATGGAAAGGGGCTCATAATAACATACATTGGAAATTAGCATTTGGAATTGTTTGTAGAGTGTCTCACCGTAATAGCAACAGTCCTGGAGGGGGAAGAGTGAAGGCAAACCAGGGGAGCAGTGCAGTGACTAAAGGTTCGGAGGTTGCCGGAGCCTGGCATGCAGCAGCTGTAAAAGGTTGAGTGGTCGGCAAGTTGTTGGACAGCGCGTTGCGCCAAGTCAGGCAAAGACAGGCGCTTGGTCCTTAGTAGTGGTCCTTCGTGGGTGGGACCCGGCTCTCGGCTTCCAGTGCTTCTGTGGCCCGGAAATAGGTGAAGGGCTCCAATCAGCTGCTGTAGCACTCGTTGCTAGGCAGCATGAACACAGATGCACAATAAGTTATTGCAACGCCATTTTGGGCTGCCTCGTGGAAGTTCGTCATTATTTTGGGCAAAAAGCGTGAGTGCACAGATGGGCACGCAATTAGGTAAAGGTACAACTTGTGTGCAATGGAGGCAATCAAGGTAAAAGCACAACTCATGTGCAATGGAGGCAATCAAGGTAAAAGCACAACTTGTGTGCAATGGAGGCAATCAAGGTAAAGCACAACTTGTGTGCAATGGAAGCTGTATGCGCTGGGAAGCTTACACCCAGCACAATGGACAGTGCATGGCGACGCGGATGTTCCTCTCCAGTGTAGAAGCAGCGAGGGCTCCAGCCCACGGTGGCTGCTGCTGCAGGGAAGACAGGCTGGTGGAGAGTATACAGGCAAAGACAGGCACCTGGTCCTTAGTAGGGGTCCTTCGTGGGTGGTGATTGCTTGTGGGTCCTCTCTTTGAGGATGAGTTGTGATCCGAGCCGGTTGGTTGATTTGCTGCGCAAGGAGCAGGTGCCACCAGATATGTGGAGCTTAGCTCCTAGGTATGCTGGTGTGCAACTCCTGACTGCTTTGTAGATGATATATGCAGTCTTGAACAGTTTCCTTGCCTGGAGAGGAAGCCAATGTAGTTTGCGTATGACATTTGGTCAAATTTCCTGACACCCAACATAAGATATGCTGCAGTGTGGTGGACTGCTTTAAGGGGAGCCAAGTGAGAAGCTGGGATCCCTGTCAGGAGGGTGGTTCCCTCATTGATTTGCAAGACGACAAGGACCTGCAATACGGTCCAGAAGTCCTGCGATGTAATGAAGACTTTGATATTGCACAGGATGGAGAATTAGAGCCAGTCCATTTGAGCCTCCATGGATATGTATTTCTAGAAGGACAGGCTGCTGTCAATTGTGAAGCCTAAGGATTTGGCTGAATCCAAGATTTGCGGATCAAATCAGTCTAGGATCTTATCATTGAGCCATTGTTGGATGAATTGTTTTTTAGAGTGTGGACCAATGCAGACAAATTCTGTCTTGGAGGGTTTATAGTTGGCATCCAGGAGTGGATGATGGCTAGGTAATCTGAGAAATTAGTGATGTCCTGTGAGCTTTTTACTCTCTTGTGTAACTGAGTATTGTCTGCAAATTGATGAATGGCTGTTTAAGGACCTTTGAGGAGAGTGTCTAGAGGCTCCATGTAAATGTTAAATAGGATTGGTGAGAGGATGGATCCTTTGGGGACACTGTAGAAGATATGCAGTCTGTTAGAACACAAAATGGTAATCTGGACAGCTTGGTGTCTGCCTTAGAGGTATTAGGTAAATCAATTCAGGACAGTGCCAGTGAATCCTATCTTGTCAGCAAGATGTGAAAGGAGGATGTTGTGGTTGACGGTGTCTAATGCAGCCAAAAGGTCAAGGAGGATCAGGTGGCATGAGTTCCCTTCACCCATGATTTGGAGGGCATCATCCACCACCTGGAAGGTGGCTTCCTCGATGCTACACTTATAGTGGAACACCGACTGGCAGTTGTATAGGAGGTATAGTTGTTTGATTCTAGAAAATAGTTGTGTAGCAACTATTTTTTCCAAGATTTTGCAGATACATGGGAGGTTTGTAATGGGCCATGTCATCTGTGTCTAGGGTTGTTTTTTTCAAAGAAGTTCATATGAAAGCAGTCTTGAGGGTGTCCAGGAATGAACCTTCAGTGAAGGAGTCATTAATGATGGCGAGGTGTATGTTGAGCGCCAAGCCCATCAATTTTCCAATGATAGAGGCAGGGATGATATTATAAGAGTAGTAGGCAGGTTTTAGAGAGGTGAGAATTTTTAGGAGGTTCGGAGAGAGAGGAGAGAGAATTCAGTTCCTAAGGGCACTGTGCATGCTGGAGTACAGAGGGGCCCAATGCTGCAGAAGGTTGATTTGGGATTTTGACTATGTTTAAAAAGTTGTTGATTGCATCATATTTTTCCTGTGTTGCAGGCACCTCAGGTCAGGTGAGGGCTTGGTACTGCATTACTAATTCAAAGAAGGTTTTGCTCCTGTTAAAGGCTTCCTCGGTGGTGGTGCAGTAGTATGCAGTTTTGACCTCAGTGATCAGAATCCTATGGACGGCACACAGAGATTTGGAGTGGTGGGGTATTGAGGGTTACATATTATGCAACACCATTTCTCTAGGGCTCTGATAGAGATCTTGTTGGATGTGAACTCAGGGGTGTACCAAGAGGTTGTCTTAGTGTGTTTGGTTTTTAGGGTGCATGAGTGTCCATCAGTTTCATAGTGGAGTTTTTGAATAATTCTAGGAGGACCAGGCATTTCATGTGGTGGGAAAGTATGCAAAGTTTGCTTCTAGCTCATTGACTGGGAAGAGTTTGAATGAGCAGTGCTGAGTGAGGGGACATTTAGTCTGACCTTTGTGGCCGTGCTTGACTGGATGATCGACAGATGAATGGAGGCGTGGTTAGACTAGTGGAGTGGGATACTGTCTGAGCTGTTGATGAGGAGTATGGTGTAAAACCTAGGTCTAGGATGTTGCCTTTGTTCTGCGTGGAGAGAGCACAATTTGCTAAAAGTCCATGGATCCGCTTGGTGCAAATAGCGTTCTTCGAGTTGGTTGAGGGAGTGAGGAATGTTAGAATTTCAGAGAAACACATTATTAGTGTGTGCTAATTTGAGAGAGGAGGGTAAGTTAGAGATTATTTCAATGAAAGAGTCCCTCCTGTGTCATGGTCTGTAGATGAGGTGGACCATGATTGATTCCTTGTGAGATAAAGGGAACCAGCAGGTGATTGAGTCAAACAACCGTGTTATGGGAGAGGGGTTGATGTAGCATGTCCAATTGCTCCTGTGAATGATTAGCACCCTGTCTCCTGTTGTTTCTGGACAGTTGTCATGCTGGATGCAGTAGCCCGGTGGTAAGAGAATGTAAAAAACATGGGGCGGGGGTGAGGTTAACCATGTTTTGGTGATGAAAGGGTATCAAATTAGTTGTATGAGTGATCTTTGCTGCATGCCTGACTAATTAATTAGCATTAATCAGCATTAGGGGGTGTGTACATGTAGTATGTTGGTGTTGGATAGGGGCAAGGGTGACATTGATTAGGTTCACTAGGGCAGCTTGGTGGGGCTGTTCAGTGCACTTGGCCATTTGAACCCTAGCCAGCAAGGGGATGAGCTTTTAAGGGAGGAGACACGTATTGATGTCTTTGGGCGAGTAGTTGTCTAGCAACTACTTTGTAGGTGAATTGCAGGATAGTTGGTCTAGCCTTTGACCCTATCAGGCCCAAACAGGAACAAACAGATGAGTTTATTTGGTATTGGTCCATCCTTTGCTGAGGATGGCAGATATCAGAATGCCTAAGGAGGTCTGGTGAAATACATGGAGGGCAGAACAGCGAGTGGCAGGGCCGGAATACGTGACTAACAGCTGCTCAGTGTTGTCTTCCTGGAGCCAGCCTGGAAAGCTTATGTAGCTGTCTGGAAGGTGGGAAACTGGTGGTGGGCAGAACAGCTGAGTGGCAGGGCCTGTCATGTGACCAGCAGCCTTCTCCATGCTGTCTGCCAACAGCTGTCTTGGAGTCAGCATGTAGCCATCTGGAGGTCACTAAATTGGTGTTGGGTAGAGCAGCTGAGTGGCAGGGTGTGGTCACGTGACTAGCAACCTCCTCAATGCTTTCTGCTTGGAGCTTGCTTGTAATCCTTATGCAGCTGACTGGAAGGTGGGAAACTGATGGTGGGAGGAGCGGCTTAGCGGCAGGGCCTGGTCATGTGACCAGCAGCCTTCTCAATTGCTCTTTCAATTCACTTCTCCTTCACTCAACAAGTTCCAGTGTTGTTTTAGTTGCAGCTTTGATATTGGTGCCTGAGGAATTCAATATTATTATAGAGTATACACTTTTTATTTATACCCAATGAGTGAATTTCCACACATTACATATTTGCAAAAAATAAAATCATATTTGAAAAAGCAAAGAGAAAACTCTGTAAACTTACAGGTATGTAATCTTTGTTGTACAAAATATGCCAGAATGTATCAGGTAAGTAAAACAGTTCAAGAAAAGTTTTCATAGAGTATTGCGTATAAAAGAAAATTCAGTAGCAGATAAGCATTCCAATTTTACTATCTATGCCAGAAAGTTTCAAGAGACAAAGGGAGACACGCAGTGCAGATTTGGGGCAGTCATTGGCTGAAAACAGCTACCTTTTGCCAAAGTGTCCCCAAGAAGCAGTGTCTTGAGTTATGGAGTAGTAATACCCACGTTAGACCCTGGATGCTGATGAAAAGGTGCATGGATGAAGACATATCCATACAAGAGGTTCACGATTAGTGCCAGAGTGTCCGGAGAGCAATACCAAAAAAGCAGTTCTTTAGCAGAATGTTGGCAGTTTCCAGAGGAGGTTGCTGTGCACACTGTTAGACAACCACCATAGTTTGGAATGTACTGGTGCAGGAGTGATCCCAAGACCGATGGGAAGAAGGATAATTCATGATTTGTGGATTCCTTGATCAGGGTCTGAGCCAGAGGAACAGAAAGACAAGTAACCTGCAGTTAGGGGTAATCATTGATGCAGGGTGCCCACATCGCCCTCAAGCACAAGATTCCTTTTCTGTTGCTGGGGTAAACTTGAGAAGACTCCAAGGAAAAACCAATATAGAAGAAAGGCTTGTGAGCCATCCATGGAAGAATGATCAGGAGGTGAGCTTGGCAGTGCGGTTGAAGGATTGATGTCAGCATAGGCCTGCAGAGTTTCCCTGTCAGGAGAGATGGAACGAGGGCATTTGCCAGATGTCCTGGGATGAAGAAACACTGGTTGGTTCTGCACAGAGAATCTTTGGAGTCCTGGCAGAGAAAGGGCACCAGCTTCTGGATTTGGTGATGTATGCATGGTCAGGAGCTTCAGAGGGACCAGTCCTTCAAGCAGAATCTGCGATCCATTTGTCCCCACTGCACATGGGGAAATGAGCACTGCTGTTGTTTCACCCGGTTGTCTGGAGAGGCAGAGCTTTGCCATCTGATTTTATGGAGGGTCAAACAATACTGGTGCAGAGCTTTGTTCCTTCCTAAAGCAGGCCTTCCATAAATTCAGGTGCAGAGTTTCAGCAGTTGACAATGTGTTTGGTTAAGGGGTCTGCTGTTCTCTTCATTTGGCACACAGTGGGTAAAAACAGCATTCAATCACACACCCAGTATCATTCAAACAACAAAGGGGTGGTCATTCAATGACAGAGACCAATAATGATCAATAATTTGAAAGCACTACAGCAACCACAAAAACATTCCTTACCTTTTGATTAACCCTCAGTTTCCCTCCACCTTACTCACGTACACACCACACGCAAAAGCAAATGAGCCACTCATACAAAGCTTAAATATACTCTCTCCAAACATTTAATATCACAAAGGTACACCTCTATAACTAACATAATCATCCTCTGCCCAACACTATAAGAACAAGGCCGCCCATATGGATAAAAAGCCTTCAATGGAGGTCATTACGACATTGGAGGTAGCCATGCTGCTATTTGCGGCATGGCTACCCCCATTCCGGGTACTGGGTCCGGGTTCCTGGAATGGGAAATACCGGGCCATTCCGACCTTGGAGGGCCTGGTATTTCCCCATTCCAGGAACCCATTCCCCTTCCCATTCGAGCCTCCTTAGGGCTCAATGGGAATGGGGAGCAAGCTAACAACGGGCCCGTTAATGATGGGCCCGTTGATTGCATGCTGGTCTGCTCGCGTGAAACCAGGCGCCCTTACCGAGTCCCGCAAGCAAACCTTGTAATGCCACAGTAGGGGGTTAACGGGGCTGGCAGCTCTACTGACCCCGTTAACCCCCTACCGCCAAGGTCGTAATGACCTCCAATGTCTTCTATACCTCTCACCAAGAAATCACACAGAGTCCATGGTAATTATGACCTGCGGCTTCAACACAAAGCACTGAAATGTTATTGTTCTTCTCCCAGCTAACCAAACCAACCCACTCTCGCCCAGATCCACCAGAGCACCTGGATGCCATGAAAATGCCAGTGGTGCATGTTACAAATCATATTTCCATTCTATTTCTTGACTCGCAGTCTTATCCTGTTTTGCTTGTTTGTTTGCCTGCCTCAATAGACATGAAGGATAACCCCTTTCTTTCAAATTGAAAGTATGAATACCTGCCTTCTTTGTGTATTCAGTGATCTTAGTAACATTTCTAAGCAATCTTAAGAACTGTCTTGTTTATATATTTTGGCTCAATGGCTTAGGGTTAAAATTTTAATAGTGTATTGCAATCTGTAGGCTTAGTGAATACATCAAAAACTGACTTTCGCGTTCATCCCCTTGGATCGATATATCAAAGAAACGGCTTCTCTGATTTTTCATTCTGTCTTCTGAAAAGATAATTTGAGATCCTGTCCATTCACCCATTTAACAAAGCCATCAAGCACTTGTCCTTTTCCAACCAAATGATTCTGATTAATTGGAATCAGAGTCAGCAGTACTTTTTCTGGAGAATTTGTATTTTGGATTTCAGACTGAGGTAAATTGCTGTTGTTGATAAGCCCAGTATACATGGAAACAGAAATAAACAGTCTCCAAATTCCTGCTAACAGGTATATGCTAACACAGTGTTGTCCAACTCCAGTTCTTGAGGGCTGAATCCATGTCAGATTTTTCTGCATATCCCTCATTAATTTTCATGAGTTAAATTTGCATTAAATTATTCTAAATGTATGCTGATTTATTCTCATGAATATTAATGTGGGATATCCTGAGAACCTGGAGTTGGACAACCCTGGTCTGACAGATATTGCCACCCTGGCCTAATAGCTATGGCCAGTAACCTTATGCAGAATAGCAGCTATTGCCAGACCACATAATGATGAAATGATAATCGATCCACGCTCGTAATGTTAATCTCTGGTTCAATTCTATGACTGTTTAAGCAAGCATCTTTTGCGCTGCTCCTAAAATTACAATCCGTAGACAAACTACACCTTGAAAATGACCCAACATCAACTATTCCATGTATTGCTAAACTACAGAACATATTCATCACTACCAAACTCTCAAAATACTGTGAGACTCATAGGATTTTGGATGAGAAATAATCTGGTTTCAGTTCAAGCAGAACCCCAGACCCACACTTTCAGTACTGATCCTCCAAAACCTGGCTGCATCCTATGATACCATGGACCACACCATCCAGTTGATGAGGCTTCAAACTAATATCGGTGTCATAGACACTGCCGTGTCCTGGCGAGTGACCATTCTGTTTCAATCAAGTTGGGTGATTTCACATTGATTCCCCAAGCTTTGCAGATTAGGGTATGACAATGGCCAGTCTTATCACTGAAGCTTTTTAATTTTTGTATCCAATCAAATGTTCTACTATTATATGGATTTTGTATTTATTTGAAGAACATGGATGTCAATTTAGGTCAGAAATTACTTACAATAACACATTTACAGATGGTGGAGACTTGCCACCGAAGGGTGATTGTGCAATAGCACAAAGAAGAGAACAAGTGGTGAGCCAGTTAATGAAGGTGTAAAAAAACCTTGGACATAGACAAAGGACAAAACAAACAGAAACAAAACAGGACACAGGTGACTTACAAAGCCACCATAAACAGAAGGGGGTAAGTAATTCAAACTAGCATGGGTCCCAGTGGAGCCGAGTGAGAAAGGGAGAAAAAGTGGAAGCCAGATGAGTCACAGAGGGTAGCATGGGACAGTGAGCTTGAGTCCAGAGGTGGAGCGTCAGGAACAAGATGGTGAGTGAACTGATATACAATCAGAATCTACTAAGGAGGAAGACCATCGATAGTAAGACCATTGATAGCTTTATAGACTAGGAGCAGGAACTAAATAAAGAGCGGTTGTGCATAGAGCCAACCAAAATGTTGTCAGTAGGAAGTACTGGGGTTAGATCTGGGTAGGTTGCAGAGAGTGTAGATAGCAAAGTTGAGGACTTTATCTAGAGGGAGGAAGGTGTAGAGAGGAAGGCCAATGAGTAGGCTGAGTGGTAGTCAAGATTGCTGAGAATGAAGGTGCAGATTAGAGTTTTCATAGATGGGTTAATAAGAAATAGATGCATTTTCTGAATGTTAATAAAATGTATATGAGCAGCAGAGGCAGTGATGAATTGTTGCAGTCAGAGTTAACCATCAAAGACGAAGCTAAGGTTGAGAGTGTTGGGGAGTACAGTAATGTTAGAGAATATATCTTACACCCTAAATGTGCACAAAAGTACAAGATACGAAAGTCTCTTTAAGGCAGGCACACAGCATAGAAGCAAGCAGTCCCACACAAGGAGATTTCCCTGTGAAGGCCCTACAAAACATAAATAGCCCTGCTTCAGCAAGTCACAAAGTGTACACCTTATAGTTGAACATAACCATGTGTCCTTCATAGGTACAGCAGCATTTTAACATTATTTAGGGAAACATAGAAGCGCATTCACAATGATAATGAATGACAGCAGCCCTTTACACTAACCGAGTAAGTAGTACATGTAGGCCTCAAGATCTAGCTAGCCACCGCACAAGGATGAAAATCTTCACCCCCTCCGCAGAAAACGTTAGCCAGACCCCTGCAAAGAGGTGAACACAACTTCCCAGAGAAAAAGAAAACATTCTGCACAGTGATTGGTTAAGGCAACAGGGGCTGACCAACTTCCTAGGCCTGAGTTGCAGTAGTGAGGTCATGAAAGAGCAACAATGAGAGATATCAGACCCCTGAGCTAACTGACAGAACACTGCACACTGATTGGTCGCAGCACATTGGCTTAGTCGAGTTCACAAGCTTGTGTTCAAATGAGAAATAACAACTTATGTTGCTAAGCAGTACATCAAAACGTATCATAAAGAAGGTCACAAACTGGTGAGAACTGAACAATAAGCATTGTAAGACATGCTTGCAGAGACAGAATGATCAATGTGCAACACCGCCCTCTGTAGGATAAATCTCACTAATAGAGCTCCAATTGCTAAGAAAGGAGCTATGAAAAACACCTATAACCATGAAGTCAAACTAACCAGCAAGCAGTGATTTCGATGGAAATCTATGAATAACCATAATAGAACACATGTCATAGGAGCAAATGCCAATTTGTGAAATCCCAAATCACCTAGGTACATGTGTACAGGTATATTCATATCATTGCAAGAGAATGAGGTTTTCTAAGCAAGTAAGCCCCAGCACATAAGGTCAAAGGTAGGGAAGATGAAACAATGAAAAAGGAAGGGGAAGCAAGTAATGTTTCCAGCAATGAGTTGCCAAGTGGACTGGCAATGAACAGTTCACACCTTTGCGAACGGTAAAACAGTGCCAACCAATTAGTTCAATGGGAAAGAATGTTAAAGTTATAATTCCAATGTCACACTGTCACATTTCACATAGGGATTGGTTGAAATGTACTTCACTCCAAACATGCTTCTCCTGGAGCAGCCAATTACAAGGCAAGTTCAAAATGATACAAGTTTCAGAGAATATTATCCAATCAGCACCAAGTGAAAGACGATGATCTCAATGCAAATTAACTCACTGTTTGATATGTTAATATAGTCACAAGGTTCAAATGAGTCAATAGTTAGGAAATGTATTGAAGCACCTATAGTGCCAATGCCAATGATGATATCCAATCAGCAACTTAGAAAATATGATCAATGTGTAACATCTGTTGTCTATTCCTTTCTGTAATTGTCTATTTAACCAGATATTTTTTGTTGAATTACTGAATGTCTTTTTAGATAATTCCCTGCCTACACTGTTATAATAATTATTTGTTTTTCTCATGTCTTGAGCCTTCATTTTTGGTTTATTTGGATTGATTTGTGTAACTTGAAGTGGGACTTGCCATATAACATCCTTAGGTGGAAGGAGATAGGGGAGGGAAGGGATGGCATTGTAAGCCAAGAGAAAGATTAACTTGTTTAAGAGTTCAGCCTGAGGTAGTGGAGAGCCAATCACAGACAAATTGCAGTGAGACAGTTGTTAATCTTTTCTTAGATGACTTCTGAGGAGGGATATGAGACAAACATTTAATTATTGTCAACAAAGAGGTGATAGTGAAAGTCCAAGTATGAGATAAGCCTTCCTAGGGGAGAGGTATAGAGGGTGAAGGGCAGAAGTACAAGGACTAATCCTTGGGGAACGCTGACAGGGAGAGGGTATAATGCTGACCTGTATATCTTCACTTCTTACTGCCAGATTCCAAGAGCTTCTTACTGAGCTCAAGTGGCATCTGCCAAGTATGGGGCAGGGTTATTTGCCAGGTCTTTCTTTCTTGTGCCTGCTGGTGTCTGCCATATGTTTGCTTCTACAGTCCTTCAATTCCAGGAAGTGTTTACCACCTATAGCATGGGCGAGAGGATGTATCATATGCCAAGGATTCCACGTCTACCCCTGCATTGCTTTTTCCAACCTTCCATGCATGTAAGTGTATGTGTACCTTAGATCAGGCTTGAGAGCACTGAGAAGTAACATAAACCAGTTGCTCAACTTGGTCCAACAACATAGTCTTGCTGATAAAGACGTTTGCTGATGTGGGAATATGGCAGAAGTTTTTTGTGCCTACCTTGGCCTAATTCTAGTCTCAATTCTTGGCATTGTTCGGTGTGCTGTGTCATATCAGCTTTTTGGTGCCATGATGGCTTAATGTGCTCCTTAACCCTATAGGCATGGATCCAGTGGTGGTGCCTGTAGGGGCCTGATGAAGCTGGTGTCCCTACACCCTCTGTGGGAGTTCTGGTGCTCTGGCAAGTGTCCAAAGCTCAGCTATGCCCTAGGTGCGCTGTACGGGATTGTACATTCAGGTGAGAGTTCCAATGTTAATGTGCAAGATCTGGTAAGTGCTTACCAGTTAGAAGTATGCTCTTGTGCAGGTACGTTTGGTCAGGTAAGCACTTAAGGTCTCTTGGTACTCATGCACAATCACAGGTAATTTCGCCTGCTGCGGTGGATACTGAGGTGCTAGCTAGCAGGTTCTGGTAAGTCTTCTGTGCAGGCAGATGCCTAGCAGGTATAGCTTTCTCATAGGCAACAGAAGAGATGCTCCAGTGATCGCATTCCAAACTGATCACTGAGCACGTGCCTCGGGTTTGGCAATGTTTATACAGCACTGAGATTTCCAATTCCTGTGAGGGTATAACCTCTCACTGGATTTCAGCCCAATGTTTCCTGTTTGTTTTCCTCTTGCCTGTCTCCCTTTACTCTTTCCCTAATCAAGCACCAATTAAGTCCATGGGGCTCATTATGAGTTGGGCGGTATTACAGCAGTAAATCCGCCGGAATTCCATCCAACAGAATTACCGTTACCACCACTTGGTCCACTGGAATACCGATGGATTACAAGCGGCGGTGGCAGAGTTAATCCCCATTTTCTGACAGTCCATTGGACTCTATGGGGCATTTTCAATGGAATTACCGCTGGTGGAATTAATGCGCAGTAATGAAGCCAATGTTGAAGGTTTTCAGCAGAAAGTGGGAGAATTTACATCTAGCATGATACTCCAAACCCCCCACTCCAGGCCCATAGTCATAGTATGGCAGAGTTGGAAATGTGGCAGTAATTCTGTTACCGCCAATTTATTCCCACACTGCCATCCATACTCATAAGGAGCCCTAATGTCTTATGCCTGCCAGTGGCATGTGAGTTGGTTGTGTGCAGGAGTTGTGCTTTCCAGTGTGGGTTTGTGTTGACCCATATTGCCTGCATATTGACAAAGTGGTGCATGTGGTCAGAGTTTACAAGTCCTAGAGATTTTAAAGGATCGACCTTTCGGGTAGGAGGTGATCCAGATGAGAGCAGATTCACAAAACCCAAGGTCCTAGAATGTAAGAAAGAGAGAGGAGGGGTTCTCAGTGTCAAAAGAGAGGCCAAAGGGATGAGTACAGAAAAGATTTTGGAGTGGTGACGGAGAGAAAGTTGGAGTCTGCAGTCTCAGCGAAATGTTTACTACAAAAGCCAAATTGAAGTGGCCTCCAAGGCTCTTATCCTCAAGATACTTATAGACCCAGTTGAAATCCACCCTTGCAAAGACCTTTGAGTAATGGGGATCGAGGGGTGGGGGACTGGGCAATAGTGTGCCATAATGTTTGAGTCAACAGACAGTTTGTTCAGTAGGGATAGGGGAGTTGTGGATTTGAAGGAGGCAGGGCATAGGGTAGGTGATTGAAACTAAGCCTTTGCCAATTTGGGGAGGCAACGATTTCATAGGTGTGCATGATGGATTGGTGCTGTGAATGATGGGTGCTAATTCAAAAGAAGAGTTTGGGGACAATTAGTTGACAGTTGAAGCGGTTGGATATAGTGACTGGACATAGGAGTGTGGGAAAGGGATAAAGAGGAGGGCTGGAAGAGTGTCACAATTTTTTGAGATTCTATATGAAAAGTAGAGTGCAGAGGAATCAGCAGAAAGGGAGGAGATGATAGATATTGGCTTGGGAGGTGTAAGCAAAGCTTGGAGAGTAGATGAAAGTTTGTGTGGGTGATTGTGACATAAGGAGATTAGGTTTGTAAAGTAGAAGGATTTGACAGTGCTGAGAAAGCTAGCTAGCCTGCGATTTACTCCAGTGTCGTAGATCACCGGGCATGTTTGTTTTGAGGGTATAAATATCAGGGGTGATTCATGGGTGAGGACGGGAAGTTGTGAACGTGTAATCAGGGTAGTGTGTTTCAAAAGGAGTCATAAGTGCATAAGGAAAGCCAGAAAAGCACGGTCAATGGTTGACACATGAATAGGAGATAGAGAAATGAGGGAGGTCCTTACATCATCAAGGTGAGGGGCAAGAGAATCCAGACTGAATTTACTCTTAGTGATTGAAGAGTGGAGTGGTGGAGTAGAGAGTGAAGGGGTCAGAGGAGGAGAGTGACTTAGAAAGACAAGGTCAAGAGAGTTACCAGCAGGCTGGGTACACAGATCATGTAGAGAGCAGAGGGAGTTATGTTCAAGGCAGTTGGCTACAGAAAGCTTGTGAAGGTTAAAGTTCAAAGACAACAACCTGAACAGAATGATTGTCAAGCTTAAGAAAGATCTCTCAGCCTTCACACATGTGAAAGTATACTCTTACGTGGGCGAGGAGTACTTCACCGAAGAAGCTAAACAAGCTAGACGTGAAGCCACCCAACTACGATTTCAGAACCTTCAAAGGGGTGGTTCCAATAGTTCTTGGAATAGTCCAAGTAGCAACCCCAGCAATAGCTCAGTCAATAACAACTGGCAGAATAGAAGAGTACAGTTCAGCGGCACTAATCAAGGTAACCCTCTGGTGGTCCCTTTTGTAGGCCAGTGCGGCAGAGGACAGAACCGATTCCGATGGCAGAACCACCTACAATCAGCGGTGGTCACATGCAGCCGAGGACAAGGAGCAATATCATCTCTCCTCCCTCAGTGATCGTTCATCAATCTGAGCATACCCTGGCCAGATCCGAATAAGAGATCCTACAGAAAGGCCTTTCATTCATCCCCATGGCTCGGTACAACCCCTTCCAGACGTGGGTTGAATGCACGCAACTCAGACTGAAGCAATACTTTGCCGACCGCACTTACAAAGACAGAGATGTCACGGGCTTACGCCCTCCATCGCAGTTCTTCCCTCCACACTGCTTCAACAACGCTGAGTCGGTCACGTTCGAGCTAGCACTTCTCAAAAAGATCACTGAATTTGAATCCAGCATTCCATTCATCAATAATAACTGTACCAAACCTCAACTATTGGCCCTTACGGATCTAGCCAACAATACCGCCATCACGATTAAACCAGCTGACAAAGGTGGAGTCATTGTCATCATGGACACCGTCAACTACATCACCATGGTCAATAACCTTTGAGAGATAACGACAGCTACTGCATCTTACCCACAGATCCTACACTGTCTCTACAGGCTCTTATAGCTCCTATCATTGACAAGGCAGAGGCCGAGGGATACATCAGTGCCCGTGAGGCATCCTTTTTGTCCCCGGCTCACCCTCGGATTCCAGCCATGTACGCCTTACCCAAGATCAATAAAGGCATTGTCCCCCCACCTGGGGGCTGTATCGTCTCTGGCATCAGCTCTATTCTGGAACCGTTGTCTCAATTTGTAGACTTTTTCATCAAGGAACAGATCCCCAAGATGGATAGTTACATAAAAGGTTCCACCAACATGTTAATCTTACTAGACTCGCTCCAATACAATCCAGAAGACAAATGGCTTGTGACAATTGACATTGAGTCACTTTACACTCGTATAACCCAACAAGAGACATTAGACATGCGTAATGGCCTGTTACAGTCAGACATTGACCTACAGGGCATACCACCTAGCTTTATCTTACAACTCACTGAAATAGCCCTTAACAATAACTATTTTCTGTTTGAAGACACGTTTTATCAACAGATCTCAGGAACGGCAATGGGGGCCACCTCTACCCTTAGCCTCGCCAACATTTATGTTGATCAATTCAAAAACCAGCACATCTACGCGTACCTTGCACAACTGAGGGTTTGGCGCCGCTACATAGATGACATTTCTGTGATTTTCAAGGGGCCGGATGAGGAACTAGTCTCTTTCCATGCCTGGTTGAACTCACTCAATCCACATTTGAAATTCACACTGGACAAAGACAAACACAGGACCCATTTTCTCGACCTGGCCATTTCCGCCGAAAATGGGCGCCTTGCCTCAAGTGTCTAAAAAATCCACAGATAGGAATTCCCTACTCTGTTACTCCAGTTACCACCCTAAGGCCTTAAAGGACAATTTACCTTTCGGACAGTTTTTACGGTACCGGAGGCTGTGTACGCAGACAGCTGTCTATACCTCACAATCCAAACTACTCAAAAACCAACAAGCTGAAAGGGGCTGCCCGAGGATTATCATCAAGGAGACATGCAAGAGAGCTAAGAACATTCCCAAGTCCGTCACCCTTCAACAACACGCCAAACGAGCAAACTCGACATGCTTCACAGCAGTCTTCAGCTACTCACCTCTGCTGAATAAGATAAAAAGGGAGGTTAAGAGATTATGGCCCATTCTGAACACAGGCAAGACCAACATAGCAGTCCTATGGTTTGCACTCAAAAGACGGCCTAATGTGAGAGATAAAATAGTGAAAACTCTGGCCCATACCCCACTTAGAGGGGACCCCAGCCAACGTACTCTATGGAACACCTCCCCTGCTTAAGGACATGCACCATGTGGCAATTGTTCTATATGTGCTCAGACCTGCAGGACTACGGAGATAGACATAGGTTGGAACACCCCCTGGAGACAGAACACCTTCACCAATTGCAATACGAAAGGAGTGATATATATGATCACATGTCCATGCAAACTAAGATATATAGGCATGACCACCAGGCAAGCCCGCACGCACATGATCGAGCACAGATCATGCATAAGAACCAATAAACTGACTGCACCCTTAGTGCCGCATTTTGCTGCAGAAGGGCACACCTCAGACCAATTCAAATGGACCATTATAGAGAAGGTCACAGCACCCAAAAGAGGGGCAACTATCACAACATTCTGTTCAGGCATGAACAGATGTGGATCTTCAGACTAAACACATGCTCCTTGGGCCTCAACGAGAATATCCAATGGCACGATTTAGCAGTGTTAGCATAGACTCTGCCTCCCTCGAGCTGACCCAAGCCTCGAGATCTCCACACACAACTACTCGCCGTCCCTTTGTCCTTTGTTTTCCCAGGGGACACATCAAAGGGCTGAATCCTTTTCCCATTTGACCATTTTTCTACTAACTGGATGGACCCCCTTGTCCCCACCGGAGCCTCTCCCCCAGGCAGCACATTTCTCGCCCACTCTCCCCCCTTCTTCCAGTTGCATTTGCCACCTAGCACATTGTTTTTTAAGTATTTCTTTACCTTGTTCCCCCTCCTCCTGCCCCCCCCTCAACCTGGGTACATAACTCACTCACTCCTATTTGGCTCCCGCGTCCCCCTTTACACCGGGACGCGGTTTAGTAGCCCAATCACGCTCCTCTACGTTTTTTGGAGGCGATCGGGCACATTTTTCCAGGATGTGCACACCGCTCCCTTCAGGCGTTCCCTAGACGACAGGACAAGTCACCACCCACGCCCGCGCGACCGCGCTCCTGCTTAATTTCTTTAGGAGAATGGGCTCACATTTGAGCCGCACATGAACCAAGCTGCACCCTACAGCTTCCCGCACGGCGCCCATGGAGACAGTCCTTCCTGCCAGCAGGTACCCTCGGCCTAGCCTGCCATTTCATTGCCGAGCCCTAACCAGCTGCTAGATCCTCATTGTTGCCCGTTTTTTCTCAGTTGCCTAATGTTGACGCTTAGCACAAGCATCCTTCCAGCACTCTCCCTGGATTCCATACGGAGGTAATGTACGCTTTTTCCCTCTTTGCCCAGAAGGTTCTCAGATGCACTGGGCAGCCTCTCCTCTGCTTTCTGTTTACTACAATTCAGCGCTCTTTAAGGCTGGTGTTGGGTAATGCCCCGCATTGCTACAGACCGGGGTTTCCCACTTCACTCCCCTCACACACCCCTCCCCCTACCCTTTGACGATGAGACTTCCACCTCACTGGTGATCAGGCACCTAAACATTCCTGCATCCATGTCCAGCTATTTATTTCCCCTTCGCTCTTCTGCACGAAGGTAGACCACCACTGCCCCTGAGGAAGAGAGAGCCAGGTCATAGGTTTTCGTAACCCCTGTTTTTTCTCTCCCTCGCTCTCCCCTTTTGTCTCCCTACAGGAGACGCATGTACCCAGCGATGGTACCTCCAGTTCACCAATGCTGGACGATTGAAATGTATTTGTTCCTTGAATCTTGGTGCTGAAGAAGATGGCTCAGTCCCTAAACGCCATAGAAACCGGTCGACCCCTGTGGTCATGAGGGCTCTCATGACCTGCTCTGATATCTCCCATCACATCAGTGTTACGCTCACCTGATTCCCACGGGGGCGTCGATCTGGACTGGCCCACTGTTGCTTCCACCAGAGTAACACGTAGAGCCGAGATGACAGACTGGACAGACCCACTTAGCTTCGTTTGTTGGACTCGTACGAATATCTATCTGCAATGGAGAAAGGGAATTAACCTCCTGTAATCTGAGCGTTAACCCGCCTTCCCACTCCCCTTGTCTGCCCACAGAACACTCCTGAAGTTCCCTCTTAATCTCACCAGAAGATTTGGAAAGATGAGCTCTCCATCCTGCGTCGAGCGCAGGGGCACGTAGACGACCAGTTACTTCACTGGCGTGGAGGAATTGGTGAGTTCCAGTATTGACTCTAAGTCCAATTGTTCATAAGAGTTCAAAAGTCTGATCTTCACTCTGCCAGATTCCTTGCAGGTTGCGGATTTAAACCACCAGAAGAGTTCCAAGTGGCAATTGGTAATATCCTGGTAAGTCTATTGTGGTTCTCCCCCTTGGGGCCGGGGTACAGCGATGATGCAGAATTAACTGCGCCGACCCGAAATGAGGTGAGTACCCCCCCTGTGATAAATCAGGTAAGTCTTTGGGGTTAGGTTGTATTGTCCTTGTTTTTTCCCCTTAAGGGCCGGGGTGCGGCGGTGATGCGGAATTGACTGTGCCGACCCGAGATGAGGTGAGTACCCCCCTGTGGTAATCAGGTAAGTCTTTGGGGGTGATTTGTATTGTCCTTGTTTTCCCCTTAGGGGCCGGGGTGTGGCAGTGATGCAGAATTGACTACGCCGACCCGAGATGAGGTGAGTACCCCGCTGTGGTAAATCAGGTAAGTCTTTGGGGGTGGTTTGTATTGCCCTTGCTCACCTATCTGTTGTTGTCGCCCCCAGGTGTTGAAGAATGGCCTGGAGATGCTGGATTCGCGATGGAGTAAAGGAATGCAGTCCCGGTTGGTGAGCTCAGCGCGGCTCTGCGAGGTGCGTGGCAATGCACCTGAGAAGGCTTCTCTCTTCCAGATCGACGATGTGCTGGATCTAGGATTCAGGTAAGGGTTTTGTTCTGACCTCTTCTCCTTTTCTTGTTCTAGGTGTTCCAGGGCTGAAGCGGGCGTGGCTGAAGACTGGAGCTGCTGAAGACACGGTGAGCGTTACGCTGCAGCAAGCAGAATAACGCGAAGCACGTGTGGCTGTCCAGGTGTGGCTTAAATAGCCTTGGAAGAAGTCCCAGGTAAGTATTCTTCCACAGCCCCACCCGAGAGGAAAGGAGTCCCTGAGGTAAAGTAGTCCCTTTAAGCCTCATTTGGCTTGTGGCTTCGTGCAGCATGGTCTGCAACAGGTAAGATTTCTGTAATGAGCCTGGCGCCCATGGCGCCAGGACTGACTTTATTCTTATGACTGCACCCAAAGAGCCCCTAACTGGGGTTTTTGGGCATGCTTCAAGTGGCATGATGCCTGCTTCCGGGGTTGCTGGGCCTGGTCTGGCTTTCCGGGGGCAGGCATCGTGACAGCACTCCCCCTCAAGGCCCCTCCTAAAGCTGTTCTCCCTCTCGGCCTTGGTTTGTCTGGAAATTCTTGGTGGAACCTTTTCACTAATTGGGGTGCACGCACATGGTCACTAGGCTCCCAAGATCTTTCTTGTGGACCATAACCTTTCCAATCAATGAGATAGAAGAGTTTTGATCTCACCCTTTTAAAGTTCAAAATATTCTTGACTTCAAATTCAGGTTCCCCGTCTATGAGGATAGGTTCAGGTGGGGTGGTTAGTCTAGTTCCTGGTTGCACAGGCTCCAAAAGAGACACGTGAAAAACAGGATGAACACGCATATGACCAGGCAGGTCCAACTTGACGGCCACTGGGTTAATAGTAGCCTTAATAGAATAAGGTCCCAAGTACCTGGGGTTAAAAGTCTGTGTTCCCTTGAGTGATAAGTACTTGGTGGCTAACCATGCTTGGTCCCCTACTTGGTATTGCGGTGCTTCACTCCTGTGTTGATCAGCATCCTTCTTGTATTTATCCTTAGCCTTTTGTAAATGTGCAGTCGCCTCTTTAAAGGCTTGTGTGATAACAGCGTGGAGATGGTCCACCGCAGGCATCTCTAAATGCTGGGGAGAATATAAGTCTGAGGTTCGAGGATGGTGACCATATATGGTAAAAAAAGGGCTTTGTTTAGTTCCTGAGTGTACAGAATTATTGTATGCATACTCGGCGATCCAAAGAATGTCTTTCCAATCCTCCTCAGATTCATGTAGCATACAACGTAGGTATTGCTCAAGAGTCTGGTTGGTTCTCTCTGTTTGACCGTCGGTCTGGGGATGGTGGCTGGTTGAAAGCCTAACATCAGTTTGTGCCAGCTGGCAGCACTTCCTCCAAAAATGTGAAATAAATTGACTTCCCCAGTCTGAAATTAACACGGAAGGAAAGCCATGTAGACGGACAACATTTTCAAGGAACTCCTTGGCCAGGATTGAAGCTGAAGGTATTCCTTTTAAAGGAATGAAATGGGCCATTTTAGAAAAAAGATCTACAATAACTAGAATGGTGTTATAATCTTTGCACGGGGGTAAATCCGTGATAAAGTCTGACAAGGTATGCCAAGGAGTAGGTGGTATGTCTAACGGTTGTAATAATCCAGCGGGTTTTTTCTTTTCCCCTTTATTTTGAGCGCAAATGCCACAAGACATGACAAACAACTTGACATCTTTTCGCCAGGTGGGCCACCAAAACTGTTTCTTGATTTTGGCTTCAGTTTTAGCAATGCCAGGATGTCCTTCCATCAAGGTGTCGTGGTAATGAGAAATGACAAGTTTCTGTAGTTCCTCTAGTGGCAAAAATAGCCGGCCTTGGTAATAAGGTAGATTGTTGGTGACAGAATACTCTGCGCCTTTCCTTGCCCAGCCCTGTAAGGCATCGGAATCAAAGAGTTGATGGACCTTTTCTTGAATGTCCTACAGAGAGTGTATGGATGTCAGACCAAGGATCCTCTGTTCAGTAATTATGGGTACAGGTTCTGAAGCTCTTTCTGTTCCTCCCAATCCTATTCGGGACAGGGCGTCAGCTTTTCCATTTTTACAACCTGGTCGATAGGTTATTACAAAATCAAACTCGGCGAAGAACAATGCCCAACGGAGTTGGCGTGAAGATTGGGCCTTGGCTACCTTTAGGTATTGTAAGTTGCAGTGATCAGTGATGACCGTAATGGTATGCCTGGCGCCCAGCAGATAGTGCCGCCAAGCCTTGAAGGCGGACTTGATGGCCAACAGTTCCTTGTCGGTTATAGCATAATTTAATTCGGGAGCCGAAAACTTTCTTGACCAAAACGCCACTTGGTGCAGCTGGTTAGTTTCGGGATCCTTTTGGGAGAGCACTGCTCCCATAGCTGAACTGGATGCATCTGTTTCCACTATGTAGGGAAGCTCTGGGCGAGGGTGTCTTAATACAGGAGCGGACGTGAATTTCTTTTTTAAATCTAGGAAGGCGTTCTCGGCTTCTTCTGTCCATGTAAAGCATGTATTCTTTCGCAATAGTGTTGTAATGGGATGTACAATGTGTGAGAAGTCCGGGATAAACCTGCGGTAGAAATTGGCAAAGCCGAGCATGCTTTGAACTCCTTTGACTGAGCTTGGCGAAGGCCAATTAAGAATTGCGTCCACCTTCCGTGTATCCATCCGGATTCTTTTCGGGGTCAGAATAAATCCAAGAAACTCTACTTCCGTAGTGTGAAAGATGCACTTTTCCAGTTTAGAGTATAACTTATACTGGCGTAACTTTTCTAGGACTGCTCGGACGTGCTTTACATGATCGGATTCTGATAGGGAGTATACTAAGATATCGTCGATGTAAACGACTACATAAACATCGATGAGCTCTCAGAAGAAATTGTTCATGAAGAACTGGAAGGCTGCTGGTGCGTTACACAGTCCGAAAGGCATCACCTGGTACTCAATCCGTACTTGGTGCGAAAAGCAGTCTTCCATTCGTCACCCTCTTTGACGCGTACCAGATGATATGCCCCCCGAAGGTCTAGTTTTGTGTATATACAAGCGTTCTTTACTTAGTCTAGTAGTTCAGGGATCAAAGGCAATGGGTACCGATTCTTGATAGTTATCTGATTCAGCGCGCTGTAGTCAATGCATGTTCTAAGGTCGCCTTCCTTTTTTGGCACGAAGAACAAAGCGGAAGATGCAGGGGACTTGGACGGGCGGATGAAGCCATTAGCAAGATACTGGTCTAGGTACTGACGCAAGTGGAGATTTTCAGGTTCCGTGAGGGCATAGATTCTGCTGCAAGGTGGTTGTGCTCCTGGTATGAGATCTATTTGACAATCATACGATCTGTGCGGTGGTAAGGTGTTTGCCTGCTCCTTTTGAAAGACATCCTGAAAGTCTTGGTATTCAGCAGGTAATTGTATGGCAGCTGGGATTATTGGGGCCAGTACTGAATTTAGAGTTCTCTTTGGGTAACAGGTGTTAGCGCATTCTGGGAAGGTTAGTCTCGTCTCTCGCCAATCAATACAGGGATTGTGTTTTTCCAACCAAGGGATTCCCAGTATCAGTTGAAACTGTGGAGCCTTGATTAAATCAAACACCATAACCTCTCGGTTTCCATACTGACCCAGCAAAGTCATCTCTGCAGTGGAATGAGTTACGGGCCCAGAGGCAATTTCATTTCCATCAACAGTGGTGACGACATCGGTCGTGGTCTTTCGGGTGAGAGGTAGATTCATCCCGGAAGCCAATCCGTAGTCCAAATAGTTTCCTATGGCTCCACTATCTACGTACGCCTTTACCGCGTGCATGCGTGATGGCTGCTCTGGATCTATAAGGACAATGGGTATGGTGAAATGCAAGGTCAGAGTGTCCTTCTTTAAGCTCGGCAAGCAGACCTCTACGCTTGCAGGGCGTGATCGTTTCCTGAGTCAGGTTTCAAGTGGTTTTCGTCTGCTGCTCCTATAGTTTTCTTGGGTGGTTTTACAGGGCAGTTCCGAAGGAAATGACCAGTAGCTCTGCAATATAGACATAATTGCTGTTGCCGTCTTCTTTCTCTTTCCTTCTGGGTTAAGGGTCCTCTAACCCCCCTGATTTGCATGGGTTCTGAGGCATCTACCCCCTTCGAGGGTACGAAGGTTTTAACCAAGACCTTGTTTTCAAACTTGGTTCGATCAGCCTTTCTGGTTTGAAGTCTGTGATCTAACTGGACCACAAAATCTATATATTCAGCACGGTCTAAAGGCGGGTTCACGACTTGGGCTAAAACATCCTTGAGTTCTCCCCGAAGCCCTCGGTGGAATAATGTAATTCGCTTGGCTTCAGGCCATTCAGTTTCCACAGCTAATCTATTGAAAGTTGCAATGTAAGATAAAAGATCCTGATTACCTTGCCGTAAGGATAAAAGTTTGTTATCCAAAGCCTGTCCTTGGGAATGTCGGGCGAACAGTCTTTCCATGCTAGTTCGAAAACCTTGGAAATCTCGAAGAATCGGGTCATCCTGATTTACTAGCGGAATGGACCAGTCCGCTGCACTGCCGCTGAGATCCAGGTCTACATAAAAAGTGTAAGCGAAATTGATTCATGAATATAGCAAACCTTTTAGGGTCTCTGGCAAAGCGTTCAGGTGGAGCCAAGGGAACGGCTCCAGGAAGGTTTATCTGCACCGGGTTACTCGGCGGCACCGGAGCTGGGCTGGCCCCGAGTCCAGGTAGAGGTGTTTGTCCAGCCTGGCTTTGTAATAGCTGTCTGGCCAAATCATCAGTTCGTTCTTTTGATACTATCAATTCCCTCCTGAGGGCATTGGTTTCCGGCGGGCGGAATGCACTTCGGCCCTTAGTTCCCCTAATAATTGGGCCAACTGATCGGTTTCCGAGGTCTCCATGACGCCCAAGTTGGTATTTGTGGGTAGGCTTCGCGTTCTGTTACGCTCACCTGATTCCCACGGGGGCGTCGTTCTGGACTGGCCCGCTGTTGCTTCCACCAGAGTAACACGTAGAGCCGAGATGACAGACTGGACAGACCCACTTAGCTTTGTTTGTTGGACTCGTATGAATATCTTTCTGCAATGGAGAAAGGGAATTAACCTCCCGTAATCTGAGCGTTAACCCGCCTTCCCACTCCCCTTGTCTGCCCACAGAACACTCCTGAAGTTCCCTCTTAATCTCACCTGAAGATTTGGAAAGATGAGCTCTCCATCCTGCGTCGAGCGCAGGGGCGCGTAGACGACCAGTTACTTCACTGGCGTGGAGGAATTGGTGAGTTCCAGTATTGACTCTAAGTCCAATTGTTCATAAGAGTTCAAAAGTCTGATCTTCACTCTGCCAGATTCCTTGCAGATTGCGGATTTAAACCACCAGAAGAGTTCCAAGTGGCAATTGGTAATATCCTGGTAAGTCTATTGTGGTTCTCCCCCTTGGGGCTGGGGTACAGCGATGATGCAGAATTAACTGCGCCGACCCGAAATGAGGTGAGTACCCCCCTGTGGTAAATCAGGTAAGTCTATGGGGTTAGGTTGTATTGTCCTTGTTTTTTCCCCTTAGGGGCCGGGGTGCGGCGGTGATGCGGAATTGACTGCGCCGACCCGAGATGAGGTGAGTATCCCCCTGTGGTAATCAGGTAAGTCTTTGGGGGTGATTTGTATTGTCCTTGTTTTCCCCTTATGGGCCGGGGTGCGGCAGTGATGCAGAATTGACTACGCCGACCCGAGATGAGGTGACTACCCCCCCTGTGGTAAATCAGGTAAGTCTTTGGGGGTGGTTTGTATTGCCCTTGCTCACCGTTCTGTTCTTGTCTCTTCTACAGGTGTTGAAGAATGGCCTGGAGATGCTGGATTCGCGATGGAGTAAAGGAATGCAGCCCCGGTTGGTGAGTTCAGCGCGGCTCTGCGAGGTGCGTGGCAATGCACCTGAGAAGGCTTCTCTCTTCCAGATCAACGATGAGCTGGATCAAGGATTCAGGTAAGGGTTTTGTTCTGACCTCTTCTCCTTCTCCTTTTCTTGTTCTAGGTGTTCCAGGGCTGAAGCGGGCGTGGCTGAAGACTGGAGTTGCTGAAGACACGGTGAGCGTTACGCTGCAGCAAGCAGAACAACGCGAAGCACGTGTGGCTGTCCGGGTGTGGCTTAAATAGCCTTGGAAGAAGTCCCAGGTAAGTATTCTTCCACAACCCCACCCAAGAGGAAAGGAGTCCCTGAGGTAAAGTAGTCCCTTTAAGCCTCATTTGGCTTGTGGCTTCGTGCAGCATGGTCTGCAACAGGTAAGATTTCTGTAATGAGCCTGGCGCCCATGGCGTCAGGGCTGACTTTATTCTTGAGAGCCTGGCGCCATAGGCGCCAGGACTGTAGCCAAAGAGCCCCTAACTGGGGTTTTTGGGCAAGCTTCAAGTGGCATGATGCCTGCTTCCGGGGTTGCTGGGCCTGGTCTGGCTTTCCGGGGGCAGGCATCGTGACAATCAGAGAGATACTGCTTTGCAAAACACTTGCTTGTACACTCACATGTATGGAGTGAGCAGTTTTAATAAGAGCCAGTTTAGCTGTTTTAGTTTTCCTTTTTTGCCTCGTTAACTTTGTTCTCTACAATGGGCATTCCACCTAAACCTTTTTGCATCCAATCTATCTTGACCTATGGGCAGAATTAAAATTGACATTTAATTTGGAAAACAAACGGTTGACCTGCCTCCAGGTTACCACTGATGAGAGCAGGCAGTGACAGAATCTAATGTACAGTTCTGCCTTCTGCTGCAAAAGCCATCTGGAATTGCGCAACACTTTTGACAAATTGATCTTGAACCATATATTTGCCACCATTATAGAAGGCTAGGAACAGCTCTCTCCTCCATCACTCTTAGATAGGCGTTACACCACACGCCACCTAGGGTAAGGCACCCCCGACAGGGACAGGGTGTTCTTCCCCAGGGCAAGTTTCTTTTAGCTGGGTGGTCCTCCCTTTCCTTCAGTCTGAGCGCCTATATAAGTATTTGCCAATTTGTGAATCCTATGAAGTACTACTCTCCTCTAGAACCGTTGTTTTTGTGGTATCATATTGCATCCTGTTAATGGTATACTAGGACGACAACGGCTTGCCCGTGTCCCCCAGCTTTCACACGCTTACCCTGTTTGTTTAAACAAAGGTTAAAGTCCCCCAGCATGACAATGGGGATGTTAGCAGGAAGTGTCTAAAGGAAAATGTTCAGGTCAGGTAAGAAGTGGTTCGATAGATATTCAAAACAGTGAGAGGAGTAGGCGGGAGAAGTTGAATAGTGGCATATTCAAAAGAGGAAGAGGTGATGCCAGATGGGGGCAGTGTTGAGGGCCTTATTGATAAAGAACAATACTCCACCAACCTTCCCAACAGGTCAGAGAGAGCATGAGAAATTAGTAGAGTCAGTCTGGAGAGCCACTAGTATGAGCCACCATTGGCTCAAGGCTCACAACACATAACGACTGCCAGCTCTCTTGTTGCCCTGATGCCCCACACCACTATGTTTGTAAATATGTACATTTAGGTTGTCATCTGTTTGGCATAGGTATCTTTCATGAGACCGGCATCTTGTATATAATATTGCCTATATTGTTTATTGCTGTAATTTATGCCTCCTCGGCATGCATTGTTTCTATTTTACGCGTCTAGCACTGTAACCACAGCTGGACCGCATACCTTTGTATGTAACCAAGCTTTGCAATCCTCTTGATGCCTCTGCGCCTTGCTACCTCTTGGTTAGGTGCGCAATATAAATAAAATAAATACTAAATAAATAAATACTAGTATAGCATAAGGAAGATTTAGGCTTCTCTTATAGCAGGAAGAGAAAGTTAAGGGTGATAAGAGACAAAGGGCCTCATTACACGGTAGGCGGTAAAGGTTTACCGGTACCGGTAAGGGCACCGGTACCGGTAAACCCTTACCGCCTTACTACGAGTTCCCTTTGCGGGACCCGACCTTAACGGCTGGTTTTACCAGCCGGTAAAGTAGGGTGCCGGAAAGGGACCTTGGTGCTAATTACGGTACCGCAATTTGCGGTACCGTAATTAGCACCTTCCCCATTCCCATTATGCCCTATGACGGCAAAAATGGGAATGGGGAAGTGCCTTGGTGAATGGGGAATTACCGCCCCCGCTCACCTTGGAGTAGGGCGGTAATTCCGCCATCCACCAAGGCGGACACGGTAAAATACCGGCGGCAACCATGCCGCTAATAGCGCCATGGTTACCGCCTACCGTGTAATGAGGCCCACAGTGTGCAATGATGTAGGATGACTTGTTCATTCCAGAGGCCAAGTAAAAAAGCACTAGGAGGTGAGGGAGAGGAGCAGATGATGTGCAGTAGGCAATGAGAATATATGAGGTTGTAGAGCCTGGGTGTACAGGGCATTGTGTTTGAAGAGTGTGGATAACAGGGGGACAGGAGGAGATGAGGAGGGGGAAAGTGAGGCAGAAGAGAAGGGGAGGAGAAGAGTAAGTACAAGGAGGGATGGAGCAACGCCAAGTTGCATGATGGAGGGTAGAATAAATATGCAGGTGAAGACAGTGAGGAAAGTGTGAAGCCCAAGAGAGGATAGGTGGGTGAGCACAAAGGGAAGCAGGACATGGTTGTCTGAGAATAGGGAGGTGTATGTTTTGTGTCAGGCTAGAATGTGGCTATAGGTAACCAAAAGAAAGTTAACAGGCCCAGCACAGTAATGTTCCTTGCCCTGTGAGGAAACAAAAGCTATGCAGTGAATGAATAATGAATAGTCATTTAGTGGAAAGAGCCTCTATGTCTTGAAGTAGGAGTCAAGCAAAGGTTGAGTTTGGCAAAGTCCTGGCTTGAGCTGGACTTCTCGTCATAGGGCCTTTCTGGCCCTTACAGGCCCCAACAAGGAGTTACCCTTTGCTCCTTTTGGCCTCTGGCTGCAGAGTCTGGAGCTAGAAACTCAGGGGATTCTCAATAAGGGAGCCCATGCTTCGCATGGCCCTCTGGGAGGCAATCACTGTGCACCAAATGGCTTCCAGACTTCTAGCCAGGATGCAAGTCCCACGTGGTGCAGACCGAAGGAGCTTCTGTTTGTATGCAGGAGCACCAGATAGTGCACAGGATCCTCTTGGAAATCAGGGTGTTGCCTAAAACTATGTCTTGAAAATGGACATAAAGTCGCATGATCCTCTGGTAGTCAGAGTGCTCCAGATAGCTTCCATACTTTCATCTAGGTGCTGTGGTCTCAGAGAGCTTTGTTTTGCAGGCAGGACCCTCAGATAGTGAACCATCAAGCAATGATCTCCCTTTTTGGCCCGCTCCAATCTGCCACCAGTGGCCTTCCTCCGCGCCTCCTCTGGTCTGGCTGCGCAGCGCCGTTCTCATCTGGGTCTCCCTTCTGTCCTCTGGCTCCTTCTCCTCCGTGAACTGCTTCCCCCATGCATGTTCATCTGCTCCTTGCTGACGCATCCTCCTCCCTTGTGTCGTCTGGGTCTCTGAGCGTCTGCCCTGTCCTGGATCTCCCCGCCTCCTACCAACTGCTACTCTCTTGCGCAGGACCTGTACTCTGGAGTCTACTTGCCCTGATCACTACGCAGCTCCTCCTGCTCCTGACTCTCTCCGCCATGGCCTCACTGAAGTCAGACCTCTGCTGTCCCTCTCCTTGTTCCTACCCGCCTCTAGCTGCCGTTTTCCTCGCAGGGTGCGTGGGGTGCTTGTGTCAACCGGGGCGGTGGCGCTGTCCTTCTGTCCCTCATTGTCCTTTGTAGTTTTTGCTTCCACGTTTTCTGCAACAATTGACCACACTGGGCCTTCTTCATCCCGGGCCTACCCCCCTCCTGCAGCCCACGTCTGCAATTGCCTGGATCCTGCTGGCATCTGGACACTGTGGGCCCTCTCCAGCCTGGGGCTACCCGCTTTCTGCAGCCTGCCTCTACATCGGCCTGGTTCCTTTGGCCCCCATCTTTGCATCTGGACCTCCTTGAGCCCTCTACACCTGTCTGCGCTCTGACTGTTTTCTCCTACCTGCTTTATCCTCATATTTTCTACTGCAATTGGTTCTCAGCTGGTCCTCACCACCCAGAGTCTACCCGTTCCTGTGCAGCCTGCCTTACACTTACCTTGTTTCCACTGACCGCCCACCTGTTTTCTCCTACTACAGGTCTCCACTGCCTCTGTGCACGTCTCAGTCTTCTTCAGTGACCTGTCCCCTGTAGCCCTCCCAATCTTGTGGCTGACGATCATCCTAGACCAGCCAGCATTTGATCTCTCTCCTGACCCCTCACCTAGTTCTGCCTTTACCTCCATCTCTACCTTGGCCTCTCCATGACCTATCCAAAAAGCCCTTGACTCTCTCCTCTGCCTTTTCCCCCCGTACCCCGGCTTTGTCTGCCTCCTATCTCCCCTAGCTCCCAGAGAGTCACCTAGCACCCTTCACACCCTGTTGGTCTCTTTCCCTCCTATACTTCCCTGGTTAATTGCTTTGTTCACTATCATCACCTGCTCAAACCTTCTACCTTTGTAGCTTCCAGTGATCCTCCCATCTGTTTCCTCCCTCCGTCCATCCTACCCCCATACTAGTACTACATCTACATCCCTTAGTTTCCTTCCCTTCCGCTATCCCAACTTCCCCCCACCTTCTGAGTCCATCTCTCATCTCTCCCTTTCACACACCGGCCTCCCTCCATAATTACACCCTCTTTCCTCTCAGTCCATTCCCATCTCCTCCCCTCTGACATGCACATTCCCCTCCCATACTCTCCTCTTCCTTCTTTGTCTCCTCTCTCCTCCCTCTCCTGCCTTCCCTACTCCCTGCCCCTTCTGCCCTTTCTCACCTCCCTTTCCTTCATCCTCATGACCACACCCTTCCTTAACCTTTCCCTCCGTCCTCGCCATCCCCCTTCTTCCCTTCCTCATCGTCCCAACCTCATCCAACCCCCTATCATTAAACCCTCCTACTTTAACAATATTGCCCTCTGGAATGCTAGATCCCTCAGCAACAAGACTGCAGCTGTTTTGGACATGTTTTTGAGACCCAACCTTCACTTTCTATGTATTACAGAAACATGGATTTCCCCTCACAACTCTACTGTACCTGCTTCCCTTACCACCTCCTCTTCCTCCTTCTTTTATATCCCCCGCCCCACTGGCTGCGGCAGTGGCATTGGTCTCCTCTACCACTCTTCCCCCCTCTAATCTCCCTATCTCTGACCATGCTCGCAATCTTGACCTCCACCTCGATTCCTCCCTTTCCTTTTCCCACCATATTTCTCTCACCTCCCGCGCCTGTCGCTTCCACCTCTTCAATATTTGCAAAATCCCTCCCTCTATCACCTTCCATGCCACCAAATTCTTAATCTCTTCCCTCATCTTCTCTCACCTTTTCTATTGTCCGACTCTTCTCTTTGGCCTCCCTGCCTCTCATCTTGCTCCCGTCAAATCTATCATTCTGCCATTCATTCCCTTTGCCTCCTCTCTCCTTTTGACTCCATTTCTTCTTCCCTCTATCAACTTGGCTGGCTTCCCTTCCACTCTCAACTTAAATTTAACTTACTTTGTCTCGTCTTTCAATCTCTTCATGATCTCGCTCCTCACTACCTTTCAGCTCTCCTCTCATTTTACACCCCTTCTTCCCCCCTCCGATCTGCTGATCTCTTCCTACTCACTGTTTTCCCACCTCCTTGTGCCCCTTCTCATTTCCGATCCTTTCAGCTCCTTACCCCCCTACACTGGAACTCTCTACCTCTCTCTATCTGCTCCATTTCCTCATACCCCTCCTTTCGTTCCTCCTTGAAATCCTATTTCCTTCATTCCCCGTCCTGTTAACCTCCTTACATTTCTCTCATTCTCCCTCTCTCCTGTTATTCCTTCACTGCCCTAGGTAAATTGTGCTTTATATGGTTTTGATGGCTTGTCTCATGTTTTGTATTTATGCTTCCATTTATTCAATGTATCCAGTTGTTGTAATGTAAAGCACTTTGGAGTAAAGCGCTCTATAAATGTAATAAATAATAATAATAATAATAATAACAACAACAACAACAACAACAACAACAACAACAACAACAACAACAACAACAACAACAACAACAACAACAACAATAATAATAATAATAATAATAATAATAATAATAATAATACTTTCAACTATTTGCAGATGACATCCAAATAATGTTCAACCTACCAAAACCAGACATGCTACATGACAACATATCAAAGTACCTTCTGAAATATAAAAGAGATCATTTTATAAAGGCATAGATTAACCTATTGTGATTACTCATTGATTTGTACATGCAAAATGTTAACATACAGAATACATTGCTGTTTACATATATACGAAATCAATGGTTTTCTAACATGGCTTGACAAATGCTCATTTTGTTAGCTCTCCAGAAGAAAATATGACACACTAATTTCTTCTGTTTAAGACCTGAATACATGATCGAATGGGGAAAGATTAAGTGTCCCAGGAGATATGCCTTGGTCATTTGGAGTGAATACGTTTGCTAAGGTCACAGAACAAGAGCCATTTGGACCAGGCCACTGAGTTAATGGGATACATCACACACCACATTCATATCCTAAATGAGTACACCTTTAAATTCGAGCAAGCCTAAATCTATGGTGTTATGAGCTTATACAAAACTGTTTACATGATAACCCAGCTACAAAGAAACATCTTGCACTTAAATTGTCACTTTTTGACATCAGTTAAGGCAATAAAGCCGACCAGATGCCCAGTAAAGAAAATGACATCAGTTAAGGCAATAAAGCCGACCAGATGCCCAGTAAAGAAAAATAGGGAATAGGGCATCTGAGAGCTGCTTATGATGCTGCTTATGATGCGAGGACAAGGGTTTCACACTCCAAAGGAATGAAACTTATGGATGCATCAGAAATATAATTGGCTATTTGAATGAATACTATTAATGTATTTTAAAACCAATGTTTGCCCCTAAAACCACAACCATATAACCTAGATTCAAACAAAAGTGGGTTTTGGCCATGGGGACATACTCTGCCAAATCCAAATTGCCATTTTTTTTCAATAATTGATAACTTTTCCTGAAGTTATTCATGTTAATATTTTATCATACATACTTTTCTATGTCTGTCTTTGCCAGGAGATCCCATAAATCCATAGTTTGTGAAGGTGTCATATTGTTTTGAGAATATATGTAATACAACATATTTAGCATCCAAACACATGAGAGCAGGCAACTTCCAACTTGTTCACATGTATTCAAAACATGATTAGCCCATGAAGGTTCCGGGTGTATTTTCTGGGAGTGTCTGTCTGTTAGCAAGCTGATGCAAAGTTTTATGTGACTAATCAAAAAGCATCATATCATCATGATAAAATGTAGGGAAAATTACCATTAGAGCAGAACAAAACATGGAATATAAACTCTATCCTGAATTAAAAGCTGTGAATAAGGTGCACAACTAATCCAAATGGCTGATCTTGGATGATATCTGGAGACAAGGCCTTCTCAGTTAGGGAGCCTGCAGCAGATTTGCACAAGGCACACCTGCTTTCTAAGGGGTAGCAGAATGACGATGAGAAAAGTGCTGGCTGACTAGGAGTTCTTTTGAAAACGCATAAGTGTGCCCCTGGATCAGTGCCTTAAATAATTATTTAACAGACAGTCAAAAAATGATTCTCCATGCCAATTAGATTCGTCCCCTAGAATCACTGCCCTGCTAAGTCCCTGGAATGGAAAAGTGGGAGGTGATTTCCACTGGGGTAACTTATTCTAAATAAAATACTCAATATTGTAATGGGAAAGCACTCTAATTTAGAAATGTATTCAATGCCAACCAAGATTACATTGTAATAAGAAGCAATAACATGTGTTAGCACTGGGTGCGCAGTATAGTAATAATAGCAGATATGTGCCACCACAGTGCAGTTCTTTGTAAATGAAATCCAGTAAAATTGTGCCCAGAGTATTCTCACAGGTGTAGTGTAACCTGTGGCCTAAAAAGGGGCCCAGCTAGAAGGGGTTACATCCTTTTCCCCTAAGGGAAAACCTAAAAAGAAAGATGCAGACACCAGAGTTTAGTAAGCATACTTTATTTAATGCATGTGTGTACATGTGTGTGTGTGTATGTGTTTGTGTGTGTGTGCATTTGTGTGTGTGTGCATTTGTGTGTGTGTGCATGTGTATGTGCGTGTTTGCGTTTATTTTGGAATAGTCAATCCAGCCCACCATGGGGTTGGATGGAATGTGGAAAGGAGAAAGAGATGAAATGACCAAATGATAGACTTCCCACGCACAGGAATGGAATGTCTCGGGAGGATAGCTCTGGGGCAACATGCTCACCTTGGAAGCAAGATGACACGATGCAACACAGGTTCAATCCCTGGGTCTGTGCTTAGAAACCTCTGGGTATTACGCGCGTTATAAATAACCTATCATAACCTATCATAATGGGAGGGGAAGGGGAGAAAGGAATCCAAAGACGATTTGAAAAGAAAACAGTTAGAAGTGTACAACTGACAGAGTGTTACAAAGGGGAGGAAAAAGAAGAAACAGAGAAAAGAGAGGGGACCTGTCACCCCCCCACCCCCCACTCACAGAAAGTGTGGCACTGGGCCGCATCTGTGTGGAGGCCCCCTCAGTGTTAACCCCAGGGGAGTGGCAGGTGGTGGCCCATCCAGGGGCCACACCAAAAAGGCCCAGGAAAACCACATGACCTAGGCAGCATGTGTGGAGTTGTGGGGCCAAAGATGGACTCTACAGTCTGGCCACCTGAGGGGGATAACCTGAACCAGGCAGCTCAGTTGAGCCCCCAGTTGGCCTGCCTCGCAGCCAGTGAGGCAGGCACTTTCTGAAAGTCCTCCTTTCATGCGGGCCGTGAGGTGAAATGAGGGAAGCCCAATTTGTCCCAAAGGGTGGATTGGTGAAGATAAGTTCCGGGCTGCCCTGCTGGTTCGTCTGGGTGAAGAGTGGGGCACTGTAAGTCCCAGGCTGCCTCGCCATGACAGTCCGTGTGAACAGAAGCCTGTGGCTGATGTGGCGAGGTAGCCTGGGTGAAGCACCAGTGGCCTGCCGCCTGTGCCTCTGTGATGCATTGCAGAGGGGGTGGGCCAGGAAGAGGAGTGGGCCACAGGGGCAGCTGCAAACACAGCGGCAACCCTATGCCAACAGGGAACCAGCCTGAACCCCATCACTACGCTAACGGGGATACCACCGGAAGTGAAGATGGTGTCCTGGGGCACAGTGGTGATGGGAGCAGTCGCCACGTCAGCGGGCCACCATAAAAACTTTAAAGTGCCATTGGTCTGCGGCAGTGATTGGAAGTGGGCCCACAGCCTAAGGGGGCCACCCTGAAGATATCATTGATGCCGCGGCAGTGATGGGCAGACCCACACACATGCAGGGGGCTGCCCAAAGACATTAAGAATGGCTGGGTCCACACAGTGAGTCTGGGTGGTCTCCTATGGTGGACATGGCCACCCATAATAAATCTGGAGTTGGGTCAGCATGGCCCAGATTCATCACAAGGCACTGTACCAACAGTCATCAGAGACAGCCCTATCGGGTACTGAAATGGGGTGACTGACTGCAGCAGTCACCCCAGTGTGACATTATCTGTTTTATATGTTTTGCATTGTATGTGTTGTATGTTATTGTTAGTGTTTATGTATATTCAGGTATATATTGTTCCTCATAATTAAATCTTATGTAGTGTAGTGCATATTTATAAATAGTATAAATGTTAAGTAGGGGATAGTACAGTGGGGGATTTTTATGGGGACATGTTAAGTAGGTGTAGTATGTTAAGATTATATGAAAGGCGATTGGGGAAGGAACCATGGTGTGAGGAAGCGGGAGGAAGTAGCCGCTTGTCTGAGGCTACCTAGGTAGGGGGGCCACCCACAGAACCCATTCCCAGGCCTCACACTTCATGTGGGTGGTACCTGGAGTTAGGAAAGGGGATTGTTGCATCAGACTCCCCCTAATGATCCCTGAGACCCGTCCAGGGAAGGGTGGGTTGAGGGAGCAGATATTCATTTAGATGGAATTCATGTTGGGGGTATTTTGGGAAGGGAATAGGAAATTAGCTTAAAAGTCATTAATTGTTTTTATAAACAAAGAGCGGTCCCTGTTGGGATCCTTATAAAATCCACCTTGGTGTCTGTATTCATTTAGTAAGAAAAGAAGTCAGGACGTAGCCCATCTCTTGTTAACAACAATTTTATTTTTAGGTGCAGCCCTCCTCCCTATCCATCTGGCTTTGTGGGTGGGAGTGGCGGTTCCCATGGGGACTGTCCCAGGTGCGGGTGACAGGGGTGTACACCCTTGCCGACAGGGGTGTACACCCTTGCCTGGACGAGGACTGGAAAGCAGGCGCTACAACAGTCAACCACTTAGTCGGTTGTTCAAATGGCCACGTTCCATAGCCTAATGAAGAATTGCTTGATAATATGTGACCTGTGAAAAGCAGTGTGGCCAGATCTGCTAGCGAGATGGTGGGCTCCATGGTGCACGGGCTGGGCTAAGATTTGTGGGCTTAGTGTTCTGTCATGCGCCTACCGTCACAAGCCAGCGGACGTGCTGTGGACCCACCACCTCCTCCACCAGCTCTTCCGGGGTCAGAGTAATGTACAACCGCAAAATGCCCAGTGAAGGGGATTGGGTTTTGCTGTGTTCTTGTTCCCTGTCTTGCGAGTTTTCTGACTCCAGGGGACTGACGTAGTGTGCTCCCCAAGATGCTGTGAACAAGAGGACGTAGTTAGTATATTCCCCAATACTGTGAGTCCCCCATTCTCTCTATCTTCTTGCCCTCCTAGACTCGTTCAAGGTATTTACCTGTGAACTGTGTTGCAATTTGTTTTCATCTGTATTCATCTGCATTTAGGAGACTCCACCAACCACTTGAAATATGCACTGGCCGGCGGGTTGGTTTCTGGGTACTGCACACCAACTTTCTTGCTTGCAGTTGCAATACGAATACACCAATCACGGTGTCCAGTCAACTCGTCGAAAAAAAACTGGTCGACTGCAATTTGGTCGACGCAATTTGGTCGAAAACCATTTCGTCGAAAACATTTTTTTATTTATATATTTATTTTTGGGTTTTCGTTTTGTTAAAAAAATGGGTTTTAAGAGAAAAAAAGGGGGTTGGGGGGGGACCCCCCCAAAAAAAAAAAAAAAAAGGGTTAAAATAGAAAAAAAAAAAAATTCGACGAAATGGTTTTCGACCAATTTGATTCGACCATTTGTCTGGTCGACCAATTTTTTTCGACGAATTCACTGGCAACCACCAATCACTTCACTGGCCTTGTTCCATGTCCAAACGTTGCAAACAAGGCTTTTTTGTTTTGTTTCTGCAGGTTCCCTCAGTTGCTTGTTGTTGAATTGCACAGAAGGCAATGCTGCTTTTCCCTGATAGCAGGTAAGAGAGTCTTTTTCACTATGTAATTCTGTAGGCGTGTAGCGCAATGTAGCGCAATGTGCTCATGGTGGCAGGTGGAGGTAAACTAACTGGGAGTAGTCCTCGAGAGTTGACGTGGAAACCGTGCTGGGAATAGCTGAGGGTTAGAGTGGAGGAGAACTAGTGCGCAGGTAAGTACGAGCAAACCTTGTTTCTTTCTCTTGATTGCAGGGTCTCGTTGGGCTCGGAGAGGAGGATCAGTGGTAAGGACTCCAGGCAGGTAAAACTTGTGAACTCGAGACAACGCTACGCATGGTATTTGGTTAAGGAATGGTTTAAATAGCCTTGTGAGTGTCATGGCCTCTAGGAGTCTGCAAAAGGGGATGGGAACATTCAGCAGGTTGTACTCACAGTACGTTGCGCCCACTGTACTGAGGACTCTACCATCAGGACTTCCCATTCTTCGGATTGGGGTTGAAACACAGAGATAGGAATGTTCGAGTGAGAAAAGACCGAAGATAATTTTTTCGAAATAACACTCGTCTTTTCTACCCTTAACATTTCTGACTTGGCCCACACCCCTAGCCACACCCCTACCCACACAGCCAACACACCCACACCCCTACCCCCCTACTTACCTTTCTTCCAACTCGCTGAGTCCTGCAACGCCTGTTCCCTTTCACTTCCGTGATGGGGAACTGGCGCCACAGGGTGCTTTCTTTTTTTTCTTTTTTCGGGACAGTGTTGGAGGTGTCCCCCGCAACCACCGCTCACAATATAGCGAGCAATGGTGCGGGGGACACCCCGGCAGCCATTTATTTATTTTTTTGGGATGGCTGCGGGGGACACTCTGCAGCCACCATTCACAATATAGTGAGCAAGGGTGTGAGGGATACCCCCGAAGCCCCCAGCACCGAATGCGTGATTTGGTTGAACTTTTCGGCCGTTTTGATTTTTCGAAATTCAGCCAAATCACGCATTCAGTATTTTTTTTCAAACATTTTGGCCGAAGCCTATTCTTCCTCCTTTTTAAGGGTAAGTTCTATAATCTGGAATTACCACATTTTTCGGCAGTGTTACATATTCATAGCATCCCGGACCTGAACATACTCATGTTTCCTGACTTGGTTTCTTGTCTGCTTCCCCTAGGGTTCTGTTCATATTGCCCTGAGGAAGGCTTTTACTTTTTGCCAAAAGCAGGCACAATCTGAAACGTGCAAATGTGCCCTAAGTAGGGCCCCTACTGTGAAGCTAGGATGTGCACAAACACGTAGCCTGACCAACACATGGACATTTATTTACCATGTTTGATAGAAGGACCACAAATAATGCGTACCTCTATTTAAGTATTGATGACTGTAAAACTCACAATTTGTGTTCTTTAATTTTGATGGTGATTTCAATTTGCTTCGATTTTCCCTCGTTTTCTTTTCTCATTAATCATTTGAATTGTTTTTCGGTTTTTGACAGAGTGGATTTTGCTTTGTTTTTTTTCTTCTTGAATCTTTTGTACTGATCATCCACATTTTCACCTAACATGTTTTGATGATTGAAACATTCAAGTTTAAAAATGCACGTGACTGTGTTCGATTCAGGTTTGGGATACTATTGTGTGATATCATGATTGATACACTCGATTTGTGAAAATAATTTCTAATACAAAGATGATTCATTCGACTTGCAGCATGTACTATATAAACCTTGTTTAAGCATACCTAAGTAGTTTTCCATGTTCGTGTGTGCCCAGAGTGCTGTTCGTGTGGGTACATTAGCTCTAAAGGGATAACCCTTTCTATGTTGTCAGGAAGGAGGAAAGGGGGTGGGAGTTGATAGGCAGGAGGGCTCTGGTCACTGGAAGAAGCCTTCCACCATCTTGTTTCTCGCTGCCTCTCTTTCCCTTTCCTATCCCCTCCACTTCTTCTGGAACAAAGTACTTTGGGTGTGACATCAACAGGGCATAGTCCACTCCAGCAAGGAGCAGGGTTTGGTCCACTAAAGCAGGCTAGTTTGCCCCACTCACCTGGAGACTTGTGCCTATAAAAGAAGGGGAAACTCACCCCTTGAGCAGTTCCTTTCAGATTCTCTAAGATCCTTTAAGGCTGCAGATTCATGTGAAGATCTCACTGGACTTTCTTTGGAACTGTTGTTGTAAAAAGCCCTCAGCCTGAGGTCAAGAAGGAGGCATCCAAGATAGGAGGATGATGTGTCCCCTAATCACTCCCAGGGCACATCAGGAGTCTGCAACAAATCTCCTATGATTGGGAGAGCAGACCCTTAAAGGAAGCAACATGTGCTCAAGTCTTCTGCGGAGGCCTCACAGCAACTGGAGGGCTAGACCAGCCAAAGATCCCTGTTCTACTGCACCAAATTGGTCGCTCTGGGTTCAGCACATAATGAACAGGGAGGACGACAAACGCTGGTGTCCGTGTTCATCCAACCAGCCAAACTATTGCTTGCATCTCAACCAGCTCGACACTTCATTGTGTCATAGAGAAGCACGCCACCTGCTAGGCCCGCATTGACTGCTCAACACGAGGTCCTCAATGAATCACTGTGGAGTCACTAGCCATCTCTAACAAGGGGTTACAAGCATGGCTCAGCCCAGATAGCCCTGGAACTGCTGCCTTATCAATCGCACATCGATGCATCCAAGATCACCACTTTGAGGACCGTAGCCCGCTGACTCAAAATGCTGAAGCATCCCTCATTGACCCCTCCTAGCGGCTAAAGCCTGACTCGGCCTAGCCAACTGTGAAACATTTCAGGGACTGCTGACCTGCATCTTTGAAGAGCCACCATTCGATCGCAATGTTTTGGTTTGAAGAAGTGTGAGGGCTGAGAATGCCATTTTACCCCTACTCATCCTTGTACTCCCACAGAGCAGAATACAATTCATCACACTGCTCTACTAGTGGTGCAGAGCAGGTTCAGAGGCCACTGTTTCCCATTTGATAGCTGCAGTGGCAGCCAAGTCCCTCCAGCATAAGGAATGCATTTCAGATATCCACCCCTGTACCAAAACTATGATTATCATAAGTAGCCCATGATGGTGGAAGGTTGTATCATACATGTTTCAGCTCCTGTGAGCCAGTTCAGCTGTGGAAGGCGATGTGTATTTTGGCCAAACAGGCTCAGCCTGCCAGATGACAGGACAGGAACATGAATGGCCATGCCTCTTCTTTGATCCCTTTATGGGGCTAGGTAACGCCCTTCTCCAAGGCCACCCACACAAAAGGCAGCTGTCATGGGCACAGGCATCGTAGGAGCAGAGCACACCCATTCAAAGGGAATAGCCTCACAAGAGGGTGCTGTCTTTCTAAAGGCCTTTCATCCCAGTGAAAAAGCAAGGGTTGGGGTTAGTATAGACAGGATATCTCTGTACAGTGCAGGAAGACTTCTACCATCCTGTTTCTCTCTGCCTCTCCCCTTTCTTTCCCCTCCACTTTCTGTAGAGAAAAGCAGTTTGAGTTTGATGTCAGAAGGACAACGTCCACTTCTTTCAAGATCCGGGATTGGACCACTAAGTCAGTATAGCTTTAGTTCAATCATCTGTGGGCTTTTACCTTTAAAAGAAGGGGTTTCCCACCACTTCTTTGAACCATCTTGGAATCATATTTTGGACTCCAACCCTTCAAGAAGATTTTGTTTGGGCCCTGCTGGGAGAGAAGTCCTTTCCTGAGTTCTACAGTTGTAGGAAGGCAGCTTTTCAAAGGCATAGGCAAGCTCTGTGCCCTAACCATCTCCTGGGACCATTGGGGGTGATCCAGCTGCTGGAACAACTTCTGCCTCTCTCCCAGCCACAGCGGTACACAGGACCTCACTCTGTTGAAGGACCCTTGCAGTTGTGTGCCTGCTTCCTCAGTGTTTGGGAGCTCGGGAACAAGGACCCATCTTGTCCCTGAGTACCTGGAGGGGGACTCCTAGCAACCTGAGAAATGACTTGCTGCTGGAGCAAGACATTCCTCCCTGCCAGCCACAGTGGCACTCATGACCTTACCATGTTGAAGAACCCCTGCAGTTGTGTGCCTGCCTCCCCCGTGTTTGGGAGCATGGGAAAAGGACTCATTTGTCTCTGACTGGATTGCAACTCACATCACCCTGAGTGCCAAGACAGCCGGAAGCCTAGTGTTTTTCACTGTTGAACTGCTTGGAGCTGTGCTTCAAGAACCGTTCAACACATATAAACCATTAGGACCCTCCAGTGCTACCTTTTGCACTATCCTGATCTTCCAATTGCTTGCAGTGTTCTAACAAAGCTGATTTGACGCTGCCGATCACCAAGAACTACAAAAAGGAACTATTGACTGCTAATTGTCCCCTTTGGTCCCTAGACTGTTAAGGTCACTTTTATACCATATGCATCAAAGGACATATCCTTTTTTAACATTGTGGTCTTTAATCGTATTTTCTCACCCTGTCTCATTATCCAGAGTGCTGTATCTGCTATCTTAGAATATTCTGTGTTCATCCGACAAGGGTGCTTTTTTTTAGTGTTTTCTAGATAGTTAATAGTGTACTTGGGGTGTTTGATTAAAGTACATATTTTCTTTCTAGAACCTTGATTGGACATGTTATACTTTGCTGTTTGAGTTGCTACTGAACGACATTCACACTCCTCTTAATAGTATAGCATTCCTTCTTCCCACGTTACCACAAAAGGAGAAGGAGGTATATCTCCTAAATGTCCCTGTTTACCTTTATGATTATGTTGGCTCTTGGTTTTTAGAAGTGTGAAGGCTAAGTGAGAACCTTAGCCTCTACTCATCCTTGCAGTCCTGCAGGGCAGAAGTCAATTTGTCACACCACATTTCCAGTTTTATGAAAACTTTTTGTACACCTTTGATATGATATGGCATTTATAATGCGCCTGTACACAAGTGTTTCTAGGTGCGACAAGACAAGGAGGGGGAAACAAAGGGAGGACAAAACAACAATCTTACTAGGCCTTGTGTTATTCAGATTGCATTCATGCGGGAAGACGGAAGGGGAGAAGTGTCAGGGGGAAGGGGATGGGAGAAGTACAGGTAACTCAATAAGTGCAGCCAGCGAGTGGCTCATAAGTGCAGAGAGAAGGGAATGTAGGGTTGCAGGTACAGACCCGTAAGTGCTGGGGGAGCCCAGAGGCAGTGCAAGGGCAACTGGACATGCAGGAGCCCGAGAGGACCAGAGCTCTGGAGACGATGAGCTTCGGGGGGGGAGTGAGAAAAGGAAGAATACCTCTGAGGAGGTACAGCTGATAGTTTGACTTCTTAGAGACGTCAGAGATGTGAGGAGAGAAGGAGAGGGTGGAGTCGAAGATGACACCAAGGTTCTTAGCCCCACAGGAAGGAGCAGGAAGAGGGACCAGAGTCGGTAGCCAGAGAGAGAGAGAGAGAGAGAGCAACGGAGGGAGAAGGTGTCCCAATGAGGAGAATCTCAGTCTTACTCAGTCTTACTGGCATTAAGGCAGATATCATTGGCAGCACACCTCTCCTGAATTGCAGCCAGCCAGTCTTTTATAAGAGAAGGAGAAGTGTTGTCATCCGCATAACACTGGATATTGGAGCAGCAAGTAGCAATGCGGTGGGCAAGAGGTGCCAGGTAGCGGTTGAAAAGCCAGGAGAAAGGTTAGACTCCTTGGGAAAACCACAAGGAGAGAGAGAGATAGAAGAGAGGAAAGACCCCAGTTGGACCTGAGAGTGTCGGTCAGTGAGAAAGGAGGGCAGCCAGGCCAGGGCCTGATCAGTGATATCCAGGTTGTCACAGAGGCGATTGAGCAGGATGGCATGAGGATAAATTGAGGAGCATGAGGACAGAAGCAAGATTACAGTAAAGATTGAGGAGCAGCTCTTCACGGGTGTTCAGGAGAGTAGTTTCCGTGCTTCTGGCAGCTCTGAAGCCAGACTGGTGGTTGTGGAGACAACCAACAGATTCAGTATGCAGATTCAGCTTGGAGATGGACAGCTTTTCCAGGAGTTTTCCCAGGAAAGGAGTGAGGGAGATCGGGCGATAGTTAGCTCGAAAAGAGAAAGGATCGCCAGAGGGCTTCTTTAGAAGGGGTTGCCCTAAAGGGCTCGATGGGAATGGGGATCTACTGGCTCTATCACCCGCGAAAGGGCAATTACCAGGTCTGGCTGGGCCAGAATAGCCCAGTAATTGCCCATTCGCGGGTGCTCGACCCAGTTGCAAGTTTTGAGGTAACCTTGCCGGTTTTACCAGAAAGGCTACCTCCAACCTTGTAATGAGGCCCATAGTTTTTTACCAATCAGTTGTTTCAATGACAATGGTAGCACTGCATTTTGAATGTATATTATATTAGCAGAAACTTGAGTGACACATATATCACTTAAAAATTGATTGATTATGGGATGCCCACTTCTTTTCCCTTATTGATGAACGAGCAGCAGTGTTTTTAGGATTTCTGCTGCCTAGGCCCAACAAAGTGCATTCAGCCTCCTTCTTTCCTCCCCTGCACTTGCGCAATCGCAATGTCACTTGGCCTAAAAAGATCGTTATCTCTGTTCTCCCTCTGTTCCCCCTTCCTTGCCTCGTCGCGCCTTGTAACACTTGTGTATAGGTATGTTACAAATGCCATATCATACCATATCTTCACAACTTTACTCCACCTCTGCCAGATTCTGTCCGCCTTGGCGAAAGTCCACCCCTTCACCACCATCTTGACCCATTTTGGCTCCAAAATATAAGAACTTCCGAAGGCTGTTGGGATTAGAAAGTTACTGATTCCACTCTAATTCAAGCCTGTTATCTTCTATGTTATATTAGTTGAAAGAGTGTTTTTCAGGCCTCTGCTGCCCAGGAATTGGAGAAGGCACTGTGTTCTTCAGATGCGGGCACTAGAGGTACTTGTTGAGGCCAACTCTCTACTTTTGATTAGGTTGAAGAACAATCTTTTAGAGGAAGCAATCAGAACATAGGCTCTCTGCCAACTGGACAAAATTGAAGGAGGGTTGGAATTAGGAATTTTATTTCCAATGCTAATATCTGGTTCCTTCCAAGTTGTCTGCTGTCCCCGTGAGAAGCACCTAAATGAACTTTAATATGAATGTTTCAGGCAATATAACTTAATTTCTGCATACAGTCTTGTGAAGAGGTATAGTTATATGAAATATATTCTGCAGGTTCAGGCACATCTTGAAGAAATGTCAATTAAAATAACTAAACCTCCTTCTCATGGTTACAGTTACAGCTCTTGTGTTAAAAGGGGGTATAATGGAGATAAGGTAAATTACCACCTGCTGCAGCCCATATACCTGCAGTCCCTTGACTGACACGCCATTAAAAGATGGCAACATCACAAGCAAAACGTATAAACTCTGCCTGGGAATAAACACCTCAGTGGAGTAAAGACAGTTGCAGAAGGTTCCTGGAACCTTTGCCTGAGCTTTCATGCAGTGGAGTTCGATAAGGGTGACCCTGAGCATTCATGGGTGGGAAGCAACAGCACTGAATGTAGTTGTGCAGGGCAGGCAGCTTTTATAACAAATTAACTGCTAGAAACTGGTTACATGATTGCTGCTTGTGACATTGTGCAAATTAACCAAGACCCCAAGAAGGAAAATGAGTAATGGATCAGGCTTTCCAACAAAGCATTGCATGTTTGGGTGTGGTTTAGGCAATCCTTTTAGGTTTAGGTGCCAGTTTGAGTTTGTGGTGATTTAATATTTTGTTAGCTCAGAGGTGGTTAGAATGCACAATACAAAGCAACATTTTGTGATTCGTGGTTTATAGATATTCCTGCTTTTGTTTGAGGTACTGTTTTACAGTAAAAGTCCTGCCTTGTATTTAAAATCTGATTCATGCCAAGGTTACTTATAAACATAACGGGTATGCATTGTGTGGCACACTTTGTAGTGGTTCTACTGGTAGTACTGAGTGTGCAGCTTAATGTCCTCAAAGACACACGATAAACCCAGAAGGGATGCCATTTGCTTTCTTAGCACTGAGCAGCTTCTGTAATGATGGTTGAATGGACATCTTGATGGAATACCTCAGACATTTCTTCTTTACAGCTGTGAAACACTTTGGCACACAGTTCTTTTTCTCTCACCATTCTATATCTTTGGGTATCATTTCACAGGCGTCTTGATGTACTTGATTTGCTCTTTGTCATTTTAACTTCTATACAATCTGTTTCATGCTTGCAGATTTTGTGTGGCCCTAAGACATCTGAAATGTGGGGCTAGGGAGTGAGAGTAGTGCTTGCTTCTGAACATCATTTTAGTGCCCAACTTTGCAATCTTTGTGCTTGACTTAAGCATAAGCATGTGTTTAATATTGTAAAATGGTGCATTATTTTTAACCTTTACTTTTCTGGAGGGAAAACCCTAATTCTTGCCATGGATTGAAAAATTAATTTCATGTGTATTTTGCCATACAAGTGATTGCTTAACACGGTGCATGTGTGTGTTGAATTGAATAAACTCCAATGATCGTGGGGAGTGGCACCAATAAAACCAATGAGGTTTTGGCTGTGTTGCATATTAAGAAGCATGTGGGACCATAAGAATGATCAAAGAGGTTTATATCTGTCAATTATGTCAATGAGAGTTGTGTGACTGAATCACTTGATACCTAATGCACGCTGGGCTTAGTACATCCTAGCAATAACGCTTTTGTGAATATCAAGCATATATTTAAGCTCAGAAGCACTACTTTGCTTAATATTGAGGCCCTGGAGTTTTGTTACTCAGCTACATTAAAATTGACTTTTTAAAGGGCAGTTGCAGCTTGTTGGAATAAGCTTTATTATTATATTTGCCAACTATGTAACTTGCATTCTTTTAAGAAGCATCTCAAAAAGTGATTTTGGAATTATTTTTAGATCTGCCAAAATATGACTGTGTTGTGTGGGTTTTTGGATTCGTGCAAGGAATCAACAGTAGTTTGGTTTGCTATTTCCTTCCTATAGTGCATTCATCGCTCCTCCCTTTGCCCCCTTCAACTAATCCAGAATAGGACTGCAAGACGTATCCTTGGCCTTAAGCACAAGGATCGCATCTCTCCAGCCCTAAAATCTCTCCACTGGCTCCTGAATGCTGAGAGGATCAAGTTCAAGATCCTCTGCATCATCCACAAGGCTTTCTGCGGCCTGTGTCCCCACTACATCCAACTCTCACTCCCTAAATACCTCCCTGCTAGACCCTTTCGGTCTTTTAGCTTCAATTCTCTGCAGATCAGACACTTTTCCAAGCAGAGATTGGGGGGTAGATCACTCTCCTCCGCAGGTCCCTCCTTCTGGAAGGGCCTCCCTGCCCCTCTCAGACTTGAGCCGGATCTCCTTAAATTCCTGAATTTTCTCAATATCTTCCTTTTCTCTTCCTCCTTCCCTCTCCTCCTCCCCTGCTAACATTACCCCTCTGCTTCTTGACTGGCTGTCTGGTACATTCAGATTCTTACAGGGCTCCAGGCCCTCCACGACCAGTTTACCCCTGCACTTGGTCTTCCCTGACCCCACCCCCGATCCAAGCTGCACTTGCTCTTCTGGGCTCCCTCCCCCTGCCCTAACTTGACTGGGCCTGCACCCCTTGAGCCCTTCCAGGACCATCCCTCACACTTAGCACGTGGTCCTTCCCTGCACTCTCTGCATTCCCCTGGCTCTGTCCACCTTGCAGCAACACTTCACCGTTGCCTACACTTCCTGTTACTTACTGCACGTGCACGATCTGAATGTCAAAATGCCTAGTATGACCGTTTTGTTTTTCTTCATCCCTGTTCACCCCCCCCTTGTCTTGTTGCGCCTTGAAACACTTTGTGCATAGGCGCATTATAAATACCCAATAAATACAATAAAATAAAAATCCAAATTAGGATTTTTACCTGACCTTTACATGATGGCTTCAGGCACACCCGAGTTGAATGAATACTCCTGTCACTCCATTCATAACTCTACCTCTGGTCCCTCCTTCCTCTCCCAGCTCTATGTAATTTAGGCTGTATAACTGATTTAGTAATTGCACTGTGACATGTATTTAACTTGCAAAGGGCCAACGTGTGCATTTTAGAAAGCAGAGAAAGTTTACATTGTGCATCCTTTAAATCGCTGACTTGTGTGCCTGTCCATATCTTTAGTTGGTGGTGCCAGTGTTCTCTCCCTGTCCTGAAACACTGACAGAAACCTTCTGGCAGGATTGACAAAGGACAGGAATGTTAGAGCACTGGACAGGCGGAAGCACCCATTGCGTGCACACACCCAATGATTTTGGGGTATGAGTGTTCACCTTTGTGATTCGAGGGTATCCACGTACACTGGTAGCATTGTGCGATTGGCCCTCCTAATCCTTTCAGCAGTTCCAATAGCCCCATTTTCAGCTGTTTCTCATGCTCATTGGAATCCTCTCCGTCTCCTTGAAAGAAGTTGGAAAGTGGAAAGGATCCCAGGCAGCATTAGTGCAGTTCTGATCTGGGCAGCGCAACACAGCACAGCAGGCTGCTCCACTCCTATATGAGGGTATGCAGAGGCAGATGCTGATGACTAGCTTGGAGTTAAAAGCAGTAGGAGAGATCTTGACAATGACATCTGTGACTATTATCCTGCAGCATGGAGTCAGGGACCACGAGTTAAGGGCTTTAATGACAGTAAATGTGAATAACTGGGGTCTAGTGCTAACCAGTGACAATTGGTACAGTGTCAGCCCCTTAGCCGATCAGTGCTGTGCTTCCACTCTGCTGTGCTAGCAAGCTCTCTAACCCTGTTGCTGTCTCACCCTGATATGAACTCTGTAAAACCACACGTAGGTTGCCAGTTCTTCCTGACCTTGAAGGGGTTAATATACCCACTCTGGGGGAGAAGAACCTGAAATGGCAGTATATAACTATATCTGACATCAGAACTTCAATTCAATGAATGAATTCTAAACTGGCTCTCCTAAGACTAGAAACAACATGCTTTACAGAAATATTTATTTATGTCAGAAATTGAAAGAAATTGGTTCCCATGGGCTCTGTTATGCGATGATCAAGATGGTTGCACTTGTTAAATGCTCTCAGCTCCCTTGCCATAAATGCCTGAATAGTACTCAGGGAAGTCTCAGCACCACCACAGAATACCTGGCCAGGATGGTGCAAATACCCATGGAGGCTGAGGGGGGTTTTTTGGAGCCTTGCCGCCTCTGGGCTGCCATCCCAAGTCTATCTTCGGCTGTGATTGGACATTGGACATCAGGTACACGTGGCCTTGCATCTGCCATATCCTGGTTGTGAGTGAGTTCTTGCATTCCAAAGAGCGGACAGAATGCCCTCTGATGCGCAACAAGGTCTTCTGTACTGGTAGCATCTGTGCCCTTCCAGGAGAGGGCAAGCGCCTCTGGACCTCCAGGTCAGGGTGCATGGCAGTGACAAGGGGCCTGTCCTGAAAGCTGTGTGTCACTCCTGGCTGCAGCCGGGTGCTGTGGGAGTGTGCCTGTGCATTGTTAATCCTCAACAATACTGAATCCTTGCAACTTGTCTGGGAGGACGCTGGGTGTCGCAACAAACCTCTTTACTGCAAGCAGGAGTGTGGTTCCGGTGGGGCACCTACCAGAGTTTTGTGAGAAACCAAAGGGTGTCTCACCTGATAGTTCCCAGGGATATCTCTCTCAGGTGGCCAGGGCACAGCCATAGCCTTTGGATCCAGACGCTAGACGTGGACCAGTGTAGGAAGATCACCTGGGTGAGGGGTCTTCGGGGAGTGTGGCTTAGGCAGCCGGTGGCGAGATGCAGTATTCATCCCTTTCCCGTACCCATGATCCCTGCTATTTCATAGGATTCTCCAATGTCCAAAATTTCCCTCACCTTTATACAAAAACACTAGGCAGAGGAAGAGGGTGACTGAGAGTAATAATATTAACTCTTACACATTGCATTGGACATGTCCCACTAATTGGGTCAAGTGAAGTCAGGCACTTGACTCTAAGTGCATACATCTGACACCAATTAGCTCTCCTCACATGGATAAAAGGTGGAACGTAGAAACAGACTCTGAGCAAGGTGGAACACGAGTAAGAGCAGAACCTCTGAGGTGAAGGCAAACCTACTGGAGCAGATCAACAGACCGAGGGACGAGAGCCACGGGTGGAGAATCCCAGGAGTTCCCTGCAGGAGGTTGCTTCCTCTAAAAGGCTGTGAAAGGCAAATGGAGATGGCTGAGTCCCAAACAAGAAAGCTGCATTGTGTTTCAAGGATACCAGTGACCCTCCCAGGTGAACGGCAGAGCTGAGGAGGTGAGGTCAAGCCTGTGGTACTAATCTTGACTCGAGAATGAAAGCAGCACAGTACAGAAAAGAAAGGCACACAGCCGATGAGTTGGCAAGCAGTGTGAGAGACCAGTGTGTGCTAAAGAACGATTGAAGTAGCAACATATTATTGCAAAATTGAAGGCTGCATGCATGTGAATGATACATGAAGAAAGGCAGACCTGTAAATGAACCTTGAAGTAACTATGGCTGTAAAGTCAGTGATACTGACTAACGGAGTGGTCTGGCGAAAGGAAGTAGCGCACTCGGAAGTCTCTGTGAAAGGTGAAAAGTTTGTAGCAATAAAGTGAATGAACTGTCAAAGCGAGGTGATTGAAATTCACCCTGAGAAAAGGGGAGAGCAAAAAGGTGAACCTTGAACTTTGGTGCATAATACAGTGAACTACATAGACCAGGAAGCACTGGGGTAAACAATATAGGAGTGTGAGTTACAAGCTGGAAAGTTGAAGTGGTCCTGCGGAGGTCTGAAAAAAAACCATGCACATTCGAAAGTCTTTGACATTAGGAAATGGTCCGAGCTCAACATAGGGAGACTGAATGTGTAATAAGCTAGGGGAAGGGAACCCCTAAAGGAGGTGAATGAAGCTTGGGGAAGGGAACTGTAACGCTCACCTTGTATCCAAAGGGACGCCACCCGACTGGTCTGGGATGATTCTGGGACCGCTGCACCTTCCCCGGGGACTTGCGCTGCCGAGAGCTCATTCTGGAAGACAGGAGTTTGGTTTTAGCTACAACACCTTCTCTCGGAGCCCACCTTCCCTGTGCTCCCCTTGCGACCCCCCCTTGGAGTCTTTGTCACCTTTTGTTTCGATAAGGTGCGCTTTCCATCCTGCCGTGCTAAGGAGGGGCACGTCGTAGCTGGGCACCGTTCCGCTGAGTTACTTCACTGGCGTGGCACGGGAGTCCAGACCGGCTGCGACTCCACTCTTGAGGTAAGTCTCTAGTCTGGTTTAGAATTAATGTCCGTAATTGTAGTTGCCCCGGTTGACCTTCACCTTCTTTCTTGTAGAAGGGGTGATGGAGACGTCAAGCTGATATAGAGGGCTGAGCTCGAGAAGGTACGAGAAAGTGCAGGGTGCGGCACTATGAGCGTCCTTTGAATAAGGCTAACCTGTGCTGTCTTTCCTTGCAGGTCGCCGAAAGATTCCTGGAAGAATGTGGCCAGATGGAAACAGGGCATCCGATGGAAGATGCCCGTATGGCGGTACACTTCCAGGATAGCTTGGTAAGTAAGCAGAGCCTGGAGGCGATGGAGGAGATGGATGATCACTTACTAATTGTGCTTTTCTCATCTCTCCTCTCTAGGATGTTGCAGGAGGAGGATAAAGAATTCCATGGAAGATTCCGGATTGACAGAGGAGCAGGAAGCAGAGCAGGTAAGGATGAATAATGTGGTTCTTCTTCTTCTCTCGTCCTTGCAGGCCAAAGATGCTGAGCAGGACCCGGTGAACGTCACACTGCAAGAGCAGAATAACACCAAGCGCGTGACTCAACTCGGGCGTGGTTTAAATAGCCAGCAGGTATCCCAGGTGCCTTCAGGGTGGGCCACGCCCTGGATGCTAGACTGCATGTTGCATTTCCACGTTGATCATTGTGGAGGCAGCCATGTTGGTCCATTGCCCAATGGAAACTTCACCTGCCACATGAGCTTGGCGCCAGCGGCGCCAGGACTGGCTTCAGGGTAACTGAGGGGGGCACGATTGGGCCCTTGGGGCCTCGTAGAAATACTATGGCGAGGGCCAGAGGCCCCGAGTTCCCTGGCCAGAGTTTAAGGTCGTGACAGGAACCCCTGCAAGTGTTTTGTTTTGCTGTGAAAGATTTGAGCCTGACTGAGGTAGACTGATGTGAACTTTTGCTGTGAAAGGTCCGAGCCCGATTGAGGGAGACTGATGTGAACTTTTGCTTTAAGAGGTCTGAGCCCGACAGAGGGTGACCGATGTGAACTGTTTATTGAACGTTTTTTTTTAAATTAGAAAGAAAGACTTTAATGTGGAAGGCCAGGTGGGCCTCGATCCACATATTGAACAGCTTTTGTATTAAGAGCTAGAGTGTGTCATCTTGCCTACAGGGACCGCCTTACTTGGTGCTGTCCAACGTGAGGAGGAGAGCTGACTCAACCACATTTATTCTTTATTTTTGAACACTGATTTTCCTTTACATACATATTCTCCTTTGCACACTTTTTTACAAGATATAGGGCGGGCATAAGGTTCTTCTTAATATAGGCCATTTTGATTTGACGGACTCAAGTAGGACTGTTTTGTTTATTATTTGATGATCAAGACTACTCCCATCTTAGCTATAGGGTAAAGTAGGAGCTTCTCCAACCCTACTGAAACTTCAATAGAGGTTTTACAAATTGTACTGTAAATTGGATGGCCAATATAAAATTATAGCACCCTCCTTCCCCCACCCAAATCAGGGCTCTGGGCCAGCAATCCAAACACAAGCACACACACATTCACTTATTTATTTACTCTCTCATTCAAACACCCATTCACACAGCATTCACTCGCTCCTTCACACAGCATTCACTCACTCATATACACATAGACGCATACACCATACATCATACACTCTCCCATTCAAATGCATGCCCAACCTCCCAAACATCATATACTTGCTAATTCACAAACTCATATATACACGCATAACATACTCATTCATACATTCAAATTACATACTTACCTTCAGCACTGGTCAGGATGTTGCTCCTAGCCAAACCACCACTTCCAATAACAAAGTCCATCCAGTTACTGAGCACAAAAACAGGAACCAGGAAGCACAGAGCACTTCCTGGGGTTCCTGAACATGTATGGAGGAAGCAGAGTGCACTATTTGCAACACCCCATTCCGTCTGAATGTGTGGGAAGTGCAGGGGCACCCCCTACAGAAATTCAGTCATGCAGTTCCCCAGCCTACATCCCCAATCAGCCAAGAAAGGCTGGGGAGGAACAAAAAACCCAGCCTTGCATGGTCCATTGAACATTCATGCTGGGGAACAGAAACTGTCAACAGGAACCTCTACTTCTGTTTGATTGTTTAAGCCGTGGCCCCTCCATAATGGGCGAGGGTACTGGTGGGTCGGCGCCTCTTGCCAATTATGGACGAGCCGCTCCTCTTGAGAAGCGACGCATGGATACTCCCTGCATAGAGTGGGGAAACATACAGATCAGATTGTCCACAGTGGTTCTGTGTGGGGAAGCTGGGTTGAAGTGGTGCAGGTTCAGGCAACGAGCAGAAGCAATGTTTCCATAGGTTTCATGAATCTACACAATATTGCACCATCATTAAAATTAGGCTGTGAATATTCACTGACTAGTCAGCTGGGACATACTGTCCAACGCTGAAGAGTGTAACTGATTTTACAGAATAATCTTGCACGTTTGTTCTTCATGAATTCTGAAATCCTATTGTCTTCTGTGCCATGGATTAAGTCTTCATTTTAGTTCCAGGAGAGTGAGACATATATTAGAAGTCAAATGCTGATCACATTTCTTGTACTATAGCCTTGTGGGCAGTTATAATGATAACTCCCAGTCATGATGATGTTCTGTCTTGAATTTATATTCCAGTCACTACATAGTGTTTTCCGTTTGCATGTTCTCCCTGTGTTCTGTAACATGTAACGTTGCATATGATTCTTGCACTCATTCAGTGGTAAAATTACCACTGGTGTTTCGTGGCAGTGTTGCGAAGGGCTCATTAGCTCCAAGTGGTTTTCCCTTCTCATCACCGTGCAGCTCCAGGCAGGAGCTGCACAGGGATGTGTATGTCCGCTATTGAACACCTGCTTTAGTCCTCATTGGCCTTGTGCACAGGAATGACTTATTTCTTCCGCAATTAGGTTTTCAGGCCTTCTCTATTGTTTAGTCGTGATTGCCAAAGCACATTTAAAGTACTTAGCTTCCCCGATCCACTCGTGGTCAATACCAAGAGGTAGAGCTGAGTTATTTTTAGTTCCCGGACAGGACATCTGTGGATCCTCGTCTCTTTTCTTTTTAGAGATTCTTGGCAGTAGAATTCAGCAGAGGTCGAGGTAGACACATATTCTTTTATCTGTGCCATCACATTCATGCTGGCGCTTCCCCGGTCTCCACTGCAGTACATATGGGGTCTGATGCAGATAGATTTGTAATGGGAGACTTTTGGAGTTGCCCAGGGCATCTTCGAGATGCTCACAGTCACATGGCAATTCAGAAAGGTTTTCTCAAGGGCATCTCTGAGACTCCCCTGGCATCTCTAGATCTGGTCCAGTTTTAGGCTCTCTGGATCAGGGGTAAGGTAGCAGGTGACATGGGCACAGGCGTCTCCCAATTCGCTCGACCGCAAATCTTTGAGAATCGGGCCCAAGCATGTGTAGGAACACACTAGGCGCCGTTGATCTTGCTTAATGATCAAAGCAAAAGTGTGGTCTGATTCTCCAACGTAGATGGCAATTGGTGCTCTCCCCCCATGTAAAGCTCTACAGGGAAATAATGCAGAGATGCGAGTAGACTCATTCTCGCCCAGACACAACGTAAAGAATCAAACCCATTTCAAAAATGTGCTTTTCCGCATTGAAAAATAATTTGAACATTCTTGAGTAGTTGTGAGTTAGGGAAAACCATTCATAAGACGATTTAAGGGTGGTTCCATTGTGCATTGCTTCACAAGGGAGTTGCAGAATCAAGTTGAATATCAACTAACTTATAAGTGCATTTATAATGGGAATTCATGAAATGATCCTATTCACTTGACCTGAAATTTGGGAAATAGTCCCATACTTCTTAATTATAATATGTTGCACCAAATCTAATGAGATTATTGAATAAATGATGTTAAAACAGCCTCTCCAGCCTGCTCCCAAGCCCGGGGTTCCCCCCTCTAGACCTTGTCACTTTGTCCTCCAGAAAACACACATGTTTTGTGGCTTGCTCTTTTCCCATCTTACTTCCATGCCCTCAAAACCTGCAATCTTCCTTTATATGTGTCCCCCTCTTTCTGAATCTGACATACAATTTCAATAGGTGCTCAATATACTTCCCCACAGCAGAGACATAAATCATAACTAGGGTTAGATGGAATCACAACCTAAAGAAAATAGCTCGCGCTTCATTACGCAAAATGGAAACATTCGGAAAGGTTCACACACATCTATTCCTGGCAACCCATTACTTATGCTTAGGAAACTAAAATTGCCCTTTTCTTCATAACAGGACAAAGATCCAGGGAATGCTTTGCCCGCACAGTTTGGAGAACTCTATTCTTAGGATCCACGTCACAGACTTGTGGGAAGAATCTCAGCCTTTATATTTAGCTAGAATGTATATCATGCATGGATAAATAGACCCTTGCACTGACGTTTTAGCAGTCCAATATTGCAGTTTTTTCCTGAGCATAGGTCTCTTTATGTTTTTATTTACAAACTAGATGTACTCATAATAAAAACAGAGAAAGAAGACAGCGCTCCTGGCGAGGTTAGCTGTATTATTTTGCAAAAGAAGCATTTAAATTGCAAAGAAAACACATAATGATTTTATTGTACTTATATTGTAATTTGATTTTTTTTTTAATTGTACGATCATTATTTGTAATGATCCTTTCCATTATATATGATAGTCATAATAAAACATTACACATTTATCATCTGCAAGCCTGCCAGCGTGTGTCTGCACTGCACTCTCTGTGAGGCCTGTTGCAGGGTAAGTAGACCCTCGATGGTCTCTGTTTCCATTTATTTATTTGTTCCCCTTGCTCTCCCCACTCAATCCCATTCCCCTTACCACCTTCCACATAGATCCCGGCCCTATCCTCTTCTTGCCCTAGTCCCGTCCACCCCCCTCCTGTGATTGGAATCCTGCTCCAGGAAGCAGCTGTTTTCACAGAGGCCGCCAGGGCAGGCTTGCCCAGGCAGCCGGCTAAGGGCCAGAGGTAAAGGGCAGCTCCCCTCCTGGGTAGCTCCGACTCCCTGTTTGCCATTGTTTGATCGCCCATGGACATCCGACGATTCACACTACACGTTAACCAGGTAAGGTGGTACAGGCAAGGAGCACAGCCATTACTGTGCTCCTGAAAATCCTTCCACTCTGATATAACCATTAAATCCTCTTAACAGTGCGCTGACTTATACCATGCTCTCTAGTAAACCATTGCACTGCCACCTCAGTGCATCGAGAGGATCTGATATTATTTAAATCTAGGCATTTTCCCATACTGTATGTTTTGAATCTACGCATTTACCCACACTGTGTATGTTTTGAGCTTAGGCATATTTCCACACTGTGTATGTTTGAATCTAGGCATTTCCCTCACTGTGCATGTTTTGAATCAGGGCATAATCTCCACACCGTGTATGTTATTGAATCTGGGCATGATTTCCACACTGCGTAGGTTTTGAATCTAGGCGTATTTCCACACTGTGTTTGTTCTGCGTCTAGGTGTACTTTCCACACTGTTTATGTTTTAAATCCAGGCATTTTCCCACACTGTGGCTGTTTTGAGTTTAGGTATATTTTCCACACTGTGCATGTTTTGAATCAGGGTGTAATCTCCACACTGTGTATGTTATTTGATCTGGGTACAATTTCCACACTCTGTAGGTTTTTAAATCTAGGTGTATTTCCACACTGTGTATGTTCTGAGTCAAGGCATATTTTCCATGCGGTGTTTGTTAGAACATAGGCATTTTCCACACTGTGCATGCTTTGAAGCATGGTGTAATCTCCACACTGTGGATGTTATTGAATCTGGGCATAATTTACACATTGTGTAGGCTTTAAATCTAGGTGTAATTACACATTGGTCCTCATTAAGAGGAGCACGGTAAAAACGGGATCATTACCGGCATGGAGGAACTAGCGGGTCCATGCTCGTATGACGCTGCTAATAGCGGGTGATGACGAGTGCGCAAGCACGCACAAACCCCCATGCCAGTAATGGCCATACCAGCATGCCACTAAAGGCTCTCCAACCCCCCGATAGCGCCATCACGGGACCCGTCGATACCGCCTCCACCTAGGAGGCACCCCTTAATACCGACCCGGTAATAACAACATGCTAATACAGGGCTCGTAATACCGGACCCGGAAGTAACGTCATCGCGACGGAATGGGAAATGCAGCGGTGGCCATCTTTAAAACACAATCCATTGCCATACTCCCAAAACACCAGTTGCATTCAGGAGAGACCAGTGGCAATCCCTTCACCATGTCGAAAGCTGCCCGTAAGACAACCTCCCGCCTGCGCAAAAAGCGTTTCTCAGACGCAGAACTTAATATGCTGGCAGACACACTTGCCGCACATGCTGATGAGATAAATCAGCAGAACCTGAAGCATGAATCGCAGCCGCGCAAAAGGAAGATCTGGGAGGAGCTAGCCTGCAAGGTCTCCGCTGTTGGAACCACCCCACGGACAGTAAAGGATTGCAAAAAGAGGAGGGATGACCTCCGCCTCAGGGTTCGTAATATCCTGTCAAGCAACAGAAGGGAGGCCATGGCTACAGGCGGGGGTCCCCACTCTCCTGCCAAACTGACCAGCTGGGAGGAGACGACAAGCATGTTCATCCAGATGGTGTTCATTGAGGGATTTGGGGAGATGGAGACGGGTGCGGCAACATCTGCAGAAGGAGGTGAGTGACCCTGCAGATCCCTGTAGGGGAAACCATGACGTAGCACAATTGATGTGGAAGAGAGTCTAGGCAAGGCAATGCATGTCCCAACACACACACCGACATATTCTTGTCCAGATGGAGGGCCAAACCCTGCCGCACTGAAATGCATGCTGATTGCCAATCCCATTACCAACACACAGCCAACACACACGGACCGTGCCCATGTAATACATCACACAAACCCCAATACAACGGCATGCCACCTGCCATGCAGCAAACGCCAACATGCCCCCTCCATACTACCCCGTGTGACACACCTGTAAGAAATGAATGCATGATAAATGAAATACTCCTCAGCACCATATAATGCATTTAGCATGTTACACCATCACTGATGCCCTGCATCTCTTCTACCCCCCACCCCGAGGCACTGATGTAGAAGATGCCAGCCAGGTTCCCACCACAAGGGCATCCACGTCCCGGCCAAGGACAATGGCCAGCGACAACCTCTGCCACCTCTGGTGCAGCTTCGCAGCCCACAACAACACCCAGTGCGCCTGACACCGTGGACACAGAGCTGCCTACACCTACACCAGTGGAAGGCGAGGACGTAGAACCACTGACCAACACCGATGATGCAGAGGAGGAGTATGTGAACCAGGAAGGACTGACGCATGTGTCATGTCCACACTCCCCAGGCCCTGTGTCCACCCCACCCAGCCCACATTCAGCCCTCACCCACCTGCAGCAGTGCGGATCCCTGCCTTCACGATTCAGACCTAAGCAGCATCCACAAGAACAGCACTGCCATTGCAGGCCCCGTCACAGCACCCTCGACCACTGCTGCTCCCACCATCAGCCTTGAGGCATGGCTGGCGAGGATGGAGGCCAGATAGGACTCGATGTTGGACCTGCTCCGGCAATGCATCTCGGATGGGGAGGACACGAGGCGTGGGATAGCCCAGGCCATAGCGGGGACCACAGCCGCCATAGCGGCGAACACAGCCGCCATAGCCACCAACACAGCTGCTGTCAATACCTCGGCATTGTTGATGAGAGACTGTCTCGGGGCCATTACGCAGGTCCTCACATCCATATACCTCAAACGTCTGATTAAAAATGGAATGGTAAGAGTAGGAGACCCCAGCAACTACAGACTGATAGCTAACCTGCCGTTATATCCAAATATGTAGAAATGTATGGACTACCCAACAACTCGCAAGTTGTCTTCAGACCCAGGAGAGGAACAGAATCAGTTCTCCTAACAATATGGGATGACTTAAAAATAAATGCAGACAACAACACCCGATCTGTCCTCATACTTCTAGACATATCAGCAGTGTTGGACACAATCAGACACACAATGCTAAAAGACTTGAGGGATATTGGGCAAACAAATCTGCTTTAAAATGGCTAAAATCCTTCCTCACAAATTGAACAGAAAGAACCAACCAACTGCCCTTTACATCAACAACCAAACACCTCCACTGCTGGAGTGCCTCAAGACTCCAGCCCCTACCCTCTCCTTTTCAACTTTACATGTCCCCCTTTATGAAAATCTTCTGGAACAAAGGACTGAACGCCTACAACCATGCAGACAATACACAACTTATCATCAAGATAGGAACCGCTCAAGACCCCAGCAAAAACCTTAACAAGTGCCTCACCGACATATACAGATGGATGACAACTAACAATCTCAAATTAAACCCAGACAAAACGGAAATAATGATCTCTCCCCCAGAGGACACCACAACCAACTCACAGCTGGACTGGCCACCAGGCGTGGGAACTCAGCCGGAGACATCAACTGTGGTAAAAAACCTAGGAATACTAATGGACAACAGACTCTCACTGGAACCACAAGTCAACACCATTACAAAGAAATGCTTCTATCTCCAAAGATTGATCAGAGAGAAACTGCCTTATCTCTTCTTCCCACTCAGAACCCTCACAATCAACTCTTTGTTTTTTTTTTTATCAAGAATTGACTATGCAAATAGCCTTTACCTTGGAATGCCAGAAAGACGTACCAACATACTCCAGCACATCCAAAACACTGCAGCAAGGATACTCCTGAAACTAAACAGTAGAGACCACATCACACCAGCACTAAGAAGCCTTGACTGGCTCTCAGTGAAAAAACAAATGAAGTTCAAAGCCACCTGCATTGACCACAAATCACTTCATGGACAAGGAGTCAAATTCCTTCAGGCCAAAGTCAACCACTACCATCCAGGAAGAATCCTAAAATCTAGCGACAAGCTCCTAATTGACTGGAAACAATACAAAAGAATCAGAGAAACAGCATTCTCACGCCTAATTGCCAATCTATGAAACACAATGCCAAAGGAAATCAAGGACAATGGACAACCATCTCACATTCAGAAAATGACAGAAAACTTACTTGGCTGTTCAATTCCCAATGACCAGCACAAGTGAACAACCCAACAACACAACGGACTGAAACGAAAATCACCAACAACTAACCTCCTGCTTCCTACTCCTCTCTAGCATACCCACGCCTACCTCACATGATCCTCTGGTCACTGCCCACCTGGACGCCGTTATACCAGTGCACACGGCCCAAGTGCACCTGGGGACCTGCTAATGCACTACACGCTATTTTCTCCTGGTTCTGCAGGTGACAGCGGAGAAGCAGTTGTGGAGGTGTGCAGTGCGGGTCTGAATAACAAACCATAACATAAATTAGAGGAATGTGTGGGAGTGGCCTGTGTTGAACATGGAGGGGTTGTGGGAGTAGCTAGTGTGATGCACTTGGAAGAATTGGAGAATACCATTGTGTTGCTACTGGATGATCTCTGAGGACATGCTTGGAAGAACTTTCAGAATAGTCAGTGTACTAACTGACTTGCTCTTTCTCCCCTCAGACATACCTTCCAAGTACTATACACACCTATGGGCTAGCCAAGCTACACGCAAACAGACACCCAACATAACTAACATTCACATACAACAAACAGTCCTATACACTGTACTTTACCCTTATGGATGCAACAAGCCAGTGCGCTTGACAATAACTACAAAGCCAAACAAGCCATTAAACACACAAAACACCCACCCAGCCTAACAAACACTTGTATATAACAAACAGCCTGGACACTGGATTGTCCTCTTACAGAGACAACACGCCAGTGCACATAGTCAACTCATCAGCAAGCCAACATGCTCAGACACCAGTTTCTCCTCGTTTTTGGACCTAGTCTATCACTCTTTCCTCACTAATTCACCCAAACCTCTCTCTTGCAAAGCCACATGAGCTCCAGGAGACCATACCAATGGTAACAGTGTGTGGTATAAGACAAGATAATATAACATAACTTGTCTAATTGAGCAAAGAGCGTGAGCAAAACCTAGAATAACCTGCTAAATTATTTTCTGACAAAGGTTTATCATTCCAAGAGAGACAGTCTGGTACACTCCCATTGTACTATTTTGAAATACTCTCATAAGAAACAGGAAGGGAACAAATAACACTAGTGAGGATTCCTGGCTGTTTTGCATAGCATGAAAGAACATTTTAGGAACATGAGAATGGTACAGATCTTTATATTTGACAAATGTATCTGTGACAAAAGGTCTGTTTGCTGGGAATCACTAAGTAATGCACATTTTTCATGGTGTTCATTTCATTTTTTCACAACACTCACCCTAACATTAAAATATGTGTATCATTGAAACATATACACGGATTCAGACAGCTTTGAATTGTGGTTGTGAGGATTGAATATCTGTGACAAAAGTCACCCTATTGGGGTACAGAATCCACATGGAAAAAAGTTTATTTTCCCTGTGCAGACTTTTAACATGGTTTCAGAGCAAGCATGACTGTGTATAGTCTCAATTCACAATGCACAGACACCACAAGAAAGGTATATGCAAAATCGTACAGCTGATTATAATTAAAAAGAAAGCAGGAGGTGATCAAAATTAATTTCCATCCATAAACAGGTTAGCAGTTAGCAGTGATTTGATCAGTGGTTACTTGATGGTGTTTGTTATTTAGGTTGCATTGATAGCACATATGTAAGGGAATGTGTAGTAGTTTGTGTCTTTGGGTTATGGGCAGTGATCAGTTTATAAACATTATTGGCTACTGATGTTCAATATGTCTTCCAATGTATACATGATTATACATAAAGTGAAGAGCAATACACACCTCTCACAGCCAACAATGACCAAGGATGTTTTATTGTTGGACAGGTGATCTGACGTGCATGGGATTCTAATGAAATTGACTGCAATGAAGACCCAAATGACCATTCACCTGATGTAGTGGCATAACCTTTGTGGCATGCATAGCTCAAGTTGTACTGCTCCAGGGGTCTCCGACAACCCGTGCATGGTGCGAAAAGCAATGGTCAGTACTCAGCAATGACACTCCAAGTGGCCTGCAGTCTTGTGCATACTCTTTAAATCTCTAAACAGAACATTATTATCTCCTCACTGAATCCTGCAGGGACATATCCGATGGCCAATATGAATAACAATTGACAACAATATCAATTATGATGACATTGAGGATGGGGCTGCTGAAGCCAGTGACACACCAGTGGCATGCACTCCTCCCACTGCAAACACAGGCACCTCTGCTATACCAACATCTAACAGTCTCATCGTATCATGCATAGATGCTCAGGCATAGCTAAGGGCAAAAAAGAAGCATGAGGAGCAGAACAACAGTTATAATGCTACCGGTGGTGGCTCTAGAACCAGTGGAAAATAAATGACCTTCACCACATCTGGCTTAAACCATAGCCAACAAACCCCATAGCACCACCATCGCTGGCTCTACTAACACCACTGCTACCTTGGCCATAGTAGGTAGGCAAATATATGTTACAACCGGCCATGGCCACAGCGCACTGGGCAGGCATCTGCTAGTTATGCCAGGGTGGTTTCTGCACGCCAACTGCTGGCTCCACCAGCTAGAAACCTCTGAACGAGCTAGACACCTCTGAACGTGACAGATGACATGCTATGGTACCAGCGGCAAGGGTAATCAGCTCTAGTGCACTCAACAGTGCGAGAACTAAGACGATTAGGATATAGAAACAACTAGCAATTGCCCCAGAGTCCCAGGATGTTGATAATGGCAACGTCGGTGATCCTGGGACATTGAGACTCGCGGCGTATCAGGCATGGCACAGGACATGCCAAGGGACGGTCAGCTCAGTAAGAAAGACCATCTGTTCTGCTATAGTGGATCAGCACATCCTCACAAGGATCCAGCAAACAGTTTCCAGGAGAACCGGGCCATGCCAGGGACTAAGTAAAGCCATGAAGAGTGCGGCTTGACCCACGGACAATGTGGCAGTTGCTATGCCAACAGTATAGGCTTTTGCCAGCAGCCAAGCAGCCCTCAATCTCCATGTCTTTCCACTCCTCTGTTGAGCCTTTGACTTGGGGTGTTATGGGGTAGATAAGGGGTATGGATGTCCATTCTGGTGTGTTGGTTTGCTCTGCATTATCGTTAAGGTTAGATAGATGGGGATGTAGGCTTTGCTGGGGAGTACTGGAGTTGGATGGGAGTAAGAGCCAAAAGCTGTTGGGGTATGTTTTGGTGTGTTGTTTTGGTTTATGAAAGATAGGCTATGCAACAATGCAATGTTTTTTCTTCAATTCTTCAAATCACCCTTTGTTGGTGTCTCATCTTTAGGCTTTTACTTATTTTTATTTTTCTATTTTTATTTTGTTGATTTCTTTTTTGTTTTCATAGTAATTAAACAATACAAACAGCATTGCTGCTATGGAGACTTGCAGTACTAGGATAAAGTTGGACATTTCACAGTCCAAATGTTTACACATACATGCACAGTGTGTTGGTAAAAAATATGAGCCGTTAGCATACATTTTTCACACAATGTTTTACTCCTAATCAGCCGGTATTCTCCGCAGGAGGAATTGTCATTGTGCAGTATTTTCCTTATGTGGGAATGCATGCTGCATTCCCACATAAATATACTGCATGCTGTATATTTACCTCTTCCAGAGCATAGCCATTAAGATGGAGGATTGTAAAAACATGTAATACAAAATACTGCATGTTTTTACTTTTACCGACTAACTACAAATGAAATATGGCTCCATCTCCGTGTGTCCCACCCCCGCGGATTATTTTAAAATTTGGGGTCCCTCAAGGGGCCTGTTTATCTCCCTACATATATAATATTTTCACTGTTCCTTTCTTCCAATACCTTGATTTTAATGACATAGAATTTACTAACTACGCAGACGATTCTCAGTCTCTGTACCACTCACTGGTAATCATGAGACTGATGAACATCATCTCAATAAGGTATTTGCCATTGTAGAACATTGGATGATTCAGAATAATCTTGTTCTTAACAAAGACAAGACAGAGCTCATGGTTGTGGGCTCACAACATGTAAAATTGGGTGTAGACTATGAGAGTTTCAGTGTTAATGGTACTAATATTCCTACCCAAACAAAGGTTAAAACCCTGGGAGTAGTGTTGGACCAGCACCTTACTATGAAAGAGCATATTAGCAGCATTGTCTCGTCATCTGCATATTACATAAAACTCCTGGCACGCATGCGCCCGTTCATCAGTCAACAGAATGCGGAAACTATTGCCATAGCAATAGTGGACGCTAAAATAGATTACTGCAGCAGCCTCTTGATTGGTATTAACAATGGAGATTGTAAAAGATTACAGGTAGTGCAGAATAGCACAGTGAGAATGGTAACTGACATTGTGCGTAGAGACCACATCGAAGCTCGCCAAAACCTTCACTGGCTCCCTGTCGAGTCTAGACTTGTTTATCACCTCGCCCTCATTGTTTTTTAAATTTCGACAGGCCAGGATGCCGGAGTATCTTCAAACCAACCAGGTGTTTAAAGGAGAGTTCCGGGACTTTTTTTTTATTGTCCCTACGGTTCGGCCATGTGTTTTTAAGCATAACTCGGTAGATCGTAGAAAACTTTCCTATGGACCTTACCCGACTTGCAACACATTCCGAAATCCATTACCATCAGGGCCAGCAAAACCGTTTTTATGCATGCTGCACCCAGAATATGGAATGGCCTCCCACCAGATCTTAGAGAAGTGAATTCCATTGAGGTTTTTAAAAACAAACTTAAGAACTGGCTTTTTTAAAGAATTCTGTTTTTAATGGGATTTTTAACTGCACCTCAATTTTACTCCTCATTATCCTAATGTTTTATGTTGCCTGACTTATTGGCACCCTCAAGCCTCCGGTCCAAGGCATGGCGATATAAATTACTAAATGTAAATGTAAATGTTATATAGTGTAACATTTTTCAAGTGTGCTCAGAGCCCACATTGAAATCTCATCCCCTATTATTGTATCCTGAAAGAATGTATAACTCGTCACAGGTCTTTGACAGTAAGCCACTGTAAAATTATTCTCAAGCCATCCACCAGACCCCACCTTCACAATGCAGGGAATTTCAGAGGTCAGCAGGCATTTGGAATCCTATTTCGGTGTGGGAGAGGATGGAAGAGCTGTGGTCGTCTTTCTAAACGGTGACATTTTAGACTGTTCTTAATAATGATAGGAGATGCTGATGCTGGCCTAGGTCCTCCCTCCATTTGGAAGAAGATTTCAAGAGCGTCATGGCGCACAGGCAGTGGTGTGCCTAATCAAACGTTATGCATCTTTCCCGGGGCAAAAATCAAAAGGCACATCTCCAAGGAGGAAGTCTGGATGCCCCTACACTTGCCTTGGTGAATCTGTTATTGATAAGGTGTATGCTGACCTATAAACTTGCAAATCAAAGACCAACACCAGAACACCCTCCTGCCACATTGATCCTTAAAGGTGTGCTCTTGGGGTACCTCTCACTACAATAAGGAGAAGGAAACATTTGCTTTTTTAAAGTAGTTTGGGCTCGTGCAATGCGGTTTACTATGATATTACTGAAAATGTTTTATCCGAGAGGCATTTTTTACCGAAACAATTTTGCATAAAATGTTTTTTTTGGGGGGGGTGGGTTCACCCCTCCACACCAGTTTTAACCCCTTGTCCCACATGTCTAATTTTCTAAAATTCAGTAATTTTTGGGTAAAATTGTTTCAGTAAAAAATACCTCAAAATGTTTTCTGTAGAATCACTGGATACCACGGAATGCATACAGACCCTATCTCCTGTAAAATAATAAAAAATAATGAATTAGCACCTGGGATGCACTCGGGAGCGAATAGCAATCACCCTCGCTCAGGGTGGGACTACAGGGCCGGTAACAGCCCTGAGTCCTCACTGAGGCCCTTGCTTCTCTTGGGCCTACCTAGGCTTAGCTGGTGGGCCGGTACCGGCCCTGTATGCCGACATGAGCGGGGGTGATTGCTACATACGTACTATGGGGCATGAAGAACCCTGGTCCAGAAATCGAATTCTAGCACTTCCGAAATGTTATTTGCTGAATCAGTATAAATGCACAGAGTTGAGGAACAAAGAGCTTCTTGAAAGCACTGTTTAGCCCACTCAGAAGGAATAATGAAAGACAGCCTAAGGAAAGCCAGTCCTTCAGTGAAAATGGTGCTACAAATGTGTGATATCATGAAGTGCAACACATTGCATCTTCCCTGCATTTCAGAGAGAAGGTTTTTGACAGGCAAATAGGAAGAGGAGGGACTGTGGCCAGAATTTTACTAAGAACAATGAATAATCCCCAGGGTTACAGAAGCCTTGAAGAATGCAAATTACTAAACATCAGAATGTTACACACTGCACATTCTATCATCTGCCTCGCTCTATGTTACTTCTTCCCAACTACGTTGGGTCCTTCACTGACTTCTATTGCTTTTAATGGAGTCATGCAACACCCACTGAAATGTGGTAATGGGTGTTATTTATTACAAATGCCAGAAAGTGCAGCACATCAACTTCAGGGTCTCCCCCTTCTGTCTTCTGTAACAATGATGGACCGCAAGTACTCCAGGTAAGATGTCAGGTTCTTTATTGTCCTTGTCCTGTACTCCTCCACAAGACACGGGGATGGTAGGGGACACAAGATGACGAGGGAAACACCGGGCTCATCCCCACACCCATCTTCACTGCTCACAGCTTTCTCTCTCTCTGCCCAACCGTCACCCAGCAGAACACTTCTACACAAACATTCCACTGCAGATGACCTCACACTCACTGCTAATCTGTAAGCCAGATTACTACACTTCTCCTCCCCTAGAAAACACAAAAGCCAGATTACTACATCTTCCACTATCAACTTCCCGCTTCTGCAGCACCCCCCGCCCCGCTGCACCTGGTGTACTTCAAGGGGTCTTCTCAGATGCAGGTCAGGCACCAGGACAGGGGCCAGGAAGAAACAAGATGCTCATGGTCTGAAGAAACAGGTTCGTGCTCAGAGGACACAACACATCCTCCTCCTTGACAATGACATTGAAAGAAGAAAACAGGTGAGAGTAAAATTCAAGGACAATGGAGCCAGGCAACACGATACAGGATGACAGGATATAAGAAACACACCATGTGAGACACACATAAAGGGAAATGTGAGGTAACCAATCAACCTGAAGATGTTTCAGATGTGGGTCAACAACACACTTAGTCAATGACAGGGATTATAATGTCACAATGTAATGTGCCACAATTGGTGAGATGGTGTTAGGTTTGGCAAATGGACATCTGTTCACAGTATATTTGTTCACCTGAAATCAAGGGTATGTCTTTCTTAATTCATGGGGTAGTATTTTCCTCACATATCGACAGCACACCGTTGACGTTATTTGCCAGAAGGGTGATGTTGACATTGCTCTCAGGCCTCAAGAGTTCTTCTAGTCAGATCATGCATTTGTATTGTTTGATATACTTACTCCCTTGAATCCTGACAAGAAAGTTTAAAGTCAATCATTCGGTCACACGAGGGCTAGATGCGATGTAGGGAAATATGATTTCAATCAAGTAGCCAGGAGGATTGGAGAGATCACCAAGAAACCCCAGAAATTCGATGAAACGCTTCATATGTTTAATGAAGACATTGTAAAGGTTCTAGTTGCTGTAGTCAATCCGGGAAGAAAATGCTTTCAAAACACATTCAGTTAATGCTGACTACCACGGACAAGAGTGCCGCTGTTGCTGCACCGCATCCTGTGTCTCTGCTGACGCCGCACCCAGAAGCTCCATAGGCCCTTCACCCCCGGTGCGTCCTGTGTCTCTACTGACGCCACACCCAGAAGCTCCAGAGGCCCTTCACCCCATAGAGAGAGCTGTTAAAACTGTAGTCGGACAACCCTTGCCGCAAAGCTTGCTGCAGACAAGGATGCTTCTCTTGGGGTGCCTCATCCCATGTCTCAACTGAAATGACCCTTCATTAAGTCACACGCCCTCTCCCCTGCAAATGGAACATCATGTCTATTGAATGCAGATGTTGAAAACCATTCACAATATGCAATACTCTGCGGTTCAGATCAAGAAGGCGGAGGACATTTTGTGTTGCCTGTTGAGATGTATGGCTCTGTGGGTGACCCGGTTCGCCTAACCAGTGATCTTATGGAAACTAACCTGGAGAGTGCACAGCCTTTTGATTTACAAGTGTCTGAAGCCATACTCCTTTCAAACAGGTTCTCAGCCCTAGAATATGTGTTGATACTCTCCCCTAGCAACGCTTCTGCCAATAATGACGACCCCCAAAGTGGAGATTACACCTCGAGAAAACAACTTCAAGGGAAACACAGTGGGCATGTCTCCAGTACAAGAATAGGTTCCGAATGAATACATCATGGAACGAACACCATTGAACAAGGGTCATAAATGCACCCGTGCCTATTGCAGAAGGGCTTGCCTGGGCAGGCCACCATTTAAGAAATGCACTGCCCATTTAGTTGGGGGGCTGAGACATCTATACTTTGCAAATCAATTGAAGAGCTCAGATCTGTGTGTCATGATTTACTGAATATTGCTCTCAACTTAAAAATGGATAGTAATTGCACCCATGGCCCCCCGGAAAGAATACACTGTTTTGGGGAGCACACTTTTCTGTGCACCCCTGCCAAACTCGACGTGAGCGGTAGAATGAGATCATAGCTGCACTAATATTAAACACATATCTCTAATTGAGAACTATGATCTCTCTGTTATACCTTTACTGAATGTCATTAGTAGCTAGCTGTGAGTCAAACAACATGCCCCAAAACCCAAAGATTAAATAGAGTGATAGCCACACAATAAGAAGAAACGACCACGCCTGTTCAACCCGAAAAGAAATCCATGCTGTCACAGCAGGGCTATACAACCAACTCATGGGGAATGAGGGAACTAGACCCGAGAACTGTGAGGTGCAAGAGACAGCTCAGACTCTCGAACCAACCAGATCATGCATTGGCTGTGCCATAAAATGGGTTATATGCCACTTATCTGGGATGACTACTAAGAAGTGTACATATTGCAGGAATCCTCTAACTCTGCAACTGACATAATTCGAATCAAGCTAAAAAAGCAACAAGTTGGTAGAAGGGCTGCTTGCCTTGGATCCAATATCATTTTCCCAGGAGGATTTGCAGGCTGCTCTTAGATATGTTTTTTTTTTTTTTTGATGATATAGTTTATTTGTAAACTTTGTCATCATTTCCCAGATTTCGTTCGTATGTAAGCTTAGTGCTTTAAAAGCAATTATTGTTGTCTATTTATTTTTGTTGTTTAGTTCGAGTATAGAGCTTAAAAAAAGAGCAATTGTGTAGGTGTATTTGTTATTATTGCCGCTAAGGAGAGTGGCCCACCTTTCTTGGGTGCTCATTTGTTTGGCTGACAGTTGAAAGAACGTTCCGAATTGTTTACGTTGAGGGGAGAGTTCTTTGCATTCCATGACCAAGTGGAAAATGGTTTCAGCTATTTCTTTGTCTTTGCAGAACCGGCAGTAGTTGTTTACAGCATCAATTCAGACGTACTTTTAGAAACATTGTACGAATGGTTTGGTCTGGGAAGATTTGCAAGTAGGCTGGTGGTTCATGAATTTTTCTATTGTCTTTTGTGCATTGAAGATTCTGTTTGTAGGTATTCTTTTTTTTGGATGGTCTTTATCCAGTCGTTATGCAAGAGTTTTATTTTTGCATGTTGTGGGCGAAGCGTGAGGAGTTCTCTTCTGATATATCTTCGTTTTCCATTTCAATTCTCATTGAGGATTTCCATTTTTGTAGTATTGTAGTATTAAAGGTTTTTTCTTTTGCCCGTAGCTGCTGTTGTTTCATCTGTGAGTATTTTGCGGTAAATGTCTAATCTTTTCCATTGTACAAAGGAGTCGATTGACTGGGTTGCCAGTTCATAGCGTATTCTTGGCATTGGATATGTTTGTGGAAGCCGAAGGATTTTTCGCCAAAATATTGATTCGTATTTCGTCCAGTTAATTGTGTGCGCATTCAACATTGCCTCTGTTCTGTATGTTAATATTGGTATGTACTTCTGTCTGTAATAGGCGATGATGGGATTGAAAGAAAACTTGCCATATTTTCTATGAAGTATACATCCTTGTCTTGATAGGGTTTGGGCTGTTTGATCAATTGTGTCTATCCATTGGTCTTCTGATTTCGATTGATTTATTGGAATGCCAAGGTATTTAAAGGATGTCACGTTTTCAATTTTGGAGTCGTTGATGGTAAAAATCGGTTGGTATGATTTTTTTGTGGGTGGTTTCGTGAGAATAATTGTCTTGGTTTTCCCAGTGTTGATTGTTAATTCGTTAGTTCCCATATATTGACTCAAGGCTGTCAGAGAGGCTTGTAGTCCAGTTGGTGTTTCATCTAGCAGAACGATATCGTCTGCATATGCCATTGCCGGAACTGGTATCGAGTTGATTTTTGGAGGGTTGGTTTTGTTGGATGTTAGATGTTCTTCAATGTCAGCAGTGTACAGGTTGTAAAGTGTTGCTGCCAGAGGGCATCCTTGTTTTAGTCCATTTGCTGTTGGTATAGCAGAAGTTGTGGCTCCTTGTTTTGATAATCTTACTTTTATGGTTGTTTCTGAGTACAGTAGGATGATCGGTTCAAGGATATTCGGCGGGCAGTTCCATGCTCTAAGTTTCGCCCATCGTTTTTCACTTGAGATTGCAACAAAGGCCATCTTTAGCTCAATGAATGCTGCATATATTTTGGTGTTAGAATTGATGGCTTCATGTTTGATTAGTTATAATAATATCAAATTGAGATTTGTTCCAACGTTGGCCGTGAATCCTGTTTGCCTAGTTGAGAATGTGTTGTTTTTTGTAGCCCATGTGGTTAGTTGTTTTAAGATTACTGCTGAAAATAGTTTTCCTAACGGATCGAGGAGGGCAATCGGACGGAAATTTTGAGGATCTTCCCTTGGTCCTTGCTTGTGAATTGGTACAATTATTGCCGACCTCCAAGAGTTGGGTATTCGGTGAAGTGTGTTGATCAAAATTGTAATGTGGCACAAGAAGTTCACCGAGGCAGTTGGGTCTTGTTTAATGACCGTATTGGATAGGCCGTCAGGGCCCGGTGCTCTGGAGGTGTTCACATTTTTAATCAGTTGCATGAAGTTTTCGAATTCCACATGTACTTTCCATGTTGGTTCTATTACAGACAGTGTGTTATGAGGGTCTGTTCTTCGTGATGCATAGATGTTCGCAAAGTGGGTTATCCAAGTTTCTTGTGGTACGTTAGCTGTAAGTTTATGTTGTTTTTGGTGGTTGTCATTGAGCAAGTTCCAGAGCTCTCTGGTATTGTGAGTCTTATGGAGTTTCAGTATGTTTTCTGCGTCTGCTTGTTGGATGACGATTTCTTGGGATTTGATCCAATTGGAATGGTTCTGTTTCAATGATTTGATCTGGTTCCTACTCTGTGCAGGTGAGGTTTTCTTTAGCTGTCGTATTGTTCGGTTTAGACATTTTTTTCTTTCAGCTATTTCTTGATTGAATGTGTGACGGTGGTCTTTGTGAAGACGGTTTTTGATAGTTTGTCGGAAAGGAAGTAAGATCCATTCATAGTTGAGTTTTTCATGGTCTGTCAAGTTGGCATCTTGACATTTTTTTGGCAGAGTGGCTAGAGTTGGTTGTGGAATCCTTAGTCTTGATGTTGTACCATTTAGCTCGAGCACCGGTGATATTGCTGGTTCACTTAATTGAGTGAAAGCTTGAGAGTGAACAGTGAGTTGATTATGATCGCTTTTGTCGGTGGGTACCGTTTGTACTTTTGTGACTGATTGCTGTAGGCTGTCAGATAGAAATATATAATCAATAATTGCATGAGATGATCCTCTGGTCCATGTTGGGGTGTAGGGTGTAGAGGCAGTTGCATGGTTCAAGAGAGTCAGATTTCGTGTCGTGATTTCTTTAATCCATCTCCGTGCTTTTGGGGAGAGTTCTGAGAGGGTTAGCAGGCAGCCATTCTTGTTGTGCAGCTTGATGTTCAAGTCGGCACTGATTATTATTTCCAGTATTTGATGTTTTGTTGTAGCTTTGTCAATTGACAGGAACACTCCATCTAGGAAAGCATCCGTTGTTATTGCTGCTGGGTTCCAATAGAGGTTTAGGATTAAAAGTATTGAGTTATTTTTACTTTCTCCATTTTGATCAATCTTTGTACAGGTCAGTATAGTGAGTTGGGTCCAAGGATTTATGTTTTCGGAGGTCATTACTGTGCTGTAGGGGTTTATCTTGATTAAGGTGAGGAGTCCAGATGCAGGTCTTCCTTGTTTTTGCACAATAGCCGGATTGAGAAATGTGATAAAACCGTTGCATGCTGGTGGGTCACTGAGCCAGGTTTCCTGAAGGCATATGATTTGGTATTGGTCAAGATCAGTAGATGGGTTCGTAAAAAGGTGTAGGTTCCCTCTAGTGTTCCATGAGCAGAGGGACCACGTGAACCCGAGCTTAATTAGTTGTTATGAGTTGGACATTGTAGAGTCATTTGTAGATGCGGTATCTGTGAACGAACTTTCAGAGTCATAGGTTCTTCTGATCGCTTGTTCGGCTCTGAGAGGTTGACGTGTTTGTATTAAGTCTTCCATAGATACAGTGTCTGTGAAAGAGGTGTTGGAGTCGTAGTTTTGTCTACTCGGTAGATCATTTCTGCGTGACTGACGTGTTTGTGGCGGGTTACTTAGGCATCTGTCAAGTCTGTTATGTTCGGGTAACTGATTTACCGCATCTGATTTGGTTTGGTAGTAGTTCTTTTTCTCGCTCCTTGTGGTTTCTTTGTTTTTTGGTTTATTGGGTAGTCTTGTATATGTTGAAGCCCAACATGTGAAACCAAGTTTTTGTAATTGGGCTCGCATTGATAGAATGAGGTCTTGATTGTCACAATCAGGTATCTCTATAACAATTTTATCTAAATTTGAGTCGTCTTTGAAGGTTATGAGATCGATGTCTTTTGTTGTTAGTTTATTCAGGTGAGGTATTGCGCCAAAGAGACAAAGTAAATTGGTTCTATTTAGGATTATTGGTTCCAGTCTTTTGATTTTATTTTCAATGTGGAATTCACATATTTCATTCTGTCGTAGTGGATTGACAAATATTGGGAGGATTTGGTTATGCTCAGTAGAATCTTGCAGTGTTCTCATAAGCGAGACCAATGAGATTTTCGTCTCTCGTTTCTTCTATTGTCTCGTTTTCCATCGAAATGTCTGAGATTTCTTCTAATGAGAGATCTGTAGTTTTGTCTTGATTTTTATTTGGCTGTTGTTCATAAGCTGAAGAGTATTCATCAATTATTATGAAGCCCGCCTGGTTTATTGGTTGAAAGGAGTATGGGTTGTTTTCTAATGCTTGTTCTTCATGAGTGGATAGGTTGAGCAGTTCTTCGTCAATGGGTGATTGCGGTGGGATCAGTTGCGATACTTGAGAGTGTATCTGAATTGTGGGCTCTTGATCTCTCTGTGTACTGGTAGGTGGTAGTATTGTACGGGTTGTGGTTTTTTGCTTTGGTGGTTGTGGAGGTTGAGTATTCTGATTCACGGTTCTTAGAAATGCTCGCAATCCTGTTTGTCATTTTTTTATATTTTTCTGCTGTGTGGGTTTTGCATCATTTATTGTTTTTTCCTTTGCAAAGATCTGGTAGGCTTCTGTTGGTTTCTTAGTTGTTTTATTTAAGTTGGTTGCCTCTGGCTTTTGAGTGGTGGTAGTTTTGTCTGGTTCATTTGGTGCCTGTTGTTTACCAAACACACTTGTTTCTGTTGGATATTGTGCTGGGTTTGGATGAAGGAGGCTCGTGGTTCCTTGGTCGTTTGGTATGTTCGATTGTTGCTGGTGATGTACCTTAAGCATCTGTAGTAATTCTGCTGTGAGCTTTGTTTTTTCTTGCCGGTCATCTCTCGCTATTTCAGCCAGTCTTTGTTGCCATCGATGTGTTTCGTCTGATTCGACTGACAGGCGGGTTTCAACTGTTGAGACAAAGTGTTCCATGTGAATCTGTTTCGAGTGAATTAAAGCTAGGGGAGTTGCTTGATCCTTCATAGTGTCTTTCATATCTTCGTGTAATTTAAAGAAAGGCATCATCGCTTGGGAGAGTGTTGCGATGAGCATATTTTGCAAATCTAGCATTGTTGTAGGAATCCTCGGGTTTATGTTTACTTCAGAAGGATCATGATTTTGCGTGGCGCGACATTCTATTGTTGGGGATTGCTTGATTTTGAGTTCTTAGTTATGGGATCTAGGGTGTAATAGGAGTCATCTGAGTCATAGTTGAAGCGTGTATGAGTTGTTTTTCTTCAGCGAGATCAGATTGCGGTTCTTTTTTCACCGGTTTGTTTTGAGTGCCGTGCAAGATGCACAGTGTCGATGTTAGTTGAATTTGATTTGGTTCTGTTATGTTTCCAAATATTTCTTTTCTTTTTTCTATGGTTGTCATTATTGACTCGATTTCTGTAATGTCCATTGATAATCTTGCCACTTTGGTTCTTGGTTTAGGGATTGTAGAGTCGACTGAAAGTGTGGATTTGATAGAGTTGTGGGTATGAAGCCACGCAAGTCTTGCAAGTCTTGCTTTTTCTTTCTTCGTCTGTTGGGATGTTATCGGTGCTGAGTGTTGGGTATTTGTGTCTTCTCGCAGTTCAGTTGGATTGTGTTGTGCGGTGTCTTTACCAACAGGGTGATTGGGGATATCTTTTGCTTTTTGTTTGGTGCTCATTTCGTATGATGTGACACTAGTTTCAGGAGTTTGGCCGTTTGTTGCACTTGCTTGGATTTGTTCAGATGCCGTTTTTGTATGCTCTTCATTGTTGGTTGGAGGATTTGGTGTATGATCATGTGTTTTGTAACCAAGGGAATTGTGATTTGTAGGTCGCTCTTTTCTGCTAAGGCTGGCAGAAGGATCATTTTCAGGCCTTTCGGATCGGGGTCGCGAAGTGCACGGGGGTGCAGCGGGTGAAGTGTCTTGTTGAAATTCAGAGCACGGATTGTGAACTTGTGCTTTGATTTCCAGAGGTAGCAGCTCTGTTGAGTTGAGTTGTTGGCTGTCTGCAGTAATTTGCGTCTCAGGTGGAGGTTGGGGAATTTCCTGGATAAAGTTGTCATTTTCTGAGTCGATTTCTGTGATGAACTGAGATTCTTGTGTTGGTTGAGGGTTTAGTAGCAGAGGTTTTAGGTTTCCTTTAAGGGTTGCTGCTTTGTTAAAAGATTGTTCCATTGTTAGCTGTGATAGATCTTGCTCCGTACTACTAGCTGTTGCTAGTTTGGTTGTTTGTCTTGTTTTTGGACGTTGGATGGGATGTTGCTTGGTGGGTCGAGTTGTCGTCATCATCGTTGGGTCACTATGTATTCAGTTGGGATCCAAGGAAATTGTCCTTTCGGTCTCCCAAAAGTTTTTGCAGATAGGGTTTTATTGATGTAGAATTCAGGTTCAAGGGGGTGAGCCCTTTCGGTCCTCTGAGCAATGGTAAGATCAGAGTGTGTTGGGATCCAAGGATGTGATTCCTTTCGGTCTCCCAGCAGTAGTTGAGGGTAGGATTTAGATGGTGTCGCGTTCAGGATCCAAGGGGCGAACCCTTTCGGTCTACTGGACAGCGACAGGAACCAAGGATGTGTTCCTTTCGGTCTCGTAGCAGTAATTGAAGGTATGGTATAGATGTTGTGGTATTCAGGATCCAAGGGACGAACCCTTTCGGTCTCCTGGCCGGTGTTGGCGTGTAGATGTCGGTTTTCGTTGTTTCAGCTCGATAAGATGAAGCTTTAGGATCTTCTACTGATTTTGCTTTTATATTGGGAATGGTAAGTGGTGCAGGATCCAAGGGGTAAACCCTTTCGGTCTCCTGTTTGTATTTCGCACTGATCGCCGCTTTCTTCAATTTGAAAGTATGATGTTAAAGATGGCTTTTGTTTCGGGGTAGATGTCAGCAGGGAGGCAGATGTTGGAAGTTCGGTGTTTTTTTTGGGCACAATAGAAGACTGGCCCAGTGAGTTCTTTAGTGGCGGACGTCATTCATTGATTCTTTCCCTCTGTTCCAATTTTTTTTTTGTTTTTTTGTTTTTTTTTTGTTATTTTTCTTAAAACGTTTTTAGGAAGGTGATGCCAATCTAGGTGAAGAAACGAATCCTGATCCGTAGAGGTGAGGTGGCAGCGCGGGCTCGCTATCCGCTAGGCGTTTACTCAGCAGGAAGGCAGACGCGGGAAGACAGCAATACTGTGGGCGTCGGAGATCGACAGGCAAAGGTGCTGAGGCAGGGCAGCACAGCGGCAAACAAACGTTGTTTGGCGGCGAGGTCGTAGGCGCTGAGGATCAGCAGTCAAGAGCAGTGAGCCGGAGCAGTGCGCGGGCCCGCCGTCAGCTCTGCAGTTGAGCAGGAGGCAGTCGGATGCTGGAGAACAGCGAGGCTGTGGGCGTCGGAGATAAGCAGGTGGGGTTTGCTGAGGTGGAGCGGTGCGAGCGCGGGCCAGCCGTCCGCTCTGCAGGCATCTTCACTGCTCACAGCTTTCTCTCTCTCTGCCCAACCGTCACCCAGCAGAACACTTCTACACAAACATTCCACTGCAGATGACCTCACACTCACTGCTAATCTGTAAGCCAGATTACTACACTTCTCCTCCCCTAGAAAACACAAAAGCCAGATTACTACATCTTCCACTATCAACTTCCCGCTTCTGCAGCACCCCCCGCCCCGCTGCACCTGGTGTACTTCAAGGGGTCTTCTCAGATGCAGGTCAGGCACCAGGACAGGGGCCAGGAAGAAACAAGATGCTCATGGTCTGAAGAAACAGGTTCGTGCTCAGAGGACACAACACATCCTCCTCCTTGACAATGACATTGAAAGAAGAAAACAGGTGAGAGTAAAATGCAAGGACAATGGAGCCAGGCAACACGATACAGGATGACAGGATATAAGAAACACACCATGTGAGACACACATAAAGGGAAATGTGAGGTAACCAATCAACCTGAAGATGTTTCAGATGTGGGTCAACAACACACTTAGTCAATGACAGGGATTATAATGTCACAATGTAATGTGCCACAATTGGTGAGATGGTGTTAGGTTTGGCAAATGGACATCTGTTCACAGTATATTTGTTCACCTGAAATCAAGGGTATGTCTTTCTTAATTCATGGGGTAGTATTTTCCTCACATATCGACAGCACACCGTTGACGTTATTTGCCAGAAGGGTGATGTTGACATTGCTGTCAGGCCTCAAGAGTTCTTCTAGTCAGATCATGCATTTGTATTGTTTGATATACTTACTCCCTTGAATCCTGACAATAAAGTTTAAAGTCAATCATTCGGTCACACGAGGGCTAGATGCGATGTAGGGAAATATGATTTCAATCAAGTAGCCAGGAGGATTGGAGAGATCACCAAGAAACCCCAGAAATTCGATGAAACGCTTCATATGTTTAATGAAGACATTGTAAAGGTTCTAGTTGCTGTAGTCAATCCGGGAAGAAAATGCTTTCAAAACACATTCAGTTAATGCTGACTACCACGGACAAGAGTGCCGCTGTTGCTGCACCGCATCCTGTGTCTCTGCTGACGCCGCACCCAGAAGCTCCATAGGCCCTTCACCCCCGGTGCGTCCTGTGTCTCTACTGACGCCACACCCAGAAGCTCCAGAGGCCCTTCACCCCCATAGAGAGAGCTGTTAAAACTGTAGTCGGACAACCCTTGCCGCAAAGCTTGCTGCAGACAAGGATGCTTCTCTTGGGGTGCCTCATCCCATGTCTCAACTGAAATGACCCTTCATTAAGTCACACGCCCTCTCCCCTGCAAATGGAACATCATGTCTATTGAATGCAGATGTTGAAAACCATTCACAATATGCAATACTCTGCGGTTCAGATCAAGAAGGCGGAGGACATTTTGTGTTGCCTGTTGAGATGTATGGCTCTGTGGGTGACCCGGTTCGCCTAACCAGTGATCTTATGGAAACTAACCTGGAGAGTGCACAGCCTTTTGATTTACAAGTGTCTGAAGCCATACTCCTTTCAAACCGGTTCTCAGCCCTAGAATATGTGTTGATACTCTCCCCTAGCAACGCTTCTGCCAATAATGACGACCCCCAAAGTGGAGATTACACCTCGAGAAAACAACTTCAAGGGAAACACAGTGGGCATGTCTCCAGTACAAGAATAGGTTCCGAATGAATACATCATGGAACGAACACCATTGAACAAGGGTCATAAATGCACCCGTGCCTATTGCAGAAGGGCTTGCCTGGGCAGGCCACCATTTAAGAAATGCACTGCCCATTTAGTTGGGGGGCTGAGACATCTATACTTTGCAAATCAATTGAAGAGCTCAGATCTGTGTGTCATGATTTACTGAATACTGCTCTCAACTTAAAAATGGATAGTAATTGCACCCATGGCCCCCCGGAAAGAATACACTGTTTTGGGGAGCACACTTTTCTGTGCACCCCTGCCGAACTCGACGTGAGCTGTAGAATGAGATCATAGCTGCACTAATATTAAACACATATCTCTAATTGAGAACTATGATCTCTCTGTTATACCTTTACTGAATGTCATTAGTAGCTAGCTGTGAGTCAAACAACATGCCCCAAAACCCAAAGATTAAACAGAGTGATAGCCACACAGTAAGAAGAAACGACCACGCCTGTTCAACCCGAAAAGAAATCCATGCTGTCACAGCAGGGCTATACAACCAACTCATGGGGAATGAGGGAACTAGACCCGAGAACTGTGAGGCGCAAGAGACAGCTCAGAATCTCGAACCAACCTGATCATGCATTGGCTGTGCCATAAAATGGGTTATATGCCACTTATCTGGGATGACTACTAAGAAGTGTACAGATTGCAGGAATCCTCTAACTCTGCAACTGACATAATTAGAATCAAGCTAAAAAAGCAACAAGTTGGTAGAAGGGCTGCTTGCCTTGGATCCAATATCATTTTCCCAGGAGGATTTGCAGGCTGCTCTTAGATATGTTTTTTTTTTTTTTTTGATTATATAGTTTATTTGTAAACTTTTTCATCATTTCCCAGATTTCGTTCGTATGTAAGCTTAGTGCTTTAAAAGCAATTATTGTTGTCTATTTTTTTTTGTTGTTTAGTTCGAGTATAGAGCTTAAAAAAAGAGCAATTGTGTAGGTGTATTTGTTATTATTGCCGCTAAGGAGAGTGGCCCACCTTTCTTGGGTGCTCATTTGTTTGGCTGACAGTTGAAAGAACGTTCCGAATTGTTTACGTTGAGGGGAGAGTTCTTTGCATTCCATGACCAAGTGGAAAATGGTTTCAGCTATTTCTTTGTCTTTGCAGAACCGGCAGTAGTTGTTTACAGCATCAATTCAGACGTACTTTTAGAAACATTGTACGAATGGTTTGGTCTGGGAAGATTTGCAAGTAGGCTGGTGGTTCATGAATTTTTCTATTGTCTTTTGTGCATTGAAGATTCTGTTTGTAGGTATTCTTTTTTTTGGATGGTCTTTATCCAGTCGTTATGCAAGAGTTTTATTTTTGCATGTTGTGGGCGAAGCGTGAGGAGTTCTCTTCTGATATATCTTCGTTTTCCATTTCAATTCTCATTGAGGATTTCCATTTTTGTAGTATTGTAGTATTAAAGGTTTTTTCTTTTGCCCGTAGCTGCTGTTGTTTCATCTGTGAGTATTTTGCGGTAAATGTCTAATCTTTTCCATTGTACAAAGGAGTCGATTGACTGGGTTGCCAGTTCATAGCGTATTCTTGGCATTGGATATGTTTGTGGAAGCCGAAGGATTTTTCGCCAAAATATTGATTCGTATTTCGTCCAGTTAATTGTGTGCGCATTCAACATTGCCTCTGTTCTGTATGTTAATATTGGTATGTACTTCTGTCTGTAATAGGCGATGATGGGATTGAAAGAAAACTTGCCATATTTTCTATGAAGTATACATCCTTGTCTTGATAGGGTTTGGGCTGTTTGATCAATTTTGTCTATCCATTGGTCTTCTGATTTCGATTGATTTATTGGAATGCCAAGGTATTTAAAGGATGTCACGTTTTCAATTTTGGAGTCGTTGATGGTAAAAATCGGTTGGTATGATTTTTTTGTGGGTGATTTCGTGAGAATAATTGTCTTGGTTTTCCCAGTGTTGATTGTTAATTCGTTAGTTCCCATATATTGACTCAAGGCTGTCAGAGAGGCTTGTAGTCCAGTTGGTGTTTCATCTAGCAGAACGATATCGTCTGCATATGCCATTGCCGGAACTGGTATCGAGTTGATTTTTGGAGGGTTGGTTTTGTTGGATGTTAGATGTTCTTCAATGTCAGCAGTGTACAGGTTGTAAAGTGTTGCTGCCAGAGGGCATCCTTGTTTTAGTCCATTTGCTGTTGGTATAGCAGAAGTTGTGGCTCCTTGTTTTGATAATCTTACTTTTATGGTTGTTTCTGAGTACAGTAGGATGATCGGTTCAAGGATATTCGGCGGGCAGTTCCATGCTCTAAGTTTCGCCCATCGTTTTTCACTTGAGATTGCATCAAAAGCCATCTTTAGCTCAATGAATGCTGCATATATTTTGGTGTTAGAATTGATGGCTTCATGTTTGATTAGTTATAATAATATCAAATTGAGATTTGTTCCAACGTTGGCCGTGAATCCTGTTTGCCTAGTTGAGAATGTGTTGTTTTTTGTAGCCCATGTGGTTAGTTGTTTTAAGATTACTGCTGAAAATAGTTTTCCTAACGGATCGAGGAGGGCAATCGGACGGAAATTTTGAGGATCTTCCCTTGGTCCTTGCTTGTGAATTGGTACAATTATTGCCGACCTCCAAGAGTTGGGTATTCGGTGAAGTGTGTTGATCAAAATTGTAATGTGGCACAAGAAGTTCACCGAGGCAGTTGGGTCTTGTTTAATGACCGTATTGGATAGGCCGTCAGGGCCCGGTGCTCTGGAGGTGTTCAAATTTTTAATCAGTTGCATGAAGTTTTCGAATTCCACATGTACTTTCCATGTTGGTTCTATTACAGACAGTGTGTTATGAGGGTCTGTTCTTCGTGATGCATAGATGTTCGCAAAGTGGGTTATCCAAGTTTCTTGTGGTACGTTAGCTGTAAGTTTATGTTGTTTTTGGTGGTTGTCATTGAGCAAGTTCCAGAGCTCTCTGGTATTGTGAGTCTTATGGAGTTTCAGTATGTTTTCTGCGTCTGCTTGTTGGATGACGATTTCTTGGGATTTGATCCAATTGGAATGGTTCTGTTTCAAGGATTTGATCTGGTTCCTACTCTGTGCAGGTGAGGTTTTCTTTAGCTGTCGTATTGTTCGGTTTAGACATTTTTTTCTTTCAGCTATTTCTTGATTGAATGTGTGACGGTGGTCTTTGTGAAGACGGTTTTTGATAGTTTGTCGGAAAGGAAGTAAGATCCATTCATAGTTGAGTTTTTCATGGTCTGTCAAGTTGGCATCTTGACATTTTTTTGGCAGAGTGGCTAGAGTTGGTTGTGGAATCCTTAGTCTTGATGTTGTACCATTTAGCTCGAGCACCGGTGATATTGCTGGTTCACTTAATTGAGTGAAAGCTTGAGAGTGAACAGTGAGTTGATTATGATCGCTTTTGTCGGTGGGTACCGTTTGTACTTTTGTGACTGATTGCTGTAGGCTGTCAGATAGAAATATATAATCAATAATTGCATGAGATGATCCTCTGGTCCATGTTGGGGTGTAGGGTGTAGAGGCAGTTGCATGGTTCAAGAGAGTCAGATTTCGTGTCGTGATTTCTTTAATCCATCTCCGTGCTTTTGGGGAGAGTTCTGAGAGGGTTAGCAGGCAGCCATTCTAGTTGTGCAGCTTGATGTTCAAGTCGGCACTGATTATTATTTCCAGTATTTGATGTTTTGTTGTAGCTTTGTCAATTGACAGGAACACTCCATCTAGGAAAGCATCCGTTGTTATTGCTGCTGGGTTCCAATAGAGGTTTAGGATTAAAAGTATTGAGTTATTTTTACTTTCTCCATTTTGATCAATCTTTGTACAGGTCAGTATAGTGAGTTGGGTCCAAGGATTTATGTTTTCGGAGGTCATTACTGTGCTGTAGGGGTTTATCTTGATTAAGGTGAGGAGTCCAGATGCAGGTCTTCCTTGTTTTTGCACAATAGCCGGATTGAGAAATGTGATAAAACCGTTGCATGCTGGTGGGTCACTGAGCCAGGTTTCCTGAAGGCATATGATTTGGTATTGGTCAAGATCAGTAGATGGGTTCGTAAAAAGGTGTAGGTTCCCTCTAGTGTTCCATGAGCAGAGGGACCACGTGAACCCGAGCTTAATTAGTTGTTATGAGTTGGACATTGTAGAGTCATTTGTAGATGCGGTATCTGTGAACGAACTTTCAGAGTCATAGGTTCTTCTGATCGCTTGTTCGGCTCTGAGAGGTTGACGTGTTTGTATTAAGTCTTCCATAGATACAGTGTCTGTGAAAGAGGTGTTGGAGTCGTAGTTTTGTCTACTCGGTAGATCATTTCTGCGTGACTGACGTGTTTGTGGCGGGTTACTTAGGCATCTGTCAAGTCTGTTATGTTCGGGTAACTGATTTACCGCATCTGATTTGGTTTGGTAGTAGTTCTTTTTCTCGCTCCTTGTGGTTTCTTTGTTTTTTGGTTTATTGGGTAGTCTTGTATATGTTGAAGCCCAACATGTGAAACCAAGTTTTTGTAATTGGGCTCGCATTGATAGAATGAGGTCTTGATTGTCACAATCAGGTATCTCTATAACAATTTTATCTAAATTTGAGTCGTCTTTGAAGGTTATGAGATCGATGTCTTTTGTTGTTAGTTTATTCAGGTGAGGTATTGCGCCAAAGAGACAAAGTAAATTGGTTCTATTTAGGATTATTGGTTCCAGTCTTTTGATTTTATTTTCAATGTGGAATTCACATATTTCATTCTGTCGTAGTGGATTGACAAATATTGGGAGGATTTGGTTATGCTCAGTAGAATCTTGCAGTGTTCTCATAAGCGAGACCAATGAGATTTTCGTCTCTCGTTTCTTCTATTGTCTCGTTTTCCATCGAAATGTCTGAGATTTCTTCTAATGAGAGATCTGTAGTTTTGTCTTGATTTTTATTTGGCTGTTGTTCATAAGCTGAAGAGTATTCATCAATTATTATGAAGCCCGCCTGGTTTATTGGTTGAAAGGAGTATGGGTTGTTTTCTAATGCTTGTTCTTCATGAGTGGATAGGTTGAGCAGTTCTTCGTCAATGGGTGATTGCGGTGGGATCAGTTGCGATACTTGAGAGTGTATCTGAATTGTGGGCTCTTGATCTCTCTGTGTACTGGTAGGTGGTAGTATTGTACGGGTTGTGGTTTTTTGCTTTGGTGGTTGTGGAGGTTGAGTATTCTGATTCACGGTTCTTAGAAATGCTCGCAATCCTGTTTGTCATTTTTTTATATTTTTCTGCTGTGTGGGTTTTGCATCATTTATTGTTTTTTCCTTTGCAAAGATCTGGTAGGCTTCTGTTGGTTTCTTAGTTGTTTTATTTAAGTTGGTTGCCTCTGGCTTTTGAGTGGTGGTAGTTTTGTCTGGTTCATTTGGTGCCTGTTGTTTACCAAACACACTTGTTTCCGTTGGATATTGTGCTGGGTTTGGATGAAGGAGGCTCGTGGTTCCTTGGTCGTTTGGTATGTTTGATTGTTGCTGGTGATGTACCTTAAGCATCTGTAGTAATTCTGCTGTGAGCTTTGTTTTTTCTTGCCGGTCATCTCTCGCTATTTCAGCCAGTCTTTGTTGCCATCGATGTGTTTCGTCTGATTCGACTGACAGGCGGGTTTCAACTGTTGAGACAAAGTGTTCCATGTGAATCTGTTTCGAGTGAATTAAAGCTAGGGGAGTTGCTTGATCCTTCATAGTGTCTTTCATATCTTCGTGTAATTTAAAGAAAGGCATCATCGCTTGGGAGAGTGTTGCGATGAGCATATTTTGCAAATCTAGCATTGTTGTAGGAATCCTCGGGTTTATGTTTTCTTCAGAAGGATCATGATTTTGCGTGGCGTGACATTCTATTGTTGGGGATTGCTTGATTTTGAGTTCTTAGTTATGGGATCTAGGGTGTAATAGGAGTCATCTGAGTCATAGTTGAAGCGTGTATGAGTTGTTTTTCTTCAGCGAGATCAGATTGCGGTTCTTTTTTCACCGGTTTGTTTTGAGTGCCGTGCAAGATGCACAGTGTCGATGTTAGTTGAATTTGATTTGGTTCTGTTATGTTTCCAAATATTTCTTTTCTTTTTTCTATGGTTGTCATTATTGACTCGATTTCTGTAATGTCCATTGATAATCTTGCCACTTTGGTTCTTGGTTTAGGGATTGTAGAGTCGACTGAAAGTGTGGATTTGATAGAGTTGTGGGTATGAAGCCACGCAAGTCTTGCAAGTCTTGCTTTTTCTTTCTTCGTCTGTTGGGATGTTATCGGTGCTGAGTGTTGGGTATTTGTGTCTTCTCGCAGTTCAGTTGGATTGTGTTGTGCGGTGTCTTTAACAACAGGGTGATTGGGGATATCTTTTGCTTTTTGTTTGGTGCTCATTTCGTATGATGTGACACTAGTTTCAGGAGTTTGGCCGTTTGTTGCACTTGCTTGGATTTGTTCAGATGCCGTTTTTGTATGCTCTTCATTGTTGGTTGGAGGATTTGGTGTATGATCATGTGTTTTGTAACCAAGGGAATTGTGATTTGTAGGTCGCTCTTTTCTGCTAAGGCTGGCAGAAGGATCATTTTCAGGCCTTTCGGATCGGGGTCGCGAAGTGCACGGGGGTGCAGCGGGTGAAGTGTCTTGTTGAAATTCAGAGCACGGATTGTGAACTTGTGCTTTGATTTCCAGAGGTAGCAGCTCTGTTGAGTTGAGTTGTTGGCTGTCTGCAGTAATTTGCGTCTCAGGTGGAGGTTGGGGAATTTCCTGGATAAAGTTGTCATTTTCTGAGTCGATTTCTGTGATGAACTGAGATTCTTGTGTTGGTTGAGGGTTTAGTAGCAGAGGTTTTAGGTTTCCTTTAAGGGTTGCTGCTTTGTTAAAAGATTGTTCCATTGTTAGCTGTGATAGATCTTGCTCCGTACTACTAGCTGTTGCTAGTTTGGTTGTTTGTCTTGTTTTTGGACGTTGGATGGGATGTTGCTTGGTGGGTCGAGTTGTCGTCATCATCGTTGGGTCACTATGTATTCAGTTGGGATCCAAGGAAATTGTCCTTTCGGTCTCCCAAAAGTTTTTGCAGATAGGGTTTTATTGATGTAGAATTCAGGTTCAAGGGGGTGAGCCCTTTCGGTCCTCTGAGCAATGGTAAGATCAGAGTGTGTTGGGATCCAAGGATGTGATTCCTTTCGGTCTCCCAGCAGTAGTTGAGGGTAGGATTTAGATGGTGTCGCGTTCAGGATCCAAGGGGCGAACCCTTTCGGTCTACTGGACAGCGACAGGAACCAAGGATGTGTTCCTTTCGGTCTCGTAGCAGTAATTGAAGGTATGGTATAGATGTTGTGGTATTCAGGATCCAAGGGACGAACCCTTTCGGTCTCCTGGCCGGTGTTGGCGTGTAGATGTCGGTTTTCGTTGTTTCAGCTCGATAAGATGAAGCTTTAGGATCTTCTACTGATTTTGCTTTTATATTGGGAATGGTAAGTGGTGCAGGATCCAAGGGGTAAACCCTTTCGGTCTCCTGTTTGTATTTCGCACTGATCGCCGCTTTCTTCAATTTGAAAGTATGATGTTAAAGATGGCTTTTGTTTCGGGGTAGATGTCAGCAGGGAGGCAGATGTTGGAAGTTCGGTGTTTTTTTTGGGCACAATAGAAGACTGGCCCAGTGAGTTCTTTAGTGGCGGACGTCATTCATTGATTCTTTCCTTCTGTTCCAATTTTTTTTTTGTTTTTTTGTTTTTTTTTTGTTATTTTTCTTAAAACGTTTTTAGGAAGGTGATGCCAATCTAGGTGAAGAAACGAATCCTGATCCGTAGAGGTGAGGTGGCAGCGCGGGCTCGCTATCCGCTAGGCGTTTACTCAGCAGGAAGGCAGACGCGGGAAGACAGCAATACTGTGGGCGTCGGAGATCGACAGGCAAAGGTGCTGAGGCAGGGCAGCACAGCGGCAAACAAACGTTGTTTGGCGGCGAGGTCGTAGGCGCTGAGGATCAGCAGTCAAGAGCAGTGAGCCGGAGCAGTGCGCGGGCCCGCCGTCAGCTCTGCAGTTGAGCAGGAGGCAGTCGGATGCTGGAGAACAGCGAGGCTGTGGGCGTCGGAGATAAGCAGGTGGGGTTTGCTGAGGTGGAGCGGTGCGAGCGCGGCCCCGCCGTCCGCTCTGCAGTCGATCAGGAGGCAGTCGGACGTTGGAGAACAGCGAGGCTGTGGGTGTCGGAGATGAGCAGGTAAGATTGCTGAGGTGGAGCAGTGCAGAGAGGGGGAGAGTGGAATCCAAGTGGCCCGCAGGGAGCACAAACAATGGGATGGGTAAAGGGGGCGGTCTCTGCTGATGTCGGAGCAGAAAGTAACCTCCGGAGGGGTGAAAGCCGAGATAGAAGGGCGAGAGGAGGGGGTCCGGGTGGAGTAGCATAGAAGAAGGGTGGAAGGAAGAAAGGGGGAATGAAGAGTTGAACTAAACAGATGGGAGGGTGGGAATGCACAGAAGCGCGAGAGAAGAGGGAGGAAACGGAGGGAAGGAGAGAATCGTAGAAAGGGGGATAGGGATGAGGGGGGAGGGATGAGGAAGGGGATATCACCCCTGAGGGGGGGGAGTGTGTCTCACCGGGAAGGCAGTCAAGGCGTTGCAGCCAGCAGTAAAAGGCAGTCAATCTGCACGGGTTTCCAGCGAGCCGGAGACAGGGTTTGGCGGGCACCACAGAGCCTGCAGAGCCTAAAGACCAAAAGACTCTGCAGCAGACTCCGCGGCCGCTCTGCGGCTTTCTGGGTGTTTTAAAGGAAGCACCAGTTGAAACAAAAAGAGGACTAGAAGCAGGTCACAGTTCCTCACAGGTACAGGAGCAAATGCTGTAGAGTCTTCTCACAACCGCAACCAAAAGACTCTGCAGCAGACTCCGCCTAATATATGGTTATAAAAGCGACACGCCGCCTAATATTGAGGCTATCAATTATAACAACACTTATAATTATACACGCTGAGGCTCTGACTGTCTTACGAGAGGATCCCCAGAACGTTCTCCCAAGGTCATGTAACATCATACCAACTTACAGCTTGGAATCCATGCGGCCTCCCACACACCTGAAAGAGAATATTCGTGCAAATCTATGTTTACCCCTCAACTCAACATTATATTATGGAAAATAGCTGGCATTAAAAATAAAAAGATAGATCAACACTGACACACCTTAGAACATCACCAGATCATTTGTTTCCAAGAGACATGGGTGGTTGAATGCTCCATAAAGCGGGATATATCAGTTTTTTTCATATCAGCTATACAAAGGTTCAAAGGTCACCCAGTGGAAGTTTGTTAGCATGGATTGGCAATACATTGAATGCTGATATAGAAAGGGTAGAAACTAAAACAAACATTCGTATTTGTCTTAAGATCTGGTTCTCGACTTGCAAAATAGTGTTTCTGTTCTATTATTATCTGAGAACCAATAGCATTGGGGAGAAAAACCTCTGCACTATATTAGTCTTTGTTCGAGTGCTTTGAGTGCTATTGGCAGCAGGAAGGACCCTCCACAATGCATGAGTATTAACAAGCTACTGGACTTGTGTGGATTACCTTAAAGACCTATTTGAACTGTTACAGTGGCGTTCTTGGAACTGTTTTCTTTTCGCTGCTCCTAAACTCTGCCCCCACAGTCACTCGTCCGTTTAAGCACGGGGCGCGTGCATTTACGCATGCGCATTAGTTTGAGTGCTTTCAGTGCAGTTGCCAGCAGGAAGGACTCTCCCAGTGCATGGTACGTGCTTGGATGGCGATACTTTATTCCATTCGCTTCAAGTGGGAACGTGGACAACTAACCAACGCTCCTCAGTCACTTAATGAAATAATTTGTGCTTCGACAAACAATCCAGGCGGGTTGCCTGTTGTTGTGGTGCAGGTTCAAAATATGAACACGACTACTCTACCTGCATGTTTTACGCAATTGCTCTCTCCTAAAAAGGTCAATCAGAGCACTTGCAAATCATCCTCCACGAAGCAGGTTCAATTAATATCGATCAAAGGGGATGTAATTAAAACTGATGAGTTGGTGTGTGCGAATGTGATTGAACTTGAGGCTTCAATTACCGCACTACGTACGCCTGATCACAGGAATGTGTTTTTTTTTCTCTGAATTACCTCATCTCCCTGTCAGCAGTCGTCTGGATACCTCTATTCTTCAGCCCCAATATCCCACTTTACCCTCTGCATTATCGCAGTCACCTATTATGTTCTCCAATACTTCATCATCCTCCTCACCTTTGCCAATTTCCTTTGCCCGCCCCACACCCTGTCGATTATCCTTGCCCAAACCATCAACACCTGCGCTCTTGAAGGTTACATTGGGAGCGATGAATGCGCATTGACTTCACTTACCAAATTATATGAATCTTTGCAGGAAAAAATCTTGAAAAATAATGACTTTCTCATGACACTTTTGAATGCACAATTAATTAATTATCTCGTACACACAATACCTAAAGAGACAAACGGGAAATAAACAATGCCGCTCTGTGGCACTGGCTTCGATGGAACAAGACCTTAACGAACTAAATGGAAACAAACAAAGCACACAAGAAAGTGTTCTGTCAATAGAGCCCTAGCAAACTTTGTCATGTCTTTTGTCAATTGCAGGTTCCACGTGCTCGGTTACCCCAAACACTTTACTTAATTGTGCTCGAATTCCAGTAGAGGCTAACAAGGCGAAATGCTCCTCTTATAACAGCACCGAAACATTATTCGAGTTTCCACAAAAGAAACGTGTTTCATTGCAAGACACTGTGCAAGCTCTTAAGCCTAACACGCTTAATTCCTCTTGCCAGCCGTTTAATATTTATACAAACTCTAAGGCTATCAGACAACCATGGTTCAAATCCAAAAATCAAAGGGGCCTCCCAAGTGAGATCATATCATTTTATTAAATCTTTGTCTATGCCAAAGAAGCAGACTCAAAAAACACTGGAATTAATTTTAAAAATATGCAAAAATGGCAAAAGTGCAGACATTTTTAAAAGAGGACATGTTAACCAATTCCTCCAAATCTACTGCAATTCCTGTCATGAACTACAAACCACTCAACGCTTTAATAACCGAAGATGAGCAAATGAACAGTCATGACAGTCCAATGAAAGAAATGCTTACCTCACAACCCACTTTTGTGGCACATACACAATTAGAAAGTTGTTTGAATACTCAAATGATTCGTCCCTCTATCAAATGTGACTATAATTTTGTCACTCTCGAACAAAAGAGGAAAGACATTGTGTATGCGGCAATGGACCACCCAGTTCTCACGTGTCCCACTCCTTCTACTATGCACATGGGCCTGACAACAGAATCCCAAAAGGGGACTCTTTTGAAACCTCTCATAATAACATCAAGGTTAAGTCACTAACTATAAAGTTGAATTTCCAAACATCGAAAAACAGTGTTAGCAACCCAACAAAAACATGTGCCCATGCTGTGTCAGAACCAACACTCTCTGTTACTACAATGCAGAGGTGGCCATTTACCCATATATACTCTAAATAGATCTAGCTTACTGGCAATCTTCAGTGATATTCAATCACTATGAGATCTATGTTCTTCGGGCATATCTCAGGTTGAGTTCCCACAAGAGTCAGATCCCACGCAGGTTAGATTATGGATTCTATCGGGAATCGTATTAAACACCATTTGGAAAGCAAAAACAGATCTATACCATTTGGGCTTCCTTTTAAACCAAGATCATTCTCATAAAGAAAATGCTTTTACAACCCAGAACAATCACAATCTACGCATTTCCAAAGATTTGGATGCTTATACATCGTTAAAAGTTACATGTATGAGAGATGTCCTTGAAACGAGTTGTGAAGTTGTCACGGAGAATTCATGCATGAAACACGACTTAGGGAAATCAAAATATTCTGAAACCCCTGCGTGTCAAGAATAGCAACCCGCGTCACCTCAATTCACCAATTTTAACCTTGCCATCATGGAACACAAGGGGATTTAAACACCTCCTTCGTTGTGACCACAATCCTCTCCTTGACTTTGATATAGTTTTATTGCAGGAAACATGGCTCATTGACCCTCCCTTGTGGCATGGCTATGCATTACCTTTATTATCCGCTGAAACCCATGATAGTGACAGACCCTATGCGGGACTAATGATTGCTGTTCATGTGAAATCACGTTTAATACTGGAACCTTGGGCCTGTCCAAGTGCCTTCATGCAATTGGTAAAAGTTAAGGCTCCAACATTAAATCTGGCTATTCTCAAGCTGTACTGGAACCATGTTGGCATATTGGAATCACTGTTCATCCAACACTTAGATCAAATGTTGGAATTCATTTTGCAGGATTCAACAATTGCATTCACTATAATAGCGGGCGACCTAAACATGCATTGTTTTGACAGCAATACTCCCATTGTAAATGAGTCTAATCAAAGGTGGCTTGAAATCAGGGAAGAGAGACAATGTACCATGCTTAACAGGTCTCTCAGAAGTGATATTCCACCAAAACCTACTTGGAAACATGGAACCCAATATGCCATCATCAATTATATTTTCGTGCAACCAAGCATGTTAAATATCATTACAGATTTTCAAGTAATTGTCCAGATAAACAGCAACCATGATCTATTGGCTATGAAATGGGACACCATCCGCACCCCACCAGATGCTCAGTGGGTGAAATAGATTTCGATGTTCAGCATCTTCTGTAATAGATCTTGAATATTGCCTTTGCGACCCCTCATGTCATCTTAATCAAGAACTCATTAAGAAGGAGGGCTTTTATGAAGCGGCCATGAGGATATTTAAAGTACAACCATCTTTGAATCAAAGGCTGAATTTTCAGCATAAATAGCCCTTCGATCAAGAAATAAATAACAAAAAAACAGAAATCCATAGATTGTTGAGATGTCTGGTTGGCATGCCCATGCCTGCTAGGTGTAATGCCTCAAGAGCAGTAAAGACTAACTTTAAGAACTTGTTGAAATCTCATCAATCAGTCATCTTTCAGCAACAATCTGAGCAAATGCTATTGACTATAGCAACCAAAAATAGTGCCCACATTTGGAAATTACTAAATGCCTCTTATCAAGCTGGATATACCACCTATCAGATTAACTCTGGCCCAGAGGCAACATGGGTACGACATTATCAAGTGTTATACGCAGATCACAATCAAGGGCTATTGGGAAATGTATGTGATTGGCTTTCTAATGACAATCTGCACTTTGATAAGGATAACATACTGCAGCAGATAAGAAAACTAAGTACCTCTCGTGCCTCTGGCCCTGATAGCCTTACCAACCAAATGCTTAAAACCCATCCAGGTGAGTGGACTTTGGTACTATACGTCATATTCACTAGGGTCATCATACAAAGATGAATTCCCCCAACCTGGAAGAGATCGGTAATTGTCCCCATTTTTAACAAAGGTGATTGTGAGTGACCTACCAATTGTTGACCTATCCCCTTATAATACATTCCGGGCAGGATCCTTGCTAGACTGTTGCTGAGAGACTTTACAGCGTGGGTCCAAGAAAGCAAGCTCTTTGATGCATATCAAACAGGATTTATACCAGGTTTGGGGACTGCGGTTAACTTGTTGATTCTGTGTATTCTCAAAAGCCATGGTCAACACATCAAGCAACATTGTACAAGGCTTTTGTTGACTTCTGCACCCCCTTTGATTCTGTCTCAAGAAGTAAGTTGATCGATAAACTTTAAAAAGCCAAATGCCCTGCTTACATTCGAGCCTTGATTTCTCAATTTCATACAAACACCACGGTTGAAATTCGTTTGTCTCTGGGTGGCATTTTATCTGAATACATTCCAACTCATTGAGGGTTAAAGCAGGAATGCATCCTAGCACCATCCTTGTTTAACTTTTATATAGCAGGTATTGGTCAACATCTACAGACAGTGATCTCAGATCCACCCAGACTAGGACAACAAGCATACTGTGGCTCCTGTATGTGGATGATTTAGTTTTGCTATCTAAAACCCCTAAGGGTTTGCAAAATCCTATTTCGGCTCAATTTGGAAAAAACAAAAATATTAACCTGCTCAGCTAAACAGAAGATTAAAAAAAAAGAAATACAATTGGCACCTCTATGGGAGAAATGTAGAAATAATTAATGAATACTGCTATCTTGGTCTGAGCACAAATAACCATCCAAATGCCTCCTCTTATATCGAGCAATGCAAAAAGAAGGTACACACAGCCGCAGCACAAGCCAAGATAATCCACAAAAAATATGGAAAATGCATTTGTTTGTTTGTTTGTTTGTTTGTTTGTTTGTTTATTTATTTATATTGCGCACCAGACCCTTAGGTTACCGGGCGCAGCATTCAATTTTACAAACAAAAGGTAATGTCGGTACTTGCCTATGTAGCAGAAGCCAGAACTCATTGTGAAACCTCCTACTGGACAACACTGGAAGGCTACTTCGGGAAGAGTGTTTTGTCATTACCCCGCAGCGTGCTAATGTGTATATTGTATCATGAACTGGGATTATTGTCTCTTAGTGCCATGTGTACATGGAAAATGTTTAACATCTACAAAAAAATGCATTACGAATAAGGCAAAAGGTCACTATTACAGAATGTGGACACACGTCTCAAAAATACCACTGTGAAATATTTAATTGTTTGGAAACAGCACAGTCAAACTTCTATGTTAGCAGCAGGTATTTCGATATAACTTCTAATAAATTACCCTAATTGTGCTAAAAAGATATTGTGGCTTTACGATTATGCACTAGATAGCAATGTATGCAATATAACCTTTTCAAGGAAAATAATTTTGAAAATAAGAGTTTGAACAATACAGGAACCATATTTATGAATATTCCCTTGTCCAAAGAACAGAACAATGTTCCTGCGTTTAAGACTAACCTTTGGTCAACTCGCGAGATCATAGGAAGAAGGACTAAATCATCAAATACCTAGAGAGCATATAGATATTGCAAACATGTGGATGAAATTGAGACACTTAGGCATATAGTGGTCAATTGTCCTGCCTTATTACCATTTCGTAAAACATATTTGGAATGACTGTACCAGGATTTTCAAGACACTTGGGAAAGTATATTTAATGAGGAACATAATTGTGTCACATTTGCTGTAATGGATTTTTTTAATTCACTTGAAATTGGAAAGGAATAGTCTTATTCATATGACCCAATGCAATTAATATAAAGCGTGAATATTTCTCTGATTAACTGTGTAAAGCATGCTAATTCTATCTTATCTCACTAATTATGATTGTTTTAAAGGAAGTTGTTAACAAGCTACAATGTTTTTTGTTTTATTAATTCTTTTGTTTTACCAATATATTTTGTCTGACTCTCTTGGACTCTCTGTAAATAAGAACATTACAACAATTAGTCTACTATTTTAAATTTTAAGTATGCATTGATGAAATAATTTGTTACAAATTATTGATGTACTGATGAAAGAATATTTGTGTTTCAAAAATGTTTTACAGTTTGTCTGAATACATTGCAAAGGTTTGAAATAAACCAAACACAAATACATTTTTTCTAAAACAGTCTCAAGAATTTATGAATCAATGTGATAATATTGACTATAACGTGGGAAACACTGAGAGAATTATGGTGGGCAATTACAACACACAAATCAAAACTCAACTCACCATGCAGTCAATAGCCTGATAACTGAAGAAAATCAGTTATAAGAAATCCTTGACTTACACTGCCTGCCCCAAAAATGCAAGTCTAGTCAAGCATGCGAAATAGCACCCCTTTTATATACTTTGGGTCTTTGTGGTTTCAAAGGATGACTAATGGGGGACTGTGCAGCTGCCTTAACATTCAGAAGAGGTAAGCAAATCAGCCATTTTGATAACATTTTTCTCGAGACAACTAAATGGCAAATTGCTTAATCATTAATGGTGATTTCCCGGATTGAGAGCGACCATGGCCAGGTTTGCCCCAAATTAGACCCTCAGTCTTTTGTAACATCTGAAACAACAAAGGATCTCCAAGTCAATGATGCCACCATCTCAAAACAACAGAAGATGCATTAGATGAAAAGATTTTGATTACAGTTCCAATGCTCCACTAATATTTTCAACAATTTCGCCAAATTTTTAGATGTGCTATACAAAAGAAAAGCTTGATATGATTACCATAGAGGTATGTTATCAAAGCCACGGGTCCATTTATTCAGGTATTTTACCCTTTTGCCCTTTTTTATCATATTCACATTTCGAGAGTTAAGGTCTTTCAATTAACATTTTCACTTCACGTTTTCTACTAGGGTATAATTCTCTCTTTCGACCTTTTGAAAGGGTTATTTGGTCTATTGTTATTTTTCTGTTATTTTCTCTTAATAATCCTTTTACCTCTCTTTACTTCTCATTGACTTTTTTGAGGGTCGACACAATCTCCTCTTCCTGATGCAACACGTTAACTAATTGGCTAATTGAACTCTTTAGTCCGATGTTAGTGTCTGCATGAACCACTTGTCTTTGCAGGAGGAGTTCCTATAGCTGATCTATCTCCTTAATCTACATCAACATACTCCTGCATGTTGTTCTTTGTCATCAACTGGTTATAGATGGTGTTGACTGAAGCAAGTGTTGAACCCTGTTCTTTAACATTCCATCTTAATTGTTTAAAGGATTTCACCAATGACTTACAGGCTAAATTTACTGCTCGTAAAGTTGACGGTGGGGGCATTTTGGGGACCACTCGGCTCGCCGCCCTTATATTCAAATTCCTCAAAATCAGGGCAAGTAGAAAGACAGCAATCATCCTCTTCCCCACCGTTATTTGAAATGGCAATCAGTGAGGTAAAACCAAACTCCAACGTATCTGTTACTTCTGAGGTCACATTAATTGAGGTACCAAAATGATCAGCTTTCTTGTAAGGTTCGAGCAAATTCAAAACCAAATGGTCTGTGTCAAGGACATAGTTTGTGTTACAGTGGGATGTCCCTGTGTCACAATTTCTAGCTCAGAATTAAAATTTGAGATATTTAAATCACCACTGATTTCTATACATTGAGAAGGAGTAACACCATTGTGTTGTTATTGATGTTCTCCTGTGCTTCAAAGTAGTCCCTAATTTTAGTTTGAGCACTTACTTCTAAATTCAGTCCGGAGTACTCCATGTTCTCTAGTAAAGTATGATTCATGAGATTGAAACATTCCATCAGAGTCATCTACTAAAGAATAGTTAATTCGTTGAAAACCTTTGAAGGAAAAACTTTCAACCTAAATACACAGTGGTTTCAACGCTAATGATAACACTTTCTCGGATTATATCTGAGCATACTGTGATAATGTTCTTGCAACTATAGCCTCTAAATGCAACAACGAGCATTAAATTACCAGTGAAGGCCCGTTATTAGCAGCCTCTGGAGACAAAGACTAGCTAAAAAACGGCCCCTGAATGGCAGTTGTGAATTAATATTCCACAAAACCCCTTTGAGAGGCAGTTGTGAATTAATATTCCGCAAACCCCCTTTCAGAGGCTCCTGGAGTGATACTCAGGCTCACGCCAACAAGAGGTAGTTGTCAACTTCACAGACCTGCCGGAGTAGCGACCCCGTTAGAAGTCTTCAGTCAGGCGGAACCAATGCAATAACTGCCACAACTGCGTTTAACTTGTGCTTCGCTTACGCAAGTGTGTTTGGCGCTTCAAAAACTCCTCTGATGTTCCTCCTCCAATGGTGCATTGAAGGTACAGAAACACTTCCAGCTAGTAGCTATGCTCTTGATGGATATCGCTGCCACAACTGCACATAGTTAACTCATTTTCTAAACCAATAGTCATTGGGCAGATCTAAACGCGACCATAGAATGGTGCCAGAAAATTTGAAGTTATGTTAATGGAAATAGAGGAAATATAGACATTTGTTAATATGGTTTCAGGCACAGGATACATTGAATCAATATAAAAGGACAACCATTTATTATTTTGAAATGCTGCTTTTTTACGATGCAGAGCACCAGGTTGTCAGGTTTACCTACACTTCCGTTAAAGGTGCTGTTTTTATTTAAAACATCAGAATAAGCTATTTGTGTAGCTTACTTCATACGCACCTAACCGACGCTTGGTTCGGCCCTGGGGCCAATTTTATGCTTATAACACTCTTCTTAAAGCGCACCCTTTTTAGTTTTGTTCATTAGGTGTTGCTGTAAGTGCTGCCTGTATGGTGAAACTATTGTCATGGGAGGATAAGGGAAAAATTGGATGTGAGGAGGATACCCTGCCTGTGGGTGTTGCATGGATGCTAACCCATCCATTGGCGACTGATGTTCCTGCTGGTCCCAATGACGGTTTCCACCCTCTACCAACCCTGCTCTGCCCGTAACACATGTATCTAGCATCTCTTTGAGCTGGCACTGTATTTTCGGGGTAACTTTCCAGAATGATAATGGCTTAATTGCAGCTACAAACCAGCGAAACCAACTAATAGTTTAATACAAATGTCTTAACCAAGTGTGTCTTCCACCACTTGATTTGTAAGCAGCATATGAGCCTTTACAACTGTTTCTTGCACCAAATTCCTATTAAGAACCAACAGTGAAAAAAAAACATTTGTTTTGGCTCCTCTACACAAGCAACATATAGTTATTGGCCAGGTCAAGTCATAATATGCACATTCACTAACACCATTTACCACCTTTGCCATTTTATGGCTTGATAGTATTGTTATGGTAATACCTGGAATATGTGGATCCCTTGCGTACACAAATGTCAAATTGTTTGGGTTTTCAAATGCGTGTTTTTAGAGTAGCTGCTCCACAGCACTCCATGATGGCCCAACACCGAGAAGCAACTAATCTATCAAAGGCGCTACATACATTCACTCCCTCACTCCTTTACCCTGATCAAAATAGGTTTTAAATAAAATATATCTGAGCTAGTCAGTATTAAATATAAACATTAATAATATAATTCTATTAGAAAAATTTAAACAAGCCACATAAAATTGTATTATTTACATCACCAGACTAGACATTTAGATACAACTTGGTAGAAAAATAGGTGATAACTATGACACACCCTAAAACAACCATATAAATTTGACAGCATGTAACACATCCCTAATTATATCAATGTTCCATTTCTAACATCATTTATCTAAGTATTTTTAAGATGCAAATATGTTCCAACAGGTACTTTGATCCCATGGGTGATAGGTCAAAGTCACAGCAGATTCTTTAAAATGGTTTGATCACATGCTTGCAAAGAACTACCCTTATAACGATTAACATCTCTTGACACTCCATTTCACCGGGTCATATAATTAAGAGTCCAGATTTTTCACAATTAGCTAATGATTGAATTACATTTTATAACCAACACAATTGCAAAGCAGGTTTAATGAATCAATGGCTAGCCAATACATGTATAGCTAATAAAGGACTCCTACTTGTGCTACTCCTTCAAAACATTCACAAAACATTCATATGGTTGAAGTTCAGAAGTAATTGAAATACTTATTGTCATTAAAGACACAGATTATTTCTAATATAGCAGGAGTTGGCCCTTTATTGATTGCCTGGGTAGCATAGCAAGGATCCTTTGGGGGGCCTGCATGTTTCCTGACAGATGGATCCCTTTAATCTTCATTCCCATGTCTCCCAATCAAGACTCATTAACAAAGGTCATGCATATCACACAATTAATTTATGAAACATATTATTATCCTTCATTCATAAGAAAATAATAGCCAACATTTTAGTTTCAGTGGGTCTACACATTGGGAAGATGGAAACTTGAAAGGAGTTTTCTCTAAAAGAGAGAATCTATGCATGAGTTAATATATCCTCAATGACAAAAGTGAGAAAAAAACGGATTTCTCAAGGGTGGACCCCATCCCACTTCAAATGCCAATTAATGCCAAATGCCAATGATGTTCATGGAAAGTTTCTTTCTCTTGCTAATCAGTAATTTAAACACTACTTGAACAATATGACGTCAACTATGAACGTGATATATTGTAGGATTCCCATTATTGACTCAAATTCCATCTATATTTCTCTTAATCTATTTGAATCAAACAAGAGGAGAATTAAATTATATCAGTTTTTTACTTACCTAATGTGGTAGAAAATGTCATTGCTGCCGGAATATACCCCCTTGATATGCAGCATCCCCTAAATATACACACACACACAGCAAAACATCAACAGGGTAATTCATAGAATTTTGCACAAAAGTGGAGCACGCGGCTGGCGCACAGTGTGCGCGTGCGAATGTCTGTTTCACACACGATAGGCCCTGTGCGAGTGGGGTACGTGGATTTCGGTGGTGCAGGGGAGTCCTACACGTGAATTGGCAGTCTGGGTCCTCCCAGGTGTTCCCTCTACACCCTCCACGGCCCCTGCAGGCAGACCACACCACAGGGGATAACCCTGCACCCCTGGTCATGTCCCGCAGGCAGCCCATCCACCATGAGCATGCCCCCCCAGCCAAGCCACATGTCACCTTGCACTAGTGATCACCAACGCATTACCCCCTTGCACCCCCACCCCCCAGCTGTGCAGGGCACCTGCCAGATGGCCCCCACTCATGTCCCCTTGCACCCCACCCCCCAAGCAGTGCAGGGCACCTGCCAGCAGGCCCCCACTCATGTCCCCCAGCACCCCCACCCCCCAGCAGTTCAGGGCACCTGCCAGCAGGCCCCCACTCATGTCCCCTTGCACACCCACCCCCCAGCAGTGCAGGGCACCTGCCAGCAGGCCCACACTCATGTTTCCTTGCACACCCACCCCCCAGCAGTGTGGGGCACCTGCCAGCAGGCCCCCACTCATGTCCCCTTGCACACCCACCCCCCAGCAGTGTGGGGCACCTGCCAGCAGGCCCCCACTCATGTCTCCTTGCACACCCACCCCCCAGCAGTGTGGGGCACCTGTCAGCAGGCCCCCACTCATGTCCCCTTGCACACCCACCCCCAGGCAGTGCGGGTCACCTGCCAGCAGGCCCCCACTCATGTCCCCTTGCACACCCACCCCCAGCAGTGCGGGGCACCTGCCTGCAGGCCCCCACTCACGTCCCCTAGCACCCCCACCCCCAAGCAGTCAGGGGCACCTGCCAGCAGGCCACCACTCATGTCCCACTCATGTCCCCTTGCACCCCCACCCCCCAGCACTGAGGGGCACCTGCCAGCAGGCCCCCACTCATGTCCCATTCATGTCCCCTTGCACCCCCACCCCCCAGCAGTGCAGGGCACCTGCCAGCAGCCCCCCACTCATGTCCCACTCATGTCCCCTTGCACACCCACCTCCCAGCAGTGTGGGGCACCTTCCAGCAGGCCCCCACTCATGTCCCCTTGCACACCCACCCCCCAGCAGTGTGGGGCACCTGCCAGCAGTCCCCCACTCATGTCCCCTTGCACACCCACCCCCCAGCAGTGCGGGGCACCTGCCAGCAGGCCCCCACTCATGTCCCCTTGCACACCCACCCCCCAGCAGTGCGGGGCACCTGCCTGCAGGCCCCCACTCATGTCCCCCAGCACCCCCAACCCCCAGCAGTCAGGGGCACCTGCCAGCAGGCCCCCACTCATGTCCCACTCATGTCCCTTTGCACCCCCAACCCCCAGCACTGAGGGGCACCTGCCAGCAGGCCCCCACTCATGTCCCCTTGCACCCCCACGCCCCAGCAGTGCAGGGCACCTGCCAGCAGGCCCCCACTCATGTCCCATTCATGTCCCCTTGCACCCCCACCCCCCAGCAGTGCAGGGTACCTGCCAGCAGGCCCCCACTCATGTCCCACTCATGTCCCCTTGCACACCCACCCCCCAGCAGTGTGGGGCACCTGCCAGCAGGCCCCCACTCATGTCCCCTTGCACACCCACCCCCCAGCAGTGTGGGGCACCTGCCAGCAGGCCCCCACTCATGTCCCCTTGCACACCCACCCCCCAGCAGTGCGGGGTACCTGCCTGCAGGCCCCCACTCATGTCACCCAGCACCCCCACCCCTCAGCAGTCAGGGGCACCTGCCAGCAGGCCCCCACTCATGTCCCACTCATGTCCCCTTGCACCCCCACCCACCAGCAGTGCAGGGCACATGCCAGCAGGCCCCCACTCATGTCCCATTCATGTCCCCTTGCACCCCCACCCCCCAGCAGTGCAGGGTACCTGCCAGCAGCCCCCCACTCATGTCCCACTCATGTCCCACTCATGCCTCCTTGCACACCCACCTCCCAGCAGTGTGGGGCACCTGCCAGCAGGGCCCCACTCATGTCCCCTTGCACACCCACCCCCCAGCAGTGTGGGGCACCTGCCAGCAGGCCCCCACTCATGTCCCCTTGCACACCCACCCCCCAGCAGTGCGGGGCACCTGCCAGCAGGCCCCCACTCATGTCCCCTTGCACACCCACCCCCCAGCAGTGCGGGGCACCTGCCTGCAGGCCCCCACTCATGTCCCCCAGCACCCCCACCCCCACCCCCAGCAGTCAGGGGCACCTGCCAGCAGGCCCCCACTCATGTCCCACTCATGTCCCTTTGCACCCCCAACCCCCAGCACTGAGGGGAACCTGCCTGCAGGCCCCCACTCATGTCCCCTTGCACCCCCACCCCCCAGCAGTGCAGGGCACCTGCCAGCAGGCCCCCACTCATGTCCCATTCATGTCCCCTTGCACCCCCACCCCCCAGTAGTGCAGGGCACCTGCCAGCAGGCCCCCACTCATGTCCCACTCATGTCCCCTTGCACACCCACCCCCCAGCAGTGTGGGGCACCTTCCAGCAGGCCCCCACTCATGTCCCCTTGCACACCCACCCCCCAGCAGTGTGGGGCACCTGCCAGCAGGCCCCCACTCATGTCCCCTTGCACACCCACCCCCCAGTAGTGCGGGGCACCTGCCAGCAGGCCCCCACTCATGTCCCCTTGCACACCCACCCCCCAGCAGTGTGGGGTACCTGCCTGCAGGCCCCCACTCATGTCCCCCAGCACCCCCACCCCCCAGCAGTCAGGGGCACCTGCCAGCAGGCCCCCACTCATGTCCCACTCATGTCCTCTTGCACCCCCACCCCCCAGCAGTGCAGGGCACATGCCAGCAGGCCCCCACTCATGTCCCCTTGCACCCCCCAGCAGTGCAGGGCACCTGCCAGCAGGCCCCCACTCATGTCCCACTCATGTCCCCTTGCACACCCATCCCCCAGCAGTGCAGGGCACCTGCCAGCAGGCCCCCACTCATGTCCCCTTGCACACCCACCCCCAGCAGTGTGGGGCACCTGCCAGCAGGCCCCCACTCATGTCCCCTTGCACACCCACCCCACAGCAGTGCGGGGCACCTGCCAGCAGGCCCCCACTCATGTCCCCTTGCACACCCACCCCCCAGCAGTGCGGGGCACCTGCCAGCAGGCCCCCACTCATGTCCCCCAGCACCCCCACCCCCAGCAGTCAGGGGCACCTGCCAGCAGGCCCCCACTCATGTCCCTTTGCACCCCCACCCCACAGCAGTGCAGGGCACCTGCCAGCAGGCCCCCACTCATGTCCCCTTGCACCCCCCAGCAGTGCAGGGCACCTGCCAGCAGGCCCCCACTCATGTCCCACTCATGTCCCCTTGCACCCCCACCCCCAGCAGTGCAGGGCACCTGCCAGCAGGCCCCCACTCATGTCCCACTCATGTCCCCTTGCACACCCACCCCCCAGCAGTGCAGGGCACCTGCCAGCAGGCCTCCACTCATGTCCCCTTGCTCACCCACCCCCCAAGCAGTGCAGGGCACCTGCCAGCAGGCCCCCACTCATGTCCCCCAGCACCCCCACCCCCCAGCAGTGCAGGGCACCTGCCAGCAGGCCCCCACTCATGTCCCCTTGCACCCCCACCCCCCAGCAGTGCGGGGCACCTGCCAGCAGGCCCACACTCATGTCCCACTCATGTCCCCTTGCACCCCCACCGCCCCGCAGTGCGGGGCACCTGCCAGCAGGCCCCCACTCATGTCCCGTTGCACACCCACCCCCCAGCAGTGTGGGGCACCTGCCAGCAGGCCCCCACTCATGTCTCCTTGCACACCCACCCCCCAGCAGTGTGGGGCACCTGCCAGCAGGCCCCCACACATGTCCCCTTGCACACCCACCCCCCAGCAGTGCGGGGCACCTGCCAGCAGGCCCCCACTCATGTCCCCTTGCACACCCACCCCTCAGCAGTGCGGGGCACCTGCCTGCAGGCCCCCACTCATGTCCCCTAGCACCCCCACCCCCCAGCAGTCAGGGGCACCTGCCAGCAGGCCCCCACTCATGTCCCACTCATGTCCCCTTGCACCCTCACCCCCCAGCACTGAGGGGCACCTGCCAGCAGGCCCCCACTCATGTCCCCTTGCACCCCCACCCCCAATTGCATGTATGTAAATGAACACATGTCCGTCACACACACACGATGGTTGCAAGTGAATGTGAAAACCCATATCATGACATGCATGAAACCAATGAGATAATACCACACATCGAAGTATGAAGAAAAAAATGTATTAAAAGCAACATGAATGGAATTAAAATCAAACAAACAACAATGGGAATAAAAAAAAGAAAAGCTGCATGTCCGTAAAATAATGAAAAACAAGAAATCATAATCCAAAGGAAAGGTGTCCAAAGTCACAGTCCAACAAAGCAAATCGAAGGGAAAAACAAAAGTGAAAACCATTGCTCCATGGGGAAATCCAAAAAAAAGAGATAAATTCAATAGTGAACTATATAGAGATGAACAATCCAGGGTCCATGATCCCAACTGAAGAAATGAAACCTATCAAAAATACTACCTAATGAAAAACTATATACAGAAACGTGGTGCATTGTCCAAGCGCAACCAAAATAAAGAAAAAACCAAAGGAAACCTAACACTATCTAACTATTTACAAGGGCAGCGGGCAAGTCCAACGGCTCACATGTTGATGTCCCGGGCCAGGACATCATCGAACTCCTGCTCGATGTCCCGGAGGCGGTCCTCTTCCATGGCCCCCGAGGGTTCGCAGTAACGATGACATCTGAAACTCCAGGTCCCTGTGAATGGCCTCGAGGCACTCGGCCCGCCTCAGGGCCCTACGCATGGAGTTCTCCGCCCTGACCATCGAGAGCCGTGCTTCTTCTGCCCGCTGCCGCTTCGCATCTATCGATGCCACACGGAAGACACTTCCTGTCCAGGGTCCTCCTGCCCTCTGGCCGATGCTTGCCCCTCCGATGATGAAGGCCCCGAGCCATCATGGCTCCCACCTTGTTGCTGCTGCTGCTGTGCCACTGCCTGTGGCCTGGCTCTTGCTGCCTGCACATCCTCCTCCAGCTGGGGTGCAGTTGTTGAGGTGGCCACCCATGCTGGACGTCCGACTCCCGACTGTGGCAGGGATGTGTCCTCCACCAGCCTGGCTGCAGGGTCAGATGCAGCTCCACAGGGCACCCAGGTGATACATGGGTGGGAAGATGGCATGGAGGACGACTGCCGCATAGGGGGTTCAGTTGAGGAGGGGGTCGGAACAAGGTCCAGAAAATGGAGGAATCCGGCCCTGGTGAGCTGTCCCACTGGGTCAACACGGTCAACGAGCCATGCGAGAAGACCTGCAGTCTCCTCATGAAAAGACTGCAGGTCAGCTCGCATGGCACGTTGACGCAACGCCACCCCACCCAGGACAGGCTCAACCCGGTGCCGGATAGCCACATCCGCAGGGAGAGGAAGGCCAGTTGGTGTAAGCCAATCCCCTCCCTGAGAACGGGTCTGGACGTAGGTATCCCTGCTGGTGCAAGATGATGCACTCACAGGATCGGGGACAGGATTACACACAGGCACCTCCGTGGTGGCCTGTGCTGCCTCCTGTCCCTGCCCCTGCACTGCACCACTAGCACCAGTGGAATCCCCACCTCCAGACCCCGTCTCTGTCCCTTGCACGGCCTCCTCCTCCACCAAACCCCCCACCAACCGGGATGACTCCGTGCCATCTTCCTCCGTCGGGCTCTGTGGGGTCTCAGCTGCCCCTTCAGCTGCCGAGGAGTCCAACTCCAACCTCCGCCTCTTGGACCTCCCCTCGGCAGCTGCGACCTGGGACGCGGCACCGGACTCCTCACTCCCCGACGAGATGACAACCTGGGAGGGGAGCCGGGCCTTGCGTCTCCAGCTGGCGGTGCGATCCCTGCTGCTGTGCTCCACAGCACCTTCTCCGCCCTCTTCATCAGTTGACGCTGCAGACAGGGAGAGATAGGAGACAGGCATCAGGGCACTGTACAATGGACTCATACACACATGACAGTTGTACATAAGTGGCATTGTCAAACTTCAGACATGGCATCACAATCCCCAACACACATGTCATTGCAACTCACACACATGAGCTATTCCACAGCCATATTGCAACAGCCAGCACCATTCATACACATACAACAGTATGAGCAGCCAAAGGTGAGCCAGGCATCACATGAAACACAGGGAGTGCACTAGACATGCACACACGAAACCACACTTACATGCATGTGTACACCTCCGCCAACTGTCGCAGTGATGAGATTGGCATCCATGTCACATCTGGCAATCAGTCTTCTACATATCAGTCTCACATGCATCCATGTTGCATCACTATTGCACCCATGTCAAATACACACACATGCACATGTACATGGTGCAGATACATGCAGCTGGAACCAACATCCATGTGTGACACCACAACCATGCCAACTTACTTAACAGTAATCCAAACATGTGTGCTCACACATCTGCATTTGGCCTGCATGCTTACCCACGCATACACCATCCATGTGTCTCACACATGAAAGGACTTGCATGTGTCAGCCTCACAACCTTGTACATACACATCCATACATGGCCCTACAAAACCACATGTACAACCTGCACACTACTGGCACACCACCACACGCACAGCTTCCAATCAGTATGCATGTACACTTACCGCTCGACTCCAGACGGGTCTGCCTCTCAAGGACCTGGACGTGGAGCGCTGGGCATATGCATTCCAGGACCCTCATCTTATGTTCTGACAGGTGGCCCCGGCGCCCCTTAGCATCCGCTGCCATCAAGAGGCGCTGGGCCTTGTTGAGGGTCCTGGACCGGAAGTCCTCCCAGCGCTTCTTGACATGTTGGAAGTCGCGGCTGCCACCCCCTCCGCATTGATGGCAGTCACGATGTCTGTCCAGATCCGAGTCCGTCCTTCCTTGTCAGCGGGCGAACTTCCAAAGAGGGCATCATACTGCCCCAGGACTTGCTCCACCAGGACACCAACTTCGGTGGCAGTGAAGCTGGTGCCCCTCTGCCTCTCTGGCTGGGGGTTGCCAGTGGTGCCAGATGGTGTAGTGCCCGACATGGCAACCCCAGAGGCAGGTATGGGTGGGCAACTGGGTCCTGGGGCTGGGCTGTGGAGTGATGGAATAGCAGTCGGGAATCTTTGGTTCCAGCAGGGCTGGTCACAGAAACAGCACCCCTGGCTGACGTGCAGGCAGCAAATGGCAGGGCACGTGGGCAGCAGGCAATCAGGCAGCAGCAGATGGCAGGTGGGAGCGTGCTCGGGGCTCTGGGGGGCAGTAATTCGGCCTTCTGGGCAGGAGCGTGGTCTTCCGTGTGTGAACGCGTGGCCAGCTTGATACGGAGTGATTTGGCACGTGAAAATCTTGCACGTCAATGTCTAATTCGAGGAAAGGTCCTTAGCGCGTAAGCGCGTCAGTGCACGTACGTGATTTCATTGGACCAAAGGCCCTTAGCGCGTAAGCGTGTCTGTGACATGACATGCGCAGGTGTTTCCCTCATAGCACGTGATGACAGAGCACACGTGGAAAAGCTGCACGTCCGAGTGTCAGCGCGTGTAATTGAAGGAAAGGACGCGTACACGCGTAAGTGACGTGTACGTGTGGGCCGGTTTAAAAGGTATGTGTAGAACGCCATTTTCTTGTACGTGCTTTTCGTGGAGAGCGAGTGGGTGAATTCTGTACTTCTTGTCGGTTCACACGCGATTACTTCACAGCGTTTCAAGTTCATACTCCCTGTTACCTCTGACAGCTTTCATTATTCTACTTTTTTTGGGCCTGCTTCCTCAAACAGTGTTCACTTCTCCTTTTGTCCTGTCTCCTCAGACAGCGTACAATTCTTCTTCACGCGCGTATTTGTCACGTTCTTATTCCAGGCAGACGGTGATTTCTGCACGTACTTAGCAACTGTGCTTGCCCCGTGTGTCGCACTCCCCTTCAGAGGTCATTGTAGGCTGCGTGTATTACGCGTACGCTTTTGTGTTTCTGGGTGCCACAGCGTAGTGCGGGTTCATTTTTCCACGCACGTGGTCTACGAGGGGTTGCGTGCACGTTTATTTTTGTTTTTGGGCTGCCTGTGTGTTGCGTGACCCGTCATCTTCCCCCAGGGGTCACAGACAGCCTTGTTAGAGCACTAGGGTATGAATTCCATCTAGTACCCTATCCCTTTGACCCCCAATTGCCCAGGACAATAGCTTACTGTTCCTCCAATACACACAACAACATCAATGCCATGGTTGGGAGGCGACCAAGCGGTAAGGGAGGCAAAGGTGGCCGACCTTCAAAAGGTGGATGTGGTGGGCGCGGTAGGGGACGTGGCCAGGATTTGCAGGGTGCCCCTAGACTCCCATGTGTGGAGGACCAATCAGCGACACCCATGCTCCCCACCCCATGGTTGAGGGAAACGCAGCTGAGACCATCCCAGCTCAGCCCCTGTTGGACCAGCCCATTGTGGCACCTGACCTGGCACAGGATGACTCCCTGGCTGACTTCCAGGTCAGCAAGTCTAGGCCATGTGTGGCGGTGCAAGTTGTCACCAAGGCACGTGGATCTGGGGCAGCTATGTCATCTGCTGCCCCAAGTATGCAGGGTGATGAGGCTGCAGGGGCAGCTGCAGCTCCATCTGCCCCAGCTCTGACTCTCCCAGCCAGGACAGTGTCGGTCCTGGTCCATCATACTGATGTTCCCCCTGCCAACATCACACTTCAGACAATGCCTGCACCAAGTCCTATAGTCAATGTGCATTCGCACACTCCAACAACCGAGTCCACCGGTGATTCTGCCCCTACTGACCAGAGCGGCGTTAGCCACTCTGGCTCCGCTCCACCTTCTAATAAGAGGAAGAAGGGTGCTCTGGCACGACAGGCTGAGACCCCAGGCACGGCTACACACTCCGGCACGTCAAGGAAGCCTTGCTCTAATGACGCAGAGCTTAATGCACTTGTGAGCTATGTGTCGCAACATAGCCACAAAATGGTGGTGACTGCAGGGTCCAAGACCACACCTGGTCAACGTAAGGCACACTGGCAGACCATCGCCAACCACATAAGTGCCCTTGGATTTGTGAGGCGCTCAGATGATGATTGCTACAAGCGGTAGAATGACCTGAAACGCAGAGCAAAGGACAAGCTGGCCTCAAATCATGCCGCTACTCTGGTGACTGGCGGTGGGTCTCTACAAGAGGACAACAAACTCACTGAACATGAGTCTGTTGCTGGGACCTTCGTCACAGAGGAACAGATCCGAGGTGTGGGAGAACTACCTGATTACGAAGCATTGTCTGGTGAGTGCCCATGCGTGTGTGTGTAGTGCATGTGTATGTATTTTGGGTGACGGGTTCTGATTGAGTGCCAGGTGAGGGTGTGTTCTTCAGAGTGTTATGGGTCACCCATTTCCTTCCTCACATGGGATCACGTGCCTTGCATTTGGCTATGACTGCATCCCTTCTGCCCACAGTATCCTTTTAGGTCCACAATTGTGCAGTCGACCTTGTACTGCCATCTTGCAACTACATTGGTCAGAATTTGTAAGTGTGCCTACAGGATAATATTTTCCACTCTCCCCTTTTTTGCTAGACATTTATCAACCATATTCTGACATATGTGATATGCTTCGGTTATTGTTTACTGGCCACACTGGGGCAATGCTTTACCTGGTTATATACACAATGAGACCATTCAGGCTGATGGAGTATTGGCCAGCACAAATGTTTAGATGAGTGCCTGTCATGTGGAAAATGACAGATGTTTCCTGCGATGTCAATGTGAGGAAAAATAGATCAGCCAACTATTACTGTATTCTTGTACCTTGCATGTGTTGCAGTGAGTGGCACATGTGTACTTAGTCACACTATGCAGCATTTTCCATGTCATCATGTCCATCTCACATGGATGGGTGACAGTACTCAATCACTGACATATGGCTGTACTTGTCAAATGTACCATGGCTATTCTAAATGCCATCTGTGTGCTGCCATGTGTCATATATGTGTATTGGACATGCCGCTCACAGGCCAATGTGCGATGGCAGTGCTACCCAGCATGCAGCAAATGTGTTGCTCTCCCATATTGGTGTAATCAGTGTCTACCTTTTGCCTCCCCTTACTACTCAGTGACAGTGCAGGCATGGGAGGGTTATAGTCATGTGGGACATGTGTGAATCATGTACTGGTTCTGTAGCTTGACAGGCCTATTTGTGTGCTATGGTGCTAATGCCTGTTTCCATTTTTTCTCTTTCATGTTTTTGCAGGGGATGACGCACTTGATGCTGTTGAGGTTCAGGAAATGGTGCAGACCCAGGAGGATTCCCAGACACGACCGGGCACCAGCGGGGGACGTGGTGTGGTGGTGGGTGAGAACCCAATCCTCCTGCAGACCATACTTTCCAGGGGTGTCTCTGGGTGCACCTCCCCAGACCTCTATTCAGGTGCTGATTTGGATGATGAGACCTATGTGCCGTCACAGGTAAGTGTTTCTGGCAGGGATTCTGTTCTGGCCAACCCACCTGCACAAGGGGTAGATCCCTCTATGGGGATGTCAGTGTTGGTAGAGGCGCCTTTGGCGGTTACGGATGCAGGGTTACACTCCACAGCATCTGATCCTGTTCTTGGGCCAGCAGATCAGAGGGGGAATGCAGTCCTGCAGCCTCATGCGGTGCCAGCACAGCAAGGTGCACATCGCCTTGCCCCAAACAGGTGTGGTGCCTGTCGACGCGGTGGCCGTACGCCACCAGGCAATAGCGTATGGGAGAACTCCATGGGCCTCATTACGACCCAGGCGCTAAGTTACCGCCTGGGCCGTGACTTTACCACCATGGCGTAAACTACGTTTACGCCATGGTGGTTGGCGGATTTACCCCCCCCTTGGCGGGCGGTAAATCCCCATTTTCCCATTTTCCCTTCCCCATTCCCATTTTGCCCCATAGGGCGTAATGGGAGTGGGGAAGGCGTTAATTACGCCACCGTAAATTACGGTGGCGTAATTAACATCAAGGTCCCTTAGCGCCATGGATTTTAACACCTGCTAAAAGCAGGTGTTAAAACCTCCATGGCGCTAAGGGACCTCGAAATCAGGCGGTAAGGGTCGGCGCTGTTTATGCCGCCGTAAAACCCTTACCGCCTGAGTCGTAATGAGGCCCCATGTACGCTATGGCAACCCAACAGTCAGCATCAGTTGAAATGATGGCTCAGGCAATGTAGAGGGTGGCCACTTCCATTATCCCCCCTGAAAGGCAGATGGAGCAACTACAGCAGGCAACAGATTCCATTTGCCAATCACACAGGGAAGACATGTTGGCATCCAACAGGGATCGACGGGCAGAACTCCATAACCTCAGGCAGACTCTTCTTGAGCTTGAGACTTCCGCTAATTTTAGGGCAGAACAGCGGCTGGAGCACCTCACAAGTACGCTCTCAGCTGAGATGCGGGCAACTCGGGAGGAGATCCGGGCATCACGTCAGGTGTTGCATGGGGATCTCCGCACTATAATCCTCCAGAACGAGACCTTCCACACCCGCATGCTTTCTGCCATGGAGGACCATACCAGGGCTTTGCGTGGGCTGCCTCCCATAGCACCACCACCTCCCGATGCAGCAGCAGAGGGTCATGAGAGCGACGGCAGCAATTCTCCCACATTGGCATAGCCGTGCAGGCCATGAGCCCATGGAGGTGTTTTTTTTCCCAACATCCACACAGGTGGCTGTTGGTGCGCACCCTGTCCTCGGACCTCCTGGGTGGCCCCCCACCCCCTGGCCCCCACATGGCCATTTTTGATTTTTGATTTTTGATTTTTGAATTTTGATTTTTTTTAAAAATAATTTGACAGTGTGTTGCCTTCTGTGGCTCCCGTGGGCATCCATTGTATTCCGGCTGGGCACATGCAGGCTTGTCCTGAGTTTGGGTTAGATGCTTGGGTTCGTGAGACACACACCCCTCCTGCTTCCCGTTTCCATGGGCTTGCAAAGGGTGTGACCAAGTGACAGTGATGTACACAGTGATGTTGGGCTCCCATGAGCTGTGTGGGCAATCTGTAGTCAATACTGTGTAGACATTCCTTGTGTATATTGTTGTTGTATTGTACACTGCATGGTGTATTAATGTATGATTTTGCTTCCATGTCTCCCTCTGAATTTGCAGGTTCATTCCTCATGTCTTCACAAGGCCGTCTACTTTGGAGATGGAGTTCATGTTGTATGCAGTTTAACTTAGTACTGTCATGTTTTAGAAAGGTTTGAACTTGTCTAGATGCATTGTTTAGTTGGTAAGTATTTGGTCATGTGTGTTGTTAGTTCAACATTAATAGGAGCATATTGTGTGTGGCCAGTTTCCATTAGGGACACTGTACTTTGTGACACTTGTGTCAGGTTTTTGGGATTGCTTTGATTGCTCTCGCATAGCATGACATGCCATGGTGTATTGGGTGGCGGTGCTGGGGAGGGGTTGAGTGACATGGCACTGTTCTCATGTTGTATTTTGCAAGGGGGTCATGCATTTAGCAGCATATGTGTCTTTTGATGACACAACATTGGCGGTGTTTCTGTAGGTAGGGATGCACACATTGTGACACTTCCAGGTGACCAATCTCAGGATGGTATGGTTGTGACAGTTTACTGTCCCTCATGTCATCATCATTGATTGTCAGCTGGTATGTGGCAGGGCTGTGTGCACTCCACAGGGGAGTGATTCTAAGTGAAGTAATTAGCCACCAGCTGTGTTCAGGCTGCCTCACCCCGTGCCCTTTCCCCTCCCATGTGCAGTGGGCGTGCATGTGGTTGGGGATGTGGGGGCACCATCATGTCCACCGGCAGGCCCTGGCGTGTTGCAACGTTGTGCAGGACACATGCTGCCACTATGATCCTGCACACTACTGGGGGAGCGTATAACAGCTGCCCACCAGAACGGTCAAGGGAGCGAAAGCGTGACTTGAGCACTCTGAATGTGCACTCCACTATGCCCCGGGTTGCAATATGGGCTGTGTTGTATCTTACCTCGGGTGGCGTGGTGGGGTTCCGAATTGGCGTCATCATGTGGGTGCTCGAGGGTAGGCACTGTCCCCTGGGGAGGTGGTGATGGGTATCATTATTGGGGTTGTGACATTACTCAGTATCTGGCATGCATGCATGTGCTGTGGCATTTATACTCACCAAGCAGCCATGTATCGCCATGCCGCCCAGCTTCTAGGTCCCGGTTTAGGGTTGACATTCTGTAAATGAAACTGTCGTGGGTGGACCCGGGATAGTTGGCATATACTGAGGTGATGATTCCCTTGGCATCACATACTACCTGCACGTTGATGGAATGCCAGTGCTTGCGGTTGCTATAGATGTGCTCTGATGCCCTGGGGGGACGTAGGGCCACATGGGTGCAATCAATGGCACCCAGGACTTTGGGGATTTGTGCCACCCCATAGAAATCCTGATGGGCGTGCAGTCATAATGGCCAAGACCTGGTGTAGGCAGCGTGACTGTGTGGCCTGTGACACCCCCCCCACTATGGCACTTGTCCGCTGAAATAATCCGGTGTCCAAAAAGTGCAGTACATTGAGGACCTTCTCCAGGGGGCTGAGTGCTTGGGAGCAGAGGGTGGGTGATGTGAGGTCATCCTCCCACTCACTGACCAGGTCGAGTATTATGTGAGGTGGAAACCTGTACCTCCCATACACCTGGTCATCAGGCATGCCAAAAAGGCTTGTTCTGGGTGTGAAAACTCTGGGCCTGACTATCCTCCTCCTCCTCCTGCGGTATCCCATGACCACTGCTGCTAGGAACGGTATGTTCATCCTGGCGTCTGAGCTTGCTTGTTGTTGCCACGCACTTTTATGCTGCACGGGTCCAGATACGCCTGCTTCCTGCTGACATACGTGTTTCCGGATTAGCGCGTCTTTTTTGGTGCGTGCGTGTGGGCGTTCTGTGCATTTGCCTCCTGTACTTCCCCAGCCACCCCAGATTTACACGTACCCCGCTCGCACAGGCCCAATCACGTGTAAAACTTCACGCAAGCCCAACTTCCCGCGAGCCCAACTTCCCGCGAGCCCCTGAAGTACACGTACCCCGCTCGCCCAGGCACAATCGCATGTGAAGCTTTCCACGCACCCACGAAATACATGCCATTGTTGACACAGCGGGTGTCGGTGTTTGTCACGTACCCCTTTGCACGTCATTTGTCCTGGAGGGCTACAGTATGGGAAATTCATCAGAGCTGTATATACGTGCTTTTTGATGGCGCACATTTTTTTAATGCGCAGGGACGCTACCGTCGGCCTCCGTGTGGCGGACATGTGTTGATGTACATAGTTGACTTTTGGTTTGTGTCATGGAATCGCCATTTCACTGCTGGGGGGTGGGGGTGCTGGGGGACATGAGTGGGGGCCTGCTGGCAGGTGCCCCTGACTGCTGGGGGTGGGGGTGCAGGAGGACATGAGTGGGACATGAGTGGGGGCCTGCTGGGGGGTGGGTGTGCAAGGGGACATGAGTGGGACATGAGTGGGGGCCTGCTGTCAGGTGCCCTGCACTGCTGGGGGTGGGGGTGCAAGGGGACATGAGTGGGGGCCTTCGGGCAGGTGCCCTGCACTGCTGGGGGGTGGGGGTGCAAGGGGACATGAGTGGGGGCCTGCTGGCAGGTGCCCCTGACTGCTGGGGGGTGGGGGTGCAGGAGGACATGAGTGGGACATGAGTGGGGGCCTGCTGGCAGGGGCCCCTAACTGCTGGGGGGTAGGGGTGCTGGGGGACATGAGTGGGGGCCTGCTGCCAGGTGCCCCTGACTGCTGGGGGGTGGGGGTTCTGGGGGACATGTGTGGGACATGAGTGGGGGCCCGCTGCCAGGGGCCCCTGACTGCTGGGGGGTGGGGGTGCTGGGGGACATGAGTGGGGGCCTGCTGGCAGGTGCCCCTGACTGCTGGGGGTGCTGGGGGACATGAGTGGGACATGAGTGGGGGCCTGCTGGCAGGTGCCCCTGACTGCTGGGGGTAGGGGTGCAAGGGGACATGAGTGGGGGCCTGCTGGCAGGTACCCCTGACTGCTGGGGGGTGGGGGCGCTGGGGGACATGAGTGGGACATGAGTGGGGGCCTGCTGGCAGGTGCCCCTGACTGCTGGGGGGTGGGGGTGCAAGGGGACATGAGTTGGACATGAGTGGGGACTGCTGGGGGGTGGGGGTGCTGGGGGACATGAGTGGGACATGAGTGGGGGCCTGCTGCCAGGTGCCCCTGACTGCTGGGGGTGGGGGTGCAGGGGGACATGAGTGGGACATGAGTGGGGGCCTGCTGGCAGGTGCCCCTGATTGCTGGGGGTGGGGGTGCAAGGGGTCATGAGTGGGGGCCTGCTGTCAGGTGCTCCTGCTGCTGGGGGGTAGGGGTGCTGGGGGACATGAGTGGGGGACTGCTGGCAGGTACCCTGCACTGCTGGGGGTGGGGGTGCAGGGGGACATGTGTGGGACCTGAGTGGGGGCCTGCTGGCAGGGGGCCCTGACTGCTGGGGGGTGGGGGTGCTGGGGGACATGAGTGGGGGCCTGCTGGCAGGTGCCCCTGACTGCTGGGGGGTGGGGGTGCTGGGGGACATGAGTGGGACATGAGTGGGGGCCTGCTGCCAGGTGCCCTGCACTGCTGGGGGGTGGGGGTGCAAGGGGACATGAGTGGGGGCCTGCTGGCAGGTGCCCCTGACAGCTGGGGGGTGGGGGTGCAGGGGGACATGAGTGGGACATGAGTGGGCGCCTGCTGGCAGGGGCCCCTGACTGCTGGGGGGTGGGGGCACAGGGGACATGAGTGGGACATGAGTGGGGGCCTGCTGGGGGGTGGGGGTGCGAGGGGACATGAGTGGGGGCCTGCTGGCAGGTGCCCCTGGCTGCTGGGGGGTGGGAGTGCTGGGGGACATGAGTGGGGCCTGCTGGCAGGTGCCCCTGAGTGCTGGGGGTGGGGGTGCTGGGGGACATGAGTGGGACATGAGTGGGGGCCTGCTGGCAGGTGCCCCTGACTGCTGGGGGTGGGGGTGCTGGGGGACATGAGTGGGGCCCTGCTGGCAGGTGCCCTGCACTGCTGGGGGTGCAGGGGGACATGAGTGGGACATGAGTGGGTGCCTGCTGGCAGGGGCCCCTGACTGCTGGGGGGTGGGGGTGCTGGGGGACATGAGTGGGGGCCTGCTGGCAGGTGCCCTGCACTGCTGGGGGGTGGGGGTGCAGGGGGACATGAGTGGGACATGAGTGGAGGGCTGCTAGCAGGGGCCCCTGACTGCTGGTGGGTGGGGGTGCTGGGGGACATGAGTGGGGGCCTGCTGGCAGGTGCCCTGTACTGCTGGGGGGTGGGGGTGCAGGGGGACATGAGTGGGACATGAGTGGGGGCCTGCTGGCAGGTGCCCCTGGCTGCTGGGGTGCTGGGGGACATGAGTGGGGGCCTGCTGGCAGGTGCTCTGCACTGCTGGGGGGTGGGGGTGCAGGGGGACATGAGTGGGGGCCTGCTGGCAGGTGCCCCTGACTGCTGGGGGGTGGGGGTGCTGGGGGACATGAGTGGGGCCTGCTGGCAGGTGCCCCTGAGTGCTGGGGGGTGGGGGTGCTAGGGGACATGAGTGGGACATGATTGGGGGCCTGCTGGCAGGTGCCCCTGGCTGCTGGGGGGTGGGAGTGCTGGGGGACATGAGTGGGGGCCTGCTGGCAGGGGTCCCTGACTGCTGGCGGGTGGGGGTGCTGGGGGACATGAGTGGGGGCCTGCTGGCAGGTGCCCCTGACTGCTGGGGGATGGGGGTGCTGGGGGACATGAGTGGGGCCTGCTGGCAGGTGACCCTGAGTGCTGGGGGGTGGGGGTGCTAGGGGACATGAGTGGGGGCCTGCTGGCAGGTGCCCCTGGCTGCTGGGGGGTGGGAGTGCTGGGGGACATGAGTGGGGGCCTGCTGGCAGGTGCCCCTGACTGCTGAGGGGTGGGGGTGCTGGGGGACATGAGTGGGGGCCCGCTGCCAGGGGCCCCTGACTTCTTGGGGGTGGGGGTGCTGGGGGACATGAGTGGGGCCTGCTGGCAGGTGCCCCTGAGTGCTGGGGGGTGGGGGTGCTGGGGGACATGAGTGGGACATGAGTGGGGGCCTGCTGGCAGGTGCCCCTGACTGCTGGGGGTGGGGGTGCTGGGGGACATGAGTGGGGCCCTGCTGGCAGGTGCCCTGCACTGCTGGGGGGTGGGGGTGCAGAGGGACATGAGTGGGACATGAGTGGGTGCCTGCTGGCAGGGGCCCTTGACTGCTGGGGGGTGGGGGTGCTGGGGGACATGAGTGGGGGCCTGCTGGCAGGTGCCCTGCACTGCTGGGGGGTGGGGGTGCAGGGGGACATGAGTGGGACATGAGTGGGGGCCTGCTAGCAGGGGCCCCTGACTGCTGGTGGGCGGGGGTGCTGGGGGACATGAGTGGGGGCCTGCTGGCAGGTGCCCTGTACTGCTGGGGGGTGGGGGAGCAGGGGATCATGAGTGGGACATGAGTGGGGGCCTGCTGGCAGGTGCCCCTGGCTGCTGGGGTGCTGGGGGACATGAGTGGGGGCCTGCTGGCAGGTGCTCTGTACTGCTGGGGGGTGGGGGTGCAGGGGGACATGAGTGGGGGCCTGCTGGCAGGGGTCCCTGACTGCTGGCGGGTATGGGTGCTGGGGGACATGAGTGGGGGCCTGCTGGCAGGTGCCCCTGACTGCTGGGGGTGGGGGTGCTGGGGCACATGAGTGGGACATGAGTGGGGGCCTTCTGGCAGGGGCCCCTGACTACTGGGGGGTGGGGGTGCAATGAGACATGAGTGGGGGCCTGCTGGCAGGTGCCCCTGACTGCTGGGGGGGTGGGGGTGCAAGGGGACATGAGTGGGGGCCTGCTGGCAGGGGCCCCTGACTGCTGGGTGGTGGGGGTGCAACGGGACATGAGTGGGGGCCTGCTAGCAGGTGCCCTGCACTGCTGGGGGGTTGGGGTGCAGGGGGACATGAGTGGGGGCCTGCTGGCAGGTGCCCTGCACTACTGGTGGGTGGGGGTGCAGGGGGACATTTGTGGGACATGAGTGGGAGCCTGCTGGCAGGTGCCCTGCACTGCTGGGGGGTGGGGGTGCTGGGGGACATGAGTGGGGGCCTGCTGGCAGGTGCCCCTGACTGCTGGGTGGTGGGGGTGCTGGGGGACATGAGTGGGACATGAGTGGGGGCCTGCTGCCAGGGGCCCCTGACTGCTGCGGGGTTGGGGTGCTGGGGGACATGAGTGGGGGCCTGCTGGCAGGTGCCCCTGACTGCTGGGGGTGGGGGTGCAGGGGGACATGAGTTGTTGATCATATTGCAAGGTGACATGTGGCTTGGCTGGGGGGCATGCCCATGGTGGATGGGCTGCCTGCGGGACATGACCAGGGGTGCAGGGTAGTCCCCTGTGGTGTGGGCTGCCTGCAGGGGTTGTGGAGGGGGTAGAGGGGACACCTGGAGGATCCACACTGCCAATTCACGTGTAGGACTCCCCGCACACCCCCAAAATACACGTTCCCCGCTCTGACAGCAAAATCGCGTATGAAACTTCCTGCGCACCCCTGAAATACACGTACCCAGGCCAATCGTGTGTGAAACTTCCCGCGCACCCCAGATTTACACGTACCCCGCTCGCCCAAGGCCAATCGGGTGTGAAACTTCACGCGAACCCCCAAAACACACGCACACGCTATTTTTCACACAGCGGGTGTCAGTGTTTGTCGCATACCCCTTTGCACGTCATTTGTCCTAGAGGGCCACAGTATGGGACATTCATCATGGCTGTATATACGTCCTTTTTGTTAGCGCACATTTTGGCGCACATTTCTTTCATGTGCAGGGACGCTACCGCCTGCCTTCATGTGGCGGACGTGTTTAGGCCTGTGCGCGTCTTTGCCCGTGTGCTGGTTTGCCCAATTCGATTCCATGAATACATGTTGTAGGCGAGCGTGTGGGCGTTCCGCGCACTTGCCTCCTTTACTTCCCCCGTAACGCCCTCATTTTCACGCGTTGTTCCCCATTCCGAGTGTCACACCCCGTGTTACGCCTACTTTTGTTGTGTGCGCCGCGCTATGTGCGCTTTCGCTGGGTTTCGCTGCGATTTTCGCACTGGCACTTCGATACGCACGCTTTCGCACTCTTGCGCCGAAAATTTCAGCGCACATTATTTCCATGAATCGACCCTTGAGTGTTAATATGTTCCCAGGCACTCTTCTATGGCACTGGCTGATGGCAGGAGTCACAGTGAAAGTTCTACCTGCACAGTTGGTAGCACAGGGGTTAAAACAGTGCTGCCTTTAGCAAATAGCCAACAGCTGTGATAACAACTTACGCACCACTCATTCGCACCACTAATTAATATGCTAAAATTATACACGTGGTGACCTTGTTAATGTGTGTCTTCTTTTCATTCTTTTCTGGAGTCCTCGCAGCTTTCCTCTCATTCTGGAATCCCTGTTTGGACAATCGGTTGCTGCCTGGCATCTCAGCTGGCTCTCCTGTGCTGCAGTCTCCTCCTTATTCCCCTTTGGGGTTCACACACACACACATGCACACACACACACTAACTCCCTCTTTCTCTCTCTTAATGTGTGTTTCTCACACTCATCTGCTCACCTCCCAATATCCCGTTGCTCATTTCCAGCCTTACTCCTTTCCTCGTGCAGACGTGTGAAGGAGTTGCTCTGTGTGTAATCTACCCTACTCTCCAGTTACAGGGATGATGTTTTGGCTGTCTGTGTTCCTCCGTGCCAGCTTCAATTCCTGGCCAATAACTGAGTTTCTGGGAAGCAAGAGTGCAGAGAGCTGCACCTTTCCATACCAATTCATTTGTCTACCTTATTTTTGCTGTAGCCCCACTGGTTTCTCTCCTGCCCTGAGGAGCACTTTACTCATGATCCTCATGAAATCTCTGCACCAGTGACAGTCTACCACTACCTAAATTAGTCTTCTTCCCTAGTATTCCTTTGTTAGGCAGTCCAGAGTTTAACATATTATATGGTTACTTAGCAGAGTCTGGTGAGCCTGAACCTAACACTGCACTGATCAGGAATCCCAATTTGTGGGGACACATGCAACCTGGAGGCCTTACATATTGGATTCTTTTGCAGGCCCAGCCTGATTGTCATAAATGTCTATTTGCTAAGAGTCCATTTAAGGACAGAGAACATCTCCAAGGTAAGTCTTTCTTATCCAAAGAGATAGCTGAGAGATAATGAGCAACAGAAATCTGCCTTCCAAGATCCTAGCGAGCTATGCTTCAATATCTATCGTGAGAATGGTGGCAGTAATATTATCTTCTCATGTTGTGTTGGTGAAATTAGATGTCAAGAAAAATATGACGGTTAAACAGCCACACAGAACTTAAGTACTCTGAAATAGGGTCCCAAACATGTCCACACAGATCTAAATGAGAAAAATCAGATCTGCAGGAATGTAGGAAATAAATGAGTGCAGCATGTGGAGCCAGGCCTGGTATGTTTCTCCATTCTTCAAACTCTTACCTAGTGTTCTTAGGACATTGTATCCCATTTCTGGCTCCATCTCTTCCAGTTGTGTGTCAGCACCCATACACATCACATTTGTTTATCCAGCCAAACATTTAGGAATTTAGAGATGTAGGGATTTAGAGATCAAAATAATAGAAGGTAAACTGGGGTGAGCCTGGACAGCAAGCCCACAGACAGGAATATGATGTTGCATTAGTAGAGTTATCATCCCAAAGTGTTTGGGGAGAATGTGGCTTTTGGCCAATTTCTTCGAATTGGGAGAAACTGCACATTGATAGAAGATTTTGAAAAAGAGGCAGATATTCCCTCTGAAAGGTTTTTGAAAAGAGTCTATCTAGGACACACATTGAGACAGTCCAAATACAGAGTGAACTATTCAGACAGATCTACAGTGTTAGAGACATCTGATTCTAGGAATAATATCTCTAGAACTATGTGTGTAACTTCCTTCGGCCCCCATTGCAATGCCATCAAGACATTGCTTTTAACAAATTGGCATGTGATATAATTAAACAATCCAGAATTAGGGCTTCCTTTATTTGGCTTTAAAAGAGGCAAGAATCTTAAACAACATCTAGTGGCTGGTGACAAATTTACTGGTAAACCTGTGCTACATCTGCGTTCTTATTTGCGGTTGCGCCCAGTTAAAGGTCATTATCCATGTGAAGGATCTCTAGTTTGCAAATTCACATTGACTACACTGACATTTTAAGCCAAAACTAAAGAATGCCAGCTACATTTTCACAGTTTGTTTAAGAGTTCTAATGTTATTTATGTGGTACAATGGCCTTGTCAAAAGCTTTATGCGGGCAAAACTTCTCAACAGATTAGGACATGCATTACGGAACATCGTGCCAAGATCAGAACTAAAACCTGCATTAGGGGAACATTTCTGTTGATGGGGCACAGTCAGGATGAGATAGTATGGTGGGTTATTGACAAAGTCAGCAGTGGATAAGTGAGCCACTGAAGACATCCTTGCAGGGATAGAGCAATATTGGATATAGACTTTAAAGATGAATGGCATCCTTTAGGCTGTGTTCAATAAACTATCAGACTTACAATGGTGGGCCCCATGTGCTTGTTCCAGTGTCATTCCTAGTGAACACATGTACACTCCTTCAGAGGAGATCTTTAGTGAATAAATGTGTACTTTTATAGATGTGACAATATACTCTGTCTGCAGATGACCTTTTGATGCAGTCATCTAGGTTACGCCATCCATTAAAAATCAGATTCACAGAAATAAAAACAAGAACATGTTTGTCTTTATTATATTCTGGGAGAGGTTAGTTGAAAGACATGGGCACTTCCAGTTAGAGCCACTAGATGGACTCAAGGTAAGAAATGTACTGCGCTAGTGTTTATTCACGGAGGCACGTGGAATAGGATGACACATGATTTAACGTAAGATTACACTATGATACTGTGCCCAGCGACGTCATTTCACCAAAATGCCAGTGGTAGCGGAAGTGACATCACATGACCCATGACCACCGATAACATCACAGTAAGTGATGTCATTTGACCCCACCCTAAAGTGAAATCATGGCAAGCGATAGAACATGACCTTTCATCCCTTTAATGAGTCTAGCAATTATTGTACAGAATTTCAGAAAGACAAATTATTTGCTATTCCTATTCTTTCTTATTTAGGGTGACTGCTCAAAGTGTTACACTTGTGGAACCCCCTGTTTTTTTGTAAGAGGCCTCAATGAAATGTCCAGCCACTCCAGAAACAAAGAACCACATGGCACTGGCCACAGACGAGGAGCTTCAATGTAAAATTCAATTGTATATTGTAAATTGTAAAAAGTAATTTTTTAGGGGTAGCAAGGGAGACCACAGGGGTAGCAAGGGAGCCCTCGGGGGTCGCATGTGCGACCCCTGGTGACTCCCAAATGACGTCCCTGACTATTTCAATTGGAAAGTTCAGGGCAGCCAGGACGACACGAAATAAGGAGTGCTTGTCACCATCAGAAAGCTATGGATGCTGGCATTTGGAGCTGAGGATCATTTTGCAACTCACTTGGATGTTATCAGTGCCATGTTTTAGGTATGGCCTTACGTGGCAAGTTAAGGGACCCATTTTATTAGTGGTTTCTGTTTGTGTTCTTTCCATTACTCACAGAGGAGTCGCCCAGAATATCTGAGAACAAAAATTGCGTGAATTTGGAGCCATTTGTGACAATGCTGGACACAGTGAGATATTTTCATTTATATGTTTTGGTTATGATGTGGCATTTTTAACGCACCTGTACACAAGTGTTTCTAGGCGCGACAAGACAAGGAGGGGGAAACAAAGGTAGGACAAAATAACGATCTTATTAGGACTTGTGTCATTCAGATCGTGCGAGTGCCAGGGAGAGCGAAGGGGAGAAGTGCCAGGCGGGAGGGGAAGGGGGAAGTGCAGTTAACTCACAAGCGCAGCCAGCGAGTGGCTCATAAGTGCAGAGAGAAGGAACTGTAGTGTTGCAGATACAGACCCTTAAGTGCTGGGGAGCCCGGAAGCTGGACATGCAGAAACCTGGGCCCGGGTTCAGAGGGTGACCAAGTGACGAGTGCATGGAGCAGTCAGGTGCATCAGCAGAGGAGAGGAAGAGAGAAAGCGGAAGCAAAAAGGAAGATCTGAGTTGCTGCCGGAACTGGAGGTAGTTCTGCTCAAGGTTGAGAGATGTAGGGAGGTTGATCCACTGGGAGGCCCCAGTCGTGGAGAGAGATCTGCCCCAACTCTTTGCTTGGAGAAGCGTCTGACCCTCAGAGAGTTGTAGGTGGATGAGCAGAGAGCTCGAGAAGGCAGATGTTTTGGAAGAGAAAGCTGGAGGTAGAGCGGTCCCATGCCCCAGAAAGCCTTGTGGACGATGTAGAGGGTTTTGAACTTGATCCTTGCAGCCACTGGGAGCCAGAAAAGAGAATTCAGCACTAGAGAGATACGATCCCTGGGCTTGAGGACAAGGAAAAGTTTTACAGTCCTGTTTTGGATAAGTTGTTAAGGTCAAAGGGTAGAGGCAGGATGATTTAGAAAGAGGATTTTGCAATAGTCCAGCCTAGAGCGGACCAGAGCTATGGAGACAGTGAGCTTCTGGGGGAAAGTGAGAAAAGGAAGAATACCTCCGAAGAGGTGCAACTGATAGTTTGACTTCTTAGAGATGTCAGAGATGTGAGGAGAGAAGGAGAGGGTGGAGTCGAAGATGAGAGAGAGGAAAGGAGGGAGCGGGTGTCCCAATGGAGAGGAACTCAGTCTTACTGGCATTTAGGTTGAGATCATTGGTGATACACTGTTCCTGAATTGCGGCCAAACATTCTGGTATGAGAGAACAAGCAGAGGTGGCTGAGGGGAGCCTGAAAGAGAGCTGAGTGTCATCTGCATAACATTGAAGATTGGAGCAGAAAGTAGCGATGAAGTGGGCAAGAGGTGCCAGGTACTGGTTGAACAACCAGGGAGAGGTTAGACTCAGATAGAACAGAGGAAAGACCCCAGTTGGACCTGAGAGGGTCGGCCAATGAGAAAGGAGGTCATCCAGGCCAGGACCTGATCAGTAATACCAAGGTTGGTGCGGAGGCGATTGAGCAGGATGGCATGGTTGACCGTGTTGAAAGCAGAGGATAGGTGGAGGAGAAAAGGACAGAAGGGAAATAAGAGTCAAGATTGGAGAGCAAGTCGTCACAGGTGTTCAGGAGAGCAGTTTCCGTGCTTCTGGCAGCTCTAAACCCAGACTAGTGGTCATGGAGGCCACCAACAGATTCAGTATGTCAATTAAGCTGGGAGATGGCCAGCTTTTCCAAGAGTTTGCCCAGGAAAAGGGGTGATGGAGATCCGGTGATAGTTAACTGGAGAATGCTTAAGGGAGGAGGGGAAAGTTCCAATGGCAAAAGAGTAATTGCAGAAATCGGCCAAGGCTGGAGCAAGGGTGTACATGTGGTCCTTGATGGTTCTGGGTGAGCAGGGGAGAACCTGCTTTGACGAGACTTTCAAAGATCGGACTTGTCTAGAAACTTCATCAGGGGTGAACAGGGGAAAGGAGGAGAAAGGAGGAGGAGAGATGTCCTCAGACGGGCCAGGAGTGGTAGAGAAGGACGAAGTAGAGGAAAAGAGGGTGGAAAGGATGTCCTGAGTTTTAGTAGTGAAATGAAAGGCCAAGGCCATGCAGAGGGCCTTGGAAGGAACAGGAGAGGTAGTGACAGCAGCAGGATTGGCCAACTCCTTGCAGATTGAGAAACGTTTGTTTGAGTTGTTAAATGCCGCAGAGGTACATGCTTGGATGTAGGCTCTCTTCTTAGAGAGGACAGAGCATCTGTACTGCCTTTGGAGGAGGCGACAGGCCAGTTTTGCAGGGGGTGTGCCCAATGCCCTCCACTTCCTCTCTGCCGCCCTACACTTGTGTTTAAGGGTGGCGAGGTCGGAATCGTACCAAGAGTTGCACTTGCATTTCGGTTTCAAGCAGACCCTCACGACAGGGGCAAGAACATCCACAGTGTTAGAGAGAGAGAGATTAGGTTAGAGAGGACTGTGTCAGGGTATGAGTCATCCAAAGGTGCAGGAGGAGTAGAGAAAGCAGCTGCAAAAGCCTCAACTAAAACACACTTCATGGGTCGGATGACAGAGAAGGTAGGTGGCAGTGCTGGTGTTGACTTGACCTTCGGGGAAGAGAGAGGGAGGTGGGAAGAAAGGAGAAAGTGATCACCCCAACAGAGGAGTGGTGAGAGGGTTAGAGAAGGTCGAAGCAGGTCAAAGGGTACAGGCTAGGTGCTATGACAGTGGACACCGGCAGATACCACTGGAGCTGTCCTTATCCTCTCGTCCTTGACTGAGGGGGCTGCCATGTCAGGGAGTGACTGAGTCACTGCTTTAAAGGGCCCATCAACCAATGGGAGTGTGGTGGGAGGGGAAGTGGAGAGCCTACAAACAAGGAGGCTAACAGGTGCAATAGTGAAAAGAAGGGAGATGAGTAACTCCCCTTCTATTTGCCAGGTTGGTTCGAGCGATTGGATGTCAACACAACCTGGGCTCACTCATGACATGCAAATGAGCAAGTGCGGTTTCCATTTAGGAAAATGTCGACTAGACTATTGCAGTCATTGATTCCATGATTCATTAGCATTAAGTTATGTCATTTTATTTGTAGATATGGGCAGTCAGTCCTGATGAAAACACTTTCAAATGTGCATTGGAGAGTTGTTGAAACTAGGAAAAGGGAAATGATCCAAGACCCTTCCAAGAACACATCAAAATGTAGACAAGATATATACAATTGTCTCACCTGGAAGACTGTGGATTTGACTGTGGTTTGTGATCATGTATTTCCACAAATTTTTCTGTTATTCTGATGCCTTGCACACCGATTAAGTTTAGTTATTTAGAAGAGGGATTAGGCGATATATATTGTGTATAGAGATTAATTTGCACATTGTGTTTGTCTTTTCAAATGTGGGGACACTGTGAAGAATTGCACATTGCACTTTATTGCATAGACGTTTTTATTTGTTGTTTGACTTTGATGTGATGCATTGTGCTGGTTTATACATGTATATGGTTTTCGATATTGCGGAACAAATGTCTTGCTGCTAACCTATGGGCCAGCACAGATAACCTGAAAAGTGATATCATATAATAAATGTGATTTTACATGGATTATAGAACCATCATCCCGCCCCTTGCTTTTGTCTGTACATTCAGTCTAGGCCATTATAGCCATGAAATACAACTTACCATGTTTGCTTTACCTTTGATGCAGAATAATGTGCTGGGTAAAGATAAGCATTATTACTTGGATAGATTGGCCTACATTCAATGTAGGATAGTTCAGCCACATAATAACTCTTACCATGTTTATTTTACCCTTGATGCACAGTAAATATGTAGCGAATGGTGAGCGATCATGGGAGTCATAGTCCACAACGTGTAGTGAAATGCAGGCTTCAAGCCCCGGCATTTAAACAATTATAACTTTCGTCCGTTCTTTAGATTAGCTACTCTATTCATGATAATGCAGTGTCCTCACACCATAAAGGTGTTGTTGACATGGATGGCCTTTGCAGACCACGGGCCCTATCCTCTACCATTTGACATGGTCATTGCCTATCCTTTTCTTTGTTATACTGATACATGAAGACACGTTGAGTTTGCAATCAGTTCCTTCTCATGTATGATGTATTGTTTGGCACGTGGTGCAAAGTCCTCATTGTACTTCCCAAATGTATTCTTTGCTTAGGGGACTGATTTTAGAACAGAGTTATAAAGATAGGAGCATAACTCATCATGGTAAATGCTCAATGAATACAGAGAACTTTTGTGTTTAATACTGGTTGTAAATGGAGAGTATTTTAAAATACAAACTCCAGTGAAATTGTGCACTTGAATACACACTTGTATGCATAAACAAGCTTTTTAAATGTTGCATCTCTCTTACTTGGGTGTGTAATCTGCTGCATCGTTGATGTAACTGATGATGCTATATGTGATGTCATAGTTGATGCCATCAGTGATGTCATTTATGATGTCATCAGTGTGTTTAGGGCCTCATAGTTAAGGCGGCATAGCTTCCAACACCTGCCAAATTTCAGGGTTTTTGTTGCATTAAATCAGCACCTTAACGTCACATCAACTAAAGTTTTTTCACTGAATTTCAAGGGTCTCGCTATGCTGTATATCCCATCACTTGTAGCTCGTTTTTTTTCCGTTGAGATAACTGATGTCATATCCTTTGTTTTTAATATATGCTCTTTTTCATAAATAAGCTTTATTTAGCATTTTTGTTTTAATCCAGTTATCTTGAGTATGCAGACCCATCATTTTCAGCATAACAAACCAAATACAATCATAATACATCATCTCTATTCAAAGCTTAGGAGAAAGAAAAACATAGAACATAACTGAAATTTAGAGACATGTATGGGGTCTCTACACGACATAATACTCTTTCTCCAAGCCATAAGCGAGAATGAATTTGCCCCCATATTTAGTAACACAAATCTGTAATCCATCCTAGGGCTTTACAGTATTTAAAAATTGTTCAATAACATAGGTCTATAGAAATGTGGTTCCCTTTCTCACACATCATGGAACGGGTGACAAACAGCTAAATATTCTTGGTAGCTTCCAGTAGTCATTGCTAATTCTTTTCCCTTGCTGACACTCCCCATAATTTCACACACCAGTGTGCAAGGTTCAAACCTTCCTTTGTTTTCCAAAATGGGGCTATCTTTATCCTAGCAGCATTCAAAAGATGTGTGATTAAATCTGCTTGCGCCCCTCTTGCTGTGTACAGCCCCGCCAAAACCGCCCCCAATATCGCTACAACAGGGTCTGAGGGCAACTGTGCCCCCATGATGTGTTCAATGTAGCCTAACATTTCTTTCCAATATATTTGTGATTGTGGGCATTTGCCCCATGTCCCAATATAGCTCCATCCCCTCCAACACAGAGGGGAAGAATATTTTTCTATATTACTCCTTTGCTGGGCTTTGAGATACCATTGGAAGCATATTGTAGATGCTTTTCACTCAATAGTTGAACATTTGGAAGCTTTATGTGCCCTTTCTCAAATATGCTCTATCGTTCCTCTGGAATTATTATACCTAAATCTCTTGCTCAACGTTCCATATATGGCATTATATCATCCAAGGGGGCATTATCCAACATGTTATTTAACCTAGAGATGTTGTTTTCCACCCCTCCTTCTACCATAATGGGTTCTTTTCCTCCAGGTGCTCTACTTCCAGCCCGCTGCACTTCTTTATTTATAATCCTATATCAGATTTGTACATAATGAAAACACTCCCTTTTTCCTACCTTGAATTTGTCCTTAGAGTCTTCAAAGGCGATGAGAATCCTTTCTATACATAGATCTGCTAACATAATAGTTTCTCGTCCTGCCCACCCCTCAAAGGAATTCCTAATAGTCCGGAACCAAAATCAAAGTTGTGACTGAGCGAAGAGAAGGGCCCTAATGCTGGAATCTGTTCTTTTTAATCTCAACACCCTACCCAGTACATCAATGAACATCTAGTTGATTCCAATAATGCACACCCTCTGTGTCCTGCTGTACCCCCCAAGAAAGGGAGTTTATTCAGAGAGATGATGTTGCCCCTTGTTCCACCTCACACCATCGTTTGATTCTGAGCTTTGACTTCCAATCCAACATGGGTGCAAGTTGATCTGCTAACAAATATGTCCTGAGATCCAGGATACCTAATCAACCGAAAAACGGATTTCTAGTAAGGACTTGACTGGGAATTGTGTGCCTTTTCCTATTTCAAATGATCAAGAACATCTCTCTCTGTAATCTTTTGATCATAGCGGCTGGGATGTTTATGTGCAAAGCTCGAAATGCATACAATATTCTTGGGAATAAGGTCATTTTAATCACTGCAAATCTGGCAAACCATGAGAGTTCTTGCAAATACCAACGCTTAAGATCCTCAAGTAGCCTCTTTCAAGGAGCAGGGATATCAGCCTTATATAGCTTCTTGTGGGATGATATCGGTCTCACCCCAAATTAATCCACCCCCTCCCATTCCCAGATTATAGGATGTTCCCTACCCAACTGTGCAACGTGTTGCAGAATTCCATTAATGTGTAATGCTTTAGATTTCTTATAATTAATGAAAAAAACAGGGACTCCTCCAAAATCCAGTAAAGTCATCATCAGCTTTGGTAACGTGTTCCCTTTATCACGCCTTACCCTACAAGCAAACTGCTCCATTTCCATCTCAAAAATCTACGGCGAGAGCAGACAACCCGACGAGTACCTCTCAGTATCTTCATAGGTGCTGACATTGCTCCATTTATATTAATTCTTTCAATGGAATCTGAAAGTTTGCCAAAATCCTCTTTATAAATGGGAATCCCTAAAACTCTTCCAGCATGTGCCACAAGTACGTCCAGTCCATGCTGACAAATGCCCTACAGGGATCCGATGCCAATACTGCCATTTCCTTTCCCGTTCGCTTCCCCCACTTAATCAAATTGATGGCCGTCCTAATGTTATTGTGTGCATTCCGCCCTGTGATGAAACATGAGCCTCCAGATGCATACAAGCTTTCACCATTGCCCTTAATTCCCTCAGAGTACACCTATGCTTGTGCCCTTGCTCTGCCTCCTCCTCGATCTGTTCAAGCACACGTTGCGTGAGATCCCTTTCTTTCAGAAAAGCCATTGTTTTCCTGATAAATTCCCCCTTAAAGAGGCAGTTTCCAGCATCCCAGATAGTCTGCCAATCCATATCCCCCAATTAATTTTCTTTAAAGAAATGATGAATCACATCCTCCATATGCACCCTTATTGCTATATCCCTAAGAAGCAAGTCATTCAAACTTCATTGTCGCCTCTTGGAGTCATTAGGCCTATCTATCTGCACCCGTACAATAACCGCCTCATGATTCGAAAGGTACTGCACACCTCTTTTCACTGAGAGCACCACTGGAATCACCATTGAGGAAACCGTAACCATATCGATAACAGAGTATCCTTTATGGACTGCTGAAAAATAGGTGTAGTCTCTATCTTCCTGACAGAAGAAGCATCAGGTATCTCTTATTCCCAATTTCTGGGAAAGCCTCAATAATTCTTGTCGACACCTGTCATCATTTGCTGGCGGTGGGACTGTCCATGTTGGGGTCCATAACACAGTTAAAGTCTCCTCCTATGATGACATGCCCCTCACAGACTCCCCCAACTTGCCCAAGAGCCCCTTAAGATAATGATCCTGAGGCTCATTAGAAACATGTGAAGAAACCAGTGTGAAGACTTGCCCCCTTAGAAGCCCTCCTATAAGCCCTTCAAGAATTAAGTATCTGTCCTCAGTATCTCAATATACGTATTGAAACCAGTCCCTGCCATGAACCAAATTGCAACCCCTCTTTTTTTAAATCCACTGGAAGCAAAGCATTGAGTAGGGAATGATTTATGTCTTAACCTCCTTTCATCTTGTGGTAACAAATGCATTTCTTGTAAAAAAAGAATTTAGGTTTTCAATTTCGATAACCACTCCAATACTGAACTTCAATTTGGAGGAGAGTTAAGACCCTCAACATTCAGGGTCGCCAATCTCAATTCAACCATATGTCTTTCTTATCATTCCCCTCCAGAGTTGCTGGAATGATCTGGTTAGCATGAAGGACCTCTTCATATTCCATGTATGCCGATGTCACCCTATCTGAAAACCGCTTACAAATAAAGGATTCAAAATGATATGGGTAACTTTCTCAACTCTGAACTGAATTAACTATCATACCCCTCAGACCTCACTGTCATCCAAGGATTTTGCGGTCAAATTCCAGAACCCCAGGCCCTACCTGCTCCCACCTCCCATCAATCACTCAAATTCCCTTCCATCCCTCACCCCATTCATATCGACACCAGCACCTCACCCTCTCTTAAATGTACCCTCCACCCCACCTTAACAGAGCCCCACTCCATACATGGACCCTTCCTTCTTGTTTCAAGTCATGTTCAGCAGATGTTCCCCCCCTATCCCTCGGATATGGCTAGCCCCTCTTCCAGCCTCCCCTTTCTGGCATCCTCTTTCCCCTCTTCATGTGGTCCCTTTCCGGGGACAAGTCACTAGTTGTGGTCCCTCTATATTTCTCCAAGAGATCTGCGTCTTCCTATTCTTTAGAGACAATATAGGAAATACCCTCAAATTCGAAAATCAGCCTACAGGGGAAAGCCCATCGGTATTGGACCTCTCTTTCACAGAGCCAACTTGTCATCACCCTCAGATTCATCCGCCTTTGTAAGGTTGCTTGTGCCAAATCCTGAAAAACTGAAATGTACACTCCTTGAAAGTGAACCACAACCCTCTTTCTGGCTGCCAGAAGGATGTTATCCTCAAGCTGAAAGAAATGCACCCTTGTCAATACATCCAGGATCAGATTTCTATTTTGTTGGTATGAGAGTATGCCTGGTGTGTTCTGTCCAATATTATCTCTGTCTCTTCTGAAGCCTGCAAGATATGGCAAAAGAATACTCTCCTATACTCTCCCATTTGTCTTGGAATGCCCCACAGCCAGATATTATTCTGTCAGATTCTGTTTTCAGAAACGTCCTGCTTCACCATCAGGCATTCCAATTGCTGTTCCATACTTGACATCCTTTTGGATAACTCGGCTTGCTCATCGAACACAGAGGGTGGTTTCTACCTCTTTCAATCTTTTTTCTGCTGCCATTACATGTTTATCAAGTTCTTCTATGGACTACCTTAGGTTTGCCGTGCTCTTCTTTTTTAATCTCAGAGAGCATAAATTGTAAATTGGACTTCATTCTGGGAGCATCGTTCAACATCTCAATCTATTCTGGGGAGTGAACCTGCACCGCAGCTAGCTATTGGTTTTTCTTAGAGCCCTCCTGATCATACATTTTGTGTTCTCAGACCTACGGAGTTGGCACTTCAGACTCTCTGCATCTTGGGGTACCCCTTCACGGCCTCTGGGCCATACCTGGATGCCAGTTGGGGGCTGATAGTGCTACTCCTACCTGGGCTGGGTGTAGATCACGTGGCATCAGGGTAGGAGTTATAATGTCCACCTCAAAATTACATTAAGCCATTATCAAGGACACATGGGTCAAAACGTTGCCCGAATGTCCAATGCTCCACAAATGCACCCCTTAGGTCCCTCTCCCCTGCTCTGTCTCGTGTAGACCCTCTCCACCACAAAACTGCTCCATTCATAAGGCCATGCTCCTCTGTACACTCACTGGGTAGTCACACAACAGCAGACATAATCTCTAATACCTCCATATAGCCCACACATGGGCGTTCCACTCCCTTCTTTGTCCTGCTGCAGTTTGCATCAATCAGGAAGCCACTCTAATGAGCATCACCCCCCGTCTTGGGTCCACTCAGCTCCACCACCCTGTGTCACTTCGACAGCCAGAGGCTGCGCATGCATTCTCTTTGTTCCCTCCATGACTCGCAGGCTCAGATCGAGACTGTGTCTGGTCCTCAGCTCCTGCATCCCTCAGGTCCCATCTGGCCATCTGCCCCTCCTAGGCACTCTGACTTTTGAACAGGTGCAGGGGTCTCACTCGGGCTGCTGCTGTAATTGGTCGTCACCAGTGGGTTTACCCTCACATCATAGGGGACTTTCCCTCACTTCATTAAAGAGCAGTGGCAGTGCCCATCAGCTCCAGGCTCACGGAACTCACAGAAGCGGCACTGCCATGCTTCCCTAGTTGGCTACCCCCTTCAATATGTGTTCTTTAGCTTTAAACTTTTTTTGTTCATTAGGATGATTAAGAGGAAGGTGTGGTAATGCAACAGATTACTATTGGGGTATTGGGACGAGGAAGAGGGATGTAAGAGTAATGCACAAGATTGCCAATGTAGTAGACGGAGGTGGCAGAAAAGGTAGGATTACTGATGGGTACTTGGACGAGTAATAGGGAGGTGGGGGCAGAAGGGGACTTTGAGAAAGAAGAATGGGGTGAGGTAGTGTGGGGCTGTGATGAGGAAGAGTGGGACAGGGTAGTGGGGGGCTTTGGCGAAGAAGTGTAGGGTGAGTGTACTGGGGGACTGAGATGAGGAAGAGTGAGGTGGGGAAGTAAGGGATTGTGATGAGGAAGAGTGAGGCTGGGGTAGTGGGGGATTGTGATGTTGAAGAGTGATGCAGTGGTATTGGGGGACTGTGACAAGGACGAGTGAGTGGTTATATTTGGGAAAGTGATGAGAGAGTAAGTGGGGTAGTAGGGGAAGAGTGAGGTTTTGAAGGTCGGTGACTGTGATGAGGAAGAGTGAGGTGTGGTAGTAGGGGACTGGGATGAGGAGCAGTGACTGTTAGGGATAATTCTCTCTTTAGGCTGAATTTCCTAACCTAGCGAGTCCCCCAGCAGCTTTGCTGGATTTCTGGAGTTTGTTTTTCTCCTGCCAAGAGTGAGACTCTTTTTCTCCCACTCTTGGACATGATTTATGGTGTTCCTTTGACTGTTTATGTGTTTTATGGGCTATGGGGTCCTTTACTCCATAGGGTCTCATGTGTTTTTACTATGTGTGTTACACAGCACCCTCCGTGCAGTGACACATGGGTGTCATAGTGACACCCCACCATAGACTCCATACCCTGGGACAGTACTACTGTCTCCCAGGGCATGTAAAGTCACCATTGGCTTTACTAGTCCCAAATTATTAACAGAAACCAGTACAAACCATCATATTGTGGACGTACTGGTCGGGGCAATTCGATTGCCCCGGGGTCTGTTAGTTGAGGGGGCACGTCTCCGTTCCCCCTGATCGAGTTTTGGCTGGTGGCAGTGGATACTACTTTTTATATTCGACCGCAAATATATCCCTATGGGATTTTCCCATTGTTCGAGGCTACCAACTTTAATTATTTAATTCTCATAGCCTCGAACATACCGCCGGTTTATTTATTTAATATTAATTCGCCGGTTGGTATTTTTTGCCAGGACTCGATTCTAAAATGGCGTTTGTGTTCTCTTCTGGGACTCCAACCCAAGTCGAGCCCTTTGTTCCACTTTTTTGGCGGGCTTCTACACAGAAGCCTCCAAAAGTGGTGCCACTCTGTCTGGGTACCACAGGGGGTGCGGGAGGGGGTTTAGGCACCCTGGACTGAGTTACCTTGGTAACTCAAGTCGCACTCTTGTGTGATTGGCCCAAGTGGTGAGCCGGTCGGCTCACCACTTAGCATGTTTGATTGACAGCTAGGCTGAGTGAATGGGGTTGTGTTGCATAAAAGCAGGGCTTTGGGGACTGAAACTTCAGAAGTCGCCAAGGACCTAAGAATCCGACGAGGGAGAAGCTGAGCCGACCTACCACGACGACACCACCGGTGGAGCCCTGCGGAACCGACTCACCACTTCCCGACGACAGAGAAGATCTCCCGGCTGGAGAGGCTTCTTCCCCTGACTGGTGGGCACAACAAGTTTACCTTCTTTACCTCGCATCCCAGGACGTCTTGTGGTCGAATTGCCTGTGCCAAGCACCCCGGCAACCGGATAGCCACTTACCACTGGACCGCGAATAAAAGGACCGCTCCTTTTACCTGAGAACTCCGCGGCTGGTTTCTTCCCTGGCAGTGCAACGGACTCCTGTCTTCCTCCCCGACGAGATCCTCTCTTCCCCCAGACGAAGCACCGACTTGCATCCGCTGCCAGCAACGACTGCCCCCGCTGGAGTGTTCTCACCACTTTAAGGTACCGTGTCCGCCAGGCCTCCCTTTCTAAAGATTGCTACAAGGTAATAATAATCCCTTAACATTCTGGACTGGGCTGGCCGCCTTGACCATCTAACTCGTTCCTTTCTTTTGGTCCAACTCTTTCTGAACCGTTTCAAGACTTTTGTGCACTTCAATCGTGTGACCTTGGACACATTTCGTTCTGGTCCTCATAAAGTGGATCCGGCCTTCTGAACTCTAACTTCATGGTTTTACTTTGCCTCCCTCTCTTATTGTGTTCTTGTGAAAGTGTTGGGATCTGTTTCAAATTATATTCTGCTTTTCTCTCCCTTTTTAAAACGAATTATTAGAGTGCCATCTGCGTTAAGCGCTCACCGCTGTCTGAAAATAAGTGGGGCTTTGCTTAAGACTTGTCTAATATTTTTTTAAGGGAGTGTATATCTTTTAGTGACCGTGTTTTTGAACTGCTTAACATTAGTGCCTGTGTGTTTTACTAGATGTGGTTTTAAATAAATACTTATATCTCTTTTACACCAAGCTCTGGTCAGTGTTTACTTGTTCTACTGTGTTCTTCTGACCTATTATGAATACTCTGTATACTGCCTAACTCTTCTTGAGGGAAGTCTGACTGCTCAGCCACAGCTACCAAGTCAATCTGTGTGGTACAGACTGCTACCAAGTGGATTTACTGCCTTGAGTCTTAAATCTTTTGCAGTGGTCCTAGAGGGAACTGCACAGGTTTCTGCCTAACAGTGACGTGGGTAGATGGGGATGTGATGAGTAAGAGTGAGGTGGGTTAGTGGCAGTCTGTGACAAGGAAAAATTAAGTGTGGATAGTGAGGACTGTGATGAGGAAGACTGAGGTGGGGGTAGCAGGGACAGTAATAAGGAAGGGTGTCATGTGCGTAGTTAGAGACTTGAATAGGAAAAGTGAGGTATGGTTGTGGGGGATTGTGATGTTGAAGATTGATATGGTGGTAGTGGGGGACTGTGACAAGGAAAGGTGAAGTGGGTGTAGGGGGGAAGTAATGAGAGAGTGTGTTGGGTATTGGGGAAGAGTGAGGTTTTGGTAGTGGGGGACTGTGATGAGGAAGAGGGAGGTGGGGTAGCAGGGAATTTTGATGAGGAAGACTAAGGTGAGAGGGCACTGTGAGGAGGAAGAGTGACGTAGTGGTAGTGGGGGACTGCGACAAAAAAGAGTGAAGTGCTGGTAGGAGGGGACTGTGTCCAGGAAGAGTGAGGTGGGGAAGCCAGGGACTGGGAAGAGGAAGAGTGACATGTGGGTAGAGGGGGCTGTGGTGAGTTAGAGTGAGGTGGGGAAGATGGGTAGTGTGATGAGGAAGAGTGAGTTGTCGATAGTGGAGGACTGTGATGAGGAAGACTGGGGTAGGGATAGCAGGGACAGTGATGAGTATGAGTGACATGTGGGTAGGTGGAGACTGGAACAGGAAGAGTGAGGTGAGGGTAGTGGGGGACTGTGATGAGGAAGAGTGTTATGTTATGTTAAAGGTTGTTATACCATGCACTGTCACCTGCATGGTCCGTTGGTTGTCCCATGTGATGGTAGTGGGGGACTCTTACAAGGAAGAATGAAGTGGGAACAGTGGGGGCTGTGATGCGGGAGTGAGCACGGTAGTGGGGGGCTGTGTTGAGCAAGAGTGAGATGGTGGCAGTGGGTGATTTTGATGAGGAAGAGAGAGGTGGGAGTAGTAGGGGCCTGTGTTGAGGAAGAGTGAATCAGGATAGCAGGGTAGTGGGGAACTGTGATGAGAAAGAGTGATGTAGCAGTAGTGGGGGACAGTGAGGTGGAAGTGTGAGGTGGTAGTAGTAGGAGACTGTAATAAAGAAGAGTGAGTTGGGGATACGATTGGACTTTGTCAAGGAAGAGCAATGTGTGGCTAGTGGGGCACTGTGATGAGGAAGATTGAGCTGATTGTAGGGGAGACTGTCACAAGGATTGAGGTGGGGTGGTGGAGGACTGTGATGATGATAGTGAGGTGGGGATAGCATGGAACTGTACAAGGAAGAATGAGGTGGGGTAGCTGTGGATTGTGACAAGAAAGAGTGAGGCGGGGCACCGGTAGTCTGTGACAAGGAAAAGTGATGGGTGTCCAGACATTTGGTCGACCGGAAACTGGTCGAAAGACATGTGGTCGACGCAAGTTCGTCGAAAATCAAATGGTCGAATTTTTTTTTTAATTATATATTTATTTTTCGGGTTTTCGTTTTTTAGAAAAAAAAGGGGGTTGAGGGGGGACCCCCCCCAAAAAAAAAAAAAGGTGAAAATAAAATTTAAAAAAAATTCGACCATTTGGTTTTCGACCAAATTGGTTCGACCATTTGTATGGTCGACCAATTTTTTTCGACCAAATGTGTGGTAACCAAAGTGATGTGGGGGTAGTGGCAGAATGTGACAACAGAGAGTGATGTGGGGTTACCCGGGGACTGTGATGCGGAAGAGTGTTGGGGCAGCAGGGGTCTATGAAAAGGAAATGAGAGATGGGGTTAGTGGGTGACTGTGACAAGGACGAGAAAGGTGGGGTAGTGGTGGACTGTGACAAGGAAGAGTGAGGTAGGGCTAGTGGGGCACTGTGATGAGGAAGAGTAGAGTGTTGGTAGTGGGGGAGTTGACAAGGAAGAGTGAGTTGGGAATAGTGATGGATTGTGAATAGGAAGAATGAAGAGGAGGTAGTGGGGAACTGTGATGAGGAAGAATGAGGTGGAAGTAGTTGGGCACTGTGAGGAGTAAGAGTGACATGGTGGTAGTGGGGGACTGTGATGAGGAAGAGTGAGGTGGTGCTAGTTCGAGGCTGTGACTAGGAAGAGGTAGGTGGGGACAAGGGAGGACTGTGATGAGGAAGAATGAGGTGAGGTGGTGGGGACTGGTTGAGGACGAGTGACATGTGGGTAGAGGGGGATGTGATGAGTAAGTGTGGAAGGGGTTTGGGGTACTTTGATGAGTAAGAGTAAGGTGAGGGTTTTGAAGGACTGTGATGAGTAAGCGTGAGGTAGGGATAGTAGGACACCATGATGAGGAAGAGTGAGGTGGGGAAGCAGATCTGTGATGAAGTAGAGTGCTATGTGGGTAGTTGGAGCCTGGAACAGGCAGAGGTGGGTGGGCTAGTGGGGTACTGTGATGAGGAACAGAAAGGTGTTGATAGTGGGTGACTGAGACAAGGAATAGTAGGTGGGAGTAATAGGGGACTGTGATGATGGAGAGTGAAGGGGTTGTGGGAGATTGCAAAGAGGAAGTGTGAGTGGCAGTGGGGTACTGTGATGAGGAAGATTGCCATGCTAGTAGCAGGGGACTGTGATGAGGAAGAGTGGGAAGGTGGCAATGTGGGACTGTGATGAGGAAGAGGGAGGTAGTGGTATTGAGTGTACTCTGATGAGGAAGAGTGGGGTTGTGGAAACGGGGGACTGCTTCAAGGAAGCATGAGGCAGAAGTAGTGGAGTAGTGGGGAACTGTGATGAGAAAGAATGATGTTAGAGTGATGGAGGACTATGATGTGGAAGTAAGGTGGTGTTTGCAGGGTGCTAAATTGAGTGAGTAGGCTGGGGATAGTGTGGGACTGTGATGAGGAATAATTAGGTATTACTAGTGGGGCACTGTGATGAGGAAGATTGAGGTGGTGGTAGTGGGGGTATTGTAACGAGGAAGAAGAAGGTGGGGGTTCTGGGGGACTGCAACAACAAAGAGTGAGGTGGGTATTGCATGGTACTGTGACAAGTAAGAGTATGGTGGGGTTGCTGGGGATTGTGAAAAGAATGAGTGAGAGAGGTAGCGGGAGACTGTGACGAGAAATAATGAGGTGTTGCTATTGTGGCACAGGGATGAGGAAGAGTGAGGTAGTGGCAGTGGGGCAATTGTATCGAGGAAGAAGAAGGTGGGGTAGTGGGGGACTGTAACAACAAAGAGCAAGGTGGGTATTGCATGGTACTGTGACAAGGAAGAGTAAGGTTGGGTTGCTGGGGATTGTGATTAGAAAGAGTGAGAGGGGTCGTGGGAGACTGTGACAAGGAAGAGAGATGCAGGGGGGTGGGGGACTGTGACAAGAAAGCATGAGTGGGGGTTAGCAGGAGACTTTGATGAGGAAGAATGAGCTGTGGGTATCAGGAGACTGTGACAAAGAGTGAGGTGGGGGCAGTGGGATATGGTGCAAGCAAGAGTGAGGTGGTAGTTGCAGGAGAGTGTGATGAGGAAGAGTGATGTGGGGTAGCAGTGGACTGTGATGAGGAAAAGTGAGGTGGGTGTAGTGGAGTACTGTAGTAAGGAAGAGGGAAAAGGGGTAGTGGGTGACTGTGACAAGAAAGAGTGAGGTGTGGGTCATGGAGGACTGTGGTAAGGAAGAGTGAGGCAGAGTCATGGGGACTGTGATGAGTAAGAGTGATGTCAGGGAAATAGGGGCCTCTGACAAGGAACAGTGAGGTGGGTAGTGGGGTACTGTGACAAGGAAGAGTGATGCAGGGGTAATGACATAGATTACTGTTGGGTTAGGGGACTAGGAAATGAGATGGGGAATAATGGAAAGACCTTCACTGTGGATGTGCCTCATTGTTAAGTCATCTGAAAAGCTTGTCCAATCAAAGCGAATGCTATTGAAAGCATGCATCCTGCATCGACACCACTCGATCTTCTGTTGCCTTCTTTTTATTTAATGTCATGAAAAAAAGAAAAGCCTTTAAAGAAAATCCAACATCCCCAAACAACAAAAGCCCCCCAATAGCACCGCACTGTTTGTCAAATTTAAAACAAACTACTGGATGGATTTATGCCAAACTAACCACAGATATCCTTAGAGCACTTTGCGCCTGAATTATTTCTTATTTGGCAAAAATCCTTTCAGAAGTTTGACCTGTCCATGCAAGCTCATATTTGACATTTTCCCTATGGGGGGAAACCATTGCAAAACATGAAAAACACACCCTTTTTTTAACCACTTATATCTTTTGTAATGTAACATGGATTTGCGTGAAGGTTTGTGGGGCCCGGCACAGATATCTTGTTTGGATAATTTCGTGCTGATCCCTCCTAATGGCTTAAACATTATTAGACATAGTATTTTTGCATTTCCTATGGATGTTATTTTTCACCTTAATAAGAGGGAGATGAAATTATTGAACACAGAACATTTCAGCCTGTGTTGGAAGTGATACCAACCGTAATTAGGAGTCCTCCCATCGTGCAGCGCATGAGTACATGATAACAAAGATGGATTCACCAATGACATCATAGATGACATCAACAGTGGCAATAATATGGCGTTAAGCACCCCTTCCTAAGGGCTGGAAATAGGTTGTAATGGCCCAGCGACCCGAGTTAAAGGCAAAACGAAGGCATTAAACAACAGGTGCATAACACTGTTAGCACCCGTATGGGCAAGGAGGGGGTTCATTTAAAATATTTTCTTTCTGTTAACGGGTCGCCTCACTGCGTCCCGTTACACAAAACGAAAAGACTCTTCAAAGATGCCCGCCATGGAATGGGAAGGCAGGGCTCATCCTTTTCCATGGTGGCCAAACCAAAGTGTAGCGGAATACATGGCAGCAGCTGTGACAGCAGCACTCGCCACTGTCTCAATTAGGTGAGTGGGGAGAGGGGAATAAAAAAAATGGAACAGAGATTGGTGGTAAGATGGTGGGCAGGTGAACCAGCCATCAGGTGGCTTGAAATGTGGGCTGAGATCGCCAGTTTCAGCCAGCGTTCCTAGCCTCCTGATTGGATGACCCACTGACCCCCCCCCCCACCGGCAGGGTACTAAAATGTGTTTGAGAACTGTTTTGTGGCTTAAAATAAATGAGAGCAGTCAATAGATTCTTGCTCTCCTATGTTAAACTCCAGCGGTGCCCAACATAAAGTTACTACCATAAACAGTTCCATATCAATGGGCCTCATTACGAGTTTGGAGGTAGCCATGCTGCTTTTAGCGGCTTGGCTACCCCCAAACCGGGTACCGGGTTTGGGTACCGAAAATAGGGAATTACCGGGCCATGCCGACATTGGCGGGCCCGGTAATTCCCATTCTCGGGACCGGGACCTGGTACATCCCCATTCCCATTTGAGCCCACATAGGGTTCAATGGGAATGGGGAGGATGCTAACAACGGGCCTGTTAATGACGGGCCCATTGTTAGCATCCTGGTCTGCTTGCGGGTGCCGCTAAGGACGTCTGGTCTGACCAGACGTCCTTAGCAGGACCCGCTAGCAGGCCTCGTAATGAGGCGGCCCGTAATGAACGGTGCCAGTCCCTTACCGGCACCGTTCATTACGCGGCCGCCAGGGTCGTAATGACCCAATGTATTGCTGTAAAAAGTCATGGAAAGATAATTTAAAATAAGAGGAATTTGGCAAGAAAGTCCCAGCATTTTTTTAAGTGATGCATTGACAACTGTAATCCTGAGGTTAGTTATCTTTAGCAGCAGGCATTGCAACGTCACAATCCAACTGAATTAAGTTATTACATATGTAGTAGTGATGTAATTTTCTTATTACATGTGAGTAGTCATGTCAGTAATAGCCTGCAATAAGAAAACTATATACAGGCTTTATATGGAAAAGGAAGTCTTCCGTGTCATAATTATAGTTCAACGTAGTTATGGTGATGCTTAAGATTCAATGGGCCTCATTACGCAGTAGGCGGTAAGTAACGGCCCTTACCGGCATGGAGCAATTAACGTGTCCGTGTAGTAACCAGCCCGCTAATTGCGTGCCGTTACAAGTACGTGGGCACAAGCTTTGTGCCATGCCGGTAAGGACATTACCGCCATGCCGCTAAAGACCCCAAAAGCGCCCTTACCGGCAGCAAAGAAAGTGCTGAAAGCACTACCGCATCCATGGATCTGGCATTAGCGGTCACCATTAAAAGCGGCCACCGTTAATAGCGTTGACCGCTATTAGCGGTGACCGTAAATAAGCAGAACCGGAAGTAGCGTCATCGCACAGGAACGGGAAAGAGCACGACGGCCATCTTTAAAAACACAATCCAATGCCATCCTCAGCCCCCAGGACTCGCATCACCACTACAGCAGCCCCAAATTCTTCCAACACCACATCAGAATGCCCATGGCCCTAAAGCAAGATGCTGCGCGCCAGCGCAAGGAACGTTTCTCAAATGAGGAACTAACTATGCTTGCTGACACACTAGCAGCAAATGGGGAGGTTGTGTTTGCTCAAGACATGCGGCGTCCCGCCCAGATAAAAAAGAAGGATATCTGGGAGGAGGTGGCACGCAGAATCAGTGCAGTGGGCTCCACCTCCCGCATTGTAAAGGACGTGCGCAAGCGCTGGGATGACCTGCGCCTCCGTGTCCAGAGCATACTTGCAGCCAATAGGAGACAGGGCATGGGGACAGGCGGTGGAGGAGGCTCCCCGATCAAGATGACACTCTGGGAGGAGACATGTGCCAGCACCATTGGCATAGAGACAATCGAGGGAGTGGGGGAAATGGAGCGTGGCGTGCCGTCATCGGCAGATGGAGGTGAGTGTCCACACAAAAGCATGATGTTGTCCCCCACTGAAATCAGCCAATGCATGGGGAATCACACACACATGAACACAACCCTGCCCATATGCTGTGCACATCCCCATCACATCCCCTCATACATGTGTCACCCAGACGTATGCCTGTGTGACTGACCTTTATGGCAAGCAAACGGTATGTCACAACTCAAAGTCCAAATGCATATAACTGCAGCGATAACAACATATGCATGATGCACGTTGAACCATCGCCGATGCTGTCCCTCTCTTGGTCCCCCACAGGCTCACAATCTGACAGTGAGGACCATGACTCCGCAGCGCAGGCTCCAACACTGATGAAAAAGGCCAGGGGCATGGAAGAGGCACCAGGCCCAGCACATCAATGGGCACTGGCAAACCTGGACCGTCGCAGAGGCCCAAAGCCACTCATGTCGATACGTCACTAAGGCGTGAAAGGGAGACCGACAATGTAATGGCACCCACACCAGCCAGTCCCACCACACAGGAGCCAGTGGCAGAAGGCTCACTGTCCGCTGCCAACAGCTCGGTTGGAGAAGCAGCTGCCACGGCACCCCAGTCGGATGAAGAAGAACCATGCCATACACCCGTAGGACAGGGCACACCCAGCCCGCAGCTGTCAGCCCACCACAGCCCACACCCCACATCCAATGCCAGTGGCCATGAGCTGTCTGATGGTGGATCATTGGCAGGGAGATGGAGTCCCATGGACGGCTCACAATATGGCGGACACATGCCGCAAGCTGCGGCAAGACCAACCAAAGTCAGGGACAGTGACCAGGGAATCAGCCTCATCCAACAGCGCCAGGAGGAGCTCACTGCAATGGTTGGACAGCACGTGAGCGAGGGTGCCCTAGCGAGGGAGGAGTGTCGGGAATATGCTAACGACATAAAAATCGCTATTGAAACAAGTACAACACGCATTTGCGATGAGTTGGCAGCTGTGAGGCAGGTCCTCAGCAGCATCGCGGATGCAATGGAGAGCCAGCGTCCCTTACAGGGACTGGAGCAACCAAGCACCTCCTCCTCTTCCAGCTCCAGGCAGACCAGCCCCCTGCACAGGTCCATGCGGACCTTGCGTCGGCCAGACTTGCAACCACTCAATGGTGGCAGAGGACGTGGGAAGTAGGGGCAGCCTGTCATTGGTGACTCTTGCACACTAATGCTGCACTGACGTGCACGCCATGTTTGGGGGAGTTGTGGGGGGAGGTGGGAGAGGGTATTTGGGGGAGTTGTGGGAGGTGGGAGAGGGTGTTTGGGGGAGTTGTGGGGGGAGGTGGAAGAGGATGTTTGGGGGACTTGTGGGGGGAGGTGGGAGAGGGTGTTTGGTGTGGAGGGTTCATGCACTTCCTAATCACTTAATGGTTAATACACCCATTGTGTTAAGTACAATCACATGACTGGACATTGATTATTGTGTATGTGTGCTTTATTGGTGAACAGTGCACAGTGTTCATGTCCCCCCAACACCCAGTGCCCTGAGTCCCACATACATTGCACCCTCTTCATCCATGTGTATTAGAAATATTGGTCTATCAGATGCTGGCGCACAGCACGTCCCTCCTGTGCATCGCCACCTGGCTGACGTGCAGCCCCATCTCCTCCCTCCTTATCCCCCTCGTCAGGCGGTTGCATTTCAACATTAGGGGGCAGAGGCACGTTCCGTCTGATGCATATATTGTGCAGCATGACACATGCCATGATGATCTTGGAGACCTTCTCATGCCCGTACAGGAGTGCCCCACCCGACCTGCTGAGGCAGCGAAACCGTGCCTTCAAAAGGCCAAATGCCTGCTCGATCACCACACGGGTACGGGTATGTGCACGATTGTAGTCCTCTTCGTGCCTGTTCTGCGGTTTCCGGACAGGGGTAAGGAGCCACCTCTTCAAGGGATAGCCAGGATCACCTGCATGGGTGCAACAATGGTTATGTGTAAGTGATTTCATCGAATGGAACCTGTACACAAAAGCATGCATTGATTTCCCGTGCTCAACCACATATACATGCATGAATTGAGCTAATCAAAGTAACTGCAATGTGTGAAGTCACATGATCGACAAGTGTACGTAGCATCGTCTAGTGGATGCAGGGGTGTCCTATTCCTTGTGAGTGTTCATGCACTGTGGTTGCCCACGGCAGTTGTTGCCATGATCTAGGTGATGTGTAGTTAATCGTATGCTTTGATCCTGTCACCGTTGAAGCCAGACTCTTGATGATCTGCCATTCCACGCTTGATGTCCCCATGCTGGCATGCTGCACTTCTGTGGTAGTGTACGAGTGAAATTCTGTATATTGGCTTAATGTGATTCCTTTGTACGCACTAATGGACGCATGTCCTTTGTGATGCTGTTCATCGGTCATTTGCATTGACCATGCTAACAGGATGTCGCTGCATTGTGTTGCAGGGGCTATGGTCTGATTATGTGCAGTGTACATGTGGATGGCTATGGAATGGTTGCAGTACTGGCTTGCTGTCATTGTTGTGCAACTTATGTCTTGCATTTTGGTGTCAGGTGTCAGGTCCAGTCTGGCCTGCTTTAGGGCACAGTGCATTGGAGTATGGGCATTGTTCACTCTCTCACCTAATCGCAGCCAGGTGAAGTATGCATCCCCCCCATCTCAGCCAGGTAAAGTATGCATCTCTCCCCCCACATCTCAGCCAGGTGAAGTATGCATCTCCCCCCCATCTCAGCCAGGTGAAGTATGCATCTCTCCCCCCACCCCATCTCAGCCAGGTGAAATATGCATCCCCCCCCAATCATCTCCCCACATCACACTGCCATGTGCTTGCCATGCAACTCACCGAGTAGCCAGGAATGTTGTCCATCATGTCACTCCATGTAGCGTGGTATCGTAGAGTTCCGGAGAAACGTGGAATCATGGGTTGATCTGGGAAATCGGGCACAACAATGCGTGATGATCTTATTTGAGTCACATACCATTTGCATGTTGATAGAGTGGTATAGCTTGCGGTTGCGGTACACTGCCTCCATGGCATGTGGGACCACCAATTCCACATGGGTGCAGTCGAGGGCACCGATGCAACTTGGGATTCCTGCCAGTGAACGGAAGCCAACTTTGGTGTTGGAGATCTCCTGGGCAGTCCGTGGTAGTGATATGTGGTCGCTTGTGTGCTTCTGGAGGGCATCAAGCACTTGGTTCAGCGTGCGTGAGATTAATGGTTGTGATATGCCATGCATCTGCCCTACCGTGTGCTGGTAGGTGCCTGGGGCCAGGAAGTGGAGCACAGACACCACCTTAAGTAGAGGGGGGACGGCGGTACGTATGTCTATGAGGCTGACAATGTCGTTGTGTATCATATCCACAATGGTGGTGATGTTGTCCCGGTCTAGACGGTACAGGGTGCAGATCTGGTCAGGGGTTAGGTTGAATGGACTGGCTCTGATTCGAGGGATTGTGGGCTGCCTCAGTGGTACGACTGCCTGCACTGATGGGGCATGCTGTGCCTGTCTCACCCTCCTTCTCCTCCTGTGTCTACTCTGTGCTGTCTGTTGTTGTTGTTGTTGCTGGTGTAGCAATGCAAGCATGTCCTCCAGCCCCAGTAATGCTACTAGTATTGGCATTTTGGTGTGTGAATGGGGATGGGAAGAGGTGTGGTGTGCTCATTTTCTGCTGGCCCAGTGTACATTGCCTCCACCTGTGCTGATTGTGTGCACCTGTGGCAGTTGAGAGCGCTGCACATGGCGATTTACGGGTGGTTCGTGATCCCGGTATTTCCGCCATGCCGGTATCCACTTTCAGCGCCTTCTTCAAGCCGCTTTTTGCATGTCCGCCTGACTTGTGATGTTCTCATGTTTACGCCATGCCGATATTGCCGGCATGTAGGGTCGCGTGCCCGTGCCCATGCCGCTATTAGAGGCACTGTTATTTACTGTGCCGCTAATAGCGGGTTGGTGGGTCGTAATAGCCTGGTGCGGTTAACGATGCCAGTAATCCTTTACTGGCATCGTTTTTCCCTTACCTCCTACCTCGTAATGAAGCCCATTTTATTGCTAATAACTGATGACTACTTTGGCGTAACTTTATGACATTTCCCAATGATTTCTAGTGACTCCGGCCTCTGAAAATTGGAAAAATAATGAAATTGTTTAAAAGTAAGAACCCATTATAGAAAGGATCTTTTTTTCACCTTTTTAATTTAATTTTCAAAGGGTATTCATTGAACTGGTGCATGGCAAAAACCCATAGATGAATTTGCTCCAAATTCTAAATAAATTGGGCAAAGAGATGTGCGGATGTGCTTTTAGGTAGCTTGTTTTAAATATGTCCATTCATTGTATTTAAATTTGTAAAAGAAGGGGCTGTCTCAGCACCAAAGACTTTCATATTTCTCCTATGATGCATTGCAGCAAGTAAAGCTTTTCAAAATTGAAAAACTGGCATTTTTGTGGTATGATACACACCATTCCCATGAGAATTTCTGAGAGAATGGAAAAAGAAAAGCGCTTCAAATGTTATTTGGAAGGGGGAGGGGATTTTTTCTTTTAGGGTGCATGGGTGGAAGATGAAAGAGGAACACTTGGTGAGTTTGAGAATTTGGAGAGGGCGGCTAGTCAAGATGATTTCAAGATTATTGTTCTTTGTCTTTTTGCAAGAAAAGTACCATTCCAATGGTCCTATCATGAGAAGCTATTAGGTGCTTGCAAGAATTTGAACTGCATCACAAAAATGTCCAGAAGATGATAATTGGAAGAAGGATGGGGTCAATTTGACTCCATCGTAGATGTGCAAAAACAAAAAAGTGGATTGTGCAGAGAGGAGCTTAATGGCTTTTCCTGTTTCTGCACTCCTGTGTGCAATTCGGTTCTTATGAGATCTAATTGCAGATAAAGCCTGCAAGAAAAATTTTAAAAAATAAGAATTGTTGCATGGTTATTTACTACCAGGTGAATTGGTACAAAGAGCACACAATGGCCAGTGAGATAAGGGTATTTACTACTACAGATGGGGTAAGAGTCTAGCATGAGGAAGTCCTTGAAATTCTGTGAAAAATGTTTAGTTAAGACACAGTTAAGGTGGAAAAATTTAACAAAACAAAACCCATGTGATCAGCAGGAGTTGCAAGTGACATCATACTTAACTCAGACTTTTAAGGAACCTTTCATAGTAGTATGTTTATGCTGGGCACTGCTGTAGTTTAACATAGGAGAAAAAGAATGTAGCTGCATGTTGTCATATATGATAAACCATAAAACAGTTCTTAAATGCATTTTTTAAACTACTTAAACAATTATTCTGCAACACATTACAAGCCGAACATTAGTGTGTCTGTTTTATTCCAATGCTTCACCGATTATATGGATCAGCAACTGGAAGATCTCTTACATTAGATTAATAAAGAGGCCAGGTATTAAATGGGATGAAACTGTGTGGACATGTATTATTAGGAATACCATAAATACCTTTTTATGGCACATAAAAAGAATATTTCAGGTCACCTTTATTTGCTCTTCATTGGCTTTCAATAACATTTTATAAATACAGGATGTACATTATAGGGCAGTGATAGCCACCCTATATTTAAGGTGAGTCGGAGACACAAAGGAATAACAACTTTTGATTCGAGTTACGGATTTGGCTGAAATTTCGAATGTTCGTTTGTTTCTTTCTTTATTTTATTTATATAGCGCGCCTGACCCTGAGGTATCTGGGCACTTTAAGTGAGGATGAGGTTACATGATACAATAATACGGTGGTTACATAGTACAGTTATAAAGGTAGAGAAGAGATAAGTAGTCCAGTGGCATGATTGCAATGGTTACATAATACAGTTATAGAAGGCAGAGTACAGATGATGAGTACAGTAACATATTACAGGGTCTTGTCAGGTGTGAAATCAGTAGGGTTAGTTGTTATTCAGTAACCATGCGATGACGTGATTTCTGAATTTTTCAAAAGTTTGAATGGTTTTGATGTGCTGAAGAGCATTCCATAATTGGGCGGCTAGAACAGGGAAACTAGTCCTGCCTGCTCTTTTTCGGTTGTACCTGGGCACTACCAGGCAGGATGTGTTAGTAGATCTTGTGTTTCTGGTCGACACTATCATATTGAATTTGTCTGATAGATGTGGTGGGGCTAGGTGGTTCAACGCTTTGAAGGTAAGGCAGATGGTTTTTAGTTCAATATTTTCTTTTATAGAGTGCCATTTGTAGAGGTTTCTGGTTGCTGAAATGTGCTCTCTACTGGGTATATTAAGTGCAGCTCTAAGCGCATCATTTTGTAGAACCCGGAGCTTGTTAATTATGGATTTGTTGGCACCTAGGTAGAGGCCTTTGCAATAGTCCAGTTTGGACTGTATAAGTGCACTTGCCAGTATGATGCAACTGTTAGGGGACAGTAGGTGTTTACAAGCCCTGATTAGTTTGCCTGTGTAGGCAGTGGCTGAGGCAGTCATGTTAACCTGTTTGGTAAGTTTAGTGTTGACATTGATGTAGAAACCCAGGGTTTTTACATCTTTGGCAATGGGTATGTTGTTTCCATCAATGAGGATACTTTTGTAGTTGGGACTAAGTTTCTGAAGGTTGTTGGGAGAGCCGACTAGCAGCAACTCGGTCTTACCATCAATGAAGGTGTAGACTTCGTTAATCCGACAGACATCGGTGTCGTAGGTGCCTAACAGTGTTAGGAGTGTCATCTGCATAGTTAGTGTAGGTGACACCCAGATGGTCCAATTTGTCGAATAGGGGCTTTGTAAAGATATTATACAAAGTGGGTGAGATGCAGGAGCCTTGTGGGACACTACAGGTGATGGGGATCGGATCAGCTGCAGCTGTGGATGAGAAGACCCGCATAGTTCTATTTTCAAGGAAAGATTGGATCCACGTGACGGCTGAGTTGGAGAAGTGTGCTGCCAGTGACAGGAGGTCGCATAAGATTTTATGGTCAACCAGGTCAAAGGCATCCGATAAGTCTAAGAGCAGTAGGATGACAACTCTACCTTTGTCTTTTATTTCATCGATCTGGCTTTTAAGGTCAACAAGGGCTGTTTCCATTCTGTGAAGGGGTCTAAACCCAGATTGACCGGTTGCTAGTAGTTGATTATTCTCAAGATAGTTTTGATCTTGCAAGTATGAACTCTTTCTAAGATTTTCAGTAAGAAGCGGACGGTAGTGATTGGTTTATAGTTTGTGGGTATAGATGGATCCAATGTTTGCTTCTTGAGTAATGGGAGAATCCAATATCGTTTCAGGTTGCTTGGGACAGAGTTGCTAGCGAAGGAAGCATTTATTAGTTTGGTAATAAAAGGAGATACGTTTCTAGCTGCATCTTTTATGATCTGAGCTGGGCAGCTGTCACCTTTACAGTTAGAAGGTTTTAGTGATGCTATGATTTTTTTGTACCTCAGGTACGGACACGATTTTTGAATTTGAACCCTGAATTGAAGTATGTGGATGAGGGCGGAATTGGGCCGGTAGGATAGTCAGAAGTGATTTGGAGAAACTTATCAGCAATATTGACTTGGATGCCTTTGATTTTGTTGGAGAGCGCATGTTGGATGCTAGTGCACCAAGCTTTGTCCTTGGTACAGGTGTCGGTAGATTAGGGTTTTCCAGTTCTTTTAAGATGTTAAATAATTCTTTAGAACTGGAGCCTGCCTGGTTAATTCTAACATTGAAAGTTTATATTTTGGTGCGTAGTATCTCACTTTTATATGTGGCGGTGATATTGGTCAAGTTACTTTTGTTTTCAGTAGAAGGGGTTGTTTTCCAGAGTGTCTCAAGTTTTCTTTTTTTGTGTGTGCTTAATACATAGTTCAGGGGTGAACCTGTAGTTCATGTGTGCTCTAGGTTTGCCTTTCCGCAGTTTGAGCGTGGCAATAGTGTTTATTGCTTTGGTCATAGAGTTATTATAAGTATCAACCAACAGATTCAGGTCATTTGTGGCAGGTATGGCATTAAGTATAGGGGTTACCAGAGGTATTATAGCCTGGCTGTGATGTTGCGTTTGTTCCTAGCTAGACAGAAAGGTGCAGTAGCGGATGTTTTATGCACTAGGTTGTTGACATTAATTTCTAGGGATAGGAGGTGATGATCCAAACGAGTGGTGAAGTGTCTTTAAGAGTGATGTTACAGTTAAGGTCTGCTACCCAGTCAAGTGTCCTACCTTTCACATGAGTGGGTTGGGTACTTATTTGTATGAAGCCATGTTCTGATTGGCTAAGGAGGGAGCTGGAAGGTCATTGGGGTCGTTGTAGCCTAGGTTGAAGTCACCTAGGATAATGTTTTACCCCCTGAGTTTAATGTTCTCAGCTACTAGTGACATAATATCTTCTTCGAACGATCCGGGAGGACCTGGAGGCCTATATATCAGGAGGATAGTGGTAGTATTTTTAGGCGACGTTTGGAGCTTGACTGAGAGGAGTTCACAGGATGTCAGAGGAGAAGAGGTGGCCAATCTCATCTCTAGAGTAGATTTAACGATGATGGCTAATCCTCCACCTCGTGCGTTAGGTCTGTCAGCTCTAAGAATAAAATAGTTATCAGGGATCGCTAGAGTTAAGGACAGACCAGCTGCATCATCCAGCCATGTTTCTGTCACGGCTAGAAAGTAAAAGTTATTGGTTTGAATGACTTCAGCGATTTCAATAGCATGAGCAACGAAGGAGCTGGCATTTAGTTATGCCCCTTTTATAGGTTTTTGGTTACCCTTCTGGATATGACTATAGTTGTTGTTGATTAAGTTCTTTGTCATATCGACACAGGAGTTTTTTCGCATATGATTAGGATGGTTGGAAGTTGTGTGCAGGTTGCTACTGGTCTTAGTATTGATTATAACAGATGTGTTGTCGTTCATAAGAAGTCTGGTACCTATTCTGTTATTTCGCTCTGTGGTGTCTGGGGTGGTGGTCGGGTGTCTATTACAAGTTGGTTGTAGTAGATGGGGAAATGGGCATGCTAAGATTAGGATTGAGTATGGCGTGCCATGACATGCAAGACCTTAGATGGTAATTCCTGGTCATGCCTGAAATGGGATGAGAAAGGTTGTTACCAGTCGTGGCCTGGAATTGATAATGCTCTGTTGTGTATGGCTAGGTGTGTATTTTGGTGACATAAGTGAAGTCATTAAGGCTGGTGATGAGAGAGTGGCTGTTGTCTGGCGGGAATGGTGACATGGAAGGCAAGAATGGCGTAGGGCATGTGATAGGGTAATGCCGGGGGCAGACTGGTTTAGACAGTCCATTTATGTAGGCTACATATTGGTTAACAAGACATGGTATACTATCTTGCAGAATGCAATATGGGAACATGATTAATATAAGGCATATGTGCATAGTGGCAGCAGCAGTGTGTGGTAGGCTATTACAGCAGTATGTGGGAAAGCTAGCCGCAACATGATAGGCTATTCCAGCATTGGAGCTTTTGGATAAAGTACAGCAGAATAGGCTATTCCAACAGTAAGTGGGGAATGTGGCAGCAACACAATATGCTATTAGAACAATGGTAGGCTATTACAGCATGTCACTAGTTTACAAAGGTAGGCTATTTGCATTAGGCAATCTACAGCAGAATAGGCTATACCAATAGAGTGTGAGAACAGTGGTTGAATGGTTATTTTAGCAGTAGGGGAAATGCATTATCAAATAATAGGTCAGAGTCATGCAACATTGGAGCAAGAATGTTCATTGGAGTTTGTAAAAACAACAAGTAGAGTGGGACACAAGCAGGATGAGGTTAGCATGCAAATATTACATGAGGCGTCATTGTACCATAATTTGTACATTGTAGTCCTTGCGAGTAACTACCTCAAGTGCTTCAGAATGTCACTGAATTACGGGTCCATAGAAGATTCGTGTCAGATGCACAGCGGGCGAAGTGTGTGGGGAATTGAAGAAGGAAATTCGACCCTTTGGTTTTAGGTCCTATTGACTCGACCCTATGGCATTCGATCCTTTTGGATTCGAACCTTTGACCGGACACCCCCGCTGCTGGGCTCGTCACAGGCATCAGCTGCAGGTGATCAGACAGGTAATCAGTAATCAGGTCAGGGGAGGTGATCTGGTCCTCTGATGGTAGGGATTAGGTGGGGGCTCCTGCCCTCACCACCTGGATGCTGCAACTGAGGGCTAAAGGGGGCAAACAGGGCCTTAGGTGGCTAGGTGGCCTTCGGTGAGGCCGCCCCTTCTGCCTGCTGGAGGAAATGAGGACAATTTGTTGATGGTTGCTAGGCAACCAGGCTAACGCTAAGCCTTGATGTGGTGCCATGATTAAAAGGCTGCAGGCATCCAACATCCAAAATTGTGCCCTTCTTCCTATTCATTTCCCTATGCACAAAAAAGGTCACTTTTTGCCAAAGCGCACAGCCAAAACTTTTGGATGGATTTGGACCAGGTCCAAAACAACTTGGGCATAAAGCGTTGACTTGCAAGCCATGCATGGTTTGGCGTTAATCCGTGCTGTGGTTATTTTAAAATTTGATGGAGAAAGGGCTGCCTCTTACCCCAAAATTATATTTATATCTCCCATGGTGCATTGCAGGATCATGGTTTTCAGAAATGAAACAACTGCCATCTTGTTTTTCTCTCGATGCAAGAGATATTTTAGGCTATAGCCGAGGTTATGGGGAAATGAAACACAGTAAAAGCTATTTGCAGGTAGGAAAAACATACACATGCCATCAGTGTAGAGGTGGCGGGATTACTAGAATGCACTGGGTGAATTTTGGCAGTTGGAGGTTTACAAGGACCGGGTTTGCTCCACAAACCTTTCTGTAGCCTCGACTATACCCACGAGTAGCCGACATCTGAAAGCAAACTGTGTCACAGAAGCAGCGTATGCTCTGGGGTGGAAGGGAGAGGGCAGGGGAGGTAAGGAGGCCACCTGGGGAGTGAGGGGAGCGGGCAGAGATGAGGGGGGCACATGGTGAGGTGCAGGGTGTGGGGGCAGTAAAGAATTTTCTTTTGCCCATTTTGCCGATATTTGCAGCTATATCCCGGGCTACAGAGGACTACAGATTGCTGAGGGTATGTGTAGTTCAGTAACCGCGGCTATATCATTTGGGGTGTCAGTGTTTTATATTGTTTTAAATACTTTGTCTAGGTACAGTGACATCAGGGGTGAAAAATCACTGGTCATGGCCGAAGGCTGTGGTCAGTGACCTGGTAAGGATTGGAGAGTTTTTTTTCTTTCGGATGTGTGTTTTCAGACTTTTCAGCATGTGAGGCTTTGCAGAACGATAGAAGATAATAGTTTAACAAAATTAATATTAAAAGGAACAATTGTAGTCTAGTTTTAGATGCGCCACACAATGTAAGCTAGGTTGTGTATTCTCACTTATGGTATTATGTTTTGTGGGTGTGCAATGTTTGCCTGTTTAGTTTACTGTTATGTATTTTTTTCATGATTCTTATTTTTCAGTTACTTTACATTAGTACACAAGTAGTGTTCTGTATTCATCATTCAAGTTGGATTGTCGCGGCTTAGCTAAAGGTCAATGAACTGTAGCGCGGGTATAATAAAAAAAAAATAAGTTATTATTTATTGTATTTGTGTATTTATGTATGAGTAGTCCTTAAAACAACTGTTTTGGGGAACACTGAGTGTAGAACTTTAGCACATCAGGAGTACTGTTTTGATGTTATGAAGAAACACTGCATTTCCTTCGTTGGTTAGGTGTACTCTGTCATGCCTATAGAAATTGGCCATGTAGAACTGTATGTTTTTGTTCGCAATCCACAATTGGTTGTGGTCTGTCATGAATGCTGAAACTGCTTTCTAACATTTCTCTGGTGGTCCATCTCCATTTTTGCCTCTGAGTGAGATTGGAAAAGATAAAGATGGTTTGAGGAAATAGTTCCATTAGTTTGCCCATGTCTTGTTTCATCATTAAAGTAAGGGACACCCCTCGTACATTCCCCAAATCATTGGCCCCACAATGAGTTAGTATGATGTCTGGGTGCTCTGTACTTCTCAGACTTAACAATTTTGGAAAAACCTAGAACCATCGCATTCCCCGTAATCCAAATTATTTCTTGGTAAAATCTGTGAAACCTAGGTCATGTTAATATTTAGTTTCCCACAAAAAGACTGCAACCAAAATAGCCAACTGTCTCCAATCAGTCACACAGTTTTCAAACCAGCCATGATATCTGCAGTATTTCTCTTTTTCTAGGAAAATGATTGCTAGTTTAAATTTCTAGTATTTTGTATGAGCAGGGTATGTATGATGTGTGTGTGTTGTACTTTATAATTGGTTTATGGTGCTATGACTCTCCCATTGTAGCTGCAGCTATATTAGAGCAACTGACACATTGGGCCTCATTACGATTTTGGCGGTAGCCATGCCGCTATTGGCGGCATGGCTGCTGCCAAAATCGGGTCTGGGTTCCCAGAATGGGGAATTACCGGGCCATTCCGAGTTCGGAGGGCCCGGTAATTCCTCCCTCCAGGAACCCGTGCCTGGACCTTCCCCATTCCCATTTCATCCCCTAAAGGGCTGAATGGGAATGGGGGAGGGAGCTAACAACGGTCCGATTATGACTGGCCCGTTGTTAGCTCCCTCTTCCCCTCGCGGGACACGCTCTGCATGTAAAACCAGATGTGCAGAGCGGGTCCCGCGAGGGGACCTCATAACATGGCGGAATGGTGTTAACGGGTCTGCATCCTTTTGCGGCACCCGTCAACCCATTCCACCACTCTCATAATGAGGCCCATTGTGTGTTTGTGGACATATGGTAGCCGCAACTACCTTGCATTTTAGGTGGGGTGGCATCTTATATGCATTGGGTGTTTTGGGAGATTTTAAGACACTAAGGGAGTGGAAGAGGACTATGAGGAGTGGACGGGGGTTGGTAGGTATGTTGGGGATAGAGTTTGAAGTTTGTTGCAGTGGAAATGCAATTCTGAATGCAAAGTTTTTGCAAATAGTCGCGGCTACCAGCGGGCGTGTAGGAGAGGCGCTAGAATAGTCGCATCTATAAAAAGCCTGTGTGTAGGCACGTAAATACAGCCTCATCGATAAATATACATTTTCTGTGCAATAATCATATGCTCATGTGCATGATACAGTACAACATTGTATTTGTTTGTGTTATTGTTTGTACTTAGTTGTTCACTTATTTGATTTGAAGGTTTGAAAGCCAGTTTAGTTTGATTTGTGGCTTGCAGGAAAATTATGCGTCTAGCCGCAGGTACAAATGAGGATCTGTATCCACGTTGAATAGCCGCGGCTATGAAAAATGCTAGGTGGGTTTGTGTCTGTTTCCTTGTTCATTATATGTTGTTGTATCTTCTGCATTTGTGTAGGACTTAGTGATATGTTGTGCTGAAGATGTGTCAGCCATCTTAGTAGTTTTATTGGTATACAGTCCTCTTTTTTGGTGTTTCTTTTGGAAAATATAACAGCCACCATTTTCTGTAGTTGTGTCCTTTTGATTCCTCAATTCTGACTGTTCTCATGGAAGGAGTGTGGCTGATGTGAAAGTAAGTGTTACTCTGTATTTACAGATTTGAAGGTTTATTTGCACAGTTATGTGTGTTAGTTGACCATTGCTATCAGATAGTGTTCATTATTATTTTATTCATTTGCTGCGTTTGAGTGGCAAGTATTTCTTAGTGTATTTTCAAAGTTAGAAAAATGTGGACGTGTAGCTTTTTTATTTTTTATTAAGGCTGATGGTTTCTTTGATTGTATGTACCACTTGTACTTCTAATGTATTTGAGCTATGTATTAGGTGTTTGAAATGTTTTTTGATGTAATTCAATTGGTGGTGTTGTGCAAGTTCATTTTTGTAATGTGCTTATTTTTGTATTTTCGTGGAGCTGCATTGTTATCATCATCCCAGTGGATTTGCACTGGATGTTGTACAGTTATCTCCCATTAAAGGTCAACCTATGTTCAATACATAGTGATACTCTCGGAGATGGGAGCAGTACATCTGTAGACTCTTCATGAAAAGCCTCCTTTGTGACCATTCTAGCATTGGATGATTCTTTAAATGCAGTCGTTCAGGTATTTTAAGACTCTGGCTGTGGGTGGCTGCACGTTCAATGTGTGGTGGTTGACTTTGTACAACCACTGCTCACAGCTCCAGTCATGAGGGAAGTCGGTAAAAGAGGAGTCTGTGCATTTGATACCTCTGTTGTCATTGTTTGATTAGTGGATGGAGGTGCTGCAGGTGGTGCAGATCTCTGTCTATGTAAGGAATAGGACCCATGCATTTTCTTTTATGATAGATTAATCATTAATGATGGTCTAGCCTTTGCGTTGGAACATTGGAAGCTCCATGCATTAGAGTTTTATTGTAAAGGGTGAAGAGTACCTCCTCTACCTCTTTTTATGCACAGTGTTTCTTGACTTTGAAGAAGCGCCAACTGACAATTACAACATGAATGCTGCCAAAAATGAAAAATGAAAAAGTAAAAACAAGTATTTAGACTATATTTGTTTGATGACTCCAAGCTTATTTATCCTACCCTATTTTCTCTTGCTCTCAAAATTTACTTATCCCACCGTATTTTCTCTTGTTCTCCAAGTTTTCTTAACCTTCTCATAATTTGTTCTGCATGCTACCAGTGTAATGTCCTTTGTTTACTTTCACCCAGTTAATAAATCCCTGTTTGTTTTTTGTAGTGGTGTTTTCCTATATGTCTTTATATTGTATGTTTTTTTTTCAATCCAGGTTGGATTTTCTTTCACAATGACCCAATTATTAGTAGGTGCAAAGAGAACAACAGTGTACACTATGCATTAATGTTGTGGCTGTTATATAGTGCTGATGCACTGCATATAAAATATGAGGGTCATCAAAAATGTGTGTATTAAATTGTGTTTATTAAAGTGTGCGTTTCATTGAACTGATTCTGTTTTCATTTTTTCAGATAGAAGGATATCATATATTTTTTCAAACATTGATTTATAGCCACGGCTAGGATCCAGCCCAATGAGCCATCAGCAGTTTGATATGCGGGTAACTGCAGCAACGACCAGGGGGTGTCCCAGGCACGATTTCGATGGTGCAGAGTGATTGGATATTTTGGTAGCCACGGCTAAAGGTATATATTTATTTTGATAAAATGTTCAATATTTTTAAAATATGGATTGAGTGTAGTGTTTGCATACAGCTAGTGTAACATTTGAAATACGTTTTAATCAATAATACTACATATAGGTGTACATATTTGAAAGGAGTAAATACACATTGAAACAAAGTTTGTTGAAAACACGTTTGTTTGGGAGGGAATGTGGTTATGGGTTTTCTTTCAGTTTTAGTTGTAATATATGATATAAAATGTTCTGTAGCCACATATCCTGCATTTTTACTCTCCATGATTACTTTTAAATGTTCAATGTCCCTTTTCAATGCTTCCATGTCTTTTTGTATATTCATCATTATTTATTTTAATTCTATCAAGGAATCCATAATCGGGTTGGCGGTTCCTTGTTGTGGTGCTTCCTTTGTGAATCTTCTAGACACTTGTATCACTTCATCTGTTTGAAAATATTTGAAATATTTTCAAACAATTGAAGATATAATACACTTTCAAAATATGTTGGTTGGTTGTATACACACGTGATAGTTTGACAATAAGTAGATACATTATATGTGTTTGCTGACTGATATGTGTTAATTTATATGTAATTGTTAGTCACATTTTACATGAATATATAGAATGTACTTACAAAATCTTGACTGTGGTGTATCTTCTTCTGGAGCTTTGTTTTGCGTGTCTTCTTTTCTAATTTCTTCTTCTGTAGGGTAATTCTCCTCCAGCCATTTCATGCATTGTTCCATTATTGTGGTGGTACAGAGAAATACTTCTTGTCTGTTCAGAGTTAGCATTTAGAATGGAGGAAGATTAATGAGGGGAGAAGGTGGAATGGTTGCGTTTGCTTTATGATTGGTTGTTCATTGTTTGTGTGGTGGGTGGCTGCCAATAGGATTTAGAGCACCTCAGATGCTGTTGAATTGTACAGAGCCTTTGAGAGAATGTATTCTTTTGAGTGATGTTTATATATGACAATAAAATTGTAGATAGGTGAGGTGCACTTTTTAGGGTATGTTTATCGTTATATTTGATATTTGAAACAGGGAGCCAATTCCAGAAGGAGAAGAATGTCTTTGTTCAGAAGGTTGTGGAGAATTGTTGGAGAATGGGGTTAATAGTAATGTGGAGGACATAGTGATGATTTCTCAAAGCAGTGGCACACAAGGTTTTTTTGTTTTTATAATATTATATTAGATGGAGCGTTTGAAATGAGAGAGAAGTATATACTGCGGTTTTTGAGAAATATTTTTGACAGGGAGCATAGGTTTTTTTTTTCTCTTTGGAAAAAGAAAATTAGTTCATCATCTAAAGAAACAGCACAGATAAGTGTTTCAAAATGATTTCAATCATCATGGAGGTGAAGAGTATTTCTCTGATTTAAATTTCTGGTAATGTGTTGGTAGACAAATCCAAAAGCTCTTTTAAGAACCCCTCAGAGAACCTTTTAAATATATTGGAAAGAAAAATGCATTTGTTGTCCTTTTTTAAAATAGTCACGACTACGGTAACAGCCAATTAAACAGGTGTATTGCCACTATGGGTACCGACCACACGACAGGCTATAGCCATGGGTATGAGTAGGCAAATGGCACATTGTGTGTTTTTTGGCGTGAAGCCGGGGCTATAACTGTTGCGTCTTAGCCGCAGGTATGAGTGTACCAATTGCATGTTGTGGTCTTTGATAGCCCTGGGTGGGAGCGGACAAATGGCATGTTGTGTATTTTTGGCGGGAGCCGTCGTGGCTATTGCGTCGCTGTAGCCACGACTACAGCTGGTTGTATTTTGGTGCAGTGATCATATTATATTATGGATGTTATAGCTCAGATTTGTACATGTGTTTCTATTTGGATGTTGTCACTTGATGGCTAATGTGAATTGGTTTTGAAATGATTCTAATATGTGTTTTTGAGCGTGTTAGAAAAATGTTACTGTAGCCACGACTATGGGTGGGTTTTCATCATGTAACCGGGGTTATAGCAGCGGGTATGTTATTGGGAAAAATTAGGAAGGAAATAAAAGTTTTTTTATGTAGTCTGTAAATATTGTGTAAAGTATTCTTTGAAGGATTGTGTTGGGGTTTATTAATTGATATAGCTTGTAATAGAAATGATTTTGCCATATTACTTGTTTGCTTTGTACAGTCTTTTTGTGCTATTGAATTGTGAAAGCTATGAAAGTTACATTTGTGTGAACTGTTGACAGTATGATCTCAGAACTCAGAGTGTGCACATGTTCTGAGTTTGGTTCTGGTGAAGATCTATTCATTATTTGTAGCAGCTGAAGGTGAGTCATAGTGTGTTTTTATATACTTTATGTAAAGTTTGAATTACTGTATTTGTAAGATAACTGAAGTATGTTTAGGTGTCTCATTTGGTCAAGTTTGTAAGTATTGTTTGCAAAATAGGGTTGTCTAAATGTTACCTCAGTGCTTTAAGGAGAGTGAAGCAGTATGACATGGTATGCTATGTTTCTGTTTGCCAGAAAAAATATTTGCAAATAAAGGTTGTTTCATAGTGACATTGGTAAATGTGATATGAATGAGGGTGCATATGAAATCCTAGTGTGAACCAAGCAGTATAACTCTACTCCACTTGTTTGTGACCCTATAATGCTGATTAGGTTTATCATTGAAAAATGTATGGTTTCAAGTGCAGATCTATTAGAAGTTGGCAAAGTTAATGGCCAGTTGCATCTGTTTCCTGTCAGAGCACATGGCAGTCATGCCTACCTTTTTGTTGGTGAAGGTTTTTTTGGTGGTTTAATGTTTTATATTTGGCATTGCAGATAGACCAAATGGTTAATTTTCGACCATCTGTTGCGTCAGGTTATCTACATCCTGTATTTCTAAATCCTCGTTTTTTTCTGGATGCAGTGTGGATATTGAATTTTTATGGTATGTAGGAACTGGGTAATGTGGTGTATAAGATATCAAATTAATGGGGTTGCATAATGGGTTAGGGGAAACAGTATTATTGATGAGGTTTGTTAAGAAAGTTTTCTGGGGCTGGTCTAGGGCATTTGGTCATTGAACATTTAGTACAGTGGGGATGGACAGTGAAGGGAGGACATATATGTTGATATCTTTTTGTTGATTAGCACTAGTAGATATTAGTTTTTAGGGAAAGGCAAGATAGTGCATCATGCTACTATGTTATTATGCTGAGATGGGTTGAATCAGGTGACGTATGCTTTTTGTTGTGGATGGCTAAGGAGGAGTAATTAAATTGGTGCTAGGAGAAGCAAAAGTGTAGTAGGGCCTAATATGTTGTACACACAAAAACTTCTTTATACTGTATTTGTTAATGTGGAACTTGGGTGCGTACGATAGGCATATAGGTTTTAACCATACATGTTATCCTAAAGAGTTCTCGTTTAATGTACACTTGCTAATCCCAGGCATCTAATCAGACTATCCCGAGAAATGGATGCCTTTCCTTGGCTGTTAATATTGATGGACTCAACTGCATTGGTGGCTGCCCTCTGAGGTGTCTACTTGAGCATATTTGGTGTTTTTGCTTCTGGTATGAACATTACTTGAAGCAATGATACATTACTGGTTTTCTGAAATGCAATTTTGTTGTGATTGTTGTGTTTAAACATGCAGTAATTGCTATTACTGCATGTGTGGCGGCAAAGGTGTAATCGTCCAGTACAACTCATATGGTATTAGTATTTACCGGATTGATTATCTGCAGCCATGTTATCACTGGCATGTTTGAGTAAAGTACTGAGTACATTGTTTTCACCTCTCTTCATGAACAGGTGACACAATTCCTGAGAATAATACCGGTGTACTTGAAAGAGGATAAGCCGTTAATAGTGTACTTGCACTACCCCGAGACGTGCTGCCCTGCCTGCAATAACTCACAGCATTTGTGACCTGTTTTCCCCTCCCCTCACCCTTCCACTTCTTCCCTCCTTTTCTGTTTGTACTTTTCATTCTTGCACTTGTATGATATGAATGACATAAAACCTAGTAAGATCGTGTGTCTTGTTTTCCCTCCCTTGTCTTGTGCCTAGAAATACTTGTGTACAGGTGCGTTATAAATGATTTATGATATCACATTATTTGGGATGCTCTCAGGGATATATTTGATAATTGTGGGTTATATGATAATTGACTGTCACAGGCAGTGGTATTTGAGCCCTTTACCTTAAGTGGCACTTAGTGTTGAAGTTCTGAGTCACTTGCTTGTCACTCTCTATGTTTCAGTTAGCAACGAGAAATGCTAGTTGTCCCGTGTGTGGCCATGAATGCAACCAAGATACTGTTTTATAGCACCATGAAGTGCTGTGTGGACCTAAAGATCCTGGTGAAACAGAGTCTGCAGGTTATGTCTGTTTCACATGTAATCTGTGTATTTAGGGTTTGGTATATCAAACATGTGTGCAGTTTCAGGAAAACATTGGTGTTTGTGAAATGGTCAATGATGTAAAATCATCTTTTCATATTATCTGTTGCCCCTAGGATTTTCAGTAGCCATGTGTGTTGTTGCATGGTGTAGGGGAGCTATTACCACCTTTGTCAGTATGTGTGGAAATGTTGGTTGTATCAGGTCATGAACCATGCCAACAGTGTATTGGGAGTTTGTTTAAAACAATGGTGTGTAGCTACCAACTTTAAATGGTGTGACATGGTAGTGTGTATATTTCCTTTGCATTCAAGGTTTCTGTCAATGAGTTGGAGTATATAGATGATAGTGAACCGGTCCAGCTAATACGATTTCTTGATTATTTACTCTGTTTGTCCCTATGGGGACAGTTTGACCCTGGAGTTGTGCGTTCTTCTCCTTACTTGCAGGGCCATGTGTTGTATGAATGCTGTTATGCCTTTAATGAGTAGGCACAGCTGCACAAGATACAGGATGCGGGTTCCACCAGGTTGTATGGTACTCTGAGTCTTGTAATGTCCACAGTGGGTGAAGTGGATGTATCTTTCCTTCCTTTCAGAGCATGTAACAGTCATGGCCGCCTTCTTAGTGGTGGAGGTTATTTTGGTTTTGTCAGGTTATCTACTTACTTTATTTTCTAAATCCCGTTTTCTCTGTTATGCAGTGTATTGGGTTTCGACATCCTACACCCTTTTTTTCTGGATGTCGTGTGGGTGTCAATTGCTGAAATGGGTAGAATCAGGAGACGTAGTTAATTGTGCATGTTTATTTATTGAGGATATCTAAGGAGGTGTAATTAAATGGGTACTGGGAGAAGCAACAGTGTGGTAGGATTTAGTTATATGCACAATAATATACTTAATGCTGTGTACTTGGAGTTATCATTTAGCTGTTAAGTAGAGGTTTGTTAGGTGTTTTATGGTGCTACTAGGGGACCCAGCCAATGAAACTGCAGTGATATTGGGGTTGGGTAGTGGAGGCAGGGTGGACATTCTGATATGTTTTGTAGAGTAGTAGTAGTAATTTCATTTTAAAGGTTCCTTTTTTAATTATGGTGGCCCATTGGGAACAGTTCTGTTATGTGTGTGTCATCTGAAAAAGGAAAAAGTGTCTTTTTGATTTAATTCACAGTGGTATATTTTATTTTCTGGTGGGAGGTGAACTCACTTTAGTATGTATCTTGTCAGGAATAAAAACAAGAAAATTATCTGCATGCTGGAAAATTCCCAAGGTACAAATAACTATTATACTTGTGCTGATGGGCAGATACAGGCTTTTCTGTTCTGCAGCTTTGAGTGAGTGTCTTGTTTCGCTTGGCCTTAAAACCCCTGAGTTGGTGGGCCCTTAAAGTGCATCTCCACCTGTTAGCCTGGACTTGAAACTTATATTTTATATTGAAAATATAAAGAAACCAATGTGTGAACTTAATCATTTCAATTATTTTGTATATATACAGCTTTTTTTGTAAGGTGCCATCAGGAAAAGAACAAAAATGAGCTATAAGAAATGCACAGGAAGTAGAGTTAAATAGTATAATTTTTTTTAAAGTAGTGTTTTCAAATCTGTACATACAAATCCTGTAGATAATGCAACTATTTCTAGTGTTGAGCATAGTTTTAGAAATGTTGAAGTTGAAATAAGAGATATGCCAACACAAAGTTTTGCTGGAACTGATAATGTTTTTATTGAAAGTAAAAAAAAGAAAACATGTTTCAAATGTGTCACCAGCTAGTAAAAAATGAAAGATTTTTAGAAATAAAGGTTGTGAATGTGCTATCAATTTGAAACAGAGGAATACGGATATATATAGAAGAATATGACCAAAACTTATAGATAAATTAATCAGGGCGGGATGTCCTTCCACTCTTGTTGATATCATTTACGCTCTCCACTCAAAAACTAAGGTCTACATAAGATTAAATGCTGAGGGCCTCTTATCTTCCCCAATTTGCACACATAGAGGGCTAAAACAGGGGTGTATTCTAGCGTCAGCCTTGTTTAATTTCTTCATTAATGATGTGCGCTGGATCTTTGACAAAATCATAACTGATGCACCCAAATTAAATGGTGTGAAAATTAGTGCCTTGTGGTATGCGGACGATCTTTTCTTAGTACCAAAAACACCTAGTGGCTTACGTAACCTTCTGCCAGCTCTTTGTTATTACTTTAAAGAAAATTAATTGATAGTAAACACTGGTAAAACACAGATTGTCACATTTGTTCCTAAAGGTTTACGCAAGCATTTGCTAGAATGGCAAATTGAGGGCATCCCCATAAAGATGGTTCCAAATTATGTTTATTTGGGTCTTATTTTTGATGGCTGTCCTGCACTAGAATCGCATCTGAAAAAAAATTAAACAGAAGCTAACTATGGCGATTTGTCAAACACGGTTGATTGTTTCAAAATATGGTACATTTTCAATCAAGGCTGCCATTACATATTGGAACCAGAATGTTGTAGCAACTATCCTTTATGGTCTTGAAACGCAAATCATTCCCATAGGTTTTCTTAATTTATTAGAAGCCAAGTTCTGGCGTGCAATTTTACATCTACCACAATGTGTCCCTGGTGCATTGCTGCGCTATGAACTAGGCTTAATTTCATTAATGGCCCTACATAATTGGCGATTATGTGCCTTGTTTCGTAAATGCTTGCTATCCATACGTGATAATTGTACATTATCCTCCATTTCCAGTTATCTACTCAACTCAGCAGAAACATTTCCAAAAAATTGGTCCACAAGTATTTTGAGGATTATGGTGAATGCTGATATATCACTTGATCTTCTTGTGTTCCATCCGGAACAAGCAAAGAAGAAAGTGTATATGATGGACTGGATTGACACTAGAGCTCAATGCTTAACTTACAAAGATTTTGATTCTGCAATATTTGGCCCTAAACGATACAGAGGCATTGCACCCTATCTACGTTTGGCTCCATCTGCTGCTATTAGAACTGCTACCTTACGGTTGCGACTTAACATCTGGCCCACTCGTGAGGTTAAAACAAGAAGGAAGCAAATTTCCTCTGATCTTAATTGGTGCAGGTTTTGTAAAAATGCCGCGATTGTCGAAACTCTGCAACATATAATATAGGACTGCCCGGCCCTCATGAGCTTGAGAAGTGTTCATTTTGTGAATAATTTTGCGTATTTTGACCTGAGAAATAGATGGGCCGCCTTGACAGCTACTGAATGTATGAGCATAAGAATTGCCACTATTAATTTTTTAAAGGCTTTGAATATGGAATGAAATTGGTGCTACACTATTTTAAAATGATGAATTTGTCTGTAGATATTTTATTACATCATGAAAATATTTTATCAATTTTGTCAATTCATGAATTTAACTGAATGATTCTTTTTCTATTGTGAATTTGAAGTATATTTTATTGTTAATGTTTATGAATTTTTCTATGCAAAAATTGAAAAAAGTTGATGTAAATTCAACTATATTCAATAATAAATAAAAAAAAATATAGGAGAATATATCACTTCTGAGTTTTTACCAATCTTTGGAGAAGCGTGAAACCAAAATCTAGATATGTGGTAAAACGTTTTTTTGCAAAAGAAAAAAGTAGAAGTAATCATTAAGAAAGCTTTTGATATGAAAAGAATTTTGTTCATTTTCATATAAAATAAACTTAGGAAATAGCTTAAAGTGACTACACCATTCTATACAAATATACAAACAGTTAATGTGCTTACATGTGACAACTTTTGTGACATCCTGGGTGGAGAGTGGAAAGACACTTCTCATACTGAAAGATTTTTTAATGAGGAGAGTTACACTCAAGGAAAGAATGGAATGTTCCACTAGCCATTGATGAGAGTGGACAGAGCTATAAAGTCCGAAATGGTGTGAATTCTAAAAAAAGAAGAAATCATACAGTGTAATAAAACGGAAATGGAAATTGTAGGTCATTCAGAAATGAAATGAAAGAAGGATTGTCAGGTTTGGACCTGCAATACTTTGTGCAATATTGATACGTTTTCTTGTAAAGTTTAAAAGAGATTTTTGCAAGTATTACACAAAAATAGTAATGTTCAAAGACAAATCAAGATGCTACAAAGAATAGATGACTTTGAAGTCCATGAAAAAACAGGACTTCTGTGTCACTCTCTAGCTCGTCCTGATAACAGTAGATGTAAGAGTCAGTATCATCATATAAGGATGCTGGCTGCACATCATACCAAAATGAGATACCTTCTAGTTAAACTGTATGAGTGCAAAACACCAAGCATGTCTCTTGCAGTTTCAAATCAAATACTTTTTACTGAAACTGTTGAATGTTTAGTTTCTACTGTGCAAATGATAAATATGATGCATTTGGAAGAAAATGTTAATATTCTAAGGGTGAAGCGTGACATTGCAGATTCTTTGTTATAGTAAATGGTGTTGCCACTAAAGATAAGAGGATATGGCAGCAGCTTATCGATATTGGAAAAGTGAAAAATGCATTGTTGTTTCATTGGCGCACAATGATTTATCCAAAGGCAGTCTGACTGTTCCAGACTTGTCTATGCTTGATATTGAGTCAACAAACAAATGCAGTGAAGGTCAATTTCAGTGTGTATCTGTTGCAGAAGGGAATAGATTTTATGAACATTACACTATTCATCCTCTACTATGGGTGACAGTTTAGAATTGTATCAAATGTAAGCAACAAAAGGTGCATCAATAAGTATCTGGGAGAAGGCATTAGGACCCCATTGTTTCATTATGCTTTTTCCAGCTGGTACTGGGGAGAGATTGGATGATCGGAAGGTGCAAATCTCTGCTTCAGGATATTGTTGTACAAGAATGTATTCAGAAGATTCACGATTCCGCACCAATGTTGAATATATATTTTTCACTTATTGTATGAAAGAGGATTTTCAGCATTATGTGATGCTGTTGATCATACACTTCAGAACTAGATTTAAAAATATTTCTGCATGTGAGAGGCTGCAACAGGTGAAAGAAAAAAATGCAGTTTTAGAGGGCAAACTTACGAATATTCTTGCTACAATCAGAGGAACTAAAGAATATTGTTATAGGAGACACTCTGAGGTTAGATGCATGATCAGAAACTTGTGATCTCCAACCTAGTTTGTGACACTACGTTGTGCTGAGTATTGTTGGGATGATCTTCCAGAGTGGATTCAGGAAAGTAAAACAGAGAAAGACAACATAAAACGCATGACACCGGGAGAAATATGTTATATGGACCCTGTAAGTGTATCGCAGTTTGTTAATCACAGATTTTTAGCAATGTTACACATTATATGTAATAAAGAAAATGGTCCACAAGGCCCTTTAGAACATTTCTTTTGGAAGAGTACCAGGCACGTGGGGCTCCATATATACATTGGCTGTTGTGGATTAAAGATGCTTCTTAGTTTGGTAAAGAAAGTTATGGCTGTGTGATGGAGTTCATTCAAAAATATGTCACTTGTTCCATTCCAGCTCAGCACATGAATGCTGATCTATGTAACAAGGTGGAAAGGTTTCAAAGGCATTCATGTGGAAAGTACTTTCAAAGAAAATACAAACCTAATGACAAGTACTACACTCAGTGAAGTTATCGGTTTCCAAGGCAATTCGAGTGAACATTACACTATGGGCTCCTGCCCTCCCTGGATCTGTCGGGTAATGAAGATCTTGTGGTGCGGAGCAGTGCAGTTACATGCTCCTGGTACAGACTGGGCAGGCTTACCCTGATCCAGCGACACACAGGCGGCAAGGTAGCATGCTTCCCCTGAAGCTGCTGTTGAGTGGAGGAGGGAGAGGCTCCTGCCCTCCCTGAATCTGTGTGGCTAGTGGCTGGCAAAGACAGGCACTCGCCTTATGAGGCAGGCCTTTGGAGGAAAGGCCAGCTAACGCCTTCTGGTAGTACCTGCCTACGGAAGAGGAATACTGGAACCAATCGGAGCAAGCCGCTCTTTCAACATGGTTCCTTGGCAACCAAATCAACAAATTAAAGTGGCGGCCATCTTGGAAGCCGTCTTTGTGGATGTACGCAGCGTCCACATTAAGTTTGATTGTGTTGAAGGAACTCATTTGATTTCTTGGAGTTCTGCACGCTTCATGCTTTTAAAGGATACCTTTGTGAAAATAGCACAGTTTCCATTGTGCTTGGTTTATGCAATAATTATTCATAAATCATAAGGGTTGACATTAGAAGCAGCACTTATTGACATTGGTCATACAGTGTTCAAAAAACGAATATCATATGTAGCTTTGTTACGTGTGAAAAATTAAGGTTTATTTTTAATAAACTTTGAAAGTAAAGTGACAGCTGACATTTCTTGCATTTAAGAACATAATAGGTTGCATGTACTGTATGCTCCTCACATGAATCTTACCTGTACCTGTGAAGCAATCATCCAGGAAACGTAAGGAGTCAGTGAAAGCACATTCAAACGAAATCAGTCCTTGTAACAGTGAAAATCAATGGAATTTAATGGAGTTGGAGAGTCGTTCAACTGTAACATTCTATCATTGCAGCGCTAGCAATGAAACATGAGTTGAATGCTATTGTTATGCAGCTTTGTGAATGTTGTTTCAAATGACTCCATTAATGCAATAAATAGCTTCAACAGCAGAGCAGCAGCTATGTGTTGAACTTCAATTTCTTAAAATGTCTGTAGATGAAAATCCACACAGTTTACATTCGGCAATGTCAATCTGAAAGTGTAGTAGCTCTTGCAAGTGGAAATGCATTTTTTTCTGAAAATACACAGGAGGATAGCCAAGAATTTGAAAAATGTATTTGAGATATTAGTGAAAGAAACTGTTACTGTAAATAAGTATGTTGGAATTAGTTAAGAGTGGAAGCATATGTGTCCAAAATGTATTCCAGATCTTTGTGAAAGATTTGTGTATCTGCATGTGCCTGATCAGAAAAGTGTACAATTATAGCTAAAGCATTCCATGACATGCTATGCAGTGACTGTGGTTGTAATTTACAATCAACACTGCACAATCTAGTATTTAATAAGTATGTATTGATAATTTTTCAAACATAAAATGTAGATGGTAGGAACATTATCACGTCAATCATGAATTTTGTAAATAGTCAAGTTTCTGTTAGTAAGTGCAATTATTTTTCATGGGGGCCATCCATTGAATCTGTGCATTTCATGACAGGGGTGCGTACAGAAGTACATTGGCTTGTCCGTAATGACACTATAGTCACACACCAAGCCAGGGTACCAAAGGGGTTAAATAATGCTTACGTAATGTTGTTAGAACCAACGTTTTGAAATATATGTGTAATATTCTTTGTGAATATGCATATGCAAAATCCAAATTTGAAATAGCAAAATAGGCAAATAAGTGGTTTATTTCAAGTAGGACATGGTTTGTTACTAGGATGTTTGTTTACAAATAGTACTAAACAAATGTAGAGGTAATATTCTGAATATTATATCATTTAGAATAATATTGTGAAGATTATATCATTTAGAACAGAAAATAGCATTTTGCTATTTTCTGCTCTGTTTTATTGTGTAAAACAGTGTATATTTTAATATGTACAAGTGTTCCCTATAAGCGCAATGTTACATAATAGTTCCATGTACATTACTTTGGGTGTAAGGGAGTGTAGAAGCTGATGACTGTTTACAATAGCTTGTATATATAAAAACATAAAGTGCAATTGAAATACAAAATTTAAAAAAAAACTTACTGAAAATGTAACTTAGTTAATTGTATAAATATGTGTTATGTGCAGTGTGGAGTTTTTAGAAAAGTCAGACAATCTATTCAGTAATTAATCTGTGCATATTGTTTAATTTTGCATGGTAGATTTAAGATAATTGTGATTAGCTTCTAAAATGTGCAGGTGGCCAGTAAAAGGACGCACGCCAAATTTTGAAGGATGTTATGAAGCTGCAATGTAGATATCATTTTCTATAATGTAGAAGAAATTTGATATAGAAACAAATTGGTATTCCACATTGTGTAGCAGCACAGTGGTAACAGAAGTTCAGGTAATAGTTTATAGTAAATATGATGTTTATGATATGAAATGTCATTATGAACTTCTCATGTGTGTAGGTAGCCAAACAAAGGACACACAAAGAGTTTATAAGAAGTATGGAAATTACATTTGCTATGTTAATAATGTAGTTTTTGATAAGTGTTAATATGTTTCTACATACTTTTTTATTGTCTGCATATTATTTATAATATAGGTATGACTGTAGCCTAAAAATATTAATACTCAAAATAATGGTACAGTGTTGGCATGTCTTCATTTATTTCTTTGTGAAACTGAAGACATAGTTATGTTGTATGTCTCGATTTCCTGGTGAAGGTTGCATAAAGTAATCTGTAAATTAGTCATCATGTAGCATAAACTAATCCTTCTATAGTATTGTAATATCTGTGCATTGTAGTGAAATGCATTCATTGGTGTACAAACTATGGGTGTTGTAGGCATTTCTTTGAATTTGCTGATGCAAAAACTAGTTTGTAATAACTTAAATGTTTAGCATTTTGCCTCTATAGCATGATTAATGAACATACATTTGTAATGGTTGTATACTTTGAATACAATCAATATTATTTTAGTATAATTATGAGAAAAACAAAAAAAATGTATTTCTTTTGTTATGATGAACACCATAGTGGCAATGCAGTGGTGATAGTGCATAGTATAAATCGCCTTTACCATTAATATTAACTACATTTTATTTATGGAAGAAAGACGGAAGGACATAGGTATTTCGTATGATTTTGGATAAATATATATGTGTAATGTATATATACACCTACAAAGAATTGTTTATTTCTTTATAATATTATTTTTAGCCCTGGTTATGGTATCAACCAATCAATAGAGGGATTTGTTTTGCACCGATAAGGTAAGCAACGACTGGGGTGCTTTTACTGTGCCTCTGTTAGTCGTGGCTATAGGCAACAATTGACAATTTTGAGTACAGAAACTACGCACTTGCCTTGGAGGCAACAAGATGCAGAGCAATACAGGTTTGATACCCGGGTCCGCGCTTAGAAACATCTGGGTATTAAGCGAGTTATAAATGACTAATCAATCATAATCATAAAATAAATTACAAAAGATATTGTTATATATTTTAGCAGTCTGTGTTTAATTTTAATTATATTTGTAACATAAAAGGTGGCCCTTTCAAAGGACCATTTTGCAGGATGGAAAGAGGTGGGTGCAATAGGGGAGGAAAATACATAAGGATGAACAATTTTACATAGTGAATAAAAGTAAAATGCAACATATATTTAAACAAAAGATTTTTAGAATAAAAGGAGGAAACAATTGCAACTTAAAACAAAAATACTAAGCATGACAGGTAATCTGATGTTGAGCGATTAAGTTTAGCTATTGCTCAATTGTGGCATCTGCCTTGACTACCCATTCACAACATCCTTTATACAGGACTTGCATCTTGGAAAGGTTGGGTGTAGGCAACAGAGGAGTCAGTGCAGTGGATACCACTGCTGATGGAGACGTTTCATTTGCACTTGGCGTTGTTGATGTACTTGTTGATGTAGGTTCTGAAGGTTGTTCTGATCTTCGTCTATACAAATAATGGGTCCCATGCATTTTTCTTTGTGATGTTCATGAGCTTTACGATATCATCATCGACATCGTCCAACATTTAAAAATACAATTTTTTTTAGGTAACACACATTGCAATTGAATGCACCAATTACAAACCATAACTGACCCTTCATACGATCTCCCGAGTACAACTCTGGATACAGATTGAAAACAGCAGCTGCTCACTAGACAACACATTCTTATTAAATACTAAGTGCATAGCATTTATTTTTCTTTTACCAACTTTCATTACATAAACATGTGTTGTGAAACAGAAGCCCTTTTCTTTCTCACAGAACTTCCTAAGAGATGAAATGAGCGACAATAACATCTTCAATGGTATGCAGTACATATTTTACAGTCAACAAATATTGTACTTTGTACACACCATAATGAAATAATTATTTTCATGTCTCTTACAGTGCATAATGTTCATGATGAGGGCATGCCCCAGGTTCATCATTTTCAATACCCACACTTAGAAACAGAACTCCCATCCCCAAATGTAAATAGTCCAATGAAGAACTTGTCAACAAAATTGGATACAATAACTAATAATGTCAATGTTACCCTGGTTAAAATTTTTCCCTTTCACTGTCCCATTTGCACTGGCACCCCTTGTACCCAGCGGTGTACCCCAGCCGATTCTGAACATTTTCCTCAAAGACGATTTGATGAAACCTCAGTCCCTTACTCCCCTCATGATTATTCTACACAAATGCCTAATTTTAAAATTTTTGTTTCCCATTCTGATACCCCATCCCTTTGTTTAATGAATTAATTCTGTGTACTACAAATGTTTTGTTTATTGTTATATGATTTTTTTTTTTATGAGTCCACGGACACCACAACTGTCTGGGGTTTTTGGACCTAAAATGGAGGTGCACAGGCACAATGTCCGGACATGTCCGTTCTTGTGTGGCACACTTTAATTAGTTTGCACACAGGATGACTACCCGGGTGTGCCCCGGGACAGGCGGATTGTTCGAACATGTTGATGCACTTTTAATTAGTCTGCAGACACTGCGCATGTCCTAAGGACAACCGGCGCATGCACCTTGTTTTTCCCACCTAGAGGATGTCTGGGTGCGGCACTCAGGGCAGCGGATGTCTGGGGACGTCATCATGTGACTGCAACCGGGCAGCATGATGGTATTGTTCATGAACATTGTCCGTGGTCGCGGACAGTTTAAAAGTCCACTTCCAGACAATCTACGGTGTTTCAAGCAGAAACCCTACCCTTGCATAGCTCCTAGAACAATTCTACATTGATCTGGCAACTTTTTACAACTTTTCAAGGTCTGTTTTTGACTCAGTACTCAGCAAACAGTACGACTGTCCGTGGACAGTTCCTCAGAAGGCACCCATCCTCATTCTCAATCTGGCTTTCCAGAAGAGAGAACCTGTTTCACTGCTGGACACATTTCTTTGGCAGACATTTTTCTTGTAGACCATGGCATCTCTCATGGCCATTTCTTCTTCCAAGCCACCCCCACCACCACCACCAACATAATTTGGAGGACCTACAGAGGGGAACAGGCACAGTGATGCAGAAGAGGAGGATCAATAAGAAGAAGGGGATGAAGTGGAGGAAGTTCCTGTCACCAGTACCCAGAGTGAGTGCTGGGTGTGGCAAGTTTGTTGCACTGAGTCCAAAGTTGTACTCAATCATGGGAAACCTGACTTGTATTCTTGCAGTACTACTTCCATGAGTCGCCACACCAAATCGTTCCACCGGAGTGCTCTGAGGAATGTGATACGTTGCTCAGGTAAGAGCAGGTTCAGTTTGTCCACCCCATCATCTTCATCTGCTCCTGTCACCACAGAGAATACTACTTTAGGGTAGAGGATCCCAGCGGCAGCTTCACAGACCATACAGAATGCTGTTGACCCTTACCTTTCGAGGGTCACAGTGCTATGAATGTACCTTGAAGCACTGATCTGTAGGGGGGAGCGGTTTTTGAGTGCTTTTGAGGCTGCGGTCAATGAGTATGAGAAGCACAGCCACCTACCTGATTAAGGCCCTCCCAACATCTTCTTCTCGCCACCTGCCCCTTCGTGCCGTGGTTGGTGCCTCTTCCCTCTCCTACCTTGCCTCCCTTGAAAAAAATGACAAATAAATACAAAAAAAGGTACCTTTAGGAGCCACCTTTCACACTTAAAAAATATAAATGAGAAAAAAGGTCACATGACCCTGTGCAACCTGCATAGTCCACGGACAGCGCACTAGTCGTAGACATCTAAAAATTCAAGGCGTGGGATGATTGATACCATTGCAATAGTTTTGCGCTAAAAATGTGGCTCTTTAAAGAACCGTTATTTGGGGGTTTTGGCTTTCATATTTTTTTTAAAAAAAATGTATTTTACAAACTGATTTCAGAAAACATTTCACTGATTGTCATTATTTCGTTTCACTTTCACAGAAACTGCTTCAAAGAATTTTGAATGTTTTTCACAAAAATCTGATTCCCCACATCAGTTAGATGGACTCCATCTCACCGAAAAATATTGGCCCTATCAAATGTAATGCTCTCATTATGGAACAATGTCATGCCAACATCGCGGAAAAAAGCACACAAAGCTTTATTTACATTGTGCTTCATTTTTTCCATTTGGGGACCAAATGAACTGGAACGTATTCACATCTGTCTCTGGGCAATTCATGAAACGTTATTTTGGAATTAGGCAACATTTCCCAATGTCTCCTTCATTGCAAACTGCAATGAGATTACAGTCACATTCCACAAACTGTTCCCACCACAATGAATGAGAATAATGTCTGGATGCTTGAATTGAACCATATTTGCACAAAATGGGAGTAAGTCCACCAACTTAATGCCGCACATTCCATACCAGAACACTTCCAATTCAGGAAATCCAAGATTTTTGCCTATTCCACCCAGTGGAACTCAGAGTCACCCAAAATCCAAACACTCTGCTTGCTGAAAGACATTGCCATGGCCATTTTTAACCCTCTCACAACTCCTTCTAACAAAACTTCTGCTACCCTCTCTTCCTGTACACCACACCCAGGAAACCTGATTGGCTGATCCTCCGATGTCCATTGACATTCGGCTGTTTGCGGCCTCTGCAGACCCATTTCCGTGCCAGACAATCTCAAAAGACCTGGATGTGGCATGTGACATCCGCTGACAGATTGTCCTATCAAAAGAGGTGGGGAGGGAAATTGAACACAATGTAAGTAATTTAATCTTTAGTGGTGGTTCTGAAAATAACCTTTTTTTCATTTGGGGGTTTGTTAACAAACACTTGTGTTCCCCCTTTTTTTTGCTTTTATGTTTTTTTTTTCCTTACAGGGACCTCTTCAATACATTCCTAAGATTTCAAAGGAAAATTGCATTTCTGACATTGGTGAAGTGAACTCCATCAGGCCAAAAAAAAAACATTCACACCCTGAGAATTAATATTATATTATCAAAATATGACATTCCTGAAACATACAAAAAAAGCAGATACACCTTCATTGACAATCTGCCTTGATTGTTCAATTTGAGGACTGAAAAAGTTTGTTGGACATATCCATGTGCATCTCTGAATTATTTTTTTAAAAATTATATGAGCAGCAGGAAACAGTTGCATTAGGCTTTTAAAATAATCCTTCAGCCAAACTTGCAAAACACTGGATTCACAAACCCCAAACTGTCCCCTCCACTAAGGGCAATCACAATATCTAGATTTTTAAAGTGAGCCATACTCTCCCAGAATGGAAGCAAGCTTGCTCATTTTGCGCCACAAACTGCATGCCAAGAAACCTCCACTTCTGCCAATCCAATTTCCAAGGATGCCATGATTCTCAGCATATACCTTCAATGACTGAATTGAAGAGTCCCCCAGAATCCGCAAAGTATGCCTTCTCAAACACATAGCCCTAGCCATTATCACTGCTCTCACAACTCCTGCAATCAAAACTCCTACTATTCTCTCTACCTGTACACAACACCCAGCAAACCTGATTGACTACTCCTCACAGTCCCCTTTCCATGCTAGGCATCCACAAAAGACCTGGATGTTGCACGCACCTCCCACAGACTGCTGCAGTGTCTGCAGACCCGCTTACAGAGGACAGCCCTTCTACCCTTACCACTTCCATGTTTCCAACACTCCCTCATTGGCTCCTTTCAAAGAGTCACACATCCATGCACCAATCCCATCCACAACCTCTGCACCTAACCCTGTCATCTCACTTCAACACTTCAGATGTACACTTGAGCTCTCAGAATACATATCTCCTGTCAATGAAATAAATCTGCATACAAAAAACTGTCCAAGATTTCGATTTCCCACTAATAAGCTTCTCAATAATCATATTCTCTTTTTTAACCACTCCAGCAAATGCCATGCAGTGCAGCATTTGTCTCAAGCTCACATGAAGCAGCAAACAATTAGAATGCTCTGCTTTTCAAAATGATTATTTGTACAAGTATTTTGATGAAAGTAAAAAAATGCATATGTGTATGTACAGCACTGTGTCACTTATTCCATAAAATAAAGGAAAACCAAATAAAATAGACATATACACCATTTGGAAGTGGCACTTGGTATCACACAGTTTGATATGTTGGAAGCACATGCGTACATCCCAACATCATCCATTCCAATGTATAGGTGCTTCTTAAATCTATCATTTTTCCTTTGCATTGCGTCACTTGCAATTGACTTCAACTAAACTTCCCAATTTGAAACTGTGACATGTATATCAAATAAACAAATGAAATACTGTGCCTTTCAAAAGATTTTTTTGTAAACCTTTCTAAGAAACGTAAAAAATGCATATCTGCATTTCCGGCAGCACTGTGTCACTTTTTCATAAAAGAAAGTAAAAGCAGAAAAAATAAATGTGTACACCATGTGTAATGTGTAATTTGGCACTTAGTGTCTGCTAGTTTAATATATTAACCGTATGCTTCCTAACATAACCCATTCCAATATTCAATTGCTTATGCAGTCCTACTTTTTTCTCTACATTCTGTGACTTTAACTCCAACTTTCACAATGGTAAAAGTGGAACTACAAGTCCCATAATGCAAACTAAAACTCTATGACTACATAAACAACTACAGATTAGAATGCATCATGTTGGCAAGTATGCATATACTTCTAACACATTAAACTTATACACATACACACCAACTGCCATTTAAAAGTGCACTACAACTCTTTTCCATTAACGTTTCCTCGCTTTTACAAAATGTTACAGAGCTTCTGCAAATGCACATACACATTGCTTAAATTTCATGAAAAGGCCCCTGAAAGCAACCATTGTTAACCGTCCACCAATATTATTAACGGTTTCCCCACCACTCCTCCTTCCATTGTAAAGAAGAACCTTGCTTCTTACCAGTACTTCGCCATTATCACTTATGCCCGCTAAGTTTCTTTTACAAGTACAGGAAAGGCACTCATCACTGCAATCAACAACCGGAAAACGAATACCCTTTGCATCCGATAAAGTAAGTACATTAATGTACCAAGTATATGTATGTAATTATAGCAGCATGGTCCAACTATATATATTACCCAGGACTACTCTTTCCAAATCAGCATTTCTTTCACTCTATCCATTATAGCCCACCATTCACACTGCTACTATTCCCACCTACACACCACCATTGTAACACACACTCTCTTTCTCAAAACAGCACAATCACCGTACAGATTCCATCACACCACCAATGCCTTCCTCACTAACCCAATACCAGCACACGTCTGTGCACTTGTATTATCACAACCTTTGCAACCACACCTAATATACCACCTCACAATCAAACAGCACTCTAATATCTCTAGACTCACACACACATGCACCATACATGCATATACATTACACAACTTTCCAATACAACCTTTCTATTTTCCCAACAGACACAACAAAATGCCTACTAAACAACAACTCCAGAAATAATAAAGAAAAAATAGAGCAGATAAGACTAAAATCACGCCACAAAGTCATCCACTTCTAAAACAATTTATAGAAAACATTAAAACAAAAGAGCTAATAACCTCGCTCCAAAAACAAAACCAAACACAACTAAAAAAGGTTACACCCCTCTTGCAAAAACAAAAAGTAAAACATTATTTATAAAGAAAAGCAGATCTACTAATGAACCCAATCCTCTACCTACCATTGTAAACGTAGTCACAGTAAAGCAATCCAAAAAAATTATGTTCCAAAAAATAGTTCACTGTAGAGTTATTCACAATCTTATAAAAACGCCTGAAGTCACTATCTACCCTTAAAAACTACCACAATAGACTAATTCTGCAGGCTCTATTTGACCGTGCTTTTCTACTAAGGAGAACATTGTTTATATTGATTTTAAACAGAATTAAACCACAAACTAAATTAATCAATACATTCCAAAAAGTACCTCTAAACATGCACAGTCTCAATATAGACACCTTTTCAAACTTTTGTGTTGGTAAATGGAATTACACAAGCAGCATAGAACCATATTTCAGTGAAGAAGCTTATAAACGAACAACAAAAAGCAGTTACCATAGACAATAATGGTCAAGGGTATGAAATGGTGGAACAAACCATCATGGAAAAATACACTCTTATAGAATAATAGTCCCCAACAAACTTTGAACCAAATGCTCCTTTCACCCAAACAAACCATCCAGTGTACAAATGGACATACAGCTCAATGTGTAATGTACGCCAACACTTCTTTAAATCTTTACAACAATTCCTCAATAACTATGCGAAACTAAAAGCCAACAGTAAAATTAAACCTTTACAAACCATGGATCCTGTCCAGTGCACAGCCGCACTGGTCTGCAAGGACATTCATGAGCCTGCATTTCTGGACCTGTTTGCAAAAGCATTTTCCACCACTTCAAAATGTAAGCGACCCACCATTCTACTATACAGAATCTTGTGCATCGATATACTATGCAAAAAGTCCAGCTCTAATAACTGCAAAATTTTAATAACATTCTCCTACATGGAACAGCCAAAGAACACCTTGAAGAAATACAACACATCCAACCTAAATACTTTGGAACTGAAGTTGACTTAGAAAATTCCGTACCTTCAGAAAACATTACCGAAAACCTCATAAACACCAACCTCCTAATAAAGACTGTAGGGGAGGGTAGGTCAATAGGACCCCCCCCCTCCCACTGCATGTCCCGCCCTGGTGAAGACTCATGACTCGTCGGCAGCCCACCGGCCCCCGGTCCCAGGCGGCAGGGCGGCTGCAGACCTACACGTGAGGCTGCACCACCACGTTATGTGGCAGAGCCCAGTTGCCATCTTGTATTAAGCCAACCCCATCTTGCTAGAAACGTGCAGATCTAACCCAGGCAGAGCAAACGTGCACACTGAAAGCTGCAGATTGACACCCACTCGACCGTGCTCACAGAGGCCCACACCCCCACTGCATGACAGATCCGCTGAGGACTTGTTCTCACGAGCCACCAGACACGAACAAACAACAAAATAAAACAGTGTAGCTGTTGACCTTCCGCAGTACATCATTGCCCCAGCCATGAACGGGAACATTAGGAAGTAACTGAGACCAGCCCAAAACCTGCAGGCCCTGACCCTGTACCAAGCCCCCAACGTTATACGGCGTGGCGCCTCACACCCATACCTACCCCGAAAACTCTTGCAATGTGTAGAAACCATTTATGTAATGTATGTCCTGTTGACTAATGTTCGCTGCTAATGTGAAGGAGAATGGGTAAAGAGTAAATATGCAACCGATATTGTTTATAATGTAGAGATGTACAAAGACTGGCTAGCTGATAACAATATGTAATAACATGTGTTGCCCTCTTTATACACACACCTGCCTAACACTACCTCGTGTTCGTATGTCAACTATAGATGTGAATTGTTGTGCTAAAGGGTATGATCCCCAGTTAGTATTCCTTCTAATGCAACTGCATACGAGTCCTTTTAGAGACCCCATGTGTTGTTATTCGCCCCTCACCCACGGGACAGTATACCGCCTTGTGCAAGATGCCGCACACAGAGCTGCAAGGCCATTTCCCGCTCCTCCTGCCCAGGCCCTCTAGAGATAGCTGGTGTTCAAACAGCACAGCCTCGCCTCCCCTCCCGCCACAGCCTGACTCCATGAATTACAAGCCACCTGGTCCTAAATCCCACCGTCTCTCAGGCACCAGTCACATGCCCCCCACGGGCCAGTGGTATCTCCATCGACCCCAAGTTAATGACCCTAAAACGGGGGGCGCCCACATGTGTACCAACAGATTGTAATTCCATCCCTCACCTAAACTGCCAAGACAGGGTGGTCAAGCGACCCCTGCCATGCCCCTGACTATGCACATGAGACCAGATTGTTTGAACCTAAGGTGTATCCTGCAAACTGATGTATTGAGACACTTCAGATCGCATATCAATGTTCCTGTCCACTTACTGATCTAAAGTCAGCGCTTACAAGAGTTGCAAACCAACGGAAAGCATAAAGTGTGACGAATGGGTGGGAATGTGTGGCCAAAAGGGCAAATGTTAGTTTAGTTATCAATCATCGTTACAAGGCATGTCCGGCCCGGCACTCCACCCTGATGAGCCCAGCAACCCTTCCACCCCACATGGCGCAGCACCAACGTCCGCCAATCCTGGAGAAGCAACGGTATACAATGTATACCACATAGCCATCACCACCCAATCCCTAAGACTATGTACCCCCTTTAGCTTATGTCATGCGTGACGTAGTTCTGTAATAAGTAGGACTGTCTTTGCCATTGTCAGACAGAGCGCTCTCGGAGTTTGCAGAGTCCTTTGCATGCCCGATATTGATCTATATAAAGCTCTTTTGATCTCACCCGCACTTGGTCCTGGCCTCATTCCCCTTCTGGAGTGTGTCCTTTATTGCCTGTCACTAAAGGCAGTGCGTTTCTGGGGACGCTTACATTCAAGACATACAAAAAAGAAATAGCTATGTTTGAAAACACATCTGCTGAAATACCAGAACAAATATGTTTCTGTTGCCGCAGAACTTTTTATAAAAAGAGCACAAAAATAATAGATCTAGCCTGCAAAATAGAAGACAATGAAGAATCCCAATGGTTCCAATTAGCTTTATATCTAACGGCAGAAGCTAAATACAAAATGCCTAACCCCTGAACAGTGTGCACGTACTGCAGCACAAAGCTTGACTGTAACCAAGTGCCATTATGTACTATCACCAACAGCAATAATAGTCCCACTTCCAAAAGCTCTCCAACAGCTTATCTTGTACGAGTGGATTATAATACAAACAGTGCACCCATTTCAAGCTATAATACGCCTTCAACCAAAATCGTCCACAGTACCTCCATCCGAGCTACTAAAGGTTATATTTGGCAAAGTAGTATATTTACCATTGGATCTAAAAGAAAATGTTCAAACGCTAGCACTGCAATGACCAATAGTTAATGGTGTGCCAACAGAAGACAAAGTAATTTGGTAACAACTAGTCAACTTAAACAAAGTAAGACAGGCCCTACAATATCTAAAATAAAACAATGAGTACTACAAAGATATAAACATAGAGGAAAACCTAAGGAAAACCACCCACTTTATTCAAGAGTCACCAGAAACTGGCCAATTTCAATGTGTAGATCCTGTTACAGCAGCCAATATTTTAGACCAGTATTGCCAGGATCCAAGTTGTGAGGCGCAGGCGTGACATGAACCAACCACCCCCACTGCGGTTTGAGGGCCCTGCAAGTGTTAAACATACGCAGGTCTCCACGACCCCAGCAGGGAAAGAGCGGTAGGGTCTTGTTGGTTGGATTGGTACAGGGTAGTAGGTAAACCAGAAAGAGATTTAGGGAAGCAAGTGGATGAATAGGGGGGATTTGGGAACGTTCCTATCTAGTTTTTGCATACATATTGATCACATTACACACACACATATCTTTCCCCCTTAACCTCCATAGACGTACAAACATAGATTATTACTTAGCTTTTGTATGGTGATCTAGCTCGTCCCTGCTCTTGAGAGTTCTTAGTCCAGGCTGTTCTGTGGTAGCAGTACACCGCTGCAAATAAGCACCACAGTTAGTGCCCCAAAGAAAAGATAACTGCATGTGGTTCACACATGCCTCTACAACGTGTTAGTGCATTAATCACCATGCACAGAGTCTCCTGAGGCTTCTTTCCCTCATGCAGCCACTTGTAGAACAAGTGCAGCGTATCTGCCACCAGAGCGCCTAAGGTCTGCCGCTCAGGCTCTGGCGTGCAGGTCTGCCGCACGTGGCTTTGGTGTGCAGGTCTGACGTATGTGGCTCTGGTGTACAGAGATGCCTAACGTGGCATTGGTGTGTGTGTGAATAGCAGGTAAGTAGTACTATCACAGAGGTTCCTAGGGTAATGATGCACTAGGCTGCTGGTTGGTCAAGTGTTAGGGTGATGGGTAGTGCACGTGGAACTTATCTCTTGGTGAGGCAGGGGCCAGAGAACTGATGGGGCTCGGCCCCCTGTGTGACCTCTTGCTTCCCTCTGATAGCCAGCATGCACTTATCTTTGCGGTGCAAACGGCCAGAGTCTTTCTCCTGGGGTGGGGCCCCTCGCAAGTGCCATCTGAGCATTCTTGGCTTTGTTGTGGGAAACACGTCCTGTTAGTTTGGCGTCCTGAGCACAAGCCCCGTGCTTTTGGTGTGCACACCTGCATGAGAGTCAGCCACACCCAATGAGGCTCCCGTCTGTAGTTTCTGGCCCAAGTTCTGCTGGGAAATGCGGTTTCACTCCACAAGGAAGGTAGCAAAGCCTATGAAGAACTTTTACTGGGTATTTTGAAGGATGAGATTGCTTCTCAGGCAGGCTAGGCTAGTAGTGCCTGCTCTGTGAGTTTGGGTTCCAGAGTTCAAGACCCTGTCTATGACCCTGACAGTACACCCCCCTGTGCGGAAGGGTAGTGGTCCCAGCTTATCAGGAGAATTTGCATGAAATAAGTCTTGGCACAGGCACATTACAGGATGGATCCCATGTACGATCCTCAGGCCCATAACCGACCCAATCAATCAAATATAGTTGCCCATCCCTTTTGCGATGCGCATTGAGGATTGCCTGCACCTCGTACTTGGGATGTCTCTGCACTAAAATAGGTTGAGGCTTTTTTGTCCGAATATTTGGCCAGGCTGGTTTTAACAGGGCAACATGGAAGGTTGGGTGTATTTCCATCTAAGCTGGTAAAGCTAACTGGATCACTTCCGGGTTCACCACTTTAGTCACTGTAAAGGGGCCTAAATAACAGGCTTGTAATTTTCTTGGGCCTTGGATGTGTAGTTTGCGAGTAGAAAACCATACATAAGATGTCTGGGGGCTGCAAGTGTACCATGTTCTGTAGGAATAATTCTGTAACCACCCCAGCAGTCGGGACCTCTGTATTATGGACTTCATTGATTCATGGTGCGTCACCCTTTCTCAATTCTCATGCTGGACTTCCTCTGCATCTTGTACTCATGGTGGCCCTGAACCATGCTGTTTCCATCTTCATCTTGTATCCTGGCTTGCAACATTATGTGTTACTACTGACTTCTGCAATTGTATTCACTATCACCTCTTGCTTCTCCACTCTTTTTGACTGCTTACTCTCTGTTCTCTCATCTCTCCCTTTCTCCCTTTTCCTAGCTGCTCCCATCCTCCCCTTATTTTCTTCTATGCACTTACTCTATCAGAATTGTCCCTGGACCTAGTATGATAGCAACCTTGTCTGTCTCCTTCCCCCTCCCACTACCCTTACTTGTTTTTTCATCCCCCCACCACTCCAGCACTATCTGAAATGTCGTCAGGCCTAGTACGATAGTCGCTTGTTTTGTTCCTCCCCTCCCTTTCTGCACCCCACTCCCTCACCTTTTGTTTTTCTCCGGCTGTACCAGAAATGTCATCAGGCCTAGTACAGTGGTCACCTGTCTGTTTCCCTTCCCTTTCCACTCTCCTCCTCCCTTCCTTATCTCTGTCTTAGCTCTTGCACTGAAATGTCGTCAGGCCGAGTACGATGTTAATTTCACATCCTTACTGTTTTTGGCCTGTAAGAATGTCATTGTATTTTCCCTTGTTCCCTCCTTGCCTTGAAGTGCTTTGAAACACATTGTGTACAGGCGCTATATAAATAAATTATCCTATACAAGGAATAAAATGGCTCATCTTGGGCAAAGAATCCACTACCACCAGTGTTGATGTATGTCTTTGTACCAGTGGTAAATCTATGATTAGGTCCATTGAGACCGTGTGCCAAGGCAATGGAGGGGTAGGCAGTGGTTGCAAAAGCCCTTCAGGTTTTCGGTGAGTAGCTTTATTGCTACTACAGACCTCACAATCCAATATGTATTGTTTGATCTCTTGTTGAAGAGTGGACCACCAGTACTGAACGAGATACCAGGTCTTGTTTTTTGGCTATACCTGGATGCACCGGTAGTGCACAATCGTGACAACATTGCATAGCTAGTGCCTGGAGGCATTTGGTTGGACGGTACAGAGTGTGTGCATAATATGGTAAACCCTTGAGGAGTGTGTATTGTGGACCCCCATCGCACCATTCCCTCATCTCCTTTACTGACATGTCCTTCTGAACTTCCTCAAACATATTGGTTGTTGCTCCTATGATTTGTGCTTGAGGGATGAGATCCTCGGGGTCTTGTTTTCGTTCTTTACCCAGTGGTTCCGAATATCTTGAGAGGATATCGGCCTTCCGCTTATCCGTTCCTGGTTGATACATGATTAGAAAATCAAAATCGAAAAAGAACATGGCCCACCATAATTGCTGTGGGCTGAGTGACTTGGCAGTTTGAATACATTGTAGGTTCCTGTGGTCGGTCATAACCGTCACTGTATGATATGCCCCCAAAAGGTAGTGGCAAGACTTTTCAAAAGCAGATTTAACCGCCATAAATTCCCGATCTGCTATAGTGTAGTTAGATTCAGCTGGTAATAGTTTTCGGGGGTAGTACACCACTGGGTGCAAAACCCAGTCTTGGGGTCTCTTTGGGATAGCGACGCTCCGCATGTATAACTGGACGCATCATTTTCTACAATGAACGGTTGCATGAGGTCTGGGTGTCTAAGAATGGGGACGGCAGTAAATGCCACCTTCAATTGGGTGAACCTTTGGTCAGCTGCGTGATCCAAATGGAACTGCTGCTGGCCTTTCCTAAGCAGCTTAGTTATCAGTGTTACAAGGGCATAAAGGTTTATGATGAAACGTCTGTAAAAATTGGCGAAACCCAGGAAGGACTGAACATCCTTCACGGAAGCTGGGGCTGGCCGGTCTAAAATGGTTTGAACTTTACATTGATCCATCTGTACTCCTGTTGATGTTAGGAAATACCCCAGGAATTTAACAGTGGTCTAGTGGAATTTGCATTTCTCTAATTTAGCATATCGACTATGCTCTCGTAGCTGCTGTAGGACTGCTGGCATGTGTTTGACATGTTCTTGCATGTTTTGGGAGTATATTAAAATATTGTCAATGAGGATGACTGCAAATACATCGAGGTATTCCCGCAGAACCTCTTCTAAGAAGTGTTGGAAGGTGGCGGATGCATTGCAGAGGCCGAAAGGCATGACGTGATATTCGTACAAGCCGAACGTAGTCTGGAAAGCAGTCTTCCATTCGTCCCCTGCGGCGCACACCGGCACCAGATGGTAAGTACCTCTGAGGTCTAGTTTTCTGTATGCAGTCGCGTTCCAATCCTGATCCAACAAGACTGGGATTGGCTGAAGAGGATAGTGGTTGTTGATGGTAATCCAATTAACACCACAGTAGTTATACAAGTGTGTAATTCTCTCATTTTCTTGGGGACAAAGAATAAAGGCGATGACATAGGTGAATTAGAATGACAAAATAATCAGTCAAGAAGGTTTGTGTCACTATAGTCACGTAGATGGTTTGTCTCAGCTTTGGTCAAAGCGTACACCCGGCTACAGGGCAATACAGCATCAGGCTTTGAATCGATGCAGCAGTCAAAAGGCTGGTGTAGGGGTAAACTTTCTGCCACGCGTTTGCTGAACACATCACTATAGGCATGGTACTCAGGAGGTAAAAAACTAAGATCAATGGTTTTAGCAGGGGGACACTGTGTGCCTGCTACAGAATGCGTCTGCACCATTGCCTTATCCTGTGAGACACAACAATGCATTGCACAGTACTGGGAATTCCAACAGAGTCCACTCTCAGACCATTGAATCTGGGGTCATGTGTCTGTTTGCTGAACACATCACTATAGGCATGGTACTCAGGAGGTAAAAAACTAATATCAATGGTTTTAGCTGGGGGACACTGTGTGCCTGCTACAGAATGCGTCTGCACCATTGCCTTATCCTGTGAGACACAACAATGCATTGCACAGTACTGGGAATTCCAACAGAGTCCACTCTCAGACCATTGAATCTGGGGTCATGTGTCTTCAGCCGGGGAATCCCTAAAATGAATCCCAACAGTGGGGCCATGATGAGATTAAACTGGATCTCTTCCCAATGGTTTTCTCCACAATGGAGCTGTACTCTCTGAGTATGCTGTGTATTGGGGCCAGAGCAAAGTGGTGTACCATCTACTGGTCTAATGGCCTCTGGGGCCTTCTTGCGGAGCACAGTGTATGGGAGGAAAGGTCTTTAGGAACCCCCGTCCCCACATTGATCTCATACGTGAGGCACACGACTTGTCAGCAGCCCCCCACCCCCGTGGGCCCGGGAGGCAGGGTGGCTGCGGATCGACACGTGGGGCTGCATGGCTCACCTTGTAGCATAACATAGACCCCATTTTGTAATACACTTAGACTCCATTTTATTTGCACACTGAACCCAGGCCTCTGTGGAACAGGCTGCCTACAGAAGCTGTAGGTCTTCGCCCACTTGTCCACGCACAGTGAGCCCTGCACTCCCCCCCAGCCTCCTCCCCATGGTAGATCCGTTGAAGGCCCATTCTGAAGAGCAACTAGATGCGAACAAGTAACAGAACAAACACTGTATCATTTACCTTTCACAGTACATCATTGCCCTGGCAGTGAACTGACTTTTAGTTGGGGTCTGTGAAAGAATAAAATCGTCCCTATCAAGTATACCTCGACCCGGCACAGACCACCCCCCTACATCCATGATATGTGGTGCTCATGACCCTCCAACTCTGCCCCCCCCATCTGAAGTGTTAAACATGAATATTAAACCCCTGGGTCTCCCATTCTCATTTAATGCTGCTAAGCCTTTGTGCTAGAAGGCTCAAAACCCATAGTGCCAGTTGCTCAGGTTAGTATGGTACGACCTCTGCCTACTCCAGGAATTTTTTGTGTCAAACGTATAGACACTCATATCCTCCTTTTATTGATCAACGTTTGCTGCTCGTGTAAAACGATTACAAGAGTCATATATAAAATGCTTGAGTATAGTATAATTGAGAGTGTTGTGATATTTGTGAGTTGTTAAAAGTACTGAGCCACATCCGCTGTAACTGAAATGATAAATGAACTCATTATTTTGTTGAGTCACAAACCCGAATCATATGTTTAATGCTGTGATGTGTCACAGAGACCCACCAACCAGGTTCTAACTCACATTTTGTGTACATTCCTCCCCCATGGGATTAAACCAACAGAGTAATGAATGTTATATGATGTGATGCTAATGAAAAACTGTCGTTGTATTAATTCAGTAAACCCAAGTATATGCGAATTGTAGAAATGTGCCCTTTACATAATGCCCCCAACCCCCCAGCCACTCGGCCCTGTAACAGCATTCCTGCTGCCCGTGAACAAGGATCTGCAAAAAGTTACATGGCCATCTCCCCCTCCTTCTCGAGAGCTGCACATCCAACCGCCCCCTCCTCCCTTCAAGGCTTGCCGGGGCTTAAAGGTCCCTGGTATTTTGTTGTTGTAACATTACAGCTACACCTCCCTGCTTTCCTGCTGGACTGGCACCAAGCATTTACATTCCCCCATGCCTCCGACGCCAGATGCCACCATAACATCACTATGTGCCACCCTGGCCAGGCCTAGAAGAATTATGACCCACACGGTCCCAATCCCTGCTGCCTTTTTGAGGTATTAGCTGTGTGCCCCATCCGACCCAATGGTATTTCAGTTCACCCTAAGTTTAATGGGCCATTGAAACAGTTATTCACCCCTGTACTAACATATCGGAAAACTATCACTCACTACATCTAACAGAATAGAATGATGTAGATAGCGTAACTCGTGCCCCCTGATACGACACCTGGACCCATGAGATTGGATTCTTTGTTAATGATAACTTTATGATGATGTGTAAAGAAAGCCTTGTATTGCATACTGTTTTCCTTTGTCCCCTCCCTGGTATTAGATTGATGTGTTGAAGGTTTTACATACCAACTTGACATAAACGAGTGTGGTGAATGTGTATGAATGGCCAAAAGGGCAAGTTTTTAGCACCAAAGTAGTATATCTCCATGGATAGCCTGCACCCTGGCACTCCACCCCGATGAGCCCCGCTGACCCAAGCACTCCGTGATTCCACCACGTGGATCCCTGCCAATCATGGAGCACCGCACCTACAGCTGACATAGTAGCTAGTCGTCGCCATCCCATCCCCAAGACTATGTGGCCCTATAGCTTAGTTCTGCATGACGTGTGCTAGTAATATAAATGACTGTCTTTGCTATTGTCAGACAGAGTGCTCTCAGTGTTTGCAGAGTCCTTTGTATGCCCTTTACCGATTTAGATAAAGGACTTTTACTTTCAACCGCACTTGGTCTTGGTCTCATTCCCTTCTTTTGGGGGACGCTCACTTTGAAGTGGTGACTCCTTAGACGTGATTCATCTTTTTGTCCCCTTTTGGCATGAGACATCCCCGGCCACAGCGGAGACGCATGGCGCACCCCCTCAGAGAGCTGCCCGCCTACGGCAACTGGTACTCTTAGACGTGTGCACACAGTAGGGCGAGAGGGTACAGGTCCCACTTCAAAAAAGCCTTAGTACCACTCGCCGGAGCCGGGGCTGGCCATTGAGTGTGAGGCAGTGTCAGGCCGGAGAGTCTCAGATCAAGAAGGGGACGTGAGTATTAAGTGTGAGTGACATTAAAAGGAGTCGGATATTGATAGAAGTGTGCGAGGTTAGGATAAGCTAAAGGGGGTTCTCTTAGGGGTAAATTAACTGTTGATTTCATACTTTTTTTTTCTCTTTCTGTTGCACATGGCCATTAGGATAAGTTAAACAGATTACGAGGTAAAAAAGGAATACAGGAACCTAGCTCTACAAGGGGGTAGAAGGCGGCGCTGCATAGTGCTATCTTGACTAGTACTGGGAATAAGTGAAACAAGGGACAATATAAGTAAGAGTCTTAGAAGAAGTAAGACTCAGTGTAAAAAATTGAAAATGCTTTTTACTTTCTCATTTTTCCTAAACCTGCAAGGGGAAAAAGGTCCGACATTTCAAAGGGAAGAGGGTTTAACGGGTCAGCGGGAAAGGGATCATTAGAATAAGAAATAGTGGGGGAATTAAAAGGGGGTGTATGTTGTGTGTTGTAAGTAAACGTTTGTCAAAGTGACGTCATGCATTGAAGATGTCATGCTCTCTTTCTACTACAAATTTGGTGACAAAGTGATACATTGATTGTATCAGGATTTGACGAAAAAGTCGTCATGGTAAGTGTGACCTTTTGACATTAACTACCCATGGCGTGACAGAGATATATAAGTATTTAAGAGCTGCTATCATTGTAATTGTACGCACAAGGTACCCTGATTAACGTAATGGGACACAAGTGGGTGGAAGAGTGGGGAACAAAATGGGGGCCGAAACACCCCATGCCAATATTTGTAAAAATTTACCAGGTTATGCAGAACGCATCTCCTAGTACCATGACCAGTGGGTAACGGAACTAAAGGGGGAAGGGCTACCACAGGTATGGCCCCAAGGAGGGTCATTCGATAAAAGCATGCTAGACATGGTGGCCACATGTTTGTTTATAAAATACAAAGGAAAACAGTTCCACAACAGAAGAGAGATAGTAAATTTATGGAGGCTGTTTGAAGAAGTGCCCTGATTTAAAAGAAAGGAATTAGTGCAGGAACAAGTTACCTCTCCCCTGGCAATAGAAGAAAGTGAAAGGGAGGGCAAAGGGAAGGAAGGGTCAATAGAGGTAACATGGTTGTATCCCCTGCTAAATAAACCAGTCCTGGCTGAGGGATATAGTGATCCCATGTATGTGTCCGCACCTACTCCCGCAGTTGCTACACAATTGACTGCACTCCCGTCATATGAGTGTCATAGAACGAGTGGACAGGTAAGTACTCCCACAGTAGATATTGAAAAATTAACGGAAGATTTAGATTCCCGACTCTCGATGGCCCGAAGTGAACTGTCTAGGTTACGAGACATATGTGAGCAAAGTGGATCAACCAGGTCTAGGACAGAGCAAACACAAAGGGTACAGACTCCTGACAGGTCCATAGAGGAAGGGTGGAAGAAGAGGGAGATACTATTCCGAATACAAGAAGAGCCAACCCGAATTATAGAGTTAGAACAACACATGCCCGGAGAGAACCCAGAGGAAGTGGGAATGGCCACAGGAGGGTTGGTGGAGTTGTGTTGTGACATAGAGGAAGATGAGTCGGAAGGAAGGAGATTAGGATTGGCCACAGGAAGGCGGCCAGTGAGTCTAGACGAAACACCATTGGGGAGGCCATGGAAGAAGACTGGGAGACTGAGGAATAGAGTGAGAAGAATGGCACCACTGAGAAGGAAAGTTGTAAAGGCGAGTTGTCGGAAAGGAACTAAAAGTAGGTCAGTTACCCCTGATACATAGGGGAGGTGAGAGGCCAAACTACATTCTCTGGGCTCAAATGGATAAAGCCAACTTATTGAAATAATTGCCCCTGCTGTCGGAGGGAGCAAGTAAATGGATATATGCATTCGAGAAGCACACAGCGGGAGTTCCATTAGCTATTGTTGATTTCAAAAGCCTGTTAGGTAGGTGACAAAGCCAACAGGGTTTGGGCAAAGGCCGGATTCCCAGGGATAATATTAGATTGTGACCGCCATGACGGTGCCTCTTTTAATACAGTACGTGCCAGGGTCTGGGACTCATTGAGGGACACCTTCCCAGACACCCCAGATTTGCAATCGTTCATGCAATGCACAATGAATGACGGGGAAGATGCTATGGAATTTATCTTAAGGATGCAGGAGATGTGGAGAGCGGAAATGTGTACGGCCTAGGATCAGTCAACATCTTTGTTTTACTTTATAGTAAAGAGAGGGCTCCCAAAAGAAGTTCAGAAAGCACTCGACAAAATAGCAGGGATTGAAGCAAAAGGCTGGCACGAAATTCAAAGTATAATAGTACACCACTGCAAAAGGATCAAGGAAAGGGAGAAGGAGATAGCACAGAGGAGGTTGTCAGACGAGGCAAAATTAATACAAACAAAACTGGTCAAGGTTGCAGCAGCTGTAGTCGCACTCCCTCTAGATAGAGACGTGGAGGAGGAGGGGTCAGTAGCAATGCAAGAGAGAATGGCAGCAAATCGGGCAGGGAATGGGCAGCCACAGTGGAATGGACAAGAACAGTGCGGAGGACAGCAGTGGCAAGTGCGGAGCGCTCGGAGAGGAAGAGGTGGGTACAGAGGGAACAGAAGGGGTGGCCCGTGATACGGAGGGAATGGCGGGTACGGGGGACCACAAGGGCCTCGGGAAGGACAAGGAAATTGTTAGAATTGTGGGAGGTGGGGGCATTTCTCACGCAAATGTAGAAGAAGGTCACTGTACAATTACCAAAACGAGAGGCAGTATGGCCACCCCCACCCGGGAAGCCCATACGGTGTACCGATGGGCAGTGGAGGAGGACAAGAACAGCAAGATCAAAGGTACCCAGAAGAACATAGGGAGCAAACACACAATGTCCAGTAACACTCAGAGCCGCAAGCACATGCCATACACCCAGGTTAACCCCTTCGCAACAGCCGCAAATGGTGCACCTGCACCCTTTGGGGGGGTGGCCGTGGTATCAGGAAATGATTTCAGCCAAGTGGGTACCACGAGACACCCAGCATAGGACAGCCCACAGAGAACACTTGCGTGTCCAGTACTATCGACGACCCTCGATGCAGCAGAGGACCCATTGATAGAGGTGGAGATAGGGAACAAACAATTCATTTTTATGGTAGATTCGGGAGCTGAAAAATCATGCCTACATGAAGGCAGGTTTCCGTTATCTAATCGAAAATTGGAGACGCAGGGGTTCTCTGGGGCGTTGGTCGAAGTTGCTTACACAGAAGATTTGGATGTAACAGTGGGGGGCAAAACAGTAAGAGCACCGCTGGTGTATTACGAACAATCCCCGATCAACTTGCTGGGGAGGGACCTCCTCAGCAAGCTCAATGTGACTAAGTATTTTACCAAAAGGGCGATAGATTGCTCGACCCCCGGGATCTTCCCATTACGAGTGATGTTGGTAGTACACACACGAGCAACAGTGCCAGAAGTAGGCGGTTTACCAGTGGACCCAGACATGTTCATTCAGGGGTTAAAAACACTGGCATGGGTGGTCCCAGAATTGAAGTGCCTGGAGTGGAGGGTGCCTGCAGAATTAGTTTTCCGCCCCATAGCGCGCCCAGAGATAGTGCCAGGATCAGTGATGTCATTAGACTTACATGCAGTACAGGCCTCAGCACAAAGAATAGCGGTAATTGCAATGGACATACATGGCTGCGAGTGGCGCACCGTGTTGTGCATCAATGCCGACATTGCACTGTGAGATTTATCAGATGAAGACATCTTCACAGACTCAGATAGCGATGGTGAAATAATAATGGAAATAGCCATCCCATGTGACATTATGATACAGACCAGACAGGTGCCAGTGCAGATGATGGCAGTGGTAGGTGCGCCACCCCCATTTTTTGACAATGACATGAAATCAGTGCCATTCAACCTGTAGACAACAGGTCCACATGACGTGGGACTGTCGCATGAAGTGACACCATTTAAGATAAAACTCAAACAAGGAGCACTATTGCCTAGAGAAAACAGTGCCCTCTGCACCGGGATGCAGAAGAAGGGATAAAAGAAACAATCACTGCATTGTTAGCACAGGGGATAGTCGTACCATCAAATTCATGATGCAATACCTCTATCTACCCCATTAAAAAAGCAAAAGGTGGGGCTTGGAGGATAATCCAAGATTTACACCCACTCAATGACGTAATTCAAAAGGCGTTCCCATTGGTCCCCAATCCTGCATCGATTCTATGCAGCATCCCGAAAGATGCGTTTGCTGTACAGTGGTCGATTTGAAGAACGCATTCTTCTCAGTACCACTCGCGGAAGAGTCTCTTATCTAACAGCATTTACACTGGGAGGAAAAAGGTATGAACATTGTAGACTGCGCCAGGGGTATTGTGAAAGCCCAAGTATATTCAACAGGATCCTACACGAAGATCTGGGAAATGTGGTCACAGACAGCACAATTATTCAGTACGTGGATGATTTGCTGATTTGTGGAAAAAATGAGGATGAATGCAGGAAAGATTCTATCACACTTTGACATTGTTGGCCCACAAAGGTTACAAAGCAGATAAAGGAAAATTACAATACTGTCAACGAGAAGTGTTGTACCTGTGACACATAATTTCAAAGGGTGGTAAACGAATCATACCAGACAGAGTGGCTGCCATCAGTGTGTGAAGCAGGCCAAAAACAGTGAAGGAAATACAGAAATTCCTCGGCATATGCAACTACTGCCGAGCCTGGATATTAGACTATGTAGCATACACAAGGCCATTACTGCAGGGACTCAAAGAAGCTCAAAGAGAAAACACAAAAATACAATGGTCCGCAGAACTGGATGACACCTTCACATCACTTAAGGAGCTAATTTCAAGCGCACCCGTACTCGCGAACCCAGACTATGAACGCAAGTTTTATTTATTTTCACATTGCAATGGGCCACTCAGGACAGCAGTACTGACACAAAAAAACATCCTTGGGGCACAAACCATTGGCCTATTACAGCAGAATGTTGGATGCAGTAATGTAAGGACACTTCACCTGCGAAGAATCTCTCGCAGCTACAGAATTTGCAATTGAAAAAAGTGCAACAATTGTGATGGGATGTTCCATGACAGTGTTTGTGGAACATTCCCTGTTCGCCATACTGGAAAGATCAAAAAGTACACTAATCACTCAGAGAGCCACATCTTATGAAATTATCCTGTCCAGCGACAACATACACATAGTGAGATGCAAAACTGTCAATCCTGCAACATTTATCACAGAGGCATGCACAAGAGAAGACGTGCAAGCACATGATTGTGCAACATACAGAGGAGAGGAGGGGGACACGCCTATTGTAAGTGAAAATGCAATAGCTGAAAGAGAAAATATATTTCATAGATGGGTCAGCATCAATAAACTCACAGACAGGAGAAAAACATGTGGGAATAGCTGTTGTGCAACTAGAGGAAGAGGAATATGAAGTGCTAGTACAGCAGCGATTACCACCCCATTATTCAGCACAGGCTGCCAAAGTGATAGCACTTATTGATGCCTTACATGCCGCCAAAGGGTGTGCTGTCACAATTTACACAGACTCAGCATACATGACTACCACAGTATACGGGAGATTGGCCCGATGGGGAAGAAGGAGATTTCACAGGGCAGATGGGTCGCCCATGCAACATGCAGAATTGCTCAGAGAATTGATAGAAGCTTTGAAAGACCCTACAATTGTAGCTATAGTGAAATGCCAGGCCCACACAAACAACACCAATTTTATCTCTTTGGGGAACGCGGCAGCGGACGCTGCCACCAAGGAGGCATCTTACCGAAAGAAAGGGCGGGTGAGTACTTGATACAGAAAACCATAGAGGAAGATCTCTCAGATGGGTATAATACAATGCCCGTATCACAAATATTAGAACTCCAAGATGGTGCACCAAACGAGGAAAAAAGAGGTGTAGGAGAAAAGAGGGTGTAGCAAGTCGCACACAGACCTCCTATGGCACCAGAACAACACAGGTAAGGTGGTTATGTCCTGCAAGCTACTAGAAATAGCGTTCCAACAACTTCACTTTCCAGCCCACAATGCAAAACAGCACATTGCTGCAGAGATACAAGAGAATTGGTTTATCCCAAGGTTACAGGACCAAATTTCCAAACTTGCAATGGAATGTACAACATGCCAAATATATAATTCAGGAATGACATTGAGGACACTGCGGGGACACTACCCAAACCATCAGGGTCAGGCCCCTCCAGAGAAATGCATATTGACTATGCAGACATGGGAGAGAGGTGCAATGGGTGGCGCTACATGATCGTAGTAGTGTGCCCATTTTCAAGATGGGTTGAGGCAGGACCGTGTGCCCACCCGGATGCAAAGTGTGCTGCAAGGTTCTTAGTGCAGGAAGAATTCCTGCGCTGGGGAATTTGTGACACGATTCGCTCCGACAACGGCACACACTTTGTAAACAATCTCTTCAAGGAAGTAACGGCCCTGCTAGGTATAAAACACAAGCTATGTTCTATTTATCACCCACAAAGTAATGGCATGGTTGAGAAGATCAATGGCCTCCTCAAGGGGAGATTGTCAAAACTATGTTTCACTCTGAAAAGAAATTGGGTGCATTGTTTGCCCTTGGCCTTGTTTGAGCTGAGAAATCAGCCCAGCAAGGACCACCATCTGTCACCCCATGAAATTGTAACAGGAAGGCACATGCACATGGCAAATTCTACACTCTGTAGGCATTCAGAAGCCCACAGAAGTGCTACAGTATTAGGTGAAGAATTCACCTATATGATAGCAAGACAGCTTGCACCCCGTTCACAAGTGAAGAAGGAAATGAGACAACAACCCATACCACAGAATATTCAACAGGCCAACTACTGCCAGCAGAGATGGTCTACGTAAGAAGTTTCGTACATAGGTGGAATGCGCCAAGGTTTCATAGCCCATAGGAAGTAGTATATTGCATACCGACAGCGCTTAAAGTGAAGGGTCTGAGATATTGGATACATTTAACAGACGTTCGAAAAGCCTATGATAATGTTACACAGGGACAGGATGAGGGAGTGGAGAAGAAGAAAAACTGACATAAAAAAGAGAGAAACAACTCCCTCCTACCAGTAATAATTGATGTAGTATAAAAAGGACTAAATGAGTGACTCTTATAATGTACATGCTGTTAATTATGCACTACAATATGTCTCTTTCTTTTTCTCTCTCTCTCTTTTCTCTCTCTCTCTCTCACACTGCTCATTTAAAAAAAAAAAAAATATATATATATATATACAAATAATAGTCAATTGAAAATGTTGAAGTACAAATAATAAAAATGCTTCTTTGGGATACTTAATGCACTTTTATGTTTTAATATATAGGAGAGACCATGGCAACGGACAGGCCACCCGCTACGAATAGGATTAGGGCAGACAGGAATGGAAATGTAAATTTTGATTTGCGTACATATTCATATGAGTGTAGTCTGTTTGTATGCACTGTCATATTTTTTACACTAGTTTGTGGCCTTATTCTGTACTGGGCAGTTGCATCTATATCTATCGATGTAAATGAGGGGGGAGGAGGGAACGGAACAAACAGAGGAGAGAACAGAACCAACATAGTTAAAGAAGGAGCCTACCTTATATGGGACGGCTTCCAGCTGATATGGGGTTATAACACTCACCCTGATCACGCACACCACCTAAATGACACAAGCAATAAGCTGACCCAACTTCCCCATACAATACCTTAAAATATAGTGTCTATGGGTTAAACGATCGTAATCCTTTTATCTTATCATGGTTATATGACACTACCCCTGTCACGCCAACAGTCTGTCCATCCATAGAATATGAATCCCCCGCAAGTATACAGGAAGAAAATGCAGAAATGGCTGAACGGTTCTTAGCCCTTTATAACAAGTGGGAAAAGGGGGGGGCGGGAGGACAGAACACAACACAACAAGCATTTAGGAATGCGAGAATGTAACTCAAAAGCAACAGGAGACGGTGGGAGGTTGGGAGGAGAAAATATGATGAGTACTCTGGGCTGGGGCTGGATACCATAGAAGACCCTAGACACCCACATCAATCAAATAAGTGGTATGCGGATATGAGCTCCACCCCCAAGCAAACAACCAATGAGAGCTGTTACATATGCTCTCTGATACCTCATGCCTCAGGTACACCTAAGGTACTACTGCCTTAAGAATTGCCTCTTGCAGATGCCCAGTGCCTCCTTCATCTCACCCCGTGTAAAATAAAGAACACCTTCCAGGCACACACAGCATCGCTTGAAATGCTACAAAACAAGAAGCCATGCTACTCAAGACCCAAAGGAGTGATATGTTTAAAGGAACTGTTTTTAGTGATCAAAGGAACATTATTTTCAGAAAACAGGTGGAAAGAGGAAGTAATAACATGCAAAGCAGAAGCGCTACAAGGATTGTTGGCAGAAAAACTGCAATGGGTCGAGAAAACATACACACCTGTGTGGACCGAGCACATCACAAAGTTAACCTGGGTGACAGCCATAGAAAAACCCTTCAAATTGCAAAAAGAAATCACATATGAACTATGCTTCCTTGGCGAGGGAAAAAACAACATGGGCACAAATAAGAACTGTAACAAAACGCTCATCATCCCCAACATGAAGAAAGGGACAGCTGCCCTTATGGACACCTACTGGGTCTGCGGTAAACAAGCATACTTGCACCACCCACAATCCTGGAAGGGCACATGTTCTTTGGCGACGTTGCACTCTGCCTTGATGGTGGTTTCGGGAGCCATATCGAAGGGGGAAATCGACTGCAAGCCATCCAAGTTCCAGAACACATGCAACCAACGGAAGAAATTCAAATGTATGCCCTATCCGCGGACAACATGCAAAGCCCGATGTTGAGAAAGCAGTGATCATCCAACTACATATCCAAAGCTTCCACAGAACGGTTGGCACAAATTCCTGACAGGTTCCGGCTATTCAACTCCGCTGAAACATTTGTTGTCTCCCTCGTCCCTAGTATCCAAGCACGAGCCAACGCAAAATGGTTGCAAATAATGCGCTGGGAGCTGATCCAACTGGCCAACAACACTGAAGCAGGATTCAATGTAATGAAGGTGGAGCTAAGGGCCCTACGACTAATGACAATGCAGAACAGGTATGTCCTAGACCTGTTGACGGCAATGGATGGAGGTGTTTGCCAAAAAATCGGGAGCGTGTGCTGCACATTCGTGCCTTCTGCAGACACGGACAACGGAACCCTGTCACACGTTATCGCGGCAGTGCACAATTTGGGGGAGCGGATGAAGAAGGAAGGTGGAGTTGACCCAAGCTCTTGGTTCGACAACATTTTTTCATGGGTGCCATCCTGGCTTGGAATGACTGTCAAAATGCTGATACCCATTATCGTGTTTTTGCTCCTGATTTTTTATGTGTGCCAGCTAGGTCTTCGTTGCTGCGCTAACGCAGTTCCTAATGGTACCATGAGAATGGTGACAATGGGCAACACTAGAGGAGCAGCAGAAATTATGCTGGAGGCACAAGTACAAACAGGTGAGGATCCCAAACCCAAATATAGAATGGTGGCTTTATATTATGACGGGGACATAGTGGACAGGTTATACCACATAACAGTAAAGGAACCCCTGTAACGACAATGGTATAAGGAAGTATGGGTGGACTTCGAAGGGGATAGTGGATGTATATATATGACCTGCACCCCAGACGAGTATGCGAGAGCGGGAGAGAACCTCCGAGTGGTGTGTAGAGCATGGATGCCCATCAAGGGGACACCAGCATGGGACGAAGCAGTAACTAATGAGAAAGAATGCGAAAGGTTGGGTGAGTTACAATATTCATTACTTAAGTAACGAAAGGGGGAAATGTATGGGAGGAAAGGTCTTTAGAACCCCTCCTCCCCCACATTGATCTCCTATGTGAGGCACACGACTCGTCAGCATCCCCCCATCCACCTGGGCCCGGGAGGCAGGGTGGCTGCAGATCGACACGTGGGGCTGCGCGGCTCCCCTTGTAGCATGACATAGGCCCCATTTTGTAATACACTTAGACTCTATTTTTTAGCATACTGAACCCAGGCCTTTGTGGAACAGGCTGCCTGGAGAAGCTGCAGCCCCCCCCACTTGTCCGTGCGCAGCGAGTCCTGTACTTCCCCCCTCAGCCTCCTCCCCATGGTAGATCCGTTGAAGGCCCGTTCTCACGAGCAACTAGATGTGAACAAGCAACAGAACAAACACTTTATCATTTATCTTCCACAGTATATCATTTCCCTGGCAGTGAACTGACTTTTAGTTGGGGTCGGGAAAGAACAAAGTCGTCCCTATCAAGTATACCTCGACCCTGCGCAGACCACCCCCCTACATCCATGATATATGGTGCTCATGACCCCCCAACTCTGCCCCCCCAGTCGAAGTGTTAAACATGAATTTTAAACCCCTGGTCTCCCATTCTCATTTAATGCTGCTAAGCCTTTGAGCTAGCAGGCTCAAAACCCATAGTGCCAGTTGCTCGGGTTAGTATCATACAACCTCTGCCTACTCCAGGACATTTTTGTGTCAAACGTATAGACACTTGTATCCTCCTTTTATTGATCAAAGTTTGCTGCTAGTGTAAAACGATTACAAGTGTCATATATCAAATGTTTGCGTATAGTATCATTGAGAGTGTTGTGATATTTGTGAGTTGTTAAAAGTACTGAGCCACATCCACTGTAATTGAAATGATAAATGAACTCATTGTTTCCCCGATCCTAGAGTCACAAACCCGAATCATATGTTTAATGTTGTACTGTGTCACAGCGACACATGTACCCACCAACCAGGTTCTACCTCACGTTTTCTGTACATTCCTCCCCCATGGGATTAAAGCAACAGAGTAATGAATGTTATATGATGTGATGCTAATGAAAAACTGTCATTGTATTAATTCAGTAAACCCGTGTATATGAAAAATTTTATTAATGTGCCCTTTACATAATGCCTCCAACCCCCCCGCCACTCGGCCACGTAACAGCATTCCTGCTGTCCCGTGAACAGGGATCCGCGAAAAGTTACAAGGCCATTTCCCCCTCCTTCTCGAGAGCTGCACATCCAACCCCTCCCTCCTCCCTTTAAAGCTTGCCAGGGCTTGAAGGTCCCAGGTATTCTGTTGTTGTATTCTGTTGTTGTACATTACAGCTACACCTCCCTGCATTCCTTGTGGACCCACACCAAGCATTTACCTTCTCCCATGCCTCCGACGGCAGATGCCACCATAAAATCACTATGTGCTGCCCTGGCCAGTCCAGAATTACAACCCACATGGTCCCAATCCCCATCGCCTTTTTGAGGTATTAGCTATGTGCCCCCTCCGACCCAATGATAGTTCAGTTCACCCTAAGTTTAATGGGCCATAGAAACATATTGTAAAACTATTACTCACTACATCTAACAGAATAGAATGATGAAGATAGCCTAACTCGTGCCCCCGGATACGACACCTGGACCCATGTGATTGGATCCTTTGTTAATGACAACTTTATGATGATGTGTAAAGAAAGCCTCGTATTGCATACTGTTTTCCTGTGTCCCATCTCTGGTATTAGATTGATGTGTTGTAGGTTTTACATACCAACTTGACATAAACAAGTGTGGTGAATGTGTATGAATGACCACAAGGGCAAGTTTTTAGCACCAAAGTAGTGTATCTCCATGGACAGCATGCGTCCTGGCACTCTACCCCGATGAGCCCGGCTGAACCCAAGCACTCCTTGATGCCACCACGTGGATCCCCGCCAATCATGGAGCGCCGCACCTACAGCTGACATAGTAGCTAGTCATCGCCATCCTATCCCCAAGACTATGTAGCCCCTAGAGTTTAGCTCATGCATGACGTGTACTTGTAATATAAATGACCGTCTTTGCTATTGTCAGAGAGCACTCTCGGAGTCTGCAAAGTCCTTTGCATGCCCTATACCGATTTACATAAAAAGTATTTTACTTTCAACAGCACTTGGTCTTGGTCTCATTACCTCTAGGGGTGTGTCCATCATTGTAACGCTCAGCTGGCTCCCACAGAGGCGCTGACCTGGTCTGGATTGCTGTGACCTCTTCAAGCGTGATGCGCAGGATTCGAAACACCGACTGAACTGGACCCCAAATCTGGCTTGTCTGGCCCGCAGAAAAATCTTTCTGTAGGTGGAGAAAGGGGATTAACTGACTGTAGAGTATTGTGATTGCTTCCCACCTCCCCTTTGCTCTTCTCTGACCACCGCCGAAATCCCCAATCAAGGCTCACCTTAATGTTTGAATGGATGAGCTCTCCATCCTGCTTCTGGTGCAGGGGCGCGTATTTGACCAGTTACTTCACTGGTTTCGGAAGGCGAAATGCCGTAAGTATGCAGTTTAAAAAGTTCCAGAGTAGAGTCTTCTCTTTGTTTGCTTTTCTTAACCTGCAATCTGTCCTTATTTTCAGGTGCAGAGTGGAAGTGATGCTTCGAGGGATATTGCCGGAGATAAACTCAGGTGATTTTGTGATAAAATGATCCTTTTAAATGTCTTTGAATCCCTCTAGTAATGTCTTTCTTTTTTCCCCTTAGGGGCCGGGGTGCGGTACCAGGCCAAGAAGTGGCGCCGACCCGAAATGAGGAGTGGTTCCGTCAAATATGGCCAGGTAAGTCTTGTGACGGAAAATCAGGCTTTCCTCATTTGTTCCTCCTGCTCACCTTTTGTCTCTTCTTCTCCCCTGCAGGTGCAGAGATGTGGCGGAATGCCCAGAAGGTCGCGGTGGATAGTGAAAAGCCCACGAGGCAGGTGAGTGATGCACGGCGCTGCAACAAGTAGCACGATGCTTTTAAAGAATGTCTATCTTCAGGATCGCTGGCGTGATGGTTCCGGACACAGGTAGGAAGTTAGATTAAGTTCTTGGTTTTAACCTTTTCTCTTCCCTTCCTTCCTTTCAGGTATCCCAAGATCGAGGCGGGCGTGGCTGGAGGCAAGATGCAGGAGCAGGCACAGTGAGCGTTCAGCTGCTAGATGCAGAGCAACGCGAAGCACGTGTGGCAGCCCGGGCGTGGTTTAAATAGCCTTGGAAGAAGTTCAGGTAAGTATTCTTCCACGGTCCCCACCCAAGTAAAATAGTTCCTTTGATAAAATAGTCCCTCCTAAGCCTCATTTGGCTTGAGGCTTCATGCAGCATGGTCTGCGTCCGGTAAGTGCACCAAACACCCTCTTTTATGAGCCTGGCGCCTATGGCGCCAGGACTGATGTCCAACATGAGCCTGGCGCCAAAGGCGCCAGGACAAATTCCAAAGAGACCCTATTAGGGGACGTTGGGCTTTTACCCGAGGGCATGATGCCTGCTCCCGGGGGTGCTGGTCCTGTCCTGGTGCTCCGGGGGAAGGCATCATGACAATCATAGACTCTCATTGGGGAGTGTTATATGACTTTTGGGGGATGTTCACTTTCAACGGGAACCCCCAGTGTTGCTGTGTAATGAATATCGATGAAATTCTTGGTTGCACCAGAGTCTATTAGCAAGGACACCGGAACCTCCTGACCCGAAAAGCACAACTGACCAGGATGGTGACATGAGATGTCAAATGATGGTTATCTACTGCTGGGCCCCCTGACTACCCAGGCTCGACTGCATGACCCCTACGACTGCCAAGCCAAGGCGTTTCCCGGAATCTTTGGTTTGGTCGGGTATTTCTGTACAAAATGACCCGTGGTAGCAGGGTAAATACAGAGCCCCTTCTTCCTGTGCCATTCCTTTTCCTCCTTGGTCAAAGCACTGCGCATGGTACCAATCTGCATGGGTTAATCACCACTTGGTTTTTCCGAGGGTTGAAGTTGAAAGGATTGGTCCAGTCTAGCTGTAGCCTGCATCTCCCCAGGCTTGCTGTCACCCCGCCTTTCTGTTTGTCTGTGATCTGAACACAATGCCAGTTCAATCATGGCTGGACAATCCCTAGGTTGCTGATCTATCTGGGCAATCAATTCTTTCAAGTCATCCTCAAGGCCTTAGTAGAAGAGTGACATATGCTTTTCCCTTGGCCACTCCACTTCTGCTACAGGTTGAGTGATCTAAGTGATGTAAGTGACCAAATCTTTGCCACCCTGTTTCAATGCTAAGAGCTCCCGGTCCTTGAACATGGTAACTTCCTGTCTATTCAAGATCTTACCAAACTCTTCAAGGAAATTGTTCCAATTGTACAGGACATCATCGTCCCCTTGAACCAAGATGTTTGCCCATGTCGCAGCATCCCCAGTCAGGTAAGAGATCACAAACACAGTTCTGGCCTGTGTTGTACAGAATGCTGCAGGCTTGGTCAGGAAGTGCAGCTGATATTGTATCACAAAAGTCAGGTATTTGGAGGGGTCCCCATTCTAGCGCTCAGGGGCCTGGCTTTGGGGGTTACTTGGACCTCAACAGGTGTTTGGCTGGGTAAGGGGGCAGTCTGTGCAGACAAACTGTGTACTTGTGTTGCAAGGCTAGAATACTCCTGTCTAGTGGCTGTTAGGTCTGTTCATAGGTCCTGCAGGACCTGATCAATCTCTTCCACACTCATGCCACTGGGTTGTGTCACTCAGGCGCCTATAAACATGTGGGCTTGTGCTTCTGCCCGGATACAAGTCTCGTGGTTCAGGATTGGCACGAACCAACAACTCCCACTGTGGTTTGAGGGCCCTGCAAGTGTTAACTTATGCAGGTCTCCACAACCCCAGGAGGGAAGAAGGGTTAGGGTCTCATTGGTTGGATGGGTACAGGGCAGTAAGTAAACCGGAAAGAGGGTTAGGGAAGCAAGTGGATGGTTAGGGGATTTGGGAAAGTTCCTATCAAGTTTTTGGATGCATCTTTCCCCCTTATCCTCCATAGACGTACACACATAGATTAAGACATAGCTTTTGTATGATGATCTAGAATGTCCCTGCTCTTGAGAATTCTTAGTCGAGGCTGTTCTGTGGTAGCAGTTCAACGCTGCAAACAAGCACAACAGTTAGTGCCCCAAAGACAATATAACTGCATGTGGTTCACACATGCCTCTACAGCGTGTTAGGCGATTCATTGCCATGCACAGAGTCCCATGATCCCCTGTGGCTTCTTTCCCTAATGCAGTTCTGCCACTCTGGCTCTGGCGTACGGTTCAACCACACGTGGCTTTGGTGTGCGGGTATGCCACATGTGGCACCGGTGTGCAGGGCTGCCACATGTGGCATTGGTGTGTGAGTGAATAGCGGATAAGTAGTACTATCCCAAAGGTTCCTAGGGTGATGGGGCACTAGGATGCTGGTTAGTCAAGTGTTAGGTCTCTGTGTATTTACTGGGTATTTCGAACCCTACACTTGCGTGATCTCAATGTCACCTGGCCTAGCAAGATCGATGTCTGTCTTCCTCTGTTCCCCCTCCCTTGCCTCGTCGCTCCTTGAAACATTTGTGTATAGGCGCGTTTTAAATGCCATATTATAGCATATCATGAGGTTGCTTCTCAGGCAGGCTGGTACTGCCTGCTTTGTGATTTTGGGTTCCAGAGTTCTAGACCCAGTCTGTGACCCTGACAAGTATACCATTGACCCACTGCACTCCAATGACACAATTGATGATGCATTAGTAACAAATCAAATGCATCGAGCCAAAGGATCCCCAATGAGCATATTGGAAAAAAGTGTAGAAGCACATTACTGCTTCCAAAAACATAAATGTGGCATATACTGCCGACATAGATATAAAAACAAAGGTAAATACTATAACAAATGTTGCTTTGGGTTCCCTAGACCAGTGTGCAAAAAAGGACAAGTAAATAGCTGGATGTCCTCTTCAGACACTGTGTAAAAGGCAAATCCCCTAAAAATACATACAACATATGTCACAACCTATCTCACCAAAGCTGAGAAAACAGAGCTAAAGGACATGTGGGATGACATATCATCTGAAAAAAAACACTATCAGAGAAATCTTACAGCTTCAGTATCAAAACGCTCTCCAATAAAGAATGTGGGTCCTGTGAAGCTGAAGACCATTTAACAGGTACATCCTTATATGACAAATCTGAGAACATTGCCTGGCTGAAGCTTGGACCCTCTCATCCCGCAAACCAGTACTAAAGTCCTACCAAGAGATAGAATACATTGCCACAAATTATCCCAACTGCCGGAAATTTTAAAAAACAATTTACTTGACACATACTACCCAAACAGAAGTACTGCTTTGGAAAACATGTGTCTGTACAATATTCCCCAAAACCACACCTACAAAAACAATGTTACACCAAATGGGACAACTGGCAAATATTCACCTTCAACTTGTGAAGGAAGCCTAGTGAAACTAACCAAACCTAGTCTAATTAATCATGTAAAGTTGTCATTAAAAACTCCACAACATAGAGAACTGGATTTTAAACCTTGGAGTAAAGAAATCAAATTATTAGATGCCTATCATTCATTTGAAGCTGCCTTTAAAGCAAATGAAAGCAGTATAACAAATGACAATTTCAAACAATACAAACCAATGTTGCACAGTGAACGCCACCAAGAGGAAGACATTGAAGCTCAACTAGACAAAGATACTCCTGAGGGCAGTCAAACTTCCCTTACAGGAGGCCAAGACCCATTTGGCGAACCACTCATTCTAATTAAAGCAGAAATAGCCATGACTGAGGTAGAAAATGCCATGAATCCATATGAGCAATCTGGGGAAGACTTGTCAGTTCTGTTATCTCAGCTAAATGATGAACAACTCACCATTTATCTAGAAGTCACTCAAGAATTCGAGCATCATTTTAAACATGATACTAAAACCTGTACCTGTAAAAGTTATAAACTTTTGCTCCTGTTTGTAAGTGGTGAAGCTGGTTCGGGCAAAATATCCTTAATTAAAAAAATCACCACAGTTCTACAAAATGTAACAAACAAAAATCGTTTGACTATAGTAACAGCTCCCACAGGTTTTGCTGCTTACCACATCAGTGGTGTCACTTTACACCGACTACTCCTCCTCCTTGTAGAAGACCAAAACAAATGACAATACTACAAATTGTCAGCAGACGCTGCTACTGAGTTACGCAGAATTCTCAAACCAATTAAAGCGCTCTTGATGGATTAAGTTAAGTAAGCATGATGCCCATCCTCATTTTGGCTTTAATTCATCTCAGAATGCAAGAAGTCATAAAAACCAACTACGAGGAACTGTTTGTAGGAAAACATGTTATTGTTTTCGGAGACCTCTTAACATTAGGACACAAAGAATGCCGTAATGCTCTCGGCAGCAATGGAAATGTAAATCTCTGGCAACATTTTCACTACAGAGAACTAACTCAAAACATGTGGCTGCCTGCAGACCTCACATATCCTAACAGTTTAAAAAGCATTAGAACTGGTCTGCTTAATAAAGACTCAAAATCCATCTTAAATAGTAAACTAATCCTTGAGCTAGATGGGCGAAACACATCTGCTCCTGCTGTCATGGAACAATTAACTCCACAAAATCTAAAATGTATGTTGTTAATACCAACCCTTGCAAGCTGTAGTCATTTTAATGAGACAAGGTTGAAAAATGAAATGCAACCTATACTGTATATCAGCTCCACAGACAAACTTGACGAGCATGGCATGACACTTCATATGTGTCAACAAGCAACAGCATGACTAAATACCTTAGAAAAATGTATCTCCAACACAGCCAGATTGGAGATGATATTAACTTTGTGCCTGAACTGCAGAGTAATTCTAAAATATAACCTTGAGGTAGAAAAGGGCTTAGTCAATGGAGCAATTGCTACAGATGTTGGCTTCCAAACATATCCGCATGACAACAACATTCAGTTTGTCAATATCCACTTTGACAAACTTGCAGAAGTTAAAAAAATTGCCCAAACAATAGGACGTTTCCTTCTTTTTAAAGACATGTACGTATGCAAACAGCAATTTTCTCTGTCACTTGCATATGCTGTCACTATTCACAAATCACAAGGCCTAACCCTAGATCAAGCATTGATTGACATTGGCGGCACAGTCTTTAAAGTAGGTATGAGTTACGTAGCACTTTCAGGTCTGTGTACACTCACTGGTCTATTCCTAGTTAACTTTGATGCCAACAAAGTCAATGCTGACATTTCTTGCATCCTACAATACAACCGGCTATGTGCACTATACACCCCCATCTAGATATGTACTCTGTACCTCAAAAAAAGAAACCTTTTAAAAGACAAATTATAGAAACAGAAGCTATAGCAGATTTCCAACAAAACCATTAAAAAAAACAAGAACCAACCCCTGCATCAAAGTATCCAACCACAAAATTGCCTAGTACAAATTCACATCTATCAGAAAAGAAATCCACACATGTCTCTTCTCCAGAAAAATCTATAGGCCCATCTAACGATCCACAATGGAACTCTCTCATCCATTTAAATTCAGAAACCCAACTGCAGTAAATTGTTATGCTAATATGACAATGAATATTTTCTTTCAATTGCCACTAGTTATTCACAACATTTACTTCAATGTCTCAGACCAGTTGTGCTTGCAAATGCTCGCCCTTCATAGAAATGCCACAAATAATCCTGACAACATTACAAATGTCTCAGGTATAAGACAACAATTAGTCTACTGTACAGGAATAGTAAAATGTACCATAACCACAAAAGAAGATCCTCAAGAATACCTAATGTACTTATTACAAGTGCTGGAAACCAAAAACATCCCTACACTTGGAAGCATACGTGTACTCTCTGCAACCATGTTTCACAAGACCACATTCCTAATGAATGATTTCTATATGTATCCATACCAAATTGTGAATCTATTCCATTTCACCAGCTTCTGCAGAATGCAAACCATGGCATATTATGCCCTTTTCGCAATTCAGACAGTCATTCCATCATACAAATAAACTCACATAGCCAATATGTCATTCTAATGCTTCTAAGGTACAATGCAAATGGTACCAAAAATAACTGTAAGCTTACAGGCTTCGCACACGGCCAAGTACCTCTTGGAAAGAAAACCTTCACAACAGCAGGCATAATATACCATGCTGGTGCCGCAATTACTTCAGGGCACTACACTATGTGAAAAAAAGTTGTTGGTTTGAATGTAACAATTCCTCTGTTACCCCAAAACATAGGTTACCAGCAAAAGTTAACAAATGCCTACTTAATATTCCTTCAACCCAAATTTAGTCACTAAACTATAGCACAATGATCAGTTAGAATATGCCAGCAGGTATCCAACTACATACTTAAAACTGCAAGAACACCTTTGAAAGTCAATCTATTTAGAATACGCCAACAGATATCTAATAACTTCAAAAACACCCTTCATTGCAAAGCACTTCAAATACGCCATCTGAATTCTTATATAACGAAACAATTTCAAGCATTCCCTTAATTATAACATACTTAATTACATAATTACAAACAAACATCCTATCACCTTTACACTCACGTAACTGTAAACAGGATTCCTTTATTCAGTACAGATTTTGCTTCCCAATGACCCAATGATTACACAATGGCAAAACAACAGCAGTGTGTCATACACTAATGTTGTACCAAACATAGTACTTAGAATATACTGTTTATGAGTGTCTAAAAAAGAAAATGCATATTGAAAACTGTATAACACTATACGGTAAGTGGGCAGTCTGTGCAGACAAACTGTGTACCTGTGTTGCAAGGGTAGCATACTCCTGTCTAGTTGCTGTTAGCTCTGTATCATGCTTAACCAATTGTACTGGTTTTATTTCCACCGAAAAGAAACCAAAGATTGCACCTTCATGACACCACAACAATAATTAGCCACAGCAATCATAATCAACTACATATTCTGTGAGCACTATCCTCAATTGTACTGGAATCATAAGTACTGTATAAAGTTCAATTACATAATTTCTCCATATTACAAAAACTTTGAACTTCCATTACATTACTATATGCCCCCCAGACTCTGGCTACTGACCGCAACAAAATGAACTGTATAACAAGTATGTGTTATACACGGTCAACTAATAAAACTCACGCCCATGCAATCGAAATAATGTCCGCGGAAACTGAACTAGACGGTGGAATTTTGAAAACCTTTTTTCACCCATAACAACAGCACCTCATTACCTTTATTCTACTTCCCTACCATTTCTACTCCCTCTTCCAGCCATCAAATAACCCCAAATGTATTTTCCAAGTCATCCGTTTACTGTGCTGTGCACAAACTACTGCAGTGTCCGCGGACAGCTATGACACCTTCCCAGCCTTTTTCAATCTACAAAAGCATCCCCATATCATCTTTTTTCCACTCACCCACCCTTACCAGCCCCTCTTTCGCCCACCAAATGAAACAAAATATGTTTTACAGACTTTTTCCCCATCGCTCCATCCATGGTCAGTTGTGGCCATCCGCAGATCCAACATGGCAGGCGTTTCTAAAAATCTGACGCACCTCACATTTTGAATTGACCAATCAGCTGGCGTGCCCGATTTCCACAGACATCACGTCACCCTCTGAACCAATCAGAGGTCTGTCAGCAGACCAAACAGGCTAGTGAGTCTGTGGACCGAACTAGGATATCACAATTTTTTTTTACCTACTTTTTGGCCAAACACTGATGGATTTACAAAAGCACGCTTTCAGGACCAAGTCATTGCTCCTGCCGTGAATGTGGTAAAAGTCCATCCAGTGGTTTGGGCCATAGGCGTGAGGAACATTTAATTTTCATTGCATCTATGGGAAAAAAAACACACATTTTGGGACCTACCCTATAACTTTGCTCCCCCTTGACAAAACCTCACCAAACATCACAGGATCGATCTGACCGGGCCATATATTTTTTTTCTCCAAAGTTTTGTGAGGATTCGTTCAGGGGTGGTGAAGTTATAAGGTGCCCAAAAAGAGCTCTTCCTATGGGCTGAACAACTTAACCATAACTACAGGGCCGCTACTACAGGCCCTATAATGTATATTCAGTGAAACAATGTTAAAAGGTATGTTATGGTTACAAGTAAAATCGAAAAACCATTAAAATTCACCAGTTATGGTAAGATAAGCAACCATAACTCGTGCCACCATGGTGCATGGCTAAAACTAACACCCAGGACATTAAAGATGACATGACAAATGTCATTGATGACATCACTGATGACACCACTTATCTAGTGCACTTGATTTTGTTCACTGACATATCTAGGCCTGGTTATTTTCTTTACTGACAGTAAGAATATTCAAATTGAAAAGATGCTTTATATCTGGACATTAACCTTGTCCCATATTGTTAAATTACCCCTCAAACACACAATTCATTTGTATACATGATAATAAACTCTAATATTTTTTCCATTTTCTAGTGATACTCTTTCTCCCCTTCTTGCTGGAGTTTCACTGTATGTGCCCCAGATTCCAATGCATTGTGTTTCTTTATGTGTATTCTTTGTACTAACACAAGAGTGTAGTAAGTCTTGTATTGTTAACTAACAATTTCAAGTTTAACATTAGACAGTTCTGATAGCCTTGTATTTATTATTTTACTGGCCGATATGACCAGATAAAAAATACTGTACTTCTGTGGTGCATGCTGCACCCATTTCCTATATGTATAAATTATAAGGTTTTTTATTAACAAGAACACTCCAATATAAAATGTCCTGTAAATTAGTAAATGTTTTAATACATTAAACACTTAATGAGTGGTACCCCGATCATACATGATATGTTTCCACCAACACAACCCCTTCTACTGAATTTTCATCAGAACGTATTTGATATGGATTGTCATCAGTGATGTCCTCAATGAGACTTGTCATGTCATCTTTGATGTCCTGGTTTTTAGTTTTAACAGTGCACGGTGGTCGCACGAGTTATGGTTGACTAGCTTACCATAACTGGTAAATTGCAATGGTTTTTCAGTTTTACTTGTAACCATAACGTCCCTTTAACAATGTTTTTTCACTGAATTTCATATGTTTTTATTAGTGCAACTTAACCATAACGTCCCTTTAACAAAGTGATTTCAGTGAATTCCATAGTTTTTTACCAGTGCACCATTAATCTGCTACAAGTTCATTATATTATACTCACCCCCAATGTAGCAGCTGCAGAATCCATGAACAAAACGAATGTCTGCGGACAGGAGGTTGCATTCACGAAGTCCAGGAGCACAGGGGGGAATGTTCTACCTATCAACCAACAAACACACATACATAAAACAACGCTACTTATATTTACTACACCCAACTATACCATTTTGCACAGATGATTACTTGAAAATGTACAAATTATTTTTTATTTATAGCACAAAATACAATGGAAAACACCAAGCATAAACCATAACTGTACAATGTTTTTATTTCTTCATTAATAGCATTCATTATGTATACATGTATTATAAGGAAAAACAGTGTTTTTTCATTTTGACAGAACTGGCAAACACACTTGATTGGTTAAAGGAGAACTTTCCAAAAGAAATGAGCGATGATAACATCTCTAATGCTATACAATACATCTTTTAATATAAACAAATGATGTCATTTGTACAAACTTCACTGAAATAATAATTTCTTTTTTTCTTACAGTACATTGTTTTGATGAAGAAACTATGGCACAATTTAATTATACACAGTCCCAAGAATCACAAAGAGAAGCCATGTCCACAACTGTACATAATCAAATCATGAACTTGTCTTCAAAATTGGATGAATTAAGTAAGATTTTAACAAACGTTTACAATATGTCATAAATCATGTCATTAAAAATGTTCCATATCACTGTCCTCCTTGCACCTGTCTCCATTATCCCCAGCAATCATCCCCATCAAATTCTCAAAATTTAAATTAAAGACACTTGATAAAACTTCACTCCCTTCCTTCCCTGATCATTATTGTACAGACATTCTCCCATTTATGTTTCCGATTCCATTACCCCCATCACTTTTATAAATAAATGTATTTTTTACACTTTAAGGGGGTAATTCATAGAATTCAGCGCACAAGTGGCGCACGCGGCTGGTGCACAGTGTGCGCGTGCGAATCCCTGCACCAGCCGCGTGCGCTAAAATACATTTCCGCGCACAGCGTATTCATGGATTCCAGCCACCAAAACCAGCCGTGGTGCACAGTGGCGCAGTGACCCTGCAGCAGCGCCAGTTACGCCCCCAAGAACGCCTCTCGCGCAGGGAAAAGCCATCAATCTACCCAATCCAGCGCAAAGGGCTGCGCTAACCCTGTACAAGCACGGCACGCGGGCTACGTGTATCACTGGGGTGCGCGGGAAGTACCTCACGTGATTGGCCATGTGCGAGCAGGGTACGCGTATTTCAGGGGTGCGCGGGAAGTTCCACATGCGATTTCCGCAGGGTACGCGTATCTCAGGGGTGCGCGGGAATTTCCACACGCGATTGGGCCCGTGCGAGCAGGGTATGCGTATCCCAGGGGTGCGCAGGAAGTGCCACACGCGATTTCAGCAGGGTACGTGTATTTCAGGGGTGCGCGGGAATTTCCACACGCTATTGGGGGTATGCGTATCTCAGGGGTGTGCGGGAAGTGCCATACGCGATTTCAGCAGGGTACGTGTATTTCAGGGGTGCGCAGGAAATTCCACACGCGATTTCATCATGGTACGTGTATTTTGGGGTGCATGGGAAGTTTCACACGCGACATCAGCAGTCTCCCACCACCCCCACGCCCCCAGTCACCAGGGGCAGCCTCCACCAGGACCCCACCCATGTCTCCCAGCACCCCCACCCCCAGCCACCAGGGTCAGCCTCCACCAGGCCCTCACCCATGTCTCCCAGCACCCCCACCCCCCCAGTCACCAGGGGCAGCCTCCACCAGGCCCCCACCCATGTCTCCCAGCACCCCCACCCCCCAGCCACCAGGGGCAGCCTCCACCAGGCCCCCACCATGTCTCCCAGCACCCCCACCCCCCCAGTCACCAGGGGCAGCCTCCACCAGGCCCCCACCCATGTCTCCCAGCACCCCCACCCCAGCAGTCACCAGGGGCAGCCTCCACCAGGCCCCCACCCATGTCTCCCACCACCCCCACCCCCCCAGCACTGTGGCGGAGCCTCCACCAGGCCCCCACCCATGTCTCCCACCACCCCCACCCCCCAGCAGTGCAGGGGCACCCACCACCAGGCCCCCACCCATGTCTCCCACCACCCCCACCCCCCAGCCACCAGGGGCAGCCTCCACCAGTCCCCCACCCATGTCTCCCACCACTCCCACCCCCCCAGTCACCAGGGGCAGCCTCCACCAGGCCCCCACCCATGTCTCCCACCACCCCCAACCCCCAGCAGTGCAGGGGCACCCACCACCAGGCCCCCACCCATGTCTCCCACCACCCCCACCCCCCAGCAGTGCAGGGGCACCCACCAGCAGGACCACACCCATGTCTCCCACCACCCCCACCCCCCAGCAGTGCAGGGGCACCCACCACCAGGCCCCACCCATGTCTCCCACCACCCCCACCCCCCAGCAGTGCAGGGGCAGCCTCCACCAGGCCCCCACCCATGTCTCCCTGCACCCCCAGCACTGTGGGGCACCCGCCAGCAGGCCCCCACCCATGTCCAACTCATGTTCCCCACCACCCCCACCCCCCAGCACTGTGGGGCATCTGCCAGCAGGCCCCCACCCATGTCCAACTCATGTTCCCCACCACCCCCACCCCCCAGCACTGTGGGGCACCTGCCAGCAGGCCCCCACCCATGTCCAACTCATGTTCCCCACCACCCCCACCCCCCAGCACTGTGGGGCACCTGCCAGCAGGCCCCCACCCATGTGCAACTCATGTTCCCCAGCCAACATGTCATCACAATCTAGATCCCTGGTCCCTATGGTCAGCCTCCAAATGCAAAACACCCACCCGAGTATTGCATCCACCCACTCATAATTTGCAATTACATCACAGAACACCAATTACAAGTTCCGAAACAAACACATTTCCCTCACATTCACCCAAAGGGTGTCAGTGAATCTCAAAACACATATCATGAAATGCATGAAACCAATGAGATACCACACATTGAAGTTCACCAAAAAAAATATGTATTAAAGGAAACATAAATAGAATAAAAAATGAAGAAACAGAAATGTGAATGTACAAAAATGAAAAGAAGCATGTCCGTGAAAAAAAGCAAAACCAAAAATAAAATTCCAAAGTAATGTTGTCCAAAGTCAATGTCCACAAAACAAAATCCAATGGGAAATAAAAAAGAAAGCCATTGCTCCATGGTTAAAAAGTGAAAAAAAAAATACAATCCAACTGTGAACTATGTACATGGGAACAAGCCAGGGTCCATTATCCCACCAAAATAAAGGAAACCTATCTAACTACACTAACTAATAAAATAAACTATATACAAAAATGTGGCCAATGTCCGAAAGGTCCAAATAAAATAAAAACCAAAATGAAACCTAACACTACCTACATAACTATGTACAAGGGCAGCGGGCTAGTTTCACGGCTCACTTGTGGATGTCCCGGGCCAGGGCATCATCAAACTCCTCCTCAATGTCCCGGAGGCGGTCCTCCTCCATGGCCCCGAGGGTCCGCAGGGCCGTCGACGTCTCCACCTCCAAACCCCTGCGGATTGCCTCGAGGCACTCGGCCCACCTCAGGGCCCTCCGCATGGAGCTCTCCGCCCTGACCATTGTGAGCCGTGCCTCTTCCGCCCGCTGCCGCTCCGCATCTATGGCGTGGCCCAACCACTGCCACACGGAAGACACTCTCTGTCCTGGGTCCTCCTGCCCTCCGGCCGATGCCTGCCCCTCCGATCTTGAAGGCCCCGAGCCTTCATGGCTCCCACCACGTTGCTGCTGCTGCTGTGCCTCTGCCCGTGCACTGCCTCCTGCTGCCTGCACATCCTCTGCCGGCTGGGGTGCAGTCGTAGATGTGGCCACCCCTGCTGGACATCCGACTCCCGACTGTGGCTGGGATGCCTCCTCCACCAGCCTGGCCGCACCGTCAGAGGCAGCTCCACAGGGCACCCAGGTGACTGATGGGTGGGAAGATGGCACAGAGGACGACTGGCGCGTAGGGGGTCTAGTTGAGGAGGGGGTTGTAGCAAGCCCCATCAGACGGAGGAATCCGGCCTGGGTGACCTGTCCCAGCTGGCTGACGTGGTCAACGAGCCATTCGAGATGACGTGCAGTCTCTTCATGAAAAGACTGCAGGTCACCTCGCATGGCCCGTTGACGCAACGCCACACCAGCCAGGACAGGCTCAACCCGGACCTGGATAGCCACGTCCGCAGGCAGAGGAAGGCCAGTTGACGTGAGCTCATCCCCTGCCTGAAAACGGGTCTGGACGTAGGCATCCCTGCTGGTGCAAGGTGATGCGGGGACAGGATCAGGGACAGGATTGCACACAGGCACCTCCGCGGCGGCCTGTGCTGCCTCCTGTCCCGGTCCTGCACTGCACCACTAGCACCAGTGGGATCCCCACCTCCAGACCCCGTCTCTGGTGCTTGCACGGCCTCCTCCTCCACCAAACCCCCCACCAACCTGGATGACTCTGCCATCTTCCCCTGTTGGGCCCTGTGGGGTCCCAGCTGCCCTTTCTGCTGCCGAGGAGTCCAACTCCAACTTCCGCCTCTTGGACCTCCCCCGGGCAGCTGCGGCCTGGGACTCGGCACCGGACTCCTCACTCCCCGACGAGATGACAACATGGGAGGGGAGCCGGGCCTTGCGTCTCCGGCTGGCGGTGGGATCCCCGCCGCTGTGCTCCACAGCACCTTCTCCGCCCTCTTCATCAGTTGACGCTGCAGACAGGGAGAAACAAAACACAGGCATCAGGGCACTGTACAATGGACACATACACACATGACAGTTGTACATGAGTGGCATTGGCAAACCTCAGACATGTCATCACAATCCCCAACACACATGTCATTACAACTCGCACACATGAGCCATACCACAGCCATATCGCAACTGCCACCACCATCCATACACATACAACAGCATGAGCAGCCAAAGGTGAGCCAGACATCACATGTAACACAGGAAGTGCACCACACATGTACACACACCACCACACTTGCATGCATGTGTACACCTCTGCCAAGTGTCGCAGTGTTCAGACGGGCATCCATGTCACATCTGCCAATCAGGCTTCCACATACCGCTGTCACATGCATCCATGTTGCATCACTGTTGTACCCTTGTCAAATACACACACATGCACATGTACACAGTGCTGATACATGCAGCCAAAAACAACATACATGCGTGACATCACAGACATGTCTACTTACATACACATTCATCCAAGCATGTGTGCCCACACAACTGCATTTGGCATGCAAGCCTACACACACAAGCACCATCCATGTCTCACACATTACACCCCTCGCATGTGTCAGCCCCACGGCCCTGTACACCCCCACCCATACTCGACCCCATATAAACAGATGTGCAACCTGCACACTACTGAATAATCACCACACGCACTGCTCACAATCAGGATGCATGTACTCTCACCGCTCGACTCCAGACGGGTCTGCTTCTCAAGGACCTGGACGTGGAGCGCTGGGGATATGCGTTCCAGGACCCTCATCTGTTCTTCCGACAAGTGGCCCCGGCGCCCCTTGGCATCCGCTGCCATCAAGCGATGCCGGGCCTTGTTCAGGGTCCTGGACCTGAAGTCCTCCCAGCGCTTCTTGACATGTTGTAAGTCGCAGACTGCCACCCCCTCCGCGTTGATGGCAGTCACGATGTCAGTCCAGATCCGAGTCCGTCCTTCCTTGTCGGCGCAGGAACTTCCGAAGAGGGCATCATACTGCCCCAGGACTTGCTCCACCAGGACGCCAACTTCGGTGGCACTGAAGCTGGTGCCCCTCTGCCTCTCTGGCCGGGGGTTGTCAGTGGTCCCAGATGGTGTTTGCCCCGACATGACAACCCCAGAGGCAGGAGTGGGTGGGCAACTGGGTCCTGGGGCTGGGCGGTGGAGCGATGGAATCCCAGTCGGGAGTCTTCGGTTTCAGCAGGGGTGGTCACAGCAACAGCACCCCTGGCTGATGTGCAGGCAGCAAATGGCAGGGCACGTGGGCAGCAGGCAGTCAGGCAGCAGCAGATGGCAGGTGGGAGCATGCTCAGGGCTCTGGGGGGCAGTAGTTTGCCTTCTGGGCAGGAGCTTGGTCTTCTGTGTGCTTACGCGTGGCCAGCTTGATACGGAGTGATTTGGCACGTGAAAAATCTGCACGTCAGCGTGTAATTCGAGGAAAGGCCCTTAGCGCGTAAGCGCGTCTGCACACATATGCATTTTCATTGGACAGAAGGACCCTCAAGCGCAAGCGCCCCTGTGACGTGACGCGTACAGACGTGCATGGGCATTTCAGCGCGCGTGAAAAAATGCACGTCTGCGTGTAATACGAGGAAAGGGCCAAAGCGCGTAAGCGCGCGTGAAAAAATGCACATCCACGTGTAATACGAGGAAAGGCCCTTAGCGCGTATGCACGGCAGCACGCATATGCGATTTCAACGGACCAAAGGCCCTCAGCGCGTGAGCGCGTCTGTGACGTGACGCGCGCGGGTGTTTCCCTCATTGCACGTGATGACAGAACACACGTGGATTTCCACCAATCGCGTGTGAAAGTTCCCGGCACCCCGGAACACACGTACCCAGGCTAATCGCGTGTGGAACTTCCCGCGCACCCCGAAACACACGTACCCAGGCCAATCGCGTGTACGCTCACTCCCCTCCAATCACACGCGATGACACCCGAATACGGGAAACCCGCGCACGGCAAAAGACGTGCACAGGCGTCAACGCATCTGCCCACACGAAGGCAGCCGGAGGCGTCCCCGCGCACAGCATAAAAGTGCGCGCAAACAACAAACGCGTATGTACAGCTACGATGAATGCCCCATTTGTCGCTGCACTGATCGTGGGACACCGCAGGAGGAGGAGAATAGCCAGGGCACGCATTTTCGCACCACGGAAAAGCCTTTTTGGGATGCCTGACGACCAGGTCTAAGGCAGGTATAGGTTTCCACCCCATATCATCCTAGACCTGGTCAGGGAGTGGGAAGATGACCTCACATCCCCCACCCTTTGCTCCCAAGCATTGAGCCCCTTGGAGAAGCTGCTCAATGTCCTGCATTTTTTGGCCACTGGGTCATTTCAGCGGACCACTGCCATAGTAGGGGGGGTCTCACAGGCCACGCAGTCACGCTGCCTACACCAGGTACTGGCAATCATGACAGCGCGCCCCTCAGTCCGCAGGCACATATACATGCCCAGAACACCCGCAGAAAGGCAGGCCATTGTCCTGGATTTTTTCAGGGTGACACACTTCCCCAAAGTGCTCGGTGCCATAGATTGCACCCATGTGGCCCTACGTCCACCTAGGGCCATTGAGCACATCTACCGAAACCGCAAGCACTGGCATTCCATCAATGTACATGTGGTATGTGATGCAAAGGGAATCATCACCTCTGTCTATGCAAACTACCCTGGCTCCACCCATGACAGTTTCATATACAGAATGTCCGCCCTGAGCCGGGCCCTCGAAGCCGGGCAGCATGGCGACACATGGCTCCTAGGTCAGTACAAATGCCCTTGCACATGCATGCAAGTCACACACAGACAAATATCCAAACCCTAATAATCTCAACTATTATCACCTCCCCAGGGGACAGTGCCTACCCTCTGAGCAACCACATGATGACGCCAATCCGGAACCCCACCACACCACCCCAGGTAAGATACAACGGCGCTCATATTGCAACCAGGGGCATAGTGGAGCGCATATTCGGAGTGCTCAAGTCACGTTTCCGCTCTCTTGACCGCTCTGGTGGGCAACTACTCTATGCACCACCAGTAGTGTGCAGGATCATTGTGGCAGCATGTGTCCTGCACAATGTTGCAACACGGCAGGGCGTCCCGGTGGACATGGTGGTGCCCCCACATCTCCAACCACAGGCACAGGCGCTGCCCATGGGAGGGGACAGGGCACGTGGCGAGGAAGCCCGGACCCAGCTTGTGGCCACATTTTTCACCTAAACTCCCACCCCTGCGGAGTACACACAGGCCTGGCACATACCAGGTGACAATCGATGATGACAAAGAGACAGTCAACTGTCACAACCCTACCACCCTGAGATAGTTGCCATGGAAGTGCCACATCGTCTGCATCCCTAGCTACTTAAACACAAGCTATCCTGTGTGACCAAAAGGCACACATATGACATATGACATGATATGGGCCATACACAAGTATTCCAAGGCGCAATGAGGCAGGGAGGGGGGAACAAGGGAACACAGAGAACGGTACTACTAGGCCAGGTGTCATTGAGATCGTGCAAGTGCAGGGGTAGGGGGAATGGGAAAAGTGCAAGGGGAAGGGTGGGGGGGAGTCCAGTACAGGGGAAGTAGCCCAAAAAAATAATACATAGGTCGCCTGGTGGCAACTACAAAGGTAAGTGCAGACAAGTGCTGGGAAGGGAGGACTGTAGGGATAGAGAGACAGTACTGCAGTGCAGGGGTTGCCAGGGAGACAGTGCAAGTGGAGAGTGGCTGGGCCAGGGACCGAGGTCGGTGAGAGTGGCCCAGTTGCAGCTCCTGTGCAGTTCCAGTGAAGAATTCTGCAAGGGAGAGGCAGAGAGTAAGCAGAAGCAAAGAGGAAGGTCTTGAGGTGCTTCCAGAACTGGAGATGGTTCCCCTCAAGTTCAAGTCAGGCCGGAAGTCTGTTCCAGGGGGAGGGCCCTGCTGCGGAGAGAAATCTACCCCCAGCTAGTTGCTCTGAGAAGCGGATGACCCGGACATGCAAGGTGTGCATCACACATACCTGCAAAACAGGCCATGGCCATCACTGTCATGTCACTCAAACCCTCCCAAACATCAACATGACATGGCAAGCAATACCCATACACCAACGCAGTAACGATAAGGTACACATTGCCATGTCCTAAATGTACAGTGGCATCGGACACTGCTGCCTGACCCGGAATCAGATGAAATGACAGACCAACAAAATCTCCCACCCAAAATAAGTCATTTCCAATTGCATTACAACAGTCGTAGACGTAACATCACAATGAATGCCTGTCTACATGCACATTATGCATTGCAAAATCAACACTGCAGCTCATGTGTGCAGTGTCCTACTCCTGCATCACACTGCTCGGCGCACAGCACAGTGAACAGCCATTGTGTGTGATGCACACCCTGAGCATCACATCTAAGTGACAGACCACGTCAAACATCAAATTAGGCATGTACTGGATCCATGATCGGTCATAGAACATGTGCTGCCGGGACACAGTGGGCACCAGAAGGCAAACAGTGTACACATGGATATGCAAGGGTGGGAGTACATGTAGTGCATCAGAGTGCAAGTGTGTGGTTCTGCAAGGACATGCACTCCACATATGCATGTGCACTCAAGTGGCCATTAGTGTTCCCTACACATCACATGTGAACATCCACCATGTGTACACCCCAGCATGTCAAACCACAACTATCCCCTCGTACCTGAAAGGAAAACACAACACATGAACAGGCATTGATCAGCAGAACACAACATGTACATAGGATACCACCATTACTAGAGTTCCCATCACACTGCAGGGCAAGGCAACTATCAACAACAACCCCCCCCTCCCTCACAAATGACCATGACCCACTGAACAACTGCACCTGGGTCATGGAGCCTACAAACCTCAATTCCACCTGGCCACAGGATCACCTTTACCCTTCGTCACCATCTCCCATCTTGTGTGTAAAAAGATGCCTGAACCCTCAGAATCCACACTCATTTCCAAAATCACAAAATCCAAGGCATAAAAACGAACCCGAACACCCTCCAGTAGATGACTTGACGTAGCAGTACCTCACAAAGGCCAAGTACTACCACAATGATGCAACAACCAAGGTAGCACAGCAAAACAATGTCACGACAGGATGTGAGACATGTGTGATACATGACATAGGATGATGCACCATGAATGGATGTGTACAGTCACAGGTCCCCTGTACAGGCGCGGGAGTGTCACGAAACAACCACCCCCACCATGTCCCGGGTGCCTGCAAGGTCAAACTCACACAGGCCCCTGAGACCCTGGTGGGGAATGAGGTTCAGGGATATGCAGTTGGGACAGGTGTTGACACACTGGATGACTGGAATGAGTGGCAGGAGAGGGAAGGAGGAATGACACATGAAACTAGGGAATGCACGAAAATGTACAACCTGCATGAACACATACACAATCCAAACAAACTTGGACATCATTGTCATGGCCTTCTGTAGTCCAGGCTCAGGAGTGGTACGAACCAACCACCCCCTCTAGGGTTTTGGCACCTGCAAGTTCGGGGCTTACACAGGCATCCGCAACCCCAGTGGGGAAAGAGGGTCAGGGAACGTTGCTTGGATAGGCACGGGAAGCAGGAACACCGGGTAGAGGGTACAGGTTTCAAAATTGCATAGGATATCGGGTGATTAGGGAGAAAAAAACATACCAAATTGAACCACACATACATCCATGCATCAGTACACACCCCAGCAAGCCTATGCAGAGCAGTTCGTAAGAAAAACAACAAGACACTTAGCTCTGGTTTTGAGTGCTGGCCTCCTGCCTGCGCACTCTCAGGTCCGGTTAGAGGAGCACTGCAATGCTGCAAAGAGAGCCACAGTCAACAAGCTGTACGTGCCAATTACACAAAAACACAACACCAAACATGCCTCATAGCAACAAACTACTCTACAAACAGACTATCTGTGGTCGATGCTTTGTACCCATATATAACATCACCCCTGTGACGGGTCATACACAGTCAATGCAGTAAGTCAGCCACTGGTGCGTGCGTGGCAAATGGAACACCAATGTGTCACAATTCACACAACATGCAATGTTCCCTGGGTAAGCAGACAGACCCATATAGCAAGCCATGACTACAGAGCAAGTTGCGTACCACCATGACCGAAACAAAGTTGGCAGTGCATTTTTCATGAAGTACGTGGAAAAGACATGCACTGCACCCGAGTATGTCCCTTGCTGTATGTCCCTGTGAGCTGTCCCTTTCCATGTCTCGGAAGGCTACATGGTTGATACAAGTGCCTCAATGGACCTTGGTGTACCGGAGGGTATGTGCCACTGCCCCTGCATGTGTCCCAGACAACCCTACTATCAACAGCCATCAGTCTACAAACACATCTGAGCTGTATTGTGTGCTTCAACACCAATATTCCTCTAAGCTCACCCTCAGTGCTGTGACTAAGCCTGCATGTGCAACTCGCCTGGTGCAAGCTTTGCTGTGTCGTTGCCCCCCTGTGATGCTCACCTTGCCTGGAGTTCCTTGGAACATGTCAGCAGTTCTAGGATGTGGGTCTGCAATCATTGTGCCTCTGCTTGTGCACACATGTGCATGTGGGCACCAACAAACGGGTCCAAAATTCCGTCGTCCAATGGGCCATGTCTGCTGGCAAAGGTGCTCTGGAGGCTTATCCCCCTGCAGAAAGGGCATAAAACACATGATTAATGCTTCAACGTCATCTGTGTGTGTCTCATCAGGCATCTCATTACTTGACCATGTCAGAGAGTCACATCACAAATCACACCATCAGTCCGTCTTTCACCTCCAAAGTGTGGAACACTATCTACAGCATGAATTGCAACAAGCACATGTACAGGAAAGATATGAAACATACTACACAATGCATAGCAATCAATGTCCACATTAATCATGACACACCCCATCTAGCAAAAGCTGAACAGTGGACAATGACACCTAAATCATCCCCACTAGGGGTGTCAACACAAGTCACACAGCACCAGACATGCCACAGATATGACAGTCCAAAGCCCTTGTGTAAAATGCTGTAACACCGAACCATCCTTGCGAGCCCATGGATAAGGGAGGCAGGAGTGGCATATGTGAGTCAAGGACCCCAAGCAGCAAACACATACACAAGACAACCATGAAGGGCCCAGCTGGAACAGACAGTGGATGCCTTCAAAAGCCACAAAGCACTGCACCGTCACATGAAAGCACAATAGACTAGCAATTTTAAACTAACTCAACTATTAACTAATTACACTAACTATGGAAAACCTACATTACCTATTTAAACTAACTATCAAACAGAAACTTAACTAACTAAACTAAAAGAAAAATCAAAAATGGCCACATACGACCCGGGGGGAGGGGATGCACCCAGGAGGGGGGAGGTACAGTGTGCTGCTCAACATCCACATGCGATGATGCTGAGCCAAAAAAAAAATCCTCCATGGGGTCAACGCCTGCACAGCACGAACTATGTGGGAGATAGATGGTCGTCCGAGTCTGGCTCATCCTGGAAAGGAGGACGTGGCACAGTAGCCTGGCCACGCCTAGCCGCAGCTTGCCCCTCGTCGGCAGCAAGTCTGCCGGACGGGTGAGCCTGGTTCTGTGTGGCGATGTGACGTAGGTCTGCATGCAGAACCTCACGTGATACACGTGCTTCCTCTTGCAAGGTAGCACGTGTAACACGGAGTTCCTCCTGCAAGGCCTGGCTGGACAACCGCTGCACCTCCCGGCAAGCCTGTAGCTCAGCCGAGATGGTACGCTCAAGCTGTGCAAAACTCTCCTCTGCCTGCTGCCTCTGGGACATCAGAGGAACCCCCGAAGTGGATCTGAGGGAAGCATACTCCTCCCTCAGGGCATCCATGTGCGCCTCTGCGTGAGCAGCAATTGCTTGACGCAGAGACGAGATTTCAGCCTGGCGTGCCCTGTCTGAGGCCGCCATGCCCAGCCTGACCCCTGCGGGACCAAAGGACCGGGGGTCCTCGCTGTGTTGGCACCGCCTGCAGCTGCACGACTACATGCCCCCGTCGACGTGATGTCCCAGGCACATCAGTGACTGGTGTGGAGGGTAACCCTGCGTCCCGATCCACCACGGGCGGAGGAACAAAGACTGTCTGATCCCTCAGTGCAGGTGTCGCAGACAGAGGAGTGTCCACATCATAATCACTCACCCCTGACACATGGACTTGATGCTCATCCAACTCAACATGGACGTCAGAGTCGTCATCAAGGCTGGACTCATAGGCAGCCAGAGACAAGATGGACTGCAGCACTTGGGGGTTTTCGTGGCCTATCCACCCACGACCCACACTAGTGCCGGGTTGATGTGGTGTTACCAACCCTGTGTCTGGCATGACAACACCATCCTCTGCCTCCATTGCGTCATCAACTGAAAAATAGAGAGAAAAAGGTCAATACACATGTCAGAAGCACATGAGACACACACACACCGACAGCAAAGGCATCCGGCAGACATGTGACACACAACATATGACCTGGCATGAATGCTGGGTCTACTTTGAATAGCTTCTGTAATCAGACCTGTTGAAAGGTGGCAGTTTCCATGGAAGTGGGTCTATGCAGTGCAGAAAATGTGTACGCCACTCACTACCTACATGTACAAGCACTACATGGTGTGTGCCAGGAAATGTGAAGGCAGTGCAATGGCAAATTCAGACATCACGTGCATTGTGCATTCAATGTGTACCGTGTCTAGAAGCCAAGCACCCCTCCACCCCAGTACCAAAGCAGGGATGCATAGCATGGTATCAAAAGGCTGACCATACACCTGTGTATTGACAGGCAGTGTTGACTGGCATCAACAGCTTAATGTGATTCAAATTACAACACTGCAAATGATGCTGGGACAGTGGGCAGGACACATGATGGAAACTCCGGAGGCCGCCCACGTGTGAAGAAGACACAAGAGTTGGACAGAGTCATTGGCCATTGAACAGGCTGAGGCCTGTGAGCCACACAGATTGTCAGGGCCTAAACATGTGTGCAACGCAGGACTGAGCCACAGTTGACATGGGAAGGCCGATGAGATGGCAGGCAATGTATGTAACCAAGGACTCATATTACAGTGATCATCCAGTCAAGGACACATAGGGGCATGCGTGCAATGCACATGGAGCATGAATGGGCACTCATGTCCCTGCGGGACATCTGACCAGTGCACAGTACAAGTGAGATACCCTGCATCGAGTACTAAGGCTGTACCACACGGCATATGTCTGGCAGTTTCTACGCTGGAAGTTAGCATCTACACAGGACACATGAACAAGAAACTACACATTGACAAGATTGGAGCAGACCAGTGCAAAGGTGGAACTGGAGTGCAGAGTGGCGGAGGAGGGGCAAGGGAGCATGCCCACATGGAGTCCCGCATGCAGGCAGAGGAGACATGTATGACGGTAGCATTGCATTACTGACACATCAGAACCATGTACACGTCACATGTAGCAGCAATCATGCACAACACATCCCACAAGTGAAACACACACGTCCTCAACAAACACGCATCAACACTCACTGGACTGGGCATCAAAGTCCAGCATCTCTCCCACTCCTTCGACCAATTCAGGTGGTATGAACTCCGCAACGAGAGCCTCATGCGGAGTGAGTTCTTCCTCCTCTGGTGCAGGCCCACCGCCAGTCACCAGAGTCAAGTTGTAATTTGAGGCACGCTTGGCCTTAGTGCTGCGCTTGATGTCATTCCAACGCTTTTTGCACTCCTGCGCCGTGCGCACCTCATGGCCGAATGAACTGACATGTTCCGCAACATGCTTCCAGTGGGTGTCACGTTGGGCAGCCGTAGTCTGACTATTGGCACCCACTAGCATGTCACGGCTGTGGCCCCGCACGTGGTCCACGAGGAAGTCCAGTTCCTGCTTACAGAAAGGCTTCTTCCTCGACATGCAGGAGGTCGTGGCTGTGTGTGGGGTCCCAGCCTGTGCTGCAGGTGCAACCTTCCTCCTCTTGGACTGTGGCGCAGACCCTGGCTGGCTAATGCCGCCCTGACCAGTATGGCCAGAGGGTTTGGTCGATTGAGCCAAGGGAGTGTCAGGTGGAGGGATGACCAAAGGCCTGACTTGTGTCAGTGGCAGATGGGTGCCCACTAATGGACCCTGCGCAGCAACATCAGCTGTGGCAGGGTCATTGACCGCAACGGTCCTGGTTGGCAGACTCACAACCGGGGTGCTGTTGGGTGCATCTGCCCCTGCACTTGCCAACACCCGGCTGTTCGGGGCAGCAGATGACATGACTGCCCCAGGGACACGTGTCTTGGTCTGAGCAGCCCGGCATGCCCCTATGGTTTCCCCCCTGGCCTGTTGGAGATCTACCAATGGCTCTTCAAGTGCCAACGCAGCCTGCGCTAGCAGACCCTGAGCCTGGGTGGCGGTGTCCACAGCTGCACCTGCAGCTACCACTACCCTTGGGCCCGTGGCAGTCGATGGAACGGACTGCCGGGTCATATGGGTGCCAGTGCCAGATGCAGGAGCTGCATCCCCCGGAACCACAGGGGGTGGTGGCATGGCTGCACCGACACATGGCACAGCATTGTGCTCAAGTGGCGCACCCCTGCCTCTTCCCCCTCTGTGGCTGCCCTGGACACCCTGGAGTCCCCCTACTCCCTGGTCACCATGGCCACGTCCCCGACTACGCCCGCCACGAGGAGTACGCCCACTGAGGCGCCCCTCACCTTTGGTGGCCTCCCAACCATGGCACAGATGCAGTAGTGCTGGCACAGATGGAGTGGTGCCAATGGGAGGTGTACACCACAATTGACCTGGGCAATTGGGGTGAAAGGGGTGGGAAGCAAGATGTTAACAGCCCCCCTGCACCTGCAAGGCTGTATGTGACCCCGGTGATGTGGTGACGGGTCACGCAACGCTCAGGCACCCCAAAACTGCAGTAAAACCGTGCACACAACACTGCAGCCTGCGTGCGTGGATTCAACCTCCCGCAGTACGCGGTGGCACCCAGTCACACGAATAACGCGTACGCGTGGGACACGCAGGCTACTATGACATCGAAAATGGGTGCGATACACAGGGGCACCCGCAGTGGGAAAAAGAGCGTGTGCGACTCACCGTCTGACTAGCGCGATGCAGAAAAACACGCGTAGCCAATATCCCCGCCAAAAGAAGAGATACGTCCTTGATAGCTGTGAAGTTGTGATGGCGCGCGAAACAACAGAAAGCAGCAACACACGTCGGTCTCTACGAAAGGCACGTACAGCGAACTGCTGGGCCCGCTCACCTTTAACCCGTGCTGAGGGAAAAGCACGCGCGCGTCACGTCACTTACGCGCATGGGCCCTTTCCTCGTATTACATGCGGATGTGCAGTTTTTCACGCGCGCTTATGCGCATGGGCCCTTTCCTTGTATTACACGCGGACGTGCATTTTTTCACGCACACTTACGCGCATGGGCCCTTTCCTCGTATTACACGCGGACGTGCATTTTTTCACGCGCGCTGAAATGCCCATGCACGTCTGTACGTGTCACGTCACAGGGGCGCTTGCGCTTGAGGGGCCTTCTGTCTAATGAAAATGCGTATGCGTGCAGACGCGCTTACGCGCTAAGGGCCTTTCCTCGAATTACACGCTGACGTGCAGATTTTTCACGTGCCAAATCACTCCGTATCAAGCTGGCCACGCGTAAGCACACGGAAGACCACGCTCCTGCCCAGAAGGCCGAACTACTGCCCCCCAGAGCCCCGAGCACGCTCCCACCTGCCATCTGCTGCTGCCTGACTGCCTGCTGCCCACATGCCCTGCCATTTGCTGCCTGCACATCAGCCAGGGGTGCTGTTGCTGTGACCACCCCTGCTGGAACCGAAGACTCCCTACTGGGATTCCATCGCTCCACAGCCCAGCCCCAGGACCCAGTTGCCCACCCACTCCTGCCTCTGGGGTTGTCATGTCGGGGCAAACACCATCTGGGACCACTGACAACCCCTGGCCAGAGAGGCAGAGGGGCTCCAGCTTCAGTGCCACCGAAGTTGGTGTCCTGGTGGAGCAAGTCCTGGGGCAGTATGATGCCCTCTTCGGAAGTTCCGCGCCGACAAGGAAGGACGGACTCGGATCTGGACTGACATCGTGACTGCCATCAACGCGGAGGGGGTGGCAGTCCGCGACTTACAACATGTCAGGAAGCACTGGGAGGACTTCAGGTCCAGGACCCTGAACAAGGCCCGGCGCCTCTTGAAGGCAGCGGATGCCAAGGGGCGTCGGGGCCACTTGTCGGAAGAACAGATGAGGGTCCTGGAACGCATATCCCCAGCGCTCCACATCCAGGTCCTTGAGAAGCAGACCCGTCTGGAGTCGGGCGGTGATTGTACATGCATCCTGATTGTGAGCAGTGCGTGTAGTGATTATTCAGTAGTGTGCAGGTTGATATGATATGATATGATATGGCATTTGTAACGCGCCTATACACAAGTGTTTCAAGGCGCGACGAGGCAGGGAGGGGGGAACAAGGGGAAGACAGACAGCGATCCTACTAGGCCAGGTGTCAGTCAGACCGCGCAAGTGCAGGGGTAGGGGGAAGGGAAAAAGTGCAAGGGGAAGGGGGAGGGGGGGAGTGCAGTACAAATAGTAGAATAGAAATAAAATAATAAATAAATAGGGCCAGCTGGTGGCAAGTGCAAGGTAAGTGCAGACAAGTGCTGGGGGGGGGCTGTAGTGATACAGAGACAGTCCCGAATTGCAGGGGTTGCCAGGGGGGCAGTGCAAGTGAAGAGTGACTGGGCCCAGGACCGAGGTTGGTGAGAGTGGCCCAGTTGCAGAATCAGTGCAGTTTTGGTGAAGAATTTAGCAGGGGAGAGGGAGAGAGAAAGCAGAAGTGAAGAGGAAGGTTTTGAGGTGCTTCCGGAGCCGGAGATGGTTCTCCTCAAGTTTCAGGGAGGCAGGAAGGCTGTTCCAGAGGGAGGCACCTGCCGCGGAGAGAGATCTACCCCCAGCTCGTTGCTTCGAGAAGCGGCTGACCCTGAGGGAGTTGGAGACGGATGAGCCTAGGGCTCGGGAAGGAAGATATTTAGGAAGAGAGAGTTGAAGGTATTTAGGCCCCAGGCCCTAGAAGGCCTTGTGGACAATGCAGAGGGTTTTGAACTTAATCCTCGCAGCCACTGGGAGCCAGTGTAGAGATTTCAGTCCTGGAGAGATACGGTCCTTGGGCTTGAGGCCAAGGACAAGTCTCGCAGTTCTGTTCTGGATGAGTTACAGAGGGCGGAGAGTGGAGGCAGGCAGATTAAGATAGAGGCTGTTACAGTAGTCCAGCTTCGAGAGAACCAGGGCTCGGGAGACAGTGAGCTTCTGGGGGAAGGAGAGGAAGGGAAGAATACCTCTGAGGAGGTGCAGCTGGTAATGTGACTTCTTAGAGACGTCAGATATATGAGGAGAGAAGGAGAGTGTGGAGTCGAAGATGACCCCGAGGTTTTTTGCCTTGCAGGTAGGAGCAGGAAGAGGGCCAAGAGAGGCCGGCCAGAGAGCTGCAGGGAAGGAGGGAGTGGGTGTGCCGATGAGTAGGATCTCAGTCTTACTAGCATTAAGGCAGAGGTCATTGGCAGCACACCAATCCTGGATAGCAGACAGACAGTCAGAGATGAGGGAGGGAGAGGAGGAGGCCGAGGGTAGCCTGAAAATGAGCTGGGTATCGTCCGCATAGCACTAAAAGTTGGTGCAGAGGGCGGCGATGCGGTGGGCAAGGAGTGCCAGATACTGGTTTAACAGCCAGGGAGAGAGATTAGATCCCTGGGGAATGCCACAGGTGGAGAAAAAGATGTCAGAGAGGAAGGACCCAAGTTGGACCTGGGAGGGTCGATTGGAGAGGAAAGAGGTCAGCTGTAATGTGTGAGACATGGATGGTGCTGTGTGTGTAGGCTTGCATGCCAAATGCAGTTGTGTGGGCACACATGTTTGGATGAATGTGTATGTAAGTAGACATGTCTGTGATGTCACACATGTATGTTGTTTTTGGCTGCATGTATCAGCACTGTGTACATGTGCATGTGTGTGTATTTGACAAGAGTGCAACAGTGATGCAACATGGATGCATGTGACAGCGGTATGTGGAAGCCTGATTGGCAGATGTGACATGGATGCCCGTCTGAACACTGCGACACTTGGCAGAGGTGTACACATGGTGTGTGTACATGTGTGGTGCACTTCCTGTGTTGCATGTGATGTCTGGCTCACCTTTGGCTGCTCATGCTGTTGTATGTGTATGGATGGTGGTGGCAGTTGCGATATGGCTGTGGTATGGCTCATGTATGCGAGTTGTAATGACATGTGTGTTGGGGATTGTGATGACATGTCTGAGGTTTGCCAATGCCACTCATGTACAACTGTCATGTGTGTATGTGTCCATTGTACAGTGCCCTGATGCCTGTGTTTTGTTTCTCCCTGTCTGTAACGTCAACTGATGAAGAGGGCGGAGAAGGTGCTGTGGAGCACAGCGGCGGGGATCCCACCGCCAGCCGGAGACGCAAGGCCCGGCTCCCCTCCCATGTTGTCATCTCATCAGGGAGTGAGGAGTCCGGTGCCGCGTCCCAGGCCGCAGCTGCTGGGGGGAGGTCCAAGAGGCGGAGGTTGGAGTTGGACTCCTCGGCAGCAGAAGGGGCAGCTGGGACCCCACAGGGCCCAACAGCGGAAGATGGCACGGAGTCATCCAGGTTGGTGGGGGGTTTGGTGGAGGAGGAGGCTGTGCAAGCACCAGAGACGGGGTCTGGAGGTGGGGATCCCACTGGTGCTAGTGGTGCAGTGCAGGACCAGGGACAGGAGGCAGCACAGGCCGCCGCGGAGGTGCCTGTGTGCAATCCTGTCCCTGATCCTGTCCCTGCATCATCTTGCACCAGCAGGGATGCCTACGTCCAGACCCGTTTTCAGGCAGGGGATGAGCTCACGTCAACTGGCCTTCATCTGCCTGCAGACTTGGCTATCCAGGTCCGGGTTGAGCCTGTCCTGGCTGGTGTGGCGCTGCGTCAACGGGCCATGCGAGGTGACCTGCAGTCTTTTCATGAAGAGACTACACGTCATCTCGAATGGCTCGTTGACCACGTCAGCCTGCTGGGACAGGTCACCCAGGCCGGATTCCTCCGTCTGATGGGGCTTGCTACAACCCCCTCCTCAACTAGACCCCCTACGCGCCAGTCGTCCTCTGTGCCATCTTCCCACCCATCAGTCACCTGGTTGCCCTGTGGAGCTGCCTCTGACGGTGCGGCCAGGCTGGTGGAGGAGGCATCCCTGCCACAGTCGGGAGTCAGACGTCCAGCAGGGGTGGCCACATCTACGACTGCACCCCAGCCGGCGGAGTATGTGCAGGCAGCAGGAGGCAGTGCACGGGCAGAGGCACAGCAGCAGCAGCAACGTGGTGTGAGCCATGAAGGCTCGGGGCCTTCAACATCGGAGGGGCAGGCATCGGCCGGAGGGCAGGAGGACCCAGGACAGAGAGTGTCTTCCGTGTGGCAGCGGTTGGGCCACGCCATAGATGCGGAGCGGCAGCGGTCGGAAGAGGCACGGCTCACAATGGTCAGGGCGGAGAACTCCATGCGGAGGGCCCTGAGGCGGTCCGGGTGCCTCGAGGCAATCCGCAGGGGTTTGGAGGTGGAGACGTCGACGGCCCTGCGGACCCTCGGGGCCATGGAGAAGGACCGCCACCGGGACATTGAGGAGGAGTTTGATGATGCCCTGGCCCGGGACATCCACAACTGAGCCGTGAAACTAGCCCGCTGCCCTTGTACATAGTTATGTAGGTAGTGTTAGGTTTCATTTTGGTTTTTATTTTATTTGGACCTTTCGGACATTGGCCACATTTTTGTATATAGTTTATTTTATTAGTTAGTGTAGTTAGATAGGTTTCCTTTATTTTGTTGGGATAATGGACCCTGGCTTGTTCCCATGTACATAGTTCACAGTTGGATTGTATTTTTTTTTCACTTTTTAACCATGGAGCAATGGCTTTCTTTTTTATTTCCCATTGGATTTTGTTTTGTGGACATTGACTTTGGACAACATTACTTTGGAATTTTATTTTTGGTTTTGCTTTTTTTCACGGACATGCTTCTTTTCATTTTTGTACATTCACATTTCTGTTTCTTCATTTTTTATTCTATTTATGTTTCCTTTAATACATATTTTTTTTGGTGAACTTCAATGTGTGATATCTCTTTGGTTTCATGCATTTCATGATATGTGTTTTGAGATTCACTGACACCCATTGGGTGTATGTGAGGGAAATGTGTTTGTTTCGGAACTTGTAATTGGTGTTCTGTGATGTAATTGCAAATTATGAGTGGGTGGATGCAATACTCGGGTGGGTGTTTTGCATTTGGAGGCTGACCATAGGGACCAGGGATCTAGATTGTGATGACATGTTGGCTGGGGAACATGAGTTGCACATGGATGGGGGCCTGCTGGCAGGTGCCCCACAGTGCTGGGGGGTGGGGGTGGTGGGGAACATGAGTTGGACATGGGTGGGGGCCTGCTGGCAGGTGCCCCACAGTGCTGGGGGGTGGGGGTGGTGGGGAACATGAGTTGGACATGGGTGGGGGCCTGCTGGCAGGTGCCCCACAGTGCTGGGGGGTGGGGGTGGTGGAGAACATGAGTTGGACATGGGTGGGGGCCTGCTGGCAGGTGCCCCACAGTGCTGGGGGGTGGGGGTGCTGGGAGACATGGGTGGGGTCCTGGTGGAGGCTGCCCCTGGGGGGTGGGGGGTGGGGGTGCTGGGAGACATGGGTGGGGGCCTGGTGGAGGCTGCCCCTGGTGACTGGGGGGGTGGGGGTGCTGGGAGACATGGGTGGGGGCCTGGTGGAGGCTGCCCCTGGTGGCTGGGGGGTGGGGGTGCTGGGAGACATGGGTGGGGGCCTGGTGGTGGGTGCCCCTGCACTGCTGGGGGTTGGGGGTGGTGGGAGACATGGGTGGGGGCCTGCTGGTGGGTGCCCCTGCACTGCTGGGGGTTGGGGGTGCTGGGAGACATGGATGGGGGCCTGGTGGAGGCTGCCCCTGGAGGCTGGGGGGTGGGGGTGGTGGGAGACATGGGTGGGGGCCTGGTGGAGGCTGCCCCTGGGGGGTGGGGGGTGGGGGTGCTGGGAGACATGGGTGGGGGCCTGGTGGAGGCTGCCCCTGGTGACTGGGGGGTGGGGGTGCTGGGAGACATGGGTGGGGGCCTGGTGGAGGCTGCCCCTGGTGGCTGGGGAGTGGGGGTGCTGGGAGACATGGGTGGGGGCCTGGTGGTGGCTGCCCCTGCACTGCTGGGGGTGGGGGTGGTGGGGAACATGAGTTGGATATGGGTGGGGGCCTGCTGGCAGGTGCCCCACAGTGCTGGGGGGTGGGGGTGGTGGGAGACATGAGTTGGACATGGGTGGGGGCCTGCTGGCAGGTGCCCCACAGTGCTGGGGGGTGGGGGTGGTGGGGAACATGAGTTGGACATGGGTGGGGGCCTGCTGGCAGGTGCCCCACAGTGCCGGGGGGTGGGGGTGGTGGGAGACATGGGTGGGGGCCTGGTGGAGGCTGCCCCTGGTGGCTGGGGGGTGGGGGTGCTGGGAGACATGGGTGGGGGCCTGGTGGAGGCTGCCCCTGCACTGCTGGGGGGTGGGGGTGGTGGGAGACATGGGTGGGGGCCTGGTGGAGGCTGCCCCTGGTGTCTGGGGGTGGGGGTGGTGGGAGACATGGGTGGGGGCCTGGTGGAGGCTGCCCCTGGTGACTGGGGGGTGGTGGTGGTGGGTGACATGGGTGGGGGCCTGGTGGAGGCTGCCCCTGGTGGCGGGGGGGGTGGGGCTGCTGGGAGACATGGGTGGGGGCCTGGTGGAGGCTGCCCCTGGTGGCTGGGGGGTGGGGGTGGTGGGAGACATGGGTGGGGGCCTGGTGGAGGCTGCCCCTGGTGGCTGGGGGTGGGGGTGCTGGGAGACATGGGTGGGGGCCTGGTGGAGGCTGCCCCTGCACTGCTGGGGGGTGGGGGTGGTGGGAGAAATGGGTGGGGGCCTGGTGGAGGCTGCCCCTGGTGGCTGGGGGGTGGGGGTGCTGGGAGACATGGGTGGGGTCCTGGTGGTGGCTGCCCCTGCACTGCTGGGGGGTGGGGGTGGTGGGGAACATGAGTTGGACATGGGTGGGGGCCTGCTGGCAGGTGCCTCACAGTGCTGGGGGGTGGGGGTGGTGGGAGACATGGGTGGGGGCCTGGTGGAGGCTGCCCCTGGTGGCTGGGGGTGGGGTGCTGGGAGACATGGGTGGGGGCCTGGTGGAGGCTGCCCCTGCACTGCTGGGGGGTGGGGGTGGTGGGAGACATGGGTGGGGGCCTGGTGGAGGCTGCCCCTGGTGGCTCTGGGGTGGGGGGGGGGGGGTGGACATGGGTGGGGGCCTGGTGGAGGCTGCCCCTGGTGACTGGGGGGGTGGGGGTGGTGGGAGACATGGGTGGGGGCCTGGTGGAGGCTGCCCCTGGTGGCGGGGGGGTGGGGGTGCTGGGAGACATGGGTGGAGGCCTGGTGGAGGCTGCCCCTGGTGGCTGGGGGGTGGGGGTGGTGGGAGACATGGGTGGGGGCCTGGTGGATGCTGCCCCTGCACTGCTGGGGGGTGGGGGTGGTGGGGAACATGAGTTGGACATGGGTGGGGGCCTGCTGGCAGGTGCCCCACAGTGCTGGGGGGTGGGGGTGGTGGGAGACATGAGTTGGACATGGGTGGGGGCCTGCTGGCAGGTGCCCCACAGTGCTGGGGGGTGGGGGCGGTGGGGAACATGAGTTGGACATGGGTGGGGGCCTGCTGGCAGGTGCCCCACAGTGCTGGGGGTGGGGGTGGTGGGGAACATGAGTTGGACATGGGTGGGGCCTGCTGGCAGGTGCCCCACAGTGCTGGGGGGTGGGGGTGCTGGGAGACATGGGTGGGGGCCTGGTGGAGGCTGCCCCTGCACTGCTGGGGGGTGGGGGTGGTGGGAGACATGGGTGGGGGCCTGGTGGAGGCTGCCCCTGGTGGCTGGGGGGTGGGGGTGCTGGGAGACATGGGTGGGGGCCTGGTGGTGGCTGCCCCTGCACTGCTGGGGGGTGGGGGTGGTGTTGAACATAAGTTGGACATGGGTGGGGGCCTGCTGGCAGGTGCCCCACAGTGCTGGGGGGTGGGGGTGGTGGGGAACATGAGTTGGACATGGGTGGGGGCCTGCTGGCAGGTGCCCCACAGTGCTGGGGGGTGGGGGTGGTGGGAGACATGAGTTGGACATGGGTGGGGGCCTGCTGGCAGGTGCCCCACAGTGCTGGGGGGTGGTGGTGGTGGGGAACATGAGTTGGACATGGGTGGGGGCCTGCTGGCAGGTGCCCCACAGTGCTGGGGGTGGGGGTGGTGGGAGACATGAGTTGGACATGGGTGCGGACCTGCTGGCAGGTGCCCCACAGTGCTGGGGGCTGGGGGTGCTGGGAGACATGGGTGGGGGCCTGGTGGAGGCTGCCCCTGCACTTCTGGGGGGTGGGGGTGCTGGGAGACATGGGTGGGGGCCTGGTGGTGGGTGCCCCTGGTGGCTGGAGGTGCAGGGGGACATGCGTTGGTGGGCAGTAGTGCAAGTTGACATGTGGATTGGCTGGCGGGCATGGCCATGGTGGATGGGGTGCCTGCAGGACATGTGCTGGGTAGGCCCCTGTGGTGTGAGCCACCTGCAGGGGCCGTGGAGGGTGTAGAGGGAACACCTGGGAGGACCCACACGTGCAATTCACGTGTGCTGCTCCCGGCGCACCCCTGTAATACACGTACCCTGATGAGATCGCGTGTGGAACTTCCCGCGCAACCCTGGAATACACGTACCCCGCTCAATCGCGTGTGTAACTTCCCGCGCACCCCCGAAATACACGTACCCCGCTCAATCGCGTGTGTAACTTCCCGCGCGCCCCCGAAATACACGTACCCCGCTCAATCGCGTCTGTAACTTCCCGTGCACCCCGAAATACACATACCCCGTTCAATCGCGTGTGTAACTTCCCGCGCGCCCCCGAAATACACGTACCCCGCTCGCACAGGCCCAATTGCTGTATGTTGCCACTTTTGTGATGCGCTGGGACTCTACCGCCTGCCTTCGTGTGGCGGACGTGTTTCAGCTTGTGCGTGTCTTTGGCTGTGCGTGGCTTTGCCCTATTCGATTCCATGAATACGTGTGGTTCGAGTGTGTGTGGGCGTTCCGTCTGCTTCCCTGCAGTACATCCCCAGTTACGCCTTTATTTTCGCACGTTGTTCCCCATTCCGCGCGTTACGCCCCGTGTCCCGCCCACTTTCTGGTGTATGCGCCGAGGTTGTGCGCTTCACTGTGCGTGTTGCGCACGCCTTTCGGGATGTTGCAGTGACTTGTGCGCCATGCACGGGTTTGGCGCACATCCCGAGGTGTACACGCGCAGGGACTTCCATGAATCGCACGCGTGCGCGTGCGCCTGTTTTTTTCCGCTTGCGCCTGCTTGCGCCTGCTTGCGCCTGCTTGCGCGAAGATTTTCGGCGCACGTTTGATCCATGAATCGGCCCCTAAATGTGTTGCATATTGTTGTGTCATATGTCTTTTTTTCAAAAGCCCAATTATGAGTCAGCAGACACTACGACTATCTCGGGTGGCCATACTCAAAATGGATGCAAGATCTTGATCACCCCAAATCCGTCCCAACTCTCTGATTGGTTCAATCTGTAGATTGAAGTCCCCCATAACCAGGATGAGCGCACTATAGCCCTTCCAATTATGCCTTGCTTTTTCCAAAGCATATCATCTTTCTTCGGTCCCCACTCTCTGCTGATCAGTTGTAGATATTGAACAGGGACAGTTCCTACCTTTCATTTATTCAAAAAGTCAAATATTGGAGGTCAGCGCCTCGTATTTCAGATAACGTCACAGCCCAATTTAACTGCATGTCTATCCAAATCAAAAGACCGCCATAGGACCTTCACTGCGGGGCCATTGTTAGCCAATACACGATACGATTGGCAGCACTCTAGTTCGATGGGAGCTAACACCCACGTTCTTTGTAACAATATGACATGAAAACCCTGAATGAAAGTCAACCAATTGGGGTCTTCAGGGCATTTCTTAAGGCCAGCTATATACCAGGATAAAAATCTACATTCCCCAGGCTCTCGTTTATTGGTCTTTTTAGCAGGCAGTCAGTCGACTTTGTCTGTTTCATCGTACCTGTTTGTCCACATTCATGCGACTCTCATCACCCCGTGCCCAACCGCCGCATTCTCTCCTGTTTGGGCCCTGCTGGTGTGTGCAGAAGGCGGTTCCTCGAGGCCTCTGATCCTAGCCAGGTACAGTGCTGCGGGTTTAAGAGCTATGTTAACATTATTAGGAGGGTATAATCTAATGTCTATTCCTAGTAACCAGCCATTTCCCAAGATTTGAAAATACCTAGATGTAGTCACATTTTGAGTTTGGGATAGGAACCCTAATGCACCTTGCTAAATATGTTTTATTAAGGCCTAGCAGACTCTTGTGTGCCTAAATCAATGAGTGGTTTTGTTAATCAGGGCTGTCTAGTCTTCATAACAATTTGGGCTTAAACACAGCACATTTACCATAACTAAAGAGAGGCAGCCTCTTGTGGGATTATTACTGTTGAGTGAAGATCTGTTTGGACCTGTCCTGGGGCCATAAAACCGGTCAGTGCCCCCAATGGGATTAGATTGGGGCCCATGACTGGAGGACGCCACTGATTGTAAGACCTGTCTTGAGTGTTTCTTTGCCCCCATGGGTGACTGGGGGTGAATGGTCTCTTCATACTCAATGTGAGCATTCTTTTAATTACTGGTGGTTGCTTCAAAGGGACAATGGCTCATTGACTGTTATCCCAGTGTTATCACCACAGTTATCCCTTCTATTAGAGCTCTGTCTCATTATGTCAACATTTGAGGTTGTTGGAGTTAATAACATAGCTACCTCTGCCTTTAACATACTAAAGTCGGAGGCTCCTTTATTGAGACGGTGCTCCAATTTGTTAGTAATTGCTTCTCTTATTTCCAAGAGCAGCCCTTCAACCTTTAAATTTGTGACGCAGGAACCTGGCTTATCGCTGGAAACAAATTCTGTGTGCAAGAGTCTTTCCTAGTAACAGTATGGGAAGCCTGTGAATTTCTGGCTTTTTTCCCCAATCTCTTTTTTACTCCTGCAGGTGGAAACTATTTCCTTTTTGGGCCAATTCTGATTCCCACTCCAATACATTCAGTTCCATCACTACCGTTCCCTATAACAGCCTTCTCGCTATTGCCCATTGAGAAGAAGGACTTCTTTATTAACTGAACTTCTTCCCCCTCTCCTCCCTCTTTTCCAGAATCAGTCACTGTGGTTCAACTGATACCTTTACTTACAAATCATTATTCAGCTCAACCACTTCCACAACTAAACTAGCTCTTTGGTGGATCTTGATAACATTGGTTGAGCTAACAACCCCTTTTTCCTCATTCCCCAATCTTGGTCCCTTAGCAGGGAGTATGAAATTCCTGCCCCCGTCTTGTCCCGGCTTCATACTGACTTGGAAAGGGCTCAAAGGATCTCCCAGAGGAACACTACAGGTCAGGAAGTCTAGGTTGGATGTCTGCGGGGGGTAGGGGTCATAGGGTACAATCAGTGAATCATCTGCATCATACAATTAGAGGTAGGTATCAAGACCACAGCAGGTTCTCCTTCTTCCTTCGTGCAACCCTCTGTGGATTGAGTTGTTGGAAGTTCTGTGGAAATATCTATGCTGTCAATGTCAGAGAGCAACCCTTTAATCTCTAAGATAAGGGTGTTCACATCTTTTATCTGCTTGAACATTCTTGAGATCTCTCTCTGCCTGTGGCCAGGTGAGATTGGGATCTCAGCCTTCCTTTTCATCATTATAAATAACAGCAAAAGTGACAAAGGAGAGGGAGTGATATCTTCCTTGCCAAAGTTTTGTAATCTGAGTGATGAAGTGACTTAAGCAACAAAAACCTTGGTATGTGCGTGAGATACCAGTCACAGTTAAAACAACAAACAAAATAATGGGCCTGCTTTTCCATACGTTGAGTGAGGCACGCCCAACAGCTTTAGGGGCTGGCTTAGCCCGACCCACCCTCGCTACCACACCAGGTATGTTTAGGGCCACAATACCACCAAGTCTATTGGGTACAATCAGCTCCTTCTGTCACAGGCCGAGTGCCCAGGAGTACCCAAAGACTAGCAGAAATCTTTCCCAATAGCAAAAAGTCAAACAAAATAATTAGCAGGTCAGAATGTTTGCTGGGGTCCACTTTCTTTCTTAGCCCATTCCCAGGGACCTACTTTCTCCTCTTGCTAACAGCTACTCTGGTGGCTCCCTAGTGGCACATGTTGAAAGGCAGCTTACGGCAACTTGCAGCTGCCAGAAAGTTTACTAAGCTGCTAAAGTTGCAGAGGTAACAAGTCACATAACCGGCACCCATAAAGTTAATAAAAGACTCACTGTGGATTCGCAGTAGTGAGAAAAGAAATTTGCTCCTCATGTGTGCCGCCCTCAGCGCACAGAAATTAAGTAGAGTGCTCACGTTAGTATCATTGAGTGGTTTCGAGAACCATGTAGGAAGTGGTGTATCCTGTCCTCTAAACAGACTTCGGCCTCTAAACAGCCTACGGCTCGAAACAGCCGCTTGCCCTTTGCCCTGCGGGCTTTGCAGGCAAGGGTGCTGGGGGTAAATTTTATATGTTGAAGGGGTGGCAGAGCCCCATGACATGTCTCAGGTGAGGCAGTCTATTGCAGCACAACACAGCCTATCGCTCGAAACAGCCGCTTTCCCTTTGCCGCTCAGGCTTTGCCGGCAAGGGTGCTGGGGGTAAACTGATGCATTGGGGGCATGGTACAGCCCCATGACAGATCCTAGTTGAGGCAGTCTACTGTAGCACAACACAGCCTATGGCTCGAAAGTATATCTTAAAGTGAAATATAAAAATTAAGTTCAATTGACCTTCCCCTTAGGGAGGAGGGGAAATGATGAGAGGGCAAGTAAGTCATGAGTATTTGCCCACGATGTGGCAAGAGAGTTTGAAATCCTGGGCACTGGTGCAGTTATGTTCCTCTTATTGCAGCTGCTTTTCGGGGCACAAGCAAACGACACATGTGCGTGGACAGCGTACATTTTTTTCAGTGGGCGCACCCAACCCCTTGTTTGTTTTTTAGGTTGGCAAGTTTGCTCAAGTATTTGGCTACCAGGATTTTACTCAGGTTGTCATGATCCCAGTGCAGACGCGTACCCACAAGACCACAAGCACTTGTTTTGTATTGGGATTTTGTTTTACCAGGGAATATTTCACAACAAATTGTTGGGTTTAAAAGGTGAGCACCTTTAATACTTTGCCAGCATATTTTTGGGAACATTTCCTCTCTCAGGTTATTTTTCTGGTGTTCATTACTTTTATTTAGAAGTCCAATGCTATTTTGTCTTGCACACTTTCTTCTAAGGAGAAGGTCAAATGAACTACATTTGTTTATTTCACTTTAAGATGTTCAATTGCTCTGCGTATATTCATAGGTGCCAGCTTGTGATTTTGACTATGGGTGCAGAAAGTACCTGGGTATATATTATTCTTGCAGCCGTCCATTTTTTTCCCATTTGCGAGCTGCTTAAATGTGGTTAGTTGGGGTTGTGTGACGTATCACAACATTCCCCAAGTGACCGACCATAAAACAAGGGGATTGGAGCACGTTGCTTTACCAAAGTTTGTGGTCCATGGGAAATTATTTGATCTCACTGCACATTGCCTAAAAACATTGTGAGCTGTGTTAGGCGGAAACCTGTGCAGTTCCCTCTGGGACCACTGCAAAAGATTTAGGACTACAGGTGTTTGGCAGTAAACCCACTTGGTAGCAGTCTGTACCACACAGATTCACTTGGTAGCTGTGGCTGAGCAGTCAGACTTCCCTCAAGAAGAGTTAGACAGTATGTGGAGTATACAACATAGGGCAATTCTTCACAGTAAGACAAGCAAACACGCAACAAGGCTTCAGTGTAAAGATATAAAGGTATTTATTTATAACGACACATCTATAGAAAACACTCTGGCACTATTACGGCAAACACTTCAATTACAATTACTCTACGAAGAAAAAGATCAATCCCACTAACAATAGTTCGACAAGTCTAGGTTTTACCAGCATCACTTATTTGCAGACAGAGGTGTATGCTTCAACCTAGATGGCACTCTAGTATTCGTTAGGACGGGAGAGAAAAATAAGCAGGTTACAAAGTCAACACGGTTCCAATACTTAACGGACAAATGCAAGGCAAGAAGACAAGAACCACGATAGATCATAAAGTTCAGGCCAGGCCCACTCGGAGAGAGGCGAGGCGATATGTCCCAAAAAAGTATCAGTGGAAATGCGTTCGAGTCTTTGTAGCAAATTGTTATCGGCAGATTGGACCAGTTCAGAACAACACGCTAGAGAAAGCTTGGAGGCGACCCTATGGAGAGGCGAGGATTAAGGCACCTCACTCTATCCGGCAACAAGGGAAGCCAGGCGGACACAGTACCTTGATTGTGGAGAGACAGCTCCGGCGGGGCCAGTTGTTCCTGGTGGTGGGTGCACGTCCGGTCTTTACCAAGAGAAGAGAGGATCTCGTCGTCGAAGGAAAGTTGAAGATCGTTGCACCACCAGGGAAGAGACCAGCCACGGAGTGTTCCGTCACAAGGCACCTCCTTTTGGTCGCGGTGCAGGGGTAGTGGCTATCCGGTTGCCGAGGTGCTCTGCACGGGCAATTCGACCGCTGCGTCCTGAGGCGAAGAAAAAGCAAAAGGGACTGGTTGTTCCCTCCAGTCAGGGGAAGTGAGGGAGATCTCCTCTGTCGTCGGGAAGTGGTGAGTCGGTTCAGCAGGGCTCCACCGGAGGTGTCGTCGTTGCAGGTCGGCTCAGCTTTACCCTCGTCGGATTCTTAGGTCCTGTGGTGACTTCTGAAGATCCAGTCCCAAAAGCCCTGCTTTTATGCAGAAAACCCCCATTCATTCAGCCTAGCTGTCAATCAACACACGCTAAGTGGTGAGCGGGGAGGCTCACCACTTGGGCCAATCACACCAGAGTGCGACCGGAGTTGGCAAGGCAACTCGGTCCAGGGTGCCTAAACCCCCTCCCACGCCCCTGTGGTAACCCAGACAGAATGGCACTACTTTGGAGGGTCTCTGTACAGAAGCCCGCCAAAAGTGGAACAAAGGGCTCGACCTTTGGTTTAGGAGTCACAGAGAGACGAATACAGACGCCATTTTAAAAACAGAGTTCTGGCAGAAAATACCATCCGATAGACTTATTTACGATAAGTAGACCGGTGGTATGTTAGAGACTAATGAGAAAAAGTATCAATCTCTAACAATGGGAAGAATCCCATAGGGTTATATTCGGGGTCGAACATAACAAGTAGTTTCCACTGCCACCAGCCAAAACTCGACGAGGGGGGACGGGACAGTGCCCCCTCGAATAACAGACCCAGGAGTAATCGAATTGCCCCTACTAGTACGTCCACAATAGGATGGTTTGTACTAGTTCTGTTCGTAAATTTAGGTCTAGTAAAGCCAATGGTGACTTTACATGCCCGGGGAGACAGTAGTCAGTCCCCGGGTATGGAGTCTATGATGGAGGTCCGCTAGGACGCCCCAGTGTTACGGCACGTAGGGTGCGGTGTAACACACATAGCAAAACATATGAGATCCTATGGAGTAAAGGACCCCATAGCCCATAGAACACATTGACATTCAAAGGAATTACACACATTCATGTCCAAGAGTGGGAGAAAAAGAGTCTCACTCTTGGCAGGATGGAAAAAAACAAACTTCAGAAATCCAGCAAAGCTGCTGGGGGACTCACTAGGTTAGGAAATTCAGCCTAAACAGAGAATTCTTCCTAACACTCGCCCCCCCAGACTAAGGGACAGGAGGATTTAATCCACTCCTGGATGAATCTCATACCTCTAGTCGATGACATACATCCTAGAGAGACCATCAGCATTTTGGTGGTGACACCCTGACCTGTGCTCAATGGTGAAATCAAATCCTTGCAGGCAGATCGACCATCTCAATAGTTTTGGGTTTTCCCCTTTCATTTGCATTAACCATCTCAAGGGTTGGTGGTCAGTCTGAATGACAAAAGTAGAACCATACAAGTATGGCCTAAACTTCTTCAGAGCCCACACGATAGCAAAGCACTCTCTTTCGATTGTTGCCCACCTTGTTTCAGGATCCTTCAGCTTGCAGCTGATGAAGCAAATGGGGTGCTCCCTACCTTTCCCATCCAGTTGACTGAGTACGGCACCTATTCCTACATTTGAAGCATCTGTCTGCACAATGAAGTGTTGGCGGTAATCAGGAGCTCTGAGTAGTGGGGCTTGGCAAAGAGCCTTTTTCAGGTTTTCAAAAGCCTGATTGCACTCCTCGTTCCATCTAACCTTTTTAGGGAATTTGGGCGAGGAGATGACATTCAGTGGAGAAGCTATGGTCCCATAGTTCTCTATGAAATTCCTGTAGTACCCAGTGAGGCCTAGGAAGGCTCTCACTTGGGTTTGAGTAGTAGGTGTTGTCCAAGTTTGCACAGCTTCAATCTAACTGAGCAAAGGCCTTATTTCTCCACCTCCTACCTCATGTCCAAGATAGACTACCTTACTCTGTCCAGTTTGGCATTTACTCGCCTTTATGGTCAGATTGGCTCGTCCAAGAGCCTGCAAAACATCTCTCAGGTGGGTTACATGTTCTTCCCAGGAATTGCTGAACACTGCGATGTCATCCAAGTATGCCATGCAGAAGTCCTCCATCCCATTCAGAACCTGGTTTACCATCCGTTGAAACGTAGCAGGTGCATTCTTCAATCCGAAAGGCATTACCTTAAACTGGTATAAGCCAACGTGGGTAGAAAATGCAGTTTTCTCCTTGGCATGGTCTATCAGGGCTATTTGCCAATAGCCTGACGTCAAGTCAAATGTGCTGAGGAACTTGGCGGCGCCAAGTTTATCCACCAACTCATCTGTTCTTGGCAAAGGGTGGGCATCAGTCTTGGTGACTGCATTAAGAGCTCTATAATCCACGCAGAATCTAAGCTCTTTAGATCCGGCCTTTGGTACTAACACAACTGGGCTAGACCATGGATTAGAAGAGGGCTCTATTACCCCGAGATCAAGCATCTTGCTGACCTCACCTTTGATGTGGGTTTGTACGTTTTCTGACATTCGGTATCCTCTGCTTTTGACTGGCAGAGAGTCACCAGTGAATATGTCATGCTGGCCCCAAGGGGTCAAGCCTGGTGAAAGCGAGAACAGAGAGGCAAACTGATTCAACATGGATTTGCACTCTTCTTGTTGCTCGGGTGTCAGATTAGAGGAGAGATTTACTCCTTCAATTTTTTTGTCTAAAGGTAAGCCTCTGAGGAGATCCGGAAGAGCTTCACTCTCTTCTTCTTCCTCGGATGATGCTAGAAGCAATGCTCCTACATCGGGTCTTGAGACGTACGCTTTGAGTCGGTTGGTGTGAAAGACTGTCGGAGCCTCCTTGGGATTGCCCAAGTCCACCAGATAGTTGACCTCTCCGAGTTTACCCACAACTCTGAAGGGTCCCATCCACTTGTCTTGCAAGGCCCTCTGCCTTGTTGGGATCATAACGAGAACGAGCTGGTCTTGAGCGAACTCAACCATGTTAGCCTTTTGATCGTGCCAGTGCTTGACCAATGCTTGTCCAGCTTTCAAGTTATCGCTTGCTTCCGTCATCATGTGCGACATTCTCCTCCGGAGATCTATCATGTAGTCAGTCACTCTGACTGGCTTGGGGGAAGGAGCACTCTCCAACCCCTCCTTAATCAGGGCCAATGGACCTCTGACGGGATGACCATAGAGAAGCTTGCAGGGAGAGTAACCTACTCCCTCCTGAGGGACTTCTCTATAAGCAAAGAGAAGGCATGGCAGTAGAAGGTCCCACTTACGCTTAAGGTGTTCTTCTAAAGCACCTATCATGCTCTTCATGGTTCGGTTGAACCGTTCTACCAACCCATTGGTTTGTGGGTGGTAAGCTGTTGAGAACTTGTAAGTAACTCCACGGGTTTTCCACATGGCTTTCATGTAGTGGGACATAAAGTTTGACCCCCCTGTCAGAGATTACTTCCTTAGGAAACCCGACCCTAGAAAAAATACCAAGGAGGGCCTTAGCCGGAGCTGTAACAGTCCTCATAGGAATTGCCTCAGGATACCTAGTAGCATGGTCTACTACAACAAGTATAAACCTGTTGCCTGAGGAGGTTGGAGGATCAAGGGGACCAACAATGTCAATCCCTACTCTCTCAAATGGGACTCCCACAACTGGGAGAGGCACTAAAGGTGCCACATTCTTGGAGCCAACCTTACCAGAGGTCTGGCAGGTGTGGCAGCTCCTGCAGTGTTTTTCCACTTCGGCCCCCATCTTCGGCCAATAGAAGTAGAGAGAGAGCCTTTCCTTAGTCTTCTTGAAACTCAAGTGACCAGCCAAAGGAATCTCGTGGGCTAACTGCAAGAACTGTGGTCTGTTCTCTTGGGGTACTACAAGTCGTTTGTAGTCTCCAGGTGCAGACTCGGTCGGTTCACTGTAGACAAGGCCATCTTCCCAGTGCAACCTGTATTTCCCAGGCTCTTGCCCTTCAGCCTGAGCTTCTGCCTGGTGGTGAAGACCTTCCAGAGTTGGACATTCTCTCTGTCCCTTACTGAAGTCTGCCCTGCTGGGTCCACCTTCTGCCAGTAAAGACTGCAGCTCAGGATGGTCAACAGGATCTAGATCTCCAATGAGTTCCTGGCCTTCCATTAGCTCTTCCTCAGAATCTAATTTTACCACACAGGGTTGTACCTCCCTCTCAGCCTCAGCCAGAGGTGGAGTTACGGGTGTAACTTTGGACAACGCGGGGAAGTCCGTGTTGGCTGCACTGTAATGCCGGCTGCTGGTTTCGGGGCAGAAGTCTTAGGTTTCCCTTTCGCTTCTGTTTTCTTCGAGACAGCGGCCGATAATTCCAGTGGAGCAGGAGTGATTTCTTTCTTCATCATCTCCTGGAGAGTACCGCGCATGGTCCTCTCTCTTGCGGGTCTGGTTAGCTCCTGTAACCGTTTACTAGGAGGTCTGGGAGTATGCGATACAACTCTGAGAGTTTTCAAATCGTTACCCAACAGTACGCGTCCTGGTACCTCACTCTTTATGCTGACAGGTATCTTCACAGTCATGTCGTTACACTGGATGAGAACTGGTAATTGGGGAAGCATCTGCACAGGCCCTCCAGCTAACTTGGTGAGGCGTTTGGGTGCCTTAGCAACATCCTCAGCCTGAAAAAAATATTTATCCACCACAGTTATGCTGGCCCCAGTGTCCCTAATGTCAGGAGTCTCCTGACCATTCACTTGGACACTGGCCTTATAATACTCTTTAGTATTATCGGGGATAGAATTATAGACATCTAAATTCTGCTGTTCCCACAACCCCAGAGATACTAAAGAAACGCTGGCTGAGACTCCAATGGGTTCGTCAGCCAGCAGTAGAAAGTTTCCACTTGCCATTTGGACTTCCTCCTCTGGAGCGAAGGCTAAGGAGACAAGCTGGACCCCTGAAGGTTTACTCTTACATCTGGGATCTCCTTTCACGTGGTCAGTCGAGCCACAAACAAAGCATTTACCAAATGCTTTTTGGAATGGTGGCTTGTTCTGGACTCCTTCCAGTTTGACACCAGAAGACACACTATTCTGCTGCGGTTTTCCCGGTGGCTTACCCTTCTGGTTTTGTTTGGGGCCCTCTTTGGAATTTGAGTTATTCAAATTCTCTTTTGAGTCTTTTTTAGGCTGTTTTCCCTCATCCTTCTTCTGAGTTGCCCCAGAATCCTTGTGAGTAGCCCTGTTGGCAACCCATAAATCAGCACAGCCTTAGCTAGCTTCTGGGAATCCAATTCCTTCGAATCAGCCAAGTGCTGTCTGGGCTCAGGAGAACAGGCATCATAAATCGACTCCAACATAAAAAGATTCTTCATACCCTCATAAGTGTTCACTTTGTAACCCTTAATCCATCCCTCTAAGTTTTTCAACCCTTCACTCACCCAGGTAGTCCAAGGGGTACCACCATGCTTTTTGAGGGTTCTAAACCTCTTAAGATACTGGGAAGGGGTCTTCCCAAATCTAGCTATCAAAGCTAGTTTCACACTTTCATAATCCGTCTTATCCGCCTCCCCCAATTCCATTACCACATCAGTCGCAACAGGAGGGAGCCTAGAGAACAACCAGGGAGGTAAATCGTTCCCGGTGATGTCCTGGAGCCCATGATTGTGTTCAAACAGTTTTAACCAATCCAACACATCCAATCTCGGTTCATACATACCCACTAATTCCTTCGGCATCCGGGGTCTTTTGGGACTGGAGCTCCTAGAGGAACCAGAGGAGAGAGAAGCATTTTCCATAGACAACGTTTTCATCTCTAACTCGTGATTAAGTTCTATTTCCCTGAGTCTTAACTCAGCTTGCTTCTGCTCAGCCTGGGCATTCATCCGTCTGAACTCAAGCTCTTGGTTTCGTTCAGATTGAGTTTGAACCGTTTGTATTCTAATTCGAGCTTCATTTTTTCGAGTTCAAAATAAGCGGGGTTACATGTGGGACCTGGTATGGGCCCCGTAGGTACAGCTGGTAGGGCAGGTAGAGGAGCAGGGGAGGCAGTTTCGTTAGCCTCTCCTTCCTCTTCAGCCTCTTCATCTCTATCATCAGAATTACGATTTAGATCAACACCATCACTGTTATCTACATTTGCTGGAGAAATTGGTTCCTCTGAACCAGTACCCAGACTTTGGTTCGCCAGCAATCTCTCTATTAGTTCTAACTTCTTGCCCCTTACAGGAAGATTCTCTTGCCTACAGAGAGCTTGCAAACTCTCAGTATTTTCACCTGACAAGGACTCCTGACTGTAAGTTTCCATAGTAGAGATGTTTTTGAAAGTTGCTTTTTAGTGCTAAGCTTTGTGGTTAGTTATCCTAAAGTGTCGAAAAGTACTCTAAACTGTATACTCGATACAAATCCCACCGCTGTACACCAGTGTTAGGCAGAAAACTGTGCAGTTCCCTCTGGGACCACTGCAAAAGATTTAGGACTACAGGTGTTTGGCAGTAAACCCACTTGGTAGCAGTCTGTACCACACAGATTCACTTGGTAGCTGTGGCTGAGCAGTCAGACTTCCCTCAAGAAGAGTTAGACAGTATGTGGAGTATACAACATAGGGCAATTCTTCACAGTAAGACAAGCAAACATGCAACAAGTCTTCAGTGTAAAGATATAAAGGTATTTATTTATAACGACACAGCTATAGAAAACACTCTGGCACTATTACGGAAAACACTTCAATTACAATTACTCTACGAAGAAAAAGATCAATCCCCCTAACAATAGTTCGACAAGTCTAGGTTTTACCAGCATCACTTATTTGCAGACAGAGGTGTATGCTTCAACCTAGATGGCACTCTAGTATTCGTTAGGACGGGAGAGAAAAATAAGCAGGTTACGAAGTCAACACGGTTCCAATACTTAACGGACAAATGCAAGGCAAGAAGACAAGAACCACGATAGATCATAAAGTTCAGAGGCCAGGCCCACTCGGAGAGAGGCGAGGCGATATGTCCCAAAAAGTATCTTAGTGGAAATGCGTTCGAGTCTTTGTAGCAAATTGTTATTGGCAGATTGGACCAGTTCAGAACAACACGCTAGAGAAAGCTTGGAGGCGACCCTATGGAGACAAGACACCTCACTCTATCCGGCAACAAGGGAAGCCAGGCGGACACAGTACCTTGATTGTGGAGAGACAGCTCCGGCGGGGGCAGTTGTTCCTGGTGGTGGGTGCACGTCCGGTCTTTGCCAAGAGAAGAGAGGATCTCGTCGTCGAAGGAAAGTTGAAAATCGTTGCACCACCAGGGAAGAGACCAGCCGCGGAGTGCTCCGTCACAAGGCACCACCTTTTGGTCGCGGTGCAGGGATAGTGGCTATCCGGTTGCCGAGGTGCTCTGCACGGGCAATTCGACCGCTGCGTCCTGAGGAGAAGAAAAAGCAAAAGGGACTGGTTGTTCCCACCAGTCAGGGGAAGAGACTCTCCGGCAGGGAGATCTCCTCTGTCGTCGGGAAGTGGTGAGTCGGTTCAGCAGGGCTCCACCGGAGGTGTCGTCGTTGCAGGTCAGCTCAGCTTTACCCTCGTCGGATTCTTAGGTCCTGTGGCGACTTCTGAAGATCCAGTCCCAAAAGCCCTGCTTTTATGCAGAAAACCCCCATTCATTCAGCCTAGCTGTCAATCAACACACGCTAATTGGTGAGCGGGGAGGCTCACCACTGGGGCCAATCACACCAGAGTGCGACCGGAGTTGGCAAGGCAACTCAGTCCAGGGTGCTTAAACCCCCTCCCACACCCCTGTGGTAACCCAGACAGAATGGCACCACTTTGGAGGGTCTCTGTACAGAAGCCCGCCAAAAGTGGAACAAAGGGCTCGACCTTTGGTTTAGGAGTCACAGAGACGAATACAGACGCCATTTTAAAAACCGAGTTCTGGCAGAAAATACCATCCGATAGACTTATTTACGATAAGTAGACCGGTGGTATGTTAGAGACTAACGAGAAAAAGTATCAATCTCTAACAATGGGAAGAATCCCATAGGGTTGTATTCGGGGTCGAACATAACCAGTAGTTTCCACTGCCACCAGCCAAAACTCGACGAGCGGGGACGGGACAGTGCCCCCTCGAATAACAGACCCAGGAGTAATCGAATTACCCCTACTAGTACGTCCACAATAGGATGGTTTGTACTAGTTCTGTTAGTAAATTTAGGTCTAGTAAAGCCAATGGTGACTTTACATGCCCGGGGAGACAGTAGTCAGTCCCCGGGTATGGAGTCTATGATTGAGGTCCGCTAGGACGCCCCAGTGTTACGGCACATAGGGTGCGGTGTAACACACATAGCAAATCATATGAGACCCTATGGAGTAAAGGACCCCATAGCCCATAGAACACATTGACATTCAAAGGAATTACACACATTCATGTCCAAGAGTGGGAGAAAAAGAGTCTCACTCTTGGCAGGATGGAAAAAAACAAACTCCAGAAATCCAGCAAAGCTGCTGGTGGACTCACTAGGTTAGGAAATTCAGCCTAAACAGAGAATTCTCCCTAACAAGCTGTAACCTTTAATACGTACCAACACCACTGTCAAAATAGGACAAAATCAATTTGTGATTGATGAACATCTTTGAGCGATGGGTTGCAAGTGTTTTAAAATATGGAGCGGCCGTGCCCACCGTCCATGGCCAAAATCCATGGCAAGTGGCCTGGTAGTGTTTTAAAATAGACAGTGGGTACGGCCAAAGGCTGTGCCCGCTGACCATGGCCGAAGATCATGCTAGTGCTCTAGAAGCATTCTAAAAATCTATGGAATAACAAACCCCTTGAAATTCAATGAATAAACTTTAGTTACTGGGATGTTATTGTGAGAATTTAACGCAACAAGATCCCTGAAATTCAGCTAAAGCCACCTTAACTTTACACCCCCTGTTGTGCAGACTATGACTACAATGATAACATCACAGATCACATCACTGATGACATCACTAATTACATGTTGTATGAGAACACTGATGACATTTCTAATCACATCACTGATGCCATCACTGGTGACAACACTAATTACATTGAATTTAACTACATTAAAATGGAATTAGACAACCTCATTTATAAGTTAGATCATGAAAAGGTTGATTACCTTAATAACAAGTTAGGCTGTGGACTTGGCCATGACAAAGGCTGGGGTCACTGGCAGCACCAAAGGCCATAGCTAGAGGTAGTATAATGTTAAATAATACCAATGTGCATGGTTAAAAGCCATGCCTAGTAGCCCACCACTGTTTTAAAATATATAGTGGGCAACATTGAAAGTTGTAGCCAGTGGCCATGGCTAAAACCCATAGATAGTGCCCATTAATATATTAGAATATACAGTCAGCACAACCAAAGACTGTGGCCACTGGCTAGTATTGTGTTGAAGACCATGGGCCTCATTACGACCCAGGCGTTAAGGGTTAACGCCGTCGTTAACCCTTAACGCCTGATTCTGATTTTAACGGCTACTTTTAGCAGCCGTTAAAATCCATGGCGCTAACCTGCCATGATGCTAATTACGCCACCGTAATTTACGGTGGCGTAATTAGCGCCTTCCCCACTCCCATTATGCCCTATGGTGCAAAAATGGGAATGGGGAAGGGAAAATGGGAAATGGGGATTTACCGCCCCACTCACCTTGGAATGGGGCGGTAAATCCGCCATCTACCATGGTGTAAACTGTGGAGGGTTTTGACCCATGTGGAATCATTAGACGGGGTGAATGTGGGGATTAAGCTGTCGCTGCCCATCATTTTGCCCCAGAACAAAAATAAATCGTTGGAGTGGGTAAAGATGGGGATGCGCTGTCGCCGCCCATCATTTCATCCCAGAATCCAGGAGAGCTGCGCAGTTGTGCGCACACCAAAATGGTTACCTAACTTGCCACCCACCAGTGTAAAGAAAGGTCTTTGTTAACAAAATCCACTGTTACTGATGTCAAAAAGTTGCTGAAATCGTGACTCATTGGACCACTTTAAAGATTCAACCCTTTTTGTGGGGTTCCACATAACCATCTTACTATAAGGAGCCCCATCAAAACAATGTTAAGCAAGGATTTACTACCATGTAAGAACCATTCCTGTTTAGAATGCATTAATCCAAGAAAATCCCAAAATTGCATGCAGTACCAACAAAATCCTCAAGGGGGCGCTGGCGGTCTAAACTCTGACAGGAGAATTGAGTGCAGTTGCTGACAAAGGGATTTGACTCAGCTGACTTCAAAGGCTGCATTTTAATTAAAAATTAGCCACATGCTGTTCCCAGAGGCCTGAAGCCTGGGAAACCCTATCACCTCCAGAGCTTCACCCTAGGAGTTAGAATCTCACATGACATTTTGATTGATAGAAGGCAGACTGGCTGGGAGCTTCCCAGAGACCACACAATGGCCCCTTTCCTCTGAAAGGAATATGTTGATTTTGACTGTGTAATGTCAACAAAGCCCTGCCTGCCCAGAGGACTGACCCACCCAAGTCTTGGAGGCGGACCTCAACACTCTGAGGACTGAATTGAAAGGAAAATATATATTTTACAAAAACACTGATAACTCTTTGTAATCAAATGACAGAAATGTATAACTTTGAGAGCTTTAATTTAAAAAATGTACCTTTAATTCAAGACTAAACTCGAATTTGTGTGATGTTCTGGGGCAAAACCCCATTGTTTATTAATATTACAGACTCCCTGTTTCAGCTAGACAAACGAAAATGCATTGGTATGTGGGTAGATATGTGAGGAACAGTTGTATAAAATTTAATGAAGATCCAATGTTGTTTAGCACATTAAAAAGTGCTAGAAGTTGCCATTTGTGAATGCAAGCTCCTAGAAACAGCAGATTTGGGACAGAGTATACCTCATGTGATAGGTGACATGGGTATGTAATTTCAAACAACTGTGTAACTCTGAAGTATGTATTTTGATCATATATAGATTTGGGTGCACAGATGATAAGGGAGGTTCTTCAAGAGATCATAAATGGCTGACATCACTCTGACACAACTTAGTTCGCCAATCAGGGGACGAAGGAAAGTTTGACCAATTAGAAGCTGAGAGAGAGGTAGGGTCAGTGATGCTAGAACACACCCACATTCTAAACACATAAAAGCTGACAGACAGGACAGATAGGGACCTTCCAAATCCATCTGCAGCGGGACGCTCTGCCGGAAAAATCCATACTTACCTTCATCAAACTTCCAGAGAGCCAAACTAGAGACTTCAATCTATCCAGAACTAAGAGACCAGACCAGAGAGAAAGCAGTGCTGTACCCAGAGAGACCCAGACCAGCAGAGAGAGCTGACCCAGATCACTGTGAAGTGCAGAGGCCAGACCAGACCAGACCAGAGCCCAATCTAAAACCCTGACCAGATCCGTGATGAGGCCCATTTAATTCAAGAATATAGTGTGAGTACCCAGCAGAACTGTGTAGAACCAATCTCTTAGTTTAAATTCATCTAATTCAATCTATTTAACCTAAGTAGAACTGCCTCCTAGCTGTCACCTGTCATTTCTAGTTGCAAGCTGCACTTGTCATTTTGAGCTTTTGAAATTTGCAAACCCAAAAACGACCTTTATTAAATCGCTCATATCTCCGCGACCGTTTGGGCTAGAGACTTGCAGTAACTTTCCTCTGATAGCTTAGAATCGTAGCTTTGAATCGCACCAAGAACCGCATTCCTACCCCTTATAGTTTTACCGCAATCGCGGAACACGCATCCGCGAATTTTACCGCGATTTGCAAATTTCTTCACATGTAAAAACTGCTGCTGCTTGCCTTCCATTTGCCAGAAATTCGTTTAACCTGCTAACTATCCCTGCATCATTGCTAGTGTGAGCCTGGACTAATATTAACTAGATACCACTCACCCTGAACCTCTGAAAGGGAATTAAAAGCGTTTCCAGCATATTTCTCATTCATTGCCAGCACATATCAAAGCAATTTGGGCCTGTGATTTCAAAACTCCTACCTGTTTTCTGTTGTCTAATCTTGCTGGATTGAACTGATTACATTGATTGCATTTCTGAGAACTGTGTGCTTTCCTCCCATTCCCTTGCATTGCATAAAGAGGGGGGGAGTGAATAGCCAGAGAAAAGTGATTACATTGTTTGGTTGAAATCATATTGAGTATTTTCTGTACTGCATTCATTGAATATTGCATCCACCTGAGCTTACATAAAGCATCCTCTACCACATTATACTTTTGTTCCTATTTACCAGTGTGCTATCTTATCCATTTCCTGTCAACTCATTAGTGATTATAAAGAAGTGTGCTAGTGCCAGATTCTCCATTGTTAATCTTTATCATATCAGATTAAGGGTGATATTCAATTATTAATTTATTATAAAGTGTCATATATATATCTATTGTTTAAATTATCAAATAAACCCTTTTAACTTGCAAAACAGAACTACTTCTTGGCTCAGTGGGGTCAGGGGGATTCCAAGAGAGGGGTGTTATATAGGGGTAGTCATCCAGAACGCATGAACTGGACCTAAAGATATATCAATAAGGGTTTTCATTCAGTATTCTAGACTAGGCGTTAACTTAGCTGTAGTGCTGAATTGAATCCTCTTACAAAGTGGGGGCTCGTCCGGGACGTTGGGTTAGATTTACCACTTGTGCAGCTTAATACAGTGTGCTAACTGACGGGATACATACATCCGGTCGGATCACCACGCTGCATTACGCTGTGAAGCATTCCTCAAAAGGGACACTCCAAGAAAAGTTCTGTTCTGCAAAAATAAAATACAAACTTCTGTAAGTCAGGACAGAGACCAATCTCTAGAATGACGACCTTGGTAGATATGAAAATAGCCAGAGAGCACTTCTTACACAAACTATTTGTGAGAGGTGAATGGACTCACCAGGACCAAACAGTCTGGTTGCAGGCCATCACGCAACAGGTCACTGAAACAGGGTCAGATATATATAGAGATCAGGGTCCATTACACGTGGCCCTGAGTGAACTATATATGGCTCCTAAGGCCAAAGATGAGCACGACAAGATTGCCAGGATAGCAGCATACCTGTACCTATATATGGGAGACATGCAGGATAGATGTGCTGAAAGCCAAAATCTGGCAAATAGGCAACAGATGGTGTTAGAGAAGGTCCAATCTGACCTGGTCTCTTCTGAGCAGAGGCTGCAGAGGAGCCAGGAGTCAGAAAATGACAGCAGACTGTACATCACTAAAATAAAGGAGGATATGGATGTGCTGCAAAAGGAAAAGGTAGAACAGGATACCAGATTTCTGGCCTTGCAGAAGGAATACCAAGAAGGTTTGGACTCCCTACTGCAAAGCCAGAAAAAGCTGGAGCAACAACTGGACTTCAACAGGGTATGTGCTGAGCAGGTAGTCACCCTGCAAGGCCACCTAGATAGAGTGAAGGCAGAGAGCAACAAACTAATTCTGAAAGACCTGGATACCCAGGCAGAGTTTGATCAGGAGCGCCAGAATGCTGGTGCCTTCCAAAGGCAAAGGGACGACCTGGCGGCACAGATGCAGGCTCTTAGTCAGGAAAGGGATACCTTAGGCCAGGAAGTCTGCCATTTAAAAAGAAAAATGGAAGAAAATCACCTGGCCCACCAGGGGCTGGGTGATCTCCAAAAAGAAAACCAGAACTTGGTAGAGCACACCAGAAGGGTGGAAGATGCTCTAGCAAGAAAGGAGCAGGCCAATAGGGACATTGCCCAGGAGGTAAACCTCCTGCAGCAAAGACTGGCCCAGTTCTCCAGGACCAACCAGGAAGCACAGAGGGAAAATGAGGCCCTCTGTCAACACAATGATAGGCTCCAACAACAAGTAGCGATGCAGGAGAAACTGATAGAGTCGAGTAAGGCCTTAACAGAGGAACTGAAAGCACAAATGCAGGCTCTTGCATTGCAACAGGGAGCAGGGGCGGATAGAGATGAGGTCCGCTGGGAAAGAGAGACTCCTGACCATAACCGCAGGAGCCCTAACCCCAGGGGCCTTCATCTCCCCCAGTCCCTGGACTCTACCACCCCCATGTCCCTTGGCGCACATGAGCACAGGGCCGCAGGGATGGCAGATTACTATCCAGCTAAGAGTATGGGGCTCATAGGCCAGTACCACTCAGGAATGGAGGGGTGGGCATCCGGCTATGGGCACCCAAGTACAGTACAGTTCAATGGGGAACCCCAGGAGAGTAGGCCCATTAAGGGCATCCTGAAAACCTCTGCCCAGTTAGGTCAGTGGAGGGGGTACCCATCAAATCCTGGCAGCAAGGAGGAATCTGAAGACTCCTCTGAACTGCGCAGGACACAGGAGACCAGGTCCCCACATTCTGCCAGCCATTCCCAGGCTCGCAGAATCCGGGAAAACCTGGAAGAACAGACGGGAACCTCTGGGAGCAGTGCCTCTGAGTCCGAGGAAGAATGGACAAGGGTTACCCGAACCAAAAAGGCCAATAAGGCAAAAAGGGCCTTGCTTAAGGACCCCTTAAAGCAGATTAAGGCGATCAGGAGCGTCATCACGCCTTACCATAAGAACGCTAAGTATTCTGTTTGGGAGCACTTAGAGTTGTTTGAACAAATGATGGAGACTTTCCATTTGAAGGACAGCCAAAGCTGTATTCAATATGTAAAGTGGACATTCTCCCCGGAATACTCCAGTTTCTTTGCGGGGCTGGAGGACCAAAATCATTTAAGATGGTCCACATATAAGGCGGCCATCCTGAAACATTTTTCTGTTCACAGAAATCCTCAAGAGGCTCGCAAGGCGGCCTACAATTTGCAATGTGGGGAGGATCAGGCCCCACGAGAATTTGTGCAGGAGTTAAAGCGTGCTTTTGCGCAAACCACCAGAAGGGTGCGCACAGATAGTAGAGAGTTTGTCAATACGTTTTTCCATGCCTTGCCCAAATATATAATGACCCAGCTCGTGAGAGATTTTCATGAGAAAAGATCTTTAGACTGGGTCATTGAACAGGCTACCCGGATCTATGAGGTGCAGAAGCCCATAGAAAATAAAAGCAATGCCCAGAAAAACCCCAAAGCCAACAGCACCCCTGCTGCTGTCAAGGTGGCAGAGGTAAAGGTCACCCCCGTTTTGGATCTGGAGATGGGGGGGCCTAAAAACCTACCTGCACCTAATAATGCTAGGCCCAGAAGGTCCTCGGGCCAGTCACAGACAGGGAGCCAGGGAGGCAGCCCCACAAATGGGGTCCCTCGCTCTCCTGACTATGTAAGTCCTCGCTACAAAGGTAACAGACCCATCCTGGGTTATGTGTGGACTCCTCCAGCCCAAGGGGGGGGATCCAGCCAAGCACCTAACCCAGGGAACTTCCCTCCAAACTTCCCACCGGAGGGCAGAAATTTACCAAACCCTGGGCAGAACTTTTTCCCCAGATATCCACCCGACTTTCAGCCCCAAAACCATCCATCCTTCTTTCCCCAATTCCCTGAGCCCAGACCACTGAATCCGGGAGAGGGGAGGCCAAGGGTGGAGGGGTACCCAAACCTTCCCAACCCGGGGTATTACCAGAGGAGGGACAGCTACCCTTCCCGGGATCAGCCCAGGGGAGAAAACAGGGCCCCGTATCAGCCTGAGCGGGTTTCCCAGTTAGAGCGCCAGGTTCAAAACATGGCGCGGGACCTGGGTCACATACTGAGGGCTCAGCAGAACCCTCAGATGGGCGTGCCGGCGCAGAACGTACCCAACTCTGGACCTGGTGCTCCAGAACAATGACGGGGGCAGCACCCCGATAACACACCGGTTCCCAGGGAGGAGGCACAAAGGGAAGGGGGGTGTAAAGCCTTGGAGGAAGCTTCCTTCCTCACTTGTAAACAGCCCCTGGAAACCCAGGAACCGGAAACAAAATCTCTTGCCCTTGAAAGTCTGCCTCCTAAGGAGCAGAGGGGGGGTAGGAGAAACAAAAGACCAAAACAGACTCAGTTTGAGGAGGAGGTACAGATCTTCCAATTTGAGGGAGAGGGATCCTCAGAGGATCCTGGGAAAAGGATCTTCTCCTTCAGAGAGGGGGGAACTCCTCCCAAAGAAAAATGGGTCCCTAGGAATGCAAATCCAGACTGGGGAGATGTGGAGACTGAGCTACCGCCGCCCACCATCTCATCCCAGAACCAACAGCAAGAAAATCCCCTGGTTCAAACCCATCCTGGGGACTGCCTCCAAAAAGGGGGGGGCAGCCCAGAACCGGAACCAGGGGAACCCACAATGGCTCTGATCTCCAGTTGCCAACTTTTTCTTTCAGATTCCCAAGGCTCTCCACAGAATTCTGCCCAAATCTCTTCGTTAGCGATGTCCAAAACCAGAAAGTTAGCCCACCAGTTGTCCAAAAATGTACATTACCTGTGCCCCCTTGAGGAGAAGGAGGGAAGATATTATGCCCCGGTACAAGTACAGGGGCAGGGTACAATCTCGGCACTGGTGGACACTGGATCTCAAGCTACCCTTCTGTCCAGAAGGGCCTTTGACGAACTGAATGCAGGAAGGGGAGAGAATTACCAAATTCCTCTCACCTCTCTTCCTGGACAACTGCAGAACTTTGACGGGAAGGAAATTCCCGTTGAGGGGACTGCAGATTTGGACATTAAAATTGGGCGACATAAGTTGAAACACCCGGTCATAGTTGTGACCCCAGAGGGCACCCCTTGTTTACTAGGGAATGACCTCCTGAGAAGGTTGTCACCCCTAATAGATTGTGTAAACAAGGTCCTCTGGACCCAGACTAGCCGACCAATAAAATTAAAACAGAGTGTCAACCATGTTAGTTTAAACGGCACCTGCCACATGGTTGAACAAAAATCTGACCAAGTAGAATTTCACTTCCAGAACAATCAAATTCCAGACGTGACAGTAATAGCAGTAGGACAACAGACTGGTGATGGGGGGTCCTCTCTATTTCTGAAAATCAACCTTCCTTCCAGTTTAAGGTGGTATTCCACGCTGGAAGGAAACATTTTGAAATTCTATACCAATCCACAATCTGAAACTCCCACTCCTATAGTCCAGAAAGATGCGAAATCAGCTCAGAGCCTGGCTGATATTCAGCAAATTGGAGAGCAGTTGTTCATCCCTGTTCAGTTAAATGATGGGAAGGACTCTGGTCTCGCTCGAGTGTGTGTGAACAACGGTAAGAGCTTCATCAGCGAAGCCATGTTTCGCCAACTCCCAAAAGATCCAGCCATTCCCACCTTCAAACTGATAGACAAATGGGAAATGGACCTGGAAGCACCTAATTCCAAACATCTCCTGCCAAGCAGGTGTATGCTCAAAATCTCCATTGGCAACAAGAGCATAGTCCATAATTGTTGGGTCGTGCGAGACGTCACTGCCGCCTTTTACTTAGGCAGTGACATTCTCAATCGCTTTGCCATTAGTTTGGACCTAATAAACTTCAAAGCTTGGTCCCGATTAGCGGATAATCCCATGGGCTTTGATGATCCAGAAAAAGCATTTAGGTCAGCTCAATTGCTACCGTATGCAGTTGAAATTCAGGTTAAAGAGGAAGTCACCATCCCAGAAAGGACCCGACAATTCTCCCTGGAAGTGAAAGTTAAAAGGGGACAAGAGTTGAAAAACCCTGATGCTTACATACATCTAAATGCTTCTCTCCAACAGCAAGGGTTGGGGGTAAACCCAACACCATTAGTCAACATAGAACATGACACCATTCCAATAGAGGTGGATAACAGCGACTTAAAGAGTATTACTCTAGCCGCAGGCACCATTATTGGAATGGCGGTTGATGACCGACATTTCTCCATTGATCTTGTAAATGAACTGTTAGGACCAATCCCCAAGGACTGTTTTGACAGTGACAGTGAGGACGATACAACACCAGACAGGATTTTTACCCGGCATGGGGGGAACTTCCTGGTGTACACTTCCTGCCCCTATGGTAAGGAAGATGTGACGTGTGACTTCAGGAGGGATGAGGTGATTTTCCAGGTCCATGAGGGCTGCCTTTCCCACCTGAAGCCTCCGGTCCAAATCAGCACTCTGACCAGGGACTTCTCCACCCAGCTGGAGGAGGCCGCGGAGATAGCCAAACCAGAAGTCTTTCCAGGCTTCAGGCAGATGGTGGAAGAGAGAGTCAACCTAGCTGATGCCTGTGTGACTCTGGAACAAAGGCAAAAGTTGAAACAAGTTTTCTTGGATTTCCAAGATCTCTTTGCGGTAGACTCATATGACTGTGGTCGCACCGACATCCACACCACAACAATCCCCACGGACCCTGGCATGACTCCAGTGTTTGTGAAGCAATATCGCTTGCCTCTCGCATCAATGGAGTCCCTTACGGAAATAATTAAGAACCTTGAGTCCCGGGGAATAATCCGTCCAGTCCACAGCACCTTCAATAATCCGGTGCTGGGAATATTGAAGCCAAACGGCCAGTGGAGACTCTGCGCCGACCTTAGGGAGCTCAACAAACGGGTCCATACTTCCCGATGGCCTCTGCCCTACATTGACCAAGGGCTAGCCCAGATCCAGGGGTCACAGGTATTCACTGCAATAGACCTGACCAATGGATACTGGACTGTGCCTGTCAGTAGGGAGGACCAATACAAACTGGCTTTTACCTTTGGGGGCCAGCAATACACATGGACCCGGACTCCCTTCGGATACCTTAACTCCGGTAATGAGTTCAATATTTTCCTACATAAGGCCATGCCCGACTTGGGTGCAAGGGGTAACCTGGCTTATGTAGATGATGTCCTCATCAAAAGTTCATCTGTGGAGGAACATATAGCGGAGATCCGTTATGTTCTGACACAGTTGAGGGCCGCCGGAGCAAAACTTTCCTTTCAGAAAGCACAGTGGTGTAGAACCCGTGTTAATTTCTTGGGGCATGAGATTACTCCTCAGGGTCTTTGTCCCCAGGAAAAGAAAGTGGAAGCACTTCAGAAACTGAAAGACCCCACAACCCTGCGGGAACTAAGGAGCCTCCTTGGACTGACTAATTACAGCAGAAAGTTCATTGAGGGCTACGCAGAGATCACCAGACCCCTGATTCATCTCCTGAAGGGGGGGGTCAAGTGGGAATGGGGTCCAGAACAAGCCGAGGCGGTAAAACAACTCAAAAGAAGCCTCTCACAAGCGCCTTGCCTAGCTTACCCTGTCAGAAACAAGGAGTTCTTCCTGGAGACGGGGTTCTCCGATACGTGCTTGACGGCAGTATTATACCAAAAGCATGACAAGGTCAATAAAGTAATCTCCTATGCGAGCAAAACTTTATCCTCTGTGGAGGAAAAATTCAACGATTGTGAGAAGGCACTCCTGGCAACGGTGTGGGCATTGAAGAATTACCGTCCGTTTATCCAGGGGGAACACATTATAGTGGAGACTCCACACCAGCCTCTGCAATATCTCCAAAGTGACAGAATCCGGGCCGGAAATGTGAGTAATTCCCGAATTACTTCCTGGATTCTGTCAATGCAAGGCTTTCCTGTGGAGGTCCGATATGGCCAAAACAAGAAGAGTCCCCTCGCGCAAGGTCTGGCTGACTTGCATGATTGTGCCAGAGAAAACTGTCTCGAGGACGAAAGTCTGAAAATAAAGGACAACACGGAGGCATACCTTAATTCCCCACACAAAGTCTTTGAAGAGGACAAGTGTGAGGGAATGCCCACTGTCTATGTGGATGGATGCTCTTACCATGTTGACAACAACGGGGAGAAAGAACTGGTGGCTGGCGTAGGGAATGCATGGGTGAATGAGTCCCCAGAACCCTCCGCTGGATACAAAATTGGTCCCCGAAGTAGTCAGGTGGCAGAATTGATGGCTGTGCATCAGGCCATCCTCACTGCTGTCCAGCATCAACTCCACGAACTGGTCATAATCACAGATTCGGATTATGTACGGAACGGGTTCGTGGAGCACCCGGTTAATTGGAAAACCAGAGGCATGTTATGTGCTAACAACAAACCCTTGAAACATGGGAAGTTGATCCAAAACTTTGATGATCTGGTCACCTCGAATGAGATGACCATCTATTGGAAGAAGATCAAGGGTCATTCCAAAGTAGAGGGACCAGACAAAACTGGAAATGACTTAGTTGATCAGCTGGCCAAAACCGGGGCCATCCAAGGGGATCTAATTGAGATTGAGTCCCTGTTGGGGGAAATCCAGGTCACTGCCATCACTAGGTCCCAGACAAATGCTCACAACGACCTTTCAATTGCACAATGGAGTAAGGAGACCCCTGATGCTGATTTGATTACTGCTCAGAAGGGGGATCCAATAATTGGTAAATTTTACCAGCACCTTGAGGACCCTGAGAACTTTCCCCTGACGGATACCGATTACATTGGGAAAGAGGACCTAAGAGTGTTGATGAAATGTCCAAAAATGTTCCGGATCCAAGACGGTTTGTTGGTAAGGAAATCCAAAGCTGGCCACGATCAGTGGGTGGTTCCTACCTCATTCCGAAGCCTGATGTTAAGTCACGCCCATGATGCGGCCACCGCCGGTCATAGGGGGTTTCACACAACATTGGAAATCTTAAGAGAGGTTGCATACTGGCCACACATGGGCCAGGACCTCAACCAATATTTGAAGGGTTGTCTTGTGTGTGCACAATTTCAGCTGACATCCCTCACACACCGGGCGCCTTTACAAAAGAGGGGGATGACCCTGCCATGGTCAGATTTACAAATCGACTTTGTAGGCCCTGTGATTCGCTCGGCTAGGGGGAATAAGTACATGTTGACTGTGACATGCTTGTTTACCAAGTGGGTGGAATGTCTCCCAGCACCAAATTGCAAGGCAGAAACTGCAGCTGCCTTGATGATTAACCACATCTTTTCCCGTTTTGGTCTACCTCAAAGGATTGAGTCAGACAGAGGTAGACACTTCACCAGTGAAGTAATGACAAAGATGTGGGAGATACTGGGGGTCAAGAGAAAGCTGCATATTGCTTATAGACCAGCTTCTTCTGGGGCAGTAGAGAGATATAACCGGACAATTGTGAGCATATTAAAGAAGTTTGTGGCAGATTCTGGGCCAAGTTGGGATATCCGATTACCTCTGGTCCTAATGGCTATCAGATCTACCCCTTCATCTGCAACCAAAATGTCACCATTTGAGTTGATGACTGGGCGCAAGATGGTGCTTCCTCAGCATTTGCTCTATAGGACCCAAGAGCAGACACTGATAAATGCCTCCACTACTCATGAGTATGTGGAGAATTTAAGGAAACACCTTCAACATGCTTTTGCTTATGCTCAGTGGAATCTAGAAAGATCAGCTGATAGCATGAAGACCCATTATGACCTGAAAACTTCCAGGAAGGAATATCAGGTGGGAGACCGGGTCTATCTATACAACTTCCAAAGGAACCAGGCCAAGCAGCGCAAATTTTTGCCTACATGGAAGGGACCCTTTGAGATCGTCAATAAGATCTCCCCTGTGGCCTACAAGATCCGCATCCCCAAAGGCGGTTCGGCAGAGGGGGAAGACAAGTGGGTCCACATAAACCAGTTGAAATGTTGCCATCCCAGGCACACTCTGCAACAACTGGAGGAATCCTCTGGAATCCTAGCGGGTACTGTCTCAGACTAATTCAGTTCCAATCATAAAACATACCATATCTAGTCTCTAAAATATTGTGATTTGCATGAAACTGTCTCTTAGTTATACTGTTTTTTATCAAAATAAGAATGTAATGTTTCGTGATGATGAAATGCATATGCTGCCCCACTATCTCAACAGTGGTGGAAAAACGTCTATGAGTAGGTATTGCCGCTCTTCCTTTGTCGTCCTAGGAGAAAGAAGACCTGGAGACGGGCCAAGGAGGACGATCCGGAGACCGGGAGCAGAGACGCAACGGGCCCGGGGTACCGCCCAATCTTCCCATCAGGACCGGCGAGGAGAACTGATCGATCTGACCGGATGGAGAGGAAGATGCTGAACTGTGCCATCTACAGAATTGGAAGAAGATAATGTGGACATACCAGCGCCAGGGTTCAAAATCTCCCTTGCAACCGACTCCCCCTCGACTCAAGTCAAAGCGCAGTCGGGCGGGGGGGTTTGTGGAGGGTTTTGACCCATGTGGAATCATTAGACGGGGTGAATGTGGGGATTAAGCTGTCGCTGCCCATCATTTTGCCCCAGAACAAAAATAAATCGTTGGAGTGGGTAAAGATGGGGATGCGCTGTCGCCGCCCATCATTTCATCCCAGAATCCAGGAGAGCTGCGCAGTTGTGCGCACACCAAAATGGTTACCTAACTTGCCACCCACCAGTGTAAAGAAAGGTCTTTGTTAACAAAATCCACTGTTACTGATGTCAAAAAGTTGCTGAAATCGTGACTCATTGGACCACTTTAAAGATTCAACCCTTTTTGTGGGGTTCCACATAACCATCTTACTATAAGGAGCCCCATCAAAACAATGTTAAGCAAGGATTTACTACCATGTAAGAACCATTCCTGTTTAGAATGCATTAATCCAAGAAAATCCCAAAATTGCATGCAGTACCAACAAAATCCTCAAGGGGGCGCTGGCGGTCTAAACTCTGACAGGAGAATTGAGTGCAGTTGCTGACAAAGGGATTTGACTCAGCTGACTTCAAAGGCTGCATTTTAATTAAAAATTAGCCACATGCTGTTCCCAGAGGCCTGAAGCCTGGGAAACCCTATCACCTCCAGAGCTTCACCCTAGGAGTTAGAATCTCACATGACATTTTGATTGATAGAAGGCAGACTGGCTGGGAGCTTCCCAGAGACCACACAATGGCCCCTTTCCTCTGAAAGGAATATGTTGATTTTGACTGTGTAATGTCAACAAAGCCCTGCCTGCCCAGAGGACTGACCCACCCAAGTCTTGGAGGCGGACCTCAACACTCTGAGGACTGAATTGAAAGGAAAATATATATTTTACAAAAACACTGATAACTCTTTGTAATCAAATGACAGAAATGTATAACTTTGAGAGCTTTAATTTAAAAAATGTACCTTTAATTCAAGACTAAACTCGAATTTGTGTGATGTTCTGGGGCAAAACCCCATTGTTTATTAATATTACAGACTCCCTGTTTCAGCTAGACAAACGAAAATGCATTGGTATGTGGGTAGATATGTGAGGAACAGTTGTATAAAATTTAATGAAGATCCAATGTTGTTTAGCACATTAAAAAGTGCTAGAAGTTGCCATTTGTGAATGCAAGCTCCTAGAAACAGCAGATTTGGGACAGAGTATACCTCATGTGATAGGTGACATGGCTATGTAATTTCAAACAACTGTGTAACTCTGAAGTATGTATTTTGATCATATATAGATTTGGGTGCACAGATGATAAGGGAGGTTCTTCAAGAGATCATAAATGGCTGACATCACTCTGACACAACTTAGTTCGCCAATCAGGGGACGAAGGAAAGTTTGACCAATTAGAAGCTGAGAGAGAGGTAGGGTCAGTGATGCTAGAACACACCCACATTCTAAACACATAAAAGCTGACAGACAGGACAGATAGGGACCTTCCAAATCCATCTGCAGCGGGACGCTCTGCCGGAAAAATCCATACTTACCTTCATCAAACTTCCAGAGAGCCAAACTAGAGACTTCAATCTATCCAGAACTAAGAGACCAGACCAGAGAGAAAGCAGTGCTGTACCCAGAGAGACCCAGACCAGCAGAGAGAGCTGACCCAGATCACTGTGAAGTGCAGAGGCCAGACCAGACCAGACCAGAGCCCAATCTAAAACCCTGACCAGATCCGTGATGAGGCCCATTTAATTCAAGAATATAGTGTGAGTACCCAGCAGAACTGTGTAGAACCAATCTCTTAGTTTAAATTCATCTAATTCAATCTATTTAACCTAAGTAGAACTGCCTCCTAGCTGTCACCTGTCATTTCTAGTTGCAAGCTGCACTTGTCATTTTGAGCTTTTGAAATTTGCAAACCCAAAAACGACCTTTATTAAATCGCTCATATCTCCGCGACCGTTTGGGCTAGAGACTTGCAGTAACTTTCCTCTGATAGCTTAGAATCGTAGCTTTGAATCGCACCAAGAACCGCATTCCTACCCCTTATAGTTTTACCGCAATCGCGGAACACGCATCCGCGAATTTTACCGCGATTTGCAAATTTCTTCACATGTAAAAACTGCTGCTGCTTGCCTTCCATTTGCCAGAAATTCGTTTAACCTGCTAACTATCCCTGCATCATTGCTAGTGTGAGCCTGGACTAATATTAACTAGATACCACTCACCCTGAACCTCTGAAAGGGAATTAAAAGCGTTTCCAGCATATTTCTCATTCATTGCCAGCACATATCAAAGCAATTTGGGCCTGTGATTTCAAAACTCCTACCTGTTTTCTGTTGTCTAATCTTGCTGGATTGAACTGATTACATTGATTGCATTTCTGAGAACTGTGTGCTTTCCTCCCATTCCCTTGCATTGCATAAAGAGGGGGGGAGTGAATAGCCAGAGAAAAGTGATTACATTGTTTGGTTGAAATCATATTGAGTATTTTCTGTACTGCATTCATTGAATATTGCATCCACCTGAGCTTACATAAAGCATCCTCTACCACATTATACTTGTGTTCCTATTTACCAGTGTGCTATCTTATCCATTTCCTGTCAACTCATTAGTGATTATAAAGAAGTGTGCTAGTGCCAGATTCTCCATTGTTAATCTTTATCATATCAGATTAAGGGTGATATTCAATTATTAATTTATTATAAAGTGTCATATATATATCTATTGTTTAAATTATCAAATAAACCCTTTTAACTTGCAAAACAGAACTACTTCTTGGCTCAGTGGGGTCAGGGGGATTCCAAGAGAGGGGTGTTATATAGGGGTAGTCATCCAGAACGCATGAACTGGACCTAAAGATATATCAATAAGGGTTTTCATTCAGTATTCTAGACTAGGCGTTAACTTAGCTGTAGTGCTGAATTGAATCCTCTTACAAAACGTAGTTTACACAATGGTGGTAAAGTTGGCGCAATTAGCGCCTAGGTCGTAATGACCCCCCATGGCTAGTGGCTGGTTAGTGTTGTATATTACACAGTGGGCACGTCCAAAGGACATTGCTTATTGCATTTTATTATTTTAAAATATAAAGTGGACATAACTAAATTATATACACATTGCTAAAGGTCAAAGGCTATGGCTAGTGGCCCCTTTATATATTAGAATATATAGTGGGCACAGCCAAAGATTGTGGCTACAGGACAGTATTGTGCTAATGTCCATGGCTAGTGCCTGATCATTGTATATAATATACACTGGACACGGTTGAAAGCTGTATCCACTGGTAAAGGCCAAAATCTATGGGTGTTAGCCTGTAAGTGTTTTAAAATATTCACTGAACATGGGTGAAGGTTGTGACCACTGTCCATAACTGAAAGCCATGTCTTGTACCCATTCATGTGTTAAAATATATTTGGCCATGCACACTGACCATGGCTGAAGGCCATGCTTAATGCCAGTTACTGTTGTAATGTAATTAGTGATGTCACCAGTGATGCAATCTGTGATATCATCATTGTGGTCATAGGCTGTGCAAGAGTGAGCGCAAAGTTAAGGTGGCCTTACCTGAATTTCAGGGGTTTTGTTAAATTAAGTTATCACCTTAACATCACTGCAACTAAAGTTTTTTCTTTGAATATATATATATATATATAGAGAGAGAGAGAGCGATTACAAGAAAGCGTGTCAGTGAAGATATCTAGCAGATCTAAGAAACAAAAATACAAGATGTATTTTTTCAAAATTATTTTTTTCTGTATGCGTTTTTATGTTGCTCCATTAACCTTTGTCCTTTGATGGAGAGTCTGAAGCCACTGCATGGAAATGGACTGACAAGACTGTAAGTGATGTCCCGGGCGGATAGCTCAGTGGCAAAGTGCTTGCCTTGGAAGCAAGACGACACAAAGCAACACAGGTTCGATCCCTGGGTCTGCACTTAGAAACCTCTCGGTATTTAAGCACGTAATAAATATGCAACTAAGACAGCAACAACAACAAAACAATTCTGTAACAGCGCCTCAATGCCCCTGGGCTATGTGAGTGCTTTAAAAATGCAAATAAATAATAAATACACTGTTTGGCTTTGTTCAAGCAAGCCACAGTACTTGATACTAAGGGGTGCCTGAACTTCCCAAAATGTATCCTGTGGGAAAGTCACGCTTTTCTTGGCGGGTTATCAAGGCAGGGGTTGAGGCCCACCATTCAATTGTGAGGCCTGATACCTTATATTCAAGGGGGGAGCTTGGCAATCAGAGGGCCTGCGCCATTGTAAAACAGGTTTCAGCGCCTTTAGAAGGGCGAGCTTGCTTCCCGCTTCGTTTGTGGGTTTTGTATGGCTGCTGAATTAGAGGTGAACAGGGCAGACACTGGCATTGTTGGTTTTGGGGGGGGGGTCTCGTGTGCTTTGGTGAACTCAGGAGAGTTTAGTAGGGTTTTGGATGACTTTGTAAATTGTTGGTAGCATTTATGTTATAAGTTGTTTTAGCAAACACATGTAGGTTTTCCTGACAATATGCATACTGTGATGGGATGCCAGGTTTCTGTATCAGCCACTCTCTCTAGAACATACATTTGCATGTTGGTACAACATAGCTGTGGAGCATCTTTTTTAAGTGTTTTTCTTTATAAGGCGAGTTCTCAAAGTATTATCAACCAGATTCATTCTCAAACTTCTTTAGCATTTGGGGTACGTTTCTTCTTCTTGTCCATCAGCTTCCCCGTAACAGCACCTTCCCAGTTTAACCGTTCCTCGGTAGTATGCTGGAGGGTTATCCAAAAGGGATGACATACACACTGATCAGACACAAGTGATGTAATTCTGTACCGCTCGACATGTTTTCTTTTCATTGGGAACGTGATGACTGATCGCCATCTGGTGGTCATCATGTTACACTGCTTGACAACAGATTGAAATGTTAAAAGCTTGTGAAGTTCTTTCTTTTGTTTTTATCTTTTCTTGAATCTTTCATTCTTTGCTCTTTGCATTTTGTCTTTGTCTTTTTCTTTATTCTTTCTCTTTTGTTTTAAAAAATGTTCCTTTCCTTTTTTCTATTCCTTTCTTTGTTTACCTCCTTTCTGTTTGCTCCCTCCTGTTCTGTTCCTTTAATTTAATTCTTATTTGATAAATATTTCTTTCTTTCTTTCTTTCTTGCTTTCTTTCTTGCTTTCTTTCCCTCTCTCTCTCTCTATCTCCCTCTCTCTCCCTGCATTTACTTGGAGTGTTATACCACATGTACAACAATGGCATGAGGGCACTCGTAGGTACCAGCATAAGGGAAGGGAAATCACAGGTAAACACACATTACGGAGGACTCCAGGTTGAGCTTCTCCTGAAGGCCTGCACAATAGATATGTCCCGTGCACTACAATCTCATGCAGGGACGTCATTTTACCAAAATGCCAGGGGTAGCGGAAGTGACATCACATGCCCCTTGACCCCCGATGACATCACACGAAGTGATGTCATTTGACCCCACCCGAAATGTGATATTACGGGAAGCGATGGAACACAACCTTTCACCCGTTGACAAAGCAGAAAGTGGCATCACATAGCATTGTACACTATGAAAAATATAGTTACGATATCACTATAGTGTGATGTACATTTCATACAAGAATGGATCACCATATGTATCGTTAAGATCAGTGTATATAGGCCCATATTACCAAATTACTATAAGCTTTATACAGAACAAATATACACCCAATATCACCCAACCTGTGTTGGTACTCATTTATTGACCTCAGAAGGATGAAAGGCTGAGTTGAGGCATTTAAAGACAGACTAAATCAGTGACTCACCCCATGAAGTGTGCCTGAAATAAACCTTTAATGAGTCTAGCAATTATTGTATAGAATTCCAGAAAGACACATAAAGACACATAATTTGGTATTCCTATTCTTTCTTATTTAGGGTCAGTGCTGAAAGTGTTAGGCTTGTGGCTTGTTAGACTTGTTGCACTCCTGTTCTTATTTTTCTTATTTTTTTTACGGAGCCTGAACAAGAAAGCCAGCCACTCCAGAAGTAAAGAGCCACATGGTGCTGGCCACAGCTCAGGCGCTTGCATTAAAAAAAAAATGTTTTTTTAGAGGTCGCAAGGGAGACCACAGACGTCGCAAGAGAGACCTCAGAGGTCACAGTTGTGTCCTCTGGTGACCCCTTAATGCCGTCCCTGGTCTCATAGTTGTTAATGGAAGCTGGGGAAGTTGGCCCAATTCATAAACAAAACACCACGATTGTTTCACATTTCCCATTGGCTAGCGAGCTTGGGAACGGGGCATGGACTGCAGACGCATGCCTCAGAGAACCAATCGGACGGTAAATTCCAACGGCCCTGGGAAGTAACCAGCCTTTACAGAGTACATCACAAATCTTATGAAGTTTGCTAACTTGCAGGTGCTGTGTGAATGCCCACCTTCCCACTAGTTCAGGGTGTCTCGTGTTCTGTCTGCTGTGGTGCTGACCAATGGCAGGCTAATAAAGAACCGGCGGTCAGCACAAATGTTTTTACTAATTGCAAACTGTTTGCGGGAGGAGGGGGAAAGCAATGTGGCACCACATGGGGTAAAAAATTAACTAAGTGAGGGTAGATTTGTTTGCTCCAATCACATTTGAATAGAGTATGTTTGGCTATAAGGGAATGACGTATTATAACCACTAGTGTTCCTGAGAACTGCAAAACCTCGAAGCTTGAAGTACTACAGTTTCTAACATTTGAAACATTGTATTACAGGTATAAAAATGATATTTACTGTATGCCAGTTTGTTAGCCCTCATCAATCAGTTCTGATCCACTGCGCTGTTTGATTTGTGCTCGCCCAGCTGTAATAAACAGCATTACTTCTTGGCCGTTGTGTGCTCCTTTTTGAACTACCTCTGGTAATTATGTATTACAGGATTGGGAGGGCCTCTTGTACACCTTTCAGATTTGTTTATTTATTCAAATTTTTGTTCAGTGCTGGCCTACCCAGAGGATTTCAGCGCACCTTACAAGGATCACAGGTTGAAAAGGTGGGAGGTGAAAGAGAAGTTACAAAATGTTTTCAGGACAGTTTAGAAAGAAGGATTAGTATAGACGAGTGGTAGCAGGAGAGGGTGGAGTGGGGTTATGTTTGGGAAAACAGGTATGTATTGAGGGTCTTTCTGAAAGGGGTGATGGACGGTGCAGTGAGGATATGTAGAGGTAGGCTGCTCCATGCCCAGATGCCCAGTGGGTAAATGCTTGTTTTTGTATGCATGTTAGTTTGCAGACTGGAATATGTAGGATATGTTGATTTGCTGAATCACTGTTTATGGTTGGCAATGGGTTTGAGCTTGTCATGAAGGTAAGAGGGGGTTTTGTGGTAAATGGCTTTGAAAACAAGGCAGATTCCTTGGCCTTCTGGGAGCCGGTGGGGCTGGGTGTGAGCTGTGTGATGTGTGAATGTTTGGGTAAGTGGAGGATGAGTCTACTACTGCATTTTGTACGACTTGCATGGGGGCAAGGTTGGCTGCTGAAGAGTCCAGTGAGGGCATTGCCTTAGTTCTCTTTGGACAGAAACAGTGCTTGGACTGTGGTGCAGAGTTCATCAGATGGAAGGCTGTGCCAAGAGGAGGTGTAGTTGTTGATTGCATTGCTAGGTAGTGTGTGAAGGAAAGGTGGGGTTGCTGGTTTAGCCAAGGGATTTGACAGGTGTGGAGAGGGATATTTGGGGGCTGTCCATGGCGAGTTTTATGATACATTGGGTGAGTTTGGGTTTGTGTCTGGTAGGAGGGAAGAGGAGGACATAGTCCATTTTGGAAGGGTTGAGTTTGAGGAAGTTGGTAGCCATCCAGGTGTTGATGATGGAGAGACAGCTTTCGAGGATGTGGAGGTGTGAGGGGGATGACATTTGGAAGTATATTTATGTGCAATCTATGTATTGTATAAGTAACAACCTGACACAAGATGGCTGCCCTTGTCCCATAGGGACAGCCATCTTGTCAGGCAAACCGCATTGTGATTGTCATAGCAACGTAGTTTACATACTGAAACACGCCGCAGCAGCCAGCTTCTCAGGTGCTGCTCTGCTGCTCCGCACGATCACTCTGCACAAGAGCGGCAGGTGAGTTTAGAGTTATGAGCGAATGTATACAGAGTTCGAATTACAAGTATTCAGTAGCTTATTAATGTATATGTCTTCCCATAGATACATGCCCGCGAGCAGGCAGAGCAACACGCAACGATCACACAGAGACAGGTTAGCTCCCACGTTACCTTATCAGCACTTCTCACATTTTTTACACACGGCTCTAACCTATGGTGGTAATTTATTATGTAACTATTAACAGCATGATCTGCACATGAGATAGCAGAAACAAATTGCACACAAAATAACATAATTGTAAAGTACAACAGCAATTTACAATTTAAGATACATATTATCACAATGCACTGAGTAGCGATAGACATGGAGGTGGAACCCAGTGCAGTGAATATACATGAAATGCGTTTGTTCTATTGTGAGCTATAACAAAAAGCGGATGATATATATTGTTAAACATAACAATGCTAATGACTAATGAAGGAGCTAAGAGATAACTCTTTATACTTAAGTCTTTTTGATACATGTACTTCTCTTGTGGGTGCCCAATTCACAGCCAACAACATGGCAACATAATGTTTATGCTGATACATTCATGTGCTTAATTTAAAACTACTCGAACGCCATCTTAAATTAACATATGTATTCATGGGTCCGGATTACAAAATTACAAAAAAGTATGCACGGTATTAGCACTAAGGAAAAGTCTGTCCTATTTTTAAAACCACTGGGACACATTATAAAACAACAGCACCTTGATAAAAATGCAGTTTGCTATACTAAAAGAACCAGGGCTAATATTGCCCTAGTGCAAACAAGATGCATTTTCACTACATATTTGCACCAGGGCAAAGTTTGCTCTATTGCTAATACGGAATGGTATTAGCACTAGGGCAAACTTTGCCCGGATGCACAAATGCATCAAACATTTATCTTTTTAGCACTAGGGTATTTTTAGCCCTGGTGCTTTTAATATGCCGAACTACACCTGTCAAGGTGCTATGGTTTTTTAATGTGTCCCAGTGTTTTTAAAAATAGGGCAAACATTGCCCTAGTGCTAATATCGTGCAAACGTTACACTTGCACCGGTGCAAAGTTTCTGTAATCTGGCCCCTGGTCTGTTATGCACACCCTTATGACAAATGTACCTGTTTCATGCACACTTTTCTAACTGTCATTAATGGACTACGCCACTATGATTCTAAATGTCTATATTATTCATGCTGACACTTGATCAGGTGAGAATAAGAGGCCTTGAGGAAGGACTACTCAGTCCGAAATGCATAGGCCATGACTCGCGTTTGCAACTAATTTCATTTTAATGAAATAAAACCTAAACACTCTTAATTTGAAGCAGCAAATTATTATAAGCAAATCAAGAATCAAAATAAGATTGAACTACTTGGATGTTTAAGTAAACGGGGCATGGAGACATAGTGTGTACTGTCAGTAAAAGATGAGGTGAACCAGTCAAAAGATGGTGCCTGATATTATCATCCTGTGTGACAGGATGTTGAGTCAAATGGTGTGATCAATGGTGTTGAAGGATACAGAGAGATTGAGGTGTGTGTAGATCCTCTATGTAGCAGGGTATGGGTGTTGATTTTGCAGCAATCTAAACAATTTTGTTAATTTAATTATTCCTTATTAATCCATTTAACAAATCACAATATTACATTGTGTTCCTGACTTGAATTGCTGTTGATGTTTCAGTTGCTTCTCAGCCTATTCTGTGTAAATTCAATTAGTGAGTATGACAATGATTTCACATGCAAATGGTGGTGCAAATTCCATCCAGATGGGGGGGGGGAATGTTGAGTGAAAAAAGCAACCAAACAGGGCATGAAGATGCTGATGCAGAATGGGTAGGCAGCTGGTCCATTGGGAGAGGGTGAATGCCATGGGAAGAGCAGAACCTGAGAGAAAGATAGCATAGTGGGTGGGTGCAGCGCAGAGCTTGAGAAAAGGAATTTGTACAGGGGTAAGGACACATGGTGTGCAGTGTTTAGGGTGGGGCAAAGTATAAGAAACTAGTGCAGGGTTCACGGACCTTGAGTATAGATGGGCACATGGCAGATCTGGGCAGGGAGCCGGGAGCCAGCAGGTTGAATGCAGATTCAGATCAGTCAATAGGCCTCACACCCTGAACGGGTTGCAGCGTTCCAAGGGATGTTAATTCACACTTTTTGATCTATGCTCAATTTGTCTAGACTTTTGTGCCAGCAGGATGTAAGCCTTTTGCAAGTGTGCTACATTGTCGTTGTCCATTTCAGCTTCCAAGGTGGATATGGCTACTCTGCTTGGTTTGTCTTTTTCCATAGTTTGGAGAGCACTACGCTTTAAATATTTGAGAACATGTGCAGCTTATCTCCGATGTTTGGCCATATTGGCATGTGTTATTTTGAGGACCTGTTGTCCAATTTTTTAATATCTCTACTTAATATGGCTCAACAAATACAAAATATGGTATTATTTGACTTTTGATATAATTTCCTAAACATATCCTGATTTTTTGTTTGTGCACCACCCCTTTGTGCAGTTCAGCTGTAAATGGCTGTTTTGTGTGTCAGTAAAACAACTTCAAAGGTATAAGAACACCTGGATGGGTCATTTAGCAACAATTGTGCTTCTATTATCTGAACTAGTTATTCAATTATTTAACAATCAACAGCCTCACTGTAAATGACTTTCCTACATTTCTACAGATGACCGGTCAGTAGCTCCCTCTATGTTCCTTTGCGATTCGCTGTCCAATTACTTTGTTGATAAGTTTCTGGCCATTCGCTAGAATATTCCATCTACTAATATGCTTTCTACTCCCATAAAGGTCTCTGCCTTGGTAGCAAACAGCTAGGGCTGTCTTGGTCGTTTCTTTCTTGTTTCTCCGATGGTCGCTTCAGCTATCCTGGGATTTATGGACTATTGTAATTCTCTTTACTTAGCTCAGGCCCATTTCCTGCTGAATCGGCTGCAGGTTTTGCAGAACTCAGCAGGTAGAGTGGCCACAAACACTCCCCTACGCTCCTCTATTTGGACAGTTCTTTGATCCCTTCGTTGGCTACCAATCGCACTTTAGCAGGCACTTTTGATTCAGGTGCCTAGGCTCAAATGCTCAAGGGCGAGGGGAAGAGCCTTCTTAGGAGTTCTTTGGAACAATCTTCCTCGCCCCCTTCGTGTGACGGAAAATCACCTTTTATTACACCGCCATCTTAAAACCCTCCTTTTATAGTTTCCTTTTGTTCCCATTTTGGCTGTCCCCCCTCTTGGTTTCCATATAGTGCCATGAGGGCTTAATTGGTGAAGGTGTGTGCTTTACAGAAGCCATTAACACAGCAAATGGGACAGAGTGGAAAAGTGACATGTAAAGGTGAGGTTCCTTTTCCCTCTATGCGCCATTTTGAAGAAATGACAAAGCACAGAACTGGCAATGAGTTTTTCGCTGTGCTGATCTCCTGCATCTTTTTAGTGCATTTCATTATACACCTGAGATTTTCCTGCTGGTGTAAAACAAACAGAGTTCTATGGATTTCTTCACCTCGGTTTTTTGTGCCTGAAAAAAACCAAGCAGATACCATAGGAATCCATTAACAAATGCTACCTGCAAAGCATAATTTGCAGGTGGAATTAACTTCTCAATACACCATGTTAAAATTCTTCAGTATTCCCCTCTGTCTTGTGAATGTTTACAATTGTACGTGGGCCCACAACGACACGTAAGTGCAAGTGTTTGTGATCCCCTGAATGCAATTCGCATTCAATTGAAAATAGACCCCCAAATCTGTTTTCTTGTGAATGCCCCCACCGGTGTGGGGTCCCTCACTGGTGTATCCTAGCCTTTCATCACATGTGGTCCAGCAAGGATTGTCCGCTGTAGTACTGCCCTCTCCAGGTAACCTGCCTCAGTGTCATACTGGCATTGATTTACTTCACTGTATGGAGACCATCTTCTGCATTTGCCTTTATGTTTAGCATAGTTTCCTTCCTAGACCTGGACTTGAGCCTGGGCACACCTTTGAAAGGTTGCATGGTCCAAAAATATCATTCAATATATTGGATTTCAATGGTTGCTTTTCTCCTTCTGAGCTCATGCAAGGGACGCCTTACACAAATAACACTCACTGAGTTTAATATTGTCACAACCATTCTTGAAACCCTGCCTTGATTCTTTGCGCTAGTGCTAAACTAATTTAAATAATTTAGCCTTGTGAAATCCCAAACCTTTAAATCCTCCCTCAGGTAATTGGACTGAGTCAGCCAGGGTGGACACGGAGGTGCTGGGGTTGGCACCGCGGATCAACTCTAGAGCTTACTGTGTTTCAATGTGGTAACCTAGCCTGAATGCTCTAGTGTAGAGATAACTATCCTGGTAAAAATTGATTTCTGTTTTCTTTTTCGCGCCATTATCTTCCAAAAACGCCTCTCATTCAACATTGCCTAACTCACTCAATTTAATAGCTAGAGACTTCATTTCAACTCTGGATTATACCTGAGACCCATAGCTACATCCCAACCTATGAAACCAGATTTCACCCATTTTTCTTAAAAACCATTTTGTCAATTTTTGGTGGGAATCTGCATTTCTGCAAAGTTTTACAGGTGTGATTTTTGTTCTAAATTATTTTCAAACTTCCTTTAAGATTCAAAGTGTTTACTTTAGCTCATGATTGTTAGCATCTTTCCAATGTTGCTCCGATAGAGATTTGTATTGATTTAAGGATTTTTGCACACTTTTCATTGTTTCACACCGTCATTTTCGAATGTCATTTTAAAACTGTAAAATTTCTAACCCGCTTTCTCTCTTGTTTGGGGAGGGAAGGTGGTATTTAAATTCTGTTACTGTTCTTTATTCCTGAGTACCTGCTGCTTCCTTATATCTGTTTAAAATTGCTTATTTGTGGATTGAGGAATATTGCAGGGGGAAATCCTAACCTAAGTGCTATCCTTTCAAACAAGCCAAAAGTGTTATTTTCTCTGTTTAATATTCTGTGTTGCTAAAAGTGAATTTAACTGCCTTACATGCATTATTATCTGTTATAGTCCACCACATTGGTGATTGCTGCTCCCTATTTAAAAGTATATGTTTACTTTTAGTTTAAAATAAATAAATAAATATTACCTTTACCAACCAGCCTGATTCCTGGTCCATTGTGACATGGGGGTATGTTGAGAAGGAGTGTTATATGAGTGGTATATCACTCAGAATATTGAACCTATAGACATAATAAAATAACTATTTCATTTGTGCGCTGCAAACGAGGCTGAGACCAGGGTGTATCACCTGATTGAAATACTTATCAAAACGAGTATTTACAGCAGGTTGTTGGTACAGTAAAGAACAGTTCTTTCCTAGTCTTTGTTAAAGAACCAGGTCTTTAGGGCTTTTTTAAATCTTTGGTGTGAGGGTTCGCTTCTCAGGGTCGCTGGGAGGGAGTTCCAGGTTTTTGGGCTAGGACCTGAAAGCCCCTCCCTCCCACTCTTGTGAGTTAGAACTGTGGGATGCGGAGTTAGGAGCTGTAGGTAGATCTCAGTGTTCTTGTTGATGTGTTGGGCGTTACTGTATTGGTGAGGTAGATGGGCACTGTCTTAGCAAGACATTTGTGTGTGATGCAAAGCATTTTGAAGAGAATTCTAGCCTTGATTGGTAGCCAATGAGCTTCTCTTTTGATCTTTGAGATGTGGTCTTGTTTTTTTATGCCAAGTGCCGCTCTCAGGGCTTTATTTTGGAGGAGGTGTAGTTTCTCAAGGTTGGCATTGGTTATGCCTACAAGTAGCACATTGCAGTATTTCTAGTTTAGACAAAATTAATGCACGGGTCAGAGTAATGCAATTTTGAGGGGTGAAGAATTGTTCACTTAGTGCAATTAACTTAGCAGTGTATGCAGTGGCTGTCTAGAGAGTATTGATATGCTTGGTCAGGGTTAAGTTCGAATCAAGGTAAACTCCCAGGGTTTTAACCTGATTGAGAACGGGGATGGGTGTACCATCAATGGTGATAGAGCAGTAGTCAGAGTAGAGTAATTTGATTTTGGAGGGAGCCCCCACAATGAGGATCTCTGTCTTCTCATCATTTAGGCAATGGCTGTTGACTGCCATCCAGTTCTGCATGATGGCGTAGATTTTATTTATTAAGATTGTGTCTTGCTCATGGTTTCCTGAGATGGATATCAGGATCTGGGAGTCATCAGTGAAGTTCATATAGATGACACCCATAGCATCGAGGTCAGTGAAGGGGAGCTTAGTGTAGGCATTATACATGGTGGGTGAGAGGCACGACCCTTGTGGTACTCCAATGGGTACTGGAATAGGATCAGCTGCTGTCTTACCTAAAGCGACTCTGGAAGTTGGGTCTGCTAAGAAGAATTTCACCCAAAGCAAAGCATCCTGGGAGAGATGGAAATGTTCTGCCAATGTGGTGCATAACTTATCATGGTCCACCAAATCAAACCCAGCCGATAAGTCTAAGAGGAGTAAGATACAGAGATTACCTGAATCTTTAATGGAATCCGTTTGGATTTTTACATCTAGCAGGGCCGTTTCCGTAATATCACTAGGCCAAAAGCACACTTTTCCAGTTCCTAGTAGATTGTTTGATTCCAGATGGGCTTGGATTTTGGAGTAGGCAATTTTATCTATTATTCTCAAGAGAAAAGGGACCGTGGTAATGGGCAGTAGTTGGTGGGGACTGCAGGGTCTTGTGATGGTTTTTCCAGAAGTGGTATGACCCATGCTTCTTTGATACTGGTGGGGACTGTATTTGTTCTGAAAGAGGCATTGACAATATTGGTAATGATAGAGGAGAGCGTGGGTGTGTACAGTTTGATTAGTTTGGCGGGAAAGCAGTCTCCTTTGCAGTTTGAAGGGGGCCCCTATGGGTCCCTCGCGATATGGAAACAAGGCAATAACCATACACGAAAAGATGCGCCAGACACAAGGTTCAAATTCCCAATGCTAGGGTTTATTGCAAGCAAAAATAGTCCCAATTGGCCAACTGTGGTCTCACGCCCCGCGACGTAAGTTTCCTAGACCTCGAGGGAGGCAAGAGAGCGAATTAACTACATCAGTTACATATATACAAAATGCATATCATACAATCAGCTATGTCATGTTTAACACCCCTCTTTATTAAGTTTTTTTGAACTCGGGATGACGATGGACATTTCCGACGGGTATGACAATTATGACACTTTCGATGTCTATACTAGTAACAATGTGCAATAAGAAAGTGCGTAGGTATCTTTTAGTTGTTGAACAGAACACAGTGGTTCTGTTCTTGGAAGCAAGCTGCACACGGGGGAAGAGTCACATTCCAAGCTTTGCTATCTATGAGGTACTATTCGTGTCCTGGGAGCCGACACGCTCTAAAGGGTTTTGAGAAAGGGGGCCGTAAGAAGAGCATAATTTAAGCCTTTAGCTGCTTTATTCTAACATATTCTACCACAGTACGAGACTGGCTGGCAGCTGTGAAATGATTAAATGCCCTGCAGCTCTCCCTCAAGGCTACAGAGAGGGAGCGTGGGCATTCCTTTCTGGGCTACTCATGAGGAGTTTCAACGAACTCCTCAGTCCCGCGACCTTGCCCTTTCATATTCAGACAACAATCAACAATGTTAACAGTTGAGCAGAGTAAGCAGAATTCGTAAGAATTGCAAGCTGCAAAGCAGTTTTAGACAGAATGCAATGAGCAATGGTTAACAAGAAAAATGGCGATTCTTGCTACGTTTAAAATGGCCGCTTGTTGGTCAAGCATAGCAGTCTGTATTTCTATAATTCGGTGCATAAGACGGTTGGCCTTCGGCCATCAAGATACGTCCGTCAACCAAATGAAGGGTATTCATGTTTCCAGATTGACAAACCCTCCTTTTGGCCGTATGCCAAACATCTTATTCATTCATTGTATCCTCCTCCAATGAGGATAAGTCTGGGGTATCTATGTCTGAACCTTTCATGTTATCAGAAGCATCTTCTTCATCATTAATGTCTATAGCCATGAATTGTTTTACTGTTTTTGTTTCATCAGTGTCTCTGTTATTTTTCGGCCATGCATTTGTTTTCCTCTCAACACCATGTGCATACATCCCTTAGTACATCCCTCAGTTGTCTCAGTGCAAACTATTGGTAGGCATTGTATGCAACAGCAACATGTTATGAATATACCAAGTACCACCATTAGTATCGAAATTAACTTCCATCCCCAGGACCGCAATAGTCCCCACAACCAGGATCCTATCCCCCAACCCCCTTCTTCAGTAGAGAGTGTGGAACTTAGGACATGTAATTTCCGGATTGCTTTAAATATCATAGGGGAGTAATTATCTATATACACACAGCATGCAGTTTTTATGAGTTTGCAAACTCCCCCACAATCCACTAATATTATATTGAGAGCCATCCTGTTGTGTAGGGCCATTAGTCTTATTCCTTTCTCTTCTAACGTCATATTCAATAAAATATCCGTTGTTGAATCTATTGGATTTTTTTAATATTCTAGACAGTTTTCTTATATTGTAGGAATTTTCTATTAGGGCCAAGAATGGTATAAATGATTTGGCTATATCTATTGCCATCATTCCATCCTCGCTACTCCTTTGAGTTCTACCTTTTGTTCGTCTGGCTACTTCTGCTGTCTCCAAGAGGAACACTCCTGGAAACAGTAGACCTAGGTAGCATGTACCTCCCCAGTTCCTAGGTAACCATGGATATGCTTTTTCCCCACATATAAAGTAAACAGGGTCCCCTACGTACACAGGTTCTATTTCGTGCTTTAAAACCACTGTGTTCAGGCAGCTGCTAAACATTCCTACTTTATAGGAACCTTCTTTCTGTAAACATAGGGGAGTAGTTTCGGGGCTGTGATCCACTGTATAGGCAGGGGGCACAGCATCTTTATTCCATTCATCCCTCATTCGAAATGTCATTACTGATGTTCCTTCTGCTGGCGGGGTCGGTCTATTCTGCCTATGTAATCTATCCAGTCTTGTTGTCTTTCGTGTATTCTTCCTCATGGGATCTGGTGAAAACACGCGAGCTTCTTGGAATATGGAACAACCCACAGGTCTCATGATCACTTCCTCAAATTCATTCATATTGGTCTCATCTAGCTGACCCGTATTACTCTTGTTCCATTTCCCAAAGAACATTGAACTCAACAATACTTCACATGAATAAACCAATGGTAACGGTTGTACATACCAGCCTATCCCTTTCCCACCGTGCTTTGGTAAATGGGCACAAACCCAGCAATCTTTTTTCTTTAAAACCTCATGGGTCATGTTCATGATGAGCAACAATGTATTGTTGCCATATCCTTCTCTATGTCTTTCTTCCATTGGGGACAAAGTACCAGTGATTACATGAACCGGGCTTTCAGTAGCTGCTTTTGGCAAAAGTGTTTCTAATGGGTGCGCGGACTCCAGGAACCATAATGTAATAGCTGTTATTGTTGGTACTACCATACTTAAGAAACACAGGACCAATGTCCAAATCAGTACCTTATTCCTTTTACCATGCTTTTTCCCTAAATTTACAATCTCTAAAACTATCATCTTTACAGCAGGGGTTCAGGAGGAGGCTGAAACTGGTCTTGACTTGTTCTTCATCGTCCTTCTTGCTGGCAAAGTTCGTCGCAAATGTCTCTCATTCTTGATGCCAGAAAAGTTCAATGAAAATGTCACAGTTCAATTCTGCCAGCCCTTTCACAGCCTAGATCACTTCCACTCCGAGCAAGATTAGTTTGTTCTTTCTCCCACTGCTCAGACGATTTCTGAACAGTTCTTTATTGATAGAGTACGATGTGCATCCAGCTTGTCCCGCTCTGGCTTAGGACACATGTACTCTATCAGCCTTAGTACTTATGTGCGTCCAGCTTGTCCTGCTCTGGCTCCTGACACATGTACTTTTTATAAGCGCACCGAGGAGCCGTGAGTCTTGAATTGTCCGACTTGCACAACTCTCACACTTCTCTCCTCTACGCCCCTGGTTCCTACTCCGTCCGTGAGTGGAACCAAAGGCAAAAGAAAAGCACCAAAGATCTGTGGATCACTCTGCCTGTCGAGGCCGCAAATTATACCGTTTCACTCCTGGTATTGTATGATCCGTGAATAGTGCCGTTGCACTTTCAGTATCAGGTTCAGTGTCAGCCTGTGGCACAATGATGGGTAGCGATGAGTGCCGTGGCAATGATGTAGTTTTTTTCTTTGGCTTTGGTGCGTTTGCAGAGACTGGCGGGCGCCAAAGCGGTACACGCGTTGTTTCTGCTCATGTTTGCAATGCAGGGTTTGTGTCGCTCGGCAGTGATGTTGTTTTTGCTTAGCAACATTGGAGCATTTTTCGCCCTTTCCCCTTACTGGCAGCTTCCTCAGGCTCTGTTTCGAGTTTCACTTCTCACTTGGGCTTTGTTTCAACTTTCACTTCTCGCTCAGGCTGATGCTGTGGCAATGGACTGACAACAGTTTCTTTAGTTTCCGAGACCGTTTCCTTTCTTTGGTCATCAGAAGTTGTCAGCAGTCCTGGGAATCTTTTGGCATGTGTCGCATGGATCCATGCCTTCCGTCCGTCCACTCGAATGGCCGTATGCGTCGCCAAAAGTACGTGGTAGGGGCTGCGCCACCTGGGTGCTAATGCTGTCTTCCGCTCAAAGTTCTTTATCAGGACCCAGCTTCCAGGCTCCAGCGAGTGCCCCGGTCTGGTGTATCGCACTGGTAACCCCTCCTGCACCTGCTGATGAATTAAATGCAACTTCTGCATTAAAAGGCCACAGTACGTGCTTAACATAGGATGCTCGACCTCACATAATCTTTTGGGCTGCGATGCGCACCATACATTTGCCGGTCTCCCCATTATAATTTCATAGGGGGTGAGAGCCCAGTTTTAGCCTGCAGAGACGTGCGCATGCACAATAGCGCTAGGGGTAATGCATCCACCCAACTCAACTTGCTCCCAGCACAGATTTTAGCTATCTTTGACTTTAAGATACCGTTATGTCTCTCAACAAGCCCGGCAGAACTGGGATGCCTGGAACTGTGGAATCGTTTCTCTGTCTGTAGACCTGCACAGATCTGTAGTACTACTGCGCCCACAAAGTGTGGGCCGTTGTCTGACCACAGGACACGGGGCAACCCGAACCGGGAGAAATACTCTTTCAACATTACTTTTGCCGTTGACATGGCAGTGCAGTCTTTTAAAGGATATGCCTCCACCCACTTGCTAAATGCACAAATCACCACTAACACATATTTGTAGTTCTGGCACCTTTCCATTTCTATGAAATCAAAGTGGATCACCTCAAATGACATAGAGGGTGGGCCAAAACTACCTACTGGAGTCACGGTTCACTTCCCTACATTGTGTTGCAGGCACGTAATACAATTCTGCACTAGCCTTTCTGCATTCTTTTTTATGTGCTCATTTTTCCATACTGTGGATAAATGCTGTACCATCTTCTTCGCGCAAATGTGGGTAGGGCTATGTGCCATTGTAACCATTGCGGTTACTTAACAATTTGGCAACATCCAGTTCTTGGTCTCTTTGTCCACCCAACATCCTTCCAAATCTAACTAAGCAGAGCCCTCAGCCCACCCCTGAATCTCTTCAGTCGTGGCCTCAGCCTGCATTTCTTTGACTGTGGCAACTCCATTCTCTATCATACAAGGTACTTCCTCAGTCTGTACTGTCATCATTTTATTTCCCAAATCTGTGGCTGTTTGTTTTGCAATCCTGTCTGCAAATGCGTTTCCCTCTCCCACTTTACATGTTACTTTTTTATGCGCCTCGCATTTCACTATAGCTAGGCGCTTTAGAAACGTGAGTGCAGACAACAATCGCACAATCAAAGGCCCATGCTGAATCCTGGCCCCATGTGATGTCAAGAAATCCCTCTCAGCCCAGAGTCGGCCAAAGTTATGAACCACTCCAAAGGCGTACTGGCTGTCAGTATAAATATTCACGTTCAAATTCTCAGAGAGTTCACAGGTTCGGGTCAGTGCTATTATTTCTGCGGCTTGTGCCGAATTGTAGGGGATTCTTCTGCTTTCTACAACACTCTCTAGGGTAGTAATTGCATATGCGGCCGTTGATGTGCCATCAGGTAATTTAAAACAAGAGCCGTCACAAAACAACTCCCCATCTGGCTCTTTCTGTGGGATGTCGCTCAAGTCAACTCTTCCCTTTGTTTCTTCTTCAGTGACCATTAAACAATCATGGGGTGGTGATTCGTTGTCACCAATTTCTGCTCTGGGCAGTGGCATTAATTCTGCAGGATTCAATGCGCTACACCTCATAATTTGGATGTGGGGTGCAAACAAGATGAGCTCATATCTTGTTAGTATAGCAGAGGTGAGGTGTTGCGTCTGTGTTCTATTTAATAGAACGTCTATAGCATGTGGCACCATCAGAATTAAAGTGTGCCCCAATACCATTCCTTCCGTTTGTTTCACTGACGCAGCAGCCACTGCAACGGATCTCAAACATCGTGGTAGTGCGCGCGTTACAGGGTCCAGCGCGGAAGAATAATAGCTGCACGGCCTATTTCTTCCACCTTGTTCCTGTGTCAAAACCGCCAATGCACATCCTTCACTCTCGCTCACAAATAGTCTAAAGATCTTTTTATAGTTAGGAGTGCCTAAAACTGGCGCAGCACACAATGCGGCTTTCAATTGCTCAAACGCTTTCTGACATTCCTCATCCCACTGTAAAGGCATCACTGCATCCTTTTTAGTTAATTTTATCATCGGCTTCACAATCAACGCAAAATTACTGATCCACTGCCGACAATAAGAGGCCATGCCTATTACAGCTCTCACTCCTTTTTGAGTTTTTGGAATAGGCATACTAGAAATACTTTCTATGCGTTCTGGTGTTAATCTTCTCCCTTCTTTCGAAAGTAGGTAACCCAAATAAGACACCTCCTTTTGATTATACTGGAATTTCTTCAAACTTGCCTTGTGACCATGGGTCGCTAGGTGTGTCAATAGTAATATAGTACTTTCTTTGCAGATCTCTTTTGTGTCAGCAGCTAGTAACAAGTCATCTATGTACTGCACGAGTACGCAACCTTCGGGTAATTCTAGCATGTCTAGATGCTCTTTTAGCGCTCTGCTGTAATTGCTCGGGCTTTCTGTGTATCCTTGTGGAATGCGTGTGAATGTGAATGATCGACCTCCTAGAGTGAACGTGAACAGATATCTACTGCTTTTATCCACTGGAATGCTAAAGAACGCATTCTTCAAATCAACTACACTAAAGTATTCTGCAGTGGCCGATATCATTGTCAGTATTGTTGTGACATCTGGGACCAAAGGGAATTGTGGGTCTACCACTTTGTTCAATGCGCGCAGATCAATTATGAAACGATATGGTACTTCATTGCCTCCTTTCTTGTAAACTGGAAGAATCGGGCTGTTGCACGTGCTACCTGCAATTTCTTCAACCACCCCCAATCTCACCAGGTCAGTAACAATACTCTTTAATCCCTTCTCTCCTTCAACAGAAATTTTATACTGGGGAATTCGTGGTAATGTAACACCTTCTTTCAAAGTTATTTTTTCTGGCTCTATTTTCAAGCATCCTACATCGTTATCATGCATTGCCCACAGACAGGTTGGTATTCTACTTAGCTCTTCTGGTAACGCTTTTGACATAAATTCCATCACCGGTGCTTCGTGAGGCCACATCGTGAGGAACACCCCATCTGCCATACAATGTATAACGGCCCCCAATTTTCTCAACAAATTTAATCCTAGCAAGTTCTCCCCACAATTTTCTGTCAGAACAAATGGACACTGTTCCGTAAATGGTCCTATTGTAATCGGGACAGCTTCGGACATGGGGTTAATTACTGGTGTACCTGCGAACCCTACAGAAACATTCTTTTGCCCCGACAGTGGGATCTCCGGAACCAAGTGGTGGTCTACCGAACACTTCTGCGCCCCTGTATCTACAAGGAAACGGTGCTCCTTATTCCCGACTCTCATTTCTACGTAGGGTCCTCTCTGATTCACAGGAATAGACACTGGTTCCGACCCCTGCCGTGGATTGTCCTATCGCGAAAATAACACATCGTCCGATGTGTAGTCACCGCTGCTGCTATAATACGTGTTTGGCTGTGTATCAAAAATATTCCCATTTCCCCCTCGGTGTCCTCCACTCTGATCATTTCTCTGTTGGCCCTGCCCGCCCTGATTTTGGTTCGGAACACTTTGGTTCAATGCCTGGTTCTGTTGAGCTTGGTTTTGACCATAGGATTGGTTTTGAGTACCTCCATTGGTATATCCCTGCTGCTGCTGCATGCTATTTCTGCTTGGGCCATTTGACTCCTGATGTACTCTATGAGGCCTTCTCTGGCCATACCCACCTCTATTCTGTAGGTGCGGGCATTGCGCTTGCCAGTGTACTTCCTCCTTACAGTACACACATTGATTTACTCCCAATGACACCCCGTGCATATTATTCAAATTTCCCCTGCCTTGTGCATTTCCTCTACCTCTATTGTATCCAATTACCTGCTGCAGTAACACTCCTACTATCGTTCGCATCGCTTCTTTTCTCATCTCCAATGGGTACCCATTACATATCTCACTTACTTCCTTCACTGACGTTCTTTTGTTCGACATCCATTGCATTGTTTCCCCCACCATGCCTGCAATCTTTGTTTATCACCTATTTGTCCTGGTACCGGCAAATGCTTTGCACCACCTGAAAAAACTCTCGGCCACGATTTGTGCATATACAACCTCGACGCCTCCTTCCTACCTTTCTTAATACACTCCTGACTATATTCAGGTTTAGCAAACATTTCAGCATATCTATCTTCCATTTCATTTTTCAGTTCAATGAGTTTGTACACATGGTTTCTTACATCCTCATCTCTTTGCTCACTGCGTGCTAACTTATTCAAATCTAACAATCGTTGTGGCGGTAAATTCCCAAGTATCTTTTTCCATTCTCCCACCAAATATTTCCCCATGCATTCCAACACTACCTGTCTCTCGTTGCTTGTTCGGTACCCATACAATGAGGCCAATGCTGCCGTCCCATCGTTTTCTTCTATGTACATTTCTGCCTCTTGCTGTAATTCAATCTTTCTTTCTTTGCTGATCCCGCTTCGTGTTACCCGTCCAAATCCTGTTCCTTCAGCCCCGCCTCTCGCCTCCCCGGTCTCAATTTCGACTTCGGGAGGGGCGGATGGTGCTGAATCTGTCTCTGGAGCGGGAGGTGCGGATGGGACAAGTGTGACAGGTGGCATCTGTGAAGGGCCTTCCTGGGTGCTGGGAAATTGTGTGTCTGCGGTCTGCGCTTGTGGGAGGGCTTGAGCTGTGGGTGGGGCTTGGGTTAATGTTTGCGTGAGGGGAAGTGCTTGGGCTTTGGGAGGGGGTATGAGAGATACTGGTTGGGCCTGCGCAGTCACTACTGGCGTGTTTGGTTTCGATTCTGGTTTTGGGCCTCGACCCGTATTAGTTAGCAAATGTTCCATTAATTTGTCTGCTATGTGTACTTCCCGCTGCGGGTATATTCCTTCTATGTTCATTTGCTCACGTCTCCCTTCCCGTCTTAGACTTGCCGTCCACTCCTCCTCCTCCTTTTCTTCTGCTACCTCAACCTTCGATTTGTGCCTACGCGCATGCTTCTCTCTACTCCTAAATCGGAGCATTGCTTCCCTGCTCCAATCTTTGACAGTCTCAAAAGCTGCGGGTCGCGCTTTTTTCCTAATCAGCACCCTTTCTAGGTTATCTATCATTGCAATCTCAAAGCTACCATTAATCGGCCAATGATGGTCCTGTTGCTTTCTAGTTTGCCTATGCCAAATTTCACAAAATATTATCGCACTCACACCATATTTTGCATATATGTCATAAGCCGGCGTTCCCCCAGGCGGTGCACTTTGGTCATATTCCAAGGACTGTCTACCGCAGCGGAAAAGCCCCGCTAAAGTGGACAGTACTCCAGGCATGTTTTTAACCTTCCCCTTTGGTTAGCTAACCTTTACCTGGACGTTTGAATTTGCAAAATCAACACTCTACCAAAAATCAGGTTTTCGTTTGAATCGGGGAATGACTCGCCTGATAAAACAAGTTGCCTGTCCTGACGCAACCTCTCCCAACGTCGTGTCTGCGCTTCTCTGGCCTCTGCCTCGTTTCGGGACCCTCGCCTCCTTTGCCCTTTGGCCCGGTACGTCGATCAGGTATCAGATGTGTGCAGATCTGCGAAGGAATCTCTCCTCACTTCTAAAGGGCGCCCCGTACACCTCTTGATCCCAGCTCGATTGTTCCGTCCTTGCCATTCTTCCACCTTTACTCTGTTACAACGTATACGATGGGGCAAGTGGGGGAGGGTCCCTATTCGGGCGCCATCTTTAAGGGGGCCCCTAGGGGTCCCTCGCGATATGGAAACAAGGCAATAACCATACACGAAAAGATGCGCCAGACACAAGGTTCAAATTCCCAATGCTAGGTTTTATTGCAAGCTAAAATAGTCCCAATAGGCCAACTGTGGTCTCACGCCCCGCAACATGAGTTTCCTAGACCTCGAGGGATGCAAGAGAGCGAATTACGTACATCAGTTACATATATACAAAATGCATATCCTACAATCAGCTATGTCATGTTTAACACCCCTCTTTATTAAGTTTCTTTGAACTCGGGATGACGATGGACATTTCCGAAGGGTATGACAATTATGACACTTTCGATGTCTATTCTAGTAACAATGTGCAATTAGAAAGTGTGGGGGCATCTTTTAGTTGTTGAACAGAACACAGTGATTCTGTTCTTGGAAGCAAGCTGCACACGGGGGAAGAGTCACATTCCAAGCTTTGCTATCTATGAGGTACTATTCGTGTCCTGGGAGCCGACACGCTCTAAAGGGTTTTGCGAAATGGGGCCGCAAGAAGAGCATAATTTAAGCCTTTAGCTGCTTTATTCTAACCGCAGTACGAGACTGGCTGGCAGCTGTGAAACGATTAAATGCCCTGCAGCTCTCCCTCAAGGCTACAGTGAGGGAGTGTGGGCATGCCTTTCTGGGCTACTCATAAGGAGTTTCAACAAACTCCTCAGTCCCGCGACCTGGCCCTTTCATATTCAGACAACAAAGTTAACAGTTGAGCAGAGTAAGCAGAATTCGCAAGAATTGCAAGCTGCAAAGCAGTTTTAGACAGAAAGCAATGAGCAATTGTTAACAAGCAAAATGGCGATTCTTGCTACGTTTAAAATGGCTGCTTGTTGGTCAAGCATAGCAGTCTGTATTTCTATAATTCGATGCATAAGACGGTTGGCCTTCGGCCATCAAGATACGTCTGTCAACCAAATGAAGGGTATTCATTTTTCCAGATTGACAGTTTGAGGCCAGCTATAATCTCATAGACTTTTTTGATTGACCTGAGTTGAACTGTAGTTCTGGTTTGGCTTCCTCTGTATCCTGGGATGTCTTTGCGGGGCATTCAGTGGCTAATAGTTTTTGTTTGGGTGTGATTTTATCTTGGAGCTTTGCTATTTTGGCAGCGAGTGTGTTCTGGATGGTCGTACACCATTGTTTGCTAGCGGGAATAGTGTTCGTGATGGGGGTGGGGTTTTCTAATTCACGTAAAATGGTGAAGAGTTCTTTCGAATTATATGCTGCATTGTTGATACAGGAGTTAAGGGGATTGGCCTTGTGTTTGATGACAGCAGTAAGGAATGTTTTATGAGCATGTTCCGCCAGAGGGTAAGCAGTTCTTGATTGAACCAGAAGTTTGTACCTTTGTGGCTACAGCATTAATAGTGATTTGTAGGCCATTGTGGTAAGCACTAGCTATGTCGCTGGGGTCTGTCTTTAGGTTAGAAAGTCTAATGGAGGAGAGGGCTACCGTCAGCGCAGGTGAGAGGCTCTCAATGTAAGTATCCAATCCAGGCTTCTGCCTTTATCATGGGTGGGTTCAGTCACCAATTGGGTGCAGTTCATGTCATACATTGCAGTGCAGAATGCACTTACTTTGTGGTCTTGGGGGTCATTAGAGACTAGGTTGATGTCCCCTAGGATTATAAATTTAGTATTGGGCTTAAGGTAGGGTGTGACTACAAGCTGGATTTCCAAGTCTGGGTGGCTGGGTTGGTTGGGGGCTCGGTAGATGACAAGTATAATAATGGTGGTTTTAGAGTCTGTGGAGATTTCTAGGAGAAGCATTTCGTATCCCTCAGTAGGATCCAAGGGGCATGTTCTTATGTTTAGGTTTGATTTAGAAATGATAGCAATGCCACCACCTGGTGCGTTGGTGCGGTCTGCTCTGTGCAGTATGAATTCAGGGGGATGGCTAATACTAGTAGTGGGCCTGATGCTTGGTGAAGCCAAGTTTTTGTGAGGACTAGGAAGTCCTGTTCCCGGTATAGGAGCAAGTCATGAGTCTCAATGGCATGGACTCCTAGGGAGCTCACATTCAGCAGGGCACCTTTGAACTTATATGCATTATTAGGTAGACATTGTGGATGCTGGGACTGAGGTGGAGTGGGCAAAGTCTGGGGTGAGAGGTTAAGGGTATTAGCAGGACACCTTGAGTGATTGTTCTGATTTGTAATTGTGAGAGGTTTCTGACCACTATAGGGCCATTTGGGTGATGTACTCTGAGTGTAGTTGGTGTTCAATCTTGACATAAACCTAAGTAGTCTGTTTTTGCCTAAAATAGGTTGTAGTGAAACTGTGGGGGAGTGTGGTAGTCTGGATCTGAGCCTATATGTACGGTGTGCGCAAATGATGGGAGTGGCCTCTGTGTGGTAGGGGTGCATGAGCGTGGTTAGGTTCTGCACGTGGGGGTCAAAGTTAAAACTTTGCTATTCCTACTTAATTTCATGTTGGAGTTATTAGAAGGGAATGGTGAGGTTTTGGGCAGGGGAGGGGGTGAATTTGGTAGCACCCTACTAGTGCTAATCCATCATGCAATGCGGTGAAGGTTCCCCCTGAGCAAATGGCTTTGTTAAGTGTTTTGGGTGCTGAAAGCATTGTAAGGGCGCGTGGGAACTCAGCTGGGTGAGTATAACAGTACACATTTTCTAGTTAGGTGGCCGATGTGTTAGGTGGTCAGTTGCATGGGCTACTCGGGTGAGGGGCCCTGTGGGGTCCTGGCCTCTTGTTGGTCAATGGAGGGTAGGATAATGGTGGTGAATTTAAAACAAATATGTGTTGTGACAGGTTGGGCATGTAGTCATAGTCGCATTAAGTAACAGTTTTTCTAGATAGCAAAACATAAGGTACATGCACGAGCAGTGAGGATAGTTTGTCATGCGCAAAAAGCAAATTGAGGTACTTACACATAGGGCGGTGCACTTAATGGAGCATGCAGATTATAACGTTTTTGCACGTACATATAAAAATAGTATAAGCAGGCTTCATTGCTGAGCTTAGTGTGGAAGAGGTGCTCATACAACGTGAGATATGTGGTCACCCACCGTGAGCTGGCGTGCTGTGGTTATTCATACATTTGGGTAATTACTGTGCTATAGTCTAACATTGTCTATGATGTCTAAGCGATACACGCATAACTAGGTGGTTCTGTGTGATGGCTGCAGGGCTCTTTGGCCAGGGCAAGGTGAGAAATTGACGGCAGACAATCGGATGGATGACAACGTTGCAGTATTAGCGCTAATGTTAATGCTGGTGGAGAGGGAGAGATGGCGAGTTGGGCTGGTGATATTCCACCCGTTGGATGCGTAGGTTGGTTAGAGTTTTGGAAGGTTTGGGCACGGTTTTAGCGCTGTGGGAATGTCGGAGGGTGGGCTTCTGCATGGTATTAAGTGCTCGTAGGTATGCAGTAGGTGGGAGGGTTTCAATGACGAATTTTAAAGGTTGCACAAAATAGGTGCCGGATAGGGGCCTTGGAGGTTTTCTGGTCACTTAGTAAAACATGGAAGCTATTTCAGCAAATGCAGGGAACAACACGTTCTGAATCGTGACGTTAGTCAGTGGGCCGAATATTCGCAAAATGTCTCTGAAGCCCAGTGGTATACGATAATGTCATCAGGTGAGCTGTTGGGGCTGGATGCACTGCTCCAGCAGCGCAGGGAGAGCTCCTGCTCCGGCGAAGGCTTAGTCAGCTGGTTGGGTTGCAGAGGCTGGAGCATGCCCTGTGTTTGACCATATAATCACACACCAGACACGAGTGCATAATTTATGGGTTCAGAGCCTGTTTGCCCCAATGAGAGCTTCCCTGTTCTATATCCCATGTGAACAGAAGCAATAAAAAACAAGACACGCTATAGCAGCTCTTGATGTGTCATCTGTTGTCTTTGCTTGGTTTCTTACTGAGCTTTGTGTACTGCAAGTCAGGAGTTGCTGCTTGTCAAGTGTATAAGGGGCGTAGGGAATGAAGAGAAAGAGCTTGGTGGGTTTGGAAACGTCATGTTGCCACACAGATGTAAGGACAAGTGCATGCAAGCCCATACTGCTATTTCTTGCTTTCAAATTCCCCATGCCCACACCAACAGAAGGCACCCAATTCCTGAAGGCACTGTATCCAAATTCTGGCCAATGGTACATGCTTCAGTAGATCTTTAGAGCAAAGTACTAGACAAATGCAACATTCATTCACTGTGTGATGTGTTTCCCCTATCACTTGTGACAACCAACCCGAAAGCAAGAATCAGGGCCCCAAATGCAAAGAAAGGGAACAGAAATAAATATATATATATATATATATATTTGTATTTTATATTTTTTTCTTTAGATGTTTAATTTATTACAAACTTTTGTCTCATTTTCACAGCTTATCTCCTTCAGAAAAAGTGACAGGTAGCTTCCACACAGCATCATGACAAAAAAATAAAATAAAAAACCTTCAACATACTTCACATTAAAAACAGTTCCATCATATCCAAGTTAAAAAACAAAAAAAAAAGAAATTTAGTTCAATAGCAAAATCCCATCATCTGTGCACCTTCGAAAAACCTTCCATCTGAAATCTCAAAGTGAAAATCATTGACAAATGTTGACCGAACATAAAAATAATCCACCAATCCTCTGTATCATTGCTTTCCCCCCTTTCTATAATTCCTCCTAAATATTTGTGCAAAGAAGGGTAATGTGTTTTAAAGATTCCGTCTCTCCCTCTATGCCAGAAAATCTACAGATGTTATCATGCTATGTTGGAAATAGGATCAGCCTGAATCTTAAGAAGACATACCTTAATTTTGGGAAGGGAAATCTGGAGAGGTATTTTGGCAAAGATTTAAGACTCTTTGTTAATGACTTCACGGCATCTTGTAAACCATATTTGCCTTTTGCTTTCAAGGTCTTAATCCAATTATTTTCCCAGAGCTTCTGTTTCACTCCCTGTGGATTGATCACAAACGACTCTAGGTTCACATCTAGTTGTTGTAATTGCTGAGCATTTTGAGTTCCAATGGGCCAATAAGCTTGTATTCCCGTGGAAATCTCCTCTATTACAATGCAATAGGGGGAGGCCAACATTGAAGTAAGGCATTTAAAAAAAAAACATAGTATTTTCCAAGTGATTCTAGCAGCCAGCGAGGTTAGGCCAAGTTCATATCTAATTATCACCATAGCGGTTTTACGTGGCAATCACAAAATTAATTTCAAAAAGAATCCTCCAATGTTGGCCATATTTCCACTGGTGTGCAGAAAAACACCTCTGCAGCATAGATTAACGTGGGTACTACTTTTTGGTTGCAAAAAGTACGGGCCAATTCTATGGAAAATCTCCCATAGTTACCACATATAACCCGCCCTTTAGCTCCGACACACGTGAAACATCGCAAATTCTGGGGGTTACACACGTGCCCAAATAAGTGGTGTGTTGGGTTTCCATAAAGACATTTTCTGCTACATACCATCTGAAGCTTTTTCTACTGCTGGTTCCAGAGCCATCCAGGGTGAGAATATTGGATTTGGTGGTGTTTATCTCCAACTGATTTTCTGCCATTTATTCATGCAGAGCTGACAGTCTTCTTTGTAATCCAATTGGGGTCTGGTTGATCAGGGTTTAGTTGCCCGCATATAGCATCCAACCCACATCCTGATCACCAATCTTCGGAGGGAATGATCTTGATTGTTTCAAAGCTTCTGGCATATAACTCAAAAAGAGTTTAAACAGGGATGGGCCAGTGGACAACCCTGTTTTAGACCATTATATGTTTGAATGTCTCTAGTCAGTGTGCCATGGGTATTCAATCTAATACAGACCTTAGTGGAGGTATATTGTGCCCTCATAGATGACACCAAGTGCGTCAGACAGCCCCAAGCTCTCAGCTTCTACCATAACATTTCTCTGTTTATGCTGTCAAATGCCTTTCTCAGATCTATGAAGGCTAATTACAATTTTATATGCTGTTTCATCACTTTCCACTTTAAGAGATTCAATACAAATAAGTTAAGGTCTGTCCCTTTACAAACCTGTTTGTCGAGGGTCCTTTCTCCCTGTCAAGCCTACCCAGTTTTGCAAATGAGCAAGAATCAGAGAAGCATACAGCTTACCAAGAGTATACAAGAGGGTGATAGGGTGATAGTTCGAAGGATCCGCCCTATCGCCCCTCTTCCAGGTATCCGGGATTATGCCCAGTTTGTTTGCCCAACCAAATAGGTCCATCACAAAAGGCAAACACCTTTCAATAACTTTCTTAATGGTCGAATTTGTCTAGTCGCACCAAAACCTCTCGGTCAAATGGGATCTCCCAAAACCCCTCACACTCCTCAGTAGTTTCATCTTGGTTGGGATTATCTCGACCAAAGAGATCCCTGTAAAATGCAACCCAGTCCTGCTCAGCTACCCCGATAATGAAAACCACTGTCTAGGGGGATATTTGCATTTTAATTAAGCACCAAGTCAGTCTGTCTAGAGTCTCAATTCTTGATTGCGTTTAGCAAAATTTCCAAATCAGCTTAAAAAACAGTTTGGCTATATATAAGAAGAGCCCGTTTTTGTATTTCTGTTTTCTTTTATTAATCATCATACTTCTTTGTTCCCCACCTATTTTATTGATCACCCTAAATTCTCTTCTGAGGTTTTTCTTTCTCCAAATTTATCTCGTAATTAAAAGCATGCTTATGAGAAGAATTTGACATATTATTTTTGCTCGGTTTTGGGCAAAACTCCAACAGTAGAGGGACATAATTGATGTCCCTAGTGTCCTCTCTCATCTTTTCTCTAAAACCCTTAGTGAGGAGGAGTACCGCCTCTGTGTTCATTCGTAGGCAATTCCTACCCTGTGTGACCCCTGGAGGAAAATCCCAACTGTCTAAATGCTGTTTCAGACCCAGCCTGCATTCATTTGTTATTACTGCATGGCCACTATAGGGTATCTTCATCACTTTCATTGATTGTATCTGATTTACTAGTGCATGTGATGTATAGATATAATCCAGGACTCTTGGGTGTGCTCCATCCGTCCAGGTTGGGGCTGCTGGAGTGTCAACCACCATTTGTCCATTAAGCATGTGGAAATCTCTAGCATGCATGAAAGTTGACCACTTTCTGATTTGTTTTACTTTATTTAAGTAAAGACCCCTTTCCGGTGCCCTTGCTCACTGTCATCATGCCATCATAAGAGATATTCAAATCCCGAAATAGCATAATCGTGAGTTTGTTATAGCTGACAGAGTCCTCGTCTATGGTCTCAGTGACTGAATCAATAAAACTATCTACATTAATAGCCACTGGGTTCCAGTAGACATTTACAATCAGTATCAAGAAATTGTGATCGGGAATCAATGTTTCCTTTTGCAACATCAAGAATTGCACAAAAGGGTTCAGGTTTCCTTTCTCCATCACTGTCAAACCCTCCCCTATCTTTACTTATATCAAATGGTCCGATGCAGGCCTGCCTCTATGACACAAATAGTCAGGGTTTAAAAACTAGTAGAACCCTCTGCCAATGGAGTAGATCGCAGCCAGGTTTCCTGGAGGCATAGTAAGTCAAACTGTTCTTCCCGCTGCCAATCATTTCCAAACAGATGTTAAAACCCTGGGTATTCCAGGAGCTGATAATCCACTCCTCCTCTTTCTCCCCATTACGTTGTTACTTGTTCTTATTTTAAATGAAGTTAGTTGAGGATTGTATTCAGTTCTGGTGCTGTTCCCTGTCTGTAGTCCAATTATCTGGGTCTACTGTGTATCTTTGGGGCGAATCCTGTTGGCAGTCAAATGGAACTTTTATTCTACTATTCATCTTGCCAGTAACAACATCATGATTGTCCACTAAATTATCACTCCCATACCTTTTGTTCTGAATTCCTCTTAAGAGTACCTTGTGAGATGGTTTGTTAAAATTATTCTCATCCTCAAGATTATTTAGCACCGTACAAGAGGTAAACTCCAAGTTAGGCTCAGCCCAAGGGTCTGTTAAGTCTAAGCCTAAGGGGAGCAGACAATGTGCTGCCTCTAGTAGAAAGACTTTAATTGATTGAGGTCAGATTTAGAAAAACCTTGTCCAATATGCTTTCTATAGGAAATTCAATAATCTTTATATCCTCTGTAGTGATGAATTTCAATAGAGGCATATGATGGAGCAGTCTCATGACATTTGCTTTGTTCAGTACCAGACTGTCTTTCGCCCATAGAATACACTCTAACTGAAGATAAGGTGCACGACTCCCACAGATTAAGGTAAGGTAAGCCCCCACATTATTTGTCTGTGCTTTTTTTGCTCCTAAGCCTTTGGTTCATTCAGCAAATTACCCTCTTGAATCAAGGTTATTGCCATTGTTTGGATGGGTGCCTTCGAAATTCCCACATCCTCATCTCGATTTGATGAATGGAATCTCAAATCTGCCAGCAGGCACTTTTATGCCAGTGTTCTAAAAGCATTATTTTGTTCTCTGGGATGTGGGGGTAATTTTTGTTGCCTTTGCTTTTCGCGCAAGGTTTCTCCTTAGGAGTCACCTCTTTATCCTTCTCAGTATTCACTGCTTCTTTCAGTTCATCCAATGTGCCAGCATTCTGGACGTTTTTAGACTTAATTTTGGTTCTCTCCATCACTTAGTTGTCAGCACATGCATCCTTCAGTGTTTCTGGAGAGATTGAATTATACAAACACTATTGCTCATAGACTCTCTGTCTTCGTCTTGTTCCACTGTCCAAACATTCAATGCTCACAATTTGTAATAGAAAATACATAAAATACATATATAAAAAAAGGACATTTGAAAGAACAAAAGAATTGAGAAAAATAATGGAAACAGGAGAGGTACATTAAACATCAATATCGTCAACAGATAAATCCACACACATATATACGATAATTTACCTTCCCCAACAAGTATTACTCATTAATACCCGGCAAGGGCGCAATCAGAATGAAAGGACCATTCTGATTGGCCCTCGCCGGGGCATTACCCGGCCGGGAATCCCTGGATTCCATGCCTTTGTCCCCAGTGGGGGGCATGGCAGCCCCTCAGCCAATGAGGAGGCTCGAAGCTGACAGGGATTCGGGTATGTTTTTTTTTTTCTCTTCCCTCTCCTTTTCCCCCTGCCCACTTACCTTCTGCCTGCTTTGTCCCCGGTGGGGGACGATGGCAGACTCCAGCCATGTGGAGACTCGAACCGGGGACATCCCTGCTCCGAGCCTCCACACGGCTGGAGGCTACCGTCCCCCACCGGGGACTCAAGTGCGTTTTAGTTTTTTTCCCCTCCCTCACTTACGCCCTCCCAACCCGACTTACCTTGTTCTCTGTCATCTTTCATTAACGGACGCGCTGGGAACACTTCTGTTTTCAGCACGTCCGCTCCCGATGGCCGCCATGGAAAGGGAAAACGGACTCTGTTTTCCCTTTCCCGGTGGCCATTTTCTTGGTCGTTTTTTTTTCTGTCCCGAAATGCAGCAGCGTTTCGGGACAGAAAAAAATGCTTTCAGTGCCCCGGTCACGCAGATCTTGCGGGCCGGGTTACTAATAGCTATATGTCCTGAGCAGCGGGGCCATTACCGACTCTGGTAATTCCCCAGGGCCTAAGTTAATACCCTCGCTTTGCTCGGCCCTATAACTGTGGGCCCCGGGGCATTACCTGAGTAGGTAATGCCCCCGCCACTCGGGACACATTGCTTAAATAATAGATTCAAATTCATTCAGCATTCTTATGACTTCCAAAGATAAGAACGTATCCCTACAGGTCAAAATTCTGTTTTAAAATTCATCTGAGTCAAGCCAATCAACAGTATGAACAAAACGAGAAAAATGTTTCATCCGTTTCTCTTTAGTGGCCTCACACGGTATTAAAAAATAATGTAAGCTGACTTTACTACTCCACAGTGTTTACTTCAGATGTAATTTGCTCTCTTAATTATGTAAATTGTTTCCAAGTGTTATCGCCAACATTTTTTTCTAAGTTTCTTTTATGAATAGTTGATGTAAAAACTGCCCTATTGCAAGTTAGTAATTTGCCCTGAAAATCCACCATTGCTTATCTACACCCAAGGTAAACATTGTAAAAAGTCCACAGAAGTTGTTAAAGATTATTTCTGTACAGGAGTACACTTCTCTTCAACGTATGGCAACAACTTTGTTATTAGGGACATTGAAAGCGGGTGAAAAAGTGGGACGTTTGATGTCACCACATTTCCAATGTAATGTATCAAAAGATAAGAATTCCCCCTTTTGTCCATTAAATAATATTCAGTTGTGGTAAAAACCAATACTATACACAAACCCATTCCACCATCAAAAGGAGGATTTACCAAATAATATTTCTGAAATACCAATGTTGGTATTTCAGCAACACCACTGTGGTTATCACTGTGAAAGTGGTAAATGTGTCATTGGGTGGAACGTTAGCAATCCCAGTGGTAGTTGTGCTAATTACAGGCAGAGATATTCCAGCTGTATAGAGGCCTTTAATGTGCTGATTAAGCAGTATTGAGTTCTATTCTTTGTTGCCACTGAACATCAGTGGAGTTCACGCTTTGAGGGGAAAATACATTCACACCAATGAAGTCCCAAATAAACTATCACATTCTGTGCTGATACCCAATTTGATTTATTGGAAAACCATAAAAGTTCATATTACAGTTGTTAGGTTCAAAGTTGGTCATGACCCGGAGTACTGTAGCATGATCACTAAATGACCCAAAGCTTTAGAATCTTAGTCTGTGAATATGGAAGGATATTCTCTTAGAGTGATGGCAGTACCACACAGATTGCTGAAGAGCTGTTTGTACAGCCTGCAATGGAGGTACTTGCCACACCAGTAAACTATGCTGGCAGTGTCACATAGAAGGTTGAAGATGTGGTTATACAAACTGATAGCCGAAGCTATTTGTCAATAACACAGCCTTAAGCTAATGTGACAGTGACACATAGGTTGCCAAAGAACTGGTTAGTTTGATGGGGACACACGCACACACAGACGTACGCGCATGTCTCCTGGGCTGGCAGTGCCACCTAGATGCCGAGGTGGACTGGCCTATAGGGAACTCTGGAGATTTCCTGGTAGGCCTCTGCGCCCTGGGCCTCTTTTGGGTGGTAACCTTCTATTATTTACAAATGTTCACATAGGAAAAGAGTTGGATTTGCTGAAAATGTGTAATATGGGGGCCCTTTGAAAATAATTTCCAGGTTTTTTTGTTTGTCCACCCCTGGATAGATGTTTGAAGATATGGTTGTGCAAACTGATGATATGGCTTTTTGGCCATAACACACCCTTACCCTATGCTGGTAATGCCGCAAAGATGGATGGAAATCTAGTTGGACCGCTATTTGTCCATAACCTATGTTACCAGTACCACATAGGTGGTTGAAGAGCTGGTTAGAAAACTGGCACACAAGGTATTTTCCAATACCCCATCCTTAACCTATGCTTGCACTACCACACAAATGGTTGAACATCTGATTGGAAAAACTGATGTGAAGGCTACTTGAAGACTATTTGTCCAAAACAGACCCATAGTTATGTTGGCAGTGCACATATATGCCAGGTTATTTCCCCATAGCACACCCTCATGGTGCTTTCTTTTGTGGTCCAAAGTTCAAATGTTTGGTAACCTTACCAAGTTACGATTTCTCCCACTATGTTTCCAAACAGGAAAATTGCATTTTTCAGTGATGGAAACACATGACCAAGCAATGCTTTCCCTTTCTCTTCAAAAGCAAGTGCTTTTTTTTTTTAATTAAAAGAAGCTTTGGATTCTGAGTGCGAGATAATGTTCTGTGCCGCTGCTCTGTAGCAAATACATAAACTTGAATGAGCTGCTTGTTAGCGCCACAGATAATTTGTTTTCACAGCCTCTTTTCCTCTTTAATATAAATGTGACCCATGCAGTCTGAAGTCATGATTATTTTGAAAACAGAGGCTCCTGGTAATGAGATCAGCGCTGACTCCAGCATTGATCAAACTCCTACTTACAAACAGAACACTTACTTGTAATTTCGAGAGGAACACAGCGGTGATGTTATAATGTGCCATATTGTTTGTGTTTCTCCATAATCGAATCCTGGGACGCCCCCAGAGATGCAACCGCCTTGGAAATTATGATATAATTAAAGATTTCTTATGAAAAACAGAAACACTTCCAGTTAAAGGCTGGGCTGTTTTTAAGCTAAGTCAGGCAGGATTCCTGTAACTATTAACTGTTTTCAGCTATCAGGTGTTGCACCTGCATTCATTTGCCTTGACATACAAACGCTGACAATGTTAGAATGTGCAGCTGCAATGCAAGGGTCTGCTACCTGTTACTGTGCAGATGTTTCAGACTACGACCTCCGTGATCGATCACCATTGACATTGCTAGATAGGGTTGATGGGAGTTGTAGGCCAAAATATCTGCAGAGCCAAAGTTTGCAAACCTCTGATTATAAGAATATGGACAATATAGATAGCAAAGAAATCCATGGCGTGAGCTGTTAGGAATCAAAAGGAAAAGTGTATAGGGAAGGGTGTGCTCAGTGTTGCGTAGTACGCTACCAGTGTGAGCATGCGTGATCCTCGTTCAGGCTCGCGCATGCGCTTGGTGAATAAAGGAGGTCCCGGTCGCCAGTTGCCGCCTGTACCCCGTACCAGCAACACGCGTCCCGTGTCTGTCTCTGACTGAATGCGTGTGCGTGTGTATGTGTGCGCGGGGGCCCCAGGGGTCACACGCCACTTCCAACACTGGTGATGAGGATCTGCGGCTGAGGGGAACGCAACATTGCTCAGGCTGATTTATTGTTGGAGAAAGTGTATCTCCCCACGGACCTGCGCAGTTGGCCGGTGGCCATCTTGGGAGCATGCAGGTCATGGCGGTTGCGGCCGACACGGGTGCTCGTGCGCCGGCTGTGATCCAGCCTTCATCAAACAATTTTTGGACACTCCATGGCCTTGTGGAAAACAGGGGCCGTGGTTATTTACCTGGGAAACGCTAAAGGCATCACTTGCTGCAGCTGCAGGCCCACCCCATCATCATCCTGTTCCATCTGATCCTGTACACCTCTCACATACAAGAGAAGGTTAGTGGAGAACACCTCTGGGCTGACCCTGCTGCCACACCCTCACCCCAAACACCACCATGGGTGAGGAGGAAGGAGAGGAGGGGGCCCCCATGCCAGTACCACGCCTGATGCACAGCACCTTGGCACCCATGCCTGAGTTCGGCACTTCAGGCCCACCGTCCAAACTGGGGCCGAAGTGGCTACTATGGGTGAAAAAACTGAAAATGTTTTTCAGGGCCTCGGTTGAGACTGATGATGATGCGAAGGTGTCCACCATGGTGTACTCAGCTGGCACGGAGGTCCACAGGATTTTTGACTCGCTAAACCTTCAGGTGGTCACCTATGATGCAGTGAAAAAGGCCCTCAAGAACCAATTCCTCCCCATGGCGAATGCCGACTTTGACAGATTTGTGATGTGTGCAGAGAAGCAACAAGGGGAGGAATCTTTGGACCAGTTCTGTGCAAGGTAGAGGCACCTCGCAAGCACCTGCAGGTGGGTGAATGAGGAGGAGATGGTGCAAAACCAGTTGATACAGGGGTGCAGTTCTGGGAAATTGTGGAGGCAAGTGCTTAGGTAGCCAGGCCTGACGCTGGCGCAAATCCTGGACATGGTGCAAGCATATGAACTGGCAGAGCCTAGAGGCGCGAAAATGACACAGCAGCGCATCTTGGGAAGAGTGAGGATGCCTTTGCCATTGGGCGCTCTGCCCCAGGGAGGTCGCGATGGGGTCCCAAAAGAGCGGACGGTCCCTCCACACCCGGAAACCTGCAGTCCTGCCCGTACTGTGGGCACGACCTGCCACATGATGGGGATTGCCCTGCAAAGACAAGGGTCTGCGGAAGGTGTAGTATGCCAGGACACCACGCGAGAGTGTGCAGGGCCACGACCCCAGTAGCTGCATCCAGGTGGCTGGCAAGATCAAGCGGGGCAACCCCAGACGCTTTAGGAGTGTGTCTACAATCGAGCAGGGGGTGCAGGATTTGGACATTGCCGAGGACGAGGAAGTTGAAGAGGAGATCTATTTCATCTCTAGCATTGCCACTGGAGCGAAGCAGAGCAGGCAACTGGCATGCACAGTGAACATTGGCGATGTGCCCACTCCTGTCTTGATCGACACAGGAGCGTCGGTCTGCGTCGTAGCAGCTGAACACTATGAGGCTCTCCCAGGTCCTCCGAAGTTGGAAGAGTCCAAAGCTCGGATATACTCCTTTGGGGGTACACGCCCCTGCCAATTCAGGGAGTCTTTGTGGGCCCCAGTGTCACACGGGCTAAACAAGATCAAGGCAAGGGTTTTTGTGACTCATGTAAACCCGCATTCCCTGCTGAGCTGTGCTGCCTCCAAAGCCCTAGACATTGTTCATTTCACCCTGGCAGTGTACCATACAGACATTGATCGCCTGCTGCATCGGTTCAAAAGCATCTTTCAGGGCATGGGCTAGTTGAAAGGCGACCCTATTAGGCTCCACATTGATGGGTCAGTGAGGCCGACAACCCTCAAGCACTGAAGAATTCCATTCCATCTGAGGGTGCAGGTGGAAAAGGAACTCCAATCGCTCATTGACTTGGACATCATTTTAGGGTAGAGGGCCCGACTCCGTGGGTCTCCCCCCTAGTGGTGGCACCAAAGCCCAAGCAACCAGGGGCTGTCCGCATCTGTGTGGACATGAGACTGCTGAACACCGCCATAAAGAGGGAACGTCACCTCACGCCTACGCTGGACGACATAGTGGGCGAGCTGCAGGGGGTGAAAGTCTTTTCCAAGCTCGATCTGAGATCTGGATATCACCAGCTGGAACTCCACCCAGAGTCACGTTACATAACAACATTTACGACCCACGAAGGGCTATATCAGTTTAAAGAACTCAGCTTTGGTGTCTTGTCAGCGGCGGAAGTCTTCCAGAACGTCAGCCGTGGAGCCCTGGTGAGACTAAAAGGTGTCATTAACATGTCGGATGACATTCTAGTCTTTGCTCAGTCGGAAGCTGAACACCTGAAGAGGCTGGAACGGGCGCTGGAAAGACTCAAGAGCATAGGACTGACACTACACCAAAAGAAATGTGAGTTCCTCAAGTACCGAATAGAATTCTTCGGGTTTGTGTTCCATGCAGGAGGCATCTCGCCCGACCTGGAGAAGGTGAGAGATATACGCGAGGTGGCCCCTCCAGAGTCACTGGCTGAGATACAAAGCTTGGCATGGTGAACTATTGCGGGCAGATCATTCGCGATTTGGCATCACTGTCAGAGCCCTTGCATGCACTGACGAGGAACGATGTTGCATGGGCATGGACATCCAAGGAACAAAGGGCTTTCGCCGAGATCAAGAATGCACTGTCAGGCCAGGAAACCATGGCATATTTCAGCCCGGACAGGGAGTCAGAGATAGTCGTCGATGCCAGCCCGGTCGGGCTGGGTACAGTGCTGATGCAGGCAGACTCACATGGACTCATGCGCCCGATAGCGTATGCCAGCAAAGCGCTCACAGAAACCGTGAAAAGGTACTTGCAGATTGAGCGGGAGGCCCTGGCCATTCTGTGGGGCTGCAAGCACTTTAGGGTGCACATATAGCGAAAACCTGTTGTGGTGATAAACGATCACAAGCCACTCATTCCGATCTTGGCGGGCGCCTCCGCTAAGCCACCCCCACACATCGAATGGTGGATGCTGTCACTGATAGAGTATCAGTGTCAAATCGGTCTCAAATTGGTGTCAAATTACAATATCACCCGGGCACACATAACCCGGCAGATTACCTATCCAGACATCCAGGGGCCGGGCACCCCCGAGACATCGCTGAAGTGGTGGACTGCATTGAGATGGTGCACAATGTCGTGGAGGCGGCCCTGCCAGTGGCCCTGGCACGGCAAGATATTGCGGATGCTTCGGGAGAAGATGAAATCTTTTTGGTCATCAAGGAGGCAATGGTCATCAAGGAGTCAATGGATAGCGGGGAGTGGAGAGAAGTCCTCACCAACAATGCCAGACGGGAGGCCGGAGCTCAAAAGGACCACCAAGCACTGTGGAAGGTGCGTAACGAGCTCTCAGTAACGGAGACGGCCTTCTGTTACGAGGCCATCAGATTGTCATCCCCAAGCCTTGGTGACCAAGGTGCTTCATCTGGCGCACAAGGGACATCAAGGAGCTGCCAAGACGAAGGCGCGCCTAAGACTGAAGGTGTGGTTCCCAGACATGGAGCAAAGGGTGGACAGGTTTGTGCGCACATGCATTCCGTGCCAGGCAGCCAGTCCGGTGGAGAGAGGACCGCCAATCAGAGCCATGGAGAGGAGTGAGCAGCCGTGGGGCACGGTGCACGCGGACGTGGCTCCACGGGTCGAGGCTTGTACTTTCTGGCGGTTGTGGACCAATGGTCCCGGTACCCTGAGGTGGAGCTGGTAGCGTCGACAGCCAGCGACCACACCATCCTGGTACTGGAGAAGATGTTTGCCACCCACGGGTTCCCCAAGGAGCTATGCTCTGACAATGGCCCGCCATTCCAGGGGCAGCAGTTCGCCAGGTAGGAGAGAGGCATCAAACACCGAAGGGTCACCCCACTCTGGCCCAGAGCGAACGGAGAGGCCGAGCGCTTCTTGCAAACACTAAACAAGATCTTCAGAATCTCGTTATATGGAGGAGGGGAACTGCGTCAGAACCTCTTTGAGTTCCTTCGGGAGTATCGGACGACCCCTCATCAGTCCACCGGAGTCGCGCTGACCGAGGCACTATTCAACCGCTGCCCCAGAGGACTCCTGCCTGAGGTAGAGTGGCGCCGCCCAGGGGTGATCGACAACATCTGCGTGCGCCTGGAGTGAAGGGACAAGAATGAGCGGGAAAGGACCCGTCGGAACCTGCAGGAAAAGACTATTGAAGTGGGGGACACCATACTGGTCCGGAACAGGCATCCGGAAGGGAAGCTAACCTTCACGTTTGAGGCCCAGTCCCTAGGAGCGACCCATGTCAAGGGGTCCATGGTCAGGGTGGCCAACGAGTGGGGGACAATCTCGAGAAACATATCTTACTTCAAGAGAATCAAGGACTGACCACCGGAAGCACCCCCAAGGGCGCTGCAAGAAGCACCTTCCTCAGGGCCCCGTCTGGCGACACCGCCGGCAGATGAAGGTCCTCCAGAGGTCCCGGGGCCCCCGAGACCACCTCAAGAGAAGGCCCGAAGTTACACAAGCCGGGAGGGCCCAGAGCGAACGGAGAGGCCGAGCGCTTCATGCAAACACTGAACAAGATCTTCAGAATCTCGTTGTATGGAGGAGGGGAACTGCATCAGAACCTCTTTGAGTTCCTTCGGGAGTATCGGACGACCCCTTATCAGTCCACCGGAGACTCGCCGACCGAGGCACAATTCAACCGCTGCCCCAGAGGACTCCTGCCTGAGGTAGAGGGGCGCCGCCCTGGGGTGATCGACAGCATCTGCGTGCGCCTGGAGTGAAGGGACAAGAATGAGCGGGAAAGGACCCGTCGGAACCTGCAGGAAAAGACTTTTGAAGTGGGGGACACCATACTGGTCCAGAACAGGCATCCGGAAGGGAAGCTAACCTTCACGTTTGAGGCCCAGCCCCTAGGAGCGACCCATGTCAAGGAGTCCATGGTCAGGGTGGCCAACGAGAGGGGGACAATCTCGAGAAACATATCTTACTTCAAGAGAATCAAGGACTGCCCACCGGATGCACCCCCAAGGGTGCTGCAAGAAGCACCTTCCCCAGGGCCCCATCTGGCGACACCGCCGGCAGATGAAGGTCCTCCAGAGGTCCCGGGAACACCGGGACCACCTCAAGAGAAGGCCCGAAGTTACACGAGCCGGGAGGGGCACCAACGCCTGTCGAGATTCCAAGACTTCATCATGGACCCGGTCTCCTAGGGGGTCGAGAACTGTTCCTGTGCAACAAGGTTCTGTTTGTTAAGGTTATGGTTTATACTTGTTCATTGTTTGGGGAAAAGGAGGGATGTTGCGTAGTACTCTGCCAGTGTGAGCATGCGTGAGCCTCGTTCTGGTTTGCGCATGCGCTTGGTGAATAAAGGAGGTCCCGGTCGCCAGCAACACACGTCCCGTGTCTGTCTCTGACTGAATGCGTGTGCGTGTGTATGTGTACGCGGGGGCCCCAGGGATCACACGCCACTTCCAACACTCGGGATATTTGAGGGGGAGTGGAACAACTGTGTCTCGTTGAATACATGTTGGATTTTCCTTCATGCAGTCATTCAGCGTGCTATTAAATCTATTTCCTTAATTACTGGTCCTGTAATACATTGGTGACAATGTATGTCACTTTTTAGATAAACCATCATTTTGCCTGCAGAATCGGATTCATGTCTCTCTCATTATGGATTTGAATGTCCGTTTTTGGTTCCTTTATGGAGTGGGAAAATCAAAGCCACGTGACTGTTTCTTTATGGGCAATGATGCAGGTGCTGTGCTTCCCTTTGTTTGACCAAATCGAAGCGCAATGGTTGGAAGGTTTTTGACTGAATCATAACCACTGGCATTGCTGTGGCAAATCTTCCAAATCATTTTTCAAGCTGAAATATGATTGAAGAGGAAATGAATATGGATATCAGGTATGTACACTTTCCAGAAGGGTTAGTCTAGCCCAAACTGCTTGGTCAGATGCCTTCTGCATGAGACCACAGTCAACTGCAGCCATGTTTTGCCCTCCTTGGACATTATTAGTGAGGTGTAGCTTGGGTCTCTCGCCAGGCAGTCATGGGACCCATGTCTGGGCATATCCAGCTCACAAAAGGTGACTTTCATTTGAGCCATCTATTTAGTACTGCCCCTACTACTAAGGTGTTAGAACTTGTACTGAGGAAAACAATTCTCTCCTCTAGGGACTCAAGATGCACCCGAGGGTATCTTCTTAGCAGTCATTTCTCCCTCCATCTTGACATCCTTATTTCCCTAAGGGCTAGACCTTTCCCTCTTTTTTGGGGAGTTCTTATTTTCTCAGGCCTCATTTGCAGGGCGTATTTAGTAGCCTCATCAAAGTTGCCCCCTTTCATTGCGTTCCTATGCTAGTCATCTCTTAGGGCTGAGGGTTTCTTGATGTTTATCATCTCTTTCCTGAAATGGTCCACTCATTTTGGGCCGATTCAAAAAAGTGGCGCAAGCTGGCGCAAGCAGGCGCTAGTGTGAAAAATGAAGCGCACGCGCACACGTACAATTCATGGAAGTCCCTGCGCATGGTTTACCCGAAATGTGCGCCAAACCCATGCGTGGTGCACACGGGAACACACGTCATTGCAACATCCCGAACGCCGGGAAAGTGCACACACCAAAAAGGGGGCAGGACACAGGGCGTAACACGAGGAATGGGGAACAACGCGTGAAAAACAAGGCGTAACTGGGAAGTACTGCAGGAAACTACACGGAACACCACACACACGAGAACAACCCGTATTCATGGATTCGAATACTGGAAACCCACGCATGGCAAAAGACGCGCATAGGCGTCAACGCGTCCGCCACAAGAAGGCAGGCGGAATCGTACCCGCGCACAGTATAAAAGTGTGCGCAAACAACAAACACGTATGTACAGCTACGATGAATGCACCATTTGTCGCAGCACTGATCGTGGGACACCGCAGGAGGAGGAGAATAGCTAGGGCCTGCATTTTTTCACCCCAGACAAGCTTTTTTGGGATGCCTGATGACCTGGTCTACGGCAGGCATAGGTTTCCACCTCGTATCATCCTGGACCTGGTCAGGGAGTGGGAAGATGACCTTACATCCCCCACACTCTGCTCCCAAGCATTGAGCCCCTTGGAGAAGGTGCTCAATGTCCTGCATTTTTTGGCAACTGGGTCATTTCAGCAGACTACTGCCATAGTGGGGGGTTCTCATAGGCCACGCAGTCACGCTGCCTACACCAGGTCTTGGCAATCATGACAGCACGCCCCTCAGTCCGAAGGCACATATACATGCCCAGAACACCCGAAGAAAGGCAGGCCGTTGTCCAGGACTTTTACAGGGTGGCACACTTGCCAAAGTGCTCGGTGAGATAGATTGCACCCATGTGGCCCTACGTCCACCTAGGGCCACTGAGCACATCTACCAAAACCGAAAGCACTGGCATTTCATCAACGTACAGGTGTTATGCGATGCAAAGGGAATCATCACCTCTGTCTATGCAAACTACCCTGGCTCTACCCAGTTTCATATACAGAATGTCCACCGTGAGTCGGGCCCTGAAAGCTGGGCAGCATGGTGACACATGGCTCCTAGGTGAGTACAAATGCTCGTGCACATGCATGCATGTCACACACACACAAATACACAAACCCCAATAATCACAACCATTATCACCTCTCCAGGGGACAGTGCCTACCCTCTCAGCAACCACATGATGACGCCAATCCGGAACCCCCCACACCGCCCAAGGTAAGATATAACGCGGCCCATATTGCAACCAGGGCCATAGCGAAGAGCACATTCGGAGTGCTCAAGTCACGCTTCCGCTCCCTTGACCGCTCTGGCGGGCAGCTACTCTATGCACCCCAGTAGTGTGCAGGATCATTGTGGCAGCATGTGTCCTGCAGAATGTTGCAACACGGCAGGGCGTACTGGTGGATATGGTGGTGCCCCCACATCCCCAACCACAGGCACAGGCGCTGCCCAAGGGAGGGGATAGGGCGCGTGGCAAGGCAGCCCGGACCCAGCTTGTGGCCACATTTCTCACCTAAACTCCCACGCCTGCGGAGTGCACACAGGCCTGGCACATACCAGGTGACAATCAATGATGACAAAGAGACAGTCAACTGTCACAACCTTACCACCCTGAGAATGTTGCCATGGAAGTGCCATAAGCAATCCTGTGTGACCAAAAGGTACCCATGCAAGGTGTGAATCACACAGACCTGCAAAACAGCCCATGACTATCACTGGTATGTCACCCAAACCCTCCCAAACCACAACATGACATGGCAAGCAATAGCAAAACACCAACACAGTACCAATAAGGTACACATTGACATGTGAAAAATGTACAGTGGCATCAGACAATGATGCCTGACATGGAATCAGATGAAATGACTGACCAACAACCTCCCACCCAAAATAAGTCATACCCAAATCCATTACAACAGTTGTAGTTGTAACATAACAATGAATGCCTGTTTACATGCACATTGTGCATTGCAAAATCAACACTGCGGATTCCGTGTGCTGTGTACATCTCCTGCAACACACTGCTCTGCACACAGCATAGTGACCAGCCATTGTGTGTGACGCACACCCTGAGCATCACATCAAAACGACAAACTACATCAAAAAGCAAATTACGCATGTACAGGATCCACAAATGGTCATAGATCATGTGCTGCAGGGACACAGTGGGCCCCAGAAGGCAAACTGGGTGTACATGTGGACATGGAAGGGTGGTTGTACATGTTGTGGATCATAGTGCGAGTGTGTGTGTCAGTAGGGACATGCACTCAATACATGCATGTGCAATCAAGTGACCATCAGTGTCCTTTACACATCACATGTGAACATTGACCATGTGTACACCCCAGCATGTTAAACCACAACTATCCCCTCATACCTGAAAGGTAAACACAACACATGAACAGGCATTGATCAGCAGAATACATCATGTACATAGGATACCACAATTACAATGTCAGGTTGCCCATCACACTGTAGGGCAAGGCAACTGTCAACAACACAATGCCCCCCCTCCCTCACAAATAACCATGACCCACTGAACAACTGCGCCTGGGTTATGTAGCCTTCATCCTTGAAGTTCACCTGGCCACAGGATCACCCTGCCCCTGTGTCACCATCTTCCACCTTGTGTGTAAAAAGTGTCCAGCACCCTCAGAGGCCACCTTGACTTGCAAAAACACCAAATCAAAGAGAACTCAAAGCAGGCCAACACAGAAGCCAAGCAAAAAGCCTGCAGGCAGCAAAACAAACCAGAAGAGCCTCCAGTAGATGACTTGAAGTAGCAGTATGTCACAAAGCCCAAGCACTACCACAATGATGTAACAACCAAGGTAGCACAGTAAAACAATGTCACAACAGGATGTGTACCATGTGTGGTACATAACATAGAATGATGCACCACAAACTGATGTGTACTGTCACAGCTCACGTGTACAGGCGCAGGAGTGGCACGAACCAACTACCCCCACCGTGGTCTGGGTGCCTGCAAGGTCAAACTCACACATGCCTCTGAGACCCTGGTGGGGAAGGAGGGTCAGGGATATGCAGTCGGGACAGGCATTGGTATACTGGATAACCAGAATGAGGGGCAGGAGAGGGGAGTAGGAATAACACGGGAAAGTAGGGAATGCACAAAACTGTACTACTCACATTAACACATACACAATTAGACCAAACTTGTTCATCATGCACATAGTACCAATTTACTGAAATGGAAGTCAAAGAGAAACTTATCTCTGGGGTGAGTGCTGGCCTTCTGCCTGCGCACTCTCCGGTCTGGTAACAGGAGCAGTTCAATGCTGCAAAGAGAGCCACAGTTACTAATCTGTGCATGCCCATAACACACAAACACACCACCATATATGCCCCAAAGTAACAAACTACTCTACAAACAAACAATCTGGTGTGGTGCTTCGTACCCATACGTAACATTCCCCCTGTGATGGTTCATACACAGTCAATGCAGTAAGTCAGGAGCTGGTGGGTGCATGGCAAATGGAAGACCAATGTGTCACGATTCACACAACATGCAATGTTCCCTGTGTAAGCAGCCAGACGCATATATCAAGGTACGACTTCAGAACAAGTTGTGTTCCACCATAACCGAAATAAAGTAGGTAGTGCATGTGTCAAATTCTACATGGAAATGAAATGCACTGCACACGAGTCTGTCCCTCGCTGTCTGTCCCTGTGAGCTGCTTCTTTCCATGTCTTGGAACGCTACATGGCTAATACAACTGCCTCAATGAACCATGGTCGACCGGAGGGTATGTGCCACTGCCCCTGCAGGTGCCCCAGACAACTTTCCCATCAACTAGCCATTAGTCCACCAACGCATCTCAGCTGTATTGTGCGCTTCAACACCAACATTTGTCCAAGCTCACCGTCAGTGCTGCTACTAAGCATGCATGTGCAACTGGCCTGGTGGAAGGTTGGCTGCGGTGTAGCCCCCCTGTGCTGCTCACCTTGCCTGGAGTCCATTGAAACACGCCAGTTTATTTGGGATGTATGAGCGCAATCCCTGTGCCTCTGCTTGCGCACACATGCGCATGTCGGCACCACCAAACGTGTCCAGCTTCCAGACGTCCAATGAGCCATGTCTGCTGGCAAAGGTGGTCTGGAGGCTCATCCCCCTGCAGAAAGGGCATGAAAAACATGATTAATGCTTTAAAATCACCTGTGTGTGTCTCTTCAGACATTTCATGACTGGACCATGTCATAGACGTACATCAGAAATCACACCATCAGTGCGTCTTTCACAGGCAAAGTGTGGTACACACTATCTACAGCATGAATTGCAAAATTCACATGTACAGTAAAGATAAGAAACATACTACACAATGTATAGCAAATAATGTACACATGAATCATGAAACCCCCCATCTAGCAAAAGAAGAACAGTGGTCAATAACACCCCTATTATCCCCACTAGGGGTGTTAACACAAGTAGGACAGCGCAGACATGCCACAGATATGACAGTCCAAAGCCCTTGTGTAATAGGCTGTTACACTGAACCATCCTTGCGAGCCCATGGATAAGGGAATCAGGAGTGGTATATGTGAGTCAGGACCCCAAGCTGAAATCACATACACAAGACAAGCTTGAAGGGCCCAGCTGGAACAGACAGTGGATGCTTTCAAAAGCCACAAAGCACCACACCGTCACATGAAAGCACAATAGACAAGCAATTTTAAACTATATTAACTAATTACACTAACTATGAAAAACCTACATTACCTAATTAAACTAACTATCAAATTGAAACTTAACTAACTAAGCTAAAAGAAAAATCAAAAATGGCCACATACAAACCAGGGGGGAGGCACCCAGGAGGGGGGAGGTACAGGGTGCTGCTCAACACCCACATGCGATGATGTTGAGGAAAAAAAAAAAACCTCCATGGGCTCAACGCCTGCAAAGCCTGACCTATGTGGGAGATACATTGTTGTCCGAGTCTGGCTCTTCCTGGAAAGGAGGACATGACACGGGAGCCTGACCACACCTAGCCGCAGCTTGCCCCTCGTCGGCAGCAAGTCTGCCGGACGGGTGAGACTGGTTCTGTGAGGCGATGACACGTACGTCTGCATGCAGAACCTCCCGTGATACACGTGCTTCCTCTTGCAAGGTAGCACGTGCAACACGGAGTTCCTCCTGCAAGGCCTGGCTGGACAACTGATGCACCTCCCGGCAAGCATGTAGCTCAGCCGAGATGGTACGCTAAAGCTGCGCAAACCTCTCCTCTGACCGCTCCCTATGGGACATCAGAAGGACACCCAGAGTGGAACTGAGGGAAGCATACTCCTCCCTCAGGGCCTCCATGTGTGCCTCTGCATGAGCAGCAATTGCTTGTTGCAGAGACAACATTTCAGCCTGGCGTGCCCTGTCTGAGGCCGCCATGCCCAGCCTGAGCGAGCGGGCCTTGGACCATGCAACCTGCTGCTGGAGATGCACCTGCCTGGCAGGGGACAGCATGGATTGGGCCACACGCTCCATGTTCCCAGCGATGTACACCATTGCTGCCCTCTGGCGTTCAGAATTGGCAGTCATGTCTTGCTCCCACTCAGTATACTCCGGTTGCGCGTGGTGACCACGTTGCTGGGCTTGACCCAAGGGCCGGGTGTTCTCGTTGTATTGGCACCGCCCGCAGCTGCACGACTACATGCCCCCTTCGACGTGATGTCCCAGGCACATCAGTGACTGGTGTGGAGGGTGACCCTGTGTCCCGATCCACCACAGGCAGAGGTTCCAACACTGTCTGACCCCTCAGTGCAGGAGTCGCAGACAGAGGAGTGCCCACATCAGAATCACTCACCCCTGACATATGGACCTTATGCACATCCAACTCAACATGGACGTCAGAGTGTTCATCAGGGCTGGACACATTGCCAGCCAGAGACAAGATGGACTGTAGCACATGTGGGTTTTCGTGGCCTACCACCCCACGACCCCCACTTGTGCCGGGTTGCTGTAGTGATAACAACCCTGTGCCTGGCATGACAACACCATCCTCTGGCTCCATTGCATCATCATCTGAAAAGTAGAGAGAAAAAAGGTCACTACACATGTTAGAAGCACACAACACACACAGACATCACACAGACACCAAACACATCAAGCAGACATGTCACACACAAAGGAGAACCTGACATGCATGCTGGGTCAACTTGACATTGCTTCTGTGATTAGGCATGTAGAATGGTGTCATATTGCTCAGAAGTGGGTCGATGCAGTGCAGCAAATTTGTACGTTACTCACTATCTACATGTACAAGTACTTCATGATGTGTATCTGAAAATGTGAAGGCAGTGCAAGGTCAACTTCAGGCATCACGTGCAATGTGCATTCAATGGGTAGCATGGCTACAAGCAAGCAACCCCTGCCCCAAGTGCAAATGCAGGGATGCCTTGCATGGTATCAAAAGGATGACCATAGACCTGTGTATTGACAGACAGTGTTGACTAGCATCAACTGCATCATGTGAGTCAAGTGACAACACAGCAAATGATGATTAGACAGTAAGCAGGCCACATGATGCAACCTCCGGAGTACACCCACGTGTGAAGAATACACTATACCAGTTGGACAGAGTCATTGGCCATTAAACAGGCTGAGGCCTGTGACCCACACAGACTGTCACACCCTAAACATGTGTGCGACGCAGGACTGAGCCACAGTGGCCATGGGAAGGCTGATGAAATGCCATTCAATGTAGGTCACCCTGGACTCGTACTACAATGATCATCCAGTCAAGGACACATAGGGGCATTTGTGGAATACACATGGAGCATGAATGGGCACTCATGTCCCTGCGGGGCATCGGACCTCTGCACAGTCCAAGTGAGACACCCTGCATCAAGTACAAAGGATGCACCACACAGCATATGTCTGGCAGATTGGCCGGTGGAAGTTAGCATGTACACAGGACGCATGAACAGGCAAGTACTCAAAGGCAAATTTGAAGCAGACCAGTGCAAAGGTGGAATTGGGGTGCATGGGGGGGGTGGAGGGGCAAGGGAGCATGCCTACATGGAGTACCCGCATGCATGCAGAGGACACATGCACATCAGTCATGCTATGACATAGTCCCTGGGCTGAGAGGAAGGTCACCCCAGGCTATATGCAGAAGGGCAAGTGAGCTGGGACATGGACCGGATGGGCATTCTGGTGACCAGCATGTGAGTAGGGTGCAATAGTGGTGATGCAGACAGTCCCCATCCACTCCACATGTCCACCATCCAGCAGAGCAGCCATGCATCAGTGAAGCATTGCATTACTTGCACATCAGAACCATGTACACGTGACATGTAGTGGCAGTCATGCACAACACATCACACAAGTAAAACACACATGTCCTCAACAAACACGTAGCAACACTCACTGGACTGGGCATCAAAGTCCGGCATCTCTCCCACTCCTTCGACTGATTCAGGTGGTATAAACTCCACAACAAGTGACTCATTAAGAGTGAGGTCTTCCTCCTCAGGTGCAGGCCCACTGCCAGTCACCAGAGTCAAGTTGTAATTTGAGGGACGCTTAGCCTTAGCGCTTCGTTTGAGGTCATTCCAACGCTTTTTGCACTCTTGCGCCGTGCGCACCTCATGGCCGAATGCACTCACATGTTCCGCAACTTGCTTCCAGTGGGTATCACGGTGGGCAGCCGTAGTCTGACAATTAGGCCCCACTAGCATGTCACGGCTGTGGTCCCGCACGTAGTCCACGAGGTAGTCCAGTTCCTGGTTGCAGAAAGGCTTCTTCCTTGACATGCAGGAGGTCGTGTCTGTGTTTGGGGTCCCAGCCTGTGCTGCAGGTGCAATCTTCCTCCTCTTGGATTGTGGCGCAGACCCTGGCTGGCAAATGCCGCCCTGATCAGTATGGCCAGTGGCACCGGTGGATTGAGACAAGGGAGTGGCAGGTGGAGGGACGACCAAAGGCCTGACTTGCATCAGTGGCAGCTGGGTACCCTCTAATGGACCCTGCGCAGCAACATACGCTGTGGCAGGGTCATTGACCGCGACTGTCCTGGTTGGCAGACTCACAACCGGGTTGTTGTTGGCTGCATCTGCCCCTGCACTTGCCAACATCCGGCTGTTCAGGGCAGCAGATGACATTACTGCCCCAGGGACACATATCTCGGTCAGGGCAGCCCTGCGTGCACCTACGGTTTCCCTCCTGCCCTGTTGGAAATCTCCCAAGGACTCTTCAAGTGCCAACGCAGCCTGCGCTGGCAGACCCTGAGCCTGGGTGGTGGTGTCCACAGCTGCACCTGCAGCTACCACTACCCTTGGGTCCATGGCAGTCGATGAAATGGACTGCCGGGTCACACGGGCGCAGTGCCAGATGCAGAAGCTGCATCTCCCGGAACCACAGGGGGTGGTGGCATGACTGCACCGACACATGGCACAACATCGTGCTCAAGTGGCGCACCCCTGCCTCTTCCCCCTCTGCGGCCACCCTGAACACCCTCGAGTCCCCCTACTCCCTGGTCACCCCAGCCACGTCCCTGACCATGCCCGCCATGAGGAGGACGCCCAGCTGAGGCACCCCTCAGCTTTGGTGGCCTCCCAACCATGGCACAGATGGAGTAGTGCCAGCACAGATGGAGGAGTGCCAATGGGAGGTGTACACCACAATTGTCCTGGACAATTGGGGTGAAGGGGGTGGGATGCAAGATGTTAACAGCCCCCCTGCACCTGCAAGACTGTATGTGACCCTGGTGATGTGGTGACGGGTCACGCAACACTCAGGCACCCCAAAACTGCAGTACAACTGTGCACGCAACCCTACAGCCTACCTGCGTGGAATTAACCTCCCGCAGTACACGGTGGCACCCAGTAACACGAAAAACGCGTATGCGTGGGACACGCAGGCTACTATGACCTCGAGCGATACACAGGGGCACCCGCAGTGGGAAAAATAGCATGCGCGACTCACCGTCTGACTAGCGTGATGATGAAAAACACGCGTAGCCAATACCCCCACCAAAAGAAGAGATATGTCCTTGATCCCCTGTGAAGTTGTGATGGAGCGTGAAACAACACGAAGTAGCAACACACGTCGGTCTCCACGAAAGGCACGTACAGCGAACTGCTGGCCCCGCTCACCTTTAACCCGTGCTGAGGGAAACGCCTGCATGCGTCGCGTCACTTACGTGCGTAGGCCCTTTCCTCGGATTACACGCATTCACACGCGGACGTGCAGTTTTTTCACACGCTGAACCACTATGCCCATGTCATGAGGGAAACTCCCGCGCACGTAACATCACAGACGCGCTTACGGGCTAAGGGCCTTTCCTCAAATTACACACTGACGTGCAATTTTTTCACATGCCAAATCACTCTGTATCAAGCTGGCCACGCAACAACACACGGAAGACCACGCTCCTGCCCAGAAGGCCATATTCCTGCCCCCCAGAGCCCCAAGCACGCTCCCACCTGCCATCTGCTGCTGCCTGCCTGCCTGCTGCCCACGTGCCCTGCTATTTGGTGCTTGCATGTCAGCCAGGGGTGCAGTTGCTGTGACCACCCCCGCTGGAACTGAAGACTCCTGACCACCATACCATACCATACCATCGCTCCACAGCCCAGCCCCAGGACCCAGTTGCCCACCCACACCTGCCTCTGGGGTTGCCATGTCTACACCATCTGGCAGCACTGGCAACCCCCAGCCAGAGAGGCAGAGGGCCATCAGCTTCAGTGCCAGTGAAGTTGGTGTCCTGGTGGAGCATGTCCTGGGGCAGGATGAGGCCCTCTTTGGAAGTTTGTGCACCGAAAATGAAGGACGGAAGAGGATCTGGATGGACATCGTGACTGCCATCAATGCGGAGGAGGTGGCAGTCTGCGACATTCAACACGCCCGGAAGCGCTGGGAGGACTTCAGGTCCAGGACCCTCGACAAGGCCCGGCGCCTCTTGAAGGCAGCGGATGCCAAGGGGAGCCGGGGCCACCTGTCCGACCACCAAATGAGGGTCCGGGAACGCATACGCCCAGCACTCCACATCCATGTCCTTGAGAGGCAGACCCGTCTGGAGTCGAGCGGTAAGTGTACCTGCCTATTGATTGGACGCTGTGCGTGTTGTGGTGTGCCAGGAGTGTGCAAGTTCAACATATGTCTTTGTAAGGCCATGTATGGATATGTATGTACAGGGACGTGAACCAGCCACATGTGATTCCTCTCATGTGTGAGACACATCAATGGTGTATGTGTTGGCAAGCATGCTGGCCAAATGCATGTGTGGGTGCACACATGTGAAAATTATGTGCATGTACTGTGGCATGGTTGTTGTGTCACACCTGGATGGGGGTTCCTGCTGCATGTATCTGCACTGTGTACATGTGCATGTGTGCAATTGTGATGCAACATGGATGCATGTGACACTGACATGTAGGAGGCTGATTGCCAGTTGTGTCATTGATAGTGACATTATCACTGCAGTGGTGGAGATGTACAGATGCATGTCAGTCTGGTGGCGTGTGTGCATGTGTTGTGCACTCCCTGTGTTTCATCTGACGTCCGGCTCACCTCCGGCTGCTCGTGCTGTTGTTTGTGTATGGACGGTGCTGCCTGGTGCAAGATTCCTGTTGATTTGCTCATGTGTGTGAGTTGAAATGACATGTGTGTTGCGGAGTGTGATGCCATGTCTCTAGTTTTACATTGCCACTCATGTGCAACTGTCATGTGTGTATCAGTCCATTGTACAGTGCCCTGTTGCCTGTGTTCTATCTCTCCCTGTCTGCAGCGTCCACTGATGAAGAGCGGAGAGGGTGCTGTGGAGCAAAGCGGCAGGGATCGCACCACCAGCCGGAGACGCATGGCCCGGCTCTCCTCCCAGGTTGTCATTTCGTTGGGTAGAGAGGAGTCTGGTGCTGCGTCCCAGGCCGCAGCTGCCGAGGGTATGTCCAAGAGGCAGAGGTCGGAGGTGGACTCCTCGGCAGCAGAAGGGGCACCTGAGACCCCACACGGTCCGACGGAGGAATATGGCATGGAGTTATCCAGGTTGGTGGGGGGTTTGGTGGAGGAGGAGGCTGTGGAAGGGACACACACGGGGTCTGGAGGTGGGGATTCCACTGGTGCTAGTCGTGCAGTGCAGGGGCAGGGACAGGAGGCAGCACAGACTGCCGCGGAGGTGCCTGTGTGTAATCCTGTCCCCGATCCTGTGACTGCATCATCCCGCACAAGAAGGGATGCCTACGTCCAGACCCGTTTTCATGGAGGGGATGAGCGCACAACAACTGGCCTTCCTCTCCCTGCGGACGTAGCAATCCGGGACCGGGTTGAGCCTGTCCTGTCTGGGATGGCGTTGCGTCAATGGGGCATGCGAGGTGACCTGCAATGTTTTCGTGAAAACACTGCACGTCATCTCGGATGCCTCGTTGACCGCGTTGACCTACTGGGATGGGTCACCAGGGCTGGATTCCTCCGTATGCTGGACCTTATTCCGACGCCCTCCTCACCTGAACCCCCTATGCGGCAGTCGTCCTCCATGCCATCTTCCCACCCATGTATCACCTGGGTACTCTGTGGAGCTGTCTCTGACCCTGCGGCCAGGCTGGTGGAGGACATATCCCTTCCACAGTCGGGAGTCAGACGTCCAGCAGGGGTGGCCACCTCAACAACTGCACCCCAGCTGGAGGAGGACTTACAGGCAGCAAGAGCCAGGGCACAGGCACAGGCACAGCAGCAGCAGCAACGAGGTGGGAGCCATGATGGCTCGGACCTTCAACATCCGAGGGGCAGGCATCGGCCAGAGGGCAGGAGAACCCAGGATTGGAAGTGTCTTCTGTGTGGCAGCGATTGGGCCAGGCCATAGATGCGGAGCGGCGGCGGGCAGAAGAGGCACGGCTCACAATGGTCAGGGCGGAGAACTCCATGCGGAGGGCACTGAGGCAGGCCGAGTGCCTTGAGGCAATTCGCAGGGAGTTGGAGGTCAACATGGCATCGTCCCTGCGAACCCTCGGGGCCATGGAAGAGGACCGCCTCCAGGACATTGAGCAGGACATCGATGATGCCCTGGCCCGGGAAATCGGAAAGTGAGCCGCCGGACTAGCCCGCCGCCATTGTATATAGTTTTTAGTGTTAGGTTTCATTTTCGTTTTCCTTTATTTTGGGGTGTTTGGACTTTGCCCCACACATTTGTATATAGTTTTTTTATTAGGTAGTTTTTTCATAGGATTCTGTTCTTTCGTTGGGCTCATGGACTCTTGACAATTGATTGTACATAGTTGGACAATGGATTTATTGGAACTTTTTCTTTGGATTTCACCATGGATTAATGGATTTTACTTTTTACGTTTCCTTTGGATTTGTTTTGGTGGAGGGAGAGTTTGGACTATTTTTCTTTTGGATTTCTTTGGATTGTTTATACTTTTCATGTACTCATCTTTTGGACATGATTTTCATTTCATGTTTGCAATTTGTTTATGCTTTCATTTCATTACTTTATTTTTTTCCATAATACATTTTGATATTTTACTTCCATGTGTGTAATTCGCTAATTGAGTTCGTGCATGTGAAAATGTGGGTTTACACAATCAGTGCTAACCAGTGTGTGTGTGTGTGAGACGGACATGTGTTGATGTACATAGTTGACTTTTGGTTTGTATCTTGAGATAGGCATGTCAGTGTGGGGTAGATTGGGAAATCATTGCGTCTCAAGACTGGGGTGGCATGCTGTGGTATTTTGGTGGAGATGTGGGTCATAATTGTGCATCTTTATGTCATGTAGGGGGGACATGAGTCGGGGCCTGCTGGCAGGTGCCTGTCAATGCTGGGTGGGTGGGGGTGCTGGGAGACATGATTCAGGGCCTGCGGCTCACTGCCAAGTGGGTGGGGGTGCTGGGAGATATGAGTCGGGCCTGCTGGCAGGTGCCCATCAATGCTGGGTGGGTGGGGGTGCTGGGGGCATGAGTCGGGGCCTGCTGGCAGGTGCCCATCAATGCTGGGTGGGTATGGGTGCTGGGGGACATGAGTCGGGCCTGCTGGCAGGTGCCCCTCACTGCTGGGTGGTGGGGGTGCTGGGGGATATGAGTCAGGGCCTGCTGGCAGGTGCTCATCAATGCTGGATGGGTGGGGGCGCTGGGGGACCTGAGTCGGGGCCTGCTGGCAGGTGCCTGTCAATGCTGGGGGACCTGAGTCGGGGCCTGCTGGCAGGTGCCCATCAATGCTGGGTGGGTGGGGGTGCTGGGGGACATGAGTCGGGGCCTGCTGGCAGGTGCCCATCAATGCTGGGTGGGTGGGGGTGCTGAGGGACATGAGTCGGGGCCGGCTGGCAAGTGCCCCTCACTGCTGGGGGGTGGGGGTGCTGGGTGACATGAGTCAGGGCCTGCTGGCAGGTGCCCATCAATGCTGGGTGGGTGGGGGTGCTGGGGGACCTGAGTTGGGGCCTGCTGGCAGGTGGCTGTCAATGCTGGGTGGGTGGGGGTGCTGGGGGACCTGAGTCGGGGCCTGCTGGCAGGTGCCCGTAAATGCTGGGTGGGTGGGGGTGCTGGGGGACCTGAGTCAGGGCCTGCTGGTAGGTGCCCATCAATGCTGGGTGGGTGGGGGGTGCTAGGGGATCTAAGACGGGGCCTGCTGGCAGGTGCCCCTCACTGCTGGGGGGTGGGGTGCTGGGGGACCTGAGTCGGGGCCTGCTGGCAGGTGCCCCTCACTGCTGGGGGGTGGGGTGCTGGGGGACCTGAGTCGGGGCCTGCTGGCAGGTGCCCATCAATGCTGGGTGGGTGGGGGTGCTGGGGGATCTGAGTCAGGGCCTGCTGGCAGGTGCCCCTCACTGCTGGGGGTAGGGGTGCAGGGGGACATGAGTTGGTGATCACTAGTGCAAGGTGACATGTGGGCTGGCTGGGGGCATGCCCATGGTGGATGGGCTGCCTGCGGGACATGACCAGGGGTGCTGGGTAGTCCCCTGTGGTGTGGGCTGCCTGCAGGGGCCGTGGAGGGGGTAGAGGGCACACCTGGGAGGACCCACACTGCCAATTCACGTGTGGGACTCCCCGCGCACCCCACTGGATACACGTACGCCGCTCCGACAGCAAAATCGCGTGTGAAACTGCCCGCAAACCCCAGTAATATACGTACCCCGCTCGCACAGGCCAATCGCATGTGGAACTTCCCGCGCACCCCAAAATACACGTACCCCGCTCACACAGGGCCAGCCATTTGTGAAACTGCCCGCGAACCCCAGTAATACACGTACCGCGCTCGCACAGGGCACGTACCGCACTCACACAGGGCCAATCGCATGTGAAACTGCCCGCACACCCCCGAAATACACGTACCCCGCTCACACAGGGCCAATCGTGTGTGAAACTCCCCGCGAACCCCCGAAATACATGTACCCCGCGTGCACAGGGCCAATCGCGTGTGATTCTCCCTGCGCAGTGGGGTACGTGTATTCGGAGTGATCCGTGGGGAGTTTTACAGGCGTTTTCGTGGTTGGGGGCCTGTATGCTGGTCCACTGGCCTGTGCACCATGTACAGGATTTGTGCGCTGTACATGGTGCACAGGGAGGGCTTGAGGGCCTAACTGGCATGCTGCAGAGTCGCTGCGCCACTCTGCGCCACGGCTGGTAATGGATGTTAAAATCCATGAATACGCTGTGCGCATAAATGGATTTTGGCGCACGCGGCTGGCGCAGACTGTCGCACGCGCACACTGTGCGCCAGCCGTGTGCGCCACTTGTGCGCTGAATTCTATGAATTACCCCCTATATGTCATGATTGCAATGCCAATGGTATGGCCCATCCAGATCTTTCCCTCTTTTTTGGAGGGTGTTATTTTCTCAGGCATTATTCGGTAAAGTGCATTTAGAAGCCTCCTCAATGTTGCCCCCTTTTACTAACGTTGCAATGTTATTCTTTCCTTTGGGCTGATGGTTTATTGATGTTTATCACCTCTTTCCAGAAATGGTCTGCTAATTTGCTTGTTATGAATGCTTGCTTGTTTCGACCAGGTCCAAAACAACTTGGGCATTGTTAGGAAAGATTTCTTAACTGTGGGTAATTTTCCTTCCATGTGGCAACCCCTAAACCTTTTGCTGTTGTTTTCACCATGATCTAGACTTTGCCAGAGAAGTGCAGCCTTCTGCCGCACTCCTCTGGGCTTTCACTCCATTCTTACAGGGAAACTGACATGCCCTTAAGACAGTCTGTACCGGGAAACATTGTTTTCCGTAGTTCTTTTATCATGTGCAGCTTTCGCGCAACATGGCACAAGAGGGCACTGTAAGCTACGTTACTGCTCTCTTGGGTCTCTACTCTTCTACAGGCCCTAAATACTCTCTTTGGATTGTTAATGAACGGTGCAAGTGAATCACGGACGGGACTGGTGGCAGCGATCGTTTCTTTGTGTTTTTGAACTCCTTTTGGCGTTTAAGCGCGTTTCTCGCGCTTAGCCCAAAATGGTGGCCTGGCTTCCAAAATGGCCAGACCACGAGGCTCTTTGTCCTGTCCGCTGACCGTCTTGCCCCCTTCACCTTCCCCAGGTCGAGCCGACCCAGGGCCTTCCTTATTTGGGCATGTACTTACCTGCGAAACACAGATGCTTTCGTGGGCTTCTACAGGCCTTGTGTGTGCCTCCAGGATGTGGGCTGGGATGTCTGGTCCCAATACACATCCTGGGTGCCAGAGAGTCTAGTGTGTTGTGATTGCCTGGGACCACCGTGGTCCGTGATAGGTCCACGTATGGTATGAGTGTTTGTGAGCAGATCTCCCATTGGGTCCCCTCTGTTTTGGCGCGAAGGGAACCTGGAAACACCACTACCATGTCGATCTCCTGAGTTCTCACGAACAAAGGAATACAGGAGCCAAGTATCCTGCAACTACGAGGCTGAACCGAGGAATCGCTGGTGACCCACTGAAGGACTGCTCCTCTGCACTGCTGTCGCTTGGTGAAACCCTTTCTACCTCTGATCGAACGAGAAGGCCTGTACTGGTACTTTGACCCCTTGGAATAGTGGGAACAACTATTCTCTGCATCTTCACCATCTCCTGCTCGTAAGCCTTCGGAAGTGTCTCTGGGCCATCCAGCAGACTGACCAGCCTACCTAGGAGTCTTGCTCTGTAACCGCCGTCAGGTTGTGTTGTATTACGAGTCCTTGTCACTCTCACACGTTTCGTACACTTGGCACTCCCAGGTCTGAAGTGAGTAGTGTACATTGGGCTGAAATATACACGGCTACTCCGTTGCCCTGCTGTGGTAACAAACTGTGCGGGTTCACTGCGTTTGGGACATCCTCAACTCTAACTTCTGCTGCTGTGGAATCTACACGACGCCGAGACATCCCCTGCTCGTATCTGAACCTGCCAGCACTGAAACTGACGTGGAGAAGCCTGGGTCTGCCTACATCGGGGACCGGTGAGTAGCATCGCTAGGAACTGGTCGCCCTCCTGCAGTAGCCCATAGCTTTCCCCACTGTGTCTAACAGCACGCCTTTCCGTACTCGCGCTCTGCTTCTGCCCACAGTGGAGGCTGCGCTTGAGTCGCGGAGCTCTGTTCATCTTCATTTGTTCATCGAACTAAACTGCCTGATTCCCTCGAAGAGACTCCCCTTTGCTCGTTGGCACCATGTGCGCAGGTACTTTTGAGCACAAGGCTCCACTCTTCGTAGGGCTCGGACTTCCTTTTAGTTAGGTACCTCTGAAGGCGGACTGGGTCTAACTATTATTCGCACTGCCTGTTTTCCTCCCCATCTAGGTGGTCTTCACATTGTGTGCGCCTAACTCGTTAGACTCGTTGGTAATTGTATATATATTGTATTTGATTGTGATGTGTTGGTTTACTTGAGTTTTATTGTGATTTCTCGCTACGGTCAATGTTACAAAGGTCTTTTAATAAATGTGTCTATATTTTGAATATAACACCTGCTTGGAGTAATTTGTAAGTGTCCTTGCTTGGTGTGCTCATTGCAGGCTTTCAGTCACCCTCACCCCTCTTGAGACCTAGTCTTGACCGCCGCGATCACCACCCTGATTGGTCTGGCTTGTCCAGAGGTTACCATGTTCCAAGAAACTGGGCTGGCCTTCTGAACCTCTGCCCCCCCCAGGGCAGAGTTCAGAAATCCATTTTAACAAATTGGTGGCAGCGGTGGGATACGACTGAAGGTATCCAGTGTTGCGCACGAGCAAAGGCATTTCGAGTTATTCCTACCAGGACACGTAGTGAATTGTCGTAGTGTAACTTTTAAAAGGCCATAGTCCTATCTAAAAGTATGGAAACAAATACCTTGTTAACTTTAAATGCTTCTAAATCCGAAACATTGAAAAATATGTGTGCGGAGAGAGGTGTATCCTCTGAAGGCACCAAATTGGATATGATCCAAAGAATCGTGGCGTGGCAAGAAGCGCAGCTTGACGCTATAACTTCTGAGGACAGTGCGGAAGGAGGTGGGGCTGCTCTCACTGGTAGAACTGACGGTTCTGTCGCTGCCCTGTCCACAGCGACCAGGAGGACAGGGAGGATGAGATGTCTAATGTTTCCTCTGCCAGTGTTGATGTGGAGGCCATGCTTGAATTCAAGAAGCAAGAACTGCTGTTTAGGCAGAAGGAGCTTGATTTCAACATGACCAAACTAAAAATCGAACAGGCCGAAAAACAGAAAGAGAGGGATCACCAGTTGGAACTGGCCAAGCTTCAGGTTGCAAATGGATCCAAGGGTCCTGGACATGGGTCTGGGGCCTCCTCTCATCCACGAATTCCGAAAGATCTGCTCAGTGTGTATGAGGAAAAGAATGACATTATGCACTGGCTGAATACGTTTGAGTATGAATGTGAAGTTCAACAAGTTGACAATCCTGATAAGATTGCCTGGTTACTCAGCAGACTGCCCCATTCTGGCTGTAGTGCCATTATGGAAATGTCGAAGGCTGAGCGAGCGGATTTCGCAATGTTAAAGCAAACTCTCATTTTAAAGTTTGGAAAGAATCCTGTCCAATATTTAAAACAATTCCGAGAGTATAAGAAAAAAGAAGGTGGTACTTGGGTATCTTATGTAACCGAATCCTTAAAAAACTTGACAGGCTGGGTCGAAGGTTATAAGGTTTCTACCTTTGAAGGCATGATAAGTCTTGTCATGCTGGAACATATTTTTTGTATCTTCTGTATTTGGCTGATTCAAAGGAGATAGATCCTAAGAAGCTGGCCATTGCAGCAGACTTATGGGTGTCACATCGAGTGTCCCATAAGGACAAAACTCATCCTGGTAAGCAGGAGGAAGGGAAAAAGTCCAAAGATAACGAGGGTGGAGAATCTGATAAATCTTCTTCTCAAAAGGGCCACAAAAGAAAAATAAGGGTAAGACACAAGAGAACTCACAGGGTAGTGGAGGTCAGCCTCCGAAACAGAACTCTGGTTACAATAAGCCTCCCTATGTAAACAGACCCAATGGATCTTGTTTTGCTTGTGGAGCAACTGACCACATGAAGGGGGATCACCGGTGTAAGGTTAAACCTTTGGAGGTCTACTCCGCTACTCTGGCCTTCTCCTACGAGGAAGAAGAGATTACAGGGGCATCCTTCTCCTCAGACTCCTTCCCCAGCGGGATAGAAGCTGAGGTAGTTTTAGTTTCCCTGCTTTCCTGGGAGCCTAATGTCGCAGAGGCTTATGCTAGGATTCCAGATAATACCAAGCACTACTTTAAAGACAGTGTGCTGATCAATGGAGTGGATACTCCAGCTCTTAGGGATAGTGGGTGCAGTCGAACTGTAGTGGATTCTACCTTGGTAGACTCAGAGGAAGTTGCCAGAGCTACTCTGATGCCGACTAAGTTGGCTGACGGCCCACCTCGCATGTTTCCAGTAATACCTGTAAATCTTACTTTAAATGGTACAGCATTCAGGATTCCAGTAAGCATTCAGAGAAACGTCCCAGGAAAGGTTTTGTTAGGCAATGATCTCAGAGCTTTAGGGATCGTAGGAGACACGGCCGACAGACCCTGCACACGGTCTCAAACACGGGCAGCATTGGCCAAGACCAATATGCAGCCCCAGCCAAACGGGAAACCCAAGGCGAAAGGAGTAAGCAAGTCAAGACAAGGGAAAGAGAACATTCCCCCAAACTCGCCTACCACTGCGGTGGAGGATGTTGGTCAATCGCCCGGGCCTGACGAGGAGGTGGCGATGCCTGAAGTATTTGACCCCAACGACCATCCTGAACTAAAGGACTTGTTAGTAGAAGGTGGTCCTGACAGGGAAGAATTCACTAAAGGCCAACGTGAGTGCCCATCTCTGGAAGGCCTAAGGAGACAGGCCTGCTCCCAGCTTGAGGGTGAACCTCCTGGGACGCATCAGATTTATTGGGAAGGTGGACTCCTGTATAGCAAGCCCACAGAGTCTACAGAAGGAGACCATAGGAGGTTGGTGGTTCCCCTTGCTGTAAGCCCCTTCCTCCTGCAGTTGGCGCATGACGTGCCCCTTGCTGGTCACCTTGGTATTAAGAGGACCAAGCAAAGGTTATCCATGCACTTCTACTGGCCCAAGAGGGGGGTGCAAGTAGAAAGTCACTGTAGGAGTTGTGCCTCCTGCCAGTTATCTGGTAAGAGTGGCTCAACAATCCAAGCTCCATTGGTACCACTCCCAGTTGTGGGAATACCATTCGAAAGGGTAGGGATCGACATCGTTGGTCCCCTTGACCCGCAGACATCCTCAGGCAATAGGTTTATCTTGGTGCTAGTTGACTATACTACCAGATATCCTGAGGCCATCCCATTGAAAACTGTAACTGCCAAGTCGGTTGCAAAAGCGTTACTTGGCATCTTTACTAGGGTTGGCTTCCCTAAAGAAGTTGTGTCTGACAGAGGCAGCAACTTTATGTCAAAGTATATGCAGGCTATGTGGCAAGAATGTGGGGTCACCTACAAGTTCTCTTCTGCATACCACCCCTAGACCAATGGTCTGGTGGAACGTTTCAACAGAACGTTAAAGAGTATGATTGGGGCTCTGGAAGAACTTCAGAGAAGAAAATGGGATCTTCTTTTACCATGCTTACTGTTTTCCTACCGAGAGGTACCACAGGAGGGTGTTGGCTTCAGTCCCTTTGAACTTCTGTTTGGTCATCCTGTACGGGGACCCTTAGCCATAGTCAAAGAGGGATGGGAGATGCCCACTCCCCCTGTTACTACCAACATAGTAGATTATGTGCTGGGGCTCAGAAAACGGATGATACTTCTGATGGGCTTGGCTAGTGATAAATTGAAGGCAGGACAAGCGCTGGTGGAACATTAGTACGACCAGAAAGCTTACCTCATCAACTTTACACCTGGTCAGCAAGTCCTGATCATGAATCCCATAAGGCCTCTAGCTTTACAGGACAAATGGTCAGTCCCTTAAACAGTGGTGGAGCCCCTGGGTGAGGTTAACTATTTAGTGGACCTTGGAAGGCCTGGACAGGCTCCAAAAGTGTTCTACGTAAATAGGCTGAAGGCTTTCGTCCCAAGAGTCGAAATCGCAGCACTGCTACTGGCTTCAGATGTTGAGGAAGAGGAGGCTGAACCTCTCCCCGACCTGTTCCAAAGTGGTCCTTCAGATAGCTCCTTTGAGGGTGTCCGAGTGGCCCCTCACCTGACTTCTGATCAGCAGGCTGAGGTGAAAAATTTGCTTAGGCAGTTTTCCCCCCTGTTTTCACAGTCGCCTGGTTTGACACCTTGGTGCAAACATAACATAGACACAGGAGACAGTGTACCTACCAAAGGTAGGGGATACAGGATGTCAGACAAAGTACGGTCTTACATTAAGACCGAGGTCAACAAGATGTTAGACCTTGGGGTGATTGAACCCTCTAGTAGTCCTTGGTCCAGCCCTGTGGTTTTGGTTCCAAAGGCAGGCACTTCTGAATTGAGGTTTTGCATGGATTACAGAGCTCTGAATGCTGTCACCAAGACAGATGCCCACCCCTTGCCTCGAACAGATGAGCTGGTGGATACTTTGGGTGCCACCAAGTACCTCAGCACATTTGACCTCACTGCTGGCTATTGGCAAATAGCTTTAGCAGAACATGCCAAGGAGAAGACAGCGTTTTCTACTCCAGACGGTCTTTACCAATTCAGGGTAATGCCGTTCGGGTTGAAGAATGCGCCTGCCACTTTCCAGAGGTTTGTGAATCATGTGTTGAAGGGGTTGGACGAATTCTGTCTTGCATATCTGGATGATATAGCAGTTTTCAGTGCCACCTGGGAAGACCATGTGAAACACCTCGGGATTGTGCTCCAGGCTCTTCAAAAAACACACTTGACCATAAAGGCTAGCAACTGCCAGATTGGACAAGGCTCAGTGGTTTACCTTGGACATGAAGTAGGTGGAGGGAGGATACAGCCTCTTCCCAGTAAAGTACAAGCAGTACAAGACTGGCCTACCCCCACTACACAGACCCAAGTTAGAGCTTTCTTAGGACTCATGGGGTATTACCGCAACTTCATGGCAGACTATGGCACCATAGCTGCCTCTCTGACTGCCCTCACCACTCCGAAGAAACCCAAGAAGGTAACTTGGACAAACGAGTGTGAGAAGGCCTTCAATGGCTTAAAAAACTCCTTGTGCCAGGCCCCTGTCCTCAGGGCCCATGATTATCAAAGACCTTTTATTGTGCAGACGGATGCCTCTGACACTGGGATAGGAGCTGTACTATCACAAGTAGATGAGAAGGGTAAGGAACACCCTATTGGTTTTATTAGTCGCCAGCAGGACAGAGAGCTCAGATGGTCCACAGTGGAGAAAGAATGTTTCTCTGTTGTGTGGGCCCTACTGAAGCTGAGGCCCTACCTCTATGGGACCCACTTCACTGTGCAAACTGACCATAAGCCCTTAAAGTGGCTAATGAACATGAAGGGAGAGAATCCAAAGTTGCTTAGGTGGTCCATAAGTCTACAAGGCTTCGACTTCACTATTGAGCATAGGCCATGTGTCCAACATAGCAATGCTGATGGGTTGTCCAGAATGTTTAACCGACCTGAGCAAGAGACTCATCCAGGGGTGGATTAGTTCCCCCTGTCCATAGTCTGGGAGGGGCGAGTGTTAGGAAAGATTTCTTAACTGTGGGTAATTTTCCTTCCATGTGGCAACCCCTAAACTTTTTGCTATTGTTTTCACCATGATCTAGACTTTGCCAGAGAAGTGCAGCCTTCTGCTGCACTCCTCTGGGCTTTTGCTCATTCTTACAGGGAAACTAACATGCCCTTAAGACAGTCAGTACCTGGAAACGTTGTTTTCCTTAGTTCTTTTATCATGTTGCAGCTTTCGCGCAACATGGCACAAGAGGGCACTGTAAGCTAAGTTACTGCTCTCTTGGGTCTCTAGTGTTCTACAGGCCCTAGATACTCTCTTTGGATTGTTAATGAACGGTGCAAGTGAATCACGGACGGGACTGGTGGCAGCGATTGTTTCTTTGTGTTTTTGAGCTCCTTTTGGCGTTTAAGCACGTTTCTCGCGCTTAGCCCAAAATGGTGGCCTGGCTTCCAAAATGGCCAGACCACGAGGCTCTTTGTCCTGTCCGCTGACCGTCTTGCCCCCTTCACCTTCCCCAGGTCGAGCCGACCCGGGGCCTTCCTTATTTGGGCATGTACTTTCCCGCGAAACACAAACGCTTTTGCGGGTTTCTACAGGCCTTGTGTGTGCCTCCAGGATGTGGGCTGGGATGTCTGGTCCCAATACACATCCTGGGTGCCAGAGAGTCTAGTGTGTCGTGAATGCCTGGGACCACCGTGGTCCGTGATAGGTCCACGTATGGTATGAGTGTTTTGTGAGCAGATCTCCCATTGGGTCCCCTCCGTTTTGGTGCAAAGGGAACCGTGGATAAGTGGAGGCTGGAAACACCACTACCATGTCGATCTCCTGAGTTCTCACGAACGAAGGAATACAGGAGCCAAGTATCCTGCAACTATGAGGCTGAACTGAGGAATAGCTGGTGACCCGCTGAAGGACAGCTCCTCTGCACTGCTGTCGCTTGGTGAAACCCTTTCTACCTCTGATCGAACGAGAAGGCCTGTACTGGTACTTCCACCCCTTGGAATAGTGGGAACAACTATTCTCGGCATCTTCACCATCTCCTGCTCGTAAGCCTTCGGAAGTGTCTCTGGGCCATCCAGCAGACTGACCAGCCTACCCAGGAGTCTTGCTCTGTAACCGCCATCAGGTTGTGTTGTATTATGAGTCCTTGTCACTCTCACACGATTCGTACACTTGGCATTCTCAGGTCTGAAGTGAGTAGTGTACATTGGGCTGAAATACACATGGCCACTCCGTTGCCCTGCAGTGGTAACAAACTGTGCGGGTTCACTGCGTTTGGGACATCCTCAACTCTAACTTCTGCTGCTGCGGAATCCACACGACGCCGAAGCGTCTCCTGCTCGTATCTGAACCTGCCAGCACTGAAACTGACGCGGAGAAGCCTGGGTCTGCCTGCATCGGGGACCGGTGAGTAGCATCGCTAGGAACTGGTCGCCCTCCTGAAATAGCCCATAGCTTTTCCCAGCTGTGTCTAACAGCACGCCTTTCCGTACTCACGCTCTGCTTCTGCCCACAGTGGAGGCTGCGCTTGAGTCACGGAGCTCTGTTCATCTTCATTTGTTCATCGAACTAAACTGCCTGATTCCCTTGAAGAGACTCCCCTTTGCCCGTTGGCACCAGCGTGTGCAGGTACTTTTTAGCACAAGGCTCCACTCTTCGTAGGGCTCGGACTTCCTTTTAGTTAGGTGCCTCTGAAGGCGGACTGGGTCTAACTATTATTCGCACTGCCTGTTTTGCTCCCCATCTAGGTGGTCTTCACATTTCGTGCGTCTAACTCGTTAGACTCGTTGGTAATTGTATATATATTGTATTTGATTGTGATGTGTTGGTTTACTTGAGTTTTATTGTGATTTCTCGCTATGGTCAATGTTACAAAGGCCTTCTAATAAATGTGTCTATACTTTTAATATAACACCTGCTTGGAGTAATTTGTAAGTGTCCTTGCTTGGTGTGCTCATTGCGGGCTTTCAGTCACCCTCACCCCTCTTGAGACCTAGTCTTGACCGCCGTGATTGCTACCCTGATAGGTCTGGCTTGTCCAGAGGTTACCCTGTTCCAAGAAACTGGGCTCGCCTTCTGAACCTCTGCCCCCCTCCAGGACAGCGCTCAGAAATCCATCTTAACAGGCATGAAGCATTGACTCACGATCCATGCATGGTTTGGGGTTATTCCATGCAGTAGTTCTTTCAATATTTGACAGAGAACAGGGTTTCACCTCTCGAAAATAGATAGCTATGTCTTTGGGATTTACCAAAAACCTGGTGTTTTTAGAAATGAAACAGCCGCCATCTTGTTTTTCACTTGATGCGAGTGATCACTGCGGCTATAGCCACATGGATAAGGGAAAATGAAACGCAGGAAAAAATGCTATTTACAGGTCAAAAAACATGCAAATGCCATCAGCGTAGAGGTGGCTGGGGTGGCTGTAGGGCACCAAGTGAAATTTGGTAGTTGGAGGGTGTCTAGGGACTGAGTTTGCAACACCAAAGCAAACTGTGTCACAGAAACAGCGTGTGTTGTGGGGGGAAAGGGAGAGGGTAGGTGAGGAGGCCATCTGGGGAGTGGGTGGTGCTGACAGAGAGGAGGGGGCACTTGGCGAGGGCCAGGAATACATTTTCTTTCAGCCATTTTTCCGATATTTGTGGCTATATTCAGGGCTATAAAAAACTACAGATACCCGAGGGCATGTGTAGTTCAGTACCCGCAGTTACAGTTTCAAAATAAAAGATATTTTTACATCTATAGTGAGGTTGTGGGTGAAAAATCACTGGCCCTTGCTGGTGACACGTTTTCTATCCAGGTCTCCAAGCCATGCAGTAATCAGGACAGACCCTGTTTAGTTTTAAAGTTAGTAAGGAGCCAGCCTCCTCAGGCAATATTGCCTGATAAATGAGCCAAAGTTAGACCACTTAGAGAAACGGGTAGACCATTTCCTTGCTTGGAAGCTAAGCAGGATCAATCCTGGTTATTGCATGGATGGATGACCGAATGGGCATGCAAATTATTATTTATTTTTTTAAACTGTGCTACTGTCAGTCCTTGAAAGTTTTGCACTGAGGCCATGTTTTGCCTTTTGATGAATTGCATTCTGTATTTGTAGTCTCCCAGTCAATAATAATAATAATAAAGAATTGATATTTTTACAGCAACTGGGATGAACAATGCTTAGCTTTAAAGCGAGGAAGGGGTCAGCCCCCTAACGCCATGTTGCCTAATAAATGAGACCACCTTACAAAACCACTTAGAGAAACATGGCCTAAGGAGCCTGGATCCTTTCTTGCTTTGAAACTAAGCAGGGTTGGTCCTAGTTACTGCATGGATGGGAGACAGTCCACAGTCCTGAATGCTGTGTGTTTTCTTAGTTTGAAATATCTCATAGCAAACGGCATCTGCATTATTTTTTTAAAAAACTGTGCTACTGTCACTCTGTGATCATTTCGCACTCAGAGGCAATTTATTTGCCTTTTGCTGAATTGCATTCTTGTATTTGTAGTCTCACAGTCAGGATGGGGGGAATAATGGCACAATTGTAAATGTTTGGCCAAACATAGTCATATAAGTATTTATATATTTGAGTTACACTATTGTATGTGTACTTTCCAAGTTAGCTTTATTAAGCTATTGTTGAAAGACAGAAATGGTGGTGAGGAGGGGAAATGATGAAAGGGCAAGTAAACCATTAGTATTTTCCCACGATGTGGCAAGAGATTTTTCAATCCTGGACAAAGGTGCAGTTATTTTCCCCAAATTGTGGCTGCTTTTCAGGGCACAAGTAAAGCACACATGTGGATGGACAGCGTAACGTTTCTTCAGAGGGTGGATGCAACCCCTTTTTTTGAGGTTGGAATGTTTGCACAAGTATTTGGCTACCAGGAGTTTGATCAGGTTGTCATGTTCCCAGTGCAGTCGCTTACTCATAAGACCACATTCACTTCTTTCGTATTGGGATTTAGTTTTCATGGGTATAGTTCATGGCAGATTACTGAGTTTAAAAGGTGAGCACCTTTTATACTTTGCCAGCATATTTATTGGAATATTTCCTCTCTCATGTTATTTTTCGGGTGCTCATACATACAAGTTCAATGCTATTTTGTTTTGCAAACTTTCGTCTAAGGTGTAGATCTATTGAACTACATTTGTATATTTCATTTTAAGAGATCTGTTCACTGTGCACATATTCATGGGTGCCAGCTTTTGATTTTCCCCATGGGGCAAAAGTACCTGGGCATATGTTATTCTTGCATCTGGTCATTTTTTCCCTTTTGTGTGCTGCTTAAATGTGGTTCGTTGGGGTTGTCTGATGTATCACAACAGTCAACAAGAGACCGGACATAAATCAAGGGGCTTGTAGCATGCTGCTTAACAAAAGTGTGTGTTCCTCAGCAAATAATGTAATCACACAGTGCATTAACTAAAAACATTGTGAGTTCTCAAAGCCTGCAATCTTTTATGAATAACAATACCACTGTCAAAACAGGAGAAAATCAGTTTGTGATTAACAAACGCCTTTGAGCGATGGGTTGCAAGTGTTTTAAAATATATAGTAGCCGTCCCCACCAGCCATGGTCAAAGGCCATGGCTAGTAGTTTGGTAGTATTCTGCCCTGCTCACCAGCGCCAATGCTAGTGGGCTTGTAGCATTTTAAAATAGACAGTGGGCACAGCCAAAGGCCGTGGCCACTGACCATGGCCGAAGACCATGCTAGCGGTCTGTAAGCATTCTAAAAATCTATGGAATAACAAAAACTTTGAAATTCAAGGAGTACACTTTAGTTACAGGGATGTTAAGGTGAGAACTTAACACATCAAAACCCCTGAAATTCTGCTAAAGCCACCTTAACTTCTCGCCCCTGTTGCGCAGCCTATGATTACAATGATGACATCACAGATCACATTGTGATGTATATACTATACATGTATGTGTACGTAAACAAGCTGTACATTTTACATAGAAGCTGTACATTAATTCTAAGAATGCGTAATGCGCAAACTGTACATGTCTGTGTACATTTTTTTTAGAAGCAGTATATTTATTTTGAGTGTACGCAATGTATATACACTACATGTCCATGTACATTTTGTATTAAAACATTATATTCATTTTGAGTGTTCATAGTGTACATATTCTACATGTCTGTGTGAGCGGTTAGCCATACCTTATGTTTGTGTCCCTTCTCTACGTCCCCTTCAATTGTTGTTACTGTTGTTCTGTGAACTGTGTCACATTAGGCTCTCTCCCTCTCTCGAGGTCCCCATTTATCTGTTGTACTGTGAACTGTGCCCTATTAGGCTCTCTCCCTCACTCTAGGTTCACATCCACTGTGGTTACTGTTGTATTGTGAACTGTGTCCCATTAGGCTCTCTCCCACTCTCTAGGTCTTCACTCCGCTAGGGGTACTGTTGTACTGTTGTGTGTCACCTGTCTGCTCCTGCTGTGTGTTCTCTACTGTGTGACCCATTCAGTGAACCCTTCGTGTGCGGCGCTGGTCTGTGCATCTCTCCTTCTCTCTTTCAATCCCTCCTCCTCCTCCTTTCCTCCTCGCATCCTCTATGGTACTTTCTGTTTCTCCTATCTTCTCCAACTGCTACTCTATCTCCTATCCTATCCCTCTCACTAAGCCTGGAAAGAGGAGGTTCAGGAGGGACATTCTGGTCTCCAACCCAGGCCTCCCTATCACTGATACCTACACCAGTGCTTCCTTCAGAGATACTCTCACCGACATCCTCTTTGTCGTTCCCTCACTGGACCTACGGACACCCCATTTGGTCTTGGCTCTCTCTCTCCTATCTTTTCCGCTCCCATTAATGGTGGCACTTGGTGGGAGGTCCACTCTCCCAAGACCATAATTAATGTCTATCTGAATGGCACCATCTTGGTCCAAGGCTCTCAGCTAAATCTACTCCTTTTCAATATAGACATCTCCCACATCTTATCAATTTCCTTCCCTCTCCTGCTACTCCTACCAGCAACTCTTGGTCTCTTCTGCCATCTCCTTCCTCCACCACCTCTCTGGTGCCTTCCTCCTCCTCTCTGGCTACTAAGCCACCTCCTGCTACTACCTCTGCCCACTCTTGGGCCCCTTTAGCACTTCCGCTGGGTGTACCTCAAGCCTGTACCCCACCTCGGAAGTCTTTAAAATGTGGCAACCTGCTCGACATCGCTACTCTCAACTCTCACTCTGCTGTCAAACACTCCTCTGACATCTGACACCTCATTGAAGAACGTGACCTGGATTTCCTCTCCGAACCCAGAACCAACTGACCTAGAGGTGCAGTGGGTCCCTGGTTCTATCATTCCTATGCAGGCTTACTCCTTCTTTCAATGCCTGATCTTCAGGCTCTCTATCTCTCCTGGCCTCTCTCTGATTGTGGCCACCATCTACAGGCCACCTGGCCAGGTTGATCTCTTCCTTTCTGAGTTGGCTGACCTATCCTCTTCTCTCCTTGCCACTACCTCTCAACTTCTCCTCTGAGACCTTAACATCCACCCGGATGTTTCTAATCCTTCCTCTGGGCTCTTCCGGAACCTCTGTGACACTCTCTCTCTTTCCATTCTACCATCTCGTCCAACACACTCTGCTGGATACACCTTGGATCTTCCCATCTCATCAGACATCCCCTCTCTAACCCTCTCACCACTCCTCTCTATTGGACTGACCACTTTCTACTCTCCTCTCACCTGCAACTCTCAGTTCCTCAGGCTAGGCCCCCCCCAGCACTGCCATCTACCTTCTCAGGCATTCAGCCCATGAAGCGTGTGTCAGTGGATGCCTTTGCCGCTACTTTCTCTGCTTCCCTGACACCTGCAGCTGATACACTCTGGCACAGTCCTCTCTAACATACGTCTTTCTTTCTCCAACACTCTAGACGTCCTTGCCCCTGTCATCAGAATCTGTCTGAAGCCTACTCCCAAGTGCAACTCTTGGTATGACTCTGACCTCGCTGCCTGAAACGCAAGTGCAGGGTGGCTGAGAGGAAGTGGCAGGCTTCGGGTGCATCCTCTGAAAAACTGGCCTGCCACCTGCTCAAAAGGCAATACAGACTCTCTTTCCTGTCCAAGAAGAGTGTCCACCTCAAAGCCTGTGTCTCTGCAGCCTCTAACAACACGGCCACACTCTTTAAAATCTGCAATGAGCTGGCCAATTCTTCTGCAGTCTCCACCAAGCCTGTTCCCTCCCAGGCCCTCTGCATGGCTCCAGCTTCTCACTTCACCAATAAAACTCAGGACATCCTGTCCTCAATCTCCTCCTCCTCTCTCTCTACCTCTCTTGGCTGCCCTCTGGCCACCACTACCTCTCCTCATCCTTTCTCTTCTTTCTCTCTGACTACACCTGAAGATATTTCTAGACAAGTCTGATCTATGAAAGTGAAAGTGTCATCCAAACAGGTGCTCCCCTGCTCCTCCAGAACAATCAACGACCACATTGAAACCTTTGCTCCAGCCATGGCTAATTTCTGCAATCACTCTTTTGCCACTGGATCTTTCCCCTCTATCCACAAGCACACCCTTGTACAGCCCCTTATTAAAAAGCCTTCTGCCAATCCAACCTTGCCGGCAAACTATCACCTGATATCTATCACTCCTTTTATGGGCAAACTCCTGGAAAAGCTGGTCATCTCCCAGCTTACTCTCCACACTGAATCTGTTGGCTGTCTCCACTACCATCAGTCTGACTTCAGAGCAGCCAAATGCATGGAAACTGCTCTCCTGAATATCTGTGAAGGTCTGCTCACTAATCCTGATTGCAGCCTTCCTAATGTCCTCATATTCCATGACCTTTCCTCTGCTTTTGAAATGGCTAATCACGCCATCCTGATCAATCGACTCAGTGAGAACATGGACATCAGGCCCTGGATTGGTTGACCTCCTTCCACTTGGACTGACCCTCCCAGGTTGAACTTTGGTCCTTTCTCTCTGCCACTGTTTTCTCAACATGTGGTGTTCCCCAGGGATCTAACCTCTCATGCTGGCTCTTCAAGGTCTACTTGGCTCCTTTGGCCCACCTGATCTCTACCTTCTCCTGTAACTTTCAGTTGTAAATTGATGATACTCAGCTCGCTTTCAGGCTCCCCTCAGCCTCCTCTCCTCTCTTGCTCATTCTGACTGTCTATCCACAATTAAGGATTGGTGTGCCTCTAACAATCTTTTCCTTAATGCCAGTAAGATGGAGATCCTTCTCATTGGGACCCCTGCTCCTGCTTTCCCTCTCTCACTCTGGCCACCCTCCTTGGGCCCTCTTCCTTCACCTTCGTGTGAGGCAAAAAACCTTTGGTGTCATCTTCGACTCCACACTCTCATTCCCTCCTCATATCATGGACCTTGCCCAGAAGGCTCACTTCCAGCTGCACCTCCTCAGAGGTATTTTCCCTTTTCTCACATTCCCCCAGAAGCTCAATGTCTCCAGAACCCTGGTTCTCTCCAGGCTGGACTACTGCAACAGCCTCTTTCTTAATCTGCCTTCCTCTACGCTCCGCCCTCTGCAACTAATCCAGAACAGGACTGCAAGACTTGTCCTTGGCCTCAAGCCCAGGGACCGTATCTCTCCAGCTCTGAAATCTCTCCACTGGCTCCCGGTGGCTGCAAGGATCAAGTTCAAGACCCTCTACATCGTCCACAAGGCTTTCTGGGCTGGGGCACGCACTACATCCAACTCTCTCTTCCTAAATACCTTCCTTCTCGAGCCCTTTGCTCAACTACCTCAAACTCTCTGAAGGTCAGAAGCTTCTCCAGGCAGAGAGTGGGGGGGTAGATCTCTTTCATCTGCAGGAGCCTCCCTCTGGAATGACTTCCCTGCCCTCTCAAACTTGAGCCAGACCACTTGAAGTTCCGGAAGGAGCTGTCGATCTTCCATTTCTCCTCCCCTTTCTCTCTTTCTCTCTCTCTCTAGCTCTTTTTCTCTCTACCATGCTGAACATACCTGTCTGCTGTGCAGACTGTTTGCTTGGCTATCCTCAAAGTCTCACTGGGTACCAGGCTCCTCCATGATCCGTCTCCACTGCACTGCCTCCAAGCTGTAACTTTAACCCTCCAGTCTCCTGCCTCCTTGCACTTACCCAGAGCATCGCTGCCTTGGCTGCACTTACTCAGAGCAATGCTGCCCTAATTGCATGTCCCCTTCCCTCTCCTTGGAACTTCTGCCTTTCCTTGCCAATGCACTGTGGGTTATCGCACTTGCACGATCAAAATGACACAAGCCCGTGTAAGATTGTTTGTCTTGTCCTTCTTCTGTCTTCCCTCGCTTGTATTGTCGTGCCTAGAAACACTTGTGTATAGGTACGTTTTAAATGACACATCATATCATATCATATAATTTAGTGTAGAAAGAGTGTTTTTATGCTAAGCGCGTGTAACATACACTCTCTACATGGCGGTGTACATGGTGGATAGAAGCTGTAAATTCATTCTGAGCATCCTTAATGCACATACTGTAAATTCATTCTGAGCATCCTTAATGCACATACTCTTGCTGTCCATGTACATTTTGAATAGAAGCTGTACATTAATTTTGAGGGTGTGTAGAGTACATACACTATGTGACCCTTTTGTATAGAAGCGGTACATGCATTCTTAGTGTGCTTAATATACATACTATGAGCGTACATACTGTAAAAGTACACAGTCATGATCCTGAAAAATGCCAGTGCACTGCAAGAAATATGCACATCTCACCTTACCACTTGTGTGCCTGCACCAGCTGCTGGACTGTGCAATCCATTGATGTCCCCCTCTGTCGGCCTGAAAACAACTGAATCATGATGCTGTGTACTCTACACGGACACAGCAGCAATTTCACCTTCAATTGCAGCAACCATATACACAGATACATCATCTGACTGTGCTCCATTAACCGCTCCTAGAAGTCTGGTGATCAGAGGCAAAGCAAGGCCTAGTCGCAATCCTATGAAACCTCTGGATTGTTTTAAAAGTTTTCTTTTAGCTTTTAGGGAGGCCCGCTTGTTACCCAGTTTCTTGAGGATGAGCTTCTTCTTTTTTAAGGCTCCTAACTGGCGGTTGGATAGGGGAACTTTCCCCTTGATGGTGTTGAAGGCAATCTCGGCTATAGCCAATACTAAATCATCAGAAGCTGAGCACAGAATGGGCTTGTGTTGCTGTGGTGGTGCCGTTACTAGCATTTTAAGGAAAGCGTAGTTCCTACGTATATGTGCCATCATGGTGGTAGGTAGCAGGGGTTAATATGAGGTCAGCTTTTCTCCTCATCAGGTTTTTCTAGAGGCCTTTTGAATGTAAACAGCCGGTAAATCAGGATATAAAAGACCAGAGGGCAGTCTGTAGTCCTCTAAGGTGTTTGTTTTTAAATCCACCAATAAGTAACCATAAGGTTTCCGGGTAGCGTCTTCAAAGGCCTCCATGAAAAACTGGCTGTTACCCGGATACATCTGTCTCACTAGAACAGAGAGTTGTTGTTTATCTTGGGGGTTCTTAAACAGAATGATATATCTGGCATTTAGTGTTATTGAACGGTTGCCCTTGCCCTTGTAGAATACATTCTGAACAATGTAGCAAATACTAAGGTTACCAGATGCGAATATTGCTTGAATGCTTTTTCCAGTTTAGAGCTATGCCCGCCCTTCATCATAAGATCATCTACGATAATCATATTAACAAGGTTTGGTGGTAGCAAAAGGTCATCATTCAGAGAATCTGGTAAGCCCTCCACAAACTTCAAGTGTAGTATTTTAGTGGACAGTTCATTATACAAGGGTTGCCAGCAAGGATAAAACCAAACAACATTATCAGGCGTGGGTGTCATTTCTGTGGGGTCATTTTCTAGGAGCTGTTTAATAGAATAACTTTTACCGCCGCTGGAAAGCCCCAGTAACATGCATGAAAAAGGTTGTTTAAACTGTGTGTCCATATTACGTAATGCTTCCTTTTCAGTAACCGCAGGGTAGCTGGATGGTCTGAGCACCCATAACCATGAAGAACCTGATATTCAAAAATCAGCCACCCTGCAGTTAGATTCTGAAATGCAAGAGGTGCTGAGGCGTCATGATTTATCGGACTACGAGAAGGTTACCCTCTATTCGTCTATTCTTCAAAAATATTTAACACACTTTAGACAAACTGAAAATGAAAAGAATAAACTAACATTGTATATGCCTCCAGAAGAGCCCACACGTCTCGATAGCACAACCCTATGGCCACCTGTTTCAGACCCCCTGGTGGCAGAAATATTGACTGAACACCATTAATCCCTGCTATCATAGAAATGCTGAACTATTGTTCAACAACATGACCAGTGACAAGGGGATGGTACCGTGGAATGAAAAGGGAGAGTTTGTATATAAATGGGTGTCTGTCAAAGGTTCAAACATTGATGATTTAGTTTGCAGCATTAGCAATCCTCAGGCCTTGGGAAGACACAGAAAACCTAGAGGATGGCATCTATTCATGCAACCCGCTGCCAATCTAAATATCCTACTACTTTAGTGGGAAATATGGGTCATCGGAAACTGCTTGAGACATTGAAAGACTCTGGTGTTAAAACCCCATTGTTACGCTCACCTGGCTCCCACAGAGGCGTCGGTCTGAACTGGACAGCTGCGGTCTCCACCAATGTGACGCATAGGGTCAAGATGATGTACTGGACTGGCCCACCAAGCTTCGTTTGCTTGGCCCGTAGGAATATTCTTCTGCAAATGGAGAAAGGGAATTAACCACCCATGGAGTTGAGTGTAAATCCCACCACCCCCGCTGTTCTCCCCACCTTTGATGTCCCCTCTTATAGACTCACCTGATGGTTTGAAAAGATGAGCTCTCCATCCTGCATTGCTTCACTGGCTTGAAGGAATTGGTGAGTTCCAGAACAATATTGACTCCGAAAAGTATGTAGTTCGTAAGAGTTCAAATGCCTGACTTTCACTCTTGTCCATTTCCTTGCAGATTGCAGCTTGACCCTAGTGAAGAGTTCCTCGTGGCAACCGGTAATATTCTGGTAAGGATTTGTATTTCCAACAGAGTTCGATAAATAATGTCAATATGTAACCTGTTGCTTTCTCCCTTTTTCAGGCACTGAGAGAAAGTATGAAGTCTCGGGGAATAATTCCTCCGGCGGTGAAATCAGGTAAGTCTAATGTGGTGAGGAGGGTTCCCTTTGATAGTCCCTTTGTTTCACCTTGCTGTCCTTTTGTTTCCCCTTAGGGGCCAGGGTTTGGCAAAGATGCAGTGGAAGTTGCGCCGACCCGTGAAGAGGAATAGTACCCCCGGTGGTAAAATCAGGTAAGTCTATGGGGGGGTTACTAATATTCCTCTGTGTATTCCCTTGGCTCACCTTGCTGTTCTTGTTTACTCCTTAGGTGCCGGAATGCGGAGGGAACATGCAGGAGGATGCGGTGGAATGTGAAGATGCTGCGAAGGCCGGTGAGTTCAGCGCGGCATTGCAGCAGGCGTGGAGACGCGCATAAAATAACTTCTTTCTTCCAGCTCGAAGGCGCGATGGATCGGGAATTCAGGTAAGGATCAAAGGTATTGCTCTTGTTCTAACCTTTTCTCCTTCTTTCTCCCTTTTTCTAGGTGCTCCAAACTCGAGGCAGGCGTGGCAGAAGACTGGATACAGACCTGCAGGCACGGTGAGCGTTACACTGCTGGATGCAGAATAACACGAAGTGTGTGCTGCTCTTCGGGCATGGTTTAAATAGCCTCCAAAGTAGTCCCAGGTAAGTATTCCTCCCCAGCCCCGCCCGAGTAAAAAAATAGTCCCTAGGTAAAATAGTCCCTTCCAAGCCTCATTTGGCTTGGAGCTCTTGCAGCATGGTCTGCATCATGTAAGCTTGCAGCATGGTCTGCATCAGGTAAGTTCTACTCTATGAGCCTTGCGCCTATGGCGCCAGGACTGACTCTCCATATGAGCCTGGCGCCATAGGCACCAGGACCGCACCCAAACAGCCCCTAGCAGGGGTTTTTGGGCTTGCCCAAAATAACTTGATGCCTGCTTCCGGGGTTGCTGGACCTGGTCTGGGTCCCCAGGGATAGGCATCATGACAGCACTCCCCCCCAAAGCCCCTCCTAAAGTCGTTCTTCCCTGTGGTTTTGGTTTGTCTGGGAAATTTCGGTGGAATCTTTTCACCAATCGAGGTGCATGCACATGGCCACTAGGTTCCCAAGACCTTTCCTGTGGTCCGTAACCTTTCCAGTCGATTAAATAAAAAAGTTTTGACTTCACCATCTTGTTTTTAACCTCAAATTCGGGTTCCCCGTCTATAAGGACGGGGTCTGGTGGCTTGGTTAGTCTTGTCCCTTGGTTGCACTGGCTTCAAAAGTGACACATGAAAGACGGGGTGAATTTGCATATTAGCAGGTAAGTCCAACTTGACGGCCACCGGGTTGATAATGGCCTTGATAGAGTAAGGTCCCAAATATCTAGGGTTAAAGGTCCGCGTTCCCTTGAGAGGTATTTGTTTTGGGGCCAACCATACTTGATCCCCTATCTGGTACTGTGGAGTATCACTTCTATGCCAATCAGCATCTTTCTTATATTTCTCCTTCGCTTGTTTTAAATGTGCAGTTGCCTCCTTAAAGGCTTGTGTAATCGTAGTGTGTAGATGGTCCACTGCGGGCATTTCTAAGTGTTGGGGTGAGTCAAGGTCTGAGGTTCGAGGATGGTGCCCATATAGGGTATAAAAGGGGCTTTGTCCAGTTCCAGAATGTACTGAATTTTTGTATGCATATTCTGTGATCCAAAGAATGTCCTTCCAATTACTCTCAGTTTGATGTAACATACAACGCAGGTATTGTTCAAGAGTCTGGTTGGTCCTCTCCATTTGACCATTGGTCTGGGGGTGGTGACTGGTCGATAATCTCACGTCGATTTGCGCCAATTGACAACATTTCTTCCAAAAATGTGAAATGATTTGACTGCCCCGGTCAGAGACCAACACAGACGGAAACCCATGTATGCGAACAATGTTTTCGAGGAACTCTTTGGCCAGGATTGAGGCTGAAGGTAATCCTTTTAAAGGAATAAAGTGAGCCATCTTGGAAAAAAGATCCACAATAACTAGAATGTTGTTAAATCCATTACAAGGAGGTAGATCAGTAATAAAGTCTATTGATAAGGTGTGCCATGGTGCAGGCAGAATGTCTAAAGGTTGTAAGAGTCCAGCTGGTTTTTTCTTTTGACTTTTGTTTTGGGCGCAAATGCCACAAGACATCGCAAATGATTTAATATCCTTTCGCCAGGTGGGCCACCAGAATTGTATTTTAATTTTAGCTTCAGTTTTTGCAATACCTGGGTGCCCCTCCATTGGGGTATCATGATAACAGGAAATTACTAGCTTTTGTAGTTACTTGTGTGGCAGAAATAGCCGCCCTTGGTAATAAGGCAGATCATTAGTGACAGAGTAGTCCGGGCCTTTCTTTACCCAGTCCTGCAGGGCTGTAGGATCAAAGAGTTGCTGGATCTTTACCTGAATGTCCTCTAGTGTCTGTAGAGTAGTCATGCCAAGAATCCTTTGTTCGGAAATTATAGGTACTGGTTCTGAGTTCACTTCTGCCTCTCCCATCCCTATTCGGGCTAAGGCGTCTGCTTTACCATTCTTACAACCTAGTCGATAGGTTATCACGAAATCGAACTCGGCAAAGAACAATGCCCATCGGAGTTGACGTGACGATTGGGCCTTGGCTGTTTTTAAATACTGTAAGTTCCGGTGATCGGTGATCACAGTAATGGTATGCCTGGCACCGAGAAGATAGTGCCGCCAAGCCTTGAAGGCTGATTTAATGGCTAATAACTCCTTGTCAGTAACTGCCTAGTTGAACTCGGGTGCCGAGAACTTTCTGGACCAAAATGCTACTGGGAGAAGCTGGCCAGTTTCAGGGTCCTTTTGAGACAGGACAGCTCCCATGGCTAGACTGCATGCATTAGTTTCCACTATGTATGGAAGGTCAGGGCGCGGGTGCTTTAATACAGGTGCAGACGTGAATTTCACTTTCAGCTCTTGGAAGGCATTTTTAGCTTCTTCAGTCCACATAAAGCGTTTATTTTTTCGCAAGAGTGCTGTGATGGGATGTACGACATGTGAAAAATCTGGGATGAATCTGCGGTAGAAATTGGCAAAGCTGAGCATGCTTTGTACTCCTTTAACTGAACTTGGTGATGGCCACTTAGGGATTGCGTCCACTTTTCGTGAGTCCATTCGGACTCCCTTTGGGGTCAGGATAAACCCAAGGAATTCAACTTCTGTGGCATGAAAAACGCATTTTTCTAGTTTTGCATATAGTTTGTGCTGGCGCAATTTCTCAAGGACTGCTCGGACGTGCTTCACATGGTCAGATTCTGAAGAGGAGTATACTAGAATATCATCGATATATACAACAATACAAACGTCAATGAGTTCACGAAGGACATCGTTCATGAAGTATTGGAAGGCTGCTGGTGCATTGCACAACCCGAAAGGCATCACCTGGTATTCGAATAACCCATACTTAGTGCGAAAAGCAGTCTTCCATTCGTCGCCCTCTTTTACACGTACCAGATGGTATGCCCCCCGGAGATCTAATTTAGTGTATATACAAGCGTCCTTCACTTGGTCTAGTAGTTCAGGGATCAGAGGCAATGGGTATCGGTTCTTAACAGTTATCTGGTTCAATGCGCGGTAGTCTATGCACGTTCTGAGGTCACCTTCATTTTTGGGCGCGAAGAACAAAGCTGAAGATGCAGGGGACTTGGATGGACGGATAAAGCCATTGGCAAGGTACTGGTCTAAGTATTGTCGTAGTTGAAGGTTCTCAGGTTCCGTAAGGGCATAAATCCTGCTACAAGGGGGTTGTGCACCGGGTATGAGATCGATTTGACAATCGTACGATCTGTGAGGAGGTAAGGTGTTTGCCTGTTCTTTTTGGAAGACATCCTGGAATTCTTGGTATTCTGGAGGTAGTTGCATGACTGCTGTGGTTACTGTGGCCAGGCCTGCGCTCTGATTTTTCTTTGGGTAACAGGTTTGTGCACAATCCGGGAAGGTTATTTTCTTCTCTCGCCAATCAATACAAGGATTATGTGTTTCCAACCAAGGTATCCCCAGTATTATTTGGAACTGTGGGGCTTTGATTAGATCAAACACAATAGTCTCTCGATGCCCATCCTGACCTAATAGTGTCATCTCTGCGGTGGAATGAGTTACAGGCTCAGAGGCAATTTCAGTTCCATCGACTGTGGTGATGACATCTGAGGTAGTTTTTCGGCAGAGAGGTAGATTCATCCTGGAAGCCAATTCATAGTCCACATAGTTTCCTATGGCCCCACTATCAATGTATGCCCTTACTGCGTGCATACGCGATGGCTGCCTTGGATCTACGAGGACCATTGGTATGATGAAATGCGAGGTATGAGTATCCTTCTTCAAGCTCGGCAAGCGGACCTCTACGCTTGTCAGGCTTGGTCGTTTCCCGAGTCTGACTCCATATAGCTTTTATCAGCAGCTCCTACCACATTCTTGGGTGGTTTTACAGGGCAATCCCGTAGAAAATGCCCAGAAGTTCCACAATATAGGCACAATTGCATTTGACATCTTCTTTCTCTTTCCTTCTGGGTTAAGGGTCCTGAAGTATCTGCTCCTTTGGGGTTAGCGTGGGCTTTGACCAACACCCGATTCTCAAACTTGGCTCGATCAGCCTTTCTGTTCTGAAGTCTGTGATCTAACTGGACCACTAAGTCAATATATTCAGCGCAGTCTTGAGGTGGGTTCACGACTCGAGCCAAGACATCCTTGAGTTCTCCTCGAAGCCCTCGATGAAATAACGTGATTCGTTTTACCTCCGGCCATCCAGTTTCCACTATCAACCTATTAAAGGTCATGATGTAGGATAGAAGGTCCTGGTTACCCTGTCGTAGGGACAAAAGTTCGTTATCCAGGGCCTGTCCTTGGGAGTGCCGGGCACATAGTCTTTCCATGCTCGTTTGAAAGCCCTGAAAATCCCGAAGAATTGGGTCATCCTGAGTAACTAGTGGAATTGACCAATCAGCTGCACTGCCGCTGAGATATGACAATACAAAGGCTACCTTGGCTTGATCGTTTGGGAAGGCTCCAGGTCTGCATAAAAAGTGCAAGCGGCATTGGTTCATAAACACGGCAAACCTTTGGGATCTCCGGCAAAGCGTTCGGGTGGAGCTAATGGAATATTTCCTGGTAGGTTTATTTGCACAGGGTTACCTGATAACACAGGAGCTGGATTTCCCCCGGAACCAGGTAGGGGTGCTTGTCCAGCCTGGCTTTGCAATAGTTGCCTTGCAAGGTCATCAGTTCGCTCCTTTGACAAAATCAGTTCTCTCCTAAGAGCATTGGTTTCTTGACGGGCGGAATGCACTTCAGCCCTCAATTCCCCTAGTAATTGGGCCAATTGGTCAGTCTCTGAGGTATCCATAATGCCCGGGTGGGAATTTGTGGGTAGGCTTTGTGTTCTGTTACGCTCACCTGGCTCCCACAGAGGCGTCGATCTGAACTCGACAGCTGCGGTCTCCACCAATGTGATGCGTAGAGCCGAGATGATGGACTGAACTGGCCCAACTGGTCTGAGCACCCATAACCATGAAGAACCTGATATTCAAAAATCAGCCACCCTGCAGTTAGATTCTGAAATGCAAGAGGTGCTGAGGCGTCATGATTTATCGGACTACGAGAAGGTTACCCTCTATTCGTCTATTCTTCAAAAATATTTAACACACTTTAGACAAACTGAAAATGAAAAGAATAAACTAACATTGTATATGCCTCCAGAAGAGCCCACACGTCTCGATAGCACAACCCTATGGCCACCTGTTTCAGACCCCCTGGTGGCAGAAATATTGACTGAACACCATTAATCCCTGCTATCATAGAAATGCTGAACTATTGTTCAACAACATGACCAGTGACAAGGGGATGGTACCGTGGAATGAAAAGGGAGAGTTTGTATATAAATGGGTGTCTGTCAAAGGTTCAAACATTGATGATTTAGTTTGCAGCATTAGCAATCCTCAGGCCTTGGGAAGACACAGAAAACCTAGAGGATGGCATCTATTCATGCAACCCGCTGCCAATCTAAATATCCTACTACTTTAGTGGGAAATATGGGTCATCGGAAACTGCTTGAGACATTGAAAGACTCTGGTGTTAAAACCCCATTGTTACGCTCACCTGGCTCCCACAGAGGCGTCGGTCTGAACTGGACAGCTGCGGTCTCCACCAATGTGACGCATAGGGTCAAGATGATGTACTGGACTGGCCCACCAAGCTTCGTTTGCTTGGCCCATAGGAATATTCTTCTGCAAATGGAGAAAGGCAATTAACCACCCATGGAGTTGAGTGTAAATCCCCCCACCCCCGCTGTTCTCCCCACGGATCACCTTTGATGACCCCTTTTATAGTCTCACCTGATGGTTTGAAAAGATGAGCTCTCCATCCTGAATTGAGCGCAGGGGCGCGTTGATAACCAGTTGCTTCACTGGCTTGAAGGAATTGGTGAGTTCCAGAACAATATTGACTCCAAAAAGTATGTAGTTCGTAAGAGTTCAAATGCCTGACTTTCACTCTTTTCCGTTTCCATGCAGATTGCAGCTTGACCCTAGTGAAGAGTTCCTCGTGGCAACCGGTAGTATTCTGGTAAGGATTTGTATTTCCAACAGAGTTCGATAAATAATGTCAATATGTAACCTGTTGCTTTCTCCCTTATTCAGGCACTGAGAGAAAGTATGAAGTCTCGGGGAATAATACCGCCGGCGGTAAAATCAGGTAAGTCTAATGTGGTGAGGAGGGTTCCCCTTGATAGTCCCTTTGTTTCAACTTGCTGTCCTTTTGTTTCCCCTTAGGGGCCGGGGTTCGGCGAAGATGCAGTGGAAGCTGCGCCGACCCGTGAAGAGGAATAGTACCCCCGGTGGTAAAATCAGGTAAGTCTATGGGGGGGTTACTAATATTCCTCTGTGTATTCCTTTGGCTAACCTTGCTGTTCTTGTCTACTCCTTAGGTGCCCGAATGCGGAGGGAACATGCAGGAGGATGCGGTGGAATGTGAAGATGCTGCGAAGGCCGGTGAGTTCAGAGCGGCACTGCAGCAGGTGAGGAGACGCGCATAAAATAACTTCTTACTTCCAGCTCGAAGGCGCGATGGATCGGGAATTCAGGTAAGGATCAAAGGTATTGCTCTTGTTCTAACCTTTTCTCCTTCTTTCTCCCTTTTTCTAGGTGCTCCAAACTCGAGGCAGGCGTGGCAGAAGACTGGATACAGACTTGCAGGCACGATGAGCGTTACACTGCTGGATGCAGAATAACACGAAGCTTGTGCTGCTCTTCGGGCATGGTCTAAATAGCCTCCAAAGTAGTCCCAGGTAAGTATTCCTCCCCAGCCCCGCCCGAGTAAAAAAATAGTCCCTAGGTAAAATAGTCCCTTCCAAGCCTCATTTGGCTTGGAGCTCTTGCAGCATGGTCTGCATCAGGTAAGCTTGCAGCATGGTCTGCATCAGGTAAGTTCTACTCTATGAGCCTGGCGCCTATGGCACCAGGACTGACACTCCATATGAGCCTGGCGCCATAGGCACCAGGACCACACCCAAACAGCCCCTAGCAGGGGTTTTTGAGCTTGCCCAAAATAACTTGATGCCTGCTTCCGGGGTTGCTGGACCTGGTCTGGGTCCCCAGGGGTAGGCATCATGACACCCATCAGTAGTTCTGTTGATTCCCTAGAAATTTCCTCAAAGAAAAGAAAAAAAGAATAAGAAACCCAAAGGCTCGGCCTGGTTTAGTGTGTAACTGTGTGTGTTTTTTAATTTTAAGAATCTGGCTGAACAGTTGTAATATGTATACATGTATATTTGTTTATGTAAATGTTTTTATAAGTATACCCTGCCAGGATGATTAAACAGATGCTCTGCTTGTAACAAAATATGTGTTTATGTAAATGCTTTTATATGTATACCCCTTCAAGCTGTATAAACAAAAGCTCTTTTTGTAATAAAATACACTGATTATTTATACCAAGCAAACGTGTTGCATCTAATTATTTCAAGCATGTATACCACAGCATTTTGTTTTTTAAAATATTAATGATACATTACACAAGTAAGAAGGAGACCGTTGTTTAAAAGTACAATATGTTTTTTATTTTGACATGTACACATATCTACTGTTTAGTAACAAGCACATATTTCTGTCTAAAGCTAAATACATTTACAGGGGGCTGCCGATATTTGCTCTTGTTCACAAAATCAGCCAACATCCGATCATTTTGTCTGAGATCAAGAGAATATGTCTGCATAACGCCCCGCAATGTCTGTTTTTCAGACATTTTATATACAAAGTAACAAGCGTGTGGCCCGCATGTCACAGTTTCAGAATACTGCACCCAAGCTCTATTATAATGAAATATGGGTGCTGTATGTTTAACATAGTCCAATGGAGCTCTGCCGTATATAGGGTGGCTTGGAAAGTACGCCAGACTATCAAAAACCTTTATTGCACCATTGTCTATAAACATACCTATCCAATGTGTGCCTTCTTGATGCTGGGGGTCTGTGTTCACCACAAGGCTGACGGGCCGCTCACAAGGTATATCGCTTGGAATGTTATCACACAAATACACGCCCAGAATGTTTTCATAGCATGTTTGTCTTTACGCAGGAAACGCATGATCTGATAGGTATCCATTACATATCATACAACACCTGATGTTGATTGTTGAGTTCTATGACTGAGTCAAATAGAGCCATAATAATAAGATTCACAGTGTTTGGTACATTTTCAGCATGTGACCTCTGTCCGGCTCATAGAATCAGAGCTCGCCCTCGAGTACTTTAAGACGAGATAGCTGCACCTTGAGGTGGATGGGGTGAGGGATTCTCTTACTCCAACGCCAATCAATAAGGACAATTCAATGGTTTGTCAAAGGGGAGTCCGTTTAACGACAAGTACAAAAAACGGGGAAACATGGAGATGACCAATGATGCAATGGCCCGTCTCGATTCAACTCCCAACAATCTTCATTCAAACAGCAATAGTTATAGTCAAAATGCATCATCATTGACGTGTAACTGTCATGATGCCTACCCCCGGGCATCCAGATCAAGCTCATCAGCCCTGGGAGCAGGCATCCAGATATTTAATAAAACCCCAGCAGCCCCGGCTGGGGGCTGTTAGGCGGAAACCTGTGCAGTTCCCTCTGGGACCACTGCAAAAGATTTAGGACTACGGGTGTTTGGCAGTAAACCCACTTGGTAGCAGTCTGTACCACACAGATTCACTTGGTAGCTGTGGCTGAGCAGTCAGACTTCCCTCAAGAAGAGTTAGGCAGTATGTGGAATATACAATATAGGGCAATCTACACAGTAGAACACGCAAACACGGAACAAGGCTTCGGTGTAAAGATATAAAGGTATTTATTTATAACAACACATTTATGGAAAACACTCTGGCACTAATACGGCAAACAACTCCAATCAAAATTACTATACGAAGAAAAAGATCAATCCCCCTAACAGTAGTTTGGCAAGTCTAGGTTCACTGGCATCACTTATTTGCAGACAGAGGTGTATGCTTTAACCTAGATGGCATTCTAGTATTCGGTAGGACGGGAGAGAAAACTAAGGCAGGTTATGAAGTCAACTCGGTATCAATACTTTTCGGACAAATGCAAGGCAAGTAAGGCAGGGTCTACTGTAGATCACAAAGTTCAGAGGCCAGGCCCACTCGGAGAGAGGCAAGGCGATATGTCCCCAAAAGTGTCTCAGTGGAAATGCGCTTCGAGTCTTTATCGCAAAATTGTTATGGAATGATTGGACCAGTTCAGAACAACACGTTAAAGAAAGCTTGGAGGCGACCCAATGGAAAGGCGAGGATTAAGACACCTCACTCGATCCAGCAGAAAGGGAAGCCAGGCGGGCACAGTACCTTGTTTGTGGAGAGACCGATCCGGCGGGGGCAGTTGTTCCTGGTGGTGGATGCACGTCGGGTCTTTGCCAAGAGTAGAGATGATATCGTCGTCGAAGAAAAGTGAAGTCCGGTGCACCACCAGGGAAGAGACCAGCCGCGGAGTGCTCCGTCACAAGGCACCACCCTTTGGTTGCGGTACAGGGGTAGTGGCTATCCGGTTGCCGAGGTGCTCTGCACGGGCAATTCGACCACTGGGTCCTGGAGCGAAGAAAAAGTAAAGGGGACTGGGTGAGCCCACCAGTCAGGGGAAGAGACTCTCCGGCAGGGAGATCTCCTCTGTCGTTGGGAAGTGGTGAGTCGGTTCCGCAGGGCTCCACAGGAGGTGTCGTCGTTGCAGGTCGGCTCAGCTTTACCCTCGTCGGATTCTTAGGTCCTGTGGCGACTTCTGAAGATCCAGTCCCAAAATCCCTGCTTTTATGCAGAAAACCCCCATTCATTCAGCCTAGCTGTCAATCAAAACACACTAAGTGGTGAGCGGGGTGGCTCACCACTTGGGCCAATCACACTAGAGTGCGACCGGAGTTGGCAAGGCAACTCGGTCCAGGGTGCCTAAACCCCCTCCCACACCCCTGTGGTAACCCAGACAGAATGGCACCACTCTGGAGGGTCTCTGTACAGAAGCCCGCCAAAAGTGGAACAAAGGGCTCAACCTTTGGTTTAGGAGTCACAGAGACGAACACAGACGCCATTTTAAAAACCGAGTTCTGGCAGAAAATACCATCCGATAGACTTATTTAAGATAAGTAAACCAGTGGTATGTTAGAGATTAACGGGAAAAAGGTATCAATCTCCAACAATGGGAAGGATCCCATAGGGTTATATTCGTGGTTGAATATAACAAGTAGTTTCCACTGCCACCAGCCAAAACTCGACGAGGGGGGACGGGACAGGGCCCCCTCGAATAACAGACCCAGGAGTAATAGAATTACCCCTACTAGCACGTCCACAATAGGATGGTTTGTACAAGTTCTGTCAGTAAATTTTAGGTCTAGTAAAGCCAATGGTGACTTTACATGCCCGGGGAGACAGTAGTCAGTCCCCGGGTATGGAGTCTATGGTGGAGGTCCGCTAGGATGCCCCAGTGCTACGGCACAGAGGGTGCAGTGTAACACACATAGCAAAACATATGAGACCCTATGGAGTAAAAGACCCCATAGCCCATAGAACACATTGACATTCAAAGAAATTACACACATTCATGTCCAAGAGCCATAGGCGCCAGGCTCATAGACTTTACTTACCTCATGCAGACCATGCTGCAAATAAATCCAAACCAACGTGAGGCCTGGATGGGACTATTTTACTACAGGGACTATTTTTTACTTGGGTGTGGTTCTAGGGACTTCTTACCTGGAACTACTTTGGAGGCTATTTAAACCACGCCCGAACAGCAGCACATGCTTCGCGTTATTCTGCATCCAGCAGCGTAACGCTCACCGTGCCTGCAGTCAGCAGCCAGTCTTCAGCCACGCCCGTCTCGAATCCAGAGCTCCTAGCAATAGAAGAAAGAAGAAGGAAAGATTAGAATACAGATATTATTTCAATCCTTACCTGAATTCCGGATCCATCACGTCTTCGAACTGGAAAAGGACATTATTCTACACGCGTCGTATCGCCAGCTGCAGCGCCGCGCCATAGTCACCAGTCCTCACAGCATTTTTCGATCCGGCGCAGCCTCCATCATTTTCTTCGCCGAATTCCACCATCTAGGGGACAAAAGAAAGATAAGGTGAGCCGAGAGAGCCAACAAATACAACCTCTCCACCATAGACTTACCTGATTAACAACCGGAGGCATTATTCTGTAACAAACCGCAACTTCTTATGCCGCACCTGTAAGGAGAGAGAAACCAGCAATTTAAATACACGCATCTTTTACCGGACAGTGTTGGGTAATACAGACTCTTACCTGAACACCATCAGCTGCCACAAGACAATCTTCCCTTGGATCCAGCTGCACACAAGAAAGGAATGTACAAGAGTGAACATCGGACATATTGAACTCTTTGAACTTTATACTTACGGGTTCTCGCCTGGAACCTCGGAGTCAATATTCATCCGGAACTCTTCCAACGCCTTCAAACCAGTGAAGTAACTGGTATCTACACGCCCCTGCATTCCAAGCAGGATGGAGAGCTCATCATTTAAAAACATAAGGTGAGCTTACTGAAAGTGAATATCGGTGGTGATTAGTGGGGAGAACAGTGGGGTGCCATTACTAGAATCCATGGGTGGCTAAATCCCTTTCTCCACTTGCAGGAGAATACTTCTACAGGTCAAGCAGACAAGATTAGGCTGTCCAGTCCAGTTTGTCATCTCTGCACTACGCTTTACGTTGGAGGAGGTCGCAGCTGTCCCGGTCCGATTGACGCCCCTGTGGGAGCCAGGTGAGAGTAACAGTAACACTCAAAAGTTTGTCATGCAATTCTATTGGTTGGAAAAGGTAACTTAAATATAGGTGCTATATCTGTATATGGGAATGGAGTGTGAGGATTGGATTACTCATGCAAGCATCACTAAAGGTACGACATCTCATTGGTTCTACTATCTACAGGACCTTAGATTATTTGACCCACTGTGATTGGGCTGGCTACAACCCTAAGCATAAATCTCCTCTTTAATTAGCAGCATGCAGAATGGCCACCCAGATGCAGGATGCCCCAAGATTCACCCTGCCTCCCTTCCATCAATCAGTACTTTAGGGCTATGTGTCAATTAGTTGGCTGAGATTGACCTCGAAACTCTAGCTTCTTGTCAGGAAAAGTTATGTTATCTCCTGCTTTGGGTGACATCAGACGTTGTACCTCTTTGCGCATGGCTGGTCACATGCTAGCACACCAGGAATCGGCTTTGTTTTCCTTCTATTTGTGCATTTAATTCTCTTTTTTGGCCGCCACCTGCCTGGACCCCCTTATCTCGACCTTCACGGGGCAGGCTGCTCTGCTCTTAAGGAACGATTCTCCAAAGTTACTGTCCGCCTCTCTCTCTTGGTTGGACCTCGATTTCCCAGGCACGTCCTGCTCCTTGCTGAGTTTCAATTCCGCCGTCTCTCTTCTTATTTTAGCTGGAATAAGAATCCTGGCCTGTTTGACCCTTAGTAACCTGGGTTGATTCTGCTATTGTATAAAGTGCACTTGCACTTATATAATGTGCTTCGTTGATGTAGATATATAGTTGGCGCTTGCTGCTCTATTCTTCTACTAAGCATAGCAAGCCGCACTGTTTTCTTAGCTTCTTGGGTTACAAGCGTATGTACAGGCGTTAGCTGATTGAATACTTTCATCCTGCTTTATAGTTACGTTTCTTTATATTTCAACATTGTCTCTTCAGCTATGTCTGTGATATGCTTATCCATGGTGTTTCTTCTTTGTGTGTCATCTTTTGGTTATCGTTCTTCATCTGTACATCTGTCCGGGCCCTTGTGACATCACCATTCATCTTCCATTAAGGCCCTTTGAGTTTCTTCTGGGACAGTGTTTAAACAATCTTCATTTCTTGTCATTTGCTGGTATGGTTGTCTCAATGGATACCTTACTGCCCAGGGTTGTCTGGTTATTGGTGCTTCAATAGGTATTGCTCTTCTGATTGGCACTGGACAGAGCCCTAGTGCAGCTCTCTGCTGGTTTATTTGCTCATCGTACGTCACATATCTCGGTGTGAATGTTCCTGGTACTTCAAAATGGGCGACTCGAGTGCAGGCCATATTTGGGACCTCCTCTACACTCCCCCCTCTGGTCGGTTCATCGACCACTTACGCTTCCTCTTTGGGATTCGTCTTACTTGGTTCTTCTGTATCCATTTCTTCCTCGTCTTCTGGGTTTGTACATGATGGTTTGAAGGAATGTCTCTTCGGCGTCCATATTTTAATCACTGCTTTCAGGTTTCCTGCTGTTTTCACATGTTCGTCTTTATTCCATGTCATTAGCTGACATTGTCCAATTAGGCTGCAATAGATCAATTTTCCTTCATAATTTCTGTGTTTCCTTGGATACAGAAACTTTGTTCCTTCTGGTGCGTACTTGCTGGCCTTCACAAAGTCTCTTATTTCTTCGTAAGTTAGGTCTCTGGGCTTCCATCCTGGCTCGACATCAATCATGATCTTCATCCCTATGGCTTTCTTCGCAGTTTTCTGGCATTGCGAGATTATTATCTTGACAACACAAAATCCTAATAGCATCATCAATATTAGGGCTCCCAGAAACTTAAATATGTCTGTCATCGATTGTGGGACCCACAAGAATAGTGATACAACCCAGCTGTCATCATCAACTTCATCAGTTTCATCGATCATCTGGTTCTGTAGGTTTGTAAGCATACCTATGGCTTCTGTTAAAGTTCAATTTTGCTTATCGTGAGATGGTATAAATGTGCAACATGATTCTTCGATTTTTGCACAAACACCTCTATCCATCACTGTGATCATGTCAAGTACATATCTGTTCTGGAGATTCATCAGTTGGATTGCTCTTAACTCTTCCTTGATTGCATTGAATCCTTTTATTGTCGAATTGATGGTTTGCAGCAGCTCCCATCTCGTTATTTGTAACCATTCAGTATTTGATTCAACTTGGAATCTTAGCATGAGGATTGTCGCAAACACTGATGAGTTGAGGCTGAACAGCCTGTGTTCATATGGGATTGCATGAAATGTTTCTTCTGATTTGGCAGAGGAGTAATTCTCTCTCTTCATTCGGGATACCAGCTCCACAGAGCTCCTTTTCCTCAGGTGAGCATCTGCCTTTGGCAAACTGTCAATATTCAGGTCAATTTTCGGGATCACTAATGCTGGAACATGGACATTCACTATTATGCATATGTCTCCGCAGTTCTTTGGTAGTCAGATGTATGCTTTGGATCCACACGCCCAATAGTGATCCATAATTAATGCAGTTCAGTGAGTCATTCCTTGAGCTTTAAAAATGTGTCCACAGCTCTGATTCTCTCCCATTCTTCTTGTGCCATTGTTCCTGAAGCACACTTTCGGGTTTTCCAGTGGCACTATCTGCAGGGGTCCTCCTCTGTCTTCAACCCATGTCAGTAATCTTGTGAGTCTCGGCCATAGAGGTTTGCACAACCTCTGTGAGTTTTCTATTGCTTCCTTGCAGGCTCCAGGGACCATCCATGCTTGGCAGATCACCACTGCTTCTTCCCATCCATTGGTGGAAAACACTGTTCTCCAAATCTGCATTTGGCCTCTGTTCTTCCAAATTTGAGCCTCTTCTGGGGTTTTCCCTTGGACGTTTAGTCTCGGGTTTATTTCCCAACTTATTCCTGCTCCTTTAACTTCAGGTTTTTCGTACCTGATCATGTGATTCCTAGTATGAGCTCTATTTCTCGTCTTAATGTCCTGAACATAATCATCTTCATCGGGGTAATTTGTTTCAGTTGCCCATATCAATGAGGCATCCCTCCCCTTGAAATGGCCTCTGGTGTTGCACATTGCTATATGTGACAGACATGTGCTGTCGAGACATCAATTTCTACAGCCACGAAGATCTTGGATTTCCCCATGCTGTACGTTAGAAGTGCACAAACGAAGCATTCTCCTTCTGAAGTTCGCCTTCCAACTTCTTTCATGTGCTGGTATCAAATGTTGTTCCCTAGATGTGCTGTGCTGTCCAGGTACTCGTTCAGTTCATTGTTATCTTCATGTAGGCTTCTCTTGATTCTAAGTGGGCCTCATTACGAGTCCGGCGTTAACCGAGGCGGTAAAACTGCCTAGTTAACGCCGGGCTCATATTACCATTCCGCCTCCGTGATTCCCGGAATTACCAGGGCATTAGAACCCCGTTTTTCCGGGAATCACGGAGGCGGAATGGTGTAAATCTCCATTCCCATTGAGTCCTGATGGCTTTTATGCAATCTTGAAAGCGTGTAGTTATCCATTGAAGCACTACAAAAAAATAACGAGAGACCAAGCTGATGTTTGACGTTTTATTTTTTATAATGGGTATTATACATGTGGGGTGTGACAAAGCATTGCCAGTGCTGATATTTTATTGGACGCATTATAAGACACGCTATTCACATCCACCCGGGTGCCCCGTCTATAACTCTGCAGACACCAGATACTCATAGCATTTAACAGTTCAGATAATTCAGAGCCTTGTAAAACACGACCTTTAAGGCGGAAGGATCTCACATATCAATCATCCACATGTTGCTGCAAAACGGTTCTAGGACATAGGTATAAAGATCCCACATCGTATCGGAACACATAACCGCATTCATCACATGCCAGCATCTTGATGATGTTACAGATTTCCTTTTTACAGATTGTACTTTCACAAATCCGCTCATATCGGAGTGTCGGTATCAAAAGATCCCACCACATATGTGGTATGTTTACAGCTATTCTCGCTTTCAGCATAGCATATACATTTTTTTCCACACACATACGTCCAGGCGTCAGGTCACGCTCCACACGCCCGGCTTGTCCTCCAGAAACGCTACCCTAGAAACAATGGTACACATATAAGGAGCAGGTTTATTGTATTCTTATCTTTAAAAAAGCTTTCGGCATACCGGACACTCCTTATGGCTCTTCCTAACACTGTACAGGTTAGAAAAGTCTTTCTGCATTAAACAGGCTACATGGGCTCTAAAAACCACGGGCCCTGGCAGCTGTAAAGAGTTCATTTGTTTCTCAGGCTTGCGACACGTGTATATCTCCAGGATTGTTTTTGATAGTAGACCCCCCACACTAGCATGTACACGCATAGCCATGGCTTTATAAACACATTTAAGCAAATCTAAAACTTTATATGAATTCAACATAAAATATATCTGCCGTATTGCTCCAGCATGATAATGCAGGAGTAAACAATCATGCCCTTCACACCATCGGTAATAGTCCAGCTTCAAACAAGTTTTCACAACACACGCAGCAAAAACTTGAACCGTTAAAGACTCCAAAAGGGTCATAGTTTCATCTTCTTACACATATTACCGCCTGGGATTGCTGGACTTTCGATAATTTTTTAACAGCACACGCAATAATAATTGTCGGCATTGAATGCATTGGTCAGGCCCACAGTACTGTCAAATTTATCTGGCATTTTCTGCAATTCAAAAAAGAAAGAATTTTAACTCTTGAGCATATGTTTTCACAGGTTTTCACACACCCGCACCCCAGCATACTTTATTACTTACCATAGTACACATTTCAGAACCAGTATCTTCCATCTCACAGGCGCTAGCAGGTATCATTGCGGCCTCTGGAAACATGCTCCCTAAAACATCCATATCCTTATACAGAGACTCCTTAAGAGACTTAACAGCCTCATCCATATTTCCGTAGTCTGCATTGGAGTAGGCGTCAACGAAACCCACCTCGGTATTCATCAGAGATCTTGGTAGTAGAAATCTTCTCTGTCAAGTAATCAAAGGTGATCACAAGCTGGCTTTCACACATTTTACCCATAGCCGCGGCGTCATCAGGTTCCCCTTTTGACGGCTGTCATTTTTGCCGGCAGACTTTCAGCGCTCTAGTATTTTTGAAGGGTGTTCAAGTCATTGGCCTCTGTATTATTCTTAGAGTAGTAGCTGTAGCGCTTCTTATTTGGTATTAGTATATGTTATTGCGGTGGCTGAGTTATCAGATTTTTCCAGGGTTTTAGGAGCAGCTTGTACCTCCCTCCCAAACCCCAACTGTATATATAGACCCTGCACACCACACCCCTAAAGATGGCCCCCGTGCAGACATCATCTTCAGGCATCCTCACTGTGCAAAACACAGTGACACACTTCCGGGTCTTTGTGGGGGCCCTCCGGGGAAGCCCCAGTGGGGGCCCTAGGGGACCTCCCCGCTAACACTTATGATGGTACATCTGGTGGGACACCTCCGCTAGGGTTAAGTTCCTGTTAAACACCCCTATATGACTTCCGGGGTGGGATTTTCCACTCAGGCGGAACTTTTGGCTCACCCGCATGACGTCAATTCCGGCACAGGACCTCAGATAGGGACGGACATCTGGCTTAAAGGGGCATGGACACCTGTCAAGCTTATTTTGATGACTAAAGGTATCATCTTCCTCTACTTCCATTGAACAAGTAGGAGCATTCTTTTACCTGAGAGTGAGATTCTCGAGTGATGGCAAATGGTACCAACAAATGGCAGGGGCAAGAATATCCCTTTCCAGGTATTGTGGTGAAATTACTAAATTTGCCTACGAATATGGAGACATACAAACTCCAATCTAGGCAGGCTGCCGTTTATAGGGGAGAAATGTGGTGCCACATAAAAAACAGGAACCTTTGTGAGATAGAAAATGGGTTCCTTAAAAAGAATCGTGGACTCCCAATTGACACCTCGACAGTGATGATCCATGAGGAATTGACATGTAACCTCAATAATAGCCATAACTAAGGGCAGGATGTTTTGAGGTAATTTTGCAAGCATCACAAATGCCTGATTATTAAATGCAAGAAATGCACATTACATTCTGGCAAAGCTAAGCGAAAGTGTTCATAGTTGCACATTGAACAGTGAATAGATTCTTGGATTGACGCTATTGTTTGGGAAAATCAGTAGAAATTGAAAACCATGTAGTTAAAAGCATTGCCTACATCCTGGGAACAGCGCTAGTCATCCCTGCTTATAGTAAATGAAAGTGAGACAGCAGTTAGTTGAGAAACTGCAATGAATGTACGTATTACAACCCTTCAGGTGCAGCACAGCATGACCAAAGCAGCATCTTACAGCTAATGCTGTTTCGTAGAAAATTACAAATGACCACATCAACTTGCTGCTTAAATGCTGATTGGCAGACAATATCATGTGACTATAGCAGCTTAGTTTGTCGTATGCTCATTGATAGAGAATGACAGGTATCCACATCAGTTTTTTGCTGTGAAATGCTGACTGGGAAAAAAGCGACAACAACCAAGTCATATTCTGCTGCTTAATACTGATTGGTTGAAAGGGACCTCACCACCCATTTGCAGCGTGCTGTTATTGATTAAAGCTGGGTTAGAAGGGCTCGAAACTAGAAACTATAAAAGGAGACTTGTTTTGAGAGAAACAGAAGAGCTGAGCCTGTGCACACATGAAGATTGGCAGAGGAGGCAGAAGGGGCTGACGGGCTGAAGCAGAAAGCTGGGGATCTCCCTTCAACAGATGCAGGGGAGAGGGAGGAATCCACCTCCATTTTGTGGCTGGAATTTCATGCATGTGTAATTACATTTTTGGGCATTTTTGTCATAAATACTGTTTGCTCTCTGAACAAAGCTATTTTTATTGACAAGGACTGCCTATTGTGAGAAACCAAAGGATGTCCCACCCGCTAGTCCTGAGGGACTTGTTATTTAGGTGGCCAGGACACAGCCATCCTTTTTGAGTCTAGTTCCTGGGGGAGGACAAGTGTTGGAGGATCACCTGGGTGAGGGGTCTTCGGGGAATGGGGATGGGATAACTAATGGTGAGACATGGCATTCCCCCCTTTTTTGTTCATCTGCTTGATCTTATGTTTCAGGATTTTTCGAAGTCCCAACAACCCCTTTTTACACAAACATTGGGCTGATGAAGAGGGTGACTGAGATTAACCAGACTAACTCTTTCACATCGTACAGGAAATGTCCTGTTAATCAGGTCAGGCAAAGTCAGGCCCTTTGCAATAAGTGCATACACCTGATATCAATTATCTCTCATTGCACAAATAAAAGACAACACCTAAAGACACCCGCGGAGTAAGGCGGAACATGAGTATGAGCAGATCGTCTGGGACGAGGTGTGACAAACCTGAGGGTATTCTCCCAAGTAGATCCCGGGAATCCCTTATTCAGGTGGCCAGGGAAGAAATGAACTCTCTTGCCCAAACCCTAAAGGGAGACTAGTGGGGAAAGATCACCTCAGTTGGGGAACCCAGGGTTGTGCTTGGGTAAATTACCAACGGGAAAATTAATATTATACCAGGAAAGAAGATGATGAGGGTGAAGTCCATGAAGTTTTTGAAGGCTGCTTTGGATCTATCCCCCTTCCTCCTAATGAATCTCCCTTAGCCAAAGCCAATACATCATCTGCCAGTACCCCTGTTTTCCTGTTTTCTATCTGAATACTCCTAACCATTCTTCTGCACATCCCCCTGATTATTCTTTTCCTAACACTCAGCCTGCTTGGACTAAACACTATCGTTCCCACAAAGCCCACTGTTCTGTTCCTGATGATAGCCCTGGTCATTTCTGTCTATCTCACAAACCCTGTCTATCTCACCCTTCTGAGTTTATCAAAAACCCTGGTCCGAGTGTTGGGGTGATCTCCCGGGGGGCGGCAGAGCCGTTCGCGGACCTCTGGGGCTGGGGAGGCCCCAACTCCTCCCACGTCCCAAAAGGAGTATGAGGCACACACAAGAGCAAAGTAATTACTGCTATTTATTATAGTAACGGCAGGGATCGTTCTCCATCCGTATGCATCTGGGGAGACACTCTTGCTCTTAGTGGGGCTCGCAGGCCCTTTTTACCGTAGTATGACACTCTACTCATGTGACCTGGGAAAATCATCACAAAACCTACCGCCACTTCGGGTTGGCTCCCCGAGTGGTAGGGTTAGTATAGCTGCCTATATGAAGGAATATTAGTGAATAAGGCGGGTCAGGTGGCACACTTGGGATGTCCCTAACACTTGCTACAATAAATTGGTTACATGGGGACCTTTGATGATTGGTTAGCAGAAATGGCGTCAGTGAAGAGCCCCTCGTACTCTGATTGGTTCCCTTGTGAGCCCCCAAGCCTGGGACCATTGCTGTTCCCAGCTCGCGAGGTACCTGTTGTTGGCAACATTGTGCAACTATGTGCTAGTGGTGGACAATGGACAGGTCTTTGCTAGTGGCTGATGATCACGCCTTTCCCATCAGCGCAGGTGTCCAACTTGTCGCTTCGTTATTGCAACCTGTGTCTCAGACGTTGGACCCCGGCGACTTTCTGTCTCATGAGCTTGGCATTTTGTCAGTTCGGCTTGGTCACGTGTGGAGAGACCATAGCTGGAGCAGAATTATGAGCATTTAATTTGTATTTCGGTCCAGAGCGGCGCTTGGCAGTGGCAGGTATAACCTTGGCACTGAGAGCGTGGCGTGTGGGTTGCAACATTGCGGACTTGGCTGTGGGATTTCGCTGTGATTCGTTCTGCACGGTCAGCGCATTGCTTTTCATCTCGAGAGGGTTTTCGTCTTAGAGGCTCCTGCCTGGGGACTCTTGCTTGCGGCCTACTCGGGCTTAGTTTCTGGGAGGCAGTATATGATCCATAACATGTGTGTCGCGGGACGACAGAGTATCATAAGCATCAGTAGATATGTAGGATGGCGTTTATGCGGATGGGGTAGCATGAAGCGTCTGCAAGTGTATACACAAGCTCTTCAGGCATCTTGCATTTCTGCGGTGCTATAGGAGGCCTTTGTGAAAAATAACAATGATGCATGTCTGTGGGTGTGTCAGTCCGCTACGTCATAGCACTGAGTATGTTCTTCATGTGGGTTGGTGTGTGAGTGACCAGTGTGTATGGTGGCACGTGTGTTCTTGTCTGTTGGCTATGTCGTCATGGCCTCTCTAATGATGTTGATACTTTGTGGCTGTGGTTTTAGTCGAGCTGATCCATATCGCAGGCGTCGGCTTGACAAGGGCATGGTAGTGGGAATGCTCCTCGTGCATGTGGGCCACGAACACATGGTACCTTGTCGTCTGGTAAGGAGGTGAGCGGGTCAAACTCCTCTTGCAGGGGGTGCTTAGGCCGTGATCCTCTAGGCCAGGGTCTGGATGAGAATGGGGGGAGGGTGTTTTCCCATTTTCCTACTTCAGTCCCTCCTCTGGTCGACTTGTCAACCACAAAATTATCTGCTCTCTTGTCCCTGCGTGTTCTCCATACTTTAGTTATTCTTCCTAATTGTCCATACTGGTTCACATGATCTTCAAACGACCAGTACATATACACATATCCACCGCCGGGTTTACAGTAGACCCACTTTCCAACATAGCTCTTCCTTGGGTTTTCTACCTTCATGGATGGTGGGTGCAAGTCTGTTTCCAATATTTGCTTGCTCAATCTCTCCTGTTCATTTATTATAATATCTGTGTGTTTGTCATCTTCTGCTGGCATCAGAACGTGCATGCCGATCATTTCCATCATTTCATCAGTAGTGCCGCTGTTCGTGCTCTCCACAACTTCAATCCTAACAGGGCAGCCATTCCCAATAGTATGCACCCAGCTAATTTTTTGAGACCCTTTGACAGCCATGATGGCATCCATGACCACAAGTATGAGAACCAGCTGCCATCTTTCTTCACTCCCTTTTCTTCATCTTCCATCTTGGCGTGCATCCTGGCACGTTGTAATACTGCCTCAGTAAGCGTGCCGTTGTCTGCATCATTGGCAGGGCAGAACGTACAGCATGATTTTCCTATTTTTGCACAAACTCCACCTTCCATTGCGGTAAGGAGATTCAGCACGTACCTATTCTGGAGTGCTACCATTAATACTGCCCTCAGTTCTTCTTTTATCGCGTTGTATGCATTTACTGTTGAATTTATTGTCATCATTAGCTCCCATCTTGTTATTTGGAGCCACTTTGCATTTGCATACACCTGCAGTCCTGGATGTATTATAGAGAAGAAAAACATTGCTGCTATGCTGAATAGTCTGTGTTCTGGTGGAATGTCACTTTTAACTTGAGGAGAACCATCTCCGGTTACGGAAACACCTAAAGACCTTCCTCTTTTCTTCTGCCTTCGCTCCCCCTCTCCCCTGCTGATCTGTTCTCTCTTGGCACCATGCACCTGGCCACCCTCTGTCCTTTGGGCCCAGGTACCTGCTCATCCTGCCACCCTCCTGCACTGCCTCCGGGCCACCCCTTGCACTGGGGTCTGTATCTGTACCCATACAGCCCCCCCTTTTTCTTCCTGCACTTATCAGACCTACCCTGTATGCTGCCTTAAACCTAGCACTTGCAAATTATTGGCTGCATTACCACTGTTTGTTGCCTTTATTATTTATTTATTGTTATTTTCTGTTTCTCCTCTGCTTCGCACTTTCACCTCTCCCCCTTCCATGCACTTTTCCCCTCCCCCCTCTCCCATGCACTTGCGCGTTCTCAATGTCACTGGGCCTAGTATGATCGCTGTTTTGTTCTCCCCTGTTCCCCTCCCTTGCCTTTATACAAACAAGGAACTGACCATATCCCATCAAAAATATTACTCTTTTTACACACACTGTTTTTTCGTGTGGTGCTCTACAAACAAAGGCTGAAAACTAGTACGCCTATAAAACAATAAATGTTGAACCCAAATACTCTGGATATCTAATTAATTTGATATCTCAGGCTACCCCGGAGCATCGAGTGTTACTACCTTGGAGCAAAAGAAAATATATAGAGAAAACTGCTGTGATAGCTTAGTGGCTATTTTTAATTATACAGTTATTGTTTAACAAATAAACATGATCTCCCAAAGGAGCATTTACAAAAACATGGTACTTTCAAAAATCGAAACCATGATCATTAAAATGCACAGTGAATTACATCAAATACTATGGAACATACATTCTGGTATTTGACAAGAAATAAACATTTTCAAACAAAAAACCATCCACACAATGTGTGATTAAATCCACAGTCTATATGATGAGTTGAAAAAACAAAATGAGGAAAATAAAACAACAGAAAGCAAAATCCCAACACATCCTGATTTTGTGTGATAGGGCAAAGCAACCAAATGCGACCCCCACCAGAGTCTGATGTATTGGTGGCCTCGGCCAAAGGACCGATTGTCAGGTCCTCGGGTTTGGAGCCCAGGGCATGTGTGGTTCCAAACTAATGCCAGAGGTCAGGTCCTCCTGATGACTTGGAGGGTCAACTGGTGGGAGTTTATCAAGAGACCAATCCTAGGTCAACGTCGGTGGTTATATTCCTGCTGATTTGAAAAATGGGCCGTATAGCAATTACGTGTCCAATAAGACGTTTCGGCGGGCAGTGAAGGCTACCTTCATCTGGACCTGCGGATGTCGCTCTACATGGGAAAACAGAGCAAAGGAAAAAAATCAGAAGGGGAGAGAGGGTAAGAACAAATCACCCCCAGCATCTCATCAGTCTATGCATGCCTAACAATGGTAGAGCACGTGAAGCACTAGTATTAAAAAAGGGGAGGGTTCGAGAAAGAAGCAGACATTAAGCTTTAAAAGGTTGCCAAAAGGAGAGAACATTTGGCACCTGTAGGCTGGCATTACCCACCTGAACAGAGAAGAGGGGGAAAGTAGAAAAAAGCTCCAATGGTCAGGGTGACCAAGGAGAGGGCCCGTGCCAAATTAGCACAGGTACTGTATGGAACCGTGGTTCCAAAAGGCTGGTGCCTCCATGGGGTCCCGGAACCAGTCGAGCAGAGGGTGAGTTAGAGACCCGATGTATCAAAGCTGGGAGGCCTATCAAGGGAATACAAGAAACAGAGAAAAAAGGGATCAGAAAGAACTGAAGTATCTCTAAACTGCATCCCTGCAGGTCAAATAATGTGTAGCACCGAAAAATAGCAGGAAGGCAACACTTACTACAGACATGTTGTGATTCATGTCAGGATCCGGTGTGTGCGTCACTCAGTCAAACCTTGTACTTGCAGGTAAGTGGATCGTTCCAAAGAAGAAATCAAAGTGTAGCTGGAGATCCTACAGCAGGAGCAGACCAAAATTTTGAAGTGAATATGAAGCTGCTGGCGATAGCTATATGAATGCTAACATAATTGAAAAAGTAGTGGCTCAAACAAAGTGTTGACCACATCCATGGAAAGGAAAAGGGCTGTGGTCCCAGGGACTAGGATAGATAAGGAGAGGGAAGGGGCATGTTGACTCAGTAGGGGGGAAGCAGGGTGACCCCATTAAAGAGGAAAATGCTAGAGCCCTAGCGGTAAGGTGCCTACCCGTCTTCAAGCAGCGTGTGAAATGAAGGCGTCGCTGTGAAGAAATCTCAAAGATGCGCGCCGGTCCGCATCCCGTGTCGCAAGTGAGCGGTGCACAGTGAGGAACACTGCTAGAAATACTAAAGCGCGCATGATTCGCTTGAATGTAAGGGGAGAGCGCGCATGCGCGGGTGTAAAGACACCGGTCCCGTAAGTGCGGGCACCGCGCATGTGCGGAAACAGAACCACGGGCGCATGCGCATGGCACAGTGCCGTAGTGTTCTAGTCGAGCGCATGCGTCCCGAGGGGCAGCGCCCATGCTGGCATACGAGTCAAGCCCGGAAAGAAGTGAGGGAGGAAAAGAAGAGGGGTAGGGGGGGGGGAAAGGGGGAAAGGGGGGAAAGGAGAGAAACTACGGCAGCTGCCACGAAATGGTCAGTAGAGCAGAAGGTGGTTCCAGTATAAAGCCAAGGGGAATCACCGAGGACAGAAAGAGGGTGTGTGCTCAACTGGGTACAAGAAACTGGTGAGTGCCCGGTGTGAAGAACTAATCAGGGCGCTGGGTCTGTGCAAGCAGAATCACAATGTAGTGGAAAATCCACTTTCTTAAAAAACAAACACCATACATAAAAGAGGCTTCTGGTAGTTTAACAAGGTTTGCATCAGAAATGATCAACATTATAATACAAATTCAAAATTACAAAGGAGTCTCACGTTATCAGGTCACAGTTGGTACACATGTTAATGAATTCAATCATGCAATAGGTATCAGTGAACAAGAGGTCGGAGACACATATCAACAACAGCACATGGGTACATTAGGAACCAATCCAAATCAAAGAGAGGGGAGGAAAAGGAGTCAGGGAGTGGTGTGGGTCATGCGTGTAGTGGAGTGGCCTCACTGAAGGCCCTGACCCCATACATCCACACCCTGTATGTTTAGTCACAGAGAATCCAAACGGACAAGATCAACATTGTATATCAACACTAAGGTCTATAATCCACAACATTGGCCTCATTCAGTCCGTGTTTCACGGTATCGAGTTTGAAAACCCACCAGGCTTCCTTGTGGTTCAGTGTATTAGCAGTGTTGGTGTTGCCTTGGACCATATCCACCACCCACCATTTCATGTCATCATGACTATGTTGGAATTCCACATAATGACCAACTAATGGGGATGTGTGAGTTCTACATCTGATTCGTGAGCGATGTTCCACTATTCTTTTGTGCACCGGTTGGCTTGTCTGGCCCACATATTTAAGTCCACATGGGCATTCGATAAGGTAAATCACGTTCTGGCTTTTGCAGTTAGAAAAGTGGCGGAACACCCACTGTTTCCCTGCGATGGCGAAACTTTTGAGTTTGATGGTGAACCTGCATATGGAGCAGTTGCCACATGGGTGGTGCCCAGTTAGATTCCGTAGATTCCAGAGTGTGTTTCGTGAGGTAGCGCTGGTAAATCTGGCCTTGGTAAGGTGTTATTTGAGATTTTTGGAGCGTTTCAAAGCCATTCGGGGGAATGGTTCGTGTTCCAGATTTAGTTGGACTAACGGCCAGAATTTTCTGATGGCCTGTTTTATTTGTGTAGTTGCCTGGCAGAAGGTGGTAACACAAGTCATTTTAGCCTCCTCTTCTGATCTGGGTTTAGGTTGTAGTAGGACCTCCCGGGGGGTATTCAAGGCTCTCTTGTAGTTGTTCTTCACCAGTTTACTGGGATACCCTCGGTCTAAAAGGCGTTCCTTGAGTTCAAATCCATGTTGGCGAAAGTCGTTTTTATCTGTGCAATTCCTCCTCAAGCGGAGGAATTGCCCATATGGTAAGTTGTCCCTCAGATTGCGTGGGTGTGAGCTGGTATAATGCAATAATGTGTTTCTATCTGTCTGTTTCTTGTATAATGAACAAGACAGCGAACCTTCCTTCTCGCTGATTTTTAGGTCCAAGAAGTTGATATTGGATGGACTAGATTCAAGAGAGAATGATATAGACGGGTGACACGAATTGAGCCACTGTTGAAAGTTAAGAAGAGAATCCAAACTGCCTTCCCACAAGAAAATTATGTCGTCTATGTATCTTTTCCAGTGGCTGATGTTGTTGAGAAATGGGTTCTCAGTATCCAATATGAAGCTTCTTTCGAACTCTGCCATAAAAATGATGGCAAGGCTCGGGGCAAAGGCAGCCCCCATGGCCGTGCCGCTAGTTTGCAAGTAGAAGCGTTCGTTGAAACAGAAAAAGTTCTTGGTCAATGCTAGTTCCAAAAGTTCAATTATGAAATTTGTCGTGCTCTGAAACACTTGTGTACGAGTGTGATAGAAATAAAATATCAATCAATCAATCAATCACTGAGAGCTGTTTCTGATCTTCCCCAAAGGTAGTTTCCCGTCAGTTGTTCTCCTTGCCTTTTCACTCTTGACTATTAATTGGTGCCGTTCTCTTCTTTTCCCCCTCTAATGTTCACTGATCTTTTCTTTCTTTTATTCCTTTCGTCCATCTTAGGGAAGTTTCCCAAGTTGACATGTTTCTGTGGTACTACTAGGAACGGTACGTTTATGTGTACCATTGTGCATGGTCCATTCTAAGATGGCAGCAAGCTGTGGTAATCCTTGCCCCCCCAGGCCCAATAGTGGTCCATTAAAACTGCTCTACCGGCACCCTCCTCATTTATCATTACTATTCTTTTGCAGTTGCTGTTCCTTCCAACATGAATGTCTCCATTGTGCTGATAACATAGTGTAGGTGCAGTTAGTGGGAGTATTGTTATTGGATCCTCGTCCTTCGCCAGCCATGTTACCAACCCTGCACTCTTTATCCATCCGTTATAACACTTATTGTTTTCTTCATCCATTTTCGCCATAGTTGGTTTTGTTAACGTTACCCACAACCCCACAACCCCGTCTGTCCATCCTTCCTTCGTATACACTTTTCCATATAGTACCAGCAGTGGCCTTTCCCAGCACCCCATTACTCCAGCAACTTCACTTGCGTGCCATTCACATGGTAGGTAATTCAATGTTACTTCCTTTGTTTCTCCTTTGTCTGGCCCTTCCGACACATACTGGAGCCCTTATGTTAGTTGCCAGTAGTGATTGTACATGGGGAGTGTCTTGCTGAAGTTATTTTCATACGGGTATGCGTCCCTCGTCTTCCACTGCATTATTGCAATTCTCCCTTGGAAACGTCCTTTTGTCTGTAACAGGGCCAAGAATATCAGGCACTCTACTGATGTTGCTGGTACTTCAGTAGCCACAAATGTTCTGGAGGGTCTCAAGGCGTATGGGATCAATGACCACACATAGCAGTTGTCCTTAGTTGTCTCCTTACCAATTTTGGACATGTGCTGATACCACATGTTGTTTGACAGGTGTGCGGACTCTGTAAGATATGTGTCAACCCCATTACTGTCAACAGATGTGCTACGTTTAACCCTCTATCCGTTTACTCTTGTACCACCTGACACCGTACCTGTTTCAGCTGTGGTGGGGGGGTTCATTAGTAGGAGGCGCAGCCATAACATGAGAAGCATAGGCAGTGGCAGCAAGTAGACCATTGATAAACAATAATCCTATCATTTTTATTACAATAGCTAATATCACTGACATTTTCCTCTTACCTTTGTCGTGGTCCTGCAGCTTATTACTTTTTATTATATAGATGCCCACCTGAAAATTTCTAAAAATAAGCATTAATTTTGTTAGTTTTGTTTATTCAAACTCTCCCTATCAAGTAATCGTTTAATGCCCCAGCGAACAGCTGTTACCACGCGTATCTTAGCGACCTATCTCTCAGGGCTGGTAAATGCTCGTGGAGATGTGGGAATGATTGCTCTATGGCCAAAATGAACGTGTTGTAATACACACATATTTTTCACTTCTTTAAATGTCTTGGTCTTTTTATAGCATATACAAATTGGTGTGACAGTGCTTCAGGGGTGTCATCGTCTGGGGGCAGCATTTACCCTTGGACAAAATGCAGCGTTAGTTACTCCACTTTTCTTTATATGTAAACAGTTGTATGCGGTACCTGCATGTGCGGACAAAAAGAGAAGGAGAACATGCACGTGTCTACAAGGGTGGTGCAATATGGCAGTTTGTTAGACAATGTCCTTTATTTGGGTAGTGGTAGGGGTGGGGCTTGTCAGGGCTGTTGCCGGCGGGGAGTGGGCAGTGTCTTTCTTACTCTGGGATCTCGTGACCATGGGGTGGGCTATGGGCGATTGTCCATTTGTGTCCTTGAAGTTGTTTAGGGCTTGGGAGGGGTCTGGGGCTGTGCTGCCATTGTCGTTTGTTGCTGTTGCTGCTGCGTTGGCCCTGTCGTCGACGCAAGGGCGGGTCTGATCTTTGTAGGGCTTGATGTTATGCAGGTGAGTCCATACCTTTTTATCCCGGAGCCTTACTGCTCTAGGAGCTACTTTCTCGATTTGGTGGGTCCCAGTAAACCTTGGGCTATTCCACCTTCTGTTCAAGTTACGGAGGAGGACATGATCCCCCTCGCTTACTGCCCACTGTGCTGCTTGCTCCTGTTCTTCAATTGCTCTTTCTTCTTGTTGGGTGTTCTTCGACCCGCCCCGCGTCCTCTCGAGCTGTTGAGAGATAAAGGCGACACTAGTAATCAAGGAAGAGACGTATTTGTACATTTCATCACCAAAAACAATTTGAACTGAGTGGCAATCTGTTATAGCCCTTGATGGTGGTGTCAGTGGGAGGTGCATTTGGTATCCGGACACCACGTCGTGGGGTGTGAGGTGGTGATCTGATCCTGGCCTGTTCCTTAACGCAAATAGGGCTAAGGGGAGACAGTAGAGCCAGCTCTTCTTGGTTGATTGCTGTATTTTTGCTATCTCTTCCTTTAGAAGGCCGTTGAGGCGTTCACACACGCCATTCGCCTCTGGGTGCCTGTGGTCATGCAAACTTATGCTTCATACCAAGGAGAGCAGTTATGTGTTGGAACATTTCATTGGCAAAGTGTGGGCCATTGTCTGACTGCAACACTTCGCACACCCCCCACCTTGGGAACACCTCCCTCACCAGGAACTTTGCTGCTCTAAAGGCGTCTGCATGGGAGCATGGACCGGCTTCGATCCACCTTGAAAATGGGCATACTACCACAATCATGTATCTGTATCCTTGACATAAGTTGATCATGTCAACGTAGTCAATGTGGAGGTGCAGGATGGGTCCTTCCGGCGGGGGTATAATACCTTTGATCACTTGCAGCGTGTGACCGGCCGTAAATTTTTGACAAGTGAGACAATTTCTAATGAAATTTGCAACATGTGAGTTTAGCTCGGGACAGAACCATCTTTCTTTTATTCGTGCTGCAATCCCCTCTTTTCCTCTGTGTGCGGGATGATGTAGCTGGGCCAGGGCTGTTTTTAATAGGGCCAGGGGCATCACTATTTTGCCTGTATTGTCTTGCGCCATAATGCCTCTGTGGAGGACATTGTGCATCCCCTTTTAACCCATAGCTCTTTCTCTGCCATGGGTGCTGCTGCCTGTAACTCCATTATTTCATTCTCAGGGATATGAGTGTACCCATCCTTCATCAGCATCTGTCTTGCCACCGCCCCGCCCTCCCCTTATCTTTTTCTTTTTCTGGGGAGATCCAAATCTCCCTGTAATACGCAGCATGTTTACCATGTGCGTCTGCTGTTTCATTACCTTTGGAAATGGGATCATCCCCGTTTGTATGGTCCTGACACTTCACCAATGCTACATCTTCGGGATCTTCAATTAGTTCAGCAAGCAGTAGGGCATGTTGCACTGGGGTGCCGTCTGCTCTTCTGAATCCTCTTTACTGCCACTTAATTAATCCAGAATGTACAGTTGATGTGACGTATGCGCTGTCAGAATATATAGTTACTCTTTTGTCATTGCTTTCTTTTAGTGCTAAAACTAGGGCAGAGTACTGTTGTGGTAACTGAACACACCTCACTGGGACATATGTCCAATCCTCTGTTAATCTTACCACTGCTGCTCCTGTTCTGCGTATCCCATCACTCTGGTCAATTGTTGAGATCCCATCAATGTACAGTATTTTTCCCCACTCTAGGGCATTTTCCTCAGACTTTCTTGTGCTAGAGTATGTGTCAATAGCTTGTGTGAAGTCATGAGCATGGTTGCCATCTTCTACTACCTCTGCTATAAATCTCACTGTGTTCACGTTGCTGCATCTTACAATTGTTAACTCAGGCCTCGACAAGATAACTTCGTACCCCGATGCCCTTTGAGTGGTCAGTGTTGATTTTGGTTTGTTCAGTATTGAAAAAAGGGCATGCTCCATGAACAGTGTTGTTGGGCAGCCCACTGTTATTGAGGATGACTTTTCTACTGCAAAGGCTGCGGCAGCCAAGCTCTGTTCGCATGGGAAGTGGCCTAACATTACAGGGTCCAGGTGCCCACTGTAGAGAGCTACTGGTTTGTTCCTCATGCTAGTTTTTCGTGTCAGTACTGTTCTCATAACTGCTGAGCTGCAATGTGAAAAGATGAAAAATTGTTCTTCATAATTTGGGGTGGCTAGTACTGATGCTGTGGATATGGCATGTTTTAGTTCCTGGAATGCCTCTGTCATTTCTGTGGTCCATTTCAGCTTCTTTTTCCCTCTCTGTGCTTCTTTTAGTGCCTCAAGTAGTGGTCCTGTGTATGAGCTGTAATCAAAAACCCAAGCCCTGCAGTAATTGCATAGGCCCAAGAACTGCTGTAGTTCTCTCACTGTCTGTGGCTGTGATGTGTTGGCTATGGCCTGCGCCCTTTGTGGTGCAATGCTCCTACCATTTTGTGAAATGAGCTGGCCTATATAGAGCACTTGTTCTTGGCAGTACTATAGCTTTTACTTGTCTACCTTGTACCCCTTTTCTGATAACACTGTGAGCATTTTGACAGAGTCTCTCCTGCACTTCTCTTCTGTGGTGCTGCAGATGATTATGTCATCTACATATTGTAGCACTGTGCTTTCCATCTCAATGTTTCCCAAGTCCATTTGTATCACCCTGTTAAAGATGGATGGTGACTCGCAGTAACCTTGAGGCAATCTTGTGTGTTTCCATTTTGTGTTGCGGTATGTGAAACTTGTAAAATCTTGTGAGTCAGGGTGTAGAGGTATTGAGAAAAATGTGTTTTTGAGGTCAATCACAGTAAATCGTGATGCCTCTGTTGGTATCCCACATAGTATAGTAGCTGGGTTAGCCGCTATAGGGTATTCTGCCTCTACAATGTAGTTGAGGGGTCTTAGATCATGGATGAAATGCCAAGACCCTCCCCTAGCTTTGTGCACAGGGTACACAGAAGTGTTGCAAGGAGACTCTGATGTTACTAGTATACCTCTGTCTATTAGTGCTGTTATTGTTTCATATATTCCTTCATCTGCCTCTTTTGATAGTGGGTATTGCTTTACTCTCGGCAGTATGGCCCCTTTTTTCAACTTTATTTTCACCCCTCCAATGCTTTTGATGCAGCCCACGTCATATGGACTGGTGGTCCATAGATATGCAGGTACTTTTTCCAGATCCTCCTCGTAATACGGCACAACTGTAGCGGCTGGCACCTCTAGCGCCAGTGTCACTCTTTGTGCTATATCTCTGTATGTCACTGTCACCCAGATGTGGATACTCATTTCAAACACCATCTCCCCCTCACCATTATCGTCTGAGAAGAGCGCCTCATTAGATACCTGTGTTAGTTGGCACCCCTCGGCTATAGCTATTACTGCCCTCTCCTTTCCCTGTCTTGGGCTTATACTGCAATGTAGTCTTGTGTTGCCACAATGCTCTCAATGCTCAGTGATATCCTTGTCCCTTCCCTCTCACTGGTTGGTGTTTCCGGTCTGAAAAGGTAAGCTGCTGGCCTCCTCCAAACCTTCCCTTCAATTCCTGGCAGCCATGCTATTGCCATGTCTGTCCCATATTGGAATATTTCTCCATCTACCGGTTCTGCTCTTGCTACTGTTTTGCCGCAATAGGCCTGCAATATTTGTCGTGCTGTGAGCATGTGCATGCCTGGTGAGGAGCAAATGATTCCCTTGTCAGTAAAGGAGATGGTCATATTCAATCTGCTCATTATGTCTCTACCTAGTATGTTTACTGGTGACTTTTTTGAGTATAGCAGTGGTAGTGACATATCATGATCACCTACAGATAAGGAGATGTTATCTGTGAAGGGAACCAAACCTCGAGCCCCCCCAAAAAAACCTTGCGTGTTCATAGCTTCGCCTGACAGTTGAAACTTTCCCTCTCTTATGCTTGACCTAGTGGCCCCTGTGTCAACTAAGAAGGAACATTTTTTGTCACCTATCGTCACCTGTATGCGTGGTTCCTCCGCAGTGTTAGGTGTTACTGATAGGATGGGACACATCAAAGACATCTGTGGGCTGTCATATTGTGGGTACAGTAACTATCTGTTTCCTGTGTACGGGTTGTGGCCCAGTATTGTCACCTTTCTAAGCTGTGTTTGGGCTACAGGTGTGTCAGTAGATGTTATTGCATTGTCCTGTATTTGCGTGAACTGTTGACCAGTTTGGACCTGTGGTTGCTGTTGTACACTTGGCTGTTGCTGCGTTTGTGCATGTGTTTGTATGTGTGGTTATTGTTGCTGTTGTGGCATCTGTGTCTGTTGTTGTTGTATTTGTGTTTGTTGTGGTGGTCGTTGTTGCTGTATCCCCGGTAGTTAGTAAACCTGTTGTTTCCCCATAGGCCCTTGCTGTCCCTGCTCCCCCCAGGCTGCCTGTGCTGGTCTCATCCCACATGTGCATGACATGTGCCCCACCATCCCACATATCCAACATGTCGGTGGTTCCTGTGCTTGCCATTGGAGTCTCCCCGCATTGTCCTGATACCCCTGCTGTCCCTGTTGATTGTAACCCCGTAACCCTCCCCCTTGCTGGTAGGTGGGCGGGCCATATCCTCTCCCTCTCATTTGTCCACCCCTCCCTCTGTAGTTGTTTGAGTATCCATTTCCCATTTGCATATAACCTCCTCCCATTTGTTGTGTGTATGGCGGGGATGGGGGTATTTGCTGTGTCACTATTTGTGCTTGCTGTGATGGTGCTACCTGTTGTTGTGTTGTGTCTTGCGTCACTGTTGCCTGTGGTTGTGCGGGTGCTGTTATCAGTGCTCCCTCCATGGCATATTTCGATAACTTCTTCTGCACCAATTTTGCTTCCTCGGCCTTCCTATCCTCCTCCTTTTGTTGCATCTTCTCCTGCCAAATCCTGCAATAGTGTACTATTGTCAGTTGTATTTCTGGCCACCCTTTAGCTTCCATCCCCACTAACTTATTTAACTGTCTCTGTACTTGCTCCGGGAGCCCTTGTATTAGTATATGGTAGAAAATTGCTAGTGTTTTGTCCCACGGTTCTCGTGTCTCCAGCGCCACTTCTCCTGAATCTCCTGGATGTATTCAACAGGATCTTCATTCTCACGCATCTTGCATGATGTTACTGCTCCTATGTCTGAAGTGTCTGGAAATTGTACTCTCAATGCTTGCCAAAGCGCATGTCTGCAATTGGTGAATGGTGCTCCATCATGTGCCGTGTCGTGTATTGTTACCCGGGGGAATCCCGCCCTTTTCCATATGTCATCAGCAGCATCCCCCAGCATGGGAATTAGCAGGCCCTTCACATCTCCCACTGCTAGTGTTTGTCCCGCAGTGTGTTTTTCCATTTCATATATCCATTTCCCGGCTCCTGCACTGAGTGACGCGAGCCTGCATTTTATATTTTCCTTATCTGCATGCTTCAAGGGGATATATTGTGGCCTGGCTACCCCCTCTCTAGCAGTGGCATTAGATTGTACCCCCTCCCCTCTCCCTTCATCCTTCAGTGTGTTGTTATGTTATTATATTCATTATCTTCCTCCATGTCTGTTAATTCTTCAATGCTGTCAATGTTACAGGCCCTTACCCTTTCACTTCCTATACCCCTCCTCCCTCTCTGGTTGCCTTCTGTACATTGGCGTGTTTGTTCTCTCTTCCTGTCTACGTCCTTGGAGGTCCCTAAGTCTGCCAACATATGGGGTGTGCACGGGGGTTGGTGTCAGTGAGTGTGGTGTTTGTGCGGGTGTGGGTTTTGCTGGGCGTGGCATCTTTCTTATTGTTTCCCTGATCTTTGTTTCCCCTGCGTTTTGTTCTCCCCTTTTCTCGCATGCCCATGGTGATTCGCAGTTAGTGCGCGTTATGTATAGTTTGTCTAAACTCTCCCTATTTCCATCTCTTCCACTGGTGCTGGAACCCTCCTCTTCTTCACTGCAAAACCCATCCGCAAATGTCAATCCCCACTCTGTGTGTTTCCCCCCCACTGTCACTGTCTTTAAATCTATCAAATCTACATCTGTGTACTCACCTCTCTTATCCTCAGTTACCTGTGTTGATGTTGATGCCATTTCCTTGTCCTGGCATGTGTATTTCCTTGCTCCATGTTCCACCTTCCTATCTCCTCTCTCCTCTTCCTTCTTCCTTCTTCTCCACTACATCGCCACCTATGTCTGCTCGTTTTCTGTGTAGTTCTTCCAATACTTCTGCACTTACTTTTGCTAATATCCTTTCCTCATCTTCCTTTCTCTCCTTTATTCCCCCTTCCCTCCTTAGTATGCTTTCTTTTACCTTCCCTTCTTCATACTTCCATGCGCTTTCAGCTATAATCTTCTTTTTCCACATTCCCATTTCCCTATCGTTCTCTTCCCTCTCCTCCTCCTTCCTTCTCATCTCCGTTTGTTCTGCGCATGCCATTCTTTCTGCTATTGCCCTAATGCGCTCTCCTTCCTTTTTCCGTTCTTCCGCCTGCACCTTTAGTTTCACCATCTCTTCCTTATGTGTTTTCTTTTCATTCTGCCTCTTCTGTGTTTCTTCCTCGAACTGCCTAATCAAGGTGCTTCGCAGGTTCCTCAATTAAATGAGATGGAAGATATACTAGAATGTTTTGGTTTTTATAGGTATTGGGAGCTGGTAGAATTTTGGCACATACGCACAAAATCAGAAAATTGGAAACCCAACTGGTGTGGCTAGCAATATAATTGAATTGTAAGTGTATTTACGTTATGAGTTTGTATGAATTTGTTATGAAAAAAGGAGTAGAAAAGGATACAGAGAATTTAGGATGTATCTTTGATTGTTTCACAGGGTCTTAATAAAGTCATAGACACTGTGAAGGATTTGTTCCATACATCTACTCGCCATCCCGTGAATTGATACATGGGGTGAGTAGTGGATTGTGTTCATATAAGCTATGCACATATTAAAATCATAGTCATCAATTTTAAGAATTATGGGATGACAATGGATATTGATGATGTTTTGTGTATGGTTTTTAGATTAAAAATTGGCTTATACCTTTCCAAATACAAAGACAGACCTATTTCTCTGCACTTTACGTCCTGAAGAAGGTCTTTAGAATGAAAAACAGTCAGCTTTGTTATATGTGGATCAGAACACGTGTCGACGACTATGTGAACATTCTGGTTAATTAATTGATCAGTTAAAATACGACACCTGAAAGTAAAGAATGGGCCAAATAATATTTGTGACAACTATTATTTAGAAATATTTGTATTAGGAGAACAATACAGTATGTGTAATTTGCCTAATTTGTTGTATATGAAATGATTGAATGAATGAGTGTGTTTGGGATTGAGGATGAAAGTGAAATGTATGAAGTATAAGATGATGAATTGTTATTTATGTTTTTAAAACAATACATATAATAATGTACTATGTGTTTATTGATAAAAATGTGTCATTTTTTGAATAATCTGTTTCATCCCTATCTACTGGTCCATTTTTTGTTTTTCTAAACTTTTTATAAATACCTGTGCCTCCAGGTCAAGTTCCCTGGAACATCTTCCAGAGGTCAAACATTTCTAAGTGGTTTGCTAATTTGTTCCCCTTGTATGTATTGTGAATGTATGTTAAACGACTGTGTTGTGTATACGTATGGAAGCTGCCGTTGGGCGGCCATGGTACCTTTACTTTGTTGTCCATTCCTTGTGTCCACTCGATACTGTATTTTATTATTTTCTCCCTGTGTGGTGTCAATGTCGTACAGATGTGCTGGAGTGGGGTGGTTAACGCGCTTCCCATGTGCCTCCACCCCGCTTCTGCCCCCGATCCATAGTACAGTGCCATGTTACAATTTTACTTTTCCCAACGTAAACCTTTTATCTGGCCCCGTAAACTGGGGACTTCGACTGTCTGCTGAAAAGAACACAATTTTGGTGTTACACTATCACTCTTTTATTATTCTTTTCCTTCCAATATTGTAACCACGGTCCCCTTTGGCTGTGGCACACAAAGCCCCCTGCGGCGATGTGTCCCGTGCGGCGTGCCCCTAGGCTGCCCCACCTTCCTCTTCCTCCTATACTGTTCACACCTTCAACTTAACTTCTGCTCCTCCCCGTCCCCCGCTGTCTGCTCAGACCACACCCTCAGCTTATACAATCCCCTTGTCGAGCACAGCCGGCATTCTCCGTGCGCGGCCTCCTCTCCTCCCTTGGCACCTCCCCGTCCAAGCTCGGCCAGCGTGCTCTGTGCACGGCTGCCTTTCCCTCCTTTGACACCTCCCCTTTCGTCCCCCCTTTCCTTGACCACTCCTGGACGGACGCGATATTGTCGCGGTGTCCAATACAAGCCCTATGGGTGACATCACCAACCTCTACAGAACACTAAGTACGTACAATTTTCTAAACTTCACTAATGCACGCTATTTTTCACACTTATATACCCCGTTAACCCCACAGCTGTCTTCCCGCTTTGTCTGGAACGGAGAAATCAATAATCAAATTACTTAATATAATCAGTCTGCGCACGCTGCGTTGCCTTGCGTGTGATACACCCCCTCTCCAGAGGAGCTTAGCCAGCCAATTATCTTCCACACTCGGTAAACAACCTAGCTACCCCCTGCGGGAAAATGTCATCTACTTAACAAGCTTCAACAGTAGGGAATCCCATCTATTCATTGATCTATAACGTCAACTCATAGGAAAGCCACCCCCCCTCTTGCACAGGTGTCCGCGATCTTAAACCAATCCCCGCTCTCTAACAACCACACATGGGTGCTCGCACCCCACCCAGTTCACTTTGTGACACTTTAGGGGACGGCCCTTGTGCCTGTCCCTTTACACCTCACACCTCTATTGCCGCGGAACAGTCAAAAATCAATTGCCACACACTGTTACAACTAGCCACCTCCCTCTTTACAACTCCTTCCCCCTCCCACACAACATTACGTTGCTTGTTGGGTGTGCCATACTCACCAAGTCCTCATGAGCCGGGGCCGCTTGACCGTGGGCACCCCTCCAAAGTGGATCGCCACCGCCCCACGTCGGGACACTCACCAATCGCAGGCGGGATATTTCTCAAGCCAGCTCCCGAGGGCCAATGTCTGGATTGTGCTGTCCAGTCTTCTTGCAGTTCCCCAATGGTCCTGTAGTCCTCAAAAGGGGTAACGGCAGAGGGGGCCGCGCTGCCGGGTTGCCTCGCTGCAGGAGGCCTGGTAGTGATGCTCTTAGGGCAGGTTAGGTGGACCTCAAACAAATCTCAGCAGTGCCTCCAACTTGTTGGGGTGATCTCCCAGGGGCCGGCGAAGCCGTCTGCGGACCTCCGGGGCTGGAGAGGACCCAACTCCTCCCACGTCCCAAAAGGAGTATGAGGCACACACAAGAGCAAAGTAATTACTGCTATTTATTATAGTAATGGCAGGGATCGTTCTCTGCCCGTATGCATCCGGGGAGATGCTCTCGCTCTTAGGGGGGCTCGCAGGCCCTTTTTACCGTAGTATGATGTGCTACTCGCGTCACCTGGAAAAATCGTCACAAAACCTATCGCCACTTCGGGTTGGCTCCCCGAGTGGTAGGGTTAGAATAGCTGCCTATATGAAGGAATATTAGTGGATAAGGACGGGTCAGGTGGCACACTTGGGATGTCTCTAACACTTGCTACAATAAATTGGTTATATGGGAACCCTTGGTGATTGGTTAGCAGAAATGGCATCAACGAAGAGCCCCTCGTACTCTGATTGGTTCCCTCACGAGCCCCCAAACCTGGGACCATTGCTGTTCCCAGCTCGCGAGGTACCTGGTGTTGGCACCATTGTGCAACTATGTGTAAGAGGTGGACAATGGACAGGTCTTTGCTAGTGGCTGATGATCACACCTTTCCCATCGGCGCAGGTGTCCAACTTGTTGCTTCGTTGTTGCAACCTGTGTCCCAGACGTGGGACCCCGGCGACTTTTTGTCTCATGAGCTTAGCATTTTGTCAGTTCGGCTGGTCACATGTGGAGAGACCATAGCTGGAGCAGAATTATGAGCATTTAATTTGTATTTCGGCCCAGAGGAGCGCTTGGCGGTGGCAGGTATAACCTTGGCACTGAGAGCGTGGTGTGTGGGTTGCAACATTGAGGCCTTGGCTGTGGACTCTAGCTGGGACTCGTTCTGCATGATCAGCGCATTGCTTTTTGTCTCGAGAGGGTTTCGTCTTAGAGGATCCTGCCTGGGGACTCTTGCTTGCGGCCTATTCAGGCCTAGTTTCTGGGAGGCAGTATATGATCCATAACATGGGTGTCGCGGGACGACAGAGTGTCATAAGCATCAGTAGATATGTAGGATGCTGTTTATGGGGATGGGGTAGCATGAGGCGTCTGCAAGCGTATACACGAGCTCTTCAGGCATCTTGCGTTTCTGCGGTGCTGTAAGAGGCCTTTGTGAAAAATAACAACGATGCATGTCCGTGGGTGTGTCAGTCCGCTATGTCATAGCACTGAGTATGTTCTTCATGTGGGTTGGTGTGTGAGTGACCAGTGTGCATGGTGGCACGTGTGTTCTGGTCTGTTGGCTGTGTCGTCATGGCATCTCTAACGATGTTGATACTTTGTGGCTGTGGTTTTAGTCGAGCTGATCCATATCGCAGGTGTCGGCTTGACCGGAGCATGGCAGTGGGCATGCTCCTCATCCATGTGGGCCACGAACACATGGTACCTTGTCGTCTGGTAAGGAGGTGAGTGGGTCAAACTCCTCTCGCGGGGGGTGCTTGGGCCGTGATCCTCTAGGCCAGGGTCTGGATGAGAATGAGGGGAGGGTGTTTTCACATTTTCCCACTTCACGAGGGTTAGAATTCCATATGACACTGTTTTCCCTTCCGACCCTGTGGGATACTTCAAAATCAAACACACCTGATGGCCCTTTCCTTTCCCCACAGGGATAAAAGGTGGAGCAGGAGAGTACAGGATGAGCAAGGCAGACCGCACACCGTGAGAGCTAACTCAGCATGGCAGTTCAAGAGGAGGCGAAAGACGGCGCATACTGAGAGGGTTACAATGAGAGAGGCGACCTTGCCCTTTCCGATTAAGGCCCGTGATACTTCAGCAGATGGAAGCATAAGACCACAGATAATAGCCAGCGTGTGTTGCAGCAGGTGTCAGAGGGTCACAAGACCTTCCTCTGATGATTACCAAGCTGGGGAGAGATGCTTGTCTTTGCGGTACCAACCTTGATTCCAAAGAGAAGAATAGAGAAGAGGTTCATCACAGCCAGTGGGTCGAGAGGAGAGTCGATAAGAAACTGAACTGTGCTGAACGAAAAGTAGCAAATGGCTGATTTGAATAGTAAAAGAACTATTGATTAAAAGGGGGGAAAACCAGCGACAGAGAAGTCTGGCACCACGTGGGTGTTCAAGTAGGAAACGCTGGGTGATTACCCAATGATAGACTACTGTAACCAGAAGGCCTTAGGAAAATGTCGAAAGGGGGTCAGGGTGGTCATACATGGCTCTTGTCATATCCTCTGTACAATCGAAAGACTTTGATGGAGAGATGATTGTGAAGTGAAGGGGAACGAATCCCGCATGGTAAAAGTTTTACACAAACAGTGTGTTGTAAAGGTTGGCAAGAGTGAACCCAGTGGAAGGATGCTAATAAGAAGGGACCAAGTCTGAAGTACCATTAACATTGTGTTGACAGGAGTAAACCCGGTGGAGGGTTGGCCACAGTGAAATATTTGAAAGGACATTTTGATTAATGAATGTACGAAAAGCCCTTGTGAACGCGAAGGAGGGAGGCTGTGATTGAAAAGGGTTCCTAACCAGAAGGAGGGAGATCCAGGGGTGGAAAGTCATCACTCATAGTTGGTTGAGAAAGAAACTGCTTCATTGATTTGTTGCATATGACTCGTGAGGGATCAGTGCCCTGAAGAGGGGGAACCAGGGGTGAAATCATCACCCAGAACCATACATCAAACAGTACTTTGTGTTTGTTTGTTGAAAATATCAGGCCCTCGAAGTGAAAAGAGACTTAACCATGGAAGAACGTGGTAGCTGCAACAGAACTGCCGGCTCGTGCGGGGGTGCTCGAGTATATGCTGTTCTCAGGAGAATCACCTTGTCCCGTGCTCATAATGTGGGGAAGGGAGACCCCTGGCAATCACATCCTGACTTATTATTCGTGAACACGTCTTTCTTTATTGAAACTCTATCCCACACTCTTTCTGTAATTAGTTGTAAGGATTTGGCAATAGTTTCTTTTTTTAGTATAGGCTTTTTACTTTGACAAGAGGCCACAATGACTGTCTTATTTTTCATTTGATGGTCCAAGCTTGCTCCCATCTTTGATTTAGGTTAGGTGTTTTTTCACCCTGCATTTACAGTTTAATAATACCCTTGAACTGTGATCACTTGTGTCTGTCTTTACTGTTGCCACCATGACTTCCTTACAGAGGGCACACCTACTGGAGCAGAGCAATGGACCAAGGGATGAGAGCTGCAGGCTGAAATCCCCAAGGTTTCCCTACTGGAGGTTGTTGCCTCTGATAGGTTGCAAAAGACATTTTGATTCAAGGATGCCAACCACCCTCCCGACTGAACAGCAGAATTGGGGAGGCGAGGCCAAGCCTGTGGTTCTAACCTTGACGCATGAATTGGAAACATCAAAATGACGCACACAGCAAGTGAGTTGACAAGCGACCTGAGAGACTGGTGTGTGTTAAAGCAAATGAAATAGCAACATTATATCGCAAGTGAAGGCTGCACGCATGTGGAGGAGACACAAAGAAAGGCAGACCTGTGAATGAACTTTGAAGTAAAGACAACTGTGAATTGTATAGGGAATATACGCAAAGCCACGAATGCAGAAACCCCTAGACTTTTGCAGAAATGCAGGGAAAGTGGTGGGGTGTCCAAATGTCATTAGACAGTAATGTCCGGAGGGTCCTAACAGGTGACTGTGTGAAATTAGAGAACATACCCAAAGCCACAAACCCACACCCACATTTTCACATTTGCTGAAATCCCGGGAAAGGGAAAGAGGTGGGGTGTCACAATGTCATGCAGCTAGTGATGTCTGGAGGGTCATAACAGGTGACTGTGCAAAATGTGGTGCCAATTGGTGAAACAATTTGAAATTGTATAGGGCACATGCACAAAGCCACAAAGCCACAATCCCACACACCCACATCCAAATTTGCACTTTTGCTGAAATCCGGGGAAAGGGGTGGGCTTCCCAATTTCATGTAGCCAGTAATGTCCAGAGGTTCCTAACAGGTGACTGTGCAAAATTTGGTGTAATTGGTGAAACTGTGTGGAATTGCATAGGGAACATATGCAAAGCCACAAACCCACACCCACATTTGCACTTTTGCTGAAATCCGGGGTAAGGGATGGTGTGTCCAAATGCCATTCACCAGTAATCTCCACAGCGTCCTAAAAGGTGACTATGCAACATTTGATGCTGATTGGTGAAACTGTGTGGAATTGCATAGGGAACATACGCAAAGCCACAAAGCAACACCCAAATTTGCACTTTTGCTGATATCCAGGGTAAGGGTTGGGGTTTCCAGATGTAATTTAGCCAGTAATGTCCAGAGCATCCTAAGAGGTAACTGTGCAAAATGTGGTGCCTATTGGTGAAATGGTGTGGAGTTGCATATGGAACATACTCGAAGCCACAAACCCAGACCCAAATTTGCACTTTTGCTGATATCCAGGGTAAGGGTTGGGGTTTCCAGATGTAATTTAGCCAGTAATGTCCAGAGCATCCTAACAGGTAACTGTGCAAAATGTGGCGCTGATTGGTGAAATGGTTTGGAGTTGCATATGGAACATACTTGAAGCCACAAACCCAGACCCAAATTTGCACTTTTGCTGCAATCCGGGGAAAGTGGTGGGGTTTCCAGATGTCATGTAGACAGTAATGTCTGAAGGGTCCAAACACGTGACTGTGCACCCTTTGCTGCTGATTGATGAAACAGTGTGAAATAATATAGGAAACATACATGAAGCCACAAACCACACAACCACAAATATTCACGTTTATATATATAGTATAGCATGGTTCTGTATCCTTAGTCCTGCACACAAACAAAAAGAAATACAATGTGTCATATGTAAACATCTCAGAAACTGAACCATAAAATGAATTTAAAAATATGAATTTAAAGCAGGTCTTCTTTTTTGTGTTAAGGTCCCTAATTCATTCAATGAAGACAGGTGATGGGTGATGAAGTTTAATGATGAAAGTTTGGCTCGCCGATTTGATGAAGTATAATTTGTTGAAGTCTCTAATGTAAGTGACGTTGTGGTATTTTTGGTTAGTTTGTGAGATGTCAAGATGAGTTCAAGGACTTGACATACACTCTCGAAATCGAAAAGGGATATTTTTGCAAAAGGGATGTATGCCTCTGAGAGGAAGGCTTGAGCGGCTGGTGAACAAATAAAATGGCTTCTCTACCCTTGAATGCCTTTAGGGTAATGGCGAGATTTGTGTTTGTTTATTTATACAGCGCACTGGACCCTCAGGTATCTGGGCTCATTAAAGTTACATAGGAGGTACAGAGGAATGGCTAAACATATCCAACAGATAGATTCCAACAGTAGCATGCAAGCACGAGGAATAGGAGAAGTATGTACAAGAGCTAACTTGCAAGGCATTACAGGTATATACAGGGAGGCAGATACATGCATTGATTATGCTTCTGGCGAGAAGAGCCAAAGTAGGATGATTCAGATCTTAGGTCAACGGGTAGGGCGTTCCATGTTTTGGCTGCCAGCACAGGGAAGCTACGCCATGTGTGATGTATGCAATTTATTAGAGTCTAGACAATCTGGCTGAAGACTGGATTCATTGTTGTTGAATTTGGGGACATCAGCTCTTTGATCCCTACCTTTTGTTGAATTGTGGAGCAGAGCACACAATATCACTATGCCCAGGACACAGAAGTTGTAATATGGTCCTGGCCAGGAACAATGCAGAGCTTCTTTAAGCCGATACATCTTTCCACAGGTCGCCATTTCATGTGTCTAAGTAGAATAGTAATATCTGAGGACAGACGGGCAACAGTCCCCCTTTTCCCCCAGTGACACGTCCTACACAAACAATAAATCTCACCTGATCCAAACAATAAAGATTGCATGACAGTGTAATTTCAGGTCCCTGCAGGACTCCTTCTCACACAAAATGGAAATATGTTTGAAACCCACCTCTAGTTGTGATTTCATAAATACCACCAAAGAGAATTGGACAAAATTACTTTTACTCTGCAGGAGTAAAAGGGTGAGTATTAGTAAAATCGCTTACCCTGTCCTCACACTTCAACAAACCAACAGTGATACCAATCATAAAAGTAAAACAGACACAGTTAAGAGCTATACCTCCTTTGCCATTTGTGGAACCGTGGGCTGAGGAAAGGCACTATCAATAGGGGTGCACATGTGGTTCATTAGCAACCCAAACAGTAAAGTAAATCAGTCCAAAATAAAAGAAATGTTCAATCAAAGTCAAATAAGAACAGACAATTTGCAAGAATAGAAAATGCACTCTGGGTATTGAAGCGGGATTGGGCAACAAATAAAAACAATGGTTGTAGAAGGGTAATATAAAAATAGAATTAATGTCTCGAGGACCCAAAGATGGATTAATGGGACAGTTAGTAGTCAATAATACTTTTCTGCGCTTTGTGGCAGTTAAACTAGGGCAAACCAATCTTCTAGGTGCTATTGTGGTTTGAAGCAGCTCGAGTGCGATGGTCACATTGATCTAGATGTTGAGCAGTGTGGAGAAGCAATTGAACAGGAGCTTGTAGCGGGTTGAAGTGATGCTTGAACAAGGGCAGTTCGTGAGAGCCGCAAGGGCCTATGTGATCAGTTTGATGATGCGCTCCAGGGCATGCAGATTGTGAGGGCCACTAGAGTTGGCTCAGCAGAAGGCTGAATGGCGAAGATGCTCATGGCTGGATGTGCAGTTAGTCAGTTCGATGGGGTGTCCGATGATCAGGGTTTGGAGGTCCACCAGGATAGGTTTGACTGGCGATGAAGTTTGGCAGTGGAGATCCTGATTGGTCGAACAGAGGTGCACAGGTAGCAGACGCATTGGAGAGCTTGGAGATTGAGCCAAATCAATGAGGCACTCAGCTAGCACTGTGCAGTAGCAAACAGGTTTGAATGTGGCGTTCAGCAGTTCAAAGAGCGGATGAGTGCCAAAGGCAGCTATGAAGGGTTCTGATGGTTCGATGCTGTTGAACAGGCTGTTATTTTGTCTACAAGTAATTGGACAAAAGCAAGTCAGCTTTACGAGTGAATCCTTGTCCTTGGAAGATATTGACTTTGCCTTCAGACATCGCAGCCAAAGTGCTTTGAGCTACAGGAAGTGGTGGGGACAGGAAAGAATGATAGAGGCAGAGAAAAACAAGATGGTGGAACCGTCCGCTAGCTGTAAGGAACACCCTCTGTCTCTCTGCTGCTGTGACTTGCCTGTCACTGCAGCTGCCAAGAGGGAACCTGTGCCCTGAACCTGATCTGTGTCATGGAAGAACAGGGGCTGCAGATCAGGCTAATGATTCAGCAGGGCACATGCGTGAAGTTTGCAAAACAAGGAACAAATCTGCAGTTTCGGATTCTACCCTTCAGATGGAATTGACTCTGGAAAAGGTGGCGCACATGTACTAAAACAGGACTCATACATCTAAATAAAGAGAGTCACAGTCGCTGAAAGGATGCTGAATGCACAGTAGCTGAAAGGATGCTGAATGCACTTTCCTGTTAAGTAGACCGTTCCTTCCCACCAATAAACAGCCAGCCAAAAAAAAGGCGTTTGTAAATCTCATTTTCTAAACAAAAGATATGGCCATTTGTATATGAGTTAAATAATTGAGTCAGCGAGCGATGACTGGAAGAGGTCTCCCATTCACTATATTTTAATTGGAACTTAAATACTAGCCCGGGCCCAACCCAAGTATCGCGTTTGTCTGGTATGCCGCGAATTAATATTCTCTTTAACACATGTATCAAAATACACATTATGACTCGCCGCACAATTCACTTTTGCAAGTCAGCTTGGGAAATACTTGGTATCTGCGTGATGTTTTAGAATGCAACAATTATTAGAATACACTGCTCAGCTACCACAATTAATTTTCTAAATGTCACATTGGTTAGTATCTTCCAAGGCCACAAGATGGCAATGTTGCCCCGTAGAAAAAACAACAATCAATGCTCACCGTTTACTGAGCAAACTGGTAGGTTAGCAATTGTTTCCATAATACTGCTTAGTCATAAATCAATTAACTTATTGTTTTGCACATTCACGGCTGCGGATCACCACAACCGGTGTGGGGGCATAGTACTCCACTGCTTCCTTACTTTCATTCTTAATGGGCTGAAAGCATTAATTATTTTTTAAAACATATTTTGACTACGTGCCATTTCTGCTGCATTTGCTCTCCAAGGAAATATGTCCCTTTCTCCTCTAGATAGTCCTTCGCAGTACCCTAAACTCTGTGCATGAATAAAATACCCCCGAACTATAAACCGGCCCTGAATGTCATTATTTTTTAAATGAAATTATAGAAACAACATAATACGTTTTCTTTATTAAAAGGTGCTCATGTTACACACATCAGCCTGGTAATTTAACTTGATGGATCTTCCCTGCTTAACAATACACCTGGCTGTCCAACGGCCTTTCCTATGCAACCCACAAGTACTGGGAAACCCAAGTCTCGGGAGGTTAGCCCAGGTAGTCTCGGGGGGATAGCTCAGAGGCAATGTGCTCACCTTGGCAGCAAGACGACACAGAGCTACCCAGGTTCGATCCTGGGTCTGCGCTTAGTAACCTCTGGGTATTAAGCGAGCTATAAATAACCTATCATAATAGGTCTGTCTCCTGACATGTGCAGGTGTGGGGTGAATATGGTTTTAGTGGTGGATGAACATGGCTGCATAGGTGGGTTGATGGATGGATGAGAGGGTGGAAATGGTTGTTTTGGGTTGAATGAGCTGTTGACTATGGGGGTCATTAAAAGGTTGCCTGTCTTGAAACAACGGTGACGGTAAGCTTGCCGGTACCGTTCTTTCCACACCAGCAAACTACGAGTTCTGCGAGCGGGTGCCTTCCCACCCGCCAGGTCTAACCTGGTCGGCGGAAAGGCACCCGCTCGCAGACCTCGACGGATGCACCGGCACCACTCGCGAATGGTGCCGGTGCATCCGTCCTCCCCATTCCCGTTGAGTCCAATGGGACTCGAATGAGAATGGGGAGTAAGATTTTCTGGCGCCCGGCAATGTGCAATTACCGGGACTGCCAGGGCCATAATGCCCCGGTAAGTCCCCATTGCCGGGCAGTCATGCGGTTTTTACCAGCACAGCTACTGCCAGACATATAAAGAGGCTCAATGGCTATACATGAGGATGGATAAGAGGCCACAGGTGGAGGTGTGAGTGAGTGACGCCAGGCCTGGCGGAATGAAAGGCACCCGCGAGCACAACTCGGCATTTGCCGGTCCAGATACAACGGTACCGGCAAGCTTACCGGTACCGTTGTATCCGGACCGGCAACCTTGTAATGAGGCCCAATGTATTGGCATCCTAAGGCCGGTGGAAGGAGTTGTGTAGTGTTCCCATGCACAATATTGAATGTCTCTTTTGTTAACATGAGGTGTATCTTTGAGCAGGAGTTAGCTTTATCTCAGGGGACATGTGTGGGTACCTGCAGGGTTAATGTTTTTTGATATGATTCTTAATACGTGAGTACACTGAGGTCCGATTTTGTTCAGTAGATGTGAGTAATGTTGGTCTCTGTTTGCTGCAATGGTTTCTGAAGTTTGTGTTGCGTTATTGTACAGCCGTGAATGTCTCAGCGTTGTAATTTTGTGCACGTGCAAATGGCGCATTGACAGAAATGTGTGAATCATGACAATACTTGTATGTTGTGATACTGCATACATGCACACTGTATACATTTTTTATTTGCAGATTTCATGTCTAGTTGGTGGCTGTTGCTATTTTGTGCACACATGAAATTGTGGTATTGACAAGTTTCAGACATCAGCACAACGCAAGCTGGACATTGCATCACCTCTCACCATGTGCCCCCCGCCCTGAGACACACCTTCTAGCAGGGTCTTCCTCAAGGATGGGCTTCTCCGGCTCTCCTCCCAGCCCCAGCCGAGCCATTTTGATTCCAGGCCACACTGTCCCTGAGTGTGAAACGTTCTGCATACAAGAACATGGAAACACACTTCCTCTGGCACACAGGCAGCACCCAGCACTGGCACTTCCTCCCGAGCCAAATCCTTCTTCAGGGCCTGTTGGACCGCCTCACCTTCTCAGTCACACAGATAACCTTAGTAATGTGGAGGGTTTTGGTAGCACGAGGAATTCCACCTAGAGTTTTCTTTTAAAATAATGCGTGGACATTGAGAAAAACTGAGCGCAATCGTTCTGTGGGGTAACACATTTAAAAAAGCAACATATGGATGCAAAATCACCAACTGTGCACAGGAGCATTGCACACCATTTTCAGGGTGACTGCCCCAAAACACGTGGCATCATGCCTCTGTGTCCATCACACGTGCCAGAGTAGCTCTGTAAAACACTTGCTCATGCTGGCTGGTCCCAAATATATGCTATCATATCACTGAAAAGTACAAGTTCATGATGCCTATCGGAAAGGTATATGACTACAATGCCCACCCATGTATGCCAATGTGACACTGTAGAGTATGCCTTCACAATGTCTGTGTCCCCAATATATGCAAGCATGCCCCTGTAAAAAGCATGCTCATGCATGCTGTGCCTAACTATATGCCAAGATGCCACTGTAAAATACATGTTAATAATGACGTCTGGACTTTCCCCCACACTCGATCCAGCCAATGCCAAGAACTGCAGACCACGCACTAATGTTCCCTACTAATTGAAGATCATAGATCGTGTAGCGTATCTGCAACTCAATAAATTCATAGAGGAAAATAACATATTGAATGTACATCAATCTGGTTTCGGAGCATGGAACTGAGATGGCCCTATAGGATCTTAAATCCAACATTGCAGGGATTGTAGAGCAAGGTCACCCATCCCTTCTGATGTTGTTGGACCTCTCTGCAGCTTTTGATCTTATTGATCACGACCAGAGGCTTAAACCTATTGAACAACTGGTCAGATGGGGCATATCACTGGATAAAATCTATTTTGGGTCCAAGAACATCTAGAGTAGCGGTAGAGAACATCCAGGCATTGTCAATTCTGTCCATGTGCGGAGTTCCCCAGGGCTCCTGCATATCTCCAATTCTTGTCAATATCTACACTAGGCCCCTCAGTGACCTTCTGGACATACTGGGTGTCAATTACGCGAATAACGCAGATGGCACCCAGGTACTTTTTAAAGTCACTGGGTTACATGCCCAAGACTCTGAAATCCTGAATGAAGTCTACCCAGAGATTCAATCATGGATGGCATAGAACTCCCTTTTGCTAAATAGTGAAAAAACAGAGCTTCTGATCATAGCTTCCAGCCAACTCATAAAAAAACTTGATAACCTCTCTGCCCATTTCATTTCGTTATCTCTTGAATTCAAATCGCTGTCAGTAAATCCGTAAAAACACTGGGTGTTTTCCTAGACCACAAGCTCTCCATGAAGCAATACATCTCACAAGTTTGCTCCTCGTTTGTCCCTGTGATCAAACTTATCCATTACATTCGCCCCAATCTCTCCATCGAAAATATATCACTGCCGGCAACAGCACTAGTCAATTCCCACCTCGACTACTGCAACAGTCTGCTTGCCGGTATTTGTGAGACCAACCTGCAGCATTTGCAGGCCTCTAAAAATGGTGCTTTCACAGCTATTTATGGACTTACAAAACGCAAACATATCTCTTTGTTCAGGAAAACTATACATTGGCTCACTGTAAAACAGAGAATTAGACACAACATCTTATCTTTGACATACAAATGCCAACACAGAGCAGCCCCCCCCAATATTTCCTAGACAGGATTTCCACTAAATAATCCATCAGGTCATTACGATCCAATGATACTCTCTCATTGAATCAACCATGCTACCATTTGGAGACATTTGGCAGTAGGAGTTTTGAAATTCAGGCATCTAGGGAATGCAACCCATTCCCTTTGAATATCAGAGCATCTTCTTCTCTGATGACTTTTAAGAAATCAGTGAAGATCCTCCTTTTTAACATGGCCTAATCCTTCCTTTCTGAGTCTGTCTCTCTTCCCTTCTTTTTCCTGCGCTCTGAGGCCCATGGGTGTATAGCGCAAAACAAAAATTAAAATAAATAAACAAATTAATAAATGCCTCTGTCAACAATAAACGCAAGCAAGGCCTGCAAACCTCTTGTTCATGCATTACTGTAAACATATGTAATGCTTTACAATGTAAAGTACGTGTGCATGAACCTCTGTAGATAAAACATGCAAGCTGGATGTGCCTAAATATATGTCAGCATGCTACACTTTTCCAACAATATATGCTGGATTTGCCCAATAGATTGCAAGTATATGTTCATGATGACTTGGTCCACAGTACATGCCAGCATGGCCCATACAAACTTACTAGCTCATACTAGCTGCCCTAAAAAATGGGTAACATACCACTATAAAGTATATCTGTAATACAATGTATGCCATGCTCTCATGGCCCTGTGAAACATTTGGACATGCTGGCTGTGACCAAATGTATACCAATATACCACATACACATCATTATGCTGCTGGTCCCCCATGACTGTGAGACACACACACACAGACACACAGACACACACACACACACACACACTGACACACACACACACTGACACACACACACACACACACACACACACACACACACACGAAACACTACTACACTATTACAAATAGTTACAGACTACTGTTCACCATGGTGAATGTACTATTCATAATAGTATTGTGCTATGCTTAAGAGAATTGGCACTTATTTGTACATTTCAAGGTAATGACCATATATGAAGGGTCAAATTAAAGAATTATGCTCACTTGATAGCAGCTTTTGAGAAGGAGATATTACTATCTGATAATGCTCTGTGAAGTTACTTACATTCCTTAGAAATGCCATACATACCTATTATTTACTTTTAAATCAACAGGAATGTGGGCACACTACTGTTAGCAAACAGCACAATATTAATAGACATCGTAAACAGACATCCGTTTTAGGGGTGTACCGAATAGTAGATTTAAGTATTCAGCCACATACCGAATAGTTGGACAAGTATTCTGTGGAAGCAGAATATGGAGACGAATAGTTGCCTTTTTAATAAATACAATTTTGTGGACAAGAAAAACACTTTGTAAATTAAAAACACACTTTAAAATATGTACATTCATTCGTTATTGCATTTCTCTTCTTTGTTGTCTACAGAAGATGTTTGTGTAAACCATGTAAAAAAAAGCTCTATAACAGAACAGTTTTTTTTTTTTGCGCATTCATAGGTGTCGCTTGATGGGCAGGACTCAAATAACTAATACTAGCCCAAAAATAGTGTATGCATATATGAAGAGAGACTGGGATGCGTCTACTCATACTTTCAAATGTTTCTTTCGGGCCTTCCCATCTTTAGCCTTCTGACTCCAGCAAGACACTGAAAACACAAAGAGAGTGATTACGTCAATTAGTTAACCGCTGACGTGCTAGCGTATACAGACCTTTTGGATGCTCAAGCCATGCTGTGTAAGGTCTTTTCATTAACGGATAGTAATAGATAGTTTTTTCCGTTGTTTTTCGGATGGGGTATGTTTGTGGTGTTTTGGAGCAATGCAAAGACAGCAGTTAAAAATATATGGGGAATGCGGAGTCCTCAAAGATTCTCGGCTGACCCTCTAGGGAAGGGACTGTGCTGATTTTCACATCTTTAATTGGCATGTGCATGTTTATTTTCCTTATTTGCTTTTTAAATTGTAAACTTATATCTGCTTGTCTTTATTACAGAAATATCACTCTTTTTTTAACTCTCTAATGTTGGGAGGAATTTATGTTGCTAAAAACTGGGGCATTTTGGTTAAAGATTTGTTTTAGTAAAACTCCCAATCTATTGGATAGCCAAATTCTTTAGTAACATCTGTCACTTTTACAAATTCCAAAAAACTCATTTTGGCAGCAGGAGAAAGTTGGAGGGAGACATGTGTAACAAATGTTTCATACTGAAAGCACATTCTGCTGTAGGCACACGTCCCACCGAGACATCTTACTTGCTTTATAACCTTAGCCTACAGGCTGAAAACAATTCTTTGTTGAAAGCACACTACCTCCTGAGCTATTTTACTGAGGGTTTGGAACTTCCTGGGATATCTGCAGCAATTCAATTAATCCACCTAATTATATATTGCTTTGATTCCTAATTGTTTGCATTGGAACCTGTAACTCTCAGATTACTCACACCTGTCATGAGAAAGTCAATAAGCCCCTCAAGAAAATAAAATTTCCAATAGTGGCTTTGTATACTAGTTTTCATCTAGACATTACACATCTCTACCACAGCCACACTTCCCACTGAGCCATTTTACTTTCTTTATAACATTGGCCAACAGGCTGAGGAAACTTCTTTGCTGCAGGCACGCTACCTCCTGAGCTATTTTACTCAGGGTTCTGAATTCCTGGGATATCTGCAGCTGTTATATTAGTCGATTTTCCAATCACTACTTTGTATGCTATTATTTCTGCCCAATGGTCTTCAACTGAAAAATTCAGGGGATACCAGCCACATCTCACTGCACATTCAAAACATTGAGACTTTAGTATGAACCCACCTCTCCCCAGCAAACCACCATATTAAAGTCTGTCTGTCCAGCACATGAAGGGCTTAGACTTTGTTTGCATTTTCACACCTCTGCTCGGTCTGTGTTCAATCCTGAATGGTTCCAGCCACAATCAAAACTGTAATTAATATATTTTGTAGGGGAAACTATTCAGCTGCGAGTCAAAATTAAGTATACGGCCAAAGCCGCATTTATCATTTTCAGCTGGAATTCATCAGAATACTTACTCGAAGCCGAATGTCGGTACACCCCTAATCCATTTACTGTGTTACACAGAACAGAGGTCTGCTTACTATGTGTAAGACTATTGAGCTTCAAGAGCAAACACTGGAATGGAGACCAAAATGAAGGCTACGTAATACAAAGCACAATTGCAAAATACGTCCATCCATCAAGCCACAGGGCCATGAAACAATCCCTCTAAGCAACATTAAGCAAATATCTCATCAACTTAAACTGCTGCACTCTCTCTACAAAATACTGCCACTGTAACAGACCTTTCTCCATGGGCACTGTTCATGAATGAGCGTTGATTTGTACTATGGCCACTCTCTAATATACCTCTGTGAACTCTGGCAATGAGCAAATCTCACTCTAGCAAGACCTACAAACAAAAAAAGGAAGGAATTAACAAATTCAGGAGTTAGCATTAGGTCTGTCAGAAAGTTTAGAACATCTGAAAAACATGTTGGTAATTGAAAACATAAGCTGGAGCCAGTTTAGTCCCCATATTATCTGATCGCACCCTTCATGAATGATATGAACAATGCATTTGATGTAGCCCAAATTGATAGTTCACAGAAGCACCCTCATTCTAGGCTTGGTGAATTCAAAAGAGAGACTGGAAAGTGGTCTTTCCCAGGGAACAACGCGTGTGTGCATGAAGTATCCCCAAATCACAGGAGGAGCAGGGCTACGCTCAGCCAATACCCTGTGAGGAGGATGTTAACAAAGTAGCTCACTTTGATCCCCATTCTCCTGCACATGTCTAATGGGGATTCACCAGTCAGCGTGCGTGAAATGCCCGTAAACAACCTGACATGCAGCCGCATTAGCTACAGCGAGAATGGTGGCCACGCATTCAGAGCTCCTTCCTGGGGATCACTGCATGCTTGCAGAGATGTTGTTATAAAAAACCGGACAAGTACTGTTTGCTGTTGCTGCAACGTTGTGCTGCCCTGCTAGCTGGCGCTTCTGGTCCAGTTTGTGTTTGTATCCCCTTCTCTATGGACCTGTTGCCTTGCCAGGACTTTTGAATTGCAGCCGGAGAACGTACTTTTCGGGTGCACCAGCGTGCCTGACCCTGAGGTCCTTCCTGTTTGGGTAGCCACGCCTCCCTCTGTCGTGTCACGCACCCGGTGACTTGAAGTACTGCCGGACTCGCGCACCTGCGCCGCGCACCAAGTACCGGACAAGTACTGTTTGCTGTTGCTGCAACGTTGTGCTGCCCTGCTAGCTGGCGCTTCTGGTCCAGTTTGTGTTTGTATCCCCTTCTCTATGGACCTGTTGCCTTGCCAGGACTTTTGAATTGCAGCCGGAGGACGTACTTTTCGGGTGCACCAGCGTGCCTGACCCTGAGGTGATCGCATTTTGAGCTGTGTTTTGTGTACTGTACGGCTTGTGTGCTGCACACACTGTCGCTCGACGCTCGACGGCTTGTGTGTGTTGCCGTCTGCTTACGTTTGTAAGTGTTTAGAGGTAGATCTCACATCCGTATGAACTTTGCTTACCTATCCACTTCTTTTGTTTAGGTCCTTCCTGTTTGGGTAGCCACGCCTCCCTCTGTCGTGTCACGCACCCGGTGACTTGAAGTACTGCCGGACTCGCGCACCTGTGCCGCGCACCAAGTACCGGACAAGTACTGTTTGCTGTTCGCGGTGCGCGGCGCGGGTCGCGGTGCCGCTTTACTTCCGGGATTTGTGTGTTGTAGCTGTAGAATCTGGGGTAGGTTTTCGTTTGTTGGGGTAGAAACCAGTGGTTTCCTTGTTTAAAGATGGTCAAGAAACTACGTAATGGTAAAAGATGCCTGAATGGCCCTCCTCCATCAGTCTCTGACGGTAATATGTCAGAGGATGAGCCCAACCAAGACATAGTTAACCAATTCAAGAAAAAGGGAAAGGGACCAAACGATAAACCGAGCCTCACCCAGCATGTGACGATACCATCAAACCCTAATATGGTGAACCACTCATTGCAAGATCTTGCACAAGCGTCTAACGTGGAGAATGTCAAGGAGACAAATGTAGTGGCCCAATTTCATAGCGAAGTACATGGCAATAGCATGCAAACTAGTAAGTTAATTCACAATGTCCCTATCACGGATAGCTCAATATTGGGGGCTGTAAATGATGAGGAAAGTATGCCTGCCATCGATGTTTCGCTGGTTGCGCCGGTTGTCTTAGCAGAATTGCATAGTCGAACACGTCTTTCGAATGGGCCTTCTACTCCTGCTGCTGAGTCAATGGGCCTTAGGGAACAGGTTCATTTTCACGCGGCTATAGTAAAGAATCTAAACCAATTGAAAGAAACGCACAATTTTAAAGGTGGTTGGAGGGCTCGAGACTTGTTGCATTCTGCTAGCTCACCCTCCCATGAGAACCAATATATTCCTTCTGATACTAAAGATCCTCACTCTCCTGTACTGAGCTGCGAGCACAGGTCACTGGAAATTGACTTGGAGAAATCGCGGCTGCCAAATTCCTCTCTCCCGCTTTTTCCCTTAGAAGAGACATTGGTAGACCTAAACTCACAGGAATTACAGAATTTTCCAGTCTTGACTAGAATACTGAATTTGCTGGACAAGGGTCACGAGTATACGCATGGAGCTATTGGTGCCCTGAGTCTAGCAACTGCAGAAATCAACTCAAGAATGAGTAAAATAGAAGGCTACTTGTTTGCTCAGGAAAAATGCCATGTGTTCTGGGCCGAGCAACAGATGAGTGAAAAACGTCTGCTAACTCAAAAGTTGGAAACTCTAACAGATGAGAATAAAGCTGGGGAAAAACCGAATAGAACTTCTATGGCTACCCAAACTGAGTCCGTAGACTGGAACAACGTATTGAGTAAAAATCCAGTAACTGTTCCAAAAGCTGTAACAGAAAATTTGTTTCCGCCATATGCGGAAATAGCAAAAGCACAGCATGAGAGGATCCTGGCGTTGGAAAAGATTGTCCTTGAGGCAAACTTAATATCACCAGAAAGGTTGTTAGCGGTACTGAATGAAAAGGATGAACCTTTATCGTCCATAGTTATTGTTAATCCCGATAGTCCCTCTGTGTTGACAGACTTGATTGACTTGAATTCTGAGACCACGCAGTGTGGACATGATTGCATTGGGGAATTGGACGTAGAACCAAATGACACTCGTAGTACATTTTTTATGTCTAGAAAAGCAAAAAAATTATATAATAAAGCTTTAAAAAAACAAAAAAATGCAAATCTTCAAGAACCGATATCCCAAGTTGTTCTAAAGTCGAAACAAAATAACAAAATAAAATCAAAAAACAGAAATTCCGTATTAATGGAAGAACAAAGCAAAAAAAAGCTTATTCAGCAACAAAGGCATAATAATTGTGTTAGTATGGGGGATAACAATATTGATATCACACAACTCAATAGTGAAAGTCAGGCTGTCTTGGGTTCTTCTGAGTATGGGACTCTTAAAACAGAATCCATGAGCATTGAGGAGGCTACTATAGCGAATACATCAGTTGAGACTAAATTGATCCCTAAATTTACCGCTGTCAACACAAGCGATGAAAATATGCCACTATCCCCCATTCTGATACAGACACAGTTACAACGTTTTTTTGAAAAAATTGACAAAAAAATTTCAGACTTGGTTCAAAAGCCGCAAAACATTGATGAGATGGGTTCAGAATGTCAAGTTGCGGGCGCTATTCTCAATAGCAGCGCTCACAACGCAAATGTCCAGGTTGTGATTGATGCTGGTGCCATTAAAGATTCTGTTACTCTGAACCCACAGTCTATGAATGAAACCTCTGATATTCAGTCAAACCATCAGCCCATATCTTCGCTTCCTATGTCTGAAGGAGAGTGTGGGGATAAATGGTTGTTCTACCACTCCTTAGGGTCTGAAATGAAACTGGTAATGGGATGGACTCTGGATCCCGCAAAGGTCGATAAACCAAATTTAAATCGTACCTCTCTCATGAAAGTATTTAATCAAATTCCTGCTTTGAGGAACCTAGTATCTAATGATATAGACTGGGTCCGTTTACCTTACAATTCTAATGGTAGAATGTTATGCAAATTCCAGAATACAATAATTGCTGCTTTAATCTGGAATCATTTACAGGACTTTCAATCGCTAGGCTATGAGTTGTCTATGTTCAAATCAATGGAAAGTGCCACTTTATTTGTGGAATACCAACCATCTATGTTTGGGAATAACACCCAGATGGATGGACATGATAATCAGCTCATTACACTACATGAAAAAATGAGAATGCAATCGGAATCTGTTGCCAAGATTGCGTCTAGTCTATCACGGCTTGAACCATTGATGCAAAATTTAATAAGCAGTATACCAGGAATCGAAAAACAATAGAACGACACTGTGGTTATCAACTCATGGAATTGTTGTGGGTTCAACAATTTCATGAATTGGTTTTCGAAAAAATTGGGAGCTGATTTGCCAGCAATTATTATCTTGCAGGAAACTATGGCAATTACGGATCTCTATTTGGAGGGATATGTAGTATTTTGTTCTCATGCGATAAAGGGGAACCATGGACGTCCGTCTGGTGGGCTTGCGATTTTGGTGAGACATAGATACCAATTGAAACTGCTCCAAATATATTCCTCCCCGGATATTCTAGCGGTCGAAGTGACTTTTCCTTCTAGTGTGCCAACTCAGATGATAATAGTTGCCTTATACTGGAACCCTGTGTCAACTTTGTAAAGAAGACCGGTGGGGGGGTCTGTACTTCTGCTCTCTATATGGTAGAGGGGAGGCACAGAGGACCCCAGCCAAGATTCTCTAATACGGTAGCGATGGGCGAGCAATCAAGGCCTAGCTTCTCAGGAGGTGATGCAGGCTGGTTCTTAAGTACAGTGTATCCCCAAGCCCCCACAAAGGAATGTCCACACACTGTATTACTGAAAACACAGTCTTTATATAATTAATATTCAAGGGTTATGTACACTTATCACAATAACGCACTTTGTGCTCAGGAAAATCAGCAATGGTAAATATCTACAATTCTAAAGTGGTACCACTAATATTAGACCTCATTAAAGTGCATTCACAATACTGTAGAAATGGCACACAGATCAATAAGAAGGAAACCAGCAATAGAGAGAGGAGAGATAACAGAGGGTTGAAACAATAGGCAGAATACTGGCCCTTGCTACTGGACACAGTTCTGTGTGGAGATCCCCCCACCTGGGCAACCTGCAAAATAAAGAGATATAACACCAGCCCAGTCCAGATATTGTTCAATAGTCTATTTCTCTCCTATAATGTTTTTACCCCCCCAATGTACCTGGTGGAGTCGAGTTCCTCGAAAAGGCGTCGACAAGCGTCGAGGGACTCGCTGTTCGGCGACGGGGAATCGACGGCCCTTCTTGAATGCCTTCCTTTTCAGGCGGGAGGCACGGGGCGTCGAACGTCCGTCGACAAACGAGGCCGAACGTTGTCGAAGAGGCGGCAGCTCCGTCCGAGCGGTGCTCGTCGGCGTCGGGGCGTCGGCGTCCTGCAAGGCGGAGGTGTGCGGGGCACCTCGATGACAATAGTTCTGGACCGCAAAGATTGTAGAGACGGGAGCCCAGCAAGGGCGTCGAGTCGTCCGAGTCTTTGGGGTCGTCGGGTGGCGGGAAACCCACCGGCAGGTTTCTCCTCGGCGCGTTGGTCGTCCTCGACTTTCTCCGGCAGGATAAGCGGTCGACGATGCGGTCGAGAGAGTCCTTCGATTGAATGTTCTTAGGCAAGGAGCGGACGGCTCCGGTCGTCGGCGGCACGGCGTCAAGTGGTTCCCACGGCGGGGCAACACAACTTCGACGGGCCTCCAGCGGTTACACAGACCTGCGAACCCTGGTCGACGGCAATGGACTTCGACAGCGTCGAGGTCCGGGTGCTTCACTTCGATCTCCTCGGCGGTCCCGTCTCGGGTCGGCAGCCTTTCGAGGGTCTGACTTCCAGGGCGCTTCGGCGAAGATTCAGCGGTGCTCGATGGTCCCTCGGAGCACGGGAAGAGGGCGCCTTACCAGGTCCTCTCTCGGGTCAGTCCTCGACGATTTCGACAACCTTCAGTTCCGTCGAAGCAAATGCCACAGCAAGTCTTCTTCTTCCAGCTGGACGTCGAGGATCAGCAAATCCAGTTACTCTTGAGTGGAGACTCAGCTTCTGAATGCTTCTGAACAATTTCCAGTGGTGAGAGGTCCCCAGATATACTATTCTGTCTCTCATCCACACTGCTGGCACACACACAGCAGCCAATCACACAGAAGGGCATTCATGCAGTCAGTCAGCCAATCAGGCACACAGTGCATTCAGGCCACACTCCTCCCTTTCAGACACTCACAACAAGGAATGTGGATTGGGACAAGTACCCAGCCATTCAACACTACACACTGCATTCAGGCCAGTTTCGGGCAGGGCTGTCTCAGTCTTTGTCTCTCATGCCAGAAACCAGACAACCACAACAAGGAGTGTATATTGGTCACACACTCCATTCACCCAGGTCCCACCCACAGGAGGTACCCACAACATACAGTCACTGGGAAGGCTCCAGTCAGTCTAGCTGGGCCTTCACAACAACACCATATATGGAACTTCCACCCAACAGCCAGTCAGGGGGAAGGGACAGAGTCAGGGCTTCCCAGGACTTTGGGAAAAACAAGATAACAGGCAATAGAAAGCAAGAGGCCACAGGGGCCATCTTGTTTCCTATCAGGAATCAACTGATTCCAATGGCAGGGCCTGGGTATCCCAAAATGGAGGACACCCAGAGCACCTGTCAAATTCAGCATGGAGCTGCCACCAGCCCATACCCTGCTCTGTGGGCCACCCACAGGTGCCCAAAAACATACACTAGGGGCACAGGGTTGTACCCCTACCCATGGGTGCCATAAGGGTATCCCATGGGTCTGTTCACCAAATCAAAAGAGAGCTGCACTGCCAGGAGTCCCTCATGGACTCCTGGGCAGAAAACATGACAGAACACACGGTAAAAACAGAGAAAGGACAAGGATTCAGAGGCCCTGTCCCTCAGATGCATTTCCGGCATCACAGTCGCCCCCCCCAGACTGAGGTGGAGGGTGCCTAATCTCCCACGGGATAGACACCCTCATCCAGACGGTCAACATACCTTCTGGAAAGGCCATCTGCATTATCGTGACTCTTCCCTGGTCTGTGCTCTATGGTGAAGTCTAGCCCTTGTAGGCTAATCGACCACCTGAGCAATTTCGGATTCTCACCCTTCATCTGCATAAGCCACTTCAGGGGCTTATGATCTGTTTGGACCTTGAAGGTGGACCCCGTAAGGTAGGGCCTAAAACGCCTAAGGCTCCAAACTATACTAAAACATTCCTTTTCAACAGTAGCCCACCTAAGTTCTCTACCCTTGAGTTGTCTACTGATGAATATGATAGGATGTTCTCTCCCTTTGTCATCTAACTGGGACAAGACAGCTCCAATTCCGGTGTCGCAGGCATCCGTCTGGACGATAAAGGGTCGGCTGTAGTCAGGCGCACTCAACACAGGTGCCCTACACAGACTTTCTTTCAAGCCATCAAAGGCCCTCTGACAGTCTTCAGTCCAATTAACCTTCCTAGGCTGTTTGGGTGAAGTTAGAGCTGTCAGGGGTGCAGCTATGGTTCCATAGTCTGCCATGAAATTGCGATAGTACCCAGTGAGGCCCAAAAAGGCTCTCACCTGGGTTTGAGTAGTGGGCGTCTCCCAGTTCTGTACGTCCTGTACTTTACTGGAGAGAGGTTGGATTTGACCCCCTCCTACCTCATGACCAAGATAGGTAACTTTCCCCTGAGCTATCTGGCACTTGGTGGCCTTGATAGTGAGGTTAGCCCTTTTCAAGGCCTGCAACACCTTATCCAGATGTGTCAAATGCTCTTCCCAGGTGGAACTGTAGACGGCAATGTCGTCTAAGTAAGCCACACAAAAGGCTTCCAGCCCACTGAGCGCATGGTTGACCAATCTCTGGAAGGTGGCAGGGGCATTCTTCAACCCAAAGGGCATGACCCTAAACTGGTAGAGTCCCTCAGGTGTGGAGAATGCCGTCTTTTCCTTGGCATGGTCCGTCAGAGCTATTTGCCAATAGCCTGAGGTAAGGTCAAAGGTGCTCACAAATTTGGCAGCACCTATAGTGTCCACGAGCTCATCAGCCCTGGGCAATGGGTGCGCGTCAGTTTTGGTGACGGCATTGACTCCTCGGTAGTCCACACAGAACCTCCAATCCTTGGTACCCGCCGGGGAACTTGCCTTGGGGACAAGGACCACTGGACTGGACCAGGGACTGGTGGAGGGTTCAATAACACCCAGATCCAACATCTTGGCGACCTCAGCCTGGATGTGGTTTTTGACGGTATCTGACATACGATAGCTCCTGCTTTTGACAGGCACACTGTCACCAGTGTCAATTTCGTGCTTACACCACGGTGTAAGGCCCGGTGTCAGTGAAAACAGAGGGGCATACTGCTGGAGCAAAGCCCGGCAGGCCCTCTGCTGCTCTGTTGTCAAATCGGGAGAGAGTTGTACTCCCTCCACTGAGCCATCCTGAGGGTTGCTATGCAGCAAATCAGGAAGGGGCTCACTCTCATCCTCTTCTTGCCCTGAAGCTAGCAAGAGACATGAGACCTCTGCTCGCCTGTGGAAAGGCTTGAGCCTGTTGACATGGAATACCTGGGGGGCTACCCCAGAGGCTCCCATGTCCACCAGATAATTGACTTCGCCCATCTTGGAGATGATCCTGAAGGGTCCAGTCCACTTGTCTGCCAAAGCTCTAGGCTTGGTAGGCTCCATCACAAGGATTTCCTGTCCCGGAGTCCAATCCACTTGCGAAGCTTTCAGGTCATGCCAGTACTTATTCAATTCCTGGCTGGCCTTGAGATTTGCTGTTGCCTGACCCATCATTTGTGTCATCCTCCGCCTGAGGCCTAACACATAGTCCCCCACTTGCTTGGCGGGACCTGGAGGGGTGGCTTCCAAGCCTTCTCGGATCAAGGCGAGGGGCCCCCTCACGGGATGTCCAAAGAGTAACTCAAAGGGGCTGAAACCAACACCCTCTTGAGGTACCTCTCTGTAAGCAAACAGCAGGCATGGCAGGAGGAGATCCCATTTCCTCCTTAGGGGCTCTTCCAAAGCACCTAGCATGCCCTTGAGAGTTTTGTTAAATCTCTCAACCAGACCATTGGTCTGGGGGTGGTAAGAGGTGGAGAACTTGTAGGTTACCCCGCACTCTTTCCACATGGTTTTCATGTAACTAGACATGAAGTTGGATCCTCGGTCAGAGACAACCTCCTTGGGGAATCCAACACGGGTGAAAATGCCCAGGAGAGCCCTGGCAACCACCTTGGCAGTAACAGTCCGAAGGGGTATTGCCTCAGGGTACCTGGTGGCATGATCTACCAAGACCAGGATGAACCGATGTCCACCTGAAGTGGGAGGGTCAAGGGGACCGACGATGTCGATGCCCACCCTCTCAAATGGTGTGCCAACCACTGGTAATGGCTGCAGTGGGGCAATGACCCTGCCTCCAGTCTTGCCAGACAACTGACAAGTTGGGCAGGTCCTGCAGTGGGACTCCACCTCTACTCCCATCCGTGGCCAGTAGAAATGGGCAGAGAGCCTCTGCTTAGTCTTCTTGGTCCCAAGATGACCAGCCAAGGGCACCTCATGCGCCAACTGCAGTAGGAAGGGCCTGTAAACCTGGGGTACCACCAACCTCTTGCGGGCACCAGGTTCGGGCTTAGTGGGCTCACTAACAAGGAGCTCACCCTCCCAATAAATCTTGAATGTCCTAGGCACTTCACCTTGTGCCTGGGACAGGGCCTGTTTCCTCAGGCCCTCGAGAGAGTGGCACTCTCTCTGTCCCTTACAGAAGTCTGCCCGGGAGGGTCCCCCTTCAGCTAACAAGCATTGAAGGTCGGGATGATCCTCCGGGTTGAGAACCTCTCCCACAGGAGAGTCTTCTGTCTCTTCTCCCACAGGAGTTGAGTTTGGGTTTTCCGCTGGACCCAGCCCGTCCGGAGCATGGATCCCATTGGGTGCTGTCGGAACAGCAGGAAGAGAAGGTGTTCCCTCCACAGAGGTGGCCTTCTTGGTCTTCCTTCTTCTTGCCTTAGGCCTCGCCTTTGGCTCGGATACCTGACTCACAGCCAGACCCGGTGTCACCTGTGACCTAGTGACTGCAGCAGCAGTCATGGGAAGACCATCCGAGATCAACCCCAACTCTACTAGATCATTTCCTAACAGAATGTTAGCAGGGACATTGTCCTGAACCAGGACAGGAAGCTTTGCTGTCTTGTCTCCAATCATGAGTGTGACTAGGGCTACAGGCGATAATTTGGGAGGCCCACCAGCTAACCTGGTGGTTCTCAGAGGAGCACCTACATAGTCCTCTGGCTTGAGCAGGGTCCTGTCCACCACTGTCATGCTTGCCCCAGTGTCTCTCAAACCAGTAGAAGGCTGGCCATTCAAGAGGACACTTCTCAAAAACCTACGGGTGTTCTGCGGGATAGTTGCCAGTACTTCTGCGTACTGGTCCCAGGCCCCAAGGGACACTAAGGAAATCTCTACTGGAGCACCAAATGTGATTCCTGTAGAGGAGGGGAGGACAGTGGCCTCCACCTCAGACACGGGGTAAGGGTAGGTCAGGCTGACAGCCTGTACTCCAAGTGCCTTACCTTTACACTTGGGGTCACCCCTTTTGTGATCCAGAGCCCCACAATCCCAACAAGTGCCAGGAGTGCGGGGTACGGTACTGGAACCACTGGGAGCCTGCTTTGCAGCAGGTGGACCACTACTCTTATTCCCACCCACAGAGGACTTATCCCCACTAGATTTTTGGGTCTTAGGAGAGGAAGGTTTTGGTTTACCCGACTGTGACTGCTTTTGGGACTCCTCAGCTTTCTGAGAGGCCCCCTTTTCTTTGTCCTTGTCCTTCCCACTGGAGTCCTTAGGGGACACCCGGTGGGAGACCCACTTGTCAGCCAACCTAGCCAGCTTAAAGGGGTCCAAAATGTTCTGGTCAGCCACATACTGACGCAGCTCTGGTGAACAGGCTTCAGAAAAATGCTCAAAAAACAAGAGGTGGGACAACTCAACAAAAGTTTTCACCTTGTATCCATCAATCCACCCCATCATGTTCATGTGCGCAGTACTCACCCAGTCAACCCAAGACACATTCTCTCTTTTCTTAAATTCCCTGAACCTTTTAAGGTATTGGGCAGGTGTCTTGCCAAACTTGGCAATCAAAGCAGACTTCATACACTCATACTGACCCCTTTCTTCCACACTCAGCTTCAGAATACAGTCATATCCAGTTTGAGGCACTCTGCTTAACAAACACTTAGCCCAATCTCTTTTATCTACATCATGAATTGCACAAGCCATTTCAAACGCTTCAATCCATTGGAGGATATCTGAACCCTCCACAAACACACCAACCAAATCTTTCATAAACTTGGTGGCTGGGGACCTGCCACTCTCAATTGGTCTAGCTGAAGTCTCCACTCTAGCTCTCTCTAGCTGGATTCTCTGACATTCAGTGTCCTTGTCTTTGAGCGCAAGATCCCTATTCTTGAGTTCCACTTGCTGTGCCAGCTCCTCTTTCTTAAGCTCAGCTTCTATTTCCAACTTGCGATATTCAAAGGCCAATTTCATCCTTAATAACTCAAGTTCCATGGAATTGCTGGGGTTTGGAACAGAGGCAGCAGGAATGGTGGCATTCCCAGAAACAGATTCAGCGACAACCCCAGGGGCAGAGTCCTCACTGGTTGCATCCCCCCCTTCATCAAGGGTTTCACCATCAGTCTGGTAGTCCACCAGGGCAGCTATCAGCTCAGCCCTAGACTTATCCACAAAGTCCAACTCCCTGGCTTCACAAGCACTCTGGAGAGCCTCTAAGCTCATCCGAGTCAATTTACCATTTGCAATGGGCTCCATTGCCTGTAATGCAGTTATTTGGTACACACCCAAACCTTAATCTAATAAAGTGCGGATATTTTGTAAGTGGCACGGTTATACACTGAGTCTTAAAACCATAAGCATCCCACCGCTGCCACCAGCTTTGTAAAGAAGACCGGTGGGGGGGTCTGTACTTCTGCTCTCTATATGGTAGAGGGGAGGCACAGAGGACCCCAGCCAAGATTCTCTAATACGGTAGCGATGGGCGAGCAATCAAGGCCTAGCTTCTCAGGAGGTGATGCAGGCTGGTTCTTAAGTACAGTGTATCCCCAAGCCCCCACAAAGGAATGTCCACACACTGTATTACTGAAAACACAGTCTTTATATAATTAATATTCAAGGGTTATGTACACTTATCACAATAACGCACTTTGTGCTCAGGAAAATCAGCAATGGTAAATATCTACAATTCTAAAGTGGTACCACTAATATTAGACCTCATTAAAGTGCATTCACAATACTGTAGAAATGGCACACAGATCAATAAGAAGGAAACCAGCAATAGAGAGAGGAGAGATAACAGAGGGTTGAAACAATAGGCAGAATACTGGCCCTTGCTACTGGACACAGTTCTGTGTGGAGATCCCCCCACCTGGGCAACCTGCAAAATAAAGAGATATAACACCAGCCCAGTCCAGATATTGTTCAATAGTCTATTTCTCTCCTATAATGTTTTTACCCCCCCAATGTACCTGGTGGAGTCGAGTTCCTCGAAAAGGCGTCGACAAGCGTCGAGGGACTCGCTGTTCGGCGACGGGGAATCGACGGCCCTTCTTGAATGCCTTCCTTTTCAGGCGGGAGGCACGGGGCGTCGAACGTCCGTCGACAAACGAGGCCGAACGTTGTCGAAGAGGCGGCAGCTCCGTCCGAGCGGTGCTCGTCGGCGTCGGGGCGTCGGCGTCCTGCAAGGCGGAGGTGTGCGGGGCACCTCGATGACAATAGTTCTGGACCGCAAAGATTGTAGAGACGGGAGCCCAGCAAGGGCGTCGAGTCGTCCGAGTCTTTGGGGTCGTCGGGTGGCGGGAAACCCACCGGCAGGTTTCTCCTCGGCGCGTTGGTCGTCCTCGACTTTCTCCGGCAGGATAAGCGGTCGACGATGCGGTCGAGAGAGTCCTTCGATTGAATGTTCTTAGGCAAGGAGCGGACGGCTCCGGTCGTCGGCGGCACGGCGTCAAGTGGTTCCCACGGCGGGGCAACACAACTTCGACGGGCCTCCAGCGGTTACACAGACCTGCGAACCCTGGTCGACGGCAATGGACTTCGACAGCGTCGAGGTCCGGGTGCTTCACTTCGATCTCCTCGGCGGTCCCGTCTCGGGTCGGCAGCCTTTCGAGGGTCTGACTTCCAGGGCGCTTCGGCGAAGATTCAGCGGTGCTCGATGGTCCCTCGGAGCACGGGAAGAGGGCGCCTTACCAGGTCCTCTCTCGGGTCAGTCCTCGACGATTTCGACAACCTTCAGTTCCGTCGAAGCAAATGCCACAGCAAGTCTTCTTCTTCCAGCTGGACGTCGAGGATCAGCAAATCCAGTTACTCTTGAGTGGAGACTCAGCTTCTGAATGCTTCTGAACAATTTCCAGTGGTGAGAGGTCCCCAGATATACTATTCTGTCTCTCATCCACACTGCTGGCACACACACAGCAGCCAATCACACAGAAGGGCATTCATGCAGTCAGTCAGCCAATCAGGCACACAGTGCATTCAGGCCACACTCCTCCCTTTCAGACACTCACAACAAGGAATGTGGATTGGGACAAGTACCCAGCCATTCAACACTACACACTGCATTCAGGCCAGTTTCGGGCAGGGCTGTCTCAGTCTTTGTCTCTCATGCCAGAAACCAGACAACCACAACAAGGAGTGTATATTGGTCACACACTCCATTCACCCAGGTCCCACCCACAGGAGGTACCCACAACATACAGTCACTGGGAAGGCTCCAGTCAGTCTAGCTGGGCCTTCACAACAACACCATATATGGAACTTCCACCCAACAGCCAGTCAGGGGGAAGGGACAGAGTCAGGGCTTCCCAGGACTTTGGGAAAAACAAGATAACAGGCAATAGAAAGCAAGAGGCCACAGGGGCCATCTTGTTTCCTATCAGGAATCAACTGATTCCAATGGCAGGGCCTGGGTATCCCAAAATGGAGGACACCCAGAGCACCTGTCAAATTCAGCATGGAGCTGCCACCAGCCCATACCCTGCTCTGTGGGCCACCCACAGGTGCCCAAAAACATACACTAGGGGCACAGGGTTGTACCCCTACCCATGGGTGCCATAAGGGTATCCCATGGGTCTGTTCACCAAATCAAAAGAGAGCTGCACTGCCAGGAGTCCCTCATGGACTCCTGGGCAGAAAACATGACAGAACACACGGTAAAAACAGAGAAAGGACAAGGATTCAGAGGCCCTGTCCCTCAGATGCATTTCCGGCATCACAAACATCTCTAGATGAAATCATTGAAAAGGTTAATCATGTTTTGTTTTCAGTGGCAACAGACGCACCTCACGCACAGATTATTCTGGGTGGGGATTTTAACTCAAATCTCAATGAAACAATGAATAGATTTGACATGGTCTCACCTTATGAAATACTGGCATTCGAAAGAGGGATAATTTGGCGTAAATATATATCTGAATGGGATCTGCATGTCGTTCCTTATGATCAAAAAACTGATGCATATACTTGGGCACGTGGTACAAAACGTACCGCAATAGATTACTTAGTAATTTCAAATTCTTTGGCTGAATTAACCTCATGCTGTAGGATTATTGAAACATATCTAAGTGATCATTGTATTCTGGAGTGTCTGCTGGTGAGTAGTACCCCAATGTATGAAACTAGCCCAGCATTGGTACTATTGGAGATTGATCGAAAGGCACTCTCTATTAGGTGGAATGTGAATTTATATAGGAAGCTGAACTTCTTAGTTAACAGAGATTTATTAGAGGTTAATGTGGAATCACTGTCTAACGACGATCTCCTGTTTTGGGAAAGGAAAAATGCTAGAATGATATGTGGCCATCTCAATACTTTGGCTAAAGAACACACAGTAGCTAGCATACATGATCATACGAAAAGAGATAATGTTGAAATAGCTCGAAGGAAAACACAAAAGAATAGTGAACTTCGTAAATTGCTGAAAGAATCTGATAACATAGTAGGTTATGCAAGTAAGAAAAAGAAAATCCTTGCTGACTATAGGAATGATGTCAAATATATTAAAATTCATAGTTCCATTGAAACTAATCAAAGGATGATCCAGAACCTTGTTGGAAAGAATTCGAGGGAAATTTGGGCGACACTGAAGGATCCCTTACTGCATGGCAAACCAGATCTGTGTTCAGGAGTAAGTGGAGAAGTCTGGTCCAAAATCTATGATGCAAAATATGCTCTGCCTGTGAAATTCCGTGGCCTAACTTCTCCTGATTTAGTTGGTAATCTTCCCTCTACTTGCCCCTGGGGATTGAGTGACATCATTGAGATAATTGCAAAGTTAAAATATTCCAAAGCTGCTGGACCTGATGGTATTCCTCCATGTGTTATCAAGGATGATCCCAACTTATGGGCAAAAATCATCCTAAGGAGGCTGGACTGTGTATTTAAATTAAAGTCAATCCCTGAGTCATGGGTATCTGCGATTGTAATTCCATTACATAAAAAAGGTCCTCTGAATGATCCAGCCAACTTCAGACCCATAGCCCTCATTGACACCTTTGCAAAAATCTTTTCAGCACTAATTCTGAAGGATCTAAATGAGTTTATCTCGAAACAGGAAATCCTTTCGAGGTTTCAGACTGGTTTTCGTAAAGGTATGGGTACACAGCTAAATGCAACGCTGTTAGCTCACATATTGAAAATTTCCAGAGTGAAGGATCATGGGCCAGTATATATGGCACTAGTAGATATATCAGGAGCCTTCGACTCTGTGATTAGACAACTGTTGTGGCTAAGGATGCAGGATATGCAAATTCCGCTGCACCTGATAGCAATGATTATCATGCTTCATACGAACACAAGCTACAGGATCAAGCTGGATAAAGAAGGATCTTTGACCCCATCAATTAGTACATATATAGGGGTGAAGCAGGGTTGTAACCTTGCTGCAACCCTGTTTAACCTATATTTGTCTGAAATTGCTTCTATATGGTCAACGTGTAATTCTTTTGCGCTTAAAATAGGGGACCTTTGTCTAGATTGGCTAGCGTTCGCTGATGACTTGGTAATGTTTGACGTTACACCCTTTGGGCTTCAACACAAACTAGCTTGTCTTAGTGATTTTTGTGAGAAACGTAATTTACAATTAAACCCTAATAAGTCTCATATCCTGGTATTCTCAAACAGAAGAAAATTGGTAAGATACCAGTGGAAAATAAATGGTAATCTGATTCCACGTGCCTTAGGCATGATTTATTTGGGTTATAACTTGAATAACTCCGACTCATGTGCTAAATGGAATAGAGAAATTTCTATTAAAGCAATGCCCTTGATTGCACAAATGAAACTAATCTACCTAAGAATTTGTAAATATTCTATAATTCCATTATTAGAATTTTATAAACTTAAAGTTGAAGCAATTATCTTATATGGCTTGGACTTGTGTTATGTTGAAATTGGTCCCACATTAAATAAAATACAAGGGAAAATTTGGAAGACGGTTCTACACTTGCCTATGTCACTTCCGAATTCTATCATCATTCATGAAATAGGTCTATCTTCCTTGGCTACCAAACACCTATGGAGAAAGCTTGTGTCTTATGCTAAAATCCTGGAGCCTTTACCAAACTCACTATATGAAGACCTTCTACACATGATAAAAAAAGGCAAACCTGTGTCAGTGGCGATTGAAGGTCAAAGGTGCGATAAAGAGCTTGTAAAAATAGGAATGGTAAGCGACGACCTTATAAATCGTCCTCAGATTGTAAAGCTCAAACTCATACAACTTGATTGGGCAACTAACTCAGATAAAATTGGGGGATATCTTCTATACAAGGAGTATGCAAAATATCGGCATAAACAGTCATGTCTACCAATATATCTGAAATTGTGTCCTTGTCAGAAGATGCGCACTATGTACATGAGATTTAAATTTAATTTAATTCCAACTCTAGAGCGAACTAAAAATTGGCTAAATTGTTCTGTTTTGGTAAATGGGGGTTGCAGATTTTGCGATAACTCGCAAAAAGAAACGCTGAAGCATCTTGTTTTACAATGTGCATATTTTGAAAAAACACGACAAAACAGTCTGTTAAAATATCAAAGCTCAACACCTGTATACCAAAGTGAAATGCTGTGGTCTCAATGTATGTGGGGCTATCGAATGTCATTGATTATTGACTTAACACAGTTGTTGTTTATTATTGAGAAGAGTTTATCGCTTAAAAACTCCTTGTGAAACTGGTGTGGGGAACAAGTCATGTGATCTTCAAGCCAAATCAAAATCAAGTTCAAGTCATATAATTGTTGTCAATTTACTACAAAAGGAGTAGTGTGTATTGATGTAAATGATTATGTCTAAATTCAGGCCTTTTATGTGATTTTAGATTTGATGGTATCGAGTGTTTATAATGATATTTTATGTGCTTTCACTGTTAATAGGTGCTGTTAAGTCATATCAGATTTAAAGACTAAAAGTTATGACAATATACTGGAGTTTTCTGGTATTCTGCTATTTGTAGGTACAATGCACTGAAATGTAGTATTTTAATGTATTGTTCCAAGTTTTGTAATTAAGGAATTAATTTTAGGAAAATGTTGTAAAGATATTGGTATCGAAAAACAACAAATAAAAAAAATAAAAAAAAATAAATAAATAACAATGATATGCACCTGCTGATGCCTGGTTCAATGATTGCCAATAGTTTCCCCCAACTAGGTGTCATGTTGCAACATCCGATAACCAAAACTAAAAATGCCACAAAAAAACAATATCAGTTATCATGAGGTGCAAAATGCCAAAGAAGGTTAACCTTTTTACATTATTATACTTATTTCAGGCACAGCCAATCAGCTCTACGGATAGGTGTAGTACCAGTCAGATAGAAAAACAGGCGCATTTACAAACAAACACAAAGGACCCGAATCATGTATTTTTTCACATGGCTCAAAGTGACTTTGCACTGTCGACACAAACCCTGATTCATGGAACTGTGCAAAGTGTATTTTTGCAGTGCAAAGCATAGTCATTTTTGCAGTACACAATGACTTTGCACGGACTTTGCATGGCAAAAATACACTTTGCACAGTTCAATGAATCAGGGTTTGTGTTGGCAGTGCAAAGTCACTTTTCAGCAGTGCAAAGTCACTTTGAACCACCGTGCAAAAAAATCACTATTTAAACAATGGAATTTAAGCTTCTTAAAAATCCAGATAAATGTAACTGGAAACTAAGACTCTGCAGGGAAATTGAAAAGATCTTCAAAAGTTCAGGTATCACCATATATGCGTGTACAAGCACGCGTGCGTGCATGCGCACGTGCGAACACACACACACACTCTCTCTCTCTCTCTCTCTCTCTCTAAAAAGTGAGTCTCTAACAGATATATTGAGGTGCTAGATAAACGAATTTAGCAGAAAAATACAGTATGGTTTTGGAGAAGGACATATGAACTCCTCATTAGTTATTTCTGAGGATTTTCTTTACAATTCGACAACATGAATTGTGCAATTATTTGCAAACAAGAAATGAACTGTAAAAGGAAATAAGCTACCTAATACCAACACCACATGAAATGATGACTATAAAATGAAAAAAAGGTATAAATGTAATCACAATTATATGAATATTTACCAAACACATGACATGTGATTTTTGACAGACAGCTCGAAGATGGTCTCAAAAATTGGTCATAGAGATCACCCGAGATGATATAGCTACATCTTTGGGTATGATCCAATGGGTAGTTTAAGGAACTCATGGTGGCAACAGTAAAGACAGACACAAGTGATCACAGTTCAAGGGTGTTTATTAAACTGTAAATGCACAGTGGAAAAACGCCTAAGCTAAATCTAAGATGGGAGGAAGCTTCGACCATCAAATGAAAAATAATGCAGTCCTTGTGGTGTCTTGTCAAAGTAAAAGGACTATGCTAAATAAAACTATTGCCAAATCCTTAATGATTACAGAAAGAGTGCAGGCGCGGGTTTTTAATAAAGAAAGAAGTGTTCACAAGTAATAAGTCAGGATGTGCTTGCCAAGGGTCTCTCTTCCCCATGTTGTGAGCACACGACAAAGTGGATCTTGTGAGCACAGCACACGCCTGAGCTTTCCCAGCACAAGCTGACAATTCGATACCAGCTATCAGGTTCTTTGATGGTAAAGTCTATTTTCAGTTAATAGACTTTTGCCTTCTAAGCCTGATGTATTCAACAAAACAAACAAACAACTAGTTCCTTTTCAAATGGGTTTGGGTGACGACTTTTCACCACTGGATCTCCCTTGTTCAGCCTCGGATCCTATAGCCAAGGGGGGTAACCCACTTCCCCAGGTCTTACAATCTTCTTTGCATTCATGAATCTTAATCTCTTTTCAAACAATTCACTGTGGAAATCCCTCGTCGGGTTCACTACTGTCAATACACTATTCATGGGACTTCAGACTTCGCTCCTTCTTGTTAGCATCCCTCCGCCAGGTTCACTCTTGCCAACCTTTGCAAAACACTGTTCATATGCTAATTTCACCAAGAGGGATTCATTTCCCTTTGCTCTACAGTTGTCTGACGGTCAAAGACTTTCCACTGTATAGAGTATTTTACAAGACCCCTGTATGACCACTTTGACCTCTTTTCACCTTCCCCAAGGCCACAGTAGTTTTAACCAATGGGTAATCACCCAGAGTTTCCTGCGTGAGCACCCACGTGGTGCTGGACTCCTCTCGTGCTGGTTTTCCCCCTTTTCATCAATTGCTCTTTAAGCTTTTCACAGTTCAATTTAGCCATTAGCTACTTTTTGTTCAACACAGTTCAGTTTCTTAGTGACTCTCCTCTCGACCCACCGCATGTGATGAATTGCTTTGCTTTCTTTCTCTTTGGAGTCAAGGTTGGTACCACAGAGACAAGCGTCTCTCCCCGGCTTGGTAATCAGTGGAGGAGGGTCTCTTGTACCGTTGTACAGCAGATGTCTGCAACACACAGTGGCTATTGTTTGTGCTCTTATGATTCCTTCTGCAGAGGTTTAACGTGTCTTTGTTGGAAAGGACAAGGTCACTTCTCTCCCTGTCAGTCTCTTGGTATGCACCATCTTTCTCCTCCTCTTGAACTTCCGTGCTGAGTTAGCTCTCATGTTGTGCGGTCTGCCTTGCTAGTCCTGTGCTTTTGTGCTCCATCTTTTATCCCTGTGGGGAAGGGAAAGGGCCATCAGGTGTGTGTGATTCGGGTCAATTGCCTGACTTTGTGTGACTCTTGTATTGGGACATGTCAGGTAAATGGCTTTGGTGTTAGTCCGTTGTCTTTCATGTTGTGCGAAAGTGTTTGTGTCGGAAAAGGGGTGGACAGTGCTTTGTAATATCCTACTTGTTAGGATGGGGGAAAGGTATTGAAGAAGGTGGAAACCATGTCCCACCCTTCGAGGTCCCACTCCCACTCTCCAAGGACCCTCCATCCAGGTGATCCTCACTCACTGGTCCACCCCCAAGAACTCAATCCAGTAGCGATGGCCGTGTCCTGGCCACCTGGATGACTGATCCCTGGGGGTCTAGCTAGGGAGACACCTTAAGGTTTCTCACAGTGGTCACTACTAACCCCTAACACTTCGAGGCCTCAATTACATAAACTCTCCTCCTACTCCCTTCCTAAATGAGGAGTTACTTGTTATCTGGTGCCCGGCCCTTATGATCCCTCTCAACACCTCAGCAATTTGAATTCACAGCTTTGTTGGGAATATGTAATTTCAGATCTCTCTGCTCTCCTTTGGAATCCATTGGTACTTCTCCTTCCGGCCAGGAAGAGATACAGGATAGGATAGACAGGGAATTGTGAAGCTCTTATTTTCCTCTGACTCTCACTCTATACTGTTTCCCATGCATTTTCATCTTGTGCAAGTTTATCTAGGTGTGCTGACCTGTGCGTTTTTTCTTTGTCTAGGAGGTAATCTGTCCAATTTGATTAATTTCAAATACAGTTAGAATGTAATTGTTTGCATCTGATATATAAACAGGGATTATGACAGAACTGGTGTATGGTGCAATATACAGGTATTCTTTATAAGCATTTAGCTGCAGGCATACATATTTTATATAGGACACTAGAAATTGAATTCTACCGCATAGACTTCTCACATCAATTTATGTGTTATTGATTAGTATATAAAAATGAGTTACAATATAATATAGTACAATGTAGAGACTGCATACAATCAATATTTGATTCATGCAAACAAATAAAAAAGACATGAAATGGGATAAAGTGCTAAGAACGAGATAAAGTGCCTATCATGTAAAGTGTCTGTAAGAATTGAAATTAGAATGCTTAGATGTCGTACACAATTATTAAATATTCAAATAGATAAGAATGGCAAAAGTGCATTGGGATCAATTATTTGTGGCATAGCCTATTACTGATATCGGCAACTAGTTTTTTTGATAGGGCATATAGCTTTCAATGAATATATGTGGTAAACAAAAAAGACTAGGGAAAGATGGGCGGCGCGTAGCGCAATGACATCATAGTGTATTGAGACGCTTATATCACCACACGTACGGACACACTTTAAACATACCTGCAAAAACGCAGTACTTTCCTTGCATTGTTGTTGGTTTCTTTCTGAAATGTGTGAATACACAGGATGGGGTTTGGTAAGATAAATATATTGACATTTCATTACCCCTTCTTTTCCCAGTGATCAGGTTCTTGACAGGCGCTACTCAACAGAACTGTAAAGGCCATTATTTCACAGGTATCACTTTGGGGAAAAGACGTGTGGCATTTAATGCTACTCCATTTTGATGGGACACTGATCATTTGAAGACTCAAAAGTGGAATTCACATTTGATATCCACAAAGAGGTACATCAAGCATTTGTGTTCCTCGAAAATCTGTAAATCCCAAAATCTGATTTACATATTGTCACTACTTCTCACAATATGTTTTGGGCAAGAAATATTTTGTTGTTGTTGTTACTGTGGGAGGCACAGCTTTCCTCTAAATGAAACAGTATATGGGAGAAGTGGATTGCGATGTCGGTCCACATACTCAGTCTTTAAAAATGAATCAGATAAGAATATTTATAATTCAATAGGACACTTTACAATCCATTTGCATACTTGTATGGTGTATGTGTTACAGTGATGAAAACATCAGAAACCTTTAGGGCCTGATTCACAGATGTGTTTTATAATGCCACAAAACCATAGGACAATCTTCTGTGAATCAGGTCCTTAATGTCCACTTCACTGCATGAACGTTGCTCAAGAAGTTGAACCCTGAAGCGAATGTACTTAGCAATAACTACTGCTATAGCCTTACAAGGATTCTTTAAAGGACAAGATCGTTGAGAAGATAAACATGTCATGTCGAGAACCTGGTGGAACTTGCCGGATCCACAAGCATCTTAATGGAAAATGGAAGTCTGGGACACTTGCCATAAAGAGCACATCTTTTACTCCAAACAAGGCAGGATTTGAAAATCAGGCAAATCTGGGGGCGCATTGGGGCAATTCCATCAATGACTTTAATGCAGAGTAGTTATAATGCAGTTTTGTGATTAGTTCTATGGGAAGGTTGTACTCAACACAGTTGACGACGTAGCTTCCTGTTTCAGCATAATCCTCCTTTCTATTGAGTTACTTATTTTCATAGAAATATTGTTCTGCTTTGTATGTTTTCGTGTTCCTGGTGTTCCTCTTGTTCTCACCTTAGTAGCATTGCCTTCTTTTTTCTTGAAGTACACTTTCTGAGCAAAGATGCATTCCCTTGTGTTTACTGTTTTGATATAATCATTAATAAGGGAAGCTATAGAATTTCCTCTGCCAAACCTGTCTTTTCATCCCAAAACATCACCTTAATAAGTTCTACCAAACTAAAAAAGCTTTTCTTAAATTTAAAAATAAACTGCATAGCCTGCTATGAGTTGACGTCCAATACTTACCAAAAGTACCATTTAACATACGCAGTTGGATTATATACTTCACCGCAACAATGCATTTGTTCTTTGCCAGGTGTCACGAACACTTCAGCTTAATCATCTCAAATCACTAGTTAACTCTAATTTAGAGATATGCCGATGCTGCATAAAAACCCATCTCAAAAGGAAAGAGACACCTCTGTTAGACTATGAAATTCACACAATATCTGTCCGAATTTGGATTCCTCTCTGTCTCTTTCTATCCATTCTGCACAAGTCGACCAGGTCACCGAAATTCAATCGTGTCTGTCAGCATTACAGTTTGCAATGAAGATTTTTCTTAAACTCTGCGGACGGATAAGTGACAATCTGATGGAAGCCGGAGTAGGGTGTGCTACCCCTGTCCAGGCTCAGTCTTCTGCTCAAATACTTTCATTGACTAGTACCCAAATAGGCGGCGATGTAAATGAAGAAGGGGCACGACCAACTGCGACCAATAAAGTAGTAACGGGGGAGGGGATTGTGATACCTTCGGCGGGAATAGATGGTGGGGAAGGTCCAGTGTCCCCTCTGACCTATCAGACACGTAGAGAGAAATGACAAGCCTGCAAGACCACTAAGAAGCAAATCACCCAGCTTGAAAAGACTTGCTCCGCCCGCTTGGATTCTGGTCACTTGGGGAAGAATTCCAAAAGAGCCTGTTGGAAGTCTGCTCATCAGAAGAAGAGATCGGATAAGAGATCTGGCACTCTGCATCATTTCTGTCCATTGGCTTGTCACTGGGCAGTATCCAGCTAGTCAGAGGCTGAATCTGTGGCAGAACTGGAAATCCAGACAGAACGCTGGCTCGACAAAGGCAGGCAAAATGTCTGCTCAACCCCAGATGGAAAGTGCAAAACAAAGTCCACCGGGTGCACCAGTTTATAATACGGTGCAACCAGATGGAAAGCAAGAATTGGAAACAGTTATGTTCACCATTAAAAGAGCACACCAACAGCAGAGAAATAAATGGTCAAACCACTCGGCATTCTTACATATGGTCCATCAAATTCCATCTTTGAGAGTCTAAGTATCTGAATATTTTGACTTTCTGGAGCCTCTTAAATGCCTCAACGCAAATATATCCCGAATTCACTGCAAAGTCTCTTATTTATTTGTATTTATGTATTGTTTGCTTGTGAGTCGCTTATACAGGAAGTACATACTGTTTAAAAGCACCCACAGCGCAACAGGGAGGGGACAATGGGATGAGAAATAATTAAAATACATAAACATATTAAATGCAGTGGGGGGGGTGCACCTACTATGACTTGTGGGTGTTCCGAACGTGCAAGTGCAGGAAGGAGGGGGAATGGGATAGGTGCGGGGTGCTCATTGGTGAGCCACAGCTGAAGTGCGTTGTACGGTAAGTGCCAACCTCCAAGGGTGCAGGGTGAGCCGAGGCAAGTGCTAAGGATAGGTCAAGGCCCGAAGGATGAATTTGGGCCTTGAAAGACAAACAAGCAACTGTCAGATTAGCAGAGGAGAGAGGGAGGGAAGGAGGAGCTAAAGAGGCAAGTCTTGAGGAGCTTCCGGAATTTAAAAAAGTTCTGCTCAAGGCGAAGAGGGAAGGGGAGGCTGCTCTAAAGAAGGGAGCCAGCTGAGGAAAGCGATCAACCTCCTGCCCTCTGTTTAGCAAAATGCTCTACACACAAACAGTTGGTGCCAGGGGAGCGAAGAGGTCTAGAGGGGGAATATTTAGTAGGAGTGAGTTGCAGATAGCATGGTCCCCACCCCCAGAAAGCCTTGTGGATGATACAGAGGAATTTCAATTTAATCTGTGAAGCAACCGGGAGCAAGCAAAGACTTTTTTGTTCAGGAGAGATGCAGTTCATGGGCTTGAGGCCAAGGATAAGTCTTGTTGCCCTATTCTGGATTAGCTGGAGAGGTTGCAGAGTAGACGAAGGTAGATTCAGGAGGAGGCTGTTGCAATAGTCAAGCCTGGAGAGAACCAGGGCTCGAGTGACATTGACCTTCTGGGGGAAGGTGATGAAAGGGTAGAATTCCTTTGAGAAGGAAGAGATGAAAGTGGGACTTCTTGGCAATGTCCTTAGTGTGACGGAAGAAGGAGAGAGAGGAGTCGAAGATGACTCCAAGGTTACCGGCTTCAGAAGAGGGAACAGGGGGAGAGCCCATGGAAGAAGGCCAGATTGAACTGAAGAAGTCAGGAGCAGGGGTCCCAATGGGAAGGATCTCCATTTTGCTGGCATTGAGGCATAGGTGAATGGAAGTGCACCATGGAGCTGACAACTCTGGTGACTTCTTCCGGTGAGACAAGGGTGAAGGAGGAGAAGGTGGAAGGAGGAGGGTGAGTGCCCATGGTAGGCAAAGGGGTGAGGGATGGGTTGGGAGAGTGAGTGACAAGGTTGTTCCAGATGTCCTGAGTTTTGCTGGTGAAGTGAGTGGCAAGTTTGTTGCATAGGGCCTGAGAAGGAATCGGGAGGAGGATACTGCGGAAGGGTTGGCTAGTTCCATGAAGATTTTGAAAAGTTCTGCCGTGTTGTTGAATGCAACAGATACCTGTCCTGAATGTGGGCCTTTTCTTGGCATGGATAGAGAGTCTGTTTTGTCTTTGGAGCAGGTGGCAGGCCAGTTTGTCAGAGGGTGAGGCTGAGGTTTGCCACTTCTGTTCCGCAGATCTGCACTTTTGTTTCAGGGCTGCAAGTTTGGAGTCGTACCAAGTGTTCAGCTTAGAGGCATGTTTCAAGTGGATTCTCATGACTGGCGCAAGAATGTCAAGGGTGTTGGTGATGGACATGTGGAAGTTGCTGAGAGCAGCGTCAGTGGTAGAATCTGAGTTGGGAGGGCAAGAGGTGATACAGGTGGAAGTGAAGGCAGCAGCTGATACTCATTTCATCAGGCAGATGTTCGCGAATGAGGTTGGCAGGGCATTTGGAGGAGTGATCACGAGGCCAGATGGACCTAGGTGGGAGGAGAGAAGAGAGTGGTCCGACAAAGAGAGAGGGGTGACCAGAGGAGATGAGCGAGGGAGGGCCAGAGTCCAAAGTGTGTCCAGCAGAGTGGGTTTGGCGAGAAGGGAGAATGGAGAGGGATAGAGAGGTGCAGATGTCAATGAAAAGAGTGGATGCTGTGCCAGAGGAGCTCTATCGGATGTTAAAGTCACCCAGGAGGAGCAGGTTGGAGGAGGTTGAAAGTGAGGAGGAACAGAAATTAGCCCATTCAGCGAGGAGCAGGGAGGTAGCACCTGGAGGCTGGTACATGGTAGCAATGACCAGGGTGGAGGAAGGAGAGATAACCAACTTGCATACAAAGCTCTCAAAGTAGCAGTAGAGCTGAGTGGGTAAGATGGAAGAAGGAACCCACTCAGGGAAGATTAGGGCAACCCCACTGCTAGCACGGGGAGGTCTAGGCTTGGAAATGATCTTAAAGCCATCAGGCAGGAGGGAGTCAAAAGCAGTGACTGAGCTGATATTGAATCATGTCTCAGTAAGAGCGAGAATGTCTCGGTCAGTGTCTTCAAGAAGGAGGCAGATGTCAGTGTTTGTTGGCTGAGCGGGTGTTAAGAGTTGCCAGACTCGATCTTCTTGATTTGAAACTATAAAAATCAACTGTGTAAACCTGGACTTCAATTAGATGTCAACGCTAAGTAGCCTGACCCTGAACTACCGGCCCATGGAAGTAAAATATGCATTTAACAATCTCCTCCTAAAGCAGAAGCTGAAAGGAGGTCTTGAAGGAGAAGCTAACAATGATGAAATCCAGAGAGTGCTGTGATGGCTAGCAGCTCCCTCCCAGCAATGACTACTAAGAACCAACGAAGGACTTATATCTCCTCCTGGAACACCATGGGGTTTACCCATCTCTTGGGGACCGGAGATTGATTGAAATGCCTAGCTGCTAACCACACTATTCTGTTGCAGGAGACCTGGATGCAGGAATATAATTTTGTGGATGGCTTTGATATTATTCAGGTGCTCGCTACAAGAGGGACACATCGGCGCCTGTATGGTGGCCATTTGATTGGCGTGAGACATCATCTGAAGCTATTTAGGACTGTGCCGACTGAGTGCTTGGACTACATTCTTGTGGCAGAGTTCGCAGTCAGGGTCTAAGAGACTGAAACTGCCTATTGGTCATCTGCCTATATGACCCCTTCGCTCAGCTGGATGTGGGAAAACAGGAGAGGCGTTATCCTCATCAGGGGGGACTTTAACGCTCAATGTAGATGCTCCACAGTGTTACCCCCTGTGACAACTTAACCAGCACATCTAGAATGGCTATCCCTAAGCTAAGTGCATAAGGCGACACATGGTAACATTTCCTGAGTTACTGGAATTTGCACATGCTTAATGGTTGTACAATGGGTGACATCCTGGGTCAGACTACGTGGAGGGTGGGCAGGAGGCAAACTTCTTTAAACTACCTATTTGCTAATCCAGCTTTAACACAGTATATAACCCAAATGAGGGTATAGTCCAATGAGAGGAACGACCATGCCATTTTACCCTTAGATGTAAACTTGAATGCAACTGTTACTACTTACTCATTCCCTGTGGAGTTGCGAGTAAATCACGCTGGTAACCATGTGAACTGGTTGGAGAGAAATATTCAGTTAGCCAATAGCTACTTCCATACCGGCAAACACAAAGTATTTGCAGACCTGGTTCACATGATGGTAGATGAAATAGAGGGTTGATTTTCAGCCACTAAACTAGAGGTCTTGCATAATAGAAGTCTCCAAGCAATACTCAAGTCTGATAAGCGCCACCATATGATAAAAGGCTTATAGACCGGAGAAGAGAAATGAGACGGGATATCAGCCACACAAAAAATAAGACTTACACTCAAATGCTTTTTTGCAAATTAGGATAATTAAAAACAGATATCGAAGCTGGGTCAGGTGGTGGCGCTATTCTTTGAATCAGGAAGGGTAGCAAAAGATGGCCAGAGTGTGGTGTTCGGGACACACGAGGAGTATATGGCAGGTACTAGGGGCAGCTAAGGGAAACGTATGTGAAAAAATTGTCAACTATGTGAGTGAAGCGCAATGGATTGCCCGTGTAGAAACGGTCCCATATGAATGGACCAACCCCGAGACAGGGAACTGGTCAGACGGTCACTTTAGGATCGACCGGAAGATTTTACCCTTAAAATTAAGAAACTTAAGTCATCTAAATCCCCTGACCCAGATGGATTGTCTGCAGTAGTGATAAATAACGCCCCTGAACATTGGGCGATAATATTAGGAACACTGTTTGGGAAACTGATGATGGGAAGGGGGTATCCCAGCCTCATGGTTAACACCGATATACATTCGAGTTTTTTAGAAAGGTAACCAGATTATTCTGACTAAGTATTGCCTGTTAGCCATGTTGGACGTTCCTGGAAAGCTTTTTTCTTCTTTCATCCTGGATCACCTGCAGAAATGGTCTGATTCTAATAAAATCCTAGACCGATTCCAGACGGGTTTCCGCCCGCACTCTTCCATTACCCATAATCTCAGGGCTATTGACCTGCTGATTGAGGGTACAAGAAACAAAGGTGGCCATGGTCTGTATGCGCTTTTGGTGGACTTTAAATCTGCTTTCAATATGGTGCCTAGAGCAAGGCTTTGGGCAAAGCTTAAAGCAATGGGTTGTCCACCAGTCCTGTTACATTTCATAAAATTGCTTAACACTAATACACTAGATTGGACAATGAGGGGACTTAATCACGACCTGTGGCTCTCTCTAGAAGGGTTAAACAGGTGTGTAGTTTGGCACAACTTTTGTTTACTATGTATTTAGCAGACCTGCCAGAATATCTAGAAGGGCTGGATACATGCCTGCCTAAAATAGCGTTGGCGCATATTCAATATCTTGCTTACACCGATGATTTGGTCCTTATGGATATGACCTTTACTGGCATGAGAAAGGTTGCTGACAGTTTATGGAGATACGCCATGGAAAACCACTTAGTAATTAATCAGCAAAAGACTCAGCTAATATTATTTAATAAGAAAAAAATAGCTCATCCTGCATTGCTGATTGAGGGGGTTGGAATGGACTATACTGAAAGCTACTGATACCTGGGTGTAGAGTTGGAGAGTAAAAGGAATTACCTGATGTACGAAGCTGTCAGGAAAAGGAAAGCAATGCAATTTACTGCTTTGATTGCTACATTTAGTAAGAATTCTGTGTGGTATAGTTTGGAGGGTATCTTGAGACTATACAAACAATGTTTTTCCCCTGCAGTGATGTACGATCTAGAACCTCTTACGCAGATGGACATGTTCTGGGTTGCCAAGACAGAAGCTCCCTTCTGGTGTCAGATACTAGGACTCCCACCTTGTGCTCCAATGGAGGTTACATGACGTGAACTAGACCTCTGTTCGATGAAAACCATGATCATGTTGAGACGTGGACTGCTATACTTGTGTATAGGCGCGTTACAAATGTCTTATGCTATCATATCATACATAAAGCCATTACCCAATCCCAAGTGCTCCGGACTGAGACTGTTCGGCTTGCATATGGAAAATTCTCTCTATGGCAAGTCCACTTTGAACTTGTTTAGATCAATTAACTGGTCACCAGATTGGGAGCTTGGATACTGGGAGATTTGAAATTGCAAGAGTCCAAGTTATACAAAATAGTGCTATTAGAGCTAGACTAGAGGTGAAAGCATACAACCATATCTCAGAGGCTAGTAAGGGTTTGTACTGGCTTCCTGCGGAGACTAGTATACATTTCCAACTACTGACCATAGTGTATAAATGGCTGAAGGGCTCGAATCCACTCTATCTGGCAGACAGTATAATCAAAAAGCCAGCTGTTAAACATCTGAGATCAGACAATACTAATAGGCTGGTTGTGCCAAGAGCAAAGTTGTCCCAAGTCAATAAAAGTGCTTTTGGTATAGCAGCCCCCAGACTCTGGAATTCCATCCTGCCAGATCTCAGAACTGAATAATCATTAGGTACTTTCAAGAAGAAACTGAAGACATTTCTCTTTAAGTTATCTTTAGAGCTAGCTAGTCTGCCCTGCCTCTTTTGTAGGTAAATTCTGGGGAGCAATATAGCTTGTTTTATGTTTTATGTCTCTTCCATCTTGGGTAGGATACTATCCTACATCGCCCGTATGCCTCTGGGCCTTTTTTGGGTTTGCGCGGTATAAATAAATTAAAGTAAAGTAAAAGGTAAAGTGACATGATACCTGTCTGCAAGAGATCAGTGGTAGGAGTGCAGGGTTGCAGGTCATTTTGTTTTGTCACGTCTAGTTTCATCATCCTATGACTAATAGTCTCCCCTCTAAGTTCCCCTACCACCTCACACTACACACAAGAATTCTCTATTAATGACCCCCACAGGCCTGTTTGTCCTGCAATAATAATTGAGTCATGACTAAGCTTTCCTCTGTAGCCCTATCACACCCTCTCACATCAGTGTTTATACAGATCCATATCTTTGTAGTCTATCAGGTCTTGGGCTCTTCCCTATGGATAACACACTCCCCAGTGTCTTGCTAAACCCATGTAACGCAGATCAGCACACAGTACTGGGTACTTCTAACCTGCACTCATCAACAGCACAGGTTTTACATCTGCCTCTCTCAGTGCCCCACTACCCCCTACATCATTCATCTTCACGAGAGATGTGCAGCAAGGCCACCAAATGTGCCAAAAGGGTGCGTTACAAGACCACTTACATTACATAATAGTGTGAGAGGGGGACAAGTGGCATCTATATTAAGTTTGCAATTTGCCAATTCCCAATATTCTTCAAATGTTGGAGAAGTGACAAGACAACTGGCAGATGGGCTGAGATGTATGCCTGAACAACTACTTTTTTCCAGAGAGAGGGAGTCCAACCAATCGAACCCAATGTTAAATGAGTTGTGCAGCCTATGTGCAGCCATTACATATCTGCTCATATATGGTATTCCCAAACCTCCATTAACGTGTGAGCCATTAGAGTTTGAGGTAACCCTGGGTATACCACCCCACCCTCAGACAAAGAGGGAGACTTTCCGCTGAAACCTTTGCAAGTCCGGTTGTGAGAAAAGTATTACAATAATTTAGATAAGAAGGAAGTACAGATAAGCTTCTGAACAATATTAATTTCAGCTATGGCCAATACACACAATCCCTCAAAATCTTCTCTAATAAAGGTCTCACAAAAATATACACCAGTGACATTGTAAAATGTTTCTACTGGCATCTGCTGTAATTAGATTTACCCTAAGGAATTTGAGACATGCAATTTTTTAAAATAAAGGATTAACTTTGTTGGAGCATCTGTATTTCCTCCCAGGGTATGGGGATGCCTAAAAAAACAGATTAATGATGAATAATATTAGAACCCTGCAGTGGGGGTGCCATTGGGACACCCAGGGAATCAGCCTAGAAGACAGTCTGTACTTCATAGTACTACCCACGTTCTGAGCCTCCTCACAAGTGGCAGGCCTACATCGTCTCTGTCTGGAAGGTATGCCGTCGTGACCCCAGACCTCTTTGTCCCCCCCAATTTCCACCACCCCTGCTCCCCCACCTCAACCCCAGCCATACATAACTTGTCCCTCAGCAGCTGAAAACTCTTGTATTTCTACCCTTTCCCCTCCATGGCAATGGCTGCAATGCAAAGAGATAATGGACTACATGTAGTTCACTTCTCCCTACTTCAATGGTGGCTATTTTGTTTTGTATTTTTTTTACATTGGGAAACAGTAACAGTGCTGATTCTTACCTTTAAAAACAAAAGCTATTACCGCCCTAGAAAGTATGCTGGGGTGCTAAAAACTATAACCCCACTCCTTGGGTCGGCATTACTGGTATGTTAATGGCAATGGGGCCCACGTTAAGGCCTTCCATTTGTTTGGGGCTGCAACTCGGGTCCTAGGTTGTTACCTGACTGATAATGCCCTCTCACATCAGGGTGTATTGCCAAATTAAGAACAAAGCTTTGTTGACACCAACAAGTTTAGCTATTAGCGATTGGAGATAGACAGGTTGCGCAACATGAAAATTAGGTTGCCTGCAATGACAGCCAATTTTGGGGAAAACCTACAGAGATTCAGACCCTGAATTCCAATATTGTCCATAATGCCTTGTACCCAGGGCTTCATGAATAAAGTGAATATTAAATGTAAAATGGTAAATACAAATCTACGGGGCTCAGATGGGAATGGGGAAATTCCGGGCCCGGGTTCCCATAGGGAGGAATTACTGGGCCCTCCAAACTCGGAATGGCCTGGTAATTCCCATTCTGGGAACCCAGACCCGGACCCGGTTTTAGTGGCAGCCATGCCGCCAATAGCGGCAAGGCTACCGCCAAAGCCAGAATGAGGCCCAGTGCCTGCAAAGCAAAACACATTGTGCTTTGTAGAATCAAACAAAAGAAATTCTCCAGCCTGAGCTTCTCCCTTTGGGATAAGGCAGAACATCAAGGGCTGCTTCTTGCCTCAACCATGACCTTATCATCTAAAAAAGATGGGATATCCAAAATTGACCAGGGTCAGTGTAGCTTGGCAAGAATAAACCTAAGTAAATACATTCAGGGATTTGCCATAACACCCACCCTGTGTGTGCCTTTATGTCCACACACTTTTAGAACGTTCCCGGAATTCGTCCTGGGATTTTCACAGTCTTTCAAGAGTATAAAATTAGGGGCCTGCATGGGAGGGCAGGATGTTGCCATTCCCTAGCGGGCCCCAAAACTCTGCCCCAATGAACAGTTGGGATGGGGCAGTCCTCCAGGGAGCAGTGAGGCATGTTAAACCTGTTTTGTATGTCTAACACGTTGATACTATTCCTGGGATGGATGCTGAGGAGCAGTACATTAGGGCAGTGCAGACGGCCGGTTCTTAGCCCAAAATTCTACATGGGAATATTTGCCAATTACTGAACATTTGGGTCAGTGACCTGCACACTTCTGTGGATTGCATTTGGGATTATTTGCCGATATTTACTTAGGAAGAAAATCCCAGTGTAATCCCAGACAAACGGCAGCACTGTTAAGTGGCAGTGATCAATTAACCCCAAATGGCACAGAATGTGAAAACTTGGCTGGTATGGGCTTGCTGCAACATTTAACCATATTATTTTCATCATGCTAAGACTTCTGCTTCCTGAGTATGCATGGCTGGACTTTAGATTAGGAGAAGGACGCCTAACATTTAAATGTCCTAAATGTTTGGCCTCCTCCAGCCTGAGAAATACAATCAAATGTTATTTGCATGTAAAGCATCTGTGATCAGTGGAATGTGTACTAGGTGAGTGAGTTCTGCAGATTCAGGCTTGAGACAAAAGGGGGTCGATTTCTTTGTCATGTGAGCCCCAAGATAATGGCAAGGAATTACTCTACAGGTGAGAAACACTAGCTTTTCGCGGGTCAGGTGGGAGGTTGAGGCTCCAGGGCCACATAGGGTAGAGAGTGCACCATCATTGTTTCTTTCATTCATCCATCCATTCATAATGGTTGTGCATTCAATAAGATTTTGTTTTAGTGAGTTTAGGGTGGTGGTCATTTCTATGTCCTGAGATACCCATGCCTTTCCCCTGATGCCTCAATACAATGTTCATGGTGGTCCTGCTAGTGGTTGGTCTCCTGGGTCCTAGTGCAACACCCTGCACGGATGGGTACAGTGCATAGCTGTATCTTGGTGTTCTTGCTCATATACCCAAAAACAACAGAGTATATATTCTTTGAACCCTAAGGTGGGCATGATTGTTCAGGAATCGAACCGGAATGTCTATCGATACAGAAGCTGGGAGCATTTTGAGAGACTTGCAAGGTCGGCATTAGTGACCCACATGTGTTGCGGGACCTGAAGACATATTTTCATAAGTCACCGATTTTATATTAAAATTGTTTTATTTGACAGAGTATTTCCTTTCTAGTAATTCGCTTTTTAACAATACCAAATATCGATTGGCTTCAAAAAGACAAATGGTGCCACAATTCTTCTTATGATAAAAAAATAACTTTCTGTAAAACATTTAAAGGAAAATAATTAGTTCCTGCTGTCAGTGGCACGTCATAACTGCACTTTATGTGAAAAACATGCCATAATATCCATTTGACCGGTTCCTAATTTTAACAGTCCCCCAAGAAAGTTCTCCAACACCCCACATCACACGAAAAACAGGAAACACACATTATTCTGTTCTTAACATGGTACCCCTCTGAGGACACACCGCTATACAGAGTGTCAAATATAAATCAGAACATGGTTTAAAAAAAATAAATGAAATTAATGGCATAATTCAACATATGCTTTAGGTTCAGATGGATCTTTTCCAATGGGAAAAACAAAAGACATTCTACACACATTCTGCCAATGATAGCATAATGCTGTCCTCGAGGCCAGCCAGGACATTGAGCCAGACTTACACGATTGATTCTGATGGTGGTCAATTATGGTAATTACATTATGATGATTTAGATACAATGGACCTCATTACGAGTTCGGCGTTAGCCCTCTGGTGCTACCTGCGGGTTGCCGCCGAAATCGTAACACTGTTCCACCACCTGATATCCCAGTGCAACCGGGACATTGTCCTGGCAGCCTGGGATGTCAAGCAGCAAAAAGTGTAAGTCCCACTCCACGGGAATGGGACATGGAAGCACCAGCAGCGTGGTTTCTTGGGAAACCATGTCTGCAGGTGCTTGTGCCCCGGTAGGTCAGACCTGCCGGGATTAACGGCCCCTGGCGGTCTGGAAAGGGTGCCGGCACGCTACTACCAGCACCCTTATTTCCGGATCACCAGGCTTGCAATGAAGCCAAATGAGTCATTTTTCGGCACCAAGTTCCAGATGTCCTTGCTTGGTGCAAGGGACTATTGTGACTGAGGGAACCACCAATACTTCTTCCAACAGCTGTTAGATCTAGGCATTACAAATGCACAGATTTAATTCACTCCTTACACCATTGACACATTTCTCGTACTCAAAATTAAATTTGCAAAAAAATCCCACGAAAGAATTACAGGTGTGTTTAGGCTATACGGTTATTGCTTTAAACATTTATGATTCAATGGGAATTGCTGGTGGTCGGAAAGGCTTGTGGTTTGACATGAAGAATATATATGTTTCTTTTGGAAAGATTTTCAAATATGGGGTGGATTGCAAAAGGATGCTCATGTGCGACCCATTAATTCGAAAATCAAAGACATGAAAATGCACTGTGTGCAGACATCATACATTGTTAAGAAAAAGATGTTCCAGGAAGTCAGCAGTTAATAATTCATCTGTTGTGATGCACGTTTTGGGTGAAACTATCAGATGCATGTTTTATGCACAAATTCCATACATTGCGCCAATAACATGCACATTTACTGCCGCAGTCCTCCAGACCAGAAAGAACACCCCAATACGTGTGTGAGGACAAGCATTGCTGTCAGGAATGCACTCTGGATGGCCCTTGCGATCCGTATTATTGCCCTGATGTCGAAAACTGGACCCCCAAAGATGTGAAAAAGTGCTGCAGTATGTGAAATGGCGGTTGTATACTGATTGACCTTTTCACAATTGACCTCGGAAGAATTGACCTCGGGAGAATTGGCCTAATTTAGAAGGTCAATTAGGACATATATGCGGGAGAAAACTCCCCCTGCAGCCCCCAACCCAACCCAAATCCACCTGCATCTCCCCATCCAATCCCCTTGTATTATTTATAATCCAAAACCAACCTAATACATATATAAAATAACTAAAATAATATAAAGGTCAATTGTGCAGAAGGTCAATTAGGACCATTATAATTAGGTCAATTATGGTAAAAGGTCAATTATGCAAAAGGTTAATTGTAAAAGGTCAATTTGGGTAATACCAAAATGGCACACACAGGAGAAGCAGGCTGACCAACAAGGGCGTAATAGAGGTAGGGTGGGAAGACCAGCCACTGGCAGTGGTAAGACACAGCTGCTGGAGAGCCAGGAGAGTATCGACAACAACCCATTGTACCGTCTGTGTGCATTGACACCATCTGAGCTGTGATGCTTAGGATGCTGTAAGGTTGGCTACCAGAATGTGTAGGTAATAGATGGCATCTCCAAAGTGCATCTGCTGGCCAATTAATGTCCAGACTAGCCAGTACTTTAGGGCCATAAGTCTTGTAGAGTGCCCTTACAGTAAACACATTGGTCATAATCTACACAACTGTGATGTCATGAATGCTGCTGGTAGTATATTGATTCTCCTGAATTCATGGCAAAAGCCTGAAAGTGCCCCATAGCCAGAGTGGATGGTTGCGTGATTGTGTTGAGAGGATTCTGTGCTCTGGTATCCAAGGACAAATGTGTATCGATAAGCAATATGTTGCCGATCATGGCATATACATACACAATCATACACATACTAATTGCCTTTCCCTCTGTCACACACCTTGAGGATGACAACATGGAAGAGGATCTCGCAAAGGCAAACATGCACAGGGAGCTAATGGAAGAAGTACACACAGTGGCTGGGGAATGGCACAGTGGAGGTCATTAGGAGCCATTGCCTGCCAGCGAGGTTGAGAGCGGGCAGCCATCAACTGCAGCCATTAACACCCTTGCCACCAGCCTAGTGAAACCAAGACATGTTTTAGACAGGCATGAACAAATTGTCTTGGTTAACCTGTACAACAATTGGCATGAGGGGGGTTGACAGCACCCCCTGGCCATTGAAAGAACAAGATCACCTCGAACCCATAGGTGAGGGATTGCAAGGCATTGCACATGAGGTGCTGCTACCAGGCTGATCTGAGACCAGAGAGACCTGACGCGCAGTTGTGTAGGAGCGTGGTGAACGCCGGAGGATCCTGCTGGTTGCTGCGCAGAGGCTGCTCTGTCCTGGATTGTGTGTGTGCCTATGTAAGAGACTATGTTCAACATTACAACTGTGTGAGGGGTGCTCATTGTCATCATAAGTTGCCACATACTTGTGTAGGGCTATCACATTGCTGTACACCAGCACAGTGTAGGCTTCTAAAGTGGGGCTTCAGTATTCCTGAAGAAAACTGTACCAGATTCCTGGTGCATATCTTTGCAGTATTGTGGCATTCTGGGCCTCAGTCCAATAGGTTCCTGAAAGGGGTGAATAGGTGCCTAGTTAAGGTGTAAGCACTGTCAAACCTGGAAGTTGGAGGCAGCATATAATATGTCCAGCTGTGTGTACATATGTACATATGTCTGAGGTTGAGTTTCATGACTTAACAAGATACCATGTGTCAACATGCTGCCCTGCGTCATGCTGGCATGCAATTGGATGGCATCGTTAGATTTTGCTGTCAAGTGTGGGTGTTCTGCATTCAGATGCATGATGTTGTTGGAACCTCTTGCTCAGGTCTTCAATAGTCAGGATGGGTTCAAGAGCCATAGTTACCCCATGCTTGAATATCCAATATTACTAGGGGAGGGTTAGCAGGGGATACAGTACTTGAGTATGACCTCATCTGTCAGTGTAAAGGTGGGCATGCTTCCCCGTATGGGTTTTCCCTCCTCCTTCTCCTCCTCCTCATAATCAACCTCAGTCTCCTCATGACTTGACACATCAGCATGATCCCGTTGGATTGGCCATTTTTTTGGCAGCATAGCTGACAAATATGTTGGATTTTTCTAGTATGGGTACTGTTGTGACTAGTGTGATAAGTTTGAATTAATTTGATGTTGTCTAGTAACTTACACATTTTATTGGCCCACTGCCTCCACTCTCATTTTTAGCAGCAAATGACCTGCATTTTTAAGCACATATGTTGATCAGCTTTTGTGAATTGAATATTTTTTTCTTTTTCTGGCCACTCCATTCTTGTATAATTTCATGTATTTACATGCATTCCATCTTTGCCCTTCATTTTGTGTTTTCCCAGTTTCAGTGCACTCATGCATCTGGTAGATGGGTGTTTCTGTGAATCATGCAGATTTGTTTCTTGTTCCTTTTTTGGCCATGTATTGTGCATCTGAGATTTGCACCCCCAGAAATGGTTGGAGAAACAATCCCATGGTATGTGCATACTTTCTCCTGTACATTTGCAGATGTTATACTGTCTAGTGCTCTCATTTCCTCTCCCCATCGCACTAAGTTTCAGCACTTTCTATATCTGTCGCTCTGTATGACTCTGGTCCTCATTACGAGCTTGCCGGTCTGGATACAACGGTACTGCTAAGCTTGCCGGTACCGCTGTATCCGGACCGGCAAACTCTGAGTTGTGCTCGCGGATGCCTTACATTCTGCCAGGTCTGACCTGGCGGAATGAAAGGCACCCGTGAGCAAAGCATGGCTGTAGCACAGGCACCGTTACGATCCGTGCCGGTGCTACAGGCATCCCCATTCCGGCACCCACGAAAGGGCAATTACTGGGTCCGGCGGGGCAGGAATACCCCAGTAATTTCCCATTCACAGGTGACGGACTTTCTTGCAAGTTTGGAGGTAGCCTTACCAGTTTTACCGGCAAGGCTACCTCCAACCTTGTAATGAGGCCCTCTGTCTCTTTCTCTGTCCCAGTCTTTTTCTTTATGGGTGAGAGTCGTTTTGTCAGCTGTGCGTTTGCTAAAGCCAACTCAGACCACTGCATGCCCAGAAGAAAACAAAACCGGTATCTTCTGGGATTGGAGGTCAGTTTTTTCAAATCTACTGTGAAACAAAGGTCATTGTTTAATTGAACCAACTATGTAAACCAGCTGGGATTAACATTTTTAAAAAGCTCCTATTTAATCTTTACTTCCAGTATACATTTTAGTCATAATAAAATGTTATACCTATTTTACTGAGCAAAGAAATACCAACATGTAAACAGGGGTCTGCAAACTTTGGCTCTCCAGATATTTTGGACTACAACTCTCATAGGCCCTACACAGCACAGTCAATGGTGAGATTTGAGTCATAGAGTACAACACATACAGCATAGCAAATGTTGCAGACCCCTGACCTAGAATAACCACATACATCATTTTCTTGTGTAATGGTTTTTAGTCTGGAACAGTCATACTGTTGTTTTCAGAAAACCAGTTTTGAGAAAGAGGAAGGGGAATAGATAATTGTGGGGCTCCTGCCTGATTAACATAAAATCAAAGAGCTTTTTGAGAACAAAAGAATGACCACAGATCTTGATATTTTTCAGATAGGTCTGTGATAAAAAGGTTGTATGCTTGAAAAACTATGTACACAGTGCACAATGGGCTTGGTGCTTATTACCTTTTTCACAGCACTCACCAGAGCATTAAAATATGTGTAACATTGAACCTTATACACTGATTCGGAAAGTGTCAGGACTCGACTAAGTGAATAGAACAGCTGCCACATTAGTTATTCCATTCAGGTGTAAGTGCCATTTGCAGAAACTGTTTCCTATTACCAGTCACTAAGTAAGGGTTGCTGTACAGATCCTCAGTTACCAAAGCAGAGACATACTAAGAGAAGCATATTGATAGGTATGTGATACTTAATTTCAAATTCCCTTAAAGTCTTCTAAAGAAGATGACGTTTCCTAATTGTGTACATATTTCGTTACTGCCTTATATCGTAAAGTAGTTCACATTTCTTGCCCCTCAGAAAAAGAATGCAGGATGTTAAAGGTAGTCGGCTGTGTTGCAGTTAGAGTTCTGTTTCTCAGAGTACATGGATTATACATGAGGGCCTTCCGTGTCCACCTCATTCCGGAGCACCAGGTGGGAATAGAAAGGTGCCCCCCATTACAGTGAGTTTTTGATTGTGGAACAACTGCAGTATCACAGCAATAAAGCTAAGTATGTCACAGTCTGCATTATGATAGTTTTCAAGGTGTTCTCATTATTGCAAGACCGCTGCTCCCACATCTCTCAAAAATAGAATTTTAACCAAATCACAGGACGATTGAGAGGAGGAAATGTTTCAAGTAGCTGCATTCTTTCATTTATGAAAAGTATTTTCCACCATGAATGCATCACACAGTCCATCATATGGTCACGACTTTTCCATGTGGGTGCTGCCTCCCCTCACAAGTGCCCCTTGTCTGAAGACATACATGATTCTGGTTGAGGAATTTCAGAAGTATGACATCCACCTGCAAGAGACAGAATGACAAATTATCCAGGATTCCGACATCTCACCTCTCATTAAACCAAAAAAAAGTTCATATGTATAGTGACAAAATTCACTTTTCTGTCATTTTCTAGTGCTCTAAATACTTTCAGGGAGGTTAATGTTAACACATTCAATGGTTCTATGTTCATGGAAGGTGGAAGTATGAAGGTTTGAGCTACTTTGGATTTTAGCATGTGAATTACAAGTTACCATCAAATAACTACAATGAGTTCTCTATGCACACAACTATAACAATCGCTGTTCTTGTCTTTCTATTGCATTTTAATCTTCTGACATACTCCTGATCATACTGAGAAAGTGCATTGTCCCGACCCAATGAAATGTTATTATGCATCTGATCTTTTATGGCATATGTACTCTTCAATTCATTTTTTAACACTGGATGTACAATCTTCAATTGGCCGATTAGACATAATACATGTTTACAACCAACTTTCAAGTAGTTTAACCAAGTATTTGTCAAAAAAATGAAAGAACCCCTCTACTGAGAACGAACATGACCAGATACCCTGGTCTATGCAATAGTGCAACAAACAGAATGGTCTACAAGCATGTTTGAGTTCACTGAGCTATGCCAGTGCTTTAATATTTATTTGCATATCATTCTGTTATGGCCAATGAGGACAGTGCAGCATGTTCATGAACATGCTGCACAGTTCTCCTCTGAACAAGAGTACCACCAGCTATCCTGTCACTATAAATGGAACCCATCAAAATGAACTAAAATTATATTTTCTACAAAGCTGGAAATCTGCCCTGTTTCTTCAACTGTGGCACATATGATTCAATTGTATGGTGAAATATAAAGAATTATTCAAAGTGAGTAAGAGAACTCCCCAAATGTTATAGATAAACCCCCTAGAATCATTGTGCTGCTTAGTCCCTGGAATACGAGGGAGGACATTTCCACTAGGGGTGCTCATTACAAATAAATATCTTAATACCAGGAGAAATATAATAGTTCTTTGTATTATATTTAAAGCCCAATGAGATTTGACTGCAGATAGAAAACACAGCGCAGAGCGCAGGGGCTGTCAAATTAGTGTTCAGGGTAAGAAAGTAGGATATTGTAGTTTCTAGTTTGAGTTCCATCCTGTTTTCATTGTACTTAAAGCTGAGTGTGATTACATGATTACATTTAAATAAATACAAAAATGCTTTCTCTGTGCGCTGTGTAAAACGTGAAACACTTCACAACGCCAACAGGGCAGTATGTGGTAAATGATAGTTAAAATAAGAATAATCATTGTGGTCTTCAAGGATAAGGTTAACATCGGGCTGTGATTCAAAGGCACCCTACATCACAACCTAATGAAGAATTGCTTGATAGTGTGTGACCTGTGAAAGCCATAGTTTATCCATCCTAATTCAATTCCATTGGAAAAATAATCCCAATAAAAAAACACCGGCTCCACTCTTTCCACATGTCAATTGCCATTACTAACAAAGGATGAAAGTGATATTTTTTGCTTTCTGAATAACTTTTTTTATTTTTAAAGACATTATTCCGAGAATATACAGTCTGGGGCTAAGGAGGGAGCATGCCAAACGTTTTCTTTGCAAAATTTCAGCTAACTCCGTCATGCAAGTCAAACGTTATTAACAATAACATTTTTCGGTATATATGTATATGTGAATACTTTGCACACGGGGAAGGCCACTCAGAAAGTCAGGTGACTGACAACATTGGTAGAAACTTCCAGCATCCACCTGTGTTCTCCAAGACACCCACACCAAGGCTGCCACATTTCACTGTGCCTGGGCCCACTCCTTTCCCCTACCTAGGATTGTTACCCGTCCTATATGCCTCACACATGGGGTGATTGTCACAATTTTGCTAAATGCTACTACGACTCATAAAAATATAATATTTTCCATGCCTATCCAATTGCACTAACAGCCACTTACCATCCAAAGAGTTTTGCGTGACCTCTTTAACTGGACATGATGATCTGCATCCACTGAAAAGTACAACACAGTTCAACAATTAAGCATGATATAGAATCCTTAGGTGAAGTATGTAAGACTGTACTCGGATCATGAATGGCATTTCACATTGGCATGCACCGTGCTCTGTTACAGCAGGACATACTATAGACACTGAGGTGACATTGGGTTTTCTTCGGTTGTTGCGTGCTCCTTCCGACCTCACTAAACTCCTGAATTTTAATCACACAAAGATTCTTTCAGAATGTGCATGTATTACGAATACGGCATTGAGGTTTCTTATAAATGTGCAACTCATTCAATTGTTTCCTGCAGGAAACCCCAACCATATGCTATCACTATCAGCTACGATTTAATTTAAAACTTCATTGCCCTCATTCAGAGACTACTGGGAGCTAGGTTTTCACCAGATTTATGCTTCACCTTTTAGTTTCCAGGTCATGCAGCAGTAATGCAGTGGTAAATCGGTTACCACTGCATTACTACTGTTGTTGGCCACACCACCAAACTCATAATAAGGCCCAAGGCAGGGACATCATTTCGGGGTCGCCAGGGTTCGCATTTGCAACCCCAGATGTCACCCTTGCTACCCCTGTGGACTCCCTTGCTACCCCAAAAAAAGAAAATTAAAAAAAGTCTTTAAATATTTTTTTTGTTGTTAAATGTAAGTTCCTGGGCTGTGGCCAGTGTTATGAAGAGGCTGGCGCAGTCAGGTAAGACATGTAACAGTATTTATTTAGGTTACATATAAGGGAAGAAGATCCCCAACGATCAGAGGCTCCTCTCCTTCAGCACTTTCCTCCAACTGACCCACCTAGAACATTATCTGTAAGATGCAACCAGAACATTCCATGACATCACACAGGGTTAAGACATCATCATACAGGGAGAGCAGGGAAGCACTGAAAGTCTTCCCTTAAGACATCACAACACATCTCCCTTTTTTTTTTTTAACTTATCCCATGAGCTTAAACCTTTAATTCCAATCGAAAATCACACGCACCCATTCCCTAACAAATGAAACACACAAACTAACAACAACACAGCAGCAAACAGTCCCATGGCGTTCCCTCAACTATACATGGGCTCGCCTCACAGTGGCAATTCTATCCTTATTCCACACTTGCCCTCCCGTCACACGTACAGCCCCTTTCATGACTGCCACGACCCTGACAGGATCCGAGTACAGAGATTCTCCTTTCCTCTTGACAACTCCCTTCCTTATCCTGACCCAATCTCCACACTCCACGCGCAATTCTTTCTTCCCTCTCTTGCGATTTTCGCGCATGACCCATTCGGATTTCTTCTTCACCAGTGACTTTCTTACTTCATCAACGACCAGATCCGTTTCTCTACTCCTACCGAGCCATGGCGGACATGCCACGGAATAAGGCTTCCTGCCCCTCATAAGCTCGAACGGGCACAAACCTGTTGTCGCATGAGGTGCCATCCTCAAAGCCCATATTCTACTCTGTATCATGGCTATCTTATCCTGACCACACTCCTCACCCATCCGAATGCTCTCCATCACACACCTATTCATTCTCTCAACTACCCCGTTGGATTCGGGATGGTACAATGAAGTTCTCTTGTGGTCAACTCCACACTTCCTTAGATAACTGGTAAAGTTACCACTTATGAACTGGGGACCATTGTCTGTCAATATACTTTCCGGTAGGCCTTCGTTGGCAAAAATCTCCTGCAATGTCTTTATCATACTCTCTCCAGTGATATTTCTCACAATTTTAAAATGCACCCATCTAGAAAACAGGTCTACGACCAGAACAATAAATTTTCCTCGACCGTATCCTAACTCCACCGGACCTAGAATATCCATAGCTATCTCACTCCATATCCTTGACGGGAGGCCCACATCCACTAACGGTTGCTTCTTGGCCACAACTCCCTTTCCACTCTTGATGCAAAATTGACAATTAGCTAAGTAATTTTCAATCTCTCTATCAAATCCAGGCCACCAATATTCCTGTCTCAACACCCCTTTGGTTTTTGTAACACCTATGTGACCACAATGCGCTAACTCTATCACCTTTTTCCTCAACCCTATCGGGACTACCGCTCTTCCCCACCTGAATAAAATCCCATCCATAACGGACAACTCATTCTTCACTTCCCAAAACGGCTTCACCCCCTCTGCCATGTTCGCTTTAATCGGCCATGCCGTAGACACCACATAAGGAATTACCTTGCTCATGGTCTCATCCTTCCTCACCTCATCCAGCCACTCCTGTTTGGACACAATACCGTCGGTATTGATAAATACTAAATCCATTTCTTCACAGTCCACAACACCAGAATCTGCAACTCTCACCCTCGACAAATTATCCGCGAATATGTTATCCTTTCCTGGAATGACCTCCATTCTAAAACAATGTGTCTGCATCCTGGTGACCCAACCTGCCACTCTGCGGGAAACTTTATCTAGGCCCTTGCTTTCGAATATGGCCTTTAGAGGTTTGTGATCTGTGCGGATTACAAATTCTACTCCCCACACAAAATTCCTGAATCGTTCTACAGCCCAGAAGCACGCCAATGCCTCCTTTTCAATAACCGAATATCTCATCTCTGCTCCCTTGAGACCTCTCGATGCATGTGCTATCACCTCTTCAGACCCATCATCCTGCTTCTGAGATAATACCGCCCCGAGTCCATACTCACTGGCATCTACTGTTATGATAGTCTTCTTGTGTCAAAACATCCTAAAGGACGAGCTAAGTCTATATCTTCCTTTATTCTTTTAAATTCCAAGTCACATTGACTATTCCATTCAAAATCAACACCTTTCCTCAGAACTTTTCTCATCTCTTGCACTTTGTCAGCGTAATTTACCACAAATTTTTGATAAAATTCCGTCATTCCGAGAAAAGACCTCAATTCACTCTTATTGGAAGGTCTCTCCACTCTCCTTATGGCATCTACCATCTCCTCTTTGGGTCTAATCCCGTCCCCCGATACTTCATGTCCCAAATAGTCCACATTTGTCACGGCAAACTTGCACTTCCCTTCTCTCAGCGTGATACCCCTATCCTTAAATATTTTTAACACTTGGCACAGACTCCCATCATGCTCCTCCAAAGTCGCTCCACTCACCAATACATCATCTTGAAAACAGAATACCCCCTTCACTCCTCTCAGAAGGCGATCCATTATTTTCTGAAATACAGAAGAGGCAGATGCCAACCCAAAGGGCATCCTCCTAAAATGGAACACTCCCTCATGCGTCACAAACGCTGTGACTTTTCTGCATGTCTCCTCTAACTCCACCTGATGATAGGCCGATGTCATATCTAATTTGGAGAAATACTTCCCCCCACTGACCATGGTCAGCAACTCACCCATGTTGGGTAGCGGGTGCCTGTCCACCAACACGCACTTATTCAACTCACGCATATCCACACACAATCTTATGTCCCCTGAGCTTTTCTTCACTACTACGACTGGGGAAACCCACTCAACACCCCCAGCTCTCTCAATCACTCCTGTCTTTAATAATTTTTGCAATTCTTGTTTAACACTATCCCGCAAAGCAAAGGGCACCGGTCTGAGTTTAGCTACGGTGGGCACACTCCCGCTTTTTAGCAATATTTGATGCTGAAAACCCTTTATCCTTCCCAGGGTTTCATCAAATACTTTACCAAACTCCCTCGCGTATTTGCAGGACATCGTGGATGCCTCTGACACTTGCAAAACTTGCTCGGGGTGGTTGGGATCTAGTCTGATTCCTAAATTCTTCTGCTCTCTCCATCCCAATAAGGATTGTCCCTTTTTTGTTACATAGACTTTCCCATCACAACTGCGACCTTTAAATTCAAATCTACTCCACACATATCCTAGTAACTCAATCTTATCTTGGTTGTAGCCTCCCGGATTTATGTCTGGTTCAGACAACGCTGATACCTTCCCCTTCAACTTATCTTCAAAAACACTCCTGGATACTAACGTAACTTTTGATCCTGAATCTGCCATCATTGACACCTCACACCCATTCACTGCCACGACGGCATAGGGCCGCTCACAATCATCCGTGTTTCCACCATTGGTTACAACATTAACTGTGTTCACAATAACATTTGTCAATGCCAACGCAGTGTCTTCTTCTGACGATTCCCCATCATCCTCATCCTCCACAAACAGGATCTTCCTTTGCCCCGTCTGGCCAAATTGATAGTTCTTGCAACACGTGGAGATATGTCCTCTCCTCTTGCATTTATTGCATACCGCCCTTCGCCCTGGGCACACTACGGAGGATGCAAAATGCGTCGCACTGGCACATCGATAACACAATCTCTCGCCCCTTTTTTCTTCTCGCTTTTCGCTTCTCTGAGCCGACACTTGGTTTCTCTTCTCTTCTGCGTTGTTCCTCTCCTTCTGCTTGTTTCTTCCTTTCTTTTTGTTCTTTCCTTCACCCACACTCAGCACCTCCTGCCTGTTTTCTTTTGACTCACTTCCTTCAGTCTTGGAGAGCTTGGCAACACATGCCAGTGAGTGCTCCACCCGCTTGGCCAAGTCCAACACCTCATCCAGATTTGGCTCGTCCTTCAGCCACAGTTCCTCACGTATTTTGTTCGAGTGGCAATGCGTCATGAATTGATCGCGGATATGCTCATCGAAACTTTCTTGAAATTTGCACGTTAGTGCAAGGTGACGGAGAGCGGTGACATAGTCTTCGACAGATTCCCCGTGAGCCTGAATCCGCATGCGGAAGTTATACCGCTCCAAGATTGTACTTCTTTTGGGGTTGAAATGTTTATCTAATTTGAGCAGTGCCGATTCAAATTCATTCAAGTCATCTCCGCTTCCATCACCTACCAACTGAGGAAGTGTCTCGAAAATCCTCTGTCCCTCATAACCTAGGAAGTGTAATAACAATGCCACTTTTCTTTCACTAGAATACGCTGTTCCGCCAGCTGCCCTCATATAGTGCATAAAACCTTTTCGCCACTGGGGCCAAGCAATCTTCGCCGCACCTGGAGTGGCCATGAACATGGGCGGGCCCGATATGCCAGGTAACGCCGCCATGCTTCCGTACGAAAATGTACTCCTCCTAGCTCGATCCTTATAAGAATTGTTGCACCAGTTCAGCAAGGCGCGTATCCGCCGTGACAGTTCACCTTAGGAACTCAATGCAGTAAGAGATCCCTTTTTTTTTTCTTGACATCCGCTAGGGACATACAGTAGCAAAGTCTGGCGTCTTCCCTACGCTGTCGAGCGTGAGTGTGAGCCGGGATCAGCAGGAGCACTAAACGGAGTTGAAGGCACTTACTTGCACAAACGTTGCAGGGACACGGTGGTCACTCGACGCTTCGAAAGCGGAGCGACCTTCCCTGAGGCCGTGATCACTCGACAGCTGCTCGGCGCGCTGCTGGGAAGCGGTGCATTCCTCCTTGAACTTCTCCCTCGGCAGCTTCGGTCGTTCCTTCAGGGATGCCGGATTGGGGCCTCAGCATCAGTCGTTGTATGTGGCGGGCCGCTCAACGCAAAGAGGAGGCGGAGCAGCCCACTGCCAGTCGATTACTTCTTTGGCGGCGCCGACACTTCTCCCCGCAGCGGCTTCTATCTCACGGAGCACTTCCAAACTCCGTCCTCCAGGCTGCTCAGAGGAAGCACGGGCGGATCAGACGTCGGGGTGGTGCGATCGCCTGCTGCGGGCCGCGACTAGACGTTGGCAGATGCTGGGGGTCTCCTTTGACCTGTCTGCGGGACCTCACTTATCCCATCCTCGTCGCCATTGTTATGAAGAGGCTGGCGCAGTCAGGTAAGACATGTAACAGTATTTATTTAGGTTACATATAAGGGAAGAAGACCCCCAACGATCAGAGGCTCCTCTCCTTCAGCACTTTCCTCCAACTGACCCACCTAGAACATTATCTGTAAGATGCAACCAGAACATTCCATGACATCACACAGGGTTAAGACATCATCATACAGGGAGAGCAGGGAAGCACTGAAAGTCTTCCCTTAAGACATCACAACAGCCAGTGCCATGTGGCAAAAGTCACATGATGTCACTTCTGCTACCCCTGGCATTTTGGTGAAATGATGTCCCTGGCAAAATGTGTGGTATTTCCAAACATGCCCTCCTACTATCAGGAAGCTGAAATGTTCTTAATTAACATGCAAAACAATGATCCAGAACACTCGTTGAAAATGCATTTTAGGATCACATTGTGGCATGCAAATTGTGTTTGAGCACCTCCGGGAGGCATTTGACATGGTTATAAAGTGCCCTGCCACGTGCTCCCATACCTCATTGGAACCTCAGTCAATCCTCCATGCTGTATGATATGTCGATGGCAAGTATCTGAATACAGACAACTATCCCCCACATTTCACTGGAAGCAATGATAGCTCAGGGGCAGTGGTACAATAAGGCAAATCAAGGCAGCCGGCCAACTATTCACCAGGAGCCAGGGTGGGAGGCATAATTTGACAGCGGTTAATGACACATCTGATGCCACAGTAAAGGAAAGGGTGGTAGCAAAATACCAAGGTGACTTGGAAGACCATGCATCGTTGCACTTGGGTAGCCCCTGAGCTATCTATCTGTCTGCCCACAATCCATCTAATGAAACAGCAATGAGACACAATAGCAGCGATTTATTTCTGGAATTTAGTCAAGAGATAAAACATATTGGATCCCTACCTCTTCCCCACTGAGGTAGATTCCTCTTCCATCCTTCGACAGCTTCCGGAAAACCTCTAAAGAGACACACATAAAAGTGCACATGAAAAGACGTACAATTGCTAGAGCAACATCAGAGATGATAGAAAAAGGTGTATCTTTTATAAATCTTACTGATTCTATTCTTCACCCCATAAACAAGTTCTATTTTAGATTCCACCATCATCATTTCAATATTGACAAACTTAAATGTGGATTGCTGTAGCTCAAGCAGTGTGTGTTGTGCACATAGATGAAGAATTCTATGAATATTGAAGGATGAGTGAAACAACTCATAAGGAGAAAAAGGCGGAAACTGGCAGTTTGAGAAACTACTCCAATGGGATAAGTGCAATCCAGTCAGGCTGTCCCTTTCTGCACATGGAGTGGACGACTGGGCTAGCCTGCCTATAGGTATGTGCCATTTATGTTAACTGGAAATAACTTCATAGAAAAAAACTGTCCTTTTTGCCCTAGCCTCACTGTGTTCTACTGGTGAAACTGTGCTTAGCAGCAAAGCGGCTGATGTTCAAGGCTTTTCCACGCACAAGTATGACTTGTGTCTGAAAAAATAGTCATTTGAACATTTGCAACTATGCCAGATAAACAAAAGGTTAGTCCCCTGTATTTAAGTGGGTGTTGGGACGAATTGGATTCTGCTCCACAGGACTACAAGGATGAGTAGGGAAAAAGAAGCCCACTAAGCCCTCACACATCTACAACCCAGAAACCAATGCAATCATAAAGGTAAACCAGGGACAGTTAAGAGATACACCTCCTTTTCCTTTTGTGGTAACGTGGGCCGAGGCAAGGCTATGCTCTTAAGAGGAGTGTGCATGTGAGTCAGAAGTGACTCAAACAGCACAGTAACATGGTCAGAAAATAAAGGGAATGTTCAATCAAAGTTCTATGAAAATGTATATACTTTAATTAAACACACCATCTGCAACAGAAAGAATAGAAAGGAATGTAGAAATACTCACCTCAAACCCACCCAGGACAGAGAAGATGTGACAGATTGAGAAAAGTAGCACTCTGAACACAGTTCCGAGGGTGGTAGGTAAGATACTATCCTCAACAAGCATTGGCAATGCCATCAGTACTGGTTTTGTGTAGATATGGGAATGATATTTGCACCAGGAATTGTCTTATCACAATGGTACTAACTGCCCATTAATGGTAGCAACTAGAAAATAGTGCAGTACTTGGGCAGTGGGTGTACCCATACCCAGCAGTGCCTGTACCTATACACAAGCCAAAACTGTTTCCTTTGCTACTGCTGTTTTTTAAACAGGTCTACAGTGAAGGACACAGATACTTCTTATAAATCAAATGGCTAAAGGCAGACCTGGTTAAGACATTCTCATCATACCAGTAACATGTTTACAGCACCAATAAAACAATTAGCTCACAGAAAAATGCATTGAAAAAACCCTGGAAGGCACTTTGAATGCAAATTTTGATTTGAAGGCTTGATAAAGTTAGCTCAAAGAGATCCCAGGAATATGTGTTTTGTGCGGGGAGAGACAGGAAGTGATGGCAATGGCCAGAGGGCAGTCAATGGGTGGGTAAATAACCAAACACCTACATGACTTGTCTTCTTCCACATATGCCATCAGCCCTAGATGTACTCCAATGCATTCGTTTTGGCTTATGGGTGGCACTAACACGCCACTTTACAGCCCAAACTAAAAAGGATGTGTCATTGCAGAAAAAAAAAATATATTGTGACCTAACCAGTCTCCAGGGTCCAAGTGGACTGAGGGGACAGTTCAGGGTCAACAGTACCTGGATTTGGTTGGGTTGATGGAGTCGGACCCGGCAGCAAGTGCATAAAGCTTAATTCAGGCAAGTTGGATCATGTAGGCCCAAGCAGCAAGTGGGCGTTTGAGTTGGGGTGAATGCTATCACTCTGTACGGTCGAAGGTGGGCTTTCAAAGACACAGGTTGGGCAGTACCAGGATTGCTTCACAGTTGGGCTTTTGCCATTGGGATGAGTTGATGAGTGACAATCTATTAGTATTCGAAGGTGAGTGAAAGCCATCAAAGTGATGACCTTAGGGATGATGATGTGCAGGTTGATGAGGTGGCCTTTCAAAGTCTAACTGGGTTGAGCTGTGGTTTTATCTCATGGTCATAGTTGTCGTGTGACTCACCACTGATTCCTATTGAGGCCTGACATCGAGCAGTTGATTTGGGCATAGCAGGTGACGGATTTAGTCAAGTTAAGATGGAATGCTGAGCTGATTCAAAGTGCGAGCAATTGTTGAATTGTTGGAGTGCAAAGACCAGCATCAGCACCTTCCCTCTCATTGAAGGTGCTGTCAACACGGAGCAGCTGGTTCAGTGCGTTAGGACAAGGAGCCTAAGCTGGACTGGCCCTCCATTTTCTAAGATGACCACTCAGGGGAACTTGAGGACAGGGTAGTCCCATTCAGGGTCTTCTCTCCCAGCTTTGGGAAACTCTGGTGCAGAGTGGTAGGTTCTGGTCCACATCGAAGGTCACTCCCGATGTGCCCAAAGAGTAGGTAGGGACCAGATCTTCCTTCCACTTGGTTGGCTCCTTCTTCACCCCAGGCTAAGGAATTTGAAAGTACAACTTTCCCAAAGGAAGTACAGAAAGTTCTTCCAGAACAAATCTGTGGTCTTGAGAGGATCCGAGATGATCTGAAGAAGGGGTGGGAGACCTCCTCTTTTAAAGGCAAAAGTGCAGTGGTCGAAGTGTACGAAAAGAAGTAGTGGAGCTATGTTCCCTGCTGGCCTGCCCCTGCTCCCCACAAACCCCATTGCCACAACCCCTCCCACACACAATACACCCCCCAAACACTTGCACCTGCTGTTTAAGGGAACGTTCAGTGCAGTGCACTGAAAGTGAAGGTTTCAACTCCTTCCTACACTTTTATTTTAAAGCAAAACCATTCCGGAACGGTTTCTTTTTAAAATAAAAGTATAGGAGCTGTACAAGGTAAATTAAAAAAGTATAGGAGCACCGCTCCCGACCGCTCCCGCTCACTTCGACCACTGCAAAAGTGCTCAGGCGATTGGCCTAATGCTAGCCTGCCTTGGCAGTCCAATCCCTGCTCTCGAACTGAGTGGTCTTTGACCTTCTGATGTCATACCCAAAGTTCTTGGCTCCAGAGGAAGTGGAGGGGATAGGAAAGAGAAAAAGAGGCAGAGAGGAATACAATTGTGGAAGTCTCCTTCCATTGACCAGAGCACTTCTGCCTATTCTAACCCCATCCTCTCCCCTTCTCGCTAAGAACAACGGTCTTAGAGATGTATCACCCTTGTTTGAGGCTACTCCTTTTAAATGGGTGTGCTCCATTCTTGCCCGGGCCCAGGACTGTTGCCTGTTGTGAAGGGGCTGCTACCTGCCCTCACAAACAGATCAAAGAGGGCCATTTCTCCAGGTGCCTGCCCTTCCATTTGTCAGTCTCCACCCAGCTGACCAGAATACACATCACCTTCCAGAGCAGAGCTGACTCACAGGAGCTGACATGTGTGAGGACGACAAAAAAATAAATACGTCAGTTTTTCCAACACCTCCAATTCTAGTTCGGGTAGTGATTCTGACACCACCACCCTGACTACATCGGCCAATGCAACCGGCCAACCACATTTTTTCTGAGGGAGAGGCAAACGCAGCCACAACTGGCAACAGGGACCACCAAGAATGCAGACCCGCAACTGGCAGGGTCCACCACCGACTTGGTGATCCCTGTGTTTAACCTCTCCACACATGTTCTAACTGCCCTGGAAAGTGATATACTAAATAATGGGCTCAGTTTTGTGCCCACTGCTAGAGCCAGGGACTTCGAGACACAAATTGAATTGCAAAGGTTTTTTCCGTTTGATATGTTTAAAATTTTTCTTTAACAATGCACCACCTCCAAATAGGGAAAATAGTATAATAGGTCTAAAACCTCCCTCAAACTTTTTTTCGAGCAACTCTATGGTTTCGCCGGCCATATTGGCTTTTGAAAACAAAGTCACAGAGGACACTCAAATCTTATTGCGTACTCGGAACCATCTCAGGGACAGCATTTCTCGAGGCCAACGAGAGGCTCTAAAATCGCTCCAGAACAACTCCTCTTTCCTTATCAAACCAGCCGATAAGGGGGGAGGAATAGTCCTGTGGGACATAGGGCTCTTTGAAACAGAAGCACTGGCACAATTGAGTAACCATCTGTTTTACAAAAAATTAGACCGTAATCCCACCCCCAGAATTAGAGATGAGATTAAAAGCCTCATGTCCCACGCTCTAGGAGACGACTGGATCTCTGTAGATGAACACAGTTTCCTGATCAATAAAAATCCATCGATTCCTGCATTTTATTTGCTACCGAAAATGCATAAGAATGCCTTGAAACCCCCAGGCAGACCCATTGTGTCGGCCTTTAACTCTATCCTAGAACCTCTTTCCATCTATACAGATTAGTTCCTGGGACCGTTTGTTAGGGCAATTAAATCTTTTGTCAAAGACACTACTAGCATGATTAATCACTTAGCAGATCTGGTGATTGATCAGGAAAACCTACTTGTCACTTTAGACGTTACAGCTTTATACACCAGTATTCCACAACCAGAGTGTCTAAAGGTGATGGAAACCTTTTTAAATAAATGCACAACAACTTGGGAAGCAGTACCAACCAACTTTATTTTAGAGTGTATACGCCTTGCACTAACAAAAAATGTTTTCCTGTACGATGGCTCTTTTTTCCAACAGATCCACGGCACGAGCATGGGTGCTACGTTCGCTCCCGACCTAGCAAATTTATTCATGGACTCTTTTGAGGCATCATTCATCTTTCATGAAAACAATCTGTTTAAAGATAATGTGACCAAATGGTTCCGTTACATTGATGATGTTTTGATGATATGGAAGGGTGATTGTACTAGTTTATACCATTTTTTCAAGTGGCTAAACGATCAAAATAGCTGTATTCAATTCACCATGTGTGTCTATGGCAATTGATGCCTTTTCATTCATACACAACATGTAATAATAAAAGTAGAATTTATTTTTGTAACTAGCCTCTCTGTGCTGGGTTCATGATGTTTTCTAAGTAATAATACCAAATGGTATTTGTTTAGTTTGTAATTTTCTCACTTTGAAACATTGGGGGAATGGAAAAAGGGGTAGTCAGACACATTTTATGTGTTTTTTCTTTTTTTTCTCTATTGAGCTAGTTCCCTTTGAGTCCTGACCCCCAAGATAAAATAATTGGGAACTTTATCTGGTTTAGGTAACACTGATATTGATTGGGATATGGCAGCCATGATCATGAGTATTGTAATGCTCTATGCCTAAACTCAGGCATAGGTTTATTTTAAAGTTTACCCTGCCACCAGCATGGGTTACTTATGATCATCGTAAATGCTGCCCCTGCGTTGCAGAGACTTGGCTGTTGCTGCCACTGTTGAATGGGCATGTTGTGATCTCTGTAAGTGCTCTATGTTAGCAATGGAGCAGGCAGGGGAGTTGCTAGGTCTGGAAAAGACCCCGGGCTAAGCTGATGTCGGAACTGTTGGGACTGGGGGCTAGCTGGTCTTTTGGCTGTAGCTCCTGAGATTCTATCCGGGGCTACAACCAAAAGATCAGGGGCTATAGCCCCATTAGCCCCCCCTGGCAACGCCCCTGGGAGCAGGTGCTGCAAATCGGGGTACTGATGCAGCAAGGCACAACTATACTATGATTTTGGCATGGAGTTGATGAAAAGGTGAATCTGTTTATCGGATTAACCTTTTGGAGATGGAATTACCCACCTCATTGTATATATTAATAAACATCAAAAAAGGAAGCGCTTCAAACTCTTACCAGATGCTAAGTCCACACATGACCCCGGCCAAAAAGATAGAGACTTACCATTCTAAGGGTCTGGCTCATCCTCCTGGTGAACATACCGACTGAGGCAATCTGCATTGGGTGCTTAGACACAGGTTTGTGTTGGATGTCCATGTCCAATCCTTGTAGGAATATGGCCCAATACAGTAACTTGGGACTACTCCCTGCATGGCCATAAGACACTTGAGGGGTCTATGGTCTCTTTGGACAGTGACGTTACACCCACAAATGTAGGTTTGCATACCTCCAAAACTACCGCAAATTCCTCCCTCTTAATGGTGGCCCAGTTGCACTTTGCTAGGTCAAGCACGATACTTAGGTACGCACAAGGTTGTTCTACCCCGTCAGTGTTCAGTTGCTCTAGTACTGCACCAATGTCATATTCACAAGCATCTGTCTGAATGATAAACCATTGCCCAAAATCATGAATCTTTAGAACTGGGACCTGGCAGATGCCATTCTTCAAGCTCTGGAGGGATAACTGGCAGACGGGGACCAGGTGAGCTTCTTTGTCAGTTTCTTTAAAGTTATGTGATTTAAGGGGATGGCAAGGGTCCCATACCCCTTACTGAACACTGGCAATAACCCGTGAGGCCTAAGAAAACTCTTACTTGAGTGTGGGTGATGGGGCTGTCCCAATCCATCACTGCCTGGACTGTGTTCTGGAGAGACTATTTCTTACTTCCACCTACATGGTGTCCTAAGTAAGTCACATTGTATTTGTATTTGTTTATTTATAAAGCGCAAACCATCAGGCCCGGAGGAATCAGGGCGCAATTTGTACAGAGTTGCAAGAAAACATACAGGCAAGAGATTACATTACAAAATTTAAAACAGTATCAGCATAATAACAATCTTACTAATTACACATATTACATAGGTTACGGTGCAACTAGAATTAACAGAGGATGTGTCCTTGGGTGAATTGATATAGTTAGCAGAGGTAGCGGGCCGGTAATGGTGTCAGGGGAAACGGAGCAGAGTAAGTAGGACAGAGAAGTCAAACATTTCTTATTGCTGGTCAGAGAGCCAAGATTTGGTTTTAGTCTTGAAGGTGTTAAAGGAGTCTTCGGCTCTGATAGTAGCAAGGAGGGTGGTACCTCCCGCTTTTTGAAGCTTAAACCTAGGGATCGTTAGGCAGTGAGTCTGAGCAGTTCTTGGTGGTCGGGCAGTAGAGTGGCGCGATAGCCGACTGCAGAGATAGTTCAGGGCCTTGTTGGCTAGGCATTTGTGCGTGAGGGCTAGAGTTTTTAGAGAGATTCTTTGCTTCACAGGTAACCACTTTAGGCTGGTTCTGGCTTCTGAAATGTGGTGGTTGCGAGGGATGTTCAAGGCCGGTCGAATAGCATTATTCTGGGTAGTTTGGAGTTTGGACAGGTTCTCTTGGCTGGTGCCTAAGTAAAGAGCACTACAGTAATCAATTTTTGCCATGATAAGTGTTCTGGCTAGTGTGACACTGTTAGGGGTGGTGAGAAACAGTCTGCACGCTGAGATGAGTTTGCACTTGTAGGCGGCGGCAGACCTGACTTCGTTTGTTTGTCTAGCTAAGGATATGGTGGAGTCCAGGTAGAAACCTAAAGTTTTGGTGTCTTTCGAGAATCGTATGGTATTGCCGTCTATGGTGAATGACTGATGAGATGGCTCAAGTTTGCTCAGGCGTTGTGAGGTACCCAAGATAAGGAGCTCCGTCTTATTATCGTTTAGACATAACTGGTGCTGGGCCATCCAAGCTTGGATGACCAGGTAGACGTCATTGAGGGCCTTGGTGTCAGCTAGATAATCACCTGAGATGGGAATGAGTATCTGGGTGTCGTCCGCATAGTTGGTGTAAGAGACACCCAGATAATCAAGCACATCAAAGAGTGGTTTTGTAAAGATGTTGTAAAGTGTAGGTGACACGCAAGAGCCCTGAGGTACGCCGCAATGAATAGGGGAGGGAGCCGCGGCTGCTGACGGTGCAAAGACCCTCATGGATCTGTTGCTCAAGAAGGATTTGATCCAGGCCACAGCGGACGGTGAGAAGTTGGCAGCCGAGTGGAGGGGCCTGCAAAGGATCTGGTGGTTAACCAAATCAAATGCGGAAGAAAGGTCAAGGAGTAATAGCATTGCTAGTTTGCCCTTGTCCTTCAATACTTCGATCTGAGTTTTTAGGTCTAATAGAGCCGTTTCGGTCCCATGTCTGGGCCGAAATCTGGATTGTCGGACCTGGTTCACTATCCTCTGGAAGGTGGCAGGTGCATTCTTTAGCCTGGACAGTAAAACAGGAAACTGATAATGACTTCAGGGGTGGAGAATGCAAACCTTCTTTTTGCTTGATCAGTCAGACCGACATGCCAGTACCCTGCTCTGAGGTCAAAGATATTAATGAATTTGGCAGTGCCTAACCGGTCAATCAGTTTGTTTGCCCTAGAGATGAGGTATGCATCTGTCTTCATAAGAGAGTTGAGTCCCCGGTAATCCACTGAAAAGCAGACCTTAGTTTTCCTGCGACTGGATGTGTTAATGACCAGTACCACTGGGCTAGCCCAGAGGCTGCGGAAAGGCTCGATAGCCCCAAGGCCAACATCTTAGAGACTTCCTCCTTGATGGTATCTTTGACCTTGTCGGGCATACAGTGAAACTTACTTTTCACCGGCTTGCTGTCTATGGAGGCGATATCATGGACACACTAATCAATCTTCCCAGGAGTCAGTGAATAAAGTCCTGCAAACTGGTCCAGCAACTACTGGCAGTCCTGCATTTGCTGTTCGGTGGTGTATGGGGAGATTTGAACTTACTGTAGAGACCTGTCAGTGGGCTTTGGATCTAGCTGTTAGGGAGGGATCTGTCTCCTCCTCTGTCTTGTCACCCCAGCTGTAATTGGGTTTTACCCAGTTGACATGGGAGACCCAATGCGTCTGCCTCAGGATATAGTCTCAATGAGGAAGTTAACATCACTGATCTTTTCCAGCACCACATAGGGCCCAGTCTACTTGTCATGCAAGACACTGGGCTTCATGAGTACCAGGATCCAGACCATCTGGCCTAGCATGCACTCTGTCATGGTGCCCTTCTGGTCATGCCGGTACTTCATGTGCTTCTGGATGCTCTGCTCTCTGTACATAGCCATTTTGGATCGAAGGCCAAGCACACAGTCCACTATGTTGTGGGAAGGCATTCAGAGATTGCCCTCCCATCCTTCCTGCACCAGACCTTTAATGGGATGGCCAAACCGGAGCTTGAATGGACGTATCCCAACACAATTCTGTGGCACCTCCCAGTAGGAGAACATGAAGTATGGCAGGAGAATATCCCACTTTCTCCTGAGGTGCTCTTCCAAGTGTCTTGTTGAACCACTCAACATGCCCATTGGTTTGTGTGTGAAAGGCTGTGGAGGACTTTTTGGTTACTCCACATTCATCGCCTTCATATACACTGATGTGAAGTTGGATCCCCTGTTGCAAATGACTTCTTCAGGCAATCCCACATGAGAGACTATTCAGACCTGGGCCTTCGAGACTACAAGGGCTTTGATGCTCCTCAAAGTTTCAGCCTCGGGGCCCGGGTGGTGTGATCTACCACAACCATGATGTACCAGTTTCCACAGGAAGTTTTAGGATAAAAAGGATCAACAATGTCCATACCTATCCTCTTGAAAGGCTACCGAACCAAGGGTAGTGGACCTATCAGGGCTTTGGTGGGGCCGCCGGCCTTGCCGGGTGGTTAGTAAGGGTAGCAGGACTGGGCAAATTATATCTTTGACCCCATCTGGGGTCAGTAGAAATGGGCAGACAGCCTGTCATTGTCTTTATCATTCCTAGATGACCTGCCAATGGAATGTCATGGGCCAAGCCCAAAAGGAACCTCCTGTGGCACTGAGGGACGACCAAACACCAGCTAGGCCCCACCTCAGAGTTCTTGGGCTCATTGTACCGGAGATCATACTTCCAGTACATCCTGAACATCCCACGGGCTTCCCTCAGGGCCTGCTTCTCTTCCTGCTCACACAGAAATGCCAAAGTTGGCTAGCAAAAGTCAGCATGACTTGGGGCCACAGCTAAGGACATGACAAGACCCAGCTCGGGGAGACCATTGAGGTCGGAAACTACTGTGTCCTCCATCCCAGGTTCTGGTTCCATGCCTGTAGGCAACCCTATGTTCACTGATTCTGAGGTCTCAGAATCAGGTCCCTCAGGGGCCACTACACCCTCTGTGTCAGGAGCAGTTATCTTGGTGGACTCACAATCTGGACTGGGTAGTCCCAGAAATGCTTTTAGAGCTGCTTCCTTTGCCCACATCGTGTGACAGTGGCAATGATTTTGACATCATTTCTATCATGTCCTAATAGACAGTCTACAGGAATGACATCTTTAACAGAAATGCAAGCTGTAAGGTTTCTCCCTGCCAACTGAACACCATGATAGCCAGTGGCCATCGGATGTGACCATCAAATCATCTAACTAGCTTGGGAGAACCAGGGATGATCTCATCCTCAAGCACCCACTGTTTTCATACAGCAATTATACGTTCAGCAGTATCACCAAGTGTTGGAGCTCTGTTCCCATTAATGAAAAACATGATCTGAGAATGTCTCTGTGTTAGCAGGAACAATGGTCTCAGTGGGAGACCCAGTACCTTTCTGGTTCAGTAATACAAGGATACATTCGGCCAACCCCAGGCCAAATGGTAATTCATAATCTAAGATGCCCATCTTTACTATCTCTTCTTCCATTTCCTCCTCCATGAGAGTATTTATTGTATTTATTTATTTATTTATTTAGAGGAGGAACAATGTCATTTAATCACAACAGAACGTACAATAGATAAGAAATCAGATTTTATGGGAAGCAGTGAATTTCAGACAATGGGGTGAGTTTGAGGGACATTCTGACCAGGTTGTGGAGGGGAGTAAATGGAACAGTCACTAGGGACAATACATAAGTGGACATACATAGATTAAGGACAACCAACATGGGTCATTTTTAACTGCCAGTAGGTGATACAGAGGGAAGAGTATTCCATTCAAGTGGGGCAAGAAGAGAGAAAGAGTAGAAGCGAGTGGAGGAGCAGTGAGGGCGAAGAGACCAAGGGTAGTCGAGGATGTAAAGCATAGCTTACGAGAAGGTTTTTAGAGTTCAATAGAAGAATATAGGTACAGTGTTATCTTGCCATGGATAGATTTGTAAACCAGGAGAAGAATTTTAAATCATGTCTGGATTTGCATTGACAGAGTAGCTCTTACTACTGCCTGCTTTGGTATACCCTTGCATGCGGGATCTCCCTTCCTATGTCTCTGATCCCTGCAGGTATGTCAGCCTCCTTTCTGACAGAGCAGACAATGTAGGTGACTGGAATTTCCCTTCAGGTGTTTGGGGCCATTTCGTAGCAAGAGTGTACAAACCTTAGTTTGTATCCTCTTTTAATTTACCCTTCCTAGCCCCCTTGTCATCTGTTTCCGATGCAGTAATCATAGCTTTTTCTGGGCATGAGTTGCCAAAAACCGGTTGACCGCCCTTGCAAGCTCCCAAGGGCCCATGATATTCTTGTCCATTAAATTCTGGTGTAACTCTATCTCACATTGTTTAAGCATGCTCTCGCCTGCTATCAGATTCAACATGCCCACAAATGTTTCACCTTTGTTACCTGTGACCCAACTACTCAGTTCAGGGATTGATGCATAAATGCCTCAGCAGTTTGACTCCCCTTTTTCGTGAGCTCTCTAAAGCTCTTGAGGATTTCCAGAACTTCCTGGGGATGGAACAGATAGGCCTCTCTTCAGGAGTCAATTTCCAACTGCTGATAGACATAAGGGATGCACCCCACAACTCCGCTTCCACCACCTGGAGGAGGAAAGCGGACTCCAGTTTTTCGAACCAGTTGAAAATGTCCTTCTCTTGATCATTTGGTTGAATTAAAGCCTTGGGGAGGGGCCCCTAGGATTCTTTTTGTGAGCCACCACTGGAGACGCTTCCTTCCACGCTAAAAGTCTTGCTGGCTTCCTTCTGGGCCTCAAGCTTTCACCACATCATGTATTCCCTTTGTTTCGGTTCTTCCAGAGACACCCTCCTTTCTTCCAGGAGTTACAGCCTGTCAGCATTGGGTGTCTCTAGAGTCTTCCAGGGCCTGACTGAAGAGCGGGATCAACCAGACGAGTGCAATTTGTGGGAGACCCATGACACTTGGGGTACCACCGTGCTCACCAGGTGGGAGAAAGGCTGGGAAGCGCTATCACTGTCACTTTCATCAGTGGTTTCCATGCCCACCAGGTGCATGGGCAACAGGGCTAGAGCATCCAGCTCATCATTGGTTCAAAGAGAATCTTCCATCTCCTTACCTACCTGTAAACATGGAGGCTTTTGTAACAGTTTGGCTCTCTTAACCTTACTGCCATGAGACAGACACACCTCTTGATAGAGGTAGTGTAAGACCCTTGCTTTAAAGTTTTCCCCATGCTCATGTCGAGTTCCATGGTTGTTAAAATACCTTAGCAGTGAAAACTAACACTAACTGTACACTTCTGTTTTGGATGGCTGAGCTGTAGGCCCGTTCTGTTTCAAATCTCACTGCTACCACCAGTATGATGAATTGGAGTATGCCCCGCAGGAGTACAAGAATGAGTAGGGTAGAAATGCACACTCAGCCCTCACACTTATACAAAACAAAACCCGACGCAATCAAAAGGTGAAACAGTGACAGTTAAGAGCTTTATCTCCTTTGCCTTTTGGCTGCAGGAAGACTATACTCTTTATAGGGTTGTGAAGATGAACCAGTAGTGACCCGAACAACACCGTAACATAGTCCAAAATAAAGGGAATGAACAATCAAGATTCTATAAAAAATAGGTATAACTTACCTAAACACACCATCTGCAATAGAACAAATAGAAAATACTGTGCAAAAACCCACCCTGTGGGAAGAACAGAGAAGATATGACAGACTGAGGAAAGTAGCATTCTGAGCATAGTTCCAGGGCTGGTACGTAAGCTACCAGCAACAAAAAGGATGTGATGTTGTAGAAAACACTTGTGATCATGATGTAATCAGTTTCTAGAGCTCAAGTGGACCGAGGGGGCAGTTCAAGTCCAACAGCACCTATATACAGTTCTTGGTGGGTTGACAGAGTCAGAACCGGTGTCGAACGTTGATGTGAACGGATCAAATTCAGTTCAGGCATGCAGAATTGTGTAGGCCTAAGCAGCAGGTGGGCATCAAGTAAAGGCTAATGTGGTCCCTCTGTGTGGTCGAAGAGGGGCTCTCAAAGATGTATGTCAGGGCTGTCCCATGATCTCTTCACAGTTAGGCCAATCAGAGTCCGGCTTTAGCTGCTGGGAGGGGTCGATAAGTGGCGCTCCAGCATTTCAGGGTAGCAGGGGGCAGTTGTCGATAGGGTAACCTTGGGGGCATTGATCAGCAGGTTGATGAGGCGGCTGTTCAAGGGGTACCTGGGCAGAGCCTTTGTTGTAATCCCTGCCTAGAGTTAGCGTGTGGCTTTCCAGTGATTTGGGTTGTGTCCCGTCATCGAGTGGTCGATTCTGGCCTAGCAGTTGACGGACTTCGCTAGGGCACGATGCAGCATCGAGCTCGTTGAAGTGCAAGCAATAGTTCATATTGCTGGAGGAGCGCAAAAGCCAGCTCCATGCCTTCCCTCTTGCTCAACATCCTGTGAACAAAGACAGACCGGTTTGGTATGGTAGAACAGGGAGCTTCGGCTGGTTTGGTTGTGCACATGCTGTAAGGCCACTCATGAGGACTCAAGGACAGGATGGTTCCATTCAGGGTCTTCTCTCTCTGCTTTTGGAGATTCCAGTGAAGAGTACTAAGTCCTGGTCCACAGCAAAGGTCACACCTGATGTGCCCTAAGAATGGGAAGGGGACAAATCCCCTGTAAGACTTGTATGACTCCTTCATCTGAGGCTGAGGGCATTGGAAAGTACAACCTTCCCAAAGGAAGTCCAGAGAGTTCTTCCAGAACGAATCTGTGGCCTGAGAGGATCCAAGAGGATCTGAGCGAATCCAAAGAAGGGGTGGGAGACCCCTTCTTTTAAACACAAAAGCCCCTAGGCAATTGGCCTAAAGCTAGCCTGTGTGAGTGTTCCAATCACTGCTCTCAAACGAAGTGGACTGTGCTGTTCTGATGTCACACCCAAGGTGCTTTGCTCCAGAGGAAGTAGAGGGGACAGGAAAGAGAAAGGGAGGCAGAGAGAAACACATCACCTTCAACAGCAGAGCTGACTCACATGAGCTGACACATGTGCGATATCAATTGGGATGTGACGGCCATAATCATAAGCAGTTGATAGACTACTTATGAACATTGTTGTTTTGGTACAAGGGTGGGATATCTTCAATACTGCCCCAGTGCTGCAGAGATGCTTCGCTGTCACTGCAGCCCCTTCTGGTCTTTGAATCTGCTCTACACCACACGTGGAGTAGGTTCTGCAGATCAGGGTACTGATGCAGCAGGGCACAAATACACTATGCATTTGGAATGTAGTTGATGTAAAGGGACATTTGGTTAGCAGATGAAGCTTTTTGAGATGGAACTACTTGCATCAATTTATGCATTTATAAAAATCAAAAAAGGCATTGCTTTGCACCCTTGCCAGATGGTAATTCCTCACAGGTGTTCCCCAGGGACACTCCAGGATGGAGTACAGTAAAACAATACAAGTGTTATCGAACGAACTTATGTGATTTTACCTAATAGAAACTGACAATAGCAGTTAATAGAAAACATGGAACAAAAATATCAATCTATTCTTTTCAATTTGGGGGGAATCCCTCCAAGATCCCTAATTCCCTATGCGCTTAACCCCATCCCAACCCCCTGCAAATCCCTTTTAGCTCCTTACCCCACACCATATATATATTTTGTTAAACATTTACAATGTTTTCTTCTCTGTTTTCTATTCACTGTTCTTGTATTCTCTGTAATTGTTTTCACTAGTATTACTGGATACCTTATCGAACAACCAAACAGTCAAAACCTGCATCGGTAAACTAAAAACATTCCCATGAATGGTGCAAGAGGAAGTGGTGCAGTAAGTGTGGGAAAGTGCACCCATTCTGGGTTAATTACCAGCCTGTGTTTTGGAAAGGGCAACATTTACCTGAAAATATTTATAGGCTGATTAAACAATGAAATAAACATTCATACTCGTCCTTTTTTTTAATGCTACACATGTTAATTTCTTCAGTTCACATTTGTAGTTTGACAGATGCAAAATGTCTGTCTATGTTGAGTCATAGTTTGCTTCAATTCAAAAATCTAAGTTACTAATGATGTAAACCAGACATGTACCATTTTACCAATGTGAATCAGCCACAAAATATACTGGCAAGGACTGGCAAACATATCCCTGGTTCTAATGGTAAATGGATTTGGTGGATTTACTGTGGTCAAATCCGCCAAACTCATAACGAGACCCAAAGTCAGGGGTCAGTTTCAGATTATTTTATAGAAATAATCTGGTCCAGGGATTGGTGATGTGCACCGGAACCCCTGCTTAAGAATGACCCAAAAATGAATGACAATATACAGCCCGATATACTGGACATTATATGTAATAGACCCCACACTATCCAGAAAAGAAAGGAGATTCAGCCTTTTCTAGAAATACATTTTCATTTGCTACCATTTGGGTATCAATGCGAAGGGAATGAACAACCTCTGTATAATAATCTACATTATGTATGCTATGTGCAGAAACAGCATAAAGCGGCATGCTCTTACTAGTCACAGTTTCAAGTCGGATGAAACAGCTCACAAAATCTGTGAAGCTTAATCTTTTCGACGAGTCGCCATATCTGAGCGCCATAAGGCTTATCATGTCGGTGCTCACGCAAAGCCCTGTAAAAAACATGGGAAACACATGGAAGAATTACTCTTTGTAAAATGCGGATTCATAGTCAACTAACGGCCATTACAAGGTCCTGCGTGTACTCCCATCAAGAGAGCAAAGTAGTGCAATGAGCAGAGGTGTAGTATACATGTAGACATGTTGGTACATTATGATAGGTGCATTATTGCATGCAGATTATTACCCTGCCTTTGATCATCTGTGTTGCTGTGCTTCCTCCCCTAGAAGGTGTGTCTGGTTCATGGCCAGAACCAACATGTTCTATGTACTGTAAGACTTCAAACCTTTCATAAGGACTTAAGACCAAATGTTGAGCCAGGAGATATCTGTACATGGTAGACTTTACCAAGATGTGCTAAGTAAACAAAGTGTGATGATGCAACCCCACATATGTAATTATCTAAGGATGTTGATGCATGCACACTTTGCTTTCCCCCCCTGCCCCTCCTGTTCTCAAATTCTGCAAGACATCTCCTTTTAGCAATAAGAACAGGTTGCAGCCATTTTAACCCCACATTTAAATCATCCGACTGCCTGTATGAGTATGTATGGTTCAAAGTTGCTAACACTGTTAGGGTGAGTGTTATGAAAAATTAAAGATGCACCACGCCCAATGGATATTATGTACTTAGTGATTCAAGCATCCAAACATTTTATCAAAGTCAAATATAAAGATCTTTGTCCATTCTTATGATCCTAAAATCTTTCATTGCATGCGATGCAGTCAGGAACTGCCTGCGGTGCTAATTGTTCTATTCCCTTTTCTCATAGAGGTATTTCAAAAGAGTTCAACAGGAGTGTGTGAAACTGACCTTGGAAGGATAATCTTTTACTAGAACCTAATTTATATTACATAATAATTTGATTAGGTTGAGTGTGTAAGGTTTGTTATCAACCAGGAATACACATTAAATAAACATATATGTATATGATGCACTTGAAAAAGCTAGTTTACAATGTTAATACAATTTTGAAAAGTCTGTTTTAATCACTTCCTTAAAAAATATATAACAAAAACAGTTGAAGACCATTCAACCTGGTGGTCCTCTGGTCCTTTGCAATGTATTATAGAACTTCACGGTGTCCAGCCAAAGGATCGAAAATAAGGGATCGAATGCCCTTTTGTTCGAATACAAAAGGACCGAAAAAAAAGGGTTGAATGTTTTTTATTTATTTATTTATATATTTTTTAGGTGTAGTGTGCATAAAAAGTTTTTTATAAAAAGAAAACAGGGGGTTGGGGGAGGAACCCCCCATACAAATAAAAATTACATTTTTTTAAAAAAATGTGACCCTTTTTTTCGGTCCTTTTGGAGTCGAAAAAACGTCATTCGAGTCTTTTGTTTTCGATCCTTTGACCTACAACCGAACTTCACCACCTCTGCAACTTTCTCCTTACCTCTCCAGTACGGAAAATGTGCTCCAAGTGTGATGGGGACATCACTGCAGGGCACATGCAAGGACAATGTATGTTCGCTAATGCCAGGCTGGTCAGGGATGCCTATGCCTCTGTTGCTCTCATTTTACTTAAACATCATGAAAAACTATCCAAACCTCACCTACCAAATATCTGAGTTTTTTTCTCGAGTTGTGCTGCTATTATCATTGGCGGGCATGACTATAGCAAACACACACCTGAAACTGCTGTTCTCAACGAGAGTGAAAAAACAGAAAAAGGTGAGAGAGAGGACCTAGGGCGGTCTGGGGGAAAGGAGAGAGAAAGAATGTGGGAGACAGGGGAAGAGAAAGGAAGGCTAATATCAGTGAGAGGAGTTAAAGGGAGAGAGAGAGAGAGAGAGAGAGAGAGAGAGAGAGAGAGAGAGAGAGAAAGCGAGTTTGAGAGAGAAAAGAGAACTAGAGAGAGAGACAGAGAGAGAGAGAGAACGAGAGAGAGACTGACAAAATCCAACCACAACATTGAACCACACTTGTATGATCTTGGGAGAGCGGTAAAGTCATGAAGCCTTAGTAGTCCATGGAGGGATATAGCTAGAAAAGGCCTTGCCCACCACCTTTAGGCAACCACCTACAGCTCAGACTAAAGTAAACAGTAGGGGATACTGATATCCAGATTTAACAACACCCTGGTTGATAGGGATGCATGGGTGAGGGTAGCGGGAACGCAAGGGAGGTCGAGAGATCAGGCAGGGAAACCCACTAGTTTGAATCCTCTGCAACTTTACAAGATCAGAAGAGGTATTAACAAAATCCCTTGAACTATTCTTGATCTTCTGGAGATGATTGAGGCATCTGTGACAAAAGCCAAGGCCTTGTGGATTCTGGATTGGGTGGAGACCCTGTAAAGTATTTTATGTATAGCTTGGCTTCTCAATTACAACCTCAGTCCCCCTACAATAGTAACAGTGATCTATCATTGAGAATCCAAACTCTGCATATTGAGTCTTGGGCGATTTTGGATGGATCCTAAGCACAGACTGCATACCGTTTGGTACAATCTTTAAGTAGGTATATGGTGTTGACATAATTATTTAGTAAAAAATTAGAATTCCAGCTCAGACATGGGCATGCTATGTTCCATTAAAAGAGAGGAGGTACATTTTTATGTTGTTATTCTAGAACGTTAAATTTTATGCCGAGGGACTTGGTTCAAGAAACTTGATTGGCTCTGAAGAAACACCACTTGAGTAGGGTGAAACAACATGAACTACTACAACTCCACATACACATCTGGGTAACTACACAATGTGTTCCTTGCTGACATTGCGTAGATTTTGAGAGGCAGATTAATGCATCTTCCATAGCATCGGCCCCTCCTCTGCCTCTATAGCGCAGCAATGAGAGAAGTGTATCAGTCTTGGTGACTGCGCCCCTCCACTGCCATACTGGGTACAGGAAAGGCGTAATTACCCACGAAGACCCTCTCGGTCCTACTCAGGAATGATCGAACAAGACATGTACCTACAAGATCTGGCATATATGAAACTGCTGTAGCCAAGAAACGGCGAAAGCAAGTGACGTCATCCCACTTCTGACACACGTAGATTCACGAGATACGAACCAGATATACATTCATCACAGAGCTGCACGAACAGTAGGCCAACCTGCATTTATATATGAAGAATTTACATTGTGCACAATAGTCATTAGAAAACATAATCAAATACATATCTGCTGAAATGCAAGATGCATACGAATACATATACTGCTTGCTTAATGTAGAAACTTAAAAATCAAGGCCAGACATTTTGGATAAAATGGACGGCGCTGCCCTGTCGAAATGAATGGGAAATCCTGATGGAACATTGAAGCTGTAGGAAAAATAAACCCGCTGAATTAGCTAAAAGAAATCGAGACTAACCAGTTGGACAGTAGATGCCTCAGTGCGCCAAGGTTATTATTGAAAAGAGAAGTTTTGACTGGTACAAAGGAGTGCAGTAGATAAACAGGTTGCGCGTGCAAGACATATTTCTCTTAGATTAAATAAAGCAACAAGACAACCTTCAAGGACCAGGTTCTTATTAAATAAGGATAATACTGGGAGAAGTACAGCTCAAACAAGTCTACAGTGGACAGAGAGGGTAATAGCACCCACAGTAAAATAGGCTAAAACCCTTGTAAAAGTTGAGTATAATAATTCAAAATGTGGTCTCCTCACACGTGACTCAGAGTTGAAAGACAACGGCTATTCATTAGCTCCAGACACAGAGAAGCACAGACCTTCACTCCCTCCGAATTCTCAGACCAAAAGATACAAGATAAAACCTAGTTGAAAGCACGAGCTCTGGCTCATGGTCTAGTAAATCAGAGATGGTGTGTTATGACTGGGAAAAGCGGCCCATGGGTGTTGATCCACCTGTCATAAATTGTGCTAATGACCTGCCAAATTATCATTGCTGGCAAAGTCAATGCCAACCAATCATTGCTCTCAAAAAGTATTGTTTTGCAGCAGTTGCAGGAACCAATCCACTGGTGAAATATGACATATGATTGCCATTATCCATTTAGAGATGGTCTCAGGCGAAGCCATCAGATAGAGTAAAACCAATCAGAATGGTGACCCAGATAGATTACATATGTATATTCCAGTAGATTTTACTAGCTATGATAAAGTTATGTCGTTAGAAGTGAAGTATTTTTGCCTTTTAAAAAATGTTTCTCCATTATGAAGTTAGAAAGCTTTGAGACATGTGTGCTTAACTGCTTCCCCTGTCTTTATGATTGCTAAATGAAACAGGCCTTGGTCACCTACTTTGAATCTTCTGTTTTTGAGCCTGGGATGTCGTGGCCTATCGGGTCTGCCTAGGGCTGTGATTCTGGGCCCTCCAATACATAGATTATAGAAAACAAACTTTAAAACACTTGTTTTTGCTCAGGACTTAGTGACACATATACAAGTATGCTTTGATATGTTAAGATTGTGGGCATTACTCCATATTTTGTTAAATGTTAATCCAGTATGTTTCATTAAAAAAGAAGAGGTTCAGTGTCCATTGAGAGTATTCGCGAAGGCCACAGTGGACATTGTATGTTTGCTACTTCAGTGCCCACAGATGAGCTCAGCTAGTCAGATAGCACAGTGGGCTAAGTGCTCAACCCTGATAACTGTGCACAATCTGCTGTGGCAGGTTCGAATCCCGGCTGCGTCAACACAGCCTTTTGTCTTTCCGAGGTCGATAAATTGAGTACCACCCTGTGGGATAGTAACGTCTTCTGTTATTTCAGCACTCTGAGACCTTTGGCTGTGCAGCGCTATATAAGAAATACATTATTATTATTATTATTACTGTAGTAATCATTTGAACTGTTAGTTAATCGTTTCATGCGTTTGCCTTGGTATCATCAACAAGAAAAAGAGGTAAAGCATCCAGCAAGGTTAAGAAACACTAAATCAATGCCACACAGTACCTGCTGCCCGAACTGCATTCTGCAAACTGGATATATCCAATAACCGGGACTGATAAACGTCGTAGCGGTTAAAAAGATTCTAGGAAGGAAGAACAACAATAAAGACTTTCTGAAATGTATTCCGCAGGTAGGTGATACGTTCATTACTGGATACTTTCTTTTACACCAGGGCACAAGCAGCCGTTTTAAGTGTGTGATCAATTTGGATATTCCACACTTCGCACCATTTCCACAAGGCTTCCATAAAAGCTGAACGTTGTTTCATCCTATTAGACATATGGGGCCAGATTCTCAAAACGTTTTTGGGCGAAGGTGCGGAGATGCACTACCACCAAAAACAGGAGCAGCCCAATTCACGAAGGGCACCTGAATGAGCCCATCTTGCAGACGACCACCCTGCACCCTTAGTGCATTTGTTAGCTGTTAAATGGATTATAGTTTAAAATTGCTTTGTAATTCTTCTTAAGGAATCTATGAATAAATTTGCGCACTGAGAAGCTAAGGAGCAGAAATCAGAGATGGTACCATAGACATTTCATGAGTTCTAACTTAGAGAGAGTCCATGTATGGAATCAGAGAAATTAACACATCTGAACATGTCAAAATGGTACAGTAAATAGGGCATCCGAATACCAGCTGTTGCAATAGAACAGAGTAGCCGCTGGTTCAGATGTGCCTCCTCAGAGAATCCACGATTCACTTGGATCTTTTTCTTAGGAGGTAAATTAAGAAGAAACTGAAGGACGCGATCATGACAGTCACTGACCCACTCTAAATGCACATTGTCAACAGAATGTTTTTTTATTATTTTTTTTTATTTATTTATTTTTTTTATTTGATTTAGCTGTAAAAAACAGCCTTTCAAAAAAAACCACAATAAAATATACATAATAAAAATTGAAACGTTGCACAAAATGGAACATAACAAGGAAATCAATCATTACATATGAGTTTGTTACATTCTTAGGATAAAAATGGCAACATACACCTTGATGAATATTAAAATTTCATTTGTTTTTAAACTGCCTGATTTACATGCTACCTGTAGTTATCACACTAAATTCTGCATGTTAGGAGATCTCTACCATATTTCACCTTACCCATCATCATCTCAAGATCTCATCCATGAATTTGTTAGATATCTGGAAATATGTTTTAAACCATCTTTTCCTGCACAATTACACATTTTCCAGCAGACATATATTAGTACAATCTTTCAGCTTTAGTGCCTCCACAAACATTAGTATAGCTAAGTTTATTTTAACCAGTTGGCTATGATATAATTTATCCCATAACACCTCATGGTCAGTGATAACCTGGTTCTCAAACAAATGTTTAAAGAAAGTACATCTCTTTCCAATAAGTGCAGGACATACAGCAATTAGATGTTTTAAGGATTCAACTTGTCCCGACTCCTTACAAAATCTGCAATCCCCATTAGTAGTCAACTTTCGCATGAATCGTATTTCATTTGAAGGAAAAACATTCAATCTTATTCTCAGATAATTGAATCTGCTTTTAGGATTGGGAAATTTGATGAGGTATTGCTCTATTTTATGTACTTCTTTTACAGCAAATGAATGACATCTGAAAGTTTTTAATTTGGCTCATGCATTTCTAGTCTCAATCCAATCCCACATCCATAGTTTTTTCTTCGCTCTTTCTGGATTATTTACCAATAACTCATCATCAATACCTGCCTCTGTCATAGCCAAAAGGCTCCACTTGCACCACTTGGCGGTGTTCATATTATCAGTATTCAGCATGTGTTTTCCCATCAAGTACATCACACCATCATCTTCAGAGGCCATCACATACTTACGATATAGACTCAATATTTTCCAGAGATAGATTGCATTTAGTGAAACCAGGCCCAATTCATGTCTTATCAGACACACTGAAGCTGAGGTAGGAAGGTCACATATCGACTTCCAGAATTCGCCTTCCATTTTAACCCATATAGATTTTTTCATAACTGCTTTTGTTTCTGATGCATACGTCACTATGGGTACAACTTTTTGTTTGTAAAAAATTACAGCAGGCATCAAGGAAAATTTGCCATATTTGGCTTGTATTATCTTAGATTGATTTATTCCCGTTTTAAGTTTTTCTTTCAACACTCTATAATATGGATTATCAGCTGCATCATTGTTAAATTGGATGCCTAGATATTTGTACTCTGTAACTATTTCTATCTCTATGTCTTGTATTGCCCATCGATATTTTGCATGAGGGGTTTTTCTCTTGGAGCTTTGTATCATGATTTTACATTTCTTTTGATTTATTGTTAACAAGTTTGCGTCTACGTATCTGCTCAAAGAATCAAGAAGGTTGTGCAATCCCACAGGAGTTTTCGCCAAAAGTACCAGATCATCCGCATAGAATAACCAAGGTATTGGGTGACCACCAATTCGCGGAGCATCAGCTCTGCAGTTCAAAAATTCATGCCGGACGGCTGCCATAAAAAAGTTAAAAAGGGTACTGGCCAAAATACAGCCCTGCTTGAGACCTCTGTGAGTCGGAATGGGGTTGGATAAAGTTCCATCTGAGGCCAATCTGATTTGCACCGTGGTGTTCGTGTGCAGTTCTTTAATCCAGAATACTATATATTCAGGACAATTTGCCTCACAAAGTTTTTTCACCAGCAATTTCCTACACACAGAATCAAAGGCCGCTTGGAAGTCAATAAAGGCCAGATAGATGGATTGACCTTTTATCTGTTCTTGTTTTTTTATGACTTCTAATATGTGCAGGTTAATTGCCGTTCCCATACCCGGCCTAAATCCCGTTTGATGTGGGTCTCTCAACTGGACCCTGTTCAGCCATACATTCAGGTATCTCAACAGCAATCTTGCAAAAATTTTGCTTGGGATATCTAATAAAGAAATGGGCCTGTAATTGGCAGGTTTTTCATGATCCCCTTTTTTATAAATAGGTATGGTTATTGCTTTTTTCCAAGAGCAAGGTAAAATTCGCGTTCTTATTATTTTCAAGAAAATGGTTAGAAAAATTTTGGCCCAAGCCATAGGATGTTGCTTTATCATAAAGTTCGACAAACCATCTGGCCCTGGCGCACGAGAGATTGACAGTTTAGAGATCTGAAACAGTATGTCATCAATGTCAAAAGAGAGGTCCTTAACGCGAGACTTATCAGGTCCCGCGATTTCCCCTTTTAAATTTGTATCAGCATACAGAGATTTGTAGAAGGACGCCCATACTTCCTGAGGTATTGGATTTAATTGATGAATAAATTGCTGTTTACACTGCTTATAATTCAATAGGGACCAGATTCTGGATGAGTTCTTAGATTTTAATTTGTCTAACATGTTTTCCGCATCCTTCTGATATAAAATCGCATGTTTCGATCTCAGCCAGTTTTTATATTTACATTTTAAAGCTCTGAGTATATTACCCCTATCACAATGGTTTAAATTCATCACGTGCCTTCTATCTTTTCTATATTGGGCTTTCCGAATTGCAACTTCATAATCATATGTGTGCATAAACTTGATGCCATTTGTTTTTGAATTATTTCTTTTAACAGCAAAAATTTGCATTTCATCCACATAAGACTGAGTATCAGTTTGACAATTCTTCACTCTCTTCAACTCGCTCATGATCAAGTTATGATTTAACATGTGTAAGGATTTTGGACACCATTTAAATCTATTCATCACATAATTCAAGGACATGTTCGTTGGCAAGGATTTTTCATAGTGTTTCTCAAAAACGGACCATGACCAACTCATGCATTGAATATCGTGTTCACTAACATGTTGGGGAGAATAGAGAAATTCGTTATGCTCTTGAACAATTGCTCATCTACAAATGTATAATCGATCATGGCTGATTGCGCCCCTCGGTGCCAGGTGATGTGTTGGGGAATATCCCCCCTTATGGCACCGTTTAGCTTACATAAGAGACGATCTTCCATTAATGCATTCCATTTTTGGGCAGCTGTGGATATGCATTTCCCCCCTCGCGCATGACATGTTATGTTAAGATCTCCTGTTACAATAACATGATCACAGGTAGGATCTAAATAGATTATATTCAAAAGATCCTCAAGGGCGGTGAAAAATTCATGATCAGTGATGGCTGCATGGTTCCAGTAAATGTTTATCAAACCTATAACCTTGGAGTTAATTATTATTCTCACCAACTGCAAAAAGCTATTGGGGGAAACCCATGATTCTAATTGAGTGTACGGAGTGGTTTTTATGGCTACCATTAGACCAGCCATGGGTCTACCCTTGGCAGGCACAATTGCTGGAATCAAGGTTATAATGTGATTATCCCAGATTGGCGCACATTCTAGCCATATCTCTTGGAAAGCCAAGATGTCAAATTTTCCCAATATGCTGTCATTGCTTTTTATCGAATGATTAAACCCTCTCGTGTTCCATGACGATAGAGAGAGAGAGATTGACTGCTGGCATAGTTAATTTCTACAAGGTCTCTCCTCTCTCTCATTTTGTACTCTTTCATTTTCAAAGACTGTCTCTGATTGACGATTTCTAGAATGATATTGCACATCTACAACGGATTTAGATTGATATTGATTTCTGATTGCAGATATTTGTGGAGGATCAGTCAAGGTGTTATTTAGCAGAATGAATCCCAATTCATATACATCCATTCTTGCTTGCCATAATGCGTTTTTTATAAAGCCTGACTTCATCCACAGCTTTACAACAGAAAGATCAGTTGGATGTAAAAACTCTATTTGCTCGAAATCTGCCGAACATATACCTTCTAGAGCCGGTACATCTGCAAGGATATTCATGACTGATTGTCTATTAAGATTGAAAGCATGGAACGGATGCGAGCGGCACTGCAAGGTCAGGTGGTGTGCTGTCACAGATTTTATTGGAGTTCTCAAGGCCCCTTTTATGAATGAATTCGACTTAAGATCTTTTTGATTTGCTGGTTTATTGGGATAGTCAAAAGCACCCATTGTGTTCAACATATTTTTTTCCATAGAGACCTTAGTATTTGTGTTATTTACCATGGAGACAATTCTTTGAATCGATTTGTCTATGTCTTCTTTCCATTCTTTCAATGCTACTGTGTCCACACTCTTCAATTTTACAGGCTCTACTGGCAAGGGTTCTCCGCTAAATTTCGTTTCTACAGGCTTTGGTTTGGTTGTCAAGTCATCCTCTTGGGAGCCTATATCATTCACCAAAGGAGCTGATGCCACTGATTTCTGCATAGAGACATTTTTATTGACCTGTTCGCTCATCAAAACCAAACTGTCCAAAGGTTCGTACATCAAGGACGCTGTTTTGGCCAGTTTGGATTGACTAGCTTTAAACAGTAACATGTCACGATATTTGTTGGCGATATTTTTTCGAGCCAAGGTGATTGCAGAGTTTGGTTTAGATAATGACTGTACGAATTGCCTAGTTCCAGTGATCTTGGAATTAGGAATGGATTTGACGTTTTTAGATTTTTTTATAGCATTTGGTATCAGAATGTGTGCTTTTTTAGGTTGTTTTTCAAATATAAGATAAGTCGACCCCTTACTATCTGAATCAGGGTCTTTTACAATTTCAGCATCTTTAAGTTGTTGGCAGACCTCACTAGAGGAAGGGGGTAGAGTATTAGTATACTTCAATTTTGCCTTGCTTTTCTTAGAACATCTCTGTCCAACAACACATTTCTCCTTCATATTGCTTCCCGACACAGAGCTGGGTTTAGGCATCTCACATTTATTCTCTGTCACTTTTATATCAGTTTTTTCCACCATTTCATTAGATTGTACAGGTATTTTCGCTTTCCCTGTCTGGTGTTGTAATACAATTTGTTGATTCTGTGAGCAATCAATTAAAAGTACATCAGAAGTTTGTACATTTTCAACATACTTTTTGCCCCCTATCTTTTCACACATTTCATTCACACATGGATCACACTCAAGTTTGTTTTTAAGACAGCCACGTAGAGATTCAGTATTTTTTGTTTGATTCTGTAATAATTTAGCTAGTAGCACCTGTTGCTCATTCATTTTTGAATCTAGAGAATCATATAAGCGTGTCAAAGAAAATAAGGCTGCGTTCATCGTTTGTAGAGAAGTCTCTACACCTACGATGAACGTCCCTTGGGAGGGATGATTGTTTAAATTTAAGGCATTAGGATTGCGCCGTGGAGTAGGGTTCATAAAAAAGAGCAAGACAACACAGGCGACTCTTTAGGCGAAGGAGAAAACATCATTGGGGATTTGGATAGGTTGTGAAAACTCTCTCTAGTTCCAGTCACCAAATCTACCACTTCATCGTGATCAGAAGGAATACACTCGCCACACATCAGTTTTCTTAATTGAGTCTTCCTCATTTAATGTTGCTAGTTCCAAAACTGCATCGTTGGACGCTATTTCTCTTCTAGATTCAACCTGCTCATCTAATGTCAGGGACATTGAAGATTTTAAGGGATTTGTGATTAGTTCACCTTCACTCGCCTCACCTCTTAATTCCACTTGGTTCTCAATAATGGCCAAAACACCAGCGGCCACTAAGGAATCATGAGGTGTATCTCTCAGATCAACCACTTCCCCGTTTATTTCCTTTTCTTCAACGTAGTTGGAGCATAACCCCTTGTTAGATAGGGAGGCTTGCAATTTTTCAACCCCCCCACCCATTTTAGTGCCCCATTCACAGAATTTACGTATATCCGCTATGGGGGTACAAGACCTTATGTTAGAAGCAGATTTAGACGCGCGTACTAGCTGAATGCAACGTGTAGAAGATTTCGGGGTTTGGAAGGCTGCAGCAACACAAGCTTTAATTTTGTCCTGGGGCGGCATTCCAGTTTTCAAGGTTAATACCATTTTGCTAGAAAGCAACAATGGCACTAGAAAAATATATAAAAAATATATAAAAAATAAAAAATAAAAAAAAGAGGGGGATTAAACTCACCAAAGTTTGTCTTTTATAAAGTTTTTCCCCTATGTCACAAGGCAATAATATATTCTGGCTCTCAGTACATGAACATCAGAACAGCAAACAGTCAACAGTACTTTCGTGTACTTTGCACGAGTGCACGCGCGAGTGCGCAGGGCACGTTGTTTTTGAAATAGACTGGGCGTGGTCAAGGAGGGAGAAAGGCCTCCTTGACCCAATCAACAGAAGCTGCAAAAAAGCCAAAGAGGGAGGTGGTTAAAAATAGAAGAGAAAAAAAAAAAAGGGCGGAACCAGCAGTATTACACGTTCACGTTCACCGACAAGTTCTTATTTCACTCAAACTATTTACTTTGCTTTGCAAAAGGTCAGGCAGCTTCCGTGCGTCCTTGTAAGACGTCCGCCTTGTAGACAGGAGCAGTTCAGACAATCCAAATATCCAGATACAGAGATAAGCACGAGCGTTTTGAAAGGCGAAAAATCCAGCAGCGTTTTCACCCAGTCAACAGTACTTTCGTGTACTTTGCACGTGTACTTTGTCAACAGAATGTTAAAATGCTAAGCTAGGAAGTTCAACCATTGACAAAGGGGTAAACTTGCTCTCCTCAGATGGACTGCTAGTCTCTTCATGGTTTCTGACTCCTAGTCTCTTCATGGTTTCTGACTCCTTACCATAAGGGAAATCAGCTAGGATGGACTGACAAACATTTTAGGTGGAGGGATGATGATAATAGCTGCTAAGTGGCACTGTTGTGCATCTGTGTCGCAGACACAGGTTCCAGAAATGTTACTTCATTTCACTGGCCATTGAGTTTCCCAACCTGATGGTTAGTCTCTGTATGTCCTCACTCACATGGAAATTGCTCTTCATTTGGAAAGTGGAGGACTCTGGAACCAGGAGATTTAATAGCAAGCCATGGTCTTTCCACTTAGCCAAAATAAGATGCCATTGAAATTAAAAACATGTCTTAATTTATGGCAGTAGATTATGATGAAGTTTGTATCCATACAATACAGATTTAATGATCCAGAATACTCCAGACCTACTGGCTTGGTTGATACTGATGGGACTTTTTTTAAAGACAAATCTTTAATGCTTACAATGTGTTTCATTCAAATTACATCTTCAATCTTGCTGTGATAGAAATGCAATGGAAAGGCTTATCAATAGACCAGGTATTGAATTTCTAACACTTTGGACACACATTTTCCAATCAGCAAAATTGGCCCTCATTACAACACAGGCGCTAAACCATGGCGCTATTAGCACCATGGTTGGTGCCGGTGTTGTAACGGGTCCGCCATGGATCAATGGGGAATTACCACCCCATTCCAAGGTTGGCGGGGTGGTAATTCCCCATTGAACCATGGCCCTTCCCCATTCCCATTTTTGCCCCATAGGGCTCTATGGGAATGGGGAAGGCGCTAAGTACGGTACCGCAAATTGCGGTACTGTACTTAGCACCAAGGTCCCTTTGGGGGTCCCTACTTTAACAGCTGGTGTAGACCAGCCGTTAAGGTCGGGTCCCGCAAAGGGACCTTGTAGTAAGGCGCTAAGTGTTTAATGGCGCCGCAGCCTTTTAAGGCGCCGTTAAACACTTAGCGCCAGGGTCGTAATGAGGCCCATTGTCTTTTATGTCTACCTTTTATATTCGATTTAAACTGTGTTGTTAGAGGAGTGATCATTCCTTTTGAAAAGCTTTTGAAAAAATAACATCCTCCACGCTGTATTCTATGTTAATGAGAACATTTTCCTACAGAAAGGAACGTGACACTGGAAATGCAACTAAATCGTTGCCCAGAATTCTCATACATACTGATGAATAACAAAACAAATCCAGTGTGATAATCTTTGTTGGCACCAAAAAAAAATGAGAGATCTCAAGATGTCTAATGAAATGAGGGAAACTGGAAAGGGTATGAATGTACTTTTTCTAGACATTCCTTTTCTAGAAGGCTTTCAGTGGGAAAGATGCCCAGGCAACATGATAACAAGCTGCAAAAACCATCCTGAATTTCATAAAAAAAGCTTAGCTGCAACATGGTCACATTCTTGGTTTGGACACATTGTTTTGCAGATATTTCTATCAGACTTTGATAGCGAATGGACATGTGGGGCCTTGACTGACATCCCAAGAATTTTAGAATACAGATCAGTGAATTTACAAATTAAGGACTTTGGCAATAGTAGAGCCGTCCGTAATCCAAACTGCGGTACACATGGCATACCAGTGTATTCGGGAGAGGGCGCATGTCTTTTCAGTCTGGTACACACTAGAGAGAAGTATAATAGGCTGCATTACATAAAAGAATAAGCATGAGTGAACTTTCAGAGGGAAGTTCACAGGGCACTCAAACTTTTTTCAAAGTGTCTTGAGGGGATCCAGAACTTTGTGACTACCCTCAAATCTACACAATTCTCCATGCAATCATTGAACATAAGCAAGTTTGAGGCAGCTGGAGAGGTTTCAGTGATTTGAGATTCATAAATGGAAGTTTGAGGTACTTTTTCTGGTGGGATAGCACCGTAGGGCTGTGCAGTGGGTGAACTGATCCTTTTGAGGCATGAATTCCAGGTTTATATGTGAGCAAGGAGGCCTGAGTCTGTTATCTTTCGGGAGATGACAAAGTGAGGAAACACCTAGGTGAGAAATAACTCCTGTTGATGCATCAAGAAACAGTTACATGTGTGCCTTTTGCCGCACCGGCAGCCAGAAAGACTCTGGCAGTCTGTGCCACATCACTTGAGGAAGCCTAGGCGATTAAGATGATGTGTACTATGTAGAGGGCAGAGAAAAGCTTCTATATCCGGCCTCTGGATTATTTACTATTTTCCCCCTTTACAAATGACCTAGGACTGCTTTGGTTCAATTACTGGGCCAGAACCAATGTCAATCATAAGCAAAAAACATGCAGGTGTTCTTTTGCCAGGTCGCCCAATCAGTAACAAGCATGAACTCTTCTTGTACTTTTTTTTAAAGCATGTTATTTGTCTGCAGTAAAGTTTCGGTAAACTCTATATGACGAGTTAATGTTTGTCCTTGCATAGATCAATTGTTGAATAGAAAACCTGCTTGTAATAAGGTTTCAGACTTGACATTTATTTATTCATTGTCCTCCTCTGAACCTTACACCCCTTATTGAATTTGATCAAAACATTGTTTGCACAAATTCCCTCTGAAGTTCAAGAAGTGGGACCTCGTTGAAGTCTAGTATATTCTAGAGAGTTCAGTAGGATAATTGTTTGCTGACATTTTCTTCCTGATAACCTGTGTTTCCAATTACACAAAGAAAACAATAACTGATTCCCATTGTATGACATTTCGAGGTACAGATAGACTTTCGGAATTAAAGAGTGAATTGAAGAACTATTGAAGAATAACCATTATAACTATTGACTAATATGTCAGCAAATGAAGATCCACGTTAGAAGTCTGTTACAGTAGATGCTGAGAGTAAATAAAAAAAGTATGCAGGCACAGTCCAACACCAAAATACCTCCATTGGTGAAGAACCAATAAATATGTTGCATTTAATGAAAGGTGAGTGTTACCTTGCACATGGTTAAGCGTTTCCAAAGGCGGTGAAACTCTTGCATGTCAAGCTTTCCATTGGCCTTTTGCTGAGCATAGATATAAGGAGCATATCTTTATAGAGCAGAGGTACATTCTGAAATGACCACAGCACTATTTCGAAGAAAGCATACAGCATGCATAATACAATGAGAATATTAATAGTATGTGGAATCCATGATGTGCTATATATTTGATTGTGGTGACAAACAATAGGGATATGAATTTATAATTATTACCCGGCGAGAGATAATCAGATTGTGAGACGCAATCTGATTGGCTCTCACCCGGTCCATACCCCATGCTGAATCCCTCGAATCTTCATCCCCGGCAGGGGGTATGGCAGCCCCTCAGCCATTTGGCAAGTGTTCACACTATTCCGGCTGCAAACCACCTCTCTGCTACAGGCGTTGTGCACCTTATTACAATTAGTCCACTGGCTAATTCACTTAGTTCAGATGATTATGCATTTGGAAATTTTGTTTTGTGTCAAGCTAATAACATGAGTTTCATTCTACTGGACCCCCATGCACGTGTGGGGCTAATGGGCAGATAACTTTGAAAACAATTACATTAGTGAGCAGAGGACACACATTTTCTTTTTGGTGCCACTGACTCGTACATACGTGCATCTTTTTTTAAACTCCTAAGGAATGGTATTGATATTAGTATTCACTTTTTCAAAAGTTGGCATACTTTTATCATTTGTTATTCATTACTTGTAAAAGTTGGGCAGCACCCTATTAGCCAGACAAAAAGATGTTGGGCCTCATTACAAGTTGGGTGGTATCTTGGTGGAATATCTGCTGAGATACCACCAAATGGATTAACTGTTACCACCACTTGGTCTGGCGGAGTTACAGCTGGATTACAAGTGGTGTAATGGTGGTCTTAGTCCCCATTTGGACTCCATGGGGATTTCGTTGAAATTACCACCAGCGGTAGGTCCACCGGTGGCAATGCCCTGAAATTGCCTTTTTTGGTGGCCTCCAAACCCATGGTGCAGCTGGTCGGTAATGCTGCAGTAATGCAGTGGTAACTCTGTTGCACTGCACTGCATTACCACCAATTCAAGCCACAATATCAAATTGAAATAGTTTAAAAAAAGTTTTAAGACATAGTAAAAGGTCTAAACAGTTTTAGTAGTATGACACCTTTATGTTAATAAATATTTTCGTTGTTAAGGTTATAGCACACAGTGTTCTTGTACAGCATAGGACATTGTTGCCTTGTAATGGTAGATAACTAACATTTACACTGTGAATAAATTAAATTGAGTGGTATGTAAAAATCAAGAAAAGCATGAACATGTAAATGTGCACAGTACAGAAAAGGTGGCATTCAGGGGATTGCTTTCTCAATGCTGTAATCAACATCTAGTATCTCTCTGGGAGAAGTCTTAGATGTCCTGCTCCGTACATTCTTGCATTTCAGGTTAGGTTCTCTGCTTTTTGTGCTCAGTGGGAAAGGGATCAATAACACCCTTACACTTCCTCTGGAGCGGTTTTTCATGTTTGTGTCCAAAGTCTGGACGTTTTTCCTAAAACTTGGGGAAAGAAAGGAGGAAAGCCGGTCAAAGTATGTCTTTGGTCCACATTTAGGCCTGTTTTCAAATTGTAATATCATCCGTCCATCCACACCGCAGATCCACCTGTTCCACGTCTGTCCTCCTCCTTTGTTTCATGGTCACTTGGATTGTTGGGATGACGGGTAAGTGGATACAACCGAGTAGTTAACAGACTACTTGACCATTCCAATTTTCCAATAAACATCAAACAAAGACTGTAGGAATTCTATAGAAACTATGGCAACTTTTGAAAAGCCCCACATTATTTCAGTTACTTTTGTATATGAGGACGGGGTTTTGTATGAAGTGACACTTTATCACACAGGTGCATACTGTTCATCAGCTTGTGTTCTTGTGGAAATCAGCTTTGGGAGTGGGATGTTTCCTCAACTTCCTCAATGGTATGAAAATAGGAGTTGTGTCCACCTTTATTTATGAACCAATTCTTAAGTGAAAGGGCCCCTTTTTAGTGGCCTATGAATTAGGAGTGAGGCACAGTCGCCCAGTATGTGTTCATCACTGTCTGAGTATCTGATAACCTTGGATGTGCCTTTGCAGGCACAGAGACATTATCATTTATTGGGTGAAGGTATAGGTGCGAGTATATCAAATGTTGAAAGTCAAAAGAACGTTTGAATTACATTGAGAATTAAACATAGTCTATCAAAGAAATCACTGGCTTATATAACTGCACATGATAAGGCAGAACTCTCTATAGAGAATGTTATATTTGGGTTTATGTATGAAGATCGCTTTCTCTAGACCGGGAAAATTACATTCCTACAGAAAAAATATTCCTGGGTATATTTCTAAAGTGAAATATGCTTACTTTCACCATGTTGACTGGTTGCTTCTAATGTTGAATGACAATTCTGCCCACATAAAGACTACTTGTGAAAAAATAGGGGACATTAAATACTGTTTAGATTAAATGGGGTGGTTGCATGTTTTTCTCACAAAGAGAGGATTCATTCATCATGCACTCTGCTGCAAATATATAGTCTTTTATTTACATTATATATTTAAATGTGTAACTACATTTGTGGATATTGATTATTATACATCACCCTTCATATGTCCTCGTTGTTTTAAAACTCTACATTGATATCCTTATCTGTTTACATAGAGGATTTAACCTGATGGCTTTTTCATTTAAAGTTGCTGTCAGTAAGTATATTGAAGCAATAGTGTCCATTTAATATCATGTTTTTCTTGTAATCTGTAAAGGAGATATGGACACTCCTCATAAAATACGCGTTTTGAGGTTCAGCACTTTTTCTGGTATAACGCTATCAATCAGGACAATACAGAATGTTGGTATGGTACACGCTTTATATATAGTCTAGTCCATAAGGATGAATTAGAAGACACTTGGAAAGCACAGTAAGCAGAGCAAGTAAAGAAGGAAGTAAAGGGCTAAAGAAGTATCTGACAATGCAGGGAAGTGACACAACATGCAGTGATGTGGCATGATTGACACAGGAAATTATACTAAGTAGATCTTACAAGATGTATTGTAGCAATGTGGTGGCTCATTTATGTGTGATGGTGTGATCCACTTGCAAAGTATCCTGTAGAGGTGCATAGAAGATATTAGGGGTCTGGAAAGAGAGAGAACATCTCCTGTAACTCACCAAAAAAGAACTGATAGTCATCATGTCCCCTATGTTTAAAGTACATCTTCAGCAGGGGGACAAGGGACCATCGAAGGAAACCTGCAGGCAGTAAAGACCTGTCATACAAAATCTCTACACTTCCTACTAAATGTAGTCATTACTATGAACATCTGAATTCAGAAAGCTGTCAAGCACCGTATCTTCTAAACATAAAAAAAAAACATATCTCCCCAACAAACAAAACCTTCAGTAGAGTCCCTAGGATACAAGGAGTACAATAAACAAAAACAGGAAATATAAAAGCGCTAAGCCTAAGTGGGCATTCCACTCATTCAAGGGATTCTCATCCCATAGTCAGACATCTTGACTGCCAAAGCTCTCAAGAGATGCAAGCCCTTATTTACTTCGCGCACATTTGCACCCATCTTGCCACAGCACCCACCTGGCACTGCACCTAAAACTTAGCAGCGTCCAAGGCGTTGTCAACTAAGAGAATGCTTTTTTTTCCCCATACAGCATACATGTAGAAAAGCATGAAAACAAAACATAGAACCAGGCCCTGCTGACATGTGATCTGGAGCATCTAAGAAGCACATTACTGAAATGTTCCTCGGAAACACAAATATGTCCTTATTTCTCATGGAATTCTATAGACTACAACAGGTCCTCTCCAGAAATTCTTCCATCCACGTTCTTAAAGAGGACTCCGTTATTGTATGAAATAGTAACACTTTATTCGCTGTGGCACCATATGTTCATAACCTATGGCACTCTGATGCCCATTTTAGAGAACTGCTACAATTTGACATCTTTATATACGTACCTAGTTTGGGCTCCTGCTAGCTTTTTGGGGGACTATGCATAGAAAGCACATCCCTAATATGTCAGGGAGAATATTGCAAATGAACAGAACACTAATAAAGGCAATAAAGTTGTACATGTATCTGTGCGTGGATCTAAAGTGAGGGATCGTAAAGTAGATATGGTAGTGTTTTACTGGAGTACAAATGCTTCACTACACACAACATCGACAATATCCACCTAATGTTGATGAACGCACCAGTCAAAGGTGATCTTGTGCACTGCACAGCAATAAAGTTACCCGAGCTTGGTGGATTGTGAAACAATAGGGTAGAGAGTACAATTAGTCAGAAAGTGTAGTCGTCGGTTGATTGGAGGGCCCCCAATTTCGGACAAATGAAGAGTAATGTAAATACGAGGATGGACTTGGAGGATTAAAGGCCACTGGAAATAAATATAGTTTAGCAGGGCAAAATGGCCAATAATGCAATGGGGCCTTGTATCTTTGGGGAAAAGAGGGTTTGAATGTATCCATCAGAGACCACGTAGTGGTGGGTTCTTGAGATGTGTTGTAGCAGGACTTACAGACTAAACCTTCCCTGAAGGTAGAGCCTTTTTTTCCAGGGTGGACCAGGGTCCTTCATACCAGCATATCATTATAAAAGATTGAATTGTATGAAATATGGAGGTTTCTACATCAGTTTGGCTGATTAACTGTAGGCTCTCCCAGTTGCAAGTGGCGGGCCAAAGCAAGATCTAGTGCTCTAACTTCCTTGACTACTAGGGGACAGATTACAAACACTTTGCACCAGTGCTAGTCTAATTCTGTATAGTATTAACACTAAAATGTCCCTACTGCAAAATCAATGCATTTTCAATGCATGTTTGCACCAGTGTAAAGTTTGCCCAGGTGCTAATACCCTTCCATATTATCACTAGGGCAAACTTTGCCTTGGTGCAAAAATGCATTTAAATAATACGTTTTTACCCAAGGGAAAACTTTGCCCATGTGCTAACACTATGAACAATTACACTTGTCAATTGTCATGGTGCAACGCCCCAATGTCCTTTTTCCACTAGGGTAAACTTTGCCCTGGTGCTAATACTGTCCAAATGTGCAGTTGTACTGGTGTACATCTTCTGTAATCTGGATGGTGCCTAATGTCTGTGTGTGGTATTTCTTAACATCACCAAGAACATCAAGTGTTCTCCTGATCCAACAGAGACAATGGACAGCTGAGACACCTAGCAACAAGGATGAAGACTTTGATTTGTAAGTAAGAGATGGTCTTCATATGAGATGCTTCAGAAAACTAGTTCCGGATTCTGTTACCTCGTCATTCCCGCTGATATTTGGCCATTTATATGAAACTGTGATCCGTCTAGTGAGGAAACCTGAGGGTCCACCTGATAGGTGGATGTGTGTTGCAATATGTCGTGCATGTGGTTGCCAAGTATGCATTTTGATTTTGTGTTGTTGTGTTTGTAGTTTAGTGTTAGGCTTGTGGGGAAGCATGGGGGATTGCAGGGTCCCAACAGGAGAATAATACTTGACAGGAATTCCCACTGACCCATGGTCCGGTGCACAGGACTCCTCTGGGTGGGGAAATGGATATTCAGGGACTCAGCTACGGGTGGGAGGGACGTTTTTCCTCTACCATGAGTCTTGGAGATTGGTGATGTTATGAAGGACGAGGCAGTATTTTTCTCTACAAATGGCTATGTATTATCATCAATAAAAACATTTGTACTGCAATAACCCAATTGTATGGACAAGAGGTCTTGCGCTGAATGTATCTTTGACGTAATATGCATGTGACTGCATGTTATTCAGTGTGCATGTGTTCTGCATGTCAAGTATAGCAGAACCCACACATGTAGACAGTTGCGCTAGGGGTTGATAGCCAATTGTCTTTACTACCCTTCCCCCCTCTTGCACTGTAACCCATACAATACAGCTGAGTGCCATGAAAAATCTGCTCCAGCTGTTACAAAGTCACTGACATAGCAGTCATCTCTGCACCTGAACACACTATACTCTGCATGATGTTTATAATGTTTGAAACTAGTCCTCTCTACTAGTAATAGAAATGTCATCTAATTCTAAGTACTATTTGCATGGAATGTAATGCTCCTTTTATTTTCAACTTTGCAAAGACTACTGTCTTCCGAAGGACCTTTGATTCCACAGCGCTTAGACACTATTACAATGGCAGTAGGTGCTAGACATATATTAAATAACAATATAACATAACATCCTAAACTGTGCAGTCAAATCTACGATAGTGATGGGTGTCAAAGGGGTGGTTACGTCAAGTCAGTAGACAAACTACTGATAGTACAACAGAAAGTTCATGGAAAGGGGCAATAAGATGGGTGCCCATAGTCATAACTGGGGGAAATGATCACAGTTGTGTGACTCCATACTTGTAGGAGTTTACATAACAGCATGATGTGAACGTTTGTCCTATGCAAGTCCTACACTTGACGTGTACACATTCCGTGTTACCTCTGGGTGGCAAATGGTGGTAAGTAGTCATGAGTAAAGAACACCGATGAGTTGCATGGCACATGCTTGGAAATGTAGGTAGAGGGCTGCAAGTGAAACCGCCATGGACAGGAGAACAGTGAGTGGGATCCATATGAGCAGGGCCTGCAACACTTAAGGGGACTTCATGGAGTCTGGGACTGGTGGGGGAACATCTCAAGAGGGGAAAGCTGGTGGGAGAACGAGTTACCATATATGTAGAACATCCCTCAAAGACACATTGTATGCAGATTCACCACATACATATTCTTGTTATGGCTTCAATAAAAGCCTAGAGTTTCACTGAAACAGGAATCTATTTGTAAATCAAAAGGAATGCTCATGCTATGGACACAATTTATGAAAAGGATACGTCCATCAAGGCTAAAATTCCTCGGCATGCATCCAGTGTGAACCCCCCATCAAGAACAGGAAATGTTTGATCTGTAAATCAAAGGTATATAAAAATAATGTTAGTATTTAGAAAATCAGACATTTAATTCAATACATGACACACCAAACACAAGAGATGAAAAATCCATGCAGCCTGAAATGGCAAAAACGTAATTTCTTTTTCCACATTTGTTTTTGGCTCATAGGTGTCTTTTCAGTGACACCTTGTGTAGCAAAAGCCTAATACTCTGACTTTAAATAGATGAACCAGGGTCATGCCCCACCCTCTTCACATTCATGCCATGCCTGCATTTTTTGGGCCACATCACAATAGGACATATGCAGAATATGAGATTGGCAAATTCAACCGGCCACTCAGATTTTGCAAATACAAAGTATTGAAGAAAGCTCTGTTGTAGACTGTCTTTGGGCCTGATTCATAGAAAAGTGTGCATTGATCCTGCAAAGTCCCTGTGCCGAAAAAGACTTTGTGCGTCCCTTATGCAAGCTGTGCGTATTCAAGGATTCAGAAAGCGCAATCCAACTCAACCCACAAAGAAAACCAAGCTCCACGAGCAACGCCCACAACACGCCCCCATGCAAACCAAAACCATAGCCATAAACTAACCTTTGCGCAAACCTCCGCCTCCACCACTGACCCACCATCCAGCACCCTGGTGACACTGCATGCGGTCCCCCATAGGTCAAGGCTGCACCCCAGCTAGTCTGAGCGAAGTCCCCTGAAAATAAAATCTGCACCCCCTCAGAGTCTGCGTGAGGACCCCCATGAGAAACAACTGCAACCCTGTGAATTTGCGTGAGCTCCCCTGTAAGTGACGGCTGCACCCCTGCAGGGTCTTTGCAAGGTCCCCTGTAAGGTCCCCTGTAAGTGACGGCTGCACCCCTGCGAGTCTGTGAAAGGTCCCCTGAAAGTAACAGCTGCACCCGTGCAAATCTGTGCTAGCTCCACTGTAAGTAAAGGCTGCACCCCTGCGAAAATGCGAACTGCCCCCCCCCCCTATCCCCAAGGCACCCAAACCTCTGGCATATACACCTACTGCACAGTAGCCACCTCAAGCCCAGACACCACCTACCAGCCCCCCTCACCTCCGACAGTATCCCAGGCAGCCAACTCAGGTCCTGACACCAATCACCAGCCCCCTTCACCTCTGACACTAACCCCAGGCAGCACGCTCAGGACCTGACACAAACCACCAGCCCCACTCACCTCTGACACTACCCCAGGCATCCCCCTCAGGTCCTGACACCACCCCCCAGCCCACCTCACCTCTGACACTACCCCCAGGCAGCCCCCTCAGGTGTTGACACCACCCATGAGCCCCCCTCACCTCTGACACTACCTCTGCCACATTACACCCCTACCAGTCCAACAACTTAGCTCAATTCCACTGGCTGGCCTCCAATGTGAAGCACACTGGTCACATATAACCCCCTATTCTGAACAACTGGGGCACTGCTGCAGAATCCATGTCTGTAGCTCATCATAGAACTCCCTGGTGCATCACACTCACTTGCACATCAACAGGACAGCGGAATGTAGCCCCAGTTACACTGTGAATGCACCATGTACATGTAACATAGTAAAGCAATGTAATACAATGTGATGCATCATTGTGCCCATGTGCCATTGCAATGGCCTCAATGCGCTGTAGGTGAATGACCTTGGAGGACACAAGCCAATGATATCATTGATAGGGCAGCGTGATATGTAATGTGTGTGTGCATAGTAGCCTGTAAAAATAAATAAATTAATGAAGGGAGTCTGGTAGCTGTCAAAGTCCCTGCAAATAAGACAAGTAGAACAGGCATGTCTTCAGGCGTTGTGAAGGCTGTCTGAGAGTGTGTGAGCCAAGGAGATGGATGATGTGAACATCCAGACTTAATAAATCCATCACGTGAATATGTAGCATTCGAGTGGCAGCTGTGCAACATGACATGAGATCATCTTCTGGGTGATAGCTCATGTGTGCAGGTGGGTGGCTATGCATTTTGAGGGATAGCCCTACCGAATAACGACTGCACAAGTGATGAGTGTATCGCACACATCCACAGTGAGGCCCCCAATCCATATGACACCCACAGAACAAATGCATTCCTAAACCATAGTAAACCAAATTCAACACATGAACAAAGAGACAGCAACAAGTGTGTGATTAAGAAACTGAAATGTGTATTCAAAATATGTAAACTACACCAAGCAACTATGTGAAAGGGGGAAATGTCCAAGGATCAAAAATGAAGAAAACTCAAAAAAGAAAACCCACACAAAGAACTATTTACAGCGGCAGCAGGCTCAATTGTCTCTCAATGCCCCCTCCAGGGCAGTGTCACATTCCTCATCCGTTCTTGCCTGGATGGCTTGCAGGCCCCCAACCATCCTCCTATCTTCCTCCTACGCATCCCTGCAAACCTCCGCCAGGATGGCAGCCTGCCTCAAAGTACACCTTGCAACCACCTCTTGCAATCCTCGCCTCCGTAGCCCGCTGCCTCACCATCATCAGCTGCCTCCGGAACACCATCCTGACGCACACCATATCACAGACTCTCCTCCGTTCCTCCTGCCAGATGTCACCACTGACCTGCCTCACTTGCCTCCTCGATGACGAATGGCCCTGAATAGATTACCTCTGGAAACTCCTCATCTGCTTCTGCCTGGCTGAGTGTAGGCTGCGCAGCTAACCCCGCCATCTGGATGGCACACATCAGTGGGTACAGTGCCAGCACTGTCCTGAGCTGCCAGCTGTCCCACTGCTGCCTGTCCCTGTGTTGGTAAGAAACAAAGAGATCCACATTTTTGGAAACCTTCGTCCCCTGCACACTTTCTACAAGGCCCAAAGATAGGCCTAATTGTTATCTTCAATAAGTATTAGTTATATTCAAAAACGCATTGGGCCAACCTATACTTTGTTAATAAAAAGGAGAAGAAGGTTCTCTAAAGAAAAGAAAAGGACTCATTGAATTTCATCATGAACATTTATTCAATTGCATTTTTTTCAATATAACATACTTATTGAAGATAACAATTAGGCCTATCTTTGGGCCTCGTAGAAAGTGTGCAGGGGACGCAGGTTTCCGAAAATGTGGATCTCTTTGTTTCTTAGTATTTTTCCAGCCTAGATAGCAAGGCTGAGTTTTTCTCCCCCGTACCTTGAACTTTATAAATTTGTATCTTTACTTTCTACCATATTACCATTCAAATAAGGGTGTGCAAGGGTAACCTTGGTGTTTTGTTAGTTTTGTTTCCCACTGAGGTGGGTTGGTATCAATACATTACACTAGCACCCTATAATTTAATATGTCATTTTCAAGTATTAACCCACTTACAGACAAATCAGCCACAACTTTAGCTTTCTCAGAAGAGGAAGCAACCAGAATTTTAGGTCTGATAAAAGATACGAGTAACGCAACACCATTGGACAGCAACCCAGAACGTCTAAACCAAAAATTAGGCGCGAGATCTCACAAAAGTTGCACGCTACTACACAGGCGCAATATTACAGAGCTAAACGCATTTGACGAGGCTTAAGAATCTATCTCAAGCCAACTCTTTGCAAAGAAAACAAAGAATTTGTCAATAAATGGGAGCATATCCTTAACAAATGTTCATTGCACTTAATCCTGCTCACAATTGAGGAATTGTCAAAATCAGTAACAACTTTACAGCAAGAAATAGATGAGGTCTGAGTGCAATTGTCAAAACTCAAAATAGAAGCGGAACTCAAACAGATTTTGGAGGATACAAACAACAAACTGGAATCTTACAAACAAGACATAGAACAGCGTAAGATTAGAAAATGTCGCTGTGATACCTTGGATTACGCCAGAGATATTGTTTACTTGTGGCAGGAGTTTTATGCAAACAATAGACCAACTCCAAGGAGACCACACAGACCTCAACCCACACCAGATAGCAATACCGATAGCAGCGAAGAACTAAGAGGGGAAGTTATGATATGATATCATATGATATGATATGGCATTTGTAATGCGCCTATACATAAGTGTTTCAAGGCGTGACGAGGCAAGGGGGGGGCAAAGGGAGGACAGACAGTGAGGCCACGTGTCATTCAGATCGTGCAAGTGCATGGGAAGGGGGGCAGGAAAAGTGCGCAGGGGGAAGGGAGAGGGGAAAGTGCAGTACATGGGAAAGTGGAATAAATAAGATGAATAAGACACATAAAACAGCCAGCTGGTGGCAAGTGCAAGGAAGTGCAGACATAAGTGCTGGAAGGGTGACTGAAGGGATACAGAAAAAACGGACCCCAAGTGCAGGGGTTGCCAGGGAGGCAGTGCAGGTGGGCAGTTGACTGGGGCTGGGCCAGACATCAGAAAGGGTGGCCAGGTAACCAGTGCAATTTCAGTCAGGAATTCAGCAAGGGAGGGGAGGAGAGAAAGTAGAAGCAAAGAGGAAGGTTTTGAGGTGTTTCCGGAACCGGAGATGGTTCTCCTCGAGTTTCAGGGAGGCAGGAAGGATGTTCCAGAGAGAGGCCCCTGCCGAAGAGAGTGATCTGCCACCAACATGTGCTTGGAGAAGCGACTGACCCTTAGGGAGTTGGAGGCAGATGAGCGAAGAGCTTGAGAAGGAAGATATTTAGGAAGAGAGAGTTGAAGGTATTGCAGCCCCAGACCCAAGAAGGCCTTGTGTACAATGCAGAGGGGTTTGAATTTAATCCTCGCAGCCACTGGGAGCCAGTGCAGAGATTTCAGTCCTGGAGAGATACGATCCCTGGGCTTGAGGCCAAGGACAAGTCTCGCAGTCCTGTTCTGGATAATTTGCAAAGGGCGGAGAGTGGAGGCAGGCAGATTTAGATAGAGGCTGTTACAGTAGTCCAGCTTGGAGAGGACCAGGGCTCTGGAGACAGTGAGCTTCTGGGGGAAGGAGAGGAAAGGAAGAATACCTCTAAGGAGGTGCAGCTGGTAGTGTGACTTCTTAGAGATGTCAGAGATGTGAGGGGAGAAGGAGAGTGCAGAGTCGAAGAGGACCCTGAGGTTGTTAGCCTTGCAGGTGGGAGTGGGAGGAGGGCCAAGAGAGGCCGGCCAGAGAGCTGCAGGGAAGGAGGGAGTGGATGTGCCGATGAGTATAATCTCAGTCTTACTGGCATTAAGGCAGAGGTCGTTGGCGGCACACCATTCCTGGATGGCAGACAGACAGTCAGAGATGAGGGAAGGAGAGGAGGAGGAGGGCGAGGGTAGCCTGAAAATGGGCTGGGCAGTGGCGGCTGGTGACTTTGGAAGGTGGTGGGGCGTAAATTTCTCCTGGCGAATTTGTGAGCATGCGAGAGCAGCGAGCGAGCCCAACCCACATCATGGGTAGTGCAGGGGTCACCCCCGCGAAAATATTTGAAAAATGGCTTCCAAAATGTGAAATTTACTGTCCAAACCCACAGAAATATGACATAAAAGCATTAGGTTTTACATACCAATGGTGGTACATTGTTCTTACGTGTGCAAGTGTGATGGTGTACAGCAGCTTGTATTGAGAATAGCTGGTACTGTGGTGTAGCATATCCAGGAATTATAGAAAAATATAATTTTGTCACTGTAACTGGCATTCATATGCATCAAAAGAAATTCTTATGAAGTCAATGCACTGTGCATGAATAGAAAACTCATGTGTTTACAACACTCATCCCAAACATAAAGCCTGCAATCCACAGCCTCAAATACAAATACGGTATTTGAGGCTTTGCTAGGTATTTGAAACAGACAGAAAATTGCATTTCCGCAGGGCCAACTCAGTCCTCCAGCCACCCGATTACATTTTACAATGGTTAGAAGCGTGAAGAATCTGGCATGGAGCGCAGTGCTATATAACAATGTGACGTTACATATTAACCTGTCAGCTAACATTTAGCACAAGTTTTTCTTTTGTATATAAGGGATGGGCCAGTCATATCAAGTCACATCTATTCCAACTGCTAAAACACATACTGGCAAATGGCCCATTCCACCGGCACACCTTCCCCCTAGATGGCTTCCTCAGGAAGGGCACATTCAAAATAATGGTGTGTATGCACATCATTTTCGATGGACTTATAATGTGAAGCATGTATGATTAATTAACATGCGATTACAAAATAGTACTCACCGCATAAAATAGATGATAAAGCACATCAACAAAATTGATTCATCAAACATTGCAGATTTTAAGGTTCGTATTTGAACCGCGTACGTGCATCAAGGGGACGCATGTTAAGCACTAGCTGGGAGGGGCCCTTTTTTATGTGTGATAGACCCTGGGAATTGTTTTCAGCGCCTGTCATCGTAACTTTTACAGCACTTCATTTCAGAGTGGGACTGCCATGGTCACATGAAATTAAAACACGCAGACAAGCTTTTTCTTGTCATCAAAAGGGCCCTAGAAATAATTGTCAAAGTGGCCCCATATTATACATTTCCAGCAAGCCCAACAATGTTCCCATGGGAAAATTTGGAAAGACAACACAAAAGAGGCCCAGGGTGCAGAGGTCTACTGGGAAATCTACGCCGTTCCCTAAAGGCCAGTCCACCCCTGGACGTCAGTAGAGTAGGTAATGAAAAGATTACTTGGGTTCTGACCTGAATGTGAGGGTGCCCAGGGATTCTGTAATTATGAGGGGAGGGACGCGTGACTCTGTTTAAATTCCGCGCCTCAAATGATGCTGTCATTATCCACACAAAGGTACAGAGCGAATCGTGCAGGCCTTAGCACAGGGAGTGCGCAGGGAACAGCTTCCACGCTGTCTAATTACCTGCCAGCATGGTCGGACTGGGCAATACAATTGTCTCGGGAAGCAATGAAAAAGTGGCCCACAGTTGTAAATGGCTATTCATTCCTTTTGTGGCACTGTTTGAATAGTACCCAAGGGGGAGCTTTTGGATAAAATGTGATGCAAATTGTGCATTCTAAAGAATATGTATTCAGCAAAACTGGTCAAAACTATGAGCCGCATAGTGAAGCAACTCATTAAACTGGCGCACATTGGCAAAAAAGTAGCCAAAATAGTGTCCCACTTTGACAAAAAAAACTGGCCCACACCCGCATTTTGTGTTTTTGGTTCACCATGGGCCTATTGCCCTATAGGCCAGTACGAGCCTGCCTGCCAGGGACACGCCATCAAGGTCAACCGGTGGCTGCCAGGTCGCACGTGCATCATAAAAACTGGTGACAATGCAAAGGGCGTAATGAAAGTGAAGCTGCATTTTAAGTGCCCGATTAATGGGACAAAGCGGGCGCGTTTCGACCAATCAGCCGGAATGTTGATGATAACCACCCACCACAAGGGTATTCAGGCCTACAGTAATGTGACTGTCTAAAATAATGTGCATCCAAGTGAACAGTGTGAACCTGAGTATGTATGTGAAACAGATGGCCTTACTAAGCCTTATAGGCCCTGGGGAGGACCGTTATTGTAATATAATGACTGGCCCACACGTTATTGTCTGGGCAAATCTATATAAGTGGAGGATTGGTCATCAGCTTGTCTCATTAAGCTTCCCCCCAGGTGATACACTTTGTGAAAAGCGTTTTTCACAAAGTGTATCTCATTAAGCTTCCCCCCAGGTGATACACTTTGTGAAAAGCGCTTTTCACAAAGTGTATCGCCTGGGGGGAAGCTTAATGAGACAAGCTGTAACTGTGGTGCAGCCGTGCAGGACGTTTCAATCCAGATGCCTGCCTAGTGCTCGTCTGCAGATCCCCTGGGTTACACCCCCCCCCCCTCCTACCTGCAGAGCTTCCACGGCGGGCCTGGACGACTTCCTCCCCATTTCCACCACAGAGGCAGGACGGAGCGAGAAATCCATGTCTCTATAGAGCCGTCCTTGAAATGTTATGTGCGTAGCCCCCAGCACTAACCAACAGAGTTTGTCGGGATTTGGGGGCAAAAACAATGCGCCAGAAAAGTTTCACCAGATGGCGTCACCACACGCATGCGCTCAGCCACACAGTCATCATGAATGTCATTGGCTGACAAGCAGCCAATGGCATTCCAGTATTGTTGCTGTGCTGATTTCCAAGGAGGTCCTGACAACTTGTCAGTGACAAGTGCGCTGTTTGCGCACAGAATAATACTGGTGGGGCCACCCCTCTAGCGCCCCGCCAGCATCTACATTGCCAGGGTGTTACGTAGAGTGCGTGGAGCTGCGAGCTCCATGCACTCTAGTGGAAGAATTTGCGTAAAAAGGGACGCGCCCCTCTGCAGCAGGCCCAGCCAGCCACGAAGACGGCAGAGAGCCTGGGAGCAGCCTATTGTTTATTTATTTATCGTTCTCATTTCACATCACGCAGCGCTGCTAAAAAAGCATGCAGATTACTTTTCGAGTTTGAAAAAAAATGTGAAAGTTACGTGATTTGATTTGAACTTCTGTTCTCTCACTTCTCTGCATACTACGTGCTTCCCCTGGGGGGGGGGCGGCGCCCCCCCACCCTATGTAAGCGGCCGCCACTGGAGCTGGGTATCATCCGCATAGCGCTGAAAGTTGGGACAGAGAGCGGCGACGCGGTGGGAAAGGTGTGCCAGGTATTGGTTGAATAGCCAGGGAGAGAGGTTAGATCCGTGGGGGACACCATAGGTAGAGAAAAAGATGACGGAGACGAAGGACCCAAGTTGGACCTGGGAGGGTTGTTCGGAGAGGAAAGAAGTAAGCCACGCCAGAGCCTGACCAGTGATACCCAGGTTATCACGGAGACGGAGACGGTTGAGCAGGATGGCATGGTTGACAGTGTCAAAGGCAGAAGAGAGATCAAGCAAGATAAGAACGCAAGGGGTGTTAGAGTCGAGGTTGGTGAGCAGGTCTTCACGGATGTTCAGGAGAGCAGTTTCCGTGCTTCTGGCAGCTCTGAAGCCAGACTGATGGTCATGAAGACAACTAACAGATTCATTATGGAGATTGAGCTGGGAGATGGCCAGTTTCTCCAGGAGCTTGCCCAGGAAGGGAGTTATGGAGATTGGGCGTTAGTTAGCCGGGCAGCAGGGGTCGGCAGAGGGTTCCTTAAGAAGAGGGCACACAAGGGAGTGCTTCAGGGGGTAAGGGAAGACTCCAGTGGTGAAGGAGTGAAATCCGACAGGGCAGGAGCCAGGGAGTCGATGTGATACTTGATAGTTTTGGAGGAACAGGGATGAACCTGTTTTGACGAGACTTTCATAGATCGGACTTGTCTAGAAACCTCGTCTGGAGAGAAAAGGGGAAAGGTGGAGAAGGAGGGAGGAGGGGTGGCTGCAGAAGGGCCAGAGGAAGAGCATGGAAAAGCGGGAGGGGGTTGAGAGGAGGAGAGTGAGGACAGGATGTCCTGAGTTTTTGAAATGAAGTGAGAAGCCAGTGCCATGCAGAGGGCCTGGGAAGGGACAGGAGAGGTAGAGACTGCGGCAGGATTGACCAGTTCCTTGCAGATTTTAAAGAGTACAGCCGAGTTGTTAGATGCCGCAGAGGCGCGGGCTTGGATATGAGCTCTCTTCTTGGTGAGGACAGAGAGCCGGTATTGCCTTTGCAGCAGGCGGCAGGCCAGTTTGTCAGAAGATGAACTTGAAGCACGCCATTTCCTCTCTGCAATCCTACACTTGCGTTTTAGGGTGACAAGGTCTGAGTCATACCAGGAGTTACACTTGGCTTTGGGCTTCAGGCGGATTCTCATGACAGGTGCAAGGATATCCAGAGTATCAGATATAGAAGAGTGGGGCGTGGAGAGGGCTGTGTCAGGGTGAGAGTCAGCCAGGGGGGGCGGAGGAATGGGTGAGAAGGTGGCAGCGAAAGCCTCAACTGACACGCGCTTCATGGGTCGGGTGACCGAGAAGGTGGGTGGCAGTGACGGAGGTGGCTTGGCCTGCGGGGTAGGGAGGGTGAGGTGGGAGGATAGGAGAAAGTGGTCACTCCAGGACAGAGAAGTGGAGAGAGGGACAGAGAGGGGAAGGTCTGAAGAGATCAGAACATCAAGAGTGTGCCCTGCAGAGTGAGTCGGGCCAGAGGGGAGAATGGTGAGTGAGAGAGAGTCGCAGAGGTCACGAAAGAGTTCAGAGGGGGGACAGGAGGCATCCAGGTGGATGTTGAAGTCTCCAAGAAGGAGGAGTTGAATGGTTGAGGCCAGGAGTGAGGAGGAGAGGTCCTCCCACGCAGAGAGGAAGGAAGAAACCTGACCAGGTGGCCGATTGATAGCCACATTAAGGGAATGGCTAGGTGAGAGAGAGAGCCTGCAGACGAGGCATTCAAAAGAAGAGTAGGCCTGCATAGGAATGACAGAGGCAGGAATCCACTCAGGGAAGATAAGGGCTACGCCCCCACCAGATCGGTTGGGCCTAGGCGCAGAGAGGATCTTGTAGCCATCAGGTAGGAGCGTGTCAACGCTGGTGACAGAGCTGGCCGTAATCCATGTCTCAGTGAGACTGAGGACATCGAGGTCAAGTTCTTCAAGAAGGCGGCAGATATCAGAGGAGTGTTTGACAGCGGAGCAGGAGTTAAGAGTGGCAATGTGGAGAAGGTTGCCCTCCTTGAAGGACTTCCGGGGAGGGGTACAGATCATAGGTACGCCCTGCGGAAGTGTAGAAAGCACCTGAGAGGGGGCAGAGAGGGAGGGCGAAGGCAATCTAGCCAAGGAAAGAGGGGAGGAGACAGCAGGAGAAGAAAGGAAGTTGATGATGTGCGGTGAAGGTTGGCCTGAGGGCCTTGGACCAAGATGGTCCCATTAGAGTAGATATTAATGATGACCTTAGAGGATAGGCAGGAGGCCAGGAGGGCGTCCCAACGGGTACCACCATTAATGGGAGAAGAGGAGAAAGGAGAGAGAAAATAGACCATATGCGGTGTCCATAGATCTGGAGAAGGAACTACAAAGAGGATGTCGGTGAGAGTTTCCTTGGAGGAGGCACTGATGTAGGTTTCAGCAATAGGGAGGCCTGGGTTGGAGACCAGGATGACCTTTTTAATATTTTTGCTACCAGACTTAGTGAGGAGAGCAGGATAGTCAATAGAGAAACAGTTTGAAAAGATAGAGGAGACAGAGAGCACCATAGAGTAGGTGGGAGAGGAGGGGGTCCAAGGGGTAGACAGACAAGACAGCGAGTGGCAAGTGCGCAGGAGAGTGGGACAAGACGACGTCACTTAGGAGGCGAGCGCAAGAAAGGCACAGGACATTCTAAGACAGGAAAGAAGACACACCTAAAATAGAGAATCCTAAAGAGGGAGAAAAAGGCCTAGGTTTCATAAAGCAACTTTAAATATGGTGACAGTGCTTATTATAACAGGTAAAATCCCACCTAAATTTGAGAATCCTAAAGAGGGAGAAAAAGGCCTAGGTTTCACAGATCAACTTTAAATATGGTGACAGTGCTTATTATAACAGGTAAAATCCCACCTAAATTTGAGAATCCTGAAGTGGGAGAAAAAGGCCTAGGTTTCACAGAGCAACTTTAAATACAGTGACAGTGCATGATTGAAACATGTGAGATCACAGCGAAGTTAGTGGGTCAAACCAGGTGGACACAGTGGACATGGGGCCCAGACCATTTAAAGATGAAGATAGGTCTTGGCCTGTAGCAGCCTCAACCTCAACCAGTACCGCGGTCCGAGGTCCCTCTGAAGATCCCAGAACTAGACCTACAGCTGAAACACAATCACTTCCTTTTTTAGGAAACGGAAAGCAAGACGAGGGAAGAAGAAAACTACGCCAGAAAAAGAAATAGAAAAACATTTGGTTATCAATATCTCATCAAAACTACTTACCTCTACACAAATTGAAACACTCAATTTGGGCATATCAATTATACCAACAACCTCCACTTCCTTTTTTGAAGAAGAAGTTAATTTGTTCAAATTAATAAGAAAAATGGAGCTAAAGGTATTCTTCAACAACATCGAAGACAACATACAACCAAAAGACACTCCAAAATACCTGGCGATGAAGACCAAGAGCACCTTCCACCCTCAGGTGAATCAGCCACTTATAAATGTTTTCAAACAAAAAACCATGAAGAACTTTAAACGCCTGAAATATGCCCCCCCAAAAAGATGTAACATCAGGAAACATCAATTAAAAGTCATCAAACAATTAGCGGAGGACAATACCCTAATGCTTAAACAAGCTGATAAAGGCGGTGCCCTTGTTCTGATGGACAACTCACTCTATGAAAAGGGATGTCTGAAACTCCTGGAGGATGTTCGTACCTACAAACCGCTAGACAATGACCTAGTTCTTGGGATCATTACCATTATCCAGACAACTATTGACAAAGCGGAAACAATGAGCTGGATTTCTGAGAAAACAGCAGAATATCTCATTCAGAAACATCCCGTGACTCCGGTATTTCATGGACTCCCAAAAATTCATAAAAATCTCAATGACCCACCATTCCGCCTGATAGTTGCAGGGACCGACAGTATTTTTCAACCTCTCGCTATCTACTTAGACACTGCTCTCCAACCATTGGTACAATCTATCAGTACATACCTCAAAGACACTACTCATTTTTTTAGAACTTTACAATCACTACAGCTGGCTGAGGAAAACCTACTACTTTTCTTCACAATGGACGTTAACAGTTTATACACCTCCATCCCTCATTCAGAAGGCATTGAACATCCAAAAAGTTTTTGCATTGGAATTGTTACATATCATACTTTACAATAACTATTTCAGGTACAATGGACAATATTATCTCCAGATCTCTGGCACCTCGATGGGGTCCTCGGTGGCCCCATTCTATGCCAATATTTTCATGTATCATTATGAAAAAACTTATATACTTGACAAACCAGAATGGAAGGACAAGATAAAAATCTGGCTGAGATATATCGATGATATATTCGGAATCTGGAAAGGCACAGAAACTGAACTCCTAGAATTTTGAACTACTTGAACACCTGTAACCCGAGAATTAGTTTCACGATGGAAATTGGCAAACCGTCAGTAAACTTCCTTGATGTCACAGTGGAATATACAGACTCAAACATCAAAACTAAAATCTTTAGAAAACCCACGGATGTAAATAGTTGCTTACACCATGCAAGCCACACCCAAAACATCTAAAGGACAATCTACCCTATAGTCAGCTATTGCGGCTCAAAAGAATTACTTCGGAGTCCAATACATTACAAGATGAATACAGTATAATGAAACAGAGGTTTTTGGACAGAGGATTTCCATCCGAGACTGTGGATAAAGCAGTTACACGTACCCAGGACTGAAACACACTTTTACAAGCTCATCAAAAGAAAAAAGAAGACAAGAATTTGATACACACGCTGAAATATTCTAGCCAGAGTTTTCAAATTAAAAGAATCATATAGAAGAACTGGGACTTAATCAAATCAGATGATACTCTATCACGTCTCTTTCCAAATCCACCAATGATGGCCTATAAGCTAGGTAAAAATTTCAAAGACCAACTCATAAGGGCTGAAAGAAGCAAACCAACATCCCAGAGGACATTAAGCAAACCGAAGGTGGGTACCTTTGCTTGCTTACATTGCCAACATTGCAATAACCTGATCAAAGGAGACCACATCCGCCACCCACACACAGGCAAGAAGGTTATGCTCCAAAATTTCGCAACATGTGACACGAAGAATGTCATCTACGCTATACGCTGCCCCTTTGGGAAATATTATGTTGGCAAGACAAACACAAGGGCCAAAGATAGGTGGACGGAACACAAATCATGCATTAGGACATGCAATATCAAATCACCTGCCTTTACACACTTCAGAGACATGAGACACAATGGGCCTCATTACAGGTCAGGCGGTCCGGAAATAACAGTTGCGGTAAACCCGCTGCCACTGTTGATTCCAGACCGCCCGATCTCGAGTCCTGCAGGTGGGAGGTGGCGTTCCCGCCAGGTCTTACCTGGCGGGTTTACCACCGCCCACCTGCAGGCGACGTGGAAACACCGGCACTATCACGAGATGGTGCTGGTGTTTCCATGGTCCCCATTCCCATTGAGTCCTATGGGACTCAATGGGAATGGGGATTTACACCATTCCGCCTCCGGAATTCCCGGGTCACCGTGGTTGTAACGCCCAGTAATTCCGGGAATCACAGAGGCGGAATGGTAATACGAGTCTTGCGGTTACCAGGCAGTTTTACCGCCTTGGTTACCGCCGGACACGTAATCTCGCAGATGCGACTGGTAATATTGGAAGTCCTACGTCCATTGAGCAGGAGAGGTAATCTTCCCAAACTACTGGCACAGAGAGAACTGTTCTGGATCAATAAACTGGATGCGATGACGTCTCTAGGACTAAATGAAGACTATTACTTGGGTCCATTTTTATAGCTATAAAAACACACCAATAAGACACAATTATCAAGAAAACCTTTTTTTTAATAAAAAGTTTCTATTTTTTTATTTTATTATTTATCTGTTTGAACTACTGGTCTTGCAAATTCTGCTAGGAAGGTATATATGAGTACAAGTACCTACAATGACCATGCAAAAAATGCACAACATCAGATTGTACACCCATCTGTTTGGGGGTAGATTAGTTTTGAAAAATGTCCTCTCTATTGTATACACTGTATATATAGTGTTTTAACAATATATATAAGCTTGATCATTTGGTGACCTTGTCAACCACAACAGTGCTTACACCTAATGAATTATCCACCTAATCACAGTACCATACTCGGGACATTACTAATCATGAGACTCTAATGACTATCCACCACCCCAAGTCTCTGGCTATTTATTTAATTTCATTCTTTATATGATTACTGTCCTTATCACTTTTCTTGACACAGCTCTAGCCTAGAACTATAGGGGCTCTACCACAGTGCTTTTTAACACCTCTCCTACTTACCCTAAAGGGCACTCTATTTAATGCTTTACCTAAAAATATTTACAGTTTGATACATTTAATAATCTATTGCTCTTTTTTAGCAATATTTGAACCTATGAGCGAGTGACTTCACAGATCAATATACATAGAGCAACCAACGGAGGGTGTGGACGGAAAGCAGCGCTTCCTGTCCACGCCGCCACTGATGATAATCACGCCCTCTAAACAAAGTAAGTATTCACTTATGGCAGCCCTTGGGTCCACACACTTGGACTCCATTTTTTCTAAAAAAAAACCCTGCTTTCTCCCCATACTCTGGGAGCACAGAGCAAGCTTTCACGTCTACTTTCACCCCAGCGAAAACATGGTTCATTATAACATGCCTATCCACACCTTGGCGTAGGGCCCACTGTGCTTCTTAGCCCCTTTATAGAAAGGTGAGTCTAATCTAATATTTAAGTGGTTTCTTGTCACACTTTATCTGGGTGGAGGCACTGTTGTGGAAGAACACACTAAAATGCATTCACATCTCTCTTAAGGCTTAATATTTTGAGATTCTTAGAACACACTGTGTCACACTATTTAGAAACAAATCACGTTGCTGGAAATACCTGAGTTGTTCATAAAACTTTATTGTGTAGCACCATTAAATGCCCAGTACAATTGATGATGGGATACCCATTTTATTTATATTTGTGACCATTAACAAAAAAGTTTTCTTGTGATTTATGCTACAACCCAGTGCAAATAACAAAGTTGGTAAACTCGTGATTTATACTTTTGATTTTTTAGAATGGATTGTGAAATTGAAATTGAAAATTGATGCCCCTGAAGAAGAGTATTTGAAACTTGAAACGCGTTGGGCCAACCTATACATTGTTAATACAAAAGAGAAGAAGGTTCTCTAAAGAAAATAAAAGGACTCATTGAATTTCTTCATGAACATTTATTCAATTGCATTTTTTGAATATAACTAACACTTATTGAAGATAACAATTAGGCCTATCTTTGGGCCTTGTAGAAAGTGTGCAGGGGACACAGGTTTCCAAAAATGTTGACCTCTTTGTTTGTTAGTATTTTTCCAGCCTAGATACCAAGGCTGAGTTTTTTTCCCCCGCACCTTGAACTTTATAAATTTGTATCTTTACTTTCTACCATATTACCATTCAAATAAGGGTGTGCAAGTGTAACCTTGGTGTTTTGTCCCTGTGTTGGTGCCTGGGCAGGCACATTTACCACCTCTTCTGTAGTACCTGGGACTTCCACTGGAATCAGGGATGGTTCACCACCAGACTGGGCGGTGTGGGTGGGATTGGTGTAGAGGGGGCCTTGATGGTGACTGGCAAGGAAGGCTCCCCAGAGGATGACTGGGGCAGACAGGAGGTAGTGGAGGAGGGGCAAGTGAATGTGACAGCGCAAAGACACCACCCGAGAGTAGTGCATGTGCCAGCTGGCCCTGGTAGAGGCAAATCGAATTGTGATGTTGTGCTAGCTCCTCACGAGTAGCTTTCACAACATCACAAATCGTGGCCGTCCGCTTCGCCATACCAGTCAGCACCAACTCTGGACTGGTCTCTTTGGGCACAAGGGGGGCTCAGTCTGGGTGGATGCATCAACGATGATGGTTGCTGCTGCAGCAGATGGACCAGGGGCAGGAGGTTGTGCGGCTCCCTCCATGGTGCACTGCACAGGTTTTTGTCCCTGGCCCAGGGGTGCAGCCTGAACACCTTCCTGGATGCCCCCACCAGACCCTGTGTGCTGATCTTCACTTGCCTCCTCCTCCACCACCACCTCCATCTCACTCGATGACTTCCGAGAGCGTTCCTTCCTGGGTGACTCCTCTGTTCCAGCACCCTGGCCCAGAGCTACTGAGGAGTACCCCACCACAAGCACCTCCTGTGATATACCCTCAGCAGTTCCGCCTGATGTTACTTGCGCTCCCCCAGCCAACTCTCCCTCAGATGTGGTGATGGCAATGGTGGCTGGCCGGGGTGGGTGCTTGAGTCTTGGGACCCGTTCCCTGCTCTTCTGTCCCACACGCTGCAGCAACGTTGAAAATGGGACAAAAGACATTGACATCCGTTATCATTGTCAATGCATGTGTCAATTACACAGCATTAACATCAACAATCATGCAGCATGTTGCAACCCGAAACTGACACATACACAATGCACACACACACAGACGTGCCCATGCAAACTGCATGCCTACTGCTGCATCAGTGTTGTGTGAAGGAATCACAGTCATGACACACACACATGTTAACACAGCACATTGTTGTGTGGCCACAAACACATCACCTAAAACATGTGATGCCACCATACCAATCACCAACCAACACAAGTATGACATGCAGCCAGGGGCATGGGAACTGCACTAGGGCACCTGCCCGTACAAACACACTAACCAACATGCATCTGTGACAGCCTGACCTGAAAGCAAGCAACATGTACCGGCACACATATTTGGAAATCATTAGCCCATGTTCCATGTTGTGTGGCCCAGCATACACATATTGCATGCACACATATACACATGTGCTTGAAATGCAGTGGGATGGCACATCACATCCCTGTCCCTGTCTCTGGGATGTCAATGCAACAACTTGACATTCAAAGACATCCATCCACATGTCTCACTCTCAGCAGATGTGTCTGCATGGATGCACTTGCAGGTATACCACACATGGAGGTGCCCATAATGCACCTCCCTCACATGGCCACAACATAGCATGCCTGCATCCGTGCCATTCCTGCACTTGGTCCATGATCTCTCACAGCATGTGCCCGAGTACAACAAGTCACCAAAGAAAAATCCAGCTAAATCCATGCATATGCCCGAATACAATGTCTGATGCCACATATGCCCATCACTGCCATGAGGCATCATTCTGCTGCATCTCAAACCTACTCACAGGCCGCAAACAGAATGGGACATATGCAAACATGCATGCCAAACATACATTGTAGAGCATTGCTCCACATGGGTACTCACCAGCCACTTCTAGACGACTTCTCAAACGCAACAGTTGGCATGCAGGAGGAACACTGTTGTGCGTCTCACATACGTAGATGCCGAAAACAGAGTAAAGGCCCTTAACGTGTAAGTTACATCCTGCAACACTATCTGGGAGAACTGGTTCAAGCCCACATGGTACACCTTCATGGTGGGCCACTTGGTGAGGGCTGTTCCCACCTTAGAATGGCTATGGGCCTTGAAGTCATCCCATCATTTCTGGACCCTCGTTTATGGACACTCCTTGTTGATGGCACTTGTGATGTCATCCCAGATCTGTTGGTGTGCATCATTGCACAGTTCAGTTGCTGGGTTGAAGAGGGCATCATAGCCTCCCAGGACCTGATCCACCAGGATGCCAACTTTGGTGGTAGTGAAGTTGGAAGCCTTCTGGCTCGCTGTAGTGGGAGTGCTGCACTATTCTGAGGATGTCGATGGTCCAGAAATGGCACACCTCGAGGCAGGTATGGATTTGCTGGGTCCTGTGCAGCTGTGGTGGTGTTTGCAGGGAGAGGTGGATGTCCCAAATAGAGAAGAGGTGGTCACAGGCCCAACATAGGAGTTCAACCAATAGCAGGACCGCTGGCCCTCTGAGACAGTGCTGGTAGCAAACAGGCCTTCACACTCAAGCAGACAGCAGCAGATAAGGAGTGAGTGAGGCAAAGCAGGGCCGCAGAAGGCAAACGCAACAGTTGGCATCCAGGAGGAACACTGTTGTGTGTCTCACATACGTAGATGCCGAAAACAGAGTAAAGGCCCTTAACGTGTAAGTTATATCCTATACGCTGAATGCTGAGCACACACAGGGTTTGCCTAGGTGGCTCACTGCAATGATTTTGTAATAGAAGGTGCACAACGTGCATCACTTGTTGTATGCTCAAAGGTACAAGATGGACGCATATCACATACACGTATTTAGGGATGCTACACAAGCCATTTCCTTGACGTAACGCGTACCGCATTTTTATTTTTGTGGATTGCCTCTGCGCATATGCGCATTTGTACTATTTCCATTCTGAGAGGCCTACGGGGTGTAGTATACACATTGTTCTGCTTTGATGTGCTTCTGCCTATCGCATACTGCTTTATTCCCCTTCCAGGATCTTTTCGGGTATCGCATATGCAATTTTTTGTTTTGCGATGCCTCTGTCTATCGTGTACCTCTTTTTTCACATTTCGGAAGCTTTCTGTGAATCTCACACACAAGTTTTTCGCATATCACTTTCTTCACCTTTTGGAAGTTTTCCCGGTATCACGTATGCAATTTTTTGTTTTGTGGTGGATCTGCATATCTCATATGCATATTTTTGCTTTTGGGGTACATTGGAGCCTTGATGGACCACACATCTATGTGCACATCACATAGATTGTTCTCTTCTTCCTTTTGCCCAGAACAAAATCTTGGTGTGCCCTCCATTCATCCATTACAACTGCACCATGAGTGGAAAGGCTGCAAAAGGGAAAGAGAGTAAATGGGGTCGGGTACGTGGTGAGGACACATCTGCCCCAGACCCAGGAGACGTGGTGGGCCTCAGCCCACAGGTGACCCGGCAACTGGACATCAGCTTGGTCACAGCCAGACAGGTGAAGCAGCACCTCCTAGGGGCACCCGGGCCAAAAAGGGACACCCTGCAGAGCAGGAAGAGGCTCCACCCCAAGATAAAGCACAGGACCACGGTCCGAGGAGGAAGAGGCGCTTCACTGACGAGGAGCTCCAGATCCTTGTTGACTATCTAACCAATTACTATTGTGAGATGTGCAGTATGCGGGGAGCACCCATACACCTGCACAACGTATGGTGCACTGGCAGCATGTCACAGACCTCAACAACACCTGGAGAGGGTCCACCAGAGGAGAAGCAGCTGAATACACATGAAGAGGCCACAAGACAATTCATCACCCTTGAGTAGGTGCAAGACATGGGAGGCGTGGAGACCTATGAGGACATATCTGGTGAGTGGCATTTATTGTGCATTGTATGTGTCCACAATCATGTATGACCCACCAATATATGTGTAGTAGTACATCTGGCAGCAGTCGTCTAACATCCTTGGGCAATGCATGTTTGCAAACGTGTAGACTCATGTCACATGGCCTGCATTCTGGGAGTATCCTGTGTGGTCCACTTGTTAGTGTGACAGTACACATCACTGTCTGCTGGCCTACAAAGCTGTGACAGTACGTGCATGCAGGGTATCAATGTCCGAAACATGTGAAAATTACAAGACCCCATGACGTGACCCCTGACAGGCACACATCTCCCACAAGGCACACCTCTGTGTCATGCCAAAAGAATGACATAACCACATGTACCATTATTTGCAACATACTTGTGGCCCGTCTCTTTGCATTGCAAAAGTACATGCAATATATTTTGACCAAACACATAATTTGCTGCTGAGTTGCATGTTAATATTGTCACCTGTTCCTATGGGATGCCTTGTCATAATGCATATCTGAGCTGCCTGTCATGACACACTGTGGTGTGACCAGACTGCCGGGGCATTACTAAACTCAACATGATGAACAATAGCTGATGGTGGTTTGTCATGCAGAAGTTCCCATTCTGGTACTTTCAAATGCATTTGTTGGTAGACAGCCCATGTGAAAGGTTACAGGCGTTGATAATGACAATGAGTGTGCCTGTCTGCATACCATTTCATGTATGTGCATGCTAGAAGTTAAAATATGTAAATCCACTTCATATTAGAAGCACCTGTCTGACATGAAAGGCCTGTATGTGTCCATCAGTTGATGCATGACAGACACATGCCTTCTCACTTGCATTATTGTGGCCAACACTCGCACGGACATTGGCCTGTCTGTGTACTTGAGACATGTATGCTTTTCTGAACTTGTGTCATTTGTTTTATATGGAAAGACAGGCCAGCTAAATCAATGGAGGTGCAGGTTCTCAGTGCGAGCATTCACAGTCAATGTACAACGTACAATGACCCATCATCATGGGGGGATGTCCATAGACAGGGACTGATTCCCAAAGGAGAACACCTATACCAATTGCATTAACATAGGGAACTATTGTTGCACCTACATACTACTCCCGGACCATGTATAACCTTTAGCAGTATATCTGACAAAGCCAGCTCATGCTAGGTTGTATGGGGTCCACATTTGCACAGACACAACCTCCTCACCATCAGGCATGCATCATGGGTGAAGTATCACCAAATGAGAAGGGCCATGCATCTACTGACAGCGCCAGCCTTTGCGTCTCTACTCAGTGCTGGCCTGCAGCCAGTGAATCCCATGTTGTGGCAATGTAGCAAGGGGATTTGGTACAGTGGACTATTGCATTTGACGAGAAATCCTTGATTGATCCATACTATTGAAGGTGGGTACAGTATGGCACACTTGTGGTAGATGCATATGTCAATGTTGACAGTCCACTATTAAATGCACAGTTGGCATAGCGCTGGTGCAAGGGGATACCAAGTTGTGCGGCCACACAGGGCAAGGACAAATATAGTACACAACAAACAAGCATAATGTGCAGTGGGAGTTTGCATTGTATGAGATGATAGTGGCCATTGCGTGACAGTGTGCTACAAAGTGACAGTGAATGACTGTTGGTCACTCACTTATGGGCCGTCATCAACTGACACTTCCTATGATGATGGCATGTGAATGGAACTGTCATCGCACACAATGTAAATTGACAATGCATATTCATGACTTCTAGTAGGCATACAGCAGGGGGCTAACGCCCATGTGGAACCCCACACAGTGTGCAGGGAGACCTGGTGTCATCATTGATGTGACACACCAGACGGTAACAGTCACATGTGTGGTCACTTTTCTGCCAAACACAGGGAGTCCTTCACTGAGAGGGCTGTGATTTTGCCAGGGCACACATCTTTGCTGCACACATTTCACGTCATTGATTGTACATGGACTTTGCTATGCACAATGACGCAATGGACCATTCTGTCCTGGTCAGTGTGCATGATTGCATTCAGGTGACATGTGACAGTGGTTGGCATGTTGGGTGGATAGAGAGGATGCCAATGGTGAGGGAATGCATGTAGGCTGTGTCCAAAAGCATCCACAGGAGCAGTTTGCAAAGGATGTTACCGTTTGGCATCTCAGGAATGCGGCATATGTAGCAATGGTGCAAACTGGTTGAACTATCTACATGTGTGAATTGACAGGACATGGTGATCAAGTACTCAGTTGAAATCATGTATTTTCGGTCATGATTTGATCTTGGTAGTATCTGTGGATTTTGGCGGCTGACTGATGCCATGGGATGGCATTCAGCATTGCAATGCTGCATGTGCAGTACTTGTCCCTGGTTTATGTGATCACATGAACGTTACATGGCCCATCAGGCATTGTGTACGCCACTTTTGTACGTCGATGTGTCCACTAACAGCATGGACAGGACCTGGGGGGGCTGCCGCATGTCAGCAAAAGCCATGCATCCATGGTTTACAGCTCATAGTGTGACAAGTCACGATGTCAGATGCATACATGTCCTGCTATTTTGTGTCTGTCTGCACGTTGATGCACATGTGCAGTTTTGCCTCAAGATGTCATTCTCTGTCCTTGTGTAGGTGATGATGCACCGTATACGGAGGAGGAGGAATGAGCAAGAAGAGGTGCTGGTACATCAGTCGACCAGTGGAGGCCGTGCTATCGCTCCCCAAGAAAACCCATTGGTGCTACAGACAATCATCAGTCGTGGTCTGGCCTCTTAGGACTCTTCGGACTCTTGTGATTTGGATACAGAGCCAGATGTGGATGCCTCATAGAGGGACGAAGTGAGTGCCCCAACGGGCAGATCAGAGGTGGCCACTGAGTCTGTGGCAGTGCAGCTTGCTTCACAAGCCCGGTCAGTGTTGGGCCCTATTCCGCAGTGTTTACAGCTCCAAGGCCACCCTCCCATGATTTGGTGTCAGGTTCTGGGGATGATGTCCAATGGAGGGTTGCAGACCTGCAGCCAATGACAGGGGCAATGCAGCAACAGGCTGGTTCCTTGCATCACACCACCATGCGCCCCACACAAGTGGTGGACGTGTGCAGGCTGGAGGGACAGTGTGGGAGCAGCAAATGTTGTATGCTGCCATCCGGCATGGCAATGTGTTGGACCGAATTGCAGAGGGGATGGATCAAGTGGTCAACAACATAGCCCTGCCAGTGGCCTGGGAAGCGAAACAGCTGCAGATCATAAAGTCCTCAACCAGCCTCCCCAGACTGGGCATAGAGGCCAACATCAAAGGCCAATAAACTGATCTGAGGGGTCTGCAGGATCCCCTGCATGCAGATGCTAGGGCACTTAGAGAGGCCCTTAGGCATGAGATGTCAGCATCTCATAGATCGAATCGCCATGAAATGGAGAGCTTCAGCACTGTATTGCATGATGAACTCTCAGCCACAAGGACACAGCTCCACAAGGAAATGGATGCCTTGAGGCAGACACTGTCCCAGCAACTCTATGTGCCATGTGTAAGCACGCATACAGAAGCGCATAGTAACATCACTGCCATTGGGGTGCTGGTGCATGCATACGTGTCACGGCTGGCCCTGGCAATGAAGACCGGGCCTTGGCACTGTGTGGATTGGATTCACCACCACAACCACCTGCAGATGAACTGCAGGAGGGGGGCCGCACACCCACGCCTTCTAAACCACTGTTGCCATGATATCCATGAGCCCATGGTGGGATTTTCTTTTTTTTGTTCCACTCATGTGGATATTGACATGCACCATCCCTTTTTTTCCCCCATTCCAGGATGCACATCATTTTCTGTTTTTTTTACGTGACCGTTTTCTTTTTACCCCTTGATCAGGATGGACTAATTTGTCTTATTTTTAAATACCCCTGTCCAGGATGGAGGCATGCATTGTTTTTTCACATTTCAATATGGACTATTTTGTTTTTTATTTCTTAAATTCTTAAATTCAATTTTTCTATATATTATGCCACTCCAGAACAAGAGGCTGGAGAGCTATTGTAATTTTGCACTTAGCACTTTCTTATTTTTCAATTTTTATTCTAAATTGATTGAACAATTCCAGTTATACTTAGAATTGATTCTTGGACTGTGCATGTAGTTTGAGGCTGGGGATAATAATAGGACCCCATAAGGGATTCCTCTCCTTTTCTAAACTCCCTTTCCCCCTTTCTCTTTCTGTCTCTTTCCTGTTTCCGCCCCTCGTACAGTTGACGGGGGGGTTGTTTGCACTTTGCTCCTATCCCGTATTGCAGGGTGATTACTCGGTTGTCATGCACTTTACCTGTATATATTCAATATTTATTGTCTGTTTTAATGCTGTTTTATTACAGATTGAGCACTATGCTTTATGTGACTTAATATGTGAATAATAAAGATAATCTGGTTTTATATTATCCTTGACCTGGCCTATCCCCTCATTGGGCTCTTACATTTATGGTTACTTACTTCGCTTGATTTTTCTAGCGGTTTGTCCCGTGTGACCCCATTCCCTTTGGTTGCTTTTTATGTGTATTGTATGCATACTTGTTGTCATGGAATGGGGTAGCCACTCCACCTGTATATTGTTGTGTGACACATATAGGGTGGCCAGGACAGTCCTGACATGTGCTAGTTCCATTTTGTGCTGTACCTTCCTGCTTGAGTTCTCCTGTGTGTTGCTGGGGCTCTACATGCACAATAGTTGGCGGTGTCCAAGTGACAGTGGCTGTAGACTTTGTTGCTTGTGTTGTGTGCTTTGTTTTGGACAATGTAGGTTAACCTCACAACAATCAGACATAGGGGGCCTAATTACAAACTGTGCGGAATGCGTTTAACGGCGCCGGTAATGGTGGCGGCGCCATTAAACGCATTCCGCACTATTACAAGGTCCCTTCGCGGGACCCGCTCTGGACGTCTGGTTTATCCAGACGTCCATAGCGGGTCCCGCGAGGGGACCAGGGAGCTAACAACGGGCTCTCTTGTAATGGGCCCGTTGTTAGCTCCCTCCCCATTCCCATTGAGCCCTATGGGGGCTCGAATGGGAATGGGGAAGGACCGGGCCTGGGTTCCCTGAAGGAGGAAATACTGTGCACTCCATACTCGGAATGGCCCGGTATTTCCCCATTCAGGGAACCTGGACCCAATTTTGGAGGCAGCCATGCCATTATTAAGGGCATGGCTACCTCCAAAATCGTAATGAGGCCCAGGGCCTCATTACGACCCTGGCGCTCCCGTGATGAAGGGGGCCGGTACGGGACAGGCCCCCTTCATTATGGGAGCGCCGATTACGAGTTTCCCTTTGCGGGACCCAGTTCATACATCTGGTAAAACCAGACGTCTTTTCCGGGTCCCGCAAGGGGAAGAGCGGGGTAACAACGGGACACTTGTAATGTGCCCATTGTTACCTTCCTCCCCATTCCCCTTGAGCTCTATGGGGGCTCAAATGGGAATCGGGAATGGTTCCTGCAAGGAGGACTTACCGGGCCCTCCTATGTCGGAATGACCCAGTAATGGAGCCCGGTATGGAGGCACACATGGAGATAATAGCTCCATGTCTGCCTCCATACTAGTAATGAGGCCCATAGTAATGACAATCCACTTGAGGAAAGAGGTTCGGTGCACCCTTTTTCAAGTAGAACAAGTGCTTTATTTTGTATAAGAAAATGAAAATGGTGCCACAGTATTATTAGTCCACTGCCACAGAGCTGTCTTCATCAAAGCAAGCAGCACGTTATTCCCATGACAATCTTCATGTGTGATGCATTTCATGTACACTGTTCATCACCCACCCTCATTGGCTACCGCCTATTTACTTGCAATTATCCACAAATGGACCACTCTCCCATTGGCCATACCACTCTTCATTGGCCCAGGTCCCCCCTGCCAGTCGCACACCTGAACTGCCCCCCTGGCAACCCATGCACTCGGGTCTGTTTCTGTATCTCTACAGCCCCCACTAGCACTTGACACTTGATGTCTGCACTTGCCCTTGCAATTGCCACCAGCTGGCCACACTTTTACCTATTCTCTTTATTATTTCACTGTTATCCTATGTACGCCCCCACCCCTTTCACCCTCCCACCCTCCCCTGCACTTGCGCAATCTCAATGTCCCTGGCCTAGTAGGATCGTTGTCTCTGTCTTCCCTCTGTTTCCCCTCCCTTGCCTCGTTGTGCCTTGAAACACTTGTATATAGTCACGTTATGAATGCCATATCATATCTTCTCCGACTTCTTCACAAATGGGTGACAGTCTCTTCAACTTGGATCATTGTGGAATGATTGGTTAGGCTTTCGAACACACCACCCTATCTTTATGTCAGACAATGTGATGTGCACCTGACCGTTACATTAGCTCAGAAGACAACTTTGAGGTCAGCCTGGTTTTTGCGAACAAACTCTTTTCTCAGCCCAGACATGCGAGTGCCCCCTTATGCCTCCCCACCACAATCTTATAAAAACTGGCTTCACCCTTTGCTCTCCGTGGTAAAAATCCCACACCATGTTGCTCTCTGTTCCCCCCTTTTTCAGCTACTCCTCCAAGGGGTTGGCCTGGAGTTCCTGGATGTCCCACTTATACCTCTAATTCCTGAAGGATTTAGGAGCTTCATCCCGGGGCGACTGGTAGTTCAAATGGGGAGCATTATCCTGGACGGCACTGATGTCTTGGATCTTAGCTCATGTTTTGGGCAGCCCAGGACCATTGCACTGGCTCCCCTCCACTACTTCCATTTGACTTCTCAGATTTCTGTGTAATTGTACAAAGTTCAGATTAGAAACATTAGTATGTGTGTGTACGTGGTTGTTCTCTGCCTTGCCTGGGGAGCAAATACTGTGCACTCCATACTCGGAATGGCCAGGTATTTCCCCATTCAGGGAACATGGACCCAATTTTGGAGGCAGCTCCCGTGATGAAGGGGGCCGTTACGGGACAGGCCCCCTTCATTATGGGAGCGCCGATTACGAGTTTCCCTTTGCGGGACCCGGTTCATACATCTGGTAAAACCAGACGTCTTTTCTGGGTCCCGCAAGGGGAAGAGCGAGGTAACAACGGGACACTTGTAATGAGCCCATTGTTACCTTCCTCCCCATTCCCATTTGGATGCGATAGGCATGAAACAGAAGAGGCCTTGTTGTTCTGTGTTTCCAACATGTCCAGTGAGGATTCAGGCCTACTCTCGTTGATGGTGTTAGTTCATGTTATGGATATCATGAGTATACAATGTATTTTATGTGACACTTCTGCAAAGCAAGTGGTTAGTTTCCCTTGAATGTGTATATGATTCTACAATACACATCTCTCCTGCCAGTCACCTCTACCCACATGATTCCCTCCTGCCCCCCATACCCACCTCTATGCATTCCCCACATGTTGGTATACTTTTCCACAATCTGAATAATTACGGAGGGTCTGAGATCTGAACGTGCATCACAACAACAAAATGGGTAATGTTGTTTCCATTTGCTATGACTGTGTTAGTGTTTGGTGCATGTTATTTTATGTGTAATGGCAACACACAGTTTTCCTCTCCCAGACACACATTCCCAGGGTGCTTTCATGGACACAGAGGCTAGGCCCCAATGCATCATTGAATGGCACAATGGATTTGGCCTCACTGTGTGTGCATCACAGGGGCAGGTTTTTAGGTAAAGTATGTTTGCATCAGCTGGTTGCATCCAGCCTCTCCTTGTGCCCTTTGACCAACCAAGGGCAAGGGTGGTGCCTGTGGCTGAGGGAGGTGTCCTGCCTGCATATCAACTTGTATACCACACCATGTGGTCACATTGTGCAGTACACATGCTGCCACAATGATTTTACGTACTACCGGTGGGGCATATGGCAAAACCCCACCAGAGTGGTCAAGGGAGTAGAAACATGTCTTAAGCACCCAAATGTCCTCTCCACTATGACCCTAGTTGCTGCATTTGCTCCATTATATCTTACCTCAGCTGGTGTGGCAGGATTTCTGTACGGCATCAGCAGGAACACTGATAGGAGGTAGGCACTGTCCCTGCAACTGTGTACATGGTTGTTATTGGCCTTTATTGTCATGGTCTTTTGTTCAGTGTGTCACTTGCATGCATGTGTGGAAGTTCACACTCATCAATGAGCCAGACATTGCCCTATTTTCCCGATGCCAAGGCCTGGTTGAGTGGTGACTGGTGGTAGATGAAGCTGTCATGCCTGCTGCCAAGGAAATTGCCATTTACTTGCATGATCGGTCCATTAGCGTCACAGACTAAATACAAATTAATGGAATGCCAGTGCTTGCGATTGCGATATGTGTCCCCCATCAATCGGGGGGACAGTAGTGCAACATGTGTACAGTCAATTGCTCATAGTACATGTGGAAAGTGTGCAACCGCATTGAAATCCTGGCACACGCTCTACCTTTCCTCCAATGTTCCCAGCCTATATATGTGCCTGCGAAGACACGCACATGATGTTATGCAGGCCAGTACCAGGTGGACACAGCAGGATTGTGTGGTCTGAGATATCCTACCAACTATGGCAGTTGTACGCTGGAAGGAGCCAGTGGCAATGAAGTGTAGTGCAGTCAGCACCTTTTCAAGGGGGGTAAGGGCCTGGGAGCAGATGGTGGGTGATGGTAGGTCTTGCTCCTACTCCCTGACAAGGTCTAGGATGACATGGGGGGCGGTACCTAGCATACACCTGGTCGTCAGGCATCCCAAACAGTGTGGTGCACTGTGCAAAAATCCAGGCCATGGGCATCTTCCTGATCCTTCTGTTTCCATATATAATGGCTCCTGCTATTGCGGAATTCTTTGTGGCAGTCGGACATTAGTTCGGTGTGCATTGCATGTTTTATACGCATTGGATCCTATGAAGGTTGAACTTTATGCCTGCTATCATATGGTGGTTGGATCACAGGGTCTGCGTGTGACTTTTCCCGATGCGAGGTTGCGTGTTGGAATCCATGAATTTGGTTGGGTTTGCAGTGGACTGGATGTGTGATTGCTTAGCGTGGCCCGTACCTCAACATGCCCAGATCTTTCCTTATTCTTCCTCATTCTGTGTGGAGAATGGGGAATATGCATGTTCAGCCCCCTTTTGTAATCTCTGTGTTGGCCCGACCCACAGTCTGTGTGGAGGCTCACGCAAGGCGCTCGACTGCTCGCAGCGGCGTGCCAGACCTGCGCAGAGTGCCCACAAATTCCGGGACAGTCCAGAAAAGTCAATTCCATGAATTGACCGAGGAGGATTTGTGCGCAGAATGGCCCGCAAAGTCCAGATTTCCTGTGCAAAAAATCCATGAATCAGGCCCTTTGAATCATTAAATTGATTTGTTGCAAGCTAATTGTCTCCAGAAGTTGACTCTTTAAAATCTTGCATTGAATTGCTTATCTATAGATGGTCAGAGTTTATTGAAAACAATATATGCATACACAGGTAGGAATAAAAATGCAGCCTGCTCAAATTTTATTTACAAAACAACGGTGTTACTGTCTCGTTTCATGGCAACATCTACTGAAGTTAAATTTGAACATGCATTCTAGCAATTGGATTTTCATTTTTTATCAGATGGATATACATGTCTTTAAAAACCGGGTTTCATTTCAAACAGAACTCACCCCCAAAGTAGGGAATTACAGAGAGCTGAGTTTGTCCTAGGGTAAGGCACCTATTCATAAGTTACATTGTTCGATTTTATCCAGGTATATAACAGGAGGACAACATATTGTCAACATTGAGAGCCCGAGGCTGGTATTTACAAATTTACAAATTATATAGAACTAGTGTGAAATCCTGTGTACATGGGCCAAGATGCTTGAGGAGAGAAATGTCTACAGTGGTAATACATTATGCAATATATTTGATTGTAATTGTAATTCATGTTAATAGAAAAATAAATGTTTGTAGGTTTTCATTAACACAAAAGGACCACTATATATCCTAAGGCAATAGTTACCTCTAGTGGTGACAACAGGTGAAGCAGTGAGATACAGAAGATCCAAGATCACAATGTCCAATGAATGGATTTGTTGATGAGTAGCAGTACTCTAAAGTGAGTGCTTTTGTGTGGTGTGGAGAACCATACAGCCTGGTGACTTTCAGCAGATGTTTGTGAGGGTCTGAGTAGAATGAAAATGGTGCTACATACAAAGTTGAAGAATTGTATCGTAAATTAACATTTTTGAGATATTTGGCTCACTCCTAGTCCTTAGCCTGAAGTTGGGCAGGGCAACAACATTTTATAAATTAAATGAGCCAAAGTCTAGATACATACAATTTTAGAAAACAAGTGTAGATATATTTATCACACAAGCAGACTAGGTCAAGAGAGAGAGCGTATATTGCAAAATGCACAAGATAATGCACTTCATCCAACATGCAACAGTACTGAACTCACTGCTCAAAATGAAAAATACACTACAAAACAAAATACCACGAATTGAAAAATGTGCTGTGAAACACATAAGATAATGGGGCACATCAAACGCACACTTGCCCATGCAAAATCTCTAACACACAATACTTCTTCTCAGTCAACATTCTGGAAAGCCCAATGGACAACACAACATGAAAAATATACCATGAAATAAAAGCTGCACTGTCCAATGCACAAGATAATCATATACACCATTACTCCCCCCACATGCATGCACACACACACACACATATGCACACACACATTTTCCTCATACAAAAACATCCCACCGCACTAAAAATTAAATCTTAACTCACAATACATCTTTACTTTACAACACTTGCTTTAAATATTATGATACCCACATCGATCATTAGTTAAAGTAAATCTTGTGGAGCAGGTGGGTAGTGTGAGTTAAGATGATTAGTTTCCCATGGGTCTACTTGTGTCGCCCGTCCATGACAAACATATTGCATTTGTTCAATTTGTGCGAGCACACCACACCTTTTTGGAGACCCCCTGGCCCTAATTAGTATGAGTCTATCTCCAAAGGTGATATTACCTGAACCCCTCTTCAAGTCTATGGTTAACAGTGGTAGCCCTACAAAAGTTTAAGGCCCATAGCCACAGGTCATAAAGGAAGGAAAGATTCAAGTAGTCAATTTGGTTGGCAAGAACCACTGACACATACAGACCAATGGGAAACCTAGAAAGTTGTATGTAGATCAGCAGATTATTCCAAGCAAACTATTGTAGCTTGATGTATCTGAATGCCATGCTGTAACAACCAGATTGAGTGATGTCAGTGGAACTGTGATATCAGACTCAAATGTTTGTGTGGTCTGCTGAGAGTGAGTGTTCCACAAGTGACTGTTCCAGCTTGGATGGGTGGGTGTCGATGGCCAACAGTCTGTCTCTCTATGTCCCTGTAACCTATCTGTTGTACTTGTTTTATGTACTTTCATTTGGACAATGAAGACTACCACATTTGATTCCTAGATCATGCCTCCTCTGTACCTGCAGACCAACATCATTTCATTGGCAACAAGGATGGGATTCAAATAAGGAGAGGAAGGAACAGCGTTGGACATTGTGGCAGGAGCACAGTCAACATCAGGACATCCACTGCCATTCAGGGATCCATCCACCCCCCTCAAGTAAGGAGGGGGACAGCCCAAAAGGTGGCCAGGTTTACAGTTGTCCTGTTGGAGGAAGATCTGTTGTATGGAGGAAGGTGCCAGCTGGGAAGGTGAATAATGGACACTTCCAGTGATCTCAGCTAATCGATAAGTTGTCTGCAGCTTTGCTGTTGGAGCGGGTATGAGCTCCCGAAGCCTCTCCTGTTGTCTTTCCCAAACTACCTTCTTTTCACCATCTTGTCTTGTCCTGCTCACCTCTTGGTCTCTTTTCCCAACCATCTTTTCAGGTTTCTCTGCTATCACCCCTTTTTGTTCTTCTGCATCCTGATATCATGTCCCATTCCCTTTTCTGATCTTTTAACCCAACAACCACGTAATGTATCTCTCCTGCAACCGACCTGTGTTAGCCTTTAACCACCTCCTGACTTTGTATCACAACTACCTCCTGATCCCTTTTCCCAACCATCTCCTGATGTCTCTTCTTCCCATCTAGACCCCAGCCACCTACTTTCTCTTACCTCTCTCCCCATTCCTTCCACTATTTTCTTTCTGAATTGCCCATTCGTTACAAACTTCTCCCACCAGCTCTTTCTCCAAACGCCCACATTTCCCCTTCCAGGAACAGTTCTTAAACATTAGTGGGTGCTGCTTCATGAATAATCTCATTTAAGGGCCTGTATTAATAAGTTGTCCCGCCATCTTGTATTTACAGTATGTGTCTCAGTGCATGTGTAGAAACATCTGTGTGGATCTGCAGGTGCTGCTAGAGCCTCTGCCTTGGTATGATAACGGCTGGTGATGGCAGGGCTTGAATTTTCTTGAACATGGGAGGAGGCTCCTTCAAGGGCCAAGAGCTCAGTTTCATAGCACTTGATGGTACCCGGCCCCTTAACTAAGTGCTGGTGACCTGGGGATCTTCCAGATACTGCCCACAGGGCCACCTCTTTAAAAATCCATAGATTAAGGCTGGGGAATTTGTCACAGGACCCAGATAGAATATTGATGACTGTGGTATGTTTCATCATGAGCCGAACCCCTACAACTGATGGACAGAAGTGGTAATCATGGCACATAAAAAAGGAAATGTTAACGGTAGTATAGAAATGTTGGCAGGATGGCCACCCACGAGCATGCTACACTAAAGATGGCAGTCAGTAATGTATGCACATACAATGTGGTGCTGCTACAGGCCCAGTAACACACAGGAGTATGGTGGCATAATTACCGGTGAGTACAGTTTCTAAATTTGCAGACTTCAACACAAAATTTAAATGATATTATGGTGTAAAATGCTTTGACCCATTATGGATTCTAAATGCATAAATATAAGCCACACCAGAAGAAATTAATGTAGAATTAATACGACATTTTGAACAAACCTGGTTGTGTCCCCAAGAAAAAATGAAGAAGCCTAATTTACAACGCTTCATTTGTGGCTATGTAAGTGTTTGATATACTACCAAAGAGACACTCCTACATTGTAGAATGACTAAGGATACTAATACTGACTAATTGAGGCTATACAAACAACTTGTGGTGTGTTACAGGAGTTGCTTGTGCCACTGAAAGGAATATCTTGAGTGCATACACTAGCATTATTTTTCCATAAACCAGTAGACTCTCACCAGTCCTACTGAATCAGCTCAGCTGAAACCAGTTGGCCCACTTAGGTAATACTTTAATGCATTGATATACTTAACAAATGTTTTATTGTGAATTTGCGTTTAAATATGCCTCACAGCAGAGGCCCCTGCAGCCCCCCGCGTTCAGGGGGGGCTGGGCAAGGGGAGACAATGATGCTCACCAATCACACTGTGAGGGTTTATTGGCCCCAGTTACACCAGTAGCCCCACGATCCTGAACCCTTGCAGTGTTCCTGCTTGTGTTCACATGCGTTGTGCCTTTTCCTCTGGGTGCATGCTTCTGTGAAAAAGAGGAAGCAAGCCGGAATTCCCCTTTACAAAGAAACCAAAACAAAATAAAAATCATAATGATGGGCGTGCAGATACATAAAGTGGACCTCCGAATGCCCCCCCCTTCTCAACCTGAAGCCAAGTATACAAAACAAAATGTAAGTAAAACAAAAAAGTATTTCAGTGCTTTCTTTAATGTATTACAAGTGTGTGTCTACACGATTTTTAATGTGCATGAAAGTGTGTATGGTGTGTGTGCAAAAATGTTTTCATTTAGAGAGCAATAGGAGGCTAATTCTGGCGTAGATTGTGGCCACAGTTTCATGAAAGTGATTTACAGTGATGATACTGGCATAGATAGTGGCCACAATTGCAAGAAAGGTATTTACAATTATCATTACTGGTATAGATTATGGCCATAGCTTCATGAAAATGATTTACAGTGGCCATAGTTGCATAGAATGTGGGCACCGCTGAATGAAAAAAAACTCACAATGACAATGCTGGCATATGTTGCGGACACTGGCATTATGAAAATATTGCATCAATTCTACTGTGTACTGTTAATGACATGGTATATACTGGAGTTTGCATGTGTTACCTGGAGCACCAACTGCAAATTGTATGGCTTTTAACCACACTTTTTTTCAAAGATTTTGCTGTAAAATGCAACACATTTAAAATATATTCGGGAGAAATAGTACCAATCCCACTACATTACTTAGGCCTTCCTCACGCCTCCTGGATGTTTGCTCCAATTTGCGGGAAATATGAATGCACCCCCCCCATAAAATGATGCATCTGCTGCCACTGACCTTGAATTGTTTACAATGCTAGCACCTATCAATACTCCTGGCAGAACACTGGCATGCACATGTCACCCTGTTTGATTCTACATTAAGTTAAAGATGAAAGGTTTGATTGTAAAATTTCCTTAGATCATTCATCTAAAGTGTCGAGACCCTGCGACAACAGCCCTGGAGTCTGGTGTGGCCTGGGCTTCTTCACAGGGCTTAGAGGGTGCAATCTGCAGAACGTGCAAGGGACCCTTCCCATCTTGTCCTACATCTCTGCATATATGTATACTGCCATACTGACTTAAGGATTAAAGAAGGCATAATTATAAAAAATATTTTTCAAGTTTTGCTGCATGAATAGTGCATCAAATGAGTTTGCAGTAAAAACATTCTTGTGAGTAATGCAGGTACATATTTAAGAATTAGGGAGAGCGTAGTCTTGCCCTATCTTCAGAACAAGAATAATAAATACGTTGTGAGCCATGAATGGGAGGATAGCTCAGGGGCAACATGCTCACCTTGGAAGCAAGACGATGTGGTGGAACACAGGTCCGAAACCAGGGTCCGCGCTTAGAAACCTCTGGGTATTAATCGCATTATAAATAACCAATTACACATTACAAATAACCACTTACACAATGCGCAACTAGTATACCTCTTGAAGTGGGAAAAATGATAGATCTAAGGTTGAGAGGCTCACTGTACCTTAGTTAGGGATATATACCTCCAAACGTTCACCTACTTTAAAGCGCCTTTCAATGTATTTGTTTTTATTTATTTAATTGGTTGACTGGTCCATCCCTATGTTGTCTGCAAAGTTAAATGAAAAACTATATAGGAAAAAAGAAGCAGTCACTGGCTTACCTTGAGACATCACATCGTTGAGAAGCATCTGCAATTGTGAAGCATCAATTTCCGCCCCCTACAGAACAACATACAGAGATTTGATAACATTCTTATTTCACATTCAGTCATTATCAATAAAGGAGATACTGATTTGGGCTAACAGCAAAAATAAACAATTGAAAATCTCCTGTGACCCATAAGCATTCCTCGCTATGTTCGGGCCTCTAACTCGGGTTCTGAGAGCATTGTACTTTGATTCCGGTGTCACGTTCATTGAATCAAAGTACTTCAGTAAGATGGCCACCATGGATCTGGAAGGTGGGGATCCATATGGAGGGCCTCTTCCATTTCCATGGCGGCCAGGAAGCAGGGGCAACAACGCGGCGGTGGCACCTGCCGCCACAACAGATAACAGGTAAGTGAGGCTGGGGTGGGAGGGGAGTATATTTAGGCAAGGGAGGGTGGGAGGAAGATGGCGGTGTAGGGCGTGGGAAGCAGCCAGCAGGTGGCTCAGAACGCAGCCTTGTAGCAGTACATTCACCCCGCATTCTGAGCAGCCTGATTGGTTGCTCACCCTTCCAGGGTGCTAATCTTTGTTATATAACACAGGAATGCTCAGGAGACAGGGTGTAGATATGGTTGAAGGCTTTATTTATCACGATGAACACAGGAGGCACTCACAAGCCACATCTCTCGTCCCAGCTCAGTCCCCAACAGACATTCACATGACAAATTAATTTAACACTTACCCAACATTCTCTGAGCTGCATATGCATCTTTAAACATCAACATATTAGGCCTCAAGCAGAGTGACCAGCAATACAGGGAGACAAGCAACAGGACACTACATAGCACAAACTGTTATCCTTAACTCATTGCCAGTCTCTCACACAGGCATACACTCAGTCAGGAGGAGTCAACCATACATTCAGTCATAACACACCTCCCCTTTTTAAACACAGTCAAATGAATCTGGCACAATGAATCCCCCAACCACAAAACCCTCCCAGAAATGGAAGAGACAGCTCAATCACACCACAACATAAGACAGGGGAGGCATGAGTCCAAAACCAGCAAACAATGCGGAGCCAAATCCACACATGCAACATACAACACTCACTAAGCAGGACAGCCATGGAACAGTCACTTCACATTCACCAACGGGGAAACAAAGGAAACATGCAGCCATCCTACACACCTCCCTCAATGAGTGGAGAAACACTGCAGGAAAAACTACAGGAATTCCTCCATTTACATACAAGGGCAAGGACCTACGTCTAGCGTGCACTCCTAATGCAATGCTCGGTCTAACAGTGTTATGGAGTAAGGGAATCATCATTAGAACCCTCAGAATCACTCTGACAAAATAGCCAAACACTATAAACACAAACGACAGGACTGTACCACTTTTTGACACGTCAGTAACACTCACAGCAGGGCGGGCCAGACCTTGGTACACTTTCTACTTTCACAAGTCATTAGCTGCCACCTCCAAAGAAGCAGAGAACCATTCAACAGATGCAATTGTGGTGGCAACAGAAAATGAACCAACCATTCTTCAGAGTAACTACCAAAACAACTAAACAAGCAATAGGATACAAACATGACTGACAGTTACACCTGGATGCAAACATCACTCATAACTCAACAACTATATGGACAACCAACTCACATGCCTGCAGGTACACCACACCCAAATAAGCAGTAGCAGTGTAAGGGACCCAACATCTCTGTGTGAATCACAACATTCATGTAGCATACTTCAAAGCTGTCACACCTACTCTTCACCCATCTGGACCACAGCATCCATGTTGCATAAACACTTCTCATGCGCTTACACTTCACTCAGCATGAGGAGGAGCACAATTATGTCCGCTGAAACTACAGATTCATGTTTCAAATCACAGTCCTCAGGCGTAGAAATAGTCAACATAGGATGTTCAGAAAATTGCCAGTAGCAATGCACTCACATATGCGTAGAAGTCACCAATGCTAACAGCAATGCAGAGGTTTAACACCTAACAACAGTGATCGACAATAGAATATTGCCTACATGGAAGTGGAACATACCAATGGAGGAATGGCTCATTTGCTATTAAACAGAGAGTCATGACATATACAGGCACACTAATGCCACAATGCCCTAAGAAGAATCAACTATTCATTAATTGAATGTATCTGCCTCTAATCAGGGCCACAAAAGAAATCACACGAGGCCGCACACCATCATATCATCACACTACCGTCACACATACTCTCTTATAATTGTACATACTATAGAACCCTAACCCAGACTACACTGCAGCCTAAAAATACATTCCAAAATGAAACTTGGCCTAAACCTAAAATCAACACCTGGATACAGTAAAGGGATTTCAGCAGTAGTAGAACTTTGGTGGCAGGAGACCAACCTCTTTTGTGACAACTCCCAAGTACAGTGAGAGGTTAACTTGGAAGGGCTGGAATAGCCTTGGTAGGGCTTCGCCTCAATCCAATATTTCACAGTGTAGCATACATGGGGCGAATGGTTGTCTGGTGGGTTTCCGCAGCAGTCCACAATTTAAATTTGACCTTTACTCATCATTCATCAGCATGCTTTGTGCAGTGACTCATCACTAGTGTTAAATGTTGGTTATGTTACGCAGGAAAGCTGAGGGAGCAGGTTTCAGGTTTGGTGGAAGGATACTTCAGCGCCAAGATGCCTACGGATGAACGTGCACTATATAAATAGCCATAATATACTTTTTTGTGTATACATGCGTTATAAATGCCATATCATATCAAGAATCAGTTTAATGCATTTAAGTCACATAAACACATGTAGGTACCCACTGCCACCTCACTCGTCCCAGCTCAACCCCCAACTGACCTTCACATGACAGATTAATTCAAATCTCAGGTCGAGGTTACATTTTCCATATATTCACATGCGCCACAAACGGTAAGTTTATACCAAAACGTTTTCTATGGGTAAATGATTGCTTTAGTCTTTTTCTTTTCTCTTTCAATTCTTTATTATTATTGCCCTTTCTGATGACACGTGTTTCAGCGTTTTCACACCTTTTTCAAATCTGGGCTTTTTTTTGAGACAAGGAAATGAATCGGAGGGCAATGAAACTACTTAAGGAGGGATTTAACCCATTGAATTTAACAGAAAGTGGACATAGAAATTTGAATATGATTTCAAGTCTTGAATAAAAAGCCAGATTTGAAAAAGGCGCGAAGACGCCGAAACACGTGTCATCAAAAAGGGCAATATTAATAAAAAATTGAAAGAGAAAAGAAAAAGACTAAAGCAATCATTTACCAATAGAAATCCTTTTTGGTATAAACGTACCTTTTGTGGCGCATGTGAAAATGTAACCTTGACTTTTGCTCAACTGAGTAGAGGAATCTTGTTTTCTCCGCTTTATTTCAATATCCATGCGACACACGTTTTTGTGAACTGCAAATGAACATAAGGCGCTGAGGCTTATATGTTGGTCTCCCACAAAAGTTCCTTGTACCCTTCCAACTCATTCAAAACTCACCCAATGTTCTCAAAGCTGCACATACGTCTACACACATTAACATTCTAAGCCTCAAAGAGTGGCCAGAAGAACAGGCAAACCAGGAACAGGACATTGCATAGCACAAGCTCTCACCCCAGACTCACTCCCAATCACTCTCCCAAGAATACATGCTGTCAGTCGAAGTCAAACACACATTCATTCACAACATGTTTCAACCCAACTGTGGGGATTTGGAGACTAATTTCATATTTTCCATACCTTCTTAAAGAGGGCCAACTTGTTTGGCTAATGATGTATCGAGCTGGCATTGTGGAGGTCTTGTTGAACAAAATGGTCTCCTTTCACATTTGAGAACTTAGAGGCCTTAAAATAATGTGTGCATCTCCTACATACATGTGGTAAAATGCAGACAATCCAACCATGCTTGGATTGAAATGCAGGACTACCACATGCAGTAAGTAAAATCATATGCATTTAGAAATTGACCAGTATGCCTACTTGTGCCTACAGTGGCTAACAAATGAAAATGCAGGTATGTGATCTGTTTTATTGTGGGATGTTGTAACCCACTTGGCTCTGCCCTGCGACATCCCTGAGTGCTGATGGTGAAAGAATCATCAAAAATGGCCACAAAAGCCCTATGCACGCCAAACCCTATGAAAATTGCACTTTGAAACCGGAAAAGATGGCTGCCAAATCTACTTTGCCTGTTCTCAGTGGTGGAAACTGCATGAAAGGCAGTGCTTTAGTGCAAGAAACCCAGCAATTGCTCTTAAATCCCTTTCTCTTGGTTGTTGAATATACAAAATAATAGTCCAAAACAGCACAAAACATCCTATATCTTTGCTGGATGTTACCCGCCACTTCATTTAAGGAATCAATATGAACACACAATGTCAGCAAAAGTAGAATCCATCATCAAAATAATGCGAAAATCTGTCAAAATAAGGGCGCAGTACCAACGGTCGCCTGTATGACAGCTGTCATTTATTGCATCAGAAGCTTAAACTTGTGCAATTGAAATCAAATGGCTAGAAATTAAGTGACCTGTATTCAAAAGTAATATAGGTTGTAACTATTTGATCTCCATGGTTTAGAGACTGGAATTAGAGAACTAGTTGCCTGTTTTAAAATTGCAAATTTTTCAACAAAGAAAATGTAACAAAGTGACTTTTAAAGTAAGCCTGATTCAAGCCAAAACTAAAAAGCAACTTCCCCCACTGGGCAAGGCACCTCCCTTCTGCTCTCTGGGCCAGCAACTCACAGTCAGGAGTTGATTAAGAGGGGAGGAGATGTTGGGCTGCTCCGGGAAGAGACAATGAACCTTCCTTGGCTGAAAGGATATGCAGATTGTAAAATGTCAACAGTGGCCTCTGCCAGAGGAAGAGGGCGGAGATTGCTCTTGAGCTACAAGAAAGAGCTGGAGGCGGACACAGACGTTTTTGTTGAAATATTGTTAAAATCATATTTGTGCTGATATATATTTCATCTGAAGAAGGCAAGCGTCTCGGCGGGCAAAAACCGGATCAGTGATGTCCTGGTCTGGTGGTTGTGCTGTCGTGTAGTTTGCATCTTCATAGTCTATCCCTAGTGTAAAGATACCTTGTTTGTACTTCTAAAAGCGCATCTTGTTTTACAATTTTGCCTCTTTCTGAAAAAAACGACCTCCATGAAAACATTCATAGCCTCTTCATACTTTATGCTACAAATGAAATTTGAAAAAAGTCTATTTGAAGCTAACATCCTAAGCTTTCCAATGAACCCAAAACCGCATGTCAACTCCTCATAGTTTTACCGCAATCACGTTTACCACGCGCAGAAAAGTTTACCACAAATCTCAAATCATTGCTAGTGTTTGTCTGATACCATACAAAGTGGCTTCCATTAGAATTTCAACAATTTCAGTGAATTAAACCATTTTCAGTGTTTTACCTATTTCATTCAAAGCCAACTTTAAAACCATTTTTGACAAGTTTGCCAATCAATTCTGTTTTTCTCTGATGTTTGCTGGGGGGAAATCGGGATTGATATATTTGCTTGAATTCTGCATTCCTGAGACCCGTTTCCTCTCCTTCTATTTCTCCATATTGCATATTGGGGGGATTGAAGATTGTGCATGGGGAAATAGTCATCACATTGCCATTTGATTTGAACATACCCAAAGTATTATTTCTGTGCTGCATTATTTTTCCCGTCATTGCAACTTGTGATTAAAGAGATTGTTAGAGTGACCCACCCCATTGGTGATTATTGTATAACCATTAAAAATAGTGTGATATATATTGTGAAATCCATAAATAAATATTTTAACTTTGCAAACCAGCCTGATCCCTGGTTCAGTGTGACCGTGGGGGTTAAAAGAGAGGGGCGGGATATAATTGATACATCGTTCAGAAATAAAAGAACTTATAGACACAAATAAATAAATAAGGGTTTCATTTGTGCATTCCATGCTAGACATTGACTTAGGTGAAGTGCCGGATTGAAATCACTTACATTATATAGTGCAAGCCAAGCTGTGATGCAACAAACTATCTGCAACAAGGGGATAGAGTGATATATTATAGAGTAAAATAATGGTACCTTGCCAAATCACCACAACTGTTTCACTGCATTTCATGAACAACCATTTTACCACATTTCTTGTGGAAGTTTTTTAGCAGGGATGCAGGGTAGGGGAATATTTTACATTAGATTTCAGGGTAATGGAAGTCGGGGAGGGATAGGGCATACAAGAATGGTATATGAGACATTCCCCCCATAAATATTGTAGCAAAAACACAGTGTGGTGAAATGGTCACTGCAAGGAGTTGTACCTGATGCAAAATATTTAGATACAACTAGATGGATGGACTGTTAAGGGTACACTAGGAAGAACGTAGAGAGTGAGGATGCATGAGATTCAGATGAGGGCGGGAAAGACAGACCCAGACTTCATTAATATGTTGGTGAGCCACAGATCCGCTCCCTTAGAAGCAATAGTCCTGTGACTTGCATATGATCTGACTTTCTAAGCTACTCTACTGGGTGCCTGCATCAACAATTCCCTTCCTTTCCTTCCGCTGCGGTGGGAGAGGAAGCAAAGTGTGTTCCTTTTAAATCCTCCAGGAGGCCCAAATGGTGGAAAGTCATTAGGAGACTCTGCCCACATTTGCCCTGACATTTTCTATGTCATGTTTACTGGCTTTCCAAAGCAACCTGGAATTTATTTTTTAAGTGCTTCACTCTAGGATTTCACACTTAAAATCACTACCTTCAATGTTCAATATATTTTATAATGGCTTAGGAATAGCCCAACTGGAGAATGTGCAAATGCTTAGTCTGATGTAAGGACTACTTAGAATTAATAATGAATGTGCGCTTTCTTTTTCACATTCTGCTCTACACACATAATTCTCTATATTTATTTTCTTTCTAAGCATGTACATTGCCACAAAAACTGAGTTGCAGTCTCCTCTCCATTTGTTACCCTATCAGAGAGTGCACATATAGTGGACATTTTTTATAATTTCCGTTATCATGAAGATAGAACTGTGAGGAGTAGCCATCTGGCAAGGGTCTAGAAGCAATGGCTTTTTTATTTTGTGTTACTTAATGAAATGAAGCAGTTTAATTCGATTTCAGGAATGGAAATCTGCTCTTTAGCTTTCCCTTTAATAATCTCCAGGCCAAACGCATAGTGTACATTTGCGCCCTGATACATCAGTAGCCTGATCTGCAGCACCTGCGCTAACAGTGGCACAGAGCAGGTTCAGAGATTACAGGTTCCCATTTGACAGCTTAAGTGACACCAAGTCGCTGCAGCACAGTGGCTGCACTTCAGATATGCACCCCTGTTCCAAACAGTACGTAACTGTGAGATTCCTGTTCTGTTGCACACCAAACTGTACATATATGCCATACCTGAGTTTAGGGTACGGGCAGCATCTCTCAGTTATCCAGGCCACATCCATTTAATATCGCACAAACGTGAACCCAGTGGATGGAGTATGTGTATTCTCTCCAGACCGGCTGTTCCTGGGGGTATTGCATCTATTTGTTCCTGTGTGAGGGAGGATAACCACATCCCCAGAGAGATAGATGATTCATAAGAGGCTTTCCTGGTAACAGGAATCAAAGGGCACACCCATCAATAAAAAGAGTATCCTCACATCAGGGTACAGCAAATTATAAAATACTTTGGTTCTATTGAGAAGGGAAGGGAGCAGGGTTAGTGAAGACAGAGGGTGCTCTTTACAGCTGGAGGAAGGCTCCACGATCTTGTTTCTCTGTGCCTCTATATTTCCTTCCTGTCCTCTCCACTTCCTTTAGCAAAAAGAACTAGGGGAGTGATGTCAGAAGGCACTTGGTCCAAAAACCCATAAAACAAGCTTTAGTCATATCACCTGAGGGCTTTTGCATTTAAAAGAAGAGGTTTCCACTAAACCCTTTGAATAATCTCTAGACTTAAAACCATTAACAGGATATTGTTGGACCCTGCTTGTAGAGCAGTGCTTTCCAAAGCCATCCAATTCTGAGGTGAAGGTAGGTTTTTCAAGGTGGAGGCAATCTCTGTCTCCTAACCATCCACAAGGACAACTAGGATTGAACTCCTGCTGGAACAAGTACAATCCTGGGTCACCCCCCTTTTAAAAATAGAGAATCTCGATCCCTTTTCAGTGGATAATTATCGCCCTATCACAAACGTTCCCTTTCTCTTCAAAATCTTGGACAAAGTGGCCTCAATCCAATTTCAGAACTTTGTGGAGGGGAATTGCATTCTTTTTGCACGCAAGTCTGGATTCAGAAAGGGGCATGGCACAGAAACTGCCATGCTAGACCTTAAGGCTAACCAACAGTGGTAAAGAACTGCCACACCCATGATTCTCTCTGGGTGCTAGAAGTAAACACTTCCTCTACCTCATATTGTTGGTACTCTTCATTGTCTTTGGAAGTACTGCACTTTTTTTGCTGTGACGGTTCTTCAGTTGGTGGTGATGGTGGCTATTGAGGAGGTGGGATGGCAACAGATGATGCCGTTTTTAAGATAAATAGCAGCTTTGCCAAAAATCTTGCATGTACGCGCTTTGCACTAGATTGGTAACGGATGAGTAAGAATAGGTGTATGAGCTGTGCAAGGGTACATTTTGAGCTTACTGTAGGAAGGAAAACCCTTTTCCAAGACGGCCAACATAGAAAGGGAAGGCGTGGCTCCATACAGCGCCCCTCTTCCCTTTCCATGGCAGCCTGCAGAAGGCGAAGACAGAACCCTATGACCATATTACCACAAGCACATTTCTTTTCCCTTTCAAACCTATCCCACTTTGAATAACTTTACCACTTTATGCCTCACGGTCATGGCCAGTATCCCGATTGTCCGGGTCATGACCTTAAACCATGACCCGGACAATCTGGCCACTGCCCATGGCCACAGGCCATACCTCAATCACCAAAGGTATATCACTATTTGTGTACCTACATTATGACACTTGTCAAAAAATAAAACACAGGCACATTTGCAAAACCATGCTTTAAGGTCCTTGCCAATGCTCTTTACACGCGTTTCCTTGAAATACGCCTATGTTTTAGTTTTTCAAAAATGTCAAAATATATGTACATACAATAGTAATATAACTTAGCCCCCACTTGACAAAATCCATTCAGTCTTTACACAAACATTGAGCGTTGGGAGTATAATCGTTCTGAAAACCTTTGTCCAAATTTGTCAAATGTCAACAAAGTTATAAGCCATCTAAAAATATTGAGACTGCCCCTCTAATTTAGCCCCCTCTTGAGAAAATCCCACTAAACTTTACAAAAACATTTATATCTAGATTTAAAATCGTTTTGCAAACTTGTACGCACATTTGTCAAATGGCACCACATTTATAAGACTTTACAATATTTTGGGACCCTCCCTCTAAATGTGTTCCCGCTTGACAAAGCATCTCCACACTTTCCAAAACCATTCTGAATCAAGTATAGAATGGAATTCCAAACGTTCATGCAGTTTCATTGAGTGGTGCCAAAGTTATAAGCCATCCAAGAACTGATTTTCACCAAGCCTGTAATGCAGAAATAAGTGTCCGCAAACTTCACAGGACTGCCCTCGAAAATCCTGACTGTTCGTGGACTCTCGTGGGTGCAAAACACCAATTGTTTGGCTTCTTATGGCCATATCCCATCCCATCCTCATCACCCCTCACCTCCCCAGAGATTATTTGATAAGTTTGACAAATGCAATGTTGTGTTTTTTAATATGTTTCGACGACGCTGTCCGCGGACACCGGCGGGTGTCTGCAAATCCAACATTGTGGGCGTTTCCAAAAATCTAATGCACTTCATGCTTTTCTCTATCAAATCAGTGGACGCGTCCGATATCAGTGGACGCGTCCGATGTCCGTGGACATCACAGCACCCTCTAGGCCAATCGGATGCCTGCAAGCGGACCGGACAGAGAAATTGGTCCGCCGACAGGAGCCAGATATCACACATTTTTTGGGACCTACCTTTTGGTTGTTTTTAAAAAAAAACTACTGGACGGATTTATACCCAATTTACAAAACCACGCTTTCGGGACCAAGCCGCTGCTCCTGGCGCAAATCTGGTGAAAGTTCATCCAGTGGTTTGGGCTGTAGGCGTGAGCACATTTTTTTTCCACCATTTTTGCAGCCACCCTATAATTTCCCTCCCCCTTGCCGAAACCTCACCAAACTTGCCAAACACATTCAGAGCGGCCAATATATATTTTATTTACAACATTTGGTAAGGATTCTTCAAGGGGGAGCGAAGTTATGAGCCACCCAAAAACTGCTCTTCCTATGAGTTGAGCAACTTAACCATAACTACACGGCCGCTATCGCAGGCCGTGTAATATAGCATGCCCTAATATGGTTTAAAGATCTTCTATGTTCACAGTGCTCTCTGAGAGCGCTGAGACTCTGAGAGACAATTCTTTTGCTTTTTGCTGCTTTTCATTCAGGTATTTGTAGTCTCCCAGTCAAGATGGGAGAATAATGCCACACTTGTAAACTTTGCCTAACAAAGCTCTATGAGGATATATATGTTTTAATGACACTATCGTATGTGTACTTTTCAAGTTATCTTTATAACGCAGAGTATTGTTGAAAGCCAGACAATGAGGTGAGGAGGGGATTTATGAGAGGGCGAGTAAGTCATGAGTATTTGCCCAGGATGTGGCAAGAAAAGTTGCAATCCTGGACACTGGTGCAGTTATTTTCTCCCGATTGAGTCTGCTTTTCAGGGCACAAGCAAAAGACACATGTGGGTGGACAGCGTAACTTTTGTTTGGAGGGCGTCGCAACTCCTTGGCTCTTTTTGAGGTTGGCGTTCTTGGTCAAGTATTTAGCTACCAGGTTTTTTTTCAGGTAGTCATGTTTCCACTCTTGCACACAAGACCACAAGCACTTGTTTCATATTGGGATTTTGTTTACCGGGGAATATTTCACTACAGATTGTGTTTTTAAGGTGAGTACCTTTTATACTTTGTCAGCATATTTATTGGAACATTTTCTCTCTCAGGTAATTTTTCTGGTGTTGGTTACAATGTTGAAAAGTCCAATGCTATTTTGTCTTGCACACTTTCTTCTAGGGGGAAGGTCAATTGAACTACATTTTTATATTTCGCTTTAAGATATATGTTCACTTACTGTAGGTTTATTCATGGGTGTGAGCTTTTGATTTTCGCTAAGGGTGCAAAAGTACCTGGGCATGTGCTATTCTATTCTAGTCATTTTTTCCCTTTTCTGTGCTGCTTAAATGAAGTTAGTTGGGGTTGTGCGATGTATCACAACAGTCACCAAGAGACTAAAAACAAGGGACTTGCAGCATGCTGCTTAACCAAAGTGTGTGATCCTCAATCTCACTGTGCATTGCCTAAAAAAATGGGTATTCTCAAAGCCTGTCATCTTTTATTCATAACAATAACACTGTCAAAACAGGTCAAAATCAGTCTGTGATTGATAAAGGTCTTTGACCATTTGGTCGCAAGTGTTTTAAAATATAGAGTAGGCACAGCCAAACACCATGGCTCTTGGAATGGTAGTGTTTTAAAATACACTGTGAGCACAACTGAATGTCGTGCCAAAGGCCAAAGGCCATGGCTAGTGGTCTCCTGGTGCTCTAAAATATATAGTGGGCATGCCTGAAGGCTGTGGCAACTGGCCATGGCCTTGCTGTGGAAACAATCTATGGAATAACACAACTCTTTATTTGCAAGGGCGTTAAGGTGAGAACGTAATGCAACAAAACTCCTGAAGTTGTGCACCCCCTGTTGTGCAGCCCATGACCACAATGATGACACCACTGATGACATCTCTGGTGACATCACAGTTTACATTATATATAACAGCACCGATTACATCTGTGATGGCATCAGACATAATAACATGTATGACTTAGCTAAGAAAAGCTTTGATTAACTAAAGAACAATATAGACCATGGCCTTTGCCATGACAAAGACTGTAGACACAGTGCATGGCCGAACGCCATGGCTGGTGTTGTACAATATACAGTGGGCATGGCCAAAGGCTGGTGCCACTGCCTATGGCCGAAGGCCATAACTAGGGGTCTGTTAGTGTTTGAAAGTATACAGTGAGTACAGCCGAAAACCGTGGACAATAGCCATGGCTGAAGGCCATGGCTGCTGCCTCTTAATGTGTTATGATATACAGGGGAGATGCCCGAAGGGCATGGTCACTGCCCATGGATGAAGGCCATGGCTAGTGCCCGATTACTGTTGTAAAATATAAAGTGGGTACAGCCGAAAACTGGGACCACGGGCCATGGCAGAAGGACATTGTTAGTGGCCCCTTAATGTGGTAAACTATACAGAGGGCACGGCCAAAAGCTGTGAGCACTGGCCATAGCCAGTTAGTATTGTAATTTAATCAGAGATTCCATCAGTGATGTCACCAGTGATGTCATTAGTGATGTCATCATTGTGGTCATATGCTGCACAATATGGGATATTGAGTTAAGGTGGCATTAGCTGAATTTCAAGGGTTTTGTTGCATTAAGCTCTCACATTAACTTCCCTGCAACTACCCCTGAAATTCAGCTAAAGCCACCATAACTTTGCACCCCCTGTTGTGTAGCCTATGACCACAATGAAGACATCACAGATGACATCCCTGATGACATCATGAATTACATAATCTATGACATTACAGTTGGAATCTCTGATTAGATTTCAACACTAACCGGCTATGGCCAGTGCCCACGGCCTTTGGCTGTGGACACTGTATAGTTTAACACATTACGGGCCCACTAGCATGGTCCTTCTGCCATGGTCAGTGGCCATGGCCTTGGGTCGTGCCTATTGTATATTTTAACTCATTAAGGGGCCACTAGCCATTGCCTTCTGCTATGGCCAGTGGCAAAAGCTTTTGGCTGTACCCACTGTATATTTTACAACAGTAACTGGACACTAGCCAAGGCCTTCAGACATGCACACTGTATATTTTACCACATTAAGGGACCACTAGGCATGGCCCTTATCCATGGGCAGTTGCCATGCCCTTCGGCCGTACCCACTGTATATTTCACAAAACTAACCAGCCACTAGCCATAGCATTCAGCCATCCCCCCTGTATATTCTAATGCATTAAGGAACACTAGCCATGGCCTTTGGCCATGCCGACTGTATATTGTGACACATTAAGGGGCCGCTATCTATGGTCTTTGGCCATGGTCAGTGGCTATGACCTTCGGCTGTGCCCACTGTATTTTGCACAACACTAAACAGCCACTAGCCATGGTTTACAGCCATGCACAAGGTCCACAGCCTTGCGTATGGCACATTTAGTTAATCAAAGCTTTCATTAGCTAAGTTATAAATGAAAATATGTCTGATGCCATCACAGATGTAATCAGTGGTGTAATATATGATGTAAATAGTGATGTTACCAGAGAATCCATCAGTGATGTCATCAATGATGTAATAGATGATGTAATTAGTGATGTGATCTGTCATGTCATCTGTAATGTCATCATTGTGGCCAGAGGCTGCACAACAGGGGGCCTGAAGTTAAGGTGGCTTTAGCTGAATTTCAGGGATTGTTGCATTAAGTTCTTACCTTAACGTCCCACAACTAAAGATTTTACTTCAATTTCAAGGGTTTTGTTACTCCATAGATTCTTTCTGCACCACTGGCCATGACCTTCGCCCGTGCCCACTGTATATTTCAGAACACTACCAGACCACTAGCTATGGCAAAAGGCCATGACCAGTTGGCATATTTTAGAACACTTCCAGACCACTAGCCACGACCTTTGGCCCTGCCTACTGTCATTCGTGGTATTGTTATGTATAAAAAATGGCAGGCTTCGTGAACTCACCATTTTTTAGGCAATGCACAGGGAGAATACATTATTTGCCATTCATCACACACTGGTTAAGCAGCCTGTTAAAAGCTGCTTGATTACTTGCTGATCTCTTGGTGACTGTTGTAATACATTGCAAAACCCCAACTAACCACATTAGCATCATGCAAAAGGAAAAAAAATGGTCAGCTGCAAGAACATATGCCCAAGTACCTTTGCCGCCATAACAAACATCAAAAGCAGGCCCCCATGAATATGCACACAGTAAGTGAACATATATCTTAAAGTGGAATATACAAAAGTGGTTCAACTTACCTTCCACCTAGAAGAAAGTGCTCAAGACAAACCAGCCTTGGCCTTTTAAAAAAAGTAATGAACACCAGCAGAATGACCTGAGAGAGGAAATGTTCGAATACATATGCTGTCAAAGTGTAAAAGCTGCTCACCTTTTAAACCCAGCAATCTGTAGTGAGATATTCCCTGGGCAGCTACAGTGACGCCAGGGGTGAAAAATCACTGGCCATAGGCAAAATCCATGGCCAGTGACACAACATTGATTTATGTGGAGGAAGGATAGTTCAGGGGCTACGCATTAATCTTGGAAGCAACACAACTATAGCGTCTTCCTCGGCATACCACGCATAACTGATCAACGCAGCCAGACCCTTCTTGTCGGAACAGAACTGTATCACAATTGCAAGATTTGGATCTCGTTTGGACTATTGTAATGCCTTCTTTGTAGGGACATCAGCAAAAAACATTATGAAGTTACAAACCGTCCAGAATAATGCTCTAAGGGCTGCCACTGGCATATCCAAGAGAGAACATATCTCTGAAACCAGAAAACATGTGCACTGGCTCCCCATTTAAGACAGAATAATCTTTAAAACCCTCGCTCTGACACACAAATGTGTCCATAAACTAGCACCCATATACTTCGCCCAAAGAGTTTTCAAAACTACCTCAGCCAGACCCACAAGATCTGCCAACGCTAATAGGATTTCCTTCCCAAAAATGCAGAGGATTCAGGCTGGTGGTTCCAGTTTCTCTGTCCAGGCAGCAGCACACTAGAAGGCTCTTCCACCTCAATGAATGGTATGGAATCCCACATAGCATTCAGGAAAGCACTAAAAACAATGTTGTTTAACTAAACACGTTTCCCAATCTTTTGTAATGAGGTATACTCTGTATATTCTGTATATTATGTCTGCAAGCTCAATGTAACCAAGACTAATTAACAGGAATGTAACTAAGGGAACAGCACGCTACTAATATGTTCATTCTCATGCAACAGCGCCTTGATGCATTTGGGCTGTTAGTGCGCTTTACAAATCCAAAAAAAATAAAAATAAAAAAAAATACAAATGCCTTGCAACACAGGTTTAAATCCAGTTGTGTGCTTAGAAACCACTCGATGGTATTAAGTGCATTATAAAAGAACAATTAGAATGATGTGATCACTGAGAAAACAAATTGCCGATTTCTTTTTTTTTCATTTCTTTTCACGTCACTGCAATTATATGCAGGTGCATCCCCCATTACCCTACCCGCCTCACACATAATTGTGGTGAAATGTGAACCTTGAAATGATTTTGTTGCTCTCCATTTTGGTACAATACCACACAATAGGCATCAGGGACTCTCATCCATGCAGTATCAGGGACCGACCATCCTACTTTGCTTCAAAGCGAGGAAGGGCCCACTCAGGCCATGTTGCTCTAAGTGGTCTTGCAACTTGTCCTAATTTATTAGGTAACATGGCCTGAGGAGGCTGGCACCGTCATCACTTTGAAACTACGCAGGGTCGGTCTTGGTTACTACATGGATTTGTCACCCCCAATGTCACTGTAGCTGTAAAAATATAAATTTTTGTTTTAAAACTTTTTTTTTATACCTGCTGCTATGAACTAAAAATACCCTCAGTTATTATTTTGTACTCCTTATACCCACTGTTTTCGGGCAAAACTGAGAAAATAAAATGCTTCCCTGCTCCCCACACTCTTTTTACCTAGTGACACCAAACTATCCAAAGTTCATCGCAGAGCTATATCGCAAGGATGTTGCATATTGGTGGGACTGTGAGAGGGTCAGTGGCAACACTAATTTGCTTTAGCTCTGGAAATCCATCCAAGGACCATTAAAAAATCTTGTAGAGCAAACCTACTCCCTCCCAGCCTTGGCTGTCTACACATACTCATAACACCAACTAAACCAAACTCCAACCACCTATCTAGATCAGAACTTTTCAATTTCTTCCATATTAATTGCCTTGTCCAATCTGTTATTGTGCCCTCATATTTCATCCTTTTGCCATACTCATTATTTCATCAATTCTTTTCATTTTGTTTCCGTTCTTTTTCTCTTTCATGTTTTTGTATAATCCTTTCCGCAGCCTGCACCAATTATATTTTTGTATTATCATTTTATCATTCCCTTTATGCTTATAACAAAAGGGAACCTTCGCACTGCATTCGTTTTCACTGCTCAATGTTCACTGCTTTTCTCCTCACCGCCTCAGGGGACTCTCCTCATTTTAAAATGTGGCTTGATATTGCTCTGTCACTTTTCCCATGAAGTGGAACTGGCTGCATTTTAGCAGAAAATATCCTTTCCCATTCGTCTCTGTTTCCCACACTATGTTTTATGATAACTGCATTCCTGAGCTCTTAATGCTCACACCAGCAAGAAGAGATGGGGGGGGCTAGGCTCCTATCTGATTGCCACCACCACCCCTCCAGTCTCACTGCCACACATATGGCATGAGACATCTGCGCCCTTCAACAGCTGTTTAGATATTGGCCTTTCACTTTACCGCAGCTCAATACTCAGGCAAGACATTTCTGTTTACTGTCCTCCATAATATCTCAGTTTAATATAATGAGTGTATACAGTGTGTGAGTATATGCAAATGGTTAGATTATGGAGATGGGTTGAGCCTCTACGTTGGTCGACAAAGACCTTTATCCAGAAAAAGTACCAATTCTGTCCTAGATGTAGGTTAATCTCTCCAGCTCGAGTTTGTGCTTGTCTTTAGTTATGTCATATTAATATAGCCGTATAGACTGAGGGAGGGGTCATTATCGCGCGATAACGTTTTTGGAGTTCTACTGGTGAAGTGAAATATTATAGATTAATAATGAGTAAAACAGAGGTGTTAGTACATTATACATGGTTTCATTTTGTAATACTTAAATAGCTAGGTTGTCTTTATCCGGTAAGCATGTTAATAGTAAACTTGGTTGATCTGCAAACAGTTATAGCATGAGCTTGCTTTAGGTGCAATGTTAAAGTGGACAGATTTTATTTACAAAAGTGAAAACATTGGTGTTTGTTTTAGCTTTCACTTTGTTGTGCTAAAATAGTTTGGAATGTCTTTTTGAAAGGAATATTGCTGGGAAATTGCATAGATGTTTGTTGAATGCAGAGAAACGCGTTCTCTTTTTCCCCTGAATGTTTCTGAAGTCAGAATGTCTACAGTGCAGTAAATACTCCAGTTATTAACTGCATTCTAAACATTCTGATCGGGTGAGAGGAGGTCAGTAATGACTTCCATGTGCAAATGCAGCTGTGCATACCTAGCCTGAGAGACGTACCTGGTGTTATGGGCCATGAAAACCCTAGCCCAGCAAGAGCGTTTAACAAGGCACACTGGCCAATAACTCCTGGTACGGCCAGAGGGCATGGTTTGTGAGGGTATTAGTACATCCCTTGTTCTTTAAATTAACAAAGAAAAGTAATATCCCCACCTGCTGGTGAAAAGCCTGGAAATGTTTAATTATATTTTAGAAAATCAAAATAAGAGCAGATTGAACATTTTCAGGCTTTTTGGCCAGCAGGTGGAGATATAACATTTATGTTAGCCCCTAATTGCTGGTTGTTGTGTTGTGATCAAATTTTCTATGGTCACATGCTAATGAGCATGTACTGTACGTGACGAGGGAGTAGGAGGGGATGAGGCCTCCAACACAGCGACTGCTGGTTGCGGCCCAGCAAAGTAGTGGTGTGGCAGTCCAAGGAAGGAGAGATGGGCAGGCGGGTCTGTCTGCCAGGTGCAGCTTGGCGAAGATTGTGGAGGATGGGGGTGGGCCCAGTACTCTAAGAGGGAGCTAAGAGTGGGCTTTTCAAAATCCCAGGTTGCATCTGTCAGGTGCAACTCAGTGGACAAGGGGGGCGAGTAGTCGAGCAGTGCAGGTGGTGCGTCTGCAGGCTGCTTTCAGCGCAGTGCTCTCATTAAGAGAAGGAACGCCACAGTGAGAATTATGCCCACGGCTATGCATGATCTTAGTGTAGCTCTCCCATGATGAGTGGACCTTCCAATGAGAGCATGCCCTTGGCTCTGTGTGCAGTCACAATGATGTGCGGCTAATCTGAGAGCTATACCAGTTCATAAAGCTTGCGGATGAGGTAATCGTTATAGCAGACAGGGGCGTGGGGTGCATTAATCATGTTTATATAGTGCACAACAATGAGGGTTATTTCTGCCCCTATCAGGGATACCCAAAGCTTAGTCTATGAGAAGTTGTAAAGGTCATCAAACGCGATGGAAAATGAAGGGGGAACAGAGCAAAATAAACAGGTTAGATGTGTAGTTGTGAGAAAGGGGATGGAATGTAGATGGAGATTGTATGCTGCCTGTAGCATCATTGATCATTGATAAAAACATGCACTATCAGAAAATGTACATGCACAAATGCTCCTGAGCAGCAGCATATAACCCATGAGGGGAACCTCCAGCATGTCAACACCAGACTTGCCCCCACACTTTACATTTCAGGATGGATCTTAAGACTGTATTTATAAGGGGATGACTCTTCCCTAACACCTAAGTCCATACAACTTAAACACCCCACCCAACCTGAGACTGGGTGGTCTACTCCCCTCCCTGTTTTCTCCCTTGGTTGCTTGCAGATCTCTTGATGCAAAATTGCCCGCCTTGCCCCATTGTTTGCTCCCTGTTCCCTTGTATCTCTGCTTCACTAACCGTGTCCTTTGTCATATGACGTGTAAAACACTCTGTTGTTCCCCAAAGCTTGGTCCATGCTCAATAAATACTGTAATGTAAATAATACTAATAATAATGCTAATACTACTACTACTACTACTAATAATAATGAGGGCAGCATCAAGTATATAAAAGAGAAATGTGTCAGTAAATGCATGATGGACTTGGGCATTGTCTTGAAGCATGGAGGCTTGTTTTCTGTTAGATGTTAATGCAATTTATTAGACCCCCAGATGGAAAAATCAGGGATTGCCCATCAAGCTGTCATAAGTGAAAGAGCCCAGAAGGGACTATGTGCAAGGTGAATATGGTGGACATAGGAGAAGAGTTACCTGGGAAGTAGACTGCCCCACCCGAGGGCCAAATATGCATGGACACGTGCTGTGCTCAGGGTGTGACTGGGATGCAATGGTGTAATTTAATGAGATATAGGTTTAGATCAAAGTGTCCAAAAAACATCAGAATTGTGAAAATTGGGTATGCATAGTTTTGAGGCCATGTCCAAAGATAAGAAAATTACATGTTTTTATTTGGTCTTCTTCAAATAATACCAAAAATGGCTTAAAATCGTGACTATTTCTAGAAACATTACAACTTGAACCCTGTCTCCTGTTGCCCAGCTTCATATGGCCCATTGAAACATGTGTCACACGTTGAGATTTAGACCTTCGTTTGGCATTTTGACCCACCCACATGCCATTTGTGCGCCTGACGTGAGGTGAATATGGTTTGCGTTTTAGAACTCAGCATCATTTCCCCATGAGAATATACTCTGTCTCACCTGTTCGTAAGAAGTTGCATTTGGTTCTAACATTACCTTCTTGTTAATCATGCAAATTTGGAATTTCTCTGAATCACACTTTTAAGGTATTATACTTCATTCGCATACAGCGCTGATAGAGAGGGGCTACTTTTTTGGGAATCTAAAAAATAGTGGTTGTTGCTTTGCATAACTTTACTCATTGTCTAAAGAAGTACAATTGGGAGTTTATTGTTTGGATTTAACCCCTTAAGTGACAGCAGGCTATTATGCTATTTCAGATTCTTAAATCCATAGATAAACCCAGAACACTCACCCCACCATTCCAGCCCACAGAAACAGATTGTGAGAAAGTTCAAATTGCATTCCACAATAAAATCCTTAAAGCCAGAGAGACCATTCTAAACAGTCAGACCACAAGCATACCGATCAAGATTAATCCAACCGAAATCAGAATGAGCTAGAAAATCCTAAATTTCAATTTAGGTCCATTACTTTAGATGACATGAAGAAAACACTCATTAACATGAGATGCACCTCATGCTCGGAACATGTATTATCACCCAAACTCATCCTAGACAACCCAGACATTTTTGCCCCTTTCTTCAGAAGAATGGTTAATGCCTCATTTAGGGACCAAACTGTACCTACCATAATTAAAACAGTCACAGACACTCCTTTACCCAAGAAACCCGACTTAGACCAACAAGATCCAGCTAATCTGAGACCCATAACAAACTGCAATTTTTTGCTGAAAGTTCTGGACAAAGTAGCTACCGAACAGCTCCAAAGCTACGTGGACTAGAACAACCTATTACACCCTCAACAATCCGGCTTCAGGTCCAGTCATAGTACTGAGTCAGCCCTCTTAGACCTTCAGACCGAAATGTTGTCCATCTTGGAAAAGAGCAAATCAGGCTTGTTAATTTTATTGGACCTCTCGGCAGCATTTGATCTGCTAGATCATGCAAAACTCTGAGAGGCCCTCGAAAACTCAGGTAACTGCTCACCAGGGGCTACCGAGTGGATAGCTAAATTCCTACAAGATACGCAATCCAGGATTGTCTGGGGAAATAAAGCCTCAAACACTAAACTGGTGGACTGTGGAGTTCCACAGGGAGCCAGCTTATCCCCACTGCTGTTTAATCTGTACATGCGCTGCCTTTGCACCATGCTGTCCCAAATGGGTATGTTCTTTACGAACTTTGCCGACGATACCCAACTGGTTTTTGAGCTCAGTGGGGATTACAAAAAGGATAGCGACAAACTTTCAACCTTATACAACACCATCGAGAGTTGAATGAAGGACAACTGGAGGTGCCTAAACGGCTCTAAGACCGAGCTCATGATCTTCGGATCCACACAGGCCAGAAAGAAACTGAGTCCCCTTTACTCCTCATTTTGTATCAAAAACACCCACATTTCAATATCTGAAAAAGTGAAAACTCTAGGAGTTTATCTACAAGCCTCCTTGGGAGCAGAGGCACATACAGCCTACCTAAAGAAAAATTGCCAGTACCATCAAATTCTATTGAAAAAATCAGACCTCTGCTCGATCAAAAGAACAGCACCATCATTGCCAGAGCAACCATATTATCCAGACTGGATTATGGAAACTCCTTGCTCCTGGGAGCTAACAGCAAATGTTTGAAACAATGTCAGGTGATCCAAAATAACGCCATCAGGGGAATTACAGGCAGGCCAAGGAGGGAACATATCACCGGAGACAGGAAAGCTCTTCACTGGTTGACCATGGAAGAGAGAATCATCTTCAAGTCACTCACCATGGTCCATCGTTGCCTATATGGAAAAGCTCGGGCCTACCTTAAGAAACAGTTTAAGTGGCATGCGCCATCTAGGTGCCTTAGATCTTCCAATATAGGTTTACTGCAAACTACCGTAAAGAAAAAGCAAAACAGCCTAGGTAAGGCCTTCCCGACCAAAAGCACTAAAATATGGAACGAACTACCAATATCACTGAAACTTGAATCCAACTATATTCAGTTCAGGAAGAAATTGAAAACACTGCTATTCAAATAATTCTGGAATTACGACAATCCTATTATGATGAAACAATGGCGTGGTTCACGTCTTTGTCCCGTCTTTATTCTCTATTGTCTTGTCTCTTTGGAAGCGCTCTGATTCCTGCGGGCTTTAGCGCTATATAAACAAATAAATAAATAAATAAATAAGTCTATTCAAAAAGAACGAGCATAATCGTCCTTGTCACATGCCCCTTATCAAATTATCATGTTTATTGCAGATATGTGTGTGCTTGACTCAAAGGGATGATGAGTGCTTTATACAGAGCAAGGAATCATGGTGTACTCATATGTGTAGGCTTACAGGTACACTCAGGGTCATAGGCACATCGCATGCATGCTTTGATGATCAAACAATGAGTAACATGCCATTCAAAAATCTTGGTACAAAGATTTAATGACTCAAATAAACAAAGATACATTGATACGGTTTTCGTGTTCAGTTTACCGGTTCTGCATATTGTGAAAATATGAGTCCATAGGGGTAATCCTGGTGGGATTGTGGTGCAATCTGCAAGGAAACAAAGAGTGTTAAAACCCAGAAACAAGGAAGGTCGCTTTATCAAGGTGTTTACATTTCTACTTCTAACCATAGGAAGAATCTGACATATCAAACAACCAAGTGCTTTCGGATGCCAATGCAGCAGGGATGGATGTCTGTATTTAAGTCACCATTCACTTCTCCAGCACTTAATTTGTCACATTTACTTCGTCAAACTCTTAGTTTGTCATTGCAGTGGGAGACCATGTGCACCCCCCCTTACTTTTCAACCCCATATTCTCCCCCTGCTACCGCTTGACCCCAAATCTAGCCTTATGCTATCCTAAACCACATCCATTACCTTCTTCACAATGTGAAGATGCAGACAAAGTAAATGCATGACAAAGTAAATGCATGACAAAGTAAATGCATGACAAAGTAAATGGTGAAGTGAATGTTTGACAACATAAGTGTATGTGGAGAAGTAAAGGGGGGGGGGGTGCCATGTAACAGGATGTCACTGACTTACACGATCAAGATGTCAAAGGAATTTACTTTTTTAAAGGCATCACTTCATGGGAACTTTTCAAAGCAGCTAAAGCTGGGGTCACAGTTACTTTCTATCAGCAAGTGTGAGGTAGGATTGCTGCATTTGTAGAAAACGATCGATTGCCTTATTACCAAGAACTCAACAGATGTTCTTTCCCTTAACTTATCAAGGAGCAGATTTTACTTCCGTGCTCAATATGCATGCTTGATTCAATGCACACCTCGCTCCCCAACCTTGAGTATATTGACAAAGGTGCACAATATTGCTTTTCCCTGGTTGAAAAGTGCTTCCTGTAATGAGACTCTGTTACATATGCAGTCACTGAATATTTCCTACTGTTCCAAGTACAACATCACAGAACTATGTCCTTATTCCTTTTCTTTTTGTGTTGCTTACATTGACTTTCATGCAACTTTATTTAATATGGATAGGTGTATGAAATAAACAACTCTTCATTATACCAGTATGAACACACATGATACATTGATTAATCATGAATTTGTGTATATGTTCTGCAAAGTTGTCAAGTTGAATTGCTCTACAGGTTAAGAATAGGGGTGAGCAAATCATCCTTTTTGAACTCTGATTGGGCAGGATATCACACAGCAGAGAGGATTACCATTACACCCAATCAGAAAGAAACTATAGCCAATCAAAGGGCCAGCACCCAGTGTGGCCAGGCCTACCATGCAATCAGCTTGCCAGAACGCTTTGGAAGTTCTTATTAGCTAAAATAAACACAATTCCAACCAATCATGTTTCAGTTTAGCCTCCAAGATTGGTCATCATAAAATAAGAGGACAATTCTGTTCCAAGGGCTGAGGGGACTCTGGTGTGAGATCTGCAGATTCGTTCCCCTAGCTTGAATGTCACTCACTCCAATCAGGACTACTGTCTGTGAATTCCATGAAAAGCTGCTATGGAGGGATAACAGGAGAGGTAACATCCTGCCACCCCGAGCCAAAAGCAGAGCCAAGCAAAGCAAAAGCCTTAAGGGTGTTGCTGCCCCACATGGCTTTTGCTATTATCACCCTCAGAATTCTTTCCTTAAGTGGTGACTTCCCATACAAAGAATCTACAAAACAAAATGGCTTCTGGGGAAATACTAAAGGGACGTTGTCAGTTTACTATTTCCATGATATGGAGGTAGCCAGTAAGGACAGACTGGCAGAGTATTATGCAATGCAGGTAAGTGGGCGTCATGAGTGTGTGGGACTCTGTGGGGTGGTGCCTGAGGATCTCGGTGGGTAGAGAGGGAGGTGCAGTGATAAAGGGTGGGCTCATGGGAGTTGCTCAGCTGCCTGGGAGAGAATGCACGCAATTATTGGAGCCTTACACCCGCATTCCTGGCCACCCGATTAGCTGTAGCCTCTCCATCCCTTTCCTATAAATCTAGGGCACAGTTAGAGCCAAATGAGTATGCCAAAATGACCTTCTTATTAACATTCGATTCATACCATCATGCTATTAAACCTCGCTGTGGGCACACATTGGATTAACAAGTTTAAACACTGAAGGTCTCATGATTTATCCCAGTCTCCCAGAGAAATGTTTCATCCGAGCATCGTTCTATAGGAATGGTAATAATCTGGTTCGTTTATCACTCTCATTCACAACTCAATATTTTTCATGTATTGCCTGCAAGATCTGATAATGCTGTATAGGATTGTTTTGGCTGTGATCTCATCATACAGATGCATTGTAGGTGAGGATATTTATTGGTAAGGTTATGTTAAAAACTTAGAGAAGAATCGCCCCTTTCTTAAATCCCTCTGACAGGATCAATTCAACATCTCATAAGTCATATCAATCATAGATTACACACATGCCATATCTATATTTATGAAAGTGAAAATGTGTGGGTGGCTGGGATTGTGGCAAAGCGTTGTTCCTTAGAAAATGCAACACCGTTTCACTAATCTGCACAAAATGTTGCACAGTTAACTGTTAGGACCCTCCGGATAATACTGGCTAAATGAAATGTGGACACCCCGTCTGGTTCCCGGATTTCAGCCCACGTCAACATTAGTTTGTGGTTTATACAAGTCCACACCGTTTTATAAACCTCCACTAAATTCTGCATAGCTACTTGTTAGGACGCTGTGGACATGACAGGCTACATAACATTTGGACACCTCACCCCTTTCCCTGGATTTCAGCACCTTCACACATGAGATGGTTGCCTGAAATTGGCGAAACATCAATGTGGTCGTAAATGGACCAGTCCTCAAACCTAAAATGCATGGTTTCTGGGACATTTGCACCACAATGCACTGCAACAAACTGCACCATGTCAGGCTGAGATAACCGGTTGGGAGAGAGCACAGTAGGTCCAAGTGTGCAGCAGCACACCAACTCTCGCCTTCCCCCAACGTCTGCTCTGGGGTATGTCAGCCAGCCACACACGCCCATTCTCAGTGCAGTTTACTTCAGAGTGCAAAGCACATCAAGCAATAAGCGAATCAGAACAGTGAGCTAAAGGATCATTGATTTTCAACAATTGATGAGTGTTGTCCCGTTTGTCCACAGAACCCGTTCAGAGAACAGGTACACTTTGCTAGTATTTTATACTGACAAAGTTCATGTTCCCTTTAACTTCAGAGTGTGCAAAGTGGTGCTACGCACCTGGTTGCTAAGTCACATTGCTATGACAACATTAAAGCAATCTTGCATGATCTTCATTGGCTACCTGCCAGCTGTTTAATCAAGATCAAATCTTTGTGTTTTTTGCATAGTTGTCGGATGATTCTGGCCTTTTTTTTCAAGAAAAAGAAATTCAAAATGTATACCACTGATCATCAAACTTGCTAATTTTCTCCTCTCCAAAAACATGCTTTAAACTGAGGGTTGTGAGGAACTGCCAACTAGCAAGGAGCAAAGACCTGGCTTTTTTGATTTTTATCGAATAAATAAATGATGCATGTAGTTCCGTCTCGGAAAGGGTTATCTAATGATCAGATTCCCCATTCACAAGCCCCATGGCAAAAGCACAGTATGTATCTGTGACTTGCTGCATCTGTATCCTCTTTCGCAGCGCCTGCTCTACCCGTGGCACCGAGCAGGTCCAGAGGTCACAGATGCCCATGTGACAGCAGCAGTGAAAGAAAGGCCTTTGCCGTGCAGGGCAGCATTTAAGATATGCACCCCTGTACCCAAATGATGATCATGATGATGGTGGCAGGATAATCTCTCAAATAAAGCTATGCCTGAGTTCAGGCATAGTGCATGGTATTACTTAAGATCACGGCTGCTACATTGCAAGTGATATCGCACATGTGTCAGCTCTGCTGTGAAAGGTGATGTGTATTCTGGTCAGCAGAGCCTGCTAAATGGCAGGACAGGCACTCGTAGTTCTGGGCCTCCTCTTTGATCTCTTTCTGAGGGCAGGTAACACCCTCCACCCGAGACAGCAGCCAGCTATCCAGGGCCCAGGCATCAAATAACCACATTGATTCAAAAGGAGTAGCATCACATCAGGGTGCTGCATCTCTAAGGTTTTTTTGTTCTCAGTGAGAAGGGAAGGGATGGGATTACGATAGGCAGGAGGGCACTGGTCAATGCAAGGAGTCTTCCACTTCCAACATCTGGATTCTCATTTTACCTCTCTCTCCTGTCCCCTCCACTTCCCTTGGAGCAAAACACTTTGGGTGTGACTTCAGAAGGGCAATGTCCACTCCGTTCAAGAGCAGGGATTGAATCACTAAAGCAGGCTGCTTAAGTCCAATCTCCTATCCTCTTCTTCAAATTCGTTCAGATCCTCTTGGATCCTTTAAGGCCACAGATTAACTCTGAAGATCTCACTGGACTAACTTTGGGAAAGTTATAGCCTGAGGTGAAGCAGGAATAATCCAAGACAGAAGAATTACCTGATCCCTACCCACATCCAGAACACATTGGGTGTCACCTCTGCTGTGGATCACGACCTACCACTCTGCTCCAGAATCTCCTGAGCTGGGAGAACATGCTAAAAAGAGAACCATTCTGTCCTCGAGTCCCCCTGAGTAGGCCTCACAGGAACCGGAGAGCCAGAACAGCGGAAGCTCCCTACTCTACTGCACCGAAATGGTCACTCTGTATTCTCTGCACCTGGAGAAAGACTCCAGCCGGGAGATACAAACATGGTTCGTCCCATCTAGTTCTTGAACTGCTGCCTCATTGATCGCACATTGACTCACCCAAGATCATCACTTTAATGACCGTCACTCACCGACTCGAATCACTGGAGCAGCACTCATCGACTCCTCCGAGCGGTTAAAGCTGACTCAGCCTGGCCATCCGCAAAGCATTCCTGGGACCCTGCCTGCATTTTTGAGAGCTGCCCTTCGCCCTTACTCAACGTCCACTTGCTGCTTGGGCCCACACAATCCAACATGCCTGAACTAAGCCTGAACTAAGCTTGATCCACTCGCATCTACGTTCGACACCGGGTCTGACTTTGCCCGTCCACCAAGAACTGAATTCAGGTACTGTTGACTCAGAACCTTGCACTGGAGAGACTGTTTAGATCACAATTGCTTCTGCTTCAGCCAAGATAACCTTTTTGTGGCTAGTGAATTGCCTACCACCCCTGAAACTATGCTCAGAGTGCTACTTTCCACAGTCTGTTGCATCTTCTCTGTTCTTCCTATGGTTTGGATTTTTGAAACTTACTTTCTATTCATTCTATGTACAGATGGTTTGTTTGATTAAAGTATAAATATATGCATAGAACCTTGATTGGATATTCCATTTATTCTGGACTGTTATACTCTGCTTGGGTCACTACTGATTCACCTTCACACCCGTCTTAAGAACATAGCATTCCATTGGCCATGTTACCACAAAATGTGAAGGAGGTATATATCTTACCTATTCCGGTGCGAGGGCTGAGTGGTCCATTTTACCCCTATTCAGGGGTGACTATAGATTCTCAGTGAGCTCCTCTGGAACTCTCGGCAAGTCAATCTGAGGAAACTGAATGACCATCCTAGTTTGAGGAAAGTCTTGAAAACATTCTCATTTATGAAATAATATGAAATATACTGCTTACGTCTTACCGCACCTGATTTGCCAAACCTCAGTTTTCTGAAGCTGCCTTGGTTGTCATAACATAATGTAACCATGCTAGAAACGAGTCGCAGAAAAGCCTAGGCTGGGGGTTAGACCATCCACTCAACTATCTGTCGGAAGCCAGTGTGCCTTCTCCATTCAATATAAAAATGAAATAGGGCCAAATTTGGACTGTCATAGGGACGTGTCCCTGAAACTGACCCAATGATGGGGAGACCCATTGCTGCTATTCCATGCACTGCAAAGAGGGAGTATGTACATGATGTTATGATATGATATGATATGGCATTTTTAACGCGCCTATACACAAGTGTTTCAAGGCGCGACGAGGCAGGGAGGGGGGAACAAGGGGAAGACAGACAACGATCCTACTAGGCCAGGTGTCATTCAGACCGCGCAAGTGCAGGGGTAGGGGGAAGGGAAAAAGTGCAAGGGGAAGGGGGCGGGGGGGAGTGCAGTACAAATAAGTAGAATAGAAATAGAATAATAAATAAATAGGGCCAGCTGGTGGCAAGTGCAAGGTAAGTGCAGACAAGTGCTGGGGGGCAGGGGAGCTGTAGTGATACAGAGACAGTCCCGCAGTGCAGGGGTTGCCAGGGAGGCAGTGCAAGTGAAGAGTGACTGGGCCCAGGACCGAGGTCGGTGAGAGTGGCCCAGATTGCAGAATCAGTGCAGTATTGGTGATGAATTTAGCAGGGGAGAGGGAGAGAGAAAGCAGAAGTGAAGAGGAAGGTTTTGAGGTGCTTCCGGAACCGGAGATGGTTCTCCTCAAGTTTCAGGGAGGCAGGAAGGCTGTTCCAGAGGGAGGCCCCTGCCGCGGAGAGAGATCTACCCCCAGCTTGTTGCTTCGAGAAGCGGCTGACCCTGAGGGAGTTGGAGACGGATGAGTGTAGGGCTCGGGAAAGAAGATATTTAGGAAGAGAGAGTTGAAGGTATTTAGGCCCCAGGCCCCAGAAGGCCTTGTGGACAATGCAGAGGGTTTTGAACTTAATCCTCGCAGCCACTGGGAGCCAGTGTAGAGATTTCAGTCCTGGAGAGATACGGTCCCTGGGCTTGAGGCCAAGGACAAGTCTCGCAGTTCTGTTCTGGATGAGTTGCAGAGGGCGGAGAGTGGAGGCAGGCAGATTAAGATAGAGGCTGTTACAGTAATCCAGCTTCGAGAGAACCAGGGCTCGGGAGACAGTGAGCTTCTGGGGGAAGGAGAGGAAGTGAAGAATACCTCTGAGGAGGTGCAGCTGGTAATGTGACTTCTTAGAGACGTCAGATATATGAGGAGAGAAGGAGAGTGTGGAGTCAAAGATGACCCCGAGGTTTTTTGCCTTGCAGGTAGGAGCAGGAAGAGGGCCAAGAGAGGCCGGCCAGAGAGCTGCAGGGAAGGAGGGAGTGGGTGTGCCGATGAGTAGGATCTCAGTCTTACTAGCATTAAGGCAGAGGTCATTGGCAGCACACCATTCCTGGATAGCAGACAGACAGTCAGAGATGAGGGAGGGAGAGGAGGAGGCTGAGGGTAGCCTGAAAATGAGCTGGGTATTGTCCGCATAGCACTGAAAGTTGGGGCAGAGGGCGGCGATGCGGTGGGCAAGGAGTGCCAGATACTGGTTGAACAGCCATGGAGAGAGATTAGATCCGTGGGGAACGCCACAGGTGGAGAAAAAGATGTCAGAGAGGAAGGACCCAAGTTGGACCTGGGAGGGTCGATTGGAAAGGAAAGAGGTCAGCCATGCCAGAGCCTGACCAGTGATACCCAGGTTATCACGGAGACGGTTGAGCAGGATGGCATGGTTGTCAGTGTCAAAGGCAGAAGAGAGATCGAGCAGAATGAGAACACACGGAGTGTTGGAGTCGAGGTTCAAGAGCAAGTCCTCACGGATGTTCAGGAGAGCAGTTTCCGTGCTTCTGGCCGCTGTGAAGCCAGATTGATGGTCATGGAGACTATCAACAGCTTCAGCATGGAGGTTAAGCTGGGAGATGGCCAGTTTCTCCAGGAGCTTGCCCAGGAAGGGAGTGATGGAGATTGGGCGATAGTTAGCCGGACAGGAGGGGTCGGCAGAGGGTTTCTTAAGGAGAGGGTGCACAAGGGAGTGCTTGAGGGGGGATGGGAAGACTCCAGAGGCGAAGGAGTGGTTGCAAAAGTCAGCCAGGGCAGGAGCCAGGGAGTCAATGTGGTCCTTGATAGTTTTGGAGGGACAGGGGTGAATCTGTTTAGACGAGACTTTCATAGATTGGACTTGTCTGGAAACCTCATCAGCAGAAAAAAGGGGAAGGGCAGAGAAGGAGGGAGGAGGGGTGGCTGCAGAAGGGCCAGAGGAAGAGCAGGGAAGAGAGGGGGAGAGGTGATAGGAGGAGAGTGAGGACAGGATGTCCTGAGTTTTAGAGATGAAGTGGACAATGATTGCATACTAGTGTAAGCCTCATTAATGACTATGGCGGTATTGTAAAAAGGGTGATAAAGTGGATATAATTCCCCTATCGCCACTTTACTGCTGTATTTCCTTCATGACCGCACTATGGTTTGGGAGGTAAAGTCGAGGATGCATCTCCAGCATTTTGCCGATTTACCAGACAGTATTACTGTTCGATGTAAATCTGTTAAACATCCCCATGGAGTCATATGTAATTTCTGTGGTCAGACTTGAAAGGTAAATTGTCATGATGGTATTCGACTTTGGCAGTCATTTCACAGATTTAACACTGAATTACCGCCAAACTCACAATGAGACCCTGTCTAGTTTCACAAACCTCCATTAAAAGGTTTCCTAAAGTGCAATCTCTCATCACTGATGAATTTAGATTGCATTATTTAAACTGCATCCTCATAAAGCAGCAACATTTAGGCCAACAACAGCTTTAAATTCAAACAGTATTCTCTGAACCAACCTGAGGTAGTAGCTTTATATCCCATACTGTGCCCCTGCCCCACAGATCATATGTTATGGTAAAACACTTATAGGGCTCAACAACCACCTTGAAAAGGTATCATGGCACTGAACAAGAGAAACAACCAGAAAGAGACACTCAAGGTACAGTTCCCTCCACTTAGCGCAAACAGGAAAAACAATATCATGCCATAAACAAGGTAGTCTTTACTTTATGGCTGAAGCCGAGGTGGTTTGAGATGCCACAACTGGCCTCAGGCAAGGAGTTACAGAGCTTCACCACCTCAATGAGAACAAGCACCTCCTCACCTTTCCAATCTGAATTTGTAGGTAACAAGCTGATCTGGTTAGGCCGAGCGGAGCACTCTAGAAGATTGATACTGTGGAACCTTGTTGCTCAAAAAGCCGGGGGCCGAGTTGTAAAAGTCTGTAAGAGTAATACAGAGAGCCTTGATTTGTATACGTTGCCCAACTGATAAAGAGTGTAAGGCATGAAGGGCAGGTGAGATAGGATCTCTGCGGTCCAAGTTCAAGAACAACCTTGCAGCTGAATTTTGGTCCCTCTGTAACCTTCAAATAGATGACTTTGGTAAACCCAGATAAATTGCGTTACAGAAGTCTAATCGGCTTGATATAAAAGCATTCACCAATTGGATCCGTTGTGGGAATGCAACAGAATCCAAGAGTCTCTTTACTTAGCGTAGGTAGAAGAAATAGATGCTAGACACTCAGGATATTTGGGCATTGAGAAATAACAACACATCCAGCCACACCCCAGGACTTGCCTTCAGGACAGGAATTTGGCACATGCCTAGTGAGGAGGGTCAGAACTCAGAGAGGCAGGTCGATGCTAAAGCGTCTATATATATTGAGGGTAGCGGTTGGGATATAACAGAGGAGCACATCAGCATTTCAGTTTTTTTAATGTTAAATTTAAGCTGATTTTTGCATCCACATACTGGTCTTTTCCAGACATGCCCTAAAATTGTCGTCTTGAGGACCTTCAGCATTTCCCAAATCAACAATCAGTTGTGTGAAGTAAGCGTAGATATAACACATGATTCCAAATGATCTAAGAAGGTCCACTAAGAGTTTTGTGTATATATTAAACAAGAGAGGACTCAGGGAAGACCCATAGGTAACACCACAGGTTACTGACTTAATGACTGATTCAAATGACTGAAGAACCACAGGCACAGTTCTATTAGTCAGAAAAGATGATAGCCACGCCATAGCCTTATTTTCGACCCTGTACTCACAAAGACAGGAGAGGAGAATGGAATGCTTGACAGAGTTGAAGGCCACAGACAGGTCCAACAAAATCAGTACCCCAAAGCATCTGTGATCGAGCAATCATCTGAATTCACCCATTGCTGCAACCACTACCATTTCCGTGCAGCACCCAGGTCTAAATGGAGCTTGAAATATATCGAGCAGATTCTGTGGTTCCACATAGGACTGCAGTTGCGCTGTTGCTACCACTTCCATCAATTTTCTTACATGTGGCAGTAATGAGACACCATGACATTTGGGCAATTGCCTATGATCTAATGAGGGTTTTTAAAGCAGCAGTTCGAGCATGTTTTAAAATCCTTGCCGGACCTGGGTCATGTCAAGAAACAGATGGGCAGCAGACACCCATCACTTCGCAACGTCGCAAATAAAATAAGTGAAAAAGTATGTTCAGCTGCTCAGATCCAGATCATGGAGTGGAAGCTCATTGAGCCAGTTTGTTATTTATTCATGATGATGCTTTTGGCATTTGACGATTTAAGAATTCCATTCTTACCATCCGATAAAGATTGGTTTGGGGCCTGATATACAAAGCATTTTTCAAAGGGATTTCACCATTGTAACACTTTTGTAGACTCTTATTTTCAGACCTGCCACTTTAAATTATTCTATTAATATACTATTCTGGGCTATTGAGGTGTATGTTAGCAACCATACATTGCCAGTCACAAGAAAGCTCTCCTTCTGTGTAGAATTCAATGACCTTTGTCTATGGACGATGGAATCTACCCATCAAGAGGGCTATTCCACATCTCAGCTGCAGTCTGCATAATCAGTTTGTAAATATCTCACTGTTGTCGTTAAACATGAATAGAACAATCCAGTGTACATGCACTGTACAGACAAAATATAAGCTATAAAACACACTCAATAACAGAGGATTAAAAATAAAGTCCACATGTGCCAACATTTTCCTACATTTTCTGACAGAATCACATTCTGATTTCTGACCCATCAGTGGCAACGTGCTCCATTAGAAATAGTGCTGATAGCTCCAGGTTCAGTGCAATCATTTTCTGGGGTCTTATAAAACTAGTTCATGTTTTGGAAAGTGTCAGAGGATGTATGCTCTACTTTTTTGATTAGGATTCTTTTTCTTTTCTTAACACTTTTTGAAATGATACAGGAAAACAATAATGATCACGTTCAGCAATAATTAAGATATAGAATAAACCACTAATAATGGACAGGTTGAAAAAAGGAAACAACCCCCCACTAGACCTTAACCCTCTCTCCCCCTCCCCAAGCCTCACACAAATTAGCCCAAAGGAGTTAAGACACATTACCGCCAACCAACTCTCTGCACAGTTAATCCAGGTCCAGGTCGAAAAACATTCTCCAGATATCTTCAAATACTTTGCTTTTTCTGCTATTTTAGTATACCCCTCTCAACCAGAGATAAAGCATACATTTCTTGAAACCATGCTGAACCCCCTAGATAGGAGACTTCCATGTCAGCAGAATAATCTTCTTCGCAACCAACAAGGCCATGGAGAGCAAACAGCTTTGCGAATAAGATGGTTCCCCCAACAAGGTATCTTCTCCTAAAGTCATAGTTTCAAAATCATAATCCAAATCCACCCCAACACGTTGTTCAAAATGGCTGTAATGTCACACCAAAAATTCCATACCTTATGGAAATCCCAAAGAAAATGTTCTAACATGACGGTTTAGTGCTTGCACTCCCAGCAGGCATTAGCGTCAATCATCCTGCATTTCTTCATTCTATCAGGGGCTCCTACACACCCTATTTAACAGCTTAATCAGCCTCACCCTTTCACCCAAATTGAAAGAATTTTAGGTATGTTTCCACAAATCAAAATACACTTCACTGCTATCATTCCAGATGTGAGAGAATTAGACCATGCCTCCAGCAGCCTGGCATTCCCCAACTGTGTACCACACAAATGTGTGTAAACCAAAGAGGCCATATGCTCCTGCTTACCGGCACATACAATGGCCTCCTTCATGGTAGCAGTGTCTCCAACCAGACTCAATGGACCCAAGGCAAACCTTAGAGTCTTATGCTGCTCTTATATGCAGCCCTGAAGATCTCTGACAACTCTGAGGCACCTCAAAGAAATCAAACATCCATCTTCATACATGTCCCCAAACCAACACACCTCCCACATACCAATTGGGCTAAAATATAGGTTTGTTATTAAGCCTGATGGACGGGTTCAACCATAAAGAAGTGTCCAAAAGAGAATGCAGATCTGTTCAACTGTGACAATATTTCTAACCAGCAATCCCTTAAAAATTCTGTCAGTGCAACACAATCACACACCCCATCATTCCTAGTCGTTGACAATGCAGCTGGTTCCAACATACCACTCAAGCTGGTCTCCGCCTATGTTGAAACATCCGAAGAATTCTCCAGAAAGGGCAACACATGCCCCACAGAGAATTCTTTTGCCCGCTCTTCCAGCTTTTGCACAGAGCATTTAAAGCCACTGATCTTAACATGTGGACAGAAAATGAGGGAAACAGCAACTGGGGCTCCAAAAGCCATGCCACTGAGGAAACTCCAAATCAAATAGCAGTGATACAAATCCCACCTCCCACAGCACAAACCCTGAGGTGATTTACATCAACTCCAGTGTTCAGAGATGGAGCAATAGAATGGTGCCGAACCCCTGCTTTCAATTTGAAAAGGTCAGAAGGTGTTTGCTGGGAGTGCAAAATGGCACATCAAAAGCATAGAGATTCCATTTGTTGTGGATTTACAGCACATTTAGTATTCAAACGTGAGACCTTCCCAAGCTAAGAGGCAACATGAGTATGCTCACAGTTTGTTCCAAAGTGAGTAGCCTCTGAAGCAGGAATCGCTAAAAGTTCTCTTTAAATGTTCACAGAGGGGCAACATTGATATCAAGGCTTTCTTGGTGGGATTGACCTTATGGTTGTAGTGTCACTGAATCGAAGTGACCTATATCGGCTAAGGCTCAGAATGACCAGAGAGTATGATTCCTCTTAGAGGGGTTAGTTGCTGTGAAGGAACATTACATATTTCGCAAAATGGTCTACCTACGTTTGCTGGCCTCAGACATATGGAGAAAGGGTCAAATATGCAATTACAAATTCCAACAGATATAATGAACAAGTATAACATAGTTGTTTGCCGCCGGTTTCAAAGAAGATTTGTGAGTCCATTCAATTTTTGGAACCAATAAAGGCTGAACCACAAACTAAACAAAAAGAAGAGGGGTGAGAGCAGAGGTGAGAGTCAGTCCGATACTCCTGAAAATTTAACACACACAATATGTTAGACATGTTTAAAATGTAGAGTGGTAAAAGACTTTCTCCTAAGATGGATGCTTTGTTCCATATCACTCGTGTATCTGCAGCCTCTGCTATATTACCATGCCTTAAAATGTGTCTGTCTCTTGGTTGTTTTGTTCTGATTTCTTGTAATCAGGTTTTCCTTTAATAATTTCCCCACCTCTACCTTTTCATATCTCCTTTTGAGAATTGTTACTTCATTCACCAGGATGTTCTAAGGAAACACAGCGTTCTCCACAGGCTATTACTACCATAAGCCTTTGTTTCTGGATTCTCTGATGTGCATAGAGATTATCATTTGGATTGGACAACTCAATTGATGTACCCACTTTGCAGAATTCACTTTTGGCTTCTTCTGTCCACTTTGTCTTAGTTTTGACTGAGTGAGTGTTTTATTATTTTTATACGTATATACAAGTACATCTATTCCATTTACCATTCATCCTCAATTGGTTCGTCTCTTCTCTCATTTGCTGCATTTCTTCCATTTGTTTCTCATTTTCCACGAAATAAGATTTTCTCTTCATTGTAATCATCATAATATGTGTGTTTCAGTCTTAAACAAAAGCTATGTCTCCCAGGGGTTTTGTTAGGTCTGGAAAAGGTCCAGGGCTATGCTAATGTCGGGATTGTCGGGACTCGGGGCTAGGTAGCCTTTTTAGTTGTAGCCCCTGAGCGTCTACCTGGGGCTACAACCAAAAGAACCAGGGCTATAGCCCCCTCAGCCCTACCCCTAACAAGGCCATTGTCTCCTGAGTAGGATATTCTTTCCTTCTCCGGGTAACTGTCTCATTAGTTTGTGATTCACAAATAATTCAGGAATTTGGGAGTATTGGCAGGAGTAGGCGATTTGTGTTTTTAGCTGTGTTCCACACTCATCCAATCATCTTGCTCCACATGTGGGCATTATTTGCTGGTTTTATGGATTGTATTCTGCAGAAGGAATGTATCGCAGAAGGAATGCAAGAGCTAATAGTGTTACCTTTTTCCATCTTCCTACCCAGGAGGGCAATCAATCTTATTTATGGCATTGCGCTGACTAACCAACTTGCCCCTAGCAATTCCTAGAATAGATTAATGGTGTGAGTTGTGGGGTTGGTCTGGCCATAATAGAATTGTCACAAAATGTATGCTGGAGTGGTACAATGAAAGATCGAATGGGCGCGCACGCCATATATCCTTAGGCAATCCCGAAGAAATACCAAAGCTTACTGGCAATATTTACAATATGTCACCCCAGACTTATCCAGTAGCTAGACAGCATTCCTAACAATAGCCTCATCATACTGACCATCTGTGATAATTCACATTTATTTTCAGAAAGATGTGTGTCCAGCTTACCCGTTGGAACCCACTGGGCTGGGTGGCTATAGTCCCAGGCCAAGTGGGAGCACATTTTCTCCTTCAAAAGTATCTTCTTCCCTCCCACTGCCTCATCCATCAAAAGACCAACTCCTAGGATCTACCAGTGTCAGGGCCCCTGATTCACACTTGGAGGGAGGGGTTGGGGGTCTAAGACAGACAGATACCACATGTGAGGGGTGAGCTGAGCTTCTGGAGGAGTGATTATACTGGTGCTTAATAATGGACAACATTACAGTGATTGCCAGCTTTGGGTAATTATGTGGTCCTGTATGTGGGTGGCTACTGCCTGGAGAGGGTCTGTAAATTAAAGGCGTGGGTGTGATTTGTGAGCGATAGTAAGGCAGGAAGATGTGAACATTAGGTATGAGTGGAAGAAGGAGCAGCTGAACCAGGTTATCCTGTAGGTCATGATGACGGACTGTCTGGGAAGACAGAGCTCTCGCGAGCATCGGGGTGGGCAGTGGGGTGGACAAGCAGCATTGTGGAATGATGCTCAGAGCTGGGAGAGGACTGACAGAAAACTGTCTCTACCATGTTTATGTGCCATATTTTGGATTTTATTTGATGATTTTCATGTTGTTTTGTTATCTTGGCATTCTGACACACAACCTTACGTAGCACCAACGTTCTGGTGCATGGCTAACATTTAAAGTTTAAAAAATATTCATGAATTCAGTTTAATTTATTTTGAGTGGAGGATATGTTTAAGAATGAAGTGTGCGTGCATGCCTGTGTGTTATATCTGCTTACTGTGCATTCATATATGTTGAAAGATGCTCTGCTTGACAAGGTGGTGTGCATGTAAATTGTATTTGTGTGTTTTGAGCAGAGTGTGTATCTTTTATTTGCATACGTATCTCAAGTATGTGGGTGGCTAGTTAATGGTGATGTGTGCAATGTGTTTGAAGTGACAGATTTGTTTTGTTGATTGTAATAATACGGTCTTCGAATCTTAAGTAGCTTTCGCCAACACAAATGCCCTGGGAAGAAAGTAAACGTCGAATTTGCAATAAAAGATCCAAAAGCATCAGATGGAGGCACGTTTAAAATTCCAAGGAAATTGTGCCATCCACATATTTGGTATTTGAATGAGCTCAAATGGAAACATATTATGGCTTTTCAATCAGGGATACATTCTCTCAAATCCAATGTTTCTCTCAGTGAAATACAGTAGAAGTGTTACAGGTTGTGTCCTGCTAGCAATTCCATTTTAAATTAGAACAATCATTTCAACAAGGAAGACATTTATACCAGTGCTTTTCTTTACGGAAGAAAGTAGTCAGAGAAGAGGGGATGTTTTTGGTTCATTGGCTTATGGTCGACTTCAAATAGAGTTTTCGACTGAGCTGTTTCCAAAAAATTAATTTAGAAGCATAATAGATGGTGTTATTTTCTTCAACTAAGGCCTTTCATTGAAGGTGAGAGGATTTTAAATCTAAAAGGGCCGATAATGTTTGATTAATATGTCACATCTCCTCAAATTAAATATAGAAGATCTGTTTTGCTGCAGACAGTAGGGGTACCAAAGAGATAATTTGTTTTTCAAAGTAGTTGAGGCCATCTGATTGACTAATGCAGAAACAGCATATTGATAGTGATTCAGGATAATATCAACATTGCCTTCATTGATGTTTAAATTACCAGGACGAACAAGAGTTTCTTGCAGGAGAGATGTAGGTTTCACAATCTTCTCGAGTTTTAATTGGTCAACTCTTCAAATGGGTGATGCTATTAACTTAAAAGGGATAACAAAGTGAACTGACCAATGAACTGCAATGCATTAATCACAATAACTAAGAAAATGAAGAAACTAAAAAAAAGATTTATCCAACTTCAAGTTGGAACTGGATAATCCATATTTAGCAAATGGTTTTGTGCCTAAAAGATAGTTCCCCTAAGGACAATGCAATATCAATTGAACCAATGGTGCGGTTGACCAGTGGATAAAGCTGGGAGTTGGGTTAAATTCTTGAATACATCCATCTCAAGGTCAGACACAGAACAACTTTGAATCATCTGGAAATTCAGGGCAGTTTTCTTTTTTAGAATGGGGCAACCACAGGGGCCGATCCCGAGGACGAGGGAGGGGACAAACTCAACCAACAGGCATGGAGAACGAATTTCGCAGTCAAAGGAGGAACAATCTGAGATAGCCAACGTACTTGAGGCAGTGCATAATATGTCAGGTCTCACGCTCTCCACTGCACATATACAAGTCCTGAATAAAGGACTTTCCTTTGTTGCTAACCGTTTCCAGCTAAATTTAAAGTGGAAACTAAGATTTGTCCGTTTTGGAGGAAAATAAGATTTCATGTACTCTTTGATAATGCCATAAAGGAAATAGACAGCTCATCCATTAGAGGATTTTGGAGCAAATGCACACTTCTGCTGGCTACAAAAGTAATGCCAAAACAATACTTACCTTTGAGTCCTTCGTCCTCAAGGGGGTAGACAAAATACTCACATCTAAAAAACATGCAAAGTTTAACTTGTCCAAAGATCAATATCTAACACTTAGAGCCTTAGAAAAAGACAAGTCAGTGATAATTAAACCTGCTGACAAGGGAGGAGGCATGGTTATACAAGGTGTTCAGCAATACGACCAAGAAGCATATACACAGCTCACTAACTTAGAGCATTTAATTAAATTAAGGAAAAATATCCAAACCCTCACAGAACCTGCATATGTAGCTGGCTATCTCAGCTAAGAAGAATTTACTTTCTTAAAAATAACTAATCCCAGACAACCAGCTTTCTATCTTGTTCCAAATATACATAAAAGTACAGTCTCCCCACCAGGACGTCCAATCGTATCTGCATGTGGAATAGTCTTAGAACCCATGCCAAAGTGTGCAGACTACTTCATAAAACCACTCTTCTGTGTGGAGATGAATACCTGAGGAACACCAGAGAAGCCAGTCAACTGTTAGAAGGACAACAATTTGACTACAACACTGACTGGTTAGTGACAGAGTTATTATATGCAAACAACCCGCAAGACCGAGGGTTAACAGCACTTAAAAAAGCCTTATACACCAGAGGTATTCCACGCAATGTGCCAGCTGCTGGCATAATCGAGCTAGCTGATGTTTCCGTTAAACACAATTATTTCATTCTCAAGAATTAATGTTATCAGCAGATAAAAGGTACATGGGTATAGCCTTTGCTCCCAGATTAGCAAATACATTTGGTAATGACTTTGAAGCAAAATACCTTTGGACTTCCAATAACCCTTTCCGTTCCTCCATAAGAGTATACAAAAGATACATTGATGAGGTCCTTATTTTATGGACAGGAAACTATACTGAACTGAAGGGGTTCAATGAGTGAATCACTTTGCGTAAACTTTAAATTGGCATCCAGACAGCAGGTCAGGTCAAATCACCATTCCTTATCTGGTTCTCCTCATCAAAGTACAGAATTGTAAATTAGCAGTCACCTGGTATAGGAAATTGACTGATAGGAACACCATCCTACATCTGATCAGTCAACATCCTACGAGCCTCAAGCCAAATATTCCTTTTAGTCTATATTTAAGAGCCAAACGGACTGCAATAGTGTGTAGGATTTTCAACATGAAGCAGCAATTATCACTGAACAGATGACAAAACTGGGGTGTTCTAGGCACATTCTCAAAAAATACCAAACCAGCGGATCACATGTTCCATCACCTATGTACCCAAAAACAACAAAATCCGGAATCTTATTCTCAACAAATGGAGGATATTACAGCTGCATGAACCAGATCTTCCCAACCCCTTATTTGCATTCAAGAAAGGGAAACATATAAGGCAAACACTGGTGCATGCAGTAAGACAAGGAGAAACTAACACAATGGACTAAAGGAGCCATTTGAAATTGCAACACCTTACAGGACACTTCCCATGCAAGCATTGTACAACCTTCCAATACACCATGAAAATTCAAGAATTCCAGCCCAACAGTAAACATGGACTTTGAAAAGCCATACAAATTGCAACAGTAGCAATGTAGTAAATGTTATTCTATGTCCATGTGAATCCATCTATGTAGGAAAAAATGGAACACCAAGTACACTTTAGGATCAACAAACATAGATCTAGGATTCGCAATAAGAATGAACAAGCTCCAATAGTCTCCCACTTTTAAGAAAAACAGCATGGAGTGGAAGACCTTTGTTGGTTTGGTATTGAGCAAACTGAACAAGCTAACACACATATCAACATTCAAACTGTGTTAGCAAAAAGCAAGCAATTCTGGATTTCAAACTTGCAATCCTATTTGGATGGACTCAATGAAAGTGAGGACTGGACCGTGGCACTGTAGAAGGAGTTAGCATTGGCACCTACTGGGATAATAGGGAACCAGAATCCCCATACAGCTAGAAGAGCCTGGGGCGGTACAATTACAATTAACATTCAGTACCAAACTCGGTATATAGAAACTGGAGAGCATTAGTAAGCACCACATAATATCAGTGTCAGTACTAAGCGTGCAAGAAAGATACAAGCCCATGTATAGTGGATGTGTATACTTCAAAATAAGATCTCATATTAGGGTAGACCGTTGGAACCTTGAGAACTGTATGGGATCATTAATATAGATAAGACACTAGGGCGAGACACCTACAGAGACCCAGGATTGGCAGATGCATATTTATCAACAGGCGCAGGACAAAGTATATATTTTAATTACATTTAGAATATTGAATTGAATTGTTTAGCATTATCCACCCAGGACTTATAATGAACGGCGTTGTCATGCAAAGTTGACCACTACAAGTCAACACACTCAGGACCAGAGAGGAATTTGTAGTACATAGACAAGCCTCCACTGCTTAGCGTAACCACACGGCTAGCCTTTTCTGTGAACATTGCCCATACTTAAAGGTAAAATTATTATATCCAGTGAGCATGCAATACACGGGTAGTAAATGCAGTCACCACTCAGAGAAGTGCCTACTGATTGTGCATTACATTCTCAAAGAGTATTAATTTTGCCTTTTTCAGTTACACCACCCCGAGAACAGGTACTACAGAGCCTTTCACTTCAGGCAACGTGATAAAGATGCCACAATTGTACTTTTCCATCTCCTAGAACGATAGGCACCATGTGGCAGGTAATAAAAAACTATTATAATGCCCAGGATATGGGAAACCTCAGTTTGTACCATTGTGAAAAATGAAAAATAAAACATAATCAAGGGCGTTTTGCCTCTATAAGATGATTATAAATGTATTATTTTACCCGCATGGTTGATTTGTACCATTTTAGTTGGGAGCCAGCAACATAAGAAAAGGAATTTTTACAGCTCAAGTACATCCCGACGGGCCATGTGCGAGCAACAACGTATAAGCCCCCATGAGGGAGGGTGCAACATTCACGTTACTTTTGATTAAGTATCCATAATAATGCACTGTAGTTTCTAGTAAATATAGTTTCGGAAACAAAAGGAGATGTTGTAACAATTTTAACGGCTCCAGGTGAAGTCCAGTAGCAGCATAAGTGCTGCATATATTACTGAAAATCCAAAGCCAGCAGTGGAGATTCTTAATAGGAGCAGTAACGCAAGCTCTTTCTAAGCATCAGCATCATATCCTCACTGGGGACTTTGCCATCCACTGTCGTAATGCCATCCAATGCAAGGTACATTCACAGTGTAAATATATAGGCAACAACTCATATGAATTTTCTCAGCAGGGACCTGCATACGGTTCTACAAGACTGAGTATGCTTTCCTAATCTAAGGCCGTCTCAGCTGAGCTTAGGAGCCACAAGTTCCACTATGACCCTAGAAGAGTACCAGAGTAAAAAGGTATTGAACACTGGGTTGCAATAGTAAACATACATTTCCACTACTGTTGTGCTTTGAAGCAATTACATGTTAAAGATATTGATTCTAGTTTCTGTTTTTGTATTGCAGTATTAAGGAAATGATACCCTGATTAAGACAGAGTCCTCGTCAAAACTAGCTCACATTCAGATCAAGATATTAGCTATAACTGAACACAGCTACTGACAGCAAAATAGATTTAGCTAGTAGACACCTTATACTTTATAGAGGCACTCAGCACATGATCGAGTTGTAGATTTGTTGAACATTTTCCTTTTTGTTGTGTTGCTTTGGGTGCTGTTAGGTGGTGATGTTTTGATTGTTCGTAATCTGTGATTGCTACAGTCATTAGCTTCTGTAGATAGCATTGACAGCTCAGGAGAGGCTAAAAGGTCTCGTACTAGAGCCTGTTTCTTTTGAGTAACATTAACCACACCACCAAGCATTTTCTCTGGAAGATAGCTCAGGGGCAATGTGCTCGTCTTGGAAGCAAGACAACACGGAGCAACACAGGTTTGATTCCCGGGTCTGCATTTCGAAACCTCTGGGTATTAAGTGCATTATAAATAACCAATCACTAATTATGATAATTGCCCTGTTTTGATATTCCAGAGCTTCATCTGAAACTTAAGCACAAAAGGGTATTTTGTCTTGCTTACTACCTATTTGCCTACCTGAAACTCAGTCCACAATCCCGGTTGTTTGCTTTCAACCTGTTTAATTTCTGCCAAGTACCAAGCTATCATACTTGCAAAGTCTATCAAATCGAGGGAGAAAATGTACTTAAACTCTTCAAGTGATGAGGTGTAAATCCCAGTTTGCAGTTCGGATGGATTTGATGAATAAAAGCATTGTGTCCACCATATGAATGTACTGAAGATCAACTCCGAGTGGTGTTCTTTCTTGAAATTCGTTAGCCTCAAATGCTTGCTTGTAGGCCATAACATTCAACTTTGTCAGAACTCTCACAACATAATTATGGACTGATTTTGTTTTTTGGGAATCATCCACTTGTAATCTTTTAAGTAACTTCTTAAACTCAGGTTTCGTCCTTTCCTTGATTTCACCATGTTCTTTGCAGAATTCATTGATGATGTATTTGAAAACTGCACACCATAGTGACGTGTGTGCTTCAACTGCACTCCTTATGCAAATCTCTGATACAATCTTCGACACAACAATCACATCATAATGTGCAGTTAAGGTGGCCTCAATGCCTGTACCATCCAAGAAAGAACCAATAGATCGAAGCACTGAAATTAATATATGTAGCTCCTCTGGTCTAAGCATCCAGTTCTTTGACAAGTATATTTTAGCCATAGCTAATTTTAAAAAAGGCTTGTAAAGGCCACAATCCAATGTTCCAATTGTTTTTTAATCTGGGGTGGCAACAGATGTTATTTTCTCCATTTCCTTCATGAATGTGAGCTGTGTTTGTGTGCTTGTTGGGCTGGCATCCATGAGTTTTCTTTAGATTATCTCTTATAATGGAATTGTAATCTGATCAAGTCAGAACTGTAGTGAGTGGTTCTGATGCTGTCTCACATTCATCAATCTATGTTTATTCAGTGAGTTTATAATGTGTATCCATCAACTCTTCATCTAAACATTCTTGAAAATCACTCAACGGCAAGACTTCTGCCATCATCCAAAGTATGTCCTCAAGCATGTGGTAATCTAAAACAAAATTTTACCTCTCGGATAATCAGTGATTTGACTGCTTACAGGATTCTGTGGTATGAACCCTTTTGGAATTTTGTAAGAAATAACCTCAGACAGGGACTGAGGAAACTTCTGCAGTGATCAAAGTGATGATGTTCCTGATATTTCAAATGGGCTTAGGACATCTGACTTCTCCTTCTCTTGATAGACCACATAACTGTACCGTGCAAAGTTCCCTTACCAAACAGAGTATCCTTGAGGAAGTCAATGTTGTCAGCAGCACAATAGACAATTCTGCCTCTGACCAGCTTAAATTTACTACCACCAAACTAATGCACAGTACCCTTCTCACTATCTATGCTCACTCTGCGATTGTAAAGCACAGCACAGTGGAAATGATCTATAGTTTTTTTGAAATTCTTTTGGGCAAAGTACCATTTCAGTTTCTACACAAATTAAATTCCAATAACAATAGAATTTGAATATTTAATAACTCTTTTTATAGGTGGTCAGTATATGCTCTTCTAGGATTTAAGCTCAGGAAGTGTACATTGTGATACTGAGGTTTAGCGAAGTCCCACAAGGCTCAAACCTCTCAACAATCCCTTCTAACCTTTTCATTGAGCCTTTTGGAATTCTCCTCAAAGATCCCAAAATAGCTATCCACCAATACGCAAACAATTGAGTAAACAGCATGCAGGACATCATGTGTCTCTGTGATTAAACAGCCATCATTCAGTCCTGGATGTTGGCTGCCTACCTCAAACTAAACCCATCCAAGACTGAATTTGTCCTCATCGGACTGCCCATTAAAAAACTTGTCCAACAGTGGATCAATGATATGTGGCTAGAAGGATTTCATCCACAACTCTCAGACTCAGCAAAATCCGTAGGCTTCACCATTGACAGCAGCCTGTCCTTCCAGAAACACATAGCCAAGAAGGCCCAAATAGCTTGGTCCTACCCTTCAATAAATCATCCCAATGCAGGCCCTTATAGTCTCACACATCAATGGTGGAAATGCTCTCCTGATAGGGCGCCTAGCTGCTCACTTGGCTCCCCTAAAAGCAGTCCACTACGCTGCAGCACGTCTTATTACAGAAGCACAGAAATGTGACTGAATTACCTCCATGCTACGTGAACTACATTGGTTTCCACTCCAAACCAGGATACTGTTTAAGACTACATGTACCATCTACAAAGCAGTCACAAGTAGCACACCAGCGTACCTGGTGGCTAAGCTCCACATATCTGGTGACACACTCTCCTTGTCTAGCAAATCGATCAACCGGTTTGAATCACCACAAGTCTGCAAAGAGGGGACCTGCAAAACAATCCTCATCTTGCCATGCACCCACCTTCTGAACTCGATCCTGATGTTGGCTCGGAATGCCCCCACAAGTCTCCAGTTTCGCAATCACTCAAAACATGGCTCTTTCAATAACATCTGAGTAAAGACTAATTACAATGGATGCATGGATGCACATACTGAGGCACAGACCTCACAGTACTGCGCTACTGCTAAAAGATGGCAGACAAAATGCTGGCTACCCACTGCTGGCTTCACTGCTCGCGAGCTATAGCCCTTGCTTTAAACAATAAAAAAAAAATACAAATAGATGAAATTGGATTGAGCTTGTTAATTGATAATTGATACCTCTTGCCTGCTCTTGGCTGCATTGTGACAGTCACAGCTGCTGAAGTAAATCTTCTTTATTTCAGAGGGGTCTAAAAGGCACACCATCTCTATGAGGATATGGACAATATTTTAGCATGACAGATTACGACTTCTGTCACAAATTGCAGTGTTTGTATGGACTTAATATCCACACTATGCCACTAGGTAAAAGGGAAAATGCAGTTGCATTAATAGATTTAAAAAAAACAACTACACCTCTGTCCCCACCATCCAAAACCAAGTATTGCCAAAGTAATTTGGGCTTTTGAGATGGGTGTGTGTCCTGTCCTTAGCAAGAGGACCCATTCAGGCAGACGTTTGCGAAGACCAGTGCGACAGCTCAACTTTGTCAGATCTGCATGAGCAGGCAGAGAAACAGGCCTAGGAGGAAGCCTTTGGGATGTGCAGGTTAAGGGTTTACTGTAAGAATGGTCTCCTGTACACTGGGCACAATAGTTCCTAGGCAGGGCAGAGCTGACGGATGGTGGTCCAGTAATGCCACAGGAAGTTCCTATTGGACTTGGCTCATGACATTTCTTTAGCAGGAATGACACAGGCAGTTGAGAGGCTATCTGCCCATTTTTATCTACCTCAAATGGTAGTAAAAATAAGATACTTTGTTTGAACTTGCCAGACTTACAAGGATCTGGCAAAGGTGGCAGAGCCACAAAGGCACCGATGATTCCAATACCCATGTTTATGAGGCCTTTCAAGAGTATTGGAATGGACATTGTGTGTCCGTTGGATCCTCAAACCTCCTCACTTAGCCGGTACATTCTGTTAGTGTAGACCATACCACCTAGTGTCCGGAGGAGCATCCAAGGCCTGGTAATGGCGAATGCCCTCATAGGCATACTGTCTCATGTAGTAAAGAAGTCATTTCTGACAGGGTATCCAACTTGATATCTGCGTATATGAAGGTCATGTGGGATGAGTCTGTAATAATTTACAAGTTCGCCACAGCTTTTCACCCACAGACAAAAAGGCAAATGTATGTGTGTGGGCAATGTGTGCATAAATGTTCAGAAAGTGTGTGTGTGTGTGTGTGTGTGGAGGCAGTGGGTGGCTGCAAGCAATGCATGTGTGTATTTCAGTGTGAGTGGAGGTCAGTGCTGTTTGGTACCACCACCTCACATGTTTGTGCTTACAGTGTAAACCTGCTGACTTACAGAAATAGAGGTCTCTCCTGTCAGTCAGGGTCTTCACATTGGGGTGAGGAGGGGCGCGCTGTCTGGCCCTAAGCGGCAGCACAGGCTGAGGGTGCAAGCTAGTAAGGAAAGTGTATATTTTTATCTGTATGTATGTGTGCTGTAAGGAAGGCATGGTATCAACAGTAAGACAGATGCAAGTGACCACAGTTCAAGGGTGTTTATTGAACTTTCACAAGGGTGTGATAAACGCCTATATAAGCCTAGATCTACAGATGGGAGCTAGCTACGACCATCAAATAATAATAATGCAGTCCTAGTGGAGTCTTGTCAAAATAAAAGGGCCTATACTAAAAATCCTATTGCCAATCCTTATCGCTAATTACAAATAGTGTGGGGGGAATGCTCATGAAAAAGAAAGAAGTGTTCACAAAATGATACGTCAGGATGTTCGGCCCATTGGCCTCTCTTCCCGACGTTTTCAGCATGGGGCAAGGTGGTTCACTCGAGCAAAGAACACAATCTGGCTTCTACGGCACGAGGATACAGTTCCGTTAACAGCATCACAACCTTATGTATCCAAGTCTCTTTACTTCTTAAAAAGTCTCTTGATTAAGAGGGCCTGATGTACAAAAAAAAGATACAAAGTTCTTATCTTCTTACATGTATTAAATTCGGATGATTCAGCCTGGATCCCCCTCAGCCGGGCTCAGATCCCTTTTATATCATAATTGTTACAATGGATCCCCCTCTTCAGGATTCAGACCCCCTTTTTACCATGTTCAGAGAATATTCTTCTTAGGGAGACTCACGGTTCACCCTGTATCTCCCTCTGCCGGGCTCAGAACCTTCCTTGTATCTAATTAGTCTCCCATAGCCAGGCTCGGACTTTCGAATGTGCACAGGGTTTACCTTGACCCATTGCAGTTCCACTTCCATTTCCTTTTCAACACAAGACAAAGCATCAGTTGGATACCTAACAGAGACTTCCGAATGAGCACCAATGTGGCGCTGGACCACTGGTCTACGGTATCTTTCTTGGCCTCCCAAAATTCAGTCACTCCTTTGGTTTCCAATTATATTTCTGTCGCTCATCACATGCATTTCACACACTGTCCTCGCTGGATTTCATCATACAATGTTGCCATTTGCAACCTCGGTTCAAACACAAGCTGGTTTGGTATCAGTCTCTACGACTCACCGGCTGTGCTGTGTTTACTGGTGCTGCATTGTTGTAGGAACCAAGGACAGTACCATTGCGGCAAAGGCACCTCACTGCCTTGGTTAAAGACATGGGAGCACCCTGGGTAACTCCGACACACAATGCAAGTTTGTTCAGCTTTATTTCCCGGTCTTAGGTTTCTTACTTTCCAAAGTTCATGAAAGTAACTGTCTGAAAAGGTCAAGGGCACTTCGCTCCTTGCAACCCCCTCTGGTCTAACCGTCTTTCTCCTTGTATGAAATTGCCATCTTGAAACTGCTGTTTCCTCCTGTGATTCGCCTTTCTCAGAGTGTGCTTTCGTGCTCTGCCTTTTATGCACGTGGGGAAGTGTGATGAAAGTCAGGTGTGTGTAGTGATCAGTAATCGCCTGACCTTACCTGACCATTGTATTGGGACATGTCAGGTATACAGCTCTGGTGTTAGTCCGTTGTCATCCAGGTGATCCTCCCGCACTGGTCCGCCCCCAGGAACTGGATCCAAATGCGATTGCTCTTTCCTGGCAAGCTGGATGACAGATCCCTGGGGACTAGTGGGTGAGACACCTTCGGGTTTATCACAGTGAATCTATGTTGGTATGTTTGCTTTTATGTATGTTTGCATCCAGGGGATTATTTGAATGATGTAGGTATGTGTGGGTGAAAGAGTTTTGTGTGAGAGCGTCTGTGCATGTGTGTAGAGGAAGGACCATGGCATTTAGGGGTAGGGTTGCTCTGGGCATGGTATTTCTTTTGCTTTACCCTTGATGCACAGTAACGTAAGTGTACTTTACTGTGCATCAAGGGTAAAACATACACAATAAGCGCTATTATGTGGCAAGCCTGGCCCACATTAGTGACTCCAGTCTTCTTGTAGTTTTATAATTTGGTATGGCATGTTTTACTTGGCAACACGATTAAATCAAACATGATAAAAGGAGGGTAAGAACAACAGTCCTCACCCTCCTACTAAGAAATGGCCCCATATCTGTGAGGGTAAAGTCAAGGCATATGCATCTTCGTATTAAGCGGCGAGACTGGCCTAGATTAGTAGTGCCAGTCTGTATATAATTTCTTAATGAGTCATGGCATTTCTACTTGGCATCAAGTGCAAATCAAACATGAGAAGTGTTATTACATGGCTATACTGGCTTTCATTAGTGGTGGCAGTCTGCATTCATTTCCTTAATGGACATGGTTATTTTGTACTTGGCATAAAGGATAAAGAAAACATGACACTTTTTATAATGTGGCTAGAATAGCTTACATTAGTAGTGCCAGTCTGCATATACTTTCTTAAAGGGGCATGACATTTTTTACTTGGAAGCAAGGGTAAAGAAAACATGATACGTGGAAATTACATGGCTAGACTGGTGTACATTTTTAAGGCCTTTCTGCATTTACTTTCTTAATGGGGAATGTCATTTTATTATTGGTATTAAGGGTAAAGCAAACATGATAGGTGTTGTTACGTGGCTAGAATGTCCTACATTAGTAGTGCCAGTCCGCCTTTACTTGTGTAATGGGCATGGCATGTTTTAATTTGCATCAACGGTAAAGCAAAAATGAAAATGTAATCATGTGGCTAGATTGGCCTTCTAAGTAGTACCAGTCTGTATATACTTTCTTAATGGGGTATGGCACATTTTACTTGCCATCAAGTGTAAAGCAAACATGAGAAGTGTTATTATGTGGCTAGGTTGGACTACATTAGCAGTGCTAGTCTGTGTCACCTGTTCTAATGTTAATGTCATTCTTTACTTGGCATCAAAGGTAATGCAAGCATGATACATGTTTTTACATGGCTAGACTGGCTTACAATAGTAATGCCAATCTGCACATACTTTCTTAAATGGGCATACTTGGCATCAGGGGTAAAGCAAACACAAAATGTGTTATTGCAAGGCTTTACCAGCTTACATTAGTAGTGACATTCTGCATTTGCTTTCTTAAAGGTGCAAAGCATGTTTTACGTGGCATCAAGGGTAAAGCAAACGTGATGAGTTCTATTACATGGCTCGACTGACCTACATTAGTAGTGCTAGTCAGCATATACCTTCCTACTGTTGCACTGGATTTCTTACTGGGGATCAAGGGTAAAATGAACATGATTAGTGTTGTTACATGGCTAGATTGGCCTACATTAGTGGTGCCAGTCTGCATATACTTTCTTAATATGACATGGCATTTCTTACTGGGCAACACAGGTAAAACAAACATGAGTTTTATTACATGGCTAGACTGGCCTAAAATATTGACCCTGGTTTGGCCATATATTCCTAGAGTGTCATTTTTTTTGTACTTGGCATCAAGGGTAAATGCAAACATAAGTGTGATTATGTGGTACACGGGCCTACATTGGTAGAATAGGATATACTTTCTTTCTGTTGAACAACATTTTTTACGGACTGGAAGTTCTTATATGGAAATACTTGCATATTGTGGGGCAGCCTGTTGTGGAGATGTATGGACATAGCCTGGATGAACATGTTTTTATACTGCATATGCCGTGGGCAAAGGCATCACAAAATGTGTTGGAAAATACTTCTGTGTACTGTTGGTGACCTGCCTCTATTGTTTTTTTTCTCCATGTGCTACCATACAAAACAGATTGCAAACTGTGTGCTTTTCCACAGAAAGTGATGGAAATTGCACCATTGTATTCAATTTATTTTAAAAATGTTCTCGGGGAGACCTCTTTCCAAAACCCAATGGATTGGTATGGCCACCATCGCAGTGCTCGGTCACTCCTGAATAATCAGCACCAATCTTTATGGCACTCCAGATCGAGAATTCGTCTCCTACCTCTGGTTATTGATGGGGAGACAAATAACCAAACGGCATCTGCAGTCTGTTTGTCCCTCCTCACATGCCATCTCTCGTATATCTCCTATTCCCATGTCAATAGTTTCAGCTGCATAGCTGACTAGTGCTACCTAACAGCCACAACCTAAAAATAACATGTCAAATTAAGGAAATTGCACCACGCAGACCTCCATTTAAAAACGGAATTTGATGAAACTTCTCCACTACTGTAATCAGCTCGGCTCCTTGTAGCGGTGCCTTTACATATCATGAAGCCACAGTGTAAATTTGGATGATATCAGAGGACTAATTTCACCAAAATGCCAGGGGTAGCGGAAGTGACATCACATGCCCCTTGACCTTTGATGACATCCTTTGATGACATCACAGGAATTGATGTAATATGACCCCACCCCAAAGTGATAACGTGTGAAGCGATGGAACACGACCTATCGCCCCTTGACAAAACAGGAAGTGGCATCACATAGCATTGTTCCTAAACAGACTACGAAAAATATGGTTACGATATCACAATAATGTAATATACATTTCATACAAGAATGGATCGCTGCATGTATCGTTAAGATCAGTGTGCATAGGCCCATATTACCAAATTACTGTGCATGCAAGCAGACGTCCATGGCCAAATAATAATGATGTGCTATTATATAGCACTTACGCTTAAGCGCTTTATATAGAACAAAGGTTCATACAATATCACCACACATGTGTTGGTACTCATTTATAGACCTTAGAAGGATGAAAGGATGAAAGGTTGAGGTGCTTAAGAACAGACTAAATCAGTGACTCACCCCTGAATTGTGCTTGAAATAAACCTTTAGTGAGTCTAGCAATTATTTTATAGAATTCTAGAAAGACAATTTATTTGGTATTCCCATTCTTTCTTATTTAGGGTCACTGCTGAAAGTGTTAGAATTGTGAAACCCCTGTTCTTTAAAAAAAAATGTTTTTAAGAGGCCTGAACAAGAAAGCCAGCCACTCCAGAACCAAAGAGCCACATGGCACTGGCAAGATCACAGGACCATGCATTAGAAATAATAATAATAATAATAATAATAATAATAATAATATTTGTTTTTTTATTCTTTTTATTTTAGGGGTAGCAAGGGAGACCTCAGGGGCCGCAGTTGCAACCCCTAAATGTCATCCCTGGATGATATAGCAGTAATAGGACCCTCGCTATGTGCTCAATTGTAGCTAAGAATTCTAACGAAATTTGAAACCGAGTTGAGATAGTCTGAATAAGGGCTGTGCAGCAGTTGTTGCTAGATGCAAACTAAAGTCCTAGCTGGGCAATGGTGAAATAAAAGAAGGAGTCAGGTTTCAGGAACAGGTACACAATGAAAAAGCGGTCATTCTGGAAAATGGGAAAACAACTGGATCAATAATGAAAAGAAACATTGATTTCAATCAATGAAATTAATGCAAATGTGTCAAAATGTCATGTCTCGCTCCCACTGCATGCCAAGCAGTAAACCTAGAATCAACTTCTTGAGTGATCTCGATGATGCACTGCAGTCACCCTTTTGCGCCAGGCCAGGATCTGTATCATAGGATGCCATACATCAGTATTTCCCTACATGCATCACTGACATGATTTGATTGATGCTTCCTGTTCCAGACCCGTGCACGCACTTACTTGTGTGCTGGGATCATGTCCGGTTAGACATTGCAGGCATTCAATCCATGTAACTCAATGAAAAAAATCTGTAGCCAAGCCCCATTCCTAACTAGTGACTGGTCCTCCAGACAGCAGTACTCACACATCAAAATGGCTGCAGAGAATATCAGACTTTGATGAAATCTAGTTATTTAAGGATCGCAAGGTAGTTCTATAATGATCCACAGACTTCTTTTTTACACCTAATTGACGAATATGGGACATTTTCTTAACCACTTCCCTCTTTTACCTTTCATGAGGGATTTCAACCAATACCCTCCCATTCCCTCCAAACTTTATCCTTTCAGCCAACGCCCATCACTCATATATAATTTGGAGATTGAGGGGGAGAGGGGGTTCATGCTACAATAATTTAATTTTGGTCACATTCCGAAACAGAGTTTTGCTCCCACTCATTAGGTTGTTCTCGGTTGTACTGGGATAACCCATGAAAGACAGATTACTGGTAAATAGACTCCCTTTAGCGGTTGCTGCTCATCTGAAAGACTCCGTTTCCCCTCCTGGTTGCGAGTCGCTTCCATTACTTATTTGTCGTCTTGGTCTGGATGCAGGTTTTGCTGCATCCAATGGGCAGGGTCTGTATATGCTTAATCTACTATAGTTTTAATTTGGCGATTACTCTTGGTTATGCATTGATTTTGATCCATGTCTCTCTCTTGCTCTCTGGTTCACTCTCTCTCTCGCTCACTGTTGCTCTCTTTTCTGCAGTAACTAGGCAGTCTTCTGGTATTTCTATCCCTTCCCCATCCTTCCCTGGTTATTTGCTAATCAACACTGATGCATATCGTGGGGATCATTGGGCACAATGGAACCTTCAGATTAGGGTATGAAGCCACTCCTCTCCAGCATCTAGGAGGTAGATACCATCAGCAAAGTCCTATGGACTCCATGGAATGGAGAATACCATGCACTTACATCCACTTGTAATCTACCAGTAATTCCGGTAGAACAAGTGGGGGTAACGGTATTACCATTTGGTGGTATTCCACCGGATTTACAGGCGGGATACCACCAAATTTATAATGAGGGTCAAAGTCTTTATACTTATTAGGGAGTCGTCTCATCTTATTTGACAACCTCCGCTCTCCACGGTCTTCTCACATTTCACCCCTCCTTTGACTTCACTGGATTCTCTGCTAGAATCCATTGATTACCACACTGAGCAAACATGTTTTAAATAAATCTGTGCAACATGAAAACTAAAATACAACTGCACTTCTACAAAGATAAAAATGAATAATCATAAAGTTGAATATTTTAGAGATCTAAACTGAAGACGCAATTTAAAAGCCATAACTCGGTTGAATTTGGGTTAAACATATTTTTTTAGGGAGTACAAATGAATTTCCATTGTCACATAAAGTATTTATTAGGGGGGCAAAATATGTTTGGTGAATCAAATATATTTTCACACTAAAAATACAACTTTTTATAATACACACTACTTTGCACCTAGTACTTTAGGCAAATTAAAAGATGTGTTTTGAAAAGCGTCCCTCCTGTTCAGGTATGAATATTACAATTAGTGCCCATTGCTGTTGGCGCTGCTCGGCTTGTACCATACACAGACATATATCAATGGAACTGGTTGGGGGAGGTAGAAGGGGAATGGCTCCTATGTGCCTGTTGTTTACTATTTGTTGTTGGAAGTATTGTACTCCTTATTTTCTGTTGGGACTATTTTAATGTTTTTAGGGAGTACAACTGGCTGGTGTGCAGTTTATGAGGGTGGGGCTCAACCAATCGGCTCATTTACACTAAACACAAGCAGCCCATTTCTGAACCTTATTTAGGCAAATAATACAGGCCTGGAACCACCTGATAGTAAGTTACAATAATCAAGCATAGCCACAATAACATCCCAGGCAGCGTCCCTGCTACATTCTTCAGCTCCAGATATCCGAGACCATAACACTAAATTCAAATGTCAAAGGAGACATGTCAATCATGTCTCTTTGATTACACAATTTCAGTACACATTTCTAACTACAATCCTCCCTGTTTAGTTAATTAATTCATGTATGTATTTGACATTTGTATGGTGGTATGATTCATAATAGGCTAATTTGTGCGCCAATGTGTGTTTTCAACGAAGTTGTGCAGTAGAGAAAGTGAGAGCTGCATCCCTATTGCTGTGGCCATCTACGTCAAATGTGCACAACAGCGTGCAGTGATGCACAAAGGAGCACATACAATCTTCCATCTGAAGCAACTCTGTGCCTGTGGTCAAATGAACACCTTTCACTAGTACAGCTGAACATTAACGTTTCTGCCAAATTACTGCTGTGTGTAGGGGAATGCACAGTTAGTAAGAATCCCTCACAGATCAATGTGTGGTTATGTGAAAAATGTACAATAAATCGGAGCTGCACCATTCATTACATTTCTGTAACCTGGAAAAAAAATGGAAATAATTAGAAGACGCAGAACTTCGTAATTCTTTCTGAAATGTCAGTGATGATTGGTCGTGTCCATGTATGCAATTGCATGAGCGGGTTTATGCGTGTGTTCATTGACACACATGCATAGGAATGTATGTGTGAGTTTGTATGTGTGTTTACATGCATTTGCGTGTGTGTGTGTACACGTATACATGTATGTATGTGTGTGCGGGTGTATGCATGTGTGCGCTCATGTGTGTAAGCCAGCACTAATACCTTTGAACATACCAGGAAGCTAAATCTATGAGTAGCCTTTTCATATGTCAATAAGGCTGGAAGCGGGTGATAAGAGCAGTAGCATGCGTGCAAGCACATCAATGAAATGCTCTAGAGACACAGGCCTCATTTGTGTGACCAGAAAGTCACTGAGAAACAGGCAATGCAAGTATACAGGAACACACATGTTACGAGTATGATTGTACCACCAAGATAATGCTGTAAAATATTCACCAGCAACTGCAATTACTGATAATCAGAATTACTTTTTGCCAAATAAAAACAAAGAAAATCATTAGATTTTAAATGTGTTCTTATTTACATATGCGATAAAGTACCGCCTACCGTATGTTAGAATATCCTTTTTATATACGGTAGGGGGCCATGTATTTCCTATAATGCATGGCCCCACAGGGTCATTCGCTTTAATACCTCGTTTCTTGCATGACATCATCTAAGAGAGCTTCCATTTGCCAATCCAGATAAACAATACAGAATCTGTTTGGATTTTGAAAAGCAATAGTGCAGCTCATGTGTTGCAGAAAAATAGTTCAAGCAGTTTAATAAAATGTATTAAAAAAAGCATTTTGTGCTATAAAATAAGTAATATCATGCAGATTCTTGCTGCTCACATGTATGAACTCCAGCAGTGCAAACATTAAACATTTCACCATAAACAATTCCTTGACAGTTTCTTATCAATTCATGGATGTAAAGTGATACAGAAAACTATTCTGCAAGGAAGGAATTTAAAAAGTTTTTAACGGCTTTAATTAAGTGCTGCATTTAAAGCCGGAATTGCCTCTGGTGCCTCCAGCAGGAGACATTGTAACATCACAACTGAAGCGTAATAACTGATTACAGAGTAGTTGTGATGTAATTGTCTTATTACGGGTCAGTTTATACAGATATTGTTAAATCTGAAAATCCGATTTAAGAAATGACTAGAAAATGTGCTCTTATGTTTCACTTACTGACCAGGGAAGACTGGTCTTGCCATGTCGTTAAAGAAAAATGTTCACTCCCAACCTAAATTACATAGTCACGGTCAGAGTATGGCTTTTGTGGTTTTTGTACAACTCTCCTCATATCAGATGTAAGGTAGCAAGAACACTTGCACATGACTTACAGGAGATCTGGATATTTTTCAACTACATCACAAAAGAGAAGGACGTAAATCTGTTCTTTGATTTCTGCTCTCTATGTATGGTTTACGGTTTATGAAGATTATGGCAATATAGTAATTAAGCCGGAAAAATGTAATGGGACAGTAAGGTAAAACGGGCTTCAACATAACTTTAAAAAAACTCAAGAAAATACAAAAATATTTACATTCTAAGGTGAAATGTTCTACATGTAGCCAACATTAAGGATCACTTTACTACATTTTATTCTTTTTTCCAAGCATTGAACCCAATAAGATCAGCTGGATCTTTAAACTACAAAGCTGTCAACCTTCCTTTTTGTAACTGCCAAATATATTTAATGTCCACTGGTAAGGATAAATTTACTATTAATTCACATTTGAGATTATCAACTGTGGGAAGTGTTGAGTTATGTTAGGAGGCAGCGTGTTTCTGGGGCTCATTTGGGATCCAACTCCCCTCTTTTCTCACCCGCTGCCTTTCCCTGCAGGCCTTCCACCTCTCCACAAAGCCCTCTCCTTTTCATCCCTTTGTATTGATGTTTGGTTTGAGTTTTGAGAGGTTTGAGTTTTGGTTTATCCTCTTAAAGCCACTGTGTCATAGGCCTACAACTCTTCCCAATCCCTATCTCTTTGTTCCAAGGTCTGGATGGGAAATGTGACTTGGGAAAAATGTCCCCTCCACCCAACGGGGACTATTCTGTCTCTTTACCCTGCCAAGCACCTTCACCTTAGAGAACAGTGAAATAATGATCTATGTTTGTAGATGCTTGAGGAATGTACCAAGGCCTTTTCAACAAATAAAAGAAGGAAGATTTAGAAGATTTTTCTGAGTATCATAGCAATATAAAGTGGGTTACCGCAACGTAGGTAGTGCTACAGGTGGGTTTGAACATTTCTCTAAGAGCACTGCTGGTAGGAGCAAGGCCAAAAGGAAGATCTGGGCTCCCAAGCAGGCTTTCATCTTAGCCATCAAACAGCATTTCTTATTTTAGAGGCTGTGGAAGAACTGCATACAGCAACAAACATTGACGATGACGTATGCCTCATCGTGCTTGATCTTTCCATGCTCTTCTACATCATTGAGTCCCCTTCTTCTTGGTCAGCTTCATGCCTTGGTCATTGTGAATGTGGCTCTGACTTCGGCCTCTCTTTCCTTTTTGAATGCTTTCAATCTGTTTCTTTCACACCGTTCACATCATCTTCTCATTGACTCAATTGTGGTGCTTGCCAACGCTCAACTCTTTCCCCAATTCTCTTTAGTCTCCAAGTCCAGCCCCTGGCTCATCTGTTTGTTTTTCTTGTTCAGATTTGGTTTCTATACCCAGGGAAAAACTACTCAGCGCCTCATGTAAGTACATGTAAACCTTTTTGGGACAGTATCGCTCTGATTTTCTCTATGACTATGACTGGCACCTCGTCTTTAGCGGCCAACGCTATGTTTGGGGTTCAGTTCTGCACTGGCCCTCATTACAACCCAGGCGTTAAGGGGTTAACAGCGCCATAAAAGGTGTCGGCGCCGTTAAACCCTTAATGCCTGATTACGAGGTCCCTTTGCGGTTGGCACTTTAACGCCTGCTTTTAGCAGGCGTTAAAAAACCAACCCGCAAGGGGACCTAGGAGCTAATTACGGCACCGTAATTTACAGTGCCATAATTAGCGCCTTCCCCAGTCCCATTGAGCCCAATGGGGCAAAAATGGGAATGGGGAAGGGCCATGGCGGCATGGGGAATTACTGCCCCGCCAACCTTGGAATGGGGCAGTATTTCCCCATTCCACCATGGCGGACTCGTTACAACACCGGCACCAACCATTGTGCTAATAGCGCCATAGTTCAGCGCCGGGGTTGTAATGAGGGCAGGCTCATCCCTGATAAAATTGCTTTTATCAAGAAGTTAGGATTTCATTTTGATGATAACCTTTTGTTGCTTCCCATTATTAACCAGGTTCCCTTAACATTGCATTATTTTCTGCATATTCGACAGCAGATCTTCTCCTTTGTTACCCTCACAGACTGCATTTCTGCATTCCCCAGCTCATATCCAATCACCCACATTAACTCAAATTCTTGATATCTCTGTATATTGGCTTCCAGAAGCTTGCTTGGTGAGCACCGATACTCGCAAACCCTCTGCCACTCTGTCTTTGGACCCCACCTACATAACACGCTTTTCATCATACATGTAAATCCCTTTACTGTTGCTTGAGAGGATGGGTAGGGGTTGCTGTTGTGGTAGTTGGTGGTTTGCACCGTAAGTTTCATATTTCAGGTTGCCACCTCCAATGAGCCACTATGGGGCATATATGTGCCCAGCACACATATTTAGACATAGACGTAAGATCATCTTGTAATTGTTCTGGTTCAAAGGACTTTTCGAAGAATACCCCACGTATCCATGCAGATCGGTACAGTCCTGGAAGAAACATCAACCAGGTCCTCAAAGTTAGGGAAACCAGATGTATTAGAGAGGAGAAATCCCCCCCATGTGGATGTCTCCAGAGGATATTAAGTAGGACTGCATTAAAAGGTCTGGGGTCAGATTTTTCAGGTATTGTAAGGCACATTGTGTATAGGCGCTTTGAGACACATTGTGTATAGGCGCTATATAAATAAACTATCATATCATATCATGCTTTTGGAGAGTAAATCCTGCAGTTTGACCATTTACCTAGCACTTTGTATAGGTTATCGGTAACAGTTGGATGCCTGGCGGGTCAGATTGTTTGACAGCTTAACACAAAAGAGGTAATACATCCTAGATCTGACAAAGGGATCTTCTCACATATATATATATATATATATATGTATATATAGTCTGTGTTAAATTGATACACTATACCACATTTAAAAAAAAAATGTTTCGTCTAGCCGTATTTCAGAATGCATTTAGATACGTTGTTGACATTTCTATTGTATTCTTAGTATTTTTTATGCTTTATTAGAAGCCAGGTTAGTGGATTCTTTTTTCCTCTAGTAATATAACTAACATAATAATTTGTATTTGTATTGCATTGGTCTGTATTGCAGGAGGTGGACAGTCATAATGTCGAAAAAAAAATGTCGACAGACAAAAATGTCGACAAAAAAATGTCGACAGACAAAAATGTCGACAAAAAAATGTCGAACAAAAAAATGTCGACTTTCTCTTTTTTTAATTATATATTTATTTTAGGGGTTTGGGAGCTAAAAAAAAGGGAAAAATTAAAAAAAAAATGGGGGTTGGGGGGGGGAACCCCCCATATAAAAAAAAAAAATGCATTGAAAAAAAAAGTCGACATTTCATTTTTCGACATTTTATTTTCGACATTTTGACTGTCGACATTTTGACTGTCGACATTATGACTATAAACCATTGCAGGACATTACGGGATAGGGAGGTTTCATCGTGGGAAAATCCATCGAATTCGCTTTTAACACATTTCTTTGATCGAATTTTGCCCCAAATATATGTGGGGGGTGGGTTTAGGGTAGTAACTAATGTGTGGATGTTATGGGAGTGGCGCTGCGGGGTCTCTCCCTCATGTGTGGCAAAATCTGCCAAAAGAAAAATACAAATTCAATTAAAACAGATTCGATGGATTGTTTTCGACCAAATCACAGAGAACTGGACATTAGTACCCTTTCATTGTACTTCACTGAATTAATCTTTTCTGAAGGCATGTTTAGCCTGCAACCAGCATTCAGATCATTTGAAACTTTTAAAAGCACATTGTTCATGTGTGGATGTGACTATCACAGCTTGAAAAGAAACTGGTTCAGACATAATCAGAATGCTAAAGCATGAAAGAATAAAATGCATTGGCAAAGCATGGTGGTTGACATAGTGAGCAATGCTTGTTGGGGTGAGATGTGATTCCTAGGTTGAGCTATGGTTTCCGGGGGTAAGTTGTTATTACCGGGGTAAGCTAAGGAGAGTGGGTTTGGGGTTGCTGGTTGATCTAGAGATGGTGGGTGGGTTTGCTGTGGTGAGCTAGGGTGGTCGGTGGGCATTGAGTATTTATGGGGAGGTAGGGGAGGGTGGGTGCTAGTTGCCTGGGAAAGTTAGGGAGGCCGGTGATAGATGTTTGAGAGGGTAGGATGCTGGAGTAAGCTAGGGAGTCTAGGTTCTGGGGGAACCTGAGAGAATGGGTGGGGGGCTTCTGCAGCAAGCTAAAGTGGATGGGACTGCTGTGGGGTGCTGTAGGAAGGGTTGGGGCTGCTAAAGGGAAATGGGGAGAGTGAGTTGGGACTACTGTGGAGAACTAGGGAGGGTGGCTATGGGTTGCTGTGATGTTGGAGGGGTGAGCTAGGGAAGGTGGGTGGGGTTTGCTGGCAGGTGCCTTATCAGGTGGGGGAGTGTTGCTAGGGTGTGCTATCAAGGGTGGTTGCTGTTGTCAGGGTGAGCTAGGCAGTGCAGTGGGCTTTGATAGGGTGGGCTAGGGCGGGTGAATGGTGCTTTCTAGGTTGAGCTAGGGAGGGTGGGTGTAGGTTGCTAGGGGGACAGAGTGGGTGCATGGGTGTTGCAAGGCGGAGCTATGGAGGATGGGTGGCATTTGCTAGGGAATAATAGCGAGGGTGGTTTGCTGTTAGGGTGAGATAGTGTAGGTGTGGCTTACTAGGGTGAGCTTGGGCTGGTGGGTAGCTGTTAGCCAGAGTTAGAGAGGGTGGGCGGATGTTTCTGGGCTGAGATAGGGAGGGTGGATTGGGTATTGCTTGGCTGAGATAGGGAGGGCGAGTGAGAGGTTGAAGATATCAGCTATGGAAGGTGGGTGGGGTTTGCTGGTGTGAACTAGCAGGGTTTGGGGATTGCTAGTGTGACCTACGGAGGGACATTGGGGTTGCTGTTTTGAGCTTGTGAGGGTCCACTGTGTTGGTTGTTGTAGCAAGGAAGGGCAGATGGGGTTGACAGTGGAGCAATGAAAGGTGGGTGAGGTTTCAAGGGTAGGTGGGTGTTGCTTGGGTTGAGCTAGGGAGGGTGTGTTATGGTTGAGTGGCAGAGTATTGTTGGTGGGTCAGGGTTTCTGGGGTCAGCTAAGAAGGACAGATGGGAGTTGCTTTGGCAGCTTGTTTCTTGGGTGAGCTTGTGAGAGTGAGAGCAGGTTGTTGGGCTGGTCTGTGGAGGGTTAGTGCTGATTTCCAAGAGGGAGCTAGGGTGGGCAGGGGGTAAAAGCATGAGCTGGGAAGGGCTGCTTGTGGTTGCTCTGGTGTGCTAGGAAGTGTAAGTGGGTGGTGCTGAAGTGATCTGAAAGGGTTGATGGGAGATGCTGGGGTGAGCCAAAGAAAATGGGTGGGGTTGCTGGGATGAATTAGGGAGTGTGGGGATTGGTTGCCCGGGTGTGAGCTATAGTGGGTGGTTTGGGGTGGCTGCAGTGATCTACAGAGTGATGATAGGGACTACTGTGTTGAGCAAGTAAGGGTGGGGGTAAGATAGGTATTGTGGATAGGGGATGTTGGGGTGATCTAGGAATGGTGGGCGGGAGTTTCTGGGGTGAGCTAGAAAGAATGGGTGAGGGTTGCACAGGTAATCTTGGGGTGTAAAAGGGTTGCTGGGGTAAGTGTGGGTGTGTGTCAGTTGCTAGGGTGAGAGGAGATTGCTAGGTGAGCTAGGGTGGGTGGGTGCAGGTTTCAGATGAGAGAGCTGCTTACTGGGGTAAGCTAGGGTGGGGTGAGTTTTTTTTTTTTTTTTTAAAGGTCTTCCAAAATCACATGAGTATTTTGTTGGCTCTAGGGTGGCAGCTACTGTGGTGAAATATGTTGCTGGCATGAGCTTTGATGGGTGTGTGACTGTTGTTGTGGTGATCGGGGGTGGGTGGATGGGGGTGCTGCAGTGAACTAGGGGGTGAATAGAGGGTTGCTGGGGGTTGATAAGGTGTTTGGTTTGGTGTGGCTGCTGGGATGAGATAGAGTGCCTGGATGGTGCTGTTGTGGTGAGCTTGGGGGGGTAGGTACAGCTGCTCTGGTGAGTTAGGCGGGGTAGCTGTTGCTGCTGTATTGAGCTAGGGAAGGTGGGTGGTGCTACTGGGGTGAGTTCAAGAGGATGGGTGCAGCTGTGTACTACAGAGAGTGTGGGTCTGCTGCAACGAGATTCCAAGGGTGGATGCAGGTTGCTGCAGTTAGCCTGGGAAGCTTGATGGGGGTTGCTGCAGTGAGCAAGGGATGGTTGATGTGGGTTGCTGTGGTGAACTAGGGTAGGTGGGATGACAGTTGGGGTGACCTAGGGTCAGTGGGTGGGGTGGATGCTGGAATGAGCTAAAGTGGTTGGTAAGGGGATTGATAGGGTGGGCTATTTGTTTGCTGAGGTGAGCTAAAGTGACTGGGTTGGTGGGCTGCTAGGAGGAGCTTGGGAGCCTGGGTGGTGCTGCTATGCTGAGCTAGGGAGAGTAGGTGCGGCTGATGGGGTGAGCTAGAGTGGGTGGATGGTGCTGCTCTTCTGTACTAGAGAAAGTGTGGCTCTGCTCTGGTGAGCCTCAGGGGGAAGATGCAGGTTGCTGCAGTTAGCCTGGGAGGATAGATTAGGCTTGTTGCAGTGAGCTGGGAAGGGTTTATGGGAGTCACGATGGTGAACTGGAGTGGGTGGGTTAACAGTTGATGGGGTGAGATCCGGAGGTTGGGTCGATTGCTGTGGTAAGCTAGGATGGGTAGTTGGATTGGTTGCTCTGGTGAGCCAGGCTGGGGATTGGTGTAGTGTACTATTTTGGGTGAATATTGGTTGCTGGTGTGAGCTGGGGGGGTTTGCTGGGGTACACAAGGGAGGAGGGCTGCTGGGATATGCTTGGGAGAGTGAGTGGTCTGATGGTGTGAGCTATGGGGGGTGGGTTGGGCTGCTTGGCAAAACTTGATATTAGGGTGAGCCAGGGGTGGTTTAGACTACTGGTATGAGCTAGGGAGCCTGTGTGGGATTGCTGCAGTAGGCAAAGGAGGGTGTGTGATGCTGGTGTGGTTAGCTACTGCTGCAATGAGTTAGGGAGGGTGAACAGAGCTGCTGGGGGGAGTTAGAGAGGGTGGAACGTGCTGAATCCATGTACTTTGAAGGTTTGGGTCTTATGTGGTTAGCCTCAGTGGGTGGACAGGGTTTTCCACAGTGAGTCTGGAAGGGTGATTGGGGTTTCTAATTAGAGAAGATTCCAGAAGTAACCAGAGTGTAACAGGGGGAATGGAGATTTTGGGGGTTTCATTACCTTTGTCTCCATCTGAGCATTTTGGTGGAGATCCTCAAAAATTTCAAACTTTTTTAACACAATGTGAACTCTATTTTCTCTGTAGACCTGGGAGTTTCCCTACTGAGGAAGCAGGAGTAGCCTTTGTGCTGTCGTATCTTACAGGAGAGGCAGCAGCATGGTCTGTTTTGTTAGTTAGCCAGAGAAACCCTATTTTTAAAAGATTTGCTCAGTTTCATGATGAGTTCAAAAAGATGTTTGGAAGAAGACAACTTTCCATGGAAGTAGAAGGATCGCTGTTAGAGTTAAGACAAGGGAATAGAGATTTGACTTTTTATATCACTCATTTCAAACCCTTGGTGTTGAAAAGTAGATGGCCTGAAAAAAAGAGAGCAACACTTTTTTATCGAGTCCTAAGGTATGATTTAAAGGATGCACTGGCCACTATAGTTGACAGACCTAATTCTTGCGAGGCTCTAATTGATTTAGTCATGCAGATTGATTTTAGATTAAGTGAAAGAAGGAGTGAGAAAAGGAAGGGTGTAGGTGATGTAAAGATAATTCAACGGGTGGAAAAAGTTAAGGAATTGACTTCTATGGAGGAAAGAGATAAGGCAGGAATTTCAGGAGTAAGTAAGAGGGGTCTGTTGACTAAAGAAGAAAAGGAAATGAGGCAAAATAACTTATGTTTATATTGTGGAAGGAGTGGGCATTTTTTGAGTAATTGTCCTTACACTCCCAAGAAATCTAGGCCATCTGGTATAAGTTCTCAAGTAGCTGCCAATACTGTTCAGGCTGCCGTACCTCACATCACTATCAACATATCCGTGTTTTTTTAGGGGATTTTTAAGGGTTCAGGTCCAGCCATGATTGACTCAGGGGCAACTGGTAATTTTATGCACAAGGGTTTAGACATTATAAAGTTTCCTTTGGTGGAGAAAGAAATTGGAACAGGTGGGGCGGGTTGATAGTTCATATTTGACATCTGGTCCTATTACACATGATACTGTTCCCATACATATGGTCATTATGGAAAATCATGGGGAGGAGATTATTTTTGAAGTTATTGATGCCCCTCAATTAAAAATAAGTTTAGGAATACCATGGTTGACTTCACACAATCCGTTAATTGTTTGGGGTAGAAGAGTTGTTGAGTTTAGTTCAGGATTTTGTAAGGAGTATTGTCAAATATTCTCAAGAACAGATTTTGAAGAAAGTGCAGATAGATTAAAAATGTTGTATTTAGCTAATAGTGGTGGAGTGATCACTCTATTGGAGCGCTCATGGGAACACCCCCTGAGTGTTATTCTGATTTTGAAGATGTTTTTGATGAGAAAAAGCTGATGTGCTGGCACCACGCAGGCCTTATGACTGCAAGATTGAGTTGGAAGATGGAGCATTGTTACCTAGCAGCATAGTTTATGCTTTAACTGAGAAAGAAAATGAGTATTTGAAAGAGTATTTATAAGAAAATCTTGCTAAGGGTTTCATAAGGAATTCTCAATCTCCTGCTGCATCTCCTCTATTTTCTTTCCCCAAAAAGTTGGGAAGTTGAGAACATTTATAGATTATCATTGCTTAAATAAAGTCACAGTAAAGAATAAATATCCCTTACCTCTGATTTCGGAAATTTTAGATCGTATTCAAGGAGCTAAAGTTTTTTCTAAATTGGACCTTAGAGGAGCTTACCATCTTGTCAGAGTGAGACAGGGAGATGAATGGAAGACGGCCTTCAAGAAACGATTTGGGTTATATGAGTACCAAGTCATGCTTTTTGGGTTGTGTAACGCTCCTGCAGCTTTCCAATTTTTTATTAATGATATTCTCAGAGAATTTCTAGATATTTGTGATTGTTTATATTGCTATTTTGATATTTTTCCCCGACTTAGAACAACACCAGAGACATGTAAGATTGGTTTTAGACAAGTTGAGAGAGAATCATCTTTTTGATAAACTTGAGAAAAGTCAATTTAATACTGAGGTGATAGAGTTTCTCGGGTTTGTAATCTCTCCCTCAGGCCTGGAAATGGACGACAAAAAGGTGCAGGTAGTTAAGAATTGGCCAACTCCAACCAGAGTGATGGAGGTTCAACGTTTTTTGGGTTTTGCCAATTTTTATAGAAAATTCATTGAGGGTTTCTCTCAGATAATTCCTCCAATCACTAATCTGCTTAAGAAAGGAGTTACATTTTGTTGGAGTGAAGAAGCTGAGAAGGCTTTTCAGGAGTTGAAAAACCAATTTATTTCAGGTCCTATATTGTTACATCCGGATCCATCCAAGCCATTCTTTGTGGAAGCAGACACCTCTAATTTGGCCATAGGAGCGATTTTATCTCAGAGACATGAAAACACTGGGCAGTTACATCCAGTGGCTTTCCTTTCAAGAACATTTTCTGAAGCTGAAAGGAATTATACTATAATGGATCGAGAGTTATTGTCAATAAAGGCTGCTTTTGTAGAGTGGAGACTCTACTTAATGGGTGCTAGACATGCGGTTACAGTTATTACTGATCATAGGAACCTTCTTTTTCTGAAGTCTGCAAAAACATTGACACCCATACAGTTGCGCTGGTCACTGTTTTTTGCGGATTTTGATTTTATTGTGACATTCAGATCAGGAAAGTTGAATGGTAAGGCAGATGCCTTGTCAAGGCAATTTCCTCGTAGTGAGCAAGAGTTGGAAAATATTGTTAAATCAGTAATTTCAGAGGATCATTTTATTTCTGCAAGCATTTCTATTAGTAATGAATTTAAAAAGGAAATTCAAAATGCATTGGATGAGCAAAAGATGGAGAACTGGGCTCGTCAAGACTTGGCAAGATCAATTCATGAACGTTTACCTTTTGTTGATGATAGGTTATATTTAGCAAGTGAAGAACTGAGAGAAAACATTTTACATGAATGTCATGATCTAAGTATGGTGGGACACCCGGGATTTCGAAACACTTTAAATTTAGTCCAGGGACAATTCTGGTGGAAAACTATGAGAGTGGACACATTACATTTTGTCAAAACATGTGAAGTCTGTGCTAAAGCAAAAGCTTCCTGCAGTAAACTGGCTGGTTTGCTAGAACCCTTAAGCATTCCTCCTCATCCCTGGCATACTGTTTCAGTAGATTTCATTGTTGATTTTCCAGTGGATCCTGGTTACAAAGTCATTTTGGTTGTTGTTGATTGTTTGACTAAGGAAGATCATTTTATTCCTGTTAAGGGTCAAGCTACAGCACCAGTTCTTGCTAAGAAATTTCTTCAGGAGATTGTTGGCTTGCATGGGTTACCCAGTAGTGTCGTTTCAGATCGATGTGCACAATTTGTTTCCAAGTTTTGGAACGCTTTCTGTAAAGAGTTAGGGATGAAGATTCATTTAACTTCGGGATATTATCCCGAATCCAATGGTCAGGTTGAGCGCGTTAATCAAGAATTGGAAAAGTACCTGAGATGTTACTGGCATGAAAATCGAAGTTGGGTGGATCTTCTTTAGATGGCAGAGTTTGCTACAACAATACCCCAAGAGATTCAACTTCAATGTCTCATTTCTTCTGTAGCAGAGGTTTCCATCCACGATTATTACGTGAATTGACAAGAGTAGACTCGTCTAATCCAGCTGTTGAGGAGAGATTGCAAACCATGCGAGAAGGATTGGAAAGAACGACTAAACCTTTATTATCTAGTCAAGAGAGTTACAAGAAGTTTGCTGATAGAAAGCGTAATCCTAGTCCTGGCCATAAGGTTGGGGATTTGGTTTGGCTCTCCACAAGTTACTTGAGGTTGAAAGGACAAAATAAATTCAGTTCACGATTCGTAGGGCCTGTTGAAATTGAAAAAATCATTAATCCTGTGTTTGTTAAGTTACATATACCTGTTGGTGTAAAGGTTCATCCAACGTTTCACGTTAGTTCACTTAAACCAGTGGTTAAAGGAACTAGATTAAGTTCTTCTCCTCAAGGTATTGTTTTGAAGAATGATTCAGAGGAGTTTGAACTTAAAGCACTTTTAGACTCCAGGAGAAGTAGAGGGAGGTTACAATATTTGATCGACTGGGAAGGTTCTGGGCCTGAGGAAAGATCCTGGGAGATGGCAGAAAATGTTCATGCACCTGATTTGGTTAAGAGATTTCATTGTAAATTCCCGACTAAGGCACGCCCTGTGGTCAGGGCCTGAGAAGGGGGTACTGTCAGGTTTTCCTAGGTTTCATTTCCCTTATCTGGGTTTATTTCTGGGTTTTATTCTTTTTCTTAGGTTTCCTTTAAATTTAAATTGTTTTCAGTGATATTTGATGTTTATTCCTTAACTATCATTTTACCACAGGGAGATTGTCCCAATCCAGCATGGAGCAAAGGAAGGAGGTAATCAAGCAGGGATCTGATTGGTTAACAAGATGTTGCAAGGTGATTGGAAGACAAGGTAACATGGGAGCAGTTTCAAGGTTCTAAACTGCCTTTCATTGTTCAACCTTCAACAGGAAGGTCTTGTATTATTCAGTTCTGAGTTTTGGCTTAAGTTTCTTATTTTTAAAGAATTTGAAGTAAAATATGAAGCAGGTTTGGAGATAGACCTTCGTGGGACAAGACATGCAGAAATTTGGTGGGAGCACAGCGTTCAAGGCAATCTTAAAAGACAGACAATTTGATGTTTGAAATTAATTGAATTCAAGTCAAGTAAAGAAGTCATCATCTAAAGCGCTTTTAGTTTGTTATAACTTTTAGGTACTTAGTTAGGTAAGAGACATTGAATCCTCATTACCTTAGTTAAGACTGAATTTCAAGCAAATGCAAAACTAATCCTTTAAGATCAGCGACAGTTTCTTTCCTCATAGACTGAGCTTACTGTTTATATTTCAAGTGATGCGCATAGCAGAGATCAACTAAGTTTTTTGTTTAACCGCTACTCACTCGCGCATGTTCAGAGAGAAGGAGCATGATCTGACTATGCGCAATGAGGTAGCATTCTCAGACATTTTCTTTACACACTGTTTATCCATTTAGAATCAACTCCTTTAAGTAAGCAAGCGGAGTTCTTTTAGATTTTGTTGCTATGTTCTTGCATATGCTCAGAGAAAGAGAGAGATCTGGGTGTGTGCAGCGAGGAAGTGAAATGGACAATTGTATATTACGGTTCAGCAAAGAACAAGTGTTTTCAACATCGAGTGTTTGTATTCACTCGTTGTTTGTTTTGAGTCAGTTAAGTGTTACTTTATGCTTACGGCACAGATTCAGTAAACTACACGAACAGTGAATTCCAGAACGCATGCGTAGAAGTGTAATGTGAAGTGTTTCATTACGCATGCTCAGATACGGTAAATACTAACGAACAGTGACTTTCAGTACGCATGCGTAGAAGTGTAATGTGAAGTGTTTAATTACGCATGCTCAGAATAGGTAAATATGAACGAACTGTGACTTTCAGTACGCTTGCGTAGAAGAGTTAAGTGAAGAGATTCTTAATGCAGGCGCTAATTTGAAGAATTTAGAGGATCTGAATCTCCGTAACACATGCAAAGAAGCATTTAACAAATTCTTAATAAGACGTATTTTCTGAGAGACTTGCAATTTGAATTTGTTTCAATTGAATTTCATGAACTTTATGTGAAAGAGTCATGGAAAACAAAACCACATTTTAACTGCATCTAGAAGTTATCTACAGTTTTCATCTAACCTTTTGAGGTAACTTCTATGCAAGCCTTCCAGCTCTTCAGGGAGGCTATACAGGTATTTTAGATTCTAAAGAGGCTTAGTGGAAGAAAAGTAACTAGTAAGAAAGATAATAACATAATTTGTTTTTTATCCTCTGCAGGTTCTCGTTTACAAGAGGATTGACCTGTGTCTTTTGTTGTTTTCGCCACTTCCCTCTTTCCCTTGGGGTTGGGGTTGTTAAGACTTCTGCTGTTTTAATTCAGTAGTTAACTGCACAGCTCTGGGGGACTGAGGGACTCAGCAGCTTCTGCAGCTGAAGATACAGGACCGGACAGGTATTGCTGCAGTGAGCAACAGAGGTTTTGTGGGGATTGCTGCAGTAAGCAAGGGGAGGTGGGTGGGATTGCTGCACCACCCAAGGAAGGCTAGGTGTGGAGTGCTATGTGATGACCTAGGAGGTGGGTGCAGATTGCTGGGGTGAGCTATGGAGAGTGGACAGTGAGAGCTGAGCTGAGTTGTATTTCTGTGATGAGCTTCGATTGCTTTGGTGACCGTGGGACGGTGGGTTGGGACTGCTGGGAGTAGCAAGCAATGGTGTGAGGGGGTTGCTGGGAGGATCTATAGAGTTTGCTGGGGGTTGTTGTAAGGAGCTATGGAGGGTGGGTTGGGTTTGCTGGGAGGAGCTATGGGGGTTTCTGGGAGGAGTTGGGAGGGTTGGTGGGGACTGCTAGGACAGGTTAGGCTCTGGGGTGATCTTTGGAGAGTGGGTGCAGATTGCTGGAGTGAGCAAGGGAATGTGGTTGAGGGTTGATGCACGGTGATAAGAAGGAAGGTGGGGGTTGATGGCAATAGCAAGGTAGGGTGGGTGGAGGTTTCTGGGAGGATCAAGGGAGCTTAGGTTGGAAATTATGAAGAGGCGCTATGGCGAGAATTAAAGAATGTATGGGGTTGATGGGGTGAGGTAGGGAGGTTGGTTGGTGTTTGCTGCGGTGACCCAGGGGGCATGGGTGGGTGTTGCTGTGGTGTTCTAGTGTGGGTGCACATTGCTGTGGTGAGCTAGGTAGGGTGGGTGGTCATTGCTGAGTTTAGCTAGGAAGGGTGGGTCGGGGGGGTTGCTGAGGTGAGCTAAGGAGGGTGGCTTGGGGTTGATGGGGTGAGATATGGATAGTGGTGGGCTTCTGGGTTGAGCTAGGGAAGATGGAAGGCTGCAGGTAAACTATGGAGGACAGGTGGGGAATGCTGTTGTGATCTATAGAAAATTGGTGGTGTTTGCAGGGGTGATCTAGGGATGTTGGGTAGGGGTTGCTGGTGTGAGCTAGAGTGTGTGTGGTTGGGTTGCTGGGGTGAGCAAGGATGAGCTGGGATGGATTGGTGGGAGTTTCTGGGTGAGTTAGGGAGGGCAAGTGAGGTTTTTGCAGGGTTGAGCTAGAGAGGGTTGGTAGGCTGCTGAGATGACCGAGATGCTGGAATGAGCCAGAAGGTGTGGATGGTTCTGCGTTGATGAGCTAGAAAGGTTGAATGGTGCTGCAGTGAGTTAGGGCATGTGGGTGGGGCTGCTTGTGTAAGCTTGTGAGGGTGGGTAGGACTGCTTTTGTAAACTTGGGAGGGTGGGTGTGACTGCCGGTGTAAACTTGGGTGGGTGGATGAAGTTTGCTGGGCTGAGTTAGAGGGGTGTGTTGAGTTTGGTGGCATAAGTTAGGGAGAGTGGTTGGGGTTTGCTGGGTGTGCTAGTGAAGATGTTTGGGGATTGCAGCGGGTGCAATAGGGAAGATGGTTGGGATTTGCTGGAGTGAACTAGGGAGAGTTGTTGGGGTTTGGTAGGGTGAGCTAAGGAGGGTGGGTGGTATTTGCTGAGGTAAGCTAGGACACACAAGTTGGGTTTGTTGGTGTGAGCTAGGGAGGGTCGCTGGGGTTTACTGCAGTGATCTTTGGGGGTGGCTGCATTGACCTCTTGGGGATTACTGCAGTGAGGAAATAAGCTTGGGTGGGGATTGATGAGGTGAGCTAGGGTGAGTGTATAGGTATTCTGCAGTCAGCTATAGAGGGTGGGTGGTGATTACCGATTAAAGCATGGGAGGGGTGGGACTCTGTTAGGGAGAATTAGGGAGAATTCTCAGACGTGCTAATTTCCCTTACCTTTCGAGACCCCCAGCAACTTTGTTGGATTTCTAGAAGCCTTTTTTCCCACTCTTTCATGTATTTTGATGTGTGTTTTACTTTTATGTTCTTTGGATATGGAGTTTTAGACAACTCCATAGGCATCATCTTTTTCTTGTGTGTCACACAGCACCCTGAGTGCAGTGGCACAGGGTGGTCTTTCAGACTTCCGAAGGTTTAAATACCTTCTCTGGGACTGACTACCGACTACTGTCTCCCAGTGAATGTAAAGTTAAATTGACTTTACTAGTCTTTTTAAATTGCTAGACCCAGCACACACTGGCTTACAGCAGAGTGCTGGAGGGAATACCTAGTATTCCCTACACCTAGAAAACTCATGTAGCCCTCAAAAGCTACCCTTTCCTCTTAGATGGCTGGTGGCAGTGGTATTATCATGATTTTCCTGACTGCGACACGTTTAAACGCTCCGGTAGCTAAAATCCACCACAGCCATGTTTTTCAAGATGGCGTCTGAGTCCCCTCTGCAAAAACAGGTTCTGATTGAGTATTTTCGCCATTTCTTTTTGGAAAGGTCCTTCTACTGTTTATCTCTGCGTGCCAAACCAGGTTTGGTCCCTTTGTTCGATGGCCTTCGGCGGGCTTCACTGCTGACCCCACCTCTGGTGCTTGAGTGTCTGGGGTGGATAGGATGTGAGGGAGGTGCCCGAAAACTCCCTGTGTTTAGTCTCCTAGGAGACCTGAATGCACTCTAGCGTGATTGGCTGGCTGACTGTCCGGCAAGCACAGCCACCCTGCTCGGTGAGTGACAGCTAGGCTGGAATGAATGGAGAGAAAACCATTTAACAGCAGGTCTCTGGGACTTGGAAGGCAGAATCGACCACCTGAACGAAAGAACCGAAGACGAGCTGAAGGAAGACGACTGCTGCAACTCCTGGACTGTTTGTTTGCCTGGTGAAGCCCTGCTGCAGGTCTGAATTGCCTGGAAATCCCACGACAGAGAATCTGCAACTCCTGGACTGTTTGTTTGCCTGGTGAAGCCCTGCTGCAGGTCTGAATTGCCTGGAAATCCCACGACAGAGAATCCCTTCAAGGATGACTTCTTCCCTTGAACTGGTGGGAACAACCAACTCGCAATCCACTGGAAACCATCTCCATACTGGTCAAATTTTCATCAGTGTGCTGTTGAAAATTGGATAGCCAGTGAGAGGGATACCAGATTGTGGACTTTAAGACACTCACACCTTAAACCGAAGTGTTGCCAAGCTTGTGGCTTCTTCCCGGTGTGGTGCAGGAACCTCCCGACTTCCTCCCTTCTTGTCCCCATGACTGAGGCTCAGGAACAGTGAGATCTGCAGGAACTACCAGGAATGACTGCCTCAGCTACAGCTTTTCTTCATCCATAAGGTACTGTGCAAATGTGGTAGAGAAATCCTCTTTCCTCGGTCAAAGTTTGTGAAACCTTCCCAACTTTGGAGTCTTGTTCGCTCCTAATCCGACATAGAACTCTTCTTCTTGCAAACTACTTCCAAGAACATTCGCCAAGACTTAACCGTATACTACCTGAACTGTGCTATCCGATCCAAGACACTGAACCATTGACTTTGGCCCAGGCCTATTGATTTGATTTGCCTCTTGTAGTGAACTGAAACTATTTGCCCTGCTTATGAAAGTAACTGTTTTGATTCTTATAACCTTTGTCTTTCTACCCCTTTTGAAAATTACTGAAGTGCCATTTTGCTCCACCTTCAGGGGAGCCTAACTTGTTCAGAAACTTATTGATTTAGTATTGGTGTGTGATATTGAGCTGCTCATTACTAGAGGAATGTTTTCTAACTAAATGTGTAAATAAATGTATATTCCTTTACCAAGAAACCTTGAGGAAGTGTGTGTTTGAACTACTGTGATTGTAAGTCCTTTGTGTAAAATCTTGTACTGCTCACATCCCTCTTGAGATAAGTATGGTTGCTCAGCCACTGCTACCACATAACTGTGTAGTACAGGCTTGTAACAAAGGTGAGATTGTGCTTACACCTGTAGTCTTAATTGTGTGTAGTGTTCCCAAAGGGTACTGCATGTCATTCTGCCTAACAGACTCTTGCTGTGATAGACTTGCATGTGTGAGTGGGGGATTGCTACAAAGGGCTACAGAGGGCATGGGAGGATTGCTATGGCAAGATTTGTATGCTGCATTGAGCTTGAGAGGGTTGGTGACAATTGCTGCTGTAGGGTTGGGAGGGTGGCTGTGCTGCTGGGTTGATCTATGGAGGGTGGGCAGGGCTGCTGCGATGAACTATGCAGGGTGCATGTTGTTGCTGCAGATCGCTAGGGAGGATGGGTGGTGCTGCTGCAATGAGCTATGGAGGGTGGGTGGATCTGCTGCTGTGAGCTAGGGAGGCTGGGTTGGCCTATTTGGGTAGGTTAGGGAGGGTGAGTGGGGCTGCTGAAGTGTACTATAGCGTGTGGCGGGGTGATGCATTGAGCCTCAGAGGGTGTGTGCGGAGTGGTGCAGTGAGCTAGGGAGATTGGTGGAGGTTACTGCAGGAAGCTATAGAGGGTGTATTGGAATTGCACAATTAGCTGTGGTAGGTGGGTGTCAATGGCTGTGGTTGAGACAGTGGCATATCCTGGTTGAGCATGGGAGGTTGAGTGTTCTTTTTTGTATGAGCGAGGGAGGGTGAGGGTGGATTTTTGGGTTGAGCTAGGGAGTGTGGGTGGGGTTTGCAGCTGTGAGCAGGGGGTGTTGCTGGGGTGAGGAAGGGAGGGTGGATGGGTTGTGCTGTGCGACCTTGGGTGGGTGGGGTTTGGTCTGGGTCCTTTGCTTGCTGTGGTGAGCTAGGGTGTGTGGGTGGTGTATGCCGGGGTGGCCTAGGTAGGGTGGATGGTGTTTTCTGGGGAGAGGTAAGGAGTGTGGATGGACTGCTGGGGTGAACTAGGTAGAGTGAATGGGGCTGTTGGTGTAAGCTTGGGATGGTGTGTGAGGTTTTCTGGGGTGAGCTAGAAAGGATGGCAGGGTTTCTGGGGTGAGTTAGTGGGTTGGGTTGGGTTTCTGGGCTAATTTAGGCAAGGTGGTGTTTGATAGTGTGAGCTAGGGAGGGTGTATGGTGAACTTTGGGGGTGGATACAGTGAGCTATTGGGGATATCTGCAGTAAGCAAAGAAGCTTGAGAGTGGGATGATGTGGTGATTTAGGTTTTGTGTGTGGATTTTGCTGCAGTGAGCTACGCAGGATGGGTGTTAATTTGCTTGAGCCAGGGAGGTTTGGTGTTCTTGCTTTTATGAGAGAGAAAGGGGGATGTTTGCTGTGGTGAGCTAGGGTGGGGTTTGCTGTAGTGAGCAGGGGTGAGAGGGTAAGGTTTGCTGTGGCGAGCATGGTTGGGTGGGTGGGCGATGTTTGCTGTAGTGAGCTGGGGCATGTTTATTTATTAATTTTATTTATTTAAATTTATAAAGCATGCAACGGCCCTGGGGCATTGTGGTGCTTTTACAGTATATTTGCTTAGGAGAACAGACGGTTTACGCATATTCATTCAGGTGTTAACAGTGCGTGCACAGAATCAGACAGCATAACGTAAGCTACTTTTAAGGCAGTGTGGCAAGGCGTGGGAAACATATTGAATAGGTGTCGAGGCTAGCAGAAGAGTTGAGTTTTCAGTGCCTTGCGGAATGCTGTGAGGGATGTCTCTTCCCTGAAGACAGGTGGTAGCACATTCCAGTTCTTAGGAACTAGAAACTAGAGCCTCCTGCTTTGGATCTTTTGATGGTAGAAATTGCAATCTGGTTACAGTGCTGGACCCGTTTGGGTCTGTTAGAGGTGGTACAGTGGATGGGGTCTGAAACGTATGGGGGTGCTGTGCGAGATAGGCAGGAGTGTCTGATGGAGGGCCTTAAAGAGAAAGCGCTTTCTAACCGGGATCCAGTGGGCAGCACGCCTGGCATGGGAGATGATGTTCCCTCTTGGGGATGCTGTTACGCTCACCTGGTATCCACAGGGATGCCACCCAGCCGGGTTACTCGCTGGTATGCTTCTCAGCTTTGCCCGGATGTGGTCTGCGGGGAAGGTTCTGACTGAAAATACAGGAGGACTGTGTTCAATACTGACCGACTGGGGTAAGTATCCTCCCTACACCCCCGTATGATTTCAGTCCCTCTGGAGCCCTCTCCTCACCTTGTGGTTGAACTAGGCGTGCTCTCTGTCCTGCCTTCTTTGCAGGGACGCGTTGTCTTTCATGGGCGAGCGCGGTCCAGTTACTTCACTGACGCCGGCCCGTTTGATATTGTTCAGGTAGGTCTTATTGCTGTACTTTAGTTTTGTTGCTATCCTGCATGCCTTTCTTTGTTTAAAATGTCTCTTCTTTCTCCCTTAGGTATGCAGAGTTTCAGCGTGGCGAACTGGCTTGGTTGAGCCCCGCTGGTAAATGATGGTGTTTTAAGAGCTCTATGATGATGCGGTAAGTAAGTGCTATGCACAGCACTGCAAAGTCTTGCCTTTACTAACCTGTGTTTTCCTTCCTTGTAGGTTGTGGTGTTCTTCAGCGCGAATGGAATGTCCGGAGTGGTGCCAGCTGAGAGGTGACCACCCAGGTAAGCTTTTGAGCAGTGCATAATTTGTAAATGTCTCTACTGTTTTCTTTAATGTTGCCTCTATCTTTCTCTTTCAGGTCGTTCTGTCCGGGAGGCGTGCAGATTCGAGGAAGCTGTTCTCAGTAGCTGCGAGTGTTTAAAGATGAAGACTGCAGGTAAGATGATGCTGCTGCTAATGATGTTCATTTTGTCTCCTTGCAGGTTCTGCTTCTCCGAGGTTCAAGGGAATAGCTGGACACGGTGAGCGTCACGTTGCAAGCTGCAAAGTAACGTGAAGCGTGTTGTCTTGCTCGGGTGTGGTTTAAATAGCCCCAACAAAATAGTCCAGGTAAAGTAGTCCCTAGGCTACCACACCCAAAACACTAGACCGCATAGCTTGGTTCTTAGGAACCAAGCTATGTGGATGCCTCCATGTTGGCTGACAATTCAATAAAGTAGTTCCCATGCACATTGTTTTTTATGGTGTATGAGCCTGGCGCCACTGGCCAATGGTTTTGCCAGAGTGAGTTTTGGGCGAGGGTCATGACAGATGCTGAGGGCCGCTCTGAGGGTGTTGTTTTGTGTGGTTTGGAACTGTAAGAGGATTCAATTCAACACTACAGCTAAGTCAATGCCTAGTCTGGGATACTGAATGGAAACCCTTATTGATATATCTTTATGTCCAGTTCATGAGTTCTGGATGACTACCCCTATATAACACCCCTCTCTTAGAATCCCCCTGACCCCACTGAGCCAAGAAGTAGTTCTGTTTTGCAAGTTTAAAAGGTTTATTTGAGAAATAAAACAAAATATAGATACCACGCTTTTATAATAAATTAATAATCGATATCGACCTTATAAATATAATGTTAATCAACAATGGGTAATCTGACACTAGCACACTTCTTTATAATCAATGAGGAGTTAGTATAGGATGGATAAAGTAGCAAAAATACTTTTATGATTTCAAGGGAAAAGCAATGAGGAATAAAATGCAGTACAGAAATACTTGATATGATTTTAGCAAAAGATAAGATAATCACTTTTTCTCTGGCAATTCACCCCCTCCCCTATGCAATGTAAGAAATGGTAGGAGATGGAAGTAACACACACAGTTCTCAGGAATGCAATCAAATACAATACGAAATTCAATTCCCACCCCAGTCGGTTCGGTTCTAGGTTTGCTGGGAAGCTGAGATTCTAAGCTTTCAGAGGAAAGTTAAATTTCGGTCCTAGCCCAAACGGTTCCAGAGATACGGACGATTAAATAAAGGTAGTTTTTCAGATTTAAAGTAAACTCAAAATGACAGGTGACAGCTTGCAGCTTCAGAATTGACAGGTGACAGTTGTGCAGCTTTACAAATGACAGATGACACGATTTCTAGGAGGCTGTTCTACTTAGGTTAAAATAGTTTGGATTAGATTATTTTAACTAAGAGATTGGTTCTGCACAGTTCTGTTAGGTACTCACAATATAAATTTGAAATAGGCCTCGCCACGGATCTGGTCAGGTTTTGGACTGGACTCCGGTTCTGGTCTCGGCACTTCACAGTGATCTGGGTCAGCTCTCTGGTTCTGCTTGCAGCGGTCTGGGTCACTCTGGATCTCTGGTCTGGTCTCTGCCAATTGTTCTTGATAAAAGAATTCAAACAGCTCGCCCAGCTGTGGAATTGTTCGCAAATTATTTTAAGGTTGCTGAGGCCTGCTGAGAAGAGTTCTCAGTTTGCGGGTTTAGGACCTTGCTTTAAGTTCTGAAGTAAAGTTCTGGTCTTTGGAGATTGATGGATTTGAAATCTGGATCTCTGGATGTGAAGTCGTCGGTCAGCATGCTCTGCAGCAAATGGAATTGAATGTCTCTACCTGTCCCAGCAGTCTCTTTTTATGTGTTTTGAAAATGGGTGTGTGCCTGGGCCTAGCTAAGCCTGCCCCTCTACTTGTTATTGGCCAATTCCTCCTCTCTCCCTTGATTGGGGGAAGGAAATGTGAGTTAGAGTGATGCTGTAGGTTTTATGGTCAGAGGATCCTCCCCTGGTCAGTTTGCCCACAAATCTATATTTGTTTCAAATACATCCTTCCCAGATATACAATTTGTTGAAATTACATGTACACATTATATATTCCTTATGGTCCATGCTTGTCCACCTCTGATCTTCCTGGGGGCTTGCATTCAAAAATGACAACATTTTGCGCTTTTTAACTGGTTTTGCAATATCGGACATTTACCCAAAATTACACACATGTGTGCAAGGAGTATGGACATTAATTGATGAAGTGTCAGATTTTTAACATGCAGACATTTGGAGTGAGACCCTATTTTCCGCTAGCAACCCCCCAGAATACACCACAGGGTCCTAACGCCTCTCAAAATGTTCACAGAAAAATCACAAACATAATGATATTACTTATATAATTCTGACAAGTCCGCACTATGAGTTATCTATCTTTTTAAAATTACGCTCTGCTCAAAAAGGGGTGTGGCTTCCCACATCACAGGGTGGAATAACTGTTTTAGCCACTTCCCCCAAGCTCAGCTGCTAGCAGAGGCACTGCCCCTCCCAGTTTCCCTTAAGAGGAAGCCACTTTTACGACGCCCCCAATATAACATTTGCCTGAGCCCAGGACAGGCCTTTGTTCAACTCCCTGTAGTCCCCAGCTGCCACTCCCCTTTCAATCAACAGGGCCATGTGACCTCAGGATGCAGCCAGGCCTGGCAGGGAACACAGCTGTTGATCCAGTTTCAACTCCAGTCGGGGGGTAGTTGTCAGGCAGAATCCAGTTTCATTAAGCCAGGTTTCAGCTAAATGTCACTTTTTGTTCCCAGTTTAAATCACTTACAATTTTTACATATACATTAAATAATTACTTCCTTCAAGTCATTTCAGAATATAGTTTTACATTGTATCCACCTCTTAGCAAGTCTTTCCTTGGTCTGGTTTTGTTTCATTTGTTCAGTTTTACACAAAAGTCTGGTGGTTTTAAAACGCCGGCTTTCTGATAGTGGTGAGTACTGGTAATGCAACCATTTTTGGGATTAAGAAAATGAATTCCCCACAGTTCTGAGTTGCTTTTTTTGGCGATCAGCATTGCCATTCCAATTGGTTTCAGGCTACTGTGTGTGTAGCCCACTAGTGGTTTTAGGAAGTGCCCTCCTGTGCTCACAACATAGGCAAAAATGGGTGGCAGCTTATTCTTCATGTTTTCCCTGTGCACTCTCTGGGGAGTTCTGGCCATCATGATGTTTTCCATGCCAGTACTGCACAGTTTTATTGTAGGGCTTGGATGCATGGGTAAAAACATCCCACAGAACCTCTTCAAGTTTTTGGTTGAAGTACTTAGGAGCAGGACGTTGCAGTAATCCAACCTTAATCCCAGTGTAGCTCTGGCTATGGACAGGCAGTTTATTTTGGGAGAGGTAGGGTTTGACCACGTTTATGATCTTCGTAGTTAGTGCGGCAGATGAGGCGATGGCGCTACCTTGCAGTGACATGGAAAGGGTGTAATCTATGTAAACTCCTAGAGTTTTGGCTGCTGTTGAGGTGGTGATGATTGTGTTGTCAATGTTGAATGAAGTGTATTTACTATCCAGTTTGTTGAGGACTTGTTTGGGACCTACAATTAGAATTTCGGTCTCCATTAAGACATAGGCCCTTGTCTGCTGCCATCCAAGCCTGAATGAGGGCATATGTCTTGTTGAGTGTGGCTTTATCTTGTTCGTATGAGCCAGTGAGTCGGAGTAGAACTTGATTATCATTGGCATAGTTCGTGTAGGCTATGCTGTGGTCATCAAGGTCATTGAAGAGTGGGAGAAAAAATGTTGTAGAGGGTCGGGAGGTGCAGGATCCCTGAGGGACTCCACACTGTTCATATTCGCTGGGGTGATTTAGTGAGGGCGAGTGAGGTTTGCTGGAGTGAGACAGGGGCATGGGGTTTGCTGGTGTGTGCTAGGGACGGTGTGTGGTCTTTGCTATGGTAAGCTTTGGGGTGGATACAGTGAGCTATTGGGGATTCCTGCAGTAAGCAAAGAAGCTTGGAAGTGGGATGATGTGATTTAGGTTATGTGTGTGGATTTTGCTGCAGTGAGCGATGGAGGATGGGTGTTAACTTGGTTGAGCCAGGGAAGTAGGGTGTTCTTGCTGTTATGAGAGTGGAAGGGGATAGGTTTACCGGGGTGAGGTAGAGAGGATGGATGGGGTTTGCAATGGTGAGCTAGGGAGGGTGGGTGTAGTTTGCTCGGGTGAGCTAGGGTGGGTGGGGTTTGCTGTGGTGAGCTGGGGCATGTTGGTGTTGTTTTCTGTGGTGAACTATGGAGATTCAATGGTGTTTTCTAGGGCAGCCTAGGTAGGGTGGGTAGAGTTTACTAGGGTGAGCTACAGAAGGTGGATGGAGTTTGCTGGGGTGATGGAGGGATGTTTGGTGGGATTCTTTTGAGGTGAGGTAGAGAGGTTGGATGGTATTTTTTGGCTCGATTTAAGGGGTGTGGGTGGGTTGCCAGGGTGAGCTATCTCCTGGGTTAAGCTAGGGAGGGTGGACCTACTGGCATGAGTTAGGGTGGGTGGGTGGATGTTGCTGTTCTGGTAAACTATGGATGGTGGGTGGGGCTGCTGTGGTGAGCTTGTGGCTACCGTGAGTAGAGGTGGCTGCTGCTTTAAGCCTAGGAGGGTTGAGGGGGGGTTGGTGTACTGGGAGGGAGGGTGGGAGTGGGTTTCTGAAATGAGCTGGGGAGAGTGGGTGTGTGGGTATTGCTGCAGGGTGGGTGGAGATTGCTGTGGTGAGCTAAGGAGGGTGGGTGTATGTTGCTGTGGGAAGCTCAGCCGGTGTGTGGAGATTTTGAGATGAGCTAGGGAGGGTGGGTTGGGATTGCTGCAGTGAGCTTGAGTAGGTGGGTGGCAATTGATGTGGTCATCTAGTGAGGGTAGGTGGCATTTGCTGGTGTAAGCAAGGGATGGAGGGTGTTAACTAGGGTGAGCTAGTCAGGGTGGGAGTTCCTGCTGTTTAAGTGAGGCAGAGTGGGTGGAGTATGCTGGGGTGAGCTAAGAAAGGTGGTTGGGGTTTGTTTTGGTGCGCTATTGAGGTTAAGTGGTGTTTGTTGGGGTGAGTTTAGGCAGGGTGAGTGGGTTTGCTGGAGTGAGCTACGGAGGGTGGGCGATGTTTGCATAGCTGAGCTAAGGAAGGTGGGCAGGGGTTGCTTTGGTGAGCTTGGCGGTTCGGGGTTGTTTTCTGGGCTGAGCTAAACGATGGTTGGTGGTCTGCTGGGGTTCGCTAGGAAGGGTGGGTGTTATTTTCTGGGGTGAGCTAAGGGGAGGTGGAGCTACCGTTGGTGTGAGCTAGCTGCTGGGGTGAGCTGGGAAGGATGGTTGTTGATGCTGGAATGAGCTAGGCGGCTGTGTGGGGCTGCTGTGGTGAGCAGGGATAGTGGGTGATGCTGCAGTGAGTTGGCTGATGTTGTGAGCAGGGAGGGTGGATAGGGTTTTCTGCAGTGTGCTAGGGTATGTGGTGGTTTCTGCAGTGTGCTAGTGAGGGTAGGTGGGGGTTGCTGCAGTGAGCTACTGCAGGTGAATGGGTTTATTCTACTAAGCTAAGGAGCATGAGTGTGGGTTGCTGCAATGAGTCGGGGAGGGTGGGTGAGTGGGTGTTGCTGTAGTGAGCTAGGGAGTGTAGGTTGCTGGGGATGATTGTAGTGATTAAAGGAGGGTGGGTGAGGATTGCTGTGGTGAGCTCAGAAGTGTGAGTGGGGATTCCTGCGTTGAGCTAGGGAGGGAGCAAGCAAGCCTAACCATATATTTCCAACACCGTCTTCAGGGCATGCCACCATCCATTTATGTGCAACCAATCCACACTAGTTGTGCATTGGAGTGGTAGTCGACTCAGAGTTATAGTGACTGGTTTTATCAAATGTTTAAGACATACATGGCTTTACAAATGTCACATCGTGTCTCAGGTTGAAGCCAAAAGAAAACAAAAAAAGAAAGAAATCCTGATAGCCTTAATAAGGATTCTCAGCACTCTTATGTAAGGGTAACGGTGACAATGCTTTCTGAATAACATTTTGAGTTATATGCTCCACAGCAAAGAAGGTCCCATTGAGTAAGGTCAGTAAATTCTCCATTCCAGCACGTCAACAGGCTGTATATTCCTCCACACATGCATCTGCCCTGTGTACAAACACTGTAATGCAACCAGTATTTCTTCAATAAGTGTCACATTGCGGCGAAGATGAGCCAAAACGAATCATTTTTCACCTACTCTAAAATATTTAGCTCACAAGGCCTTGATCGCACAAGTAATAAACAGTGTCATGAACTCACCGTTTCTTCATCATCATCATCCAAGCTGGAAGAGTCGATCATGTGATTTGCTTCTTCGACTAGAGGACTTCGACCTGCCGGCATCGATAGCGAAAGCGTGGAACAAGAGAAGACTTCTGGCAGGCTGGATCTCTAAAAAAGATTCAAGATAGATCAGATTGCTTACTATTTCAACCAACAATGCGGCGGCGATCACACATGCGATTGAACAACAATGATTGCCAGCAAGCAGCAGCAGCAGAAGTCGATTCAAGGGCAATTGCCAAAGTGCAACACATCACAAGGCAGGACACATATAACCAAAGAATGAAGCATCTCCTCAGACCAGGAGGTGCGACTATCAACACTGAATACAATATACAGAGGAGAATGTAGTCACGTTTCCACCCATCAACATTACTACATACATAACATCACACCATCATGTTAGTAAAACAAATTGCTTCACAAGCGATGTCGGAGACCACAAGAAAACTGCTTGCTAGACAGAAAGCAATGTACACCCGTACATGATTTGGGTAAGCTCCCTTGCATGGATATTTTCAATTGAAGATGCCACATATTGCCCCACCAATGAAGACTTAATTTTCTGTGAAATATCACGTTGCCTCATATCCTGCTACTGTTTTTTTTAAACATGCCTCTTATTGCCACACTGGTTATCACCAGGATGGTCAATGGTTTACGGGGTAGAATATCAGGTGGCTCAATCAAAAGAGCCTGACAACACTCCAAAATGAGAAGCTTTTCTGGCAATGGTTGAGCAAAACCACACATGTAACAGCGCCTCGATGCCCAAGGGCTGCTTGAGCGCTATATACATTTAAATAAACAATACATAAATAATTCTGAATAGAAAATACCAGCGAACGTCCATTTAATAGGGTACTAAAGGGATCAATCTTATGGGCTTTTAAAAGGAAGAGCAAAATATGAGTGTATTTTAGACGCATAGTCAATGCCACAAACCTCTTCAGTGGTCATGTGGTGAGGCTATTGCTTGTAAGCCTTGACTTTCCAGCCATGTCCGTTACACTTTATTATGCAATATACTTTAAACTTGAGGGAATAATTTACTATTGAAAAAACCTAGCCGAAGCCTCAAGTTTAACAAGCACTTTAAGCAAGATGTCTCCACTGGCGCTAAGGGAAAAGCATTGGCCACTAGATGTGTCTTCTTCATACCACCGGATGCTCCAAACCTATATGCAATGATGCTCCAGTTATACAAACACGCAAGCCATCCCATATAAGGCATCTAGGCTGATGAGGTTGGCATCTACAAGTCGACAGCACACTTGATAATAGTCATATTCCATCACAAGAAAAAGAACCCAAGAGTTGTCATTCGGTAATCCGGGTATACACCAGTCTTTAAAGATTTTGCAAATAGTGAACGAATGGTGGCAAATTGAAATAACCTTGCCAACAGCTGGATTCCATTATTGTCTGGCTTTAACCAATGAGGAGGCTTACAATGCTGTCAATAAGTACCAGTATTTGCCTCATCCTCAGCATTCAACAACAGGCTGAAAAGTTGAAAAGATTGCCTTTGCCTTCCATCCAAAGATGTCTTCAGAACAATATAAAGCGACTTTACAGAAACCATTTCGGTTCATTATGGGAAATCTGAAACGAAACGACCTTCTACCGACCATTTCACTTTTTTCTTCAGCAGAGGCTTGAGACCTCAGGAGGGGTCCTTATTGATTGGTGTATGTGCCATTTCCCAAATTCAGATTTTAGTTTTTGCTAAATAAATCAGGTACCTCAAATTTGAAACACATGGAGTGACACATGTTTAGCATATGATAGAATGCCATTAGCTTACAGAATAGCTATGTTATAGATATTGGTGTTGGCATTGGGTCACAGAGTGCAAAAGCATTCATCGAGATAGGCATTTTGCCACTATATATTGTACATTGACAAATGAGCGGACAGGTGAGTCATGCATGGTGAAACCGGAATAGGAGAAACAGTGCCAGAATTATTAAATCAAGAGTTGGACTATATACTGAAGTCACATTTTAGGATTTTTCCTAAAATGTAGATAGCTTTCATTCTTTACATAGGCTGCAAGAGTGTTCTGCAACCTTGAGGCTTGGTTGTAAAAAGGTCTTTCCGCCGACGGTAAATTATGGACAATACATTTCTCATCTTATCTTGTCTTTCAAAGCTCAGCAAATGTGTCAAATGCCAGCAGACACATCATTTGGTTGGAGAGAGGAACGGTGTGCATTGATGGTGAACTCTGTCAGAAGTTCATTCATACATTATTTAATTCAACTATAAGCAAGAGAACCTATATAGGATGTGCCAACCCCTCCACCCTCAACTGAAAATAGATAACATGATAGGCAGATCAAATAATTCGATCATTGAAGAAATCAGGATTAGATTGCCTTTATTAAAAGTAAAAAGTGCACATGGCACTGTGCATATTTGCGGTGGGATGACCCAGGATATAAAGGGTGCTTTAAATATCACACACATAACATAAGTATATCAGGGTATATTATGAATGATGCATTATTAAATAAATAATTGCTCCCTGAAGAAAAATACAGTGTTAGACAAAAATATATTTCAAAATGAATACTCAATGGTAAAATGGTTTCCAGTCCTAAGCCAGGTGTGGAGAACTATGAACCATGCCAAGAGTTTTCAGACGAGCAGCAGTGGCTGATACATTTGGAGACAGTCTTTGGCAGAAATCCTCTGTACGATAATTAGGCTTGTTAGGTTAAACATGGAAATTGGCAGAAAAAGCAGACAAGACTGTGATAAGGCCAGATAAGTGAGGGAAGCTTAGATACATTTATCTCTGTTCTTATTGAAGAGGGCAACACACGTCTCATGCAGACTACTCTTAGAGGCCATCCGTATCATTTTGGCAGCCATAAAATCTGCTCTAAGGGAGTTAAGCACTAACTAACTTGGCAAGTCCTCAGCAATCAGATAAGGATTAGCTGTCGGTGTGTGAGAATGTTCTTGGCAGGAGTTGAGCACTGTCATAGTTGTGTCCAGCTGGGTCTAAAATAAGCATATCAATTTTGTGTGTCAGAGAAAATTGTGGATGCCATCTATGCTAATGTGGGCTTGTTGTACACAAAGATAAGCTATCAAACAATACTGAACAAATGTTTTTTTCTTTCACTGGGGACCTATCAAAAGTATACCACGTACAAGGTGGTGATTTGCATAAACATGTTGCATAATCTTAAAAGGCTATAAAGCAGGTTAAATGCAAAAATGTCTGAGTGTGTCGTGTTATTCCAGCAAAGGAAGACCATTATGAAATCCTCCCAGGTGTCTAATTTCTGTTTGCCTCTGTCTGGAAAATGAAATGTTCATTGATGCCTGGTTCTTGATGAGATTGGAAGAGGACCCTCTGTTCAAACCATTATTAATACTTTACAGACTCTTGAACATAATGTCCAAGCACACCTAGTCAAACACCTCCTCAGCATTAAGCCACCTTCACAACTGCTTCAAGCATTCAAGGATCAACAAGGGCAGTGGAATACAACTTCAGTGATCTGGGAGATCTAAATCTAGCACCTGAGTCACTAATCTAGTTTAAAGACCTTGAATGAAAATATTGCTAGGTTGATCAACAATAGAATCCCTTATAGGCTCAATATTAAATTCTCTTTGCCTGAATTGTGTAATCTCAAAGAGCATTGCCTCCCACAGTGAATAGGCAGCAGGACATTTTCTATGTCCCACATTATTTGACCTTCAATGGAAATGCCACAAAACCAACCTCAATGATATACATGTGTCCAAAATGCCACGCAAACGAGGAATGGCAAAGGAAAAATAAAAGGAGAAGGCAATAGGTGATCATTAACTATTTCTGAGCTTCTTAAAAGTCTCCACATTGTTTTAATAAAATCCTGAATCATAGAAGAGTTAAAGGGGAAAGGTCTGGAAACTAAGCTAGATGGCTGTGTTATGTGGCAATTCGGAAGGTGGTGATTCAGTGCTTAATGTATGGGGGTGTTTGCCAGGGCAGAGCCCTGGCACTTATTTTTGAGCCCCAGAACGTATTGTCTCAGACTCATATTGATTAAATAAGTGATGATAGTCGGAACATCCATTAACCCCAGTGAGCAGGTGAGAGCTGCAGTATAACCCCCAATATGTCGACACTGTGGAAAGCAGCTATGGGTGATGGCAGCAATGGTGGGAAACTGCCCGCCTACAGTGTCACAAGCGTTCTAAAAATTATTTGGGTCCTGACACTTATTATAAGCACTGTGGTGCTCCGCAAAATTGGCCATGTAAGGGAGGAATGGATGCATGTATTTGGGGGGGTGGTGGTAATGGTGTGGTGAGGGGAGCATCAGTCTATTAGGTATCATCCAATACACCGAGTCACTTTTCTGGCTATTACAAAGTGCCTTCTGTGATACTGATGCACTTGAATACCTTACATGTCTGGACCAAAGCATCAAGCTTTACAGAAATCGCATCAATGGTAGTCATTAGGTGTAATTCCAGTGCTCTGTAATCTCTGGGGTACACCGGAGCAGATACCTTGAGCTTAGTGAGAAGCTGCAGAAGTTCAATGTCTTTGGATTTGCACTTGTTGAAACATTCCATCCTTTTGCATTTATTGGGAAAACATTTCCATGAAAAATGCCACTTTAAAATATCCCTAGCTAAAAGGGCCCTTGCATCCAATAGGGCCCAGGAGTGACACACAGAAGCAATGGAGTAGAAATAACTTCTCAATGGAATAATCAACATTTTACCTAATATTTTCCATTAGTGGAGTGGGACTCAGAAAAAGAACTAAAAAAGGAATGGCATAAGACGCAAGTATTCCAGAAATGGACAAGACAAACTGGCAGCCACTTAAGGTATTAACTCACCAGAGAGCAATTTAAGATAATCCCTGCCCTTAAGCTTCGGGAAACCCACCTCACATACCTATGGTGTATCACTGGCATGATAAGGTGGCTTGCACAAATGTCCTATCTCAGTCACTAGCAGTACAAGTTGCCGACAGTCACTGTGCTGCAGCAGAAGACAACCAGGTAAATAGAGATGTCCAGAGTCCAATGCCCAGGAGGCCGGAATGTCCGTCTAGGAAGTTGTAAGCACAACGGGGTAGAAAGCAAGATGAGGGAAGAGGATTTAGGACTCAAGAGTCATTGGTTCATTAGATCATTGGAGCAGGGGAACTGAAGCTCCGATCAGGACTGTGGGTCTCGTTGAAACACAGTTAACAAATAGGTGAACACATCAGCTAGAGATAAGTAGGTTGGTTGCAAATCAGAACTTGGAGAAAGGCCATTATGCTCAGTGTACATGTCTAAACAGCGCTAGATAAGGATTGTTACCTTATTGACGATGTTCAGTCAATCACAGAATGTTGACTGGACTACACTGTAAATTAGAGAAATAATGAACTGTGCTATATTAATGTCATATAATAAAGGAACACAGCACTGTTGAGCAAGGATAAAGCTAATTTAAATGTATCTTCTAGGGTCGTGGATTTGTGGCCAGCATTTATGCCAACAAAAATCCACACAGCACATACGCTCATCAATAACAGAATACTGACAGTAAAGACACACGTACGAAGACAAATATAAAGCATGATTTGAATTGAACTTCAGTCCCTAAACACAAAGCACATAGCTGGCAATAGTTGAACAATAGGGGGCACAGCAAAAATAGCAGAGCTCAAAAGTTATACATAAATGCACAATGATATGGCAGCGACATGAGGAAGCCAGCATCAGCAGACTGAAATGACTTGCACCACCACCACAGATTGTGCACTACGCTAATCAATTTAATCACATAGAAGCCTGGATGTTCAAAATAATCAAACCTTATTTTTACAAAATGAGTTAAAAGTCTACACCACAATCTCTGAGTGGGGGATCCGAGCATATGTTCATGACCTAAAAAACAAAAAGAAAGAACATCATCAAGACAGCAACCACACATCTAAGAATATTAAGACATTGCCATAACAGATGTTACGCCCAATTCATGCACTGAATGTAGAATCATGCTGGTAAGCAGCCATGTCAGCCACGCGCCCCATGGTAATAGAGTTCAGAGGTAACCAAATCCTTCTCAATACTCACCTCATGGAAAGTCCCTGGTCTACCGCGACTTTGACAGAGCGATACAGCTTGCATATGATGTGTGTGATGCCTCGAGCTATCCTCCAGGTACAGAAGATAACAGTCTGGCAGGTGTATGACCAACACTTTGGACTGTAACTGGCTGGCCGCGAACCCTAAAGAACCACGACCACACAGAGCAGAGGTAGAGAGAAAAACAAATTTGTTAGATAGTTTACTTGTACAGAGACATTGCTTGTGAAATCAGCATTTAGAGAGGTGCTATAGGGCAATACTCACATGCTATCCTTGTTAATGGAGACAATGCACTCTTCTTCTTCTATGGTAACCACAGGACTCACAGTCACCCATGGAGAGGCCTTTGCTGCTACTCCTCCTAATTCTTCTGTGCTTGTGAATTTTTCTTTGGTTGTATATAGTTGATGTGTGCAGTGGTGCAATGGCTGCATAGTGTGAAGTGTTTTTTTGCAATTTGCCATGGTGTATTTATGATGCATGATGATGTATGGCTCGCTCCACTATTTCACTCAGACACGATTCTCACAATGGCACTGATGTACAGTTTCTATGCAAGTATGCAAGTATCCGTGGAAGAGTGGTGTACATTGTGTGGCACTATGTGATGCCACTACCTACTTAGAAAGAGATTGCAGAGCATTTACAATAAAAAAAACATGGACTGGCCACTGAGATGGAAGTAGGACTACAATTTCAGAGGTGATACACAAAAAAGAAGGACTAAAACACAAACAGTACGCTGATGAAACTGTAGTACTACATCTATGTCAGTGGCCTGTCACGCACGTTGCATGGTGGAGACACAAACTGCTAATTGCAGAAGAGAGGACCCGGAGGAAGGGAGAAGGTATAGGTAGAGTGGTGAAAAGTGAGTCGAGAGAGTGATAGCTGGCCTGATCACAGATTTTTCAATCAGGTCTGGCAACTGGACCTTCAACTTCCGGGACAGGGTTTTTAAACTGAAAAAAGTCTTGGGACACTGGGACGGAGGCACACATACTGGCTCCACTGTGGTTGGAACACAACAGATTCAAATTATTGATATTTATGCCACCTCAAATCGTCCATTCTTGAATAGAATGAATGCTATAGAACTATTGCATCAAAAACATGATTTAACAATGATATCTATTATGGATATTGCTCTAGTGGAGATACCCACCACTGCATGGGAACAAAATTGGGCTATAATCCATCTTGTCTCGCCCATTGTCTCAGAGTGCATATTGATATACTCCAATTTATTAGTTGGATTATGAACTGAAAAGGCTAGAAGATAATGGGCCTCATTACAAGTGTGGAGATAGCCATGCCGCATTTAGCAGCATGGCTATCCCCATACCGGTACCGGGTCCGGGTCCGCGTTCCCTGAATGGGGAAATACCGGGACATTCCAAGCTTGGAGGGCCCAGTATTTCCCCATTCAAGGAACCTGGACCCGCTACATCCCCATTCCCATTGAGCCCCAATAGGGCTCAATGGGAATGGGGAGGATGCTAACAACGGGCCCGTTGGTAGCATCCTGGTCTACTCGCAGGACCCGCTAAGGACGCCTGGTTTTACCAGATGTCCTTAGCGGGGCCCGCAAGCAGAACTCGTAATGAGTCGCAGAGGGTTAACGGCATCGGCAGCACCGTTAACCCCCTATCGCCTAGGTTGAAATGAGGCTCAATGTGCCCAAATGATCAAATATAAGAGATAAGAGGGATAGCAAAAAAGATGAATTTCTGGAATTGACAGATAATCTTGTGTAAAGAATTGCAGAGGGTTTAGAAGTTAAAAAAAACCTAACAGGCCCCTCAATATAAGAACCTATTCATCTAATTACAACAGTGATGACATAGACTGACAAAAAGGTAAACCAAGCAATCATTTGAATGTGATATCATGGAACACTAGAGGGCTCCATTAATGTGTCTCTAATAGCACAGGTATATCATTCCTATAGAAGATTGATTTAGTTGCCTTACACGAGACCTGTTTGCTCCATGATTTTACATTGGATTATCATTATCCAGAGAAATGCTAGAAAAAAATTATTAGGCATACCCTTTTGTGGGTTTATATTAGGTGTAAAGAATTATTTAGCATTACCTGAATACAGTCCTGCAGAAAACCATCCTTATATCCTTGTAGCAACATTGGACAGTATGGTGGGAAAGGTTGAACAGATTATACTCATAATTAATGTATATAATCCCATAACAATATGAAAACCACTGATATCATTAACATGCTTGTGAGGAATATTGATGTTTGGTCTAGTTTGAATGCTATGGCACCATCTGTAATCATGGGAGATTTGAACTATGCAAGATTTACCTTCAGCCAACAGGAATTCCCAGAGACATTCCAAACCTCAAGGAATCAATTGGGGGCGGTTATTATATCAGATATGGAAGATGACACTATTGCATGTTAATTGACTATACCAATTGTTTCTGAACAAGTCTGAGCGGTTGATTCATCCTTTCACTTGGTTCTCTAGGGATAAATCCTCCTGGATTGACTATATAATATTTCCAGAATCAATTATCAAAATGATGTGCCAACTTCGTGTTTTTCCTACTGTTGCCAGTAATCATGTGGTAAAAGAATTGTCCATTCAATTGAGTTATAGAGTGAAAGACAATATTGGTGGCGAATGTACTGTGAACCGTGCAGAGAGATATGTCAGGATTTTTATTGAGATAGTTCATAGCAAATGCCAATATTTCAAACTTGGCTCAAGGAGTTTGAAGAAATCATAGCTTTTTTGAAACAACATGGACACAGCTGCTCCAAAAGGGGATCCTCAAAGGTTTTGATGAAGAGTAAGTCCTTCAGCATAGTGCTTGCCAAAGAAAAACGAAAACACTATAGGGAAATTAGACTTCTAAAGAGATGCACTTTTGACAAGAGTCTTCATAAGAGGAAAATAGCGAATCTTAAAACATATAAGAATTTTGTCCGAAGGCATAAAGCATCTGAATCTTCTAGAAAGTGTCTCCAATTGCAAAATATGTTAAGATCTACTGATGCTCGCAGATTCTGCGATTTGTATGAGTCACACAGTATGAATACAGTCCAAAAGCTTCCCTCATAAGTAAAGTGACAAAGTGACAATATGTGATAAAGTTAGTATTGCTAAACTAATCCCTAATGTAGAACAGCTCGAAAGCATTATTATCATTATTATCAAATTGAAACAATCCAAGGGCCTGGGTCCAGACAGTATTCCAAACTTAATATATAAGAATAGGTTTTTGGTCCATGATTTTCACTCATTTATTCTATATAATTGTATCATCTGGATTAATTCCAGTTAGCTGGACAGCATCTATACTGATCCCTGTTTTTCAAAAAGGGGTTAGGGAAGAACTTAATCATTATAAATTGCTTGCAATGACAAATGCATGTTCCAAAATCTTTGCGCAATTGCTGTTAGCAGAACTGAATATTTAGATAAAAATAACAATGTATTCCCCAAACCTTTAACATGATTTAGACAAGTTATGGGCACCCTATGGACTTTACTTAATCTGATATGTGAGAATATTAGAAATAAAGATGGTGCTGTGTAGATATTTATTTTGATTACAAAGGAGCTTTTGATACTGTTGACCAACACATTTTATTGGCTAAACTCAGACAATGGAATTTAAGTGCAACTGTATTACAGAGTTATACACTGACAACATTGTCCAAGTTTGTCTTATTCTGGAGGGTACTTTGAGCAAGGAAATAAAATTTAGTTTTGGACTTAAACAAGGTTGCCCACTGGCACCTACTCTGTATAATCTATATGTCTCTGACATGGGTCCTTATTTGAAGGACGGTTCAAATTATCCCACCAGAATTAGCCAACAGCCGATTAGTTAACTTGTGTATACGGACAACAACTTCCTGATGGATAGGACCCCCACTGGGATTCAAGGTAGCTTGGTCAAACTTTGCCAATACTATAGAAAAACAAATGCAGTATAAATTACAAAAAAAGAAAAAACAATCATAATTCATCCTCAAAAGAAAAAAAAAACAAATTTGTATGGAAGATGGACAATGAGGTTATTGGGGTTGTTCAAACTAATGTATATCTGAGACTTTTTATCTCTGATACTCTGAAGGTTACAGCTCTTCAAAGCTATGTATGTTAAAAAATCGAGAAGTGATTTATAGCAGTGTTAAACTTTATAAGATACAAAAGGTGGTTAGTCTGTCGAAGGCTTGGTCAAATTGTATAAAACATGTCTTATTGCTTGTCTGCTTTATGGACTGGAAATATTGATTGTGAAAAAAAACTGGCTTAAGAAACTTAAAGGACAGTTCCGGGACTTTTTTTTTATTGTCCCTACGGTTCGGCCATGTGTTTTTAAGCATAAACCGGTAGATCGTAGAAAAAATTTCCTATGGACCTTACCCGACTTTTCGTCCATTAACGTACTCGAAATCAGCCGCCATTTTGTGATAATCCTATCATTTCCCCCCATCGACCTGGCTCACCTGCGTTTGCGGCACTAAATCATATCCCCCGCCCCTGAAACAGACTTTATCAAAACATTCATATTCCCCGCCTCTATCCGTGACGTGACTGTGCTGCGTAGGCAAACGCGCCCAGGCGTCTTCTACGCGACTCCACAGAGAACCCGGAAACCAACACAGATCAGCACACAACACAGCGCGGCACAATTCGGAATATGAAACTGTACTTTTAAATCAAACCGCAAGATTGTAAATTTGGTAAAGTACATTTATTTGACATCAAATGTTTAGAGAATATTCAGCGATTTGCATTTTTCTTTGCTCTCGATCCAAAATAGTTCGTCTTGAGGCAAGCGATGTTCGTGTGCAGTACACAGGGTGTTGGTTTACGATAAAATAAGCTCTTCGGTCGCACTGATAATCGCATGGCTGTTCCAACAACGAGGCACTAGGCCACCACAACGGTATGTATGTTGCATCTAGCCATTAGTAGCGCGTAAGGGCATACTTGTACTTGGCGATCGTCCCATAAAATGGTCAGGGTGGTAACGTTGTTCACGCGGAGAAGCAACTGGCGGTTGTAAAAGCCATCCGCCGGTGTCTGGTACTCGTGACACATACAATAATGAAGGATGTACCTGTTTTAAAAACATAAAAAATGAAATTAGTCTCACCATCAGATCTTTATTAAAATTATTCATTTTATATATTAGGTCGGGAAATTATTTCATAGCTAGGACAGTGCAACTGGGTATTATACGTCATTTCCAGTAACCCACCCCCTCTCCTCCGCCTTTTTCAGAGCCGCCTGAGCGCCAGTGGACCACTTCGTCACTGATATGATATAATATGGCATTTGCAACGCGCCTATACACAAGTGTTTCAAGGCGTGGCGAGGCAGGGAGGCGGGGGGAACAAGGAGAAGACAGACAACGATCCTACTAGGCCAGGTGTCATTCAGATTGCGCAAGTGCAGGGGTAGGGGGAAGGTAAAAGTGCAAGGGGAAGGGGAGGTGGGAAGTGGAGTACAAGGTAAGTAGCATAAAATAATAAATACATAGGGCCAGCTGGTGGCGAGTGCAAGGTAAGTGCAAAACAAGTGCTGGGAAGGGGGGGCTGTAGGATACTGAGACAGTCCCCCAGTGCAGGGGTTGACAGGGAGGCAGTGCAGGTGGAGAGTGGAAGGGCCCAGGACCGAGGTTGCAGACAGTGGACCAGTTGTAGCAGGGGAGAGGGAGAGAGAAAGCAGAAGCAAAGAGGAAGGTTTTGAGGTGCTTCCGTAAAAGGAGATGGTTCTCCTCAAGATAGTGCGCGGTACAAAACAATATGCCACATAGAACGAACAAGTACAACTTAACCCCTCTTTAAAGCGACTGTATAGTAATTAAATTGCGGTATAAACTCATCTAAAGAGTTACTTACATTATATTTGCATTTTCAATTGTGTCTGTGCGTAGGGCAGCCCCGAAATACCACTCCTTCTATGCCGACGTTATTTCTTCTAATGAACGAACATTAAATGGCTTTCGTTTCTGAAATTATATTCATTATCGTTTACGTTATTGCACCACACCCCCAAAAAGAAGTCTTTCGGGATGGTCCCGGCCTGTCAAGGTCAAATAAGAATAGAACCTTATACTGAGTCGTGGGCCATTCCGGCACCCGAGCAAAAAATCAAAGCAGCTGACCTTCACTTTGAACGAGCACACATTCCTAGTTAGCTACATTCAGTGTAAGGCCTTCTCACAGGACTTGAAATGTACACTCCATCTTTGCATTTTGTCTGCGTGCATTTGCAGCCCTAGAGAACCATAAATACGGAGACATTCTATATTTTTTGAAAAATGATTTATATTACTGTTTGGTTTAATTTAATGCGCAAATGAACAAGGTTGGATAGACACATTGCATGTACACTGAGCAATCACTTTTATTTACACATTACATAGATAGACATATTCAATGGGCCTGCAACATGAGGAGACTCGAGAGAACAGACAATCAAATTACAATCATTTAAACCGTGATGTGTATTTCTCAATGAGCTCTGCTTCAGGTGGACATGGAACAGAGGCAATGTTGGGTGGCAATGCAGTTGTCCCCTGCACAGGTTCGTTCACAACTCCATGTATGTGCCTATCTAGGACATCAACAATAAGTCTCTCAATAAACTCATATTGCATATCCTGAAACACTGGTTTGATCACCCATTGTTTACTTCTTTTAGTGAAGGCCTTATTGTAGCGAAGCGTCCCTAAAGTTCCGGTCGTCCTACTTTGTTGACGGCCAACATTATGGTTATGTGCCAAGACCACTAGAAGAGTCCGATTTATCATGCCTTCCATGCCAAAATGCAATCGTTTTGGCCTGTACTTTAGGCACATATTGTGGAACACCTCCAAATCTCCTGTGTGGCAGGATTCCGTGAGTCCCCTCAAATCTCTTGTTATAGTTTTATCAAATACAATCTTTTCAATGGCTTTGTGAGTGGGTGATGAAGGAATCAACCACTTCTTCTTCCGTGCCTCCTCTGTGGACAAATGGCCATGTTCACAATTGTGGAAATGTTGGTTTGTGGTCCAGCGGTGAACGTGCTACAGTGTAGCATTACTGACCACCATTTTTCCAGTAGAATTTCCAACGACCCTCCACATGTTTTTGAGCTCCACCAAAGATGGTTGCTGATTGACTTGGACCACTGTGAAATACCTTGCATATCTTTTTTTTTACCTGCAGCCGACATTTTTTTATTGATTGTTTTTGCAAGATGCCATACGTCAAATTGGTGATTTATATTTTTGTACTCTTCTCTCATTGTCTTGGCAATTGAAACGTGTCTGTCCGTGGCTATCAGGTCGATCACCATTCCCCGCGATTGTAGTTCTTGCAATGATGCTACAAAGCCAACTTTCTCCATGGCCACTGAGGATGTACTTTGTGACACCTGCACGACCACCAAACTCACAATTTTCTTACTTTCCATGTCCTGAAAGTGGTAGGTGCAGTACTTGGCTGAAATTCCTGGGCTGTCGCACTGTCCATCACCGGAAGCCTGAACCGTTTGCCCACGAATGTACTATCAATAGACATTCTTTCCATTTTCCAAGCTTCGCTAATGGCTGGAAATAGATAATCGATTTGGTATTTGTAGCTCCCCACATACTTCCCCACCAACCGAATGCCCACATTTCATCCTAATAATAATATCAATCAAACAACTATCGAATACAATGAATTTGGCCTCTTTCCTTATACTGTCACTCTGCATCCCAGCTGGTTCGGCCTGTAACGTTGAGGACATGTCACTCACATGAAAGGTAGAATCTCTGATATCGTCTTCCGCTATGTTCAGTGATATTGATGGTGTTTCATTGTCGTCCACTTCATTCTCTTCCATTGCAACATCTGTTCCTTCTCCGGCGATGGGTGAATAAAACAATTTCTTCAACTTTCTCGCGGTCTTAGTTTTTGCGGGTGTGGATTCTGTGAATTGATCTCCGACTGCATCCGAACTACCAGGAGGACATTCACTATCAATGGCTGGTGGTGGTATAGCTCCATTGTCAATCACTTCATATTCTTCCCATTGGCACGATGCATCTCCAGTCTCAAGTCCCTGCCAAAAGGTTTGACAAGCAACATCTCTCGTTCGCTTCACTGTCTGTGTAGATCTAGTTCGTACACCCACTCGCAACTAGAGGACAGATTGGAAAAGGGATGTTCAGTTTAAACACAACTTACAGTATTGAACTATTAACAGTGAAAAACAACATAATATAGTGACCAGGACACTAACCTTCTTTTGCTTTCTTTTCTTTGAAACTTTCTTGCCTCGAACTTCAACATCAGGACGCTGTTGCTCCGATTCGTGTGTGCATGTCTCCACTTCCTCTTGCGCTGCAACGACTATATTTTCATGATAAGCACATCCATCACGCACTGACGCTCCATCGACTCCCTGAAACATAGAACTTTCATTAGTATGTATAATAATATTGAAAACACAAAATGTACTTGGGGACCAATACCCACGTACATCTCAATAGCAAAACACGAATGAACGCATTGTGTAGAACATTCAAACGACAATTATTCACGCATTGTTGATCTAGTTAGATGGAACTGTCAAGATCCATACCTCGGGCTCCGCATAGACTTCCATTGATGATATTATTGAAGATGACGCTTCAGCAACTCCCTGAAACACAGTAATTGCATTAGTATGGTTTTCTATTTTGTTAAAAAGAACATAACCTTTGTGCAGGCGTCAACGGCTCATCTAAATAGACCTGCACAAATGATCAGTTGTCTAAAATAAGTAATGGATATCTAAATATGATTCGATTTGCTCGATCGTTGGAAGTGTCACCACCCAGAGATCTGCATCAACTACTAGGGGTGATGTTCTTGTAGAACATTGCGCCAACCCGTAACTGCATGCTCCCCCTTCTTCTTGGACTAATGCTCCATCGACTCCCTGAAACATAGAACTTTCATTAGTAATGAACACAATATTGAAAAAAGAAGACACATAGGAGTGCGACGACAGAAGGACATATCAATGGCTAAAAACGAAAGAAACATTGTGTGTAACAATCACGCTACAAGAATGCAAGATCTGATGAGCTCCATCGATGGAACTGTCCGGAAACGTACCTCGAGCATCTGAGTGACATCAACGGTTGTCGTCAATGCGTTGGACTCCTCAGCATCTCCCTGAAAGACAGTACTTGCATTATTTTGGATAACAATAATTATAACTGAAAACAGAGACTAGAGGACGAGTACTAGGGTGTATCATTAGGTAAAATAATTACACGATAAATTAAAACTATTGATTTACATGCCTAAAACAAGTCAGTGGCACAATAGCTAAGTAAGATTACCCGATAGGCGCTTGAAGTGGCTGATGACTGCAATAACGACACGGATAGATAATCTTCCGCCTTCATATTGAGTGGATACATTAATGGGGAAATTATTGTTAGCTAATGCTACACACTACCGCAAGGCCGAGAGCTAAATCTGTAAACTTGACTCACCAGTGGAGGGATGTGGACGAATAGAATGGGAATAGCGGTTGAGAGCAATTTTCGCTTCGCTCGCGGTGTGTTCTTCTTTATTAGCAATGATGTGGAGTACATGTCTGAGCTAAAGTGCCTGCTGCAGATGCGGTATCGATCACCCCTCTTGTCCGCGAAGACTTCTAGGACTCTACTTTTAAGCTCAGACGGTGGATATCCGCAATATCGGACCCATTCTCTTATCTGATCTATTGTCTTAGGGAAAACATGCATTATAGTACCTTCAGATTTTTTATGGGTCTTCGAAGGGCAACCGCCAATGGAACAGGCAGGCATTGTGGAAAGTTCTGAAAAGTAAAGATCAACAATTCTCTATGAATACCAATGTGTTAAAAAATTAAATGACACATAAAAGGTTCAATGCAAGGTTCGTTTTGGTTCTTGGAACTATACACGTTATTCACATACGGATAAGTATTTGAATAACTTTAAAAAAATAGAAAAATAAAATGACTAAACTCAGAACATGTGACTAGTTCCTTGCATGTACTGTCTTGAACGAAAAGAAAACATGGATGCAATTTGATGACTACTAGCAAATAGATATAAATTAAAAAATTGGACGCAAAATGATTATGGTACATGGCCTTACCTTGACGAACAAACAGTTAGATGCAGGGATCAGAGTAGTTTCTTGTCGTAGAACAGGGAGCAGTTCACAGGTTGAAAACTGACAGGTTTGCTCGAAGTGGTCATTGAAGTTCACAGAGACGAAGAGCAGATAACCAGCACCTTCACGGGTTGACTAGCAAAGCGCAAAGAAGTTCTCATTAGAAATATGAAGTGGGTTATAAGGAATTCGAAACAGGGGTGTGTTTGTGAATGAATGACGTGAATATGTCGTGGCATTATGCGGTTTGCAGGGGGGCGTCCAGCGTGAGGGGGGATGCTTGGCAGGAGACACGGGGTCTGGAGGTAGAAATGGGAACAACAACCCATGCTCTATAGACCACTTTGAAGTGTACATGGTCTTTGGCACCTCTTGGCCTTTATCGCTCCCTGACAGCTCCACTTGCCAGCGCAAGTACCCCGGTGCGAACTGCCTTTGATAGGGTGGGGGGGGTGGATTGGGGCGGTGGTCGTGCAGACAAGACTCGTTTGCCGCAGGGCCTCACCAAGGAGAGGCAATCTAACTGCATGTAAGAGGCTGGCTGCAGGATCTAGTACATGGAAGGCAGGGGGGTGAGTTTATAAATACCTCACCCTCCCAGGAGAATATATGGGTGCAGTTCACCCTGGAGACCCTGGATGCCTAGGCAGTTAGTCAGCAGCAGGCTGGCCTGTGGTGGCAAGGCGGCACGGGCCAGAGGGGGTCATCTCTGTACCCGGTGCCCAAAAGGATGATTTATTATGATCAACCATATTGATTATTTACCTATAACCATGTTTTGTATCAATAAAATCCAACAGCCTTTTATTGCCAACGCTTGAACAATGTGGTGTGGTAAGTATTTTTGGGGGAGGAGGCAAGGCTGGGAGGCTTGATGCCAACCCGCAAAATAACATATGTATGTCTGCTGCATATGGGTTCAACGGTTATGTGGATTGAAGGTGGGCGGCCAGCGTGAGGGAGGATGCTGGCCGGAGACATGTGGTGTGACAAGACAAGGCACAGGAAGACTATTCAATGGAGACACACTAGATTCATTTAAAAAATCAAAACAACCATTGTTAAAATATATGTTGGGTTTTATTTTAGATCTTAATTTCAATTGAATTGAACATAAATAATAAACATTACACATTGTAAAGTTCCAGTTGCAGCACATCCAGGGAAAATCCGCGGTATTGTCCACTGTCGCTGGGGAAATGTCTAATGGCAAGTACCGCACAGGCAGGTATTACTCTCCGAACGCGGTGTCAGAGCCTCCCGTGAAGCCACCAAGTGAAGCAACGATAGGCCACCAGCCTGTACCACCTGTGAAAAAGAAAGATGCAAACTGTATTAAAATGACAAAACTTTCTTATCAATGTCGATTCAGGTAAAAAATGTCATTCTGCTTTGAAAAAAAAATCTAGAAAATGCACAATATGGAACCAATTTACATGCGTTCGAATGATATGTAGATGTAGTTTTATATGTGGGAGACGACCATGAAATAGTAGTGGCATCACTGACATCACAACCAGAGTATACTTACTCGTTACTCGGATTACGCGGACGAACAGTGCCGCGAAGTTCGTGCATAAATACCATCATCATCCTCAACACGGTCCGTGAGAGGCAGGCTTCCCTGAACTCTGGCAGCTCGGTGATGCATTGCGGACTTGGCTCGCCTTCCGAAATGTAGGCCAAGCACCCGGAATTTTTCACGGCAGCAGCAGTTCTCCTCCTCAGTTGGCATTAGCTCGCACCGATTGCACCTGCACCAGGTGGAGACGCCGTCCATGCGACATGGTCCAGGCTCTTCATCCGTTGACTGGTCCTCCCAACTGCCGTCCGAATCCCCATCGTTTTCGCGTGCTTGCCTTTCCAGTAGTTCCTCCTCGGTGTACTCGGGCTCGTACATATACGGCATTATTGTAGCCATTGTGTGGTAAAGAAAGTAAAATAATTTACAGAGATGGTACAGGTGTTCACAAGGCCTAGAAGCGGCGAAGGTAGCTGACCAGAGCACAGAAACGAGTCACAGAATACTCCAAGTAACACAGAGAGAGGAATGGAATCGAAAATCTGCTGCTGTGTGTTGTGAAACGGTGTGTTTATACTTATTGAGGAAAGAGGCGTCCTGCCATTTCCATGGCGACACTTCATTAGCTGAGGCGCAGCGATTGTTGACACGAAACGTGCTTTGGCGTTGGGAAATGGGCGGTACGCGTCTGCTGATGTCAGGCTCAGGGGCGGGGGATTTGATTTAGTGCCGCAAACGCAGGTGAGCCAGGTCGATGGGGGGAAATGATCGGATTATCACAAAATGGCGGCTGATTTCGAGTGCGTTAATGGACGAAAAGTCGGGTAAGGTCCAAAGGAAAGTTTTCTACGATCTACCGATTTATGCTTAAAAACACATGGCCGAACCGTAGGGACAATAAAAAAAAGTCCCGGAACTGTCCTTTAAAGGACAATTATGGCACTGAGCTGTGAATTGGGACTGATTAAATTGTACACACAAAAGGGAATAAATATGGGACTAATTTATGTATGCTTTCCAAGAACAATAATCCAAGTCAATATTCTATGATTTTAAAACTATCCTAGATTTCACTGTACCAAATAGTGCTCTTAATGAGTGGAAAAAAGATGTATCCATATTTTTCATGGATATCGTTTTTTCTATAAATAAGGATACTCCCTTTAATTTCATGGACAAACAAATAAAAAAATTGCTAATATATGGGATTGAAATGCTAACGTGACCAATCTAGCCAAACATAAAAAAATTGCGGTATTTTAAGCAAGGTTTATGTGATCGATGTTCCTTGTAATTAACTAACCAATCACTTTGATAGCAATGTTAGACGTTTCATAATGATGGTTAGATTGGATTTTCTCCCCACTTTTCCCCGAATTGGTGCCTGGAAAGGGATGCCATATGCACAGCGATTATGTAGGCTATGCCACATTGAAATTGACGGTCCATGACATCTCTTAACAGGATGTGAGGAATTACATGAAATATATAAAAAGGGATTTCTCAATACAAGATATAGGTTGGAAAATAATATATCTGACCAATTGTTGGGATTATTTATTTTCAGGGAACTATACAATACAATACAATATTGAATTGTACCATATACCACAATTGGTTGAACATACAGGATTTATAAGCACTAGCCGTGTAAAAGAATTAACACATTTTTAAGTTTTATTTACATGCCAGATTCATGTTTCTATATAATATGAATCATTTTATATGTGTATATTTTAACTTAATGTATTTACAATATTTATATATTTTTCTTTCATATGTAATATGTATAATGTTTGTTTTATGTTAAAAGGTTTATTTAACCATAATCACACTAACAAAAAAAAAATACTGCGACAGTCCAGGCAAAACCGGGACATCTGGGCACCATATTCAAGTGTCCTGGTTGGTTCTTTGGGTCGGTGGGGGTCTGGGTGGGAGGAGGAGCTTCAATGGAATGGTGACATCATTGAACTGGTCCATAGCGTGATATTTGCTTTTGTAACAAAAGTGATGTGTGACGCAGCATGTGGAAAGCAAGATGAATAGAGAGAGCAGTCATATGTGCTGCAGCTGTTTTCACAAGTAACATAGCTCAGTAGTGTCACTCTTAACAGGAGTGCTTCAAGATGCAGATATCTAGATACTGTACATGGAGAACTAGTGACAGTGAAAGGGAGGACAATGGCGCGAGGAGAGTCAACTTTCCATGAAAGAAAGAAAGGTACTGGTGGGAAAGAAAATAATGTGACTAGGGAAGGTGTTTCTGCTAGCACCATTCAAAGGAGTGTCCCTCCCTTTGACTGCAATGGAAGTGCAAACAGTTGGGCTTATGTCAGGGGTAGATGGCTTCATTGTGATATTTGTCTTTTAGTATGCATGTTGTATCACAATAATTAAGCTATTGCTCATGCCTGACTAAGATGTGTCTGTATGTTCCGGTGTGTGAATGCACTGTGTAACATATGCCAATCTTTTGAGAGTCATTCGATTCAGTCTTTTGTAGAAATCAGAGTGGACATGTGCAAAGCTATATGTTTCAAGAATGGCATTGGGGGTAGGTTTATTGAGTTAAAGGTTTTTATCCTTCGTGTAATTCTGTATTATGCTGTAGGTGTGTGGTACAGTGTGCTAAAGTGACGTATTTCTGGGCCAGTTTCAATTTAGCTTGGTCTTTGCTAATTATTTTTGCATTTGTATTTATTGTGTTTATATAGCGCTTTACTCCAAAGCGCTAGTTTAATATTCATCTGTTGTGGTGCGGCATGGGATGGTTGGATGAAATTCACTACAGTGCAATATTTCTTTACATGCTATGTTCAGCATTGTGTTGCCTTCTTGTTGTGTTGTTTAAGCAGTGATATGTAGAGTTTGATATCAGGTCCCCAATGGAGGATTCCATTAACATGTAGCTGGGGTGGTGTGGCATGGAGTGACTAAAGTTAAGCATTGGGTGTAGTTTCATGTAGAGTATAGTTTGTCAGGGTGCTGTTTAGGTGGCAGTGCATAGAGGTCTGTATCACGGAACCTATGAAAGGTTCCATGCTGCTGGAGTGGTGCAGCATGGAGTGGCCAAAGGTAAATACCATAGAGTTTTGTGTCAGGTTCCCTACGGAGAGTTCCGATAACATGTGGCCAGAGGGGTGCAGCATGGAGAATTGGTAGAACCGCCTGTAAACATGATGGCGTGGCACATTTTGTGGTTTTGTCTTTTATGTTCCTTCTGCTTTCCTTTCCTCCTGTTTTTCTTTATGATCTTGTGCTGTGTTTGTCTGTTTGTGGTGTAGTAAAACTAACCTTCTGTTTGGCAAACAGGACCCATCCTATTTCTGTTGTAGATTGGGCTATGTGTGTGTGTGTCTATCAGCGTCATCCAAGTTGACAGTTGAATATCTGGTCTGTTTGACTGGGTTGTGGTATGTATGCAGATGCCTGTGTAGGGCGTGATTGTGTTATGTCTCCCTGTGATGTCTGGGTTAGCTGGATTCCCCTGTGGAAGGTGCGTGCATGTCTGTCTTCCTACAATTAATCATGAAGGCTGTGTGCAGTGGAATATTTTATAGCAAGAAAGAGGCATAGAACAAATAAAAAAAAAGAGAAACACACTCCTACCAGAGCAGGAAGGCATCATGCATAGATTCTGTTATTTACTGGAGATTTCTACTTCTTACTTTCTGTCACAATTAAAAGGACACTTGTCAGACTGTGCATTTTGGTCACTGCCATATTTAGATAGAAAGTCATTACACAGTACTAAGAAATCTGCACACACCTGAATTTTATAAATATGGTGAAAGTAGCTTTTGGACTATCTCAATTTACAAAGCAAGGTTTCACTATGTAGTAAAATTGGAAAATATTTTTCACAAATTATGGATTTTGAACTGTGAATACAATTGGCCTTTAACAGATTATTTGGATCAGTGGCCATATTTAAGATAAGCTCAATCATTACTTGGTGCAGAAGTTAGAGTTGTTGTTTTTATCACTATGTAGGTACCTATTTTCTTTCAGCCATTGTGAGAATCCGAAAGGATACATCTAGGAGTACAACAATAAATATCCCACATCTATCAGAGTGAATTAATTTCACAAAGAATACAGCAGGCCAGAATATATTGAAGTTTTAAATGTGTAACTTTGTAATAGTAATGGAATAAAAATGTATTCGGCACTAGGATTGACTCGACTTGCACTGCACTGAAGGTTTCTTCGGATTGCATGAGTTGTATTTGAGTTGCGAGGTTACTGGTGGTTGAGGTGTTGCCCAAACCTTTTGTGAAGGCTTGGCCTTTTTTGGGTCCAGTTACCTTAAGCTTGCAAACAGTAAACATTATTTTGTGTATTTTGTGATTACAGCATCTTACTGGAACCTTTTGTGATGGTGAAAATAGGGAAAATGTCACATCATACACCACACCATACACCCCCAAAATGTTTGTGCAAATATAACAAGAGGGAGCCCATTTAAAGTAATGGTTTTAGGCCTTGTACCCACCCTGACTGTTCATTTGAAGCATAATACAATAACACAAGTAGAATAAGCAACACAGTAACACAAATAAAATAAGGGACATGTTTTTATTATGATATAGGTGGAAAGCATAAAAACAAGTAGTATAGAATTAGGTTGCAACACGGTAGGTAGATGTGCCACATTAGTGCATTTTGACCCTAGGTCAGCTGAGCGAACCACTTCCTTCCATTTCTTATTATGGATTGCTCTCTATCTGCTTTTGCATGTTATGCCACATTACTTAAATCGGCTTGAGCTCCTTAGTCTATTGTATGCACTCTTTTGAATACTATCTTTTCCTACCTTACGATTGTTGCATGCATACCATTACTGACCTCATAGGAATACTTAAGCAATATGACCCGAGTGGTGGGGGCATTATGGACTCAGGTAATGCCCCTGCCACAAGGGTCATATGGCTATTCGTACCACGGCCCACAGCATCTGCATGACCAGGGCACTAAAAGCATTGTTTTCTGTCCCGAAATGCTGCAGCGTTTCGGGACAGAACAAAAGAAAGAAACAACCAAGAAAATGGCCACCGGAAAAGGGATAACAGAGTCCGTTTTCCCTTTCCATGGTGGCCACCGGGAGCAGGCACGCTGGGAACAGAACTGTTCCAAGCACGTCTGCTCCAGAAAAAAAGAAAGGAGCAGCGGGGGACGATGGAAACCTCCAGCCATGTGGAGGCACGGAGCGGGGATGGCCCGCTCCGAGTCTCCACATGGCTGGAGGCTGCCATCGTCCCCCACCAGGGACGAAGGAGCAAGAAGGTAAGTGGGGTGAAGAGGGCAGAGAGGAGGGAGGAGGGAGAAAAGGAAAAAAAAACACCTTACCCGAGTCCCCGGCGGGGGGCAAAGGCAGCCGTGGGAGGCTCGGAGCGGGGATGGCCCCGCTTCAAGCCTCCTCATTGGCTGAGGGGCTGCCATGCCCCCCACAGAGGACAAGGCGGCTGGAATCCTGGCCGAGAATCGAAGGATTATCGGCCGGGTAACGACCCGGCGAGAGCCAATCAGAATGCATGTTGCATTCTGTTTGACTCTCGCCGGGTATAAATACTATACATGACACTAATAGTAGTCCAACAGGCAATGGCCTTAGGTACTTATCATACAGGTCAGCAGGCTCTGGCTATAGCCAATAAAATGCTCCCAATAAGTGAGATCAAACCTACATCATTCCAGCCCCCGCTCAAAATTGACCTGCAATCTTCAGACATAAATCCCACCATATTCCTACCCAAGCTGTGCCTTGACATAAAATCTGATCAAGTAAACTTTCTCCACGATATCTGCTTCCTCCCACCACCAACTATGATAAATGTTCCCATCATCAAACAGAACAGACCATGTCCTCTAGCCCTCAGAAATAACAAACTACGAGCTAGACTAACTAAAATCTATCAGTACTTTAGCCAACTCATGCTGTGTCAGTAAAAATAACATCAAAACTGCCAACTGCCTTGTCAGTTACCCCAGAAATATAAGGTAGTATTTCAACCACTCAGATCCCAAAACCAAATAACCATGAGAATACAAAAATAATTATGGCCAAACCTGCAGATCTTCAGTCAACTAATAATTCAGTAAATATCAAAGGAGCCTTAATTAACGCCAGATCCGTGGTGGCCCACGCTACTGAGATAGCAGACCTAATTGTAACAGACAACCTCGACTTTCTAGCGATAACCAAGTCTTGGTTACATGCAGCCGCAGGCCCTGCCCTCGCTCTAGCAGTTCCTGACAACTATAACATCATAAGAGTGGACAGAGACAACGCCAGAGGAGGCGGCATCGCCATAATTGCCAAAACTAATTTAGCTATACAATTAGTCCCATCACCTGTAGTTACATCTTGTGAACTTCTCACTGCCAAAGTACCTATCTCCAATTCACGTAAACTAACTATCCACCTAGTCTACAGATGTCCTGGACCTATTGGTACCTTAGAGCAGGATATCTCTACCATACTTTCTGACAAAACTAAACAATCTTCCAAATATTACTGTTGGGGTACCTCAATCTTGGCCTCAATTACCCCAATGACCATCAAGCCCTTGCTGCGTCTAATGCACTCACTGAATTTGGACTCATCCACAAAGTAACTCAACCCACCCATAACAAAGGTAGAACTCTAGATTGAGGTTTCGCAATTCAAGTCAGCCACCCAATCACCTCTATAACACCTAAACCATGGTCAAATCACCTCCCAATATTTTTTATTAGCAGTCAACAGCTATGTGACCACCTATTGCACCACCACTTCCCACGAGAAATAAAAGAAACATCACGGTAGAGAAGATTGTACCTCATATTATACCTGCCCTCAACTCATTGTCAGCTGCTCCTGACCCAGATGCCTTATAAATGCCTACAATACCACCATGACCAGAGCTCTAGATACAATTGCCCCCTAAAAATGTGCACAAGCAAACCAAGAGCTCACTTCAACTCATGGCTTACACCACAACTAAAAGCCCTCAGAGTAGAGAAAAGAAAACTGGAAGTCACCTGGCGACACTCTCCATCCGAGATAAACAAACCTAACCTGACTAAAATCTCTGACACCTACAAGAAAGAAATAATTCGGACCTTAAAAGAAATATTCAATGATAGGATTAATAAAGCAAGCTCTAACACTAAATAATTATTCTTGATTCTAAGAGAATTAGAAGCCCCCTTTCCCTCTTACAGACAATTGAATGAAGGATAAAATCTGGTGCTCCAACATTCTGAACGCCCTATCAAACAAGATTGCCCTATTACAAAGTAAGATTGTTGACAAAAAAGCTAGCCTGCCTAACTCAGACGTGAACATTAGGATGCCCATGCAAACTACTAAAATACCGGAACAATTCAGCTTCTCACAAGTAACTAGAATTGAGGTACAATAAATCGTTTCCTCCCTCAAACCATCTAGATGCCAGGGAGACTGCTGCCCTGCCCAAATAATCAAAGATGCAGCAACAGACTTGGCACCATTTTTTTGTAATAGAAGGGACAGCCCTAAAAAGGGACAGGACTGTGGGCTTACTAAATATAAACACAACGGGGGGGGCGTCCTACCCTAATTATTTCATTTTTTATATTTCATTTCAATAAACAATACTAGATTGTGTCATGTTTAGTACACATATCTCAATTTACGTTCACCAGACACAACTTGACTTTTTTCGGTTATTTTTTCTCATAATAATTGTTGCATTCCATTAACACAATTCTAACAAAGGTCTTCTTGGCAATAAAGACTTGTTGGTGTGTAGTGGTACTTGTGTTACACCTTCACCTCAAGTGACTTGTGAAATATGACAAGATTTCTTTTTAATATACAAAAAGCAATGCAGATCACATTTTACGCAATCTATATAGAAATAGTTGCAAAAGCCGGACATACAAGGGTGGTCTAATAATAGATTTGGCACCATTCATCGCCAAATTAATTAATGCATCATTCTCATCAGGCATTGTTGAGCAACTTTAAAGAGTCATGGGTCTTACCTTTACTAAAGAAACAAACTTTAGACCCTACTATTGCCACGAATTACAGGCCAATCACGACGGTATCATTCTTACTTAAACTTTTAGATAAAGTAGCATACCTGCAGATACAGAAATATTTAGAAACCAATTAACACCTAGATGTCCGACAATCTGGTTTCAGGTCACAACATGGCACCAAAACTGCAATAATTGGCCAAACGACTCAGATAGATGAATGCAAGGAGAAAGGGAAAACTGTATTGTTACTCCTCCTTAAGCTGTCCACCGCTTTGGACCTGGTGGACCACAAAGTTCTGTGCAAACACCTGACCTCAGCAGCTAACTTCTCGAGCGAGGCTATAGCCTGGATCCAGTCTTTCTTGAATAGCATGACTATGAGAGTCTTTTCCCCTTCAGCTGCAGCTGACCCTATCCCTATCACTTGTGGTGTACCACAAGGCTTCTGTGTCTCACCAACAATTTACAATATATTCACTAAGCCTCTGTTCCACAATCTGGGTGTCACCTACGCTAATTATGCAGATGACACCCAGATCCTCTTACCCCTTTCAGGAGACTACGACAAGGACATGGCCCTTGTGAATAAAATGTACCTAATCATTCAAGCATGGATGGCAGCCCATGGTCTGTGCCTGAATGATGACAAAACGGTGCTCTTGATACCGAAATCCATCTCTAATTTGAACAGAATTAGCAGTAATTATGCCTCTTTCAATATTGAATGAAACACTATCAAGGTTTTAAAGGAGGTAGCAACTTTAGGCTTTTACCTTGATTCCGCCTTAACCCTATGTAAACAAGTTAATACTATGGCGTCGGCTACCGCCTACACCTGCAAGTTAATCAGAGCCTGCAGGCCTTTCCTATCTAAAGAAAGCTCCATGATCCTAGCAAATGCTCTTATCCTGTCTAAGTTGGATTATTGTAATGCCTTATATGTGGGTGCAAATAAATATATCATTAACAAAATCCAAATTTTACAGAATAACGTGCTCAGAACTGCCCTAAGTATACCTAAGAGAGAGCATATTTCTGAATCAAGGAGACGAAATAAATGGCTATCTATCAAAGACAAAATCTTGCTTAAAACAGCATCCCTTGCACACAAATACCTTAACAATGCTGCTCCTCCTTACCTGGCAGAGAGAATAGTAAAAAAATCTACAACCCGCCCTACCAGCATAGATAACTCCTGCTGTCTGGTGGTCCCTGGATTTAAACTAAAAAAAGCTGGAGGCACTAGTTTCCCGGTAATGGCAGCTCTAACTTGGAACGCACTATCATATTCCTTGAGAGTCGACCAATCCTTCCATAACTTGAGACGTAAATGATAAACTGGCTAAGATCGAGTGACAAGTGAAGTCAGGTGTTTCGTCTGCGAACACACAACCACTGACTCTATTTGATGCACTGACTATGATATGATATGTATAATTGACTGTCTCCACTGGATTATGTATTGCAATATATTGTCCTTTATTGCCGCCAAAATTTATATAATGTTGAACTGTATCCCATGAACTTCCTAATGTGTAAATATGTGAATTACCTAAACTGTAAATGAAAAGCCTATTCTCGCCTGAAGTACAAGAAAGCAAAAGTCCAAGTGGAAGGGAAACCAAGATAGTGTTCGACAGAGCTGCAAAGAGGTGGTGTTCCCATGACACAAGAGTAAGATATTTAGCAATCGTTTTTTACCCAAACGATAACTGAGTAAACACGCACAAGCTTTAATCGCAAGGTGCAGGCTGATCCGAGACAAATTATTGCCAAAGGCCATAAAAACAAAGTTTCATACGCAGTGACCCTTATGGCCACATAATGTCACTACACCCTGTATTAAACACAATGACATAATAGAAATCATCCCAGGCAGACAGCTCCACATAGTGACAGTTATTCATCCTATGACCCAATTAAAAGAGTGTGCACCTGCGTCAGAATCCAGTATCGAGACAACAGTTGCTAATTAGAATATACAAGATTAGGGAAACTGTCTGGATGAATGGTGCCTGGTTTTGAGAAATTAGATGGGAGTATCTTTTAGTTTTTGGAACTAGGGTTTGATCTTTCTGTTCACAGCCGCACTACATCATATAATAATTGGACTGTCTAGGATCGTTCGAAAATTCAAGACCATTTTAAGAGGTGCCATCCAATGGCAGGAACGTATTCTTATCATTGTCAATATGGAGAGTGCCAAATAACCAGATCATGTGATGGTGGTATTGTAGTGATGGCCATGTTGAGGGGTTGGAATTGAGCGGGGTTAAAGATAATGGATTAGCCAACAGTAAACTTCAATGTAGAGGGATGTATAGGGATTTGATTAGTGTAGTCAATGATTGTGTTAGAAAATATCACATGTATTGTTTTCTGTAACTATGCACATTTTGTGGTTTTGTGCCTTATAACCCTTTGATGACTCCGGGCTGACAATTTAAATTTAATAAAGTGCATGAAGCTGGTTGGTCTTAAACTTGCTGCACTTCCTTATTTTCGCTTTTGGACTGGTTTTGGGTCATTAATACATTTTGATTGACTTCAGGTATAGGTACGTTGTACTTCGAGGTAGTATGGATCTGATTGTGTAATGAAAAAGGGGTCACCATGATTCAAATTGCCCAAAATGGTTAAAAGATGTCAAATTGTCAACTTTTATCACACACTGTTGATCAAGGTCTTTAAATATCCTTGCTGACTTGCAGAATCGGAGAGTATATAATTTATTATTCCATAATATGTTAGTAAAATTATGGCCAAAAAACAGAAATAGCCTCTCTTCATCAGGAGCAATTATTCCCTCCCACCTTTCCTTGTCATGGGGCTAAGATAACACACCGCTGTGACAAGGCAGGAGTGGAGTAAAAGGGATATAAAAATTGCATACACACTGGGAGAGGGCATGATGATTATGGAATATTGGGATATGAAGATTTTGACTACCTTTTTATTTATTTATTTATATACAGGAGGAGCAATGCTCTTCTGAACGCAAAACAACATTCAATAGATAAGAAATCAGATTTGATGGGAAGCAGTGAGCTTCTTAGAACGGGGTGAGTTTGAGGGACATTCTGACCAGGTTGTGGAGGGAAGTAAATGGACTAGTCACCGGGGACAATGAATAATTGGACATACATAGATTAAGGACCACCAACATTGGACATTTTTAGGTGCAGGTATGGCCAGCTGTGCTCGGGACGTGACCATGATGGCTGAAGTACTAGAATTGAGGCAAAAGAAGTGCGAGACAGAGGCAGGTTAAAGATGAGATACAAATGTTACCTAGCAGGCAGAGGAGAGGTAGGTTAAGAGGGTAACTCGGAGGCAAGGAGGTAGGCTTTCAGTTTGGTTTTGAACAAATCCGTGTGGGCTGTTTCTCGGATGTCTGGGGGAACAGAATTCCATGCAAGTGGAGAAAAAAGACAGAAAGATTGGATGTGAGAGGAAGCACAAGGAGGGTGAAAAGCCACAAGGCAGTCGAGGAGGCAGAGCAGAAATTACAAGAAGGCTTACTGTGTTGGATAGAGGAGGTTATATACAGTGGTGCCTTACCATGAATAGATTTGTGAACCAAGAGAAGACATTTAAATCTGGCCCTGTTTTTCATCATCCGCCATCCAGCCTGGTGACGGTACGAGGAAGTAGGTGTGAAGTTAAGGGAGTTCAAACAGAGTCCTGGTAGCAAAGTTAATGATCTTGTCAAGAGGACAGAAAGAATAGATGCAGAGACCAAAGAGGATGCTGGCACAGTAGTCCAATTTAGAGAAGACAAGAGTGGTTAAGAGATGTTTGGTGGTGTTAAAAGGAAAGGTGCCTGATTTTCCTAATATTTAGAAGGTTGAGGCGAGCTGATGTTCCAGTTTTGGAGACTGAAGTACCTCACTGTCTGCTCTGAATTGTGGGAGTGGGATTGAATAACTGGGAGCGTGAAATTAGTGGGTCACATCTGCATGAGCCCATATTAAAAAAAACACATGTTTCTGCATACTTGGGGGCATTGTCGAGCACGGATGTTAGGTTGGTGCCATCACTGATGGATATGCATCAATGCATGGAGCAACACAAAGTGTGCACAAGAAGCACACTTGCGAGAGATTCCATTGGTGCATGGACTAAAATGGTCAATTTTGAATGGACCAATAGAATGTATAGACAGTGTTGGTCATTTTGTTTTTTAAATTGAAAATGTAAAATTAATTTAAAAAAGGGTATTGTCTATGCTCATTAAATAGCTATGACACCACAAGATATCCGAAAAGATTTGGATATGGCAGCTGACCATGCAATAACCAGATATTTCTTGCATGGTCAATGGCAGATATAGAAACAAGTAGGGCCAAATGAAACACATGATTAGAAGCAAAGGCCTTATGGGCACAGCAGGACCCGCTAGATGAGGCCCTCCACAAAAGCTGCTGAAACACATGTGAATGTATCGGCACACCTTTTCATTTTTCTTCACATGATGCAGGGTAGATAGGTAGAAATCTCTCATGATTTGCATTGCATTCCACAAAATACTCAAGAGGCCTCCTAAGATTTAACAATGGTGCTAGAAGCCAACTAGAGCCTACAGTCCAAACGCAGACACCTCGTAGTTGGAACAGGGGATTACCTATCACCAAGATTCAGGATAATTCCACTTTGTCAAAAAGAGGGGTTCCCTTACCCAAGCTTTCAAGTCTCTCAATGTTCCAAAACACCATAATTCCTGGGGATATTTCCGAGCATTTCAGCCAGAGTTGCCTTTCACCAATTTTACCAATATTACAGCGTTCAGTTCATCAATATTAGATTCCACAACTTTTCCTTGGTCTTTCAATCACAAGCTTATAGGTGAGTTAAGCAGCTTTTTCCTTTAGGTGGGTGTACTCGGTCTAGGTGCAGCTGTCGGACCACACTGTCCACCCATTACCGGTCATGCAACTGACAAACCTTACTTGTTTCTTCTTCACAGTTACACTGCCACTGTTTCAGCTTCACAGTGATATTGGACTTTTCCTCTTGGTTCTTTCTCAGTACTTGTATTGCCACCTTTCACTGGTTATATTTTCACATATTCTCAGAGCTTGTGCCACTGCTTATCCTTTCAGTTTACACAGTTCTTTATATTCGTATGACACTTGCCTATGTTTTCCTCAGTTTACACAATTCCCAGTTCCTTATGCCAGGATATTCCAATTGGTATTTAATCACACTTGCTTTCTTTTGGTTCAGTATTCAAAACAAAAGGTTTAATTTCTTTCTATTCAGTCACATTTGAGTAATCCAGCATCAAATTCCCACTTTTCTCTCCTGCTGTCCGACCTGCATAAACCACGTGGTTCACCCCATAGTGACCCCAGAGTCATTAAGGCTCCTTTGACTCACCGGGTACGCTGTCTCCAGGTGCTGTTCTCAGGGTCAGCAGGATTTCTGTGGTTGTTCCTGCTCCCGGCTTGATGCACCTCTCATCCAGAATCTCTGCCACCTCTGTTGTATGGAGAGGGAGTCTCTCCGACTCCAGGAGGTATGCATACCAGCCCTGCTTCCGGAGACCTTTTGAATGCTCCGCCACCATCCTCTTGGTGGAGGGAGCATTAAGGCACGTGTTTCCCTGGTCTCACCTCTGGCTTCTCCTGCAAGCTTTCCACAGGCAATCTCATTAGCCTCACCTGATCGTGCCATTTATATAGCCTCCTGGGCCCCAGGTGCAGGCAATGTTCCTTTACTGCATAGAAGTCTTGGTACTCAATATTCCTCTTCCTCGTCGCACTATCAGAGTGGTGTTTGTGTATGTCTGAGTTAATAAAGAGAGAAGGTATGACTCTGGGTTGTCTCTTCCTCGTCTCAGTATCTGACTGGTATGTATTGGGAGAGTGTTTTCTGGAAAAATAGGGAAGAGATTGGTAATACCCTATAAAGGCCTGGGTGATATTTTACTCCTTCCAAAAGGGAAATAAGGGATACCATATCTCACCCCAGGGTGCCTCATCTCCACTCCCCAAGTCTCCTCCACCCAGGTGATCCTCCCTCCCATATCCAACCCCAGGGCCATTGAACCATTAGCAATGGACTTCCCCTGGCCACCTGGGAGAAGGATATGTTGGCTAAAGAATTGAGGATGCCTCAGATTCCTCACAGAGTTCAGTTAACTCATGAGAAATGCGTTGCCTTTTAGCAAGTACGCCAGCTTACCTCACAAGCTGGTCAGAGTAAGGTGGCTGCTTAAGAATTGATACAGAGAATAAAGGAAAATGTATCATTGAAAGCATTCACACACTGACAAATCTTGATGATACAATTTCAGAGATTGTAAACCCGAATAAATAATTGAATAGGTGGCATACTATCAGTCAAGAATCAGCAGATGAAGCACAGATTTACCAGCAACAAAGAGATTCATTACAGAAGGAATTACAAAATATGAATAGCATTGGCTTAAAAAATTAGAGCATTTCATACTAGTCAAGCTAGTTTGAATGAGACTAGGGAACAGCTAGTAAGAAGTAAATAACATATTATTGAAATGGATCATAATGCTAGAATGAGATACGAAATTAAAGGTGTCACAGTTGGAATCACAGTTTAAAACTCACAGACAGATCAGTTTCCTGAAAGAGGGGAGAGTATCCCTTTGACTACCTCTCCAATGCTAAAAAACATCCCAGAGTTGTGCTAGTGGCGTTCATGCACCTAACCATAGGCAAGATTTACGGGGCATAAGACACACTGGGCCTCATTACGAGGCTGCCCCTGGTATTCATTTTTCTTTAGCGCCCAGAAAAAGGCTATTAATGGGTCATTACGACTTTGCCGGACCCAGTAATTGCCCTTTCCTGGGTGTCGGAAAAAAATGATTCCCCATTCGAGCCCAATAGGGCTCAATGGGAATGGGGAGCGTGGTAGCACTGGTACTGTTACTAATGGTAACTGTGCTACCAGCATGTTCTGCTCGCGGGTGCCGGTACGGCCACCAGGTCAGACCTGGTGGCTGCAAGGGAACCCACGACCAGAACTTGTAGTATGGCGGTACGGTGATACCGCGCCGTTGTTGCCTTACCGCCATACTTGTAATGCGGCCCACTGTCTCTTCTTTTCAAAGTCATCCAGATACATAGGAAGTCCTTATTTCACTGTCAAAAACAGAAGATTCCAAAGGAATCAAGGTCAGAGGACAAGGAAGTGGCACATTTAACAGTTCAGTTGTGAACAGGAGAGGGAGTGAGAGTACATCTAAAAAGAGAGTTAGAGAGTCCATAGATTAAATTGAGTTAAGGGAACAAGAATGACAGTTAATGATTCCACAGACAGACCATTTAGCCCGCATAGATGACATTGAAAGACAGAAAAGAAATGCAACCTAAAAGAGCTTTTTAAAAGCGCCTATCTATCGTAGGGGCTCTGGTGACACTCCATATGGAGTAACACAAAGTAGTTAGAGTAAGAATATGCAGATATGCCATACTATCTAACCCCCTCAGAGAAATCTGAGGCCAATGGGAAAGAGATGAGTGTCTCCATAGTACTGTCCACAAATGCAACTCTGTTATAGTTATTGTGAAAAATGGGCGAAATATGTAAATAGAGAAGGGGATTCAAGCAGTGCCTCTGATTCTGATGAGGAAAACTGGATCCAAGTACAGAGACATAGAACAAGAAAACCACAATCACAGTAAGTGAAAGACCCCTTTCAAATAGATCAAGGCCATAAAATGCTTTAGGACCCCTTATCATAAACATGTTAAACAGGGGTGTTGCTAGGTCTGGAAAAGACCCGGGGCTACGCTGATGTCGGAACTGTCGGGACTGGGGGCTAGCTAGCCTTTTGGTTGTAGCGCCTGAGATTCAATCCGGGGCTACAACCAAAAGATCAGGGGCTATAGCCCCCTTAACGCCCCCCCTAGCGACGCCACTGATGTTAAACATTCTGTTTGGAAATTCTAGACATGTATGAACAGATAATGGCATCATTTGGCCTGAATAATGATCAAAATAACATGGACCTAAAAATTGACTTTCTATCACCGATTATCTAGTTTCTTTGCTGGGCTGGAAGGTCATTACAAATGTTCCTCCTATAAGGTGGCCATTTTGAAATGTTTTTCAATTTATAGAAATCCACAAGAAGCCTGCAGGACTGCCTACAATGTAGTCTGTGCTGAAGATCACTCTCCCATGGAGTTTTCTCAAGAACTCAAGCAAGCATTTGCCCAGATTTCTCAACATTAAATACCGAAAGTAGAGAATTCTAAACCACATTTTTCCATGCCCTTCCAAAATACGTTGTGACTCAGTTAGTTTGTGATTTGATGACTGAAGAACCCTTAAGTGGATAAACACGAAGGCTACGGGGATCTAGGATATATAGGACCCAACCATAAAACAAGGAACGGAACCCCAAGCAAATGTCTGTGCCAGCCACCATTAAGTTGGCTGAGGTAAAGAGCAGTACTGAGTTGGACTTAGAGACACAGGGGCCAAATAAAGAGTCATCTGTTGTTAAGGATCGTAACATACCGAGAAGAACCTCTGTTCAAGGACAGCTAACTAGTCCTCCACTGGACATGCAAATACTGACCCTACAAAACCAATTACATAAGTCCTCAGTATTTAGGCTCAAAACCTATCCTAGGCTATGAGTATGAGTGAGAAATACTCAGAACCCAGGAACAAATACGCAAACAATTTCGAATCAGACTTTTTCTAGGGAGAGAAGCCAATCACCACCTTCCAGAAACAACTACCAAGAAAATTACCCTCCTCCTCCTACGTTCCAAGATAACAGATCCCAGTACTAGAGTGAGGGACAACCAAACAATACCTACAATAACAGCTCTCATAACTACCAAAACCTCTCCCCTAGAAAAGACAGTTACACTTCTAGAGAAGAACATAGATGTGACCAAAGAAGACCACATAGTCCATAGAAAGATGTTCCGGAAAGAGATTCTCACAACTTGGGCGACAGGTTAAGCAACTGACAGAGGGAATTGGTCAATTTGTTATTCTAATGTTCATAGGGTTAGGATGGACAATGAAAAGGGGAAATAGTTCAAATTTAAAATATTCAAGGAGAAGAGGAAAGAGGAGAGGCACCAGAAAAGCTATACCAAACCTTATTCAAAACAACTTTTACCTCATGCGAGAACACCCCTGAGTTTGCTGAGAGATTGCTAACGCCAATTGTGAACCCTCTTTAAATAAAACCATAGAAACCTAAAAAAAAGTGAAATTCATTGAGGTGAAAAATATAAACATTACATTGAAAAATAAGAGAAATATTTGGACATGAAAACCAGCGCTTCTTCTTTCCCAGATGAAATACCTCCTCCAAAAGAACAGAGAATCTGAGTGACAAGAAGTATGACAAATAACTCAAATGAAAAGAAAGAAATTAATAATGAAACCCCTAGACACGATACCCAAGATGAAGAAAATCCAATGATCCTGACAGAAACCCCAAAGCAAAGCAAATGTAGATTCCTCCTGCTTTAAGAGTATTTAGGCAATGCAATCCAAGCAGTAGCAGTGACCTGGAACCCGCAGAAAAGGGAAAAGTCTCCATCCCCTACATAATCTCAAAATTGTATTTTATTCCTACCGAGTTGTTGGGGGTCCTGACCCACGTTTGGACTATTAGGCTACAACATTTGGTGCGGTGGGCTTAGGAAATCCAAGATGGCCGAAAAAGCCCACATGTGCGCCAGAATCTATGAAAACCGCGCAGTTGTGCACACTAAAATGGTTGCCTAACTTGCCACCCACCAGTGCGAGCAGGATGGGCCGGGGTGCCATGAGTGAAATGTGTGCCAAAGGAAAAACCGCACTTTAAAATCACCTTTTGTTTCTCTGAATGCCAGCTCAAAATGCCTATTTGCAACACATCCAAAAATCTCACTGAACACCAGCGGACATCTGGCAGAATAAAGTCTTGTGGGCATACAAAATCTGGAAAGAGGATGAGCCTAAAACAATGTTCATCACAAGACTGGCTGAGCTGTGGATTTCAGCAGTTTAAGTAAATTTGGACTGAAAGACACTAAAAATCTAAATGTTTAAAAGAAATAAGTGACCTACTTTTGAGTGTCACATAGGCTGCAATTGTTTAAATGTCATAGTTTTAAACTTAGAATCAGCATTCTAGCTGCATATGTAAAAAATTGTTAGTTATTTGAATGCAGAAAACTGGGGGACAGAAATGACATGTGGCTAAAAACTGGCTTAAAGAGATTCCAATTTTGCCTGGCAACTACCCCCATCAGGATTGAAATTTGATTCACAAGTAACTTCCCAGGCCTGGCTGTTTCCTGCTGGCCACACTAAGGATATGCCATCTCTCTGATAATTGAATTAAGGGGAGCCCCCACAGAATACAGGAGCTCTGAACAATGCAACCCCCTTCACCCAGGCAGATGGTTTATTGCAGATGTCGTAAAACAGCTTCGTCTTGGCAGAAGCTGGGAGGGGCAGGGTCTCTGAGCTTGGCAGAAACTGGAAAGACTGGTTTCTGTACCATGTGACCTGAAAAGACACACCCCTGCCAGCCAGAATATGGTTTTAGAAAAAGATGAATAACTCATAGAGCGGACTTGTTAAAATTATTTAAATGATACCATAATTCTTGTGATTTTTCTGCCCACATTTTAAGAGGTTTTTAGAACCGGTGGCATGATCTGGGGGCAAGCTAGCAGTTAAGAGGGTATTACTTAAAATGTATGCATGTTAAAAATCTGACACTTCATCAACTAATGTCCATACTCCTTGCGCACATGTGTGTAAATTTGGGTTAATGTCCGAAAATGCAAAATCAGTTAAAAAGTGCAAATGTTGCCATTTCTGAATGCAAGCCCCCAGGAAGAGCAGATTTGGACAGGGTATACCTCCTGTGATATGTGATGGGTGCATATGATTTTAAAACAATATGTACCTCTGCAAATATGTATTTGGTTCAAATCTAGATTTGTGTGCAAGTTGACAGGAAGAGTGGACTTTCTGCAGGCTGTAAAATGACATCACTCTGACACAACTTAGCTCCCCCAATCAGGGGAGAAATGAAAGCTTGGCCAATGACAAGTGGAGAGGGGTAGGGTCTAGTGATGCTGCACACACACCCATTTTAAAAACAGATAAAAGCAGACAGACAGGACAGATAGGGACATTCATTTCCATCTGCTGCGGGACGCTCTGCCGGAAAATCCATACTTTACCTCCATCAATCTCTAGAGAAAGCTGTGCAGAAAGATCCAGACTTTAAATCCATCAATCTCCAGAATCCAGAGAGAGCAGACCCAGACCAGACCGCTGTTAGCAGAACCAGAGAGAGCTGACCCAGATCACTGTGAAGTGCAGAGACCAGACCAGAGTCCAGTCTAAAACCTGACCAGATTCGTGGCGAGGCCCATCTAATTCAAGAATATAGTGTGAGTACCTAGCAAGACTGTGCAGAACCAATCTCTTAGTTAAAATAATATAATTCAATCTATTTAATCTAAGTAGAACTGCCTCCTAACTGTCACCTGTCATTCTCTAGTTGCAAGCTGCACTTGTCACTTTGAATTTTAACATTCCAAATCCGAAAAACTACCTTTATTTAATCGCTCATATCTCCGTAACCGTTTGTGCTAGAGACTTGCAGTAACTTTCATCTGGAAGCTGAGATCCTAGGCTGTCCTAGGACCCCAAAACGATAGTGCTAGTCCCGATACTTTTGCCGCAATCGCGGAAAACGCACTCGCGAATTTACCGCGATTTGCAAATTTCTCAACGTGTGAAAACAGCAGTTTTCTTGCTTTCATTTGCCAAAAATTCGTTTAACCTGCTAGTTACTCCTAGATCCTTGCTAAAGTGAGCCTGAACTCATCCCAAGTATATTTCACTCACCCTGAACCTCCTAGAGGGAATTAAAAGCATTTTAGTATATTTTTCACTTCATTGCCAGCACATATAAAAGCATTCTGGGCCTGTGTTTAAAACTCCGATCTGTAATCTAAGCTTGCTGGGGTGAACTGAATTACATGTGATTGCATTTCTGAGAACTGTGTGCTTTCCTTCCATTTCCTTGCATTGCATAAAGGGGGGAGGAGATTGCCAGAGAAAAGTGATTACATTGTTTTGTTGAAATCATATTGAGTATTTTCTGTATTGCATTTTTCATTCAACATTACATCCATCTGAACTTATATAAAGTATTCTCTACCACCTTATTCTTCGGTTCCTATTCACAAGTGTGCTAGTGCCAGATTCTCCGTTGTTAATCTTTATCATATCAGATTAAGTGTGATATCCAATTATTAATTTATTATAAAGTGTGATATATAGATCTATTGTTTAAATTATCAAATAAACCTTTTAAACTTGCAAAACAGAACTACTTCTTGGCTCAGTGGGGTCAGGAGGATTCGAAGAGAGGGGTGTTATATAGGGGTAGTCATCCAGAATGCATGAACTGGACATAAAGATATATCAATAAGGGTTTCCATTCAGTATCCCAGACTAGGCATTGACTTAGCTGTAGTGTTGAATTGAATCCTCTTACAGAGTCCTTGACTAACCAGCATGAACTTGACCCTAAAACGAATGTCCCTGAGGAGATTGTCCAAGGTTAAGCTTATGAAATCCCAAACATCAACCGAATGCTATCTGAATTATCCTCTAAATCACAGTTACTGTGGAAGGTGGAGATGAAAGGTTTTTAACACCTGTCCAAGTGGACTGCGTGTCCTATTGGCTTTCATAGATGCAGGGTCACAAGCGACCTTGATATACAGAGAAGTACTTGCTAAACTCAACTAAGGATAGGGGAAACGTCTCCAGATTTCTATCAAACCCTTCATTGGAAAACTTCAGAACTTCAACTGGAAGCAGATACCAGTTGATGGTATTACTGAACTAGAAATCAAAATAGGGTGACATAGACTCATACATCTGGTGATAGTCGTGGCTCCTGAGAGCACAGCTATTTAGTAGTAAACTATTTTTTGGTAGTGTACACAGACAATTCCCACCTTTTCAAGAATTAGTCAGGCACAAGCCACAGCAGCTACCTGACATTTGGTTTCTCTCTTAATGAACTTACATTATAGCAACTAGTCTTGATATTCTGATCTAGCCTATATACATTATCATACTATGCAAGCATGACTTTAAAAACCTAAAAACAGAATACACCCTCAAGAGGTTAAAACGATAATAGCAAAGTGGCTCCAGGAACAGAAGTTCTAAATAAGGTAATCTGCACACATTAACCAAATAACCTTCAATTCACCAGCCATTACTCATATACTGGACTCTACCACACTTATATCTTATGATTCTAACTCCTGCCCCAGGTTGCATTTAGACATTACCAGACAACCTTGACTCTGCCTACCTTGGTCTTGCGAAAGATTATCAGACTTGTACATACATTCACTTTTTTCTGAATAATGTTCAATCACCAGAATTTCTGTTACGCATTTTTTGTATGTGTGTTCTAATATGAATAACTTTCAAGCACAATAATTTCTGTTACTCATGTCGCCTTCGCAAAAGCACTGCCCACAATAAGTAGCCCAACTGCCAGCCCAAATATTGGATACTCACTGTAAGTAAGCAGGCTACTAGGATGTGTAACCTAATTCCAGGCTTAGTATCCTTTGTGCATATGCCACAAAAGTGCTTTGAAGCGGTACCCTTGCAAGTTAACACAATATAAAAACCAAGAATTTTTAGTAGGAAAATGCCATTCTCAGTGTCCTGCTTTAAAATTCATAACTTTACCCAATAGGTGGAGAGAAACATTGCAAAATCAGTAACTTGGCCTAAAACAGTTAATTTGTGTGCACTGTGCCTAGCATTACTTGTTCACAGTACAAGGGCACCAGCTATTCAGACAGCTTGAATACTTTTCAAACAATTTGCATCCATTCCAAGTTTCAGAGTCCCATTGGGCATAGACAATAGGAAACTCTTTGCTCTACAAAAAATGGTTTCACTGAGCACTTGTATAATCCTACACAATAATATTATGGTGGGGTATGTTGCAAACAATCTTGTATGTACTGCATAATATTTGTGTACATGACATTTTCTTAAACTGCCCATAATATTTGTTAGGCTAAAAACCTTGGGGTTATCTTCGACTCCACTCTCTCCTCCTCCTCTCACATTTCTGACATCTCTAAAAAGTCTTAACTATCAGCCTCACTTCCTCAGAGGTACTCTACCTTTTCCCACTTTCCCCCAGTAGCTTACTGTCTCCAAAGCCATGGTTCTCTCTATGTTGGACTATTGCAACAGCCTCTTCCTCAACCTCCCTTCTTCTGTACTGCACCCTCTGCAACTCATCCAGAACAGAACCACAGACTTATCCTTGGCCCCATGCCCAGGGACTGCATCTCTCCGACACTTAAATCCCTTCACTGGCTCCCCGTCACTGCAAGGATCAAGTTCAAGACCCTCTGTATTGTCCACAAGGCTTTCTGGGGTCTGGGACCTACCTACCTGCAACGTTGCCTACCTAAATACTGTCCCTCACGAGCCCTCTGCTCTTTAACCTCTGCCAGTCCTCTCATGCACTTGCCTCAGGGCCCTACACCCCACCCACCTTCACTGCAATTGAGAAATTACCAAGAGAGTGGCTCTCTCTGTACTTACCCAGTCCCCTCTGACCGGCTGCACTTGCACCCCCCACCACCTGTGACCGTCTGTGCACTTGTATGATCCGAATGCACCGTGCCTGATGATTGTCTATCTGTCTCCCTTGCCTTCAGCCCTTAATTGCACTGGTTAAACTGCAGAATCACAGTCAGGCCTATTTGCTGTGTCTCAACTGTAAATATATTATACACACTTAGTCTGCCTGTGCAGACTATTATCATCTCAAAAATTCAAGGCTCTGAGCGACAGTTAATTCCCCATATTCCCACCCTCCTTGAGAGCTTTGAAACACTTGCCTGTGTATAGGTGCTATATAAATAAACAATATCATACCATACCAATATCATATACAGGCTTTAAACATCTTTTGCTTGCAAAGTATGGTGGGTAGGCAAATATACCAGTGAGAGATTTACTTCCACAATCCCTCACTTTTTACAGAGTCTTGACAACTAGTATTGGAGGCTAACACAAGAGCCCAGAGGATGCAGAGGGAGGGAACAGGAGTACACGTATGGGGATGAAGAACAAATCATTAACTTTGGCAGTACATTACAGTGAAGGACATATGTTTGTTTGCTAAAGTATAGGAAACTCTAGTAACAGTCTAGGAAATTGCACCTTCTGTTTCTTTCTATACTCATCAGCTTAAGGTTTTTCAATATAATCGTGTTTAGTGCCCGTAGCATCTCCACTCATCTTGTTTAACTGATGACAGTGAATTGCAGAAGAGGCGTCCCTAGTTAGAGAAGTAGGAACTCAATCTGTTGTACCTCTGAGCAGTGCTACTATTACCTTAAAAGGCAACTATATGTGATTTTCTTCAATGGTTCCATAGGAAAACTCAGTTAGACCCTGGTTGAATTTTGCCTAGGGTGTGTTGAGGAAGGATGGGTAAAACCATAGGCTGTAATATGTTGTCCCTGTCATTTCACTTCCTATGACAGGGTTACAAGCAGGGCTCTGATAAGATTGTATTCCCTACTTGGAATCATATTATTTTTCAGGGAGTAGAAAAGTAATTCACTTTTCTAATAGGGATATTTTATGCTTATTAAAAGAGGTTTGTTCCCCTTAAAATTCCTCTTGTGATCAGGCAGTAATATTATTAGAGTTCCTTCCTATGCAATTGGCCTGCTGGTCACTGATTTGTAAATATCAATGGGGATTCGGGCTCAGAAGCAGGGGTAAGGCTCCTATATGTTCATTGTTCCTCATTTTTATTGGGCACATTTTCCTGTTTTTAGGGAGTAACATGAGTGGTGTTTATGCCTCTTAGCTGTATTCTGTGGTGCAGTCATTTTGATGCAATAATCATCCTTACATAAATTATGAGAGGCATATTCTCCTGATTTGAATTATTTCATTAAAGCATTGGTATTTGGACACATTCCTTTCAGTGTAATTATTCCATCTGCAAATATTGTATCCTCTATGAATTATTTGCCAGCCACATCAGTCATGATTACTGATATTTCTTTTTGCAATACAGATGACAAGTGTTTTTCCAATGGCATAAAACACTTTCTACTTTGTCTCTGAGCAGTGTCGACAAATGAATAACCACAACTAAACCTATTGTTTATACTAAGCTTTCAATGATTTTTTGTGCATACACATTTTTCTCTTTACAGGAATACATTTGCAAGGTACAGTGGAAGTTCTGATCTTGAAGTCTGGGGGCCTGATCCTAATCTTGTCAAAAAACTGGCATGGACATCTGACATGCTCCACACCAAAAATCAACACCCACATTTCAAGGAGCGTGCAGCAATTGGCGTGGAACAGTCGTACAGTCCACATCTTTACTTTGCTGACAAACAGGTGCTGCAGTGCCAGAGGAGGGAGATGATTCTTAGAATCATGTAAAATAATAAAACTGCCATTTTGTGATATGGAAGGGCACTTGCTCCTTATTCTGGAGCAAATAAGAAAAGTGTCCATCATGGAAAGACACTTTTTTTGTTTTCCATGCAGCTCAACATGTTTTCCAGGCACAAATGACACCTTGCAGCCTGCTGATAATTAACACCTCTTTTGGCCCGTGAAAAAAATGGTGCCCTGGCTTCAGAATACAGTCCCTGACAGCCCCTTACACAGAGGGGGGCTTACCAGAGCAGTTGCTATGCCGTAAAACATGGCTTTGCATGAGTTGGAGTCTTTGATTGCATTACTTCCACTCTCGGATTGGTGGAGAATCCTTTGCTTTATGGAAAAGTGTCCTTCAGTAGAAAGAGGGCAATTTTCCTATTTACCACCGGTCTCAGAATCAGGTCTTTGGACTGGTTGATGAGCTCTCTTTGTAGTCGCGTATAAAATATTCATTTTTTTAGCTTTAATATTTGGATAAAGTGCTCAAAGATTAAGTTTTTACTCTGCTTTGAAAAGATTTGCAGTGGCTGGAGAGGGGAATTCCCTTCAAAACCCTCTTTGCAGATGATAGCTCCCTAACGAGGCATGCTCACAAAGTTGGGCACATAAACGTTACTGTGCGCACAAAAGACAACCATTTCCACACTTAGAGAACATTAATTAAACGAAACATTGCTCTGGAGCCTTGCAAATTGCAAAAATCCATTATTATTATTATTATGATTATTGTATTTATTGAGAACATATCTAGCTTTGAGAAGCAACGGAGCACTTTACAGAGGTATACAACAATACAGATATGCAACGGGGGTAGGATTCAGAAGGGCACAGAGGATGGGTACAGCTGTACTGGGGTGGTGAGGAGGAGAGGGGCGGGTGGCATCTAGCAAGTCAGATGATGTGTGTGGCGACCTGATGGCCTAGGTGTTGAGGAGGAGAGATTCCTTGAAGAACCATGTGTTCGAAGATCTTTGGCAATCACTCAGGAATGGGGTATGGGATGGAGGGTGTTTTCAGCTACTAAAGGTATACAAATTGACCTGCCACCATTTACATTCTCATATATGTTTTCAGGCTGATCAAGGTGAAAAAATAGTAATAATCACGGTGTGCTTCACCGGCCAGTAACTGCCCAGGGCCCATGTATGAAGGTATTAACACTGGATGCCACTAGCGTTACTGGGTCAGTGAGGCCCACCGAACTAGTGATTATTGCTATTACCACCCTGAGACAAACCCTCAAGGTTCCAATAGCAAGAAAAAAAACACTGTCACACTGATTCATTTGTCACGGGAGTTGGTTGCGATGCCCCTCTTCTACTTCCATGGCTGAAAGAGGAAGTCGAGCAGTGCGGGCCTGGCGGAGGTTGCAATAAGGTAAGCAGAGAGGTGGAGGGTGGTGAGGGGCTAGAGCTGGGGTGGGGGTAGGAGTGGAGGGGGACTAGTTGCACCGGTTGGCGCATGGGTGCGCCAAGCAATCAGGTTGCTTTGAACCCGGGCTTGGATTGTTGACTGATGCACCGTCAGGGGTGCTAATACCTAACTAGGCAGCCCTGTTCTGATCCTCCACCGAGTAAAAATATGAGTAGAAAATATGCAAATTTACATATTGAACGGCATGCCAACACTTTGTTACTCGACGTGTAACGCTGTGTTTGCAACACTATGCACGTTTATTGGGGGCAGAAGACTACAACACTCGGCCTGCAACAAGTTGTGCCAGTAGCAACACCCTAGAGGCCAGAGCACGTGTTTCCCAGTTGTGTTTTTCACTCACATATGCAACATGGATCCTAACAAAGACACCATAACACAAATTACAAACATGCATTTTATCAGGATTTGTGCAAAGAATTTTGGAGAAACTGCTTTCCATTAGACTGCCTTGTAAGCCTGGATTTGAACGCATTATTCTCTAGCACAGTCAATGCATACATTCAGCACGTGTGTACCATTATAGGAGACACGCAAAGACATCCGCAATTTGCAGAGTAACATTACAAGGATAAATAATGCAGACATTCAAATCAAATGGCGTCCTACCTTTGGTTGGTTGATGACGAGCTTGGCATCAAGTTCTCTATAAAAAATAAAAATAAATGTGTAAGTTAATATATACCTTGCAGTGTAAGTGAGAACTATTTACAGGTTTGGCAGACGTCTTTGTTTATCACTTATACATGTACTGAAAGACAGATATGGAGTATTCACATTTTTGGAAGCATTCCCATATGGGAGGCTACACGAGTCAAGTAGAATATCATCAGGTGGTGCACATCAGAAAATCTGTCTAAATATACTGAAATTTAAAAATATCAGCCTGCCGAAACCCTAGGCAGCCATGAACCTGTGCTTGCCAGAGGAATACCCGTATCAAATGCCAAAATCTCGTACATGTGATTTGGACATTTCTGTGTTTTTGTTTCGACCAATGTACGAGATTAAGGGTACATTTTTTTACCACTTTGGTGTTGACAGCTTTGTGCAGCCGGATGTTAGGTTTACATGGTTGATAACTCTGTGATCACTGTGCATGATTTACTTGGCCACTTGGAAGCTTTTCTATAAGATTTGGACACTCGTGTATTTTTGTTTTTACCATTTTTATTTTTGATGTTGGGTTCTTACATATTACATGTGTTGGACAAATTATTATTTTTGAATAATCCCAATACCACTGTTGTAAATAGGCTCGTAATACTGTATTATTGAATCCCTGATTCTTGTATTTGGAATATGTAGCTGTTTTGTATGCATTACAGATGTACCCTCTTGCTAAAGGAACTGAAGCCCGAAACACATTTAGTGAAATTCACATCTCCTTACTTCATGTGTTTATGAAGCCTCACTGTATGCATTTCAAATTGAAATACTGCAGTGTGTTTTTGAATTATGACTTTTAAATTATATTCTGTTATGCTATGAAGTGGGCCTTGTCTGGGATCATCTATGGAGTGTGAACACTCAGTGGGTTCTTTGCCCACTGCATTTGACACTGGCATAAGGAAAGAAGGCCCGTGCTCATCATCCGAAAAGGACAGCTCTTCCCCTATGTACAAATATCAATTTAGATATGTTACCTGAGCAGTTTCCCATTGGTGCACCTATGATGCGTTTGAACTGCTAGAAGAAGAATCACAATTTAAAATTTTGAAAATGCAGATGTATTGTTTGTAATCTTGCCCACCGGGACCATGTCACTCCTGCCAGGCAGTCTCTACACTGGCTTCCAGTCCAGGCATGTGTTAAACACAAGATCCTTACTTTGACACATAAATGCCTCTGCTCTGGCCTGGTCTATCCCACCAGTCGCATCAAACGTTCTGTTGCAAGCAGGCATCTTCGCTCCAAGGACTCCTTCCATGTTCGATTTTGCTGCCCCAAATCTCTGGAACAGTCTGCCTCTTTACCTCTGCCCTATTCCTTCCACCTCATGCTTCACAAAAGACCTTACAACCCACTTATTCGCTCCTGGCTACACTTCCTGGTCTGACTGTGTTTGATGACCTTTCCTATGTTCTGTTGATGACTCCTCTCTTGTTCTATCTTCTTTAACTCTTTAGCGCTCTGAGGCCCATGGCCGTGTGGCGCTATTACATTGTATAATGGCTCTCTAAGTAGATGAGCAGCAGTGCTCAGGCACGTAATTGGCACAATGTAAATGTACAGGCTGGATGGGGAAGGAATATGATGAATGGAAGAGAAAGAAAGGGAAAGGGAGATGGGGCGAAAGAAATACAGACACAGCCAGGCACATGTTCTGAGTCTGGTCTGCAGTGCAGCCTTTCTGATTCTTCCCGACCTTTGACAGTGCCATACGGCGAGTAGAGGATTCTGGGTCACACTTGAAATATTCGCCACATGCAGCAAAATCTCTACGGCTAATGCATTGTTAGGAAAGATTTCTCTTTACTGCACCTTTGCTTCCATTTCTATGGAGCCCCAAACTTGTTGCTTTTATTTTTGATCCTGACCTGTACTTTTTACAGTGCAGCTTCACTACACTGTCTTCTGCGCATTTGTTATGGGGAAACTGACATGCCCTTCAGGCTGTCAGTACTGGGAAACACTGTTTCCCTTAGTCTTGTTGCTTGGTTACTACTTTTTGTAATTTGTTATCATTTGTGGTAACTTATTATCATTCTACAATGCATTTTCAGGAAAGGAGAATAGCACAGGGGCAATGTGTTGGTCTTGGAAGTAAGACCATGCAGAGCAACGGAGGTTTGAATCCCAGATCTGCGCTTAGAAACCGAACTCAGGTATTTAGTGCATTATAGAAAAACAATTAAATACAAAATCTTCCAATGGGGAATACTTTTTTTGTTTGGCCCTAGACTAACACTCAAAGGGTTGTTGGTTACTCTAGTTGTGCTAAATGGAGAAGCTGGTGGCAGCAGTGACGTTTTACAATTTGTTGATATTTTTCTTTTTAGTCTTACTGTGTTCACAGCATTTGGTTACTAACTGTGGCTAGTAACCAAACATGGCCTTGCCACAAGGTTTTTCATTTGTCCTTTGGCCATCTTGTCTTTTAGCCTTCTTCCTTGCCTGTGTAGCCAGGAAAATCCTTATATGGATTTCCAGTGCCCGGGAAAGCAGAGGCTGTTGGTGGGCTACTGGAGGGCTATGTGTGTTTGCTGGCAGGATATGGGCTGGGACCATCTGGTCCCAATCCACAAACTGGTTTTAGGGTTTCAGAGTGTTATGCATGAGTGTTGCCACCAGTGGTCCTGATTTGACCACCCGCTGGGTTGTGTGTGGGGCTATTTCTGGCTTTTGGGATATGAAGCTTGCACCCCCGCTAGAGAAATCCTGGATAAATCTGAAGGAGCCACGACTTCTTTTCCAGCAGTGAGACCCGTAAGGATACCGGTGAGCCATCTGAAGGAGGCCTGGTGACCAACTTCTGCTGCTGTCCTGGAAGAGCCCTGTCTTGCTGTCAATCGTCAGCAGTCCTGCGAAGGAGCTGCGACCTGGTGAGTGGAGAGAACATCCATTCCTGACATCTGCTCAGTACCCTGCAAAGAAGAGCCTTCGGAAGTATCCCAGGACCTCCATGTGGCTGACCAGCTCTGAGTTTTGGCTACCATGCTGTCTACATCACTGTTCCAAGTCGAGGCCTGGAACTTGGGGTATTCTCGGCTTGTCCTACAAGACTTACCTCAGCGAAATGTCGGAGTCTTAACATCAAGTGGTCCCGATATTGGAGGATAAGTCTGACCACGACAAGTGAGTCCCTTTGCATCACCGTGCTTCGGTGACTGCTTCCTGAAACAGCTCACCTGAGTCCAGTCCCGTCCTGAGAGGGGTCTTGCATCATGTTTTGCTGAATTCTTTCACTGAGAGTCCTTGCACCTGCCAAAGACGCTGACTGTAGATCTGCTTGAACCTGCAACCCCTGTGAACCAAGAGCTGTAGATGATGGTGGGAGAAGCGAACTCAGACCACCTTCCATCGACCTGCCAAGTCCTGTAAAGAATTGGAGTACGGGTGGGGGTGGGGGGAGGCGTTACTGTGGTTCTTTGCATCCCCTAAACTCCCTTTAAAAGTTTTTCTAACTTTTACAAACTTTTATAACACTTTGGCTTTGCCATTTCTTGATTGTGCAAGCCTTCGTAAAGTTGAGGACACTTTAGTTGACTAGTATAACTTGTCATCTAACCCTTGGAATCGTTCACTGGACCCCATAGAGCATAATCTAATCTGTATTTTCCTTTACAGGGGTTTGATCTGTATTATGTCCTACTCTAGTGAATGTATATATGTATTCTATTGTTAGTGTTGAGCGATACTTCTACCTGTTAGTAGTCATTTTTCATAGCGTTGTTTGGCTAAATGTTTTTTTATACATATTTTCTAAGTGTGATTCGTGACTCACATTGTGTGTACTCATTGTGAACCCTTTACAAGGTCTCCACCTCTTGCAACTTAGCCTAGACCACTCGTCACTGCTACCTTGAACTGATTTGGCTACAGCTTGCAGAGATGTCCCTGTTACAATATAGCTTGGCCTTCAATACATCTGTCCCCCAGGGCAGAGTATAGAAAATAAGTCCTAACATGCATAGATCGGGCTATGATTGCTAGATGGGCACATACAGTGTGTAGCATGTCTGAGCTCCTAAGTGCATGGTGACATGATTCATTGAGGCTGCAGCAAACTGGAACATGTGCAGAGAATTATGTTTATAAGGCTGCTTTGGATTCGAACATGCAAAACATTATTTGCCATTTGTACAGCAGAGTAAAACCCCTGGTAATACACAATAAACTATGCAATTAAAGGCTTTACTTCAGATATGCTGTAATTTTCTTTTTCAAGCACGACATACTTTTTCACAAAACCTAAGAAAACAACAGTGTGGTTCATATTGAACAACTGTCTGGATATGTAATAATGTGTTATGCTAAAGTCTTTAAAATACCTGAATTTGGCTTCAGCTGACAGTTTGTGGTGGAACATTTCACCGCATTTTACAGCGGTAGGCTAAATGATTTTAGGGGGGTGAGGGGGCACAAAAGAGATTGTGGGAGAGTAAAAGGGGTATGATATGATAAGTTATTTATAACGCGCTTAACACCCAGAGGTTTCTAAGCACAGACCGGGGGATTGTACCTGTGTTCCTCTGTCTCTTCTTGCTTCCAACGCGAGCATGTTGCCCGTGAGCTATCCTCCCGAGAGGAATGTATGGGTGCTTATCTCCATACAAAAACACAGAACATTGTGCTGAAATATCCCCGGGGACCCAATTCTTAATCTGCACTTTTTAGGCACTAAACGTTCTTTTGATGAATTTACTGTTTGAAGGTTCTATGCCTTGCCCATCTTTACTTGTTCTAAAACCTCTTTTTAAATGGAGTGTACATTTTGTCCTACAGATTATGTGTTTTAATGTTTGGTAAATCATTAACTTTGCAGTAAAATCACTTTGAATAGCATGGAAATACAATATGGTTGATAAAAATAGGTATAATGATGAGCGACATCTTTGATACATGAGAGGTTTATCTTGAATCAAAGCATTCTGGCTTATACAATTCCACACCGTTCCACCAATCTGCACCACATTTTGCATAGTTACCTGTTAGGACCCTCTGGACATTACTGGCCACATGACATTTGGACACCCCACTCCTTTCCCTGAATTTCAGCACAAGACAACATTTGTTTGTGGGTTTGTGGCTTGGCAAAGCGTGGTTCCTTATACAATTCCAAACTGTTTCACCAATCTGCACCAAATGTTACATATTTAGCTTTTAGGACCTTCTGGGCATTACTGGCTACATGACATTTGGACACCCCACCCCTTTCCCTGGATTCCAGCAAAACTCAAAATGTGTGGGTTTGTGGCTTGGCAAAGCATTGCTCCTTATACAAACCAGACTGTTTCACCAATCTGCACCACATTTTGCAGTTACCTGTTAGGAACCTCCAAACATTACTGGCTACATAACATTTAGCCACCCCACCCCTTTTCCCAGATTTCAGCACCTTCACACATGAGGCGGTTACCTGAAATCTGCGAAACATCAATGTGGTTGTAGTAGGACCAGTCATCAACCATAGAATGCACGGTTTCTGGGACATTGCAATGCACCGCAACAAACTGCACCACACCAGGGTGAGACAACAGATGGGGAGAGAGCACAGTAGGTTCCAGTAAGCAGCAGCACACCAACTCTTGCCTCCCGCTAACGTCTGCTCCGGGGTATGTCAGCCAGCCACACACGCCCATTCTCAGTGTAGATTACTACAGAGTGCAAAGCACATCAAGCGATAGGCGTATCGGAACAGGGACCTCCAGGATCATTGAACAGATTACATGATCTCCTGATTGGGGCCATGGTAGGGATGCATTGTGTATTGCCCACAAAAGACGTGCAGAAAAATTGAATTGGGCCCGGACTCATGACCATGTAGCTACGCTAAAATCCTTAGAAACTTTTTCATGAATGTATTTCCCTTATAAACAACCGCAATATTACATTCTCCAATTTCCATGTCCCATGTTAAGGTGCATTTTCATGTTGATTAGATTTACCAAATTGAAAGTGCTATCCCACATGTGGTGCTGGGGAGGTATTCCATTGGAAAGTCATAGCTGCATACTGCACAGTGATGTGGTCCAAGTAGAAAATCTTAGAGACACTATTACTGCTTGCCCGGCCGTGTGGAGCACCTATGTAAAGTACTATGAGAAACATGGTGAGAACATTCAAGGATGTGTAGGGAGAACTTCTGGCTAAATTGTGTGGCAGGGCGTAGCTTGTCACTGGCAATAGCCATAACTAAGGGGTGGCAAGTGGCAGAGAGAAAGTTTTGTATTTTAGCAGATAAGGAGAAACAATAAGATAGTAATGTCAGTGACAGAAATTCTGCTATGGGATGAGCATACATTTGGTGTTACAATCAGGTAGTAATATGAAATATATGTACATGGATTTCTTTGCTTTTACATTATTTTATATTGTATATCTTGTGTAAGTTAAGGTGATAATTGTAATGATTTGTATTGTTGTGTGAAAAGTTAATTATTGACTATAATACACAATAAAAAAATGAACACTACCCCCAATACGGTATGCTTTGAGTGATCTATTGAGCAATTACTAATGAGGTCCCCAGCAATTAGTACTTTGTGATGACTGAATTCTTTAGCCCAATTCGCTAGGATTTTTCCAATTTTACAAATAAATTCATCTAAGGGAATAAACACTTTGCTCCAATTCATATTTACTAATAGTACATCCCCCCAAAACCTCACTTTTGATAGAGTTGTCAAAGATTGACATTCGAGAGGCCCAACTAGATTGAGTGGCAATTGGTTAGGCCCTCAGGCAACTCCTCTTGTCTCCTAGCAAATCCATCTAATATTACTTTTGTGAATTAAAAATAATGGAGTAATCTCTCGAATTTCAAATCACAACCTTATACTCTAAGAGCCGGCTAAAAACTCAGATGATTTAACGCTTGTGTAAGAGAAGAGGAAAGAATTAGCAGCCCAAGACCATTAATTCCCAAACTGCAGTGCTACAAAAGATTGAACATTTACAGTGTTGGTCTAGTCCCAAAACGGCCTCAAACTAGGCTAACGAATGATGTTGAAAGCCCTTTTGTCAAAGGTTGTCAACTGCTGCCAAAATAATTTCTCTTATAATGAGTGATGGTATTTTCAGCAGCACTATGTCCATTCTCTGTTCGTGAATAAAGAAAACCTGTTCGATATCTTCTGAGGTTATCAGTCTCAGCGAGGGTATATTGTGCATAAGGGACAGAATATTTCTCCGATTAAGGATTTCATATTCACCTAACGGCAGAACTGATTCAATCAAAATGTCAAAGTTCGTAGACGGACCCTTGTTGTTAAGGATAGACTCTTCACTTGATGGAGGATTACATGGTGGTATAACTGCTGGTCCACTTCAGTTGTTTATATCAATCCATCCAGGTAAGATAGAATCATTTAACGGTGGTGGTTGGTCGTGTTTCTCGTTACTTAACTTTAGATTTCCCTGGCTAGGCACGGTTCCACAACTTAGGGAAGCGACCTCCATTTGGGTGCTTAAATGGATATGGGTGGTAGAAAGCAAGGGTAAATGGTCAAGTGATTGGGATCTTTGGGTTTCAGTCATCAGTCATTTTTCTTTCAAAGATAGAGATCTGATGATTTTTCACATGGAGCTGTTATTTCCTTTTTTATAATTTTTTAATTTTAATTTACATTTTAATTTTAATTTAATTTCTGCTTCAGTTGTGTGGGTCCCTTTTCAATGTCAGGGTTTTGTGATCTCAGACAAACTACTGATGCTGGAATAGTTGTTAAAAGATCTTCAGCCTCCGGAAGAGAACAGTCTGAGAAATTCTTCCATGAGTTCATCCGAATGAGGATTATCAGAGTGCATATACAAATTGTTATCCGTTAATGAAGGAGAATCCTCCTTCATTAGTGTGTTAGATAATATAGTGGTCAAATCATATTGTGTCCAATAGCTTCATAACAGTTATTAAGTTTAGTCTCAGAGGAGCATAAGGTCACCCGGTGGGATTTTAGCTCAACACTGATGATGTCATAAACCTTTACCAGCAAATTTAAAACAACGTTGAGCGATGAGATGGAAGACTCACTTAATTCCTTGAAGGCTACACGGACTAGAAGGCTGAGTATAATAATGCTTACATAAGGGAGGCAAACAATGCTGATGTATCAGACAGGGAACCCAAAGAGCATGCAACTGATTGCGGACATACCGGCAGTGGAAGTGTGTTTGAATTTGATTGAGTAATGGAAAGCAGGTCACTAGTCTGGACAACTAATTCCACTGGTGGTTGCAGATGCAGCGCAAGTTGTAAAGAGCAAGTCAAGGGCAGGCCACCAAGACTAACACTTTGAACTTTGGAGACAAAATTAGGAGTCTTCCAGTTCATATTAGTGGAAGATAAGGTATAATCATTTGGTCTTACATCGTTGTGATTGAGGCAAGAGCATTCACGTGATGCTCCCATCACTGCAGGTAGAAGACAGGGAGTGAGGAATATTGCTTCACTCTGTTGGTCTGTGGCCGGAACCTTTTCTGTCTGTACGGCGCCCATGCCCACATCATTCTTACTCCTTAGATAATACATGAGTAGAGAAAAGGAAGCTCAACCTTAAGATTAAAAAGTAGATTTGTTGAGAGATACCAACAGTAAAACTCTCTTCACGCTAAGCTGCAGCTTAAGTGTACTAATGCCACACTTTCTCTCTGTTTGGACCCACACCCTCATTAATATACAAATGCCAAGCTAGTATGATTTTGAACACTCTGTGTTGGTAAAAATGTGTCCTTCACAGTTAATCTAGAATGGCTCGGTAATCCTCATTACTCCAAGTCCAACTCTTCTGTGTCTTTTGTACTGCGTACATCGCCATGCCTTTGAGGAAGTGGGTAGTGGAACCACCTGGGGTGGCAACCGGATAGTAGTCTATCCAATGCAGGTTTACCCATTCCATATGTCAGCTTCAAAAAAGGTCAGTTAATTACTGTTTCTGGGGATATTCTCACTGCCTAGTCTGTTGTCCATCTTATACTATAGTAATAATTTTTCTCTACGTGTTTTAAAGGCTATCATGCAATGCATCATGTAACTTGCATGCTTTAAGCAGACAATCTATGATGCATTTTGCACACATATTGATTACCCGAAAACTGACAGCAGCTCTGAAATTACTGTTCAGTTTAGCTGTCAGTGTCCTGAATATCTAAAGTTGTACAACTCCAGTTCTTTGCAACAATCACCCTCATTTACTGCACTTTTGATGAACTTTAACTTGGATTCTAAAGGATAAGCTTCGCAGTTCTATGTAGTCAGAGTTGGTTAATGACATTGTCCAGATTTTCCATTGTATGATAGGAAATGTATGTTTTGACTTGATGAAGACTTAAGAACCTTCGGCTTACTGATTGCATGTGGCCTAACCGTGTTTTTATTTTAAGCTGGCTGGGTAGCCCTTCAAACACGTGTTTTGATAATGGCACTGTGGCATATCTGTGCGAGATTGACCATTGCTCCGTCTGCACAGGAGGGTGTTCACTAAGGGCCAGTGTGTTGCATTTATGGATACAACATTGTCAAGTATGACCGGGACAAAATATATTGTTCTGGATCCAGGTTTTAGAGCACAGAGTACAAGACCACAGGGCCTAGCTTTCTGGGACCTGGCATGGCCTAAATATTAAGCAGCATTTCCTCAAGTGTTCAGTATGTCAGGGTTTGAGACTTTGTTGATGGTACTGCATTGTCAAAGGTTTAATCATTAATGTCCGTGGGCTGAAGACCTGGGATTGTGCTCTGGGGATGTTCATGTTACATCGATATCATGATTGTCATGGTGGAGTTGGACTTTCACAAATGCTAGGCTGGCGTTCAGAACAACCAGGGAAAAGACAATTGGGCCTCATTGCAAGTTAGTTGGATAGGTGGTAAATCTGTCGAGATGCCACCAAATTGTATTAATGTTCACCACTTGATTCGGCAGTATTACTTCTGGATTACAACTGATGGTGGCAGTTGAGTCCCCATTTATTTGAGTCCTTAGGACTCAATCGACGATTTTTCGGTGGAAATACTGTGGCGGTAATTCCGGCAAAAATGGACGAAAAGTTGGCAGATTTACTTCCAGATCATTGCTGGAGGTGAATCCAGCAAGTTTCCACCCAAGTCATAGTTGGGTGGTGTGGTAATGCAGCAGTATACATTAATATCACTGCATGTACCACTTTGGGGGTGTACCCCGACTCCACACTCTCCATGACACGCAATGTAAGCGCCATTGATTCATCGGCTACATTCACAACAAAACTAATCAATGCAGTCAGAACTTACCTGTCAACGCAGAACTGTCTCTCAATAGCCAGAGCCACCATTGGGGCAAAACCTGTCTACTGCAACGTTCTCTTTGCTCGTACATCAGCAAGAAATCTCAAAAGACGACATATTCAAAATAATTCGCTCAGAGTGGCACTGAACATTGCCAAGAGGGAACATATCTCCCATGCCAGGCGCAAAGCTCATTGGCCCCCTGTCAAAGAATGTATCATTTTCAAGACCCCAACCATAACCCATAAATGCCTCTCAATCACAGCCCCTTCATATCTCTCAGAAAAAGTAGTCTGAGCCAGCTCTGCCAAACACAAACGATCAGACTATTCCAATCAGTTCAACATCCCCACCTTCAAAAGGGCCAGAGAGGGAAGCTCCAGTTTCCAATTTCTAGCTCCAAAATGATGGAATGCCCTCCCTACTACCCTAAGGAATGACACCTCCCATCTATCCTTCCGTAAGGCACTCAAAATGAGACTCACTAACTAGTCCACACTATACCCCTAGGTTCACCCAGATTTCCAGGGAGGTATGAGTTGTCTCCGGTTTCCTGTAACCAATGAACCATAGAGCCTCCACCCATTGTAACAGGTTCATGACTAACTACCACCTGTCTGGTATTAGGTTCACTGTAACCGCAAAACCACAGAGGCTGCCTTTTCCATGCTGTCATTCCTCCTGTCTCCTGTAACTAAGTAAGCGTTGCTTGTAACAGTGCCACAATGCCTCAGGACTGCTTTGTGCGCTCTATAAATGTAAAAAATAAAAAATATAATAAATGTAACCTGCACTGCTCAGCTTGTAATGAGGCCCATATATATTTCCTGGAGTGGCAGAGGAATCCCAGGATTAAAGGTCTACGAGAACATGTATCTCACATAGAGGATATACAGTATTTTGAAAGCCGATGTTTAGTTTAGATGTTTGTTTCCTGGAAATGTACTGCTACTGTTCAATATTAGTATTAGGCTTGTATTTGGAATGTGTGATACTAGCACCATGCAAGGTTTAGCACGAGCCCTATCATGATTGTGACCTGCTGAGAACTTTATCTCTAACTGGACTGAATGATGTGTTCTGAGGCAGGTGATTCATGCATTGAGACTTGCTCTTGAGACGCTCTGATAGCTGGCACAAGCGAATAAGTGCTGACAGGGTTATCCATCAGAAGCGGCTTGTCACACGTGACCTGGAAGGTCATTATGCCCCATTTGTCAAGAATCACTGTCAACCTTATCCTTGAACATAAAAGTTCCATGTAGTCGAAAGCATTTTACCCTAATACTATGTCTGTTACTCTTACACAACTGTTAATTTTCATAATTAAATCTGGTCAATTGCTTTGTGCATAGAAAATGGAGTTACACGTTCAGTTCCGGAACAGATGGTACTCATTATGAGTTTGATAGTATCTCAGTGGTAAATCTGCCGAGATACGACCAAACGTAATTATCGTAACTGCCACTTGGTCCAGAGGAATAACTGCCGAATTGCAAGTGCCGGTCTAGTGACATTATTCGGCATTTGGATTTTGGTGGAATTACCACCGGTGGTAATTCCACCGAAATGGCAATTGCTTTACAGTAAGCTGGCAGAATTACCTCCAGCAGTTTTCTGGAGGTTTTTTCTCAAGCTTACCTCCAAACCCATAGTTCGGCAGTGTGGTAATGCAGCAGTAATGCAGTGGTAACTTTGTTACCACTGCTTTACCACCATTCTTGGCCACCCTACCATGCTCCAAATGTGGCCATTATCTTCAATTCCAAGTTAACAGGTTAATTTCTGAGTAGTAATATAAAACATAGAATGTGGAAGACTGATTTACTTTGAAATGTCTTTGCTCTTCTGGTAAACTCTCAGCAGGAAGTCAGACTCCAGTCCTTGGTGTTCTGTGTACGGGACAACAACATACGTTCCTGGTGATACTTTGAAACTTTGAGTGATTTCTCGACTTCTAATCAATCCAGTATAAAGTGCTGCAGAAGCATTTTGATTGAAGAAGCTCTGTGGTAATCCATCTTTTCCACCCTGAAACTGAACACAATAAACCATATTAATTGATCAGAATTAAAACATGATTTACAACCATGTTTACTTTCACATTGCTCATATTTCAATAATGACCTCTGAAGAACTGCGTGAATACACTAAATATGACCACTTTTAAGAACAGGATTATCACTAGGAAAACTGCTAATCTTAAAAGCCATCCACTGGCTGTGAACAACCAATGGTGATATGTGTACTTAATTTTTTTTTGTTTTTACACAGGTCACCTGTCTGTTTCAGCCCTGCCGCACCGAGGAGGTGGTAAAGTATTGACTACCGATTTTCCGGACCTGAAACTACACACCGGGGCATAGAACTTAGCTCTCTTACCCCTGTGGTGTTACTACATAGAAAAAGACTGTCCTGAAGAAAGCGACCATAATAAACATGAGTCGCTGAAACCGGTAGACAGTAATTGCTACAAATGATAGATACCAAATTTACCTTCTATACATGAGCACTTTTTTACCATCCTCCACTTACTACAATAAATAAGGTCTAGAAGAAGGCACGTGGAGAGTATTGTAATTTTTGTCTCTTGATGTTGGTCTAAACACAAATTCAGAGGTTTTTCAACCTGACTTTGTGTTATTCCTTTTTTAACTACAGTGGATGGGGTTTGACAAACAATCCCTGGGCAAATGAACTTGGATACAACCCAGTGGATGGACGTTCTCCCCATCACGAAAGCACTGTTTTTAGATCTGGTATTTGTCTCTTCCCATGCAAACACATAGGGGAAGAGAGTGGTTACAGGGCACATTGATGCAAGGCTGGATGGTGCATAACATCTAGAAGAAGTTAGTGTCTCTTCTTATTCATTACTCTGTTTTCGTAGGCAGTCCAGCAGCGCTACAAATGGACAGAAGAGGTTTCTAGGAAGGGATATCCAGAATTCAACTCTATCCTTTCCTGTCCTCCTACACAGCATTGATACTGTGGGCGTTAAAATCCACAGTAGTCTCTTTCTCTGCGAGAAATAATTGTGCCCTTAACAGTTGGCAATTGTCCAAATCGTTTGTGTTACACAACTGATTAAGTAAGGGCATTCCTTGTTAACTTAACTATTTGCCCCCTCATACTTTGTAGAATCTTAAAATGCAACCAAGAGTCCATATTATGTGGTTTTCCTTATTTACATTTTTTCTGGTCTAAATTTGTCATGTGATCTTGACTTAATGTGTTATGTTTATTGTTAAGAAACATTTGCCTAGTTTGTGCCTTTTTGTAAAATTCATTTCATGAACTGGTGTGCTGTGAGTACCTGCTCTCCAATCCACCTAAATCTTCTAGGAGAAGGGGCCTGCAGCCTTTGGCTCTCCAGGTGTTTCGTTCTACAACTCCCATGAGCTCCAATCAGAATAGTCAATAGTGGCGGGTCATGTGAATTACATTCTAAAACTTCTGGAGAGCCACTGGTTTCAGACCACTGCACTAGAGAGTCCGCCCCCTGGATGCTTTGCTGCACTATCCTGAGGGCTGAGCTCTGGACACCAAACTGAATTCCTACTGTTTACATCCCTCATCTTCGTCATGGTAGGGAGAATGGGTTAATAATGCAATGTACAAATAATGGTCCATATTGGGGCAGACATCTACCAGGTTAAATCGATCACCATCCTTGTCAAGCAAATACAAAAGGTCAAGCTCCCTGGTCCATGGATTACCAGCAAGCACTCATTCACCTGGCCTTCATCATTTAGCTGCCCACTCCATTCACATGTTAAAGAGCATCCTTCATTTCTTGACCTGCAACTGCAAGTTGGATTCCATCAGGTTCTTGATCACAACCAACCTGAATTACAAGAGCATCTACGCAGGAACACCAAAATGCATAAACAAGCATCTTATTCCAAATTGAGCCACTTGCACGATGATAAAAACTTGAAGGGGTCTGCCCATCTCCTCAATCCTTGATGGTTTACACTGACTGCCTGTGCAATACTAGATCATCTTTAAGGTTACACTCAATATCATAACATACATTTTTCAATTGGTCCCAGAAGTGGTCAAACAAACATTTGAAGGACTTTACCCCAAAAGAGACATTTGGAAGTCAGAAAAGTATTAAACACTGTTGATCTCCTAGAGGCATCCAGCCTCACTCTCAACCATAGGATGCTCCTGAAGACAGTCCATAGTTCTTAATGTGGCCCGGCCAGACCAGTCTTCAGATGTAATGGTGAACACTCCTTGGTACTTACATAGAAAAGAAGAACGGATGCAGCTCTTAACAAAAGCTTACATTTACAGGTTTACTATCTATGCTTTATGAGGCCAGGGGTGTGCCTCTTTGTCGCATGATTCAGTCTCTTTTCCCACTCCCCCACAACCTTTCACTTTAATTTCCTCTCCCTCTGCCCCACCAATTTCGTCCTTGTGCTCTCAAGTATTCCAACTTGCAACCTACTATGAAACCCAGAAAGCGTGCACCTACGGACACTACCCATTCCTTCTGATACCCACAGCCCTACGTTCAACTTTGCCCTTTACCATTCTCCAGGACCAGTCCTCTATATCCATTACATCTCCGCTGGTCCTCGTGGGCTTATTATAGGAATAGCGAAGGGACTCTCCCTAGAGGTTCCTGCTCCATTTTCATGGAGGCCATCTTGTCTGTTTTTATTTGTATGGACAGAATAAAAGGCTTGCGCTCCATGCGCACCCATTAATTTTTGTCAAACAAAAAACCTGAGCACCCTGTATGCTACACGGTGCTTGTAATGGCAATGATGTTATCAGTGGCCTTGATAGTGAGAACCTACCGGCCTCATTACAGTTCAGCATTTCATCGCAGCCGGAAGGCCAGTACCATCTCGTACGTTCCCTGCCCCACTGAAGGCAGTGTTGCCTACTATAATAACGTCCTGATGGATTCCTTCTGCTTCTAAGAGCAATAAAAATGGGCATGGCGCACACGACCTTATAGCCCTATATTGATCAGCCTCAGAAGGATGAAAGGGTGAGTTGTCCTTGCTGATATTCAACCAGGTCCACTGGATGCTCCCCCCCCCCTAACTCTGAGATGACCGTTCAGGGGTTCATCTCCCTGGGTATTTATGCTCACATTTCATGCACATATGTCCTTTCCCAGCTAACACCCAGGAGCGCCTGCAGGTGCACTTGCTCATCGGAAATGTGGACGTATACCCTTTTTTCATTTGTAAATAGTATGCAATTTATGGATACAAATACAATATGGATACAATAAAATGGATCATCTAAAATTCAGAAAACTACTTCAAACTTGGCTCTTCACCTCAGAATCAGAAGAGAACTACTAGGAAAAACAAAGACTCCACTGGCAACAGAGCACACCTCAACATGTTTACATGGAAGGAACAAGCCAGGGAGAGAGCCCACAAAAGAACCACTCCCTACAATATCCCACCCTAATCATTACCCTAGAGACAGGAACCCCAGTTACAGACATGGGGTGCATAACCAATAACTGGCAACCCACGAGGCCTTAGGGCTCCCGGTCCTTGATTTGTGTGGAAACCGCACAAGAAACCCAGGGAGGCACTGAAAAACCCTAAACTTAGCCATCTCTAGCCTGAGGGTGGGGGAGGGCGCACACAACCTCATGTGCACAAACCACCAGACAATTACAGAGGAAAGCCACCACCATGCGCAGTGCCCGGCGATTAAACCACTACAGAACTTCCATGGACAGAGACGATGTGCAAAGAAGTCCAACACAATGAGGAAAGAAAAGCCCCACTAACCCAACTCAAAAACCTCAATTTCTACATACACTTCTCCAACGAAAACAAACACAACCACCTCTCTGCACAGCAACCTGCACGCACTTCACCACACTGCAACGTCAAACAAACAACACATAGCTATGCAAAACGGAACATGGGAATTGTACCGACCCGTAAACCGCACTGCAGCACCTTGAACGTTGCAAACGGAACTGAAGCTGTCAACAGGACATCACAACTCTCGCTCTACCTATTCCCGCTATATACTAGCCCCCGCCCCCCACACCTTCCTTCCAGATCCACCAGAGCGCTAGGGGACCACTCCGGTGGTGATAGCGCACGTTACAAATACCCTTTAACATTAACATGTACACAACTTGTTCAGTTGTATGTCGGATTTCCTGAACGGGCCTTAGTGGTGCTGGAAAGTCTATTTGCCATGTGGACAATGCTGCTAGCGGATTTCATGCTTAATCTATATTACACGCTCATGGCACGCGTTGATTGTTTGCAGTTCATGCTTTGTCTTTTAAATTTGCAGATTGCAGTGACAGCTGCTTACAGTGCTTTTTGCCGACTGGTGTAAGGTCGCACCCTTCCTGCCGGCCACAAGAACAGATTTACAAAAAAAAGGAAATACTCACTCTTACTGTTTTTTGAACATGCACACAGAACATGTAAGTGACATACCTTGGGATCAATCTGTGGGAAGGAAGCAGAAAGCGGGCTTTAGTGTATGCATTTTAAATATATTATTTTTAACCAGATTTGCATACTGGAAAGATAGCACCAACAATACACCCAGATTACAACATCTATCACAATTCTATCCTTTTAACACGTATCCTTCTTAAACGAAAACTACAGCACATGTTTAATTCTTGGAAAACAATTAGTCAGGCTGTTGATTGTTATGAAACCTAGAGGTGGCCTCTTGGCGCTATACCCAGGCTGCAGTGAAGTCCAGAGGAGGCTCTCTGCCGGCCATTGAAGGAGCACAGACTCGCACTAATCTCCACTATTTGCAAAAGAATGACCTCCGGGCTGCTATGGTCAGGTAAAAACAAGTGCTCGATGTATAAAGCTTGTCAAATGGAATTCTCTAGAAAACAGACATACACATGGGAAACGTTGACGTAGTTCTCTGGTCTGTTGGATAGCCTGATTGTAGCCTCATTCTGATCATCTCTCAAAGTCAAACGTCACGTTCGCAAACACGCACACAATCCTGGAGTACACTTCGAGATATTGGGGTGAATCTCAATTTCAAATGCAGAATGTAAGCAAAACAAAGACACTTCTCTCAATTAATTGAGTCATTGAGAGGAGAGTGAAGAAGGCATCTGAAGGTCCATAATCACAAGTGTGAGACAGAAGCACTATTCCTTCATCGCAGGTCTGTTAGAACTCCACTGCTCTACTCTGGCGAACCCATGGCCTGATTCTTTGCTCCAGGTCAAATAAGAAGGGTGTCATTCTGCGAGGGAACAGCACTTTTCTTATTTGCTAATAGGCAGCAAATAAGAAAGAAGTCGTTCCCTCACGAAATGTCACTTCTCATTTTACATGGGGCTGAGAATCCGAGCCCGATTTTTTAAGAGCGAGAAACAAAGCAAAGGGGGGTGAGTTGTTTGCCAGAGCATGCCCATCAGGTTGAAATAAGGGTCTGTTGGAGTGCATTGGAGGCACAGAGGTTGCAGGCATATAGGACATTCCATGTTGCTGTCTATGGATTCATGATGGGGGTGGGTATGTGGGGGTGACTCAATACTAAGTACTACGGGACCACAACTAAAGGTTCTAGGTGATTTGGTCGAGTTTTTTTCGTCGAATTTGAATTCATCTCAATTTGGCCGCACATATATGGGGGGCATGATCTCGCAGCCCCCCCTCGCCTCCTAATACCACCTATATTTATCATCACGATTACCCACCCCCGCGCATACATTTATGTCCAAATTCGGCCCAAAAACGTTGACGAATTCGACGAATTACATACTACGACCAAACCCCAATTGAACAGTAACTTGCCCAGAGGGGGACCACTTACGTTTGTGCTTCGCGCTTCGCCGTAAATCGGACCCTTCCTTCCAATTTTAAATATTGGCAGTAGGACGTGTAAAAGAAAAGTGTTCAACCTGGTGGATCGTGGTGCACTTTTTTGTTGCACTTCGCCCTTCAAAGAAGTGTAAATGCCCCATTAATCCAGTGTATTGGCGCAAGCTTGTAAATGTCAACCTGCTGCTGTGAATGCATGTTTTTGGTGAGCTTTAGCAAATGGGGCAGGCAGGAATGGAAGGTCTGTTTTCCATTTCCACCTGACAAAAGAAGCACAATAACTGGGATCGGAAACGAAGGTGTTAAAGCGGGCATTCATGAGTAACAATGTCTTTAGTAACTTTTCCCCTGATCGGGATACTGGAAAATAAGCCCCAATGTTTAAATAATTTCAAAGTGGGGTCTCATGGCCGCGACTGTTTAGCTGGTCTGATTAATGAATGTGACCGACCAAAGTGCGGGTCATGTTTGTACTCGATTGCTCGTACCTCTGTTCATAGTCCTGTTAAAAACACTCAACGAAAAAGAACCAGTTTTGGCTTATGGTATTAGAAAGGAAATTGCCAAGTGCTGCCGTCATATGCTTAGGCAATCACTCTGTTTTTATAGCTGTTGCAATCTGATGGCCACATATTGCCATTATATCAGTGCCTAACAAACGCCTATCCCTGACCTACGCAAAAGTTCACACTTTTGGCGTGGCCAATGCTTGTTTATGTTGCTACTGCAAACGATCCTGGCCATGTGAATGTTGACTCATGATACATTTTGTAAAGAGAAGATGCACACTGCATGTTTCGTTTATAGAGAGTTTTTACCAATGAGTACTATATATGGGACAATGCATCAACATGGACATCCTCAATGTACTTATAGACAGAACTTATGAACGAGAAGGTTCTAATTACTTGTATTTGTATCCATTCTCTTGGTTTTTTTGTCATATATATTCATGTTTGTCTTGAGTTGTCCATTGCAATGTGACATGATATCTTTATTGGCCACCTACAGAAGATATACAGTGACATTTGTAGCCTGCTCACAGCTCCGCTCCATCAGAGAAAGAGAGCTTGTGCACAGTAGGGGAAAAGCTTCCCTCTTATCTGTTAGTACCTGCGTCTGATCACATGGTGCCTTTATGTTATTCCATTGACTTAACAGTCCTCAGATTGATACATTCTGTGACCATTCGGGTGTTGTTACCGATATTGGTGATTTTATGAAGCCCTAACCTCTGGGACATAATGACAAGTAGGTGTTGAATTGAATTGATATTTTATTTATATCACGCTCATACTCACGTTTTTCAGAGCGCGACAAGGCAAGGGAGGGTAACAGGGGAGAACAAAACAACGGTCTTACTAGGCCCAGTGACATTGAGAACGCGCAAGTGCATGGGAAAGGGAAAAGGGGAAAGTGCATGGAAGGGCAAGAAATGGAAAGTGCGGAGCACAGGAGAAACAGATAAATAAGAATAAATAAAATAAATAAGGCAATAAACGGTGGTAGTGCAGCCAGCAAGTGGCAAGTGCTGAGTTTAGCCGACAGAGCATGTCTGATAAGTGCAGAACAAAAGAAAGGGGGTGGGGGACTATGGATACAGATACAGGCCCCAGTGCAAGGGGTGGCCCGGAGGTAGTGCAGGAGGGTGGCAGGGTGAGCAGGTACCTGGGCCCGGAGGACAGAGGGAGGCCAGGTGCACAGTGCCGAGAAAAAAAAACAGGTCAGCAGGGGAGAAGGGGGGGGCAAAGGCAGAAGCAAAGAGGAAGGTCTTGAGATACTTCCGAAACCAGAGATGGTTCTCCTCAAGTTTCAGAGTGGCAGGGAGGCTGTTCCAAAGGGAGGCCCCAGCCGAAGACAGAGATCTACCCCCAGTTTGTTTCTTTGAAAAACAACTGACCCTGAGGGAATTAGAGGTAGAGTGAGGGAGTTAGAGGTAGAGGAGCGAAGAGCTCGAGAGGGGAGATATTTATGGAGGCATAGTTGAAGGTATTTTGGCCCCAGGCAACAGAAAGCCTTGTGGACAATGCAGAGGGTTTTGAATTTAATCCTTGCATCCACTGGGAGCCAATGAAGGGATTTCAGAGATGGGGGGATACAATCCCAGGGCTTGAGGCCAAGGACAAGTCTCTCAGTCCTGATCTGGATTAATTGTAAAGGGCGGAGAGAGTAGAGGCAGGTAGATTTAGAAAAGGCTGTTAAAATAGTCCAACCTAGAGAGAACCAGAGCTTGGGAGACAGTGAGCTTCTGAAGGAAGGAGAGGAAGGGCAGAGTACCTCTGAGGAGGCGCAGTAGGAAGTTTGACTTTTTAGAGACGTCAAAGATGTGGGCGGAGAAGGAAAGTGTGGAGTCAGTCTTGATGGCATTTAGACAAAGATCGTTGGCAGCACACCAATCTTGAATGGCTGTTAGGCAATCAGAGATGAGGGAAGGAGAGGAGGTGGCTGAGGGCAGCCTGAAAATGAGTTGAGTGTCGTCAGCGTAGCACTGGAAATTTGAGCAGAAAATGGCAATGCAGTGGGCGGGAGTTGCCAGGTATTGGTTGAAGAACCAGGGCGAGAGGTTAGACCCCTGGGGAACACGACAGGTAGAGAGGCAGATAGATGATAGGAAGCCCTCAAATTGGACCTGAAAGGGTCGATCAGAGAGGAAAGAGGTCAGCCAGACCAGAGCCTGATCGGCGATACCCAGGTTATCACGGAGACAGATGAGCAGGGTGATATGGTTGACCGTGTCAAAGACAGAAGAGAGATCGAGTAGGAGGAGGACAGAGGGAATGTTAGAGTCAAAGTTGGAGAGAAGATCTTCACAGATTTTCAGGAGAGTCGTTTCCCGGACAAGTAGGATCAGCTGTGGTTTTTTTAAAAAGAGGATTCACACAGGAGTGCTTCAGAGGGGTGGGGAAGTATCCTGAGGCAAAGGGGAGGTTGCAGAAATCGGCAAGGGCCAGAGCGAGGGTTTCAATGTTGTCCTTGATGGTTTTAGAGGAAGAGGGAGGAACCTGTTTAGACGAGGCTTTCATAGATCAGACTTGTCTAGCGACCTCATCATGGGAGAACAGAGGATAGGCTGAGAAAGAGGGTGGGGGTGACTGAGGGAGGGTCAGTCAGTGCAGATAGAGAGGGGAGAGAGGGGGAAGGGGTGGAGAGGGTGGACAGGATGTCCTGGGTTTTTGAGATAAAGTGAGTGGCAAGGGCATTGCAAAGGGCCTGGGAGGCAAGGGGAGGGGCAGAGACTGCAGCAGGGTTGGCCAGTTCTTTGCAGATTTTAAATAGTTTGACCATGTTGTTAGATGCCACTGAGACACACGGGCTTGAATGTGGACTCTTTGAATTTGCAGCAACTGAATTTGGATATTTAAAATGTGCTTGATCATGTGGTCCCAATTCAATGCAATTCTCTCATGCACAAAGATTAGAGCAACATGTTATTGGCAACCTGTAAACCCCATGTGCTTAAACAAGTATTTTCAAATTTAAAATGGGATTGTATTGGAGGTTGAAAATAAGATTATAGAATATTGGCTAAAATAAAGTCCTATTGAAAGTTAAAATAGTAGACACAACTTAAATTCCTAAACAAATGGGTAATGTCCTTTGAATTCCATCAAATAACTCTGTGATCAAACGTTTCCACAAAGCCATATGTTTCAGAAGTTCATGACGACCATGTGTTGCATTTTACATATGGCAACATGGTCACCTGCTTCTGTTCCTAGAGTTTGGGAAACTGTACTCACAGTTTAAGATGGTACTTACCCTGCAAACTACAAAGCCAATTGGTATCAATTCCTCATTGCTCTTCTGCGGATGGATTGGTTTTTGCATGAGGTCAATGACAACATTGTATTGCTGGTTTCTACCGTCCAAGTCGGTCACCGTGATGACAAATTGAGGGTTCTTTGAAAATGTTTCTAAAGTAAAAGAAAAGTTAGTGCTTTTAACCATCCTAGGTCTAATCCACAAATATAAGCACAGCTATTGTAAGGCAAGGCTCAGAAAGGCTTTAGAGTCTGTGGCAAGGCCGGACTTAAAAAAGCATCAACTGACAGATATATTCAAATAGCAATAGACTGATAGAAAGGGAGAGGAAGAATTATAAGGTGATTATAGCATAGTGATGAGAAAGAGACAGAGAATAAAGACAAATCTCAACAGAGAGGGGAAAAGCCAAGAAAAAAAGTTGAGACATCCAGAGTGAGAGATTGAGAGTGGCAGAGAGGGATAGAAAGAGTGGTAGAGACACGGAAACAGGTGGAAACAAAGAGAGGAAAGTGACAAAGAGAGAGAAACAGAAACAAATAAAGTAAGAGACACAGAGAAGCAAAGAGGGGAAAGTGAAAGCAAGAGAATGAAATAATGTTACAGACAGCTAGAGACAGACAGATGACAACAGGGATGATATACACATATAAATATATGTATATATACTGGGTCAAGTACCCGGCTTCACCCGGGATGTCCATTCTCAGATTTATTTTCATATTCCAGCGAAAAAGATGAACAAATATTGTTATTTGCCACAAAGGAAAAATGCGATACATGTTAAACTCATGAATTAATTGAACAACACATTTTTATTTATCTCACATAAATATCATATTTGTATGCTTTCTCTGATTATTTGCAGTGCTGTAAGCAGTGGTGGCCAAAGTCTGCTGCTAAACGCACAGTGTGAAATTAACATGTATTGAGTTTATTGCAAAACAAATCAATGAGAAAGACACACTCACTCTCACAACTGGGTGATTGACTTTCGTATCCGGTGAAAGCATCTGCCGTTTGAACAATGCCATAGTCAAGGAGTGTTGAATGTTCAATGGATAGGTTTGAGGTTTTTGGTGATTAGTTCAGTAAGCAGTTTTTGAAGGCCACTTGTTTAATGTTGCTGAGGGTATGGGTCTTGTGGTGTACAGTTTTTAATACAGAATAAGGCTGTGAGTTCCTAGGGATAGATGGTGTAAAGTGTGATGTTTACACACAGTAGAAAAATATTTGCTTTTATTTTGAGTGCAAAAATAAAAAGAACAACGTGTCAAAAAGTTTGTGCAAATTGCCTGGTAGTCTGTAGAAGAGGAGTACATGGATGTTTTATCTTGGTTTGCCTAGTGGTATGTAGCAGAAGAGTAAATTGATGTTTTATCTTGGTTTGCCTGGTGGTCTGCAGCAAAGGAATACATTGATGTGTTATCTTAGTTTGTCTGGTGGTCTGCAGCAGAGGAGGAAATTGGTGCTTTATCATTTTTTGCCTGGTGGTCAGCAGCAGATATGGAAATTGATGTTGTATCTTTGTTTGCTTGGTGGTCTGTAGCAGTGGAGTAAATGGGTGTTTTATCTTGGTTTGTTTGGTGGTCTGCAACAGGGGAGGACATTGGGGTTTCATCTTTGTTTGCCTGGTGGTATGTAGCAGAAGAGTAAATTGATGTTTTATCTTGGTTTGCTTGGTGTTCTGCAGCAAAGGACTACATTGACATTTTATCTTAGTTTTCCTAGTGGTCTCCAGCAGAGGAGGACATTGGTGTTTTATCTTTGATTGCCTGGTGGTCTCTAGCAGAGGAGTACATGGATGTTTTATCTTGGTTTGCCTGGTGGTGTGTAGCAGAGGAGTACATTGACATTTTATTTGGGTTTGCCTGGTGGTCTATAGCAGAGGAGTAAGTGGAATTGTTATCGTGGTGTGATTGGTGGTCTGCATCAGAGATCGACATTGATGTTTCATCTTGTTTGCTTGGTGGTCTGCAGAAGATGAGGAAATATATTTTTCATCTTTGTTTGACTGATTGTCTGTATTAGAGGAGTACATTGATGTTTTATTTTGGTTTGTGTTAACCTGTATTTTAATTCTTTCCAGTTTGAGAGGTGTGGATTGATCTCAAGGTTTGGTGAGTTTGAGATGTGGCTATGAACTGACTATTTGGCCAGATTCATGGCTGGTTCTACAATGTGCATACTAGTTCTCAGGCACTAGAGAGCTAAGATGTGGTCTGATTTGAAACAGACCTGTGTGGTTAAGAGGCATTGGGTGAGAGACATTGTTGTATGTTCTTTGTATGATTTAGAATACTGACAGAACTAAAAATAGTACATGGTAAGCTCTGATCATTTTTGGGGGAGAACATATGGTTTAAGAGTATTGTCTTTCTCCTGGATATTTATGGTGGTTGGTTGTGATAGGATGTTTAGGCAGACTGGTGCAGCTCATAAATACCTGAAGGTTGTCAGGTGTAATGGTGAGTGGGGATGGCAATAACCATTCATGAAAGTATGTGGAGGACTTTCCTGTTTGGATGAGCGTAGTGTAAGGGGACACATTGTGTTAGGTGTATTGTTAGCTTTTGTGGTTGCTTTGTGTGAATTCTGTGTTGGTGGAAAGCAGAAATGGGCTGTGTCTGATGAGGGAGTGACTGAGATAAGTTCATGGTATGTTGGCAAGATATGTCACTACATCTTTGGAGGCCAGTTCTTGAGAGATCCTGTTGAGTGATAGCGGAAATACATGATGCCAGGGATCTGCATGAAATGACCAAATGCAAAAATCTGACTACCAAAAGTCCGACCTTTTATCCTTCATTTTTCCACAAATATATATATGGGGGAGACCCCCAGAGCCTCCTTACATTACCCCTATACATTTTTATTAACTTTACCCCCCCACATATATAACTGTGGAAAAATGGGGGTCAGACTTTTTGCCCTCAGTCATTTTGTCCTATTCCAATGCCAGTTGGGAGTGATATTTGATTCCTAGCTGCCTTGGAATGGCCAGGTGCATAAGGTAGCAATGAAAGTAATAACTGGCCAGCTAGACCTTATCTATCTTTATTGTAAATGGCCTAGGATATAAAAAGTCCTCATTGTTTCTGTATGGAGATGAACGCCTTAAGGAGATACGTTTCACAAGTCCTGGTTATACAGAGGGCAACATATGGATATGTGTTCTACTTCTCCATTAATCAACTCCAAAACAAGCTATTCACCTACAAATTGGAAAAAAGTTGTTTGGTATGTCTAGGATCTGAGCGAATTATAAAACGTTTTCATCTTGGTTGTCCCTTGTTGTTCTTTTTGTCTTTTTAGTGCCTTGAGGCCTTCGAGCGAATGGTGTTATACAATAAATATATAGATAGAGATAGATACCTAACACTTTGCGATTACTTGTAAAGAATTGATTACGTTCTCAGGCACAGTCAATTAACCAATTAATGCTTAAAGTGCTTTATGATGTTTATGATCTGGCCACCATGGTATCATTAGACGTACCCAATAATACAGTGAACACCCCAATACATGCATCACTATTTCATTATTTGAGGGACCTCTGCAAAATCTAAATATTGTTCTTACTGTTTATCCAGTACAGTGTCCTTTAAAAGATCCTTGGGTTGGGGGGCATGGCACACAATCCCATTTAAGAGAGACCCTTCTCATGATGACGTGGGCAATCAGTGCAGTATTTTGTGCATGTGTTTTTTCTGGACTGCTCTCTCTGTTATTTGAGTATCATAATGTACGCATATGTAAACTAGCTCTCTATTTACTTTAGTGTGCATTATAAATTGAAGAGATTTCTTTTTTTATTTAGATCACTAACATATGTAATAAATAAGGCTGGGTTTATTAGGCATTTTTAAATGTTTTACATTGAATATATTGTGTGTGGGTGTTAGGGAAAATGTTATGTGAAATTCAAAAATATCTTGGTAACTTAGAACTTAGAAGAGATTTGAAGTGGAAGCTTGATTGGTGTTGTGAGAGGTTGAATTGGCTTTGAGCGGAATTAAATGGGTGTATGGGAGCAAGAGGGGAAGCAACACATGGTAGTGAGTGTTATATATGTTAATGTGGTCTTTTCCTATCCTGCTGGCAACCTATGCTTGCTGCAGAACGTTGCTGCTGGAGTGATTGGCAGCTCAGTAGAATGTTGGAGTGTTTGCTGGTCAATGTTCTGAGTGTGTCAGTTGGGGCCTAAGCTGGGTGTGTTAGGATGGCTGGTGGGTGTGCTCCTTGTGAACTGTCCTAGTCCCTGTCCGTGTATATATGCTGCAAGTAACTGGAACCCAAGCCATGTACATATGTAAAATAAAGTCTACCTGGTTTCATACAGGTGGCTCCACAGCTGGTCTGTGAGTGATCCTCAATCTGTCTACCAGGAATTTCGACATTTGGTTGTCATGGCTTATGTTTAACTTACTTCACAGGGGTGAGTTCTTGAATGAAGTACACAACTAGTCAGGCTTCTCTTGTGGCTGTTGTCATCCATTCTACCATCTCTCCTTTAAACTGGAGCTCTTTCGAGGGGAAAACAGTTGCTCACTTTCTGGGGGTTAAGTTGCTGACGCATCTTTCTCAGCCTGCTGTGATATCTTTCTTGACTTAAGAATGATACATCAAGATGCCACATTCCTTCTCCTCTACTCCCATAATACATAGCACTACCACCTCTGCTGCCATTGGTTTCCCGATAGGGGTAACCAATGGCACCAGTGGCATGGTTTCCTGAATGCAATTTTTAAGGAGCAAGATCATTAAAGATTGCAATGGGCCTTGCGGTTCTCAGACACGACCCACTTTGCAGGCTGTCAATGAGCCCACTGGCTATGGGTCCACACCAACTTAGGAGTCTAAGCAGGACCTTTGGACTTAACCAGCTTACTTCTGCATTGCACATCCTCCTGGGCACCCATCCCAACTTAACAATTCATTGTTCCTCCTTCCTGGTCTTAAACTCCTCTTTCCCACCCTTACTCTGTGTCCGTCTCTCATTGATGTTCTGCCATGCTGTAGGCTGCTGCCCCTTCACATTTATTTACTTCTCTCTTTTTCTTGGTCTTAACTCCCCTTCGATCCCCTCTGGTATTTACTTCCTTAATAGTCCACTTATCCTCCAAGACTTTTGCCCATAACACCATTTACTTTTACACACACTGGAGTATTTAGCATTCCGGCACCCCTCGGCACAACTAAGTGTATGCGCCCCACCCCAACTTTATGACACATCTTTTCCAGACTCCAAACCTTCACCAGATTGTTCCCTTTCACCAGAGTCTGCTCCCATTGGCGAAACTAAATCCCTTCTACACAATGTTAGTCCAAATGGGCTCCATAACAACATGAGGACGTTAGGCCAGTGAATTAGAATGTTATTGTTACACTTTATTAATTGAAGCCTGTCATCTTCTATATTCTGTTAGTTGAAAGAGTGTAATCAGATCTCTGCTGACCAGGATTTGGAGAAGGCAGGGTGTGCTATGTGTGAGCTCACTAGAGCTACATGGGGAGGTGAATTGCCGACTTTTGGTTAGGTCAGAACTCCATATTTTAGAGAAAGCAATCGAAATATAAGCCGTCTCCCAACGGGACACATTTCTGTTTGTGCTATTGTCCAAGATAGCCAGCACCCAAAGAGTGAACATGAGTAATGAGGTGGTTTTACAGCACAACATAACTACTGTGTTTGTGGCTTAGCATATTGGACTTGCCAACTTGTGTTTGTGGTAATTTTATATTTTTGTTAATTCCTAAGAATTAGTTGGCCTGTATAATACCTAGGAACATTTGTGGTTTATAGACATATAATTCCTACTGTTTCACAATAAAAAAACGACCTTCTAACTAATTCATGTGAAGGTTACTTATATAACCATAACGGTTATGCATTGTTTGGCATATTGTACGTGCAGCTGAATGTCATCAATACAGATGATAAACCCAGCAGCGATGCAATTTGCCTGTTTAATGCTGGGAAACTTCTAAAAAGATGGCTGAACTGGCATCTTGGTGGGGGACCTCAGTCCTTTCTTCTTTATATCTGTGAAACATGGTGTGTACAGTTGCACACTGTGTTTTCTCTCTCAACCTTCTATGGCTTTGTGAATCATTGCACAGGCTTTTTGAGGCACTCGCACCTTTAGATTTTCTCTTCACCATTTTTACTTTTGTATGATCTATTTCGTGCTTGCTTCTTTTGTGTGGCCACAGACTCTGAAATTTGGGGCAGAAGATGGTAGGTAGTGCTTGCTCCTGACATCATTTTAGTGCCCACTTGTGGGAACCCTTTGCTTCACTTAAGCACAAGCATGCTTTTAATATTGTAAAATGATGGATTATCTTAACCTTCAATTTTCGAACACGGAAATGATTGCTGAACACAGTGTGTGTGAGAGTTAATTAGAAAGAAAACCAGTGAGAATCCCCAATCATAACCTCTCATCTGGAATTTAACTGACCAGAACAAGGATGAGTGAGGTCATGCAGAAGACAATGCCAAACGAATACCCTTGTGCATGTCACATACTAAGTGTTGTTATCTCTAGAAATTTGGACTTGCCTCTAGAGGTTGTCACACTCGATAAAGAGCTTGTTAGTAATTTTTAATAACAGTATCAGGTTTTCAGCTGATAGGACATACCTCAATTTACTGGTGATTAAAATACAGAGTTAAATTCCAGATGAGAGCATATGCCCTTGTCGCTTGTGCACAAGACACATGTATTTTGCTTGTGGGCTTCTAAATTGGATAAGGTACACTTGTGACCTGTATCTGTTTTTTTATATTTTGAATGTTAAACTGGATAGGGAGATTTCTTCTGCTATCCCTCTTAGATAGTCGTTGCACCATCCGCCTTCCAGGGAGAGATTCATTTAATGAGGGTCGGGGTGTTCTTCCCATAGGGATAGCCTGTATGTGTGTATGTTAAGATATGTGAAATAATGTTGTTGCCTTAATGATGTTCTCCTGTACCGTTCTATAGTGATACATGTAAGGATGGATGAACATTCTAATTTTCCTCTAACATGGTCATCATTGTCCAGTAGCCCACTCCGCTGTCAATTGGAAATGTCCACACTGGTTAGAGGAGGGCTCAGTGTTGTTCTTCATCCTTCCAGTGAGGGTGACTGAGCAGCACTTCCCCAACTTCATTCCCAGTGACCTCACCTAAGTTAAGGTTCTGATGATGTGGCACTGCAAAGTCGCCTCTATACAGCACTGTGCATTTAAAACCTAGTCACAACACCCTCGGGTGGTTTTAGACTGAGAAGATTTCACAAAACTCTGTATTGAAGTGAATGCTCTGTTGACTTTATTTTCCTTTCAACCTGGCACCACAGTTTTTTCCTAAATGCAAGGTCGGCAACATGCCAGAGTGATTTAGATCACAGGTAACACTTAGACTATTGCAGTCAGAATACACATTGCCAGGATCAGTTCTATGAGTTGACATCACATTGTGCAGCTGCCTTTGTTTATCATTATGGTTGATCATTAAGGGGCAATGCGCTGGTCTTGATAGCAAGACCATGCAGGGCAGCAGAGGTTCGAATCCCAGATTTGCACTTAGAAACTGATCTCAGGTACGGTATTAGGCACGTTACAAAAAAAACAAATAAATATATATATATATATTCCTTTAATTGTATATTTACTAGTTCTCCTGCCTAGAAAATATATTAATTTGGCTAGTCCCTAAACTCCTGCAATTTTATTCTAGCGTGCAACATTAAACCTACATGCGTGAGTGTGTTTGTGTGCTTGTGTATTATTTTGGATGAACACTTCATTCTTCCCTTTGCTAACAGGGTGCAAGCAAACTGGACCATATACACTTAAGATCAGACAGAAAAATCTGAAATGTGGGCTTTCTTTGGTGTGTGAGTCTGTTCTACGACAAATGCTCAGCTCATCAACATTTAAGAGAGGAACCTCATGCCACATGTCATCCTACACATGATGGGATTCAAGTTTTAACAGTCCTAACCACAGCCAAAGGAACACTGGGTTCCTGTTATTTGTAATGTTCCTGGTAATGAAGGTACAGTCTGCTCTTATTCTAGAAATCACCTCCTACTGACTTTAAACCTGTTTCTGCAAGTAACATCAAAGAAAACTAAGTGACAAAGGGCAGTTGCTTCGTTAGTTCCCTAAATGCAAAGGGTGATGTGCACGTTGGTGGAATTTGCAAGATTGTGCAAAACAGCAGTGGGCAATGACACGGGAAGAATTGTATTCCAACTTTCAGAGTATGCTGGCAATGCACTAATTTACAATTAGGTACACTGTCAGCATCTGTGCAGTCGATTGCATGAGGCCCTGGCACACATAATGTAGATTACCCCTGCTATCTGCGCAGGGAGTATTAATTCTATTAAAGACTAGGAGGCGAGCATTATGCTTCATCTTCTTTTATTACTACTCCTCAGCAGTTCAACAACATATATATAAAACCATGGAAAATACCCAACAAACTTTTCCATTTTTTTTTTTTTTTTTTTTAACTACAACCCCCATGAGTCTCTGTAGTCCGTGCTCATTCCACCAGTCCTGATCTCCTTCCTGTACTTAGGCTCCTCCTCTGCTTTTACTCGCTCTGATATTCACTCCTGTCCATTAACTGATCCTCGTCAACGGTGCGTAGAATCTTCAGAACTCTAACTCAACTGCCGGTGCGCTCCCGGCCTCCTGATGGTCTTCTCTTCTTCAGTTATTCTTCTGCTCTTCCCCTATGAAGACACAATCATAAATCTTAGGGTGGTGCGCATGTACTGTACTCTCACATATAAATTTCTCAACATTTTATACAGTACATCCAATCGGGCGGGAATTTAATGCTCGCCTCCTAGTCTTTAATAGAATTAATACTCCCTGCGCAGATAGCAGGGGTAATCTACATTCTATGACAAGACAGGAGGCGAGCATTATGCTTGTTCAAAGCTTCCCCAAGACTGTACTAGCCAAACTCTCTGCTGGCTTAAAGTAAAACTCCTTAAATGTACGATCGCTCGCCCAATCTGCTGCTCTCATTATTTCACTCAAAGGCACTCCTGCTCTCGCGGCTGACGAAGCCATCGCCCCTCTCACTGAATGAGCTCCATATGTGTCCACATTCACTCCTGCTGCGCACATAATCTCTTTGACCCATCTGGCTATGGTGGCGGATGCCACAGCGTGATAAGGCTTCCTACGCGCTATTAACAACTGAGTAGTGCTAGCTGCTCTGTTCTCTGCTGTCCTGCTCTCGTATTCTTTAATGCATCGAGCTACGCACCATTTCGAGTTGTCCGGAAAATAAGGGTAATGGACTGCGAAGGTGCCTGTCTTAGTCCTCCTGACTATGGAGAACGTAACCCCCTCCGGTCCGAAGATTCGTCTATTAATCTCTAGCGCCTTGACGTCTGACACTCGTTTACATGAGATCAGACACAATAGCATAGCTAATTTACCCGATAGTTGTTTGAGAGAAAGGTATCTATCTGCTGGCCAGTCTGATAGTAATCGTAGCACTGTCGCCACGTCCCATGTAGTACTATACTTAGGCCCTGGAGGCGCTCTAAATCTCGCTCCTCTGATGAGTCTCACTACCGCTGGATGTTCCCCTGCCGGTACTCCCTCAATTGACATATGTCCCGCTGATATAGCCGACCTGTACACTCCTATCGTACGGAAAGCTTTCCCATTCTGCAATAGATGCGCTAGGAAATTTAGGATCTCCACTACAGGTGCTGAAACGGGATGAACACTTCTGTTCTTGCACCAACTCGTCCATTTTGCCCAAGCTGCGTCGTAGCTCCTCCTAGTGGAAGGAGCCCAGGATTCAGCGATAAGCTGCGCAGCCTGCTCCGAAATTCCTGGCAGAGCCCAGCGTCTCCTGATATCCTGCACGCGACTAATGGGAGTGTCCCTCTCACTCTCAGAGGATGACACGACCCAGCTGGGTCCGTGAGCAGTCGCTCTCCTTCGGGAAGGACTCTGGGAACGTCTGCTGCTAGCTCCATTAACGTTGGGAACCACACTTGAGACTTCCACAAGGGTGCTACTAATACTAGTTCTGCCTTCTCCCTCTGACACTTCGCTAGAACTCTGCTCAGCATCGCGAAGGGGGGAAAAGCGTAATGCGGACCTCCTGTCCACTCTTGCAGAAACGCATCCGTCCCTAGAGCTCCCGGATCCAGCCTCCAGCTGTAATATAAGCTCGTCTGAGCGTTGAGCCGGGAGGCGAAAAGGTCCGTATGCAATGGACCCCACTTCCTGTCTAGTCTCCGAAACACTACTGGATCCAGTCTCCAATCGCTGGAATCTGTCAGGTAACGGGAGTTCCAATCCGCTACTACATTCAGTGAACCCGGCAGGTACTCTGCAGTCACTTCTGACTGAAGGCAAAAGTGCCATAAGTCCTTCGCTAACTCCGCCAGCATCTTGGACCTCGTGCCACCTAAGTGGTTTATGTACCTCACTGCCGAGATGTCGTCCATCTTCAGCAGCACACAAGACTTCACTCTCTCTCTCGTGAAGGCCTTGATCGCGAACGATCCCGCTAGGAGTTCCAGACAGTTTATGTGAAGCAGGAGCTCCTCTTCGCTCCACTTGCCTCCGGTCTGTAAACTCCCGCATCTGGCTCCCCAGCCCTGCCGGCTGGCGTCTGACTCTATGATCAGATCTGGCTTGTCTCCAAATATGGCACGTCCATTCCAGGCGTCCATATTCTTTAACCACCACTCCAGCTCTGTAATGGAGTCTTGATCTAGAGGTACTTGTTGGTGATATTTCAGACCCTGTTGAAGATGTTTTATCTTCAGCCTCTGCAGTGCTCGGTAGTGTAGAGGCCCAGGGAATATGGCCTGAATGGATGCTGCTAATAGTCCGACTATCCTCGCCAATGTCCTGAGGGATATAAGCCGTCTCTCTAGGCATACTCTGATCTCTCTCTTTATATCTCTCATCTTCCGCGCTGGTAGTTCCAGGGTCGCTTTCTTTGTGTCTAGCACAAACCCTAGGAAGTCTAAACTCTGTTCTGGAATGGTATCCGATTTCTCTATATTCACTAGGAACCCTGGCGATATCAGAAGGTCTTGTACCCATCTCGTTTGGTATAGCAGCACCTCTCGATTTTCCGCTAGCAGCAAAAGGTCGTCTAGATAGATGATCAACCTGACGCCCTTCTCTCTGATTGCTGCTGCTACGGGTTTCATTAGCTTTGTAAATGCCCAAGGAGCCGACGCCAACCCGAACGGCATCGTCTTGAATTGCCAGAACTGTCTGTGCCAGCGGAAAGCTAGGTAAGGTCTGTACTCCTCGAGTACCGGAACCGTGAGATAGGCATCCTTCAGATCTAAACGCGTCAGCCAGTCTCCTTCCCTTAGGGAGTCTCTGAGCTGATGTATGCCCTCCATCTTGAAGTGGCGGTATACGATCCATCCGTTCAGCTCCTTGAGATTTATAACTGGACGCACCTTCTCTTTCCTGTGCACTAGGAACATATTGCTTACGAATTTGGGCTCCCTCGCGCATCTCTCTATCGCCTGTTTGTGCTCTAGCTGCGCGATCTCGCTGTCTAGCCAGGCTAGTCTCTGGCCCCGTGGCCTGTGCTGCTGAATTGGGGTCTCTATAAAATCTAGCTGCAGTCCTCTGACGGTCTGCAATATCCAGGAATCGCTTGAAATCATGCGCCAATTTTCTAAAAACATGCGCGTCCTCCCACCAACTGGAGGATACTGAATCGCTCTCACCTGGCGTAAATCCTTGGCCTCGGCCTGATCCCCTGGATCTGCGACCTCTCGGGAATCTTCCTCTGGACGGGAAGAATGTATCCTGGCCCTTGTTCTCCCAGTATTGTGCTCTGGGATTATGGGGTCTTCTTCCTCCGTGACTGCGACCGGCTGCGCGACCCCGACCGCGGCCGGTCCCTCCAAAAACTCTACTCGGAAAGATTTTGCGGATCGATGCTTGGGCTTTCTCCAGGGAGGCGTATGTTCCGACGAATCGGCCCATCTCCTTCCCAAAAGTCTCTCCGAATAGAAGGCCTTGCGCCCCTTCTCCCGCTTCATACGATGATAGATCGCTGAGCTTCGAATCAATCTTGAGAAGAAGCCCCTTTCTCCTCTCTGAGGCTATGGTGCAATTCGCATTCCCGAGCAGACAGACCGCTCTCTGCGCCCATCCGGCGAGAGCCTCCGGGTCCACTGCTTCACCAGTGTCCTTGGACCTCTCTGCGAGGTCCATTATCTTTGCCAGTGGTCCTGACAGGTCTAGGATCTTCTCCTGACAACTTTTCCAGGACCTATCGATACCTTTGCGGGGGTCCTTATTTGTCTTTGACACGAAGGTCAGCATTTTCGGGTCGAGCTCGGGGGCCTCTGCTACTTTGCCCGGGAAATCCGGTCGCGGACACTCTGCGCGCAGCCGTTGTCTCACTTCCTTGTCTAATGGCTTGCGCAGCCTAGCCGCCATGTACTGAGCTACTCGGGGGGATGGCTGCCACTCGGTGGACCTTGGATTCCTGATGCTGTCCGGGTCGAACATATCATCTTGGCCCCCAGTCAAGCGTTTCTCTTTCCGAGCTCTCTTGCCCCCACTGGGCTGGACCCAGTCTACCTCGCTCTCCTCGTCTCCTTGTGAGGTCTGATCCTCCCCTTGCTCCTCCTCCGAGCCTGGGTCATCTCCAGTATTGTCCTCCCCTGGAGAGGGGGTCATGAGGTCTGGCACTGCCTGTCGTCGTAGATAAGCTTCCTTCAGCTTTGCGAACGCATCAGGCACCTCTGGGGCCTCATCTTCTGCCCCGTCCCAAGAGCCCCGGGGGTCGACAGAGGCTTTCCTCTTAAGGGCTAACTTACTCCCCTTGTGTCCCTGTATCAAGGGATCTGTGGGCGTGCGCTTGCGGTCTGTGGTGCTGTCCTCAGGCTGCGAAAGCATAGCTTCCAGCGTCTCTAGCCTTTCTTGAAGGGGCCTAACGCCCTCCGCCACTGCATCAATGAGGGAGCTCCCTAGCACTTTCTTGAAGCTGGCAGCGAGGTCATGTGATTGTTCCTCCTCGCTCCACTCAAATTCTGACATTTTTTTTTTTTTTTTTTAAACAGTGCTGTGTGCCAAATTACCTGGATCAGGTGTCTTAGCACGCCCACTGCTCCCTCCTGATGGTCTAGAGATAGTAGGGTCCCCTACTTGTATTCTCTTATGTTTTTATTCTATTTTATTTTCCAGTGGCTGCACCTTGCTTGTCCACAGCTCAGTGGCTCTTGAGAGGTATTCTCTCTCCTCAGTAGCGCCGGTTTTCTGCTAGGAGCAGTAGCGTTTTTTTTTTGTTTTTTTTTTATATACCCGTAAGCTGCCGTGTGATGTCTTTCTTAGGCACGGAGCTCCCGAGCGATCCGATCGCTACGGCCTGGCGCTTCCCTTGTATCAGGGGAAACTTGTCCGAACTAGCGGCGTTTTTAAAACCGAGCCGAAGTTCGAAGCCGACGCAGAATGTACTGCGCGGCACGTCTTTGATAGGCTCCTCCCACCCGCGGGTGGGGGCTGCTCTGAGAGCGTCGCTCTTCGCGCTCCTCACGCGGTAGCTCCGCCCACCCGCGGGTGGGGGCTACCTCTGTGAGAGCCGTCTGGCGGCTTCGTATGATTCGCGAGCGCCGGCTTCCCCTACCCGAGGGCGGGGGCCGGCTCGCGAGTGTCCCGCGGCCTCAGCCGCGTAGTTCGCGAGGCCTGACTGAGCCCCTGCGGTGCCGGGTATGCGACACGGGGCCGTCCGCCTCGCGAACCGGCTTGTCTAAGGTGAATCCCTGAATCGGCTGCCCGCGTACGCGAGCTCCCTTCGAAGCAAACTCGCCTAAGCGTGCTATCAACAAACTACTATTTCATACCAAAAAATATTTTTTTTTTTTTTTTTTTTTCTTTCTTTTCCATAAACTACTATCTCCTATACACTGTCTCAACTTATTTGTATAATCACCCACTCTCACACAGACATTTTACCCCAGTCGTACAGAGAGTGGAGAAAAGGTACTTATCTGCTTGAAGAGCAGTAAAAGAAGAGGAGGAGCCTAAGTACAGGAAGGAGATCAGGACTGGTGGAATGAGCACGGACTACAGAGACTCATGGGGGTTGTAGTTAAAAAAAAAAAAAAAAAATGGAAAAGTTTGTTGGGTATTTTCCATGGTTTTATATATATGTTGTTGAACTGCTGAGGAGTAGTAATAAAAGAAGATGAAGCATAATGCTCGCCTCCTGTCTTGTCATAGAATGTCGCTTAGTGCAGTAATAGGCGGCCTGTTGTAAAAATAAACACTTGCCCCATGTGCTTTAGAGGGCTCAGCATGGCATAATGCCCAGAGGAAGCGATTGGTAAATAAAAGGCGAAGAGTAAGTTGAACCTTAACGCACTCTCTGGCAGTTTCCACAACACCCCTGTTCTTGCAAATTAAAAACACAGAGGATATGCAGGACTCTTTGGGGCACCCTTGGCTCCTACGTTTGGTAGATTATATACATGGAGAAAGAGCCACATAAGTACCAACAACAAGCATTAGCAAAGCTAACAGTTTGGGCTTTTATATAGGGATGGGAAAGGTATTTTCCAGTTGCTGCCATAATAGTGCTATCTGGCAATAAGGTGGCAACCGCTGGCAAATGGTGTTAGCACCTCAATATATTATTACAATGGCCCTCATTACGACCCTGGCGGAAAGTAACAGACCCGACCGCCATAGCGTAAATAGCGTTTCCGCCATTGCACGATGGAGTAAAGTGCGGCCAATTATGACCCATCGGGCACGAGCATTACGCCATGGCGGAAGTGCAAAGTCCGCGATGGCGGAAATGTCCCCAAAACGCCCCTCTCCGCCGTCGTACGGCGCCCTAGGTGCAATTCCGCCACCCATCATAGCGGTCACCGTAATGAGCGCCAATCGCAAAATACGGTGACCGTAAATATACGGAAACGGAAGTAAAAACATGGCGCCGGAACGGGAAACAGCACGCCGCACACCTATAAAATCAGAATCCCAACACAACCATTAAAAATCCGACCCTGAGACACATCCCAACCCGACAGCCACCCTAGTTAAAACAAACAAAATGGGAAAAGTAGCAAAAAAAACGTGCGACCGCAAGCGGCAGGTCCACTTCTCCCATGAGGAACTCACCGTGCTCACAGAGACCCTCCAGGAGAATGCTGCCGTCGTCTTCTCGACGCAAATGACCAGGACGGCACTTGCGAACAAGAAGGCCACATGGGCCCTGGTGGCACAGCGGGTAAGTGCGGTGGGGACCGCACCCCGCAACCCACAGCAATGCAGAAAGCGATGGGACGACTTGCGGATACGCGTACGGAGCATACTATCAGCCAACCGTAACATTGCCACAGCTACCGGGGGAGGATCGGAATCACCCATCAAGTTGACCCCCTGGGAAGAAATCTGTGCCTCCACCATTGGAATGGAGAGCATAGAGGGAGTCGGAGGGATGGAAAAAGGAGTGCAGACATCCGAAGAATCAGGTAGGTGGGCCAAATAAAACAATGCTAAATCCACAATGTCCAATCATGTGAAGTACCATGTGGCCACATAGTGCAACAGAAACACATGTCCAGGAGAACGGCCACATACATTGGCCTGATAGCGCACTTTAAAAGTCACATTAAATACATAAATAATTAAAAATCCTAAAAACACCCTCTACACGTGCAGCATGCACACCCTAACTGCAGGCTGCAAAACAACTGCATCCTCAAGCCACACAGAAATGAAACCACCTCCAAGGCCCTGACCCAAATCACCCTCAGGTACCACCCCAATGCATGTGATACATTGCCATTCCAATTTCCACAGACCCATAAATAACGCTCGCCCTCCTTTACTCCACCACAGGGTCCGAGTCAAACGACGAGCTGCAGGACACCCCTACCAGCACACCTGCAAAGAGGGCCAAGACCAACGGCCAAAGACTCTCCACCTCAGCTGCACGGATCAAGACACGGCAGCAGCCCAAATCAAGTGGCAGCACACAGGAGGGGACTTCAACAGGCACCCCAGCAGCCAGCATGCCCACACCAGCAGCACCACAGGTCCCCCCAATGGATGCCACAGAAGGCACTGCTTCTGATGGCAGCAGCACCATAGGTGACACTGCATTGATGCCAGCATGCTCCGACACAGACAACGGTGCTGTCGATGTAGGACCCATCCATGACCTGTCTCAATCCCCCTGTTTGTTTCATCCCCTACACCATGAGGATACCACGCAGGGGCACCCACAAGACGACGACTGGCCATCCCCCACAAGCCCTGTGGCAAGGCAACATGAGGTGATCAGCCCCTCTGTGACACCACCGCAAATGGCCATGGCACAGCAGAGGCAACAGTCCCTCGACCAGGTGATCGTGCAACAGCAGCAACTGGCCACGCTCCTCAAGGACCATGCTGATGAATGTGGGGGTACTAAGGCAGCCATAGAAACATCTACTGAGACACTTAGGGCACAAATGGAGAGAAGCACCGAGAGCCTGAGGGTACAAATGGAGAGAAGCACCGAGAGCCTGAGGGGGGAACTGCATGCGACGTACAAAGACGTATGTGCTGAACTTGCCGCTGTGCGCCGTGTGCTCACTGAGCTCTCACAAACCCTTAGGGACATGCATGGACGTGAGCAGGCAGAGACATCATCCGTTGCAAGTTCCGTCCAGGGCAGCCCCCAACGTAGATCTGGGAGGAACCTGCGCTCCACAGGCAGGGGTGCCCCTGATACCCGGAGAGGGGGCTTGCAATAGCGTCTGCCCACTGACAATGAGCATCTTTGGACACTGGTGTTCGGGGGGGAGGTAGGAGGGTGGAGGGGGGGTGTTGGGCTTACTTGGGTGGCGGGTCGATGGGGTGTGTAACATAACTTCACATATGCTATAAACATTTCATTATCATCCAATGAGACGTGTGGACATTGATCTTTGTGTGCAAGGCCTTTATAGGCGTACAGTCCACATTGTGCATGTTCCAGACACACACAGTGCCACAAGTCCCGTGTCCATGTATCAGCCACCAGGCGTGAGTGCTAGAAGCATGAATCTATGATACTCTGACGAATTTCACGGGCCTCCTGTGCCTCGCGGACTCCCTGAGGTGCTGCCACATCCCCAGCCTCATCATGACCATCTTCAGGTGCGTGCAGTTCTGCGTCAGGGGGCATGGGCACATTTCTACGTACGCACATGTTGTGTAGCATGACACATGCCATGACTATCTTTGCAACCTTCTCATGGCGGTACAGGAGTGCCCCGCCAGACCTGCTGAGGCAGCGGAAACGAGCCTTCAGTAGGCCGAATGCCTGTTCTATGACTACACGGGTACGTGAGTGGGCATGGTTGTAGTCCTCCTCATGCTGGTCCTGTGGGTTCCGGAGTGGTGTAAGGAGCCATCTCTTCAGTGGATACCCGGCATCACCTGTATGTGGACAAGAAAGGATGTTTGTGGAATGACATTGCTACGTACGCATCCCCCCCCCTTCCTGCCAGGTCATTGCCGCATCACATACCCCACATTATCATGCATGGAATGAGACTCACCGAGTAGCCAGGATCTGTTCCCTGCATGTCGCTCCATGTAGCGGGGTATTGTAGAGTTCCTCAAGACCATAGAATCATGGGTTAATCCAGGAAATCGGGCACAACAATGTGTAAAGATCCTGTTGGAGTCACACACCATCTGTACATTAAGAGAATGATATTGCTTCCGGTTGCGGTACTGGGCCTCCATGGCATGTGGGACAACCAATTCCACATGGGTGCAGTCGATGGCACCAATGCAACCCGGTATGCCGGCCAGTGCATGGAATCCAACTTTTGTGTTTGTAATCTCCTGCTCCGAGCGTGGTAAAGAGATGTAGTCGTCTGCGTGCTTCAGGAGGGCATCGAGCACTTGCAATAGTGTCCGTGAGAACAGTGGCTGTGAAATGCCATGCAACTGTCCGACTGTGTGCTGGTAGGTGCCTGTGGCCAGGAAGTGGAGTACAGACACCACCTTCAGTAGGGGTGGGATGGCGGTTGGGCTATCTATCATGCTGACAAGGTCAGCGTGTGTCATGTCCACAATGGAGATTATGGTGTCCCGGTCCAAACGGTAGAGGGTGTGGATCTGCTCATCAGTGAGGTTGAACGGATGAGCTCGGAGGCGTGGGATTGCGGGCTGCCTGCGTGGTGGTAGTGGCTGTGCTGGTGGGCCTTGCTGGCCCTGCCTTGCCCTCCTCCTCCTCCTGCGTCTCCTCTGTGCGGCCGGTTGTTGTAGTAGTTGGTGTTCGTCTTCTTCTTGAAGTTGGAGTACTTGCAGTGCTATCAGTTCCCCCAGGCCCAACATCGCTAGTCCTGCCGGTAGCATTTTGGAGTGGGTGTGGTTGTGGGAGGGGGTTGGGTGTGAAATTTATGTGTTTTCAGGCTGTATAGCCTCCACCTGTGGTGATTCATTCCACCTGTGCCAGCTGCAATCCCCTTTGGGCGAGCACTGTACCGAGGTTCACCGACGGGCGGGGCGTCCCATTTGTGAGTGAAGCCAGTTGCCATTTTCACACACTGCCGCACTACATGGATGATTTTGTGATTTCGAGCGCCCACGGATGCCTTTTCGACGTGATGTTCCAAATGAGGAATTCGAAGGACAGCGCTTTCGGTTTTCAGCTAGCGGCGAGGAGACGCCCACAGGTCTGACTGCAAATATAACGTTCTATTGTTTAATGTCCTTGGGACAGGGGCCATGGCGAGAATGCAATGATTGATATGAATAGTATGGGATGCGCAATAGCGTAGTGGACGATAAGGCAGGACGTTCCCAAATACATGTTACTTCACATCACTAGAATTCCGGGCTGGAGCACAGTGGATTTTTCAGGCTGCATTACGCACAGACTCAATGGAGATTTCAAATGTAATGTGAGTTAATAATCATGCGTTTTTATACCGGGATGAGGGAATGATGTATGGATAGATGATTTAATAGAGAGTTTGCCATGTACATGGCTTTTTGGTATCTATCCCCTTCCCCTGCGCTATGTGATGCAGAGCTGCCATAGTGGGACCATCGTCTATCTGCCCTTGTTGAACCCTCCCTGTCTCGACGCGCCTTCCAACACTTGTGTCTATGCACGTTACTAATCCCATCTCATGGATTCTGTTTTGACAGACGCATGCACACAAACACTCGTTTGTAATAGTGTTTTCACCTCGATTTATATTGTTATGATTGGCAAGTGATTCATGGGTGGAAATAATCCTTTTGAGTGGGCTAGCATGCATATGGCTGTAGATTTGGTGTGATCATTGAAGTGAGTGATTCAATGAAGTTCTGATGGCCATACTATTGTTTTTCATTTCATTTGGGTGACAGGTATCTCCTCCCCTTTTGCCGCTGCCATCTGTATGCCACTCCTGCAGATGGCTTTTACTCCCGACACCTGCTGCTTCGAGTTCATCAGTGGAGCACCATTACGATCTTATGGGACGATCGCCAATGGGCCACATGCCCTTACGCAGTACTAGTGGCTAGGAGCAACATATCTACCTTTCAGCTGGACTAGTGCCTACCTAATGGGACGGGCCTGCGGTTCTAGGCGCTTCCATGTTGCCTTTTTGTACGTGAATGTAGCCCCTGTGTACCATGAAGGAACAGGGCGTCACACAAGGAGTAGCTGGTCATTTATTGCGGATGCAGCTCACAGTAATGTAGATATTTTGGGGTTCATGACCTAATAGCTGTATGGACTTGGTGAATTTGATGTGTATTAAAATTTTAGTCTGATGTTAACCGTGTAGCGTTATTCTTTGGAAGTAATGTAGCATATTCCTATTTGTGGAGCGATGTATTGTGAGTAGATCTGCATTGGGTTCCGGCTTCTGAGTATAGTTGCGTGGTACTGTACTGGCCGCGTTTGCCTACGAAGCCCAGTGAGGTCAGGGATAGGGGCTGCCATCATGACTGTTTTAATGATGTCATGCTTAGGGGCGGGGGTTTAGCTTTTGTGTAACAGATGCCGGTCAGCCAGGTGGAATGATGTGATTATCAGATAATGGCTGGTCACAGGTGCCTGTGTTTGCGTGCGTTTCTAGGAGGGAGACTGAGGTCATGTCCATTGGAATAGCTTCTGTATTCGTGCCATCTGTGCCCTGCAGCTCCCATTGGCCCCTCTTGAGATGAGCCTGGCTGCTCAGTCACTCGGCCAACTTGTGTGGTACATGCTTATGCTGATGGTTGGTTTGTTTACTGGCATGTGTACAGGGCTGGTGCAGTCTCCCTAAGGATGCTGCTTTGAATGTTGCCTTACACTGGTGTCAGGCGATGGGGGCCTGTTGTTGTTTTGTCTCATCTTTCAGTTCATTTTGCTGTACTTGAACCTTCGCATGCCTGTGCTGCATCAGTACGGCAATGGTGACATGCCAAATATGGATGGCCACTCACAAGGCACTTGGAGCCCCTACATTCATTTGTTCGTTGGCATGCGTGGGTGACTTGTGCATTTCACTGGTTGCATTTTACTTCATTGCACCTACGAGGTGTTGTGCAATGTGGCCAGGGAGTGGTGTACAGGCACTCAGTTGGGCCATTTACGGTTGGTTCACGATGCCGTATTTCTCGCCATGGCGGATTGGTACTTTCCGCCATGCTTGATGGCGTAATGTAAATGTCCGCTAGGGTCAGCATTCGCGTACCGTTGCGCCATGGTGGTAGTTACGGTTTTGCATGGCGCGCGTGCGCGTACTTGGTGCAGTTAGCGTTGGCGTTCACTACGGTGTCGCTAATGGCATCGTACTTTACGGTGACGGGTCATAGTCGCAACGAGCGGTATTCGATGGCGGTATTGCATTTCCGCCATCGTTTTTCGATTTCCGCCAGGGTCGTAATGAGGGCCAATGTCTGTCAATGGCCTATACAAGAGCCAAACCTATTGGCTTTGCCAATTTTTGTTATTAGCATGAATTCAGTGAAAAGAAGATATGCAAGGACACACATATTGATTAAAAATCAAGTGCCCAATGGCACACTTGGCTCAGGCAACACAAGGAGCTTACTTATAGTTGCAAGTATGCCACTCCTTTGTAACAAAAAGAGTCTTCTTCTTAAAATCACAATTAGAAATTTAAGAAAATTACAAGTGCCAGAATTGCAAGCAAAAATATGATTGGATGGCCTTCTCACGCATGGCCATGGAAAACTTGAGAGCTCTGCGATTTCTGCTCCGCGCCACTTCAGAAGAGTTAAACATTTGAGCTTGGACCACAATGTTATCAGTCAGGTCATACATACTTCATGAAAGCATGTTGAATGGCCTCCATCTACAAACCAATAGTTAGGGCGGTATATTGTGATTTATTCCTTGACACTTTTCTGCTCCTGCCCCCACACTCCAGTCTCTAAAATAGGGCAAAGTGAAAATAAAAGAAGACACTGTAAATATTTCAGGAAAGGTTATAAGAAATGCAAGGATTTGGCAGAGGACCCACCCACAGTGTAAGACCTAGGACTAATAGGCCAGAGACAGTAATTGCCAAATACCGCAGGAGCTAAAGAATTTATTTGAGTTGGCTTGACCGGGGTCTTCTGTGGTGCATTGCTGAAAAAGAAGCAGCAAAGGATTGATTGGAAGCACTCTTCAGTCAGGAGAACAAGGTCAACATTTAGCCATCATCTATGCTTCTCTATGCTTTTCCATTAATTGCTCCTGTAGTGGTGCAGGTAAACAGTTTATTGCCAGTTCTTGCTCCCTCACCACCGTCATATTGGAACAGTCAAAGAGCCATAAATGGTGCCGCCTGCATCATTCAAATACTGCATTATGTATTTACTTATTTGCATTTATAAAGCGCTCACACAGCCCAGGGGCATCGAGGCGCTGTTACAAGCATATGTTTTAGTTGCAGAACATAGGTAGGTGGTTATGTTACATTAGCCCACAACCTTTTTATTTTCGTTAATTCTCTTTAGGTAAGGGGCTTGGTTACATTAGCCCTTGCCTAGGTTACAGTATGCAGGCTTGGTTACATTGGTTACAATTGTGTGATAGGGCAGCAGGGTTACATGTTGAGCTGCAGTCATACACAGGATACAGTTGTTTGGTTAAGGACACCTATTAGTCAGGAGCTTACGTAGTATCAGAGGAGGGTAGGCCTTAACAGTTGTGTGTGCAGTTTTAGTCAAACAATCTAGTTTTGATTGCCTTATGGAAGGCGAGATGAGAGGGTTCAGCTCTCTTGGCATGAACAGGGAGCCCCACTGCCTGAAGGCAATGAAGTGGAAGCTCGCGCCCCCGCCCCCAGCACGTTTAATTCTTGGAACAGGCTGTAGATTGGTGCAGTGCGATGGATGCATTTGTGCGTGATGGCAAGTGTTTTGAACAAGATGTGCTTGAGCTAGAGCTCTTGTTGTCTGGCTGCTGAGATAGGTTCTCTTTTGGAGATGCCCAATGCTACCCGCAGGGCGTTATTTTGAATGTTTTGTAATTTGTCTAGGTTTTTTGCTGAGGTGCATTCAGTGCATGAGAGACGTTATGCACCCAGACAGTCATACAGAATGTACCCTTGCCTTGAAAGTGTGGAAGGATGTTGCATGGAAGAATGTTACATGGAAGGATGCCACTTGCCAAGATGTCAGAATGCATCAATGAATATCATGGACGGACGTTAAAGTGAAATATGACAAGGACCAAGAGGTGTCATGTAGATGATCTAAGAACTTGTGTTGAAACGATATGAAAATACTAAGTAAAAATGTAACTGAAGCGCTAAGAGTAACGTGTACCTAAAGCTAAATTAATCATGGATCTAAAGAAGATGAAATAAGTTACTGACCATTAACTGTAAGTATGGAATAACGTAAGATAGAAAGACAATGGGCCTCATTACGATTATGGCGGTAAGGCAACAATGGCGCCGGCATCACTACCGGCACCGTTGGTACCGTACCACCATACTATGAGTTCTGCTCGCGGGTGCCCTTGCAGCCACCAGGTTTTACTGGGTGGCCGTACCGGCCTCCGCAAGCAGAACTTGATGGTAGCAACGGTACTGTTAATAATGGTACCGTTGCTATCAGTCTCCCCATTCCCATTGAGCCCTATAGGGCTCAATGGGAATGGGGAATAATTTTTTACGGCACCCAGAAAAGGGCAATTACCAGGTCGGCCAAGGTCGTAATGACCCGGTAATTGCCCTTTTCTGGACGCTGAATAAACATCAATACCGCCGGCAGCCATGCCTGTACTACAGGCACGGCTACCGTCATACTCGTAATAAAGCCCGTTATATAGAAGCTTCCTTTTGAGGAAAATGTAAGATGGCAAGGACGGCCATATCAGGAAAATGGACTCTGGCTCACGTTGGATTTAACCAAGCTACCTCAGAGACAGGTCGAGGCTGCAAGAATCAGGAAAGGCAGGAAAACAGTTTTGTGCACATAGCTGACGATGAGCCAAAGGTGGCCCAAAGTGAAGATGCTAATTTGAAAGGAAAAGCACAGAGCACAAAGGGAGTACATGGATAAGCTCTGAATGTGGGACATTCTTCCTAGATGGAAGACGACGAAAACATCTGTGAGAACCAAACCTCTGGTCAATCAAAAGTGTGCAAAGTTCAAATGAGGTCAAGAGGAGAAACAGCACCCTACATAATTAAATGAAATAGCAGTAAATGGAAGGCTAAAATGGGCAAATTCGCAACCTTTTCACATGTGACTCGGAAGTCAAAAACAAAGACTATTCATTAGAGCCTTAAGCTAAGAAAATGGTGTGCTCAAACTCCCTTGAATGTTCCATGACAGTGAGCAGCAACAAGGTCAACTACAAACAGAAGACTTTGACTGATGGCCTACCGATGACAGATGATAGACTAATTGGGAAAAAGGGGAGTAGTCTTATGGGATGCAACCACCTAAGTTTCGTTTCACGTACCTGTTGCTAAGGTGCCAAAAGTCCAAGGTTGGGATAGTATGCCAACCAATCAGTGGGGTTTGGGGACAACCTAACATACAATGTTGCAGGAGCCAATCCAGTAATGCTTTGTCAATTATAATCAAACTATATGTGTTTAGATGTAGTTCAAGGTGTGACCTACAGATAAGGGGTAGTCAATGATGCACTCATCTTTATATGTTCTAGAAGTACGGAGTCAGGAGCTGAGTCTTGGTGTTGCTGGTGGACCCGGCAGCTTAGTCTGTTCTTGCTGTCTACCATTTAAAAACCCTTGAAGTCCGTGGTGCCGACGTTGAGTTGGGAGCTGAGCCAGTAAGCGAACCCCTTGCTGTGTAGTCTAAAAGACAGTTGGCTCAGTTCCCCTCATTCGTTGTGGCAAGAAGGAAGAAAGCTGAGAAGGTGGAGACCGGTCCCTTGACCCGCCAGAAGCCTCCGCAGCAACTATGTAAAACTGGCTCATCAAATGAAACAATCAAGGCCACAGCGTCCGAGCAAAGTGAGCAAAGTGAGTGCAAATGTCTCCTCGAAAACACTAACGCGGCTGACCTGTCTATGAACTGTGATACAGACCCCACAGTCACTCCCCGTATACCAGCATTGACGATAATGAAAATGCACTTGCCTTTGCCATTGCTGCTCTTGTGAGTTCGATGTCCGAAGTGACCTTCAGCTTCTCTGATGGAAAGGGCGACGTGCGGGTGCCCGGAGATGCTGGGGTGAGCATAGCCTCTGCTCTGGCCCCAGAGGACGCACGCTTCCAAGCTGCTGATCCTCCTCCAACTGCTTCAGTTGCGCTGACTACTCTTGATATTGGACCCAAAAGCATTGTAGAAACTGAGACTTCACTTTCTGGGAAACGCAGTAACCCGTGCAAGTTTTCAGAGTTTATGACCGAGAGATACTGGATTTAACAAACTGTGACAAAGACATACTCTTTTCTGCTCACACTAGTAAAACACACGGCTCGTCAACAAAAGACACGCCCCAGTAACTGCTAATGAGAACAAACTTACAAACACTGAAGGCGTACCTCATTCTGAAGAGTGTCAGAAAAAATGCACTGAAGGAAACATTTATTTAGCTTCTGCAAGCAAACAATCTCTGAATACTACGCCACATGACAACTCAACCGTAAACTTGCAACGGACTGCGAGTCCTTGTCAGGAAGACACTAATGAGAATGAAACGAGTGGAAGCGACAATACAAAGAGACCTTTGTCGCCTGGCAAACTTAAATGCTTAAGCTCTTCACATATTGAGAAAGGCATGCACGACATCAAGCATAAGCGCGTTCATTTCATAGATGCAGCCGCGAGGGAGGCGCGACTTGCAGAGCGACTGAAAAGTGACTTTTTAAAAATTAAAATTACTAATGGATTAAAGACCTCCAACAAAATGTAAAAACAATGACGTCAACTCCACTACATCAAAAAATTGCTAATTTCTATTAATTCCTTGCACTACAAACATCGAGAGAATGCAATTAACCAGATCAGATTCAATATCTAATGGCAAACAAGTACGCCACTAGTAAATAACACTCTGACCCCCTCGAATCTAAACCAAAAGATTCATTCCAATGCAGAAAAATCGTGCTGATGAGTTGAAGGCTAATGACCACAACAAAGAAGAAAATTACATGACGTCTGATAGTCAAAGAAATGCCTCAGATGTGGATCACCATGATGACATCAGAAATGAGCAAGCCAACAAACAACACTTGTCAGTAGCAGCAGGTCTGCAAATGTATAACAATGTTTAATTTTAATGGCCGCTCTCTCTACAGCACTGATTCCCTTTACAAAGCTATATGAATCACTGCACGATTCTATACAAGATCAAAACGCTCTGCTAGCTGTGATTAATACAAACATTTCAAAACTTGAATCTTTATCAGACCATATATGTAAAAGGCTGGACCAAGAAGCGGAAACCTCGGCCAAGTGGCAATCTCAGCTGAGTGATATTGCAGGGCACGAGCTATCGCAGAAAACAGACCTCATGGAAGCAATGCTTGAATGTACCAAATGGATGCGTCACAACAGACCAAAAATCACATCTACCAATGACTCTAAAAATCTTAAAGGCAAAAGTCAAACGCGACCGGCAATAAGTGAAATCTCGACACAAACTTTGCTTCGAAGAGTCATCCCTTTCAACGAGTGACAAAAATGTTCATGAATTAGCTCAAAGAATTGAAAAAAACAGAGGAAACGAATGGAGGTGAGAGCTCCCTTGGACTAGCAGTGGCCTCAACAGTAAACATCAGCTCAAATGCACTGGAGCCAGTGTCTGAAATTCTTCAGGCTATTAAACAACTGCTGACTAAAAATCCCTTTTCAATCCTACATCGAGATGAGACTCCCTCTGCATTCCACTCTACGGATGCAGCTATAAGGGAAGTACAAATCTCAACAGCACTACTACCCAAACAGCTAACTTTCTCAAAAATAGCCATTTTCGGAATTTTTCACGACAGGAAAAAGGACTCTACAAGTAATCCCAGTTGTAAAATAAAATCTTCAGCCGTGGCCAAAACTATTATCCTAAATGGTGGAAAGGACAGAAAAACGAAATCCAATAACGCAAAATAACATTTTTAAACGTCCAACTTCAAACTCCTTGTTTGATAAAGCAACCAAAAATAATGGACAAAAGGCGATTACGGGTGACAAAATTGGAAATCCCACTTTTGAAAGTGAGATCTCAATGGAAAAAACATCTTTTACTTCAAAAGATCTGGCAAACCTCTCCACTTATCCGATAGACAACGAACATGAAATAAGTGGATCAATGGCCGATTCTTACGATGAATCAGTAATTAGCATCCGGCACGAAAGCTCAGAAGAGTCGCCTCAGAAATACAGTAATGACTCTCTGGCCAATCGAATGAACAAAACTGACAGATGAAATCTGGTGAAGCGATACACTGAAAAACAAAGACCTATACTCCTGGAATCAAGAGACTTAAATGCTGCAAACGTCATACGTTCCAATGGCCTAGGGTCTAAACTGAATCCTAAATACACCACTTCCCAGGCGAAAAAAACTAAATTAGATATCTATCCACCAAAATGTGGCTTGAAAGATGACTCTACTCCTACGAAGAAATGACTACTTGAATATGTGCTACACGATAAAGCCGACGTCAACTTGAACAGATGAAATATCATGCAACTCTTAAATTGCGTTCCAGCACTAAGGACAATAGACTCTGACAATATAAAAATAGTCGAATATCTCTCCGAAGACTGCTCTGATTGGGTTGTGCTGCATATGCAATCTCATTTAGTTGCAAATACCCTGCGCAACTCCAAGAACGATCTTCTATCCTTCGGCTATGAAATAAGTGATTATCCAAGCACACAAGAAAAGACACAAACAAAAACTTGTGTGGAGAAGACTTTGCGCTCAGTGACCCCTCGGCTAACGAAACAAGAAGACATTCAATGCAAAACCATTTGGAGAAAGGAAGAGATGATTGAAAGACAAGAGAAAATGAGCATGGAAGAACTTCCCACAGTACTTATCCAACTATTAACTTTCCAAATCGTCGTTAGCTCTCCCTGCAAAGCCAAGATGGAGTGTTCCTTAATCTCTCATGGAACACAAGAGAATTTCTAGACTTATTTCAGGATAATGAATTAAAAAAGACCAATTTACAGTGTTATGTCTACAAGAAACCTGGTTAAGGTCAGTTCCAGTATGCAAAAGTTTTCCATGATGTTAAATCAGCACTGAAAAATGTGGCTGTCTGCCCATTTTCAGGACTTTTGACAATGGACAAAAATGTCCCTGGGTGGTCAGTCCTAAAATCCCATGATCCAAACACTTTTTTGCAACGAACCGCAATTCAAATAACTTACGGAACACCAATACCTAACACATTTTTATTGCTGCTTGCGGCTACTTGAACCCCGCCAAAATCAACCAGCTTTATTTCCTCAGTTACTGCTCTGATAGACGAGTTCATGCTTGAGCAGCAGAATTTCAACAATCATCTGTGGAGATTTGAACTGTTCCTGGGTTTACGCAAACAGGATCAGCAAAAAATTAGATCAGTATCCAATTTCTGGGCGAGAGAAAATCTGGGTCGACGAGGTACTCAGTAGAAACTGTACGATGTTAAACGGTCAAACTACTGGGGACATCCCTGGTCGCCCTACATGGCATTGTGGAAATGCCAATTTCTTCCAAACTTCATTTCCCCGGAGGTCCTAAAAATGAAGAACAGTGATCACAATGCTGTGAATTTACGATGGACAACTGCCTTGGCAAGAGCGAGAGATGCCAAGACAACTTCACTTCAGATTAATCAGGGGCTGAACCAGCTGAGGATAAGGTACTCCGAGATCTCAAAGCTTCCAATGGCCTCAAATCACCGAATCTCGGAAGGAGAATCTATTGTCAAGTACACTCCGCTATTCGCCCAATTTACTACTTCTCAAAGCAAATTTAGTGCCAACCATCAAAAACATAAATATCAATTCAGCATGCAAATAAAAGAGAAGAAACGAACATTAAAAGAAGAGCTTAAATCGCTCAAAAAGTCCTGCACAGCCAACTTGTTCCAAGATAAGAAAATTAAAACAGACATATCGAAACTGGATATTCGCCTTTAAACATCGTGAGCAAGAACAAGCAGAACAAATGCTGAGACTGATTTGCTCCGGCAAGCTTCGTGATATCTGGGCAATAATAAATGCCGGCTCAAGGAACCAGACAGCGAGTTTGTTAGTTCGAGTGAATGCCATAGCTTGGGTGAACCACTTTAAATCGGTTTTCAAAGTGCCCCAGAGTCCAAATCTGAGCAATATATCGATCCAGCAATACCCTGGAACCTCGATTATAACACCTCAGACATCGAAGTCTCGATTGGGAAGATAAAAAACTCTGGTGCACCCGGTCCGGACGGCCTCACAAACCTGATCCTAAAAAATAACAAAACTGAATGGGCTGCCTTTATTGAAACATTATTTAGGCAAATAGCCGAGGCAAGACAAATTCCATCCTCATGGTAATTGGCAGTCGTTATGCCCATATTCAAAAAGGGAGATCGTACTGATCCACCAAACTACCAACCGATTGCCCTGTTGGATGTCATCGGGAAGATCTACGCATCATTCTTGCAGAAAAGATCAGCCAAATAGGCAAGTGAGGCAAACATCCTTGACGACAGACAGACAGGCTTCATGAGTGGAGTGGGCGTAGAGCTAAACTTAACCCTACTCAACCTCTTAAAATTACAAGCCTTAAAAAATAAAAAACCTCTATTCCTGGCATTTATCGATCTACGTCAGGTGTTCGACAGGGTGAATCACATGGCATTGTGGAGAAAACTGGCAAATTGGAAATGTGCAGCTGACATCCTGCAGATGCTAATACAACTTCATACTCAGTTGTCGATCAAAGTCAGATTAACTGTAAATGGAGATCTAACAGACTACATTGTGACAGAGAGGGGCGTTAAGTAAGGATGCGCACTGGCCGCTTACATTTTCAAACTATATATTGAAGATTTACCGCTAGCTCTAAAGGAGTGTAACATCTTTCCGCCCAAAATCAACAGTCATGGGATTAGTTATCTAATCTACGTTGATGACATAGTGCTGATGGACTCGACACAAATTGGCCTACAACAGCTCCTAACAAAGTTAGAGGCCTACTTAAAAACGAACAGCATGGAGGTTAATGTAGAAAAATCATAGATTATAGCTCTGGGATGTAACTCAGGGAGGAGAAATACAAATTTCAAATGGTATATCAGTGGGAAATAGCTGGAAAGAATTAAAAAAATCGAGTACCTTGGAATACTGTTTAATAAATCTATAAGAGAATGGGAGTGGACCGAAGAACTGAAATCAAAAATGTCCAAATTAGGATTACAAGGGGCAAAACTACATTGGGAGTTTGTCAAACTTACACTTATACCGCCCATTTTGTTCTATCGCCAAAAGGTGGTTGCTACAATCACGTTTGGCAGTGAGGCAGGCTTCAATATTGACTCCGACATATGGAAATTACTAGAAGGTCGATATTGGAGAAAGGTATTACGGCTTCCAAAAAACGTCTCAATCACTGCAATACGTTATGAGCTGGGACTTGAATCTCTTGCCGCATCCGTTCTTTGGAAATAGTTTTCCCTTTATCGAAAAATGATTGTTCCCTTATCTGCTGCTCCATATATGAATCTAAAAAAAACAGTAATAAGTCACCTCAAGGCCTATTGGACGAGTGGTCATCTAATATTCTGGAAAGTCTTTCCGACATGGCACAGCTACTCCCCAACTGTTAATAGATAATCCATGTGCTGTAAAAAAAAAAAAAAGTGAGACCTACAGATTGGATTACAACGACAAATAACAGACAAAAGCTAAAATCAGACTTACCCCACATTGGAGATGTCCATGCCGTAAAGCAGGTACCTACATACCTAAGATAATTCCAATCAAGCTTCCATTGCGACCAGTTTTTGAGGCTACACCTGAATTTACTACTGACAAACGAGATGTTATTTCTAAAACACGATAGGAGCACTACTGCCAAATGGTGTCGATTTTGTAAACAACAAGTGGAATCCTTACACCATCTAGTGACCGAGTGCCATTACTTAAAAGATGAAAGAACGCAGATCTTGGGAAAGTTCGCTCCTCTAACCGATAATATGGACAATTGGTGGTCAGCATTACTTTCAGGAACCAATTACATGCTGACGTGTGCTACTGTTGACTTTTTAGACAGACTGCTAAAAGAGACGTGATGTTCTCAAAGATTGAAAGAGTTATTTTTTCTTTTTTCTTTTAAATGATAAATGTTATGGTAAGAGGATTGGAACATTGTAAAAAGTTTTGTAAGAAACTAATACAATAAAGCAATAATAAAAACAAAAATTAAGTACATTTGTTCCCTTCACCAATCCCTGCCCTTAATAGTAGTTGTATTTTGCCACATAGAATGACGTAATAGATGATGCATTTTGGGGTATAAGACCTATATGTAATCAAGCTGCTGTGTGAGTGTCCAAGCATCAGTCCGATGTCTGCCAGTTTACCTTGCTTTATTGAATTGATAATGAAGTAGTATTTTGCCATATTGATTGAGTCTGTGATTATTTGGTTTGTGACTATTATTGTAATTCCATCTAGCACAAAAGATGCTTCAAGGTGCTACAGCACACTCACATCGCACATATGTTAATTGGTGAACGTATTGACTTTCCTTACATATTTAAAGTCATTTTTGTTGGGTTACTTTTTGCTCTTTTATTAGTTTTGCTTGTTTGGACAAAGTAGTACAGCATCTTGCAGCAAAGCATCTACTGGCATTGGCATAACTTGCAAATAATCAACCTTAAATCCACTCTCCCATGTTCCCCTCCTCTTTCTTCCAATTAAATTAGCAAAGAAAAACAAGTCATCCGAGGAAGGAATTAATCCCTCCCCTCTCTCCCAAAAGACCTCAGGGGGACAACCGTTATAACCATAAACATCACATTGTGGCATGTCTGCACTTTTATGGAGTCTGGAGCCTCAATTTCACCCGTCAACACCTCCCAGCACATTTCACCCCCAGCTTATTTCAAATCTAATAAAATGAAAGAACGTTGTCTCAATATATAGGATAACACTCTGTATCCCTAGTAAGGAAATCAGTCAACCCACCCCATTTTCTGGTGAAGGTTGGTAGGATGTCTCTAAGGTTTGCCGTCATTTATTCTAACACCACTATTGACCATACATTGTGCCACTAGTTAGTGATGCGCATTGGCTCAACCTTCACCCAAGCTGCTCCTATTACCACTTTTGATGCAAGTAAAAGATTGAATCTTAAGTGTGGAGGAGCCATAATTTAAAAACGTCCGCTAGGTGTGCTCATATTGAGGAGCATGAGCTCCCTCCAGAAGGGTTGGCTCTTTAAGCATTCCTACCAGATGTGTATTAAAGTTCCTCTAGCCCCTGTGACAAATCTGAGGATGTTGTCCCTTCTTCCCTGGATTGGAGGCTTTTCCCATGGGGCCAGGGTGGTTCATTGACAGTACAATAGTCCCACTTGGGGTGGTGCACAGAGGGAGGCTCACATGGTGAAAGAAACCTCCTATGGGATTGGGGTCGATCATCACCAGGGAAGACAGTATCATCCTGCTTTACCTCACCCTACACCTCGTCCAAGACTAAGCGCTACTATTTCCACCCTCAATACAGCTATGCGTGAACTGGGATTAGTCGCATGTAATGAGAGAGTATCCCCGATAGGCCTGTGAGATACACCTATGCTGGCTTTCAGGGAAGGTCTTGGATTGATTATGTAGCAATAGGTATGGATGCTGGGATATAATTAGTAGTATGGAAGTCGTCACAAGTAGTGACAGAGATCACTATCCCTTGAGTGTTCAATAACTCTTGGAAGAAAGAGCAGCCTTAATTTAGGAGGCCAGAGGGGTGGGAACTCCATTGTGGTAACTGGGAATTCCCAAAAGGTTTTGAAATGGTCCACATTAGATCTGAGTGTAGTAAAGCCAATTATTTATGCAAGTATTATAGCAAACATTGAGGGTATATGTATAAATAATGGAAGGGCCACAAATGTTGCAGAATTATATAATGATATGACAAGGATATTGTCCCATTTTATTTATTATTAGACAAACAGGGAAAAGCAGGAAACAGGCATTAGCAAATAATGTATGGTTTGATAGTGATTGTCAAGAGGCAAAGGAACTCTTATTAACCTACCTCTAGAAATCTCCACTGATAGACAAGCTACATTTGAAGAAGTTCAGGGAATATAAAAAGATATTGGTGGCTTTAAAAAAGGCAGAATTATACAAGAAAAAATTTGAAGATCTGTTAAATTAATGAAAAAAGGAGCTCAAGTGAATTATTGAAAGTCAGAGACCGGGGATGAAGGGAAAGTGGGTAATAAGTTGATGAGCCATGTCCCCCCCAAGTGAGTGGTTTAGCTATTTCAGTGCATTGTATGGTGAAGTCTGTGGTGCTCATGAAGCTCTGATGGGAAGTGATTAAATGACATTGAGAAAGAGGGGATAGATGAGATTAGTGGACTGGACGGGAGGAAGGCTCCAGGTCCGGATGGCCTTTCAATTTGACCTATTCCAAGACGAAATTACTGTCTGGGCCACTCTGCTAAAATGACTGTTTGATTATGTGGCAAGATCGGGGCACGTACCAATTTCTTGGCGCAGTGTGACTGTTGTGCCAATTTTGAAAAAGGGAGCCTGTTGAAAGCTGGGGAACTATAGACCCATTTCATTATTAGATGCCCCAGGGACATTTTTCGCAACAACGCTAAGTACATACTTGCAAGAATGGGCCACCGGGAATAATGTTTTAATCCATTTTCAGGTGGGGTTCCATCCTAGCACTTGCACTGTGGACCAATGCTTAGAGTATATGCCATGTTGGCCAAATATGTCACAATACAGCAATCAAGTATATAGGCGGTCTTCGTGGACCTTCGCACAGCCCTTGACAGCATCTCTCGCGATAAACGTTGGGCAATACTGAGAGATAAGGGCATCCCAGAGCAACTTTTGCTTAACATGCACTCATTATACTGTAATAATAGAGCTTCTGTAAGGTGGTGGTTGGATGGGGAGACTACAGAGTATTTTGCACTAGAAAGAGGGGTGCGGTGGGGGTGTGTGTTTGCACCCTCTTATTCTGCCTGCATATAAATGCAATAATAGATGAGTTAATGGCGGTTATTATGGATACTCCAAAGCTCGGGCCTGATAAATTTGCAGCACTCCTCTATGCTGATTATGCTGTATTGTTATATACTACACCGATGGGTCTAAGACATAGTCTGAAAATAATTAAAGAGAAATGTCAGGATCTGTCACGGACACGAAATATTGAAAAAAACGTAGGTCATGGTGTTTAGTAGAAAGAGGCAGAACAAGATCCAAATGAAGGTGTTGGGAGATAGCCATGAGTTAGAACAGGTACCCTATTATGATTATTTGGGTAAAAGATCTTTGGAGGATATCTCATAGTCAGCTCACCTTGTTAAAGCTACAAGAATACTACAGAAATACAGTGGGGTAATTCAATGTTTTAACAGATTAGGAAGCAGTGCTATCTCCCCGGCTATCAAATTGTATCAGGAACAAGGTGGGGCAGTAGTAAGCTACGGGGCCAAACTGTGGGGACATTTCCCCCTAGCTAAGCTGTGTGTAGCAGATAATAACTTCCTACGGAACCTACTCCAGCAGCCTTATGGAGCCCCGATGGCAAGCTTGAGATGGGAAACTGTCCTCCAACCATTACATGAAGTAATTGCTACCAATCCAGTGCTGTATTGGATTAGGCTTTGGAGTGTTCCTAAATTGGGAAAATACAGGGAGGTTTTGAGTAGTCTGTTATTGGTGCCTGGGGCTAGGTAATTAGCCTGGCCTACATTTGTTAAAAAGAGCTGTGAAGAACGGAGTTTGATGAACCATTGGGTAAACCGGGAGGCATAACAGCGAGTGCTAAAGCCAATGCTAAAACTATTTGTCAAGAGGTAATCCTGGGTAAAATGCAAACGGCCTGTATTGAGTTGAAAACAGGAGCCCCCTATGTTATGCTATAACTGGTTGCATGATTTGAAGCACATTTGGACAATGTAACCCCAGCGTATGCCCGAATACTGTTTGTTCAGCTGTGCACTAATACCCTGAGGGTAGCTGAGTTTACTGCGAGCTGGACAGCAGCGAGGGAAAAGCATTGTAGGGTTTGTGGTAACCCAGTGGAAACATTGAAGCATTTTCTTTTGTTTTGCCCAGGGTATGACAGGCTGAGGAGGTATTATTTATTGCCAATATTCTGATTGAAGGAGATTAGGACGACAGAACTGGCAATCATTTTCTGTAAGAGTATCATAGATGTGAACCTGATCTATTTTATTGCAAAATATATACATAGGGCATGGTTGTATTGGGCTTAGTGTATTTGATTTAACTGTTTGGGAATTGTATGAACTTTATGTGTATTTTTAGAGTGTATTATCAATATGTATTTTTAATAGTTTCTGTGGTTATATTTTTTATGGTTTGGTAAAATGCTTGTATGGTTCTCATATCAAATAAAGCTATGTACAACAACAACAGTTTGACAGGCAGTACCGTGAAGAGGAAAATGGCTGGGAGTACAAAGATCACTCACGAGCAAATGAACGAGCGATCTAGTGTTCAAAGGCCTGCTATTAACTTGAAGGAGGATATCAATACAATGCAGAAGTTGCCCATTGGTTCATGCTGCAGTTTGAGCTCAGGCTTAAATGAAAACATCAGAGAGACGCAAGAAAGGGAGAGCCATCCCACGGGAAGCCGAACTGGATGAGAGACGAAACGCAGAAAGAATAGAACGTGTGACCGGGGATATGCCTTAGTCTGCAATGAGGCTGCAGACCCCGCTGGACGGACGATCACTGAGAGTGTCCTTAATAAGGGCATGGCTACCCCCAAACCCAGGTCCGAGTTCCCTGAATGGGGAAATACCGGGTCAGTCTGACCTTGGAGGGCCCGGTATTTCCCCATTCAGCGAACCTGGACCCGGTCCATCCCAATTCCCATTTGAGCCCCCACATGGCTCAATGGGAATGGGGAGCATGCTAACAACGGGCCCGTTAATGACAGGCCCGTTGTTAGCATGCTGGACCGCTCAGAGGACCGGCTAAGGACGTCTGGTAAAACCAGGCGTCCTGAGCGGGTCCCACGAGCGGACCTCGTGATGGGGCAGTAAGGGGTTAACGGCTCCGGCACCTTTACCAGTGCTGTTAACTCCTTACCGCCCTCCTCATAATGAGGCCCAATTACAGATTTGAGAGTGTCCGAGACCCTGAACCAAATAAGGGTCAATCACATACTCAGAAAGGTCTGGGACCCTGCAACAAAGGAGAACGAGTTGCAGCCTTGGGGGGGAAGTGAATGAAGTAATGCAACACTGCCAGTCTGGCACTTGAATCCACATGTGAAACCAAGGGCCTTATTACAAGTGAGGCAGTAAGAGGATAACAGCGCTGGTAAAGGTGCCGGCGCCGTTACCCCCGTACCGCCTCATTACGAGGTTCCCTCGCCGGACCCGCTCTGGACTTCTGGTCAGACCAGACGTCCTGTGCGGGTCCCGCGAGGAGACCAGCATGCTAACAACAGGCCTGTTATTAACGGGCCCGTTGTTAGCATGCTCCCCATTCCCATTGAGCCCTATGGGGCTCGAATGGAAATGAGGATGGTCCGGGGTCCCTGAATCGGGAAATACCGGGCCCTCCAAAGTCGGAACGGCCCGGTATTTCCCCATTCAGGGACCACGGACCCGGACCCTAGTTTGGAGGCAGCCATGCCCTTGTTAAGCGCATGGCTGCCTCCAAACACGTAATGAGGCCCCAAGTTCTAGGTCCAGGAGGGTCTGTGACCCTGAGGGATAACACTAAAGACAACCACATGCTTTAAAAAGGAAACAAAACACGCCACATGAAGTATTGTGAGCCTGAGACTCACACTTATATAAGAAACTGAAAATAACAAGACCAAGAAAGACAGAAACAACAGGAATCCTAAGCCTGGTAACAGAACATGTTCAGCTACTAGGACATGGAACGGTGTATCAGGGAAACAGTGCCTCCTGAATTCTTTCATCCAAAACCGCCTATGGGATTGAACTATATCTCTAGCACAAGGGAGCTTTGCTTGGGGAGCAAAGCATACTACACTAATAAGAACTAGGAACTGTGAAAACAAACAAAATCTCCTTGCGAGTCCTTCACAGACTAAAAGAAGCCAGGGGAAAGGAGTACATCCCTAAGCTTGGAACTCTATCATTTGGAACATTATTTCTGCAACACTTTTTTCTTCCACCAAACGGGGTACTTTTCTGCTGTTTGAAAACACGAAGAGCATTTTTATTTTCTATAAGCGTTGCGTCCGAGTCCTTACTTTTACACCCTTACACTCAACACGCTTGCCAACACCTATCTGTTTATTGTGGGTATATTTTGGCAAGCCTCCCTGTGGCCATATGCCCTGTGTAGGAGTTTGTTATTGGTCTCCCTGTATTGTATGCATGTGGTAGACTTTTTCATGTTTTCTGCTGCCTCCTCCCAGTCCCTTCGCTCTATAGTTCCCCCAGGTAGCGCTCCCATCTGGCCACGTAGTGTCTTGGGTATTGGTCTTCTGCTGCTAACTATATCCTATAATGTTTGAGATTAAACCATTTCAGGAGGAAGCCTTCATCATTAGCTTCTCAAACGTGTGCAAGGACCGTGTTGCAGCCTGCTTGATGTGCAGGTGCATTACCCAGTACCTGAGCTCAAAGTATTAGTACCTGGCCTTCTCTCCTAGGGAGATGCAGTTTACATTCTTCGAAAGATTTAATGTTTTAATGGTTCCATTCTTGAACAAATAACTTATACAACAGCCCTTGTACCTTCTCCAGTATCAGAAGAAGGATTTCTCCCTGGCCTTCCCAAATTCCTCATTGTGGTGTAGAGGAGTGAGTGGGGAAGGAAAGGTCATCAGTCCCAGCTTCTATACTCATTGTGGATCTCATGACCGGTTTGCTATAAAGCAAAGGTGGCAAGCTCGATTTCAGCAGCCAGGTTCACCTCCACAAGATTCCACTTTGCACCCTTTCCCTAGTATATGTAGATGAGCCGCCTGATAAAATATGATGAAATTAGGGAACCCTATTCCTCCCACTTGTAATGGGGCCAGCAGTGTGGTCTTGCTAATCTTAGCCCTCTTATCGATTAACACAGTTGTCAGTAAGTCCTTCTGTAGTTACAAAAGGTCTGACTTGGGGTCCCTTAACAGCATCAACTGAAAGAGATAAAGAAGCTTGGTCAGCATTGACATCTTGATTGCACTGATTCGCCCTACCCATGAGATAGTCTTTGCTACCTCTTCACTGATTGTCTCATACAGCTCCAGTTAATTAGCTTGGTACATGGTGTCTGGGCTTGTTGCGACCTTAACCGCCAGACACTGTATCGAGGGGCTCACCCACCTAAGTGTACATGCACGTGTAATGAGCAGTTTTTCTTCTGAGTTCCTTCCCTGTGGCAACATCTGTGATTTTTCTGGGTACATTTTAAACCCCACCACTCGTTCATATTCTTGTAATTCATCTGATAGGTGCAGCAAAGATTGCTCAGGGTTCAACATGGGCACAAGTGCATTGTCCCCAAACATAGCCAAAGTGTGCTTATGCGTCCCAAACTGCACCCCATGTATGTTCAAGTGTGTTCTTAACATCTCTGCAAATGGCTCCATAGAGATTGGAAAAAAAGAGCAGGAAAAGTGGACATCCCTGCCTAGCCCCCGTCCAGATCTGTACCTTATCTGTTAGAGTCCCTTTCACTCTTAGCTTGTTTCCTAAGATTGTAGTTGATAGTTTACAAGGCAATGGGCCTGTAAGACCCACATTGCTCGTGATCTTTGCCAGCTTTGGGGATAGTTTACTTTCTTTTAAATGTCTTCTATTATTTCATGTTAAATATATAATAAGAATGATTACTAACTTGATTTTAACATTACCTTGGAACTTTTACTTTATTTTCTGAGAATGTCCATGTTTTTTATTACAATAGGATGATGAAATCTGACTTTGGCCAGAAGTAATGGAGCACTTTACAGATGTAAACATTACAAATGCATAATGGAGCGCTTTTCAGAGGTAGCAACAAAATAGATGTACAGCGGGGGGTAGGATACAGAGGGGCACAGAGGAGGGGTACAGCTGTATGGGGTGGCAGGGAGGAGAGAGGCAGACAGCGTCTAGCGAGTCAGGTGCGGCAAGGGGCGACGTGATGGCCTAGGTGTTGAGGTGGCAAGACGACTTGAAGATGTGGTATTACCATAGGATCTGCTCACATCAAGCAAACTTTAATTTCTGAAAATCTTCTCAGCCTCTCAGCTTCAAAGCACCATGGGAGCTATGTAAAAGATTTGCGAGTTAAGATGGCTGTCACTTCCCACACCTAGTGCATTTTCTGGATTTTTTTGAGATAAATCAGATAACCTCAACTCTTCCTTTACTAAAGTTTTGTCACTGAATTTCATGGGTTTTGTTATGCTATATATACTTCAGGAACAACTGGCCTAGGCCTTTGGCCATGGTCATTGGCATTAAACACTGTCCTTGTAGCACAAATAATTATAAAAGACTGAGGCTCACTTTCCCATGCGGGTACGACGGTCATTCATTGACAGTGTTGGTTTCAATGGATTGGCTCTGGCTGGTGGGATCTAGTTAGGTACAGGGGAGAGGGGAATGGGCCTCAGACACGGTGAGTGGCCGTCTCTCTTTCTGAGTCCTTGATGCAACATGTACAGTGGCCAAGACCAGTTTGCCCCAATGAAAATACAACACCCTTGTAATCCGGTGAAAACACTTTAGTTTTGAGAGAGTTAGGTGATTTGATTTATCACAATAGACCAGTGGAATTCAGTGGGTGTGGGAAGTGATGGCCATCTTAACTCAGTGTACCCAGAGTAGCAGTTTGACATTTTTTTAATTTATTTGACTTTAATTGTATATACAATATTTTCAAAATAAAAAAAAGTTCAATCATTCCAAAGCACAGGTTATTGTCGTTGTCCGTCTTTGGGAACCAGCCTTTGTAGAGCCGTTGAATTTCATAATTAGGCAAATTTGTGTTAAGTCTTTTCAACTGTATGTTCTACTCAGTGGGAGATCTTACCGATACTCAATTAGCTTTGTGGTCCAAATCGATGTTTTTAAAGGAAGACTCCACCGCCAACACACTTCTTGTGTCCTCTCCTTTGTTGAAGGCCGTCCACCAATTGTCCTCAGTTAACGTAATAAAGGATTACATTATTTTTCCTAGGAAAACTGTTCTTGTACGGTGTGTGCCTTCGCATTCTAGAAGGAGGTGGCGACTTGTTTCAACTTTCTCCAAGGATTTGTAGTATCGGCACTTGTTCGTTGGTGAACGCTTTCTCATGAACTGTATTTCGTTTGTTTTAAGTTGATTCAAACGGAATCTCAAGAATCTTCTACATAGTCTTTTATCCAGAAGCTTTTCCAAGTAACTTCTCGTGTCATTTAGTTTTTTGGCTGATGTTGGAAACTGTTTAGTCAAACTGTATGTGCTTTCTGTATCTTCCGTCAGGATCCAGTCTGTTTCAAAAAGTTTTTTGGATACCTTATCTGGATTTGATTTAAGTAGTTCTTCTGAGACATCTAGTTCCTCCAGGAGAGTTGATTAGGTAAAGGGTACCCCATATAATTCATTTTTATGTAAAATATGTGTGTATATTTTGACTTGGGGAAGCGGTTTTATGGGACAGTATAATTATAACATTTGAACAAGGTTAAGAAAATATGAGAGCAACTTAGAGTATTTTGTTTATAAATTGGAACCTTTTGTGGACTATATTTAATTATTACAAAATAGTATTGCACTTTTGGACACGTTTACCGGCAAACCCACCTTACCGTTACCGGCACCCGATAGCCCTGTATTACCAGGATATTAGGACTGCCGGCAACAGCGGTAAATTCACATTCCATGGAGTCCAATAGAACTCCATGGAATGGGTTTGCCGCAATCACCGGCACCGGTAGTACCGGTGCAAGTGATTGCAGCATTTTTACCCATTCACACACTCGGAATGAGGCCTTTGGGTTAGGTGCGATATATTATTTGGCAAAATTAGTAGCAAACTGTCCTTGAATATAGTGGGACTATATTGACAGGTTTTAATGGGGATACTTACCCACATTTTGATACAATTTCATTTTGATTATTCGAAAAGTGTTCTGGAGACAAATATGCACATCTTGTGTCAAACAGTGAGAGTTTTGCAGGGCATTATTCTCAGAGACTTAAATACCGGAGCAAAACTGGCGATCCCATGAGCATCCCTCAGATGCCTTTGAGCAAATCTGTGTGCATCTAATTTTTATGAGCATCCCACAGATGCCTCAGGAATCTCAGATTTGCTCCAGTATTACACTGTCAGATTCAGGTACAAAGAATGCAGTGCAATTATGCAATGCTCACTTTTAAGATGGGCTGTTTTTGTCTCATGAATGTCCACCATTTCAGGTGTACTTTAGAGGTGGAGGGGCGGGGATGCAAACATTTGGTGCCAAATCTAGGAGTAATACCTGACATCTTTGGCTGCACCCCTGGTTCACTCGACACTGACTCATACTTGAAACATTAAACATCTAGGATTAGAACAAAGCATCACCATTGTTGAAGTATCCACCAGACGTGCTCCCTTTCACCCATCGACTACAGGAACCACATTTTGTCCATAAGCGTTGTTGTTCCTCAAAATCCAAGTAGGATGGAGTTAAGTTACAAATATTAATTTGTGCAAAATATTGTAAGAAATCTTTACAGGACATCCTGAAAATATAAGAAAAGATGTGTTAATATTGAGGCATACATGTAAAAATCAGGTGCAAAATATGCATTCATCCAGTAAACATGAAATATATACTACGATCAAAAGTAATGTCATGCAGCCAGTGTTTATTGATTGATTGATTTGTTGTTTATTATGCGCCTATACACAAGGATTTCAAGGCGCAACAAGGCAAGGAAGGGGAACAAATGAAACAAGGGAAGACAAGACAAATGATCTTACTAGGCCTTGTGACATTCGGATTGTGCAAGTGAGCAACGTGAAGTGCAGGGGAGAGGGTACAGGGGGAAGTGCAACCAGGGCAGCGTGCTCTGAGTTAAGTGCGAGGGAGGCTGGGATAACAGTGTGCAGAACCAGAAAGTGCAAGGTAGGCCAGGTGGAACTGCAAGATGGGCCAGGCGGCAAGTGCAGGAAGACTGGTCCAGGGGGCTGATTCATTGTATGACACAGGGGGCACCAGGTAGCCAGTCAGCAGAATAGGACGCGTACAGGTAGGTTAGCAGGGGAGAGGGAGAGAGAAAGGAGAGGAGAAAAGGAAGGTCTTGAGGAGCTTCCGGAACTTAAGGAGATATGGCTGAAGGCAGTGAGAGGCCTGGATGCTGTTCCAGAGGGAATCCCCTGCAGAAGAGAGAGATCTTCCCCCCACTCTCTGCTTGGAGAAGATACTTACCCGCAGAGAGTTGGAGGTAGATGAGCAGAGGGCTCTAGAAGGAAGGTATTTATGAAGGGAGAGTTGAAGATAGTGGGGGCCATGGCCCCAAAACACCTTATTGACGATGCAGAGGGTCTTGAACTGGATCTTTGCAGCCACCTGGAGCCAGTGGAGGGAGTTCAGGACCGGAGAGATGAGGTCCCACGGCTTTAGCCCACGGATAAGTCTTGCAGTCCTGTTCTGGATAAGTCGCAGAGGGTGAAGAGTAGAGTTAGGCAGATTGATGAAGCCTACAGGGCTCTAGAGACAGTAAGCTTCTGGGGGAAGGTGAGCAAAGGAAGAATACCTCTGAGGAGGTGTAAGTGGAAATGGGCCTTCTTGGCAAGATCTATGATGTGGGGAGAGAAGGAGAGAGTCAAATCGACGATGACTCCAATGTTTTGTACCTCACAGGAGGGTGAGGGGAGAGGGCCCAAGGAGGGCGGACAAAGAGAGAGCAAAAGCGGGAGCAGGGGTCCCAATGAGGAGGATCTTTGTTTTACTGGCATTAAGGCAGAGATCGTTGGAAGCGCACCATGTCTGAATAGCGGATAGTCAGGAATGAGTGAGGCGGTGGAGGAGACAGAAGATAGCATGAAAGAGAGCTGTGTGTCATCTGCATAACACTGGAAATTAGAGAAGAAGGTAGAGATAAGAAGGGCCAAAGGGGCCAGATAGACTGGACCTGGCAGGGTCGGTCCGAGAGTAAGGCGGTAAGCCATGCCAGGGCTTGATCTGTGATGCCCAGATGCTCACAGAGTCAGTCAATCAGGATGGTGTGCTTGACCGTGTCAAAAGCAGAGGGAAGGTCAAGGAAGATGAAGACAGTGGTAGTGCTGGAGTCAAGGTTAGAGAGCAGATCTTCACAGGTGTTCGTGAAAGCAGTTTCCATGCCTATGGCTTCTCTGAAGCCAGACTGATGGTCATGAAGACAAGCAACTGATTCATTGTGGAGGGTTATCTGGTAGATTCATTTAATTTAATTATTATGGTGCACCATGCCCATTGGCTTCAGGGTGCACACAAAAACAGAAAGTGCAAGACAGACAAGAGTCAAAGCCAGAAGAGGGCAGACGTGCAAGGAGGCATTCAGCAAGGTTTAAGATTGAAAAGGTGGTGCTTCACCCATTTCTTGAAAAGAGGGATTGTGCTTGCTGGTCTAATAGATCCTGGTAGAGCATTCCATGCTAGAGGAGCCTGGACATCTAAGGCTGTACCACCAAACCTGACAAGCTTGTATATGGGTTGAAGGAGTTAAGGATTGGCCTAGGAACACCGTAGGTGTCCTGGTTTGTTCACCTTAATCTGATCCCTCAGATATTTAGGACTGGTGCCAGTCCAGCATTTATAGGACAAAATCAGGATCTTTTGAGTGATCCGATGTCCTATGGGGAGCCAATGAAGTTCCCTTTTGGCGTCTGATACATGGTTCCCTCTAGTCAAGCCATGAATGGTGCGAACTGCGCCATTTTGAGAGACCTGAAGAGAATGAATATTTGCTTGCGAGTGCCAGCTAACAGACTATTGCAATAGTCCAGCCTTGAATTCACTAGTGTGGTGGCTAATAGAGAACAATTATTGAATGTGATGAAAGGCTGGATATGGCTAAGAAGCTTTGTTATGTAGCCGCAGGAGGAGTGGGTGTAGGACCCATTAGTTTTCATAGTAAGTTGGCTGTCAAGAAAAACACAGAGCGTCTTCACACTCTTTGAGACAGTGATAGAGTTGCCAGCAAAGCTGAAGCTACTATAATCTAAATCAAGCTTCTTCAGCCATGGGCCAGATGTCATGATCAGGAGCTCTGTTTGTCCCTTTTAAGGGTTAAAAAGTTGTCAGCCATCCCCCTCTGAACAGCATCATACACTTTGTTGATGGCAACTGAGTCCTGTGCGTGATCACCAGTAAGCTCAAGGATGACCTGGGTGTTGTTAGCGTAGTTGGTGGTCTGCCCACCCAGGTGGTCCAGGAGACTGAGGAGGGACATGATGTAAACATTATAGAGTGGATTGGTAATACACAATCCCTTTGGGATGCCGCATGTTTGAGTAATAAGAAGGGAGCTCGCTTCACTAAATGCCACTCTCGCAATGCGAGGGAACCACTGAGCTGCCAAATCTGAGCAGTGTGCCTGGTCCTTTAGTCTAGTCACCAACAGAGAGTGATCGACCAGATTGAAGTATACGTAGGGGAATACTTATAAGATATATATAATGAATAGGTTAATTAATACAATTATATGTTAAATAGATAAACATAAAAGGGGATATGAAAGGAGTATCTGAAGAAGGATGCTTCAGTCTCTCCAACCGCCAGTCTCAATGTCCTCCTCCACATTCCACATTCCTATTCTAGAATCCTTCTGGCTTCCACACAAGGTGCAGCACATGTAGCATGCTACACAGATCAAAGGCCGCAGAGAGATCCAAGAGCATCAGCAGGGCAGGATGTCCCCTGTCCACTATGCTGTCCAAGGCGGATTTGAGACCCAGCCTAGCGGTTTCTGTCCTGTGCTCAGCTTTGAAGTCTGACTGGAGATCCCCAATGATACCATGTTCTTCGAGGTGGCCCTGAATCTGTAATTAGGCTACTTTGTCCATTATCAAAGAATAAATGGCACATTTGTGATGGGCCGATAGTTGTTGGCCAAAGCTTGCTCCAGAGAATTATTCTTTATCAATGGCGGAATCCAGGCCATTTTAAGAGACCAGAGATCAATATATCTAGTTATCCAAGAGACAAGTATCTCCAGATACTCTCTAAGAATATTAACAGGGGAGCTATCTCCCAGACAAGATGAGGGTTTCATGGCAAGAATCGTCTTATACATTTTGGCTTCTGAGCAGGGTGTAAAGTTGAAAGAAGGAATATTGGGCATCTCCTGAAGTGGAGGGGGAATAATTCTATTCTCACCAGAGCACTCTTGAAGATCCCGAATGGGCTGCCTGTCTCCAAGGATTTTGGCTGAGAATTCATCATGAATGGCCTGACACTTTAGTGAAGTCAGATTCAGTAAGTATTTTAAACAATTAGTTTGATCTAGAACTAGCATCAGCAATTCTGGTGTTAAAGTAGGCCGATTTTGATTCAATGCTAGCTGTTTTAAATTCTTCCACTGTCTGTTTTTAATAGCTGAGAGAGAGCGGGGAAGAATTCATGTGCCCGAGTGTAAAAAAGATATCAGTGATCTAAGATATCAGTGTTCCAAGAATTCTTGCAAGTCTAATACTTTTGGATTTCAAAGAAGCAAGGGTTTCAATGACAGAGTTAATAGTATCCATAAGATTTATAACCAAGTAAGATGAATTGAGAACACTGTCAAAAGGCTGTAACCTAGCATCAAGCAAGTCTGAAAACTTACTGGTAGTGAGATGTTTAACATTTCTTGTTTCTTTTCAATTTCACGGAGTAAGTCTAACCTGACAGGAACCGCTGGTGGCTGAACGTGTACGTTCACTAGTTAGTGATTTGACCAGGGACATGGTGAGACTTGCACATCAGAGAGGAGGATAGCTCATCAGCAACGTGCTCGCCTTGGAAACAAGACGACACAAAGCAACACAGGTTCAATCCCTGGGTCCGCACTTAAAAACCTCTGGGTATTAAGAGCATTATAAATATGCAACTAAGAGACATATTCCTGTAACAGCGCCTCGATGCCCCCGGGCTGTGTGAGTGCTTTAAAAATGCAAATAAAATAAAATAAATAAATTAAAGAGAGGGACAGGCAGTGTGTTAAAGCCAAGTCCAAAGAATGACCCTGTGGATGTGTGGGAGCCTTTACGTATTCTAAGTAACCAATAGTGTGCAGGGACTTAAATAGGGAGGAGGCATGACTCAGCCCAGAGGTTCAAGTCTCCAAGAACGATTAAAGATGTTTTGGCCTTGAAAATGAGATTGAGAAGATCGAGGAATTGTTCCTCGAAAAGAGGCATAGCCTTGGGAGGTCTATAGATGACTAAAACACTCAAGGAAACATTGGGATGGATTCTAATTTCTACGAAGAGGGCTTCACTCCCCTCGAGGCAAGGGTGAGTGACCAAGTGGCAATAAAGATGTCTTTTACAAATAATTGCCACTCCTCCACCGTTTTGACCTGCGCGGTCAATGTGAAAGATCAAATAATCCAGTGGAAGGGATAAGGTGCCATCAGTAGGAATGGAACAATTAAGCCAAGTTTACGTGAGTGCCATCACATCTGGGGCAAATTCAGAGAGGTAGTCGGCTATTTCCAGGCATGTTTTAAAATGGACTTTGTGCTCAGAACGGAGAACGACATATAGTAACTAGAGAGTTAGCAGAGCCATGGGTAGTAGAAACCACAGGAATGTGTGGTCCCTCCAGGTGTGTGATGACAGAGTCACACACAGCAGTGTAAGGCATTATTTGGTGGGTGTCCATAACCACTCAGAGAGACCAATAAATGGTAGCTAACTCCTCACCAGAGAAAGCCAAGCCTGTATTTTTAGTACATGCGTCCCCACAGAAGGATGCTGCTTCCCGCTTTGTGGAAGCACAGGCTGCTAGGTCCCAGTGGAAGGGGGGCTGCAAAGGAGCCTTTTGGATCTCAGCCTTGAGCACACACGAAGGAATGGAACAAGTCTGGTCCTCATGGTTACAGGGGGATGACAGAGAGTCCATAATCAGAGTCATCGTCGGTGATGGGGTAGTGAGGTGCGTAAAAAAGGAGGGAAGGCCCTGGGCTTCGAGGGGAATAAGGTAGCATTGCAATATACTAGCTTTCTTGGCCTGATAAGAAGCCGGTTAATGTCCAGAAAGGGGAGCTCTGGAGGCGCGCATACTTTGCATAAGATCATTGATAGAATTGTTTGCAGAAGTAAAGGGAGTAACCAATGGATCGTACCGTGAAGGAAGTGACAGAGAAGAAAGTCCTGCACACCTTGTGCAAACCGGCGATAACCGGCCTCTCAAACGTGCCAACTCTAACGCGCCACAGTCATTGTTTTGAGGGGTGGTTATCCGGGGAAATGTAATTCAAGAGAACTACTGAGAAGACAGAGTGCTAGGCTGTCAAGGATATGCAGCCAGCGTGTAACCGAGGAGCACTGCTCCAGAAGAAGGTACACAAGTCAGCAGTGCTGGCTAAATCAAATCTAGATTCAATCAGATGCTATGAAACGGCAATTACTCTGCAAATGGATAGCAGTCCTTCCTGCTTGGAAATAGTAACGTGAGAAAAAGTATCACTTTCAGAAAATGGTTCAAGCTTCATTAATATACAAACAGGCTTAGAAAATGCCACATGCAACAGCCTCACTTGCACATGTACAACTTCTCTAGGAGTTTGCCCAGGAAAGGAGTGATAGAGATCGGGCGATAGTTAGCCAGAGAGGAGAGGTCGGCAGAAGGCTTTTTTAAATAACAGGTGCACAGGAGAGTGCTTAAGAATTAGGGGAAAGACCCAGCAGTGAACGAGCGATTACAGAAATCGAACAAGGCTGGAGTGAGAGAAACAATGTTGTCCTTAATGGTTCTGACGGAGCAGGGAGTCACCTGTTTAGTTTACACTTTCATAGACCGGACCTGTCTCAAAACATCATCAGGTGTTATAGGACAGGGGAAAGAGAAGTGGGAGGGGGGCAGCCAAGGGGGGCCTGAGAGAGGTAAGTAAAGAGAGATGAGAAGCAGAGGAGAGTGTGGACAGAATGACCTGGGTATTAGTGGTGAAGTGAGAAGCCAGAGCTGTGCAAAGGGCCTTGGTGGGAGTAGAGGAGGTGGAGGCTGCAGTAGGATTAACAAGCTCCTTGCAGATTTTGAAAGGTTTGGACGTGTTAGAGGCCACAGAGATACAGACTTGAATATGGAAGATAGAGAGTCAGGCCAGTTTGTCAGCAGGTGCACCCCAGCACCCTTCTTCTGCTCAGCTACTCTTCACTGGCATTTCAGAGCAGCCAGGTTGGAGTCATTCCAAGAGTTGCACTTGGCGGTAGGCTTCATGGGTTTCCTTATGACAGGGGCAAGGATATCAGGAGTGTTAGAGATAGAATGGTGAAAGTTGGAAAGGGCTATGTCAGAGTGGGAGTCAGCCACAGGGGTGGGAGTGGGAGAGGTGGTGGAGGCAAAGGTGGCTGCTGATACCTGCTTCATAGGTGACCACGAAGAAAGTTGACAGTTCAGGGTGGGGCTCTGCCAAGGGGACAGGGAGTTTCAGGTGAGAAGAAAGAAGAAAGTGAGGAGTCCATGAGAGTGGAGTAGTGAGAGGATTAGAAAGAGGAATGTCTGAAGCGATGAGAACATCCAGGGTGTGCCCGGCTGAGTGTGTCAGACCAGAGGGTAGGATGGAGCAAGAGATAGTTGCAGAGGTTGCGGAAGAGCCCAGAGGATGGGTCTGAGGAGTCTAGGTGGATGTTGAGATCCCAAGGAGGAGAAGCTGAGAGGAAGAGGAAAGGAGAGAGGAAGTGAGGTTAGCCCATTCACAGAGAAAGAGGGTGACCTGGCCAGATGGGTTTTAAATGGTGGCCATGGTCAGAGAGAGGCCAGGAGAGATAGCGAGCCTGAAGACCAGGCATTCAAAGGAGGAATAGGTCTGAGTGGGGATGATAGAAGCAGGGATCCACTCAGGAATGACCAGGGCCACTCTGCCACTGGGTCTGTTGTGCCTGGGCTCGGAGAGGATCTTGTAGCCTTCAGAGAGGAGAGTGTCAAAACTTGTGACAGAGTTGGCCTTGAACCATGTCTCGGTAAGATCCAGAACATCTAGGTCCTGATGTTCAAGGAGATGGCAGATGTCGAATGAGTGTTTGACAGCAGAGCCAGAGTTGAGAGTAGCTACGTGGAGCAAGTTGCCACTTCTGAAAGATTTCCGGGTAGCGGTACAGGAGAGAGGAGTACTGGTAGGAAGTGCCAGAGGAGCCGATGTGGAGGGAAGAGGTGGCAGAGGGACCAGCGAGGTGGTAGGAGGTGGTGGCAGAGGGGACAGAGAGATAGCAGATGGCAAATGAGCCAGCATGGTGGAAGAAGGAGGCAGTGGAGGCAGAAGGAGCCAGTGAGGAGATAGTAGGAGTAGCAGGAGAAGGAAGGAAATTGATGAGGCAAGGGAGGTGCCTATCAAGTAGTAGAAGATTGGGCTGAGGGCCCTGGACCATGACGGTGCCATTTAGATGGGCATTAATGATTATGGAGGACAGGAAGGAGGTCATGAGGGCCTCACACTGGGTGCCACCATTAATAGGAGAGGAGGAAGAAGGGTCCATAGGTCGGGAGAAGGAATGACAAAGAGGATGTCAGTGAGATTCTGTCTGGCGGAGGCACTACATAGGCGTCAGTAATGGGAAGGCCTGGGTTGAAGACCAGGGTATCCTTCCTGAGCTTCTTCCTTCCAGACTTAATGAGAGGGGCAGGATAGGTGATAGAATAGCAGTTAGAGAAGATGGGGGCAATTGAGAGCACCACAGAGGGTGAAGAAGAGGAGAGAGAGAGCAGGGGAGAAGAAATAGGATGCACAGCACAGAGCTACGTACACGCCAGAACATTGCACTTAGAGGGAAAAGGCAGAAAAAAACATGACAATGCAAAGAAGCAGTAGCGAAACACAGAAACACAAGTAGCGCTGCCCAGGAGAGGGGAAAGCCAATGGCTGTTCAGAAACAGTCTATAATGCATCACACCTTGAAAAAGGAGTAAGAGAGAGATGGGGCATTTTAGTAGGGCGCAGTAATTGCTGCACCCCCCTCCCGCACTTTTCCTACCTGCTGGTCATTGGGTGCACTGCATTCTCACACTCCCCTTCATTGCCAAACACCGGCATCACACAACACAGCACCCTTAGCCTATGCCGGGTTTGCCCCGGAGGGTCTGATCTTCAGTTCTTAAAGGATACGATGCATGAGTGTAGCGCAACTTGCTATGTTTCAATCGGCCACCATCTCCTACAGTCTGGCGTCACACAATGCTGCGCCCTTAGCCCACGCAGGTTTTCCCAGGGAGTGTCTGATCCTTGGTTCTGAAAGGATACGCTACGTGGGCTTAGCGCAAGATGGTACGTTTCAATTGGCCCGCGTCTCCTGCGGTCCTGCGTCACACAACACTGTGCCCTTATCATATGCAAGCTTTGCCACGGAGTTTGCGATCCTCGGTTCTTAAAGGATACCCTGCATGGGCATAGCACAACATGCTTCTTATCGATCAGCCCGCTTCTCCTGCGGTCCTGCATCACACAACACCATGCCCTTAGCCTAAGATATCTTTTACTCGTTTAATATATGATAAGCCTGAAATAACAGTCTAAAAAGCCTGTAAGTACTGTTCTTAGAAATCATGCTAGCAATCAATACTCATAAAAGCCTGTGAACAATTTTCCTTTTATAGGCTAGTTTAGGCATCACTACTGCTCTGTAATAAGAAAACAACATCAGTACTGCTTTGCAACCATGAACTCATAGGGAATTAATTATGTGTGTATGTTTATTTTGTGCAACGCATGAGTTGAAAATTGAGCTAAAAGATAGGTTTACAACTTAGAAAAATATATTTCATTTTGATATGATATGGCATTTATAACGCGCCTATACATAAGTGTTTCAAGGCGCGACGAGGAAAGGGAGGGGAACAAAGGGAGAACGGACAACGATCATACTAAGCCAAGTGTCAGTCAGATCGCACAAGTGCGTGGGAAGGGGGCAGGGACAGTGCAGTACATGGCAAAGATGAAACAATAAGTAAGTAGCGGCCAGCATGTGGCATGTGCATGGGTAAGTGCAGACATCAGGTGTCAAGGGCTGGTAGGGGGACTGTAGGGATACAGAGAGTCCCCAAGTGCGGGGGTTGCAAGGTGGGCAGAGCAGGTGTGAAACGCTGGTGGGGGAGGACCTGGCCCGAGATCAGAGGGTGTCCAGGTAGTCAGTGCAGTTCCAGTTACATCTATGTGGTCAGCAGAGGAGGGGAGGAGAAAAAGCAGAAGCAAAGAGAAAGGTTTTCAGGAGCTTCCGGAACCAGAGATGGTCCTCCTCAAGTTTAAGGGAGGCAGGGAGGCTGTTCCAGAGGGAGGCACCAGCTAAGGAAAAATAGATCTACCACCAACTCGTTGCTTGGAGAAGCGAATGACCCTGAGGGAGTTGGGGGCAGATGAGAGAGAAGGAAGATATTTAGGAAGAGAGAGTTGAAGGGATTGAGGCCCCAGGCCCCAGAAGGTCTTGTGGATGATGCAGAGGGTTTTGAACTTATTTGTCGCAGAAACTGGGAGCCAGTGCAGAGATTTCAGTCCTGGAGAGATACGATCCCTGGGCTTGAGGCCTTGGACAAGTCTCGTAGTCCTATTCTAGATGAGTTGTAAAGGGCGGAGAGTAGAGGCAGGAAGATTTAGAAAGACACTTGCAATAATCCAGCTTAGAGAGAACCAGAGCTCTGGAGACAGTGAGCTTCTGGGGGAAGGAGAGGAAAGGAAGAATACCTCTGAGGAGGTGCAGCTGGTAGTGTGACTTCTTAGAGATGTCGGAGATGTGAGGAGAGATGGAGAGTGTGGAGTCGAAGATGACCACAAGGTTTTTAGCCTTGCAGGTGGGAGGAGGAAAAAGTCCAAGAGAGGCCGGCCAGAGAGCTGCAGGGAAGGAGGGAGCAGGTGTGCCGATGAGGAGAATCTCAGTCTTACTGGCATTAAGGCAGAGGGCATTGGTGGCACACCACTCCTGTATAGCAGACAGACAGAGATGAGGAAAGGAGAGGAGGAGGCAGAGGGTAGCCTGAAAATGAGCTCAGTGTCATCGGCATAGCACTGAAAGATGGGGCACAGAGCGGCGATGCGGTGGGCAAGGAGTCCCTGGTATTGGTTGAACAGCCAGGGAGAGAGGTTAGACCCCTAGGGACACCACAGGTAGAGAAAATGATAGCGGAGAGGAAGGACCCAAGTTGGACCTGGGGGGTCAATCAGAGAGAAAAGAAGTCAGCCAAGCCAGAGCCTGACCAGTGATAGTTGAACAGCCAGGGAGAGAGGTTAGACCCCTGTGGGACATTTTAATGTACAAAAACACTATACCAAACTTACAATTCATCAACATCTGAAAATGTCTTTTTCTTAATAAGCACAACAATAATTTGTGCAGAAGAGTGAGTTATACAAGAAACATGAATTATACAAGAATGTCAATAACTTAACAATTCTCAAGTTATTCAATAGATCTGCTCTTCTGTCTTTTATACAGAAATACACTATTTGTACAGTATGGACTATAAATGCTAATTCATACTACCTATAATGAGTATGTTTCAGCTGACTCCACATATTTATTTATCAGATCCTATAGTTAGTCACTATTATTATCTATGCAGAGGATGCAATCCTTATTCCCTTATCACCCATGGGTTTAAATAATCAAGTGAAGGATTTTCATGAGGGTTGTAAGGAATTAGGATATGAGAATAATATAGAGAGCAAAATTGCATATTAAGATTGGAGGAAAGGAGATAAAATAGGTGGACAGATTCACACATATAGGTATTGATTTTACCAGCAATTGCAAATGGCTCGATCATCTTGAAAAAGTTAGTATGCAATTTGAACACACTTGTAATGCTACAACCAGCTTCCACATGAGTTCTGGGGGTGGCACTTCCACTCCGGTCCTAGATCTTTATAACGTGCACGTTAAGCCGGCAGCACTATACGCTGCTGAAATATGGGGTCATCGACAATACAATAGAGTAGCAACAAAGATTTTTAACGAAGGGGTTATGGCTGCCAATTTATGCCTCTACACTTACGTTGTTAGCAGAATTAGGCCAAATAAGTATTATGGGTGATTTCTCTATTAGACCAGTCCTTTATTGGGTTCAGTTTTGATCATCACCTTCCTTATCTAAGTATAGGGAGGCTATTTGTGATTTATCAGCACAAGATGGAAGGCCTTCAGTTTCTTGGTGTATGCACATTACATCTTTACTATCAAGCCTAGGCGTTATCCATTTTTGGACTAACATGGACTTGATTTGCACGAATGCCAAAAATATACTTAAATGGATACTTGCAACCAAGATTTTAACAGGTATGATCATAACGAATGCAACCTCTATGTTGGTGACTGATTACTGGTCCCACAAATCCATCACGGGCTAAGAATGATATATTGACATGATTCAAAACCCTGCCCCCTTTTGCTAGATCAGTTTTTAGGAAATTCTGCTTTGGAATTGTACCTGTTGCATCGTTAATGAATACATGGAATGCAGGTATTAGGGATCAAATGTCTAACCTGTTTATTGGCAAAAGAAACACTGGTGTACTTTATGTTCTTGTGCACAGGTTACAATAAATTAAGAACATTTCATATAAAACCCTTATTGAGAGAGAGGCATATGAGATCTGTAAGGGACACGATTGCACTGTGCAAATCTATTACGATTAGAGTAATCATGTTCATTTATAGAGCACTGCTTTTAAGGAGATGCCTAGCAAAATATATGTGCGAAGTAGGTGATTGGCATTATATGAGATATCGCTCTGCCTAACAGGTCTTATAATAGATTGTAGCCTGTTGAGTTTCATGTATTCAATGATGGATTTTTACTGTGTATCTTCACTAGCTGTATCAAAATCATGGTATTCTGTTTTATCCTTTTCATTATTTTATTATCATCCAATGCTATATGTTGTATTTAATTGCTGCTTTAAGACCTATTGTCGAATAAAGCAAATGAATGATGATAATACAATAGATATAGATATTAGGTTTCTCCACTCCCTCCAAATCTTCCACATGCATAGCTCTGAGTTACCCTAAATAAAAGAGTTGCATCAGTTGTGTATTAGAAAGTTAAATGTCTAATGTACAAATCAAACTTCCAGTTCTGTGCAACTGAGGCTCCTATCCAACCCTCCCAATTAGAGACTAGGGGACAAAAGGAAGCAAATAATCTACAGTATCAGCTGCAGTGCCATAACAGATACAGAGGCTTAGATGCATATGGGCTTTAGTTCATTTAACTGGGAATGCATAAATGATGAACTTTTCTATAATGAACATTGGAAAAAGAAAGACTAGCAAACGGTCATTCATTTAGGAGGGATAAAGAGGCTGATGGAGTAATCAACCATTAATATGAGTTAATTTACTTGAGTAATTACAGAATAAATGCAGGAATACATCTCAATGCATAACCACTTCAATTTTCTTACAGACATACTTTACAAAGCAGGTGGAGAAACCATTGATTAAAAACATTTCTGCATGCTCCCTAATAAAAAACGCATACAAAACCTTTTCCGAGTCCATTTCATCCTACCATCACTGCACTGGCTTCTGTTACACATGCCCCAATGCTTCAACCACAAGGCGGGCAGACTATACTGCACTGATGATTGCTAATAAGGGTATGCAGTTGCCAGCAGACTTGAAAATCTGTTTTGGCTTGAAGACGCAATGTATAAAATATCAATGCCCTGTAAAATGAAGGCATTTTTCGTGTTTAGTTAGAGATGTGTATGCAGAGGGTGAGACATTTTAGTAAGGTTGTTTGATGGCATCACTATCTAGACGTGGTACGGGCTAAACTTCACAATTCTATCTAGATGTGGTACATGCTAAACTTCACAATTCTATCTAGAGACTGGTTGCAAGATGGCTTACCTTATAGATGTGAGAAGAACGCTGGCTGTGGCTGATAGGGGAAGAAGGCTAAGTGCCTGGGGGGTCAGAATATGGAGGATAATTTGAGGGGTGGTTACTCTGGCTAGCTGACATAATGGTTTAAATGCAAGTACAGTCTACCATAACACTGTGGTCTAACATGGGAATAAGCTATAAAATACAAAAGATGAAAAGATAGATAAATAGATAAGTAGAGAGGTGGGCTAGTTTAATGGGGTGCAGTGATTGCTGTCACCCCCGGGCCGCCTCTCACATACCTCGTCAGTCACTGCTCGGTGACAGTCGCTTGTTTCCTGCCTACCCTGCTGATAAACATGATCAGCAGAGCCTGCAAATCTGATTCACATCTTTCAAATTGCCTGAACATGACACTCTTCTGGGCTGATTAATGGAATATGGAATACTTCGGGTGGTAATTCTGGACTTTGCGGGCCATTCAGTGCGCAAAACTCCCCTCCGTCAATTCATGGAATTGACTTTGCGTGAATATTTCCTACACTGCAGGGCCTTCGCACAGGTCCTGTATGTCTCTGCGTGCAGTCGAGCACGTTGCGCAAGACTCCACGCAGAGGGTGGGTTGGGATTACGCAGAGCTCAAAGTAGGGGGCGGAACATGCAGAATCAGGAAGAACAAGGCAAACTGTGGCATGACGACGGACGGCTCACAACTTTGCTGGACCAAGCGTATTCATGGATGTGACCATGCAACCGTGCAACCTCACGCCTGGAAAATCACCACGCAAAGCTTGCAAGCCAACCGCGACCCGAAGGCAGGCATAAAGACACATGCACATAGAAATCACTGCACAAAAGTAATATTGGTACTTGGATTTAGGGGTGCGTGTATGCAGGTACTGATTGAAGTTAGGGTGTGCGTAAGAAGTGTAGCGGGGTTCAGACACTGTGTACAAGGGTTTGCATGACAATTTACCGGGAAATTACTACCTTTATGATACATGGTACGCATGTTGAAGGGGTGCTTGGAATAGTTACGGGGGACCCTAAGCAGTGCTGCTGGTGGGCTGCCTTGGTTGCAGGGGTTCACATGCAATATTGCCAGGGTGCATTACTTCGCAGTCGAGGAGTGCTTGAAGGGCTGTAAACGTGGCTGGAATTGTTGTGCTTGCGGGTGTCTCGTGGGCGATCCGACCGCAACTTGCACATAGGGTAACTTTGCGTGAGCAATTCCATGAATCCCCGGGCCTTGCAGAAAATCGTATGTGTGCAGTTACGAGCAAAGTCGTTTCGGCCATGCTCGATTTGTGGGATCAATGTGCATTTTTCCATGAATCAGGCCCTTAGTTGGCAAATTGGATCAATTGCAATTGGGGAAGTGGGGTGTGTGCAAGGTACACATTGTGTACAGACTTAGGGCCAGATACTCAAAAGGTTTTGCGACAAAAAAAATTCAGCCCAAATCGCAAAAGGCATTTGAATGAGTGTATGTTAGGTGTGCTGATTCAGATGTACCCCTGCTGCTGTCACACTAGCATTTCATCCCCGAAATGGAAGGAATTGCTTTTGTTCCCCTCTGTAATTAGATAAGGCCACAATCCTGACACTAATGTATACAATGGGGATGGAAAATAGCACAAAGGTCCCAGAAATGCCTTTGTGAATAAGGTGACCTGAACATTTTCTAAAAATAGTGCTAATGAAATGAGTGCATTCTCTGCTCTTTCACTTGAGCTATTTTTTGAGAATCTGGCCCAATAACCTCGTTATAGGTGTATATCAGTGAAAGGGGGAATTAAATGGAATACTTCAATGCAAGCAAGGTACAGTAAGAACACAGCTGTATCATTTGACAGATATGTAGGGGACAGTTGGAAATGCTACTTTGAGGAATAGATGGAGGTCGGGGTTGGTGCTTCTAACAAGGAATGAGACAGATGCAATGTCATCCTCTCCAGGGTTCTAAGGAAAAGCCTCATGTCTTTGGATCTGAAAGTCAATTGTAATTTAGCTTTTATCCCAAGTTTGTAATCTGCTAGAAAAAAGTCTGCTCGGTAGTCAAACAGACTGCCTATAAACCCACCGGAAGAAAAAAGTGTGCCCGTCCCTGCAAACATATCACTGTCCTGATGATCAGCTGCAATACTGTGTGCGAGCCTGAAGTCCTGCCTTCTGTTTGTGCATGCTTGAAATTGCTGCTTACTCCGTTTCCAAAACCAGAGGTCTTTGCTCTGAACTGCACCTAAAGCTCCATCTTCAATGTTGTCCTGCAGAACTCAGTTCTTCAAGACACCTTGGGCCTCATTATGAGGTGGGCGGAATGGGATTAAAGGCGCCGATAATGGTGCTGGCACCGTTAATCCCATTCTGCCGTATTACGAGGTTCCCTCATGGGATCCGCTCTGGAAGTCTGGTTTTACCAGACGTCCATAGCGGGTCCCGCGAGGGGACCAAGGAGCTAACAACGGGCCTGTTATGAACGGGCCTGTTAGTGTCCTCCCCATTACCATTGAGCCCTATGGGGCCTTGAATGGAAATGGGGAAGGACCGGGTCCGGGTTCCTTGAAGGAGGAAATACCGGGCCCTCCAAAGTCGGAATTACCCGGTATTTCCCCATTCAGGGAACCCGGACATGATTTTGGAGGCAGCCAATGGCTACCTGCAAAGTCGTAATGAGGCACCTTGACTCGTTCTTCATCATGCCATTCCATCTTCACTCTTGTGTTCAAGCCTGTGGGAAGCCTTTGGAATCTCTGAATCCAGCTGTTTACTCATCGTCACAAAGTCCCTCATACTGGTCACCCCAGAAAGCATTGTACCTTAAAGGGATTTGACACTAAGTGAGGCTGGCACAGATCCCAGTAGTTCCCATGTGTAACTGACAGTACGGAGACCGATGTTCATAAAGAACATACTCTTTTTGTATCTCTGGAGACGCTCTTCTCCCAGAGAAAACTAGCAAGATAAAACTCTCATAAAATGGCAACCACAACTCTTGATGAATTCCAGTTATCATGTCTGGGAGGACAGCTCGAAGGCAACACGTTTGTCTTGGAAGCAAGGCTACACAGCAACACAGGTTGGAATCCTGTTTCTACGCCTACAGAATGGTCTCTGGCTTTAAGAGTATTATACAAGATTGATAAATTAATTATCTAGTACCACTCAGCAAATTGGCAGCCATTCCAAAGTCTATGCATGCTGCCACTAGACAATAGAACCCTCCTGTTCTCTGACTCACAATCCTGCATTCCTTTGCATGCTCATTCACAAATGCAAAAAAATAAACTGTGAATGTGAACAGAATTCACTCAGAGATAAACTAAAAACAAGATAAGCAATGCATCACTTCTAAAATATGTTCCTACAATAGAGATACTTAAACAATCAGAAGCTGCTTTTCTTTTTATCATAAAGAACCCAACACCACGTAAAGACTACATAGGTGGACATGCACATATATTTACGGAAATTGTTCTAGGCTGTTTTTTCAAAAGCTTTAGTCAGGATATAGAACACTAACATTGCAGGAATCCGTCATGTAGATGTATGTGGCCTCCCAAATAATGAAGCTGGAAAGCAGAGTGTTAACTTTGATAAGCAATTGACTCTTTCATCCCAGATAAAGTTGTGGATTGCTCTTTCAGCCAATTTAGATGCAGGAACTACTTCATCTCTCTGTTTTAGCTATCAAGTTCAACTGGTGAACACCCTGGTTTCATCTTGGCTGGAGTGTTGTAATATGCACTATATCGAACCGTGCTAAAAAAATAGCACATTGTGCGCATACATCTCCAGTGCTTAGGCGCCGCCACAGGTTGCCCATTGCTGCACACATTATAATTTACATAATTGTGCTGGACACATAAAGCTTATTCTCATGGCCCTCCATTTATCTGCCTCAAATTTAATATTTGTGCCTGCCAAATCTCTTTGACCAGATAACCTCAATCGTATTATAATTCCTAAAATCCACCTTACTTTTGGGATAAGTGCCCCTTTTCGTCTTAATCTGCCCTGTGGAATTCTTCGGCCACTCTCCTTACGCACGACTCAAATTTTCTGGGTAAACTGCATATATTGCATCTGTTTTGGTATCCCTGAACAGTGCCAAGATGCCCTTTTACGGTGTAATTTATGCTTTGCAAGACAATAAACTAAAGTACACTACACTAAATAGACTAAGTCTAAACATTGTTATATCACACTCTCTTAAAATAATAATGAATACACAAAAAAAAAAGAAAAAATTGACTGCGGCCTTCTTGAGAAACCAAAATCTACACACTGTCGTAGGTGCCTTAATTCTTTGTAAATCAATACATATTTTAAAAAATGCAACTCTGGCTGCAGCCGTGCCTTTTTTACAGGCACGGCTACCGCCTGGGTTGTAATGAGGCCTATTGGGCCTCATTACAAGGCTGGCGATAGCTGTGCCTGTAATACAGGCACGGCTGCCGCTGGTATTTATTTTTTTCCGGCGCTCAGGAATGGGTTATTACCAGCTCATTACGGCTTTTCAGGACCCAATATTTACCCATTCCTGGGCGCCATAAAAAATGATTCCCCATTCCCATTTGAGCCCCATAGGGTTCAATGGGAATGGGGAAGCCGGATGTACCGGCACCGTTCCAAAGGGTGCCGGTGCATCCGACATGCTCTGCTCGCGGGTACCGTTGTCAGACCTGGCAGCCACAATGACACCCGCGAGCAGAACTCGTAGTTTGCCAGTCTGGGAACCACAGTACTGGCATGCTTACCGGTACCGTAGTTCCCAGACCAGCAAACTTATAATGAGGCCCAGTGACATTTCACTTCTTCGAAGGGAGCAAGAGTTTAGTGACACATCTGGTCAACCTCAACACCATACTACTACCCATAGTATTTGGGTCCTTTGATAAAAAAAATCATTATATTCCATTCACGCCAACCCATAGGAATTTGAAAAGAAAATGAAAACAATTTGTAGAACTATACCAAAATTGGCCGTCATTTCTCTTTACATTGAGTTGGTTTCTGATGTCTGGTCTGACGCTTTCCCATTCTTCAGAGCTGTTCAAAAGGAACAAAAAATATGGTTGTTGTATTAGATATATTCTTTGAAAATATCAACAAAACATTTACCAGCAGTGAACCTCATGAAGTGGCTATAGCTGCAACATTTCCATTTGAATGACCATACCACACAACTTTTTGACCGAAGTAAAATGGTCGAAATTCTTCTTAACACATTTCTTAAGGCATTTATTTTCCACAAATAAGTAGATGGTGGGTTTGAGGTAAGTGAATAGTAAGGAGGAGGGGGGCTGGGTGAGGGTAGTGGGGCAGAGGTCACCCCTGCATGCTGTGCTAAAAATGTGTTTCAATCAAAAATATGCGTTGTTCTCTAACATAGAACCATATATACTATAGTCCACATATCCAAAGGTTCTAGAAGTCAAGTAAATTTGGAATACAATAATATTCTGCAGAGCGCAGATGGCGGAGAGCTGGGGTTCCTTCTACGAAGTCCACTGTTTGTGTGCATCAGTGTATAGTTTCGGAATATCTTCAAGAAATGTCCTGTAGAGTGGTAGTGAGGCAAACATATTCAAGAAGGGTACTGAGGACATGGCCTTTCACCCTTAATGATGAACTTCCTCAGATAATTTAGGATCTCCGTCTTGTAAATTAGGAGGGGTCCATGGTCCCTGATCAAGTTTCAGAATGGTACTTTGACAAAAGTATTTGTTTACCAAATGATGGCTATTTTTTCAATTCTACAAACTGCAAAACATAATCATACATTGTTTTCAAGCCTTACTTATCACTCCAGGGTCCATTCCATTCCCCTTGACCCCAAGGGTTCCATATCTGGACTAAATCTTCCAATCGATTTTTGTACGGAACCTATTGAAAGAAAAGCAGGAGTGTGTGTGTAATGAAAAGCTTACGGAAGGTTATCAACCTAAAACCATCATTTTCGTGGGAATCAGAACATTTAAATCTGTTTGTTCCTTAAAAAGTTGACCTCTGAACAAAAAGGATTTTGTAAACAAGTGTGAGGATGAGTGTGCCCATCGCATCCCTTCTCTTGTGCCAGATATAGATGTGGGCGTTTCACAGAGTGCATGAGAATGTGAGCATCTGATTCCTTGTGTACAATTGGACACAACCCTTAATAAGTGGGGTTCATTCCATGCATGGATAGGCAGATTCTGTATTCACAAGTAGGATGTGCCGAAAAGGTAATATATTCATTGCACCTGCCCGGAACAGGCGCGTGAGAATGTACAATGCACAGACGGTTCTTTTCTGACCCTTCAGTGCATTTTCTTTTAATTTTGAACTGCAGGAACATGAACTCTGCTTTCCTGTAAATATGTCTTGCAATTGAGCAGGAGTAGGCATGTTTTATCGTTTCTATTCGCCATGGCAGGTGTCTCATGGCAAAATACATTCCGCCACCCGGGTGTCTGCAAGGAGCCTACAAATACATTCATTTAGGACACAGGCTCCTGACGTTAATTTGCACACAACCCCAAGGAAATGCTCAGTCTCACATCACCATTGTGAATTTGGGGACCTGTGCCTTTCTCAGGATTAGATATCCGCAGAAAAAAAAATAACTGTGGGAGAAATTGAATCTTGTATCCTCCATGATGGGATCATCATGTTGGAGCAGGAAGTGTGTGCATGAGGATGCAGGTGGATTGAGGCAGTGTCCTAGCAGCCTGCAAGCAGAGTTCCTTAATAACTCCCCCAGCGCAGTGAACCAAAGAGGAAGAAGCGCAGGCAGTGTGAGTATGTTGACACAAGTGGATTGAGTGGACAACCTAGTAGCATGCCAGGAGCATTGTTTAATCACTCCATCAGCACAGTAGAGTGGACTGACAATGGAGCAAGCAGTCTGGGTGACCTTCAGTCTGCTCTGGACTGAGCTCCAGCCTGGGTTTAGTCTCCATGAAATGGTACAATCTGCATGGTTCTGTTATGTTTCCTCGAGAAAATGTGTTTGAGGCCCATTTGCTAGAATTTTATTTTTTGTGCACCTTTTACCACAAACAAAAGCAGAGGGAGACCCCTTCACATCCCCCACCGTCATAAATACCTAAACCCAAGCCCCACCATCAACATTTGCGGCAAAATGTGTAAAATAAAACTCAAGCAAAAGGGCTCCGAAGAAATGGGCATACGGACAAATGGGTTAGTACCATGTGCATGTCTTTGGTGGCAAGAGAATGTTGAATGACATGAAATGAGTATTAATGGGTACATTCCAAGTATGCTACTCTTATTTCATTGTAATATATCTGGAAACAGAGGCATATGACTTAACTTTAGCAGGAAGACATTTTTGAAGTAAAGAGTGTGTTAATAACTTCTAACTGGGAGTCAGATTCCAGTTTGCAAATTGTGCATAAAGATTTGAATGGGTCTGAGGCCCCGAGAGTTGACAGTGAGATTGGGAGACACTAGACTACAGACATGGGTTTCGAATGAATGATACATATATTCCCTAGAGGTCCACAATTATCCACACAAGGTTTAGGAAGAGAAAGAATGTGCAATGAACGAGAACAAAGATAACGTGCAGAAGAATATAGAGAGATCAAGGAGGCGAGATTGGTTGGAGGGAGTCCTTGTGCTTGTAAACAATACAGAGGAAATGGAAAATAAGACAAGTATAAGCGTAGAAAGGAAATAGAGAGAAGTAATAGAAATGTGTGAGGGATAAGAAAAGGAGAAGAATAGCATTATTATACACAGAGCAAAGAGGAGTAAGATGAGAAGGAGGAAGACAAAACAAACGGACATAGCAAAAATGAGATCTAAAAAATAAAGGAAAAAGAAGTCGATTTAAAGAATTGAAAAGGTGGGTACATCAAATGTTAGAAAGATGAATAGACAAACGTGGGCATTGTTGGAAATATGTGGGGGAAAGAGAAAAGAATGGAAAGTAACATCACGATTGTGTGGAGATGCTGCTAACCAGAGAAGAGGGGGGAGGAAAGATCAGGAGGGAAAGGAAAGATCAGGTTAGGACAAAGACGATGCAGGAAAGAAGAGGACTTTAGTCTTGGTTGGATTAAAATGGAGGGAATGAGAATGCATACAGGGCAGAATGATGAAGAGACAGACAGTAGTATGAAGAGTGCCAGAGAAGGACGAGAGAGAAAAATTGATCTGAGAGTGTTTGCCTATAAGTGACAAGAAAGATTAAATTAAGTGATTGGGGCAGAAAGAGGAATAGTACAAAGTTTAAACAGCAGTGGACCAAGTCCAGGAACTTTGGGAACACCATGTAGGAGGGGACGAGGGGAAGGAGGAGAAGCGACGGACACAGAGTAGGTTCACTCAGAGAGGTAAGAATGAATTCAGTGAAGGACAGAGCCGGAAAGTCCAAGAGAGACCAGTAAGGAAGAAGACCATATCAAAAGATGCAGACAATTCTAAAATAACGAGGATTGGAGAGAGATTATCAGGATGAACAGAAAGAAGTTATACACATGAAGAACTGTTGTTTCAGTGGAGTGATGGGGACGGATACCAGATTATACAGGAGATAGAAGTGAATGCGGATTCAAAAAGAGGGAGACTTGTGAGTATAAAATCTACTCAAGTAATTTAGAAATAGCTCGAAGAAGAGAAATAGGACAGAAGCTTTCAGGAAGTGTCCTATCAAGGGGTGTTTTCTTCAATATCTTTATGATCACTGCATGTTTAAAGGAAGATGGAAAGGACGATCTAGAGTGAAAGGTATTTGTATAGAACTTTGATTGATCATTCCCTTTATTTTTGGGCTGTTTTACTTTGCTTTTTGGATTGCTACTGGGTCATAGTCACACTCTCTTGAGAGTGGAGCCTATCCTTAGCCCACATTATGACACAAGGTAAAGGAGGTATATCTCTGAACCGTGCTACTTTAATTTTTATAATTGGGATAACTCTCGTTTTGCAGAAGTATGAGGGCTGCATAGGAGCATTAGCCAATACTCCTCCTTGTACTCATGCAGGGTGAATACATTGTTGTCAATTCCTAAAGCTAAATCATAACAATAATGGTCTACAGCTACTGCACGTCTCTGTAACACAATGTGGTAGTCTCCAGAAGTATCAAATAATTTGGATAAGCCATACATTGCAGGAACCAAGCATAAGGTGAAAATGATGTCACCCATCAATTGCATTGCCTAGATTTGCAATATATACTTGTTTTGGTTTTGTTAATCAAGTGGTTATCAGATGTGTGTATGCTAAGGGCATTGAAAGCGGCCCGGAGGCCAAGTTCTGTGTGATTGAGAAAAACACTTTGGGCCTCAGCACGAGTTGGGCGGTAACTGTTAAATGCATTGATAACGCTATTACCGCCACATTTAGCTGTCCGGCCAATCTCAAGCTTTTTGCTGGAGGTAAAAATCAAGCTTCCTGACATTTTCGGTGCCATTACTGATGGCGCTATTAGCGCCATCAGTAATTGCCCCGAAAATCCCCATAGAGTATTGTGCACTCTTAAAGAAAATGGGGAATTACTGCCTTGCCACTACTTGTGATCTGGTGCAAATTGCGCTGGGCCGAGTAGCTGTAACGCTATTTGCACTGGCAGTATCCCAGTGGTATTACCACTGAGATACCGCCAAGGTCATGTTAGAGACCTATATCGTCAGCATAAGCTGTCCAGGAGATATGATTTTACCTAGCTTGGGCGGTATGATTTTGATCTTTACTAAAGCTTCTTGCAAATCTGCCAAATAAACGTTAAATAAAAATGGTGCAAGTATGCACCCTTGTTTCAGGCATTTATTCTTGCTTATATCTCACAGTATCTAATCAAACTCTCCTATATAAATTAACTAGCAGGTGTACCCGTGCTTCGCACAGTAATTCCAATGAACTAAATCAATTCTTCTTTGTAGACAATAGTGCTAGTATTTCCTGTAGGAGCTAGACTGAACAAATTGTCTGTTTCCAACTCTGGAGCAAGCCACATAAAGCAGACCATGAGAAAAGCATGAATCCAGTGAATCGGTTACAACTACTTTGAGTTGGAGCATTGAGTGTGCGCAGCAACATTATTGGTGTCCCAAACTACAGTCAAGTCAGCAGTGATCTCAACGTAAGTGCTGCATGTGAATGGCTGAAGCATGAAAGCTTGAAGTGCTGTACCCTTACATGTACGGCTGAAGCTTGTAAGCTTCATACTGTTGCGATGGCATATATTCATCAATTACTGTGGGAAAGGAAGTTTCAGTAATTATCATGAGATATTTGACACAATGTGACGGACAACGTCATTGCGGACACTATTGAAGAGACATGCACCGTTTCCTCTCACCCACATAACTATAAAAGCACTGTATTATGTCACCCGCATGACTTCAAAGGTGAGTGCTGCTAATGCAGATAGAATGCTGATAGTGTGGAAAGTTCAGGAACAATGAACTGCTGAAGTTTTCATGAACTGCTGAACTTAGGAAAAAATGAAAGTTGAACTACAGAAGAACTATGGCGCAAAGAGCCATATGGCAGGGGTAAGCATCGCTGAAAAGGGTATATTTTATACTTGTTACATTGTCTACATCATGGAACCTACCCACATGCCAAATTCCAAGTGTGTAGCATGTTGGAAAGTATGCTGAACATTTCAAAAAGACACACTTATTCAAGCATTGCTGACTGCTTAAAAGAAACGCTAAAAAAAAATTGAAGAATGTCTATTTTTAACTTTTTACATTGTCTCCACCATTTCTGGTTTGTACCCTGTTTAGGAATTTTGTTGAACATTTCAAAAAGACACACATATTCAAGCATTGCTGACCGCTTAAAAGAAACGATAAAAAAATTGAAACATTTCTATTTTTAACTTTTTACATTGTCTCCACCATTTACGGTCTGTAGCATGTTGGGAAGTATGCTCTACATCACACACACACACACACACTAATGACTCTCTCCTACAATTTTTAGGCAAACTTTAAACTGAGGGCAGCATTTCATGTAGCATTATAATTAGTTTTGATAATCCTATGTCAATCCCAGAGGACACTAGCTTCTGCCATAGTATTGCTCGATCCGCACGGTTTAATGCGCCATTAAGCCCACACACAGACGAGGCTGTCCTTGGCGTAAACCCTGCCTTGTAGTTATGTCTAAGAGAAATTCATTTGATGTTATGGACATACGAAACCTGTTTTAAACAAGCATTGGCAAAGCCACCAGTATTTGCTTGTGCACAAGTATTAGGCATTTCCCAGGCACTTCTCATAGATGCCCAGGTACTCGCACCATTTTGCACCTGCTACCATTAATGGGCAGTTAATACAACTATGGCATACAACTATGGCAGTGCTTGCAAGTAACTTTGACATGCCTACAGAAAAGCTGAAAGTATTGGCATTGCCCATGTGTGTTACTGTCATGCTGCCTTCTGTTCAACGACCCCATAATATGTTAGTTGTTTCAGTTGTTCTTGTTCTATTAACCTCATCTCAAGGCATTTTGTTTTCCAGGCTGAGGTCACTGGTCTGTGCTTTCCATTCCTCCTTTGCAGCCTTTTTATCCGGCTCTTGAACATGTACCCATCCTGCTCCCTCCGATGCATGTACAGCGCTCCGATGCCCCCCACAACCCGAGCTAGGTGTAAACACAAATACACACTCAGGGTTCAAGATAGGGTTCTGATTGTTGGGAGTAAACATGTAATTCCGATTCCCAATGGGGGTATTTTTGGGCAAGTACATATATGATTTAACTGTAAAACAGATACTGTTTTGCAATCCATGCTTGCACCCAGTAATTCATGTGCCTAAATCGAATGTTCACATTTAAGATCAGTCAGTAAGAACATTAGAGTGCCTTCGTGTGGCACTGTTCTACGAGCAATAATGATATGAATGTCTGCGGTGAGGTGTGGAGGGAGGGCAGGCACTTTAGGGTACATTATTGTTGAAGCTAGTTGTACTCCCCAATTTCTTTTGTTGGGAGCATTTGCCTGTTTTTAGGGAGAAAAAGCGGCCAGAATGAAACTTACCTGTAGGGCTACACCAAATACCGTCTACCACTATCCATACCAATAGATTTTGCTCCTGAGTGTCCTGGGAATCCCAACTAGGAGCCCAAAGCCAGTGATGTACAGGCTTTCAGAGTCGAGGACGCCAGCCCAGAGGCAGGGACTAAACACTGTGGGGGGTATTCCACTTGTATAATAAAAACACTAACCAAAACCTTTAGGAATAACCGGATCCCAGATGTGACCAGACTTTCTCTTAAGGTCCAAGTCGTTGTGAAAGCTTAGACCTGTGGGAGCCTCCTGAGCAAGCTACAAACAACAGCGATTATGAAACACCTGCTGGCCGCAAGTTAATTGGCCCACCAAGCAATTCCCCTTAGCTCCACATTAGTCACAGAGCATCCCTGGCGCAGGTACTCACAGTGAGTGTCTTGCTACACAGTTGACCCAGCTTTCCTAGTAGGTACAGCGGGCCAGCAAAATAACAGAGGCGGGGTTAAGGAAACCAAATGACTGAGACCCCCCAAATAATAAAACACAAATTAGATTATTTTTGGTCAAGCAAAAATGTTTTGTAAAAAATGCAGGGGAAATAAAAAACTGGGGATGAATGAACAAAGAACCCTGGGACCTGTGCCCGTAAATGCGTAAATGTCCCTATTACCTGCTAGTTGTAATCACAAAGGAACCCGTACAATTTGGGAATTTTGCAGCCTATATTGCTGGGTCATCATGTTCTACTTTCATACATTTGTCCTGGAATCCTTACCCAGGGTATTCCATCAAAAGGATATAGTTCATTTGTTTCCTTATTGAGGTCTCTGTTGTTCACCAAGTCCCAAAATTGCCTTGTTTTATTACTCTTAAAGATTCACAATATTTGCCTCCATTTTCTAGATGCTGGTGACTGGATGCACGGTTCGTTTCAGACTGTTTGATGCAGCATTTGATGGTCACAGTTCAATAAGGTCACCAGGGTCGATTTGACTTGTGATGCAGATCGACAGCGAAGATGATGGTGGTTCCAAAGGCAGACATGACATAGGCAACGATGAGCTTCAAGTTCGAGCCAAGGCAAAGATGCGCTCATCTGGCAAGGTGCAGCATCAAACTGGTCCAAGTGCACAAAATATCGGTTTGAAAGTCAAAGGCAGCTCTGGGGGGTCCTATTGGTTCAAACACAGTCAAATAGGCTCCAATCACGGATTCCATAGGTTCAACATCAAAAACACAGAATACCTGGCTGTCTTGGGTTTCAGTTTCTGTAAGTCCCAACACTGGGATCTCAGGGACACGTGTAGTCCTTCTTCTTGGGCTCTCAATGCAAGAAAGATTGGTGAACCCTTCCATGAGTCCCTATGCATGATGAGGTTCTGGGGAGCAGTGTGACTGGTAGAGACCCCGGCCTTGTTTCAGCAGCAGGTCACACCAATACGACCTGGTGATTGTTTGGGAACAGAACTCTCCTCTGCTTTGGAAACTCGGTCTCACCTCACAAGTGGAGGGCTTTGGAAACTCAACTCTCCCAACGGAGGGCCAATTAATTATTCCACAGGAGTTTGTTCAAGAGTGAATCAAAGAAGAGTCTTCTGCAAAAAAAGTGACAGCACATAGGAGTGGATGAATTTTTCTCCGGTAAAGCACAAATGGCTGATTTCTTCTTACATTTCGCTTGTGTCGTTTGGTGTGAAAAAAGGCAGTTTGTGGGGCAATCATTTCCTTTGCGTAGTCAAAATGTTGTGTTGTCACAATCTCAACAACAAAATCATGAAATTACAAAATGCTTCAAGTGGGAAAATGAAAATCCGGCCACACAAAATTGGGCTAACTGGTGTATTTCAAATGTATTTCTTCCAAATTCTCATTGAATAGACTTGCAGAATTTCCCCACCACTTAAAGAGTGCAAATGAAATGTTCTTTATAGGAATGTTTATATTACCATCATACACAGCACCGTCATCACAAGCCTAGGCAGAATGGGCTGTAGTCATATCTCACCATGCAGATGAAGCAAAGCCGTCCAGCTTGCCTGTTCAGAAGTTCTAGTTCAAATAGAGAATTGTTGTCTCAGTCTCTTTCTGTGTGTCAGTATCGCTTTCACTCTGTCTAGTTTTGTGGTTTCTTTTTGATATATATTTGAGAGGGAACTTGATGGATGAAGGAAGATGTCCCTGACTGATACCTGGCCTAGTAGAAACCCATCAAGGGAAAGACAGCAATAGAACATAAAATACAGACAAACAGGTAAAAGCAAACGCCCAGAGAATTGAGTCCAGTATCAAGTCATCAGGAAGGTGGGTATCCATTAAATCATCCTGTGGTATGCAGTGACCCTTCCTTAATATACATGGTCCCCTTCGGAAGATAAATCGTTGATGAGACAAATGGAACGAGACCACAGGAGGAAGGTTGACCGCAGGGTGCTGGCAATCACCAGGCCCTACAACCACCTGGAGGTCCCCAAAGCCACCATGACAGAAAAAAAAACCTTCAAGGTGACTTCCTGTTGCAATGCAGTAAAACGCCCCATATCTCACATGATAAAAAGTGGCAAGGAAGAGACCAGAAGTGGTGGGAGTCTGTGAGGTGAGCTGAAAAGAAGACAGTAATATTAAACTGTGGAATGGAATGTGCTGGAGGTGGGCAGGATCGTGAAATGAAGAGCCTAAAAAACCTTAGCAACTGGACTCGATCAGTTCTTTTGGCAGCGTCAAACCGGCTAGGTCCATGCTTGCGTCAAGGGAGCCTGGGACTCCCACACCAGCTGCTCTGTTGGACTTGCATAATTGATAAGAAGACTTAGCAATATTAGATTGTGGAATGTAATGTTGTGGGGGGGTGGGAGGGATTGTGAAATGAAGGGCAGAAGAAACTTCCGGATCTACTGTCAATTTCATTACCATTACTTCGAGCTACAGGGGATTCTAGCAAAATGGCCGTTTTGCAGCTTTCTCTCCCATTAGTAAGAATGACTCATTGTTTCCACTTAATCCTTTGAAAGAACAGATGCATGCAGCTGCCACACAAAGGCTTTGCTACTTATCACACCGCAGGGCAACCTTGGTAGTAAACAAACACGAACTGTACTTTTATCCCGAATAATGTTGTAGATTACCTAATTCACTGGGTTATGGTTTTCTTGATATCTGGCCACTTTCCAAACGATCTTCGTGTGGTGCTGCATCAAAGTGATTGACAGGGTAGCTGACATTAATGCATTCACGATTTTCATATTCTTGTGTCTATTTATGTGTCTCTGCATTGAACAATTAATTATTATTATTTTTTTATTTTTTATTTGCTAAGCGTGCTAACCCCGACAACACAATGCTTCCCCTACAGAAGATATGCACCTGGTCACTAGGCTTCCTTGGCTGCGGCTAAAGCCTCTTGCGGATGAACTGCTGATGACCGCATTAATGGTCTTTGCATTTTGGACCTTTAAAAGGACTGAGGCATCAGGATTTCCAAACTGGGGCTATGAGCTAATCTGGTTCTAGAAGACTGCCACTACGGACACACGACTGGTGGCCTCTCACACTTCTCTCATTCCTGCCCAGGGACTTCTGCTTTTGAACTCTCGCACCTTACTCGATAGCAAGGCACCTGAACCCATAATCTCCAGTAATTCAGAGTGACTCTGGATTCCTGTGCGTCATCCCTTTCACACTGCCCCCTCCGATTTGGATTTCTTTGTGGATGAGGAAGAGGTCCTGATGCTGGATGTCCAAGCATTGGCTTTTTTACCCTGTCTGGTTCAAGGTCATTTGGGATTTCCAGAACACTCCTCTGATTGCTCGGATCTATTTGGTACATGGTCTTCTTTGTTATGTTATGTTGATTTATACCGCACACCGCTACCACGCAAGGACAGTCTCCAGGCACTCTACCAATTTTGATTTTTTTTTTTTAAAGTATCATGTCTCTAGCACCATCTCAGATGTACATACACTTGTCAATGGGGGCGGGACACATAATCAACCAGCTCTTTGTTTGTGGCATATTGGGCTCCGTCCTGGCGATTTCCAGACCTTAGTCTGCTTGGGGAATAGGGAGCAAAAGTCAGAAAAGCAAGAGGGGGATTGTTAAGAGAAGGAGGATTTTGGGAAATTGTAAAAAAAGTGCTTTGTGACAGAAGGGAAGTGTGTCACTCCATGTATTACAGATTGAGAAATGTAGAGACTAGATACGTGTGTTGAGATGGCATAAGCCATTTGGTTCCAGGGAAGTTTAAAAGAGCTATGAATTAAATATTGAAGTAGTGTTTGGCGAGTCAGGGGCTGGAGAACATGCTCGGGCAATCCTGCTAAAGGGTGTCGGCTAATATATGCACTGCTGTCATCTACATTACCAGGCATATTTCCCAGATGGTACTTCTGGGACTGGCATTTTAATTCAGAGGACTACTCCAAGAGTGGAACAGTAATAAAGGTGACAGTTGTTATTGTGGGGGAGAGGAAATTGAGGGAAGGCAAGAAAATAATGTTTACAAATATATAGAGCCTGCAATGTTCTGGACACATTCTGAAAGTTCAGAGGTTTCTTTTCACGCTGTTCCCTCTTCAATTGGCAGAGTTAAATCAAGCACAACCTGTGTGCTCTCACTACTCTAATCAATATCCCAGATGAAGAGTTCTGAGCAATCCAGATTCCAAAACGGGATGTGAACAGGACTTTTTTTAAATGAATGTGTCTGGGAGCAACTAGTATGCTGCCACTCTGTAAAGTGGGGGAAAGACCCAAGGGACAATACACAAAAATATCAAAAGTAGACATGTTCTGATTTTGAAGAGATTGAGGAATTCTTAGTTGAGTGCCTTCCACAGCTATATATGTTCTGCCCATGAAAACCCGACCTAATCACTTCCTCAATTGTTTCCTTTGACCTTATCTCACTGAAGTCCACTGATTTAAAGGCCCTCATTACAAGTTTGATGGTATCCCACCGCTCAATCCATCGGGATACCACCAGATGGTAATACCGTTCCCACCAATTGGTCTGCTGATATTACCAGCAGATTATAAGTGGTGGTAAGGGACATAAATCCCCATTCCATGGAGTTCCAAAGGACTTCATGGGGGATTGCTGGTATTAGACAGCGCGAAAACGAGGCCAGCTTCTCTCCGTTGCTAGGAGACCTGAAGTTTTAGCCTCTGCATCCGCCGGCAGGCGGAAACGCCAGCACTGCAGAAGGCCTGCAAAAGGCCCTGTTTGCCCCTTCCAGAGGCCATTCCCCCAGTATCCTGAGGTGGAGAGGGCTGGAGCCCCCACCACCCCACTTCAGCAAGAAAGCACGACTGCACATCAGAAGTCGATCCACGCAGCTACACGCTGCATCTACCCTCATCTGTCGTGCTACTGCACAGCAAGGGTGTGAGGCATTGATCCTGCCTCCCTTGCCATTAGAAAAAGCTGCGTGAACCGAACCGCAACGCGCGGTGAATATGCCCAGGTGATCCATTGAAATAAATTGCCTGCACCTAAGATGGCGGGCGCCACACAACGTGAAAACGAGGCCAGCTTCTCTCCGTTGCTAGGAGACCTGAAGCTTTAGCCTCTGCATCCGCCGGCAGGTGGAAACGCCGGCGCTGCAGAAGGCCTGCAAAAGGCCCTGTTTGCCCCTGTTTGCCACGGAACGGCGTGCAGCGTGTTATTCCACTGGACTCTAAAATATGGACACGCATCCAATGTGAGTACTACCAGCCTCCGCTATTCTACTAATTGGTCTACCAGCTGCCTCTTAAGCCCTATTGGCTACCGGCAGGCGTCATGAAGGCAGGGCCAGATCCGTTGCTGCCCACCCCTGCATCCCGATGGACCCGCGGGCCTGCATTGGTTCTCCTCACTAGGTAAGCCCCTTGCCTTGTTGCCTAGACACCCCATTGCTCTGCCCAACACACCGCCTATGTCCTCCCACAACTATTAGTTGGGCCCCCACATTCTATTACCTAACGAGCACGCCGCCCTCTCCAAACCTACAACATCACTTTTCACGTCCACCTCCAGCTGGGTACCAATAATCCCACGCACTTCATCCACAGCTGACTCTCTTGACTACTATTGCACTGCTACGTTACCCGATCTCCTTTAACACTTCTGCCTACCATTACCGTGCTCCGTCTCATGCCCTACCGGACGTCGCTGCTGCTACTTCAACACTACATTCTACTCAGCACAGCAGCGTGCCCGTACAGTCTAGTACTGTTACTCCAACTAACCCTGAAGGGCCCTGCTTAGCCTCATTGACTTTGCATGCAACTCACGCATAAAGAATTATGTTAGTCACCGAGACCGCGCTCCAAGCCCCTCGCACTGAAACTTAAATCTAGATGTGATTGTGTTTATGACTCTTACATTGAATCTCAAATCTAGATGAAACTGCGTTCATGCCTCTTTCACTGAAATTTAAATCTAGTTGCGATTGTGTTTATGCCTCTTACACTGAAACTAGGTAGGCCTCTAGCCTATAGCAATTCTGTCCGAAGCACACCACTCGCATTGCCCAGCGCTGCTGTATTAACTGTGTGTTTCTGGCCCAGGTGCCCTCCTTGCACTGCCAACTGCTGCTCTGATTAGCTATCCTTGTGGCCCAGATGCCCCCTACGTATTGACTACTATTGCTGGGTTAGCTATCCTTGCGGCCCAGGTGCCTCCCACATACTGCCTACTATTGCTGTGTTTTTGGCCCAGGTGCCCCCCACGTATTGCCTACTATTGCTGTGTTTTTGGCCCAGGCGCCCCCCACGTATTGCCTACTATTGCTGCGTTTTTGGCTCAGGTGCCCTCCACGTATTGCCTACTAGTGCTGTGTTAGCTGTGTTCTTAGCCCAGGTGCCCTCCACGTATTGCCTACTAGTGCTGTGTTAGCTGTGTTCTTAGCCCAGGTGCCCCCCACGTATTGCCCATCACTGCTGCTCTTTTTCTTATTATGCTGGCCCAGTACTTCACCTCTGACTATATTCTCCTTGCAGTATGTCTCACCCTTAAACTATCAACACTACTGGAACCATTACCACACTATTATTACATCCCCACTGCTACCCCACACGCTCACCCAATCCTCTCCTGTGCCTCACAACATACACCCAACATGGTCCTCACTGCACTCAAAACATGCCGCCATGGCACCTCAGAATGCACACAGCAGCAACACCCTACATCGACAACTACGGTTGACACTCCCGCTAACCCTTACCTTAACTTACCGACCCTCTGGCTCCAACACTTTGCCATGAAGCCCACTCCCAACCAACCTTGCTCTGTGTCCGCAAGAAATCTCAGATTGGGAGCCATGCTCTCCCATTCTTCCTACTGCCCTACCAACATCCATCTGCCGACCAAGCCACCTTGTACTAGGCCCACAGCCTCTGGCCACCCCTGCGCTCCCTCAGCTATTCTGGAAATCACTACACCTGATACGAATACCTTACCGCACAGCCCCATTACTAGTCTTAAGGCTGCCCTGATCAACACTAGGTCGCTCACAGCTCATGCACTCGACGTACCCGACCTCATAACCACCCATGACCTGAACTTTATAGCCATGACGGAAACCTGGCTCCACGCTGCCTTGGGACCCCTACTATCTTTAGCTATCCCTGAGGGCTACACAATCATTAGATGTGACCGTAACACGGATCAAACCAAAGGAGGCGGTATCGCCATCATCCACAAAACTTCAATTAATCTCTGCATCACCACCCCCGACCCAATCTCCTCAGCAGAACTACTCACAGCCAAGCTAGCCATTACCCCCAACAGGACCATCACACTCCACATCATATATAGACCACCCGGCCCACTATCATCGTTTGCTGAGGACCTCTCCCACATCCTCACTGACAACACTAAGTCCAAGTCTCAAATCATAGTATTAGGTGACTTCAACCTAGGCTACCTAGACCCTAATGACACCCTCGCCCAGGAGATCAACAACCTACTACTCAACTTAGGCTTCACACAAGAAATCACCATGCCTACCCACTCCAAGGGCAGGACCCTCGATTGGATAGCCAACTTAAATTGTGACACAAACATCGGACCCATTCAACCATGCGCATGGACCGACCACCATCAGCATTCCCGTTAAAACCATCCCTCCCACGTCCAATATAGTGCCAGCCACCACTCCTAGAAATAAGCGCAACACAGCCTGCGCTAAACTACTCCCACTTATCTTCCCTGCTCTTAACGATATCTCATCATCATGCTCCGACCACACTGTCTTGGTTGACTTGTTCAATCAAACAATGATCAAAGCGCTTCATTTTATCGCGCCCTCCAAACTAAGAAAATCCAAACCTCGGGCACACCTCAACTCCTGGTTCACACCACAGATGAGAACCTTACGCAAGGACAAAAGGACCCTTGAAGCACGACGGAAAAGTAATCCGACGTTAGCCAAAAAAGCTAGTGTCGCCTTAGCCACTCTCAATTACAAAGATGCCATACTCACAGCAAAAAAAGAGACGTACAATAAACGCATTGAACTAGCCGAATCTCCCGCCACTCCCCCCTCCCCCCCCCGACACCTGCTCTAAAGACAGAACCTGGTGTACTAACATCCAAAAAGCCCTCCTCGGAAAAATTGTCACCCTCCAATCTAAAATCAAGGATAAAAAAATTTGTTTACAGCCCAGCCTGCAACACAAACCACCCCAGACTACCACTAACCCGAACACCGAATCCCTGAAACCTTTCAGCTTCACGCCCCTCTCCACCATTGAAGTAGAACACATTATCAATAACCTTAAACCTACCAACTGTCAGCGGGACCCCTGCCCCGCCACCATCATCATCAAGGAAGACGCTCATAACCTAGCGCCCTCACTCATCAACTCCTCCTTCAGCACTGGGATTGTCCCCGACAACCTCAAGGATGCCTGGGTAATCCCTCTCCTGAAAAAACCTACCTTGGACGCCAACATACCCACCAACTTCCGACCGATCACTACAGTCCCTTTCCTCTTAAAAATTTGTGACCATGCTGAATACCTGGAGATCCAAGACTACTTAGAAACCAACTATCTGCTGGGTCTGAGACAGTCTGGCTTCCGCCCACGATACGGCACTGAAACAGCTCTACTGGACCTTAAAACGCAGATCGAAGACCTCAAATATAAGGGCAAACTGGCCGTCCTACTTGTAACGCTCACCTGATTCTCGCAGAGGCGCCGGTCTTGACTGGGCGACTACCGTATCTTCAAAGGTGATGTGTAGCACCCGGTTGGCTCTTTGGGCTGGACCTCTGTGCACTGTATGCCTGACGTGTAGAGTAAGATGTCTGCAGATAGAAAATATGGGGTTAATGAACTGGGGTTATTGGGGTGTCCCTATCTCTTTCCTCTTCTCCTCTCCTGTAGACCCCCAAAGGTTAACGCTCTCACCTTAGGTAAGTGAATGCCGAGCTCTCCATCTGCCTCGGGGCAGGGTGCTGTAACCAGTTTCTTCACTGGATAGGTAGCGCAGGCCTCTTGACTTCAGAGGACTGCTGTCCGTCGTTTACTGCACGAACGGTAAGTTTCGAGTCATTCAAATGTCTTTAAAGTCTTTAGTAATGATGTCTCTTGTTTTGCAGGGTTCCGGCGATGGCGGATGATGGGCTGAAGTGAGTTGAAGATGGAGCCCGTGTGATGAATAGAAGCGCCTGGAAGCAGTAAGTAAGCGCTTGTTGCCTGCTTCACTATGCGCTCTAACTGTCTTTTTATTTTGCAGGTACGAGTTCGGAGCGGCTGCAGGGTGCCGGAATACCCACTGGATTAGATGTGGAAAGGAGTAATGGCACGTGAGTATTAAAGTTCCCCAATGTCTTTAAACGCACCTTGTTTTGTCTTTCAGATGCGGGATGCAGCGCCGAAGGCCTCCGGAGCGTACGAAGAGTAGGTAAGCCTTTGCCTTTCAGATGCCGGATTGCTAACCTGTTCTTTCTTGTCTTTATAGGTGTTGCTGAAGACTGGATTCAGGATGGTAAGCCTTTGCCTTTCAGATGCCGGAATGCTAACCTGTTCTTTCTTGTCTTTATAGGTGTTGCTGAAGACTGGATTCAGGATGGTAAGCCTTTTTCCTTAGGCCCAGGACCAGATGCAGAAGACACGATGAGCGTTCTGCTGCAGAGGTTGCAGAATAACGCAAAGCAAGATTCATCCACCGGGTGTGGTTTAAATAGCCTCCTGTAGTGCTTAGGTGTCTCCTTCCACAGCCACGCCTAAGTAAGAAAAGAGTTCCTGGTAAGAAAAGAGTTCCTGCCTTCCAGAAGAGTTCCAGTGTTCTGAATCTAGGGAGTGGCTCCAGCCCCACCCAACAGGAAAAGTAGTTCCAAACAGAAGAGGATCAGAGGCTCAACTGGCAGGCAAGTAAGCAGCATGGTCTGCTGAAGGTAAGTCCACCCAAGCATTATGAGCCCGGCGCTTCCAGCGCTGGGACTGGGCATATTTATGAGCCTGGTGCCACTGGCGCCAGGACTGGGTCCAAAAGGTCCCAATTGGGACTGGTTGGCACTCGGAACCTGGGTTATGGATCTGCTTCCAAGGGAGTTGGGAAAACCCTGACCTTTTGGAAGCAGAGATCATGACAGTACCCCCCCTCAAGGCCCCTCCCAAACCGGGCTTCTCCGGGGGTTTTGGCTTGTCAGGAAATGTTCGGTGAAATCTTTTGATTAGGCGAGGAGCGTGGACATATTCAGCAGGTTCCCAGGATCTCTCTTGGGGGCCGTAGCCTTTCCAGTCAATTAGGTAAAATAGTTTAGATTTGGAGATCTTGGAGTCCAGAATGCTTTTGACTTCAAACTCGAGTTCTCCATCCACTAGGATAGGTTTTGGAGATTTGGTTAGTCGGGTTTGAGGTTGCACGGGTTTTAATAGAGAGACGTGGAAGACCGGATGTATCTTCATGTGCGGGGGCAAGTCCAACTTGACCGCTACTGGGTTTACTATGGTAGTGATGGAATAGGGACCAAGGTATCTTGGGTTGAATGTGCGTGGCCCTTTTAGAGATAGATATTTGGTGGATAACCAGACTTGATCCCCTACTTGATAGTGAGGGGCTTCCTTCCGATGTTGATCTGCTCCTTTCTTGTATTGTTCTTTAGCCCTTTGAAGGTGAGAAACAGCTTCCTTAAAGGCTTGGGTGATTGTAGAATGCAGGTAGTCTACTGCTGGTGTTTCAAGATCTTGGAGGGGATCCAACTCCGAGGTTCGAGGGTGACTGCCGTACAAAAGAAAAAACGGGGTTTTCCCAGTTCCCGAATGGACAGAGTTATTGTAGGCATACTCGGCTATCCAAAGGATATCTTTCCAAGTTTTTTCAGTTTGTTGCAGCATGCAGCGTAAATACTGTTCCAGAGTTTGATTGGTCCTCTCGGTTTGTCCGTCGGTCTGAGGGTGGTGACTGGTCGATAGTCTCACATCAATTTGAGCCGACCGACAGCAACTTCGCCAAAAATGAGAAATAAATTGACTACCTCGATCCGAAATTAGAACCGAAGGAAAACCGTGCAGTCGGACGATGTTTTCGAGAAATTCTCGGGCCAGAGTTGCTGCTGTTGGCAAGCCTTTGAGCGGAATGAAGTGCGCCATCTTGGAGAATAAGTCCACGATTACTAGAATCGTATTGTATCCGGAGAATGGAGGTAGATCGGTGATGAAGTCCATAGAAAGCGTATGCCAAGGGCGAGGTGGGATGTCAATAGGGCGTAAGAGGCCTGCTGGTCTTTCCTTTTGACTCTTGTTTTGGGCGCATACTCCACAGGACATTATTAAGTCTCTGATATCTTTTTTCCAAGACGGCCACCAGAAGTAGCGCTTGATCTTTTCTGAGGTCTTGGCTATACCGGGATGACCTTCCATTAAAGAGTCGTGATAACAAGAGATTACTTTTTTCTGTAAATCTGTGCTGGGTAGGTATAATCGTTCCTGGAAATACAATAAGTTGTCCTTTACTGCAAAGTCCTTTCCCTGCAGATGCCAATTCTGTATGTCTGCTGGAGTTACAAGTTGCCTGGCTTTATCCTTAACTTCCTCTATGGATTCTGTGGCGATTACACCCAGAATTCTTTGTTCGGGAATGATTGGTACAGGTTTAGGGTTGACCAAGTGTTCTTCCACTCCCATCCGAGAAAGGGCATCGGCTTTACCGTTCTTTGTACCAGGTCGATAGGTAATTATGAAGTCAAACTCAGCAAAGAATAATGCCCAACGGAGTTGTCTAGAGGATTGGGCTTTTGCGGTCTTCAAATATTGCAGGTTTCGGTGATCCGTAATCACAGTAACGGTGTGTCGGGCCCCGAGCAGATAATGCCGCCAAACCTTAAAGGCAGACTTGATAGCCAGAAGTTCCTTGTCAGTAATCGTGTAATTGATTTCAGGAGGCGAGAATTTGCGGGACCAAAATGCCACGGGATGCAACTGATTGGTTACCGGGTCATTTTGTGATAGAACTGCCCCCATGGCAAGGCTTGAAGCATCAGTTTCCACGATGTAGGGGAGTTCGGGGCGAGGGTGTTTTAAGATTGGTGCAGAGATAAATTTAGTCTTCAAATCCTGGAAAGCTTGTTCCGCCTCGGTAGACCATTCAAAACGTTTGTTTTTCTTTAACAAGGCAGTGATGGGCTGGACTATTCGAGAGAATTCGGGGATAAACCTGCGGTAAAAGTTAGCGAAGCCTAACATGCTTTGCACACCTTTTACGGAGGATGGTGATGGCCATTTGAGAACTGCATCGACCTTCTTTGAATCCATACGCACTCCGCCAGGTGATAATATGAATCCCAAGAATTCAACTTCAGTCACGTTGAAAACACATTTTTCCAACTTAGCGAAAAGTTTGTGTTGACGCAATCTTTCGAGGACCATTTTCACGTGTTTCCGATGTTCAGATTCCGATGAAGAATAAACGAGGATGTCGTCAATGTAAACAACAACACATACATCTATGAGCTCTCTGAGGACATCATTCATAAAATATTGAAAGGCGGCCGGGGCATTGCAAAGTCCGAAGGGCATGACCTGATATTCAAATAGCCCATACTTGGTGTGGAAGGCCGTCTTCCATTCATCGCCCTCTTTTACTCGTACCAAGTGGTAAGCTCCTCTAAGATCCAGCTTTGTATATATGCATGCTTTTCTGACTTGGTCCAGGAGTTCAGGGATCAAAGGTAACGGATATCTATTCTTAACGGTGATCTGGTTCAGGGAGCGATAATCGATACAAGTTCTAAGGTCTCCTTCCTTTTTTGGAACGAAGAACAAAGCTGAAGAAGCAGGGGACTTGGAAGGACGAATAAACCCATTTGCCAGGTATTGATCCAGGTATTGTCGAAGGTGAAGGTTCTCAGGCTCGGTGAGGGCATAAATTCTACTACAAGGAGGAGTAGATCCAGGTATCAGGTCTATCTGGCAGTCATAAGACCTATGAGGAGGTAGAGAGTTAGCCTGATCCTTCCGGAAAACATCTTGGTATTCTAGGTATTCGGGAGGTAACTGGGGAGTCTCTGAAGAAATTGCGGCCAGTGCAACACCAGGTGGAGGGTGACAAGTAGAGACACATTCTGGAAACTGGACCGTTCTTGCTCGCCAATCGATCAGAGGATTGTGTTTCTCTAACCAAGGTATTCCTAGAATAAACTGAAACTGAGGGGCCTTGATCACATCGAACACGATCTTCTCATGGTGTCCATCTTGACTTACTAGCGTCACCTCTTGAGTGGTATGCGTTACTGGCCCGGAGGCTATCTCCGTACCATCCACCGTAGTAATGACGTCCTTTACAGCCTTGGGACAAAGAGTTAGATTCATCCTCAAAACCATTTCATGATCCACATAATTGCCGATGGCACCGCTGTCGACGTAAGCTTCAATTGCATGTAATCGATCCGGATTATCAGGGCTAATGAGGACCATAGGTATCACGAAATGCGAGGTCACGGAACTGGTTTTCACGCTCGGCAAGAGGACCTCTATTCTTGTCGGGCGAGGTCGTTTCCCTGCTCAGAGTTTGTAACTTTGGTAACTGCAGCTCCTACTGCCTTCTTGGCAGGTTTCACCGGACAGTCTCGAAGAAAGTGCCCTGAGTTTCCGCAATATAGGCATAATTGCAACTGTTTCCTCGTTTCCCGCTCCCTTTGTGTTAGAGGACCTTTCAGACCCCCGATTTGCATGGGTTCCCCGGAGTCTACTCCTTTGGAAGGAGTTGGCGGTTTGGAAAATACTCGAGCATCAAACTTGGAACGATCGGCCTTCCTGTTCTGCAGCCTGTGATCTATTTGAACGACCAAGTCTATATAATCCGAACAGTCTTGTGGGGGATTCAATACTTGGGCTAAAACGTCTTTGAGCTCTCCACATAGACCTCTATAAAACAGCGTAATCCTTTTGTCCTCAGGCCATTGAGTTTCCACTATTAGTCTATTGAAAGATGCAATATAAGCCAAAAGGTCTTGATTACCCTGTCGCAACGAAAGAAGCTCATTGTCCAAGGCCTGCCCCTGTGAATGTCTTGCGAACAGTTTTTCCATACTAAGCTGAAAGGCTTGAAAATCATGGAGAACCGGATCATCTTGATTAACTAGAGGGATCGACCAGTCTGCCGCATTGCCACTAAGGTACGAAAGTACAAAAGCTACTTTTGCTTGATCAGTTGGAAAGGCTGCTGGCCGGCATAAGAAGTGCAACCGGCACTGATTGATAAATACTGCAAACCTCTTTGGGTCACCAGAAAATCGTTCGGGCGGAGCCAGAGGTACATTCCCAGGTAGGTTGATCTGCACTGGATTCATAGAGGATGTTGAAGGAAGATTTGCCCCTGATGCGGGTAACGGGGTCTGTCCGGCTTGTGACTGTAGCACTTGTCTAGCAAGATTGTCTGTTCTCTCCTTGGAAATAATTAGTTCCCTTCTTAGAGCATTCGTTTCCTGACGAGCTGCATGGACTTCTGCCCTTAGTTCCCCAAGTAACCGGGCTAGGGGGTCAGTATCCGAGGTTTCCATAGCGCCTGGGCGAGAGTTTTGCGGTAGGCTTTGCGTTCTGTAACGCTCACCTGATTCTCGCAGAGGCGCCGGTCTTGACTGGGCGACTACCGTATCTTCAAAGGTGATGTGTAGCACCCGGTTGGCTCTTTGGGCTGGACCTCTGTGCACTGTATGCCTGACGTGTAGAGTAAGATGTCTGCAGATAGAAAATATGGGGTTAATGAACTGGGGTTATTGGGGTGTCCCTATCTCTTTCCTCTTCTCCTCTCCTGTAGACCCCCAAAGGTTAACGCTCTCACCTTAGGTAAGTGAATGCCGAGCTCTCCATCTGCCTCGGGGCAGGGTGCTGTAACCAGTTTCTTCACTGGATAGGTAGCGCAGGCCTCTTGACTTCAGAGGACTGCTGTCCGTCGTTTACTGCACGAACGGTAAGTTTCGAGTCATTCAAATGTCTTTAAAGTCTTTAGTAATGATGTCTCTTGTTTTGCAGGGTTCCGGCGATGGCTGATGACGGGCTGAAGTGAGTTGAAGATGGAGCCCGTGTGATGAATAGAAGCGCCTGGAAACACGTAAGTAAGCGCTTGTTGCCTGCTTCACTATGCGCTCTAACTGTCTTTTTATTTTGCAGGTACGAGTTCGGAGCGGCTGCAGGGTGCCGGAATACCCACTGGATTAGATGTGGAAAGGAGTAATGGCACGTGAGTATTAAAGTTCCCCAATTACTTTAAACGCACCTTGTTTTGTCTTTCAGATGCGGGATGCAGCGCCGAAGGCCTCCGGAGCGTACGAAGAGTAGGTAAGCCTTTGCCTTTCAGATGCCGGAATGCTAACCTGTTCTTTCTTGTCTTTATAGGTGTTGCTGAAGACTGGATTCAGGATGGTAAGCCTTTGCCTTTCAGATGCCGGAATGCTAACCTGTTCTTTCTTGTCTTTATAGGTGTTGCTGAAGACTGGATTCAGGATGGTAAGCCTTTTTCCTTAGGCCCAGGACCGGATGCAGAAGACACGATGAGCGTTCTGCTGCAGAGGTTGCAGAATAACGCAAAGCAAGATTCATCCACCGGGTGTGGTTTAAATAGCCTCCTCTAGTGCTTAGGTGTCTCCTTCCACAGCCACGCCTAAGTAAGAAAAGAGTTCCTGGTAAGAAAAGAGTTCCTGCCTTCCAGAAGAGTTCCAGTGTTCTGAATCTAGGGAGTAGCTCCAGCCCCACCCAACAGGAAAAGTAGTTCCAAACAGAAGAGGATCAGAGGCTCAACTGGCAGGCAAGTAAGCAGCATGGTCTGCTGAAGGTAAGTCCACCCAAGCATTATGAGCCCGGCGCTTCCAGCGCTGGGACTGGGCATATTTATGAGCCTGGTGCCACTGGCGCCAGGACTGGGTCCAAAAGGTCCCAATTGGGACTGGTTGGCACTCGGAACCTGGGTTATGGATCTGCTTCCAAGGGAGTTGGGAAAACCCTGACCTTTTGGAAGCAGAGATCATGACACTACTCCTCCTTGACCTCTCTGCGGTGTTTGACTCGGTTAACCACCAAATCCTGTGCCGTCACCTAAAATCTGCCGCCCACTGCTTGGACAAAGCAACAACCTGGATCACCTCATTCCTGGATAACAGATCGATGCGAGTATTCTCCCCCACCGCCACCGCAGAACCCTCCCCAGTCACTTGTGGAGTGCCTCAAGGATCCGGTGTATCCCCGACACTCTACAATGTATTCACAAAACCTCTATTTGACATCTTGGATCTTCTGGGTGTTACGTATACCAAATACGCTGATGACACCCAGATACTTATCCCCATAACAGGTGACAACAAAACCGATTCAATCGCCATCAACGCCATTTATCAAGTCATCCTGGCTTGGATGGCCCATCATGAACTGTGCTTAAATGACGACAAGACTGAGCTCATCATCCTTGGCTCCCACCACAGACTTAACAAACTTGACCCATCGTTTAAAGCCTTCACCTTTGATGGTAACACTATCAAAGTGGCCAAAGACACAAACATTGACTCCACTCTTTCCTTGTCCAGACAAACCAACACAGTATCATCATCGGCCTCATACACCTGCAAGCTCATCACAGCTTGTCCCCCCTTCCTCTCTCCAGCCAACTGTACCACACTAGCCAGGACCTCGGTCCTATCCAAAATCGATTATTGCAATGCTCTCTATCTAGGGACCAACCAACGCAATATGAATAAACTCCAAATCATCCAAAATAACGCCATCAGAGCGGCGCTCAATATTCCTAGGTACCTTCACATTTCTGACTCCAGGCGAAGCCTTCGCTGGCTCTCAGTCTCCCAAAGATTCGCCCTCAAAGCACTCGCCCTTACACACAAAAGCCTCACCAACGAAGCCTCTAGCTACCTAGCCAGCAGATTCGCATTAAACACCTCCACAAGACCACTCAGAAGTGCCCAAACTAACTGTCTCTCTGTTTTACACTTCAATTTACAAAGATCTGGGGGACGCAGCTTCCCAGTCCTAGCGGCCAAGCTGTGGAACTCGCTACCTAACTCACTAAGAGCAGAAACTTCGTTCCCAACCTTCAAGTGCAAAGCTTCAGCCTGGTTGTCTGCCCAGGACTTGCTATAATTCCTAGCTCACAGCACCTAGGATCTCCACTACCGCGCTAGCGGCGCACTGCCACTACCCTCTCTCTCTGTACATATCTCCTTGCTTAATTGGCCTCTTTATGTATATTTTACTCTACTGCATTATCCTACCATGCCTATACATGTTTGTATAATTTGTATATTTGTAAAATGGCCGTATTTCACGTTGTATAATTTGTGTATTTGTATAATCCACTCTAAATGCGTTATGTATCATGCCTGTAACTAAATAATGCGCCTGCTTGCCCTTGGGCCTAGTGCGCTATACAAATAAATAAATACTAATACTAAATACTGCACTGGTAATAACGGTGCTGGTAATACCGGCTGTTATTTGCCAGTGGGATGCCTGTCTTACCTCAAGCCCTTAGCTGGAGGTAACTCAGGCCCCCCACCAGCAAACTGGGAGTATTCGTTGCGGAAACGTGCTGGTAAAACTGAATTACTGGCTCATTAATTCTGCATCGGCATACGTTTAATGAGGCCAATTTGCCTTCATTCAGTTCAAGAATGCAGTCCCTTCAATGGCAGCAATGGCATTCTTTGACCTTGCCCATTCATCAGAACTCCTGGTTGATGCACACTTGTTTGGCCTGGGAGCAGAGCTCACACGAAGAGATCGTTGTGTGAAGGTTGTGATGATCATCTATGGAAGTATGACATTTTCATAAACAGAGATCTGTTACTCCCAGATACCGCACAATGCTCTAGCGATGTTATGGGGATACTGACATTTTCATACATAAGTGATTGGCAAGATGGTGTCAATAATTAATTATCATAAACCAGGCAGTCCCATCATGTCTGGAATAGTATTACATTTGCCAGCTCAGACAGAATGATGGCTCTTGCAGCTGCAAGAATACAACATCACGTTGACATACAAACCTGGTTGGGATAGTCTGTCAGATTATTTATCTCCTAATGGAACATGTGTAGAATGGGGTGCAGAAAAGGCAGGAGATGAAGAACATGAATGTAATTCCAAATTATTATCAGCCATCTCCCCGAAATTGATGACATTACAAAAATGGAAAGAAGCATCAGTTGATGGTGTTTGCATTTGACCATAGAAGATCGCAATATTGGAAGATAGAACATAATAACTGACTGTATTGATAGACGCATGTCCTCAGGAAAGGAAAAGGACCAAGGCATATGTGAGATTACAGAAGAGTAGTTTTACAAAGGTAGCGGGCGCCCCTCTCTCGCAAGAACAGACATGATAACCTGTTCAGTGGTTATTAACCACTTGAGAGTTCGCAGCCACTGCTTTTACTCACTGTGCCTTTCACAGATGGGAAATATCCATTTGCATATCAGTCTTTGTCCTGCCCAGGGGCAGTCCAGCACCGAAATACAATGGCAATTCCAATCTGAACGAGAGTACCACCAGCAACCCCATACACGTGTTTCACCCTTGTTGGGGATCATCAGTGAGGTGAAGCTGATGCCTCTCTAAGCACAGTGAGAGGGAGACCACGTCTGGTTGCCCCCAGGAGACCTAGGGTTACCAATCCCAGGTTCCTTAACAAATAGTTTTACAAAGGTAGCGGGCGCCCCTCTCTCGCAAGAACAGACATGATAACCTGTTCAGTGGTTATTAACCACTTGAGAGTTCGCAGCCACTGCTTTTACTCACTGTGCCTTTCACAGATGGGAAATATCCATTTGCATATCAGTCTTTGTCCTGCCCAGGGGCAGTCCAGCACCGAAATACAATGGCAATTCCAATCTGAACGAGAGTACCACCAGCAACCCCATACACGTGTTTCACCCTTGTTGGGGATCATCAGTGAGGTGAAGCTGATGCCTCTCTAAGCACAGTGAGAGGGAGACCACGTCTGGTTGCCCCCAGGAGACCTAGGGTTACCAATCCCAGGTTCCTTAACAAATAGTTTTACAAAGGTAGCGGGCGCCGCTCTCTCGCAAGAACAGACATGATAACCTGTTCAGTGGTTATTAACCACTTGAGAGTTCGCAGCCACTGCTTTTACTCACTGTGCCTTTCACAGATGGGAAATATCCATTTGCATATCAGTCTTTGTCCTGCCCAGGGGCAGTCCAGCACCGAAATACAATGGCAATTCCAATCTGAACGAGAGTACCACCAGCAACCCCATACACGTGTTTCACCCTTGTTGGGGATCATCAGTGAGGTGAAGCTGATGCCTCTCTAAGCACAGTGAGAGGGAGACCACGTCTGGTTGCCCCCAGGAGACCTAGGGTTACCAATCCCAGGTTACAGAAGAGTAGTCTACACCACAAGAAGGACTCCTTCTTCGAGATACAAGAGCAGTTAATTCTACCACACTGACACCCGTAGTATTGATGTGGGCTCACATTGGCAATCAAGGATGCACCAACATCATAGCAAGGTTACAATAAAAAATGTGGTTTCTGAAGCTTTAAGAGCAGGTTGATGAATTAATAAACCATTGTGTGTGGTGTCAAGCCATGGCACCTCCTGTCAGACCATCCCCAATCCTCTGTCACTGGCTAGCAGCTGGAGGTCTTACTCTCACATAAGAGTTTGGTTCTATTCACGGGGACCGACATTTTGTGGTGGTAAATGACGGATGGTCTTGATATCCTGAGTTTGAATTTGTCCGATCTACAGCATCTAGGGATCTGATCCCCATCTTGATGAGATAAAAAGTAACAATGGGCCCCTAGTTCAAGGGAGGGAGATTCAAGAGTATTTTACTGAATGGGGATTTTGATACAGCCACCTAATGACGCTATGGCCAAGGGTGAATGGTGTCTAGCAAAGCGTCATGTGCACACTGACCACATTGGAAGATGCATAAAAGACGACATTCTGCCTCATCCGACACAAACATGTCCTATAATAAACAATTGACAAGTATCTGAAAGGCGTGATGCCCTGGATGAGAAGAGAGGTAGTCACAGAAAGATGACCTCCACACAATATACAAGTAGACGACTTTGTGCTGAAAAAAAGGGTAGAGTCAGAAGTTGAAACACATATAGCAAGGGAACATTCACCCATTCCTGCCTAATTGGCTGGCGAGGGGGGGGGGGGGTTACTGCGTGTGCATCCAGAGAAAATAGGCAGATGCACAGGAGGCTGAGAGACTAAGGCCCTGATTACAAGTCAGGCGTTAAGGGTTCAACGGCGCCGTCGGCGCCGTTAACCCTTAACGCCTGATTCACACTTTGACGCCTGCTTTTTGCAGGCGTTAAAGTCCAAGGCACTAAGCGACCTTGGTGCTAATTTACGGTGCCATAATTAGCACCTTCCCCATCCCCATTATGCCCTATGGGGCAAAAATGGGAATGGGGAAGGGCAAAAGGTGAATGGGGAATTACCGCCCCACTCACCTTGGAATGGGGCGATAATTCCGCCATCCACCATGGCGGAATCCGGCATGGACCATGGTGCTAATAGCACCATGGTCCACCGCCTGACTTATAATGAGGGCCTATGTGACACACTTATCATGAAGATGACGATGTTCATTCAAGAAAAAGAAATGTGAGCAAATATATGTGAATGCTTGTTGCAAATGTGGTGAATTACTGCTTGTTGTTAATTATAAAAGAGGATCCTGAGATCATGTGGCGGAGTGGGCAAGTTACACAAGGACGAGCAGCTTGTCACTGCAAATAAGAAATAAAAGCAGCACTGGCACGATGCAGCAGAGGTTGGTGGGATATACTGATTACCTGCACTCAAGAAGTGCACCTGGAAACCACAAGTCTCACGCACTTTAAGACTCATCACTCTGGATGCATACCCGTGACGCATGAGGGTGGATGGCTGATCCAAGCCCTCTACCGCCATGGGTGCTGGTGTCCAATGCACACTGTGTTTGGGTGTGCGGCATGACATGTGCATGCAGGGACTGGTCGAGGCTCCCTCCCAGCCTCAGCCATGTCCTCCTCCTGTGTAGACCAATCCCCTGGAGGTTCAAGGGACGGGCAGCTTTGTAAACATTCCTCTTCTGCATCCTCTTTCTGAATTGGGGGCATCATTCTTAGGCTCTGAGCCTCGCATGGCAATGATAACAAGCCAATTAGAGAAAAACCATGATAGGACTTTTTATGTAAGTAGAATCAGGCCTGATCATTCGAAATTAATTGAGATGAAAAAGCTGGTTTCATATAATCCTGCGAGCAGATATGTACTGATATGGCTGTGTAGGCAGAATAGGACCACCAAAGCTTACCTGTCTGGTGCATGTCACAGTGTAGGCGTGGCCTTGCACCAGCCCATTTTCCACCTCGACGTTACCGACAATTTGCTAGAACAGAAAAATGAAAAACATTAATATTGCTTGCATATGAGTCTTAGCTAAGATTCACTAATTGAAAAGTTCTCAAAATGGGGCTACATGTTGTGACCATCGGGGCTAGTGGTGTAATGTTTATGAAGGTCATTGTAATGTGCTGTGTCCACCTCCTGCAACATGTTTTACATTTAGAATCACCTTTCCTGTGATCCTACTCATTGCCCCCTTTGGAGGTGCATCAAGAAGAGTACACCGCAAATGTGTGCATCACAGCAGCAGGGTACCATGTCACAAAACATACTAAGCACCCCGTTGAGGAAAGACATTTCATCACAAGAGTGCAGGCAAACAGTGGGTGTGTGTCCCTGTGCTCTCCTGATTGTGGTAACATTGGAGCTGGGCAGATGGATTGTTGATTCTTTCCAGTGATTGACATTCAACCCCCTTCCCCCCCCCACCCACTCCCCTTCAGAGTTCTCCCTAAACAAGCACTGCTCATGAACTCCCATATGGCTTCAATGGCAACACTACCAATCCACCAAAAACATCTTCAGTGCCTTAAGCAATGGATACAGTGGGAATTACTGACAGGGGTAGTGTGCAGTTAGCATTGGTATAGGCCATTTCCTAGGGGCACTGCCAACATGGCGCTGGCCTGTGTGTACCAGGGATGCAGTGCAAGCAGGGGATGCCCTAAGGGTACTGTGCGTTTGGTTACTCTTCCTGACATATTGGCCTCTGCTTATTCTGCAGCCACAGTACCCACATTGCATGGGTGCCGTAAAGATGTATAGTTCACATGGATCATTGTCCAGGTGCAGATGTAGGGTATGCCAGGATTCTATGCCACATAGATGCTCTGGGGATATTAGAAAGCAGGAACCATGCACAAGACCATGTCCTGGGCATAACACACACTGGGGATGGCAGCATGCCACGTGGATGCCACAGGGAAGTTACATGCGGATATGGTATATCCATGACACAGGAGATGGCCTTTGGGTACTCTTGGCAGATTCACTCAGCTAACCGCCTGGCGGCAGGTCACAACTTCTTTGTACAGTTAGCAGAGTAACCATGCAGTGCATATGGTTGTGCAAATCCTGTGTGTGGTTCTCGTGGAGCATGGCAACATTGATTTTGGGTGTTATAACGTGACCATTACATCCCTACAATTTAAGTATTTTGGAGACGGTGAGATGAGTAATTTTTTTGTTTGTATACGGGAAGTCCCAAGGCACACTTCTAATTGTATAGTCTCAAGGGGAGTTACATGAGGGCGGGACTGTGTTTGCCTAATTGGAACTGAAGAGGGTTAGAAACACAGCCTTGGATGTAAAGTAACACACAACTGGTGACACAAAGGGAACACTCAATGGAATGTCAAGCAGGTAGCCATTTAAAGATACCCCCAACATATATTTTGGCTGCAGACAAACCTGTGGATTGAACAAGCATGTAAAGCCAGAGAGGGTTTGCATACTCTGCCAGACAGTACCCACATTGCATGCCTTCAGTCTATGCTGTAGAATGCATGAAAGTAGCAGATGAGCAGAAAAGCACCTTAGAGATAAGTTTAGGGAGAAGATTGAGACAACACAGCCCTTTGCAAGGTACATATGACATTAAGCAGAATCCAGACAATATGGTGCTAGGGTAAGCTCACTGCTACCCATCACGCAAACAGGAAATGTGCAATTCTTTAAAATCACAATTCGCCACCTCCATTAGATGATATAACCCGGTAGTACATTTTTTGAAAACCTATTGCCTATTTGCTATGCACCTTTATTCATAGAAAGTGGTCTATAGTAACTGCAGTGCACAGTGGAACAGGACGGTCTTAAGAACATCAAGTATTCATAGGAAAGGTACCCTCATGCTCCCTCATTGAAAGCTTATAAAGTGCCCTTTGGGCAGTAGCATCTCTTGGCGTGGCCTGTAGGTGCAGGAAAAAAGAATTGCAGGATATATCCAAGGGAATAATAAGGCTTTTAGCCATTGTATTTTCCATGGACAGGAGAGAAAAATAATGGAGCTCCGGAGATGAGGCGTTCTAAGGAAATGAACATGTTTGCACCAAGTGGTACAAGATTTACAATGCACAAATTAGGAGATTCAGGTGTCCAGAGTGTCCTCTGTGGTTAGGGTGGGAATGTAGTAGGTACTTTTGTGATTCAAAAATGTTTGTCTTTTGACATAAAAGCCTTGATGTTTTTGGACTTGTGCACAAAGGGATGTGACCTTAGTTGTTTGGGCTGCACTATCTATGTTGGGGATGGGACCAACACTGATTTGGATATGGTCTTCTGCAGTGGCATGTCAGGGCAAAAACAACATAGTCTGAGGGTTGCTCCGGGCTCTTCCCAGGGGTTAAGAGTCTTTCAAAACCCTTCCATCCATCAATCTTCAGTTTGCCGGTTTCCTGGAACAGGAGTGCCCGAATGTGGATCCAGGACTTGCTGTGCCTAGAGACCCAAGCTATACCTCACTGATAACACAAGAAGGCAGAACAAGTCTGGCATAGTGCTCATCTTGATTAATCTTGGTGGCTATTTCCATCATGAGAAAATGCAGATATCAGATGAGTCTGCATCTGGACATATTTACATTATCTAGTCAATTCATCTAAACCCATTCCACAAACATTTTCTATCTAAATAATTTCCATCCAATGCATGTGTTTGGGGGGTAAAGGGTTAATTTCTGTTCAGGTGCATTTTAAAGGGTACAAAACAGTGATTTGGAGGGTGACCCCCCAAAAAAAAAGAAACAAAAAAGGAAGAAATAAAAATGCATTAGATGGACATGTTTTAGATGGAAACATTTCGATGGAATGGTATTAGATGCAATGGTTTTAGTTGAAATGACCATAAACCATAATTACTGGACCTGATAATATCCTCTTTCGGAGTGGGATCCCTAAGATGTTTTTTAAAGACAATAGGAGCATCTTCTGAAGAAAAATAGGATTTTAAGGGATTAAACAGATTGCAAAGGGGGCACCCTTCAGTGAAAAGTCTGTGTTGAGTCTGAAAATTACAGGTGCTCATAAATTCAAATCTGACCTAGACTCCTGACACGAGTGCACCATGGTTTAGAGACTGTCTGGGTAAGAGATTGAAAAGATAAAATGAACAAGGGAGTGGAAAACCAGACTGAAGATCACTTTTCTATACAGGTGTTTATTTGGTCATGATTTTTGTTATATTGCGTGTTTATCCCAGAGGTAAGCAAGTTCACCAGAATTGTACCTAGGATGATAAGTACACGGGGAAGCGCATACTTTAAGGATATTCAACTATTCCTCCTAGACTGAATGTGTGTAGTATGCGTAGTATGTAATCAATAGTGAGGTGATGTCTTACAGTGGAACTGTTTAGCTTGACTGATGTTATTTTGGAGAGAAGAGGTTTAATATTGGATTCCATACTTAGGCAAATTACTCCACCATTCTGTGCCTCAGAACTACAATCTTCACATATTTAGAGATGGGAACAGATAACAGGTTGTCACCTTCCTAAATAGATTGTCTGAATAAACTAAAAAGGAGGCATTTAAGCCTTACTGTATCGGGAATACAAGAGCAAAGATATACAAAAAACTACTTCAGGCAATACGAGAGTACAGCAGAATAACAAAAAGCAGAGTCTGTATGATCCCCGAGAATAAAGAAACCGTGAGGCATATTCTCACAGAATGTTTGAAATTGAGCCCATTATACATGAATGACCGGGGGACCTGGTTCATAGTTATGAAGCAATATTAGACCAGGAATTTTGGACATATTGCTGCAATACAAATTCTACATCAGTCTATATCGGCTTGTACCACATTTGGCTTGTTAAAACATAAATTGGAAAATAGGTTAATATGTATTATGTTTAATGATTGCAATCTTAGCTTTGTTTGTAACATTATGGATTTAATGATTTTGTACGTTTTATGAATTAATTTTAAGAATGAGTATATGTGTATTACATTTTACGTGTAAAGCTCTATGAACTAAAGAACATATACATAAATAAATAAGTAAACGCCAGAAAGGGAAAGATTTGTGGAGATTCTTTATTACACGTTTTTGGCCTATTGTTCTCTTGTGATCTTGTACTCACATCCCCAGGAGTTGTACATCCGACCAAAGAACCCGATTTGGCTGCTGCAATGACAATATCTCTCAGGTCAGGAGCAGGGTTGCGTAGGTCATACTGCATATGCACACCTCCTGTAAAGTCCACCAAAGCTTCTGAAATGAAACCCCAATGCAGCTTCTGATAGGAACCACGTAACCTAAAAACACATGAAATGATAACTTTAAGTTGGATAATAACAATTAGAGATTACTGTATGCCACTTTGATGTACTTTTAAGGAAGTGGGATCAAGAATTTGATACACTGAAAACATCTTTGTATGATTAGCATGCCAGCAGGTCAATCATTACTGTGCATAGATGATAAGGTAACACAACAGGAAATGTAGTTAACCCTGAGAAAAATGTGTAACAATTACAATAATATGAGGAGTTTTGACAATACATTCTTGAAGTATTTTAAAATAAAATTGCATAGAGCCATCAGAGCATATCAGACACAATCATGCTAATTATTAAATGCTAATTAAAGAAAAAATGTATGTAAACCTGCAAGATATGAAGGTAATGCTACTCCCTCTAAATCAGAGCAAACATTTTTCAACCTCTCGCATGTACTATTGTCATATGCTCCATACAGAGGTTTCAGTCAATGCCATGACATGGCCTGCACAAGGCTCCTACCACCAGGGCCAAATGGCTTGTGTCAATACCCTGGGCACAGAGACCTGTCATGCCGGCTTCTCGTCCAAGATTGGCAGCACCCATTCCAGCAGTTTCTGTGCTACTCTCCAGATAATACTTTCAAAGTGAAAGGTTATTGAGACCAACACTAGGTCCTTTTCCAGCTTGATGTAAGTTCATTAAACCTTCCCAAAACAATCAAATTGAACCAATTCGTTTTTTGGAAAGTTTCAGTCAGTTTCGTCCATGGAGTCCAAAGTAAAAGGTTGCCAAACGTGTAACTTGTTAGGCTTTCACAATGTTAACATTCTAACAATCCTAGCAGCTTCAGTGAAAGAAATAGTTTTCATATGAAGGACAATCCAAATCGACTCAACATTTTAGACACATATAAAGTAACAATATCGCAACTCTGGCGGTCTAGAGGAAACAAAAAGTTAACATAAGAAAGGTTAGAAAGGAAATTGCAAAACCTACCTCAGGTATTGTCATGAATGATGCTAATAAATTATAGATCATGTAGAAATGAACTACACCATTAAATCTTCAATCCAGTGTTAATTAAAAGTGGATGCAGCACATAAACGATAACCAAGTTAATGTGAACTATTCAAATTTTACTGTCAAGGAATACCATGTTTAAATGAGTCTTACATGGCAAAAGGTTGCTACTAGACTTTAGGGTTTAAATAATATTGAATCCATGAGCTCACTGATCAACATTTACATTCATGTCAAACCAAGTTGGCCAAGATACATATAGACCAAGACATAACATATAGAAATAACTTCACAAAATCATTTACTCCTGGGAGTAGAATGTTGTCTCTTTCTATACATGTCAATGTGAAATATCAAAATTTCTAAATGAAACCCAACACACACTTGCATTACATACATATCTATTTCCTCTAGTTTGTTTGATTGTCATATCAAGTACTCACGGTTTCACAAACATACTTCAACTCTGTACATACAAGGAGGTCAGTGCGCTGCCAAAGTTCTTTACAAAAACAATGCAGGGTTAATTCCTCATTCATCCCACCCGGTATAACCAAATCAAGTTTATCCATTCAGTTTGTTTCTCTTTGATTGAGTTTCTTGCTTATGTCAGTCAAAGAGGAACCAGTTGTAACAGCCTCTAATATTTGACAACGCACTTGTGCAATCTGATGCTATTCTTGATGAACATGTCTGGTGATGGAAGAATTCACATTATTTGTCCTGACATTGGACTTACGCTCATTCCATCTTATATTGGCTCTCCTCACTGTATGCCCTACATAATAAAGACCACTTGGGCACCATAGACCATAAATCAGATAAGCAATATCATAACTAGCATAGCACCTCAAAAATATGTTCTTCCCTGTTACTGTTGAGAAAGGCCATTACCCTTAGTTATACTGTTGCAATTATTACAATTCTAACATGGGTATGTCCCTGTTTTTTTGGAGTTGGTATGTTTTTGTTTTGTGATTACATATAGGTCCTGTGTTGTGAACAAAGCATTGATCTTATTGTCCAGTTATAAAATATTTCACTGTTTATTAATATGTTTCCTAATTGTATTGTTTGCACATAAAATGTAGTAATACACACCAAAGGAGGTGTTACACATTCTATTTATGTAAGTATTAAAGGTCTACTATTTTTATTGGTAATTCATATACAAGTCAAATGAGTATAACATACCTTTTTGTTACAAAAGAGCTGCCAGAGTTGATGCTGTTTCCCAGCAGTTTTGTTTGAGATTTATTTTATATCTTTATAAAAAGCATCTAACCTACTTTAGTATAAGTCAAGGTGATGCCCACTCACACGTTTTCTTACATATCTTGGATACTCACTTGTTGTGAAGGACCTTTGTGCTTCTTGGGATTGGCCTCTGTGGTTGGAGAGGTCTCTTCACTAAGGCATCTTTACCTTGAATGGAAGGATTTTACTCAAGCAATATGTTTTTTTTTCAGTGGCTGTTTAGTGGGCCTGTGTCCATCTTTATCCTGCAATTCACACGTTTTGAATCCCGGCAAGGTTGACTACATATTTCCTTCTAGGTTCAATAAAATAAGTGCCATTAAATCAGGTAATAATATTACCCCTCATGTCTTTACTAGCCAGCAGTAGGAATCCAACATGAAGTGCAATATGAACACCTGATAGTACTAATCTTTAACACCTTCACATATGTTGTGGTGGGAAGAATACAACATCCAAACAAACAGGAACTGTCCAATCCAGTTCATAAATGAACACTGAGAATGATTTGTTGAAAGCTCTTCTTTAAACAAAAAGGAGTTATCCAAGTCTGTGTCTATAAAGTTGAACGCCCATCCTATTAAATTGTATCCACCTCACTTTCTGATACATTACCCAACTCCTTTGCTATCCAGTTAGTTGATGCTTTATAAAATCCATTACTACATACATAGCAATGTCCTAAATCAAATTTGAAAAATATTTTCTTCATTCATGTAGGTTCGCCAACACAAGTCCAAACAAATAAAACAGACTCAGTGATATACTGAACAGGTCTCCACGACGTTTCCAACAAGGTACAAGCCATTCAACCTTTCAGCAGTAGTGCAGGAAACAGTGGTTTAAGCTACAGACTACCAAAAAGAGGTTAGGGTTGACATAATAACTCTGTAGCCGAGATCACTATCTCTTAAAACGATCTGCTTTCCACAAGAATGACAGCTCTCCTCATTATAAATATTAATTATGTCATACCCCCTGCTCCTTTCCTGAATTATAGTCGGTACTGGTGATTGGACGGGAAGGGGAGACAGAAAGACATCCAATGGGCGCAATGTACCCTATATCCATGGGCTTGCTGCTGCCCTAATACTCTGCAAACCCACCTTACCTGAATTTGTATCTGAGAAATCTGTATTTGAAAGAGAACATGGGCCTGTAACCACGCCCCTTGTTGCCTGCTTTTGTTTGCTTTTCCCAGGTGTCTGTGCAATTGATTTGTGTATGTTCCTCTGGCGCTTTAAGACTTCACTCCTGTGAGTGGATACCAAATAAAATCCCCAAATTAAATGAATACAATTATTGAACCCCTAAACTGGAGGATGTGGGGTGCAGGTGTTTGGCTTTCACAAGTAGGGTTTGGATTGTCAGTTGATTTCTGTCTTAGTGAAACCAATCCCAGAGGCTGTCTGTTTTATGCACCTACTGAACAAGCTGGGGCTCCCTTAGTACTCTTATGGTTAACATATTTTCCACCACTCTACATTGCTGCCTCCATAGGAGAAAGCATCATAGAGCACACATGCATGAAGACTGTACAGCAGAAAGTGCAAGAACGCAAAATTCACAAAACACCCCTCCACTTGCTGGTCCGACCAAAGAAACCAACAAGGATTCATGACTAACAGGTTATTCAGTGTTTCCCATTACATTGTTACACAAAATCATTTTTACAATAAACTACAACCGTACATTAGACTTTCAATTTAATATTAATCAAAAAGACACACAACCAATTAAAATGTGCAAATGGGAGAATTTCTAGTAAAAAAGTATTAAAATAGCACTCAAAGCGGCATTCATATATTCCTATAAGTCAGAAATAAAGCAGCCATCAGTAGAAGACGAACTGCATTGCCTCCAAAATAATCTTGACATTATAACAATTAAAATGGCGACACAACCACAGCCTCCTCAAAACCAACACCCACAACCAACAACAGTTTACATGTTAACAAAAAATGGGGCAAGTCCTCGACAGTCCTGCTGTCGCAAGAGCAGTGCTTATTTTTGTATATACAGAACATGCTAGCTCTCAACTGAAATATGTTTAGTCTTAACATTACCATTATACGCCTGTGCGCAGATGAGCGAATTGAGCAAATTGAAAAAGCAATTGATGGTGAACTTCGATCCAAAGCTGAAAATCTAAGCGAATACAAGTTAGTAATGGTATACATGGCCTGGCCATGCTCCAAGTCCCTCACTATCATTTTACGCTGTTATTTGTTGATTGCACCAAACGTAAGCTGTTCAATGTCTATACTCCACATTTTGCATATTGTGGTACAATTCTTCAGCCAAGGGTAAATGAACTGTAAGCCCTGCAGCGCTAGTTCACCCAAAATATCTTTAATATTTGGATTTTCTGATGAACCTGGAAATAGTTTCCAACATAAATACAAAAAGGATAATTAAATCAGCCTGCCAATAGGTGGGGCACCAGTTTCCAGCCTTAACGCCACCCTCGGGGCACTCAGGCCCAAATCCATTACCTTCCTGTGAAACACTTATATGATGTCCACGATCATCGTCCAATTTCATAGTGCGTTCATAATCGAATTTATATCTGGTGTGTCAGGATATGCTGCCCTTAAAACAGCCCATAATTTGGCCCAAGAACATAAAAGTGTACTGCGTCAAGATTATTGTTGCCCATTCGTACTGCTGGGTATCCCGCTTTCCGTAAATGTTGTCTGCTTGATCTAACACTGCAGTTAGCACAATTTTCATATCTCCCACCACTAGTGTAATGCCTGCTGTCTGCTTTTCAAGTATATATATCCACTTGCCTGCAATGGCAGTGCCTTCATCAAATGGTTTCATTCCATGTGTGGCCATGGCACATATTGTGCTCATCTCGGCCTTTATATAACAATAGAAGCTGTGTACCCATCTACTTAGCGAGTAACATTCTACCCCTCTCGTCCCCTTTGTCACCCCATGCGGACTGGTCACGCTCTATGTCGTCGACCCCATAAACTCTCCACTCTTGGTGTCGCCCTGGGTGATATCTCTTCCCCCTGCTCCTCCTCTGTCATCCATTCCTCCTCCTCTGCTACTCTTGATTCTATGTCTGTTCTAATTGACTCATAGTCTAAACTGTCAACACTCTGTAGCCCTCCCTCCTCCCCCCCTTGATGCACTTCATTGTTTCGGCCTTCATCCTTCACTTCGACGTGCATGTCCCCAATAGCTCTACTATCAAATCAAAATAAAATATCTCCTGCTCTCCATTCATCTGTACCTATTGTTGCTCTTCGCCCCTTTCCCTTTTCCAGCATTACTCACGCAAGATTTGCCTATGTCCATTTGAACTCTCTCTGAGCTCTGTTCTATGTCTCCATAACTAAAGGGTCACACATTGCATTCGCTGCTGGGGCCTGTGGGTTGTTTTCGTATGTGGCGGGGGACACCTATGGCGGGTCTGCAGGTGACACATAGTCGCGTTTGGTATAGCATGTGGCTGCTTGAATCGGGTAACATCTCTGTGTGGGCAGCGGGGCTGTGTGTGTGTTAGGGGTATCACAGGATGCAGTAGTTACACACAGTACTGGGATTATAATTTCCCTTGCCTTAGGGTCATCTGGGAGATCCTCAAAATTCTGAACCATCCTCCAAAGCTCAGGAATGCCCTACATATTCTTCGTAAACATAACAGGCATATTTGTAAAGCACACGTTCACCCCCGAAGGGGCATCTTGGCGCTAATAACAGATGTTTATTGTTCCCCAACTTAATGGTACTCATTTTATCAACCGCAGAAGGATGAAGGGCTAGTGGACCTGCCGGGATTTGAACCTGTGACCATGAGGTCAAACACAGGTGTCTGTAGTGGATGCATTAGTCCACTGAGCCACAGACCCGGCTTCACGTTTCTCCTCTTATATTTCATGGCTAAATAGATGTATATACGGTCCATGCCTATTATTCGTGGTTTCTTTGGGCCAAGCAACATACACCCTTCCTCTCATATCAGGGATGTTTTTAAACTATCTTTTCCCAGTACCACAGAAGTGCGTTATACATGTATTTGAGTTGGCTAATTGTACTCATAGTTGCTTCTGGTAATGCACTCATAATAAACTTTTCTTTCCTAAACACCGACCCAGTAGGGTTGATCTATACCACCCTCCTGACAATGCCCACACTCCCTGTTCCCCCTCCCCTTTCTTCTCACCCCACACTTTTACACAACATCGCTCTTCACACACCTCAATGACCGCCACTCCACACTATAACAATTCCATAAACAAAATAAACCACAATCCAATAAAACATAATTATATACAAAATGGTTTAGACCTTTGGGATGAGGGAATTTACCTCCTTATGCCCCCTTATGCCGGACAAAAGGATCCCAGGCCCACCACATAATGGGCTTACACAACAAAATCACACTTATTTACACAATGGTTTAGGCCCTTCCTCTGTCCCCTTGCCTCGCGATGAGGGAATTTCCCCTCCTCACACTGCCTTTTGCCAAGTGGAGGGATCCCAGGTCCTTCCTATACTGGACCGCTACTCTACTTGCAGAGCTGTCTTTCCCCCGTAATGGAGGAGATCCTGTTTTCCTCTCTCTTCTCTTTTTCCCACACTAAGTAACTGTGACATCACCTTTCCTCTCATGGGAGGAGATCCCTCTGGGCTGCAGTAATGGCTGTGTAGTTATGGTTAAGTTGCTCAACTCATTGGAAGCACGTTTTGGGCTTATAACTTCGCTCCCTCTGGACGAATCCTTAACAAACTTTGCAAAAAAAGTATAGGGCAAGCTCTGAATTTGTTTGGCAAGTTTGGTGAGGTTTAGTCAAGGGGCGGGGGGGCAAGGTTATAGGCAGGTCCCAATTTTTTTATCCCCCATCGATGAAATGGAAACAAATGTTGCTCACGCCTACAGTTTCTCTATTGGGGGACTGAAAAGGGATTAGTCTTGTGACTGAGCTAAACAGAGCCACAGCTCCAGATCTGGGCCTTCATTCTGTTCATTGTGTACTAGGCCTTAAAATCCAACATGGAGGCTATCCTGCATGTTGACATGCCGACCCCGCACTTACCACAGTACCTTTCGGACTCCATCTTCCACCTACTTCAGCTCTGTCCTCGCACCTCACGAAAGAGCATAAGATTGCATACTACTTCCAAACACAGGGCCTATAACAGTGCCCTATCTATAACCTCGTCAACCACAACATTAATATATTCGTTGCTCATCCTGGGTTGCTCTAGGATGTCAAGGGTTTTGACCCATGTTGAATCAATAGACTGGGTAGATGTGGGGATGAGCTGTCGCCGCCCATTATTCTATCCCAGAACAAACTAAATCAATAGACTGGGTGGATGTGGGGATGAGCTGTCGCCGCCCACATTCACGCCAGAATCCAGGAGAACTGCGCAGTTGGCACAAGACTACTCCAAAGATACAACCTTCTTGTGGGGGGTTCCACATCACCACTCTACTGTAAGGATGCCATCAAAACAATGTTAAGCAATGGTCCTATTCTATCAAGCAAAAGACCACTCTATTGAAATGCAGTAATTCAAGACAGATCCCAAAAATGGGTGCAGTACCAACTTTGTCCACAAACCGGCGCTAGTGGTCTAAACTCTGACAGGGAAACTGTATTTAGGAGTTGCAATAGGGGAAGGGACTTTAAAGCCTGTTGGTTAATTGAAAATCTTAGCCACCTGCTGTTCCCAGAGGCCAAGAGGCTGAGAACTCTTAACACCCCAGAGACTCACAACAGGAGGCAGGATATCACATGGCCCTTCTGAGTGAGAGGGAGGGGGTTTCCCCTTCAGCCTGGAGGAGAGAGAGAGACAATAGCCCCTTTCAGTTGAATGGGGTATGTTAATTTTGAATGTTGGCTATAAACAAAGAGCTGCCTGTGAGCAGAGACATGTGATCCCTGACCCACCCAGCTTCAAGGGGCGGGCCAGACTTGAGTGTGGATTCCTATTGCAGCAAATATATATTTTATAGAAACATTGATAACTTATTGTAACGAAATGACAGGAATGTACAACTTTGAGATTCTTAGTATGAAAAATGCCCTCACGATTTGAGTCCAAACTCCAATTTGTACCATGTTCTGGGGCAAAACCCCGCTATTTATCAATATTCCAGACACTGTGTTTAAGCTAGAGACATGGAAAGTTACTGGGATATATGTGGAAGGGGGGTGTACCTTTGTATAATTTTTGATGAAAATCCCATATTGCAAAACCAACCAAAAAGCGAAAAATGTTGTCATTTCTGAATCCCAGCTCGCAGGAACATGGGGCTTGAACAGAGACCTGTCTTAATTCATCTGCAATGTGTACATGCAATTTCAACAAACTGTATCTGGGAAATATGTGTTTGGATCAGAAATAGATTTGTGTGTAAAGATGACAGGGGAGTGTTCTTTCTGGAGGCCATAAAAATGACATCACTCTGACACACTATCCCTTCCCAAATCAGGGACCAAAGAATCTATTGACCTATCAAATCAAGAGATGGGCAGGCTTAGTGATGCTACGCACACACCCACTTTCAAAACACATAAAAGGAACATTGAAACCCAGGTAGAGACATTCAATTCCATTTTCTGCGGGACGCTCTGCCGGGAGACTCCAGACTTCACATCCATCAATCTCCAGAGACCAGAACTTTACTTCAGAACTTAAAGCAAGGGCCTAAACCCACAAACTGAGAACTCTTCTCAGCAGGCCTCAGCATCCTTAAAATCAATTGCAAACTATTCCACAGCCGGGCGAGCTGTCTGAATTCTTTGCCAAGAACTTTTGCCAGTACCCAGAAAGCAGTGTTACATCCAGACCGGAAAGCAGAGCAGTATTGTCATGATGCCCGCTCCCGGGGAGCCGCTTCAAGCCCTGTGTCCCCGAAAGCGGACATCCAGTCCCCATGGAAGGACCCAGCAACCCCATATAGGGGCCCTTTGGACAGTGTCCAGGTAACTATGACGCCAGGCTCATTATGGGAGTGCTTGGGTGCACTTACCTGATGCAGACCATGCTGCAGGATCCCGGACTCCTTGAGGCCTGAAAGGAACTACTTTAACTGTGGGACTAATTTACCATCCGGGCGTGGTCGGGGAAGGATACATACCTGATTGGAGGAAGGATACATACCTGGAACTTCCTCCAAGGTTATTTAAACCCCACCCCAACAGCGACACGTGCTTCGCGTTGTTCTGCATCTAGCAGCTGGACGCTCACTGTGTCTGCTCCTGCATCCTGACTTCTGCCACGCCTGCCAGCATCCTGGATCACCTGCAAAGGAAGAGAAGAAGAGAACAGAAGAAGGAAAAGTCCTTACCTGCTAAATCCGCATCCCGGGGACATCTCGCCGATAATCCTGAAAAGGAATTTTTTTTTTTCAAGCTCATCACGTCGATCGCTGCAGCGCCGCATTCCACTCACCTTTACAGGGCGCCTCCATGTTCAGCAGCGATCATCCGGATTCGCAGTCACGCCCCAGCGCCTAGGGAGAAAAAGACCCGAACAAAAGGTGAGAGAGAGAAGGGAATAAGGAAAGCTAAATCTCCATGTTAAGACTTACCTGTTGATTCATTCCCTCTTCATTTCGGGTCCGCGCCGCATCCTGGCATTTCCGGACCCCGGCCCCTAAGGGGAAAAAGAGACATCAGCGTTAATGAGCGAATGAAAAGACATTACCAAAAAACGCTCATTAAAGACTTACCTGATTTCTACAAGGATTTCACCTCTCATCTCGGGTCGGTGCCTGTTCCCCGGCATTCCGTACCCCAGCCCCTATGGGGAAAAAGACACTAGCATTAGTACATTAATGCATGGACACAAGGGGAACCTCTTATCAAAAAACTTACCTGGAACCCAAGCAAGTTTGGTTCTCACCAATCCGAAAATCCAGTGAAGTAACTGGATGCCAACGCGCCCCTGCATCAGAAGCAGGATGGAGAGCTCGTCCTTCCAGACCCTAAGGTGAGACGCTACGAGGAATCACAGAAGGGTTTCGAGGAGGGTGAGAGGGGAAAGTGGGAGGCCGATTGCATTACCCCGCAGACAGTTAATCCCCTATTTTCGCCTACAGAAGGATACTTCTGCGAGCCAGACAAGCCAGATTTGGGGGCCCGGTCCAGTCCGTCTTCCGAACCCTGAGAATCACCTTAGAAGAGGTCACAGCAGTGCGAACCAGGCCAGCGCCTCCGTGGGAGTCAGGTGAGCGTGACAAGTATCCAGAACCAGAGGCTGCTGTATCCAGAGAGGCTAGACCAGCAGAGCAGAGCTGACCCAGACGCTGTGAGCAGAACCGCCCGAAGTCCAGTCCAGTTGACCAGATCCGTGACGAGGCCCATTCATTTCAAAATTAGGAGTGAGTATCCGCCAGAACTGTGCAGAACCCAATCTCTTAGTTAAAATAATCTAATCCAAACTATTTTAACCTAAGTAGAACTGCCTCCTAGAAATCGTGTCATCTGTCATTCTAAAGCTGCAAGCTGTCATCTGTCATTCTAAAGCTGCAAGCTGTCACCTGTCATTCTGAGTTTTACTTTAAATCCGAAAAACTACCTTCACTAAATCATCCGTATCTCTGGAACCTAAGATTCTAGGCTTTCCAACGAACCTAGAACCGACTTGATACTCCTTATACTTTTGCCGTCATCACGATTCACGCACTCGCGAATTTTACCGCGATTTGACATTTGCTTTATTTCAGCCACGTGTGAAAAGTCAGCAGTTCCTTGCTTTCCTTTGCTAAAATTCGTTTAACCTGCTAGTTACTCATAGAGCATTGCTAAAGTGAGCCTGAACTAATATAGAGTAGCCATCACCTACCCTGAACCTCTAGAGGGAATTAAAATCAATTTTAGCATCTTTTCACTTCATTGCCCCACATTTAAAAGTAATTCGCCTGTGTTTAAAACTCATACCTGTTTTCTCTAAGCTTGCTGGGGGAACTGGAACTGTGTATTGCATTATAAAGTGTGATTTGTTGGGATTCTTGAAGACTGTGTGCTCTCCTTTCCATCTCCTTATATTGTATAAAGGGGGGGAGTGAGTTGCCAGAGAAAGGTGATTACATTGTTGTTGGTTGAAATCATATCAAGTTTATTTGCTGTACTGCATTTATTCCACCTTGCATTTCCTTGAAACCATCAAGCATTTTCAGCTACCTTATCCTCTATACTACTCCTAAGTAACCAAATCAGTGTACCCCCATAACATTATCCATTGTTGATCACGGTCATATTCTGAAGTGTGATATCAATTATCAATTTATTTATAAAGTGTGATAGATATATATTGTTGAATTGTCCAAATAAACCTTTTAAATTTGCAAAGCAAACCTACTTCTTGGCTCAGTGGGGCCAGGGGGATTCTAAGAGAGGGGTGTTATACAAGGGTTCATCATCCAGATTATAACTTGCCATAAAAAATCTATGAATAAGGGCTTCCCTTGGGCATCCCCGACAAGGCACTGACTTAGTGAGATTGCTTGGTTGGAGTCACTTACAATGATATGATGTATCTATTATGTGTCAAACCTATCTACAAGTAATATTTGCACCTTCTACCTCGCAAACCTCAACCTGCTGACACTTTGGCATGCACAAATAGCTTTTCTCAGCCTGAACTTTTTTGCTTGGCTGGGACGGTGTAAGTGCATCACACAACATTATATAAACCCATATACAATACAAAACAAGTTTCCCTAGTGCAGATCACCAATGAATGCCATATAGCGTAAGGCAGCCTGTGTGCAGGGATTAGAGATGCTGAGTTCAAAATATATATGCCTGAAAGAGATTTTGCCACACCTTTTTCTACTCTGAGGGACTTTATAAACTGACACTATTTTTCCCTATGCACCCTGGACTAGATTTTGCAGGGATACTTCCATATTGTGCATGCCACATTCTGTCTGGGGGTGTCATTTTATGATATATGTCATTTATAACACGCCTGTACACAAGTATTTCTAGGCTGACAAGACAGGGGAGGGAAGACAGAGGGAGGACAAAACAAATGATCTTACTAGGCCTTGTGTCACTCAGATCCTGCAAGTGCGAGATGCAAAGGAGAGAGGGGAAGTGCCAGGGGGAGGGAAGGGGGAGGTGCAGCCAGGGCAATTCGGCTCTGGGTAAGTGCAAGGAGGTAGCTACAGTTCCTAAGTGCACAGTAGGCCTGGAGGCCATGCAGGGGCTACTGGTCAAGGGGGGCCTGTTACCCAGGCAGCCAGTCAGTCAGCGGAGCATACAGGCTGGTCAGCACGGGAGAGAGAAAGAACAGAAGCGAAGAGGAAGGTCTTTAGCTGCTTCTAGCTGGTCCAGCTCAAGTTTGAGACGGGTAGGGAGGCCATTCCAGAAGGAGGCACTTGCAGAGGAGAGAGAACTACCCCCCACTCTCTGCCTGGATAAGGGTCTGCCATACAGAGAGTTGGAGTTGGCTTAGTGAAGGGCTCGAGAAGGAAGGTGTTTAGGAAGAGAGTTTGATCTAGTGCTTGCCTCAGCCCCAGAAAGCCTTGTGGATGATGCAGAGGGTCTTGAACTTGACCCTTGCAGCCACCAGGAGCCAGTGGAGAGATTTCAGGGTTGTAGAGACACAGTCGCTGGGCTTGAAGCCAAGGACAGGTCTCACAGTCCTGTTCTGGATAAGTTGCATAGGTCGGAGAGTAGAGGAAGGGAGATTGAGAATGAGGCTGTTAGTAGACCAGGCTAGAGAGAACAAGGGTTCTGGAGACAATGCACTTCTGGGGGAAAGTGAGGAAAGGAAGAATATCTCTGAGGAGGTGTAGCAGGTAGTGGGCCTTCTTGGCAAGGACTGATGTGAGGCGAGAAAGAGAGAATGGAGTCGAAGATGACACCAAGGTTTTTACCCTCACAGGAAGGTGAAGGAAGAGGGCCCATTGAGGGCAGCCAGAGTGAGTGAGGAGCAGGGGTCCCAATGAGAAGGATCTCATTCTTACTGACATTAAGGCAGAAATCGTTTGAGGTGGACCACTCCTGAATTCCAGATAGACAGTCAAGCATGAGCGAGAGAGGAGGGGAGGCTGAGGGAAGCCTGAAGGAGAGCCGAGTGTCATCCGCTTAACAGTGAAAGTTAGAGAAGAAGGTAGAGATAAGGTGGGCCAAATGGGCAAAGTAGACATTGAAGAGCCAGGGTGAGAGGTTAGAGCCTTGAGGAACACTACATGTGGAGAGAGAGGTGGGGGAGAGAAAAGACCCAAGTTGGAACTGGGAGGATCAGTCCAGAAGGATGGAGGTCAACCAAGCCAGGACCTGATCCATGATGCCCAGGTTCTCACGGAGACGATTGATCAGGATTATGGCCGGTGGTATCAGAAAATCAAAATCCACAATCCTGCACAGAACACCTAGTGGAACGGGATTATTATTATAGAAACTTTAAACCTGTGCAAAAACTGTTTTACATTTTATCAGCAGTAAGCGAATGAAATGCCCTTGTGCTAAAATGCATTAAAATAATGCATTTTTTTTCAGAAAAAGTTTTTCTTTCTTTCAATGTATTTCTGCACTTGTATTTTATTTATTTTCAATAGATTATAATATGCGCACACGGAACACAACATAAAATGATTAGATCAACATTCAAAAGGCAGCAAACGTAACAATTCCACAGAAACCTAAAGATCACAAAGGCTTTTAACCTTTAACGATTTTACTGCGTAGATGAAAACACATTAGTTCAGCAATCAGAAACCTAAGCTGGAATTGCATTTAAAATCACTGCATTCTGCTCCTAGAGCTTGTCAATAATTGTGTCAAAATGTCTTGCAAACATTTTCTTTACGGATTAGAAATCTTGTCAGTTACAGTCATTTTACTGCAATTTGGGCGAGGTTCATGGGTAATCTGATATAGGTCAAGAGGAGAACGCACTTGATGAAGGCACCTCCCTATATATTTCACCTCAGGTGGAGCTACACATTGTTCTTAGTGATTTGTATAGAGTTACATGAATTCCGCCAGCTTCTCAGCACTCGGCTGGAGATAAAATCCAAGTTGCACGCCATTGCTTTCCTTCTCAAAGCAAGTGAGTTTCCCCTGAGCTTTTCTCCTGGCCAAATGACCAATTGAAATCTAGAAAACGTCTTCAAACATTTGTGTTTTGTAAATACATTGGATAATCATATCCCTCAACCCATTACTTTAGAGTCGATGAGCACTAACAAGCTGTGATAACACAACATATCACAGCTTCATAATGGTGCAGATTGAGTGTCCAGACTACCCGGTCATCTTAACTGCACAAATGCTACTTTTAGTCAGCCATTCTCCCTTTGACTTTTCCCAAAGCGGTCCATTCCTTGCACATGATGCTGTGCATGCAGTTTGTGCACTAGTGGAGAGAGAGCCACGGTAAACACTGCATTGCCGAATGTGTTCTGTAGCAAAGCAAGGGATATGCGGAAGTCTTTTGATGGGAACTGTTGGTAGTATACAGGCTGGGCTTCTCTGTCTGCAACTCATACATTGGACATACACCCTATGATCTGGTCTTTCCTGATCGCCATATCTCATATACCTGCTGCACTGCTAGCCACATACTCAGTGCTCCGGTAGAGTAATGTAAGGCTGGAAGGAGGAGAGTGTCTCCAGGATGGGAGCTGCTGCTCTCCAAGGGGGGCTGCTCTACTGTGCAGAAGTGGAGGTGCTGTTTAAATATGCCTGGGCCAGCACGTTGGACGTGTCTGCTAGCTCTTGCCTGAGCCTTAATGAACTCAGCTACTTGTTATGCCACGTGCACACCATGCTGCAGGAAGACTGCTTTCTTTTCCTCAAGAGAGCCTGGTGCACCTCTGCTTGGGAGAAAGGGCTGATGGGGTATCAAGCCCCGTGGACTTGCCATGTGGCCCCACCACTAGATCCTCATGGAGACGGGCAGGAGGGAGCAAAGGTGATCTATGGGGAAGTTGCGTTTCCTGCGAGGCCATCTACAAAAGGGAGCTGAATGTTTATAATTATAATTGGTTATTTATAAAACTCTAAATACCGAAGAGATTTCTAAGCACAACCCCAGGATTCAAATCTGTTTTGCTCTGCCGAGTATATTTCCACTGAGCTATACTACCCTTGTTTCAGGTGTGGGATGTTTTTACCCATGCATCCAAGCCCTACCATAAAACTGCAGTACTGGCATGGAAAACATCATGATGGCCAGAACTCCCCAGAGAGTGCACAGGGAAAACATGAAGAATAGGCTGCCACCCATTTTTGCCTATGTTGTGAGCACAGGAAGCAACTGCCTAAAACCACCATTGGGCTACACACACAGTAGCCTGAAACCAATGCCGATTGCCAAAAAGCAACTCAGAACTGTGGGGAATTAATTTTCTTAATCCCAAAAATGGTTGCATTACCAGTACTCACCACTATCAAAAAGCCGGCGTTTTAAAACCACCAGACTTTTGTGTAAAACTGAACAAATGAAACAAAACCAGACCAAGGAAAGACTTGCTAAGAGGTGGATACAATGTATAACTATATTCTGAAATGACCTGAAGGAAGTAATTAGTTAATGTATAGGTACAAATTGTCAGTTTGATTTGAATGTAGAAAACTGGGAACAAAAAAGTGACATTTACAATATAGAGTAGCCATCACCTACCCTGAACCTCTAGAGGGAATTAAAAGCAATTTTAGCACCTTTTCACTTCCTTGCAAACCACATTAAAGTAATTCGCCTGAGTTTAAAACTCATCCCTGTTTTCCCTAAGCTTGCTGGGAGAACTGGAACTGTGTATTGCATTATAAAGTGTGATTTGTTGGGATTCTTGAAGACTGTGTGCTCCCCTTCCATCTCTGGTATTGCATAGGGGGGGAGTGAATTGTCAAAAGAAAAAGTGATCATATTACCTTTTGCTAAAATCATAACAAGTTATTTCTGTACTGCATTTTATTCCACCTTGCGTTTCCTTGAACCATATAAAGCATTCTTTCCAACCTTGTTCTTCTGTTCCTATTCATAGTTACCTCTTGCTGATTACTGCTCATATTCACAAGTGTAATATCCATTATCAATTTATTTATAGAAGTGTGATATATATATTGTTTACATTTTCAAATAAACCTTTTAATTTGCAAAACAAACCTACTTCTTGGCTCAGTGGGGTCAGGGGGATTCTAAGAGGGGGGTGTTATACAAGGGTTGTCATCCAGAGTACTGAACTGGATATACAAATACATCAATAAGGGTTTTCCTCAGCATCCCAGACTAGGCATTGACTTAGCTGTAGTGTTGATTGAATATCGCTTACACAGGTTGGAGATCTGTTCCTCGGAGGAGAGGAGTTCCTAGGAGGAGATATGCTCCCGGGAGGAGACGTGTGTTGTAATGTAAGTCAGTCTTGTGTATGTATCACTGGCCAGGAATGCATGCTGATGGAATGTTGATGTATGCATGACAGACAGCTGAGGAGAATGTTGAGTGAGTGTTGTGTGTGAGTGTTCTATGAATGTCAGTTGGGGACCTGAGCTGGGAGTGAGAGGATGGCCGGTGGGTCTGTTCCTATAAGGTCTACCTGTGTGTACCTGATCCTGTAATGTACATACTGCAAATAACTGGAACCTATACAAATGTATATAGGTACAATAATTACAATAAAGCTTCCTTGCCTAACCTACGTGGCTCCACAGCTGGTTTATGTACTTGAGGTCAGAGCCTACAGCACATCTTAACAACGTTCTCCAAGGAAGAGAAGTGTTCCAGTTGCTATGGGTAAACTGACCCGAGTTCTAAAGACTTTTCATTTATCATTTATTTTATTTAAAATAGCGCTGGCGCTACCCAGAGGGTCTCAGAGCACCTGAAAACACTCATAAGTTCATACGGTGGGAGGAGAAACAGAAGTCACAACATTCTTTCAGGATAGGAAGATTAGGATAGACAGATAAAGGAAGGTGAAGAGGTGAGGCTGGATTTTTAAGTCTCGACTTCATTCACTTTAGAAATAGTACAGAAAACATATTCTAACATTGCCTGGGTGGATCCTTGAGGGAAAAAAAGAAACCAGCCACAGTCATGTGGTGACATGCCCTCACCCGTAATGCTGCCAATAATAGTTTAAAGTGTTAATAGATTGTTTACAAATTCAGACCCACACATTAAACATATCTTTCTATTTCAATGGGTATGGCTGCATTTTTAAATGTAGTTTGTTAACACATTTTCAACACCATATTTTGGGCTCTCCAATGGACAGCATTTTGTCTCTTTTGTGGAGAGGACTTGTTGGTATTTTTGCATGAAGTGGTCGTCAAGGCCAAGAGGGTGATGGATAAAGCCAGCAGCAAGATGAAATGCCTCAGTGAGAGGCACTCCTTATGTGTCAAAGCAGCCCCTCCACACAAGGGACACATCTCCAAGGGCTTTGGAAAAGAGCTAAAGCTGTCTCTACCTAGACCTAAAAAGTGCAACTCCAATCCTAGATGTATCAGTTACACAGATGCTGGCCAGACAGTCATGGTCTCAGAAGGCAGGGAAGAGAGTGCCTTTTAAGCAGAACCTACTATATGGGAACTACACATCCTGGCCAGAATCCCTCCAGCCAAAGGTAGACCACAAGGCAGATCTTTGAGACATCCAGTACTGCAATCTCTTCTCCTTCAGTTCCCAGGGCAGTGTCTCCACGTGAGCAGTCTATAAAGCAGCAGGGGGTGTCCCAAGGCTTAAAGATCACACCGTTGGGAGAGACCCATCTCTGCACCTGAGGGACTTGTACCAAATCTTGAATGAGGCCAACATATTGCTGCCTCATTTCAAGACTTGCGTTTTTATACAATGACCTCAGATTGTTTCCCAGTATCTAGACCAGTGAATCGTGGAAACCACAATACCCAGTGGGTCTTGTTAAGCTCCTTGCCACTTCCCAAAACGTGTCTGGAATTCAAAACTGTATTGTCCTCAAACACAGACACAACAAATTCCGACCTACAAACTATGCCCACCTGGTTTATGACACATTCACCACAACACACTCAAAACATTAGTGGAAATTCCAGTTGGCCTTGTTTGAGTGGCGTCTTCTAGATCCATTTGCGGCCTCTGGTCTGTGCAACTGGGTTGTCGCCCATAACAGTTTAACATATGACCAGTGCGAAAGCACACGGGTCCAGTAGAAAACACTTTTAAATGGCGAACTTGAATTAACAACAGGCACTAATCCTTTTTTTTGTCGAGTCGATAATGAAGAGTGCAAATCTGGTTCCAGTTTACACCTGTCACCAAGGTGCAAGTAAGCACCAGGGGATTAAATATCTCGCTTTGCGAACACGCTCAGCTGAACTTGCAACTGACATGGTTTCTCACGCAAACAATTACTTGTGTAAACATGGCCGATACGCATGGGCGATAAAGTTGCTTCACGCTGTGTTTTAAGCTACTTCCAAACCAAACAGCTGCAGCAATCAGCTCGGATTTTCTCCCAGTATTCAAACTCAATGCCATGTCATTGGAAGACATGCTTTTAAATTTGAATACCGAAACCACTAGATTTCCCAGCAAAGTGTAGGACACCTAAACACGTCATGAGTTGCCTTTTGGAGTTATTTCTGAGCTACTCTGAAATTATGATATATTATGTTTTAGTGTATAGGTGCCCTGTTTATGTAGTTTATATTTACCACATGCCATTGCAGCTTTGTGAAAAAAACCGGATGCGTATTCAACAAACAAAGTGTGCGTGACAATGATGTCATGAGGTCAGTCATAGGAAATATTCCTGGAGTCAAAGGGCATGCATGTTGACGCAAACGTGCGCCTTGACAGTTAGTGAGTTTGTTTTATATGAATGCATTACCATTTCGAATCCCTTTTAACTGCATAGAGGGGCCCTCCTCCATGTGCTCTTTTGTACAAAATGTGACCTCCGTGCAAATCAACTCATGTCCTCCACATGGTGGAAAAGTGAGGAGAAAAACTTAAGCAACACTGCCTTTACTTTTCATTTTCCACGACGTTAGTGGACAAGTGTAAATGTTGCCCAATGGATTCCTATGGAATCCGTCTGCTTTTACTAGGCGTCAATATCAGGCAGATTACATAGGAATCCATTGCATTAACATCTGCCTGACAATCCATTTCTGGAGTTAACACAGCCACATTAGTAAGCCAGAGAGGCGATAAGAGACTGACTCGTTATGCCTGCCCTGCTCCCCAACTCCTATTTATGAATGCACAGAAAGGAGGACGCCCTGTAAAAGTGCACGAATTCATGACCCCCAGTGTCTTTTGTGGAACACGTTACTGGGAAGAGATATGGATTATTACCTACATTATTAACCATGAAACATGGAGATCATAGTGTCCCCTTGTTTTCCCAAAGTAAATTACAACGTGGTAATTTACTTCGACAAAATGACTTTGGTGGGGGGAAATATAATATGCATTTTAAGGGTCATGGGTATAGGTGTGCTGGAGGGTATGTGTGTGGCAGTGGTAGGCAACAGGGATTATGTGGGCATGGGAGGACCTTGCATACATTGTTTGAAACAAAATGGAGGTAAATTAAAGTATTTGTGTTGAAGTAAATGATTACATTGTAATTCAGTTTGGCAAAATAACATAGATCCAAGCTTCTAGAGAAATGACTGTCTCCTGCGTCATACATTTAAAAAATGCAACAAACAGGAACAACATTTAAAAACAATAGCCAATTGTGGAAGGTATTTCCAAATTACGTATTTAGGAGTTTTGTAGTGTTGCATGCAGAGGGAACCGCTTCTGAGTGCTACTAAGACCACAACAGATGCACATACCCTGACTCCTCATCATGTCCTGGTTTCAACAAGACACCCCACAAAACCACATCTATCTCTATCTAGCTCCTCATTTTGCTGTACTGCAATTGAGGGGCATTGAAAAGAAGTCTGCTGCTCCTTCGATGCAGGCCAATGCGACAATGGGCCATGTAGCCACACCCAAACACACGTTCACAAAGCCAACCACTATGGCGACTGTGTGCTGAAAAGACACACCCGCACACTGGAAATAAGTGGCGCAGAGGGCAGGCAGAGTGAGAGGAGTGAGTGACAGTGGCCAGGGATAACAGCAATGCAGTGCATGGAAGAGAGTGGGAGTGGGTGATGGGGAAAAGTGAGTGCAGGCGAATAGGGTTTTTTGAAGGGAGAAAGAGAGAGACATAGACTGGGTAGCAGGTTCAGGAGATTTAAATTGAGGTTGCCTCATCATCTTTGTAAAAGTTCACTCACAACACACAAGCACGCGCACACACACAAACACGCGCGCGAACACACAAACACACACACACACATTAGTTGAAGGGATATTATGATTGCAATATAAAACTTAACACACAAGTAAACTCGCTGATCTTTGTTAGCAATGCATCAAGAATTCAACATTCACAATGCATGTCTTGTGACATATCACCATATCTTACATGTTATTTCACTTTCTCAATGCTGGGGCTAAAGTCTTACCCCGCAACTTTACCCCTCGCAGAATACCAGGGCCCACAGTCTCTACAGGGCATGACCTGAAGCCTTGCCTGTGATTACTTTGAGTAATGGAAGTTTCACTTTTTATCAGGTTGTCAGTGTGAAGGATGCATTTTATCGACGACCCTTGCACATCTCCACATAGAGGTCTTCAGTTAAAGATAAGACAGAAGGGGCTGAACGGGGGAGACATGCAGCACATCCACTGCTAAATATCTCCATGTCCAATTGCCCCACAGAACATTCACCCAGGTTCCCACACAGCATCCATCCACGCACGTGTGCACCAGCATCACTCCACCATTCCCACATACAAGAAGAGTGGAGAACAGGACAATTATCCTCTTTCTTATCTTGAACGACACATTGAGGGATGAAAGGACAGACACTGGTGGCTCAGCTGGAAGGAAAAGGATGGGAGAATATTTGCCCCCTCACATCCGATTGCACATATTCACTCACACTCGGCATGCATCCCACATGCAGATCAACCACTCACATCCACTCTAGGACAACATTATTCCCTCTCATAGAATACAGTGAGTAATGGTTGGGAGGGGAGAGAGTGGTGATCCTCCCTGGAAATACCCACCAACCAAGAGCGAAGCGCAAGGAATGAACATCTCCCATGCCACCATTGTTACCCTGAAAAAGCCCCAAATGTCAATGGGATGATGGTGAAGAACAACCCAACAAAGCATTTTAAGGAAACCTGTGTCTCACGGAAGGTGACATACCAACAAAACCAGAAGGTGACCTAGTGAGCCACATTGTACAATGAAGGGGGTGTGTAAACACGGACAGAGGAAAGCTCTAACACTGAACACATGAAGTGCAGACCAAGCACCAAAGGGCTGCTAGTCTGGAAACTGAAAAAAAAAACACTGTGTGATACCAGAAAGGTGGAACCAAGGACCTGTCACAAAGGATAATTAAATTGTATCACGATACGGATTCTAGGGGTCGTAGACCCAAATATAAGGCGAATGCAACTGGTGTATAGACATTGATAGCAGGAAATATACTAATACTGTAATCTGGAGGAGCAGATTTCAGAACCAACGTGATGGTACTTGCAAGACAGTCAGCACATAGACCACGCAGATGCGTTGCAAGTGAAGGATACGCCCCAGTACTATGAGGATACTAGGAGCAGTATACCCTACCACAAGAGGCACACTTAGTGTATATGAGCATGGACAATACAAAGGTGTCAAAACTGCAAACATGAGGAGTAGATCCAGCACCAAAGGGGTCTGTAGGTCATCGTGAGCTTGGTCACCAGGCCTGTAGCAGCCTGTTAGCCTGGTGAGCATGAACAACCTGTAAAATGAGTGCCTGCAGTGGCATGGGGTGGGACATGTAGTGAGTGAGCACAATGGGTGAGTTGTTGTGGTGGGTGTGGGAGGCCAGCAGCCCTCGTCCAGCAATTCAGTTTCACGTGCTTTGTGACATAATGAGAGGGGCTGAAGTGAGGTCAGCTGTGCTGATTCTCTTGGAGGCTTAATGCTTGCTCGTGCCTCCAGTGCGTTTGCTGCCCTACCTCTGCAGTATGGTGTTCTGCCGAAAGCTTCCATCATAAACAATGGGGCTGCATATTGGTTTGGTGCTGTGTCCTGCACTTATCATTTTAGCTATTATTTTAGGTAGTTGCAGGATCTATAGCAGGTAGGGTGGCTGTCTGCTTCATTATTTCTGTTGTGCAGGGTTCAGAGAGATCGCAGCTATGACATTTTGCATTTTTTATAATGTAGTGAGTGCAGAGTGAGCTTGCAGACTTTGGCAGACTCCATATTCCACAGAGTCTTTCTACAGTGGACATATCCTGTGTGGCTTGAAAAAGCCATCCTATCCGCGGAGCGGCCGCGGAGCGAGCGCAGAGTGAGCTTGCAGACTTTGGCAGACCTTGGCTGGACCTCGCGGGACCGCAGGGGCGGTGTTTCTCACTCCAACCCGCACGCTCCTGCTGATGTCCTCGATCAACTCAATTCCATCGGACCACCGGTCCCGCTACACAATGGAGGTTCGCTCGTCCGATATCAACATCCTCGAACCAAGACCCGATTCAGGACTCGAGGTAATACTGCCAAACAACACTAGAATTATTGGCTCGGAACCAGCTCGCCCCTCACAACCTGCCGCCATTGAAAGCTCACCTCCCGCCCCTGCCCCTTCCCGAGCCCTTGTTTCACCCGTCTACCCTCCCAATCCCATACCTGCCTTCCTGCCCTTCACTCCCGCCTTACCTTCCCTCCCCATCCCAGTACCCGCCTTCCACACGCCACCCCTACCCTCTGTTCCTTCCCGAGCTGTCTTGGCGGATCGTGGCTCTGTGGGATCCGAGGAGGAGGGGGAGGGGCCTTCACGTCGGGCTCTTCGTGTGAGGAGAGAGACTGCCGCGCCCGCTGTGCGAGGAATGCCCACGAGGAAGCGAGGTGAAAGGTTGGCGCTCCCCAGGCGGGCAGTGCGGCGTATGGACTCACCGGGCCCGATCGTTCAGATCTTGCAGCCCGTGGATCCGGTGGACGAGCCGGCTACGAAGTTGGCTGTCTCAGCCGAGTGCGGAGAGGCGGTAGGCATTGGCTCCCCTAACCCCGCCTCCGTTGGCTCGGTTAGCGAGTCACTGGGCTGTATTGTGGACGAGGATTTCCAGCGGCCCATCTCAACCTCGGCGGAGCTGGGGAGGCGGACCAGCCCCTCTCCTCCGGGGAACGCGGCTCCCAGCATATCTTGTGGGCAGATTGACCCGTTCCCATGGCATAATGGAGATCTAAACCCCGCTGCAACGGATACTGCAATTCCCTTAGAGGGAAACGAAACGGCAGTGGAACATTTCCCACCAATACAGGTGGAAACCTATTCCACCAGTTCAAAAGGATCATCATTCCATGTCGAGGTCCACCAAATACCTAATTGGAATGACCTGTCGAGCCCTAAAGAGACCTCTCACCATCCAGAGTCAGTTATAGACACTATTGAGTGCACGCTGAACCCAATACCTTTTCCCAATTCAGAACTCTACTTACTTGGTGCAGACATCCTTGATAAGGATGAGGCTCCATCATCAGAGCCTGGAAGATTAGGAAGTCGTCCCCCTAACACACCTCTGAAGAAAGTACATCAAGTAGCCCAGGCGACGTCTGCTCAACAAGCCCCCCGCTTACAACCCAAAAATATAGATAAAATTCGGCCAGCTGAGGATGATCAGAATCCAACTACCAAAATCTACATTAAACGACAACGTAACACAAGTAGTAAGTGCAGAAAAAGACAGATCACGAAATCAACGGTCCCGCAAAACAAAAAAATGGGACCCATGAGACATCCCGCACTACCCCTTACCGAGGCGACCCTGAACGACTTTTTTAAAAGGAAAACGGATAACCGGTGGAATCCCCAGGATGAAATCTCCGACAACGAAATTCTGGATAGTTTAAACTATCAAGAGCAATTTGCCTCTCACTCAAACTCAGCGCCAGGGGGCCATCCTAAAAAACTTCAAGAGGTACAGATCAGAACACCACCTCCACTGGCAAAAGACCCTTCTGTGGTCAGATGGCACTGCACTCCCAAATTCACACCAACAACGGAAATAATCAAACAAAGTACTGAACCAACTCTTGACACTGCCATAATCTCACTAAACAAAGAAGGTGAGAGGCTAAACACCACATCCCCGAAAGAATGCTCAATTGCAGCTCACATAGAGTCTTCCATAAACCCGGTTTGCCAGGGCCCTGACCAAAGGAGTATGTTCGACGCTTTGAGCCCTCCTGTCTCAGTACAAGCAACTATTAAGTCCCCCCATCTCAGAGGAAAGAGTCCTGCCTCAACAAAAACTAGAGGATCTACCTGTTGGTTTAACGTTCCTTGTACTCCGACACAACTGAGAAGATCGAACAACGGAAGCTACCCGACACCTCAATCTACGCCTCAACACAAAAAGGCAGACCTGCTGTCTATTATGTCTACGGTGACGATTGCGCTTGCCCCTTTTAGCAAGCTGTATGAGAGCATTAACAACACCTTACAAGACCAGACGTCCTTAATAGCATCAATGCAGTCAAAGCTGAATTATCTTGAAGGCTTTATCGTCGGCAACAACGGCAATCTCGCTTCAAGAATTGATCAATCACTTAAAACGGCTCTTCCCGAAACCTCATTGCCCATGTATGGCACATTGGGGGATCAAGTAAATAGAGTGTCAACATCTACTCAAACAAATCACGATCCACCTCTATCTAAAACTCAGGACCACCATGAGGCTGAAGTCTCCAAAATATGCGATTATAATGTCTCTGAAACAGAAAATTTGTTGGATCCCCTCGACGCAATAATCGCGATAATAGACGAAAATAATAAGTCCATCCACAAGGATAATCGAACCAAATCCTTTACTGGACCTAAGCCTTCAATGTCAAACCCCTTCTCCTACACAAAACCAGTGGGTCATCGAACGGCCACCACCAAAGGTCCAGAACAAATACCTAAGGTTTTTTCCTACGGGATCTTCAACCAGCAACAGACCGCATCTCATTTTGGTGTAAAGAAAAACCCAAAAAAGATTGTGACGTTACAATGCACTCAGTCAGCAAAGAATAAAACCAAGCGGGTGGAACGAACCCAAGATCTAACAACCAAGTCTCAAGCTGAAAACCCTACCCTGACGAACCACCAACCGATTACAATAAACTTAATAGGATCAGAGGAGCTATCGAACTCAGTAATGACTGATGAAGATCAATCTGACTGGAGCTCGATAACGATTGATGAAATCGGTTTTGAACCGAGCAAGAAAAAATCTTCAAAACGGAAAGCTGCTGAAGCGTGTACTCTACCAGACAAACGAGAACCACCAACTAAAGTTCTCCTGCACAATCGACCATCATCAGAACTGCATGTAGAAAAAAAATATTCAAAAAAACAAAATGACTGTTTAGACAATCGAAAGAATCAAACAATCAACAAAAAACCCGATAATCACGCAGTAAGAACACCAAATCCCTCTAATCAAGGAATTAGATCTCGGTCTGTGAGTCTACGCCCCCGCAATTCTGCGAGAACATACGAGAACAAAACTCGCACACACGAAATGCAACACGAATCTAGCAATAGATCTCTACTACCCTCTCAGAACCATCGTGCAGCAACAACTATCAAAAATTCAACAAAGCAGAAGAGAGAAAGGGACCCAAAGGCCCCAACGAAACAAATCATAAGTGACTCCATCATTAGGTTGAAAAAGATCAACCCAAATGGGGGAGAAATCACAATGAATAGAACCAATATTCTGAAAATATTGGCCCAAATCCCAAACCTAAGACAGATCAGAAACTATGACTTGTGGATAGTGGAACCAAGTACATCAGGAAGAAAGGATTATTCATACATTCATTTAAACTCGGAAATCATCAAGAACCAACTGATGAAGGAAATAGAATCGCCGTTGATCCTCGGTTACGAACTTATAGAAATTAAGCGGCCAAATCAAACTGAACCATCATCCAGATCATCGACGGGCCTGAGAGAACCGATAATCTCACCAACAAAACCCGGTCCATCTCGCACCCATTTTGTCAGCAGGATGGATCACCTACGAGCATTTGACAATAAGCGAATAAGCGAGAATCTAAGAAGACGCACAGCTCTTGACGCGGACCCTGATTCTCCAATCAATTGTCACAGGGGACAGCTAGCGTACGAGCAACCCCAAGTAAGGTCGCAGAGAAGATTACATCAGCCTCAGAAACTAGCATCATCGAATAAACTGGAAAACACCGAGGAGAGAACTAAAAGGCCTTGGACCAGGTTTAAGGAAGAAGACCAACGTAATAAGAAAAATTAGCAACTATCATTAGAAGACGGAACTAACCCACCAGATGCAGGAAAAAAGGAAAATCGATCTAGAACAGATTTAAAGAACCCTCTAAAACTGGGTACTTGGAACACACGTGGATTTGAGCACCTAACTAAAATAACTGATGTCAATTTAGGCACCTTCGATATCCTCTGCCTGCAGGAGACATGGCTGACTACTAAACCTCAATTGGATGGGTATGAAATAATTTTTTCAGCAGCATCAAAGGGAATCTTGGGTCGACCGTCTGCAGGGCTAATCACGGCTCTCAGATCAGGTTCGGGACTTAAAGCAATTGAAGTTCTGGCCACACCCAAATGGATCCAGGCGATGATCTTAAACCAATCATTCAACCAGGAACTTTCCCCGACTTCGAACGAGGGGAAAACCCTCTTACTCAATATATACTGGAACCCAGAGGCAACATCTATCGAAGAATTTGAATTCACCCTCTCAAATTTGTTCGATGAAGCCGACGAAAAAACTCAGCACTATAACATCATAGTCAATGGGGATTTCAATGCAGTATGCGAAGGGATAGGGGAAGATGGCATACATCAAAACACTTCGGCAAGAAGAAGAGGGAAACTGCTTGGGCATCTCATGAAAGCAAGGGATTTACATAATCTTCACCTGATGCGTACCAACGCAAACCTGGAGATCCCCACGTGGGAAAGAGGGAACCAACATGCTTCGATCGACCACGTATTCATCTCCAAGGATCTACTTCAGGTGATCCATTCCTTTGCGGTTAAGCGGACGATGTTCAGTGACCATAACCTTCTCATTACGGAGGGGAAGAACTGCAGACCCCTTTCTCTCGCATACCCAATCCCCCTGGAAAAGTCGACTATGGGGAATCGGGTAAAGATATCGGAAAAAGGACTCCGAGATATCGATTGCCAATACTCCAATCCCCAAGTCATTGGTGAGACTCTGGGAACAACTGTCAGAGACGCCCTGGATTATACCCCTTTGTTGACCAAATTCTTGATACCAACGTCAAAATCCCGCAACTCGGCAACTGCCCCCAACCACCTATATAACACCGATTTGGTGGAAAAAAGAAGGCTCCACCGACGCTTAAAGAAAGTCTACTGCAACAAACCCACCGCAGAAAATCTTAACTTGTGGAGGCTGGCAGTCCGTGAATATAAGAGTTGGCTTAGACACTACCGCCACAAACTCTATCAGTGTGACGCAGAACATATGCTGTCAGCCATCTGTGGAAACAAACCCAAAGAATTTTGGAACCTGATCAAGGGATCTCTAAACAAAACATCTGGAGACATCCAGAATAACGTAGGACCGATAGCTGACAACAACTTTCCGTTGGGTTTTGGCACCAGAATAACAGTCCATGACACCGTATTTTGGAATATTCCTGTTGACGAAGCAACGATCCGCCTAAAAATAAATAAATTGAACAACTCGAGGGCTCCCGGGCCGGACTGCCTTTGTAACGCCGAGCTTAAGTCCCATCCAGAACTATGGGCAAGGATAATTAGTAGGATCTTCAAAAACTGCAACCACCTCCAGGATATCCCTCCGTCTTGGAAAAGAGGAATTATTGTACCTATTTTCAAGAGGGGTCCCACAGACGACCCGGGTAATTATAGACCGATTGCCCTTTTGGACATCGTGGGCAAGGTGTTTGCATCTCTGGCCCTGGATGCCTTCCAAAAATGGATCATGGACTCGAACCAAGCGGACCCATTTCAAAATGGCTTCGTCAAAAACTCTGGAACATCGACCAACATTTTTTTACTAAGCGCTCTGAAAGCCAGAGTATTGCAGGGAGGCCCTCCCATTTACATGGCTTTTATCGACCTGGTCCAAGCTTTCGACCAGGTAAATAGACAACGATTATGGGCCAAATTGGAAAGCTTAGATTGTCCAAGGGACATCTTGTAACCCATAAAAGACTTACATCACGGAACGTCAATACGGGTGCGACTAAGCGCCGAAGGAAGATTGTCAAGGGAAATATTCACATCAAAGGGTGTAAAGCAGGGATGCCCGATAGCACCAGCCCTGTATAATGCCTATATAGCAGACTACAAGAAATCATCGGAACTGATCAGAAGTTTCCCCCCATCCCTAGGAGGCTCAAAAATTGAGAAACTACTCTATGCAGATGATATTATCCTCATGGATTTAACCCCCATAAGCCTGTAATGCCAAATAGACAATCTAACACGCTATATGGCAGAAAACAACTTAAGACTGAATAAAGAAAAAACAAAAATTTTAATACTGGGAACAGCAGCAACAAGAAGGAAAAAATTCACTTGGTATGGAGAAGGGAAGACGCTGGAAACTGTTGAGGCCTTTAAATACCTGGGCATTATGATCAGCAACGATAAGGAAGAACAAGTCATGCAGGAGGCCCTTTGGATAAAATTGAAGAAGCTAACGGCGCAGGCCAAAGCAGTGGACAGGAAGCACGGAAGATTCTCCATCATTCCCGTTATAAGATTTTATAAAGCCAAAGTCGTTCCTGGCCCGATTTATGGCATGGATGCAATGCCACTGATCCCTGACTCAATCTGGCCTAAATTAGAAGGTTTTTTCTGGCGGGGTGTTCTAAACCTGGCCACTTCGACACCAATAACATTGATAAGAAGAGAATTGTGCATACCCTCTCTTCGGGCCTTAAAAATGAGATCGACCATCATGCTATATCGCAAAGTCTTCGATTTCTCAAAAAATAAAGTTCTGGACCTTATTAGGAGAGAAACTAACTATGGGAACAACTCAATGCTGACCAAATGGGCCCAATATAACCTCTACATTCTCCAAGAACTAAACCTTAATCTGGAAACATTAATACAAAACCCCAACCAGGTATCAAGGAAACTTCTCGAAGCAGACTGGATAAATACCCTGGAAGTTGCAAACAACTACTCGATGACAGCCAATCTACCCAGCACGCTGATGAAACTCGACGGGGTACGTGGATACCTATGCAAGTTCCCAGATAAACGGCTAAGCATAACTTTCTTAAGGTTCAGATTGAACCAATTGAAAACAAACGAAGTCCTAGCGATTCGAAACCAATCCAGCTCAAACAACTGCCGGTTTTGTGAAACATCGGACATTGTGGAAACTACTAAACATCTGACCCTCGAATGCCCTGGCCTAACAGGGAACAGACACCGATTTTTGGCCGATCCTTTGAAAAACTACCGCACCCTTGACTTAGAAAACCTATGGGCCTTATTGGCTAGCGGTAACAACAGAAGATGCACCATCGGTCTCTCTCTGTTTCTGGAAAAACTGAATTTGTGAAATGGTCTTTCTGCTAAAAGATCTCATTCAGAATTAAGAATGAATAACCCAATAACTCATCATTGGGTGGATTTTTTGTAAAAATTGTAACGCAATTAAATCAAAAATAAAGAAAAAAAAAAAAGAAAAATAATGTAGATTTCCGGCTCAGTGTTTTGCTTTATAGTCTGCTTGCTTGGGGCAAGGGGAATCTTAATTGTTGCAGAAGAGCAATGGGTGTTTATTAGGCAGCTGTGGGATGTTTTTACCCATGCATCCAAGCCCTACAATAAAACTGTGCAGTACTGGCATGGAAAACATCATGATGGCCAGAACTCCCCAGAGAGTGCACAGGGAACACATGAAGAATAGGCTGCCACCCATTTTTGCTATGTTGTGAGCACAAGAGGGCACTGCCTAAAACCACCAGTGGGCTACACACACAGTAGCCTGAAACCATTGGGAATGGCAATGCTGATTGCCAAAAAAGCAACTCAGAAATGTGGGGAATTCATTTTCTTAATCCCAAAAATGGTTGCATTACCAGTACTCACAACTATCAGAAAGCCAGCATTTTAAAACCACCAGACTTTTGTGTAAAACTAAACAAATGAAACAAAACCAGACCAAGGAAAGACTTGCTAAGAGGTGGGTACAATGTAAAACTATATTCTGAAATGACTTGAAGGAAGTAATTATTTAATGTATAGGTAAAAATTGTCAGTTTGATTTGAATGTAGAAAACTGGGAACAAAAAGTGACATTTAGCTGAAACCTGGCTTAATGAAACTGGATTCTGCCTGACAACTACCCCCGACAGGAGTTGAAACTGGATCAACAGCCACTCTTCCCAGGCCTAGCTGCATCCTGCTGCCCCTTGCCAAAAGGAGTTGTCACCTCTCTGATTAGATTAGGGGTGGAGCAGCTGGGGACTACAGGGAGTTTAACAAAGGCCTGTCCTGGACTCAGGCAAATGTTATATTGGGGGGCCTGAAAGTGGCTTCCTCTTAAGGGAAACTGGAAGGGGCAGTGCCTCTGCTAGCAGCTGAGCCTGGGGGAAGTGGATAAACCAGTTATTCCACCTTGTGATGTGGGAAGCCACACCACTTTTTGACCAGGGCATAATTTAAAAAAGATAGATAACTCATAGTGCGGACTTGTCAGAATTATATAAGTAATATCATTTTTTTTGTGATTTTTCTGTGAACATTTTGAGAGGCGTTAGGACCCTGTGGTGTATTCTGGGGGGTTGCTAGCAGAAAATAGGGTCTCACTCCAAATGTCTGCATGTTAAAAATCTGACACTTCATCAAATAATGTCCATACTCCTTGCGCACATGTGTGTAGTTTTGGGTAAATGTCCGATATTGCAAAACCAGTTAAAAAGCGCAAAATGTTGTCATTTTTGAATGCAAGCCCCCAGGAAGATCAGAGGCGGACAAGCATCAGAGGCGGACAAGCATGGACCATAAGGAATATATAATGTGTACATGTAATTTCAACAAATTGTATATCTGGGAAGGATGTATTTGAATCAAATATAGATTCGTGGGCAAATTGAACAGGGGAGGATCCTCTGACCCATAAACAGACTTCATCATGCTGACAATCCATTTCCTTCCCCCAATCATGGGAGAGGGGAGAATTGGGCCAATGCCAAGTAGAGAGAGGCAGGCTTAGCTAGGCCCAGGCACACACCCATTTTCAAAACACATAAAAAGAGACTGCTGGGACAGGTAGAGAGATTCAATTCGATTTGCTGCGGAGCAGCTGATCGACGACTTCACATCCAGAGATCCAGACTTCAAATCCATCAATCTCCAAAGACCAGAACTTTACTTCAGAACTTAAAGCAAGGGCCTAAACCCACAAACTGAGAACTCTTCTCAGCAGGCCTCAGCAACCTTAAAATCATTTGCGAACTATTCCACAGCCGGGCGAGCTGTTTGAATTCTTTTGCCAAGAACAATTGCCAGAGACCAGACCAGAGATCCAGAGTGACCCAGACCGCTGTGAGCAGAACCAGAGAGCTGACCCAGATCACTGTGAAGTGCCGAGACCAGAACCGGAGTCCAGTCCAAAACCTGACCAGATCCGTGGCAAGGCCTATTTCAAATTTATATTGCGAGTACCTAGCAGAACTGTGCAGAACCAATCTCTTAGTTAAAATAATCTAATCCAAACTATTTTAACCTAAGTAGAACAGCCTCCTAGAAATCGTGTCATCTGTCATTTGTAAAGCGGCACAACTGTCACCTGTCAATTCTGAAGCTGCAAGCTGTCACCTGTCATTTTGAGTTTAAATCCGAAAAACTACCTTTATTTAATCGTCCGTATCTCTGGAACCGTTTGGGCTAGTAACAAAATTTAACTTTCCTCTAAAAGCTTAGAATCTCAGAACCTAGAACCGACTTGCTACTCCTTATACTTTTGCCATAATCACGATTCACGCACTTGCGAATTTTGCCGCGATTTGCGCTTTGGCCTGATTTCTTTACCTGTAAAAAGATAGCAGCTTTTTGCTTTCCTCTGCTAAACATTTGTTTGCCTCTTAATAACTATGCCTGAATCATTGCTAAAGTGAGCCTGAGCTCATCCCAAGTATCTCTCACTCACCCTGAACCTCCTAAAGGGAATTAAAAGCATTTTCAGCATATTTCTGACTTCATTGCCACCACATTCAAAGCACTTGGGCCTATGTTTTAAAACTCATACCGGTTTTCTCTAAGCTTGCTGGGGTGGGAATTGAATTTCGTATTGTATTTGATTGCATTCCTGAGAACTGTGTGTGTTACTTCCATCTCCTTCCATTTCTTACATTGCATAGGGGAGGGGGGTGAATTGCCAGAGAAAAAGTGATTATCTTATCTTTTGCTAAAATCATATCAAGTATTTCTGTACTGCATTTTATTCCTCATTGCTTTTCCCTTGAAATCATAAAAGTATTTTTGCTACTTTATCCATCCTATACTAACGCCTCATTGATTATAAAGAAGTGTGCTAGTGTCAGATTACCCATTGTTGATTAACATTATATTTATAAGGGCGATATCGATTATTAATTTATTATAAAAGCGTGGTATCTATATTTTGTTTTATTTCTCAAATAAACCTTTTAAACTTGCAAAACAGAACTACTTCTTGGCTCAGTGGGGTCAGGGGGATTCTAAGAGAGGGGTATTATATAGCGGTAGTCATCCAGAAATCATGAACTGGACATAAGGATATATCAATAAGGGTTTCCATTCAGTATCCCAGACTAGGCATTGACTGAGCTGTAGTGTTGAATTGAATACTCTTACAAATTGAGGGCTCGTAGCCGGGGATTCCGGATTAGATCTATCACTTGTGCAGATTAATACAGTGTGCTAACTGACAAGATACATACATCCGGTCGGATCACCACGCTGTGTTACGTTGTAAAGCACTCCTCAAAGGAACGCTCTAAGGAAACTGTTTTGCAACTTCTGTAAGTCAGGAATGAACTCAAATTCCAGAATGACGACTCTGGTAGACATCAAAATAGCCAGAGAGCACTTCTTACATAAGCTATTTGTGAGAGGTGAGTGGACTCATCAGGACCAAACGGTCTGGTTGCAGGCAATCGCGCAACAGGTCACTGAAACAGGGTCAGATATATGGGGAGATCAGGGTCCCCTACATGTGGCCCTGAGTGAACTATATATGGCCCCTAAAGCCAAAGATGAACATAATAAGATTGCCAGGATAGCGGCATATTTGTATCTATATATGGGAGACATACAGGACAAATGTGCTGAAGGCCAAGATCTGGAAAATAGGCAACAGATGGCATTAGAGAAGGCCCAATCTGAACTGGACTCTTCTGAGCAGAGGCTGCTCAGGAGCCAGGAGTCAGAAAAGGACAGCAGACAGTACATCACTAAAATAAAGGAGGATATGGATGTGCTGCAACAGGAAAAGGTGGACCAGGATACCAGATTTCTGGCCTTGCAGAAGGAGTACCAAGAAGGTTTGGACTCCCTACTGCAGAACCAGAAAAAGCTGGAGCAACAATTAGATTTCAATAGGGCATGTGCCGAGCAGGTAGTCACCCTGCAAAGCCACCTAGATAGGGAGAAGGCAGAGAGCAATAAACTGATTTTGAAAGACCTGGATACCCAGGCAGAGTTTGACCAGGTTCGCCAGAAAGCTGGTGCCTTCCAAAGGCAAAGGGACGACCTGGCGGCACAGAAGCAGGCTCTTAGTCAGGAAAGGGATACCTTAGGCCAGGAAGTCTGCCACTTAAAAAGGAAAATGGAAGAAAATCACCTGGCCCTCCAGGGACTGGGTGACCTCCAAAAAGAACACCAGAACTTGTTAGAGCACACCAGGAGGGTGGAGGATGCTCTGGCAAGAAAGGAGCAGGCCAATAGGGACACAGCTCAGGAGGTAACCCTCCTGCAGCAGAGACTGGCCCAGTACTCCAGGACCAATCAGGAGGCACAGAGAGAAAATGAGTCTCTCTGTCAGCACAATGATAGGCTCCAGCAACAGGTAGCGATGCAGGAGAGACTGATAGAGTCTAGTAAGGCCTTAACTGAGGAAATGAAAGCGCAGGCTCTTGCATTGCAACAGGGAGGAGGGGATGATAGAGACGAGGTGCGCTGGGAAAGGGAAACACTTGAGCATAACCTCAGGAGCCCTGGTACCAGAGGCCTTCATCTCTCCCAGTCCCTGGACTCTGCCACCCCCATGTCCCCTAGCGCACATGAGCCCAGGGCCATGGAGACGGCAGATACTATCCAGCTAGAAGTATGGGGCTCATAGGCCAGTACCTCCCAGGAATGGATGGGCGGGCATCCAGGTATGCACTATAAGCACAGTGCAATTTAGTGGGGAACCCCAGGAGAGAAGGCCCATTAAGGGCGTCCTGAAAACCTCTGCCCAGTTAGGTCAGTAGGGGGGGGTACCCATCAAATCCTGGCACCAAGGAGGGATCTGAAGACTCCTCTGAGCATTACAGGACACAGGAGACCAGGTCCCCACATTCTGCCAGCCATTCCCAGGCTCGCAGAATCCAGGAAAACCTGGAAGATCAGACGGGCACTTCTGGGAGCAGCGCTTCTGAGTCGGAGGATGAATGGACCAGGGTTACCCGAACCAAAAAGGCCAATAAGGCAAAAAGGGCCTTGCTTAAGGACCCATTGAAACAAATAAAGGCAATAAGGAGTGTCATCACGCCTTATCATAAGAACGCCAAGTATTCTGTTTGGGAACACTTGGAGCTCTATGAGCAAATGATGGAGACTTTCCATTTGAAGGACATCCAAAGCTGTATTCAATATGTAAAGTGGACCTTCTCACCAGAATACTCCAGTTTCTTTGTGGGGCTGGAGGATCAAAACCATTCAAGGTGGTCCGCATACAGGGCGGCCATCTTGAAACATTTTTCTGTGCACAGAAATCCTCAAGAGGCTCGCAAGGCAGCCTACAATTTGCAATGTGGGGAGGATCAGGCCCCACAAGAGTTTGTGCAAGAATTAAAGCGTGCTTTTGCGCAGACCACCAGAAGGGTACGCACGGATAGCAGAGAATTTATCAATACGTTTTTCCATGCCTTACCCAAATACATAATGACCCAGCTCGTGAGAGATTTTCATGAGAAAAGATCTTTAGACTGGGTCATTGAACAGGCTACTCGGATCTATGGAGGTACAGAAGCCTATCGAAAATAAAAATAACGCGCCGAAAAACCCCAAAACCAACAGCACCCCTGCTGCTGCCAAGGTGGCAGAGGTAAAGGTTGCCCCCGTTTTAGATTTGGAGATGGGGGGGCCTAAAAACCTTCCTGCACCAAATAATTCACAGCCCAGAAGGCCCTTGGGCTAGTCACAGACAGGGAGTCGAGGAGGTAGTCCCACAAATGGGGTCCCCCGCTCCCCTAACTATGTAAGTCCACGCTATAAGGGAAACCGACCAATCCTGGGTTATGTGTGGACTCCTCCAGCCCAAGGTGGGGGGATCCAGCCAAGCACCTAACCCAGGGAACTTCCCTCCCAACTTCCCACAGGAGGGCAGACATTCTCCAAATCCTGGCCAGAACTTTTTCCCCAGGTATCCACCCAATTTCCCGCCCCAAAATCATCCATCCTTCTTTCCCCAATTCCCTGAGCCCAGACAACCTAATCCGGGAGAGGGGAGGCCAAGGGTGGAGGGGTACCAAAATCTTCCCAACCAGGGGTACTACCAGAGAAGGGATAGCTACCCTTCCCGGGATCAGCCCAGGGGAGAAAATAGAGCCCCGTATCAGCCTGAGCGGGTTTCCCAGTTAGAGCGCCAGGTCCAAAATATGGCACGGGATCTGGATCACATACTGAGGGCTCAACAGAACCCTCAGATGAGCATGCCACCGCAGAATGCCCCAAACTCTGGACCTGGTGCTCCAGAACAATGACAGGGGCAGCACCCCGATAACCCACCGGTTCCCAGGGAGGAGGCACAAGGGGAAGGGGGGTGTAAAGCCTTGGAGGAAGCTTCCTTCCCAACTTGTAAACAGCCCCTGGAAAACCAGGAACCGGAAACAAAATCTCCTGCCCCTGAAAGCCTGCCTCCCAAGGAGCAGAGAGGAGGTAGGAGAAACAAAGTACCCAAACAGACCCACTTTGTTGAGGAGGTACAGGTCTTCCAAGTTGAGGGAAGGGGATCCTCAGAAGATCCTGGGAAAAGGATCTTCTCCTTCAGAGATGGGGGAACTCCTCCCAAGGAAAAACGGGTCCCAAGGGATTCCAATCCAGACTGGGGAGATGTGGAGACTGAGCTACCACCGCCCATCATCTCATCCCAGAACCGACAATACCAAAATCCCCTGGTTCAAACCCATCCTGGTGACTGCCTCCAAAAAGGAGGGGGCGGCCCAGAACCAGGGGAACCCACAATGGCTCTGATCTCCAGTTGCCAACTTTTTCTTTCAGATTCCCAAGGCTCTCCACAGAATTCTGCCCAAATCTCTTTGCTAGCAATGTCCAAAATCAGAAAGTTAGCCCACCAGTTGTCCAAAAATGTGCATTATCTGTGCCCCCTTGAGGAGAAGGAGGGAAGATACTATGCCCCGGTACAAGTACAGGGGCAGGGTACAATTTTGGCACTGGTGGACACTGGATCCCAAGCTACCCTTCTGTCCAAAAGGGCCTTTGAGGAACTAAATGCAGGAAGGAGGGAGAATTACCGAATTCCTCTCACCTCTCTTCCTGGACAACTGCAGAACCTTGACGGGAAGGAAATTCCCGTTGAGGGGACTGCAGACTTGGACATTAAAATTGGGCGACACAAGGTGAAACACCCGGTCATAATAGTGACTCCAGAGGGCACCCCTTGTTTACTAGGGAGTGACCTCCTGAGAAGGTTGTCACCCCTAATAGATTGCGCAAACAAGGTCCTCTGGACCCAGACTAGCCGACCAATAAAATTAAAACAGAGTGTCAACCATGTTAGTTTAAATGGCACCTGCCACATGGTTGAACAAAAATCTGAGCAAGTAGAATTTCACTTCCAGAACAACCAAATTCCAGACGTGACAGTAATAGCAGTAGGACAACAGACTGGTGATGGGGGGTCCTCTCTATTTCTGAAAATCAACCTTCCTTCCAGTTTAAGGTGGTATTCCACACTGGAAGGAAACACCCTGAAATTCTTTACTAATCCACAATCAGAAACTCCCACTCCTATAGTCCAGAAAGATGTGAAATCAGCTCAGAGCCTGGCTGATATTCAGCAAATTGGAGAGCAGTTGTTCATCCCTGTCCAGTTAAATGATGGGAAGGACTCTGTTCTCGCTCGAGTGTGTGTGAACGGTAAGAGCTTCATCAGCGAAGCCATGTTCCGCTAACTCCCAAAAGATCCAACCATTCCCACATTCAAACTGATAGACAAATGGGAAATGGACCTGGAAGCACCTAATTCCAAACATCTCCTGCCAAGCAGCTGTATGCTCAAAATCTCCATTGGCAACAAGAGCATAGTCCATAATTGTTGGGTCGTGCGAGACGTCACTGCCGCCTTTTACTTAGTCAGTGACATTCTCAATCGCTTTGCCATTAGTTCGGACCTAATAAACTTCAAAGCTTGGTCCCGATTAGCGGATAATCCCATGGGCTTTGATGATCCAGAAAAAGCATTTAGGTCAGCTCAATTGCTACCTTATGCAGTTGAAATTCAGATCAAAGAGGAAGTCACCATCCCACAAAGGACCCGACAATTCTCCCTGGAAGTGAAAGTTAAAAGAGGACAAAAATTGCAAAACCCCGATGCTTATATACATCTAAATGCTTCTCTCCAACAGCAAGGGTTGGGGGTAAACCCAACTCCATTGGTCAACATAGAACATGACACCATTCCAATAGAGGTGGATAACAGCGACTTAAAGAGTATTACTCTAGCCGCAGGCACCATTATTGGAATGGCGGTTGATGACCGACATTTCTCCACTGATCTAGGAAATTAACTGTTAGGACCAATCCCCAAGGACTGTTTTGACAGTGACAGTGATGACAAAACAACACCAGACAGGATCTTCACCCGGCATGGGGGGAACTTCCTGGTGTACCCTTCTTGCACTTACGGTAAGGAAGATGTGACTTGTGACTTCAGGAGGGATGAGGTGATTTTCCAGGTCCATGAGGGATGCCTTTCCCACCTGAAGCCTCCAGTCCAAATCAACACTCTGACCAGGGACTTCTCCACCCAGCTGGAGGAGGCCGCTGAGATAGCCAAACCAGAAGTCTTTCCAGGCTTCAGGCAGATGGTGGAAGAGAGAATCAACCTAGCTGATGCCTGTGTGACTCTGGAACAGAAGCAAAAGTTGAAACAAGTTTTCTTGGATTTCCAAGATCTCTTTGTGGTAGACTCATATGACTGTGGTCGCACCGACATCCACACCACAACAATTCCCACGGACCCTGGAATGACTCCAGTGTTTGTGAAGCAATATCTCTTGCCTCTCGCATCCATGGAGTCACTTACTGAAATAATGAAGAACCTAGAGTCCCGGGGAATAATCCGTCCAGTCCACAGCACTTTCAATAATCCGGTGCTGGGAATATTGAAGCCAAACGGCCAGTGGATACTCTGCGCCGACCTTAGGGAGCTCAACAAACGGGTCCATACTTCCCGATGGCCTCTGCCCTACATTGACCAAGGGCTGGCCCAGATTCAGGGGTCACAGGTATTCACAGCAATAGACCTGACCAATGGATACTGGACCGTGCCGGTCAGTAGGGAGGACCAATACAAACTGGCTTTTACCTTTGGGTGCCAGCATTACACATGGACCCGGACTCCCTTTGGATACCTCAACTCCGGCAATGAATTCAAAATGTTCCTACATAAGGCCATGCCTGACCTGGGTGCGAGGGGTAACCTGGCTTATGTAGATGATGTCCTCATCAAAAGTTCATCTGTGGAGGAACACATAGCGGAGATCCGTTATGTTCTGACACAGTTGAGGGCCGCCGGAGCAAAACTTTCCTTTCAGGAAGCACAGTGGTGTAGAACCTGTGTTAATTTCTTGGGGCATGAGATTACTCCTCAGGGTCTCTGTCCCCAAGAAAAGAAAGTGGAAGCACTCCAGAAACTGAAAGACCCCACAACTCTGCGGGAACTAAGGAGCCTCCTTGGACTGACTAATTACAGCAGAAAGTTCATTGAAGGCTACGCAGAGATCACTAGACCCCTGATTCATCTCTTGAAGGGGGGGGTCAAGTGGGAATGGGGTCCAGAACAATCTGAGGCGGTAAGACAACTCAAAAGAAGCCTCTCACAAGCGCCTTGCCTAGCTTACCCTGTCAGAAACAAGGAGTTCTTCCTGGAGACGGGGTTCTCTAATGCGTGCTTGACGGCAGTATTATACCAAAAGCATGACAAGGTCAATAAAGTAATCTCCTATGCGAGCAAAACTTTATCCTTTGTGGAGGAAAAATTCAACGATTGTGAGAAGGCACTCCTGGCAACGGTGTGGGCATTGAAGAATTACCGCCCGTTTATCCAGGGGGAACACATCATAGTGGAGACTCCACACCAGCCTCTGCAATATCTCCAAAGTGACAGAATCCGGGCCGGAAATGTGAGCAATTCCTGAATTACTTCCTGGATTCTGTCAATGCAAGGCTTTCCTGTGGAGGTCAGATATGGCCAAAACAAGAAGAGTCCCCACGCGCAAGGTCTGGCTGACTTGCATGATTGTGCCAGAGAAAACTGTCTCGAGGACGAAAGTCTAAAAATCAAGGACAACATGGAGGCATACCTTAATTCCCCACACAAAGTCTTTGAAGAAGACACGTGTGAGGGAATGCCCACTGTCTATGTGGATGGATGCTCTTACCATGTTGACAACGGGGAGAAAGAACTGGTGGCCAGCGTAGGGACGCATGAGTGAATGAGTTCCCAGAACCCTCCGCTGGATACAAAATTGGTCCCCGAAGTAGTCAGGTGGCAGAATTGATGGCTGTGCATCAGGCCATCCTCACTGCTGTCCAACATCAACTCCATGAACTGGTCATAATCACAGATTCGGATTATGTATGGAACGGTTTCGTGGAGCACCTGGTTAATTGGAAAACCAGAGGCATGTTATGTTCTAATAACAAACCCCTGAAACATGGGAAGTTAATCCAAAACATTGATGATCTGGTCACCTCGAATGGGATGACCATCTACTGGAAGAAGATCAAGGGTCATTCCAAAGTAGAGGGACCAGACAAAACTGGAAATGACTTAGCTGATCAGCTGGCCAAAACCGGGGCCATCCAAGGGGATCTAATAGACAGAGTCCCTGTTGGGGCAAATCCAGGTCACTGTTATCACTAGGTCCCAGACAAATGCTCACAATGATCTTTCAACTGCACAATGGTGTAAGGAGACCCTTGATGCTGATTTAATTACAGCTCAGAAGGGGGATCCAATTATTGGTAAGTTTTACCAACACCTTGAGGACCCTGAGAACTTTCCCCTGACGGATACAGATTACATTGGGAAAGAGGACCTAAGAGTGTTGATGAAATGTCCAAAAATGTTCCGAATCCAAGATGGTTTGTTGGTAAGGAAATCCCAAGCTGGCCATGATCAGTGGGTGGTTCCTACCTCATTCTGAAGCCTGATGTTAAGTCACGCTCATTATGCGGCCACCGCCGGTCATAGGGGGTTTCACACAACACTGGAGATCTTAAGAGAGGTTGCATACTGGCCACACATGGGGCAGGACCTCGACCAATACTTGAAGGGGTGTCTTGTGTGTGCACAATTTCAGCCATCATCCCTCACACACCGTGCGCCTCTAAAAAAGAGGGGGATGACACTGCCATGGTCAGATTTGCAAATCGACTTTGTAGGCCCTGTGATTCGCTCATCTAGAGGAAACAAGTACATGTTGACCGTTACATGCTTGTTTACCAAGTGGTTGGAATGTCTCCCGGCCCCAAATTGCAAGGCAGAAACAGCAGCTGCCCTGATGATTAACCACATCTTTTCCCGTTTTGGTCTACCTCAAAGGATTGAGTCAGACAGGGGTAGCCACTTCACCAGTGAAGTAATGACAAAGATGTGGGAGATACTGGGGGTCAAAAGGAAGTTACATATTGCTTACCGGCCAGCTTCTTCTGGGGCAGTAGAGAGATATAACCGAACCATTGTGAGCATATTAAAAAAGTTTGTGGCAGATTCTGGGCCAAGTTGGGATATCCGATTACCTCTGGTCCTAATGGCCATCAGATCTACCCCTTCATCTGCAACCAAAATGTCACCATTTGAGTTGATGACTGGATGCAAGATGGTGCTTCCCCAGCATTTGCTCTACCGAACCCAAGAGCAAACGTTGATAAATGCCTCCACAACTCATGAGTATGTGGAGAATTTAAGGAAACACCTTCAGCATGCTTTTGCCTATGCTCAGCGGAATCTAGAAAGATCAGCCGAGAGCATGAAGACCCACTATGATTTAAAAACTACCCGAAAGGAATATAAGGTGGGTGATCAGGTCTATCTATACAATTTCCAAAGGAACCAGGCCAAACAGCGAAAATTCTTGCCTACATGGAAGGGACCGTTTGAAATTATAGGCAAAATCTCCCCTGTTGCCTATAAGATCTGCATCCCCAAAGGCAGTCTGGCGGAAGGGGAAGACAAGCGGGTACATATAAATCAGCTAAAGTGTTGCCATCCCAGGCACACTTTGCAGCAACTGGAGGAGTCCTCTGCAATACCAGAGGGGACCGCTCCAGATTAATTCAGTTCCAACCCTAAAATATCCCACATATAGTCTCTAAAATATTATACTCTTGTAAGCCACTGTCTTTGAATGATAACTTGTATCTCAAAAGTAAAATGTTGGGTATGTTAAAGTATAAAATGTATATGTCTGCCACACCATTAGTAGTGATGGAAAAATGTCTACAAATAGGTATTGCCGCTTTTCCTTTGTCGTCCTAGGAGAAAGAAAACCTGGAGACTGGCCAAGGAGGACGATCCGGAGACCTGGAGCAGAGACCCAAGGGGCCCGGGGTACTGCCCAATCCTCCCATCAGGACCAGCAAGGAGAACTGATTGATCGAGTGGAGGGAGGAAAAGATGCTGAACTGTGCCACCTATGAAATTGGAAGAAGAGGAGGCGAACATACCAGATCTTGCGAGTTCCATCAGTGAAAGGACAGAATGGCCATCGCAAGAGGGGGGGCTTGTGGGATGTTTTTGCCCATGCATCCAAGCCCTACAATAAAACTGTGCAGTACTGGCATGGAAAACATCATGATGGCCAGAACTCCCCAGAGAGTGCACAGGGAAAACATGAAGAATAGGCTGCCACCCATTTTTGCCTATGTTGTGAGCACAGGAGGGCACTGCCTAAAACCACCAGTAGGCTACACACACAGTAGCCTGAAACCATTGGGAATGGCAATGTTGATTGCCAAAAAAGCAACTCAGAACTGTGGGGAATTCATTTTCTTAATCCCAAAAATGGTTGCATTACCAGTACTCACCACTATCGGAGAGCCAGCGTTTTAAAACCACCAGACGTTTGTGTAAAACTGAACAAATGCAACAAAACCAGACCAAGGAAAGACTTGCTAAGAGGTGGATACAATGTAAAACTATATTCTGAAATGACTTGAAGGAAGTAATTATTTAATGTATATGTAAAAATTGTCAGTTTGATTTGAATGTAGAAAACTGGGAACAAAAAGTGACATTTAGCTGAAACCTGGCTTAATGAAACTGGATTCTGCCTGACAACTACCCCCGACAGGAGTTGAAACCTGCTCAGCCACTCCCCTTGCCAAAAGGAGTTGTCACCTCTCTGATTAGATTAGGGGTGGAGCAGCTGGGGACTACAGGGAGTTGAACAAAGGCCTGTCCTGGACTCAGGCAAATGACATATTGGGGGGCCGTAAAGTGGCTTCCTCTTAGGGGAAACTGGGAGGGGCAGTGCCTCTGCTAGTAGCTGAGCTTGGGGGAAGTGGATAAACCAGTTATTCCACCCTGTGATGTGGGAAGCCACACCCCTTTTTGACCAGGGCATAATTTTAAAAAGATAGATAACTCATAGTGCGGACTTCTCAGAATTATATAAGTAATATCATTATTTTTGTGATTTTTCTGTGAACATTTTGAGAGGCGTTAGGACCCTGTGGTGTATTCTGGGGGGTTGCTAGCGGAAAATAGGGTCTCACTCCAAATGTCTGCATGTTAAAAATCTGACACTTCATCAATTAATGTCCATACTCCTTGCGCACATGTGTGTAATTTTGGGTAAATGTCCGATATTGCAAAACCAGTTAAAAAGCGCAAAATGTTGTCATTTTTGAATGCAAGCCCCCAGGAAGATCAGAGGCGGACAAGCATGGACCATAAGGAATATATAATGTGTACATGTAATTTCAACAAATTGTATATCTGGGAAGGATGTATTTGAATCAAATATAGATTCGTGGGCAAACTGACCAAGGGAGGATCCTCTGACCCATAAACAGACTTCATCATGCTGACAATCCATTTCCTTCCCCCAATCATGGGAGAGGGGAGAATTGGGCCAATGACAAGTAGAGAGGGGCAGGCTTAGCTAGGCCCAGGCACACACCCATTTTCAAAACACATAAAAAGAGACTGCTGGGACAGGTAGAGAGATTCAATTCCATTTGCTGCGGAGCATGCTGACCGACGACTTCACATCCAGAGATCCAGACTTCAAATCCATCAATCTCCAAAGACCAGAGCTTTACTTCAGAACTTAAAGCGAGGGCCTAAACCCACAAACTGAGAACTCTTCTCAGCAGGCCTCAGCAACCTTAAAATCATTTGCGAACTATTCCACAGCCGGGCGAGCTGTTTGAATTCTTTTGCCAAGAACAATTGCCAGAGACCAGACCAGAGATCCAGAGTGACCCAGACCGCTGTGAGCAGAACCAGAGAGCTGACCCAGATCACTGTGAAGTGCCGAGAGCAGAACCGGAGTCCAGTCCAAAACCTGACCAGATCCGTGGCGAGGCCTATTTCAAATTTATATTGTGAGTACCTAGCAGAACTGTGCAGAACCAATCTCTTAGTTAAAATAATCTAATCCAAACTATTTTAACCTAAGTAGAACAGCCTCCTAGAAATCGTGTCATCTGTCCTTTGTAAAGCTGCACAACTGTCGCCTGTCAATTCTGAAGCTGCAAGCTGTCACCTGTCATTTTGAGTTTACTTTAAATCCGAAAAACTACCTTTATTTAATACCTTTATTTAATTGTCCGTATCTCTGGAACCGTTTGGGCTAGGAAAGCTTAGAATCTCAGCTTTCCAACGAACCTAGAACCGACTTGCTACTCCTTATACTTTTGCCGTAATCACGATTCACGCACTCGCGAATTTTGCCGCGATTTGGCCTGATTTCTTTACCTGTAAAAAGATAGCAGCTTTTTGCTTTCCTCTGCTAAACATTTGTTTGCCTTTTAATAACCATCCCTGAATCATTGCTAAAGTGAGCCTGAGCTCATCCCAAGTATCTCTCACTCACCCTGAACCTCCTAAAGGGAATTAAAAGCATTTTCAGCATATTTCTCACTTCATTGCTACCACATTCAAAGCACTTGGGCCTGTGTTTTAAAACTCATACCGGTTTTCTCTAAGCTTGCTGGGGTGGGAATCGAATTTCGTATTGTATTTGATTGCATTCCTGAGAACTGGGTGTGTTACTTCCATCTCCTTCCATTTCTAACATTGCATAGGGGAGGGGGGTGTGAAAGTGATTATCTTATCTTTTGCTAAAATCATATCAAGTATTTCTGTACTGCATTTTATTCCTCATTGCTCTTCCCTTGAAATCATAAAAGTATTTTTTTCTACATTATCCATCCTATACTAACTCCTCATTGATTATAAAGAAGTGTGCTAGTGTCAGATTACCCATTGTTGATTAACAATATATTTATAAGGGCGATATCGATTATTAATTAATTATAAAAGCGTGGTATCTATATTTTGTTTTATTTCTCAAATAAACCTTTTAAACTTGCAAAACAGAACTACTTCTTGGCTCAGTGGGGTCAGGGGGATTCTAAGAGAGGGGTATTATATATGGGTAGTCATCCAGAACTCATGAACTGGACATAAAGATATATCAATAAGGGTTTCCATTCAGTATCCCAGACTAGGCATTGACTTAGCTGTAGTGTTGAATTGAATCCTCTTACACAGCCCCCTCTGTGAGGAATTGCCATCTAGCAAGGGGTGCAAACCCCTGACCTTTTTGATTTTAGTACCTAAAATGATGCAGTAATCTACTAACCAGATCCCCTTTTGTCGCAACTCAATGGCAAAAGCAAAGTGCACTTGTGCCCTGCTGCATAAGTAGCTTGATCCGCAGCACCCGCTCTGCTCATGGCACAGTGCAGGTTTATAGTGCAAAAGATGCCCACTCGACCACCACAGTGACAGATAGTCACTGCAGCACAGCGGTGCCATTTAAATTTTGTCACCTGGTACCCAAAACTACGATGATAATGAGTACACCATGCTAGTTGTAGGGTAATCTCCAAGAATAAGCTATTCCTAAATGTAGGCAGAGTGCACAGCGATACCTATGATCATGGCCACCACAAGCCAATTTTTATTGCAGATGTGCCAGCTCCTGTGAGTCAGCTGTGCTGCGGAAGGGAATGGCTACTAGGGTCAGATGGCCTGATACTGCCACCAAGCAGGAAGAACCAAGCCTCTCTTTGATTCTCTGTGTGGGGCCCGGTGACCCCCCCCTCACCCACAGTCTGAAGTACAGCTGGTAGCGGCCATGGGCCCAGGTATCAAAGGAGCACACCCATGCAGGAGGAGAAGCCTCACACCAGGGTGCTGCATGTCTAAAGGTCTTTTGTTTTCAATAGAAGGTAACCGGGTGGAAGTAGGAAAGGCAGGAGTGCTCAGGACAATGGAAGTAGCCTTCTACCATCTTGTTTCTCGCTGTCTCTCTTTCCCTTTCCTGTCTCCTCTGCTTTCCCTGGAGCAAAGCACTTTGGCTGCAAGATCAAGAGGGCAAAGTCCACTCCTGCCAGAAGCAGTGATTGGTCCCCTAAAGCAGGCTATCGCTAGACCAATCTCCAGAAGACTTATGAGCTTTAAAAGAGTCTCACACCCCTTCAACAGAATACCTTCAGTTACTCAAGGATCATTTAGGGCCAAAGAGGCATTCTGGGAACTCTAACCTGGACTTCCTTTGAGACAGTTGCATTGTCCAAAGCACTCTGCCAGAGCTGAAGAGGAAGACATCAAAGAAAGAAGAATGATCTTTCCCCTAACCGCTCCCTGTGACTATCAGGAGTGGCCAGTGTTGTGGACCAGGACCCAGCCAACCAATATGCAATGGATCTTCTGTTCTAGAAGAGTAGACTCTGAAGTGGAGTATCCTGTCCTTGAGCACTATTTGCTAAGGCCTCAGAGTATTCCAGAGGGCCACACTAGCCATAGCTCCCTGTTTACCCAAACCCCGAATCAGAGGAAAGGGGCTGGTGCTGGTAGCTGCGTTCCACCAACCAGCTGAATGATTGCATTGCATCTCCATCAGCCCAACATGGTTTTGTGTCCTAGTAGAGCCCATCAACTGCCAGGGCTGAAGCATCTGCTCAATGGCAGAAACTGAACCAAATTGCTGGAGGGTGACTCACCGATCCTACCCTGAGGTTACCACATGGCTTGGTCCAGCTCGTCCGAGATCCACCCCTTTATTGCTTGCACCTCGATGCCCCCTTCATCACCACTTTGTGATCGCAGATGCGACCCGCTAGAGCATCACTCACCGACCTCTGCCAGTGGCTAGAGCAAGACTCGGCCACACCAACGTTGAAGCGTTATTGGGACCACCCCTACCTGTAGCACTTGAACCCCCACTGTTTGACCGCACTTGCTCCGGCTTGATGCCCGGTCCTCAGCGATCCCATGTGTCGGACTGAGCCTGATCATCTCTCAGCTTCAGATCCAACTGCAACACAGTTACCAAGATGCTGTACCCAGGTTTACACCATACTTCACCTCCAGGCCATTATTGAATACAACCTGAGAGGACATTGTGACACTGGGCATGACTTATACCTGTAGGCAGGTTGTGTGCCAATAATTTCAACATATACTCATAGTACAGTACATCCTATGTACTCTGTAGTGCAATACATGGGTTACTAATGTGCATTACTTACAAGGGGGTGACTGAACTACTAACAAGGGGGTGACTGTAGCATCAGGAACTGAAATGTGGGTGATTTTGAACCAAAGAGCTGAGCAGGGGTTAGATTGTGGCTGCAAGCCTGAAAATACTAACACTGCATCAGGTACATGAACAAATATGCTGGCTGTGGTTTGCCAGTTTCAGAGAATAAAGCAAAGAGTGAAAAGTCAATTTGCAAGTGAGATTCAGAGCTAGTGCTATGAGGTTGCGAATATGGGCCTTGAAGATGAATGCCCATTCTGAGCAACAACGATGAAGGAAGATTATCACGAGAAAGGGTCTTGAGTTTGAAGGAGGTAGCAGCTGACATCATCAGATAGGTGGGTACAAATGTTCAGAATCCATATGTAATATAGGAGAAAGTGATGGTTCTGGAGAAGGGCTTATAATGGTCTTTCAGTTGGAAGGAATGTTTTTTTGGGACATTTTGGGCTGTTCATGCTTGGCTGAAACTTTAACCCCGGGCCGAGCTCTAACAAACTCTGACTTCTAGCAAGGCCTATGACTGTTGATTGCCAGATCTTGAGAGATTTCAGGCTTACCAGGAAGCTTTTTTGCTACCCCTTTTTGCATGGAATATGAAAACTGAGCTGGCTTTTTCGGTGTGTTGCTTCAAACACAAACTGAATACTGAGACCTTGAAACTTGATGTGATCCATCTTTGATCTGACTGAATCTGGGTTGCTGGCAGCATGACAACATTCTGAGCAGCCAGTGTCCTGGGATTTTGTCAGCTGGGTGGAAGCTGGGGGCATCTGCTGAGTGGAGCCCAGACTGCAGACTGGCCTGAAGGACTGGGTTCACCAAAGTCTCAAGTGAAGTAGAGTGAGTATTAATAGGTACAAAATGAGCTGGAATCTATTGCTGGGGTAATCTGGCAAGGTGAGAAACTGACCCAGAAGACATAACTCCCTTTATTGCTTTGGTACCCAGAGATGGAGGTAGTTGCCTCAATCAAAATTGGTTCTTGGGGTTGTTCTGCTATGCAGGAGAGCCCAGTATATCTAATCTCATACTAACCTGACAGTAGCTAAAGGGCCAGGAGTAAATGAAGATTGAAGTTGTATCTATAATGCATTTGCTTTCATAGCGAATGTAGTAGCTGGGGTTTAAGGGCTGTGCTGAACCAAAGCACAAAGTGCTTTTCGTTTTTTATTTTTTATTTTCATGTAATCATTGGCAACATTTCTTTCCAAGGTTTCTATGCTCACCACTGCATCAGTTTTGAGGTTGTTTGATTGCATACATGTGCATTTTTTTCTGATGAATGAACATAAAAACGCCCAAGTGCAGAAAGGTGACAATGTGTGGTGGCTATTATTGTGACAGGTTTTATTGCACAACCAGTCCAATGCATACTTTTCCAGAACATGGGGTGCATCTGGCGCTTACAAACCCTTCTGGTGTCTATCCTAGCCCATGGAAAAGGGAAAGTGGCAGGGAATATATCTTGCATGACTATGCATTACCCTTGGTAAATGTTCCCTCTGGGTAGTTCTCGTGGATCATTGACTACAGCCAGCCCTTCTCTAATGCTTCTTATCCCCCTACCCTTAACCCATTAACCTTGGCCAAGGCTTTACAGTAAATACCAATGGACGTGACACAAGCACCACACTAGTACAAACAGTATCAGAGAATGGTGGAAATCCATGCAATGTGTATATGGCAACTGGCACTTAGCTTGTGCCCATACTGTAGATGGAGTGCCCCTACCCAAGGACCGAGAGATTTGAGAAACTGTGCATGGGTTATGGACTGCAGCCATGCTCCAAACACAATGGCTTAAGCCACTGCCTGCCAAGGCAGGAACTACAGTTGGAGCATTACCTGCAGTATTTACTGTATTGGCTGTCACCACAGCACCACAGCAACCATACAGCAGCTGGGACATTCCCAACACGTATGCCCCGAAACAGAATTCATGACCTTTGTACCCACCTACTATGGCTTAAAGAGACGACTGGTTTAGATTGCATCTCATAAGCACAATCTTAGTAGCTTCTTTCCCTCAAAGCATTAACACATGTATGATGTCATTGCTGGTGCCAGTTGTGAAGTCATGTGTGCTGTCATGCATAACATGATGAGCTGCGCATGACACAAATGAGCTGCCTTTGCCAACCATAATTGGTGAGTTTGCGAGGTTTTCTGCATCTTTGATATCCAGAATTACACTACCTGCATTGCTCACTAGTCAGCCTGTATTTCTGCAGTGGTTTTTAGCGTTTCTCTTCCAGCCACGCACCTGGCACTGTGACACTCTTCTGTATCTGCTGGGCAATACATTTGGCAGTGCCCTGGGCATATTCGCCCAAACTGTACTCCCAGCATGGCATTTAGAGAAATTAGAAATGTGAACATGCACAGATCCATTGCAATTGCAGGTACAGTGGTTACAACTCTGACATAACGATGGGAGCTTATTGTCCATAACTACACACTTTTCTGGTTATGAAAGCAAATCTTTGACATTGCTGCAGTGACCTTACACCTTGGAATCTGTTCTCATTCATGTCTAAAATTTCGAGATAACGTCAAGAGACAAATGAATGTAGCTGTTCATAGGAAGCAACACTAAAGACAGATTTGTTGTTCAGTGTCTTCACAATCGCTACGGACTTAAAATCTATACACACTCCGTAATTACAAAGAAAAGATAGAGACACACAACCAGTCCATAGGATGCAGCTGTAAAGGCTGATGAGAAGGTTACAGTTACAGGAAGCATAAAAGCGACTCCTCAATGTTAAGTGCTGCATTCATGCAATCCCAGCTTGGTATTCTTACATGTTTCACCATCCACACCTTCAAAGCTTGAGAACGGAAAAAAGAAAATGTGAAGTCTCTTGGATGCTATTACCCTTTTCTGGAAATAGAACCAACCTCATTAACATATCATCCCTCTACAAGAAATAAATACTTCTGGCTAAACAAGAAACCTACAACAAAATAATCCTGCAAGCAAACTCAAGCACAAAGGAATTATTTGTAATCTTAAAAGAACTAGAAACTCCAGTCCATGTGCCAGACAACTGTGTGAATGATAAAACGTGGTGCTCCAACATACAGCAAGCTTTATCTAACAAAGTTACCACCCTTCAGGATATGATTGCAACAAAAAAAACCTAACCAACCTAATATGGTCTCACCAGCCAGCACCCCCACGCCGTCTCATAAACCATCGCACCACTTTAGTTTTTCTACAATATCAATTCTCGAGGTCGAAAAAGTAATCCTTTCACTCAAATCTTCAAACTGCCAAGGTGATAAATGCCCACCCCAAATAATTTAGGATGCCGCAAGAGATTTGGCTCCCTTCATATCGAAGCTAATCAATGCATCATTCTCGTCAGGCACCATCCTGAGCAACCTTAAGGATTCTTGGGTACTCCCCCTCCTTAAAAAACAGACATTAGATCCAACTATACCTATCAACTACAGGCACATCACAACATTGCCATTTTTACTCAGAATCTTAGACAAGGTGGCCAATCTCCAAATAAAGGAGTATCTAGAACATAACCAGCTCCTAGGACCCTGCCAATCAGGATTCAGGCCTCAACATGTCACCGAAATGGCACTAATTGATCTTAAGGCCCAAATTGACGAGCTTAGGGACAAGGGGAAATCATCCCTGCTACTCCTCCTTGACCTTTCTGCTGAGTTCGACTTGGTGTCCCACAAGGTCCTATGCAATTACCTTGACTCAGCAGCCTACTTCTCTCAGGAGGCCATAGTTCGGATACAATTCTTTCTGAGTCATAGGACCATGAGAGTCTTGTCACCATCATCAGTGGCAGACCCCATTCCCATCACCTGTGGGGTGCTTGAGGCCTCCTGTGTCTCACACATTACGTATACTATATTTACTAAGCCCCTTTTCGATGATCTCCATCTTCTGGGTATCACCTACACTAACTATGCAGATGATACCCACATTCTCATTCATCTTACTGGGTATTATGACAAGGATTTGGCCTTGGTAAATAGAATTTACCTCGTCATTAAGGCATGGATGGTTGTCCATGGTCTATGCCTGAATGATGACAAAACTGAGTTCATCATTCTGGGTACCACCTCTAACCTTAATAAACCTGGCCCTAAATACACCTCCTTTAACATTGAGGGAAACTCCATTAAAGTCACCAAAGAGGTAAAAACACTAGGTTTTTACCTAGCTTCCACTCTCACCTTTGCCAAACAAGTTAACTCCATGGCCTCTGCCTCTGCATACACATGCAAACTAATTAGAGCTGGTAAACCATTCCTATTCAAGAATAGCTTTATCATCCTAGCCAGAGCTCTAATCTTGTCCAAATTGGACTATTTCTCCCTTTACATTGGTTCCAATAAGTATATAGTCAGTAGAATTCAGATGCTCCAGAATAATGCTGTTAGAGCAGCCTTGGGTATTGCAAGGAAAGAGCATAGCTCAGTGGTTAGGAGACAGAATAACTGGCTATCCACCAGTGACAAAATTCTGCTGAAAACTGCCTCGCTAATATACAATTGTCTAAACAACGCTGCACCCCGCTATCTCATAGAGAAATTCAATAGGAAATCCTCTAGCCGGCCCACTAGAACGGCCAACAGAAACTGTCTAAAGTCGTGGAAGCAGTTTCCCAGTTAAAGCTTGACAACTATAGAACTCCCTACCACCCTCCCTGAGAGCGGACCAAACCTACCTGAAATTCAGACAGAATCTCATCAATTGGCTTAAAGAAAATGACCACTAATGCACGATTGAACCCGTTACACCACATTTGGCCCTTCCAACACATGTACTGTAAATAGATATCAGAATGTCCAATTTATATCTAATCCTATCTTAAATTATGCATTGTTGCATTGTGCATTCTTACTGTATGTACATACCATTGCCCACACATGTTTGCCCATCTTTGTATACTACTTTGTAACCTAAGCTGGAAGTTATATTGTATCTTCTGTGCCCTGATACCCTTGGGTCTGGCGCGCATTACAAATAAACAAACAAACAAACGTTGACACCAATGCACCATTGAAAGCAAACATAAAAAATGCATTGCCTTATGTAACTCATAAACTGTTATTAAATAAACCGTTATACTCCATCTGCATTTTAAACAAATCAAAGTACAAAAAAGATACCAGGAGTTAGAAAAAACAGAATACAAAAACACACTTGACCTGGTCAAATCTGCTTCCCTAAGATGCACTCTTGTCCTCTTGTTGGACTATCGATTCTGATGTGACAAAGCTGGAGGCGACACATTCTGAGGTCTGATCTATTGGAATTGGAAGGTTCTCCCAATACATATCAGTACAACCTAAGAACAACTACAATATAGACCAAAAAACTTAAAACACCTCTTTATTAAACATAGAACTCTCGAACCGAGTTTCTCTATCTTGTCTCTCTATCTTGTCTCCCATCCTCTAGTCTTCCATCAAAAACAAACATCGTGATTTGTATCCATTGCATTAGAACATGAACACAATTAATGGTTCATGTGCTCCTCTGTTGTAAAGTGTATTCACACTCTTTGATGTATGTCCCACTACAGAACAATAATACAAATACATCAATGCATATAGTCTTGCCGAAGTGTTTGGAGTCTTGACACAAGAGGGAAGTGAATATGAAGAGTGACAAGAGAAAAAGCAACAAAATGAAAATACTAAAACACCTTGAGAAGCACACATGCTGCGGATATACAGGGACTTTTCAAACCCATCCAGTTACTGTATTTTCCTTGACATATAGGCACTCATTTTTCATACATATCTGGCACATCTAATGGGACAGCAAGTGGGCTGTGTGTAGTGCAAGATATTGCACAAGGTAACTGTAACACACTGAAACCTTTGAGACACCCCTTTGATTCTTTGTGTATACTGTGACCTCCTATACACACAATTCTGTTAGGATGCCTGTGCATTAGAAACGGACTATGGGCACAGGCCACCCTTACTCTGTGACCTGGTCAGAATTGGGTGTTTTTATGTGCACTAAAAGGTGACATTACTTTCAGATGACCTTTGGACATTAATGGAGTGAGGGATAATGTAGACATTCTATCATGAAATCCAAATCCTGATTTTGCATGAATCAGTATATTTACTTCAATGGTGCACATGTTTCATTGTTAGAGCGATGTTGTGTAAAATAAAAGGAGCACCAATGCAGTGTACATTATTTGCCTAGTGATTCAAGCATACACATCTCTTATCACAAACATATTTATCAAAACAAAAGATATGCGTTTGTTATTTTGTTCCGAAACTGCTCTTTAATTTTGTGCAAGGCAGGCTGTACTAGCTGGTGGTAGTTGCCACCTCCCCTTTTCTCAGAGCGGAATTTCAAAAGAATACAATGGCCCTCATTACAAGTCAGGCGCTGGACCATGGTGCTATTAGCACCATGGTCCATGCCGGATTCCGCCATGGTGGATGGCGGAATTACCGCCTCATTCCAAGGTGAGTGGGGCGGTAATTCCCCATTCACCATTTGCCCTTCCCCATTCCCATTTTTGCCCCATAGGGCATAATGGGGATGGGGAAGGCGCTAATTACGGCACCGTAAATTACGGTGCCGTAATTAGCACCAAGGTCGCTTAGCGCCTTGGACTTTAACGCCTGCAAAAAGCAGGCGTTAAAGTGTGAATCAGGCGTTAAGGGTTAACGGCGCCGACGGCGCCATTTAAACCCTTAACGCCTGACTTGTAATGAGGGCCAATATGTGTGTAGCAGACTGTCCATTTGGATTGATAACCTGTCAGAAAATAACTTATATGATTATTCTATGATTTGATACAGTTCTTTGCTCAGCAAGACAGGGTAACATTGTTATCATGACTACAATATATACCAGAACTGATCATTAGAAATACACATTTTCAAATTAAAAGAAATAGTCCATTTACAATGTTAGCATTTAATAATTGCCTCCTTTTTATAATAGCTGTTTTTGCAAAAAAAACACATTGTCCTCCCATCAAAATATGTATTCATTTTTCTCTGGTTGTGGAGTGGACAGCAGCACATGGGGTGGCTCTAGCAGATGCACAACACACTATATATTAGACTACATAGAAAGGTATAGCAAGCTATGGCCTGATTCTCAAAGGCGTGCACTGGAACTAATAAGGTGAAGTTCACGAGCATTTCAGATTTGCTCCTGCTTTCCCATACCTGATTCACAAAGCCTTAAACTGGAGCAAATCTGTACATGTGTGTAGCATGTCTGAGATGCTCAGGTGCAAATGGGATTCACAAAGATTCACTTAAAACATTGCAGAGATGTTTTTGGCATCTCCAGATTTGCTCTAGTTTTAACCCTTGAGAATGTTATGTTACGTTAATCTAACTTGTAACGTGCGCGTTCACCATAGGCATCTTGGCACGAGGATGTCTTAAGGTAATAGGAGGAAAGACATTTACTCAAAAACTGGATTGAAATAAGAACATTTTGAAGGACCTAGGAAATAAGAGGTGACAATCAATACTTATCAAGACGAAGGGCATCTCATTCCAAAGGGTGCTTGCGGCTATTAAAAAAGGACAGCCAGCAAGCAGAGCTCGGCGATATCTAGATGTCACCAGACGGCGATCTGAGCTGGATCTCAATGGACTCTCAGGAATCTAACGCAGACATTTCTCCTGAATATAGTCTGCGCCTTGATGATGGTAGGTGCAATGGCCTATACGCAGGGATTTAAACTTAATGCTGGCAGCCACTGGGAGCCAATACAAGGCCCTGTACACCGGGCTAATATGTTCCCCAAGAAGTGGAAGCCAGTGGATTAATCCACATGGTTGAGCAAGGTAGAGCACATTACAATAGTCAATATGGCTGTTAATCAAAGAAGCAATGACCACCAGTCAAAGAGGGTCTGGAAGAAAAGCAATACTTTGCGCAGGTTCCTCAAGGTAAAATGGCCAATTTTGCATACTGCGCTAATCTTTGAAGCCATCGAAAGAGAGGATGAAAATACCACACCCGGATTTTTTACCTCCTTCACCGGCCGAGGAACATTCCCTAAAGAAGAAGCCCAGTAAGAGGGAGAAAAGAAAGTAGAGTCAGAGATAGCACCGACCACCATGATCTCAGTCTTGCCCCCGTTCAGCTTCAGCCAATTGCGGTCCATCCAGCTCCTTACGGTCTCCATGCAAAGGCATAGCGCCTCAGACGACCCGCCCTGGTCAAGACTTAAACAGACCAGGATGAGGTGTAAGTAAGCAGGTTTAAATCTGACACGCTCACAGGCATCTCCTGATTTGCTGCAATGCAGGTGTAAGAGAATCAGTCACATAGATTGGGAAAGAGAGAATGAAAGGGAGACAAACGAAGAGTGGAGAGAGAGAGAGAGAGAGAGAGAGAGAGAGAGAGAGAGAGAGAGAACAAGTGAGCATCAGTGAGGGCAGGAGAGAGTGAGCTCGATCTGCAATTGCTACATTTGGTACAGCTAGTATTGTATAAATCAGGCGCGGTGAAACTAATAGCAGTATAAAAGTACAATGTGCATGTACACAAGCACATTGTATGAGTGCAAACTGCATTTTTGCATTTGCAGTTCATTAAGCTCAGGCAGAAATGCACTTGAACTGCATTTGTTCCGGTTGTAATTCCAATGTGTAGGTGGAAAAGTATAATCGTGCAAACTGCATTTGTGAGTGTGAAATTTACCATCTTACCATACCAAAACTCTCTACTATGACACACATATTGCGAAAAAGACGGTTGGGAACTCTGGGTAAATTGCCATTTTAGGTCGATTTCCTTTCAAGTAATTTGCAGCAAGCACACCAGCAGCGCACTATTTTGCTCGATCATACCATCCACACGAGACAGTAAATGCTGTGCACATTTACCAATTCAGTAGTTGTGGTGCACACACTATGTAAATACGAGAAAGATCAATAACACAAAGAGTGTGGGAAAGAAAGCAGTGCTCTGAAGATTGAATATTAGGAAGAGATAGAACAATATGACAAAGAGTATGGGAAAGAAAGCAAAGCTATGGAGATCAAACATGAGGAAGAAAAGAATATAACAAAGTGTGTGGGAAAGAAAGCAATGCACGAGAGTGAACACGAGGAAGAGATAGAACAATATAAAGAAGATTGTGGGATAGAGAGCAACGCTATTGAGAATGAACATGAGGAAGAGATAGAACAATACAATGAAGAGTGTGGGAAAGAAAGCAACCCTATCAAGAGTGAACACGAGGAAGAGATAGAACAATATGACGAAGAGTATGGGAAAGAAAGCAAAGCTATGGAGATCAAACATGAGGAAGAGAACAATATAACACAGTGTGGGAAAGAAAGCAATGCTCTCCAGATTGAACATGAGGAAGAGATAGAACAATAACACAAAGTGTGGGAAAGAAAGCAACGCTATGGGGATTGTTATATTGTTCTATCTCTTCCTTATGTTCAATCTCCATAGCGTTGCTTTCTTTCCCACACTTGGTGTTATTGTTCTATCTCTTCCTTATGTTCAAAGAGTGTGGGAAAGAAAGCAACGCTATGGAGATTGTTATATTGTTCTATCTCTTCCTTATGTTCAATCTCCATAGCGTTGCTTTCTTTCCCACACTTGGTGTTATTGTTCTATCTCTTCGTTATGTTCAAAGAGTGTGGGAAAGAAAGCAATGCTATGGAGAATGAAAATTAGGAAGAGATAAAACAATATATCGAAATGTGTGGGAAAGAAAGCAACTCTATTAAATAAATGCCCCATTTTTTTCATCTTTATTTATGGATCGGATATAAGTAAGACACCTATCCAACAAATGGTGTTTCAAGGCGCCACAAGACAAAAAAAGGGGGGACAAGAGAGAAAGATAACAATAACGATCCTACTAGGCCTTGTGACATTCAGATCGTGCAAGTGCAGTAACAAGAAGTGTGAGGGGGTGAGTGCCGGTTTGTGCAAAATGTAAAGTGCTAAGAAGGGAAGGGGAGTGCAGGGCAAGAGGAGAGAGTGCAAGTGAAAGGGAGTGTGCAGAAGGGGGGGCAGAAGGCCACAGGGGATAGGTGAGTGCAAAGGGGAGGCCAGGTGTATAAGTGACAAGGATTGCATGTGATGCAGGGGGTCAGGGTCTCATGTTAAGTGCCTGGAAGGGGGTTGGCTGGACAGGGGGCTGGTTCCAGGCATCCAGTCACTGTGGCACAAGGGGAGTTAGCAGGGGAGAAGGAGAAGGAAGGAAGACGCGAAAAGGAGTCTAACGGAGCTTCCGGAACTTAAGGAGAACCAGCTAAAGCCTTTTCATCCTAGGATCTTGAAGGTACGTTGTATGTGGATTCAATACCAAGCTTTGTCTTCCCCCTCATGCTTCATCCTTCTTTTCTCTCTTTCCATCATGCTTACACATGTGTTTTAACTGGACAAAGTGTCTTCCGAACATGTGGTTTCCACACTTCTTGTTTGCTCATCAATTCCACAATTCCAGGTAGTATACAACCTTTGTCATCCGGCACCCAACCCTCTCTTTTTCTGATGTGTCAGTGCACCTGGAGATCATGCACGCTATAGCGGTGCATGGTATGAATCCCAGTGGCATAAAATAACTATTACGAAAAGCTCTACTAACCAGTGTCTGTCATGCCTCAAAAATGTACGTTCACAATGGAAGGAGACTAACACAATTCAATCATGAGCTATGTGGAATCCGAGCATTGCTTTTTCCATGATCATGATTTTATTTCATAGCTGATGACCTCATAGTGAGGCTGTGCTTCACATTTTTTTTTTTAATTTCTCCACACGTTACGCTAATGCTCTCTGCAATAGCTGTCTGCAACTTCGGTTGACCCAATATTTTAGACTATGGGGCTCATTACAGGTTTCCCAGTGTCCCGTCAGTAATTCTGGCCGGATATCGGGAAACTGCCCCTGCCGTCTCCGGCGCCTGATATCCAGGTATTACCAGGATATTACGGGAAGTGGAGAGGGTGGTAAATTGCCATTCCATGCAGTCCCATAGTACTCCATGGGATGGGATTGCCGGAAATGACCGGCACTGGTAGTACTGGTGCTGGTCATTTGGGCATTTCTTTGCCATTAGCGGCCTGATCTATCGGCAGGTTTGGCCTGCCGATAGATCAGAGCCCCTACTGGCAAACTCAGTTTTCCCCTGGTCCGGTAAAAATGCTGGCAATTTTATCCAGCATTTTTACCACATTGGGGACCTCATAATTAGATCCTATGACTCCAATGATGCTTCACTATTGACTGTGATGGCTAGGGCTGATGGGATTTGTATTGCAATCAGTAGACACTATAATTGCAGGCCCTTTTTCTAAAGGAACTGGGGGAGACATGCTAATCCACAGTAGTGAAGGCCGCTCCTTACCAAATTTAAAAGAACAGCAAACTGGACATGGTAAGTAGAGGTAGGATGTCAATTGGGATGATTCTTGCCATTTTTAAAGCATCTGCCTCTCTGAGAGTGAGTAGCTGGATTATCTATTGCTCAACAAAATCTTTAAAAAGAAAAAAATGCAAATTAAATGCACACTTTGTGACAGGGTCTTTATTCCTTAGGACACAATGCGTTTATCTGCTTACTTGGCATAGGCCTTTTCTAACAGGGACGGCCAGAATTCATTGCTGCTTCGAGGCTGGACGGACATGTATCTTCCATTCACGAAAGGTATTTTGTCATCAATAACCACATCTACCCACTCTCCATACTGCCAGAACTGGGGAAAAAGAACAATTCATCAGTTAAGAAGTAAAATAACAGTACCTTTTAAGTTCAATAAATAAGGAGTGAAGACATTTTAACAAGAACAATGGTTTAAAGCATGCATTGCCAAAGACAATCGTGTTGGCCTTTGTATTGGAATTGTATAGGTATTTGACACGTTTTCACCATTTCCTAGGTATTGCCATTGTTTTTTGTTGTTGTTGTTTCTAATTCTTTATTTACATTTTCAAAGAAATAGTATACAACTAATACAAGATAACCAAAATGAAGAAATACATTGGAAATCGTTTCTGACCAAATTCTACCAGTCCCCCCCAAACCCTCCATCAGCTAAGAAACAATGCAAGGAATACAAGCCTAAAAACTTCTTCCAGATTTTATCAAAGCTCCCTATCTTTCTCATTCTCCTGTAGATTGTTCTCTCCATGTCTGCAAGCTTTGTAGATTTGTACATTGTATCAATCCAGTCTTTCACTAACGGTGTAACCTGGGACTTCCATCCACGCAGGCTTATTCTCTTACTTTTTATAGCCTCTCATTTTTTCTGAGATGTGTCAACTCGTCCATCAATTCACCACCTCCAAGTATCATAGTTTTGAAGCCAAGATCTAATATCTCTGTCAAGCACTTTCACGCATATCGTGCATACTTCCGACCAGAATCTACGCATTTGAGAACAGCTCCAAAGCATATGTTCCAGTGTACCAACTTCATGTATGCAACACCAACATCCATCCGAATCAGACATACCCCGTTTTTTCCAAACTCTCAGGACTCTAATACACTCTGTTTAGTATTTTATTTGCCTCGATAATTTCACCCAGATTCACAGAACAAAGATTCAAATTGGTACACATTATTTCACACATTTTGGACATAATAGTACAGCCCAATCTGCTACCCCATTCCTCCCTCAAACCATCATTCTCTCTGTAATTAGCAACAATTTGCTTGTAAATCCTACTAGCTATTGCCCCTTCTCTCTGCTTTGTCTTGGCAGTAAAAAGATCCATATCCAGAGCGCTGGTCCACTCTGCCTTCCCAATTATTCTTTTCAGCCGCCTGTAATCAGTGTTTGAAAATCCAGAAATATCCCATTTCGCTGTAAGATCTTCACATGAAAGCCACTTCCCATCCTTACTAAGGTCACTTATCCATTTCACCCCTCTGAGGTACCATTCTGTCAAAACAATGTCTTCCCGTTGTCTTTATTTTTAGGATTAAACCAGACAGAGGCATTAGGTGATTTCAAAGCATCAACCCCCAGTAAACCCGACATGTTTTTCCAAGTATCTCATATAAATTCAGTAACAGGGGTTTTCTTCCCTGCCAGATTTGCCGTCGACAAGATCGCCCTTGGGCTAAACGGGCCAGTAAGACTCATCTCAGCAATAGCCCATTTATCAGGTTTATCACTCAAAAATGGCACAAGGTATTGAGCAGACAAAGCAAAATGATATACGCGAAAATTTGGTACTCCAAGACCACCTTTATGCAGTAGAAGTTGAAGTTTCCACAGTTTAAGCCTGGGTGGCTTTTGGCCCCAAATAAAGGTCTGCACCAACCTGTCTAATTCTTTCCAATAATGTGGACTAACCCTCGGCAGTAACATGCCAAGTATATAATAATTTTTTGGGGGGAGAAGTCATCTTAAGGGCGTTCATTTTGCCGCAGAATGACAAATTCAAAAGCACCCATCGATCCAAATCCATCTTGACATCCCTGCAAACCCCCCTCAAGTTTTCATCCAGCATATTGTTGACCACGGGGGTTAGCCAGACACCCAAATAGCGTAATCTGTTCTCACACCATTGAAAGCTCAAGGCAGTGATCGAAGATTTATCACATGTAAAGGTTAAAGTCATGACCTCAGATTTCTCCCAATTTATTTTGTCGCTAGCAGCTGCATTAAACCTGGCCAAAAGATCCATCAAAGTGGGCAAGGAGTTCTCTAGATCCCATAAGATCATCAGGAGATCATCAGCACAAAACCAAATCCACTGCTCCATTCCCTGGTAGTTTACACCACTCAATCCCTGTTCGCACCGAAGCACAATGGCTAACGGTTCTATCGCAATAACAAACAAGAGCGGCGAAAGAGAGCAGCCATGTCTGGTACCCCTCTCCTGTTTAAAAGGTTCTGATTTCAGCCCGTTGGTCTTGACATCAGCTGTAGGTGCCACATATAGTAAAGCTATCCACGATGTAAAACTTTCTCCTAGGTTCATCTCACGTAGAACTGAGAACAAATACTCCCAATTTAGCCGATCAAAAGCCTTTTCGGCGACAAGTGAAAAGACAGCAATGTCATCAACACTATCCTGGGCTTGAAACATTGTCAGAATTAATTTACGCATTTGCTTGAAGTCCCCCGATAGTTTACAAACCCAAACTGGTTATCATGAATTAATATCAGCAGAAGATGTTCAAGGTTCATAGCCAAGACCTTTGCCAGAATCGTCTTGCTGGTATCGATCAGACTGATCGGGCGGTAGCTAGAAGTCAAGTTTCCATCTTTCCCTTTTTAAGGAGCACAGAAATAGTGGCGTGATTAGTTGTCTGAGGTAACAAGCCCTCACATTTTGAGGCAATGAGCATATCTCTCATAATTTCAAGGGCAGATGCTGGTAAAATTGATATATCTTTTTCAAGATTCATTGGATCTTCGTTAGACATTTTGGGGATGTTGAGGTTCTGAAAAAAGTTTTTCCCCCATGACAGTAAAACAAGGTAATTGCGATAGGGGTTAACATAATATTCTTTAGAAACATTATTGATCTCTTTCAGATTAAATGTGGTCAAGTCATGTGAGTTCTTGATCAATGTGATTGCTCCTTCAGACTTCATCATTCTCAGCCTGTATGCTAGCCAGCGATCACATTTCTCACCCTTCTATAATAAGAGCAGTTCACTCTATATAAATCCCACTGATAAATCCCACTGGGCCTTCTCTGTCAGATTAAAATCCATTTGCTTTCTCAATTTCCGTAGCTCTTTTTTCTTATCCTGGTTCCTATCGTCTGTCATCAAGTCTCTAGTAAGATCCAACATTTTCAAATGTAATTCCAGTCTTGCGTTTTCTGCTTTTTTCCTCTTACCGCTGGATAAACCAAGAATAATACCACTCATCGTACATTTAAATGCTTCCCAAACATTTTTTGCTCTTATTTCTTCTAAATGATTCTCCTCCACAAAGTGGTTCGCCGCAGAGACAATATTCTCAAGTATTTAATCATCATATAAAATTGAAGTATTCATTCTCCATGTAAATGTGTTGTACTGCCCAAAATTCAGTTTAAGAGTCATAGACACAGGATCATGATCCGTTATCAAGATATTCTCGATCTTGCGAGTTTGGTGTTTTTCAGTCATTCTCCCTCCTGTGAACAACATATCAATTTGTGAATATATTTCATGTGAGCCAGAATAGAGGCTATATTCCCTTATATCAGAATACTCTAAACTAATCCTTCAAGTCATGTTCCTCAAGTAAAATCTCCTCCTAGAATAATATTTGGAGAATCCAAATCCTGAACCATTTGAGACACTTTTCTGAAAAAGAATCCGTCATCTACAGAGGGAGCATATACATTACATAATGTCACCCCCTGGGGGAGATGGCGTGTTTGGAACCGCTGGAATAGAGGACCGCCATTGACCGTTCCATCACACTTCCATTTACGTCGTGTGCAGGTCTAGTCATTTTCTGCCTCGCGTCCGTCAGCGGTAGTTAAATCCAGTCACTTCCGGGTTACGGACGAGCTGCAACGTTCCTAGGTTTTCTCCTGTTGTTGCTATCACTTAATGTGTCTTTCTTGCGGTTTCGCCCGCTAGCCTGTTTTCCGCTACCCCTGTTTCCTTATTTTACTCCTGCTTTTCCCACTTTTTTCTGCTTCCGCTCCCTCTTGCCCGTTCCTCCCACTTCCCTTCCTCCTCTGGTCCTGTTCTGTTTTTCCCCTCCGTTCCTCTCTGCTATTTTGCTTACCTGTGTACCGGATACCCTTGCCTGCCTTCGGATTGCATTTGCTCTACGCTCTTGTGGTTTTCTGCTAATCAGTGTACCAGATAATCTTGCCTGCCTTCAGATTGCATCTGCTCTATGTATTTGTGACTTCTTGCTTGCCTGTGTACCGGAACCCTTGCCTGCCCTCGGACTTCTTATTCCTCTCGTTTTTGGTGTCAAGTGGTCTGTCCGTGTGTCGTAGACTGCCCTTCTCCAGCCCTTGGAAGCTATGTTTGGGTTTTTTTGTGCCTCTGGCTTTTTCCCCATATTTGACGACCATGGAGGATTGTCCACAGCCCTCCTATACGGTGGCACTGTGGCATCCTTCCGTGGACGTCCTTATCTACATGAAAAAAAGGAGAAACCCGGGAGTAAGGGGAGAAAGAAGCCAGAACCTAAGTGGAAGATTAAAGGTGAGGAGGAAGGGGAGGGAGGTGAGACGGAGTCCTCTTTTGAGGAAGAGGATATTTCAGACCCTTGTGACAGTTTGCAACGCCTGGAAACTAACATGGCTACTCCTCAGCAAATACAGGAACTGGTAGCCGCAGTCCAGAATCTTAACCTGGGGGTCCAGAATCTCAAGAGTGCTAACGCTACCCTACAGCAACGGATGACCGAGAGAGAACGACTTTCAACAGATTTGCCCCCGCTTCCTTTGGTGTTGGGCAAATTCAATGGCTCGCCCAAAAGGGTGAAAGAGTTTCTGGTTGCTTGTAACTTACATTTTTCATTTCGTGCTCAGACTTTTCCTCTGTGTTAGGGAGAATTCTCACTTATAGCTAATTTCCCTTACCTATAGAGTCCCCCAGCAGCTTTGCTGGATCTGAAGGGTTTATTTCTCTTTACATGCTAAGAGTGAGACTCTTTTTCCCACTCTTAGGCATTTTTGATATGTGTGTTCTAGGCTATATTTGTGTTTAATGCCTATGGGATTTTTTTCTCTCACCCATAGGAACCATCTGTATGCACATGTGTTACACAGCACCCTCTGTGCAGTGACACAGGGGTGTCGTAGCGACCCCCAAACATAGACTCCATACCCTGGGACTGACTACTGTCTCCCAGAGCATGTAAAGTCTCCATTGACTTTACTAGTCAAATCGTACGAACTTAACCGGTACAACCCATCTTACTATGGAGGTACTGAAAAGGGTTAATAGTTTTTCCCTTAGGTTCATTTTCGAGGGGGTACCTTAAAGTCCCGCTCTCTAAAGTTTCTGGCTGGTGGCAGTGGTTACTACCGAAAATATTCAACGCGAATATTTTCCTATGGGATTTTCCCATTGTTCGAGGCTAATACTTTCACTGACAGCCTCTAACATACCGCCGGTTTATTTTGTTATTAACTTTACTCCAGTAGGTTTTAATTGCCAGAAGTTTAATATAACTTCTTTCTCGAGTACATACTCCTAACCCAGGTCGGGGATCCTTTGTTCGCTCTTTTGGTGAGCTTCTTCCAAGAAGCCCTCCTTCGGCGCCTCTGAGTTTGGGGTGGGTCTGTTGTTTGGGAGGGGGAGTAGAACCCCTGGACAGAGTTGCCACAGCAACTCAGGTCGCACCCTAACCAGATAGGCTGGAGGGTCTCCCGCCAAGAAGACCACGCCACTGTGTGAGTGACAGCTAGGCTGTATGAATGGGTCTCTTTCTGCATAAAAGCAGGGTCCTGAGGACTGGAAGAGCAAGACGTCACCACTGGAACTACGGAACCGAAGGGGAGAGAAGCCACAGACATCTTCAGCATCTACACCACCGGTGAAGCCCTGCCGGATCGTCTCACCACTTTTCTTCCAAACGACGAGAGGAGATCTTCAGCAGAAGAGCCTCCTTCCCTTGAGCTGGTAGGGTCAACCAGTTCACCTATCACTTCCTCGGACCTGCCTTGGTCGAATCGACAGTGCCCCGCACTTGGAGACCAGATAGCCAGGCAGCTATCGACCCGGACCACAATTCAAAGGAGCATATCTTTTAAACTTCGTTTGGCAGCACCGGGGCTGGTTTCATCCCTGGGTAGTGCAATGACTTGAACCTTCCTCCACGACGAGAGCCTCTCTTCCTCTGCTGGACCCCTCGACCTGCAGGAACTACCAGGAACAACCACCACCGCCGGAGCCACTTCTTCATGTTTAAGGTACATTGTTCCACCAGGCTGCCCTTTTTCCGTGGTAGCCCTAAAGGTGTTTTAAATCCTTTATCTACCTGTGGGGTCGGCCGCCCACTCTCTTAACATTGTCTTTCGCCTAGCATCTACTTCTTCAATATTTTTCTACTAAAGACTTGACTGCAGCTACAAGAACATTTTTTGCTCCTAAACTCTTGGTCCTGTACCACTGACTCTGGCTCAGGCCTATTGACTCTGGCTGATTTGTTAGATCTGCTCTCGCTAGATTGGTTGTCAATGAGAAATGTGTTGATTCACCTAAATATTCTAAACCCCTCTTCCTTCCTACTGTTTTAACTTGTGTAGTGCTATTTTGCTCAGTTTTCATTCACTTATCTTTCTGCAAAAGTGTTACTGTGCATTACGTGTTCACAAAACCTCAGGGAAATGATACTAGAGTGTGTCTGAAGATATTTTGGTTTAACTTGTGCTGTCCCTCCCTTTCGGTAAATTGTTAGAGCGCCATTTGTAGTTGGTTTTCACTGTGTCGTTTTGCTCAGTTTTCACTCTACCGCAAACTTGTCTACAATTGAATAGGGAGTTGTATATACTTTTCCTTGTCTGAATTTTAACTTACTTTACCAACTGTGATTATGTGTTGACTTAGAAGTGTATAAAATAAATATATATTCTCTTTTTGATACAAAGCTTTGGCCAGTGTTTCCTTGTTCCATAGTACTGTGATACCTATTGTGTAAACCCTGAATACTGCTCATCTCCCTCTTGCCTATGCCACCCTCTCTGTAACGTCCTCTGACAGGACAGAAGACTCTCGCCTGATGATCATTTTAATGACTTTACATCTTGGAGGTTCCGAGATACAGTCCCAGGCCCTGCTTGATTGCGGAATGGCCGGGAATTTCATTGATACCCAGTGGGCAGAACAGTAGGGTTTAATCTGTATCGCCAAAAAAGACCAAAAGGTAGAGGGCATGGACAGTGAACCCTTAAGCTCAGGCCTGATTACCCATACCACAGAGGAACTCACCATGTCGATCCAATAACAATCAGAACGAGTCATCTTTGATATCATCCGGGCCGTGCACTTTCCTCTCATCCTTGGTATCGGCTGGTTACGCAAGCACAATCCCACGATTAATTGGACCAAGAACCTCCTAAGCTTCCATTCTTCTCTCTGTAAAGCCGAATGTCTACCTGAACCTAAGTTTGAGGCTGTAAAGACTGTGTGCAGCTCTGAGTCCAGAGTCGTTCATTGCTTACCAAACCATCTAAGGGACTACGCCAAAGTGGTCGTGGAGAAGATTCCCTTAGAGTTACCAACTCACAGACCAGAAGATTGCAGTATTGAACTTACTCCTGGAGCCCTGGTACCCTTTTGTCGCATGTTTCCTCTGTCATTGGAAGAGAAGCAATTTCTCAGGGAGTACTTGGATAACAATCTCAGCAATGAATTGATTCGTCCCTCGAAGTCACCAGCTGGAGCCTCGTTATTCTTCATTCCCAAAAAAGGGTCTCAAGAACTACGACCCTGTATTGATTACAGGCGCTTGAACAAAGTGACAATCAAAGATCGCTATCCCATGCCTCTTATAACAGAAATTTTACAAGCTGTCCAGGGGTCTACCATATTCACTAAACTCGACTTGCGGAATGCTTATCATCTGCACCGAGTCCAGACTGGGGATGAGCGGAAGACGGCTTTTCGTACCCCTTTTGGACTTTACGAATATCAAGTGATGCCTTTTGGGTTAGTCAGCCCCTTCGATATTCCAACGTTTTATGGATCATCTCTTTTCGGACTTACTGTGCCACATGACTATAGTTTACCTTGATGACATCTTGGTATTTTCTCACATGCAAGAAGAACATGAAAGGCACATATAGGAAGTGTTTCAGAGGTTACTAGACAACCATCTATCCGTAAAACTTGACAAATGTGTTTTTTTCCGCCACGTCCATTTCTTACTTGGGGTTTATTCTTTTCAATAAAGGCATTTCAATGGATCCTCAGGAGATTGTCTCCATCCTGGATTGGCCCTCACATAAGACTGTTAAAGAGGTCAAAAAATGTCTTGGACTTGCAAACTTTTATCGGAAGTTCATCCCTAATTTTTCTCAGAAGGTCTTACCCATCACAACTCTCCTCAAAAAATCCTCTGTGCCATTTTGTTGGTACCAGAATGCCGAAGACAGCTTTCGTCATCTCAAACAATCCTTTTGTTCTGCACCCATCCTGTGACAGCCGGATCAGCATCTCCCTTTCATTTTGGAAACAGACGATTCGGCAGCGGCCGTAGGGGCAGTTTTACTGCAGGTGCATCAAGATAAGGAACATCCCATATCCTATTATTCTGAGACGCTCAACGCCAGCCAAAAGAACTATTCGGTCATTGAATGTAAACTGTATTTACCCACACAATCTCTAAGGGAGACCGCATTGACTTGGTGTCATGATTCTAAGATTGCAGGACATTGAGGCAGTAAGGGTACTCTGGACTATCTCCAAAGACATTTGTACTGGCCAGGCATGAAAGAGGACACTAATCAATATGTACAGTCATGTACAGTCATGTACCATTTGTCTTTGCAAAACAGTACCAACTCAAAGACCGTTGGGGTAATTGGAGCCTTGTGCTGTACCTCCGGGCCCCTGATTTTATTGTCAAATTACCCAGATCCCAGGGATGTACTTGCATAATGGTCGTTGTGGATTCATTTTGTAAATTGGCTAATTTTTCACTCTTGCCAGGTATCCCTTCCACGACCGAGATGGCAGAAGTCTTCTTAAAAGATGTGTTCCAACTGCATGGTATTCCTACCAAGATTACCCCAGACCGTGGTAGCCAGTACACCTCGAAATTTTGGAAAACTTTCTGTGAAGGGTTGGGGATTGAGAGGGCATTGACATCGGGCTTCCACCCCCAATCCAATGGGCAAACCGAACGACTTAATGGCACACTGGAACAGTACCTTTGTTGCTTTATTAACCTGCAACAGGATAATTGGGTCAGACTTCTTCCCACGGCTGAATTCTCCTATAACAACTCTCTCCACTCTGCGCTTGGGATGAGTCCATTCTACTGCACCTTTGGGTATCACCCACGCTCTGTTCTACCTCTTTCTGGCATCTCCTCTAGTATTCCTTCCATCGATTCTTCCCTAACGTTTATTCATGAAGCCCACGATAAAGCCAAACAGAGTCTCCAGGAGGCTCAAGATCGTAATAAGACCCAGGCCGACAAACACCGTAGGCCAGTCCCAGGGTGGGAAGTAGGATCTCGAGTTATGCTTTCCACAAAATATTTACCCCGATGGGTACGTTCATCCAAGCTGTCTCCCAAATACACAGGGCTATACAAGATCACCCACAGGGTAAACCCTGTGGCTTTTCGACTTCTGCTACCAGTGGGTCTACGAAGAGTCCATCCAGTGTTTCATAACTCCCAGTTAAAACCCTTCCAGGTAGACAAATGGGCACGTATCTCTAAGAACGCCTCTTTACCCCCAGCTTCTACCCATGAAGGGTACAAAGTCGCTCAGATATATGATTTTAGGTACCGTCGGGGAAGGTTGGAATACCTCGTACACTGGAAAGGATATCCCTGGTTAGAGAACTCCTGGGAACCCAAATCCCATATTAATGCCCCTCTTTTGTTGCACAAGTTTCATCGGTTTCATCCGGGCAAGCCTGGGGGGGTGCACTTCAGGAGGGGGCATACTGTCACGCCCTGGGGGAGATGGCGTGTTTGGAACCGCTGGAATAGAGGTCGGCCATTGACCGTTCCATCACGCTTCCCTTTACGTCGCGTGCAGGTCTTGTCATTTACTGCCTCGCGTCCGCCACCGGTAGTTAAATCCAGTCACTTCCGGGTTACGGACGTGTTGCAACGCTCCTAGGTTTTCTCCTGTTGTTGCTATCGCTTACTGTGTCCTTCTTGCGGTTTCGCCCGCTAGCCTGTTTTCCGCTACCCCTGTTTCCTTATTTTACTCCTGCTTTTCCCCGTTTTTCTGCTTCTGCTCCGTCTTGCCCGTTCCCCCCGCTTCCCTTCCTCCTCTGGTCCTGTTCTGTCTTTTCCCTCCGTTCCTCTCTGCTATTTTGCTTACCTGTGTACCGGATACCCTTGCCTGCCTTCGGATTGCATCTGCTCTACGTACTTGTGACTTCTTGCTTGCCTGTGTACCGGAACCCTTGCCTGCCCTTGGACTTCTTATTCCTCTCGTTTTTGGTGTTAAGTGGTCTGCCTGTGTGTCGTAGACTGCCCTTCTCCAGCCCTTGGAAGCTTTGTTTGGGATTTTTTGTGCCTCTGGCTTTTTCCCCATATTCGACGACCATGGAGGATTGTCCAAAGCCCTCCTATATGGTGGCACTGTGGCATCCTTCCGTGAAAGTCCTTATCTACATTAAAAAAAAAAAAAGGAGAGACCCGGGAGTAAGGGGAGAAAGAAGCCAGAACCTAAGTGGAAGATTAAAGGTGCGGAGGAAGGGGAGGGAGGTGAGACAGAGTCCTCTTTTGAGGAAGAGGATATTTCAGTCCCTTGTGACACATAATATCACCCTCAACCCTTGGATGTCTACCAGTAAAGCGACTATTCTTCCATCCTTATCTGAATCTTTCCTTAATATCTTCACTGGCGCATTCTTATGAATAAGAATTGCAAGGCCTCTGGATCGTGATGAAAAACACGATCCATAGGCACTCCCAATCCATTCCTTTTCCATACTTTTAATCTCATCTTTCAATATGCGAGCCTCCTGCAAGAAACAAATATCACCCTTTACGTCATACATGCTAATAAAGAGGTTTTTCCTTTGAACCCTGTTAATTCCATTAATATTCCAAGGAGACACACTCAACTCATCTCTCAAAACTCCAGTCATTCCGCTATCTGTTTTAATACTCAATTGAAAAAGTATCAGTCCCAGTATCAGACAAAACATGCCCAAAAAAAACACCTACCCTCTTAAGAAAATGTTGGAATCAAGCGCTGCCTTGGATTTAAGCAATGCACTAGACATTCTAAAAACCCCATGCCCTAGCCAGCCCTCCCAATAACATTGAAACTCAAAGAAGCAAAAAATGAAACCCAATTCCAGCATGTTAGTCTAAAACAATTCTAGCAAGACCTAAATTACAATTATAATCAAATGTGAAATTTGGAATTAGAATACAATTACTTCTATCATATATCCTTAAAACCATAAAATCTCAGATCACTCTGACACCAGCGTGCTGCAACGGCCACAACAACCACCCTCCCGCACCAAGAGAAGACGGAACCAGCTAATAAACCATCATGGGGACAGAGTAGATAAATATAGCATTCCATAAACAAGCAGCATTTCTAAACACAGGGTCTATGAAGCGTTCAATCAATAAAATCGACCCGTTTAATTTCATGTCACCATCCTTCAAGAAACATCAGACCATACAGTCGTCATATCAGCAAACATCCCTCCCTCAAAAGCAAGGTCATCATCCATACCAAACCAGTATCCTCAATCATGACCATAAAACCTGTTCCATAAGTCCACAGTCATCAACATGACAATAAACAGCTAACCAAGCATGCAGCATTCAGCCAGTAAAGTAGATAACACAGTGACACCCGCTAGGACCAAAAAGACCCCTTCGTGTCAGTAAAGCTTATGCACTGGGGACATAGATTCGTATACAAACCTAAGGTTAGCATGTGATAGGTTTTGATGAAAAATGCAAAGCATGAATAATGTGAAATTCTGTGGGGCAGGGGGGTAATTGAGCAAAAAGCACAGGTGTTTGTAAGGAATAATACAAATTGTTATCAGACTTTCTCACACCCACCACAGCCACGTCCCATTCAAAGTTGCATATTGTCATATATCTCAAAACCTCCTATATGTTACTCTCAGTCGCAACATTGGCTAACCATTCCATATCCGCAAAGTATGCATCAAGCAGCAACACCAACCAGTTCACTGCTATATTTAACAAATAGTTTTTCGAGAAATGGACATGGAGAATAATAGCAATAGTTGGCACATATCAAACATGAACTTCATCCAAATATGTGGTCAGCATACATCATAGGAGACAATGAGCACATGCATCCCATTTATAACCTTACAATGCATATGCCCCAATGACAGAAATCCCATTAAAAGGTTCAACATAATCCTCAAGTAACAGTCCCAAATTTGCTATCCAAGTGCTGTCAGGATTAGTCAGGCGAGTACAAAGGCAGCGAATATGGCAAGGGAAATGTGCACCCAGGAACAACGACTCAGGTATGCTAGAACCCAGGAGTGCAAATAGAGTGTGACGTCAAAACCAATATATGAAAAGGGATGTGGGGTAAGCACCTGACCGCGAGGAAAGTCGGCAAGCGCCTTACCCCCAATTGCTGTTACAGGTACTGACAGCGCTAAACCCACGTGGAGGGCAAGCAATGACAGGATCTGTGTACTAACACTCTTGATGGTATTACATAAGGGAATTTAAGAACTGTACTCACGAGGACGGGATACACCTCTTGAATGTCAGCTAGCCCACGAATCCTGTTGGTGAATCTGGGACCCAGAAAGGCTATAACAGCAATGGGAGTAGTAGGGAGGTCCAGAGGACAAGGGCTGAAGGCAGCCGGAGTGAGGCAGGCTGCCGGGCAGGGAGCCCAGAGGACAAGGGCTGAGGCTGGGAATCAGCAGAGCGAGATCCGCTGCAATGTGGAGAGCCCGGCAGGGCAAGGGCGGAGACTGGAAGGCAGCAGAGCGTGATCCGCTGCTATGTGGAGAGCCCGCAGGGCAAGGGCGGAGACTGGAAGGCAGCAGAGTGAGATCCGCTGCAATGTGGAGAGCCCGCAGGGCAAGGGCGGAGACTGGAAGGCAGCGGAGCGTGATCCGCTGCAGAAAACTAAATACCTAAGTTGGAATAGGGATTACAACTTAGAGGGGAAAACATAAGCATTCACACAGGAGCTAGCTACCACCACACACCACACCTAATGATCAAATGGGAAATGGATGCAGAAGTGCAATGGAAAACATGGAATGGATCCTCTAGAAAGTAAGGATCAGGAGCAGGGAAAAACGAAATAACCTATGCAAACTTTTCCCTACCCCTCCAAGGAAAAGACAGGAAACTAAACTAAGAGGAAGGCTAAGGCAAATGGGTATCAGCAGCAAAGGACAGAGTCAAAGAAATATAGAACACAGACAAACTGGGCTGCATCTAAAAGGGGAAAGCACTGAGAAATGCTGCCTGCAAACAGGGGAAGACAAAAAGGGAAATCAAGGGAGCAGAAATCAATTAGCGCATGAATCCGAATTTCAGGGCGGAGGAAACAAGAAAACAGGAACAAGGAAGTAGGTACAAAGGCAAGGAACCAGGAACCAGGGACTAGTCAAAAACAGGAACACTGCAATCGATGACCAGCGCTGGACTGAAGTGAGACTGAGGCTTTTAAAGCTGTTAAACGAGCACACGCCTCTGGTGTGATGACTGCTGCACCTGCAGCCACAGGTGTTGCCTATCCTCCACCCAACCTTGTCCTGCAAGGGTGGAGGTGGAGCAGTGGGCCAGGCATTCTGGGAAGCACAGTCATTTGGTTAAAGAAGCATGCTGGCTGCCAAAAACCTGGAATGGATCCGGAAGGGAAGTAGTTTGGAAAATAGGGATTTAGCGCTCCCAATTCATTACAGCACTGTGGCATTAGGTTCGGAGGAAATGTCCAGCAAGGAATAAGCCCCAAAACATGCCCCCAAGTGGCGGGAACGGGAGCGAAGGGAGCGAGTCGTGACAGTATACCCCCTCCTACGGCCCTCTTCGGGTGCCCGCCACCCGTACGAGACTTCTTCTTTCCATGATGGGAGTGCTTTTTCTTTGGAGGTGGCACTGATGGAAATGGTGGCTTGTGGGCAAAGGCAGATGGGCTTCCATGATAGGAGTGTGTTGTCTTTGGAGGTGATACTGATGGAAACGGTGACTTCTGGTGAGGAAGAGACTCATGGTTCGAAGAAAGGCATGAAGAACTTGCAGGACCTGGAGCAGAGTTGGAAGGTCCAGGAAGCTCAGTCACTGGGAGTGGACCCTTGTAAGTCTTTGAGGAGGGAGGCAGGCTGGTGCAACTTGCCTTAGACGATGGTAGAAGTTCTGTTAGCCTTTCTGCCGAGAGCGGACATGCGGGAGGTGAGGAAGTTGCTGGCTTCAGGAAATGTTCATGTTCAGCCATTAGAGAAGGTGGCGGCTGAAGTAGAGGTTCAGATCTTTTTCTGTCATCCATCTGGGAAAAGGCTTGTGGTTGAAAATGATTAAGGTTTGACTGCACATATTCTACGCCTTGGATGCCTGGAAGTCCCATGGGTTGTACGAGGCTGGTACTCCTGGTGACAGTCGTGTAGTCACTTTGTTGCACGTTGGATACAACAGCAGGGACGTTTGGCATACTGATAGGAGTGATAGACACAGTACTTGGTATTTCAGGCACACTCGCAGAAGGAGCAATAACAGACACATCTTGAACTGCAGCAGTCATTCCCTTCCTTTGGCTACTAGCACCCGACTGGTGCTTCTTGGCGGAATTCTGTTGCACAAGTTCTGTAGGTAATACGCCGGTCTGCACCACCCCCTGTGCACACCCAGGTGAGTGGTTCTGACTCACCACTTGGTCCAGCTTGATGACTCTGAAGCGGGAGCTGGCAAAAGTCTCAAACTCTGATGCTGCATTTTTAGGAGGCTCTGATGCTAAAGTGAAGCAGTTGGGAGAATCGTCTTGTGGAAAAGGCAGGCATTCTGGTGCTCCTCCTGAAGCAAAAGAAAGGCAATCTAAACGTTCATCGACAGTAAATGTTTGGGATTCAGGAGGACTGTCTGGAGCAGTAGACAATATAGCAGGATCTGATGGTGTAGACAGGTATACCTCTGATGTTGGAAGCGAAGCTAAGCAGGATACCGGTGTATCATGAACTGAAGGCAAACAAGCAATAAACTCTGGAACTGAAGACATGCACATATGATGGACTACCGGAGGCTCTCTGGCTGAAGGATGATCTTCTGGATGAGTCACTGTAGCTGAAGACAGGCAGGCCAGAGGAAACTTTGAAGCTGAAGGCATGCGAGTTGGAGCCATCTCGGTAGCTGAATCCAAACATGTCAGGGTCTTTGGGACTAACCCCGTGCATGGTGGAGGCTCTTGATTAAATGGCAGACATGGCAGCGGTTCATTGATTGAAGACACGTGTACCAAAGATGACTGCAGGGCTGTGGATTGGATCATAGAAGAGTCAATGGTTGTAGGAGGACACACAGAAGTCTCAGAAGTTGATAGACACATTAGTGGCTCAGGAATGGAGGGCACCTTTAGGGCATTAGACTCCTTGGCTCCAGTAACCAAGGACTGAACTGTACCCTTGCAGTCCTTTTCTTTAGTGGGTGACACAGAGTCTCTTTCTTTGTGGAAGTCAAAATCAACCAGTGGAATCACCATAGTAAAGTCTCTGTTAATCAGGATTTCGTCAATTGTCCATTCCTCTGTCTTAGCTTCTGAAAGAGGCAGATTAACAATCAACAGTTCAGGAATCGCCTGCTGGTCTTTTGGTTCTGTATACTGTGGAATGAGTTCATCAGAACATGAAATCTGTACTGTCTCTGACTGTTCGTATTGATCAGAATTGGCAGAAGGAAGAGTGAACCCAGAGGTAAGATCGTCTTCCACATCAGCTTTAACATCTACTTCAGTCTCAGCAGCTGTATCAAGAGCAGGACCTAAGCCTACTGTAGTGACTGAATCTGTGTATGCCACCTTTGTGTATTGTGTTTGGAGATCAGAAGCTTGTATGTGTGCTAGCTCAGAATTATGACAGACTGCTACACAGGAAACTTTAGGTAAAGGAGTGGCTTGTACATCTTCAGCTAACTGCAATCCCTGACAATCAGCAGAACAATTGTTAGAAACTGTGCCCGGATTGAGCGCTGTGCTAGACGAAAGACCTTCACTCCCAATAGATCTAACATATCGACAAATATCATGGTTTACCAAAGTCTCTACCCTCAGGGGCTGAACAGTGTTCACTTCCTCCACATCAACAGATAAAGTATGAGGTGTATTCAGTAAAGAGTGTAAGGTTTTGTTTTCCTCTTGTGCAGAAATGAGTTTTTGTCTTAACTCCTCAAGTTTAGCTCTTAGCATGCCCTGCATTAACTGTACATCACTATCAGTAGGCACAGGGGGAAGCATAGTGGCATCAGGGCTGGATCCTGCACTAGCAATCTGGATGTGCATCGATTGTACATTGTCCTCTACTGCTTGCAGGTTCTGTGATTTATAGTTCCTCTTACCAACTTGGTCTGTGTTTCCCTTAAACAAACTATTGACATTAGACCTCTTGGCATTAGGGACTACAGTATGTACCTGTGCAACGGAGTATGCGTTAGACTGAGGGTAGAAAACAGAAGTTATGCAAGAAACCCCTCTATTCTTTATGTTGGTATCATGAAACTGTTCCATCTGAGGTGAAGCACAACTGGAATCATGGGGTTCAACCACCGAGGTACTCTCGTATAATAAGTCTAACAGTGTGTTGTTTTCTGCGGCTAAGGCTTGTGCTGACATAGAATCGGGATCAAAACCAAAGATAGAGCTAGGATCAGGCCATGTAGGGTGTGCCATCCTATGGGAAAAATACTTTGCACGTAAATGCCCATTCGTGACAAGGAGTTCATTGGAGTCAGGCCTAGTGATTTGATTGTCACAGGTAAATGTAGGGGAGGCCTTCTGTACAAACTTGTTAGAGGCCTTGCTGCCTTTCTTTCTTAAACTTGCCATATTCAATGGGAATTTTGGGCTGGTCATTCTGTCAGGATTAGTCAGGCGAGTACAAAGGCAGCGAATATGGCAAGGGAAATGTGCACCCAGGAACAACGACTCAGGTATGCTAGAACCCAGGAGTGCAAATAGAGTGTGACGTCAAAACCAATATATGAAAAGGGATGTGGGGTAAGCACCTGACCGCGAGGAAAGTCGGCAAGCGCCTTACCCCCAATTGCTGTTACAGGTACTGACAGCGCTAAACCCACGTGGAGGGCAAGCAATGACAGGATCTGTGTACTAACACTCTTGATGGTATTACATAAGGGAATTTAAGAACTGTACTCACGAGGACGGGATACACCTCTTGAATGTCAGCTAGCCCACGAATCCTGTTGGTGAATCTGGGACCCAGAAAGGCTATAACAGCAATGGGAGTAGTAGGGAGGTCCAGAGGACAAGGGCTGAAGGCAGCTGGAGTGAGGCAGGCTGCCGGGCAGGGAGCCCAGAGGACAAGGGCTGAGGCTGGGAATCAGCAGAGCGAGATCCGCTGCAATGTGGAGAGCCCGGCAGGGCAAGGGCGGAGACTGGAAGGCAGCAGAGCGTGATCCGCTGCTATGTGGAGAGCCCGCAGGGCAAGGGCGGAGACTGGAAGGCAGCAGAGTGAGATCCGCTGCAATGTGGAGAGCCCGCAGGGCAAGGGCGGAGACTGGAAGGCAGCGGAGCGTGATCCGCTGCAGAAAACTAAATACCTAAGTTGGAATAGGGATTACAACTTAGAGGGGAAAACATAAGCATTCACACAGGAGCTAGCTACCACCACACACCACACCTAATGATCAAATGGGAAATGGATGCAGAAGTGCAATGGAAAACATGGAATGGATCCTCTAGAAAGTAAGGATCAGGAGCAGGGAAAAACGAAATAACCTATGCAAACTTTTCCCTACCCCTCCAAGGAAAAGACAGGAAACTAAACTAAGAGGAAGGCTAAGGCAAATGGGTATCAGCAGCAAAGGACAGAGTCAAAGAAATATAGAACACAGACAAACTGGGCTGCATCTAAAAGGGGAAAGCACTGAGAAATGCTGCCTGCAAACAGGGGAAGACAAAAAGGGAAATCAAGGGAGCAGAAATCAATTAGCGCATGAATCCGAATTTCAGGGCGGAGGAAACAAGAAAACAGGAACAAGGAAGTAGGTACAAAGGCAAGGAACCAGGAACCAGGGACTAGTCAAAAACAGGAACACTGCAATCGATGACCAGCGCTGGACTGAAGTGAGACTGAGGCTTTTAAAGCTGTTAAACGAGCACACGCCTCTGGTGTGCTGACTGCTGCACCTGCAGCCACAGGTGTTGCCTATCCTCCACCCAACCTTGTCCTGCAAGGGTGGAGGTGGAGCAGTGGGCCAGGCATTCTGGGAAGCACAGTCATTTGGTTAAAGAAGCATGCTGGCTGCCAAAAACCTGGAATGGATCCGGAAGGGAAGTAGTTTGGAAAATAGGGATTTAGCGCTCCCAATTCATTACAGCACTGTGGCATTAGGTTCGGAGGAAATGTCCAGCAAGGAATAAGCCCCAAAACATGCCCCCAAGTGGCGGGAACGGGAGCGAAGGGAGCGAGTCGTGACAAGTGCCACCACCTCAGTCCAAACCGAGACTAGATGGAGGAAGGGGCAAGGATGACAAAGTGAAAAACAAAATGTCCCCCCAGCCATCACCCGCCAATAGCATACCCACTTAAGAGGACCAGTTAAGGCCCTAGAGCAAAGTGTGCAACCATCCACCCCCACTGGGAAAGAACTGTATACCAAACCTAGCCGGAACCACAATATTCCAACATGCCCACACGTAAAGATCCAAAATCCTTCACACACAGTGAAGCCCTACAAAGTTGGAGATGCCCCTTTCAGAACCCTCCATATATCGGATCGACATTATTTTGGTGCCTCCTGCCTCCCCCGGTTATTCCAGCGATTACACAGTAAAGCTCCACTATATACATAGACCATGCAAGTCAAAAACCCACCTATGCAAAATATCAGATCAAAAGTGACACTGAGATTCAGGTATATAGATATATGTAGCGTTTTACAAAGATCCCAGCCCCGCAATCCCTATATTGCCAACATATCATTGACTCTGCGTTTAATGAGAGAAGAGGTCAATCAAAAAAGGAAAGCATATAAAGCATGGTTAGCAGATGTTGTATTTAACACGACAGCATTCCTACACATCCAGCACAAACAAGCAACCCACTTCCTTTTGAGGCAGTCACCAATATCATGTATGTAATAACTGTAGCGGTCGCAGTCTTCATTGGCAATTCTCTGTTTTCCGAGGAGGTCGTGCATTAGTATCCTACAGACCTCTGTGCCAATTTTGGTACCGAGAGTTGACAACCAAAAAGTTCGCTCCAGGAGGTGGAGCAGAGGCTTAACCCCAATGCGGCCCCCGTACAGTCAGTACCGAGCATTCCACCTCACAGTACTCCATACCTCCGACTAACGTGGAAGCTGCATACAGCCCCCCTTTAAGGCCTAGGAAATGGGCGCGGAGAGGATCACAACGTACTTTAAAGTTTTGAAATGCACCATCAGAACGTTACAGAGGCCGCTGTTTATTTCCCTATGTAAAGATTCTGTCACATGAAAGGGTGGCAAACTGAGCCACAGGGCACTCAGGCCACATCCAGTGAGTTCCGTTCCGCACGCCTTCTGTGGTCAGCACTCGTAGGTGTTCCTGGATCAGCTGATCCATCAAGGGCAATCAGGTCCTTTAGTCAGATGACACGGCTCCAATCACAAGAACAGCTATTGCCAATTGAACAGGGAGTCGTTAAACCGTTTAAGCAAGAAAAAAACCCCCAAAAAACACAAAGTAAAGCAAATAAAAATAAAAACATCCCGGAATCAGAATCAGTACAATCACCAAGTACAGGTGGGCTCTCCTCTGAGCCTCTACAACCATGTGTAGCCTCCTTTGGATCTGATGTTACCTTATCCCCGTCTGGTGAAGCAAGTGTCAGCAGGTTGTTTCTATTGAGATAAGCCTTGATCTTCATCAATTTTGCTAAATCCTTAGCACCTTTAAAGGATTTTCTCACTAACAAAGTCTCCTTAGAGTAGTACGGATATATAAATATTGCCTTCCCATTATATTTGGCACCGTCTTTATTCCTTGCTGCCTTCAAAATGCTTTCCCTTGACCAGGAATTCACAAAAGTGATCAGGATATGTCGTGCTCTGGAGCCAAAGCCATTCCCCACCCTGAATGCCTTGTCAATATCAGACATGCAGATGGAGCCTACACCAAAGCATTCCTTGAAAATGTGTAGCACCAGGGGGATTATGTTTTCATTGTTTGGTTCAGCTGATTCTTCAACCCCAACCAGCCTGAGGTTCTTACCTTTTAGCTTCAAGTCTAAGTCAAGATGTTTTTTTTCTTCTCCTTCTGTAATTCAGCCTAAAGGTTATTATATGCCCTGAAACTTCCAGATATCTCAGTGCCTATAGTAATTGAAATTTTCTCCAACTCTGTTATTCTCACATCCAGCCGGGACACCTTTGAATTAAGTTATGTTATAGAAGTTTTAACATCACCGACATCATGAGCCACTTGCAGCAGAAGGGAATAAATATCCTGTGTACTGGGGGTGTCTCCCATCTCCAGAATCTGTTTCTGTTTCTTTGGGATTGGATTTTCTGCTTCTTTAATCTTCTTCTTTGAATTCATAATCTTTCAGAATCTACCATCAGGGAGAGGGCCCAGGAGCTGCAGGATCATGCTGCTGCTTCAGAGGCCAACATTCCGGAATCACACATGAATAATGTCGCTCTCATTTAGAACATATTTGCATCAAATGCCTAAGTGTACACACCAGTGCCAGGTGTTCCCTTTACATTTTGTGTGCTCACTCCAGTTAAGGGTTTTCCATAAATTAGCACATAATCACATCATTCGCCAGCTATTTTAAAGCTTGGGTGGTGTGACGGGGTCAGGGACTTGACCCAGTCAGAGTGGTATATGGGCTCCTCCTAATCCGGAACAGAGAACCTACCAAGGAATTTTCCAAAATCAACCCTGTGCTAGATACAAGGAATGGGAGATGGGGGGTCTGTCTCCATCTCTATATTGTGCATCTTGAATGTTGTTGATGCTGCCACTTTCTGTCATCATATACCTTACAGTACCATTTCAGGCCAGGGATCTGCTTCTCCACTTGTATAACTTCAACTCCCAGAATGTGCCGGGGAGCACCAAAGAAAAGACGGGCCAGAACAACACTAGCAAGAAACCTAAAATGTGGCAACTTACATGGATTTAGAACAGCCACCACACACAGACCACTCATATCTTCAGAAAGAAAAACAACTCAATACATCGAGGGAAAATCAAACTGTTAGACCCACAGCATTCCAGAGAAACAGCAGAGAATTCATCAGAGACCGTTACAAAAACCATGCTGAACAGGTGAGGGGCTCAGATGGGTCTTCGATGCCTTTCACATGTGTAGCCCAGCTCCCGGAGATAAGGCAGGTATAGATTGGGTCATTGAGTCATGTCAACACTGGAACCAATGGGAGGGATAGATTAGTAGCAAAAGGCACACAGTATAAAAGGGAAGGAAGTGAAAGGCAGAATGTGGGTTGTGTGGGCGAGGACAGAAGGAGCAGAGGAGGGCAACAGTCCAAGCAGAGGACGATAGGCAGAGCCGAGTTCTGAGACGGTGGAATGTGTGAAGATTACAGGTGAGTTATTGGATTTGTGAGAAGGTGGTAATATGAGGATATAAGTTTGAAGCTGTGAGTGAGAGAGTGCTTGTGAGGGTGAAGGTAGCAGTGAGGGAATAGTGGGAGGCAGAATTAGGGGAGTGATAGGAGTAGGTATATTAGGTAGTAGGTACAGTGAGAGGGAGTGGGTTTTGGGAGAGATCAAGGGTAGTAGAGATGGGTGTCATATTTAGGTGCAATGAGAAGGGTGCAGGAGAGAAGTTAGTGTAATGTGAGAGAATAGTGAGATTGAGTGAGTTAGGAGGGGTGAAAGTAGTACCATGCGGAAGGGTGAGAGTAGTAGAGCAAAGATGGATGTATTACACAATTAGAGTTGGCCTGCCTGTGACAATCTCATTATGAGGTGGCACACATATGCAATCATACGATATAAATTATTATTTCTTAATACAAATTTTCAATATTAGAAAATAGGATCTGCACAATACCAAATACTTTTGTTCCTGAATAAAAAACATACTTTAATAATAGCCGCTTATCAGCCAGTGTGTTTAAATACTCAGACAAAAAGTATTGGTATAGGAGAAAGCATGCATTAAAAAAAGAAAAAGCATTTGCACATATCTCCATCAGTTCGCTGCCCAGTATGAATGTGGTGTTGTGGATTTAGAATATGTACATGTAATTTTAAAGTTGACTATAATCGGTTTCATATAATTCAGCAGGTTTGAATTAGAAAACCTGTTCTATCAATTTGGAACACAGCAGATTTTTGTTTATCCAGCCAGCATAGAAAAATGGTTTTATGTTTCTTTTTTTAATACAAAGATGAATAGCCCTTCTACTTTGCAAATCAGGCTGCATAGGTTCGGAGGCCTTCCGCCACTGGGCAATGTAAAGAGTATGTATTTCATAGTCATAAGATTTTAATGAAATTAGGATAGATACACTCGGGTTCATGTCCCCTGTTAGGGAAAATTCTCAACATGTGCTAATTTTCCTTACCTTTTGAGACCCCCAGCAACTTTGCTGGATTTCTAGGATTTTCTTTTTTACCTGGGAAGAGTGTGAGCCCTTTTTGTCCCACTCTTCCATGTATTTTGATGTGTGTTTTACTTTTGTGTTCTTTGGTTATGGAGTTTTAAAACAACTCCATGGACATCATCTTTTTCTGTGTGTCACACAGCATCTTCAGTGCAGTGACACAGGGATGTCTTTCAGACTTCCGAAGGTTTAAATAACTTCTCCGGGACTGACTACTGTCTCCCAGAGCATGTAAAGTTAAATTGACTTAACTAGTCTCTTTAAATTTACAGACCCAGCACACACTATCTTCCTATAGAGTGCTGGAGGGGTTGCCTAGCTTCCCCTTAGTCAAAACACTCATGTTACAATAGTCAAATGTTTCCATTTCCTTCTTTAAATGGCTGGTGACAGTGGTTTAGATCAAACTACAATGATTTCTCCCGACCGCGAACAATGGTAGCTAAAAATCCGGTCCGCCATGTTTTCCAAAATGGCGCCAGGACCTATCTGTAAAAACAGACTTTGGTCAACTTTTGTTGCCATTTCTTTTAGGAAAGGTCCTTCTTGTGTTTGTTTCTGCGTGCCAAGCCAGGTTTGGTCCCTTTGTTCATTGGCCTTTGGCGGGCTTCAGTGCTGAAGCCCTCCTCTGGCGCTAGGGTGTCTGGAGTGGACAGACTCCCGGTGCTTGGTCTACTAGGAGACCTGAATGCACTCTGGCGTGATTGGCTGGCTGGCTGTCCATCAAGGACAGCCAGCCTGCTGTGTGAGTGACAGCTAGGCTGGAATGAATGGGGGAAAACTGTTTAAAAGCTGGTCTCTGGACTTGGAAAGCAGAGTCGACCACTGGAACGAAAGAACCAAAGACAAGCTGAAGGAAGAGGACTGCTGCAACTCCTGTATGACAGGTGAAGGCCTGCTGCAGGTCGGAATTCCCGGAAACTCCATCGACAGAGAAGCCCTTCAAGGTTAACTTCTTCCCTTGCATTTGGTGGGAACAACCAACTCGTGAGCCACCTAGACACCGTACCCTCCTGGTCAAATTTTCTGTAGAGTGCTGTGGAAAACTGGATAGCCAGTGGGAAGGATACCAGTTTGTGGTCTTTAAGGGACTCAGTCCTGAATCCCACGTTTTGCTAAGCTTGTGGCCTCATCCCTGGGCAGTGCAGGAACCTCCAGACTTCCTCCTTCTTGTCCCCATGACTGAAGCTCAGGAACAGCGAGATCTGCTCGAACTGCCAGGAACAACTGCCTCAGCTACAGCTCTTCTTCACTTACAAGGTACTGTGCAAAAACATTCCGGAAATCTTTTTGGCCATCGCAAAAGTTTGTGGAACTTTCCCAACTTCGAAGGCTTGTCCTTCCCTAATCATTCATCTAACTTTTCGCCTAGCCAAATTCTTCTAAACTCTGTGGCAAAGGCTTAACCGTTTACTACCAGAACTGTGCTATCCTATACAAAGACTCTGAACCATTGGCTTTGGCCCAGGCCTATGTACTGAATTGCTGGTTGTAGTTCACTGAAACCCTCTGCCCTGCCTATGCAAGTATTTGTGCTATTGATTCTTATAACCTTGTATTTTTACCCCTTTTAAATGTATATGAAGTGCCATGTTGCTCCCACTTAAGGGGAGCTGAACTTGTTCAGTAACTTATTGGTTGTGTATTTGTAGTATATTAGTATCTGATATTGAGCTGCTCTTGCTAGTGTAATGTTTTCAATCCGACTGTGTAAATATATATATATTCTTTTACCAAGAAACCTTGAGCAACTGTATATTTGAACCACTGCATTTGTTGGTCCTTTGTGCAACTTGTTCTACTGCTCACTCAACTCTTGAGATAAGTCTGGCTGCTCAGCCAACGCTACCACATAACTGTGTAGTACAGGCTTGTACCAAAGGTGAACTTGTACTGACACTTGTAGTCTTAATTTCATTTAGTGTTCCCCAAGGGTACTGCATGTGAATCTGCCTAACATCCCCATTCCCTTTTTCCATATGTATGCCTCTCAGAGTCACAAATTATCAAGCAATTTCCTATTTAGGATAGGAAATGTGGCCATTGCTTCACAGCCTTGTGGGGTTAGTCTATACTGGAGAATACCATAGAATTCAGTTTATTTTAGCTATCACTTTCAAAGTTATGCAGTGTTGGTACTGGGTAGTACCCCCCATTATGCACAGCACACAGCACAGAGAAAGTATTAGTGTTCTTATTTCAATGTAATCTCACTCGACTTTAGTACATGTAGGATATAACTCAGAGTAGCAGACTATAATGCTTTTATTCATTCATATTTATCAATTTATGAGCCTTTGCACTCTATTCACAGAAACATGCTCTGTTTTCTAAAATAAGGCATATCTCACTTGGCTTTAAATACAGTTATGAAGAACAGTTGCATTTCGCACAAAAATATCAAGATATTCTACTTGGAATGAGCATCCCGTAGTGGAAGTGATCTTCCTAGGGATGTTGCAGGCCAATGATTCAAGAGGACTCTTTAATTGATTTTGGGGATTCGGTATACTCACTTTGAAATATTCTTTGAGCTGCTGAGGGCTCTAATGAGCTTTTAAAGAACTTCCAGTCAGCATCTCCTACCTCTTGAAAAGCAAGTCTACCCAAGGCAATATTCTCCTCTTGGATAGGGACAAATTCTCCCGTTAATATCCAGGTTTAGCACTCATCTGTTTGGATCAGATGGCACCCTTTCTGCACAGACTTTGTTTCCAGATAAAGAATTCCCTATTACCTGCATGTTTCTCTTTTTAACATCAGTAATATTCCCCCATGTGTCATGATTCTGTCACACTTTTTGATTAGTCAACTCTTTCCATGGGCTTGATCAAAAGTCGGACACTCCCACAGAATATGCCCCTGGTTGTCATAATTTCTAAACATGTGAAAAGAAAGAGAAAAGTGGAGGCTACTTGCCCTCATGCTTTTGAATGCAGAAATCATTTATATTCTATATTTCATCTTAGCAACATGCCACATCAATAAAATATTGATTTCTGGATTCACCATATCTGGATGAACGTTTGGCTATGTGACATAAATGTTTGGCATCATTTTTCATAAAGTTGTTAATATTAATAATGATATCAATGATCAAAAGACATAGGCAAATCATAGATGAATGTGTCATGATCCTAACACATTTTTCCATTAATTCCTAAGTGATTTGATGGTGGATTCATATGCAACATTTGTTTTTAATTGCATGAATAGTATTGGTTCACATAGGTCATCTTTAAGTTTTAGTTTTGCATGTTTTTCTTTGGATTGTGAAGCCATGATGATAGCAGGCTTCTAGGCCAATAATAAACCTGAATCTGCAGACACAGGACCTTCGTTGTTTGAGTTTCCATTAGGGTGACCACCTGGTCATGTTTTGTGAGCAACCGGGGTCCAAAGGTGCACTTTAAATGCAGTAATGTTTCTTTGCCGCCCAGCTATAGAAGAACAGGCCAGATGTGTGTAACTTCGAGCACACCATATTTAATCTACACTACTATTTTGACCTGTAATAGCAACTCCTTAGATGATTTCACAAAGGTGGGGCCACTCAATAACTCAGAGGGCCTGTTTCACAGTGCCTTCTGTTCTCCTGTGTGCCTAAAGGGCTTTCATGGTAATGGACAATACATTTTCCACTCCAGGTGACCCGTCCACATCTCCTGGGACACACACACTTCCCACACCCTGGAACATGTTTGTAGGAGGCTAAATTGAATTAATTAGTTTATTAGAGATTTCACTGAAAGGCTAACCAGCATTGCCCAAGCCAACACAGAATATTATATGATTGTGTATGGATGAAAGGCCTTTTAATTTCTTTATGCAATGACAACGTGTAAGCCATACTTATCAAATAACATTTCACTGACTTGATTCCTTTGTGTTTGACAAGTTCTAAATAAAAAAGAGGTTTGTGGTTTAAACACTGTTGGCCTGATTCACAGAGCGGTTTCCTGTGGGATTTTACCATTATAAAAGGCTTCTGTGAATCAAGCCCTGTCAATCAAATACAAAGATGGTACACTGTGAGGCTTCATTTTGAACACATGCCAACATTTTAGTCTATACAATAACAAATAAATACATAGGCTAGTGTTGTCTTCAACATTGTTTTTTTTCCTGGTTTGCAAATGGTGCCAGTTTTCTTTATTTTTCTGTTCATTGTTCCAGTGTGACAAATCACTGAATAAAAGGAATGCAAATAGTTTTACTTTAATGAGATTTTCTGCACTACTTGCTGTGGGTTTAACATCAATTTCCAAATGTTCCCGGTGTGTGGCAAACTGTGCCATTTGTTGGGTGCTTTCTCTCATTGAAGTAAGTAACTACCTGCAACTTGCAGGTACACCCATTTCCTAATAAATGAAACACACGAGTATCCATTTGTCTTTGTTTTTTCCCTACACCTTTAAAAAGTAAGGGTTACCAATCTCAGGTGACCAGCATCATGGGGGTTATGGAAGTCTGGGCAAGGGTGGTGGTAACGCATGGGAAGACAAGAGAGTGAGGCATAACCGTAAATTAAAACCTTGAATAAAAGGACTGTTGGATTGTCTCTGATACTTTGTGTCATTGAGGCCATCTGTGAACTTGTGGAGTGCCCTTCCATCTTCTATACTGTAAGGGAACACCCACCTTCCCCCCTTCCAAAGGAAGCAGTCCTTCCACAGCATTCTGAGCTGTCTAGATTTTTCAAAGTGAAAGAATTCACAGCACAGACTGTTTGTTATTCAACATCTATTCCAGTCGATATCCTCAGCTCCTTATATCACATACATGACAACAGTTGCCATTTGGTGGCTGCACCATCAATCAAAACAAACTACATAACATGATATCATAATAAGTCCCCAGTGATTAAATCCTTTGTTGCTTTAAGAGTTTTCCCGAGGTGGATGTGATAGTCCTGCATAATGGTGCTTGCCCTCACATGATACAACTTGAATTTCTGATCTCAAAAAGAATTTATGCTCTTCACAGCATGCTGGATTGACAGTAGAGACTTTGTGAGAAAGGCATGTGCAATTTTGTACGTAGGCCATCTAGCCAAAGGGCAAAGTTGGAGCAGCCATTGCTTGCAGTGAATCAGATTGGCTGTTCAAAAAACACGTCAGACACTCTGCTGGCTTCTATCTGATAGTTGTGCCTTGACTTAATGTAGAACAAGCCCTATTGATAAGAATACAGATCAAAACCTATATCACTCACATTTAAAGGCAAGATATGGAAGTACAGAACACTAAGGGACAACTGTAAATCTTACATCTAGAGGGAAGAAATATGTGCTTACTTATGTGTGAAAAGTGATTAACATCAAATTGAATGGGTAGCTTATGAATTAACCTTAACCCTGCCTATGCTTTGGACAATCATTAATACCATTATATTTATCCCCTCTATGCTATTGCATATGGAGGCAAGCCATATCCCAATCAATCTTGCTCCTGCCACCAACTGGGCTGTCCTGCTCCTATTAGTGGCAGGACCAAGACAGATTTGCATATGACGGATGTAAATAAGTCTTTGTCCTTCAACCAATGGGGGCAGACCAGCCTAAAATGCCTGGCCACTGCCCTCTATATGGAAACACAAGTGAGGCAGATATGCTTCGGCTTTCTTGGGCCTCATGTGTAACATGCATCTTAGTTCCATATGGTGTAAAAAGCAAGGAATCCACATTTGGGCTTACCCTCTCTCACTTAGGGAGACAGAAAATTACCAGACAATGGGCCTCATTACAAGTTTGCCGGTCCAATAACTATGGAACCGGTAAGCTTGCTGGTACCATAGTTACCGGACCAGCAAACTACGAGTTCTGCTCGTGGGTTCATTTGGACCTGGCGGCGGAACAGCACCTGCGAGCTGACAATGTCGGATGCACCGGCAATGGGGAGCATTTTTTACCGGCACCCCGGAATGGGCAAATGGGTCCGGAAGGGCCGTAATGACCCAGTCATTGCCCATTCCCGTGAGGCGGTAAAACTTGCAAGTTCAGCAGCAGCCTGCCGGTTTTACCAGTAAGGCTACGGCCGAACTTGTAATGAAGTCCAATGTGATGGGGGCGGGTTATTGCCTGCAAAGCAGACTGTCGCTTCCCACAAGCTAATCAAAGTGAATTTTGTGAGCCCATCAGGGAATTTCTGCTTTGTACAGACACATCAAATGCACACATGCATATCCCTGCACACATATGAGCATACTCATCCATACATTCATACAATCATGTGCTCACTCATTTCAACCTTCACAAACACCACACACACACACACACAGACTGACCAATGTGAGAGGTCATTATGAGTAAATCAGGTAGTTAGTTACGAGTCAGTACAAGATGTGCCACTCAAACACTCACTCTGCCACACACTATGTATTTTGCATAAGGTGAGTGGGTTGATGGTGTGAGTGATTAAGTGTGAATGTGCATGTAAGAAAGTGGAAGTGGCAAGTGCAAGTACTTATTGCATACTTCAGCAAAAGTGTAAATACTTGTGATTTTAACATTGGAAGTGATGGTAGTGAGATGGTGGAGAGATTGTATGATATCCATACCAATGGTATATAAGGCGCTATATAAATGCAAAGTAACATAACATAACATAACATATGATATGATATGGCATTTATAACACGCCTATACCCTAGTGTTTTGAGGCGTGACGAGGCAAGGGAGGGGGAACAGAGGGAAGACAGACAACGATCCTACTAGGCCAAGTGTCATTCAGATTGCTCAAGTGCATGGGAGGGGGAAAGGGAAAAGTGCGTGGGGGAAGGGAGAGGGGAAAGTGCAGTACAGGGATAGTAGAATAAATAAGATAAATGAAACGGCCAGAAGGTGGCAAGTGCAAGGTAAGAGCAACATAAGTGCTGGTGGGGGGACTGTAGGGATACAGAGTAACAGTCCCCAGGTGCGGGGGTTGTAGCATATTAGATAGACCCTTTGAATATGACAAGCCTTCATGAATACTTCTAAGTCATACATTGGCATATGAAGACATTTACGCCCTGATTCATGGAATCTTTTCCATGGAAAATCAGGGATATGCGTGCCATTCTGAGCGCAAATCCCTGTTTGTCGATTCATGGAATCGACTGCGTGACATTCTCCCAGGACTTGCGTGGATTTCATGCTGGCCCGGTACGTCTCTGCGAACGGCTGAGTGCCTTGCACGAGACACCTCATGGCGGTGGCTTGCGCAGAGGTCTTGGAAGGGGGTGGAATCTACAAATACACTCTGCATTCCTAGCACTTCGTCCATGGCTCACCCACGGGCTTGGACTCCCCAGCACTTACCCCTGCTTCCCGCTTCATTTCTGCACTTGCACATTCTGAATACTCACAAGGGATAGTAGGTTCGTCCTCCTCCCTATTCCTCCTCTGCTCTTAATTATTGTGTTGTAATTTTGTAATGTATTTCCCACTCTCCCTCCCTACCCTGTGGGCGCTTTGAAACAGTATATTCGTACTGTATAAGCGTTTAACAAGCAAAAAATAAATACAAATAAATACATCAAAAATAAAATGGGGAAGAACACAGAAATATTTTGGCATTATGAAGGACAGCCCGGTGGCAGTCCCTCGCACGCCCACGATTATGCAGAATGATATGCATTCATGGATACAACTGCACAACCTCTCGGCAGGGAACAGGCCACGCAAAGCCATCATTCTATAGGCAGGCTAAAATGCACTTGCACGTGGAATTCAATGTGCAAAGGTAAGATCGGATGTTTGACATGGGGGTGCATGCATTCAATCAGGGTTCTGATAGAATTTAGGGGTGTGTGCGTAAGCAGTGTATCAGGGTGCATGAGCATTTAGCGAGGGTTCACACGCATATTTACCAGCAAATGTTGACTTTTATGTTAAGTGCTCCCCATGTTTATGGGACGGTGTGCATGGTTCCGGGGGACCCCACACACCCGGGGGTGCAGGCTTGGTTGTGGGGGTTTGCAGGCAGTCTTGTCGGGGTGTATTGATTTCACATAGGAGGAGTGCGCAAAGGTCGCTCTTCATGGCTGGTATGGCTTTGTGTGTGGGCATGTCACATGGGCGTTCCTCTCGCAACCTGCGCATTGGGTAGTTCTGCATGGATATTTCCATGAATATGCGGAGCACGCAGATGTTATACTGCGTGACGAGTCATGCAGTGTTGTTCTCGGCGCGTGGGCTTTGTGGGATAAATGCACACTTTTCCATGAATCGGGCCCTGAGTCTGAATTTGAAGGCAATACATGGACCTAGGCGGGCTGTACTCATGATAAGCATTTTAGTTCCTTGGCGCAAAAAGAATGTATATGCATATGATGGCACTTGTTACGCATCTTAAGCACTCATTCTGTCAATATATGAAGGCTATATATAGGCACATGATGACCTCTGTAGGGCATCTGGCGGCAGTTCTTAGCCGGCCTTCTCTAGGGTAAAAGATGTCTAATTATGGCCATATGGGGGAAGTGCTTCATCACAGAATGCCACATTTGTGCTTAGGTTGGCAGTACTTATTTATTAACCAGTAAGTACCCGAGTATCAGCTGACAACGTTTTGGCATATGATCAGTAATCGTGGGAAACTAATTGACATCATTTTTAGTTGGGATTAAAATTGTTATGTAAATTAGGCAGTTCTGTGACATAAAATGGTTACACTTCCACACTTGTTATCACTTTTTGTTCACATGATGGGATCATAATTTTTCAATACTGGACAAATGCTTCCAGGCAATGCACAGGCATTGGGATGGGCATATGACTGCAGTACGGGGACATGGGCTAGTTATGATGGCAAGTGGAACAGTTAGGATCGTCAGCAATGTTAGGAGCAGCGAATAGTTATGATAAGCATGGTCTATTCTTGTAAGGTACATGCCCCATTTGGAAATCCTGAAAGTGCGGCCATCATTCTTCAACTAATGCACAGCAACAGGCTTTGACATGTGTGTATCCCATACACACCCTAAATATAGACCTCAGACCAAGGCTAATGGCCATGTTGTTTGCACCAATGACATTTTCCAAACAATTCACAACCAAAGATTGGAATTCACTTCATGTGTAATTACGATTTATCAGCGTATATATTTTTTTAAAAATTTTAAAATAATTAAAAAAAAACCTAATTATTGTGAAGTTTGTATGTCTGTATGTCGTGATTCATAAAGCGCTGTACACATGACTAACAACAGTACAAAATAAGATGAATAATGACAATGACAATAATTAGGATAGGAGAAACAGAAAATGTGATTTTAAGTAAGAGCAAAGGTAGAAGAAAGGAGTTAAAAATGTCAATAGGGACAATGTTCCAATGTTTAGTGGCCAGGCCTGAAAACTACTGCAAAAGTGATTGGGCACAAGGCAATTTAGAAACAGGAACTATACAATGAGACTTAGAATGAAGGTGATGCGATGGCAGATAAGAAGAAACTAATGACGAGGAAATGTAGAGAGAGATTTAAGAAGAGTATCAAGAACAGAACCTTGGGGAACACTGAATTGCAATGGAAGTGTTGGCGAAGACTTCCTGGACAAAGAAACCGAGTAGCTCGGGTTGCTTAAATATGATCAGAACCGCTAAAGTACAGAGGCAAAAAAACAAACAAAGAGATAGTATGCGAGTAGGGTGGTTCATTGTATCGAAAACAGCTGAGAGGTATAGGAGAACACGAGGAGAGGAGAGTTTATGATGTAAAGAAAAAAAAAGCAAATCAGGTGGACAGAGTAAAGCAGTTTCAGTAGAGTGTTAAAATTAGAGGTTGAGAAAAGAAAAAAAATGATTCTCTATCCGTATATACTCTTACAACATCAACGAAAACCATTTAGATGGGGGGGGGGACTATAATTATTGTACACAACGTTCAACCCTAGATGTTTTCCCGGTAAAGTTAGCTATGGAAACTTACATCCTCCACCACAGACTGCTTATGACCCCCAAGAACAGGCACACTTGCTAATGCTGTCATCAAAGACATTACTAATGATATCACATATGTAATTACAAACATCATCACCAATATCATCACTGATGAACTCACCAGTGTCATTCTGAAGATGTCAACAATTATATCACACTCAAGGTTACATTTGTGTTGTGAAAAAAGATGTTTCTTAGAACAGCCGTGTGCCAATTATGTGTGTTATTCATACCTACCATGAGCCAAGTGTATCCTTTCTATGCATCTTGTGTAAGTTCCTGTCCTGTGCATATTCTTCTGCCAAAGTCACAACTTGTATTTAGTCATGCCAATGCATGTTCTACATCATTATAACTCAGTAGTTAGATGCGGGTCCTTTGAACAACACTTTACAGTGTGCAGCTTTATTGCGCCACTTTAAAATCACATAAGGTGTATTACAGACAATTTGGATCGGTGCAAGTGCAATAAGCACTGGTTCAATTTGCGGATTTGCACCAGGGCATTGTTTGCAACAGATCTACAATTAGCACGATGTTGTCATGGTGCAAAAATGCATTGACAGAATCCCTTTTTTCACTTGGACTCCTTTGTACTATGCTGTGACACCACTTTCTTATTTTGTCGACAACTATCAATATTTTCACCTCTTGGTCCATCGAACACTCTCACAACTCGTGTAGGGCTTGTACAGACCTTTGATAGTTACGAGCCATCCGATGATACTGTTGATGTCCATCTCCTCTCTATTTGAACCCTTACTTTGCATGTTTTCCTCATATACAATGGTACCTACACTATAAAGGGTAGTGGCCATACGTCAGGTCCTCAATGGCAGGTAGTGCTGGGGCAATTAACCACCACATTCCAGAAGCTTTACTGTCAGTTTGGGCCACACGTACCATGTTCATTACCATTGTGACCAACAGATTTGAGAACAAATATTTACAGAGATATCAGGAAGCTCGTCCAAATGTCATTTGCTGTGCCACAATAAGGAGTGTGAGATTACATTTTCCATTCTCGGAATTGAGGAAACATATTTGCATGTTTGTGTGAACTCAAAATATGCTGTACTGTGGGGCATGTTCTTATTGGCTGCCATTCCACTCGCTATGTATTGATTTATTTGTGTTGCTTATATAGCGTGAAAGAAGATGAAGCTTCTGAGCACTTTACAACAGGAGGGTGCCAGCATTGGGCATGCATTTTATAGAGTAGTGCAGTACTCTTCGTGGAGGGAGTGATAGATTTTAATTAGTCTGGATGCTATTGTGGTAAGAACCACATTTCTAGTGTTTGGGGGAGATGTAGAATGGTGGAGTGATTTCGAGGCTCTGCCGGAATAGAGTTCCAAATGGTTGGGGCATGGCAGAAGAAAGACTTGCTGCAAGTGTTCTCTTTACAGGCCACCTCAGACTTCAAATGTTTATAGTTTTACCACATGAGGTGAGAGAGCCTCCAGAGGTATGGAGTGCAGCCTCCAAGTATGTTGGGGTTCTGGCCGAGATGACTTTGTATGTGACCCATGCAGTTTTGAATACAATCTTTGTGGGGAGGGGGGTCCAGTGAATCCTGACAATTGTTGGAGAGCTATGGTTGCATTTGCTGGCACCTGTAATGAGGCAGGCTACAGTATGGTTGGCTGCCTTGAGTGGGGCACATGTGCCACTGCAAGCCCAGTAATGAGGGTATTTATCCAATTGATGTGTGAGATCACAAGGGCTTGGACCACCATGTAAAAGTCACACATGGCAATTAAGGGTTTGATTTTGCAGAGTGTAGAGATCTAAAGCCATGTGGCTTGTGACTTTTTGGCTACCTTCTTTTGGAAAGAAAGCCTACTGTCAAAAATGAAGTCCTGGGATTTGCCCAAGTTTGTGAGTTTGACAGCTGAGGGATGGATCCTTCATGGCACATGCCGTTCAGCTATCGCTGCACAAATTGTTGTGTGGATGTATTTGATGAAGACAAAATGGAATTAACATCTAGGTGGCTGCTTCTAGTCAGTATGCTTATTTCCTTCATCGTCACCCTGGTCAGGATGCTTAGCAAAGCAGGCTACTCGGAATGCGGGCTCGCTTCTCCAATAAATTCCTCTGGATTAGCCTTAGTGCTTCACGACTCTGTCCCTTTCCACCATTCCAGAGCTGGCCTCCTCAATGCCACCCAAGCAACTGTTAGCACCCACAATGACAAGATGCTTCCTCAGGCCCCTACAATTGGTGGCGGGCCACTACCACAGGACTGTAATACTTTATTGAAAGGCCACCCTCAGCATGGGGAGCTCCTTCCCTCCCCAATCAAGGTGTCACACAACAAACTGCTCAGTGGATTCTTTGTTGAGCCCTATTTTAGAGTCATGTAATGCCCTTGGATCCCTCCCCCTGTGCCACCAATGAGCCAGGAACCAGGCCGGTATTCAGAAAATATATGTATACTTATTCTAATTTTCAGTAAGGGAGATGACAATACAGCTGCACCTCAACTTCTCTGTGGCTCACAACTAAACTTCCTTTTACATAAATAACACAAATCACAATACTTTACTTTATACAGATTTAAATTCAAGGAATAATCAACACTGGTCAATGAACAAAATCAATGTACATATGCAGTTTGGTTTACAATGTTGGATACATGATTCATGACTTCTCACTTTTGCAAAGCACTTCTCCACTCAGCCACCAAAGACCAAGCATCAGTCACATGCAGCACCCTTCTTTTCAAAAGCCAGGTCTAGGGAGTGGAGACATTCTAGAAGTTGGTTTTTCAGACCTCCCCCCCCACTTAAAGGCCTTTGTCGGGGAAGTTCACCAGAGAAATGGGGATGATTAGGAATTTTTGATTTTCTGACCACCCTCTACTTAAAGAGATGTGTCAGGGAAGTTGGACAGTAAAATGAGGATGATTTAAGAATTTTGGAATTTCAAACACTGCCCACCCCCAAGACTTAAAGGCATGTTTTGGGAAAGCGGGACAGTAAAATGGGGATGATTAAGACATTATGGAATTTCAGACTGCCATCACCTAAAGGCCTGTGTTGGTGAAGTTAGCAATTTAGGGATTTTTCTAGTTTAGGGGCAAGGACACACCTCTTCCTTAAAAGACGACGGGGTCAACAGGACAAATAGGATTACCCAAATAAATTACAGGCTATAGTTTTCAACGTACACTGGAAATGAGAACACACCAATGAAAGGAAATTGGTTAAGTAAAAAGATCTCGCATCTGATCTTTTTTAAACAATCTACTGACTTTTGGAAATCTCAGGGCTTGGCACTCAGTGGCTGAGCAGCTTCGCTTGTAGGGGAAAAACAGAATTCTAGCCAGCACTTCAACCACCTGGATCTCACAGCACCTCTCTCACTCTGGCTCCAATGAAGATTCCCAGCCTCTGCTTTTCTAGTGTCCACAGCAATATTTCCACCCAGATGAAACTTCAGCAAATCTCCTTTGGTAATGTTGGGCAGCTGTCTATTTGTAATTTTTTAGCAGCTCCTTCTGTTGGTCATTATTATTAGCTCTTTCTGTTGGTCATTATTATTATCTCTTTCTGTTGGTAATTTCTTAGCAGCTCTCTCCTGCTCTCGTAGTGTTTCCACTTTATATACCATTGATGACACAATCAAGATTTCAATATGGGCAGTGCCCTGCAAGAATTCTTGCACCTTTGATTGGTCCTTCACATTTCACTCTAACCCCTCAGCACATCCCCTGTCTAGGGATTGGTTCAGGAGTATAGAACAGAAATAAAGCAACTCCCATTTGAAATTCCACTTTTTTTCTTATGTCAACTTTAGCCTGCAAGTAGCTAAATGGGACAACTTTGTAATGTACTAGTAACGGCCATAATATATACATATTCAAGTTGTATGAGGGTGTGGCAATTTGTTGCCGTTCATACAAAAAGCATAATAGTTCTGAACATGCATTTCACTCTAAAAATACCCAATTATACTCTCCACCAGCTTGCCAATTCTTAAATTCGGGACAATAGGTAAGCCAGAAACACATTTTAGCTTGCTATTACAATTCCCTAAATCGCATGTGGATACATTTCATTTCAACACAATCGCCAAGGCTGAGATCCTTCCTATTGGGACCCCTGTTCACTCTTTCTCCCCCTCTCTCTGGCCATCCTCTATGGGCTCTGCCCCTTTTCCTTCCTCTGAAGCCAGAAACCTTGGAGTCATTTTTGACCCCTCTAGATCCTTCCTGCCTCACATTCAGGACATTGCCAAGAAGTCCAACTTTCAACTCTCCCTTGTCAAAGGAATTCTCTCTTTTCTCAGTTCCACCCAGGAGCTCAATGTGACCATAGCTCTGGTACTCTCTAGGCTTGAGTACTGCACCAGCCTTCTGATGAATCTACCCTCTTCTTCTCTACGACCCCTCCAGCTTATCCAGAATAGGGCAGCATGACTTATTCTTGGCCTCAAGCCCAGGGACCGCATCTCTCTGGACCTAATAACTCTTAATTGGCTCCCAGTTGCTGCGCAGATTAAATTTGAATCCCTCTGCATCATCCACAAGGCTGTCCGGTGCCGGGGACCATGCTATCTGCAACTTGCTATTACTAAATACTCTCCTTCTAGACCTCTACGTTCCTCTGGAACCAGCTCGCTGTGTGTGAAGCGTTTTTCTAAACAGTGGCTGGAGGTCAATCTCTCGCTTCTGCTGGCTCCCTCTTGCATAACACCTTCCACCTTACTCTTCATTTGAGTCGGACCTCCTCAAATTCTGGAAGCTCCTCAAGACTCTCCTTTTCACATCCTTCTTCCCTTCTTCCCTCCACTGCTAACATCACGGTTGCTGTGATTGGTGACCAGGGCCCGTATGAGCCCTCAGGGCCCTGGCTTCCTACACCCAAGCATAGTAGGTTTTTCTTTATCTCCCAGTGCATATATAGGTTTTTTATCTCATACTCGCTCCGTGCTGTCATGTGAGCACTTTGAAACACAATTTACTTGTTGGATTAGCACCTAACAAAAGCACAGTAAATGAATACATCAAATTATCTTAAAAATAACACATACATGGATGCAGTGTGAATTGTGGTTGCTGAGAACATACATTAGTTATGAGAGTCAATTTAAAATAATTGGAAATCTTCATATGTCTGCAAATTTTAGCTCTCCTTTCTTCAGGACAGTTGCCATTCTTGACTAGGGCCTCCTGGAATGTTTTTGTTAAGGCCAGGATAAAAGCATTCAGCCTATTTGTTGTTTGAAGTTGTGGGCTGCAGGTCGTAAATAGTTGGGATGTATCGGCTACACAGAGATCCCCCACGGTAAATAATGAGTCAAGCTGGCCCTGTGATGTCATGAGGCCATGCTGACATCTGGCATTCTGTCCTGTTATCAGAGGTTAATCACCATGTTGATCCGAAAGCCTTATATTTTCGTGTATTTTTTCAAAGCTCAGCTTCCCTTGATTGCAGCCCCTATACACTGCTCATTTCTACATTCCAGTCATGCACACTCTAGGCCATTTGTTCTGCACAGAATAGAGCCTTAAGAGACAAAAGATCTGGCCATGGAGGAAGTTTGTTTCAAACATCATTAAGGGCAGGCCACACTTTATTGTAGTTGTAAATAGCTGGGAAGTATGATCTTCAAGAGTATTCCCTTACCAGATCCAGAGGCCAATAGGCTTTCAGTGGGGGAAGCTATTTGTGAATTCTGCCCAGAGACCCGCAGACTGTCTTTGGCTGAATAAACTCACATTTTGCATTTCCTAGCATTAGACTTTATTCTTGGAAATACTGTGTATTTTACTGATCATGGTTCACTTTGCTTTTGCATGGGTGAACTTCTACTTTCTTTCTATAAAGCACGTTTTTTTAAATATAAAAGCTGAAAGTACAGGGCTGTTTCAGTCATTAATGAAATACATGTTTAATTATCTGCTGTTCATTTTTATGCTGAACATTGGGTCTGAGTTGTCATAGTGCACCAACTTTGATGGGTGGCAGTTTCAGTGTAAAAGAAATCTGCATTTATCTCTTCGACATGAATGTGATGTGCCTTTCCAATCTGCAATCTGATTACATTTTAATTTTCATTTGTTTCTGGATTTGATCTGCAGAAAGGCACACACATAGTCTGCCTTAAAAGGCCCATTTCCAGTGTGAATGTTTTGAAGGCTGGAAGGTCATTTTTCCAGTGGGCCCTTAAGTTCTGTTTGTTTGGGCCTATGTTTAAACCCCACAGGACCGGCCCTCCATCCTAAAAGTTATTGCCTCATTCAAAAGTTCTACTGTGACCTACACTGAAGCTTTGTTTAGGATGCACTTGCAGAGTGGCACCAACAACTGGGTGGGAGCTTTTAGATACACATTATGCAAGCATAAATAAATACCATCCTTGGGCCTCATTATGTGGTCTTTACATTGGTGAAAACATGCAGTATCATATTCACTGCATAATTAATATGCATGGCATGCAACATTGACCACAGTGAATACATTTTAAAGATACTGCAGTAATTACCTCATGATTAGAATTATCAGTATTTGGCAAACCTCCCAGATAATTCCTCAATTTTCCCTCCAGATTAAAATTGTACCAACATAATTTTTTCATATGCAAATTTAGGTAAGACTAAAAGGAATGTTTATCATCAAGCACACATATATGCTTACTCATCCCTTCAGTTGCTTGATAAACTCTTGTACATATTAGAAGCACACATCATGTTAACTATTTGCACTCCGATGGGCAATTTAGCATACTGAGTGGTGGGAGAGCTTCTTTCCTGAATTTTCAATGGGCACCCCATATTCACAAACAGGATGCTCATTTAAAGGCCAGAAAAGGGAAGCGTTCTTCTGACAATCTTCGAAGCAGGAACTGGATAGGGTGCTATGGGCTAGCAGGTCATTAGTTACATTTCTATGCATATATTGTCCAATGGACAATAGTGGTATGAACTGCTGGCATCACACATTTATTTAGTTCGCTATCAAATGAACCAAAAAGTATTGTGAAACTGAAATAATTTGGGTAACAGTGGTATACCAGTAACCAGATGTGGAAAACAGATAATGCATGCAGTAAAAGAATTATAGCATATGCAGTCATTCTGGAAACCATTGCCTGTGGACTGCCTTTCCCAATGCTGCCTTTTAGATTGTTAGCCAATGCTCTTTCACCTAGTCAGCATACATTATCTCCTTTTTTCTCTTTTCCACTTCCCTCACCACAGTCAGGCTACAGAAAGACCTTCTATTACAGCTTGTGCTTATAGAGCAGCCTGAGCTCCTTTCTCAGGGTATTTGTGATGAGTAACCATTGCATGTTTTGGAGAGGCCTTGAAGAAAGGAATTGGGCCACTCCACATAGCCCCGGCCTGTCTAGTGGTCAACCAATAGAGGGGTGGTCTTTTTTAGATTATCAGTATCTTCTCTAGACTACAGATACAATTTTCTGATAACTATTGACAATTATTTGAAAACCATAATTAATGTTTCATAATTAAATAGTTAAAAAAAAAGGTAGCAGGCGCTCCTCTCCAGAAAGAACATGGCATGATAACCTGTTCTGAGATGAAAGTTTGTAGCACACACTTTTTGCTCACTGTACCTTTCACAGATGGGAAATATCCAGGTAACTAAGGGTGACCAACCCCAAGTCCCTTGCAAATCTTAAAAAAAGGTAGCAGGCGCTCCTCTCCAGAAAGAACATGGCATGATAACCTGTTCTGAGATGAGTTTGCAGCACACACTTTTTGCTCACTGTACCTTTCACAGTCCGAAATATCCATTTGCATATCAGTCTTTGTCCGCCCATATGTGCAGTCCAGCACCGAAATGCTATGGTAATTCCTCTCTGAACAAGAGTACCAACAGCAACCCCATACACGTGTTTCAGCCTTGTTGGGCCTCATCAGTGAGGTGAAGCTGTGCCTCTCTGAGCACAGTGAGCAGGGAGTCCACGTCTGGTTGCCCCCAGGTAACTCAGGGTGACCAACCCCAAGTCCCTTGCAAATATTAAAAAAAAAAGGTAGCAGGCGCTCCTCTCCAGAAAGAACATGGCATGATAACCTGTTCTGAGATGAGAGTTTGTAGCACACACTTTTTGCTCACTGTACCTTTCACAGATGGGAAATATCCATGGCTGCGAAATCTCAATGTGGTTAACAACCACTGAACAGGTTATCATGCCTTGTTCTTCCGAGAGAGGGGCGCCTGCTACCTTTGTTGAATTCATAATAAAATAGTCCAGGTTAACTTTGAAAGGATGCGACTGGTTGGCACCCACATCAGGCCTGGCTTCATTGGGTCCTTTGCGTACTTGATGGCAGGCAGTAAAACACTAGAAATGTTCCTCTTTTTGTGCCCAGGCTATTCACCTCTGGCAACTCATGCATAGAGAACGGCTGAGTTAATCCGGGTCAATCAGGGAACTGTTTTAAATCCAAATCAAACATTCATTCATACATTGTGACGGGTTTGTATATTAAAGCAAACTTTGACCAACTATAAATTGATCAGTTCTGTTAAAGTCACTTGACACTTCAAGGAAGCTAAATGCGGAAATTATAGAAGCCTGGGTTTGTCAATATTTGCTTTTCATTAGTGCCAACTGATGTGTAAAATCTGGGTCGGTTTCATTTCACTGATGAGTGGAAACGTCTACCGCATGGGCACAGCACTAATGTGCTGAGAAATATCTGACATGTGCCAGAGGGCAATGATGAAGGCACATGGTAGTGCTGATGATATTGCATTGCATTTGATCCATTACATATGTTCTTGGTTTGTGTTATACTTGATGTCGGAACCTGAATCTATTCACTCTGATGTGCTGCTTATGCTGCTGCCTGATGTGCTCCTAATATGTTTTGAATGCAGAAAAAGATAGTACTGTGTTATGCCTCACTGAATCAACGTGCTCGAATTACATTGAAGAATGAACCTCAAAATCATAATGCTGCATGCTGTACTCATTTTTGATGTGGTATACATTTGTATCTTTTGTGGAAACAAAACCTTAAGGGAAAAACACACTGGGCCTGATTACATGTTTGGCGGTCTAGAAATAAGTTTGCCAGTAACAATGTACCGGCATCCTTTCCGGACCGCCAAACTAAGAGTCTGCTGGTAGGGACACAGAACTCCCAGCAGGCCTGACCTGCTGGGAATTCAGGTCCCTAGCGGCAGTGTTTTCACTGAAGCACCGGCACTGTTAGGAAGGGTGCCGGTGCTTTAGTGACACCATTCCAGTGTGACTCCACGGGAATTGGGATTTACAGTTCTACCTCCTGCCATAATATCCCGGTGGCACCAGGATGTCAGGCAGCGGAAACAGTGTTACGGGGTTGCCGGTAACACACTGCCTACCGGCGGGTTTAACCGGCAACTCCATCATGAGTGCCACTGTTAAGGTTTACAAATGAATTAGTTATGTTTCAATAATTGCGATGCTAATGTAATTTACCTGCATATTGTTTCAAAAATGCAATACATTTTTGGAGTCAAATCAAATGTATTTAGACATTTCCCATTTATCAATAGGCAGTTGGACCATGCTTGCATTAACCACTTATTACTTCAGTGGTAAAAATACATTCTTGAGGAAACAATGTTTTTTTTCTCCCACTATCTGGTTCTTTCCCCATGTATTCTTGGCCTGAATGAATGTATGTAATTATACTTGCCCTAGAATATGTTAAGAGGCTTGTTTAGTAGGAGAGAAAAACATTGACGACTCCAAGAATCAGTTTTCCACTGATAATATCACATAACGCCTGTGTTTGCCACTATTGTGCTTTCTTAAGGAATGGGCATATTTCTGATTCTCCTAGTGTATATTACAACATGTGATTAAATCAAAATATACAGTATTAACATTCACCATAATTAAGCATTGAGAACAATATTGGAAATAAAATAAATGAATCCAAACAGGTAAATTGCACCAGGGTTCTAGTTGTATACCGATTAATCATTGTGACAAACAATTATTCTGGTCTGAAGAAAGAAAACAGGGGCAAGCGGTTGTATGCAGAATGCACAAACACATATCACAACTTGGCCCATAGTTGTTTCAATCATAAAGGTGAAACAGATAAAAGTACATTGTATTTATATTTGTATTTTATTTATTTGTATTGTGCGTCGGAAGCCCTAGGGCATCTGAGCGCATATTTTACATGTTCACATTGTGCAAGAACGAACAACAACAATTTACAATATCATGCAGCAGTAGAATCAGTAATTACATAATAAACAGTTACATATATACAGAGGCAAATACAAAAATACAATGGCAGGGTAGTAGCAGTAGGATAGCTAAATTAGGTTTTAGTTCCACAAAGCTGATTTGATCTTGTTCCTAAAAATCGTAAATGATGGCTCAGCTCTTATGGTAAGGGGGAGTGCATTCCATTTTTTTGCAGCAAGAACAGGGAAACTAACTTCACCCGGCCATTGTTGGTTAAAATGGGGTATATTTACACAGTGAGTTTGGGCTATTCTGGTGGGTTTTACTGAAGTATGCCGTGTAAAAGTGTCACAGAGGTAGGATGGCGCTTGGTTGTGTAGGGACTTATGTGTTAATGATAGTACTTTGAGGTCAATTCTTTGATTGATGTTAAGCCATTTGAGGTTTTGTCTAGTTCTGGAAATGTGCTGTTTCCTTGGTATGTTGCATGCTGATCTAACTGCATTAATCTGCATTACTTGCATTTTGTTTATATTTTGTGGTGATGTGCCTAAATAAAGCGTGTTACAGTAGTCTAGTTTGGATAACACTAGTGCTCTTGCTACTGATGCAGTTATTTGTGGATAGGAAAGGGCGACAGGCTGTGATAAGCTTGTATGTATAGGCAGTGGCTGATGCAAGTGCGTTAGTTTGTTTTTTGATGCATCAATGTGGATACCCAGTGTTTTCACACTGTGTGCTATGTTAATGGTAATGCCGTCGATGATGAAGGTTTTAAAGGCAGTATTTCATTTGCTCAATTTGCTCGGGAATCCGAGTAGGAGAAGTTCAGTTTTATCGTCGTTTAGACATAAACCGTGGTTAGCCATCCAGATTTGAAAAATATTGTCGATGTCATTCAGCGTTTTGCTATCTGCAATGTAGTCACCAGTGATAGGTATGAGGATCTGAGTGTCATCAGCATAATTAGTATACGTAACACCCAGATGGTCAAGAATATCGAATAACGGTTTAGTGAAAACATTATAGATTGTTGGTGATACACAGGATCCTTGGGGGACTCCACAGGATACAGGTGATGCTGAGGCTGAGGCGGATGGGGCGAAGACGTGTATGGATCTGTTATTGAGGAATGATTTGATCCACGTGTTGGCTTGGTCAGAGAAGTGTGCGGCCGATGACAAGTGCTTACATAGTATATCGTGGTTCACTAAGTCAAATGCCGCCGATAAGTCTAGTAGTAATATCAAGGCAGATTTACCTTTATCTTTTAAGGCTTGACTTTGGTTCTTTAGATCAACAAGTGCCGTCTCTGTCCCATGTCTGGGTCTGAATCCAGATTGTCTTAGGCTAGTAGATTGTAAGTTCCAGATAATGCTGGATTTGGAGATAGGCTGCTCGATCCAGTATTTTCAATAGGAAAGGGACCGTGGTGATCGGCCAGTAGTTAGATGGGTTATTAGGGTCGAGTGTAGGCTTTTTCAGAAATAGAAGTACCCATGCATATTTTAGACTAGTAGGTACAGAGCTCGTAGCAAACAAAGCATTGATAAACTTAGTGATGAATGGAGCGAACACAGAGGCTGCTTCTTTGATTAAAGTGGCTGGGCAGACATCACCCTTGCAATTGGATGGTTTAAGTTTAAGTATGATCTGTTCAACTTCTTTGATAGATCGAGGTTAAAAGTTGAATTGTGGCAGTGCTGTCAACAGAGGAGTAGGCGGATTGGGAGGTGGGTGTTGTTGATGAGGTTTTTTTGCGTTAATTTTGTCAAGTAGCATTGTAATTTTGTTTTGGAGCGCATTTTGAATATTAGTACACCATTGAGTATCTTTGATGCAAGGGTCAGGTATGGGGGCAGGTGACTCAAATTTTTAATATGTTGAACAATTCCTTTGTATTGGAGTTTGCTTTTGCTATGCGGTCATTATAATTATCTTTCTTTGCTTGGATAATAGCTGTTTTGTAGTTGTGTGACATTGCACTGAATATGTCTTTATTCTGTAGGGACGGGTGTTTTTTCCAGTTTGACTCTGCTGTCTGTTTCTCTTTCCTAAGGATCTTTAGGTGGGGTGTGTACCATTTTTTTATATGGGCAATAGGCTTAGACTTCTGTAGTTTTAGTGGGGCAAGCATGTTGATAGCTTTGGTCATGGTATCATTTTACAGATTCACTAGATCAGAAGGGTCAGAATGTATAGAATTAGTCTGAATTAAAGGATGTAGAAGTGGTATCAAATTTTGTAAGGTAAGGTTCTGTTTACTTCTTGCCATAGTAGGGGATGTATGGGTTACCGTTTTATCAATAGCGAAGTTGATTAAATGATGGTCTGTCCAAGCACAAGGTGTGTTCCCCAACATCTTAATGGAACAATTAAGATCTGCCAGCCAGTCTAGAGTGCGGCCCTTGTTGTGTGTTGGACTGTTTATACGATGTGTAAACGCCAACTCTTACATAGTGTCTTTAAGTGTGGAGGCTTTACCATCTTTAGGATCGTTGAGACCCAAGTTAAAATCTCCTAAGATTATAACTTGGGATTTGCATTTGGTATTGTTAGATAGAAGTGATATGTCGTTTTCAAAGGTAGTGGTGCTACCTGGCAGTCGGTAGATCAAATGCATGGTGATAGTAGCTGAGGCAGAAGTGGAGAATTTAACAGTAAGCAGTTCTGCTGATGGAAGGTGGTCGTTATTAATTATTCTCAGTCCTAGCACTGTTTTATAGATGACAGCTACGCCGCCTCCTTTACTTAGATTCGAGTCTCTATCAGCTCGATGGATAGAGTAGTTGTCAGGCAAGGGAGGCCGGGCCGGATGTAGGGTTCAACCAGGTTTCCGTTAAAGCAATGATATCTAGATCGTTATCAGTTAGAATGTCAAATATGTCCAGGGCATGGGCTTAAATGGACCTAGTATTTATAAGTCCTACTTTGATTACATTAAGGACTTTATTGTTGGGTTGAGTGGATCTATTACTTTTGTTTGACTTTTTGGCTGTGGGTATATCTCATGTTGTCTTGTGAACGTGGTCTAATTTATTGATCTCATGGATTCTAGGAGATAGGTGCCATTGAGTTCTAGATCCTAGTCTCCAGTTTCTTAGTAGGGTGTTGCAAGGTTTACTAATCTCCTTTATAGATGGAGAGTGCGATGTTGGGTGGTTGGGTCTACTAGAATCTTTGATGGGGGGAGCCATATGAGGGGTCTTGTGGTGTAGAGGAGTGTAGCAATATTTATCATTGGTAATGGGTAGAGGGTGAGTGAGGTGGACATAAGGTGACATGTCAATGCTAGGTTTTAAGAACTTAGTTGGTGGGATGTCTGTCAAAGATGGGAGGTTAGTTGACATTGTTAGCTTAATGAGCGTGTGTTAGGATGGTATTGGTGACCCATAATTGGATATTTGGCAATGGTAATGCTAGGCACTGAGTTAGGTGCGGTGGAGCTGTGGACGATGTTATAGAGGCCTAGAAGTAGTAGTAGTTGAGGTGACATTCTCTCTAAGTTATTTGAATGTTGGGACCTAAGTATATGTGCACTAAGGTAATGTGATTATGTAGCACGGAAGGCATTTTCATACAATCTCAACATTCTTAATACAATTGGTTACCATAGTATTGTAGGATCTATGAGCATAATTGGTGGTTAAGCAGTCAGCTTACGTGTCACAATGATTAAATGGCAAAATCAAGACCGGTCGATCACAACATATATAAACATATAAGATAATTACATCCTGTGCGTGCCATGAGGGGCAAGAGTAATACGTTTCAGTGTGACCATATACTTAGTGTCAGGGGTGTTCCTCAGTGGTGGATTGGTTACATACAAGGATAGAACTAACATGCAAAGTAGGTAACTTTGACGTGGTCCATGCTGAGTCGAGTTTCTGAGGGCCATAGATTATTACAGCATTATATATTAGTGAGGGGTGAAATAGGATAATGTGCGAGCATACACCATGGCTTGCATTCACGCTTCGCTGTGAAGATCAGGAGAATCAAAGGAACTTCCTGCAGTTTTAAGTGGTAGTAACAATAGATTTTTGGGCTAGGTCGCAGTAACTGATTAGACCTGTTTGGACATGCATTAATGTACTCACATGACCGCCTCCAACCGTGGACAGCCCGCAGACAGCCGATGGGTCTTAGGAGCCGGGCCTTGGTGGGCGGGCCACTGGCTTTCGCCTCCGGTTCTTCCGGCAGCAGTGAATTCGCACAAAGGACCAATCAGAGTGTGTTGAGAGCTGCTTTGGTTGCTAGGCAGCGTGAGCCACGGTAGCGACCATCTTGCTGGCAGGTATCGGAATTCAGGATCAAACGGCACATTAGATAAACACTCGTGTGTTCATTGGCAAATGCTGAGTGCAGCTTTCCAGAGGTATATTTCTATCGGGCATCAATAATGCAGCAAGTGTGGGATTTAGAAGGGTATTCCTTACCCTATACCCTACGTGCGTAGGAAATACAGCTGGGCATGGGGATCAAAGGGAGGGGCTCCTGCCCACCTTCCCGGTGACGAGGTGAAGCTTGTTTGCCTTTGGCAGTGAAACGGTGATGGATCTACGCCCCATGGAGTCAGGTTACCAGAGAATGTGTTTCAACAATCACTCCACAGTAAGTACTTTATCAAAGGAGTGTCCAAGCAAGCTTATACAATGTAGCACCCTTTACTAAAAACACAGGATCACTAAGTAAAACACCAACAACCCACCCTTCCAAGGGAAAGTCACAGAAGACGCAGACTAGATATCAAAACCTTAGGCAGGCTGGATAAGTAGAAACGGAAATGTAGGAGCGATGACAAAAATAAGTTATTACTGAATTGAGACTATAAACAGCAAAGTAGTCTTTCTGTCTATTTGGGGCCTCATTATGAGGTTGGAGGTAGCCATGCCATTTATACCGGCATGGCTACCCCCAAACTCCAGTCCAGCTCTGGGTCCCGCAAAAGGGGAATTAGCGGGCCATTCTGACCTCGGCAGGGCTCAATGGGAATGGGGTGGATGGGAACAGTACCGTTGCTACCATCCAGTGCTGCTCGCGGGTGCCGCTCTGCACGCCTGGTCTGACCAGGCATGCAGAGTGGCACCCGCGAGCAGAACTCGTAATGTGGGGGCATGGTAACAATGGCGCCGTTAGCACTACCAGCACCATTGTTGCCTTACAACTGCAATCGTAATGAGGCCCATGTATTGATAGAGACTTTAGCCCTGTCTAGGGCCAAAAGATAAAGTCTAAATGTCTAACTACCTATTGTCCCAGGGACATTCACCTAATTGACTTGTTAATATAACATATTATTTGATAGAAGAAAGCCTGTCTTTATGGTGCTTTTCATGGATTTGCGCCAGCTTGACAGTACTAGATCACAACAGTAAGGTCTAAGAAAGTGGCTAGATCTGTGGCTCGACAGTCCAGTACAGGATTTGATCTGCATTTCTCAAGGTCTATGAGTTGGCTCAATGGTGATCCATATTTGTGGCAATGTCTTGAAGCAGCCATCAAGGCTAGCTTGAATGGTAGTTTGACAAAGCAGAGCATGGCTCCATTGCTAAGGCAATAGTCTGCCACAAGGGGAAACAATGGTTCGACTGTTAGGTTGTTGGCGGCATGCTGAGATAGTCTGTCCTAAATGTCCTTTTGGGTCTGCTAGTCAACAGCAGCTCCAGAAGCAGAAGTGCTGGTGGTTCTTCTAACAAGGACCACTTACACAGGAGCCAATTCTGCTCTTACCAGGTGAAGTCTCTGGTGGACTTCTCCTAATCTATAGTCCTTGCCAGCACACAGGCTCCTTGGTACTCTGACCAAGTCTCCTTTCTGCTCCTGTTGTGTCTTAGGGAAACATAAATTCCCTGTCTAAACAGATTAAACAAATGGCTAACATGGTGGTTGCATGTATGTCAGTTTCCAATTCTTCGTCAAAGGTCTACTAAGGCCAATTATATATATATATATATATACACACACATACACATATACACATATATTTCTTTTTTTTTCAAGGAACAAACTTAAGTTGCAGGGACGTTAAGGTGAGAACTTAACGCAACGGAACACCTGAAAACAGCTAAAGCCACATTCATGTTGCGCCCCCAGTTGTACAACGTATGACCACAATGATGACATCATAGATCACATCACTGATGACATCCCTAATTACACAACAACAGTAACTGGCATTTAGCATGGCCTTCAACCATGGCCAGTGTGCATGGCCAAATATATTTTAACACATGAATGGGTACTAGTCATGGCCTTCAGTTATAGACAGTGGAAACAACCATGCTCCGATCACAATCTACATACCCTAAAATGAAAGATTCCTGCATACTTGTGTGTAAATCCTTGGTTTTTCGGAAGGACACGGTTCAGAAAATGGCTGCGTATCGTCAAGCCACCAATCACAGACAGCACCCAGCAATCCCCTGCCGAAAGAATTAAGGGAAAGCATGTAAGCACCAGTTCAAAAGGTTGGTGTGAATGATGCATTGAATATGCACTTGAAGTGTAAAGATTTGACAATGTTCATATGGTGGCTAAGTAGACAGTTGTGAGAACATTCACAATCATTTACTATTCTTTCAGTTTTGTGTTAAAGTTGAACTGTACAAGACAACACTCTGCAAGACTTGCCTGTATAACCACCATTTATTTCTGTATGGAAAATGTATAGTGTTAATGTTGTGCTGTAGATACCGTCTTCTTTTCACCACACAAGTTGCACCTGCCACTCTGCTGACATACTAGAATGTTTTTTTCAAAACTATACTGATAACAGAAGTTGGTATTTAATATAGATGTTTAGGTCAAACAAGAACTTGATAGGATCCATTTCATCTTTGGAATCATCTAATCATGGATAATGGAGAATTGGCTAAGCTTAAATCATGCATAAACTGCATTACAAGTAACTTACATTCTCTGATGATTGCCTGTAAAAACTAGATCTATAAAGGAATTACATTGTGTCCCAAGACAAAGTTAAGACATTAGGGGTGACCCTTGATGATTTGTTAACCAGGATCAAAGATGATAATACGATTGTCTATACCACAGCATATCATTTAGTGCTCCGCCCAGATTAAGCCATGTCCTTCACATGAACACCTTGGAATGATTTCCCGTGCTATCATTGGCACCAGAATCGATTTTCGCAACTCATTATTTTGTTGCATACCTAAATAGGCCACCAATCAGCTTCAAATGTTGATTAACTGCACAGCAATAAACTTCACTAACACCACATGCAGGCTTTGCATAACAGGAACTGTATGTGTACTACATTGATTTCCATTCATTGCAAAGTTCATTGATCATAAGATCATATACAACATTACACCACATTACTTCAAACACCAATTGAAACTCTACTCTTCCAACAGGAACTTAAGATATTTTAAAATATTGATTGACATTCCTAGGTTCCACTGGTCGCGAGCTATGGAATGATTGTTTACTTTTTAGGCTGCTCTACTATGGAAATACCTTCTAGTCAAACTATGCCTCACGAAAAATACCTTCTCATTTAGACAAAAGTTAAGAACTTGCTTTTATTATGTCTTTCTCTACTACTTTTGGAATGGCCCTGTCTCTGCTTCTGACTTGTATCTGATCTATAGTTCTTTAACACTTATTTGAAAATGTACGAGTATACCTTTCTGGTCATAGGCACCATACAAAAAAAGTCTTGCCATAGTATTTATGCGTTTGAGTGTTGCATGAATTAACTTTTTTTGTTTTAACCTTAGTCCCTTACCTTGATGACAAAATGAATGTCAGATAGCATATCACCCCTCCCACAACCTGTGACTGGATGCCAAATACCCACGAGCTAGATCGTTGGCAAGGTAGCTCAGTCAATTAGGCACTCATAACAGACACTTCCATTTAGCAAGCTTGACCCAGGATCAAGCCTCAGTGGGAATGACTCAATCCCTTATAACTGCCAGTGAAATTGTCTAATAGAAGCACTTGTTCTTTCAGTTCTTAGGCAATGTAGGAATGTGGCACTATATGAAAAAGTTTTTCTATTGTTATTTAGGTGATCTACCCTTCCCCTAAAATATTCAGCCTCTGTTGTCCATCCATCAGTTGTGAGACCAACACATTTCAAATACAAATGTGTTCAAATGGGAGAAGACATTTAATGCCCAGGAACTTTGTCCCATTCTGGTTGGTAGGGTTTAAAATATTGTCAGGACTTATAGTTGTCTTACTTATTCCACCGATCCAATCTATACAACTCTTGCTTTGAAGGGGCCATGAAGAGACGTACAACTAAGACAATTAATAAACAAATCCATCATTATATAAATGTGGTATTCTATAAATCACAACCACAATCACACATTGGGCCTCATTACGAGTCTGGCGGTAATCGAGGCGGTAAAACTGCCTGGTTACCGTTGGGCTCGTATTACCATTCCTCCTCTGTGATTCCCGTAATTACCGGGGCATTACAACCCCGGTTTCCCGGGAATCACGGAGGCGGAATGGTGTTAATTCCCATAGAGTCCTATGGAACTCCATGGGAATGGGGATCATGGAAACACCGGCAGCAGGCGGCCGGTGTTAAACCTGCCAGGTCAAACTTGGTGGGAACATCACCTCCCGCCCGCAGGAGTCGGGATCAGGCAGTCCAGAAACAACAGTGGCGGCGGGTTTAACGCCACCGTTATTTCCAGACCGCCTGATTTGTAATGAGGCCCATTTACACTTCCCATTACAATCACTCATTTGAAAATCAAACACAGTGGTTACTAAGGGTGGGCAAACTTCCTCATAGCCAAACTGGTGAGGCAACTAAATCCCTTAGCCAGGATTCGGGTGTGTGCACAATCCTGCAGGACCTGTTTGCAGCCATCAAGATTGAACTTGCATGGGAGTGGCTGTACAGAGTTGCAGGTGTTTTTGCTTTTTAAAGACTACTGCCCCATTTCCTTGACTAACTGACTCCCCTCTAGGATCTTCTACTTCCTTACAGTGCATAGAGCTACCCGTTGACAGACAACGCCTCAGGCCTAGCCGTAACACTAACCAAACCATGACTAAGCTCTCCCCTTTAGCCCTATCCCACTCTCCCTCACCAGAAGCTAACCAGAACCAAAGCACTCTAGTCTACCAAATCCTGGTCTCTTCCATGTAGATAACTAATGTATGGACACAGAGGCAACAAGCACAGTTCATCAGGTATTTGTTAGTTAGACCCCTTCAATGGCACATCTCTCAACGGCACAGGTAACTTCACTCTCGCCACATCACCTGTGTTCAAACAATTCTCTTTGAGAGCTTTCCTTCCGTCATAGTTGCTCGTTAGACAATTGCCTCTCCCTAACTCACAACTTCGCTTGTTGAACATTGTCCCAAGTTCACCTTGCTCTCTTCATCCAGGGGTGACACAACATGAAATTTGCTCACCTCACTCTACTTAATTCAAAGGGTGATACACATGTTGCACAATGTGGTGAGAATCGATGTGCCTCAATTCTGCTCAGAGTGGGCACCACTGTTTTAGGTTTAAAGATAACACTTCATAAATTCTTGATAAGGTGTAGTGTCCTGTAGCCAACCGAGCTCACATGCACATGAGGTATGTACATACTTGTGGGAGAATGGATCCTAAATATAGTGGCATAGGAAGTTGGACGGACCTCATTGTATCAATGAACACACATACTTGTAATTTTTTGAATGTAGTACATTTATTATTAGGTCTTTAAACACTTTCAAAATAGACTTCTTATTGACAACGAATATAAGATTACAAAAATGACATTTAATTTTCAGAGACACAGTCAGTTTATAGTTGGTCCAATGCATTTTGGTCTTGAGACCATCTTCAGGGACCCAATTCTGTCCGTTGTGTCTTAATCGTTTCTTAATCTAAACTAAAAATGTTGTCAATAACAACTAATTATATGTGTTCATTGACACACTGAGGTCCTTCCAGCTTTCTAGGCTACTATGCCAAGGATCGATTCTGCTCATCACCACACTCTCCTGGTCCTCACCATTCACCCACCCCCATTTTATGCAGTCCTTCATAACCTTGTTGAAACTTTAAGCCACACCATTGGCCTGTGGTTTATACATAGAAGTCAATTTATGATCACTACCATTCTCCATCATAAACTGACAAATCTCTTTGAATTTAAATTGTCCGCCATTATCCGTGATAAGTGTACAGGGATATACTTCTCCCCTTAACACCAGTTCCATGAGTCCAATCACCTCTTTGGTAATACTCCTCCCATTTTGATAATATGTCAACAAGAACTATGCAGTACTTACTCCTTTACTCTATATGGGACCAGTAATATCCATCCCTACCTTCTCCCATGGCCTGGTGGGGATGGCAACTATGGTCATAGGACTCTCCCTAGCCACCAAACTCTTCTCACTCAATGAACACAAAACACAATTTCTCACAGCTCGTTCTACCTTCAAATCACACCCTGACCATACCTTGATGTCCTTCATGGGCAATTTCTACAATCCTCTTCCTTATAGAACTGGGGGGAATAATACTGTCCTCTCTCATTACAAATTCACCATTCATGTGCAATTTGTCTTTCACCATACATATCCCTTCTAAATCCGAACCATTCACAGAAACTTTCATAATCATCTCTTTTTCCCCAATTTCTGCCTTCACTCTTCTTAAATTCTCATAATTCTCCATACACTCCTCCCATTCACCCATAGCAATCATTTTCTTTTCCCACGAGTAACACACAATCTGCTTCAAATTCATCTTCTTCCACATCTTTTTTTTTATTTGATACAGTTGATAAATCAACTTTTCAAATGCAGAATTTAAAAGATATTTCACATTCAATTTACAACAAAACAATATTTTCCTCCTGTATATTATACATATCACATTCATTATATAAAAAAAATACATAACTTTAGATTATGGCTAATGCTTAAATAAAATCAGATTTACATAATTAATCTATTTTTTCCTCAGGAAAGATTACATCAAGGAATTGTACTATAGATTTCATTACAGTGAATTTTGTACTTGAAAAAAGTTGAACCCATATATATTTGTCACCTGCAATATCAGATAAAATCAACATGTTAGATAAATGCCTCTTTCGTTGAACATAAAGTTGAGGGCATGATACTATTACATGCTGTAACGTTTCCTTTTCAGTGCTAATTTTGCAGAATCGACCGAAATTCATGTTGGATGATATAGCTTTCCTGCTTGCGAGAATATCTCTGGTGGGCCACGTAAATACTTTCTCCTTATTATTGGCGATGGACATTTTAGTAAATATGAGGCTATATGGCGTAACCTTTTGTGTCCAAAGCTAGCAGTATCAAAGTCTTTATATTTTAGACAAGTTTCCCAATTTTTTATGTTATGTTATGTTACCTGGACTTGTAAAGCGCACGGTCGCCCAAGGGCATCATGGCGCTGGTGAGGAAGCTACCGAGCAGGAAGAACAGTGGTAGCCAGAGAGCTAAAATAGAGTTGTTTTCAGGGCTTTCCTGAAAGCCAAATGGTTAGAGGTAGACTTGAGTAGCAGTGGGAGGGTGTTCCACAACCTGGCCGCAGCAATGGAAAAAGCTCTGCCACTGAGTCTTTCCCGGTTGTACCTAGGGACCACCAAGAGGTTGGTGGTCGAGGAGCGAAGATTGCGTTCCGGGATATATCGGACACATTTGGTTTGAAGAAACTCAGCTCCTAGGCCCTGGATTGCCCGGTGGACAATAGACAGTGACTTGAACTTAACTCGCTGAGCCACTGGAAGCCAGTGAAGTTGGCGAAGCACTGGCGAGATATGTGCTCCATAGGGAGAGCTTGTGGCCAGTCTAGCTGCCAGGTTCTGCATGCGTTGGAGACGCTGGAGAAGGCCCACCGGCTGAGAGAGGTACAGGGAGTTGCAATAGTCCAACCGTGAGAGGACTAATGCAGCCACCACAGGAGGGCGCATTGCTTCTGGGATCATAGGGAGGACCCTCTTAAGTGCCCTAATCTGGTGGTGGGCGGATTGGCAGACCACTGAAACCTGATTTGACATGGAAAGAGAGGTGGAAAGAATGACCCCTAAGTTGTTTACTTTGTCCACTGGACAGGGCAGGGGGCCCAATGAAGTAGGCCAAAAAGCAGGGGTCCATAGTGATGGGCTGAGAGGACAACCCACCAACATCACCTCCGTTTTATCGCCATTGAGCTTGAGCCAATTTTGGTCCATCCAGACACCGACTGCTTTTAGACAGTCATGAAGACCAGCTGAGACCTCGATATGATCCTGATCCAAACGGATCAGGATTTGAGTATCATCTGCGTAGGAATAACAATTGAGTCCATACGAGCGGATAAGGCAGACGAGCGCCCAGATATAAATATTGAATAGGATAAGGGAAAGAGACGATCCCTGGGGGACACCACAAGTGAGGACACAAGGGGAAGAGAGGAAAGGGGGCATAGTAAGGGTCTGAGTGCGGTCTGTAAGAAAAGAGGTGAACCAGGCCAGGACTGAGCCAGTCCCAATGATAGAATTTATTTTTAGCTTGTGTTTGATTTTCAAGTAGAAGCGTTAATTAAATGTTTACTTCAATTAAAGCATTCAGAACAAAATTATGCCATTTAAGGGGAAAATGTAGTTTAGATGAAATTAATTCCCGGGCTACCATACTCAGCATGTTATTGGTTTCTAGACCCAAAAGACATTTTCTGAAGAAGGAGCACATACGCCACATAACTCGACCTGCTAGGGATACTAGACCCAGTTCAAATCTCAAAATGGGCATAGGAGTGATATTAGGAAGATGTAACACATTTCTCCAGAAACGTGCTTCTAGTTTATTCCACACACTATATGTGGTGTATAACATTGATTCAATTCCATAAGTGAGAATGGGAATTACTTTCTGTTCGTAAAAGAGAAAGATGTTTGTATGTAAATGTCCCTTATTTATAGACCAGGATTTTTTGCTTGGGAAATCAAAGATGACCATTTGGACTGTATATTACTGAAAAATATAGGATGTGTGACTGTGTGCTGCATTATTAATCCCAAATATGTATACTCTGTTACAATTTTCAAGGGTTCTTTATGAAGTGTCCAATATTGTTACCCAGGTTTTACGATTTTCCTAGAGTTCTTACAGATCAGTATCTGGGATTTTGCAAGATTCACAACCAAATTATTCTTATTGACATAGTTTGTTAATGCTGATAATAAGTTTTGTAGTCCCCGTGGGGTCTGGGATATCAGCACCAGGTCATCAGCGTAGAGCAAACACGCTATACGCTGGTTTCCAAGTCTCGGATCATCAGAAAAAAAGGACGCTCCCATATCTAGAATAAAAAGGTTAAACAGAATGGACGCCATAATACAACCCTGTTTAAGGCCTAAGTAAGTATTGAACTTTGCTGATAGAAGACCTTCTGTTGAAAAACGTACTTGCATAGTAGTATCAGAGTGGAGTTGTACTATCAAAGCTAGTATGGGTGACGGACAGCCAAAGGATCTTAGTTATGAAACAAGAGTTCGATCAATGGACTCGAAAGCCATACAGAAATCAATGAAAGCAAAATACAACGGTTGTTTTTGGGAGGCATATTGTGATTTAAGTAAGTTTATGGTAGTCATATTTGGTAATGTGCCGAGTTCCTGTACAAAACCAGATTGAAAGGCGTCTCTCTTATGATTTATATTAGACCACTCATTTAATTCTCGTAGAATGATACAGTAGAATATTTTGCCAGGGCCATCAAGCAATGAGATTGGTCTTTAACTTGCGGGATTAGCTCAGTCACCCTTTTTATTAATTGGAATGGTGATCGAATGTTTCCAGGAGATTGGTATTTTTTTGCAACGAAGAATATTTCTAAACATGATGTTCAATATGTCAGCCCATAGATCTGGAAATAGCTTCATGGTCATGTTTGATAAACCATCAGGCCCAAGGGCTCTGAATCTGCTAGCTTTATGGATGAAATATAAAATGTCTTCTCTGTCAAAATTTAGATGAATCTGGTCATCACTCTCGGGAATAGAACAGGTCAGAATAGAGGTGGATCCAGAGTATATGGTTGACCAATATTTAATCCAAGTCTCCTCTTTTACTACGTTTGATTGAACTGCTATTTGATGCCCAGCTGTTGCTTGATTTTTCATTCTCCAATATTCAGCAGAATTTTTAGAGGACAATATTTTTAACATGCGACTCCCATCATTTTTGTAAAGTTTAGATTTCATTTCTTTTAACCAATTCTTATATTTAATTCTAAATTGAATAAGAGCTATGGTTCGTTCAGCTTTGGGCAGTTTCAGAGCTTTCCTTTTTTCGGAGCGAGTTTGTGTTTTCCTAATTCTGATGTCATGATTGTAAGTATGTAAATGTGGTGTTTTTTTAGTTTTATGCCTAATAGATTTTGGTTGGAACATTTGCATTAATGCGGGATACAAAATTGAAGCATTCTGATTAACTTTTTCATCGTAAATCATCTGCGAGCCATAGCAATCACTGAATGCTCTCAGAGATGTTTCCGTCCAGATGAGTCTATTGCGAGCAGTGTTTATAGTAGTAAGGCCATGAAGATATTCACGAGTTCTTTTCAATTTACGTTTAGGTGACCAAATAACATTCAGTTGATTGTGTTCGCTCGCGTCAGATTGGATGACTCGAAAGGATTCAGTCAGATTCAGCATTTCTTCATTGACATAGATATAATCTATGATCCCTGAGAAGAGACCTCTACACCAAGTTGACCTTGGCGGAATATCTGTCGAACAGGATCCGTTTAGCATGAATAGATTTCTGGCTTTGACAAAATTGTTCCATTTTAATAAACAATTTTGATTTGTTTGTCTTGCTGGTTCTAGGCAATGCAGAATTAGATCACCAGCTATTATTAGTTTGATGATTTTGTTTTCACGAGAGATCAAATCAAGAGCCTCATGCATGCTTTCTAGAAACTCGTCAGATATTCCTAGAGGGTTCCAGTATACATTTATAAGCACATACAATGCATCATCTCTGAAAAGTTTAAGCTTCTGAACAAAAGGATTTGGTGAATACCATGAATGAGTATTTGTAAAAGAACGTTGTTTAATTATTATAAGTAGCCCAGAGACAGGTCTACCAGCACTGCCCTTACTAGCTACCTGGGTTAAAAAAATATTGTATTTCTCCCATGAGGGAGCAGACATTAGCCAGGTTTCTTGCAGCATGATAACATCATGCAACTGCAAGTTGGAGTTCTTATTATTCATGAGATGCTTGAATCCTCTTCAATTCCAGCTGATTAAGGTCAAGCTTTGAGAATCATCTGAAGTTAGTTAACATTGATCAATTTGTTGATTACACTTGCATACTTGGGTGCCAGGTGTTTGTTTGAATGACGTCATTTTAGTCAAAGGTTTGCTTATCATGTTGTTATAGGTGATAGCTGGGGAGCTGGGTCCTGATAGAAGTACAAAACCAAGATCAAAAAGTTGCGTTTTGACGGCCCAGATGGTGTTGACCACTACTCTAGAATTCAACCATAGGGTTACTGAAGATCTGTTTGGAGCATCACTAAATTCTAACAGTTCTATGTCGATTGTCCCTATGTCATCTAGAGCAGGAATCTCACTGAAAATGGATAAGACTGAAGCACGATTCAGATTGTATTGAGTTTCTGGAGGAGGTCGTCAAACCAGTGTTAACGAATGGACCGCAGGACGTTTTAATGAACAAGTCACAGATTTAGGTTGTTTTAATTGGTCCAATGGAAGTTGCTTCAAATTACTAGTAGGAGTAGTTCTGGTCTCTACGCCAGTTGTGATTGTTTTTTCATTTAGAATCTGTAGTATTGTTGATTGTATCACATTTTTTATGTCATTTTCAGTGATTAATTGACAAGGAGGTTCAATATGGTTAGTTTTTTGCTGCACTTTATCACGGTCCTCCTTCGTGTCTGCAAACTTTACAACATTCAGTCGAGAGTTAGCAGTAGGGTGCATAGCATCTAACTTTGGCTCTGTTTCCTCATTTATGAATATTTTTAGATTTCCCTGTGCTGCTGCTATAGTAGACATATAGTCATCTATGGCATGTCTGATTTCCTTACGACGATCAATTAGGCTCTGATTTTCTGGCACAGATTTGGAGATCTGGGGTATGGGTATATCGTTTTGGTTGACAGTTTGTGTAGTCATTATTTGTAGCGCCCTCAACCAGATCATTTAGAGGACCATAAGATTCAATTTGATCGGTCTTATTAAAAATGGTCTGATTTTTTTTACTTTGGGATTGTAGCTTGTATTTTTTTGCTATTGCCTTTGACACTGCAACAGCCGCTGTCCGAGTATGAGTTAGATTCTTAGCAAATGATTTGGTTTGTGATGAGGATGTTAATTTAACTTTTGTTTCATTTTTAGATTTTTTAACTAAATCAACTTTTTTCTGCGTGTTTCTGGAAGGCAATTCGGGTGCATTTGTACTATTGCCTCCGAAAAGAGCATAATTTGGTTTTATCTCAAATTCACCTTTACTGCGAGGATCAAATTCTTTGGTACCGTCACAGACCAGATCTATGATAGGTTTCAAAATAAGTGGCATCGGGTGATCAGGGAGTTTCAAATCATATTTCTCATTTAAATATGCATCAGTTTGTGACCTCACAGAAGATTTCTCAATAGAAGGATTGAAGGATGCAGTCTTAGAATAGATATTTTTGCTCATTTTATGCTGCCATGTTATAATTTGTTCTAACTGCTGCGAGTGTTTGTCAGATTTTACACTCAGCGTTTCGAACAATCTGGCTAGCGAGTGAATTGCAGCATTCATTGATTTTAGGGCTATTTCGGTTAAACCACTTGTATTACTTTCATGTATGTTTGTATCAACTGTTGGCTGATAAGCCATGGATTTGCGTGGAGTTGGTGCTATGAAAGAAAGTTTCTCAATTGAATCTAAATTTATGTCACTGGCGTTTTCTGGTAAAGTCTGCGTATAAAACTCTGAATTACTTATATCTATGTCTATAACAGCCAAATCATTAACAGTATTCAGGCTAAGGGGCTGATTCATGGAATTATTTGCGCTGAAAAATGGGGATTTGTGCGCCATTCTGGCTACAAATCCCTATTTAACAAATGGGGATTTGCGGGCAGAATGGCGCACAAATCCCCGTTTTTCAGTGCAAGTAATTCCATGAATCAGGACCTAAATATTTTGCAACCCTTAGCAGCCGAGCCAGTTAGTACATTGCATAGTAATATGCTATCCGACACGGAAACATTTTCTTTAGCAAACATGACAGATGAGTCAGCAACGTCTTCTTTTACCTGACTTCCTTGTTGTTTTGCGACTACAGGTTTCTCGTTCTTGTTTTCATCATGTGATGTTCTAGTTGTCGGATAACAATTTAAGTTAATTTTAGATGTTGATATCACAGTTGTCATCAGAGTTTTGCCCTGTTTATCTGCATGAGTAAGTCCAAAGGATTGATCCTTACAGAACGGGCGAATGTCTCTGCTTAGAACATTTTGTAATTTCAAAGTTGATTTTCATTTGGGCAGTCCTGAGCGGGGAGTGGAACTCAAAGTTTCTTAACTGGACATGGTGATAAGGTTAGCACTGAGTTGACGTTATTGGTACTCGAGACTCCCGGCACAGGAGGCATATCAGTCTTCAGAGTCAGCAGAGTTCTCTTTATTGTAAATGCAAGTAGGCTAAACTTAACTAAATCAGAAGCAGACTACAATTTTATGACGCGAGTACCGGAGAGCACAGCCTACCGACCGCAAACAGCGACAAGCGCGGCAAAGCGGCCAAGCAGTACTCTCCGGTACTCGACGAAGTGCGCACGCAAGTTTGATTTTATAGTCTCGCCTCCAAACAATAGGAGAAAGCCTAAAGTAAAGAATATAGGGCGTTACTAATCTTAACAGAAGGATTAACAGTAATATTATAATGTTCACAGTGTTCTCAGTTTTTCACCTTGTGGGATATGAAGTCCAAGGTAAGTCCAGGATTCAAAAACTTGATAGAATACAATCCTTAGGGAACAGGAAAACGTGGTCAAGCGGTACTTGCCGAGGTGTGCGTGCGCGGTGCACGCGCAAGTTTGATTTTATAGTCCCACCTCCAAACAATAGGAGAAAGCCTTGTGGGATATGAAGTCCAAGATAAGTCCAGGATTCAAAAACTTGATAGAATACAATCCTTAGGGAACAGGAAAACGTGGCCAAGCGGTACTCTCTGGTACTCTTCCATATCCTTATTGGCTGCCAGCCAAGATAAACACAATATTCCTCTTTCCTAGAAGATATTTGTCATCGAAGAGATATTCTTGAAGTGCCACAACCCATTTTATTATTCTTGAAGACACTCCAACTAAAACCCCTTTTTCTGCAGTGTTTCTTTCAATGTTCTAAATTTTCCAATGCCCCATTTCATTGCAAAATAACTCTTTCTATTGTTGAATAGTTCAATTTCTCACCCCTCAACAGGTGTGATGTAAATACAATGAAGTATTCTTTCTTTTCTTCTATTAGTGTGAACACCGCCCTAGAACTGTATTGTTTGCATCAGTAGAAATAAAAGTCTTTCTTCCCATTTTTAAGTCCTGTAGAGAGGGTATGTTCTCTAGTGCTGTCTTTTTACTGCTGCACATTGTACAGTCCACTTAAATGACTCTTTGAGCCTCATTACGAGTTAGGCGGAAAATCAGAGTGAAATATTCCAAAAAATAGCCCTGAAGAATGACTGTTACCGCCACTTGGCCAGGTGGAATTTCCACCTGATTTCAAGTGGTGGTGCAATTCCCCATTTACTTTGGGTCCACTGGACCCAATGGGGCTTTCTTTTTTGTGTGGAATTACCACAGCAAAATTCCCACAGCAGTAATTCTGCCTATATTCTGCTGATTTTACAGCGTTGAGTTTTACCTCCAGGGTTTTGCTGGAGGTAAATCCTCCACTCAATACACAAACTCATAATTTCGCGTGGAGGTAAAATTAGTGGTAGCTCAGTTTCCACCAATTTGACCACTTACCACCTAACTCATAATGAGGCCCTTTGTTGTTTTGTATGAATTTTGCATAGAATTCTGCCATTCCAACGATGAGCATAATTTCCCCTTACTACTTGACTCTGCTACATTTCTCATGTTATCCACTAACTTATTTTTAACATTCACTCCACTGGCTGATGTAGTGTGTCCAAGGTATTTAATTGTTTCTTGGTTGAATTTGCATTTCCCCTGACTCAATGTCAGTCCCCTTTCAATCAACATGGCCATTACTTTTTCCAACCTGCTATCGTGTCCTTTGGTTGGGACTAAAAAACAGCACATCATCTTGGAAGCAAATCACTTCTTCATCTCAAAATATCTGATGCATAATCCTCTGGAACAGCAATGCTGCTGACACCTGTCCAAATGGCATTCTCACAAATTGAAAAAGTCCTTCTCGAGTGATGAAAGCAGTTCATTGTTTAGAATCGTGTAACTTTATCTGGGGGTATGCAAATGTGAGGTCCAACGATGAAAATGCATGTGCTTCCCCCAAAGTATAGAACGTTTCTGCTATATTTGGGAGGGGTTGACTATCTGGTATTACAGAACTATTTGGATACCTCAGATCAACACAGGGCCTTAATTTACTATTGGGTTTTGCTACAATCACTAATGGTGATACCCACTCTGCTGATTCAATTATTTCAATTATTCCCTCCTGCTCCAGTTTCATTAGATCCTTCTTGACTTGTTCTCAAAGAGTCACAGGGATGGCCCGCACTTTATGTACTACTGACTTTTATCCTTGAGATAACCATATCTTCTTCACACAGTCATTTAAGCACCCAATTGTATTACTAAAGAGCTGTGGATGTAGTTTCTCTGTATCACAAAACAGAATGCATTCTTCTTCATTTGGGTTCAATCGGATGCTCAGATGTTTTTGTGGTAGCCAGCTCAATAATGGAATGCCTCCTTTTTCAGTGACATAAACGTTTCCCAATGCAGACCTGCCTTTAAATCGAAACTTTGCCATGAACCATCCCAATACTTTCATGTTTGCACCTCCATATGCTCGTCGTTTTATGTCCATGTCTTTTAATGGGCAGTTCGGAAATTCTTTCTCCCATACATTTTTTGGCATCAGAGTATATTTTTCTCCAGAATCAATCATCATCGAACTTGTTTCCCATTGACGCAAACTAAATCTTTAGGGGCCTCCAGGTCCTCTTCTTATTCATCCCCCACAGCAAATACAGCTTCTTCGGCTTGATCATGCCATTCTTCTATCATGTTGATGGTGTGGGGCCTGCAACACTTAGCGAGGTGACCTTTGCATTTACACTGTGTGCACTTTACCTCCCTCGCTGGACACAATATATTGTTTGCTAGATATCCTACTGCATCACATCTGTAGCAATATCTCTGTGGAGGTGCTTTGGATTGTTTGGTCATGTTGGAGATGGTTTTCGGTTTTACTGTAGGCTTGTTGTTTGCCACGGCTGCAACACTTTCATTAGAAGTTTCAGCTATCTTATTCTGGTGATCTTTCTTCTTGTGGGTCTTTACACACTTGATAATGTGCTCTATTTCTTTAGCCACTTTGAGAACTTCATCTAATGGGAGGGTCACTTTTTCCCATAATCTTTCTCTTATTTTTCCATCTCAATATTCAAACATGAATTGGTCTCTTAAACTTTCACCTGACAGTTGGCCAAAGTTACAAGTTTGGGCCAATCCCTTAAAAGCTGTGATGCAAGCCTCCACAGTTTGTTCTTCTTTTTGCAATCTTTTTGCTCCATGACCCAGTCCAGCAATCTTTTCTCATGAAAGTCCCTCACCAGCTGGGTCATTATATATTTTGGGAGGGCATGAAAGAAGGTGGTGATGAGCTCCCGACTATCTGTGTACACCCTCCGGGTGGTCTGTGCAAATGTGCGTTTGAGCTCCTGCACAAATTCTTGGGGGTGCCAGATTGTAAGGCACCTTGCGGGCCTCTTGGGGGTTTCTGTGAGCAGAAGAATTTTCAAGATGGCCACCCTGTAGGTGGACCATCTGGAGTGGTTGTGGTTCTGGTCCTCCAGTCCCGCAAAGAAGCTGGAGTATTCAGGGGAGAAGGTCCATTTTACATACTCTATGCAATTCTGGCTTTCCTTCATATGAAAAGTATCCATCATTTGCTCATATAGTTCCAAGTGTTCCCAAACAGAATACCTTGCATTTTTATGATATGGAGTTATGACACTCTTAATGGCCTTAATCTGCCTAATGGGATCTTTGTTTATAGCTCTCTTAAGTTTGTTTGCCTTCTTTGTTTTAATCACCCGAGTCCACTCACCCTCAGACTAAGAGGCGCTGCTACTGCAGGTCCCTTCTTGATCCTCTAGGCACTCCCGGATTCTGTGAGCTTGAGAAGGGCTTGCAGAATGTTGGGGCCTAGTCTCTCTACTCCTGTGGTGCTCAGAAGAGTCACTTGACGCTCCCCCAGGGCTGGACTGCCCCACCGGGACACCAGGACATCCCCCGGTAGGCCTCTGTCTGCAGGGCCTCTTTGGTGCGGAAGCGCCGTGACAATGGTAATTAGAATTGTAGTTACCACTTCAGAATGTTGGAGCTGGAGGATTGGCTCGAACCCCCAAACTTCCAGGTACAAGTCACAGCACTTATTGACTGTGCCACAGAGACCGCCTTGGAAATGGCTGTACAGAAAGCCATATAATATCAATGAGAGCAAACGCTTGTTTTGAATTAACATGCCAAGATTCACAGACAAAACGGCACAAATTAGATCATATACAGTTTATAAAAATGAGAAGTGCTGGAAATACGATTGGGTGGTGGTTGTGGGGGCGTGTTGGGGACACTGGCGTAACAGGGGCCCCCGCACCCCCTGCGGTGTGGGGGGCCCCGTGACCACATGTTCTGGAAGGGGGCCCCACTTATGTAAAAAAAAAAAAAAAGTCTACCTTTTTTTTTTTACATTTTCTTTTTCATTCACTCTGCATGAAGGGCAGAGTGAATACAAAAATTCTGGTGGCTACCCCCACCCCATGACATGAAGACCCTAGGCTGGAGGCCTCCATGTCATGGGGTGGGGGAAGCCTATGACTTCAAAAATAAATAGTTTATTTTTGAAGTCACTCTGCCTTCATAAAGAAATTATTTCCATTAGTCCTTAACAGAAATAATTTCTTTATGAAGTCAGAGTGACTTCAAAAAGAAACAATCGGCCTCATTACGAGCATGGCACCACCTCCTGCGAATAGGCAATAACCGGCCCATTACAAGCTGAATGGGCCGGTAATTTCCCATTCGCGGGTGGCGGTATTGCCGGGCTCACGATCCCCCTATAGGGCAGAATGGGGGTGGGGAGCATGGTTGTGTCGGCACAGTTGTTAACGGTAACGGCGCAATTACGAGTTATGCTCGCTGGTGCCACACAGGTAGGGAACCTGCGAGCAGAACTCATAATGCGGCGGGACAGTATGAACGGTGCCGGTGCCCTACCGCCACCGTTCATACCGTCACCGCCAGGGTCCTAATGAGGCCAAATGAATTTTTGAAGCATTATGGCTCCCTCAACTCATGACGTGTGCATGTGTGAGTGTATGGTGAAAGAGTGCACACAAATGTATGGGTGGCTGGTTATGCGTGTGTGTGTGTGTGTACAGTGAAAGTATGTACACTTAAATGTATGGGTGGCTGCCTGGGTGTGCCTGTATGGTGAAAGTGTCCACACTTAAATGTATAGTTGACTGTGTGAGGGTATGCTGAAAGGGTGCACACTTAAATGTATAGGTAGCTGCCTGTGTGAGTGTATGGTGAAAGGTTGCACACAAATGAATGGGTGGCTGGGTGTGCATGTATGGTGAAAGGATGCACACTTACACTTAAATGTATGGGTGGCTGCCTGGGTGTGCCTGTATGGTGAAAGGGTGCACACTTAAATGTATGGGCAGGTGGCTGGGTGTGTGTGGCTGTGTGGTGAAATGGAGAACACTTAAATGTACGGGTGGCTGCCTCTGTGTGCTTGTATGGTGAAAGAGTGCACTCTTAAATATATGGATGGCTGGGTGTGTGTGTATATATGGTGAATGGTGTGTGTGTTTGTGTTCAGGGGCACAACAAAACCTACATTTCAGGGAGGCTAACCCTTCAAATGTTGGGAGAGGTGCTAACTTCACGTGTGTTGGGGAGGAGAAAACGTATTTATGTGGCGGCATCTAACTTCTTTACGCATTTTAATGAGACTATTCTAGTGCAGCTTCAATGTTACAAGCAGTTAAATCTCTCCTTTAGGTCTGAAAGCACCCACTTATGGGCTGCTGTGAGAATGACTGGTCTCCTGTTTCCTCTCTACCCTTCCAATCACTCCCCTGGCAAGCAAGTACTAAACCCACATCGCAATTTCAATTGCTTAAAAAATTTGGTATTTGAATGCAGGTACTAACAGTGAAATGCTGTACATTGGTAATTGCTGGGCCGGGCCCTTGTTAACGGCAAAACCCAGGTGCCGTTTAACATCTGTGTCCTTTTCTGTCCGGCAACTGCTCTGTAGGTCAGCCAGGTCAAGTCAACATAGCCCACAATTTCAGTGGGGGGAGGGAGTGCTGAAACCCAGTCAGCTCAATGGTGTTGCACCACTACTTGTGTTTAATGCCTTGATTAATTAATTAATTATTGGTAATCATCTTTCACCTATGCCTATTCTTCCTCATTCCAGTACTTGTGTATGAGGCACTATGCCTCATGCACAAGTACTGGGATAAGGTAGAGGTACATGAAGGTAATGCCTGACTTAGCTACCTGTAATCTTCATTACTCCTAGTCCCACTCTGCCCCATCCCAGTACTTACCAGTGAGGCAAGGAGCCTCATACGTAAGCACTGGGACAAGGAAGAGGGACATGCAGGTAATTCTGGGCCAATGAGCTGATTTTGAAGGTTGGGGTAGGGGATGGGAGGGAGAAGGGCTGTGTGGGGTGTGGAGTTGTGCAATAAATCATAATGGTCGCCCATGTCCATGCTATGCAGGCATGATATGTGGCATTAGTGGCTAGAGAGGCATTTTGGTGCAGCTAGTCTAGTCATTCCTCAGTTTGGTATGACTTTTTTTTAACTGGGCATTTCTGATAGAGCAGTCCTGCTAAGTGTAATTCCTGGCTAGAATGACATTTGGGTTCTGCCAGTCTAGCCGTTTCTTACTGCGGCACTGTATATTTTTCTGGGCATCTGTGATAAAATGATATGTTATGATATGATAAGTCATATATAACACACCTGTACACAAGTGTTTTTAGGCACGACAAGACAAGGGAAGGAAAACTGAGGGAGGACAAGACAAATGATCTTACTAAGCCTTGTGTCATTCAGATCGTGCAAGTGTAAGAACGAGAAGTGCAAGGGGAAAGGGAGGGGGGAAGTGCAAGGGAGAGGGGAGGGGAAAAGCAGGGGAGGCAGAGAGAGAAAGCAGATGAGAAAAGGAACGTTTTGAGCTGCTTCCAGAGCGTCAGGTGGTCCGGATCAAGTTTGGGAGGTTCAGGGAGGCCATTTCAGAGGGAGGCACCTCCAGGGGAGAAGGATCTACCCCCCCCACTCTCTGCCTGGAGAAGCATCTAACCCTTAGGGCTCGAGAAGGAAGGTATTTTGGCAGATAGCGTTGGATGTAGTGCGTATCCCAGCCCCAGAAAGCCTTGTGGACAATGAAAAGGGTCTTGAACTTGATCCTTGCAGCCACCGAGAGCCAGTGGAGAGATTTCATAGCTGGAGAGATACAGTCCCTGGGCTTGAGGCCAAAGATAAGTCTCGCAGTCCTGTTCTGGATTAGTTGCAGAGGGCGGAGAGTAGAGGAAGGCAGATTGAGAAAGTGGCTGTTGCAGTAGTCCACCCTAGAGAGAACCAGAGCTCTGGAGACAGTGAGCTTCTGGGGGAAAGTGAAAAATGTAAGAGTCCCGTTGAGGAGGTGCAGCTGGTAGTGGGATTTCATGGCTACGTCCGAGATGTGAGGAGAGAGAGAGTGGAGTTGAAGATGACACCAGGAATGAGCGAGAGAGGAGAGGCTGAGGGGAGCCTGAAGGAAAGCTGAGTATCATCCGCATACCACTGTAAATTAGAGGACAAGGTAATGATTAGGTGGGTCAAAGGGGCCAAGTAGAGGTTGAAAAACCAGGGTCAGAGGATAAAGCCCTGGAGAACGCTACATGTAGAGAGAGGTGACGGAGTGAAAGGGACCAAGTTGGACCTGAGAGGGGCGGTCCAAGAGGAAGGAGGTCAGCCACTCCAGGGTCTGATCCATGATGCCCAGGTTCTCACAGAGTCAATTGATCAGAATGGCATGGTTGACCGTGTCGAAAGTAGAGGAAAGTTCCAGGATAATGAGGACAGAAGGAATGCTGAAATCAAGGTTAGAGATCAGATCTTCACAGGTGTTCAGGAGAGCAGCAGCAGTTCTCTGGCAGCTCTTAAGCCAGACTGATGGTCATGGAGACAACCAACAGATTCAGTTTGGAGTGTAAGCTGGCAGTTGGCCAGCTTTTCCAAGAGTTTGGGAGAGGGGAAAGTTCCGGTGGCAAAAATATGATTACAGAAATGGATCAAGGGTGTCAATGTGGTCCTTAATGGTTCTGGAGGAGCAGGCGAGCACCTGTTTCGCCGACACTTCCATAGGTGGGACTTGTCTAGAAACCTAGTCAGGTGTTAGAGAGAAAGAGGAGAAAGGAGGAGAGGGAGAGATGGCCAAAGGGGGCCGTGAGAAAAGGAAGAGGGAGAGGAAGAGGAGATAGTGGACAGGATGTTCTGAGTTTTAGCGGAGAAGCGAGAGGCCAAAGCTGTACAGAGGACCTGTTGAGGGAACAGGAGAGGTAGAAACCACAACAGGATTGGCCAGTTCCTTGCAGATTTTAAAGAGTTTGGCTGTGTTGTTAGAGGCCGCAGAGACGCAGGCTTGAATGCGTGCTCTCTTCTTTACGAGTCTTATTGCTTCGACTGGCATTTTGGTGCAACCAGTCTAGGCATGTCTTAATGTGGCCTGGCATGCTTTACTGTAATGTTATTATGTGTCTACACTGGTCTACATTGTGCAGCCAGTTGGACATGTTTTCATTGTGGCATGACATTTTTAATAGCAAAGCATTAATGTTCATGTACACTGTTGGTGACTTGCATATATTGGATTGCTGTTACCCTACACAACAATACCAAACACTGTGGCTTTTTAGCCAATTTTTCTCGGAAAGTGTGCTGTATATAGCATTAAAACACATATTTATATCTTTCTTCTAGTGCAGTGTGTGGTATATCCCTTCATCAACACGTTTGTGTGTATTGCGCAAGCGTGGTAATCTAGGCCGGCCAGCATGTGGCGCGACCCGTGATTTGTTGCCGAGTTGGGGGGGGCCCTCAGCATGGCTTGCAGGGGGGCCCCCAGACCATGTGTTACGCCACTGGTTGGGGAGGGGCGGTAATTGTTGGGCTGCAACGTGTTACTCCCTCTTTTATGTTGTTGGTCGTCCCAGTTTTTCGTTTTGGAAATCTGGTCACCCTAAACCATCAGCAGATAGCAGAAGCAGGAGGCGACTCGAGGGAGGCTGTGGCTGAGGGCAGCAGCCAGACTGCCGACTGAAAGGTAAGAATTATTTTTTGCGTGCTGAGTGCCCCACTCTCCCATTGTATCTTCTGCTGAGTGTAGTTGCGCACAAGGGGCAATGTAATGCCACTGCCCGCAGGCTTAACGCTATGGATATGGATGTAGTGTAACTTACTGAATGGCACGTTTCACTGAAGCACTGGCTAAAAAAGGGAAGAAAAAAAAACTGAAATCTAAAAAACACTAATCCGAGTCAATACTTCACATAAGTGACTGGACGTTACATTTTCGAACTCTGGACGAGTGTAATTAAGGTTGAGAGTTCAATGAAGCCCCCCGACGATGTCACTGATTGAAATAAGGCTGATGTCACATTAAGAACACTTTAAACAAGACCTACTTTCCACATGTAGAAAAGTAATCAACCACACCCTTCACAAAAGAACCTACAACACAAGTACATGGAATACCCAGACCATTTACACTTAACACAAACCTAAGCACTTGGGAAACATAAGTGTACAGCTGCTGTTATTCGTGGAGACATGTTAGTGAGCTTGAAATATGCATAATATCTGCTTATCTTGCTTCAGCATCATTGTGGATACACCACCTGTATCCACAATGGCCAATTCACTGACACCGATTCGAATCAGGCCACCATTTGCTTGACTGAGGTATCATACCAGGTTAGATTAATCCTCGCATACATTCTTTGTTAAATGAATGGGGGCATTGCCATGTTATCCAATGTAAAATAATAGTTAAAACATACTTGTAGGTTCATTTTTACTTGTTTGTGGTTTTCACTGATGTGCACATTTTGGCTGTGTTTTCCTTTTTTTCGTTTTTTGACATAATGTTATATTGTTAGTCGGGGTTTGGTAGACAATTTCCGTGGCTCTAACTTGCAATCCACACAGCCACGTGTTGTAGTGGTGTCCTTGAGTTGTTAGAGTTATTGAAAGAGGTTCCGCAGAGCACATTTTGAAATGGGGCAGAGGAGAGCCACAGCTGTCAGAAGGGAGTGTCAAAGTCAGCTCCTTGAAGGAGCACACGCTTGTTCATGCCAAGGTCGCAGTGGGGACGACAGATAGACTCGGATGAGTATTTTGGGTAACACTGCTGAGTGACCATCACTTGCTAGTTCTTCTCTGGTACTTTTACCTCCTTCTTTCCTCTCCTCTCCTGGCTTACCTGCCCTCCTCTCTTCTGGATCCTTCCCATGCCCCCACAGTCTATTTTCTAGAGCCAACAGTAAAATGTACCAACTTGGTCCAGTGAAACTAGGGCACGTGGGTGCAACTGGCCATGAGGGTGTGGTGTCCGTGTATTCCTGAAGTCCGTGTATATCACCAGTCATATCATATGCACTTACTAAGTGTGCTTCCGAAATGCACATTTTGCAAATTATAAGGGAGGAGTGTATTTCCACTGTGTGCATGGTGCAAATCACGGGAGGCGCGCCCCCTGCGTGTATATTTTGCAATTCATGCGTTGGCATCACATAACTAAGTAATGGGTGGGCATTAGCATTACACAGTGTCCCAAAGTCTGTTTATTACGCAATGGGAATAATTCATCACAAAACGTTTTTTAATGGGTACAGGCCCAAATTCTTCTTAGCCCTTGAACATAGTATGTATGCAGTGGATGCACTTTACACATTTGGTTACGTTTCCTGTACCAATGACCTACTCAGTGTCCCTACATCTTTCTTTCCACAGTGTGATCTCTTTGACCAATCTTTGCACAGTGAGGATTGCATAATTGCACTTTAGTTTCCCTCCCATGCACTTTGCATTGCGTGCCCTGAGGCAGGCCTTTGTGCACATTGTCTGCCTGTTCTTTGCACACTGCCCTGTCACACAAACTTTGCCTGCTGTGTTTCAAATCCAGGGACCTTTCTAATGCACATGCCCAGTGTCCTGCCTCTGCAGCACACCCACAAAGCCTGGTGGGAATTAATAGCACAGAAGCTCCCCCCAAACACCCTCAGGAGCTGGCTGGGGCACCAAGCCTAAATCACGTCATGTGTGTTTCATACCAGTTTCCTCCACGTTGTGCACTGAGGATTGTGGGCAAACAGGCGTGGCACTGGCCCTTGGCCTGCCTGCCTCTAGGGTAAAATGTGTTCAAGCAGCTGTCCTGCTGTGTACATAGCACCTACTGCCATGCATACCCCACAACACAGAGTTATTAGTGGCCTGTGCACATGACTCCTACAAGCATGCACACACAGGGTCACTAGGAAACCACCCCAGGACTCTGTTTACATCCCTTCATACCCAGACCCCATGCAAGCAGTCCCACACCTCTATGCATGTCTACTACCTCCCTTCACCCACAAGAGCACTTACATGTGTGCATAGCTCCTACATTCATACAGATCACTTGAGAGCTCTCTCTCATGCCTGTGAACATAGCACCTACCTCTATAAAGACACACGGCCATTGAGAGCGTTCTCAGGGGAGCACACATAGCGCTTACCTCCCTACTAACCCAGGGCTATTGAGAGTGCTCTCAGACGCCTACACATACCCCCCCCCATCACCCTGTACACATGGTACTGTTGTATGAGTGCTCTCAGGGGCCTGTAAACACAGCCTCTACCTCTGTGCACACCCTGTGCTATTGATAGCACTCTCAGAAGCCTTTACACAAAGCTCCTCTCCCCTGCACACGTTAACCCATTGAGAGGACCCTCAGAATCATGTTCACATAGTTCCTATCTGTTTGCACACATTGGGGCACAGAAAGCATGTGCAGGGACAAGTGTACAGAGTTTTCATCTTCCCTCACAAAGCCACTTAGAGTGAGAGCAAATAGCAGATCCAATGAAAATCTTCACAGAATGTGACTAGTGACTACCACACACCCTGGGGGCCTACATCTGCCAGAGCCCAGGGCTAGGCTTGTAGAGGGGATGGGGGACAACCGTGCCATGGTCAGGGGCCCCAGAAGCACTAAGCAGTTGGCATTGATTTCACGGTGCCCATTTTCCCTAACAGCCTCAGCTCGTATTTGCCTACCTGTGCTTTGGCCCAACAAAGGACCCAAGCTACGAGTCAGTTAACACAGAACCAGAGGAAGGTCCGGGGGAAGACAAACAGCGGACTCATTCATGGCCTGGGGATTGACCCTAGCCCTTTTAAAGTGCCTAGAAATACCCTTCAGTTGGCACCATCTTGGAAGCAGGGGAGGGCAGGTGTTCCTTCTTACTGTTAATTTCAATCTCCTACTCTTAATAATAGCAGGTTTCCTAACACCCTTTTGGTGCGGGACCGGGTGTCTCGTGGCCTGTCTAATGCACAGTGTGTTGGGCTCACGCGCTATGCTCGCTCGTTCAGCAAAATATTGGGCCACTTTGACAACATTTTCCAGGGCCTCTTTTGGTTCCCAGTCCGGCCCTGCTCTCCCCTGCCCCCAGGGTTGGTAGAGTATCCCCCCACTGCCCTAACTGGGTAGAGGTCTTTAGGATGCTCTTTTTGGGCCTTATTTTATTTAGTTCCCCATTAAATTTAACCAACTGGTCCCTTGAATGCAGTATTTCAGTGGATCTGATTCCCTGACCCTCCCCTCATAGGAGTCTTCCTTGTCAGAGAGATCAGCCCTAACATTTGGGTATCTGTACAGGGACGCCCGTCCATCAATTTTGGGGGGGGGTGCTGATCCGTCAGTCCTATCTCAAAAAACCTATTGAATTCTGCCAGCCCCATGGCTCCCGGCTCATGTGAGCCAGTAGACATGAAGTTGGCAGTGTTCTTGGTTTTGAATGGGTTTGAGTCCCCGAGTACAGAGGTCCTGATGCTATGATCAGGGATTGGCCTGTCCCTCTCTACCTGTTCAGGATCCCTCCAGTTGGGATTTAGTCTAGCACCGTCTTTCTCCAACCTTGCTAGCTTTTCTTTTTCAGCCCCTATTACTTGGTAATAAGCAAAAATCTGAGCCTTTTGTTCATCTTTCAAGGCCTTACTGGTCTCAATGATCCGCTCTTGTGCTGCCACTTGCTGGTGGAGCCCATCATTCTTTTCACAGAGAGCTTCATTGTCTCCCTGTGCTTCCAGTATGGTCTGGGAATACTGGGACATTTCTGCTGCAGAAGACTCACCTCCTGTGTTTTAGCATCTTTGGTCTGGGTGTTCTCTTCCAGGGCACCCTCTACTAGTCTGATGTGCCCCAGTAGCTTCCCATACTCTGTTTTTAGTAAATTGAGCTCCTGGAGGGCTAACTCTCTTCCCTCTAACTCAGTTTTTAACTTGCTTATTTCCTGGCCTAGGGCGTCTTTCTCTTGATTTAGGGTGCCTCTCTGTTCAGTCAGGTCATCCCTTTGTTTTTTGATGGCATTGGATTTCTGGTGCTCTTCATCAAATTCTGTTTGCGAGTGGAGGTCTCAAGATTAACTTATTATTTTCCTTTTTCAATTCATCCATCTGATTTTGCAACATGGTTATTTGTCCTGAGCAGGCCCTGTTATATGTTAATTGTTGAGTCAGCTTCTGTTGACTCTCTTCTAGGGAGTCAACCTTCTCCTGAGACTCTATTTTTGCCGTTTCCAGTTGGGCCTCTTGATCTGCATTATTTTGCTATTGGCAAGCCAACTCCTCTTAATTTTATGATGTAATTTGCAGATTCTACCTCTATCTCTTGGCTCTTTTGCAATGTTTGTTCCGCTAAACTTAATTCAATCTGGATTGTATTTACCAGTTCAGATTGATTCTGTGCTAAAAGTACATTTTCCTCCTGCCTTTCCTGCATCACTCCCATGTGTAGATACAGGTAGGCCGTGATTCTGTCAATTTTGCTTTGCTCCTCATTAATTTTTGGGGTCATACATAGCTCACTCAGAGCGTGGCGTAATAGGTGACTGTCCTGCCATTTATCCAGGTCCATGGCAGTGACCTGTTGGGGTATGTCTTGTAGCCAGCCTTTCTCATCCTGTTCTGGCCACTCACCTCTGACAAATAGCTTGTGCAGGGGTGCACCCTAGTCATGTTGATCTCTACTGGAACAGCTGTTTTGGAAATGTTCTTTCTTTATTAATTATTTCAGGGCTGATTGAATTTTACTTTTATAGACCGGCCTGGTGCTTAGAGTATTTGTTTTGGGGGGCGCTTGTACAGTGTAACACAGTATTCACACCACACAAAGTATTACTACTCTGCAGGTTAGTCTGCTGTGTTAGACTGTCATGGGTGGTAACCAAATCAATTTCCGGACTCAAGGCCCCAAACTTGTTAAGGATTTCAATCAGGCGACACACACCTTAGTCTCAGCCCAGTATGCAGCGCGCAATTGAAATGCTTATGTTTGATAGATCAGATTCAATATTGAGATGATACACCACTCACAACACACCCCCTTTTCAAATACCCCGTGTCACAATGGACCATGAACCAGGCTGATTGATCAAATATAATATTTATTTTAAAATTCAAAAGAAATCATACAATTTTTAATATGGAGCAGCAATAACCAGTGGGGAGATAAAAACAATAGGAATGTAAGCAATGCACTTAGTTTAACCTTCTATTGACACAACCACCAAACACCAGGGAATAGGAGCGCTTTTTGATTTTAGGTAAGATAGTGAGTTAGAATTTCCCCCTGCAATGTTCCCTCAACCCACACATAATCAATTCTAAGTGGATAAACAGAAGCAGCAGGTAATCAGGAATGACAAATGGAAAACAGAATAGAAATCCGACTTTCCCTCACCAAACAAGAGAGAAAAAAGGATTTTAATCCCTGGCAATGCTAAAAATTACACTCAGAAATTGATGAATAAATGAATGAATGTGTATAAAACTCTTGAAACAAAAGCAATTCTTCACTGGAGGAACACTGGAAAGATACTAGCAATCACAAGCAATAGATTGAGCAAAAGCATACAATTCGAAATTGAATGGAAGATTTAAAACAGTTTATAATCAAAATGACACGTTGTAAATTTAGCAAACCTTTGCAATTTCTGCCTGAATTTACCAAAATGTAGTGTAGCTATGGATCCTAGGTACAATATGGAAGTGAAGTGAGGTCTCTAGCTGTTAAATTGAGTGAGTTATGCAAGATCTAGTAAGGTGCATTTTTGAGAAAATGAAGGTGCAGAAAAGGAAGAGAAATCAGTTTTGACAAGACAGTTTTACTCTACACTAGAGCATTCAGGCTAGGCTACCAGATTGAGACACAGTAAGCTCTGGGGTTGACTCACAAGTTCAACCCTAGCACCTCCACGCCCGCCCTGGCAGACCCAGTCCGATCACTCAAAACAGGATTAATAGTTTAGGATTTTACAAGACAAAATTATTAAAGATGTTAGCGCTATCACAAGGAATCAAAGAAGGGCTTCAAGAATGATTTTTGACAATATTACAAGTTATCAGGAAAAGGATAGGATGACTTTGAGAGTGGAACTAAGGACAAGGCAAAACAAGGTATAGTATGGTTCTATGGTTCCTATTGATACTCACAGTCCACTTTTTAGTTTTTGGATTTTGGACAGTCAGCGGTTCTGGTCACCACACGGATCTGGTCCAAAAAGGACAGCCGGACAAAATCAGTGGGACAGGATCAGCTGGCCATGGACTGGATACCCAATGATAGTTCTTCTGGCCTGGCAATTCTGGTTAAAGGATGCTATAGGTCATCAGGGTAGCAGGATGGCAGCATCATGCAGTGAGTGGTGGCAAGTCAAGCTGGATTAGGATGCCAAAAGTACCATGGTTTCTCCTGGTTACTGGGAGATTAGTGGGTTTTAATATTGTAGGGTAGGCCTTGCTGGAGCAGGATCAGCAATGATTGGGGTTTGCAATGGGCCCTGGAATAGGATCAGCAATGCTTGGCCTTGTAGTTGGAGTCTGGAGTCTGAAATATGAAACATGAACAGGAATGCAGCGCAGGAAATCAGGAAGAGTGTGTCTGTCCAGGGTCTTGTCAGGGACCCTCATTTATAATGCAAAATGACATCATTAAGGTAGCGGTTGGGCAGGGTTAACTACGCCCACCCCTAAACTACTTGGATTGGGCAGGGGAGCTATTCTCCGCATCGCTCTCAGTTGGTTGGATTTCTAAGGGGATGATGTCAGGTTTATGAGTTGAGGTTTACAATGTCCAAACACTCCCACATTTACTTTACTTAAAATCCAATTTTGCCAAAAAACATAAATTTCTTCAAGTGCAATCTCTTGGCAAATTATACACACAGTTCACATATTCTGTGCATCACATTTCAGTACAATCCTCAGGTCTGTGCTACCTTGTTTCGCCTTTCTGATACATTTTGGTAGTTTTACACATTAAAGATTTGGCCTAAAATTCCACAATTGTATACACAAATGCGAATTGTCCCCAGGGATGTATGTACACAATTCTGTGATTGCCACATTAATACTTTCCTTGGAATCTGTCATATTTCGTAACTTCTGTTCCCCATGCAGCAATGAGTTCTACCAAGTTTTAAAAGATAGCCCACACAATTAGATTAAAAACTTCAAACTTTTAAATTTCTGCTAATTCTTGCTACAGAAATAAAAGTCTTTAAAGTTTATTTATAACATAGTCTCTGGCATCAAAAGGCAGTCCCTTTGTTACTTGATAATGGTTTTCTTTTTCCTCTAACTGCAAGCAGCTGTCATTTCCTTCCAGGCAAGGGGGTTTTCAGTCTTAATTGAAGGTTTTATTGCCCCTTCACACTTGACAGGTGAGTGTCCCAGGACTGCTATTGTCCCAGCCTGGAGCACAGACGAATGAACTTTCATTGTCCTATCCCATTCAAAGTTTTTCAAGCTGGCACTTTGCGCATACATGTCCTGGATTTAGGGTGTATCTCCCTTCCTTGGAGAAGTTTCCTGGCTGCCAACTGGAATAACAGGTTTTTCTGAGAGCTTGCAACTCCAACCTATGTGTTTTAATCTGTTTAATTTCTTACTTTGGGTCTTGAATTAAACAAACCTATGACAGAAGATATCCTGTGCATCTATTATCACCACTAACATAATTCCTTTACATTGCTAAGTAAGCAGGCTTTCATCAACAATTGATTTTTAAACAGGTCATTTTTTTCTCTTCAGTTAGCACAGCCCATTTTTCCACATGTGTTAAAAACTGCTAGCATTTCTTTCTTTAATTCGGTTTGCAGCTCCTCAGATTGCCACTGTCTCTGCAGCTGTAGTCATTTTCCTTGCAGTAAGACTCTTATCTAAAGTATAGATACATTTATCCATGACCTGGCTCAAAGAGTAAAAAGTCTCTTTGAACTGCTGCGCCTGGATACATTTTGTCAAGAAATAAACGTGTGTTCCCTTGCGGGTGAAAATAAAGTTGTTTGTTGATTTTTTTCAAATCTACTTTGACAGGACCTGTCATTCAGGAATTATTCCCGGTTTTTCTGAGGCACAGTGAATTCTCCTGGGCCAGGCAGGGCTGTTTCCATCACAGTGGTTTCAGAATGCACAGATGGAAATAGCATAACACAGCATTTTGAAAGGGTGAAGAAAAGGCTTCATTTTGAAGGGGAATTTTTGGGTTTTGCTGCAATGCAGTGCTGCTGGTTCAGTTGATTCCATATATATGTCTCAGAACACACTGGCATACTTTTTCAGTGTGTCCCCTTGTTCCATCTTGCCTGAAGTGTACTAGGCAGGATGGTGCAGCCATCTTTTGATGCTGCCAAAACACAGTTTTGAGGTCCTGGTGCGCACAGGAGCCAGCACAGCCAGGTTGCTGTTTCTTGCGCAAATGTAGCTTAGTGATGTGAGGCAATGCTGTTGAGTGGGTCAATATATCCCACATGTATATGTGCCTAACAATCCTTTGATGTTCTCCTTTGCTTGGAAAATGCACATGAGGGCTCACTGCTTTGGCATCTTCTCCGCCTACAAAATGCACTTGTGCTTTTTACTGCCTTGGTGTTCTCATCTGCTTGCAACATGTATGAGTGCCTATTACGACCTTGGGTATTCTTCCCTCCTACAAATTGCACATGGAATATTGACACTCTTGGCATTCTTCTCTGCCAACAAAATGTGTTCGCGCCTAGCATTGCCTTAGTGTTCGCCTTAACTACAAAATTCACACTGATCTTACGCTGCCACGACATACTCCTTTGCCAACAAAATGCACATGGGTTTCTCACTGCTTTGCTCTTCTCCTCCACCTACAAAACAGACATTGGGCCTCATTACACAGATGGCGGTAAGGATTTACCGGTACCGGTATTTTACCGGTACCGGTAAATCCTTACCGCCTTACTACGAGGTCCCTTTGCGGGTTGGGGAATTTAACGCCTGCTTTTTGCAGGCGTTAAAAACCAACCCGCAAAGGGACCCAGGGAGCTAATTACGGTACCACAAATTGCGGTACCGTAATTAGCACCTTCCCCATTCCCATTATGCCCTATGGGGCAAAAATGGGAATGGGGAAGGGCAATGGTGGAAGGGGGAATTACCGCCCCGCCAACCTTGGAATGGGGCAGTAATTCCCCTTTCCACCAAGGCGGTGCCGGTATTTTACCGGCATGAACCATGGTGCTAATAGCGCCATGGTTCTCCGCCATCCGTGTAATGAGGCCCATTGGGTTTTAACTGTCCTGGCATTCTCCTCAAATGTGTGTGAGCCTACCGATACCTTGACATTCTCCCCACCAACAAAAAAGATGTGTCTAGCACTGCTCTGGTGTTCTCCTGGCCCACAAAATGCATGTCTGCATAGCACTGCTTTGGTGTTCGCCCAGTTTGGGAAATGCAGGTTGTGTTTTCAGTGCTTTAGCATTCTTCTCTGCCCACAAAAAGCATGCTGCGCTTTTACTGCTTTGGTGGTCTCCTCCAAAACAGACTTTACATTTTCACTGTAATAACATTCTCCTCTCCCTAAAACTATGTGTGTGAGCCTAACAATACTATGACACCATCCCTACCAACAGAAATATGCGTGTCTACCACAGCTTTGGCATTGTCCACGCCTACAAAATGCATGTCCGGTTTTGTACTACCTTGGCGTTTGATGCATGTGGGGTTCTCACTACCTTGGTAATATCCTCTGCATACACATGCACATGTGCTCAACACTGCTTTGGAGTCCTCCTCTGCCTACGAAATGCATGGGTGCTTAACACAGCACTGTTCTACTATGCCTGTAAAAACATGCGTGCCCGAAACTTCTTGACTCCCTCTGGTTTGTCTACTGTCCCACCACCCACAAATCATGTGCTCCCAAGACCCACACAATTGTAAACTAATTCCCAAACTTTACCTAGACCCTAATATCGATTTAATTTTAATTCGACCTACACTGTTAGTGATCCAAAACTACCCTATCTACAATTCCCTTCCCAACCTCACCAGAGACTCCTGTCACTTCAAACACCAACCACTGACTGTTCCCGTTTTCGTATCACCTCCCTTCGTATGCACATGAGGTCAAACTCTGTCGAATGTTACATATCAAGCCTCATGAAAAACGGGCAAAGATCTATGTCTTCTGATAAGGGGGAAAATATGGAGGTTGGAGTTCTCTAAATGTCACCCATGACTACTTGCTAGTACATTGTGCCATGCTAGATATGCACTCCCAATATATGGTTAGGTGGTAATGTGTTGTGTTAATACTGCAGTGTACATTCAGATATGCATACAGCACCTACTAACTGAAGTGGCAATGGAACTCTTAGGTCCACTAAAAGCATAGTGCATGACCAGGTGTACCCCTTTCAGAGCTGTCATGAGTAAAAAAAGAGCCGGGGTTCATTTTTGAAGAAAGCATACATTTGCCAGAGAGGACGTGCTACGTTTGCACCTAGGACTAATCAAGCCCTGGACAATTTTCATTATTTGCACAACTAAGTGCAAAGGGAGGTGCACAATGGTGGCAACATTACTGTTATGCCTCCCTTTTGACTTCTCTGTGCAAACTGAGAAAGCGCAACTTGCCATTTACGCATGGCAGGCAGCGTTTACAATTTCTAGAACAAGGGACATCTGTGCATTGTTGGTTAGGCCTAGTTACCGTTTTAGTCTGACACTGAAGATGAAATTCTTACCCCTGACTTTTCCTGCATCTGACTTCACCTAACCTCTGGCAGCCTTCCTTGCCAGCGCACTTTTCACCTTAGCTGATATTCATCATTAAAAAGATACTTTTACTAAAAACATAATAATTACGAAAGGATGCATCTGGGTGCAAGATGCGCTTTGGGGTAGAATGTTGGGCGTGCACATCAGTTGCACAACAATACTAGAGCCCTTACAATAGCAGTTGCGTTCTCATTGCATGCAAATGCCCATTGGCCGCGTTGACCAGCGGCGTCGCTCAGCGCCAAAAACATAACATTTTGATTCACTCCTTATAAGCATAGTTTAGGAAAATTCACGCTTATGAAGTTGAGAGCTTGTATAAATAAAACTGCTACCTTTTGTCCCGCTACATCAGCATGGTCATGTTTTTAAAAGATATCTGTTTTTATTACAATATTATTCACAGTGAAAATTAGAATGTGTAGAAGAAAACCATGAAGTTAGACAAAAACTACACAGGAAACATTAGCAGATACAGTATAGGTTGTTTGTGACTTGGAAACACCTCTCTGAATAAATATAAATGACAGGGAAGTAATAAAGTCCTACCTAACTCTCCTTGAAGAATATCAAATATGCTGGCTCCATCAATCAACAAATGGGGATCCCTCTGTATTTCCTAAAGAAAAAAAGTTATCATTTACAAAAAGCAGCACTTTCTGAACGATTACATTTACTTTTAAGTAGTCCATCAAGCATCATGCACAACAAAAGAATGTCAGTGTCTTATGAGGACAGTAAACTTTAAGATTCACGTCAATTAAAGACATTGCATTATAATTCTCATTTTCTTTTTGTCAGGAACTCTGCTGACTGATAGCCGATATTAAAGTAGAAGTTCAATCAAAATAATGCGTTATTTTTTTTTTTGGAACGTTCTTTGTCAGTGCTGTCATAGACAAATGGAATCTCAACTAACCTACCTGTTGACCACTATGAGGAAAGCATGCATTACCGAGCATTAAAGCCTGGGCAGAATGGTTTTACAGAAGATAAAATGGCGTGAGCAGCGGTTTATACTGCCTGACGGACCTCTGGGCTGATGGACAGTGGAGTCTCTACTGCGTTCTAGAGGACCTTCATCAAAGGCCCCCATTCACCCCTGCCCATATAGCCAGGGATTTCCCGAGATCCCTAATTCCCACCTGCAGCACCTGGAGGTCACCCCGTTGAAACCCATTGTGAATTAGAACAATAAAAGGCTGGTCTAGTTCTGATTCCGTGTGCTGTGTCTCTGTGATACCGGTTTAGTATCCGGAACGGACAGTGCGTGGCGGGAAGACCAGGTCTGCATGCGTCACACCCAGTGTTGATACATTGCTGCTGAACGGTTGCCAACAAGAGCAACCACTGCCTGACAGCATTGTTCTTAAATAATGCAGCGGTCTCCACGCGTGGTTTGCGCCACATATCCATGTCACATGGGCCCTGGCCTCGTAAGTACTCAAAGGCATGAAGCGGAAGCTAGTCTTGGAGGAAACAACCCTTCCAGGGATAGGGATTGTCAGAAGAAAGCATATATTAAGTGTTTTCTCTTTTGCTAAACCATCTTTTTTCACGACTTACTATATTATATGAATTTAGACTTCCACCCTGATTTCATGCATAGTTGTAACCACACGTCACAGATTTGGTGTACCCATACGTCACAGATGCGGTGTTATGTCTGGCATGATATTGAACATCAATGCATAGAAGTGAAATCAATCAAGCACATACTAGATTCACTGGTTGCAGTTTCGTTGTAACGCATGCTGTGCTAAATCCAGATTTCATTTTTTGCAGGTGCATTCATTGACCAAGAAGGCGAGCGCATCGGTCAGAAAGTAGGTCCATGAAGAGAGGACAGCAGCAGTTAGAAGAGCAGTCTTTTTGCAGGATGCTTTCCAATGGGTCCAAAGGATAACTGAGCACGTTAGAGTAGGTTGGGGGAGATATCAGTCGGAAGAGGAGTTGGGAGCAACACAGACTGACAACATTGTTGTACATTATGACCAGCTATTATTGTGTACGTTACAATTAACTAAGGAAACACGTTTCAAAGACTTTTTAAATGATAGTGGGCTTTGGGGGGCAAGGAACTATGTAAACAAGCATTGGCAAAACCAACAGTGAAAGTCGAATTTAGAGGTACATTTAGTAGTTGCACTCAGAAATGTGCCCAATAGCCTCCCTGTGAAAGTTGAATTCAGAAGTACAATTAGAAGATGCATTTAGAAGTATACCCAATAGCCTCCCGATGAAACAGAATTAAATGTATGCCCAATGGCCTCCCTGTGAAATTTGAATTCTGATGTCCACCCAATAGCCTCCCTGTGAAACTGAATTAAATGTATGCCCAATAGCATCTCTGTGGAAAGTTGAATTCAGAATTACAATTGGAAAGTTGCACTTAGAAGTGCGCCCAAAAGCCTCTCTGTGAAAGGCGAGATTAGAAGTGTGCCCTATAGCCTCTCTGTGAAAAGCTGAACTCCGAAATGTACCCATTAGCCTCTCTGTGAAAGTTAATTCAGAAATGTACTCTCTGTGAATTTTAGAAGCATGCCCAATAGCCTCTCTATGAATTAGAAGTCTCCGAAACGGCATGTAACCCATCATATCTCACAAACACGCTTACTCTCTCCTTACATCACCACTCAACTAGAACTCAGAGATACTATGACACCATTCGGTATAACTGTTCTCATATCAACATTTGCCGCTTACTCCACATCATTCTAAGTAATCACTGCTGGTTACACACCCCCCAGCGAGGCGTTCTCCTCAGGTCTAACGCAGCCACATCCGATCTGGATAAATCCGGCCAGAACGAACACATACTCCTGACCTCTCAACCACCACACCCACCGCTAGAAAACAGCTATCACACCGATGCCGCACGAGCTGTACACATACCCGGTGCTCACACGCACCTTTTGACTCTCTCTACTCTCTCTACTGATATGAACTTCGGTTCCCAAGGGCGTTCAACCTACCAGCACCTTCAGACCATACCAATGGTACATAAGGCGCTATATAAATGCAAAATAACATAACATAACATTTGGGTCGGCATAGAATAGGGATTTCCTGGTCACTGGGATAATGGCACTACCTGGCCATAAGATTGCAACAGTAGGACATGAAAAATGAAGCGATTACTTGGGCATAGTCAGTACCTGGCAAATGCATACCTAATACCTCAAGCCAAAACTGTTGCCTTTGTTGTTTCTTGTTTTAATAGGATTTCAGTGAAAGGAATGATATACATCAAGTGGCTGGAGGCACACTTGGTTAAGACATTTTCATTGCACGAGTAACCATTTATAGCTGCAATTAATCCAGTACCTCGTAATACACTGCTTAGAAAACACACTGGGGGGCAAAGATTTGATATTAGTGCTTGATAGAAGGAGCGCAAAAATATCCCAGGAGGATATGTTCATCACGGAGATCGGCAGGTAGTGGGTGGGAATGGTCATAGGGATTAGCAAGGCCATAATGTATGGATAAATAATCAAACAACCGCCGCAAGCAATGTGCCCCCCCACACATGTCTTCTCCCCCTACCTATTCTCCAATTCAATAATTCTGGCTTATAGGTGATGCTTAAGTGCCATCTAACAGTCAAACTAATGAACAAGAGTTCTATTTTGCAGGTTATTCCACAACTAGGGAACTGTTATCTATCTTAAAATCAATGCAAATGTACAGAGATCTATAATAATTTCTTCTTAAACTGAACTTGTTTTAAATAATATAGTGATAGCAGGGAGCAGCATTGTTTTGTTTTCACACTTTTCAGTGCACTTATATTCAGGGGGATACCCCCTGTATCCCCCAATACTCCCCTTACAATATTTATTACCCTACCCCACCCCTCACATGCATTGAAATGTGCATTTCAAAATTAGGTATTTTCATCTGTAGGATTTTTGGGCCATGATCTAATGGGGTGATACCCAGCAGAGTTAGCTCCCACACATTGGGCCTCATCAGGAGTTGGGCGGTAGCCCTTAAATGCGGTAGTAATGATATTACCGCCAGATTTAAGGGCTAGCCCACTCACAAGTTGGGTGGAAAGTTGGCTGGTTAGCCAATATGTATCTGGCCGAAAATCGTTCCGTGGGAACCATGGAGCGGTTTTCGCCCAGATACAGATTGGCTACCACGGAGAAACACATAGGGATCAGGGAGTGTTTTTTGCCCAGGTACAGTGTGGCTAATCAGCACACCGCCCAGAAGTACTGGGAGGTATTTTCCAGGCGCTGCAATCCTATACAGGATCACCTACCACTGTCCTGCCTTGATAAAGACTACAGTCGAAAAGCGCGTTGGCTCCTTTTTCACCTGTACCAAGCATGCTCTGCTGGACCTGTGATCTATGTGTGTTACAACATGAAACCCTCACTGATCACAAGAAGTCGGGTTTTTTTCTCCTTTATTTCAAATATCCAGCAACTAAGTAACTGAGGGCTACAACCAATGGTTAAGAACCACCCACCAGCACCATCAAAAAACAAGGTTTGTCACATTATCGAGTAACTAACCCACTGGGAACATTGGAGTTTTGGTTCCCCACCAAACCATGTGCCAGGACGCAGGTCATATTATAGCAACCAACTAATTTTCTCGCAGGACACCGCTATCCTTCCAACTCCAACCAACTGAACCAGATTATCCATTAACCCTGAGAGAAACAATGTTAATGGATTAATTGCAGAAAAAAACATTCAAGAAAACAGATGGTCCGGATCCCATGTTAGGTGGGAAAACACAACTAAATGAGCAATTGAATTCAAAATGTGCATATATGTTCAGAGACTGCCATAAGTTAGATGGACAATCATACTTTGTTCATTTTCTCAGGAACCATAAGTCCCACAGTACACATAACACATTTAATTAAATCCAGCATGATAAGAAGAAATCAAATATGTATTTGTATGAAATTAGAGAAAATTGCTGCATTGGAGTTTTAAGTGCAAAATTGAAATGTGTAAAAATGGTCATTCAAGTGGGTGGATTGATCCCTTACCAAATTTGGGCGTCATAACTGAAGAGACCAATCAAAGTAAAGAGGCTAGGCCTGGCTTAAGAGGATGGAAAATAGCAAGAGCTGGCACCTGATAATTTAAACATTTTTTGGGGGGTGATTATGGGTTTATAAGGTGTTGCACTATGGGAACCCCGGAGATTGCCTGAAATTACCTGGGTTTGAACTACTGATAAAATTACTGTAGGAAACCATGAGAGTGGACAGAGGCTGGGATCTATGATCAAAGAGAGGCAAAATAGAGGGATTGAGCCTGGATAATATCCATGACTGATGTTGGATTCTGATGGTCCCTGTCCTGTACCTGAAAGATGACCTGAGCATCGATGTCCTTTTTCCTGAGCATAAACTCAAAAATATCTATCTAAGTTAACTAGTACAACCAAACTATGTTTGATGTGGATCTATGTGATGTAATCTTCCCTCTTATTGATTGAGTGGCACATTCAAAGTAAATCTGTATCATTTTATTAGACCAGAATTTAATTAAACCCCACAAAGCCAAATTACACAGGGTGATTTTGTTGAAATTTGAAATTAACAACATTGCTTCCAGTGTGGATAAAGGAAATAGCCTATTAAAGTCATTGGGTACTCCCATTTTTTTTTCTCTACTGCTTCCCCTTCACCTGAACCCCTCCTTGAGGTAGAGGGATAGTAAGAAGGAGCGAGTCGAAAAGCGTGGGATGAAATTCCCATCGGTGCAGAATGTGTTGGTAATCTTGGAAAAAAAGAACCGGCGAGTGAGCCCGAGTAAAGGCAAAAATCCAAGAAAAATAGCGTGCCAGGATTGCGGGCAGACGTGTGCAATTTCCAGGTACTACTGATCAGTCAAGCAGATGCATTCTCAGAGAAAGCGGGTCACTGCAGGGTGCTATGTGAACTTTGATCCTATCCTGCTCCGCACTCAATGCTGCTAACGTGCGTGCGTGAGGACATTTGTTCTGCAACCTGCGAGAAGTGTCCAACAAATGTTCTGGTGTGGGCCGTCTCACGAGACCCTTTTGAAATTTCTACCTGCCCTACTGTTGAGGCACAAGCGTGCATCTACACACTATAGGAAACACTAAGCACTGAAAGCAGGAGCTCCAAAGGAGTCCCGGTGAGTCCCGCTTTGCTGCACAGTATCGCCTGTTGGAGCCTACCGCCTGCTGGATTACGCTGTGATTTTGGACTGCACCTCCCATAAGGCACCCTGCCACTTTTAGTGGGTGTGTGTAGAAATTACCAGAAGCGCGCGCACCGAAGGAGTCCCGGTGAGTCCCGCTTTGCTGCACAGTATCGCCTGTTGGAGCCTTCTGCCTGCTGGATTACGCTGTGATTTTGGACTGCACCTCCCATAAGGTGAAGGCACATTGAAATAACTACCTGCTCGTTTAAACTAAGACGTTTAAACTAAGACGAGCATTCATCTCCCCAATATTCCTTATCTTTGTTTAGGCACCCTGCACACAAAGTGTACAGATTGCTTCGATTATGGCATGGCAAGCCGCTGTCCAATTGCCTAATCTAAAAGACATTCACTCGGTTGAATCTAAATCCACTTCCCCCATTAGAATCAAGCACTATGACAAGGCTTCATCTTCTTTTAATGCTAGTCAACACCGAGAAGGGTCTCTCTCCAATTTGGAAGTTCATGATGTTTCTTTTGCAGTGCCCTTTTTCCAAAAAATTATTTTTGACCCAATGGCTTCTATGAATGGAGAATTGAACCCTTCGCCACCTTGTGTAGAGCCAAGCAGTAAACTTTTTCTAAACCTGCCAAGAGCGGAACGCCCGCTGCAAAACCTATAAATCAATATCTAGGTAAACCAAATCAAAAAATAATTGTAGCTCCAGAAAAAAAGAAATCCAAAAACATAAATACTAGAAAAGGGGATGTTTCAAACTCTGCAAAACAGTTTATTAATGCACTTACCACCCCAAGTCAAAAAAACAACAAGACGTCTGTTGCCATTCCAAAAAAATATGTACTTTTGAACCAAAAGCGGAGAGCGAGAGGAGGAAATGTAAAATCGCTGTCTAACCCTTTACCTCACTCGACTTTAGATGGCCTAGTGGAAGCCATTGGGAGTCATCACCCTTCGATACCTATTGAACCGGTGATTCCCCCTACGACCGCTATTGTCTCTTCCAGTGAGTCAACCAATTTAACTGACCCTAATGAGCAAGCCTCTAGACAAGCAGAAATCAAAAGGGCGGTTGAAGCCTACATGCCTAATTTTGTGCAAGTTCCCATATTGGGAGCCAAGCAAATAGTCCCTGTACCACATGTGACCTCTGAAACTATCCCTAAGGATCACAATCCACCACCACTGAATGATTGCTATAAGGTTGGCGCTAATGTCCTTAAAGCAATTCACTCTGGTGAGGAAGTTAGAAGAGGTGGCAATCCAATTCAGAAAAATAAAATTGAGAACGATCCATTGAAGAGTCATGGGCTAGAAATAGCCGAAATGGTGCGAGCACTATTACCAAAAACTCAACCGAAGATTATAGTGCAACCAATAGCCGAACCCCAGCAAGTACCTGCCCCTGAGAAAAAGCAATCTAAACCTCTGGCAAGGGATAACAACTTGAATTCACTGATCATTGGATGTCGTCCAGCTCCTCATCCACAATTCCCCTTAAACAGGAAAAGTATTCTTGAGATTTTTTCTGATATAGATGAGCTAGAGGATGTGAGTTCAGCCGATATTGAACAAGTAGAATTCATTGAAAAAAACATTCTAACAATCAGTTGCATGAAGTTGCGATGACGTTTAGTTCGCAATATTATATGGTCTGCTAAAAATCAACTTTTTGACATGGGTTTTTTGATTATCCCCGGCTCGTCATTGACTAATGAACCACCCAGGGACCCTTCACAGGAGGTTGTTGCAGTGGTTAACTCTGGAAATGGAGAGTGTGCATCTCAATGTAATTGTAAATGCAACTGTGTATCAAATAGTTAACTAAGCCAACAATTACCAAGCAAGTCAATACTACTTGCCTCCTGGAACTCTTGTGGTCACTCCCATTTGTTTAACAACTATAGTACAGACCTTAATCAGTTTGACATAATCATGTTGCAGGAAACCATGCTTACCAACTCCCCAATTTGGCAAGGACATACTATACACTTTACTCCTGCAGTACGGGGCGAAAAAGGTCGCCCGATGTCTGGTCTTTTAACTGCCATCAAAATTAGTCCTACCACTGAACTTATGTCAACCCATTCTCCAAATGCATTTATGCAACTGTAAGGATATTTGGCATGTTACAGCACAGAGTACAGCACTACTGCACAAGTAGCATTTTTTTTTTGCAGCACCACCACAAGGGTGCGGTGCATTGCTATATGGGTTAGCAGATTAACAAGGAAAGACAGACTATTCAGTCAAAAACGATTTTAACATATAAGATGCAAATCTATTTTTACAGTTAAAAGCACACGTGTTCATTTAAAAATGCACACTATTTTTCACCTGAAATGCCTATATTGCTAGAGACACATTTGAAAATTAACAGCTAACATACTAACCATTAACCTGACTAATAAAACCTTATTTTAATATAAATCACTAATAAAATGTGTTCTCTACTGCAGAATTAGGCATACTTTAAAAACCATTTAAATGAGTGTGCAGATTTTTTTTTCTTCTCTTCTCTGCCTGATTATCCGTGTTGTTGTGCACAGTAACGGCAGGAAGGAGGAAGTCAGATTTGCAACAATTGCAAATGTATAAGCGAAGCTATTGTTGAAGAATAGGAGGATGAGAGATGATGGATTTCATTGGAACACGTCATAAAGAGGGCTGAGAGGAAAGTTTTAGTGGGCAGTAGCAGGGAAAAAGACAGGGAGACATCTTTCTGCACTACTGGGGAGAAGACCTGGCTGTGGGGGTGTCCTGCTGCAGTCGAGACTGGGGAAAGCTGAAAGAATTACCTTTCCACTGGCAGAGGCAGTCCTATCTGAAAAAGCTGAGAATTCCAGGCAATGACCCCGGCTTGAGAAGGCAAGCGTTCCTTTTTGTTGGAATTAAGCCAAGAGAGCCACATTCACAGAGAGAAGCCTCTGAACAGATAAGGTAATTACCTAACTGGGGGAGCTGTGTGTGTGCACGAAAGTATGCAGTCAGTGTAGAAAAATGAAAGTCCCGTGCGTGTCTTAATCAAGTGCTAATGTTGCAATTTAAGTTCTGTTCTCCGCCACTATAATTGCAGTGTGTCATTGAAAATGCTTTGATTGTTCCATTTTATTGCTGTAAAGAATGAGATCATGTCTAAATGCAACTTTTATAATACAGAAAATATTTGAAAACAGACGGGTGGTTTATTTTCTATTTACCATTACAATGCCAATGATGTGGGGAGATTTTTAAACAGTGCAATGGTCATTTTAAGACAGATGTGTGTATGTCAGAATCAGTATGAATAATTGTGAGTGACTGTAGTATAACTTGTTGGAGGTACATGAGCCAACGGGAAGAGAGACTCTCTGAACATAGCTCCCTACCGTATATAAGGTAGTGGAAATTACCACAAGACTACCACATATAGCTCTCTGTCGTAAATAAGTCAGTGAGTTTGCCCATGGTGGCGCACCAACACTATCACTGGAAATTGTGGTATCTCTAGAATGCAGGTCTGAGGTCTCTCCAGTGATCACACGAAAAATCTAAGCGAAGATAAGGGATTCTGGACATTGGGGCCACAAATAAAACAAGGGAATTATGCTCACCAAAATACCACCAACCACGTATACCAAATATGCAGGTCTGGGTGCTGAAATAATGCATGTCCATTGTATTATTGTTGCACATGGCCAAATCTGAATACAAAGAGTGATTATTGCTAAGTTATTTTTCGGCGGTAATAAAATACCGTCAGGCCCCAAATCTCCACAAAATACCCTACATATTTATGGTGCGTTGCAGGCCGGGAAAGTGATCATAGAGTACCTACTGGGCGTGGCAAGCGTGTCTCACACTGCCATTTGCACATTAAAGGGAACCCATTTTATAATAGCAGTGTGCCACTAAAAACGAATTTCAGAATGTCACAAAGGGAAACCACATTCTCAGATCTAGTGCAATATTTAGAGGCAAAGTTATTTGCACATGGGAATTGGTCTTCGAACAGTACCTTAGAATGGAGTAACCGCATTCAGGGTGAGGTGCAGAAAGAAAAACTAGACAATATTTTTGCAGAAGGCAGCATAATTCAGGTCTGCCTTACAAGATTATTGAATGCAGCCGATAAAAGTGCAGAGAAAGACTGTTTAATACGGCTATGCGGCAAAATATGGTTTATTTTAAACAAGTCCCTGCGAATGCAAGAGAATGATACTCAGCTAATTAACAGGTTAAAGACTGAATTAGATGGGGCAAGTAAAAATCAGGAAATGTTGAGAGCAGAATTGGATGTATGCCAAAAAGACATGCAATTAAAATGCAGAGACTTTGATACTCAGTTATCCAAAAGCAAGAAACAATTTGAAGATAGTGAGCAAGAATTGACACACTTAAAAGCCTTAGTGGATCACATTAGGCCGGATAAAGATGAGGTTGTTTCAGAAATGCAGATTTTACAAAAAGAACATTGCGAAAAAGAAGGTGATCTCCAGAGTGCAGAACAAGAAATGATTAAAATGATCCAAGAAAGAGACAAGAGAAATAAAGAGTTCAATGAATGCCAAATGCAAATGTGCGATATGCAGGAGGCAATTAATAAAATGAGTGATGAAAATAATTATTTGCATGATGAAGCCAACAGACTCCTTAAAAAGTGTAAGGACTTAGAACAGCAAATGTGCATTCCCAGGTCCCAGGAGAGGCGGCAGGGTACCACATTCAATGGAGTGGAGGTGAATTCTAGCTCTGCCCAAAGAGCTAGTGCCCCAGTGACAGGACCGGTGACTGAACTTGGTTGCAGCGCCCTTGGGGGATTTGATACTCCCATTGGGGGCAGCCACCAATCTCATACACCTGAAAACAGGATTGAATCACAAAATAGTGCAATTCCATGCATTGCAACAAGTAGCCCCATAAAAATAATGAAATCCATTAAAGCCCTGATCAAACCATTTAAAAAGGGAGGTGAATGCTGCATTGAGGATCACTTAGAAGCGGTGCATGACATTTTTAAAGCACTCCAGATACCTAAGGAACAGTACAGACAATATTTTCATTTAACTTTAGATGCCCCGACGGCCAGCATCATAAGGGGATTAAATGAACAGCAGAATATGACATGGCTGGAGTTTGAAAAAGAAATTAGGCGTCATTTTTCTCCTTTTCAGTCATTGCAGGAGGCAAAGAAAGTCGCGTACACTATTACTGCTGGGCCTAATACATCACCTCGCCAATTTTTACAAGACTTAAAAAGAGCATTCTCTCGCTTTGATGTATCTTTTGACTCAAATTCCAATGAGTTTAAAACTGCATACTTCTATGGGCTACAGAAAGACATCATATCCCAATTGGTCCGTGAATTTGACCGTGACAAGTCCCTTGAATGGATTGTACATCAAAGCACCAAGCTATATGAGGTACTCTATTGTCAGGGTAGAGAAAGTGATAAAATGAAAGATACTAGGCCTAAATCTAAAGAACCCTCAGCCACAGTAATGGAAATCAGGTCAGCCAAAATGTCCCTTGAGTCTGCTCAAAGCCAAGGTAAAAATAATGTGACACCTGAACAAAGGGGTAATCAACAAAGATCGCCATTTCCTGTACCAATGTTCCAATCACATGATCCTAGTAATAGAGAGAGCTACATCAGCCCTAGATATTTAGGAGATAGACCCCGGGTAAGATACCGGTCTGATATGGCAGGTATGAACCATAACCAGAGACAAAATCAAGATCAAAGAAATGATGGTCCCTACCAGTCATTGGGGACACAGAGCAGATTTGATCCCAGCACCATGATATATGGTAATCAGGATAGGCCCCGATATGTGGATCGATTTACTGATAATGGAAATCAACATAGGGGCCAGTACCCACAATCTGAGAGACAGGACATGAGGCAAAACGTGAACTACAGTCCACGCCAGTACAATGATTCCCCACCAGGGGACTATAATCAAAGGATGGGTGCAACCCGCTCCCCTCCACAAATGAATCAAGAGTTCAGAAACCATCCCAACCGGTATCAATCACCTGAGAGGTATCAGAATAGATCCAATCAGGGGGAAAACAACCAATATCGACCTAGGCCACAGAAAGAGGATCCTAGAGAGGTGGAAAGGTTCCAATGCCTTGAGGCTCAAGTGAAAATGTTAGCTGAGCAAATAGGAAAGCTCTATACAGCACAAAAACAACCTTCCAAAGAGGGGGCTGATGGCCATAGCAATGACCGGGGGACTTCCGAAAAGTGACTAAGTACTCATGATAACTGCAGTGCCAAAATGACAGATTGCTCTGATATAACTTTGCATAACGACTCTGAGATGACTAATGGATTAAAAATGAAAGTACCAGTAAATGAAATTGTGATGGAAAGTGTAAATACTTCTAAAAAAGAGGTACGGTTTAACTTAGAGCTAAATAAAACAGTAAAGATTTGCACAAATGAAAAAGAAACATTAGGAATTCCAAAAGAACAAAGGGACAGATTTAAGAAAAATGACTCATGCATGGGGAATACCAGTGAACAGGGAGTAAGTGGGGATGCCATGGCTCCTTCCCTGGGCAAGCAAAACAATGACCAAACACAGACAGAAAAAGGAAATACTCACAAGGAGGGTACAAGTCAATCACCTGAAAAATTCATTGAGCCACATATTTTTGAAGAGGCTGAAAGGGCTGGTATTACACTAAATGATCACAAATGCACAGAATTAAAAAATGACAAATTGCTGAATGATGTTGTGACACATGTTCAGTTGGAAGGTTGTAATGTGGTCTCTGATGTTACCCAGATGGATGGGCGAACGGTGGCCACACTCCAAAAAACCTCTGAACATGGAGAAATTAATAAAATACCTCGCACAGAAATGGGTAAAAAGGAGGGAAAAATGTCTTTTCATTTACCAATGTGCTTAGCCAAAAGTGAAAAAGACCTGAGAAAGGTGAGCCCTGAAATCAGTAAGAATTCACATTTCTTATGTGTATTAGAGGAAGTTGAGGACAGATATTATGCACCCATCACTGTAGAAGAAAAATGCCACACCTTTGCTATGATTGACACTGGCGCACAGGCCACAATTATGTCCAAGGAGCTGGTAAAGAGTATCAATGAAGGGAGGCCTCCACAGAGTCAGATCACAGTGAAGGCAAATCAAGGCCCAGTGCATAACTTTAATGGAGAGGAGGTGCCCATCATAGGCGTAACTGAGGTTGACATAAAAATAGGAAAGCACAGGATGAAACAAGAGGTATTGATCACATCTATTTGTGAAATTCCATTTCTGATGGGGACAGATTGCCTGAAAAGATTGTCTCCTCTCATAGATGGGGTGAATGGAGTGCTGTGGTCCTTAACCAAAAAACCATTGAGGCCTAAGAAACTAAAATCACAAAACAGCAATATAAAAGAATGTCACACCGTTGCCAAAACAAATGATGCTGTGGAGGTATATCTCCAGAATAGCTGCATACCTAGTGTCACTGTTATATTAATGTGTCAAGACAAAGATCAGAGCGACAAGGAAAAACTACCTGTACAAATATACTTGGACCCAAGGAAAGATTGGCAGACTGCTATAGATGAGCACACATTACGTTTTTACTTAAGAGAGAATACATGCAAACAGAATATTGTTCCTAAAACAGATTCAGAAAAACACATTACCACTCTGGCAGAGATACACATGGAAGATGAGCAACCATGGGTTCACGCTGGTATAAATGATTATCTTAAAACAATAAAAGCCACTTTAGCGCTTGAACATGAAAGGAGTTTCATTAATGAGAAATTGTTGCAAAAAATTATGGAGAGGGAAGAAATCCCGAAATTTAGGATTAAAAACCAATATGTTTCTGGGTTGGACAGTCCAGACTTTGAAAACCGAATTACAGGCAGATGCATGCTTAAAATTAGCATTGGGCAGAAAACAATTTACCATAATGTATGGATAGTGAGTGGAGCACAAAAGGAATTTTACATGGGCAATGACATCATGCACAGAATGTGTATGGTGTTAGATTTCCTTAATCAAAAAATATGGTCACGCCTAGGTGGGCCGGCGCCTGAATTTGAAGACAAAAGAAGGGCTTATCATTGTGCACAACTAGTTCCTTATGCAGTCGAATTACAAATGAGGAAAAATACTATTGTTCCTGCATTTACAAAACAGTTTGCAATAACACTGCAATGCAAAAATGGACAGCAGATGAAAGGCTCTGATGCATTTGTATGCCTGAATGAATCCATAAAACAGCTAGGCCTGGATTATGAATACATTCCATTGGTAGACATTGGTGAGGGATCTGTAAAAATCATGGTAAATAATAAAGGTTGTCAGGACGTTCATTTAGAGGAAAACTCCCCATTAGGAATGGCCATACAAAAATCACATTATACGGCAGATTTAAATAACATGGTGATTGGGAATATTCCTGAAAAATATGTAGATGCCAAGGGCGAGTTGCCAGAACACCTGGACTCTCAGCCCAAAGGAATATTTAAAATTCACTCTGTGTATCCTTATGATTCAAATGAGACAGTGTGCTGCCATCAAGAGGATTGCATAATATTTAATTTAAATGAAAATGAAACAGGAAATCAGCCCATTGAAGTGGAAGCTGATATGCCAAAATATTTGAAAGTGGCAGCTCTACAAAAAGACACAGCCACACAGTTAGAGGAAAGCGCTGAGATTCCTTTACCAGAAGAGTTTCCAGAATTTTCCAGAATGGTAGAAGAGCAGATCTCCTTAGCGGATGCATGTAACAGCGATGAGGATCGACGCAATCTGAGGGAAATATTTATGGAGTTTAAGGATGTATTTGCAAAAGATGCTTATGATTGTGGTTTAACTGATTTACATGTGGCCACACTACCAGAAGGTTGTAGCAGAAATCCAGTGTTTGTACGCCAGTATAGACTACCGCTGGCATGTTTAGAATCATTGGCAGAGATTATTAAAAATTTGGAATCACGGGGAATAATTAGGCCCATTCATAGCACATCCAATACGCCTATTTTAGGTGTGTTAAAGCCAAATGGTCAATGGCGGCTGTGTGCAGACTTAAGAGAGTTAAATAAAAGAGTACCAGTATCTAGATGGCCACTACCATTCATTGATCAGGGCCTAGCTCAGATACATGGTTCAAATGTATTTACCACGTTAGATCTCACATCTGGATATTGGTGTGTGCCATTGGCAGAGGAGATACAACACCTATTTTCCTTTACATTTGACAGGACTCAATATGCCTGGCTTAGAGCTCCGTTCGGGTACATCAATAGTGGGAGTGAATTTGGCATATTTTTGAGAAAGGCCATGCCGGATGCAGCGGAAAGAGGGACAATAGTTTATGTGGATGATGTCTTGATAAAAAATGAAAACCTTAAAAGCCATTTTGATGAAATTAGACATGTGCTTGGCCAATTGCAGAAAGCAGGCGCCAAAGTATCTTTGCAAAAAGCACAATGGTGCAAGAAAAAAGTGAACTTTCTAGGGCATGAAGTGACTGAACATGGGCTAAATCCACAAAGGAAGAAAATAGAGGCCATACAAAGATTAAAAGATCCTAAAAATGTGAAAGGAGTAAAAAGTTTATTAGGGATGACAGGCTATAACAGAAAGTTCATTGAGAATTATGCAGAAATCACTCAACCATTGACTAAACTGCTTAAACTAAATACTCCCTGGAGATGGGAAAGAGAGCAATCTGATGCAGTGGCTAGATTGAAGGAATGTCTTGTAAAGGCACCATGTTTAGCATACCCCATAAAGGACAGGGATTTCTTTATAGAAATAGGCTTTTCTGAACATTGTATGTCAGCAGTGTTATCACAAAAACACGATTTGAATCACAAAACCATTGCATATGCAAGTAAGGCATTTTCCCAAGTTGAAATGAAATTTAATGAATGCGAAAAGGCCCTATTAACCACTGTGTGGGCGCTACAACATTTCCGCCCCATTATTCAGGGAGAAAAGGTGATTATTGAAACAAATCATCAACCTTTGCAATTTTTAGAGAGTAAAAGAATTAGATCAGGCAATCTAGCGCAATCCAGAATCACTTCATGGACACTGGCATTACAAGGTTTTCCCGTAGAAGTAAGATATGGACAAAATAAAAAGAGCCCAATTGCTCAAGGGTTAGCTGACTTACATGACTGTGCAGCTGAACAAATAACAAATGAAATGGATGTGGAAGCTAGTTTACAGGAATTTGAACAATCACCACACAAAGCTTTTGATGAAAAAACATGCAAGGATTTGCCAACTGTATATGTGGATGGTTGTGCTTTTCACATTGAAAATGACAGTAATAAACAATTAGTGGCAGGAATAGGAAATGTCTGGTTGAAATGTGAAGGCGTTCCTAGTATAGGGATGAGGATTGGAGATAGGAGCAGTCAGGTGGCGGAATTGGCAGCCATCTATAAAGCAATTGCTACTGCAGTTGATAAAAAGTTCAGTGAAATTGTCCTGGTGACTGATTCTGACTATGCACGGAATAGCTTTGTGGAGTATTTGCCTGGTTGGAAAGCAAGAGGCATGGTTACATACAACAAAAAGCCACTTAAACATGGAAAAATGATACAAGCCATAGACAAATTGGTGTCAGAAAATAATTTAACAATATACTGGAGAAAAATTCGTGGGCATTTAAAAACACCAGGAGAGGATAAGGAGGGAAATGATAAGGCAGACCATCTGGCTAAGATTGGGGCTGTGATGGGAGAATTGCTACCTATTGATTATTTAATGGGTGAAATACAAATTGATGCAGTCACACGTTCTAAAGCACCAAAGGAGGTAGATCAACCGGTGGTGCAGTGGAGTCATGACACGCCAGACCAAGATTTGATTGAGGCACAAAAGAATGATCAAATTTTAGGAATCTATTATAATCATTTGATAGATCCTGAACAAAATCCTTTACCAGAAAATGATTGTATGGGAAAAGAAGAGTTGAGGGTGTTATTAAAGAACAAAACACGAATTAGATTACAGGATGGACTCATGATTAGAGAGTCCATAACAGGGCAAATACAGTGGGTAGTACCCCTTTCATTCAGAGGACTAATGCTACACCATGCACACGATGCCATAACTGCAGGCCATAGAGGTTCACAAAAGACATTAGAAATATTAAAAGATTATGCTTACTGGCCACATATGTCCCAAGATGTGGAATTATATACTAGAGGATGTCTAGTATGCGCCCAATTTAAACCTGCTTCACCAATGCATAGAGCACCATTGATGAAAAGAGGCCTAACTCTCCCATGGTCAGATTTGCAAATAGACTATGTAGGTCCTTTAAAAAGGTCGAGCAGGGGACACCGTTATATTTTGAGTGTGGTATGTTTGATGTCAAAGTGGATTGAGTGCATTCCCGCACCAGATTGTAGTGCGCAAACAGCAGCCACATTGCTGGTGAACCATGTGTTCTCAAGGTTTGGGTTGCCACAAAGAATTGAGTCAGACAGAGGAAGTCATTTCACAAGTACTCTAATGAGTAAGGTATGGCAAATACTAGGTGTGAAAAGGAAACTACATATCGCATATCGGGCGGCGTCTTCAGGTACAGTTGAAAGAAGCAATAGGTCTGTTGTGGATATTTTAAAGAAATTTGTGGCAGAAGCAGGTTCCAGCTGGGATTTGCGTTTACCATTGGTTTTGATGGCAATCAGGTCGACTCCTGCCAAAGCAACAGGTGTTAGCCCCCATGAGGTCTTAACAGGTAGGAAAATGGTGTTACCACAACACCTACTATACAGAACACATGAGCAAACTCTAGTGAGTGCATCCACAGTTCATGAATATATTGATGAACTGAGGAGGCATTTGCAACATGCATTTGCTTTTGTGCAGAGAAATCTGGAAAGAGCTGCTGACAGTGCTAAGTCATATTATGACAAAAAGACATCAGTAAAGGAATACAATGTAGGGGATCAGGTGTACAAGTTTCATTTTGGAAAAAGTAAACAGAAAAATTCTAAATTTCTGGCAGCCTGGCAGGGACCATTTCGAATTATAGATAAAGTCTCTCCTGTAGTGTATAAAATTTTGAAAAATGAAGGTGAAACAGCAATAGAGCAGTTTGTCCATGTAAATCAAATCAAACCATGCCATCCCAGACATGAGATCAGGCAGCTTGAGCATGTGGAAACGGATAGAGTCCCTTGAGAAAATAAATGGGTGTGATCAGGAGGCAGTGACAAAGAAGTTAAAAAAAAAAAAAAAGTTGATTGTTATGATGGCACATAAACACTATAATATATGTGAAAATATATAATATAAATAAATAAATAAATAAATAAATAAATAAATAAATAAATAAATGCACATATAACGGAAGCTCGTGGTTGGTGTGCAGAGAGAAAGTGTATTAAATATTGAATGCTGTTTTATATGTGTTTGTTTTCTTTTAACTTGTGTTTAATTTCAGAAAAAAGAAAAAAAAACGAAGTATTTTTACCAAGCATGTTTTATTTTTGGCAAAAGGATGAAGTTAGTATTGTGCTATGTACTTAATCTGTTTATTTTCTATTTTGATTTAGACAATTAACATTATTTGATCGGAGGTTCCGGGATCAGAGGCCACGGGAGACGATGGAGTCCTGGAGTCCCCTGGATGAAGACCAAAAGATGCCTGCCTCCAGGTGGAGGTGAAGACAAAATAACCGGAATGCCAAAAGAGATGACTACTGTGGATTCAAGATTGCCAAGATGAAAGAGTACTCGAATGAACCGAATAACATCGCTGGTCGGGACATACCAAAAGAGACAAAACAAAAGTTCCGGCATATGAAGTTCCACGTATTTATTATTTTAATTATTTATTTTAACTTGTTATATTACTTATTTGTTTTAGTTAGTTGTTTTATTTCATTGTTTTTAATTGACTTGGAAAATTTAAACTTAAAGTAATGCCACTTCCACTGAGAAGGCAAATGTGGAACATTTTATGGACTTATGGACTCAGATGAAATATTGATTGCAAATTTTCATTGATGCACATGAATATTCATTTTGTTGGATTGATATATTGTATAAAAAAAAAAAAAGAACAAGTTGTTTTTAGAGATTGGCTTGGATTATAGCCAAGTTCTAAAAACAAAAGGAGGGTATATGTAAGGATATTTGGCATGTTACAGCACAGAGTACAGCACTACTGCACAAGTAGCATTTTTTTTTTGCAGCACCACCACAAGGGTGCGGTGCATTGCTATATGGGTTAGCAGATTAACAAGGAAAGACAGACTATTCAGTCAAAAACGATTTTAACATATAAGATGCAAATCTATTTTTACAGTTAAAAGCACACGTGTTCATTTAAAAATGCACACTATTTTTCACCTGCAATGCCTATATTGCTAGAGACACATTTGAAAATTAACAGCTAACATACTAACCATTAACCTGACTAATAAAACCTTATTTTAATATAAATCACTAATAAAATGTGTTCTCTACTGCAGAATTAGGCATACTTTAAAAACCATTTAAATGAGTGTGCAGATTTTTTTTCTTCTCTTCTCTGCCTGATTATCCGTGTTGTTGTGCACAGTAACGGCAGGAAGGAGGAAGTCAGATTTGCAACAATTGCAAATGTATAAGCGAAGCTATTGTTGAAGAATAGGAGGATGAGAGATGATGGATTTCATTGGAACACGTCATAAAGAGGGCTGAGAGGAAAGTTTTAGTGGGCAGTAGCAGGGAAAAAGACAGGGAGACATCTTTCTGCACTACTGGGGAGAAGACCTGGCTGTGGGGGTGTCCTGCTGCAGTCGAGACTGGGGAAAGCTGAAAGAATTACCTTTCCACTGGCAGAGGCAGTCCTATCTGAAAAAGCTGAGAATTCCAGGCAATGACCCCGGCTTGAGAAGGCAAGCGTTCCTTTTTGTTGGAATTAAGCCAAGAGAGCCACATTCACAGAGAGAAGCCTCTGAACAGATAAGGTAATTACCTAACTGGGGGAGCTGTGTGTGTGCACGAAAGTATGCAGTCAGTGTAGAAAAATGAAAGTCCCGTGCGTGTCTTAATCAAGTGCTAATGTTGCAATTTAAGTTCTGTTCTCCGCCACTATAATTGCAGTGTGTCATTGAAAATGCTTTGATTGTTCCATTTTATTGCTGTAAAGAATGAGATCATGTCTAAATGCAACTTTTATAATACAGAAAATATTTGAAAACAGACGGGTGGTTTATTTTCTATTTACCATTACAATGCCAATGATGTGGGGAGATTTTTAAACAGTGCAATGGTCATTTTAAGACAGATGTGTGTATGTCAGAATCAGTATGAATAATTGTGAGTGACTGTAGTATAACTTGTTGGAGGTACATGAGCCAACGGGAAGAGAGACTCTCTGAACATAGCTCCCTACCGTATATAAGGTAGTGGAAATTACCACAAGACTACCACATATAGCTCTCTGTCGTAAATAAGTCAGTGAGTTTGCCCATGGTGGCGCACCAACACTATCACTGGAAATTGTGGTATCTCTAGAATGCAGGTCTGAGGTCTCTCCAGTGATCACACGAAAAATCTAAGCGAAGATAAGGGATTCTGGACATTGGGGCCACAAATAAAACAAGGGAATTATGCTCACCAAAATACCACCAACCACGTATACCAAATATGCAGGTCTGGGTGCTGAAATAATGCATGTCCATTGTATTATTGTTGCACATGGCCAAATCTGAATACAAAGAGTGATTATTGCTAAGTTATTTTTCGGCGGTAATAAAATACCGTCAGGCCCCAAATCTCCACAAAATACCCTACACAACTAACCATAATTTCTGTTTGCTCAATGTCGTATGCTTTAATTAATATTTATTGGAACCATCTCAGCATTACTGATGAACTCTTTTTTAAGGAAATGATTTGTATGTTGGACTTTATTGTGATGTCTCCAGAAATTGCACATACTATAATTGCTGGAGACCTCAATGTGCATCTTTTCATTGTGCGTGTCCCATCGGAAAATTCTAGACTAATCCAATGGGAAGACTTGATGTTTTCACGGGGCTTGTGTATGTTAAATGGAGCTTGTGAAGGAGATGTTCCACCAAGTCACACGTGGCAAAGTGGTGTGCGAAGAGCTACTATTGATTACATATATGTCAACTCAAATTTGTTCATGAGTGGAGTAACTTTTAAGGTCTTGCCTCGAAGTGACAGTGATCACCTGCTCTTAACTAGTCACTGGACAACTTCTTTGGCAACACCATTAAAGCATGCAGCTACGTACTCTGAAGTGCTTAGTGCAAACTCTCAGCTAAATCGAAGTAAGTGGTATGAGGCAACAATACAACGTTACACTAGTTCACTAGTGGCAGCATTTACCCACTCGTGACTAAGCAGCTCTCATCCAAACGTTTGTTATTATAACCTCATGCAGGACTTTGTCCCAAGGGGTCAAAATTCCAAACGAAAAACAACTTTGAGAAATCACGTATTTGATATATTGGTAAAAAAGAAAAAACTGAGTATCGTGCACAAAAGCGAAAAGCTAATCTTCTTTCTCTCAAATATAGAACTCCAGCCTTGACTCGTATTAAAACAAAATATCGAAACTGGATGCGCTCTTATCGAGCAACCCTCTATCAAAAAGATGGAGAGAACATGTTATCTAGGACTCGCAATCAAAATACAGCTCAGATGTGGACCACACTAAATTTAGTTTCCATCCAACCCTCAAACTCTGATACAGTCGCATAATGTATCTGAAAAAAGTAGGATTTAACATTTCACCAGAATTTATGCGAGACCTATAGCATCCCTTGTGGGGCCTCACTTTGGTGAAATTATGCCATTCCACCTTAATTTCACTAAAGGTGACATACTGCACATTATTTCAACACTGAGTGAATCCAAGGCTCCAGGACTAGATGGGCTTTCGAATAAAACAGTCAAGAGTAATCCGAATCTATGGGCAGAGGCCTTATTTCAGATCTTTCAAAATATTATTGTTACTCAAACTATTCCTGCTACCTGGAGACATTCTATAATTATACCATTGTTTAAGAAAGGCGATGGTCAGCAGCCTAAAAAGTTACCGTCCGATTGCTATACTAGATGCTCCAGGCAAATTGTTTTGTCGGATCATTTTGCGAGAGTTTAACGAATGGACGCAGCGGGAACTCAAAAGGGAACCATTCCAGTCTGGGTTTATTAAAGGAATTGGCACTGCTCCAAACATGCTCGCACTTAATCTGATAAAACAAAAATACGTTAATGAAAATCGCAATCTCTATGTTGCTTTTGTTGACTTCAGTATTGCATTCGATTCAATTGATCGGCATCTACTATTCCAAAAACTCCATCAACATGGGTGTCCCTCTTCAATTCTCACATTAATAAACCTCTTGCATTCCCACACCTCCTTGCAGGTGAGATTATCTTTAGAGGGGCTCCTTACAGCTATTATTCCAACTGAGCGAGGCTTAAAGCAAGGGTGTATCCTTGCGGCTTCACTATTCAATTTTTTTCTGTTAGACATTGGTATGAAACTTGAGAACACAATCTCCGATTCACCCAAGCTAGGTAATCAGAAAGTTACATGGCTGCTCTACGCCAATGACTTGGTATTATTGTCATGTTCACCTTACGGCCTTCAAAACCTTCTAAACAAATTACAGGGGTATGTTCTTGAGAACAATTTAATTATTAACCTCAAAAAAACTCAAATTGTTGTGTGTCACAAAACAGCAATCAAAAAAACTTGTAGATTTACCTGGTCTTTGCATAATCAAGAGTTACTCGTAGTACAACATTACAAGTACCTAGGTTTCCCATTTTCAGAAGTATTGAACGATGATATATATCGTGTAACACTTGATGCAAAAAATCGATCGTTAACATCGCAAGCCAAAATCTTACTGTTTAAATACGGCAAGTTCACACTAACTCATGTAATTGCCTTTTTCCAGCAAAAAGTAACTCCCATTCTAATCTATGGAGCAGATACTGTAGCACCAAAGCCAAGAACCTTTTGGGATCGTCTTGAATCTCAATTTTGGAAGGGTGTGTTGAGATTGCCGCAATCGACCCCAATCCCAATGATTCGTTATGAACTGGGAGTAATCTCCGAATATTGTCAAGTATTATGGAAATTTTGCTCATTTTATCGGAAATGCTTAATTGGTGCACCCTCTCACAATATTTTGGGTGTGTTGGCTAATCATTTGATAACCTCCAATTTGAAATTTCCGGGGAAATGGTCTGAGTGGTACTAGACATACTAGTTAAGGCTGACATCTCAATAGAATTATTGTTGATGAATCCAACTAAGGCAAAATTAAAACTGCACCACTATGACTGGATAAACATGCGCCAACAATGCCTAGAATATTTAGATTGCGACTTGGTAAAGTATTCGCACAAAAAAATGCGTTGTCCAGAGTCATATTTAATTAAATGTCCTTCAAGTTATGAGAGAACCCAGTTGATGCGCATTCGGCTAAATTTGTGTTTAACAAGACAGATCTTGGGAAGGAGCCATCTGGTGTCTCAAGATCAAACCTTTTGTAGATACTGCCTTAACTGCCAAACAATCGAGACTTTATTCCACTTAGTGGTTGAGTGCCCGGCTCTGAAATATGTGAGGTACACATTTTTTCATGCAAAATGTAATTTTTATATAGAGTATCCTATTGAAAAAATTTGGAATTACTTACTGACCAGCACGAATTCCTCTGTTCAAATTGCGTTAGTTCAATTTGTTAATCATGTGATCCCTGAGCAATCAAGCTAAGAATGCAAGACTTTGTAAAACTACACATTTGTACATATTTAATTTTACCCTTTCTTTTGTATCAAATTAATTTTATTCAGATTTATAATGTATGAAACTTTTGTTGATGATGTAAACTACACTGTTTGAAAGGTTGAATTATTCAGCCAAATCAATAAAAAGAATTAAAAAAAAAAAAAAAAAAAAAAAGGTAGAGGGATATCAAATGATCAGCTGAATCTGGGTTTTGTGCTGGTGCAGAACTGTGTCTTCCCAAAGTTCAAAAGAATGAAATTACTGATTTAAAGGTACATCCCTGCAGAAAGTGGGAAAGTGTTTTCTGAGAGAAGGAATATTTTGCATTGCAGAGTGGGGATGAAAAGGGATTTCCAAAAATAAATAAAAAGTGCTTATTTTTTAAAGTTTGTTGTGTTATGAGACTTCCAGCATTGCGAAGAGCACAGCGCCAGTCACAATTATTTTACCATTGAAGAATGTTTCATGCCATTTCAATTAAACTCTATGGAAAGGATTGCCAAGCACGCAGAGAGATAAACATACAAGGTGCTACATGAGTGAAATAGTTCTTGCAAATAGTAATGTGTAGGATGTTACTTAAGGAGTGTGTACGCCTTTCACAAGTTCTTCAAAACCATGCTATTCATATAGCCTCACACAAAGCCTCAGGCTTCTAGCAATCCACCGCAAATGCAATTTCTATGTAATCCTAAAATGATACTAAATGCAAATTTCTATGTAACCATGAAGCTTTCTTCCCTCTCTAAGCAGCAATGAATATCTGTAACAAGAGCCACGATGCCTAAAGGCTGATGGGCACTTTAAACATACAAATAAATAAATCAATAAATTAAAATGTGTGTAAAGGGTCTTGCTAAGTGTGCAATCCAGTCATGTTTCAAGGTGCTACATGCTATTAAAAGTGAACCTCATGCAAAGTGTTTTGACTGTGGGGTTAAAGAGTCTGTAATCGGTGTTATCCTGAACCAACTAGTGTTTTAAATCTGTGTGAAAAAGAGATTGATAGGAACGAAAAGCCTTTGGGCCACGGAGTTAGGTGGCGTGATTTGTGATTTTGTACAAAAATACATTTTCCAAATTATTAATAAATATATATTCTTTCTAAACGCCGTCCTGTTTCTTGGCTTACCAGTTACTAAAGGGTGAGGGATGTACGTGGTACTATATGAATCACAGACATGACTAGAATGAACCGAAAATAAATATTGGTGGGGAGCTTTTGATTAGGGAGGGAAAGAATTCCCTGCATCGGTGGTTGCTGCATAAATATCTCCAAAAAACTCAAACTTCAGAGCCTGTCTTGATTTGATAATAACATGCAGCATTGTGGATCAGCTAACCTCGCTTTGTTTACTGAGTGCCCGGGTTATGCACATGGGAACATGTTCCACTGTGAATCGGAAGCCATGACAGTAGAAGGACGACGCACAAAAGCACAGAGGGAGGATGCTGACAGCAGGAAAAAATAAATGCACCGGAGCGGCATTGGTGGTGCAGGTTGGATATGTTGGGTGGGAGTAGCTGGAGGGGTCAAGGGGCAATGGACAAGTAAGTGGAATGTGAATAGGCGAGGTGAAGCAGCAGCGTGCAGCAGAAACAGAGGGTGTAGGTTGAGCCGGGCAAGAGGGGGAAAAGGAGAAAGTATCCTTGTGTGGAGTGGGATGGTGGCCCTGTAAAACCAGGATCTTTAAGGAGCAGGCTGTTGACATGGATGCACATGCTGATCTTTTTGTGCCCTTGTTATGTAACTTTCATTTGATTGTGTCAACAATTTCAGCTAAGCATGGATCACGTGGCCCAGATTACAGAACCTTTACATCACTGCAAATTCAATTGTACACAGTGTTAACTCGAGGGCTAACATCGCCTTGTTAAAAAAAATGGATAGGTTTTTGTATTTACGCCCTTGTATACATATTTCACTTTGTGACTTGTACCACTTTGGGATAATCAGCCCATAGGATGTCGGTTACCATTGTGGTGTCCTTTAAAGACACTGTTGTGCATCAACACCAACGCTGTACAACATAGGTCTTTTATTTGATGCTAAGTCGTTTCATATGGGCTTGTTTGTCCTAAATATGGGACAGAGGTCATTATGAACATTATTCTTGCCGACATCCGACGTTTCTGCTTTGTGGGTGGGAACTGTTTTAACTAGATAGCAAAGCAGCTCTATACGCATGAATGACATCAGTGTTTGGCATTCTTCCACTGAACCTAGCTCCTTCAATAAAGTTGACGAAGGTAAGCGCTATTTAGTAACAATTGTTAACAAAACTAGAAAGGAACTACTCGCCTTCAACCTCTCATCAGATGGGATGTCATTTAATACGGGATCTATATGTCACATTTCTGACTAAAGCCCTATAGTTTTCTGCTTTAACCTCCAATTCAATCCAGGTATAGCCCCACAGTTTTCGGTCTTATCTACTTGTAATCCTTTCTAAAGGTGGAACAACATTTAGTGAAGTGTGCCCTTAGTCCCCCAAAATAATATCCACCACCATCTGACTGCAATCAAATACTTATAATAAAATAGTTTATTATTTCAACTGCAAATCCCCCTACTCAAATACCATTTCTGGTTTTGGTGCATTTTGTGGCGCAATACACCACTTTCCCTGCTACCCCAACCTCGTGGACCAGTGCCTGGTGGCAGCTCCACCAGAGACATGGCCGATGACATAGTTTCATTTTTTGAAGCTGCTCCTCATAACTCCTCTTGCTGCCCCACACATGCTGGCTGCACGCCACAGTAAGGCACACACGCACATTCAGCATCAATGTGTTTGTAAACCCCTGGGGGAAGGGTGTGGAGTGTGAGAAATGTATTTTTAAATGTGCATCGCTGGTGTTAGAGGAACTATTCATGCGTGGGTGGTGAGTTGGGGAAGGGACTCTTACTTAGAGTTGCGTACGTGTGCTACTCCAAGAATTGCAGTAATTTGATACGCTATCTCTCAGGCTTCGCAGTGTTGGACACTGCCAGGATCACTGGGTGAGCTTACCTTTCGCACCCACAGATTGCTCATCTCTCTGGGCTTTGTGGCTCCCCCCACGAATCCTGAGGCACCAGCTAGTGCCTAAAGTTATGTTGTTTACTGAAGCAACAGTGTATGACAATTAACTTTCAGTACATTTCGAGGAGCTGCCTGCTTGGTTATGTGGCTGTAGCTGCGGATGCAATTCAATTGCACATATTCACTTTGTGCTTTTGCTGGAAAGGAGGATGGGGATCAAGGCGGGCATTTTAATTAGGGTGCAACACACTTTTTTCAGAATCAACAAAGCCCCATAGAAGGACCCATGACCCACCGAGCCCGAGTTGACAGGATTAGCATGGGTGCACAAGTACTGAAGCTGATTTACTCGTCAGTGTCTGCAGAACTTAAGTCACAGATGAGGATACAATTCGGCTGTGCATGTGTGTGTGTGTGTGTGTGTGGTATGCAAGACCTGGTCTGCCTGTACGTGTGGGGTGAGGTGACAGGAGTTGTCAGAATTAAGCTCCAGACAACCTCCTTATTTGAAGGTGTGTGTGTGACTGTGTCTGTGTGTGGTCACTCTTGTGCACTCTGATGCTGTGTCTGCCAAGATCCACATTTACCAGAGGAATGTTTGCCTCAATTATTGATTATTACATAGTGGACTGTTATCTAGTCTCCCAAATAGTCTGCTTAGAAATATTAGATAGGGATGAAAGTGATTATTCCCCATTAAATCTGATGGTCCAAACGAGAATCTCTGCATCAGATTCCTGAGCAATGAGCAATGGCACCAGTCAATTGAGGAAATTGGATATGGAGGAATTTGAAGGGATTCAGCATTCTGCCCCTGTGGCAAGCCTTAGAGAATACATCCAAGCTGATGCTCCATTGGGCCCTGAACTGGTATTTGCGTACGACAAGCTTATCAAAACCACCCAACAAAGGCACACTTCCACAAACTATCAAAAACTCATGGACACCACCCGAATGCGGGACGCGTCGCGGTATGACAGAGCTTAATCTTTATCCTAAGCAGGGATAATAACACTCAGTCAAGACTCTTATGCGAAATAAAAGTTCTATAAGAAACTTTTAAAAAGGAATAAACTGGAATATATTGCTAGATAGTGGGAAATGCTGGAGGTGGCTGTCTGGTCTAACAACAGCAAACAGTTTTGAAAGTTGGTGGCCAAGGGCTTTGCAGCGCCTAGTGAAAGCACTACTGACCAAATCCGATCCAAGAAGTGGAAGTCCCATTTTTAGGGTATCTTTTTTAGACGCTGCTATAATGGCTCCAGAATCCGCTATTGACATAAGTGCTAAAGAAATTACGTTTAGCATGGAGGAGATCGCCTTGACTCTAAAATCTCTTCTCTCCGGCAAAGCTGCGGGCACTGATGGCATACACTCAGATATTATCAAGGGCTTCTTAGATTGGTGGCTTCCAATTTTATTTTCATGCTCTTTAAAACAGTAAGCTCTTCCGGAGTCTCAAACTGCTCACGTTCACAGAGATTGTGATCTCCATCTTTAAGAAAGGGGACCACAATGAACCCAATTGCTAAAGACCAATTTCCCTACTTGATATTTCGGGCAAAGTCTTTTCTTAATGCCTGCTACTTAGAGTTGAGGAATGGGCTGCCGCTATGAGCATATTAAAACCATCCCAATCTGGATTCAGGAGAGGGTATTCCACAACCGATCACTGCCTGGTGCTGCACACGCTGATAAACAAATATTGTACAGTCAGAGGTGGGAAATTATATGTGGCTTTTATTGATCTCGAAAAGGCCGTTGACTCAATCCCAATGGGCTTTTAAATCTTTTAAATCTTTAACAACTTTGTTATAAGGATGTGCCCTTGTCAGTGCAGGCATCTTACTCAGGAAGTCTGTCAGATTTGGTACAAACAAATAAGGGGGTAAAGCAGGGTTGTTCGCTAGACCCATTGTTATTTGTTTGATATGTTTCCGATTTCAACATTGAGCCACTGCGACCAAAGGTCCACCCCATTTCTTTGCACAGCACTTCCTTCAGAGCGCTTCTGTACGCTAACGATGCAGCCCTGATTGATTTGACCCCTCGGGGGTTGCTATGCTGCCTTTCTCATGATGAGGAATTGTTTTGGATAACTTGTAGTTTCTTAATGATATGAGAGGGGGATCCTGCTAATGGGGTGTTGCAGTAATCAAGCGTAGAGCTGATGAAAGCATGGGTAGCCTTAGACAGCTATCAGTAGAACAATGGTCTGCAGGCATTGATCGGCATGGTGGTGTGTGCTGCTAAGGATGCAATGGGATTGACCTGTCACGTTCATGATAAGGTGGCATCTAGGTATACACCCAGTGCTAAAGACTATAGTGTTTCCCTTAATAGAGAATGATTAGTAGGCTGGGTCCTGATTGCTGAGTGAATTTTGTGCACCCACTATCAGGATTTCCATCTCATCATCGTTTAAGCAAAGATGGCGGGGTGCCATCCAGGCTTGTTTGGTTTGGTAGGGTATCTTCAGGATGATTATGTCAGAGGAGTAGGTTCCAGTGAGCGGGATGAGGATCTCTGTATCATCAGTACAGTTTGTTTAAGATATGCACGAGGCATCCAGTAGCTCAAAGAGGGGCTTACTAAAGATATTGTAGAATGCAGGGGAGACACAGGATCCTTGTGGGATGCCACAGGAGACAGGGGCTGCAGTGGCGGGAGCTGTAGCTGAGAAGACCCTCATAGTTCTGTCAGATAGAAAGGAAGAAATCCAAGAGATGGCTTCAGGAGAGAAATGGGCCGCAAGGTGATGACAATTGGGTGTCCACCAAGTCAAAGGGGGCTGGCAGGTCAATCAGGAAGAGAAGGACTACCTTTCCAGAATCTTTGATTTCATCCAATTGGTTTTTTTAAATCTAGTAAAGCAGATTCTGTATCGTAGCCAGGTCAGTAGCCAGATTGGTGCAAGCCTAGTAGGTTGTTTGCTTCGAAGAAAGGCAGGTATGCTGCATGTTCAAAGATCTTAAGGAGAAAGGGAACAGAGGTGATAGGTCGATTGTTAGTTGGGATGTGCGGGTTTAGAATTGTAGAATTGGTATTTTTAGTAGAGGCAGGAACCAAGCATCCATTAGGCTAGGGGGCACTGAGCCCGAGGAGAATGATGCATTAATGAGGGTGGTAATGAAATGGATTTGGTGCAGTCCATGATGACCGCAGCTGGCCAGAAATCTCTTTGGCACAGGGAGGGTTTGAGGCATTTGATGATTTTGGTGACCGCAGTAAAAGAGACTGGGTTAAAGTTGAAAAGGGGGAAGTTTTGGTGAGGAGACTGGGTGTCACTGATAGCAGGGATTGGGCTGACCGAGCTCTGGGAATTCTATTTTATTGAGGATCTTTTTTTGGAGCATGTCTATTTTGTCTAGAAGGGCATTTTGGATGTTGGAACACCAAGCACTATCCTTGGTGCAGCTTATGGAAGGTGGTTCTTGAGATTCCAGCTCATGCAGGATGGCAAAGTGCTCTCGGGAGCTTGATTTCTCATTTGAGCTTCCCAAGGTGCACCTAACAGTGTGATGCAGTTAGAACCTGGGATCACCAGTATTGTGACACAGACTCAAATTAGATTTGTTTGCTACTTCTTGAAGGCCCATATACGCCATTCCAGTAACGCTAACCTGAATGAGGTTGTTGGGGAAATTGAGGGTCCACTTGCATGCTCCAAATATGTGTGGCATTAGGAGGGGTGTATTCTTTTCTCCATATTAGTTACTCATTACAGACATGTTCTATAATAATCCATGTTCAATTAGCAATATCTCCAACTTCTATTCTATTCTTGTTTAAATTGGTACAATTAGTTAATTCGACTAATTAATGTCTTGTATAAAGATCATATTCTTGCTGGTTAAAACATTGTTTACTCTGTTCATCCTTTATGGTTACCTGTCCCACTCAAAGTTTGTAACTTGCTAACACATGTATCATTATCAGTATCTTGAATAATAAAAAATCATTAAAATGAAAAAGGAGGGGTGTAAACATTTGGATACATGGGGTATTTTATATCAGGATCCCCCTATAATGCCTCCCTGCCTTATATAGTCACAATGGTAACACAGAAAGCAATTAGGAGGGAGTGGGAGCAGAGAATGTAGTTAGTGGGTATGGTGCCCTTGCTTGCTCATTACACAGGTTTATGTGTCACCACTTGGGAGGAGGCAAAATATGACATATCAAATCTGGCACTTCTATTGCTCTGCACACGTTATTCAGATTTAGGGGATTTTTTAATAATTATTTTAAAGCTAATAACATTAGGTCTTATGGAGATGCACTCTTTTTAATAATGAATTGTAACAAAACAGTTTTTCTGCATAACTTTAATAATTTTATTTCAAGAGCTCTTTCAAGGCGAGCTATTGACCTGCACAGCGAGTTATTTTCTCTACTTCCCTTTTTCTCTTTTAACTGTTTGGTTTCTGTGTTTTTAAAACATTGTTTTTTTATTTATTAATCGAGAAATTCGAAATCAATGAAGGGTACGTCATTATTATATCGCAGGTATTTTTTTGCTGAATTTTTTGCAGAACCTTTTTGGATGAAAAAACCCATAGAAAAATATGGGGGGGGGGCAGTAAGGAGATATCATAGGTAGCAGTAGTCTGGGAAATCAGGATTAAATAATAGTGAAGGGTGGTTTGGGGGGAACCCCCCCAATATAAAAAAAATAAATCCTATGAGTTTTTTCTGGTGAAAATGTGTGAGGAAAAATACCTGGCAATGTAAGAACATAGAACCCACTAAAGTATTCGATTCAGCCACCTCCTTATTTACAGCTTAGAGTGTGTGTGTGCGTGCACGTGTGCGTGTGTGCCTGCGTGCGTGCGTGCTTGCGTATAGATTGCTCACCCTCAAGCTTTCCTCAGAGCAGTACAAAAGAGAGTGAGTTTCCACTTCGGAGAACACGTGTGCCAGGCCCCTGAGAGTAAACAAGCAATAAGTTAAAATGGTGAACCCAAGCGAAGCATGACAGTAAACATTCTGAGCACTGATAAAACAGTAGCCCAAAAACTGGCTCGGCCAAGGTTACTTGTGTTCACTTTGATGATGCTGTGCTTGCAAAGTGAGTGTGTCCTCTCCCTGATAGTTGTACTGCGCCAGAGGTTTGGTTTGTGTACACTGGTAGTCTTGTAGACTGAGGAGGGTGGCTGAGGTCAGGGTATACATTACTGAATGGACTGTGCAGGAGTAAGTTCTTTTGTTGGCCTTGTTCTGTACACCCAGTGCTGTGCAGTATGAGGAAGCATGTACCTTGAATCTACTTATGTTCAATGGAAACTGATATCTTGTGTCTTGATGGAGAACAGAGAAACATGACTTGTTGGGTTTGGACGTCAATGTTTATAACCGAATCATTGTTTCATGGGAGATAGGAAACATTCAAGTAAGTGACATCACCAAAGGAGTGGTTCAATATATGTGATACACACTGCCTCCTCCAGAGGTGTGCTGTGTTGTGGCCAATCACACTGTTGCTGGTATTTAAGCCGGGCACTGTCTGCCGCCGAGGGATCCCTCTGATATTGTGATATTGGCTGTGTTTTTAGAGCAGTACTGTTGTTGGGTACTGAGCCATGCATGCATGTTTCTGCTTCAATAGTGATGTGCCATGCTTTAACCCCGGGACCTACAACCAGAGTGGTTCTAAAAAGAAGTCTTTTTATGTGTCAATGCTTAATGTGATAGTGTGCAAACCCTAACATGGCTAGGTTTTTCAGAGTTAAAAGGCATTTACTTGATGTAAGGGAATTACATAAGTCCTCTGTGTGAAATAGCAGATTTTGAACCCATCTCAGGTGTATTCTTACAGGGGCATTTACTGGCATGTTGGGGAAAAGTCATCACAAATGTGTTCTTAAAGAGGCAAATTCTGGTATTTTGGTTCAAAGCCTTCCCAGATGTATCTTTACAGGGGCAAATGCTGGCATTTTGGGGCAAATCGATCACTGTTATATCACTGCAAGAGGAAATGCTTGCAATTTCTGGGGCAAAGTTAGATCAATTGTGTCCTTACAGAGGCAAATGCTGGCAATAGTTGGACAAATCTATCACAGGTTTGCCCAATCAGGGGCATTATTATTTTATTATTATTATTATTATTATTATTATTATTATTATTGTTTTTATTTATAGTGTATATTTCCACCTGTGGGTTTACAGCTCTAATAGGGTATGGTAAGCGTTAAATTGGGTGCTGGGTTTTAGAACGCTATAGAGCTCATTTTAATCGAGCACGTAAAGTAAATGAATGAGGTAGAAGCCTGGAGAAACGTCATTCATTCATACCACATATGATTTTCTGGAAATCGAATGGCAAAGAGGAGGGCTGCAAGACAACTTGGTTTCCGGTCAAAGGACCGAAAACAAAAGGATCGAATGCAATAGGGTCGAGTCAATAGGACCGAAAACAAAAGGGTTGATTTTTTTTTTAAATGTATTTTATTTTTTATTTTTTGCATTTCGGTGTAGGAAAAAAAAGTGTTTTTATACCATAAACTGAGGTTTGGGGCGGGACCCCCCCCAAAAAAAAAAAAGAAATTCGACCCTTTTGTTTTCCATCCTTTTGATTCGACCCTATTGTATTTCGATCCTTTTCATTCGATCCTTTGACCTACAACCAGACAACTTGTGTTTTCACAGCTCCCTTCCTCTCTGCTATGCAAATCGTCCTGTATTTGTGTCTGCATACATTTTCATGAGGGCACAAATGCAGGAGATCCTCATGGAGTACACAGGCTTTTTGCATCAATAAAGAAACAGGCTGCCTCCGTAGAGATCGACTGTAAACGCTGCCTGCCATGCGTACACGCCTGGGCTTGTAACTATGGACCTCCGGGCATTACCTGAAGTAGTAGTACCCCCCAGCTCAAGGCTTACTGCTTAAGTATTGCCAAGACTTAGCAACTTCCCAAATTACTTTTGACCTTTGCTAAGCATGTTAAGGCTTGAATATCTTGTGTATCTGGACAAGCTCCAAAGCACTGCATAGCTTGTGGTTGCTTGATGTGTATGTCACTTGCTCTGTGTGAATATGGGGTGTGTTGTTCAGAACGTATTGTCTTTGAGACTTACGATATTACAGTAACCTTGGCTGAGCCAGTTTTTCGGCTACTGTTTTATCAGTGCTCAGAATGTTTACTATTTGTATTTGTATTTATTTTATTTATATTGCGCAGCCTGCCCACGGGCATCAGGGCGCATGTTTGGAAAGGTTACAGTGAAAGTTACAGAAGGCAGTTACATATTACATAATATATATACATAGAGTAAGGATATATACATACATTTACAAGGTAGTCAGTAGTCTCAATATATACAGAGGTGATTGCGGGGGCACAGCATGCAATAGATGTTACCAAAGGGTAGCCGAAGCTTCATCTTGCTCATGGAGCCATTGTTTTACTCTGTTTTTGAAGGATTGAGGAGAGGGGACATTCCTGAGATCATTGGGTAGGGGATTCCAGAGCTTCGCTGCCAGGACTGGGAAGCTTGAACCTCTGTCAGTCTGTAGCTTGAAGCTAGGGATGATGAGTGTGTGTGCTTGTGCAGATCTTAGAGGTCTGGAGGCTGTGTGTTGAGAGAAGCGTGCTGTCAAGTAGGCCGGTGCTGCATTGTTCTGCGCTTTGTGGCTTAGAACAAGTGTTTTGAGAGCGATACGCCGTGAAATGGGAAGCCAATGTATGTTGCGTCTAGTGGATGAGATGTGTGCGTGCCTGGGTATGTTGAAAGCAGCCCTGATGGCGTTATTCTGAGTTACCTGAAGTCTGTCAATGTTTCTTTGACTCGTTCCCAAGTAGAGGGCATTACAGTAGTCGATTTTGGATAGGATGAGGGTTCTAGCAAGGATTAGGCAGTTGTCCATAGTTAAGAAGGGACGGCAAGTAGTGATTAGTTTGCAAGTATATGCAGATGCAGAGACTACTGAGTTGGTTTGTCTGGTGAGAGAGAGTGTAATCTAGGTAAATTCTGAGTGTTTTAGTGACATTAGTGACCTTGATGATGTTACCATCAATGTTGAAGGAGTCATATTTGCTGTCAAGTTTTGAAAGTTTGGACTGAGAGCCTAGGATGAGTAACTCAGTTTTCTCATCGTTTAGGCAGAGACCGTGGTGGGCCATCCACGCCTGGATAATGGTGTAGACTGCATTTAGAGCTTTAACGTCAGTTACATAATCACCAGTGATAGGGATGAGTATCTGGGTGTCATCCGCATAATTTGTGTAGGTGACACCCAGATGGTCAAGAATATCAAAGAGTGGTTTAGTAAAAACGTTATAGAGCATGGGTGATACACACGAACCTTGTGGGACTCCGCAGGGGACGTGCGCTGGGTCAGCAGCAGCAAGAGGTGAGAAGATTCTCATTGATCTATTGGCAAGGAATGAGCTGATCCAGGAGGTAGCTGCCTCAGAGAAGAGGGTGGCCGTTTTGAGATGCTGGCAGAGGATTTGTGGTCCACCAGATCGAAGGCGGCGGATAGGTCTAAAATGAGTAGGAGCACTTGTTTGCCCTTGTCTTTCAGATCCTCAATTTGTGTTTTTAGATCTATTAGGGCTGTCTCTTTGCTGTTTCTCGGCCGGAAACCGGATTGCCTAAGTCCTAATAGGTTGTTTTTATCAAGATAATTCTGAATTTGGAGATATGCGGCACGGTCCAGGATTTTTAGGAGGTAAGGTACTGTGGTGATAGGCCTATAGTTGGTGGGGTTGCTAGGGTCTAAGTTAGGTTTTTTGATTAAGGGGATTACCTAGGCATCCTTAAGGTTATTTGGTACTATGCCTGATTTAAAGGAGGAGTTGATGAAGGAAGTGATGAAGGGAGCAAGCTCGGGCGCAGCTTCCTTTACAATTGTGCTGGGCAGGCGTCACCTTGACAGTTGGATGGTTTTAGCTTCTTGATGATATTTTCCACTTCCCTGATGGTAAGAGGAGAGAAGCTAAAAGGTTTGAATGAATGATTAGGGGATGGGATGTTGTAGGAATGGGTGCTACTTGCAGAGTCGAGGAGATGATTTTTTTTGGTGTTGATTTTAGTTTGGAGTGTAGTGATCTTGTTTAGGAGAGCTACTTGAATGTTAGCGCACCATTCAGTGTCAGGGGTGCACATGTCCAGTGGGGCAGCTGGTGACTCTAATTCCTTAAGAATTTTAAAGAGTTCCTTCTTATTGGATTGAGCTTGTATGATCCTGTTATAGACTTGTTTTTTGGCAGCTAGTATGGCTTCTTTGTAGGAGAGGGTGATGGAAACGAGGTTGATTTTATTTGCTGGCGTAGGCGAGTGTCGCCAAAGAGACTCAGCTTTACGTTTATCTTTACAAAGTTCTCGTAAGTGAGGGGAGAACCAGGAATTCAGGCGATTGCATGGTTTTTCTTTGTGCTGTTTAAGTGGGGCAATGGAATCCAAGGCTTTTAGAATGGCTCGATTGTAGGTGTCTACCAGGACGGTAGGGTCAGCACAAGTAGTGGAGACCGAGTTTAGTAGTGGAAGGATGAGAGGAAGTAGTTTCTCAGTTGTGATATCCTTCTTGTTACGCATGTGTGTAGGTGGCGCAGAACAGGGTTTATCCGCGGGAGGGCAAGATTTGATGGAGAATGTTATTTTATGATGGTCAGACCATGCACATGGTAAGACTGAGATTAGATTTAATGCGCAATTCACGTCTGAGACCCAGTCCACTGTGCGTCCCTTGATATGGGTGGGTACATTGACATGCTGGGTAAGGCCAAAGTTGGATAGGACACTGGCTAGGTCACAGGCTTTAGAGTCATTCGAATCCAGATAGCCTAGATTAAGATCACCAAGTATGATAATTTGGGATTTAGGCTTGGTGCTGGATGCTAGGATGGAAGAAATAACTTCTACGAATGTGGAGGTGGGACCAGGTGGCCGATAGATAAGGTACACTGAGGCGGTGTGATTTGGTGAGATAGGGAGTTTAATCGAGAGTAGTTCAGCAGAGGGCAGCTGAAGGTTGTTGGTGACTCTTAGGTTAAGAGAACTCTTGAATATGAATGCTAATCCACCCCCCTTTGTTTGATTGGTGTCCCTGTCGCACCTAATGATGGAGTAGCTATCTGGAATTGCGAGGGGCAGGGCCTGAATCCGCATGTAACCAGGTTTATGTGATTGCCAGAAAGTCAAGATTTTCAGTCACAATGAAGTCAGCGATGTCTAACGTGTGAGCGGAGACAGAGCAGGCGTTAATGAGCGCCCTTTTGAGTTTGGCTTGGGAGTTATATATGTTAGCTGGGGATGCCTCTACCGATTGTGGGGCAACTGTGGTAGAGGTCTTGTTCTTGGCTAAGTTGGCAGAGTTGAACCTGCAGTCTGTTTTCAGGTGGTAGGACCAGTGGTGACATCTGGTTACTAATATTTGATTCCGGGCTGGAGTGGCACAAGGTATACTCCGTTGGCTTGGTGATAGGCAACTAAGTGAGTGCAGCGGTTCATCTTTGGTGAGCTTGGACATAGCAGAGTCAGGCCATGATGAGGAGTAGCCGTGAGAGGTGATGCAATTCCGTGGAGTAATATGTGTGCTTGAGGGGTGATGGAAGTGAGAGCAAAGCCTAGCTTTCCTGATGCGCATATGGCATAGATGGTTAGGGATAGGTTTGGTGGTGAAGTGTTGTAGCCACAGGGCTGCCTCATTTAAGTAGGGGTTATGCAATATCGAGTTGCAGGATGCAAGTGAGCAAGTTGATGTTGTAGTGTTTGTGGTAGCTGGTTTAGTGTGAATGGCCATAGTGGGCACAGGTTGTAGTGTGGATGGGGCCAGAAGGGTGTATAGTAGGTAGAGGACAAGGTGAAGCAAGTGTAGATAGACAGGCTTAAGGATAATTATGTCAGGTAGTGGGCATAGTAGGTATGTAATCAAGGAGCAATGCATAATTAATATTAATGTCGCACAATGTTCTGTGGAGAGCTTGTGGGTGAGGGGTGACACAGTGGATGCCTAGCAGCTTAGTGGACTAAGGTAAGACAATAGGTCCTGGGTAAGGTTTGTGTTGGGCATGTGACGACATGGGCGTATCGGGGCAGCGGGTGTCTGGTGATTGCCACAACCCTTAAAAAGCCCAACAATATAGGAATCACAGTGACTAGAAATGCCTATTAAGTACATACAAATGCACAGAGATCAGCGAGGGATGTGCATACATTCAGATATGGCATAGGAGCAGTGAATACTTAGCAATACACAGTGATTGCCAAGAGGTGAACTGTATCCGGAGATACCAGTGAGATAGGCATGATGAGTCTAGGGTTAGCATCATTTTACACACGTACTACCGTGGGCTGAGTGCAGTGTCAAAACCACGAAGGCTAGATGAAAGGTCGTCAGAGGTGAAATGGATAGAGTGCAACCTTAATGGTCCAGTGACTAAATGCCAAGTCAGAAGGTACATAGGTTAAAATGCAATAACGTTAAATGTAGTAGCAAGTGGCACTAGGCAGGTAAAATACAAATCAGACTAGGAGCACTAGGCAGGTAAAATACAAAACAGACTAGGAGCACTAGGCAGGTAAAATACAAATCAGACTAGGAGCACTAGGCAGGTGAGATACAAATCAGGCTAGGTGCACTAGGCATGTAAAATACAGATCAGGCTAGGAGCACTAGGCAGGTAAGATGTAAGTTACTGGCACTAGGCAGGTAAAATACAAATCAGTGACTAAATTCAAAGTCAGGTTGGGTGGCACTGGGCAAATGAAATGCAAAAACAAGCTTACTGTCACTAGGCAGGTAAAATACAATCAGGCTAAAAGGCTGTAAGGTACAATATCGGGCTAGTTGGCACTGGATGGGTAGATTACAATTTATATGCAGGGTGGCATTAGGCGAGTGAATTACAGGATTGGAGATATAGGCAGCAGTAGTTTGAGCAGGCTGCTGCAAGCTGCATTTGTCCAGATGAGTAGGCTGACATGTTGTAACCAGTCATGGGCAGTAAAGTTAGTTGCGAGCCTCGTATGCACTTTTGCACTTTTGTCATGCTTTGCTTGGGTTCACCATTTTGACCTATTGTTTGTTTACTCTCAGGGGCCTGGCACACGCGTTCTCCAAAGTGGAAACTCAACCTCTTTTGTGCTGCTCTGAGGAAAGCTTGAGGGTGAGAAATATTTTTAAAAGTAATTTATTATAACCAATATGTAACAAAACATACCGTAACATAAGGAAAATAAATATCACTTAGGAGTTTTGTGCCACATAAAAGATGAAACTGCAGCCAAGAGCTTTTTACAGACTGAGAACCCCAGAGTGACTTTGATTATCTGCATAATATACGCCTTAGTGCATGTTATAATATCAAAGCAAAAACAGTCACCACATTATTCATCAGGGCAGTGATGAGCATTAAGGTAGAAATAGGCCTTGAAAGATAGTTGGGTGTTGGAGTGACATGGGCCTGAGGGTGGAGACGGTTTAACGCCATCGGCCTTATGGGTTGGTACAGGGATGGACCTTGTAGGGGGGATAGGCATTGGTGCAGGGATATCCTAGGGCATGGATCGGCTTCTCAGTTGGCATGTGCCTTGAGAAGAGATGGGCCTTGGACCAAAGGGCAGATATGGTCCATGAGTGATGTGCTTGAAGATGGCTAACAAGGTTTTGTAATGTTGACTATCAATGAAACAGTGTCTCTCATATAAAGTGTCATGAAGTCTCAACTACTAAATTAAAGTCAAATTGAATATGTTATGTTATGTCATAAGAATGTATAGAGCACACTACCGCCACAAGACATCTTGGCGTTAGGAAACCACAGTACGGACCACCTCATTCTGATCTACAATAGAAAGGTTTTCAGGGACTGTCTAAACTCAAGATGATCCGTGATCTGTTTTAATATCTGTGATGTCATAGCTAGCTGGCTATAAGATTTTTTCAAACAGTAAATTAACTTACTATTAACAGCAAAGGTGAGGGAGACAGCCAACCGGGTTGCCCGCAACCCAAACTCGCTTTCTGAGTAAGCACTGTGCTTCTCACACCCACTTGCCTCTATTCTGGCTCACAGTTCTACTCCTTCAACTCTTCCCCCATGCTCCGTCTCCTCATAGAATAACCCACCCCATCTCCACCAGAAAAATGCCCCATACCCCTACTGCCACTCTCTCTCCTTATTCCTTTGTCTGGAACATTGCCACCTGGGAAATGGAGAGGGGACTGCAGGCAGTTCCACTCTTGTTTCCCCAGTGGCCATCTTCTTTTGTGAGCTTTGTTTTTAACTTGTGGAATGGCCACCACATTTCGATTGTGTTGATTTATACAGGGATTTCGCTGAATCCCTTGTACATATTAAATAGGGTACAATAAAGTGAAGAAGTACATTGAAAACATGAATGACTTAATAAGAAGACGAAATATGAATTTTCTTTTAGATTTAATTGAAAAGTTGAGAAAGAGGAAGATGTGATTTCAAGGGGGAGAGAGAATTCCAATGCTTAGAAGCCAATAATTCAAAGGACTGGGAGCAAGATGAGGAGTTTGGGTATAGTGAGCTGGAATTGGATTTGGGAACAAAGAGAATGTGATGGGACATACAAAGAAACCAGGGTGGAGAGGTGGGGGAGCCAGACTGTGTATACATTTAATTACGATACAGAGACAGTGGGAAAGAATTTAATGAGGGGAAGGATATGCACAGGGAGAGAGGCAACAAAGTGTGCAGAGTGGAGTAAGATTAGAGAAGGTATACCAAGTAGAGTGAACCAATAATCAAGAGTAGAAAAATAACCAAGAAGGTTAGTTTAGGGGCATCGAAGGACAAAAAGGGATGGGCTTCCTGAATGTTATAAAGTTGATAGCAACAGGAGCAAGTAGTGTTGGAGATTGGGGTAGCAAAGAAAAGTGAGGAGTCAAAGTAAAAGTCAAATTTGTGAGGTAGCAAGGGGAAGGTTGGGGTACAAATAGAGGGGCAGGTGTGGGAGAAGGAATAATAGAAGCAGGGGAAGAAAATGATTTAATGGGGGTTGAGGTGTAAGAAGTTAGCGTGCATCCAAGGTTGGATTGCAGATAGACAAGATGAAATAGTGGAGTGGAAAGAATCGGAGAAGGAAGAGAAAGAAACATACATGTGTAAGTCATCAGCATAAATGTGAGAAGGGATACCAAATAAAGAGACAACAGAAGATAGAGGAAAGGTGAGGAAAGTAGATGACCAGGAACTGATCCTTTGGGAACACCTTAGAATTGTGGGAAAGTGGAGGAATATTTACCTGCTCAGGAGACAGAAAATGAATGGTCAGCTAGTTTGTGTGATGAATTTCAGGTAACTGAGCAGTTCTGGTTTTGCAGGCTTGGGGGCCGCATCAAACATGACGCAGTGGTTAATGGCTTAGTAGTTCCGGAAGGTACAGATGTAATCTTTCTCATTGCTATGAAGTCGTGCAGGGGGGGGTTTGGCCATTTGCTTGGGTCAGCAATAAAGATGGGGTAAGATGGCACCTGAGGTCATGGTGTCTGGTACTCAATTGTTTCACAGGGTGGAACTAGAGGCCCTACGTGCTGGAGTGGTAGTCATACAAATTAGAATGACTTAAGTGGACACAGGAAAATGGAGCAGATGAGATGGCAATCGGTAGTTCAAAGAGAACCTGCTTGCTCAGCTTTTCCACATATTGCTAAGAAATCTGTATGAACCATGTGCAGTCACACTTAAGGTTAAAAGTCCTTAGGCCAGTTGTTACTAGTAATGAATTATGTTAGTATGGGAAGGTTTTATTTTGTCATTATGTTACAACCTGCCACGGATGAATACCAAGCATGGTTGTGGTAGAAATATAACCTTAAGATGGTAGTAAAGATTGTCGATGACCAATGAGAAGGGAAGAAATGAAGAAGGATGGAACTTCTTTTTATATGTTTTGTCCAATTATGTGTGGGGGGTTGTAATAAAATATCTGGGAGTGTTGTTGCAAAAATGTATAAAATCTATCTACTGATGTGTCTTGTTGAGACTTGGGCTAGTTTTGTTCTGTGGCACCATCTAACTGCTCCCTGGACGATTATACAATAAACATGCTTTACATACAAAACATGCACTCGTTCCTCAGGTGGTGGACCCGCTTTGGGCTGAGTTAGTTAGGGGTCCGTCACCACAAGTTTAATGAGAATGGGGTCTGGTTAGAAGACCACCCTTACAAAGTGGATTACCCACATTATTTATTAATCAATGCAAAATAAAATAGGTTGGGCTTTCTCACCCTTGCCAGATGGTAACCCTTCACAGGTGGATATTGATGTGAGAATAAACATGGTCACGTTAAAGTTCACATTTTTAGAAATAGTGCTATAAACACACCCAGCTAAATATTGTCACAACCAAAGGAATCACACACTGAAGAGAAGCAAGGTCAGAGAGATGGCGCACACAGGTAAAAGCTTTGCCTGACATGCCCTACCATTCCAAGAAGGATTTTATGAGTACACTACCTAAGATCTGCTGCATAATGCAATAAGTGCCTTGACTAAGTTCATTGCATGAGTGCTATGGATTTGGAGACTTCTTGTAAAATGCTTGCACTGCACTATAATGCAGGACACAAATGAAAAAGAAAACATCAATGTGCAACATAGCTTGTTATGAAAAGAGGCTCTTAAAAGCAACATTCCAGAACTTTCACCCCAAACTTAGTATTGTTATAGATATTACAAAAGATCATTCTCTGGAGTCAAAATGTCACCACAATGCACTCTTTCTCCATTACAGATCAGGAAACAGGCACCAAGGCTCCTTTACTGAAAGAGTTCTGAAACCGCTATAGCGCTTACTATTCCCCCCTGCCAAGCATCTGCAATCACAAAGTGCCAGTCTGAGTCCCCTATTAAAAACACTAGCATTTGAAATTGCATTTCTCATCTCTTTCAGCTTTCATAAACACTGACAATCTCACAAGAAACCTATTAAAACAAAATTGGACCTCTCAATCCCTCAGCTCCTGAAATTCGAACGCTGGTATGGGGCAAATATTCACCAAGGAATGTGAACGATTCCTGGGTTTGGCACATTTTGACTGAAAGTGCGTGCCATCTTTTTCCCAAATAGTTCTGCCAATCACGTCTCTTCCTAAGAAGAACTTCCCTTTTCTTTGGTCAAAAAAGGCCAACAAGGACTTTCAGAGGGTAAAGGAAAAGTTTACTATGGCTCCCATCTTGTGTTATCCTTATCCTGGATGCTCCTTGATTTTGGAGACTGATGCTTCGGATCTAGCAGTTGGTGCGGTCCTCAAACAATTGCATATTGATGGGATTGAGCACTCACTGGTGTATTTTTCTAAAACCCTTCTCCTGAGGAAAGGAACTATTATGCAGCATTCTTCCATAGAGAAAAATAATTAAAGGGAACATTGGCCGAAACTACTCCTTTGAAGAAGTGTTCCAAGCCCTATTGATGTGGCACGTTGTTGTACAGCTGGAAGAATAACATGGTTGTCCCAACACTAAGTTCTCTTGTGTTTGGCAATTTTGAATAAGTGTAAAAAAAATAGAGTCAAACAGCAGTAGGCACACCTAGGAGTTCAGACTGGGTACAGACAGTATCCATTATTTTCAGTGGTGCAGAAGAAAGCCATGAATCCTCAGCCTGCCTGCGTGTGTGTGTGTTTTAAGCCTTAGGTACTGTCTCTTTATGTTCTCCATCGGAGAAGGCCCTGTGGTGGGTTTTCTGATGGAGCATAGGGACATCAAACTAGGCTAAGATTCCAGTTTTCTATTTGGAGGGTCCTGCCATTCAGTTTTGATAGGGTGTATTTGATGGTGTAATTTGAAGGCTAAAAGGTGCCTGAACCATCTCTGCTGTGCACGTGGGGCTTCTCAGATACAGATGGCTGGCAAGATGGATCCTACTTTTGTTTTGCCATCTGGTAAATGCTCGCGAGCAGGCAAGGAGGCAGGCATGCGTCACTTCCCCTCCAAGTCAAGCTTGTGAAGGATTTCTGCTCAAGATTCCAGTCCACGTTAGACGGGTCAAGATAAGCAAGCGGTTCTCTAAAGGGTCGGACACAATAATCATATGTAAAGCTAAATAGGCACATGCCAGTGCATGTTTCCTGTTGCCCTTTTCACAGTAACAACTGGATTCTGCCTCCCATCACCACTGTTGCAAATAGTGAAATATTTAGCAATTCCCTGTATTTCTCGGGTATTAGAATGTTAATTCCACTGTGTGTTTTGCTCGTGGGGTAGAAATCAGGCCAGAAAAGTAATGCATAAGGTAGGCACTTGTCAATTCATCCATCCATATTATTTTCGGCAATTTCATCCACCCCTAATACTCTGGCTTTGGCCTGGGGGTCATAGCGAGGTCTAAAAAAAAGGTCAATTTGTTTTTTCTCTGGGAGTCTGCTTTGGCTAGAACATATAGAACATTTAACATATAACCAAATTCGTTGGTTCATCTGTTCAGATGGCGTGACATGCAGTTATCAAAGACGCTTGACAACCACAGACATGCTTTCTCCCTGACTAGATCTTGTCATAAGCTAAATGATCAACTCTCCCACTAAAGTAATATCACAGTTAGACATAACACCCCTCTCGCCTCCTTCATGACTATTCTGAGCCAAACAACACTTCCTCAAACGTTCACTGTGGTTCAGGTGGGGCAGTCACGTGTAAATTGACAATCACCGAGTATTCATTAATTCATGGTTGGAATTTGTTATCAGTAGGTCGAGGTTGAGGCTGAAAAATAAGAATAGTTGGGGGGGTCTCAAAATAAAAATAGGATTTTATTGAAGGCGAGGCAAACAATTGAAATAGAATGCACTTAAAGCAAGAGCAGGAAACTGCGATGGGATAGGTGGGTTATTTTTCAAAATGCATTCACTGGCTGTAACTGAGTGTCAACACACATACCATCTTTTCCCCTCTACTAAGAAGAGAGACATCCCATTGACCACCTTGCATAGCATGCATACATGTGAAATGTGTTGTCAGTGAACACTGGGGAATTGGTTGCAAGGTCATTACATTACCTGTCTGTTTATGAGTGTAGAACACACAAGCCAGCTCCAGGTGACAATGGAGGCGAGGCATTGACAGAAGTCTGAGAGTTCTGGTGAGTCTGGGTAAGCTCAGATGTAATTTGGGAAATCTGGGAGTCCCACAGGAACTCGAGGGTCTGACAAATACCTAATATGAAATTCAGTTTGACTCATGTGTTTGCCCATCACTAATGCAGTGGGAATGCTTGTTGGGACTGTGTAGTCTTGAGGTACTTCCTGTACATGAGGTGGTACTCATGTAGTCTTCGTTCTGTAGAGAATATGTTCCATAATTTAGAGCTAGGACTAGCCAGTCTTGTTCTGCATTTGATCGTTCTCTTGCAATTGGTGATAGAGTCTGCCAGAGTAAGTGGACCTGAGGTTTCTAGAAGGGGTGTAATACTTTGAGATTTTAAACACACATATAGATTCCTTCTCGCAATACGCTTGGAAATGGTCCCATTTTCAGGGTCATAATATATCTCTTCCAAATCCTTAAAAAATAATAAAATCGGCCGATAATGGATTTTTACGAGGGAAATCTTTCCCATGTAGATGCATGAAGCATTCCCATAATTGCACAGGTTTAGGGTGATCTCAATCTGAACATGATTGTAAGCATTGCCTTCCCGACTTTAGGAACTCTCAAGATACAAGCATTCTCTTTCCACTTTTGATTTTCTTAATCATCCGACTTGCTAATTCATTTCAAATATCACCCAATTTATTCTGAAATACATTCAAATGCACTTCGGTATCTATGAGGTTCTGCAGAGATGGTTTGGTATCTGCAATCTTGCTTTCTACAATGGGCAAGCCACATAGACACTTTAAAGGTTCCAGTAGTTAGTTACTGGCTGTAGTTTCTTGTAGCTTGTGAATACTTGGCTGTCTAGTCCAATGGAAAAGGGTGATATTAATGTAAAGAGAGATATTGAGAGAATACGCTTTTGGTGTAGCTGTGAATGATTGCCATCTGGTGAGGGTGATATAACCCATGATGCTTTATTTCTTTTTAAATAACAATAATGTGGACAATCCAACACAGAAAGATTGGTCTGCTATAAAGTCCCATCATTCAAAGGCTCCGTGCCAACCACATAGTGTACACATGTGCCCTGCATCAGTCCCCTGACACCTGCAGCCACTGCTATCCAGTGACAGAGGGCAAGTTCAAATGTCACATGTGCCCTTTTCTGACTGTTTCTGTGACACAGCCACTGCAGACAGAGGCTGCATTTAACATCTGCACCTCTGATCCAACACATAATAATTGTGGCCCTATGTGGTTGCAGGGTAAATTTTAAGTATATGTCATGCCATGTTTTGGTATTGGAACTGATAGTGCACACAATTAATAAAGTCACATCAAATTTGGATCATACAAATGTCAACCATGTGAGCTCAGGGCAGCTATGGAAAGGTGTTTGGGAGTTATGGCTATCCTGCCTTGTTTGTCTCTGCTTCAGCAAGTGTGACAAAAGGCTGGGATGCTGTCTCTTGATTCTCTAGGAGCAATGGGTAACACCTCCTGTAGCTTTTACCTTTTACCAATCGCCAGAAGATTTCCTCAGAACAATAGTTCAACGAGGAACACTCATAACAAAGGCCAACCTCACACCAGGGTGATAAACCCCAAAGGGCCTTTGAAGCTGCAGCCTTGGGAGGGGCAGTGTTAGAGTTGCCAGAGAGGACAGATAAGGGTTTTACAATCTTGCTTTTCTATGGGGCACTCTCTCCTGCCTGACTTGTCCACTTACTGTAGAATATGATACTCTGGGTATGTTGACAGAAAGCAAATATCACATGTCAGAGTGACTGGGATTGGAATCCTTACAGCAAGGTTGATTTTGTCAAATCTCATGTGCCTTTTTTTCTTTATAAAGAAGGGGACTCCAATGCCTTCCTGGATTCATTTTGTACTTGCATCCAGACAAGGCTGGTTTGGGCACCTTCAACACCACCCAGGCTGCTGCAAGGGAACCACCGGAGTCTTCTACATCCAGACAAGAATAATTTGTTGCACCTCTATTAGGAGTGCAGTCCAATCGAGAATCATCCAGCTGTGAGATGAAGATAGAGTGCGACAAAGCATGGACAAGATATTCTCTTAACCGTCCCCAGGGTACATTGGGGGATGACTGCTTTTTGGACCATGGCCTGCTACTGTGCCCACTGCACTGGAACCAGTATCCTCATTGGGGACAAATGAACCCCTGTAGGTGCCAGCCAGCTTCTTGGGATTGGAGTGAAGAGTAGTACTCACCTTGCATTAGAACCCCTGGAGTGGGGCTCACAGGAACATCAGGATAAAGAAGTGACATCTGGCTCACCCTACTGCCTCCAATCATCTCAACGCTGGTTTGGGCACCTTCAACACCACCCAGGCTGCTGCAAGGGAACAACCGGAGACTTTTGTCCCCAGTGTTTGAACAACTTTGCATCTCAGAGTGTGCTCAACAACTACTCTGAAGCTGTGCCTTCTCCGCATCCAGGATCGCAGCATTTCCACCTTGCCACCACAACCTGGTCTGCAGCATTTTCAGGCTCCCACCAAACGCTGATGCAAGACCCCCCATGCTGGGCTGAACCAGCTCAGCCACTCAGAGCTGAAGGCCAGTCTCTGCTTTTCTGTACCCATGGCCATCAAGTCTCCCGGCCTCACCTCGTGCCCCAGCATTTTTGACACACAAGTGGTTTCTACTGCGAAACAGCACCTCTTTTGGGAGCAGGCACCGCTACTCAGACTTGATACCCGCCTGGTCTGAAAAGAGCACACACTGATTTGGTGCCAAGAAGCCAGGTTTAACACTGGCAAACCACACAAGAGCTGAAATAAGGCACTGTTGTGAGGCTCAGACCCTCCTAGTCTACACCTTGAACCATAGTGACCGCTTATCCCCCATTTGCAAATGTTTCCACAAGACATATCTTTTTACCAAGTGACAATATTGAAATCTCTTGCCAATCGCCCAGTACCCAAAGTGCTTTTACATCTATGTTCGGCATTCTTTCTGTTGTTTAAACAAGGTTAGATTTTTGTTAGTATTTTTCTAGATAATAATGTGCATATTGTTTTGTAAATAGATTTGTATAGACCCTTGATTCACCATTCCTTTATTCTGTAGTATGTGTACTAATTCTGCAAAGAAGGGGGAAAGGCCTTTCCAAGGTTCGAGCTAGCCTGCTCTAAATTGTCAGGCTAAGGGGCTGCAGGGAGAGAGACCAATGGTGATCCAGGCCCTTAGGTCCCACTACGAAGACTCACAAATGGGTTTGTGTCTCTATCAACCTGCGCTCACGATCAATATTGAGCAATATTCAGTATGTGAAGATCAATCTCTAAGAGAAAATTGGACAATAAGTTTCCAAAGAAGTAATTTGGACCAAACCTCAGAGAATGTCCACAAGTTATTTGCATGTAATAGTGCAAACAGAAAATTAATCCAAAATCAACCAACCGAGTTTTGACCTCTTGAGGTCAATCTCAGGGCATTAAAGTCTGAAGGGCACAGTTCCCTGTTGGAATAATTGGAACTGAACGGCTTCTGAGAGGTGACGGAGCCAATATTGGAAAGAAATGGGGCATGATTGCCAACCACTACAGCAATGAGTTTCTCAAAGTCGAAAAAGCGAGGGCATAAAGAAACTGGTAGGGCTCCTATAGGGATGGGTGGGTTGGAACCCATAGCCCAGTTGGGCAGCAAACGGCATTCCGCGTGTGTACTAATGCTGTTTGGGTTGCTAATGTCATAAAATTCACACCACGTTTAAGAGTGCAGCCTGCCCTCTACCTAAGTTAAAGTAAAAGGAAAAGGAGCAATAGCTCTTGAATGTGCCTGTTTTACCTTTATTTTTGGGATCATCGTTGGTTAGTACTAATGGCAAACTGAGTAACTGGTATAGCCATTACTCTTCCCTGTACTCCTGCAGAGTAGTAGTCATTTTGTTATAGTGCCCATCATATAAATAGTGCAGTAAAATATGTAGAATCCCCTCTCTCAGATAACCCCTCCATGCGTCTAAATGGCAGGGACCCTACCAATGAACTTTCGTTTCCTCATTGGCATCTCTTATGGGTTGAAAGTCCTCCAAAGTATTTGACGAAGGGAAAAACCTCTGAACATCTCAAGTGTGTTGCAAGGGAACTCAAGGATGGATCCCTTTTCAAGGGTTTAAGCTCTTGTTGCACTTCCTTCGAAGTCCATCGCACTGCACTATTTTGCTGGCCCTGGTGCTCTAACAAAAGGGGAAGCGACAACATTAAAACTGGGGATGGTGACGAAACTCAATTCTCGATGATGCTCGAGGTCACAAGAGTTACAGAGTAGAAGGAAGGAGGCAGCATAGCCCTTTCGGACACTGGGGTCTCCGGGGCGAATGGACTCTTGGAGGCATTACTAAATGATCCTCTCATGCACACAGTTGAATATTTCTCTTTTTGGGGGATAATTGGCCCTCATGTTCCCTCAACAACAAGTGATGGTTTAAAGTATAGGTTGGTGTGTCTACTTCATGCGCGTCAATGGTAGCTTTGATATCTCAGGCAGCCCCACTACTGCGAGGCTATCACCTTCAAGTATGTGCCTCCTTGGGTAGAATAGACTACACCCCCGTCCCTCCATCCACCCCAGGCATAATTCTGTATCAATGATGCAGAGGTGTGACCCTTTTCCGCGTGTGATGTATCTAGTACAATTGTGATACATAACTGTGCAGGAGATGAGATTTACTTTGTGGGGGCATGAATTTTTTCCGACTCTCTGGTTCTTAATCCTCCTCCCTAATTGCACCAGGAACTTCACATAGAAGTGGGGTGTTCTGCTTTGGTCCCCGCACTGTGGAAGTATGCACTCTAAAATATGGACAGAGACTAGCACTGGGCTACGCATCACCTTACCACTGAAATGGCATCTGAAGTTGCTAAAGAGTAGGGTGTTCCTTTATGTGCACTGCACTTGCCCCACATTTGAAATGGTCTCAGTCTTTTCAGGGTGTAAATAGGAGTGCCCCAGAGAGAAGGTACACGAATTTGCAGGAGATCCTGCAATGGATACACTCTACTTTACAAATCGTTAAATAATAGTTCAGGCCATTGGAAGAAATGAGATCAAAGATTTCTACAAATATACCTGTGACCAAATCATTGCTCTGGCCCTGTAGTAAGACAGTGCTGGCAGGCATGAAAGGGTCAGCGCCATGTGGATTTAGGGATATGAGAGAAGTACTTGGGTAATCTCCACCTGCATCTAACAAAGGGAAAACGTGTGTATATGGATGTACGCTATAAATATAATTTAAACAGCATTGGAAGCACAAGAGCTGATAAGTGAGATCTTTTTGGCATATGAATGCTGTACTCACTGCAAAAACAACAGGTAGTACAAAACCAAGTCACCAGAGGATTAAAGGCCCTAACCCATTGTCAGCTATCAAGTACTGTGTTTTTATTTGTGCACAAGCCAGTCTAGGACAAAGCCACAACGTTACCGCCCAGGCAATGAAATTTGTATATCACACAATAAGAATTTCAGGTTGAACAAAGACATGCTGAATCAAAATGAAATCCTCAAGGACAACGTTAGGATGCATCATAGACAGTTATGGCTGGTGCCTTTGCCTGAACCCCAAGACTATGGAACCTCCTCCATATCAGCATCAGACTTGCCCCCACGCTCCTACAATTCAGAAAAGAACTCAAAACTCACGACTTCAAGGTGTCTCTCCTCCTCAACAACTAGGCCATCACGTCACCCTCTGTGCCACCTGACTCGCTAGACGCCATCCGCCCCTCTCCACCCCACCACCCTGTACAGCTGTACCCCTCCTCTGTGTTCCTCTTTATCCTACCCCCCTCTGTATATCTTGTCTGTCATTACCTCTGAAAGTGTTCCGTTATGCATCTGCACTGTTCATTACCTCTGTAAACTGCTCTGTTGCTTATCGAAGCTAGTTCTGCACCCAACAAATACAATAATAAAATAATAATAATAATAATAACAATAACGCATGGCCAAATACTTGTGATCCACCTGTATGCTACCACTGCAGAACAAGTTCAAAACTAACATTGCAGCTTTTCAAAAAGTTTACAAACTACTCTGAGGTTCGTATTACACATCAAGGAAACTGGAGAACAGACCACCCCCTACTGCATGATCCATTCCCTGCAAACCCTGGAGTCATCCTTTACTGCTGTAAATGGAACCCTCAAGGCATTAGGTAATCAAGCCGCTGTGCGCCATTCCCCTGCCTATCCTGTATCCCCTGCCTGTAAGTCACTGTATCCCCACTCACCACCGCCCGCCAAGTGTACCCTTAATTGTCTGGCCTGCAAATTGTGTCCATATGTACCCCAGGTCTGCACCTGCTTGTTGGGTGGTGCTCTGTTGCTGCACAGCTATACTCACAATTACAAAACCCAACACATACATACTCCTGATTTGTATCAAACAAAATGCATTTGGGTGCTTCCAGTTAGTGGTATAATTGCCATTTAAAGATAAATCCGAAAAATTGAATACATTAAAGACTATGTATTATTAATGTCTCTATATCCAAGCAAAATGTAGAGTGCATTGGACCTTTTGTAGGGAAATAACCCATTCTTCAGTTCCCATGTGGCCCTCCTCAGGTAACTATCATGAATTCCATTATCGCCTCCTATCCAGATTATGGAAATAGCGGTTACCTTGAACTCCCTAAACACGACTTCAGAGAGCACATAACTTTACTGCTAGACCAGTAAACGAAAATGGGGGCATTTGACTATTTAAGGACAGCATTATGATCCCTGCACTGGCGGGCGGTAGAGAAGAGGATTCTTTTTCGAAGCATGTGCATTGTTTAAAAATCTCTTCATCATCGCACAACTACTGTCCTAGACTCTAAATGTGTTTTATATAAACCCAACCGTTCCCTTAGATCCGCTATGGACAGGAAATGCGTTATCCTTAAATACCGGAAAGAACAACAGGGGCCCTCAATACAACACTGGCGCTAAACCATGGCGCTATTAGCACCATGGTTGGTGCCGGTGTTGTAACGAGTCTGTCAATGTTCAATGGGGAATTACCGCCCCATTCCAAGGTTGGCGGGGAAGTATTTCCCCATTTCCCCATGGCCCTTCCCCATTCCCATTTTTGCCCCATAGGGCTCAATGGGAATGGGGAAGGCGGCAATTACCGTACCGCAAATTGCGGTACCATAATTGCCTGCGAGGTCCCTTTGCGGGTCCCTACTTTAACGGCTGGTCCAGACCAGCTGTTCAGGTAGGGACCCGCAAAGGGACCTCGTAGTAAGGCGCTGAGTGGTTAACGGCACTTAGCGCCAGGGTCCTAATGACCCCCAGGGTGTCTGTTCCGACCACACGACTGTGGAATTCAATGCCTGTCCAATCCATAACACCACACATCTTCTCTCCTCTGGGACACGCCTTAATACCTTTCACTTTGACTGAGCTCTCAGCACCATCCCGGTGTAATGGAATGTCTTCTGCAAATGAAGTTCTCCTCAATAGCGTCATGACATTGTTGGGTAACTCGCTGCGCTTTATGAAACTGACATGACATAACATAACAACATGGGAGCTGGGAATGAGTAGCCCTAAGTGATGGGGATTTTAATAATACAACTGAAAAGACATTTACATCAATGTGAGAGGTGAGTTGACGGAAGCAAATGAAACACAGGGCTTCCTGCGTCTCAAACTGCCCTGGGTGCTGCACATTAAGAATTTATTGATAAAAGGCACTTCTATGTTACTTTACCCGAGTGGTGCTAAATATGTGAAGGCCAATATTAGATATTGTCAAAGTAAATTCTTCCAGGATGCATAGCGATATAGTTTTAACACATAAGAAAGAAGTTGCATAATACACTTTAGCACCGGGCAGGGGGGAGCCAGCCAATCAGGTGGCTACGAAGGCGGGCTTAAACCGCCGGTATAAGCCCACGTTTCAGGCCACCTGGTGGCGGTCTCCCCCGCCACCATCTTCCTCCCTACCCCGTCCCCTTTTTTAAAATGTTTCCTCTCTACCCCCAAACTTACCTTATTGTGGCTGTGGCGGCACTCACAGCCGCATCCACACCTTCCTCTCAGCTCAGAACCGCCACCATGGAAAGGGAAGAGGGGCTGTGTACGGCGTCCATGTCAGTAAAGGTTTTTCCTTCCTACAATGGGACACCATGGAAAGGGAAGAGGGGCTGTGTACGGCGTCCATGTCAGTAAAGGTTTTTCCTTCCTACAACGGGACACTGCATGCGTCCCTTTGTAGGAAGGAAACACTTTTTCCTAGCCGCTTTGGTAACCCAGGGTGCAAATGGTCTTAACACCGATCCAGCCCACCAGATCGGGTGTTAACGCCACAGAAATGGACAACCTGAGTGTGTACGTTTTCTTGGTGCAGTTTAGAACCATCCGTGCAAAATTATACTGAATTCCAATTTTTCACAAAGCTATTATAGTGGTCAGGGACATGAGGAAAACAAATATGCAAATTGCACATGTAGATTAACCAGAAATAATTTAATGTAAGAACACAGGTAAATATTATGTATAACTGCAGATGAGGTTTCTTAAACATTCCGTTTTTGAGAGAAATTTAGTGCCTTAAGTTTAGTCTTCTTTGTAAACGACAATCGATTGCATTTGCATGCCATTTGGTTAGAAAACGGGGTGTGAGTCAAATCTGAGTGTCGGGCAGGTATTATTTGGAAGCAGCACCGCACAGAGCGTCTGTTTAACGCCCATATTTACACAGGCAAATATTTGCATTCAAAACCTTGCCAGTTGGAAATTCTCTCATGCGGGTTCAGTGAGGGAGATATTAAATCCCCTGGCGCTTACATGCACCTTTACAACAGGTGCATGTTAAATAAACTAGAATAACTTATCTTGAACTTGGAGAAGGTGCTGTATATTAAACTTTAAGAAGCAAATAGTGACCTTAGTACTAGTGGAAAAATAAACGCCACCTGAAATAATGTGAAATGTTGGTAGCCTACGGCTTGAACATGGGGCTGGATTTATGGGTTGTAGTAGCACTTTGGAGGCACCCCGGTGCACTCTAGCTAGTTCAGCCCTTATAAGCCATCATGTATACTGATGCTAATAACATGCAAAAATGCACTTTTCATGGTACTCATGTTTTCTAATATGGCCACACATTTTTCTGCACAAGGGCATACTTTGCGCAAGTGCTAATACCATGTAAAATTGCACTTGAACTGGTGTACAATATCTGTAATCTGGCCGAGATGAGCCTTGAGCAAACATGTCTTTTTTTGTCCAGCAACTAACAGGATAATTCATAGAATTTCGCAGAAAAGTGTCGCAAGCGGCTGGCGCAGAGTGTCCGCGTGCGATTGACTGCGCCAGGCACGTGCGCTAAAACCGATTTCCGCGCACAGCGTATTCATGGATTTTAGGCTCCCAAAACAGCCGTGGCGCAGAGAATCGCAGCGACCCTGCAGCAGCGCCAGTTACGCCCCCAAGAACGCCCTCGCGCAAGGAAAAGCCATCAAAATCGCTAAATCATCGCAAAGGGCTGCGCTAACCCTGGACCAGTTCACCGGGCTGGCAAACAGCAAACGCCAAGCGGGGAACGTGTATTTCAGGGGTGCGCGGGAAGTTCCACACGCGATTGGCCCAGTGCGAGCAAGATATGTGTATTTCAGGGGTGCGCGGGAAGTTCCACACGCGATCGGGCCTGGGGGAGCGGGCTACGTGTATTACAGGGGTTCGCGTGAAGTTTCTCACGCGATCGGGCGTGGGGGAGCGGGCTACGTGTATTTCAGGGGTTCGCGTGAAGTTTCTCACGCGATCGGGCCTGGGGGAGCGGGCTACGTGTATTTCAGGGGTTCGCGTGAAGTTTCTCACGCGATCGGGCCTGGGGGAGCGGGCTACGTGTATTACAGGGGTTCGCGTGAACTTTCTCACGCGATCGGGCCGGGGGAGCGGGCTACGTGTATTACAGGGGTTCGCGTGGAGTCTCTCACGTGATTGGCCCCGTGCAAGCAGGGTACGTGTATTCCAGGGGTGCGCGGGAAGTTCCACACGCGATTGGCCCCGTGCAAGCAGGGTACGTGTATTCCAGGGGTGCGCGGGAAGTTCCACACGCGATTTCAGCAGGGTATGTGTATTCCAGGGGTGCGCGGGAAGTTCCACACGCGATTTCTGCAGGGTATGTGTATTTCAGGGGTTCTGGGGAGTACTACACATGAATTGGCCGTGTGGGTCCTCCCAGGTGTATGCTCCACAACCTCCACGGCCCCTGCAGGCAGCCCACACCACGGGGGACTACCCTGCACCCCTGCTCATGTCCCGCAGGCAGCCCATCCACCATGGGCATGCCCCCCAGCCAACCCACATGTCACCTTGCACTACTGATCAACAATGCATGTCTCCCACCACCCCCCCCCCCAGCAGTGCAGGGGCAGCCTCCACCAGGCCCCCACTCATGTCTCCCACCACCCCCACCCCCCAGCCACCAGGGGCACCCTCCACCAGGCCCCCACTAATGCCTCCCACCACCCCCACCCCCCAGCCACCAGGGGCAGCCTCCACCAGGCCCCCACTCATGTCCCCCTGCACCCCCACCCCCCAGCAGTGCATGGGCACCCTCCACCAGGCCCCCACTCATGTCTCCCACCACCCCCACCCCCCAGCCACCAGGGGCACCCTCCACCAGGCCCCCACTCATGTCTCCCACCACCCCCACCCCCCAGCCACCAGGGGTATCCTCCACCAGGCCCCCAATCATGTCTCCCACCACCCCCACCCCCCAGCATCCAGGGTCACCCTCCACCAGGCCCCCACTCATGTCCCCCTGCACCCCCACCCCCCAGCAGTGCAGGGGCACCCTCCACCAGGCCCCCACTCATGTCTCCCACCACCCCCACCCCCCAGCCACCAGGGGCACCCTCCACCAGGCCCTCACTCATGTCTCCCACCACCCCCACCCCCCAGCCACCAGGGGCAGCCTCCACCAGGCCCCCACCCATGTCCCCCTGCACCCCCACCCCCCAGCAGTGCATGGGCACCCTCCACCAGGCCCCCACTCATGTCTCCCACCACCCCCACCCCCCAGCCACCAGGGGCACCCTCCACCAGGCCCCCACTCATGTCTCCCACCACCCCCACCCCCCAGCCACCAGGGGCATCCTCCACCAGGCCCCCAATCATGTCTCCCACCACCCCACCCCCAAGCAGTGCAGGGGCACCCTCCACCAGGCCCCCAATCATGTCTCCCACCACCCCACCCCCAAGCAGTGCAGGGGCACCCTCCACCAGGCCCCCAATCATGTCTCCCACCACCCCCACCCCCCAGCATCCAGGGTCACCCTCCACCAGGCCCCCACTCATGTCCCCCTGCACCCCCACCCCCCAGCAGTGCAGGGGCACCCTCCACCAGGCCCCCACACATGTCTCCCACCACCCCCACCCCCCAGCATCCAGGGTCACCCTCCACCAGGCCCCCACTCATGTCCCCATGCACCCCCACCCCCCAGCATCCAGGGTCACCCTCCACCAGGCCCCCACTCATGTCCCCATGCACCCCCACCCCCCAGCAGTGCAGGGGCACCCTCCACCAGGCCCCCACTCATGTCTCCCACCACCCCCACCACCCAGCCACCAGGGGCACCCTCCACCAGGCCCCCACTCATGTCTCCCACCACCCCCACCCCCCAGCATCCATGGTCACCCTCCACCAGGCCCCCACTCATGTCCCCCTGCACCCCCACCCCCCAGCAGTGCATGGGCACCCTCCACCAGGCCCCCACTCATGTCTCCCACCACCCCCACCCCCAGCCACCAGGGGCACCCTCCACCAGGCCCCCACTCATGTCCCCCTGCACCCCCACCCCCAGCAGTGCAGGGGCACCCTCCACCAGGCCCCCACACATGTCTCCCACCACCCCACCCCCAAGCAGTGCAGGGGCACCCTCCACCAGGCCCCCAATCATGTCTCCCACCACCCCCACCCCCCAGCATCCAGGGTCACCCTCCACCAGGCCCCCACTCATGTCCCCCTGCACCCCCACCCCCCAGCAGTGCAGGGGCACCCTCCACCAGGCCCCCACTCATGTCTCCCACCACCCCCACCCCCCAGCCACCAGGGGCACCCTCCACCAGGCCCCCACTCATGTCTCCCACCACCCCCACCCCCCAGCATCCAGGGTCACCCTCCACCAGGCCCCCACTCATGTCCCCCTGCACCCCCACCCCCCAGCAGTGCAGGGGCACCCTCCACCAGGCCCCCACTCATGTCTCCCACCACCCCCCCCAGCCACCAGGGGCACCCTCCACCAGGCCCCCACTCATGTCTCCCACCACCCCCACCCCCCAGCCACCAGGGGCACCCTCCACCAGGCCCCCACTCATGTCTCCCATCACCCCCACACCCCAGCAGTGCAGGGTCACCCTCCACCAGGCCCCCACTCATGTCTCCCACCACCCCCACCCCCCAGCCACCAGGGTCACCCTCCACCAGGCCCCCACTCATGTCTCCCACCACCCCCACCCCCCAGCCACCAGGGTCACCCTCCACCAGGCCCCCACTCATGTCTCCCACCACCCCCACCCCCCAGCCACCAGGGTCACCCTCCACCAGGCCCCCACTCATGTCTCCCACCACCCCCACCCCCCAGCCACCAGGGGCACCCTCCACCAGGCCCCCACTCATGTCTCCCACCACCCCCACCCCCCAGCCACCAGGGGCATCCTCCACCAGGCCCCCAATCATGTCTCCCACCACCCCCACCCCCCAGCATCCAGGGTCACCCTCCACCAGGCCCCCACTCATGTCCCCCTGCACCCCCACCCCCCAGCAGTGCAGGGGCACCCTCCACCAGGCCCCCACTCATGTCTCCCACCACCCCCACCCCCCAGCCACCAGGGGCATCCTCCACCAGGCCCCCAATCATGTCTCCCACCCCCCCCCACCGCCCTGCCACCATGGGCAGCCCCCACCAGGTCCTCACAATCCCCAATCATGTGCGTAATGGTCAGCCTCCACAGCCAAAAAGCCCTACCAAGTAACCCATTCACCCACATGGAAATGGAAATCACATGTTACACCCCCAATGTTCATGAAGCTAATGAAGCCATGTCCGTCACACACAATGGTTGCAATTGAATGGGAAAACACACAACATGACATGCATGAAACCAATGAGATGATACCACACAGTGAAGTATGCAAACAAAATTGTATTGAAAAAAAATAAGAATGCTAAAGAAAGAAAACTAACTACAATGTGAATGAGAAAAAAGTAAGCTGCATGTCCGTATGAAAAAATGAAACTTGAAATCCAAATAGAAAAAAATTTTGTCCAAAGTCAAATGTAAAAAAATCTCCATGCAATAAAGAACTATGTACAAAAATAACAAGGGTCCATGAGCCCAACTGAACAAAGGAAACCTACTAAAAAATCTACCTAAAAATCAACTATATACAAAAAGTGGAGCAGTGTCCGTCGACTCCAAATCATAATACGAAAGAAAGGAAACCTAAAACTAAAGAACTATATACAAAGGCGGCGGGCAAGTCCAGCGGCTCACTCTGTGGTGTCCCGGGCCAGGGCATCATCGAACTCCTGTTCGATGTCCCGGAGGCGGTCCAGTTCCATGGCCCAGAGGGTCCGCAGGGACGACGCTGTGTCCTCCTCCAACCCCCTGCGGATTGCCTCGAGGCACTCGGCCCGCCTCAGGGCCCTCCGCATGGAGTTCTCCGCCGTGACCATTGTGAGCCGCGCCTCTTCCGCCCGCCGCCGCTCCGCACCTATGGCGTGGCCCAACCGCTGCCACACGGAAGACACTCTCTGTCCTGGGTCCCCCTGCCCTCCGGCCGATGCCTGCCCCTCCGATGTCGAAAGCCCCGAGCCTTCATGGCTCCCACCATGTTGCTGCTGCTGCTGCTCTGCCTCTGCCCGTGCACTGCCTCCTGCTGCCTGCACATCCTCCGCCGGCTGGGGTGCACTTGTTGATGTGGCCACCCCTGCTGGACCACCGACACCCGACTGTGGCAGGGATGCCTCCTCCACCAGCCTGGCCGCACCATCAGAGGCAGCTCCACAGGGCACCCAGGTGACTGATGGGTGGGAAGATGGCACAGAGGACGACTGGCGCGTAGGGGGTCCAGTTGAGGAGGGGGTCGGAGCAAGCCCCATCAGACGGAGGAATCCGGCCTGGGTGACCTGTCCCAGCAGGCTGACATGGTCAACGAGCCATTCGAGATGACGTGCAGTCTCTCCATGAAAAGACTGCAGGTCACCTCGCATGGCCCGTTGACGCAACGCCACACCAGCCAGGACAGGCTCAACCCGGACCTGGATAGCCACGTCCGCAGGCAGAGGAAGGCCAGTTGACGTCAGCTCATCCCCTGCCTGGAAACGGGTCTGGACGTAGGCATCCCTGCTGGTGCAAGATGATGCAGGGACAGGATCGGGGACAGGATTGCACACAGGCACCTCCGCGGCGGCCTGTGCTGCCTCCTGTCCCTGGTCCTGGACTGCACCACTAGCACCAGTGGGATCCCCACCTCCAGACCCCGTCTCTGGTGCTTGCACGGCCTCCTCCTCCACCAGACCCCCCACCAACCTGGATGACTCCGTGCCATCTTCCCCTGTTGGGCCCTGTGGGGTCCCAGCTGCCCCTTCTGCTGCCGAGGAGTCCAACTCCAACCTCCGCCTCTTGGACCTCCCCCCGGCAGCTGCGGCCTGGGATGCGGCACCGGACTCCTCACTCCCCGACGAGATGACAACACGGGAGGGGAGCCGGGCCTTGCGTCTCCGGCTGGCGGTCGGATCCCCGCCGCTGTGCTCCACAGCACCTTCTCCGCCCTCTTCATCAGTTGACGCTGCACACAGGGAGAAACAAAACACAGGCATCAGGGCACTGTACAATGGACACATACACACATGACAGTTGCACATGAGTGGCATTGGCAAACCTCAGACATGTCATCACAATCCCCAACACACATGTCATTGCAACTCGCACACATGAGCCATACCACAGCCATATCGCAACTGCCACCACCATCCATACACATACAACAGCATGAGCAGCCAAAGGTGACCCAGACATCACATGCAACACAGGAAGTGCCCCACACATATACACACACCACCACACTTGCATGCATGTGTACACCTCGGCCAAGTGTCGCACTGTTCAGACGGGCATCCATGTCACATCTGCCAATCAGGCTTACACATACCGCAGTCACATGCATCCATGTTGCATCACTGTTGCACCCTTGTCAAGTACACACACATGCACATGTACACAGTGCTCATACATGCAGCCCAATACAACATACATGTGTGACATCACGGACATGTCTACTTACATACACATACATACAAACATGTGTGCACGCACAACTGCATTTGCCATGCAAGCCTACACACACAAGCACCATCCATGTCTCACACATTACAGCCCTCGCATGTGTCAGCCCCACGGCCATGTACACCCCCACCCATACTCGACCCCATACAAACAGATGTGCAACCTGCACAGTACCGAATAATCACCACACGCACTGCTCACAATCAGGATGCATGTACACTCACCGCTCGACTCCAGACGGGTCTGCTTCTCCAGGACCTGGACGTGGAGCGCTGGGGATATGCGTTCCAGGACCCCCATCTGTTCTTCCGACAAGTGGCCCCGGCGCCCCTTGGCATCCGCTGCCTTCAAGAGGCGCCGGGCCTTGTTCAGGGTCCTGGACCTGAAGTCCTCCCAGCGCTTCCTGACATGTTGTAAGTCCCGGACTGCCACCCCCTCCGCGTTGATGGCAGTCACGATGTCAGTCCAGATCCGAGTCCGTCCTTCCTTGTCGGCGCGGGAACTTCCGAAGAGGGCATCATACTGCCCCAGGACTTGCTCCACCAGGACACCAACTTCGGTGGCACTGAAGCTGGTGCCCCTCTGCCTCTCTGGCCGGGGGTTGTCAGTGGTCCCAGATGGTGTTTGCCCCGACATGACAACCCCAGAGGCAGGAGTGGGTGGGCAACTGGGTCCTGGGGCTGGGCTGTGGAGCGATGGAATTCCAGTCGGGAGTCTTCGGTTCCAGCAGGGGTGGTCACAGCAACAGCACCCCTGGCTGATGTGCAGGCAGCAAATGGCAGTGCACGTGGGCAGCAGGCAGTCAGGCAGCAGCAGATGGTAGGTGGGAGCGTGCTCGGGGCTCTGGGGGGCAGTAGTTCGGCCTTCTGGGCAGGAGCGTGGTCTTCCGTGTGCTTACGCGTGGCCAGCTTGGTACGGAGTGATTTGGCACGTGAAAATCCTGCACGTCAGCGTGAAAATCGAGGAAAGGCCCTTAGCGCGTAAGTGCGTCAGCACGCATACGCGATTCTATTGGACCAAAGGCCCTCAGCGCGTAAGCGCGTCTGTGACGTGACCCGCACGGGTGTTTCCCACACAGCACGTGATGACAGAGCACACGTGGAAAGACTGCACGTCAGAGTCTCATCGCGTGTGATTGGTGGAAATGGCCCTACGCGCAGAAGTGACAAAGCGTGTAATAGGAGGAAATGTCCCTACACGCAGAAGTGACAAAGCGTGTAATTGGAGGAAATGTCCCTACACGCAGAAGTGACAAAGCGTGTAATTGGTGGAAATGGCCCTAGCGCGTACACGCCGTGTAAGTGACGCTGGACGTGTGGGCCTGTATAAAAGGTACGCGTAGAACACCACTTCCTTGTACGTGCTTTTTGTGGAGAGCGAGTGGGTGAATTCTGTACTTCTTGTCGTTTCACACGCGATTTACTTCACGGCGTTTCAAGTTCGTATTCCCTGTTACCTCTGACAGATTTTTCTCTTCTTTCGCTTTTACTGGTTTACCTGGGCCTGTTCCCTCAAACAGTGTTCCCTTCTACTGTTGTCCTGTCTCCTCAGACAGCGTACAAATCTTCTTTTGGCGGGGGTGTTGCCAACCAAACGTGCTCCTTTTACACGCTCGTTTACCAGGCAGACGGTGAGTCACGCACGTATCTAACATCTGTGCTTGCCCCGTGTGTAGCCTAGCCCTTCAGAGGTCATTCTAGGCTGCGTGTGACACGCATACGTTCATTCTTGTGTTTCTGGGTGCCACAGCGTAGTGCAGGTTTTTCTTTCTGCACACGTGGTCTAGGAGGGGTTGCGTGCACGTCATCTCCCTTTTTTGGGCCTCCTGTGCGTTGCGTGACCCGTCATCTTTCCCCAGGGGTTACATTCAGCCTTGCTAGAGCACTAGGGTACAATTACCATCTGGTACCCAACCCCTTTGACCCCCAATTGCCCAGGACAATAGTCTACATCCACTCCCATACGCACATTAACATCAGTGCCATGGCTGGGAGGCGAGGATTCCATAAGGGTGGCAAAGGTGGAAGAGTCACAAGTGGTGGCCGTGGTGGATCCGGTAGGGGACGTGGTCGTAACTTGCAGAGTGAGCCTGTCCCCCCATGTGTGGAGGACCAGTCATGGGCACCCATAACCCCCCCTCCTTCCCCCCCTCCCATTGAGGCTGATGTGGCTGACACCATCCATGCTCAGCCCTTGTTGGACCAGCCCATTGTGGCACCAGACCTGGCTGACTCCATGGCTGACTTCCAGGTCAGCAGGGCTACGACACGTGCGCTGGTGCACGTTGAAGCCATCATGCCACGTGGATCTGGGGCAGCAAGGTCATCTGCTGCACCAAGGAGGCAGGGCGGAGAGGCTGCAGGGGCAGCTGCGGCTCCATCCACCCCAGCCCTCACACACCCAGCCAGGACAGTGTCGGTCCTAGTCCATGCTGCTCACATTCCCCCTGACACCATCACACTAGAGCCAATGCCTGCACCAACTCCCATGCTGAGTGTGCAATCCCACACTCCTGATACAGAGTACACCAGGGCTCCTGCCCCTAGTGTCCAGAGCGGCGCAGGACACTCAGGATCACCACCACCTTCCAAGCGGAAGAGGAAGAGTGCTCGTCCGGCACAGGCTGATGCCCCAGACACGGCTACACAGTCTGGCCCGTCCAGGAAGCCCAGCTTCACGGATGACGAACTGAATGCACTTGTCGAGTATGTGTCCGGACATGACAACGAGATGGTCATTGTTGCAGGATCCAAGACCACACCTGCACAACGCCAGGCACACTGGCAGACCGTTGCGGACATCGTAAGTGCCCTTGGAATTGTGAGGCGCACAGCCAATGATTGCTATAAGCGCTGGAATGACCTAAAGCGCAGGGCAAAGAGTAAGCTGGCCTCAAGTCATGCCGCAACTCTAGTGACTGGAGGTGGGTCTCCAGTAGTAGACATGGAACTCACTCCACATGAGTCAGTCGCTGGGACCTACGTCACGGAGGAACAGATCCAAGGCGTGGGAGATCTGGCTGATTACGAGGCATTGTCCGGTGAGTGCACATGCATGTGTGTGTCATCCATGTGCATGGTGTGTGTGTGAGGGCTTCTGTTTGTGTGCCAGGTGAGAGTGTGTGCGCCTGAGTCATATGGGTCAGCCATGTGCTTCATGCAATCCTTCCTGCGCAGCTGCATTTGGCCATAGCAGTATCCCTTCTGCCAACAGTAGACATCTAGCCCAACTGCACGCCAGTTGCCCTTGAAGTGTCACCTTGCCACAACATATTTGCTTATTTTTCACTGTTCATTCAGTCAGTTTGTTTGCATTCCACCACTTTCACTAGGCATGTCGCTGTCCACTAGTCACATGTCTGACATGGGTATGGTAAAGTGGAGTGACTTTGTTACCTGGATATCATTTGTACACACATGTCCCTGTGCAATTGGACCATTTCAGACTGGCAGCTCCAGGTGAAAAATCTGACCTGCTAGAATTAGAAAAGCAATTACATGCGGGAACTGGACTGAATGAATAGGTGCTGCCCTCCTCTCCATCTTCACTCAATTGCAATGGTACATGCCATCTGTGTGATGGCATGTGTGTTTCACCTGGCAATCACAGGCCAATGTGTGATGCCACTGCCAGGCAGCATGCAGAAAATGTGTTCATCTTCCATCTTGGTGTCATCAGTGTGTGCCTTTTGCCTGCACTTCAAACGCAGTGAGGGTGCATGCATGGGAGGGTTTTAGTCATGTGGGACATGTGTCAATCAAGTACTGGTTCTCTTGCTTCTCAGCCCTCATTGTGTGCCATGGTGCTAATGCCTGTTTCCATTTCTTTGTTTTCATGTCTTTGCAGGGGAAGATGCACCTGATACTGCTGGGGTTGTGGAGATGGTGCAGACCCAGGAGGGGTCCGAGGGCCGACCAACCAGCAGTGAGGGACGTGGTGTGGTGGTGGGGGAGAACCCACAAGTGCTGCAGGTCGTGCTCTCAAGGGGTGTCTCTGGCTGCACCTCCCCCGAGCTGTACTCAGGTGTTGATTCGGATGAGACCTACGTGCCGTCGCAGGTGAGTGTTCCAGGGAGGGATTCTGTTCTGTCTCACCCACCTGCACCAGGGTCAGGACCCTCCATGGGGATGTCAGTGTTGGCAGCTACGCCTTCGGTGGTTACGGATGCAGGGTCACACTCCGCGACATCTGATCCTGTTCCTGGGCCAGCAGATCAGAGGGGGAATGCAGTCCTGCAGCCTCAGGCAGTGCCGGCACAGCAAGGCGCAGTTCGCCTTGCCCCAGACAGGTGTGGTGCCCGCCGACGTGGTGGCCGTACGCCACCCGGCAATACCGCATGGGAGCAATCCATTTACGGTATGGCAACCCAACAGGCTGCATCATCCGAGATGATGGCTCAGGCCATGGATAGGGTGGCCACTTCCATTGTCCCCCCAGAAAGGCTGATGGAGCGACTAGAGCAGGCAACCGACTCCATCTGCCAGTCACACAGGGAGGACATGTTGGGGTCCAACAGGGACAGGCGGGCGGCACTGGCGACTCTGCAGGAGACCATCTCCATTGAGTCCCAGGGCCACAGGGAAGCCCTGAGGCAGGAGCTCCTTCACCTCAGGACGACTCTTGTTGAGCTTGAGGCTTCAACACACCAAAGGACAGAACAGCAGCTGGAGCGTCTCATCCGTACGCTCTCAGCTGAGATGCAGGCAACGAGGGCGGAGGTCCGGGCATCCCGTGAGTTGTTGCATGGGGACCTCCGCACACTCATCCTCCAGAACCAGACCTACCACACCCGCATGCTTGCAGCCATGGAGGAGCAGACTAGGGCCTTGCGTGGGCTGCCTCCCATAGTGCAACCACCTCCGGATGCAGCTGCACAGGGTGATAATAGCGACAGCAGTGATACTCCCACAATAGGGTAGCCGTGTGGGCCATGAGCCCATGGAGGTGTTTTATCTTCCCAGGATCCACGCAGGTGGGTTCTGGTGTGCATCCTGTCCTCGGACCTCCTGGGTGGCCTCCCCAACCCCCCCGGGCCCATCAATGGCCATTTTTGATTGTTTCTTATTTTTATTTTTATTTTGATTTCTTTTATTCCCAATTTTTTTGGGACGATCTGTTGGCTTCCGTGGTTCCTGTGGGCATACGCTGCATTGTGGCTGGGCACATGCAGGCTTGTAATGTATTTGGTTCAGATGCTTGGGTTTGAGTCACACACACACCCCTCCTGCTTCCCGTTTCCATGGGCTTGCAAAGGGTGTGCCCAAGTGACAGTGAATTACACAGTGACGTTGGACTCCCATGAGCTGTGTGGCCAGTCTGTAGTCAATACTGTGTATACATTCATAGTGCATATTGCTGTTGTGTTGTACACTGCATGTTGCATTGATGTGTAACTCTTCTTCTGTGTCTACCTCCCAATTTGCAAGTCCCTTCCTCATGTCCACACAAGGACCTCTAGTCTGGAGATGGGGGACCATGTTGGCAGCAGTGCACCTACAACTCTACATGGCGACAACACTGCACAGTTGGTAGTGGTGGGAGTGCAGGCATTTCCAGGTGGTGAGACTACTAATATGTAACATTTGTGATGTCATGTTAATGGTACTACGTGCTCAAGTATGTTGTTGGTCCGGCATTGCTGTGAGCATTTCAGGTGTTGCAGGTTTCTAATAGTGCCACGGTACATAGTGAGACTGATGTCATGTTGTGGGGATTACTTTGTTTACCTGCAATTAGCATGACATGGCACGGTGTGTCGTGTGGCGGTGCTGGGGTTGGGTTGGCTGACATGGCACTGTCCTCTTGTTGCATTTTGCAAGTGGGTATTCATTTTAGCTGCTTCAATGTGTAACTTCACAAAACTGCATTGGTGGTGTCTGTGTGGGTAGGGATGCACACATTGTGACACTTCCAGGTGAACAATCTCAGGCTGACATGGTATTCCCGGTTCATTCTCCAGACATTCAGGATCAGTGTCAGGTTGAGTCATCATTGATTGTCAGATGGAATGTGCCAGGGCAGTGTGCACTCCACAGGGGTGTGATTTCTATGTGAAGTAATTAGCCACTAGCTGTGTACGGGCTGCCTCCCCCCGTGCCCTTTCCCCTCCCATGCGCAGCGGCTGTGCATGTGGTTGGGGATGTGGGGCCACCACCATGTCCACGGCCAGGCCCCGGCGTGTTGCAATGTTGTGCAGGACACATGCTGCCACCATGATCCTGCACACTACTGGGGGAGCGTATAACAGCTGCCCGCCAGAAAGGTCAAGGGAGCGAAAGCGTGACTTTAGCACTCCGAATGTGCGCTCCACTATGCCCCTGGTTGTAATGTGGGCTGTGTTATATCTTACCTGGGGTGGGGTGGTGGGGTTCCGAATTGGCGTTATCATGTGGGGGCTGAGAGGGTAGGCACTGTCCCCTGTGGAGGTGGTGATTGGTATCATTGGTGGGGTTGTGACCTTGCTCAGTATCCAACATGCATGCATGTGCAGTGGCATACATACTCACCAAGCAGCCATGTATCGCCATGCCGCCCAGCTTCTAGGTCCCGGCTTAGGGTGGACATTCGGTAAATGAAGCTGTCGTGGGTGGAGCCGGGATAGTTGGCATATACTGAGGTGATGATTCCCTTGGCATTACATGCTATCTGCACGTTGATGGAATGCCAGTGCTTGCGGTTCCTATAGATGTGCTCAGATGCCCTGGGGGGACGTAGAGCCACATGGGTGCAGTCGATGGCACCTAGCACTTTGGGGAATCGTGCCACAGCGTAAAAATCCAGGGCGGCAGCATGCCTTTCTGCAGGTGTTCTGGGCAGGTATATGTGCCTGCGGACTGATGGGCGTGCAGTGATGATGTTCAAGACCTGGTGTAGGCAGCGTGACTGGGTGGCCTGTGACACCCCACCCACTATGGCACTTGTCCGCTGAAATGATCCAGTGGCTAAGAAGTGCAGTACATTGAGGACCTTCTCCAGGGGGCTGAGTGCTTGGGAGCACAGGGTGGGTGATGTGAGGTCATCCTCCCACTCACTCACCAGGTCCAGTATGATGTGTGGTGGAAACCTGTACCTCCCATACACCTGGTCATCAGGCATCCCGAAAAGGCTGGTTCTGGGTGTGAATATTCTGGCCCTGACTATCCTCCTCCTCCTCCTTTGGTAGCCCACTGCCACTGCTGCTAGGAACGGTATGTTCATCCTGCCGTCTGAGCTTGTTATTGTTAAAGTCCGCAAATTTATGCTTTGCGCGTGTTCTAGGCGAGCGTGTGACCCGCGCACCCCTGGAATCCAGTTCCCAGTCCAATAGCGTGTGGAAATTCACACGCACCACGGGATACAGCGTGTGACCCGCGCACCCCTGGAATCCAGTTCCCAGTCCAATAGCGTGTGGAAATTCACACGCACCACGGGATACAGGTTCGCTGACGTACTTGCGTGTGTAAGTGCCCGCGCACCCATTAAATACACGTACATAGGCCAATCGCGTGTACGCGCACTTTTGTCCAATTACACGCGATGACACTCTGACGTGCAGTATCTCCACGTGTGCCCCGTCATCACGTGCTGAGTGGGGAACACCCGTGCGGGTCACGTCACAGACGCGCTTACGCGCTGAGGGACTCTGGTCCAATAGAATCGCGTATGCGTGCTGACGCGCTTACGCGCTAAGGGCCTTTCCTCGGATTTCACGCTGACGTGCAGGATTTTCACGTACCAAATCACTCCGTATCAAGCTGGCCACGCTAAAACACACGGAAGCCCACGCTCCTGCCCAGAAGGCCGAGTTACTGCCCCCCAGTGCCCCGAGCAGCCTCCCACGTGCCATCTGCTGCTGCCTGCCTGCCTGCCTGCCTGCCTGCTGCCACCGTGCCCTGCCATTTGGTGCCTGCACATCAGCCATCTGCAGGGGTCCAGTTGCTGTGTCCACCCCTGCTGGAACTGAAGACTCCCGACTGGGATTACATCGCTCCACAGCCCAGCCCCAGGACCCAGTTGCCCACCCACACCTGCCTCTGGGGTTGCCATGTCGGGCACTTCCACATCTGGCACCAGTGGCAACCCCAGGCCAGAGGGGCAGAGGGGCACCAGCTTCACTGTCACCGAAGTTGGTGTCCTGGTGGAGCATGTCCTGGGGCAGTATGATGCCCTCTTTGGATCGTCCCGCGCCAGCAAGGAAGGACGGCAGAGGATCTGGGCCGACTGTGTGGTTGCCATCAACGCGGAGGGAGTGGCAACCCGCGACGTCCTGAAGATCAAGAAGCGCTGGGAGGACTTGAGGTCCAGGACCCTTGTGAAGGCCCGGCGCCTGGTGGAGGGGGGCCGGGGCCGCATGAGTTCCATCCAGATGAGGGTCCTGGAGCACGTACGCCCAGCGCTCCACGCCCAGATCCTTGAGAGGGAGGCCCGTCTGGAGTTGAGCGGTAAGTGTCCATGCATTACTGTGTGAGACAGGGCATGTTGCGGTGTGCTGGTTCTATGATACTTGCCTGTATGTGTGCCATAGGCCATGTATTCATGTATGTGTGCAGGGACATCATGGTAATGCATGTGCGACCAGTGATGTGTGATGCACATGGTTGTTGCATGTGTTGAAATGCCGCATGGTGAGCCCTATGCAGATTTTGAACATGAGAGCATGTCAGTCTCTGTACCTGGACATGGGTGGGGGTGAGGGATGGGTGCTGATGCCAGGTACATATATGGTAGCCATGTCTGTGTGCCTGACCTGCGTGTCTGTGACTTGTGCATGCCATGGATGCATGACACATGTGTGTGACAATGCACAGATTCAGTAAAGCAGCCAAATTACCCTTGTATCTGCTGTGTTTGGTGTGTTTGGGGCCAGATGGATGTGACTGAGGTGAAGTGTGTGCATGTGATGGGCATGAGCCATGATGCATGTGAGTTACATATCATTGAATGTTTCAAGAGTCCATTGGACATGCATGGAAATGTCCATGGCATGCACCATGCCTGTTACTGTGTGTGTTTTGCCTGGACTGACCCATGTGTTGTGGAGGGACATGATGGAAGTGTACTTTGACAGTGGTGCTCATCTGCTATTGCTTCCTGTCTAGGGGACCATTGTACAGTGCCCTGATGCTTGTGTTCTTTGTCTCCCTCTACGCAGCGGCTAGTGAAGAAGAGGGCGGAGACGGCGCTGTGGAGCAAGGCGGCGGGGATGCCCCCACGGCTGCAGCGGAAGGGGTGGGTGAGCCCCCACAGGGGCCTGCTACGGTGGGAGACGGTGAGGAGCCATCCAGGTTGGAGGAGGAGGAGGAGGCCGCCACTGGGGCACACATGGGGCCTGGTGGGGGCATCCCTGCTGGTGCAAGTGGTGCAGTCCAGGGCCAGGGGCAGGAGGCAGCACAGGTCACCGTGGAGGGGCCTGTGCATGTCGCTGTCCCTGACCCTGTGAGTGCACCACCATGCACCAGCAGGGATGCCCCGTCCCAGGCCTGTCTGCAGGTAGAGGGGATGTCCATGTCACCCGACTCCCCTCCACCTGCGGACGTGGGAACCCCTGGCCGTGCTGAGAAGGTCCTGATTGGGGTCGCGATGCGCACGGCTGTGATTCGTGATGCCGTGCGTGCTTCCCGGGAGGAGCATGCACGTCATCACGAAGTGCACCGTGCCGACGTGGCCCAATTGGGATCGGCCATGTTCGGGGGTTTCCTGCATGTGTTGGCCAATGTGGCGGCCCTCTCCTCCTCTGTGCAGGCTATCCACCAGTCGTTCTCCTTGCCGTCTTCCAGCCCAGATGCCACCAGGGCCCCCTGTGGACCTGCCCCGACCAATGCAGCCAGCTCGGTGGGGATCCCATCCCTGCCACAGTCGGGAATCAGAGATCCAGCAGGGGTGGACACCAGAGCAACTGGACCCCAGCAGATGGAGGATGTGACAGCATCATCGGGCAGGGCACGTGCACGACGGCGTCGGTGGTTTCCATCAGCCTGGATGCCGTCGTGCTGGCACAGGCAGTTGCGTCGGAGGCAGCAGCAGGCTCAACGTGGGAGGCATCATGGCTCGGGGCCATCAACATCAGGGGTGCAGGCATCGGCCGGAGGGCAGGAGAACCCTGGAATGGGAGTGGCTTCCGTGTGGGAGCGGTTGTGCCAGCGGATAGGTGCGGAGCGGCAGCGGGCAGAGGAGGAACGGCTCACGATGATCAGGGCGGAGGACTCCATGCGGAGGGCGCTGAGGCGGGCTGAGTGCCTCGAGGGTCTTCGCAGGGAGTTTGAGCTTGACACTGCGTTATCCCTGCGGGACCTCGGGGCCAGGGAACATGCCCGCCTCCAAGCCATTGACCAGGAGTTCGATGATGCCCTGGCCCATGACAACAACCAGTGAGCCGTCCGAACAGCCCGCTGCCTTTGTATATAGTTGTATAGTTAGGGTTAGGTTTCCTTTGTTTTTTTGATTTTTCTTTTGGTTGCGATTGGACAATGCACCACTTTTTTGTATATAGTTCAGTTTTTAGTTAGTAGTCATAGTTAGGTTTAATTTGGTTGGGCTCATGGACCCAGGATGATCTTCTTCATGGTTCTTCATTGGCTTATTTTAATTTTTCAGATTATTTTCTTGGACATTCATCTTGTTTTGTTTGATTTGCTTTGTGTTTTTTCTTATTTCATTTCCATTCTACTTGCTGTTCAATACATATTATTTTTTTAATCTTCAATGTGTCGTATCATCTCATTGCTTTCAGTCATGTCATGTTGGGTGTTTTGTCATTCACTTGCAGCCATTGTGTGTGACAGACATGTGTTCAATTGCATTATTTAAATTGGGGTTGTAACATGTAATTGCCTTTGATATGTGGGTGGGTGTGATAGTTGGTTGGGCCTTTTGGCAGGGGAGGATGGGCATTACGGACATGATTGGGGAATGTTGGGACCCAGGTGCAGGGGGGCATGGATTGGACATGGGTGGGGGCCTGCTGGCAGGTGCCCCACAGTGCTGGGGGGGTGGGGGTGGTGGGAGACATGAGTGGGGGCCTGGTGGAGGGTGACCCTGGTGGCTGGGGTGAGGGGGTGGTGGGAGACATGAGTGGGGGCCTGGTGGAGGGTGCCCCTGCACTGCTGGGGTGTGGGGGTGGTGGGTGACATGAGTGGGGGCCTGGTGGAGGCTGCCCCTGCACTGCTGGGGTGTGGGGGTGGTGGGAGACATGAGTGGGGGCCTGGTGGAGGGTGACCCTGCACTGCTGGGGTGTGGGGGTGGTGGGAGACATGAGTGGGGGCCTGGTGGAGGGTGACCCTGCACTGCTGGGGTGTGGGGGTGGTGGGAGACATGAGTGGGGGCCTGGTGGAGGGTGCCCCTGCACTGCTGGGGTGTGGGGGTGGTGGGTGACATGAGTGGGGGCCTGGTGGAGGGTGCCCCTGGTGGCTGGGGGGTGGGGGTGGTGGGAGACATGAGTGGGGGCCTGGTGGAGGGTGACCCTGCACTGCTGGGGTGTGGGGGTGATGGGAGACATGAGTGGGGGCCTGGTGGAGGGTGCCCCTGCACTGCTGGGGTGTGGGGGTGGTGGGTGACATGAGTGGGGGCCTGGTGGAGGGTGCCCCTGCACTGCTGGGGTGTGGGGGTGGTGGGTGACATGAGTGGGGGCCTGGTGGAGGGTGCCCCTGGTGGCTGGGGGGTGGGGGTGGTGGGAGACATGAGTGGGGGCCTGGTGGAGGGTGACCCTGGTGGCTGGGGGGTGGGGGTGATGGGAGACATGAGAGAGGGCCTGGTGGAGGGTGCCCCTGGTGGCTGGGGGAGGTGGGAGACATGAGTGGGGGCCTGGTGGAGGGTGACCCTGGTGGCTGGGGGGTGGGGGTGGTGGGAGACATGAGTGGGGGCGTGGTGGAGGGTGACCCTGCACTGCTGGGGTGTGGGGTGATGGGAGACATGAGTGGGGGCCTGGTGGAGGGTGCCCCTGGTGGCTGGGGGGTGGGGGTGGTGGGAGACATGAGTGGGGGCCTGGTGGAGGGTGTCCCTGCACTGCTGGGGTGTGGGGGTGATGGGAGACATGAGTGGGGGCCTGGTGGAGGGTGCCCCTGGTGGCTGGGGGGTGGGGGTGGTGGGAGACATGAGTGGGGGCCTGGTGGAGGGTGACCCTGGTGGCTGGGGGGTGGGGGTGGTGGGGGATATGAGTTGGACATGGGTGGGGGCCTGCTGGCAGGTGCCCCACAGTGCTGGGGGGTGGGGGTGGTGGGGGACATGAGTTGGACATGGGTGGGGGCCTGCTGGCAGGTGCCCCACAGTGCTGGGGGGTGGGGGTGCAAGGGGACATGAGTTGGTGGTCATTAGTTCAAGGAGACATGTGCCTTTGCTGGGGGGCATGCCCATGGTGGGTGGGCTGCCTGCGGGACATGACCAGGGATGCAGGGTAGTCCCCTGTGGTGTGGGCTGCCTGCAGGGGCCGTGGAGGGTGTACAGGGTACACCTGGGAGGACCCACACTGTCAAATCACATGTGGAACTTCCCGCGCACCCCTGATATACACGCGCCCAGGCTATTCGCGTGTGGAACTTCCCGCGCACCCCTGAAATACACGCGCCCCCAGGCTATTCGCGTGTGGAACTTCCCGCGCACCCCTGAAATACACGCGCCCAGGCTATTCGCGTGTGGAACTTCCCGCGCACCCCTGAAATACACGCGCCCCCAGGCTATTCGCGTGTGGAACTTCCCGCGCACCCCTGAAATACACGCGCCCAGGCTATTCGCGTGTGGATCTTCCCGCGCACCCCTGAAATACACGCGCCCAGACTATTCGCGTGTGGAACTTCCCGCGCACCCCTGAAATACACGCGCCCAGGCTATTCGCGTGTGGAACTTCCCGCGCACCCCTGAAATACACGCGCCCAGGCTATTCGCGTGTGGAACTTCCCGCGCACCCCTGGAATACACGCGCCCCCAGGCTATTCGCGTGTGGAACTTCCCGCGCACCCTTGAAATACACGCGCCCAGCCTATTCGCGTGTGGAACTTCCCGCGCACCCCTGAAATACACGCGCCCAGGCTATTCGCGTGTGGAACTTCCCGCGCACCCCTGAAATACACGCGCCCAGGCTATTCGCGTGTGGAACTTCCCACGCACCCCTGGAATACACGCGCCCCCAGGCTATTCGCGTGTGGAACTTCCTGCGCACCCCTGGAATACACGTAGCCCGCTCCCCCAGGCCCGATCGCGTGAGGAACTTCACGCGAACCCCTGTAATACACGTAGCCCGCTACCCCAGGCCCGATCGCGTGAGGAACTTCACGCAAACCCCTGTAATACACGTAGCCCGCTCCCCCAGGCCCGATCGCGTGTGAAACTTCACGCGAACCCCTGATATACACGTAGCACGCTCCCCCAGGCCCGATCGCGTGAGGAACTTCACGCGAACCCCTGATATACACGTAGCCCGCTACCCCAGGCCCGATCGCGTGAGGAACTTCATGCGAACCCCTGTAATACACGTAGCCCGCTCCCCCAGGCCCGATCGCGTGTGAAACTTCACGCGAACCCCTGATATACACGTAGCACGCTCCCCCAGGCCCGATCGTGTGAGGAACTTCACGCGAACCCCTGTAATACAAGTAGCCCGCTCCCCCAGACCCGATCGCGTGTGAAACTTCACGCGAACCCCTGAAATACACGTAGCCCGCTCCCCCAGGCCTGATCGCGTGAATAACTTCACGCGAACCCCTGTGATGCACGTACCCTGCTGAAATCGCGTGTTAGACTTCCCGCGCACCCCGGTATACACGCACACGTATTTTTTGTCAGCGGGTGTCCGTGTTTGTGGGTACCCCTTTGCACGTCATTTTTCCTGGAGGGCCACAGTATGGGACATTCATCATGGCAGTATATAGGTGCTATTTGTTGGCGCACCTTTTGGCGCACATTTCTTACAGCCGCAGAGACGCTACCGCCTGCTTTCTTGTGGCGGTCGTGTTTGTGCCTGTGCGCTGGTTTGAGCGTGCGCTTTTTTGCCCTATTCTATTCCATGAATACGTGTTGTAGGCAAGCGTGTGGGCGTTCCGCGCACTTGTGCCCTGTACTTCCCCCGTGACGCCCACGTTTTGGCAAGTTGTTCCCCATTCCGAGTGTTACGCCCGTGTTCCGCCTACTTTTGTTGCGTGCGCCGCGCTATGTGCGAATTTCGCTGTGGCCTGTGCGATTTTCGCTGTGACCTGGCGCACGCTGTTAGATGGCCTGTGCGCCAACGTGCGCCGCGCACTTTTTTATCGCACATCCGCTGGTTTTCTCGCGCACGGCCTTCCATGAATCGACGTGCGCTGCTTTTCGTGCGATTTTCGCAATTGCACTGCGATTTTCGCTATTCCACTGCGATTCGCACGTTTTTGCCCACTTGCGCCGCGCTAATTATTCCATGAATCGGCCTGTAAGTCTGTGTCTGTGCCCTCTAGAATTGTCCATAGTTCGTAGGAGATGGAAAGATCTACATAGAGGGACCGATTCTCAAAGAAGTTACGCGCCCACATCTCTGACGCCAGGAGGTCCATTCACTGGTTCCCGGTCAAAGAGAGAATCATATTTAAGCCTCTCTCCATTACCCACCATTGTTTTTCTGACTATGCACCAACATATCTCACCCATAAACTTCAAAGACAAGCGTCTGAGAGGTCTCCGCATTTTGCCTACAAACACTCTCTCACTATAACAAGATTCACCTGAAAAAGATAAAGAGGCTCCAGCTTCCCACTCTATGCGTCTAGCCTCTGAAACAACCTCCCCCCTCACTTGCGAGCTGAACCATCTACCATTTGTTCAGAAAGAAACTTAAAACACATCTCTTTAACTAATGACTGAACTGTTTTTCTCTCTTTGTTCTTAACCTCTGTACTGTAACTAGCGCCTAGATGCCTATGGACTATGCGCACTGCAATAAATCGATAAATAATAAATGAATACGTTTGAAGCTGTATGCAGTGGAAAGAGAACACCACGGTCAGTTTGATAGTCGACTGGATTGGTGATGAAGAGGCTGGCAGTCGGAACGGCAGTTTGAGCGTTACAAGTGCAGTGATTCTTCTTTATTCGAGTCGAAGCAATGATGTGCTTCATCTGGCACAGTGCAGTGTTTGAATATGCAGTACTGTGGTTTGAAGGTTGGTGAGTGCCAAAGGGAAAAAGACTGGAAAAGGTGGTCACAGCCCAGCTTTAGGAACATGTAAAGATGTGTTCTCTTAGACTCTCATCAATCTTGGTTTTGGTTGGTTTTTGGAACCGAGACGGCCTTATCAACAGTCTGGGATGAGCTTCTATGGTTATCAGACGCTGGCGAGATGTCACTGTTAGGGATTCTGGATAAGTCTGTAGTGTTTGACGCTGCACACTTTGGTATTTTATTGGATAGATTGAGGAAGGTTGAACAATTCAATTATTTGACTAATTTCTGACTGACCGCTGGCAAAGAGTGAAGATTGTGGGGTCCCTGTCGGACTCCTCGCCCCAGGAATGTGGTGTGTCCCTTTCACCCTTGTTCAACCTTTACATGCAACCACTAATGAGTATCTTGAAGAAACAGAATGTCGGTTTTGAATCTTATACCGATGATACCCAGATTTATGTTAATCTGGGTACCTTCAAGGACTCTTTTTATGGGGTTGGGCATGGTCTGGAAGAAGTAGGCACTTGGATGTCTCAGAACTGCTTACAACTCACTCCCAGCAAGACAGAAGTGACCCTGTTTCGGCCAAAACATCTTCTAAATCAGGATTCATTGCTTCCTCCAAAGCCCTGCTGGATGGGCTCTAGTCTAAATTGTGCCCCTAAAATTAAGAACCTGAGCAGTCTTTGGCAAGCTCATTTCAGATGTGAAAGCCAGTTGGGAGCAAAACTACAACCTGTTTTCTACTCACGGTACCTGCATCTATTAGCTCTTCCCTATGTCCCTAGCGAAGATCATGCCACAGTGCTAGGGGCATTTGTTTACTCCCAGCTGGACTACAGGAACAGTATGCTAGCTGACACTCCAAGGAAGCATTTGACTAGATTACAAAATGTTCAGAATGTGGCAGTAAGACTTATTTCCAAAGTCACTAAATTCACACCAATTACAGCTATGCAGCGTTCTCTCCCCTGGGTGGAAGTGAGTGACAGAATTGACTTAAAGATCCTCTGTTTGATTTGTAAATGTCTAAATACTGTGACTATATCCTACCTTAAAGAAAAAGTAAAGAGATATCAACCAAGGCAATTACTTCGCTCTGCTGACAATTTGCTTCTAGTTGTCTCCGCTTCTCGATGAATCATCATGGGAGATAGACGCTGTGTGCTATATGGTTCTGGAATATAGAATGGTCTCCCACAGGAGTTGAGGAGTAAGGAAGCATTGGCTCAGTTTTGGAAAGCTCTCAAGACTCACCTGTTTAAATAAGTCTACTATTCTCCGTTGATGGATTTCTGGTCTGAATTTAACACATGAGTTCTGGAACTATCTGCACCCAGAAGCAGTTAATTCTGCCTCGGTCAGCACATTTAAATACTCAAATAAAATCAAATTCCTGCTGCAAGGACAGTATCCTGTGGGTTAGCTGTCTCACTGAGGAGGCTTTTACATTGCCTCACAAAGGATCAAAGAGAGGCAACCGCCAAGGTTACAGTCTTGATGGGAGCAGCAGAGACAGCCTGACTCAGGGGAATACAGATAAACACTTCCACTGCTGATCTGGGCTCAGAAAGCTGACACATGAGTGATATCAATTTGATGTGGTTTGGGTAATTCTAAGCGATAGTAGCCACTATACCTAAAAGGAAGGTATGGTTTATATTTTCAGGTTAGCATACCACCAGGATATGACATATCATAGTTATGTAATTTCTGCAACAGGGGGTGCATATTGCAAATGCTGAACCTGCACTGTAGTGACTTTGCTGTAACTGCAGTTGTCAACTGCCAGTGGTTTGATTAATTACAGTTTGAAATCTGACATCTCGGTTTTATAACATAAAATATATGTTCAGAGTTCATACTTACACATGTAAGTGATTTCAATCGGGCACTTCACCTAAGTGAACGCCTAGCGTGTAATGCACAACTGAAATCCTTATTTATTTGTGTCTAAATGTTCTTTTATTCTGAACGGTGTACCACTCATATCACGCCCCTCTCCTGGAATCCACCCCCCCCCCCACCCCCCCGGTCACACTGAACTAGGAATCAGGCTAGTTTGCACAGTTAAAATATGTATTTATGTATTCACAATTCAATCACACTATGTTTAATGGGTACACAATGATCACCAATGGGGTGAGGTAACACTAAACAATCTCTTTAATCACAAGGAGTAATAGTGAGCAAAACAATTCAGCACAGAAATAATGCTTGTGTGTGTGTATTCAGATCAGATTAGCAGTGTGGCTACTATTTCCCCCTGCACACCCTTCAACCCACCACTAGACAATGTAAAGAGATAGGAGGAGATAACAGGTTTCAGGAATGACAGAATTCGAACAAAATAACAATCCCAATTCCCCCCAGCAAACCCAAGAGAAAAATGGAATTGATTGGCAAGCTGTCAAAATGGATTTAAAGTTATCTTGAGAATGGATTGGGTAAAACACTAAATATGGTATAAATTGCAGAAATGGTTTAAATTGTTATGGAGCCACTTTGGATAATTACAGACAAACACTAGCAATGATTTAATACTAAGAAGCAATGGGAAATCTTAAAACTGAGGTTGGAAGCAATCAAAAGCTGTTTTACACGTGTGAGAATTTACCTAAAACGAAATTTGTGGCAAACTTTTCTTTGCGCGGTAATCGCGATTACAGGAGAACCGTATGAATTTGGGATGCGGTTTGTGATGCGAATTAAAGCTGTGGATGTTAGTTACAAGGTGTTTCTAGCACATAAATTGTGGAAGTTATGGACGTTTTAGTGGAGGTCATTTTTTTGAGATAGGCGCAGAGATGGAAAACGGGAATGCACTTTTAAAGGATAAATGGGATCTCTTACACTAGATTATGACTATAGAAAAAGAGAATGCCACACACGAATCTCCACAGTCCTGGCCAGGGACCCTTCACGTGGTGGATACTCACTTTCTTTCTGGGATTCAGTTTATTTATTTACAACACTAATGATTTATGATTTTAGAAAACAAATTAGAGAAACTTAGTGCAAGAAAAGTTCTGAAAATTCAAAAATACTCCTAACACTACCGGTTCTGAATACAAGAGAGGATGACTTTAAGATAGGGATCAACTATGGACAGTTCATATGCTAGTGACATAGACCTATTCTATAGATGCTGACTAGATATGTTTCAAACGGAACCGTCAGGATTCTGGTCCGTCAAGATTTCTGGTCAGGGAAGGGAATCTGGTTCTGGGATAGACAGCTGGGCACACCGGACTGGACTGGGTCTGTTCACAGCACGGCACAGGACTGGATCAGGTCTGCAATGGCGCTGGTCACAGCTCGGCACAGGACTGGATTGGATCTCTTGGTTCTGATGATAATTATTTCCACAGGCAGCAGTACAGCACAGCCTGGCTGTTTGTTTGATGATCCCCTCAGGTTGGGGGATTCTGGTTCTGGAATTTAAGGCCTAGCTGAAAATGTTTCAGGTAAAGGAATGGGCCTTTCTGCTTTGCCAACTTTCTGGAGTCTGGAGCAAGGAAGATGGATGGTTCTCTAGCAAGGTGCTCCGCCAGCAATCAGTTAGTGGGTGAAACTGTGTGTCCTTTTCCAGTCCTGAGCTGTCTCTATTTATGCTTATTTTAAAGGGGTGTGGGTGCTAATTCAGCCAAAGCTTGCCCCTTGGGTAGGCGATTGGCCAGAGTCTCGTCTCTACGATGATAGGAGGAGAGAAACAGGGTGTCACCTTAATGGTGTGAGTTTATGAGGCCTAGAGTCCACCCCCAGCCTCTTGAACACAAAATCTACTTTTGGCACAATGCATATTTACACATGTGCAACCTCTATAACAATCTATATAGATCACATATTTTGAGCAGCAGCTAATCCACAAAACCCCTTTGCTGTAGGATCTTGTGTCTGCTTTCTGCTGAATTTGCCCTTTTTATCTGGAACACAATGTCCAGTTTATCATAAAATGTGTACAAATGTCCGCGTTGAGCATGGGCATAAGTTTATGAAGTTTCATGCTTCTATCAAAAATACATTTTGTGTAATATCGCATATCGCATTTTCCACTGTTTCTTCCTAGAACATGTCACAGAGTTCTGGCGTCTTTTAAAATGTGCAGCCAATATTTACATTAACAATGCTGTTTTTTTGTGTTTTTAACAATTTTACACAGTAAGTTATCAGTCTTGTTAAAATGTGTCTTTTGTTCTTGTTAAGCAACAAATGGTTGTTTGTCTCCACCTCCTTCTGTCTCTGCAGTTCAGAAGCAGTCTCCTCCCAGAACCTCCTGTGACAGGCCATTTACGACTCTTCACACTTGGCACTCCTTTGAGCTGGAGGATGTCCATTGTCTCTTTCCCCCTGCATAATCATCACTTAGGTGTGATTTCCTGGTGGAGGGAAGCAGAAGGGAGAGGCCTAGCCTCTCTGGGAGAAGATGGTATACTAGTTTGGGTGGCTTTGGCCAGGTTTAAATTAAATGTTATTTTGGTTGCATTTTTCTTGGTTTAAAAACAACTTGTGATTTCAAACTAGCAGCTAGAACAATTATTTTCGATTCTAAACTGTTAGGGAGAATCCTCATTTTATGGCTCATTTCTCTTACCTAGAGAGTCCCCCAGCAGCTTTGCTGGATTTGAAGGGTTTGTTTCTTTTAACCTGCTAAGAGTGAGACTCTTTTTCCCACTATTAGGCATTTTTGCTATGTGTGTTCTAGGCTATTTTTGTGTTTAATGCCTATGGGATCTTTCTCACCCCCATAGGAACCATCTTTATTCACATGTGTTACACAGTACCCTCAGTGCATTGACACAGGGGTGTCGTAGCGACCCCCAAACATAGACTCCATACCCTGGGACTGACTACTGTCTCCCAGGGCATGTAAAGTCCCCATTGACTTTACTAGTCAAAACCTATGAACTAAACCAGTACAACCCATCTTACTATGGAGGTACTGGAAGGGGTTAATAGTTTTTCCCCTATGTTCATTTCCGAGAGGGTACCCTACAGTCCCACTCTCAAAGGTTTCTGGCTGGTGGTAATGGTTACTACCATAAATATTCGACCACAAATATTTCCCCATGGGATTTTCCCATTGTTCGAGGCCACCACATTTTCTGATAGCCTCTAACATACTGTTGGTGCATTTTAATATTAACTTTACTCTGGTAGGTTTTATTGGCCAGAACTTTAATATAACTTCTTTCTCATGTCTTTCTCTAAACTCCTAACCCAGGTCAGGATCCTTTGTTTGTCCTTTTGGCGGGCTTCGACCGATAAGCCCTCCTTTTAGCGCCACTGAGTCTGGGGTGGGTCCATTGTGTGGGAGGGGGAGTAGGACCCCTGGACACGGTTGCCTCAGCAACCCATGTCGCACTCTATTCTGATAGGCTGGATGGTCTCCCGCCAAGATACCACTCCACTGTGTGAGTGACAGCTAGGCTGTATGAATGTGGATCTTTTTGCATAAAAGCAGGGTCCTGAGGACTGGAAGAGCATGACGTCGCCACTGGAACTAAGAAGCCATCTGCAACGACTGAACCACCGGTGAAGCCCTGCTGCAGCATCTCACCACTTTTCTTCACATGACGAGAGAAGATCTTCACCTGCAAGAGCCTTCTTCCCTTGAGCTGGTGGGGCCAACCAGTTTGCCAATCGCTTTCCCGGATCTGCCTTGGTTGAATCTCCAGTAACATGTACTCAGAGGCCGGATAGCAAGGCCCCAGTCCACCCGGACCGCGATTTAAAGGAGCGTACGTACCTTTTATTCGTCGGGCAGCACCGCGGCTGGTTTCATCCCTGGGTAGTGCAGTAACTCGAACCTTCCTCCACGACGAGAGCCTCTCTTCATCTGCTGGATCACTCAAACTGCAGGAACTACCAGGAACTACCAGGAACAACCGCCACCGCAGGAGCCACTTCTTCATTATAAGGTACATTGTTCCGCCAGGTTGCCCTTTCTTCGTGGTAGTGCTAAAGGTGTTTTAAATCCTTTACCTACCTGTTGGGTTGGCCGCCCCTCTCTCTTAACATTGTCTTTTCAACTTCTGCAACTACCTTTTTAACTTCGTTAACCAAAGACTTGACTGCAGATACAAGAACATTTTTGCTCCTAGGCCCTCGCCCTGTACCACTGACTCTGGAACAGGCCTACTGACTCTGGTAACATTTGTTAGATCTACTTTCTTTAGATTGGTTCTCACTGAGAACTGTGTGGTGCACCTATTTCTTTTAACTACCCTTTCCTTCCCATTCTTAAACATTGTGAAATGCCATTTTGCTCAGTTTTCATTTTAAGTATTGCCTATACTGATGCACTGTCTTGCTGAACTGGTTCACAAACTAATGGGAAGTGTTGCAAGGGGGTATAAGAAACTATTTCTAGATACCTTGTGCTTTCCCTCCCTTGTGAGGAATTGTTAGAGGATCCCTTGTGTGTAGGTTTCACTGTGCCATTTTGCTCAGTTTTCACTTTGGTGCACTTGGTCTACAATTCACCTTGGGAGCGTGTATATTTTTTCCTCTGACTTAACTTGCTTGATAACTGTGATACAGGTGTTTTATTAGAAGTGTATAAAATAAATATGTAACTACTTTTTGTAGTTTTGTAAAAACAGCTTTTCAAAATTTACAAAGACAATACAATCATCATATATATACAGTTTACATTCTTAAAGAATCACATGTTAAAGTACTAGACTACAAAATGTTTCTAAACCAAATGCTTTCACATGACCTCTTATGATTATTACGATAAACACTAGATTCCAAGAGTTTTGCTCATTCACCTTCATCAAGGGCCTTTATAGTATCTTATTTTACTTTTTCCAGTTCTTTAAACTTTCAGCAAGTATAATTGAGTACATAATATTTCAATTACTGCACATTTTCCAAGATACAAGTGTCCATACAGTCTTTCAGGTTTAATGTCTCAACAAACTAGTATAGCTATGTTCATTTTAGCCAATTGACTATTATACAATTTGTTCCATAGGACCTCATGATCTGTAACTCAGTGTTCCTCAAACATATGTTTAAAGAATTTACATCTATTCTCAATTAATGCAGGACAAACAGCAATCAAATATTTTAAGGTCTCAGACTGTAATGGCACCTTACAGAATCTGCAATCCCCATACATAGTCATTCTATGCATCTGACGAGCTTCATTTGTGAGGCAAATATTCAATCTTATTCTCAAGTAGCCAAATCTGTTTTTTGGATTCGGAAATTTCACTAGATATTGCTCTATTTTATGTAGTTCCTTGATAGCGAAAGCTTGGGTTTTAAATATCCTTAATTTTGCACATGCATTTCTGGTCTTAATCCAATCAAGCATCCACAGTTTCTTTTTGGCTCTTTCTGGGTTATTTGTTAAAAGCTCCTCGTCAATGCCAACTTCAACCATTAATTAAATTATCCACTTTCGCCACTTGATGATTTTGTTGTTCTCAGCGTAAACATCACACCTTTTCCTTCAGTAACCATAAGATACTTGCGGTGTAGACACAGCACTTTCCAAAGATAGACCGCATACAGAGATACCAACCCCAATTCATGTCTTAATAGGCATATTGATACTGTCACGGGTAAGCCACAGACTGATATCCAAAATTCTCCTTCCATCTTGACCCATGTGCTCTTCCCCATGATATCTTGTGTTTCAGTAGCATAAGTCAAGATGGAGACAACCTTTTGTTTGTAAAAAATCACAGCTGGCATCAGTGAAAACTCACCATATTTAGCCTGTATGATTTTTGTTTGGTATATCCCAGTTGACAATTTTTGCTTCAGATCTCTAAAAAATGGTTTGTCGCCTGTGTCATTACTGAATTGAAGGCCTAGATATTTATACTCCGAAACGATTTCAACATCCTGAATGACCCATCGGGCCTTTGGCTGTGGACATTTTTTCTTCAGACCTAGTATCATGATTTTACATTTCGCTTGGTTTATTGCTAAGAAATTTGCATTTGCATATTTACTCAGAGATGCCAATAGGTTATGCAATCCCCCTGGGGTATTAGCCAACAACACCAAGTGGTCGGCATAAAACAACCAAGGGATTGTATGACCCCCTATTCGTGGGGCATCTGCTCTACAGTTCATGAAGTCATGACGTACCGCGACCATAAAGAAATTGAAAAGTACTAGCCAGAATGCACCCCTGTTTAAGTCCTCTGAATGTTGAAATTGGATCTGACAGAGTACCATCAGAGGCTAACCTAATTTGAACAGTTGTTCTCGAGTGCAATTCCTTTATCCAGAATATTAGATATTCAGGACAACTTGCCTCACACAATTTCTTTATCAACAATTTCCTACACACCAAATCAAAAGCCGCCTGGAAATCAATAAAGGCAAGGTAAATTATTTGCCCCTTTCGCTGTTCTTGGCTTTTAATGATTTCCAGGATGTGTAAATTGATAGCCGTTCCCATCCCCGGCATAAAGCCTGTTTAATTTGGGTCCCACATTTTCGCGTCATTTAACCATTCATTCAGATCTTTTAGCAACAATCTGGCAAAAAGTTTACTTGGTATATCTAGTAATGATATTGGCCTATAATTAGCAGGATCTTCATTATCTACTTTTTTGTAAATGGGAATTGTAATCGATTTTCTCCAAGAAGATGGTATACAACGAGTTCTAACTATTTTCGTAAAGATGCATAAGAAAATTTTGGCCCACGCCATGGGATGTTTTTTGATCATAAAATTAGATAGACCGTCTGGACCTGGTGCACAAGATGTTGATAATTTTGATATTTGAAACAATATGTCATCCAGGTCAAAAGCCAAATCCTTTGCTTGTCTACCGTTTGTTAATATAGTGACCTCTTCTAAATTAATATACGCATACAGGGACTTGCAGAAGGAGGCCCACATTTCTTGTGGGATTGGATTCAACTGATGGATTGTTTGTGCTTTAGTCTGTCTAGAGTTCAACAAAGACCAGATCTTGGCTGAATTCTTTGATTTTAATGTGTCTAACATATTTTCTGCATCTTGTTGGTACAACAGGATATGTTTAGATTTCAACCAGTTTTTATACTTAGACTTCAAAGATCTAAGTTTAGCTCCCCTGTCAAGGTAGTTCAAATGCATCAACTGCCTTTTGTCTTTTCTATATTTTGCCTTCCGCAATGAAACATCAAAATCATACGAATGCAGGGTCTCATTGCCACTTGTTTTTAAGTTATTTCTCTTTACTGCAAATATCTGCATTTCTTCCACATATGAACGGGCGTTTGATTTACTCCCACTCACTCTATCATTTTCACTCCTTAAAAGATTACAATTTAACATATATAAGGATTGAGGGCACCACTTAAATCTATTTAAAACAGTGCTCAGTGTCAGATTTGTTGCCAAAGATTTTTCATATTGTTTCTCATAAAAATTCCATGACCAATGCATGGTTTGAATATCATGGTCGCTTACTTGTTGGGGTACAATAGTGAACTCTGTTATATTGTTAAACAGACAACCATCAACAAATGTATAGTCAATCATGGCAGTTTGTACGCAACGATGCCAGGTATTATGTTGTGGAATGTCCCCTACCTTAGCTCCATTAAGTTTGAATAGTTGACGCTCATCCATTATGGAATTCCATCTCAATGCTGCTACAGATAAACATTCACGTCTTTGAGCATGGCAGGTTATATTAAGGTCACCAGTGATGATTGTACGATCACAAGTCGGATCCAAAAGGGTCATGTTCAAAAGGACCTCCAATGTAGTAAAAGATTTGTCATCTGATATTGATATGTGGTTCAAGTAAATATTTATTAATCCTATAATCTTGCAATCAATTTCTATCCTCTCAATTTGGAAGAAACTATTGAGAGTAGACCAAGGCTCTAGATGAATATTTGGAGATATTTTTATAACTACCGTAAGGCCTGCCATTGGTCTTCCCTTGAACGGAACAATAGCCGGAACTAGGGCTATAATATGATTGTCCCAGACCGGGGCTGTTGCCAACTATATCTCCTGAAATGCCAATATATCAAATTTTCCCAAAATACAATCCTTTGTTTTTGTCAAATGTTTAAAGCCTCTCGTGTTCCATGAGGCTAGGGAGAGAGAGTCTGAATGGTGAACTAGTTAATTTTTACATGGTCTCATTTCTATGTCATCGTATCCTCTTTCACTTTCATTTGACGGGCCTAGTTGTCGCTTCATGGACTGATTCTTCGAATTTATGTTGGATTTGGACTGATATTGATTCCTCATCATAGGAACTTGCGGAGCATCCACCTCTGAGTTATTTAACAGATGGAACCCCACTTCATACAGATCCATTCTTGCCTGCCATAATGCATTTTTAACAAAACCTGATTTCATCCACAACTTTAACAATGATAAATCAGTTTGATGCAAGAACTCTATCTGATCGATATCTGCCGAACATATTCCTTCCAAAGCTGGTACATCCGCAAAAATATTCATAACTGATTGTCTATTGAGATCAAAGCAATGGAACGGATGCGAGCGGCTCTGCAAAATTAAATGGTGTGTTAACACAGGTTTGAGCGGAGTTAGCTGAGCCCCTCTTAGAGCAGGGTTCGTTTTTAGCTCTCTTTGATATAACAATTTATTTGTATAGGCCACTGGGGCAAGTTGCCCAGAATTATTTTTCCCAAAGGGGTCCACTATGTTAGGTTTATTTACATTTGAAACAATTCTCTGTAATGATTTCTCGATTTCATCTTTCCACTCCTTCATCATGAATGTGTCCACACCTGGCAATTTTGCAGGCTCCGCTGGCATATATGCATTTGTAGACTTCACTTCTTGAGGCCCCACTGTATTCAAAGATGAACCCGCGGGCTCATTATCATTCTCTAGAGGTACTGGTACAGAAGACACCTGATTGGTATCGAGTATCTTGCTCTGATTACTCAATAATTCAAGGCTATCTAGAGGTTTGTATACCAAAGACGCTAGTTTGGCCAATTTGGTTTGATTTGCTTTAAAAAACAGCACATCACGATACTTATTGGCTATGGCTTTCCGTGACAACCTTGTAGCCGATATAGGTTTTGATAGCGCCTGTATGAACTGTCTGGTTCCAGAGATATTATAATTTGGAATAGAGTTAACATTTGATTTTTTCATGGCCTTCATTGTCAGGATCTGTGCATTCTTGCTTTTCTTATCAAATATGAGGTATGTAGCTCCTTTGTTACATGGCACAATTCCCTCTACAATTTCAATAACCTGACTTTGTTGACCATTTCCACTTGAGGAAGTGGTCAGAATTTCCATATTCTTCGTTTTTGCCTTCTTTTTTTTTTTAGAGCATTGCAGACCAGGCACACATTTTTCCTCCAAATCTTTTTTTTTGCCTACTCTACAGGAACAATTACACCCTTTGTGTTCCCCTGTACTTTTACGATTACCTTATCAACAATCTCATTGTTATTCACAGATATTTTTTTCTTACCTGCATGGTGTTGCAGGACCAATTGTTAATTCTGTGTGAAATCAATTAAGACTGATCAACTTCCATTTCCCCCTGAATATCAGTAACATTTTTCTTCACATTTAAGTCATTATCACTTTGATTATTGCAGCAAAAACAGGAAGGGTTAACATTATTTTGACTCTGTAGCAATTTTACTAGCAACGTATGTTGCTCATACATTTTTGTGTCTAAGGTATCATACAAACGGGTTAGCGAAAATAACACTGCATTCATTGTTTAGAGAGAGGTCACCTATACACCTATTACAAATGTCCCCTGGGACGGCAGATGACTCATTTGCCGAGGTGGAAAACATCATTGGTGATTTAGATAGATCATGAATACTCTGACCAGCTTCAATCTCTTGATTAGCCACCTCGCCATTACTCTGGGCACTCGCATTGAAACCGTCACCATTGTTATTTAAATTATTAACTATTGGTGTTACATTTACTATGGCTCTGTCAGGAAGTCCTTTCTACAACACTCTCATCCTGATTATTTGACACAGAGTCTATTGTTGGTTGTGCTGGTTTTGTCGTATGTACAACTTCATTCACACCCCCTCTTATTCCCAATTGCTCTTTAATTAGTGTCAGCCACCAGCAGCAATTAGAGAGTCTGGAGGAGTATTTATTAAATCAACCACCACCCCACCCTTCCTGTGGTTGTCTAGGGGCTCAATGCATACCCAATTGGTTAGAGTGGCTTGATTGGGGCTTCTCTATGCCCCCCCTCATTTTTGCTCCAAACTCACAAAATTTTCGAATATCAGCAAGGGGCGAGCAGGAGCGTATATTTGAGGCAGATTTACAAGCGCATACTAACTGAATGGAGCGCGAGGAAGGTTTCGGGGTCTGAATTGCCTCAGCCACACAACCCTTGATTTTATCTTGGGCAGGCATTCCTGTTTTTAACGTTAGCACCATTATGGAACCACCAAAGTTTCCTATTTTTGTTTAGCAAAATCAATAATCTGCCACTAGCGGCAGTTTGACACGTCTGACAACGAGTTCAATCTCTTCTAGCGGAAAGGAAGGAGTTTCAAAAGGCAACACTTCCACGTACGTGTTTAGCAATCGTTCTTAGTCACAATTATAATCACCCCTTGTTTATTGTTACACTAGCTGTTCCTTACTAACCACGTTCAGTACAGAAGCTATTTTACAAACTTGCAACAATGTACTAGATTTAGAGTATTTAGTAGGCTTCACCTACGATTAAATAGCTTTCTCAAACAACAAGAGGCTTACCACGGCCAAGAACTTCTTACCCACCGCCCACAGCCCTCAGCCAGCTGACAGCCGACAGCACTTGCACCAGCACTTTCACCAAATGCGCGTGCGCCAAATGTGCGCACTCGTCAGTTTTTATGGTGTTCTGGGAAAAGTGGGCAGTACTAGTGTAACGCTGCAAAAGGAAATGGGGAAAGGTAAATAAAAACGTCCCAAAACGTTTCACAAAGTCTTCACAGGGCTTAATAAAGTCCTTTAAATCAGAAGGCTTCCAATCACCTTGAAATTCAGAATGTTCTGTTTCCACTGAAAACGGACGATAGTCCTCCTCCACAGCCGACAGCACTTGCACCAGCACTTTCACCAAATGCGCGTGCATTTAAATACAAAGCTTTAGCCAGTGTTTCCTTGTGCCATACATAGTACAGTAGACCTATTGTGTGAACCCTGAATACTGCTCATCTCCCTCTTGAGATAAGTCTGACGGCTCAGCCACAGCTACCAACTAAATCTTTGTGGCACAGACTGATACCAAAGGAGATTTATTGCTCTCACCTGTAGTCCTAATCTGGTGTAGTGCTCCCTAAGGGAACTGCACTGGATTCAGCCTAACATAAACCATGGAATTAACAATTATAACATAGGTTACTCTCAGTAACAGGCCATTTACATTGCAAACATTTGCTTTCAGCTTATACATTTTTAAGGTTAATCAGTCAGGCTTTTGACAGCTGTCATTCAGGCGGCCAAGGGTACTGTGCCCAGATTTTGACAGATTCCACAGGCAGGCAACTATTCCTGTGGATGTTTTTATGACAAATTCAGCTTTCCAGGACATTGTAATATCACAATGATTTCTTGAACTAAATGAATTGTAGCACCCAGAAAGAATATTGGATGTTTGAGGGTCTTGTACCGGCATTCTGCAGTTTCAGCAACCAAGAAAAAGGATTTAAAAGCAAGATTTTGGATTTCTTTCAGCAAAGCACTGCTTTTTCCTCTGTGCTCCATTTTTACTTGTTGTGAAGCCCAGTGACACATTTCAGGAGTGAGCTCTCTGTTCCACTACGGACAACATGCATGGTAGATTACGCAGCCATCTTTTTGTGTTGTAAAGCACACATTTCATAGGTTTTGGCGCTTACAATGGTTTTGCGGCCATTTTAGGATTTTCGTCACCATCAGAACACAGGGATACCGCATGGCAGAGCAAAAGTGGGTCAAGACATCTCAGGTATTCTGCTTTTGTTTCTTTAAATGTAATGTGCAGTATGCAATTTTAAGCACATGCAGACATAACAAACAAGAAAAGTATTTTATGTACTTTTGAAGTTGTTCTGATATATTGGAATACAAATTCATAATTTAATTTAAAAAATAAATGACAAAAAATCTTAATACCATTGCTATGTCCATAATTAAATATTTACTTTCTAAACTTCATTTCTTGTCAATAAATATTATTATATAGCATAAGTAACTCTTGCATATTAACCAAACTTCGAGTTCTTAGATGATATACTATCACAATGAAAATTGGCATGTACTTTCTTTTGTATGTGATATTTTTTTGGATAACCTAGTCATTTCAAAAATAATGTGTTCATGTAATGTTATTACAGTAAAGAGAATTGCACATTTAAATGTGAGCATTGACAATGTTCATAACACTTGCTATTTCACATGTTTCTACTTCTATTCATCCTCATTTTGTTTTACTACTACATGTAGTTATTATATTATCTTTGAAATACCTGAAACAGATTTACCAGAATCAGGTACTTTAACAGCAACAAAGTTTTGTAATTGTTTAATAATACATTCAATTCAAATAATTTGTAAAACATTACATATTTTTATTTTCAAGTTTATACATTGATAAGTACTACAAATGAATGCTCCACACTTAATCAAATCACACTTCTGTATCAGTGTATTGTTCCATGTCATATTATTATTGTTAAGTGTAATAAAATGAAATGTGTCAAAAGAGGTCAACACAAATATTCTAACTTATTTCATCAGTAATGTCATATTTGATGTAATTATTTATTTCGATCAGTGATGTAATCAATCATGTTATTAGTGATATCATCAGTGATGTCACTGGTGATGTCATCTGTAATGTCATCATTGTTGTCATATACTGCACAACAGAGTGTGCATATTTAAAGTGGGCTTGTTCGAAATGAGATTGTTGAATTTCAGGGGTTTTGTTAAGTTAAATCTGATCACCTTAACTCTCTCTTAACTAATGTGTTTTCACTGAAGGTATGTTTATACTATAGTTTCCTCAGGGCCCACTAGCCATGGCATTTGGCCATGGACGCTGTACATTTCGCACCAATAGTTTTCTATTGGGCCTACAAGTCGTGGCCAGTAGACAGGGCCAAACATGTTGCATAGCTTGTTAATGGCTTCACTATCAATGGCCTTTGGACGTGGCAACTGTACATGCTGTACCAATAGTTTTCTTTTAGCCACACAAGCCACGGCCAAACATGTTACATAGTTACTTGAGGTCTCACTAGCTATGGCCTTCAGAAGTGGCCTCTGTATGTGTTTCACCAATAGATTTCTTGTTGGACCAACTAGTCATGGCTGCTGCCATGTCAAACCATTAATTGTTACCAAGCACACATTTCCCCCTCACTAATAGAGAAAGGCACTGGATATGTTAAACTTTTTTTTCTAAATCCTTATTCCCAGGATAATTTGCCAGTAATCCTTTCTAATACCAGACATTCCTGCAGTACAGTGGCAGTTCGATGAATCCCACAATAATGTGAAAAATGGCTGAGAATTAAAATGACTTCCACGTCCTCACAGACAATCAACATGCACCCACCCCTTCTTTTTTCCAGGGGCCCTTACTCCACTAACTCTCCCATTACCCCCTATCACTCTTCAGTTCATGTGGAGCACCTTTTATTCTGAGCGCGCTTTCGGCATGGCCGCAGTATTGTCATGAGATTCCGGCGGTCTTCTTCAGATAAACGGAAAATGTTCTACCTATGACTGGCTCCCTAACCCACCCCAAATCTCCAACTTCACATGATGTCTTCTCCACCTCTCCCGAACTCTAGCCTGATGTGAGTGCTAATGCTATTGGTATTTATGTAGGACCTACGTCCAGGCCATCTAAGTGCTGTTATTCAAAACAATCAGTATTCCCATAGGGGTGACTACCTAAACAGAAGAGTTTTGAGCCTCTTTTGAAGTAGACACATATTAAGGCTCTGTAAAGTCTTGGGGAGTTCATTCCAAAGTTTGATGCCATCCCTTTTCCTCCTCCAAGTAGCCTTTTGAGTTCTTTTATGTGCAGCCCGGTAATATCTCTGGAATCACTTGCATCGATCAAAAAAGAAATTACGTGTTTTCATTTCTGAAAAGCCTCTCGGTCTTCGTGCTGCAAAGCACCAAGGCCGATATATATTAAGGGTTTAAAGAACACGGGGGAACCCTCAGGTCTCTCTCAAATGTTTTAAAAACTACTGTGTAGATTTACCCCAAACGAGTCAAGAAAATTAGGTCATTGATTTGCTCGCAAATTGTTTCTTATTTGGTTCGAATCTAGCAAGTAATGTTAGCACTCTGGCTGTTCAAAAATGCATTTTTTCTCTATGGGAAAATGAATGGGCTGAAAACTGGTGTTTTATTTTCTTAATAACTTTTTGCATTTTATAAAGTACGAGCAAAAGAACGAGTTCTGTAGACAGACATGATAACACTCATCAATTGTTGAAAATCAATGAACCTGTAGGTCGCTGTTCCAATTCGCTTATCGCTTGATGTGCCCCCTGAAATAAACTGCACTGAGAATGGGCGTGTGTGGCTGGCTGCCATACCTCGGAGCAGATGTTGGGGGCAGGCAAGAGTTGGTGTGCTGCTGCATACTAGGACCTTCTGTGTTCTCTCCCCACCGTTCGCCTCACCCTGCTGTGGTGCAGTTCATTGTGGTGCATTGCGGTGCAAATATCTTGGGAGCCGTGCATCCTACGGGACCTTGAGTTTTGTTCCCTGTGACGGAATCGATCGTTTTACAACCCCATGGATGTTTTGCCGATTGTAGGCAACTGTCTCATGTGTGAAGATGCTGAAAAGTGGGGAAAGGTGTAGGATGTCCAAATGTCATGTAGCCACCAATGTCTGCAGAGTCCTAACAGGTAACTATGCAAAATGTAGTGCAGATTGGTGAAATGGTGTGGAATTGTCTAAGCAACAATGCTTTGTACAGACCCTTCTCGTAAATCGAGTCAACACTTCAAGCCCAAGTTGTTTCTTATTTGGTCCAATTCCGTCCAGCGGTTTGTGTTCTATGCACAGAATATTTGACTTGTTCTCTATGAGAAGCTGAATGGGAGTAGGCCAAAAACAGTGTTTTTTTACTTTCTTAATAACCTTTTCATTTTTTTACAAATGTTTCCCAAAATGTCCAGCCTGGTGGGGAGAGAGGGTAGGGGGTGACAGGGTGAGAGGGGTGAGGTGGTGGCAGCATGACAAACCTTTTGTTTGAAAAATATTTGCCAAATCCGTCATGCAAGTCAAAAGGTATTAACAATTCCATGTTCAAGCTTCCTTTGGGTCATGCAACTGACCTTAACTTTAGGGTGGTGACCGCTGCACTATAATATATACATATATATATATATTCACAAAAAACATTGTTAAAAGGGATGTTATGGTTAAGTTGCACTAATAAACATCTATTAATTTAAGTGAACAAACTTTGTTTTTACAAGGGAAAAACAGTGATCTGTGACTATTTGTTGGGGGAACACATGAAAACACAGACAGATTCTGAAAAAACCTCCAGAAGTTAAAACAAAAGAACACAAACACTGAAAACAGGAATCCCTAATTATAATTATACCCACAGCTATGGCAAAAAAGGAATTAAAAAGGTTTTAATTAATTTTAATAGATACAGTGAGGTCAGGGGTGAAAGCCATGGCTAGTGGATTGGAAGTGATTTAAAAAACACTGTTGGCACGGCCAGGGGCAGTGACCCATGGCCAGGCAGTGATTTTTAGAAAAAAAACAGTCAGCATGGCCAGAGGCCATGGCCAGTGGTCTGATAGTGATTTATAAAATACTGTGGGCATGGTCAAAGGCCGTGCCCACTGACCATGGCTGAAGGCCATGGCTTGTGTTCTGGTAGTATTCTAAAATGGACAGTGGGCACTGGCTAGTGGTGTGGGAATGATTATAAAAATACAGAGGGCGAAGGCCAAGGCTAGTCGTCTGGCAGTGTTCTAAATTGGACAGGTGGCTCGTCCGAAAACCAAGTCCACTGGCCATGGCTGAAGGTCTGATAGTGTTCTAACATATGCTGTGGACACAGCCAAAGGCCATTTCCATTGGCAATAAAATATGTGGAATAACAAAACCCTCCAAATTCAATGCAAAACACTTGAGTTGCGAGGATGTCAAGGTGAGCAATGCATTGTAAAAAGAAACATTGAAATTCAAGGAAAAAAACCTTGCAGGGACATTCAGTTGAGAGCTTAACACAAAGAAAAAACAGAAATTCAGCTGAAGTAACCTTAACTTCACTCCCCCTGTTGTGCAGCCTTTGACAACAGCGATGACATCACAGATGACATCACAGATGACATCCCTGATGACATCATTAATTACATCATCTATGACATCACTGGTGACATTACAGATTGCATTACAACACTAAACTGTCATGACCTGTGGCCACTGTATATTTTAACACATTAAGGAGCATTTAGCCATGTCCTTTGGCTGTTTACTAAATGAGAAACGCTTAATGCTTATAAGGTTAGTGTTTAATAATAAAATAAGTGGTCCCTGTTGGGGCTCAAAAAATCCACCCTGGTGTCTGGAGTCCCATATGACGTGATTATAAATGGGCTCAGGGTGTAGCCCATCCCCTTGCAGGTTGCCTAGCACCCCTCTCTCTGCAGCTGGTCTGTGGGACACTCACTGGCCAGGGGGTGGAAATCAGTGTGGACAAACGGCTGGGCCAGGGAAATACACACAAGGGCTACGCTTTAACAGAGCTGCTGCAGCACTACCGACCGGAATAGCCTGCCATTGATATACATTGTTGCTATTTACACTGGTGCTCGGTGGCAGGCAGGGCAGGACATCTGTTTTTTTAATGAAAAAACATGTGTGACCAAGGGATTATTCAGTAAAGAAGAAAAAAAGCACAAAACAAGATGGCTGCCATGAAATAGAGAGCCTGTGAAAGACACAGATTACTACGTTCTCGTTGGTGCAGTCTTGTGTAAGAGATGCCTTGGAACAGATCTTGGGGGACATGTGGGCAGTAAGAGGGGAGCAGGAGGTTTAGGCGAAGCCAGATGTTATAATTTTCCGAAGACGGGCTTCCACTGGCAGATTACAATCTACGTATTGAATATTGTGATTCGGTTGCACACAATCCTTGGAAGCGGAGTAAGAGTTTTGGTGGCAGTTAGACCTTTCCTGAGAGTTTCCATTCACACTGGATTCTGGCCCTGTCAGCAGGCATTGCAACACATAGCTGGACTGCAATAAGACTAATGATGCCATTCTTATTTTACAAATCTAGATTGTAAAATACAAATCTCAAACACACATTACAAGGATTTTTCAAGGCACAGAGGGGTTCTGTGACCACATAGACGCTTTGGGCCGCAGGCCAAGGGCCTTTAAATGCCATGGACGTCTAGGCGACATGCACTAGCCTAAACCGTATGGTTGGCGGTACTTCATTCTTTTCAATGGGCCTCATTACAAAGTCCGGTGGTAACCCTGCCAGTGCTACCGGCGGTTTGCCACCGGACATTGTGACATTTTACGGCACCTAGCTTGCCGGTGCCACCGGGACATTACAAGTCCTGTAGGACCGGCAAGCTAAGTGCTGGTATATGTTCCCCATTCCCGTGGAGTCCAATATTTCTCCACAGGAATGGGTTCACAGAAGCACCGGCACTGTTGATAACCGTACCAGTGCTTCCATGGTTAGTCTGCATCCCATGACTGCTGCGGCTGGAAGGGTCAGACCTGTTGGGTGCAGCTGCCCCAGCAGGCAAACTTGTAGTTTGCCAGTCCGGAAACTAGGGTGCCAGTAAGTTTACCGGGGCAACCGCACCCTTCTGTCAGAACCAGCAATGTTGTAATAAGGCCCATAATATCTTTTGGTAAATTCTGAAGAAATTACTTTTTTGTATGAAGGATAATTTTATTCATAATCTAGCAACAATGCTTTGTCATAACAAACACTGCCTTTATAGAAAAAAAGTGGTGCGGGGTACATTAAATACATGTGGTGTTTTCAGTGAGTGTATGCTTTGTAACAATTATGGACAGTCTGTATTTTAGTGATTTTATTTTTTTTAACAATGCTGTTTTTTTCCCTTTCTCACATGGGCCTCATTACAAGTTTGCCGGTCCCAGAACTATGGTACCGGTAAGCTTGCCGGTACCGTAGTTCCCTGACTGGCAAACTACGAATTCTGCTCGCAGGTGCCATAATGGCCACCAGGTCTGTCCTGGCAGCCGTACCAGCACCCTCAAACAGAGCATGTCGGATGCACTGGCATCATTTTGAATGGTGCCGGTGCATCTGACCTCCCCATTCCCATTGAGCCTTATGGGGTTCAATAATAATGGGGATTAAAAGTTTCCGGCCCCTGCAATGGGGAAAAACAGGGTCCGCCAGGGTTGTAATGGCCCTATATTTCTGCATTGCCAAGGGCCAGAATAATTTGCAAGTTTGGCGGCAGCCTGCCGGTTTTACCAGCAGGCTACCGCCAGACTTGTGATGAGGCCCAATGTTTTGGGTTCCAATTCACTGTTTCATTGTGAGCGTTTTACTTTTCTAGTAAAAAGTAGTGAGGGCGTGAACAATTAATGCATCTCAGGGAGAGCGTGTGTGTTAGTGTATGTGTGTGAATACACTCGGTACGCCACCTATCCTGGCATGCAGCGTGTCCTATGAAGAAGTCACGTGGGGGTGGCGCACCATTGATTGCAGGATCACATTTTACTAAAAGGAAATATTAATTGTTCTTGCTCGGTGTGCAATGAATCTTTGCTATAACCGTTGCCAGGGGGTACTGTGACTGAAAGGAAGGCTAGTTTACATCGCAAACGGTTTGCAATAGGCCATTCAAAGCGATTAGACAGAACGGACACATATCACAATAGAGTTGTGATACACTAAATATCGCAGGCAGATATGCATAGGCCTATTACAGCGCTACCTGCAGAATAACCTAAGGTTACAGTGAGGTTGATGCTGAGACTTGCACAGAGCACTCCTGGCGGCACATTCCCTGCAGAATCACTCATCACTGTAAGTGTGAGACACAGTGGCATGGCCCTGCTCTTGGGAGGATTAACCCCACAGAACAGGTAGAACCACTTGCTGCTACAAGCCCGTCACTCCACAACTCTATATTGTGATTCGTTATAAACCAGCACTAAGCCGTCAGAAATGCAACACTTATGTAAGTATTTCCATCCAGTAAGTACACAGCCTGCAGTGAAAATAATACTCTTTCACATGAATCGCAGGCTTCCAATATCTCAGCTCCTGTGAGCACTTTCTTCTATACATCATTCATATTCACAATCCTGGCATGATATAATATTAATAATAGTAATAATAATTATTATTCAAGCGGTCACAAGAGGTGATAATCATTAAACCAATAATAATATACATAATAATAATACTACTATGTTATTATTATTACTAGTATTATGTATAATGATTATTATTTGTATTATTGTTATTATTATCACCTCTTGTGACCACTCATAATTATAATACTCATATCATCATAATAATTATGCATTCTAATGTTCATATCTTATTATGATTATGATTATTATTATTAGGATTATCGTTATGATGTTTTTATGTTGTCAGGTTTCCAAAAACAGCTGATAAGGGTGATTATAATACAAGGAGTTACAAGGGCTGAGAAAGTATAATTATCATGACAATACTACATTATTGTTATTATTATGATTAGTAGTGCTAGTAGTAGTATTATAACCACGTTGTGGTATGTAGAGCGTCCAGTCAGATTCTTCTCTGTCGTAAACACTCTAGTAACAGTTGATATGTTATTGTTATTATTATTAGTAGAAGTGCTAGTAGTAGTATTATAACCCCATTGTGGTAGGTTTGTTTATTTATTTGATAATGTGCACCAAACCCTAGGGTAGCTTGGCGCAACAGGTCAAGATAACTTAGAGCTTAGTTACAGCACATATCGGATATAGGCACAAAGATACAATAGAATGTGAATACTGGCACTTCTAGTTACAGTATAGTGGTAGGGGCACAGACTCACATATTATCTAATACATGTTACAGGCGATAGGTACAGTTAAGTTACAGGCAATAGGTACAGTCAGTGGCAGATACTGAAAACTAGGTAGAGCTAGGTATAGGCTAAACATGAAGTTATAAGTAATTTGATCGTAGCCATTTGAGTGCATTACGTCTAAATTTAGGGTAGGGTTGTTCCACTCTGAGATCAGGTGGAAGCGCGTTCCAGGATTGAGTTTCTTTGAGAGGGAAACTGGTTCCACCAGCTGTGGTTCCTTTGAATCTAGGGATTTCTAATGTGTGGGCATTGGTGAATCTCATAGGGCGGGTAGCAGTTCTCCTGTTTTACCTTTCAAGGTATGATGGTGCTAAATTGTTCAGGCATTTGGAAGTGAGTGAGATTGTTTTGAGGAGGATCCTGTCATAAGTTTTTAGCCAATTGACCAATTTTCTAAACTTAGAAATATGCTCTCTGTTGGGTATATTCAAGGCTGCTCTTAAGGCATTGTTTTGCAATCTTTGGATTTTATCCATGATATATTTGTTGACACCTGAATACAAGGCATTTACAATCATCTAGTCTGGACATTATAAGAGCATTGGCCAGGGTAATGCCACTAGCAATAGAGAGGAATGGTCTGCAGGCTCGGATGAGCTTACAAGCGTAAACTGTTCAAGATGCAAGTGAGTTAAAGGTCAGTGTGGAATCTAGGTAGAATACTAGAATTTTCACAGCAGGCATCACCTTGATGAGATTGTTATCAATATTGAAGGAGTCGTAGTTAGGACTACGTTCTTAAGGTTAGTTTCAGAACCTAGCATCAATATCTCAGTTTTATCGTCAATCAGGCAGAGGCCGTGGGATGCCATCCATGCCTGAATGAGGATGTATATCTTATTTACTAAGGCCGTGTCCTCGAAGAAGTTGCCCGAAAGGGGGATGAGGATATGGGTGTCATCTCCGTAATTAGTGTAGGTGACACCCAGACTGTCCAACTTATCAAACAAAGGCTTAGTAAAATGTTATACATAGTGGGTGAGACACATGAACCCTGTGGTACTACGCAAGATATTTGAATCGGGTCAGCTGAATCTGAAGGGGAAAATACTCTCATAGTGCGATTGGCTAGAAAGGATTGCACTCAGGCTATGGCCTCCCCTGAAAAATGGGCTGCCGACCTAAGGTGGTTGCATAAACCTGCATGATCCACCAGGTCGAAGGCTGCCGATAGATCCAGGAGAAGTAGCATAGCTGTTTCCCATTGTCCTTCAACTCATCAATTTAAGTCTTAAGATCTAGCAAGGCTGTTTCCGTACCATGAAGAGCGCGGAAGCCAGATTGTCGTGTTCCTAGTAAGTGATTAGCTTCCAGATGTTCCTGAATTTGAAGGTAAGCTACTCTATCAATAATTTTGAATAAAACAGGGACAGTAGTAATAGGTCTGTAATTGGTTAGGATAGTAGGGTCTAAGGTTTGTTTTTTAAGCAGGGGGAGGACCCAAGATTCTTTGAGATTGTTGGGCGCTGAGTTCGTTTTGAAGGAGGCATTGATGAGCTAAGAGATGAAAGGGGCCAGGTCTCTAGCTGCGTCCTTTATAATTTGGGCTGGGCAGCTGTCACCCTTACAATTTGATGGTTTTAGGGAGAGTATGATTTTCTGTCTCGGGAATAGAGATCTTCTTGAAACGAAATGGTGTGGTCGTTCTGTTCCCAAGGTGTTGGGGGGGAGGGGGGTTGCTGCTTCGATCCAAGCAGTGAGGCCTTCTTGTGAGCTATTTTGAGTTGAAGAGATGCAATTTTATTCGACAGAGCATTTTGTATGGCAGTACACCATGGCTTGTCATCCAGTCAGATTCTTCTGTGTGGTAAACACTCTAGTAACAGCTGATATGTTATTGTTATTATTATTATAATTAGTAGAAGTGCTAGTAGTAGTATTATAACCAAGTTCTGGTATGTAGAGCATCCAGTCAGATTCTTCTCTGTGGTAAACACTCTAGTAACAGCTGATGGTGTCCAGTTAAAGTACCGAATACAAAAGGATTGAATGCCAAATGATCGACTCAATTTGACCTAAGATAAAAGGGTCGAATTTTTTTTTTTTAAATGTTTTTTGGGGGGTTGCTGTTTTGGAAAAAAAGTTGTTTTTTACCACAAGAAAGGATGTTTGGGCCCCCCCACCCACAAAAAATATTTTTAAAAAATATATATATTTGACCCTTTGGTTTTCGGTCCTTTTGATTCGACCCTTTGGTCATTTGATCCTATGCATTCGAATCTTTGACCTAGGACCACAGCTGATATGTTATTGTTATTATTATTATTAGCAGTAGTGCTAGTAGTAGTATTGCAACCACGTTGTGGTATGTAGAGCTTCCAGTCAGATTCTTCTCAGTTGTAAACACTGCAGTAACAGCTGATATAAGCCAATTTAGTGCAACTCAAGTTTTCGACCAAGAAAGGATGTAGGGCACAGCCGTCCCTGCAAAGGATTCAAACATGCGACATGCAGGGGGCCACAGTGTCAGAGGGGAGCACTTGAACACATGAGCTATCGACCCAGAATGCATTTTAAAAGAAAGCATGCTAATTAATGAATCATTTTAAATGTGCAAATGCCATTTCACTCCAGCTTGTGCCCATGAGATGTGTATGGTGACTGGCGGCTCCCGTGCACCTCCACCCACATGCTCACTAGCAGCGCTGGCCCACGATGATGATGCCATTCCACAAGTGTTTCTCCTACCTCTTTTTATCTGCCATACAGCTGTAATGCTCCACGAGGGTCACATTTGCACCACAAAGCATGTACTTCTACTGAAGCTACATCCCTAATACCAGGTGCAAGATATAACCAGCCATGCACACGTATTACTCCTGGTGCAGACTATAGTCCATGAACAGAAGAAACTGCACAGAGATTCCCTTCTGGGATTGTTATCCAATTGAACCAAAGGTTCATCCAACTCTCTGGCAGCAGCTCTACAGGCTTTTGGAGATCACACGCACTTCACTATCAGAAAAGAGTGCACCTTCGAGGTGGCTGCACAAAGACTTTGGCAGGCGTGACAAACGCTAAGCTTGGACTTTGGAGGCAACGGCACACATAACATATGATGGACTGGTAACACACATTCACATAATGCTACATCTGCACAAGGAGGCTGCTTTGTACAGATTTGGGGAGATCACAAATGTGTACAGGAGGCTGAGGTTGAACACATGAAGTGAGTGGACCCCACTGGCGACTGGTGAATGTTTTAATTGCAGGTGCGTAAACGTTTTCCCCAAATATGCATGACCCCCTGGGCAAAGTGAGGGAACCCAAATCAACCAATAGGAGTTTGGGGGTTCTCTCCCCTAGACATTTCTTTGAATAATGGGTTAAAATGGTGTATTTTACAGCACACTTTTTTTTATAAAAAAATTGGTTAAAAAGCCATACAGTTTGCATTTGCTTCTGTTGGGTAACCCATGAAAGAAGACAATAGATGTAAGTTACAACCAGTGTACCAGAGCATGCCATGATGCCTTTTCCTACCATATACATACCAGTATAAAAAATGTTAATGCTGACTATGCACACATAAATTTCCATGCTGGCTGCCCCAATAACAGCCAGTATTCTCAGATCAGAACATTTTCATCTTTGCTTTGTTCTTAATGCCAGTAAGGATACTATAAGAAAACATGTACATGCTAGCTCTACAAATATATACCAGTATCCCCATATAAGACCATTCTCCAGCTGGCTTTGCCAGTAAAAAGCCCATGACACAATACGCAAACATTGTAAGACTGGCAGCACTAATAGAGGCAACTCTTGCCACGTAAGAACACTCACCCCACAGCTTTACATTGATGACGATAAAAAATGCTCTGCCATGTCATAAAATATGTTCAGACTGGTTCACCAAAGTAGGCCCACCTAACCACGTAATAACACGTATCAGGTTTGCTCGACTCATGATGCCCATTAAATCATGCACCGCCACAGTAAAACAATATACAGACTGGCCCACCATCATAGGCTAGTCTTGACACACAATAAGAACATGGACATCATGAGTCAAGCAAACATGAATTGATGCCAATTAAAATATGCCATGCCAACACAGTAAGAAAATATATCCAAACTGACCCACAAATATAGGCTATTCTAGCCATGTAATAACACAATGGGTATCGAGAGTAAAGGTAACATGAATCACGCTTGCTGTATTCTTGATGCCAATTAAACATGCCATGCCACAGTTTCAAAACATAAACTGACTAGCGTACCAACATAGGGCAGTTTTGTCACAAAATAACACTTCTCATGTTTGCATCAGTCGTGATGGCCATTAATACATACCATGACACAATATCAAAATATATATAGACCAGCTCACCAACATAGGCCAGGCTTGCCATATATGACATCAAGAGTAAAGCATGATGAATTGTTATTAGCTTTGGGCGTGCTTTACCTGGCCTGGTGTTGACTCATCCATAATGGTCAATGGGCCGGTGGGTGCAGGATACAGATGGTTGTGGGAGTATGGTGACAAACATGGACCAGAATGTAAGTGCATGCTGGAGATGGCTGCATATTGCGCCATTTGGAGTTCAAGTGAATACATACCCGTCTGAGCTTGAACCCCGGGTTTGCCAGTCTTTTTTGTCACACAAATTACCTGCATCAAAGACTAAACATACACCCTGGAGATAAGATGCACACAGGAGTGTGTACAGACAAATTAAAGCACCACAGTCTGAGATGTGCACTATTGCACTGGATACACATACATCTCTGAGAACCGGTGTCACATGTGACGAGAAGCTGAGCCTAAACCCTGAAGATGGATTTACACATACACTGTTTTATAGTTTTCTCAAAAACATACATACATACATAGATCACACAATCAACCTGCATGTTGAAAGGAATACACAAGAAGCTATACACTCGCATATTCAATGGAGCGTGAGTTGGCACCTTTGAGCTGTATGAAAACAACAACCTCTGGGTTTCTTATGCCACTTGTAAAATGGATCCTGAGCCTGTGCCTTTAAGGTAAATGTATTACAAGTTAAGCAGAGTCTAGGTCTACACACTGTAGGTGGCAGGTATCATGGCTTGGTGTTTTTATTACACTTGAGAAGTGGCTCGGAAGTGGCTGTTGTGCTGGAGAGAACGCCTCTGTTAATCCGTGGAGCCTGGAGAGTTAGTGCTGGTATGCACCCAATCATCCCTCCAGCATTCTTTTTGGACTCATATGGACTCATATGGACACTCTAATATATTTATCAGTGCCCACTGCGAATTGTAGTATCTAAATATACTTTTATCTGTATTTTAGATATTGGCCACACCCCTTTTCATCAGAGTCATCAAAAACCGTCACCCGCGCGCTCCTGCGCGCATGCTCCGAGAAGTGGCTCGGAAGTGGCTGTTGTGCTGTTTGGCTGTTTCGCTGCAGGCGAGCAAGCGCCACTTTATTTTGGTTTTGTTTGAGGTTCTCCTCTCTCTCATTCCCTCGTTTTGTTTGCAGCCTCCTGCGGTGAATGAAATTACGCTACGCTACTGTGGTTCGCACACACGTTTAGATTCTAGCGTTCCTGGGAGTGAGTGGACAGCGAACAGTTTACCAATATGCCAATATGAATACCTATATGAATATATGAATATATGAATAATTGAAAAATTGTTTTTGTCTCTGTCTTGCCCGTTTTAACTATTGATGCAAGCATGAAAGCATGAAAGCCTGAAAGCTTGCTATTTTAGACTATTTTAGATATTTTACATTGTTGTGTTTTGTACTACTCCAACAAAGAAGGGTCTCCTTCGCATCAATTGTGACCCACGAAAAGTGAATTGTGCTTAATTGTTCAGAGCCCAATGTTCAGTGCCTAATGCAGTGTTTGCTGACTAACCTATATGGATCAGTCTCGGTGAGCACCTGTGGCAGCTTACCGTTCTATTTTTAAGCAATCATCCTATTTACGGTTGTTGATGAGCGTCTCATTAGGTCTTTGGTCTTATTTTATGCTTACCTTTGTTTATTTGTGACTGCTAAACCAGTAAACACCAGGGAGTGCGGCGTGCACTAGATATACACTATATGCTGACCCAAGATTACAGCATTCTACCTACTTTTTTATTTTAACGTTAGTTTTATATTTTGCATAATAGTGCAGCGCCTTGTTCAGGAATTGTTTTATTTTGTATGTATATCTTTTATTGACCTATATAGGTCCTGTATTGGACCCTTAATTACTAACCGAGTGTCCAATTGGAGTACTGGGATGGATGATTATGACAAGGAAATTGCGATGCACAAAAACCTATGCAATAGGCGCGTATGTGTTCCAAAGATCATTACACGTCCTAAAAAGGGTGCTGTTCAGGGAAACCCCATCACTGATTATTTTGTGAAAACTGCTATTCCCACCACAATTGCCCAAAATTAGATTTTAGATAAGGATCATCGAAACATGGCATCTGTTGATTTAGTGTCCGAACTGACTTGTGACCTAGGATGTCTAAGCGCTTAACTTTTATGTGATGTTTTCTGTGCCCAACCTAACACTAACTGTGAAAATCTGGCTGATGTGACGACTTGTAATGATGCCACTGCAATTGTTATTCCCAGCCATCTTGATCCCAATGCTGGCGACTTTGTGCCAGGTATAGTTAGCACATCTAATCTTAAAAACGAGATGTGTGGTGCAACTAACAATAGTGGCCTATTGGTTAATGGTTGCACTAATGCTGTAGTTCACAGGGAGTACAATAGTAAGGCTAGAGTTCAATAGATATATCCATATCTGAGCTTGATGAACTTGACATCGAGTATATGGGTATTGATCCGGAATTATCTCTGGCTGAGGCTGTCCCTACCCCTTTGAATTTCACTACTCCAACTAAGATGGCACTGATATCGGACCTGATATTCCACATGCCCCCAATGTAAAGCCTATTTTGAAGAATGAGGCAGGGTTTGATGTCGGTATCCCATCTGTATTTAGTTTTAACACAAACACTATACCTGAGATGACCCTAGGCCCTTCCCGTAATGTCATTACCGATTATGGAGAAAGATCATGTAGAAATGATGATGTCGATACCAGTATGAACTCAGATGAAATGTTTAATGCATTAGAAAATATGCCCACGATGTTACTTGAGAAATGTGCTAATCTAGTAACAGAAATTGATGTCCAATCCCTTCTTATCCACTCCACGCTGAAAGAGCACAGTTGCGAAGTGTGCGCAAGCAAGCAAAGTATTACTCCCTTAAAAACTTTGCCTGGTGCTAACGATAAGAGAAAACTCAAGGGTCATAGTGTGACTATTGGGAAGAAGATAACTTTGGGCAAAAAGAAATCCAGAAGTGTAAATCAGGCATTTATTTATAGTAAGCGGATTATTAAAAAGAAATAACTGTTGGCTGTCAGAACAAATGTATTGCCTCTGAATCCCCTCCATGTCATTGGTGGTGAAGCACCTATTGTAATCGAAGATGAGAATAACTGTGACCAAGTCATCGACATTTCTCTAGCTAAGGAGCTTCCCTGAAGTAAAAATCAGATCGCTCCCAAATCAAACCGTGTGTTGGTTGAATCTGTGCAGCCTTCTGTCGTTGCGATTGAGCCAGCAACTAGACTGCCAAAGGTTGTAGGACCAACAGGTGTGCCAGCCATTTCTAATCAAACTACTTTACCTGACGCGTGAGTATTACAAAATAATGCTAATTCAACTAATGCCAGTTCTGGAAGTGGCCAGAATAACACAGGCATGCTACCAGCATTGCAAATTACGTTAGTCCATATGGAAAAGTGCCCATCCCCATTGAATTGCGCTGCAGTGTGGCGTCTCTTTAAAGCCATTGTTCCACTAAGGGTTATTACCTCTAGTGACATTTGTCTGGTCGACCAGCTAGACCTTCCGAACCAATACATCACCAATGTATGCTTTCAAGCTGAAGGCACTTTGAATTATATCATGGGATATGAAGTAGATTTACTATGTCTAGGTTATGCTATACATAAAGTCATGATACCTGCGGTAAAACCGTGCAAAAGCCTCATTCCACAGAGGCCGATTACTACCAATCCTCATGCCCCTACTCTAAATACCCAGCCAAGTGTGGAATATGTTAAAAGTCTCCCAACACAAGGTGCTAATATTGTGGAAAATACCACCAATGACATTCCCGAAGGTTATTGGCAATGGCTGCCTTTGAGCTTCAAGCCCCACTTTGCAGAATCTCGTCATTGACCATATTCCCTACAGATGCTCTACTCCTGGAACACTCGAGAGCATATGCATTTGGTCCAGGATAAGGGTTTGATAGAATACATGGCACTTTTCAAAATCATAGCACTGCAGGAAACTTGGCTAACTGTTGAAATACAGTTAGACGATAGAAGTACTGTCCACCAATTGGCCTCAAAGGGCCCCCTTGGTCGTCCGAAAGGTGGATTGTTGATATCTGTGCAATCACCTTGGTCGATCAAGAAACTACCACTTTCAACTGAGTATGTACTGGCAGCAAAAGTTACTTGGTCCTCTGAGGTTGTCATTGTCATTAACATATATGATCCACCCAACATTAACACGGTAAAAAATATCATGACAGTAGATTCTGTGCTAAAACACTATAACCATCGTTAGCCAATATGGTTCTTAGGTGATCTCAACACGAAAATTGGAGACCTCTGCCATTTTGTAGAATCATTGGGTGCCCAGTTCAAATTAGGAATCATTCCAGTGTCTAATAGACAAGGGCCCTCATTACAAACCAGGCGCTAAACCATGGCGCTATTAGCACCATGGTTGGTGCCGGTGTTGTAACCAGTCTGCCATGGTGGAATGGGGAAATACCGCCCCATTCCAAGGTAGGCGGGGCAGTATTTCCCCATTTCACCATGGCCCTTCCCCATTCCCATTTTCACCCCATAGTGCTCAATGGGACTGGAGAAGGCGCTAAGTACGGTACCGCAAATTGCGGTACCGTAATTAGCACCAAGGTCCCTTTGTGACACCCTACTTTAACGGCTGGTAAAACCAGCCATTAAGGTCGGGTCCCACAAAGGGACCTCGTAATCAGGCGTTAAGGGTTTAACGGCGTCGACACCTTTTACGGCGCCGTTAAACCCTTAACGCCAGGGTCGTAATGACCCCAAAGGTAAAAAATGGGTTAATGCTATGAATACCCATAGTCTGGTGAAACTTAATGGTTTGACCCCAAGTGATGTTCCTATGAAGTATACTAGGATTGAAGGCAGATCAGCAGCTACACTGGATTATATTTTTACCAATCACATTGGTTTTCACACTGTTATTGACATGGGTGTTGTTGAGAGGGTCGAAAGCGATCACTTACCTTTGTGCCTACTATTTGTTATCCCAGGTAAAGATGTTGAAAGTCACGATTATGATGAAAACGGGATGGTTAGTATAAATGAAGGCAAGAACAGAATAGTCAGGCATCATTGCAATATTGAGAATGTAACCCAATTGGTATCTACCTTACTACCAGAGTTTATTAAGGAGGGGGTGTCAGGAATGAATACCGGAAAACAAATATTGAATAACTTCTCACTGCTCATGCAAAATATTCAAAAGCAAATGGGTGAATGCAGAAATTATAAATCAGCTGGGGAACGATCTAATATGGTAATTCCACATAGGCCTGGGAATGATAAAATGATTAATGTAGCAAAAAAGAATCTTCGAAACGAAATTCGTATTCTAGTTAGGAAAAATGCATCCTCGCTGACAGAACAAGAAGTAGCATGCGATATTAAACAACTTAAAAAGAACTACAAACAGTGGCTTAAATTGCACAAACGTGAATGCGAAACCAAACTGGAAAAAAATTGCATTGATGGCGCTGTTTAATAACAACCGAGGTATTTGGCACCTGCTTAGCAAACAGAAAAAACGTGATCTAACAATTAATTGTATTACTGAAGAAACATGGGCTCTTCACATCAACGGCAGATTGGGTAAAGTGGAACATTCTGAAAATAGTATTCCATTGCCAGAAATCATGTGGGGCTGTAAAGCTTCGGAGCTTGATATTATTAAGATCATTGAAACTCAAGAATTCACGGGCAACATGGGGTCTGTAATTTAGTCATTAAAAAACAGCCAGAACTATGGGGGACTGCACTTATACTGCTATTTGAACAAATAGGGAAGTTGGGTGAAATTCCTCCTTCATGGCGAACAAGCCATATATTAACGGTATATAAGAAAGGTGCATGGGGCAACCCGGCACATTTTAGAATGCTGGCAATGCTTGATGTATCATCTAAGATCTTTACCAAGGTATTGCTCCAAGAACTAAGTGAATGGATAAGTACATCCAACATACTACCCTCAAATCAAATTGGATTCCGTGATAAATCCAGCACTACACACAATCCGTTGCTATTAACATCTGCGATTGAGCACGCCTGGAGCAAACGTAACATTGATGTCTATTGCGCATATATAGACTTTACTGCCGCATTTGATACCATTCTTAGAAATTGATTATGGCAAAAACTGAACTCGTGGGGGATCCCACAAGGTCCTCTTAAGATGTTGATGCTGCTACACTCTGCAACCTCTGTCCGCATAAGACTCAATGCGACTGGCAAACTCTCAAAATGTATGGCTACTAGCTGTGGAGTGAAGCAAGGTTGTATGATCGCCGCTATTCTATTCAACCTTTATTTGTCAGATTTGATAAAAGCATTTCATATACCAAAGGCTAACCCTGTGAGGGTTAATGGTGTAACTATTGGTTGGCTTGCCTATGCTGTTATTATATACTCCAGCAGGTCTTCAGCATATGCTTGATGCCCTGGTTGCCTATTCTTCTGACAATGGATTGACCATCAACATAGACAAAAGCAAAATTATGGTATTTTCAAAGAAACGTAAATTGAAGAAATATTCTTGGAACCTGGCCCTTAAAAAAGTGGAACAGGTGAAATCATACAAATATCTGGGTTTAATTGTTGATGAAAGGTTGAATCGGGATTACCAGTGGTCTGCTATCAAAAGCCGCTGTACTGTTGCCACTAACGCCTTGAGTACTTTCATAGGCAGAAATTGTTGTTTCTCTGCTATTGCAGTACTTAATATCTACCTGGCGAAAATCAAATCAATGTTACTTTATGCTGTGGAAATATGGGGACATGAGTTTGTCAAATGCATTGTGGTTCTTGAATCCAAACTCCTAAGAAAACTACAATGTTTGTGTCTAGCTGAGCCTCCTCTCCCCCTGACTCCTCCTCACCTGTTTCTTCTTGTACCTCCTCCAACCTTGCCACTCCTTTCTTCTTCTTGATCTTTACTCCTTCTTGTGACTTCTTCTCTTTTTTTGGAGGTAGATAGGGTTGCGCTCCCTCAGTGGCCTCCGTGATCTGGATAGATTGCAAACCTGGAGGATACCCAGGGAGCACGCCCTTTAAGTGGGGAAAAAGCCGAAATGGCAGAAAAAAAACAATCAAAATTTAGTCCGTCCTTGGAGAAGTATCCGTGAAAGCTGAGGTACTGTAGCTTTAAGATGGCTTGGAAGGATGATGCCCACTGCAGCCGCACACAGAGGAAGCGTAGAAGCTCAGTCTGCTGCTTTTCCTTCTCCAATAAGAAGGAAAGAAAAGTTCCGGGCTAACAAGCTCGGAGCGGTGTCACAATCCTCCGGGCAGGAATACTTATCAAGTAAGCGTGTATCAAGCAAACTAATAGAACGGGGGGGGAAGAGACGTTCTTGCTAGACAACAGACAAGAAGAAAAGGAATGGAAAGAGAACTCTAGGTAAGATTAGATCAAAGGAACAAACAGACTGAGTAGAAGGAAATCTGAACTCTATGAGCAGGCTGAGAAAGATAGCCGTGATAGACATACAAACAGAAGATGCGTAGTCAAAGTACTAACCACGCCGTGCTAGAAAGGATGGCGAAAGAGATCCCAATACCTTACCTGAGAACCTGGAAGCACCGCAAGTGAAAAGTAGCAGGAAGGCTGTAGTAAAATATAAAGGCAAGGGAAAAGCGGGGTAATGGATAAACGCTGAAAGGCTAGTCGCTAAGAGTGACTGGCAGCGCACGTAACGATAGACAATTCAACGCGCAGAGCGCCGGTCTGGCTTGCAAGTTATAGTACCCGTCGGCCATGTTGGAAAAAAGACTAGACTGTTAACAAGTAACAGTCAGCCATGTTAGTGTTACCTCCAATGGTGAACGTACCTCCAGGGCTATTGCATGACAGTGTGCCCCGTTCGATACCTGCTTCCTCCCAGCTTCCCTGCATATAGTCTATGGAAGCGCTGTACAAGTCTGGGGGCATGCACATGGGATCTTGGTTCCCACGTTCTTTCTGCAATGGGATAGCCCTTCCAATGGATAGCATATTGAAGGGTTCCTCTCCTGTAACGGGAATCCACAATACTGGCCACCTCATATTCTTCAGGTTCCTTGAGGGGTAATGACAGTTCTTTTTTGAGGTCTTTGATATGGATCTTCTTGATGTGTCTTGAGTAATGAGGAATTAAAGACTGGGTGGATTTGTCACAAAGCAGGGGGTAATTTTAGTTTGAAGGCCACTGGATTGACCTGTGACAAAATTCGGTATGGACCTATATATCTTGCTGCAAATTTTCCCATATCAGCCCAGCGGGGTAGATATCTTGTGGATAGCCAAACCGAATCTCCTGGTTGCCAAAGAGGAGTGGGACTGCGTTTGGTGTCTGCATACCTCTTGCGGATGTCCTCTAATACTCGTAAAGCATCCTTGTGTGCAACCTTGAGATCGGTTAGCATTTCTTCTATGGCTGGAGTCGTAGACTTATTACCGAGGGACAATGGCTCCAGGAAAGTGGTGTGGATGGTATCCACAGGTACATTTGAACGGGCTCATCTTGATGGCGGTATGATATGTGTTATTGTATGCAAACTCTGCCATTGATAGCAAGGTGGCCCAGTTATCTTGCTCTCTATTGCAAAAACAGCACAGGTACTGTTCCAAATTAGCATTCAGTCTTTCAGTTTGTCCATTTGATTGAGGGTGATACCCAGAGGACAGGGCCTTCTGTATGCCTAGTTGGGTGCATAGCGAGTTCCAAAACTTGGAAGTAAATTGTGTGCCTCTGTCAGAGATGATGGTCCGTGGTAAGCTATGTAACCTCACTACCTCGCGAAGAAAGACTGTAGCCGTTTCTGAGGCTGAGGGAGCCCCAGGTAAGGCTATGAAGTGCGCAAGCTTGGTGTAAGAATCTACTATCAACATGATCGCCATTCCCTCCTGAGAAGTAGGTAGTTCAACAATAAAGTCTAATGAAAGATTCTCCCAAGGGCGTGAGGGTGTCTGGGCCTGATGCAGGGGTCCAATTGGTTTGTGAAGAGGGGTCTTGTTAATGGCACAGGTGGGACATGTAGAAACATAGGATGTGATGTCCTTTCGCATTGATGGCCACCAAAAACTCCTGGATACTAGTTCGTAGGTTGCCTTTTCACCCTTATGTCCTGTGAAGGGGAGATCGTGACACAAGCTGATTGCCTGCTTTCGCAAAGATAGTGTGGGAAGAAACAGTGCTGAGTTATGAAACCATAATACCTCATACTCTTGCAACTGGTAAGTCTGCCTTTCCTCCCGGGAACAGTTAATCTGACTACCTTGAACCTCTTGAAGAAAGAGGTTGGCTATCATTTGAAAATGATGCATGGGAAGAACCCTCTCACTCTTAACCTTGGATAGATCTTCCTCTGACCAGCTTCGGGATAAGGCATCCGCCACACTGTTCTGAGATCCTGGTATGTAAGTTATCTGGAAGTCAAAATTGGAAAAATAGTATGCCCAACGGGCATGTCTTGAGTTCCGGCACTCCATCTGTTGGAGTACTTTGAGATTCCTATGATCTGTGCGGATAGTGAATGGGTGTGAAGCTCCTTGTAGAAGATGTCTCCATTCTTGACAAGCAGCTCGTATTGCCAATAGTTCTCTCTCAAGGACTGAGTAGTTTCTCTCGCTTCCAGTCAAGGTGCGAGAGTAGTAAGCTATGGGGTGTTCAACCCCATTATCATCTTCTTGTAACAAGACCACTCCTAAGGCGTCTCCTGAGACATCGGTTTCCAGGACAAAAGCTCTCTCCTGATCTGGCTGAACAAGGACCGGTGCGGTAGTGAAATGTCTCTTTAAGGCCTTAAATGGCTCCTGTGCTTCAGATCCCCAATGGAAAACCACACCCTTCTTGAGGAGAGCGGTGATGGGTAATACGAGGTCCGAGAATGTTGGAATGAATCTGCGATAAAGGTTTGCCAGACCTAGAAAAAGTTGAATTTCCTTCACTGTTGTGAGTTCTGGCCATCGGTCTATCGCTTGTATCTTGTTAGGGTGCATTCGAATCCCCTTGGCAGACAGAATGAATCCCAGGTAAGGGACTTCGGAGGCTTCAAAAAGGCACTTCTCGGGTTTTGCGAAGAGATCATTCTCTAATAATCTTCGTAGTACTTCGCACACATGAATACAATGTTCAACCAATGAAGGGGAGAATATCAGTATATCATCTAGATATACAACTACCGATACATACAGCATATCAGCGAAGATCTTGTCCACAAATCTCTGGAACACTGCTGGAGCGTTCACTAGTCCGAAAGGCATCACGCAATATTCGAACAGCCCCAGTGGAGTTCGAAATGCGGTCTTCCATTCGTCTCCGTTCTTGATTCTTAACAAATGGTAGGCTCTGCGGAGATCAAGCTTGGTGAACACCTTGGAATCTCTAACTGCTTCGAGGATGTCTCTGATAAGTGGCATAGGGTATCTGTCCCGTATGGTTATTCTGTTCAAGCCCCTGTAATCTATACATGGGCGCAGTTCCTTAGAGTCATTCTTGGATATGAAAAACAATGAAGCCCCTCCTGAGGACTTTGATGGTCGAATGAGTCCATTTTCCAGGTTAGCTGCAAGGTACTCCTTCAACGCCTCCTTTTCCGTTAGGGATAACGGGTACATTCATCCAAATGGAAGAGAGATTTCCTCCTTGAGGTCTATGCTACTCGGTGAGGTGGGAGGAGTCTGGGGTTCATCTCTTCAAAAACCCTTGCAAAGGGCTGATAATGCCCCGGTATTGAGGAAACTGTGAGACCAGACTGGGTCTGGGTATAACTGGATAAGACTTCAATCTGGGAGCTCCTGGTGCTCATGCAATTTTCTCCACAGAAGTCAGAGTCGAAACTTAGTCTGTTATTAGTGCAGTCGATCTTAGGGTTGTGTCTTCTTAACCAGGAAATTCCCTGTATCAACAGAAAGTGTGCCGCCCTTATGACATCAAAACTGAGGGTCTTTGTATGATGGTTCATTTCGACTGTAACTGGAACTGTTTCCATGGTGACGGGTCCGGAGGATAACGGATGACCATCTACTCCTTCTACCGGTACTGGTCTGGCCTTCTCCCTCAGTGGGATCTAATTCTCCTGAGCACAGGTCACATCTATGAAGTTTTGCCAATACCGAGAGGTTCTGCTTCGGTTTGTACGAAAAGGATACCTGGAACACCATCAATCGGTTGTCTTCTATTCCTTCACTTGTGGATTTGGTAGAGTAGCAAGGGTATGAGCAGTCGTCCCCATGGTCTCCCTTGCATAAACCTGGGGGTTGGCGTTTCCCTGTCGCTTAGAGGGAATATCAGGACAATCCCTGAGGGTATGTTTAGAAGACCCGTAGTACATACAAAGATTTAGATCCTGTCTTCTTCTTTCGGCCTTGGTTAGGGGTCCCCTAGTCGATGCTATCTGCATAGGTTCTTCCAAGGTGGGACGTTGTCTTCGCCCTTGAGGGTGCGAATCCTCTTCCTCTTCTCCTTTCTGCCTGTCTTTCCTGCAGATGGTAGTCTATCTGTAGGATGAGAGTAACCAATTCATGGAAGCTGTTAGGACACACTACTCTGGCCAACTCATCTTTCAGCTCCTTGTTTAACCCTCTTCTGAATATGGTTTTATTGTGCCGTGTTCGGGCCATCCAGCCACTACTGCCAGCACCTGGAATTGTGCAATATAACTCTGCAGGTCTTGATTCCCCTGTCTTACGTTGAGGAAAGCTTCATATTTGGTATATTGGACCTCTGGACGTTCAAACTGGTTCTTGAACCCTTGTACAAAGAGGGTATAATCATATACCAAGGGGTCTTGGTTTGTGACCAGAGGGGTAGCCCAGGCCAGGGCACTTCCAGTCAAATTGGCTATGAGAAATCCAACACGAGCCCTTCCTGATTCGAAGGCTTAGGGCCTGAAGGAGAAGTAAACAGCACAAGCATCTAAGAACTCTTTGATAGTCTTGGGGTTTCCATCATACTTGCCATATGTAAACGGCATTGGAGGGAGATCATCCTTGCCTGCATCTCTGGCTGTGGCCTGTTGTTGAAGAAGAAGGTTCTCAGCGTGAAGAGCTTGCATTTTCACTCTAAGACTCTGTATGGCGTTACCCATCTCTTGGAACTGTTCTGTTGACGCCATGGGTTCACTATGGCGTTGTATACTGTCAAGCCGAACCTCCTCTTCCCCTGACTCCTCCTCACCTGTTTCTTCTCGTACCTCCTCAAGCCTTGCCACTCCTTTCCTCTTCTTGATCTTTACTCCTTCTTGTGACTTCTCTTTTTTTTGACGTAGATAGGGTCGCGCTCCCTCGTTGACATCCATGATCTGGATAGATTGCAAACCTGGAGGATACCCGGGGAGCATGCCCTTTAAGTGGGGAAAAAGCCGAAATGGCAGAAAAAAAAACAATCGAAATTTTGTCCGTCCTTGTAGAATTATCAGTGAAAGCTTAGGCACTGTAGCTTTAAAATGGCTTAGACGGATGATGCCCACTGTAGCCGCACACAGAGGAAGCGTAGAAGCTCAGTCTGCTGCTTTTCCTTCTCCAATAAGAAGGAAAGAAAAGTTCTGGGCTAACAAGCTCGGAGAGGTGTCACAATCCTCTGGGCAGGAATACTTATCAAGTAAGCGGGTATCAAGCAAACTAATAGAACGGGGGGGAAGAGACGTGCTTGCTAGACAAACAAGAAGAAAAGGAATGGAAAAAGAAGTCTACTTAAGATTAGATCAAAGGAACAAACAGACTGAGTAGAAGGAAATCAGAACTCTATGAGCAGGCTGAGAAAGATAGCCGCGATAGACATACAAACGGAAGACGCGTAGTCAAAGTACTAACCGCGCCGTGCTAGAAAGGATAGCGAAAGAGATCCCAATACCTTACCTGAGAACCTGGAAGCACCGCGAGTGAAAAGTAGCGGGAAGGCTGTAGTAAAATATAAAGGCAAGGGAAAAGCGGGGTAATGGATAAACGCTGAAAGGCTAGTTGCTAAGAGAGACTGGCAGCACACGTAACGATAGACGATACAACGCGCAGAGCGCCGGTCTGGCTTGCAAGTTATAGATCCCGTCGGCCATGTTGGAAAAAAGACTAGACTGTTAACAAGTAACAGTCGGCCATGTTAGTGGTACCTCCAATGGTGAACGAACCTCCAGGGCTGATGCATGACAGTTTGCCCCCAAATGTTAGTGTTGAATACTTGTACCTGGAGTTTAACATCAAAGGCTTTTGGTATGCATATATCTGTCAAGGTGTTTTGTCCTATGAAAAAGCAGTGACACTATCCACCGACACAATCTTTGCTCCATATGTAAAAGCGTATCTTAGTCTTGAAGGGAATGTGTTGATCGGCACAATTGGTACCATACAAAGACTGCATCACACATGGTCATTAGGGTGTGCCCCAGGAACTCTGTCGTTGGTAGCCTTCAAAATGAGACTAAAGAGAAAAGTGCATGACTTTTGGCATGAACGAAATATTGTAAATTTGGCATCAAAATGTTTTAGTGGAGGGTATTTGGACGAGTATTTAAATCGAAGTACGCCTCCCAAATATATTTTAGCCTATCCAAGTACAGGTACCTTTCAATCCTATTTAATGATGAAATTTACCATTACAGAAGCTCTAGAGACAAAAGGACAGAGCATGGGAATTCCACACACCTTAGGAAACTGTCGTCTTTGTGGAGTCAATGTTGTTGAGTCACTCTATCACCTTATTATGCGCTGTGAAAGTTTAAATGAATTGAGAATTGTGTGTCTTACATCTTACAATAATGGAATTGTGATGTCAGATATATCTGAACAGTGGATGATTTTTATGAGAGGAAATGATATCAATTTGATACATTTTATTGTTGTTCTTTATTTGCAGATTGTGGCAATTTTAAAATGTATTGAATGATATATATTGGAAATGTAAATGCTTTTAGGTTTTTGTATTAATGTTGTTTGTCTATGTGTTATACAAAGACTTTTGGCTAGACGCATATCTAACAATAAATAAATAAATACATAAATTACACTGGAGCCTAAACCATGAAGGTGGTGACATGCATATCCTTTTCAGTTATAGTTACTCAGATGCAGCCGATACAAGCATTAATCGTGGAGTGAACTGCATGCTGAAGCTTGAGTGTAAGTAGTGCCACATTGAGTACCTGGTGGTGAACCTGCATACTGGACAGGGCTTCAAATAGATGCAGGTGATATGACAGATGCAACAAGTGTGTAACCATGCATCATGGAGGAGTCTGGGTATTTGATGTTGTATTTAATGTTGTTAGGGTATAATCACACATTCAAAAGAGCCTAATCTGAAACCTAGAGGCACCAGCAAACAGAGATCTCAGGGCTTTTTTGTAACAGATTCACAAGCTGATCATGTGCATTGGAAGTGGTGGACCATTGTGGGAAGACGGCCTGGGATCCCAAATTACACCGAGGTTCTGGAGCCAGATCAAAGCGGACTCAATAATGGAAAAAGACAAAGTGCAAGGCAAAACTGAGCTTTATTATCATCAAAATAAAGCAGGAACAGCATAGAAGCATGGCATTCTTGGCACTCTCAACATGCTTATCAAGAACAATAGTTTATAAATTCAAAATTCATCATAACTGGCATCATACTGTAATCTTAGTTACCAAAACCTACGGGGTACAGGGATTGGTTTATTGTGGGGACTGCAAATTCATTCTATAGTGGTTACATTTCAGATTGGGTACCGCTTGTCTTATGAGACCACCTCTAAATTGATAACAGTAAAAAGACATAGGGCCTCATTACACGGATGGCGGTAAGGTAAATCCCTTACTACGAGGTCCCGTTACGGGTTGGGGGATTTAACGCCTGCTTTTTGCAGGCGTTAAAAACCAACCCGCAAAGGGACCCAGGGAGCTAATTAAGGTACCGCAATTTGCGGTACCGTAATTAGCGCCTTCCCCATTCCCATTATGCCGTATGGGGCAAAAATGGGGAAGGGCAATAGTGGAAGGGGGAATTACCGCCCCGCCAACCTTGGAATGGGGCGGTAATTCCCCTTTCTGCCAAGGCGGTGCCGGTATTTTACCGGCATGAACCATAGCGCTAATAGCGCCATGGTTCTCCGCCATCCGTGTAATGAGGCCCATAATCTCTACAACATGTAATTGGCTAGCATCTTTGCATGGGCGGCATAGCATTGGGGATTCTCATTGGCTGGCTTCTTACTAACCACCCTTGGACAACTGACAGGTCGAAAGACATGAGCCAGACCGGAGTAGCGGGAGAGAGGTCCATGGACTGCTTTACTTTTAATTAAAGAAGATACCATAGCTCATTTTTAGGCCATGAGTCAGGGTGATCTCTTTGTATTTGGCCTTGTGTGGTGTCTTGTGTCTGGGGATACATATAAGGAATAAGGAAGTTCTTACCTGTGTTCGTTGCTAATGAATAGACAATATCCAATTATGGGTGACGTGTGATGGGACCACATATCACCCTGCGTTTAGTAGGATTTTAGCTAACATTAATGTGAGTGTTATGGTTTCTTTCACCACTGGGGACACTCTTGAGTTATTTTTTTTAATGGAGTCTTTTGGCTTGTAGTTGTCATTCACATGGCTCACAAGGGTTGGTTGTATTCTTAATTAGTCCTAGGATATATGGCTTGCACCTTGGGAATCATTATCCCGTGCTTTCTCTCTGCTCTTCCTAGCCTCACTTATTCATGGTAACCTTGGCTTGGGTTGCTAGCTACTGCCTGAGCTCTGCACAGATCTGTATATTTTTTTATCTCAGCTTTTTTAGTTCTCGTGAAGCTTTGATGGCTTTTGTTTACTTAGAAGCGTGTTCTGGTTTCCATTTGGAAAAGATGGCTACCTATTACTGTTGCGTTTCTATGTTAGTGAGTTTTATTCATATCATGTTGCATTCAGTTTTTTATTTTATTTTATTTATTTATTGGATATTTGTAAGGCACCTGTACAACAAATAGTGTTTCAAGGCGCCACAAGACAAAAAGGGGTTGGTGGAACAAGTGAGAAAGAGAACAATAACGGTCCTTCTAGTCCTTGTGCCATTCGGATGGTGCAAGTGCAGTAACAAGAAGTGAGAGGAAGGGTAGGGGGTGCAGGCAGGGTGAAATGTGAAGTGCTAGGGTGGAAAGGGAAGTGCAGGGTAAAGAGGAGAGAGTGCAAGAGAAAGGGGTATTGAAGGAGGGGGGGAGATGGCCACAGGGGCAAGGCGAGTGCTAAGGGGAGGCAAGGAATGCAAGTGCCAGGGTTTGCGTTGAGTGCAGGGGGTGAGAGTCCACATGCTATTTGCGAGTAGAACCAGGCAGCCATTCACTACGGCTGAAGAGGGTGTTAGCAGGGGAGAGGGAGAGGTAAGGAAGAAGAGAAAAGGAGTGCCTTGAGGAGCTTCAGGAACTTAAGGAGATCTGGCTCAAGCCTGAGAGGGGCAAGGAAACCATTCCACATTCCAGAAGGAGACTCATGTGGAGGAGAGAGATCTTCCCCCCACTATTTGCTTAGAGAAGCATCTGATCTGCAGAATGTTGGAGCTAGAAGGCCAAAGGGCTATAGCAGGGAGAGATTTAGGAAGAGAGAGTTGGATGTAGCAGGGTCACAGGCCCCAGAATGCCTTGTAGATTATGCAAAGGGTCTTGAACTTGATCCTAGCAGCAACCAGTGGATAGATTTTAAAGCTGGAGGGATGTGGTCCCTGGGCTTTAGGCCAAGGAGAAGTCTCACAGTCCTATTCTGAATTAGTTGGAGGGGGCAAAGGGAGGATGAAGGACGATTGAGGAAGAGGCTGTTGTAGTTCCCAGCCTAGAGAGGACCAGAGCTCTAGAGACATTGCGTTTCTGGTGGAAGGCAAGGAAAGGGAGAATGCCTCTGAGGAGGTGCAGCTGATGGTGGGCCTTCTTGCCAAGTTCCGTGATGTGGGGAGAGAAGGAGAGAGAGAAGTCAACGATGAAGGTTTTTTGCCTCCCAAGAGGGTGAGGGGAGTGGGCCGGTAGAGCACGGCCAGAGGGTAGGAGGGAAGGAGGGAGCTGGGGTCTCCATGAGAAGGATTTCAGTCTTATTAGCATTATGGCCAAGATCATTGGCAGCACACCATGCCTGAATAGCAATTAGACAGTCAGGGATGCGAGAGGAGGAAGAGGAGGCAGTAGAGGGAAGCTTGAAGGAGCGCTGCATCTCATCTGCATAACACTGGAAGGGAGGAGGAAGGAGAAGATTAGGTAGGCCAGAGAGGCAAGGTAGATGTTGAAGAGCCAGGGCGAGAGAATAGGGCTTGAGGGACAAAGCAGGTGGAGAGTGTGATAGGGGAGAGAAAATGGCCCAGTTGAACCTGCGAAGGTTGGAAGGAGAGGAATGAGGTCAACCAGTCCAGTGCCAGACTTGTGATGCCAAGGGTGTCATAGAGCCCATTTGTCAGGGTGGCATGTATGACCTTGTTGAAAACAGAGGAAAGATCCTGAAGGATAAGAACAGATGGAGACTTGGAATCGCAATTTGAGAGCAAGTCTTCAGGGGTGTTCAGTAGAACAGTTTCCGTGCCTCTGGCTGCTCCAAAGCCAGACTGGTGGCCGTGAAGACAACAAAATGATTCAGTGTGTTGGATCAGTTGGGAGATGACCAGCTTCTCCAGGAGTTTGCCCAGGAAGGGGCAAATGGAGATAGGGTGATAGCTAGCCGGGCAGGAGGGGTCGGCAGAGGGATTTTTGAGGAGAGGCTACACAAGTGAATGCTTGAGGGGTAGCGGGAAAGAGCCAGTGGCAAAGGAGTGATTACATAAATTGCCCAAGGCTGGCACAAGGGAGGACATGCTATCCTTGATAGTTCTAGAGGAGCAGGGGAGCACCTGTTTGGAGGAGACTTTCATAAAGAAGACTTGTCTAGGGACCTCATCTGGTGCTATGGGTGGGAAAGAGGAGAATAAGAAGAAAGGGGAGAGGGAGCCAAGGTACGCCTGAGAGCTGGGGAGGGAGGCGAGTAGAGGAGAGTGAGGACAGGATGTCCTGAGTTTTTGGTAAGAAGTGGGAGGCCTGTTCATTGAAGTACAGAGGTTCAGGGATGGCAGAGGCGAACTGGAGACTGCAATAGGATTGGCGAGTTCCTTGCCAAATTTAAACAGTTTGCCTGTGTTTTTAGCACTGCTTGGATATGGGTCCTCTTCTTCGAGTGGATGGAGAGTCTGTATTGCCTTTGGAGCAGGCAGCAGGCCAGCCTGTCGGAAGATGTGCCTAATGCCCACCACTTCCACTCAGCAACTATGCACTTGCAATTCAGAGTGGCTAAGTCGGATTCATACCAGGTGTTGCACTTGGAGGCAGGCTTCATGCGGATCCTCATGACAAGGATGTCCAGGGTGTTGGTGATAGAGAGGTGCAGATTAGCGAGGGCAGAGTCAGCGCAGTGGTCTGTGGCAGGAGTTGGAGGGGGAATGAAAGTAACAGCAAAAGTAGCACCTGACACTCACTTCATCAGACGAATGATGGAGAAGGAGACTGGCAGTGCAGGCAGAGGCTTAGCTGGGGGACCTAATAGATCCAGGTTAGAGGGCAGGAGAGCACAGACAGACCAGGAGAGACATGTAGTGAGAGGGTTGGAGATGGGGATGTCTGCCGAGCTGAGTGCATCCAAGGTATGGGCGGCAAAGTGCATCAGACAGGAGGGATGAATGGTGAGGGAAAGAAAGTCAGAGGCTGTGAAAGAGTCCAGTGGTCGAATCAGGAGAGTCAAGGTGAATATTGAAGTCTCAGAGGAGAAGAAACAGAGGTGGAGGCAAGAAAAGAAGGTAAGGTCAGACCATTCTAAGAGGAAGATGGAGACCGGACCAGGGGTCTTGTAGGTGGTGGCTAGAGTCAGCGAGAGGGTTGGAGAGACTGCAGATGAGGCATTCAAAGGAAGAGTAGGTATGAATGGGAATGATAGTACCAGGGAGCCATTCAGGGACGATCAAGGCCTCTCCATCTCCAGACCGGTTAGGCCCGGGCTTAGAGAAGATCTTTTAGCCCTCAGGGAGGAATTTGTCAAAAGCATTGACAGAGCTGGAAGTGAACCATGTCTCAGTGAGAGCGAGATTTGCAAGGTCAAAGTCTTCAAAAAGGAGACCAATATCAGAGGAGTGTTTAACAGCAGAGCAAGAGTTGATGGTCGCTAGGTGAAGCTGGTTGCCACCTGTGAAGGTCTTTCAAGGAGGGGTACAGGGATGTGGTACATCTGACAGTGGTGGAGAAGGGGCAAGAGGGGTGGCAGACAGAGGAGAGGCAAGAGAAGAAAGGGAGTTGATGCGAGATGGAAGACGCCTATCAAGAAGGAGGAGGTTGGGCTTTGAGTCCTGGCCATGACAGTGCCATTCTGATAGACATTAATGATGCACGTAGAGTATGAGAATCCTGCCAAGAGTACTTTCCATCTGGTGTCACCATTAATGGACAACAAAGAGAAAGGGGAGAGGACAGAGACCATTTGGGGAGTCCATAGGGCCTGAGAGTGAGTGACAAAGAGGATGTCTGTGATAGTATGCCTGGAAGAAGCATTGACGTAGGTGTCAGCGATGGGCAGGCCTGGATTGGAGACCAGGAGATCTTTTTTGAATGTTTTGCTTTCAGCCTTTGAGAGAGAGGTATGATAGGTAATAGAGTATCAGTTAGAGTAAATTTGAGAGATGAAGAGCACCATGGAGGAAGAGAGCAGAGAGATGGAAAGGGGGAGAGAGAGAGATAGGGAGAAACTGTGGTCCACAGAGAAACAGCACAATGCACGACAAACTCACTAGGCAGTATAGCAGCAAGACAGTTGCAGACAAGTCAGGTGCACCAGACGTCCCAGGTCACTGACAAACAGCATGGGTAGCTTCATACATGGAGGGCCTCTAATTATCAGATGCTTGAGGTAGCAGGGCCTCCCAGGCTTTACGAAGTGGTGTTCACCATCAGGAGCCGTCCACCAATGGGGTCACTTCACCGTGCTCAATGAGAAGCGCACAATCCGAGGATCCTATGCTACTTCTTGCTGGGATTGATCCAAGATACCCATCGCTTGCCACGGTGTCAAGATGTGGAGATGACCCTCAGAGATCTAGGAACGTTGGCCTGCTCATAAAAGGGCTGATTAGGCTTGCCAGAACACCCTGGAAGAGTGGGAAATGTTTTCGGGCATCGTAGGGCCTAGACTCCGGCAGGGCCACAATAGGAGCCGATAAATGAGTTTATACATTTATACATTGCTTATGGTGGTATTCTTCATGTCATATGGATGCTATGTTCATATTTTTCATGTATAAATGCATGTGTTACCTAGTGTTCGCACATTCTTCATATTCAGTGCACATTTGCTTCATGTCTAATGCATGCACATGTATTCTTATAATGATGGTTTGGTTTATTCGTGCAATCTGCAGCTTAGATTGTGTTCATCTCCTTCTGTACCTGCATGGGATAAGGACGGTATAGTTGTCTTAGTGAATAACGTTTCTCACTAGTTCAATATTGAGCTCAAGAAGGAGCAGACGCTATGGATGACATATTCATCTGCCTCTCAACAATTTAATCTGTTAGAGATCACACACACATTCCCCTGGTATTGACCCAGTATTCCAGAGTTAAGTGCATGTGGAGGCCTTCTGAAGTATGAAAACAGATATACATCAAAAAATCAACTTTTTCTCTAATCGTGGTTTACAACAGTGAAGCGTAGTCATTTAATCACACATTTGCACCTGAATATACAAAATGTAGGAGGAGTTACATTTAAGCGTTTGCCTTCAGTGGCTGGTTGGTTTCAGGTAGAAATAATTCCATAGAGGATATGGTTAGTTTCCCAAATGTTTAATCAAACAATTTCAATGGGTGTGTCTATATAGTGAAGTAGTTGAGCTACTTGTCTACAATAGACATTCATATTGGTTAATGTATATATGGATGTGAATGTGATTATGAAAGACAAGTGAGATAATATATTTGGAGAACATGTTAGTGCGACAAATAAGGACAGGCAGCAGTGTATACATTCTCATTGTAGTCAGACGTTATATCTAGTGTTTAAAAGATGACTTGCACAAAATTTAATGTTAGGGGACCACCTGTGATTTCTTGATTTATTAATTTAAATAAAACAAAACATACAGATGCAACATCCTGTTTCTTTTCCTGGATTGTGGGTTGGAATTGTTGAGGTGGGGGGTGTTATATAGGGGATATTTCCACATAATAAAGAACCAACCCAAGGAAACTTAAATAGATTCCTTAGGTAGATGTGATTACAAACATGATGTATGGGTCCATCTGCTCTGGAACATGTGTGATTTTCATCTTGAACCCCGGTCGAGATCTGGATAATTATACAACTCCTTGGAGTTCCCTTTGGCTCAGCCCCTGGACTTTTTGGGGACTCTAGGTCTCCCACAATGTCATACCCCCCCATCTGTAAAGTTTCTATGTCGCTAGGTGACCACCAATCCTGAAAGGTATTTGCCAGTGTGCATTCTATTGTGGTTAAGATTTATCCCTGAACAGGCCTGCTATCTCACAGCACTCGGGAGATTGAGATTCCATGCTCTAATCCCAGTCACAGTTGGGACAATAACTGTACCAATGCTTTCCAATCAGTCCATTTGGATGGGCCTTGGCATTCCCATACTGATCAGGTGCCCCAGAGGTAGCACTGCCCGATCTCACTGAGGAGAGCATTGATATATGATATGATGAGTCATTCATAATGTGCCTGTACACAAGTGTTTCTAGGCACGACAAGACAAGGTAGGGGAACAGAGGGAGGACACAACAAATCATCTAACTAGGCCTATGTCATTCAGATCATGTAAATGCAGGGGGGAGAGGGTGAGGAGAAGTGTCAGGGGGAGGAAAGGGGGAAGTGCAATAAGGGCAGCACTGCTCTAAGAAAGTGCAGCCAGGGCAGCACAGCTCTAGGTAAGTGCTAGGAGGCAGGGGGCTGTCAGGTTCCAGATACAGCCCCAGTGTGTAGCAGCCCTGGAGGCAGTGCAGGGGCTACTAGTCGTGGAGGTGCGTGGTGCCTGTTGGATTCTGAGGGTTGCCGGACAACCCAACAGCGCAGCAGACAGGTAGGTGAGCAGGAGAGAGAAAGAGAAAGCAGATGCAAAAAGGAAGGTCTTGAGCTGGTTCCGGAACCTCAGGTGGTCCCGCTCATGTTTGAGAGGGTGGGGAGTTAATTCCAGACAGAGGCACCTGCAGAGGAGAGAGATCTACCAACCACTCTTTGCCTGGAGAAGCGTCTGACCCTAAAAGAGTTGGAGGTGGCTGAGTGAAGGACTCGAGAAGGAAGGTGTTTAGGAAGAGAAAGTTGGATGTAGTGTGGGCCCAGGCCCCAGAAAGCCTTGTTGACGATGCAGAGGGTCTTGAACCGGATCCTTGCTGTCACCAGATGCCAGTGGAGAGATTCCTGGGCTGGAGAGATAGGCTGCCTGGGCTTGAGGCCAAGGACAAGTCTTGCAGTCCTTTTCTGGATTAGTTGCAGAGGGCAGAGTGTAGAGGAAGACAGATTGAGAAAGAGGCCTGTTGCAGTAGTCCAGCCTAGAGAGAACCAATGCTCTGGGAAAAAGTGAGATAGGAAGAATACCTCTGAGGGGGTGCAGCTAATAGTGGGATTTCTTAGTGAGGTCTATAATGTGAGGAGAGAAGGAGAGAGTGGAGCCGCAGATGACAGCTGGTGCACACATGCCAGAACTCTTTACCACCATGGGAGACATCAGTCTGGCAACCTAGAATGGCTGGGCTGCATTCACCTGGGGCTCGGGTGAGAAATTCCTCTTCTGGTCTGGTCGTGAATTTCATAAAACCCTTTCTCAGGAAAAATGATTTGCTTTTGATATTTTTGCTTGTTACCTATAAGGTGCAGATTGAAAAAGTATTGCCACAAAATATAATAGCACACACCCTGTGAAATTGAGATGAACTGTACAAGAATTTAAATACAGATGTGACAACTTTTCAAGCAGGATATCCTGCAAGTGATAGGCAACTTGGCTGAAATCCCAGACAGAATAATTTGTTTTAAGGTGTCTGTGTTTACTAGGTAGGCTAAATCAAATACAACCAATGTGTTTAAATCAGTGAAACCGGATGCTACATTGTGCTGAATATTAATTGTTTTGTTGCTACGCAGTTAATCTTTAGCTCAAGCAATTGTTAGCATTAAGAGTAACTGATAGATTCCATTATCTCTCAAATGGTTCCGTAGATGATGGCAAAACGTAGTAATTAATGCATGTAAAACTCTGAAATATCACTTTCCTATGGCCATCTTTGCAATAAAACGCTTCAATCCCAATTCGTCTAGCCTAGTTCTGCAGTCTTTTACAGCTACCATTGCTATTAATCATGTAGTTTAAATAGGGGTCCTGGTTTTTAGTGTTTTGTTATTTCAATTTCACTGGTGTTTTCCCAGTGGTTTTGCAGTTTTCACAAAATGTGTAAATCTCTGTATATCAGTGTTTTTCCAGTGTACGTGAGAAAAATGCATTTATAAACATACTAACAGTGTTTGGAGTACACATATCATGGGATATTCAATGTTCTAAATAGACAATCTATTGATGGGACAATCTCTCAAAAGGGGAGATCCAGAGGCTTCCGATGAGAAAGACAGCAAGAGATGTCAGTGGGATAAATGAAAGAGGCAATTTGTTCTATAGAATGATGTCCTTGATCAATAGCCAGGGCAGATTGTAATTTGTGTGATGGCCTGTGTGACAAAGGGTTCATATGTATTGACATCAGTGTGAAATCACTGAAAATTATGTTACAGGAAGTGACATGAGGCTTTGATACTTGATGGTATCATGGAAAGCACTGTTAGGCTATGTTACTTTGATTCATAGCGTGTAGTGCAGCCATTTGTTTTATTCTTCAGGGGGCCACTGTTATTATTTATGGAGCAACAGCATGAGTGTGACCTTTAGTTTCTAGAGTACAATCTGGACAGAATCAGTTCTAAAGACCTCTACTTTTCACTGACAAGTTAAACATGTTTTGCAAATACAAGTATTTGTCATTGGTCACAGGCTTTTGTGATGAATTTTGGGCAATTTTGAGACATGAATTTGCAGCCATAAAAATGGCTCACATTGTCTACAATTCCTGAGAAGAGTCCCTGACCACTGCCAAATAGTTTTATTTCATTTTTTATTTAAAAAGAAAATGAAATAACATGTAATGTGCAGTGTTTTTAATTAAAGTCAGAGGATAGGAGAGGATGCAATGGGAGAAATCATACCGGCATACTAGAGAGGGAGTAGGGCACTTCCCCTGTCATAAGCAAAGCCCCCTCTCTAGCCACCTCTTCACCCCCACACTTCCTGCTATCCTTGCTCACATCAGGGCACTACTTGGAGGAGGGGGCATTGTTTTTCGGTTTAAACTGGGGAGGTAATTTTTCTTCTGGTGGTGTGTTTCCAGCGTTTATCAGATTCAACTGAAATCCTATTCATATTACTATTATTGATATTCTTTTTTATTAATATTATAATTATTTTAAATGTCAAAGTCTTGGAAACATGAAAATTGTTTTGCTTCGTTGCAGGAATTTTTTTTTCTTTAGCGACCTTTCGATGGAAATGGACAGCAGACCTTGTCTTGTATGAGCAGTTGGCATTTTGCAACACTGTTGACCATTCCACCCATTGACCATTACAAAAAAACAGTTAGTAACTCTCTCAATAGTTGGATTTCATCTTTTCATTCTGATAGAGAACGAGCCATGGCTATCCCACCCTTCCAATGCATTTTTCTTAAGATTACTTGAAGAGTTCCTCAGGCATCTCACTTTGCCACAGTTATAGTCTATCATTGGTCTATTACCACACTATGGGTTAATCCACTCAGTTCTACACCTACACTAATTACACTCACCAGCTACTGATGCTCATAACTGATGATGATATTTCTCAAGATAGCATTGCCGAGTGAATACTTCCAACCAACCATCAATAAGTTAAAAAAGCATGTTTCTGACTCAGCAATTTGAATGGCTGGCATCTACCTGACAGCTGGCTCTAGGTCCATGTACAGCAAATAAAGGGCCTTGTTCTCCTGTTGGACACTAGGTTCAACACGATCCCATATACTGCAAATACAAACAACGTTTTGTCGAATGTGTATAGTACTTGTCATGCCATAGATCACACAGTTATCTGCATGCTCATCTTGCAAATTAACAATGCTGCCAATTTTTCAGTAGCTCTGCTTCTAGGTTACATTAAATGTTTGCAGCATTCTTGGAATGCTGTGGCTCATCCGGTTCTCATCTTGGGGATATGGCCTTACCGATCTGCATCTAAGTGTAATGTTGACATTTGGAAATGTATTAATTTACAATCCACACATCTGTAAGACTATTTTGCAAGGCTGTTTGATATATCTTCAAGCTATCCTTACTTTTTCTTCTAATTTGTTTTTTCTGACTTTCTTTCTTTGCTCTGGCTCCTTGCTTTCTATACATTTGAGGGTTTCCTTTGCATTTCATTATTCCAAGTCCTTCCATGTGTCCTTTCTTCCTTTTTCATCTCTTTTCATCTTCCTCTCTCTCTCTCCATCTTTTTCCTTTGCTCTCTTTCTTTCTCTTTTTCTTTCAGTCGTTCCATTGCTACATCTTTAATGTGTTCTGTGTTTCTTTCTATTTTTCTTTCTTCCTTTCATTCCATCTTTCTTTTGTTCTAGAAAGACTATGCCAGAACAGGTAGATTTCAGTAGTGGGTGCTACAGCACGATAGAAGCTATGAACCTCTGCTGGAATTAGACACACTTGGATAAGCCTCATAAAAAATGATGACTTTGATTAAAACCAATCTAGCCTAAGCAAAGGAGTCACATATCAGTCTAACTAGAAATGGCACTCTATTTTGTGCTTTTATAATACAGAAACACACAAATAAAGTTATTCTGGCAGAAAAAAATGCAACATACGACTATGGCATAAACAAGGTGATTTGTGGTATTTATTTCTATATAGAAGAACGATGAAGTTAAGATTCACTATATTAAATAGATGTGTAGTACAGGGTGTAAGAAGGCACTGCTTCTTCTGTCTTATGCCTCTTTATGATTGTGGGAAATAACGAAGTACATGAAACAAGTTGGGCCTATACACGCGATAGTGATGTAACGTGATGTAAGCGCTCTTGCATAGCACCCTTAAGATCCCTAATGGTGGCCTTGCTACATTTGGCTCTGCAAGAAAATAGTAGGATGGCGAGATGATGGAATCAGGTCAGAAGTTCCTGTTTCCTGTGTGCCAATCTATTTTCTATGGGTTTGGAGGAGCTTGGCTGCGTGATATCCACAGGGAAGAACTCAAGCTCTAATGCACTACTGTGCTTTTGGCTTGTTGGTCGCTGATGTTGGAGAGTGTGATAGGGCTAAGGAGGAGAGCTTAGTCATGGTTTGTCTAGGCTTTGATGTGCTAATTGCTTGGCCAGTAATGCCTGTCTGTGCATGGTTGTGTCTGCAGTGTAAGGTGATGGGAGATTACTGCATAGTGTTAGTTAGTTGGGGGAAGGACCCAATGCCGTTTAAAGGCAAGTCCCATTTCTCTAGCTCAAAAATGCCACCTGTTAATCCCACCTCTAATTCTCACTCCCTCTGTCTTATGAGGAACAAAACATGCATCTGCACGTTGGCATAGGAGGCAAATAAGCAGTGTGGAATCTCAAATATTACCATGAGATCTATGTGATTTTAATGAATTCCATTACGGAGAATGTTTTTTTACCGTACCAAATTCCTTTGTGAACATACTGTTCCATATTTTCTCGGATATGATGGGCATTTCGTTTTATTGTGATAGAATTGTTACTGACATTATGTGTAAAGCTAACATGATGAGTGTTCTTAGTTTGGCATACTCGACTTTCCTGGTGCAGCCAGTATGGCACGTTTTCTGGGGATGCTGCCAGAGTCAACATGGACATGTGTTCTTATGTATTACTTTCATTATGGGCAAAGCAAGCATGAGCATGTTTGTACGTGGGGATATTGGTATATAATGGCACAGTCAGAATGGACTAGCTTGAACACAGCCAGCCAATGTGTATTTACAATGGAAGAATACTGCCATCAATTGTGGTCATAGGCACCCTGAAGGTGCACTGGAAAATACTCCAGTGCACTTTGTTACCTGGCATCTATTGGATTTTTTCATATGTTATTCTACAAAACCAAATGCAAACTATGTATATTTTTACAGAAAGTGTGGCAGTTAAACCAATTGTTTGTAAATGTTCTCAAGTTGAGTCCCCACCAAACACTTCTTTATTGTTTGGGGCTTTGTCCCTGCCCTCTGTCACTCATGCACATTCAAGGCAAATGGCTATGCCCCTCTAATTACAAAATTCCCAACCAAGACTGCGTATGCTTATGTGGGGGTCATGCTTCTTGTAAAGTAAATGTAGGTAATGAGTGTGTTTTTATATTTGTACTGATTGATGTTACAAGTTTCACTAAATTAAGCTAAATCAATAATATGGGAAGGACAAACTAGCAACATTTCCACCGTCTTGATCAATGTCCCAGATATATAATTTCATGTAATATGTGATGTAGTGGTGTATTTTCGGTTACATATCTAGGTATTTAATGCAGCAAAAATGTTAATACAATAGTGCATGGCTGAGTGTGGACTTTCATATTGTGAGCGCCATAAGTCCCCTGTGTGTTCTAAGCACATCAATGTGGTGGCCGCCACATTCAACTTCTCTGAGACACTTATTAGGTTTTCTCTCAGTTATAGATTCAAGTTTGAATGCAGGACAACATTCACAAGATGGTTGTATCTGAGCCTGGCAACTGTAGTCTTGTACTTCACTCCTATACATGCTATGCCATATCTGTACTCCATTCACTCATTTGTAAGATTATTACTGCACTATTGAACTCAGGACTGGCTTTTGCATTGGGTCTCGGGTATGTGTCATCCCCAAGGTACAGCGGGTTGTTGTTCAATGCAACCGCAAAGAGGCTGCCACCAACTATTGCAAACCATACACAAAGCTGTGACACTGTATTACACAGGAAAACAAGGGCTGATGATGTGATCTGACCCTGAAAGGATTAGAGTACCTCAGGAGGCACAACAGAGCATTCCCTAACAGTGTACACATCATGGAAAAGTTGTGTAAACCATGCAAGGGTTGGGGTAAAGTGGGTTGGTGGAGGTAGAGAGAGTGGATGAAGGGTGGGTGGGTGGGTGTGGGTAGCATGCATGGGGGTAGGGTGGGTGGCTGGCTGTAGAGGGAGCAGAGGTAGGGTGGATGACTGGGGGGGTAGGATGGGTGCCTGGGGATAGAGAGTGTGGGGAAGGGTTGGTCGGTGTATTTAGAGTGAGCAGTGCTACGGTCAGTGGCTGGGGGTAGATAGAGAGGGGGTAGGATGATGGCTCATGTTAGAGAGAGCAGGGTATGGTGGGAGGGAGGTGTTGGAGAGAGTGGGGATAGGGTGGATACGTGGGCAAAGAGAGAGAGTGGTAGGAAGGGTGGGTGGGGGTAGAGAGATCGGGTATCGGGTGGTTTGGTGAAGGTAGAGAGAATGGGGAAGGGTGGGTGGGGTGAGTTAGAGATCGAGACATGAAGAACACCAGAGATGGTCCCTATCCCGCGAAGAGCCTTTGAGAAAAGGTATCCATTGAGAAGACCCTACATGATGTATCCCCGTAGTGATGACAGTCTCTTGGAGGAGATCCCCGAAGGAATATGAAGATGAGAGAAAGAGGAGATTGGTGACATCACAGGATGTAAGCGTGGCACACAGAAAAGATAGGCCGAAAATATGATATATGGACTGTATAGAATCTGATGACGAAATAAAGAATCAAGTAAACTTTCAAATGTGAGACAAAGATTGAACGTGTCTGCAGAAAATGCAAATCATTCAATAACTGTAAAGATGCAATAACGCGATTAGATCAAGTAATCTTAAAGGCTAGCTATATGTAATGAATAGACTGCAGACGATGCCTCCATTATATAGAATTCTGGACATCGGTGTCACATATTTAGTAAGCTTAGACCCCTGAAGAAAGAAGGATCGGAGGGCTATGTCGCAGCAAGAAAACAGCTCAAAATTGAGGCAAGGTCTAGAATAGCTGTCTGGCCTGGTGTCAAAGGATGGAGCGGCCAAGAACTGGTTATCTATCCTTGAAGAACAGTGAACGTGAGAAGCTGAATTAGGTGCAAGGAAAGAACACCATGAGTCCCAAGTTTATTAATTCAAGACAATTAAATGCTGTAAAACAGGCCGAAATACAGTCTCCTGTCATGTGAGTTAAGGATGGAAATAGGAGTCGGGCGTGCAGACTTGAACTGCGTTAAGAGTGTGCCTATACTTCCTTTTATTCTCAGGAACAATGATACTTTGCAAGGACAAGTTCAAAGACAATCTGAATGGCAGATGGCATGAGTGATGAGAGATGTTGGGCTAATTGGGTGGGGAGACACGGTCAAGTCAACCATGGACACCTGGGGTACCAGTTTACGTGCTGCTAGTGAGCCGAATGTTCCAGAAAGATACAAGCGTGCCAGCCAATTGTAGAAGGCCATATAATGAAGGCCTTATAGTTTGAGAGCCAATCATATACCGTGTACTTATTAACTGATGAAGAAGACATGCACTATGGGTGGGCATAAGTTGTCCACCTGGCTGTGGAGACCCAATCACAACCCGCCCCTATATAGAAATTATGCTTAGATGTTCCCCTTAAGCCAACAACACGCCATCACGTATGAAATGTTTTTGCTATAAAAGTATTGTTTTTGATGAAATGCTTTGAGAGAATGCTTTGTGACATCCATTGATGTCCGTTGTAATTCCCTGTTTTAGACAATTGGAAATAAAACAGTTGGATGAGACATTTTGCCAACTTCCTGAGTCGGTCTTATTATTTGGCGCAAGAGTTATTCTGCATCCGCATCCTTGCACGATGTGTTACTGATTTAAGGGCCCCATGGGTTCACTCCTATATGATGTACTTGGGAATTGACACACATATCCATGCAGTTTTAGATAGGAAAATGGCATCTTTTCAAAACTACTTAGACTTTTTAATTTTCCAATGTGCCTATGACTCATGCACCAATCCCACAATTGTACATTTTTCTTAAATCCATGTGTTGTCTACCACACCCCATCCCAATGAGAATTCCATGCAATTTTGTTAAGGAATACCTCATTAATGATGATCAACTAAGGATTTACAAGGGCTGTCCACAATAGCTTTCTTTAAGATAGGTAAAATTGAGCTTCCTTCTGATGTCGTGACTGTAATATATAGATTACCTCTATTTAATTTGACTATAGAGGACAAAGAGGTGAGGCTGAGTTCTAGCCCAATAACTTCTATATGTGTCCCTTGTGATAATTGCAGTACTCAGCGCCACATTTCACCTCACCTTCCAGCTACTTTATCCAGTTATTTTGACAGTCATTTCCACCCTCAAGTGCATATACCATGCTAGGAGCCAATGTCTGCTTATACGCGTGTATGGTGCCTAATAGGCTATAACTGGCAGTGTTTTGAGAGAACAATCTTATCAAAACCATTGTAGAAAATACCCTAGCTCACTATGATCCTCAAGATCTGAGGCTGCACTATTGATGCACAAATATACGTATTTCTCATCCCCTTTATATAATACCATCTTTAGTCTGAATTACAGTTGAGTTGCTTTGACAAAAGCACATCAATTTTGTTTTGCCCATATTAAATACAAAATAGTTTCTCTTAGCATAATTCAAGACAGTCACCAGACTTCTTTTCAGACCCACCAAATGATGATCAAAAATATCGGTGTAAGCAAGCCTGGTGATATGACAATTCCCCACGTTAAGGAGACAATTATGTACAGTTTGCAAGATTTTCTCTAAGTCGGTTATGTAAAGATTAAACAGCATGGGCGCTAAGGCGCAGCCCTGTTTCACATTTTCTGCTGTGGATATTTATTTGGAAAAATCACCCATGCTGTTCAATCTACCCATAGCCTTAGTGCCTGAATATAGCAGTCTAAGCAATTTCAACCGTTCTGTCGAAATGTCTAGTCCTTCCAACTTGCCCTCAATCTCTCACAATTGACCAAATCGAAGACCGGTGTAAAATCTATGAATAGTGCAAAATGAGGACGATTACCTTTTACTCTAGCTTGACCAACCAATGTATTTAACAACTTTTTCTTTTGAAATCTTTTGTAAGTCAGGCCTAAAACCAGTTTGAAATGCACTTAATTCATGCTTTTGGGTCACCTATGTTTCTATTTACCTGAAAATAAAGGTGGAAAAGATGTTAATTGAAACATCCAATAATGACATTGATCTATAATAATGCGGATCTGTCCGGTCGCCCTTTTTAAATACCGGAACCAGAGGCACCAGCTTCCAAGAATCTGGATTTTTACCGGAATGTACAACACAGTTAAAATAGCACAGTATCAATGCCCACTTCTCAACTTCTTTCTCCCATACAATTTTAGCCAGCCCATCTGGGCCCGGGCTCCGGACTATTTCAGCTTCTTAATCACTTCTAGTATACTATCATAATCAAATACCAAATTGGGCTTTACCATAGGGATATGACGGGGTTATGCCCCTTTACATTTTAGTTGCGATATAATCACACCAATCTTCCACTCACAGGCTGTTAATAAAAGCACATTACCATCTCCCTTTACTCGACTAAATGTATGCCGTTGTTCTTTTTTTTATCACCGGTGTTTAGTATTGCATACATTCTTTGACACTTTAATTTTTTATGAAAATATACATTGCTTGACCCAATTATTATCGGCATTCTTTACCATCTTAAAATATTGAAAGCACATCTCTGGGTCATTATAATTTATCTTAAGTATCCTAACTTCCTTCCTAAATTGCCTCTTTCTCCTTACAATTGCTGCATCATTTGTCCAGTTGTTGTCCATATTTATTTTACACATCTAAAAGTTACCAATCGGGACATATGTAGAAGTTAGTTGTTTCATACAAGCTACTATTTAATTAGGGCGCAGTCTTTTAAGTGCATGGATGTCGCTGTTATCTAGCTCCACTATATGCCTATTCATAGTGTCTAGATCACGTTCAGTCCAACCTAAATGATTTCTTCCAGCATTGATTTCCACCTCACCCAGTCTCTTCTGTTTGACCCACATCCGCACCTATCCTCATTGTTAACCTGCATGGTCACTAAAATTATTAAAAACCTGCCCCAATGAGACTGCCATACCAAGATCTACTTTACTCATATAAAAATAATCGAGATTGTATAACTTTTCTCTTGACCGCCACTGTCCCTCTCTATGAGCCCGTTTAGAATTAACATATCTAAATCTATGAAAAGTCTTGATCATTGTTGGACTTTTCTTTTGTTAGCCGATTGGTTGATCTCAATTATCTATCCCCCAATCGATTATTCGGCTTCCCGTCTATCTCATCCGCACATCAGGCATTTAAATCACCACCTATGATAATAATCTCTTTAATACCCATAAGTATTCTTGAAATAATGAGTTCAAATAAGTATAGCTGAATACATTCTGTCATTCTGTATGGGCACCACTTAGCATATCATAAATATTCAAAATGAATATTTTGATTTCAGGATTATAATCAACTCTCTCTATAATTTCTTTTTATCAATTATAACTGCTTCAGACTCAATGTAGTGTGGTATCCGAATGAAAGTGCCCCCATGGTTCTAACTAGGGGACCTTTTCTTGCCCTTCTTTGATGTACAGTGTAACCATCTATAAAAATGTCTGACATTCACCATGTCTCCTGCAGCATAATAATATCGCGGCAGATAACAGGTAAATTGAACCATTATTTTCCATTAAAAAGGTGCGACTGTTCTCTGGTATTTCACACCTTTATAAGTGGATATCATGGCCTTTTAGTTGGGAGAGCTAATAAAAACGCGGTTATCCATGCCTATTGATTCTCCTTTGTGTTTTCTTCCTCCACTTCCACCCTTAATTGGGGACCAGAGCACACAACCGAGCAACCACCTTCATGGGTCATTGTTTTTAACATTGTATAGGAAGTAGTGGAACGACCAAAGCCAACCGAACCCTGGTCAGATCGGTCAATATCATATCCCATCTTTAAGAGGGGATACAGGCAGTCTTTTATTGCTCTCACTACTTACTTCGAATAAGAGTGGACCCCCATTGTTGGAAGATGGGCATTATCTAACTGTTCAATATACTCAAAGTCTTTGCTCTGCAGTACGATTAGTCAAGGAATGTCTTCCAAAAGTTTCAATAATCACGCTCAAGTCAAGGGAGTGTTATCACCATCAGGAAAGAGTCTACAGATTGTAAAATGTAGGGCATCAGCAACTATCCTTGGAGTGAAGTTGTTTCCTGTTCCAAGTGTTAAGAGCGAATCAGGAACCTCACCTTGGATATTTGCAGGAGGAGCAACTACCTCCATTTGGGTGCCTGGTGATGAGGAACATATCAATCCATAGTGATTCATTATTTCACTGGATAAAGTATGGTTATGGAGCGCCAACTCATCATCCTCTTTCACTATCTCACTCTGTCTAATCACGCAACTAGCCAGTTTTCCAGCCGATATAAGACCCCTCCTTAACTTTCTGTTGTCTCTTTTCCAAGCTTTTTTTTTTTAATGCCTGTGGTTTTGTCGTTACAACCACCAAGCAATCAATGCCTTCACTAGTGCCTTCCAACCCATTACAATCAGTGCTTTTCCTCACTTCTAGTTAATCATCCTTTTTTTGCTTCCACTGATCCTTATGCGACATAAAAGAGCCTTGATCAGAGGCCACCACATCTTCCTTATTCGCTACTACATTCAGTTAATATTTGGTAGATTCCAGCACCTCTGTGTTTGACTGTACCGCTCTACTTGATGGAATCAAAAAAAGGAGGGCCAGGAGCTTCTATGCAATCTTTTTAAATATGGTATTTAATTGTTTTTTTATAACTCGCTTAATACCGCAGTAAGGTTTCTAAGTGTGGATCCAGGACTCGACCCGCTGTTGCTCTGCACGGTCGTGTTTCCAAGACCAACATGTTGCCCTGTGCTAACCTCCTTCCACATTATTTGACGCAAGCATGGGTTTTACCTATGCCGCATTATATGAGCTTTTCTCAAGTCCCTCTTGTATGGTCGAGTGGCCCTGCACCTCGTTGGGTGTTCGACCACAAAGTTTAAGTAGTATTATTATTGTGAAATAAATCGCGTCACGTTGCACTGATTTATTAGACATCTCTGTTGTTTCCTCTATAGTGCCCGTGAAATGTGTGTTATATTCCGGATCACATACTCCAAAAAGGTTTGGAGTAACAATTAAACTGTCCATAATTTTAATTGATAGTACATGATCTGCTTTTGAGCCTGTAGTAGAAATATTTACTGAAATAATCGGATTCGACTGATTTGACTGTTGGATATTATTTGCTTCATTTTGCAGCGAGTACCATAGATTTAACAATGAGTTGTTATCTATTGGTATTAGAGCTGATGTGTTAATGATGAGTTTATGCTTTTATTCATGATGCTTTCTGAGGAATCAGCCTCCAACACAACATTTGCTTGTTGGAAGTAATTTGTATACCGATAAAAGAAATACAAAAAATTGGCACTATACATATGTTGGTGTGGGTTAGGGTTATTTAATGGGGACAATTGGGGGGTTGCAGGGGTCTCCCCTGCATATAAAATGCAAACAAATGTAAAAAGAAAACATGTATTTTCCACATTTCTTTGCCGCAGTATTTTGCCCGTGGTGAAATCACATAGAACATAATGTTCCCTTCATCTACCACGTGGATTTTGTTCACCGTGTCTACCAGCTGTTACAGCTAAATAATTTGTAGGGGTCTCCACTGTGTTAACTGACGATCCCATGGCCGTTTTGCTCGTTTCTCCCATAGTTTTACTATGCAAACTATAGTTCCTTTTTGGTCATAGCCTATCTCCACCAGTTCTATGTGATTTTCGTTATTTTCAGTATTTTTTGCCCCAATTTTTTTTGCAGCAATAAAATCACTGGATACCTTCTCCACCCACTAAAACCTTAGGCCATACACTGAGGAGGACCAAGCAAGCTAAAAACAGACTGAGTTCAGCAATGACCCAATGTCAAACGTTTACTCTTGTATGCCATGGTTTGCAAGGCAGCGCAAAAGCCTGTCCGACCCAGACCATCAAAACCGCTTTACTCAGCCTCACTCCACGCCACGCTGCGCGTGTGCCAGGGCTTATAAGCAAAAGCTGTGTCCCACAATGAAGCCTCATGCCGAAACATTCACCAGAAGCAAAAAGATCCACAGGACAGCCAAGAACGCTTCACTCAGCCTCACTCTGTGCCGTGCTTCACACCAGGGACGTCATTTGGGGGTCCCAGATGCAACCCCTGAGGTCTCCCTGGCTACCCCTAGAAAAAAAGATTTTCTTTTCTTTTTTTTCCATTTTGACTTTTTTGTTTTTAAATGTAAGGTCCTGGGCCATGGCCAGTGTCATGTGGCTCTTTATTTTTGGAGTGTCTGACTTTCATGTTCAGGCCTCTAAAAAAAGGAAAAAAAAAAAGAACACAGGGTTCCACAAGTGAATCACATTGAGCAGCGACACTAAATAAGAAAGAATAGGAATAACACATCATTTGTCTTTCAGGAATTCTATCCAATAATTGCTAGACTCAAAAAGGTTTATTTCCAGGCACACTTCAGGTGATGAACCACTAATTTAGCCTGTTCCTAAACACCTCAACTCAGCCTTTCACCCTTCTGAGGTTGATAAATGAGTACCAACACAGGTTGGGTTATATTGTATGTATATTTGATCTATATAAAAGCGCTTAAGCATAAGTGCTATATAATAACATATCATTATCATTTGGCCTTGGACGTCTGATTGCATTCACAGTAACTTGGTAATATGGTCTTATACACACTGATATTAATGATACATATGGTGATACATTCTTGTATGAACTGTATATATCATTATAGTGATATTGCAACCATATTTTTCATAGTGTACTTAGGAACAATATGTGATGTCTCTTCCTGTTTTGTCAAGGGGTGAAAGGTCGTGTTCCATCGCTTCCCGTGATGTCACTTTGAGGTGGGGGGTCAAATTACATCACTTCCTGTGATATCAGAGGTCAAAGGTCATGTGATGTCACTTCCACTACCCCTGGCATTTTGGTGAAATGACGTCCCTGCTTCATACGTGATGCAGCCGATAAGCAAAAGCTCTGTCCTGCAATTAAAGCCCCTCTGTCAAGGTTCACTAAACAACAGAGTTGTTAGATGATAATAGTGACCATCTATTGGTGACCACAAAGGTGCTTGTTTCTTTGATTAAACATGGGAACTTCTTTTGATACCACTAGCAACGGTGTCCTAGAGTATCAAAGACTGATGACACTCTTTAGTATGCAAATTTCCATGATGTCACTTTTGATGATGCCAATACATCTGAAAATGATGGGGCCTCCATATCTTTTGCCACACATGGCCTTGGAAATCCGAGAACAGGCCCTGAATAGAAATCTAACAGGCCATTGTCCTGTACGCATAACAGTCCTACAGTGCTGTTTTGCGCTGTGCATGCGCTAAAATGCATTTTGCCACTAATTTTTTTATTATTAAAAGTGGATGGTAGATAGGGGAGGGGCATGAATGAGGATGTAAGTAACCGCAGCTCCAGAAACCGCTTCTGATGCCGATGCGCCACTGCATTTTATGTGTCTTGCGAGATCATTTTGCAAAGTTGTCAACCCTAGGGCAGGAGGAATTTAAATCATGTCCTGCAGTCTTTGCAGGGAAGGCTGAGTCTGCTCCCTCCTTCTCTCTCCCCCACCCGCAGTGTCCCGATATCATGCCTCCTTCCCACCCCGCCATGCAAAAGGAAATGTAAACATGGGAGCCTTATAATTACTTCTAAATCCATAAGAATTGGAACTGAAAGCCCACACACAACTCGAGTTGCCCACCAAAAATGTGTTTTCCTCCAGGACAATGAAAGTGACGAAGAAATAATCCTCTTTTTAAATCTTAATTTATAACCTTGATCCGTGTTAGTTTGGATGCTAAACAAATGGATTGCCGCTAAGTGGCTATTTGCACTTGTTATTGACACAATGCAATACAACACGCTGGACGTTTGTGGCAAACAAATGCCTGTGTCACGTGACAGTTGCACACAATTTATTTTATTGTCCGTTTTTAAGTCCAGATATTTTAGTGGTAGATAAAAGGGGGTTGTTCGGGCATGCTTTGCAATGCATTCTAGGATATGTAGTCGTCTTTCGGGATGTGGACAATACGGCTACAATTATACGCTTTTGGCATTTTCCTGAAAGGATTTATGTATTGTCAGATTAATCTAAAGTGTAATTTGCTTTACAAGTAAACTCCATCAGGTTGTAGTTCTTGATGGACAAAATCTAAAGAGGTCTCCCTTTTAGAGCTTAAAGTGTATGTGATCACGTGACTAAATTGCAAAATGTGTTTGAATCCCAGTTTCACTAAATAATGTAATCTCATTGTCCTTTATCTGTAAAATTTGGTTGAGCTGTGAAAAAGTCCTGTCAAGCAATGGGAATGGGTCTTGCCATTTCCCAATCCAGGAGGCCGTCCAGTTTTTGACTGACTCGTGTGCGGTCCCAAAACGGTGTTCCTGTTCCCTTCACCTTATGCGCTCGTACATCCGATAGTTTGTTTTTTCTGGTTGAATATAATTAAAATGTACACCTAGCCAAATGAATAATAAAATGTGTGACTGCTGAAAAAATGTAAAACGTTCACAAATCTTCACATTAGACAGCGGCATTTATAGATTTCCAGGTATTGTCAGCAGGGGAGTTGCTAGGTCTGGAAAAGACCCGGGGCTAAGCTGATGTTGGAACTGTTGGGACTGGGGGCTAGCTAGTCTTTTGGCTATAGCTCCTGAGATTCTATCTGGGGCTACAACCAAAAGATCAGGGGCTATAGCCCCCTTAGCCCCCCCCTAGCAACGCCCCTGATTGTCAGATAGGTGTCAAATAGAAAAGACGCCGCATACTACCCCACTTTTTAATAAAATAACAACGATTCATTTTCAGACATAAATAACTTTCTTGTTGGGACAACTTTGTGTGTTCGAATTTCACACGTTCGATAGTATCTGATTTTAATGATGGTGGCCATGTATTACATTCCTGTGAAATCGACTAGCTTTTAGCAACTGGTAAAAGTGGCGGATCCTATAAGAATACATGTAAATGCCTAACGCCATGTGCGTACATGGCAGGAGTAATTTGCAATTGCAGTTAGAAGTGCAAGCAATGCATGGAAGCCCAGGGCTACCCACATTTCCATGAATTTGCATTTGGTAGTGCAAACAATCAAAACTGCATGGGGAGGACTGCTAGCAGGCAAGTGTTAAGGAGAGTGACCCTCTCTCTGCAATTAACCGAGGGTTGAAAAGCGTCCCCACATGTCCACCATATGGTAGAAGTTACATATTCCCCCAAGTAAAATCTGCAGAGCAACTCATTAGGATGATTAGGTTTGAATATTGTTTCATTGACACAGCCACTCTGTGTCTCTGGAAAGTTTTGAATGGCGATTGTGAGGTTGTAAAGTAGTCCTTCTTTTTGAGCACCCTCGCTGACCAATACATCTATCCCTCAAAGCCTGCCAAATGTTGTCCATTACATCACATTTGTATTTGTATTTGTATTTGTTTATTTATAACGCGCAGACCATCAGGCCCGGGGGCATCAGGGCGCAATTTGTACAGGGTTGCAAGAAAAGAACATACAGGGAGATAAATTACAATAAAGTATACCAATACAGCATAATAACAATCTAATAATTACATATATTACACATGGTACAGTGTCCCTAGGCTACGCAGAGGAAGTATCCCTGAGGTAGTTGGGAAGGTAGCAGACCGGAAAAACAGGGCATGATCAGTCTGTGATTGCTTGACGCCTTTGAGAGATGGCTGCATTAGGCTGACAGAATCAAATTGCAAGTAAATGATTGAAGTGTTTACCATTATACTGAGCTTTTGGTTGGAATCATTGACCTTGATGTTTGAGAGAGCCCCGCCTCAAAGACCCAAACTCGAAAAAAGGGGACTTGCGCAGAAAGTGAATGAGAGCAGGACAACATGATCGGGGCTGGGATGGGGGTGAGTGGGGAGAGAGACACATAGAAAGTGAAACAAACAGAGTGAAACACACACATTCATAGAAAGTGCGATAATTTGGGAACTATGTAAATTGGCGGTGAGACATAGGATGAGTAATAGAAATGGGTCTAGCAGACCCTGAAGGGCCCTGGCACGAGAGACAAGTTTGGACCCTACAGGGGCTGATTAATGCTCACTGCTAACACAAATGGTGCAGATATAGTGCATGCAGGTGCCAAGCGATGTCTGCATGTGCATGACGAACGAGCTGACTCACTCGGGAGGCAGTGGACTGGTCTGATTCACACCCACAACATCTGGTAATCTTCTGTACACACAGGTGCCTGTGACAAACGTAAACAGGTTGGACTTGAATCCGACTCCCGGGTCCCCTCCTCGGCTCTGTGATGCAGCCCTGCAAAGGTTGCACGATAATACTCCCCAGGGGCGGCTTGCTGATGTGGCTGGAGGGATTTAAAAAATGCTCAAGTAATGCCAAGCAGATGGAAACTTTTCAAAACCGAAAAATTATACTTGATCCCCGGGAGTAAATGTGTGCACCGCGTGCTTTTATTAATAGCCTAAGCCTTATATGTGTGATCACTAAGGTAAACAGGTGGGGCAACTATTTGATTTGCGTCAACAGAGAGAGACGCCTACGGGCATATTTGTTCACGCAGCTTGAATGATATAAAACAGGGCACCCGCAGCTTGACACTTCGCTGAGCCATGCAGCGTGTAGGCTCTCGTGGGATGGACTGCGTAGCTCGCACCAGGAGGTACTAACTAAGACTGTTAATGACATTGCATTTCTGTGGTATTTTAGTTCCTGGTGGGTGCTAAGTTGCATGGTAGTCCTTAACAAGGTGACTTCGGGTTCCCCAGCCTTGAGCCTGGGTGTTCTCAATATGTGCTTGTTTTAGCAGAGGGGGCAACATAAATGCTAATTAGGTATGTGAGTGGGAGAGCATCTGTGGCACCGTGAAACATTGCACCCACACCAGGGACACATGAGCCATCCGTTGATTCTGCTTACACAGTTCCCTAGTGTCAGCGTTGGTTTCCATCAGGAGGAGTCTGTGTTCATCCGCCTGAGATTAGACGCAGTGTGAAAGCCTGGGGACCTACAAGAAACATCCAGGATCGATTCACAGACTGGTTGCGTGACCTCTGACCCCCAAAAGCACCATATTTGTAAGGTCTTTAAACCTCTAATAGGGCTTCAACTGGGCGGAGAGCAACAAAGAGCTCATAGCAACAACACCAGGGCTTCTCATTCCATCTGCCCAAGGTTGCCTGCAGAGTTTAGGGGACCTACAAGAAGCATCCAGAATTGATCTATGGGCTGCCCACATGACCTCTGACCCCAAAACTGCCAAATATGAAATGTTTTTCCACCTCCAAAAAGTGCTTCAACTGAGCTGAGAGCAGCCCAGAGCTCACAACAGCAGCACCAGAGGCATTCATTTCATCTGCCTGAGGCTGCTTGCAGAGGCGGCCTGGCTCCAACACAAGCTCCTACTGCTAATATGAGTCTACCATCCTCAAACCAGCCCACTCCCCTCAGCAACCCGCACCACCACCAAGCAGCACACCGGGCAGCAAGGCCAGGTCTGCATCTCCCGGCCTGGCCTGCTCTAAAGCCACAGGCTGGTGGTCCTCCTTCCTCATCCCGTCACTGGGTGCTTCTTACCACTTCTAATACTTCACTCCTTGTTTTGGCCAAGTTTCTCCTTTGAGCTATTGCTTTGTTGTGTCCTGATACTTGCTTCTGAGTACCAGTTGTGTCTTTGCTCAGCCTACGTCTTTCTTTCTCTTCTACTACTCTCTTCATTCTCCACTGCTCAAAACCATTTTAACTCTTTTCCTAGCCCTGTCATCTCTTTTTCTCCCTGACACACTTCTTCTTGCTCACCTACTCCCTCTCTTCACAAAACCTCCAACCCTAACTTTCATCACACTTCCTCTTCTCACATCTTCCCTCAGCACCTCTCTATTTCGCAGACTCAACATCAGTATGCTTCTACATCTCACTCTCTTTATACTGCTCTTTGGAATGCAAAATCTGTAACAAGACTTCCTTTACCTCTGACTTCCTTCTTACTCATTCTACCTCTGTTGACCTAATTACCCTTACAGAAACTTGGATTTCTCCCTCAGACTCTGTAACCCTCCCTGCTGTCCATGACCCTGGCTACCTCTTCACCCACTCTCCTCGCCCAACAGGCAGGGTTAGAGGTGTATGACTATTTGCATCTTCCAAACTTCCTAGGTATCCTACTCTTCTGTCTCCCAGTAGTTCTGGCTCTTTCAAATAGACAATCTCCAAAACCTCTGCTCCCTATGGCATCATAGGATATCCCTCTATCGGCCACCTGGACGTGCTGGTCAATTCATTGACCAACTCCCCCAACTCAATTCCTCCCCATCATTACATCATTGTCACTATTGACTGTAACCTCCCCTCTCTCTCAAATGCACTATCCACTGTCTTTAGCTCTCCTCTCCTTCACCACTTCCTCTCTTCTATCCACCCTCTGCCCACCCATTCAAATGGCAACTCCCTTAACCTTATTATTATCTCCTCTCAACTCTCTGCCTTTAATATCTCCATTGCTCCTTCTCCCTCTTGTCCTTCCATCATCTTTGCCTGAATCTCCACTCCTACTTCCACTCTCTATCTTCCACTTCGATTACCAAGCGCACATGTCCCTCCTCCAAATTTACCATCTATCCATATGACCTACACCACTCTCTCTTTTACAATGCATAATTCACTGTTCCATCCAATGATAAAATGATAAATGTGTCACTAACTAACACGGCTCATAACGCTCCCTTCCCCTTTCACTTGCCTCTTACTATATCACTCCTATGCACTCCCTCCACAGCCTTGGATTACAGCTAGAATCTGCACCCTAAAAACAACAATAAGGAAAAACCTTTGCACTTGGCAAAGATCTAGACACTCCACGGATCTCCAACTCCACCTGACAGCTCTTCAAAATGATTCCTCTGCTCTCGCCTCTGGCCAATGTGACTTTAGCTCTCTCATTCCAATTCAATCCTCTCAACCTAGGCACCTCTAAAAATCTCTCCTCAATTCCCGAACCCTCCTCCATCTACTCTACTCTTTCTGCTAACAATCTACCTCTCTAGCTTGCTTAAAGAAATGTCCAAAATATAAAATACCCTCACACATTACGTTCTATCCACCCACCTGCTCACTTTTTCCACCACCAAAACCCTCCTCTCCTGTGACAATGTCTTCCTTTACCTTAAGCCTTTATGTGCTCCCATTTACCCTCTGTCCCCACGCATAGTGAAACTCATATCTCCCAGTGTTGCTCCATATCTTACTTCCTTATTCAACTCCTCTCTTGACAGTGCCACTTTTCCATCAACCTACAAGTTGGCTACTGTCATCCTTATACTTAAGCCTGGCCTAGATCCTAACTGCACTGGCATAGCAATGCCCCCCCTCAGCACCTTCAGTTTCTTTTTGAAATCACTCTCCCTTCATAAAGAAATGATCTCTGTTAAAGCATATGAATGCAGGTGCCATTTAACATCTGTGTCCTGTTCTGTCCGCAACGGCTCTGTAGGTCAACACAGCCCAACATTATATTTTTGGGGGGCTGAAGCACAGTCAGCTCAATGGTGTTGCACCACTGCTTGTGTTTAATGCTTTCATTACTTATTGGCAATCTTCATTACTCCATGTTCCACTCTTCATCATCCCAGTATACCGATGAAGCAAGGTGCCTCATACTTAAGCACTGGGACAAGGAAGAGGAATGTGCAGGTAATTCTGGGTCGAAGAGCTGATTTTAGGGGTTGGGGCAGGGGGTGGGAGGGAGAGGGGATATGTGGAGGGGTTGGGGTGGGGCAGGGATTGTGTGATAAAATATAATGGTCATTCATGGCCAGGCTAAGCAGGCATATTATGTGGTATTAGTGGTGAGAGACACATTTTGGTGCAACCAGTCTAGTCATTTATCAGTTTGGCTTGACTTGTTTTAACTGGGCATCTCTGATGAAGCTGTCCTGCTAAGTGCAATTACCTGGCTAGACTGGCATTTGGGTGCTGCCAGTTTAACCGTTTCTTACTGTGGCATTATATATTGTTCTGGCCATCTGTGATACAATAACCATGATAAGTGTTTTGGCATCAACTGACATTTTGTGCAACCAGTGTAGGTAGGACTAAATGTGGTCTGGCATGTTTTACTGTAATATGTTATTATGTGTCTAGGATGGCCTACATTGTGCATCCAGTTGGACATGTTTTCATTGTGGCATGACATTTGTAATAGCAAAGTATAACATTAATTAAAACATTAATGACCCTGTGCATAGTTGATGACTTGCATGTATTGGATTTTTGGATTGGTGTTACCCTACAAAACAATTGCAATCGCTCTGGCTTTTTAGCCTATTTTTTTCAGAAAGTGTTCAGTATAATTCTCCTAGTGCAGTGTGTGGCGCACTCCTGCAGCAGCACGTTTGTGCATATTGCCCAACCTTGGTAATCTAGGCCAGCCCACAGTGTGGCATGACTAGTGATTTGTTGCCGAACTGGGATGGGGGCCTCAGCATGGCTTTCCGGGAGGCCCCCAAAATCTAAGCTACACCACTGCAGTACTGTCCTATTTTTCGTCCTATCCCTCTTCTACCGCATTATTCCAAAATCCTAGAGCATGTACTTTTCAACTGTCTCACTGAGTCCCTTGACACACATTACCTCTGGGATCCTCTTCAATCTGGCTTCTGACCTCTGCACTTTACTGAGTTAGCTCTTTTCAATGTCAGAAACTATAAATCTTCTGCTCGTCATGCAAACCATTCATCTATTCCTATTCTTCTCAACTTTTCTGCTGCCTTTGATACCATCAACCATTCTGACCTTCTCTCAACAGTATCTCTCCTAGGCAGGAGGGACAAGGCACTCATTTGGTTTGCTTCAAGTCTCACCCCAGATACTTCCAGGTGTCCTGTACCAGCATTACCTCCAAACTCCCCCCCTTACTTTTGGTGTTCTCCAAGGTTCAGTCCAGAGTCCACTTCTCTTCACTCTCTATATGGCACCTTGATCTCCTTTTATGCCTTTTCCTATCAACTCTTTTCTAATGACACCAAGATCTTCTTTTCCTTTCCCTCCTCATCTGAAGAGCTAAAGTCAAAGATGTTTAACTGTCTCGCTGCTATCAAATATTGGATGGCACCTCACTCTTTTATGCTCAACTACACTAAGACTGAAGTTCTATACTTTCCACCCGAACAGGCTAGCCTCCCCCCCCACTCTTCTAATCTTCTCTCCAGCTTGGTTGATATTTTATTTCTATTGCGCTCGTACATAAGTGTTTCCTTGCCTACTCTGCTTCTGCTTGCAACCTTGTGTCATCGTTGACCCATCTCACAACTTCTTGCTCTTCATCTACTAATCTGCCACTGCAGCCAGACTAAATCTCCTCAACATCAGAAGAATAACACATCTTCTACCCTTCAACTCTGCTAAGCACCTAATCTCCCTTTTAGCACTATCTCAATCTGACTACTTTGCCAGTATCCTCTATGGCCTTCCCAACTATACTTTTTCACCTTTTGATAAAGTCCTCAACTTTACTGTCCCTACACTTCAACATTCCCCATTTCACTTCCACCTCCCCAGCCCGTCATCAGTTAAGCTGTTCATCTATGACACAAAGGGAAATGAATAAACTCATTCACATTGTCTTAAAAATTATAAACTGACATACCACACCCTAGCTATCAGCCCATCTCACTCCCTACTCTTCTCCTCGAACCCTACAACAATCCTCAGCTTACCTCTTTCATTCACCTTGCACTCGCTCCTATTTCTGTTCTCTTCCTCTCCTCACTCCCTTACTCTGGAATGCTCTTCCTCTCCTTCTCTGCACTACTCCCACTGTATTTAAATCCAACCTCCTAGCTCTCAGTCTTTCTAAAGAACCACATGCATTGCATTTGACACCACCACACCTCCCGGTTCTCCTCTCCTCCACTCTCTCTACAACAAACCCACTGCACTTATCCCTCGCCCTTCATCCTAAAAAATTGCATCTCCGTCACTATCCTATTCCTATAGAATGCTCTGCTGTCCTTGTCCCCGGTTCATGTTTCGACCTCCCCTGCATCATCTAGTAGTATATTCACAACCTCTCGGCCATTGTTAAGGACACTTTTCCTCCGTTCTGTACATCAATGTTACAATGGTTTGTAAGCATTTTTGTGCTCAAACTGTACTGTTTTCCCTATAATTTTCATTAAATAAATAAATGCATCAATTAAGAAAATATGAAAGAATAAGGATTATAATCACAGTCTATGCCAGCCTTGTTAGGACAAGTCCTTATTCCCAGCAGAGACCGACACTTGGATGCAAGTACATAGATCTTGAGCACAAATTGTCTATAGTTGAAAACAGTTTAATATAGTTGCTAAAAGGATGAAGGAAGAGATGATCCTACCCATCATTGGTAGTCTACCACACTATGAGCTACCCAATAACAAGGTTGACCCACTTATCACATCTATAATGTCTTGACTGTATGCAGATGGGATGCCTATCTGACTGGCCCTGTTCTGTGAGGTTTTGGGGCCAGGCCAGAATTCTTAAAGCACTGTTCTTTGGCAAGCATGTCCAGCCTAACAGTTGATTGACTTTACTTTGGGCTAGCACCACATAAGCATTGGCTCATGCTCACAATCCTCGACTCAATTTTGCTGCTACGAGTTGTGAGCGATGGTGTAATCAAGTGAAATGCAGGGTATCCAGGTATCCTCAGCATGAAGGAATAACAAGGAATCCCTGACAAGGAATCCCTGACATGCTCGGTTGAGTTGTCTGGTTTTATTATCCAACCCTTGCAGCATGGAGAGTGAAGGTTCTGAGGTGCTGGAAACAGTGCAAAGGGGCACTGCCACTGTAGATTGGCAATTCCTGTTACCTGAATCTAGACAGAAATGCTTGCGTTTGTTCCACACCTACTCTTAAGTAAGTCATATGTCAGAATCACTATTAGACAATCTTATGAATCAAGTGAGGGTGCAGGGAAGGTAGCACAAACCTGACTCGACGTAGTAACAAAAGTATTAAAAAAATGCTGTCCTAAAGTAAGGACTCCCCTGTTCCCTGCACACCTTTTTGCTGTGCACACAGCCAACAATTAATGTTCAATTGTAATACTGTTAGATGATGTTTCAGAACAAATTCACACAGCCAGTTCCAAGTAGTTGTGAATATTACTTTCTTACTTTTGTTGGACAGAGCTGTACACATTTCGGGGTAACAACCCCCATCTTCAGGAGCAACGCATCTTTTTTTTTTTTTAACTTTACTCAGTAAAAACTAAGTTTTGTCAAAACCTTTGCAGCTCCGGCGTCGAGCTAACAAATAAATACATAAATACCTCCCCAGTTGGGGCTGGCCAGGCCTCCGTCAAGGGCGGGAACCTTAGTTCCAAAAGGCAAAGGAAGGGTAGTCAGAGCTAGTGTGCTTCTTAATTCATAATGTTATTGCCCTCTCGCCGAGTGCTGTTAATCTGTGCGAACACTAGTTCTATCAGTTTTGTCAGAGCTTGGGACCATCGTCTATTTTCGCCGGAGATTAATCTGTACCACAGATCATCCGTTTTGAAGATCCACAAGTCTTCAGCCAAAGAGGGGAGGTATAGCTTTCAATCGTGTTTGGGCAGTCTATCAATAAGTGCTTTAAAGTCTCAAGCGTTTGCTCATTCTTACATAAGCGACAGCTTTTCTCGGGACCCTATCTTCTGATTGTTATAATCTCTCTAGTAGGGAGCAGATTGAGTCTTGCTCTCATAACACTATTTCTCAGATTCTTGTTGGGGAACTTAGCGCAGTATTGCAAAGGTTTTTTTCCTTTGTTGAAGGTAGGCGGGAGATGCTTCAAAAGTTTGTTCCCTGTTGCTTGTTCTATTGTCAGGATCCAATCATATTGTTCCATTTTTTTTTGGATTCTTTCTGGATTTTCTTTCTGCTCTTTCTCGGAGCATTCGATGTTGTTCAAGTCATCTTTTCTGGCTTTGACCCATTTATTCAAGGCTTCACATTTGCATGCATCAATTTCTTCCCGTACTATGTTGCAGATAGGAAGGGTGTCTGACATGATAATTCGTCTATAGAGACGTAAGGCACTCTGATCGACCTTTGATGCCAAAGATATGAGCCCCAGCTCCCTCCTTATCGCCGACATGGCAGTGGATTTGGGAAGACGTAGTACTGATTTCCAGAGCTGTCCTTCAATTTTGCTCCAGATATTACGTTTGAGATATAAGGCGGATTCCGTTTCATAGATCAAAGCTGGAATTACTTTAGTATTGTAGAAAGTTATTGCTGGAATGAGGGAAAATTTGCTGTATTTGCGATCCACTGCTCTTGTTTGGGTTGTTAACCTTTTCACCTTTTCCCATATTTGATTGACGAGACTCGTTTCGACTCCAGAGCCATCAATTTGTAGCCCTAGATATTTAAAGATGGTTACAATTTTGATTTCGGTTTTCTCCAGGTAGATCTTTAGATTCTTCGTGTTTTTGGTAGGGACTTTCTCCAAAACCATAACCTTTGTTTTCGATTTATTGAGTTCGAGATTGTTTTCAGATATATAGGACTCCAAGCTGGCTAGTTTTCTTTGTAAGCCGACCTTCGTTTGGTTGATCACAATAATGTCATCCGCATACAGTAATCGAGGAATCACCATTTTCCCAATTTTGGGGGGAAAAGAGCGGATTTGTTCTTCGGAGTGTTGGTAGTCTCCCAAGAAGGCTGTGAACAGCACGGGGGCCAAGGGGCATCCCTGTTTTACTCCTCGGTTGACATTGATCTCCTTGGAGAGCGCGCCTTGGTGGTTGAGTTTAATTCTGATCTTTGTGTTTGCATGGAGTGCTTTTATGGGTTCCAGTATTTTAATGGGGCATTTCTAAACTTGCAGCTTTCTCCATAGCCTTTGTCTATCGATTTTATCGAACGCCTTTGAGAGATCGACAAAGGCTAGATAGACCTTTGGCCCCCCCTCTTTGACTTTAGCCTTCAAGATGTTTAGGATTATGAGATTGATGGTAGTACAGCCGTTTTTTTGAAAACCTGTTTGAAGTAGGTCATTCGCTGGGTTGTCTTTTAACCATGTTCGAAAGTGAACCAGAAGACTGGCTGAATAGAGTTTGCCAAGAATGTCCAGGAGAGCAATGGGTCTGTAGCTCATAGGTTCTTGTCTCGGTCCCTTTTTATAAATTGGGACAATCACCGCTTTTTGCCATGATTCGGGGATCATATTCGTTCTGCCACATTCCAAGAAGATTTTACTTGTTGTTTTTGCCCACTTTTCGGGATACAGATTTAAAAATGTATTGGTTAGTCCATCGGGACCTTGTGCTCTTGATCTTTTCAAGTTTCGTATGGCTGCTTCGATGTCCGTGGTATTGGACAGATCCACCCACACTGATAGCGGATTCTGCTTCGACAATTGAGGATCGATGGTGGGACCCAGAAATTCTTCAATGAAATATTGAACCCATGTTTCTTCTGCTACTGCATTGGACAGAGAAGCCAGCTGGGTACCATTTGTCTCCTTGATCAGATTCCAGAATTCGCTTAATTTTTTAGTTTGTAGATTTTGCATCATAGCTTCGGCGTCATTTTGATATTGATTTCGCCAATTCTTGTAGGTTTTAATTTCAATGCGCCAGTTTTCCCAATCAGGCTCACTGTTTGATTTCTTAGCAATTCTCAGGAGACGACGCCCAGCTTTTCTTTTTTCCACCACCATCTTGTCATACGTATGTTTGGTTTCCAGGGGCTTCTTCGAATTCCTGGGGGCCTTCACCTGGAAAGTTAGTTGTAGAGGCAGGTAGTTTGGTCTTTCTTTCCTTTCGTTCTTCGTATCATCCCTTGTTCTCTTTTCCCAGGCTTGGGAACTTTTTCCAATGTCTTCTTCGGTTAACCTTAGCCGAGTCTGTTGTAAATTTATCTCAAGCTTCCAGTCGTACGTTTTTGATATCATGGTAGAAGTATGCCAAGTGCAACTGAGTAGATTGTGGTCGCTGTGGGTCGTGTTTTGGACCCTAAAGCTTGACAGTCTGAGAGTAAGACCATTGGAGATGAAAATATAGTGCAAAGTTGCTTTGGACCCGTTGCGTTACCATGTTGGACTGTTCGTTTGATTAGGGAATAATGATGCAACATTTTGCACATTTCTTTTGCAGATTACTTCATTCCAGGCTTTTCCTCTTTTGATGGAGGACTCTACACCTCCCCACTGTGGGCAGCGACCTTTGTTTTCACAGAGCGGCTCAGTGCACTTAGCCTATGATAAGTTCAATTTTTTCAAATTCCATGTACAGCTGGTCAATGGTTTCCGAGATGTTATCACAGAAGGTTTTGGTCGACATTCGCTGGGAGTTCCAGTAACAATTAAGTATAGCCACTGTGTTCTGGAAGCCATTTTTCATTATTGCCTTTTCCTGAATTTGCGAAGTCACGATGACTAGCATTTCGTAGGCCTGTTTCCATTTTTTCGGTTCAGTCAGTCCCGTGCCTGTTTTTATTGCAGCAAGCAGACCCGATGGTCTGCCTAGTAGGCCTTTGACTGCAGGGGAGAGCAGGACCGTAAAACCATCCAGAACTGGTTGGTGAACGAGCCAGGTCTCTTGAAGGCATGGAATGTCATATGAGCCGAGATCGACATCTCCTGGTATAGTGAGGTGACTATGGCCTCTCGTGTTCCATGAGCCCAGGGTGTAGGATTTCTTGTCGGGTAGCTTGCTGCTTTTGTCAATGGTGTTAGAGATGGAATCCTTGCGGCAAGCTAACCCTGGTCGTTGCTATTTATAGTTGAGCAACACATCAACTGAAAGCACAAATGAACAATATCTCACTGTCTATATTCCATCACTTCTGGATGTACAATTCATACACAAAAGATGTATGTTAAGGAGTGTGAATACAGTTTCTGACCAAGATACATTCTCCATCCTTTTGTATTTAGGGTGAAGATCAGAGAGTACTAAAACGGTCCCCAAAGCCATGCATATTGAACACCATATGTGTGTACACCGAAAAGTGGTTAAGAATAAAAAAGCACAAGACTAGCCCAATGGAACAACCTTTGAATTAGCACAAAGTATCCAGTGAATTGTTTCAAAGAATCCAAAGTATCAGAGGAAACATACCTACACGACCGAAAGAGGAGGAGCTTGGATAAAGAACAATGGCAATGAAGCCTGAATTAGATGAACCTGAAAGTAAAATAGCACTGATGATGGAACATAGGCACAATGCCAGTAAGTAGGTTATCTATATTAAAGACCACCAGAGCTACTGATAAAAACACAGAGCTCCTACCCATATAGTCAACTGGTGCAGCACTATCCTTCAATATACATGGGGCATCCACTGCAAGTGGCGGATGTTATGTGAGTGCCCAACCAAGATGGTATTACAATAATGTCAAGGGCCCTCATTACGATACTGGCGCTAAACCATGGCGCTATCAGCACCATGGTTGGTGCCGGTATCGTAACGAGTCCGCCAATGTTCAATGGGGAATTACCACCCCATTCCAAGGTTGGCGGGGCGGTAATTCCCCATTGAACATTGGCCCTTCCCCATTCCCATTTTTGCCCCATAGGGCTCAATGGGACTGGGGAAGGCGCTAAGTACGGTACCACAAATTGCGGTACCGTACTTAAAACCAAGGTCCCTTTGCGGGTCCCTACTTTAACGGCTGGTCTAGACCAGCCGTTCAGGTCGGGTCCCGCAAAGGGACCTCGTAGTAAGGCGCTAATGGGTTAACGGCGCCGCAGCCTTTTACGGCGCCGTTAACCCATTAGCTCCAGGGTCGTAATAAGGCCCAATATCACAGGAAGTTGGTTCTAAATAGACAAGACAGGAGTTAATCCTAAAGTCACCCTGTTATTATCCATTGCAAGGCAATGTGGTCCAGCACAGTAAATGAGTAAAATAATGAGACTATTGATAACTTTAGTGGTGAAACATTCACAGAGAATAAACATTGAACACACAGGGAAGCCGTGTATCAAAAACAAGCTTCCCTGCTTGCCAGGGTAACCCTGTAAACACGCGGTGTAGCGTTATCATTCCATTGCCATTGGACTGTGCTCCTTGTGACAGTTAAGAACTTAATCTTGTATTTTTAATGGCAAAGGATTGTTCACTTCAGGACACCCATGTTTGTATCCTTTTACCAGAAAGCAGGTTTATGACATCAAAATTGACGTATGTCTTTACTATACCTGCATTCACTTAGCCATGCATTCACTCTGTAACTTTTACTTCTCCTGTCTTTCACTTGTCCTAGCATTCCCATTGTCATTACAGGGAGAGGCCCCCTGCACCTCCCCTTCTTTTCTACCCCATATTCTTCCCCCTGCTGCTACTTGAACCCAACCCTAACCTTAAACTAATTTTAACAACATTGAGTGCCACCATCACAATCTGAAGATGACGGCATAAACGCATGAGAAAGTAAATGTTTGGCAAAGTGTATGCAGACAAAGTAAGTGTAGACATGTTTTTTGTGGTGAAGTAAAGGGGGTATACTCATCAGAATGAATCTCCTCAGCAGCAAAGGCTAGTATGCTTTTGCTCTCTTGATGATCATCATAGCACTGCTTAAGCCATTTCCCTTTTTAACACCATTCAACCTGTGCTTCAAATTATGCAGTGCCACCTCAGCAAGGGGCACATCATTCACAGAAAGAACTACGTAAACCAAGTGTAAACGAATATATGTATATGGTTACACCCATGATATTATTTTACCAGCATATACTCCCAGCTGCTAATTAGCATTTTCTCTACCATTGAATCAGGGTTTCAGTAAGTCCCCACATTGTTGATAATTGTCAATGTTAACCTTGTGTTATAAAGATACCTGTGTCCATATAGTTTAGGTTCACAGCAATAAAAGATTCCACATGGCTAAGTAGTTTGAAGTTGCAACCAACTGAGGATTTTAAAAGCAAGTGACTAACCCAAGTGCAAGGTATTATGGAATAAGACTCACATTAAAGATGTTCTTAATTGGAAGGAGGACTGGTTACAAGGTAAATACGGTTTTTATTTAAGAATTGTTGTTAGGCAGAATTATATGCAGTACCCTTTGGGAACACCACACACAATTAAGACTACGAGTGACAGTACAAATTCACCTTTGGTACAAGCCTGTACTACACAGTAAAGTGGTAGCGATGGCTGAGCAGCCAGACTTATATCAAGAGTAAAGTGAGCAGTATCAATAGTTACACAAAGGACAGCAACTACTATGATTCAAACAAACACTGACTCAAGGTTTCTGAGTAAAAGAATATACATTTATTTACACAACATTTATTAAACCCTTCACTATTATCAAGCAGTTTAGAAATCACAGTCTTAATACACCACCCCACTCCCAATAGATTCTGGACAAGTTAAGCTCAAAAATGAAGTGTGAGCAAAATGGCACTCCAATAATTTAAAAAAGGGAGGGAAAGACAAAGTTAGGCAAACATTGAGCAGAACCAACAGGTAAGTAAGCAGGGCAATCTAGAAAAATGAACTACAGTGAGGGGATCAAATCAAGAGGCTTAGGGCCAAAGTCAATGGGACAAAAGTCTTTTGCTCAAGATCACACAGTTCAGGGTAGTTCACGGTTAAGTCTTTGCCAAGAGTTCAGAACTGAGTTGGCCAGGTGAAAAGTTACTTTAAAGAATAGAGAAGGACAAGCCCTCGGATTGGCAAAAGGTTTCACACACTTTCACCGCGGCTGGACGAAACGAATAACCGGATTTGGAACAGTACCTTAAATGGAGAAGAAGCTGTAGCTGCAGCAGACGTTCCTGGCAGGTCCTGAAGGCTCACGGTTCCTGAAGCGACTGTCAGACTGACACGAAGTAGGAAGGCTGGAGGGTCCTGCACTGCCGAGGGAAGAAACCAGCAGCAGAGTCAAACAGCAAATAAAATGTGCGCTCCTTAAAACCCAAGCAGGGTTTGACCTTCCTGGCTATCCGGTTCACTGTAGCTCTGTACAGCAAATTCGATCAGAGGAGGGAGGCCTGGTTTGCAGTTTGGTGAACTGGTTGTTCCCACCAGCTCAAGGGGAGAAGATTCTTTGCAGATCTTCCCTGTCGACGAAGTTTGAAGATTCGGACCTGCATCAGGGCTTCACCAGGAGGTTCAGTCGTGGTAGAGGTCCTCTTCTGTCTGCTTCTCTTCGGTTCTCTCGATCCAGTGGCGACGCTGCCTTTCCAGCCCCAGAGACCTGCTTTTTATGCAGTTTTCCCCTATTCACACAGCCTGGCTGTTAATCACACAGCAGGGTGGCTGTCCTGGCAGAACAGTCACCTAGCCAATCAAACAGGAGTGCGACTTGGGTTACCCAGGGAACCCATGGCAGGGGTCCTAAAACCCCTCTCTCACATCCTGCCTACCCAGACTTTCAGGCGCCTAAGGAGGGCTTCTGTGCAGAAGCTCGTGAAAGAACGGAGATCAAAGGAACAAACCTGGTTTGGCGCGCAGAGAAAAACACGAGAAAGACTTTTACAAAAAAGAATGGCGAATAAACCCAGCCAGAACAAATTAAAACAAATATGGTCCAGCAGGTCTAAGTTCGAGGCTACCAAGATAGCCTAAAACAATACCAGGGCTATTTACAATAACCGAGGTAGGAAAAATAGGGTAGTTACCACTGCCACCAGCCAAGTCTTAATGAAAAGGGAACGAAACAATGTTCCATGAGAGACAGACAAAAAGGTATAACTAGTAACCCCTTTCCAGTACTCTATGTAAGATAGTTTGTACTGGGTCTGTGGATTAAAAGAGACTAATAAAGTCAATGGCAACTTTACATGTTCTGAGAGACTATAGTCAGTCCCAGAAAATGGAGTCTGAGTTGGGAAGTCTAAAAGACAACCCTGCGTCACTGCACTGAATGTGCTGTGTAACACACAGTAAAATATGTCTATGGAGTAGTTGAGGCTCCACATTCTATGAACACAAAACATGTTAAACACACACAGCAAAAACACATTTAAATAGTGAGAAAAAAGACTCACATTCTTACCAGGTGAAAAAATAAATCCTAGAAATCCAGCAAAGCTGCTGAGGGACTCAGTAGGTAAGGGAAATTAGCCATTCTGGAGAATTCTCCATAACAATTGTTAAACCATCCTTAGGGAAGGTGAAAGGTTTCTTGTATGAAGGCACATAATACAACATACATTAATTAACTATATCTCAACATTCCATGATCTGTTCCCTGCTAAAACAAATTATAGATCACTACTACACCATTTAATGGCAGAGTGTAGAAGAAAATGCAGTGCATAATAGTTTCCTTAAAGTGCATTGACAACTGAACATCATTCTGAAAGAGAGAGAGAGAGAGACGTCATTCACAAAACTATGCATCCTGCTGGATTGCGCATCTTACTCACTGCCATGATGAAAAAGGATGCCCCTGTGAAATATGAGGTACAAGTGTCTGTGTATGCATCTGGGAAACAAATGGTAGGCCTTTCCATGAATCCATAGACTGGCTTGCCAATGCAAATAAAATGCTTGGAAGTGCACTTATTTAAAATGGAACTTTCTATTTGTAAAGGTTCAAAAAGGGCTGATTTCACTCTTTAAAGATACAAATGCAAATTCAATTATTGCTTAAACAATGTGCAATGACATGCAGAAAAAAAACACATGAAGTTGGAATTTTGTCACATGTAAAAAGGGTGTGTTTACCAACAAGAGAACTCAGCAGTCCTCAGAATCACATATCTGGCATCCTGGTGCCAAAAAGAACTATATTGCTCAATATGTGTCTATATTTCTGACACGAGATATAGAGAAAATAAATATGTTCTTTTAAAATGCACATCTATTTCTTTCAAATGGGAAAGTCAGATGAATGATGTCAAGAGAAAAGTAGTGTATTTTCGGTTAACTTAGGCACAATTATATACTCTATTCAGCTTGAAATCGAACACACCAATACATATAGCTGGATGTTGCTTGGTTTTAGCTGGGGTTGCCCAAGGATTCACCTCACTGCTCTCTCAGCCATATCACAAGACATGAGGCAACAAAAAGTATCTCCTGATCCAAGTAGTTTTACCCCATAAACAATGACAGATGCTTAATAATGTATAAAGTACAAAGATAGACCTGTCACATCCATTACTTCAGGTCCTCATAAAATCCATTTAGCCAAAAGTCATAGGACAACTTATTTGATCTTCATGAAAAAGCCAATGATGATAGCCTCAACATGTACTAATATCATAAAGGAGAATGTGTATGGGATGTTCCAACAGTTGCCTCTGTTATACGAAGTTGGCATGTTTCACTTATAAACTGAATTAAAAAGTTACATGTTGCATTTTAACCCCAAAATATAATAAGCAAAAACTCCTACCAACTTAAAACACATTACAGTTTGTAGGTAAAAAGAAAAATCTTGTAACCTATATAAAACATGGCTAGTACATAATGAGGAAACTATGTACACACTATGTACAATGCAGGAAAATTATTATCTCTATAAACACAGCATACAGGGAAACTCAGGGTATTGAATTGTGCATTCTGATCTACAGAATCTAATGATCTTTATTATATTAAACTCAAACATTGAAATCCAAAGTTACACCATTAAAAGGAAATGCCTCTCCATAGGTTTAGGTGTGAATCCCCCCCACACCCTCTTCTGTGTCATGAGACTGGTTCAAAGCCACACCCAAGTCACAAGATGGCTTGCACATAGAATTCATAATATTAATGAATATTTTTGGATACAACTTAAAGGGGATCTCTGCGTAGCGGAGACCATTTGGAAACTGATTTCTAGGCATGTTGGAGAAAGAAGACCTTTGAGCAAGTGAAGAGTAAGCCATGTTGTAGGCTGTGTTTGAGCTAGCTGGCTGAAAAGGAACTTGCTTAGCCAGTCACTCCAGACTGAGGGTCCAAGCTGACACCCCAGAAATGAAAAGCCACATTTAAAGTGTAATAGAGTCATGTGATAATTCCAAATTGTCCTTATAGAGTATACATGATATAATCCTTGAAAACAAGGGGCTGGGAGCAAACGCGGGATGTGAATGTGACAATGGTATAGGTGCAGTGTTAAATAGGGTGGCCTGTGTCACCTAATCAAATTGGGTATAATGTGAGATGTTATTTTCAAATAGCACAATGCATTTGAGAAGTGCAGTTTACAACTCATAGCATTTGGTGCCAACTTAAATGCATGCATAGCATAGTATTGTCATGGCAACTATTTTTTGATGAGGTATCATGCACATTTGCGGCTCATGTAAGCCTAGTAATGCATTATTTCGTTGTGCAGAAGAAACTAGCACAGAGAATTTGTTCTATTCACAGAAAATTGTGCTCAGTCTTAAACCCCTGCCACCCGTTACCTTGAAATGCATCGGCAGGCCTATATATAATGTGAAAAGTTTGGGGTGCTTTAACATGGTACCTTTCACAGGAGAAAATTGCATCTGCAGCTCAAAACTTGTAGACTTAAAGGTAAATAAAAAGGAATAGATTGAACACTACCTACATGTTCATTGAAAGTTGCCCAAATATGTTCATTGAAAGCTTGACATACGTATTCAGAGAAGATTGCATGTTGTATGAATATATGTTCTATTACTTATGTAAATATGTTCTATGTAAAGTGCTAAGGAGTAAGTGAAATATAAGTAACACATCATTATCAGTAAAAAATCTCCTGTGCCACATTCAATATAGAGAAAGTATTTTGATCTGTAAATGTTGGGTATCATTGGGGAAAATAAAGACTGTTTTGACATAATAAAACAGCAATGGGATGACTCCTGTTGAAATGTTTTTGTGAAGTTCAGGACAAAAAGCAGTAGATGTGTTTAGAATGCCTGGTATCTTTTAGAGTAGAATGTAAACCTAGATTGATTATGGTAATGAGTGCTTGTGTGTGAATTGGTAAGCTTCATTTAGGCAGGGAGAATTTCATGTTGACAAATTGTTTTCGTACCTCTAACATTGCAGTGATTTCCTTGGTATAAATCTGAAGACTGCCTTTGTTTGAATGTGACTTTAATAGTTTAAATACATTTAGAGTTGTTTGTCTTGCCCAGGGATGTGGGGTGGCACTGTATATTGGGGACATGAAATTAGTCAAGTCACTCTAATGTGAGCTTATAATTTAAATGCAAAACACACAGTTATATAAAGAGCAAAACAAAAATAACTAGAAACCAATTATGATTATTTGAGTTTCTTTATTTTTAGCTGTCACAGTGGTTATCACTGTCAATGTGTGTTTGCTGTCATTAACACCAAAGTCCTGAGCCTGTCTCCTTTCTTCCAGTTTCAGGATTGTTTCCCTGCTTAAATCAAAGAGTCACTCAGAGAGCCAGAGGAGTTATAATGCTCCGGAACACTCCTTTCCTGGTACAGCTCATTCTTGGCTGGTTCAGAAATGTTTGGAGTTTCATGTTTGACTTCTTGAAGTTTGACTACCAAGTAGGATGACCTTCACAGGTGGAAAGAAGTGCACTTTGCAAGGCTTCATGCAGGCATCTTGCTCTTGGAGAATTACTAGCCTTCCCTTCTGCTATTCTCATTATCTCCTTTGCTTCTGGCCCTGGATGCAAGCTTCTTTAATAGCTATGTACCACCCTCCTTGTACAAACTTCAGAGATTGCCTTCCTCTGGTATTCTTTTTCTCAATTTTGAATTCCCACCACCTCTCCTTCGCTTTGCCTCTCCCAGCTTTGACCTTCCCCTCCATTGCTTTTTCTTTGTATATATTCCCTTCCTCCTCTTTCCTCACCCAATCCAAATGTCTCGTTTCCTTTCTGCTTCTCTCTGGGAGCACTGTTTCATACTGTTCTGTTGCTTCTCATAATATGTGATTTTCTGATCCTATGAGCCTCCCCCTGCAGTAGAGGAGAATGCGTCTGGGTTTCCATGAACCTGGTGCATACATCTGACTTCTACAAGTACTTACTTTCTGAGGGACCAGCCACAAGGCTTGGAGTATCCTATGGTCGGGAGCTCGTAAGCTGGGGACCTCAGGTCAGATATTTCTCCACTACTCAAGTTCATACTGCAGCTTATCTTTGGAGACTGCGAAGACAGATATTGGCAAGTAAGTTAGTGGCAGTCCACAAGCGCCTTACAAGATCACATGCTCACCATCTCCGGAACCAGCATTGAAATTTAGACAACTGACTGTCTCCAGAATCTCCAGAGACCCAACCCCTACCCTATACTACAGTACTACTCACACCGATTGTGGGACTGCAGTGTAACTCCAAAATTGTGAAGAAAATTGGCCATTATCAACTCAGGGCACACAGAATTATACAACTCACTGAACATAAACCGGTCTGCCCACGTGTGACAGTAAACACACAGTCTCTTTATAGAGTCCAATACTAGGCTGAGTAAATGAAGACTCCACCAGCTTGTTGATCCTGCTGGATCTACATGTGGCCTTTGATGAAGGGCAATACTCCATCCTTTTATATGCCCTAAAACACAGGTTTAACTTGTTGAATCTTTCTCTCCGGCAGATCAAGACCTTCATGTCCGACTATAGCCAAAACACACGCAAAAACACTGCCTTCCAAATCCACTCCTGTAGAGTGCAATGAGTACCAGGGCTCTCCTCTCCCACCCACCCTATGTTTTAACTTTTATGTCATGCTGCTCATAGACCTACAATGCAAACATCAACTCCACTTCTTCAATAACATACAAATCCAACTATATTATTGGGCCACCAAGATAAATGTGTGATCATGTTACGCAGACCCAAAGTTATAGAGAAGTTGGATGATGCTAAAACTAAAATATTAGTCCTTGGGCTGCCTCACCAACTAAGATAAATCTCATTGTGCCAGGCTCCAACCTTCTCTGATAAAATAGTTCCAATAAAACAAAGGTATTGAAAGTTAGCTTCATCTGGGATGCCCATCTCAGCACAACTTCACAGGAAGGTTTCATGGTAAAAATCAGACTTTTGCCAAATCAAAGTCTTTAAAGAAATTCCTACAATACACAGCAACAGAATACCATCCTAATGTGGCCAAAGCATTTGTAATTGAAAGATAGACTCCTGCAAAGCAGTAACTCTCCTTCAGTACTGGAATGTTCTGCACCATACTACCCTACCTGTATGTCCATTCAACATGAATGGAAAAAGGTAAAGAAAGAAAATGGCTACCGTGGAAAGGGAGAAGGGTCTACAAGTATTCCCTTTTCCCTTTCCATGGCGGCCATTAAAAAAATAGAAAAAATGTAAACAAAGACAATGGCCACCATAAGAAGGAAAGAAGGGACTACGTGTAGTCCCTTCTTCCTTTCCATGACGGCCTATCGTGGACCGAGAGTGGACGCGCTGGGGGCAGAAGTGTTCCCAGCGCGCATGTTCCCGAAATGGCCCAAAAAGAAGGTAAGTGGGGTTGGGAGGGCAGGGTGGGATTGTTTGGATTGGGGGGCGGGGGAGGGAAATCACTTACCTGATTCCCTGGAAGGGGAAGATGGCAGCCTCCAGCCGTGTGGTGGCTTGGAGCAGGAACACCCCCCCCCCCAGGGACAAAGGAAAGGAACGTCAGGAGAGGGATTCCCAGTTGGGTAATGCCCTGGAGAGGCCCAATCAGATTGCATGTAACAATCTGACTGTCCCTCGCCAGGTACTAATTAATATTTTAGTGGAAGAGAGTAGGCATGGATCATTACCGAATCAGATTAAATATCTAACAATTGTATTTAACCATAAAATGAATTGTTGAATTTCTTTGGCAAAGTAAAAATAATAAATAGCTACTTTTTTTTAGCAACTCTATTGGTTGATATTCATTGCGAGTAATTTTATTGCTATTTTTATTTATTTTTGGAAGAATCACTTTAAAAAAAAAAAATCCATTCTTTTTTGAAGATTAGCTATTTTGTAGATCACTTTTTAAAAAACGAATTGATTTTTTGCAAATAATCGATTTTTTCAAAGCAACATGTATATAGAATTGTTAAACAAAATGTTTTGTATTTAATCAAGGTATTATCTCCTTTATGTCTCTGCAGAAATTAAAGTCAGAAATGGGTAATTCTCAAGGTTTTGGAAAAGAATATGCACAATTCATTATTGAACAAATTCAATCCACCCACCTCTAAACTGTATGGGTGCTTGGGAAAAGAGGCCAGGCTGATCAGATGCGGAACATTGGGATCTCTCTCCTCCAGAGGAGCCTCCTCTGGAATGGTCTCCTTGACCCCATCAGGCTTGAGCTCGATCTCTTTAAGTTCCGGAAGTTCCACAAGACCCTCTTTTTCTCCTCCTCCTTCACTCGCCCCCTCCCCTGCTAACACCTTCTTCTGCCTCAGTGACTGGCTGCCTGGCTCTCTCTGAGTACTACAGTACTACAGGGCTCCAGAAGACCCTCCCAGTCTGCCCGCTTTGCCTGCACTTACCTGCATTCCGTTGCACTTGCCCTCTGGCCTTCCCCTAGCACTTACACCTCACTTCGTCACCCTTTTTCTCCTTGCCATCTTACCACTGCGTTTGTGCATAGACGGGCTCTCCCCCACCCCCATCCTTCCCTCACACTTCTTGTTCTGCACTTGCACGATCCGAATATCACAAAGCTTAGTAGGACCATTACTGCATCTTTCTTGCTTTGTTGTATAGGTGCCTTACAAATATCCAATAAATAAATAAGTAAAATCAAAATGCAATTATATGTTATGTGATGTGATTAGCTGGCGGAAGTCTAAATCTTACTCTGCAGCTCTGAAACATGACACTATTGCCCTTCAGAGGGTTCCATGTGTTAATATCCCCGCAAAAATATCGCCATACAAAAATATCGCTATATTTTTGCTGCGATATTAAGGCACGGAACCTGCGGGGGACACCCACACAACCACTGCTCCCAAAAACCCCAAAAATGATCCCCCCCAAAAATATCACCTATGGCCGTGCCAGACGACCATATATGCGGCAATATTTTTGGTGGGGATAATAAGTAGTGATACCCTTCAGAGCAGGCTGGGCAATGCTAATGGCATTCACTGACTGATTTCTTATAAGAGATCAGGCCTGACAAGTTCACCCACAACTTCAAACTTATGTTCTGTTTTTCCAGTTAGACGGTGCATTCCTCACCAAGCAAATTGACTTCCGTATTCTGGTTTAACAAATGCGCCCGGCAAAGGTCACGCATGACCCAAGGGGCTTCCGAGTGCCTTGCATCAGGTGCAAGTAGACATAACCTGCTCTTGGAAGTAAACAAAATAAGTATCTATAAGGTACAAACATTACACAAAACAGCATGCCCATTTGTTCCCACGCACAAATCATCCAGGCCGTTTGGCACATTTGTGAATATGCAGTGGGCAATCACAGCGAGGTAACCGGCATAAAGACTGACTTTCTACATTCTATTTCTAGGAGTAAGTCAGTGACACTCGTGACTGCTTTGTGAATCTAAATGTTTCTCTACAGGAGTAAATCAAGTGTACGTCACAATAACTGTTGGTTCCATTTTTGTGAATCAGGCCGAAACTGACTGCCTGATGCATGACACCTCTACACAATGATATATTGGGTGACTAGATACAGGCTGTTAACTATTTCAAATACAGTTCATGCCATTTATTTTCCCAAGTTAATAAGTGGTATAGTGCACGTGCATTCTACAGTCACTTACGCCTGGTCGCTTCCACTGAAAGCCTGGATGCCTGTTCTTGGACAGTAGCATTGATACGAGTTTTGGTCCAATGGAGCTGTCCACTGCGGGGAAAGCGTCATCTTCAAAGAGCGTCCCACGCCTCAGGTGATACTCCCTCAGGTACTCGAAGTCCTGCTCATTGAACTTCTTAGGGTTGTCAAGGGTGCCAAGTTTTCTTTGGACCTGTTGGCCTTGTGCTCGATTCTGATAGGCTCCTGGGTTGGACATCACGTCACTTCCCTGCGGCAAATACAAGATACAAAGTTAATTCTCTGAGATGAAAACATGTTTGATAAAACCCACAACCAGACAAGACAATACTGAAAGGATCTGCAGGATTAGTGGCTGGCAGAGCTGTGCAATATAGGATGATGACTCATTCATTTTGATATTTCATATTTCAGGGCCTAGGAGGAGATGCTGATGTGTTCAGATACCTGGGGATCACGATTACTGAATATGTATGGTGCTCTGAGCATTTGTCTGTTGCTGCTACAAAGATGAAAGAAAGTATTTGGGCTATTAATACATGTTGTTCTATTTATAGACGGCAGTCAGTGCCAATTACATGGGCATTTACATGGCACGTGTCAGGACAATTGGAATATTTTGGCGCTTTGAGAACCACGCAAGATCCAGGTAGCAGACACTCAATTTCTCCGTAAGCTGTTAGTCTTGCCTGGTTGCTCACCTGGTTATAAACCTTATTTTGAGTTGGGAATGTGTTCTACATGTCAGTTGTGGGGGTATGCCCCGCTTAAATTATGGTGTTCTACATACTTGAATAAAAAGGCAGTGTTGACCAATAACATACGAGAACACATTGCTGCTAAACTGGCTAGTAAAAGGATACAGTGGTGCAGTGTTGACCAATAACATATTAGAACACATTGCTGCTAGACTGGCTAGTAATAGGATACAGTGATGTAATCATGTTTTTCATTCCTTAACTTTTTTGAACCAGTGCAACTTGTGGGCCTCTAGTTTAAATGGTATTACCCAATTTGACCTTTTACAATTGACCTTTTCCACAATTGACCTAATTATAATGGTCCTAATTGACCTTCTGCACAATGACCTTTAAATTATTTTAGTTATTGTATATATGTATTGGGTTGGTTTTGGAATATAAATAAGGGGATTTGGTGGGGGGTTTTGGATTGGGTGGGGGGTTGCGGGAGGTTTCCCCCCGCATATATGTCCTAATTGACCTTCTAAATTAGGTCAATTCTCATGAGGTCAATTCTCCCGAGGTCAATTGTGAAAAGGTCAATTAGTATACAACCGTTTAAACATGACAAAAGTTCACATTTAACAGCTAGTGCAGAACCTAAGTTAAACTAGAAGGGGCAACTCTGCTGATAGAGGAGCGAGGGACAAAAGGATATTGGAATTTCAAACGCTGTTTTGGACAGGGTTATAACCCCACTTATATTCATCTTTGTATGTGTGTGAGTGATGGGGGCTGTGACCAGGCTACGCCTTTAAATACGTGGTTTGTTTAATCGAATATTGAAACATAAATAAAAAATGCTAGTTGCTTCTTTTGCCCCTGATAAAATAGAGGCGAGTCTCCACTAGGTAGTGGTGCGCCCGAAATGTGCCCTGCGAGCATAATACTTGATTGTCGTTTTGAGGTGTATTAATGCAGGACAGTATGCTCTGGCTTTTAACTTCTTGGTTTTGTGTAAACAATCATGCGCCTCTACACTGTTGCAGTTATTAACACTGTTGCACAGTTATTTGAGGGAGTTGTCTGACTTCATCAATTGACAACAGATGTCTTGATCAATCCATGCAATGATCGCCATCTCCTCAGGGAATTCATTTATTTCACAACAGCAGGCATGATGTTGAGCGACTTACCAACATGTTTTGCATCTCTTTTCTCAACCACAGATACATGATAGACTGTGCAAGGCCACAATGTACCACATATTATCCCATGGGCTTTGATGACCTCATCTACAGCAACAGAAATGCTTGGAATGCAGTCAACAATCTCCATTAGTAACGTCACTCCAAACACTCCAACTGCAGCAGACTGCTATTCGAGACGACCTACACTCATTTATTCTATCATCAATTGCTAATAGGTTTATAGATCCCGGAAGGGATTAGTTTTGCTATGGGTTATATCCTTTCCCAAGTCCAAATTGTCCTGCTCTTTTCTTGAGGCCATAACCTCAGGCAGACCTTTTTCCACAAAAATAACCACTCCCTCATTCTGCAACGCTTAACAACTAATGGTGCATCTCAGCTGTTGTTAAGGAGTGCATTATTGACGAAGCACTTGGCAAAATGCGAGGAACTACTGGCTTCCCTGATTTTGAAATATACTGTAACATTGTGTGATATTATGCTGGTCTGGTAGACTATAATATACTATTATTATTTATTTATTTATGTTTTCGTTTATAAAGGGCACTAACCACTGTGGTAGCAAGGCGCTGTTACAACCAGTTACACATACGATAAAGCGTTCATAGAGGAAAGAGTACAGCGTTTACGCCAAGTTAATGCATTCCATCAAGTGTAGGTTATGCAAATAGCCTGGTTATTAATCGATCTCCTGAATACCCATTAGGAGTTCTCTGATCTCAGGGAAGGGAGAAGAGAGTTCCACTGTTTTGCTGTGAAGGTTGGGAAGCTGGCACCACCAGCTTTGGTGCATTTGAATTTTGGTTGAGGTAGTTTGTTGCTGTATGCTGCTCTGCAAGGTCTGCAAGATTGATCCCTGATGATTTTCTGGGCAAGGTGGGCGGGGGCAGGGAGCAGAGTTGCATGGACATCTGTGTGTGATGGATAGTGACTTGAAGATAATGCGCTCTCTGATTGGGAGCCAGTGGGCATTTTTCCTGGCCGCAGAGATATGTTCGCGTCTTGGGATATTCAGTGCAGCTCGAATGGCATTGTTTTGGATCACCTGTAGCTTAGCAATGTTCCGACAAAAGGTGCAAGCGAATAGGGCATTGCAATAGTCCAATCTTGATCCTATGATGGAATGGACAATGGCAAGACAGCTGTCCTGTGAGAGGAAGTGCCTTGAGGCATTAATAAGTTAGATGTGTGTGCTGAAGACAAGGCAATAGCATGCACTTGCCGTGTGAGCGAGAGTGTAGAGTCAAGGTACACGCCAAGGGTTTTCACTGAAGAAGAAACAGGGTTTTGGATGGCATCAATGCAGAAGGAAGTGTATTGGGCATCTCGCTTCTTGCTTGTGTCTAGCGGCCCCACTAAGAGGACGTATTATTGTAATTCAGACAGAGGTAGTGAGTGGCCATTCATGCCTATATAATGGCCTAAACATTATTTAGTTCACAGGTGTCTTCGAGGTAGTTGCCAGACAGGGGAAGGAGGATTTGAGTCCCATCGGCCTAGTTTGTGTAGTATATGCCAATGGAGTTGAGTAGCTCAAAGAGGGGTCTGGTGAATATGTTGTAGAGTGTTGAGGACACAAAGGGGCCTTCATGGACTCTGCGAGGTATGGGGGAAGGTTGGGCACTGTGGTTCTCGGAGAACACTCTCATGGAACTGCCCTCAAGGAAGGAGGCATGAAGCAAGCTGAGGTGGTCAAGTGTTGGCAGAGGATCTGGTGATCAACCAGATCGAACGCAGCTGAGAGATCCAGGAGAAGGAGGAGGGCAGAGTTTCCCTGGTCTCTGATCTTGTCCAACTGGTATTTCATGTCAAGCAGGGCAGATTCTGTGCCCTGGCCCGAACGGAATCCAGATTGTCGTACACCCACGATGTGGTGAGTTTCAAAAAATTGTTGCATCGTTATGCAGCTCTGGCCCGAATTTTTAAAAGAAAAGGGATAGTGGTGATGGGTTAATAGTTGTTGGGGTCTGCCAAATCAAGGGAGAGTTTTTGGATCAGAACGACGTACTCCTGGTTCTTTGTGGTGAGCTGGCACTAGGCCTGACGAGAATTAGTCATTAATGAATTTGGCAATGAATGGGATCAGCTTGTCCACAGTCCTCAATGATGGTTGCAGGGCAGATGTCTCCTTTGGGGTTCAGGCTCTTGAGAATCAAGGCTGCTTCAGTAAGGGTGACGTGGTCAAGTGGAACAGCAGGGGAAGGTTGGTCTCAGGTGTGGTCAGTGGGTGGTGTGGGGGCAGAGGAGTAGTACTAGCTTTGATCAGGGATAGCTTGCGGCAGATCTTTTTTGTGTAGGGTCTCGGTTTTCTCCAGCATTTCTGATTGGATTTTGGAACACCAGGCCTTATCTTTGATAATGATGGCGGGGGGGCTAGCTGGGGATACTAGCTCCCTCAGGATTGTGAAGATCTCACTAGTATTGCATTTAGCATTAGCAATTCTTCGATTGTAGATGCATGATTTTGCTTAGGGTTTAGTCTTCCAGTTTTCTTCCGCAAGGCATTTGGATTTACTGAATTAAGCAGTTCAGTAAGTTCTGAGGTGTACCAGGAGTTGGCATGTTTGGCTTTTTCAGATTTCCCAGGGGCTAGTGGGGCGACTGCATTTACTGCAGACAGTAGGGTGCTTGTGTAAAGATCAGCTAGTGTGGATGGGTCATTGGAGTGCAGGTGTTGGGGTTGGAGAGCTAGCAGTAGGGGTTCAGTGCTATCTCTAGTGAGATTTCGAGAGCTGCATGTCCAAGATAGGGGCAACGAGGCATGTGCGTGTGTGGTAATCGCGAGGGACGAGATGGTGAAGGAGACAATATGGTGGTTGGACAATGGGCAGGGCATGTTAGCAAGGATGGTTACCTGGCAATTGAGGTCGGCTGCCCAATCTACTGTGCACCACTTTATGCGGGTGGGATTCTGGACACAGTGCCTGCAGTCCAAGTCACTAAGTGCTTTGTCTACTGTAGATGCCTGTGAGTCCGACAGGTTGTTGAGACCCAAGTTAAGGTCCCCTAAGAGGATCGTTCTGGAGGTGGGCTTGATGTTATTTCCCACAACATGTGTGAAATCCTCTTCAAACGTAAGGATGGATCCAGGGGTCGGTAGACAACGAAGATGGTCATGGTGTCAGTGTGTGACAGGGACAACTTAGCAGAAAGGAGGTCACAATTGCCAGCCATGGGTATTGTGGCATAACTAATGGGTATGGAGTCTTTTGCAATCAGTGCAACTCCACCCCCTCTTGCCGGTGGTCTGTCGGTCCTGTATATGACATAGCCAGAGGGAATGGCAAGTGACAGTGCTGGCCTTGCAGATGGGTGCAGCCATGTTTCGAGACAGCCGGGAAATCTAGGTTATGGGTGCTGAGGAGGTAATTTAAATCAAAGGCATGTGCGGGTAAGGATCTTGCATTGATGAGGGCCCCTGTTGGGAGGTTGGAGGGCGAGTCCATTTTGTTGGAGGCAAGCAGTGTTTTCCTGTTCAGGTTAGTGGGAGTCAGTGAAAGCCCTCCTAGTACTTTCTGGGAACTAGGAGGGCTTTCCCTTATTGGGTTGTGTATTGTGTAGTGATTACGGGACAGTGTCTGGAGATGCTTAGGAAGTTGAGTGCTTGTGCCATGTCTCTTGGCCAGGTAGTGTTGTGCAGTAGGCCTGGTTTGGGATGGGAGAGGTTCCGGTTGGGGCCCAAGGACATGATGGGGTATGAACGTTCACCCAGTCGGCTGTTCCTAATCTGACTAGCTTGAGGGCATGATGTGGCCAGGCTGGCCAGGTTCTGGAGCTGAGCCTGCGGTTCCGGTGAGCAAGACTCATAGAAGGAATGGTGTGACAAACCACGGCAGTGCACCGTTGATCTGCAGATCTGGGGGATCTCAGATGGGTGAACAGTGAGCATACAGTGAGCATACAGGGATAGGTTGCAAGCTTAAATAGCATTATCATGAATAAGCACCGCCTATCCCTATGGTGCATCCATTTTAAAGTCTACAGATGTGTGAGCCAATTTGCAGGCAACCCAAAGTTCACCTTCAAATTGCTTTTCCTTTCTATTCTGTAGCAGGATTGTCAAGGTTACTGTTTGTCATGGTTGAGGGATCCAAAGGCAAGACTAATAACTTGAGGACATGGTCAATCCATGATGGTAAAGAAATCTGGAATGAGCGCTGTTTAGGTTTTTTGTGCAGTGGGTTGCACGTTTAGACCTTGCAAGGAGCATGGTTGTTGCTAAGCACCATAGCCTTTTCACGGCTATCAAAGTCCTGTATCCAATGAGGCTGGGTGAAAGCCACCCAGTTGTTTTCCGGCTGTCTCCACTCCACCAAATGCATGGACATATTCTATTGCCTAGATACCAGTAATGATCATTGCATAGCTTTTCAAAATAAAATAAATAGAAATAGAATATATACCTGTCAGAGGAGTAATGCTAAGGAGATTTGCAAGCATACACCCTCAGACCATTCCGAAAAGCTAGCTTTTTGCCGTGTTAGCACAGACAACAATACAAATCACAGGTCTGATATTGTACATGTATTGCCCAGTGTGCAAGACCCTGGTGCCTCAATTTGCCATAAAATTTAGTATTGAATCAGGATAGGTATGAACTGCATTTGAGTTCGCCAGCAAAAGATTTTAACTGTTCTTGGAGCTTTCCTTGGGCATCTTTCAGAATGTTGGTCTTTAACACAGCATGTCGTTTAGTAGCTTTGGTATATCGGTCAAAGAAGCACTCCTACCGCTGCCAGGGAACTTTCATTCCCCAGGTTTCTTGGGTACCCTAAAGATAATTAGTTTGAACCAGATGAAATGTACCTTCCTCTGGAAACTGTTTACTGGGGTCACTAAGCGCACAATATTGACATTCATCCAGAAACTTGCAAGTATTGGGCGAGTAATGTTTATTCATGAAGTGAGCTGGACTTCCTTTAGATTTACCTGATCCATTCACACAGGGGTAAGACAAGGAATGGCCTATTGAAGATGTCTGTGCGTCAATCCCCAGTGCTATAATGAGAGGCACTAGCAGACCCCACCATGCTTATTTGTCCATTCAATAACAGCACTTTAAACAACAAATACAAGTTATTGTTTCTCCCTAGAAACATCTGTGTGCAGGCACGTTTTAAATGCCACATCATATCATTTCATTACAGTCAGTTTCTAAGTTGCTCAGTTCCCAATAGCCATGCCCCGCGCAGTAGCATAAACATAGTTTATTGCCCCCTTACATCTCACATCAGTAGTGGCCAGAGACAGTGCAGTAAAAGGAGAAAATGGTTGCACACAGAATGAGGAGGAGCTAAAAGCCTAATATTTTGTGTTGCTAGAATAGAATGAGCAGAAATGAAAGTCTTCACCAAAGCCTCTCTTGACAAGGCAGGGGGTACATAGCTGCACCCATGAAATGGGTCGGAGGATGGATGATCAATCAACAACCTCTTACGTTTACTCAAGGATCATTCATACAAGAATATGGTCTCCCTGCACTGAATTTGCCATGTTTACCTTTTCTAACAGCTGGCTCTCAGTCAGAGTTTTGTTTGAGAGCACTGCCTTTGACAGATCCAGAATACCAGTCACCAGAGACAGTTATAATGAACAAGACAAACAACAAAATTAAACCTTAAATATTTACATAAAAACGAATACTACATAAAACGTCTCTCTCTCTCCAGTTGTCAGACAATTCCCCAACCTATGGACGATCCCTTCAATGAAATCCCCTTTAAGACAAGAGTCTTTCCTTCTTCAGATGTGCCAGTAGGTAGTAGGGTCCCTGAGAGCATGTCCACAGTTCCTCTGGGGTGTCCGTCACCAATGGTGTTCGAGGCACAGGCCGCAAACCTTTTTGAATTAAATAATCATGCTCAATACTCCACTTTAGGTGAGGTTAGTTCAGTAGCCATTTAATAGTAAGAGCTGTGACTTGGACACAGAAATACACACCAACAAGGTACTTCGGACAATTCCTATCCTGTGTACCCCAGACCCAGTGTATTGACTTATATTGGTTTTAAATACATTACATCCTACTAGCACAGCAAAAGAATGTAAGGCTTTATTAAGGAATCATTAATACAATGATCCTCTATATGAAAGCTAGGATGCAGACATTCAGGAAACACTCACGATACCACCCAGATCAGAAAACTCAAAAACTCCAAATGCCCATTCAAACTGAATGAGAAACCCAAGTCACTCTTATGCAATGGATCTTCAATTTGTTTAATCAAACAAATTAAATTGTTCAAAAATATTTAATTTTCCCTAAACAATTCTTCACATCCACATATTAAACACATATTTATCACGTATATACAATGTGTGCTTTCAATTTACCATAACTGTTTTTCTTCAATACATGAATGTTTAAAGAATTAAATGCTGTGTGAACATATCACAGACTTCAAAATAGTTAGTGCTTCACTAAACATTCTATTGGGAAATTCCTTATTTAACCTGATGACAGTCTTTGCAGATAAAAAGAGTGAGATGCAATTGATTTCCATATGTCTCTTATTATCCTATCACAACGCATTTCAGATAAATTATCCTGCTACAAGTGTACCAGAACTTTCTTACTATAATAACAGATAGATGTCAAATTAGCTGTCTCATCACATAAGTATCAATATTCGAACGGATTCAAAAGAAATATGCACAACTAAACTGAATCTCCTAGAACATCCTATGGCTTAATCAAGCCCCTTTGTAACAAAACCTGCAAACAAATAATGTTGATGTCTCTATTATTTCAAATATGGCCCAATACTCCAACATTCCTGAGATATAAAGAGAACACAGCTTACCCTCTGCTCTAATAGTTCCAAACATATTCTCATTGGACCAGCCAAGGCTGTTAGAAAACAGGACAAAGTCCTGTAGAAAAACATCAAACTCCCTTAGTTGACAATTTAAATCATGGTAGAACTGAGTGGTCTTAAGTTCGCTTTAACTCCCTTGTTGCTTTCTTACCTGCAAACAGACTACCAACGACCTGCTGGTCAGGGAAAGCTGGAAAACCAGCCCCCTTTCTAGCGCTCGTATTTCAAATCCATTCCACATCCCATGATCATTGACACCTATCTGAACGGGATGGCATAATATGGAAATGGACGTAAAAACATTCAATTAACCATTTTCTAAAGATGTTAAGAAACTTCTTTAACAAAGAGCTTCAACTGAACTAGGCATACGTCCTGACCACACTCTTTATTACATGGACATCTTGAAAACACTCTAAGACTTGTGAAGATAATCTTCTATTTAGCCATTCAAACTAAACAGCAATGGACATACATTCTTTTGACCCCCTCATGTCATCCAACTACATTTTTCATCCTCAGTAAATCTTATCGTTTCTGTTGATTAGTGATAATTAGCATATATATATATATATATCTTTGATGTCCATTTTGCCTGCACTCATCCAGTCATTTTACTAACATCTGATTTTCAAATCAATCCATGGTTGATACATTTGACAGCCAATCAATGGCGAAAATATGTATATCTATGTAAGCAAGCCACTTCATCAATGTACCAACTCTTTTGTTCCATTGCAGATACTATATATGTGAGTCTAGATTCCACCGCCAACAGCTTTTCACTTTGCTTTTCAATCATCCCATGGTGGCAACAACCACCATTTAATCAATCTTCCTTTTTGATCCTATACAAACAATGTACCTATCATGTAATGGCTGTAATCTTTACAGACATAGAAATTGGTAACTTTGCTGTAAATAACACACACAAACTCATTTTATATATGACAATTTGGGCCCATAGGTTTAATCAAAAGCAATGTGTACAATTACCTTTTCAACCAGTGTGAACATGACAACCATTACATGCTGACAGCAACATTTACCAACCAATCAATTCAATACATACATCATGTCATCGTGTGGTGCACTAGAGAGTAGGGGCAAGTCATCTGGACCTCAGTGGCAGTGTGGTGCATCCTGAGAAGGCAACTAGGAAAGTTATTTCATGGAATATGTTAATGAAATGTGGATGCATTGATATATGCTTGTTTGAGTCTATTTGGTATGTTTGTTTCTATATATGCGTACATGCAAGGAGTTCTTTGATGTTTGAATGTGGTCATATGTTATATGAGAGTGTGTGTGTGTCTGCATGCGTGAAGCGGGAGCAGGGCCACTAAATTTAAGTGTGGGGGTCATGGAATTCTTTTTTGCTTTACCCTTGATACACAGTAAAGATACTTTATTGTGCATCAAGGGTAAAGTAAACAAGGTAAGTGTTATTATTGGCTAGACCTGCTAACATTGGTGGCACCAGTGTGCATGCACTTTTTTACTGTGGCATGGCATTTTCTACCTGGTGTCAGTGATAATGCAAGCATGATAAGTGTCATGACGTGGCGAGTCTGGCATATTTTTTGTAAAGCAAGTCTAGCTATAGTTTCTGACTGTGGTGCCATGTTTTACAGGACATCTATGATAAAGCAAGCATGGTAAACCTTATTGTATGGCTAGACTGGCATGTTTTGGTTTAATCAGTCTAGCTATTTCTTACTGTGGCATGCCATTTCTTGAGGAGGTCTATGATAAAGCAACCATATTAAGTGTTATTAATTGGCTAGACTGACATATTTTGGTGTGGCTAGTCTAGCTATAATTTATAACTGACATGGCATTTTTTATTGGGCATCTATGATGAAGCAAGCATGATACATTTTATTATGTGGTTAGAGTGGCATATGTTGGTGCTGTTAGTCTAGCTATAATTTCCTACTGTGGCATGCTATTTCTTGTTGAGCATGAAGGGTAAAGCAAACATAACAAGTGTTTTTACATGGCTAGACTGGCCTACATTGGTATAGCCAGTCTGGATATACTTTCTGTGGTATTGCATTTTTTATTGGCTGGGAGTTCTTATATGGTCATACTGGCATAGATTAGTGCAGCCTACATGTACATGTTTGTTATGTGTGTTTGGCATATGTTGTGGGCAAAGACATCATGAACATGCATTGGAAAATGTTTGTTTGCACTGTTGGTGACTTGCATCTATTTTATTATTTATTTTTTGCATTTGTTAAGCGCATTAAACCCAGAGGCATCATGGCGCTGGTTACATCACATAGGACACATATGGCAAGGATCAAGAATAGATAGAGCCAATGGAAAAGGGATGAGTGCTGATAAAGACAGGAGATGTGTTCAACGAGAAGAGTAGAGCTTTAAGTTGTTTCTGGAACACCCAATATGATTGTTCAGATATCAATGACAAAGGTTGGGCATTCCATGCCTCAGAGGCTATGGCCGGAAAGGTAGACCCCTCCTGCTCTCTTGCACCTGAAGCAGGGGATGGTGAGTTAGTTTGAATACAAGGAGCATGTGGGTCTGGAAGATTGGGCTTTTGAAAGTTTTTGTGAGAGGTATTGTAGAGCCAAGTTGGAGAGGCATGAATGCATGATTGCTAGAGTTTTGAAAGTGATGCACTCACGGGTTGGTAGTCAGTGTGCCTTTTTTCCTGCTGCAGAGATGTGTTCGCGCTTCGGGATGTTGAGAGTGGATCTGAGGGCATTGTTTTGAATGATTTGCAGTTTGTTCATGTTACATGAAAAACTACCTGCAAATAAGACATTGCAATAATCCAGTCTAGAGACAATAAGTGCTCTCACAATAGTGAGGCACTGGTCAGGGGTCAGAAAAGGTCTGCATGCATTGATACATTTAGTGGTATGCAGAAGAGGTGATTCCATTGACCAGCCTGGAAAAGGACAAGGTGGCATCAAGGTATACGCCAACCGTCTTGACATTGCTGGACACTTGAATGGTATGGCCCTCTATAGTGAATTATTTATATGATGGGTTGACCTTGTTGAGGGATGTGTGGGAGCCTACCAGGAGCACTTCCGTCTTGTCGTTGTTGAAGCAGAGATGGTGGGAAGCCTCCATGACTGTATTGTGTGGTAGACTGACTGCAAATTGTTAGTATCGGTAGTGTAGTCACCAGAGAGGGGGAGGAGGATCAACGTGTCATCTGCATAGTGAGTGTAGGCAACTCCTTGATTATTAAGAAGGTTAAATAAGGGTTTGGTGAATATATTGTATAAGATCAGAGAGACACAAGAGCCTTGTGGAATGCCACACGTGACCCGAGACCGGTGTTTCTGCTGCGTTAGCTGAAAACACTCTCGGATCTATCAGATAGGAAGGGGGCGATCCAGGAGATGGCTGCAGGTAAGAAGTGAACTGCTGTTGCCAAGAGGCGACATAAGATTTGATGGTCTACCTAGTCGACAGTGGCCAATAGGTCAAGTAGCAGAAGTAAGGCCGTTTTGCCAGCGTCTTTGATCTCGTCCAATTGATTCTTTAAACCCAGCAAAGCAGATTATGTGCCAGATCCATGTCAGAAGCCTGATTGGCTCAGTACCAGGAGGTTGTTGGATTCAAAGTTGGTCTGAATCTGAAGGTAAGGAGCATGATCCAGACTCTTAAGAAGAAAGGGGACAATGGGGATGGCCGGTAATTCATGGAGATGTTTGAGTCAAGGGTAGGTTTTTATAGAAATTGAAGGACCCATGCATCCTTGAGATTAATAGGTGTGGAGCAAAAGGAGAAGGAAGCGTTGATAAGGGTGCTCATGAAAGGAGACAAGGATTCAGCTCAGTCCTTGATGAATGCTGCAGGGCATACGTCTCCCTGGCAATGCAAAGGTTTTAGCCCTTGGATGATCTGAGTGACCTCGAGTTCGGTGACCGGTTTGAAGTCCAAGCTGGGGAAATTTCCTAGGCATGCTTGGGGCCTAACACCAGCGATAGCAAGGGTGGTGCTGCCCATAGTGTTTCTTTTAGAAATTATCTTTTTTTGGAGTGTGTTGATTCTGAGAAATAGGGCATTTTGTATGTTGACGCACCAGGTGCTGTCCTGAGTGCAATTTGTTGGGGTGGGCACAGGGGCTTCAAGCTCACACAATATAGTGAAAAGTTCTCTGGCGCTGGAGTTTGATTTGGCAATTCTGGTATTAGAGGTAGAACTCTTTTCTAGGATAATGGCCTTTTTGTATTCCTTTGCTGCCAAGATAAAACAGGCTTTGTTGGGCTTAGAGGGGTTTTTATTCAACAGTGTTTCAGCCTTGTGTTTCAGTAGCCAGAGGGCTTCGAGTTCAGGGGAAAACCAAGCATTGCGGTATGCGACTGCTTTGGCTTTCCATAGCGTGAGGGGAACCACAGTGTTGATAGCCTGAGTGAACGTTAGGTTGTACAAGTCTACCAGTGTGGCTGGGTCATTTAGTTGAGCCTGCAGATCGACCAGCGGATCCAGCAATAGCAGGATATGGGCTTTGGTTATATTTCTCTTGCTCTGAGTGGCAGTGGCAGGGAGAAGTGGGGCCACCGATGGTTGGGGATTGGACGCTGTAATAGTGAAAAGGATGATAGTGTGGTCAGTCCTGAGGCATGGATGATTGGATGTAATGGCAATGTTACAGTTAAGGTCAGCCAGCCAATCTAAAGATCGGCCTTTGGAGTGAGTGGGACTCAGGATACACTGAGTGAAGCCTAGGGTCTTCAGGGAGTTGGCTACGGATAAGGCGTTAAGATCTGACTCATCATTGAGGCCCAGGTTGAAGTCGCCTAAAAGTATGGCTTTGGAAGTAGGTTTGATATTGGTGAGGGGGTGCAGGATATCCTCTTCAAAAGAGAGGAGAGGGCCAGGAGCATGGTAGACTACATGTATGGTTATTGTGGCGGTATAGAGGCTTGATTTAGTTGTCAGAAGTTCGCCAGCATAGGATGGAAAGGTGCATATTTCTTTGAAGGGTAATGATATCTAGCTATGAGGGCGATCCCACCGCCTCTGGAGTTCTGTCTGTCTTCACGAAAAAATTGCATATTTGGGTGGAATGGCATGGTCAGTGAAGTGCCAGCGGCGGCATGAAGCCATGTTTCCGATATGGCTAAGATATCAATGTTGTTGTTTGTGATGAGGTCTGAAATGTCTACTGCATAGGCTGGGATAGACCTAGCATTAACTAAAGCCACTTTTAGGGGTAGTGGCATCATTTTGGTTATAGGTTTTAAACATTTAACGTTCGTGTGTGGGTTAGGGTAGATAGAATCGCTGATCTCCATCAATGTGGTGGTGTCTTTAGAGGTGATGTTACATGCAATAGGTTTTCTGCCAGATAATAAAGCAGATTTGTCTGGTCACAAAGGAGTGGCTAGGAAGAGTGCTTGTTCTTGGATGTGCTGCATGATTACTTTAGAGGCAGCTTGAATGTGCTGTTTGGGGGAGCCTTTGTGGCAGGACAACGTGGTAAGCCAGATGTCTAAGGGAAATGGTAGACTCTCAATGGTTGTGTATGATCCGGTCATATCATTGGAGCACGATCACACAGTGAAGGACAGGAATGTGGTCAGCTGGTTGTCGGCAAGGAGTCAGCTGGGATGATTGGGCAGTGTTAGGTAGAATCCTGTGCAGTACTCCTTGGTACCAGCACACACAATTAAGACTACAGGTGTCAGTACAATTTCACCTTTGGTACAAGCCTGTACTACACAGTAATGTGGAGGCAGTGTCAGAGAAGCCAGACGTATCTCAAGAGCAAAGTGAGCAGTAGCAAGAGTTACAGAAAGGATCAATAATTACAGTGATTCAAGTAGACACTGACTCAAGGTTTCTTGGTAAAAATAATATACATTTATTTACAAATTGGTTCAGAAAACATTACACTAGCAACAGCAGCTCAATATCAAAAGCAACAGTTACTACAACACATCACCAATAAATTACTGAACAAGTTCAGCTCCCCTGAAGTGGGAGCAAAATGGCACTTCAGTTATTTTCAAGAGGAGGTGAAAAGACAAGGTTAGAAAAAGTCAAGGCACAAATACTTTCGTAAGCAAGGCAAAGAGTTTGTTTACTACAACCAGCAATTCAATTCCATAAGCCTGGGACAAAGTCAATGGTTCAGAGTCTTGTAGAGGACAGCATAGTTCTGGTAGTAAACGGTTAAGTCTTTGCCGCGGTTTTTAGAAGAATTTGGTCAGGCGAAATGTTAGACGAGTGTTTAGGGAAGGACAAGCCTTCAAAGAGGGGAAAGTTTGACAAACTTTCTCTGTGGCCGAAAAGATTTCTGGACCGTGTTTGCACAGTACCTTTGAATGAAGAAAAAGCTGTAGCTGAGGCAGCTGTTCCTGGCAGTTCCTGCAAGTCTCGCAGTTGCTGTGCTTCAGTCGTGGGGACAAGAAGGAGGATGTTGGGAGATTCCTGCACTGACCAAGGAAGAGGTAACAAGCTTGGCTAGGACGTTGGTTTAAGGTGTGAGTGTCTTAAAGACCACAAACTGGTATCCTTCCCACTGGCTATCCGGTTTTCCACAGCACCCTGTAGAAAATTCGAGCAGGAGGGGACAGTTTCCAGGCGGCTTGCGAGTTGGTTGTTCCCACCAAACTCAAGGGAAGAAGTTAACCTTGACGGGCTTCTCTGTCGATGGAGTTTCAGGCAATTCAGACCTGCAGCAAGGCTTCACCTTTCATCCAGGAGTTGCAGCAGTCCTCTTCCTTCAGCTCATCTTCGATTCTTTCGTTCCAGTGGTTGACTCTGCTTTCCAAGTCCCAGAGATCTACTTTTAAACAGTTTTCCCCCATTCATTCCAGCCTGGCTGTTACTCAAACAGCACGGTGGCTGTCCTTGCCGGATATCCAGTCGGCCAATCATGCCAGAGTGCATTCAGGTCTCCTAGGAGACTAAGCACAGGGAGTTTCGGGCACCTCTCTCACATCCTATACATCCCAGACACTCAGGCACCAGAGAAGGGCTTCAGCACTGAAGCCTGCCAAAGGTCAATGAACAAAGGGACCAAACCTGGTTTGGCGCGCAGAGACAAACACAAGAAGGACCTTTCCAAAAAGAAATGGTGAAAAAAGTCGACCGGAGTCTGTTTTTACAGATAGGTCTTGGGCGCCATATTGAAAAACATGGCTGACCCGATTTTTAGCTACTGTTCGCAGTTGGGCTAAATCATAGTAGTTTGATCTAAACCACTGCCACTAGCCATTTAAAGTAGGAAAGGGTGACATTTGACTGTTACATGAGTGTTTTGACTCAGGGGATGCTAGGCGACCCCTCCAGCACTCTATAGGAAGATAGTGTGTGCTGGGTCAGTATATTTAAAGAGACTAGTGAAGTCAATTTAACTTTATATGCTCTGGGAGACAGTAGTCAGTCCCAGAGAAGGTATTTAAACCTTGGAGAGTCTGAAAGACACCCCTGTGTCACTGCACTAAAGGTGGTGCACACGGAAAGTACAAGAAAGTACTGTTTGCTGGGACCGAACGCTGAATGCACCTTGGAGCCTACTTGCATTGAGGACAGTGCGTGGAACACGATCGTTTTGTTCAGGCAGCTGGGTCATCGCCGAGAGGACGTCTTTCTCCGCTACATGGAAGCTGCCTGACTCTACAACATTGAAACTATCCTCTGATTGGGCCGTGGCTTTCTTTCTTCTTTTTTTTTTTCACGAACTGTGAGCCCGCCCTTCATCACTTAAATACAACGTGTGTAGCGCACCCGCGCGCACACGGAAAGTAAAAGAAAGTACTGTTTGCTGTTTGCTGCTTTGTTGTCTTTGAGTGTTTTCATACATCTGCTAAGGGGTTAGTGGATGAAATTCTCACTGTTTGGTGAGCGATCTTAAATGTGATTTTATCATACGATTCTTTTTTTTTCTTTTTTCCTTTGTATTTATTTTTATTTTATTTTCTTGGGTATTGTTACTTTGGTTTTTTTTTGTTTAGTAATTTATTTAACCGTGTTGGGATTTGTGTGGCTTAACACGAAAGGAAAGCCATAACCTTCTTTGCTCGGTGTTGTCAGTCACTATTTGCATCAAGATAAATATTTGTCGATAGGGAGGGGCAAGAAAACTAAAAGGGTAAAGAAAAAGGAAGGGTGGAAATAATGGCTTTTAATCTGAAAACAGGAATGCCAAATGTAAACATGTCTTTATTCAGAGAAGGGGGAATTCCTTGCACGCTATATGCTGCTCCCGTCTTGCCGGCAATGCAGTGTAAAAAATATGCTCCGCCTCATGTGGGGGAGAGGGTAATTGTAAACAAACCGAGAAACCCTGAGAAGGAAGCGACATTCGCAAATATTGTAACCTGGGAGTGACTCCAGGTGTAGGGAGTAATGACATTGTTTTGAACAAATATAGCCATAACAAACTTGATAACCTTCATGTATTAAATACATGTCTTAATTTGGAAGTAGCTGCAATTAAAAATAACGTGCTGCCAATTGTGAAAGGATGATCTCAGATACGACCATGGAAAATGAGATTAACCATTGCGAGGCCGATATAGTAACCTCAGGCAGAACACTTGGCACAATCAATGAAAGTCCTCCTAGACCATGCACGGTGGAAGCGCAACAAAGGCTGAGGGAAGCTTATAATAATATGTGCGTAACGGCTCAAGTGTACAGGGAAGCCTCTGGTCCCATGAACATGTCTGAGGTGCTAATAAATGAGGAAGAAGTGGTGTTTGTTCATTCTAATACGGGTGACCTTATGCAGGTTGAAGATTTGTCACCAATTAGAATGCACAATAAAAGTAATCAGGTCCTGTCAGTAGTTCTAAATGAGACCAGTGAACCACTCATGCCTGCAAACAATGATCTTGAAATGACACCTAATCTATCGGCGATGTCTGATAAAGATGGCTCGCAAAGCTCCCTGTCTTTTGTTCTACCCACCCCAAGACCAGCAAAAAAATCTTGGACAGGTCTTGAATCCCTGAGGCTGGAGGACAATCAGGCAGAAGAATCAGATGAGCGGGAAGACCAGAGCTCAACCCTCCTGGCGATGAATTCTGCCTTATTGTCCTTGGCAAAGTTGTATGAAGCCATGAATCAGAAAATCAATCATCAAACAATATTATTATCATCTCTATCGAGTAAAATTACTGAAGGAGGAAATATGAGGGAATCCAGGCAATGTGATCCTCAGTTCGAAATATTTAGACACTGTAATACACATGATTCAGAGACACAAACTGAATGCAGGCAAGCAAGTGGAGGCAAAGAGTTGCTACAACCCAGATATTTCACCTTGAGTGGTAATATTCACTCCGAAGTTGAGAGCAGAGAGAGAGAGAGCTCGAGTCTCTGAGTGAGGTAGCTGAAAGGAGCACTGGAGAATTAATAACTGGCCCAGATACAGTGCGAAATGAACACATCAAATCTCTCTCTAGTAAAAAAGTCTCTAGGCGAGATAACTGCCAATATAGGTGAAGAATGCCCCAAAAAACAAAAAAAAGCCTCTAAATTATGGGCAAATCCAAGACAATTCTTGAAGATAACTAATGCCAAACCTAGGGAGACTCCTACAATGAAAGAGAATAATGCTACTAAGGGCCAAGTAACCCGGCAACTGGGGATTAATAAGGGGAAATCCTCTTTTGAAATGAGTTACGAGCCTTTAGATAAGTTGGTGGCTGAAAGCCAGGCGGCAATGGAAAAAGAGAAGATAGTGTTACAAGATCCTGTTGGTATTTCTCCACCTGTCATACAAAAGGTACCTGCCAGGAGTGGTTTGATTGACACACAATCTGTTGCTGCGGTAGTTGGGCAGATTGATGCCCAATTGAGAGAAGAGATAAATAAGACAATCGACCAATACATTGTTGAAAGACAAATGGAAAAATCTAGAATGGATTATGAGCGGCTCCCGCAAAATACGGGGAAAGTTATATCTGACACCCATCCCCCACAAATTTTGAAAGAACATCGACAACTCCTGGAGATGGGAGGTGGGGGGTCCAGTGGAAGCCAAGTGCAAGTGCAGGGAGAGAACAGGTACCAAAGGCTAGATTAATGGGATCAAGTAATCTTCACTGTTTTATTCTGGAATGTAGAGATCATCCTTATGAACAATATGATCTTAATCGCTCCTGTGTTCTTAACATACTTAAAGAGATACCAGAGCTAAGAAACTTAACATCCTCTGATATTGATAGGGTAGAATTCTTGAGCGATAAAGATCTATCCAGGTCTAGAATCACGTTTCGCTCAACTGTTTTGGCGGATATGGTAGGGAAAGCAAGAAACACCCTTCAGAACATGGGCTTCAATATCTATAAAGAAGAGCATCTGGAAACAGGAGAAAGAATGGGGGAAAAAATGGGCTCCTAGAATTTATGGTTCCATTAATAGGGATCAGGCAAATTTTGGGATAGAAAGATCTGCCCAATCATAGCAACCCATACCGAAAGAATAAATTAACCTTGTATGCTGGAACACCCGGGGCTTCAAACACTTTATTAACACGCATGGCTCTGAATTGAACAAATATGACATTGTAGTACTACAGGAAGCATGGTTGACACAAGCTCCTGTTTGGAATGATTATGAAATATTGCTAGAACCTGGCCTTCTCATTGCGATTAAAAAATCAAAAGAGTTTAAAGTGACAAATCTGATTTCGGGTACCTCTTTTATGCAATTCATTAAATTATGCAATGAAACCCATACTATCATATTAGTCAACATCTATTGGGGGAGATCCCACCTATCTTCAGATTCCTTTTTTGCCTATTTAGAGCAAATTGGTATAAGAGTTGCACTAGAAAAGCATATAGACTATGTGTTGGTCATGGGTGACATCAATATGCATCTGGCTCCTAAAAATCGAAAGAAACTAACACCTGAGGAAATAAGATGGAGTCAATGCATGGAAAATATGCAACTGGTTATGGTGAATGGTTCTGTGCAAGGTGACCCATCCATGGTGAGCACTTGGCATAATGGTGTATTTGAGGCTAATATTGATTACATTTATGTAAATAAGGCAATGATGAACATAGTCCAGTCCCTGAATATTAAAAGTTTGATCAAAAATAAATGGTAATATGAGTGCAAACAATGCAAGAAATCGACTAAAATGGTGGAATGCCTCTCTAATAGGCTATGGTAAACAACTGTCTCACAATTTGGGGAGGGACTATGTATCATCTATGCTCAAATATGCAGCCGTTAAGGATTCTGTGCAAGGTTGTGGTTATAAACATACCCATAGGTTTGACTCAGAGGTGAAAAACAAAAAAATGGAATTAAGATACCAACTACGCTTGATAAAGCAGTTGCCCATTGAAGAAATGATACAGAAGTCTAAACTACGTCATACAAGATATAAAAATTGGCAAAAGGGAAGGAAAGCCTTATGCTTTCAAAGAGATAGTGAATACATGTTAAAAAAATTGCACTAAAAAACTCAGCTGAAATTTGGAGTTTGCTAAATGAGGCAACTCGGTTCAAGTCAATTCCATCTCGGCCGAATCATGGCGTGCTTATTTCTTGCAGACATATGAATCTCCATTTCTGAATAGCCAATGTGCATTGGAAGTTAGAAACTGGGACCATCAAATTATATTTGACCAGGATGATATATTGCAGTTTATATCGAAACTTAGTAGCTCGAGGGCAGCAGGTCCGGATGGACTTACTAATAAAATGCTCAAATCCAATCCCGAGATCTGGTCAAAAATACTAATGCAGATATTTGGAGAGGTGATGCGCTCGGGGCGCCTCCCGGAGTCATGGAAGAAATCCATCCTCATTCCGCTATATAAGAAAGGCCAAAGATCAGATCCAGCCTCTTATAGGCCGATTGCACTTCTAGATTGTCCTGGTAAGATCTTTGCCCGCTTAGTGCTTCGAGAGTTTAATGCCTGGCTCGATAGGAAAGTGCTAAGAGATCCATGGCAAACTGGATTTCTGAGAGGACTTGGCACAGGGATCAACTTATTATGCATAAATGCAATCATAGCAAAACAAGCAAGCTTAAAATTACCCCTGTATGCTGCCTTTGTCGACTTCAAAACTGCTTTTGACTCAATTCCAAGGGAACTCATGGTGATGAAGTTGATGAAAAGCGAATGTCCCTGGAACATATTAAAATGGATCATAGATCTCCACTCTAACACAACACTGCAAATCAGATTAAATAATGAAGGATTGCTATCAGACCCAATTTGTAGCTCAAGAGGTCTTAAACAAGGGTGTATATTGGTGCCCTCTATTTTTAATTTCTTTATTCTTGATATCGGCAAAGTATTCGCTGACATTGTTACTGACTCTCCGAAACTAGGCCCTATTGTGGTAAAATGGCTCTTGTATGCCGATGACCTGTTGTTGATGTCTAGAACACCAATGGGTCTACGTAATATGCTAGGGGCTTTGGAAAATTATGCAGTATCAAATAAAATGACTATAAATACTAAAAAAACGCAAGTGATTCAATTCGGTAATGGTAAGCACTGCTACAAAAAGTTTAATTGGATGATAAATGGTGAAATAGTTGAAGCGGTTGATGAATATACATACTTGGGGATTAACATCAATAATAGTCCAAGTGACACCCCATATGAATATAGTTTGGATATAAAATGGAAAAATTTGATTTCACAATCGAAAATTGTCAAAGGTAAATACTGCAAATTCACCATTGCCCCTCTAATAGCTTATTACAAAGAAAAAGCATTGCCAATTTTACTGTATGGAGCCGAAACCAAACCGATTAAACCAAACAGTTTTTGGAATAAGAAAGAAGGGTTGTTTTGGAGGACACTGTTAAATCTTCCAGTATCTACTCTGACAGCCATGATAAGACACGAACTAGGGTTGATATCCATTTATGCTGTATACAAGTGGAAAGTTTGTACATTGTATAAGAAATGTATTCTTGAAGACCATCAAAATGGCTTACTTATACATCTAGCCAATTATATACAAGCATCTAAAGATGAATTCATTTTGAAGTGGGGCAGCCAGGCAAAAAAATTCCTACAGGAAGCAAATATATCAGTTAACCTGCTGTGTCAAAATCCAAATAAAGCCAAGCGCAAAATGTGGGAAATAGACTGGATAGAAACCAGGGAACTGCGCAATAAATACCAAAACTTTAAACAAAACCCATTTGGGCTCAAGGCCTATGGTACTACTGAAGCGTATCTTTTGAAATCGCCTAGTGTTTCGCATCGCACAGGGTTGTTGCGTCTGAGATTCAATTTATGGCATGTCAGATTAGTTACAGCAAAATGGGTCAAAGATCCCAATGCAAATACTCTATGTCGTTTTTGTAATGTTGAAATTGAATCCCTTGTACATATTATAACAGAATGCCCCAAGTTAGTGGAAAGAAGAACTAATTATTTTAAAGCATTCTTTGGGCATAAGCAAAACATGGAGGCTAAAGACCTCTGGAAATACATATTTCATGTATACTCCAAATCAATGGGTTATGCGACGATAAATTTCTTGAATGAACTTAGACTTGATGATTCCAACCAGAGAATGAACATTTAAACCTGATAAAGGGAAAATTGCATACTATAATGAATCGATAATCATTACCTTGTCTAGATAATGTACTTCTGTAGTGGTTTGTTCTGTCTGATTCCTATTTTGATATCCATTTTAAATCTAAAAAAAAATAAATTTTAGAAATATTGTGAGTTATTATTTAAGTGTTTTAATTTTTATCTTTTTGTGTGTATTTTGCTAATTAAGAATTGTTAATGAATGTGAATGAATTTGAATGTTCTACATTTTGTCTTTTATATTGAAAGGTTGAGATTCTCAACCAAATCAATAAAATAATATATAAAGGTGGTGTGTGACACACAAGAAAAGGATGATCCCTACTCCATAACCAAAGAACACAAAAGTAAACACGCCAGAAAATACATGAAAGAGTAGGGAAACATGGCTCACACTTGCCAGGTAAAAAAATCAAATCATAGAAAACCAGCAAAGTTGTAACGGAAATTAGCACATTCTTGAGAATTCTTCCTAACAGACAGGCAATTGTGGGTTCGCTTCAGGTTGCTTGCCTAGGTGTGTTGGCTAGGTGTGTTCATAGTGCTGCTGTGGCGGTAGCGGCATTGTTTGATTTAGAAGCACTAGAGTTAGTAGGTGGTGCTGCATAGGGAAATGGGCTTCTATCAATCTGAATGTAGGGGGCCTGTCGTTTCCTTGATCCCGTGCACATACATTTTAGAATGGGTTGAAGCTTGGCACGGCCATTTAGAGCAGACCAGGGTTGATAAGTGCGCATGGATAGGCGAGCCAGTCACTGACATAGTTTTTCTCTCCGCACCTGAACACAATGTGTGTTCTGGCTTTTATAATGTCTTTAAAATAGTCATCTCTGCTAGTAATTGAATAGTGACCTTAACTACAATTATCTTTCACATGGAATGCAATTATCTTTTATTGTCATGTTTGACAGAATATGGTCTTCCAAAGGGCCATCCACCCCACAGTGGTTTGAGGCCATACAAACGACAGTAGGCACTATACAAATATCAAATAACTATTGCACAACCGTAATCTTATTAACTGGTGCCAAAATGTTTACTGTGTTCAATATTGAAAGCAAATGTTCAGTTTCTGTATAATTTGGTATCCGCATGCATTTTAGAACTGGCCTATAGTAGTCTGAAGGCAGTCCTCGAAGATTTGAGGGAAACTGCTGGGCAAGCAACCATGCAATTTCGTTTTCATTCATTTGAACAGCAAGGGCAGAAACGATTAACATATTCAATTACATTTTTTTCCATTCATAATTATTAGTGGTGGATATATTTGTTCTGCAATGATCACCAAATGTCAAATACTTATGGTGACCTATTGCATGTCCGGGTGACCTTTTCCTTTACTGTAACCGAAGAGGTCTGCTTTGAGACAATTGTGGGCCTGAGTCCAGGGATCACTACAGTGGGACTTTGGGAGAAAGCTGCACTAGTGTTAAATGATTCAGTCGAAGCCTAGAAGTGCTTTTCTAAAGCCAGAAAACAGGGCTCAAGTCGAGGGTAAACGCAGGTAGATGGAGTCCCACCACTTAAGCTGATCTTCTCTGCTGAGAAAGCATGTATACAGGGCTCAAGTCGAGGGTACACACGGGTGGATGGATCCCCCCACTTAAGCCGATCTTCTCTGCTGAGAAAGCATGTATACAGGGCTCAAGTCAAGGGTACACGTGTGTGGGTGGAGTCCCCCCACTTAAGCCGATCTTCTCTGCTGAGAAAGCATGTACACAGGGCTCAAGTCGAGGGTACACGCAGGTAGATGGAGTCCCACCACTTAAGCCGATCTTCTGTGCTGAGAAAGCATGTATGCAGGACTCAGGTCGAGAGTACACACGGGTGGATGGCGTCCCACCACTTAAGCCGATCTTCTGTGCTGAGAAAGCATGTATACAGGACTCAGGTCGAGAGTACACACGGGTGGATGGATCCCCCCCACTTAAGCCGATCTTCTCTACTGAGAAAGCATGTATACAAGGCTCAAGTAGAGGGTACACGCGTGTGGATGGATCCCCCCCACTTAAGCCGATCTTCTCTACTGAGAAAGCATGTATACAAGGCTCAAGTAGAGGGTACACGCGTGTGGATGGATCCCCCCCACTTAAGCCGATCTTCTCTGCTGAGAAAGCATGTATACAGGGCTCAAGTCGAGGGTACACTCGGGTGGATGGAGTGCCACCACTTTTCTTAGAGGGCACCTTGATGTGCGTATTTCTAGTGACACCACATTCAATAGGTATGTTAATGAGTGCCGCAGCTTTTTTTTTTTGGTTAGCACTTGTATTATCATTGTGTATTTATCAAATGCATTTAGAGAGAACGCTGCAGGTGACTACCAATACAGGTAATATGGGGGCCCTTTTTTGATAAACTAATAATACCAAGCCCCCTGTGCGGCTATATCCAGGTGTGTAGATGCCTTTGGCGAGTTTGCTCTACCAAGCAATGTGTCTGCTTTCAGGTCATTTCACTGACAAACTCCGAATGGCCCTCAAGCTATGAACGAAGCCAGATTTTAAAGTGAAACTAAAAGTAGCAGGAGTCGACAACACAATGTTTAGCTGGCTTTTTTTTTTTTTTTTTTTTTTTTATTTGTATATAGTTCAATGAACCTTTACAAAATAGCACATTATTACAAACAAAATTTCAAATAACCAGACAAAATGCAAAACATCTCAATAAAACTGATAAAAGTAGAACAAAGCTTTAACACAATTTTTAAAGGAAAGCAACCCAATAACAAACAAATTTAACACTGAAATAACAAAATCTCTTTCTCAATTACTTTCAAGAACTCTACTAAGGCAAAGATTAATGATCTCTCGTTTCCTTGCATCAGTCGAGTCCAAAGAGATATCATACAATCTGCATAATTCACATTTATAAATCGTAGAAAAAGCTTAGTCCGTACATCTCTAAAATATGGGCATTCTAAAATCAAATGTTTTAGCGTTTCCTTCTGTTCACTACACCTCGAAAATCGACACTTCGTGGCGCCAGAGTTAGTTCCTGCAATTCCCCAGAATTTTGTTCGTTCGAGAGTATGAAATTGATTTAATCTAAATCTCATATAATACATTCTGGTTTTATTACACGGAAATAACGCTATATAATCACAACAGCCATCTCTTTTGTGTAGGAATTTTGCATATTCATTATAGGTATTCAAATTTGATATTTCCTCTAGAGTTTTACACCAGTCGTACGCAAATAATTTATGTTTAACATAGTTAGGACGTATAAGCAAATCATCACGATCAGTGCCCAAATTATTTAAAATTTTAGCCATGGTTTCAAGGTAGCTAGTAAACGAACTGGATGAGCAACCCTTAGTAAATTCAAAAAGATCCTGATATAAAGAATTATCAGGATAGTTAAGTATTTTGGAATAGTTAGAGAGAGCCCGCCAGGTAAACCTAGTAGATAAAGAAATCAATCCCAACTCATGTCTAATAACACAGTTCGGGATTGATATAGATAAACATAAAGCTCTCTTCACTAAAGTACCCTGTATGGAATCAAGTTGCTTGTACAAATTACCAACATAAATATCCATCGCGTATAAAAGAATTGGCTCAACCTTTAATGTAAGAAACTCTAATAACGGAGTCATTGAAAACTTACACAACTTATAAAAGATAAATTTCATCTGACTTAAGAGTGGTCTGGCTTTCAACTTTAGATATTCCACCCATGACTTTATACTATTCACATTGCTCAAACGATATCCTAAGTAAATGGATTCTTGTAATTCGCACAAACGAGTCCCCCCCATATTCCAGTTGAACTTCTTAAGTTTCTTATTTGATTTAAAAATCATTATGCATGTCTTGGATGAATTAGGTTGTAGATTATGTTCATACGCAAACTTTATGTATGTATTTATCTTAGCTTGAAGACCAGCAGGAGTTAGATCAAAAAAGATAAGGTCATCTGCAAAGGCTAGCCAGTGTATTCTTAGTGGGCATAGCCTTGCTGGTAACATCAGAGTGGATTCCCAAAGTTTATCTATATCAGAGAGATAAAGATTGAACAGTAGTGCAGCAAAATTGCAGCCCTGTTTTAAACCAAGATGAAGTTGCACAGATTCAGTTAGCGAACCACCCTGAGTTAGACGAATTCTACTAGATGTATTGGTATGGAATTTCTTAATCCAATAAATCAGATATTCCGGAATTCCCAACTTACGCATTTTGGTCCATAATACATTCCGCACAACAGTGTCAAACGCAGAAGACATGTCAATGGACGCAATGTAGATTGTGCTCAATTCATTATTATTCACTCCGGCAATCAGATGTTTCATTATAGTGGCATTTAGGGTTGTTCCCATTTGTCGTCTAAATCCCACTTGGCATTTCGAATAGGTCTTATAAGTTGCTAGATGTTTATCAAGCTCATAGATAACTAAAATAGCGAACACCTTTGCCGCCGCATCTGTTAACGATATCAGTCTATAATTCTCGGGCAATCTAGGATCACCTTTTTTATACAATGGGATAAGAATGGAAGTGACCCATGAAGACGGAATAGTGCCACTCATTAAAATATCGTCAAACTTAATTTTTAAGATCATACTCCAGAAAATCGGATCGGACCGATATACGCAAGATGGGATCCCATCGGGGCCAGGGGCACGAGAATTAGATAATTTTTTGATAGCCCACATAATATCAGAGGTAGTCCATACAAATTTTATGTCAGTGTTTGATAGCTCTACATCATCTTGGTTTTTAACAAAACGAACTGGTAGTTCATATTTTTGCTTAACATAAGCTGTCCAAGTTTCAGCGTTAATTATAGATCCATTACGTATATCCGTCATATCCCCTTTTTTAAGGGCAGCCCAAATATCGCGGGAATTTCTACTACAAATAGCTTTGATCATATCACAATTTTCTTTGTTGTATTGCTCTATGTGTACTCCCTTCACTTTAAATTTGTATTCTTGGACTATACTCTTCTTTTTTAATGAATAAAGTTTATCAGGAAGTTTCGCTAATTCAAGCCTTCGTATATCGCGATTTCTAGTTTTTTTCAGTATTTTAATCTTATAATTAAATCTATGTTTGTGATTTGTCACAAAAGAAGCTTGTTTTATTCCAAATTTATTAAGAGCTTCTTTAATGCTATCATTGATCATCTGATTTAAATATTCTATAGAATATAATTCCGGCATTAGAAAATTGACCACATGTTTTAGATGATTTGATACATTCTCTACTAGTCTCTTGCATAAGGTAGGATTCCATCTAAGAGATATGTTTTCTCTTTTAATCTCAATGGCATGCATACTCTGATTAACATGCCATTGATTCGTAACAATAGAAGTATTAATGGTAATGGGAGCATGATCGCTATAGATTATATCCCCAATTGTAACAGCATCAATGCATGATAGCAACGAATCAGATACACAAAAAAAATCAATCATTGAAGTAATATTGCCCCTTTTCCAGGTATATTTGTTTGAATCCATATCAAACTTCACAAATGACATACCCCAGTCATCGAAATAATCCCGAAATATAGTTCCTCTCTTAAAGCTGTTTGAATTTACCTGTTTATGGTCTTTATAATACACTGGTGATCCAATACATTGTGAATTAAAATCACCACCGATAATAGTATCATATTTAGAGTAAAATGTTGACGCTTGGTCAAAACAACAATCTATGTCATCAAGTATATCCGACAATTTGTATTTCAAATGATTGCAATATACATTCATTACTAGAATAATCCCTGTGTCAGATTTGTTTAAATTTAAGAAGACCGCTAGAACATGAATAGATGAATATACCAAGGTTATATTACAGGCAATGGAATTATCGACAGAAATTGTTAGCCCACCAAAAGGTCTTCCCTCAACCCCTTTACTGGCAGGAGAACAATATGATTGATAGTCAGGGATAACAAGTGGTTCAATTTTCATTGTTTCTTGGAACATGAAAATTGATGGCAATTTAACAAGAGTGGAAAGCCAAGTCTCAATATTTTTAAAGCCACATGAGTTCCATGACAGTACCGTAAGTACTGTCTTATCCTTTACTTATGAAGTAAATAAGTTAGGGCTTGCCGCAAATACCGTTTTTAATAGTGGTTCAATCCACGCCATTTCACCATTGGTACGAGCAGTCGTCAATAGTTGTGAAATACACATTTTTTGATATCCTACGCTCGTCGTCGAGTCTCCGTTTATATTTTGCTCAGAGGATACGGATTTTTGATTATCAAATAAAAATTCTCCTGCCAACTTTTCATCATTGAATGTGAATAACGAGAAACCCATTTCATGTAGTTCCCTTCTAAAGGACCAAATAAGTTTCAACACATATTCAGAAAATAAATGACATGTCATACGGTAATTGTTAGTTGGAGCCAAAGAAATACAATCAATATCACTAGACGCAATTATTCTCAATGATGGAATTGTATATAGAAGATCCAAAAAAAATCTCCTATTAATACGTGCATCACCTAGAATTTCTTGCTTGCCTTCCAGGCCCAATATATTAATGCATTTCTTACTATTTACCATAGTGTGACAGGGCAGATGTCCGGTATTTTTACCTTGTTCCAATTGCACACAGCTGGCTTTTGCACACAGATTAATCAACCCCGCCAATACATTTGAGTCAAAAGTTATCTATGTTGACCTTTCTGTTCAAAAATCAATGTAAGGGCAGCAATACATTCCGAACAGTTGCAGACAGAAGCAGGAATTTCACAGCAACGATAAGGCACAGGCGCCCTTCAAGCAAAGTAGTGAGCGTGCATGTTTAGAACTCCAAAGAGGCGTGAGCTGTTATGCACCTCTGCTGGGTATCCTATGCCGGGCATAAGCAGCTCATCCTGGACAAGTGTGGTACTCTGTGCATTCCAGTATTCCTTTACCTGCTGTGAATGCCGGACTACGAGTCCCAGAATGCAACCCCAAAACAAAGACACGGGAGCTCTCCGTCTAACATGGAATAACCCGAGATCTCTGTACACGACAACCTGAAACACCACTAAAGTCTTCCTGCTAACTTAAGTTGGTTGTGCTATGCGACAGGCATTAACATAGGTCTTCTACTATGGGCTCGATAAAGATATTTTTAAACTTTGGGCCAAGGTCATATGTCAACATTCATCGCTTTGTCACAAAAACCGACATTTGACGAGTACCATTAGCGTGGCGTTTAAAATATATTTAAGAGGCAAGACGCTCGCTTTCGGTCACCGTTCGCCTCACGGGGTTCACGGGTAATAGTTTGGCATATATTACGTGAACCAGCACACACAGAACATGGAACAACACACATACTAAGTGTGTGTGCGCACAGACATATAACACACGCGCACACACACATTGTGTGTGCACACAGAACATGGAAAACCCCCAAATAAATGGACCAAAACATAAACATGGACAAAGGATAAGGCATACGCACTAATTGGGCGTTCACACAGAACATGTAACAACGCGCACACACACACACACACACACACACACAAGAACATGGGCCAACACATGAACACACACACAGATATCAAGTTACAAAAGGTTCTGAGCAGGAATATCTTTTCAAGGAGCGGTGCACACACTGTACCGCTTCCACTGGGGAGTGGAGTCTAGGCAACATAGTCGACCTTTCAAGCATACACATTTAAAACGTCGAATGGGTTTGTTTACTCGAATTGCTCCCATGTTGTAAAAGATAACCCCCTTCCTGATTTACTAAACCCCCCCTCTCACCTGACTGCTGGAGTGAGGCCCGTTCATTTAGACGTCTGTGGGGAGCAGATGATTCCACGCTGCTTTTGTTTAAACTCCAAACCAACGCAGAGAAGGTTCGACTAATCACCAATTCATTCAGCAGAAGAAAACGGTTTCCTTTCTTTTACTACGCCTTCCCTATATTTGTGTTCGTGAATGCAGTAACGTGATCTGGGCCAGCCTGTCTGGCAGCATTCTCTCCTTTTGTGTTATCCACAGAGAATTGTGCAGGGGGGGCTGTTATTACCTGCGTGTCCGAGCAGCAGCCCCGGGCGACCGCGTGCAGGTCCCAGTGGTGACTGACAGAGCGTGCATGTGGGCTTTCTTTTTATAGCCCCTCGTCTTGGTTCTGTCCATTATTCAGCGCCGCGGCGCGGCTCCACCTTAGCCAAACACAAAGAGATGACGGCGCAGCCACTGGCTACTTACACTGAGGATTACCGACGACAAACACGACACAAATGTCTCTTCTCGCAAACACGGCGCTCACATCGTTTCCAAGCCAGTCGGTTAAGCCGCCTAGTTACTGCCCTGAAGCCGCAAACCTCTCCTTCTAAACTTACATGGGGGAGGTGAGCAGGTGAGTGGGCGTTTATTTCTGCCAACTTCCCCAAAGCTATTAGAGGATAAGGTTTAACGCAACACATGGGGCATGTAGATGAACTCTGGTCCAGCCCTTAGTCCTTGTGGATGAGCTCAGCTTGTTTATGAAAAGTACCTCTACAAACGTGCACCAGTCAGTGTTTTTTTGTTGTTGCTTCAGGCAGGGTCTGCTGTAAAGCATGACATTTTTAGTTCTAGCCTAAACGTCACTTTTAAGCCGAAACTATTACACTGGAGTACGCTAGGAAGGAATGGGATGTGAGGAGTAGGGGTGAGCGAAAATGAATAATTCGATTCTGTAGTAAAATTGGCGGATTCCTGGGGAATTGTGTACAATTAGTCAATTTTCACCCGCAAAGCAGAATTGACAATTTTGGCCCATTTCCTCCTCGAAATTTTGTTTTTGGTTACATTTCGTTTTAAAAAATATGAAATTTGCGTGAGAAAGGGGTGTTTAACCCATTTAAATTTACTTTTTCCATCAAAATTTAGATTTTTTAAAATTTCAGACCACACAAAACACAAAATGTTGGTGAAAAATGAAATGTCCACTGCAAAAAAAAAAAAATTGGGAAAACGTTGCGCCATAGAAAGTGGAAAATCACCCAGCTGGAGGAACAGAATTGTTGGCGAGTTTTGCCAATTCTGTTTCACCGGTGGGTGGGATTTTCACCCCCCTGCTAGTGAGAAGAGATGCACAGCTTGTGGGTGTTGTTTGGTTATTTACCTACTCATTGAATTCCCATGTCCACGTATTTCCCATCGTCATATTCACCCACTAATGGCCCTTCCCAGTCCAAAACACATCCTCTTGTGATCTTTTTTAGCTATCTTTATCAAGCAATAAAATCACACGTTGAGTTGAGTGTGCATGCCGTTATGGCTGATGGTTTTTTATGTTATGTGAATCTGTAGAGCGCAGCGTACGCCAAAAGGCATTTTGGCGCTAGGGGGTAGAAGGAGAGAAGAGATCAAGAAGAGGTAGAAGAGAAGAGTCTTCATTGCACGTATGAAGGCCAGATGGTTGGCAGTGGCACGGAGAGCCCAAGGAAGTAGGTTCCATGCTTGGGCTGCAGCCACTGAAAAAGCGCAGTCTCCCGTTCGAGTGCGTTTAACACGGGGAACCAGAAGGAGTAGCGCGGACTGGGTTCGCAGAGGACGGTTTGGCACATAGTGAGTAAACTTCTCATGCAAGTATTCAGCTCCCACCTTGTAGAAAGCCTGGTGAACAAGACACATAGATTTGAAATGGATCCGTTGTTCAATGGGGAGCCAGTGAAGCTGACGAAGGAGGGGGGTAATGTGCGAGCGTGCTGGCAGGCACAATATTGCGTGAGCCGCAGCGTTCTGGAGCATTTGGATCCAATTGAGCAAATAGTGTGGTTGGTTGAAGTACAGTGAGTTGCAATAATCCACTGTACTAAGGACCAATGCTCCGACCACTGGGGCATGAAACTGGCCAGGGATGAAAGGAAGAAACTTTCTTAATGTACGCAATTTAAAATGGCCGGCTTTACAGATGGGGCCCACTTGTTCAGTCATTGTTAAAGAAGAATAGAACTTAACACCCAAGTTTCTCACCGTAGGAGACGGGAGAGGGAAGGGGCCAAGAGACAAAACCCAGAAGTCCGGGGTCCAGTAGTTGAGGGGGGCATTGGTCCCTACCACCAGGACCTCTATTTTGCTACCATTAAGCTTAAGGGAATTGGGAGCCATCCACGCACCTAAATCGTCAAGGCAATTCCTGAGACGGGCTGCGGTGTCGAGATTTGCGTGTCATCAGCGTAGGAATAAAATCGAAAACCTTGAGATAGAATAAGAAGAAAAAGAGGCCGGATATAGATATTAAAGAGGATGGCCGACAGGGCAGAGTGTAAGTGACTTCAACCCGGAACACACTCAAGTCAACGCCTAGCATGTAGTGCACAACTGAAGCCTTTATTTATTTTTGTCTAAAAGTTCTTTATTTTGAACGATATACCACTCATACCACGTCCCTCTCCTGGAACCCCCCCGGTTCACACTGAACCAGGATTCAGGCTGGTTTGCAAAGTTAAAATATTTATTTATGTATTTACAATTTAATCACACTATTTTTTAACGGGTGTACAATAATCACCCATAGGGTGATTTAACACTGAATAATCTCTTTAATACACAAGGAATGATATTGAGCAAAACAATTCAGCACATAAATGATACTTTTGTGTGTGTTCAGATCAGATAGCACTGAGGTTAAAGGTTCCCCCTGGACACCCCTCAACCCCCCAATAGGCAATGTAAAGAGATAGGAGCAGAGAGCAGGTATTCAGGAATGGCAGAAATCAAGCAAAATAACAATCCCACTTTCTCCCAGCAAATGCAAGAGAAAACAGAATTGACTGTCAAGCTGTCTGAATGGCTTTTAAAGTTATCTTGAGAATGGATTGGGCAAAAACACTAATATGGTCAAAATTGCTGAAATTACTATAAATTCTTATCGGAGCCTCTTTGGATAGTTGCACACAAACACAAGCAATGATTTAGTACCAAGAAACAATTTGAAATCTTAAAATTCAAGTCGGGAGCAATCAAAAGCTGTTTTACACGTGTCAGAATTTCCCAAAAATGTAATTTGCGTCAAACTTTTTACTGCGCGATAATCGCGATAACGGGAGAACCGTATGGGTTAGAAATGCAGTTTTAGATGCAATTTAATAATGTGGATGTTAGCTACAAGCAGAAGCTATTTCTAGCACAACAATTAGGGAGGGAGTTATGGACGTTTTAGTGGAGGTTGTTTTTTCAAGATAGGCGCAAGAAGGGAAAAACAGGAATGTACTTTTAAAATGACAAAAGGATTTCTTACACTAAAGGATGACTATGAACAAAACGAACACCCCACAGGAACACAGCCACTTGATCAGGGTGACTCCCTGCAGAGGAACTCGCCTTCTTCAGATGTGAAAAGATCAGCGCAGAGATAGTTTTAGCAATACTAGCACAGGAGGGATTGGATAGAGAGTTCAGATAATTCCAAAATACTCCTAACAATGCGGGTGATGAATACAAGATAGGATGGGTTTAAGATAGGGATTGGACTAAGCAAGGTAAATATGCTAGTGACACAGTTCTTTCTATAGATACTCACTTGATAGGTTTTTAAACTGAACCGTAAGGATTCTGGTCTGTCAATATTCTGGTCAGGGAATTGGATCTGGTTCTAAGAATTGGATCTGTAATCAGCAAGGCGCTCTGGTCACAGCTAGGCACAGGACTGGACTGGATCTGCAATGGCTCTGGTCACAGCACGGCACAGGACTGGATTGGATCTGCTCTTCTTAGTTCTGTTGATAATTATTTCAGCAGGCATGCAGTACAGCGCAGCCTGGATATATTTGGATGCTTCCTATTAGGTTTGTGGTGTTCTGGTTCTGGAATTTGAGGGCTAGCTGAAAATGGTTCAGCTATGCAATGGTTTTCTGCTTTGTCAAGTTTCTGGAGTCTGGACCAAGGAAGATGGAGAGTTGAGCAGCAGGGTGCTCTGCCAGTATCAGGATAGTGGGTGAATCTGTCAGTCCCTTTTGAGTGGTGAGCTGTCTCTATTTATGCTATGATAAAGGGGTGTGTGTGCTGGTTTATCCTAAGCTTGCCCCTTTGACAGGTGATTGGGTCAGAGTCTCCTCTCTGCCTTGATAGGCTGAGAGAAGCAGTGTGTCACCTTTATGGTGTGATTTTATGAGGCTGAAAATCCACCCCCCGACCCTTGAACACAAAATCTACTTTTGGCACAATCCATATTTACACATGTGCAACCTCTATAACAATCACATGTACCGATTACATATTTTCCATGTCAGCTATCCCTCAAAACCCCGTAGCTGTGGGATCTTGTCTCGGCTTTTCACAGAATTTTGCCCTTTTCATCAGGAACACAATGTCCAATTTTTTAGCAAATTTCTAAAAGTGTGCGCATTTAACATGGGCATAAGTGTATAAAGTTTCATACTTCTAGCAAAATAGATTTTGTGTAAAATCACATTTTCTGCCGTTTCTTTCCAGAACATGTCACACGATGTTGCCGCCTCTTGAAACGTGCAGCCAAAATTTAGATTCACAAATCTGTTACTTCTATAATTTTCACAATTTTAACTGGCAATTTATAAGTCTTTTAAAAAAGTGTTCTTTGTGAAGGTTCAGCCACAGATGGATCCGCCTCTTTCTGTCTCCCTGCCATTCAGGTGTAATCTCCTCCCTGTTTGCTCTTGGCGAAGGCCATTTACGACTGTCCTCACACCTCGCATTTCCTCAGTAGCAGCTGTTCATTGTTCCTCATGCCTCTGTAGACCAGGTTCTTTCCAAACCCTATAATAATCGCCTTGGTGTGATTTCCTGCTGGAGGGACAGGCCTCTGTGAGGAAACCTGTTATTCCAGTTTGGTTAGCTTTAGCCAGGCTTAATTTAATTGTTAATTCTGTTGCATTTTTCCTTAGCTTAAAACAAACTTGTGATTTCAAAATAGCAGCTAGAATTCTCATTCAAGATTTTAAACCATGGGATCAAAACAATTACAATATGGGTTACCATCAGTAACAGGCCACTTAGATTGCAAACATTTGATTTCAGTTTATACATGTTTAAAGTTTGATCAGGCAGGCTCCTGACAGCTGTCATTCCTGCAGCTCTCTGCTGCACAGAGATTTTGACATCCACAGACAGGCCACTTTTGCTGTGGAAATCCCTTTATGCTTTCAGCTACTCAGGAGCTTGCAAATTCACAATGATTTCTTAGACTAAGTGAATTGTAGCACCCAGCATGAATTTTGGGTGTTTGATGGTGTTTTGCACCGGCATTCTGCAGTTTCAGCAACAAATAACAAGGGATTTAAAGCAAGATTTTGGGGTTTCAATTAGCAAAGCACTGCTTTTTCCTTCTGTACTCCATTTTCTCTTGTTGTGGAGCCCAGTGACATATTCCAGGAGTGAGATCTCTGTTCCACCACTGACACCATGCGTGGTAGATTGGGCAGCCATCTTTCTGGGCGTTGCAATGCATGATTTTCAGAGGTTTTGGCGCGCACAAGGGTTTTGCGGCCATTCTGCTATTTCTGGCACCATCATAACACAGTGCAGCAGCATATCAGAGGAGAAGTGGGTTAAATCATCCCACAAGAGCCCTGAGGCACTCCACAGAACAGTGAAACTGATTTTGAACAGTAGGGAGGCAGAAAGACCGATTGAGACCGGTTGGTCAGAAAGTCTGCGAACCAGTTTAACACCTGGCCCCCTAGGCCTGCGTCCGGCAAACGGGATACGAGTATAGAATGATCAAATGTGTTGAACGCGGCCAAGTAATAGCAAGGCCACCACCGCGCCACTGATCGACTAGCCGGGTGAGGTCATCGAATACGGAATTGAGGACCGATTCAGTGTCTCTCCCTGGACGGAAACCGGATTGAAAAGTATCAAAAGAGCCAGAGGTCTCCATTTAAGAAGAGAGGAGGGGAGAAACCAATGCCTCCAGCGATTTCATCATGGCTGGGAGAAGGGATATGGGACGGAAATTAGCCAGGACAGCAGGGTCCAGAGAGGGCTTTTTCAGGAGCGGAAGCATCTGGGCGTTTTTCAGGGAGCCAGGTATCACCCCCTCTTGGAAAGATGTATTAATGGCAGTGATGATTTCAGTGATAATGTCAGGGGAGATGGCTTTAAGCACATCTAAAGGGATTGCATCAGCAGGAAATGCTGACTTAAGACCCTGAATGGCTTTTAAAATGTTCTGTTCAGAGACCACCGGGAAAGTAACCCAAGAAGCAGTGGGAGTAAGAAGGTCAGGAAAAGATGCACTTTTGTCTGAGGCATTTTGTTTGACTTTGATGTCTTCACATATGGTGATAATCTTAGAGTGAAAGAAGGAGGAGAAAGATTTGCACAGAGCTAGTGAAGGCTTGATAGAAGGACCAGAGTTAGAAGGTGTAGAAAGAGATTGCACCAGCTCAAAAAGCGCCTTAGGCTTGTTGACAGCGTCCTCTATCTTCCTGCTAAAAAAAGTTTTTTAGCAGCTAAATTGGCTTTTTGATAGGTTGTGAGAGCACAATGAAAGACAGCCCTCGTATCGTTAGTATAGCCGGCCCTCCACTTGTGTTCCGCTTGGCAGCATCCAAGCTTGAGAGCTCTGAGCTCGCCAGAGAACCAGGGTTCGGACACATGAGCTCTTCCTTTACCAAGCTTATTTGGTGCAAATCGGTCAGCGATGGCTAGGAAGGACAAACCTAAGTTCTGAAACGTGCAAGATTTAGGAGTAGCACAGTGAGCGAGGAGGGAAGCAGAAAGAGCAGAGAGATCAACCTTGCGCCAGTTCCTTTTAAAGGTGGGCGGCTTAGAAGGGTGGCAAGCAGGACTTTAAAAGAAATCAGATAGTGGTCAGACCAGAGTACCACTGTAAAAGAAATCAGATAGTGGTCAGACCAGAGTACCGGACAAGAAGAAGTGATGGTAATGAGAGACTTAGATGCACAAATAAAATCAAGTATGTTGCCCAACTGATGAGTGGGTGCTTGAATCAGTTGAGGAAAATTCAAATCACTCATCAGCGACAGAAAGAGTTCAACCTGAGACGCCAAAGTGGAATTGGCAGGCAGGTTGAAGTCTCCTAGCACCCATGGGTTGGGCTGACTGATTTGGAGAGCCGATACCAAATTGGGGAAGTCAGTGTAGAAAGTGGCATCAGTCCCAGGGGGGCGATATATCAATAGGACAGTAAGTGTCATAGAGGCCGATATAGATATAGTGGCAAGAAGACATTCCATCTTCAGTGAGTGAGCTGGTATAGAATAAGACATTTTTAGGGAATCTTTGTGTATAATTCCCACGCCCCCACCAGGATGTATAGAGGGGCGATCAACATGAATGAGACTTTATTTACAGGGGAGGGCTTGTACAATGGAGGGGCCTGAAGAATCACAAATCCAGGTTTCAGTGAGAAACAGTAGGTCTGGTTGAGTTGTAGCTATCAGATCAAGGCGGAACCAGTGCAGGGAGGCTTCTGGGGAAGCCGATGGGCCAAGTGGTTTCAAAGGATGCCAGAGAGATGAGAGCTTGGCAGTCCAGGACTCCAATCATTCCTCCTGGCACATACCTGGCACGGTCAGGCACAGACGGGCTTGCCTTAAGAGCGCCTTCGGCGAGCTGGCGGCACGGCCGCTGCGCCCGCCTGCTGCGCATGCAGAGGCCCTGACACATTTAATGACAGCGTATGTCACGTGTGGGCCGGGGAAAACCTGCCTCATGGGCAAAGAAAGAGGACTGCCGTAACGTGTGCCCCCACGGTCGGGATTACAGCACTGAACTCGTTGCCAGATCAGTTCCAATAAGTAAAAACAGTTAAAACAGCACTTACACCTAAAAGAAGCAACTAAGAAGGCTTTAAATGGGCCCCTAGCAGGCACCTCACCTTCTACACTGCGCTGAATGAAGAACACATTTCCATTTAGCATGACAGGCGTTGGGAGACGGTATTCACTCTGATAGTATTTCTAAGATAAACTCTACACTGGACATCAATTGAAGGGGAAAGATATACTCTGAGCAAATGATTTGAAGGCGATGCACATGCACTTTGCAGGATGTTTCAAGAGGAGGGAATGCATGCAAGCGCAAGTGAATGGTCACACGGAAACCATGCCATGGCGAAGGCACATACACCAGAAAGTTGCACACATTGGGTAGAAGAAAGAAGCAAATATGCAAGATCTGCTTTAATGTCGAAACACTTGTCTATAGGCGCATTATAAATGACCAATAAATAAATAAAAAATGTTGCAAGATTATTATTTTCTTCGAAATACTGCTTCGTTAACTGAAGTCCGAGAAAGCCTGTGGCTTAAAGACATGTGATTGCATGCTAGTGGGAGGTCAGACATGACAGCATGCACACGCAACCAAAACTTGACATTTAAACATGGGTGAGCTGCTGTTGGTGTTTCAGGTAGATGTCTAGTAATTGTTTGAAAATGTAGTCCCCAGCAAGTGAATGGTCGGATAAGCAGAATGAGGGGAAGCAAGTAAGGAGACAGGGGGAATCAAGTAGGAGAATCAATCTAAGCTGCCTTTATAGGGAGCGTGATCAGGGCTTTTAGAAATGTATGGACTATGACAAAACAATATATTTGTTTTTGGTTAATATAGATATAACCATTATGTTTGTATAGTGAGAAGTGCAGATCAAACCCTTCAAATGTACTGCTGCAAAGTAAAACGAACCAAACTAGAGGCACTCCCCTGTAGTAAAATAAACTAATACCAGCAAATTGCAAAAAAATAACAGTACAAGCAGGCAGTTTCCAAATGGCTTACAAACTCTCTTCATTAGTTTCGAATATAAAAAGTCTTCAAAGGCCCTGGAACAAATTCTTAACCAGCCACATGTATCACGTGCCAGCCCTTCAGGTAAACAGAAATTCAACCCTCATCAAACAGCGGTCAATCTTAACGGCTAAAAATACGCTGCTATAATGACTTAGTGCATATCCAGCTCTGGCAATCTTGGTAGATTTATGCTGATAGCGCAGTGCTGCTGGCACACAAAAACACACTGCTTTTTGACTCATTTAAACAAGTGTGAGGATACTGCTTAGCCTCCTGCTGCTTCAAGCTGACTTCCTCCAATACAACAATTTGCCGGTGAAAACATGTCCCATCGCCTTCTTAGGGGCACCGGCACTTGTTAGGCCATTACTTCATCTGAACGGCCAGAAGGCAGCGCAAAGAAGACATCCATTCCTTTCTGCAGGTTACACAGCCTGTTTCTAATCCAGCGTTGAGTCCACACTTGCAAGCGAGTACTATTCAAAATAGGGCACTCACCCTTGTTATTACAGTGCTTAGAAGGTGGTCATGAAGTGGAATAAAGGAATGCAGTAGTACTATTATTATTTTAAAGTAGCCATTCCTTAAAATCGCTGAGGGTGCAATGAACACACTGTAACATAGGGCCATTTTAGTAATTATATGAACACACTTTCATACAGGGCCCACATTGCCGCACCAATTATACACTAGAGCTCCTTTGACACGAATGGCTGTGTGACCCATAATCTCAACAGGTGACAGACTAGTGTTTTGTTTATTGAATGCTGGAAATGTGTATCACCAGTCAATTATTTGTACTGCCCAAAACTTGGCCTCATTCGAAGTTTGCCGGTCCAGAAACAACCTTGCCGGCACCGTTGTTTCCAGACCGGCAAACTATGGGTTTGCCCGCCGGAGCCGCTGTGCTCAACAGGTCTGACCCTCCCGGGCACAGCAGCCACGGCAGGCAAAGCCATCACGGAAGCACCGGCACTGTTAACAACGGTGCCGGTGCTTCTGTTTCCCCATTCCAATAGAGTCTTATGGGACTCTAAGGGAATGGAGATTAATGAAATTGCCGGCGCTTGACTTCTCAGCTGCCAAAATGAACGACACCCACAAGAAAAAAAGGTTCTATGTGAATTGACCTTTTTTAAAAGTCTCAAGAGAAAAAGACCGATTTTCTTTTGATTGGAAAACCGTCATTGTAAAGGTCTTTTTCCCCTGAGACCTTTAAAATGCAGTTTTGGCCCTTTTTTGTTAATATTCAGGGGGTTCACCCCCCAAATTCCCCATTGATCAACCCTCCAAAACTCCCACCCCACCCTCTCTTATGGGATTTCAGCACCAGCACCAGCCCCCGCTCCCCACCCCCTCCCTCGGGATTTCAATCTCAGCCCCATCCCCGAAACCAAAACACAAACACACAACACACACACCAAAACCAACGCATCCTCAAACCTCCATCTCTCAGCCCCAGCCCCCATCCCCAACCCCCCACTACCCCAAACCAAAACACATACATTCTCTCAACACTCACCCCAACACACATGCACCCACACACTTACACATTCTCCTGGTCCTGCGCTTCCGAGTCTCGCCATGCCTGTCAGCCCCTGCGCGCACTCGTGTGTGGCTGGGCCATTACACTTTGCAAGACCCCTCCGTGCGTTCACGGAGCAGTCTTTCTAAAGTGATCTTCAAGTGAAGAGATCTTTAGAAAATGATCTTTTCAGTGGGAACGGAAAAAAAAATTATGGACAAAGTCAACAGTATTGACTTTTGTGTAGACATAGGAAAGGCATTTTTTTGGTACTGCCAGATTAATACTACCTAGCCATAAAATGGGAACATCTACAAAATGGTGTGAGTTCCTGAGCATGTGATAGCAGTGCCTGGCAAATGCCGACCAAACAATCCAAACCTGTTGGCTTTGCCAATGCTTGTTAATGATGCATTTAAAAAGTTTACTATGTCGAGTAGTGAACATAATGCGTTTTTTAGTATTTGGCCAAATACTAATAATTAGTCAACTATTTTTCTGTAGCCAAATACAGAGGCAAGACCTTGCTTGCTGCATAAAGTTTTATTATCCAAACCTGATAAACAAAGTTTAAGAAATAAAGGTTATGCTAAGAGTTTTTATACTGCACAAATCACCACCATAGTGGTCTTATTGCACAGAGCCTAGCCTTGATAGTGGCAAATTGCATCCTCAATAGGGTTGTACAAGACTGTCATCTGTGGGGGCAAATGAAAAGGGGTGTAGTGGAGAGGGAAAGAGGACAATGACAGATGAAACAGATGGTAAGGTAAAAGGTGGTTAAATGCATGCCGTGTATGTGGTTGAACGGGTGAACGGGAAGTCACTTGTAAAGGCATGACATGGAAGATGTCTGTAAGAAGAGTGAAAAGAGCCATTCAGAATGGCAAGCCATTTTGTTCATGAACGCAGTGTCTAGTTCAGATGTGGTATGAGCATGTTGTCTGATGGCCTTGAGATGTGCTCAAGTGTGCCCTTGAGGGAATGTGATGTTCTTTTCCTGCGTCCACATGCCCACAACAAAAAAAACCTTCACTGGCATTGCAATTTTGGCTTGTATGGCACAATGAGATAACATTATTTACCCAGGATCACACACTTAAGTGGAAAAGCTTAAGTTGGAAAACCTCTGTACATTAGACACTGCACACCATATCTGTTTGGGTCTAACTGGAACAATACACTTTGCACAGTCCCGTGAATCAGGGTTTGTGTTGGCAGTGCACAGTCACTTGGAACTGTGCAAAAAACTCCATGAATCGGGCCCATACTCTGTTTTATAGCAATGACTTGGAAAGTACAAAAACACATTTGTAACCAACCTGACACATATATATATATATATATATATATATATATATATATATTCAGTAAAAAAACTTTGTTAAAGGGACGTTATGGTTAAGTTGCGCTACTAAAAACCTATGAAATTCAGTGAAAAAACTTTGTTAACCATAACTCGCGCCACCATGCACTGCTAACACTAACATCCAAGACATCAAAGATGACATCATAAATGTCATTGATGACATCACTGATGACATCACATGTGCATTTACTTTTCATGAAAACTCTGTAGGAGGGATTCTTTTAATGTTGACCAAAAAGTGTGAAGGATCATTTCAATAAATATCATGAGCTAATTAGTGCATTAAGCAATGCATTGATCTAAATAGCATTCTATTATGAAGTTCTATCCAGTATACTAAGCAACTCATGCAGAAACCTAGGCAGTGTGTGCAGTATACATGATGAAGGTGCAATATTCATAATCTAACATCTAATAAGTAGCTAATAAAACCCACTTAATACATAATTACACTTAATACAGACAAAACACAAAGAGACAACAAAACATACAAATATGAGTATATACAGGGACAGAGAAGTAAGCAAAAAAGCAGAAGTAGTAGCAGAAAGAGTTCAACTGATTATCTTTTATGCAGAGAAATGATTGCTCTGTTTCAAAGGTGCTACTTACTATATGTAGGTGTATCAAATGATGTCAGTGAACCCTAAGGAAAAGAGTGTGAGTACAATGTATACAAATATGAGCATATACAGGGAAGGTATAGTAATAAAAATAAAACTATGAGAAAGTGCTGATAACTCTAATGATTATCTTCATGCACAGAAAGGATTGCTCTCTTTCAAGCCTGTGTCTTCCGCTATATAGATGTTTCATATGATATGACTTGACCCTAAGTCTACAAATATAGTACCTTTTCAATTTGTACTTCCTGACTGTTACTGAAGAAAACTATGTGGCTTAGATATGTCAGTAAAGGAAAAAAAGGGGGAGCCAGCCATGTGATGTCATCAGTGATGTCATCAATGACATTTGTGATGTCATCTTTGATGTCCTGGGTGTTAGTGTTAGCAGTGCACGGTGGCGCGAGTTATGGTTGCTTATCTTACCATAACTGCTGAATTTGAGGGGTTTTTCGGTTTTACTTTGAACCATAACGTCCCTTTAACAAAGTTTATATATATATACTCAGTGAAAAAACTTTGTTAAAGGGACGTTATGGTTCAAAGTAAAACCGAAAAACCCCTGAAATTCGGAAGTTATGGTAACATAAGCAACCATAACTCGCGCCACCGTGCACTGCTAACACTAACACCCAGGACATCAAAGATGGCATCACAAATGTCATTGATGACATCACTGATGACATCACATGTGCATTTACTTTTCATAAAAACTCTGTACAAGGGATTCTTATAATGCTGACCAAAAACTGTCAAGGATCATTGGGATAAATATCATGAGCTAATTAGTGCATTAAGCAATGCATTGATATAAATAGCATTCTATTATGAAGTTCTATCCAGTATACTAAGCTACTCATGCAGAAACATAGGCAGTGTGTGCAGCATACATGATGAAGGTGCCATATTCATAATCTTGCCATGTTGAATACTGAAATGATAACTGCTTTCTTATTAGAGTTTTGCGTACTGTGAAACATGTAATAAGTAGATAATAAAACCCACTTAACACATAATTATTACAGAAAAAACACCAAGAGACAACAACACATACAAATATGAGTATATACAGGGACAGTGTAGTAAACAAAAAAGCAGAAATAGTAGCAGAAAGAGTTCATAACCTAACTGATTGTCTTTATGCAGAGAAACTATTGCTCTGTTTCAAAGCTGCTACTTACCATATGTATGTGTATCACATGATGTGACTGCACCCAAAGGAAAGGAGAGTGAGTATAATGTATACAAATATGAGCATATACAGGGAAGGTAGAGTAATAAAAATAAAACTATGAGAAAGTGCTGATAACCCTAATGATTATCTTCATGCACAGAAAGGATTGCTCTCTTTCAAGCCTGTGTCTTCCGCTATGTATATGTTTCATATGATGTGACTTGACCCTAAGTCTACAAATATAGTACCTTTTCAATTTTTACTTCCTGACTGTTACTGAAGAAAACTATGTGGCTTTGATATGTCAGTAAAGGATAAAAAGGGAGAGCCAGCCATGTGATGTCATCAGTGATGTCATCAATGACATTTGTGATGTCATCTTTGATGTCCTGGGTGTTAGTGTTAGCAGTGCACGGTGGCGCGAGTTATGGTTGCTTATCTTACCATAACTGCCGAATTTCAGGGGTTTTTCGGTTTTACTTTGAAACATAACGTCCCTTTAACAAAGTTTTTTCACTGAATTTCATAGGTTTTTAGTAGCGCAACTTAACCATAACGTCCCTTTAACAAAGTTTTTTCACTGAATTTCATAGGTTTTAGTAGCACAACTTAACCATAATATCCCTGACTTCATATACATGTAACATAGAACATACTAACCCCCTCATAGTGATTTTCATGTCCGCGGACTACCGCCATGTCCGCGGACACATCGAAAATCTGAGCGTGGTGAATGTAAATTTAAATAGTGTGCCCCATTTTCCCTTTGAAGTTGGCTCTGAAAAGAGCCGTTTTTTTTTTTACAGATGCTTGACAGACACCTGTTATTTTGTATTTTTTTTCTTGTTTTTTTTTCTTACTTTACTCCTAAAATCTTCACATAACCTTCTCCAAAGCAACCCTTACATTCCAAAATAGAAAGGCATTTCCCGTAAAAGATAAAGAAATGCCATCTTCTTTAAAATTAACAGCATTACTGGCATCAATATTCTCATTGTTACAGAAGAACATACCAGCTCTAAGCATGAAGGCACACATGCCTTGGTTGATGACACACCTAGCAATGTTTTGCTGAGGACAAAAAACTGAACTATTGTCCCATATTGTCCATCGGTAGTAATCCAGAAAAAATTACTTTCGCATTTGGAAGGATCTTCATTACGGCTTGAACCAAGTGTTCCAAATCAGCCAACAAAGTAGGGGCACTGACGTTGCCCAAATGGAAAGCACCATAGTGCAAAACAACCACATGCGGACTGTTCATCGTGGCCATATCCTCACAAACTTGAACAATTCCCTGTACATTGCAATCAGGCACAGTGCTCCACACCACCTCCACTCCTTTCACATCAACGTTCTGTGCAACATGCCTGCATTCAGCGTACTGCTGTAAACCATGCACAAACATATCTCCGAGCACCAACACCCTGACTTTCTCCACTTCTGCCATCCTCACCACACACACAAGCTGATTCATGGAATAAATGTGCGCCGAAAATCCCGGCGCAGAGGGGCCAATGCGTGCGCTGCGCCGAAAATCAGCGCAAAGCGCAGGGAAACCAGCGCACGTCGATTCATGGAAGTCCCTGCGCAAGAAAAGCAGAGGACGTGCGCGGAAAAAACGCGCGGCGCAGGCCGGCGCACAGGTCAACCAACGTCGTGCGCCACGGCCACTGCGCCATCACTCCGAGCGCAGCGCACAGCTCTAAAGTAGGCGGAACACAGGGCGGGACACTCGGAATGGGGAATAAAATGGGGCACAACACTCGGAATGGGGAAGAATGTGGGCGGCACGGGGAAAGTTCAGGAGGCAAGTGCGCGGAACGCCCACACGCTCGCATACAACACGTATTCATGGAATAGAATAGGGCAAAAAAGCGCACGCTCAAAGCAGCGCACAGGCACAAACAGGCACAAACACGACCGCCACAAGAAAGCAGGCGGTAGCGTGTCTGCGCCTGCAAGAAATGTGCGCTAAAAGGCGCGCCAACAAATAGCACCTATATACAGACATGACCAATGTACAATACTGTTGCCCTCCTGGACAAATGACGTACAAAGGGGTACCCACAAACACAGACACGCGCAGAGAGAAAAAATAAACGTGTGCGTGCATACCGGGGTGCGCGGTAAGTTCCACACGCGATATGGGCGGGTACGTGGATTGCAGGGGTGCGCGGGAAGTTCCACACGCGATATGGCAGGGAACGTGGATTCGAGGGGTGCGCGGGAAGTTGCACACGCGAAATGGCCGGGTACGTGGATTTCAGGGGCGCGCGGGAAGTCCCACACGCGATATGGCAGGGAACGTGGATTCGAGGGGTGCGCGGGAAGTTGCACACGCGAAATCGCCGTGTACGTGGATTTCAGGGGCGCGCGGGAAGTCCCACACGCGATATGGCAGGGAACGTGGATTCGAGGGGTGCGCGGGAAGTTGCACACGCGAAATGGCCGGGTACGTGGATTTCAGGGGCGCGCGGGAAGTCCCACACGCGATATGGCAGGGAACGTGGATTCGAGGGGTGCGCGGGAAGTTGCACACGCGAAATGGCCGGGTACGTGGATTGCAGGAGTGCGCGGGAAGTTGCACACGCGAAATGGCCGGGTACGTGGTTTTCAGGGGCGCGCGGGAAGTTCCACACGCGATATGGCCGGGTACGTGGATTCCTGGGGCGCGCGGGAAGTCCCACACGCGATATGGCAGGGAACGTGGATTCGAGGGGTGCGCGGGAAGTTGCACACGCGAAATGGCCGGGTACGTGGATTTCAGGGGCGCGCGGGAAGTCCCACACGCGATATGGCAGGGAACGTGGATTCGAGGGGTGCGCGGGAAGTTGCACACGCGAAATGGCCGGGTACGTGGATTGCAGGAGTGCGCGGGAAGTTGCACACGCGAAATGGCCGGGTACGTGGATTGCAGGAGTGCGCGGGAAGTTGCACACGCGAAATGGCCGGGTACGTGGATTGCAGGAGTGCGCGGGAAGTTGCACACGCGATATGGCCGGGTACGTGGATTTCTGGGGCGCGCGGGAAGTCCCACACGCGATATGGCAGGGAACGTGGATTCGAGGGGTGCGCGGGAAGTTGCACACGCGAAATGGCCGGGTACGTGGATTTCAGGGGCGCGCGGGAAGTCCCACACGCGATATGGCAGGGAACGTGGATTCGAGGGGTGCGCGGGAAGTTGCACACGTGAAATGGCCGGGTACGTGGATTGCAGGAGTGCGCGGGAAGTTGCACACGCGAAATGGCCGGGTACGTGGATTGCAGGAGTGCGCGGGAAGTTGCACACGCGAAATGGCCGGGTACGTGGATTGCAGGAGTGCGCGGGAAGTTGCACACGCGAAATGGCCGGGTACGTGGATTGCAGGAGTGCGCTGGAAGTTGCACACGCGAAATGGCCGGGTACGTGGATTGCAGCAGTGCGCGGGAAGTTGCACACGCGAAATGGCCGGGTACGTGGATTGCAGGAGTGCGCGGGAAGTTCCACACGCGATATGGCCGGGTACGTGGATTTCTGGGGCGCGCGGGAAGTTCCACACGCGATATGGCAGGGAACGTGGATTCGAGGGGTGAGCGGGAAGTTGCACACGCGATTTGGCTGTGTGCTCCCAGGCATTACCTGTACACCCTCCACGGCCCCTGCAGGCAGCACACACCACAGGGAACTACCCTGCACACCTGCTCATGTCTCCCACCACCCCCACCCCCAGCACTGTGGGCAACCTGCCAGCAGGCCCCCACCCATGGCCAACCCATGTCTCCCACCACCCCCACCCCCAGCACTGTGGGCAACCTGCCAGCAGGCCCCCACCCATGGCCAACCCATGTCTCCCACCACCCCCACCCCCAGCACTGTGGGCAACCTGCCAGCAGGCCCCCACCCATGGCCAACCCATGTCTCCCACCACCCCCACCCCCAGCACTGTGGGCAACCTGCCAGCAGGCCCCCACCCATGGCCAACCCATGTCTCCCACCACCCCCACCCCCAGCACTGTGGGCAACCTGCCAGCAGGCCCCCACCCATGGCCAACCCATGTCTCCCACCACCCCCACCCCCAGCACTGTGGGCAACCTGCCAGCAGGCCCCCACCCATGGCCAACCCATGTCTCCCACCACCCCCAACCCCCCATCCACCTGGGGCACCCTCCACCAGGCCCCCACCCATGTCCCCCTGGCCCCTGGTCCTGACGATACACAATAATGGCAGTAATGACCAGCATACCCAGCACAAACACCCAGGCAAGGATTGCATGCACCCACATAGTGAATGCAATCACATGACACAACCCCAAAGGCAAGTAAGCAAAAGAACACATGTCCGCCACACACACATACACAATGGGTGCAAGTCAATGTCAAAACCCATATCATGGCATGTAAGAAACCAAAGAAAAAATGACACAAGTGTAAGATAATATTAAAATGTATTAAAAAATAAAAATAAAGTAAACTCTGACAACTATCTGGTAAAGCAAATAAAAGGTCCATGTCCGGGAACAAAAATGAGAAACCAAAAAACAAAGGATAGAAAAATGAATAGATTTTGTCCAAAGTAAACACATGTAGAATGAAATGAAAGATAAACCATTACGACATGGTGTGACCAATATGAAAGTAAAAAAATTTATCTCACAAAAAATAACTATATTTACAGGATTGTTCAAGGGTCCATGAGCCCAACACCACAAATTAAACCTAATACTAACTATTTAAAAAAATATGTACAAAGAAGTGGCCATTGTCCAAGCGGTCCAAAAAAAAAAAATTAAATAAAGGAAACCTAGCACTAACTAACTAAAAAACTATATACAAAGGCAGCGGGCTAGTCCTGCGGCTCACTTGGTGATGCTGGCCAGGGCATCCTCGAACTCCATGTCAATGTCCTGGAGGCGGGACTCAGTCCTGGCCCCGAGGTCTCGCAGGGACAACCCCATGTGCTCTCCAAATTCCCTGCGAGCCTCCTCGAGGCACTCAGCCCGCCTCAATGCCTGATGCATGGAGATCTCCGCCCTGGCCATGGCGAGCCGCTCCTCTTCCGCCCGCTGCCGCTCCGCACCTATCCGCTGGCCAAACTCCTCCCACACGGAACACACCGCCATGCCAGGGTTGCCCTGCCCTCCGGCCGATGCCTGCCCCTCCGATCTTGATGGCCCTGAGCCATGATGCCTCCCACGTCGAGCCCGCTGCTGCCTGCGACGCCACTGCCTCTGCCAGCACGACGGCATCCAGGCTGATGGTAACCACCGACGCCGTCGTGCACGTGCCCTGCCCGATGATGCCGGCACATCTTCCATCTGCTGGGGTCCACTTGCTGTGTCGTCCACCCCTGCTGGACCTCCGACTCCCAACTGCGGCAGGGATGGGATCCCCACCGAGCTGGCTGCATTGGTCGGGGCAGGTCCACAGGGGGCCATGGTGGCATCTGGGCCGGAAGACGGCAAGGAGAACGACTGGTGGATAGCCTGCACAGAGGAGGAGAGGGCCGTCAGATTGGCCAACACATGCAGGAACCCCCCGAACATGGCCGATCCCAATTGGGCCACGTCGGCACGGTGCACTTCGTGATGACGTGCATGCTCCTCCCGGGAAGCACGCACGGCATCACGAATCACAGCCGTGCGCATCGCGACCCCAATCAGGACCTGCTCCACGCGGCCAGGGGTTCCCACGGCCGCAGGTGGAGGGGAGTCAGTTGACATGGACATCCCCTCTACCTGCGGACGGGCCTGGGACGGGGCATCCCTGCTGGTGCATGGTGGTGCACTCACAGGGTCAGGGACAGCGACATGCACAGGCCCCTCCACGGTGACCTGTGCTGCCTCCTGCCCCTGGCCCTGGACTGCACCACTTGCACCAGCAGGGATGCTCCCACCAGGGCCCATGTGTGCACCAGTGTCGGCCTCCTCCTCCTCTGTGCAAACCACCAACCTGGATGGCTCCTCACCGTCTCCCGCCGTAGCAGGCCCCTGTGGGGGCTCACCCACCCCTTCCGCTGCAGCCGTGGGGGCATCCCCGCCGCCTTGCTCCACAGCGCCGTCTCCGCCCTCTTCTTCACTAGCCGCTGCGTAGAGGGAGACAAAGAACACAAGCATCAGGCTACTGTACAATGGTCCCCTAGACAGGAAGCAATAGCAGATGAGCACCCCTGTCAAAGTACACTTCCATCATGTCCCTCCACAACACATGGGTCAGTCCAGGCAAAACACACACAGTAACAGGCATGGTGCATGCCATGCACATTTCCATGCATGTCCAATTGACTCTTGAAACATTCAATGAAATGTAACTCACATGCATCATGGCTCATGCATATCACATGCACACACTACACCTCAGTCACATCCATCTGGCCACAATCACACCAAACACAGGCAAAACAAGGGTAAGGTGGGTGCGTCACTGAATCTGTGCATTGTCACACACATGAGTCATGCATCCATGGCATGCACAAGTCACAGACATGCAGGTCAGGCACACAGACATGGCTACCATATATGTACCTGGCATCAGCACCCATCCTCACCCCCATCCATGTCCAGGTACAGAGACTGGCATGCTCTCATGTCCCAAATCTGCATAGTGCTCCCCATGCCGCATTTCTACACATGCAACAACCATGTGGGTCACACATCACTGGTCGCACATGCATTACCATGATGTCCCAGCACACATACATGCATACATGGCACATGGCACACATACAGGCAAGTATCATAGAACCAGCACACCGCAACATGCCCTGTCTCACACAGTGATGCTTGGACACTTACCGCTCAACTCCAGACGGGTCTCCCTCTCAAGGATCTGGGCGTGGAGCGCTGGGCGTACGCGTTCCAGGACCCTCTTCTGGATGGAACTCATGTGGCCCCGGCCCCCCTCCACGAGGCGCCGGGCCTTCACAAGGGTCCTGGACCTCAAGTCCTCCCAGCGCTTCTTGATCTTCAAGACGTTGCGGGTTGCCACCCCCTCCGCGTTGATGGCAACCACACAGTCGGCCCAGATCCTCTCCCGTCCTTCCTTGCTGGCGCGGGACGATCCAAAGAGGGCATCATACTGCCCCAGGACATGCTCCACCAGGACACCAACTTCGGTGGCAGTGAAGCTGGTGCCCCTCTGCCCCTCTGGCCTGGGGTTGCCACTGGTGCCAGATGTAGAAGTGCCCGACATGGCAACCCCAGAGGCAGGTGTGGGTGGGCAACTGGGTCCTGGGGCTGGGCTGTGGAGCGATGTAATCCCAGTTGGGAGTCTTCAGTTCCAGCAGGGGTGGACACAGCAACTGGACCCCTGCAGATGGCTGATGTGCAGGCACCAAATGGCAGGGCACGGTGGCAGCAGGCAGGCAGGCAGGCAGGCAGCAGCAGATAGCACGTGGGAGGCTGCTCAGGGCACTTGGGGGGCAGTAACTCGGCCTTCGGGGCAGGAGCGTGGTGTTCCGTGTGTTTTCGGGTGGCCAGCTTGATACGGAGTGATTTGGCACGTGAAATTCCTGCACGTCAGCGTGAAATCCGAGGAAAGGCCCTTGGCGCGTAAGTGCGTCAGCACGCATACGCGATTCTATTGGACCAGAGTCCCTCATCGCGTAAGCGCGTCTGACGTGATCCGCACGGGCGTTCCCCACTCAGCACGTGAAGACGGAGCACACGTGGAAATCCTGCACGTCAGAGTGTCATCGCGTGTAATTGGCCAAAAGTGCGCGTACACGCCATTGGCCTATGTACGTGTATTTCATCGCGTGTAATTGCCCAAAAGTGCGCTTACACGCCATTGGCCTATGTACGTGTATTTCAGGGGCGCGCGGCCACTTACACAGGCAAGTACGTCAGCGCACCTGTATGCCTGCAGCGTGGGAATTTCCACACGCGATTGGAGTGGGAACTCGATTCCAGGGGTGAGAGGCTCACACGCTGCCTACTACACGCGCAAGGCATTAATTTGCGCACTTTTCAATAAACAAGCCAGATGCCAGGATGAACATACCGTTCCTAGCAGCAGTGGCAGTGGGCTACCAAAGGAGGATGAGGAGGAGAGTCAGGGCCAGAATATTCACACCCAGAACCAGCCTATTCGGGATGCCTGATGACCAGGTGTATGGGAGGTACAGGTTTCCAGCACACATCATACTGGACCTGGTCAGTGAGTGGGTGGATGACCTCACATCACCCACCCTGTGCTCCCAAGCACTCAGCCCCCTGCAGAAGGTCCTGAATGTACTGCACTTCTTGGCCACTGGATCCTTTCAGCGGACAAGTGCCATAGTGGGTGGTGTGTCACAGGCCACGCAGTCACGCTGCCTACACCAGGTCTTGAACATCATCACTGCACGGCCTTCAGTCCGCAGGCACATATATCTCCCCAGGACTCATGCAGAAAGGCGGACGTGCATCCAGGAATTCCATGGTGTGGCTCAATTCCCCAAAGTGCTTGGTGCAATTGACTGCACACATGTGGCTCTACGTCCACCCAGGGCAACAGAGCACATCTATAGAAACCGCAAGCACTGGCATTCCATCAACGTCCAAGTTGTATGCAATGCCAAGGGAATCATCACATCAGTATATGCCAACTATCCAGGGTCCACCCACGACAGCTTCATCTACAGAATGTCTACCCTATGCCGGGACCTAGAGGCTGGCCAGCATGGAGATACATGGCTGCTTGGTGAGCATGAATGCCACTCCACATGCATGCATGTCAGATACTGGGTCATGACACAACACCACTAATGATACCCATCACCACCTCCGCAGGGGACAGTGCCTACCCTATCAGCCCCCACATGATGACCCCAATCCGGAACCCCACCACGCCACCCCAGGTAAGGTACAACACAGCCCACATTGCTACACGGGGCATAGTGGAGCGCACATTCGGAGTGCTCAAGTCACGCTTTCGCTCCCTTGACCGTTCTGGCGGGCAGCTGTTATATGCTCCCCGAATAGTGTGCAGGATCATAGTGGCAGCATGTGTCCTGCACAACGTTGCAACACGCCGGGGCCTGCCCGTGGACATGGTGGTGCCCCCACATCCACAACCACATGCACGCCCGCTGCGCATGGGAGGGGAAAGGGCACGGGGGGAGGCAGCCCGTACGCAACTGGTGGCCAACTTCTTCACCTAGGAATCACAGTGCTGGCTAGTGCACACTGCTCTGGCACATACCATCTGACAATCAATGATGACTCTACCTGACAATGTCTGAAAATTACTTGACAATGAACTGTCAGATACATCTCAGCCTGAGATTGTTAACATGGAAGTGTCAATATGTGTGCACCCCTAGCTACACATACACCAGCTATGCATCACAACGCAAAGACACAACTCCATCAATCTAAAATGCATTGCCACAGGCGATTCACTACATGACAACATTGCCATGTCACCCACTCCCTTCACAGTCCCGCCACTGAGGACACCATGTCATGGTATGTGACAGCAAACAAACTGGCCATCACAACATGACACCAGTGTCACAAATAGCAGTGCCCCAAATGGAACATAGCCGCACTTGAGCAGCTAACCGCCCTGGAGCCACTACTACACACCTGTGTAAGAGTAATTTCTATCAAATTACACACCAACCCACCCTGAAGCCCACCCAAACAAGACACATTGCATGTAATCAATGGTAGTCTCATTACCTGATTCAGCTGGTATGTCCTCACCGTCCAGATGTACAGTGATGGCGCCATGCAAAAGTGTCAGTGCACATCTACCGACATGTAGTGTGACTCCAGAGAGTATGCCCTTGTGAAGATCTGTGTGAAATACCTGCAAAACATGAGCAACATATGTAAGTAGAGGCACATATCATACCATCATGCATAGTTAGGTGCAACAACAATGAACACTATGAATGTCTACACAGTATTGACTATGGACTGGCCAACAGCTCATGGGAGTCCAATGTCACCGTGTAATTTGCTGTCACTTGGGCACACCCTTTGCAAGCCCATGGAAACGGAAGCAGGAGGGGTGTGGATGTCTGCTACCCAAGCATCGAAACCAAACTCAGGACAAGCCTGCATGTGCCCAGCCACAATACAGTGTATGCCCAGGTACCCACACAAGGCAACACTCTTGCAAAATAAAAATGAAAAAGAGAAAAAATGGCCATGAAAGGGCCGGCGGGGGGGGGGGGCCACCTATGAGGTCCGAGGACAGGATGCACGCCACAATCCACCTGTGTGGATCATGGGAAAGGAAAACACCCCATAGGCTCGTGGCCCACACGGCTACTCTGTTGTGGGAGATGAGTCGCTATGGCTCTGCCCAGACCCTGCAGCTGACTCTGGAGGTGGGGGAGCTGCCTCAGAAGATGGTGTGACAATGGGAGGCAGCCCACGCAAAGCACGAGTTTGCTCCTCCATGGCTGCAAGCAGGCGGGTCTGGTAGTTCTGGTTCTGGGTTATAATCATGCGGAGGTCCCCATGCAGTAACTCCCGGGATGACCTGACCTCCGCACGAGTTGCCTGCATCTCGGCCGAGAGCGTCCGTGTCAGACGCTCCAGCTGCTCCTCTGTCCTTCTATGGGATGAAGCCTCAAGCTCTAACAGGGTCGACCTGAGGTGACGGAGTTCTTCCCTCAGGGCTTCCCTGTGGCGCTGGGACTCCATGGAAAGTGATTCCCGCAGAGTCGCCAGTGCCGCCCGCCTGTCCATGTTGGACGCCAACATATCCTCCCTGTGTGCCTGGCAGATGGACTCTGTAGCCTGCTCCAGTCGCTCCATCAGCCTTTCTGGGGGGACAATGGAAGTGGCCACCCTATCCATGGCCTGTGCAATCATCTCGGATGATGCTGCCTGTTGGGTGGCCATACCGTAGATGGATTGCTCCCATACGGTATTGCCAGGTGGCATACGGCCACCACGTTGACGGGCACCACACCTGCCTGGGGCAAGGCGGACTGCGCCTTGCTGTGCCGGCAAGGCCTCAGGCTGCAGGACTGCATTCCCTCTCTGATCTGCAGCCCCAGGAACAGGATCAGAGATTGGGTGGTGTGGCCCTGCATCCGTAACCACCGGAGGCTGATCTGCCGACACTGACATCCCCATTGAGGCCAATGGCCTGGCTGCAGGTGGGTCGGACAGAGGAGATTCTCTCCCAAGAACACTCACCTGCGACTGCACATAGGTGTCATCCTCCGAGTCTACACCTGAATACTGCTCGGGGGAGGAACCCCCAGAGACACCCCTCGACAGCACGGCCTGCAGCACTTGTGGGTTTTCACCCACAAACACACCACGTCCCTCACTTGTGGTAGGTCGGCCCGGGTTGCCCTCTTGGGACGGCTCCACCACCACATCCCCAGCTTCAACAAGTGCTTCGTCCCCTGCAAAGACATGAAAGAGAAAAATGGAAACAGGCATTAGCACCATGGCATGCAACAAGGGCTGATGAACAACATAGGCAGTAGTCCTACGACACATGTCCTACATGACTGGGAGTCCTCCTATGCATTCACCATCACTGGGTCTGTAGGGGAGGCTCAGGGCATACTATGTACTGATTGGAGAGCAACGCCTGCTCACCTTGATGCCTAGCACTGCCATCACACATTGGGCGGTGATTGCCATGTCAAAGGCACATGCCATCACACACATGGCATGTGACATAGCCACCAAGTGAAGAGGGAGAGGAGGGCTACTTTTTTGGATTTCAACCACTCTGGTCCTGACATTGCATCGTCACATCAATTAGTATACATGTTGTACATGGATCTGCTAGTCCAAATTGGCAACGATGCACAGTGCCTTGTCTACATCAACATAATGCAGTAAACATTGTGATTCCACCTCCCCAACACCTGTAACGGAATAATTTTGCATTCGTGAAGCACCGGTCAAGTAATGTTTGTAGGTGCAGCGGAGCACTGAGGGGTGGTGGGGCAGAAGGGGATGCCAGTCAACAATACTACTGGTGCTGGTGTCATTCATGTCACGCAAGTGCAGGGGTGGGTGGCACAATGAAGTGCAAGGGGGAGTGGCGGCTGGAAGTGCTGTACAAGGTAAGTAGGACTTGACGTCAAGGGCAGATGGTGTTAGGCGCAGACAAGTGCTGGGGGGGTGGCCTATAGGGGTACAGAGACAATCATGCTGTGCTGTGGGCTCGGAGGGGACAGGGGAGGTACACACTGCTTCTGGCTCGGCAAGGTCCTTTCAGATTTCTATGTGTCCTGCAGAGTTGTCACATGCCGCAGATATGTGCCCTTGGATTGGGGATCTCATCTTGGTGAGAAGGGTGAGGCGCTATTGCCTTTGGAGCATGTGGCAGGCCAGTTTGCCAGAGGATGGCCATGATGCAGGACATTCCCTCTCTGCCACCCGGCACCTGTGGTTTGGGTTCCCAAGATCCGAGTCATGCCAGGACTCTGCATTGGCATGGGGCTTCAGACAGGTGGTCATGACCGTGGCAAAGACATCCAGTGTACCTGACATGGAGTGGAGCATGGAGTGGGCCCTGTCAGGATGGGAGTGAGCCTAAGGGGGAGCTGGATGGGGGGGAGATTTTGGCAGCATGAGCCTCGACTGACACACACTTCATGGGTCGGAATACCAAGAAGGTGTGTGACAGTGGTGAGGGTGGCTTTGCCTGTGGGGTGTTGAGGGTGAGCTGGGAGGAGAGGAGAATGTGATCACTCCAGGAGAGAGGAGTGCAGAGATGGACGGAGAGGGGAAAGTCAGATGAGATCAGAGCATCAAGAGTGTGCCCTGCAGAATGAGTAGGGACAGACGGGAGTCTAGAGGGTGAGAGGGAGTTGCTGAGGTCACAGAAAGGTCACGTGGGGGCGTCAACAGGCATGCAGGTGGATGCGTACCGCACCAAGGATGAGGAATTCTGTGTCTGGGGACATGAGTGAGGAGGAGAGGTGAGGACACTCAGAAAGGAAGTAGTACATTTGACCAGTTTTCCCAGACACAGTACGCACTGTTTGAGAATGTCAAGGTGTGGTGGACAGAAACCTCACACAAGCCATTCCAGAGTGGAGTAGGTCTAAGTAGGTGTGACAGTGGCAGGAATACCCTCAGGGAAGCCAAGGGCACACCCCCCCTGCACAGTAGTGGCGGGCCAAGGAGAGGGTCAAGGATGCAGACAGAGCTGGCCGTCAGACATGTTTCCATGAGACCAAGGATGTCAAGGTGCATAACCTCATGTAAGTGACAGTTATCGGAGGAATGCCTGATGCAGCCGCAGTGAAAGGAGTGTAATTGTGGAGGAGGTTGACAGCCTTGTAGGACTTACGGGGAGTGCTAGAGATCAGAGGTGCCGCATGTGTAGGAGTTGGAGTGGGAGGCGGAGAAGGTTCATGGGAGGGTGCAGGGAGGCAGTGCAGGATTGATGAGGAGAGAGGAGGGGGGACAGCAGGAGAGGTAAGGAAGTTGATGAGATGTGGGTAGCATTTCTCAAGGAGATTGAGGTTGGCCTAAGGGCCTTGGACTGAGACGCTCCCATTACCATGCACATCAATAGTGGTATCTGAGGATTGGAAGGAGGCCAGGAGTACACCCCAACGGGTCCCACCTATGATGGTGGAAGAGGAGCAAGGAGAGAGGACAGGGACCATGTGAAGGGTCTATGGGACAGGCAAAGGCATGTATGAGCAGATGTCAGTGAGAGTTAGCTTAGAGTAGGCTCAGATGCACTGGTCAGCAATAGGGTGGGTCGCATTGGAGGGCAGGCTGCCCTCATTTGACTTTTGGCAAGCAGGTGTCGTGCGTAGGGCACGATGGTCTGAACTGTAGAAGTCATGGAAGATAGACCATGAAGAGCAGCATGGAGTGTGAGGGAATGGGGCTCGAAACCAGACGGTACCAAAGGACCCAGGAAGGAGGTGGATGTCAAGGCTACATCCACAGTATGACTGCATGTTGGTAGGCATTTATATACAGAGGACGCATTAGCATGTGGTATCATTGCATGTCAGGCATGTGAAGATGAAACTTGAATGGCTGGGGGAAAGGAGAGGAATGGTATGTAAGACATCAGATGAATAGACAGGGGAGTATGAGCAACAATGTAGTGACAAAATTACTAATCAAGGGCAACTTCCATGGTGTTGGCCCATATGTGCACTGTTGCCAGTAGGGATAGTGCTGTGGCCAGATGGTGTTGCACTGAACATACTGGATGAGGCACATGGGTGCCACTATCAACTCTGCCACACACCCCCTTGACAGGCACCCAACATGAATGCTTCACACACACACCATGCACATGGATAATACACACATGCATGTGCACTCACCGGATGATGCCTCGTAATCAGGGAGGTCTCCCACACCTTGGAGTTGTCCCTCGGTGACGTAGGATCCAGCTACGGACTCGTGTGGTGTGAGTTCTATTTCCTGTGCTGGGGACCCACCTCCAGTCACCAAGGTTGCGGCATGACTTGAGGCCAGCTTATCCTTTGCCCTGCGCTTAAGGTCATTCCAGCGCTTCTGGCAATCACTAGCTGTGCGCCTCACTACTCCAAGGGCACTTATTCTGTCAGCAATGGTCTGCCAGTGTGCCTGGCGTCTGGCATGTGTGGTCTTGGACCCTGCAACGATGACCATTTCCCTATCATGATCTGACACATACTGAACAAGTGCATTAAGTTCGGCGTCTGGGAAGCTTGGCTTCCTTGATGGGCCGGACTGTGCAGCCGTGTCTGGGGCATCAGCCTGTGCCGGACGTGCACTCTTCCTCTTGCGCTTGGAAGGGGGTGGGGATCCAGAGTGTCCTACGGCGCTGTGGACACTAGGGGCAGGAGCCGTGGTGGACTCTGTACTGGGTGTGTGTGATTGCCCACTCAGCATGGGAGTAGGTGCAGGCATTGGGGGTAGTGGGATGGGGTCAGGCCTGATCTGAGGTGCATGAACTAGGACCGACACAGTCTTGGCAGGGTGTATGAGAGGTGGGGTGGATTGAGCCACACCCTGGCTACGGGGGCCAGCAGATGACCTATCTGGCATAGATGCGCGTGCCCTGATGACACCAATGTGCACCGGTGCACGTGCAGTGGACCTGCTGACCTGGATGTCAGCGATGGAATCACCCTCGGACAGGTCTGGTGCCACAATGGCCTGGTCCGACATGGGCTGATCAGGGTTGGTATCAGCCACATGACTCTCAACTGGGGGGGGGGGGGGGGCATGGGTGTCCCTGACTGTTCCTCCAGACTGGGGGGAACAGGGGCGCCCTGCAAGTCACAACCACGTCCCCTGTTGGATCCTCCACGGCCACCACGTGTGGCTCGGCCACCTTTGCCACCCTTACGGCTTGCACGCCTCCCAACCATGGCACTGATGGTATTGTGCGTATGGGAGTGGGTGTGCACAATTGTCCTGGGCAATTGGGTGTCAAAGGGGTTGGGTACCAGATGGTATTCGTACCCTAGTGCAGTGGCAAGGCTATATGACACCCCTGGGGAAAGATGACGGGTCACGCAACGCACAGGCACCCCAAAAAAGTTAAGGAACGTGCACAATACCCCTCCTAGACCACGTGTGCTGATGGAAAACCCTGCACTACGCTGTGGCATCCAGTAACACAATGAACGTATGCGTGTCACACGCGGCCTAGATTGACCTCTGAAGGGGTAGGCTACACACGGGGCAAGCACAGATGTTAGATACGTGCGTGACTCACCGTCTGCCAGGTAAAAGAGCGTGAAAAAATAGCACTTTTGGTTGGCAACACCCCCGCCAAAAGAAGATGTGTACGCTGTCTGAGGAGACAGGACAACTGTAGAAGGGGACACTGTTTGAGGGAACAGGCCCAGGAAAACCAGTACAAGAGGAAAAAGAGAAAAGAGCTGTCAGAGGTAACAGGGAGTACGAACTGGAAACGCCGTGAAGTAAATCGCGTGTGAAACGACAAGAAGTACCGAATTCACCCACTCGCTCTCCACGAAAAGCACGTACAAGGAAATTGTGTTCAACACTACCTTTTATACAGGCCCACACGTACATCGTCACTTACGACGTGTACGTGCTTGGCCCATTTTCACCAATCACACGCTTTGGCACTCCTGCGTGTAGCTCTCTTTTCACCAATCACACGCTTTGTCACTCCTGCATGTGGATCCTTTTTCGCCAATCACGCGCTTCGACACTCCTGCGTGTAGCTCACTTTTCACCAATCACACGCTTTGTCACTCCTGCATGTGGATCCTTTTTCACCAATCACGCGCTTCGACACTCCTGCGTGTCGCTCACTTTTCACCAATCACACGCTTTGTCACTCCTGCATGTGGATCCTTTTTCACCAATCACGCGCTTCGACACTCCTGCGTGTCGCTCACTTTTCACCAATCACACGCTTTGACACTGCACGTGCAGGTAACTATTGACGCACATATGCTGGTGACGGGTTTTCGCGCGATGAGTGTGGGGTTTTCAGGTGCAAAATCACTCCCTATCAGGCTGTCCACGCGTTCTAACACGAAAGACCACGCTCCTGGCCAGGAGGCCAAATTTAAGTCCCCAAGAAGCCTGAGCACGCTCCCACCTGCCATCGGCTGCTGCCTGACTGCCTGCTGGCCACGTGCCCCACAGTGCTGGTGGGTGGGGGTGGTGGGAGACATGGGTGGGGGCCTGGTGGAGGGTGCCCCTGGTGGATGGGGGTTGGGGGTGGTGGGAGACATAGATGGGGGCCTGATGGCAGGTGCCCCTGCACTGCTGGGGGGTGGGGGGGGTGGGAGACATGGGTGGGGGCCTGGTGGAGGGTGCCCCTGGTGGATGGGGGTGCAGGGCGACATGATCAGGTGTGCAGGGTAGTCCACTGTTTTGTGGGCTGCCTGCAGGGGCCGGGGAGGGTGTACAGGGTACACCTGTGGGGGCCCACCCAGCCTATTCACATGTGATAATTCCCACGCACCCCCTGTGATACACGTACCCTGGCCAATCGCGTGTTGAACTTCCCGCTACCCCTGTAATACACGCACCCTGCCTGTTCGCGTGTGATGATTCCCGCGTACCCCTGTAATACACGTTCCCTGGCCTATCGCGTGTTCTACTTCACGCGTCCCCCTGTAATACACGTTCCCTGGCCCATCGCGTGTTGAACTTCCCGCTACCCCTGTAATACACGCACCCTGGCTGTTCGCGTGTGATAATTCCCGCGTACCCCTGTGATGCACGTTCCCTGGCCTATCGCGTGTTCTACTTCACGCGTCCCCCTGTAATACACGTTCCCTGGCCCATCGCGTGTTGAACTTCCCGCTACCCCTGTAATACACGCACCCTGGCTGTTCGCGTGTGATGATTCCCGCGTACCCCTGTAATACACGTTCCCTGGCCTATCGTGTGTTCTACTTCACGCGTCCCCCTGTAATTCACGTTCCCTGGCCAATCGCGTGTTGAACTTCCCGCTACCCCTGTAATACACGCACCCTGGCTGTTCGCATGTGATGATTCCCGCGTACCCCTGTGATTCACGTTCCCTGCCTAGTCGCATGTAGTACTTCCCGCGTACTCCTGATTTGGAGATTGCCCGCTTTGCTTTCCTTGTTTGCCTGCCCTGTGAAGTGGTCCAGGGTTAGCGCAGCCCTTAGCGATGATTTAGCGCTTTTGATGGCTTTTCCGTGCGCGAGGGCGTTCTTGGGGGCGTTACTGGCGCTGCTGCAGGCTCGCTGCGATTCTCTGCGCCACGGCTGTTTTGGGAGCTTGAAATCCATGAATACGCTGTGCGCGGAAATCTGTTTTAGCGCACGTGCCTGGCGCAGACTATCGCAGGCGCACGCTGTGCGCCAGCCGCGTGCGCTACTTGTGCGCTGGATTCTATGAATTACCCTGACAGTCTCTTTCAACACAAATCCACAACCTCGACATCTGATGGGCTGATCCGTACAGTCTTCTTTCCATGTTGGATTTCCTGGAAAAACCCGGATGTAGCACGCCCTGTCCATGAACAGCCGCGGTGTCCGCGACGGCGTCCACTTTACTCTCTGTGCCGTTCCCTCATTGCATACAGCTTAGCAATCACACAATACGAATAACGTCCTCAGAACACCCCGATTTTGTGAATTTTCGAACATTTCAGAACAATTATCATTTCATTATTCAACATATTAACATTACAAATATTATACTTTCATCTTGCACTCTGCACACAATGCTATGTTTCTCCATTAGAAGCTCAGTATACTAGATAGAATCCCATAATACAATGCTATTTATATGAATGCATCGTTCAAAGCACTAATAACGGTATGATATTTATTGCAATATCCTTGACACTTTTTTCGCAACATTATAATAAAAATCCCTAGTACACAAATTCCATGAAAAGTACATACACATGTGATGTCATCAGTGATTTCATCAATGACATTTGCGATGTCATCTTTGATGTCCTGGGTGTTAGACTCAGCAATGCACTGTGGTGGCGCAAGTTATTTTTCATAGCTTACCATAACTTGTGATTTGCAGGGGTCTTTCGGCTGTACTTAGAACCATAACGTCCCTTAAACAAACTTTTTTTTAATATCGCGCAAACAATATACAAACATGGCGTGCAAAAACCAACTTCTCACAGATGGCTTTACACAGAATGTTGCAAAGTAAGAATTTATGCTCGTTCACAGTGAAGGTCAGCTGCTTCCATTTTTTTCTTGGGCCCCGGAGAGGCTCACGAAGCGGACTATAAAGTTGTATTGTGTTTTGACCTTGACAGACAGAGATTGTGATGAAAGACTTCTCTTGAAGGAGTGTTAGTAAAATGTAAGAGAAGATAAGGATGAAATGTATTAAACGAAACCACTTTTATATATTATATCACTATGCGAAAGATCGTTGGCACACGCGGAGTCGTATTTTGGGACTGCACCACTCGTAGACAATGGAAATTGCAATTGTACTGTAAGTAACCCTTTAGATTATTTTATACCAAATATAATTACAATAGCGTAGCATTAAAGACCGCTCAAGTTGAACTTGTTCGTTGAAAGTGGCATAATGTTTTCTACCGCGCACTATCACCGCCGAATTGATCCCCTGTTGTTTAGATGGCTCTGAAAAAGGCAGACGACTCAGGCTGGGTTAATATAAATAATTTAACCGGTCTATAGGCGGTCAAGCGCTCCACTCGCTGTGCCACTTCACTGTAGCCTGTTAAGTGTCACAGCGAGTACAACGCTCGCTTTGACATCCGTGCACAGCTTGCTAACGCAAGTTCGAATCCCGGCAAGGCCAAACTCAGCCTTTCATCCTTCCGTGGTCGATAAATGAGCACCACACACTGTGGTTAATAATAAGCACTGCTTAGATACCTCACGGTTCATAGCGCTATATGAATGGGAAAATATTATTATTTTATTATTAACATACTCCGTTGCACTATCTTCGATAGCAAATATTTTCACGCCCTAATAAATAAAATGATGATTTTTAATGAAGATCGGCTGGTGAGACTAATTTATGTTTTTAAAACAGGTATGTGGCCCCATTTTGCCTATGTCACGATTTACAGACTCCAGTGGATGGGGTCTTCAACTGCCAGGTGCAGGTCCAAATATGCAACTTCATGACCCTCACCATTTTATGGGACAACCGCCAAGGACCAATATGCCCTTACGCAGTACTAGCGGCTACAAACAACATACCAACCAATAGGGTGGTCTAATGGCTCGTTTTTGGAGCAACCTTCCGATTATCAGAGCGACCATTTACTGCTTTTATCATAAACCAACAGCCTATTAACCGCAAAGGAACATTGCGTGGCTCCAAATAAACTTTTGCTGATCGACAGCAGAGACAATAGCAAATCGCTCAATATTCACTAAACATTTCATGTGAAATAAATGTACTTTACCAAGTGTACAATCCTGCTGTTTACTTTTAAACCACAGTTTCATATTCCGAATTGTGACGCACTGAGTTGTAAGCTGATCTAACACCCTCTGTACCGCAAAGGAACATCGCGTGCCTCAACATGAACTTTTGCGGATCGACAACAAAGACAAATGCAAATTGCTGAATATTCTCTAAACATTTGATGTCAAATAAATGTACTTTACAAAATGTACAATCTTGCTGTTTGCTTTTAAATCATTGTTTCATATTCCGAACTGTGGCGCGCTGTGTTGTGACATAATATGTGTTGTCTTCCGGGTTCTGTGTAAAGTCACTTAGGACTGGAGAGGACTGGGCGCGTTTGATGACGCACCCTGTAACGTCACGGAGAGAGGCGGGGAATATGAATGCTTTGATAATATCAGGTTTAGTGGCGGGAGATATGATTTAGTGTCGCAAAAGCAAGTCAGCCAGTTCAATAGCGCCAGTCATAGGATTATCACATAATGTCGGCGCACACCAGCCGGATTTATCGTTTCTTTAGTGGACAAAAAGTCGGTTGACGCCCATAGGAAATTGTACTATTAGCGGACAAAAGGAGTGGTCTTAAAACACTTTCACACTGACAACGAACAATACAAACAACGTTCTCAGAACACCCCCATTTTGTGTAATTGCAACCATTTCGGGACACCGCAAGTGTTCTTAGAACACATTCAACTAGACAGATTACAATACGGACAGCGTTCTGAGGACACCCCCAGTTTGTGTATTTACGAACAATTAAGTACACCGCGAGTGTTCATAGCTCATTTTTACCTTCCTTGCGAACAAAAATGACACATACTCCGTCCTCTAAACACCCCACCATTTAGTTTATTTACAAAATGTAAGAACAGCCGTGTTCTCCGCGGACAAATCGAACGCAACAAAAACGTCTACCACATAAAAAAACAAAACATTGAACCTATCTCATACTCCCCCACCCTCCCCAAACACTTTTACACACCAACACAGGGCACTAAATACAATTTTTTATCCACATTTCACCGCGCTGTACGCGGTCGACGGCAAATACAAGATGGCGGGCACCACAGAAAATCTGACGCGCTCCACGCCCCTCGCCATCCAATCAGCGAACACGTCACATGTCCGCGGACATGACGCAAGGCCATGGGCCAATCGGGGTGCTGTCCGTAGAGCGAACAGGGAAGTCCGTCCGCGAAGCGAACACAGATATCACTAATTTTTTTGCCTTACATTTTGGTCATTTTTAAAAAAACTACTGGACGGATTTACACCAAATTTGCAAAAGCACGCTTTTGGGACCACGCTGCCGCTCCTGCCGCAAATTTGGTGTAAATCCGTCCAGCGGTTTGGGCTGTAGCCGTGCGCAAATTTATTTCCCATTCAGTCTATGGGAAAAAAAAAGTTTTGGGACCCCCCCTATAACTTTTCCCCCCCCTGGACGAATCTTCACCAAACTTTGCAAAAAAATTGAGAGTGGGCCATATACATTTTTTGCAAAGTTTGGTGAGGATTCGTCCAGGGGGAGCGAAGTTATAAGCCACCCAAAAAGTGCTCTTACTATGGAAACACCAACTTAACTATAACTACATGGCCACTACTGTGGCCATGTAATATATATATATATATATCTTTATAAAAAACTTGTTAAAATAGCATGAATATAGCTCTAGGTTCTCCATCCTGAATGGAAGACTGCAAATATCAGAATGCACATCCATTTCACATTGTCAGGATCACACACAGACAGAGGCAGAGACATGCACGGATGGAAACAGATTGACACAAGAAGGTGCTCATACATACATAGCCAGGCACCCGCATTCATGCAAAAGTGCAGACACACATGTTGTCACTGCTGAAGCCTGTGGCTCCATTGAGGCTTGCTGAAACACAATCCACATTCACATTGCTGGTTACAGGCACATTTCAAGAATGAAATAAATAAAAGGGAGCATTGGATGGAGATGGACATATGTGCAGACACATCTTTTAAGTGCAAGCTGAAGGAGCTGCCAGGGCCGTCTGGACATGCTGAATGGCACTGAAGCCAATGCAAAGGGTGAACAGAGGGGAGCGTGGTGCTGTGAGGTACTTTGGGGAATGTGGAGGATTACTGCCTGGGGGGTGGTCTAGAATGTACCCATTCAGTTTAAAAAAATCAAATATCTCACCAAGTCATAGACAAAAACGTAATTCCTGCTCACAACTGCAGGCTAAGAACCAAAACCACATCCATTAAACTTGCTTCGATAACAAGAAAACTCATCAATATCTGCATGGCCTGGAAGGAGGGGGGCATGTCATCTCCAGAGCTACATATATTGGATCCATTGAGCTGAGAGCCAGACATAACGACAGACAGACGCCGCCTACCCGTGGCCACTTGATTTTTATTCTTTAGGGGTGAGCAGGCAAGGTCACACTCATGTTTTCAGTGGCTAGTGACCCGAAAGAAGGGCCACTCTCAGATTGGCCAATTGCCCTGAGCTGGACTGAGTCTAGCCTATCTACCCCACTTTTAGATGAGAGTGGGTGCCTTAAACCTACTTGTCCACTAAATAGAGGGTGATACTGAGTGATCCCTGGTTTGATAGGTGCCCCCCATATAATGTAGCAAGTGAATCTAGAACATACAATGCTGACCCCTTCTGTAATAGTGGGAAGGACCCAGTGCGCCCTATCCAGACTGTGCTAATTTTGCTCAGTCCTGTTACATGAGTGATGCATGTGTTAAGAACGAGTGACATGGATAACGAACATGCTTTCAAACGGTTGCGAATGGAAACGTGTATAGCACCATTGTGGGCACAAAGGATGCCACGCACACCCCATTTCCACTGCCAAGAAAGTATAAAGCTCTGGAACCTATGACATGATCACTTTAGAAGGTATATACCTACTGGTGGAGCCAGAATGTCCTGGCCGAGTGGGACTTTAGGGCAGGGTTCCAAGCAATTAAATAATATAGTATTAACTAAATAGCTAAGAGAATCAATTCAATCAACTGGCCTCTTTCACTTACTCAAAATCAAAGTGATGTGAGCCCAAAATACATTGCTGAGTTTTACCACTGCACTTTCAAGACAGTCAACAAAACATACTTTCTGATAAGGCTACCTGCTTGTAGAATTGTCTGATAAGCTTTTGTTGTGTGTGATGTGATAACATATTTGAGTGCTTAAAATGTAGCCTGTTTTTGGATGTCTAATTAGCAGACATTGTTGAAATAAAAGTATTAGTTGAAATAACAAAGGGGGTGTATTGAGTGATTCAATGTGTTCTCTTAAAAGAATAGATTGCTAAACATATTGTGGAGAGGATTTGAAACCCAATACACCCACTGCAGTCCAACCCACTCAAAAATTCACACTCACAAGAAGAAATGCAAGAGGGGAATGAGTTAACATCATAGAATAAAAGTGTATTCCAGTATATTTGCAGGATTTTAAATGATACATGTTAATATTAATCAACTAAATTCGAAACATGTCATTGATTCTGAAAGGTGCAAGAGATAGGCTGGACAGACTCCAAATATCTGCATGTTTTCCTTGTGCCACAGAACCGTAAAATGAATGAAAAGTAACTGTTGACTAGGCACATTCTAGGGCCTACTAAAGCAAGCATTACAGGGAAAAAGAACAATATCCACTCTTTTCGCCTAACATCATTACTTCTGTAATATACTCATGTTCCTTAAGAAATATGCTGCAACAGAGCTTTCTAATTATGTTCCAGACGTTCTGGAATTTTAGAGCATGCCAGTTTGAATTCCCATGGGAGGATAGCTCAGCGGCAACGTGCTCGCCTTGGAAGCAAGATGACACGGAGCAACACAGGTTCGATCCCCGAGTCTGCGCTTAGAAACCTTTGGGTGATAAGCACGTTATAAATAACTTATCATATCATATCATACTTTTTATACATGCAGAACTACATGGAACAAAAAGCAATATGATGTGCACATAAAAGCCAGGGATGGTTTTCTATTTGAAACCTGACAAGTCACAATTTAAGATCTGCACAAACTACTCTATGGGTATTCTAATTTCAGATTTAAACAGCCCAGTTAAGACTGCATAAGAGTAACTTGCTTGTAGACCTTGTTTGGCACATTCTGGCATCTTGTTATTATGCATAATGTGCATACAATTGTGCATCTGCAAATTAATGAAATAAATTCCTTTCTTACAAGATGACCAGTTAAAGGGAAAGTTTGCTCAGAAAAGTTATTGTCCCAATTGATCAGGCATGTTTTTTTAAGCATACTGTGAACGATCTTTAAAAAATCCTATGCATTTTACCTTGGTTTTCATCACATTTACACTTGTGAAAACAACGGGTTGGGCGCCACCTTCTTGTGCTAATCATATCCATTGATACATCGCTCTAAGTTCAAGTGCCACCACAGCACTAAATCATATCACCCACCTATCAAGCTGACATCACTTGTCCAAACAATATGGGCCACCTATTTTCATGACCTACATGACCAGCGTAGCCGAAAGTACCATGTCATCACCCACTCCATAATGTTACCTAACGCAGAACCAGGAAGATAAACACACACATAGGGGGTCATTACGAGTTTGGAGGCCACCATGGCAGCCGCCAAACCTGTGTCCGGGTACACAGAATGGGGACTTACCGGGTTATTCTGACCTTGGAGGACCCGGTAGGTCCCCATTCTGAATACCATTCCCCATTCCCATTTGAGCCCTTATAGGGCTCAATTGGAATGGGGAAGACCAGCCTTTCCTGGTGGGACCCGCTAAGGGACCTCGGAATGTGGCGGTAGCGGGTTAACGGCACCGGCATCCTTACCGGTGCCGCTAACTCCCTACCGCCATACTCGGAATAAGGCCCATAGTCTTCACAGTGCAAACATTTTCTTTTTATTCACAAATCGGAGAGCAAAACAATTATTTTGAAGAAAACAGCAATAGTCTACAATGTAACAAGTACTTTTATTTTTCACATAATGCTCAAAATAGAAGAGTCTGTCCATGAAAACATTGCTATCGTTTTCCATTAGAAGTTATATCTATGAACATTGCATACTTCAAATGTTTTTATATAAGTTCCTCATGAAACGCCAATTGCTCTAAGCGTTCGATTAATCTGTGTGTTTCATGTCTTCTACGTTCCATTAGTCAGAAGATAATGAGTCATTTCACTTTCAAATGCAACGCTTTCACATCAGCTCGTTTTTACATCATAAACTCTGTCAGGTTGCTCCTTATTGCTTCTACCGCTAAAGGACAGATTGGTTCCTGGCGATCATCCCACACAATCGATATTAAAGAAGCACCACTGATGATTACCCTCCAATGTTGATTGAAGAATCCATCAGAAGAGAGCTGGAAATTGTGGCATGCACAGAACGGTAAAATGTAGCTATGCAAATGAAAGAACAAAAGCATATATTTCAGTAGCTCTATTTTTATCATATATACACATTAACATATTTTAGCTTAGAAGGTATGTTACATATTCAGAACCAGATGAAAACTAATGAGCAACACCCACACCACACGGAATGAACACAGAGATGTCAAGACTGGGGCGTAGGTCACACCATGATGTGCAGGGAAGTAGTAGGACCTCCAAATGGATGGGAGACCCATGTGCACCCGTTTCCAATAGCATGCCCTAACTGAAACTAATGACACAGATGGGAACGTCTTAGGTTGAAGCACAGACAGAGCGAAATATAATTGAAGCGGAATGAGTAGCGAGGGAACAGATAACCCCCACAGCCCAGGGAGCACAAGTGCACAGGGAAAAGGTTTGCCGCCCCACAAACTTAAAGGTGCCCAGGGACAAAGCAGTGTAGACATCAGTGGCCTGAACACAGGTTGTGGGTGCTGGTTTTCGAAGAGTCATCACCATAGTATAACCAAGCTAACAATTCAAAACCCTGCACAGAATATATGATTGAGCAAGGCACAAAACAACTCAAGTGCAACACTTGCGGTTATTGCACACAATATAAATATCCTTCAACATAAAATAACTTACGATGTGCATTCTTTTCATCAAAAAGTACAATCGTCCATCACATAGTTACTCATCAAGTGCACAGCACGCATGCCATTTTCAAACACAAAAATATTATATAAAGGTACGCTTACATAATTTCAGGATGCTCCGTTCTCTCAATATCACGTTGAACAACCACTGAGATCAACAGATCTCAGAAATAGAAACTAAAGTTTCTTGTGTCAATGTAGTAAAATGTGTCAATTCTATGTGGGTATGTGACACATTGTGTCTTTCAAACTGTTTCATTCAAGGACAAGTAACAATGCCAGCCTGTATCCAGTGAACTAAGCTATAGAGGAGTAGGTTACATTTTTGAGAAAGAATGACCCAAAAATACACACAGTAGAAGACCTTGTGTCAGACACGTTTTTTGCAATACTAAGAACAGTTGAAAACAGTGATTTACAATATGTGCCAAAAGAGGAAAGTGATAATAAACCAGAAAATTATGTTTTAATGTTCCCTACGGGGCATTATTTGCACTGTAAGAATCGGAGATCCATACCCCCTTCTCGCTCATCTGTGACTTTTTCATGGCCCAAAGCATAACCCTACTCCTAGTCTCCTACAAACCTACTGGCTTTCATTACTAAGTCCCAGTTCCACCTTTGATTTGTTTGTTTGCAACCAAAATTTCCGGCATATATTGAATGACTCTTACTATCATTCCTGCATCTCCGGTCATGCTCATATGTGCCCCTGAAGCAGCCCCATGTACCATCAGGCAGAATTGGGTAAGATTGCGTGCTCACACTTCATAGGTCCCCGTGTGTTTATTTGCATGCCAAGTAGTCACACACACCACATGGTGAGGTTTTAGAACACTGTGTACTCATTCCTAATTTGTCTCTAGACTTTTGGTGCACTCGAAGTGACCACTTCTGCCATCTAGGATTTCAATGTAGTGTATTTATCTTTTTTTTATTTTATTTCATCAGTGATGTCATCAATAACGTGTGATGTAATCTTTGATGTCCTAGATGTTAGCCTTAGCAGTGCACAGAGGTGGTGCGAGTTGTGGTTGCTTAGCATACCATAACTGGCAGATTTCAAGGATTTTTTGTTCTTGCTTGTAACCATAACGTCTCTTTAACAACGTTTTTTCACTGAATTTCATGGGTTTTTGTAAGTGCAACTTAACCATAACATCCCTTTAACAAAGTTTTTTCAGTGAATTTCATAGATTTTTGCTAGTGCAACTTTATTCTGCTACAAGTCCCTTATGTTGTACTCCCACGCAATGTGGCAGCCATGGAGTCCGCGGACAGCGTGACAGTCCGTGGATGTCGGGCAGCATTTACAAGGCTCAAAATCATAAAGGAGACCCAAAAAAGATGTACCCATCAACCAACAAACAGATGTACTTAAAATCACAACTAATGTTTACAACATTCAAGTATACCTTTTTGTACAAATAATCATATTTAGAAATACTTTTTTATGTTAGACACATTGCAGTGGAATGCACCAATCACAAACCATAACTGTAGACTTCATACAATCTCCTCAGTACAACTCTGGATACAGATTTAGAAACAGCCGGTGCTTACTGGACAAGACATTCTCACCATTCAAGTGTGCTTGACATTTCTTTGAGAAAAAAAGTTTTTATTTCTTATAATGCATGTTTATGTAATTAAAACTGATAAAAGAGAAATATATACAATGCACTTACTATTAAGTGAAATGATATGGTATGGCGTGTTATGAATGCCATATCATATCATATCAATAACTAGTAAGTGCATTGTATTTATTTCTCTTTTATTAGCTTTCATCACATAAAAATGTATTATAAGACATAAGCCACTTGAATGGTTAGAGGAGAATTTCCCAAAAGAAGAAATGAATGACGATCAACAAATAATGTATTTTTTACACACCTTACTAAAATAATTATTTCTATTTCTCTTACAGTACATAGTTTTCTTGACAAAACTATGCCCCAGTTTAATCAGTTGCAATCCCAACAATCAGAAATAGAAGTCCTATCCCCAAGTGTAAATAGTGAAATCATGAATTTAACCAACAAATTAGATCAATTTAGCAATGATTTGAAAGAACTTGTACAGTATGTGAAAACACATGTGATCTTGCACAGGTCCCCCTTGTCCTCAGCAATCACCCCCAGCAAAATAATGAAAGATGCTTTGACAAAACCTAACTCATAATTATTTTACAAAAGTTCCTGATTCACCCATTTATGATTCCCATTCTGATACCCCATCCCTTTCTTGAATAAATATATGTTTTGCACGATACATGTTTTGTTTAGTGTTGTGTGGTATTCCCTTCTTTTTTTAAACTCCCATTCTGAGTCTGCGGACTACACAATTGTCTGGGGTGTCCGCACTCAAAATGGAGGTGCCCACGAACAGGTGCGATGTCCGGACATGTTGGTTTTTGTGTGACACATTTTTAATTAGTCCACAAACGCAGCACCTGTTCTACGGACATCCAGCGCATGCATGCTGAAATTTCCCACCTGAATGTTGTCCAGGGATATCCTTTGGGGCTGTGGAAATCCTGGGACGTCATCATGAGGCTGCACCCATGCAGAGTGATGGCGGTGTCCGCGAAAGGTGTCCATGGCCGCAGACCATTTAAAAGTGCTTTACCAGCCAATCTAGGGTATTTGAAGCAGAAACCGTACCCTTGCACATCTCATAGACCCATTCTACGTTGATCTAGCAACTTTTTATAACTTTTTAAGGCCTTTTTGCGATTCTGTATTCTGCGGACATTACGACTGTCTGTAGATGGTTCCTCTAAAATGGCCCACCCATAATCTTTCCTCTTTCTCAATCTGGCTATCCAGGAAACAGCACCTGCTTTGGAAAGCTCTTAGCGAGATCTGTAATTCTGCTGAAAATGGCATCTGCTATGGCCATCCCTCCTTCCCAGCCACCCTCACCACCACCACCACCACCACCTCAACAACCTGGAGGGAGAGGGGAACAGGGGAACAGGCACAATGATACAGAGGAGGATCAAGAAGAAGAAGAGGATGAAGTGCAGTAAATCCCTGTCACCTGTACTCAGAGTGAGTCCTGGATGTGGCAATTGTTGACAACTGTTGAAAATGTCCAAAGGCTTTTTCAAGCAAGATTGAATGCACTGAGTGCAAAGTTGTGCTCAGTCACAGGAAACCTGGCTTGTTTTCCTATGGGACTACTTCCGTGAGGCGCCACACCAAATCGGGCCACTGGAGTGCTCTGAGAAAGGCAATACCTTTCTCAGGTAAGAGCAGGTTGATTTCCTCTGCCCCATCATCTTCATCTGCTCCTGTCACCACAAAGGATACTCCTTTGGGGCAGAGGATCCCAGTAGCAGCTTCACAGGCCATACAGAATGCTGTTGAACCTTACCTTTCGAGGGTCACAGTGCTATGCATTTATTGTGAAGCATAAATCAGTAGAAGTCAACGCTTTCAGAGTACTTTCACGGCTGCGGTCAAGGAGCTTGAGAAACACTGCCACCTACCTGTTTAAGGTCCGCCCAACATCTTCCTCTCTCTAAACCTGCCCCTTAGTCCGTGTGGTTGGTGCCCCTTCCATGCCTTCCCTCCCTACCTTGCCTCTCCTGAGAGAAAATGCCTATAAAATTGAAAAAATACTAAAAAATGGTTCCTTTAGGAGCCACCTGTAACAGTAAAAAAGATAGAACTGAGAAAAAAAATCACAGGCTCCTGTGCAGCCTGCATAGTCCACAGTGCGATAGTCTGTGAACATGTAGAAATTCAAAAAGTGGGTCAGTTGCAATCATTGCAATTGTTTTGTGCTCAAAAAGGGTGGCTCTTCAAAGAACCGTTTTTATTTGGCTTTTATATTTAGTTTTTTAAAATTTTTGGTTTTACAAACTGAAGTAAGAAAACAGTTCACTGATTTTCATTATTTCTTATCACTTTCACAGAAACTGAAGATTTTCCACAAAAATCTGACTAACCACATCAGTTTAATGGACTCCATCTCCCCGAAAAATGTTGGCTCTATTAAATGTAATGTTCTCATTAAGGAACGATGTCAAGCCAACATCACGAATGAAAGCACACATAGCTTTATTGAGGTTGTGTGAAACAAATGAACTGGGAAGCATCCACATCTGTTTGTGTGTGGGCAATTCATGAAAAAAATTATTTTGACTTTAGGGTACATTTCCTTCAACTTTCCCAATGTCTCCTTCTTTGGAAACTGCAATGAGATTCCAGTCACGTCCCTCAAACTGTTCCCACAACAAAGAATGATAATATTACCCAGATGCTTCAATTGAAACATATTTGCACACAATGGGAGCAAATCCACCCACTTCATGTCTCGCACTCTGTACCAGAACACTTCCAATTCAGGGAATCCAAGATGTTTAACTATTCCACAATGCTCAGCATACACCTCCACCCAGTGGACACAAGAGTCCCCCAAAATCCAAACACTTTGCCAGCTGAAAGGCATTGCCATGGCCATGTTAAAGCCTCTCACAACTCCTATTAACAAAACTCCTGCTACCATCCCTTCCTGTACACCACACCCAGGAAAACTGACTGGCTGTCCCTCTGATGTCTGCAGACACCTCGACTGTCCACAGCCTCTGCAGTCCCCTTTCTGTGCCAGGCAATCTCAAAAGACCTGGATGTGGCATGTGTCATCTGGAGACTACTGTGGTATCCGCGGACAGACCATTCAATTTAAGGGGGTGGGAAGGGAAATTAAACACAATGTAAGTTATTTACAGGGTAATTCATAGAAAATCGCACAAAAGTGGCGCACACGACTGGCGCACAGCATGCCCGTGCGAATGTCTGCGCCAGCCGTGTGCGCTAAAATCGATTTCCGCGCACAGCGTATTCATGGATTTTTGCATCCAAAACCAGCCGTGGCGCAGCGTGGCGCAGCGACCCTGCGGCAGCGCCAGTTACGCCCCCAAGAACGCCCTGGCGCAAGGAAAAGCCCTCAAAATCCCCAAATAATCGCAAAAGGCTGCGCTAACCCTGGACCAGTTCACAGGGCTGGCAAACAGCAAACGCCAAGCGGGGACCGTGTATTTCAGTGGTTCGCGGGAAGTTCCACACGCGATTGTCCTGTGTACGTGTGCATCAGGGGTGCGCGGGAAGTATCACATGCAAATTCAGCTGGGTACGTGTATTTCAGGGGTGCGCAGAAGTTCCACACGCGATTGGCCCCGTGCGAGCAGGGTACATGTATTCCAGGGGTGCGCGGGAAGTTCCACACACGATTCCATCAGGGTATGTGTATTTCAGGGGTGCGCGGGAAGTTCCACACGCGATTGGCCCCGTGCGAGCAGGGTACGTGTATTCCAAGGGTGCGCGGGAAGTTCCACATGCGATTTCAGCAGGATACGTGTATTGCAGGGGTGCGCGGGAAGTTCCACACGCGATTTCAGCAGGGTACGTGTATTTCAGGGGTTCTGGGGAGTACTACACGTGAATTGGCCATGTGGGTCCTCCCAGGTGTTCGCTCTACAACCTCCACGGCCCCTGCAGGCAGCCCACACCACGGGGGACTACCCTGCACCCCTGCCCATGTCCCGCAGGCAGCCCATCCACCATGGGCATGCCCCCCAGCCAACCCACATGTCACCTTGCACCACTGATCAACAATGCATGTCTCCCACCACCCCCACCCCCCAGCAGTGAATGGGCAGCCTCCACCAGGCCCCCACTCATGTCACCCAACACCCCCACCCCCCAGCCACCAGGGACAGCCTCCACCAAGCCCCCACTCATGTCCCCTATTACCCCCACCCCCCAGCTACCAGGGGCAGCCTCCACCAGGCCCCCACCCATGTAGCCCACCACCCCCACCCCCCCCAGCCACCAGGGGCAGCCTCCACCAGGCCCCCACTCATGTCCCCTATTACCCCCACCCCCCCGCAGTGCAGGGGCAGCCTCCTCCAGGCCCTCACTCATGTCTCCCACCACCCCCACCCCCCAGCCACTAGGGGCACCCTCCACCAGGCCCCCACCCATGTCTCCCACCACCCCCTACCCCCCAGCAGTCAGGGGCAGCCTCCACCAGGCCCCCACTCATGTCTCCCACCACCCCCACCCCCCAGCCACCAGGGGCAGCCTCCACCAAGCCCCCACTCATGTCCCCTATTACCCCCACCCCCCGCAGTGCAGGGGCAGCCTCCACCAGGCCCCCACTCATGTCTCCCACCACCCCCACCCCCCAGCCACCAGGGGCAGCCTCCACCAAGCCCCCACTCATGTCCCCTATTACCCCCACCCCCCAGCCACCAGGGGCAGCCTCCACCAGGCCCCCACCCATGTCTCCCACCAGCCCCACCCCTCAGCAGTGCAGGGGCAGCCTCCACCAGGCCACCACTCATGTCTCCCACCACCCCCACCACCCAGCAGTGCAGGGGCACCCTCCACCAGGCCCACCCATGTCCCCCTGCACCCCCACCCCCCCAGCCACCAGGGGCAGCCTCCACCAGGCCCCCACTCATGTCTCCCACCACCCCCATCCCACAGCCACCAGGGGCAGCCTCCACCAGGCCCCCACTCATGTCTCCCACCACCCCCTACCCCCCAGCAGTCAGGGACACCTGCCAGCAGGCCCCCACCATGTCCAACTCATGTACCCCTGCACCCCCACCCACCAGCACTGTGGGGCACCTGCCAGCAGGCCCCCACTCATGTCCAACTCATGTACCCCTGCACCCCCACCCCCCCGCACTGTGGGGCACCTGCCAGCAGGCCCCCACTCATGTCCAACTCATGTACCCCTGCACCCCCACCCCCCCGCACTGTGGGGCACCTGCCAGCAGGCCCCCACTCATGTCCAACTCATGTACCCCTGCACCCCCACCCCCAGCACTGTGGGGCACCTGCCAGCAGGCCCCCACTCATGTCCAACTCATGTACCCCTGCACCCCTCAGCACTGTGGGGCACCTGCCAGCAGGCCCCCACTCATGTCCAACTCATGTACCCCTGCACCCCCAGCCCCCAGCACTGTGGGGCACCTGCCAGCAGGCCCCCACTCATGTCCAACTCATGTACCCCGGCACCCCCACCCCCCAGCACTGTGGGGCACCTGCCAGCAGGCCCCCACCCATGTCCAACTCATGTTCTCCAGCCAACATGTCATCACAATCTAGATCCCTGGTCCCTATGGTCAGCCTCCAAATGCAAAACACCCACCCGAGTATTGCATCCACCCACTCATAATTGGCAATTACATGACAGAACACCAATTGCAAGTTCCGAAACAAACACATTTCCCTCACATACACCCAATGGGTGTCAGTGAATCTGAAAAGCCATTTCATGATATGCATTAAACCAATGAGATGATACTACACATTGAAGTGTGATAAAAAAATATGTATTGAAGCAAACATAAATAGAATCAAAAATAAAGAAACAGAAATGGGAATGTACAAAAATGAAAAGAAGCATGTCCGTGAAAAAAAGCAAAACCAAAAATAAAAATCCAAAGTAATGGTGTCCAAAGTCACTGTCCAGAAAACAAAATCCAATGGGAAATAAAATAGAAAGCGATTGCTCCATGATGAAAATGCGAAAGAAAAATACAATCCAACAGTGAACTATGTACATACAAACAAGTCAGGGTCCATTATCCCAACAAAAGAAAGGAAACCTATCTAACTACACTGACTAATAAAATAAACTATATACAAAAATGAGGCCAATGTCCGAAAGGTCCAAAATAAATCCCAAAAAAAATGAAACCTAACACTACTTACATAACTATGTACAAGGGCAGTGGGCTAGTTTGACGGCTCACTTGTGGATGTCCCGGGCCAGGGCATCATCGAACTCCTGCTCAATGTCCCGGAGGCGGTCCTCCTCCATGGCCCCTAGGGTCCGCAGGGCCGTCGACGTATCCACCTCAAAACCCCTGCGGATTGCCTCGAGGCACTCGGCCCGCCTCAGGGCCCTCCGCATGGAGTTCTCCGCCCTGACCATTGTGAGCCGTGCCTCTTCTGCCCGCTGCCGCTCCGCATCTATGGCGTGGCCAAACCGCTGCCACACGGAAGACATTCTCTGTCCTGGGTCCTCCTGCCCTCTGGCCAATGCCTGCCCCTCCGATGTTGAAGGCCCCGAGCCTTCATGGCTCCCACCACGTTGCTGCTGCTGCTGTGCCTCTGCCCGTGCACTGCCTCCTGCTGCCTGCACATCATCCGCCGGCTGGGGTGCAGTCGCTGACGTGGCCACCCCTGCTGGACGTCCGACTCCCGACTGTGGCAGGGATGCCTCCTCCACCAGCCTGGCCGCACTGTCAGAGGCAGATCCACAGGGCACCCAGGTGACTGATGCGTGGGAAGATGGCATGGAGGACGACTGGTGCATAGGGGGTTCAGTTGAGGAGGGGGTCGTAGCAAGCCCCATCATACAGAGGAATCCGGCCTGGGCGACCTGTCCCAGCAGGCTGACGTGGTCAACGAGCCATTCGAGATGACATGCAGTCTCCTCATGAAAAGACTGTAGGTCACCTCGCATGGCCTGTTGACGCAACGCCACACCACTCAGAACAGGCTCAACCCGGACCCGGATAGCCACGTCCGCAGGCAGAGGAAGGCCAGTTGTCGTGAGCTCATCCGCTGCCTGAAAACGGGTCTGAACCTAGGCATCCCTGCTGGTGCAAGATGATGCAGGGACAGGATTGCACACAGGCACCTCCGCGGCAGCCTGTGCTGCCTCCTGTCCCTGGTCCTGCACTGCACCACTAGCACCAGTGGGATCCCCACCTCCAGACCCCGTCTCTGTTGCTTGCACGGCCTCCTCCTCCACCAAACCCCCCACCAACCTGGATGACTCCGTGCCATCTTCTCCCGTTGGGCCCTGTGGGGTCCCAGCTGCCCCTTTTGCTGCCGAGGAGTCCAACTCCAACCTCCGCCTCTTGGACCTCCCCCCGGCAGCTGCGGCCTGGGACGCGGCACCGGACTCCTCACTCCCCGACGACATGACAACATGGGAGGGGAGCCGGGCCTTGCGCCTCCGGTTGGCAGTGGGATCCCCGCCGCTGTGCTCCACAGCACCTTCTCCGCCCTCTTCATCAGTTGACGCTGCAGACAGGGAGAAATAAAACACAGGCATCAGGGCACTGTACAATGGACACATACACACATGACAGTTGTACATGAGTGGCATTGGCAAACCTCAGACATGTCATCACAATCCCCAACACACATGCCATTTCAACTCGCACACATGAGCCATACCACAGCCATATCGCAACTGCCAGCACCATCCATACACATACAACAGCATGAGCAGGCAAAGGTGAGCCAGACATCACATGCAACACAGGAAGTGCACCACACATGTACACACACCACCACACTTGCATGCATGTGTACACCTCTGCCAATTGTCGCAGTGTTCAGATGGGCATCCATGTCACATCTGCCCATCAGGCTTCCACATACCGCTGTCACATGCATCCATGTTGCATCACTCTTGCACCCTTGTCAAATACACACACATGCACATGTACACAGTGCTGATACATGCAGCTGAAAACAACATACATGGGTGACATCACGGACATGTCTACTTACATACACATTCATCCAAACATGTGTGCCCACACAACTGCATTTGGCATGCAAGCCTACACACACAAGCACCATCCATGTCTCACACATTCCAGCCCTTGCATGTGTTAGCCCCACGGCCCTGTACACCCCCACCCATACTCGACCCCATACAAACAGATGTGCAACCTGCACACTACTGAAAAATCACCACACGCACAGCTCACAATCAGGATGCATGTACACTTACCGCTCGACTCCAGACGGGTCAGCCTCTCATGGACCTGGACGTGAAGCGCTGGGGATATGCGTTCCAGGACCCTCATCTGTTCTTCCGACAAGTGGCCCCGGCGCCCCTTGGCATCCGCTGCCTTCAAGAGGCGCCGGGCCTTGTTCAGGGTCCTGGACCTGAAGTCCTCCCAGCGCTTCTTGACATGTTGGAAGTCGCAGACTGCCACCCCCTCCGCGTTGATGGCAGTCACGATGTCAGTCCAGATCCGAGTCCGTCCTTCCTTGTCGGCGCGGGAACTTCCAAAGAGGGCATCATACTGCCCCAGGACTTGCTCCACCAGGACACCAACTTCGGTGGCACTGAAGCTGGTGCCCCTCTGCCTCTCTGGCCGAGGGTTGTCAGTGGTCTCAGATGGTGTTTGCCCCGACATGAAAACCCCAGAGGCAGGAGTGGGTGGGCAACTGGGTCCTGGGGCTGGGCTGTGGAGCGATGGAATCCCAGTCGGGAGTCTTCGGTTCCAGCAGGGGTGGTCACAGCAACAGCACCCCTGGCTGATGTGCAGGCAGCAAATGGCAGGGCACATGGGCAGCAGGCAGTTAGGCAGCAGCAGATGGCAGGTGGGAGCGTGCTCGGGGCTCTGGGGGGCAGTAGTTCGGCCTTCTGGGCAGGAGCGTGGTCTTCCGTGTGCGTGGCCAGCTTGATACGGAGTGATTTGGCCCGTGAAAATCCTGCACGTCTGCGTGTAAATCGAGGAAAGGCCCTAAGCGCGTATGCACGTCAGCACGCATATGCGATTTCATTGGACCAAAGGCCCTTACCTTTCCCTCATTACACGTGATGACAGAGCACACGTGGATTTCCACCAATCGCGTGTGGAACTTCCTGCGCACCCCCAGTAATACACGTACCCAGGCCAATCGCGTGTACGCTCACTTCCCTCCGATTACACGCGATGACACTCGGACGTACAGTTTTACCACGTGTGCTCGCATATGCGATTTCATTGGCCCAAAGGCCACCATGCGCAGCTGTGACGTCACGCGCATGGCCGTAGAGAATGGCGCGTGTAAAAATGAAGAGATACACGTCCGAGTGTCAAAGCACGTAATTGGTGGAAATGGCCTCATTGCGTATGGGCGTCTGTGACATGTGTATAAAAGGTACGTGTAGAACGCCATTTCCTTGTATGTGCTTTTCGTGGAGAGCGAGTGTGTGAAATCTGTACTTCTTGTCGGTTCACACGCGATTTACTTCACGGCGTTTCCAGTTCGTACTCCCTGTTACCTCTGACAGTTTTTTCTCTTTTCTTCTTTTTCCTGGGCCTGTTTCCTCAGACAGCTTCCCTACTACTGTTGTCCTGTCTCCTCAGACAGCGTACAATTCTTCTTTTGGCGGGGGTGTTGCCAACGCGCACACGCGCATATTTTTCACGCTTTTGTTCCTGGCAGACGGTGAGCCGCGCACGTATCTAACATCTGTGCTTGCCCCTTGTGTCGCGTACCCCTTCAGAGGTCATTCTAGGCTGCGTGTGACACGCATACGTTCATTCTTGTGTTCCTGGGTGCCACAGCGTAGTGCAGGTTTATTTTTCCATGCACGTGGTCTAGGAGGGGTTGCGTGCACCTTACTTCCCTTTTTTGGGGTGCCTGTGCGTTGCGTGACCCGTCATCTTTCCCCATCTGGTACCCAAGCCCTTTGACCCCCAATTGCCCAGGACAATAGTTCACATCAACTCCCATACGCACAATAACATCAGTGCCATGGCTGGGAGGCGAACAAGCCGTAAGGGTGGCAAGGGTGGCAAAGGTGGCCGAGGCCCAAGTGGTGGCTGTGGTGGATCCGGTAGGGGACGTGGCCGTGACTTGCAGGGTGCCCCTAGCCCCCCCATGTGTGGAGGAGCAGTCAGGGACACCCATGCCCCTCCCCCCCCCTGGTTGAGGTTACCGTGGCTGACACCATCCATGCTCAGCCCTTGTTGGACCAGCCCACTGTGGAACCAGACCTGGCACAGGGTGACTCCATGGCTGACTTCCAGGTCAGCAGGTCTAGGCCACGTGCGCCGGTGAACGTTGGTGTCATCAGGCCACGTGGATCAGGGGCAGCTAGGTCATCTGCTGCCCCGCGTAGGCAGGCTGGGGAGGCTGCAGGGGCAGCTGCGGCTCCATCCACCCCACCTCCCACACACCCAGCCAGGACAATGTCGGTCCAAGTCCATCATGCTGACATTCCCCCTGACACCATCACACTTGAGATAATGCCTGCACCAACTCCCATGCTGAGTGTGCAATCCCACGTTCCTGCCCCTAGTGTCCAGAGCGGCGCAGGACACTCCGGATCCCCACCACCTTCCAAGCGGAAGAGGAAGAGTGCTCGTCCAGTAGAGGCTGATGCCCCAGACACGGCTACACAGTCCGGCCCGTCAAGGAAGCCCAGCTTCAATGATGCCGAACTGAATGCACTTGTAGAGTATGTGTCCGCACATGACCGCGAAATGGTGATTGTTGCAGGATCCAAGACCACACCTGCACAACGTCAGGCACACTGGCAGAACATTGCGGACATCATAAGTGCCCTTGGAATCGTGAGGCGCACAGCTAATGATTGCTACAAGCGCTGGAATGACCTGAAGCGCAGGGCAAAGAATAAACTGGCCTCAAGTCATGCCGCAATTCTAGTGACTGGAGGTGGGTCTCCAGCAGACGACATAGAACTCACTCCACATGAGCAGGTTGCTGGGACCTACATCACGGAGGAACAGATCCAAGGCGTGGGAGTAGTGGCAGATTACGAGGCATTGTCCGGTGAGTACACATGCATGTGTGTGTCATCCATGTGCATGTTGTGTGTGGGAGGGCTTCTGTTTGGGTGCCAGGGGAGGGTGTGTGTGCCTGAGTGGTTCGGCTCACCCATGTGCCTCTTCCTAAACATTCTTGGCACCAGCATTTGGGTATGGCAGCATCCCTTCGGCCAACATTAGACATCCAGCCCAACACCACGCCAGTTGCCCTTGGAGTGTCATCTTGCCACTACACTGTTGCTTATTTACCTCTGTTTATTCAGGCAGATTGTTTGCATACCACCACTTTTACTCTGGATTTCTCAGTCCTATTATCACATGTTTGTCATGGCTATGGTACAGTGGACTGGCTCAGTTTCGTGGACATGATTAGTTTGGGCATGTCCCTGTGCTATACGACCATTTTCGACTGGCAGCTGCATGTTAAACATTAGAACCATTACAATGAAAATAATCAATCATATGAACAAACTGGACTGAATGAACAATTGGTGACCTCCTCTCCCTCTTCACTTCGTGGCCAGGGTACATGCCATCTGTGTGATGGCATGTGTATTTGACCTGCCAATCACTGGCCAATGTGTGATGGCACTGCTAGGCAGCATGCAGCAAATGTGTTCACCTTCCATCTTGGTGTCATCAATGTCTGGCATCTGCCTCCCCATCACACGCAGTGACGGTGCATGCATGGGAGTTTTTTAGTCATGTGGGATATGTGTCAATCAAGTACTGTTTCTGTAGCCTCTCAACCCTCATTGTGTGCCATAGTGCTAATGCCTGTTTCCATTTGTTTTCTTTTATATCTTTGCAGGGGAAGATGCACCTGATACTGCTGGGGTTGTGGAGATGGTGCAGACCCAGGAGGGGTCTGAGGGCCGACCGACCACCAGTGAGGGACGTGGTGTGGTGGTGGGTGAGAACCCACAACTGCTGCAGATCGTGCTCTCAAGGGGTGTCTCTGGCTGCACCTCCCCTGAGCTGTACTCAGGTGTTGATTCGGATGATGAGACCTACGTGCCGTCGCAGGTGAGTGTTCCTGGGAGGGATTCTGTTCTGTCCGACCCACCTGCACCAGGGTTAGAACCCCCAATGGGGATGTCAGTGTTGGCAGGTACACCTTTGGTGGTTACGGATGCAGGGTCACACTCCGCGACATCTGATTCTGTTCCTGGGCCAGCAGATCAGAGGGGGAATGCAGTCCTGCAGCCTCAGGCAGTGCCGGCACAGCAAGGCGCAGTTCGCCTTGCCCCAGACAGGTGTGGTGTCCGCCGACGTGGTGGCCGTACGCCACCTGGCAATACCGCATGGGAGCAATCCATTTACGGTATGGCAACCCAACAGGCAGCATCATCAGAGATGATGGCTCAGGCCATGGATAGGGTGGCCACTTCCATTGTCCCCTCCGAAAGGCTGATGGAGCGACTACAGCAGGCAACCGACTCCATCTGCCAGTCACACAGGGAGGACATGTTGGCGTCCGACAGGGACAGGGGGGCGGCACTGGCGACTCTGGAGGAAGCCATCTCCATAGAGTCCCAGGGCCACAGGGAAGCCCCGAGGCTGGAACTCCTTCACCTCAGGACGACTCTTGTTGAGCTTGAGGCTTCAACAAACCGAAGGACAGAACAGCAGCTGGAGCGTCTCACCCGTACGCTCTCAGCTGAGATGCAGGCAACTAGGGCGGAGGTCCGGACATCCCGTGAGTTGTTGCATGGGGACCTCCGCACACTCATCCTCCAGAACGAGAGCTACCACACCCGCATGCTTGCAGCCATGGAGGAACAGACTAGGGCTTTGCGTGGGCTGCCTCCCATAGTGCCACCACCTCCAGATGCAGCTGCAGAGGGTGAGAATAGCGACAGCAGTGATACTCCCACAATAGGGTAGCCGTGTAGGCCATGAGCCCATGGAGGTGTTTTTTTTTCGCAAGATCCACACAGGTGGGTTTTGGTGTGCACCCTGTCCTCGGACCTCCTGGGTGGCCTCCCCAACCACCCTGGGCCCATTAATGGCCATTTTTTATCTATTTATTTATTTCTTTATTTTTTTATTTTTTTTGGGACAGTGTGTTGCCTTGTGTGGCTCCCGTGGGCATACGCTACATTGTGGCTGGCCACATGCAGGCTTGTCATGGATTTGATTCAGATGCTTGGGTTTTTGTCACACACACCCCTCCTGCTTCCCGTTTCCATGGGCTTGCAAAGGGTGTGCCCAAGTGACATTGACGTACATGGTGACATTGGACTCCCATGAGCTGTGTGGGCAGTCTGTAGTCAATACTGTGTATACATTCATAGTGCATATTGTTGCTGTATTGTACACTGCGTGGTGTATTGATATGTGCCTCTGCATCCATCTCATCCTCCATATTTGCAGGTCCATTCCTCATGTCTTCACAATGCGGTCCACCTTGGAACTGGAGTCCATGTTGTAAGCAGTGCACCTACACTCTTGCGTGGCGCTAACACTGTATACTTGCAAGTGTTCGGAGGGCTGTCATCATCAGGTGGTGAGGCTAGCTAATTTTTAAGTCTGTAATGTCATGTTTAAGGTAGGTTGGAGGTTGTGTAGGTGATTGGTATTCTTGGTAAGTATTTGGTAATGTGGGCTGTAGGTCCTGCATTACTATGCGCATTTCATGTGAGGACAGGTTTCCATTAGTGACACTGTAGCTGCTGACACTTGGGGCATGCTGTGGGGATTCATTTCTTTCCTCTCACATTGCATGACATGCCATGGTGTGTTGTGTGGCCGTGCCGTGGAGGGGGTGGGTGGCATGGCACTGTTTTCATGTAGTATTTTGCAAGTGGGTATTCATTTCTGCAGCATGGAAGTGTCTTTTCATGACACTGCATTGGTGGTGTTTGTGTAGGTAGGGATGCACACATTGTGACACTTCCACATGAACAATCTCAGGCTGCTATGGTTCTGACAGTTGACAGTCCCTTTGTTCGTCTTAATTGTCAGGTCGAGTCATCATTGCTTATCAGATGGTATGTGCCAGGCCTGTGTGCACTCCACTGGGGTGTGATTTCTATGTGAAGTAATTAGCCACCAGCTGCGTACGGGCTGCCTCACCCCGTGCCCTCTCCCCTCCCATGCGCAGCGGGCGTGCATGTGGTTGGGGATGTGGGGGCTCCACCATGTCCACCGCCAGGCCCCGGCGTGTTGCAACATTGTGCAGGACACATGCTGCCACTATGATCCTGCACACTACTGAGGGCGCATATAACAGCTGCCCGCCAGACCGGTCAAGGGAGCGAAAGCTTGACTTGAGCACTCCTAATGTGCGCTCCACTATGCCCCGGGTTGCAATATGGGCTGTGTTGTATCTTACCTCTGGAGGCGTGATGGGGTTCCGAATTGGCGTCATCATGTGGGTGCTCAGAGGGTAGGCACTGTCCCCTGGTGAGGAGGTGATGGGTATCATTAGTGGGGTAGTGATATAACTCTGCATCTGACATGCATGCATGTGCAGTGGCATTCATACTCACCAAGCAGCCATGTATCACCATGCCGGCCAGCTTCTAGGTCCCGGCTTAGGGTAGACATTCGGTAAATGAAGCTGTCGTGGGTGGACCCTGGATAGATGGCATATACTGAGGTGATGATTCCCTTAGCATTACATACTACCTGCACGTTGATGGAATGCCAGTGCTTGCGGTTCCTATAGATGTGCTCAGATGCCCTGGGGGGACGTAGTGCCACATGGGTGTAGTCAATGGCACCTAGCACTTTTGGAAATTGTGCCACACCGTAGAAATCGAGGGTGGCAGCCTGCCTTTCTGCAGGTGTCCTGGGCAGGTATATGTGCCTACGGACTGTTGGCTGTGCAGTGATGATGTTCAAGACCTGGTGTAGGCAGCGTGACTGCGTGGCCTGTGACACCCCACCCACTATGGCACTTGTCCGCTGAAATGATCCTGTGGCCAAGAAGTGCAGTACATTGAGGACCTTCTCCAGGGGGCTGAGTGCTTGGGAGCACAGGGTGGGTGATGTGAGGTCATCCTCCCACTCACTGACCAGGTCCAGTATTATGTGTGGGGGAAACCTGTACCTCCCATACACCTGGTCATCAGGCATCCCAAAAAGGCTGGTTCTGGGAGTGAAAATTCGGGCCCTCACTATCCTCCTCCTCCTCCTTTGGTAACCCACGGTCACTGCTGCTAGGAATGGTATATTCATCCTGGCGTATGAGCTTGTTTGTTGTTTGCGCACACTTTTATGCTGCGCGGGTCGACTTACGTCTGCTTCATGCTGGCGTACGTGTTTCAGGATTGGACCCTTTTTCGGCACGTCGTAGGCGAACGTGTGAATTTCCCCACCCACACCAGGAATACACGTAGCACGCTCTCACAGGCACAGTCACGGGTAAATATTCCCGCCCACCCCTGGAATACATGTAACCCACTCTCACAGGCCCAATCGCGTGTGGAAGTTCACGCGCACCCCGAAGTACACGTACCCAGGCAAATCGCGTGTGGAAGTTCACGCGCACCCCGAAGTACACGTACAATCGCGTGTGGAACTTCACGCGCACCCCGTAGTACACGTACACAGGCAAATCGCGTGTGGAAGTTCACGCGCACCCCGAAGTACATGTACCCAGGCAAATAGCACGGCTGGGGGGTGGGGGTGGTGGTAGACATGGGTGGGGGCCTGGTGGAGGCTGCCCCTGCACTGCTGGGGGGTGGGGGTGGTGGGAGACATGAGTGGGGGCCTGGTGGAGGCTGCCCCTGGTGGCTGGGGGGTGGGGGTGCAGGGGGACATGAGTTGTACATGAGTGGGGGCCTGCTGGCAGGTGCCCATGGTGCTGGGGGGTGGGGGTGGTGGGAGACATGAGTGGGGGCCTAGTGGGGGCTTCCCCTGGTGGCTGGGGGGTGGGGGTGGTGGTAGACATGGGTGGGGGCCTGGTGGAGGCTGCCCCTGCACTGCTGGGGGTGGTGGGTTACATGAGTGGGGGCCTGGTGGAGGCTGCCCCTGCACTGCTGGGGGGTGGGGGTGGTGGGAGACATGAGTGGGGGCCTGGTGGAGACTGCCCCTGGTGGCTGGGGGGTGGGGGTGCAGGGGGACATGAGTTGGACATGAGTGGGGGCCTGCTGGCAGGTGCCCCACAGTGCTGGGGGGTGGGGGTGGTGGTGGGAGACATCAGTGGGGGCCTGGTGGAGGCTGCCCCTGCACTGCGGGGGGGTGGGGGTAATAGGGGACATGGTTGGGGGCCTGGTGGAGGCTGCCCCTGGTGGCTGGGGGGTGGGGGTGGTGGGAGACATGAGTGGGGGCCTGGTGGAGGCTGCCCCTGGTGGCTAGCGGGTGGGGGTAGTGGGAGACATGAGTGGGGGCCTGGTGGAGGCTGCCCCTGGTGGCTGGGGGGTGGGGGTGGTGGTAGACATGGGTGGGGGCCTGGTGGAGGCTGCCCCTGCACTGCTGGGGGGTGGGGGTGGTGGGAGACATGAGTGGGGGCCTGGTGGAGGCTGCCCCTGGTGGCTGGGGTGTGGGGGTGCAGGGGGACATGAGTGGGGGCCTGCTGGCAGGTGCACCACAGTGCTGGGGGGTGGGGGTGGTGGGAGACATGAGTGGGGGCCTGGTGGGGGCTGCCCCTGGTGGCTGGGGGGTGGGGGTGGTGGTAGACATGGGTGGGGGCCGGGTGGAGGCTGCCCCTGCACTGCTGGGGGGTGGGGGTGGTGGGTGACATGAGTGGGGGCCTGGTGGAGGCTGCCGCTGGTGGCTTGGGGTGGTGGGAGACATGAGTGGGGGCCTGGTGGAGGCTGCCCCTGGTGGCTGGGGGGTGGGGGTGGTGGGAGACATGAGTGGGGGCCTGGTGGAGGCTGCCCCTGGTGGCTGGGGGGTGGGGGTGGTGGGAGACATGAGTGGGGGCCTGGTGGAGGCTGCCCCTGGTGGCTGGGGGTGGTGGTAGACATGGGTGGGGGCCTGGTGAAGGCTGCCACTGCACTGCTGGGGGGTGGGGGTGGTGGGAGACATGAGTGGGGGCCTGGTGGAGGCTGCCCCTGGTGGCTGGGGGGTGGGGGTGCAGGGGGACATGAGTTGGACATGAGTGGGGGCCTGGTGGAGGCTGCCCCTGGTTGCTGGGGGTGGTGGTAGACATGGGTGGGGGCCTGGTGAAGGCTGCCACTGCACTGCTGGTGGCTTGGGGTGGTGGGAGACATGAGTGGGGGCCTGGTGGAGGCTGCCCCTGGTGGCTGGGGGGTGGGGGTGGTGGGAGACATGAGTGGGGGCCTGGTGGAGGCTGCCCCTGGTGGCTGGGGGGTGGGGGTGGTGGGAGACATGAGTGGGGGCCTGGTGGAGGCTGCCCCTGGTGGCTGGGGGTGGTGGTAGACATGGGTGGGGGCCTGGTGAAGGCTGCCACTGCCCTGCTGGGGGTGGGGGTGGTGGGAGACATGAGTGGGGGCCTGGTGGAGGCTGCCCCTGCACTGCTGGCGGGTGGGGGTGGTGGGTGACATGAGTGGGGGCCTGGTGGAGGCTGCCCCTGCACTGCTGGGGGGTGGGGGTGGTGGGTGACATGAGTGGGGGCCTGGTGGAGACTGCCCCTGGTGGCTGGGGGGTGGGGGTGGTGGGAGACATGAGTGGGGGCCTGGTGGAGGCTGTCCCTGGTGGCTGGGGGGTGGGGGTGGTGGGAGACATGAGTGGGGGCCTGGTGGAGGCTGCCCCTGGTGGCTGGGGGGTGGGGGTGGTGGGAGACATGAGTGGGGGCCTGGTGGAGGCTGCCCCTGGTGGCTGGGGGTGGTGGTAGACATGGGTGGGGGCCTGGTGGAGGCTGCCCCTGCACTGCTGGGGCGTCGGGGTGGTGGGAGACATGAGTGGGGGCCTGGTGGAGGCTGCCCCTGGTGGCTGGGGGGTGGGGGTGCAGGGGGACATGAGTTGGACATGAGTGGGGGCCTGCTGGCAGGTGCACCACAGTGCTGGGGGGTGGGGGTGGTGGGAGACATGAGTGGGGGCGTGGTGGAGGCTGCCCCTGGTGGCTGGGGGGTGGGGGTGGTGGTAGACATGGGCGGGGGCCTGGTGGAGGCTGCCCCTGCACTGCTGGGGGTGGGGGTGGTGGGTGACATGAGTGGGGGCCTGGTGGAGGCTGCCCCTGCACTGCTGGGGGGTGGGGGTGGTGGGTGACATGAGTGGGGGCCTGGTGGAGGCTGCCCCTGGTGGCTGGGGGGGTGGGGGTGGTGGGAGACATGAGTGGGGGCCTGGTGGAGGCTGCCCCTGGTGGCTGGGGGGTGGGGGTGGTGGGAGACATGAGTGGGGGCCTGGTGGAGGCTGCCCCTGGTGGCTGGGGGGTGGGGGTGGTGGGAGACATGAGTGGGGGCCTGGTGGAGGCTGCCCCTGGTGGCTGGGGGTGGTGGTAGACATGGGTGGGGGCCTGGTGGAGGCTGCCCCTGCACTGCTGGGGGTTGGGGGTGGTGGGAGACATGAGTGGGGGCCTGGTGGAGGCTGCCCCTGGTGGCTGGGGGGTGGGGGTGCAGGGGGACATGAGTGGGGGCCTGCTGGCAGGTGCACCACAGTGCTGGGGGGTGGGGGTGCTGGAAGACATGAGTGGGGGCCTGGTGGAGGCTGCCCCTGCACTGCTGGGGGGTGGGGGTGGTGGGTGACATGAGTGGGGGCCTGGTGGAGGCTGCCCCTGCACTGCTGGGGGGTGGGGGTGGGTGACATGAGTGAGGGCCTGGTGGAGGCTGCCCCTGGTGGCTGGGGGGTGGGGGTGGTGGGAGACATGAGTGGGGGCCTGGTGGAGGCTGCCCCTGCACTGCTGGGGGTGGGGGTGGTGGGAGACATGAATGGGGGCCTGGTGGAGGCTGCCCCTGGTGGCTGGGGGGTGGGGGTGCAGGGGGACATGAGTTGGACATGAGTGGGGGCCTGCTGGCAGGTGCACCACAGTGCTGGGGGGTGGGGGTGCTGGGAGACATGAGTGGGGGCCTGGTGAAGGCTGCCCCTGGTGGCTGGGGGGTGGGGGTGGTGGTAGTCATGGGTGGGGGCCTGGTGGAGGCTGCCCCTGCACTGCTGGGGGGTGGGGGTGGTGGGTGACATGAGTGGGGGCCTGGTGGATGCTGCCCCTGCACTGCTGGGGGGTGGGGGTGGTGGGAGACATGAGTGGGGGCCTGGTGGAGGCTGCCCCTGGTGGCTGGGGGGTGGGGGTGCAGGGGGCATGAGTTGGACATGAGTGGGGGCCTGCTGGCAGGTGCCCCACAGTGCTGGGGGGTGGGGGTGGTGGGAGACATGAGTGGGGGCCTGGTGGAGGCTGCCCCTGCACTGCGGGGGGTGGGGGTAATAGGGGACATGAGTGGGGGCCTGGTGGAGGCTGCCCCTGGTGGCTGAGGGGTGGGGGTGGTGGGAGACATGAGTGGGGTCTGGTGGAGGCTGCCCCTGGTGGCTGGGGGGTGGGGTGGTGGGAGACATGAGTGGGGGCCTGGTGGAGGCTGCCCCTGGTGGCTAGGGGGTGGGGGTGGTGGGAGACATGAGTGGGGGTCTGGTGGAGGCTGCCCCTGGTGGCCGGGGGGTGGGGGTGGTGGTAGACATGGGTGGGGGCCTGGTGGAGGCTGCCCCTGCACTGCTGGGGGGTGGGGGTGGAGGGAGACATGAGTGGGGGCCTGGTGGAGGCTGCCCCTGGTGGCTGGGGGGTGGGGGTGCAGGGGGACATGAGTTGGACATGAGTGGGGGCCTGCTGGCAGGTGCACCACAGTGCTGGGTGGTGGGGGTGGTGGGAGACATGAGTGGGGGCCTGGTGGAGGCTGCCCCTGGTGGCTGGGGGGTGGGGGTGGTGGTAGACATGGGTGGGGGCCTGGTGGAGGCTGCCCCTGCACTGCTGGGGGATGGGGGTGGTGGGTGACATGAGTGGGGGCCTGGTGGAGGCTGCCCCTGCACTGCTGGGGGGTGGGGGTGGTGGGAGACATGAGTGGGGGCCTGGTGGAGGCTGCCCCTGGTGGCTGGGGGGTGGGGGTGCAGGGGGACATGAGTTTGACATGAGTGGGGGCCTGCTGGCAGGTGCCCCACAGTGCTGGGGGGTGGGGATGGTGGGAGACATGAGTGGGGGCCTGGTGGAGGCTGCCCCTGCACTGCTGGGGGGTGGGGGTGGTGGGAGACATGTGTTGGTGATCAGTGGTGCAAGGTGACATGTGGGTTGGCTGATGGGCATGGCCATGGTGGATGGGTTGCCTGTGGGACATGAGCAGGGGTGCAGGGTAGTACCCTGTGGTGTGGGCTGCCTGCAGGGGCCGTGGAGGGTGTAGAGGGAACACCTGGGGGGACCCACATGGCCAAATCACGTGTAGCTTTCCCCCGCACCACTGAAATACACGTACCCTGCAGAAGTCTCGTTTGAATGTTCCGCGCACATCGGAATACACGTACCCAGGCCAATCGCGTGTGGTACTTCCCGCGCACCCCCACCTAGCCAGGCCAATCGCGTGTGGAACTTCCCGCGCACCCCTTAGTACACGTACCCAGGCCAATCGCGTGTGGGACTTCCCGCGCACCCCTGAAATCCACGTACCCGGCCAAATCGCGTGTGGAACTTGCCGCGCACCCCTGAAATCCACGTACCCAGCCAAATCGCTTGTGAAATTTCCCGCGCACCACTGGAATCCACGTAACCAGCCAAATCGCGTGTTGAACTTCCCGCGCACCCCTGCAATCCACGTACCCGGCCAAATCGCGTGTGGAACTTCCCACGCACCCCTGAAATCCACGTACCCAGCCAAATTGCATGATGAACTTCCCGCGCACCCCTGAAATCCACGTACCCAGCCAAATCGCGTGTGGAACTTCCCGCGCACCCCTGAAATCCACGTACCCAGCCAAATCGTGTGTGAATCTTCCCGCGCACCCCTGGAATCCACGTACCCAGCCAAATCGCGTGTTGAACTTCCCGCGCACCCCTGCAATCTACGTACCCGGCCAAATCGCGTGTGGAACTTCCCACGCACCCCTGAAATCCACGTACCCAGCCAAATTGCATGATGAACTTCCCGCGCACCCCTGAAATCCACGTACCCAGCCAAATCGCGTGTGGAACTTCCCGCGCACCCCTGAAATCCACGTACCCAGCCAAATCGTGTGTGAATCTTCCCGCGCACCCCTGGAATCCACGTACCCAGCCAATTCGCGTGTGAAACTTCCCGCGCACCTCGAAATACACGCACATGTTATTTTTCAGTCAGCGGGTGTCCGTGTTTGTGGGTACCCCTTTGCACGTCATTTGTCCTGGAGGGCCACAGTATAGGACATTCATCATAGCTGTATATAGGTGCTATTTGTTGGCGCACCTTTTGGCGCACATTTTTTACATGCGCAGGGACGTTACCGCCTGCTTTCTTGTGGCGGTCGTGTTTGTGCCTGTGCACTGGTTTGACCGTGCGCTGTTTTGCCCTATTCGATTCCATGAATACGTGTTGTAGGCGAGCGTGTGGGCGTTCCGCGCATTTGCACCCTGTACTTCCCCCCTGATGCCCACATTTTGGCAAGTTGTTCCCCATTCCGAGTGTTACGCCCCGTGTTCCGCCTACTTTTATTGTGTGCGCCGCGCTATGTGCGATTTTCGCTGTGGACTGTGCGATTTTCGCTGTGACCTGGTGCACGCCGTTAGATGGCATGTGCGCCAACGTGCGCCGCGCTCTTTTTTAGTGCACATCAGATGGTTTTTTCGCGCACCCCTTCCATGAATCGATGTGCGCTGCTATTCGTGCGATTTTCGCACTTGCACTGCGATTTTCGCAATTCCACTGCGAATCGCACATTTTTGCCCACTTGCGCCGCGCTAATTATTCCATGAATCGGCCTCTTAATCTTTAGTGCTGGCTCTGAAAAGAACCTTTTTTAGGGGGGGTTGTAAACAAACACCTTTTTATGTTTTTTCCCATATATGAACCTCTTCCATGCATCCTTAAGATTGTAAAGGAAAATTGCATTTCTGTTATCTGTGCAGTGAACTTCACCTGGACAAATAAAACGAACACCCTGAGAATTGATATTATCATTCTCAAAATATGGCATTCCTGCAGCATATAAAAAAGCAAATACACCTTTATTGACAATCTGCCTTAATTGTTAATTTTGAGGACTGAAAAAGTGTGTTGGACATCTCCATGTGGGCCTCTGATTTATTTCTGATCAAATAATCTGCGCAGAAGGAAAAAGTTGCATTAGAATTTTAAAAAGAATCCTTCAATGCAACTTGCAAAGGAACTGGAGCCACAAACCCCAAACTGTCCCCTCTGCAATCCCCAGTTAATGAAAGACATATGCATCAGAAACTACTGTGCAACTGCCCAAGCTTTTTATTTCCAGATTCAAGAAGATCTGCATCTAACAAAACATAGTACAAGTGTTTCATATTTTGAAAAAAGTGTTCTTGATCTTTTTCACAAATATATATATATATATATATATATATATATATATATATATATATATATATATATATATATATATATATATATATATATGTTAATGGATTTTATGGCATGGCACACCCCAGCCACAGACTACTTCTACTGACACTGAAGTTGGTGCACAATAAAACATGCCTTTTTTTAAAATTATTATTTGTTTTGGTTTATTTAAACCTTTACAAAAACATTTAATCAAACAGAACATTAATTTCAAACATTACTAAAACATTAGATATAAAACAAAACAAAATCGTAACATAACAAATGAACAAGTTAAGAATCCCCAAAGAGTAGAAACAAATAGGAAATCAATAACACAGAGAATTGATTCAGTAGGGTCAAAGAATACCCCAAAAAGATCATTTAAACAAACAACAGATGACACAGTAGCTACAAATATTACTAAATCATCTAAAAGAAATCCAAACATAGCATGCCTCATCATTAAAACTATATTCCAATAATACAATTCAAGACAAAATTGGTAAATATTAACATAGGAAGTCAATAAAATAAAATCACAAAATATTCCTGAAAAATTCATTAGCATAAGTCACAAAGGTTTTTCAAGAAGGCAGTATGACGTATCCTTAGTGCAGTCGAGTTACCATGTCTCATTTGATGCCACAATAACTCTCTATTCACGCAATATGTATGCTTGACAAATTGACCAAAATATAAAATCGTTCACTAGCAAGAGCAGGGCAAATGAGTAAAATGTGCTCCAGAGTTTCCTCCATTCCCTCATGATTACACAATCTGCACCATTTCCATGTATCAGTCAACAAATTCCAATTCTTAAGTATAAAGTTTGTCTTCAACACATTTGTCCTTTCGTAAATTTCTACAGGGGTATTTATTCAAGTAACCCTCAATTTCAGGAAAACATTTCCAAAAGGAGCATGTTTGGCTGTAGATTTTGGACTTCATTACAGATCGTATAGTTTGTTGTCCATCATCACTTTTCAAAATCTTTTTCACTTTCAAAGAGTTAGACAATAATATTTCAGTAGAGACACCCAGATTAGCGAGAATCTCTTCAATATTACCCTTCATTGGATTTTGAAAAATGTTTGTATGGTCCATTCCAACTACTGCATATAAGTCCTCTACTGGATTTAAAGATTTTCTCCATAACAATATTTGTTTTCCACAAAATAATTGATTACAAGGATTGGAGGCCTAACTCATACCTAATGACCTCCATAGGTACACATTTTGTTAGAAAAAACAAAATTTCTTTCCATATTTAATTTTCCAGAGATTTTACAAAATCTGTAGAGTCCAGACCATAAAACATATCCCTTGATAACTATCAGACAAGTCAGGGTTAAAGCACAACTATTTGTTAAGACAGAAGTGAGCGCTTAACCTAGATGGCACTCCAATAGTTTAGGTTAAAAAGGGAGAGAAAAGGCAGAGCATAAAATAAAACAGTTCCCAACACTTTTAAGAGTTCAGAGCAAGGGGAGAAAGGCAGGTTATACTGTAGAGCCAAAGTTCATAGGCCAGGCACACTTTAAATGGGGCAAAGCGAAATGTGCCCAGGGTCACACGGTTTAAAGTGCCCTGAAAGTCTTTGCAGAGTGTTCAAAAGAGGTTGGGGTAAGTCAAAAATATAGTTAGAAGGCCTGGATCCAACCCAGTTTAGAAGCCAAGGATTTAAGGGTCACCTTTAGCAATCTGTAGAAAGGGAGGCCTGGCAGAACACAGTACCTTAAAGAGAAAGGAAGCTTCAGAGGGGCTAGTTGTTCCTGGCATCGGTTGAGGTTCGTGATTCCGACATGGGAAAAAAAGATCTCATCGAGGAGGAAACGTGGAGTCGTTGCACTGCACAGGGATGAAACCAGCCACGGAGTTCCCGATTAAAAGGTGCGGTCCTTTTATTCACAGTCAAAAGTGGTGAGCTTGGCTATCCGGCCGCCGGGGTACTTGGCATGGGCGATTCAATCCAAGTGACGTATTTGGAAGCAAAAAAGGGCGAACTGGTTGGTCCTACCAGCTCAAAGGGAGAAGACTCTCCAGCAGAAGATCTTCTCTTGTCTTTGGAAAAGTGGTGAGTTCATTGCAGCAGGGCTTCACCGGTGGTGTCGTCGGTTGCAGGTGGCTCAGCTTTTTCCCTCTCCAGATTCTTAGGTCCTGTGGCGACTTATGAAGTTCCATTCCCAAAGGCCCTGCCTTTATGCAGAAAAACCCCCATTCATCATCCTAGCTGTCAATCACACATGCTAAGTGGTTAGCCGGGCGGCTCACCACTGGGCCAATCAGAGTAGAGTGCGACTTGGGTTGCTAAGGCAATGCGGTCCAGGGTGCCAATTCCCCCCTCCACCCTTCCTGTGGAACCCAGACAGAGTGGCACCATTTGGAGGGCTTCTGTGGAGAAGCCCGCCAAAATAGTGGAACAAAGTGCTCGACCTTGGTCAGAGTTACAGAGACGGACACAAACGCCATTTTAGAATTGAGTTCCTGCAAAAAGACCCAACCGGTGATTTAATATTAAATAAATAAACCGGCGGTATCTTTAACATTGCACCAAAAAGTGGTGCATTTCAAATCAATGGGAAAATCCCACAGAGAATATTCCGGAGAAATATTTTGCATGGTAACCACTGCCACCAGCCAGAAAGTCGATGAGGGGGACGGGACAGTGCCCCCTCGAAAATAAACACAGGGGCAATCGAATTACCTCTTACCAGTACTTCCACAATATGATGTTTTGTACTGGTTCTGTTCACAATTTTGGACTAGTAAAGCCAATGGTGACTTTACATGCCCTGGGAGACAGTAGTCAGTCTCAGGATATGGAGTCTATGTTTGGGGGTCACTGTGACACCCATGTGGTACTGCACTGAGGGTGCTGTGTAGCACACATACAGAAAAACAGATGATACCCTATGGAGTAAAACGGAACCCCATAGCACATAAGCACATAACAAGTCAAGGACATACCTCCAATCATGTCTAAGAGTGGGAGTAAAAGAGTCTCTCTCTTAGCAGGAGTAAAAAACAAACCCCAAAAATCCAGCAAAGCTGCTGGGGGACTCACTAGGTTGGGGAAATTAGCCTTATAAGAGAATTCTCCCTAACACAATCCAATAGCAAAAAGTAATCAGTGTATGCCAACCATGCAAAAGATGTATTACCAAGTTTAGGTGCAACCAGCCCTTTTATTCATTAGTGCTTTGTTGGCCCTGCACACATAAAGGTTGAACAAAGTAGGCGCTAGCATGCAGCCTTGTCTGAGCCCATTAGGAGTATCAATATAATTCAATGATTATCTCTAAAAGATGTTTAGCTATATTCAAGTCTCTCAATAAGCACCATAGAGTAGGACGGTCCACCAGATCAAAGACTTTACTTAAGTCCATAGAAGCAACGTAAATGGGATTCCCATCTTTCATTAAAGCCCTTGATTAAAGACTTCTTAAAATTAACCCCCCTCAATCAAAGCCCATGTTTTTTTTAAAGCCAATTTGCTTGGGATCACGTATGTTGTTACATGTGATCCATTGTTGCATTTGTTCAAGTATGCGAAGATCTTTGATTCTGGTTCGGATATGGCTATTGGTCTATAACTTTCCGGAGAAAATCTAGAACCTTTTTTAAATACTGGAAGTACCAAAGCCTGTTTCCATGACTTAGGTATAGACTTAGAGTCTAAGATATCTCTATATAGTATATGCAAAATGTTGGCCCAGAGTTCAATATTGGTTATTAGAATCTTATTGGAGAGATTATTCGGGCCAGGGCAGCTGAATTTTTTCATTTCCCAATTAAGCAAGATATATTTGGAATGGAGATATTCAAGAACCATTCACAGGCTTTACTGTTATCTCCCATAAATGTTGTTGTATTACAGCAGTACATCTTGGTGAAATGTTCATGCTACCTTCTTTCACTGATTTGGGTAAGTAACAGTTCTTTTTAGGAAAAATCCATTCAATGTATGATTTGCCAAAAGTTAGATATATTGTTAGCTCTTAATGCATGAAGCATTTTTTCACCATCCAATTGAGCTTGTATCCCTCTATGACCTATTAGCCATTTTTTATAATGTTACATTCTTTTAATCTGGATGAGTGTATGAGAGTCTGCATTCGCTTTTTCAAAATTGACCCAACTTCCCTCCTCATTATTAGCTTCTGATTTTGTACCTCAATGTCAAAACAATGTTCATGCTTTGGCCTTCTTTTAACAGCAAGGCTATCACAAACTACAGATTTGAGTACAGTGTCATTAACATCCGTTGTAAAAATTATTCGCAGAGAGGTTATGCATGCGTTGTTCTAGGGACATTTAATCAAAATCCTGCACCAGAAACAATGTAAATCTTATTGTTTTGCTGAAGGTCCCTCTCATTCTATTGCCTCTAGCATTCACCAACAATCCCTCAGTGTAGCAGGACGTTTCCTCTATTTCAGATGTATTAACTAGATCAACATGTTAAAATCTATGATCACTGGTAGGCATCTCAACCACAGCAAAATTTGAAATGTATTTGTCTAAATCTGCAGAGAAAAAAACGTAATCTAAAAAAGTGCTGCAGCCCCTTGCATTTTCTCAATCATTTCTAACCCCATGATTTCAACAAAGTTTAACCAAAGTGCTCCTCGTAACTTGGAGTTGCTCGCCCTAGCTGTATTTGTGTGTACCTCAGACATTAGAGCGTCACCCTCAATTTGATCAATATTGCAGTCTGCGTTCAGATCACCTTCTATGATTATTAGCCCATTCATATTTACTGCAAACCACGCATCAATTCTCTTTGTCAAGTTATTCATTTCTTTTTCCAATTGCAGGTCTGAATATTTCAATGGGTTCCAATAAACTTTTATAATACAAAGATGCACATATTTGTCACCAATTTTAAGCTTGTATGTCACCGACAATAACAAATTCAGGCTTGACCATTCATGAGTTTTTACAGCCTGGAGGGTCTGTTTGCATTCTATTAACAGACCCCCCATACGTTGACCTCTAGTGCCCTTTGAAGCATATAGTTGTGTTATTTCAAAACCTTCCCATAGAAGTCAGCAGGATTCCCAAGTTTCCTGCAGTAGTATCAGGTCATAGGATTGCAATACAACTGTCACTTCAATATTTTGTGTGAAATGTAAGTGACCTCTAGAGTTCCAACATGCCAGCACAATCGTACCAACCCTGCTAGAGAGGTTTCCCCATTTCTCTCAGGGAGTTGATAGACTCCCTAAGGGAAAGTGCAAGCCAGCTCCATTCTTTCTTATGTACATTGTCATTTATTGTGGTATTGAGGTCAGTACTAGAAGCCCAAAGACCCCTTCCTTCCCACACATTCCTAGAAGGTCCCATCTCATTGCCCTCCTGTATTGGTGGTTTATACTGAAGAAGGTCAAAGCCTCTGCATTGGAGTGATTCAACCTCCTTTAACAACAGACTTCTTACTAATGGAGAAGGAATTACTAACTGCACAAAGTCAAACCTCTGCTTGTCTATAAAATCGACTAGAGTTATATCAGCCGATGAAATCAATGATAATTCAGGAATAATGGCAAATAGTGAGAGAACATGTGGCCGGTTTAAGATTATTTTGTTTCCATCCTCAAACAATGTTGTTAATATTAAGCTAGGTTGATCGAATAGTGCCGGTTTTCTCCTGTCAATGCCTGTGTTTTTTGTTCCGTAGAATTAGAGCTTGTGACATCTTGACTGTTCTTAAAAGGAAATTGTCACCCATTATCATTAAGGGATAGTTTATCAGCCAATATTTTCTTTACTATATTAGCTACTTCCTCTTCCTTAGTGGAAGTATTTGAGGTTAAGTTAGTTGTACTTTCAACCGGAGTGGCAGCTCCTTATTTTTTGAGGTAGAGGGTTTGGTAGAAGAGACAGCCGTAGAGAAACATCTGGCATAAGTCGGGGGCGATATCAGGAGTGTCGACTTATTTATACCGTTTGCTGTGGCATAGGCCAGTGTTAACCAAATACATAGTGGCTCTACTCCCAACACTCAAGTTTTGAATAGTTGGAGTCTGTTCAATAGTAGTCATATCCTTTATATTGTTTAATGTACCAATATATTCTTTAGGGGCTTTGGTAGTATTCACACAAACGGGAATTGTGTTAAAAGTTCTTACAGTTCCTATCGAGTTTGTCTTAAATATTTCAAAGATGTCATCCAACCCAGTTTTTAAGGTTGATAATTGGGAAGCTATATCTTAGGACTCTCTTTTTTTTCATTACTTCTGTCAGAGAGTCCCCAGCCTCATAGTATTCCTCTTGGGGATCCTGAATGTGCGACACAGATTGCTTGGGAGCACTTTGCTTCACTCCCACCTCAGTAATTGCATGTTGAGAATCCAAGCTCTCCATGTCGTCGCTGGCCTCCAAAATAGAGTTTTTAAACTTGGGATCGCTTAAGAATTTTTGTGAGGATTTAGCCTTTTTTTCTTGTTTTTTATTTAACATATTTTTCTGTTTTGTACCTATTTACAGGTCCCCTTAATTTTCCGGGATCTTAGGACTTACTGCGGCTTCATCAATATCATCATCCACCTTTAATGATTGAGAGTCTGGTATTGTGATTATTTCTCAATAGTGTGGGGTTGAGTTATAGGTTGTATTAATATCGGTTCAAGACTCATCGTCCCCATTTTTGCTTCCATAACTGTTTTCAGATTAGTGAGTGAATTTTGCATTGACTCAGAAACTCTGGAGGGGATATGATCCACACAGATGTTGATTTTGACTAACACTTCCATCTGTCTCCTCAATTCATACAGAATTTGCCTATTGAAAATCCCCATCATAGTACAAATGTCAGGATTTTTTGAAGCCCCTCCCCCTCATCTGAATGTCCATCAAGGTTAGTCGATAGGCCCATGAGTTCAAAGTCAGCAGTGCGAAAAACACTAAGGGTGTCACTAAATGAATCATTTAAATTGGAGGCAGTATTCAGCTTTGAAGCCGCATCCCCCCACTGCTGTTGCTTTAGAGAACCTTTCTCCATGCTAATGGAGTGTTCTTCCACTAACAGCGATTGGGAGGCATCTATAGGCTCCATAGGTTTGAAGTTTAGGTCATTATGTGTTTTGAGAATATTAGAACACACCTGCTCACACTGCAGGAGTTCCTCCTCCTCAGGGCATGGAGGAGGTAAAGGTAGTGCTACTGCATGCACCAAGCTTGCCTTGTGCGTATTAACAGCGTAAAGAAATTTGCACCTGGGTCCTTTCTCATCGTTGGTATTTTTATACATTTACCCATGATAAATAGTTTTGGCGTGGCTTATTAGTTGTCAGATATGATTTAACTATTAAAAAGCCTGAATACCTCAAAAACAGGCTTTAGTAAAGTGTGTCAATTACACGCTTCCAATTGCATTACATAGGAAAAGTATCATAAAAACAACGCTTTTTCTACTTTCAGAATCAAGAAGAAATGAGCATCGGCTGCCCCCACCTCACACCCCATACCCGAAGAGCCAAACAGCCAGCCACTTGGTCCACTTGGGTGCGGGCGCGGGTGCGCAGGGACTGGACCTGATGTAGGCTGCTGGGTAGTTGGGGCGGGTCTAGAGGCAGACCAACATCGCTACAGGAGAATGGAGAAAGAAAGCAAGGGTAAGTAACTTGCTAGCGGGAAACATCTGCAAAACCCAGCCCAGCCATCAGTTCCAATGGTAAAGTTACTTGAAACAGAATGGCATTTCCACTCAAATGGTGACTGTAGCGGCTGCCTCTTGCCGACGCCTCCTTCGCACAGGACACAGCTTCCAGCACCTCCAGCCAAACAGCTGGCCACTTGGTCCACTTGGATGCGCGGGCGGGTGTGCAGGCACCAGACCTGATGTAGGCTGCTGGGTAGTGGGGGCGGGGCTAGAGGCAGACCAAGATCGTTGAAACAGAACAGCGTTTCCACTCGAATGATGACCATAGCATTTTCCTCTTGCCGACGGCTCCTTCGCGCAGCACACAGCTTCCAGTACCCCCAGCCAAACAGCCAGCCACTTGGTCCACTTGGAACATGCCTTTTTATTTTTATTTGAACCCTGGGTTCTTCTTTGAAGAGGCACCCAACCCGCCTCACACCCACCTTAACAAATACCCTATGTCGTAGTGGATCATGAACCAGGCCAGTGTGTAACAAAGGAATATTTATTTATTTTTAAAATTCATGTAAAAATCAGAGCAAAACAAAATTTAGAGCAGCAATCACTGGTGTGGTGACAATATAATGTGAAATGTTATAATACAATGAATTCAATTTTTCGGACATCATCTACATAAACATTAAATAGAAATGGAAATAAAATAATATTTTCTCACAATCATAGATGGCATTTATGTTATGCACTCCCCCTGCAACACTGCTCCAAATAACCACGGTCACGGATCTGGTCATGGACAGCTGGGTCAAGAGATCTGGTTACTGGGTCAGCTGGGCTCTCCTGGATGGGAACAGCGGGGCAAAGTCTGGTCGCTGTGGACAACAGGATGGGTCAGCTGGGTAAAGAATCTGGTCACTGGATTCTCCTTAAGGGATCAGCTGCCTTTTCTCCTTTCTCCCTGGATTAATGGGATGAATGTGGTTCTGGATAGGTGGTTCTGGCTGGATGGGATCAGCTGCCTCTGGACCTGGTTCTGGAGTCTTGGAATCTTGCAGGGTTCAGTTGAATATCCCTTTGTCTCCCTGTCTACCCCTTATATGGGCAGAGTGACATCACAATATGTTACAATCTGGGCGAAAATACTCTTGACCTACCCCTTGCATGGGATAGGCCAGGCTACGTGTGTCCCCTCCTCCCTGTGGGCTGATTGGTCAGGGGAAGTGACCTCACCTTATGTGTGTGTACTTTTATGACTCCATTTGTCTCATAAGCCTGTTTTTCACAAAAGTGGGTTACGGAACAAAACTTCATATTTAAAATAGTCACCATCATAAACATCATATAGGCAGATCCAATATTTCACAAGGACTATGCCGGTTCAAATGCCAACTCTGTGCGATGTTGCCTCGTCCTTGGGTACAATGTAGCCATTTTCAAGAGAAATGTCGTATCCAAAATTCTGCAAATGGCTACACATTGTGGGGTACATTTACCAGCCCCAACAGAACTCCCTCAAAATGAAAACTACCTTTCAGGAGTCACCCAAAAACTTCTGTTCTTTTGTCTGCTAAACACATGGGGTGGCAAGCTTTAAACACTGCCACTACAAAGTATGGCTGCCTTTTATTTTCTTCATGTGAATCCAGAGAGAATGATTCCAATTCAGAATTGCTGCATTTTGTTTTCTTCATGTGAATCCAGAGAGAACAAATCCAATTCAGAATGGCTGTGCATTGCTGTTTTTGTCACTTGAACATTCACGGCTGCACAGGAAAATGACCTGCATTTGGAACAAAATCGTACTGGTGCTACTTTCATTTTAAACATCACACAGTTTTGCTCTAGTAAAAAACGGCCATGTCATGTATTTCATTTCAGGGATGAAACCAGCCACGGAGTTCCCGATTAAAAGGTGCGGTCCTTTTATTCACAGTCAAAAGTGGTGAGCTTGGCTATCCGGCCGCCGGGGTACTTGGCATGGGCGATTCGATCCAAGTGACGTATTTGGAAGCAAAAAAGGGCGAACTGGTTGGTCCTACCAGCTCAAAGGGAGAAGACTCTCCAGCAGAAGATCTTCTCTTGTCTTTGGAAAAGTGGTGAGTTCATTGCAGCAGGGCTTCACCGGTGGTGTCGTCGGTTGCAGGTGGCTCAGCTTTTTCCCTCTCCAGATTCTTAGGTCCTGTGGCGACTTATGAAGTTCCATTCCGAAAGGCCCTGCCCTGCCTTTATGCAGAAAAACCCCCATTCATCATCCTAGCTGTCAATCACACATGCTAAGTGGTTAGCCGGGCGGCTCACCACTGGGCCAATCAGAGTAGAGTGCGACTTGGGTTGCTAAGGCAATGCGGTCCAGGGTGCCAATTCCCCTCTCCACCCTTCCTGTGGAACCCAGACAGAGTGGCACCATTTGGAGGGCTTCTGTGGAGAAGCCCGCCAAAATAGTGGAACAAAGTGCTCGACCTTGGTCAGAGTTACAGAGACGGACACAAACGCCATTTTAGAATTGAGTTCCTGCAAAAAGACCCAACCGGTGATTTAATATTAAATAAATAAACCGGCGGTATCTTTAACATTGCACCAAAAAGTGGTGCATTTCAAATCAATGGGAAAATCCCACAGAGAATATTCCGGAGAAATATTTTGCATGGTAACCACTGCCACCAGCCAGAAAGTCGATGAGGGGGACAGGACAGTGCCCCCTCGAAAATAAACACAGGGGCAATCGAATTACCCCTTACCAGTACTTCCACAATATGATGGTTTGTACTGGTTCTGTTCACAATTTTGGACTAGTAAAGCCAATGGTGACTTTACATGCCCTGGGAGACAGTAGTCAGTCTCAGGATATGGAGTCTATGTTTGGGGGTCACTGTGACACCCATGTGGTACTGCACTGAGGGTGCTGTGTAGCACACATACAGAAAAACAGATGATACCCTATGGAGTAAAACGGAACCCCATAGCACATAAGCACATAACAAGTCAAGGACATACCTCCAATCATGTCTAAGAGTGGGAGTAAAAGAGTCTCTCTCTTAGCAGGAGTAAAAAACAAACCCCAAAAATCCAGCAAAGCTGCTGGGGGACTCACTAGGTTGGGGAAATTAGCCTTATAAGAGAATTCTCCCTAACACAATCCAATAGCAAAAAGTAATCAGTGTATGCCAACCATGCAAAAGATGTATTACCAAGTGTAGGTGCAACCAGCCCTTTTATTCATTAGTGCTTTGTTGGCCCTGCACACATAAAGGTTGAACAAAGTAGGCGCTAGCATGCAGCCTTGTCTGAGCCCATTAGGAGTATCAATATAATTCAATGATTATCTCTAAAAGATGTTTAGCTATATTCAAGTCTCTCAATAAGCACCATAGAGTAGGACGGTCCACCAGATCAAAGACTTTACTTAAGTCCATAGAAGCAACGTAAATGGGATTCCCATCTTTCATTAAAGCCCTTGATTAAAGACTTCTTAAAATTAACCCCCCTCAATCAAAGCCCATGTTTTTTTTAAAGCCAATTTGCTTGGGATCACGTATGTTGTTACATGTGATCCATTGTTGCATTTGTTCAAGTATGCGAAGATCTTTGATTCTGGTTCGGATATGGCTATTGGTCTATAACTTTCCGGAGAAAATCTAGAACCTTTTTTAAATACTGGAAGTACCAAAGCCTGTTTCCATGACTTAGGTATAGACTTAGAGTCTAAGATATCTCTATATAGTATATGCAAAATGTTGGCCCAGAGTTCAATATTGGTTTTTAGAATCTTATTGGAGAGATTATTCGGGCCAGGGCAGCTGAATTTTTTCATTTCCCAATTAAGCAAGATATATTTGGAATGGAGATATTCAAGAACCATTCACAGGCTTTACTGTTATCTCCCATAAATGTTGTTGTATTACAGTAGTACATCTTGGTGAAATGTTCATGCTACCTTCTTTCACTGATTTGGGTAAGTAACAGTTCTTTTTAGGAAAAATCCATTCAATGTATGATTTGCCAAAAGTTAGATATATTGTTAGCTCTTAATGCATGAAGCATTTTTTCATCTTCCAATTGAGCTTGTATCCCCCTATGACCTATTAGCCATTTTTTATAATGTTACATTCTTTTAATCTGGATGAGTGTATGAGAGTCTGCATTCGCTTTTTTCAAAATTGACCCAACTTCCCTCCTCATTATTAGCTTCTGATTTTGTACCTCAATGTCAAAACAATGTTCATGCTTTGGCCTTCTTTTAACAGCAAGGCTATCACAAACTACAGATTTGAGTACAGTGTCATTAACACCCGTTGTAAAAATTATTCGCAGAGAGGTTATGCATGCGTTGTTCTAGGGACATTTAATCAAAATCCTGCACCAGAAACAATGTAAATCTTATTGTTTTGCTGAAGGTCCCTCTCATTCTATTGCCTCTAGCATTCACCAACAATCCCTCAGTGTAGCAGGACGTTTCCTCTATTTCAGATGTATTAACTAGATCAACATGTTAAAATCTATGATCACTGGTAGGCATCTCAACCACAGCAAAATTTGAAATGTATTTGTCTAAATCTGCAGAGAAAAAAATGTAATCTAAAAAAGTGCTGCAGCCCCTTGCATTTTCTCAATCATTACTAACCCCATGATTTCAACAAAGTTTAACCAAAGTGCTCCTCGTAACTTGGAGTTGCTCGCCCTAGCTGTATTTGTGTGTACCTCAGACATTAGAGCGTCACCCTCAATTTGATCAATATTGCAGTCTGCGTTCAGATCACCTTCTATGATTATTAGCCCATTCATATTTACTGCAAACCACGCATCAATTCTCTTTGTCAAGTTATTCATTTCTTTTTCCAATTGCAGGTCTGAATATTTCAATGGGTTCCAATAAACTTTTATAATACAAAGATGCACATATTTGTCACCAATTTTAAGCTTGTAAGTCACCGACAATAACAAATTCAGGCTTGACCATTCATGAGTTTTTACAGCCCGGAGGGTCTGTTTGCATTCTATTAACAGACCCCCCATACGTTGACCTCTAGTGCCCTTTGAAGCATATAGTTGTGTTATTTCAAAACCTTCCCATAGAAGTCAGCAGGATTCCCAAGTTTCCTGCAGTAGTATCAGGTCATAGGATTGCAATACAACTGTCACTTCAATATTTTGTGTGAAATGTAAGTGACCTCTAGAGTTCCAACATGCCAGCACAATCGTACCAACCCTGCTAGAGAGGTTTCCCCATTTCTCTCAGGGAGTTGATAGACTCCCTAAGGGAAAGTGCAAGCCAGCTCCATTCTTTCTTATGTACATTGTCATTTATTGTGGTATTGAGGTCAGTACTAGAAGCCCAAAGACCGCTTCCTTCCCACACATTCCTAGAAGGTCCCATCTCATTGCCCTCCTGTATTGGTGGTTTATACTGAAGAAGGTCAAAGCCTCTGCATTGGAGTGATTCAACCTCCTTTAACAACAGACTTCTTACTAATGGAGAAGGAATTACTAACTGCACAAAGTCAAACCTCTGCTTGTCTATAAAATCGACTAGAGTTATATCAGCCGATGAAATCAATGATAATTCAGGAATAATGGCAAATAGTGAGAGAACATGTGGCCGGTTTAAGATTATTTTGTTTCCATCCTCAAACAATGTTGTTAATATTAAGCTAGGTTGATCGAATAGTGCCGGTTTTCTCCTGTCAATGCCTGTGTTTTTTGTTCCGTAGAATTAGAGCTTGTGACATCTTGACTGTTCTTAAAAGGAAATTGTCACCCATTATCATTAAGGGATAGTTTATCAGCCAATATTTTCTTTACTATATTAGCTACTTCCTCTTCCTTAGTGGAAGTATTTGAGGTTAAGTTAGTTGTACTTTCAACCGGAGTGGCAGCTCCTTATTTTTTGAGGTAGAGGGTTTGGTAGAAGAGACAGCCGTAGAGAAACATCTGGCATAAGTCGGGGGCGATATCAGGAGTGTCGACTTATTTATACCGTTTGCTGTGGCATAGGCCAGTGTTAACCAAATACATAGTGGCTCTACTCCCAACACTCAAGTTTTGAATAGTTGGAGTCTGTTCAATAGTAGTCATATCCTTTATATTGTTTAATGTACCAATATATTCTTTAGGGGCTTTGGTAGTATTCACACAAACGGGAATTGTGTTAAAGGTTCTTACAGTTCCTATCGAGTTTGTCTTAAATATTTCAAAGATGTCATCCAACCCAGTTTTTAAGGTTGATAATTGGGAAGCTATATTTTAGGACTCTCTTTTTTTTCATTACTTCTGTCAGAGAGTCCCCAGCCTCATAGTATTCCTCTTGGGGATCCTGAATGTGCGACACAGATTGCTTGGGAGCACTTTGCTTCACTCCCACCTCAGTAATTGCATGTTGAGAATCCAAGCTCTCCATGTCGTCGCTGGCCTCCAAAATAGAGTTTTTAAACTTGGGATCGCTTAAGAATTTTTGTGAGGATTTAGCCTTTTTTTCTTGTTTTTTATTTAACATATTTTTCTGTTTTGTACCTATTTACAGGTCCCCTTAATTTTCCGGGATCTTAGGACTTACTGCGGCTTCATCAATATCATCATCCACCTTTAATGATTGAGAGTCTGGTATTGTGATTATTTCTCAATAGTGTGGGGTTGAGTTATAGGTTGTATTAATATCGGTTCAAGACTCATCGTCCCCATTTTTGCTTCCATAACTGTTTTCAGATTAGTGAGTGAATTTTGCATTGACTCAGAAACTCTGGAGGGGATATGATCCACACAGATGTTGATTTTGACTAACACTTCCATCTGTCTCCTCAATTCATACAGAATTTGACTATTGAAAATCCCCATCATAGTACAAATGTCAGGATTTTTTGAAGCCCCTCCCCTCATCTGAAGGTCCATCAAGGTTAGTCGATAGGCCCATGAGTTCAAAGTCAGCAGTGCGAAAAACACTAAGGGTGTCACTAAATGAATCATTTAAATTGGAGGCAGTATTCAGCTTTGAAGCCACATCCCCCCACTGCTGTTGCTTTAGAGAACCTTTCTCCATGCTAATGGAGTGTTCTTCCACTAACAGCGATTGGGAGGCATCTATAGGCTCCATAGGTTTGAAGTTTAGGTCATTATGTGTTTTGAGAATATTAGAACACACCTGCTCACACTGCAGGAGTTCCTCCTCCTCAGGGCATGGAGGAGGTAAAGGTAGTGCTACTGCACGCACCAAGCTTGCCCTGTGCGTATTAACAGCGTAAAGAAATTTGCACCTGGGTCCTTTCTCATAGTTGGTATTTTTATACATTTACCCATGATAAATAGTTTTGGCGTGGCTTATTAGTTGTCAGATATGATTTAACTATTAAAAAGCCTGAATACCTCAAAAACAGGCTTTAGTAAAGTGTGTCAATTACACGCTTCCAATTGCATTACATAGGAAAAGTATCATAAAAAAAACGCTTTTTCTACTTTCAGAATCAAGAAGAAATGAGCATCGGCTGCCCCCACCTCACACCCCACACCCGAAGAGCCAAACAGCCAGCCACTTGGTCCACTTGGGTGCGGGCGCGGGTGCGCAGGGACTGGACCTGATGTAGGCTGCTGGGTAGTTGGGGCGGGTCTAGAGGCAGACCAACATCGCTACAGGAGAATGGAGAAAGAAAGCAAGGGTAAGTAACTTGCTAGCGGGAAACATCTGCAAAACCCAGCCCAGCCATCAGTTCCAATGGTAAAGTTACTTGAAACAGAATGGCATTTCCACTCAAATGGTGACTGTAGCGGCTGCCTCTTGCCGACGCCTCCTTCGCACAGGACACAGCTTCCAGCACCTCCAGCCAAACAGCTGGCCACTTGGTCCACTTGGATGCGCGGGCGGGTGTGCAGGCACCAGACCTGATGTAGGCTGCTGGGTAGTGGGGGCGGGGCTAGAGGCAGACCAAGATCGTTGAAACAGAACAGCGTTTCCACTCGAATGATGACCATAGCATTTTCCTCTTGCCGACGGCTCCTTCGCACAGCACACAGCTTCCAGTACCCCCAGCCAAACAGCCAGCCACTTGGTCCACTTGGAACATGCCTTTTTATTTTTATTTGAACCCTGGGTTCTTCTTTGAAGAGGCACCCAACCCGCCTCACACCCACCTTAACAAATACCCTATGTCGTAGTGGATCATGAACCAGGCCAGTGTGTAACAAAGGAATATTTATTTATTTTTAAAATTCATGTAAAAATCAGAGCAAAACAAAATTTAGAGCAGCAATCACTGGTGTGGTGACAATATAATGTGAAATGTTATAATACAATGAATTCAATTTTTCGGACATCATCTACATAAACATTAAATAGAAATGGAAATAAAATAATATTTTCTCACAATCATAGATGGCATTTATGTTATGCACTCCCCCTGCAACACTGCTCCAAATAACCACGGTCACGGATCTGGTCATGGACAGCTGGGTCAAGAGATCTGGTTACTGGGTCAGCTGGGCTCTCCTGGATGGGAACAGCGGGGCAAAGTCTGGTCGCTGTGGACAACAGGATGGGTCAGCTGGGTAAAGAATCTGGTCACTGGATTCTCCTTAAGGGATCAGCTGCCTTTTCTCCTTTCTCCCTGGATTAATGGGATGAATGTGGTTCTGGATAGGTGGTTCTGGCTGGATGGGATCAGCTGCCTCTGGACCTGGTTCTGGAGTCTTGGAATCTTGCAGGGTTCAGTTGAATATCCCTTTGTCTCCCTGTCTACCCCTTATATGGGCAGAGTGACATCACAATATGTTACAATCTGGGCGAAAATACTCTTGACCTACCCCTTGCATGGGATAGGCCAGGCTACGTGTGTCCCCTCCTCCCTGTGGGCTGATTGGTCAGGGGAAGTGACCTCACCTTAAGTGTGTGTACTTTTATGACTCCATTTGTCTCATAAGCCTGTTTTTCACAAAAGTGGGTTACGGAACAAAACTTCATATTTAAAATAGTCACCATCATAAACATCATATAGGCAGATCCAATATTTCACAAGGACTATGCCGGTTCAAATGCCAACTCTGTGCGATGTTGCCTCGTCCTTGGGTACAATGTAGCCATTTTCAAGAGAAATGTTGTATCCAAAATTCTGCAAATGGCTACACATTGTGGGGTACATTTACCAGCCCCAACAGAACTCCCTCAAAATGAAAACTCCCTTTCAGGAGTCACCCAAAAACTTCTGTTCTTTTGTCTGCTAAACACATGGGGTGGCAAGCTTTAAACACTGCCACTACAAAGTATGGCTGCCTTTTATTTTCTTCATGTGAATCCAGAGAGAATGATTCCAATTCAGAATTGCTGCATTTTGTTTTCTTCATGTGAATCCAGAGAGAACAAATCCAATTCAGAATGGCTGTGCATTGCTGTTTTTGTCACTTGAACATTCACGGCTGCACAGGAAAATGACCTGCATTTGGAACAAAATCGTACTGGTGCTACTTTCATTTTAAACATCACACAGTTTTGCTCTAGTAAAAAACGGCCATGTCATGTATTTCATTTTGAACACCATCAAATAAGGCCATCCCTTTCAGAACGGCATCGTTTCATCAGGAAAGTCCATGAAAAGCAAAACAATTCTGCTTTAAGGCTACATGGCTCGGATTTACTTTTTCAAATAAATCCACACGCTCAAAAGTACTTCAAAGAAAAGATGCTCTCTCTTGCTGCATGTCAATTACCTAGAAACTATTTTCAGCATATATCTACGTCCAGAAATGGACCAGATCTTTAAGAACCTTTCACAAAGTTAAATACAGCTGAAACTGCATTTTGTGACAGTAACATATGAGAAAGAGCACACATGTGAAACCTGCTTTTGCAAAGTAGGGAAAATTACATTTCTAAAATTAAAGGTGAAATAACACTGTAACTCGCACAGACACACAATTTTATATGTGGAGAGACGGGCTACAAAAATATGCATATTGTGCTCTGCCCTCCACCCCCAAAAAAGACAAATCATCCTGGCTGAGGCCAGGAATTCCTGTCAAACCAGTTTAGCAGAAAGCCAAAATTCGCACCTCCACTTGAATTGATCCTGCTGGGGCATGTGCTCTGTTCCCATAGACTTGAAGTGTGATAATTACAAGTTATCCCAGACTTCCAGGGAGAACTGATCCCAGGACAAAGGATGGGGGAAAGCCCTGTGTTTGGCTTCAGAAGTGTGAGTACATCTATATTCAAAGAGGAGGACTTCAAAGGGGAAGTCATTGCATCCCTTGTGCAAGCTGACATGGGGTGAAGACAGTTAGGCTGGGGGTTGGAAAGACCGCCCACATTTGGGACAAAACCAGCCTATTTGATTGAAAGTCCTTTTCATTTTGAGACATTTCTCTCAATGCCCTGAATAATCGGTGTGTTATATTATGCCATTATTTCATGTGCGTTATCGACAAACCCAAAGAGACTAAGCACTTGTTCCTATCATGTGGTGAAATGAAATGGCAGAAGAACATTTTTTTTTCGGTCTGAATCATAAATGGCGCAGACATGAAACCTGAGGAAAATATGCCAAATGCTTGTGTGCATTTGTTTAGCCATTTGCAGAATTGTAGATATTATATTATCCTTGGCGAAATTGTACACAAGGATGAGGCAACATCGCACAGAATTGGTGTTCAAACAGGAAAATTCCTTGTAAAATATGGGATCTGCCTATCTGATTTTTGTTATGGTGATTATTGTAGATATAAAGTTGTATTCCATAACTTCTTTTTGTTAAAAATTAGGCTTGTGTGACAAAAGGAGTCATAAACTGAATACAGCTAAGGGGAGGTAACTTCCTTTAATCCAATCAGCTTGGAGGGAGGTGGCGACATTCATAGCCTGGCCTATCCTGCTCAAGAGGTATGTCCAGATTACTTCCACCCACATAGTAAACATTCTCTGATGTCATTCTGCCTATATAAGAAGGAGGCATAGGAAGATTCATGAATCAAAAATTCACCCTGCAAGATTCCAAGACTCCAGAACCAGGTCCAGAGGTAGCTGACCCAGATCGAGAACCACCTATCCAGAACCAGAGTCATCCCAATAATTCAGGAAGAAAGGAAGAAAGGCTGCTAATCCCTTGGGGAGAACCCAGCACCCAGACCCTTTGTTCGACTGATGCCTCAATGTCCACAGTGACCAGACTCATGTTGCCCAGCTGTTCCCTAAAGGAGAGCCAAGCCACTGCCCAATTAGCAGATCATTGCCTCGCTGTCCAGAGAGATGGTTTGTGTAGTAATCTGTCTTACAGATTAGCAGTGAGTGTGAGGTCATCTGCAGTGGAATGTTGGTGTCGAAGTGTTCTGCTGGGTGACGGTTGGGCAGAGAGAGAGAAAGCTTTAAACAGTGAAGATGGGTGTGGGGGTGAGTTCGCTGTCCAAATTACAAAACTCAAGTGCATTTTGTAAATATCACCCTCCCCAGTACCCAAAAAGCTGCATACACCACTTTGTAAGTTGCATTCAGTCCAAACCCTATATAGAATCCCATAAGAACCCTAGTAACTTCCCAAATTGTCAGCAACCTCTGTTTACCCTGTCCTGTGTTAATCTTTGTTAGTCTCTCTGTGTAAGGGTAATTTGTTTCAAATAATTTCAGTTATCTTAGTACCATTTTGAGATAAAGTAATTAATTCCCCTTTAAAGCGGTGCGAGCTGGTTAAAATTGCAAATTAACCCCCTTGCGTGCAGTGTCTTTCTTTAATAGTCTAGTCACTAAAATATAGTCTCAGTAGAACCTGTCGTACTATGAAAACCGATTTTACCTGTGTAATTGTTTTCCTTAATAAAAATCCGATTTACATTTTCTATAGAGAAACCATATTGTCACCCCATAAAAAGTTATCCCTACACTTCATTATCCTTTCTGCAATGTGCCTTTGTTCCCAATCATAAGAACCAATTTCAGATTTTGACTGTTAGCATATTTTCATAGTTGTTTGCTTGTTTAAAGTTTGTGTAAAAAAAGAAATTGCAATTCTGCCACGTGTGATTTTGCTGCACTGTATCCCTTCCCAAAATCAATTTTTCTCTCCAGTGCTCACGTTGCTTAGTTTTCTGCCCAGTGGCTTGCACGCTTCCTTGCCTCTTTAGTACAGCCAACGTAAACTGATCTCTAAGTAACAAGGGAAATCCGAGTATGCTATTTTGCTCATTTTGAAGGTTTTCATTTTTCTATTTTGGCCTACCATTCTGGGGTGGTGAGTTGAATTTAAAAAACTATGTCCCCCTCTTCTTGCTGACTCCTTGCCACTGCTTTCCATCCACATAGAATTTAGTGAGCAGGGGTTTGGGGGAGTGTTGCAGGGGGAGTGCATGACAGAAGTACCATGCATGAGGCGGACAAAGTGATCTTGTTTCCATTCAAATGTATGTATCAAATGTCAGAAAGGTAAATTGATTGAATTATAACATTTTGCTGAATTATAACATCTTACTGTATATTATCACCACACTGGTGATTGCTGCCCTAAATTTTATTAGTTTGATTTTACATTTGAACTTAAAAATAAATAAATATTTCATTATTACACACCGGCCTGGTTCATGGTCCATTGCGACACGGGGTGTTTGTTAAGGGGGGTGTGAGACAATTTTGGGTGCCTTCTGAAAGCAGAATCCAAAATAAATAAAGTTAAAAGTGTTTTTATTGTGTGCCAAATCCCTTGCCAGTGGAAAGAGTACATTATGTTGCACGGTGGGGGCTTGTTTTCCGGGATTAAGATACGTGTTTCCACCAGTGACAGCTTAACAAAGCAGGCTAACCCAGAAAAAGGTAGTGATACTTTTGGTGCTTAGAAAACTGTGTTACACTGTAAAAGCACCATTGCAAAACATAGAACCTAAGTATCAAGCCTGTGTGTACAAATAAAGTAAAAGTAACCCTGAACTAGACAAAAGCAGATTACAGGTGTGTCCTTATATAACTAATTTAATAAAGATAGAACACTTTTCATAATGAGCACTGTTGGCTAGGCAGAACCTTCTGTTCAAACTATTCATTAGAGGGGAATGGGCAGAGCCAGATCAGGTGGCCTGGCTATTAGACATGATGCAACAGGGCACCTCAATAAACATGCATGTGTGGCGGGGCAGTGTCCTATTGCATCAAGCCCTGACTGAGTTTGATATGACTCAGAATATGAAAGAGGAGCCACTTAAGTTGGTGCAACTTACTTTGTACATATATTTCCACCTGATAGTCATAGAAGAAAAGTATCGAGAAAGTGCAACCTTTGAGCAAAACCAGTCTGAGCTCGTAAACCAAATCCAGAGTGAATTAAGACAGGTAGAAGAAAAATGCAAAAGAGCCAAAATGCTGAGGTGGAATTTGAAAGCACATCGAACAGTTAAACGAGGAGTTGCCAGTGAAGCAACAAACCAACGCAGAAAAAGAGGCCCAACTAGCTACCTTAAAAGAAGAGTGTTGGGAAAGGTTGATTCCTGAAAGAGAGTCAGAAAAAGTTAAGGCAACTCATAAAATACAATAGAGTCTGCTAAGAGGACATAAACACTCTCCAAAAACAGATTGAGAAATTGCACAATGAGAATAGTAAGTTAATCATTAAAGAAGTCCATTCCCAAACAGAATTTGACCAGGAACGTCAAAAGTTAGGCGCAATAAAAATTCAGAGGGATAACCTGACTGAACAGGTGGGCACCCTGTATCAGGAAAAAAGATGCCCTATAGCAAGAAGTGTGCCAATTACAAACAGACCTACAGAAAAGAAAGCCAGGCATTCAGAACTGACTGACCTAAAAATTGAATTTGAAAATTTAATGGGACACACAAGACAAGTAGAAGGTGATCGCAAAGAGACCACCCAGGCCAAAAAATTTGCAAAGTCAGGAGATGTATTTCCTGCAACAAATATTGTCTTAGTGTTCCCAGGCAACACAGGCAGCACAAAAAGATAATGAGGCCCTCTGTGATGGGAATAGGGGACTCCAGAGCCAGGTAGCAGCACAAGGAATGGTAATAGAAGTAAGTCAAGCCCTGATAGCAGTGAAAAAGGCTCAGGCTTTTGCCTACCGTCAGGAGATAGAGGCAGAGAGGGAGAAACTTGAGCTGTTAGAAAAAGAGTATGCTAGGCTGAATCAAAACCTGATGAACCCCGAATAAGTAGAGAGGGACAGGGCCACCCCTGACTACAGTGTGATACACTCTGTACCAATGGTCTCCAACCCATTTACCCCCTTGTATACCCAAGACACCACTTACTTCATGCCTACAGGTTCACATGAGCCAGAAACCATGAGGCAACCAGACTTCAATAGGCCTAACATAATTGAGCTGACAGGACAGCGCCCATCAGAGAATAATGGATGGGCATCCCTGTTCAGGTTAAAAAATATTATGGCATAGGTACCTATGAGGAAAAAATCAGGGAGCTAGACCTGCAGAAACATCACCCACAACGGGACCATTTGGTTCCCTTTACAGAAAAATAAAAGCATGAATTGAGGTCCCAAAAGAGTATTGGAAAAACCTCCACCCAATCAGAGCAGTGGGGGGATTCTCCACCAACACTGGGAGCAGGGAGGAGTCAGAAGACTACTGTCCTGTACAAAAGAGGGAGTCCAAAGGGAGTGACCTAGAGAGCCCAAAGTACAACTGGGAAGAAGGAAGCAGGCCTCACCATTCTGAGAGAAACTCACAAGCTGAAAGAATGAGGCAGGGCCTAGAAGATAAAGTGGGGACCTCAAATAGCAAGAGCTCTGAGCCTGAGGGTGAATGACCTCAGGTAAAGCGGCAAAAGGAGGTTAATTAACAAAAGAGAGCTCCGGTGAAAGACCCTATTAAACAGATTAAAGCTATTAGGAGTTTAATGTCCTTGTACCTCAAGAATGCCATATATTCTGTCTGGGAGCATCTGAACCTATATAAACAGATGATGACCTCTTTTGACATCTAAAATAATCAGAATTGCATAGTATTTGCCAAATAGATGTTCCCTCCAGAGTACTCCAGCTTCTTTGCTGAGCTGGAACACCAGACCATTCAAGGTGGTCCAACTATAAGGCGGCCCCAAAATATATTAATACAACTGGTAAGAGATTTCCATGATGACGGGAACCCTGGACTGGGTAATAGAGAAGACTACCCGGATCTATGAGATCCAAAAACCTGTAGAAAACAAAAATACAACTAAAAACCCCAAACCAGCCAACACCCCTGCTAACGCCAAAGCGGAGGTGAAGGTTGGCCCATTTTGTACCTAGAAATGGAGGGGCCTTAAAATACACCTTCCCAAAACCAACCCAATCAGATGCAAAGAAGACCCTCTGATCAATCACAAGCAGGTGGTAGTCAGGTAGGGTACCCCACCAATGTGCTCCCTAACTCTGCCAATTACATTAGCCCCAGCTATAAGGGCAACAGAACAATCTTGGGGTACGTGTGGACTCCCCCAACATAGGGGGGATCCAACCAGGTGAGTACTGCCCCAGGAAACCTCCCTCCTAACTCCCTCAATGAAGGCAGTAACCTTCCAAATTCTGGGTTATGTGTTTTCCCTGTGTACCCTCAGAACCCCAACATCCAGGACAACCCTCCTTACTCAGCCTGCTTTCAGGAGTTCATACCACCCAATCCAGGAGAAGGGAGGCCAAGGGTGGAGGGCTACCAGGGAAACCCACAGTATCCAGGTTCTTCTGGGAAAAGTGATAGTTACCCGTCCCGAGAACAACCTAGATTTAATCTAAGACCCCCATACCAGCCGGAGCGGGTGTCCCAACTGGAGTGCAAAGCCGTAGAGGAAACTTCCTTCCTCACCCGTGAAAAGCCCCTAGACACCCCAGAATTTGAACTAAAATCTCCTGCCACTGAAAATCTGCAACCCAGGCAACAGAGAGTGGGTAGGAGAAACAGAGATACCAAAATGGACAATTTTGTGGAGGAAGTCAGCGTCCTCCATTTTGAAGCGGAATAATCCTTGGAGGATTCTGGAAGAAAATCTTCTCCTTCAGGGACATGGGAATTCCTCCCAAGAAAAATGGGTCCCAAGAGAGCAGAACCTAGATTAGGTAGGTGTGGGGACTGATTCAGAACACCCATCACTGAACCCCAAAATTGGTATCCAGAAAACATAATGATCATCGGAGCGATCCTCCTGACAAACTGGTTCCATTGACTGTCTACTAGTATGGGGGGATAGCATAGGGCTAAGGGAAAAAGCGAATTCCAAAATCCTGCCTATTTCAGGGTGCCAATTATTTTTTACAGATTCCCAGACTCTGACACAGAAAACCTTCCAAAATCCCACCGTGTCGGAATCCAAGATAAAGAAATTAACCGCCCAGCTTGCCCAAAATGCCCATTACCTTTGCCCATTGGAGGAAAAAGAAGGTAGATTCTACGCCGCCGTCCGGGCTCAAAGGCAATATGAATTTTTAGCACTGGTGGACACTGGATCCCAAGTCAATCTTCTGTCCAAAAGGGAAGTGAGGATAGACACCAGACCCCGTTCACCCCTCTCCCTCAACAACTCCAGAACTTTGACAGGAATGAAATTCCTGTCGAGAGGACTGCGGATCTGGAAATAAAAATGTGGCCGACATAAGGTGAAGCACCCGGTCCTAGTCTTGACGCCAGAGGGAACCCCTTGTCTATTCGGGAATGACATCCTTCCTTCACAGGATGCCTCCCCTAATATACTGTGTGAACAAGGTTGTCTGGACTCAGGCTTGCCTGCCAATAAAATTAAAACAAATCATCAACTATGTCAGTTTAAATGGCACATGCCACAGGGTTGAACGAAAATCTGACCAAATTGAGTTTCATTTCCAAAACAATCAAATACCTGACGTGACAGTAATTGCTGTAGGACAAAGAACTGATGATGGGAACTCCTCTCTATTTTTATAAATCAACCTTCCTTCCAGTTTCAAGTGGCATTCCACACTGGAAGGAAATACTTTGAAATTTGATACCGATTCCCAATCTGAAAATCCAAGTCCTGTAGTCAAGTGATGAAAAAACCAGCTCAAAGCCGGCTGATATTCAGAAAATAAGAGAACAGCTGTTCCTCCCTATTCAGTTAAGTGAGGGGAGGGAGCCTGTGCTTCCCAGAGTGTGCCTGAATAATGGAAAAAGCTTCATCAGCAAAGCATTGTTCAGGAAAATCAGGAAAATCCCAAAATATCCGACCATTCACACATTTAAATTGATTGATAAGTGGGAAATGGGTCTGAAAACTCACAATTCCAAAAATCTCCTGCCTAGCAGGTGTATGCTAAACATTTCCATAGGTGATAAAAGCATAGACCATAATTGTTGGGTCGTGTGAGATGGCCCTGATGCATTCTATTTAGGCAGTGACATTCTCAATCGGTTTGCAATAAATGTGGAACTTATAAATTACAAGGCCTGGTCCTGAATAGGGGGCAACCCTATGGGCTTTGATGATTCTGAAATGTGCTTTCGGTCAGCTCAATTGCTGCTGTATGTGATTGAAATTCAAATTGGAGAGGAGGTCACTATCCCAGGACGGACCCGACAATTCCCACTTGACCGGAATTAAGAGAGGACAGAAACTTCAAAATCCAGTCGCATATGTACACCTCAATGCACATCTTCAACAGCAGGGGTTGGGGTTAAACCCAACACCATTAGTTAACATAGAACACAACACCATTCCAATATTAGTGGATTACTGTGAGCCTAGGAGTATCACTCGGGTGCAGGCACCACCATTGGAATGGCGGTTGATGACCAACATTTTTCCATGGACTTAGGAAATTAACTTATAAGACCAATCCCCAATGACTGCTATGACTATGATGATGACATACTGCCAGAAAGGATCTTCACCCAGCAAAGGGGGAATTTCCTGGTGTACTCTTCCTGCCCTTATGGGGGGGAGAGGTGACCTGTGACATCAGGAAGGATAAGGCAATATTCCAGGTCCACAATGACTGCCTCTCCTAACTGAAACCCTCTGTCCAAGTGAACACCCGCACCAGAGACCTCTCCACACAGCTGGAGGAGGCCGCTGAGATCGTGAAACCCAAGGTCTTTCCAGGTTTCAGACACATGGTTGAAGAACGTGCCAACCTCACTGTTGCTTGTGAGACCGGGGAACAAAAGCAAAAGTTGAAACAGGTGTTCTTTTATATTTTCAAGATATCTTTGTTGTGGACTCGTATGACAGTGGTTTCACTGAGATACATACCACTGCAATTCCCACAGACCCTGGAATGACTCCTGTATTCGTGAAGCAATTTCAATTGCCTCTCGCGTCTATGGAGTCCCTTACAGAAATCATCAAAAACCAAGAGTCCCATGGGATAATTCGTCCAGTCCACAGTACCTTTAATAATCCGGTACTGGGGATTCTTAAAACCAAATGCCCAATTGAGATTTTGCACAGACCTTAGGGAGCTAAACGTATGGATTCACATGTCCTGATGGCCTCTTCCCTACATTGACCAGGGGCTGTCCCAGATCCAGGGGTCAAAGGTGTACATCGCCATTGACCTGACCAATGGATACTGGACTATGCCCTTCAGTAGGGAGGACCAGTACAAGCTGGCTCTTACCATCGGAGGGCAGCAGTACACATGGACTTGAACTCCCATTTGGATACATAAACCCCAGTAATGAAATCATCATCTTTCTACACAAGGCCATGCCCGACTTGTATGAAATGGGTAACCTGACCTATGTGGATGATGTCCTGATTAAAAGCTCAACTGTGGAGGAACACATAGAGGAAATCTGCTATGTTCTGATCCAGTTGAGGATTGCTGGGGCAAAACTATCCTTCCATAAGGCACAGTGGTGTAGGACCGGTGCAAATGTCTTCGGACATGAAATAACCCCTGAGGGTCTCTGTCCCCAGGTGAATAAAGTGGAAGCACTACTAAAACTGAAAAACCCCACAACTCTGCATGAATTAAGGCATCTTCTTGGACCGAAGAATTACAGTAGGAAGTTCATTAAAGATTACACAGAGGTCACAAGACCCATGGTCCATCTGTTGAAGGGGGGGTTCAAGTGGGAGTAGGGTCCAGAACAAGCCGAAGCAGTAAAAAAACTCAAAAGAAGTTTCTCACAAGTGCCTTGTCTAGTTTACCCTGTCAAAGACAAGGGGCCTCATTAGGACCCTGGCGGTAAGGGGTCTGCGCCAGCGTTAGCTGCGCCGACCCCTTACCGCCAACTACGAGTTCCCATAGCGCCATGGTCATTTTTCCGCCCGCTTTTTGCGGGCGGAAAAATCCATGGCGCTATGGGACCTTGGTGTTAATTACGCCACCGTAATTTACGGTGGCGTAATTAACTCCTTCCCCACTCCCATTATACCCTATGGGGCCGAAATGGGAATGGGGAAGGGTAAATGGGTCAATGGGGACTTACCGCCCCGCCGACCTCGGAATGGGGCGGTAAGTCCACCATCCGCCATATGGCGTAAACGGACTTTACGCCATGGCCGGAAAGTCCGTCGATGGCGGAAAAAATCCGCCAGGGTCGTAATGAGGGCCAAGGAGTTCTCCTTGGAGTCGGGTTTCTGGAATACATGCTTAACAGCAGTATTATAACAAAAGCATGACAAGGTCAATAAAGTAATCTCTTATGCAAGCAAGACTTTATCCTGCGTGGAGGAAAAATTCAACAATTGTGAGAAGGCACTCTTGGCAACGGTGTGGGCATTGAAGAATTACCGCCAGTTCATCCAAGGAGAGCACATCATAGTTGAGACTCCACACCAGCCTTTGCGATACCTCCAAAGTGACAGAATCCGGGCAGGAAATATAAATAATTCCAGAATTACTTCCTGGATTCTGTCCATGCAAGGCTTTCCTGTGGAGGTCAGATATGGCCAAAACAAGAAGAGTCCCCTCGCGCAGGGTTTGGCTGACTTGCATGATTGTGCCTGAGAAAACGGTCTTGAGGACGAAAGTCTCAAAACCAAGGACAACAGGGAGGCATACCTGAATATCCTGCAAAAGGTCTATGAAGAAGACACGTGCAAGGGGATGCCCACTGTTTATGTGGACGGGTGCACCTACCATGTTGACAACAACGGGGAAAAGGAAATGGGAACGCCTGTGTGAATGATGCCCCGGTACCCTCCGCCGGGTACAAGATCAATCCCCGCAGTAGTCAGGTGGCAGAGTTGATGGCAGTTCATCAGGACATCCTCACTGCCCTGCATCACTGACTCCACAAACTGGTCATAATCACTGATTCCGATTATGTCCGGAACGGGTTCGTGGAGCACCTGATCAATTGGAAAATCAGAGGCATGCTGTATGCAAATAATAAACCACTTAAACACGGCAAGCTCATACAAAATATTGATGATCTGGTCAAACATAAAACAGTACAGTGAGGTACCTGCGTATGCAAGACAAAAAGAAGAGAACATGCATGTGTCTACACAGTGTGGTATGAAGTGGTAGATATCTTGACAATGTTCTTTAGTTAGGCAGTGGCTGGGGCGGGGTTTGTCTGGTCGGGGCTTGTTGGGGTCTTGTTTTCCTTACTCTGGGATCTTGTGACTATGGGGTGAGCTATGGGCATTTGTTCACTTGAGCCCTTAGGGGTGCTTGGAGTTTGGGAGGGGTCAGGGGCTGCACTGTTGTTGTCGTTTGTTGCTGTTGCTGCTGCGTTGGCCCTGTAATTGAACGCAAGGGTGGGTCTGATCTTTGTAGGGCTTGATGTCATGCAAATGTGTCCACACTTTCTTATCTTGGAGTTTTACGGCTCTAGGAGCCGTTCTTTCCACCAGGTGGGGCCCCGTAAAGCAGGGGCTATTCCACCGGCAATTGAAACTTTACAGGAGGACACTGTCCCCCTTCTTTATAGTCCACTGTGTTGTTTGTTCCTGCTCTTCTTCTGCTCTCTCTTCTTGCTGGGTGTTCTTCGATTCGCCCCACGTCCGCTAGAGCTGTTGAGAGATAAAAACAACACTAGTAACTAAGGAAGAGACATATTTGTACATTTCTTCACCAAAAATAGTCTGAGATGAGTGACAATCTGTTATAGCCCTTGATGAAGGTATCAGTGGAAGGTGCATTTGGTGTCCGGTCACCACCTCGTGGGGTGTGAGGTGGTGATCTGGCCCTGGCCTGTTTCTTAACTCAAATAGTGCTAAGGGAAGGCAGTAGAGCCAGCTTTTCTTGGTTGATTGCTGTATGTTTGCTATCTCTTCTTTTAGGAGGCCATTAAGGCGTTCAAAAATGCCATTCGCCTGTGGGTGGTACGCGCATGCAAACTTGTGGTTGATACCAAGGAGTGCAGTTATGTGTTGGAACATCTCATTGGCAAAGTGCGGGCCATTGTCAGACTGCAACACTTCTCACACCCCCCACCATGGGAAAACTTCCCTCTCCAGGAACTTTGCTGCTATGAAGGTCTAAGCATGGGAGCATGGACCAGCCTCCATCCACCTTGAAAATGGACATACTACCACAATCATGGATCTGTATCCTTGACATACATTGATCATGTCAACATAGTCAATATGGAGGTGAAGGAAGGATCCTTCTGGCCGGGGTAAAACACCTTTGATCACTTGCAGCGTGTGACCGGCCGTAAATTGTTGACAAGTAAGGCAATTGCTAATGAAGTTTGCAACATGCGAATTTAGTTCAGGACAGAACCACCCCTCTTTTATTCTTGAGGCAATCACCTCTTTTCGTGTGTGCGGGATGATGTAGTTGGGCCAGGGCTGTTTTCAACAGGGCCTGAATGTGCAGTTGACATGACGTACGCACTGTCGGAATATATGGTTACTCTTTTTTCAATGCTTTCTTTCAATGCTAAAATTAGGACCACTAATTCTGCTGTTTGGGCAGAGTAGTGTTGCGGTAACTTGACGCATTTCACCGCGACATATGTCAAATCCTCTGTCACTCTCACCACTGCTGCTCCTATTCTGCGCACCCCATCACTCTGATCAATTGTTGAGGACCCATCAAAGTACATTATCTATCCCCCCTCTAGGGCGTTTTCCTCAACCTTCCTTGTACTGGAGTACATGTCAATGGCCTGTGTGCAATCATGAGTGTAGCTGCCATCTTCCACTACCTCTGCTATGAACCTCGCTGGGTTCACATTGTTGCATCTTACAATTGTTAATTCTGGCCTAGACAAAATTACTTCGTACCCTGACGCCCTCTGAGTGGTCAAGTTGATTTTGGTTTGTTCAGTATTGCAAAAAGGGCATGCTCCACGTATAGTGTGGTCGGACAGCCCATTGTTATGGAGGATGATTTCTCTACCGCAAAAGCTGCGGCAGTCAAACTCTGTTCACATGGGAAGTGGCCTAGCATTACAAGATCCAGGTGCCCACTGTAGAATTCCACTGGTTTGTGTCCCATGCTAGTTTTTTGTGTCAGCACTGCCCCCATTACTGCTGAGCTACAATGTGAAAAGATGAACAATTGTGCTTAGTAATTTGGGGTGGCTAGTACTGGTGCTGTGGATATGGCATGTTTTAGCTCCTGAAATGCCTCTGTCATTTCTGTTGTCCACCTCAACTTCTAATCCCCCCGCTCCGCTTCTTTGAGGGCCTCAAGCAGTGGTCCTATGTATGAGCTGTAATCAAAAACCCATGCCCTGCAGTAGTTGCATAGGCCCAAGAACTGCTGTAGCTCTCTCACTGTCTGTGGCTGTGGTGTGTTGGTTATGGCCTGTGCCCTTTGTGGTGCAATATGCCTTCCATTTTGTCAAATGAGATGGTCTATGTAGAGCACTTGTTCTTGGCAGTACTGCAGCTTTTCCTTGTCTACTCCTGCACTTCTCTTCTTTGATGCTGCAAATGATGATGACGTCTACATATTGCAGCACCATGCTTTCCATCTCAATGTTACCCAAATCCATTTTATCACTCTTTAAAGATGGGTGGTGACTCTCAGTACCTTTGGGGTAGCCTTGTGTGTTTCCATTTTGTGTTGCCGTATGTGAAACTTGTCGAGTCTTGGGAGTCAGGGTGTAGATGTATTGAGAAAAAAGCGTTTTTGAGGTCAATCATGGTAAATCGTGACACCTCTGCTGGTATTCCACATAGTATAGTGGCTGGATTAGCCGCTATAGGGTATACTGCTTCTACAATGTGGTTGAGGGGTCTTAAATCCTGGATAAAACATCAAGGCCCTCATTTAGCCTTGTGCACAGCATACACAGCAATGTTGCAGGGAGACTCTGATGGCACCAGTATACCTCTGTCTATTAGTGCTGTTATATTTTCATATATTCCCTCATCTGCCTCTTTTGATAGTGGGTATTGCTTCACTCTTGCCAGTATTGCTCCTTTTTTCAACTTTATTTTTACTCCTCCAATGCTTTTGATGCAGCCCACATCATGTGGACTTGTGGTCCATAGAGATGCAGGTACTGTTGTCAGATCCTCCTTGTAAAATGGTACAGCGGTAGTGGCTGGTGCCTCTAGCGCAAGTGCTATCCTCTGTGCTACATCTCTGTATGTCACTATCACCCAGATGTCGACGCTCATTTCAAATACCATCACCCCCTCACCATTATCGTCCAAGAAGAGCTCCTCATCAGATACCTGGGTTAGTCGGCACCCCTCTGCTAGTGCTATTACTGCTTTCCAGGCTCTCCCTTCCCTGTCTTGGGCGTGTACTGCAATGTAGTCTTGTGTTGCCACAATGCTCTCAATGCTCAGTGATATCCTTGCCCCTTCTTTCTCGTTGGCTGGTGTTTCGGGTCTAAATAGGTAAGCTGTTGGCCTCCTCCAAATTTTCCCTTCAATTCCTGGTAGCCATGCTATTGCCATGTCTGTCCCATATTGGAAGAGGTCTCCATCTACTGGTTCAGCTCTGGCTACTGTTTTGCCGCAATAAGCATGTAGTATTTGTCGAGCTGTGAGCATGTTTATGCCTGGTTTAGAGCATATTATTCCCTGGTCAGTAAAGGAGATAGTCATATTCAATCTGCTCATGATGTCCCTACCTAGTATGTTTACTGGTGACTGTTTTGAGTATAGCAGTGGGAGGGACATATTGTGATCACCTACAGATAAGGAGATGTTATCAGTGAAGGGAACCAACCCTCGAGCCCCAGAGAATACTTGAGTGGTCATGGCTCCGCCTGACAGTTGAAACTTCCCCTCCCTTATGCATGGCCTAGTGGCCCCTGTATCAACTAAGAAGGAACTATTTTTGTCACCTATCATCACCTGTATGCGTGGTTCCTCCGCAGGGTTAGGTGTTACTGATAGGATGGGACAAATCAAGGACGTCTGTGGGCTGTTCTATTGTGGATACAGTGTCTGCCCTTTTCCCATGTATGGGTTGTGGCCCAGTATTGTCACCTTCCCTAGCTGTGTCTGTGCTACGGGTGTGTCAGTGGATGTTATTGCATTGTCCTGTACTTGCGTGAGCTGCTGCACCATTTGGACCTGCAGTTGTTCTTTTGCAATTGTCTGCGGCTGCATTTGCGTGTATGTTTGTATGTGTGGTTGTGTTTGCAGTGCTTGTTGTTGTTGTTTTTGTGGCTGCTGCAGTGTCCCCTGCTGTTGGTAAACTTATTGTTCCCCCATAGGCCCTTTCTGTCCCTACTCCACCCACGCTGCCTGTGCTGGTCTCATTCTGCATGTGCATGACATGTGTCCCACCGTATGAAGCATGTAGGTGGCTCCCGTGCTTGCCATTGTAGTCCCCCCATGTTGTCCTGGTATCCCTGTTGTCCTGGTTGGCTGTAACTCCGGAACCCTCCCCCTTGTTGTTGGGATGGTGGGCCATATCCTCTCCCTCTCATTTGTCCGCCCCTCCCTCTGTAGTTATTTGAGTACCCATTTCCCATTTTCATGTAGCCCCCTCTCGCGTACGCTGGTGGAGGTAGTTGTTGTGTCATTACCTGTGCTTGCTGCATTGGTGATACCTCTTATTGTGTTGTACTTTGCGTCACTGTGGTCTGTGTGGGGGCGGATGCTGTTATCAGTGCTCCCCCATGACATATTTTGATAACTTCTTTTGAACCAATTTTGCTTCCTCTGCCTTTCTATCTTCCTCCTTTCTTTTCATCTTTTCCTGCCACATCCTGCAGTAGTGCACTATTGTCAGTTGTATTTCTGGCCATGCTTTAGCTTCCATCCCCACTAACTTCTTTAACTGTCTCTGTACTTGCTCCAGGAGCCCTTGTACTAATATGTGATAGAAAATTGCTAGTGTTTTGTCCCACGGTTCCCGTGTTTCCAAGCACCACTTCTCCTGAATCTCCTGGATGTAATCAACAGGATCTTCATTCTCACGCATCTTGCGTGAGGTAATTGCTCCTATATCTGATATGTCTGGGTATTGGACCCTCAATGCCTGCCAGAGCGCATGTCTGCAGTTGGCAAATGGAGCCCCATCATGTGCTGCATCGTTTATTGTTACCCCTGGGAACCCCGCCCTTTTCCAGAGCTCATCAGCAGCATCCCCCAGTTTTGAAATCAGGAGGCCCTTCACGTCTCCCACCGCTAATGTTTGTCCCGCAGTTTGTTTTTCCATCTCATATATCCACTTCCCAACCCCAGCACTCAGTGACGGAAGCCTGCATTTTATATTTTCCTTATCGGCATGTTTCCATGGGATATATTGTGGTCTGGCTCCTCCCTTCTCTAGTAGTGGCATCAAATTGTACTCCTTCTCCTCCCCTCTTATCCTCCTGTGTGTGGTTATGTTAGTATATTGTTCATCTTCTTCCATATCTGGTAACTGTTCAATGCTGTCAATGTTACAGGAGTTTACCCTCTCACCTCCTGCATCCTTCCTTCCCCTTTTGTTACCTTTGTGTCCTATCGTTGATGTGCTTGCTCGTTCTTCCTGCCTGCATCCTGGAAGGTCCCCAAGTCTGCCAACATGTGGGGTATGCACAGGGTTTGATGTCAGCGGGCGAGGTGTTGGTGCAGGTGTGGGTATTAGTGGGCGTGGTGTTTTCCTAGTTGCCTCCCTTACCCTTGTTTCTCCTGCGCTTTGTTGTCCCCGCCTTTTGCATGCCCATGGTGACTCAAAGTTAGTGCACGTTATGTACAGTTTGTCTAAACACTCCCTATTGCCATCTCTTTCACTTGTGCTTGAACCGTCTTCTTCCTCGCTGCAAAATCCATCTGGAAATATCAACCCCCACTCTGTGCATTTCCCTCCCACGATCACTGTCCTTAAATCTATTAAAACCTCATCTGCACACTCACCTTCTTCAATCTCAGCACCCTGTGTTGATCTTGATGCCACCTCCTTGTCCTGGCGTGTGTACTTCGTTGTTCCATGTTCCACCCTTCTATCTCCTCTCTCCTCTTTTCTCTTCTCCACTACTTCGCCGCCTTTTTCCGCTCGTTTCCTGTATAGTTCTTCCAATACCTCTGCACTTACCTTTGCTAATATCCTTTCCTCCTCTTCCTTTCTCCCCCATATTCCTCCTTCCCTTTTTAATATGCTTTCTATTACCTTTCCTTCTTCATACTTCCGTTCGCTTTCAGATATAATCTTCTTTTTCCACATCCCCATTTCCCTGTCATTCTCTTCCCTCTCTTCCTCTTTCCTTCTCATCTCTCTATTTTCAGCATGCCTTCTTTTCCACTATTGCCCTTATTCGTTCTTCTTCCTTCTTCTTCTCTTCCGCTTGTGCCTTCATTCTCGCCATCTCTGCCTTATTTATCTTTGTGTCCTCCTGTCTCATCCGTGTTTCCTTCTTGAACTGCCTAATCAGCGCGCTTCGTATGTTCCTCAATTCCGCCAACCTTTCCTCCAGTATCTCTTCCTCCTCTTGTGAGAGCCGCCCATCTCTCTCTTTACTTACCTCGCGCCCTGTTTGTGTGTCATCCTCCCCTTCCTTATTTACCTTTCTCACTGCGTCCTCCTCTGCCTTTGTTAGTGTTCCCCAGAGCATCAGAAGCACCTGTGCTGCTACCCACTCATTTGGCCCAACGTTAACAAGATTCCCCAGGGCGCACCTGTCGCCCCCGTCCCTACCTGTGTTGTGGTGGAATCTACCGTACCTGCCGCCCCCAACCTTTTTTGGCAATCGTCTGGGGGTACATATGATGGGGGGCCGTATGCGGGGTTGGAGTATCCCTCAGCAGCCGTTAGTTGCTGTCTGGCCGCTTCTCTAAGTTCTGTTATTGGGTACAACCCCCCTTCCTCCTTCTTCACTACCTTAGCCATCGGCATTTTCTCTGCCCCTTCCTTTTTAACTTTTGCCTCTGCTACCGCAAATGATCCTTCTGCCTCCTCCTCGCTTTCTTCAGTGCTGGGTGGGTTCTGGATTTTCTTACCCCTATCTCCTCCTTTCACCTTCTCTTCTTTTACCTCCTGTACTGCGTAGACTCCTGGGGCCCCCAGTGTGCATCCCTGAAACATCTTCCACAAATGGAAAAAACGCTAAGTGGTTTGCTAATTCTTTTCCCTTATAAGTGTTATGCAAGTACGTCAGTAGGTGATGTTGGGCGTATGTGCCAAAGCTGCCGTTGGGCGGCCACGGTACCCTTATTTTGTTATCAGTTCCTTGTGTCCATTCGATACTATACTTTATGATCTTTTCTCTATGTGGTGACATTGTCGCGCAAATGTGTTGTAGTTAAAGCGCTTGCTCTGAACCCCAACCCTGCACCTGCACCCGACCCATAATACATTGCCATGTTACACTTTTACTTTTCTCAGCGTCAACCTTTTACCTGGCCCCGTAAACTGGGACTTTCAACTGTCCCTGAAAGGGAAAGCAACTTCCAATGTTATACCAGTATGTTTTGGTTCCTTTCTTTCCGATGTTACAAGTATGGCCCCCTTCGGCCGTGGCGCACAAAGCCACCTGCGGCTATGTGTCCTGTGCGGCATGCTTTTGGGCTGCCCCACCTTCCTGTGCCTCGTGTACTCGGCACACCTTCAACTTTGCTCCTCCTTTTTCCCGTCCCCGCTGTCTGCTCAGGCCGCTCCCTCTTCTTGTGCAACCCCTTTTGTCGGGACACTGCCAGCGTTCTCCGTGCACGGCCGCCTCACCCCTTTACTCCTCCCCTTTCAAGCACAGCTGGCATTCTCCGTGTGCTGCTGCCTCTCCCCTTTTACCTCTACCCTTTCGTAGCCCCTATCCCCGACCACCTCCGGATGAATGCGAGATGGTCGCAATGTCTTATACAAGCCCTATGGGTGATGTCACCAACCTCTACAAGACACTGTAAGTACGTACAACTTTATAACCTTATGAACACGTGCTATCTTTTACACTTGTATTCCATTAACCCCACAGTTGTCTTCCCACTTTGTCCGGAGTGAGGAAATCAACAACAATCTATTTAATATAATCGGACTGCGCACGCTGCATCGCCTCGCATGTGATACGCCCCCTCACCAGAGGAGCTTAACCAGCCAATTATCGTCCACACTCAGGAAACAATCTAGCTACCTCCTGCGAGAAAACATCACATACTTAACGAGCTTCAACACTCAATTAGTAGGGATACTCAATTACTCATTGATCTACAACATCAACTCATAGGAAAGCCACCCCCCCTCTTACACAGTTGTCCACGATCTTAAACCAATCCACTCCTTCTAACAGTCGTGGGTGGGTACCCACGGCCCCACCCAATTCTCTTTGTGACGCTGTAATGGACGGCCCTCATGCCTGTCCCGCTACACCGCATCCCTCTGTCATCAATGATCAGTCAAAATCAATTTCCACACACTGCTATAACCGCCCGCCTCCCTCTTTACAATTCCTCCCCCCTCCCGCACAACATTACGTTGCTAGTTGGGTGTGCCATATTCACCAAGTCCTTGTGAGCCGGGGCCGCTCGACTGCGGGCACCCCTCCAAAGCGGCTCGCCACCTCCCCTCGTCTGGACCACGTCTGGACACTCGCCAACTGCAGGCGGAATACTTCTCAAGCCAGCTCCCTATTGCCAATGTCTGCATTGCGCTGTCCGGTCTTCTCGCTGTTCCGCGATGGTCCTGTAGTTCTCAAAAGGGGGCAATGGCAGAGGGGGCCGTGCTCCTGGGTTGCTTCACTGCAAGAGGCCTGGTAGTGATTCAGTGGTTAGGTAGACCTCAAACAGATCTCAGCAGTTCCTCAAACTTGTCAGGGTGATTTCCCGGGGGCCGGCAGAGCCGTTTGTGGACCTCTGGGGCTGGGGAGGCCCCAACTCCTCCCGCGTACCCAAAGGAGTATAAGGCACACACAAGAGCAAAGTAATTACTGCTGTTTATTATAGTAATGGCAGGGATTATTCTCAGCCCTTATGCATCCAGGGAGACGCTCTCCCTGGTAGTGGGCTCGCAGGCCCTTTTTACCGTAGTATGACGCGCTACTCACGTCACCTGGGACAAATATCACAAAATCTATTGCCACTGGTAGGGTTAGTATAGTTGCCTATATAAAAGAATATTAGTGGATAAGGACGGGTCGGGTGGTACACTTGGGTTGTCCCTTACATTTGCTACAACAAATTGGTTACAAGGGGACACTTGGTGATTGGCTAACTAAAATGGCGTCAATGAGGTTCCCCTCGTATTCTGATTGGTTTCCTCACGTGCCCCCAAGCCTGGGACCATCGCCTTTCCCAACTCGCGATGTACCTAGTGCTTGCAACAATGTGCAACTATGTGTTTATGGTGGACAATGGACTGGTTTTGCTAGTGGCTGATGATCACGCCTTTCCCATCGGTGTAGGTGTCCAACTTATTGCTTCGTTGTTGCAACCTGTGTCTCAGACGTGGGACACCGGTGGCTTTCTCTCTCATGGGCTCGGCATTTTGTCAGTTCGGCTTGGTCACGTGTGGAGAGACCGTAGCTGGAGCAGAATTATGAGCATTTGATTTGTATTTCAGCTGTGAGGGGCGCTTGGCAGCGGCAGGTGTAGCCTTGGCTCTGAGAGCATGGCATGTGGGTTGCAACATTGCAGCAATGGCTGTAGGTTCACGTTGGGGCTCGTTCTGTGTGGTCAGTGCTTTGCTTCTCCATTTTGGGAGGATTTCATCTGGGAGGCTCCTGCCTGGGGACTCTTGCTTGCGGCCTAGTTTCTGGGTGGCTGTACATGGTTCATAATATGGAGTCACAAGGCGACCAAGTGTCACAAGTAGCAGTAGATATATATAGGATGGCATCTCTATGGGGATAGGTAGCGAAAAAGAATCTGCAAGCATGTATACATGAGTTCTTCAGGCATCTTGCATTTCTGCAGTGGTTTAGGAGGCCTATGTGAAAAATAACAACAATGCATGTCCGTGGGTGTTCCAGTGTGCTATGTCATAGCACTGAGTATGTTCTTCATGAAGGTTGGTGCGTGAGTGACCAGTGTGCATGGTGGCACGTGTGTTCTTGTCAGTTGGCTGTGTCGTCATGGCATCTCTAACGATGTTGATGTTTTGTGGTTGTTACCTTAGTCGAGCTGGTCCGTGCCACAGCGTCGGCTTGACCAGGGCGTGCTATTGGGCATGCTCCTCGTGGGTGTGGGCCATGGACACATGGTACCTTGTCGTCAGGTAAAGAAGTGAATGGGTCAAACTCCTCTTGCGGCGCGTTCTTGGGCCTTGATCCTCTAGGCCAGGGTCTGGATGAGAATGGGTGGAGGGTGCTTCCCCATTTTCCCACTTCATTACTGACTCCTTGCTACTCCCTTCAGTCCACACAGAATTTAGTCAGCAGGTGTTTGGGGGAGTGTTGCAGGGAGAGTGCATGAAAGAAGTACCATTCATGAGTGGGACAAAGTGATCTTGCTTCCATTCAAATGTATGTATCGAATGTCAGAAAGTTAAATTGATTGTATTATAACATGTTGCTGTATATTATCACCACACTGGTGATTGCTGCCCTAAATTTGATTTGTTTGATTTTGCATTTGAATTTAAAAATAAATAAATATTTCATTATTACACAATGGCCTGGTTCATGGTGCATTGCAACACACAGTGTTTCTTAAGGGGTGTGTGAGATGAGTTGGGTACCTTCTCAAAGCAGAATCCAAAATAGATAAAGATAAATGTGTTTTTATTGTGCGCCACATCCCTCACCAGTGGAAAGAGTCCTGGTCTGGAGTGCGCCATGTCGTAAATTCCTTTACAACATATGCATAATAGTATTTGGCATAGCTTCCCCAAGTCTGATATCTGTGCCATTTATTCTTCCCCCATAATTGCATTTTTCCTGCCATTTCAGTTCCCCACATGCCAAAAAGATGCACCTAGTCTTATAGTACTTTTCCAAAAATCACATTAAAACTGTCATAATAAAACATTACTGCTTATTCAGATTGCAGAGTAAAATGTCTTAAAGTATAAATGTTCTGCATTGTCAATGAGGTGGTCTCCCCTGGGTCAGTTTACACAAGGGTTTCCATGACTCCCTTTGAAGTCCTCCAGTTTGAATGTAGAGGATATCATACCTCTGAGGTAAAACACAGGGCTTCACCCCCATAGTTTGTCCCTGGGAACAGTTCTGCCTGCCAGTCTAGGAGAACCTGTAATTATCACACTATCAGGCCCATAAGTACAGGACCTCTGCCATTGCAGCCTTAGTCACTGGTAGGTGTGCAAAATTAGCCTTGCTGCCAAACTGGTTTGACAGAAACTACTGGGCCTCAGCCAGGATGATTTGTCTTATTGGGGGGGGGGAAACAGAGCACAATAGACATATCTTTGCAGCCCCACTTCCCACATGTACAAGTGTGTTTCTGTGCGAGTTACAGTGTTATTTCACATTTGGCCTTCCCAATGTCATTTTCTGCCTTGCAAAAACAGGTTTACACATGTTCATTTTCTTTACATGTTGATTTCACCAGATGCAGTTTTTCCCACAAACAGCTTCCTTGACATTTACTTTCTGAAAGGCTTTTTATAGATCTGATCAGTTTCTGGGTACAGAGATATGCTTGAAAATGGTTTCTTGATAGTTGACACGAGGCAAGAGAGAGCATCTTTTCTTTGAAGTACTTTGCATGTGTTGATTTATTTCAAAAAGTAAATCCAAGCCGTGTGGACTAGAAGCAGCATTCTTTTGCTTTTCATGGACTTTACTGATGAAACAATGCCGTTCTGGGAGGGATGGCCTTATTTGATGGTGTTCAAAATGAAATACAGGGACAGGGCTGTGTTTTAATATACCCAAACTGCGTGATGTTAAAAATGAAAGTAGCACCAATGTGATGCTGTTTTAAATGCAATCATTTTCCTGTGCAGCCTTGAATGTTTAACTGACAGAACAGCAATGGACAGCCATTCTGAACTTGAGTTGTTTTCTCTGGATTCACATTACTGACAATATAATGCGGCTAATTTAGGGGTAGCTGCCTTCAACTCTCGCCCCATATGTGCTCACAAGACCAAAGCACAGCCAAATTTGGGTGACTGCTGAAATGCAGTTTTTGTTGTGGGGGGTCTTCTTTAGGCCTTAAATGCACCCCACACATCCCCTGTGCTCTGCCGCAAATTCTTGTTGAAGGAGAGTAGGTCAGAGTGGGGTTCATTTGACCAAGTTCTCTTTCATCAGGGAGCAGCACACCAGGATTTCCTTCCGTCTTTCGGTTGGAGGGGATGGAGCGGCACCCCCTTTCATTCCTTTCCTTTCCCAGTCCCTGGGGAGATCCTCGCCATACTAGGAGGTAATGAAGTTAATTATCTAATAAGAGATAGATAAACACAGGTTTTAGGATATTTAAATGACAGTCTTCCCAGAAGAGTTACACAGTGGGACAATAATTCCAACTCACGCTTTCTAGGACATAAACATTTCTCAGCATTACCATCACACAAGTAGATTACTCAAAAATGAAGTGTTGGGATCGATATGTGTAGTTGTGCGCTATTTTCCACTCTCTAGTTAGGAATGTTGTGTTAGCAGTAAGAGCCTCACTCCTTGTAAATCACCCACTAAAATTTACTCTGAGATATACAAAACAATTGACAATTAGGGAGGGCAACCTGCGTTCTGATTGAAAATGTAACACTGGATTACAAATAATATTTGCACATAAGACTAGTATTGCAGGTGTGGTTTATTCAACGTTGTGAATGCAACTGAAGAGTTGACAGGTGTTTAGACCACCTGGTCATTTTCAAGGCTGATCATCATGAAATTCCAGTGAAATCAATTGTGCCATCAGAACAAGAAAAAATATAAACCAACGTGTTTGCAATAATATAAGAAATCAATATTCATGCTTCAACAGTCCCAATAATGATTAAAAAAGGTCAAAGAATGATAAACCAAGAATCAAAAAACACAAAAACATGATCCCAAATTAAATAACGGATTTGCATATATGATCATGATCAGTAATTGAATAGAGGATCAAAACATGTGTATCATTAAAAATAAATTGCACACAAACCATCTTGGATTCTGAACATTTTGGGAAACTTCATCAACACCCTGAGGTCCTCTTTTCCAATATAAACAGTTTCCGTCAGATTTATGTTCACAGGGTCCTCAATGTGTTGGTAACATTTCCCAATAATCGGATCCCCTTTTTGTGCTGGAATTAATTCAGCATCTGTGGTCTTCTTACTCCACTGAGCAGTTGGGAGTTCATTGTGATCAAATATCTGGGACATGGCGACAGCAGTGACCTGGATTTCCCCCAATAGGGACTCGATCTCAAGGAGATCCCCCGGATGGCTCTGTTTTGGCCAACTGATCAGCCAGGTTGTTTCCAGTTTTGTCTGGTCCCTCTCATCTGGAATGATCGTTAATCATTTTCCAATAGATGGTCATCCCATTAGAGGTGACCAGATCATCAATGTTTTGTATGAGCTTGCCATGTTTAAGTGGTTTTTTGTTGGCACACAGCATGCCTGTGGTTTTCCAATTAATCAGGTGCTCCAAAAACCCTTAACGGACATAATCTGAATCAGTGATTATGGCCAGTTTGAGGAGTCAGTGTTGTACGGCAATGAAGAAGGCCTGGTGAACTGCCATCAACTCTGCCACCTTACTACTGCGGGGACCGATTTTGAACCCAGAGGAGGGCTCGTACCGTTGTTGTCAACATGGTAGGACCACCTATCACATAAACTGTGGGCACCCCCTTGCACGTGTCTTATTCATAGACCTTGTGTGCGGAAATAAGGTACGCCTCCATGTTGTCTTGGGTTTTGAGAATTTCGTCCTTGAGACAGTTTTCTCGGGCACAATCATGCAAGTCAGCCAAACCTTACGCGAGGGGACTGTTCTTGTTTTGGCCATATCTGACCTCCACAGGAACGCCTTGCATGGACAGAATCCAGGAAGTAATTCTGAAATTACTTACATTTCCTGCCTGGATTCAGTCACTTTGGAAGTATTGAAAAGCCTGGTGCAGAGTCTCCACTATGATGTGTTCTCCCTGGATGAACGGGTGGTCATTTTTTAATGCCAACATCGTTGCCAGGAGTGCCTTCTCACAATCATTGCATTTTTCCTCCACAGAGGATAAAATCTTGCTTGCACAGGAGATGACCATATTGACCTTGTCATGCTTTTGATATACTAGTGCTGTTAAGCCTGTATTCGAGAACCCCGTCTCCAAGAAGAACTCCTTGTTATTGAAGGGGTAAGCTAGACAAGGTGCTTGTGAGAGACTTCTTTTGAGTTGTTTTACTGCCTCAGCTTGTTGTGGACCCCACTTCCACTTGACCCCCCCTTCAACAGATGGACCATGGGTCTTATGATCTCTGCATAATCCTCAATGAACTTCCTACTGTAGTTGGTCAGTCCAAGAAGGCTCCTTAGTTCATGCAGGGTTGTGGGGTCTTTCAGTTTTAGTAGTGCCTCCACTTTCTTCGCCTGGGGACAGAGACGCTCAGGGGTGATTTCAGGTCCCAAAAAGTTTACACAGTTGCTACACAACTGTACTTCTGGAGGGACAGTTTTGCTCTGGCAACCCTCAACTGGGTCACAACATAGCGGATTTCTGCTTTGTGTTCCTCCATAGTTGAGCTTTTAATCAGGACATCATCCACATAGGCCAGGTTACCTCTTTCACCCAAATCGGGCATGGCCTTGTGTAGAAAGATCTTTCTTTCTTTCTTTCTTTCTTTCTTTCTTTCTTTCTTTCTTTCTTTCTTTCTTTCTTTCTTTCTTTCTTTTTTTCTTTCTTTTTTTCTTTCTCTCTTTCTTTCTTTCTTCCTTTCTTTCTTTCTTTCTTTCCAATTATCGAATGCGTGGGCGGACCCACGCAGGCGCTTCCCCATCCAAAAGGATGATGTGCACCTACCCCACCAATCTTACACACAGCCCTCACATTCTCATAACTCCTCCCATTAATTGCCAGAGCTTATGTATCCCAAGGGAGTCCAGATCAATGTGTACTGCTGCCCCCGAAGGTAAAGGCCAGCTTGTACTGGTCCTCCCTACTGACGGATACGGTCCAGTATCCATTGGTCAGGTCAATGGCGGTGTACACCTTTGACCCATGAATCTGGGCAGGTCACTGGTCAATATAGGGAAGAGGCCATCGGAACATGTGGACCCATTTTGTTCAGCTCCCTAAGGTCTGCACAAAGTCTCCATGGGCCATTTGGTTTTTAAATCCCCAGTACCGGATTATTAAAGGTACTGTGGACTGGACGAATTATCTCACAGGACTCTAGGTTTTTTTATAATTTCTGTTGTAAGGGTCTCCATAGACGCGAGAGGGTAGCAATATTGCTTCATGAATGCATGAGTCATTCCAGGGTCTGTGGGAATTGAGGTGGTAGGTATCTCAGTGTGACAGCAGTCATATGAGTCCACAGCAAAGATATCTTGAAAATCTAAAAACACCTGTTTCAACTTTTGCTTTTGTTCCTCGGTCTCACAAGCATCAGCGAGGTTGACCCGTTTTTCAACCATCTGTCTGAAGCCTGGAAAGACCTTGGGTTTCACAATGTCAGCAGCCTCCTCCAGCTGCGTGTAGAGATCTCTGGTGAGAGTGTTGACCTGGACAGAGGGTTTCAGGTAGGAGATGCCGTCATTGTGAACCTGGAATATCACCTCATCCTTCCTGATGTCACAGGTCACCTCTTCTCCCCGTAAGGACAGGAAGAGTACACCAGGAAATTCCCCTCTTGCCGGGTGAAGATCCATTCTGCCGGTATGTCATCATCACAGTCATAGCAGTCATTGGGGATTGTTCCTATAATTTAATTCCCAAAGTCCATGGAAAAAAAAAATTGTCATCAACCACCTTTCCAATAATGGTGCCTGCGGTCAGAGTGATACTCCTTGGGTCGCTGTTATTCACCAATATTGGAATGGTGTTGTGTTCTACGTTAACTAATGGTGTTGGGTTTAACCCCAACCCGTCCTGTTGAAGATGGGCATTGAGGTGTACATAAGCATCTGGATTCTGAAGGTTCTGTCCTCTCTTAATTTTGAATAAAGTGGGAATTGTCACGTCCGTCCTGGGATCGTGACCCCCTCTCCAATTTGAATTTAACTGCATACGGTAGCAACTGATCTGACCAAAAAGCCTTTTCATAATCATCAGAGCCCATAGAGTTGCCCCAAGTCGGGACTAGGCCTTGTAATCTATAAGTCCAAATTAATTGTGGACCGATTGAGAATGTCACTGCCTACATAAAATGCAGCAGGGACATCTCGTACGACCCAACAATTATGCTCTATGCTTTTATCACCTATGGACATTTTTAGCATACACGTGCTAGGCAGGAGGTGTTTGGAATTGGGAGTTTCCAGGCCCATTTCCCACTTATCAATATATTTAAATGTGGGAATGGTCATATCTTTTGGGAGTTTCCTGAACAACGCTTAGTTGATGACGCTTTTTCCATTTTTCAGGCACACTCTGGCGAGAACAGGCTCCCTCCCCTCATTTAACTGAATAGGGAGAAACAGCTGTTCACTCTTCTTCTGAAGCTCAGCCAAACTTTGAGCTGTTTTTTCATCACTGTTGACTACAGGACTTGGATTTTCAGATTGGAGATTGGTATAAAATGTCCAGGTATTTCCTTACATTGTGGAATGCCACTTGAAACTGGAAGGAAGGTTGATTTTTAAGAATGGGGAGGAATTACCATCACCAGTTTGTTTGTCCTACAGCAATTACTGTAATGTCAGGTATTTGATTGTTTTGGAAATGGAACTCAATTTGGTCAGATATTTGTTCTACCATGTGGCATGAGCCATTTAAACTGACATAGTTGATGCTTCATTTTAATTTTATTGGCCGGTTAGCCTGAGTCCAGAATACCTGGTTCACACAGTCTATTAGAGGAGACAACCTCCAAAGGAGGTCATTTCCTAATAGACAAGGGGTTCCCTCTGGAGTTATGACTATTACCGGGTGCTTCACCTTGTGTTACCAAATTTTAATTTCCAGATCCACAGTCCCCTCGATGGGAATTTCATTCCCGTTGAAGGTCTGGAGTTGTCCAGGAAGAGGAGTGAGAGGGATCTGGTTTCTCTCCCCCTTCCTGAATTTAGCTGCTCAAAGGCCCTTTTGGACTGAAGAGTGGCTTGGGATCCGGTGTCCACCAGTGCCAAAAATGTAAATTGCCCTTGCCTCTGGACAGGGCCATAAAACTACCTTCTTTCTCCTCCAAGGGGCAAAGGTGATGGGCATTTTGGGCAAAGCTGGGCAGTTAGTTTCTTTATTTTGGACTCCGACACTGTGGGGTTTTGTATTGTATTCTGTGTCAGATTTCAGGAATCTGTAAATAAAATTTGGCATCCAGAAATAGATGGGATTTTGGAATACCCCTATTTCCTTAGCTCTGTGCCGTCCCCCTTTCCCTGGAGACAGTCACTAGAACCGGTTTGCGGGGAGGATCCCTCAGTTACTGTTACATTCACAGGATGACATTTCTGGGTTCAGGGTTGGGCATTTCTGATTCAGTCCCCACCTCTTCCCAGTTGGGATGATGGTCTCTTAGGACCCATTTTTCATTTGGAGGAATTCCCCCATCCTTGAAGCAGAAGACTTTCTTCCCAGAATCCTCTAAGGATTCTCCCCGATCAAACTGCAGGACACTAACTTCCTCCACAAAATGAGCCTTTTTGATGTCTTTGTTTCTCCTACCCACCATCTGTTCCCTGGGTTGCAGATTTTCATGGGCTGGAGGTGTCTAGGGGCTTTTCACGGGTGAGGAAGGAAGCTTCCTCTAGGGCTTTACATCCCCTTTCCTCCTGAGCCTACTCCTCTAGAATCGATTGGTTATCAGGGTTCTCTCCCCGTCATTGTTCCGGGATGCTAGACTCTTGGTTGGAGTTATTATGACCCGCCATGTTCATCTGAGGGTTCTGCTGAGCCCTCAACATGCGACTCAGATCTTGAGTAAGGTTCTGGACCTGGTGCTCCAGTTGGGACACCTGCTCAGGCTGGTATGGGAGTCTTGAATCCACTCTGGGTTTCTCTCGGGAAGGCTAACTATCCCTTCTCCTGGAGTAACCTGCATACTGGGTGTTCCCCTGGTAACCCTCCAAACTTGGCCTCCCCTTTCCCAGATTTGGTGGTCTGGACTCCTGAAAGTGGGGAGAGTAAGGAGGGTTGTCCTGCATGTTGGGGTTTGGAAGGTACCGGGGTAAGAAACTTAAACCAAGATTTGGAAGTTTACTGCCCTCCTGAGGGAAGTTTGGAGGGATGCTCCCTGGGGCCGTACTCACCTGATTGGATCCCTCACCTGTGCTGGTGGAGACCATACGTACCCCAAGAAGGGTATGTTGCCCTTATACCTAGGGCTGATGTAATTGAAAGAGTTAGGGGGAACATGTGTAGGGTACCCTACCTGACTACCACCTGCTTGTGATTGATTAGAGGGTCTTTTTTGCCTGTGATTTTATTGGTTTTGGGAAGGTGTATTTTTAGTCCCCCCCATTTCTAGGTCCAAAATGGGGGCAACCTTCAGCTCTGCCACCTTAGCAGCACCGGGGGTGTTGGTTGGTTTGGGGTTTTTGGTTGGATTTTTGTTTTCTTCAGGCTTTTTGATCTCATAGAACTAGGTAGCTTGCTTTATTACCCAGTCCACAGTCCTTTCATCATAGAAATCCCTTACCAGCTGTATCATGATATATTTTGGGAGTGCATGAAAATAGGTATTTATGAATTCCTTACTATTCGTGCACACCTGTCTAGTAGTTTGCACAAATGCCAGTTTTAGCTCCTGAACAAATTCTCTTGGGCCTGATCCTCTCCACACTGCAGATTGTAGGCTGCCTTGCGAGCCTCCTGGGGGTTCTTTGTGTGGTGGAATGATTCAAGATGGCCGGCTTTTAGTTGGACCAATTAGTATGGTTCTGGTCTTCCAGCCCAGCAAAGAAGCTGGAGTATTCTGGAGAGAATGTTCATTTGGCAAATTATGTGCAATTCTGATTATTTTTAATGTCAAAAGAGGTCATCGTCTGTTCATATAGCTCCAGATGCTCCCAGACGGAATATTTGGCATTCTTGTGAAATAAAGTAATGAAACTCATAATAGCTTTACTCTATTTAATTAGGTCTTTCACCAGAGCTCTCTTTTGTTTTTTATCCTTCTTTTGCCGCTTCACCTGAATCAATTCACCCTCAGAGCTGCTGCTATTGGAGGTCCCCTTGTTATCCTCTAGGCGCTCCCTAATTCTTTGATCGTGTGAGTTTTTCCCAGAATGATGGGGGCTTGTCTCATCTCCCCTCTTGTGCCTTGGGTTCTCTGGGTCACTCCCCTTGGACTCCCTCTTTCGCACAGGAAAGTAGTTTTCTGACTCCTCCCTGCTTCCAGGGTTGCTGGAGAATCCCCCCCCATGGCCCTGATTTGGTGGATGTTTTTAGAATACTCTTTTGAGGCCTCAACTCATACTCCTTTTTCTCTGCAGGGCAAACCAAGTGGTTCCTCTGTAGGTGATGTTTCTGCAGGTCTAGCTCCCTGATTTTCTCCTCATAGGAGCTTTTCTGGTCAGGTCCCTCAGCCATAATATTTTTGTACCTGAACAGGGACGCCCGTCCCTCAGTCTCTGATGGACGCTCACCTGTCAGCTCAATCATGCTAGGCCTATTTAAGTCTAGCTGCCTCATGGTTTCCGGTTCATGTGAACCTGGGGACATGAAGTCAGCAGTGCCATGTGCATACAAAGTGGTAAATGGGTTTGAGTCCCTTGGTACAGAGGTCATCATGCTGTGATCAGGGGTTGCCGTGCCACTGTCTACTTGTTCGGGGTCCCTCAAGTTTTGATTTAACTTAGCATACTCTTTTTCAAACATCCCAAGTTTCTCCTTCTCTGCCCCTACCTCTTGATAATAGGCAAACGTCTGAGCCTTTTGCTCTGCTATCAGGGCTTGACTTGTCTCTATTACCTTCCCTTGGGCTGCTACCTGGCTCTGGAGTCCCCTGTTCACATCACAGAGGGCCTTGTTGTTTTTTTGTGCTGACTGTATTGCCTGGGAACACTGGGACCATTTTTGTTGCAGGAGACACATCTCCTGACTTTGCACATTTTGGGTTGGGTGGTCTCTTCTAGATCACCTTCTCCTTGTCTTGTGTGCCCCAATATTTTTTCATATTCTACTTTTAGTTCATTCAATTCCTGGAGGTCTAACTCTCTTTTCTGTAGGTCTGTTTTAAATGTTCACACTTCCTGGTATAGGGCATCTTTTTCCTGATACAGGGCGCCAACCTGTTCAGCCAGTTCACCCTTTTGTTGTTTTATAGTGCCTAACATTTGGTGCTGTTGATCAAATTCTGTTTGTGAATGGAGCTACTTAATAATTAATGTATTACTCTCTTCTTCCAATTTCTTGATTTGATTTAATAAAGTGGTGATCTGCTCTGAGCAGACACTATTATATATCATTAATTGTTTTAATTTTTGTTGATTTCAACCTTTTCCTGACACTCTTCTTTTAATGTAGCTAATTTGGCCTCTTGCTCTAAATTGTTTTGTCATTATACAGCCAACTCCTCTTTTAACTGTTGATGTGGTTTTAAAATTCTACCTCAGAATTTACGCTCTTTTGCAATTTATTTTCTACTTGTTTTAATTCGCTATGGATTTGGTTTAAGAGCTCAGACTGGTTTTTCACAACGGTTCTATTTTCTCGATGTTGTTCCTCCATAACCACCATGTCTAGGTATATGTAGGCAGTGAGTCAGACCATTTTAAGCTGTTCCTCTTTAATATACGTAGTCATGTAGAACTCAGTCAAGGCTTGATGTAACATGCTGCTGTCCTGTCCCACATCCATGCTAATGGAGGTGACCTGTTGCATCATGTTGGCTAGCCAAGCTCCCTGCTCCTGTTCCGCCCATTCCCCTCTAACGAATAGTTTGGACAGAAGGTGCTGCCTAGCTATATTAATCTCTACGGTGCTCATTATGAAGAGTGTTCTTCATTTATTATTATCTATGCATGGACTCATCTATACTCTGCTTTTGTCTAGTTTAGGGTTAACCTTACTTTATTTTTACACATAGGCCTGATACCTAGGGCCAAAGCTTTGGCCTGGTGATTTTACAGTGTAGCACAGTTTGCAAACCACCAAAAGTATCACTACCTTCAATGAGTTAGCCTGCTGTGTTAAGCTGTCATGGGTTGAAATACTTACTTCAATCACGGCACAAGCCACCCACTTGTAACCGATCTTGTGGCACGGCACACCGCAGCCAGAGACGACTTCTACTGACACTGAAGGTGGCGCACAATAAAACAAGCTTTTTTATTTTTATTTGAACCCTGGATTCTTCCTTGAAGAGGCACCCAACCCGTTTCACACCCACCTTAACAAATACCCTGTGTCATAGTGGACCATGAACCAGGTCGTTGTGTAACAAAGGAATATTTATTTATTTTTACAATTCAAAGAAAAATAAGAGCAAAACAACATTTAGGGCAGCAATCACTTGTGTGGTGACAATACCCTAAATAGAAATGGAAACAAAATCACCTTTTCTCACAATCATAGATTGGCACTTATGCTATGAACTTCACCTGCAACACCCCCCAAACACCTGCTAACTAAATTCTGTGTGGTTGGGAAACAGTGCCAAGGAGTCAGTAAGAAGGTGGGAAAATCGTTTTTTTTTAAATTTGACCTACCTCCCCAGAATGGGTGTCCAAAACCAAAAAATCAAAACATTCAAAATGAGCAAAATAGTCCACTCGGATTTCACTTTTTACTTAGAGATCTGTTTACATTGGTTGTAGGATAGATAGGACTGAATTTCAGGTGGCTGCGCTTAAGACAAAAGAAAACTTGCAGGCTACTGAGCAGGACACTGAAGCAATGTGAACACAGGAGAAGGTTGATTTTGGGAGGAAAACAATGCAACAAATATCACACGTGGAAAAATTGCAATTTCTTATTTCACACAAGCTTTAAACTGGAAAACAGCTAAGAAAATAGGCTCAGCAATCAAAAATTGGAAATCGTTTTTGGGATGGGAAACAAAGACACAGAACAGATATGATGCTGAGGAGAAGGGATGACTTTTGTAAGATAATAATATGGGTTTTATTATGGGAAATGCAAATCAGATTTGGTCTGGTCACTGGATTCTCCTAAAGGGATCAGCTGCCTTTCCTCCTTTCTCCCTGGCTTATTGGGATGAATGTGGTTCTGGATAGGTGGTTCTGCCCGGATGGGATCAGCTGCCTCTGGACCTGGTTCTGAAGTCTTTGAATCTTGTATGGTGAATTTTGAATGTTGAATATCCTTGTGTCTCCCTGTCTATCCTTAATATGGGCAGAGTGACATCACAGAATTTTACAATCTGGGCGGAAATACTCTGGACCTACCCCTTGCATGGGATAGGCCAGGCTACAGATGCCCCCTCCCTGTGGCTGATTGGTCAGGGGAAGTGACCTCACCTTACATTAAAACTGTCATAATAACACATTACTGCTTATTCAGTTTGTGGAGAAAAATGTTTTAATGTATAAATGTCCTACATTGTCTATGAGGTGCACAGTCCAAATTGTCTCCCCTGGATCAGCTTACACAAGGGTTTCCATGACTCTCCTTTGAAGTCCTCCAGTTTGAATGTAGAGGAAATCACACCTGCGAAGCAAAACGCAGGGCTTCACCCCCATCCTTTGTCCTTGGGAGCAGTTCTGCCTGCCAGTCTGGGAGAACCTGTAATTATCACACTATCAGGTCCATAAGAGTCACTGCTAGATGCGAAATTAGCCTGTGTGATATCACAGAAACCCCTGGGCCTCAGCCAGGATAATTTGTCTTTTGGGGGAAAAACAGAGCACAATATACATATCTTTGCAGCCCCTCTCCCCACATTAAAAGTGTGTTTCTGTGTGAGCTACAGTGTTATTTCACATTTAGCCTTCCCAATGTCAATTTCTGCTTTGCAAAAGCAGATTTATACATGTTCATTTTTTTTACATGTTCATTTCACCAGTTGCTGTTTTTCCAACACACAGCTTCCTTGGCATTTATTTTCTGAAAGGCTTTTTATAGATCTGGTCAGTTTCTGAACACATAGATATGCTTGAAAATGGTTTCTTTGTAGTTGACACAACACGAGAGAGCATCTTTTCTTTGATGTACTTTGTATGTGTTGATTTATTTCAAAAAGTAAATCCAATCCTTGCAACATTGGAGCAGCATTCTTTTGCTTTTCATGGATTTTACTGAGGAAACAATGCCGTTCTGGGAGGGATGGCCTTATTTGATGGTGTTCAAAATGAAATTCATAGACAGGGCTGTGTTTTAAGAGAACCAAACCTTGTGATGTTAAAAGTGAAAGTAGCACCAATGTGGTGTCATTTTAAATGCGGTCATTTTCCTGTGCAGCCTTGAATGTTTAACTGACCGAACACTAATATACGGCCATTCTGAATTTGAGTTTTTTTCTCTGGATTCACTTGACTGACAATAACATGTGGCTATTCTTGGGGTGGCTGTGTTCAACTCTTGCCCCAAATGTTCTCAACAGACCAAAGCACAGCCAATGTTGGGTGACTGCTAAAATGCAGTTTTTGTTGTAAGGGGGTTCTGCCTTAGGCCGTAAAAGTACCCCACAACATATATATATACAGGGTTCCTGCTACTTTCCCTCTAATAAGCTTCTAAAAAAGCATAGTCTCTTTTCTAACCACTCTAGCAAATGCCATACAGTGCAGCATTCATCACATGCTTACATGAATCACCTAACAATTAGAATGCTCTGCATTTCAAAATGTTTATTTTTACAAGCATTTTGAATAAAGATAAAAAATGCAGATATGCATGTACACCAGCACTGTGTAACTTTTCCATAAAATAAGGGAAAACCAGATACAATAGACCTGTAGACCATTTTTAAGTGGCACTTAGTGTCTCACAATTTAATATGTTGGCAGTACATGCATAAATCCAAACATCACTCATTCCACTTAAGTCTTTCTTTTTCCCTTTGCATTCTGTCATTTCCAAATGACTTCGCCCATTATAAAACTGAAACTAAAAGTCCCTGAATGCAAAGAAAAAACACAACTGAACTTTCTAATTCAAAACTGTGACATGTATATCAAGTAAACATATGAAATGCTGTGCTTTTGCAAATATTTTTTGGAAGCCTTTTTAAGAAAGTTAAAACATGCAAATGTGCATTTCCAGCAGCACTGTAAAAGAAAGCAAAAGCAGAAAAAATTGATGTGTACACTATTTGTTAATGGCACACAATGTGTCCCAGTTGAATATATTAACAGTGCATGTATGTTTCCTAACATAACACATTTCAATACTCAGCTGCTTATGCAGTCCTACTTGTTCTCTACATTCTGTGACTTGTACTACAACTTTCACAATGGTAAAAGTGGAACTACAAGTCCCATAATGCAAACAACATCTCTATGACTACATAAACACCTACAAATTAGAGTGCATCGTGTTAGCAAGTATACATATACAACTAACACATGCAACTTATACACATCAACTGCCATTTAAAAGTGTACTACAACTCTTTTCCATTAACCTTTCCTCTATTTTACAAAATGTAACAGAGATTCAGCAAATGCACATACACATTGCTTACATTTCATGAAAATGCTCCTAAAAGCAATCATTTTTCACTGTCCACCAGTGTTATTACATTTTTCCCCACCACTCCTCTTTCCATTGTAAATATGAACCTTGCTTCCTAACTATACTTTTACATTACCACATATCCCCACTAACTTTCTTATACAATTACAGAAAGGAAACACATCACTGCAAACAACCGAAAAACAAATACCCTTTTCTTCCGACAAAGTAAGTACATTAATGTACCAGTTATATGTATCTAATTACAGCAGCACAGTTTCACTATATATATTACCCCAGACTAATCTTTCCAAACCAACATTTCTTTCACTCTAGCCCATTATATTCTGACATTCACACTCCTATTATTCCCATCTACACACCACCATTGCAACACCCACGCTGTTCCTCAAAATAGCACAGCACAATCATCGTACAGATTCCATAATGCCACCACTGCCTTCCTCCCTAACCCAACACCATCACACCTCTGCACACTCGTATTTTCACAACTTCTTAACCATTCCTAATATACCACCTCACAATCAAACAGCACTCTATTCATCTCTACAATTACACCCACAGACCCATGCACCATATATGCATATACATTGCAGAACCTTACAATACAACCTTTCTCTTTTTCCAACAGACACAACAAAATGCCTACTAAACGCCATCGAAAAGAAAGAAAAAGTAGACTTAAAATACACCACATAATCATCCTCCTCACACAATTTATAGAAAACATTAAAGCAAAAGAACTAGTAACCTCATTAAAAAAAACGAAACCACCCATGACTAAAAAAGGTAATGCCCCGCTTGCAAAAACAAACAGTAAAACTTTACGTATAAAGAAAAGCAGACCTACTAACAAACCCAATCCTCTATCTACCAGTGTTAACATAGTCACAGTAAAGCAATCCAAAAAAATTATATTACATTTTTCCACCATTGAGTTCTTCACAATCTTATAAAAACATCTAAAAAGTCACGATCTTCCCTTAAAAACTACAGCAGGAGAGTAATCCTGCAAGAGCTAATTGACATCACTTTCCTCATGAGCATAAATTTGCTTATATTGATTTTAAGCAGAATGAAACCACTAAATTAATCAATAAATTATAACAACTACTTCTAAGCTTCCACAGTGTCAATACAGAGAGACCTTTCCAAACTTCTGTGATGGTGAATGGATTCACACAAGCAGCACAGAACCATACTTCAATGAAGAAGCTTATAAACAAGAACAACAAAAAATAGTTTCCATAGACAATAATGGTCGAGGGTATGAAATGATGGAACAAAACATTATGGCAAAAGCAGCCCTTATAGAAAAATAAATCACCAACAAACTTTGAACCAAATGCTCCTTTCACCCAAACAAACCATCCAGTGTATGAATGGACATGCAGCTCAATGTGTAATGTATGCCAAAAGTCCTTTAAATCTTTACTACAATTCCTCAATCACTATGTAAAACTGAAAGACAAAAGCTAAATGATAACTTTACAAACCATAGACTCCTGTCCAGTGAGCAGCCACACTGGTCTGCGAGGATATTCATTAGCCTGCATTTTAGGAACTGCTTGCAAAAGAATTTTCCACCACATCAAAATGTTAGCGACACACCATTCTGCTACATGGAATCTTGTGCATCGACCATACTATGCAAAAAGTCCTCCTCTAGAAGTGAAAAATGTATATAACATTCTCGTACATGGAAGGAGTTCAAGAAATAGCACACATCCAACGTAAATACTTTGAAACTGAAGGTGACTTCAAAAACACTGTACCTTCAGAAAACATTACTGAAAACCTCATAAACACCAACATCCTAATAAAGCAAATACACAAAAGAGAAAGCTTAAGTTTCAAAACACATTTGCTGAAACACCAGACCAAATATGTGTCAGTTGCCGCAGAACGTTTTATAAAGAGCACAAAAATGGTAGATCTAGCTTATAAAATAGAAGACAATGAAGAATCCCAATGGTTTCAAATAGCTTTATATCTAACAGCAAAAGGTAAATACAAAATAACGAACCCCTCAAGAGTGTGCACATACTGCAACACAAAGCTTGACAATAGCCAAATGCCATCACGTGCTATTACTAATATCTGAGAAATAGTCCCACTTCCAAAAGCTCTCCAATAGCTTAACTTGTACGAGAGTGTTATAATACAAACAGTGCACCCATTTCAAGCTTTAACACGCCTTCAACCAAAATCAGCCAAATGACCTTCCCCCAAGCAACTAAAGGGCATCCGTGGCAAAGTAGTATATTTACCATTGGATCTGAAAGAAAATGTTCAAACACTAGGATACAATGGCCAATACATCAATCTTGGATTGTGCTAGTTAATGGTGTGCCAACAAAAAACAAAATAATTTGGCAACAACTAGTTGACTTAAACAAAGTTAGACAAGCCCTACAATATCTAAAAGAAAACCATGAGTACTTCAAAGATCTAACCATAAAGGAAAACCTAAGAGAAACCACCCACATTATTCAAGAGTCACCAGAAACTGGTCAATTTTAATGTGTAGATCCTGTTGCAGCAGACAACATTTTAGACCAGTATACCATTCACCCACTGCACTGCAAAGACACAATTGATGATGCATTAGAAACATATCAAATGCATCAAGCCAAAGTATCCCCAATAAGCATATGACAAAAACATGTAGAAGCACATTCTTTTCCTGTTCCCTTTCCTATAGGAAAAGGAGGAAGATATGTTGCAAGGTCCACACAAATTAGTGCATCAGAATATTGATCTTTACGAATGTATTCTGAAGACCCTAGATTCAGGCAAAATATTGAATACATTTTCCAGCTTCTGTTCTAAAGTGAACTAGCAACTCTATGTTATGGAGTTGCACACACATTAAAAACAGGCTCTAACTTTTTAAACATATCTGCTACCCAACTTCTTTGAAAAATAAAAGCCAAAGATGAAGATCTGCAGTTAAGTATCACAAATCTCTTGGCAAACGTGGTACAAAAGAATATTAGTTCCGATGTCATGTTGATGTTCGTTGCATGCTAAGGAATCTAAGTCCACTCACATGGTTTGTTACTTTAAGTTGTGCAGTGTACACATGGGATGACTTGCACGAAGTCAGACGCACTGCAAACTAAATTAAAGACGGAATAGACATAAAAAACACCAGAACTCTGTTCTCTTGACCCAGTAAACGTATAAAGGTACTTTCACCATTGCTTTATATCCATGTTGCATTTTTTCTGCAATAAATCTACCCCTCCGCTCGGAGAAGTGCAACACTTCTTTTGGCAAAAAGAATATCAATTCAGAGGAGGACACACATCCACATGTTTTTGTGGATAAAGATGTTCCAAAATGTGGCATGATTGTGACATCACTGTTTTATAGTTTATTGAAAAATACGCAAGTGGTATGCTTCCAAAAATATAAATGTGACAAATACTGCTGACGAAGATATAAAAACAAAGGGAAATACTATACCAAATGTCGCTTTGGCTTCCCTAGACCAGTGTGCAAAAAAGGACAAGCAAATAGCTTGATGTCTTCTGTTAGACACAGCATAAAAGGTAAATCCCCCAAAAATACATAGAGCTTTAAAAGGCTCAAAGCATCCAAGTACATCAATGATTACAATACAATCATTGCCCTATTGTGGAACACAAACATAGACATACAATGTATTACAGACAATTCCACTGCAGTTGCAAGATATTTCACCAAATCTGGGAAAACAGGGCTAAAGGACCTTTGGGATGACATATCATCTTACAAAACACTATCACAGAAATTGTATAGCTTCAGTATAAAAATGCTTTCCCATAGAAATGTGGATCCTACAAAGCTGCAGACCATTTAAGAGTTACAGCCTTATATGGCAAATCTGAGCACATTGTCTGGCTGAAACTTGGACCAGCTTAATCCCGAAATAGAGTACTAAAATCCTACCAAGAGATAGAAAACATAGCCACAAATGATCCTGACAGCCAGGACATTTTAAAAAAACAATTTACTTGACACTTACCACTCAAACAGAAGTACTGCTTTGGATGACCGTGCCCAAAACTAGTCCTTCAAAAACAGTGTCACACCAAATGACACAACTGGCAAATATATAGTTTCAAATTGTGAAGGAAGCCTAGGAAACTAACGAAACTGGGTCTGCTTAATCATGTAAAGTTATCATTTAAAACTCCACAACATAGAGAACTCTTTTACATGGCAATACTCCAACTTTTTAAACCTTGGAGAAAAAAATAATAATTATTAGCTGACTATGACTCATTTGACGCTGCATTTAAAGCAAATGAAAGCAGTATAACAAATGACAATTTCAAACAATACAAACAAATGTTGGACAATGAACTTCACCAAGAGGAAGAAATTGAAGCTCAACTAGACAAAGACACTCCGGAGGGCAGCCAACCTTCCCTTACAGGAAGCCAAGACCCACTTGGAGAACTCCTCATTCTAAATGACGCTGAAACAGTCATGACTAAGGTAGAAAATACCATCTATCAATATAAACAATCCGAGGAAGACTTGTCAGTTCTGGAATCCCAGCTAAATGATGAACAACTCAGCATTTATCTAGAAGTCACTCAAGAAATTGAACATGGTTTTAAATTTGAAACTAAAATCTGTCAAAATGATAAACCTCTGCTCCTGTATGTAAGTGGCGAAGCTGATTCTGGCAAAACATTGTTAATTCAAATAATCAGCACATTTCTACAAAACTTAAACAACAACCTTTTGGCTGTAGTAACAGCCCCCACAGGTTTAGCTGCCTAGAATATAGGTTGTGTACTTTAAACTGATTACTACTCCTCCCCGTTGAACACCAAAACAAATTAGAATACTACAAATTGTCAGCAGAAGCTGCTACTGAGGTACACAGAATTCTAAAACAAATTAAAGTGCTCCTGATAGATGAAGTATGCATGGTGTCCACCCTCTTGTTGCATTTAATTCATCTCAGAAGTCAATAAATCCTGAAAACCAACTACAAAGAACTCTTTGGAGAAAAAGCCTGGTATTGTTTTCGGAGACCTTCTATAGTTCACACCAGTGAAAGGGGAACCTATTTTCAAAACATTAGGACACCAAGAAGACACAAAGAAGGCTGCAATACTCTCGGCAGCGTTGGAAATATAAATCTCTGGCAACATTTTCACTATGGATAACTAACTCAAAACATGTACCAGTCTGCATTATTCACATATGCTAACATTTTAAAAAGTATTAGAACTGGGCTGCTTACTAAAGATGCTAAATCCATCTTAAATAGTAGACTAATCCATGAGCTATATGGGATAAACACATCTGCTCCTGATGTCCTGGACCAAATAGCTCAACAAAATCTACAATGTATGTCCTTAATACAAAGCCTTGTAACCCGAAGTCAATTCAAAGAGACAATGTTGGAAAAAAGAAATGCAACCCATACTGCATACCAGCTCCACAGACAAACTAGAAGTGCACACTTTGACACTTCCTATGTATCAACAAGCAACATCACGACTAAATAGCTTAGAAACATGTATCTCCAACACAGCCAGATTGGAGAACACTTTGACTTTGTGTCTGAACTGCAGATTAATTGTAAATTGTAACCTTGACGTAGAACAAGGTTTAGTCAATGGAGACATTGGTACAGTTGTTGGCTTCCAAACATATCCTCATGACAACAACATTAAGTTTGTCAATAACCACTTTGACTAACTTGCAGAAGTTAAAAAAAAATTGGCTGGACAATCAGACGTTTCCTTCTTTTCAAAGACATGTTTGTACGCAAAGAGTATTTTTCCTCTGTCTCTTGCATATGCTGTCACTATTCACAAATCACAAGGTCTAAGCCTAGATCAAGCATTGACATTGGCAGCAAGGTCTTAAAGAAGGTATGAGTTACGTAGCACTTTCACATCTCTGTACACTAAATGGTCTATTCCTAGTTAACTTTGACGCAAACAAAGTCAATGCTGACATTCCTTGCATTCTGTAATACAACAGGCTATGAGGACTATAAACCCAATCTATATATGTACCCTGTAACCCAAAAAAATAAACCTTTTAAAAGACAAATAATACAAACAGAAGGTATAGCAATTTCCCATCAATACCACTGAAGAAACAACAACCAACTCCTTCATCAAACAATACCATCACAAACCTCTCTAGTACAAAATCAACTGCACATCCATCAAAAAAGAAAAACACAAACCTCTCGTCTCCAAAAACATCAGCAGGCCTAATAAACGATCCACAAACAAAACTCTCTGGTACATTTAAATTCAGAAACTCAACTGGAGTAAATAATTATGCTAATGTGACAATTAATCTTCTCTTTCAATTGCCACCAGTTGTTCACAACATGTACTTAAACGGCTTAGAGCAGTTGTGTTTGAAAATGCTCATCGTTCACTGAAATGCCACAAATAATCCTGACAAAACTTGCAATGTCTCAGGTATACGGCAAGAATTGGACTACTGTGCAGGAATGGTAACATTTACGATAAACACACAGGAAGATCCACAAGAATTCCTAATGAACTTACTACAAATACTAGAAACCAAAAACATCTCTATAAATGAAATCTTCCAGATTCCATTCATGTGTAAACATACCTGCCACATCTGGTAAGTACCAGGATGAGGCAGCAGGGAATTATAGTAACTGTAGTGTAAAGCCCGTCAGGATCCAACTCTCCCCCATTTTTCAATATTAGCCCTTAGTGGGGTGGAGCGGTTAGATATGCAAAAGAAAAGGAAGGGTGACAGGGACGCTACTCTTGGTCCCAACTGCACTAAACTCAAACAGCGGTGCGGAGAGAAGTGACCATGCCCTTTTTGTCCCAGGCCCACAGAACCTTTGTGGAAAATGACATAAGGCTGTGAACAATAGCACAAGTGACTTGCAGCAGATGTCAATGGTACATGGGGCAAGCATACGCCGATAAGCAGGAACGAGGAAGATTCCTCCTGCCGTGGCACCAGCCTTGACTCTGTTCATCACAGCCGGTGAGTCGAGGGGAGAACTGATAAGAGCCATGCTGTGATGAATGAAAGTCGCAAAGTGGCAATTTGAACTACGTTTAAAGAAGTGTAAAAGTGTAAAAGGGAGACCAGCTGCAGAGTCAACCGGCACCATGTGGGTGCTAACTTCAATAAGTCTGGTCGATCCATAACTGAGCAAAACTGCAGATACCAGAAGGCCGTAGAAAGGACGCCAAGATAGGTCAAAGAGGTCATACAGCAAGTCAAGAAAAATCCCTGTACAATCGAAAAATTTTGATCTACCTACTGTTGAAAAGTAAAGGAGGTGAATCCCACAAACATTGAACAGTATAAAAGTGAACTCTGAAATTAAAGAGGGGTCAGCGCCCACTAGAGGGGGAACCAGGGGTGAGCCACTATCATCCTTATCAAGAGCCATAGTGAACCTGGTGAAGGGAGACTAAGAATCGAGAGGGGTGGGAGCCCGGCAGAGGGGGTCTGAGGGTGAAAAGTTGTCCCTCCAAAGATTGGTGAAAGTGAAAGCCAAAAGTGAAAGCAAAAGAGAACGGTGAAACAGCAAGAGTGAACCCAACCGAGGGTTGCCAGTGAAGAGAGGAAAAGTCCAAAGTCCCATTAAACAGTGTGTTGACAAGAGTGAACCCGGTGGAGGGATTTCCACGTTGAACTGTTAAAAAAGAACATTTAAGATTTGTGGAAACCAGAGAAGCTATAGTGAACCCAGAGGAGGGAGGCTGAAATAATCAATAGGGGTCAGCAACCAGAAGAGGGGTACCCAGGGGTGAAATCATCACCCAAAATGAAGACTCAAAGGTCCTAGTAGTGCTAAGGACTTTTGTGGGTTCCGAGCCCGCAGGAGATCCAGGGATGGAAAGCTGTCACCCAAAGTTCATTGAGAAAGGAACTGTTTTTATGTGTAAATTTGTTGAGAACAATTTCAGAGGGGTCAGTACCCAGAAGAGGGAGACCCAAGGGTGAAGAATCCTCACCCTAAGTAAAACAAGGATACAAATTTTCCATTTTGAAGGAACTTTTCTTTTTCTGTTATTTAAATACGTCAGGCCCTCGAAGGCAAGAGACTTTCAAGTGAAATGAGACTTGGCCATCAATTGCGCTGATAGCTGGAATGGAACTGTCTTCTCGTGGTGGGGAAAGCTCTTGAGAGTACTTTGCTACAAGATCCCACTTTACCCTATGCTCAAAACGTGGGGAAGGGAAACCCAGGCTACCGCATCCTGACATTTTATTTGAAAACACTTCTTTCTTTTCTTGAAAGCTATCCCACACCACTTTTTGTTTTAGTTGTAAGGTTTGGAAATAGGTTTCTAGGTATAGGCCGTTTTATTTGACAGAACACCACTAGAACTGCCTTATTTTTAATTTGATGGTTGACACTTGCTCCAATTTTAGAATTAGGTTTCAATTAGGCATTTTTCCAACCTGCATACAGCATTCATTGTTCAATAAACACCCTTGAACTGTGATCACTTGTGTCTGTTTTACATGTTGCCACCATGAGTTCCTTACATATACTATTATATTATAGCTTTAATCGATACAGTGTCCAAATATTGAGTAACATATTCAAACTTGCTTGTAAACATTTGTTGATGACACTTGCAAATCATTTAAATCTGGAAGTTAACCTTTGAACCGGTTCTTCTTTTGGAGGACAAGCCACTTTTGCAATGTTCTGCAGCATACTTTGTGCCCTGGGAACAAAATCTGTAGCCATTCTGTGCTTATGCACGGCCAGCAAAGTTAATGTCACAAATTCAAAATCAATTTTCTGGAATATTGACTTGGCCACCCACTGTTTGCTGCATTTTGTAAACACCATGATGTAACAAAGCATTGCAAAAGTTCCTTGCCATTTTTGCTTGTTCCCTCCCAATGTTCTTGTTGTGCTCAAATACAGCCAGTCTTGTTTTTGCCTCCATACCGTCTATGCCAAAATGCAACTTTTTAGCATGTACTTTAGGCACGTACTAGGGAACATCTCCAAATCTCCAGTGGCATAATACGGTTAATCCATTCAGGTCTCTTAAAAGCACTTTGTCGTACACAATTTTCTCTAGTGTTGCATGAGGAGGGGAACCTAACACAACCACTTCTTCTTATGCTCTTGCTCATTAGTCATTTGTGGACATGTTTTTTTTCTCTCCAAGAGTGTACGTTGGAACAATGGTGCACCAATGAACACCATTTTTCAAGTAGAATTTCTACAGATCAGCCACACGTTTCTGAGCACCACCAAAGATGGTTGCTGATCGACTGAGACCACTTTAAAATGTTTTCTGAATTCTTTTCTTACCAGCAGCTGTCATTTTTTTTACAAATTGATTTTTCAATGTGCCATACATCAAATGAATGTGGTATGTTTGGGAACTGCTCTCGCATGACCTTTGTTATTCCAACGTGCCTGTCAGTGGCTATCAGGTAAATTTGCATTCCCCTGGAGTTCGATTGATTTAATGAAACCATGTTTTTCCTTGGCAACAGATGATGTACATTCTGACACCTGAATGATGACTGAACTCACTATTTTTTTACTTTCCATGTCTTGAAAGTGGTAAGTGCAGTATTAAGTGCAAAATCCTAGACTGTCACACTGGCCGTCGCCAGCAAGCCTTCCCCTTTTTTCAGCAAGTGTACTGTCAATTGATATCTGTTTCAGTTTCCAGGCATGGCTAATAGCGGGGAACAAGAAATCCTACTGATATTTGTAGTACTGTGTTTTAGAAATTAACTCAAGTCCCACAAATTGACAGAAGCTTTACATTTTACTGAATGTTGTATCGCTAAACAGCAAAGCAGATGAACAAAGCACATTTCCAGCAGGCACTTTTTTCAAAGCATAGGTTGTACTGACCATGAGAATGTGCTATGGTGGTGGACACATCTGACCTGGATTTTCAGATTTGTACCTATGATTACACGAGTAACAATCATTAATGGTTCCACACATATATACACCTATGTAATTTCTGATCACATTTAATCTTTTGTATAATGTCTAGCAGACATTCATCAAATACAATGTAGTTGTGCTCCTTTACTAGCCAATCGTCTTGCAGTACTGTGGTTTGCTATTCGACAGTGGTGAACAAGTCCACCAAACTAGAAATACAGAAGTCTAGATCATGAGCAGAGTCATCAATCAATTGCAAAGATGCTTCAGTTATTTCCGGGCTGTAATATCTCTGCATGAAAAGGAGAAACAGGTCAAATCTGATGTTTCGTTGGTGTACATTTTTTAGAGGGTGTAGATTTTGTCAGCTGGTCTGCAAGCAATTCCGATCCATCTTCCGTTTCTTCACTTTCATCTGGGATATGATGTGATTTGTAGCAATGATCCATGGTTACTTTCCAAGTCCCACTGGTGACATTTGATTCATATTCAGGACACTGGACATTTGCAAAATAACTCTGAATCTTGACTTGACCATGCTGTGCCTCAAAAAGTAGTCAATCGACAGTGACATCTACTGAGATCCCACTTTACCCTGTGCTCAAGACGTGGGGAAGGGAAACCCATGCAAACAACTTAATGATGCAAACAACATCATTCATTTCTGTTGTTGTCTGAATCTTTATGCTCCTCTTCCTCCTGGGCCTCTAACATATTTAAAGGGAAACATGCTCAATTTATATCACAAACACAGAAGATACGATTTACCAATTAAAATTCTAACATGATTAAAATATCTGCTTTAAAACTTTTCCAAAACAACCTTGTGTGTTCTTTACCCTGGTTTTCTTAATTTTCTTTGAAGAAGTGCACTTTGAATTATTTACCACAATATCAAGCTACAAAGATATTTTACAATGTATAAACCGAGGAAAGTTAATTTCCACTGAATGCAACAGATGTCCCTAGCTTCTACTAGAACCCAATTAAAGTATGTTAAAAATGTAAACATATTAAAAATGACATGCCTATCATATGTGTTGATAAATAATATTTCAGATAATGTTATGTATACCACTGGTCCATGTGTCGCTTCAATTTCAACTGATGAGTGGTACTTTCCTTGAACATAAAATTAATTCAAAAAAAGTTAATTTTCAAGTGAATTTAATTGTATAAACTTTGATCTCACAAAGTAATACTCAACAAAGTTGTTTTAAATGATTGTCAACTGAAAACTATAAGGTTAGTTGTTGTAATAGAATTTCAAAAGTCTTAGCAAGATAAGGTCGAAAACTTGGTACGTGTGACATTTTCAAAATATATATTTTACATTTCACCTGATAACCTTCCGCAATGTCACATGGAGTTGATGTGATATTATCCTGCAAAACATAGTGATTAAAATGTTTCCTACAAAATCAGTTTGCTCTGTAATGTTCTCTTGGAAGCTAGATGGACAAAAGAGACTGTAAACCGACTGGTGGTATCAGCCCTCCGAGCAACTCTACCCCTAGGGACATTGTAAGCAGGGAGCAGGTCGAATTGGCCTAGTCCCCAGGGAATGGTAGGTGGGGTTGTGCCACAGCCAGCCCAGTTGCTAGTGGAGCCATCATTAGTGGCCAGTTTGTCAAGGAGGAACAGATCAGGTCAACGAGAATGAGGACTTTTGGGATGGAATTGCCACCTCACCTCATGAGGTGGCAAAAACTCATGGTTTTTGTGGGGGTTGCAGTTCCATGGGTGACAAATACAACAAGGTTGTTGATTAAAATCGTTTGCACTTTGCTTACCATTTTGAACATTGTTTGAAAAATAAAATGCTAATTTCAAACCAAAAAAAAAAGATCCACAACTACTTATATAAAGAACATATTAACTAGGCATGCCTCATTCTCCAGACCGGTTGCAAATGCAGAAGTGATTGTTGTGGAAGTACCAGCATTCTCCTATAACAGTTATTGTTTAAACTAGGATGTCATGGTAAAACTAAAAAGAAAACATGTGATGCAGATGATGGTCCATTTTGAGAGACACTCCTACACAACACTTTGTGTATATAACTAATAATGTACATAATAATCTTCTTTCTGTTTCAATTTGAAGTAGACCACATGCATTTATTGTTCAGTCGCATATAAACATCAGTATAGTATAATTACTTGATAGGTAAGTGAGGTTGCTGTTGACTCCAGAATAGTGACCGATCATGAATCTTGCTTCTTCATTATATATATATGTATATATATATATATATACATATATATATATATATATGTTCAGAAAATACTCAAATTGAAAAGGTACATTAGTATGATAAATGTGACCGCATCGAACATTCTAAAACATTACTACATTCATTTTGCTTGTCCTCACCATTGGGATACTCGACGAATCTGTGCTTTCCTCATTGGTGAAGGTCTGGACTTCTATCAGTGAGCTATACATAAAGAAATACACGCTAACCAAGAAATATAAAAGACATTAAGAGAATAACCGAAAGTGGGAAAAGACAAAGTACTCTAAATTGAAATATGTGTACACCTGCTGTGCATTGAGTCACAAGCTCAACTTGGATGGAACTATTACCCAGAAACTAAAAACGACTCATCCTATCACCTCTTACACACACTATTTCAATAGTTTGAGAGATCATTTAGAAGACATATGTATACAGACCACTCTTTTAATATACCAACAGATATAACAAATTCATCTTCCACTACTCACCTGAGACAGCTTGCGCTGACATTTAGTTGGAACTCCTTTTGGAAGCAACTTGCGAAGTTGTCTGAGATGACGCTTTTTACTGTACTGTCATGCTTTGTACATATCGTAAGCTGGAATCGATTGCCCCGTACATTTTCCAAGATATCCTTAGCTCTCCTTTCTATCTCAGACAATGGAAATCTGCAATTTAAAAGCCATCTTCTTATTAAATCCAAATCCTTTGGGAATACATGACGGACGTGCCAGGAGTTTTGACACGGCTCACAGTAGTGCAATCAAAAATGATACAAGAAGGAATTCCTGAAATATCTGTAGGGTCTGTAAAAAAATATAAATACTTATTAAAATGAATAATGCAAAGCAACAATCTTATAGCTTTGTGTGTAAATTTAGTTTCAAATAAAAAAAAAAACGTTTATAACCTTGTCTAATTATCAGGTCCAATGAAATTAAATTATTCAGAACTCATAGTTGTACTGCAAATCATCATCAAGTATTACTATTCCATTCAATAAAGTTTAAGCCACCAGAAGAAAACATGTGTTTTAGACGTAGACTATGAAACATTACATTCAGATTCAATGCACTGGAATGCAATGTGATAATTCCAGAGATAAAAATAAATCACAATCTCAATGAAGGCTGAGGTCTTTGAAATAAACAGTTGAGCCAATTCAGTAAGCCAGGTAACAAGTAGATTGTTGACAATATACCTTTTTGATTGCCGAGATGTTCTCTAGGTAACTATCAAGGTAAAGGCTTAGAAAAGTGGGGGTGTATGTGAATGTGTGACATGTTCGTCGACACCCACCAAACCTTGAGGCCTTTGTTTTACCTCCTCACACCCATCCACCCAGCCTCCTCAGGAAAGCACGGTCATAGGAGTATGCTGCCTTTGATACTGGTAGGGGAAGTATGAGGATGTGGCGAGTGCAATAGGCCCAGAACAGGCCCAGAGCAATGTTCAAGGGATACATAATTATGTTGATTGCAGGGATGGGGTCTTCAAAGGGTAGTCTGTATATACCGGGTCTGAGGTGGACATGTGGATAAGGGTTGCAGTGCAGCTGATTCCTTTGAGGTGCACATGGTGTTTGGCACCTTGATCCTTGCCATCCACCCAGCCCCCTCGGAGTGCATGGTCATAGGTGCGAGTTGCCATTGATACTGGTGGGGGATGGATGTGGATGAGGTGAGAGCAAAAGACCCAGAAGCGTCTTCTTTGGATACATACATATGATCATTGCGGGAAGCGGGTGTTCAAAGGGGAGTCTGGAGACACCTAGTCTGGGGAGGCCATGTGGACAATGGTTGCAGTGCGGTAAACCCCTTTGAGGTGGACAGGGTGTTTGGCACCTCAAGCATCCTGATACACCCAGCTCCCTTGGGAGCACACAGTCATAGGTGTCAGCTTCCATTGATACTGTAGGGGGATGGATTGGCGCTATGCAAGCACAATCGGCCTAGAAAAACGTTCAAGGGATACATAGTTATGTTGATTGCAGGAAGAGGGTATTCAAGGGGGAGTCTGGAGAAACCAGGTCTACGGAGGTCATGTCGATAATGGTCGCAGTGCGGAAGATTCCTTTGTGGTGTACATGGTGTTTGGCACCTTGAGCCTTCCCCTCCACCCATCCCACTCAGGAGCGCATGGTCATAGGTGTTAACTGTCATTGATATGGGTGCGGGATGGATGAGGAAGGAGGGTGGGAGCAATGTTCAATGGAGACATACTTATGTTGATTGCAGGGAAGGGGTGTTCAAAGGGGTGTCTGGAGACACAGGGTCTGGGGAGGCCATGCGGACAATGGTCGTAATGTGGAAGATTTCTTTGTGGTGTTCATAGTGTTTTGTACCTTGAGCCTTCCCATCCACCCAGCCCCTCGGGAGTGCACATTCATAGGTGTGAACTGCCATTGGTACTGGTGGGGGATGGATAAGGATGGGGTGAGCGTGATGGCCCGGAGCAATGTTCAAGGTATACATTCTTATGTTGATTGCAGGGGGGGGATGTTCAAAGGGGAGTTTGGAGAAGCCGGGCCTGAAGTGGCCATGTGGACAATGGTCAAAGTGAGGATTCCTTTGAGGTGGACATGGTGTTTGGCACCTTAAGTCTTCCCATCCACCCAGCTCCCTCGGGAGCGCACCGTCATAGGTGTGGGCTGCCATTGATACTGGAGTGGGATGGATGGGCATGAAGCAAGAGCAAAAGGCTTGGAACAATGTTCAAGGGATACATAAGCTCTGGAGCCGAGATGTCAAGTGTGGCTAAAGACACCCAAACCCCACCCGGTGGGTTTTGCCCATAAAGATGACTGAGACATTGGTTCTGTGTTGACAATAAAAGACTGTGGATTTTATTGCACAATACATCAGTGATGAGGCAAGGACAAAAGGCCACCAAACTGCTTTCATGAACCTCCTAGAAGGTTGGATGTGTGTTTGACTTACTAAAAAATGGAAACAACTATTCATTTCAATGTTTTTATAATTTACTTTGGTTATGTTTATGGCAAAAACAAATTACAAATTATATTGATGCGGTTGCGTCACTGTGTGTAAAAATCCCCTGTACTGTCCGGTGTCACTGAGAAATTTTGCACAAATGGCTCGAATGACCCATGCAGGTATTACTTGTCGAAAGCCGAATCCAAGCCTTCTATGAATCCCCCATGTAAACACACGATAGGCCACAAGCTTGTACCACCTATGATAGAGAAACAGAAATATTTCACATGAATGAACCATATGACTGTGTTTCTTTATTCTGAAGCACACACATACATTTGATGACAATGTTCCCCTTAAAGAAGAAGCTTTCAGAATAAATTCCTTGGTATTTGAAGTAACGACAAAGTACAAATATGAACTTCCATTCAAGCTAGAACACTTTTGGACCTAGGGCAATATTGTTTTAAAGTTTAAAGTGAATGAAACAGAATTGGTTGGGTGTTAATTCTAGTGATGAATACTCTGCCTTTATACTAGTATGAGAATTGTATTCAATTTACAGAAATAAATTATTCATCATTGGAAGTTATAATGATGTAGCAGAACAACATCAAAAGTTATTTGTCTCAGTTGTCAAACATACATCGGATCTAGAGTGAACTTACTAAAACTGTTGCTCAAAGTTCGTGCCTAAGGATCATCATCATATGCAACACAGATCTTGGGAGGCAGGCCGCTCTGAAGTCATGCAGGTCAGTGACACATAGTGGTGGTGTGTTTGCTTCTCCTATGTAGGCCAAGCATCCAGAATTTTCTCAGCAGCAGCAGTTCACCATCTCAGTTGGCATAACCTTGCAATGATTGGAGTTACGCCAGGTGGAAATGTCTTCCATGCCACTGGGTTCAGGATCTGCTGATTGATCATCAGGACTCTTAACCGATTCCCTATCGTTTCCACTTCTTTCTCTTACAATTAATTCCTCCCCTGAATATTCGGGCTCATACTGGTAGGGCTGTATTGTTGCCATAGTTCCTTAAGATTAAAGGAGTACAAAATCAACAGTCAAAAAAAATATAATGTGGTTTTTTTTGCATACAGTTACTTCTTTTAAAGAAGTAGAAGAGAACACGCTGCCATGTTACAAAAACCCAAAGTGCCAAGACATGAGCAATAGGCACAAACTATTACATTTTGCATGCACACATGAAAAAATTAAGCCATGAAAAAGTAGAATTTAAATATGGCTTGTTAAAGACTTTTGATATAAGAAATGTTTAAATAAAAGCAACTACTGTGTTTAATCAGTTCAAGCACTCTAAGTACCTGTTCACAGGATGTCAGGACGTCACACTGGAAATATAGCTGAACAGAGCAGAAAGAAGTCAGTGAGTATCAAAAGAAAATTCACTGGGCCTCATTACGAGTCCGGTGGTTACCGCCGGACTCGTATTACCATTCCGCCTCCGTGATTGCCGGAATCACTGGGGCATTACAACCTCGGTAATTCTGGAGGCGGAAATCGGTAAATCCCCATTCCCATGGAGTCCCAGAGGACTTCATGGAGCTGGGGACCAGGGAAACACCAGCTCCGTCTATGACAGAGCCGGTGTTTCCATGTCCGCCTGCAGGCGGGTGGTGTTAAACCCGCTGTGACACCTCCCGCCTGCAGGACTCTTAATCAGCCGTTGTGCAAAGAACGGTAGTTGTGGATTTACCACCACTGTTCTTTCCGTACTGGCAGGGTCAATATGAGGCCCCCTGACACAAAGGAAAAAGAAAATCCACTTTTGTGTGATCGAAAAGGGGTTTTTGATACTTGGGGGGGAAAAGCCATCTTGACATTTCCATTGAGATACATCACTAGATTGCTTGAAGAGGATGTTGATATGAGATGTGCATTGGCATTGTCAAGATGGGCATAAGCATCAAGTGATGTCAGCTTGATGGGTGGGTGATATGATTTAGTGCCGCAGGGGCACTTGAACTTAGGGTGCTGTGTCAACGGATAAGATTAGCTCAAGATGGCGGTGCCTGACCTGTTGTTTTCGGATGTGTAAATGCGAGGAAAACTAAGGTAAGATGCAAAGGAATTTTTTTCAGATCGATTACAGTATGATTAAAAAAAACATGCACGATCGATTGGGACAATCAAATTTCTGGGCAAACTTGCCCTTCATTGACTCTTGCTTCAGTCCGGGAATATTCAAAGGGAATATTCAAAGTTATAATTGCACTGGAGGCATGTTATGGAAATGCGCAACACTTTCCTATGGATACATGAACATGTTCTGATTCGTTTCATAATTAAACTGTTCAGAAAATGTTCATGTACCAACAGGAAAATGCTGCACCATTCCCATTATGTGCCTACAGCTGTATATTAGATATTTAGGTTCACGCCATCTCCCCTGATGTGTATAATATATTTTGCTTACAGAGTCTCCAAGGATTTTCCTTTGTAGGCTCAACATGATGAAGATCCTTTGGCAAAACACTGCCGGGGGAAAGCTGCAGCAGCTAACAAGCAAATGGTTTATTGGCTGCTACAGTTTTCCCCCAGCATTTATTTGTTTGTGCTTATGGAGCGTCTCCTTGGAGATGCTCTGTGAGCAAGTGCTGCGGGGGGAGGGGAATGCTACAGCAGCAAATAAGCTAAATGATTATTCGCTGCTGCAGACTTCCCCCAGCAGGGCCACTCTCTGTGATTGGCTATCATATCTCAAACAGAGATACCTTGATTTTGGCCAAATTTCAGCAGATTTCTCACTAAGAGACAAAATTCGGTACACTGCTACTTTCAACCTGCTCACTGAGATATTCATGATACTGAGTTTCAACACAGCTCATAATACCAGATTCTGCTGCCATTTGTAATTCTTTGGCAAGGACAGGTGGACCCATCAAAGCACAGAGAATGGGTGAAAGTAATCCTTGCAGAGAAATTTAAAATGCATTACCTGTACATTTTTATCAGTGGCTTTAGACTGATTTTAGATCATTCTTAGTAAACTGACTTCTAAAGGCCCTTGACAGAGTTTTTAACCCTTTCCATTTAAGGGGCTGTTCGGTGAAAGAGCAGCAGCAGTACAAAATACACCACCGCCAAACACAGTAAAACAAATGCAACAGTTCTTGGGACTTTGTAACTACTATACTACTGTAACTACTATAGTTCTTGGATATTTGACTATTCCAACCACACCAAAGCCTGTTGCATGTGCTAAAGGAAGTACAGAAAGTAAAGGAACCCATCAATTGGACAGGTGAGACTACCAAATGTTTTCAGGAACTGAAAAATGCAATGAAATATGCAACAGTTTTAGCATCAATCGTTGGGACACAAAACCCCTTGCTTACTATAGTGGACTACTAGATCCAGTAATGTTGGGTAATTTTCCCTGCAAGCAGTGTTTGCCCTCTTAGAGAAATCCAAATCCACCCTCACTACACATAAAGCCTAAGGATATGAGGTGTTCTTGTCAAACTCTTCCATTCATATTGTCTGATGTCGCACAGTGAACCCTGCATCATTCATTGCAAATCCCATGGAGCCAAGTGATCCAGTGCATAGACGAGGGTACCGTCGTCAGGGAAGATGCATTTGAGGAACGGGAGGTGCTTTTCATTGATGGGTCATCGACGATTGATCAGAACATGGGACAGAGACACACTGCTGCAGCAGTAGTGAGCCTCCTATATGGAGAATACGTGGTTATGGTAAAAAAGAGATTGCTCTCACCTTGCTCCACTCAGCAGCAGAACGGTTATCACTCATAGAAGTAAAAGAAAAGTCTAAGCAAAGTTTAGTTTCCATTTACTCACACTCAGCATATGTCACTTCCACGGTGCATTCAGGATTGGCAAGTTAACACAGGACAGGGTTAAAAAACCTGATGGTGCACCCATGCAGCATTACTCTGTAGATTAATTGGGACATTAAAACAACCCGCCGTTGTTGCTGTGGTAAAGTGTGCAGCCCATGCAAACAATACAGTCCCTATAGCTTATGGCAATGAAGCAGCAGACAGAGCCATTAAAGAAGCGGCATATCTCCAAGTAACAAAGGACACAATGACCCCTGACAAATCAATAATTGCAGCAGGAACAGTTACCAGTCCCATACAATCCAGCACCACTCACACAGATTATTGAACTTCAGGGTCGAGCAGCACAACAGGAAAAGATTTATGGTGTTCCTGATCCCCACAGATTTAATTTGGAGACAAAATATGACAGGGAAAGTGGTAATGCCCCAGGAATTGCTAGTGCAATTGCACTACCCCATACATGCATCTAAGCAGTATATTGCAGCAGACATCCAGAAGGAATCGTCTGTCCCCAATCTATAAGAACATATTGATATTTTCTTAGCAAATTGTACCACATGCCACCTGTACAGTACAGGCCACACCCTTAAAACCTTGAATGCCCACCCAAGGGATCCTTTCGGGAGCTCCACATTGATTTTGTCGACATGGTTACCAGGTGCAGTAACTTTCATTATTTCATTATTGTAGTGTGCCCATTCTCCTGTTGACTTGAAGCAGGACCTTGTACCTACCCCAAGGCCAAAACAGCAGCTACATTTTTGATGCAAAAGGTATTTCCTAACTGGGGAAAATGTGATGTCCTGAAATCTAACAATGGGATTCACTTTTGTAACCAGGTTTTTAAAGCCATTAGGCATAACGCATAAATTGTGCTCAGTTTACCACCCACAAGCCAACCAGATTGTGGAGCATCTTAACAGCCTAAACAAAAAATGTTTGGCCAAACTCTGTCATTCTTTGAGTAATAATTGGCTTTGTTGCCTTACCCTTGCTTTGTTTAGTCTTTGGAATCAGGCAGGAATGGATCACCATTTAGTGCCTCATGGGATCACGACAGGTAAGAGACTGCACACACCACTCACACCCACACGTGCAGCCTCCAATGCTCACCAAACAGTTGAAGTATTGGGGGATGAGTTTCAGCGATATATTAGAGATCTAACCAAATGTGTTAAAGTTATATCTCAACAGCTGGACCGCATCCACAACAGCTGTCTGCATCAAAGACCCACCACTCCTGTGGTAACCACAGCTCTGCAAAGCCGATCACGGAATTAACAACATTTTCAAGGACTGTACAAGATCACACCCACCGCTGTAAAGGTTAAAGGACATGAGACCTGGATCCACCTCAAGGACGTCCGAAAGGACACATGTTCCAACCCCCATCCCCGGGAGCAGAACAAAGAAAGGCAGAAGCCATACACATGAGTTTCATTACTATGTAATTCACATTTTTTAAATCAGTGCATCCCTTTGGACGAGTACCCACCAACTCTTCTTTGCAGCCTCCAGGAACAACAGATCATATTAGAAGTATTATATTGTGTATAGGTTGTATTTCTTTCTCTCTTTTGCTTTCCTTTGTTATAATAAGGTTTATTGGGATGGGGGTTTGGAAATGCAGGTATAATGATATTATAGTAGAACATGTGTTAGCAAATAGGAGTGTATCTATGATTAGAAACAGCAAGGACACTGAAGATGAAGAGATTCTTCTAGAGTTTTGCAGATGTGTGTTAGGAGATATTTCTCTTTACTGCATCTTGTCTTCCATTGCGATGGACCCCCAGACATTTTGCTTTTATTTTTGCATTTGACCTGCTCTTTTTGCATTACAGTGAAGCCACTGACTTTTTGCTCATCTGTCATGGAGACATTGGCATGTCCTGCAGGCTCTCAGTACTGGGAAACATTGATTGCCTTAGTCTAGTTATTTGGTTACTACTTTGGTAACTTTTTATCACTATTGGTAACTTTTATCATTTCAAAATGCAGTACAATGGGGTCCACTTCTGCTTTGCCCTAGACTAACACTCAAGAGGATGTTTGGGTTTCTCTTCGTGTGCTAAATGAACAGGCTGGTGGCAGCAGTTACCTTTTGCTATTTTTTGGTGTATTTTGTTTTAGCCTTACAGTGTTTACCTCGTTTGACTACAAACTGTGGCTAGTGGTCATACATGGCCATGCCACAAGGTTTGTTGCTTGTCCTTTGGCCATCTTGTCTTTAGCGCTTCATCCTGGCCTGTGAAGCAGGAAAATCCTTAGATGAGCTTTCAGTGCCCGGGAAAGAAGAGGGTTTTGACACGCTACTGGAGGGCTATGTGTGTTTGCTTCCAGGAAGTGGGTTGGACTGTCTGGTCAGTGTGTCTGAGTGGTATGCATGAGTTTTGCTGCCAGTGGTCCTGATTGGACCATCTGCTAGGGTGTGTGTGGGCCAGATCTGTCATTGGCTAGCGGGAGTTTCAGCTCTTACCTGGCTTTCTGGGTAAGAAGAGGACACCTGCCCCCACTCTAGAGAGATCCTGGAACAAACTAAAGGAGCCAAGAATCCTACCCAGCTGCAAGACTATTGGAAAAAGGATTAGAAACCAACTTCTGCTGCTGCCATGGTAGATCCCTGTCTTGTGGAAGATCTCCAGCAGTCCTGCGAAGGAGGTGTGACCCTTGGTGTGGAGATAACATCCATTCTCGACATCAGCTCAGAGTCCTGTGTGGAAGACCCTTCAGAAGTGCACCTGGACCACCCAGTTGCTGACTAGCTCTGAGTGTGGGCTAACATGCTGCAGATGTCGCCATTCCAAGTTGAGGCTTGGAACTTGGGGGATCTTCAGCTTGTCCTATAAGACTCACCTCTCGGAAAAATCATGGTCCTACAATCAACGGGACCCAAGATAGGAGGCAAAGTCTGAACACAACAAATAAATCCCCTTGTGTCACTGTGCATTGGTGGCCGTCATCCATACCTGCTTACCTGCATCCTGTCCTGTCCTGAGAGGAGCCCTGTATCAAGTTCTTTTGCATTTTTCAACTGGAAGAACATACACCTGCATTAGCTGCCAACCGGAGAAGTGCTTGAACCTGCAACCCTCTGGGGATCAAGGTCTGAGGCTGACATTGGCAAAAGCGACCTTGGACCCTCTTAAGCAGACCTGCAAATCCTATGAAGAATTGGAGTATGGGGTGAGTTGTAGCCATACTTACCTTAACCCCTAACCTCCCTTTAAAGGTTTTGAAAACTTTAATAATTTTTGTAAAAATGTGGCTTTGCCATTGGTTGCTCACCCACACACTTGGACATGTGGGGACACATTTGTTAGTCAGATTAACTTGTCCCCTAACACTTGGAACTGTTCATTGGACGCCTTCATTTTTCCCAGCTTCACAAAACAGTATGGAACTTTGCTGAACTTTCGGGCACAAGGCGCCATACATTTTAGGGATGGACTTCTGAAATTAGGATTAAATCTCTTTGGATTTGTAGTGCTTATACTAATCTGCAGATTCCTTTTCAGGGATTTGATAATTATTTGTCCTACTCCAGTGAATGTTTATATGTATCTATTATTAGTGTTGTGTGATAGCATTAACCGTTTGTTGTCATGTTTCACTGTGTTATAAGGCCGTAAGTAAAGAAGTACTTTTACATCTGTTTCCCTAAGTGTGTTCGTTGAATGTTTCACTGTGTGTGCTTATTGTGGACCCCTTACAAGCTCACTACCTCCTGAGACTTAGCCTAGACCACTCACCTTACAACCTTGAACTAGTATGGCTCCAGCTCCCAGAGTTTTCCTTCTATACATCTGTCCACCAGGCCAGAGTATAGAAAATCAGTCCTAGCAATGTGCATCACCCAGAGTCATATAACTTATCATACAATCATATGAGGAAGGTGGGAAGAGAGAAGTCAAACGATTCATGTTACATATGTTCACTGATACCGCATGTAATTGGCACACACAGAAAGTTGTGAGAAACCTGAAGGTGTCTCCCTGGTTAAACCCCAGGGATCTGTCATCCAGGTGACCAGGACATGGCCATCGCTATTGGATCCAGTTCCTAGGGTGGACTAGTGAGGTAGTAGTGAGGAAGGATCACCTGGATGGGGGTCCGCAGGGAGTGGGACACTGATGGGTGAGATGCAGTATCCCCTTCTTTCAACAGTGTTCCCCCTTTGTACCATGTAGGATATTTAAAAACACTGCCCTCCCTTTTCTGACATGAACACTTTCACATAAAATGCATGAGAATGGACTAATACCAGTGCCATTTACCTGACGTGTCCCAATACCAGCATCAGACAAAGTCAGGCAAATGACCAGAATCACACACACCTGATGACCCTTTCCCTTCCCAACAGGGATAAAAAGTGGAGCAAGAGAGCACAATACAAGCAAGGCAGACCGCACGACGAGACAGTTAATCGACCACAGCAGTTCAAGAGGAGAAAGGCAGTGAGAATTGAGAGGTTGACAAGGAGAGAAGCGCCCTTGCCCTTTCCGCCCCTATCCTGAGAACCCTTCAAGAAAGTAAAAAACATAAGCCCAAGGACAATAGCTTTACAGTCCTGCAGCAGATGTCAACAGTACACAGGGCAAGCCTACGCTGAAAAGCTGGAGCGAGGGAGGATCCTGCTATCATGGTACCAGCCTTGATTCCAGAGGCAAGGAAATCCAAGCTGTTCATCACAGCTGGTGAGTCGAAGGGGAAACCGATAAGAAACCAAACTGTGTGGAATGAAACCAAAGTGGCATATTGAGAAAAGAACTGTGAATTATAAGGGGACGACCAGATGCAGAGGGGACTGGCACTGCATGGGGCTGACCCAAGAAACTCTGGTCAATCCTGGGTTAATGGAAACTACAGATTTCAGTAGGCCGTAGGAGAGCCACCAAGACAGGTCAAATTGGTCATTCAGGATGTCTAGCAAAATCCCTGTACAGTCAAAAACATTTGACCTAACAACTGTTGAGAAAGCAAGGGAAGTGAATCACGCATAATGAGAAAGAAAGGGAAGTAAATCCCGCAGACATTCAAGGCAAATGTAATTGTAAAGTTTGCAAGAGTGAACCTGGCGGAGGGATGCTGATGAGAAGGGGTCAAAGTCTAAAGTCCCAAGAAACAGTGTGTTGACAAAGGTGAACCTGGCAGAGGGATGTCCACGAGAACTGTTCAAAAAGACATTAAGATTTGTGAACGAGAAAAGCAATAGTGAACCCAATGGAGGTAGGCTGATAATTGAGAGGGGTATGCACCCAGAAGAGGGGGACCCAGAGGTGAAGAATCATCATCTCCAGCGCCTGTTGAAAATAACTTTTATTGGTTTGTTATATTTTTACTCTTCCAAGGCAAGAGCATTTTCATGAAATAGAGACCTGATCCTCGAGGCGCCTGAGAAGTTAAAACCATATGTGTCGTCTCGTGCTTGGGAAAGCTCGAGAAGTATCACCCTAAGTTATTAAGGAAACAAACTATCACTTGGTAAGGACATTTTTCATTTTGGTATAGTGAATTCATCAGGTCCTTGAAGGCTAGAGACTTTCAAGAGAAACAAGACTTGGTCATTGACGGCCCTGATAGCTGAAAGCGGAACTGTCATCTCGTGCTGTGGATGCTCGAGAGTATACTGTGCTCCAAGATCCTACCTTACCCGGTGCTCAAAACGTGGGGAAGGGAGACCCAGGCTACCGCATCCTGACATATTATTTTCTTAGCATAGGCCCCTTTTATTTGACATAATGCCAAGAAATGTCACCTCTAATAGGACAATGTTTAGCACACCTGGCCGGATGAAGGGTGCTTGGGTTATTTCAGGTACATAAGATTTATGCAACCGTGTTAGAAGCAGATACCAGTGAATGCACTGATAATGATGGGCAGGAGCATGTGTGGTGCAGAATAAGACCACAATTACAATTGGAAGGGGCTGTCTTTAACAACAATCCATTGGTCAAGGGACTAATGAGCTGTAAGGCAGGTGGACTGGTGGGTTTTTGGAGGAAGAAGTGGTATTAATGAGGTATATTTTTATGTGTGGGGACGATATGTGAAGCATCTGGCCTTGATAATGCTACGTGAACTTCTCAATATAGTACAAGCACTTACACAATTTTCCTTGTATTTCAGGGGTACAGGAATTGTGCCCATTGGCACAGATGGACACTGTAACAGAACATTCCAGATTCCAGACCTCAATGGAGGAACTGCAGAACTTATGGACATGTTCTGGACTTGTGGGAGCTCTGCATACGTCCAGGTCCCACCATTCTGGAAAGGAGTTTGTTCTCTGACCACATTGAATTCCATGGTCCTTATTGTGCCTGATGCCCATCTCACTGTTGTAAATGTGCCCCACCCAGTCATGCCCACCAGCAGGCCCACCAAACAATGGGACTCTGCTACCATAAACGCTCAATTTATTTTTCAAAAGACTCCACTGAAAATGCAAAGGCCATCACTGAGCAGTACTGGTTGCTGAGCAAGATACAAACTTGTATTAATTACCTCCTAGCTCTAGGAATGCAGACTGCGACAAACTCCAAATGGCTCCAGATAGTGCGCTGGGAGCTGATTCAGATCGCACATGAGACAAAACATGACCTCAACACCATTAGGGAAAAGTTGAGGGCCATATGATTAATGACTCTTCAGAACAGATAGATGCTCGATCTACTCACTGCAATGGACGATGGGATATGTGCTAGGATAAAGAGCTCATGATGTACCTAGATGCCACACCATTATTCGGACAATGGGTCCCTGACGCACACCATTGGGCCCTACACAATCTATGTGCTGCAATGAGAAGGAAGGTGGGGTGGTGGAGAATGATTGGCTGAATACACTGTTTCCTGGGTTCCTTCCTGGTTGAACCCAGCCATACAAATGCTGAATCCCATCATTGTCTTCTTACTTGTAATATTCTGATCTTTTCAGCTGATCTTAAGATGTTGCACAAAGACACTGTCCAAAGGAATGGCTATGATGTGACTAACCCTTAAAACAGGTGAGGGCATTCTGCTCTTGAAACATGTGCACCCACAGACTGATACATGGAATGGCGAGATAGAGCATCATACGGTAAATGTAGAGAATCTGATTGGTTCCCCAGGTACACTTTCATATCCCCCACCTGATCTCGAAAATGATATAGAACATTGGGTTGATTTCGCTGGAGATAGGGTTTGTTGTTTTTTAATGTGCAGTCGTAAGGAGTATGCTCAGACGGGAGACTTTGTTTGCAACGTGTGGATGCCCAAGGATAATTTTGACAGGCAAAGGGAAGCAAGATTAGTTAATGAATTAACTAAAGGGGTGAATTTTGGGATGCAAGTGCAACTTCCCAACCGTGGGAGGAGGTTATGAATGCATAAATCTTATTAGCATAGAGAGCTTGTTATTTAGTGTTACCATTTTTGCCATTTTATATAGCATTTTTGCCCACATGATATTTGTAGTTATGCTCAACACCCATTAGATAACATTGTACAGTCAAAGGAAGAGCAGCAACAATATGGTTCCTCAGGTTTAGAGTTTAGGCTTGTGACAGTCTAAGCAATTTGTAGCTAGTATTCGTGAATTACGTAGTGTTCTGTTTGCATTTAGGAGAATTTAGAATATGTTGGTTGAAGGGTGGCTGAAGTGTTATGTAGTGTGATATTTAGTAGGATATATGTTGATATTTAGTGACATAAGGGCTTCCGCCTGTGTGAGCAAGAGTTCTGCCATCTTAGATTAGGCCCTGTTAGAGGTTATAGCTTTTGTTAGTTATAACATCTTGGAGATTCTGTTTTGTTCATTTAATTAGATGTTATTCTTGATAGTAGTTAATGTAGAAAGGCCCAGCAGTCCACAGACGATAAGAATTGAATGCATTATCCCCTGGAGATTAAACAAGTACAGCAGATGTGGAGGGCAGACTCGTGGCAACAATACATGGTTGAGATATTGCCAGAATATTGAGCAAGCTTGAGGATATACTGCTCCCATTGAGAAATGACAGGTTCATTGGAACTGCAGGTTTCAAGTTAAATGCAGCAAATACTAACGAGAAATAAATCCCAAAGAGCAGTGCCTCTGCTGTGTTTTTTTATAAAGCCACCTGGTGATACAGGAGAGATAGGGAAGGATGCGCACAAGGAAAGCAACATGTTTCAAGATGGGAGCCGCAAGAGGTGTTACCAAAGACTACATATCCATGGTCAAGCAGCCATTTGGGATAGCCAAGTTGCCTGGTAACATGCGAAAGCAGCATTGTGCCCATTTTGTTATCACAGGGTATTGACTTCACTGTTCGCATTAGTTCCGTGATTGGTCTGTTTCGGGGCATACACTATGCAAGTTAACTTAAGTTGTTTTATTTTTTAATTTATAGGGTGCACCATATGGACCCAAAGGCATAAGGGCACTACAGCAATGCAACAACACATATGTTAAATCCAGGAGCTGAAAAGGGAACAAGCGCACAAACCATCATGCAACCCAACAATGTCATGAAAAAGGTGTGTTTTCAGTTTCCGCTTACATTTTTCCTGCGAATGGATGCCTCGTAAATCGGGTGCACAACACGTTCCAGGCAGCAGGTGCAGCTGCAAAAATGGTTTCTCTGCTTACACTCATTAGTTTAGTTCTTGGGACACATAACAGATTAACATCATTCGATCTCAGTGTTCTCTGCGTGGACCTCTTCACCAACCTTTCCTCTAAGTAGGCAGGATTCCCTCTGGCAAGACTCTTGTAGGTAATCACCAATAGCCGAAAGGAAATGCTGGGCTCAATAGGTGACCAGTGCAGATTTCTTCTAGACTTGTATTTGTGTTAATTTCTCTTCACACCCTTACTACCCTCACTGCACTATTCTGAATCACCTGCAGTTTATTGTAATCTCCTATTCTGATACTACAGCCGTCTATTTTTGAGCCAATGATGGCTCTGGCCACAGAAGTACAGTTCTGTTTCGACAGAAAGTCCAGAGCTGCAACATCAATTGAACAATAATAATAATAATAGTAATAACAAGTTATGCTGACCTGGGCATTAGGCTACTTACCTGAGCATGCATACTCAAAGTTTGATCCAGGAGGACAGCTAGCATTTTTACCTTAGCTTGCCCATTCATCCTATAGCCAGCTATCAAAAACCATTGATACTCCAGATACAGCATTGTCTTGGCTAATAAGGAAAATCCATTGTTGCAACAAGTTACCTGAATATAAATGGCCAATTAGAACAACGTGTTTTCTGCTGACTGCACAATCAAGCCATTCACAGGGGATTGTATCCATGTTGTCACAGATAGGTCATTGACCAATGTGGTAGTAAAATATAGGTGATGTTTAGATTTGTGTATATGAGCTAGCCAATGGGAAATGTGGGTTTTCACGTGTATTTGATAAATGTTGCATATATATATATTTTGTGGTTTTCTGCTGCAAAACATACAACTGAAATGGGCGTTTTGAGCGAGTCTTCAGTTTTTCAGTTCTATGGGACTGACTGATGCTCGCAGCCGTACTTGCCTGTCATAAAACGTGTTTATCTTGCTAAATGTGCATGCCTTGTTGAGCCCTTGGATTGCTTTTTATCGATTGGTTTTTGGGTCTGCCATACACAGTTCAAACGGATTTGTTCAAAGCACGTCATAACCTACCTCTCATCTGCCTGCTAGCTAACATGTTACCTCTAACCTGCCTCTGTACCTCACATTCTCTGCCTCCACTCTAGCGCTACATCCATCATGGTTGTATCCCTAACACAGCTGGCCGTACCACCTACCTGCACTAAAACTGTCCAATGTTGGTTGTCCTTAATCCATGTATGTCCACCCATGTATTGTCCCCGGTGACTGTTCCACCCCACCACAACCATGTCAGTATGTTACCTGAACTCACCACATTGTAAGAAGCTCACTGGTTCCTGCCTAATCTGATTTCCTATCTATTGTACGTTCCTGTGTGATCACAAGAGCAATGTGTCATCACTGTATATAAAAAAAGGTATATTAATACAATACAACATGTATGTGCATTATCTCCCAGCCATAACAATATTGACTAATCAGCCAATCATGTTTTACAATGCTCCACCCAACCAGAAGCAACTTACCATAATATACCTCTGAACCTTTACTGCACTGTTCTATGTCTACATCTACATGCTTCTACCCTGCACACACGTGTGCCGGGGACAGTAGCTAATGACAGCGCTCCTCCATCACATGCATTGCCACAGTAAACACAAACACTTGGGAGTTCTTTCTCATGGCACGCTGGGCCTCAGGGGGATTTCGCATGTAAACATGCTTTGTACATCAGGCCTGCAGACTCCTGCAGACTGCTCACACTTGCACCACACTGTTATAATATGATCTGAAGAATCTTGTGTTTTTTCTTCTCTTGTTCTCTCCCACACACCCCTTGCCTCCTCTTTACCTCTCTCACTTTCTCTCGCTCTTTCTCTCTGTTTCTCTCTCCCACGCAACCTCTCACTCCCACACACCATCTCTCTCCACACACCCCTACTTCTACCACACGCATCCTAACTCTCTCTTCATAAACTCTCTACCTCTCCCGCACTCTCCCTCCATCCCACACACTCCTCCCTCCCCCACACACATCAACTCCACCCCCTCACACACACTTTCTGTCTTAGACACTCTGTCTCCCGCACCTTGAAATTATCTTGTCATGTCCATAACACTTCATCTTTTTACACACACTGCCTCCCCCCACGCAACCTCTGACCCGCTCTCACACGCATGAATACTATCTCTTCTGCAGTGTCACAAACGTTTTCTTTAACTCTCTCTATCTCTCTCTCTCGCTCTCCCTCTCTCTTTCTCTCGCACCGTCTCCCACCTTCATGGACCCTGGCTCTACTGCACACTATCAAACACTTCTCCCACTAGTAGCCAACATTATCTAAACTAGTGTTACAGTCTTTCAAATGGAGCATGTTTCAAGGCTGGGATTAGGTCAACATTAATAAACGAGATGATATGAAGTGTGCTTCAGAGGAATTACTGATATGTTTGCACTATGCAGCTGTGACCAGTTTGCAGAAAACTCGCAAGGGCATTTTAGCATGATATTAGTACTAGAGCAAACATTGCCTCATTGATAAAAAAACTAAAAACATTCTTTCAAAGCATTTGTGCAGCAGTAATAACAGGGCAACGTTTGATCCAGTTCAAATTTGCATTGAAAGGATGGGTTTTTGTGCTACGCAAAACGTTACCCTAGTGCGAATACCATGCGAACTCGTACTTGCACAGGTGCAAACATCCTGTAATCTGGCCCCTGGATAGAATGTATTGGTGCAAATTGTTACTGCAAGATTGGTTAGATGTTTCAGAAAGCATTGAACCACCTTCCTTGTTTTCCGTGCCTTAAGCTTAGTGGTGTATTTAGTAATTGTCAAAATCCTGTTGTCGCTGATTCTTTGTCTCATTTGGAGTTTCCCCTACTCAGGGAGCTTGATCCAGGATTAACGAAAGCCATGACACACCTTCCACAGCATCTTTACAAGATTGGTACAGACATCCGACTGAGACGTTTGCGGTGTGCCTGGGTGATACATAATGAGTGGTGTGTTGTGAAAACATGGTATCAGTGGCAATCAGCGGAATGGTACCAGCAGTTCCGGAAGCACCTCAAGACCTTCCTCTTTGCTTCTGCTTTCGCCCCCCCTCCCCACCGAGCCCCCTTGCTGATGTGTTTCTCTCTCGGTACAGTGCACCTGGCAACCCTCTGTCCTCCGGGCCCAGGTACTTGCTCACCCTGCCACCCTCCTGCACTCCTCCGGGCCACCCCTTGCACTGGGGTCTGTATCTGCACCCATACAGGCCCCCAAACCCCTTTCTTTTCTTTCTGCACTTATCAGCTATATCTTGTCTGCTGCCTTAAGCCCTGCACTTGCCACTCGCAGGCTGCACTACCACCGCGCATTGCCTTTATTATTTATTTGGTTTATGTATTTATTATTATTTATCTGTTTCTCCTCTGCTGCGCACTTTCCACTTCTCTTCCCTTCCATGCACTTTTCCCCTTTACTTTTCCCATGCACTTGCGCATTCTCAATGTCACTGGGCCTAGTAAGATTGTTGTTTTGTTCTTCCCTGTTCCCCTTCCTTGCCTTGACAAGCTGTGTATGAGGGTGATATAAATACAATATACAATAAACTGCACTCATTTTCCATCTGGCGAAAGATCAAGAAACACGCATGTTGATCCTGTTCCAAGTTGTGGTTTGTGCATCTCACATTTGTAACAAGCCATTGAGTTATTGTAGACACCAGAATAAGTCTTTCATTTGTGTATGCTCAAATTATAGGTATCCTTCACGTTTCTTTATTACACATCAGTCAACTTGCACCACAGCCTGAGTCCCAAGATGTGGTCTTTTAATTTGTGTAGCTATTTGTGTGATCACATATGCTCTTTGCATTGATTGATGCAAAGTCCAGGATAAAGCCCTGTTATATGGAAGGCAATGTTTTATGGAGAAACGGTCCTTGCCAACCTGGGACTACAGTCTTTAAAATGGTGTTGCATAATAGGCCACGCAGATTACGTCACTGACCAGGAGTCTGTGTGTGGTGATACTCTAGGGACCCATATGAACTGCTAACAAGTTGGCTCGGGTTGGTTGATCCAAAACGTAAAGAGCATGATACTGGTGTGGCTGCATATGCATAGCCTGGCAATGACATTGGAACACTATCCTGATAAGTCCATCCGTAGGTCCGCACACCCACAAGACTTGCTGTCATAAGTGTCAGTGATCATTGCCTGGCCAATAAGCCGGCTGACTAACACTTGTTGCATCAAGTCCTTTAGGCACGGATAGTAGATGGGAAGACATACCCTCTGAAATTTGAAGGCAGCGGATACTCACCGGGCAGACACACTAGCATTCACCTGAAGGATGGATTGTCTGTGCTGTGTTTGGTTTTGTTCTTATCAATAGCAGTTGGTCCTCAGAGCATAGTGTCCTGGTCGGTTGATACCAACTAAGTTTGTCCCCCAAATATGAGCGGGCAGAAACCTTTAAACTCTTAAAGATCAGACAGGCCACTTTGAAGTTAATTTTATCATCCACTGCTAGCCAAAGGGGGGCTGACACATGAGAAGACCTGCACAATCGACAAACTAATCTTACAGCAGCGTGCTGTGTTCTTTGTAGTCTCTGATGCTGCTTAGCCGGAATTCCAGCAAGAAAGTTGTTGCAGTTGTCCAGATGTGAATTAACTAAGGAACACACTGCAACAGTGTTAGGACTGATTTTCTATACTCTGGCCTGGTGGACAGATGTATAGAAGGCCAACCTATATTGTGACAGGGACAACTCTGGGGAGCTGTAGCCAAACCAGTTGAGGTAGCAGTGACAGGTGGTCTTGGCTAAGTTCTTCAGAGGTGGTGAGCTTGTAAGAGGTCACACAATGGGAATCAGAGATTACACTTAGATAGGATATATAAAAATACAGTTATTATTTATTGGCCAAAACACAATATGAAAAATGACTACTAGCAAGTAGAGATATCACACAACACTATTATACATCGACACGTATATACATTCACTTATTAGAGGGCATAATACACATCAGAAACTCCTGCAACAGAAAGGTTATATTAGTATTAGGCACTCAAGATCGACAGAGACGATCCCTAAATAAAGTCGTCTGGGGCCTTTTGCCCAATAGCTAAGGTTAAAGTTCCACAGAAGCTTTGAGGCAGGAAAAAATGCAGGTAGGTGAAGGGTTCTTAGGATTCAGGGACAAGTAAAACTAACTACCAAAAGACGCCCCAACTTTCAAGTTATGGCAAAGGCAAAATTGTTAGAATAAACATTTATTATAAGCCCTTTAATTTATAATGGGAGTACAGAGGTAGGTAAGAAGCTCTTTAACTTACTCTCTGTACTTTGATTCTTTCCCAGACTTGGCAGGACAAAGGAAGAGGGTCTGGGGATGCTTTTCCCACTGAAAGTCTCAGTCCTCGATTCACAGGGGTTGCATGTTCTAGCTGATCTCCGGTTGGTGTCTTTCACTATTGCAAGGACTCTCAATGGAAGATTGCAACAAAACACAATGCAGGAATCCTCTCAGGACTGGACTCGGATCAGATAAGCAGTTTTGGGTGGTGGTTACCACAACACAGTGACGCAAAGGGACTCAGCAGCCATGCTCAGAATGTCCCTCCTATCTTCGGACTCCTCAATGCTAGGTTCATGACATTTCGCAGAGATCAGTTTGTAGGGCCAGCTGGGCATCCCACAAGTTTCCGGCCGATAATCAGAATGGTGACGTCATAGCACGGTAGCGCAAAATCAAAGCTAGTCAACCACAGGGCTGTTCCGGGCACTTACAAAGGATTCCTTTGGCAGGGCATCAAGCAGACGTCAGGAATGGATGGTCCCGCCACTCCAACTGTCGCAGCTCTTTCGCACTACTGCTAAAGATCACAAGAAAGCCTGGGCTCCTCCAAGACAGCAGCAGAAGTTGGTTGCCAGGCCTTCTTCAGTCAGGTCTCAGGTTTCTTCACAGGTCTTGCAGCAGGATAGGATGGTTGGCTTATTCAGGTTTCTCCAGGAACTCTGGAGAATGGGTGCTAGGGTCTTCTTCTTATCCTAAAAAGTCAGGTAAGAGCTGAAACTCTCACTAGCCAATAGCAGGACTAGCCGACACACATACACACCCCAGCCGCGGTCCAATCAGGACCATTGGTGGGAAAATTCATGCATAACACTTAGACACACTGAAACCAGTTTGTGGATTGGGACCAGACAGTCCCATCCCAGATCCTGCCAGCAAACACACACAGCCCTCCAGTAGCCTGCCAGAAGCTTCTGCTTTCCCGGGGACTGGAAGTCCTTATAAGGATTTCCCTGGCCTCTCAACCAGGAAGAAGGCTAAAAGAGAAGATATCAAAGGAAAAAGGAAAAATCTCATGGCACGGCCATGTTTGACCCATAGCCACAGTTAGTAGCCAAACACGTTAAATTTGGTAAAACCTAAACTAAAAATCCCCAAAAGTGGGGAAAAGTCACTGCTGCCACCAACTTATCCTTTTAGCTCACCTAGAGTAACCAAAAGTGTTAGTCTAGGGCAAAACAAGCATTTAGCCCATTGTACTGCAGTTTAATCTGCTTTGTACACTGATAACAAGTTACCGCAAGTTATACAAAAGTAACCAAAAGTAGTAACACAGTAACACAACTAAGGGATGTGAAGGGTTTTGACCCATGCTGAATCAATAGACTGGGTAAATGTGGGGATGAGCTGTCGCCGCCCATCATTCCATCCCAGAGTCCAGGAGAACCACGCAGTTGTGCGCATACCAAAAGCGCCAGGGGTGAAAGGTGGTGCCAAAGGAAAAATAGCAGCACCTGTCAGAGCAAAAGCGCTTTTAAATCACCTCTGTTTCTTTGAGTGCAAGCTCCAAATGTCCATTCCAAACATTGCAAGATAGCTAATAGCGGAGACCTTTGTTCAAAAAATCTGTTTTACTGATGTCAAAAATGTGCTGAAATCATGGGCACAAGACCACTCTAAAGATTCAACCTTCTTGTGCGGGGGTTCCACATAACCACTCACATGTAAGGATGCCCATCAAAACAATAGCAAAAATCTCCTGTCAAATTCAAGACAACTCAAAAATGGATGCAATACCAGTACTCACCACTATCAGAAAGCCGGTGTTTTAAAACCACCAGACTTTTGTGTAAAACTGAACAGATGAACCCAAACCAGGCCAAGGAAAGACTTGGTAAGAGGTGGATACAATGTAAAACTATATTCTGAAATGACTTGAAGGAAGTAATTATTTAATGTATATGTAAAAATTGTAAGTTTGATTTAAACTGGGAACTAAAGTGACATTTAGCTGAATTCTGCCTGACAACTACCCCTGACAGGAGAAACCTGCTCAGCCACTCTTCCCAGGCTAGCTGCATCCTGCTGCCCCCACCAAAAGGAGATGACACCTCTCTGATTAGATTAGGGCAGAGACACAGAACAATGCACTGTCCTGGGCTCAGGCAAATGTTATATTGGGGGGGTCGTAAAATAGCTTCCTCTTGGGAGAAGTGGGAGGAGAAGTGCCTCTGGGAGCCACCTGAGCTGGAGGCGGGGACAGACAGAAGCTTCCCCCATGTGCTTTGGAACCTAAACCACACCCATCTGGGCGAGAGCATAATTTTAAAAAGATGGATAATTCAGAGTACGGACTGGTCATAATTATATAATTAATACCATTATCCTTGTGATTTTTCTGTGCACATTTTAAGAGGTGTTGGGACCCTGTGGTATGTTCTGGGGGGTTACTAGCGGAAAATAGGTTGTTACTTCAAATGTCTGCATGTTAAAAATCTGACACTTCATCAATTAATGTCCATACTCCTTGCGCACATTTGTGTAATTTTTGGTAAATGTCCGATATTGGTAAACCGACCAAAAAGCGCAAAATGTTGTCATTTTTTAATGCAGGCCCCCAGGAAGACCAGAGGCGGACAAGCATGGACCATAAGGAATATATAATGTGTACATGTAATTTCAACAAATTGCGTATCTGGGAAATATGTATTTGGATCAGAAATAGATTTGTGTGCAATTTGACAAGGGGAGGTTCCTCTGACCCATAAACAGACCTCATCATGATGACAATCCATTTCCTTCCCCCAATCATGGGAGAGGGGAGGATTGGGCCAATGACAAGTAGTGAGGGGCAGGCTTAGTGATGCTGCGCACACACCCACTTTCAAAACACATAAAAGGAACATTGAAACCCAGGTAGAGAGATTCATTTTCCATTTCTGCTGAGCATTTTGACGGCTGACATCCCATCCAGACAGAGACCAGAACCAGGGACCCATAGACTACAGAACTTTGAACCTAGAAGGCCCACTGCAAGCAAAAGTTTTCTCAGCAGGCCTTCAGAATCCAGCAAACCTAACCAAACTATTCAACAGCCGGGCGAGCTGTCTGAATTCTTTGCCAAGAACTTTTGCCAGTAGAATCCACTTGATCCGGACCGGAAAGCAGAGCAGTATCCAGAACCAGAGGCTGCTGTATCCAGAGAGGCTAGATCAGCAGAGCAGAGCTGACCCAGACGCTGTGAGCAGAACTGCCCGAAGTCCAGTTCAGTTGACCAGATCCGTGACGAGGCCCATTCATTTCAAAATTAGGAGTGAGTATCTGCCAGAACTCTGCAGAACCCAATCTCTTAGTTAAAATAATCTAATCCAAACTATTTTTAACCTAATTAGAACAGCCTCCTAGAAATCGTGTCATCTGCCATTTTTAAAGCTGCACAACTCTCACCTGTCAATTCTGCAGCTGCAAGCTGTCACCTGTCATTTTGAGTTTACTTTAAATACGAAAAACTACATTCACAAAATCGCCCGTATCTCTGGAACCGTTTGTCCTAGGAACGAGATTTAACTTTCCTCTGAAAGCTTAGAATCTAAGCCTAGAACCGACTTCCTACTCCTTATACTTTTACCGCAATCGCGATTTACGCACTCGCAAAATTTACAGCGATTTGCGATTTGGCCTGATTTCGTCATCTGTAAAAAGATAGCCGCTTTTGCCTGAACTGCTAAAATTCGTTTGCAACCTAATAACCATCCCTGAACCATTGTTAGGGCTGACCTGAACTACTGATTTAAAGTGTCTACCACTCACCCTGAATCTCTAGAGGGAATTAAAAGCCATTTTAGCACATTTCTCACTTCATTGTCATCACATTCAAAGCATTTTGGGCCTATGTTTCAAACTTCTACCTGTTTCCTCTAAGCTTGCTGGGGGTGAACTGAATTTCGTATTGTATTTGATTGCATTCCTGAGAACTGTGTGCTCCTCTTTCCATCTCCTTCCATTTCTTACATTGCATGGGGGGGGGGGGGTGAATTGCCAGAGAAAAAAGGAACATATTATCTCTTGTGAAACCATATCAGTTTTTTTTCTGTACCGCATTTATTCCACCTTGCATTTCCTTGAAACCATAAAGCATTTCAGCTACCTCATCCTCTATACTACTTCTAAGTAACAAAATCAGTTTACCAGTAGAACATTATCCATTGTTGATCACTGTCATATTTTAAGTGTGAAATCCAATATTAATTTATTATAAAAGTTTGATAGATATATATTGTTATATTTCTCAAATAAACCTTTTAAATTTGCAAAACACACCTACTTCTTGGCTCAGTGGGGTCAGGGGGATTCTAAGAGAGGGGTGTTATATAACGGTTGTCATCCAGAGTACATGAACTGGACCTAAAAATATATCAATAAGGGTTTCCCTCAGCATCCCAGACTAGGCATTGACTTTGCTGTAGTGTTGAAGTGAAGCCGCTTAACAGGGAAACAATGTTTCCCAGTAGTGACAGCCTGAAGGACATGTCAGTTTCCCAGTAACATAGGGCACTCCCACGAACCACAAACCTGGCTTTCGCTGCAAAGGTTATCCTGCCAGATACACCCAAGATTTTTAATTTTAGAGGCACATTTTTATTCAGCCCCCAAAAAACAAGTGTTTTGGGGATGCTTCCCTGCAACAAGAAGGTGTTTCGGTCCAAACTGGGAGACCTTGATCTTGGCCAGATTAACTTGCAACTGATTTTGTGACATGCAAAAGCTAAATTCGTCCAGGCACTGTTTGACCCTTAGGAATGATTCATTAAGATTCCCTATTTAGATGAACACCTGGGTGTCATCTGCATAACAATGGAAGTTAATCCGATGACTCATCAGGATGTCCATCAATGACCACAGGTAAAGATTAAAGAGCAGGGGTGACAATGATGATCCATGTGGTATTCCACAGCCCAGAGGAATGGAATCTGACAGAAACCCCCTATTTTAACCTGCTGGCTTTGGCCTGAACAAAATGAACTGAACCATTCCATGGCATGTTCAGAGACATTACCAATTTCTCTCAGGCGGCCAAGCAGGATCAGTTGGTCAACCGTGTCAAGGCTGCAGAGAGATCCAGCATTACCCATAATGAGATATCTTCTCTGTCTGCGACCTCTTGCAAATCATTCGGCCCTGCCAGCAGAGCTGTCTCAGTCCCAAAACTTTGTCTGTACCCAGATTGAAAGGGGTCAAGTTGGGACGACCTCTCGACATACCATTGCAGTTTGCTTGTAACAACTTTCTCAAGCAGTTTACCTGGCCATGGAAGCACTGCTATTGGTCAATAGTTATGCAGCGAAGATGAGTCTAAATTGGCTTTTTTCAGCAAGAGCATAACAATGGCTTATTTAAGGTCCATGGGCACTATGCCCTGCTCAAGAGATTTATTTATACAATCTGTCATGAATGGAACAATCTCCAATGCTAATCACTTCAGCAGCAATACCAATTTCTATGAAAAATAATGTGATGCACAGTCATCCATCTCCATAGTGTGGAGTGCACTTGCCATTGTTTCCCAGTTCAAATTCTGTTAAAGATGCCTGTGTTGCCGGTGTTGCCTGCTCACCTCCAATGTCTGTAACTTGCATCTATGGATTAAAGAAGCTGGACTGTGTCTTTGCTTGCTCTGGCCCATGCCCCCAGTGATTAACTTTGTCCAGCTGCAAAAATTTGCATTGTAGGGTGAAATTCCAACATGCTGTTAGGCCACCAACACACCACTGAGGACCCTTATTTGCTGCATTCTGCAATTCATCTGGATTACAGTTCAAGAAGATTGCTTTACTTAGTAACCTAATTTAGTCTAAGAGCTTGGGATACCATGTTATTAAGATGAACCTAACAAAATATTTGTATGCAGACCACAGAAAACTCATGCCATGCCTCTTCAAGGCCATCACATCTTCTCTTATTCCTTCTAAAAATATTGCGCAAGTGACAGGACATGAGAAAACCAGCAGGATGTATGGCATGGACGAGAGATGCAGAGTTATGCCTGTTAGCAGAGATTGAGAACACTGCCACAGGGCGATTCCAAATCTACGGCACTACCGGTGCAAACCCAGAAAATGGCACATGGGAAAAGAGATGCCACAGCCTAATGTGGCACCGCAGCGGCACTCCTAAATATGGGAGAATAGCTCAGGCACAAATCTAAAAGTCCCCTGGACCACCAGGGACAACTAGGGGAAAAGGCTCCATCCTTCCCGAATGGACTTACTGGGTGACCCCCTGGAAATAAGTGCTAGAACCCAAACATAAATATTAGTCCTCCTGGGTCGGAACGCAGTACAAGGGGTGTGGCTTAGCCTTAGGGCTCTTCTTATGACTTTTTGACTACACACACACCCTCCATCCCCTGCACGGTTGGGAAGTCCAGCCAGATTGGCCAGGGAAAGCTAGCCATTCCTGAGAGAGACCGAGGGAGATGGAGGAAAATAAGCAGGGAATAGGACACTAGAAGTGTGGGTTACCAGGGTGAGATCAGAGTTGGAGATGGAGAACAATCAAGACACAAGCAGGAGGGAGGAAGCAGCAGTGGAACGTGGCAGCAGATTATGAGGTATTGGCTAAAGAGGGAAAGTGATCTGAATTTTGAGTGTGGTGTTTTTGTGCCAAGTGTTTAGAGGACTTAGTGTAAAGAAAGTGATTGTAAAGCAGAGGTAAGTGAGTGAAAGGAGTATGCCTGACTTGTATGGGGAAGTGAATAGTAGTGGTTGTGAGGAGGTATTAGTAGTGTGCAGGAGGGAGTAGTAGTGTGGAGAAGGGAGTAATAGTGGGGAAGGGGGAGTTGTAGTCTGGAGGAGGGATTTGTTGTTTGGAGGAGGGAGTGGTGGTGTGGATGAGGGAGTAGTAGTTTGGTGAACGAAGCAGTCAAGTTGTGAAAGGAGGAGTAGCATCAATGGGTGGAGGCAATGTCTAGGATGAGCATGGCATTGTAGAGGCATGAGATTGTTAGGAGATGTCAGGATTAGGGGGAAGTAGTCAGAGTAGAACAGAAGAGGTGAGAGCGGGCATGTTAACACCAACCTAAGTCAACCAACAGGTAATTGCAAGGCCCTATCCCAAAATCTCATTATATCACTACTGGATAGAGCAGGGATAGTTAGGAAGTCCATAAGGGATAACAGACAGACAGCTTCAAGATCATCACCTTTAGTACAAGTCAGTTTTAGAAATTTGTGGGATCAACTTTCAGTAGCACTAACCAGGATTATGGGCGCCTAGGTTAGGGAGGAGGTTTGATCACTCGCAGTCTGTAGATCACGGCACCAGAAGCTCGCATCACAAAAGCCCATGCACAAAAGTGCACCATGTTGTGCCCCAGGCTTCCAGCGCCTCCCCCTGCAGATTGTGAAAAGGCGCAGGGAGCCAGGGGCTAGAGCCTGCAGCAGGTAAGTGGTGGAGGGTGCAGGTGGAGGGGGGCAGAAGATGCTACATAATGGCCCAGGGATCAGGAGGGTCCCTCGTTAAGGAAAGGGAAGAAGGTCATGCACAACAGATCACACCTACTGGATTGGGACCTTTTCTGCTGCAATATGAGGTGCAAACTTTTGTACGAAGCCTTCGGACATAGAACCAGTTTGATATTAGACAAGCGAATGAGGGATGTTGTAAGTAAGGAATGGTATCAAACAGTAAGACAGACTAAAGTGATCACAGTTCAAGAGTGTTTATTGAACTTTCACATGGATTGGTATAATGCCTATCTAATCCTAAATCTAAAGATGGGAGCAAGCTACGACCATCAAATAATAATAACGCAGTACTAGTGGAGTCTTGTCAAAGTAAAAGGGCCTATACTAATAAACCTATTGCCAATCCTTACTTCTAAATACAAAAAGTGTGGGAAACAATGTTATGCAAAAGAAAAGTGTTCAAGAAATGATATGTCAGGATATTTGAGCCATTGGCTCCCCTTTCCCAGGTTTTCGGGACAGGACAAGGTGGCACACTCGAGCTTAGCACACACTCTGGCTTCTCTGGCACGAGGATGATCTTCAAAACCTCTACATCAGGGCCTTCTGTGCCAAAGTCTCTTTGCCATTCAAAGTCTCATATTTTAGAGGGCCTGATGAGACAAACAGCAAAGTTCCTTTCTTCTCAGGATTTCACATGCACAATTTCTCTGGGATTTACTGTTAACCCCAGGTCACCCTCCACCAGGCTCAGACCCAATTTAACACAATGTTCTTAATTGATCTCCATCGATCGGGCTCAGACCATTTTATCTAATTTTTCAATCGTTCCTTTTCTGTATAAAAAATCAAAGACTTTTGGTTGTGTGCTGGATTTTGCATGACCTGCCGCAGGACCACTTCATTTCACAAAATCTTTTTCTTTACACTTATTGCCTTTTACTTCTGCCACTTCTCGGCTGTATACCTTACAGAGACCTTCGATTGTGCATGCACAGGTTGCCGGACCACTCTGTCAATGAAAGTGTATCATCAGCAGTTGAACTTTACTCACGTCTTTCATCACACGTATTTTAATAATGTGCGTTCCAGTGCTCAGTATACAATGTTGTAGCTTGCAGCCTTGGCTTCAACACAGATCAGTCTTGTATATATGTCTCCCCAATTCACTGACTGTGTTGATTTCTCTGTTGCTACTCAGTTCTTGGATACAAGGATGGTACCATGGTGGCTGCTGCTTCTCCCCGACTCAATAAGTCATGTAGAAAGAGCGGGGGAACCTCTGACACACAATGTTGGATTCTTCAGACTTGTCTCCAGTCCTTAAGCTGTCGAATCTTGGGGTCTCTTCAACATAACGGTTTCTTTCCAGAAAGGTCAAAGGAATTTCCCTCCTTGTAAACCCCTCATAGTTCACCATATTTCATCCCAATTCAGCTACCGTCTGGAAACTGCTGTTTCCTTGTGTGCTTTGCCTCGCTCAGAGTGTGCTTTTGTGCTCCACCTTTTAATGCGTGTAGGGAAGCTTAATATAAGTCAGGTGTGAGTGTCGGTCAGTAATTACCTGACCTCGCCTGACCATTGTATGGGGACACGTCAGGTATACTACTCGGGTGTTAGTCAGTTTTCTCGCAGAGCGGGCTGTCCATGTGAATTTGTTTGTGTAGTAAAACGGGAGGATAGAGTTCCTATGTATCCTACCTGGTAGGATGGTGTAAAGGTGTTACAGGGAAGGGAATAGCGCATCTTGCCATCTGATGTCCCCCTCCCCAAAGACCACTCACCCAGGTGATCCTTGCTCACTGGTCCACCCCCAGGAACTGGATCCAAAAGCAATGGCTGTGTCCTGGCCACCTGGATGACAGATCCCCGGGGACTGGTGGGGGAGACATCTTCTGGTTTCTCACAATGGCCATAGGCCCCACAAATCATTTACTAAAAACCCTTGAATCACCTCTGAGACTGAGAGTGATTCATCAACCAACTGTGACAAAATTAAAACAGTTTTATGACACTGATAATCACCATCAGATGGTACTTATTGTATATTTGCCTTTTTGTTGGAATACACATTCATGATCGTCCATTCCATCCTCAGTGATCGCCTCCGTGCCATAGGTATTTTAGGGTCTGCTCTCTCCTGGTTTTCATGGATATCAAAGTGCATATCCCTCCTTGCTATTGTTCACCCCCTCAGTTACATTTTCCCAAAGGACGCCTTTCTCTCTCTCCTATTCTCTGCAGAATTACTGTTCAACCCCTTTCTTTCCTGATCAAGTCCTTTGGATTTTCTTTTTATGAATCTGCCAATGATACTCAACTCATTCTTCATTTCAAAGTTGAACAACAGTTCGGCAGACGTTATATTCCAAGACTCTCAAAAAGGATATATGATATGATAGGTTATTTATAACACACTTAATACCCAGAGGTTTCTAAGCACAGACCTGGAGATCGAACCTGTGTTGCTCTGTGTGCTTCCAAGGCAAGAATGTTGCCCCTGAGCTATCCACCCAAGTGCAAGGATAAATGCGCACAAGATAAGATAAAACAATGAAGAACATGACTGTTATAGGCAGAATTTGAATATAACGTCTGCCGAACTGTTGTTCAATATCAAAGCCTGCCTCATTTTCTAAGAACACTTTCTTTCAATAATAGCATGTTTTTAATATACTTTTTTTTATGAGAGCAAGAAGGATTCTCTTTTTGTTGAACAAATGGGACAGTTCAATCTTACAGAGAGTGTGGAGTTGCCAAAACAATAACGCCACTTTTCCTTCATTAGTGCCGCAAAAGCAAAGGCCAGCACAGGAGGGCCTCCATTTCACAAAATGGCTGCGCCCCTGTGCTTGCTTTTGCGAATTTTGAGCTTGAATAGCTCAAAATTTTACATAGGAAGTTTTAAAACGGAGACTGCTAGTATTTTTGTTTTTATGTTGCCTATCTATTTTTTAAATAAAAATGTTTACTAGACCATCCCTTTAAGTTTTACAATTTGCTCTTTTAGGAAGCCATTGAGGTTCTCACAAACACTGTTTGGTTATGGGTGGTAAGCAGACAAAAATGTGTGCCTAGCATCCAAAAAGAGAGTAATATGTTTGAATATTCCATTTACAAAATGTGGTCCATTATCAGATTTGAGTACTTCACACACACCCGACCGTGGTAATACCTCACGCATGTGGAACTTTGCTGCACATGTGGCACCTGGATATGTGAATGAGCCTGCTTCAATCCATCGAGAAAATGAACATACAACTACTGGCAAGTACCTCTAACCATTACCAATTTGGAGGATATCTACATAATCGATCTGCAAATGCTGAAATGGTCCAGTATTGCTGCACTGACTGATCCCAAGGTGTGCCCAGTTGTGCATTTTTGGCCCGTCAGACAGTTTACAATGATATTTGCAACATGTTAATTCAAGTGTGAGACAAACCAGTCCTCCGGAATCAATTCTGCAAGGGATTCCCTCAATGTGTCTGCTGGGTGGTGCAACTGGTCTAGTGATAACTTGAGCAGCCCTAGAGGCATGACTGGTTTCCCGGTGCTGTCCTGCCACCACATTGCATCTGTGGGGACAATGTACACCCCTTTCTTTTCCATAATTACGTTTTTTCTGATGGTGCCCTTCCACACAATTCTGGTTTCTGTGCTATGGGTAGTGTATAAAAAACACTCCTTCATATCATGTTGTATGCACGTGTGTATTGATTTGGTACAGTAACAATATCAGGTAACCAGAGAAATGTGCTGCTCTTTTTGCTTCTAAATATGCTGTTTGATTCCCGTGAGAAATGAAGTCCGTCCCTTTGGTGTGCACTGCACACTTCACCACGGCTATGGCCGATGGGAGTTTGAGTGCATGTATGAGCCTGTTTAATAGCAGTGCATGCTGCACTGGTGGGCTGTCTGCGTGTAAGAAGCGGCACCTCTTCTAATGTGACAGTCCTCCGTGCATATTTGAGAACACTTAGGCAGAGTCAGAGTACACCATTACTGCCTCATCGTCATATGCTTTAAGTGCCAACATTAGCGCTATTAATTCTGCTGCTTGTGTCGACAAATCCAATGGCAAAATTGCACTTATCTCTGTCTCAAAAGCTGTCATTCAGTTCTGTTTTTACTACTTGTGTCACAGTATGCCTCTTGCCTATGTCCTGGTCTAATGTTGATGACTCGTCAATGAAAAGAATTGTCCCCCCTCCTAGGGCATTTTATTTAACATGTGGTAACTCATCATAGTATTGAGTGTACTTAGTGCAATTGTGCATGTTGTCTCCTTCCTTCACTGGTTTTGCTACAAATCTGGCTGGGTTCACTATTCTGCATCTTACAATTCTGATCAATGGGGTTGATTTAATTATCTAATATCTGGAGGATCGCTGTGTCGTCAATGTGCTTTGGGATTAGCGAGGATAGCAAACAAGGCATGCTCAATGTATAATGTTACTGCACAGCCCCTAGGAATGCTGGGGATTTCTCAATTGTGAAGGCTGCTGCTACCAACGTTTGTTCACATGGGTAATGGCCTCTCGTTACTGGATCTAGGATCCCACTGTAAAATGCTGGTGGCTTGTACCCCATGAAAGTTTATTGTGTGACAACAGTTGTCTTCACAACTCTGTTTGAATGAGAAAATAGAATAAATTCTTCATTATAACCAGGGATCCCTAACACTGGTGCTGTACTGATTGCTAGCTTCAGTTCATAGAAGGCATCTATCATCTTGCCGGTCCAGGCAATATCACTGTTTTGTTTCTGTGCCTCTTTCAGTCCTTTTAACCCCTTAAGTACCAAGGACGAGGTATCTCATCCTTGGAATTCCCTCCAGGGTGCCAAGGACGAGATAGCTTGTCCTTTTTGGCATGTTGTTTTGAGCGATCCCTGCAAAGCAGGGATCGTTCAAAACAGTAATCCAACCAACGGGCTATGTGAGGGGGAGGTCCCCCATTCACTGCCAGGGGGCTGGATTACCTTCAGTTTCACGTCAGTGTACGTAAAGCACGCCAACATGAAAGTGAAAGTAATTTTCACCGCAGCAGCCATTTCGGGCTGCTGCGGTGCAAATAAAAGGTGAGCGTTCACCTTTCTTCCCCTCGATCTCCAGCTGTATTTCAAGCCGGAGATCGAGGGAGGTGTTGTTGGAAAGGGGAGATTCTCCCCTTTCCAACGACACCCTTTGTGATAGCATTGCTGGGCGCGGATCGGGCGCAGAGAGCGCGATCCGCACCCAGCAATGCCACTAGAATACCAGGGATACATTTGTGATGTGGGGGGAGGAGGGCTGCTTACAGTAAGCAGCCCTCTCTCTCCTGGCCCCCAAAGCATGGGGGCACATATGTGCATATCCCTGGCGGAAGATGGCTGATCATCTGCCCCCAGGGAAGGGGGCAAAATAAAAAAAAATAACACAAAAAACAACAACTGGGATGGGGCGTGGGGGTGGGGGGATTCTTTTGCCCCCCTGAAAGGGAGGTGGCCCTCCCTCTCCCACACCAAGTGGAAAGGAGGGGCACCCCTTGTAGCCCTCCCTGGGGACAGATTTATTTCCCCAGGCAGGAGTACATGAGGTGGCCCCCATTCTAATTGGGGGGAGGGCCACCAGGAATAAGTGTGCAGGCCCCCAAAGGATGGCTGATCATCTGCCCCCAGGGAAGGGGGCAAAATAAAAAAATAAAAAAAATGATAAAAAAAATAAGGGAATTTTGGGTGGGAGTGGGGGGGCACTAGCCACCAGGGATTTATTTTACAGAAAAGGGGGGTGGCCCTCTCCCCCTCACCCCAAGGGGAAATGGGGACACCCCTTGTAGACCTCCCTGGGGCCAGATATCTGCTCCTAGGAAGGGGCATCTGCCCCCAGGGAGGGCTGAATGAGATGCCCCCCTGCATTTGGTGTGGGGGGAGAGGGTCACCCCCCATTACATTAGAAAATGACCTGGCAGTTTAGGGTGCCCCTCAGCCCACCCTAAAGTGAAGTGTACCATTTTCCATTTTTTCTTTGTTTACGAAACTTGCCTTGGCGCAGAGGGGCACATTGGTGTGTGTTACGCTCACCTGACTCCTGTGACCTCTTCTAAGGTGATGCGCAGGGTTCGGAAGACAGACTGGACTGGGCCCCCAAATCTGGCTTGTCTGGCTCGCAGAAGTATCCTTCTGTAGGCGAAAATAGGGGATTAACTGTCTGCGGGGTAATGCAATCGGCCTCCCACTTTCCCCTCTCACCCTCCTTGAAACCCTTCTGTGATTTCACGTAGCGTCTCACCTTAGGGTCTGGAAGGACGAGCTCTCCATCCTGCTTCTGATGCATGGGCGCATTGGTATCCAGTTACTTCACTGGATTTTCGGATTGGTGAGAACCAAACTTGCTTGGCTTCCAGGTAAGTTTTTTTGATGAGAGGTTCCCCTTGAGTCCATGCATTAATGTACTAATGCTAGTGTCTTTTTCCCCATAGGGGCTGGGGTACGAAAAGCCGGGGAACAGGAACCGACCCGAGATGAGAGGTGAAATCCTTGTAGAAATCAGGTAAGTCTTTAATGAGCGTTTTTTGGTAATGTCTTTTCATTCGCTCATTAACGCTGATGTCTTTTTTTCCCCTTAGGGGCCGGGGTCCGGAAATGCCAGGATGCGGCGCGGACCCAAAATGAAGAGGGAATGAATCAACAGGTAAGTCTTAACATGGAGATTTAGCTTTCCTTATTCCCCTTCTCTCTCTCACCTTTTGTTCTGGTCTTTTTCTCCCTAGGCGCTGGGGCGTGACTGCGAATCCGGATGATCGCTGCTGAACATGGAGGCGCCCTGTAAAGGTGAGTGGAATGCGGCACTGCAGCGATCGACGCGATGAGCTTTTAAATTAAAGTCTTCCTTTTCAGGATTGTCGGCGAGATGTCTCCGGGATGCGGCTTTAGCAGGTAAGGACTTTTCCTTCTTCTGTTCTCTTCTTCTCTTCCTTTGCAGGTGATCCAGGATGCTGGCAGGCGTGGCAGAAGTCAGGATGCAGGAGCAGACACGGTGAGCGTCCAGCTGCTAGATGCAGAACAACGCGAAGCACGTGTGGCTGTTCGGGTGGGGTTTAAATAGCCTTGGAAGAAGTTCCAGGTATGTATCCTTCCTCCAATAAGGTATGTATCCTTCCCCGACCATGCCCGGATGGTAAATTAGTCCCACAGGTAAAGTAGTTCCTTTCAGGCCTCAAGGAGGCCGGGATCCTGCAGCATGGTCTGCATCAGGTAAGTGCACCCAAGCATTCCCATAATGAGCCTGGCGCCTATGGCGCCAGGACTGATGTCTTTTATGAGCCTGGCGCCATAGGCGCCAGGACACTGTCCAAAGGGCCCCTATATGGGGTTGCTGGGTCCTTCCTTGGGGACTGGATGTCCGCTTTCGGGGACGCCAGGCTTGAACCGGCTCCCCGGGAGCGGACATCATGACAGCACTCCCCCCCCAAGGCCTCTCCCAAGGTTGTTCCCTCCGGGGGTTTTGGTTTGTTTGGGAAGAGTCGGTGGAATTTCTTGACTAATCGAGGTGCATGCACATGGTCGCTGGGTTCCCACGACCTCTCCTGAGGTCCGTACCCCTTCCAATCAATTAGGTAGAACAGTTTTGACCTAAACATTTTTGAGTCTAAAATGTTCTTCACTTCGAATCCGGGCTCCCCATCTATTAGAATAGGTTCTGGAGGTTTGAGTAGTCGGGTTCCGGGTACCACTGGTTTCAGAAGTGACACATGAAAAACAGGGTGAATTCGCATATCAGCTGGTAAATCAAGTTTAACAGCCACTGGGTTAATTATTGCCGTAATAGAATAAGGTCCCAGATATTTTGGGTTAAAGGTTCGAGGCCCTTTGAGTGGTAAATGTCTGGTAGCTAACCACACTTGATCCCCAATCTGATACGGAGGTGCTTCACTCAGATGTAGATCAGCATTCTCCTTGTATTTTCTCTTGGCTTGTTGTAAATGCGTAGTTGCCTCTTTGAAGGCTTGGGTAATTGTAGAATGCAGATGTTCTACTGCAGGCATTCCGAGGTTCTGAGGTGAGTCAAGGTTTGAGGTTCGAGGGTGATGCCCAAACAAAGTATAAAAAGGACTTTGGCCAGTTCCAGAGTGTACCGAATTATTATATGCATATTCGGCTATCCAAAGAATGTCTTTCCAGTTGCTTTCAGATTGCTGTAACATACACCATAAGTACTGTTCAAGAGTCTAATTTGTCCTCTCGGTCTGACCATCGGTCTGAGGGTGGTGACTGGTCGATAATCTTACGTCGATCTGCGCCATTTGACAACATTTGCGCCAGAAGTGGGAAATGAATTGGCTTCCCCGGTCAGAGATTAGTATAGATGGGAATCCACGTAGCTGAACAATATTTTCGAGGAATTCTTTAGCTAGGACAGAAGCTGAAGGTAAACCTTTCAAAGGAATAAAGTGGGCCATTTTGGAAAACAAATCCACAATGACCAGAATAGTATTGTAACAACAAGGAGGCAGGTCCATAATAAAATCCATTGATAGGGTGTGCCAGGGTGCTGGTGGTATGTCTAGAGGTTGAAGGAGACCGGCTGGTCTTTTCTTTTGACTTTTATTTTGGGCGCAAACACCACAGGACATCACAAAATATTTAACATCTTTTCGCCAAGAGGGCCACCAAAATTGACTTTTCACCTTTTCCTCTGTCTTGGCAATACCGGGGTGTCCCTCTATTAATTTATCATGATAACCGGAAATAGCTAGTTCGTGTAATTCCTTATGTGGCAGGAATAAGCGTCCTTGGAAATAAGGTAAACCATTATCTATGGTAAAGTCTGATCCCTTTTGTATCCATTCCTGCAAGGTTGTAGGGTCCAGGAGTTGTTTCACTCTGGCTTGAATGTCTTCAAGCGTCTGTAACAAAGTCATGCCTAGAATCCTCTGTTCAGGAATTATTGGTACTGGTTCTGAGTATGTATGAGATTCTCCCATTCCAATTCGGGATAAGGCGTCTGCTTTGCCATTCTTGCAGCCAGGTCGATAGGTAATCACGAAATCAAATTCAGCGAAAAACAAAGCCCATCGGAGCTGCCGTGATGACTGAGCCTTGGCGGTTTTCAAATACTGTAAATTCTGGTGATCAGTGATCACTGTGATGGTATGTCGAGCGCCAAGCAGATAATGCCGCCAGGCTTTAAAAGCGGACTTAATGGCTAACAGTTCTTTGTCTGTGATTGCATAATTAACCTCGGGTGCCGAGAATTTTCTGGACCAAAATGCTATGGGATGCAGTTGGTTGGTTTCGGGATCTCTTTGGGAAAGGACAGCTCCCATGGCTAGGCTGGATGCGTCAGTCTCGACGACATAAGGGAGATCTGGACGCGGGTGTTTCAATATAGGTGCGGAGGTAAACTTAGCTTTTAAATCCTGAAAGGCCTGCTCGGCTTCTTCAGACCATTCAAAACGTTTATTTTTCCTCAAGAGTGCAGTAATGGGTTGTACCACGCGTGAAAATTCCGGGATAAACCTGCGATAGAAATTGGCAAAGCCGAGCATGCATTGAACCCCTTTTACAGAGCTAGGTGATGGCCATTTGAGGATGGCATCCACTTTTCTTGAGTCCATTCGGACTCCTTTGGGTGTCAGGATGAAACCTAGAAACTCGACTTCTGTGGTATGGAAAACACATTTCTCCAATTTAGCAAATAGTTTGTGTTGGCGCAGTTTCTCAAGTACTGCCCTGACGTATTTTCTGTGATCAGATTCCGAAGAGGAGTACACCAGAATGTCATCGATATATACGACAACACAAACATCGATGAGTTCCCGAAGGACATCATTCATGAAGTATTGGAAGTCAGCCGGCGCTTTACACAATCCGAAAGGCATCACCTGGTACTTGAATAATCCGTATTTAGTACGGAAGGCAGTTTCCATTCATCGCCTTCTTTAACTCGTACCAGATGATAAGCCCCCCGGAGATCTAACTTGGTGTATATGCAAGCGTCTTTCACCTGGTCAAGGAGTTCAGGGATCAGGGGCAGAGGATAACGGTTTTTAACCGTTATCTGGTTCAATGCGTGGTAATCGATACAAGTTCTAAGGTCGCCTTCTTTTTTGGGCACGAAGAACAAAGCCGAGGATGCCGGGGACTTTGACGGGCGAATAAAACCATTAGCTAGGTATTGATCCAAATATTGTCTCAAATGCAGATTCTCAGGTTCGGTAAGGGCATAAATCCTGCTACAAGGGGGTTGTGCACCGGGCACCAGATCGATTTGGCAATCGTACGATCTGTGAGGAGGTAACGTGTTGGCCTGTTCCTTTTGGAAGACGTCCTGAAAGTCTTGGTATTCCGGAGGTAGTTGCATGGGGGCAGAGGTTACAGATGCTAGATTAATCTTCAGGTTTTCTGGGTAGCAGGTTTGTGTACAATCCGGGAAGTTTATTCTCTTAGCTCGCCAATCAATTCGAGGATTATGTGTCTCTAACCAAGGGATTCCAAGAATAACCTGAAACTGAGGAGCCTTGATTACATTAAACACAACACCCTCCCGATGGCCGTCGGGACCAATAAGAGTCACCTCAGTAGTGGAATGTGTTACCGGTCCAGAGGCAATTTCAGTTCCATCGACTGTGGTGATGACATCTTTGCTGGTTTTAGGACGGAGAGGGAGGTTAATCCTAGAGACCAATTCACGATCCACATAGTTTCCAATAGCACCAATATCGATGTATGCCTTTATTGCATGCAACTGCTTAGGCTGTTCTGGATCTACGAGAACCATTGGCACAATGAAATGCGAGGTCTGAGAGTTAGTTTTCAAGCTCGGCAAGCGGACCCCTACACTTTTCAGGCAGAGTCGTTTCCCGAAACAGAGTCTTCATGGTTTTTATCAACGGCTCCTACCGCCTTTCGGGGCGGTTTAGCTGGGCAATCTCGTAGAAAGTGTCCAGAATTTCCACAATAAAGACATAATTTTAACTGCCGCCTCCTTTCACGCTCCTTTTGAGTTAAGGGTCCTTTAACCCCTCCAATTTGCATAGGCTCAGAGACATCAACTCCCTTGGGATTAGCATGGGTCTTGACCAACACCCGGGTCTCAAACCTGGACCGATCTGCTTTTCTATTTTGAAGTCTGTGATCCAATTGGACCACTAAGTCTATATACTCTGTGCATTCTTGGGGCGGATTTACAACTTGGGCCAAGACATCTTTAAGTTCTCCGTGAAGGCCTCGATAAAACAACATGACTCTTTTATCCTCTGGCCATCCCGTTTCCACAATAAGTCTATTAAAGGTTGCAATATAGGATAGGAGGTCTTGATTGCCCTGTCGCAGGGATAGAAGTTCGTCATCCAGATCCTGCCCCTGAGAGTGTTGAGCAAATAACCTTTCCATGCTTGCTTGAAACCTTTGAAAGTCACGGAGAATCGGGTCATCTTGAGTAACCAGTGGAACTGACCAATCGGCAGCGCAGCCGCTGAGATATGACAATACAAAGGCTACCTTGGTCTGATCATTAGGGAAGGCCCCAGGTCTGCATAGGAAGTGCAAACGACACTGATTCATGAATATGGCGAATCGTTTGGGGTCCCCAGCAAAGCGTTCGGGTGGGGCCTGCGGCATGTTTCCAGGTAGATTAATCTGCACAGGGTTACTGGAAACCACAGGAGCGGGGTTCCCTCCAGAACCGGGTAGAGGAGTTTGCCCAGCTTGACCTTGCAAAAGCTGTATGGCCAGGTCATCAGTTCTTTCCTTTGATATTATTAATTCCCTCCTGAGGGCATTAGTCTCTTGACGAGCGGCATGTACTTGAACCCGTAATTCCCCCAGTAATTGGGCCAACTGATCAGTCTCAGAACTTTCCATAGCACCTGGGTGGGAATTTGTAGGAAGGCTTTGCATTCTGTTACGCTCACCTGACTCCCACGGAGGCGCTGGCCTGGTTCGCGCTGCTGTGACCTCTTCTAAGGTGATGCGCAAATCTAGCTTGTCTGGCTCGCAGAAGTATCCTTCTGTATGCGAAAATAGGGGATTAACTGTCTGCGGGGTAATGCAATCGGCCTCCCACTTTCCCCTCTCACCCTCCTTGAAACCCTTCTGTGATTTCTCGTAGCGTCTCACCTTAGGGTCTGGAAGGACGAGCTCTCCATCCTGCTTCTGATGCATGGGCGCGTTGGTATCCAGTTACTTCACTGGATTTTCGGATTGGTGAGAACCAAACTTGCTTGGCTTCCAGGTAAGTTTTTTTGATAAGAGGTTCCCCTTGTGTCCATGCATTAATGTACTAATGCTAGTGTCTTTTTCCCCATAGGGGCCGGGTGTAACGCTCACCTGATTCCCGCAGAGGCGCCGGTCTTGACTGGGTGAATGCCGTATCTTCAAAGGTGATGTGTAACACACGGTTGGCTCTTTGGGCTGGACCTCTGTGCACTGTATGTCTGACTCGAAGAGTAAGATGTCTTAGGTAAATGAACGCCGAGCTCTCCATCTGCCTCGGGGCAGGGTGCCGTAACCAGTTTCTTCACTGGATAAGGGTGCAGGCCTCTTGACCTCAGAGGACTACTGTCCGTCGTTAACTGCACAAACGGTAAGTTCTGGGCACTTCAAATGTCTTAAAAGTCTTTTGTAATGATATCTCTTGTTTTGCAGGGTTCCGGCGATGGCGGATGGCGGGCTGATGAGAGTTGAGGATCGAACCCGCGTGAGGAATAGAAGCGCCTGGAAGCACGTAAGTAAGCGCTTGTAGCCTGCTTCACGATGCGCACTAACTGTCCCTTTTATCTTGCAGGTACAAGTTGGGAGCTTTAGAGAAGCTGAAGGGTGCTGGAATACCCACTGGATTCGGCGTGGGAAGGAGTAATGGCACGTGAGTAATAAAGTTGCCCAATGTCTTTAAACGCACCTCCTTTTGTCTTTCAGATGCGGGATGCAGCGCCGAAGGCCTCCGGAGCGTGCGAAGAGCTGGTAAGCTTTGGTCTTTCAGATGCCGGAATGCAGTGCGAAGACCTCCGGAGCATGCGAAGAGTAGGTAAGCCTTTGTCTTTCAGATGCCGGAATGCAGCGCGAGGCGTTGGTGACAGCCGATGGACCAGGTAAGAGATGCGCTGCCACTGAAGACCGTAGTGCTAACCTGTTCTTTCTTTGTCTTTACAGGTGCTGCTGAAGACTGGATTCCAGGATGGTAAGCCTTTGTTCCCTTAGGCCCAGGCTCAGAAGCAGAAGACACGATGAGCGTTCTGCTGCAGAGAATGCAGAATAACGCAAAGCAAGATTCATCCATCGGGTGTGGTTTAAATAGCCTCCTGTAGTGCTTAGGTGTCTCCTTCCACAGCCACGCCTAGGTAAGAAAAGAGTTCCTGCTTTCCAGAAGAGTTCCAGTGTTCTGAACCTAGGGAGTGGCTCCTGCCCCACCCAACAGGAAAAGTAGTCCCAAACAGAAGAGGATCAGGGGTTCAACTAGCAGGTAAGTAAGCAGCATGGTCTGCTGCAGGTAAGCCCACCCAAGCATTATGAGCCCGGCGCTTCCAGCGCTGGGACTGGGCATCTTTATGAGCCTGGTGCCACTGGTGCCAGGACAGGGTCCAAAAGGTCCCAATTGGGACTATCTGGCACTCGGAACCGGGGTTATGGGTCTGCTTCCAAGGGAGTCGGGCAAGTCATGATCTTTTGGAAGCAGAGATCATGACACCGGGGTACAAGGAAAGCCGGGGAACAGGCACCGACCCGAGATGAGAGGTGAAATCCTTGTAGAAATCAGGTAAGTCTTTAATGAGCGTTTTTTGGTAATGTCTTTTCATTCGCTCATTAACGCTGATGTCTTTTTCTCCCCTTAGGGGCCGGGGTCCGGAAATGCCAGGATGCGGCGCGGACCCGTAATGAAGAGGGAATGAATCAACAGGTAAGTCTTAACATGGAGATTTAGCTTTCCTTATTCCCCTTCTCTCTCTCACCTTTTGTTCTGGTCTTTTTCTCCCTAGGCGCTGGGGCGTGACTGCGAATCCGGATGATCGCTGCTGAACATGGAGGCACCCTGTAAAGGTGAGTGAAATGCGGCGCTGCAGCGATCGACGCGATGAGCGTTTAAATTAAAGTCTTCCTTTTCAGGAATGTCGGCGAGATGTCTCCGGGATGCGGATTTAGCAGGTAAGGACTTCTCCTTCTTCTGTTCTCTTCTTCTCTTCCTTTGCAGGTGATCCAGGATGCTGGCAGGCGTGGCAGAAGTCAGGATGCAGGAGCAGACACGGTGAGCGTCCAGCTGCTAGATGCAGAACAACGCGAAGTACGTGTGGCTGTTCGGTGGGGTTTAAATAGCCTTGGAAGAAGTTCCAGGTATGTATCCTTCCTCCAATCAGGTATGTATCCTTCCCCGACCACGCCCGGATGGTAAATTAGTCCCAGAGGTAAAGTAGTTCCTTTCAGGCATCAAGGAGGCCGGGATCCTGCAGCATGGTCTGCATCAGGTAAGTGCACCCAAGCATTCCCATAATGAGCCTGGTGCCTCTGGCGCCAGGACTGATGTCTTTTATGAGCCTGGCGCCATAGGCGCCAGGACACTGTCCAAAGGGCCCCTATCTGGGGTTGCTGGGTCCTTCCTTGGGGACTGGATGTCTGCTTTCGGGGACGCCGGGCTTGAACCGGCTCCCCGGGAGCGGGCATCATGACATGTGCCAATCTGGCCCCAGGGTGACCAAACCTTACTGCCCCACCCACCGGGGGCCTGTCCCACACATTTTTGGTGGCCCTCTGCCCTCTGCCCCACCCCAAATGGAGGGGGGTGTACCTCACACAGCCATTTGTAGGAGGCCCAGGGAGGCCTGCATGAGGTGCACCCACAACTTGTTTAGGATGAGGAGGGAGAGGGCCATCAAAAATTGTGGAGCAGACCACTCATCCTTCCTGCAGCCTAAGTAACCAACCCATTAATCCCTTCTGGAGGCCCTAATTCCATCAGCTAGCCTATCCGGAGCCAGGGCCCAACGCTCTTCTCGGAGAGGCGACATGGGAGCGACTGGCAAGCGGCTTCCTCCCAGCATCCAGGGCTTATCCGGCGGCGGAGTCCGGGATCCTCCGGACCTCAGGGAGGTGGGGGTGTGACTGGGGCCTGGGGGGATGCTGGCCGGCCGTTGCTGCCTAGAAGACCTAGTGGCGCCCCCGCCACCCGGGCGGTGCACTCCTGGGGTCACTCCTGAGTCCCCCCCTCCTTGGCATCCTTGGACACCCTGGCCCACCCTCCCAGCTCGACTTGCAGCCTGGGACCCTTCTCTGGAGGCTCACTGGACTCCCCTGACTGCCTAGCACCACCCTCCCTTCCTTCTTCAGGACACTACGCTGGTGACTCCTCTACTCCGGCTCAATCCTAACGCTGCAGAGGCTCATACTGATGATCCCCACCGCAACCGGCGGGCTGGCTGCTTACCTGGGGCGCTCCTGTCCATAGTCCAATGCAGAATAACGCAAAGCAAGATTCATCCATCGGGTGTGGTTTAAATAGCCTCCTGTAGTGCTTAGGTGTCTCCTTCCACAGCCACGCCTAGGTAAGAAAAGAGTTCCTGCTTTCCAGAAGAGTTCCAGTGTTCTGAACCTAGGGAGTGGCTCCTGCCCCACCCAACAGGAAAAGTAGTCCCAAACAGAAGAGGATCAGGGGTTCAACTAGCAGGTAAGTAAGCAGCATGGTCTGCTGCAGGTAAGCCCACCCAAGCATTATGAGCCCGGCGCTTCCAGCGCTGGGACTGGGCATCTTTATGAGCCTGGTGCCACTGGTGCCAGGACAGGGTCCAAAAGGTCCCAATTGGGACTATCTGGCACTCGGAACCGGGGTTATGGGTCTGCTTCCAAGGGAGTCGGGCAAGTCATGATCTTTTGGAAGCAGAGATCATGACACCGGGGTACAAGGAAAGCCGGGGAACAGGCACCGACCCGAGATGAGAGGTGAAATCCTTGTAGAAATCAGGTAAGTCTTTAATGAGCGTTTTTTGGTAATGTCTTTTCATTCGCTCATTAACGCTGATGTCTTTTTCTCCCCTTAGGGGCCGGGGTCCGGAAATGCCAGGATGCGGCGCGGACCCGTAATGAAGAGGGAATGAATCAACAGGTAAGTCTTAACATGGAGATTTAGCTTTCCTTATTCCCCTTCTCTCTCTCACCTTTTGTTCTGGTCTTTTTCTCCCTAGGCGCTGGGGCGTGACTGCGAATCCGGATGATCGCTGCTGAACATGGAGGCACCCTGTAAAGGTGAGTGAAATGCGACGCTGCAGCGATCGACGCGATGAGCGTTTAAATTAAAGTCTTCCTTTTCAGGAATGTCGGCGAGATGTCTCCGGGATGCGGATTTAGCAGGTAAGGACTTCTCCTTCTTCTGTTCTCTTCTTCTCTTCCTTTGCAGGTGATCCAGGATGCTGGCAGGCGTGGCAGAAGTCAGGATGCAGGAGCAGACACGGTGAGCGTCCAGCTGCTAGATGCAGAACAACGCGAAGCACGTGTGGCTGTTCGGTGGGGTTTAAATAGCCTTGGAAGAAGTTCCAGGTATGTATCCTTCCTCCAATCAGGTATGTATCCTTCCCCGACCACGCCCGGATGGTAAATTAGTCCCAGAGGTAAAGTAGTTCCTTTCAGGCATCAAGGAGGCCGGGATCCTGCAGCATGGTCTGCATCAGGTAAGTGCACCCAAGCATTACCATAATGAGCCTGGTGCCTCTGGCGCCAGGACTGATGTCTTTTATGAGCCTGGCGCCATAGGCGCCAGGACACTGTCCAAAGGGCCCCTATCTGGGGTTGCTGGGTCCTTCCTTGGGGACTGGATGTCTGCTTTCGGGGACGCCGGGCTTGAACCGGCTCCCCGGGAGCGGGCATCATGACATGTGCCAATCTGGCCCCAGGGTGACCAAACCTTACTGCCCCACCCACCGGGGGCCTGTCCCACACATTTTTGGTGGCCCTCTGCCCTCTGCCCCACCCCAAATGGAGGGGGGTGTACCTCACACAGCCATTTGTAGGAGGCCCAGGGAGGCCTGCATGAGGTGCACCCACAACTTGTTTAGGATGAGGAGGGAGAGGGCCATCAAAAATTGTGGAGCAGACCACTCATCCTTCCTGCAGCCTAAGTAACCAACCCATTAATCCCTTCTGGAGGCCCTAATTCCATCAGCTAGCCTATCCGGAGCCAGGGCCCAACGCTCTTCTCGGAGAGGCGACATGGGAGCGACTGGCAAGCGGCTTCCTCCCAGCATCCAGGGCTTATCCGGCGGCGGAGTCCGGGATCCTCCGGGCCTCAGGGAGGTGGGGGTGTGACTGGGGCCTGGGGGGATGCTGGCCGGCCGTTGCTGCCTAGAAGACCTAGTGGCGCCCCCGCCATCCGGGCGGTGCACTCCTGGGGTCACTCCTGAGTCCCCCCCCCCTTGGCATCCTTGGACACCCTGGCCCACCCTCCCAGCTCGACTTGCAGCCTGGGACCCTTCTCTGGAGGCTCACTGGACTCCCCTGACTGCCTAGCACCACCCTCCCTTCCTTCTTCAGGACACTACGCTGGTGACTCCTCTACTCCGGCTCAATCCTAACGCTGCAGAGGCTCAGACTGATGATCCCCACCGCAACCGGCGGGCTGGCTGCTTACCTGGGGCGCTCCTGTCCATAGTCCAATCAGTTTCTACTGACCAGCCCGTGAGCGCCAGAACCAAGCTATTACCCCCCTCACACTAGTGGATCTCCCTCTCCCCTCTCATCCCTCTACATAAGGGGATCTCCGGAGTCTGACAACCCTTCTCAGCGTAAGCATAGCAGGCACAGAGATACTGAGGTCCAACCCCTGCAGAATGTCAAAGTCAGCTAAAACAGCCAAATCTCCGGACATCTCCACCATGCTGCTAGCAGCAGATAGGACAAAGAAATCAGACCCCCCCCTAAATGAACCCCACTGAAAATTCCCGAGGAGCAAGGAATGTTAGCCACTAAGGAAGACATCCAGGCTTTCATGCGGGACATCAAAGCGGAGTTCCGGTCGTGCATAACCGAGCTCACCACGTGGATGGAACAGTCAGATCAACGACTCACTGAAGCGGAACAGAGACTGGGCGAAGTGGAGGACCTAACCGAGAGTGACAACGCCACAATCCTAGACATGAGACGCGAAATCCAGGCATTGCAAAGTAGGAGTGAAGTGCTGGAGTTTAAGCAGGAGGACCTAGAAAATATCGCGCAACGAAATAACCTGCACATTCGAGGGGTCCCATAGACCATCCAAGACAAAGAGCTGCCAGAATACATCGGCAATTTCTTCCAAGCGCTCCTCCCAAACATGGATAAAGCCCAATTTATCCTGGATCGCACTCATAGGCTGCGCCCGAGACGGGGGTGGACTCGGACGGCCCCTCAGACGTCATTACCAGGGTTCATTTTTACGCCACTAAAGAGGCCATCTCGGCTATAAGCCGCACTATGGACGAGCTTTTGTTTATGAGCACTCAGCTTCAGATATTCCAAGACCTCTCAGTGATAACCTGCAGAAAAGAAGAGCCCTTAAACCCCTGACTCCATTCCTACAGAACCAACAGATACGCTACAGATGGCTGTTACCCTCCAGTCTTCAATTCATGTATCAGGGAACCCAGCACAGGATCAGCCACCTAGAGGACGCGGAGTCCATACTACACCCACACCCGCAGGAGGCCTCAACCACCCATAGTCCACGGCGTTCACCAGGGGAGTCGGAGCAGCTACCCCAGAGGCAGGAGCAGCGACCCTGGTCTAAAGCACAGAGACGCCGAAAGACAAAATGACCTTGCCACGGCTGACGGTCGTGCGATGACTGATCCGATGACGAAAGAAGGAACCAGTAATGCCGCGGGACCCGCGTGGCCTGTACCCCACTCCAAGGAGTATGTCAGCAACCCTCCCTTGGAGCCTAACCCAATTATGTGGTTTGATCCTGGCCCCATTGGCTGGAAGAACAGTTAAGGCCCAGTTGGCCGTGGGAAGGCCTGCATTGGAAATGCTGACCCACCACTCACTGAAAACGTTTTCCCCCCATTGGAGGAAACAGAAAACCCAGCTGTAGGAAGACCACGCTGAATTTAAGCCACTAGATGAAGACTGAGTACCCCCATTCCCCCCGCTATGATCAGCACCCCACATCAGTGGACACCCAGGAATCTCCTCCACCGCACCAGAAACTGAAATTCTTGACAATGAATGTCAGGGGCCTCAATGCCCCGCAGAAACGGAAAGCGATACTGAGACGCATACAGAACGACAAGGCCTCCATTGTCTTCCTCCAGGAGACATATTTGACGCCGGCCGATTTCACTCGGCTCCGTGATCGGCAATTTCTGCTACAATTTCTGGCGTCGAATGGAACGAAGAGGGGTGGCACAGCAATCTTGATCGCCAAGGGCTTCAAGCCACAAATTCTGGACTCCTTGCTTTGCCCAGATGGCCGCTTCATGGCGGTAAAGTGCTGAATCTTCGCCAAATATACACATTGATCTCAGTATACGCTCCTAACGAGGAACAGGAGGAATTCTACTTAACCCTAGAAAGCGCTCTCCCACCATTTGCTGAGGGCCAAACTATCATTGGGGGAGACTTTAACGGAGTTCCTTATCCATTAGCAGACAGATCACATCCTCCTGCCCGTAGAGACTTTGGCTTGGCGACACCGCTACTGAAACTATTTCGAACTTTAGACATGGTGGACCTGGAGAGTCCTCCACCCTGAGGTGCGAGACTACTCGTTCTACTCTTATGTACATAAAACAAACTCACGCATAAACCTCCTTCTGGCATCCCCGCAGATCCTAGCATTCACAGATGAAGTCCTCATTGGGCCTAGAATCCTCTCAGACCACGCACCCATAACCTTAACGCTAAGAGCCCACGACCCTGACCCGGCCCCGCGACGCAGATGGTCCCTCTATGACCCGATCCTAGAAGATATGGCTACAAGAGACGTGGTGGCTAAAGCTATAAAGCAGTTCTTTGCAGAAAATAAAAATGAAGACACCTCCCCAGCGAACACGTGGGACGCAATGAAGGCGGTGGTGAGAGGGGTGTTTATCTCCCGAGGAGCGGCCTACCACAAACAAAAACAACAGACCCGCCGCAGCCTAGAAGACAAGGTACAGACAGTGTGTAAGGCCAAAAACTGGTCCCCGAGAACCTATCGAGCCTTGCAGATGGCTCGAAAGAAGTTGGAGGCCCACTATGCAGAGGAGACAGCCCAGCTTCTAACTAAAACAAAACAAAGCTACTATGCTAGAGGTAATAAAGCACATACATTCCTAGTGGAAAAATTGGAGAGAATCAAGAGGAGGAATACCATAATAGGCCTTCGGGACCCCCAGGGTGCAGTGCAGTTCGCTGATCGTGATAAACTAAGAATCGCAGAGACCCACCTGACCGCCACAATGTCGGCAACCCCCAGTTCTAGCGAAGAACAGCATTACTACCTGCAGGAGGCCGCCTTACCCAACATTGCAACCTCAAGAAGGGAAGAGCTGGAGGCCCCAATCACCAGTGAGGAGGTCGACGAGGCCATTAAGGGCCTGGGATCAAGATCTACGGGACCAGATGGGTTCTCGCCTCGATTTTTCAAACTCTTTCGACCCCAGCTGCTGGCCCCCATGACGACTCTCTTCAATTCTTTTGCCACCTCCGAATCGATTACTCCGTTGATGCAGGAATCAATCACAGTTATAGCTCTAAAACCAGGAAAAGACCCCAGGGATATAGCGGCATATCGACCCATCTCTTTGTTAAACCTGGATGCAAACATTTATTCAAAGGTCTTGGCAAACCGCTTAGCAAAGGTACTCCCGGACATCATAGATCCAGACTAGACAGGATTTATAATGAATAGGGCAACCACGGACAACACACGAAGGGTCCTCAACCTGGTCGAGATTGCTAAGAGAGACTCACGGAAGCTAGCCTTGCTGGCCTTGGATGCGACCAAGGCCTTTGATAAAGTAGACTGGTCGTTCCTGCGTCTTACCCTGGAATCCTTCAATTTCGGGCCCTCCTTTTTGAAGCTCGTCCTAGCGAATTACCAAGCTCCGACTACCCTCTTCTGGGTGAATGGCCTACTATCCAGCTCAATCTCCCTAACATGCGGCACTAGACAGGGGTGTCCCCTCTCCCCCCTCCTTTTTTCCCTGGTAATGGAACCCCTAGCCCAACGGATCTGCCTCAGCGCCAGAATAAAGGGCCTCCAAGTGGGCCCCGCCCAACATAAGATTGCGCTATACGCGGATAATTTGATGCTGACCATAACAGATACCTCCCAGTCCTTAAGAGCCGCCCTAGCAGAAATTCATAGATTCGGAAAGGTCTCGGGATTTGTCATCAACTTCGCGAAATCTACAGCCCTGGGAATAGGCTAAGATCAGAGAGACAAGGAATCCTTTAGAGCTCAGTGCGCGATCCCGTTAAGCGAAAAGTCTATCCCCTACCTCGGGGTCCAGATCCCCGCTTGTCCCGAAGACACTTACCGGATAAACTTCCCGATCTTATTTAAGTCGTTAGAAAAAGACCTGGACCGCTGACTTTCGCAGGAAATATCACTAATAGGTTGCATCACGGCCTGTAAAATGAACCTGCTACCACGATTCCTATACGCCTGCTCTGCCCTCCCCACCATAGTCCCCAGCCCCCGGCTTCAGCGGCTTCAGAGGAAAATATTCAGCTTTGTATGGAAGGGGAAGAAGTCACGCATTCCACGGAGAACCATGCTGTGTGCCCCGAACCAGGGAGGCCTCAGGGTCCCTGACCTTCCAAGATATCAGATGGCGGTGTCATACTCGAGCCTGGACCATTGCATCAGGGCGCCCCAAGTGGATGGACATAGAACAAACTCGATTACCTCTCCCCCTTCACTTTCTCTTACGCCTGCCTCACTACGGCGGACATGGCCATCCATCTTATCATCGACTAAGCAGACATTAAAGGCATGGGACTGGGCACGCAAATCCAGAGGCATCCCGAGAGACCTGGGCCCATCCGCCCCTGTGTTCCACAACCCGGCCTTCTCACCCGGGACCTGCCCCTCGAACTTTAGAAACTGGATCGCTGGGGGCCTCAGCTCCCTGAGTCAGCTATTTGAAGGAACCCTGCCACTGACGTTTGCCCAATGTAAAAGCGGCTTTAACCTTTCGGAGTCCGACAGGTTCGCGTATATCCAAATCAGACATTGGTGCTCGCATCCCCAGACTCGCATGGCAGCCACTCGGGATCTGGATGCCCTCGAGATAACAGCTGCAGATCCGCTGACCCGAGGGCATATTTCGACACTGTACAGACTATTCCAGATGTACCTATTGGCTGTTAAAGCAACGTACATGTCACAGTGGAAAAGAGATCTAGGACATCCGATCCAAGACCAATCTTGCGCCGACATCTGGTCACGTACCCACTCGTCCTCTTTCTGCATTACCAACTGGGAATGTGCGCATAAACTCCTCCTAAAATGGTATTACCCGCCGCTCCGACTACACCACTTCAATCAGTCTCTAGACCCGCAATGCTGGCGCCGCTGCGGCTTGCCAGGCTCTTACCTACACATGTGGTGGACTTGCCCTATAGTGGCGAACTTCTGGTCCCAGTGCATTACCACCATAGCAGACATCACCCGGAACACGTTGCCACTGGAACCGGAACCACTCCTGCTGGGGACCCCGATCCCGGCATATATCCAAGATCAGGCAGCTAGCGGCCCTCGTCACGCAACTGCTGCTGGCCACGAAAATCACTATAGCCCGGGCTTGGAAGTCCCCCGAGGGCCCTTTGATGATTCTGTGGTGGCTGAAGCTTTGGGACATCTTCACTGCAGAAAAAATCATGGCGGCAAACAGAGGCCGCCTTCACCGCTTCAAAAAAATGTGGTCGCCGGTGATAGACTATGACCAGCGCTTCCCGGCCCTAACACATAAACCACATTGGTGGCGGATGCCCAACGAGCAGCAGGCTGGGACCCGACCCGATTAGCAGAGGAGCAGGTTCCGGGAGGCAGCCAGAATTAAAGTGGGGCAAAAACTCAGGGGATGATAAAGATGACTTAAATATGTAATGTATGCTGAATTGTCGTAATACTATGTTTTCCTGTGTGCTAACCAAAGATAAACAAGTTAAAAAAAAAGAATCAGTGTATAACCGTGCCACTTACGAAGGATATCTGCACTTTGTTAAATTGAGTTTTAGTGGTGTACTAGATAACTGCATTACAAGCAATAGAATCTATTGCGAATGGTAAATTGACCCCGATGAGCTTAGATGCTCTCCAGAGTGCTTGTGAAGCCAAGGAATTGGACTTTGTAGATAAGTCTAGGGCTGAGCTGATAGCTGCCCTGGTGGACTACCAGACTGATTGTGAAACTCTTGATGAGGGGGGAATGCAACCAATGAGGACTCTGCCCCTGGGGTTTTTGCTAAATCTGATTCTGTGAATGCCACCATTCCTGCTGCCTCTGTTCCAAACCCAGCACTTCCTTAGAGCTTGAGTTATTAAGGATGAAATTGGCCTTTGAATATCGCAAGTTGGAAATAGATTCGGAGCTTGAGAAAGAGGAGTTGGCACAGCAAGTGGAACTCAAAAATAGGGATCTTGAACTCAAAAACAAGGACACTGAATGTCAGCGAATCCAGCTAGAGAAAGCTCGAGTGGAGACTTCAGCTAAACCAGTTGAGAGTGTCAGGTCCCCAGCAACCAAGTTTATGAAAGATTTGGTTGGTGTGTATGCAGAGGGTTCTGATATCCTCCAATGGATTGAAGCATTTGAAATGGCTTGTGCAATTCATGATGATGATAAAAGAGATTGGGCTAAGTGTTTGTTAAGCAGAGTGCCTCAAACTGAATATGACTGTATTCGGAAGCTGAGTGTGGAAGAAAGGGGTCAGTATGAGTGCATGAAGTCTGCTTTAATTGCCAAGTTTGGCAAGACGCCTACCCAATACCTTAAACGGTTCAGGGATTTTAAGAAACGAGAGAATGGGTCGTGGATTGACTGGGTGAGTGCTGCGCACATGAACATGATGGGGTGGATTGATGGTTACAAAGTGGAAACGTTTGTTGAATTGTCCTACCTTTTGTTTTTTGAGCATTTTTTGGAAGCCTGTTCACCAGAGCTGCGTCAGTATGTTGCTGACCAGAACATTTTGGATCCCTTTAAGCTGGCTGGATTGGCTGACAAGTGGGTCTCCCATCGTGTGTCCATAACGACTCCAGAGGGAAGGACAAGGACAAGGAAAAGGGGGCCTCTCCGAAAGCTGAGGAGTCCCAAAAGCAGTCACAGTCGGGTAAACCAAAACCTTCCTCTCCGAAGACCCAACAACCTAGTGGGGATAAGTGTTGTGGAGGGGAGTAAGAGTAGTGGTCTGCCTGCTGCAAAGCAGGGTCCGAGTGGTTCCAGTACCGTACCACGCACTCCCGGCACTTGTTGGGATTGTGGGGCTCTAGACCACCGAAGGGGTGACCCCAAGTGTAAGGGTAAGGCACTTGGAGTCCAGGCTGTCAGCCTGACCTATCCCTAATCCGTACCTGAGGTGGAGGCTACAGTCCTCCCCTCCTCTACTGGGATCACCTTCGGTGCTCCCGTAGAGATTTCCTTAGTGTCCCTCGGGGCCTGGGACCAGTACGCAGAAGTACTGGCGACTATCCCACAAAACACTCGTAGGTTTTTAAGAAGTGTCCTCTTGAATGGCCAGCCTTCTACTGGTTTGAGAGACACTGGGCAAGCATGACAGTGGTGGACAGGACCCTGCTCAAGCCAGAGGCCTATATAGGTGCTCCTCTGAGAACCACCAGGTTAGCTGGTGGGCCTCGCAAATTATCGCCTGTAGCCTTAGTCAACATTACGATTGGAGACAAGACAGCAAAACTTCTGGTCCTGGTTCAGGACAACGTGCCAGCAAACATCTTGTTAGGTAACGATTTGGTCGAGTTGGGATGATCACGGATGGTCTACCCATGGCTGCGGTAGCCGTCACCTGATCGCAGGTCACACAGGGTCCGGCTGCGAGCCCAGCACCTTTGCCGATGTGGATAGCCAAGGCGAGAAGGAAACGTAAGAGAAAGAAGGTCACCTAGTGGAGGGAGCCCCTGCTCTTCCTGCTGTTTCGACAGCTCCCATGGGGATCCATGCTCCGGACGGGCTGGATCCAGTGGTGAATCCTGTCTCAACTCCTGTGGGAAAAGAGCCAGAAGACTTTCCTGTGGGAGAGGCTCTCAACCCGGTGGATCATCCCACCCTTCAAAGCTTGTTAGCTGAAGGGGGACCCTTTCGGGCAGACGACTGTAAGGGACAGAGAGAGTGCCACTCTCTCGAGGCTCTGATGAAACAGGCCCTATCACAGGCACAAGGAGACATTTTGGATTTCTTGGGAGGGTCAGCTCCTTGTTAGTGAGCCCACTAAGCCTGAACCTGGTGCCCTCAAGAGGTTAGTGGTATCCCAGGTTTACAGGCCCTTCCTGCTGCAGTTGGCGCATGAGGTGCCCTTGGCTGGTCATCTTGGTACCAAGAAGACTAAGCAGAGGCTTTCTACTGGCCCCGGATGGGAGTAGAAATGGAGTCCCACTGCAGGACCTGCCCAACTTGTCAGTTGTATGGCAAGACTGGAGGCAGTGTCATTGCCCCCCTGCAGCTATTGCTAGTGGTTGGCACAACGTTTGAGACGGTGGGCATCGACATTGTCGGTCCCCATGACCCTCCCACATCAGGTGGACATCGGCTCATCCTGGTCTTGGTAGATCATGCCACCAGTTACCGTGAGGCTATACCCCTTTGGACTGTTACTGCCAAGGTGGTTGCCAGGGCTCTCCTGGGCATTTTCATCAATGTTGGATTCCCTAAGGAGGTTGTCTCTGACAGAGGATCCAACTTCATGTCTAGTTACATGAAAACCATGTGGAAAGAGTGTGGGGGTAACCTACAAGTTCTCCACCTCTTACCATCCCCAGACCAATGGTCTGTTTGAGATATTTAATAAAACTCTCAAGGGCATGATAGGTGCCTTGGAAGAGCCCCTAAGGAGGAAATTGGATCTCCTCCTGCCATGCCTGCTGTTTGCTTACAGAGAGGTACCTCAAGAGGGTGTTGATTTCAGCCCCTTTGAGTTATTGTTTGGACATCCCGTGAAGGGGCCCCTTGCCTTAATTAGAGAAGGTTTGGAAGTCACCCCTCCAGGTCCTGCCAAGCAAGTGGGGGACTATGTGTTAGGCCTCAGACGGAGGATGACACAGATGATGGGTCAGGCAACAGTGAATCTCAAGGCCAGCCAGGAATTGAACAAATACTAGCATTACCTTAAAGCATCGCAAGTGGATTGGACTCCGGGACACGAGGTCCTCGTGATGGAGCCTACCAAGCCTCGGGCTTTGGCAGATAAATGGACTGGACCCTTCAGGATAATCTCCAATATGGGCGAGGTCAATTATCTGGTTGACATGGGAGCCTCTGGGGTAGTCCCTCAGGTATTCCAAATTAACAGGCTCAAGCCCTTCCACAGGCGAGCCCAAGTCTCATGTCTCTTGCTAGCTTCAGAGCAAGAAGAGGATGAGAGTGAGCCCCTTCCTGATTTGCTGCATAGCAACCCTCAGGATGGCTCTGTGGAGAGAGTACATCTCTCTACAGATCTGACGACATAGCAGCAGAAGGCCTGCAGGACTTTGCTCCGGCAGTATGCCTCTCTGTGCTCACTGACACCAGGCCTTACACCGTGGTGTAGGCACGAGATCGACACTGGTGACAGTGTGCTGTCAAAAGCCGGTGCTTCCATATGTCAGATACCGTTAAGAACCACATCCAAGCTGAGGTTGCCAAGATGTTGGATCTGGGTGTTATTGAACCCTCAACCAGTCCCTGGTCCAGTCCTGTGGTCCTTGTCCCCAGGGCAAGTTCCAAGGCCGGAACCAAGGATTGGAGGTTCTGTGTGGACTACCGAGGAGTCAATGCCATCACCAAAACTGACGCGCACCCATTGCCCCGGGCTGATGAGCTTGTGGATACCACAGGTGCTGCCAAATTTGTGAGCACCTTTGACCTTACCTCAGGCTATTGGCAAATAGCTCTGACTGACCCTGCCAAGGAAAAGAAGGCATTCTCAACACCAGAGGGACTCTACTAGTTTAGGGTAATGCCTTTTGGGTTGAAGAATGCCCCTGCCATCTTCCAGAGATTGGTCAACCATGCGCTCAGTGGGCTGGAAGCCTTTTGTGTTGCTTACTTAGACGACATTGCCGTCTACAGTTCCACCTGGGAAGAGCATTTGACACATCTAGATAAGGTGTTGCAGGCCTTGAAAAGGGCTAACCTCACTATCAAGGCGACCAAGTGCCAGATAGCTCAGGGGAAAGTCACATATCTTGGTCATGAGGTAGGAGTAAAGTACAGGATGTACATGACTGGGAGACTCCCACTACTCAAACCCAGGTGAGAGCCTTTTTGGGCCTCAATGTGTATTATTGCAATTTCATGGCAGACTATGGAACCATAGCTGCACCGCTGACAGCTCTGACTTCACCCAAACAGCCTAGGAAGGTTAATTGGACTGAAGACTGTCAGAGGGCCTTTGATGGCTTAAAAGAAAGTCTATGTAGGGCACTGGTTTTGTGTGCCCCTGATTACAGCAAGCCCTTTATCGTTCAAACTGACGCCTGCAACACCGGAATTGGAGCTGTCTTGTCCCAGTTAGATCACAAAGGAAGAGAACATCCTATTATATTCATCAGTAGACAATTCAAGGAACTGAGGTGGGCTACTCTTGAGAAGGAATGTTTTAGTATAGTTTGGAGCTTTAGGCATTTTAGACCCTACCTTACCGGGTCTACTTTCAAGGCCCAAACCGATCATAAGCCTCTGAAGTGGCTTATGCAGATGAAGGGTGAAAACCCGAAGCAGCTCAGGTGGTCCATTAGTCTGCAAGGGCTAGACTTCACCACTAGGGAAGAGTCACGATAATGCAGATGGACTTTCCAGAAGGTATGTTGACCGTCTGGATGAGGGTGTCTATCTCGTGGGAAATTAGGCTCCCTAACCTCAGTCTGGGGGGCGGCGACTGTGATGCTGGAAATGCATCGGAGGGACAGGGCCTCTGTATCCTTGTCCTTTACTGCTTTTTATCATGTGTCGTGATTTCTGCGCAGGAGTTCATGTGGGACTTCTGGCGGTGCAGCTCTCTTTTGGTTTGGTGAACAGATCCATGGGATACCCTTATGGCACCCATAGGTAGGGGTGCAACCCTGTGCCCCTAGTGTATGTTTTTGGGCACCTGTGTGTGGCCCACAGAGCAGGGTACGTGCTGGTGGCAGCTCCGTGCTGAATTGACTGGTGCTCTGAGCGTCCTACATTTTGGGATGTCCAGGCCCTGTCATTGGAATTGGTAGATTCCTGATGGAGACAAGATGGCCTCCATGGCCTCTTGCCCTCCATCGCCTGTTACCTTGATCTTCCTGAAGTCCCGGGAAGCCCTGACTCTGTCCCTTCCACCTGACTGGCTGTTGGGTGGAAGTTCCTTATATGGTAGTGTGGGGAAGTGCTGAACAGACTGGCTGGAGCCTTCTCAACAACCGTATGTGTGGGTACGCCTGTGGGTGGAACCTGGGTAAATAGAATGTGTGACGAATACACATTCTGAGTTGTGGATGTCTAGTATCTGGTGTTTGACACAATGACTGACCAGCCCTGCCCGAAACTGGTATGAATGCAGTGTGGAGTGTTGAATGGCTGGGTACTTGTCCCAATACACATAACTTGTTGTGAGTGTCTGGAGGGAAGTGAATGGCCTGAATGCACTATGCACCTGATTGGTTGCCTGCCTGCATGAATGCCCTTTGTAGTGATTGGATGCTTAAATGTGACCCAGCGGAATTAATGGGAGTTCAACAGTATATCTGGGGACCTCTCATTGCTAGGAATCGTGTTCAGAAGTGTTCAGAGCTGAAGTCCAAACTACGAAGGGTAACTGGAGTGAAACTGACGCTTGACTTTGAAGCCCTGCTGGAAGAGAAGAATTGCTGTTGCTCTCCTTCACAATCTGAAAGCTGCTGTGCCTTCAAGGACGGACCCAGAGAGGACCTGGTAAGGCACCCTCTTCCCAAGCTATGCGGGACCATCGTTTTCCAGCTGATCTTTTCCAAAAGCTCCCTGGTAGACAGACCTACGAAAGGCTGCTAACCCGATATGGGGACTGCTGCGGAACTCCAAGGAGAAGCGACACCAGAATGTTGTCCACCACTGTCGATGACCGCCGTCGCCGACCAGAGCTGCCATGCCCCTGTTTGCCTAAGAACTTCATTTGATCCAAGGATGCTCTCATCCACATTGTCGCCGCTGTATCCTGCTGGAGAATGCCTGACTGTCGACGCACTGAGGAGCATCCACCGGTGGGTTTCCCGCCACCCAAAGACCACAGAGACGCCGACGACTTGACGCCCTTGCTGGGCCACAGTTCTTCAAACTCTTTGCAGTCCAGAACTAACGACCCCGAGGTGCCCCACATGCCTCTTCCTTGCAGGGTGTTTACGCTTCACCGTCAATGAGCACCGGTAGGAATGACGCGGCCACTTCACTGTCGTAGCTTGATCTGTTCTCATTCGGACGTTCGACAACCCATGACTCCTGTCTTAAAGGGAGGGCACTCAAGAAGGGCCGTTGATTCCCCGACGAGGAACGCTACAACGCCAGGTACTTCGGGGTTGCAGAACTATTGGGAGTCTAGTGTGAACAATATATGGACTGGGCTTGTATCTTTATTGTACAGGTTGCCCAGGTGGGGGGATCTTCACACAGAGCTGTGTTCTACTGTAGTAACCAGTATTCTGCCAATTGTTCAACCATCTTGCTTTCCTTCTTCTCTCTACTGCTGGTTGCCTCTTTATTTAGATCTGTCTGTCATTCGGACCGTATGCACTTTAATGAGATCTAATAACATATGTGGTACCACTTTAGAATTGTATATATTTACCATTGTTGATTTTCCGAGTACAAAGTGAGTTATCATGATACTGTACATAACTTTGAATATTAATTATATAAAGACTGTGTTTTAACCAATACAGTGTGCGGACATTCCTTTGTGGGTGCGTACACTGTACTTAAGAACCAGCCCGCATCACCTCTCGAGAAGCAAGGCCTTGATTGCTCTTCCATTCCTACCACAATAGAAAATCTTGGCTGGGGTCCTCTGTGCCTCTCCTCTACCATATAGAGAGCGGAGGTTCAGACACCCCCATACAGTATTTGCACTCGCCTAGACTCTGGGTTTGCAAAGAGATTCTTTATTGAACTTCCCCTTCATAAATTGAAATCTGATATTGTATAGCCCAAGCCAGAATCTCTGAGCATATTCACAGTTTTCCCATTAAAGAGAACATCCGTACAAGGTTTTCTCCCTTTCATGGATTTCACACCCACTTCTCTAACAGACCAGGCAGCCCGTTCATCAAGGGTCTCATCAACATCTCCTGCACTTTTATCATCCTGTTCAGTAGATAATGCCTTGACCACACCTTTTGCAAAGTTCCTACATCACATAGAAAAGTGGCCTTTCTTGTTGCATCACAGACACACCACAGATAATGCCAGACAATCATCAGCATTGGCATAGTGAGATAAACTACCACATTTAAAACACTTCCTTGACCTGGAAGACAAAGACATTCTTGAGCTCCCTTCTCTTGTTTTGGCATATTCTGAAGGCTTGTTGCCTTTATTCTTTGCAATAAGTAGCTGAGTTTTCTTTGGCGATACAGGGGGTCATTACGATTAGGGCGGTAAGGGATAACGGGTACCGGTAAGGAGACTGGTGCTGGAAATCCCTTACCGCCCTATTCCGAGGTCCCTTAGCCGGTCCCACCAGGAACGGCTGGTCTGACCAGCCGTTCTGGACGGGACCCGTTAAGGGACCAGAGCGCTAATAGCGGGCTTGCCATTTGCGAGCCCGTTATTATCGCCCTCCCCATTCCCATTGAGCCCTATGGGGGCTCAAATGGGAATGGGGAATGGTTGGTGCAATGGGGATTTACCTGTCCCACCAGAGTCGGACTAGACTGGTAAGTCCCCATTGCACCAAACCGGACTAGGTCCCGTTATTGGAAGCAGTCATGGCGCAAATAGCGCCATGTCAAACTCCAATCTCGTAATAACCCTGACAGTGTTCTGCCCAGCATTCACCACATTAACAGTGATGAGAATTTGAGTCTTGTTGTCCTTTAAATCCAGTTCTTTAACACATGCCATTGTGTCTTCTATTCTTTGAGCTGTGTTCAGTACTGCATCTATTTCAGATTTATTCTCTAATGTCATCCTCCTTCACCTTGAGCATGAACTGGACTCTTAACCTTTCATCACACATGGCACCAAAACTACAACTATTATCAAGTTCACTAAGAGCTGTGATAAAGGATTCCACAGATTCACCTTCAACCTGATCCCTGGCACTGAAGTAATACCATTGTAAAATTATACTAACTCTTTTTTTGTAGCTTTTGTCTATTTTTCGAGAATGGTTTCAAAATCATTTGGAGCTTCTGCTGACTAAATATCTCCAGCAACAGAAACACTCAAATTTGGCAAACTTTTAAGGATCTGCATGCCTTTGAACCCCAGGCTGTGCATGAGCAGAGTCCTGCACCTCTCAATGCTGAAATTAGGGCCATGAATGACCATGACGTAGTCTAGAAAATCCTCCATCCATACCTTCCATTTTACAGTAGGATCTCCAGGCCTGGGTAGTGTTGCAGTGGTCGATAAAGGTCTCAATGTGGAAGAGAGGTTTGCGTTGCACATGCCATATTGATGACTGGGGTGGCAGTGATGTTGACGTGATGTTGCGAATAAGCATGTAGCCAGTGTATTTACTGTTAGTGTTACTTTGTGGATGAGTTGCTACATTTTTGATTTGCCCACACGTTGTACCTTAATGAGAAGTCTGCGATACAAAATGAATACAATAATGTTGTGTGGCGTGCTACATAGACCCTAAAGATGGGATGCAAGGAGCTTCATATGCACAAGCAAGAAAGGAGATTTGCGGATGGAGAGGTCACAGTGAGGGGACGCAGTAGTCTTGAACATGCATGCACAACCATACATACACAGTGGTTCTTCAGGGAAATATGTTTGGGACAGTGGGGAACAAGGGGTTTTATGATGAATACACACATCTCTATACCGTGAGTCCCCTTATAACTAGGGGTTGGTAGGCTGCAGAATCCTGGAGTGGCGAAATGAACTCTGTATGACCAGGGAAGCTAGTTGATCGAGGTTGAAGGCTGGGGGATGGCAGCTAACTGTACTGGGGCACCTGTGATAACATCAGAATGGTCAGTTGCAGCCAGGCAAGGGTTTTACAACTTTGTACTATTGAGGAGAGGAGATGTAATCTTTTTAAGTACATGGGAGCCTGTTATTAGTTGTCCAGGTAAGTTCTGACCATCTGGTAGGTTCAGTTTGGGTTCTGGTTATAAACCCGGGTTTTGATCAGGTTCTCAAGAATGACCAGGGTGGGGTCATAGGTCATGAGTGCTCAAATGTTAGCCATTAGAGATTAGCATGAAATGAGGACACCAGAAAGTGAATAAAATGCTTAACACCAATCACAAGGAAGTTGTTTGATTCTTTCCCTCCTCTTATTGTTGAAGTATTCTTGGTCAAACCATGTGCATCACAACCATATGGAACTGTTAATAAATTAGGATTGTTGTGTGAATATTTTACGATGCAATGATGTTATGACCTACTTTGGAAACATCCTGAAAAAGGAATGTGCTGTAAATATGAGATAATTCAAATGTATGTTGAAATGGGATGGTGGTTAAATGAATTTTTCCAATTAGAGCTTGCAACTGAAGGGTATTAGGTTTATTTGCATAGGGTTGACCAATCATGTTTGGGGGCATGACTTTGTAACAACATACGTGGGAGTGTGTTAACTGTTGCAATAATGCCTATAATGTGAAACATTTGTGTGGTTCTGAGAGAATTGGGTTAGTTTGACTCTACAGCGTTATCTAGCCCCTCCCGGCTCTTTGTACAATAAACTTGCTTTATGTAGAAACATCCACTCACTTCTTAAGAGGTGGGCCTATTTTGGGTTAAGGAGTTTGGAGCTCCAACCACACGTTTTGTAACCCTGACATGATCTCGAGGCTTTGGGGGTTTCATGTCCACACAAATCGGCTGTGGGGCTTCTCTGAGGGGACCAGTCATTCGTGCACCATAAAAAGGAGAGGTGTACAGGTGCCATATTGGTTAAAGCCCTGTCTGCCCCAAAAAAGGCAAGGTGCAGTGGTCCAGCTGCACAAGGGCAAATTGACGGAGGACCACTTCAGAGCGCTTTGTAGACCATTGCACGTGAGTGCACTTTGGTGGATAGAGCAAGAGGCTAATAGGGTAAAAAGAGTTTTTTTTCCCTCTAATTTGTTTTTTTTCTGATAAGGGTAAAACAGGCATGTATGTGTGGAGTCAGATAAGGTGAGGTGGGTTGAAAGGGTGAGTGCTTTGGAGAAGTGAATAATTTGGCCCTGGTATGTAAGTATTTTTTCCATATATGTTTACCTAGTTTGTTATTTTAAGAGGGGTGAGATGGCATCTTTACCGTTCTTCCTTTGCGGAAAGTGTTTCAAAGAAGGTAGCAGGCGCTCCTCTCCAGAAAGAACACGGCATGATAACCTGTTCTGAGATGAGCGTTTGCAGAACACGCTTTTTGCTCATTGTACCTTTCACAGATGGGAAATAGCCATTTGCATATCAGTCTTTGTCCCTCCCACATGGTCAGTCCAGCAACGAAATACAATTTGATTCAGGCCAAGACAATGAAATTCGATGAGGATCCTGCTGCATATATCCAGTTGATTCAGGAGATGTGGAGGGCAGAGACAGGAGTAGCGTGAGATAAGAATGTGGATATCTTCTTTCATATGCTGAAAAATAGTCTTCCCAAAGAAGTCCAGCATGATCTCGATAAGGTAGTCGGAATGGAGGCCAAAGGTTGACCGGATATTCAGGTACACATTGTGCATTTTTGTAAGAGGTGGCAAGAAAAGGAAAAGGAGAGTACTGAACAGGCAGAAAAGGCATAGGCCAAGCTTGGTTAGAAAAAGAATAGCAGGTATGGGTTTAATAGAACCTGGCCCCTGGGACTGCACTGGTACAGGCATGGAAGAAGAACCCTTTACCCCAAGGAATGGTGATTCATTACACAGGAGCAAGTGTTGTTGGAGGGAATCCTTTCCCATTCCTAGGTGCTAATATTTGTCCAGATCACGACAGCCCACAGGGATCTCTGATGTGTCCAGTGCTGTCAGTTAGTGCCAATCGTGAAGAGGAAACCAGGATCAGTGTAAAGGTAGGTGTTCGAACTTCCTCATTCATGGTCGGTACGGGGGCTACAAAACGTTGCATCAAGGAAGGTGAGTTCCCCTTGTCAGGCAAAATGATAGAGGCACAGGGATTCTCTGGAGCTATCCTGTCAGTTCCTTGCACCGAGGATCTACGTATGAAGGTAGGTACACAACATTCATCTGCTTCCGTGACTATCTTGGACAGATATGTCCTCAATAAACTCAATATGATAATCGCTTTCAGAAGGAAGTTGTAGTATGCTCGACTCCAGGTTTTTATCCGGTAAGAGATGCAGCTCTTTTGAATGCATGTTACAAGGACAGCATGGCAAAGGGGGTGCCTGTACATTCACCTTTGTTCCTTTATGGTGTAATGGTTGTTTTAAGTTGGGTCCCGGGTATCAGAGCTCAGACATGGCTATTACTGATTGTATTTTAGTTTCGGCCTGCTGAGACACAGGAGGTAACACCAGGCAAAATTGTCAGGATTCTCCTAGAAGCAGTGGTTATCAAGAAATATAGGGTAGTTCTCTCAGGCACTGATGAGGAAGGCAGAGAGTGGCGCACGGTCTTGTGCATCAATCAGACATTATTGCTAAGGAATGTGTTCAATAAACTATGGTTGGAGGATGCCGAAGACACCGGTGAGATGGTTTTTGAGATTAGGATGCCTTACCAGATAGCGATAGAACAAAGGAAAGTTACATGGACCATGTTCGTCATTAAAAGTACATTAGCATATTGGAAGGAGGATTCGGATAAGGTGCCAGACCATTTGTAGGCATGGAATTTTCATGCTCTGGGGCTCTTAAAGAGTGTTGGAGCAGTCCAGAAAAATTGAAGCAAGGTGTGATATTGCCAAATGCGATGCAATTCCCCATATCTAGAGAGGCTGATGAAGGGATGTATGAGACCATTATGGCCATGTAAAAGCAAGGCATACTTAAGCCTTCCATATTCGCATGCAACAGAGCCATCTATACTGTGAAGAAAGCAAAGGGTTTCAGTTGGAGGATTGTCTAGGATTTGCGCCCTCTGAATAACATTGTTTAGGCAGAGTTTCTGGTGAGGCCAAATCCTGCTACCATTCTCTGTAACATCGCTACTGGGTTGACCACCTTCACTGTTATTGATTAAAAAAATTCATTTTTCTCTGTCCCCTTTTACCCCGATTCCCAGTACCTTAATGCATTTACATATTGCAGGCAACGATTTGAGCACACAAGGTTGCCTCAGGAGTACTGTAAATCTCTGAGTGTTTTTAATACGGCGGTACAAATGGATTTGGGGAATTTACATGTGTCCAGTAAAATAATCCAGTCCATGGACAATTTACTAGTCTGCATCACTCAGAGAAGCAGATTTGAAGTGATGCAATAACACTCTCACCCTACTTGCGGAGAAGGAGTACAGAGTGGACAAAGAAATATTGCAATACTGCCAGAAAGAGGTAGTATATTTGGGGCAACTGATAGCACCTGCAGAAAGAAAAGTAATGCCTTGGAGAGCCATTGCAGTTTAGAATACACCAAAGCCAGTTACAGTGAAACAAATGCAGCAGTTTTTGGGACCGTATAACTGTGATGCTGGCCTCCTAGTCCATGTCCTACCACTCCTCTATGTGCGTTTTCTCTATGTTTTCTGCCACTGGCCCAGCCTGGACCTCTGGCATTGCAGCTCCTCAGGTTTTCCTTTTGGTGAACAACACCCATTGGACACCTTTATGGTACCCATGGTTTGGGGAACACCCTTGTATCCATTATGTGTGTTTTTGGGCATGTGTATTGCCTCCAGAGCAGGGTATGGGCTGGTATCAGCTACATGCTGACTTGGCATTCACGCTGAGTGTCTTTCATGTTTGGGACACCCAGATCCTGCCATAGGCATCGATGGATTGGTGATAGAAGGCCAGATGGCCACTGTGGCTCCATGGTTTCTATTGCATTTTACCTTGTTTCCCAAAGTCCTTGGGAAGCCCTGACTCTGTCCCTTCCTCCTGACTGACTGTTGAGGGTAAACAACATATCTGGCTCTGGAGCTGACTACTGCCAGACTGTTTAGAGAATTCCCATGGGCTGTGTGTTGTGGGTACACCCTAGGGGTGGGACCTCTGTGAACAAAGTCTGAAGTGAACACACATTCTGTGTTGTTGGTGTTTGGTTTCTGTGTGTGACAGAATGACTGAGACAGCCATGACTCAAACTGACATGAATGCAGTTCAGTGTGCTGAAAGGCTGGGTACTTACCCCAATTCACATTCTTTCTTGTCCTTGTCCTCAAGCCATGGGATCGTATCTCTCCAGCTCTGAAATGTTTCCATTGGCTCCCAGTGGATGCAAGGATTGCATTCAAAACACTCTGCATTGTCTACAAGGCTTTCTGGGGCCTGGGTCCAAAATACCTTCAGCTATCCCTCCACAAATACCTCCCCTCTCGAGATCTTTGCTCCTCTACCTCTAACTCCCTCAGTGTCAGTTGTTTTTCAAAGAAACAAGCTGGGGGTAGATTTCTGTCTTTGACTGGGGCCTCACTCTGGAACAGCCTCCATGCCACTCTAAAACTTGATTAGAACCATCTCCGGTTCCGGAAGCACCTCAAGATCTTGCTCTTTGCTTCTGCCTTTGCTCCCCCATCCCCCTGCTGATAGGTTCTCTCTTGGCACTGTGCACCTGGCCACCCTCGGTCCTCCGGGGGCAGGCACCTGCTCACCCTGCCACCTCCTGCACTGCCTCCAGGCCACCCCTTGAACTGGGGTCTGTATCTGTACTCATACAGTCCCCTCCCCTTTTTCTTCCTGCACTTATCAGACCTACCCTGTCTCCTGCCTTAAAACCAGCATGTGCCAATTGCTGGCTGCAATACCACTGTTTGTTGCATGTATTTATTTATTTATTTATTTATATATTTATTATTATTTAACTGTTTCTCCTTTGCTCCGCACTTTCCACTTCTCCCCCCTTCCATGCACTTTTCCCCTCCCCCTCTCCCATGCACTAGTGCATTCTCAATGTCACTGGGCCTAGCAAGATAGTAGTTTTTCTCTCCCCTGTCCCCCTCCCTTGCATTGTCGTGCTCTGAAACACTTGTGTACGGGTGCAATAGAAATAAAATATCAATATCAATGGGTGTCCGGGTGGAGTGAATTGCCTGTATGCCCGTGAGCCCGTGAGCCTGATTCGTTGCCTGACTGCATGAATGCCCTACTGTGTCATTGGTTGACTGAACCTGCCTCAGCCTGAGTGAATGGGAACCAATGTATATGACAGGGGACCTCTCACTCACCAATTTGTTTAGAAGCTGAAGTCGAAGCTGAAGCAAGCAGAAACTGGCTGATCCTTAAATCCCAGCTGGAGGAGAGGTCTGCTGGTGCATTTCTTTGTGTAATCCAAAACTGACCGAGAAACTCTGCCACTTCGCCTGCCAAAGCACCAAAGGTACTGTAATGAGGAAGTGCATCTTCGAGCTTCAGGAGTTGTCCTTGGGTCCAAGATTCATCTTGGATCCTGTTCTCCTATGGTCTCTCAGGTATTTGGGGCGGTATAACCTTTTAAATGAAAGTACAAGATTATTGAACATTATTAGACTGGGCTGTAAAAGACAAGGTAAGTTACACCCTAACTTTAGCCTCACACACAATTGTTTATCTAGTCTAAAGAAAGCATTCTGACACTGTTCATAACTAACCTCCCTTTCTTCCCCAATCTTTGCTGTTACACCTCTCTTAAGAATTCACCTGTCTATTTATAACTGCCTGCAGTTAGTTCATTTATTACTGAATTTAGTATTGTGTGGTACCACATAGAGTATACATTATCGTCATTCTTTCAACAGTATTCTCCAGAGTACAAAGTGTTATTATTTATATGTATACATTTTGGTAGCAACCTTTTTTCATATAAAGAAGCTGTGTTATCACCTAACAAAGTGTGCAGACATTCCTTTGTGGGGCTTTGGGAATTCCCCTCCTGATAGGTTAAGTCTTGGGGGTTGTCCATTCTATCATAATCGAGAACCTTAGCTGCGGTGCTTTGTGCCTTTGTCCAAACCATATAGAGGGCAGGAGTACAGATTCCGCCTTCCAGTCCTTACAGTAAATATTAAGGTCCATTAATGACCTTGATATCATGGCCTTTACGGAAACTTGGCTTAATCCATCCTCAGGCCCTTCACTAGCACTAGCCTTACCAGATAATTACTCAATTCTAAGATCTGACAGAGTGGCCAACTCTGCAAAAGGAGGTGGAGTCGCGTTTATCTACAAAACAGTATTAGAGTTAAGAAAGATCAACAATCAACATCTACCATCTACTGAACTACTTTCAGTCAAACTATCCACACCACCACATCTACCATTACACTTGATTTACAGACCCCGTGGTAATACCACCACCTTCAAAGATGACATCTCTCACCTATTATCGACTAACACAAAATGCAAGTCTCAAATAATGATCCTAGGAGATTTTAACTTAGGTCTTAACGACCCCAAAGACTCTAAAATGTCTACCCTTAAGGACACCATCTATGATCTGGGGTTCACTAACGGCATCACTAGTCCAACACACAACAAAGGCCGTACGGAATGCAGATCTTAACTTTAGCATTAGGGTATTGGCCAACACACCATGCAAAAGTACTGACCACCATCTAATTACCTTCACCATAGATAAAGCTATACCGCAATCTACACCCACCCAAGCTCCAGTCTTAATGACAAGAAGTAAACGTAATCTCACTCTAGAACATTTGTACCACTACTACGACCTATAACTCACCCTACCACCTTTTAAGTATTTCAATCAGGCGATACACCTTGGTCTCAGCCTAGTATGCAGCGCGCAGCTGAAATGCTTATTTTATTATGTCTATAGTTCAATATTCTGAGTTATATACCACTCAATTCACACCCCTTTTCAAAATACCCCGAGGTCACAATGGGCCAGGAATCAGGCTGGTTGGTAAAGGTAATATGTATTTATTTATTTAAAATTCAAATCAAACATATGCTTTTAATATATGGGGCAGCAATCACCAATGTGATGACAATACAAGATAGGAAGGTATGTAATGCAGATAAATACACTCTTAGCAACACAGAAGGAAAACACAAAAGAAAAGAACACTTTTAGCTTGTTTGGAAAGATAGCCCTTCAGTTAGGATTTCCCCCTGCAAAATTCCTCTACCCACAAACAAGCAATTCTAAACAGATGTGAGGAAGCAGCAGGTATGCAGGAATAAAGAACAGGAAACAGAATTTGAATGTAATCTTTCCTCCCCAAACAAGAGAGAAAAACGGATTGGAAATCTTACACTTTTGAAAATGACATTCGAAAAAGGCTTAGCAAAACAATGAAAAGTGTGCAAAAGTTCTTAAATCAGTATAATTTTCTAAGGGAGCAACATTGGAAAGATCCTAAGAAACATGAACTACAGGTTAAGCAAAAGTAAACACTTTGGGCCTCATTACACCGATGGCAGTAACCATGGCGCTATTAGCGCCATGGTTGCTGCTGGTATTTTACCGAGTCCGCATTGGTGAATGGCGGAATTACCACCCTATTCCAAGGTGTGTGGGGGCGGTAATTTCCCATTCACCATGGCCCTTCCCCATTCCCATTTTTGCCCCCATAGGGCTCAATGGGAATGGGGAAGGCAGTAATTATGGTACCGCAAATTGCGGTACCGTAATTACCTCCTAGGTCCCTTTGCGGATCCTGTCCTTAAAGGCTGGTAAAACCAGCCGTTAAGGTAGGGTCCCACAAAGGGACCTCGTAGTAAGACGGTAAGGGTTTACCGGCACTGGTACCCTTACCGGTACCGGTAAACCCTTACCGCTGTCCGTGTAATGAGGCCCTTTGAATCTGAATGGAAGTTTGAAAATAATTTAGAATGAAAATCACACGTGTAAAACTTTGCAGAAATGCAAATTCCCACCTAAAATTAACCTAACCATTTTTAAGAAAAACGGATGAAATATACTGATTATGTGTGGATGTAGCTACAGGTCTTAGGTATAATCCAGAGTTGAAATGAAGTCTCTAGCTATAACATTGAGGGAGTTATGCAATGTTGAATGAGAGGCATTTTTAGAAAATAGAGCAGAGAAAAACACAAAATCAATTTTAAAATGACAGGGTAATTTTACATAAATGAGTTTTAATGGCTAAGAAAAAGAGAATTCCACCTGTGAATCTCCACAGTTACATGCCGTTGTAACCCTTCAGGTGGTGGATACCCTGTTTTCTTTATGGAAATTACTTTATTTAATCAAAATCACTAATGGCTTATGTTCTAGTATAACAAAAATGATGAGAAAATCAGCGCTAACAATAGGAATCACAGACAGGGTTGCAAGAATGCTTCTCACAGTATTGCAAGTTATCAGGATATGGATAGGATGGTTTAGATATTGGGATAGGACAAGGCAAGGCAAGGTATGCTATGGTTTACTATGATTCCTATTAATACTTACAGTCCACTTTAATTTAGGATTTTGGACCGTCAAAGGTTCTGGTCATCACACAGATCGGATCTAACCAAGGACAGCAAGGCACATCTGGCGGGATAGGGTCAGCTGGCTGGTTCTGGTCACCTGGATGGCACTGGGCTGCACTGGTTACTGGAGACCGGAGATCAGTGGGATGGCACGTTTGTAGCCGGCAAGCATTTACTGGTAGCAAGCCAGACTGGAACAAAATGCTTCCCTTACGTTTTGGGATTGCTTCAACAGTTGGGCCTTGCTGAAAAGGAGTTCAGCAAAGCAGAGGCCTTGGCTTTACAAATAAATCTGGAATCAGGAGCAAGGATGGAGAAATCAGGAACAGGATGGCAAGCAGAAAATCAGGAAGATGTCAAGAATCAATGTTTTTGTGTGCTGTGATGTTCCATTATTTATCATGCCAAATGGTATCACTAAAGTTTATGGTAGGGCAGTCTTATTGTCGACACCCCCACTGCTTGGATTGGTCACGAGCACAGGTTCCACCTTGCTTTTCGCTGATTGGATGACAGAAAAGGATGTCATGTTTCAGGGATGATTTTTTTACAATGACTAGAACCTCCCCTAGCCACTGAAACCAAAATCTAACTTTCTCACATATACATATTTATGTAGTTATGCCCTCTAAGAAAATCAGTTACACAAGTTTCATATTTCGTGGGTCACATTTCAATCCAACTCCACAGTCGGTGGAACCTGGTTTAGTCTCTCTGTTGCATTTTGGCAATTTTAACCATGAAAGATGTGGCCTAACATTTCCCAATTTTGTACATAGATGCACAATTACCCTTAGGATATGTGTACACAATGAAGCTTCCTGCCCCTCCCACTGGAAGGGTGGGCGTCTTGGCCTGCTATTGTCTTAGTCTGGGGCAAAGACGAAAGTCAAATGCTGACTTGAAACGCCCAATTGTTTTGGGTACCCAAGGCCTCCCAGTGCAATGAGCCTTTCATGTGCCAGCAGTGGAGGTGTCAACCTTTCTCAGGGCGAAGAACTGACAGAGCAGGTTTTTGTTTATATAGTTGATTAACTCAGACTGGGTTTAGCTTTTAGTTTCACGTTTTAAATCCTGACTTTAAACATATAAAATTAAACAGTTTATAGGTGGATTTTGAACATTAGCAAATCCTTTGACATTCTTAAATAATCAAGCCTTTACACGAGAATATACTTTAAAAACAGGCGTTTTTGCTCTTCATTCATGAAAAAGCACATTAAACTCATTTCTTTAAATTCAGTTTTCATCTGCAGAAAATACACATTTTAGTCAGCTCTAGTTCTTCCCTTGAGTGCTGTAATTGTTTGCAGCATGGATACATGCATCATGCCTCTGTTTAGAGTTTTTCTCTGGATAGCTGTTTCTTGATAATTGTTGCAAAGAAATAGCTGTGTTTCCTGTGGAGAAATGAAAACAAGGGTTCCTGGTTTGCTTCTTGAAAGATACTTTGTAGGAGCTGTCATTCAAATGAGGCCCAGTTCCTCTGAGGCTCAATGAATGATCCTGGCCATTGCAAGGCCCTTTAATCATAGGGGTTCAGTAGAAATGAATGGATTTAGCACCCAAAATAGCACTTTTTAAGGCTGAAAAGATGACATTTTAAAGAGGCATTTTGGGTTTTCAGCACACTGATGCTGCTTCTTTCCTTTGCTCCATGTAAAATGTTGCAGAACACACTGGCACATTCCTGCAGTGAGTAATCTGTTCCACCCCACCTGAAATGTGTGTTGGCAGGACGATGCAGCTGTTTGTTGAAAAACACAATTTCAAGATTTTGGTGCACATAGGGTCAGCACAGCCATTTCGTGTTGTTTCTTGCCCCAATGCACCAACTGATGTAGTGAAGCATAGCTAAGTGGGTCAAAATATCCCAAACACCACCCATTCAGACCCATCAGATCTAGTGAATCTCTATAACGATACTATACTAAATGCCATTAACATGATAGCCCCGCTTAAACTACAGAACTCTAAGCCCTGTGCCCATATCAACAAATGCTATACACCACATTTAAAGACTCTTAGGAAAGAGAAACGCTCAGCGAACCTACTTGGAAAAATTCCCCATGTAAACAAAACAAAAACATCTCCACAGCAGCCCCATTCAACTACAAAATAGCCATTGTCCGGGCAAAAAATGATAACTAAAACAACCAAATAGCTAAAAACTACTCTAGTTCTAAGGAATGTTCAACATTCTAAAAGAATTGGAATCGTCTGCTCCCATACCGGACTCCTGTACTAAGGACACCCTATGGAGCATCAATATACAGAACGCCCTACAAGATAAAATTACTCTCCTACTTAATAAAATATCCACTAAGAAAAAAAATATTATCGATAATGCCTTACCACAGAATCCGCCACTAACCTCCAACTCCAACTTGCCAAAATTCAACTTCAAACCATTATCTATCAAAGAAGTAGAGTTGATCATAATAAAACAAAACCGTCCAACTGTAAGGGTGATGTCTGCCTGGCTACGATTATTAAGGAAGCTGCCACTGCACTCACTCCCTTTATCACCACATTCATTAATGCATCTTTTGACACGAGGATTGTACCCACTAATCTGAAAGATGCATGGGTACTCCCTCTATTGAAAAAACCTATGTTGGACCCTAATAATCCCTCTAACTATAGATCTATTACAATGGTCCCCTTCCATCTGAAAATACTGGATCATGCAGCATACCTCCAAATCCAGCAGCATCTGGAAATTAATAATTTATTGGGATTAAGACAGTCAGGTTTCAGACCAAGACATGGGATGGAAACAGCACTCGAAGACTTAAAAACACAAATCCAGGCTTTAAAAGATAAAGGAAAGTCTGCCCTTCTCCTACTACTTGATCTATCTGCGGCATTCAACTTAGTGAACCATGACATTCTATGTAAACATCTGTCATCTGCAGCTCACTCTTCTGACCAAGCTAATTCCTGGATTAAATCCTTCCTTAGCAATTGATCCATGAGGGACTTTGCACCGTCTGCATCTGCTTCTCCTACACCAGTCTCCTGTGGAGTCCAACAAGGTTCTTGTGTGTCCCCAACACTCTATAACATTTTCACCAAGCCTTTATTTGATATACTCGATTACCTGGGTGCTTCGTATACAAACTATGCGGACGACACTCTGGTACTCATCCCTATTAATAGTCATTACGTTGTAGATAGTAAAAAGCTGAATGACATATACAGTACTATACAAATATGGATGGCCAAGCATGGTTTATGTTTAAACGATGACAAAACTGAACTACTCCTACTTGGCTCTCTACCTAAACTGATTAAGCTAGGAACTTCATTTAAAGCTTTCAGCATTGACGGTAACATTATTAAAGTAGCCAATGATGTGAAAACACTTGGTATTTATATTGATTCCACATTATCCCTCACGAGACAAACTAACGCCTTAGCGTGAGCTACATCATATACATGTAAGCTCATTACAACCTGTCCCCGTAACTATCCTCATCCAATTGCATCTCAGTAGCAAGAGCACTAGTACTATCTAAGCTAGACTATTGCAATGCACTTTACCTAGAACATCGAAACATAATATTAATAAAATGCAAGTCATGCAAAATAATGCAGTCAGATCAACTTGCGATATCCCCAGGAAACATCATATTACAACAGCCAGACAGGACCTAAAATGGCTGAACATCAAGCAAAGGATAGATCTCAAATCACTTTCACTAACACACAAATGCCTCTATAACCAGGCACCTTTATACCTCTCTGACACGTTTTCATGACACACATCATCGTGACCCAGTAGATCCGCCCAGTCACACTGTGTCACCATACCTCAGTTTAACCAACAATGAGCGGGTGGGGTCTATTTCCCAGTCCTGGCTGCAAAAAAATGTAACACACTTCCCATTTCCATAAGGTCAGAACCATCTTTCATGGTCTTCCGGATTAAGGTCAAAGCCTGGTTATTGGACCATGATCATAACCTACCCACTCCTTAACCTATGTCACACAACACTACTATCACCATTGTATATATGTCTGCTAATTGCATATTCTATGTTACCACCTCTGCTGTTTTATGATTTTATTATGCCTATTTGCACTGTTTGCTGTTTCAGTCATTAACTTGTAATGCCATTGTTTATATATAAACGACCGAAAACTGTAAAACTGTATAAATTGTAAGAACAGTGCTCAGTAGCCCCAGGGCTTGACGCGCTATACAAATAAATAAATACAAATACAAATATTGCACATCATGGATCTTTGACTACTCTAGTTACATGAGTCCCTTACTGCAGGAACTCAAGGGAGCACAGAAGGTGAAAGGTCTGATTCAGTGGGCTGAGGAGATGGTGACTTGGTTTCGAGAGCTCAAGTCTGCTATCAGTAAATGCTCCAGTCTTGGTGAACCTCAAAATCCCTTTTATCTATTCTTGCATTCAGACGGGCCGGTGATGGCAGCGGTACTGGCCCAGAGATCATCACTAGGCCATAAGCCCTTGGCTTATAACAGCGGATTCCAAAACACAGACAGACACAAGATAAGTTCCCATGTGAACACGCTCTAGTGGCAGTTGCTTTTGCGATACAAATGTCCTTGACCATTACCATGAGTTGCCCGGTGACATTGTATGGAGAGCATGCGGTTTTTGGAAAAGTCCAAATCGACTTTGGCGACACAGAACGTCTCGGGGTATGAAGTGATTATATCAAATGCTTCCATAAATCCAGTAAGGTGTCACATAGTCAATCCCACTATATTGTAGCTGTATCAGTGAAGACCGATGGCATTGTTCATGACTGTGTGACTTATGAGGGAGAAGAGGAAGAGAGGACACATGTTAAGGAGTATACCTTGGAGGGAGGTGAGGTTCTCTTTACTGATGGTTCAGGACACTGGTGAGAGGAATACAAGTGTGGCCATTGTGAGCCTTGTGCATGGGAAATACCAGATAAGGATGAAGAAACAGTTGCCTTCACATTACTCTGCACGAGTGGCAGAACTAGTGGCATTCATAGAGGTGCTGGAAATTAGTAAGATTAAGGCAGTCACTATTTATTCTTACTCTGCGTATGTAACCTCCACTGTACATTCAGGTTTGCCAGGATAGGAAAGAAGAAGGTTCAGGAGATCTGACGGGACCCCTGTGCAGCATGCTGCGCTGTTATCCAGACTAATCAAAGCAAAGCATCAACACTGTCCACAAAGATAGGTATAGTTAAGTGCGCTTTGCATACTAACCATTCTGATCCAATAGCACTCAGAAATGATGCTGCTGACAGATCCCCAGGAAGTGAACACTGTGTCCCAGCAGGTACAGTTGCCAGCCTCATACACTGTGGTCCCTTTGCTTTAGATAGTGGAAATTAAGGAAAGACCACTTAAAGGTGAGAAGGAGCTCTAGGCAAACAGTAGATGTGCCCTCTCAAGCACAAATATGTTGTGAAGATAGAAGTTTACGGGAAAGGAAGTAATTGCTGTAGAGCTGCTTCTTGTGGTTCTAGAGCAACTACACTTTCTGTTGAACACTTCTTGGTGACAAATCGTAGCAGAGCTCCAGGATGAATGGTTTATACCAAACTTCCAGGAACAGGTGAGTATGTTTGTAGGAAACTAAATCCTGAAAACACCATGAAAATGGTAAGATGAGTTTTTCCCCACGTTTCGTGGGACTTTTGGGGCCTTTTCAGGAGCTCTATATAGATTTTGTAAATATGATACAGAGATGTAATAATGTTCGCATTGTGGTAGTTTGCCCATTTTTCCTCTGGCTTGAGGTTGATCCTTGCGTACGCCCTGATACTAAGTCTGCAACACAATTTCTGGTGAGGGAGGAATTTCCACGATGGAGAATTTGTGAGGTCCTGAAGTCTGCCAATGGTAGCCACTACTTTAATGCCTTGTTTTCAGAAATCACTTTGCTCTTGCGGATCAAGCACAGTGTCATGATGCCTACCCCCGGGAACCAGACCAGGTCCAGCAACCCCAGAAGCAGGCATCACGTTATTTTGCGCAAGCCCAAAAACCCCTGCTAGGGGCTGTTTGGGTGCGGTCCTGGCGCCTGTGGTGCCAGGCTCATATGGAGAGTCAGTCCTGGCGCCATAGGTGCCAGGCTCATAGAGTGGAACTTACCTGATGCAGACCATGTTGCAGAGCTCCAAGCCAAATGAGGCTCGGAAGGGACTATTTTACCTAGGGACTATTTTTTACTTGAGTGGGGCTGGGGAGGAATACTTACCTGGGACTACTTTGGAGGCTATTTAAACCACGCTCGAAGAGCAGTACACGCTTCACGTTATTCTGCATTCAGCAGCGTAATGCTCACCGTGTCTACAAGCCTGCATCCAGTCTTCTGCCACTCCCACCTCGAGTCTGCAGCTCCTAGAAAAGGAAGGAACAGAAGGAGAAAAGGTTAGAAAAAGAGCAAAACCTTTGATCCTTACCTGAATTCCAGATCCACTGCGTCTTCGAGCTGGAAGAAAGAAGCATTTTACGCACGCTGCCTCGCCTGCTGCAGCGCCGCGCTGAACTCACCGGCCTTTGCAGCATCCTCACGATCCACCGCATCCTTCTGCACGTTTCCGCCGCTCTCTGGCACCTAATGGGAACACAAGAACAGCAAAGGTGAGCCAAGGGAATAAACAGAGGCAATAGTAACTACCCCTTAGACTTACCTGATTACCGCCGGGGGTACTATTCCTCTTCACGGGTCGGCGCAGTCTCCATTGCATCCTCGCTGTACCCCGGCCCCTAAGGGGAACAAAAGGACAACAAGGTTAGACAAAGGTACAAACAAGTGGAACTCTTCTCATGTCAATTGACTTACCTAATTTTTACCAACGGAGGCATTATTCCCCGAACTTCATATTTTTTCTCCACACCTGAATAAGGGAGCAAGCAACAGGTTACATTCTGGCCTTATTTCATTGAACTGTGTAGGATGAGCCAAATCCTTGCCTGAACTTCGTCAGCTACCATTAGGAACTCTTCGCTGGGGTCAAGCTGCAAACTGCAAGGAATCGGACAAGAGTGAAAGTCAGACATGTGAACTCTTACGAACTGCATACTTTTCGGAGTCAATATTGTTCTGGAACTCACCAATTCCTTCGAGCCAGTGATGCAACTGGTTATCAACGCCCCCCTGCACTCAATGCAGGATGGAGAGCTCATCTTTTCAAACCATCAGGTGAGACGATAAGAGGGGACATCAAAGGTGTTCTGTGGGGAGAACAGCGGGGGTGGGGGGATTTGCGCTCAACTCCACGGGTGGTTAATTCCCTTTCTCCATTTGCAGAAGAATATTCCTAAGAGCCAAGTAAACGAAGCTAGGTGGGCCAGTCCAGTCTGTCATCTCGGCCCTACGCGTCACATTGGTGAGGACCGCAGCTATCCATTTCAGATCGACTCCTCTGTGGGAGCCAGGTGAGCGTAACACACAGGTTGCGTTCATTCAATTTTTGTTTAACAACGTCACCTTTGCACATATTGAGACAGTTTTATACTGCATTTCACCTGCTTAAAAGCACAATGGGTTGCATAGTATACAGTCTACTTAAGGCTGTTATGTCCATATGCCTGTGCCTTGTTTGATCTAATATCAATTTTGGAACAACATATGTACAACATATGTACACATATTCTTGGGCAAGTAATCCTTCAAAATCCCCTAACAATATTATTTTATTAGTTTATTGTTGTTTTGTAAAGCAGCAACCATGAACACAGTCACTTTATCGAAACTCCAAAGGAAAGAAAACAAAAGTGGAAAGTAAGGAAAAAGGAAAGAGCAAAACAATGTCTGCCCTGATAATTTCCAGCCTTGAAACATTCCATATCATTTATGTGTTTATGTGTTGGGGAAAAGTAAGACGTTCCAGTAACCCAAAAACACATAACATAGCAAGTAATCCATTGCAAATAAATGCACCATATAATCCCAGAGTAAAGGAAAGGAAGCAGTAGGCATCGTACAGCAAGTAGATAGACCATCAACATGTATAGGTATGTGCAAAACATGCCCAGGAGAGTGTAGCCCCTGCTGGAATCGAAGAAGACATGTGGAATGAAAATATTGTCTGAATAGGAAAGTCTTTTGTTTTTTGCTGGACAGCTGGTGTGACAGATTGGCCCGACACAAATAACCACTCTGACGCTGATAGTGAATTCAAGGGGGTTTATTGAAATACCAAGGGTCAGAATGGCTTGCATTGTCAAGGTTCTCAGGGCCTACGGGGCCCCTTTGGGAGATTCGGTGCTAGGGACGTCCCACTATGTCTCAACTTCCCCGGCCTTAACCCCACCTCCATATCCCAGGCATCCCTATTGGGATGTTAGTAGCCGTTGATCGGTGCCACCTATGATCTTCTCTGACTGGGACTATCGATGATTTCCCTAAGATTATGGCTACCTGTCCCAATCAGGATCTTCTAGGCTTTCCGTAACCTAGCCCAATCAGTAATCTTTAGGGAGTAATGAATCGTGCCTTCTTTCGCCCAGTGTCACTCGTACTCCTTTCAAACCCTTGTGTACCCGACCATTCACTATACTGATCTCTCAGGCTGTTCTCCTTCTACCATACTAATGTCCCTCTGCTGTCACTCTCTGTCTTTATTTATTTCCACCCGTAATTGTTTTCACTTTCCTTATTCCAACCACCACTCTACTACCACTACTTCTAATACTATCACCTTCCTTCCTCCTCACTACTACTCCACCTTCTACTCCCTCTCTAATGTTACCACTACTTCCTTGCTACCACCACAACTCTCTCCTTTTGCTACTACTCCTACTACTCTCACAAACCCTCTCTCCTGCTACTGTCACATCCAACATGTCCACTACAACTAGCTACTGTCCACTACTACCTACTACCATTTCCAGATACTACCACCACACCCAACTAGTACTACTTTATACTCTATTGCTAATTCACACACTCCCTAGTCTAAAATACAAACACTCCACTGACCCCCTCTCACCCATAGCCTCTGCACTCCTTTCGCTTTCACCTCCTCTGGTCTCTCAGACATCCTTCTCCACTGCCTGTCCTCACCCAACTAACCCACACAGGACAACACAAACGCACTGTCATGAATTCCCCAACCCCTCCCGGGATTAGATACTCACCATATCAAATCACTTACCAGGTTTAAGGGGGTGTAGAAGGGGAAGTGCTTAGGGAGGCTTCCAAAGTGCATGTAATCCCCACCACCTTTTCTGACATAATCTCTTGCTAAGAAAGTAAAACACTTTCTGAGGGACTGGAGTCCCAATTTGATAAGGACTTCTGGTGGTTAATGTTAATTTCCCTTGTGGGCTGGTGGGAGTTTCATTAATAAGGCCTTTATTTGTGGACGCATGTAGACCCATAGAGTTTTTGCTGCATGCTGTCTTACTTCTGCTGCTTTTTGTTGCAGCTTTTCCCCGTCAGTGCTCTCTGAGGGCGGGGATGCTGACATCATCACAGATACAGTGGGGAGGGGGCCTATAGGCACTCATGCGGGCAAAGCTGGATGTTTGGGTTAGGCTCCCTTTCTCCCCTGACAGGGACTGAATACAGGTCTTGTCACACTGGTGATGCCTCCTGATCTCAATGTAATGGGATGGTTGTTCCAAAAGGGAATTCCAGAAGTACTCCTCAGTCTGCTTCCACATTTCTTCTTCCTGAAACAGGCCATCACGAGTGCACAGGAGCCAGGTGATTTAAAAAAAAAAAAAAGTATTTATTGTGATCATAAAAGACATAACAAGGAAAGTACATTGTACCTTAATGCAGTAGGCAAATTAAACAGTTGATCAACAAGGTCGAAAACTGCTTTTATGAGTCAAGCAGACGAAGCTAGGAGGGCCGATCCAGTCCGCCGTCTCTGCACTACGAATCATGCTGGTGGAGACCTTAGCAGTCCAGTTTACGCCCCCATGGGAACCAGGTGAGCGTAACAGGATGCGAAGCCCATCTACAAATCCCCACCTGGGCGTCATGGAGACCTCTGAAACTGACCAACTGGCCCAATATTTAGGGGAACTTAGAGCGGAAGTGCATGCCGGTCGCCAAGAGACTAATGCCCTCAGAAGGGAACTGATTGTGTCAAAAGAGCGCACAGATGACCTCGCTAGGCAGTTGCTGAAAGATTAAGCTGGGCAAACGCCTTTACCTGGACTTAGGGGGAATCCAACCCCTGTTTCGTCGAGCAACCCTGTGCAAGTGATTTTACCAGGAACTATCCCTCTAGCTCCACCTGAACGCTTTGCTGGGGAACCAAAAAGATTTGCCGTGTTTATGAATCAATGCCGCTTGCACTTTTTATGCAGACCCGGAGCCTTTCCAATTGACCAAGCTAAAGTAGTCTTTGTACTATCATATCTTAGTGGCAGCGCAGCAGACTGGTCCCTTCCATTAGTCAACCAGGATGACCCCCTCCTCCGGGATTTTCAGGGTTTTCAAACAAGCATGGAAAGATTATTCGCCAGACATTCACAGGGACAGACCCTGGATAACTAACTTCTATCTTTATGACAGGGTAACCAGGATCTGTTAACCTATATCACAACCTTCAATAGGTTGGTGGTGAAAACCAGATGGCCTGAGGAAAAGCGAATTACTTTATTCCACCGTGGACTCCGGGGAGAACTCAAAGACGTCTTGGCCCAAGTTGTGAATCCACCTCAGGATTGCGCAGAGTATATAGACTTAGTAGTCCAGCTAGACCATCGAATCCAGAATAGAAAGGCTGACCGAGCCAAGTTCGAGAATCGGGTTTGGTTAAGCCCAACGTTGCCTCCAAGGGGGCTGATGCATCAGAACCTATGCAGATTGCGGGGGTTAGAGGACCCTTAACGCAAAAGGAAAGGGAAAGGAGGCGCCAGATGCAATTGTGTTTGTACTGTGGAACCTCAGGACATTTTCTACAGGATTGCCCTGCAAAACCACCCAAGAAGGTGGCAGGAGCTGCTGATAAAGGCCAAAGGGAGCCCGATTCGGGAAACAACCACGCCCGGCAAGTGTAGAGGTCCACTTGCCAAGTTTGAAGAAGGACACTCAGACCTCACACCTCATCATGCCAATGGTCCTTGTTGATCCAAAGCAGCCATCACATATGCACGCCGTAAGGGCATATATTGACAGTGGGGCCGTAGGAAATTACATGGACCATGATTTGGCTTCAAGGATGAACCTACCTCTTTGCAAGAAGACCACTTCAGATGTTATCACCACAGTAGATGGAACTGAGATAGCCTCAGGGCCTGTAACTCACTCCACCACAGAGATGACACTGTTGGGTCAAGATGGGCATCGAGAAGCAATTGTGTTTGACTTAATCAAGGCCCCGCAGTTCCAAATCATTCTGGGAATGCCATGGTTAGAAAAACATAACCCTGTATTGATTGGCGAGAAAAGAGAATGACCTTCCCGGATTGTGCACATACCTGTTACCCAAAAGAACCCTTGAACAAAGGCCTGGCCACAGTCACTACTCCAGTCGCACCGTTACCTCAGGAATATCAAGACTTCCAAGATGTTTTTCAAAAGGAGCAGGCAAACACATTACCGCATCACAGACCATATGATTGTCAAATCGACCTCTTACCAGGTGCACAACCCCCTTGCAGCAGGATCTACGCCCTTACGGAGCCCAAGAATCTTCACCTGGGACAATACTTGGATCAATACCTTGCTAATGGCTTTATTCGGCCATCAAAGTCTCCTGCATCCTCATGCTTTGTTCTTCGTGCCTAAAAAGGAAGGTGACCTTAGAACGTGTATAGACTATTGCGCGTTAAACCAGATTACAGTAAAAAATCGATACCCCTTGCCTCTGATCCCCGAGTTACTAGACCAAGTAAAGGATGCTTGTATCTACACCAAATTAGACCTCCGAGGGGCATGTCATCTGGTACGTGTAAAGAAAGGCGATGAATGGAAGACTGCCTTTCGCACCAAGTACGGATTATTCGAATATCAGGTGATGCCCTTCGGGTTGTGCAATGCACCAGCAGCCTTCCAGTATTTTATGAACAATGTCCTTCGTGAACTCAATGACATCTGTGTTGTTGTTTACATAGACGACATTCTAGTGTACTCCTTCTCAGAATCAGGCCATGTTCGTGCAGTCCTTGAAAAACTACGCCAGCACAAGTTATATGCAAAACTGGAAAAATGTGTTTTTCATACTACAGAAGTCGAATTCCTTGATTCATCCTGACTCCAAAGGGGGTCCGAATGGACTCTCGAAAGGCGGACGCAATTCTCAAGTGGCCATCACCCAATTCAGTAAAAGGGGTACAAAGCATGCTTGGATTTGCTAATTTCTTCCGCAGATTCATTCCAGAATTCTCACAGGTGGTGCACCCCATCACAGCACTTTTGCAAAAGAACAAATGTTTCTTTTGGACTGAGAGAGCCTTCCAAGAGCTAAATTTTAAATTCATGTCTGCGTCTGTCTTAAAGCATCCACGCCCCGAACTTCCATATATAGTCGAAACCGATGCATCCAGTTTAGCCATGGGAGCTGTCCTGTCCCAGAAGGATCCTGAAACCGGTCATCTTCATCCAGTAGCATTTTGGTCCAGGAAGTTCTCGGCCCCTGAGTTAAACTATGTGATCACCGTTAAAGAACTGTTAGCTATCAAATCCGCCTTTAAGGCTTGGCGGCATTATCTTCTCGGTGCCAGACATACCATTACTGTAATCACTGATCACCGGAACCTGCAGTATTTAAAAACAGCCAAGGCCCAATCATCACGTCAACTTCGATGGGCATTGTTCTTTGCTGAATCCGATTTTGTGATCACCTATCGACCAGGCTGTAAAAATGGCAAGGCAGATGCATTATCCCGAATAGGAATGGGAGAAACATATTCCAACCCGGAACCTGTGCCTATAATTTCAGAACAAAGAATCCTCGGCATAACTACGCTACAGACACTAGAAGATATTCATTCCAAAATCCAACAACTCTTCGATCAAGCAGCCCTGCAGGTCTGGGTTAAGAAAGGCCCAGATTATTCAGTCATCAATGACCTACCCTACTATCAAGGGTGACTATTTCTACCACACAAAGAATTACAGGAAATAGTCATCTCTAATTATCATGACACCCTAATGGAAGGACACCCAGGTATCGCAAAAACCAAAGCTAAAATTAAGAGGCAATTCTGGTGGCCCACCTGGTGAAAGGACATAAAGTCATTTGTGATGTCTTGTGGTACCTGCGCCCAAAACAAAAGTCAGAAGAAAAAACAAGCTGGTCTTCTGCAACCGTTGGATATCCCACTTACACCATGCCATACCTTGTCTTTAGACTTTATTACAGATTTGCCCCCATGCAATGGTACAACACCAACCTAGTTATCGTGTATCTTTTTTCCAAGATGGCCCACTTTATTCCTTTAAAGGGATTACCTTCCGCTTCAACTTTGGCCAAGGAATTTCTCGAAAACATTGTGCGAATCCATGGATTTCCTTCCATATTGGTCTCTGACCGAGGTAGTCAAGTCATTTCACAATTTTGGAGGAAATGTTGTCAACTGGCACAAATCGACGTAAAGTTATCAACCAGTCACCATCCCCAGACCGATGGTCAAACGGAGAGGACCAACCAGACTCTTGAACAATACCTACGTTGCATGCTACACCAAACTGATAGTAACTGGAAGGATATTCTATGGATTGCTGAATATGCATACAATAACTCAATACATTCAGGAACCGGACAGAGCCCCTTTTACACTATCTTTGGGCATCATCCTCGAACCTCAGAACTCGATTCGCCTCAGCACTTGGAAATGCCCTCAGTAACACACCTGCACTCTACTATTACACAAGCCTTTAAAGAGGCGTCAAGACATTTGAAACAAGCAAAAGAAAAATACAAGAAAAATGGCAATCAACGTAGAAGTGACACCCCACCATACCAGATTGGGGATCAAGTTTGGCTGGCTACAAAACACATACCACTAAAAGGAACTCAAACTTTTAATCCTCTATATCTGGGACCATACACTATCAAGGCCATTATCAAACCGGTGGCCGTCAAATTGGAATTACCCTCTAATATGCAGACTCATCCTGTCTTTCATGTCTCACTTCTAAAGCCAGTTCAAGCCGGGACAAGATTAGCCAAACCACCTGACGCCATCCTCATAGATGGGGAACCCGAATTCGAAGTTAAGAATATCCTGGACTCTAAAATGGTTAAATCAAAGATTTTTTATTTAATCGACTGGAAGGGCTACGGACCACAAGAAAGGTCATGGGAGCCTAGTGATCACGTTCATGCGCCTCGATTGGTAAAGAAATTTCATCGGACCTTCCCAGACAAACCAGGGCCAAGGGGAAGAACAACTTTAGGAGGGGCCTTGGGGGGGAGTGCTGTCATGATGCCTACCCCCGGGCATCTGGACCCAGCCCAGCAGCCTCAGGAGCAGGCATCCAGACATTCATTAAGACCACAGCAGCCCCGACTTAGGCACCAGGCTCATAACAGACATCAGTCCTGGTGCCATAGGCGCCAGACTCATAACCCTTACTTACCTCCTGCAGACCTTGCTGCAAATGAATCAAAGCCAACGTGAGGCCTAGATGGGACTATTTTACTACAGGGACTATTTTTTACTCGATGTGGTTCTGGGTAACTTCTTACCTGGAACTTCTTTGAAGGCTATTTAAACCACGCCCGAACAGCAGCACATGCTTTGCGTTATTCTGCACTTCAGCAGCGTGACGCTCACCGTGCCTGCAGCATCCAGTCTTCTGCCACGCCCACCTCCAGCCTGGACAGCATCCTAGAAGAAAGGAAGACAAGAACAAGAGCTTACCTTTCATTTTCTTCTGTTCCCGAATCCGCCGCATTTCCGACCTGGAAAAAAGACTTCAGGAATAAAAGCATCGCGTTGCTAGCATCAGCGCCGCACCATACTTACCAGCCTGCATCTCCACGGCCCCACGCCGCTGCCATCATTTCGCCACCGCATCCGTGGCACCTGGAAGGGAGAAAGAGAGCAAGGTGAGCTAGGTGCCTACAAAGACAATCAAAGCAACCATATTATACTTACCTGAGTTAGCGCCCTCCCTATGGCACATCTCATCGGCATTCCACGCCTTTAATGCCGCACCTGTAGGACGAAAGAACATTTGTTAAAGACATTTACTTTACTTTACCGGATAACACGGGGTAATACTTACCTGCACTCGTCCTGCAACACTTCAGGTGAACTCATCTCAGATCAAGCTGCAATACTAAAGAGAGAGCGAGTGAATAACAGACTGTTGAACTCCATAGACATTATACTTATGGCCCTTGCCATCTACCATGGAGCCCAACGCGTCAGGAACTCGCCAAAAATCCTCAAACCAGTGAAGCAACAGGAAATTCTACGCGCCCCTGCGTTCAATGCAGGATGGAGAGCTCATCATTACAAACCATAAGGTGAGGCAACAAGACGGAATATCGGAGGTGGTTAGAGGGGAACGAATTAAGCAAGGGCTTCTGTACATCCATTACGTGGCTAATTCCCTCCTCCTTTTAGGAAACTGCTTTTTACGAGTCAAGCAAACGAAGCTAGGAGGGCCGGTCCAGTCCGCCGTCCCTGCACTACGAATCACGCTGGTGGAGACCTTAGCAGTCCAGTTCCGACCGACGCCCCATGGGAACCAGGTGAGCGTAACAACCGCTCGGGTTGGGTGGTGTTTAGTGAGAGATGAGAACTTGCGTTGTCTTACGGGAGCTACGTGCAGTATAACGGGTGGCCTAAGTATTGTGGGCAATGAGCGGGATGTTGTGGGTCTTAGCCCTAACCATTCCCAGCCGTGTTCTGGCTTGCGTGTGTGCGGGTCTAGGGTCTGTGGCGCTAGCTCGAGTTGGTGAGTTGGTGAGTTATCCTAATCAAGTTTGTGCTTCTCTGAAAAATTGCAGAAAAGGGAGCCATTGTTGGTCAATATGCGTCTGTGATTCCATGAGCAATGCCGATAAACTTTCCATTTCATAAATCTCCTTCGTCTTACGCAGCCACTCAGTTTTGGTGGGAAGAAAGCTGGCCTTCTATTTAATTGTGATGCAAACACGCGCCGCTAGTGGTAAGTTTCTAGGCATGTGCGGGAGGAGCTGGTATCTCTCCTCAATTCGTTCAACTCCGAAGAGGACCAGTAGGGGCGAAAGGTCCCTGTGGATGCCTACAATCTGATGGATCCACCCCAGGATTTCCTTCCAAAACACCAGTATGTGGGGACAACTCCACCACTAGTGCCAGTATGTGCAGACCTGCGTGCATCCCCTCCAGAAATAAGGGGAGATACTCTCGTACATTTTGGCTAATCGTTGGGGGTCAAGTGCGATTGTGTCATGATTCTGCAGTTATGCATTTTGTATTGCACAGCAATGGATGATTTCCACACCGCTCTGTATATATCCTCCCAGCCCTCCTGGTTGCCATCCTAGCCCAATTCTTTGTCCCATTTTGTCTTTGTGTTCGAAGGTGGGAGTTGTCCCCTGTCAATCAGATCTTTGTATATACTCGATATGAGTCCCTTGGTGCCCAAATGTGTATTCATATCCTTCTCAAAGGGGGTGAGAGGGCGCTGTAGCTGGCCATTCCATTTCAGGGCTGGTGAGGACAACTTTTAGTTGTAGGTATGGGAGGTGTTTGATGCGGAGACCATGCTGTGGGCTTTCAAGGTCTTCCTTGGTTAGGAAGGATCCGTCTCGCCACATTTGGCCTGACCTGACCAGGCCCTGTTCGTATTGAGGCTGGAAACGGAGGGGTTCAGAAATTGAGTCTCTATTTGGGAAGTTCATATACAGCTGAGGGATAAAGGCCATGTTGTGACACCTACCATGCCAGGGTTTCCCCTTATTCCATATGGCCCACAGCACTTCTAAAACTGAGTGTTCCCGTGCCCTACGCAGAATTGCTTTTGGGGGAGACCACAACCATTCATCATTGGTTACAAGAGCGAATAGATCATTCTCCAAATTAACCCATTGCTTACTTTTAGACTCATGGATGTGGTGCACTAGGATGCGCAGTTGCTTTGCCACGTAGTAATCATGGAGGTCTTGGTAGGCTAGGCCACCATTCTCTTTCAGGAGGATCAATGTGCGATATGCGATTTATGTTTTTTTCCCTTCCCAGAGGAATGCGAGCAGGGCTTTTTTGGCCGTGTTTAGGAATGTGTCCAGCAGTGCAACTGGGAGGGATTGGAACAGGAAAAGGAGTCGAAGCAGGATGTTCATTTTTATTGAGGTCAGCCTGCCCACCCATGAGAGGTGAAGCTTGCTCCAATTGTTCAGATTTCTCTGAATTGTGGCCCAGAGCGGCTTGTGATTAGCTTGGAATAGGTCCCTCAGGTTCCTTGTGATGGTGATCCCCAGGTAGCGTATGCTGGATTGCGTGACTTTGAGGTCCAAATCTCGTGGGATTGCATCTAGCTGGGCATCAGTCCCCGAGAGGGGGAAAACTATTGTTTTGCTTCGGTTTATTCTGAACCTAGAGTGCGACCCATATTCGTCTATCACTTGCGCAAGTGCTGGGATTGATTGTGAGGTGTGAGTAACATAAGCTAACACGTCATACTCGATTAAAGCGAGTTTGTGCTCACAGCCATATCTGATAAATCCTTTGATCCTGTTATTGTTTCTAATGTTTTGAGCGAGGGGCTCCATGACTAGAACATAGACGAGGAGAGAGACCCCTGTCTGGTCCCTCTGGTTAATGTGAACTGTGTTGATGCAACCCCATTCACTACCACTTGAGCCCAAGTTTTCTTGGATAAGACTTGCGCTCCCCTTACCCATTCAGTGCCCTGGTCTGCTTTGTGTAAAATCTTAGACATAAATCTCCACTCCACTCGATCAAAGGCCTTTTCGGCATCGACCGAGATCATTGTAGGTTCATCTTCTGTTGCCTCGATGGTGGCCATTAGGTCTTATGTCTTGCAGACATTGTCATCCCTTTGCCTCTCCATGACGTATTGTGGGATGTCTTAACCCACTTTTGCTCTGCCATGCGGCATCACTGTGTTCTGATGGTGCCAGAAACATCAAAATGGCCACAAAACCTTGTGCTTGCCAAAACCTCAGAAAATCGCGCTTTGCAAAACACAACAAAATGGCCCAATCTACCACGCATGTTGTCAGTGGTGGAACAGAGATCTCACTCCTGAAATATGTCACTGGGCTCCACAACAAGTGAATATGGAGTACAGAGAGAAAAGCAGTGCTCTGCTAAAGGAAATCCAAAAATCTTGCTTTAAATCCTTTTTTCTTTGTTGCTGAAACTGCAGAATGTCGGTAAAAAACACCCTTAAACATCCAGAATTCTTGCTGGGTGCTACAATTCACTTAGTTGAAGAAATCCTTATGAACATAAAATGTCCTGAAAAGCTGAAAGTATAAAAGAAACATCCACAGCAAAAGTTGCCTGCCTCTGGAATCTGTCAAAATCTGGGTGCAGTACCCTCGGCCACCTGAATGACAGCTGTCAGAAGCCTGCATGATACACTTTAAAACCTGTATAAACTGAAAGGAAATGTTTGGAAATCTAAGTGGCCTGTTCCTGAGAGTAACCTATATTGTAATTGTTAATCCCATGGTTTAGAATCTGAAATAAGTGTTCTACCTGCTAGTTTGAAATCACAAGTTTGTTTTTAAAACAAGGAAAAATGCAACAGAATTAACATTTAAAATTAAGGTTTGCTAAAAGCCACACAAACTGGAATAACAGCTCTCCCTCCAGCTCCCTCCACCAGGAAATCACACTGATGCAATCATTATAGGGTGGGGGAAGAATTTGGTCTGCAGTGGGGAAGAAGACAGTGGACATCCTCCAGTTAAAGGAAAGGCCAGGTGTGAAGGGTCGTAAATTACCTCTGCCCAGGAGAAGCAGGGAGGAGATGCTCCTGGGTCCCAGGGAGAGACCAAAGGGGTGGAGCTAAACAACTATTTGCTGCTTAACAAGGACAAAAGATACATTTTAAAAAGACTGATAACTTACTATGTAAAATTGTGCAAAATATAGAAATAACAGCATTGTTAATGTGATTTCTGGATGCACGGGTGAAAAGGCGCCAGAACTCTGTGGCATGTTCTGGGAAGAAACAGCGGAAAATGTGATATTACACAAAATGTATTTCTGAAGTATGAAACGTTATACACTTATGCCCATGTTCAACGTGCACATTTGGTCAAATTTGCTGATAAACTGGACATTGTGTTCCTGAGGGCGAAATTCGGTGGAAAGCAGACACAAGATCCTACAGCGACAGGATTTTGAGGAGTATCGGCTACTCAAAATTTGTGAACTATATATGTGGTTGTTATAGAGGTTGCACGTGTGGAAATATGTATTGTACCAAAAGTAGATTTTGTGTTCAAGAGGCTAGGGGTGGACTCTAAGCCTTGTAAACCCAGACCATAAAGGTGACACCCTGTTTTTCTGTTTTTCTCCTCCTATCAAGGCAGAGAGGAGACCTTGACCAATCTCTGTCAAAGGGGCAAGCTTAGGATAAACCAGCACACACACCCCATTATCATAAGCATAAATAGAGACAGCGCGGGACTCAGAAGGACAGACAGATTCACCCACTATCCCGATGCTGGCGGAGAACTCTGCTGCCGAACTATCCATCTTACTTGCTCCAGACTCCAGAAACTTGGCAAAGCAGAAAGGCCCATTACATAGCTGTACCATTTTCAGCTAGGCCTGAAATTTCCAGAACCAGAACCAACCCCAGAAACCTAAGAGGAACATCAAACATACAGCTGGGCTGTGCTGTACTGCTTGCCTGCTGAAATAATTATCATCAGAACCGAAAAGGGCAGATCCAACCCAGCTGTGCTGTGCTGTGACCAGAGCCGTTGCAGATCAGATCCAGTCCGGTTGTGCCCTGCGGTGCCTCGAGCGCCTTGACGCTGCCAATCCGATGTGCCCTGACCAGAATCCCTGACCAGAATCCCTGACTAGAATCCCTGACCAGAAACCTGACGGTTCCATTTGAAACACATCTAATGAGTATCTACAGATAGGACTGTGTCTCTAGCCTATGTACCTTGCTTAGTTAATCCCTATCTTAAACCCATCCTCTCTTTCTTTCCGAGCCAGTATTGTTAGAACTATCTTGGCGTGGACTCTTCTCTCATTGTGTTCCTAAACCCTAACTTCCTATTTATTGATTAAGAAAGTAATTCCCAAAGCAAACAGAAAGTAGAGTATCACACCTGAACTGTTATGATCGACCGTGAATAACCTTCCTTTGTGGCATTATACTTTTTGGTAGTCTTTAACATAGTGTAAGAAATCCTTTTTGTCATTTTAAAAGTGCATTTTTGTTTTCCATTCTTGCACCTAACTCGAAAAACAACCTCCACTAAAACATCCATAACTTTTTGTGCTAGAAACACAAAGTAGCTAACATCCACAGCTTTAATTTGCATCTAAAACTGCATCCCAAATCCATACGGTTCTCCCGTAATCGCGATTACCGCACACTGAAAAGTTTCGAGCAAAATTTCGTTTTAGGGAAATTCTGACACGTGTAAAACAGCTTTTGATTGCAACCGACCTCAGTTTTAAGATTTCCCATTGCTTCTTAGTATCAAATCATTGCTAGTGTTTGTGTGCAACTATCCAAAGTGGCTCCCATATGAATTTAAACAATTTCAGCAATTTAGACCATATTTAGTGTTTTTACCCAATCCATTCTCAAGATAACTTTAAAACCATTCTGACCGCTTACCAATCAATTCTGTTTTTCTCTTGTGTTATTGGGGGAAAATTGTGATTGATATTTTGTTTGAATTTTGCCATTCCTGAATACCTGCTCTCTCCTCCTATCTCTTTACATTGCCTATTGGGGGGTTGAGGGGTGTGCAGAAGGAACTAGTAACCACACTGCTATTTGCTCTGAACACACACAAAAGTATTATTTCTGTGCTGAATTGTTTTTCTCACTATTACTCCTTGTGTATTAAAGAGATTATTCAGTGTTATATCACCCCATTAGTGATCATTGTGTACCCATTAGAACATAGTGTGATTGAATTGTAACTACATAAATAAATATTTTAACTTTGCGAACCAGCCTGATTCCTGGTTCAGTGTGACGGGGGCGGAGGGGTTCCAGGAGAGGGGTGTGATATGAGTGGTACATCGTTCAGAATAAAATAACTTTTAGACAACAATAAATAAGGATTTCAGTTGTGCATTACACGGTAGGCGTTGACTTAGGTGTGTGCCGGATTGAAATCACTTACAGTATCCTGCCTGGTCGTTATGAACTAGTTGTGGGAGGACTGTACTCAACCTCCTGTCCAGGATGCTTGCATCTATTTTACCATCAACATTTAACAGGGATATTGGCCTATAAGATCCTCATTCTAATCTGTCCTTCCCTTCTTTGGGTATAACAATAATCCTAGCCTCAGTGCAAGTGGGTGGGGCTAGGCCATTGGCCATAATGTCATTGAAAAGGAGGGCCAGGAATGGGTTAGTGCTTCCTTGAAACTTTTGTAGTAGGCTGGAGTGAACCCATCCGAGCCCAAAACTGACCCCGCTTTTAGGTGAGAGATGGCATGTTCAAACTTGTGAGCAGAAATCAAACTATTCAGTTGATCCCTGTCTACAGCTGACAATGATGGGAACATGATTTTGACTATACAATCTTCAGTGCTTTCTAAGGAAGAGTTGGTTTCCGATGTGTATAGCTGCTCGTAGTACTGGGTGAAACGGGCTGTGATTTCTGTCGGGTTCATTAAGACAGTTTACAAGGCTGAGTTAATTTTTAGAACCACCCTTTCCACTCTCTCTTTTCTAAGCCTGGCTGCTAAAAGCGTGTGTGCCTTGTCCCCCTTTTTTAAGCTATTTTTGTTTCACATAGCATAAGTGGGTCAGTGCCTTCTCTTCCCATATCTCTTTGAGCTCCTGCCTGAGCCCTCTGATCTCTGCTCTTGTCTCCGACGTGTCACCCTCTTCTCCCGCGAGGGCTTTCTCCCTGTTCTCTATCGCCTGTTTAATATGGGTCTCTCTCAGGAGTTTTAATCTTTTAAACAAGGACCCCTGAGCTATTATTTAGCCTCTTATCGTGGCTTTGGCAGCTTCCCAAACCGTGGGGAGAGGGACATACTCTGTATCGTTCCTCTTGAAGAAGTCACGTATGTCAGCATCTAGAGACTCTCTAAAGAGTTTGGGCCTCATTTTGAGAAGGGCGGTAAGGGGTTAACGGCACCGGTAAAGGTGACGGAAACATTAACCCCTTACCGCCCTATTACGAGGTCTGCTCGCGGGACCTGCTTAGGACGCCTGGTTTTACTTAGCGTCCTTAGTGGGTCCCGCGAGCAGCCCAGCATGCTAACAACGGGCCTGTCATTAATGGGCCCATTGTTAGCATGCTCCCCATTCCCATTGAGCCCAATGGGGGCTCAAATGGGAATGGGGATGGTCCGGGTTTGGGTTCCTTGAATGGGGAAATACCGGGCCCTTCAAGGTTGGAATGGCCCGGTATTTCCCCATTCAGGGAACCCGGACCCGAGTTTGGAGGCATCCATGCCCTTATTAAGGGCATGGCTGATTCCAAACTTGTAATGAGGCCCTTTGTCTTTGAACAGTGTGTCATTACACGTCCACCTCTTTTCTATTGGCTTACCCAGGCTCAGATCAAGGTTGATTGTGACTATGTCCTGCTCCGACCATCCCACAACTTTGATGCCTGTTTGGACAATTAGGTGTTCCAAGTGTCCCTCCAGAAAAGCATAGTCTATGCAGGAATACGTTTGGTGTGGGGGGGAGTAGAACGTGAAGCCCTTGCTCAGTGGGTGTTTGATTCTCCACGAGTCAGTTAGTAAATGTTCTGAAATGAGGTGCTGGGAGGCTTTCCTATCGGGGGGGGGGCACCATCTCTGTAAGATTTCCAGTCTAAGGCTGGGTCCATAATCATGTTAAGGTCACCCGCACAGATTAACAAACCCGTTTTTTCTCCCTCTAATTTTGCAAAAAGGTCTCTGAAGAAGGACAGTTGTTGGGTTTTTGGGACATATGTGGAGCACAGTGTTACGGTTGTAGATCTTTTAGAGCCTTGCATGATGAGGTATCTCCCCTCTGGGTCTCTGTTCATTTGTGAAATTCGGAGCCTCAGGGAGGAGAGATACAAAATGGCCAAACCTCCTTTCTTAGCCGACCCTGAAGCCCATATGGTTCCTTCCGGGTTACCCCCTCCCCACAAATTGAATTCACCCTTATGCCTACATTTTGTACTAGCATGGATCTCTTCTGCAGTGAGTTAAGGCCCTTGACATTGAGAGACCTCATACGAATGGTGTCACCTGCCATCATCTTTGAATGGTGCATGCACAGTTTGTAACTTGGCCTGGTGTATATTGCTTTCTGCCATCTGGTTCTCCATCCCCATATGCAGCAGAGGCTCTTGGGGAAACTCCTTCCCCGTTGCAGGTGAGAGCCTTGAGTCCACTGTGTGAGTAGATGTGACAGGTTGTTTCTCCCAGTCTGAACTTCTACATCCTCTCTCTCAGTACCTTGGCAGGTACCCTGTGTTACCCCCCTCCCTTACCCATTGCGAACAGAAAGAAGTATAGAATAGAATGAGAAGAAAAGATAGAAAGAGAATACACTCTCGGGTAACAGTGGAGACGCCCTAGGTGTTAACCATAGGACCACACAACGGGTGTCGCCCCGGGAATACTCAACATTATTGTTGCAATTTTTGATCAGATAGTCATGCGAAAGCTTGTTATCAACTTCCAAAAGTGCCCACCCCGGATGTCTTCTTCTCCCCCCCACCCCAGGTGCAGTACTGGCTTTGTATGGGGTGTTTCATCTTTTAAATGTTCTCCTGCCCTTAAATTGGCTTCTTTGCAGCCAGGGGCCCGAGGGTGTCCGCGATGGCTCCGATGAGGAGGGTATTTCTTCTTAATCGGCCGAGTCGCTCCCTCTCTGCAGGCTACTCCGGACCTCATTGGCTTCCTCTCCCAAAGTGACTCTATATTCTTCATCAGCATATGTGAATAAGGGCAAATGTGTGGTTCCATCTATATCCCGTTCGCTTGTCTTGCAACCATAGAGTGAGGGGGCAACAGGCTCACCTCTGGGCCAAAGTGGCAGATGACAGGTCCTGATAGATTTTTACCTTTGAGTTCTCAAAATCTAAAAGAGTCCTTCTCTCTTGCTCGCTGGAGGATTTCTACCTTGTGCATATAATGGTGACACCTCGCCAGGACCGATCTTGGGCCACCAGGGGGGCCCCCCGCCCGATGCACCCTGTCAAACTCAAATTGTGGCAATATTGGCAAAGGGAGTATCGTCGCAATGAGCTCATTGACCCTCCTCTCCAGCGATGCCTGAGTTTTGTTGGGGGTCTCTTTAAGGCCTTGAATTCTTATGTTTGCTCTTCTCTCCCTATTTTCCAAGTCATCGACTTTGGCTTCCAGGTCCCGGTTTTTCTGTTCCAACTCCTGGAATCAGCCTTCAGTTCGCATTTCGATTATATCTTGTGAACCTTTTCCTGGAGAACACTCACCCTCGTGGTCATGCTGGTTCTGAATGTGCACATTTCATCCAGTAGGAGGCGTATATCCGCCTTCGTCGATGTTTCTTGATCTCCCCCAGGGATCAGCGGACCTTCTTCGGGTTGAGAGGCCACCATGGTTGAGGGCCCCCTTCGAAATTCCTGTAGACTCTGAGCTGTTGAGGGAATTATCAAGTTCTGCATGTGGGGTGCACCATTTTTGGGACCTCGAAGGGAGAGCACCGGGCTTTGAGTGGGTTTGCTGCTTGTGGCTGCCGGTCTGCCCTTTGACTGGTCTCCAGCAGTGCTTCTAACTATATGGTGGTCATGTCTTTTGTTCCAGAGCCAAGTGATTTTAATATCTGACAGATGAGATTCTGTTTGATATATATATATATATGGCTGGTTCCCTAGTATGCTCGATGAATGATGTATTTTAAAAATGATACATGTCTTTGCTGGGCTAGAGCTTTGCTGGGCTAGAGTGGTGAGACTTGAGGGCAGAAGTGATATGGTCTCTTTGTCTTAACTTCCAAATGAACATGCCAGCCTTAATATGCTTTAATTGCAATTGGTGGATAAAGCCTTTAAGGAGACCCAAGTACAGATTGTTACGATATTCAAGACATGAGAGTACTGCAGGCCGAGTGTGAAGGATTTCCATCTGACAATGCTGTAAAAGCCTGAGCTTGTTTATGTATTTATTAATGAGGACATGATAAAGTAATTAATGTCAAGGGCTCATTAGGGGTTGGGTGGAGTGGTATAAATGTGGCAGTAACGGAAATAGTGCCGCATTACCACTCCACCTAATCCCGAGTTTTGGCGGAAAGTGGGAGGTTTACCTCCAGTTTTTTTCTGGTGGTAAAGCCCCCTTTCCGCCCATTTTCTGCACTAGTACTGAAGTGGGAAAATGGAACAACAGGCTCCCGCCAATCCCCTCTCGCGCTTGGCCTAGAGGATCACGGCCTAGACACCCGCCACGAGAGGAGTTTGCCTATCTACCAGACGACCAAATACCCTTTTACAGGAACATACGGATGTGAACACCCACCTGCCAAGCAGCCCGCCCTGCCCATGCCGACACCTGCGGCATGGATCAACTCGACTAAACCAACACATCGTTAGAGATGCCATGACGACCTAGCCAACGGTCAGCACGCCTGTGCAACCATGCACACTGGACACTCCCACACCAATCCACACGAAGAACATACTCAGTGCTATGACGTAGGCGACGGACACACCCACGGACGTGCATCTTTATTATTTTCCACATAGGCTCTCAAAATGCATAAACGCAAGACGCATAATGCTTGCTCACGCTTCTTCTAAAACCATGTACCATAATGAAGAATATAACGAAGACACGATACTGGGGATAGAGCAATATGATACCGTAACCTAAATCGCTGTGCACCAAACGGTTCCACCTATGCACCAGGCCCAAGTAGGCCGCAAGCAAAAGCTTCCATGAACATTAAAATGAGCAAGAGCTCGGTTGCTGACCCTGCAGAATGAGCCCGGCGAAAGCACACAGCCAAGGGCACAATGTTGCAATCTCGCACATCGCAAGCCGACGCCAAGGTCGCACCTACAAGATAAACCAGGCACACAGTGGGAAAAACAATATTAATTGTGCAGAATTCTGCCTCAAACACGGTCCCACCTCACGTGACCAAGCCAAAACCTGAATAGGATGCCAAGCCCAGGAGGAAGGAGACGCCTGGATCCCACGTTTCAAGACACAGGCAGATACAATTAAAAGACTCAATGAACATCTGCGACAGTGGGAGTAGTCGACCTTCCAACATATGAATAAATCCTCACATTGTCTGCACCTACCCATAGTGAAACATTGTTGCAAATGACAGGTGCACCGCGAGCTGGGAACAGCGATGGTCCAAGACTGGGAGGCTGGCGAGCGGACCAATCCGAACATGGGGCTCTTATCACTGACGCCATTAACATTGACCAATCCTCAGGGGTCTTCATGTAACAATTTTCATGTATCAAATTGAAGGGACAACCCAAGTATATCACCTGACTTACCCTCAACCACTAACACCGTTCTCTATACGTATGCTATACTAACCCTACCACTCGAGTAACCAATCCAGAGTGGAGATAGGTTTTTTGCTAAACTTTCTAAGGTGACGCAAGTAGCGCGTCATATTAAGGTAAAAAGGGCCTGCGAGCCCCACGATTGAGTGTGTGTCAGGACGGACGCGTACGATCCTTGACCTATCCCTGCCGTTTTGTCTAATAAACAGCAGAATCACCTTGCTTCTTGCGTGTGTCTCATACTCTATCTCTTTTGGGATATACAGGAGGAGTTGGGGCCTCCCTGCCCGGAGGTCCGCGGACGGCCCAGCCGACCCCGGCAGAATTTCCCCCCGACAAGTTGGAGGCACTGCTGATATCTGTTTAAGATCTGCTTTTTATTTTATTTTTCCAGGTACTCCTGTTGCAAGGAGGCCCGGCAGCGCGGCCCCCTCTGCCGCTGCCCCCTTCTGAGGACTACAGGACCATCGCGGAACTGCGAGAAGACCGGACAGCGCAATCCGGATATTGGCCTTCGGGAGCCGGTTGAGAAGTATCCCGCCCGCGGTTGGCGAGTGTCCAGACGTGGTCCAGACGAGGGGAGGTGGCGAGCCGCTTGGAGGGGTGCACGCAGTCGAGCGGCCCCGCATCTAGAGAACTTGGTGAGCATGCCACGCACAACAAGCAATGTGAAATTGTGAGGGAGGGGGGAGGAATTAAATACGGGAGGTGGGAGGTGTTGTACAGGTGCGCGGCGAAGGTTTGACAATTTAGTGTTGACAATGAAATGAATGGTAGCCGAACGAGTGCGAGAGCAGTCGGCTACGTTACGCGAGAGAGGGGGGTGGAGCACGAAAACATCACGTGCGGCTGCTCGTAGACACTGATTGGCCTAGGTCGCGACTACGTGTAAGGGTGTGTGTGTGTGGTTTCCTACGATTTGGCATTTATTGATCAATGAGTAGATGAGGATCCCTATTGTTCGAGCAGGAAACTCGATAGATAGATGACGTTTCCCTGTAGGCGGTAGCTAGTTAGTTGCCCAATACGGAAGATAATTGGCTGGTTAAGCCCTCCTGTCGAGGGGCGTATCACACGCGAGGCGACGCAGCGTGCGCAGTCCGATTATATTATTGATTACCTTGTTCCAGGAGTGACAGGAAGACAGCTGTGAGGTTAACGGGGGTAGAGTGCAAGTGTATTTTGGACTTAAAGAATATATGAAGAACTTACCAGTAGTTCGAAGAGGTCGGTGACGTCACCAGTAGGGCTTTCATAGGATATCCCAAGCACAAGGCATCTTTCTTTCTGAGAATGGTGGGGAAGAGAATTGTGGTAAGGGAGTGGAAACGGAGATAAACGGTAATGAGTTGATCGGGGAAAGGCGAAACGGGGGACGTGGCTGCGCACGGAGAACGCCGGCCACGGCAAGTGTAGAAGAGGGAGGAGGAGCAAATGAAAATAGGACGGCTATATAAGAACGTCACAAGGGGTACGCAGCCGCAGGGGGCTACGTGCGCTTCGGCCGCAGGGGTCCATAAGGGTGTTCAGTAAAGGAAGAAAAGAAAGAAAAGAATATACAAATGTAAATACTATATTTTAATAATTTTCTTTAGCGGACTATCGCAAGTCCCCAAACTCACGGGGCCAGGTAAGGGTATAAGGCTGTGTATCGTAAGTGTTAGTAAGATAATAGCTACCAAATAGAGGAAGGATAACTAGTGGAGCGCTACTATGTCATATGGGGCAGGATCGGGAGGGTGGGGGAACACCCTCACTACCCCACTACAACACATATGTACAACACTGTCACCACATAGGGAGAAACTGATTAAGTATAGCATAGAATGGACACAGGGGACGGACAACAAAATGACAACACCATGGCCGCCTAATGGTAGCTTCGACCCATATACCCAACATTCACTATTAAACCATCTGCATAACACATACAAGGGGAAGAAGTTGACACACCACGTGGAGGCGTTTAACTTATGGAGGATGTTCCAAGGGTCCCGACCAGGACCAAATGGAATGTTCACTGTGGGGGAAACACCGGAAGAAAAAGAGATTAAGGAGGAAGGAGAGAATGGGGAAAAGGAGAGTGAAGGCCCAAAGAACACGGGGAACGGACAAGAGGGAGGAGAAAAGAATAATAACTCAAAAGAAAATGAAATAAAAAAGGAACAGGGCAACGATATACCCCTAGCGAAGGTAGTGAAAACAGAGGGAGGGGGGTTCTACCCTTTAAGAGAACTAGGAGAAATAGAAAGAGAACAGTTAAGGGCGGCTGAGGGGTACTCAAACCCGGCATACAGGCCGCCACCATATGCAGCTCATAGGAAGATGACAGCAGGGGAGGGGAGGACTGGAGAAGAGCAAACTGCAGAAATAGGACATGATGAGTGGGTAGCTGCGCAGATACTATTAAAATTACGAGGTTCATTAACAGGAGAAGAGAAGGAGGTAGTAAGGAAAATGGACGAGGATAATACCAGGGAGAGTGAAATGAAAGGGGAAGAGCTGTTACGACAAAAGGAAGAGATTTTGGAGGAACGACTAGCAGAGTTAAGGGATGAGCAGAATGAACTGATCAAACAGCTCGAGAGGGAGGAAAGAGAGAGAGCGAGGGAAAGGAAAGAAGGTAAGAACGAGTTGGAAAAACTAAGGGAATGAACTGAGGAGCAAAGGAGAGAAGCCGAAAGGGTAAAAGCAGCAGCAGAAAGGGTATCAAGAGCAGTACTACGAGAGAGGAAAAAGGAAGAAGAAGAGAAAGAAAAAGAAATGGCAATGTGGAAGAAGAGATTACTATCAGAAACGACTAGGAAATACGAAGAAGGGAGGGTGATAGAGAGTATATTAGAACGGGAGAGGGTGAGATGGGAAAGGAAGAAAGAGGATGAAAGGATATTGGAAAAGATGAGTAGTGAAGTAATGGAGGAATTAAAAAGGAAAAGGGAGGAAATTGGTAGAGAGATGGAGGAGAGAAATGAAGGGGAAAGAGAAGATAGGAGAGGGGAGAGTGAAGTAAGGAGGTATGTATATAGAGACACAGAAGTAGCAACAACATCAGCGCAAAGGGGAGCGGTTGGTAAAGGAGAAAAGGGAGAACCGGACCTAATAGACTTAAAAACAGTGACGAACAAGGGGAAAAAGACAGAGTGGGGGCCGCCATTTACAAATGACTTTTGTAGTGAGGAAGAAGAAGGAATGGAGAAGGAAGGAAGAAATAGTGAAAGGGAAAGCCTAGATAAACTATACACCACCCGGACCAATACAGACTCACCATGGATTTGTAGGAGAAAGGATGAACTGGAGAGAAGTGAGGAGGAAGAGCAAGGAATAACGGAAAGACAGACACATGAAGCCACACCGTCACCATCCCACCCTACACGCTCAACCACCTCACGCTCATTACGTACAACCAAACTCACGCCCTTCACAAACGAACTGACACCCTATGCAGGTAGGCTTAGAGACCTCCCTAGACGCAGGCAGGAAGGACGAATACACACGCCCACATTAAATACAGGAAATGATGAAAGAAGGGGAAAAGATGGAGAAGAAAGAGTTACAAGCAGGGGAAATACGGACGAAATTGATGATGTAGGAGAGAGGGAAGACGAGGAGGGGTGTGAGGACTCGATTTTATGGAACCCAAGGGGTAAAACGAGACACAACTTAATGCCACTTCTGGAGAGGGGAGGGGTTAGACCACAATACATCCCTTGGAAGCATGCAGACAAAGAAAATATAAAGTGCAGGCTCCCATCATTAAGTGGAGGTGCGGGTAAATGGATATATGAAATGGAAAAACACAACGCAGGACAGAAACTGGCAGTGGGAGATGTAAAGGGCCTTCTAATATCTATATTAGGGGATGCAGCGGATGACATTTGGAAGAGAGCGGGGTTCACTGGGGTAACAAAAACAAACACATCGCACGATGGGGCACCATTCGCAAACTGCAGACATGCACTATGGCAGGCACTGAGGGTACAGTACCCAGACACATCAGACATAGGAGCAATTACCTCACGCAAGATGCGTGAGAACGAAGATCCTGTTGATTATATCCAGGAAATCCAAGAGAAGTGGCGCATGGAAACTAGAGAACAATGGGACAAAACACCAGCAATATTCTATCATATACTAGTACAAGGGGTACCAGAAAGAGTTCAGAAACAACTGAAGAAAGTAGTGGGAATGGAAGCAAAAGCATGGCCAGAAATACAACTCCACCCTACTGATGAGGTCCAACCAGACCGAAACACGTGTCTGGGGTTTCTGTTGGTACTCTTGTTCAGAGGAGAATTGCCTAGCATTTCGGTGCTGGACTGCCCCAGGGCAGGACAAAGACTGATATGTTTAGGATATTTCTTCTCTGTGAAAGATAGTGAGCTAAAGACTCTGGGTAAGTCTCTCGAAACCAGGACTAATGTCTGGCAGAGGGACTCCCAGGACCCCCCTTGTTAATTTGCAGAAATACAACTGACAATAGTGCACCATTGCAGGACATGGCAAGGAAAAATGAAACAGAAGGAAGAGGACAGCAAAACGGAATAGGCTAAACTAGTACAGAAAAAACTTACTAAATACACAATGGAAGGGGCACTAATAACTACACCTACAACAATGACCCAAAGCCCCACACAAGTAGTGGCTGCACAAGATCCCTCCCAAATACCATCCACGCAGACTATAACACAACAGGTGCCGCCACTCCAACCATACACGACCAACATGGGAGGAGGATACTAAATGCCAGGAGCTGGGTATTATTATTACAACAGGGGAAGGGGAGGAATAATGAGAGGGAGAGGATACGGATATAACACACAACAGAAGGTGGGAGGACTTAGAAATTCCTACCCCACCGGGCAACCAGTATACCAACACAACACAGGAAGCTTTCCATGGCAGAGTAGGGAACCACCGGTGTGTTGGAGTTGTGGATTAGTAGGGCACATGTCACGCACGTGTAGAGTAAGACCAGGAACACCATCATGGAGCGAACAGGGACAACTAAGGCCCACACAGGAACAGCAGGGCATACAGCAACAGCAGACGTTGCAACAGGGAAATGAACAGCAACAACTAATAACACAACAACAGCCACAGACATATTCACTGCCACAACAACAGGTAGCGATAACACAACAACCCCAAGCACAACAAACACAACTGGGTAGGGTGACGGTCCTGGGACATAACCCTTACACAGGAAATGGTCAATCGTTGTACCCTCAATAGGACAGCCCACAGACGGCCTTGGTGTGTCCCATCCTGTCGGTAACACCTAATAGTGCGGAGGAACCACGCATAGAGGTAACGATAGGTGACAAAAAATTATCATTCCTTGTTGACACCGGGGCGACCCGGTCTTGCATAAGGGAAGGTAAATTTAAGATGTCAGGCGAAGCCATGAACACCCAAGGATACTCTGGGGCTAGGGGGTTGGTTCCCTTTACTGATAACATTCCCTTATCAATAGGGGATTATGACATGTCAGTCCCACTTTTATATTCTAGTGCCTCACCAGTAAATATACTGGGGAGAGACATCATGAACAGGTTGAATATGACGATCTCCTTTACGGAGGACGGCATAATTTGCTCTACTCCAGGAATTAACATGCTCACAGCACGACAGATTATGCAAGCATACTGCGGACAGACAGCGATTAGGGCTGAGCCAGTAGATGGTGAACTATTCCAGTACGGGACAGACATGGCATTTGCATGGATGCCAGGGATAGAAGGAAAGACCTGGAGGAGGCCAGCAGCCTATTTGTTCAGACCAGAAACACCAGCCAATTAACCAGAAGGAAAGGTGATTTCAGTGGACATAGAGAGCATTATAGCAACAGCTGATTACATTGCGGTACATGCCCAAGACAGAGAAGGAAGAACATGGAGGACAGTGATAGCACTAGCAGAGGGATGTAGACTCACCCAGGTGTCAGATGAGGAGCTGTTCTCAGAAGAAAAGGAGGAAGGTGAAATGGTGTTTATGATGAGTGTGGAAATATGGCTAAGAGTGGCGTACAAACAAGTGGCTCAGAAAATTGCAATGGCACTTGAGGCACCCACATCCACCCCAGTTCCCTTCTTTGAGGAGGATATGACAAAAGTACCCACATCATTATGGACTACTAGCCCCTATGACGTGGGGTGCATAAAAAGTATAGGGGGAGTAAGGATAAAATTGAAAAAAGGTGCAATACTCCCCAGAGTGAAACAGTACCCATTATCAAAAGAGGCAGATGAGGGCATATATGAAACAATAACGGCCCTTATAAATAATGGCATATTGGTCCCCTCAGAGTCACCATGTAACACGGCTGTATACCCAGTGCGCAAGGCTAAAGGGGGGTCTTGGCGCTTCATACAGGACCTCAGGCCCTTGAACAACATAGTGGAAGCAGAATACCCCATAGCCGCAAACCCGGCCACAATATTGTGTGGCATTCCAGCAGAAGCATCACGATTTACAGTGATCGACCTTAAAAATGCTTTTTTCTCAATACCATTGCACCCAGACTCACAAGATCTGACAAGCTTTACTTACAGAAACACAAAGTGGAAACACACCAGATTGCCACAAGGGTACTGCGAATCACCCTCAATCTTCAACAGAGTAATACAGATGGATTTGGGTAACATTGAAGTGGAAAGCACAGTGTTGCAGTATGTCGACAACATAATAATTTGCAGCACAAACGAAAGAACATGCAGAGAGGACTCATTAAAGATGCTGACAATATTGGCTGAAAAAGGTTACAAGGTAGACATGGAAAAGTTACAGTACTGTCAGGAACAGGTACTTTACATTGGTCAGCTCATATCCCAACATGGAAGAAAGATTGCACCACAAAGAGCACAGGCCATTTCAAAAACGCCAGTGCCACAAACAGTGAGGGAACTGCAGCAGTTCCTAGGTTTGTGTAACTACTGTAGAGCATGGGTATTTGATTACAGCTCATACATAGGACCCCTGCTTGAGGCGTTAAAGGAAGCTAAAAAAGGGGAGAAAAAATTGGGGTGGACAATGGAAATGAAAGAGGCTTTTGATGAACTGAAAGATGCGATATCAACTGCTCCGGTACTGGCAACCCCAGACTATGAGCGACAATTCTTTATATTTTCACATTGCGACTCAGCAGTAATGAAAGCAGTGTTGGCTCAAAAAACAAGCATGGGCTACAAACCAGTAGCATTTTACAGCGGCCACTTAGATCCTGTGATGTTAGGTCATTTCCCTTGCGAACAAGGTCTCGCCGCAGCTGCTTTTGCGGTAGAGAAAGCATCAGCAATCACCATGGGGTGCCCAACCACACTGTTTGTGGAACATGCACTATTTGCAATATTGAATAAACCTAAGTCCACCCTAACCACGCAGAGGGCATCAGGTTATGAGATCATATTATCTAGAGCTGAACTATCAATTGTTAGATGTAGCACGGTCAACCCTGCAAGGTTTTTAGCAGAAGTAATTGAGGAAGGAGATTATGCACACGATTGTACGCAAATCACTGAAATGTACTCATGTACTAGAAAGGTTGAAGAGAACGCACTAGAGGGAGGTGAGCTCCTGTTCATTGATGGGTCATCAACTATCGACCAAAGGGATGGTATAAGGAGGACTGGGGCAGCAGTGGTAAAAATGATGGAGGTACCGGTGTGTGTGGCAATGAAATGTGTACAACTACCACAGCATTATTCTGCTCAAGCAGCAGAACTGGTTGCACTGATCTTGGCGTTGAAGGAAAGCTTTGACAAATGAGTGACCATATATTCTGACAGCGCATATGTTACGTCCACTGTCCACTCAGGGCTGTCGAAATGGAGAAGAAGAGGGTTTAGGAGAGCTGATGGCACTCCAGTACAACATGCCCTCCTATTGGCTGAACTAATTGAAGTAATAAATGACCCCCAAGAATTAGCCTTGGTCAAATGCACCGCACACACTAATGGTGAAGACCACATTTCAAAAGGGAATGCAGCAGCAGACGCACATGCGAAGTATGCTGCATATTTTGGTGAGATATGGAACCCCCCAGAGTCAGAGAGAGGGAGAGGGAGGGGAATGGCTAAGGAGATGTTGATAAGAGAAGGGTACACCCATCTCCCAGCCACACAGATAATGGAGCAACAAGCGGCTGCACCAATGGCAGAAAAAGAAATATGGGTAAAAAGAGGATGCACAATGGGCCTCATTACGACCCAGGCGGTAAGTTACCGCCTGGGCCGTGACTTTACCACCATGGCGTAAACTACGTTTACGCCATGGTGGTTGGCGGACTTACCGCCCCATTCCGACCTTGGCGGGGCGGTAAGTCCCCAATCCCCATTTACCCTTCCCCATTCCCATTTTTGCCCCATAGGGCATAATGGGAGTGGGGAAGGCGTTAATTACGCCACCGTAAATTACGGTGGCGTAATTAACTCCATGGTCCCTTAGCGCCATGGATTTTAACACCTGCTAAAAGCAGGTGTTAAGTACGCCATGGCGCTAAGGGACCTCGTACTCAGGCGGTAAGGGTCGGCGCTGTTTACGCCGCCGTAAAACCCTTACCGCCTGAGTCGTAATGAGGCCCAATGTCACCAACTGACGCACTATGGCGCCAGGGTGACACTGGGAAGATTGTAATACCACTGACACTATTGAACACCGCCCTGAGCCAACTACACCACCCAGCCCACACAGGCAAGGAAGTAATTGCAGCACGAATTAGGGAAGACTGGTTCTGCCCCGAGTTAAATTCTCATGTGTCAAATTGTATCAGCAATTGTCTCACATGTCAACAGTTTACGGCCGGTCACACGCTGAAGGTGATAAAAGGTACTATACCCCGGCCAGAGGGACCCTTCCGACATCTCCATATTGACTATGTTGATATGATCAAGGTATGTCAAGGAAACAGGTATATGATTGTAGTAGTTTGCCCATTTTCGAGGTGGATTGAAGCAGGGCCCTGTTCACACCCAGATGCATTCAGAGCAGCTAAATTCCTAGTGAGGGAGGTCTTCCCCAGGTGGGGAGTGTGCGAGGTACTGCGGTCAGATAATGGCCCGCATTTCGCAAACGAAATGTTCCAGCACATCACATCCTTATTGAACATCAAGCATAAATTTGCATGCGCATACCACCCACAGGCCAACGGTATATGCGAACGCCTGAATGGCCTACTAAAGGAGGCAATTGCAAAAATACAGCAAACAACAAAGAAGAGTTGGTTGTATTGCCTTCCACTAGCCCTATTTGAGCTAAGGAATAGACCAGGTTCCGACCACGAGGTGGTTACCGGACGTCAAATGCGCCTTCCCCTGACGCCAACATCAAGAGCATTCACCGATCACGAAAATACTGCAACTGTTCTTGGTGATGAAATGTACCAATATGTGTCTTCTTTGATTACTAGTGTAGTGTTAGTGTCTCAACAGCTCGAGCGCACGCGGGGCGGGTCTAACAGCGATCAACAAGAAGACGCGGATAAAGAATTGGAAAAGGAAAGACTGTGCAAAGTTGCTAAAGGTGACCACGTACTACTCCGCAATTTCAACAGAAAGTGGAACAGCCCACGCTTCACTGGCCCCCATCTGGTAGAGGAGGTATCAACGAGAGCAGTAAAGCTACAGGACAAACGTGCCTGGAATCACCTACACGACGTAAAGATCTACAAACTCCAGACCCGCCCCAGCGCCACCGACAGGACCACTGGAAGAACAACAACAGCGTCACCAACGGAGGAAGAGACTTCTACCACAACTAACGGCCTAAGTGTCCCCATACCATGCCACCCCCCAGATTCCCCAGAGACAACTACTAGAAAAGAAAGGGGTGATCCCCATACCGCCCACCCCATGGTCACACGATCAAAGAGTAAAGAGACTTCCGCCAGTTGAGCCCCAAACCCCCTGCCCATCGACCCCCTACCCACTGCAGTAATAACTGAACTGAAGGACATTGTCTTGCACATATACACATGTAAACACCTGAATGTTCTCTTTCTTTTCTCTTGCACATGCAGGTACAGCGTATTATTGTACTGCTAATAAAGTAGATAACTAACAAATTCACTGCCCAGGAGTAGATGGTACCCTCAGACGATAATTACCCGGAAGAATTGTCACACCAATTTGTATATGAAATAAAAAGGCCAACGTACCTGAAAAGAAGGAGGGTACGTGTCTACTACACAGCATTCCTCTTGGCCATAGAACATTCAATGCCCCACCTCCAACCATACTTGCCTGCCCTAAGAGATAGATCGCTTAGATTGGCGTGGGAACCACTGAATGACTATTTGGTAGGGAGAGCTTAAAAACAACAACTAACACTAATAACAGGCATATTGAGAATTTTCAGGCGGGCAAGTTTAACATCGCAAGAATAAGCTGCCGGACTGCAGCGAGGTAAGAGCAAAATGCCGGTGAAATTAGCCTCTGTAATAAAATTGATAGGGATTTTAAAGATCACCGGGTTCTTGGCTGCCTCTGTATGGCAGTACAGCTATGCTATCAGTATTATTGCTGTACCCAAACCTAATACACCCCCACCCCCAGCTGCAACAGGTGTTACGTCAGGTGGTACTAGTAAAATCCCACACAAGGAAAATAGAGTTAAATGCAGCACATACTCAGATAATAAAGGTATTGACAACTACATACAAGATTCAGCACACATCTCAAACAACATATGGTACCAACACATGACCCACATAGGTAAGCAGACAACAGAAGACAGCTGCTACGTTTGCTCATTAATCCCATACGCCATGAGCGCTTCTCGAACATTCGTTGCCACGGAGATAGATGAAAAATAGCACGATGTATAATATACCTGGCACTGTTCCAGACGAAAGGAAGATTTCAAGGGACAGTGGTGCAACTGGTGTGGAAAACACGAGATACATATCCATATGAAAACAACTTCCTCAAGACTTATTTGAGTTACCACAAATGCAGTTTACATGCTGAAGCATTCAGATACATAATAAGTGGTCCTGAAAAAGGAGAAACAAAGAAAGTAACACTACAGTACCTACCATGTGATTGGTACGCCACTGAAGTTCCTGGTAAAAAAGGATGTTGGGAAAGACCACTGGTGACAATAACAGGGAAGGTGTACATGAACAACAAATGTGACATAGGAGTGGTTGGCAGCAACATGGTAACAAGAGAAAATATACCCATGCCCACGTGGATGGAGAAGGATGAAGACCCAATAACAATACTGCCGCTAACTACGCCTAAGGTATCTACCAACATAAAGGAGAGGTGGACGTGGGATACAACACCAACTATGCAAGCGTGGTGGAGTTACCTGAGGGGGGAGCACGAACAGCAGTAGTAATGGACCATTACTGGGCCTGTGGAGAAAAGGCATACCACACAATGCCCCCTCTGTGGAATGGTATATGCACAATGGTTCACGTTAATGTACCATCACTAGTGGTACCCCAGAAACATGTCAATGTGGCGAACTTCCCTAAAATGGATGAAGGGAACAAGAGGAAGAAGAGATCTGTACAACCTCAGAAGGGGCCAGAGAACAAAACCAACGGCAATAATACTGTCCTGAATAGAAAGAAAAGACAAGGAGAACCTCTGACAGGAAATTACCTATGGGGAAGGTCGGAAACAGCACTCACTTCAATTCCGCCAGAACACAGACTATTCAGCAGAGCAGCAATGTTGTTCTCCTCAATAATACATCCAGGACTACAGGCTTACGCAAACGCAAAATGGCTCCAGATAACTCAATGGGAACTAATGATGACTATTAATTCTACAGTAAATGGATTCAACGCAATAAAAGAGGAACTGCGAGCTGTGAGGATGGTAGCACTTCAGAACAGATATGTACTGGACCTCCTCACCGCAATGGAAAGAGGAGTTTGCGCAAAGATAGGACAATCATGCTGCACATTCATCCCTGCCAACGATGTGGCAATGGTACACTGACAGAAGCAGTTTCACAATTGGCCCAGATGCACTCCAAAATGATGGATGAAAGTAAAGGTGTGAAAAAGGATGAGAGCTGGTTTTCAATATTATAGTCATGGATGCCATCTTGGCTGTCAGATGGACTGAAGATTATAGTTGGATGTACTATTTTGGCTGGAGCTACACTGATCAGAATAAGATTTTGGAAGGCCCGGAAGGCACGCACCACAGACGAGATGATCGAAATGGTTGGTATGCACCCCTTGATGCCAACAGATGACGGCCAGCACACAGGCACTATCATAAAGGAGAGAGAGAAGTTGCGCAACCAGATCATCACCAACCACCTGGACCCACCATCTGTAAAGCTCGAAAACCCAAGAAACCCAAGGAGCTACATAGGGAAATGGGTATACTGCACTCCTGGAGGAACCTGTGCATATATGTATTGGTCATTTGAAGACCATGTTAACCACTATGGACATTTGGGAGGAATAACTAAAACATGGAGTGTGAGAGGAGATAAAGAAAAGGATATGTTTGTGGTCGACAAGTCGACCAGAGGGGGGACTGAAGTGGGAAAATGGAACAACAGGCTCCCGCCAATCCCCTCTCGCGCTTGGCCTAGAGGATCACGGCCTAGACACCCGCCACAAGAGGAGTTTGCCTATCTACCAGACGACCAAATACCCTGGTACAGGAACATACGGATGTGCCCACCCACCTGCCCAGCAGCCCGCCCTGCCCATGCCGACACCTGCGGCATGGATCAACTCGACTAAACCAACACATCGTTAGAGATGCCATGACGACCTAGCCAACGGTCAGCACGCCTGTGCAACCATGCACACTGGACACTCCCACACCAATCCACACGAAGAACGTACTCAGTGCTATGACGTAGGCGACGGACACACCCACGGACGTGCATCTTTATTATTTTCCACATAGGCTCTCAAAATGCAGAAACGCAAGACGCATAATGAACTTATCTAAAAAGGCTTGCTCACGCTTCTTCTAAAACCATGTACCATAATGAAGAATATAACGAAGACACGATACTGGGGATAGAGCAATATGATACCGTAACCTAAAGCGCTGTGCACCAAACGGTTCCACCTATGCACCAGGCCCAAGTAGGCCGCAAGCAAAAGCTTCCATGAACATTAAAATGAGCAAGAGCTCGGTTGCTGACCCTGCAGAATGAGCCCGGCGAAAGCACACAGCCAAGGGCACAATGTTGCAATCTCGCACATCGCAAGCCGACGCCAAGGTCGCACCTGCAAGATAAACCAGGGACACAGTGGGAAAAACAATATTAATTGTGCAGAATTCTGCCTCAAACATGGTCCCACCTCACGTGACCAAGCCAAAACCTGAATAGGATGCCAAGCCCAGGAGGAAGGAGACGCCTGGATCCCACGTTTCAAGACACAGGCAGATACAATTAAAAGACTCAATGAACATCTGCGACAGTGGGAGTAGTCGACCTTCCAACATATGAATAAATCCTCACATTGTCTGCACCTACCCATAGTGAAACATTGTTGCAAATGACAGGTGCACCGCGACCTGGGAACAGCGATGGTCCCAGACTGGGAGGCTCACGAGCGGACCAATCAGAACCAATCAGAACATGGGGCTCTTATCACTGACGCCATTAACATTGACCAATCCTCAGGGGTCTTCATGTAACAATTTTCATATATCAAATTGAAGGGACAACCCAAGTATATCACCTGACTTACCCTCAACCACTAACACCGTTCTCTATACGTATGCTATACTAACCCTACCACTCGAGTAACCAATCCAGAGTGGAGATTGCTAAACTTTCTAAGGTGACGCAAGTAGCGCGTCATATTAAGGTAAAAAGGGCCTGCGAGCCCCACGATTGAGTGTGTGTCAGGACGGACGCGTACGATCCTTGACCCATCCCTGCCGTTTTGTCTAATAAACAGCAGAATCACCTTGCTTCTTGCGTGTGTCTCATACTCTATCTCTTTTGGGATATACAGGAGGAGTTGGGGCCTCCCTGCCCGGAGGTCCGCGGATGGCCCAGCCGACCCCGGCAGAATTTCCCCCCGACAGTACCACCGGCGGTAATTGCACCGAAAAGCCCCATAGAGTCCTATGGACTCAAAATAAATGAGGATTAACAGTGCCACTGCAATTAGGATCCGGCACACATTGCGCCCAACTCATGATGAGTCCCTATATAGTGAGTGGTGTACTTACCAGAGCACCCTTTCATTAAACTCACTGCCAAAATTATAGTGTACACATGTGCCCTGCATGCATCAACATCCTGATCTGAAGCTCCTGATCTCCAGTGGCACAGAGCAAGTTCAGAGGTCACAGGTGCCCTGTATGACAGCTGCTGTGAGAGCCACGTCAATGCAATGCAGAGTTTGCATTTAAGTCTACACCTCTGTTAAACAACCAAAATAATCAGGCCAAAATATCATCTAGTGTTCGAATAATCTGGAAACAGAAACCATACCTAGGTTTGTGTATGGTGGCTGATAGATCACATAATTATTAAGGCTACAACTGATTTGTAGCATACAAGTGTCAACCAGTGGCGGCTGGTGAAAGTTTCAAGTGTGGAGCGCTAAGCATGGCGTGAGTAAGCACATGCACGCAAGCATAGCGAGCGAGCTGAAACCACACTAGGGCGGTTTGGGCGGGTTCTCCTGCCATGAACATTTGGAAAAAATTGGTTAAAAGTATGCATTTTACAGTACCGTTTTCAAACCAAATACTACACAGGTATTGGTTTTACAGGCAGTTCTTAAGAAGAAAAAATAAGTATTCCAATACGCCACCATTCGTCATTATTCTTGAATGCATTCTTTATTTGTATGACTTTGTGGAAATTACACGAGACTATCATGGGCTAATTTTCTCTTTTGGAGTTTCTCAGTAACTTCATGACTTGCGAGGAGTAGGAGGGTCTGGATGTGGGTGGAAGGGACTCCCACGCAGGCTCTTCATTTGCATTCAAGTCTCACGTGTGTTTCCACACTTGAACATTGACTGGGCTAATAAAAGTACATGGGTGGAAGGCTGGCGACAGTCCTGACCTGCACAAACATCCTTATACTGATTGCATTAGGACGGATGGACCTTGAAAGGCCTCTCCTTGCAAATGCACATTTTCTGCAGTGAGATTTTTCTTGAGAAGTGGACATGTTAAAAGAAAATAGAAATGCTGTTGCCAAGTATGAGTGCTTCCTTTTAGGGCTCTGAAATGCAGGCAGGGTCTGTGCAAACCACTGCTCGCATTTGTCCCATTCACATGGTTTCTGAAGATCAGGCGTACGGAGAAACTTCAAAGTTTTGGTTCCAATGAAAGGTCACCCCTTTAGAAGCCAAAGATGCACTTTGATCTGCATCAGCCCACTTCAGTATCGCATCCACGGCCCACATTCTATGTCTAGTCTGATTTCCTGGGGGGAATCTGCACACGCAGAGCCATTTGCATATCCAGAATGTGGATGTGTACTTCACATGCGGGTGGCAGGGTTCACAAAGGTGGCCAGAACGCTTTTGTGAATTGGCTCCTGAGTGCAGGTGTCAGGAAGCTAGACTCTGGAAATGTGCATTCTGTAAAAAATTGAGTGTTGGCACCGCCTATCTTATATGTATGTTGCATGAAATAGTAAAATATACCATGCAACATACATATATCAGGCGGTATGACCTGGTAAAGCTACACATGTTGCACTGTATGTTACCGCATATTGAGACTTGGGAAATGCTGTGCATTTGGCACTCTAAATTGTATTATTGCTATGGTAATGCGGTCCACGTGGCACTGATTAGTTCAATACTCCACTGTAAGTGCTGTGTGTTTGCGATTCAATACTGTACAGTGTACCTTGATGACTGCTGTTTATTTGGCACTGTATGTGCAGAATTCCCATACCAGTGCTCTGCATTCAGCACTTTAACTTACAGCATTACCATTGTAGATTTTGCATTTGGCTTGAAACTTTGTGAAAATCCTCCTAGCTATGCTGTGTTTGTAGAACTGAATATTGCAGTATTTCCATGGCACTGTGCACAGCTGCCACGGACTATAGAGTGAAGTATTTATAGAGATTAATTCATTTTTTTACTTTTTTATTTATTGATTGTATTTGTTGGTAGCATCCAGACCCAGAGGTATCACGGTGATAAGAAGGCAGTACATAGTGCATTACAAGATGGTTAGAAACAGTCGCGTTACATTTCAGCTTAGACATTTTGTCATGTTCAAACCTGGACAGTGGGCTGTAAGAGTTACACATATTTATTAAACAGTGGGGTTTTTAGTTCCTTTCGGAAGAGTTTGTAAGTGGGTTCGTTTTGGATATGCTGGGGGAGGGCGTTCCAGAGTGTGGGAGCGATGGTGGTAAAGGAGGAGCCGCCAGGTCTCTTTCTGGCAAATCTAAGTATGTGCAAGGCAGATGTGGTGGAGGAACAGAGATTGCGTGTAAGGAGTTTAAAGTTGATAGAATCTTTGATGGGGAGCCAATGGGCTTCCCGTCTGATTTGTGAGATGTGATCAGAGCGTTTTATGCCCCAAACAGCTCTGAGAGTGATATTTTGGAGCAATTGGAGTTTGCTGACTGTTTTGCTTAAGGTCTCTGCTAGGATGGCATTGCAATAGTCAAGTTTGCTGCCTATGATGGCTCTAGCTAGGGTGAGGCATTTGTTATGGGTAAGGAATCTTCGGGAGAGGTTTATGAGTGGTGATAGGCTGCAGAGAAGGCGATTGCTTTGACATGTTTTTGCATGTTGAGCTGTTTGAGGCGGTGCAGGGATCTCATGATAAGGAGCTCAGTATTTTCATCATTTAGGCAGAGATGATTAGTGGCCACTCAGGTCTGAATGATGCTGAAGACGCGGTTAATGTTGGTGGAGTCTAGTTTATGGTTTCTGGTAATTTTGAGGAGGTCTTGCGTATCATCAGTGAAATTGGTGTAGGGTATGTTGAGGCTGACTAGGTGGTCGAAGAGGGGTTTGGTATCCATATTATAGAGGGTAGGGGAGAGGCAGAGCCTTGTGGGACGCTGTGGGAGACAGGTATGGGTCAGCTGATTTGTGCCCCACGAAGACCCTAGTGGATCAGTCAGATAGGAAGGTTTGGATCCATAAGGTAGCTTCTGGGGCATAGTGGAATGTTGTGGTGAGGTGTTTGCAGAGGATTTCATGATATAAAAGGACGAAGGCTGCAGAGAGTTCTAGTAAGAAGAGGATTGCAAGCTCACCATTATCTCTAACACGGTCAAATTGAATATTGAGGTTGAGGAGCGCAGATTCCGTACTGTGTTTAGATTTTAAGCCTGACTGGTGGGTACCAAGCAGATTGTGGTTTTTAATGTGTAATTGAAGTTTTGTGTAGGTGTTGCGTTCCAGGATTTTGAGGAGATAAGGTACTGTTGTGATACCTTGGTAGTTAGTGGGGATGGTGGGCTTTAAGGCGGGTTTCTTCAGGAGAGGCGTGACCCATGCTTCTTTGATGGCAGTAGGACTTGAATTGGATTTCAATGATGCATTAGTGAAGTTCGCTATGGTAGGAGCCAGGGGTTCTGCACACATTTTGATAACATGAGCAGGGCAAGTGCCGCCAGCACAATTGCAAGCCTTCAGGTGCTGGATGATTGAGAGGACTTCAAGGGGGGAGAGGGCAGAGAATTGGAACCGAGGAGGATGGGATGGGGTTGTGGACATGATAACCAGGGGGGTAGGTGGCAAGGGTGGAAGTAGTGATTTTTTGAGAATAGCTTTCTCTCTTAATTTCTGTGTATTGGTGCACAGTGAAGAATGGATGAGTGTGCACCATGTTTTGCTTTTGGAACATTTCCGGATGAGGGGTGGGAGGGTGGTGTTTCGAGCTCTCTGAGAATTTTGAAGAGCTCTTTCATATTTGAGCTTGCGTCAGAGATTCTGTTGTTGAAGATGTTGGATTTTGTGCAATGATAGCAGTTTTATAAGTGTGCACTGGAAGTCTGTTTTGTTGGTGGAGGTAGGGCTCTTCCTCCAGAGATGTTCAAGAGCACGTTTCTTTTTCCGGAGAGAGGCTAGGTCATCAGTGTAACAGTTTTCGGCGTTCCTTTTTTCCGGGAGGTGGTTTTGAAGGGGGCATGCTCGTGAAGTGCAGTGAGTAGTGCAGAGTTGTAGGATGCTAGGACTTCGGGGGTGGAATTATCTGGGGCTGATTTGAGAGAGGCTAGGATGGTGGGAGTCAGTAGCTCGGCTGTGAGCTCAAGGATGTGTCTGGCAGTGATGCAAAGGGGTTGTTCACTGATAGGAGGAGTGTTTTTGGTGTTAGAGGTAAAACAGAATAGGATCAAGCTATGCTGTTCATTGGAGATTTTGCTCAAATGATATGATATGATATGATATTTTATTTCTATTGCGCTTGTACACAAGTGTTTCAGAGCGCGACAAGGCAAGGGAGGTGAACGGGGAGAACAAAACAGCGACCTTACTAGGCCCAGTAACATTGAGAACGCGCAAGTGCATGGCAGAGGGGGAGGGGAAAAGTGCATGGAAGGGGGGAGAAGTGGAAAGTACAAAGCAGAGGAGAAACAGATAAATAACAATAAATAATTAATAAAGGCAACAAACAGTTTCAGTGCAGCCAGCAATTTGCAAGTGCTAGGTTTAAGGAAGCAGACAGGGTACGTCTGATAAGTAAAGGGAAGAAAAGGGGGGGTATGGGTACAGATACAGACCCCAGTGCAAGGGGTGGCCTGGAGGCAGTGCGGGAGGGTGGCAGAGTGAGCAGGTACCTGGGCCCGGAGGACAGAGGATTGCCAGGTGCACAGTGCCAAGAGAGAACAGATCAGCATTGGAGAAGGCGAGCGAAGGCAGAAGAAAAGAGGAAGGTCTTGAGGTGCTTCCGGAACCGGAGATGGTACTCCTCAATTTTTAAAGTGGCAGGGAGGCTGTTCCAGAGGGAGGCCCCAGCCTAAAACAGAGATCTACCCTCAGCTTGTTTCTTTGGAAAAGGACTGACCCTGAGGGAGTTGGAGGTAGAGGAGCAAAGAGCTCGAGAGGGGAGGTATTTGCGAAGGGATAGCTGAAGGTATTTTGGACCCAAACCCCAGAAAGCCTTGTGGACAATGTAGAGGGTTTTGAATTTAATCCTTCCATCCACCGGGAGCCAATGGAAAGATTTCAGAGCTGGAGAGATACGATCTCAGGGCTTGAGGCCAAGGACAAATCTTGCAGTCCTGTTCTGTATTAGTTGCAGAGGGCAGAGAGTATAGGCAGGTAGATTTAGAAAGAGGCTGTTACAATAGTCCAAGCTAGAGAGAACCAAAGCTTGGGATACAATGAGCTTCTGGGGGAAGGAGAGGAAAGGCACAGTACCTCTGAGGAGGTGCAGTCAGAAATTTGACTTTTTAGAGACCTCAGATATGTGGGCGGAGAAGGAAAGGGTGGAGTCAAAGATGACCCTGAGTTTCTTAGCCTTGCAGGTGGGGGTAGGAGGACGGCCAAGGGAGGCTGGCCAGAGAGTGAGGGGAAAGGATGGTGAAGGTGTGCTGATGAGGAGAATCTCCGTCTTGCTGCCATTCAGACAAAGATCATTGGCGGACCACCAATCTTGAATGTCAGTTAGGCAATCAGAGATGAGAGAGGGAGAGGAGGTGGCAGAGGGCAGCCTGAAAATGAGTTGGGTGTCATCAGCGTAGCGCTGGAAATTGAGCAGAAAGTGGCAGTGCAGTGGGCGAGAGTTGCCAGGTATTGGTTGAAAAGCCAGGGCAAGAGGTTAGACCCCTGGGGAACACCACAGGTAGAGAGGAAGATAGATGAAAGGAAGGACCCAAGTTGGACCTGGGAGGGTCGATCTGAGAGGAAAGAGGTCAGCCAGGCCAGAGCCTGATCAGTGATACCCAGGTTTTCAGCAGTATGGTAAGGTTGACCGTGTCGAAGGCAGAAGAGAAATCGAGGAGGATGAGGACAGAGGGAATGTTAGAGTCAAGGTTAGAGAGCAGATCTTCACGGATGTTCAGGAGAGCAGTTTCCATGCTTCTGGCAGCTCTGAAGCCTGACTTGTGGTCCTGGAGACAGCCAACAGAATTAGAATGAAGGTTAAGCTGAGAGATGGCCAACTTGCCAAGAAATGGAGTAATGGAAATTGGGTGATAGTTAGCTGGACAAGGGGGATCAGCTGTGGGTTTCTTGAGAAGAGGATGCTTCAGAGGGGAGGAGAAGGATCCAGAGGCAAAGGAGTGGTTGCAAATACCAGCAAGGGCCGGAGCAAGGGTGTCCATGTGGTCCTTGATGGTTTTAGAGGAATAGGGATGAACCTGTTTTGACAAGGCTTTCATAGTTCGGACTCGTCGGGGGAGAAAAGAGGAAAGGACGAGAAGGATGGTGGGGGTGGCTAAATGAGGGTCAGCAAGCACAGGTGGGGAGGGGAGAAAAGGGGTGTGGGTGAAGAGGGTGGATAGGATGTCCTGGGTTTTTTAAATGAAGTGAGAGGCAAGGGCATTGCAAAGAGCCTGGGAGGCAGCAGGCGGGGTAGACACTGCAGCAGGGTTGGCCAGCTCCTTGCAGATTTTAAAGAGTTCGGCCGAGTTGTTAGAGGCCGCAGAGACAGAGACACAAGCTTGAATGTGGAGTCTCTTCTTGGTGAGGACAGAGAGTCGGTATTGCCTTTGTAGCAGGCGACAGGCCAGTTTGACAGAGGATGAACAGGAAGTCCTCCATTTCCTTTCAGCCGCCCTACACTTACGTTTAAGTGTAGCTAGGTCAGAGTAATACCAGGAATTGCACTTGACTTTGGACTTCAAACAGATCCTCATGACAGGGCAAGAGCATCAAGCGTATCAGAAATTGAAGAGTAGAGCAAAGACAGGGCTGTGTCAGGATGTGAGACAGCCAAAGGTGGAGGGGGGGAGAAAGTGGCAGCAAAAGCCTCAACTGACACACACTTCATGGGCCGGATGTCCAAGAAGGTAGGTGGCAGTGTGGGGGTAGGCTTGGCTTGGGGGGAAGAGAGAGGGAGAGATGAGAGGAGAGGAGGGAGTGATCGCTCCAGGAGAGAGGAGTGGTCAGAGTGGAGGATGGACAGGGAGAGGGAGAGAGAGTCCCAGAGGTCACGGAAGAGTACAGAGGAGGAGCAAGGAGAGTCTAAATGTATATTGAGGTCACCGAGGAGGAGGAGTTGAGTGGTGGAGGCCAGGAGGGAGGAGGAGAGGTCTGCCTACTACTCAGAGAGAAATTATGTGATTTGACCAGGAGGCAGGTAGATGGTAACCTCACTAAGAGAATGGGTAGGCACGAGAGAAAGCCTACAGACAAGGCATTCAAAAGAGGTGTAGGTCTGAGTGGGAATGATAGAGGCAGGAATCCATTCAGGAAATATCAGGGCTACCCCCCCCCCCCACCAGACCGGGAGTGTCAAAGCTTGTGACAGAGCTGGCCGTGAACCATGTCTCAGTAAGACCAAGGACATCAAGGTCTAGTTCTTCAAGGAGGTGGCAGGTGCCAGAGGAGTGTTTAACAGCAGAGCGAGAGTTGAGAGTGGCAATATGGAGAAGGTTGCCAGCGTTAAAGATCTTCCGGGGAGGGGTACAGATCAGAGGTACACCCTGCGGAGGAGAAATAGCCCTAGGAGGGGCAGAGGAGGAGGAGGAGAGAGAGGGAAAGGTAGCCAAGGGGGAGAGGCGGGGACAGCAGGAGATGAAAGGAAATTGATGAGGCGAGGGAAGCACCTATCAAAGAGGAGGAGATTGGCCTGAGGCTCTTGGACCATGACAGTGCCATTTACGTAGACATTAATTATGACTTTAGAGGAGTCGAAAGAAGCCATGAGAACTTCCCAGCGAGTGCCACCGTTAATGAGAGAGGAGGAGATAGGGCAGAGCACTGAGACCATATGAGGAGTCCATAGATATGGCGAAGGAACGACAAAGAGGATGTCGGTGAGGGTCTGTCTGGTGGAAGCATTCGAGTAGGTGTCGGCGATAGGAAGACCAGGGTTAGAGGCCAATATATCCTTTTTGAACTTCTTCCTACCAGACTTAGTGAGAAGGGAAGGATAGTCAATGGAGAAGCAGTTGGAAAAGATAGGAGAAACAGAAAGCGTCATTGGGGAGGAAGCGAGGAGAGGATGGAGCTACTGGAGGGGCTAAGGCAGGTAGGTGTGGGATAAAAGAGAGTGGTGAGGTCACTGGGCTGGCAAGTTACAGAGAAGAAACATTATACAAGAAAAATACAGAGAATTTCACAATGGGCAAAAACAGCAAAATTTGACTTTTCAGTCTTGGAATCGGATGTTAGCAAAGGGTTTTAGGAAGCACTATGCATCAGGATGACAACATGGGGGTAACAAGCAAAAAGAACAGTGATAGTCAAAGGCGGTAGGAGTGAGTCCATAAGAGGGAACCAACCCATAGTTCTGGAGGAGGCAAAGTCAAGGCAGTCCGGATTTCTTAGAGGAGTGAGGTGGCAGCATCATTGTGGTTAAGGTGCAGGGAGGACCCCATTTAGCGTTCCTAAGCGGACAGGGGCCTTAGAAGTGGGCCTTTGTTGAGAGGGCCAGCTAAAGCCTGCGATCCCTGATTGGATGGAAGAAAACACTCAGCAACCAATGGGAGTGCAGCACAGGGAGAGGTGGTTCAGCACAGCCTGCCTACACAACAAAGAAAACCACGGCGGCCATCGTGGAAGGGCCAAAAAACAGTCAAATAGGCAGACAATAGTGGGAAAAAAACTTGTGCTTTCAAAATAGCAAGGCAGCTCCAGGTATTAAAAAGCTCAAGAAATGGCAGCACAATGAAAATGCCAAATAAAACAGTCCTTTCCAACAATTTTATGCAAAATTCGTTGTTTTTTTTCTTTTTTTTCCAATTTCGATTTCAGAAAGTGCACCTACCTAATGGAATGGTCAGCATCCAGGCACAAACTCCACATGTGCAGGAAAACAACAGATGGCCAGGAGGGTGGAAACAGGACCTCACTCTCAGTGAGAAGCAGATGAAAGATGGAGAGCATTAATCTCTATAAATACTTCATAGTACAGTCCCAATCACAATGGACTCTTATTATGAGAATAGTGCAACATGCAGCACCAAATCAACAGACTTCCACATAACTTGACACTGTATACTGAAGTATCCCTATGGTAATGTGTATTTGGCATGATATTTTCTAGTATGAAGGTGACAGCTGTTGTCTGCTTGGCCCCTCCAGGATGGAGTCTGAGCCCAGGCCTGCATTTGGGCAACTCTGAAGGTACTGTCATAACCAGGGGCTAGAGCCTGATGCCTGCTTATTCTTTTGGCTTACCCTGTATTTCCATCTCATCTTCCCATGCATTGGTGGTCCATCTTTCTTGACTGTCTGCTGGAGGGTCACCCCAATCAGTTGCACTGGATCGGTTTTAACATTTTCCCTGCTACCGCTGAATGACTATGCCTGCTTTCACACATACAAAGAAACATCCAAAAGTCTTGGCAACCCTCGCATATGGAAATTGTCAGTATTTTCTGAATCAATGCACATGTGAATGGACTTTTCACCGTCAACCCCTTTTCCTGCTGCACTCTCAACACCTGATGCACCTTCTGGTCGTGTTCAAATTCCATCCTCCACCACACCAGGATATCATCTTGAAATAATCCATGCCAGCTAGGCCACCAAACAACCCTTGCATCAAACTCTGAAATGCTGCTGCCACAGACGTCAACCGAAATCGTATACTGCAGGACAGGAAAGCTCTAAAAAGTGTCACAAAGGAGGTCAAATGGCATGAGGACTCATGCAGCTCGATCTAATGGTAGACCAAGGATACATCCAATGTGGAAAACCCTGAAGTTCGGCCCATTGTGGACAGAAGCTTGTTGATGTTCGGCGGAGGGTGTCTGTCCACCCAGATATTACTATTCAAACCCCACAAGTCTACACACATCCTTATACCCCCATCTTGCTTCCTTGCCAACACCACAGTGATAGCCACTCCAGCGACTTAATTGCTTCAATAACCCCCCTGCCTCAGCTTGTTTAACTCTGCCTTGTGCCCCACTCATGCCAAAACTGGCCCATTTCTCACACTATGAGCAACAGGCGTCCCCCCTTCTTCAGCATGATTTTGTGTGTGAACCCTTTCAACTTCCATAGCTTGTCATTTAAAATGGTGGGATACATAACCTTGAGGCTTTCCTTACACATTTGTCCTTTTGCCTCCACACACAATGCAGACACAGCCCTTCCCGGACATATTTGTATGCCCAACACTGCCTGCTCTTCCCAGCCAAGGACACTGACTCCCTTGCGTGCCATATACACCTTTCCCTTGGTTTATCACCCTTTGAATTGAAAGTCGGCCCACTCATACCCCAACCCAGTGTTGGGAACCTGTTGATAGACACTGCCATTATGTCCAAAGAGACAAGCATATTCACCAACTTCTTAAAGGCCTCTTAAAAAAACTCAGTAGAAATCCTTGTGTACGGGGACACTGAGCCTACTGTCAATTCGATGTCAGCACCATTCACTATCACCACGTCCCATGGTCCACACTTCTTCTACCCTTGGACATGCAGCAGCACCCTTTCTTCTGCTACTGGGACTGGGACCCTGAACTCATCTGGTTCCTTGACCAAATTGAAACTTCCTTTTAGTGAACGTGAGCATTCCTTAGCCACTCTGGACTGTCTCGCAAAATGGGCGGCGCAGTCTCTAGCCCATGTAGAGTGACAGCTCAATTCACATCTTTTGCAACTGGGCTTCGTTCCGGCATCAGTGTGTCCTTCAGTCCTGTTTCAGTACCGTTTTCCCCTCCACATTCTTTGTAGGGTACACAGCATGCACCACCAGCCCTCCACTGCTAACTTGCACACCCTGTTTGTGTGCTATCAACCTAATGCTCTTAACACACTCCGCTATTGCTTAGGGCCATCTCCATTGACTTCTCCAGTTAGGGATCCCTCTCAAATCACAGTCTCTCCCTCATCTTTGTATTACACGTGCCCATCTTTATACAGCCTCTTATGTATTCATCCAACACCCCTGTGAACCCATGTCACCATCAGGGTTCTGAGGGCCGTCACGTAACTGTCCATGGATTCGTCCAAACATTGAACTCTCCAGAAAAAATGGTACCTGTCCAAAACAACATTCATTGTCTTCCCAAAGAGTTTTGTCAGCTTCTGCAGGGTGGTCTCATAAGCACTCACCACCCTGTCTCTACCATCACACTCTATGGTGGCCCGTTCAGCTGGCAAATTTCAGAAAATGTGAAGGCCCTATGTTCCCAAGCAGTTTAATAGTGCTGCCTCCTTCTGGTCATCAGTGTATTTTGCACCACCTGCTGCCCTGAGATAGACCTTGAAAGAGTCCATCCAAGAGTTTGCAGGGTATTTCTGGTTCCCTAGGGATGGGCAAGTAAGAAGGAGAGGGCTTTGCATCCATGATCTGCATGCTAAGGACGTATGGGCACACCACAGCACTGCAAATGTTCAAAAATAAATATATATAAAACCAGTCAAATCCAAAGATGCAGCCTCTGCTCCTAAATCCTAAGATGCTGCAACAACACAAACATGAAGAAACTGTGATGAGGAAGATGGTGAAAAACAACTCTCTGAGCTGCCAGGAATGCATGCTGGTAACCCTGGTGTTAGGCAGAATTATATGCAGTACCCTTTGCGAACACCACACACAATTAGGACTACAAGTGACAGTACAAATTCACCTTTGGTACAAGCCTGTACTACACGGTAAAGTGGTAGTGATGGCTGAGCAGCCAGACTTATCTCAAGAGTAAAGTGAGCATTATCAATAGTTACACAAAGGACAGGAATTACTATGATTCAAACAAAGACTGACTCAAGGTTTCTGAGTAAAAGAATATACATTTATTTACACATCAGTTATTAAACATTTCACTATTATTAAGCAGTAGAAAAATCACAATTCTAATACACTACACCACACCCAATAGATTCTGTACAAGTTAGGCTCAAAATTAAGTGTGAGCAAAATGGTACTCCAGTAATAAAAAGGAAGAGAAAGACAAAGTTAGACAGAAGTTGAGCAGCACCAACAAGTAAGTAAGCTGGGCAATCCAGTAAAAGAAACTACAGTGAGGAAATCAAATCAAGAGGCCAGGGCTAAAGTCAATGGACCAAAGTTTTTGCAGAGGATCACACAGTTCAGGGTAGTTTGCGGTTAAGTCTTTGCCAAGAGTTCAGAACAAAGTTGGTGGGACGAAAAGTTACTTTAAAGAATAGAGAAGGACAAGCCCTCGGATTGGCAAAAGATTTCACACACTTTCACCGTGGCTGGACGAAACAAACAACCATGTTAGCACAGTACCTTTAAAGCAGAAGAATGCTGTAGCTGCGGCAGACGTTCCTGGCAGGTCCGGCAGGCTCACGGTTCCTGAAGCGACTGTTGGACTGACAAGAAGGAGGAAGACTGCACTGCCCAGGGAAGAAACTAGCAATGGAGCAAAACGACGGATAAAAGGTGCGCTCCTTAAAACGCAAGCAGGGTCCATTCCTCATGGCTATCCGGTTCACTGTAGCAAATTTGACCAGAGGAGGTAGGCCTGGCTAGCAGTTTGGCGAACTGGTTGTTCCCACCAGCTCAAGGGTTTAAGATTGCTTGCAGATCTTCCCTGTCGTCAAAGTTTGAAGATTCGGACCCGCAGCAGGGCTTCCCCAGGAGGTTCAGTAGTGGTAGAGGTCCTCTTCTGTAAGATTCTCATCGGCTCTCTCAATCCAATGGCGACTCTGTCTCCTCAGTCCCAGACACCTGCTTTTTATGCAGTTTTCCCCCATTCACACAGCCTGGCTGTCAATCACACAGCAGGGTGGCTGTCCTGGCGGGACAGTCACCTAGCCAATCAAACAGGAGTGCAACTTGGGTTACCAAGGGAACCCATGGCAGGGGTCTAAAATCCCTCCCTCACATCCTACCTACCCAGACTTTCAGGCACCTAAGGAGGGCTTCTGTGCAGAAGCCCGCAAAATGACAGCGAACAAAGGGACCAAATCTGGTTCAGCGCGCAGAGTAATACACAAGAAAGACTTTTACAAAAAGAAATGTTGAATAAACCCAGCTGGAACCATATAAAAACATATATGATCTAGCAGGTTTAAGTTCGAGGCTACCAAGATAGCCTAAAACAATACCAGGGCTATTTAAAATAACCGCGGTAGGTAAAATAGGGTAGTTACCACTGCCACCAGCCACGTCTTTATGAAAAGGGAACAAAACAATGTTCCAAGAGAAACAGAAAAAAAGGGATTAGTATTAACCCTTTCCAGAACTCTATGTAAGATAGTTTGTACTGGGTCTGTGAGTTTTAATGAGACTAATAAAGTCAATGCAACTTTACATGTTCTGGGAGACAGTAGTCTGTCCCAGAAAATGAAGTCTGAGTTGGGAAGTCTAAAAAGACAACCCTGTGTCAATGCACTTAAGGTGCTGTGTAACACACAGTAAAAAGATGATACCTATGGAGTAGGTGAGGCTCCACAGTCTATGAACACAACAAATGTTAAACACACAAAGCAAAACACATGTAAGAGTGGGAAGAAAGGCTCACACTCTTACCAGGTGCAATAAATAAATCCTAGAAATCCAGCAAAGCTGCTGAGGAACTCAGTAGGTAAGGGAAATTAGCCATTCTGCAGAATTCTCCCTAACACCTGGCAACCAAAATCGATGCCACACCATCCTATAGCAATGGGTCATTTCCTCAAAAATCGCTGCTTGACTGTGCGTGCCCCACTCGGGCTCCTGCACTTATCCCCAATTGCTTTTGGTGATTGAAAGTCTTCCAAACCACACATGCACCAAGCAGATGATGCAGCCGCTAATGTGCGCCACCGGCAGCAGGCCCTTACCTCCAAGGCCTGCTGCCTTCGGATGCGTCTTCCTGTGCCCACACTGATGGATCCGCTGCTGTGCGGTGCCATGCACCCACCCGTCCATGAGCTGTCTGTGAGACAAAATTGGCATTACTTATCTTAAGGACAGGGATTGGACATCTATTATTAGGCTTGCTTTCATCCAATTCCAAGGCCTTTCATTTATAAAAGAGGGGGTTCTTCCACTCCTCCTTTGATTAACTTTTTTGGACCTTCAAGGACATGAAGAAGGATTCAAGTTGACACTTTTGGGAGAGCAGTCCTTCCCAAAGCCTCTGCAGCAGTGACAACAGGTGTTCCAAGGAAGAGCAAGCTCCCTACCGATCCCAAGAGCAAAATGGGGTAACTTTGCTCCGGGCCAACATGTGCCACTCTGCTAGAAAACCTGGGAGAGGAAAGGCTGAGAACTTGTCCTAGAGCCCACTGCCCTAGACCGTCAAGCTGGCCAAAACAGCCAGATATTTTCATTGCTTGAACCCCTTTGAACCGCATTTGAACCATGTTCAATACTATCAAACCAGCAGGATCCATGGTGCTACCTTTAGCACTCACCTTCGAAATTCAAACAGCTGTTGCTGCATCATCAAACTGGCTCGATAGTGCATCACCCCAGCAGAGCCTTGTCACATGTCTGGGTCAAGCAATAGTGCGACGGAAGCCAGACACATATAGCTTAGGCGAACAAACACTGCGAAGACTCTCATGCGTGTGTTGAATCACCTGCGAAACCTCAGCAATAGGAGACCCTAATTACAACATCCTGTGTGCTCATATGCGACCTGACAATCTAAGCAGAATGACGATTGCCACAACATGCTCACCTCACCCGAGATGCTGTGAGAAGACGGGTTTCTACATTCCCGAATGTGCAGAGTAATACATGCTCATGATCCGGGAAATGGAGGTGTTGCCTGGACCACATTGACGGTCCACAGAAGGAGTGAACACCATTACAAGAACTTTCGGTCCAGAAGAAGATGACCCCAATCAATATGGTTATCTAAACCAGTCGACCCACGAATGCATGAGCTTCCTCATGTAGATGACGATGTCCAATTCAAGAAACCTGTACACATTATAAACAATTGCCTCTATGACTAGATAGACTTATAGCCTCTAGGTCTTTTGTTTTCCCTCTCTTGAGAGCATATTGTTTTACATGTCAGAACAAGTTCTGAGATGACAGGATTACTGCTCGAATTGGTGATTAAAACATAGACAGAGATTCCTGACAGCAGTACCCTCTATGTCACTCATGAAAGAGGCATAATCTAATGTATATTGTCCTCATGAAGCAACCTTATACTTGTGTCTGACCTTTTCCCAATACATCCTTTGGGTACATGTGTATACATGTTGGATAAGGAGAATCTTCTTGATATCCCTTTTAGATAGGCGGTGTACCACCAACCCATAGGGAGACACTGCCGGGATGGGACAGGGTGTTCTTAGTGTGTTTTGTTCAACAAGAGAGAGGTTGCTGTTTTCCCTCTCTTGAAAGCTTTCTCCGAATACCATTTGTTGTGCTACCTCAAGCAATAGTGCACCATGTGCACAACTTAGAACCGCTGCTTCAAACCAACAGACTTCTCATTGCAGCGCAACTCAAATCACTGGATCATCATGTTACACATTGACCCGAACCAGTGGTACCCATCATTTCAAACCACTCTTGATAATCACCACTATTGGTGATCAGTCGATCTGAATCACTTGACACTACATTTGAACCACAGAAAGCACTGCTCAAACGTAAAGCTGAATCTATGTCAGGGATCAACGCAACTCGCTGAACTCTAACCCTAGTTTGACCCACAACCAATATATCCCGAAGCCTGGTTTGCACTTTTTGGGCGGAATATAACTTTGTTCCTCCCTGATATATCCTCATCAAACTTGGCAAAATAAGTATATGGCCCACTCTGAATTGTTTTTGCAAAGTTTAGTGAGGTTTGGTCCAGGGGGGGCAAAGTTATAGGTGGGGTCCCAAAATTTATTTTTTTCCCATAGAGTGAATGGGGAAAAAGCTTTGTTCACGCCTACAGCTCAAACCGCTGGACACATTTTCACCAAATTTGCGGCAGGAGCAGCAGCTTGGTCCCAAAAGCGTGCTTTTGTAAATATGGTGGAAATCCATCCAGTAGTTTTTTTAAATCAACCAAAAAGTAGGTCTAAAAAAATTACTGATATCTATGTCCACTCAGCGGACACATTTCCCTGTTCGCTCTGCGGACAGGGCACCAATTGGCTAAACGGCTTCCGTCATGTCCACGGACATGCAACGTGTTCGCTGATTATTTGGTGTGAAGCGTGAGGTGCGTCAGATTTTTGGAAACGCCCGCCATATTGGATTTGCAGACATCAGCCGATGTCCGCGGACATCGCAGTAAAAACATATTAAAAAACACTGCATTGGACTTGTCAAACTTATCAAATAATATCTGGGGTAGTGAGGGGTGATGAGGGTGGGATGGAATATGGCTTCAAGAAGCAAAAAAGACAGGTGTTTTTCACTGCAAAAGTCTGTGAACAGTTCGGATGTGTGAACAGTCCTGTGAAAGTTTGCGACACCTCTGCATTACTGGTCTGGTGTAAAGCAGTTCTTGGATGGCTTTTAACTTTGGAGCCACTTAATGGAACTGCATGTAATTTTGTAATTATGTTTTTGACCTGATCCCGAATGATTTTGCAAAGTTTGGCGAGATTCTGTCAAGAGGGGGCAAAATTAGAGGGGGGTCCAAAATGATGTAAAGGCTTATAAATGAGGTGCCATTTGACGAATCTACACTTAATTTGGCAAAATGATAATAGAGCTAAATATAAATGTTTTTGCAAAGTCTGGTGGGATTTTGTCAAAAGGGGGCAGAATTAGAGTGGGGATCCCAAAATATTGTAAATGCTTATACATGTGGTGCCATTTGACAAATCTAAGGTTTGAAAAAATATTATAGATCTAGATATACATGTTTTTGTAAAGTCTGAATGGATTTTGTCAAGTGGGGACTAGGTTATATGACGATTGTATGTGCATCATTTGATACTTTTGAAAACTTGTGCAAGGTGCGTTGAGAAGGACCTGAAGGCATGGTTTTGAAAATGTGACGTGTTTTATTTTTTGACAAGTGTCATAATGTAGGTACAAAAAATAATGATATAACTTTGATGACTGAGGTGTAGCCTGTGGCCATGTGCAGTGGCCAGATTGTCCGGGTCATGGAATAAGGTAATGATCCGGACAATCAGGCTGCTGGCCATGACCACGAGGGACAACACATGGGGTTAAAGTGGCCATGTCCACCTGGGACTGGCTTTGTGGTAAACATGGTGGCCATCTTGGAAAAGGATTTTCCTTCCTACACCGGGATGCCTCGGGCGTCCAGGTGTAGGAAGAAACATCTTTTTTAGCACCCCAGGTTCCCACTTTGGGAACCTGGGGTGCTAATGGCCTTCATCCCCCATTACAGGGGCTGGAATGGGGGGATAATGGGCCGGAGACCTCGTTATCCACCCACGCGTCGCTTGGGCTGATAACTTGGGCTGCCAGGGCGGTATCCACTGTTCCATCCCTGGAACAAGGGAAAAATGCCACAATATTGCCATTAGCATAACACAAAATGCAAATGGAAATGTTGGAAAATCTTATTGAGTCTATGTACTTTACTGAGAAATATAAAGTAGATGGAGTCTATACGTTTTTTTTAGTTCTATTTTTTACCTTTGAAAGGTGGTTCCTAAAGGAACATTTCTTTTATTGTTTTTGGATGCATTTAATTTGGCAGGAGAGCTTAGAACAAAAGGTGGGGAGGGAAATGAGGGAACAGGCACCAAACACTAATATGGAGGGGCAGGTGGACAGGGGAAAATTTTGCACATGTGTTATTTCTAAGGTAGGGGCCAGTGTTTCTCATGCTCCTTGATTACAGCAGTGGTGGTGTCTCTTGGGGAGGAGTGCTGGCATTAGCTGATTCCATTTTAAGATAAATAGCAGTTTTTCAAAAAGTATGTACTTTGTACTAGATTGTTAATGGATGAGTAGGAATGGGTGTTGGAGCTGTGCATTGGAAATTTGAAGTTGAAAGTTCCTAGATCAGTAGAAAATGCAGTTCCGAACTGTCCCAGAAGCACAGATCTTATGGTGAAGTGTGGACGGGTTCTCGGACACGTCATCATGCCATGCGCCAGCATATGGTCATGTCGCACTCTCTGGAAGATCTGCAATGAAGTCAGATGTTTGTAGACATTTTGGTTAAGTTGCACTAATAAAAACCTATGAAATTCAATGAAAAAACTTTCTTAAGGGGACGTTATGGTTAAGTTGCACTAATAAAAAGCTTTGAAATTCAATTAAAAAACTTTGTTAAGAGGACGTTATGGTTAAGTTGCACTAATACAAACCAATGCAATTTACTCAACAAAACTTTGTTACAGGGACGTTATAGTTAAGTTGGACTCATAAAAACCTATGAAATTCAATGAAAAAACTTTGTTAAGGATATGTTATGGTTAAGTTGCACTAATAAAAACCTATGAAATTCAATGAAAAAACTTTGTTAAAGGGACGTTATGGTTAAGTTGCACTAATGAAAACCTATGAAATTCAATGAAAATATTTTGTTAAAGGGACGTTATGTTCCAAGTAAAACCAAAAACACGCAGAAATTTGCCAGTTATGGTAAGCTAAGCAACCATAACTCACCCCACCACCTTGCATTGCTAAGACTAACACCCAGAACATCACTGATGAAATCACGTCTGGCTCACTCTTTTTTCCTTTACTGATATATCTAGGCCAGTAACAGTCAGGAACAAAACATTCAAAAAGTACTATATTTGTAGACTTATACTTCAAATATGTTCTTACAGTAATTCACTTAGGGTCCACTCAAAGCATATGAAACATATACAAAGGAGAAAACACAGACTTGGAAGACAGCAATGCTTTCTATGTATGAAGATGATTAGTAAGGTTATCAACACTGTCTTATAGTTCTGTTGTTTTTTTATTACTGTACTTTCCCTGGATATGCTCATATTTGTGCACATTGCACTTACACTACTTTCCTTAGGGACTAGTCACAATATGTGACAGTTATACATAGGGAAGTAGTAGCTTAGAAGCAGAGCAATCATTTCTGTGCATGAAGATAATCAGTTAGGTTACTTCACTTTCCCTGTATATGCTCATATTTGTATGTGTTGTTGTCTGTTTGTGTTTTGTGTGCCGTAATGCAATAATGTAGTAAGTGGGTTTTATTATGAACTTATTAAATATTTCACAGTATACAAAACTCTAATAAGAAAGCATTTATAATTTTAGTATTTAACATGGCAAGATTATTAACATTGCATCTCCATCATGTCTGCGGCACACTATGCCTATGTTACTACATGTGTACCTTAGTATATTGGAAAAAACTTGATAATACAATGCTATTTGGATTAATGCATTGCTTAATGCACTACGTACCTCATGATATTTATTCCAATGATCCTTGACACTTTTATTAATTAACATTACAATAAGAATACCTTGTACAGACTTTTCATGAAAGGTAAATGCACTTGTGATGTCATCACTGATGTCATCAATGACATTTGTGATGTCATTGTTGATGTCCTGGGTGTTAGTCTTAGCAGTGCATGGTGGTGGGGCGAGTTATGGTTGCTTAGATTACCATAACTGGCGAATTTCTGGGGTTTTTCGGTTTTACTTGGAACCATAACGTCCCTTTAACAAAGTTTTTTCACTGAATATATATATATATATATATATATTCAGTGAAAAAACTTTATATATATATATGTCATATATATATATCTATATATATATATTCAGTAAAAAAACTTTGTTAAAGGGACGTTATGGTTAAGTTGCGCTACTAAAAACCTATGAAATTCAGTAAAAAAACTTTGTTTAAGGGACGTTATGGTTAAGTTGCGCTACTAAAAACCTATGAAATTCAGTGAAAAAACTTTGTTAAAGGGACGTTATGGTTCAAAGTAAAACCGAAAAACCCCTGAAATTCGGCAGTTATGGTAAGATAAGCAACCATAACTCGTGCCGCCACCGTGCACTGCTAACACTAACACCCAGGACATCAAAGATGACATCACAAATGTCATTGATGACATCACTGATGACATCACATGGCTGGCTCTCCTTTTTTTTCCTTTCCTGACATATCTAGGCCACATGATTTTCTTCAGTAACAGTCAGGAACTAAAAATTGTAAATTACTATATTCATAGACGTATCCTTCAAGTATGTTCTTAGAATAATTCCCTTATGGTCCAGTCATATCATATGAAACATATACATAGGAGAAGTCACGAACTTGAAAGACAGCAATCCTTTTTGTGCATTGAAATTATCAGTAGATTTATCAGCACTTTATGATACTTTTGATGTTTTTTTATTACTGTACTTTCCCTGTATATGCTCATATTTTTATATGTTGTACTCACACTATTTTCCTCAGGGTCCAGACACATCATGCGATATATATAGATAGGGTAAGTAACAGCTTTGAAACAGAGCAATCATTTCTCTGCATAAAGGTAATCAGTTAGGTTATGAACACTTTTTGCTACTATTGCTGTTTCTTTTTCCTACTTCAATTCCCTTGTATATATTCATATTTGTATGTGGTGTTGTCTCTTTATGATTTGTGTATGATAATGCAATTATGTAGTAAGTAGGTTTTATTACCTACTTATCACAAGTTTCACTGTACGCAAAACTCTAATATGAAAACAGTTATCATTTCAATATTCAACATGGCAAGCTTATGAATATTGCACCTCCATCATGTATGCTGCACACAATGCCTATGTTTCTACATGAGTACCTTAGTATACTGGATTGAAGTTAATAATAGAATGCTATTTATATCAATGCATAGCTTAATGCACTGATTAGCACTTGATATTTATTCCAATAATCTTTGACACTTTTTTTATTAACATTACACTAAGAATCCCTTGTACAGACTTTTCAAGAAAGGTAAATGCACAGGTGATGTCATCAGTGATGTCATCAATGACATTTCTGATGTCATCTTTGATGTCCTGGGTGTTAGTGTTAGCAGTGCACGGTGGCGGCGCGAGTTATGGTTGCTTATCTTACCATAACTGCCGAATTTCAGGGGTTATTCGGTTTTACTTTGAACCATAACGTCCCTTTAACAACGTTTTTTTCACTGAATTTCATAGGTTTTTAGTAGCGCAACTTAACCATAACGTCCCTTTAACAAAGTTTTTTTACTGAATTTCATAGGTTTTTAGTAGCGCAACTTAACCATAATGTCCCTTTAACAAAGTTTTTTTTACTGAATTTCATAGTTTTTTAGTAGAACAACTTAACAATAATAACTTTGACTTTATGTACATATAATATGGAACATACTGAACCCTTTCTACTGAATTTGACGGTCCGCAGACATGTTTGGACAACAGTACCACCACCTAAAAACTCTGGGGAGGTATGTGTAATAGTTATATCATAACATAGGAACATTTAACAAATTCACAAAGCAGCACACATACAAAGTATATGTAGTAAAACTTAAAAAATGTTACCCATAAATGTAACACACTAACCATTCATGTAAATACAATATGTTTTAAAATGGAATATACCAAAAGAAGATAAAGTGGCTTCCACCATAATTACCTCACAGACGCTCCACAACCAACAGCAAGACCAGACGTATACACTACTGATTACATATCTCACCAGACATAGTAAGTGCACTTCTTTTTACTCATATATTTATAAATTTTCTATATTAGAAAAAAAAAAACATTACTTTTTTGTTTTCTCACAGAAATGTGTAGTACTCTCGACTGGATGGAGGAGCATTTCCCACAAGAGGAAATGTTAGACAATAGTCCACCTAATGGTACACACTTTACTATATAAACCAATTAATAAATATTATTTTGTATACATTTAACATATACATTTTTTTTATTATAGACCATACAAAAATTCAAAGCATCTCACAACAACAATCAGAGGATATCACTCTACAGAAAATTAATCAAAAAATGGACGACCTTATGCAAAATTTTATGGATTTGAAAAACTTTGTGGAAAATTATGTGAAACCCCCAACAGCACACCATTGTCCAACCTGCACTTGTCCCCCCTCACCCTATCCCACGCAGTTAACCCCAAACCCTGTCTATGGACCAAAGCGTTTCAATGAGATTTCCTTCCCTTCTTCACCTGATCCCAGTTAACTAGAAATCCCTAATTCTCCTGTTTTTGTTTCCGTTTCTGCCCCACCTTCCCAGTCATAATTGTATATATATATGAAATAAAGTTACTTTTCTTATATTGTGTTGTAATTACTTTCAGTCCCTTGTGATAAAACCAATTTAGGTGTCCACGGACACCGCGGTTGTTCGGAAATGTTCGTAAAGAAACGAAAATGTAACTGTCCTGAGGACACTACATCTGTCCGTAATGTTCTCATGCAAGTTGAAAATGTTCTAAGAACACTCGTAGTGTCCTGAAATGTTCGTAAATAAACGAAAATGGAGGTGTACTTAAGAACACTATGCCTATTTGTAGTGTTCGATAGCAAGCAGAAACTGTTCTAAGAACACTCGTGGTGTCTTGAATTGTTTGTAAATAAACGAAAATGGAGGTGTGCTTGAAACGCTATGTCTGTCCGTATTGTTAGCAAATAAATTAAACTGTGCTAAGAACAAACGGCTGTCCGTAACTGTTTGTTTTACATGTGACGCACTTTCAATTAGTTCAGGACCCGAACATTGTCCGCAGAACATCAACACGCATGCGCGAAACAATGTCCGTACATTGGGTGTCCTGCGGACGACCGCTACCTTAGCGAACATGCTCACAAAACAGTCATGTGACCGCGCCCACGCTCATCTCGTGCTCTAAATGCGGACACTGTTCGTGTCCCCGACCAGTTTAAAAGTACATTTCCAAGTAATCCACAATATTTCTAATTAAAAAATCACCATACCACAAATCCCACATACTAATCCTAACTTTCCACATAGTTTTTGTGACTTTTTGAACCTTTTTTGATATTCTATCTGTCTTGCGGACGGCGCGCATGTCCGCGACCCGCGCACAAGCACCCCGATATAAGACCACGCCCTAGAGCGCATTCTCATTGTGTTTCTGACTATTCCACAGAGCACACTGCATTTTGCTGCATACTTTGCAGATTTTGAGATTTCCATCTCCAAGCCTATGAAATCCATGGCTCGACTATTACCACGTGGTGCTACATCTGCCTCAGCACCACCCACACCCCCTCCACCACCACCATTTCCCCAAGGGCCTGAAGAGGGGAACAGGAGTTAGGATACAGAGGAGGAAGAAGAGGATGACGAGAATGAGGTAGAGGAAATCCCTACTACCCGCCGTCGGCGTGAATCTTCGGTGTGGCGGTTGTTTACCGTTCATGGAAACGGTCCTAAGTCTCAAGAGAACCGTGTCACCTGTAATGAGTGCAAAATGGTACTCAGTCGCGGGAAACATGGTTTGTATAGCTTTGGGACCACTACCATGAAGCGACACCTGCGCTCATTCCACACTGGGGCCATTCGCAAGGTTGTACCTTGCGAGAAGCTTAGTAGGTTGATTGCCTCTACTTCATCCTCCGTTCCTGATCCTGTCATCACACGGAACACCTCTGTGGGACAGTATCTTCCTCAAGCTGCCTCACAGGCCATACAGAATTCTGATGACCCTTACCTTTCGAGGGTCACAGTTGTATGTGTGTACTGTGACACAGTGCTCTGGAGGGGGGAGCGACTTCTGAGTGCTTTTGAGACGATCGTCTCAGAGCACCAGAAGACCTGCTCACTACCCAAATAAAACCCACTCTACATCTTCCTCTCTCAGCTCACCCTTTCTTATCCCTTTGGTTGGTGTCCCCCTCCCTTTACCCTCCTTTCCCTCCTCTCCTAGTGTGTCGTGTATAAAAAAGAATAAAAAAAATACAAAATAACAAAAATCAAAAAGAAAATAAGGCTCTTTTCAGAGCCGCCTTTCACAGTTAAAAAATAGAAGTGAAGATACATAAAGCATAGCCATTTCCATTTCGTGAAAGTCCACGGAGGGTCCCCGAACAGAAAAACAAGTGCATTGCTACCCTATTGAAATCAATGCATTTTTCTCTAACAGGAAGTGGTGGCTCTGAAAAGAGCCTTTGGGAGGTGTTTGATTGTAAAACATTTTAACTACATAAGACGTACTTCAAAACGAATTCTGTATTTCTAAAAAAGGTTACAATGCATTTTGTACATTTCTCAGAAAAATCTGATTGCCAGCATAAGTAAGATGGACTCCATCTTTGCGAAAAATGTATGTACTACGAAACAAAATATTTTCATTGTTAAAAGAGGACATGCCAAAATCTCTTAGGGAGGCACAAACAGCCTTATTAACATTACGCCTTCCTTTCTCCATTTGTGGACCACATGAGAAAGAACGAAGCCACACTTGTCTCTGCGCAATCCGTGAAAAAATTATTTTAGAGTTTGGAAACATGTCCATTATCTTCTGAAGTCCTTCTTTCATTGCAAATTGAAAAGAAATTCCAGACACATGTCCTAAACTGTTCCCTTCACAATGAATTACAATTATGTCTGGATGTTCCTCTACCTTCAAAGTTGCACAGAGAGGTAGCAAGTCCAACCACTTCATTCCACGCACTCCATGTTAGTGCACTTCCACATGTGGGAATCCAAGATCTATAGATACTCCACAGCTTTCTGCATGCACCTTCAACCAATGAATACACGAGTCTCCCAAAATCCATACAATCTGTGCTTTGAAACACTCAGCCATAGCTATCTGTTCTTCTCTCTGCAAAAACAATATCTGAGAAAACCTCTCCTAGCACAACACACTCACTAAACTTTACTGACCAATCCCTTGCTTCATCCAATCTCATTTCCATACCTCCCCTCCCCAAATTCCCCGGATGTAATACGCGGTGTCCTAGAACTACCGCCATGTCCGCGAACGTATGGTAACATGTACGGCCCTTCTACCATTTCGATTTCACTCTCTGTGCCATTCCCTCATTGGATGTAGCTAAGCACTCACATGACCATCCAACAATCAAATCCAATAACTCTACATGTAACTGCATCATCATAGAGCAGCACTACAAATGTACGGTGTATCTCTCGGAGTACAAGTCTCATACCATTGACAACCACGATCTACGAGAAATACTATACAAATCTCCAATATTTCTACTTGCAGCTTGGTCCATATCCATATACATGAACAGAAAGTACAGGTATGCATATTTTCTACACAGTACATGAACACATTTTCCAACCGACTTTTACCTTCTATAATCTGAAAAATGAATGGACGATCATTGTTTAATTGTCCTAAAATGACCTGTCACTTACAAACCTTTATATCGTTTAATAATTTCTTCATACACACACACACATGCCAATACTAATAAACTAACATTTTTTAAATAAAATATATACATGACATATAATCACACAAAATAACATACACACTCTATGATCAAATCTCACACAATAATATTTGTACAAACACATAATTGGTTTTAATTTTTTTCGTTTATATAAGTACTTACATACATTTATATAGGACAAGCAGACTATGACATTCACTCACTGTTACGTGCAAAAGCAGGCTATGACACATAACTCTCAACTCACATGCTTTTGGCGGATGTCACCTGCCTTGTAAAGGACTGACTCACCCGCCAAGCCTCCTGCACGCCCATTCATTCCAATGGGCATCTCACCCGCCAAAAACAAAATCAGGTGATTTCACCCACCTTTGCGACACACATGGTTGAGAGCTATGATGACAATAACTCACTATTACGTGGAAAAGCTTAGTTACAAGAATAGTGGTATACGTTGGTAGATTATGAATTCCACAAACCATAGTAAAGATATTTTCTTTCCTACTCTTAGTCATAATATAGTTTTAATGGTTTTCAGGAAGGCGCTGAGCATTTCAATTTAAAAAGATCTATGTCTAAAATGAAAACAGTGCTATATAGCAACCAAATTACTAATTTCTTTCTTTTACAATGGCAGTGAAGCCCATTCTCCTGAATAGAAGCAGCCGATTTTGATATACAAAGAACAACTAAGAAGCAAACTACTCATTTTTGAAAAAAAAGTAAGTAGATTGTTACCATAATATTTGATTTATAACTCACACGCACTGTACGGTGCATTCATGGTATTTCTGTGCCTAAAAATAGAGATTCTGCACCATTCTCACCAAAAATCCCCCCGTCTTAAACAGTGATCTCCTGTCAGAATGGCCCTCAAATTCCTATTTTTCGGCACACAAATTACCCAACTCAGCCGCTAGAATGTAGATGTTGTTGAACAAACAACTGTTTTGATTGTATAGCTTTACCTATATTATTTATTCTTCTCCACACCACCGGCTTACTTTTTTCTGTCATCTGAACCCCCAGTTTAGTAACACATTAATTGAAGAATACCCATCACTAGTAGTTCAACTTCCCAATTCACAATCACACACCATTACATACATCTTTATCATCTTACTCAAACAATCATACCCACAACACACATGCATTGCAGAAAACTCCAACCCACCTTCTGTATTATTTTCAACAGACGCTAAAGAATGCCCACCAAAAAGCAACTCCGTAGAAAGGGACGCAGAAGTAGAGCAAATGAAAAGAAAAGTCTCCAACATAAACACCCATCTATAGCAGAATTTGTAAAAAACATTGAAACACAACAGCTAATACAGTCATGTTGTGAAACAGAAGAAATTTCTAGTGCAAAAACTTTGCCTCCTCTATCACAAAGTAAAACGACCCAAAAAACTATTAACAGAAAATCAACTATCACTACAAATAAATACGTCTTCTATAAATCTTGATATAGTACAAAGTAAGCATACCAAGAAAAGTATATTAGCCAAAATGTTCTGTCACAAAGTCCTTCAAAATCTGATAAAAACAGAGAGAAACCAGGTTCAACACAAACCTATCGTGGGAAAGTAATCTTAGAAGCGTTGATAGACAGTGCAATTCTTCTCAAAAGAAACTTATTTATTGTTGTGTTAAACAGAATTAAACCACTAACAAAACTAATAACTACATTTCAAAAAAGACTTCTCAATTAACGAAATGGGAACAGAAATAACTTCTTAAATATCTGTGGAGGTGAATGGAGTCACACTACAAGCACAGAACCATACTTTAATGAAGAAGCGTACAAACAAAAGCAAACAAATACAATTGCCATACATAGCATTTCAGCAGGTTATGAAAAAGTTAATAATACCATAATGGAACAAGAAGTACTCTTTACAAAAATATGCTCTGAAAACTTAGATTTACCCCTCCATTCGACTGAATCAGAACATCTAATTTACACATGGCCATGCACGTCAATGTGTAACATTCCCAAAAAAATGTTCAAATCTTTACCTCAATCAATATGTGAACAGCAAAGACAAAATCAAATTTAAAATACTGCAAAGTATGGATGCTTGTCCAGTACGCAAGCACACAGGACTGCAAGGACATTCGTTGGCCTGCATATCAGGAGCCACTTGCAAAACAACCTTCCATGATATCAAAAGGATATCAACACATCATGCAAGTATAGGAAATCTAGTATATAAACTGTATTATGCAAAAAGTCCTGCTTTAGCACTAGCCAATTTAAATAACATTCTTCTACATGGTACACCAAAAGACCTACTAGAAGAAATCGAGTATATACAGAAAAAACATTTTGGAAATGAAACCCACTTACAAGATGAATTAGCTGTCAACCAACTTCGTAACAAATCTGCACATGGCAACCTTTCACTACACACATACAAAAAAGAAATACTAAAATTTCAAAGCACTTCAGCTGAAGTACCAAACCACGTGTGTGTATGTTGCCGCAGAATGTGTTATAAAAGTAACACAAAAACTATAGACCTTTCATACAAAATAGAAGACAATGAAGATTCTAAATGGTTTGAATTAGCTCTCTACCTTATAGCAGAAAACAAATACAAAATAACTGACCCCATAATACTTTGCAGTTACTGCACTACCAAACTTGACAACAACCAAACTCCTTCACGTGCTATCTCAAATAACTTGGAATTACATCCACTACCAAAACTCCTCCAACAACTTAATTTATATAAGAGCATCATAATTCAAACAGTTCATCCATTTCAAGCAATAATACGCCTTCAACCAAAAACTGCAAAATTACCTCCCTCTGAATTAGTGTAAGGTATTCGTGGAAAAGTAATGTATTTACCATTAGATCTAAAAGAAAATGTGCACACTCTAGGAGTGCAACATCCAATGCAACAATCTTTAATTATCTTGGTAAATGGAGTACCTACAAAAGACAAGGAAATTTGGCAACAACTGGTAGATTTACATAAAGTTAGAGAAGCCCTGCAATATCTCAAAGAGAATAATGATTATTACAAAGAAATTAATATCAAAGAAAACTTGAAAGATACAGCTGAAATAATTCAAGAGACACAAGAAACTGGTCAATTTGAGCTCCTAGATCCTGCTACAATAGCAAAAAACTTTAGACCATTATACAATTCACCCATTGCACTCTAATGACACCATTGAAGATGCACTGGAAACGTACCAAATGCGTCAAACAAAAGGATCACCAATCAGCATATGGGAAAAAAGTATAGAAGCACGTGCTTTTCCTCTACTCTTTCCTACTTTCAAAGGAGGAAGATACGATGATAGACCTGTTCAAATATCAGCATCAGAATATCGCTCATTACGAATATATTCTGAAGATCCCAGATTTCGACAAAATGTGGAATACATATTCCACCTACTCTTTGAAACTGAACTAGCAACTTTATGTTACGGAGTTGCACACATATTAAAATCAGGATCACACTTTCAAAATATGACAGCCACACAATTATTACAAAAAGTTCAACAAAAAGATGAGGTTTTACAGGCAAATCTTACAAATCTATTAGCAAATATGCCAGATACTAAAGAGTACTGGTTTCGACACCATGGAGATGTACGTTGTATGATCAGAAACCTTGGCCCACCCACTAGGTTTGTTACATTAAGTTGCACAGAATATGCATGGGAAGATTTACATGCTTTCCTACGCATATCAAACGAAAACAAAACAAACATAGACATACTAACACCTGGAGAACTTTGTTCTCAGGATCCTGTTAATGTTTCTAGATATTTTCACCATCGCTTCTTTGCTATGCTACATTTTATTTGTAATAAAACTGTTCCTCCCCTTGGAGAAGTGCAACACTTGTTTTGGAGAAAAGAATACCAAGCCAGAGGAGCGCCACAAGTCCACATGCTTTAATGGATTAAAGATGCTCCTAAATTTGGTCAAGACAGTGATGCCACTGTTTTACAGTTTATTGAAAAATATGTCACTTGTGAAATTCCGTCAGAATCCACAAATAGTGATCTTCATGCAAAAATCTTACAATTCCAAAGACACAAATGTGGCAAATATTGTCGTCGCAAATACAAAAACAAAGGGAAATACTACACCAAATGCCGATTTGGTTTCCCTAGACCAGTTACAAATACAGGTCAAGTGAACAACCTCATGTCTTCAGTTAGACATAGTGTTAAAGGTAAGTCACCTAAAAATACATATTGCATACAAAGAAAAGAAGAAGAAAAATATATCAATGATTAAAATGCAATCATTTCCCACTTGTGGAATGCAAACATAAATGTGCAGTAAATTGCAGACAATTCTACTGCAGTTGCACGATATGTCACAGCATACTTAACCAAATCAGAAAAGACAGAGCTCTAAGACCTCTGGAATGACCTGTCATCAGATAAAACAGTGTCTCAGAAATTATACAGCTTGGGCATAAAAATGCTGTTCCATAGAGAATGTGAAGCAGCTGATCGATTAACTGGTACTGCATTGTATGGTAAATCTGCAAATATAGTATGGCTAAGTCTTGGTCCAGCTAAATCTAGAAAAAGAGCTCTAAAATCATACGAAGATATAGAAACAATAGCCAAACATGACCCCAACAGCCAAGACATTTTAAAAAACAATTTATTGGACACATACTACCCAAACAGGAGTACCACTTTGGAAACCATGTGTCTATACCACATAGCCCAAAACTAAACATACAAAAATAATATAAAACCTGATGAGCAAAACCGTAAATACAAAGTGACAAACTGTGATATCAGCTTAATAAAACACACCAAACCAAATTTAATTAATCATATCAAATTGTCATTAAAGACTCCTCAACATAAAGAAATATATTACATGTCCCTTCTACAACTCTTCAAACCATGGGGAAAAGAAGACGAAATACCAGATACCTATGACTCATATGAAGACGCTTTCAAAGCCAATGAAAGCAGTATGACTGATGTAAACTTTGCACAGTACAAAACAATGTTGCACAATGAACAGCAACACGAAGAGGAACTCCAGGCCCAACTAGATAAGGACACTCCTGACAGTAGTCAACCTTCTGTCACAGGAAGCCAAGAACCACTGGGAGAACCACTAATAACAAATGAGGCAGAATTAGCTATGATAGAAGTAGAAAACACCATGTGTCACTATGAAGATAAAGAAGACTTAACTACACTACAATCAAAACTAAACACAGAGCAACGTAGCATTTTTCAAGAAATAACAAAAGAAATTGCACATGGTGTGCAACATGAAAACAAAGAATGCACCTGACAAAATTACAATCCTATACTGTTGTATGTCAGTGGTGAAGCTGGTTCTGGCAAAACATCCCTAATCAAAATCATCAGTAAGTTCCTTCAACAATTGACAAACAACAAACTGTCAGCTGTTGTCACTGCCCCACAGGTTTAGCTGCCTACAACATAGGTGGTGTCACTTTACACCGATTACTACTCCTGCCAGCAGAACACCAAAACAAGTTAGATTATTACAAACTTTCTGCAGAAGCTGCAATGGAAGTACGCAGAGTATTGAAACAAATGAAAATGCTACTAATAGATGAGGTGAGCATGGTGTCCAACTTAATGTTGGCTTTGATTCACCACAGATTACAAGAAGTACTCAAAACAAACTATGAAGAGCTCTTTGCAGGAAAGCACATCATTGTTTTCGGAGATCTTCTTCAATTGACACCTGTAAAAGGTGAGCCTATTTTTAAAACATTAGGACACAAACTCTGCCGTAAAACTGTTGGCAGCATTGGAAATGTCAACCTTTGGCAACATTTCCAATACAGAGAATTAACAGAAAACATGCGCCAATCTGCAGATCTCACTTATGCCAACATCTTAAAAAGTATCAGAGTTGGTATACTTTCTAGAGAAGCAGAAGCAATATTGAAAACCCGGCACATTCATGCACTTTATGGTGATAATGCATGTGCTACAGATGTTATGGAACAATTAGCCCACAAAAATGTCAATTGTATGGCCTTAATGCCAACTCTTGCAAGCTGTTTCAAATTCAATGAAATAATGTTAAGCAAAGAAATGCAACCAATTATGGAAATTAGCGCCACAGACAAACTAGATGTACATGGAATGACACTACCCATGTGTGACCAAGCCACAGCAAGACTAAATAGTTTAGAAAAATCAATCTCAAACACAGCAGGCTTGGAAAAGATATTAAAATTATTCTTAAATTGCAGAGTAATGCTTAAACGTAACCTTGACGTGGACCAAGGACTAGTTAATGGAGCACTGGGTACAGTTGTTGGCTTTCAAACATACCCACGTGACAACAAAATTCAGTTTGTCAATATTCTCTTTGACAAACTTTCAGAAGTAAAAAGAATAGGACGCTCAACAGCTTGATTCCTTCTCTTCAAAGACATGTATGTACGCAGAGAACAATTTTCTCTAACTCTTGCATACGCAGTCACCATTCATAAATCACAAGGTCTTACTCTAGACAAAGCAATGATAGACATTGGTATCACAGTCTTTAAAGAAGGCATGAGCTACGTAGCACTGTCACACCTACGTACAATTGACGGTCTATTTCTAATAAACTTTGATGCAAGTAAAGTAAACGCTGATATTCCTTGCATTTTAGAATACAATACACTTCGTTCACTATACACCCCCCATCTACAAACATATCCTGTTCCACAAAAAGGAAAATGTTCTAAAAGAAAACTAAATCAAACAGAAATGCAACAGGATGTCACTGCAAATCCTCCAAAGAGACTAAAAGAAACTAAAACTTCATCAAGTACCACAAGCAAAAAAGAATCAATTAGGGAAAGTAAACCAGGTACTTCTTTAAAGAAGGAAGACAAACTCCAAAAAAAGCAGTTAGATACAGAACTACCTGGACCATTTAAATTCTCAAATATAGTTGGTGTAAGTTGCTACGCAAATGTAGCAATGAATATTCTATTCCAATTACCACCAATTGTTGACAACATTTACTTACACAGTACAGACCCATTGTGTTTGCAAATGTTAGTACTTCACAGAAATGCAGCAAACAATCCTGACAACACGTATAGTGTTTTTGGAATAAGACAACAATTGGAGTACTGTGCTGGAATGGTGAAATTCACTATAAATTCACAGGAAGATCCACAAGAATTTCTAATGTACTTACTATTAGTACTGGAAAACAAAAACATACCTATAAATGAAATCTTCCAGATTTCATACATGTGGAAACATACATGCACTCTCTGCAACAATGTGACACAAGAACAAATCCCCAATGAGAACTTTGTCTATATATCAATACCTAATTGTAAATCCGTTCCATTTCAGCAACTTGTACAAAATGCAAACCACAGTAGATTATGTTCTACCTGTAATTCGGATAATCGCTCCACATTACTAATACAAACACATAGTAAATACGTAATACTAATGCTTCTACGTTACAATGCAGATGGTGCGAAAAACAACTGCAAGCTGACTGGATTCACACATGGTCAAATATCACTTGGTAGGAAAACCTTCACAACAATAGGTATAATCTACCACACAGGAGCCATAACCAACTCAGGGCACTACACTGCATGTATAAAATAAATGTGGATTATTTGAAAGTAATGATAGTACCGTTACTCTAAAGCAGAGATTACCAGCTAATCTTACAAACGCGTATTTAATGTTCTTATAACCAAAATTTGATAACGGAACTGTACTTAAACCTTAAGTACACTTGTAGTAAAAAAATAAAAACTGTCACAATATTTCAAAACCTATCTAACTGCCCAAAGATTCTACAACAACTAATCAGATAAATTAATACCACACAATTATATCAAAACATGAACAGTTAGAATACGCCTACTGGTATCTAACTGGGCCAAAATTTTACAATATCCAAACAAATACCTAATATCTTACTGCTCACAAAAACTGAAACAATCCAATGCATAAAGCATTAGGCATAAAGAACAAGTAAACGCGGAAAACAAACAAATAAATAAACTGTAGCATAATAGAAAAAGGTTTTTTTTTTTAATCCAACATGGATTTTTTTTCTCCCACAGACCCAATGATTTTAGCAACAAACACAGACATTTTGCAAATTGCACAGTACTCTGGTTTGTAATCTACTAAATATGAGGGTCAATAAAAAGAAGAAAATGTTGATTGTACAATGTAATAAGTCATTATAAAATACTAATACTAACATGCTATTTTCTTTTATTACAGAAATGAACAAGAAAAACATGGACTCCTGTTACTAAACCAAATAGTATGTATAACAAGATAAATACAACCATCACACCATATCACACCCATACAAGCTTATAACATTGTTCCTTATAAATTAGTTTTTGACCCAAAGTTAAAAGCCACTAAGGGTGTGATATGCTGCGGTGGTTGTGGCCAGGGCATACACTCTTGGGTGCATGGCCAAATGGCCATGCACCCAACATTCTATACCCTGGCCACAACCACCGCAGCATATCACACCCATAGATGCAAGCATTGCAACCATTTTTATGTCCGCGGACAGGGGGAAGGTCCTAGGACACATTCAACTTGCCAGAGGACAATACAAACAAAGTCCTCAGGACACCCCCATTTTCTTTATGTACGAACATTTCAGGATACCGTGATTGCTCTTAAAACATTTTCACCTTGCCAACGAACAATACCGACAACGTCCCCAGGACACCCCCTGCAAACATTCCAAGACCCCACGAGCGTTCTTAGAACACTTTCAAGTTGACACCGAATCCATTCTGTTTATTTACGAACATTCCAGAACAGCTGTGTTGTCCGCAGACAAATCGAACACAACAAAAGCGTCTAGCACATAAATAAAATACAAATTTGAACCTATCTCATACTCCCCCATCCTCCCCAAAGACTTCTACAAACCAACACACTCTACTAAATACACATTTTGAACAAACTTTCACCGAGCTGTCTGCGGACGTCCGCAAATGCAAGATGGCAGGCGCGACAGAAAATCTGACGCGCATCACGCACCACGCCGCCTAATCAGCGAACACGTCGCATGTCCGCGGACATGACGCAAGCCGCTGGGCCAATTGGGGTGCTGTCCGCGGAGCGAATAGTGAAGTCCGTCCGCGAAGCGAACACAGATATCACCAATTTTTTTGCCTTACATTTTGGTCATTTTAAAAAAACTACTGGACGGATTTACCCCAAATTTGCAAAAGCACGCTTTTGGGACCAGACCGGCGCTCCTGCGGCAAATTTGGTGTAAATCTGTCCAGCGGTTCGGGCTGTAGCCGTGCGCAAAGTTTTTTCCCATTCAGTCTATGGGAAAAAAAAAGTTTTGCGACCCCCCCTATAACTTTCCCCCCCCTGGACGAATCCTCACCAATCTTTGCAATAAAATTCAGAGTGGGCCATATACTTTTTCTGCAAAGTTTGGTGAGGATTCGTCCAGGGGGAGCGAAGTTATAAGCCACCCAAAAAGTGCTCTTCCTATGGAAACACCAACTTAACCATAACTACATGGCCACTACCGTGGCCATGTAATATATCTATATCTATATATACTATATATACTACATATACTTGATATAACATTCTTTTATTTTGGACATTATATGCAATCGCTGTTTGGGTTGCTACTGTCTCACATTCACACTCCTTCTAAAAGCATAAACATCCCTCAGCCCATGTTACCACGAAAGGAGAAGGTGGTATGTCTATTGGCTGTGCCTGTTTTACTTTTATGATTGGGATTGCAGTAGGTGTGTAGAGATGTGAGGGCTGATAGTGGGCGGTTTAGCCACTACACATCATTGTTCTCCTGCAGAAGAGAAGACATTTAGGGGCCGATTCATGGAACAAACGTGCGCCGGAAATCTACGCGCAAGCAGACGCAAGCGGAAAAAAACAGGCGCACGCGCACGCGTGCGATTCATGGAAGTCCCTGCGCGTGTACACCCCGGGATGTGCGCCAAACCCGTGCATGGCGCACAAGTCACAGCAACATCCCGAAAGGCGTGCGCGACGCGCACAGTGAAAGCGCACAACCTCGGCGCATACACCAGAAAGTGGGCGGGACACGGGGCGTAACGCACAGAATGGGGAACAACGCGCGAAAATAAGGGCGTAACTGGGGATGTACTGCAGGGAAGCAGACGGAACGCCCACACGCACTCGAACCACACGTATTCATGGAATCGAATAGGGCAAAGCCACGCACAGCCAAAGACACGCACAAGCCGAAAGACGTCCGCCACATGAAGGCAGGCGGTAGCGTCCCTGCGCATTACAAAAGTGGCAACATACAGCAATTGGGCCTGTGCCCCCCCTGAACTTTTTCACGCGATCGGGCCTGGGGGAGCGGGCTACGTGTACATCAGGGGTTCGCGTGAACTTTTTCACGCGATCGGGCCTGGGGGAGCGGGCTACGTGTACTTCAGGGGTTCGCGTGAAGTTTTTCACGCGATCGGGCCTGGGGGAGCGGGCTACGTGTACTTCAGGGGTTCGCGTGAAGTTTTTCACGCGATCGGGCCTGGGGGAGCGGGCTACGTGTACATCAGGGGTTCGCGTGAACGTTTTCACGCGATCGGGCCTCGGGGAGCGGGCTACGTGTACATCAGGGGTTCGCGTGAACTTTTTCACGCGATCGAGCCTGGGGGAGCAGTGTACCACTCACCGTCTGCCTTGCGTGTAGAAGAACGCGTAGCCAACACCCGCTGTGAAGTAATAGCGTGTGAACCCCAATGGATGGAAAACACACGCACCGCACGAAAAGCACGTACAGAACAGTGTAAAGGCATGCAGGATCTCCAAGCCCGGCCAGGGCAATGCCTGTGCGCAAAACGTCACAGGCGCGCTTACGCTGTAAGGGCCTTTGGTCCAATGAAATCGCATATGCGTGCTGACGCGCTTACGCGCTAAGGGCCTTTCCTCGATTTTCACGCTGACGTGCAGGATTTTCACGTGCCAAATCACTCCGTATCAAGCTGGCCACGCGAAAACACACGGAAGACCACGCTCCTGCCCAGAAGGCCGAATTACTGCCCCCCAGTGCCCCGAGCAGCCTCCCACGTGCCATCTGCTGCTGCCTGTCTGCCTGCCTGCTGCCACCGTGCCCTGCCATTTGGTGCCTGCACATCAGCCATCTGCAGGGGTCCAGTTGCTGTGTCCACCCCTGCTGGAACAGAAGACTCCCGACTCAGATAACATCGCTCCACAGCCCAGTCCCAGGACCCAGTTGCCCACCCACTCCTGCCCCTGGGTTTGCCATGTCGGGCACATCCACATCTGGCACCAGTGGCAACCCGCGGCCAGAGGGGCAGAGGGGCACCAGCTTCACTGCCACCGAAGTTGGTGTCCTGGTGGAGCAAGTCCTGGGGCAGTATGATGCCCTCTTCGGATCGTCCTGCGCCAACAAGGAAGGACGGGAGAGGATCTGGGCCGACTGTGTGGTTGCCATCAACGCGGAGGGGGTGGCAACCCGCACCATCCAGAAGGTCAAGAAGCGCTGGGAAGACATGAGGTCCAGGACCCTCATGAAGGCCCGGCGCCTCGTGGAGGGGGGCCGGGGCCGCATGAGTTCCAGATGGGGGTCCTGGAATGCGTACACCCAGCGCTCCACGCCCAGGTCCTTGAGAGGGAGACCCGTCTGGAGTTGAGCGGTAAGTGGCCAAGCATTGCTGTGTGAGACAGGGCATGTTGCAGTGTGCTGGTTGTCTGATACTTGCCTGTATGTGTGACATAGGCCATGTACGCATGTATGTGTGCAGGGACATCATGGTAATGCATGTGCGACCAGTAATGTGTGAACCGCACGGTTGTTGCACGTGTTTAAATGCGACATGGGGAGCCCTATGCAGATTGTAGACATGAGAGCATGGCAGTCTCTGTTCCTGGACATGGGTGGGGGTGAGGGATGGGTGCTGATGCCAGGTACATATATGGTGTCCATGTCTGTGTGCCTGACCTGCGTGTCTGTGACTTGTGGATGCCATGGATGCATGACACATGTCTGTGACAATGTACAGATTCACTGATGCAGCCTAGTCATCCTTGTATCCACTGTGATTGGGGTGTACGGGGCCAGATGGATGTGACTGAGGTGAAGTGTGTGCATGTGATAGGCATGACCCATGATGCATGTGAGTTCCATTACATTGTATGTTTTCGAGAGTCCATTGGACATGTATGGAAATGTCCATGGCATGCACCATGACTGTCACTGTGTGTGTTTTGCCTGGACTGACACATGTGTTGTGAAGGGACATGATGGAAGTGTACTTTGACAGTGGCACTCATCTGCTATTGCTTCCTGTCTAGGGGACCATTGTACAGTACCCTGATGCTTGTGTTCTATGTCTCCCTCTACGCAGCGGCTAGTGAAGAAGAGGGCGGAGACGGCGCTGTGGAGCAAGGTGGCGGGGATGCCCCCACGGCTGCAGCGGAAGGGGTGGGTGAGCCCCCACAGGGGCCTGCTACGGCGGAAGACGGTGAGGAGCCATCCAGGTTGGTGGTTTCCACAGAGGAGGAGGAGGCCGCCACTGAGGCGCACATGGGGCCTGGTGGGGGCATCTATGCTGGTGCAAGTGGTGCAGTCCAGGGGCAGGGGCAGGAGGCAGCACAGGTCACCGTGGAGGGGCCTGTGCATGTCGCTGGCCTGACCCTGTGGGTGCACCACCATGCACCAGCAGGGATGCCCCGTCCCAGGCCCGTCCGCAGGTAGAGGGGATGTCCATGTCATCTGACTCCCCTCCACCTGCGGACGAGGGACCCCTGGCCGTATGGAGAAGGTCGTGATTGGGGTCGCGATGCGCACGGCTGTGATTCGTGATGCCGTGCGTGCTTCCCAGGAGGAGCACGCACTTCATCACGAAGAGCACCGTGCCGACGTGGCCCAATTGGGATCGTCCATGTTAGGGGGTTTCCTGCATGTGTCGGCCAATCTGGCGGCCCTCTCCTCCTCTGTGGAGACTATACACCAGTCGTTCTCCTTGCCGTCTTCCGGCCCAGATGCCACCAGGGCCCCCTGTGGACCTGCCCTGACCAATGCAGCCAGCTCGGTGGGGATCCCATCCCTGCCACAGTCGGGAGTCAGAGGTCCAGCAGGGGTGGACACCACAGCAACTGTACCCCAGCAGATGGAGGATGTGCCGGCATCATCAGGCAGGACACGTGCAGGACGGCGTCGGTGGATTCATCAGCCTGGATGCCGTCGTGCTGGCAGAGGCAGTGGCGTCGGAGGCAGCAGCGGAGTCAACGTGGGAGGCATCATGGCTCGGGGCCATCAACATCGGAGGGGCAGGCATCGGCCGGAGGGCAGGAGGACCCAGGATGGGAAGTGTCTTCCGTGTGGCAGCGGTTGGGCCAGCATATAGGTGCGGAGCGGCGGCGGGCGGAAGAGGCGCGGCTCACAATGGTCAGGGAGGAGAACTCCATGCGGAGGGCCCTGAGGCGGGCCGAGTGCCTCGAGGCAATCCGCAGGGGGTTGGAGGAGCAGATGGCGTCGTCCCTGCGGACCCTCGGGGCCATGGAACAGGACCGCCTCCAGGACATAGACGAGGAGTTTGATGATGCCCTGGCCCAGAACACCACGGAGTGAGCCGCTGGACTTGCCCGCCGCCTTTGTATATAGTTCTTTAGTTTTAGGTTTCATTTGTTTCTTCTTATGATTTGGAGTCGACGGACACAGCTCCACTTTTTGTATATAGTTGCATTTTAGTTAGGGTTTTTTGTAGGTTTCCTTTGTTCAGTTGGGCTCATGGACCCTTGGATGTTTTGTACATAGTTCTTCATTGGATTGATTTTATTTTTAATGTGACTTTGAACACCTTTTTTTTGGATTTGGATTTGTAGTTTTGATTTTTTTGGACAGACATGCAGCTTATCTTTTTTTCATTGCCATTGTAGTTTGTTTCATTTCATTTGCATTCAATTTTTTTAATACAATTTTGTTTTCATACTTCACTGTATGGTATCATCTCATTGGTTTCATGCATGTCATGTTTGGTGTTTTCCCATTCATTTGCAACCATTGTGTGTGACGGACATGGGTTCATTTGCTTTATGAACATTGGGGGTGTAACATGTAATTTCCATTTCCATGTGGGTGAATGGGTTACTTGGTAGGGCCTTTTGGCTGTGGAGGCTGACCATAACGCACATGATTGGGGATTGTGAGGACCTGGGTGCAGGGGGACATGAGTGGGGGCCTGGTGGAGGCTGCCCCTGGTGACTGGGGGGGTGGGGGTGGTGGGAGACATGGGTGGGGGCCTGGTGGGAGGTGCCCCACAGTGCTGGGGGGTGGGGGGGTGGTGGGGAACATGAGTTGGACATGGGTGGGGGCCTGCTGGCAGGTGCCCCACAGTGCTGGGGGGTGGGGGGGTGGGGAACATGAGTTGGACATGGGTGGGGGCCTGCTGGCAGGTGCCCCACAGTGCTGGAGGGTGGGGGTGCTGGGAGACATGGGTGGGGGCCTGCTGGCAGGTGCCCCACAGTGCTGGGGGGTGGGGGTGCTGGGAGACATGGGTGGGGGCCTGCTGGCAGGTGCCCCACAGTGCTGGGGGGTGGGGGTGCTGGGAGTCATGAGTGGGGGCCTGGTGGAGGGTGCCCCTCAGTGCTGGGGGGGTGGGGGGTGGGAGACATGAGTGGGGGCCTGGTGGAGGGTGCCCCTGCACTACTGGGGGGTGGGGGTGCTGGGAGACATGGGTGGGGGCCTGGTGGAGGCTGCCCCTGGTGGCTGGGGGGTGTGGGTGCTGGGAGACATGGGTGGGGGGCCTGGTGGAGGCTGCCCCTGGTGGCTGGGGGTGGGGGTGGTGGGAGACATGGGTGGGGGCCTGGTGGTGGGTGCCCCTGCACTGCTGGGGGGTGGGGGTGCTGGGAGACATGGGTGGGGGCCTGTGGAGGGTGCCTCTGGTGGCTGGGGGTGCAGGGGGACATGTGTTGGTGGGCAGTAGTGCAAGTTGACATGTGGGTTGGCTGGGGGGCATGGCCATGGTGGATGGGGTGCCTGCAGGACATGTGCAGGGTAGGCCCCTGTGGTGTGAGCCACCTGCAGGGGCCGTGGAGGGTGTAGAGGGAACACCTGGGAGGACCCACACGTGCAATTCACGTGTGGTGCTCCCTGCGCACCCCTGAAATACGCGTACCCTGCTCGCACGGGCCCAATCGCGTGTGGAATTTCCCGCGCACCCCTGAAATACACGTACCCCGATGGAATCGCGTGTGGAACTTCCCGCGCACCTCTGGAATACACGTACCCTGCTGTAATCGCGTGTGTAACTTCCCCTGCACCCTGAAATACACATACCCTGCTGATATCGCGTGTGGAACTTCACGCGCACCCCGAAATCCACGTACCCTGATGGAATCGCGTGTGGAACTTCCCGCGCACCCCTGGTATACACGTACCCTGCTGATTTTGCGTGTGAGACTTCCCCTGCACCCTGTAATACACGTACCCTGATGGAATCGCGTGTGGAACTTCCTACGCACCCCTGAGATACGCGTACCCTGCTCGCACGGGCCCAACCGCATGTGGAAATTCCTGCGCACCCCTGAAATACACGTACCCTGATGGAATCGCGTGTGTAACTTCCCCTGCACCCTGAAATACACGTACCCTGCTGATATCGCGTGTGGAACTTCATGCGCACCCCCGAAATATACGTACCCTGATGGAATCGCGTGAGGTACTTCCCGTGCACCCCAGTGATACACGTAGCCCGCTTGCTGTGCTGGTACAGGGTTAGCGCAGCCCTTTGCGCTGGATTGGGTATATTGATGGCTTTTCCCTGCGCGAGAGGCGTTCTTGGGGGCGTAACTGGCGCTGCTGCAGGGTCTCTGCGTCACTGTGCGCCACGGCTGGTTTTGATGGCTGGAATCCATGAATACGCTGTGCGCGGAATTGGATTTTAGCGCACGCGGCTGGCGCAGGGATTCGCACGCGCACACTGTGCGCCAGCCGCATGCGCCACTTGTGCGCTGGATTCTGTGAATTACCCCCTTAATCACAACCAGTGAGACATTGGCAGCAACAGCAAAATGTAGTTCAGAATATGGAGGTCAAAGGGGAACTTTTTGGTGATCTCTTGAACTAGCAGGATGAAGTAGTTTGCTGCTGTAATGAAGTGGGGTATGTACTCATACTGGATGACCAACTGAACAAAAGGGAGATAGGAATGGTGGAACCAAGGCTGATCACTAAACTTTTTACAAATTTGGGCTTACGCCTTTGTAAATCATCCAGTCATTGATTTGGGAAAGACAGAACTATATGGCCAAAGGCTCAGAATTAGAGCGGGCGAGTTCGAAAGTAATTGGGGTATCAGCTGCATATGTTTGGAGAGCTGCATAAAAAAGGAGGAACAAGGTCAGAAAGAACATTGTGGTAGGCGTTAAAGAGCCAGGGAGGATGACCATATGCTTGGGGAACCCCACAATGGAGGACAACAATAAACTGCATTTTGGAAGATCCCTGAGAAGTCTGTCAATGGCTGTCACACACATTTCTATTGTTAGACAATGTTTGGAAGAAAGCGTACCTCCCACAAATAAATCATATCATGAATAAACACTGTGCTATCACACAGAGAAACACTTTGTTCATTAGCAGAGTAGAGTAGCCATGTTTCAGGAAACACTTCATGTACTCTTCATAGGTTCCAAAATTCACCTTCAGCTATTAATCATTATTGTATTCTTAGAAAGTCAACTTTAATTCTCTGTCCGGGCTGTCACAAACTTCAGCACAGATGTATTGTCGTGGTGGAGATTAAATGTATACCAAGCCGATATTTTCTGCTTTTAATAGATGTAAGTGTTGGCATGGCCTTAGAAAGTTATATCCTGAATGCAGTGCATTTTAGGCAATTGCAAATATTTGTTGAAAGCGGGAATCATGATAAACCTCTCCATGAGGAAACTAGCTTTGTTCTTGGCATATTAAATTATGATCTGTGTTGTTTACATAAGTAATGAACTGTCATAATTTGATATTTGATCAGTTTTATTACATGGCTTTCCAGCCAACATAAATCAAATTTCTATTTCTGAAAAGGTAAGGTCAACATTCAAGGCTCTTGCCTGATCCCCAAATTCCTCGATGGCCATACCTCATACTAGGTTCCAAAGATCCCCCCGCCCACTATTATTTATCTGACCATGTAAAATGGCCAGCCAACAATCCTTCTGCAAGGCTTCACTCCCTGGAATACACTTACCCCAAACATTCAAAACAAGGTGGACATCATACTCTGCTGCCACTGAAGATATTTCTCTTCTGAAGAGCCAATGCTGAAGACACAATACATCCCTCCCGCTGCCTTTCACTGTTTCCCAACAGCCGCAATGATTGACTATTTTCACCAAATGATATTGATGCCTGGTTCCGGTCAGATGCCTAAGGGTGGTCCAGCATATCTATATTGTCAGGCAGACCCTTAATGGCATGTTAATACCAAAGACCTTCTCCTCCGCCATTTTACACCATGCAGATCACATCCCAGATCCTGCATTGTAAATAGGAAGACCTATGCACTCCATGCACCATTTTCATCTTACACACTGCACTGGTCTATGCCTGCCTAATGGTGACGTTTCTCAACAAACCCTAAAAAAACAGAAATAATTGAATACATTGAGTATATGCAGTGCACTGTTATTATGCGTAATTATTGCAGTTTTGAAACCCGGCATAGGTTATTGAATGAATGTGTCAGCCTGTCCACGAGTGCATTAGTGTAACACATGAAATCCTGCCAACCTTGGAGTTAACCATCACAGCATTTTCACATAAAGCACTAATGGCAAAACTAAGTCTGGAATTTGGGTTTTCGTGACAGGCGCTGTGGTGTTGTATGCCCAAACTGACACCCACATGAAGAAACATGAATTAACCTCCATCACACATCCCTGTTTTCAAAGCAGCTGCATAATATAGTTATTGTTCTCTCAACAAGAGCCTGCTCTCTGAGTGAGGAAAGGAATGTAGACTGGTAACTAATTATACATTAGTGCGTTTGACTCAATATTTAGAGAGAGCATCCACACTTCAAAGGAATATTAACAAGTGAATTCTTTGCTAATTACATTTTTGGCTGGTAAGTGCCTTATGCAACACCCCCCTGGGTTGATATTTTACAACGGAAAACCGGTTTGTGATGCATTTGTTGGCAACTTGTAGGTGTTTCGAAGGTTTGCAGTCCAGGAAGTCAGCCCATACAGATTTAAGCCTTTGTCAAGAGTTAGAAGTATTCTGGTCTCCGGAATGTTCTGCTAAAGAGATTGTTGCATATGCATCTATAAACACCTTCTAATCTTGGAACCTCGAAACCCAGGTTGTGCCCACCACATCTGGCACCTATTGCTAGGCCGGATGGAGGAGCGTCCTTACAATCATCACAGCGTTTATGCCCCTCTCTGAAAAGGGGCACATTATGACGCTTCCACGTAAATAATGTGATCTGTCTTTTGCCACATCATACATGTTCATGGCTAGGGGCTAGGACCACAGTTTGGCACTAGCTCTTGTGACACCAGGGTAAAGGTAAAAGTGTCACCTTTTGGAGGCTAGGGTAATTTCAGGACATTTACATGGACGATTGGGTGTCTAGGAACACTGGGTCACATTTCCCCACTGATTGTCTTGTGCATTTCGTTTCGTTTCAGGGTGACAAATTAATCAATAATATGCATCAAAGTACCTTATCTAAATGTGTCATTGAAATATTCAGTCCTCATCAAAATGCCAATCCTTAATGAGTCACAAACCGTAAAAGCTATTGTCAAAATAATGTTATTATTTTCATTTTTATAAAAAAACATAATTTCAATATGAACCATTCCACATATTTACAAAGATATAATAGTACCATTTTGGCATTACAGGTGTACAATTGTTCTTGCTTTGGAGGACTTTTTAGTCTTAAATTGACCTCAGTCCTTTTTTTTGTCAATGAACATACTGAGCATGATCCTCATGGAGGATAACCTTCCATCAGCAGTAAACCAAACAACGTTTCTGTATTCTTTTTTGTACACTTATTATTAGTGATACCTGATGAAGTGCCCAAATGATATGATGGATTGAAACATGTAGGTGTATACAATCAGGCGATTTTACATGCTGTATTCTGTTAAACTATCCTTTGAGAAAAGAGTCATTGAGGTGGTTTACTGTTTATCAACTGGATATAAATTATTGTCTGTCTGAACATTTGCTATGAATGAATTAATGAGTGTACGAATTCATTATAGATGTGATTTAGGGGTGAACCCATAGTTATTAGTTTGGTACAATTAAATAATTATTTCCTCTACATCCCAACAGTTACATTTATGATTGGGACTCATAAGGTATTGGTATTTGGATAGGGGTTTAATAATTAAATGACACCATTTGGGGTAGATGCTTTGATGTATATTATATGTTTAATGGTCAAGATGCACCTAACCTTACACAGCATCTTCTGATTGTGGTAAAAAGGCAGGGAAACGAATCCAGGGTGTGCAGCAGACACAGAACACACGTGCTTTGCTCCTCATTAACACTAGAGCTGTGTATCTCATTAACAGATGCTCACAAGCACACCCACAATTCCTGTGAGCATTGCAGCTCTGATTACAAAGTAGTAGGTTCACCCAGAGCTCTGTAAACTGGTTTACAGGATGGAACTACACTGAGACAAAAGGAGGGTAGGACTACCTCCTACAAGGAAATAGTAGTATTTACCTACTCGCCCCATTTGGTGGACCCAGTTACTCAGTGCAACTGGCCTCTCTGTGATGACTTGACCATTGCTCTGCAGTAGTACAAGGATGAGTAGAGGCTAAATCCCTTACCAAGCCTCCACACCTCTACAAATCAAGAATGAACCCAATCATAAAGAGAAAACAGATACAATTAAGAGGAATACCTCCTTCAGGTTTTATGGTTACCTGGGCTAAGGAAAGGCTATACTCTTAAGAGGGGTGTGCATTTGAAACAGTAGATATCCAAACAGCAAAGAATAACAGTCCAAAAAAAGGAATATGCAATCAAGGTTCTATAAAAAAGATATATACTTCTATTAAATACACCATATGCAATAATAACTAAATGGAAAACACTACAAAAACCGACCTCTGTAAAAAGAACACAGAATTTGCAAGATGGCAAGATGCAGCAATTTGGGATGGGCAACGAGACAGGGGGAGAAAGGCTGATGAAAACCACTATGTTCATGTAAAGGATATGTGCTTGAAATGCAAAAGTGACTTGTCAGTTTGATAACAGTGAACCAGGTTTCTGGGGGCTGTCCAGTGGTTCAATTTGGTTGTGGTAACCATTGTAGTCCAGTAGCAAGCAGATGTTGAAGTGGGGTCGAGCTGAAGAAAGCTGCAATTTGAAGCAATGCGTGGGCTATGGCGATTGAGGATGTCAAAGGTGCAGTTCGAATGTCGAGGTTCGATGGAGGATGGGTTGTGCAGGTGAGTTGGTTCGATGCTTTGCTCAAAGGATGCACATGGGAGAGAACACCAAGGTTGGTTCAATCTTCGATTGGATAGTTTACAAAGATGCTGGTGGATGAAGAGGGTGACTTGAGCATTGCCGGAGCAGTGATGCTTTTTTGTTTGAGTCGAGCCAAGGAGGCACTTCAGGGCCAAGCCTTATCCTTTACTCAGGCTTCTAAACACTGGCACACACATGCAGGGGTCTTCAGAATGGTGAGGTCCTAGTTACCAGTATGGCTGGCAGAGAGGCAGGTCTTAACCCAGCCGCAGGTCCCCCACAATCTGCACTGGAGTTAGTTAGGGGACAGGGCTTGCCTTTGACTTGGACTTCCTGCCTTCACCTCACAAATGGAGGACTTTGGAAAGGACTGCTCCCCAAAAGAGGTCCAAATGAAATTTTCTTCAAGGGTTGGAGTCCAGAGATGATGCAAAGAAGGAATGGGAGATCACTTCTTTTAAAGGTAAAAGTCAACAGGTCATTGGATAACATTGGATAAAAGCAAGCCTGCCATAAGTGTCCAATCCCTGTTCTGGGAACAAATGGACTTTGCCTTCTGACATCATGCCCAAAGTGCTTTGTGATAAAGGAAGTGGAGGGGACAGTAAGAAAGAGAGATAGCGAGAGAAAACAAGATGGTGGAACATTCTTCCACCTGGTCTGAGCTCCCTTTGTCTACCCTAACCTCTCCCCCTTCCCTTGTAAATAGCATCAAAGTCATTTTGGCATGTAGCACCCTGGTGCGAGGCTGGTCCTTTTGTGAAGGGTGTTCCCTTTTATTTCTGTTCCAAGGACAGCTTCCTGTGGAGTGACTGCCTAACTGGAGAGAGTGTTACCTGCCCGCACAAATGATCAAAGTCAGGCAACCCCCAGGGCTAGAGACTTGCTAGGACCAGGACAGATAGCCTCACTGTGGAGAATTCACATCTTACATTATACTTCGGCAGCTGAGCTGGGCCCACAGGGCTGAGACATGTGTGATTTCAATTTGGTGTGAGTTGGATAATTATGAGAGATGCTAGCCACCACACCTCAAACTCAGGTATGGCTTATATTTAAAGGCAGACCCTGTGCTGTAGTGACTTGGCTATCTCTGAGGCTCTCTAGAGGGCACTTGCCTCCGGTACCTGTTTATCTCCCACACACAGTGGGTCTGTGGCTCTGGATAGCAGGTGTTGCAATCATTCTACTAATTCAGAAGGGCACAGGTGTACACAATGCTTTTGACATGTAGCTTGAGGATAGGGGGTTTTACCTAGCAGATCACCCTTTCTGAGATAAAATTAGCCTGCATCATTTTCTTGGTTTAAGGAAAAAGGGTTGAGAGCAGAAATGGGCTGTTTCCAGGGATGAGGGGAGGGGATCACAGAGGTTAGGGGGCAGACTGAAGGGGCAATTAAGGGGTGTAACAAGTAAGGGGCAGCCAGAGTTGTCCTGGGGGGGTATCACCAATTCAGGGGGCACAGAGGGCAGGGAGGACATTTCACCAGTCCAGGGGACACAAAAGACAGGGAGAGGGTGCCACCAGTCCAGGGGAGTACATTGGCCATGTAGAGGTTGTCACCAGTCAAATGGAGTGGAGGGGGTAGGATGGAGGTGTCACTAGTCCAGTAGGAGGGTACATGTGCAGGTAGAGTGTGTCACAAGTCCAGTGGGAAGAGGGTGCATGGAGGGGTGTCACCAGTCCTGGGGGTGGCAAAGGGACAGGTATGTGTTGTAACCAGTCCTGGGGGGGGGCAGGGGCTAGCTACAATCAGTGGCACATGTGACAGAAGCATTCATTCTTGGGGCACAGAAGGCGGGGGGTTCAGCAATCATGGGTTTATAGAGACAGGGTGCACAGGTGCAGTATCAAAAGGAAACATTATTTGGGTCCTACATATGTTCCCTACTCTGGTTGTTGAGTGTGGGCCAGGAACTGCTGAGGTGCTAGGCAGATTGGAGGCTGAGGAGGCTAGTTTGTGTTCTCTTTAGGCAGCGAGAGCTCACTGCACGTCTCTCCATTCCATAAAACTGCTATGTTTATGTGTAGTAAGCCTGTGGTATAAAGGCAAAGCATATATGGCTCACTATTACACTTAATGCAGCTTCCAAGGTGGAACTTGCATTCCACCCTGTAAACCCACATACATTATACTGAAGTGGGAGAATGGGAAAATACCCTCCCGCTAGTCTCATCCAGACCATGGCCTAGGGGATCACGGCCTAAGCACCCCCGTGAGAGGAGTTCGACCAAACCTCTTCCTTAACAGATGACAATGTTTCAAAGGCATACACGTACGAGGAGCATGCCCACAAGTACACCCTGGTCAAGCCGACGCCTGTTCCATGGACCAGCTCGATAAGACACCAACCGCAAAAAAAATCCTCATCGTTAGGGATGCCATGACGACATAGCCGACAAGAACGCTCATGCCACCATGCACACTGGTCACTCACACACCAACCCACACGTGAACATACTCAGTGCTATGACATAGCGGACTGACATACCCACGGACGTGCACCGTTGTTATTTTTCAAATAGGCCTTCTAGAGCACCGCAGAAACGCAAGATGCCTGAAGAGCTTGTGTATATGCTTGCTGATGCTTTCCCGCTACCTATCTCTATGAAGACGACACCATGTATACCTAATGCTGCTTGTGACACTCTGTCGCCCCTCTACCCCATATTATGGGTTATGTACCGCCACCCAGAAACTAGGCCCAAGTAGGCCTCAAGCAAGAGTCCCCAGGCAGGAGCCTCGCAGACGAAAATCCTCCCAAGACGAAATGCAAGTGCTGAACATACAGAACGAGCCCCCAACAAGAGCTCACAGCCAAGGCCGCGATGTTGCAACCCACATGCCGTGGTCCCAGCGCCAAGGTTACACCTGCCTGTGCCAAGTACTCAGAGATGAAAAACACAAATCTAATGCACATAATTCTGCTCCAGCTACGGTCTCCCCACACGTGACCAAGCCAAACTGACAAAATGCCAAGCTCACCAGACAGAAAAGTTACCAGGGTCCCACGTCTGGGACACAATCTGCAACAACGAAGCGGCAAGTTGGACACCTACAGCGCTGGGAAAGACATGAGCACCAGACCTTAAGCAGACCTGTCCATTGTCCACCACAAACACATAGTTGCACATTGTTGCCAACGCCAGGTACACCACGAGCTGGGAACGGCGATGGTCCCAGGCTTGGGGGCTCGTGGGAGAACCAATCAGAATACAAGGGGCTCATCACTGATGCCATTATCTTTAGCCAATCACCAAGTGTCCCCTTGTAACAATTTAGGTGTAGCAACTGTTAGGGACAGCCCAAGTGTACCACCTGACCCGTCCTTATCCACTAATATTTCCTTCCATAGGCATCTATACTAACCCTACTACTCGGGGGACCAACCCGAAGTGGCGTTAGGTTTTGTGACGATTCTTCCCAGGTGACGCAAGTAGCGCATCATACTGCTGTAAAAAGGGCCTGCGAGCCCCACTAACGACGAGAGCCTCTCCGGATGCATACGGTCTGAGCGTATCCCTGCCGTTACTCTAATAAACAGCAGTTATTACCTTGCTCTTGGGTGTGTCTCATACTCCTTTTGGGATGCGGGAGGAGTTGGGGCCTCCCCAGCCCTGGAGGTACGCGGACGGCTCTACCGGCCCCTGGGAAAATCACCCCGACAAGTTGGAGGCACTGCTGAGATTTATTTGAGGTCTACCTAACCTGAGGGCAGCATTCCAAGGCCTCTTGCAATGAGGAAACCCGGCAGTGCGGCCCCCTCTGCCGTTGCCCCTTTTGAGGACTACAGGACCATCACGGAACTGTGAGACACCCGGACAGCGCAATCCGGATACTGGTCCTCGGGAGCCGACTTGAGAAGTATCCTGCCCGCAGTTGGCGAGTGTCCAGACGTGGTCCAGACAAGAAGCGGTAGCGAGCCGCTTTGGAGGGGTGCCCGCGGTCGAGCGGCCCCAACTCACGAGGACTTGGTGATTCTATGTCACCAAACCAGCAAAGTAATGTTGTGCGGGAGGAGGAAGGAGTTGTAAAGAGGGAGGGGGAGGTTGTAACAGTGTGTGGAAATTAATTTTGACTGTTCCGCAGAAGTAGAGGTGTGAGGTGTAACGGGACATCCGCAAGGACCGTCCCCTACAGCGTCACAAAGTGGATTGGATGGGACCTCAGGCGCCCACATGTGACTGTTAGAGAGCGTGGATTGCTTAGTGATCGCGGACACCTGTGTAAGGGGGGTGTGGCTTTCCTATGAGTTGACGTTGTAGATCAATAAATAGATGAGGTTCCCTACTAATTGAGTGTTGAAGCTTGTTAAGTAGGGGTAGATAGGTTGTTTACCAAGTGCAGAAGATAATTGGCTGATTAAGCTCCTCTGAAGAGGGGGCGTATCACACGCGACACAGCGTGCACAGACTGATTATATTAAGTGAATTGATTGTGGATTACCTTGCTCCAGATGAGGCAAGAAGACAGCTGTGGCGTTAATGGGGGATAATTGTGTGAAAACAAGCGCGCATTTCTGAAGTTTTGAAATTTGTACTTACAGTGTATTGCAGAAGTTGGTGACATCACCCATAATCCGCGCTGAGACGGGGAAGGGCCACAGGGGAAGAGGCAGCCGCACACGGTGAACAAAGGCCGCGCTCAGACGGGGAAGGGCCACGGGGGAAGAGGAGGCCGCGCATGGAGAACGCCGGCAGCACTCGCTAAGGGAGGGGCAAAAAAAGGGAGACGTGGCTGCGCACAGAGAATGCCGGTCACACTCGACAGGGGGGTTGAGAAAGGGGAGGGAGAGGTCTGGTGAAGAAAGGAAGGTGGGGCGGCTATAAAGCATGCCACACAGGGCACGCAGCCGCAGGGGGCTTAGTGTGCCATGGCCACAGGGGGCCATAATAGTAACATTTAGGGAAACAAATAATAAAAGAGAAGGAACTGTTCACTTGCAATTGTATTACTTTTCAGCGGACAGTCGGAAGTCCCCAACTTACGGGGCCAGGTAAAAAAGGTTGATATCAGGAAAAAGCAAATTGTAATATGGCTACCTACTACGGGTTGGGGACGAGAGGAAATGCTTTAACTACACCAGTTCAGCACATTTGCACGTCTCTATCACCACATAAGGAGAACATTATAAGGTACAGCATTGACTGGACACAAGGGACAGATAACAAAATACTAACACCATGTCCGCCTAACGGCAGCTTTGATTCATATACCCAGCACTCACTCTTGACATACATACACAACACATACAAACGAAAGAAATTCGCTCACCATGTAGAGATGTTTAACTTATGGAAGATGTTCCAGGGAGCCAGGCCAGGGGCAATGGGAATGTTTACCATGAACGGGGCAACAGAGGAGAAAGGGAGCAAAGAAAAGAAGGAGGTTAAAGAGGAGAAGGAGAACAGAGGCAGCGTGGGTACAGCGCGCGGCAACGCACTATGCACAGAAGAGGGTAAGAGGGAGAAAGAAGGATCGGTTGCAGCATCAGAAGCAAAGGTGAAAAAGGAAGAGACAGAAGATATGCCTCTGGCGAAAGTAGTGAAGAAGGAAGAAGGAGGGTTGTACCCGGTAACAGAATTAAGAGAAGCCGCCAGACAACAATTAACAGCCGCTGAGGGGTACTCAAACCCTGCGTACAGCCCTCCACCATACGCCCCTACAGACAGCTACCAGAAGGGGGTGGCGGTGACCGGCACGATAGACTTAAGCACAACACAGGCAGGCATGGGGGGAGGGAAGAGAACTATGGAAAACATTGCAAACATAGGACCAGATGAATGGATTGCAGCACAGGTGCTCCTAAAGCTCCGGGGGACAGTAACAGGGGAAGAAGAGGATGCAGTGAGGAGAGTGAACAAAGAAGAAATAGACAACGCACAGACAGGGACCAAGGTGAGTAAAACAAGAGAAGGGAGACTGTCACAGGTAGAGGAAAAAATGTTGGAGGAAAGGCTGGCTGAATTAAGAGAAGTACGAAGCGCACTGATCAGACAGTTCGAGCAAGAAACACGAGAAAGGAAGAAGGAAAGAAAGGAGAATATGGAGGAGCAGGCGATGATGAAGGAACAAGTGGAAGAGATGAAGAAGGAGGAGGAGTGGATGAGGGCAATAGCAGAGAGGGTTTCACGCGCGGAGCACCGGGAAATGAAAAGGAAGGAGGAAGAGAAGGACAGGGAAATGGAACTGTGGAAAAAGAAGATACTATCTGAAAGCGCCCAGAAGTATGAAGAAGGTAAAGTAATAGAGAGCATATTAAAGAGGGAAAGGGGAATAAGGGGCAGAAAGGAAGAAGAAGAGAGGATATTGGCGAAGGTGACTAAAGAGGTATTGGAATAACTACACAGGAAACGAGCGGAAATAGGAGGTGAAGTAGTGGGAGCGAAGGAAGAGGAGAAAAGAGATAGGAGAGTGGAACACAGAGTTAAAAAGTACACACGCCAGGACTTGGAGGTGACAACAACGTCAACACAGGGGACTTCTGTTAAAGGATGTGAGCACAAGGAAATGGACTTAATAGATTTAAGGATGGTAACAGTGGGGGGAAAACGCACAGTGGGGATTGTCGTTTCCTGATAGATTTTGCAGTGAGGAAGAGGAAGGTTCGGGAACAAGTGGAAGAGATGGCAATAAGGAGAGTTTAGACAAGCTATACATAACGTGCACTAACTGCGAGTCACCATGGGCATGCGAAAGGAGGGAAGAAGTAGACACAGCAGAAACACAGGTAAGGGAGGCAACAAGAAAAACGTCACAACCACTAACACCAACACCAGTACAAACACCACGCCCATTGACACCACGACCACTGACACCAACCCCTGTGCACACCCCATATGTTGGCAGACTAAGGGACCTCCCAGGATGCAGGCAGGAAGAACGGGTGAGCATGCCCACGGTGAGAGAAGAGGGTAACAGGAGAGGAAGGAAGGATGCGGGGGATGAAAGAACAAACAATTGTAGCATTGAAATCATTGAGGAGCTACCTGACACAGAGGAAGAAGATGAATACACCAACATAACCCCACGAACACCGGGGAAGGTGAGGGAGTACAATTTAATGCCACTTCTGGAGAGGGTTGGGGCCAGACTACAATATGTCCCCTGGAAGCATACCGATAAAGAAAATATAAAATGCAGGCTTGCATCACTAAGTGGAGGAGCTGGGAAGTGGATCTATGAGATGGAAAAACATACTGTGGGGCAAAAACTGGCAGTGGGGGATGTCAAGGGGCTCCTGATCTCAATATTGGAGAATGCTGCAGATGACATTTGGAAAAGGGCGGGCTTCTCAGGGGTCACAATAACAGACACGTCACATGATGGAGCACCATTTGCCAACTGCAGACATGCGCTGTGGCAGGCATTGAGGGTCCAGTACCCAGACACGTTAGACATAGGAGCAATAACGTCATGCAAGATGCGTGAGAATGAAGATCCTGTTGATTACATCCAGGAGATTTAGGAGAAGTGGCGCTTGGAAACCCGGGAACTGTGGGATAAAACACTAGCACTTTTCTACCATATACTAGTACAAGGGCTCCCGGAGCAAGTACAAAAGCCGCTGAAGAAAATAGTGGGGATGGAAGTTAAGGTCTGGCCAGAAATACAACTAACTGTAGTTCACCACTGCAGGATGTGGCAGGAAAAGATTAAACAAAAGGAGGAAGATAGAAAGGCAGAGGAGGCAAAATTGGTACAGAAGAAACTATCAAAATATTACATGGAAGGAGCCCTAATAACTACACCCGCCCCCACACAGGTCACGGTTGCACAAGAAAGACACAACACAATAGCAGGTGGCACAGTTACAGCCGCCAGCACAAATAATAACACAGCAGATGCCCCCACCCCCGCCATACACGGCATACACTGAAGGAGGGTATATGCAGATGGGAAACAGATATTTAAACATCTACAGGGGGAGGGGTGGTCAGATGAGAGGGAGGGGTTATGGCCCACCTGCACAACAACAAGGGGGAGGGTTCCGGGGCTACAACCCAAATGGACAACAGGGGTACCAAGACAACACAGGGGGTTTCCCATGGCAGGCCCGAGAACCACCATTGTGTTGGATATGTGGGATTGTGGGACACATGTCACGCACTTGCAGGATGAAACCCCCCCCCAAGCAGCCTGGCGGGATCAAGGGCAGCAAGGGCCTATGGGGGAACACCAATTTTATCAACAACAGCAAGGAAAACAACACTTTATACCACAACAACAGGCACCACCGCAACAACCCCAGCCACAAACACTGGCATACATACAACAACCCCAAATACAACAACAACAACAGGCACAGCAGGCACCACCACTGGTACAAACATACACACCACCACAGCAACAGGAGATAGCCACATAACAACATCAAGTACAACCGGTACAGCAGCTCACACAAATACAGGACAATGCAGTATCAACAACTGATGCTCCCCTACAGCAGACACAGCTAGGGAAGGTGACAATATTGGGTCACAACCCTTACACAGGAAGCGGCCAGTCACTATATCCACAATAGGACAGCCCACAGATGTCCTTGATGTGTCCCATCCTATCAGTAACACCTAATACTGCGGAGGAACCACACATACAGGTTGCGATAGGTGAAAAAATGCTTCCTTCCTAGTTGACACCGGGTCAACTAGGTCTTGCATAAGGGAGGGGAAGTTTAAAATGTCAGACGAAGCTATGCACACTCAAGGATTTTCTGGGGCTTGAGGGTTGGTTCCCTTCACTGATAACATCCCCTTATCTATAGGAGATCACAACATGTCTCTTCCACTTCTGTATTCAGAGCATTCACCAGTAAACATACTTGGAAGAGATATCATGAGCAGGTTGAATATGACCATCTCCTCCACGGAGAAGGGCATAATTTGCCCTACACCAGGCATTAACATGCTCACAGCACGACAAATATTGCAGGTTTATTGTGGCCAAACAGTGGCCTAGGCTGAGCCAGTGGATGCAGACCTCTTCCAATACGGGACTGACATGGCAATAACATGGTTTCCTGGAATTGAGGGCAACATTTGGAGGAGGCCAGCAGCTTATCTATTCAGACCAGAAACACCAGCAAATGAAAAGGAGGGGAAAATTATTTCAGTATGCATCGAGAGCATTATGGATGCTGCAGACTACATCTCAGTACATGCCCAGGATAGGGAGGGGAGGGCCTGGAGAGCTGTAATAGCACTTGCAGAGGGGTGCAGGCTGACACAGGTATCAGATGAGGAGCTCTTCTCAGACGATAATGGAGAGGGAGAAATGGTGTTTGGGATGAGCATTAACATCTGGTTGAAAGTAACATACAAGCAAGTGGCACAAAAAATGGCCATGGTACTAGAGGCAACTGCCCCTACACCAGTGCCATTTTACGAGAAAGACATGGCAACTGTTCCACCATCTGTGTGGACCACCAGTCCATATGACGTTGGCTGCATCAAAAGCATTGGAGGAGTAAAAATAAAACTGAAAAAAGGAGCAACGCTACTAAGAGTGAAGCAATACCCACTATCAAAAGAGGCAGATGAGTTCATATATGAAACAATAACAGCCTTAATAGACAATGGTATACTAGTACCATCAGATTCACCATGCAACACTTTTGTGTACCCTGTGCACAAAGCGAAAGGAGGGTCTTGGCGTTTTATACAGGACCTGAGACCTTTGAACATCATTGTTGAAGCAGAGTACCCCATAGCAGCTAACCCAGCCACCATACTGTGTGGAATACCAGCAGAGGCATCACGGTTCACCGTGATTGACCTCAAAAATGCATTCTTTTCGATACCTCTGCACCCTGACTCACAAGACCTGACAAGCTTCACATAACGCAACACAAGATGGAAACACACAAGACTGCCACAAGGATACTGTGAGTCACCATCCATCTTCAACAGAGTGATTCAAATGGATTTGGGCAACATTGAGATGGAGAGCACGGTACTGCAATATGTGGATGACATAATGATCTGCAGCACCACAGAGGAGAGGTGTAGGAAGGACTCAGTGAAGATGCTCACAGTGTTAGCTGATAAGGGGTACAAGGTAGACAAAGAGAAGTTACAGACTGCCAAGAGAAGGTGCTCTACATTGGTCAGCTCATTTCACAACATGGAAGGAACATTGCACCACAAAGGCAACAAGCAATAACAAACACACCACAACCACAGACAGTGAGAGAGTTACAACAGTTTTTGGTCCTGTGCAACTACTGCAGCGTGTGGGTTTTTGACTAGAGCTCATACATAGGACCCCTACTAGAGGCCCTCAGAGAAGCATAGAAGGGGGATAAGAAGTTGGGATGGACAAGAGAAATTAAAGAGGCATTTGATGAATTGAAACACGCCATCTCAACAGCACCTGTACTGGCCACTCCAAACTATGAACGCCAATTTTTCATCTTCTCACATTGCAACTCAGCAGTAATGAAGGCAGTACTAACACAGAAAACAAGCATGGGGCACACACCTGTGGCATTTTACAGCAGACACTTGGACCCTGTAATGTTAGGTCACTTCCCTTGCCAACAGAGCCTGGCCGCCGCAGCTTTTGCGGTGGAAAAATCATCATCCATAACAATGGGGTGCCCCACCACACTGTTTGTGAAACATTCCCTCTTTGCAATACTGAACAAACCCAAATCAACATTGACCACACAGAGGGCATCAGGTTACGAGATCATTTTATCCAGACCGGAACTGACGATTGTAAGATGCAGTAATGTAAATCCAGCAAGGTTCATAGCAGAGGTAGTAGAAGATGGTGACTACACTCATGATTGCACACAGGCCATCGAAATATATATACTGCAGCGCAAGAAAAGTTGAGGAAAATGCCCTAGAGGGGGGCGAGATAATGTACATTGATGGGTCCTCAACAATTGACCAAAGTGATGGGGTACGAAGGACAGGAGCAGAAGTGGTTTGTTTGACAGAGGATTGGATGTATGTACCAGTAAAATGTGTTCAACTACCACAACATTACTCAGCCCAAGCAGCAGAACCAGTGGCCCTAATTTTGGCACTAAAAGAAAGCAATGACAAGAGGGTAACAATATATTCGGACAGTGCATACAACACATCAACAATGCACTCAGGTTTAATAAAATGGATACGAAGGGGGTTCAGAAGAGCAGATGGTACCCCAGTACAACATGCCCTCCTACTTGCTGAACTGATTGAAGTGATTAATGACCCTAGTGAAATAGCTGTGATGAAGTGTCAGGCCCACACTAACAGGGATGACCCTATCTCTAAAGGTAATGAAACAGCAGAAGCACATGCCAAACATGCTGCGTATTTTGGTGAGATTTGGACCCTCCCAGAAAAACAAAAAGATAAGGGGAGGGCGGGGGCAAGACAGATGTTGATGAAGGAGGGGTACACACACATCCCTGAAACAACTCAAATTATGGAATTACAGGCAGCAGCACCCATGGCAGAAAAAAAACTATGGGTCAAAAGAGGATGCACAATGTCCCCCACAGATGAATTATGGCGTCAGCATAATACAGGCAAAGTTGTGATGCCCCTAGCCCTATTCAAAACAGCCCTGGCTCAACTACACCACCCCACACACACAGGAAAGGAAGTGATTGCAGCATGGATAAAAGATGCCTGGTTCTGTCCCGAGCTAAATTCACACTTTACAAACTTTATCAGCAATTTCCTAACCTGTCAACAGTTTACGGCTGGTCACACGCTGCAAGTGATCAAAGGTACTATACCCCGGCCAGAAGGACCCTTCCTGCACCTGCACATTGACTACATTGACATGATCAACGCATGATGATTGTGGTGGTATGCCCATTTTCAAGGTGGATCGATGCTGGACCCTGCTCTCATGCAGACACCTTCAGAGCAGCTAGGTACCTGGTGAGGGATATCTTCCTGAGGTAGGGGGTTTGCAAGGTGCTGCGGTCAGACAATGGCCCGCACTTTGCCAATGAAATGTTCCAACACATAACTACACTACTTGGCATTAAACACAAATGTGCATGCGCATACCACCCGCAAGCTAATGGTATTTGGCGAACGCCTGGACAGCATTCCTAAAATAAGAGATTGCAAAAATTCAGCAGACAGCTAAGAAAAATTGGTTGTACTGCCTCCCCTTGGCCCTGTTTGAATTAAGGAATAAGCTAGGGTCAGAGCACCACCTCACACACCCCATGAGGTAGTGACTGAACGTCAGATGCGCCTTCCACTAACTCCACCATCAAGGGACATGTCAGACTACCATACCTCTGCTAATGCTTTTGGTGATGAAATGTATGAATATGTGTCTTCCTTGATTACTAGTGTCGCCTTTTTCTCTCAACAGCTCGAACAGACGCAGGGCGGGTCGAAAAACACCCAACAAGAAGAAACAAATGAGGAACAGGAACAACCATCACAGTGGACTGTTAAGGAAGGGGACCATGTCCTCCTCCGAAACTTCAATCGCCGGTGGAATAGCCCACGATTTACCGGCCCCCACCAGGTTGAAGCAGTAGCTCCTGGAGCAATAAAGTTGAGAGATAAGCATGTCTGGAATCATCTGCATGACGTCAAGCCCTGCAAAGATCAGACCCGCCCTTGCGTTGACGACAGGGCCAACACTGGAGCAACAGCAACAGAAGACAACACAGCAAAAGACAACTGCCATTCCGCCCCTAACCCCTCCCAAACAACAGACACTACTAAGGAATCAAATGGACAATTGCCCAAAGCCCACCCCATGGTCATGAAATCCCAGAGCAAACAAAACACTGCCCCGGCCAGCCCCAGCCCTGCCACTACCCAAATAAAGGACATTGCCTAACAAACTGTAATATTACACCACACTTGTAGACACGTGCATGTTCTCTTTCTCTTTGTGTCTCGCACATGCAGGTACCGCGTACAACTGTTTATGTATAAAAGAAAAGTGAAGTAACTAACTTGCATTTTTGCCCAAGAGAAAATGCTGCCCACAGACGAAAACACACCTGAAGCACTGTCACACCAATTTGTATACGCTATAAAAAAGACCAAAATATCTAAAAATGAGAAGGATATGTGTGTATTACAACACGTTCATTTTGGCCATAGAACAATCATTCCCACATCTCCATGAGCACTTACTAGCCCTGAGAGATAGGTCACTAAGAGTAGCGTGGGAACAGCTTTTCGCTTGGGCATTAACGATTATTTGATAGGGAGAGCTTGAATAAACATAACTAACAAATGAATGCTTATTTTTAGAAATGTTCAGGCGGGCATCCATATAGTAGAGAATAAGAAGCTGGAAAGGTAAGAGGAAAATGCTGGTGATATTAGCTATTGTAATAAAAAATAATAGGCATGTTCTTTATCACTGGTCTACTCGCTGCCTCTGTCTGGCAGACACACTATGCTTCCTCTGTTATGGCTGCACCTCCTACTAACGAACCCCCCATCATGGCTGCAACAGGTACGGTGTCAGGTGGTACAAGTAGAACAAGAATAAACAAGGAAAGAAGTAGACGTAATACATCTAGTGATAATAATGGGGTTGACACATATCTTACAGATTCAGCACATGTCTCAAACAACATGTGGTATCATCACATTTCTAAAATTGGTAAGGGGACAACTAAGGACACCTGCTATGTGTGCTCATTGATCCCATACGCCATGAGCGCCTCCAGAAAATTTGTGGCTACTGAAGTACCAGCAACATCCGTAGAATGCCTGATATACCTGGCCATGTTCCAAACGAAAGGACGTTTTCAAGGGAGAGTGGCAATCATAAAATAGAAGACAAGAGACACAAACCCGTATGAAAATAATTTCATCAAGACACTCCACATGTACAATCACTACTGGCAGCTAAAAGAAGGACTCCAGTACGTGACGGATGGGCCACATAAAGGAGAGACGAAGGAAGTGACGTTGAATTACCTACCATGTGAATGGCACGCAATTGAGGTTGCAGGAGAAATGGGGTACTAGGAAAGATCATTACTTCTCATTTATTGGAAAATATACACAAAAGAAGATTGGACAGACAGAGTTGTGGGGAGCGAGATGGTAAACCTGATGAAACCAAATATAACGAAAATAGACGAAATACACAACAAGTGTTTCAATGGATGGATAAAGACAGCTGGACTGGTAACATGGTTGGAGAAGGACGAAGACCCAGTAAGAATACTTCCACTAATTGCACCGACACTATGCTATCAACACAACGGAGACGTCCATGTCGGAAGGAACAGCAATTGCAAAAGGATAGCGACGATAACTAAGGAGGGTGCTGGTAAAGCGGTTTTAATGGATCACTACTGGGCCTGCGGAGATAAGGCATACCACAGCTTGCTGCCATTTTGGAATGGACTATGCACAATGGTGCACATAAATGTGCCATCCCTAGTGGTAACACAAAAGGATGTCAACTTGGGGAATTTCCCTAAGATGGAAGAAGGGAATAAAAGGAGGAAAAGATCTGTGATGATTGAAGAAGGTAAAGAAAATAATGACACACACATTGTCAGAGTAAAAAGACAAGGAGAACCACTGACAGGAAACTACCTGTGGGGAAGATCGGAAACAGCTCTCAGTGACATTCTACCTGGACACAGACTCTTTAGCAGAGCAGCAATGTTCTTCTCATCAATAATACATCCAGGATTGCAGGCATATGCGAATGCAAAATGGCTCCAGATAACAAGATGGGAGCTAATGATGACAATAAACTCCACCGTCAATGGATTTAATGCAAAAAAAGAAAAATTGAGGGCAGTACGAATGGTATCACTGCAGAATAGATATGTGCTGGATCTACTGACGGCGATGGAAGGAGGAGTTTATGCAAAAATTGGAAAATCGTGTTGCACATTCACCCAGCAAATGACGCAGACAACGGCACACTTACCGAGGCAGTAACACAACTTGCCAAGATGTACTCCAAGATGGAAGAAGAAGCTAAGGGAGTGAAGAAAGATGGCAGCTGGTTTTCCTTCCTGTGGTCGTGGATGCCACCATGGCTGTCAGATGGACTAAAAATAATAGCTGGGTGCATAATACTGGGAATGGCTGTGTTGATGGGAATGAGGTTATGGACAGCACGTACAACAGATGAAATGATGGAAATGGTCAGCATGCATGCCTTACTACCAGCCGAAGATGACAAGAACGGTTTATAGTGATAATACCGAATAAAAAAATCGCAAAAAAAAAATCTCGAAAACAAAAGGCCGAAAAAAAAATATCGAATTTTTTTTTATGACGTTTTTTTCTCGAAATGGGGGGGTTCCCGGGGGGTTCCCTCCATTCCCTCCCCAACCCCCCTTTTTTCTATTTCTTTTTTATTTTAACCCTTTTTTTTTACTTACATGACCCCAAAAACACATATAAATAAATAAATAAATAATTCGATATTTTTTTTTTCGAGATTTTTGTCATTCAGTATTATGTTTTCGGCCTTTTGACTGACCACCGACAAGAACACAGACATAATTATAGAGGAACGAGAAAGGTTGCGCAAGCAAATACTAGAAACATCCTTGAACACGCCATCTGTGAAGGTAGAGAACCTAAGGAACCCAAAGAGCTATGTTGGAAAGTGGGTCTATTGCAAACCCGGTGGTGGCTGTGTTTATATGTATTGGTCATTTGAAAATCATGTCAACCACTATGGACACCTGGCTGGAATAACAAAAATATGGAGAGTACGTGGAGATAAGAAAAAGGATAATTTTGTGGCCGAAAAGTCAACCAGAGGGGGGACTGAAATGGGAGAATGGGAAAATACCCTCCCCCCAGTCTCATCCAGACCATGGCCTAGGGGATCACGGCCTAAGCACCCTCCGCGAGAGGAGTTCGACCAAACCTCTTCCTTACCAGATGACAAAGTATCCTGTTTCAAAGGCATACACGTATAAGGAGCATGCCCACTAGTACACCTGGTCAAGCCGACGCCTGCGCCATGGACCAGCTCGATTAGACACCAACTACGAAAATCGTTATCGTTAGAGATGCCATGACGACATAGCCAACAGACAAGAACACTTGTGCCACCATGCACCCTGGTCACTCACACACCAACCCACACGAAGAACATACTTAGTGCTATGACATAGCGGACTCACATACCCACGGACATGCATCGTTGTTATTTATCACATAGGCCTTCTACAGCACCGCAGAAACGCAAGACACCTGAAGAGCTCGTGTATATGCTTGCTGATGCTTTCCTGCTACCTATCCCTATGAAGATGACACCATGTATACCTAATACTGCTTGTGACACTCTGTCGCCCCGCGACCCCCATATTATGGGTTATGTACCGCCACTCAGAAACTAGGCCCAAGGAGGCCTCAAGCAAGAGTCCCCAGGCAGGAGCCTCGCAGATGAAAATCATCCCAAGACGAAATGCAAGTGCTGACCATACAGAACGAGCCCCCAACGAGAGCTCACAGCCAAGGCCGCGATGTTGCAACCCACATGCCGCGCTCCCAGCTCCAAGGTTACACCTGCCGGTGCCAAGTCCTCAGAGCCGAAAAACACAAATCTAATGCTAATAATTCTGCTCCAGCTACGATCTCCCCACACGTGACCAAGCCGAATTGACAAGATGCCAAGCTCGCCAGACAGGAAAGTCGCCAGGGTCCCACGTCTGGGACACAATCTGCAACAACGAAGCAGCAAGTTGGACATCTACAGCGCTGGGAAAGACATGAGCACCAGACCTTAAGCAGACCTGTCCATTGTCCACCACAAACATATAGTTGCACATTGTTGCCACCGCCAGGTACACCACGAGCTGGGAACGGCGATGGTTCCAGGCTTGGGGGCTCGCGGGAGAACCAATCAGAATCCAAGGGGCTCATCACTGACGCCATTACCCTTAGCCAATCACCAAGTGTCCCCTTGTAACAATTTAGGTGTAGCAACTGTTAGGGACAGCCCAAGTGTACCACCTGACCCGTCCCTATCCACTAATATTTCCTTCCATAGGCACCTAAAATAACCCTACCACTGGGGGGACCAACCCGAAGTGGCGTTAGGTTTTGTGACGATTCTTCCCAGGTGACGCAAGTAGCGCGTCATACTGCTGTAAAAAGGGCCTGCCAGCCCCACTAATGACGAGAGCCTCTCCGGATGCATACGGTCTGAGCGTATCCCTGCCGTTACTCTAATAAACAGCAGTTATTATCTTGGGTGTGTCTCATACTCCTTTTGGGACGCGGGAGGAGTTGGGGCCTCCCCAGCCCCGGAGGTCGGCGGACGGCTCTGCCGGCCCCCAGGAAAATCACCCCGACAATTAGTTATGGAAATGTGTTTTATATGTTTCACCTTTGCACATGGTCAAGGTAAAATGCATCAGAACCGCATATTAAATTCTCACACACATGACTTTCATTATGTCATGACGTTTCAAAACTACAAGTAATATTATTAAAAATATTTGATGAATACAACCAACTACATTTAATAGAATATATTAAGAGATTATTAACAGAGTTGAAAAGGAAATGAGAATTCACATTGACTTAAATTCCAGAAGTATGGTATAGATACGTCTATTAACCATGTCACTCAGCTTCCATGCTTTCTGTGTTTTTGTATTTATTTCTTTATTGGAAAAAATATTAATTATACAAAAAAGAATGATACAGATGTGAAGTGAAAAGTTGCAGTACAAATATAATAACTTTGCAAAGGAGGTGTAAAAGAAACATCATCATATACACACATATTAAAATGTGAGGCTACAAACAAACATGATTAAAGACAATCAATGTAAACACTCTAACATCTACAGACACCTGGTGGATTTGCAGACCATCTTCACAGTATTTTTCATGTTTTTTAATTATTTTATCATTTTCATATACAGCTAAAATCATTGCAAATGTTTCTTGTGTTCTTGTAAAGGTGAATTAAAAATAAAAGAATGAAAACATTCAATAATGCTTCCTGCTTATTTTGGTGACATGACTGTATACAGGTAGCACTGAATCCCAAAGCCTTTGAGTTCTTATATTTTAGGTAAGGGTTTTCAATATAGCACTTCTATTTCAGTATTGTTCCTGGTCTATACTTTTACATTTCACTTTCCTTATATTAGCTTATATTAGCTACTGGTTAGCATTCTTGGAGACAGTGATGTCAACATCCAGTGGCTAAAAGAGATAAGGTGTCTCCTCATTAACACAACTTGTGCAATCATCACATATATTCACCCTTTCGGAATTTCCGTTTCATCAATACACATGTTGTCTTCTGCATTCATTCGTGGCATATCGGTTTGGACATTCTTTGATCGGTTTTGGAGATCATTCTAGGTGCCTCCAATTGCATTTTGGGGCTGGGTATTGATGTGTATTTTTTAAATTATTTTTGTTAGTTTTCTGATGTTTGCTGGGTGGATGTACAGCAACGTCCAGTACCTCTTAGGTTCCAAAATGATCTAGTGGAATGTCCATCATGATGGTCAGACTCATTTACTTATAGAAATAGGGAACAGTCTACACAAATCTGCTTTATTATACATTGTATTTTCTGTTTAATATTAATTTGCCTGCCTTGACATGCCTTGAGTTATTAACACGCCCAGGATACACTCTACGTATAAGGTGTTGGCTGGCTCCTCATTTATGTCAGATAAATAAATGCTCAACTAGATTTTGATCACAATCACATTTGACAATGATCCAGTCCCATAGGGAACATTAGTTCTTCCTCAATCTGCATCTAGACCTACATATTGACCATTCAACTAATTTATTTTTAGAACATGTTTCATGTAGGCTTCCTTGATCTCCTTTTAGGAATAAATATACATCCAGGCAGAACTATTTGAGCCAATAATTTGTCACAGCTTCATCGACATGCCACCTGCAAAGATAAAAGAAATTGGGGTTTATTTTTCGATATTGGATGACAGCTTCACAAAACATATGCTAATCTGCAATTGCCTCAACATGTGTGCAGAGCTTACTCAACAGTTGTATACATTTGAAAGACACACATAGTACAAGGCCCCAATATTGATTTTGCAATTAAAATGTCCCCAGCAAGCTCAAAGGTTTGTCAGATGATTGCTGAATGCATATATGTAAATATAGAGGCGTCATTGGATATAAAGAATTCTAACATATGATTACCCCTGTTGTAAATATGCTAATCTCTGAGGCATACAAAAGAATTATGGGGGACACACCTAAGATAAAGCGATGTGTAGCTGGAAAGGAATGTTTTAATATAAGTGAACCTTTGCGAGTTGCTTGCCGTAAACCCAGCTCAGTATTTCTAAAACATTTCTTATAAGCTAAGTGTCGTTTGCATAGGCCCTTAGTGAACATTCAATATGGTGTCTCAAATGAAAGTTATCAGTTTGATGAATATCTGCAATTTGCAGATGTATCTGTCATTTAGCATCTTTTACATTCTAAAAATGCTTGTTCCTTCACAATTTTTAGAAGAAAATGGTTGCTTTATACCAAGATATAAACATGTCAAAGCTCCTTCCATTGCTTGATGAGAAATGTAATTAATTAACATTATTACATTGAAATAACATAGGTGGCTATAATCCAGCATGTAGGCAGTTTATACTGACTTGAGGCGCATGGCAAACAATAAGCATCCTTAACTCAAAGTGCTCGTAGATACTGTGTCCTGCTTTAGTCTTATGCAATCTGGATTCACCCTAAAAGGCATTTTAGGCTACCACTTCAAGCGTGTTTTTAAAGAGGATCCTCCAATTACTACAGGAATTGCACTTCACTGTGTGTGTGCATTTCTGTGTGCCCGACAGGCTACATTTGCGATGCCATGTTTGCCAAATTGTATCATTATTTGTGTGGCATGATTAGCAAGGGCATGTTTTGCTATGTGCCTGCACTGAGCTATGGTATCTTTGCCCTGCCCTGTTTTGAAGTGCTACACTCAGGCTTTGTTATGCTATGCTACGCCATGTCATGTTTTAAGCTTTAGAAACATGTTGCGTGTATTGTTCCGCTGCAATCAGTCTGTTCTTGTCCCAAATATAAATGCACGTTCACTAGCATCTACCTGAGTGCTATTTCATGTACTCATTCACTCCTTATGGGGGGCAGAGAGGACATCATATGATGCTGGTTTCCTTTGGTACTAGCTGGTTATGTCATTTTATAATTTTGTTGAGGTTTCATTAATGTATTGCTTTAAATGACAAATTTCCAAGCTCCTTTGAAGCATGCAAAAAAACAAGTAAAACTAGAAGGATAGACATATGATATGGCATTTATACCGCGCCTATAAACAAGCGTTTCAAGGTGCAACGAGGCAACGGAGGGGGAACAAAGGGAGGACAGAGACAATGATCCTACTAGGACAGTTGACATAGAGATCGCGCAAGTGCAAGGGGAGGGGGAAGGGAAAAGTGTGAGGGGAATAGGGAGGGGGCAGTGCGGTACATAGGATAACAGAAAAATAAATAAAAAACAATAAATACAATAAATAAGAAGTGCAGCCAAGTGGTGGCAAGTGCCGGGGTAGGTCCAGACATCAAATGTCAGGTGCTGGTAGGGGGCTGTAGGGATACAGAGAACAGCCCCCGGGTGCAGGGGATTACCAGGGGGGCAGTGCAGGTGTGCAACTGGCGGGGAGGGACCTGGGCCCGAGAACAGAGGTTAGCCAGGTGACCAGTGCAATTTCAGTTTCAGCTAGGACTTCAGCAGGGGAGAGGAGGAGAGAAAGCAGAAGCAAAGAGGAAGGTCTTGAGGCGCTTCCAGAACTGGACATGGTTCTCCTCAAGTTTTAGGGAGGCAGGGAGGCTGTTCCAGAGGGAGGCCCCAGCCGAGGAAAGAGATCTACCTCCAACTTGTTGCTTGGAAAAGCGACTGACCCTGAGGGAGTTGGAGGTGGATGAGAGAAGGGCTTGAGAAGGAATATATTTAGGAAGAGAGAGTTGAAGGTATTTTGGCCCCAGGCTCCGGAAGGCCTTGTGGACAATGCAGAGGGTTTTGAACTTAATCCTCGCAGCCACTGGGAGCCAGTGCCTGATCGGTGATACCCAGGTTATCAAGGAGACGGTTGAGCAAGATGACATGGTTCACTGTGTCAAAGGCAGAAGAGAGATCAAGCAAGATGAGAACACAGGGGCTGTTAGAATAGAAGTTGGAAAGCAGGTCTTCACAGATGTTCAGGAGAGCAGTTTCCGTTCTTCTGGCAGCTCTGAAGCCAGACTGATGATCATGGAGACAACCAACAGATTCAGTGTGGATATTAAGCTGGGAGATGGCCAGATTATCAAGGAGTTTGCCCAGGAAAGGAGTGATTGAGATTGGCCGATAGCTGGGCAGGACAGGTCAGCAGAGGGTTTCTTAAGAAGAGGGTGTCCAAGGGAGTGCTTCAGGGGTAAAGGGAAATCTCCAGTGGCAAAGGAGTGATCGCAGAAGTCGGCCAAAGCAGGAGCCAGGGTGTCAATGTGATCCTTGATGATTTTAGAGGAACAGGAGAGAACCTGTTTTGACGAGACTTTCATAGATTGGACTTGTCTAGAAACCTTGTCAGGGGAGAACAGGTGAAAGGCAGAGACGGGGGACGAGGGGTGGCCATAGAAGGGCCAGAGGAAGAGCAGGGAATAGGGGGAGAGGAAGAGAGAGAGGACAGGATGTCCTGAGTTTTAGAGATGAAATGAAAGCCAAGGCCATGCAGAGGACCTGGGAGGGTACTGGAGAGGTTGAGACTGCAGCAGGATTGGCCAGCTCCTTGCAGATTGTACATAGTTTGGCTGAGTCGCTCGATGCTGCAGAGACACAGGCTTGGATGTGGGCATATAAATCTAATCTGTTAACTAGAGCACTGTTTTGTCATAGCACTCACATGATGCCCTCCATTAACAGGCCACAGTAACTGCAGCCCAGGTTGGGAATGCTAGTCAAAGCTGTATTATGTAAATACACTCCCATAAGCACACAGCCTCAGCCTAGGAGAATTCCTGCCTCACACACCAATATAACCATTAACTTAAAGGCCCTAGCAGGGCTCAGGACCCTCTTGGAAGGAGGCAGTGGGGCCTCTGCCCCCAAGGAAGCCCTGGTCAAAATCCGATCCTTAGCTAAATATGCCCATATTTCCTTCCAGCTTTCCATCTATTTTTTTTATTTTTGTTTTTATTTATTGTGATTTAGCCAAGATAGGTAATGACTTTTTACACAAGTATGAAAAATAAATACATTCATAAAAAAACTATTTTCCAATTACAATGAGTACAGGAGAAGAAAACATAAAGGAGATAGTGAAAAGAAGAACGAAAAGAAAAGAAAAATGCAAGAGATGAGAAGGATTAAACAAGTAAAACGGAAAAGAATGAAAAGAGGAGAAGACCAACGATAGAAAAAGAAAGAAAAGGGAAAACCAAAAACAACAATTCAATTCACTAATAACCAGCATACAACCCTTATGTTCAGTGGGCAGGAAGAACAGCAAAGAAGAAAAATGTCCAATATCCCACATTACATTCTCTAATAATCATTAAGACTCATAAAACAAAAAAAAGAATGAACCCATGCTTACTACTGATAACTGCCTGCGAACACTTGATAGTTCTACCTAAATGAGTCGTCCGACCTCTCCAGTCCCCTTACCTCTTCCTCCTCTCACTTCCCCTCCTCTAATAGGAATCACTCATATTAGTAAGTTTTAGAAGCCTCAAAATGTTCTCCACTTGAGTTGTAAGGAACAGTTCATTACCCAATGATAATCTTTCCCAGAACATGGGAGATTCCAAGGAATCGGTACTGTTGCCAAATCTCCCCAATCTAAGCACCCTTAGGGCCCAGGTCGCTGGACAGCTAATCAGCAATTGCTGGGTTGTCTGCTTTAGCTCCAGATCTCATTGCTGACAGATGTCCTTAGGAAATGCTTCCCTATCTCTGAATTGAGGATTTCTAAAGTTGGCAGGATGTTCAATCTAAATCTGAGGAAGTCAGCCCTCATACTTGGATCCGGCGACTTCCTCAGATAGGAGGGCAAAAAAGCTAGAGGTTTGTCGAACACTGAGAGGGAGGATGCTCATTTTAGTACCTTCAACCTCTTTATCGTTCTGATCAACATCAGAGTCTGCTGAGGATAACATCTAATTTGATCTGTCCCTCAAAGTATTTAGAAAACTATTATCCCCCTTCCGAAGTTGTACCACCACATCTACATAGATAGAACATGGAGGGGGCTCAAGTGCCAGTCTATATGCAGGCACCCATCTCCATTCCATCCATGCCAGGAGCTATGTCAATCCGAATTCGTAACAAATGGAGACTATAGGAACCGAATTAGGGAGATTCAACGTTCTTTTCCACAGTTTTGATTCTAATTTGTGACACTCAATTCCAAAACTTTGGGGATTACATTCCACGCCAAAAAGCAAGGAAGGTACCACTTTTCCTACATAATATTTTATTAGTCGAATGATTGTAAACTTACAGAATAGATTGTGGATTTTGAGCATCTGGGAACATAGGTTCAAGATCTTACTATCCACATTTCCAATCTATAGAACCTGTCTGTTCAGGGCTATGAGGAGTAAGTAGAGGCATAGGGGAGTAAGTAGAGGGGCTTTGCTGTGTTTTCTTGGGCATGGATTCTACATGCATTAGCTCACCATGGCACTGTGAAAGGCTTACAAGTCTGACCATGGCTAAGTCACAGGCCTTAAGAATGTTGCATACAAGCACAAGCCTAGGGTTTGGTAACCATTACATAAAGAAGGAATCCCCAAAATGTGAGTTTGCTCACTTTTCAGGGAGCTTTTTCAAACTTGGCAAATTCGGATTTCTGACAGACAACCACTCCCAAATGTTGTTAGGGTCCTAGGAACGTAAGTAGAAAGGGCTTTCCATCTGTTTATTTTTTCTTGGGCATGACTTCACCATGCTCAGGCTCACCATTTATTTTTATTTATTTATTGGGCATTTGTAAGGTGCTGACACAGCAAATTCCTGACATACTCCCTGGCACAGTGTACACCTATTCTCCAGTTGTCTCCATTAGATGCCAGTACTCCTATGTAAGAACATACTCCTGTTGTTTTCGCCAAGAAAAATGGCATGTCACAATATGAAAACCTGTCCATACTGGTTCCAATGTAAGCCAGTCATGCTTGTTTCATCATAGATGCTCAGTTAATACAAAGTCATGCTACAGTCATAATTATACAGGACGCTACACCTAAACATCAGTCTAGCAAGGTAACAATACTAATCATGCTTGCTTTTTAAAAGATGGCGAGTAATAAATGTCATACCAGAGTAAGCAGCTAGACTGACTGCACCAAAATGCCAATCTAAATGACACACATGAATTTGGCTCTGCCCGTAAATACCAGTTAAACATGCAAAGTCAATAAAGGATGTGGCACCAATTCTCCAGTGATCCACAGTCTCCCAGGGCCTTACACACATGCACACATGCATCCCCTTTCATATATATATGTGTTTAATGCATTAAACAGCACACTTTCTGAGAACAATTAGCTAAAAAGCCAGATCATTTGGAATCGTTTTGTAGGGTAACACCAATCCAATAATCCAATACATGAAGTCACCAACAGTGCACAGGAACAATAATGCTTTAATTAATGTAATGCTTTGCTATTAGAAATGTCATGCCACAATGAAAACATGTCCAACTGTCTTCACATTATAGACCAGTATAGACATGTAATAATATATTACAGTAAAGAATCCCAGGCCACATTTCGACATAGCTAGACTGGTTGCACCAAAATGCCAGTCGAAGCAATAACACTTATCATGGTTGTCTTATCACAGATGCCCAAAAAAATATACAATGCCACAGTACGAAATGGCTAGACTGGCAACACCCATATGCCAGTCTAGCCAGGTAATTACACTTAGCAATACTGCTTTATCAGAGATGCCCAGTTGAAAAGAGTTTAGGCCAAACTAAGAAATGACTAGACTGGCTGCACCAACATGCTTCTCTAGTCACTAGTACAACATATCATATCTGCTTAGCCCGGAGATGGATTATCATTACGATAACGTAAAGCATTTCAATGTTGGTTATTAGGCAGTTGAAATTGTGATGTGGGTTTAGTACTTGCATGCCAGTGGAGTGATTGGAAGGGTAGTGAGAGGAGACTGGAGACTGTTATTTCTCACACGCAGTCCATAAGTGGGTGCTTTCAGACTTAAATGAAGAGTTAACTGCTTGTAACATTGAAGCTGCACTAGAATAGTCTCATTAGAATGCGTAAAGAAGTTAGTTGCCCCCACACAAATATGTTTACCCCTCCCCCTTCACCCTTGAAGTTATTGCCTCTCCCAACATTTCAAGGGTTAGCCCCATCAACATTTATGTTTTATTGAGAATTAATGGTCCTGATGAAGGCGGTCAATAAAGTTTACACAGACATGCACATTTACATCGTCCTGAATAAGACGTCAATGTCTTAATTGTCTCTCCAAAAATCGGAACTAATGGCAAATAAGTGACACCACATCTAAGACAATATGGCAATGGCTTACTGTTGTTTCAAAACAACTAGATTAATTGCAAATATATCATCATCAAGTTTATTCGGATTTGCTTATAAAAACAATCCATAAAACCTTTGCAAAATACATACAATTAGATCATAATAAAAACATGCCATGTCAGGACCACAGAGGAGACAGAGAAGAAAAAAAGTTCAGTAAATTGATCAATATATAGAAACACATTATGAGGGTGGTGTATTAAGCAGTCTTTTCCTTTGACAGAGAGCTATTTTTAAGAACGAAAGTAACGACCAGCCAACTTGTGGTGAATTTACCCATAACAAGTAACTTAGGGCTGGCCAATATTGCACATCACCCATTTCCCATAGTAGTGGATGTATGATCCGTTTTCTCGCCTGCACGTTTGCAGGGCAAAAGAGAATCGGATGTTCCAAGTCATCATATGGTGCAAGATCTATCTGCACCCACCCCGGCCCATGCTGCCACCACAGCCTTCAGTGGGATGCAGTTAAAGATTGCCCTAGATACAAGTACACGATCCTTAGGGTATTCTGCCCATAGTAAGTTATACTGAACTCCCAGAGACATGACGGTCATTAATCCTCGATTTCTTTGGTTTCATAATGTCCCTGCGTTCTCTATCCATGTGCACTGCCTCATAGAAACAAGCAGTCCATTGATTGATTTTTCCCGTGGAGAGTACACTACTGGGTGGATACAGATGTATACAGTTCATCCCCTTCAGCTGCTTCCTGATATTGGCCAACCACGGGATCTTATCTCCCGTGTCCTACTATTGCCTCATAGTATGAGCCAGTGTAGTACTGGCTGCATGGAGCTCGTATCACTAAATGGAGTGCAACCCAATTCCATCAACACTCTGAAATTAGGAGCAGAAGTTGGGAGGCCCAACAGGTTTTTCAGGAATTGGTTCCCCAAGATGTGGACCGTGTTAGCATTGGAATAACCCCACAGCTCCATCCCACATTTAGCAACCAAAGCTGCTTTTCCCTTGTACAACCCAAGCAAGGGGGCTGTTGGCTTTTCTTTAAACATGTACATGTCCCTAGAGACCGCACCCAGAGCCTGCTTGGACCGCATTGCCTGTTTATTTACATGGGCCATCACACTCATGTTTGCTGAGAACGACACGCCCAAGTAATCAAAGTGATCAACCCTGGGGATAAAAATGTTCCTACAGTGCATGGCCTTAAGATGAATCCTTCAACTCCCCTTCCAACAAGACATATCTATTTACTATGTTCTTTCTAACTACTGTTGAGTGTTCTGACCCACGTTTTGTCATGATCTCTGCTTCCAAAAGGTCAGGGTTTTCCCAACTTCCTTGGAAGCAGATCCATAACCCAGGTTCCGAGTGCCAACCAGTCCCAATTGGGACCTTTTGGACCCAGTCCTGGCGCCAGTGGCACCAGGCTCATAAATATGCCCAGTCCCAGCGCTGGAAGCGCAGGGCTCATAATGCTTGGGTGGACTTACCTGCAGCAGACCATGCTGCTTACTTGCCTGCCAGTTGAGCCTCTGATCCTCTTCTGTTTGGAACTACTTTTCCTGTTGGGTGGGGCTGGAGCCACTCCCTAGATTTAGAACACTGGAACTCTTCTGGAAGGCAGGAACTCTTTTCTTACCAGGAACTCTTTTCTTACTTAGGCGTGGCTGTGGAAGGAGACACCTAAGCACTACAGGAGGCTATTTAAACCACACCCGGTGGATGAATCTTGCTTTGCGTTATTCTGCACCCTCTGCAGCAGGACGCTCATCGTGTCTTCTGCATCCAGTCCTGGGCCTAAGGAAAAAGGCTTACCATCCTGAATCCAGTCTTCAGCAACACCTATAAAGACAAGAAAGAACAGGTTAGCATTCCGGCATCTGAAAGGCAAAGGCTTACCATCCTGAATCCAGTCTTCAGCAACACCTATAAAGACAAGAAAGAACAGGTTAGCATTCCGGCATCGGAAAGGCAAAGGCTTACCTACTCTTCGTGCGCTCCGGAGGTCTTCATACTGCATTCCGGCATCTGAAAGACAAAAGCTTACCAACTCTTCGCACGCTCCGGAGGCCTTCGGCGCTGCATCCGCATCTGAAAGACAAAACAAGGTGCGTTTAAAGACATTGGGGAACTTTAATACTCACGTGCCATTACTCCTTTCCACATCTAATCCAGTGGGTATTCCGGCACCCTGCAGCCGCTCCGAACTCGTACCTGCAAAATAAAAAGACAGTTAGAGCGCATCGTGAAGCAGGCAACAAGCGCTTACTCACGTGCTTCCAGGCGCTTCTATTCATCACACGGGCTCCATCTTCAACTCACTTCAGCCCGTCATCCGCCATCACCGGAACCCTGCAAAACAAGAAACATCATTACTAAAGACTTTAAAAAGACATCTGAATGACTCGAAACTTACCGTTCGTGCAGTAAACGACGGACAGCAGTCCTCTGAAGTCAAGAGGCCTGCGCTACCTATCCAGTGAAGAAACTGGCTACAGCACCCTGCCCCGAGGCAGATGGAGAGCTCGGCATTCACTTACCTAAGGTGAGAGCGTTAACCTTTGGGGTCTACAGGAGAGGAGAAGAGGAAAGAGATAGGGACACCCCAATAACCCCAGTTCATTAACCCCATATTTTCTATCTGCAGACATCTTACTCTACACGTCAGGCATACAGTGCACAGAGGTCCAGCCCAAAGAGCCAACCGGGTGCTACACATCACCTTTGAAGATACGGTAGTCGCCCAGTCAAGACCGGCGCCTATGCGAGAATCAGGTGAGCGTTACAGAACGCAAAGACTACCGCAAAACTCTCGCCCAGGCGCTATGGAAACCTCGGATACTGACCCCCTAGCCCGGTTACTTGGGGAACTAAGGGCAGAAGTGCATGCAACTCGTCAGGAAACGAATGCTCTAAGAAGGGAACTAATTATTTCCAAGGAGAGAACAGACAATCTTGCTAGACAAGTGCTACAGTCACAAGCCGGACAGACCCCATTACCCGCATCAGGGGCAAATCTTCCTTCAACATCCTCTATGAATCCAGTGCAGATCAACCTACCTGGGAATGTACCTCTGGCTCCGCCCGAGCGATTTTCTGGTGACCCAAAGAGGTTTGCAGTATTTATCAATCAGTGCTGGTTGCACTTCTTATGCCGGCTAGCAGCCTTTCCAACTGATCAAGCTAAAGTAGCTTTTGTACTTTCGTACCTTAGTGGCAATGCGGCAGACTGGTCGATCCCTCTAGTTCATCAAGATGATCCGGTTCTCCATGATTTTCAAGCCTTTCAGCTTAGTATGGAAAAACTGTTCGCAAGACATTCACAGGGACAGGCCTTGGACAATGAGCTTCTTTCGTTGCGACAGGGTAATGAAGACCTTTTGGCTTATATTGCATCTTTCAATAGACTAATAGTGGAAACTCAATGGCCTGAGGACAAAAGGATTACGCTGTTTTATAGAGGTCTACGTGGAGAGCTCAAAGACGTTTTAGCCCAAGTAGTGAATCCCCCACAAGACTGTTCGGATTACATAGACTTGGTCGTTCAAATAGATCACAGGCTGCAGAACAGGAAGGCCGATCGTTCCAAGTTTGATGCTCGAGTATTTTCCAAACCGCCAACTCCTTCCAAAGGAGTAGACTCCGGGGAATCCATGCAAATAGGGGGTCTGAAAGGTCCTCTAACACAACGGGAGCGGGAAAGGAGGAAACAGTTGCAATTATGCCTATATTGCGGAAACTCAGGGCACTTTCTTCGAGACTGTCCGGTGAAACCTGCCAAGAAGGCAGTAGGAGCTGCAGTTACCAAAGTTACAAACTCTGAGCAGGGAAACGACCTCGCCCGACAAGAATAGAGGTCCTCTTGCCGAGCGTAAAAACCAGTTCCGTGACCTCACATTTCGTGAAACCTATGGTCCTCATTAGCCCTGATAATCCGGATCGATTACATGCAATTGAAGCTTACGTCGACAGCGGTGCCATTGGCAATTATGTGGATCATGAAATAGTTTTGAGGATGAATCTAACTCTGTGTCCCAAGGCTGTAAAGGACGTCATTACTACGGTGGATGGTACGGAGATAGCCTCCGGGCCAGTAACGCATACCACTCAAGAAGTGATGCTAGTAAGTCAAGATGGACACCATGAGAAGATCGTGTTCGATGTGATCAAGGCCCCTCAGTTTCAGATTATTCTAGGAATACCTTGGTTAGAGAAACACAATCCTCTGATCGATTGGCGAGCAAGAACGGTCCAGTTTCCAGAATGTGTCTCTACTTGTCACCCTCCACCTGGTGTTGCACTGGCCGCAATTTCTTCAGAGACTCCCCAGTTACCTCCCGAATACCTAGAATACCAAGATGTTTTCCGGAAGGATCAGGCTAACTCTCTACCTCCTCATAGATTTTATGACTGCCAGATAGACCTGATACCTGGATCTACTCCTCCTTGTAGTAGAATTTATGCCCTCACCGAGCCTGAGAACCTTCACCTTCGACAATACCTGGATCAATACCTGGCAAATGGGTTTATTCGTCCTTCCAAGTCCCCTGCTTCTTCAGCTTTGTTCTTCGTTCCAAAAAAGGAAGGAGACCTTAGAACTTGTATCGATTATCGCTCCCTGAACCAGATCACCGTTAAGAATAGATATCCGTTACCTTTGATCCCTGAACTCCTGGACCAAGTCAGAAAAGCATGCATATATACAAAGCTGGATCTTAGAGGAGCTTACCACTTGGTACGAGTAAAAGAGGGCGATGAATGGAAGACGACCTTCCGCACCAAGTATGGGCTATTTAAATATCAGGTCATGCCCTTCGGACTTTGCAATGCCCCGGCCGCCTTTCAATATTTTATGAACGATGTCCTCAGAGAGCTCATAGATGTATGTGTTGTTGTTTACATTGACGACATCCTCGTTTATTCTTCATCGGAATCTGAACATCGGAAACACGTGAAAATGGTCCTCGAAAGATTGCGTCAACACAAACTTTTCGCTAAGTTGGAAAAATGTGTTTTCAACGTGACTGAAGTTGAATTCTTGGGATTCATATTATCACCTGGCGGGGTGCGTATGGATTCAAAGAAGGTCGATGCAGTTCTCAAATGGCCATCACCATCCTCCGTAAAAGGTGTGCAAAGCATGTTAGGCTTCGCTAACTTTTACCGCAGGTTTATCCCCGAGTTCTCTCGAATAGTCCAGCCCATCACTGCCTTGTTAAAGAAAAACAAACGTTTTGAATGGTCTACCGAGGCAGAACAAGCTTTCCAGGATTTGAAGACTAAATTTATCTCTGCACCAATCTTAAAACACCCTCGCCCCGAACTCCCCTACATCGTGGAAACTGATGCTTCAAGCCTTGCCATGGGGGCAGTTCTATCACAAAAGGACCCGGTAACCAATCAGTTGCATCCCGTGGCATTTTGGTCCCGCAAATTCTCGCCTCCTGAAGTCAATTACACGATTACTGACAAGGAACTTCTGGCTATCAAGTCTGCCTTTAAGGCTTGGCGGCATTATCTGCTGGGGGCCCGACACACTGTTACTGTGATTACGGATCACCGAAACCTGCAATATTTGAAAACCGCAAAAGCCCAATCCTCTAGACAACTCCGTTGGGCATTATCCTTTGCCGAGTTTGACTTCATAATTACCTATCGACCAGGTACAAAGAACGGTAAAGCCGATGCCCTTTCTCGGATGGGAGTGGAAGAACACTTGATCAACCCTAAACCTGTACCAATCATTCCCGAACAAAGAATTCTGGGTGTAATCGCCACAGAATCCATAGAGGAAGTTAAGGATAAAGCCAGGCAACTTGTAACTCCAGCAGATATACAGAATTGGCATCTGCAGGGAAAGGACTTTGCAGTAAAGGACAACTTATTGTATTTCCAAGAACGATTATACCTACCCAGCACAGATTTACAGAAAAAAGTAATCTCTTGTTATCACGACTCTTTAATGGAAGGTCATCCCGGTATAGCCAAGACCTCAGAAAAGATCAAGCGCTACTTCTGGTGGCCGTCTTGGAAAAAAGATATCAGAGACTTTATAATGTCCTGTGGAGTATGCGCCCAAAACAAGAGTCAAAAGGAAAGACCAGCAGGCCTATTACGCCCTATTGACATCCCACCTCGCCCTTGGCATACGCTTTCTATGGACTTCATCACCGATCTACCTCCATGCTCCGGATACAATACGATTCTAGTAATCGTGGACTTATTCTCCAAGATGGCGCATTTCATTCCGCTCAAAGGCTTGCCAACAGCAGCAACTCTGGCCCGAGAATTTCTCGAAAACATCGTCCGACTGCACGGTTTTCCTTCGGTCTTAATTTCGGATCGAGGTAGTCAATTTATTTCTCATTTTTGGCGAAGTTGCTGTCGGTCGGCTCAAATTGATGTGAGACTATCGACCAGTCACCACCCTCAGACCGACGGACAAACCGAGAGGACCAATCAAACTCTGGAACAGTATTTACGCTGCATGCTGCAACAAACTGAAAAAACTTGGAAAGATATCCTTTGGATAGCCGAGTATGCCTACAATAACTCTGTCCACTCGGGAACTGGGAAAACCCTGTTTTTTCTTTTGTACGGCAGTCACCCTCGAACCTCGGAGTTGGATCCCCTCCAAGATCTTGAAACACCAGCAGTAGACTATCTGCATTCTACAATCACCCAAGCCTTTAAGGAAGCTGTTTCTCACCTTCAAAGGGCTATAGAACAATACAGGAAAGGAGCAGATCAACATCGGAAGGAAGCCCCTCACTATCAAGTAGGGGATCAAGTCTGGTTATCCACCAAATATCTATCTCTAAAAGGGCCACGCACATTCAACCCAAGATACCTTGGTCCCTATTCCATCACTACCATAGTAAACCCAGTAGCGGTCAAGTTGGACTTGCCCCCGCACATGAAGATACATCCGGTCTTCCACGTCTCTCTATTAAAACCCGTGCAACCTCAAACCCGACTAACCAAATCTCCAAAACCTATCCTAGTAGATGGAGAACTCGAGTTTGAAGTCAAAAGCATTCTGGACTCCAAGATCTCCAAATCTAAACTATTCTACCTAATTGACTGGAAAGGCTACGGCCCCCAAGAGAGATCCTGGGAACCTGCTGAATATGTCCACGCTCCTCGCCTAATCAAAAGATTTCACCGAACATTTCCTGACAAGCCAAAACCCCCGGAGAAGCCCGGTTTGGGAGGGGCCTTGAGGGGGGGTACTATCATGATCTCTGCTTCCAAAAGGTCAGGGTTTTCCCAACTCCCTTGGAAGCAGATCCATAACCCAGGTTCTGAGTGCCAACCAGTCCCAATTGGGACCTTTTGGACCCAGTCCTGGCGCCAGTGGCACCAGGCTCATAAATATGCCCAGTCCCAGCGCTGGAAGCGCCGGGCTCATAATGCTTGGGTGGACTTACCTGCAGCAGACCATGCTGCTTACTTGCCTGCCAGTTGAGCCTCTGATCCTCTTCTGTTTGGAACTACTTTTCCTGTTGGGTGGGGCTGGAGCCACTCCCTAGATTTAGAACACTGGAACTCTTCTGGAAGGCAGGAACTCTTTTCTTACCAGGAACTCTTTTCTTACTTAGGCGTGGCTGTGGAAGGAGACACCTAAGCACTACAGGAGGCTATTTAAACCACACCCGGTGGATGAATCTTGCTTTGCGTTATTCTGCACCCTCTGCAGCAGGACGCTCATCGTGTCTTCTGCATCCAGTCCTGGGCCTAAGGAAAAAGGCTTACCATCCTGAATCCAGTCTTCAGCAACACCTATAAAGACAAGAAAGAACAGGTTAGCATTCCGGCATCTGAAAGGCAAAGGCTTACCATCCTGAATCCAGTCTTCAGCAACACCTATAAAGACAAGAAAGAACAGGTTAGCATTCCGGCATCGGAAAGGCAAAGGCTTACCTACTCTTCGTGCGCTCCGGAGGTCTTCATACTGCATTCCGGCATCTGAAAGACAAAAGCTTACCAACTCTTCGCACGCTCCGGAGGCCTTCGGCGCTGCATCCGCATCTGAAAGACAAAACAAGGTGCGTTTAAAGACATTGGGGAACTTTAATACTCACGTGCCATTACTCCTTTCCACATCTAATCCAGTGGGTATTCCGGCACCCTGCAGCCGCTCCGAACTCGTACCTGCAAAATAAAAAGACAGTTAGAGCGCATCGTGAAGCAGGCAACAAGCGCTTACTCACGTGCTTCCAGGCGCTTCTATTCATCACACGGGCTCCATCTTCAACTCACTTCAGCCCGTCATCCGCCATCGCCGGAACCCTGCAAAACAAGAAACATCATTACTAAAGACTTTAAAAAGACATTTGAATGACTCGAAACTTACCGTTCGTGCAGTAAACAAAGGACAGCAGTCCTCTGAAGTCAAGAGGCCTGCGCTACCTATCCAGTGAAGAAACTGGCTACAGCACCCTGCCCCGAGGCAGATGGAGAGCTCGGCATTCACTTACCTAAGGTGAGAGCGTTAACCTTTGGGGTCTACAGGAGAGGAGAAGACGAAAGAGATAGGGACACCCCAATAACCCCAGTTCATTAACCCCATATTTTCTATCTGCAGACATCTTACTCTACACGTCAGGCATACAGTGCACAGAGGTCCAGCCCAAAGAGCCAACCGGGTGCTACACATCACCTTTGAAGATACGGTAGTCGCCCAGTCAAGACCGGCGCCTCTGCGAGAATCAGATGAGCGTTACACGATTGGACTATTAGGCTACAACATTTGGTGCTGTGGGTTTAGGAAATCCAAGATGGCCGAAAAAGCCCACATGTGCGCCAGAATCTATGAAAACCGCGCAGTTGTGCACACTAAAATGGTTGCCTAACTTGCCACCCACCAATGCAAGCAGGATGGGCCGGGGTGCCATGAGTGAAATGTGTGCCAAAGGAAAAACCGCACTTTAAAATCACCTTTTGTTTCTCTGAATGCCAGCTCAAAATGCCTATTTGCAACACATCCAAAAATCTCACTGAACACCAGCGGACATCTGGCAGAATAAAGTCTTGTGGGCATACAAAATCTGGAAAGAGGATGAGCCTAAAACAATGTTCATCACAAGACTGGCTGAGCTGTGGATTTCAGCAGTTTAAGTAAATTTGGACTGAAAGACACTAAAAATCTAAATGTTTAAAAGAAATGAGTGACCTACTTTTGAGTGTCACATAGGCTGCAATTGTTTAAATGTCATAGTTTTAAACTTAGAATCAGCATTCTAGCTGCATATGTAAAAAATTGTTAGTTATTTGAATGCAGAAAACTGGGGAACAGAAATGACATGTGGCTAAAAACTGGCTTAAAGAGATTCCAATTTTGCCTGGCAACTACCCCCAACAGGAGTGAAACTTGATTCACAAGTAACTTCCCAGGCCTGGCTGTTTCCTGCTGGCCACACTAAGGATATGCCATCTCTCTGATAATTGAATTAAGGGGAGCCCCCACTGAATACAGAAGCTCTGAACAATGCAACCCCCTTCACCCAGGCAGATGGTTTATTGCAGATGTCGTAAAACAGCTTCCTCTTGGCAGAAGCTGGGAGGGGCAGGGTCTCTGAGCTTGGCAGAAACTGGAAAGACTGGTTTCTGTACCATGTGACCTGAAAAGACACACCCCTATAGCCAGAATATGGTTTTAGAAAAAGATGGATCATTCATAGAGCGGACTTGTGAAAATTATTTAAATGATACCATAATTCTTGTGATTTTTCTGCACACATTTTAAGACGTGTTAGGACCCGGTGGTATGTTCAGGGGGGTTTTAGCGGAAAAGAGGATATTACTCAAAATGTGTGCATGTGAAAAATCGGACACTTCATCAACTAATGTCCATACTCCTTGCGCACATGTGTGTACATTTGGGTTAATGTCCGAAATTGCAAAATCAGTTAAAAAGTGCAAATGTTGCCATTTCTGAATGCAAGCCCCCAGGAAGAGCAGATTTGGACAGGGTATACGTCCTGTGATATGTGATGGGTGCGTGTAATTTTAAACGAATGTGTACCTGTGCAAATATGTTTTTTTTTTATCAAATATAGATTGTGTGCAATTTGACAGGGGAGGATCCTCTGACCCATAAAACCTACAGCATCACTCTGACTCACAGTTCCTTCCCCAATCATGGGAGAGGGGAGAATTGGGCCAATGGCAAGTGTAGAGGGGTAGGGTCTAGTGATGCTGCACACACACCCATTTTAAAAACAGATAAAAGCAGACAGACAGGACAGATAGGGACATTCATTTCCATCTGCTGCGGGACGCTCTGCCGGAAAATCCATACTTTACCTCCATCAACCTTCAGAGAGCCAACATAGAGACTTCAATCTATCCACATCCAAAGATCCAGACTTTAAATCCATCAATCTCCAGAATCCAGAGAGAGAGCAGACCCAGACCAGACCGCTGTTAGCAGAACCAGAGAGAGCTGACCCAGATCACTGTGAAGTGCAGAGACCAGACCAGAGTCCAGTCTAAAACCTGACCAGATTTGTGGCGAGGCCCATCTAATTCAAGAATATAGTGTGAGTACCTAGCAAGACTGTGCAGAACCAATCTCTTAGTTAAAATAATATAATTCAATCTATTTTAATCTAAGTAGAACTGCCTCCTAACTGTCACCTGTCATTTTCTAGTTGCTAGCTGTCACTTGTCTTTTTGAACTTTAAAATTTCAAATCTGAAAAACGACCTTTATTTAATCGCTCATATCTCCGTGACCGTTTGTCCTAGAGACTTGCAGTAACTTTCATCTGGAAGCTGAGATCCTAGGCTGTCCTAGGACCCCAAAACGATAGTGCTAGTCCCTATCGTTTTGCCGCAATCGCGAAAAACGCTCTCGCGAACTTGCCGCGATTTGCAAATTTCTCCACGTGTGAAAACTGAAGCTTCTTGCTTTCATTTGCCAAAAATTCGTTTAACCTGCTCGTTACTCCTAGATCCTTGCTAAAGTGAGCCTGAACTCATCCCAAGTATATTTCACTCACCCTGAACCTCCTAAAGGGAATTAAAACCATTTTTAGCATATTTTTCACTTCATTGCCAGCACATATAAAAGCATTGTAGCATATTTTTCACTTCATTGCCAGCACATGTAAAAGCATTTTGGGCCTGTGTTTAAAACTCCGATCTGTAATCTAAGCTTGCTGGGGTGAACTGAATTACATTTGATTGCATTTCTGAGAACTGTGTGCTTTCCTTCCATTTCCTTGAATTGCATAAAGGGGGGGGATTGCCAGAGAAAAGTGATTACATTGTTTTGTTGAAATCATATTGAGTATTTTCTGTATTGCATTTTTCATTCAACATTACATCCATCTGAACTTATATAAAGTATTCTCTACCACCTTATTCTTCCGTTCCTATTCACAAGTGTGCTAGTGCCAGACTATCCATTATTGATTACTGATCAGATTAAGTGTGATATCCAATTATTAATTTATTATAAAGTGTGATATATATATATATATATATTGTTTAAATTATCAAATAAACCTTTTAACTTGCAAAACAGAACTACTTCTTGGCTCAGTGGGGTCAGGGGGATTCCAATGGAGGGGTGTTATATAGGGGTAGTCATCCAGAACGCATGAACTGGACATAAAGATATATCAATAAGGGTTTCCATTCAGTATCCCAGACTAGGCATTGACTTAGCTGTAGTGTTGAATTGAATCCTCTTACAAATTGGGGGCTCGTGCCGGACGTTTGGATTAGATCTATCACTTGTGCAGATTAATACAGCGTGCCAACTGACCAGATACACATATCCGGTCGGATCACACGCTGTGTTACGCTGTAAAGCACTCCTCAAAGGAACGCTCTAAGAAAAAGGTCTGTTTTACAAAAATAAAATACTAATTTCTGTAAGTCAGGACAGAGACCAATCTCTAGAATGACGACCTTGGTAGATATGAAAATAGCCAGAGAGCACTTCTTACACAAGTTATTTGTGAGAGGTGAGTGGACTCACCAGGACCGCATGGTCTGGTTACAGGCCATCACGCAACAGGTCACGGAAACAGGGTCAGATATCTGGAGAGATCAGGGTCCCTTACATGTGGCCCTGAGTGAACTATACATGGCTCCTAAAGCTAAGGATGAACAAGACAAGATGGTTAGGATAGCGGCATACTTGTACCTATATATGGGAGACATGCAGCATAAATGTACTGAAAGCCAAGATCTGGCGAATAAGCGACAGATGGCGTTAGAGAAGGTCCAATCTGACCTGGTCTCTTCTGAGCAGAGGCTGCAGGGGAGCCAGGAGTCAGAAAATGAGAGTAGACAGCACATCATTAAAATAAAGAGGGACATGGACATCCCGCAACAGGAAAAGGCTGACCAGGATACCAGATTTCTGGCCTTGCAGAAGGAGTACCAAGAAGGTTTGGACTCCCTACTGCAGAGCCAGAAAAAGCTGGAGCAACAGTTAGACTTCAATAGGGCATGTGCTGAGCAGGTAGTCACCCTGCAAAGCCACCTAGATAGGGAGAAGGCAGAGAGCAATAAACTGATTTTGAAAGACCTGGATACTCACTCAGAATTTGACCAGGAGCACCAGAAAGCTGGTGCCTTCCAAAGGCAAAGGGACGACCTGGCGGCACAGATGCAGGCTCTTAGTCAGGAAAGGGATACCTTAGGCCAGGAAGTCTGCCACTTAAAAAGGAAAATGGAAGAAAATCACCTGGCCCTCCAGGGACTGGGTGACCTCCAAAAAGAACACCATAACTTGTTAGAGCACACCAGGAAGGTGGAGGATGCTCTGGCAAGAAAGGAGCAGGCCAATAGGGACACAGCTCAGGAGGTAACCCTCCTGCAGCAAAGACTGGCCCAGTGCTCCAGGACCAATCAGGAGGCACAGAGAGAGAATGAGGCTCTCTGCCAGCACAATGAAAGACTCCAACAACAGGTAGCGATGCAGGAGAGACTGATAGAGGCTAGTAAGGCCTTAACTGAGGAACTGAAGGCGCAGGCTCTTGCATTGCAACAGGGAGCAGGGGCGGATAGAGATGAGGTTCGCTGGGAAAGGAAAACTCCTGAGCATAACCTCAGGAGCCCTAGTACCAGAGGCCTTTATTTCTCTCAGTCCCTGGACTCTGCCACCCCCATGTCCCCTGGCGCACATGAGCACAGGGCCACAGGGATGGCGGATTACTATCCAGCCAGAAGCACGGGGCTCATAGGCCAGCACCACCCAGGAATGGAGGGGCGGGCATCCGGGTATGGGCACCCAAGCACAGTGCAATTTGATGGGGAACCCCAGGAGAGTAGGCCCATTAAGGGCATCCTGAAAACCTCTGCCCAGTTAGGTCAGTGGGGGGGTACCCATCAAATCCTGACAGCAAGGAGGGATCTGAAGACTCCTCTGATCGGTACAGGACACAGGAGACCAGGTCCCCACATTCTGCCAGCCATTCCCAGGCTCGCAGAATCCGGGAAAACCTGGAAGAACAGACGGGAACCTCTGGGAGCAGTGCCTCTGAGTCAGAAGATGAATGGACCAGGGTTACCCGGACCAAAAGGGCCAATAAGACAAAAAGGGCCTTGCTTAAGGACCCCTTAAAGCAGATTAAGGCTATCAGGAGCGTCATCACGCCTTATCATAAGAACGCCAAGTATTCTGTTTGGGAGCACTTAGAGTTGTTTGAGCAAATGATGGAGACTTTCCATTTGAAGGACAGCCAAAGCTGTATTCAATATATAAAGTGGACATTCTCCCCAGAGTACTCCAGTTTCTTTGCAGGGCTGGAGGAACAAAATCATTTAAGATGGTCCACCTATAAGGCGGCCATCTTGAAACATTTTTCTACTCATAGAAATCCTCAAGAGGCTCGCAAGGCAGCCTACAATTTACAATGTGGGGAGGATCAGGCCCCACAAGAATTTGTGCAGGAGTTAAAGCGTGCTTTTGCACAGACCACAAGAAGGGTGCGCACGGATAGCAGAGAATTTATTAATACGTTTTTCCATGCCTTGCCCAAATACATAATGACCCAGCTCGTGAGGGATTTTCACGAGAAAAGATCTTTAGACTGGGTCATTGAACAGGCGACCCGGATCTATGAGGTGCAGAAGCCAATAGAAAATAAAAATAATGCGCCCAAAAACCCCAAAGCCAACAACACCCCTGCTGCTGCCAAGGTGGCAGAGGTAAAGGTCACCCCCGTTTTAGAGTTGGAGATGGGGGGGCCTAAAAACCTACCTGCACCTAATAATGCTAAGCCCAGAAGGTCCTCGGGCCAGTCACAGACAGGGGGCCAGGGAGGCAGCCCCACAAATGGGGTCCCTCACTCTCCTGATTATGTAAGTCCCCGTAACAAGGGAAATCGACCCATCCTGGGTTATGTGTGGACTCCTCCAGCCCAAGGGGGGGGATCCAGCCAAGCACCTAACCCAGGGAACTTCCCTCCTAACTTCCCACCGGAGGGCAGAAATTCTCCAAATCCTGGGCAGAACTTTTTCCCCAGGTATCCACCCAACTTCCAACCCCAAAATCCTCCACCCTTCTTTCCCCAATTCCCTGAGCCCAGACAACCGAATCCGGGAGAGGGGAGGCCAAGGGTGGAGGGGTATCCAAATCTTCCCAACCAGGGGTACTACCAAAGAAGGGATAGCTACCCTTCCCGGGATCAGCCCAGGGGAGAAAACAGGGCCCCGTATCAGCCTGAGCGGGTTTCCCAGTTAGAGCGCCAGGTTCAAAACATGGCACGGGATCTGGGTCACATACTGAGGGCTCAGCAGAACCCTCAGATCGGCATGCCGGCGCAGAACGCACCCAACTCTGGACCTGGTGCTCCAGAACAATGACAGGGGCAGCACCCCGATAACTCACCGGTTCCCAGGGAGGAGGCACAAGGCGAAGGGGGGTGTAAAGCCTTGGAGGAAGCTTCCTTCCTCACTTGTAAACAGCCCCTGGAAACCCAGGAACCGGAAACAAAATCTCTTGCCCCTGAAAGTCTGTCTCCTAAGGAGCAGAGGGGGGGTAGGAGAAACAATAGACCCAAACAGACTCAGTTTGAGGAGGAGGTACAGATCTTCCAATTTGAGGGAGAGGGATCCTCAGAGGATCCTGGGAAAAGGATCTTCTCCTTCAAAGAGGGGGGAACTCCTCCCAAAGAAAAATGGGTCCCTAGGGATGCAAATCCAGACTGGGGAGATGTGGAGACTGAGCTACCGCCGCCCACCATCTCATCCCCGAACCAACAGCAAGAAAATCCCCTGGTTCAAACCCATCCTGGTGACTGCCTCCAAAAAGGGGGGGGCGGCCCGGAACCGGAACCAGAGCCAGGGAAACCCACAATGGCTCTGATCTCCAGTTGCCAACTTTTTCTTTCAGATTCCCAAGGCTCTCCACAGAATTCTGCCCGAATCTCTTCGCTAGCGATATCCAAAACCAGAAAGTTAGCCCACCAGTTGTCCAAAAATGTGCATTATCTGTGCCCCCTTGAGGAGAAGGAGGGAAGATATTATGCCCTGGTACAAGTACAGGGGCAGGGTACAATTTTGGCACTGGTGGACACTGGATCTCAAGCTACCCTTTTGTCCAGAAGGGCCTTTGATGAACTGAATGCAGGAAGGGGAGAGAATTACCAAATTCCTCTCACCTCTATTCCTGGACAACTGCAGAACTTTGACGGGAAGGAAATTCCCGTTGAGGGGACTGCAGACTTGGACATTAAGATCGGGCGACACAAGGTGAAACACGCGGTCATAGTAGTGACTCCAGAGGGCACCCCTTGTTTACTGGGGAATGACCTCCTGAGAAGGTTGTCACCCCTAATAGATTGTGTAAACAAGGTCCTCTGGACCCAGACTAGCCGACCAATAAAATTAAAACAGAGTGTCAACCATGTTAGTTTAAACGGCACCTGCCACATGGTTGAACAAAAACCTGACCAAGTAGAATTTCACTTCCAGAATAGCCAAATTCCAGACGTGACAGTAATAGCAGTAGGACAACAGACTGGTGATGGGGGGTCCTCTCTATTTCTGAAAATCAACCTTCCTTCCAGTCTAAAGTGGTACTCCACGCTGGGAGGAAACACTCTGAGATTCTATACTAATCCACAATCAGAAACTCCCACTCCTATAGTCCAGAAAGATGTGAAATCAGCTCAGAGCCTGGCTGATATTCAGCAAATTGGAGAGCAGTTGTTCATCCCTGTTCAGTGAAATGATGGGAAGGACTGTGTTCTCGCTCGAGTGTGTGTGAACAACGGTAAGAGCTTCATCAGCGAAGCCATGTTCCGCCAACTCCCAAAAGATCCAGCCATTCCCACATTCAAACTGATAGACAAATGGGAAATGGACCTGGAAGCGCCTAATTCCAAACATCTCCTGCCAAGCAGGTGTATGCTCAAAATCTCCATTGGCAACAAGAGCATAGTCCATAATTGTTGGGTCGTGCGAGACATTACTGCCGCCTTTTACTTAGGCAGTGACATTCTCAATCGCTTTGCCATTAGTTTGGACCTAATAAACTTCAAAGCTTGGTCCCGATTAGCGGATAATCCCATGGGCTTTGATGATCCAGAAAAAGCATTTAGGTCAGCTCAATTGCTACCTTATGCAGTTGAAATTCAGATCAAAGAGGAAGTCACCATCCCAGAAAGGACCCGACAATTCTCCCTGGAAGTGAAAGTTAAAAGAGGACAATATCTGCAAAAACCCTGATGCTTACATACATCTAAATGCTTCTCTCCAACTGCAAGGGTTAGGGGTAAACCCAACTCCATTAGTCAACATAGAACATGACACCATTCCAATAGAGGTGGATAACAGCGACTTAAAGAGTATTACTCTAGCCGCAGGCACCATTATTGGAATGGCGGTTGATGACCGACATTTTTCCATAGATTTAGGTAATGAACTGTTAGGGCCAATCCCCAAGGACTGCTTTGACAGTGACGACAATACAACACCAGACAGGATTTTTACCCGGCATGGGGGGAACTTCCTGGTGTACGCTTCTTGCCCTTATGGTAAGGAAGATGTGACTTGGGACTTCAGGAGGGATGAGGTGATTTTCCAAGTCCATGAGGGCTGCCTTTCCCACCTGAAGCCTCCAGTCCAAATCAGCACTCTGACCAGGGACTTCTCCACCCAGCTGGAGGAGGCCGCTGAGACAGCCAAACCAGAAGTCTTTCCAGGCTTCAGGCAGATGGTGGAAGAGAGAGTCAACCTAGCTGATGCCTGTGTGACTCTGGAACAAAAGCAAAAGTTGAAACAAGTTTTCTTGGATTTCCAAGATCTCTTTGCGGTAGACTCATATGACTGTGGTCGCACTGACATCCACACAACAACAATCCCCACAGACCCTGGCATGACTCCTGTGTTTGTGAAGCAATATCGCTTGCCTCTCGCATCAATGGAGTCCCTTACTGAAATAATTAAGAACCTTGAGTCCCGGGGAATAATCCGTCCAGTCCACAGCACCTTCAATAATCCGGTGCTGGGAATATTGAAGCCAAACGGCCAGTGGAGACTCTGCGCGGATCTCAGGGAGCTCAACAAACGGGTCCATACTTCCCGATGGCCTCTTCCCTACATTGACCAAGGGCTGGCCCAGATTCAGGGGTCACAGGTAGTCACTGCAATAGACCTGACCAATGGATACTGGACCGTGCCTGTCAGCAGGGAGGACCAATACAAACTGGCTTTTACCTTTGGGGGCCAGCATTACACATGGACCCGGACTCCCTTCGGATACCTTAACTCCGGTAATGAGTTCAATATTTTCCTACATAAGGCCATGCCCGACCTGGGTGCGAGGGGTAACCTGGCTTATGTAGATGATGTCCTCATCAAAAGTTCATCTGTGGAGGAACACATAGCGGAGATCCGTTATGTTCTGACGCAGTTGAGGGCCGCCAGAGCAAAACTTTCCTTTCAGAAAGCACAGTGGTGTAGAACCCGTGTTAATTACTTGGGGCATGAGATTACTCCTCAGGGTCTCTGTCCCCAGGAAAAGAAAGTGGAAGCACTTCAGAAACTGAAAGACCCCACAACTCTGCGGGAACTAAGGAGCCTCCTTGGACTGACTAATTACAGCAGAAAGTTCATTGAGGGCTACGCAGAGATCACCAGACCCCTGATTCATCTACTGAAGGGGGGGGTCAAGTGGGAATGGGGTCCAGAACAAGCCGAGGCGGTAAAACAACTCAAAAGAAGCCTCTCACAAGCGCCTTGCCTAGCTTACCCTGTCAGAAACAAGGAGTTCTTCCTGGAGACGGGGTTCTCTAATACGTGCTTGACGGCAGTATTATACCAAAAGCATGACAAGGTCAATAAAGTAATCTCCTATGCGAGCAAAACTTTATCCTCTGTGGAGGAAAAATTCAACGATTGTGAGAAGGCACTCCTGGCAATGGTGTGGGCATTGAAGAATTACCGCCCGTTTATCCAGGGGGAACACATCATAGTGGAGACTCCACACCAGCCTCTGCAATATCTCCAAAGTGACAGAATCCGGGCCGGAAATGTGAGTAATTCCGAATTACTTCCTGGATTCTGTCAATGCAAGGCTTTCCGGTGGAGGTCAGATATGGCCAAAACAAGAAGAGTCCCCTCGCGCAAGGTCTGGCTGACTTGCATGATTGTGCCAGAGAAAACTGTCTCGAGGACGAAAGTCTAAAAATAAAGGACAACACGGAGGCATACCTTAATTCCCCACACAAAGTCTTTGAAGAGGACAAGTGTGAGGGAATGCCCACTGTCTATGTGGATGGATGCTCTTACCATGTTGACAACAACGGGGAGAAAGAACTGGTGGCCGGCGTAGGGAATGCATGGGTGAATGAGTCCCCAGAACCCTCCGCTGGATACAAAATTGGTCCCTGAAGTAGTCAGGTGGCAGAATTGATGGCTGTGCATCAGGCCATCCTCACTGCTGTCCAGCATCAACTCCACGAACTGGTCATAATCACAGATTCGGATTATGTACGGAACGGGTTCGTGGAGCACCTGGTTAATTGGAAAACTAGAGGCATGTTATGTGCTAACAACAAACCCTTGAAACATGGGAAGTTGATCCAAAACATTGATGATCTGGTCACCTCGAATGAGATGACCATTTATTGGAAAAAGATGAAGGGTCATTCCAAAATAGAGGGACCAGACAAAACTGGAAATGACTTAGCTGATCAGCTGGCCAAAACCGGGGCCATCCAAGGGGATCTAATTGAGATTGAGTCCCTGTTGGGGGAAATCCAGGTCACTGCTATCACTAGGTCCCAGACAAATGCTCACAATGACCTTTCAATCGCACAATGGAGTAAGGAGACCCCTGATGCTGATTTGATTACCGCTCAGAAGGGGGATCCAATAATTGGTAAATTTTACCAGCACCTTGAGGACCCTGAGAACACTGGGAAAGAGGACCTAAAGAGGACCTAAGAGTGTTGATGAAATGTCCAAAAATGTTCCGAATCCAAGACGGTTTGTTGGTAAGGAAATCCAAAGCTGGCCACGATCAGTGGGTGGTTCCTACCTCATTCCGAAGCCTGATGTTAAGTCACGCCCATGATGCGGCCACTGCCGGTCACAGGGGGTTTCACACAACATTGGAAATCTTAAGAGAGGTTGCATACTGGCCACACATGGGGCAGGACCTCGACCAATACTTGAAGGGGTGTCTTGTGTGTGCACAATTTCAGCAATCGTCCCTCACACACCGTGCGCCACTCCAAAAGAGGGGGATGACACTGCCATGGTCAGATTTACAAATCGACTTTGTAGGCCCCGTGATTCGCTCTGCTAGGGAGAATAAGTACATGTTGACTGTGACATGCTTGTTTACCAGGTGGGTGGAATGTCTCCCAGCCCCAAATTGCAAGGCAGAAACCGCAGCTGCCTTGATGATTAACCACATCTTTTCCCGTTTTGGTCTACCTCAAAGGATTGAGTCAGACAGGGGTAGCCACTTCACCAGTGAAGTAATGACAAAGATGTGGGAGGTACTGGGGGTCAAAAGGAAGTTACATATTGCTTACAGGCCAGCTTCTTCTGGGGCAGTAGAGAGATAAAACCGAACCATTGTGAGCATATTAAAGAAGTTTGTGGCAGATTCTGGGCCAAGTTGGGATATCCGATTACCTCTGGTCCTAATGGCCATCAGATCTACCCCTTCATCTGCAACCAAAATGTCTCCATTTGAGTTGATGACTGGGCGCAAGATGGTGTTTCCGCAGCATTTGCTCTATAGGACCCAAGAGCAGACACTGATAAATGCCTCCACTACTCATGAGTATGTGGAGAATTTAAGGAAACACCTCCAACATGCTTTTTCTTACGCTCAGCGGAATCTAGAAAGATCGGCTGATAGCATGAAGACCCATTATGACCTGAAAACTTCCAGGAAGGAATATCAGGTGGGAGACCGGGTCTATCTATACAACTTCCAAAGGAACCAGGCCAAGCAGCGCAAATTTTTGCCTACATGGAAGGGACCCTTTGAGATTATAGACAAAATCTCCCCTGTGGCCTACAAAATCCACATCCCCAAAGGTCCTTTGGCAGCGGGGGAAGACAAGTGGGTCCACATAAACCAGTTGAAATGTTGCCATCCCAGGCACACTCTGCAACAACTGGAGGAATCCTCTGGAATCCTAGCGGGTACTGTCTCAGACTAATTCAGTTCCAACCATAAAACATACCACATCTAGTCTCTAAAATATTGTGATTTGCATGAAACTGTCAATTAGTTATACTGTTTTTTTTTTCAAAATAAGAATGTAATGTTTCTTTATGATGAAATGCATATGCTGCCCCACTATCTCAACAGTGGTGGAAAAATGTCTATGAATAGGTATTGCCACTCTTCCTTTGTCGTCCTAGGAGAAAGAAAACCTGGAGACGGGACAAGGAGGACGATCCGGAGACCGGGAGCAGAGACGCAAGGGGCCCGGTGTACCGCCCAATATTCCCATCAGGACCGGCGAGGAGAACCGATCGATCCGACCGGATGGAGGAAAAGATGCTGAACTGTGCCATTTGCAGAATTGGAAGAAGATTATGCGGACATACCAGTGCGTGGGTCAAAACCCTTGTGCACCCGACATCCCCTCGACTCAATCCAAGTGCCGTCGGGCAGGGGGGTTTGTTGGGTGTTCTGACCCACGTTTGGACTATTAGGCTACAACATTTGGTGCTGTGGGCTTAGGAAATCCAAGATGGCCGAAAAAGCCCACATGTGCGCCAGAATCTATGAAAACCGCGCAGTTGTGCACACTAAAATGGTTGCCTAACTTGCCACCCACCAATGCAAGCAGGATGGGCCGGGGTGCCATGAGTGAAATGTGTGCCAAAGGAAAAACCGCACTTTAAAATCACCTTTTGTTTCTCTGAATGCCAGCTCAAAATGCCTATTTGCAACACATCCAAAAATCTCACTGAACACCAGCGGACATCTGGCAGAATAAAGTCTTGTGGGCATACAAAATCTGGAAAGAGGATGAGCCTAAAACAATGTTCATCACAAGACTGGCTGAGCTGTGGATTTCAGCAGTTTAAGTAAATTTGGACTGAAAGACACTAAACATCTAAATGTTTAAAAGAAATGAGTGACCTACTTTTGAGTGTCACATAGGCTGCAATTGTTTAAATGTCATAGTTTTAAACTTAGAATAAGCATCCTAGCTGCATATGTAAAAAATTGTTAGTTATTTGAATGCAGAAAACTGGGGAACAGAAATGACATGTGGCTAAAAACTGGCTTAAAGAGATTCCAATTTTGCCTGGCAACTACCCCCAACAGGAGTGAAACTTGATTCACAAGTAACTTCCCAGGCCTGGCTGTTTCCTGCTGGCCACACTAAGGATATGCCATCTCTCTGATAATTGAATTAAGGGGAGCCCCCACTGAATACAGAAGCTCTGAACAATGCAACCCCCTTCACCCAGGCAGATGGTTTATTGCAGATGTCGTAAAACAGCTTCCTCTTGGCAGAAGCTGGGAGGGGCAGGGTCTCTGAGCTTGGCAGAAACTGGAAAGACTGGTTTCTGTACCATGTGACCTGAAAAGACACACCCCTATAGCCAGAATATGGTTTTAGAAAAAGATGGATCATTCATAGAGCGGACTTGTGAAAATTATTTAAATGATACCATAATTCTTGTGATTTTTCTGCACACATTTTAAGACGTGTTAGGACCCGGTGGTATGTTCAGGGGGGTTTTAGCGGAAAAGAGGATATTACTCAAAATGTGTGCATGAGAAAAATCGGACACTTCATCAACTAATGTCCATACTCCTTGCGCACATGTGTGTAAATTTGGGTTAATGTCCGAAATTGCAAAATCAGTTAAAAAGTGCAAATGTTGCCATTTCTGAATGCAAGCCCCCAGGAAGAGCAGATTTGGACAGGGTATACCTCCTGTGATATGTGATGGGTGCGTGTAATTTTAAACGAATGTGTACCTGTGCAAATATGTTTTTTTTAATCAAATATAGATTGTGTGCAATTTGACAGGGGAGGATCCTCTGACACATAAAACCTACAGCATCACTCTGACTCACAGTTCCTTCCCCAATCATGGGAGAGGGGAGAATTGGGCCAATGGCAAGTGTAGAGGGGTAGGGTCTAGTGATGCTGCACACACACCCATTTTAAAAACAGATAAAAGCAGACAGACAGGACAGATAGGGACATTCATTTCCATCTGCTGCGGGACGCTCTGCCGGAAAATCCATACTTTACCTCCATCAACCTTCAGAGAGCCAACATAGAGACTTCAATCTATCCACATCCAAAGATCCAGACTTTAAATCCATCAATCTCCAGAATCCAGAGAGAGAGCAGACCCAGACCAGACCGCTGTTAGCAGAACCAGAGAGAGCTGACCCAGATCACTGTGAAGTGCAGAGACCAGACCAGAGTCCAGTCTAAAACCTGACCAGATTTGTGGCGAGGCCCATCTAATTCAAGAATATAGTGTGAGTACCTAGCAAGACTGTGCAGAACCAATCTCTTAGTTAAAATAATATAATTCAATCTATTTTAATCTAAGTAGAACTGCCTCCTAACTGTCACCTGTCATTTTCTAGTTGCTAGCTGTCACTTGTCTTTTTGAACTTTAAAATTTCAAATCTGAAAAACGACCTTTATTTAATCGCTCATATCTCCGTGACCGTTTGTCCTAGAGACTTGCAGTAACTTTCATCTGGAAGCTGAGATCCTAGGCTGTCCTAGGACCCCAAAACGATAGTGCTAGTCCCTATAGTTTTGCCGCAATCGCGAAAAACGCACTCGCGAATTTGCCGCGATTTGCAAATTTCTCCACGTGTGAAAACAGAAGCTTCTTGCTTTCATTTGCCAAAAATTCGTTTAACCTGCTAGTTACTCCTAGATCCTTGCTAAAGCGAGCCTGAACTCATCCCAAGTATATTTCACTCACCCTGAACCTCCTAAAGGGAATTAAAACCATTTTTCGCATATTTTTCACTTCATTGCCAGCACATATAAAAGCATTGTAGCATATTTTTCACTTCATTGCCAGCACATGTAAAAGCATTTTGGGCCTGTGTTTAAAACTCCGATCTGTAATCTAAGCTTGCTGGGGTGAACTGAATTACATTTGATTGCATTTCTGAGAACTGTGTGCTTTCCTTCCATTTCCTTGCATTGCATAAAGGGGGGGGGATTGCCAGAGAAAAGTGATTACATTGTTTTGTTGAAATCATATTGAGTATTTTCTGTATTACATTTTTCATTCAACATTACATCCATCTGAACTTATATAAAGTATTCTCTACCACCTTATTCTTCCGTTCCTATTCACAAGTGTGCTAGTGCCAGACTATCCATTATTGATTACGACTCAGATTAAGTGTGATATCCAATTATTAATTTATTATAAAGTGTGATATATATATATATATATTGTTTAAATTATCAAATCAACCTTTTTAACTTGCAAAACAGAACTACTTCTTGGCTCAGTGGGGTCAGGGGGATTCCAAGGGAGGGGTGTTATATAGGGGTAGTCATCCAGAACGCATGAACTGGACCTAAAGATATATCAATAAGGGTTTCCATTCAGGCATTGACTTAGCTGTAGTGTTGAATTGAATCCTCTTACACTACAGATGATTACACTTTCTTGGAGATTCATGATGACACTGCTATCTTTTCTTTTATGTATTCAGTATGTTATGTAGATGCACTTGTATGACCATTGCCACTGTTTAATTTCTAAGTGATTCTGTGTCTGTATGGATTTTCAAATATAATATTGTAACACGAGTAAAAACAAGTATGCTTGCACTTTGAATTAAACACTTAGGGCCTGATTCATGGATTATTTGCGCCAAAAAAAACAGGATTTGGGCGCCATTCTGCCTGCAAATCCCCATTAGTTAAACAGGGATTTGCGGGCAGAATTGCGCAAAAATCCCGTTTTTATGGGCGCAAATAATCCATGAATCAGGGGCCTGATATCAATTATCAGTGAAAGGTATTTGATATTTATTATCAGTAGAAGATGATTACAACATCATTGATTAGCACAATTAACACATTTATGTGAATATCAATTGGCATGAACTAATTATTCGACCGATTACCAATGGGAACAGATTTCTGCATGAGAACTGAAATGGATGGCAGCCTCTGGGCGTGTATCCACACATTTTAAACATGATGTAGTTTTACCCTTTTTGAAGAAGCTTTCTCTTGGGCACATAGATCCAGCCAGCTATTTGGCAATCTCACAACTCCCATTTCTGACTGCACTAATGGAAAAGAAGGTACCCGACAACTGCATTGTCAAGTGGGATCCCGTCCAGGCAGCACATTTCTGTACAATAGTTTCTAAGGATATTGATTGTTCCATCTATGCTAGATGAAATCAGGAGAAGTATGGATGAAAGTGCTGGCACTGTGCTGGTGATGCAGGACAGCATTTGTCACCGTCGAACATGACATTCTTCTGAGTTATCTGCAAAGATTCAGAATTACTAAGATGGCCCTACAATGTATACAACAATTTCTGAAAGAAAGCACCCAAGCAGTAGCTCGGGGGCCTTCCAAAGCTAAATGCTCCAGCATATTTTTTGTGGTGCCAAAAGTCTCTGCTGTGTCCCCAATTATTTGTTATCTATATTACAATGACACCACTGCCAGCTCCCACAACCGTTCGGCATGTATGACTGATACAATAAATGGCTGCATCAAGTATTGAAGTGTTGATCTCTTGTCAACCAATGGATGTTGTAATGACACATACTTGCCTCAGGGCCTGGGCCATTCTCCCTACAAAGTGTCATTAGTAAGAAACCCTGGGTTTCTCAAAGACAACCAACTTGTCTGCATCAGAAATTGCTGTTTCAACTCAAATACAAATAGTGTCAAAATCCTTCATTTCTCATCTGTGCCTACTAAATAATCTAATTCCCTTTTTCTCATGGAATCACAAAGTAACCGCCATGAATGCCTTCATCTCATCTAGTTTGCAATACTGCATCTACTAAGGCCTGCCAAAATAGGGAACAAAAAACAGCAAATCATTCAAAATATTGCAGCCAGAGTTCTTCTGAAAACCTTTGGAAGCTCCCACACATTGCTGGTTGGCTGCCTTACACTGACTGCCAGAAGAAAAACGATTCATATCCAAGGATCTCTGTATGTCTCACAGAACCTTCCACAACCTCGGTCCCAAAGGTTTGGTTGGGAAGCTATGCCACTATGTTCTATGTTGCCGTCTTCACTCTACAAACAGTGAATCCTGTACGTTTCTAATTGTTTATATAATAGATAAGGTATTTCAGTCTTTTGTGTTTAGGCTTCCATTTCACACCTTTCATGTGTGATGTAAAGAATTATCTTATCTTTTGCACAATATTTAAAAGTGTCTTTATACATATAGTTCCTCACAGCAGAGTCATAAAATGTCATAGTATATTGCTCAGTAGCTCAATGTTATGCTACTATACCTAATGCATTTCCAAACATCAAAGAGGGAGAGACTTGGGGAGCTGTAAATGAACATGCAGTATTTCTGACGCTCTGCATGCTTTGCCACCAATAAGGTGGTAATGACCTGGAACAGGAATTTGCAATCTTTGACTACCTAGATGTTTTGGACTATGACTCCCATGATCCTAGCTAGTGGTGATGGGAGTTGCAGTCCAAAGCATTAAGATATCCAAAGGTTGCACACCCCTGACATAGAACTACAAAGTCCTTGAAAGATCAACATGCAGTAATTACCACATATGGACATTCTTGCAAAAGATACAACGACAAGGGCAATATTGGGGTTGATAAGATAGAACATTAAGGCCATAAAGGCCATAAATGTCCCTCCTGCCCCCTCCGTTCAGCCGACTACGTTTCCGCTACTTTCAACTCCTAACACCCCTCTTCTGGAACTCCTTACCTCTCTCGATCTGCTCCACACCTACCTTTTCCTCCTTTCGCACTTCCCTGAAATCTCTTCTTCTCCATTCCCCACCTTGAAACCTCCCCCTCCTCTCATCCTCTCCCCTTCCCTCGACTCCTCCCTATGATCCTCTCCTCCCCCCTTCCCCCTATCCTCCCTCACTTCACCCTCATATCCCTTCCTCCCCCCCTCCTCTCCCCTCCCTCCTCACTGATGAATTGCTCTGATTACTGTTTTTATTGGTTTGATTCATTGTACATTGCTTCTTGGTTATAATGTTCTATGTATTCTGTTGTTATAATGTAAAGTGCTTTGGATGAAAGCGCTATATAAATAATAAATACAATATAATACAATAAAAAGGTTTTACATACCACCTCATGACAAATGTATCCTGTTTCGAAGTGATGTCATACAAGTTTTTGTGTATATCATAAGATGGGTATTTTACATCTGTTATGGTGTCAGGGCCAATCGATTTTCACATGAACCAGGTTGCCACAGTAAGAGGTTTGCATATGATGCTCGTTTCGACAATCTGCCATCCCCATTTGATTCCAGTTTGATCGTTTGTATGGACAGATTTTGTGGAGGGGCAGAAGAATCCGTAGGGACAGACATCTATTCGAGTAGAAAATAATAATAAACGAAGGACCTCACACCACATAAAGACAGTTCAAACCCAGCACAATTTTACAGCTGTGTTCTGATATATTTAAAAACATCCAGTCCATTTGGCAGGAGGGTGTTGCACTAATTAAAATGGCCCAGAACACATGCCTCAACTTGTGAAGCTCCATCCTTTGAGAAGAGAAATATTAGGAGTGTAGCCTAGTGTTGAAGGGACATTGATTCGGAGGATATTGGAATATTACCAAAAGAAAGGGGTTGGGATTGTTGAGTTAATGTTCATTTATCATTTGTTTATCATTAATCCTATGTGTTAAAGAAGGTCATCTCCAAATTGAGTTGGAGATACTTATTTTCATCCTGTCCAAGATGCCAGTGGTTGCACTGGCCAGTAGGTCAAATGAGCCAAACACTAAGGTGATCTATAAACAGGTGGACATTTTGGTGTATAAACAGGGTTCCTCAACCGTTGGCTTTCCAGTTGGTTAGGATTACATCTCCCATCAGCCAATAGCCAGTATACTGAATGGTGAAGAATTAAGGCAGTCGCAGTCCAAAACACGGGGCCAATTACTGAAATAGGGAGTTGTCATGCAATCATGGCAGTAATAGGGAAGGTGTTTGATCCGTGACACCACTGATCGAGTTGGGCTAAAGCAATGGCAGCAGACAGAAGCAAGAATGTTTTGTTTTCTAACGGTAAGAAAACTTGCAAACTGGTTCAGAGTGGCTGCCACAGCCTGAAAAATTGAATCCACCCAATGAAACTTCTAAATGATGGCACTACACTACATGCGACCCCATTTTGGCATGTCCTTTGTCGTCAACTAATTGTAGAGGAACAAGGGAGGTGTGGTTTCCAGGAAGATTGTTAGTTGTGCCCAAGCTTGTCCATTTCTCAGCATGACAGACATATTTGAAATTACACGGAAAATGGCCAGCTTGGAGGATCCAGGGTGTGATTTAAAAGAAGGGAAGTTTAAAGGTCTTACTTAAGGAAGTTCAAAACTACTGATTCCTCCAAATGATTTGAATAACAATTTCTGGAACATTGACAAAGGAATGCACGTACCCTTGTAATGTACGGTAGGATCATTTTCCAAACTGTTTCCACAGTGACTGGTTTCAGATATAAGTATGTGAAAGGTGGGTTCCCAAAGAGGTGTGATGTCAGTTCATTGAAGCCATAGTGCCATCACCCTCTCAATTACATCAAGGGACATTTCATTGTATTTTATATGACCTCACTGTGTTTCAGTTATATTTTTTATAATGTTCTTTATTAAAAACTTAAGGCTGTCATAAAAATTATTTGATAGCAGAAGCAAACAACCAGCTATTAAAACTAGCAAAAGCCAATGCTGCATAATTGCTAACAGGAAACACGTCATACTGGTTAGATCACAGTGGTTGCAAAGCTGCAACGTTGAAGCAGCGAGTAAGTGGCTAGACGCCACTAGCTGACACCAGTGCGTTTCAAAATCTCCAGTCTGTCATGTAGCCGTCCTGTAAAGCGCCCTGCCTTATATTTAGTGTGTTGGATATAAAGGAAGCTCCTACGCTCTTAAGTAGTTCCTGCTAAGGGTGATGTTCATGTCCCTGCCTATGCGCTGTATGTGCCACTGAGACCAGTTTAAACAGGTTTACGTTCACACCTGTTCAGACATCAGACAGATGCTTAGACCTTTGTCCAGAAGTAAGTCAGGGCAAGGGGAACCTTCTGCCGCGTCACTTGAACCACAGCACCCCTTACGTGATAAATGTTTGCTAACCAGTCAACATTTGAAGTTAAATGCTCTTTCATCTGCCAGAAGAAGAGCTGAAAAACGTACTTTATGAAAGGATTAACTTCGGCATTTCTCAGGTGAAATACTGCAAATAATATTTAGCACGCCTGCATGCATTAGACCATAAGGACATATTGAAAAAGTGCATCAGGGCGTGTTCTTCAGTTTTTGTCTGCGTTCTGATGTCATCAGCGTGTCGGTTTGCTACGTGTTGCTGATTGCACATGGCTGTGCAGAAACGTGCAGCATACCTTCAACCTTGTAGGTTACAATGCAGTTTTGACAAATTTCATACAACACATTAACCGACACAAGCAGGCCAGCACTAAAACAAAGGTGGACTGTTAAGCTTGAGGTGACTTATTTGCGACATGTTCACCATTGACTCAGTAACAATTTGCCAATAAACCTCTGCAGGTCTTGGGTCACCACTCTCGCACCAGTAGCCAGGGATTACAGTTGGATCTTAATAGCGGAATTACTTGGCTATCCGGTTAACCACAGAGAGTTTTACTTTGCACTTCATTTTGACTTGAGCCCCAGGATGCCCTGCTAAACTGAAGACTATTACTATCTTTTATTTTTCCTCATAAAGTACAACACTCTTTTGACACGTGTGATGGACATTTTCACTGTGGAAAAGGCTGACAGGGGGCTATATGAATTAAACATAGCCTCAATGAACGTAAACATCCGGAGAGAGGGTCCCGAGAATGCCCCTCCTCACCCCAGATTCATTTCAAGACAACGAGCCAGAAACTCCCGCAGCCACCCATCTTATTTCAGATGAATACTGAGTGCACCAATGATTGACAAGTACACAGAAATGTATTCTCTCAGCCAGCCATACAAACCGAATCCTGTGCACATCTTCACAGGTATAGGACAATAAACAGAGATAATGGACAAAAATATCCTTATGGACAGTCTTGACTAATCACCAAGAAGCCACAATGCTGACATCATTAGTGACACAACAACATAGCAGCGTTAGACATGAAGCACACAGTCCTGCACTGCATTACACAAACACACATTTGCATACATGAAGAACATGCTCACACAGTTCTATAGCTATAGGACAGATACATATACTTACTGTCAATGCTTTTATTATTTTTGCGTTAGCCAAATGCAGTAACTCATAACCGCAAGGCACAAGAGATCCTGACCAAGCTTGTAGATGCTTAACGCAAACAACCCTAGGGGACTACAGGGATGTATATGTAACCTGATAGGACCATGTGTGACTAACGTGTAGAGTACTTAGGATAACATGAACATGTAGATATTTATATTATATGTCTAAGGAATATTACAGAAGGCCCAACAGCCACAAAGCCTGAGAAGAGGAAAGGTGATTCAAGCAGCACAGAGCACGAAGGAGGCTCACAACCAAGGCCAGAGATACGCGGACACATTCTAATCTCCAGACGACAAGGAGACCAGCTGCAGAGAAACTGAATAAATCCTCATATATGCAAGCTGGAGAGCTCAATATTTTGGTCCATAAGCATGTGCTACAACCCAATGAGACAATGGACAGTCATCCGTGGTGGGAAAGCAGAGCCCATCCCAGCAAGACAGATGCAGACGTCAACAAGTGTAATTGTAACATAAAGAGTGCATTCTCACAGGCAAAGGTGGTACACACTAGTTACAATGCAGACATATAATGGTTCACATCATCTTGAAGAGGTGCACAGAGGGCTGAGAACTGAATCGAGGCCCAGACCTGGGGAGATAAGCTCTAAGCAATCACAGCTTAAAAAGCCATGGGTCGATGACAAAGGGCATGAACCAATGGTAAGCCCACTACTCTGTAACAATGTAATATATAGTCTCTTGGGAACGGGACAGGCCAGCCATCTGACATGAAAGGACCAGTAGAAAGCCTCTATGGGGACGGATATAGGAGTTATTACTCTCGATACCCGATCCTCTGGGATGATAGGATTTTGGGGAAGGGCCCAGGTGATGATGACATACTTGTACAAAACAGTACCACACGCCATGGAGAGCTTAGAAGTACTGGAAATTTTTCACTGTCTTGTATTGATCCCTGTTGGTTTTATTTGTAATAGACCACAGATCTAACTTGCCGTTGACTGAGTCTTCTGTCTATTTTGGGGGAGGGCAGTGGGGCCCTTGAGAGTCAGTCAGACCCCCAGACCTCTCTTATACCACAGGAGAGATTTCCCCAACACATCCCATTACACACTTCTTACAAGACAGTAATGCAACGATAAGCACAATGTTTCACATTGTGGTGCAGCATTTCTCAATCTAATAGTTTTTTTTTAGTTTGATTTGTAAAATACAACAATCAGCAATCACGCATGCAGTCATTTTCTTTTTTTAAATTGTGTTTATGGTACAAATTAAACTTAGAATAACGAACGGGACACAGTGCCAACTCAGTATGGGTTAAAACAGCTTACTGGATGGCTCCATAATAGTATTATAACAAAGGCTATTTACGATATCTAACCTACCAGGGGTCAAATTATAGTATTTACGTAAAAAAATGTTTTTAAAGCAATTACAGAAATTGCAGTACAAATAAGTATTCAAACCAAAATAAATGAACTTATCAACACATACATTTGATGACCAGAAGAAGTGTCCAAAAGGATAATTCGCACAAACCACACGAGACAATATGCAAAGTTGTTAGCTCAACCCTAATGCTAATGTATACAGAATGTATACATATCGACCAAGCATGTTTCTGTCGACATTGAAATTTGCTCGACATTCTTCAGGGGTAAATGAATGCCAATTCATACCCATGAGATGGAAACAATCCACTGTGAATCCTCACCAAATAGACGCAATCGTCTTCATCTAGTGTGTGGACACCCAAACAATTTTCTCCGTTCACCCGACTACAAAAAAAACCAGAAAAGACCAAATCACTACGGTGTGAACCCTGGAAAGTATGTCAACATTCACAAACCACTCTAAATGTCAAAATAGCCCTTCTTTAACAAAGTGCTTACCTGTAGCAATTGTCCATCAGGAAGCACACGAATCACTATAAATCATGAATAACACCATGAATGTGTATTTTTTCAAACTGATCCCAGACGTCTCACAGTTTGCACAATCAATATCTGCAAAACATCAAGAACAACCAGTCCTTCTTATCAGGACTACTCTCCTAGAACTCATTAATAGTACACAGCAATACTCTTAACGTATTGCAGCTTACAGAAACTACTATGCACCACCTACATATGTGAGTGATCACTATCAACAGCGCAAGCCTTAACGCTGTGTTTTCACCGGTGGCATCCATTCACCACAATTATTTCCCTAAATGCATGCACAAATTTGTGTAAGCTTCGGGACACCAGTGACTCTGTACTTCTATCACCCAATGTTCGCAAAGCTCTAAAAGCATACCATAATCAAAGGCGGATTGGCTGAGTATAGCAAAATACGTCCAAGCCTCCAGTGGTGATTGTATTACCTAAAAGATTTTTTGCAAGCATGAGGTCAAAAATACAAACTTTAGAAGATTCCACGCAGCAGCGCCGTTAGTGAAATAAACAAACCGCCAAAGGATACGCAACTCACCTGTGTCTAAGAGCTCAAAGTGATAATCCAAAGCCGATCAGAGAAAATATTCGGAACCCAACAAGTGAATACTTAAATTCGAAAGGAACAGTCATGTGACCCCGCGTGAAAACCTATGTGCGAGTCTGTGATGGAAACAGATGTATGGACCACTGAAAAACCCAAACTCAATCCTAAACTCAAAAAAGCCTGCCATGTTAAAATGGGTTGATTCAGTACATCGGGATGTGTGCATAATGAAAGTTGTTGGAGTATGCGAAATGAGCACAACAAATTGTAAAACCCTATGTGGAACATGCATGATAACTGACCAAGATGTGAAAAGATGTAAAAACACACAATGTAGGCCTTCAAAAAATGCTGATGCCTCACAACAAGGTGTAGTTCATAATACTGGCACACAACATCCCAGAAAACCAAGAATCACAAAGGATGAAATCAGAACATAATGGATACGAATCACAAGATAAACATGTTTACTGTGCAGCATTTCAATAAATGTAATCATCCAGTCCCCTGATAGGACTCTGTGTCAGAAAAATGTATTTTTGTTCCATTTGTAGTCGTTTTTGTTTGCTGGAAGTTTGGCAAGGGCCACAGATCTTCATTAATATGACCCATTTCAGTTGTGTGTGGGAATGTCCTTTGGCCATAAATGTCTCACCATAGGGGCTGTTTAAATCTGGTTGCGTAAACAGCTCCTATGCTCTATCATACATGTTTTACATTTACTATTGGTCTTTTTGGATACTTCTTCTGGTCATCAAATGTATGTTTTGTCAAGTTCGTGCATTTTGGTTTGAATGCTTAGTTGTATTGTAATTTTAGTAATTTTTGTAATTGCTTTTAAAACATATTTTTTTAATAAATACTACAATTTGACCCCTGGTAGGTCAGATATCGTAAACAGCTTTGTTTGTTATAATAAAATGATACTTTACACACACAATGTAATAACGTGAATATTACAAGAATAAATACAAAACAAGGAAACATGCATTTATTACAGCAAAATAAAAATAAAACAATAAAATAAAATAACAGAGTTCATTATAAAACCATGCATAAGAGAATGCACATTACATAATCAAACCAAGTGGTATTCTATTGTAGGAAAACGCCAAATAGTTCTACTTCATTCACTAGACATTTCCACATAGTAGTTGTAATCATTCCTCCCCTTCGCTCAACACTGATTTTAATTTGTTAAAAATGACCATTATAAATCTCACCAATGCAATTACTAAAGATAACTGTGTCCCATTCATTAATCTGTTCCAGAGATTAGTTGTTGCAACTCTGAAAATACGATTAACAAAAGGAACTAGGTGCTTTATTATGTTGTTGCCTACTGCCTCAGATTTCATTACAGCATGGAACAGAGTTTCCAGACAACCTAAAGAGCACAGTTTACAAGTTCTTAATTTGCGGGTAACATTCCAGTGAGGACCCATAACCTCTGATGTAGGCAACCAGTTTGAACAAAATGTCATGAACCATGCTCTGTAAACCTGAGAAGGACATTTTATTACATAGAGTTTAGTGTCAGGCTTGGTATTTATCCACAGAAATCTACTACAGTACAATTTCAATCTTAGTAAATCTTCGCTGTCTGTGATTTTATCCCACCTAGCAATCTTTTTTTTCACTACCCAGTGCAAGGCATCATTATTGATCCCTAGGGTTTCCATAAACCTTTTGCAGCATTTGATGTAAACCTTGAGATACCGGTTGCTGCCTTTTCTTAATGTTTCAGTGTTTCACCAAATCTAAAAAAGGGCTTTCCATGGTCATCACCTTCCTATGAAGAATAATGCATTTTTTCATATGTTGCAACCACCACAATAGAAGCCCAAGCTCTAACCTTATGGTGCAATTGGTACTGATTTGGGTAAACACAAGACCTCTCTCCATATAGGGCCTTCAATGATGTCCAAATGCAATCTCCCACCAAACGGTACTAACTCTGTTCCATAGAAGACCATCATTGACACCATCTCTCCATAAAATTCAAACAAAAGGAGTAAAGAGAAGTCACACAACTTGTACGTAATCAGTTTCATCAGTGACACACATGTTCTTGCTTTATCCCTCATTTTACACTTCGGTTTCACCAAGGCATTTTTTCTGAAAGGATCAATCCCAGGTAACACAAGGAGTCAACCCCTTTGATTTTCTCATTGGTAATTGTCGAGAAATAGTGTTTATTTGCATTTATTAGTTCAGATCATAGTCAGGGATTTAGAGGGGCTGTTCACCTGGCTATTGTGATTTAAATAAGAGGAAATGCCCCCAAGGGACCGTTGAAGACCGGCATTAGTGAAGTTGAGTAAGGTGAGATCATCGGCATAAGCTATGCGTTAACTCTCAGGCCTTCTAATCTAGGTAAATAACCACCCCAGCCAAGACTGTTCTCCCATAGGTCATCGATGTACAGATTAAATAGAGTGGGGGTGTGATGACACAGCCCTGAAGGACCCAGCTGTTTTCTTTGACACTACATGTGAGATCACCATCAATGTTCAATCTTATTCTAACTTTGGTGTCAGAGAATAGCTGCTGGAGCACAGGTAGAAATACTGGATCAATCCCCCAGCTACTACGTTTTCCCCAAAGTCACAATGTATCCACTGAGTCAAAAGCTGAGAAGAGATCCAGGCTTGCTGTATATAATGTCCTCCCAGTAGCCCCTCCAGCCTGAGCAAAGCAGGAAGCAAGTGCTAACCCACGCAGCACTGTCCGAATCCACTTCCATTACCCTGTCTGCAGGGGGCTGAAACTTTGTATGGCATTTGACCAGTTCATCAGTTCTTTCAACACCAAGTTGACCAATATCTTTGAGAATGTATCAATAAGTCTAATAGGTTGGTAACTAGTCTGTAGCTCCTCCCCCCTTTTTTGTATATGAGAACAACAATTGCTTCCTTTCACGTTACAGGAATAGATCCACTTATAACTATCTCTGAATACAGATGTATTTATTTTATTTTCCTTTTTTGAGTATTTATAAGGTGCCAGTACATTAAATGGTGTTTCGAGGTACGACTAGGCAAATAAAGGGGAAGGGAACAGGAGAAATAATACTACAATGACGGTCCTACTAGGCCTTGTGACATTCGTATCGTGCAAGTGCAGTAAAGAGAAGTGTGAACGAGTAGGAGGGAAGAGTGGTGGAACTGCATACTGTGCACAGGCGGGGGTGGGGCGGGGCACCAGGGATAGGCAAGTGCTGAAGGGGGGGCAGGGCCAGGGGTAAGTGCCAGGAGGTGCCACCAGTGGGGAACACTGACAAAGTGCTATGAAGGGGGAGGACCAGGTTCAGGAGGGATGCTGGTCACGGAGTGGGGGGCCCAGGAGGGCAGTGCTGTTAAGGGGGAGTGCTGGTAAGACTGATAAGGAGGGCCTGGTAGCCTGTAAGACACATAGGGACCAGGCAGCCAGTCACAGCAACAGGAGTGGAATTAGCAAGGGAGGGAGAGGGGGAAAGAGGTAGAGAAAAGCAAGGACTTGAGAAGTTTCCAGAACTGAAAGAGGTCTGGCTACAGTCTGAGAGGGGCAGATAGGCTGTTCCAGAAGGAGGCACCTGCCAAAGAGGGAGATCTACCCCCCCCCACTCTCTGCTTGGAAAAGTATCTGACCAGCAGAGAGTTGGAGCTAGAGAACCGAAGGGTTCTAGCAAGTAGATATTTAGGGAGAGAGAGTTTGCTATAGCGGGGTCCCACATCCCAGAAAGCCTTGTGGATGATGCAGAGGGTCTTGAATGTGAGCCTCGCAGCAACCGGGAGCCAGTGGAGAGATTTTAAGGCTGGAGAGATGCATCCGCTGGGCTTGAGGCCAAGGATAAGCCTTGCATCAGCTGGGCTTAGCTCCTTCCCCATTCCCATTGAGCCCTATGGGGGCTCGAATGGGAATGGGGAATGGTTCTCAGAATGGGGATTTACCGGGTCCTCCAAGGTTGGAATGACCCGGTAAGTACCCATTCCGAGAACCCGGCCCCGGTATGCAGTAAGGGGGTAGCCATGGTGCTAATAGCACCATGGGTACCTCCTACCTCGTAATGAGGCCCATTGAGTTTCTGGGGGAAGCAGAGGAAGGGGAGAAGCTGAAAGCGGGCCTTCTTGGCAAGGTCCAAGATGTGAGGGAAGAAGGAGAGAGAGGAGTGGAAGATGACAACAAGGTGTTTGCCCACATAGGATGGTGAGGAGAGAGGTCCAAAGCAGGGCAGTCACAGAGTAGGGGGGTAGCAGGGAGCAGGAGTGCTAATGGGAAGGATATCATTCTTACTGGCAGATCGTTGGCAATGCACCATGCCAGAATAGCAGTGAGGCAGAGAGTTATAAGAGAGGGATAGTGCTAGGAAGTGAGGGGAAGCTTGAAGTAGAGCTGTAGAGATATTTAAGGAGAGAGAGTTCGCTATAGCGGGGTCCCACATTCCAGAAAGCCTTGTGGATGATGCAGAGGGTCTTGAATGTGAGCCTCGCAGCAACCGGGAGCCAGTGGAGAGATTTTAGGGCTGGAAAGATACAGCCCCTGGGCTTGAGGCCAAGGATAAGCCTTGCAGTCCTATTCTGAAAAAGTTTGGAGGGGGCGAAGGGAGGAAAGAAGCAGGTTGAGGAAGAGGCAGGTTGAGGAAGAGACTGTTACAATAGTCCAGCCTAGAGAGGAACAGAGCTCTTGAGACATTGGGTTTCTGGGGGAAGCAGAGGAAGGGGAGAAGCTGAAAGCGGCCCTTCTTGGCAAGGTCTAAGATGTGAGAGGAGAAGGAGAGAGAGGAGTGGAAGATGACAACAAGGTTTTTGCCCCCATAGGATGGTGAGGGGAGAGGCCCCAGCGGGGCAGCCACAGAGTAGGGGGGTAGCAGGGTGCAGGAGTCCTAATGGGAAGGATCTCAGTCTTACTGGCAGATCATTGGCAATCCACCATGCCTGAATAGCAGGGAGGCAGAGAGTTATAAGAGAGGGAGAGGCCTAGGAAGTGGAGGGAAGCTTGAAGTAGAGCTGTGTGTCATCAGCATAACACTGGAAATGAGGAGAGAAGGAAGAGATCAAGTGGGCAAGATGGGCGAGATAGATGTTGAAGAGCCACTGCGACAGGATAGAGCCCTGAGGAAAGCTGCAGGTAGAAAGTGAGGTTGAACAGTGAGTAGGAGATTGAACAGTATATCAGCCCATAGATCAATGTTGTTTTTAAGGAGGCACATGTACATAGCATCAGGACCACACGAGCAAGAGTTCTTTGATTTGTCAATAATCCTTTTTATATCTTCTCTATCAAACTGAAATGTCCACTGTTCAACCTGGCCACACAATTTCTCTGGTCTGGAATTGGCCACACTGATGTCAAAGCCTTTTGAGAAATGTGCGACCCAGTCACTTTCTGAGACAGAAGAAGACTAAACTGTGCATTGTATCTGGTCCTTATTATTTAATTTACACCAGATCCTTCTGGCATCTTTACTTATTATTTGTACTAAAAAGTGCTGATTCCCTTTGATGTATTCCTGCATTGTATTGCTGCCTTAACATGCATATGTTTTCCTTCTTTTGATTCAGTGCAACAGTAATGTCTTTATTTATGTTCCTAATGTCCCCTCTCATTTTCTGTTTCCGGAAATGTATCCTTTTGTCAAATGGTTTCCCTTTTTCCTCCATAAACATGTTTTGCTTCCATTTGGGCTCTGCTTTTACCATGTCTTTGAATACGTTAATGGTACTAGTGACCTCCAAGGATGACCAGTGGCATTGTTTTCCCTCCGGTGTTAGGTTCATCCAGCACCTAACCACTTCACTGTTCACTTTGGCACAATTTTTACTAATCTGAACTAACATATTCCCTGCACTGTGTGTAACTAAGTTAATGCAAACAGATTTTACTTTAATAGGTTTTGTGCAGGAACAATGAAGTTTCATTACTAGCATAGCTTGATCACTAAACCTGATCTGTGTGATATGAAAATTGCACATGTCCATTGTATCAATATTGGCCAGGAAAATGTATCGTTTTCATATATAACATGTTCCCAACACCTAGCTGCCTGTGTGTATCAAGTGGCTGGAATAAGGGGTTCAAGCACACAGAGACAATAGGGAGTTAAACTCTACCAATCCTGTGTTTCAGGCCCAGTCTCCAGTCGAATAGCCTCCAGGGAAGGGTTTGAGGTTGTAAGAGGTCAGAACAGACTGAGTGACGTTCCCGTGGATACCAGGTGAGCGTTACAGAACGCAAAGCCTCACATCAAAATCCACCTGGGCGTCATTGAAACGTCAGAAACCGACTAGTTAGCCCACATGTTGGGGCAGCTACGTTCCGAAGTACATGCAGCCAGGCAGGAGACCAACGCCCTGAGGAGAGAGCTGCTAGTAGCCAAAGAACGCACTGATGATTTAAGCCGGCAACTTCTCCAGTCACAAGCAGGGCATGCACCATTGCCGGGAAGCGTGCCCTCGATGCCAGCGCCATCAGCCAATCGCGTTCAGATAACCCTTCCTGGGGCAGTTCCCTTGGCCCCGCCCGAACGATTTACGGGGGATCCCAAGAGGTTTGCAACGTTCATGAACCAGTGCCGCCTGCACTTCCTTTATGGGCCAGGGGCCTTTCCGAATGACCAATCACGGGTCGCTTTTGTGCTATCCTACCTGAGTGGTAGCGCCGCGGACTGGTCTGTACCCTTTGTGGCCCAAGACTATCCTTTGCTGCATAACTTCAGGGGCTTTCAGTATGAGATGGAAAAGCTGTTTGCCCGTCGTACTCATGGGCAGGCATTAGACAACGAACTTCTGTCCCTACGCCAAGGTAGTCAAGACCTATTAACATACATAGCCACGTTCAATAGACTCGTAGTTGAAGCAGAATGGCCAGTGGAGAAGAGAACCACGTTATTTCATCAGGGGTTGCTGGGGGAACTCAAGGATGTTCTCGCACAAGTAGTGAACCCCCTGAAAGACTGCTCAGAATTCATTGACCCTGTTGTTCAACTGGATCATAGGTTGCAGGACCGAAGAGCAGATCGAACCAGACCGGACCCTCGCACTATGTTTGTGCGTTCAAAGGACAATACTGCCTGAACAACGGAAGTTTCAGGAGAACCAATGCAAATCGGGGGGTCAGATCCCCTTTGACTAAAGTGGAAAGGGATAAAAGGAGACACCAGCAGTTATGTCTGTACTGTGGAAGGTCAGGTCATTTCCTTAAAGAGTGCCCTGTGAAGCCACCGAGGATGATGGTAGGGGCCACGGACAAGGAAGATACCATCAAGGAATCGGAAAACTCCCCAGCCCGGCAAGTGTAGGGGTCCACTTGTCGAGTGAAGAAAGTGAACTATAGACCTCCCATTTCTGTGGTCTTGATCAATCACCAACAACCATCTCGGATGCACACAGTAAGAGCGTACATAGACAGTGGAGCCGTTGGGAATTACATCGACCAGGCTCTTGCAGCAAAGATGGGGCTTCCGTTATGCCCTAAATCAACCACCGACACTGTTACCACTGTCGACGGCATGGAAATAGCTTCTGGTCCAGTATCCCAATGCACTGCAGCTTTAACCCTTCTGTGCTAGGATGGACACCAAGAATCTATCGTTTTCGACCTCATTAAGGCACCACAGTTCCGATAGATTTTGGGAATGCCATGGTTGGTAGCTCACGATCCTCGAATCGATTGGCGAGCAAAAGAATTGGCCTTTCCCGAGACTTGCGCCCACACATGTTATTGCCAAGAGAAACAACCAATAGACACCAGAACCCCCACGTGTGCGACTGTGGCAATCGGCACCCTACCAAGTGAATACCAGGACTTTCAAGATGTCTTTCAGAAAGAACACGCTAATACCCTGCCACCGCATAAACCATACGATTGCCAAATCGACCTGAAACCAGCACCTGAAGGCCCATCTTGACCAATACCTGGCCAACGGGTTCATCCATCCCTCGAAGTCTCCAGAAGCCAGTCCTCTATTCTTCGTACCAAAAAAGGAGGGGGACTTGAGAACTTGCATCGACTATCACGCACTGAACCAGATTACCGTAAAAAACCGCTACCCCCTGCCACTGATCCCTGAATTGCTTTATCAAGTCAAAGATGCCCAAATCTACACAAAACTAGACCTGAGGGGGGCATATCACAATGTTCGCGTAAAACAGGGGGACGAATGGAAAACCGCTTTTTGCACCAAATATGGCTTGTACGAATATCAAGTAATGCCCTTTGGCCTTTGCAACGTGCCTGCTGCATTTCAATACTTCAGGAACGATGTCCTACGGGAATTGATTGATGTCTGTGCTCTAGTGTACATCGGCGATATCCTAGTATATTCCGCATCAAAGCAGGACCACGTTAAACACGTCCGATCTGTATTGGAGAAACTCTGTCAACACCAGCTCTACGCCAAGCTCGAAAAGTGCTCATTCCACATCTCCGAGGTGGAATTCCTGGGCTTTATTCTCAGCCCGGATGGAATCCGAATGGATGTACATGCTATCCTGAACTGGCCATCCCCAAATTCATTCAAGGGGGTTCAAAGTATGCTGGGTTTTACAAACTTCTACCGCCAGTTCATCCAGGATTTTCGCAAATCGTGCATCCCATCATGCCATTACTAAGGAAAAGCAACAAAATATTCCAGTGGACAACAGAAGCCGAGGAGGCTTTCCAGGAACTCAAAGCAAGATTCACATCTGCCCCAATCTTATGCCACCCTCGCCCTGATCTCCCATCCCATACCTGGTGGAAACGGACACCTCAAGCATGGCTATGGGAGCCTTCCTCTCACAAAAGAACCCCAAAAAGGACCAGTTACACCCTGTTGCCTTCTGGTCATGTAAATTCACACCCCCTGAACTCAATTATGCTATCACAGACAAAGAACTCGTGGCCATTAAGTCAGCCTTTAAGGCATGGCGGCACTACCTCTAGGGCGCCAGACACACAATCACCGTAACAACTGACCACCGGAACCTCCAGTACTTAAAAACGGCAAAGGCCCAATCCTCACGACAACTACATTGGGCTCTTTTTTTTGCTGAATATCACTACGTGATTACATTTCGACCAGGGGTGAAAAACGGGAAGGCCGAAGCCCTTTCCCGTATGGGGGTGGAAAAGCAAGGGTATCAGACCCCTGACCCAATAGCAATCATCCCGAGTGACAAGCTCCTAGGAATCACAGCAACCATAACTCAGAAAGGATTACATGAAGAAATCCAAAACCTGATGAGTCCGGAGCAATTACAAGCGTGGAGTGCACAAGGAGAACATTACATGATAAAAGATCAGTTGCCCTACTTCAAGAATCGTTTATTCTTACCAAACCAAGAACTACGAGAACAAGTCATGTCCGGTTATCATGATTCCTTGATCGAGGGCCACCCCGGAATCGCTAAAACCCTAGCCAAGGTAAAACGAAATTATAGATGGCCCACGTGGCGTAAATACATTATCCAATTCATCCTATCTTGTGGAGTGTGTGCTCAAAACAAGTCATCCAAGCAGAAACCGGCTGGACTATTACAACCATTGGAAATCCCACCAGCACCCTGGCACACGTTGTCCCTCGATTTTATTACTGACTTACCACCCAGTCAAGGGTTTAACACTATTCTTGTGGTCGTGGATCTATTTTCAAAAATGGCACATTTCATTCCTCTTAAGGGGCTCCCAAATGCTTCCACTCTGGCAAAGGTATTTCTTGAAGGCATCGTATGGCTTCAGGGGTTTCCTTCAGTTTTGGTCTCAGACCGAGGTACTCAATTCGTATCTAACTTCTGGAGAAAATGCTGCTCTATGGCCCAGATCGACATCCGGCTATCCACCAGTCACCATCCCCAAACGGATGGTCAAACTGAGACGACAAATCAGACGCTCGAGCAGTATCTGCCTTGCATGTTACACCAAGCTGAAGGAAGCTGGTTCGACCTATTATGGATAGCTGAATATGCTTATAATAATTCCCTACACACCAGCACTGGGCAGACACCCTTTTATACCATGTATGGCAGGCACCCACGTACTTCAGAGTTGGACGTTCTCACAACCCTGGAAATGCCAGCAGTCAAAACATTGCACACAACCATTTCTCAAACCTTTAAAAGGGTAGTTGAACACCTACTTCAAGCTAACTATCGCCAAAAGAAGTTTGCTGATCAACACCGAGCAAAGGCCCCCAACTACCAAGTGGGAGACAAAGTCTGGCTGAAGTCTAAACACGTGTACATTAAAGGAGCCCGAACTTTCCGTCCAAGACACATTGGTCCATTCACCATCACCTCCGTGATAAATCCTGTGGCGGTCAGGCTAGCTTTGCCGTCAAACATGCAGATTCATCCTGTGTTCCACGTGTCTCTCCTTAAACCTGTTCAACCTGGGACCCGGGTATCAACGCCACCGCAGCCAGTAGTAGTCTCCGGGGAGTCAAGGGCATCCTAGATTCAAAGTACGTCAGATCCAAATTATACTACTTAGTAGACTGGAAGGGCTATGGTCCACAAGACAGGACAAGGGAGCCTTGTGAGTACATCCATGCACCTCGCTTGCTTAGATGATTTCATCAAAACCATCCAACCAAACCAGGACCAGACAGAAGAGCCACCTTGAGAGGGGCCTTGTGGGGGGCTACTGTCATGATTCCTGCCCCTCATGTCCCTAGCCCTCCAAGATGTCAGGCTGGAGCCAGGCCACGATCACCTACATGGCCCTCAAGGACCTTTCCATCCCTCCAAAGACCCACTTGGAGTCAGACTTGGCACTTGTGGCACCAGACTCACTCACTTCCATAGGATAACATTGGGGATTTGACTTGTACTGCATTGATGGGGACAAGATGGATGCCCCCACATATTTCGGTTCCCAGAACTGCATGTGCGGTCTAGTCTTTTGGTTGTGGTTCAGCCCAGAGACACCTGGGATATCCAGATACTATTTAAGCCACACCCTGCTTGCTTTGCATTTTCTGCACCTGCAGCGTGACACTCACTGTGTTCGGATCGGTCTCCACTAGGCCTGCATCTTTCTTCTGCGCTCAGCTCCTGCAAGAACAAGAACACCGTTAGGAACAGCCTTACCTTGCGGCGCTTCTGCCCATCATTCATCGCTCCTTCTGTTCTGCGGGAATCTTTGGCGGTGTCATTCCCATCCAGGCACGCCGCTTCCTAAGGAAAAGGGAAAAGAACAGAAAAAAGGCATTAGTAAGCATTCTGCAAATCTTCGCTCATTTTTAAATACTGTACGAGCTTCAAACGCTTACCTGAATCCCAGCCGCTCTGGGGGAACTCTGTCTCCGGAACTTCTCATCCATCTGCATGTTAGCGTGGAAACCTCTAGAGGCGCCCCATACCGCGCTTACCCACCACATGTGTTCTTCATAACCGGCATCCACGCTGAAAACGCTGTGGCACCTAAAAGACACAGAAAAAGAACTCAGTTCAATGCAAATACGAAAGGGGTGCATCGCGCATCGCGCTCTCACTCACCTTCAGCGCTACTCATCTCAGCAGCACGCCGCCATCCCCGGACACCGGCCATCATCTAAGGAAGGAAAGGAACAAAGTTAGTGAACTGTTCAATAGACTCAATATACTTACCTGTCAGACTCTTGCCAGTGAAGTAACTAGGCAGCAAAGAGCCCACATCAATCAACGCGCCCCTGTCGTAAGAGGTCAAAACAGGCTGAGTGACGTCCCCGTGGATAACAGGTGAGCATTACACAGTCACACAGCAGGCAGCTGTCCTGGGCCAAGATATCAAACAAGCCCACCCATTCACAGGCAGCCTCACACAAGGTGCTGGATGTCTAAAGGCCTTTGTTGTCAGTAAGGAGGGGCAGGGGAGAGAGTAGGCTAGTCAGGAGCGTTCTGGTCACTGGAAGAAGCCCTCCACCATCTTGTTTCTCACTGTATATCTTTCCCTTTCCTGTCACCTCCACTTTCTCTGCAACAAAGCACTTTGGGTGTGACATCAACAGGGCAAAGTCCACTCTGTCCAGGAGTAGGGATTGGTATGCGTAAGTAGGCTAGCTCTATATGAATCACCTGGAGACCTGTGCCTTTAAAAAAGAGGGTTCTCACCCCTTCAGCAGATTCCTCACAGATCCTCTTGGATCCTTTAAGGCCGCAGATTTGATTTCCTTTGGGACATTTGTACTGTCCAAAGCCCTCAGCCTGTGGTGAAGAAGGAGCCATCCAAGACATAAAGATGATCTGTCACCTAACCACTGGCAGAGCACATCAGGAATGACCAGTGCTGCAGATCGGGACCTACCACTCTGCAACGGATCTCCTAAGCTAGGAGAGTAGAGCCATTATGATGAAAGGCTGGAGACTGTCCTTAATAATTGTTTTTTAAACTAACAACATATAGGCAATAATGTTAAGTCACAGGTAGTATACAAGGTTTGATGTTAGAACGAGGCACCATGAACAGGCCTCAAAGCATGATTTTTTAGAAACTAGTTCACATTTTATTAACTTGCTTAGCAGCATCAGAGGCTGGCAGCAGATTGCAAATTACACATTCTCAGGATTGCACGGCATGGCCATCTCAAATTGCCCCTTGGCTCATCCTAGCCTTGGAAGAAGTTCAAAGAGTTCCTAAGATGCAAGATTAAAATAGTAACTTGTTGGTGGTTCAAGGCTCTGGCAGTTTCATGATCAAATGCCTTTCTGTGAGAAGACGGATGTGGATGATCAGCAATAGTTGACTAAAGATCTGCTGGTCAACCCAAATATTTCAATAAATTGGCACTGCTAATGTGGGAATTGGGGGTTTGATTGTGATGTCACAAGGGCAGACAAGGGTGGTGGGGTAAGGTTTGCGGGACCCAATCATGTTGAGATAATGTATGTCCGTCTATAGGTGAATGGCACAATCGCGCCAATCAATCTTTCATGTAGAAATGTCCTAATGTTGCAATGTGTTTTGATGCTAGTTTAGGAGATCATAAACGCTTTTGTTTTTCAGGCATATCTTTGACAGCACTTTTCATGCAGTTCTGTTCCCCGTTCTGTTGAATTTCGCTTTCCCAGCTGTGACTCTGCCCAGAATAAATTGTGTTACTTCTTGCCAGGTGTACACTCCTTTTTAGACTAATTTTTACTAGTGAGTTCTAAGGCAACCGAGTGAGCAAAATTGGTGGCCCTTACAGGGATTGATCAGTTTTCCTGACCAGATGTGGGGGGATCCCGGACGAGTGCAGGGCAGCGTCTGCTGACCAATCCAAAGAGCTCAAACATTGAGGAGGCCCGCAGATGATGAGATCCAAAAGTTCTGCCTGGTTAAAGTGCTGCCTTTGCTCAGAAGGGGTACGGGTATTTAAATGGAGACTCTGAGGTCAAGAGAAGTGGAGAATCTCCAAAAAAGGATACGTGTGTGTACTGGTGCACGAACGTGCAGGTAGAGGGAGAGATTATTTTTATGGTGCATAGGATGCACCCTCAAGAGGTGGAAGGCAGTTGGCTTAGCATTCTTAGATTTTAGGTCCGCTCACCTGATAGGGAGTGAGTGGGCAGTGTCACATCTTCGTTAGAGCAGAGGGTTGCGTAGTAAGTGGTGGACCTCATTAGATGGAGTTGTGCATAGTGCAGGCAATTGGTATCATTTTTATTTCATGGGTTAAAGATTATTAAAGGGTGTGAAGTAGAAAAGGAAAGGAATAGGCATTGATGTTGTGTTGGAGGAGCAGTAGATTTAATGTGATTAGGTGCAAGTGGTGTGTGTGTGTCCATTTATTGTGGCTGTGGATGTCACGGAAGCACCAGAGTCGAAATAACATGTAAATATTGGAGGAGCTGTCTAGCACGTGCAAAGGGCGTTGTTGAATGGAGTGAGGAGCAACTGAACTCTAAGCACATTAACATAGGGCATAATTGCTAAGGTGGTCGGCCTGTGGAGAGGGTCATTTCTGTATCAACTGAAACTAATGGTGCAGGCCTGTGGAGAAGGCACAGAATTGCCTCCCCCATCAAGGGGAAGATTTGTGCTATGGAGGGAGTTGTTTCCAGCCACCTGGAAGAAAAATTAATTGTGAAAAATATAAGTACCAGAATCCTTAGAGTCAATTAACTTGCCACACCTGAAAAGGAAATGAAGACACGCCTGAAAAAGCAAAGAAACACAGCCTCCCTGAAGATTGATGGAGTCATGAAAACGTGCGTTTGAAGGAGAAGCTAATGCAGGAAAACTTGACTGGCAACAGAGCACCTGCCTTGTCACCAATTTTTAAACATTGTTCCAGGAGTCCCGGGCTCAAAAGGCAGCGGCACCAGGGCCATCATGCCTTACAATGGAAAGCCACAACCATGGCTTTCCCCCCTCACCCATCAGGGGGAAGATTTGTGCTATGGAGGGAGTTGTTTCCAGCCACCTTCAAGAAAAATTTATTGCGAAAAATACAAGTACCAGAATCCTTAGAGTCAATTAACTTGCCACACCTGAAAAGGAAATGAAGACACGCCTGAAAAAGCAAAGAAACACAGCCTCCCTGAAGATTGATGGAGTCATGAAAACATGCGTTTGGAGGAGAAGCTAATGCAGGAAAACTTGACTGGCAACAGAGCGTCTGCCTTGTCACCAATTTTTAAACATTGTTCCAGGAGTCCCGGGCTCAAAAGGCAGCAGCAGCAGGGCCGTCATGCCTTACAATGGAGAGCAACAACCATGGCTTTCCCCCTCCCCCCATCAAGGGGAAGATTTGTGCTATGGAGTGAGTTGTTTCCAGCCACCTGCAAGAAAAATTAATTGCGAAAAATACAAGTACCAGAATCCTTAGAGTCAATTAACTTGCCACACCTGAAAAGGAAATGATGACACGCTGAAAAAGCAAAGAAACACAGCCTCCCGGAAGATTGATGGAGTCATGAAAACGTGCGTTTGGAGGAGAAGCTAATGCAGGAAACTTGACTGGCAACAGAGCGCCTGCCTTGTTTACCAATTTTTAAACATTGTTCCATGAGTCCAGGGCACAAAAGGCAGCAGCAGCAGGGCCATCATGCCTTACAATGGAGAGCCACAACCATGACTTTCTCCCTCCCCCCATCAAGGGGAAGATTTGTGCTATGGAGGGAGTTGTTTCTAGCCACTTGCAAGAAAAATTAATTGCGAAAAATACAAGTACCAGAATCCTCAGAGTCAATTAACTTGCCACACCTGAAAAGGAAATGAAGACTCGCCTGAAAAAGCAAAGAAACACAGCCGCCCTGAAGATTGATGGAGTCATGAAAACGTGCGTTTGGAGGAGAAGCTAATGCAGGAAAACTTGACTGGCAACAGAGCGTCTGCCTTGTCACCAATTTTTAAACATATATATATGTATATTTATATATATATATATATATATACAGGCATTCTACATCGGCAGCACATTGAGAGGGATACCCACACACACAGATGTTTTTGTACGGGGTGCAGGTGCTGCTTGGATGGGTCCCTGGAATAGAGGGGAACATGTATCAACTGTCCAATGAATTCCTGTTCAGACCACAGTGCCCCCTACCATCACTCCAGGCACACACACTGCTATACCTACAGCAAGTAGTAGTGAGAAAAGACATGATTATACTAGTTGCGACAGATGACAAGAACATGGTTTGTCGATCAATATTGTGCATTGATCCCACACTGACAGGAGTAACATACACAGAGTTGTTCACTACAAAAGAAGAAGTGGAGGGAGAGGTAGTGTTTGAATTGAGCATACCATGTCCGGTACAGCTAAAAGAAAGAGCAGTGCCACAAATGACACAATTGGAGAAAAAAGAAACACAATACATGCTTTAGGATTTAGAAAATGTTCCAAAAGGTCACAACATGGAACAAAGGACCCCATGATGTGGGCATACTGAATGGGGCTGGGGCATTGTACATTAAAATAAAAGAAGGAGCACTGCTACCATGAGTAAAGCAATACCCCCTTTGGGAAAAGCAGACAAGGGCAAATACGAGACATACAGCAATCTAGCTGAGTTTAACATCAAAGGGAGCAATGCAGTGTTTCATACAGGATTCACACCATCTTAATAACATTATTGAAACCAAGTACCCACTAGTTCCAAACCCTGCAATAATTTGTGCAGCATCCCAGCAGAGGCACGCTACTTCGCAGAAGCAGAACTGACAAATTAATTCTTCTCTATTGCCCTGCATCCTGACTCTAGGTATCTCACTGCATTTACGTATCGTAGGGCCAGATTTGAACACACAAGAATGCCCCAAGGGTACTGTGAGGGACCCATCATATTAAACATGGTAATATAAATGGATTTGAGCAATCTACAGGTTGCAAGTATAGTGATACAATACGTGGATGACCTTTTGGAGTGTAGCACAACAGAAGATGAGTGCAGAAAGGACTTGGCGACACTACTGGCAATACTAGCTGACAAAGGGTACAAAGTGGGCAAAGAAAAATTAAAGTATTGTCAACAAGAAGTAGGTTACTTGGGACAGATCATGTCAGCAGATGGGAGAAAAATAACACCTGAGCGAGTTGAGGCAATATATAAAATACTCAGACCAAAGACAGTGAAAGAAATGCAACAGTTCCTAGGATTATGTAATTATAGCAGAGCATGGGTTTTCAATTTCTCTACTTACATCAGGCCAGATCTCCAAGCACTTAAGGAAGCTCAGACAACAGAAGCAGCATAAATTGGACAGCTAAAATGGGTGAAAATGTTGATGAACTAAAACATGAATTAGTAAACGCACCAGTGCTGGCTACACCCAATTATAAAGATAAGTTTCACTTATTTTACCATTCAGATAGCAGGATTATGACAGCAGTATTGACACAAAAGAAGGGACTTGATTCAGTGATGCAAGGACACTTTCCTTGTGAGCAGGCATGTGCTGCAGCTGAATTGGCAAATTGAGAAAGCATCAAAAATTATGCTGGGTTGCCTGTGTGGCGTGTATGGACAGGAATGAAGTGAACCCCCTAGTAAAAGAAATATTTGAGGGGGGAGGCATGATTTGTATTGATGGAAGCTGATGTATCAACCCAATTCAGGAGAGGGGCATTCTGGTTCAGCAGTAGTGGGACACAAACATGGAATACACGAAGAAAGGAAATTGATAGTCTATCTACAGCCCCAATTGCCAACGCACAACTCCACACAAGCAGCAGAATGTGTGGCATTGATTGAGGCACTAAAAATATCAGAAGGGCAAGCAGTTCAAATTTGTTCAGACTTTGCATACGTAACATCTACTGTACATTCAGAACTAGCAAGGTGAGAGAGGAGAGAGGAGAGGATACAACAAAAGTGATGCCAATCCACTGCAACATGCAACACTTTTGAGTTAATTATTAGATGATCTGCCACTCCCTGTAGAATGGGCACTAATAAAGTGCAAGTCCCATGCAGAAGGGCAACATTTCATTTAATTGGATTACAAAAAAGCATACAACGCAGCGAAAGAAGCAGAATATCTGCCAGAAGGGACACATGTGCTGTTCCCTGGCAAATAAGAAATGGTACCTCTTATAGTATTGATAAAAACTAGCAAGGAAAAAGATAAGTTGCCAGGAAAAAGATAAGTTGCCAGAGAGCTTTAATGCAACCGTTATAGTACAAATAATAGAATTGCAGGGAGATGCACCAAATGATGAAAAAGAGCTGTGTATGCAAATAGGGTGGTCTTTGTCACTGACAGATTGAATTTGGCAGCATGATAGGACATGCAAGGTGGTAATGCCTAAAGAATTGTTGAATGTAGCACTGAAGCAGCTTCACTACGCCACCCACATTTCAAAAGAGCATATGGCTGCAGGGATAAGCGAGGACTGGTTTGTTTCTGAATTTGTGAATAATTGCATGATTTGAAAAAAGTTCCTACCAAGTCATACTTTGAGAGTAGTACAGGGAACATTACTGCATCCAGAGGGGCCCTTCCGGCACTTGCTTATGGACTATGTCGAAATGCAAAAAAGATGTACCTCTTACAGATACATGCTTACCGTAGTGTGGCCATTTATGCATTGGCTTGAGGCTAGTTCCTGTGCCCATAATGATGCATGCTCAGTGGTGAAGGTCTTGGTGAGGGAGGTATTCCCGAGGTGGGCGATCCCCGATGCAATGTGTTTACAGAAGTCACTACACTACTCAGGATCAGGCACAAACTGTGCACAGTTTATCACCCACAAGCAACCGGTTTGGTTGTGAAGATGAATGGTTTACTAAAACAGCACTTAGCAAAACTAACACAATTCTTGGTAAGTTTGCCTCTTGTACTCTTTGCTTTGCAGAATTCTCCTGGAGGAGATCATCATCTCACTCCACCTGAGATTGTTACAGGCCAGAGAATGCATGCAGCAATACCTACACCACATACAATCTCTGACGCTAACGCTTCTTCTAACATTCTGGGAGGAGAATTCCATATGTATCTCACTGAACTTACAAAATCACTTAAATATACATCTTAGCAGACAATGTATTTTGTTTATTTGTATAGCGTAGTTAAAATAGAAGGTTGGCGTTGATGGGTCCACATAGCTGATGTGCGCAAAGACAAGACCACCACCTCCCACTGAGATACTGAGCAGAGGGCAACATGATGCGAAGTATCATTGAACTTTCATTAACTATTTTTCAGCTATACGACTTTATAAAAGATGAACAAAGGAGGAAGGAGAGAGTGTTTTTCAGGACAATGTCTTTATAAATATACAGAAAAAGTTTTCTATTTTTTGGAGTATAATGATGTTAACATTCATTAGTATTGGATTCATATTTTTGGTTTTCTTGTTTTTTAAAGGGAATCGTCTTACACAATTAAATGCTTGTGAATAGAGGCAAAAGAGATTTATTTGATAAAGAGGGGTTATATCATGACACTGATAAAGGGAAAATTATATCATATAGAACCATCTGGTATGATGATGTGGGAAAGGAGAGGGCGAGTGGCACATGCTATGTTTGCTCACTAATCCCACATGTAATAGGAGCACCCAAGCTCTTCCTGCCTCAGGGTGTATCCTATGATGAAGCAGGATGCCTAATACACCTACGCCTATGTTAAACTGGGGTTTATTTCAAGGCCGTTGGTGAGCAGGTGCAAGTGGATCTAGGTCACCAGGCCTAAGCCCCACCCACTTGCCAATCACTTTAAACTGCTGGTGCCTTCCTGGTTTGCTGCTCTTTTTGCCTACTTAAGCAGCTCTACAGCCTCTTTTCCTTGTCAGTTGGTGAGCAGGTGCAATTGGATTTAGGTCACCTGGCCCAAGCCCCACCCACATGTCAATCACTTTAAACTGTTGGTGCCTTCCTAGTTTGCTGCTCTTTTTGCCTACTTAAGCAGCCCTACAGCCTCTTTTCCTTGTCAGTTGGTGAGCAGGTGCAAGTGGATCTAGGTCACCTGGCCTAAGGCCCACCCGTCAATCACTTTAAACTGTTGGTGCCTTCCTGATGTGCCGCTCTTTTTCCCTACTTAAGCAGCCCTCCAGCCTCTTTTCCTTGTCAGTTGGTGAGCAGGTGCAAGTGGATCTAGGTCACCTGGCCTAAGGCCCACCCGTCAATCACTTTAAACTGTTGGTGCCTTCCTGATGTGCCGCTCTTTTTCCCTACTTAAGCAGCCTTCCAGCCTCTTTTACTTTGCAGTTGGTTAGCCAGTGCAAGTGGATCTAGGTCTCCTGGCCTAAACCCTGCCCACCTGTCAATCATTTTAACCTGTTAATGCCTTCCTGGTTTGCCCCTCTTTTTCCCTTCTTAAGCAGCCCTTCAGCCTCTTTTTTTGCAGTCGTTGAGCAAGTGCAAGTGGATCTAGGTCACCTGGTCTGAGCCCTGCCTCTTCTTTTCTTTTCTTAACTCTTTGATCAAGGGTGTCTCATACCCAGGCCTCCCAAGCAAAGGGCAGTCGAAGAAAAGGGTAATTCCTGTTTGGGCATGTTTGGACCAGGAGGACCCCTACGCAGACAGCAGGTAAATATGCACTGACATTTGTTTTCTTCCTCTGTTCCCACAGGCTATCCCCACCATCATCAGAGAATGCCAATGTCAACTTCTCCGGTGCTGGGGTGAGGACAGGTTCTCCATGGCACAGTAAGTTGTGCATTTGTAAATGTTTTATTCTTGCGTCAAAGAGTGGGTGTGCCCTCCCTCGCTCCCTCCCACCTGCTCTGATTGGTTGGCGGGCCCTAAAATCAGCCACACAAAGGCACTCCCTGCCGTGAAAGCCCCCTTGGCAAATGGCCAGATGCTAAGGATAGATCCAGTGGTGTGTGCCGGTGTGTGCCGTGGTAGCACGTAGCCTGCAGCCATCGACCTGCTGCAACTGATCAGGTAAGTCAAATCTGGTGTGTTGTAATGTGTTGTGCTCAAAAACATTGCCTTTTTCCCCCTTCTGGGAAAGTCAAAGCTGCGTGTTTTCGCAAACTGTGGCATTGTTGCTGGTACTCTGTAGGCTCCCACCTAGATAGATTCCACATACCCGGAAGGTGTACCGTTCATTGTTATGAGTTACTAGTTCCCTTGCTGTGTCTTCCTTTGTTGTGACCCCGGCCCCCCACCTCATCCTTTGTCTGCATATTGTGTGCCATAGGGCTGTGTGTCTCTCTCTCTTCTCTCACCCCCTTCTCCTCTGCCTACCACCTTCACACTTAGTATGGTGCTCTCTGTCTCTCCCAACATCTCTAACTGCTACTCTCTCTCTTATCGTATCCCTCTTACTAAGTCTGTAAGGAGGAAGTTCAGGAGGGACATCCTGGTCTCCAACCCAGGCCTCCCTATCGCTTACACCTACACCAGTACTTCCTCCAGACACACTCTCACTGACATCCTATTTGTTGTCCATTCTCCAGACCTATGAAACCTTAATATGCTCTCTGTTCTCTCTCCTTTCTCCTCCTCTCCCATTAACAGTGGCACTGTGTTGGAGGTCATCTTGGATCCCTTCGACTCCTCCAAGACCATCATTATAATGTCTATCTGAATGGCGCCATCTTAGTTTAGGGTCCTCAGCCCAATCCCCTCATTTTTAATAGGCATTTCCTGTGTCTTATCAACTTCTCCCCTTCACCTACTACTCCTTCCACCACGTCTCTGGCACCCTCATCTTCCTCCTCTGCTCACCCTCAGACCCCTCTACCACCTCTGCATGGAGTACCTCAAGCCTCTACCCCTCAAATGAATTCTCTCAAATGTGGCAACCTGCTCCACATTGGATCTGGGTTGTTTGACCGTGGCAGAATAGTTAGCAGTGGAATTGATGCTAGTCAATTTCATCACAAATGCAATTTTACCACAGCCAAAGTAACCACATCTATGTCCACTGCCCCACAATACATCCCCAGCCCCCACTTACCATTTCTCATCCGCTTCCTCAGAGCCAAAGCCACAGGGTGCCCTATTCTTTCTTTTTTTGTCCCCTGCCTCCAATCTTAAGGAAGCGGGGGACACCCCAAAATCCCCTAAGGCTAAAAATACCAAACATGGGGAGCGGCGACACCCCCAGAACTCCCGCTCTCAATGTTCAATATTTTTTACCCAACTTGATTGAATCAAATCGATGGAATGGTGCTGGCCGAATTCGGTCAAATGTACCATTCAATCGATTTGATTCGATCAAATTGGGTAATAACTTCTTGTTCTGCTGTCAAACACTCCTCTGAATCTGTCACCTCCTCAAATAACTCAACCTAGATGTCCTTGCTCTCACCAACACATGGTTTACGGCCAGTTCTGTTATGAGTTTTGACACTCTTCTCCCTGTGGGCTAAAAGATCCTCTCCAAAAATAGGAACAAATGTCCTGGAGTTTGAGGATCTTTCCAGAGTGGGTCCTGGCCTATGTCATCCCCATGCAGGCCTACTTCTTCTTTGAATGCCTGGCCTGCATGCTCTCTATCTCTCCTGGCCTCTCTCTAACTGGGGCCACAATCTACAGGCCACATGGCCAGGTCGCCCTGTTCCTCTCTGAATGGGCCGACCTCTCCTCTTCTCTCTTTGCCTCTACCTCTCAACTTCTCCTCATCAGAAATCTCAACATCCAGCTGGATGCTTGTAATCCCTTCTCTAGGCTTTTCCATAACCTCTGTGATACTCTCTCTCTTCTCATTCTGCACATCCTCCACCAACTGGCCTGCAGCCTGCTCCAATGGCAATACAGACTCTCAGTCCTGTCCAAAAAGAGAGCACACATTCAAGACCGTGACTCGGCGGCCTCTAAAAACACAGCCAAACTCTTTAAATGCTGGAACCAATTGGCTAATACTGTTGCAGTCTCTACCTCCCCATGTTTCCTCCCAGGCCATCTGTATGGCTCTGGCCTCTCACTTCTCTCTAAAACTCAGGACATCCTGTCCTCTATCTCCTCTTCCTCTCCCTCTTCCTCTCTCAGCCCCCATTTGGTCATCTCTCCCTCTCCTCCTTCTTTCTCCTCTTTCTCTCTGACAACACCTAATGAGCATTCCAGACAAGTCCGATCTATGAAAGTGTCATTGAAACAGGTGCTACACTGCTCCTCCAGAACCATCAAGGACCATATTGACACCCTTGCTACAGCCTTGGCAGATTTCTGTAATCATTCTTTCGACACAGGAACTTTCCCCTCTCCTCTTAAGCACTCCCTTGTGCACCCCTTCCTCAATCAAGAAGCCATCTGCCGATCCTTTCTGCCTGGCAAAGTATCGCCCATCTCCTTTTCCCCTTTCCTGGAAAAGCTGGCCATCTCCCAGCATACTCTCCACACTGAATCTGTTGGTTGTCTCCATGACCATCGGTCTGGCTTCAGAGCTGCCAGAGGCACAGAAACTGCTCTTATGAACACCCTAGAATTTTAACCTTGGTTCCAGCATTCCGTCTGTCCTAATCTTCCTTAATCTTTCCTCTGCTTTCGACACAGTGAATCACACCATCCTGATCAATCGACTCTGTGAGAACCTGTACATCAGGGATCAGGCCCTTGAGTGGCTGACTTCCTTCAACTTGGTCCACCACTCCTAGGTCCAACTTGGTCCCATTCTCTCTGTCACTTCTCTATCTATCCGTAACGTTCCCCTGGGCTTTATCCTCTCACCCTGGTTTTTCACCCTCTACTTGGCCTCATTGGCCCACCTGATCTCTACCTTCTCTAACTTTTAGTGTTATGCGGATGACACTGCGCTTTCTTTCCGTCTTCCCTCAGCCTCCACTCCTCTCTCGCTCATTCCTAACTGTCTATCCAGGATTCAGGATTGGTGTGCTTCCAATAATCTCTGCTTTTTTGCTAGTATGAAGGAGTTCCTTCTCCTTGGGACCCCTACCCCTGCGTTCCCTCTCACATTCTGGCCACCCACACTGGGCCCTCTTCCTTTGCTTTCCTGCAAAGCAAAAAAAAATTGCTGTCATCTTCAACTCCACTCTCCCTTTCTCTTCGCACATCTCAGACATCGCCAAGAAGTCCCATTACGCGCTGCACCTCCCCAAAGGGTATTTTCCTTTTTTCACTCTTCCCCAGAAGCTCAGAGAGCCCTGGTTATCTCTAGTCTGGACTTCTGCAACAGACTCGTTCTCAATTTGCCTTCCTAAACTCTCTGCAACTATTCCAGAACTGGGAGACTTATCCATGGGATCAGGCCCAGGGATTGTATCTCTCCAGCCCTTAAATCTCTCAACTGGCTCCCCGAGGCTGCAGGGATCAAGTTCAAGACCCTTTGCAATGTCCACAAGGCTTTCCGGGGCTGGGGTCCACACAACATCCAACGCTCTCTTCCAAAATACTTTTTTTTCTTGAGCCCTTCGCTCATCTACCTCCAACTCTCTAAGGGTTACAAGCTTCTCCAGGCCGGGAGTGGGGGGGGGGGTGGTAGATACCTTTCCTCTGCAGGTGCCTCCCTCTGGAATGGCCTCCCTGCCCCTCGTAAACTTGAGCTGGACCACCTGCAGTTCAGGAAGCAGCTCACTGATTGCTACTGCTCCACTGCTTTCTCTCTCTCCCTTCCCTGCTGACCTACCTGTCTGCTGTATCGACTGGCTACCTGGCTACCCAGAGAGTCTCACTGGGTACCAGGCTATTTCTTGATCAGTCACCCTTGCACTGCCTCGTGGCCTACAATGCACTTAGGGGCCATAACTGTAAGCCTACAGTCCCTTGTTCTTCTTGCACTCCCCCTCCCTTTCCTCTTGTGCTTCTTATTCTCGCATGTTCACATTCTGAATGATAGAAGGCCTAGTACGATCATTTGTCTTGTCCTCCCTCTGTCTACCCTCCCTTGTACAGGAGTGTTATAAATTACTTATCATATGATATATCATATCATATCATATCATATCAAGGAGCAAATGTTACAGTTCAATGGGTAGATGAAGGGGAAAATGTCTACACAAATAATTATTTGCAACTAAACAGAATGGCTGAAAAAATAAAGAAACACAACACATGTTAGTTGAATACATAACAGATGGCTCTAAAAGGGGGAAGCTAAAGATTAGTGAACACAAACAAATACAGTGCATACATAAGGAGGGGCATAGCATTCTATGGAAACATACAAGACCGATAATGAGGATAAAAGGAGAAGTGTGGTATGGTGGCGAATGGGAGGGAGGAATAATGTAAGTTCATGCTGAAGGTTTGGTGGGGCTTGACTAAAATGTGGTAGCAAAAGTGAATATCAGCTGTAAGGCAGTTTGGGGAAAATATGTACATGCATTGACTTGGATAGATGAAAAAAACTCAACCAATTGACATAAAGAGCTTTACACGATTCCCTCTGTGTTTCAGGTCCAGTGGGTCCCTCAATTTGGGGACTAACAATGGCTGCACCAAGGTGATGAGGAGTGCAGTGCTGATGTGGGGGACAGCTGTCATAATGGATGTGTGGCAGGCTTGTGCATCGAAAGTCTCTGCCCAGCTTCTGCCTGATTGGAGTGGGGTTTATGCAATCATTACACTGCACAGCCCTGCCCTGGTGGTGCCTCCAAACAGCAGTGCCATGGGATTTGAACTAAAGGAGAAAATGGTGGAGCAGGGTAAGAAGCAAGCTTTACTAAGCAGGAAGAGGAGAAGAAACAACAACTTGTCGAAAAAGAGTGCTGAATATGTGGCCGCTATCCCTGATGAGTTTTGCCTGTTTTCCAAGGCTGCCACTTTTTTTACATCTTTGCTGCTTCCAGGTGTGTAGGCTTCAGCTAATGAAAAACGGCACCAGTTTACAAGATATGAGCTGCAGCAGCTGCCCAATTCAACAGCAAAAGGCCTAAATGCCGTAAAGGAAGAGTTGAGAGCCCTACGTTAGGTTGTTCTCCAAAATGGATATGTTCTAGACCTTTTGACAGCTATAGAAGGAGGAGTGTGCACAATATTTGGGAGTAGCTGCTGCACAGTGGTTCCTGATGGAGAAGCTTTGAATGGGACATTGAAAGCATCTATCAGTGAAATAACAATTCTCCACGAAAGGATGACAAGTGAAGTTAGTGGAGTGCAGTCAAACATCTGGTTGGACATAATTTTCGCATGGTGTTCCTTGTATTTCAAGTTACTGCCCCCGCGTTGGTCCTCAGGCTCGTCACCTTCTGCATTGGCAAACCTATTTTAAGACTCTATACCAACAAATGTTGCCCCTGAATGTTGGCAGGGAAAATGACAAAACAGGCCCCTTAACAAACTAACAAAGGGTGATAAAAATGATAAAGTTGACTTGGTCACAGTACAACCTGAAGACATAGAAAATGATCAAGCCTATTGGATTTCCTGTGATAAGGATGGGCCAGGGTGTATGTTGATAACTGGACCGCTGGAAAATTGGGAAGAAGATGGAGGGGGCATGAGTAGACTAAAAAAAAGTGTGGATAACTAAAAGGAGAGCAGCAGAGTGGGCACTATAGGAACACAAGTTAGTTATTGATGGATCAATAAAAGGGGGTAATAATTTGGTAAAAAGACAAGTTCAGCACAGCAAAGAGGTGTGAACTTACCAGCTGCAGGATTAGCCCACTAAAAAGAGAAGGGCTTCATTGATAGTCACACTTTTATATGCACTAGGCTGGATACTGCCCTTAATAATTGTGTTTTAAGCTAACAACATATAGACAATAAAGTTAAGTCACAGGTTATATACAAGGTTTAATGTTAAAAAAGGGGCTGTGAACAGGCCTCAAAGAATACTTTTTTAGAAACAAGTTATTTCATTAACTTGCTTAGTAGCTGCAGAGGCTGGCAGCACATTGCAAATAACACGTTCCCAGGATCGCACGGCAGGAAGCGAACAATTTCAAGGTCAGGAACCAGAGCTTATGGGTCCTGTCAAAAAATAGTGAATGCACAATAATTTTATAATTTGGCATATTCGTTTTTGAAGCTGGTGTACTGGCTGTTTTAAAATGCCAAAACGGTCTAAAATGGCCCCTTAGCACATCCTAGCCTGGGAAGACACTGGAATAGTTCCTAAAATGCAACATTAAAACAGTAACTTATTGGTGGTTCAAGGCTCTGCAAGTGTCATGATCAAATTCCTTTCCGTGAATTGCTGCCTCATTGATCGCAAATCAATGAACCCAAGATCCCCACTTCGATGACTGCCGACCACTGAATCGAACCACTAGAACGTCACTCATTGACACATCCCAGTAGCTAAACCTGACTCGGCCTGGTCAACTGTGAAGTCTTCCTGGGACCGTCCCGACCTTTGAAGAGCTGCAGTTCTACAGCACAACTCACCCACATTCACCCCTACTCAATGCCTGCTTGCTGCCGGGGACTCCCCAATCCTGCATGCCCGAACTGAGTCTGATCAGCTCTCATCAACATTAAACCTCTGGTTTGACTTTGTCATCCCACTAAGAACCGAATACTGGAAATGTTCACTCTTTTTTTTTTTATCAAAGATTTTATTGATTTTCAGCTTACAACAACATTACATTCATCTCTCGACGCTCCAGGTAGGGGACGTGGGGGGGGAATTAAAGGGGGGGAGGAGGGGGAGAGGGAGAAGGGATAGTAGGGGGGGAGCGAGGTAGACCAGAAAAAGAAAAACAATAACATTAACAACTCAGCTTCAGGGACCATGGTACGACAGTTCATCGGTATCAGCATCGGGTGTCCTCGTGACCCAGGGTGTGCTTAACAGTCGATATTTCCCCCTTCGGTAGGTCTCCACGTTCTCAGTGGTTACAGTACTTGCCCATAGTCCTCAGTTAGCCTCCTTCCACCTTTTCCATATTTTCTCGGCTTTTGCGGGCAGCCCCTTGCTTTGTACACACGGTGCTCCATTATTGCACATATGTCCACATCCGTGACCCATTGGTTGTAACTGGGTGTGCGTTCCGATCCCCACAACTGAGCAATGTTCCGCCTGAGAACCGCCATCGCAGTGGACCATAGTAGTTTCTCGTAGCGGGAGAGGTCAGATTCCCCAAATATCCCCAAAAGCAGTTGTTTCTGGCACCTCTGTATCGGTTTACCCAGCACTCTGGACAGCTTATCGCAGCATTTCTGTGATAGCTGCTGGATATTACCACAATCCCACAGTATATGAAAAAAGGAACCTTCCTCACGCTTCCATCGCAGACATCTTGCATCCGAGGCTCTACCCCAGCGAAAGAGGGCCACTCTCGGGTAGTAGGTGCGATGTAGTATCTTCAGTTGGACCAGTCGGAGCCATGAGGAGATAGTTGTTTCTCACGGGTACATCAGGGCTTCCACCCAGTCCTCTGGCAGAAGCTGGCCTACGTCACGTTCCCATTTTGCCTTAAGACTGGATAGCTCCGGTGTCGCAAATGAGGTTATTACGTTGTACATTGTGGAGGTAACCTTCCGCTCCACCCGGTCTTGGACTATATTACGCTCCTCCAGTAGGGAGTTTTCTAGTAATTCCTGCATGGGCTGTCGATGGGCTGTCCAAGCATGCACCAGTTGCATATGGTGGAATCTTTCTGTGACTGGCAGGGAGAATTTCTCCTGCAGCATCTCGAATGTCGCCAGATTATCTTAGTGTACAACGTCTCCGACACTGGAGATTCCGCGTTGGGTCCACTCGGGCCATCTTGGCAGCTTTCGTATTTCGGGCAGGTTGCAGTTGTTCCATAGCGTCTGGGCCAAAGTTGTTTTCGCTCCCCAGCCTAAGTATTGTAGTGCTTCCTTCCAAATTCTTATTATGTGAGATGCCATGTCTGGTCACGGGGGTCGGCTCAGGTCACTGTAGAGAAGCTCGACTGGTTTCGCCGTGGCGTTACAGTGGAGACCCTTGATGTGTGGCAGGCTCCTGTCACCGTGCAGCATATCGTTCACCACTTCCATCTGAGCAGCCCAAGAGTATGATTGCAGTCTGGGCAACCTGATCCCGCCCTCCCAGATGGACCTCTGAAGAGTGGCAAGCGCAATTCTTGGGTGTCCCCCTTTCCAAAGCAATTTCCGAAGCATGCATTCAATTTTGTGGAAGACCTGCTGGTGGAGGTACAAAGGCGCGTTTTGTAGAACGTATAGAAATTTAGGAAGGGCGATCATTTTGAACAGAGCTGCCCTGCCCAGCAGCGTCAGTGGCAAGGCGATCCAGTGTCGGCTGTCTTCTGCAAATCTTGTGATCAGGGGGGAGAAGTTCAGTGTCGTGTTTTCCATAAGTTGCGCTGTGACATGTATTCCCAGATATTTAAACCGCTCCTTCTCGATCTGGTAGGGGCCCGGTGCTAGGTCCGCCACCGAGGTGCCTCCTATAGGGAAAAGGATAGATTTGGGCCAGTTCACACGTAGCCCGCAGAATACCTCATATTGCCTCAGTAGTTGCACAACCTTTGGGCCACAAGCATTTGGGTCCTTTAGGAAGATGAGTAAATCATCCACGTACAGAGATATTCTGTCTTCCCAGGTCTCAGACCAGGTTTGGGTGTTTCGCAGCAGGATCGCCAGGGGCTCGATGGCAATGGCGAAGATCATGGCTGATAGTGGGCAGCCCTGCCTCGTACCTCTTCCCAGCTTGAACAGCTCAGATCTCCAGCCATTGACCCTGGTCCTAGCAACCGGGGATTCGTACAGCAGGCGCACCCAGCTCATGAAGGCATCACCAAAGCCCATGCAGCGCATTATGGTCCAGATAGCTTCCCATCTCACTGAATCGAAGGCCTTTTCGAAGTCGATTGCCAACAGGGCTAGTGGTCCCTGTATGCTGTCGGCCTTTTCCAGTGCTGAAAACAGCCTGTGGAGGTTCATGCATGTTGATCTCTGTGACATAAAGCCGCATTGGTCCGGGTGTATCAGGGCGGGAATTACCTCTGTAGCCGGTCTGCCAGCAGCTTGGCAAGTATTTTAGTCTCAGAGTTAATGAGTGAGATGGGCATGTATGAGCTGCATCTTTCTGGGGGCTTGTCTGGCTTGGGTATCACTACTATCGTTGCTTCTCATAAATCTGGAGGGAGTGTGCCCTTTTCTCGTGCATAGAGGTACATTTTCAGCAACTGGGGGGCTACCACGTTGGTGCCTACCCTGCGCCATATCTCCACCGGGAAGCCATTTGGGCCAGGAGTCTTACCCGACTGGAGACCAGAGATGGCACTTAAGATCTCATCCTCCGTTATTTCCTGCTCCAATTGCTGCCACTGCGCCTCGTTTAAGACAGGAATCTCAATGTGGTCCATGATCGTAGCGTCCATCGGAGCTGTGGGTTCACCGTACAACTCAGCATAGTATTCCGTGAAGATTTGTGTTATTTCCTGGTCTGTTACTCCTGAATTTGCTCGTCTTGCTTCGAGTCTTTGGACTTGGCTGCGTCCCTGCTCCTTTCTTTCCAGCCATGCCTGCATCTTGCCCGCCTTATCGCCTGTTTCGTAGATCCTTGCTCTCACCGCAGTGTGTGCCTGCCTAGCGCTATCCATTGCAATGCTTTGCAGTCTTTTTTGGGCTAGCATCAACGCCCGATTAGAGGCTGGCGTACTGTCGTTTATGTGCTCCTCCTCTGCCTGTTTGACCTGTGTCTCTGCTTCCAGGATCTTGCTTGCGTGCTGCCTCTTCTTGGCCGTCATCCACGATATTATCTCGCCTCTTAGGACCGTTTTGTAGGCTTCCCAGAGCGTTTCAGGGTTCGTTCCCGCTTGTGTGTTTAGCTCGAAGTAGGTATTAGTAGTTTCCTGAAGTCTGTCAACCAGCTCAGGGTCTCCCAGGTGATAGGTGTTCAGACACCAGCACGGCGGTGGGATTTTCCACGATGTTGTAAGTAGCATTTCATTCGGGGAGTGGTCAGAGATGCCTCTAGGCAATATATTTATTTCTTGCGCCCTCTATAGGTCGGTTGCGGGAGTGAAAAAATAGTCCAACCTGGAGAGCGAGGCATGTGCTCCCGAGTGAAAGGAGTACGCTCTAGTGTCTGGGTGGAGTTCTCTCCATACATCGCAAAGGCCGAGTGCATTGGTGAATGTGGCCAGCCTGGTGGGGACGTTAGGGTTTCTGTTGCGTATATGTGATCTGTCCAGAGTTACATTCATAACTTCATTAAAGTCACCACCTAATATCATGTAGTTGGAGGTGTCGTTGGCGACTAGTGGGGTGATGTCGGTGAGTAGTGGCTGTAGAAGGGTTGGCGGTGCGTAGATTGCTATTAGTGCCACGGATTGTCCCCACAACTCGCCCGTCACATACATGTATCGACCGCTTGTATCATGGGTCACCGAGTGGAGATGGAAGGGGAGACTTTTTTGTATCAGAATCATGACGCCTCTTGCGCCCATCGTGAAGCCAGAGTGGAATGTTAACTTATAGTTAGTTCGTCTGAATAGGGTACATTCAGTGCCTGCGAGATGTGTCTCGGATAGAAACACTATGTCTGCCCCTCGTCTATTCAGGAATTGACGCACCAAGCGACGCTTGATGGTATTGCCAAGGCCATTTATGTTCCAAGACATGAGCATTAGTGTTCTGAGGGCGTCCGTCTTACTGTTAGCCTCTGCCATGTGAGAATTTATTGTTATTGACCCACATTGTCTCCGGCGGCGGTATACGCCCCTTGGAGCCCTGCTCGTGGGGACCTGACATCCATTTTAGTCACATACCGTTTTGAGTTCGATTGGTCTCTACTGAAGCTGTCCTTAACAAACCCCTAACCCCCCACCCCATACTCCTCCCAACTAGAAGCATAGGTCGCCCGAACAACAACTCTATGGTGTCAACTGGACACTTAACATGCACTAAACTTGATTTCAGGTGGGAATGACTCCCCCCTGGATTAAGCCCAAGGGGGGCGGGTGCTATTCCCCTAGGGCTGATCCCCGTGGGAAAATACCTGTGCGCTACACGTGGGATTGACTTGCTCCCCGAGGGGAGGGGGGGGGATTTTTCTCCTTTTAGTGTAGGGCTCGGTGCCTACCGTGACCGCTACAGGTGGGTATATGTTGCCTGTCGTTGCATATGTGTGTGTGCTGTAGAACTGTAATAAAAAGGGGGGGTCTATTGCTTGCTTGATTGTCCCAACGTGGCCATAGGGTGTTGCTAGACACTTTGCGGAGGGTGGGGGGGGTGGGTCGATCGGAAGGTGGCTCAACCCACCACATCTTCCGGCGGGTTCTGTGCTGGTGGTCGTCGGGGTTCTCGCGGTTGTTCTGGTGGGGGTCTTCGGTTTCGCCCCCTATTTTCGCGAGGTGCCGACCAGTCTCCTTCTATGTTTTGCTCCGCCCAGCGCCAAGCCTCCCTGGGGTCATTAAAATGGACTGTTGTACCTTTGTGGTAAATCTTGAGCTGTGCAGGGAAGAGCAGCCCATATTTGACTCCCATCGTGTGCAATTGCCTTTTCAGAGGGTCGAAGAGCTGCCTTGTCCTTTGCACTTCACGTGTGTAGTCTGGGAAAAGGCGATTTTGGAGCCATTGAATGTGACAGTTCCTTTGGCACGCGCATGTTGCAGTAGGGCATCGCGATCCCTGTAATTTAGGAATCTCGCAATTACAGTTCGTGGGGGGGCTCCAGGTGGTGGTCTGGTCGCGGGTACTCTGTGCACCCTCTCTATGGAGAAGAACTTAGAGAAGGCGTCGGGCTCGTATAGATCAGAAAGCCACTGCTCTAAGAAAAGTTCCATGCAGGCACCCTCCGCCTTTTCGGGTATGCCAAGGATGCGCACATTATTGCGTCTGGACCTACCCTCTCCCTCCTCCATTCTGTCCTCCAATACCTTCAGTTTAGATGTTGCGTTGTGGAGTTGCTGTTGCATATTGTTCATCCTGTCCTCCGTGGTGGATATGCGCTGTTCAGCTTCTCCAGTGCTTGCCGTTAGTTTTTGGAGGTCATGCCGAAGGAGGGAAACATCCATACTTATGCCATCCATTTTTTGCTCCATGGACGTGCAAGAGTCCGCTATGGCAGCCATGATATCCTTCAACGAGACACCCTGGTCTGATCCCATCTCCTCCTCGGGTAGCGGGTGGTGGTCAGTGGGCTGGGGTGGGGGAGTAGTATACTGGTCCATTCTGCTCTGTGTGGGAAACCTCCTCGGTTTATCCTTCCCCATGATGCCACGTTGGGCGCTTAGTGTTCAGTTGCGTTGGCTCCTCTGTAATAGATGTCTCACTATGTGCTTTCCACGTGGGGGATTTGCGGCGGGGACCACGACATAGTGCTCACCGGGTCCAGTCCACCCACCAAAGGCAGGCCGGGGTATCCCGCTGTCAGGGGGGAGGGCCCTGGTGCGCCAAGTGTCCAGTCTCGCTGATGCCGCCCCTAACACCGCTCCGCTTCGGGACAGCTAGCTGACCAAGGCTGTTGCATGTTGCCCCGCCCCAGATGCCACTTGCGCAGTGTGGGCCGGCATATTTGCCGTGGCGTGATGTCTCCCCGTGTGTTTCCTGTCCCCCGTACCTCTCCGACGTGGCAGGCCCTTTGTGGTCTTCTGTTCTAAGGCTTCGTGACAAGATCTCACCTCACGTTCACGTTTCAGCACTCCACAATTTCAGGAGGCCCTCTATCGCACCCTGCAGCCGCTCGCTGCAGGGCCACAGTTTGTCTCTGGGTCAGGGTGTCTACTCAGCTCGTCTGCAGGCAGTGAGCCGTGATGTTGCTGCGGCTCCTCCACGGCCCCAGCTCCTCTCCGGGTCACTTCACCTGTCACCGAAATCCGGGGGCAGGGCCCGTAAGTGGAGCGCAGCTTTCCTCGCCCCCGCCGACCCAGCAGGCCTCCCGTCTGGCGGCGTTCTGGGACCGCTGCTCCCTCCGGGCTTCAAGAGGTAGGTGCAGGTGCTGGGGGACCCAGTCTCCGCCTCCCGGTGGACACCCCCTCCGTTCTCCCGCTCGTGTCAGCAGGTGAGATGTGCTCCTGCCGATCGGGACTCCGCCAGGACCCAGCCGGGTCCGCGCCCACTCTCCCAGCACAACAGCGGTGCACTGGCTCAGAGCATCTGATCAAGCCCGCCCACAGCCATCTTGAAGGCAGGCCGGGCTCCGCTCGTCAGCAAACTTCGCTCGGACGCCTCCAGCGGCTCCGGCCGCAGTTTTTCCCGATCTTCGGATCAAGTGTGCCCAAGGATGTTTGCCTGCACACGGAGGAGTTTCAGCTCCCAAAACTTTAGAAAATCAGGCTTTTTTTCCTAGGATGTTCAGTGCGGCCGCGGGAGCCGAGCAGACACACGTCTATCTCATCTCACTGCTGGCCACGCCCCCCCGGAAATGTTCACTCTTGACCCGGAACTGCCAGACTTGGCTATGTGGGATTTGCAATTGGAACTTTCTAATATTCTCGAAACCATCAACAGAATAAGTACATTGCGTGCTCCAGTCCCAGATGGGTTAACCAACTTCTTATTGAAAGAAAATCCGGAAGCCTGGGCCGATGTTAGTTGTACCTTATTTGAAGATATCACACGTGTGTGTGCAACACCAACATCCTGGAAAAGTGCTGTAATTATGCCTGTGTTTAAGAATGGCAACTGAGCAAACCCAACAGACTATCGCCCCATTGCACTATTAGATGTCCTAAGCAAGATTTACGCTACGCTCATACAACGCAAGCTTCTAGCCTGGTCTATTGCTGGCAAGCATATTGACCAGAGGCAAACAGGAGTGGGCTGTACCTTAAATCTCCTAATTGTCAACATACTGACGATGGATGCAATAAGAACTAGCACTAAGATCTACCTAGCCATAGTTGATCTATCTCACACATTCGACAGCATAGATTGTGAGAAATTATGGTAAAAAATGTCTAATTGGAATTGCCCTCCAAGTTTATTGTTGGCAATAAAGGACTTACACACGAACACAGTGATAAGAGTTTCTGCGCGCATCCAAACCCTATGTGGGGTCAAACAAGAATGTCATTTGGCTGCAATCATTTTCACTTTATTTATCTCGGACATTGATCAAGCCATTGAAAGTCCTAGATCGTTCTCACCAAAAATAAATGGAGTGCATATAAGTCATCTCCTCTATGCAGATGACTTGATATTACTAGATTTAACACCTATTGGCATACAAAGAAAATTGAACGCACTGAGCCAATATGTCAGAAACAATGGGTTGACTCTCAATGCGTCAAAAGATCGGAGATACTTGTTCTTGAAAACCAAAGTGGCCAAAAAAAAAACTTCACCCAAATTTTTGCTGGCATATAGATAATACCGTGTTGAATATTACAATGAACGCGCAATATTTGGGTATGCAAATGAATTCAAACATCAATGACTCCCCGTGGGTCGAAACAATGAAAAGAAAATGCCACATTCTACCAGTTCAAGCTACTGTCCTAAATCGAAAATATGGGAAATATTCTCTGCTACCAGCATTGGCCTTCTATAAACAAAAAGTGGTTCCTGGACTCATTTTTGGAGCAGAATGTGTATTTGTCTGCCCATAAGAGCTATGGAGCACTCTTGAGAACATCGTTTGGTCCAGACTTTTGAGCCTGCCCAAGGGAACTCCTACTGCTTGTATCCGACACAAACTCAGCCTAATATCTATAAAAGCTAGAGCGTGTTGGAACATGCTCTCCCTATATTGGAAAATCACGTTGTCAGATTCACCAATACAGTTTAAGATTTTGCAAGCAACTACTCATTGTAATGATAATTCAGTCTTTATGTATGAAACGATGCAGTGATATAATGCTAGATCTCGACATCAAGCTGGAGATCTTACAAACAAATCCAGAACACGCAAAATAAATGCTATGGAGACGTGATTGGTGCTCAACTTGTGATCAAAAAAGAAAACATTGAATAATGAAACATGTTCCACATGAGAAAAGAGCATTTAATAAAATTCATAATTTCTGGAAACTATTTCCGGACCCACATCAAAGAAAATTGTATATGCAATTTTGTTTAAATCTGTTTAAAACAAGAGAAAAAACAAATATATGGGCTGGACTAAACAATGTGAGTGACCAATGCAGACTTTGCAAAGCCACGGAGGAAACCTTAAAACATTTAACGTTGTTCTGCCCTTTACTCAGGCAAGAAGAACAAACATTTGGGAAGATTATTTGAAAAACGTTCAACATTAATTGCACTAGACAGGTGGCAATTAATGTTCGACAAGACCGACAGAGCATTGACGATTACATTAAGTTTTTATCTTGAAGAAATAGTGCTACGATTTCATTCTGTAAATGACGAATTGTAAAAGGTTGTTTTTTCCTTCTGGTTTTTTAACTCACATATTGCAAAATGTTGTGAGTTGTTTAAAGATGGACCAGGACATGTCCGTGTATTATTGTTAGTGGTTATGCTTAGTTTTCTTTGGTTGTATTTTTTCCTCATTTATAGGTTGCCGGCTCGGTCTTCTTAGAAGAGTGTGTAGATCTAACGAGCTTTTGAATTAATGTTGACATAATTTTGCATGGATGATCTGTTTTTTTTAAGGTTTGTAATAAACCATATAAAAAAATAAAAAAAATAAAAATAGTAACAGTACCCTAGAACAATGCTTACCAGAACATAGGAATTGGAGCACACAAGGAAGAATGTCTTGTGCAGCGGAGTAGAGTCATTCTTCCTGTAATCTAGCTGTATATAAAGTAAAACATTACCACCATTCAAACGAATGGTGGTGACGTGATGACTTCATAAAATGACATCATCATGTGCTGCGTGGTAATGTCATATATGTGTTGCTTCCTGAGGAATGAGCAAAACAGCTTGGATTATATAAATGTCAGTCAAAAACTGAAACAACCAATCAAATGAAGAAAGACTGCAAGTGAAAATCGAAAAGACCAGCAGTATAAATGTTGCATGGTTACGTAACACGCCATTAGAAAAAAGATGTAAATCCTGCACGAAAAAGGGGCAAATGTACAACCCCCAGAGGATGAATAGTGATAAATACTGGAAATAAATAAGATATAAGAATACAGTGGGAAAAACAGAAATAAGTAAACTAATTAAACAAATATGAACACTATGAAGAAAGAATGAAAAAAATAAACAATAAAAACATAAATAAAAAATGAGAGTTAAGAATGAGATCAGAATGAGAGGAATTAAGACAAAAAGGAACTCAATGCAAGCTAACAGTATAAAAAAGAAGATAGACAGATATATAGCGAAATAGAGAGGCACCATAGCCAAACCATGAACACATTGATGAAGAACACACACAGAGGTAAAGGAATAGGCAAAGATTGACAAGAGGGCTGCATAGACAAATAGTGTGGTCGTCAAGGGAGCACCACCAGATATGCATATGTAACAGATCATGATAAAAGTTCTGTGAATTATAGGTGAAAGGAGAGGTTGCCATTAAAACCATCCCTTTAAAAGCAACTAATAAACCTCCTGTAAGAGGATTCAATTCAACACTACAGCTAAGTCAACGCCTAGTCTAGAATACTGAATGAAAACCCTTATTGATATATCTTTATGTCCAGTTCATGCGTTCTGGATGACTACCCCTATATAACACCCCTCTCTTGGAATCCCCCTGACCCCACTGAGCCAAGAAGTAGTTCTGTTTTGCAAGTTTAAAAGGTTTATTTGATAATTTAAACAATAGATATATATATCACACTTTATAATAATTAATAATTGAATATCACACTTAATCTGAGCAGTAATCAATAATGGATAGTCTGGCCCTAGCACACTTGTGAATAGGAATAGAAGAATAGGTGGTAGAGAATGCTTTATATAAATTCAGATGGATGCAATGTTGAATGAAAATGCAATACAGAAAATACTCAATATGATTTCAACAAAACAATGTAATCACTTTTCTCTGGCAATCCACTCCCCCCCTTTATGCAATGCAAGGAAATGGAAGGAAAGCACACAGTTCTCAGAAATGCAATCAAATGTAATTCAGTTCACCCCAGCAAGCTTAGACTACAGAAGTTTGAAACACAGGCCCAAAATGCTTTTATATGTGCTGGCAATGAAGTGAAAAATATGCTAAAATGCTTTTAATTCCCTCTAGAGGTTCAGGGTGAGTGGTAGCTAGTTAATATTAGTCCAGGCTCACTCTAGCAATGATTCAGGGATGGTTCTTAAGAGGCAAACGAAATTTAGCAGTTCAGGCAAAACAGCTATCTTTTTACAAGTAAAGAAATCGGGCCAAATCGCAAATCGCGGCAAAATTCGCGGGTGCGAGAATCGTGATTACGGAGAAAGTATAAGTCGGTTCTAGGCTTGTTGGAAAAGTAAGATTCTAAGCTTTCAGAGGAAAGTTAAACCAAGTTCCTAGCCCAAACGGTTACGGAGTTATGAACGATTTTGTGAAGGTTGTTTTTTGGATTTGAAATTTTAAAAGTTCAAAGCGACAGGTTACAGCTTGCAGCTAGAAAATGACAGGTGACAGCTTTGCAAATGACAGGTGACAGGATCTCTAGGAGACAGTTCTACTCAAGTTAAAATAGCTTGCATTAGATTATTTTAACTAAGAGATTGGTTCTGCACAGTTCTACTAGGTACTCACAATATATTTTTGAAATAAGCCTCGCCACGGATCTGGTCAGGTTTTGGACTGGACTCCGGTTTTGGTCTCGGCACTTCACAGTGATCTGGGTCAGCTCTCTGGTTCTGCTAACAGCGGTCTGGGTCAGCTCTGCTCTGCTGGTCTAGCCTCTCTGGATTCTGGATACTGCTCTGCTTTCTAGGTACTGCTACAGATTCTGGAGATTGATGGATTTGAAGTCTGGATCTCTGGATGTGGTATGGTCCGGCAGCATGCTCCGCAGCAAATGGAATTGAAGGTCCCTATCTGTCCTGACTGTCTGCTTTTATGTGTTTTGAAAGTGGGTGGAGAGGCTAGCTTTCTAGGCCCTACCCCTCTCCACTTGTCATTGGCCACTTCCTCCTCTTCCCCTTGATTGGGGGAATGAAATGAAGTGTCATCATGATGAGGTCTGTTTATGATACAGAGAACACACCCCTGTCAACTTTACACACAATCTGTATTTGATCTAAAGACATATTTGCACAGGTACACAGTTGTTTAAATTACATGCACCCATCACATATCACATGAGGTATCCCCTGTTCAAACTCTGCTCTTCCTGGGAGCTTGGGTTCAAAAATGGCAACATATTTCACTTTTTGGTCGGGTTACCAATATTGGATTTGTCCCCGAATTTACACAAATGTTCGCAAATGATGTGGGCATTAGGTGGTGGAGTGTCAGATTTTTAACATACATACATTTAGAGTAATATCCTCTTTTCCGCTAAAAACCCCCCTGAACATACCACCGGGTCCTAACACGTCTTCAAATGTGCACAGAAAAACCACAAGAATAATGATATCACTTATAAAATTTTCACAAGTCCGCTCTATGAATGATCCATTTTTTTAGATTTATGTTCTGGCCCCAAAGGGGTGTGGTTTCCCAGGTCACATGGTGTAGAAGCCAGTTTGTCCAGTTTCTGCCAGGCTCAGAGGCCCTGCCCCTCCCAACTTCTGCCAAGAGGAAGCTGTTTTACGGTCCCCCAATAAACCATCTGCCTGGGCCCTGGAAGGCCCATTGTTCAAGAGGAAGCCATTTATGGCCTCCCCCCAATAAACCCTCTGCCTGGGCCCAGGACAGGCCTTTGTTCAACTCCCTGTAGCTGCTCCACCCCTAATATAATCAGAGAGGTGACAACTCCTTTTGGCCAGGGGAAGAGTGGCTGAGCAGGTTTTAACTCCTGTGGGGGTAGATGTCAGGCAGAATTCAGTTCCTTAAGCCAGGCCCCAGCTAATGTCACTTTTAGTTAGCCAGTTTTCTGCATTCAAATAAAACTAACAATGTTTACATATGCAGCTAGAATGCTGATTCTAAGTTTAAAACTATGACATTTAAACAATTGCAACCCATGTGACACTCAAAAGTAGGTCACTCATTTCTTTTAAACATTTAGATTTTTAGTGTCTTTCAGTCCAAATTTACTTAAACTGCTGAAATCCACAGCTCAGCCAGTCTTGTTATAAACCTTCAAGTCACTTCAGAATATAACTTTACATTGTATCCACCTCTCAGTAAGTCTTTCTTTGGCCTGCTTTGGTTTCATTTATTCAGTTTTACACAAATGTCTGGTGTTGTTTTAAAACGCCGGCTTTCTGATAGTGGTGAGTACTGGTAATGCACCGATTTTTGGGATTTAAGAAAATGAATTCCCCACAATTCTAGGTTGCTTTTGGCAATCAGCATTGCCATTCCCAATGGTTTCAGGCTACTGTGTGGGTAGTCCAATGGTGGTTTTAGGCAGTGCCCTTCTGTGCCCATAACATCGGCAAAAATGGGTGGCAGCCTATTCTTCATGCATTTCCCTGGGCATTTTCTGGGAAGCTCTGGCCATCATGATGTTTTCAATGCCAGTACTGCACAGTTTTTGTGGTAGGGCTCGGATGCATGGGTAAAAACATCCCACAAGCCTCCCTCTTGCGATGGCCATTCTGCATTCTGTTTCACTGATGGAACTCGCAAGACCTGGGATGTTTCCTCATCTTCTTCCAATAGATGGCACAGTTCAGCATCTTTTCCTCCATCCGGTACTGATCGATCGGTTCTCCTCGCCGGTCCTGATGGATGGGAATATTGGGCGGTACCCTGGGCCCCTTGCGTCTGCTCCCGGTCTCCGGATCATCCTCCCTGGCCAGTCTCAAGGTTTTCTTTCTCCTAGGACGACAAAGGAAGAGCGGCAATACCTATTCATAGACATTTTTCCCCCACCATTGATATTGTGGGGTGGCATATATATTTTAGAACTCAACAATTATGAACATGCACATTTCTTTTTGCATTCAAAAACGAAAACACCCACATTGAGAAACTCAGAATTTGATAGGCGATATGTAGGATATTTTAAGTTAGAACTGAATTAATCTGTGACAGTACCCTCTAGTATTCCAGAGGATTCCTCCGCTTGTTGCAGAGTGTGCCTGGGATGGCAACACTTCAACTGGTTAATGTGGACCCACTTGTCTTCCCCCTCTGCCAAACTGCCTTTGGGGATGCGGATCTTGTAGGCCACAGGGGAGATTTTGTCTATAATCTCAAAGGGTCCCTTCCATGTAGGCAAGAATTTTCGCTGTTTTGCCTGGTTTCTTTGGAAGTTGTATAAATAGACCCGGTCCCCCACCTGATATTCCTTCCTGGAAGTTTTCAGGTCATAGTGGGTCTTCATGCTATCAGCTGATCCTTCTAGATTCCGCTGAGCATAAACAAAAGCATGTTGGAGGTGTTTCCTTAAATTCTCCACATACTCATGAGTTGTGGAGGCATTTATCAGTGTCTGCTCTTGGGTCCTGTAGAGCAAATGCTGAGGAAGCCCCATCTTGCGCCCAGTCATCAACTCGAATGGTGACATTTTGGTTGCAGATGAAGGGGTAGATCTGATGGCCATTAGGACCAGAGGTAATCGGATATCCCAACTTGGCCCAGAATCTGCCACAAACTTCTTTAATATGCTCACAATGGTTCGGTTATATCTCTCTACTGCCCCAGAAGAAGCTGGCCGGTAAGCAATATGCAACTTCCTTTTGACCGCCCAGTATCTCCCACATCTTTGACATCACTTCACTGGTGAAGTGGCTACCTCTGTCTGACTCAATCCTTTGAGGTAGACCAAAACGTGAAAAGATGTGGTTAATCATCAGGGCAGCTGCTGTTTCTGCCTTGCAATTTGGGGCTGGGAGACATTCCACCCACTTGGTAAACAAGCATGTAACGGTCAACATGTACTTGTTTCCTCTAGACGAGCGAATCACAGGGCCTACAAAGTCGATTTGTAAATCTGACCATGGCAGTGTCATCCCCGTCTTTTGGAGAGGCGCACGGTGTGTGAGGGATGATGGCTGAAATTGTGCACACACGAGACACCCCTTCAAGTATTGGTCATCGTCCTGCCCCATGTGTGGCCAGTATGCAACCTCTCTTAAGATTTCCAGTGTTGTGTGAAACCCCCTATGACCGGCGGTGGCCGCATCATGGGCGTGACTTAACATCAGGCTTCGGAATGAGGTAGGAACCACCCACTGATCGTGGCCAGCTTTGGATTTCCTTACCAGCAAACCGTCTTGGATTCGTAAATTTTTGGACATTTCATCAACACTCTTAGGTCCTCTTTCCCAATGTAATCGGTATCCGTCAGGGGAAAGTTCTCAGGGTCCTCAAGGTGTTGGTAAAATTTACCAATTATTGTATCCCCCTTCTGAGCGGTAATCAAATCAGCATCAGGGGTCTCCTTACTCCATTGTGCATTTGAAAGGTCGTTGTGAGCATTTGTCTGGGACCTAGTGATAGCAGTGACCTGGATTTCCCCCAACAGGGACTCAATCTCAATTAGATCCCCTTGGATGGCCCCGGTTTTGGCCAGCTGATCAGCTAAATCATTTCCAGTTTTGTCTGGTCCCTCTACTTTGGAATGACCCTTGATCTTCTTCCAATAGATGGTCATTCCCTTCGAGGTGACCAGATCATCAATGTTTTGGATCAACTTCCCATGTTTCAAGGGTTTGTTGTTAGCACATAACATGCCTCTGGTTTTCCAATTAACCAGGTGCTCCACGAACCCGTTCCGTACATAATCCGAATCTGTGATTATGACTAGTTCGTGGAGTTGATGCTGGACAGCAGTGAGGATGGCCTGATGCACAGCCATCAATTCTACCACCTGACTACTTCGGGGACCAATTTTGTATCCAGCGGAGGGTTCTGGGGACTCATTCACCCATGCATTCCCTAAGCCGGCCACCAGTTCTTTCTCCCCGTTGTTGTCAACATGGTAAGAGCATCCATCCACATAGACAGTGGGCATTCCCTCACACTTGTCTTCTTCAAAGACTTTTTGTGGGGAATTAAGGTATGCCTCTGTGTTGTCCTTGATTTTTAGACTTTTGTCCTCGAGACAGTTTTCTCTGGCACAATCATGCAAGTCAGCCAGACCTTGCGCGAGGGGACTCTTCTTGTTTTGGCCATATCTGACCTCCACAGGAAAGCCTTGCATTGACAGAATCCAGGAAGTAATTCTGGAATTACTCACATTCCCGGCCCGGATTCTGTCACTTTGGAGATATTGCAGAGGCTGGTGTGGAGTCCCCACTATGATGTGTTCCCCTTGGATAAACGGGCGGTAATTCTTCAATGCCCACACCGTTGCCAGGAGTGCCTTCTCACAATCGTTGAATTTTTCCTCCACAGAGGATAAAGTTTTGCTCGCATAGGAGATTACTTTATTGACCTTGTCATGCTTTTGGTATAATACTGCCGTCAAGCACGTATTAGAGAACCCCGTCTCCAGGAAGAACTCCTTGTTTCTGACAGGCAGGGCGCTTGTGAGAGGCTTCTTTTGAGTTGTCTTACTGCCTCGGCTTGTTCTGGACCCCATTCCCACTTGACCCCCCCCTTCAGGAGATGAATCGGGGGTCTGGTGATCTCTGCGTACCCCTCAATGAACTTTCTGCTGTAATTAGTCAGTCTAAGGAGGCTCCTTAGTTCCTGCAGAGTTGTGGGGTTTTTCAGTTTCTGAAGTGCTTCCACTTTCTTTTCCTGGGGACAGAGACCCTGAGGAGTAATCTCATGCCCCAAGAAATTAACACGGGTTCTACACCACTGTGCTTTCTGAAAGGAAAGTTTTGCTCCGGCGGCCCTCAACTGTGTCAGAACATAACGGATCTCCGCTATGTGTTCCACCCAGGTTGGGCATGGCCTTATGTAGGAAAATATTGAACTCATTTCCGGAGTTGAGGTATCCGAAGGGAGTCCGGGTCCATGTGTACTGCTGGCCCCCAAAGGTAAAAGCCAGTTTGTATTGGTCCTCCCTACTGACAGGCACGGTCCAGTATCCATTGGTCAGGTCTATTGCAGTGAATACCTGTGATTCCTGAATCTGGGCCAGCCCTTGGTCAATGTAGGGAAGAGGCCATCGGGAAGTATGGACCCGTTTGTTGAGCTCCCTGAGGTCGGCGCAGAGTCTCCACTGGCCGTTTGGCTTCAATATTCCCAGCACCGGGTTATTGAAGGTGCTGTGAACTGGACTGATTATTCCCCGGGACTCAAGGTTCTTAATTATTTCAGTAAGGTACTCCATGGATGCGAGAGGCAAACGATATTGCTTCACAAACACTGGAGTCATGCCAGGGTCCGTGGGGATTGTTGTTGTGTGGATGTCGGTGTGACCACAGTCATATGAGTCTACCGCAAAGAGATCTTGGAAATCCAAGAAAACTTGTTTCAACTTTTGCTTTTGTTCCAGAGTCACACAGGCATCAGCTAGGTTGACTCTCTCTTCCACCATCTGCCTGAAGCCTGGAAAGACTTCTGGTTTGGCTATTTCAGCGGTCTCCTCCAGCTGGGTGGAGAAGTCCCTGGTCAGAGTACTGATTTGGACGGGAGGCCTCAGGTGGGAAAGGCAGCCCTCATGGACCTGGAAAATCACCTCATCCCTCCTGAAGTCACAAGTCACATCTTCCTTACCATAAGGGCAAGAAGTGTACACCAGGAAGTTCCCCCCATGCCGGGTAAAAATCCTGTCTGGTGTTGTATTGTCATCATTGTCACTGTCAAAACAGTCCTTGGGGATCGGTCCTAACAGTTCATTTCCTAGATCAATGGAGAAATGTCATTCATCAACCGCCATTCCAATAATGGTGCCTGCGGCTAGAGTAGTACTCTTTAAGTCGCTGTTATCCACCTCTATTGGAATGGTGTCATGTTCTATGTTGACTAATGGAGTTGGGTTTACCCCCAACCCTTGCTGTTGGAGAGAAGCATTTAGATGTATATAAGCATCAGGGTTTTGCAAATATTGTCCTCTTTTAACTTTCACTTCCAGGGAGAATTGTCGGGTCCTTTCTGGGATGGTGACTTCCTCTTTAATCTGAATTTCAACTGCATAAGGTAGCAATTGAGCTGACCTAAATGCTTTTTCTGGATCATCAAAGCCCATGGGATTATCCGCTAATCGGGACCAAGCTTTGAAGTTTATTATGTCCAAACTAATGGCAAAGCGATTGAGAATGTCACTGCCTAAGAAAAAAACGGCAGTGACGTCTCGCACGACCCAACAGTTGTGGACTATGCTCTTGTTGCCAATGGAGATTTTGAGCATACACCTGCTTGGCAGGAGATGTTTGGAATTGGGTGCTTCCAGGTCCATTTCCCATTTGTCTATCAGTTTGAATGTGGGAATGGCTGGATCTTTTGGGAGTTGGCGGAACATGGCTTCGCTGATGAAGCTCTTACTGTTGTTCACACACACTCGAGCGAGAACCGAGTCCTTCCCATCATTTAACTGGACAGGGATGAACAACTGCTCTCCAATTTGCTGAATATCAGCCAGGCTCTGAGCTGATTTCACATCTTTCTGGACTATAGGAGTGGGAGTTTCTACCACTTTAGACTGGAAGGAAGGTTGATTTTCAGAAATAGAGAGGACCCCCCATCACCAGTCTGTTGTCCTACTGCTATTACTGTCACGTCTGGAATTTGGTTATTCTGGAAGTGAAATTCTACTTGGTCAGATTTTTGTTCAACCATGTGGCATGTGCCGTTTAAACTAACATGGTTGACACTCTGTTTTAATTTTATGGGTCGGCTAGTCTGGGTCCAGAGGACCTTGTTTACACAATCTATTAGGGGTGACAACCTTCTCAGGAGGTCATTCCCTAGTAAACAAGGGGTGCCCTCTGGAGTCACTACTATGACCGGGTGTTTCACCTTGTGTCGCCCAATTTTAATGTCCAAATCTGCCGTCCCCTCGACGGGAATTTCCTTCCCGTCAAAGTTCTGGAGTTGTCCAGGAAGTGAGATGAGAGGAATTTGGTAATTCCCTCCCCTTCCTGCATTCAGTTCATCAAAGGCACTTCTGGACAGAAGGGTAGCTTGAGATCCTGTGTCCACCAGCGCTGAAATCGTACCCTGCCCCTGTACTTGTACCGGGGCATAATATCTTCCCTCCTTCTCCTCAAGGGGGCACAGATAATGCACATTTCTGGACAACTGGTGGGCTAACTTTCTGGTTTTGGACATTGCAAGAGAAGAAATTTGGGCAGAATTCTGTGGAGAGCCTTGGGAATCTGAAAGAAAAATTTGGCAACTGGAGATCAGAGCCATTGTGGGTTCCCCTGGTTCCGGTTCTGGGCCACCCCCCTTTTTGGAGGCAGTCACCAGGATGGGTTTGAACCAGGGGATTTCGGCATTGTTGGTTCTGGGATAAGATAGTGGGCGGCGGTAGCTCAGTCTCCACATCTCCCCAGTCTATATTGGAATCTTTTGGGACCCATTTTTCCTTGGGAGGAGTTCCCCCATCTCTGAAGGAGAAGATCCTTTCCCCAGGATCCTCTGGGGATCCCTCTCCTTCAATTTGGAAGATCTGTATTTCTTCCACAAAACGGGTCTGTTTGGGTCCTTTGTTTCTCCTACCCCCCCTCTGCTCCTTGGGAGGCAGACTTTCAGGGGCAGGAGATTTTGTTTCCGGTTCCCGGTTTTCCAGGGGCTGTTTACAAGTTGGGAAGGAAGCTTCCTCCCTGGGAACTGGTGTGTTATCGGGGTGCTGCCCCCGTCATTGTTGTGGAGCAACAGGTCCAGAGTTTGGGGCATTCTGTGCCGGCATGCCCATCTGAGGGTTCTGCTGAGTCCTTAGCACGCGACCCAGCTCCTGTGCCATGTTCTGGACCTGGTGCTCTAACTGGGAAACCCGCTCAGGCTGATACGGGGCCCTGTTTTCTCCCCTGGGCTGATCCCGGGAAGGGTAGCTATCCCTTCTCTGGTAATACCCCGGATTGGGAAGATTTGGGTACCCCTCCACCCTTGGCCTCCCCACTCCCGGATTAGGTTGTAAGGGCTCAGGGAATTGGGGAAAGAAGGATGGATGATTTTGGGGTTGGAAGTTGGGTGGATACCTGGGGAAAAAGTTCTGCCCAGGATTTGGAGAATTTCTGCCCTCCTGGGGGAAGTTAGGAGGGAAGTTCCCCGGGTCAGGTGCTTGGCTGAATCCCCCCCCTTGGGCTGGAGGAGTCCACACATAACCCAGGATTGGTCGGTTTCCCTTATAGCGGGGACTTACATAGTCAGGGGAGCGGGGGACCCCATTTGTGGTACTACCTCCTCGACTCCCTGTCTGTGACTGGCCCGAGGGCCTTCTGGGCTGTGAATTATTAGGTGCAGGTAGGTTTTTAGGCCCCCCCATCTCCAAATCCAAAACGGGGGTGACCTTTACCTCTGCCACCTTGGCAGCAGCAGGGGTGCTGTTGGTTTTGGGATTTTTCTGGGTATTGCTTTTAATTTCTATGGGCTTCTGCACCTCATAGATCCGGGTAGCCTGTTCAATGACCCAGTCTAAAGATCTTTTCTCATGAAAATCTCTCACGAGCTGGGTCATTATATATTTGGGCAAGGCATGGAAAAATGTATTGACAAATTCTCTGCTGTCTGTGCGCACCCTTCTGGTGGTCTGCGCAAAGGCACGTTTCAGTTCTTGCACAAATTCTTGTGGGGCCTGATCCTCCCCACATTGCAAATTGTAGGCTGCCTTGCGAGCCTCTTGAGGATTTATGTGAACAGAAAAATGTTTTAATATGGCCGCCCTATAGGTGGACCACCTTGAATGATTTTGGTCCTCCAGCCCCGCAAAGAAACTGGAGTACTCTGGGGAGAATGTCCACTTTACATATTGGATACAGCTTTGGCTGTCCTTCAAATGAAAAGTCTCCATCATTTGCTCATAGAGCTCCAAGTGTTCCACAAACAGAATACTTGGCGTTCTTGTGATAAGGCGTGATGACACTCCTTATTGCCTTAATCTGTTTCAATGGGTCCTTAAGCAAGGCCCTTTTTTGCCTTATTGGCCTTTTTGGTTCGGGTAACCCTGGTCCATTCATCCTCTGACTCCCAGAGGTTCCTGTCTGATCTTCCAGGTTTTCCCGGATTCTGCGAGCCTGGGAATGGCTGGCAGAATGTGGGGACCTGGTCTCCTGTGTCCTGCGCCGTTCAGAGGAGTCTTCAGATTCCTCCTTGCTGCCAGGATTTGATGGGTACCCCCCCACTGACCTAACTGGGCAGATGTTTTCAGGATGCCCTTAATGGGCCTACTCTCCTGGGATTCCCCACTAAATTGCACTGTGCTTGGGTGCCCATACCCGGATGCCCGCCCATCCATTCCTGGGAGGTACTGGCCTATGAGCCCCATGCTTCTGGCTGGATAGTAATCTGCCATCCCTGTGGCCCGGTGCTCATGTGCGCCAGGGGACATGGGGGTGGCAGAGTCCAGGGACTGAGAGAGATAAAGGCCTCTGGTACTAGGGGTCCTGAGGTTATGCTCAGGAGTTTCCCTTTCCCAGCGAACCTGGTCTCTATCCGCCCTGCTCCCTGTTGCAATGCAAGAGCCTGCGCCTTCAGTTCCTCAGTTAAGGCCTTACTAGAATCTATCAGTCTCTCCTGCATCGCTACCTGTTGTTGGAGCCTATCATTGTGTTGACAGAGAGCCTCGTTTTCTCTCTGTGCCTCCTGATTGGTCCTGGAGTACTGGGCCAGTCTCTGCTGCAGGAGGGTTACTTCCTGAGCTGTGTCCCTATTGGCCTGCTCCTTTCTTGCTAGCGCATACTCCACCCTCCTGGTGTGCTCTAACAAGTTATGGTGTTCTTTTTGGTGGTCACCCAGTCCCTGGAGGGCCAGGTGATTTTCTTCCATTTTCCTTTTTAAGTGGCAGACTTCCTGGCCTAAGGTATCCCTTTCCTGACTAAGAGCCTGCATCTGTGCCGCCAGGTCGTCCCTTTGCCTTTGGAAGGCACCAGCTTTCTGGCGCTCCTGGTCAAACTCTGCCTGGGTATCCAGGTCTTTCAAAATCAGTTTATTGCTCTCTGCCTTCTCCCTATCTAGGTGGCTTTGCAGGGTGACTACCTGCTCAGCACATGCCCTATTGAAGTCTAACTGTTGCTCCAGCTTTTTCTGGCTCTGCACTAGGGAGACCAAACCTTCTTGGTACTCCTTCTGCAAGGCCAGAAATCTGGTATCCTGGTCAGCCTTTTCCTGTTGCAGGATGTCCATATCCTTCTTTATTTTAATGATGTGCTGTCTACTCTCATTTTCTGACTCCTGGCTCCCCTGCAGCCTCTGCTCAGAAGAGACCAGGTCAGATTGGACCTTCTCTAACGCCATCTGTCGCTTATTCGCCAGATCTTGGCTTTCAGTACATTTATCCTGCATGTCTCCCATATATAGGTACAGGTATGCCGCTATCCTAACCATCTTGTCTTGTTCATCCTTAGCTTTAGGAGCCATGTATAGTTCACTCAGGGCCACATGTAAGGGACCCTGATCTCTCCATATATCTGACCCTGTTTCAGTGATCTGGGGTGCGATTGCCTGCAACCAGACCGTCTGGTCCTGATGAGTCCACTCACCTCTCACAAATAGCTTATGTAAGAAGTGCTCTCTGGCTATTTTCATATCTACCAAGGTCGTCATTCTGGAATTTGAGTTCCTTCCTGACTTACCGAAGTTTGTATTTTATTTTTGCAAAACAGAACTTTTCCTTAGAGCGTTCCTTTGAGGAGTGCTTTACAGCGTAACACAGCGTGGTGATCCGACCGGATATGTGTATCTGGTCAGCTGGCACGCTGTATTAATCTGCACAAATGGTAAATCTAACCCAGAATATCCCGGCTCGAGCCCCCAATTTGTAAGAGGATTCAATTCAACACTACAGCTAAGTCAACGCCTAGTCTAGAATACTGAATGAAAACCCTTATTGATATATCTTTATGTCCAGTTTATGCGTTCTGGATGACTACCCCTATATAACACCCCTCTCTTGGAATCCCCCTGACCCCACTGAGCCAAGAAGTAGTTCTGTTTTGCAAGTTTAAAAGGTTTATTTGATAATTTAAACAATAGATATATATATCACACTTTATAATAATTAATAATTGAATATCACACTTAATCTGAGCAGTAATCAATAATGGATAGTCTGGCCCTAGCACACTTGTGAATAGGAACAGAAGACTAAGGTGGTAGAGAATGCTTTATATAAATTCAGATGGATGCAATGTTGAATGAAAATGCAATACAGAAAATACTCAATATGATTTCAACAAAACAATGTAATCACTTTTCTCTGGCAATCCACTCCCCCCCTTTATGCAATGCAAGGAAATGGAAGGAAAGCACACAGTTCTCAGTAATGCAATCAAATGTAATTCAGTTCACCCCAGCAAGCTTAGACTACAGAAGTTTGAAACACAGGCCCAAAATGCTTTTATATGTGCTGGCAATGAAGTGAAAAATATGCTAAAATGCTTTTAATTCCCTCTAGAGGTTCAGGGTGAGTGGTATCTAGTTCATATTAGTCCAGGCTCACTCTAGCAATGATTCAGGGATGGTTCTTAAGAGGCAAACGAAATTTAGCAGTTCAGGCAAAACAGCTATCTTTTTACAAGTAAAGAAATCGGGCCAAATCGCAAATCGCGGCAAAATTCGCGGGTGCGAGAATCGTGATTACGGAGAAAGTATAAGTCGGTTCTAGGCTTGTTGGAAAGGTAAGATTCTAAGCTTTCAGAGGAAAGTTAAACCAAGTTCCTAGCCCAAACGGTTAGGGAGTTATGAACGATTTTGTGAAGGTTGTTTTTTGGATTTGAAATTTTAAAAGTTCAAAGCGACAGGTTACAGCTTGCAGCTAGAAAATGACAGGTGACAGCTTTGCAAATGACAGGTGACAGGATCTCTAGGAGACAGTTCTACTCAAGTTAAAATAGCTTGCATTAGATTATTTTAACTAAGAGATTGGTTCTGCACAGTTCTACTAGGTACTCACAATATATTTTTGAAATAAGCCTCGCCACGGATCTGGTCAGGTTTTGGACTGGACTCCGGTTTTGGTCTCGGCACTTCACAGTGGTCTGGGTCAGCTCTCTGGTTCTGCTAACAGCGGTCTGGGTCAGCTCTGCTCTGCTGGTCTAGCCTCTCTGGATTCTGGATACTGCTCTGCTTTATAGGTACTGCTACAGGTTCTGGAGATTGATGGATTTGAAGTCTGGATCTCTGGATGTGGTATGGTCCGGCAGCATGCTCCGCAGCAAATGGAATTGAAGGTCCCTATCTGTCCTGACTGTCTGCTTTTATGTGTTTTGAAAGTGGGTGGAGAGACTAGCTTTCTAGGCCCTACCCCTCTCCACTTGTCATTGGCCACTTTATTTCATTCCCCCAATCAAGGGGAAGAGGAGGAAGTGTCATCATGATGAGGTCTGTTTATGATACAGAGAACCCACCCCTGTCAACTTTACACACAATCTGTATTTGACCTAAAGACATATTTGCACAGGTACACAGTTGTTTAAAATTACATGCGCCCATCACATATTCAAACTCTGCTCTTCCTGGGAGCTTGGGTTCAAAAATGGCAACATATTTCACTTTTTGGTCGGGTTACCAATATTGGATTTGTCCCCGAATTTACACAAATGTTCGCAAATGATGTGGGCATTAGGTGGTGGAGTGTCAGATTTTTAACATACATACATTTAGAGTAATATCCTCTTTTCCACTAAAAACCCCCCTGAACATACCACCGGGTCCTAACACGTCTTCAAATGTGCACAGAAAAATCACAAGAATAATGATATCACTTATAAAATGTTCAAAAGTCCGCTCTATGAATGATCCATTTTTTTAGATTTATGTTCTGGCCCCAAAGGGGTGTGGTTTCCCAGGTCACATGGTGTAGAAACCAGTTTGTCCAGTTTCTGCCAGGCTCAGAGGCCCTGCCCCTCCCAGCTTCTGCCAAGAGGAAGCTGTTTTACGGTCCCCCAATAAACCATCTGCCTGGGCCCTGGAAGGCCCATTGTTCAAGAGGAAGCCATTTATGGCCTCCCTCCAATAAACCCTCTGCCTGGGCCCAGGACAGGCCTTTGTTCAACTCCCTGTAGCTGCTCCACCCCTAATCTAATCAGAGAGGTGACAACTCCTTTTGGCCAGGGGAAGAGTGGCTGAGCAGGTTTTAACTCCTGTGGTGGTAGATGTCAGGCAGAATTCAGTTCCTTAAGCCAGGCCCCAGCTAATGTCACTTTTAGTTAGCCAGTTTTCTGCATTCAAATAAAACTAACAATTTTTACATATGCAGCTAGAATGCTGATTCTAAGTTTAAAACTATGACATTTAAACAATTGCAACCTATGTGACACTCAAAAGTAGGTCACTCCTTTCTTTTAAACATTTAGATTTTTAGTGTCTTTCAGTCCAAATTTACTTAAACTGCTGAAATCCACAGCTCAGCCAGTCTTGTTATAAACCTTCAAGTCACTTCAGAATATAACTTTACATTGTATCCACCTCTCAGTAAGTCTTTCTTTGGCCTGCTTTGGGTTCATTTATTCAGTTTTACACAAATGTCTGGTGTTGTTTTAAAACGCTGGCTTTCTGATAGTGGTGAGTACTGGTGGGTAGTCCAATGGTGGTTTTAGGCAATGCCCTTCTGTGCCCATAACATCGGCAAAAATGGGTGGCAGCCTATTCTTCATGCATTTCCCTGGGCATTTTCTGGGAAGCTCTGGCCATCATGATGTTTTCAATGCCAGTACTGCACAGTTTTTGTGGTAGGGCTCGGATGCATGGGTAAAAACATCCCACACTCCTTTGACCACTAAACCTCCTCTGACCACTAAAAAGGAAATGTGCGTTTATGTAATGGGTCCTACTATTCTATCATAGTTCAGAATGCAGGACACTATGTAGTCGCAGTATATTTTAAACAATTCTTTTTTAATGATTGATATGTGAAATATGTAGCCTGATTATTGTAACTGGTTGTCAATGCAATACGACTCTACAGGTCTATACCTGTGTATTACTAATAACTGGTTCTCCGGGTTGCTCTGGATGGTAATGGAATGGGACCTGAGTTAATAGGCCCAAGCCGGTCCTATATTGAGCATCACCAGCCATTTATACCCATTACAGACACTGGGGGTGCTGGTTATACTTTATATTAGCACCCAATGTTAACATCCCAGAGTGCTTATAGACATGTATTTGTTTCAAACAACGGGTCGCATTGGGCACGAGACCCATTCTTTGAGACAAACAAACATAATGGTAACCATGGGAATGGAAGCCAGACTATGAGCAGAGTCTCTCTTCCATTTCCATGCTGGCTCGGGAATGGGAGAGTAGTGGTCTGTGGCATGGCCAGTTTAAGAGGTTATTGGGAAAGAAGAGGGAGGTTGGCAGTGGCAGGGGCTTGCTGTGGAGTGGGAGGGAAGGTAACTGGAAGATGACAGGCAGTGTGAGCAGCTGGGAGCTTACTCTGAATGACAGATTATACAATGAGATTTAGTCCACGGTCTGAACGACCTGATGCGCTGCCGCACCCTCCCAGGTGCTAATTGCATTCATGACATGGTCCATAATGTGATACGTCCTCTACTGAGTGCCAAAAAGGACCAAACAGCTTTCTCTTTTGTCTGTGGCCCACTCCGAAGGATGTGAATCACACTGTATCACTAAGAACAGTGCTTAAAGTGGGCCGGGGCCTGCCGGCCCGGCCCCGGCAGTCTCCAAAAAGTGGGACTGAGCCGGGGCCCTGCCGGGGCCCCCCATCCCACACAACATTGGCGGGATGCATTATCCCGCCACGGCCGCAGCCGCGACGGGAGATGCGCCCGCCAGTTTAATTGCAGGCGAGCTGACAGAAGTGCCCGCCAGGCACAGCGTCGGTGAGGCTGGCTGGCACTTCTGTCAGTCACTGTAACTTCCCTGATGACCCCTCATCTGAGGGGTCATCAGGGAAGTTACAGTTCCTTTGTTTGACCTCGCCTGTCACTGACCCTCAGCGAACCTGCGGGCCCCATGATCTAATATGCAGATTAGATCACGGAGCCCACGGGTTCGCAGAGGGTGAAGGCGCCTCGGGCTCAGTGATCTATCTGCTCTGAGCAGAGATCACAGAGCCCGGGCTCAGTGATCCAACTGCTCTGAGCAGAGATCACAGAGCCTGGGCTCAGTGATCCAACTGCTCTGAGCAGAGATCACAGAGCCCGAGGCGCCTTTCTCCATCGGCAAATCTTTATAAAAGATGCCTTGAATTGTATACGTTTCAAGCCATCTTTTATAAACGTAGAAATATTTCTATGTTTATAAAAGACTGCTTGAAACGTGCACAATTCAAGGCATCTTTTATAAAGCTTTGTCGATGGACAAAGCCACCTCGGGTTTTGTCCGTCCTCAACGCTTTATAAAAGATGCCTTGAATTGTTTACGTTTCAAGCCGTCTTTTATAAACATAGAAATATGTTATAAATGTCTATGCTTATAAAAGATGGCTTGAAAAGTGCACAAACCATAGTAAGGTAAGCACACAAGTGTGCGTAAATTACTATGGTTTGTGCACTTTTCAAGACACCTTTTTATAAACCTAGAAATACGTAACATTGATATGTTTATAAGGCTTGAAAGGTACACAAACCATAGTAGTGCGCATACAAATATATAAATGCTCACATACATTTATATATTTGTTTGCGCACCTTACAATGATTTGTGCACGTTTTAGGCCACGCCCGCAATGGAAGCCACGCCCCCAAACGAGGGCCCCCCCTCAATTTCTTACCCCACTTAAAGCACTAAGAACTATACCAGAGGAGAGTAGGCCTCCAAATATCATTCTGGTCCTACAAGAAGGACAGTCCAGTACAAAATGCCAACCCAATCTTGTCTGAGCAACAGTACCAACAGCAACCTCAAAATTGTGATACTGCATTCTTGGGCAGGATCAGTGCAATGCAGCCGAGGTGCAATTGACCTTTAGGCAATTAGAATAATTGGTCCATGTCTGAATTATTATTACTACTCTTGTATTTTCTATTACTATTGGGTAATAGCTCTGACAAGGAATACCACTGTGAGATGCTTTCTTGAATACAGCAAATGTATAGATTTAAAGCGAAACAATGTGCAATTATAAAAACACGTGCGATGGCTTTAAACTCATATTTTGTCGTGAGTCTGTTCGATGAATGTCTCAATATTGGGTGGACCCTGTACACATTGAACAGATACACAATTTGCGCATTCCACATACGTAAATGTGGTCTCTGATACTTCCTGATGCAGCTTCTGATGGATTTTTACCACTTCGAAACACAGTAAATAAGAGAATAATACAATCAGGTGTCCAAGTCAGATATGTTGACTCTCCGATTTAAGTTTGCTTAATGCATCAAACTCAGAAGGATGAAGAGCTGAGGGTGCCATGCTATATGAAAGTGATGGTTGGTCACATGTCAGAATTGAGCATTTCCGCTATGAACTATCCACCTGTGCGATACACACAGACCCAAAGCTCTGATTAGCCCACTCCACACTCCTCAGTTTATGAACCGTAGACCTCTAAAGGCAAAAGTGTTAAGATGCTACTGGCTTACCCCTGGGATAGCATGCAAAGTTCCTGAATGGTATTTAAGTACACATTAGATATGTTTTAATAAGTACAGAATGGTGACCAAGTTTGTTCGGAAAATACACAATATAGTGTAAAACTTTAATTCAAGGAAGTTTGGATATGGGAGTAAGGAAAGGGAGGCTGACGCTTTTTCGTAGACTCATCACACAATTAAAGTAACCCCAGAACATGTGAAAGGCACACTTTGCATGATACTTAGTTGCTGTTTACCTTCCTTGAAGAAACTCATTGCCAACTAACTGTACATCACCACGTGCAGGAACTGCAAAGAGAAAGCATGGATTTTATTTAATGGATTTAAAGTATTCACCAATAAACCGAGGCATGTTCGCACCAGAGCCGAAACATCTGTCTCAAACTAGATAACATCAATGTACCTCTCATTCTGGACATTTCCTAAATGCAAATGAAACAAGACCCACATAGTTAATGTAACACCCGTTTAGGATCCGCCCCTGGCCTCCTTTGCCCAAGTACATGTATTTGTTTTGCTTCAAAAACTATAATTGTATTACAAAAGTGAAAAGCACGAAGGATTCTATGATAAAAACCACTCAAATGTTAACAACTATAGCATAATCTGCTTTATTTATTGAAGTCATTGTTTATGTATTTGACGTGTCTTTTTTAAACAAGGAGTTAAGTGTCACACAATCGTGTGCCAACACCTTTTGCCCAAGGAACGTTTTTTTGATGCACTAAACCTTCTGCAATTTCTATCCCAATTAAAAAGCCACGTGCTTAATGGAACCTACTTTCCAAGCTAGAGACCAATAATATAACTTCCTTTCCTAGGGGAGGCCCATAAGAGCCATATATGGAACACCCACAAGGCTTGCAGCGGTTGGTCTTCCCTTTCTATAATGGGTGCTAATTCTGTAATTTCAATGTCGGTATAAAACTGTGATGACATTCTCCTCCAAATGAATATATTGTGGTTTAGAAGAGCTGGCTCAAGGCTTCCCATCCATCACGTTTTGATTTATTGAGTGGTCTCTTTAAGTGGGATATATTTCCAAACATAGGTCTGAGCCAAGCTGTGGAAAAGGACTAAGCTTCAGAACAATTCAGAGGTCAAACACAATTGAAATGTTTCTACGGTTGCATGCATTTCAATGGAGCGATTGATTGCCAGATTGATTTCTGGAAGATGGAAAATGGGTGTATTGATGAAGAGGAGGGTAGAGCTTAATTTGTGTATGTTCCCTTTAATGATTTACCCTTCTTGTCTGTCCTTAAAGTACAACAGTTAGTCATCAGTGGTATTATTAAGCTTTGATTGGGCTAGCATTGATAACTTTCAAGTGGAGGAACATGCTGAAAGTAATCACTTATTTGTTAGTGTAAACACCATTGGTTCCAACAGAGCACCTTATAACACATTCCGAGAGACACTGCCATTCATATTAATGGAAGGACCATAAAGTGGGCTGCAGTAGCTTCTAAGTAAATATCTCAGACATTGTTAATGATTACCTACAATGGAATTTTCAACTTCCTTAACTGATGTGGTAGAGGATGAAACCTTTTGCCATCAATCACTAACTTATTTTAGAAAATCAAATACTGATTTATTCAACAGTGTTTAGAAGATAGACATGTCACCCCTCTTTGCTGTGTGGGTAAAGCTAGTGTTCCGCCCTGTGAAGAAGCGGCTTTTGACTGAACCAATAACGCACCCCAAGAATATCCTGATAAAGGATGGGTGTGTAAACTACTCAGATATTTGTGATAGTAGAAAAGCAATGTATGATGAAAAAAAAAACTGAAATGAGTTAGACAATGTGGCTGTCCAGCAGGATCACAGGGAGCGCTGGTGTTTAACTGCTCATGGCACTCTAGCGACAGGACAAAGCCCAACGTGAGCCACATTGTCACATCAGCACAGATAGACTTCTTTTCTAGTTTCAGTAATCCTAACCCTTCAGGAGGCAGTGTGGCATTTGTCAATGTACCCTTTGAGGATGTGCCACATTACATGTTTGGCGGGATCTTAGCGTTAAATCAGCCGAGATACAAACAAACGGAATTACTGTTGCCGCCACTTGTTCTAGCAGTGTTACTGCTGGATTACAAGTGGTGGGAGGCTATGTTAGTCCCCATTCATTGGAGTCCAAAGGACTTCATTGGGATTTTGGTTGTATTACCCCCTGCAGTAATTCCACTGAAATTGCAATGTTTTGCCTGATACGTGGCAGATTTACCTCCAGCTTTTAACTGGAGGTGAATCACCCACCTCTACGCCCAACTAGTAGTTGGGTGAAATGAAATGATATTTTATTTATATTCCGCTCATACACAAGTGTTTCAGAGCACAAATTATGCGTGATACAGTAATGCAGCAGTAACAGTATTACCGCTGCATTTTTACTGCGCCCCCCCAACTTACAATGAGGCCCAATGAATCCATCATAGTGATAGACTGGGGCTGCCAAACGGCGTAACATAAAAGTGCAGGGCCCATATGCCACCGGTTAGGTGCGCTATACAAACAATAACAATAAATAAATAAATCCAGTCTTGTACAATCTATTTAAGTGCAACCATTCATTCTGGACTCATAATTCTGACCTTGAATCCTATGCGGGTTTCAGGTCTGGTCCCTCTGAGTTACCCTTGTAATGCCTTTGCTCAACAAGGGTGAAAGGACTCTGCCCAAGTCCTACCGCCCTTTCTCCCTTATGGATGCAACATCAGACATTAAAATGAAGCCTGTAGTGTTAGAGCCATCAATAAAGTGCAATGCTTCTGCCTTAGTGACGTACTTGCACATAACTGTGTAGTAAAGGTCCACTCCCATAACTTAGTTATGTTTCCACAGAGCTGAAGTACTGGGGAACTTACTTGCCAACCCTACCGCAATTTAGGCAGTAGGATACCGCTTTTTACTGATTTTGGGCCTCATTACGACCCAGGCGGTAAGTTACCGCCTGGGCCGTGACTTTACCACCATGGCGTAAACTACGTTTACGCCATGGTGGTTGGCGGACTTACCGCCCCATTCCGACCTAGGCGGGGCGGTAAGTCCCCAATCCCCATTTACCCTTCCCCATTCCCATTTTTGCCCCATAGGGCATAATGGGAGTGGGGAAGGCGTTAATTACGCCACCGTAAATTACGGTGGCGTAATTAACTCCATGGTCCCTTAGCGCCATGGATTTTAACACCTGCTAAAAGGGGACCTCGAAATCAGGCGGTAAGGGGCGGCGCTGTTAACGCTGCCGTTAACACCTAACCGCCTGAGTCGTAATGAGGCCCTTAGAGGCAACAAATACTGATTTAAAAAAAAATAATGTTTCTTTTTTTGACCTGGCTGTCTGCGGCACAACATGATCAGCCTCCTCTGGTGCAGAGTCAGCCTTACGGGGCACAAGACCCGGACAACCACTCGGGGCGCCATGCCCCCCAGGGTGCCATTAGCCGCACCACGCCAGCTCGGGGGAGTCTTTCAAGGGCTCCCCCGAGCTGGCGTAGCGGGAGAAGGCGTGGCATGCAGGCTTTTGGTGTAAAAGTCACCCACGGCAGCGTGATAAATGCACCCCTATGCCGTGGGTGCCTTTGACAAAAGGCGCCATTAGCCCCCACCACGCCAGCTCGGGGGAGTCTTTCAAGGGCTCCCGCGAGCTGGCGTGGTGGCAGAAGGCGTGGCAGGCGCCTCATTGTCATTGTCATTGAATGCACCCTCGGTGGCAGGATCATTCAAAGACAATGGGCTGCTGACACGCCCTATTCCTATCATTACCTACTCGCCTGACTATTTTTGAAACTTTAAGATTCCTACAGATTTTTGGTCACAGAATGTTGGCATGTATGTGGGGAGTTCTTTAAGTCACTGACTACAATAGTGGAAGCTGACCAACACAAAATATGATTATTGATTGGAGACAAGTTTCTTGAAATTAAGGAACATAATGAAATTGTGCAAAAAGCAGAATTCTGATCAATTAATTATCAACTTATTCAGCACTGAACTCCTTGTAAAATAAGAAGTGTCATTCTGTGAAAAAACAACACTTTTCTTATTTACTCCATATTCTGTATCTACATACACATATAGACACATACCCAATTCTGAGGTGCATGCAACAATAGACAAGTGGTGTTCCATGGAGGAGCAGCACTTTTCTTAAAAGCACCATATTCTGTTAAACTAAAAATGTGTCGGTTGGGCCCCACGTTGCTCCTACACCGAAAGATGTTATGAGTTTTTTGCAGCCGGAAAGCATGACATGTCTCCTCCAATCCATCCACTCGCCTCAGAATGGTGGTGCTGGAAATTGTAGGCAAGAATATTGTCTTTCCACTCCCGTTTTTTTGAAAACTCAAAATCGAGCCCAATATGGAGCACATAAAATTGCCAATTGGCATTCCATTATGGAATGGCACGTTTCTTATCTTACATCGAGCTCCGACAAGGTCCAATTCTGTTCTCGTGAGAAAAGTAGTGTAGAAAGTCGGTATCCAGTTAAAATTACGAATGAACAATTTCGAATGCCTTTTTGTAAAAAAAAAGTCGAAAAAGCAAATGTTGAATATATATTTGTTTATTTTATATGTTGTTTTGGGTTTAGTTAGTAAAGAAAAGGGTCAATACAAAAAAACAGGGGGTTGAGGGGATCCCCCGATTAAAAAAATCAAAATCAAAAAATAAAATTCAACATTTTTTTCCGGCATTTTTCATTCGCGAAAAAGGCATTCGAAATTGTGACATTCGAAAATGTCACTATAAACCTAGAAAGTCAACATTCTCAACTCCAGTTTCCAGCACCTCTAATATGAGCTGGGTGGAAGGATTGGAGGGCGGGTGTCATACTTTCCAGCAGCAAAAGGTGCTCATGTGTATTGTGGTTTGACTAGCATCTGCACCGTTAACACTGCAAGGATGTCTAAAAGTCTGCCACTTTCTGATTTGCTTGTTTGGTAAAAACTGAGCAGCGAGGAAACCAATATGTGCCCCTTTTGCACAGGCAAGCAAGAGACTGGGCTACCCTTTATATTATTTTGTAGAAAATAAATATGATTAAGAGAAATTACATTGGACCCATTATTAATATCATATAATTCTATGCAGGTTTGCCGTGCTCCCCATGATGATGCCAGGTAGGGCAGTGGTATGGTGCATGGGGCTGGCAATATTTTTCAAGGAACGCAATTAGAAGTAGAATCAAAATAAAAGTAGATTTGAGAGGGTCATTTTATCTTTTGTTAGTGCAATGATTTTATTGTATTTATGACGTGTAATTGTCTTTTATGTGCTAAATTGTTGATGCATGTTTTTATCGCCATCTGCTGACTTTCATTCTGCTTGCGACTTTTATAATATAGCATGTTTTTCATAGGTCGAAATAAAGTCTAGTTTGTCAAGTTGATATTTCTTTTTTATTATGTTTTTATTGCTCTTTGTTACATGTTTCAACCTTTAAATGTGTATTATATTAAACACAAAACACAATAACAACGTAAGTAAATAAAGTGCATTAATTAATTAATTAATTAATTAATTCATTCATTCATTCAATGGAGGGAGGTCGGGGTCAAGCAGTGTGTTCTAGAGCACTCCTTGTGGACGCAAGGAAAGACAATGGCACAGAAAAGCCAACCTGAGACGATGGAACAAGGAAGAGAATCATTAGCACCCTGGAATGGGGCGCTGGCCAATCAGGAACACAATCTGTATTGTATGGCTTAGCATGGGTACTTAACTTGGGTGATGAGCGTTACCAACAGGGTCGACCCGCCGGTCTAGGTAATATCATTCATTATAGTTCAATCTCATGTGTGTGGGGTGTCTACCTGGAACATTCTGGGTTCCTGTGGGATAAGTAGGGACATTTACGCGCCTACTCAGGCCCAACGCAGCCAGAACTCAGTCTGGGTGTCCACCCTCCAGACTGAACACATTCAACTGATTTCCGCAGCATCACACCTACCGCTAAGAAGCAGCTATCATGCACCAACCACACCAGCTGCACACATATCCGGTGCACCCACGCACCATAAGACACTTCTTCTCTCCACTGACTTGAACTGTGGTTCCCGAGGGCGTTCAACCTACCAAAGCTTTGAGATCATACCAATGATACATAAGGCGCTATATAAATGCCAAGTAACATAACAGAACAGAACATGGTAAGACTATATGTTATCTTGACTTAAATTTCAACTTCTTGACCCATTGATTGCTTTTTACGTACTTATTTTATATGTAAATAAAAAAGTGTGATGTTGGCAATAAATCATGATTTTAACTATTTAAATTCACTGTCAGACCTTTGTTTTGTTTTTCTTGTGAAATAGCTTTCTGTAAATTGAACATTTCATGGGGGTATTTGTTGTGTGATGGAACGTAGGGGCCAGAGGGCACTGTCACTAACCCCTGGCATTTGAGTTGTACAACTTGAATGCTACAAAAGTGAGAGGCGTGTACCACACCTTAACACAATGTATTGTGAAAGTAGTGACTTATTTGGAAGGATGGTTAGGGACAGGACTGGAGTAAATGAGGGCTGCAACACATTAGTTGGTGGCTGTGTCACTAAAAACACAATTATTGCGTACATAATTGTACCTTCTCATGAACGAGGGTTATTCGTCCTGATGCCTGCGGGCTTTGGGGCATTGCAAACAAATAAATACAATAAATTCACCAAACCAAGACACTGAAAATAAATCTTGTCTTGGTGCCAGACTATTAGGTATGTGGGGATGGCACAGACCTGGGTTATTTTCTGAAGCAATTCATCTGGTTTGAGAGTCTAAGGGAAGAAGCTTCATAATAGTGGCCTCCTTTTGTCAAAACAGCCAAGCGCTGCATGGAACCGCATACGGTGGGCGAGGAATAAAGGGAATTTTCGCTCGGTTTCAGGCAAACAGTGGGACTGATGGGTTTCCAGGAGAAATGCCAGCCACGGTATGTGATAGGGATCTACAGATTGAGTGTAACACACTGTTGCTTGCAGCAATCATACACCGTGCATCAAACTTGGATAGAAACAGAGCAATGTAAAAGGTAGAAGTTTCCCAACTTCTTGAGGCATAGACCGATTGGTATTCTGACATGGATCGAACACATGAATTCAGTTATTGGAGTATCAATTGAGTCACACCCTGGGATCCCTCGATAATTGAAAGCTGCCAGCAAACAAACTGAACAGTGGCAACACCCTCATCAGCCGTTGTCATGTAGGCAGGTTCCACCAGTGTGTCTCACTGATTGCAATTATGTTTGCTGCATATCTGTCTTGCAGCCAATGGCACACCCGCTTACACAGTGCATTTCCTCCATGTGGACATCCTGGTGGACAGGGGTGTTGCTAGGTCTGGAAATGATCTGGGGCTAAGCTGATGTCGGAACTGTCGGGATTGGGGGCTATCTAGCCTTTTGGCTGTAGCTCCTGAGATTCTATCTGGGGCTGCAACCAAAAGACCAGGGGCTACAGCCCCCTCGCCACCCTGCTAGAATGCCTCTGCTGGTGGATAATGCAAAGCCAGCACGATTCTGCATCTCAGAACTGTGGCCCACTGAAGACCCGGGGGCAAAGCTGATAGCTCATCTCTGCTGTCCCAATGGGAAAAGAGGCATCATCCACATTAACAGGCTGAACGTGTGCATTTGCCTTCCCCTCGGTGGCAGAGCAGCGGGCATGCAAGCCTCCTCATATAGTCATGTTGACATGACACATCAAGGCCTCTCAGTGTTACCAGCATCCAGACACTCATCAGGTACCAGTGATGCCCCTGTTCAGCTCAGAGGGTCTTTTGAGAGGTGTCAGAAACATCACAGGAGGCATGATGAACCTTTGGGTATGATCGTTTGCAGGAACACATAGATTGAGGGTGCTAATCTACATTGGCACATGTTTCAAAGGCCTTACTTGCATGCAGCCTTGTTCAGAGGGTTCTCCAATCAAGTTCTTTTTGCGGTGGGAAATACACTGCAGAGGTTGGAGTGCAAAAACTGCATCGACATCTTCAACACTTAGAATGGTGGTCTAAGCACATGCCACATGTAACGTGTCATTGTGTATTTTGTAGCACAACTGCCACAATTTGGGTTTCCAATTGGCACTAATTACCAAAAAAGGTGCATTGGGTCATCTTCCACTCTAGTGTCTACGAGATTCAGCAACATCACAATCCACCTACCAACAAGTGCTTTTGTGCATGCAGGATTCTTAGATTTGGCAGTTGAGAACAAAAGGGGAGCTAGCCTTTAAGAGAAAGCTGAGGGTGTGTTGGCACAGTGGCTAAGCCACAGATAGCAGTTTATCAAGTCTGTGCAAGATGGACGAGCATACTCATCCTTGGCACTTACATGGTTAACAAGAGTATATATATATATATATATATATATATATATATATATATATATATATATATATATATATAATGTTTCCCGTTGTAAGGCCGAGGAACACAATCAATGACTCTGCTTGTTCCCACCCCCAAAGGAGCAGTCCAGCCCAAACTACAAGGTCACATCCCTTCTGCATGAAACCACAAGCAATCCCAGGCCCAGCAGGCAAGGGACCCAAGTGTGGGCATATCTGTCCCAATTGGGATGACAAAAGCAACACAAAAGAGGTGATGGCTGTAAGGTTTAAAATACATGTTAACCTCTGGCATTGCTCTGGGCAATCCTCCGGACCATCGGTTTTCTCCTGGCGAGCCATTGCAAAAGGGGAAAGACCATATGCAAATCTGGCTTGGTGCCACCCCCCCCTCCCCCAAGGAGCAGTCCAGCCCAAACTGCTTGGTCACATCCTTTCTGCACGAGAACACAAGATATGTTTCGGCCTTGTTGGGCATCCTCAGTGAGGAGTAGCTTGGGTCCCTAGGCCAGCATGTACAGGTACAGGAAGCACACATCTGGGTATATGCGTCCCACTCGGGGGTGACAATAGCAAAACAAAAGAGGTGATGGCTGGAAGGTTTCAAATTAATCTTAACCTCTGGCATTGCTCTGGGCAACCAACCCTCCAGACCACTGTATTTGTGCCTGCCAAGCCATTACAAAAAGGGAAAGACCATATGCATATCAGGCTAAGGTCCCATCCCAAAAGGAGCACTCCAGCCCGAACCGCTCGGTCACATCCCTTCTGCACGAGACCACAAGCACCCCTACACATGTTTCTGTCGGTTACCAGTATCATTGCATTCGTCACCCTAAACATTTAGAATACCTATGTAATGTAGAGCCTGGCTTAAGTAATCTATCATTTGTCATTGACTCTCTAGTACTAGTTGTAGTCTATCACATTTTTCCAAAAGTGTAAACCTTCCTGGTAGGACCAAAACATGTGTCTTGATGCAGTTGCTGCAAAAGGCAGAGGTGAATAGGCTTAGCTTAGAAATTTCATTTTTCGGGATATCAAAATTAACTCTTTAAAGAGAGTTATGCGGCTTGCAGCGAAATTACAGATCTTTGTAACGTGTGTTAGTATTCATGGCAGTGCTAGACAACACTTGACTAGCAATAGTCCCACCCGAATGAACCTCCTACTTGACTTTTTATTGTAGGGTCTCTGATTTGAAACCCACTTGGCACAGGAAAAGCTTTTCGTTCAGTAAGGCTCAGGCTTCAGTAATTTTATAAAGATGAAAGAATACATAAGTTCACATTTCCTATGTAAGGAGAGACGTCATAGGACAAAACCAGCATAATTGGACATTCTGGAATGTGCTGTGATGGTTTGGCATGGAAGTAGGAGTAACGAGGGTTGGAACTGTTTCTTACAAGCCATTTTTTAAACTGCAGTCCAGCAGGTTTTGAGTAGCTGGAGTGCGAACTAGGGCTGAAGTTCACAGGTAGGCAACAAGTGCCCTTTGATAGATTCAAAGATGTCTCACCTGTTCTGAAGTGAGGTAAATTCCATTTTCCTCACGGGGCAGCAACCGCAATAATTCTGAAATCACATAATAAAAGGCCATTTTAGTAGGCAGGTTTTACTTTCCATCAATGCAAAAAGATCAGAGCTGAAACATTGTCATTGTTTCGATTGAACAGGGATTGATTTGTGTCACTGAGATATAGGAATCCCGCAATAGGGCCTTAGAACCGGAAGAAGCAGTGTGTGAGGCTGACGCTTATATTTCTCTAAATAATGGATCGATTCTGGTAAATGGGTATGAGATAATGCAAACCTATAATATGTGAAGTGTGGCAACCAGTAGTGTCCCAAATACCTATTCCCACCACACCTTCCCATCACATCCTGGTTTCATTGGTCCATTCTCAACTGGTCCCAGTCCCCAGAAACTCTTCTAAAGACAGCACCTTATGCAGACAATGTTTCTGCACAACACATGCTGCATGTAAAGTGACCAACAGCCCTTTAGAGATATATCTGCACTATATCTGCGCTATATACAATGCTTAAAAAAGTACCTTGAAAGAAATCTGACTGTCAAAAGTAAAGCACCCTGGAGTAGTATAATCACCATCGGCACTGACCAAGTTGCGGATATGCCATATCTATTGAGAAGCCTGAGTTGTAATTCAGAGGTCAGAATTAGTGGCTGTTGGCTAATGTAATCCGAATGAAGAAATCAAATAAATTATCAAATCAAACAGAAGGCTAGTTTTTCTGAAAACAATGGTACATAATGAGGCGATATGCCCCTCGGTGGCGGGTCCAGCCTGTAGGTAACGGTCCGCCACCCAAGTTAAGGGGGCGAGGGTCCCTTGACGAGGGTAGCGGGGCATTACCTACAGGAGGGGCCCAGCCACCGAGGGGCATATCGCCATTAGCACCTGTGTAGATCGCTACACGGTGATAATGTTTTTTTTTTTATTTTGTAAAAAGAAAGTAAAACATATCTTTATCTCGCCGCCCGATGCTGCACAGTGACTTCAGCCAGGAAGTCCATTTTCAATGTTGATGACTGATGTCATAAACATTGAAGAGGGCCTGGCTGTAGGCAATGTGCGGAGACAGGCTTTGAGATAAAGGTACATTTTACTTTAATTTTACAAAATCAAAAAAACAAACCATTAGCACCTGTGAAGAGATCTACACAGGATCTACACGGGTGCTAAATGGAAGGGGGAAGAGGGAGCCAGGAAGGGATGCGCCCGACACTAATGAAAGTGCTGAGAATGTGGACTTTCCTTTGTGAATACAGCTAACGTTCCGAGCATTTTCCCGGGCTACGGGTGCCTATCAGGGTGAAAATGGTTATAGTGTTAAAGCAGGATGGTGATTTTGAAAATTTATATTTTGACAGTATCCAGTGATATTGTCGCCAAGGAGAAGGTTGTCGCCAGGGGGCGACATTTAACCATATTTGCACCCTGCTGGAAATCAAGCACTTTCTCCAAATATTCTTGAACTGAAGTTTAAAATTGTAAATAACACCAGTCCTAGAATATGTTGCGTTTTAGGAATAAGGAGAAAAAAAAATTCCTCACTGGCGACCTTTTCCTGGTGACATTTTCAGATAGAACCATTTATACTGCAATACATTATTTCGTGTGTCAACAACTGCATCGGTGTGTTGTACAAGACTTACTTACGACATTATAACACAGGTTGTTTCATATGCTCAAAGAATTTTTAAAATGTCCCCCTTTATCAAAAATATCCAAAATATATTTATCTTTTGATAAGGACGAATTATTACTCCTCGAGGAAGACGTCTTCTTTCACTTTTTTAATACTTTAGATAGCTCGTCCAAAGGGTAAGTACCAATTCTTACCACAATAAATAATTGCATGTATTTTGAGAAGAGTACCACTCGCTCTGTACGTCTATTTATTATCGTAAGTAATCGTGGTGTATGAAATGTGTTGAAATTATTCTTGGTAGGCTTAGCAAAATACATTCTCTCAAGTTACCTAATGTCCTCAAGAGCTTGACGGAAAATACTCTCCTGAGTTTCATTTGTATTAGCAACACATCTATAGCATGTTTATGGAAAGAGATCTTGTAAGCAGAAACCTTTTTATTTGAGTAAACCACTGGACTGCTCGAGCTTGATCTCTCTTCCATGATTCTTTGCTAATTTATGTTTTTTGTTGTATTGTATTTGTTGGCGCCCCTATGCCTCCAGGCTTTGTTTTGCGTACGGCATCAATAAAATAAGTAAATAAGGTCAGGCAGCCAGATGCATCGATGCTAGAGAAAGCTCAAGGTGAACTCAACAACCGACTTTGAAGTTTGTCGCGTTTCAGAAGATGGGACTTGAGTCTCCCATCAATCAGGTCTCAGATTGATCTCATGTCAATCATGGAAAAGTCAAACCAGGGCATGGTCAGAAAACATTTGTGTCCTATTTTAGCAATTACAAGCAGCCTTAATAAGGGATTTATTTTAAAAGGTGATATCAAATCCAGACCGTGAACCATGGACAGGGGACCAAAAGAAAAAAAATCAAATTCCTCCAGTTGAAAAATCCTATCCACATCGTGCATGGCCTATGTCAGAGTTTTAATAGGTCAGTAGCAGCTAAGCAGGTCAGCGTACAAGGGATCGCTGGTTGCACACCAAAATCACACTACACTAACCCTTCTCTTTTCCTCTTTTTCCCTTTTTCCTTCAGGTACTGTCAATGGAGGAAGTTTGAATTGTATGGAGCGAAACCAGGATCCCCCTGGAGTAGTTGGGGAATACCACTTGTGGCAGTGGTCCAACCATGTGGAGGAAGCTGAAAGCAAAGTGCGTGTCTTCTGTCCCCGGCAAGGCCAATCACATGTAATAGTGGGATGTAGCCTTTTATATGCTTTCTTTATGATAGCCCCCGTTATTTGGTTAAACTTGCGGGAAATGACCAGGAAACCACAGTGAATCATGGGAGGTATTTTTCTTTTTTTGTTCCAGGTCGTTCTGCTGTGCTGTAAACAACAAAGAATCATGGGAAGCGTAGTGTTTTGGTTCCAGGTCATTCTGATTTGCTGTTTTGCCACAATGAATGGTGGAATTGGTGGGAGTGGCAAACTTGGAGACCCCTTTAGGGCACCTTGGCTGCAACATATATGTACATGGGTGTCCAAAGCCTATTCTAACCAGTTTGTATCGTTTCCTCTTACAAATGACCGTCTGGTAAGGCCAGTATATGCACCCTGTGAGTTCAGCGGTGTTTCCAGTCCTGGCACAGGATTTAAGAAGTTAAAGAACCCATGGACGCAAGGCCTTACTGTGCACAGACACCATCAGATATGGAAAAACAAGTGGAGTTCATTTTGGACTTCTTTCATGATGGGATCAGAGGAACAGCCATGGCTATGGGATTGACCCGGCATGTTCCCATTTGAGTATTGAAGGCTCTCAGAGGGGCATAGATTTGAAACTCCCCTTTAAAGAATGTAAGTTGTTTTGAGATACCCTGGAGGGCTAGAGAACGTTTTATGCAAACTAACATCCGGACAAGTTAAGAAACTAAAGCTACCCACATTCAGATAAATCATCAGTGGGCGGGACCCAGAGGAATTTTAAATACTCTGAAAAATATAGTGGAGCCAGATCAGAAAAAGATGTTTCAGCAGGATGTGATTAAGCCCAAATCTCCACCAAGGAGTGAGACATCCTGGCAATCTCAGATCGCCTGCAGGTGGCAGCCTCTTGCACATCCTCAGGTGCACGGTCCCGGAGCACAATACTCCGAAGAGATCAGATAGAGTTCCCAACTCTGCCCCTGGATTCGGGTCTAGTCACGTCCTGGATGCCAATGAACAGTATGAAGAGAGAGACCACGATGAACACTGTGAAGGAACTATTGCTAAAAAGAGCAATACGTAGAGCACCAAAAGCTTAGAGAGGCCAGTGACGTTATTTCATAATATTTCTGTTTCCAAAACCCAGCAACAAATTCAGGCTGGTCTTTGATTGAAAGCTCTGAACCCATGTGTGTTAGAAGGTTGGTTCAAGATGGAGACCCTGCAGGAAGATCATGCCAGAGATACAGAGAGAGGACTGGTTGGATTCAGTGGATCATCAGGAAGCATATTGCCATGTACACATCTACAGGAGGCACCACCAATTCCTGGCATTTATGATAGAGGAGGAGCATTTCCAGGTCAGAGTCGACAATTTGGCCTGACAGCCTCAAAGTTATTCACCAAACGTCTGGCTCCCCTAGTTTCAGACCTAATTCTGAAGTAGATTTCTGTGTATGAAGTGGTACTGGTTACTCGCTACCTAAGCAACTGGACCACTACTCTCAGACCTCTGCACAGGTTATACCAGGTATTTGTGGTGAACCTAGCCAAGTCTCAGTTGGTGCCATCGCAGTAGCTGCAATACATAGGGGCACAATGTTGCATGACGGAGGGGATGGTCCATCTTCCTATGGGCCGAGCAATCCAGTTACATAGTCTGCTAGACAGAATGCTCAAGAGAGAAGCAGAAATTACCAAAGATATGCTGACAGTTTAAGGCCCATGGCTTAATTTGTGTTTGTTATTCCATGTCATGGGCAAAGCTCCATCTGAAATTCTTAAAGAGTCACTGGCTCATCTTCTAAGATCCATCATCCCAGTAGATATATTGCAAGATTCAAATAGACTTGCAAGAGTCCCTTTCTCAGGAGGATAGCTCAGGGGCAATGTGCTCCCCTTGGAAGCAAGACGACACGGAGCAACACAGGTTCGATCTCAGAGTCTGCGCTTAGAAACCTCTGGGTATAAAGTGCGTTATAAATAACCTATCATATCATAGACAGAGCCCTGGGCAGGAGCGTCAGGTGGCGAGGCTTCTCCCAGATCTCAGGAAAGGTGTGAGTTTGGTATCATCCAAGAAAATCTGTTTAACTACTGATGCCAGCGGCACTGCTTTGGGAGCTATGGGAAGATTCTGTGTCAGCTGGAAAAGTGATCTTAGGGAGAGCGTGAACAGTCTTGCAATAAGTAACAACTTTAAGCAATCAGCAGAGCTCTGAGTGTCAGTGAAGAATATGTCAGTAGTGGTGAAGACAGACAATTCAACAGCCCTGTCTGATGTAAATCAGCAAGATGCCACGAGAGTGTGATCTTTGTGGTCCCTAGCAATGAAATGTGGTCATCGGCTTGAAAAGCAACAAGCCTCACTAGAAGCCATCCACTTCAATGAGAAAGACAGCCGGAGATCCCCATTACAGGGGAGATGACACAGCATTCTCAAATTGTTTCCTGAATTATGCCACAAATCTGGGATACCCCAGATAGATGTATTGGCTACACCTCATAATGCGCAGGTCTGGCGATTGTACTCAAAGTTTCAGACCCCACAGGGTTGGGGGGTGGGCACAGTGCTGTCCGACTGGCCCCAGGCATTGGTTTATGCATTTTCCCCCTTGTCACTAATTCCAAGAGTTATAAGGAAGGTCAGGGAGAATCTGGCCAAAGAAATAATTGTATTTCCTTGGCCAAAAAGGCATAGTTCTGACACTCCTGAAACTACAGTTGGAACCAAAGTGGCTGATTCACAAATGGCTGTCTATTAGGAAGGGGCCACAGGACCAAGGTTCAACACAAATGACCCAGTGGTCAGTGTGGAAGTTGAGCAGAGAGGACTATAGAGATTGGGTCCATCTGTCCAACTAGCAGAGATGGTCCTATGAGCCAGAAGGTTCTCAACGTTGAAGTCTTACAACCGTCACTGGGTCCCTTTTGTGGCATGGTGTCTAAGAAAAGAACTTGGCTGTATAGTGTGGGTTCTGGATAGTCTTACATTTCTCCACGAGGGAGTCTGAAAGGTTTAACAGTGTTGTTTATAGGGGGGCCATGGGCAGAAATAAAGACATTCAGAAAACCTTGGAAATCTGCTGTGGAAGGGGACAAGTTGGTGGCAAGAATGGCTAAAAATGTGGAACCTAAAGACTTAAAAGCCTCTTTGTTGTCAGTGGATCACTCTGTGAACATTCCCTGATGCTGTAACCCTACAGTCCCCCTACCTGCACTTTTGGACACCTGTTGTCTGCACGTACCCTTGCACCTGCTAGCTGCTGGCCAAACGTCTTGTTATTGTTTTTATCCCATGTACAGCACTGCACCCTTCCCTTTCCCCTGACACTTTTCCCCTCACTCTCCCCTGCACTTGCGCGATCTCAATGTCACTTGGTCTAGTAAGATCGTAGTCTCTGTCCTCCCTCTGTTCCTCCTTCCTTGACTCGTCGCGCCTTGCAACACTTGTGTATAGGGGCGTTACAAATGCCATATCATGTCATATCTGGACATGTTAAATACGGCTCCATTTGAGCTCTTAGACTTGATTGACATTAGGCTGCTCACATTGAAGTCTGCTTTCCTGATTGCAATTACTTTAGATTGGAAGCTAGCCAACATTGGCACCCTATTGTGTAGATGTCCATACGTGAAAGCATGTGAGATGCCCTCATTCCGAAGTGTGATCTGACAATTATCCCAAAGGTGGTGTCAAATGTCCAAAGACCACAGGAGATAGTGCTCCAGGCTTTTTCCTAGAGCCGGAGTCCCCTAAGGAATGGGTCTGGCACTGTGTAGATGTCAAGAGGGCACTATTAGAATATTACTTTCAGTGCTATGTGGATGACATCCAGCTCATCTTCATGCTACCCTCGGCCTCCTCCTCCACTTCACTCATCTCTGACTGTCTGTCCAGGAGTGGTGTGCCGCCAATGACCTCTGCCTTAATGCGAGTAAGACTGTGATTCTCCTCATCGGTATTAGGGAGAATTCTCTGTTTAGGCTGAATTTCCTAACCTAGTGAGTCCCCCAGCAGCTTTTCTGGATTTCTGGAGTTTGTTTTTTCCATCCTGCCAAGAGTGAGACTCTTTTTCTCCCACTCTTGGACATGAATGTGTGTAATTCCTTTGAATGTCAAAGTGTTCTAAGGGCTATGGGGTCTTTTACTCCATAGGGTCTCATATGTTTTTCTATGTGTGTTACACCGCACCCTACGTGCCGGAACACTGGGGCGTCCTAGCGGACCTCCGTCATAGACTCCATACCCGGGGACTGACTACTGTCTCCCCGGGCATGTAAAGTCACCATTGGCTTTACTAGACCTAAATTTACTAACAGAACGAGTACAAACCATATTATTGTGGACGTACTAGTAGGGGTAATTCGATTACTCCTGGATCTGTTATTCGAGGGGGCACTGTCCCGTCCCCCCTCGTCGAGTTTTGGCTGGTGGCAGTGGAAACTACTTGTTATATTCGACCCTGAATATAACCCTATGGGATTCTTCCCATTGTTAGAGATTGATACTGTTTCTCGTTAATCTCTAACGTACCACCGGTCTACTTATCTTAAATAAGTCTATCGGATGGTATTTTCTGCCAGAACTCGGTTTTTAAAATGGCGTCTGTGTTCGTCTCTGTGACTCCTAAACCAAGGGTCGAGCCCTTTGTTCCACTTTTGGCGGGCCTCTGTACAGAGACCCTCCAAAGTGGTGCCATTCTGTCTGGGTTACCACAGGGGTGTGGGAGGGGGTTTAGGCACCCTGGACCGAGTTGCCTTGCCAACTCCGGTCGCACTCTGGTGTGATTGGCCCAAGTGGTGAGCCTCCCCGCATGTGTTGATTGACAGCTAGGCTGAATGAATGGGGGTTTTCTGCATAAAAGCAGGGCTTTTGGGACTGGATCTTCAGAAGTCGCCACAGGACCTAAGAATCCGACGAGGGTAACGCTGAGCCGACCTGCATGACGACACCTCCGTATACTTTCCTTCTTGAGCGCTTCGCTCATACACCTCAAACCCCCTCAGTGTGAGTCACTTCTCCAAGCAACAAGTTGGTGGTAGATCTCTTTGTTCCGCTGGGGCCTCCCTCAGGAACAGCATCCCTGCCTCCCTGAAACTTGAGGAGAATCATCTTCAGTTCCCGAAGCACCTCAAAACCATTCTCTTTGCTTCTGCTTTTTCTCCCCCTCTCCCTTGCTGACTTCCTGGCAGACACTGAATTTGCACTGGTTACCTGGGCACCTTCTGATCTCGGGCCCAGGTCCCTTCCCCTGCCAGTTGCACTCCATCTCTGCCCTCCTGGCAACCCCCGCATTTGGGGACTGTTTCTGTATCCCTACAGTCCCACTACCAGAACTTGGACATCTGGTGTCGGCACTTATCCTTGCACTTGCCACCAGCTGGCCGTACTTTTACTTACTGTTTAATTTATTTATTTTTTCTTACCCCATGTCCTGCACTGTCCTCTCCCCTTTCTTCCTCACACTTCTCCTCCTTCCCCTTTCTATGCACTTGCGAGATCTGAATGACACCTGACCTAGTAGGATCGTTGTCTGTCCTCCCTCTGTTCCCCCTCCCTTGCCTCGTCATGCCTTGAAACACTTGTCTATAGGCGTGTTATAAATGCCATATCATATCATATCATATCATATCAATACTTGCAGAGGACCAAACTCTTTAGAAAGATAAACGAATTATTGAACCAGGGATGCAGGAAGGTAAGCCTCCATAGTGACCATCAGCAGATGTATCTGCTTAATCACACTCACGGCATGAACGGGCAGATCATCAACCACTCAGGCCCATTCAGGGTAGATCCACAAAGGATATGGTTGAATCTTTTGCCAGTGCACAAGGTGCGTCCCTAGAAAAAATAGGTATGGCACCCAAGTTTGGATAATGTTATGAGACCCTACAAGTTGAGTGTGGAAGACCCTAGCAGTGCATCTCTTTTGGGATTGGGTGCTGCATATTTGCTGCATTCTAGCATTTTCGTAAAGTGGATGATATGATATGCTATGATAGTTTATTTTTATAGCGCCTATACACACTGTTTTTCAAATCGCTTCAAGGCAAGGTAGGGAACAAGGGAAAATACAATGACATTCTTACAGGCCATGAACAGTAAGGATGTGAAATTAACTATCATACTCGGTCTGATGACATTTCAGATAGTGCAAGAGCTAAGACCTAGATAAGGAAGGGAGGGGGAGAGTGGGAAGGAAATGGAAACAGACAGGCGACTACCGTACTAGGCCTGACGACATTTCTGGTAGAGCTGGAGAAAAACAAAACGAGATTGAGAGGGGTGCAGAAAGGGAGGAGAGGAACAAAACAAGCGACTATCGTACTAGGCCTGACGTCATTTCAGATAGTGCTGGAGGGGGGGGGACATCTAAGAGGAGGGGGAGGACACAGTCAAGGTTGCTTATTCTTCTTCTTCTTAATTATCGAAAGCGTGGGCGGACCCACGCAGGCGCTTCCCCATCCTATAGGATGATGTGCACCGTACCCACTAATTATTATTTGGCTCCATTTAAGCTCACAACTCCTCCCACCTCCCCGTCTGCCTCACAAAATCCAACATCACACTATTCCTTCTCCTGCCTCCCTCCCCATCACCTCCCAGTATAATCCTCTCATTCAGCTCAGCCACACCCAACGCAGTCAACCGAACCCTCATCAATTCTCTCCCCGTTACATGTCTTTCACACCTAATCAAAAAATGTCCCACTGTTTCAGGCACCCCACACACCACACAGTCCCTTGATTCACGCTTCCCTATTCGAAATAGACAGTCATTCAGCCCCACATGACCTATCCTCAACCGATTCAGCATCACCTCCTCCCCCCTCCTCCATTCTGAACTCCCTGCATCCACCTTCACCGACACTTTCCCACGAACACCGAACATCCACCTGCCCTTCACCCCATTCACCCACCTCTCCTGCCACTCATCCAGGACCCGTCTCACCATCACAGCCTTCACCTCATCCACACTCAAAGGCAACCTCACATCAATCGCTCCCCTAGTCATACCCTCACCCGCCGCCAGATCCACCAACTCATTTCCCAAAATGCCACTGTGACTGGGAACCCACGCCAACTCCAGATCCATACCCTCGCGCACACACCGATCAATCTTCATCCTAATGTCCAAAATCCCATCCTTCCTATCACCATCCCCTGCCACAATCGCCTGTAACCCACTCAATGAATCTGAGAACACCACCACTTTCTCATACCCCAACTCACACACCCTGTCAATCACCATAGCAATCGCCACCAACTCAGCCGTACAAATAGACACATCATTCGTCAGTCGTCCTATTTTATACTCCCCAATGCTTTCTAGATAATACGCCATTCCCACTCTCCCAGATATAGGATCCTTTGAACCATCCGTAAACACTGTGTATCCTTTCTTTCCTGCCACATACTCCTGACCCAAAGCTTTGATCTCACCCCGCATACCTCTCTTCTTTGATACCACATTCGCCAACTCCAAACACACCTTTGGAGATCTCATCATCCACCTCGGCCTTCTCTCCAAATCCGTATCTACCACAATCATCAAATCACCCACACCCCACTGCACTCCCTTCTCCCACATGTGAAACCCAAAAGTGCCCCCCTTCCTCCTCCACCGATCCCTGTAATAGTCAAACCTCCAATTATACTTCAAACATTCACGCACCGGATGAGCCACACTCTTCGCACTACACTTCACCCACCATCTCATATTTAACGCATCCCTCCTCAACCCCAATGGCATCTCTCCCACAAGCACCTGAACCGCATTCACTGGGGAGGACCTCATCACACCCGAACACACTCTCAATGCCCTCACCTGTACTCTATCTAACCGCAACTTCTGACTCGACGTATAACCCACTGACACCTGACACCCAAAATCCATCACACTCAAAATCAACCCCTTGTACAACATTCGTAAACACTTCTGTTGCGCACCCCATTCTTTCCCAGTCACCGCCCTCAACAAATTCATCCTACGTTTACACTTATCCACCACACCATCCACTTGCATATTCCAATTCAACTTTCTATCCAGAATCACCCCTAAGTACCGAAACTTTTCCACGCTCTTCACCCTCACACCTTTCAAAACCAAATTCAACTCCTGCTGCACTCTTTACCTTGAGAACACCATACTCACACTCTTATCCACAGACACCGAGAAACCCCATTTCCCACACCACTCCTCCATGCGTACAATCGCAGCTTGCAACCGTCTCTGTACCATCAACAAACACCGCCCTCTTACCCAGACCACACCATCATCCGCGAAGAAATCCACCTGACACCCAATTCCCGCCAAAGCTCGAATCAATCCATCCACCATCACATTAAACAGCATTGCACTAATCACACTCCCCTGCGGTGTCCCATTCTCCATCTTCCAAACTTCAGACAGTACCCCCCTCACTCTCACCTGAAATGTCCTATCTGCCAAGAATGCCTTGATCCACCGAAACATTCTTCCCTTCACACCCATCTCCAACAGTCTCACTAACAACCCTCCCTTCCACACCATATCATACGCCTTCTCTAAATCCAAAAAGAATGCTCCCACCAACTCTCCATCACATAATGCCTCCTCCACCCCAGTCACTAATCGCACTAATGGATCAGCCACCGACCGTTTCCTCCTGAACCCACTCTAAAAGTCACTCAAACATCCATTCGACTCCAAATAAAACCCCAATCGCTCAACCACCATCCGTTCCATAACCTTACACAACACAACAGTCAACGCAATCGGTCTATATGACTTACACTCTGTAGGAACCTTGCCACCCTTCAAAATCGCCACTACAATCGCTCTTTTCCACATCTTCGGCAAAACTCCATTCTCCCAGATCTCATTGAACAACGCTAATACCTCCAACTTACATTCCTCAGGCAACTTCTCCAAAAATACATACATAATTCCATCCACCCCAGGGCTAGACCACTTCCCCTTCCGAATCGCTCCATTCAACTCTACCATCGAAAATGAAACCTCATATTGCTCCTCCCAAGGCCCAACATTCGCCACCACCTCTCGCATTTCCTCCTCTACCACACCCATTCGTGTCCTCACCTCTTCTGGGAAATTCCTTGAACTGTGAACCCCCGCAAAATATTTCCCCAATAAATTCGCCTTATCCCCATCCTCACTAATCACCTCTTCTCCTTTCAACAACACAGACATACCACCCTGCGACCTCATTAATCCGGACATCCGCTTGAACTGTTTCCAAACCTCACTCACACCAGAATCACACCCCAGGGACCCACAATAGCCCCTCCAATATCCTCTCTTTCTTTCCCTAATCACCCTCTGCACCACCGCCTTAGCCTTCTTATACGCCACCAAATCCACCAACATTCTCGTTCTCACCACTCTTGCTCTAGCCTTCTTTCGTGCCGCCACTGCTCTTGAACATTCCACCGACCACCAAGGAACCTCGATCTTCCCACCCTTCCCCTTCTCAACCTCCGGAATTGCTGCCACAGACGCCGCTTTCATTCCCTGCACCAAATGCTCATTCCATTCATCCAACCCCCCCTCTCTTCCCCTTGGAACAATCAAATCCCGACACACTCCTTTGTACACCTCCCAATCAGCCTTCCTAAAATTCAACCGACTCCCTGTCATACGTGACCTGAACTCTACCTCACCCCTCACAGTTACCAAAATAGCAGAATGATCACTCCCCATGTCTCCATCCTCACGCACCTTCCAATCACATTCACCTGCAATTGCAGCAGTCACCCAGGTCAAATCCAAGCACGACAGCTTCCCAGTCCTCACATCCAACCTCGTACCCGTCCCATCATTCAGCAATACCAGACTCAATTCATCCGCCATGTCTTCCAATAATTCTCCATTCATGTCTGTCCTATCATTACCCCACAACGTGTTGGCACTGTTAAAATCACCACACAAAACACACGGTCCCACATGTCCTCTTATCACTCCAGTCAACACACCCACTTCCACCACCTCACACGGATTATAATAATTCAGCACCAATACTTCCGATCCTCCTACCCGAATCCCTGCCCCAATCGCCTCTACTTCTCCATCCACCACAATCTCCCTTACAATGAACCCCTTTCGAACTGCTAAAGCCACACCCCCCCACTCCCCTCCAACCTATCCTTACGAAACAACTCAAAACCTGGTATCACAAATCTCAAATCACCCCTCAACCACGTCTCCTGAATACAAACCACGTCAACATTTAACTCCTCACACAACACGGCTTTTAACTCCTGTCCATTCCTCAACAAACTCCTCGCATTCCACGGCAAAATCCTCATGCCGGCACCCCACTCAGCTTCCGCACTTTAGCAACCTTCTTAAACACATCTTCTTCTGATACATCTACAACATTCAAAAACCTCCTCCCAGCTTCCACTACTCCTTTTGTAAGATATGATGAACTGATAGACGTATTCCTCTGAACCAGATCCAGCACATTCACTATAAAACACAAAAATTCAGTTTTCGGAACACCCACCATTTCCACACCTTTCACTTCGCCCAGCACTTTCTTTCTTCCCACAACCTCATCCACCACCAACTTTTTCTCACTCCCCTCATTCACTACCCGTACTGGTTTCACCTTCGCAACAGCCTGCGCATAAGACAGACCTTCCGCCGCCCTCACCTGTACCACTTCTCTCGCTACCCTGTAACTCTCACATCCCCTAAACGCGGAAGAATGCTCCCCCCCCACAATTCACACATTTCTCCGGAGTCCCCACCTTACATTCCTTTATATCATGCTCTCCACCACACCTCCCGCAATGTCTCTCATTCCTGCATGCTCTCGCCATATGTCCAAATTGTTGACATTTATAACACCTTAATGGCATTGCCACATATGCTTTCACACGATATCTCTGATAAGCCATCTCCACCACCTCCGGACACTCTGTTCTCTCAAATCTCACTGCCACAGTTGTAGACACCACATCCCCATGTGCATCCCTCCTCCCCAACCTCCAGGCCTCCACCACTCCCACTCCCGCTAGTTGCTCCTCCACCTCAGACATACTCATAACCACTGGCACTCCATACAGCACCCCCTTACAAAACACTCCACTTTGATCAAACACTCTTACCGCATGTCTACCCAGACAATGCACCTCCAGAATCTTTGCTTTGCTATCAGCATCCGTCCCCTCCACCAACAACCGACCCCCAGCCACCACTTGTACCCGGGAAACATCTCCCACTGCTGCCTTCAACCATCTAGCAATCTCCGTCGGATTCACCCCCAGAAACGTCTTGTCACGATTTTCGGGTTTCAACACTACCTTCCACACACTATCAGACTGCATCTTCTCTTCAGACATACTGCTCACTGAGGCTTCCAGCCCCTCCAAAACGCATTTTTCTGGAGCCCTCGACCCTGGGATGTCCCGGACCAGCCCCCCTTCATCATCCCTCTAAGGGGATCTGCTGCGATGCCGCCTCTCATTTCCCCCCTTGCCCCCCTCCACAGGTGTACATTTCACAGAAGATGCCTTCCCCCTCTTTGCCTCCTCCTCCTCCACCCCCCCTTTCTTTCCAACCTTTCCTTTCCCCTTACCCATTCTTACCGCCTCCTCTGAGCACTCTCACTCCTTGCATCCGACTCCAGAGACCGCTCCTCCTCCTCGAACCCAGCACGCTCCACCCAGTCACTGCTCCGCCCTGCCTGGGTCCGCCTTCTCTGATAGTCTCCTCTCCCCTGCAATAGAGCCAGCCCCACCGAGGGAGGGGCTCGCACACGACGCTCCGACGAAATGGATCCAGCAACGTTCTTGCCTACTCTTCGTCACGTGACTTCGGGCACGTTTCATTCCCTGCCATTCACGTCCCTTCATCCGCTCCCTCAGTCAAGGTTGCTATCATACTAGGTAGAGGGACAATTTTGATAGAGTAAGTGCATAGAAGAAAGTAAGGGGAGGAGGGGGAGATAGGAAAAGGGGGAGGAGGAGAGAACAGAGAGTAAGCAGTCAAAAAGAGTGGAGAAGCAAGAGGGGAGAACAAATACAATTGCATAAGTCAGTAGTGACACATAATCTTGCAAGCCTGGATACAAGATGAAGATGGGAACAGCATGATTCAAGGCCACAATGAGTACAAGATGCAAAGGAAGTCCAGCATGAGAGTTGAGAAAGGGTGACACACCGTGAATGAATGAGGTCCATAAAAGTCAAATCCAGCATTGGCCACAAGACAGTGGTGGTGAATCCAGAATGTATCAGGACAGACTACTGCAGAAGTAGGCTGGGGGGCAGGGTAGAAGAATCAAGATGCACATAAGATAACTTTGGTGACGTGGGGGGTTGCAAGCAGACTAAGTCTGTGTGGTTTGTCACAGACTCCTTCCCATTTGGATTGCTTTGCTTATGTCTCACAGGTAAGTACTGGGACGAAGAAGAGAGAAATAGAGACAATGGTTGGATTAATTAGCAGTACTCCTCACTACCCCAAGTGCTACTCTTCCTCGGCAGAGTACAGACGTATCTCCTAACTCTCCCTGGTAATCGGAAGGGTCCCATGTTCCGGCCTGACAATAAGCTGAAAGATTATGACAAAGGGCAGTGTTATGTCTCCCAGAGGGTGGAGGGTAAAGTAGATAAATTATGGGATGCATGGCTCCTGGGGTGAGGAAGGGCCATAAGGATAAGTCCTCCGACCAGGAAGATTCAAGTTAGTTGTTCACAATGTGAACAGAGGATAGCACAGGGGCAATGCGCTGGTCTTGGAAGCAAGACCACGCAGCGCAACAGAGGTAAGAATCCCGGAACCACGCTTAGAAACTTAACTCCGGTATGGTATTAGGTGTGTTATCAAAAAAACTATTAAATACAAATAAATACATTGCACGTAACTTTATCTCCATATGTGTCCTGCAGATCACTAATGCTCTTGATTGAACCTAGCAGATGCATCTCCACAATTAAAATACTAAATTGGCACACAAAGTGAACATTCCATTAGTAACTTCCCTATGTGTTGACCTTCTGTCTATGGTATTGAACTGACCTTAATGTTGCCTCTTGTAATTTGACCTTACCACATTTTGATGTGTGGGGTCCATTCGAATCTACCCACAAGAACATCTTCGATGTTTCTTTTAATGCAGTGCTCCCCATACACCGTTTACTATCATACATACCCCCCTACATCCTCTATACATTACATGTTATTTGATGGTAATTAGTTCCGCTCCTAATTACAACACTATGCATAGTATTATATAATTATTATTATTAGTAGTAGACGTATTACTGTTATTCAAATGTATGTGCATTGTCTAATATATTGTATTATTATTATATTATTGCCTGAAAAGTAATATCGGTACATTTTTTGTAATTATTTAAAGAATTCCATTATTATCATCGGGCTTACTAAGTATTATTTAGTAAGTACTTTTTATTAGAATAATTTCTACATTGAACCGTGCTGCAATCTATTTCTTCATCTAAACTACCATCTAGTGGCGAATGTGTGAATTTCTTGGGGAAATGTCAACTTTCAGATAAATGCGCTCAACGTTTGGACCTGCCGACCTTTCAACGTCCCACATACATTTCATGACACATTTGGACCTGTTAATAACCTAGATATTGGTTAGGGGCTAATATTTGATAATAGTCAACGGACACTACCTTTCATTACTTTTAACTTCCAGAGGGACACTGGAGACTGGATAGCTTGAGTCAGTCATCCTTCTAAAACTAGAATAACAAAAGTATGAGTAGAAAACTTACTAGAGGTAGCTTTAAATCGAATCATACAGCACAAAAAATCTATCAAAGGCATCCTCATCAAAGAGTCGCAATATCTTTGAAATATCAGCTTGACCATCTCCTTGCTCATAACATGTCCTGAAAAACAAGAAAACAGAACAGCCATCAACATTGGTGTGTGAGATATCCCCAGAGAAGGCCATGTATGCATTTGTATTTATTTGCATTTTTTTTTTAGTGCTTTTGCCATAGCACTTTACAATTACTTAGAACAAAAACGGCGTATCACAATAATGCTCATTTGAAAAAGAGACAGACTAGTCAAAAAGGAAAGACAGTAAGAGACTGTCTTTTAGGCAGGATGGAAAGATATGGCACGGATGCCAGGCAGCAGATCATTCCATAACTTGGGAGCAAGAAGGTGGAATGAACAGAACCACAACGGAGCACACAGGGGCTTAGGAGAGGGAAGAAGGTGAAGATGTTGGGAACGGAGAGAGTGTGCAGGAATACAGGGGGAGATAAGGCTAGAGAGATATGAGGGAGCAAGATCATGATAGCATTGGATACTATGCATAGAAAATCAGAACGACGTCAAGAGTCCAAAGGAAGAAGGGAGAATGAGAGGAGGGAGTGCCTGAGAGACGAGTGAGTAGGCAATTGAAAAAGAACATAGACAGCAGAATTGAAAATAGATCGAAGAGGGATGAGATGGGAGGATGGAAGGGCCATAAGCAGTGCTGAGCAATAGTCAGCTCTAGACAAAATGGAGGAAAACATTGAGGAAACAATTATAAGCTTGCTGGCATGGAAGGAGAGGAAGGGGTGGAGTTTGCACAGGTTAAAGAGATGAAAACGACAGATGCGTACAGTAGAAGAGATATGTTGAGAGAAGGAGGGCACAGAATCAAAAATAACACCTACATTGCGGGGTGTGGTGAATGAGAGGATGGGGGCAGAGAGCTTAAGAGACTAGGAGATAGTGGGGTGAATAGAGGATATCTGTTTTTGCAGGTTTGAGAGAAAGATAGCGAGAGGGCATCCAGGATTGGATAGCTTGAAGGCAAGAAGAAAGAACAGAATGCAGAGTGTCAGAGAATGATGGAAAGAAAAAGAGGATCTGTGTATCGTCTGCATAGGAGCGACAGGAAAGATTAAAGGATTCAATGAGAGATGCAAAGGGAAGCATAAACGTGGAGAAAAGGAGGGGACCCAGAACATAACCTTGGGAACACAGTAAAGAAGAGAGAAGAAACAGAAAAGCAACAATCAGATAGATAGGAGATAAGACACTGAAGAACCAAACCCAAGAATCAAAGAGAAGAGAGTGCAGAGCGGAGGTTATTGTGATTGACCATTTCAAAGACAGCAGAAAGATCCAGGAGAGTTAGGATAGAGGCGAGCATAAGGTGATGCGCAGAGATAATAGAGTTGGATACACGAAGAAGGGCAGTTTGGGTAGAGTGTGGAGAAGGCAGAAGAGCCAGATGTCGGGCCAGGTAGGAGGCCATTTGAGAGTAGGCCACCCTTTCCAGAAGTGTAGAAAGGAAGGGAAGAAGGGGGAAAGAACACAAGTAAGAAGGAGTAGAATGATCCAAGGAAGGCTTTTTTTTAAAGTCTTCGGATAACATTGGCATGTTTAAATGGAGAGGGGAAAATAGAGAACTTGAAAGAAGTAGTGTTGGTAGCGGTGAGATAGGATCAAGAAGGGTTGCGATAGGATGAGCAGGGGAAAGGAAGACTGAAGTGTCGGCATGAGTGAACAAAGAAAATGAAGAAACAGATGAAGTGATTGTGGAGGTTGGACAGGGTCAAAGGTGGGAGATGAAGAGGGAGAGGCCTGAGGAAAAGAAGAATGGTAGACATGTTAATTATAAAGTAGTTTCCGTAGTTCGAGGCTGAAAGTTTAGAAGAGAATGAGAGATCAGGAGAGGGTGGAGAAAGTAGAGGCGACGGGTGGTGGGAGAGGGAAACAGTAACAGAGGAAAGATTGCATTTTTTGGCAGCTAAGAGAGAGGAACCATAGGAAAATGAGGAACAGACTGATGATTAGGATCATCCTGGGAGCGAAAGGGGAGTATGCAATTTGTATATAAGCATTAAGAGAGTATATACCATTATTGTATTATGTAGGAAGATACATTGAATTCAGTGGTACAGACAGCATATACAATGGCATAGAACTAATGCACTGTGGCCGTGTCCACCCGAGGGTGAGGATGCAGGAGAACGTGATGGTAATGATATCAGGAGTGCCCGTGTGGGAGCAGGGGGCAACAGCATTGGTGGCATTCACTGGGCAGTCCTGCGCAAATTTATTTGGCACAATCCCAAATCACCTGCATTTACGACGGTAAAAGTCTCACTAAATCACTTACTGTGACCCCAGTGGGGACAGGATAGGCAGGAGGGGAGTACGGTGCAACACATTTTTCAAGGGTGGCAGCCATGCTGGTTGACAGAAAATTGAGTTGAAACAGATGTCAGTATAGCTGTAACTGCTATTGGGTGGTAAAGGGAAGAAGAGTGCTTTAACTTCACATAGAACAGTTCTGGAATGGTGAAAATGGTTGCAAAAAGTAATGGAACAGTTAACAATAAAAAATAAAAAAAAATAAAAGTAGTGGAATTCTGCTCCCCACTGCTCCTGCTCACTTTGACCACTGCTTATGTTTTCGGTCGTGATGCTTGAAACGTTTCCCCTTGAGAACTCTGTAGGGGAAGGCAAGCTGTGCAACTCTGCCCTGCTGGGCGGTGGTGCTGGTTAAGTAATAATACAAAGGAATGGAGGTTACATTCCTTGCAATGTAGCTAGTAGCAGGAACACTATCACTCAGACTAGGGCCTCATTACGAGTTGGGTGGTATTCTGGCGTTAAATCTGACCGAATACCGCCCAACAGATTTACCATTACTGCCACTTCGTTCGGCGGATTTACTGCCAGATTACAAGTGATGGTAGCGGTGTTAGTCTCCATGTATTTGCAGTCTATAGGACTCCACTGGGGATTTCAGCAGAATTACCGCCACAGTAATTCTGACAATTCTGCAACATTTTCAGCAGAAAGTGATAGGATTTACCTCCAGAATGATGCTGGAGGTAAATCCCCCACTCTAGGGCCAAACACATATGATATGATATGATATGATAGTTTATTTGTATAGCGCCAATACACAATGTGTTTCAAAGCGCTTCAAGGCAAGGGAGGGAACAAGGGAAAATACAACGACATTCTTACGGGCCATGAACAGTAAGGATGTGAAATTAACTGTCGTACTCGGCCTGACAACATTTCAGATAGTGCAAGAGCTAAGACATAGATAAGGAAGGGAGGGGGAGAGTGGGAAGGAAATGGAAACAGACAGGCGACTACCGTACTAGGCCTGAAGACATTTCTGGTATAGCCGGAGAAAAACGTGGTGGTATGTATGTTCATAGTATGGTGGAGAGGGAAAAGTGGCACTAATTCCCTTACCACCACTTTTTTCCCACACCACTATACCTGTAATGAGCGTCATCCCGCAGAGCTATCCCAGCCTGAGCCATTCATGCCCAAAGATGGAACATGTGTTGCGCCTAGAAACACTTTTGTACAGGCGCGTTATAAATGACCTATCATATCATATCATAACTATATTGCTACCATCGATCGTCCACAAAGTCAATGCACAAATTAAGCTTCTTTGCCGATTATGTAATCAAAGTGTTTTATTTGTTTACTTAAGAGTTTAAGGCACTATATGCTGCAAGTCTAACACTTCTAAGCACCAAAGTAAAGAGTAAAGAATATATGCAGAGGATAGCAGTTCTTCTGAGAAGAGCAGAGTTTAATAATATAAAACTATTCATTTAAAGAGAGTGTTGTGGTATAATCACTGAGCTCTTATTGTAATGAATGGGACAGAATGCATCAGCCATTTAGAGCAGGAGACAAGGCTGTGCCCTAATCATAGGCAGGTGGGCGGGAATAGCCGTAGGCTGCTAACCAGCTGGTTAGGGGCCTGCTTGATGAACTCCTGGTTGCCTTTTTCAGCTCATGGTAACAGATTCTACTCAGTAACTACATTATTGTGTTTCCTCACAGTCACTGCGTTTGGTGACACACACTTTACATCTGCCAGCCTCATTTTAAATGGGGCGAAGTGGTAAATCCTTGTGTATAAGCAAGGTGTAATGCTTGTATGCCTTGATATAACTTTCTGCCCCATTCTGATGCAGTGACAAGACGGAGGGCGGGCACAGAGCAGCAATAGGATTTCCGCTGTCTGTTGTGCCTTCATCTTCTTCTCAGTGTGTTGAGTTTCATGCCTGCAAAACATTTGTATGTAGGTGTGAAAGAAATGGATTTTGTGGAATCCATCTTGGTTTTGCAATGGTTAAAAAGCAGGCAGATTCCATAGGGATCCATTAGTAAATTGCACCTGCAAACCATATTTTCAGATGGCACTCACTCCTCCCTCAGCCATGTGCAGGGGACCCAATGGCATCTAAGTGCTAACGTTGGTTATCCCCAGGATCCAATGTATATTTTCCTTAAAATTCCCTTGTATGCTGTCTTCAAACCAATGCAACGAAAACACATCTGCCAGTTTGTAAAAGGCATGTTTAAGGAGCAAGCATACAACTATTATGCATTCATTTTAAGAACCAGCAGCTTTTCAATGATTTCTTATCTTGGAGCATGAGAATGGATGGCATGTTTCGACTCTGCCAATCACATCTGGCCACCAGAGAACTCTCAATACAGAATTCTGACAGCATCTGATTTTAATGCCGACAGAAACGAATTGGATTCCTATTCAATTGGCTGGTCCTGCCACTGGCTGAAACATGGAGGATCCCATAGGAATCCATGTAAATGCTGCCATGCACATATGGCGTGAAGCATTTGTGGTGTATTTTCGAATTGGAGTTAATGAAACATGGAGATCCGGGTCTGCTCGGATTTCCTGGCAATATTTAGGTTCTCTAACAAAATGGATTCAAATTGCACAGAGGGGACAGCACGCACTTAAGGGCATGCACGTGAGGTCCCCACTGTGCAATATAAGGAAGACTAAAAAATTAGCCTTCAATTGTTTTTATGCTCTGTCAATGGCCAGGTATGTATATTCATTTAAACCTATTTTCTATCAATTATCAACTTTACTGGTGCCATCTTATAGGGAGGCCCAATGGGACAACTCCTTGACGTATGATCAACAGAGTCCAAGATCTTAGATAGGGATCCTCCTTCCGCACGACTAAATAGAAATGTTTGTAATAGGCCTAGTTCAGGGTTGCCCGACTCCAGGTCTCGAGGGCTGGAAACATGTCCGATTTTCAGACTAACCCTCATTAATATTCATGAGATAAATATGCATGCAATGATTCTAAATGTATGCAGATTGCTTTCTCATGAATATTATTGAGGGATACACCGGAAAACCTGACCAATCACATTTCAGCAATCAGTGTTTTCTATGTCAGAGTGTAGTAGGTTGTCTTGAGATGTTTTGTGTTCTGCAAAATATTGAAGGGCCATGTAACAACCGCATCTACAAAGCAGGTAACTTTCATCAAACAGATAGGAGCCAAAAACCTAGTGCTGCCATGTCTGTTATTGTAAGAATAAGTTTAGAGATACCTGTCATTTGCTGCCAAGGCTACTTTAACCTGTTAATATATTCATGTTATTAGATTATTCTGAGCTCTTCATTTGCCTAAATTAATCTGTACAATTTGTACTTCTTAAATTACATGTGCACACCAACACTTTCTGCTTGAATAGCCTTAACACAAGGATGCATTAAGGAGTGTTTTGGATGGGTACTATGCTTTTTTTTGGTTCTGTAATGTTCATTATTTTATGTTGGATGGGTCTGTACCGTGCGCTGCACTAGATGCTTTGGACAGCATTGATCCCATGATGCTTGACTATTGACTGCGCTGGATGGGGCTGCTGGAAGTTGTAGTCGAACCCATCTGGAGAGCATAAGGTTGAAGACCCTGAACATGGTCGGCATTGACAAGCCAGAACACGGTTGGTGAGCAACATTGATGAAAGAGAAAGTGATCTGTGCCCGAAGGAGGTACAGATTTGTGTCCACTTTTTCTAAATATTATGTTTGTTGCTGTTCTTGATGAACAAAGGAGGGCAGTTCCATATTGTGTATTCTGAACCTAAAATGATCTTCCCACTGTTCAAGGCAACCCGACCTCGAACAGTACGGTGTTACCGGTGACAGTGTTAACGGTAACATCGTCACCGGTTGCCGGTGACAGTGTTACCGGCAACCCACCGGTAACACCGGCAGGGTTGCCGCCGGACCCGTAATGAGGCCCATTGACTGTTAAGCAAACAACCTGTCCACAGCTGGTTTACAAAAAAATGACAATTAATATTAATTTTCTCAAAAGCCAAGAGGAACATGCCAGTGATGCATAGAGTGCCACAATGTACCTGTTGTTTGAACTGCACATAGGAATGCAGACTTATCAAGGAACCCCGAATCCGTTATGTCATTCTTCCTGAAAATGTCCTGAAAAAATGAATAGTAAAACATGTTGGTCTCATTTCAAACACTTTATAGGTTCAGTGGTTACAATGTACTCCAGTGACATTAGCTTTTCTGAAAAATTAGTAACACCAGTTTTGCTTATTGATTTGATTGGCTTTTCAAACAGAAAAGTGATATATGTTCATGGGTATTTTTATTGCGCCTTAGGCACATGAGCAAATGGGCACACACATAACAAAAAGCAAACATACACCAAAAACAATAGTTGTGACAAAAATGACAAGGCAAAAGTCAATGCTACAGCATAACAAACTGACTAAAAACAGATAAGAAAAACAAAGTACAATCAAAAGTAAAAGTAAGTTTAAAAACAACAAGAGATAAAAAGCTAAAAAGGATAAATCCACATAAAAATTAAGAAATAAAACCAGCTGGCTGCAGAAAAGATCAAACACATTAAGGATCCATTCAAGTGAAATAAAAGGTCTTGAGAGATTTTTTTAATGAAAATAAAAGAGGTGTCCAATCTTGAAGAAGTTGGCAATTCATTCCAAAAGGAGGGGGCAATACATTTAAAGGAGCATGTACCCGCCCTCTCTAACTGTATGTGGGGGACAGCAAGCAAGTTACTCCGGTAGGATCTAACAAAGGCGTGTATTTTTTCATATACAGCCTTCGTTTGAGATATGCCGGGCTGTTTCCATGTAGGCATTTATGGGTGATTGCAAGTACCCTAAAATGTAAATGCTCTTTAATCGGTAACCAAATAAGAATGGCAATGGCACAATCCCTCGTATGTTTGGTAGATTTTCAGTCCAGATCTCCATGTATTGGAATTATTTTTTTACCCCTTTTGGAAATCGTACGTTGTCGGTATAATTATGAGATGTCCTTGCTAGGGGACATGCAGCATTTCTGCACTTGTAGTTCTACACTTTAGGATAGAAATGGCTTGAGTACAGTGGCATATCATGCTTCCCTCCAGCATGGCGGATTTCCATTCATCTCCTCTCTGTGTTGTGCAAACTCTCCACCTTTTCATCCGCACGATTTCTAGTGCCTCTAGTTCTCTTTGTCACATGGTTGAAATGCCACTACCTTCCCCCACCCAACCCTGAATGACTTCCTCTTTCAGCATCTGTTGTCAAGTAGAGGAAATGGAAACAGTAACTCACCCCTCTATTTAAACCCGCATTCAGGACTTGGGCACAACCCCACACTGGAAGTTCTATAACCTCTGGAATCCTGATAAACTGAATCCGGGGTGCCTGCAGCAATTTCAGAACAATCATTGTCAAATCCCTTAGGCACAGCTCTTTTTATGTAGTCTGTGAGTATGAGGGTGTGCTGTGTGTATTGTTTTGTCAGAGTGTGTGTATAGAGGATACGGGCAAGTGGAAGAAGTCTGTGTGGAGATGACAAGAACTGAATGGCCATGGAGTCTCCTGCTCTGTTAATACCTATGAACTGTTATAATGAGGCACTGCAGCCCACGCCAGTGGACAGTGAACACTGTTATCTGTCTACTCCCAAGTTAAGGCCCCAAAGTGAAATTAAGGGCACTTACAAGGGAAGGAAATGGATAATACCTGCTGGAGGCCACCAGCACATGTTGTAATGAGTTGGAATAAAACAAACATGCATAATTATGGAATAACCTGTCCCATCACATGCACCAGTTGAAATTGGGGTATCACTTCGTTTATGATTTAGTTTGTATCTGTTGACTTTTTTCTACCCCTGAAATGGGGACGAGGGGCTGATGCACAGGCTCCATGTCATGAGAGCCCAAAACTTGCACAATCACTGGCAGAAAAATCAAAGAATGTTAGCTGCCAAGAGACCCTAAAGAGATTTAACCTGACTCAAAAGAATGAACAGAAGAAGAAACAAAGAAATACAAGAGTGAAAAATTAAGACAAACAGAACCCCGTGAAAGCCTGGCTAACTTCTAAACCAGGACCATCGACCCGTATCAATAAAGACAACTATACAATAAAGACACAACTAGACAAGACAATTTATTGGAACAGGCACAAGCTGAAAATCATATTTACAAGGAATATATAGATATGGAGCCATGGCCGTTGAAGTCAAAAGATTTGACACCTAAGGGGGAAGACATAAGAGACATATTCAAAAACACAGCGCAAAATACGCGGAAGCTAAAAATAATTGACCATCAGGCAACAACAAATAGCCCTTTTTTAAATAGGGCAAATGTGTTGGAACTGATTCATCAAGCCCCCTAATTGAAAATGATCTCGACAAGTGATATAACATTACTGGAAATCCCTCCAGCAGTGGAAGAATCTAATTGGGCAGTGATTCACCTAGTCCCCCCTATTGTCACTGAACTCATACTATCAGGCACAAGAAGATTTCTGGATATGGGTTATGAGTTTAAAAAAGTGGGGACAATAGATAATAAGTTTAAATTCATTGACCTTGGGGAATTATCCCCAAGGTCAATGAACTTAAACGTACAAGTGTTGAAATTGATAATCTAGTGAGACAGATGATTACTACCTTAAAATCAACCATCATTCATGTGGCTGCTTATAGTAGTAGTGCCTAGGTCCTCAAATGACCCTTGAAGAATGTTGTTGACCAAAGAAATCATTGGGTTTTCAGATGGTGACCATACAATGGAACACTAGAGGCTTTCAATCCTTCACTATCAATCCTGTGGGCCTATCTTTTCTATTGGAGGCAGATGTATTTGCTCTCCAAAAACTTGGTTACTCTATGACTTTATATTTGATGGTTATCAAATAGTACATGCAAGTGCCAATTGTAACTCAAGAGGAAGACCCTGTGGAGGCTTAATGTTGGGAGCAAGAAATGGTCTATCACTAACAGAGTATATAATATCAAACATAAGTGCATATGTTTTAGCTACCACAATAGAATTGATAGTGAGTGGAGTGGAGCAGCAGGTACTTGTTCTAAACATATACAATGCCACAGGCAACAGACTCAGACAAGAACATCTCGTGGAGGCAGAGAATATATATTAAACAAATGGACAAAGAGGTACTTTAAGGCCTTGTTCATAATATTAGTCAATTTAAATTATCAAAGATTTGTTTCTATGACAAAAGAACAGCTCTATGAACTCCCAAAAGTGACAAATCAGTATGGTGATCAAACGAATGCTTGAACATGTGTTATTAATGCCCAATGTTTGCCAGTAGTTGAATTTGTGTGATCATGCCTCCTGTTCCATTCCATTTACTTGGTCCAATGGTTTAGCTTTTACATGGATAGTTTATATTCTATTTCCAGACACTGCAATTGAGCTAATTGGAAAACCTCAGATAATTCATACATCTATAAGCGATCATGTGGTAAAACAATTCACACTTCAAAGTACTGTTTGGTATTATATACTCTGTTAGTGATAGAATTATGCATCAAATTAAAGAAAATATTAACTGTATATCTGAGACTACATAGAACACACATATTGGTAATCTATATTATAGAGACCATAATCTGCAAAAGGTTAAGCACAAAATTCCCTATATATGAGATGAGGAGGTACCAGTGAAAGGCTGATGCTGATGATTGAAAAAAACTAAACCATCTGTAGCTCCTGGCCCAGATGGAATACAGAATATTCTACTAAATAAATATGAAAAAACAGCCTATTTTATAAGATACATTATTTCAAACATAACAATGACAGGAATTATTCCCGTATACTGGAGAGCTTATTTTTGTATCCCTATTTTTTTTTAAAGGGATTAAGAGACAACCCATGGAACTATCGGTTACTCGCAATGACAGATACATGTTCTAAATTGTTCTCACAATTATTATTACAAGATGTAAATGATTGGATTAGAAACATTTAACTTCTGGCTAATCAACAATCTGGGTTCCGAAAGGGCATGGGGACATTATCAAATCTGTGGTCATTACTGTATTTAATTTGTGTCAATCGGAAAAGTAAAGAAGGCTCGCTCTATATCAGTTTGATAGATTATAAAGCAGCCTTCGACACAGTTGATCGCAGCATTCTGTGGGCTAAATTGAATAACTGGAAATGTAATAAAATGGTACTACATTTTATTAAAAGAACTATACTCAGACACAGAGTACAACTTAGATTTAAGCAAAAAGAGTGGAAAAATAAAAACGAACCAAATCCTAAATCAAGTTTGCCCATTAGCCCCAATCTTGTACAACCTCTATGTCGCTGATGTGGGAAAAACATTGAATGAGTGTCACTATTTCCCTTCTTTGGAAAGGTAGCCAATGTATATCGTGGCATGCCCATACTACGATGCACTTTTATTGGAGAAAACCCATATTTGATTACAAAGAAGCATTGATGCCCTATTTAAATATTCAATGGAAAATTGCCTGGTCATTAACCATCATAAAACAAAAATTAGGTTAATTGGGTCAAAAAAGAAAAAGAGAATTAAATGTGTATGGAAAATTGTAGACAACAAGATAGATGTCGTCCGTTTCTATGTTTATTTGGGCATGACTATCTTAGATACTATGAGAACATCAGGCTTAGAAAAAAATCTAAGTATCAAGATAGAAAAAAATGTAATGGCATTCATAGCTTTGTGAGGTATAAAGGTGGCCTCTCAGTCAAGGGCATGACAAAATTATACAAAAGAAGCCTAATATAAAGCTTACTATGTGGTTTGGAGATCTACATGAATGAAGAAACCAAATGGGTTAAAAAACTGAAAGGAAGACTTTGGCGAAGGGCCCTAAAATTAGCTTTATTAACACAGATAAAAGCAATAAATTACAAACTGCGACTATCTTCTATAAGCACTTTAAAAATGATATTGACCACAATGTGTTATGCCAAAATGTTGGCTCAGGAGAAAAATACGGAATCCATATTTGCTAATTTTGCTGATTAACTCAGATATCATTCCCCTTCAAATGTGCTGAGAATGGAAAAAAGATATTCATTCATTCTTTGAAGAAATTAGTTCTGTATTGGAAAGGGATATGAATATATTGTTGGTGGAAAAAAGATCAAACATTTGGTGAAAATATGGGCTAGAAACAACAATATGTCATCATTAAGCAAACAGAGAGATTTTGAACTTCATGCAAAGCAAAGCTTTCCGGTAGAAACACCATGCACCTATCTTAACAATATTTATATTGGTAAGGTGAGAAGATTAATAATGCAGATAAGGTTAGAACTTCTCAATACGATGTTAAAGATAGGTGCATGTAAGAATATCCCATATAAGGAACGCTTATGTCATATCTGCAATAAAAAAAGTAGAAACTCCTATACATTTATTAACTGTTTGTTGCAAAGTAAATGAACTATATTTCAAAGATTATCATAACTTACGGTAGAAATAAGAAAAATTATCACTCAGATCAAACCTGGAGTCATTTGTATTCTGGAAACAGTACGATTTAAAAGTTTACTTGGCAATTTTACCAAGGGCTCTAACTTCTCAACCTGGCTAATCAAGGATCAGGTCCTGGGGAGGCTAACCTCCTTCCTCCTGGACCGACCCTCACAGGTCACACTTGGGCCCTTTTTCCTCATTACCTCTCTCACCACATATGGTGTTCCCAGGGCTCTATCCCCTCACCCTGTCTCTTGAATGTCTATCTGGCCACTTTGGCCCACCTGATCTCCTCCTTCTCTTCTACTTTTTCAGTGTTATGTCGGATGACACTCAACACTCTTTCAGGCTTCCCTCAGCCTCCACTCCTACCTCGCTCCTTCCTGATTGTCTATCCGTGATTCAGGATTGGTGTGCCTCCAATGATCTCTGCCTTAATGCCAGCAAGACAGAGATCCTTCTCGTTGGGGCCCCTGCTCCCGCTTTCCCTCTCTCACTCTGGCACCCTCCTTTGGCATTCTCCCCTTGCCTTACTATGAGGCAAAGAACCCTGGTGTCATCTTTGACTCCACTTTCTCCTTCTCTCCTCACATCATGGACCTTGCCAAGAAGGCCCCATTCCAGCTGCACCTCCTCAGAAGTATTTTACATTTTCTCACCTTACCCAGAAACTCACTGTCTCCAGAGCCCAGGTTCTCTCCAGGCAGAACAACTGTAACAGCCTCTTTCTCAATCTTCCTAACTCTACTCTTCGCCCCCTGTAACTAATCAAGAACAGGACTGCAAGACTTATCCTTTGTCTCAAGCCCAGGGACTGCACCTCTCCTGCCATGAAATCTCTCCTCTGACTCCCGGTGGTGGTGGCATTGATCAAGTTCAAGACCCTCTGCATCGTCCACAAGACTATATGGGGTCAGGGACCTCACTTTATCCAACTCTATCTACCAAAATACCTTCCTTCTAGAGTTCTTTGTCCAGCTACCTCTAACTCTCTGAGGGTCAGACGCTTCTCCAGGTAGAGAGTGGGGGTAGATCACTCTCCTCTGTCGGTGCCACCCTCTGGAATGGCCTCCCTGCCCCTCTCAAACTTTAAGTTATGATATGATATGATATGGCTTTTATAACGGGCCTGAACTCAAGTGTTTCTAGGCGTGAAAGATACGGAAACAGCTCAAGACCTTCCTTTTCTCCTCTGCTTTCTCTCTCTTGCTTCCTTGCTAACTTACCGGTTTGCAGCACCGACCGGTTGCTTGGTACCCTCAGAGTCTCACTGGGTATCAGCTTACTCCATAACCAGTCTTCCTTGCACTGCCCCCTGGCCTACCGCGCACTTAGGTACTGTTACTGTAACCCCTACAGCCCTCTGCCTCCTTGCACTTAACCAGAGCCGCACTGCCCTGACTGCACTTACTCAGAGCCACGCTGCCCTGACCACACTTCCCCCAAGCTTTCCCCTGCACTTCCCCCTCTCCCTTCCCCCTGCACTTCCCGTTGTTGCACTTGCATGATCTGAATGTCACAAGGCCTAGTAGGATCATTGGGCCGCATTACAAGTCGTGCCGAATGCGTTTAACGGCACCGGTAATGGTGCCGGTGCCGTTAAACGCATTCCGCACTATTACGAGGTTCCCTCGTGGGACCCGATGTGGATGTCTGGTTTATCCAGACGTCCATAGCAGGTCCCGCGAGGGAACCAGGAAGCTAACAACGGGCCCTTTTGTAATGGGCCCGTTGTTAGCCCCCCCCCATTCCCATTGAGCCCTATGGGGGATCCAATGGGAATGGGGAAGGTCTGGGTCCGGGTTCCCTGAATGGGGAAATACCAGGCCCCCCATACTCGGAATGGCCCGGTATTTCCCCATTCAGGGAACCCGGACCCAGACACAGTTTTGGAGGCAGCCATGGCGCCAATAGCGCCATGGCTGCCTCCAAAGTCGTAATGAGGCCCATTGTCTCGTCTTCCCTCGGTCTCCCCTCCCTTGCGGCATCTAGAAACACTTGTGTACAGGTGTGTTATAAAAGAAATGCTTGGAAAAGGTATGATGACATTTCAATTTTAATAGTTTTAATCTCATGATATTACAGATATTAAATGGTTATGTCATTTTAAATTTAGGCTTTTAGGCTTTGTAATATTGAATTTGTATTTGTAAATTGTAATGATGTGTTGATTTAAATGCATAGACATGTAAGAAGTGCAAATTGTATTTTGTTTTGTAATATAGTGCTATAAGGTTCAGGTGTCCTGATTTTGAATTTTAGAGCTATGAACACAACTTTTCCCCTTAACTTGACCATTCTCCAAAGTTAACTTTAATTAGTAATGACTGGGGAATTAATTACAATAGTCAATGTCACTTTGGTGTCTCGCTGTAGTCTGTTCATGCCATTTAATACTGTCCTTATGTCAGTCACCATTTTACATAATTGTAGTTTCCCTTAACAAGTAGTATGTGGTAATTCTTGTGAAGGTGCTGCTTTCTCCACAGTTGAGCAATCTGCCAGATTTCTTCTTCCAAGCTACTTATCAGGAAGACAGTGTTCTTCTGCCGATATTAAAGGGGACATGTAGCATGCAGCGGGATATATGCAATTACACGATGCATCAAGACTTTACTTCTTCTGGCTGTGCTTGAGGCCCCCCAAATCTTGTTTTTTTTTCTGAGTGGGAGTGAGCTCGACAGCTTCTCACTCGCTCTACTGCTTAGTGAAATTTAACAGTGCTCTTACATTTCGTTGTATCGTTTATACAGTGATGCACTATTTTACTTCTATGGTATTTTGCCCAGTGGTGTTTTCTTGCACAGGTCACTATGGACTTTGGTGGGGTTTTTATGCACCCGGTTTCATGGTCATTTTGTTTTTTTTCCCATGTTTGTGCTTTTGCTTTTTAAACCAGCAGTCTACAAGCAGTCTACAAGAGTGCACTTAAACTACACTTTACAAAAGAGAGTAGAAAGAAGCATGCCCCCCTGTGCTATCTACCAACTCTGTGTGCAGTTGTGTCCTATGTAATGTACCATACCTTTTACCATCTAGTGCAGATTGTATAATAAAAAGCCAACCCAAACAAGCACACTCCTTCCACGTATTTACAAGCTGTGTCCACTGTACCTTAAAGAGCCGCAGATTGCCCCATAAACGTCGAAACTCCTTCCATTCAATCATTCCAGATACGTCACTCTGTGCATTTAATAGTTAAGTAATATCCGTCATTGTTAAAGGGGATAACATTAGAAACATTCAACCTGTCTTTGAATGGTAAATACCGGACAATTTATTTTCCAGGAACACGAATTACTTGAACATTTTGTCCTAACACTTTATTTCCGTAGAAAAAAAATGGCCACTTGCAACTTCATTCTGCAAAATTATCTTTCCTTAAAAAATGTCTTGCACGTAATTTGCATTTATTAGGCCACAGGTCCTTAGGCATGTTTAATGCACATAAAATGATTGCCTTAACACGGAAGAAGAATACATCTGATTTTTACAATTATATAAACATCACTTGTGGTAATTGTTTGCAACTTTAATCAAAAGGAAGAAAGGTAGATACATTGTTAGGATGTCAACTAGGAATCGGGGCGGCCATCTAGAATAGTCTGTGAAAGGAATACATGTTGTATTGTGACCACACTTCCATCATGATGTACAGATTACTCTTCTAAGGGCAGGGAACCGTGTTCTCCCATCTGAGCATCATTTGTGCGTGGAATTTTTATGATTAAGGGGGGGTGGCTGCGTAGGGATTGTCCAAAGGTTTGGGGGGGACACAGAGATAAGGGTGTGTTTGACAGTCGTGGAATTCTTCATCCACTTCTGTATCTTGAGTTTCTTGAAAGAATGAAACGCTGACATGATGAAATTGATCATAACTAAAAGTAAGGCTAATTTAACTATGCTATGCTAAGTTTAGCAAGGTGGGCCATTTGAATCAAACAAGTATTGTTCCCCACCAATGCACTGGCATGTAAAACCAACTCCAGCTCATTATTCCACAGGTACATCAGATGTAGTTATGAAAATGATCTACCTGGAAGCAGAAATGTGGAACCAACTTCTTACAAAAAATATGTAGGTTGAAGAAAAAGCCTCTCTTCGAGTAAGCATGATTTGTGATTCAAAGCTTTCAGTGATCACGCACATTAGGGCTGCTGTTGCTGACGTCTGGACTGATTTAGCTCTAGCACCTATTACCTGTTGTTGCCCCAATCGGACCCTTTACATTAGGCATCAGCTGCACAACCATAGCATAGGATATTATTGGTTCTAAGCTTCACTATTATAATCTGCTCCTTCTGAGTACCTCACAACAATACTTTGCTGTCTGTAAGTTATATACTATAGACTGATAACAACTAGAGCAGCCTATTTACAAATACAGGCCTACTTAGAATCAAACAATCTCCTAGGACTTAGGCAGTCAGGTTTCCGACCGAGACACGGTACGGAAACTGCATTAATAGATCTCACTACCCAGATCCAAATCCTGAAAGACAATGGTAAACTTGCACTCCTCTTACTGCTTGATCTGTCAGCAGCTTTTGACCTGGTCAACCATCAAACACTCTGTCACCACTTGACAACTGCAGCACACTTCTCAGACGCAGCCACAGCCTGGATCAGTTCCTTCTTGGTGAACAGAACCATGAGGGTCTTCTCTCCCACTGATTCTGCTGAACCTTCACCAGTACCCTGTGGAGTCCCGCAAGGCTCTTGCGTGTCCCCGACACTCTATAATATATTCACATAGCCCCTCTTTGATATCCTTGACTATCTGGGTGTCACGTATACCAATTATGCGGACGACACCCAGATACTCATTCCTATCTCGGGGAACTATGAAACAGACAGCAAAACCCTTAATGAAATCTACTCAGTAATTCAAGCATGGATGGCACATCATGGACTCTGTCTCAATGACGAAAAAACCGAGTTGATCATCCTTGGCACTCACGCCAAACTCAAAAATCTCAATCCCGCATTTAAATCCTTCACCATAGATGGCAATCTCATCCCCGTGTCAAATAACACCAAAACCCTTGGGGTTTACATCAATGCCACCTTATCCTTCTCCAAACAAACTAATGCAGTAGCATCATCAGCCGCTTACACCTCCAAGCTGATCACTGCATGTAGGCCGTTCATCTCCTCACCCAATTGCATTACTCTTGCTAGAGCATTAGTCCTATCCAAGATAGACTATTGTAATGCCCTTTACTTAGGCACTAGCTACAAAAATATCAACAAACTGCAAGTAATTCAAAATAATGCCATCAGAGCTGCCCTCAACATCCCCAAAAAGTAGCACATCTCGGAGGCCAGACGCAAACTACGTTGGCTTCCAGTCAAGCACAGAATATCCCTTAAAACTCTGTCCCTTACACATAAAGCCAGGGCCAACCTTGCACCAGCCTACCTCACCAATCAACTTACACCTCACACTTCTTCAAGACCACTTAGAGCAGCACAAGCTAACACTATGTCCATACCGAGATGTAAACTTCATAACTCGGGTGGTGCTAGCTTCCCTGTAGAAGCCTCTAAATTATGGAACACAATACCTGCGCTTTTGCGAGCAGAACCTTCATTTAACCTATTTAAACATAACACGAAGTGTTGGCTTCACAACATGGACTCTATGACAGCCTAACCGCCTGATCCCAGCATGATCGACTGTCACTGGCACACTTTTGTAATTAATGTACTTATACTAGACTATGTATATATGCATTTGCATGACTGAGTTTGTACCCACCTGTAACTGCAATGTAACGTAACCCTTATTGACTGCTTTCAATTGCAACTGTAACCAGATCTAACTTATGCGCCGTATGCCCCTGGGCCTGGCTGCGCTAAATAAATAAATAAATAAATAAATAAATAAATAAATAAATATGCAGGAATTTTAACTAACATCTCCAGATGAGAAGAGAAGGCTGGATTGGATTTACAAAGCCTTGTATGGCCACTCGTTTGTATCTGCAGGGTAAGGGCTAGGATAATGCTTCTGATCTCGTAATACACACCTTGTCCTCATTACACGCTTCTGTGCATCGTAGTGTTGTGGGCCTCCTTAGAAGTCTTGGCAAACTCTGAAACTCCTTGAATAAGATTCACACCTCATTTCATAGTTTATGACATGTACGTGCTGGATGAACATTTTGTTATACTAATACTCCGTTTCTTTGCCATCACATAGTTACCTGTGTGGCTGTTAGCACCATGGAAATGATCAAAAACAGAGGAGTCTTCTTTTGGGCTTTATTTAAATAACATTCTGAAAGTCTATGCCTAGCATAGCAGGATATCAGAACTATATTGCACACCAGGACTGTAACCAAGTGAAAGGTTTGGACCAGAAACATAATTATGTAAGCCTCATCTACAACTCAGTCATCCTGCTTAAAATCTCATATTTTTACATAAGAGAACCTTTTTTCAAACCTTTGTTTTTTTGTGCAAATTAACCCTGATTCATCTGCTTGTCCATAGCGTAGAACAGTGTGGACTCTTTGGGTTCATGCTTAACTTGAAATACCTTCTCAATTGCTTTGAAAATAGTCAGATTTCAGTGAAGCTAATACCAAATGATGCTATGTGCATCCGCGAAGCACACGATGCCTGATTTTATTATGTTATGAAGGTACCATAAATATATCTTCCTAGATTTTGCAAACAGGACTTAAATAAAATGTTCCCTTTCTCAAACATCCGGCGAAAAATAAGATATTTAAATACCAGAAAATATGAAATTCTTTTGTTGTCCAAACTGATTAAAAATCTCTCTTTGGTCATCTCCAGTGAATGATCACTCACACCTATCAGAATTACAATTTCCAAAGCTAACAATAGAATTTGTAGTGGTGTTGTACTATTCTTTATCAACAAAGATAAGTTACCCATTGAATTTATTTTCTTCATATGTCACATGAAGGCTCTGTACAATAAGGATCACCCCTGAGCCTGATGGATTTGTACCTATGTCCTTAAGGGATGGGAACAATCATATCTGTCACAAAATACCATATTTAAATAGATGGGTTAATCAAATGAATAACTGATTTCTTATAATCAAAGGAGCACTCCATCAGCTTCTGTCCACTTTCAATGCATTCCAACTAAGAGAAAACATTGTTGTGTGATAAATACGTTGAATAACATATTTAAAGATAGTAACCAGTTATGATTTCCATTTAGAAATGCATATAACATTTGAGGAATAATTGTTACTATGTTTAAAGAAACATATTTGCAAAGGAGCAAATTTGGACTTTCAGAGTATATTATTTTTATATAGAATTGAACAGACTTAAATATACTAGAAATACCTTCACATTTCTGCTTCTCTGCCTCCCAGAAAACATGAACGTGTCTTATACAGAACTGCTTATCTGTACAAAAGGATTGATACTACTTTCAGAAATGCAAACTATTTACAATATATTGTTATTTAGCATTATAGTTGTTTTAGCTAACCTATACTTTTATGATGCCACTAAACAAGTGGAGAGGTAAGCTAAATTACCATTCCTGCATGCAGCTTGCAATCTGAGAGAATCTCACCTTGTGCAAAGAATCCATCCATCAGCAAATCAGGTTTTAGGGGTAGATTGTAATGCTCACCTGATATCCCCAGGGGCGTCTGGAAGTCTCTGAGATCTGGAACCCTGAATGCGTAGTTGGCCAGCGTGGAATTTACAAATCTGCAATCACAGAAGGGTGGATTTGTGATAACTGTCTCTAATGGGTTAATCTCCCACCTCTCTCTGACCGATCCCTCTCCCTCAGAGTCTTTCTCACCTTAATTGTTTGTAGGGTGAGCTATCCATCCTGCGTCTGGTAGGGGTGCTTGGCGTTTGTCGGCGATCTGCTCGAGTTGCTTCACTGGTGCAGTGCGCCTTTCTCCGGGTCCAGGCCTGCTGCGACCCAGACTATGCTGGTTGGCAGGTAGATTTGTTAATTGTAAGTCTTAGTTCTGTTTTAAGGTGGAAATCCCCTTAATGTCTTTATCGTCTTCTTTTCAGGAACAGAGGTTTGATGCAGCTGTGCTGGATGCGGAGGCACGTTCTTAGGGTAAGGCTTAGCGCGAAGCATGGGGTTCTTTAATGTCTTTTTGAAGCTAACCTGTGTTCTCTCCTTCTTCTCCTCATAGGCTGCTGCGGGGCTACGAGTGGATGAGAGCACGATGAAAACTGACCTCGGAATCCGTCAAGGTAAGTTAAGCGCTATGCAGGCATTAAATGTTGAAAGCGCACCTGAATATTTCTCCTTTTCTCTTGCAGGGTGTTGCCCTGGAGTTCTGTATGGGAGCGCTGCGTAGCGCGATGGTATTCAGGTAAGAATGATGATATTCGATGTTTTGGAAGCGTGCATGTCTAATAATGCTTTTCCCTTTCTTGTTTTTGCAGCTCGCGATGTTAGAACGGGAGCTTTGGCCGCGGATGCTGGAATTCTTCAAGCTGGTACTCACAGGTGATGTTTCTTCTTCTCTCGGTTTCCACTGGTTGCGGTCCGGTCGAGATGCTGAGCGTAGGATGGTGTTTTCTCAGGTAAGACAAGTAATCTTGTTCTTGTTCTTGCAGGATTCTGGAGATACTGAAGACCAGGAGCTGGACACAGTGAGCATCACGCTGCAAGTTGCAGAATAACGCAAAGCGTGTTCTGTAGTCTCGGTGTGGTTTATATAGCTCCTGCAAAGTAGTACCAGGTAAAGTAGTTCCCGGCCCAGCCACACCCGAAACACTAGACCGCATGGCTTGGTTCATAAGAACTGAGCTATGCGGTTGCTTCCATGTTGGATTTAAAGACCCATGTACCTGAATGAAAGCATGCCTTATAAGTCTCTCCTTACCGCATATAAGCCTGGTGCCAAAGGCGCTAGGACTGGCTCCAGGAGCCTTTTTGGAGAAGTTTGAAGGCCCTTAGGATTCTGGTGGGGGTATGCTTGTGGCCTCTAACAGTGGTCATGACATAGATTCATCCTATTTTCCACAGAGCAACAGGACAAAATCATAATATCTGACCAATAAGAACCACCCTGCATTTTAGCAATACTAAATTGAGTCATTAGAGGTTATTTAAATCAACCATGTAAGGGAAATAGTAAGTATATCAGAAAAACAGATATATACCAATGGAAAAGAGAAAAGGGAGAAAGGTTTTAGAAGGTCAAGAGATGACATATTTGAATGTACACAAAATAAGAATATAGAGGATACAATGCCTGAGAACCACATTGAGGGAACTGACGTGGTATTTCATTTACAGCGGATTTCACTGCAGGTTCCGGACTGAGGATAGATTTTATCTGAGGGAATCTCACTGACTAACAAATTGAGCTGAGCTTGTGGTCCTGTGTCCAATTGACGGTATCAATTTGTATGTGAGTGAACTAATGTCCTTAAGCAAAATTTACAAGCTACACCCCAACCAAACTGGAAATATATTACTGAGGTTATTAATCTCTGTAGATAAAATATAGTAATTTATTTCACTGTTCAATGTTGAAGCACATAATCTAGTAGGATGGATTGGCAGAACGAAGAATGTTTGGAAGTTCCGTGAGAGGGTTCAGTATTAAATAGAGAGTAGCGTATTCAGAAGATTGGAGGAGATGATAATGAGGGAAGGATGGGAGGGATAGATGTGTGGACCGGGTGTCCCATATTTCAGTGATGTTATGAACTGCTACTGAAACTGTTAGTGTAGAGTTCAATGTTCTTCTTTGGTCACCAAGTAGGTTGTGACAAGGTGCAGCTTCTCAAATCTAAACTAGAATCCATTAGAGATTAGAGGTATACCTATACACATACTCAGGTGAGGACAAGCTCAGTCAACCATATGTTTGTAGATGTCTTTTAAAGAAGAAGCTCTGACTTCAAGACAACCTTTGTTCATCTCCTACAGATACATCAGACCATGGAGCTAAGGTAGGGATAATTCTGTTAAAACAGAGGTGGAAAGATACAAATTGATTTAATCAGCAAAAGGTTGATTCTAAGTGAGCAAATATGGGATAATATGGGCAGCTATTTCGAGGGAGTGTTTCACAAATGTCTGATCTTAAATTATGCTAATTTGTCAATAACCTCACAGTGCAAGCTCACCAGCATTCATTACATGTTCCCCTGCAATGGTCACACAAGAGGTGCTTGGAATAGCAGTCATTTAAAAGTTCCTATGTAATTCCTTTTCATGTTAAATTATAGTTGAAATGCGAGATATAATGCTGAAAGTGTCAATAAACAGTGAACTGCATGAACATACTAGTGTGATTTTAAAAACTATTTCTACATACTCTTTTAGTAGGATCAATAAATGGATTGCATAAAGGAAAAGAAAAATGTTGTGTGGGTTATGTTTTTTACACAGAGGTGGTTGTTGTGTGGCTATCAACGCCCTTTATCTTTCTGCTTTACATATGCATTTAATTTCCAAAACCACTCTTTCAGTTATCAGGAATTCGATTATAAGGCAATTAATGCCCATAATGGGAGCATAGGTTCATGAAGAACAACACTCACCTAAACTGAAGTACAAGTTAAAACTTGCTTAGCAGAGCATGATGCTCTTTGAACTCGATCTGTGATGGAAAGACCACCCAGGATGTGTCACGTGAGATCGAGATAAAACCACTGAAAATCAGATGACATGTCTAAAATGGCGGTTGCATGGAACAAACCAGGCAGGTTACAGGATTACAGCGCTCATTGTTGGCATAGTGGTCACATTTGCAGTTCTTCTTGGTGCATGCAGGAGGGTTAGAGTGTGCGAGAGCGTTGGTAAAAAAGACTAGGGAATCCTATCCTCCAAGCACCAAAGTCACATGGTGCTAAGCATTGAGGCCATACAAATGGGGAAAGAGTGCTATATAAATACCAAATACAATACAATACAATACTTATGTGGACATAACTTGGGCCTCAAATGGTCGTTATGACAGACAGGAAAGGCACGTTAAATGGCCTGGCACTGCTTGTCAGTGCAGTGGTTTCCTCTGCAGTTCCTCTTGTTGGATGCTGAGGGTTAGAGTGAGTGCGGTGTTCACTGAAATATCAGAGAATATAATCCTCTGAGCCCAGACACCATGTAGTTCACAGACCAATGGGTGCACAATTTGAGCCTCAGACGACTGATACAAGGGACAGGACACAAAGGCTGCAAGGCTTGGGGCTGTTTGTCAGTTGAGGGGTTACTTAAGCAGTTACACTTTGTGAAGGGTGTAATGTTATTTTTAACCCAAGGTTTTCAACATTGCCATGAAGGGCAAAGTGGCATTTAAAAAAAAAAAATCATAAATCTTTCCAGATGTGTAGTTAGGGTGTTTAGTACATTTGCGTAGACTAGCAAGTTTCTGTTTTCAACCTGAGAGTAAGGAAAGCCAGGACATGACCAGTGCCTTTTTATTGCACTGAAAATGTAAGTAACTTACCTGGGTCCTCAAAGTAAACAATTGAAAATCTAATATGAGAAAAAGATACTGCATATTCTCTTGTGATAAAGGATACATCCATCGCTGCTAGAATTGCTCGACTTGCATCCAGGCTGAATCCTCCTCCTCCGAGACAAGCTGGATTGTCTGGAAAGCAAAAGAGTACAATTATTTGTAGACTTCTTTTTTAAAGGCATGATTTTACTGTCAGGTTTCCTTTAGAGGACTGCAAACCAGAGTTACCCAAGATGCACCACCTGCTGTCATTTAGAAATGATAAATAACCTGTCATAAATCATGGGGTTGTTAAAGATTGAGGTAATGAAAAATCATACAAAAGGAGTTTAATTCGATTCCTAAAGATGGAAAGATTAATGTTGCCCCTCACAAACAGGGGAAAGGAGGCAACTGTATGATTCATTTCAATAACATGTTTATACCTGCCACCCGGGGTAGAATCTTGCACTCTGGGAATTGTCAATGTCACTTCCGTTGTGCAGCATTTTTGGTAAGGTTGATTAATTATTCTCCTTCTTGGTAAGGCGGGTAAATGTCATGCCGTGCAACAGTTATCTGTGTTTGGGGCAGTGATCAGGAGTTAAGGAAACCTCTTGAAAAATGGACATGGGGTGGGTTGGGACCACGCCTATACTGATATTCACTGTGCTTTGTTTTGTTGGTTTTGTAGTGAAGTGGGATAATGGGAAAACACCCTCCCCCCAGTCTCATCCAGACCATGGCCTAGGGCACCACGGACCAAGCACCCCCCACGAGAGGAGTTTGAACAATTCCCTTCCTTACCAGATGACAAAATGTCCTGCTTCAACAGCATACACATACGAGGAGCATGCCCACTAGCACGCCCTGGTCAGGCCGACGTCTGCGCCTTGGACTAGCTCGATTAGACACCATGCACGAAAATCATCATCGTTAGAGATGCCATGACGACATAGCCAACAGACAAGAACACACTTGCCACCATGCACACTGGTCACTCACACACCAGCCCACACGAAGAATATACGCAGTGCTATGACGTAGCGGACTGACATACCGACGGACATGCATCGTTGTTATTTTTTCACATAGGCCTTCCAATGGAGAGGGAGAAATGGTGTTTGGGATGAGCATTAACATCTGGTTGAAAGTAACATACAAGCAAGTGGAACAAAAAATGCCCATGGCACTAGAGGCACCTGCCCCTACACCAGTGCCATTTTACGAGAAAGACATGGCAACTGTACCAACATCACTGTGGACCACCAGTCCATACGACGTTGGCTGCATCAAAATCATTGGTGGAGTAAAAATAAAACTGAAAAAAGGAGAAATGCTACCAAGAGTGAAGCAATACCCACTATCAAAAGAGGCGGATGAGGGCATATATCAAACAATAACAGCCCTAATAAAGAATGGTATACTAGTACCATCAGAATCACCTTGCAACACTGCTGTGTGCCCTGTACGCAAAGCAAAAGGAGGGTCTTGGCATTTTATCCAGGACCTAACACCCTTGAACTACATTGTAGAAGCAGAGTACCTTATAGCAGCTAACCCAGCCACCATACTATGTGGAATACCAGCAGAGGCATCACGGTTTACCGTGATTGACCTAAAAAATGCTTTTTTCTCGATACCTCTGCACCCAGACTCACAGGACCTGACGAGTTTCACATCCCGCAACACAAAATGGAAACAAACAAGGTTGCCCCAAGGGTACTGTGAGTCACCATCCATCTTCAACAGAGTGATACAAATGGATTTGGGAAACATTGAGTTGGAGAGCACGGTTCTGCAATACGTAGATGACATCATCATTTGCAGCACCACAGAAGAAAGGTATAGGAAGGACTCAGTAAAGATGCTCACAGTGTTAGCTGAGAAGGGGTACAAGGTAGACAAGGAAAAGCTACAGTACTGCCAAGAACAGGTGCTCTACATTGGTCAGCTCTTCTCACAGAATGGAAGGAATATTGCGCCACAAAGGGCACAAGTGATAACAAACACATCACAACCACAGACAGTGAGTTTCTGGGACTATGCAACTACTGCAGGTGTGGGTTTTTGACTACAGCTCATACATAGGACCCCTGCTTGAGGCCCTCAGAGAAGCACAGAAGGGGCACAAAAGGTTGGGGTGGACAAGAGAAATGAAAGAGGCATTTGACTAATTAAAACACGCCATCTTAACAGCACCTGTGCTGGCCACTCCAAACTATGAACACCAATTCTTCATCTTCTCACATTGCAACTCAGCAGTAATGAAGGCAGTACTGACACAAAAAACAAGCATGGGACACAAGCATGTAGCATTTTACAGCAGACACTTGGACCCTGTAATGTTAGGTCACTTCCCTTGCGAACAGAGCCTGGCAGTGGAAAAATCCTCATCAATAACAATGGGGTGCCTTACCACACTATTTGTGGAACACGCCCTCTTTGCCATTCTGAACAAGCCCAAATCGACATTGACTACACAGAGGGCATCAGGATATGAAATTATTTTGTCAAGACCAGAATTAACGATTGTTAGGTGCAGTAATGTAAACCCAGCAAGATTTATAGTAAAGGTAGTTGAAGATGATGCACACAGGTCATTGAAATTTACTCCAGCGCAAGAAAGGTTGCGGAAAATGCCCTAGAGGGGGGAGAGATAATGTACATTGATGGCTCCTCAACGATTGACCAGAGTGATGGGGTAAGAAGGACAGGAGCAGCAGTGGTTCGGATGAGAGAGGATTGGATGTATTTACCAGTGAAATGTGTCCAGCTACCACAACATTACTTGGCCCAAGCAGCAGAACTTGTGGCCCTAATTTTGGCACTAAAAGAGGGTAATGACAAGAGGGTAACAATATATTCAGACAGTGCATACATCACATCAACGGGCTAATAAAATGGCAACAAAGGGGGTTCAGAAGAGCAGATGGTACCCCAGTACACCATGCCCTCCTACATGATGAACTGATTGAAGTAATTAACAACCCTAGAGAAATAGTCCTGGTGAAGTGTCAGGCACACAATAACGGGGATGACCCTATCTCAAAAGGTAATGAAACAGCAGACACACATGCCAAACATGCTGCATACTTTGGTGAGATGTGGACCCTCCCAGGAAAACAAAAAGATAAGGGGAGGGCAGGAGAAAGACAGATGTTGATGAAGGAAGGGTACACACACATCCCTGAAAATCAAATTATGGAGTTACAGGCAGCAGCACCCATGGCGGAAAAGGAGCTATGGGTCAAAAGAGGATGCACAATGTCACCACAGATGCATTGTGGTGTCAGAATAATACAGGCAAAGTAGTGATGCCCCTAGCCCTATTGAAAACAGCCCTGGCCCAGCTACACCACACAACACACACAGGAAAGGAAGTGATTGCAGCACGAATAAAGGAGGCCTGGTTGTGTCCCGAGTTAAATTCACATGTTGCAAACTTCATCCGCAAATGCCTAACCTGTCAACAGTTCACAGCCGGTCACACGCTGCAAGTGATAAAAGGTGCTATACCCCGGCCAGAAGGACCCTTCCTACACCTGCACATTGACTACGTTGACATGATTAGTGTATGTCAAGGACACAGATACATGATTGTAGTGGTATGCCCATTTTCAAGGTGGATAGAGGCTGGGCCCTGCTCTCATGCAGACGCCTTCAGAGAAGCAAGATTCCTGGTGAGGGAGGTCTTCCCGAGGTGGGGAGTTTGCGAAGTGCTGCGGTCAGACAATGGCCCGCATTGTGCAAATGAAATGTTTGAACACATAACTGCACTACTTGGCATCAAACACAAGTTTGCATGCACATATCACCCACAGGCTAACGGTATTTGTGAACCCCTGAATGGCCTCCTGAAAGAAGAAATTGCTAAGATTCAGCAGACAACTAAGAAAAGCTGGTTGTACTGCCTCCCCTTGGCCCTGTTTGAGTTTAGGAATAGGCCAGGGTCAGATCACCACCTCACACCCCATGAGGTGGTGACTTGACGTCAGATGCACCTTCCACTAATGCCACCATCAAGGGCCTTGACCGATTATGACAGCTCTGCAAATGTTTTGGTGATGAAATGTTCGAATATGTGGCTTCCTTGATTACTAGTGTCGCCTTTATCTCTCAACAGCTTGAGCGCACGCGGGGCGGGTCGAAAAACACTCAACAAGAAGAAACAAATGAGGAACTGGGACAACAAACAAACTGGACTGTTGCAGAAGGGGACCACGTTCTCCTCCACAACTTCAACTGCCGGTGGAACAGCCCCCGCTTCACTGTGCCCCACCAGGTAGAAGCAGTAGCTCCTAAAGCAATCAAATTGCGTGATAAGAGAGTGTGGAACCACTTACACGGCATCAAGCCCTACAAAGATCAGACCCGCCCTTGCGTTCATGGCAGGGCCAACGCAGCAACAACAATAACGAAGGACAACACAGCAGCATCTGCAACAAAAGACAATTGCGACACTGCCCCTGACCCCTCCCCAACCACAGACTGTAAAAACTTTGGACATTCACCCACAGCCCACCGCATGGTCATGAGATCCCAGATCAAAAAAAAAACTCCCCCGGCCAGCCCACCTCTGCCACTACCCAAATAAAGGACATTGCCTAACATATTTTAATGTTGCACCACACTTGCAGACACGTGCATGCTCTCTTTCTCTTTTTGTCTCGCACATGCAGGTACGGAGCACAACTGTTTCTGTATAAGGAAAAGTGAAGAGAATAACATTGCGTTTTTGCCCAGGGGTAAATGCTACCCACAGATGACAACACCCCTGAGGCTCTGGCACACCAATTTGTATACCGTATAAAGAGACCAAAATATATAAAAAGGAGAAGGGTACGTGTGTATTATAACACGTTCATTTTGCCCAACAATAATTCCCACATCTCCACGAGCACTTACCAGCTCTGAGAGATAGGTCACTGAGATTAGCGTGGGAACAGCTTTTCGCCTGCGCATTAAACGACTACCTGATAGGGAGAGCTTGATTAAAGAAAAACAAACAAATTATCGCATATTTTTAGAAATTTTCAGGCGGGCAACTATAACATCAAAGACAATAAGCTGCAGGACTGCAGCAAAGGTAAGAGGAAAATGCCAGTGAGGTTAGCTATTGTAATAAAATTAATAGGTGTGTTGGTTATGACTGGTCTATTGGCTGCCTCTGTCTGGCAGACACACTATGCTTACAATGTTATGGCTGCACCTAAAACTAATTTACCCCACCCCACAGCTGCAACAGGTACGGTGTCAGGTGGTACAAGCAGAACGAAAATGAACAGGGAAAGAGTTAAACACAGCACATCTGCAGATAATAATGGGATTGACACATATCTTACAGATTCAGCACGCACACGTCTCAAACAACATGTGGTATCAGCACATGTCCAAAATTGGTAAGCAGACAACAAAGGATAACTGCTATGTGTGCTCGTTGATCCCATATGCCATGAGTGCATCAAGGACATTTGTAGCTACTGAAGTGCCAGCGAAGACGACAGAATGCCTGATATATCTGGCGATGCTCCAAACAAAAGGATGATTTCAAGGGACAGTAGTATCACTGCATTGGAAGACGAGGGACTCATACCCATATGAAAATAACTTCATCAAAACGCTTACGATGTACAATAGCTACCGCCAGCATACTCAAGGGTTCAGATACGTGACAGATGGTCCTGAAAAAGGAGATACAAAGAAGGTGACATTGCACTACCTGCCGTGTGATTGGTATGCAAGAGCAAATGCTGGTGAACTAGGTTGCTGGGAAAGACCACTGATAGTAATATATGGGAAGATATACGCCAATTAAGGATGGACAGAGGGAGTTGTGGGGAGTAATATGGTAACATCTGCAAATGAAAACGTGAACTCAATAAACGAAACAAACCACAAATGTTGGACGGAATGGATAAAGAGCATACCACTGTTAACATGGCTGGAGAAAGATGAAGACCCAATAACTATACTACCGCTGACTGCACCAACACTGTGCTACCAACACAACGGCGATGTAGATGTTGGAAGTAAGAACAACTGTAAAAGTACAGTACTGATACCTGAGGGGGGTGCCGGCACAGCAGTACTAATGGACCACTATTGGGCCTGCGGAGAGAAGGCATACCACAGCTTACTACCATCTTGGAAGGGAATATGCACTATGGTACACGTCAACGTACCATCTCTGGTTGTGCCTCAAAAACATGTCAACTTGGGCAACATCCCTAAGATGGATGAAGGGAACAAAAGAAGGAAAAGATATGTGATGACTGAAGAAGGTACAGAAAGAAACGGCATCTTGTCAAGAGTGAAAAGACAAGGAGAACCACTAACAGGAAACTACCTGTGGGGAAAATCGTAAACAGCTCTCAGCGACATTCCTGCAGGACACAGACTGTTCAGCAGAGCAGCAATGTTATTCTCATCAATAATACATCCAGGACTGCAGGCATATGCAAATGCAAAATGGCTCCAAATAACCAGATGGGAGCTAATGATGACAATAAATTCCACTGTTAATGGATTTAATGCAATAAAAGAAGAATTGAGGGCTGTACGAATGGTAGCACTGCAAAATAGATATGTATTGGACCTCCTTACGGCAATGGAACAGGAGTTTGTGCAAACATTGGAAAATCATGTTGCCCATTCATCCCAGCTAATGACGCAGACAATGGAACACTTACTGAGGCAGTATCGCAACTTGCCACGATGCACTCAAAGATGACAGAAGAAGGGAAGGGAGTGCAGAAAGATGGCAGCTGGTTTTATATTTTTATGGTCATGGATGCCATCATGGCTGTCAGATGGACTAAAATTAATAATTGGCTGTATAATAGTAGGAATGGCTGTATTAATAGGAATGAGGTTTTGGAAAGCAAGAAAAGCACGTACAACGGATGAAATGATGGAAATGGTCGGTATGCACTCCCTACTACCAGCCGAAGACGACAAGCACACGGACATTATTATACAAGAACGAGAAAGGTTGCGCAAGCAAATACTTGAAAATCACTTGGACCCACCATCTGTGAAGGTGAAGAACCCAAGGAACCCGAAGAGCTATGTTGGGAAGTGGGGGCTGCGTATATATGTATTGGTTGTTTGAAGATCATGTCAACCACTATGGACACCTGGCTGGAATAACGCAAGTATGGAGAGTAAAAGGAGATAAGGAAAAGGATAATTTTGTGGTCCACAAGTCGACCAGAGGGAGGACTGAAGTGGGAGAATGGGAAAACACCCTCCCCCAGTCTCATCCAGACCCTGGCCTAGGGGACCACGGCCCAAGAACCCCCCACGAGAGGAGTACGTACAATCCCTTCCTTACCAGATGACAAAATGTCCTGCTTCAACAGCATACACATACGAGGAGCATGCCCACTAGCACACCCTGGCCAGGCTGACGTCTGCACCTTGGACTAGCTCGATTAGACACTAACCACGAAAATCATCATCGTTAGATATGCCATGACGACATAGCCAACAGACAAGAACACACGTGCCACCATGCACACTGGTCGCTCACACACCAGCCCACACGAAGAATATACTCGGTGCTATGCCATAGTGGACTGACATACCCACGGACATGCATTGTTGTTATTTTCTCACATAGGCCTTCTACAGCACTGCAGAAACGCAAGACGCCTGAAGAGCTCGTGTATATGCTTGCTGATGCTTTCTCGCTACCTATCACTATGAAGACGCCACCATGTATACCTAATGCTGCTTATGACACTCTGTCGCCCCGCAGCCTCTATAGTATGGATTATGTAACGCCACCCACGAACTAGGCCCAAGTAGGCCACAAGCAAGATTCCCCAGGCAGGAGCCTCGCAAAAGAAAATCCTCCCTGAACGAAAATTCAAGTGATGACCATGCAGAGCGGGCCCCCAACAAGGGCCCACAGCCAAGGCCGCGATGTTGCAACCCACATCCCGCGCTCCCAGCGGCAAGGTTACACCTGCGATGCCAAGCCATCAGAGGTGAAATACAAATCTAATGCTCATAATTCTGCTCCAGCTACGGTCTCCCGACACGTGACCAAGCCGAACTGACAAGATGCTAAGCTCACGAGACAGAAAGTCGCCAGGGTCCCACGTCTGTGACACAGGTTGCAACAACGAAGCGGCAAGTTGGACACCTACAGCGATGGGAAAGACCTTCTCACCAGCCCATAAGCAGACCTGTCCATTGTCCGCCACAAACACATATTTGGACATTGTTGCTAATGTCAGGTACACCGCGAGCTGGTAACGGCGATGGTCCCAGGCTTGGGGGCTCGCGGGAGAACCAATCGGTATACAGGGGGGCTCATCACTGACGCCATTACTCTTAGCCAATCACCAAGGGTCCCCTTGTAACAATTCCAATACAGCAACTATTAGGGACAGCCCAAGTGCACCACCTGACCCATCCTTATCCACTAACATTTCTTCCCATAGGATAACTATACTAACCCTACCACTCGGGGAACCAACCCAAAGTGGCGATAGGTTTTATGATGATTTTCCCAGGTGACGCAATTAGCACATCATACTGCTGTAAAAAAGGGCCTGCAAGTCCCACTAACGACAAGAGTCTCACTGGATGCATATGAGCTGAGACCTATCCCTGCCGTTACTATAATAAACAGCAGTAATTACTTTGCTCCTTGTGTGTGTCTCGTACTTCTTTTGGGACGTGGGAGGAGTTGGGGCCTCCTCAGCCCCGGAGGTCCACGGACGGCTCTGCCGGCCCCCGGGAGAATCACCCCGACAGTACTTAGCAAGGTATTTTGGGAGATGTCTTCATAACAAGCCCCATGAACTTGGCAATTACTCCTTTGGAACTGCCATGATCACACATTGACCAATTTGGTTTACTCTCATGAGGTTTCATCCAGGATATTCGTGATTTCGCTAAAGAATATAGCTTGGTCTGGGTTTACACTTTTGAAACCTTTGAGAGATATGATTTCAATTTGATTATTTCAAGAATCCTCATCACGTAGGTTCTTTTGATCACCACCGAAACATAGCTCGCACATGAGGGAGATCACATACTATCATAGGGGATTGACATGTGCACGGCATTCTGTACAACACTGTATGGGCCTTATTTACAAAAATAGTTTCCTATGGGAAAACCCCATTTAAAAACACTTTGCAAATCAAGCACCATATGTACTGTTTTATGTTCATTAAGTACACATTTATGTGCATATATACTGGTAATATGGTATTTTTTGTAATGATGTGAAAACACAAACTTTAAGAAGACAGTCATTTGCCTGTGTGGTCAAGGTCGGTTATATCCCTTTCATTTGTTATCAGGGGTTTTGTATTATTGAGCATGATCAGAAATGGCGTCAATCCATTCTGTTCTAGCTCATCAATGGGATCTGTATATTGATGGGATCTGTATATGCGTGTATATTAACATAATGTAGAGTCAATGATGTGCAATGGTAGTCAGGTGGCTTTCATAAAAGGATGTCTGCAAGCTGGTCATGCAGACATATCTGGCTTTCACCATTTAGGTGACTTTTAACAGTGAGTGGTATGTTTTTATGACACGGAAAGCATGAGTGGCATCCATGCATTTGCTTTCTTTGTTTCAATAAAACAACATTAGCTATCATGACACATTGCTCTGGTTCAGCCAGTTGTGCAGTATTCACACCTAAAACCCATTCATGATTGTGTTTAGAACTTTTACAAAAGTTCAATAAGGGTCAGAGAAAGGTGTACAATCCATCATTGATAGCTTTTATCAGACTCACTGAAAACTATGTACTGAGTTGGTACAGTGCACTCTTCATCAGATGGTAGACCCAGGGATGGGCGGCAATGCTTTTGTTGTGTTATCTTTTTGCCTATTAATGTGTATAGTGCACACCCAGATTGCTTCCTGTCGTACCAGTCTCAAGAAAAACAAAAACAACAAGGTCCTGGAAATGAAATAGCCCTAGAAGGAATGGAAGAGGGTTCAATGAATATCTAGGGGTCAGGCTGTTTGTGCAGCTGTAAGGTGCACATCTGTATTTGGCTGATCCCCAAATCTTTTCTTTTCTGTACCCACTTTTTATTACCACTATATACATATTGGTCTATGTGCCTTCCTTTATCCAAGATCCTCTCTGCTTAAGAGTGGGGAACAAAACACCAACATTCGCACTGATTACATTCCACATTTAACTCATGAAAACCAGGCATCAATAGCTATGCATTTGCACATGTGTTGTCCTGCAAGGCTTACCTAAACCGTTTTGCTGGTAGCACAAATAAATCTGTGCAAAAGCAAACACTGAAAGACACTTTTTTTAAAACTTTCATTTGTTTGCAAGTGTTTGCTTTTTCACGTAGTATTTGGAATTCATTAATCTGTCAGAGTGTAGAATAGTGTAGAGTTGGCAGAGTGTAGAATTTAGTTGGAGCGAGCCGGAGGAAGGTCAGGAGAGAGTCTCTAATGTTGGACATTTTTGCAGCAAAGTATTCAGCTAGGTCATTAGCTGTGAAAGTGGAGTTGATAGTCATAGGTTTAGGTGAGTTAAAGTGCCCTGCTTCGGGCGAGCATGGTTGGAGTTAGCGTTGATGAAGATAAGGTAGAATTCCCTTTTCGCTCTATAAAGAGAGAACTTGAGAGAGTTAAGGGCGGAGAGGTAGAGTTGCAGGTCCTCATGCAAGTGTGTAGGCCTCCATTTGTGGAGCAGCCAATGCATGTCTGTGCAAAGCCAGCATGAATGAGGTGAACGATGGATGAGGACGTTGAGACTTAAGGGTGGAAGTTAACATTGGGAAGTGACAGGGGAATGAGTCGTTTAGTAGGGATTGTAAGCTGGAGAAGGCAGTGATAGTGGAAGAGGCATCAGGTGTGAAGGCGGAGAATGAGAACTCTAGGTGAGAGAGAAACGGAGGAATGGCAGAAGGTTTATATTTCTGTTTAGTAATAGGTGAGGCAAGTGGTGAGGAGATGTCAGAGGGAGAAACGAGATTTTGGTGGAAACAATGGAGTGATCAGATAGAGATGGTGTGACAGTACTATTAGTCACAGAAAGAGAGGAGGAGATGAATAAGAGATCTGAGCAGTGGCTGGAAAGGGAAGGTTACAGACACCTAAGAGAATGAAGTGATGTTTAGTGGAAAGAGAATCAATGAGTTGCCAAAGTTCATCATAGAATGCTCCAGTGGGAACAGCAGAGCAATAGATGGAAATTATTTGAAGCGAGTGTGGTGGAGCGATAGTAGAGATGGTGACTTTAAAAGAGGTCGGATAGGATGAGGCCTTGGTAATTTGTGAGGGGATGAGGCAGGACGAAAGTAGGTGTCTGATGCCTCCACCACTGCCAGTTAGACTCACTTCTATTTCTAACTTGTGTCTGTTAGTGACAACTGTCACCTTTGCTAAACTTTACTTTTAGGGCTGGGGCCCTTAGGATTTCCCTTTTGCTAGTGTTATTAACTCACCCGATCTTCTCTGGGTGGACAGCACCATAGCTGCGTCAATCTTCTAGCAAAATAACTTAAATCTTTGATATAGATGAATAATATACTTTACTACAGGGAACTACACAAGACAAATAGTGAAAACAAGATATACATGTACCAGTTTAATAAAAAAGGTTCCAATATTTGCTTGCCCAACATTAACATTGTTTTCTACTATTTGTATAGAGGCAACCTATTCATATTAATTTACACACCCACTCCACAATCATGCACATACATTCACATTGAACTATTTTGACTAACATTAAACACAATAATGATATCACTGATAGGCTGAAAAGTAGAACATCTTGAGTATAAATACACATTTCAAACAATTCTAAGGGAGTTTATCTTGTCCATTGTGGCATGTTTCATGCATCTAGTAGTCCATCTGGTTTTTAATGTTTAAATATATTTATATTCAGTGACCAATACTTGGTTAAGATCGAGTTAATGTGATCAGATTTATCGCAACAAAACCCCTAAAATTCAGCAATTGCATTTCAAGCAAGTATACCTTAACTATACGCCCCCTGTTGAGCAATGTAAAAGCACGGCGATGACATCACCAATGAAATCACTGATGACATCAATGGTGACATCAATGGTGACATCAGTAATTATATCCTACATGACATCACTAATGAGATCAATAATTATATCAAATGTGACATTACTGATTAAATAGGTTAGAATATTTCTGTTGACCTCTTTAGATACATAGTTTATTTTATGACACTTAACAATAATAACAGCATGGCATGGAACAATATACTGATACAGACGTATGATATGATTATGTGTGGAGCATTCATTTGTAGTACTTATCAACTTCCTACACTTTAAAATAAAAATATGTAACATTATACAAATGGTTTGAATTTCATGTATTATTAAACAATTACAAGACTTTATTGCAGGGAAGTACCTGTTTCAGGTAAATCTATTTCAGGCATTTCAAACATAATACAATAAGAATATGTTGTAGTAAAAATAAAATGAGAATATATAGAAGTAGAAATATGTTTAATAGTAAGTGTTATAAAAATAGTCAATATTTACATTTAAATTTGCAATTCTCCGTACTGTATTAATATTACCTGAACACATTATTTTCTAAATGACAAGTTTTATAAAATAATAATCACATACAAAAGAAAGTATGTGGCCGTGTGCATTGTGATAATATATAATCTGAGAAATCAAAGTTTGGTTCATATGCAACAAAGATCAGTTACTTCTGCTACATAATTGTATATCACAGGTGACATTAAAAGAAACAAGGGCAGAAAACATTGTACTGTGCAAGTATGAAATATGTATATATATGTTATGTTACTAAATAGAGTTGTCATATTTCAAAATGTAATTAATGAAACCAGTGACATTAGTGATGTAATGCATGATGTAATTAGTCATGCCATCAGTGGTGTCAGGTATGATGTAATTAGTGATGTCACCAGTGATGTCATCATTGATGCCATCTGTGATAGTTAACCCCTTAAGAGCAAAGGACAAGCTGTCTCGTCCTTGGCATTACATTCCTTCCGTTACATTACTTTTTGGCACAAAATGGAAATCCAACCCCGGGCCATGTGAGGAGGAGGTTCCTCATCACGGCCTGGGTTGTTGAATTTACTTCAGTTTCATGTCAGCACGCATAATACGTGCTGACGTGAAACTGAAAGTAAATTTCACTGTGGCAGCCGTAGTGAAAACAGAAGGTGAGTTTCCTTTGTTTTCTCCCTCGATCTGAGGCATTATTGTGCTGTTCAGATTGAGGGGGTGTTGTTGGAAAGGATAGACTCTCCCCTTTCCAACAACACCTTTTTTGAAGAATTGCTGGGCGCGGTTCTGTTGCAGATCGCTCGATACGCACCCAGCAATGCCACTAGACAACCAGAGATTTTTTTCTGAAGTGGGGGGAAGAAGTTGCTGCTTACTATGCAAGTGGCCCCCTCCCCCTGGCCCACAAAGCATGGGGAATCACATTTTGCCCACCCTGGGGGCGGAGGGGCACAGTCATGTGCCCATCTGCCACTAAGGAAGGGGCAAAACGAAAACAAAAAAAAAAGTTTGTTTGGTGGGGTGGCCCACTACACCACCTGAGATTACGAGAATGAAAAGGGGGGTGGCCCTCTCCCCCACCCCAAGTGGATGGGGGGAACCTCGTGTAGCCCTTCCTGGGGGCAGATTACTGCTCCTAGGAAGGTGTACATGAGATGCCCCTCATCTTTTTGGGGTGGGGGCGGCACCAGAGTTCTTGCCACAGGCCCCCCCCCCAAAAAGCCTGGGGCAGCACATTTTCCACAGCCTGGGGGCTAATGTGAGAGTTCCAGGGTGGTAGGGGGCCAGATCCCTGGCCTTGGGCAGCTGTCTCCCATGTGTGTTGAATGTCCCCAAGCCCAGCGGTGATTCCTGGGAGGCCCGGGACATTCCCTGTCCTTTCCTGGAGGGATAATCTGTAACGCAGGCCAGCCAGAATACCAGGATTGTTGAGGATGGTACCTGGCCTTGGGCACCGATCTCCAATGTGGGATGACCATCCCCAAGTTCGACGGCAGTCCCATAGAGCCCGGCAGGATCCCCCTTCTACTCGGAGGTAAATTCTGTAACTCATCCCAGCCAGACTTCCAGGATGGTCAGGGGTGATGTTCCTGGCTTGGGCACCTGTTTCCCATATGGGTCGACCACCCCCAAGCCCAGCCTGGAGCCCTGACTGGGCTGCGTTACAGCCTTTCCCTCTGGGGAAGAATCGGGGCCCTACCGGAACTGCCACAGGACATGGGGACGGTCAACCCACATGGGAAAAAGTCACTCAAGGCCAGGGACATCACCCCGACAAATCCGGGAGCTCTAGCTTGGCCGCGTTACAGAATTTCCCTCGGGGAAGGGATGGGGTCCCTGCCGGGGCTCCCAGGGACAGTCGCTGCACTTGGGTATGGTCGCCCCATATGGGAGACAGCCCACCAAGGCCAGGGACATTACCACCGACTATCCTGGAGCTCTGGCTGGCCTGCGTTACAGCTTCTCCCTCTAGGAAAGGTCAGGGACCCTGCCAGGGTTCCCTGGAACCGCTGCTGGGCCTTGGGACGGTCAAACTTCGTGGGAGACAGCCGCCCAAAGCCAGGGACTTCACCCCCGACCATTCTGGAACGCTGGCTGGGCTGCGTTACATAATTTCACTTTGGGGGGACCCTGCCAGGGTTCCCTGGAGCTGCTGCTGTGCTTGGGGATGGTACACCCACATGGTAAACTGATGTCCAAGGCCAGGGACATCACCTCCAACCGTCCTAGAGTTCTGGCTGGGCTGTGTTATAGCTTTTTCCTACAGGGAGGTATTGGCACACTGCCAGGACTCCCTGGTGGGGAAAAGCTGTAACAGAGGCCAGCAAGAACTAGAACTCCAGTTGGAGGTGATGTCCCCGGCCATGGGCATCCATTTCCCATGTAGGTGTACCGTCCCCAAACACAGCGGCAGCACCAGTGATTCCCTGGGCAGGTTCCCCTTCCCTCCCCAGGGGGAAATTCTGTAATGCAGCCCAGCCAGCGCTCCAGGAGTGGTGGGGTGATGTCCCTCACCTTGGGCGGCTGTCTACCATATGGGACGACCATCCCCAAGTGCAGCTGCTGTCCCAGGGAGCCCTGGCAGGGTCCCCATACCTTCCCAGAGTGAAATTCTGTAACACAGCTGAGCCAGAGCTCCAGGATTGGTCAAGGGTAATGTCCCTGGCCTTGGGCGGCTGTCTCTCATGTGGGTTGACCTTCCCCAAGTGCAGTAGCAGTCCCAGGGAGCCTTGGCAGGGTCCCCGTCCTTTCCCAGAGGGGAGAAGCTGTAACGCAACCCAGCCAGAGCTCCAGAGTGTCAGAGGGTCATATCCCTGGCTTGGGTGGCTTACTCCCATGTGGGTTGAGCATCTCCAAGCCCAGCGGTAGTTCCAGGGAGGCCGGGGACATTCCCCATCCTTTCCCTGTGGGAGAAGCTGTAACGCAGGCCAGCCAGAATGCCAGGAAGGTTGGGGTTCATGTACCTGGCCTTGGGCACCCATATCCCATGTGGGTTGACCATCCCCAAGTGCAGCAGCAGTCTCAGGGAGCCCCAGCAGTGTCCCTCTCCCTTCCCGAAGGTCCATTCAGTAATGCATCCCAGCCAGACATCCAGGATGGTCAGGGGTGATGTCCCTGGCATTGGGCACCCTTCTGCTATGTGGGTCGACCATCCCCAGGCCCAGCCTAGAGCTCTGGCTGGGCTGCATTACAGCCTTTCCCTCTGGGGAAGAATGGGGACCCTGCCAGAACTGCCACTGGACTTGGGGACCGTCGACCCACATGGGAGAAAGCCACCCAAGGCCAGGGACATCACCCCTGACAAATCGGCTGCGTTACAGAATTTCACTCACAGAAGGGATGGAGACCCTGCCGAGGCTCCTTGGAACAGCCGCTGCACTTGGGTATGGTCGTCCCATATGGTAGACAGACACCCAAGACCAGGGACCTTACACCGGTCTTTTCTGGAGCTCTGGCTGGCCTGCATTACTGCTTCTCCCTCTGGGAATGGTCGGGGACCCTGCCGGGCCTCCCTGCCCCCTCTGCTGGGCTTGCAGATGGTCAAACCACATGGGATACAGCCGCCCATGACCAGGGACATTACCCCTGACTTTCTTGGAGCTCTGGTTGGCCTGCGTTACAGCTTCTCCCTCCGGGAAAGGTCAGGAGCCCTGCCGGACCTCCCTGCATCCCCTGCTGGGCTTGGGGATGATCAAACCACATGAGAGACAGCTGCCCAAGGCCAGGGACATTACCCCTGAATTGCCTAGAGCTCTGGCTGGCCTACATTACAGAATTTCCCTCGGTGGACGGAAGGGGACCCTGCCGGGGCTCCCTCAAGCTGGTACTGTGCTTGTGGAAGGTACACCCACGGATGCCCATGGCCAGGGAGATCACTTCCAACCATCCTGGAGTGCTGGCTGGGCTGCGTTAGAGCTTTTGTCTTCAGGGAGGTATTGGCACACTGCCAGGGCTCCCTGGTGGGGAAAAGCTGTAACACAGGCCATACAGAACTCCAGGACGGTTGGAGGTGATGTCTCTTGGACTTGGACATCTGTTTACCATGTGGGTGTAACATTCCCAAGCAGAGCTTCAGCTTTCATGGAGCCCAGGCAGGGCCCCCTTCCATACCCTGAGGGAAATTCTGTAATGCAGCCCAACCAGCATTGCAGGATGCTTGGGGGTGATGTCCCTGGCCTTGGGTGGCTGTCTCCCATGTAGTTTGACCATCCCCAAGACCAGCAGCGGGTCCAGGGAGCCCTGGCAGGGTATCCAAACATTCACAGAGGGAGAAGCAGTAAAGCAAGCCAGCCAGAGTTCCTGGAAAGTTGGAGGTAATGTGCCTGTCCTTGGGCGGCTGTCTCCCATGTGGTTTGGCCACCCACAAGCCCAGCAGCGGGTGCAGGGAGGCCCGGCTGGGTTCCAAATCTTTCCTGGAGGGAGAAGCTGTAACGCAGGCCAGCCAGAGCTCTGGGATAGTCAGGGTGATGTCCCTGGCCTTGAGCGGCTGTCTCCCATGTGGTTTTACCGTCCCAAGCCCAGAAGCATGTCCAGGGAGCCCTGGCAGGGTCCCCGACCTTTCCAAGAGGGAGAAGCTGCAACGCAACCCAGCCAGAGCTCCAGGGTGATAGGGGATCATATCCCTGGCCTTGGGCGGCTGACTCCCATGCGGAATGAACTTCCCCAAGCCCAGCATTGGTTCCAGGGAGGCCCAGGACATTCCCTGTCCTTTCCCAGAGGGAGAAGCTGTAGTGGAGGCCAGCCAGAGCTCCAGGAAAGTTGGGCGTAATTTCCTTGGCTTTGGGCAGCTTTTCTTCTATGTGGGTTGACAATCCCCAAGTGCAGCGGCAGTCCCAGGGAGTGCTGGCATGGTCCCCCTCCCTTCCCGGAGGTAAATTCTGTAACGTATCCCAGCCAGACCTCCAGGATGGTCAGGGTTGATGTCGCTGGACCTGTGGATGGTCAACCCATATGAGGGACAACCATCCAAGGCCAGGGACATCACCTCTGACCATGCTGGAGTTCTGTCTAGGCAGCATTACAGAATTTCCCTAGGGGAACGTACGGGGACTCTCCCGGGGCTCACCGGGACTGCAGTTGGACTTCTGGACTGTCAACACTTTTTCTTTTCCACCCAGGTAGGTGCACCCACACATGTGAGATACCGTTTTCATCGGGACACCTGTGGAAGTACATGTGTTGTTGACACCATGTTTCGGTGCGTTGGCAGAGCGAAATGTCTGTATATTGAGGGTGTCTTTTTTTTTTTTTTTTTTAAATGCATGGGGTTCCCTGTTTTCCTTGGCGTATTCGACACCATAGGCCCAAATCCGTAGGTTGTCCACAAGAGCAGAATGCTGCAAAATCTGCTCTGCCGAAAGACTTGGGGTTACTGTTAGGGTGAATTCTCCAGAATGGCTAATTTCCCTTACCTACTGAGTCCCTCAGCAGCTTTGCTGGATTTCTAGGATTTATTTTTTTGACCTGGTAAGAGTGTGAGCCTTTTTTACCACTCTTACATGCATTTTGCTGTGTGTGTTTAGCATTCTTGTGTTCATAGACTGTGGAGCCTCACCTACTCCATAGGCATCATCTTTTTACTGTTTGTTACACAGCACCTTCAGTGCAGTGACACAAGGTTGTCTTTTAGACTTTCCAACTCAGACTCCATATTCTGGGACTGACTACTGTCTCCCAGAACATGTAAAGTTGCCATTGACTTTATTAGTCTCTTTAAAAATCCACAGACCCAGTACAAACTATCTGGAAAGGGTTAATACTTATCCTTTTTTGCCTGTTTCCCTTGGTGCATTGTTTCGCTCCCTTTTCATCAAGACTTGGCTGGTGGCAGTGGTAACTACCCTATTCTTCCTACCGCGGTTATCTTAGATAACCTTGGTATTGTTTTAGGCTATCTTGGTAGCCTCAAACTTAAACACGCTGGACCATATACGTTTTTATACGGTTCCGGCTGGGTTTATTCACCATTTCTTGTTGAAAATGTTGTTCTCGTGTTTTACTCTGTGCGCCAAACCAGGTTTGGTTCCTTTGTTCACCGTCTTTTCTCGGGTTTATCCACAGAAGCCCTCCTTAGGCGCCTGAAAATCTGGGTAGGTAGGATGTGAGGGAGGGGTTTTAGGACCCCTGCCATGGGTTCTCTTGGTAACCCAAGTCACACTCCTGTTTGATTGACTAGGTGACTGTCCCGCCAGGACAGCCACCCTGCTGTGTGATTGACAGCCAGGCTGTGTGAATGGGGGAAAACTGCTTAAAAAGCAGGTCTCTGGATCTGCAAATGCGGAGTTGCCACTGGAACGAAAGAACCGACAAGGAGCTGACCAAAGTGGACCCCTACAACGACTGAACCGCCCAGTGAAGCCCTGCTGCAGGTCCAAATCTTCAGACTCCAACGACAGAGAAGATCTACCAGGAATCTTCTTCGCCTGAGCTGGTGGGACCAAACAGTTCACCCAAACTGCAAGCCAGGACTCCCTCCTCTGGTCGAATTTGCTATACAGAGATACAGTTAACCGGATAGCCAGTAAGGCCGGACCCTGCTTGGGTTTTAAGGAGCGCACCTTTTATTTGTTGCTTTGCTCTGCTGCTGATTTCTTCCCTGGACAGTGCAGGACCCTCCAGTCTTCCTACTTCGTGTCAGTCCGACAGTCGCTTCAGGAACCGTGAGCCTGCAGGACCTGTCAGGAACATCCGCCTCAGCTACAGCTTCTTCTCCATTTAAAGGTACTGTGCAAATCCTTGTTCCCTCAAGCCGCGGTGAAGGTGTGTTAAACCTTTCGCCAATCTGAGGGCTTGTCCTTCTCTACTCTTTACACTAACTTTTCTGCTGACCAACTTCGTCCAGGACTCTCTTGAAAGACTTAACCGCAAACTACCCTTACTGTGTAATCTTGAGCAAAATACTTTTGTCCTATTGACTTTGGCCCTACGCCTTTTTGATTTGATTCCATCACTGTAGTTCCTCTTTCTAGAGTGCCCTGCTTACTTACCTGTTGGTGCTGCTCAATTTGTATCTAACTTTATCTTTCCCTCCCTTTTAAATTGTTGGAGCGCCATTTTGCTCACACTTCATTTTTTAGCTTAACTTGTCCAGAATCTATTGGGATTGGTGTGGTGTATTAAGAGTATGATTTTTCAACTGCTTTACTTTAGTGAGATGTGATACAACTGATGTGTAAATAAATGCATATTCTTTTACTCAGAAACCTTGAGTCAGTGTTTGTTTTAATCATAGTAATTGCTGTCCTTTCTGTAACTATTGATACTGCTCACTTGCTCTTGAGATAAGTCTGGCTGCTCAGCCATCGCTACCACTTTACTGTGTAGTACAGGCTTGTACGAAAGGTGAATTTGTACTGTCACTTGTAGTCATAATTGTGTGTGGTGTTCCCAGAGGGTACTGCATATAATTCTGCCTAACAGTTACCATTGGTTTAGCCTTTTCCCTTTGCGCCCAGGTAGGTTTAACCACACATTTGAAGTACCATTCTCATTGGAACAACTGTGGGAAGGCGGGAAGGTAGGACATGTGAGGTTGGCAGCGTGTTTCGGTGGGTGGGCATAGGGAAATTTCTGAAAATTGGGGGATTGTGGGTACAACATTCTGGGATGTTTTGCGCAGTTCATACCTCTGTGGATTCCCACAGGTGTCTTCTTTTGGGAAATGCATGGGGTTCCCTGTTTTCCTAGGTGGCTTTAACACCCTAGGCCCAAATCTGTAAATTGTCCACAAGAGCAAAATCCATCAAAATCTGCTTTGCTGAAATACTTGGGGTTACCAGTGGTGTAGCCTTTTCCCTTGGCTTCCAGGTAGGTGTACTCACACATATGAGGTACTGTTTTCCTCAGGACACCTGTGGGAACGTGGGAAGGTAGGACATGTGTTGCTGGTGGTGTGTTTTCGGTGGGTGGGTAGACGGAAATGTCTGAACATTGGGCCTCATTAGGACCCTGGCGGAGAGGGTATTACGCCAGCGTAGTGCATGGCGTACCTCTCCGCCATACTACGAGTTCCCGTAGCGCCATGGAGGTTTTCTCCGCCTGGTTTTACCAGCCGGAGAAAACCATGGCGCTACGGGACCTCGTTGTTAATTACGCCACCGTATTTTACGGTGGCGTAATTAACTCCTTCCCCACTCCCATTATACCCTATGGGGCAAGAATGGGAATGGGGAAGGGCAGAATGGGGATTGGGGATTTACCGCTCCGCCGAGGTCGGAATGGGGCGGTAAATCCGCCAACCCCCATGGCGCTATCGGCGGCTTTCCGCCATGCTTCGCGGTGCATTTAGCACCGCGAAATCCGCCTGGGTCGTAATGAGGCCCATTGTGTTTTTTTGGCTAAATTTCTGACTTTGCCGGGGATTGTGGGCAATAAATTCTGGGGAGATTCACGCAAGTCAGACCTATATGGATTCCCACGGGTGTCCTCTTTCTAGAAATGCATGGGGATCCCTGTTTTCCTTGGTGGCTGGGACACCATAGGGCCAAATCTGTAAGTTGTCCTCAAGAGCAAAATCCCACAAAATCTGCTCTGCCGAAAAGACTTGGGGGAACCAGTGGTTTAGTTGTTTCACTTTGCACCCAGTTAGGTGCACCCACACGTGTGAGGTACTGTTTTCCTCGGGACACCTGCGGGAACATGGGAGGGTAGGACCTGTGTTGCTGGTGGTGTGTTTTCGGTGGGTGGGTAGAGGGAAATATTTGAAAATTGTGTTTTTTCCGCCAAATTCCAGACATATTTGGGGATTGTGGGTAATACATTCTGGGGCGATTTGCGCAAGTCAGACCTCTGTGGATTCCCACGGGTGTCCTTTTTCTGGAAATGCATGGGGATCCCTGTTTTCCATGGTGGCTGCGACACCAATAGGGCCAAATCTGTAGGTTGTCCTCAAGAGCAAAATCCCACAAAATCTGCTCTGCCGAAAGACTTGGGGTTACCAGTGGTTTAGCATTTTCCCTTTGCGTCCAGGTTGGTGCACCCACATATTTGAGGTACTGTTTTCGTCGGGACACCTGTGGGAACGTGGGAAGGTAGGACATGTGTTGTTGGTGGCGTGCTTTCGTGGGTGGGCAGAAGGAAATGTCTGAAAATTGTGGGGTTTTTGCCACATTTCAGACTTTGTCAGGGATTGTGGGTAATAGATTCTGGGGCGATTCACACAAGTCAGACATCTGTAGATTTCCACGGGTGTCTTCTTTTCGGAAATGAATGGGGTTACCTGTTTTCCTTGGTGGCTTCCACACCCTAGGCTCAAAACTGTAGGTTGTCCACAAGTGCAAAATCCCTCAAAATCTGCTCTGCTGAAATACATGGGGTTACCAGTGGTGTAGCCTTTTCACTTTGCGCCGAGGTAGGTGCACCCACCCATGTGATGTACTGTTTTTGTCGGGAGACCTGTGGGAATGCGGGAAGGTAGGACATGTGTTGTTGGTGTCGTGTTTCGGTCGGTTGGCAGAGAGAAATGTCTGAAAATGTGTTTTCTTTGCCAAATTTCGGACTTGTCAGGGATTGTCGGTAATACATTCTGGTGTGATTCATGCAAGTCAGACCTCTATGGATTCCCATGGGTATCTTCTTTTCAGAAATGCATGGGGTTCCCTGTTTTCCTTGGTGGCTTCGACACCCTCGGCCCAAATCTGTAGGTTGTCCACAACAGCGAAATCCTGCAAAATCTGCTCTGCGAAAGATGTGGGGTGACCAGTGGTCTAGCCTTTTGCCTTTGCGCCCAGGTAGGTGCACCCACACATGTGAGGTACCGGTTTCATCGGTACACCTTTGGGAATGCAGGAAGGTAGGATGTGTTCTTGGCAGCGGGTTTCGGTGCGTTGGCAGAGGCAAATGTCTGAAAATTTATATTTTTTCACCAAATTTCGGATTTTGCTGGGGATTGTGGGTAATAAATTCTGGGGCGAATTCGTGCAAGTCACACCTCTGTGGATTCCTACGGGTGTCTTCTTTTTGTAAATGCATGGTGTTCCCGGTTACCCTTGGTGGTTGTGACAACCCATGCCCAAATCTGTAGGTTGTCCACAAGAGCAAATTCCCACAAAATCTGCTCTGCCAAAACACTTGGGGTTAGCAGTGGTTTAGCCTTTTCCCTTTGCGCCCAGGAAGGTGCACCCACTCATGTGAGGTACCGTTTTCGTCGTGGCACCTGTGGGAATGTGGGAAGGTAGGACATTTTGTGTGTTTGCATGGTTTTCATAATGTTTTCAAACATTTGCTGCTGCTCTTTGTCACACAACCCTTTAATTTAGGCACTATACATTTTTGTTACCTGCACAAGTCAGCTACCGTTCAAACGGTCTGCCTGTGCTCTTTCAAAAAATGTATGCATGCCCTTCCTCACCACATTTGTTTTCCTTACTTACACATGTTAAGTACATCTGTTTAGCCCATAAGCATTACAATCTTGCGTACCATCGCTCAGATTTTGGCTTGTGGTATTGCTTGTTTTGTGAAACATTATGAAAAATGTGTGATTTCCTAACTGGAAGAGTCGGCGGAATGTAACGGTGCATTGCTTTTCTAGTTTTTTCTGGGGCCCACTAGCCATGGCCTTCAGATACAGCCATTGTCCACGGCCTTCGGGAGTGGGCACTGTACATGTTGCACCAACAGGTCTTTTCGGACCCACTAGCCATGGCCTTCGGATGTGGCTACTGTACATGTTGCACCAATAGGTTTTGTTGGGGCACACTCACCATTGCCTTCAGCCGTGGCTACTGTATATGTTGCACCAATAGGTTTCTTCGGGCCTACTAGCCATTGCCTTCAGCTGTGGGCCCTGGTCATGTTGCACCAATAGGTTTACATGTTGGGGCCCACTTGCCATGGCTTTCGGCCATGTACACTGTACATGTTGCAACAACAGGTTGCTTCACAGCCCATTAATTGCAGGGAAATTGCTATCTAATTTTTTTATAGCTACATCGCTCCCCCAATCATAAGTACAGTTTTACTTTTGTTAAGGGCCAAGTTATTATTAAGCATCCTTTTCTCTATGGTGGAAAATATTCTGTTTAGTTCCTGTTCATCCTGCATGTGGAAGCCAGATAAAGGAATGACACATTGTGTCAGAACATTATGCCCTCCTCTTCCAGTTCCGAAAAGAACGGTGTCATAAACAAGATATAGATGCAAGGAGACGTGCTGGCACCCTGTGGTACTCCAAAGAGTACTGGTATTGGTGAGGCTTCTGCTATGTCCGAGCAAACTCTGCTGATTCTGTTTTCCAGGAAGGAGACGATCCCGGAGACCGCCAAGGGAGAGGAGTTTGCAACATCTGCGAGTCTGTGTTTAAATATTGAATGATCGACTAAATCAAACGCAGATGATTGATCCAGCGAGACTAGCAGGGATAGTGAACCTTTGTCCAGTTTCTTAAGTACGTTAGAATTGAGTTCAAGAAGTGAGGTTTCAGTTCGAAGATGCTTCTAAAGCCTGATTGGTGTTCATTCAGAATGGGATATAGCTTCAAGTGTTCTGAAATTTGTACGTGGGCCACTCTATCGAAGATCTTTAAAAGAAAAAGGTGTGTTCAAAATTGGGCGATAGTTCAAGGGATTGTTACTGTCTAGTTCGGGTTTCTTCATAATGGGTGTGACCATGGTTTGTTTCACATTACCAGGTACTTGCCCTTTGCAAAGAGATTCATGAACACATTTACAGATTGCTTTAGTAAGCAAAGGGCGACAAGTTGTTATTATCACAGAGGCACAGGCATCTCCTTTGCAATGAGATGGTTTCATTTTCTCAATGACTACTTGCAGCGCCTCCTCTGTTATAGGGTGGAAGTTAAATTGGGGGATCGTTGGTTGACATTTATAAGGGTTCTGTGCTTCCATAAGAGGAGTTGTTGTGAGGATCTTCTTTCTTTCCTGCATACCGGCCATAATACCTATGAGTTTGTTATGCATACCATCCTAAATTTGCTGACACCAGGCTGCATCTCAGATTTCTAGTTGGTTTTCCGGTAACGGACCTGATTCTTGTTCTTTTAGTATTTTAAAAATGTCCTTTGTATTTGAGGCTGCTTTGTCTATTCTTTGATTATGCTAGTTTTGTTTTGCCTGTAGGATTTCTGATTTATATGCTTTTACTAGGTTCTTGTAACATGATAACAAATTCGATGACGGTGCGGATTTCCATACGTAATATGTCTTAAGCGCTGTGGCTTTAAGTTTCCTGAGTTCAGTTGAGAACCAAGGTTGGCTTTTTTGATTTAAGCACTTCTGTTTCTTACATTTTAGAGGTGCAAGAACATCGGATATATTAGCCAGCAATGTTTGAAGGAAGGGTTAGTGACATGGACAGTGGTGTAGAATGCGGCGAATAGATTGACTCAAGATCTAATAGTGGTGCAATGTTGTATGCTGTGAGATGTTTACGATTACGTGACAACACGTAACCATTAGAAAGATTTTTAAGTTTCGTAGGGTATGGCACTGTAATGGAGAAGTGAATAAATGCATGGTCCGACCAGGGACAAGTAGAGATATTTAAATCGTAACACAAGACATTAGTGGTCGCGATCCAATCAAGTGTGTGTCCAAGAATATGGGTGGGTTTGTCACTTGTTGCTCTAAACCCAATTCTAAAAGGGTCTAATGAACCTGAGAAGCGTTTGGGTCTTCAGGATCACCTAGCCAGTGGTTGAAATTGCCCATTAATATGAATTACGTTGATAGTTTGAGCCTGGGAAGCATCTGGTTGGTAAGGACCTCTATCCAACTATCCTTCAACGATGAGGGGCGATATAGGAGAATGATGTTAACAGTAGCCTCCACATTAATACCAATCTTGATGTATAGCAAATCGATTTCCCTGTTGATCTCTAATGGAACCTCCCATTACATAAAGTGTGTTATTTAGAGACGCAATCATGCTTGTAAACAGTGCCATCATTCGCCATTTAACCCGGACCTTCAGCGCGGCTAACCAAGTTTGAACATAATTGCAACCATAGGGATGTTGTAAGGGGCCCTTAAGGTCTTCCTCCAGAGCCTACCCTCCAGGGTCTCCCAGAAATCTAGCAATTCCTTATAAAGAAGCTCCATTCCATATATTATTTTGGGTACTATTTTACCCTCATCGAAGGCAATTACAGATTTAATGGAAAAGCGACCAAATTGATGGTCAAGTTTCATCAACTGATTAGCTAATGGAGGTGCTTCCTGTTTAAGAAAGGCCCACGGCCCACAATTCGATGGTTGCACCATTAGTGGGAAACCCAAGTATAGTACCTTTCGAGAAATTTCTATGGGAACTCCACCCATACTCCATCTCAGTTTTTTTCTTTTTCCTACCTCTTGAGGATAACATCATACGAGTCTTCCTAGGGTTTACGGTTAGTCCGTTCTTAAATGCATACTCCACAAATGTATTAATCAGTCTCTGTAGACCTATCCTGGTGCGATCTAATAGCAGCAAATCGTCAGTATAGGCCAGCCATGGAATACGTAGATTCCCCAATTTTGGCATCACCAGGTCTACCTCCTGTAGAAACTCCCCAATATACGAAACATATAAGTTAAAAAGACAGGGGCCTAAGGAGCAACCCTGTCTTAAACCTACATATGTCCTGATCCGCCTGGATAAATTGCCCTCAAGATTAAGCTGGACACAGATTCCTGCATTTTCATAGGAGCCTTGATCAGATTCAGCAGGCCACCTGGCATAACCCATTTAGAATAGCACAAAGATGTCCTCAAATCACATGGTCAAACTCCGTGGATAAGTCTATTGATGCTAAATATATTTCTATGTCATTGTTTGGTCATATTGTGGTTACATCACTCATACCATCATGTATTACTTCACTATGACATCACTGATGGAATCACTAATGACACCACTGGTGCCATCACTAAAAACATCATATATGACAACAATGAATATTGAACTAATGGCATCAGACATAAGATCACTCTGGGTACTTGCACATATTAAGACAACTGTTACATTTCTACATATGTGATTTTAGCATTTTAGAATAGTTCATAACAATGAGTACATTGTTTAAAATAGTCCACAACTACACGTACATCATATCACTACTTGTGAAACTTTCATTTGTAGTAGTTTGGTCAAAGATGATATCTGAATTATAAGTAGGAAGGAGTGAGGGATAGAGGAAACCCAGTTCCCCAGGAGTTATATCCCAACACACAGGGCAATATTAAAGGGAGTAGCAGAGTTAAATGGCAATATAGGACAAACTGAGTCCCACAGCAGGAGCAGAAGCAGGGCGCAGCAGCGTCATGGCGAGAAGTATAGAGTCCAGCATAGAGACATCACTGGTTGGTCACGAACAGGGTCTGCGGTTGAGGAACATTCATAAACCGGTAGAAAACTATGTCTGTGTGCAGGAGTTCTAATCCGGCCACTGGTGAGTGGAGAGCTGATATAACCAGTGATGTCATCAGTGATGTCATCTGGGATGTCATCTGGGATGTCATCATTGTGGTCATTTGCTGCGCAACAAAGGGTGCAAAGTGAAGGTGGCTTTAGCTGAATTTAAGGGGTTTTGTTTCCGTTAGGTTCTCACCTTAATGTCACTGTAACTAAAGTTAGTTCATTGACTATATATATATCAGTGAAAACACTTTGTTAAAGGGACATTATGGTTAAGTTGTAGTAATAAAAGTCTATGAAATTCAATAAAAAATATATATACACACATTAACCTTTGTTATAAGATCTTAAAGTACTTTCCTTAGAATTTAATCTGGGCGCATACTGCACATACATGGGGCAATAAACAGGCCTCAAACGCACAATTAATTTGTGTACATGATGATTAACTAATGTTATTGTCATTTTGGGTGCTGTTGCTTCATTCTTCCTTACTTTTGTTTCCCTGTATGTGCCTATAATTTGTATGCATTGTGGGCTTTTATATGTATATTTTCTACTAACACAAGTGTGTCGTACGTTTTCAATTGTTACCTATTTATTCCATGTTTAACATTACTCAAAACTCTCATAAGGCAGCATTTATTATTTTACTATCGGAAATTACCAGATTAAAAATATTGTACTTCTATGGTGCACGCTAACAACAACAGTCTAATATAATGTTTTGTTTACATGAGTACATTCTTTAATAGTAGCAAGTAGTCTCCCAATCACCTCTAACATCTTGTTACCAACATTATAAACACAACCCCTTGTAGGGACTTTTCATCAAAATTAATTTCATATGTGATGTCATCAGTGATGTCATCAATGACATTTGTGATGTCATCTTTCATGTCCTGGGTCTTAGTCTTAGCAGTCCATGGTGGTGGCATGAGTTATGGTTGCTTAGCTTACCATAACTGGTGAATTTATGGGGTTTTTTCGGTTTTACTTGTAAGCATAACTTCCCTTTAACAAAGGTTTTTCATTGAATTTCCTAGGCGGTTACCAGTGCAACTTAACCATAAAGTCCCTTTAACAAAGTTTTGTCAGTGAATTTCATCGGTTTTTACCAGTGCACCCTAATTTCCTCCAACTTACTAATATCATACCCCAATATAGCAACATTTCTGTTCAATTTAGAAAGTGTCACCATAAAACTCTTCATTCCCCACCTTCTAGTATCATGTTTACCACTTCTATACACTTTTTGCAACATTTTCATCGCAGACTTTCCTGACAGTGTCACTTGCGTGTGGCATGATGACATGTTCGCAAATGCGTCCGCACTTCGCAAACGGGTCTTTGCATCGCAAACAGTTTGGAAATGCCTCATCTAGGAACGTTGAAGCTCAAGATTTACTCTTGCACATCTACTACACCAAAACTACTATTTATCTTAAAAAAAATGGCATCGACTATTGCCATCCCTCCTCCCCAAGAGCCCCCACCACCACCACCAGCTGGAGGACCTACACAATGAAAGAAGTGCAATACTTTAAAAGACAATGAAGAGGACCAGGAAGACGAGGTAGAGGGTGTGCTTACCTCTAGCACCCAGATAGAATCATGGGTGTGGCAGTTATTTACCATTGTTGGGAATGTACCAAAGGCTAAAGGTAACAACGTGAAATGCACTGAGTGCAACGTTGTACTCAGTCGGGAACTACCTGGGCAGTACTCCTACGAGACCACCTTCATGCACCGCCAGACCAAATCCAACCACCGCAGTGCTCTCATAAAGGTTGTTCCTTTCTAAGGAAGTAGTAGGCACTCTTCCTCTATCTCATCTACCTCAACCAATACTGTAACCACGCAACCTACTTCTGTGAGACACAAAATACCACCAGCTACCTTGCAAGCAATATAGGAGGCTGTTGATCCATATCATTCGAAGACAACAGTACTCTCTATATAGTGCAAGACACCACTCTGCAGGGGGGAGTAATTTCAAAGTGCTTTTGAAGCTGTAATCAAGGAGCATGTGAAACACTGCCCCCTACCTTAGATGTAACACATGCGCAACATCTTCCCTGCATGTTCTTCTAGGAACCACCTTTCACAGTTAGAAAATAGAACAAAAAAAATAAGCTTATAGACTTATTTAGATTCAATTAGATTCTCCAACATTCCCATCAGTATTTTCTACTATGCTAATGAGAATAATGGACAATTGTATACTAGAGAAAGAGAAAAAAACACTTATCCATATTATACAATAAACACCATAATACATTTGCCTTTATGACTATCCAGAGTCTCAGAATTCATCTGTCTAGACCATGCCTTATTAGAAAACCCAGATTTCAAATGCACACCATCACACAAAACAGCCTTTCTACTCGTTTTACTTTTATGTTTGCAACACTCCCTCATTGCCTGCTTTAAACAATTCACACATATATCCACCAATCACTCAAAACAACTCTACATATAGCCTGTCAACATATTAAACGTCCACCCACCAACTGCCACTTAACAAATCTTTTGCATCAGCATTTTCCATACTTATACCACAAAATTATACCTAGTGCTCCTATAAATGCACATATGCATTGTGCTTTGAGAAAACTCCATAAATAAAAGGGGCAGTACAGATGGACAAGTGCTCATGGGAGCCCAGGAGGGAAGTGCCAAGGGATGCCAAGGTGGAAGGCTTGAAACACCCTAGATTGTCTGAAAATGCTGCGTGCCTCAATAGGTAAATCACAGTAGGCATTCTTCCTTGCCGAGGGCTAGGCCCATTCTTCATGCACCAAACGTATATCACTATTTTCTATGCCTACATTTGGACACTTGGAAAAATAAAACACAAAACAGATTTGCAAAAACATGCTCACAGGTTCTTACGGATGCTGCTTGCGCTGGTTTGTTGTAATTCAGTACAGCACTTATGGCTGTAGACGCAAGCAAAATATCTTTTCCCATTCACACCTAGAGCTACAGCCATGCTGCTTGCCCCAATAATGAGATATTGGTCAAGGAGGGCCCAGTATCTCCTTTTGTTTCTGAGTAAGGAGTCATCACACATCATGAAGCCTTGCTTAAAAAGCTTCATGATGTTTCCGAGTAGAGTCATTATGCTGCATGAAGCTTTTTAAATGAGGCTTCATGATGCTTGATGAATCGTTACTCTGAAACAAAAGAAGAGACTGGGCTCTCCAGCAACTCCTTCTGTTTTGAGGACAGAGTCATGAGGCAGCAGGCATCCCTTCCATTCAAAGAGTATTTAATTACGCAGCGTGTTGAATGAAAGGGCTCCCTGCTGCTAGTGAGGGTTGCGGCACACTAGTGGAAAAGTGCAATAATGCCAGTGTGCGTCAGCATTCCCTTATTTCGCCAGCAACCCTGCCCCTCATTGAACACTATGAAACAGCAATGTGTGGTGTACGTGTTGTGCACCAGGGTCGAACTGGCACTTTAAATCGTGTCGGGTATAATTAAAAGTGGTCCACATTTGCAAATTGTAATGAATATATATTGAGTAACAATGGTCAAACCTTCGAGCCACATCTTCAAGTAACTCATCTAAGTGGGACATATTGGCCAAAAAAGTGCTCCACTGTGACCAAGAAAAACTGGCACACACTAAAATTTTACATTTTTCTCCCGGGCATTGGGCTATTGAGCTATAAGCCAGTCTGAGCCTGTGTGCACCTCACTTAGGAGCATTTGTGAAATAATCCATGAATGTCATCCAAATACATGCAACAAGTCAAATGTTATTATCCTCACGCAGCCTCTCTGCTACATAGCACCCAGGCAGATATAAAGGCTTTAAGGATTATGCAGCACCCCTACTATGTTGAATGTTTTTAAAACTACTGTATGGATATACCCCAAACCAGTCAAGGAAATTACATCAACGCTTTGTGCCCATGTTGTTTTTTATTTGGTCCAAATCTACCCAGCGGTTTATGGCACTACGGCTGCTCAAATACTACACTTTTTCTCTGTGGGAAAATAAATGACCCGAAAAACTATGGTGTTCGGCTGTCTTTATAACTTTTCCATGTTTTAAGAACTTGTTTCCAATGTTTGCAGTTTGGGGGTCTCGTGACAAACGTTTCGATTTGAACATTTCATCCAAATCCATCCAGCAGGTCAAAAGTTATTAACAATACAACTTTGGGGAAAAAAATGGCTGCTTTTCATTTCTGAAAAGTCTCTCCGCCTCTCTGCTGCAAAGCACCATGGGAGATATAGCAATATTTTTGGTAGTGGGGTGCACCCACTGTCCCCATTTCATGTTTTTAAAACTCCTGGACAGATTTACCGTAAACCTGTCCCGGAAATCAAGTCAATCTTCGTGCCCAAGTTCTTTCTCATTCGGTAAAATTCTGTTGAGCAGTTCTTACTCTTCGTCTTGACAACATTTTGACTTTTTATCTATGGGGAAATGAATGGGAGTAGGCTGAAAACAGCATTGTTTTCCTTTCTTCAAACCATCTAGCTTTATTCTGTTTTTGATTGAAGGTGCGCTATATTTCAAAAACCTGTCATTATTTACCATAGAAATCTCTCGCTGCTCCAAATGAAATATCTTAAATAATGGTTGAAGGATTGCTGGTTTGACAAATATGATCAATTCATATAAGGGAAACTATTTTGAAAAGTCAGTCATAATTCGCAGTAATGCAGTGGAAAGAACGCTTTCCACTCTAAAGAACCACATATGAGGTACGAAAATGTGCAAACACGAAATATGTGCCTTTAATTTTCTAATAGGACAGAATCTACCAAGATGTAAATACATGAAGGAGTGAACATACAGTTCTAACAGGTTCACTTTGCAGGTTCATTCAATTAGCAGATGCTTTAAGGGCATGGACATGCATGTCCACCAAGTTTAAGTAGTTACATCAGCATTGCAACATTCTCTGACCAACGTCCCCTGCTCTAGGAACAGCCAAAGATCTTGCTCCACGGAAATCATAACATTATGTTCCCAAATCAACACTTATACACAGTAATTTATTAACACCAGCCTTACCCTTGAGCATCACGTCATTAAGAAATCTTTGAAGATGGCTTGCGTTTATTTTCAGATCCTGGTGGAAAATAAAAGCTATTATCACCCTTCAGGTTGAACTTTGAACAAGGAAAACATATAAACAATAGTGAGATGTGCTTATACAATGTTTTCTTGTCATCTAATTTAAGCCATATCTTTGTCTGCGGGCTATGGACCTCAGGGAGCCGTGAATGCAGGTCATTATTGGTGAGCTTACTCTTCAAGGCTGTTTTTGGTTTTAGATTGGAGAATGGTCAGGTCAGATTTTGGATTCGAGAATGGTCCGATTAAATTTTAGTTTGGAGAATGCACAGGTCAGGTTTTGGATTCAATAATTGTCAGTTCAGGTAATGGTTTGGAGAATGGTGCATTGTGCATTCCTATGTATCAATGAATAACTTCTTACCAGTTTACTGTTATTATCAGGGATTGTTATGACCCCACAGATGGTCTCACAATGGTTTGGACAATTTCCTATTGGCAGAAGAGCTTAATGTTTACTGAATGGAATCAAACAAACTGCTTTGTAAAAGTGACTCACTGACTAATTTGACCTCATGTAGTACACTTTTCAGACTAAGGCACTGACATACCCTCTCACACGCTGATGGGTGCAGTCATATCTTAAGTGGCAAGTGGCGGGTAGACTGACTCGTAGATTATTTAATGGTAATTTGTAGGATGGATTCTGCAGGGTGCAAATAATGATTGGCTGCAGTACAATCACTTCCTCATCTTGTGGAGGTGATGGGTGTGTGAGGCTCCCTGGCCAACCCGGCTAAATTGGACATGGCAGGGTCCTTTCTCCAAATGCAGTGGTCTGCTTCATTGATTGACAAATGACCCACACTGACGTTGCTGGGGGATTGGCACTGGCTTTACCAGCCCTTTGGAAAATGTATTTCTGGATGTTAGAATGCCATCAATGATTTGTGGTTCTTGTGTCAACAGAAAGACAAATCCTCTTTTTAATGTAGTAAAGGTCGTTCAGCTTTCTTTCACTTATTAACATGTACTGTAAAATGTATTGTGTAGGTGTGAACGAAGGCTCAAATGCATCCTAGTTAGACCACAGGAAATGCATTCCTGGAATACAGCAATTTGGCCTGGTGGGTGCCATGTCTGCATGCTACATTTAAAGGGCTTTCCCTACTTGTTTGGAATGACACGACTTTTGGTGATAGCTTGGGAGAGAATGTCTCTGAAAGAGACTCAAAGGATGAGCAAACAAGAAGGACAGCATTCGGGTTTGAGGGCCAAAGGTGGGTGATTCTGGCTTAATATAAAACCACCCATCCATGGCAAGCCAACTGTGTATAGGCTTGAACGCCGGGGGCCGTAAATAGAGAAGGCTTGTTTTTTTGGTCTTTTCTTTTTGAATGTGTGCCTCTAGAGTTTCAGGAGTCTTTGTTGATGTGCTCACTACTACAGGTGGCACCTTTATCTGCTAGGTAGCACAGACTGTTCAGAATTACAGCATTGACTATGAAGCAGATGTTTTAGAAGGTGATGCACGTATGCAGGGATAATCACAGAAGTTCAGTATTTGAGGGTGTTTTCTGGTCATATTTACACATGATATGATATTATAAGATATTTTATTTATATCGCGTCCATACACAAGTGTTTCAAGTTGCGACGAGGCAAGGGAGGGGTACAAGAGAGGACAAACACAACGATCTTACTAGGCCCAGTCACAATGAGAATGCACAAGTGCAGGGAGGAGGGAAGGGGGAAAGTGCAAGGGGCAGGCGAGTATTGGAAAGTGCTGAACACGTGATTAAAATAACAACAGGAAGTGCGGCAAGCAGGTGGCAAGTGAAAGAATAAAGCACAGACAACAGGTGCCTAATATGTGCATGTAGGGGACTGTATTGTTGCAGGTATACACCCAATTGCAAAGGTTGCCAGGAGGCAGAGCGGGTATGCAGCTGGGTGGGCAGGGATCTGGGCCTGAAATCAGAGGGTAGCCGGGCGCCCAGAGCAGAAACAGAAAAGAGATCAGCAGAGGAGAGGAAGAGAGAAGGTAGAAGCAAAGAGGAAGGTCTTGAGGTGCTTCTGGAACCAAAGATTGGTCTCCTCAAGTTTCAGAGAGGCAGAGAGGCTGTTCCAGAGGGAGGCCCCAACCGAAGAAAGAGATCTACCACCAACTTGGTTCTTGGAGAAGCGACTGACCCTGAGGGAGTTGGAGGTAGACCTTGGATGAGACAGCTGATGGTGTGGAAGATGCTTCTCAAGGATTCTAGGGTCTTGGTTAGTAGGCTAGTGGGCATTGCATTTCCAACTTACTTTGGACCTAGGGTACATACCTGAACACTGGATCGTAAGCTGAGGTCTAATAAAAAAGGACTTGATTTTTGGTAGTATTATGACTGAGTTTTCTTCGCTATGTGTGTTTTAAAGAAGGGTGGCCCTCTATATTGGATCCCAGAGACCTAGTAGAGCTGGCTGTGGACATATACAGTGTTGTTGGTGAGGAATCCAATCTTGGAGGGGTTCAGATTGAGGCAGGCACTGGTAGCACATTTCAGAATCAGCGAGAGGCAGGTCTAGAGTTGGTTGATGTCTTGAATGGATGACACTTTTAGCAGTAGTTGTGAATCATCTGGCTTTTGATGCATATGGATGTTGTGAATTGGGAGAAGGGGTTCAAGTGCTTGGGCTTATGGGTGAGTTTTAGTAAATGCATCACTATTTAAAAGTATATCAAGCAAACAGCTACCTTTGAATTTACATAGGTATATCAAATAACACAGTTAAGTGAAGCCATGTGCCTTTGTGAACTGCTCTTTTCCCTCCCCGGCAGCAAACGCACCAGAGTGAACAAATGGGCCACTGATCAGCTTAATTTCTGCTCAGGACTCATGTTATACTGCGGGTGAGCAGGGGCCATGTATCCCTCTTTCCATCTAGGGAGCTCCAGCTTATGGTGGGCAATGACAGCCAGGAACCATCATAGCTTGCTATGTGTCAGTGAGTCCGATTTTAACTCAACAACTCTTACCTTATACTTGGTAATCAAACAAGTACACCCTCAAATGAATGAGGGAGGGGGACTTGTACTCTGATGCTATTCTTGGGAGGATAGCTCAGGGGCAACTTGCTCACCTTGGAAGCAAGACAACACAGAGCACCACAAGTTCGATCCCTGGGTCTGCGCTTAGAAACCTCTGGGTATTAAGTGCGTTATAAATAACCTATCATATCATAAATGTGCAAACCACTCGACATACATTCCAGATTAGTTAGTTTATGTATACACACAATTAAATGTCCTAGCTGCAAGAACTACCAATCCAGACTTCAGGCCCCCATGTGAGTCTAAACCAAAGAGTATGCAATAAACAACGTATTGGTTTATCCACTGCGTGTAGTCCAACAATTGAACTTCAGGAGCTAATATTCAACGTTCAAAATCTTTCCAGGTTATTGCACACAAGATGTATCAAGAATCTTTTTGACTATGCGCAGTGGAGAAACCAGTCCATTTTTTATTGCATAGTTATTCTGGGTAATGCTTGCTCCTGCTCAATTGGCACTTCATTTCCCATATGGGATATAGTTCTGATGGAGTTGGACATGCCTGTATGCAACTGGGGCATGCAATTGTTCTTTGCACCTCCCAGATGAGCCAACCATTGAAAACTCTTTTCAACCAGCCCTTTGTGGAATTAATCTGTAATCTACTTATAATATTTACTATTGCTCTAGATGTGGTATGTGCATGAATTAGGTCTTAGTTATTAGTACATACCTCATTAGCATATTGGTAGAATAATTGTTCTTCAACATTTTCTTCAGGCTTCTGAAAAACATTTGCATCAAAATAAGTGTTAAAGGTTTTAGTCACAGGACATCATCACTCCAGTCGATAATAAAGGATTTGAACTGTAAAGAATTGGGTTTTAAAGATTCAACTTAAGTCTTATGTTAGGGAATGACTATTCTTTTTGTATTGTTCAATTTCAATTAAATTGCTAACTTATTATTGCAGTGGTCATGAAAGTCATTTTACTGATATGTTTGTTGTTCATTAGGCCTAATCATAATTTAGCATCCATATCAAATATGCCTTTTACCTCTGAATTTATCAGGCCCAATCATAGTTTATCATTCATATCAAATATGTCTTTACCTCTGAATTTATAGAGCTGAATGTAATTTCTCAATTACAGATATTCATCCATCCTCAATCAGTGTTGGAAACCCATGTTAACTTCAATTGTGGACAACCTCAGATTAAGCACTTGCAGGAACAACACCAGTAAACTGCACCTGTCAGGTGCTACTGATGCGCGCTATTGATGCATTGGCTCATACTATCCTTTGAAACCACTTAGTTGACGTTGGGATCTTGGATCTATTCTCAATTGGATCATGTTTTAAGATATTTAGAGAAATCATGCTTACAGGCAACCATTTGTTGCATCCTATTTTTCTAACAGACTGCCGAAATGCATCTCTTAGACCTGTGCTTTCCTCCAATTTCAAAAATCTGTGAATACTGAAGGACCATTTGCCAGAAAACAATTTGACATCTTAAAACTGTGAGAAGAAAAATCTCTGTCCTGGTCCTCCTCCATTGAATACACCGGTGTCAGAGCCATCATTGTGGTGAGGCTAAACTATCTGAATAGCCTCTACCTGGGCACACCAGCATACCTATTTGCAAGATTGCAAAGAGTGAAACATGCAGCAGCCTGTCTGTTCCTGAGACACACACGCATTAACATTGTCGTAAGCATTAGCCTCACTATATTTGCTTCCAGTACCTTTTAGAATAGCTATAAAACACCAATGATTTACCTTCAGTGTAATCTCGGGGGGCAGGACCATCATTCCTCCAGTTATTATGAAAAAAAGGATGTTCTACCAGCAGAAACCTAAGATTCTCATCGCAAATAGCCCTCGAATGTCTTGGGAATTCTCCTTTTCCACCCTAGCTCCACACTATTGGAATACAATACCACGCAGAATAGTGTCCATGAAAGAATATCTAGCATTCAAAAAAGCCAGTAAAACATGTATTTTCCCATACCAATGCCTTCCATTACTTCTGTCGCGCCTATGATTGCTTTGGAATTAAAGATTAAGTTCTGCATCAAACTACAGTTTTAGTTAGTTACTTTCCTTTAGGGAAACCTTTTTTTAAATTAGCAAACCGTTTGGGGCACAGCATATTGCAACAAGATTAGAGAGTGTACTTTGTGTTTTAATTGTATGCTTTGCTTTTAAGAAAACCTTTATAATATCCGTTATGCATTTGTTTGATGCCTTATTTTTATGCTGGACATATTTTGAACTTTGTTTTGCATAATACAATTGTATGTTTACTGTTTTGTTTTCTGCCATTATTATTTACTCCCCTTGTTCTCTCCCCACTTTGCATTGTGGTGCCTGGAAACACCATGTTGTTGTTTAGGCGCCTAACAAATGCTCAATAAATAAGTAAAATAAAATAAATCAATAATGATATGCTTATATGATATGCTTAATTGGCAAGTCATACTGCTGTTTGTTGTTGATTTTCGCTTTGCATCAGATGGAGCTTTTCCACGTTTTTTGTGCAGCATGTTTCAGTCACTTAATGGCTACTTCTAATTAGATACACATCAAAGCCAAATGTTGCGGGCTCTGAGATCGTTTGTGGGGGATACCACACTTCACTTGAAGATGGCACAAAAGGCCCCAAAGTTTACCGAGGGAAATTGATTCTGAAAACATACATTAAATGTGGGACCGAAGCTATAAATGTATTAACACCGAAAGGTGCATAACTTACCGGATCTGGCCGCTACCAAAATTTAAAAAGATGTAGTCACGAAACACACAGGGCTGCAAAACCTGGATGGTAAAAGTGGCTCAGTCTGTATAAGGAGTGTACATTGATGCCTCCGCATAGCAAGTTCATGCGCATGACAGGGAAAAAAATAATCATTTGTCTTGAGTTAGGACTACTCTGTAGTTTTAACAAAATTGTATCAACTGGAGTTATGAACAGTGTGCTTACTTTATTCTGATGTCTAAAAATTATTTTTCAAAGTGAATTCTGTACTTGTGTATGGTTTGATAATTTATTTAGATTTGTAACAGTTTGGTTGCGTTTGTTGTAGAATACCAATATCCATATTTGTCTGAGAATAACCATGAACCCATGAAATGTTTTAAATGTGGTCTCTTATAGTATGTTTTTGTGTATTTTGTTGTAGGATTGGTCCTGGTGATCAACCCTTGGTGTATTAAGTCTTTGTTGACTTTTCAAAAAGAAATATTGTCCTGAAGATGGCCTTTTCAAAGAAAAGAAGTTAAGATACTAGAGATAGTGTCTGAAACAATAAACGGCCGAAACATGTCGACAGTCATCTGAAATACTCATTTATATTGACTAGGGCATTTCGCTTGCAAACAAAGTGTTTTCAAATAACATCAACATTTTGTGTTGCGTACACCCCCCTGTGTTTGTTCTTCACTATGTGTTCTTTTTTCTATCAAAAACTGTTTTAATCAATGGTGAAATGCCGAATTGTTGAAATGTGCAATATTATATATGTGGCAATGTGTGCCTTTTTACCTATATGCAATATTTGATGATTAAATTGATATTTTTTTGTAATGATTTGTATGTGTCGGGTTCATGGTGTGTAAACAACATTAACATCAATATGAGATCTGTCTAACTAGTAATTGTTCGTCACTTTGAAACATTGGAGTAAAGTAAAGAGGGGTAATTAAACTCACTTTATGTTTATCCGTTTTGACGTAGTTCCCTTTGAGTTCTAATCCCCCGGGAGAAGAAAAGTTAGGAACTTTACCTGGTTTTAGTAAGCACTCCTCCCATGTGGTGAGGAGACAGCAGCTGCTACCTGATCCTGGGAGTGGATTTATGAGGGAGGATGACATGGGAGGAGGCAACTACTGAGGAGATGTTTTGGCTCAATTGGTTGAGACAGTATTCCCCCCTTCTCATGAAGGAAACCCGCTGATACCTCCATTCCTAATGGCCTATTGTCATTTTAGTCATGCCTTTACCCAAACACTCACAACTCACACATTCCACATTCTGTTTCTAATATGCCTTTTTGTAAATCTTCTGAGAAAAGCCATGTGTGAAGTGCAAAACCAACGACATACATGGACTCCAACTCCCATAATCACTCATGTACGGAGACAAGGAGGATGAGAGAGTTTGCACGAAATGACAGGTACCCGAAATACAACTTGCAGGCTATATTTTTTCAAAGCCTACGGTGCATGTGACATTTAAACATATTAAAAGGTGACTGCACTATGAAGTTGAGCAGTGCAGGAAAGGACTGTACACTTCAGGCGGAGGCTCACAAACGCGAGAAACTCAAAGAAGGTTACCGGGACAGAAGGAGGGACGCAGCAGATGAGCAGGAAATGTTGCAGAAACACAAGGAGATACATGGAAACATGAGGAGATGCACAGCGGCTCCTGGGTGTCAAAGCACTTGGGGTAGCAGCGATTGTCAATCCAGACTCAGAGAGGAAGCCAGCATGTGACCGCGGAGCCACATATAACACTAGAGAGGCCTCCACTGATTCCAGAGTGGAAAGCAAATGAAGCAGCTCTTCTACAAAGGCACAGGCAGAGTCAGAGATGCTGGAAGAGACCAGTGAGTATGCCCAAAACAGCTAGAGAACCCAGGGGTATTCTAACAAGTGTGCCAGCCTGCATTTGATAAATATGAGATTGTTAACGATGACAAGATCATAAGAAGAATATTTGAAGGCAGTCAAGACAAAGTATTAATGCAACACCCGATAGGAAGAATAGTTGTATGCAGACAAGACACAGTACAAAGACAAACCCCAATTCAGTAAAAGTGCATGCGATACCAGTGTGGAGGAGATGTTTCAGCATGTGCTAAAATAGACAAACATTTCAAGTATCTCAAGGTATAGGCCATTTTTGAATAACCAAGGAACTGTGTATAAATTAAGAAACGTCCTGGCAGGCAAGTACACCAGGCAGTTAAAGTTATGTAAAGAAATCCTGGCAGGCGAGTATACCAGGTGGTTGAGATTAATTGAAGGAATTATAAAGAAATAATTGCAGGCGAGAATACAAGGTGGATGAGATTGAATGAAGATTCTGGGCAGAAAAGTACACCAGGCAATCTGCATAGTTAAAGGAAACCTTACAAAAAGACTGCTGCAAGACTTATGATTGAAACAAGAACTTTGGGAGTCCAGTGAAAGAACAAAGGAACTGTTAATTAAAGTGGAATTTTTGCCATCCTAATTAAGAAACCAGGGGAAGGGTTCCACCCTCTAGATCTAAGAATTTTTACATCATAGAACATTTTTGTTTTAGTCAATATTACATTTTGGTTTTGAAAACGTTTTGCTAACACCAAGATAAAGACATTTTCCTTGCACCCTTTGTTGTTTTGTTTTAGTGTGAGGGACAGTATTGGATGATTTGGACACAAGGCCGGCTTTTCAGTTACTGACTTCTTGACATAGACTGATGCTTAATTTTAGATTTTTAGGTAAATAAACCCCTCTTGGAATATGGCCAGTTAGGCAGTTTCCCAACCGGTTTATGTTTCCATAAATGTCTTTACTTGAGAATATGAATACCTTGTGTCTGACTCTTATTTCTGACCCCTCACAGCGGTCAGTGCTCCGTCCACTAGTTTGCTTGTCAAGCTGGTAACCCAGGTGCTAGGGGGTTAGCCTGTTCATGCCTCCACACCCAATTAGCCCAACATCCATCATCACTCCTGCTGTCAGCCAGTCAATTATGCTTTGAACCTGGCCTTGCAATGGCTCACTATGCCTGAGAATAAAAGGGAGTGAAGTCATGCCCTTATCTTCTGGTCCCGGTGTAGCCCGCCCCAAAGTCTATTTTCTTCTGACCATGTGACTGGAGACCACATTTGTTGTATTTAATACTATTAAATGAAGAAAACATGGCACTTCTATTTTTTTTTCCATTACACCTCAAACAGGAGCACAGCTCGCTTCTCACATTCATTGTATCTTCTCGAGTAGATAACCAGGCTCTTGGCAGCCCTGACTCTTGACACTGGGCCAGGCAAGCCTTCTCGAATCTTCCTTGACCGTCAGCTGTTCTATTCTGCTGCGCCACACTTTCAGCCCTTTCACTCACAGGGTCCAAGTTTGCTAAAATGCATTGTGGAACATCCAGATTCTATATATATATATATATATATATATATATATATATATATATATATATATATATATATATATATATATATATATATATATATATATATATATATATATATATATATTCAGTAAAAAAATTTGTTAAAGGTGCGTTATGGTTAAATTGCGCTTCTAAAACCTATGAAATTCATTTGTGATGTCATCTTTGATGTCCTGGGTGTTAGTGTTAGCAGTGCACGGTGGCGCGAGTTATGGATGCTTATCTTACCATAACTGCCGAATTTCAGGGGTTTTTCGTTTTTATTTTGAACCATAACGTCCCTTTAACAACGTTTTTTTACTGAATCTGATAGGTTTTTAGTAGCGCAACTTAACCATAACGTCCCTTTAACAAAGTTTTTTTACTGAATTTAATAGGTTTTTTGTAGCGCAACTGAACCATAACGTCCCTTTAACAAAGTTTTTTACTGAATTTCATAGTTTTTTAGTAGCACAACGTAACGATAATAACTTTACCTTTATGTACATGTAATATGGAACATACTGAACCCTTTCTACTGAATTTGACTGTCCGCGGACATGTTCGAACAACAGTACCACCACCTAAAAACTCTGGAGGGGTATGTGTAATTGTTATATCATAACATAGGAACATTTAACAAATTCACAAAGCAGCACACATACAAAGTATATGTAGTAATACTTAAGAAATGTAACCCATATATGTAACACACTAACCATTCATTTAAATACAATATGTTCTAAAATGGAATATACCAAAAGAGGATAAAGTGGCTTCCAACATAAATACCTCACAGACACTCCACAACTAAGAGCAAGACCAGACGTACAGACTACTCAACACATACTTTCCTGAAATAGTAAGTGCACGTCATTTTACTAATATATTTATAAACTTTCTGTATTAGATAAAAAAAATATATTACTTTTTTGTTTTCTCACAGAAATGTGTAGTACTCTGGAGTGGCTAGAGGAGCATTTCCCACAAGACAAAATGTCAGAAGATAGTGCACCTAATGGTACACACTTTACTATATAAACCAATTAATAAATATTATTTTGTATACGTTTAACATATACATTTGTTTTTTTTACAGACCATACAAAAATTGCCACTTACACAGAAAAAGAAGCGGTGGATAACACTCTGGAACACATTAACCAAAAAATGGACCAACTTATGGCAAATTTTAATGATTTAAAGAACTTTGTGGAAGATCACCTAAAACTACCAACAACATACCATTGTCCCACCGGTACTTGTCCCCCCTCACCATATCCCACTCATTTAACCCCAAACCCTCTCCATGGACCAAAACGTTTTGATGACATTTCCATCCCTTCTTCACCTGATCTCAATTATGTTGAAATCCCTAATTCTCCTGTTTTTGTTTCCGTTTCTGCCCCACCTTCTCAGTCATAAATTATTTACATATGTCAAATAAAGTAACTTTTTTATATTGTGTTGTAATTACTTTCAGTTCTTTGTGTTAAAACCAATTTAGGTGTCCACGGACAGCGCGGTTGTTCAGAAATGTTTGTAAGTAAACGAAAATGTAAGTGTCCTGAGGACACTATATCTATCCTATATCTATCCGTAATGTTCTCATGCAAGTTGAAACTGTTCTAAGAACACTCGTACTGTCCTGAAATGTTTGTAAATAAACGAAAATCGAGGTGTCCTTAAGAACACAGTGCCTGTTCGTAGTGTTCGCTAGCAAGTTGAAACTGTTCTAAGAACACTCCTGGTGTCCTGAATTGTTCGTAAATAAATTAGTTCAGGACCCGAACACTGTCCGTAGATCATCAACACGCATGCGCAAAACAATGTCCGTACATTGGGTGTCCTGCGGACGGCCGCTTCCTTAGCGAACATGCTCACGAAGCAATCATGTGACCGTGCCCACGCTGATCGCGTGTTCTGAATGCGGACACTGTTCGTATCCCCGAACAGTTTAAAAGTACATTTCCAAGTAATCCACAATATTTCTCATTAAAAACTCACCATACCACAAATCCCACATACTAATCCTAAGTTTCCACATAGTTTTTGGGACTTTTTGAACCTTTTTTGGTGTTCGATCTGTCTTGCGGACGGCGCGTGCATGTCTGCGAACCGCGTACAAGCACCCCTATAAAAGACCACGCCCTAGAGCTCATTCTTATTGTGTTTCTGGCTATTCCACAGAGCACACTGCATTTTGCTGCATACTTTGCAGATTTTGAGATTTCCATCTCCAAGACGATGACATCCATGGCTCCACTATTGCCACCTGGTGCTACATCTGCCTCAGCACCACCCCCACCCCCTCCACCACCACCATCTCCCCAAGGGCCTGAAGAGGGGAACAGGAGTGAGGATACAGAGGAGGAGGAAGAGGATGACGAGAATGAGGAAGAGGAAATCACTACTACCCGCCCTCGGCATGATTCTTGGGTGTGGCGGTTGTTTACCGTTCATGGTAATGTTCCTAAGGCTCGTGCGAACCGTGTCACCTGCAATGAGTGTAAAATGGTACTCAGTCGCGGGAGGCATGGTGCGTACAGCTTTGGGACAACGACCATGAAGCAACATCTGAACTCATTCCACACTGGGGCCATTCGCCAGGTTGTACCTTGCGAAGAGCATAGTAGGTTGATTGCCGCTACTTCATTCTCCGTGTCTGATCTTGTCACCACAAGGAACACCTCTGTGGGACAGCGTCTTCCTCAAGCTGCCTCACAGGCCATACAGAATTCTGATGACCCTTACATTTCGAGGGTCACAGTTGTATGTATGTACTGTGACACAGTACTTTGCAGGGGGGAGCGACTTCGGAGTGCTTTTGAGACTATCGTCTCAGAGCACGAGAAGACCTGCTCACTACCCAAATAAAACCCATTCCACATCTTCCTCTCTCAGCTCGCCCTTTCTTATCCATGTGGTTGGTGTCCCCCCCTTTACCCTCTTGTCCCCTCCTCTCCTAGTGTGTTGTGTATAAAAAACCAAAAAAAATACAAAATAACAAAAATCAAAAAAAATAAGGCTCTTTTCAGAGCCGCCTTTCACAGTTAAAAAATAGAAGTGAAGATAAATAAAGCAGGGCCCTTTGCATATCTTAAAAGTCCGCGGACAGTTCGCGAACATAAAAAAAATTGGGGTGCTACCCTATTGTAGCCATTGCATTTTTCTCTGGGAGCAAGTGGTGGCTCTGAAAAGAGCCTTTGGGAGGTGTTTGTATGTCAAAAATTATAAATACTTAACACCTACATCAAAATGGATGCTGTATTTCTAAAAAAGGTCGCAATGCATTTTGTACATTTCTCAGAGAAATCTGATTGCCAGTATAAGTAAGATGGACTCCATCTCTGCGAAAAATGTATGTACTACGAAACATAATATTTTCATTGTGAAAAGAGGACATGCCAAAATCTCTTAGAAAGGCACAAACAGCCTTATTGACATTATGCCTTGCTTTCTCCATTTGTGGACCACATGAGAAAGAACGAAGGCACATTTGTCTCTGCGCAATCCGTGAAAAAATTACTTTGGAGTTTGGAAACATGTCCATTATCTTCTGAAGTCCTTCTTTCATTGCAAATTGCAAAGAAATTCCAGACACATGTCTGGATGTTGCTCTATCTTCAAAGTTGCACAGAGAGGTAGCAAGTCCAACCACTTCATTCCACGCACTCCATGCCAGTGCACTTCCACATGTGGGAATCCAAAATCTATAGATACTCCACAGCTTTCTGCATGCACCTTCAACCAATGTATCCACGAGTCTCCCAAAATCCACACAATCTGTTTTTTGAAACACTCAGCCATAGCTATCTGTTCTTCTCTCAGCAAAAGAATATCTGAGAAAACTTCTCCTAGCACAACACACTCACTAAACTTTACTGACCAATCCCTTGCTACATTCAATCTCATTTGCATGTCTCCCCACCCCAAATTCCACGGATGTAATACACAGTGTCCTAGAACTACCGCCATGTCCGCGAACATATCGTAACATGGACAGCCCTTCTACCATTTTCACTTCACTCTCTGTACCATTCCCTCATTGGATGTAGTTAAGAAATCACATGACCATCCACCAATCAAATCCAAGACCTCTACATGTAACTGCATCATCATAGTTCAGCACTGCCAATGTACGGTGAATCTCTCGGAGTACATGTCTCATACCATTGGCAAGCACAATCTACGAGAAATACTATACAAGTCTCCAAGATTTCTACTTGCAGCTTCGTCCATATCCATATGCATGAACACAAACTACAGGTATGCATATTTTCTATACAGTACATGAACACATTTCCTAACCGACTTTTACCTTGTATAATCTGTAAAATGAAATCAATCATTTTTTCATTGTCCTAAAATGAACTGTGATTTACAAACCTTTATACCGTTTAATTTCTTCATACACACACACACACGCGCAAATAATGTTTAACCATCATTTTTTAAATAAAATGTATAGACTACATATAATCAAACAAAATTACATGCACACATGATCAAATCTCAAACAATAATATTTGAACAAACACATAATTGGTTTTAATTTTTTCAATTTATATAATTACTTACATTTATATAGGACAAGCAGGCTATGACATTAACTCACTATTACGTGGAAAAGCAGGCTATGATATTGACTCACTATTACGTGGAAAAGCTTAGTTACAGGAATAGTGGTATACAGTGGTACATTATGAATTTCACAAGCCATAGTAAAGATATTTTCTTTCCTACAGTTAGTCATAAGATAGTTTTAATGGTTTTGAGGAAGGCGCTGAGCATTTCAATTTAAAGAATCTATGTATAAATTAAAAACAGTGCTATATACAAACCAAATTACTAATTTCTTTCTTTTACAATTGCAGTGAAGACCATTCCCCAGAAAAGAAGCAGCCAAATTTGAAGTACAAAGAACAACTAAGAAGCAAACTCCTCATTTTAGAAAAAAAGTAAGTAAAATGTTACAATAATATTTGAATCATTACTCAAACACACTGTAAGGTTAATTTATTACTATTTCTGTGCCTAAAAATAGAGATTCTGCACCATTCTGACCAAAAAACCCCCCGTCTTAAAGAGTGATTTACTGGCAGAATGGCCCACAACTTCCTATTTATCGACACACAAATTACCCAACTCAGCCGCTTGAATTTAGATGTTGTAGAACAAACAACTGTTTTAATTGTATAGCTTTAGATATACTATTTATACTTCTCCAAACCACTGGCTTTCTTTTTTCTGGCATCCGACCCCCAGTTTAGTAACACATTAATTCAAGAATACCCATCCCTAGTAGTTGTACTTCCCAAAGTACAATCACACACCATTACATACATCTTTATCATCTTACTCAAACACTCATGCACACAACACACATGCATTCCAGAACACCCCAACCCATACCTTCTATATTGTTTTCAACAGACCCTAAAGAATGCCTACCAAAAAGCAACTCCATAGAAAGGAACGCAGAAGTAGAGCAAATGAAAAGAAAACTCTCCAACATAAACATCCATCTATAGCAGAATTTGTAAAAAAAAGTTGAAACACAATAGCTAATACAGTCATGTAGTGAAACAGAAGAAGTTTCTAGTACAAAAACGTTGCCTCCTCTATCAAAAAGTAAAACAAATCAAAAACAATTAACAGAAAATCAACTATCACTACAAATAAAACTTCTTCTATAAATCTGTACAAAGTAAGCATACCAAGAAAAGTATTTTAGCCAAACTATTCCGTCACTAAGTCCTTCAAAAACGTATGAAAACAGGAGCGAAACAAGGTTCAACACTTCAAACCTATCGTAGAAAAGTAATCTTAGAAGCGTTGATAGACAGTGCAATTCTTCTCAAAAGAGAGTTATTTATTTTAGTGTTAAATAGAATAAAACAACTAACAAAACTAATAACTAAATTACAAAAAAGACTTCTCAATAAACGAAATGTCAACAGAAATAACTTCTTCAATATCTGTCGAGGTGAATGGAGTCACACTACAGGCACAGAACCATACTTTAATGAATAAGCGTACAAACAAAAGCAAACAAATACAATTGCCATACATAGCAGTGGTCGAGGTTATGAAAAAGTTAATAATACCATAATGGACAAGAAGTACTCCTTACAAAAATATGCCCTGAAAACGTAGATTTACCCCTCCATTCAACTGAATCAGAACTGAATCAGAACATCTAGTGTACAAATGGTCATGCACGTCAATGTGTAACATTCCCAAAAAATTGTTCAAGTCTTTACGCCAATTCCTCAATCAATATGTGAAAAGCAAAGACAAAATCAAAATGAAACTACTGCAAAATATGGATGCTTGTCCAGTACGCAAGTACACAGGACTACAAGGACATTCATTGGCCTGCATTACAGGACCTACTTGCAAAACAACCTTCCATGATATCAAAAGGATATCAACACATCATGCAAGTATAAGAAATCTAGTTTATAAACTGTACTATGCTAAGAGTCCTGCTTTAGCACTAGCCAATTTAAATAACATTCTTCTACATGGTACAGCAAAAGACCTACTAAAAGAAATCAACTATATCCAGACAAAATATTTTGGAAGTGAAATCCACTTACAAGATGAATTAGCTGTAAACCAACTTCATAACAATTCTGCACATGGCAACCTTTCACTACACACATACAAAAAAGAAATACTATAATTTGAAAGTACTTCAGCTGAAGTACCAAACCATGTGTGTGTACGTTGTCGCAGAACTTTTTTTAAAAGTAACACAAAAACTGTAGACCTATCATACAAAATAGAAGACAATGAAGAATCTAAATGGTTTGAATTAGCTCTCTACTTTATAGCAGAAAACAAATACGAAATAACTGACCCCATAATACTTTGCAGTTACTGCACTACAAAACTTGACAGCAACCAAACTCCTTCACATGCTATCACAAATAACTTGGAATTATATCCACTACCAAAATCCCTTCAACAACTTAATTTATATCAGAGCATCATAATTCAAACAGTGCACCCATTTCAAGCAATAATACACCTTCAATCAAAAACTGCAAAATTACCTTCCTCTGAATTAGTGAAAGGTATTCGTGGAAAAGTAGTGTATTTACCATTAGATCTAAAAGAAAATGTGCACACTCTAGAGTGCAACGTCCAATGCAACAATCTTTAATTATCTTGGTAAATGGAGTACCTACAAAAGACAAAAACATTTGGCAACAACTGGTAGATTTACATAAAGTTAGAGAAGCCCTGCAATATCTTAAAGAGAATAATGAATATTACAAAGAAATTAATATTGAAGAAAACTTGAAAGATACAACTGAAATAATTCAAGAGACACAAGAAGCTGGTCAATTTCAGCTCCTAGATCCTGCTACAATATCAAGCACTTTAGACCATTATACAATTCATCCATTGCACTCTAATGACACCATAGAAATGCACTGGAAACGTACCAAATGAGTCAAGCAAAAGGATCACCAATTAGCATATGGGGAAAAAGTATAGAAGCACATGCTTTTCCTCTACTCTTTCCGACTGTCAAAGGAGGAAGATACGATGATATACCTATTCAAATATCAGCATCAGAATATCGCTCATTACGAATGTATTCTGAAGATCCCAGATTTTGACAAAATGTGGAATACATATTCCACCTACTCTTTGAAAGTGAACTAGCAACTTTATGTTACGGAGTTGCACACATATTAAAATCAGGATCACACTTTCAAAATATGACAGCTACACAATTATTCCAAAAAGTTCAACAAAAAGATGAGGTTTTACAAGCAAATCTTACAAATCTATTAGAAATTATGCATGGTACTAAAGAGTACTGGTTTCGACGTCATGGAGATGTAGGTTGTATGATCAGAAACCTTGGCCCACCCACTTGGTTTGTTACATTAAGTTGTGCAGAATATGCATGGGAAGATTTACATGCTTTCCTACGCATATCAAATGAAAACAAAGCAAACATAGATATACTACCACCTGGAGAACTTTGTTCTTAGGATCCTGTTAATGTTTCAAGATATTTTCACCATCGCTTCATTGCTATGCTACATTTTATTTGTAATGAAACTGTTCCTCCCCTTGGAGAAGTGCAACACTTCTTTTGGAGAAAAGAATACCAAGCCAGAGGAGCACCGCATGTCCACATGCTTTTATGGATGAAAGATGCTCCTAAATTTGGTCAAGACAGTGATGCCACTGTTTTACAGTTTACTGAAAAATATGTCACTTGTGAAATTCCATCAGAATCCACAAATAGTGATCTTCATGCAAAAATTTTACAATTCCAAAGACACAAATGAGGCAAATATTGTCGTCGCAAATACAAAAACAAAGGGAAATACTACACCAAATGCCGATTTGGTTTCGCTAAACCAGTTACAAATACAGGTCAAGTGAACAACCTCATGTCTTCAGTTAGACATAGTGTTAAAGGTAAGTCACCTAAAAATACATATTGCATAAAAAGAAAAGAAGAAGAAAAATATATCAATGATTACAATGCAATCATTGCCCACCTATGGAATGCAAACATAGATGTGCAGTACATTGCAGATAATTCTACTGCAGTTGCACGATATGTCACAGCATACTTAACCAAATCAGAAAAGACAGAGCTCCGAGAATTCTGGAATGGCCTGTCAACAGATAACACAGTGTCTCAGAAATTATACAGCTTGGGCATAAAAATGCTGTCCCATAGAGAATGTGGATCCTATGAAGCAGCTGATCGATTAACTGGTACTGCATTGCATGGTAAATCTGCAAATATAGTATGGCTAAGTCTTGGTCCAGCTAAATCTAGAAAAAGAGTTCTAAAATCATACGAAGATATAGAAACAATAGCCAAACATGATCCCAACAGCCAAGACATTTTAAAAAATAATTTATTGGACACATACTACCCAACCAGGAGTACCACTTTGGAAACCATGTGTCTATACCACATAGCCCAAAACTACACATACAAAAATAATATAAAACCTGATGAACAAAACCGTAAATACAAAGTGACAAACTGTGAAGGCAGCTTAGTAAAACTCACCAAACCAAATTTAATTAATCATATCAAATTATCATTAAAGACTCCTCAACATAAAGAAGTATATTACATGTCCCTGCTACAACTCTTTAAACCATGGAGAAAAGAAGAAGAAATACTAGATAACTATGACTCAAATGAAGACGCTTTCAAAGCAAATGAAAGCAGTATAACTGATGTAAACTTTGCACAGTACAAAACAATGTTGCACAATGAACAGCAACACGAAGAAGAACTCCAGGCCCAACTAGATAAGGACACTCCTGACAGCAGTCAACCTTCTGTCACAGGAAGCCAAGAACCACTGGGAGACCCACTAATAACAAATGAGGCAGAATTAGCTATGGTAGAAGTAGAAAACACCATGTGTCAGTATGAAGATAAAGAAGACTTAACTATACTTCAATCAAAGCTAAAACAATGAGCAACATAGCATTTTTCAAGAGGTAACAAACGAAATTGCACAATTGCACATGGTGTACAACATGAAAACAAAGAATGCACCTGTCAAAATTACAAACCTATACTATTGTATTTATATAAGTGGGTTCTCCTAATTTTTTTGTTCTCGGGGGGTCAGATCTGTAAAACAGGGAGTTATAAACAGTAAGGAAAACAAACCAGACTGACTACCCCTCTCTTATAGGCCTGTCAAAGACACAGGTGCAGATGTTAAGAAACTGTTTAATAAGTCAACAGTAACATATATCTTGCGGTAGCCAATTATTCAGCTAAGACCGGTAGTTGCAAATGTATAAATCACTTTAATAATTGCTTAAAAAACCACATCTTAAAAAAAACATTAATAGACTTTTTCATACACCACTCATACCTTTCATTCCAATTCATACGTTTTGTGAACTAAGGGTTCAACAGTTTACATTTTCTTACAGCATATTTGATATTTACAGTATGCATGACATCAGAAAATGACATTAGATTTTCCTATAGGTCGACAAATGTTTCGGCCCTTCTTGAAAGTACCATTGTTGTCTACGGTGGTCAAACCAGTAGTTATTGGGCCATCTTCAGGACAGTAGTTATTATATTGAAGCTTAGTTTCATCACCCTTTTCTCATACGAAAAGCCACATCTATGGTCAACGTATATTATTGTAGACCAAGGAGCTATAAATACTGGATATCTTCTGTATTTCACAGTATCTGGAACCAGAGGGCACCTCAGTGTAGGTGAATCTTCAGAATCTGTTTTTTAACTACCGCGTAGTCAGCTGTCATCAAAAAAAGCTGCTTTCATCAGACTCATCTGGTGTAGCGCCTGTTGTAGAATCTCAATACACGGAACCGTGAAGAGATGGCGTGCTGTTCGCCGGTCGCTCAGTAGCCGTGTTTTTTTTTTAAGATGTGGTTTTTTAAGCAATTATTAAAGTGATTTATACATTTGCAACTACCGGTCTTAGCTGAATAATTGGCTCCCGCAAGATATATGTTACTGTTGACTTATTAAACAGTTTCTTAACATCTGCACCTGTGTCTTTGACAGGCCTATGAGAGAGGGGTAGTCAGTCTGGTTTGTTTTCCTTACTATACTATTGTATGTCAGTGGTGAAGCTGGTTCTGCAAAGCATTCCTAATCAAAATCATCAGTAAGTTCCTTCAACAATTGACAAACAACAAACTGTCAGCTGTTGTCACTGCCCCCACAGGTTTAGCTGTCTACAACATAGGTGGTGTCACTTTACACCGATTACTACTCCTGCCAGTAGAACACCAAAACAAATTAGATTACTATAAACTTTCTGCAGAAGCTGCAATGGAACTACGCAGAGCATTGAAACAAATGAAAATGCTACTAATAGATGAAGTGAGCATGGTGTCCAACCTAATGTTGGCTTTGAATCACCTCGAATTACAAGAAGTACTCAAAACAAACTATGAAGAGCTCTTTGCAGGAAAACACATTATTGTTTTCGGAGATCTTCTTCAATTGACACCACTAAAAGGTGAGCCTATTTTTAAAACATTAGGACACAAACTCTGCCGTAAAACTGTTGGCAGCATAGGAAATGTCAACCTTTGGCAACAGTTCCAATACAGAGAATTAACAGAAAACACGCGCCAATCTGCAGATCTCAATTATGCCAACATCTTAAAAAGTATCAGAGTTGGTATACTTTTTAAAGAAGCAGAAGCAATATTGAAAACCCGGCACATTCATGCACTTTATGGTGATAATGCATGTGCTACAGATGTTATGGAACAATTAGCCCACAAAAATGCCAATTGTATGGCCTTAATGCTAACACTTGCAAGCTGTTTCAAATTCAATGAAATAATGTTAAGTAAAGAAATGCAACCAATAATGGAAATTAGCGCCACAGACAAACTAGATGTACATGGAATGACACTACCCATGTGTGACCAAGCCACAACAAGACTAAATAGTTTAGAAAAATCAATCTCAAACACAGCAGGCTTGGAAAAGTTATTAAAATTATCCTTAAATTGCAGAGTAATGCTGAAACGTAACCTTGACTAGTTAATGGAGCACTGGGTACAGTTGTTGGCTTTCAAACATGCCCACGTGACAACACAATTCAGTTTGTCAATATTCTCTTTGACAAACTTTCAGACGTAAAAATAATAGGACGCTCAACAGCTCGATTCCTTCTCTTCAAAGACATGTATGTAAGCAGAGAACAATTTTCTCTAACTCTTGCATACGCAGTCACCATTCATAAATCACAAGGTCTTACCCTAGACAAAGCAATGATAGACATTGGTAACACAGTCTTTAAAGAAGGAATGAGATACGTAGCACTATCATGCTTACATACACTTGACGGTCTATTTCTAATCAACTTTGATGCAAGTAAAATAAACGCTGATATTCCTGGCATTTTAGAATACAATAGACTTTGTTCACTATACACTCGCCATCTAAACACATATTCTGTTCCACAAAAAGTAAAACATTATAAAAGAAAAATAAATCAAACAGAAAAGCAACAGGATGTCACTGCAATCCTCCAAAGAGAGTAAAAGAAAGTAATACTTCATCAAGTGCCACAAGCAAAAAAGAATCAATTAGGGAAAGTAAACCAGGTACTTCTTCAAAGAAGGAAGACAAACTTCAAAAAAAGCAGTCAGATACAGAACTACCTGGTCCATTTAAACTCTCAAATATAGTTGGTGTAAGTTGCTACGCAAATGTAGCAATGAATATTCTATTTCAATTGCCACCAATTGTTGAGAACATTTACTTACACAGTACAGACCCAATGTGTTTGCAAATGTTAGTACTTCACAGAAATGCAGCAAACAATCCTGACAACACGTATAGTGTTTATGGAATAAGACAACAATTGGACTACTGTGCTGGAATGGTGAAATTCACTATAAACTCACAGGAAGATCCACAAGAATTTCTAATGTACTTACTATTAGTACTGGAAAACAAAAACATACCTATAAATGAAATCTTCCAGATTTCATATATGTGGAAACATACATGCACTCTCTGCAACAATGTGACACAAGAACAAATCCCCAATGAACGCTTTGTGTATATATCAATACCTAATTGTGAATCTGTTCCATTTCAGCAACTTGTACAAAATGCAAACCATGGTAGATTATGTTCGACCTGCAATTCAGATAATCGTTCCACGTTAGTAATACAAACACATAGTGAATACGCAATACTAATGCTTCTATGTTACAATGCAGATGGTACCAAAAACAACTGCAAGCTGACTGGATTCACACATGGTCAAATATCATTTGGTAGGAAAACCTTCACAACAATAGGTATAATCTACCACGCAGGAGCCACAACCAATTCAGGGCACTACACTGCATATATAAAAAAGAAATGTGGATGGTTTGAATGTAATGATAGTACCATTACTCTAAAGCAGAGATTACCAGCAAATCTTACAAACGCTTATTTAATGTTCTTAACACCAAAATTTGATAACTAAACTGTACTTAAACCTTAAGTAGACTTGTAGTAAAAAAATATAAACTGTCACAATATTCCAAAAGCTATCTAACTGCCCAAAGATGATACAACAACTAATCAGATAAATTAATACTACTCAAATAGAGAAAAAACAGACAGTTAGAATACACCAATTGGTATCTAACTGTCCTAAAATTTAGAAATATCCAAATAGATAAATCAATCCCACGAAATTATATAAAAAAATAATGAGTTAGAATACGCCTACTGGTATCTAACTGCTCCAAAATTTTACAATATCCAAACAAATACCTAATATCTTACTGCTCCCAAAAACTGGAACAATCCAATGCATAAAGCATTAGGCAGAAACAACAAGTAAACACTGTAAACAAACAAACAAATAAACTGTAGCATAACTCAAAAAGTTTTTTTTTAATCAACATGGATTTTTTTTCTCCCACAGACCCAATGATTTTAGCAACAAACACAGAAACTGAGCAAATTGCACAGTACTCTGTTTTATCATCTACTAAATATGAGGGTCAAAAAAAGAAGAAAATGTTGATTGTACAATGTAATAAGTCTTTATAAAATACTAATACTAACATGCTATTTTCTTTTATCACAGAAATGAACAAGAAAAACATGGACTCCCGTTACTAAACCAAATAGTAAGTATAAAATGACAAATACAACCATCGCAGCATATCACACCCATACTGGCTTATAACAATGTTCCTTATAAATTTGTTTTTGACCCAACGTTATAAGCCACTATGAGTGTGATATGCTGTGGTGCTTGTGGCCAGAGCATAGACTCTTGGGTGCATGGCATATGAGTGTGATATGCTGCAGTGGTTGTGGCCAGGGCATTGAGTCTTGGGTGCAAGGCCAAATGGCCATGCACCCAACATTCTATACCCTGGCCACAACCACTGCAGCATATCACACCCATAGATTCAAGCATTGCAACCATTTTAATGTCCACAGACACAAGGAAGTTCCTAGAACACATTCAACTTGCCAGAGGACGATACGGACAGCGTCCTCAGGACACCCCCATTTTCTTTATGTACGAACATTTCAGGACACCGCGAGTGTTCTTAGAACACTTTCAGCTTGACAACAAACAATACAGACAACGTCTTCAGGACACCCCCTGCGAACATTCCAGGACCCCACGAGTCGTCTTAGAACACTTTCAAGTTGACACCGAATCCATTCTGCTTATTTACCGACATTTCAGAAGAGCCGTGTTGTCCGCAGACAAATCGAATACAACAAAAGCGTCTAGCACATAAAAAAATAAAACATTGCACCTATCTCATACTCCCCCACCCTCCCCAAACACTCTTACACACCAACACACTCCACTAAATACAATTTTTAAACCAAGTTTCACCTCGCTGTCCGTGGTTGTCTGCGAATGCAAGATGTCGGGCGCCACCAAAAATCTGACGCGCTCCACGCCCCACGCCGTCCAATCAGCAAACACGTCGGATGTCCGCGGACATCGCGCAAGCTGCTCGGCCAATCAGGGCACTGTCCGCGGAGCGAACCGGGAAGTCCGTCCGCGAAGCGAACAGAGATATCACTAATTTTTTTGCCTTACATTTTGATCATTTAAAAAAAAACTACTGGACGGATTTACACCAAATTTGCAAAAGCATGCTTTTGGGACCAAGCCCCCGCTCCTGTCGCAACTTTGGGGCACAGCACCAAGAGCCTGTTTGTCTCTGTAGTTGATGACTTAACTCAGCTCTCAGATCAGGGTTGAGTGAGGGCACTGATATTGTTAGATCTGTCAGCTGCCTTTGACACCATCGATCCTGCTTGACCGTTTAGCTAGGGTGGGCCTAGCCGGTCAGATGTTACTTTGGTTTAAATAATTTCTGTCTTACTGAGCTCAATCTCTTTCACTCTCCTCTTTTTTCTCTGAATCTGTGCCCTTTTGTTGGGGGTCCCTCAGAGCACTGCCTTGTACCCTACTCTATTCACTTTTTATATCTAGCCTCTGGTGGAGCTCATCCACTCTCACTGCCTCCGTTGCTACTCATATGCTGATTTCACTCAGATCATCATGTGGCTTGATCTTTCGCAGCCTAATCCTGCATCACAGTTTCAGGAGTCTGGGTGATGGGCACAGGGCAAAGGCTATACCTCAGAGTATTTACTATAGATTAGGAGAGATGCACTAGGTAATGATAGCATATAACATAAACAGGGTACATACCAAGCTGATCTGAATTGTAACAGGTATTCACAGGAACTACAGGGGCAGGAGCTGGCTGTAACTAAAGGGACCGAGAGAAAGCAAAGGCAAGCACATATAGGGATTAGGGAAAGCCCTTGAGATCGCTACCAGCAGATTACTCTTAACAACGGTCATACAGCAGCGTCATGAATTAGGCGTGCCGAAGAGACTGTTGTACTCAGTGCAAGGGTAAAACTGGAGACCTTGTACTGAGCCAGGTAAGACTCAAACAAACCAGGCAAAGGCAACAGAAGACTTTCCCTCATCTGATCTGAATGGAGACCAACCCAGGGGTCACACTGTTAAGGGATGCAGAGCGGAGGCACAGCAATGGACCAGGATGTAATACAGGTAGAAAGCAGAGACTGGAATATCAGGACACACAAGGCAAGGGACTCTGAAAAGGTAGGGTGCTGCCAATACAGAGAATACGAGGAGTTCAGGAAACTCAGAGTACTGAAGAACAGGCACTAGAACTACGGACTGAAGTCTGGTAATATCGCAGGCAAGGAACAAACAGGAACACTTCAAAAGACTGGGATTGCAGAGAGAAAGAGAAAAGCTAAGCAGAAATAGGACAAGTCTGTGAAACAGACATTCTTATAGAAAACACAGTTTTTGCAGAAAGTTAGAAAGGCTGCAGAGATATCAGAACAGAACGGGATAGCCTTAATAGCAAAATATGACAGGTGCTGTAACACAGCAGCAAAGGCAGGCAGGGTTTCAGAAGGCAAAAGGAGGAAAATCAAGGAAAGGCAGACTGAAAAGGGTGCTGCAAGGCAGCAACAATGACCAGGATTCAAAAGCCAAAATCAGGGTATTCAGGAAAGGTTCAATAACTGGTCACAGAAGCACAGAATGAACTCCCAGCAGAAGCAGTTGACTGAACAACTGCTTCTGTTCAAAGTGAGCTTATAAAGGCTCTCCGAGCCATCAGCCCAACAGGGTGGAGCTGATTGCAGTCTCAGGCGGCTGTGTTCAATTAAGACAAGCCCCAGCTTCAGTAGCATGCAGAAATGGATTGTAATTAGCAGCCTAGTTGGCAGTATCTTGGAACAGGTGAATGCAATTAGGGCCTCTCCAGCTCTTAATAGCTTGCTGCAAACAAATGTACTCAGTATGCCTCCTTCAGCCCTCTGCCTTTTGAACAGCATACATGTACCAGAATGCATCTGCTGGTTTAAGTCAAAACACGGATTGGAACATGAAATTAGATTGGTCCAAAACTGCAGCAGTAAAACAAGTAAATGAATGCAGAGGCAGTTTGGAGGTTTTAACTGCACAATTATGCCATAAACAGAGTATCTGAATGCACATATGTAGCGGTGTTGCGTGGCAGGTGGGTCGGATTGTGACACACAGCTATGGAGTTGTTTGGAGGTAGTGGGTTGTTGGATGAAAGACAACTGCCTGAAATTGAATGGGGACAAGACTGAAACTATGTTGGTTGGCCCCTCTTCTGCTACTTCTTTATGGACTCCTTTTTGGCCCTCCTCTCTTGGTTCTTTTCCCACAATGGTTTCAGTGGTGAAGGATTTAGGAGGTAAGTTGACATACTCTATGTCACTGGAAGCCCATGTTGCCCCTGTATGCCAATCTGGGTATTACAAACAGGGTGCTGTTGTTTTATGTACTGCCACGGTTCCATGCCCATGTTGTTGCCACTTAACTCTTGAGTGTTGCGGATTATTGCATTTCATTCATCATTGCTCAGCCTCTGTTTCTGATAAGCCGTCTGCAAATTTCGTAGTGGCCAGAACTGTGACCCAGAGTCATCTTCCCATGCATATTTCTCCTGTCCTATGCCAGTTATACTGTCTTCTATTAATCGTAGGGTTCAGCTCAAGTCCTTGTGTATAGTGCACCATGCCTTCTACAGCACAGAGCTGAATCTCTTTAGCTTAAATTCCACCCCTACATGCCAAATCATCCTCTCCGCTCTCAGGAATCCAATACCATCCAGGTTATTCGTGTGAGATTGACACATGTCAGAGGTTGTGCTTTTTCTGTTACAGCAGCTAAGTTGGGGAACTCGCTTCCTTTATTTCTTTGTCCTTCTACCGATCACTTTTCCATTCGGAGATCTTTGAAGAGTTTTCTTTTTAAACAAACCTAGATATTAGTTAACTACTTCGACTTAACCGTCTTCCTGCAAGAGCGAGCACCAAGATGCCTTTGTGTGGATGCTGTGCTTTATAAATGAGTTTAACATAACATAACTGTTTGCTGCACACATGAGTAGAGATAAGTGCTTTAGTTGAGTGGGGTGTGATGTGCAGGCAGATTTAATTATAATTTAGGAGGTAGAGTGGCAGTGACTGTGATGGCCTGGTGGAGGTCAGGTCAATGTTAACTAGAACCTAAATGCTGTAAATCATGTGTAAGGAAGTGAGAAAGTCTGGGGAGAAAGAGATGGGAGAGCGTAGAGGAGGTTTGTCATTGGAGGTATGAAGCAAAATGACTTCCATCTTTGAGTAGATGCAGTATACATCTATCAAGTGGTGAAAGACAGTTATGCAATTGGCTATACATTTAGAGACTGTAGGGGTGACTGGTGGGAATGAGAAGATGATCCGAGGACCATTAGTAAAGAGGTCATAGTTAAAGCCAAATGAGAAAATGAGTGTGTTTATTTATTTATGCATTTATTTATTTATTTATTTATTTATACATGTGCACAAAACCCAGAGGTATCTAGGGGCTTAGTGTTGAGTGAGGAAATGTATATTGTGAAGGGAAGTGGACATATGACTGATGTCCATACATTGGGAGTTGTGTTGTGGAGAAGGTGTCGGAGTCTTATGAAACGAGGAAGGAGGGGCTAGAGAGAGAGAGAGAGAGAGAGAGAGAGAGAGAGAGAGGAGAACATCCAGTCGAGAACAGTTTATTTGAAGCAAGAGAGGCAAAGAGTTTGAAGGAGGGCAGGTAAGTACTAGAAGATTGAGAATGGGGGGAGTTGATTCAGAATTCCGATTTGAGATATCTGCAAGTGAGTTCTGTGAGTTTTTGACACCATTTTGGGCATTTGCATTTGCAAAATGGTTTGCTGTAGTATTGCTAAATTGAAGGTGCAGACAAAATATGTCCAATGTTGGTAAGTCAGGACATTGCAATAATTGTCATTTGCTAATGGTATATAAGTGAAGCTAATATACTTATTAGTAAACATTAATTGTTCACATCATAATAATACTACATTGATCATACCTTCTGCTTATAAGTGTGGTAAAGATGGGTGTATAAATTAGCCATTCAATTGGTATTACATGTGTGAATATCATAGCAGGCAAAGGGTGAGTTGGCTACACTGAGATGTGAACCTGTGCCCTGGAGGCTCGTCATAGATCTCCGGGGCAAGCACATGACTTCCTGTGCTATCCTTGCAGCTAGTAGGATTTGGGAATTTATTCAGGTAGCTAGGTTTCTAGATTATATGCCTGAAAAGTTTTGCCTGCACCATATGTGCATATTCACCAAGTAGCAATTGAAAATGATTTGAGTGGTGCTGTACTGGAGCTTGCTTGAGATTTTCTGGATCATGGCTCCTCCCCATTTTGAACAATGGCAATGATTAAATTAGGATATTCTGCTCAGGGCATTTGCACATTTTCAATATGTACCATTGTGCCAAGGTCAAAGGTAAAAGCATGACTCAGAATTAATCAAAATGGAAGAAATCCAAGGTCGATTGTACAATGCAAACTCTCATTCCACATTCTAAGGGTTGCAATTTTGCTTTATAGATTTAGCCAGAGGGTCGTACAGAGAGTTATGGGCCTTGACGTACAAATGAACGGCCAGAACACAGAAAATGGATTGTATAAGGTTGACAGACACTTAACACCTGGTACGGCCCGATGAAGAGGTTTATAAAGCTGGGCTCTTCAAAATATATTGTGTATAAACAAGCATTTGGAAGTTGTCAGTAGACAAATATGCCTGGTTGGTCACAGGAAACTGGCTGTGGCTACTCCCTGCTCTTTTTGAAGCCTTGAAACAAGTCTACACTGGTTCTTATGACCCACAATATACATGCTATCTCACCATTCAAAGGGTTAAAATGACCATACCCATGGTTGATGCCCATTGTTGATGACGGCTCTCAGGTAACGCATATTTTACCCTGGTCACTTCCACTACAGTCTTACTCTCAGAGGCATTCGTGTCGATTAAGAGCATCTTTGGCATTTAAATTGTGTGACTTTTTGAACATCTGGATTGAAATTGTGACTTTTTTATGGCAAAGTCAAATATGACCGTTCGTCCAAACACAACTCAAAGGCATGCATTTACTTACATCATGTTTTTTACTCACATAACCCTATGTAGGCAATGTGTGTCTATTTTTGAAAAATGCCCAAAACACACAACATTATGAGAAAGAAATCACTCCTAACATTGACTATCACAAACATTGCTTGGTTATTTTAAACATATGTATTAACACATATATTTCTATTTATCTAAGCATCTACGTGTGTGTGCACTCTGCCAACTCTATTGCATTAAATCATTCATCAGTGTCTTTTATAGTAACCCTTCACGAAATCTCACTAAATTCAACATTCATTTTAGGAATCACAAAGTAGCAGTATTTCAACTCTAGGAATCACAAAGTAGCAGTATTTCAACTCTAGGAATCACAAAGTAGCAGTTTTTCAACTCGAAGTTTGGATTCAATCATTCTCCTGTTGTAATATGCTAATGTATCTAATTGGTTACTTCATTGTTAATATTAGTCTACAATTGACCAAACAATATAAGCTTAAAAGCCATGTATGCCTGACATATTGTCAAGCCCATAACCACGCTAGTCCCATCGACTTCATTTCACAAATTGTTGCTTAAAACCTAATTTTAACTTATCTCTCATGTAATTTGCACTATGTCCTGCTTTAAGCAGCTGGCTAAAGACAATTATGTATTTGAAACCGACAACAACTCACATAATGGGTCACCACAGGTTTTGTTCCTAAACATAATGTCGACCTACTCTGAACCAGGGGAATATGCAATTAAACTCACAGGAAAATGAGTAGGCCACTCTGGCCTCTCAAACATATGAACATCATGGCCCCTAATTTCTTTTCTACTGAATTAAATCAAGTCACAAAAGCTTAAACCGTACAACTTGCAAATTAGAAAAATACAACATTAATGTATTCATTCACAGGAACAATATAAAGAATCACAATTTGACAAAACATTTTTCACAATTCTAAAAACACAGATATTATGGAGAGAAACAGGATGTGGAACACATCTCCCAGCAGTGATTCAAAGTGCATCAAGGTTAGCGCCCAAAATTTGCAAGTGCTTAAACATGCATCCTACATTTTTCATGCGGACCTCATTCATTAACAGGAAACCTAAACAGAAATGCCACTACCCCATCAGTAGCAACACCATTATTCTTCATGCAGCCAAATACATAACAATAACCCAAGTGTGGTTTAAGTGGTGACTATGGCATGCCTGTGTGGCATATTGACAGCAGAGCCATTGCACCAGATACACATTAGAACCGGATCATCCCACACTGGTCTGCACTCATATTGAAGCTGTATAAATGAGACACTACACACTGCACTTCATGCCACCAGGACAACTTGGTGAAGTTAGATCAGTAGCCTGGCATCCGGTTGATGACAGTATCTCTATATTGGCAGCCCAAGCTCTATCTATCTGACAGTAAAATAGTGTTCAGATCAAACCATACCTACCATAATTAGCGCCTTGCTTTGCGTGTCCCCAAGTTCTCTGGAAAGTTAAACAAAAAGTAAACGATCAGTATTTGATGTACGTCATAGTGCATAGTCTTACAGCAGCAAAAGGAAGTGTGTATTGTTCACGTCATGCTTATAGGCCATATTGTCGCATTGCATGGCCACTTAACTGTTCCTGGCCTCTTCAGTAATTAGGGGTTCGCACTATGTCTGTTTGCCCTTGCATTAGTGCCAGTGGAAGTGCATTTGCAGTAGCGCTATTGGGATTGCTCATGCACAAACACTGTTTGCACTTTCACAAGCGGATTTTGCACATGCTCTGATGTTCTATAATGCCATCCCGGACATGCGCAGTACAGCACTCTCATGAAAGCCCGCAGTGATAGGAGGTTGCAGTAATATCAGGTTAGAAGTATGGAATGGCCAATAAGATGACGCGTTCAAACATAAAGCTTCACATTCTTTCCTTTCATTTAATTGAGATGTATAGCTAAGCAACAAGTTCCTGAAGAAGTCACTTTTACAGGGTCTGTGCATAAGGTACCATCAGACTGGCAAAGCACGATCAGCAGAAGTCGTCACTGAGTGCACAATGAATGAATAATGATCTTACTCGGCACAGTCTCTGCTCTTCAGGTAGGTCCGCAGCACGAAGACCAAGTCCTTCTCCCTCGCTGTGGTGAAAGGAACTAGGAGGTATGTCCCTGCCTTCAGCCGGTAGAAGGTGGTGAGATCACGCTTTACATAATATTTTAAATCTGTGGATACTTTCTGAGAAAAGAATTCCCTTGGCATTTTATCAGATGAACTCTGGAAATGACCAGCAAAGATATGTGTTATCACCACGATTCACAAGAAGTCACTTAATACGTATATATACAGATGCAGTGTATAATGTCTTAGGTAGTCAACAATAAGTGCCGATGTGCAATCATAAGACATTTCCATACATTATAAAAAAAGAGCACAACTGCACACTCTCAAACCCACACACACACTGCTCACAACAACATTGCAGAGGCATGCTAGGGTATTTGCAATCCATGATGCCATAAACACTCTGCGACTTCCCTGCATCAATGTATGCCCTCCCAGAATTCTGTCCTCCTTGTACGTATTGCAATGGCTGACCCTTCTTCACTGTCCCTTGCCTTGCTTGACTCTCTCCTGCCAGTGCCCTGACTCCATTAATCTTCCCCCCAACTCTCCCTATTAGTACCGTGGAACTACAGCACCCGACGCAACCAGTCCCGGGGTAATAATCTCTGTTAACCCCTAGGCAAAGGGCTTTAATGCCTGATATCAGCACTAAAGACCAAGCTAAAGACCCCACTGCCTTGGGGCCTGTAATTTGACCCTCGCCTTGGGGAAGTTTTAGCACCTGTTCTTAAAATGCATACTGTTCTAACTGTCCTTACATTCTATACGTTATCGTGTTTACTACTTGTCTTGTTGAGTATATAGTATACAGGATACTATGTGATGAACCTACAAGGAGCTTACGAATGTAGAGCCATTTTTTGTAAATGGCTCTATAGGTAGCCATTGCAGGAAAGATGGCTTCTGTGTGAGTCCAATAGCTGCTAGACCTCACGCATGTTCCCCAGATCCAATATTCAGGTTGTTCATAAGATCAAGCTACTTTGTGAGAAGCTTAAAACCAAATCAACCTGTGTGAGGTATTTGCCCGTACCAGCATCTGTCGCCAAATGTGATGAGATCCTTTTCTGACCGGAAGAAGTAGAAAGGCAGGTAAAGGCTATGCCAACAGCTCATCTTGGTTCAGAGGTGTTTCGCTCGTAAAGGTTAATTTGGCAAAAGTATATAGTATAGCTCCTTAGACTTAGGTAGGATTGATTGGGGCTAGGTTGTTTTCCCCAGATGGGGAAGTTAGCAGCGAAGGTGTCCAAGTATTCCTGGTTCAGTGTACACAGAATGGAATCTTCAAGTAAGGTTGTCAAGAACTACACCCTTTAACAAAACACAGTATTTATTTGTATTGATTGAAGTCGATTCATAACGTGCCAGCTGTGAAACAAGATCACTACACGGTATTTACTAAAGACACTAACAACCTACATTTGCAAGTGGATGGCAGAGGGGTGTCAAAAATAGGCTATTCATTAGAAAAGAGAAAAGCACAAATATTGCTTTTAGGTAATTGCAAGGGACTTAACTAGTCTCTAGGGCCGAGTCTTCAGCTCCTAAGTTAATATCTGGTTAACAGGGTGCTTAGTGTTGCTGGGACTACCACCCAGCTAACTAGTTAATATGCCTTAGTCTTTGATGGTTCTACAGCTTTGAGCTAGTACTTTTGTTGTTTTCTCAGGTCCGAGCAGAGGTTCGATGTCTGAAAGTTGGTTTGCAACAAGAGGTTGCATCTTCGTTTATTCCAAGCATATTTTTGGGTTGAGCCGTATTCTGAATAATATATTGCTTTTGATGGCTAGTATTTTTTGGCGAGAAGACGGTCAGGGATGGATGGGTAAAATATTAAATACAAACACAAATTTCGCATTTAATTAGCACTACGAACCCTCAGGTATCTGAGCGCTGCTTATTATTACCCATGGTGTGTGGTGCTCATTTATCGATCTCGGAAGGATGAAAGGCTGAGTTTGGCCCTGCCGGGCAATGCACGGATGTCAAAGCAGCTCTACTCACTGTGCCACTTGACCGGCATCTTTCTGCTATTAGACCCAGATTCACCCTACCCTATCACTAATTGGATACTAAATGAGATATGTGAGATGATTTGATCTTATGTAGTGTAATAATGTATGGTTTGTAGCATTGTTTTATTTGTATTTGTACTTTGGACTATACGAATTGTATTTATGTACAATGTGAATAGTTTTAATCAACTATTTTACCCTATACCCAAATAAAAAAGAGTTATCATGAGCACATTTCCTCATGAGCACATTTCCTCATGAGCACATTTCAGATTACATGTATTTCAACCCAAATTGTCATAAAAAATTGTTGTAGAAAAATAAAAATAAATACATGTTTGCATAATCATATGTCTTTCCATCTATAGCAGTGCTTCAATAAGTTCTCAATTTCTAAAATCACCTACATTATAATTTCTTCAAGTGCCAACACACACTCAACATCTGTGCTTATTCAATAGGACAGAGCTTGTCTCCTCCTTATGGTCGCCATCAGTCGGGGGCACCGTTTGGTGCTTGGGCAGGGGGCAAGCAGCTCCTAAGAAGGCACTGGCATTTTAAATGATACAAGGTCAGTGTCAGCTGGTGAATACTTTTAGTAGAGGAAGGTACATATGTCCCCTGAATTACTGTGAGTGACTGAGAGTAGTAATGGTGCTCCGAGGAATCTATGATGGTTCAAGGAGGCCCATCCCCCAAGAAAGTGTTTACAATAATGGGTTCATATGTTGCATTTCAGAGTATAATCTTTTAGAACAATTTGAGGAAATGGCATACAATTTGCAATAGGTTCTGTAGAGTAACACATGTAAAAAAAACATGCCAGACCACCAACAGTACACAGGAGCCTTTTACAACATGTGCATTATGTGTTTGCTCACAAACTATTCCAGCATCGCCACTGTAAAACACTTTCCTGCGGCACCCAGGATATACGAATGCAGCATGCCACAATATATGGCAGCAATCCGATCAATTTGGTGTCAGCCACAGGTTTAAAAATGATGGTCTGAATGTCTTTCTCGAGCAATTCCAGTGGGTAAGGTTATTGCAAAACCCTCCAACTATTAGTTTTGCAAATGTCATCCAGAATTTGATGGGTATACTCAGATGTGAGGCTACACTTCCCAGGCAATGTCCAAGGAGGCTGAAACATGTCTAGGATTGCTTGTGGTCTCATGCAGAGCAGAGGTGACCTAGAGGTTTGGGCTGTACTGGCACATTTGACCTAGAGGTTTGGGCTGTACTGGCACATTTGGGATGGCGCCAAGCATTACTGCACCAAGCGTTACTGTTTGTTTAATTGTAAGCCTGTTGTACCTGTGTGCTTTATATATGATGCACCCTGATGCCTGCGGGCTCCGACGCAAAATAAACAAATAAATGATTTCCATATGGTCGTTTCCCTTCTGAAGCAGCATGCGAGGAAGAAAAACAATGCTGTGGGGGATCACCAGTTGTTATGGTAAATTTCAAACCGTCCACCCACAAACTTCAGGTTTGCAGCGTTAGGGAGATTTCTTATTTTTATGCCAGATCCCTTCTATCTGTGAGACCCCCAGCACTTCTTGCTGAACTCTTGGACCTTTTTCCTATTCTGCTGAGTGAGGGGAGCCACATTCCCCTCATCTATTTTTTTTGCTCTGACTCTGGGAACCATTATTCATTCTGCTTTACTTTATTTTATAGAGTCTTGCTTTCCTACTTTTTAAAGGCATCTGTAATTTACTTTCGCAGCACACAACATCCTCTGTGCAGTGTTGTAGGGAGCCCTTTGACCTTTCAATTTTAGATTCTTGTATATTCCTTACTATTCTACTGATCTCAAAGTTAGAACAGTACCTTTTATCCTTCTTAGCGTTTCCCTTTGTGAGATCAGCACACACTACCTTATGTGGAGTGCAGATGGGTTACCTAATATCCCCTTTCTCACTGCCCCTGTAGCATTTATGTTACAGTGACAAGCATACAATTATGAATGGTGGTAGTGGACGTCTTCTGCTGACCTTTGTTTTTATTTTTGACCGTAGGCTGTTTCCACAGATGTAGTAACACACAGAAGTGTCACCATTGACCCAAAGGGTCGCTTCTTTCTTGTATCACAATTTTTCATGTGGTTGTCCTTTCTTCATCGTTTTTCTCCCATTATGGGTGGGTGAGGTTCTGGTTTGAGTTTAGCCTTTTGCGGGAACCCTTTGTGTAGCCTGCTGAGGCTCCCATGTGTATGATATGATATGATAAGGCATTTATAACACACCTATACACAAGTGTTTCAAGGCGCAACGAGGCAATGGAGGAAGGAGACAGCGATCCTTCTAGGCCAGGTGACATTGAGATCACGCAAGTGCAGGAGGCAGAAGGGGAAAGTGCAGGGGGAAAAGGGAGGGAGCAGTGCAGTACATATGATAACAGTAAGATTAATAAGGACTATAAATAAAAGTGTGGACAGCTGGTGGCAAGTGCAAGGGTAAGTGCAGATATCCGGTGTCAAGTGTTAGTAGAGGCTGTGGGGATTCAGAACAGTCCCTGAGTGCAAGAGTTGCCAGGGGGACAGTGCAGGTGTGCAACTGGTGGGGATGGGGCCTGGGCCCGAGATCAAAGGGTGGCCAGGTAACCAGTGCAGTTTCAGATCCAGCCAGGAGATCAGAAGGGCAGAGGAGGAGAGACAGCAGAAGCAAAGAGGAAGGTCTTGAGGTGCTTCTGGAACCGGAGATGGTTCTCTTCAAGTTTCAGGCGGGCAGGGATGCTGTTCCAGAGGGAGGCCCCGGCAGAAGAAAAAGATCTACCACCAACTCGTTGTTGGAGAAGCGACTGACCAGGAGGGAGTTGGAGGTAGATGAGTGAAGATATTTAGGAAGAGAGAGTTGGAGGTATTGAGGTCCCAAGCCCCAGAAGGCCTTGTGGACAATGCAGAGGGTTTTGAACTTAATCCTCACCACCATTGTGAGCCAGTGCAGAGATTTTAGTCCTGGAGAGATACAATCCCTGGGCTTGAGGCCAAGGACAAGTCTTGCAGTCCTGTTTTGGATGAGTTGCAGAGGGCGGAGAGTAGAGGCAGGCAGATTTTCCAGGACAGGAAATGGGGGAGCATCCCAAATCTCTGCTATCCTTTGTCTTCTGGTGTGCCTGAGAGAATCCAGTTCCCACTGGGGGCTGGCTTTCCTGATTGTACAGCCAACCACCTTTTCTGTGAACTACAGGGAGAGTTTTCAGAGCATGAGTATGAATTTCTGATAAAAGGCGAGGATCCTGAGGCAAAAGCCAAGTCGAACACTGGTACAGAAGAACCGAAGAAGAAGGTGACCAGAGACACTTGCAGCCCCTACCAGCAACCACAAAGAGACAACTGCTGTCCAGACCCCATTTTCTAATCAACAGAGGAGCTCCAAAGAGGATCACTCCTTCCCTTGGACTGGTGGGAATAATCAGTCCTAAAACAACCTGCAGATTGAGCCAATCCACAATATGCTGTGATCTTCCTGTGCTGCAAACCGCCTATACCCTGGGACCTGTGACCACTTTGTGGTGTATCATCCTCCCGTGAACAAACTTTCGCTAAACTTCAGTGGACTCCTTCAGGACCTCCAGAAGCAAGAATCCCCTCCTCAAAGTCTCCTCACCAGAGCCAACGACAGAGTCAGCGAGGTGAATCATTCAGCCGAGAACCGTTCCCCCATGGAGCCTGTGAAAAGGAGGCAAACTGCAGACTGATGTTGGTGCAAGAAGAATCCATTGCTGGAAGCCCTTTCTCTAAACTGCTGCAGCAACATCCCTTCCAGAGTTCCTCGTTTCATCACCACGAACAAGGAACAGGAGACTGGGTCCACAGCTGCTGCACCGTGCAGGAATCCAGCTTCATTGTCTTCACAAATCCTAAGGTACTGTGGGATTCGTGGTAGTACATTTCGCAAGTCATTCTGTGGCTCCTGTGCTGCTGAAATAATGATTCCGGTGTTAGGGTGTTCACCCATACCGTTCACATAGGCCTCACGCTTGTCCACCCATACATATTATTTCCCAAGGTCCTTGAAAGCTTTTTGACCCTCTAATGCAGTCTACCTACTTGTAACAGAAAAATCTTTTGGAACTTTGTCATTTTCTGCTGCTGTGCCTAATCTGCTTTCCCTCCAATCTGACTTTGAAGAACTCATACGTAGATAGGAATGGATTGCTAAAGCCTTAAGGACTCTGAAAAGTATTGCAAGCTTCTTAAAGCACTGACCTGCTATTATTCGTGTTGAACAAACCTTTTTATTCCAACAACAGAACATTGTCTGAGTGGCTAAAAGAAACTGATCGTGCTTACCTTGAACTTTGTTCATAACCTGCATAAATCCTAACTATTGGTTTACTCACATTAGAAACTGCATTGTTTTCCTCTTGTGTTTATTTGAAATAGTACTTACTTTATCCATGTGTATATAAAATAAATAACTATTTTACTATAACTACAAGTGTGTAAGTGTTTCTTTGGGCCAATGTATTATTGAGTTTGGTGTACTTATCTGCAGCTCAAATCCTCCTCCTAGTATTAGCCTGGCTGCTCTGCCATTCTACTAAACCTTTGAGTAGTACAGACTTATGCTAGCAGTTTGTTAAAGTCTTACCACAGGTGGACTTTAGGAAAACTCCCCTAACATGCAGTTGCAACAATATATGTGCAGGGGATAGGTGATCTAGCAGTTGGTGATGTACTGCCCCTCTTGGAGAGGGAACAAGCCTGAATTCCATTTGGTTAATACCCTTCCGTATTGGCAAGGGAAACTGAAAACATGATTATTTGGTGGGTTGCCCATGGCAATACCTGTGGTTATGATTGATTTGACACCCTCCAGCCATCAACCTTCAGCTTTACAAAATGCCACAGTGTGTGTCAGCACAGTGTAAACCCCTTTCATGAAGCTGTGACCTGTAGGGATAATTAGTACACACATTTGAAACGTGCACTAATATTAGTGGCACCATAGACTTCTGTAGGAGGTTGTGTATACCATTTTAGAAATGACGATAGTGTTGTAACACATGTTAGCTATGTGACTTAGCAATGATGTGAGACATTGGGGTAATGCAAAGAGGGGCTGATTTGGGATTTGGCATAGCACAATGTAGTGTAGGGTGCTAACAATCTTAACACGACTAATTACTAATACTACTAATCACTAATCTTAACTGATCTTAACAAGACATAACAAGACTAATATTAGTAATTATTGAGATGAGAGTGGGTTTACTTAGGGCACAGATATACTGCAGGAAGAGGGTGCATGAAGACACACCCCAATGTTGTCCTAGAAAATAAATAAGAGTATTGAAAGCTGAATTTCACTGTGCTTTATGGACGTGAGGTTCAGAGCACAGTGAGGCAGCAGGATGTGCTTTGTGAAAACAGCTCATTTGTTTAAACTGGAAAGCAGAGACAATGTCATGATGCTATGTAGCACATTCAATCCGGCTGCAGTAGAGTGCTGTATAATGGTCACTACGGAGAAACAGGAATGGTTTGAAATATTACTGGGGTGTTGGCTAAAGGGGGGGGAGATGATTGACTGATGACCTCAAGACAGGATGTATGAAAATGGGTACATTATGAAAATGTATGGAAAGGGGAGTAAGTAGAGCTTAAAAGCTAGAGGAAAGAAAGGGGTTGGCCAGAAAATGCTTGACAGTGAAGGAATGCAGACTTTATAAATAAAACATCAGCAAATATTTGGTTTAGATGGCCCTGATTTGGGACAAAGAATTGTTGGAAGATGCATATTGAAAATCACAATAGGGTCCACAAATATTAATCACAATTTATGGATTGTAAGTGGAACCAAAGACAATTTCTATTTGGGAAATGACATCATGCACAGAATGTGTATGGTTTTAGATTTCTTGAATCAAAAGATTTGGTCTAGACTGCGTGGAGCAGCCAGCACCTGAATTTGAGGACAGAAGGCAAGCCTACCATTGTGCATAAATAATGCCATATGCAATTGAGCTACAAGTAAAGAAGGATGTTACCATTCCTGTATTCAGAAGGCAGTTCGCAATGGCATTAAAGTATAGAAAGGGGCAACAAATGAAGGGGCCAGATGCAATTGTGTGCCTCAATGAATCCATGAGACAGCAGGGTATAGAATGTGACTATACAACTTTGGTGGAAGCTGGGGATGGTACCATTCGAATTCTGGTGAATAACAAAGGATGTCAGGATGTTCACTTGGAAGAAGGGACACCACTCAGGATGGCAATGCAAGAATGATACTACACTGCAGATTTTAACAAGCCAGTCATTGGGGATATTGCTAAAAGTTATGTCACCTCAAAGGGTTAACTGCCTAAATCTTTAGATTCTATACCAAAGGGGATTTTTAACATTCAGTCAGCATACCCTTATGAACCGATTTATGTGATCTGATATCATGAGAACGATTACATCCTATTTCAGGTGAATGAACATGAGGAAAAACAGCAAATTGAAGTAGAGGCTGAATGCCACGATACTTGAGGGTGGCGTCTCTCCAAAGGGATGCTGCCACCCAGAAGAATGTACAGAAATTCCTCCTTGAGAGGATTTCCCAGAATTCTCTAAGATGGTTGAGGAGAAAATTCAAGCCACGGATGCTTGCACCAATAAAGAAAAGAAAGACCAGTTGAGGAAAATATTCATGGAATTCAAAGAGGTATTTGCCAAAGACACCTATGATTGTGGGCACACTGATCTACTTGATGCTACACTGCCAAAAGTGTAGGTAGGGAACCTGTATTTGTACAACAATATGAGGTACCGTTGGCCTGTTTAGAATCATTGGCAGAAATATTAAAATATGTATATTTTGTTAGACCAATTCACAGTACTTCAAACACACCCATATTAGGTGTGCTGAAGCCCAATGGCGCTTATGTGCAGACTTTAGAGAATTAAATAAGAGGGTACCTGTGTCAAGGTGGCCGCTTCCATTTATTGACCAAGGCCTTGCATGGATTCAAGTGTCAAAAAAATTTACCACTTTGGATCTTACAGCAGGGTGTTGGTGTGTGCCCCTAGCTGAAGGTATACAACATCTATTGGCATTTTCGTTTAATTGACTAGAGTATGCGTGGCGTTGTACTACTTTTGGGTATATCAATAGTGGAAGTGAGTTTGGGATATTCCTGTACAAAACACTCCCAGATGCAGTCAAGAGAGGAACTGTTGTCTATATGGATGATGTCCTGAATCAGAATGAAGACATACAAAGCAACTTCGATGAAGTAAGACATGTGCTCAGCCAGCTTCAAAAGGCTGTGGCAAAAGTGTAATTGCAGAAAGTGCAGTGGTGGGGAAAAGGGTACATTTCTTGGGACATGAAGTGACAGAGCAATAGTTAAACCCACAAAAGAAAAAAGGTCGAAGCTAAGATCCCACAAATCTGAAGGGCTTAAAGAGGGCGCTAGAGGCCCAACCAAGATGGCGGCTCCTCTGTGATCTCCATCGCAGCTCCCGAATTAACCCTGATAATCAAGCGGTCCAGTACGTCCATAGGCTGGTGTCGATGCATAACTGTTTCTGAACATTGAAGGAACAAGCAGTGAGGTCGAGAGGAGGGAAAAAACACCTCAAGAGCCCGATTCGTATTAACACGCGGCGAGCGGAGCATGTCACCCTGTGGCTCTAAGCTGAGAACCAAGAGATCCAGCCCCAGCCAGCGTCAGAGCTGCAGAACTGCAGGATCCTGAGAGGGAGACGAGGGGATCAACAGGCAGACATGGCTTGCCGGACAGCTATCCTTGATGATGACCAGAACAGCATCAGAGGCCATCCACGTCCGGGATGCCAAACGTAGAACAGCGGAGGCCGCCTGTCGGGGTATTGCAGCGCTGCCCGAGTGGAGACGCTGAGGTCGGGCCTCTGGTGGTGCACCGTGGTCAGAGAGGCACTGGATGGGACACCGCGCCGAGTTCGCCAGAGCGGCTCCATCATCTGGCAGAGGGAAAGTGACTCCCCAACGAACAAGACATAGCTCCGATCAAGGTGAGGCATAAGCAGCCCCCTCCATACTACCCGCCCATCTCCCTCCAGACCTGGCAGGGCACCAGGGGATAAGACTGGGCCATAGACCCCTGCTACGAGGAAACCAAAACCCAGCAGCCCCTGCACCTCACCAACCCAACCCGGCCTGGCAATTCACGGGGCAATTCACGGGGCACAACGTTGCAGCACAACTTCAGGACTGGGCCTCTGTGGGACAGGCGACACCCGGCACACAGCACCCGCCTGCATAGCAAGAAGGTCGACTTAACAGCAGAAAGGGAGGAAATCACCTTCAAACTCCCAGCTCCGTGAAGGAGAACAACAGCCCCACAACGCCGGACCCTGCTCCCCGGGGCTGCGGCGGGTCCCCGGGAGCACGATGCAGCACAACAGAAGTGTACCACACGGCAACACCCCGGGGGAGTCCAACAGTGGTTAACAAACCCATGCACCATATTTGAACTGCGCTCGGCGCACACAGAGAGAGCGCGACTTCCTGATGCCCCCAATTTCTCCCAGTGGTACATCACAAGAGGAGGGGAGATCCTGACTTCACTTCAAGATACCAGACAACCACTGGTGGCCTCCTCACCTCAGACCTGATTTCCTCCCTTCCAGCAACACCTCCACACAAGCGAGGAAACCTTGTCCCCCTCCAGCCGCACACAGCAAGGTTCAGGTCACTCAACTGCATCAGAAAGATCGCACTGCGCCGTCAACATCAGCTCACCTCCAGGCGACCCTGTCGCCAGCCAGGTAGACCTGACCCAATCTCCTTGCACTGGCAAGGTGGCACAACCCCATAGCGGCGCATCCTGTGACTCACACATGCCGGTGAGGTCCATATCACCACACTCACTCCAAGCAGCGACTTCCAGCGAACACTTGCTCCCCACACTAATAGCCAAGGAGACCCACTCAGCACGGCAAATTCTCTAACAGCAAACACAGACCCCGCAAGATGGGGAAAACTGACAAATCCCAATGAAAACTTTAACTTTGAGGCAGGTTTCGTGGTCAAGTTATCCAAGCACAGCGACCGTCCGGAGTCCCCTGCCAGTATGGCAGAAGATGACGAAGCACCACCCTTGAACAACGACATAAAAGAAATCCTGTTGGAACTGAAGGCAGGCATCGGCAGTCTTGATAACAAGCTGGGCACCCTGTCCTCCAAGGTTGATCGGCTACACCATAGATTAGACAAGCACGGAGACAGGCTGGACTCGGTCAAACGTGTTTCATCCCTTGATGACAGCTCAGCCTCACTTGCAGCGAAATTCTCCACCCTAGAAGGACAGATGAATGCCGCCACGACCAGAAATGAAGATTTAGAGGGTCGCTCTCGGCACAACAACATCAGGATGGTTGGGGTGCACAAACAACAAAACCCGAAAAAGATGGAAGACCTAGTTGAGAACATTTGCAAAGAACTATTCAGAGCTTCTGCTTTGTCCCAGCAATTCGTGGTTGAAAGAGCCCACCGGGGTCCCTGCTACCTGCCCCATCCCCGGAGCAGCTCCGAGACTGATCATAGCTAGGCTATTCAATTACAAAGACCGCAACACCATACTATGCCTGGCCAGAGAGAAAGGCGTACTACAATTCGACAGCAACAATATTCAGCTGTTTCTGGACTTCTCTCCTGTGGTGCAAGCACAGAGGAGGTTGTTTGCAGGAGTAAAGCACAGATTGCAAGACAACCACCTACTCTACTCCATGCTGTTTCTGGCCAAATTATGCATTCAGCACGATGGAAAGGCACAGTTCTTTAACTCACCAGAAAACGCAAACGCCTTCTTGGATAGGAATGGGATGCAGACCAGCAGAAAATGATCCACAGCCACCAATGAGAGATTGTGCTAGGAGGAACCCAACATGATCTTACACCGCTTCCGGGCCTGACCCACTCCTCAAGACTCAACATCGCACACCTGATTCAGGGCTGAAAATTAACCACTCGAAATCCGTAGTCTTCCCCCTGACCACCAACACTAAATATTTCGCAGACGACTTTGGATTCCGGTGGCAACAATCGAAAGTCAGTTACCTAGTAATTCTGCTGTCCAGCTCCAGCCGTGATATCATGCACGACAACTACGAAAATACAATAGAAACAATTCAAAGCAAAGTGAACAGGTGGAAACCTCTCCCGCTTACGTTGTGGGGGAGAGTCTCCCTGGTTAAAATGGTTATCCTACCTACATTTCTATTCCTGTTCTCTAACATTCCTCTGCTGCTATCACAAAGCTTTCTTCGTCGCATCAGAAGCATGATTCCCGACCTACTGTGGGCTAGCAAGGTAGCGAGAGTAGCCTTCACCACGCTGATCCAACCCATGATGAAGGGAGGTCTCGCTCTTCCGGACATGAAACGCTACTACTGGGCCGCACAGGCCCAATTTCTCGGCCATTGGTACGCTACACGCTTTATCAGGCCCCACGTCCAGCTAGAAAGAGCCCTGGCGTCCTCGTATCTCCTCAGAGCCGTCATCTTTGGACAGCAGCAAGTGCCTCACACGACAATGTATATAGTCTTCACCACCTACACCATCTGGAAAAAAATGGCGCAAAAGAGTGACATGCAGTCCAGGTTCTCCTCTCTCATCCCCGCAAGGTTCATACCAGGATTGCCCATAACCACAGAGAGTATCTACCTATAATGGGCCAACAAACTGCATATAAAATGACTAAGTGACCTCTTCCCAGATGGCATATTCAAAGCGCCAACACAGGCCCGAGACATGGGATGCAATAACACCCTAGACATGTTCATCTATTTCCGGCTACGCCACGCCCTTCTAACCACCCTTGCCACCTTTCCACATCAACCACCTATGTGGGAACTCCTGCACGGGGTGATACAATCTCAGGGTCAGGGCCGACTTGTCTCGAGGATTTACAAGTTGCTCCTAGTCGACACAACCCGCCTACTTACAGGCCCCAGAAGAAGATGGGAAAAAGCACTTGGCAATTCAATAGCAGACGAAGACTGGCCCTATATACTACAGCAGACTCAGAAGGTCTCACTAAATACACGATATAAACAAATATACTTCAATTACCTACACCAAGTGTATCACACACCAGCGAAGCTTCATGCACAACGTCCAACATTATTGGCAGAATGCAACCGCTGGGGCGCCTCTGGTGCAGACTTCATGCACTTAGCGTGGTACTGTCCACGCATCTCCTCATTCTGGAACCTGGTACTTGAGAAAACCTCAGCAATTATAGAGACACAGTTGGACCCCAAACCTACATTGGCAGTCCTTGGCCTAACTAGGCATTTACCAGCCTCTGGACGCAAACTGGCAAGCCTACTGCTTGTTCTGGCACGAAGAAGGATCGCAATTAACTGAGGACGAGGGCCTCATCCGAGTCTCCAAAGTTGGCGAAATGAGGTGACCTACTTCCAGGATGTAGAGACAAGTTTTATAAAGACTCTCCCATTGCATGCTCGACCCCCCGACATCTGGGGACCCTATATCGCATACCTGATCACCACTGCAAACACAGTCTCTTCACAGAACTCGTCCTCAGCAGCAATGCGACAAACACCTCCTGACCAAATGGATGACAACGGCACCACGTAAATCTGCCTGATGCACGCTTAACTCTGATTTAGTTAAACTGGGAGGAGGGTTGGGGAGAGTGGGGATAAACAGGAATGTAGTTGCGGCCGGTTCATGGCCTGTTATTTGCTTTGTTTACAAAAAATACAAAAATAAAGGTTTTAAAAAACAAATCTGAAGGGCTTGAAGAGTTTGTTAGCAATGACAGGTTACAACAGGACGTTCATTGAAGAATATGCAGAGATCACACATCCATTGACTAATCTACTGAGGCAGGGAGTGCCCTGGAAATGGGGAAAGGAACAATGTGAGGCAGTAGCCGAATTAAACAAAAAGTGTGTGATAAAAGCCCCATGTTTAGTTTTTCCAAAGAAAAAACAAGATTTATTTATAGAGATAGGGTTCACAGATCAATGTATGTCAGCAGTCTTGTATCAGAAACATTATTTAAATAACAAAACCATTGCATACGCCAGCAAAGCATTGTCACACGTAGAAACAAAATGTAGTGAATGTGAGAAGGCACTGTTGATCACTATGTGGGCTGTACAGCATTTCCACCCCATTATTGAAGGATAATGGGTAATTGTTGAGACTAATCATCAACCCCTGCAATTCTAGCAGAGTAAATGGATCAGGTCAGGGCACTTAGCTCAGTCAAGAATCACATTATGGACATTAGCATTGCAGGAATTCCCAGTGGGGGTTAGATATGGGCTGAATAAAAAGAGTCCAGTTGCTCAAGGGCTGGCAGAGTTACTTGACTGTGCAGATATGGGCACCACAGATTATACATAGTTAAAAACAAATTTGGCTGAATTTGAACAGTCACAAAAACAAAGCCTTCAATGAACAAGCATGCAGTAGTGTCCCAACTGTGTATGTGCTGGATGTGCATACCATGTAGAGGAAGATTCTGAAAAAGAATTGGTGGCAGGAATAGGGAATGTGTGGGTCAAATGTAATGGCATCCCAACACTAAGCATGAAGTTAGATTCCAAAAGTGGTCAAATTGCAGAATTGGCAGTGATTTACAAAGAAATATCCAGGGCTGTGGAGAACACATTGAGGGAAATAGTTTTAGTTAACGATTATGATTATGCCCGAAACAGTTTTGTAGAATACGTACCGGGATGAAAATTTAGAGGAATGGTCCCATGTAACAAAAAGCCACTCAAACATTGAAAACGGATTCAGGCCATCAATAATCTAGGTACAGAGATTGACATGACATGACCTGGTCACTCACTGGAGAAAGATATAAAGCCATTTGAAAATACTAAAGGAACACCAAGAGGGGAATGACAAAGCAGATCAGTTGGCCAAAATTGGGGCTGAGAAGGGGGAGTTTTTTCCCCATTGAGCACGTGCTCAGTGAGATCCAAGTGGATGTGGTGACACGTTCCAAAACTCAGGGAACAGTTGATCAGCCTGTGGTACAATGGAGCTTTGAGACCAGGACTTGATCAAGGCACAAAAGAAGAACCCCATCTTAGGTCTGTTCTACAATCATTTTTCAGATGCAAATCAAAATCCTTTAACAGATGAGGACTGCAAAGAGAAAGAAGAATTGAGAGGGCTGTTAAATAATAAAAAGACATTTCAACTGCAAGATGGACTATGAGTTCGAGAATCTGTGTCAGGCCAAATCCAATGGGTGGTCCCCTTGTCATTTCTGGGGTTGATGCTACATCATGCCCATGTTGTAATAACAGCGGGGAAACAGAGGTTCACAGAAAACATTAGAGATTGAAAGAGTATGCTTATTGGCCACATATGTCCCAAGATGTAGAGTTGTAAATCCAGAGATGTTTGGTGTGTGCTCAGTTTCAGCCTGCTTCCCTAACACTGTTACGCTCACCTGGTCTCTGTGGGGGCGTTGGGGCACAGTTGGAGCCCTCCCTTGACCTGGCTCCTCGAAATCACCTTCCCCTTCAGAGAGTGGTTGGACCTGCGGCTCAGGAGATGGGTGTTGCCCTTGTGTGAAGAGGAGAGGTAATGAGAATGGAGTGGGGATATTGTGACTTCCCCCGGCCCTTTCATGCCAGAATACGGTGGGCAAGCACTTTCCCACAGACGCTCACCTGTAATTTTGTGATGTTGAGGTATCCGTCCTGCTTTTCCTAGCAAGGGGGCGTAGAACAGACCAAGTTACTTCACTGGCCCGTGGTAAGGTAAGTCTTTGATATGATTATAGTTCGATCAGAATGTCTGTATTCCATCTAATAGCAATTCTTGCAATGTCTCATTCCATTTCCATAGGTACGGAAGCGAATCTGGATCGAAGAGAGTCCGGAAGACCTTAGAGGCTGATGGAGTCTCAACAGTGACAGGTAGGATGGTCTTCATAAGGGAACATTAGTCTCTTGTATAATGCAGCTGTGTGAATGCATATGAGTTCTAACCTGTTTGTTCTTATTTCCTCGTAGGTGCAGGTCAACGATGAAGAATGGTGTCTGGGTCCTCAATGAAGATTCACGGTTGCAGGAGGGCGTCTCTGACCGTGATGGAATGCCGGTTAGAAAGAAGACTCGGCACCAACCGTAATGGAATGGAGGTAAGAAGGAGAGTCTGGCACAGGCTGCAACGAGTTGCAGGTAAGAGGCGCACTCAGCGATGTAGCGGCTGGAGCGCTCAGCGATGTAGCAGCTGGCAACAGGTAAGATGCGCGCTCAGTGATGTAGCGGCTGGCAAAAGGTAAGATGCATGCTCAGCGATGTAGATGCTGGTAGCAGGTAGGGTGCGCACTCAGCGATGTAGAGGCTGGTAGCAGGTAGGGTGCGCGCTCAGCGATGAAGAGGCTGGTAGCAGGTAGGATGCGCGTACAGAGATGGAGTGGCTGACAGCAGGTAAGATGCGTCCGCTGTGATGGAGTAGCTGAAGATGCTTGCGTTGATGGGGCGGAAGACTGCAGGCAAGAAGCGTTCTCAGGAATATCTCCAAGATGAGGCTGTGAAATCAGAGAGGTACAGGTAAGTACAGCGGAGAGCGTTACGCTGCTTGGATGCAGAATAACGCGAAGCGAGGGCACGTGGATGTGCTGGCCTTATATAGGCTGGTTCTGGCCCCTCCCATTAGCTCCGCTTACAAACTCCACCTTGCCCTTCTTTGAGCCTGTGGCACGTGCCTTCCAGTTCTGTTCCATGGCCACGCCCGGCCCAGCTACACACGCACTAAGCCTAGAGTGTGCAGAGCACACTTTAAAATGAGCCTAGTGCCAGAGGCGCCAGGACTGGGTCCAATGGGACCCTGGGAATGAGGAAGGACTGCCCCTTGACTCATGGCCATGATGGCACTCCCCCTCAAGGCCCCTCTCATGGGCGATCTCCTCCTGGCCCAGGCTTGGTGGGGTTATTGCGATGAAACTGCCTGATTAGTCGAGGCGCATGGATAAACTCACAAACTATATTAGGACTGGGGTATTTTTTGGAACAGAGGACGAGACCATTCCCCTTATACACACTTGAAATTTAGAAAGTGGTCTTGTCGCCTCTCTTGGATGGATAAACTCCACAGGGTATCAAGTGCGATCTTGGGGCCCATAACCCTTCCAGTCGATCAAGTAATACAGTTTTCATCGCACAACTTTAGAGTCCAAAATGTCCTTAACCTCATATTCAAGTTCTCCATTGATAATTTCGGGTTACGGTGGTTGTGTAATCCTTGTCTCGGGCTTCAGAGGTTTTAAAAGAGAAACGTGAAATACAGGATGGATTTGCAAGTTGTCTGTTAGCTCTAGCTTTACCGCAGCAGGGTTGATGATGGCTTTGATGGGATATGGCCCAAGATACCTGGGGCGGAAGACCCGAGGTCCTTTTAGTGGGATGATTCTGGCCACTAACCATACTTTATCTCCGATTTGGAAGCGTGGAGCTTCCCTTCTATGCCGGTCAGCAAACTTCTTTTGTTGTTCTTTGGCTTTAGTTAAGCTCTTTGTTGCTTCCTTGAGGGTTTGAGTAATAGTTTTATGTAGAGAGGTAATTGCCAGCATTTCCAGCTCGTCAAGTAGGTCAAAGGAAGATGTCAGGGGGTGCCGACCGTTCATGATGAAGAATGGGGTTTGTCCCATGCTAGTGTAGACAGAGTTATTGTACGCAAATTCCATTAGCCACAAAACATCTTTCCAGGATTCCTCGGTCTGTTGCAGCATGCACCTCAGGTACTGCTCCAGTGTCTGGTTAGTCCTTTTGGTCTGAGAATCGGTCTAGGGATGGTGACTGGTAGAAAGGTGGAGATCAATCTGCGCTAATTAGCAGCAACTCCTCCAGAAGGCTGAGACAAATTGTGTCCCGCGATCAGAGTTCAGTACAGAGGGGAAGCCATGCAATTTTACGATTTGCTCCAGGAACACGGTGGCCAGGATTCCAGCCATAGGGAGTCCTTTTAGCAGAATAAAGTGTGCCATTTTAGAGAATAAGTCCACCACTACTAAAATGGTGTTGAAGCCATCACAAGGAGATAAGTCTGTAATGAAGTCCATGGACAAAGTATGCCAAGGAACCGGTGGTATGCTTAGGGGACATAATAATCCTGCAGGATTGGTCTTTTGAGATTTTTGTTGTGCGCACACTCCTCAAGTTGCAATGAATTGGGCCACATCCTTTCTCCAGGAGGGCCACCAATAGTTCTTCCTGATCGTGGCCCGTGTCTTAGTAATCCCGGGATGTCCTTCCACTAGTGACTCATGGTAGTTGGTGATGATCTTGTTCTGGGTCTCTTTGTCCTTAATGTATAGTTTTCCCTGAAAATAGGGTAAATTGTTCATGACAGAATACTGATCTCCCTTACTCAATCATTCTTGTTGGGCGGTCTGATCCATATGCGATTGATTTCGGTCTTTAATTCTTCCCAACAGGTGGTTACTGCAATCTGGTTCTGAATTCGTTCTGCCGGAATAATTGGTACTGGTTCTGATGGTATAAATGTGTCCTGGTTATCGCCCATTCGCGACAGAGCATCAGCTTTTCAGTTCCGTACTCCAGGCCGGTACGTGATTATGAAATCGTACTCCGCAAAGAAGAGAGCCCAACGAAACTGACGAGATGATTGGGCTTGGCTGTTTTTAAATACTGCAGGTTGCGATGGTCCGTGATAACAGTGACAGTATGCCTAGCCCACAGGAGGTAATGCTTCCAGTTTTTAAAGGCTCCTTTGATTGCCAATAGTTCTTTGTCGGTTATAGCATAATTCTTCTCAGGTGCTTTAAACTTGCGGGACAGCATGCTATAGGATGTAACTGTCCGGTGTCAGGGTCTCTCTGTGATAACACCGCCCCCATAGCCACATTGGAGGCGTCGGTCTCAACCACATAAGGTAGATCGGTCGAGGGTGCCGGAGGATAGGGGCTGAAGTGAAGGCCGATTTCAATTCTTGAAATGCTTTTTCACCATTGAGGTCCAAGAAAATGTTTTATTCTTTTTTAGCAAAGAGGTGATAGGATGGACGATTTGCGAGAATCCTGGAATAAACCGCCGATAGAAATTGGCAAACCCGAGTACACTCTGCACTCCTTTGATTGATGTCAGATATGGCCATTGAAGAATTGCTTCCACCTTACGAGTATCCATGTGTACACCTCGAGGAGTAAGCATAAAGCCCAAGAACTCGACTTCTGCAACCTGGAATTTTTTTTTCTTTCAATTTGGTGAATAATTGGTTCTTACTTTTCCAATACGGCTCTTACATGGCCCACATGCTCTTCCTTGGATGCGGAATAAATAAGGATATTGTCGATATAAACAAGGACACAGACGTCTAGCATTTCGTGGAGTACGTCATTCATAAAGAACTGGAATGCGACTGGGGCATTGCATAGCCCGAAGGGCATAACCTGATATTCGAAGAGCCCATATGTGGTTCGGAATGCTGTCTTCCATTCGTCGCCTTTTTTCACTCTGACCAGGTGGTAAGCCACCCGCAGATCCAGCTTCGTATAGATTTGAGCATTCTCCCACCTGGTCGAGTAGTTCAGGAATGAGTGGCAGAGGATACCTATTTTTTTATGGTAATCTAGTTTAACACCCTATAATCTATGCAGGTCCTGAAGTCCCCTTCTTTCTTCGGTACGAAGAAGAGAGCTGAGGAGGCCGGAGACTTGGATGGGCGAATGAATCCATTAGCTAGATACTGATCAAGATATGTCCGTAGGTTCTGATTTTCCTGCTCCGTCAGAGCGTAGATTCTGCTGCAGGGGACTTGTGCTCCCAGGACCAGAACGATTTGGCAATCATATGTTATGTGTGGTGGTAGGGTATTGGCTTGTTCCTTTTGGAACACATCCTCAAAGTCTTGATATTGCGAAGGCAATGAACCCAAGATTCCCAAGATGGGTTTCCCCTGGTGTTGTAATCTCCTCAAATCCTTAAAATAGCAACTCTTGATGCATTTTCGAGGAAAGATCAGCCTTCGTCGGTATGTTGAGTCACAGGCCCGAAGACAGCTGAGAGGCATCCACGGCTGTGACATTTTCCGAGTGTGGTTTTTGCTGAAGCGGAAGGCCTATCCGTGCAGCCAACCCCTGATTGATATAATTACCCACTGCACCACTATCGATGTAGCCTTCTAGAGCATTCACTTTCAATGGTTGTTGGGGATGGGCTGTGAATACTGGAATGACCAGGTGTGAGGTTGTTACAACTCTCTTGACTCCGCTCGACTAGTGGCATGTGGCACGTGCCTTCCAGTTCTTTTCCATGGCCACGCCCGGCCCAGCTGCACACGCCCTAGGCCTAGAGTGGGCAGAGCTCACTTTAAAATGAGCCTGGTGCCAAAGGCGCCAGGAATGGGTCCAATGGGACCCTGGGGATGAGGAAGGACTGGCCCCTTCACTCATGGCCATGACAAACACATAGAGCACCATTGATGAAAAGAGGACTAACACTACCCTGGTCAGATTTGCAGATAGATTTCTTTGGCCCAGTCCAAATATCAGCACGTTGAAACAGGTTCTTGTTAATGGTTATCTGTTTGATGTTTAAATGGCTGGGGTGCATACCAGCACCTGACTGCAGTGCACAAACAGCAGCTAACTTGATAGTGAATCACAAATTCTCTAGGTTTGGTTTGCCTCAGAGAATAGAAACAGACTGTGGAAGTCATTTTAATAGTGTAGTGATGACCAAGATGTGGCAGATTCTGGAGTGAAAAGGAAGCTACATATTTCCTACTGGCCATTTTCTTCGATGGTATGGAACTTTGCAATAGATCAATAATTGACATTCTGAAGAAGTTTGCGTCTGAATCAGGGTCAGGCTGGGATCTGTGACTCCCTTTGGTCCTAATGGCCATTAGGTCAAACTATCAAGGTCTACAAGCCAGTGACTGGAGTCACTCAGGGCAGAAGACTGAGGGGAATCTAATTTCCCCCTCAAAACCTTCTTACAGAGGAACCTGCCAGGAAATCTGCAGTGCTTACCTTTGCCCTATAAAAGCCCTCTAAACAATCATTCAAACCTGTCTTTGTCTTGTTGTTTGATGACAATTTAAAAGTATGCAAAACACATGTCACTGGAGTCATTCAGGGCAGAAGATTGAGGGGAATCTAATTTCCCCCTCAAAACTTTCTTACGGAGGATCCTGCCACGAAATCTTCAGCGCTTACCTTTGCCCTATACAAACCCTCAAAACAATCATTCAAACCTGGCTTTGTCTTTTTGTTTGATGACAATTGAAAAGTATGCAAAACACATAGGTCATTGAGAAGACACATATTAATAGTGTTACTTTTCCTCATTTGTGTACATTACTTTCTACTATGTATAGCGTGCAACATCACCACAAAACAGCTAAAACCACTTCCATATATTGTCTGAGAAAATTTTTTCCCATTTTGCAGTATCAGCTTTGCACCTATCAAGTACAGTCATCATGTTCACAAGGAGCAATTTCTTAATATCATCCTCTAATGGGCTGGGAGGATTGCTCAGAGGCAAAGCACGTGTCTTGGAAGCAAGACAAAGCAGAGCAACAGAGTTTCAAATCCTGGACCTGTACTTAGAAACTGGTCTTGGTTTTAGGCACATTTTAAAAGATTAATCAATTATAATGGGGGTGCAGATCTAAAAGAAGATTTTTCAAAACACATTTGTTTGACCATCAAGCAGGCTTGCAACCTTTTATAGGGCTTCGTCATTGCTAGTTACGCTCACCACATGAACGTTATTGCCATGAAATCTATCAATGTATTATTTGTTCTGAGCATAACAGAGCAGGCACGGTATCATTACATCTGTATTGGCGATTGCAGATTAAGAATACAAATAAGTGGCTTACCTTCGGATCAATCTGAAATAAATGAGAAAGGGACACATTAATTTCTGAACATAATAATGACATCTTAACATTTCACATCATACAGCCAGACCTCTGTACATCAGTGTAGAAACATGATTTATTTGCACATAACCAACTAAGTTATTTTAGAAAATTAAGAACAGCGTATACAATTGTGAAATATAAATTAAGCTATTAGAGCCCATTTTTACCCTAGCAAAATGCAAAATATTCAACGACCTAAAGGCAACACATAAACCCAGAGCTGCCTGCACACACCACAAACACATATTAATGCATACTGCAGCCACTGAGAGAGTCATGTCTGAGCCACGCTCTTCATCCTAGACCTCCAACAAGAGCCTGTGGAGAGTACAAATGCCACAGCTTGAGCCTATTTGAGTCTGAAAAGATGGCACATCACTCCAACACTCCAGACCCTACACCGGATTCCTCTCAAATGTAGGCTCTCAAAGGTCCAATTAAATAAAAACCAGTATTGGCCACTGGGTCATCCACAGCAGGGGTACATAAGTATCCCTGAAGAAATTCATCGGTTAATCCCAGGTGAGATGCTACAATCTAGTGAGGCAAACTTAATGGCAATCCTACGCTACAAGAGCAAACTGCAAGGCGTGGCCACAATTGTTGCTATGGCGACTACACTTTGGAATGTCATGGCCAGGTAAGTTTGCATACAGGAAAACCAAGGACCATTTTGAAAACTCCAGGCTTTGTGAAGGAAGTATGCCATTCTGGACACCTAGTATGAGGACTGCCCCAACGTTTGGACACACCCACTGATGTGACAAGGAGTGAGCAAAGTTTGCATGGTTTGGCAAATGTGTCTCTGTCTTAATTTTTGAAAAGTGTCATAATGTATATACATAAAATAGTGTAGTGACATACCATTGTTGACTGAGGTATAGCCGGTGGCTATGGGCAGTGGCCAAATTGTCCGAGTCATGGCCTGTGGCCATGGGCAGTGGCGAGATTCTCTGACTCAGATAATATGGCTACTGGCCATGCCCACGAGAAACTGGCAACGTGGTTAAAGGTGGCATGTCCACCAGGGACTGGCTATGTGGTGTAGTTTTTGACAATAAGGATAGGTTTGAATGGGAAAATAAATTCTGCACATCGCTGCAGAGACAGATAATTACCAAGCACGCTGAACCAGGTGCCCACGTGACCAACCCTTGAAATCATTGCCCACCCTTATTTGCGACCATAGTGGGACAATATAATGGGACTGGATGGTGGACCCATTTGCACAACCTTGCAGCAATGACTGGCCCACAATCCATATGCCTTAAGACTCTAGAGCAGGCTTGATGTGGGGCCGAATCATTAACTTCTTGTCACCCAGTGGGCCACCAAGCCAAATTACAATGACCTCCCCGAAAGCTGTACCACAATAGAAAGTGATATTGTGTGACCTTTGACACAATAGTATAACAGGCATTGATGTGCCATTCAGTCCCAAAGATAACGTTTGGTGTAAGGGGCAGTGAGCATGTAAGGGGCGCAGTGAGAAACCAGAAGGTGTCTCACCCACTAGTCCCTGGGGATCTGTCATCCAGGTGGCCAGGACACGGCCTTCGCTTTTGGATGCAGTTCCTGGGGGTGGACCAGTGCGGGAGGATCACCTGGGTGAGGGGTCTTCGGGGAGCGGGAGTGGGACACCGGGTGATGAGACATGGTATCCCCTTCCATGTACCTCCTTTATCCAATTCTAACCCACCTACCCGATAGGATATTTAGACACTGTAACCGCCGCCGCTTTAACAACACAAACACTTTCTTACTGACAGCCCGCTCTAAGGGTAAATAGACTTACACCCGTGCCGTGACCATACTATGGTCAGGCTAGGTCAGGCAATTATCGGCAATCACTCACACCTGACTTCCATTACACTTCCCCACATGGATAAAAGGTGGAGCACGAGAGCACACAATGAGCGAAGAAAAGCACTAGAGTAAACAGCAGTTTCTAGACGACAGCTGAGCAAGATAGGAAAGGCGGCAAAACCGAAGGTAACCGCAGGGAGGGAAATGCACTTGACCTTTTCAACAACATACCGTGACTTTCCAGAAACTTCGAGAAAAAGCATAAGACCAGGAAACCGGACTGAAGAATCCTGCATTGTGTGTCAGAGATACCATGGCCCTCACACGTCAATAATCAAGGTGGGGAGAATCATGAGCCACTGTGGTACCGTCCTTGGCTCCAAGAACAAAGCCGCTTCAGTAAAAGCAACAAAGCCGATGAGTTGGGGAGACCTATACAAGACCGATGAAGCCAAGGTTGCAAGCAGAAAATTTGTATGCGAGACCTGGAGCGAACCATGTTAAAACGCGTGTGATAAGAGACGCAAGTGAAGTTAAACTGCTGATGAGTGATCGAATTTTAAAACAAACTACAATACTGTTGACGGAGTGGTTCGGCACCAGGTGGATGCTCAATTGAAGGTCTCTGTAAGGTATCCAGCTGAGAAGTTATGAAAGTTGATACATTTGATCCGAGCATGGCGGATGGATATCAGTTGAAATTTAACATATAAATGTGAATTGAAGTGGTCCTGCGAAGGGTCAAGCAAAATCCCACGCACAGCCGAAAGTCATGCATGGATCTGGATCAAGCCTGGCAGAGGGAGATCAAATGAAGATTTTGTGTTAAAGTGCGTCTGAGCCCAGCGGAAGGGGACCCGGGGTGAACAGTAAATCCAACTAGAAGTGGGATAAGTGAAAATCCTGAGAAGAAAGGAAATTTGATGTTTTTTCATGTTGCATTAGACCGTCTGACATAAGAGAGTTTGAATGACAACGAGACTTTGGCACAGAAGGCCCTGATGTTGAATCCTTGAACTGCATCCTCATGGTAAAGAAGCCAGAGAGTGTTCTAAGCTCAATTGTACTGCCTTGTCCTGTACTGAAAACACGGGAAGGGAAGCCAATAGCTTGAATATCCTGACATATCATTTCTTGAACACATTTCTTTTGCATAACATTGTTTCCCCCACTATTTGCACTTAGAATTAAGGATTGGCAATACGTTTATTAGTATAGGCCCTTTTATTTTGAGAAGACACCACTAGGACTCTGTTATTATTATTATTTGATGGTCGTAGCTTGCTCCCATCTTTAGATTTAGGTATAGATAGGCATTTTTCAAACCAAGTTGAAGTACAATAAACATCCTTGAGCTGTGATCACTTTTGCATGCCAGTCTTACTGTTTGAAACCATGCCTTCCTTACATATGGTGTTAGGAGTGAGTTGCGACTCAATTGAGACAAATTGGGGAACCCTAACATTCAAGAAGCTTAGTCATAGAGTCTGAGATCCCTTTATCACCACAAAAGAATCCATAGGCTTTACTATCTGTAGCAGCAGCGAAGCTACTATCCCTCCATGGAAAAGAGGAAAGATTCCCACAGACTCAGTCTTGATACCTGCTGGGTGTTATATAAGATTCACTCCAAAATCTGGCCTAACATGGAAATTTGGTCTGGATGTCCTAGTGGGCATCATAGATTGCACTTCTGGGTAGACATAAAGGTTCTCCTACAGAACCATGGTGAAATTCCATTTGAAGTACATTGTGGGGACAAAAATTGCAAAGGGAATTCTTGAAAGGGATCTAATTCCCTTTTTTATAGAGAGTGAACCAGAAGAAACTGAAAAAGGTACCTTAGGCTTTAGGGAAGTTGATGAACCATCGATCACAGAGGCAAAAAGGGAAGAAGAACCTACCATCCTTCCTGACCTAGCCATCGACCAGCAAAATGATCCAGCATTTGCAGAGGCTTTCTTACAGTTGATTACTGAAGGGGAAGGATTAGAGATGGGAAGTCCTGTTTTTATTCATAAAACAAGGATTACTGTACAGAAAGGAAACCTCCAAAGAAGGCCAAAATAAAACTCAGTTAGTAATCCCTAAAAATCATCGGAAGATCATGCTAGAAATTGCACATTCTCATTTGACAGGGGGACACTTAGGTCAATCTAAGACCCAGTCGCACATTAGTGGACGATTTACTGGCCATGTTACTTCAGAAATATGAAATAAGTCAGAAAAACAGTATGCATATTCCCTTACCTGCCCCTCTGAACACCTTATCAATAATAGAAATCCCTTTCTCCAGGATTGGGATGAATATCATTGGACCATTCGTTCGAAACCTCTAGACTTGGTAACAAGTATGTCCTCTTAAACATTGATTATGCCACCCGATACTCAGAGGCATTCCCCATGCGGAACAACTCAACCCAACAGATTTTAAAACATTTATTGCCATACTTTTCCAGGGATGGTTTTCCCAAGGAGACTCTAACAGATCAGGTATTCAATTTTATGAGCAAACTCATGTGTGAAGTCAAAGAATTGCTCCATATTGCCAGCTTTAAAACAACATGTTGCCACCCCCAAATGGACGGATTGGTAGAAAGATTTAACAAAACACTTAAGATGATCCTACGAAGGTTGCTAGGCAAGGACGGGAAGGATTGGGACTGCATGATTCCCTGGGTCCTATTTGCAGTAAGAAAGACCCCTCAGGTGTCCACTAGATTATCTCCTTTCGAACTGCTTTATGGCAGAGAACCAAGAGATGTCCTAAACATGCTCCAGGGGACCTGGGAAGAACAAGAAGAGGCACCTATTCCCTTCTCACAAACAGCTACCAGATTGATAGAGCATATGAAACTTGTTTGAAATCTAGTCTATACCCACATGGAAAAAGCTCAAGCACAACAAAAGTCTACCTATGACAAAAAGGTAAACTTAAGATCTTTTTTCAATAGGACAAAAGGTATTAGTCCTCTTACCTACCTCTGAAAATAAACTTTTCTCAAAGTGGCATGGGCCATATGAAATATTAGAGCAAACAGGGACCTGGACCTATACAACTGCCCAACCTGACAGGAAACAATTAACCCACCTCTACCATGTAAATCTCTTAAAAGGAAGGAAAGAAAATCATTTTGCAGCCTCTGACACGATAGTGTCTTGTTTGATACCAGAGGAAATAGATAATTTAGTCACGATATTCCCTGATGTACTCCTTGAGAAACCAGGGAGAGTGCAAGGTACTTATCATTATATCAGTACTCCAAAGGGAAAAGTGGTCCATTTGAGACCGTATTGACTCGCGGTAGCCAGGAGACAGATAGTGTTTGAGGAAGTGAACAAAATGCTAAATGTAAATATTATCAAATCTTCTTGAAGCCCATGGTTCTCGCTTATAGTATTGGTCACAGCACCTGATCATTCCTGGAGGTTTTGCATAGACCTCTGACACGCCGAAGCCATCTCTGACTTTGATTCAAAATATTGTACTTTTTTGGTACATGCTGCAGCCATTGCCTATGTGTATCTATGATTAGGTTCCTGTATTAAAAACAACACTTCAATATCATGTTATCTTAAGATGAGAACATTCTTTAATACATCGTGTTACCAACATTATAAACACTACCCCTTCAAAGATGACATCAGCAATGTTATTGTTGACATCACTGATAACATCACAGATTAAAATAATGTTAATGAACTGTCCTTATAAGGTGACATACAATTCTATGGAAATTACTTTAAGAAGATATAAGAAGGTTAACATATATATATAGTGCCTTTTACATTTTCAAAATTCTCATTGTTAGGAAAAATAAAAACTAGCCTCGACATGTCAGTGAACAAAAAAAAGCGTCCCAGATATGTGATGTCATCAATGACATTTGTGTTTTTATCTTTCCTGTACTGGGTGTTTGTCTTAGCAGTCCAAGGTGGTAGGTCAAGTAGTGGTTGCTTAGCTTACCATAACTGGGATATTTCTGGTTTTTTTTTCGTTTTACCTGTAACCTTAACTTCCCTTTTACAATGTGTTTTCATTGGATTTCATAGCTTTTTTATTGGTGCAACTTAACCATAACGTCCCTTTAACATTTTATGAACTGTTTATAGGAAAAGGTTATCATCTCCATTACACAATTTGAAGGCAAACACAGTTCCCAAAGCATTTGGAGTTACAGACCCTAGACCCTGACCAGCAGACAGATTCATATGGGTGAGACACCAAGAGACAGCTTTGCCAATATCGTTGAGAGCCTTCTCTCGGCACTTGAAGTAGAGGCATCAGCAGACATGATCCTTATGCAGTGTTCAGCTACATTGGACATAGGTCATCATTACATCCTGTTGAACTTCCTGCATAACTCAGCCAGTGTGAGACATGTACTTAAAATGGATCTACACCTTTCCATCCACCTCCTGTGACGCATCAATTTATGGGGCACCAGTGGTCCAGGGGTGAATATCGGTTTCTAAACCATCAATGAGCCCCCCACCTTTGGTACACCAGAAGGGATCTAAACAGATTGCAATAACAAGCAAATTATAATCCTCCTTGTCCAATTTTGGTAACGTGGACAGAACAGCAGGCTAATCTCCGAAAGGTGGTGGATCATTGGATACTTGCAACACAGTGAAAATACAATTATTACCCAATGTTAAAAGGGACTGTCCAGTCAAGGTTGTATCAAAAAATATCTACTGTATTCATACACAACAGACTAACACTACTAAATACAACCCACCCTATAAGGGAATGCAGAGGACAGACAGTTTCAAAGAAGGAAAAGGGGTACACCTGGATACTGACAGGAGGGTAGTCGGTAGGTTAATAACCACAACAGTTTAAGTTTACATTGCTTCGGCACAAAGGGAGCAATGGGTCTTAGTATGTCTCTAGAGTCCTTCCCAGGAAAGATCAGGGGGGCAGAACAACAATGTACCTTGTGCTGTAGGTGTGTTTGGTGCTCGACAGGGTTGAGTTGGCTTCAGGGCACTTTGCAGGCTTCTGTGACAGAGTTCTAGATGGGAGTGATCTGTGGGTATCAGGTGGAACAACGGTCCGGCAAGGGACGGTTGACGAAGGTGGACAAACGGCTGAAGGCTGGGTTACACAGCGACTCAGGGTCAGGAATCATTGCCTCAGTGGTGATCGGTGGTGCTGAAGCACTGGTCGATGTATTAGATGTCTGTAAGCAACTGCGGGTTGACAACAGGATACATTGCAGTGTGTTGCAGCTCAAGGAACTCAACTTGCTCAAAAATGTCCTTTAGGGTGGACGTTGGTAGATTATCATCAAGGAACTTATAAAGAAATTATGAAGATTTAACCTAGGAATCCACCCATTGTTTCTACCCATCAAGGCACATATCCCAGCTTCTTCAATGTGCTCATGGCGTCCTTTAAGGTGGATGTCCCAAAGTGGAGGAGTGTGTTACAGGCAGCTGCCTTGTCCTTCGTTGTAGGTTCCGAGAACTTCTGATGCTTCCTATACAGGAAGCTTGCTGCAGAGCCTAGCAGGGCATGATGTGTTCAGGCTGGGTACCAGTTCTGGAGAATCCGGAGGGTCCTCTGAGTTCTGTATCTCCCCCTGTTCCCTGGAGATGTTTAGGGGAGGTAGCTTGCTTCCCTCTTTGGAAATTCTGGCCTTACTTCACCGGCGCAAGATGTAAAACAGACTGTACCTTCAGCCAGGATCCAAGGTTGAGTAATTCTTTGTTACTTCAAGTGAAGTCTTCAGATGATATGTCTAAAGAGGGGCTCAAGCCCTCATTTAAAGCCAAGTGGGCCACAGTGATTGGTGCAGGCTAAGTCTACCTTAATGAACCAATCCTTGGGTCTCTATCACCAATCTCCTGTATGTGTGAGGTTATAACCAGAGTGCTTTGTAACAGGAAAGGTACAGGGGTGAAAAGAGGGACAAGGGTGTCCCAGAACTAAAATGCAGAAACCTTGTCTCAGCAGAAGGATCTCTGGAGACACTCAGTTGTTATACTAAGTCCCACCCATCGTCCTGTCTGTTGATCAAAATGTCTCTCTGGATAATGGTCCTCTCTAAGTGGTCCCTGTTAAACCAGCAGGTCTCCTTTGAAGCCGCAGCAAGAGCAGACTCTCAGGCTCCTGCAAACAGTACCTTAAGAGTGGGGTCCCCCTTTCAGGGTGCCTTATTGTAAACAGCAGTCCCAGACATGACAGCTCACTGCCATTGATTGTGAGGGCAGGAGCTGGCTTCAGGTTGACAGTTACATATGAAAGGTTGTTGGGTTTCCTGTCTCCTTTGTTACCTCTGCAGCCAGGTCCCATGTGGGCCTGTTTGAAGTACCCTTTATTGGTATTTTAATCACTGCCACCAGCTGCAGGGTCTAACAAAAGAGCAGGGCGAATCCATGAAGCATTTGTTATTTAATCAGGCTGGCAATGGAAGGGGGAAGCTTGGCCTTCCCCTTTCCTGGAGATGACATAGTGTACTCCTGGCTGTCAAATTCCAACTAAATATGACAGGGTGGACTGTGCCCGTAGGCTGTGTCCACCCAGAGTACACAAGTCTATATGTTTTTCATGGTGTGAGCATAGGAAAATGTTTGTGGATTAGACCCACACATTTTCCTGGGGTTGGTCTACCATCATTTCATTTAATTAAAACATTTCAAAAAGCCCAGGCAAGCGCACACCCACCATGTGGATGGTCAAATTCATCACACCTCCACTAGAAATGTACCCTGCTGAATGCCCCAAGGATCACTTTTATCAGCATTCATTATTATTATTTACCCCATGAGCTGGTAGTTGACAACTAACATCATTGAATCCTAATATACAGGGCTCAAAAACAAACTGATACCCAACACCCACACAACCTCCAGACCAGATAGCCAACATCTCCTGTGCATTCCTCTCTGTAAACTAACATGCGCACAAGAACAAACCATCACTCAGCGGGCACCAAGGCTTGGATCGCCCTACAACTCCAAATCCACAGTCTCCAAGACCACTTTCAAAAAAAGCCTAAATAAATCTTTCCCCACATCTAATCCAGCCAGAACAGCCCCCACTGTCATCGCCTTGCTATCCATTTTTCCTATCTTGTCTTTAAAAATGCTATCATTTCAGTTTCATCTCCGACCTGCTGAACCATTGAAACTAAGTGTAGGTCCAGCACTAGACAAATATTCAAATAAAATAAAATAAATTAATCTTCACCTGGCAAGTGGGTGAACCTGGAGCTCATGAGGTCTAACCAACAAAACATATTACAAAGAGCATTTCTCATTTTGCATTAAATGAAAGTCACATGGGCATCAATAGACCAGAAGCAGTTCCTACTTTTCCTGCTCTGAAACGAGGGGATCCACCAACTCCATTTATTGAAGCAAGGACCGTAGAAATGGTCCCTTTTATCCTGAGGTAAGCACTAATGTTAAGGTCTGGTTCCAATTGAACATGATCATGAGTGTGCTCCCATTGATGCAATCAGTTAACTGTAAACTGAGGGTATCATATTTTAACATAGTGCTTCATTCCGCATTTCACCTGCTTCTAAGTAATATTAGATGCTATTTATGATTCAATATAATGGCACTCAATTTATCATCCTGAAATGGAAGCAGGGCTGTTTCCCTCTTGCTGCCTTTAAATATTCTGAACACCATATTGGCTTTATGTCTGAGAGGAGCACTTATCTCACTGAGCTATTTTACCAATAAAAAACTACCTAGGTTCCAAGTCCCGTCAATCAAAATGCAGTCGTGCAACATCTGTTTGGGCTTAAAGATGCATATACTCCACATGTCTTGGAGCCCCAACATTGGATTCAGTTGAGTTGAGCATTGTATTGAAACACATTCACGCAGTATCCCGATATCTGCACTACCTCATTAAAGGTGCACTACGCACAAAGCCCCAATTAGTGTACTTGAAAGCGACATTTGGACATATTGCTCTTTTTACCACTTATTTCAAAAACACATCTCACCACTAATTTGGGCCTAAAATACCCTTGATACAGTCATGTGATCCGCTTTCTATTGTTTCTCCAGAAAGTGCACGCCGGTCTGAAACGCACACAGGTGCAGTGTTCTAAGGTAAATTAGCATGCTGCCTTTCATCCCAGAAGAGCATTGTTGGACTAAAGGGTAACACACTCGCTCAGTGGGCGAAGGCAGCCAAGAGTGCTGTGTCCAGACCTCATCCCTGAGGTTTTCTTTATATGTTTGCAAAACAGCCATTTCACAAAGGCTTAAGTCGACAGAGGATGACACCATTGCATACAATGCCTAGTGTTTCCTGTACTATATGTTCATCATAGGTGTATGCCATTGCTTGTGTGTATAAAATTGTGTATTGCCAGTCTTGGCTCCTCTTGTTAACCCATTCTTATAAATCCAAATATGAATTTATCAGACAGGGGTAATTGACCAGACCAAAACAAAGACACATCTTTGGTGTAGAGCTTGATCCTGTGAGATAACATTTCTAATACCACCACATTAAGGATTATTATTAATAATCAGCAGGCAGAGTGACAACAAAATGTCAAGCTCATTATTAACAGAAAATCTTAATATGATTCATTTAGTATGGTAAATTAACTGGGACACCCAGCATTAAGCCATGACATCATCAATAAGCACACACTAGACAATAGGTGCTTAAAGCCCATCACCAATATTTGAGTAGGGCGTGGTTGGCCTATTGTAAGTGGCTAAGTCCCAAAACTGTCATTATTGGTCAACATTCTAACATTTCAAAGATGTCGACGGTTTTATCCCACCTACATGACCAATGCTGCTATGGGACTAGAACTGTTGAAGTGCAGTAGCATTAGCTGAAATGTGTTTACATTTCTGCAGTTTACCTCCCTTTAGTTACCTAATGGTCTTTTACCCAGTATTGTTTGTGGAAGTGAATAGCCGTAAACAGGATTTCACAATGGGCAGTTGAGTTCATAGGCACACCTATGTTGCAATGGGCAGTTGAGTTCATAGGCACACCTATGTTTCAGTTTTTTTTTTAATGTGGCTATCTACTGCTAATCTCCCCACAAGTATTACAGAAGTCTGTTGTTTCACTTCTCCACCAGATGCCAGGGGGCTGGTAGTTTTAGATATTTCGGCCCCAGCAAAGCTCTTATGATGAGTTTAACTCAACCCAAAACAATACTAAAATAATATATCGCCACCTCAAAAAACAAGAGAAATTGCATACATAAATTGCAAGAAAACCATAATACAATTCAGGCATTTACCAGGATAAACGCAATTTTACTGTATTTACTATAGTAATTCTCCACATAACCTGATTTGATTTCTGCCTTTAACCACTGCACTTGCTCCCTAAGGCCTTGGAAGGTGTTAATATATGACTGCAACATAACTCTCACCATAGCATGCACACCCTGGAAAGACATCCTGCATAATCACCGCTTAACAGCACCTTCAGACCTGTAAGGATATTTGGCGTGTTACAGCACAGAGTACAGCACTACTGCACAGGTAGCAATTTTTTTTGATGCAGCACCACCACATGGGTGTGGTGCATTGCTATATGTGTTGCCAGAGTAACATGGACATATAAGTAAAGACAGGCTATTCAGTCAAAAACGATTTTTACATATAAGATGCAAATCTATTTTTACAGTTAAAAGCACACATGTGCATATTCAAAAATGCACACTATATTTCACCTGAAATGCCTATGGTGCAAGAGACACATTTGAAAATTAATAACTAACCTTATTAATAACTAACCTGACTAATAAAACTGCATTTAACATAACCCACTAATAAAAATGTGTCTCCACTGCAGAATTAGGCCTACTCTGAAAGTGAACTTTTAAACGCACATTCATTTTTTTTTCTGTGCTGCTCTGTCCACATAACTACAGGAAGCAAAGAACTCGAAGGAACAGGAAATCAGTTGGTTACACATTTTTACTGTAGAAATGAGCCATTGTGTAGTGAGGGAGGAGATGACATGATTGATTCTGATTGGAGCAGCGTCATAGCAAGTATCATGCTAGAGGCTGTGATTAGAGTTTTGCTGGGGAAGCTTGAGGAGAGGGGGAGGACAATCGAGATCTTGCAGAGCTGGGAGAAGGACCTGTTTCCTGGCTGAAGCATTCCTGCTGCAAAAGCTGAGAATTCCAGGCAATAACCCCGGTTTGAGAACGACAGACGCTTGTTTTCACTGGGGTTAACCTTCAAGGGAGCCAAATTCAGAAAGAGAATTGCCTGAGAAAACTCATGCTGAACAGATAAGGTAATTACAGAAGTGTGGGAGCTGTGCGAAAGTGTGCGAAACTGTTCAGTCAGTGTATTCGAGGGAGTCCCAGTCCCTTATCAGCATATGTAATGTTACCAATTGAATATATTCTCGCAGTTCTCTGTTCATTTTATCACAAATAATGTTGTACCATTTCATTTATTTCTGTAAAAAAGGGTTAAACTGTGTTTAAAGGAAATTTCTATAATACAAAAATATCTGAAAACATATAGCTAGTGTGTGTTATTTCTCTCTTTCATTTTGTATGGGAAAAGGTTTAAACGTGGGTAGATTTTTAAACAGTGCAATTGTCATTTTAAAACAGATGTGTGCATGATTATATTCAGTATGGACAGTTGTGAGTGACTGTTTGTAGCATAGCTTGTTGGAGGTACATGAGCTAACGGGAAGAGAGACTCTCTGGACATAGTTCCATACCGTATATAAGGTAGTGGAAATTACCACAAAAATACCACAATAGCCCATGGTGGCACACAACACTAACACTGAAAATGTGGTATCCCTAAAATGTAGGCCTGAGGTCTCTCTAGTGATCAAGAACAATCTAGATAAAAAACAATGGATGTTGGATATTGGGGCCACAAATAAACCAACCACGCAAATTATCACGCACATTATCTAAATAGGTCTGAATTCTGAAATAATGCAATGTATTATTGTTATGTGTGATCCAATATGAATACAGAGAGTGATTATTGCTAAAGGTATTTTGGTGGTAAGAAAATACTGCAAAGCCCCAAATATCCACAAAATACTCAACATATTTATGGTGCGTTGCAGGCCGGGAAAGTGATCATAGAGTACCTACTGGGCGTGGCAAGCGTGTCTCACACTGCCATTTGCACATTAAAGGAAACCCATTTTATAATAGCAGTGTGCCACTAAAAACGAATTTCAGAATGTCACAAAGGGAAACCACATTTTCAGACCTAGTGCAATATTTAGAGGCAAAGTTGTTTGCACATGGGACGTGGTCGTCGAACAGCACCTTAGAATGGCGTGACCGCATTCAGGGTGAGGTGCAGAAAGAAAAACTAGACAATATTTTTGCAGAAGGCAGCATAATTCAGGTCTGCCTTACAAGATTATTGAATGCAGCCGCTAAAAGTGCAGAGAAAGACTGTTTAATACGGCTATACGGCAAAGTATGGTTTATTTTTAATAAGTCCCTGCGAATGCAGGAGAATGATACCCAGCTAATTAACAGGTTAAAGACTGAATTAGATGGGGCAAGTAAAAATCAGGAAATGTTAAGAGCAGAATTGGATGTATGCCAAAAAGACATGCAATTAAAATGCAGAGACTTTGATGCTCAGTTATCCAAAAGCAAGAAACAATTTGAGGATAGTGAGCAAGAATTGGTACACTTAAAAGCCTTAGTGGACCACATTAGACAGGATAAAGATGAGGTTGTTTCAGAAATGCAGATTTTACAAAAAGAACATTGTGAAAAAGAATGTGATCTCCAGAGTGCAGAACAAGAAATGATTAAAATGATTCAAGAAAGAGACAAGAGAAATAAAGAGTTCAATGAATGCCAAATGCAAATGTGCGACATGCAGGAGGTGATTAATAAGATGAGTGATGAAAACAACTATTTGCAAAATGAAGCAAACAGACTCCTTAAAAAGTGTAAGGACTTAGAACAGCAAATGTGCATTCCCAGGTACCAGGAGAGGCGGCAGGGTACCACATTCAATGGAGTGGAGGTGAATTCTAGCTCTGCCCAAAGAGCTAGTGCTCCAGTGACTGGGCCGGTGACTGAACTTGGTTGCAGCGCCCTTGGGGGATTTGGTACTCCCATTGGGGGCAGCCACCAATCTCATACACCTGAAAACAGGATTGAATCACAAAATAGTGCAATTCCATGCATTGCAACAAGTAGCCCCATAAAAATAATGAAATCCATTAAAGCCCTGATCAAACCATTTAAAAAGGGAGGTGAATGCTGCATTGAGGATCACTTAGAAGCGGTGCATGACATTTTTAAAGCACTCCAGATACCTAAGGAACAGTACAGACAATATTTTCATTTAACTTTAGATGCCCCGACGGCCAGCATCATAAGGGGATTAAATGAAAAGCAGAATATGACCTGGTTGGAGTTTGAAAAAGAAATTAGGCGTCATTTTTCTCCTTTTCAGTCATTGCAAGAGGCAAAGAAAGTCGCTTACACAATTACTGCTGGACCTAATACATCCCCTCGCCAATTTTTACAAGACTTAAAAAGAGCATTTTCTCGCTTTGATGTATCTTTTGACTCAAATTCCAATGAGTTTAAAACTGCATACTTCTATGGGCTACAGAAAGACATCATATCTCAATTGGTCCGTGAATTTGACCGTGACAAGTCCCTTGAATGGATTGTACATCAAAGCACAAAACTATATGAGGTACTCCATTGTCAGGGTAGAGAAAGTGATAAAATGAAAGAACTAGACCTAAATCTAAAGAACCCTCAGCCACAGTAATGGAAATCAGGTCAGCCAAAATGTCCCTTGAGTCTGCTCAGAGCCAAGGTAAAAATAATGTGACACCTGAACAAAGGGGTAATCAACAAAGATCGCCATTTCCTGTACCAATGTTCCAATCACATGATCCTAGTAATAGAGAGAGCTACATCAGCCCTAGTTATTTAGGGGACAGACCCCGGGTAGGATATCGGCCTGATATGGCAGGTATGAACAATAACCAGAGACAAAATCAAGATCAAAGAAATGATGGTCCCTACCAGTCATTGGGGACACAGAGCAGATTTGATCCCAACACCATGATATATGGTAATCAGGATAGACCCCGATATGTGGATCGATTTACTGATAATGGAAATCAACATAGGGGCCAGTACCCACAATCTGAGAGACAGGACATGAGGCAAAACGTGAACTACAATCCACGTCAGTACAATGATTCCCCATCAGGGGACTATAATCAAAGGATGGGTGCAACCCGCTCCCCTCCACGAATGAATCAAGAGTTCAGAAACCATCCCAACCGACATCAATCACCTGAGAGGTATCAGAATAGATCCAATCAGGGGGAAAACAACCAATATCGACCTAGGCCACAGAAAGAGGATCCTAGAGAGATGGAAAGGTTCCAGTGCCTTGAGGCCCAAGTGAAAATGTTAGCTGAGCAAATAGGAAAGCTCTATACAGCGCAAAAACAACCTTCCAAAGAGGGGGCTGATGGCCATAGCAATGACCGGGGGCTTCCGAAAAGTACTCATGATAACTGCAGTGCCAAAATGACAGATTAATTTTGCATAACGACTCTGAGATGCCTAATGGATTAAAAGTGAAAGTGCCAGTAAATGAACTTGTGACAGAAAGTGCAAATACTTCTAAAAAAGAGGTACGGTTTAACCTAGAGCTAAATAAAACAGTAAAGATTTGTACAAATGAAAAAGAAACATTAGAAATTCCAAAAGAACAAAGGGACAGATTTAAGAAAAATGACTCATGCATGGGGAATACCAGTGAACAGGGAGTAAGTGGGGATGCTATAGCTCCTTCCCTGGGCAAGCAAAACAATGACCAAACACAGACAGAAAAAGGAAATACTCAAAAGGAGGGTACAAGTCAATCACCTGAAGAATTCTTTGAGCCACATATTTTTGAAGAGGCTGAAAGGGCTGGTATCACACTAAATGATCACAAATGCACAGAATTAAAAAATGACAAATTGCTGAATGATGTTGTTACACATGTTCAGTTGGAAGGTTGTAATGTGGTCTCTGATGTTACCCAGATGGGTGGGCGAACAGTGGCCACACTCCAAAAAACCTCTGATCATGGAGAAATGAATAAAGTCTCTCACGCAGAAATGGGTAAAAAGGAGGGAAAAATGTCTTTCCATTTACCAATGTGTTTAGCCAAAAGTGAAAAAGACCTGAGAAAGGTGAGCCCTGAAATCAGTAAGAATTCACACCTTCTTATGTGTATTAGAGGAAGTTGAGGCCAGATATTATGCACCCATCACTGTAGAAGAAAAATGCCACACCTTTGCTATGATTGACACTGGCGCACAGGCCACAATTATGTCCAAGGAGCTGGTAAAGAGTATCAATGAAGGGAGACCCCCACAGAGTCAGATCACAATGAAGGAAAATCAAGGCCCAGTGGATAACTTTAATGGGGAGGAGGTGCCCATCATAGGTGTAACTGAGGTTGACATAAAAATAGGAAAGCACAGAATGAAACAAGAGGTATTGATCACATCTATTTGTGAAATTCCATTTCTGATGGGGAAAGATTGACTGAAAAGATTGTCTCCTCTCATAGATGGGGTGAATGGAGTGCTGTGGTCCTTAACCAAAAAACCATTGAGGCCTAAGAAACTAAAATCACAAAACAGCAATATAAATGAATGTCACACCGTTGCCAAAACAAATGATGCTGTGGAGGTATATCTCCAGAATAGCTGCATACCTAGTGTCACTGTTATATTAATGTGTCAAGACAAAATGCAGAGCGACAATGAAAAACTACCTGTACAAATATACTTGGACCCAAGGAAAAATTGTCAGACTGCCATAGATGAGCACACATTATGTTTTTATTTAAAAGAGAAAACATGCAAACAGAATATTGCTCCTAAAACAGATTCAGAAAAACACATTACCACTCTGGCAGAAATACACATGGAAGATGAGCAACCGTGGGTTCATGTTTGTATAAATGACTATTTTAAAACAATAAAAGCCACTTTAGCGCTTGGACATGAAAGGAGTTTCATTAATGAGAAATTGTTGCAAAAAATAATGGAGAGGGAAGAAATCCCGAAATTTAGGATTAAAAACCAATATGTTTCTGGGTTGGACAGACTAGACTTTGAAAACCGAATTGCAGGCAGATGCATGCTTAAAATTAGCATTGGGCAGAAAACAATTTACCATAATGTATGGATAGTGAGTGGAGCACAAAATGAATTTTACATGGGCAATGACATCATGCACAGAATGTGTATGGTGTTAGATTTCCTTAATCAAAAAATATGGTCACGCCTAGGTGGTCCGGCACCTGAATTTGAAGACAAAAGAAGGGCTTATCATTGTGCACAACTGGTTCCTTATGCAATCGAATTACAAATGAGGAAAGATACTATTATTCCTGCATTTACAAAACAGTTTGCAATAACACGGAAATGCAAAAATGGACAGCGGATGAAAGGCTCTGATGCATTTGTATGCCTGAATGAATCCATAAAACAGCAAGGCCTGTATTATGAATACATTCCATTGGTAGACATTGGTGAAGGATCTGTAAAAATTATGGTAAATAATAAAGGTTGTCAGGATATTCATTTAGAGGAAAACTCCCCATTAGGAATGGCCATACAAAAATCACATTATACGGCAGATTTAAATAACATGGTGATTGGAAATATCCCTGAAAAGTATGTAGATGCCAAGGGTGAGTTGCCAGAGCACCTGGACTCTCAGCCCAAAGGAATATTTAAAATTCATTCTGTGAATCCTTATGATTCAAATGAGACAGTGTGCTGCCATCAAGAAGATTGCATAATATTTAATTTAAATGAAAATGAAACAGAAAATCAGCCCATTGAAGTGGAAGCTGATATGCCAAAATATTTAAAAGTGGCAGCTTTACAAAAAGACACAGCCACACAGTTAGAGGAAAGCGCCGAGATTCCCTTACCAGAAGATTTTCCAGAATTTTCCAAAATGGTAGAAGAGCAGATCTCCTTAGCGGATGCGTGTGAAAGCAATGAGGATAGGGACAATCTGAGGGAGATATTTATGGAGTTTAAGGATGTATTTGCAAAAGATGCTTATGATTGTGGTTTAATTGATTTACATGTGGCCACACTACCAGAAGGGTGTAGCAGAAATCCAGTGTTTGTATGCCAGTATAGACTACCGCTGGCATGTTTAGAATCATTGGCAGAGATTATTAAAAATTTGGAATCGCAGGGAATCATCAGGCCCATTCATAGCACATCCAATACACCTATTTTAGGTGTGTTAAAGCCAAATGGTCAATGGCGGCTATGTGCAGACTTGAGAGAGTTAAATAAAAGAGTACCAGTATCTAGATGGCCACTGCCATTCATTGATCAGGGCCTAGCTCAGGTACATGGCTCAAATGTATTTACCAAATTAGATCTCACCTCTGGATATTGGTGCGTGCCATTGGCAGAGGAGATACAACATTTATTTTCCTTTACATTTGACAGGACTCAATATGCCTGGCTTAGAGCTCCGTTCGGGTACATCAATAGTGGGAGTGAATTTGGCGTATTTTTGAGAAAGGCCATGCCGGATGCAGCGGAAAGAGGAACAATAGTTTATGTGGATGATGTCCTGATAAAAAATGAAAGCCTGAAAAGCCATTTTGATGAAATAAGACATGTACTTGGCCAATTGCAGAAAGCAGGCGCCAAAGTATCTTTGCAAAAAGCACAATGGTGCAAGAAAAAAGTGAACTTTCTAGGGCATGAAGTGACTGAACATGGGCTAAATCCACAAAAGAAGAAAATAGAGGCCATACAAAGGTTAAAAGATCCTAAAAATGTGAAAGGAGTAAAAGGTTTATTAGGGATGACAGGCTATAACAGAAAGTTCATTGAAAATTATGCAGAAATCACTCAACCATTGACTAAACTGCTTAAACTGAATACTCCCTGGAAATGGGAAAAAGAGCAGTCTGATGCAGTGGCTAAATTAAAGGAATGTCTTGTAAAGGCACCATGTTTAGCATACCCCATAAAGGACAGGGATTTCTTTATAGAAATAGGTTTTTCTGAACATTGTATGTCAGCAGTGTTATCACAAAAACACGATTTGAATCACAAAACCATTGCCTATGCAAGTAAGGCATTTTCCCAAGTTGAAATGAAATTTAATGAATGTGAAAAGGCCCTATTAACCACTGTGTGGGCGCTACAACATTTCTGCCCCATTGTTCAGGGAGAAAAGGTGATTATTAAAACAAATCATCAACCTTTGCAATTTTTAGAGAGTAAAAGAATTAGATCAGGTAATCTAGCGCAGTCCAGAATCACTTCATGGACGCTGGCATTGCAAGGTTTTCCCGTAGAAGTGAGATATGGACAAAATAAAAAGAACCCAATTGCTCAAGGGTTAGCTGACTTACATGACTGCGCAGCTGAACAAATACCAAATGAAATGGAAGTGGAAACTAGTTTGCAGGAATTTGAACAATCACCACGCAAAGCTTTTGATGAAAAAACATGCAAGGATTTGCCAACTGTATATGTGGATGGTTGTGCTTTTCACATTGAAAATGACAGTAATAAACAATTAGTGGCAGGAATAGGAAATGTCTGGTTGAAATGTGAAGGCGTCCCCAGTATAGGGAGGAGGATTGGAGATAGGAGCAGTCAGGTGGCGGAATTGGCAGCCATTTATAAAGCAATTGCTACTGCAGTTGATAAAAAGTTCAGTAAAATTGTCCTGGTGACTGATTCTGACTATGCACGGAATAGCTTTGTGGAGTATTTGCCTGGTTGGATAGCAAGAGGCATGGTTACATACAACAAAAAACCACTTAAACATGGAAAAATGATACAAGCCATAGACAAATTGGTGTCAGAGAATAATTTAACAATATACTGGAGAAAAATTTGTGGGCATTTAAAAACACCAGGAGAGGATAAGGAGGGAAATGATAAGGCAGACCACCTGGCTAAGATTGGGACTGTGATGGGAGAATTGCTACCTATTGATTATTTAATGGGTGAAATACAAATTGATGCAGTGACACGTTCTAAAGCACCAAAGGAGGTAGATCAACCGGTGGTGCAGTGGAGTCATGACACGCCAGACCAAGATTTGATTGAGGCACAAAAGAATGATTGAATTTTGGGAATCTATTATAATCATTTGATAGATCCTGAACAAAATTCTTTAACAGAAAATGATTGTATGGGAAAAGAAGAGTTGAGGGTGCTATTAAAGAACAAAACACAAATTAGATTACAGGATGGACTCATGATTAGAGAGTCCATAACAGGACAAATACAGTGGGTAGTACCCCTTTCATTCAGAGGGCTAATGCTACACCATGCACATGATGCCATAACTGCAGGCCATAGAGGTTCACAAAAAACATTAGAAATACTAAAAGATTATGCTTACTGGCCACATATGTCCCAAGATGTGGAATTATATACTAGAGGATGTCTAGTATGCACCCAATTTAAACCTGCTTCACCAATGCATAGAGCACCATTGATGAAAAGAGGCCTAACTCTCCCATGGTCAGATTTGCAAATAGACTATGTAGTTCCTTTAAAAAGGTCGAGCAGGGGAAACCGTTATATTTTAAGTGTCGTATGTTTGATGTCGAAGTGGATTGAATGCATTCCTGCACCAGATTGTAGTGCGCAAACAGCAGCCACATTGCTGGTGAACCATGTGTTCTCAAGGTTTGGGTTGCCACAAAGAATTGAGTCAGACAGAGGAAGTCATTTCACAAGTATTCTAATGAGTAAGGTATGGCAAATACTAGGTGTGAAAAGGAAACTACATATCGGGCAGCGTCTTCAGGTACAGTTGAAAGAAGCAATAGGTCTGTTGTGGATATTTTAAAGAAATTTGTGGCAGAAGCAGGTTCCAGCTGGGATTTACGTTTACCGTTGGTTATGATGGCAATCAGATCAACTCCTGCCAAAGCAACAGGTGTTAGCCCCCATGAGGTCTTGACAGGTAGGAAAATGGTGTTACCACAACACCTACTATACAGAACACATGAGTAGACACTTGTGAGTGCATCCACAGTTCATGAATATATTGATGAACTGAGGAGGCATTTGCAACATGCATTTGCTTTTGTGCAGAGAAATCTGGAAAGAGCTGTTGACAGTGCAAAGTCTTATTATGACAAAAAGACATCAGTAAAGGAATACAGTGTAGGGGATCAGGTGTACAAGTTTCATTTTGGAAAAAGTAAACAGAAAAATTCTAAATTTCTAGCAGCCTGGCAGGGGCCATTTCGAATTATAGATAAGGTCTCTCCTGTAGTTTATAAAATTTTGAAAAATGAAGGTGAAACGGCAATAGAGCAGTTCGTCCATGTAAATCAAATCAAACCATGCCATCCCAGACATGAGATCAGGCAGCTTGAGCATGTAGAAACATATAAAGTCCCTTGAACACAAAAAGAGAAAATAAATGGGTACAATCAGGAGGCAGTGACAAAGAAGTTAAAAAGTTGATTGTTATAATGGCACATAAACACTGTAATATATGTAAAAATATATAATATAAAATAAATAAATAAATAAATATATATAATGGAAGCTCATGGTTGGTGTGCAGAGAGAAAATGTATTAAATATTGAATGCTGTTTTATATGTGCTTGTTTTCTTTTTAACTTGTGTTTAATTTCAGAAAAAAAAAAAAAAACCGAAATATTTTTACCAAGCATGTTTTATTTTTGGAAAAAGGGTGAAGTTAGTATTGTGCTATGTACTTAATTTGTTTATTTTCTATTTGATTTAGAAAATTAACATTATTTGGTCGGAGGTTCCGGGATCAGAGCCCACGGGAGACGATGGAGTCCTGGAGCCCACGTGGACGGATTCCGGGAAAGCCCCAAGGAGGGGTGCAGATCAAGGATGCAAAGCGGTCAGCATTGAAGATGATACCGATGATATGGTTAATGATGATGATTTTTGGAGGGATCTTCAAGAATTCAGAAGCACAGGTTGTCATTGAACCTGGACCAGCATCTGGTTTCGCAGTGGAAGAGGCACCAGGATTCATCATGAGTGATAGAAGGATGATTTTCCAAAATATATACATACCATTGAATCCTGAGATTTTGATTGAAAAACATTTGAACAATACCGGAATTAAGATTGAACAGACTAAAGAGTGGCTGGAAATAAGAAAAGAGGACACTAAGCAGTCAATAAGAGATATATTAATGCAATTGGAAAAAACATTCGTGAATTCAGCAGACATTAAGAAGAGGAGAGGAAAGAGAGGTGCAGTGATGCTCGTGATATCATTGGTAATGTCTATAGTTGGAGCCATAATAGGTACCACAATATCAACAGCCAATTCTATTTCGGTAGGAACACTGAGTACTAAAGCGCAACAACTGAGTATTGACCTAGAAATAATACAAAAAACATTAGATGGAATTAGAGGGGGACTGGATGAACAAGTAAGATTCATAAATGAAACTGCAATCATTCTAAATGAACAAGCGGATGTAATGCAACGGGCGACTAAAATAATACTTAAGCATGAAAGAACTTTAAATGAAATATTGAACATAATGAGTCCTGTTGATAGACAACGAATTATATGAGAGAAGTTCAAACTGCAGTTTCACAATTGATTCAAGGACATATCCACTTGTATTTTGTTTCGCAGGTTATTATTCGTCAAATGATAGAAAGATTGACCAGGAGGGAAATTGATATAATACAGGTAAAAATTGCATTCGAAATGGGTAATGCAATGCCGTTATATGTGGACTTGGAAAGACTAGAGATCGGATTTTTGCTATGCATCCCATATGTAGCCCCTGAACTTATTTATCAAACGAAGTGGGTACACAACGTGGGATTTTGGCAAGAGGACAAATTTATTAAGATTAGGACTCCAGAAGTGGTGGCATTTCAGTCATGGGAACCTGAAGTTTATTTAATACCAAACCTGGAAACATGTGTCAAATTTAAAGAACAAAATTATATGTGTCCAGGTAAACCGTTTGTTCCTGATGCCACAGATGCTATTTGAGGTTTGAAATCTGACCCAAGTATATCAGAAGGATGTGAAGTGATTATTAGCAATATGGGGAGTGAAGAAATGGCACAGGCTAAGATGGTCAGAGGTAAATGGTTGGTCAGCGCCTGTTTAAAGAACATGACGGTAGTACATTTAAACCATGGAACATACGTGGTTAAACCGGTGAAATATAATGTTTTTTATTTACAGGTTCCAAAGGATACAATTGTGTCAATTGGGGGGTTAACATTGTTTCATGTAACAAATGATGTTTGGGAAAGCCAAGTGGAAAATATCGATTTTTTTCAAAGGGATACTTTTCCAATAGATCCGGATGTGGAATATTTATTGAATCACAAAGAAAGACATATTATAAAAATGAATTTGAGAAAAAACAATATTACAATTAGTAATCTGGGGATAATAGAAGTGGAAAGATTTAATTGGGGAACCTGGGGGGAACGCTCAATAGTGGGTTTGGCTGTCCTGGTGCTAATCATGGGTGGATGGTTGATTGTGCTATCAGTAAAAATGAAAATGTTACTGATTTTAGTAGCTACGTCAGGAAGAGAAAGATATCCCAACACACATGCATTTTAAAAGAAAAAAAAGAACAAGTTGTTTTTAGGAATTGGCTTGGATCGTAGCCAAGTTCTAAAAACAAAAGGAGGGTATGTAAGGATATTTGGCGTGTTACAGCACAGAGTACAGCACTACTGCACAGGTAGCAATTTTTTTTGATGCAGCACCACCACATGGGTGTGGTGCATTGCTATATGTGTTGCCAGAGTAACATGGACATATAAGTAAAGACAGGCTATTCAGTCAAAAACGATTTTTACATATAAGATGCAAATCTATTTTTACAGTTAAAAGCACACATGTGCATATTCAAAAATGCACACTATTTTTCACCTGAAATGCCTATGGTGCAAGAGACACATTTGAAAATTAATAACTAACCTTATTAATAACTAACCTGACTAATAAAACTGCATTTAACATAATCCACTAATAAAAATGTGTCTCCACTGCAGAATTAGGCCTACTCTGAAAGTGAACTTTTAAACGCACAAAGAACTCGAAGGAACAGGAAATCAGTTGGTTACAAATTTTTACTGTAGAAATGAGCCCTTGTGTAGTGAGGGAGGAGATGACATGATTGATTCTGATTGGAGCAGCGTCATAGCAAATATCATGCTAGAGGCTGTGATTAGAGTTTTGCTGGGGAAGCTTGAGGAGAGGGGGAGGACAATCGAGATCTTGCAGAGCTGGGAGAAGGACCTGTTTCCTGGCTGAAGCATTCCTGCTGCAAAAGCTGAGAATTCCAGGCAATAACCCCGGTTTGAGAACGACAGACGCTTGTTTTCACTGGGGTTAACCTTCAAGTGAGCCAAATTCAGAAAGAGAATAACCGGAGAAAACTCATGCTGAACAGATAAGGTAATTACAGAAGTGTGGGAGCTTTGCGAAAGTGTGCGAAACTGTTCGGTCAGTGTATTCGAGGGAGTCCCAGTCCCTTATCAGCATATGTAATGTTACCAATTGAATATATTCTCGCAGTTCTCTGTTCATTTTATAACAAATAATTGTACCATTTCATTTATTTCTGTAAAAAAGGGTTAAACTGTGTTTAAAGTAAATTTCTATAATACAAAAATATCTGAAAACAGATAGCTAGTGTGTATTATTTCTCTCTTTCATTTTGCGTGGGAAAAGGTTTAAACGTGGGTAGATTTTTAAACAGTGCAATTGTCATTTTAAAACAGATGTGTGCATGATTATATTCAGTATGGACAGTTGTGAGTGACTGTTTGTAGCATAGCTTGTTGGAGGTACATGAGCCAACGGGAAGAGAAACTCTCTGGACATAGTTCCATACCGTATATAAGGTAGTGGAAATTACCACAAAAATACCACAATAGCCCATGGTGGCACACAACACTAACACTGAAAATGTGGTATCCCTAAAATGTAGGCCTGAGGTCTCTCTAGTGATCAAGAACAATCTAGATAAAAAAACAAGGGATGTTGGATATTGGGGCCACAAATAAACCAACCACGCAAATTATCGCGCACATTATCTAAATAGGTCTGAATTCTGAAATAATGCAATGTATTATTGTTATGTGTGATCCAATATGAATACAGAGAGTGATTACTGCTAAAGGTATTTTGGCGGTAAGAAAATACTGCAAAGCCCCAAATATCCACAAAATACCCAACAGATCCCCTACACCACCTCGTACAACAGAGGCCTTTTCTTAATTCTTAATTCAAGGGGATTTTAATTGTAGGCTACATGCTGTGGGTCAAAAGACCAGAATCTGGATATGCTGTGGGGCAACAGGCTAAACATTGTTTGGAAAAGTAGTCAAGCTCCTCCAGACTATTCGTCTTAATTTAATTTCAAATTGGGAAAAGTGTTGGTTTATATTCAACTTTTATTTCATTTATCCTTTCCATGGGTTTTGGTATTGTTGATCAACTCATATATCTTATGAAACTCTCTAATATTGAGTATTTGAGGTAGTACTAAAAAGGTTTTCTAATCCTTTCAGCCCTGCTTATGCAATTTGCTGGGGTGTGGAAGCTTGAATCTCCCAAACCATTCATTCTGTTATTACCTTTAGTTTCATTATGTTTCTCAAGCTTGTATATGTTTGTCGGTTTTACTCTCCCTAACTTAATGCCCCCAAGCTTTGGACCGGTCTTGCTCTGCTTGTGCATTCTTCTACTTTATTCTTTCTTATTTTCCTTTTCATCAAAGATTCTTCCTCTGAGCTTTCCTGATAAATGTCCTGTTTTAATCCTTCATTTAGTGGAAGTGCTGTATATCTTTAATAAATAAATTAACGCGTTACTCCCTCCTGACTATATGCCACTCTGGCAAATTCATATCAATCAATCAATCAAGCTTTATTTCAGGTACAGAGCCATGAAAGCGTACATATTCATAAGACAGTTTCATAAGACAGTTTAAAATCTTGTTTGCAGAATTATATAATTTTTTTTTAAAAAGAATGTATAATTTCATCTACTTTCATTTTAAGAAATGCACCAATTAACAGGGGGGTATAAACATGGAGAGATTAAAGCAATACAATCATTTTCAGTACAGATACTTAAAATACCTTAATCGTCATCGTACTGAACATTCATGCATTCTGAAGGTTAATGACCATAATAAAAAAATTTACGTGCAGAGAGTGGCAATTAAACTTCTTATGGACTGTCATTAATGTGCTTCTGTCTCCTGGGCATGTTTCCAACTGCTAGAAATATAACGACAGATGGCAAATACCACGTGGGGGTGGGGGAATTGACTGTTTGCAGAGATTTAATGCCATGCTGGTCTGGCAAAGGCCCTCTGCTGTGAAAATTGGGCATAGATATAGTCGTCAAAACCTGAGGTACTCAGGACATAGAAAAATAAATAAGTAACTGACTCATTTGTGACCACAGAGAGCGGGCATTCTTCACTGTTACTTAGGCTCCAAAGTTTGGTAAAGGGTGCCAGAGACAGTATCCCCAACCTAAGCCGTAAACACAGTGCCCTTCCAGATGGTGCACTGATCTGGTCAAGATAACTTTCAAAGCCCACTGATGATTTGGGTAAGAGGCACTCGGGGGCCACTTGTAATCTGTTCAATTGCCTTACAGATGGAACAGCCAATTATATAAAATCCTGAGTATTATGGGCTTTTGTATTCGTGCAAGGATACAGCTGTAATGCAGTTGCTATTTCCTTCCTGTAGAACATTCATACAATTAACTGTTTGCTTTGACACTTAAATGACAGAATCAGACAACCCTTGATTTGATTACTACTGCTGTCACTGCACCACTTTCTGCCCCTTTAGCATTCTGATACTTAGAAATCTCGCCTTAAATAGAGCTTACAAATCACATGTTTCCCAATGTATCAAACAAAATAGCCATAAATCACTTGGCGTAAAATTCATATATGTTTCACACATCTCACAAAATCTTTATCAAATATTGACATATTTAACAGACCATCCCTTTCTGTAATCAGTTGTAAGATGCAAACACCTAAAGCAGGTAGAGCCGGTGAGTTAAATTGGCTACAAATGAAGGCAACTTGTTGTTGTTGTGTTGTTTTAATGTTATTTTTGGTGTGTCGGTGCTCTTCTCACCGAGTCAAAAGAATGGGCCATGCATTCAGACTGTAAACAAATATGCCCAGGAATGCACAGTAGGTTTAAGAACATCAAGAACCTGCTTGTCATCCATATCATGGGCATGAAACTGTGTTCACTTGAATGTACTTTTTATACACTTGCCTGGACTTTAAGCCTGTTATCTATAAATCTCGGTTTTTAGTTCTTATGCATACCACCAACTCTCACTGAGAGAGACTTTAAGCTTACCCTTAAAAATGCCTCAGTAACTCTGTCTTGTTTTTAGATAGCATTTCCTACAACAGGGTCTGCTCTCCCTAAATGCTGCAAATAAGGTTTACTATTTGCCCAGCATTGTGATCCTCGAAATTCACCCCTGAAAGATAAAAAGAGAAAATTGATCTGCTGGGATTCGAGCCTTAGACCAGCAGATGGGACGCAGATTGAGGAGCAATGAGCTCCCCGAACATAAACACCCAGAAATGTGTTTATTTGACCTACTAAAAGAAAAAGAAATTGTGTTCTGTACATAATCTTGAACAACCAATCGATAAATAATCTACAACACACTTTCGGCATTTTTGGAGCAATACATGATATCAACATCTACAGTTAAAAGAATATTGGGTATTAAGGGAAACAAATCGATTGCATATAATCGATTTAGAAAATGAACGATTTAGAAAGACCGCTCGGACACCGCTCTGAGCGGTCTTTCTAGATCAGACTGTCAGCCCCTGCAACACACACGGGTGCGCACAGGGGCTGACAGGCACGGAGGCACCCAGAGGAGGAGTCGCAGGAGTTTCAGGTGAGTCAGTTAGTGTGTGTGTGTGTGTGGGAATTGCGTTTTTGTGTGTGTATGTGGTGGGTGATGAAAGGGGAGATGGGGGGGGGCGCTTGTATTAAAAGAAACCCAACCATGTATTTGCTATTTCGGCTTTAAATAAATCGGTCTTTTTTATGTGTGGCCTTCAAAAATCTGAAATTTCACACAAAACCAAATATTTTAGTGAACGTTCATAGCTACAGGAATGCATCTATGACTGGAAATGGGCCACTACCATTAAAAATGAGAAATGAGAAATTAACATGGATCGAACACATTGTTTTATATGGATCCTTTTCACTTCTATTGTACACTCTATGCATTTCAGAATGTTAAAACTGCTCACTATGACATCTCTAGTGCCAGATAGTCATTTTGAACATGTAAGGACGACGTTGGTATAAATGAAAATTATCAACTGGAATATTATCATTAGGTTTTAGGTTTTCTGTTTTCAATGTTTGTTTTGTCAATTTTAGTGGTGTTTTCCATTGTGTTCATGCAATTTAGAATCTGTGTATATCAGTGTTTATACATTTTCTGAGGACAATAATGGGGTGCAACAGTGTTTTTCCAATGTATATGAAACACATGCGTAGGCATATCAAAGGATATACAATGTTCTACTGCTACTGAGGGAACAGTCTCTCAAAAGGGATAGCCAACATGCTGCTGCTGAGAAAGCCGGCAACATATATCAGTGAGTCACTGCCTACGAAAAGCTAGTAGGCAGTTTTGTGTACATAAATACATAATGTACATAATGAAGTATTTTATCATTATCCAGGGCAGGCTCAAGGATGTGGCAGAGCCTGTGTCACAAAGGGCGTGTAGGGGGTCTAATATGCACATGCATTGTCACCAGGGCAAGATCACAGACATTTATTACATAGGAAGTGGTATGAGGATTTGGTAATTGATGGTATCATGGAAAGCAACATTACAAGAAATTGTCATGAGTAAACCAAAAAGCAAAAAACAAATGTGTTCTGCAATATATATTATTTTATGCTGATTTATGCCACACACTGCTGCCATTTATATGCTCCTCAGGTGCTCTATGAATGGTCACAGTATGTTGCTAGAGTACAATGTGGACAGAATCAGTTCTAAGGAATTATCCATGAAAACAAAGAAGTGACAGAACATGTGTTGCCTATGATCACAGACTTCAGTGAAGTGGTGTTGCAAGGATTTGAGCCAAGTCTGAAAACTAGAATTTTGACCACTTGTGTTCCTGGTTCTAGGTGGTAGAAAGATGTGTTTTGTCTTTCAAGAATATCCTATCAACACATCATAATTAACCACTCTGACAAACACACACATCCTTGTAGAAATATGTTAATAGCCTATACACAAATCATAAGAAATCACTCTGACAAACACACACATTGTGGTAGAAATATGTTAAACCAAAAGAGGATAATTATAGCTTTGTTTGCACCATCTTGAACAGAAGCCTGATTGTATCAGAATGCAAAGTAGTAAGACACTAAATAATGTATCAGAATGCAAAGCAGTGCAAGACTAAACAAGGGTTTTTGAGTTTTGTAAATGTACATTTTAAGACTTAATTGCAAACAAAATATGTTGATGAGGTCCCCTGCTCTAGTCATAGTTTTACACAGGCATTCAAGTGAAGCTGAGGGAGGGTTGCCAGGACCTCAATGTAAGAATACTGTGCAACAATGTACTATGTCGCTGACTCCTTAGACACCCACCTCCCTCTCACCTATTGCTTTGCTTATCTCAACATGTGGCAGTAACAGAAGCAAAGAGCCTGAGATCATGACTGAAGATACTGCAAATATGATGCTACATTGTTTTTATTTGTAAAAGAAAAAAAAAGTATGTGTAAGTGCAAGGCGCTGTTAAGAGGAAGTGTGGCAATTTTCAGGGCAATTTTTTTTTTAGCCAAATGAATGTGTCCTTGCAAACATTTATAAAAGTTGTTTACAATTTCTCAAAACAGCGCCTGCATGCTGTTAAATATTTAATAAAAACAGGATTTACAGATTTTACAATGCCTGTGTGTGTAATATTCTACTACATATATTGGAGTAGCCATAAACAGAGCCTGGGGCATAACATGGATGTTACATTCTTGTTTAGTTGTAAAATAAATTATTTCACTAGTCGGAGGATATTTTGAGGAATTGTGGCACATTTTGAGATATGTTTATTTTGTAGGGGGTAAATTCATGGTCACATAAAAAGGCTCCAAATTGGCTACAGTTGTGCAAAGTAGCACCTGTCCAATGACAAATACTTTATTTTACAAATAATCAATGTAACATATATCTTTTCATCTCTGTGCATGTCTTATTCAAACCCTACATTCGAGGTTGTGGGGGGGCAAGGAGGATCTGTGGCACAAATAGAGACACTGAAAAATCCATGTTAAATGATTATTTGTAAATACAAAGATTTGTCAGTGGTCAAGGGCTATTTTGAGGAATTTTGGTCAATTTTGCAAACAAAAATGATCTAACATTGAATGTGAAGTGTTTTTGAATAAGGTCAGTTGACAGAATTGGAAGCAATGGGAAAAAGTATATTAGGGGTATTAGTGACTTTCTCCTATTGTATGCCAAGCCTCCACTTCACTCCCTCAAAACCTCCCCCCATCCTTGCTCACACTAAGGCACCAATAGGAGGGGGGGTCAGTGTTTTTCGGTGTAAACGAAGGAGGCACTTTTTCACCTGGTGTTGATTTTCAAGGGTGTATCGGATCCAACTGACAACCGGAAAGCCTAATGGTCCTATTGTATTAACTATTGGATTACCCAACTTGCAATTAAACCCTTCGCAACTAGAACTCCCACACAGTTTGAAAAACTAATTTACCAGAATTCAGGAACAGCACACTTGGTTTCTTCTATATATGCCGTCCTAATGAATACATAGGAAAATATATCCTGGCCCTTCAAGGACAGATGGTCAACAGATATTGGTATCTCCATTGACTGTGGCCTCGACAATGGTGAGGCATGAACTCCTTTTGTTGATTGGTCTTGGAGAAAGAAGCAATGTATAAGACAGTGTACCGATGGCGTATAACTCATAGTAGGCCCCATATAATATTTCCTCAGACCTCTGGCGAATGTTGTCGGGAATGGTGCCAAAGAAGTGATCTACTACATATATGTTGGTCTTGTCCAAAACATATTGGTTACTGGAATGAGGAGATGGTCACCATCAAAAACATCTTGGGATAACTATTCACCCCAAACCTATAGGGATGGTTTTGAGACTAAGAGTGGCTGCATTATGGGACAAGCCAACAAAGGATTGGAGAATAATTGTAATCCTTGTTGTAATCCTTGCTTTGTCAGCACATCATTGTGTGACAAGCTGTTGAAGCATACCTGAACCTCCCTCTATTCTGGTGTGGTTACAAAAGAATGATGGCCTTAAAACTAATCACTTTCCTTTTAATATGAACACAAATTGAGTTTTTAGCATGTTGGGGCAAACTTGATTCTTGTTTGAACAAAGATCATGTTCATCTCTTCTGCCCAGAACAGCTCAGAATATTACACCTCCAAAAATTGAGACTAGGACCAATTTGCCACTCTAACAATCCCATGGTTAATCCACAGGATCTCGTGGTGGTAATGATAATCAATATTGGTGGTAAATTGGCAGACATGCTAACGATTTGCCATCAATCTCATAATAAGGCCCTACTTTTTAAACACTGTGATTCCCAACCTTCCATCATCCAATAGTTGAGCCACGTCTGTATCTGTACAGCCAGCACAGTACATTGTTATGTAAGGATTCAGAAGCTTTAACCATGTCCATGTTTTCTTTTTACTTACCCTTAAGATCTTGAATCCAATGGGTCGCCAGGTACTGATGAACTTTGGTCTATCTTCAGGGTTTTGCATAAGACACACAACAACATTTTGACCAGTTTTCACTTCATCTTTTTCTGTCACTCTGATTATATACTGAGGGTTCATCCAAAGTGTGTCTATAGTTGGAATCAATAAAAAACAGCATTTTTAAGTTTGCAGATATAAATATAAACAGATATATATATTCCCTGGGCTACCTTTTTTACATTTTGCATTCAAAGCATTGCCATACTCACTTGGAAAGGCAAAAATGATAGTTAATTCAAACGATAAAATGAACATCATGGAAATGAAAACATATGTGAGACATAAACATGTATTTAACACACTCCACAGCAAATACTGATTCTGTATGGCAGGCGTCTTTAAACTTTGTCTCTTCAGATGTTTTAAACTACAACTTCCATCTGCCTTATCCAGCAATGTTAATGCTGGGGTATCACGTGTGTAGTAGTGGAAAATATCTGGAGAGCCATAGGATGCAGTACCCTGATATATGGGGTAGTTGCCACAGTTAGGAAAACCAAAGTCTATATTAAAGGCCTCCAAGCCTAGCATGCGTTACAGTCTTTTGTTCTCTTATTCATCTTATTTAAATGATGTATCACCATTTACTGAGACACCAAAGAAAACACAAACATTTTTATAAGAGAATGCAAATGCAATATTATAACATTTAATAATGTCAATTCACTAAGTCAGGCAGTATCCACAAACCAACACAATATGCCACTTTCGCCATTGCTTGCGTTAGTCTGCACTTACATGTTTCCACAATGGTCTCACAATCAATTCTTCCTTTGATACCTATCTTATGGCAACTAAATATAGGAAAAAGAAACACAATAGGGATATTGTTCATGAGAGCTGCAACATGAATGGGAGGCGGACAAGCATTGAGTAAGACTTTAAAAGGTAGAATACATCTAAAGTCGAATGGTAGCCCCATTCTGCAGTACTTAACAATGCTACCCACATATTCTGTTGTTCGTATATATAACAACAAAGTTTCCTGTTTAAGAGTGTGTTTACTTCTCTATGTCTGTCCGCTTGTTATGGTTTTTCGATCACTAGAGGAGTAGGCTTTCTTGAACTGAAGCACCTGACACATTGCGCTCCAAAACATGGCTCCGAACTGGGTTCCAATATCCAAGCCCATCAGGTTGAATAAAGCTTTAACTCGGGTGCTTTGGCCTCTTGGACATAGCATGAAATAGGTGAACCTGATTATATAATCAGCTACCATAATGATACAGGTTATTTCTTCTGAGCGAACAATTCAGTGTTTTACACGAGCTGCATGGGTATGATAAGTATAGCTAGAGCCTGCAGAAAACCCTTATTATTCCCATGATCAGCCTTCATTTGAGCACATTTTCAGTATTGTCTGATGAAGTGCCTTTCGAAGACAATTTCTGGGTATTACTCTTAACACTGTCTTATGATACTATGGAGAGAGTGCAACTGAGAGTACTTGAGCCATAACCATTCTTGATGTCATGGCCCTTCAATTCTCTGTCTGTCTCCCAAGTTCACATTCAGAGTGTGTAGGATGTTCTGACCCACTAGGCTCTGCCCTGCGACATCACTGTGTGCTGCTATCATCAGAAACAACAGAATGGCTGCCAAAAATCTCTATGCGCTAAAAAATCTCTGGGAAGTGTGCGGGGAAACCTGAAAAATAGGCCGCCAATCCATTTTGCCTGTGTCAGTGGTAGAACTGGAGACCACACTACCAAAACATGTCATTGGGCTGCCCACAGAGTGAAATAGAATTACCTTAAAAGGCAGGGTTGCTTGCCAGGAAAACCCAGAAGTGCTTTAAAATCAGTTTTTCCCTGGCTGTTGAAAGTGCAAAATCACAGTTCCCAAACAGCAGAGAAGATCCAATGTCCTTGTGGGGTGTTCACCATCACCTTATTTAAGAAATCCCCATAAGCACAAGGTCAGTAGAAGCACCTTTCATCATAAAAAATCCACATTCAAAAGGTGCTTGCCTGGGAAAAATATGTCAGATATGGGCAGAGTACCGCCGCTCGCCTGTGTCCAAGCTGTCATTTACTTATACTGTCAGTTTAAAACTTGTGTCTTAAAATCAAATGGTGGAAACGAAGAGAATTGCCATCAAAAGCAATATGGGTTGCTACAATTCAATTTCTATGTTTTAAAAAGACTAGAATGACGAGATCTGTTTGTATATTTGTTGAAATTGTAAATTGTATTTTAGAAAAGACCATTTTAAACAGTGTTTTAAAAGTGAACTAATGTCAGACACACTGGACTTCAAAGACATTCCACAGCTTCTCCCAAACAAAGGAATCTTCCTCCTGCTCTCTGCTCAGGAACTGGCATTGAGTTGTTAATGGAGGTGGGAGGAGATTTTGCCCTGTTGCTCTGAGTGGAGACAAAAGACTCCCTTGACTGAAAGGAAATGCAAATTTGGGTGTCAACAGAAACCAACTGCCAAAGGAAGAGAGGCCCAGGTTGTTCTTGGCCCAGCCCAACCTTGGAGGCGGGACTAGACAGAGATGTGTATCTTAAACTCCAAGGAAATATCTTTTTGGAAAAAGACTCATAGAAAACTGTGTAAAACTTGGAGAAATCTGGATTTTATAGGTTGTTAATATGAAAATGCTGCTCACAGTTTGAAACTACTCTGAAGCCTGTGCGATATTCAGAGACCGGACTACCAAAATATTGATGTTGTAGCAATTGTGATAATGCTAGGAATATGAAATTTCACAGGATTATGCCTTTATTTCACAGGATTATGTGGAAAAATGTGTACAGATCTGACACTGGGTAACCAACCAAAAGCACGAAAAACTGTCCATTTTTAACCGAAACTCTCAAGAAGATGGGACACGCACAGATATGTGTTCTATTAAATCTATGATGTGAATATGTATTGTCAGCAAGTTGGTGATATTGTAAATATGCTTTATATGAAAAATAGATTTTCTGTGTAGAAACTAAGGGGAGGTACTTCCCTGGATTGTAAATTGCAGCATCACTATGACACTAGATTTCCTTCTCAAATCAGGAGAGGGGAAATACTCTGACCAAGCAGATTCCTAGATGGTGGGCTTAGTTTAATCAGCCTACCCACCCCTTTGGGAAATACATAAATAGGGACAGTTTAGGACCTAGACACAGACACAGATTCACCCATCAACTGATTTACTGGTGAGCATTCTGCAGGAGAATCCAGATCCAAGGCTCCAGAACTTTGAAAGCAGAGAAGGCCCAATTCCAAACCTGAACCCTTCTCAGCTGGCCTTTAAAATCTTGAAACCTGATTTTAACCCCAGACTTCCAAGCGGCACACGAAAAATTTAACAGCCTGGCTGTGCTGATTCTGCTTCTTGCCAACAACTCTTGCCAGAACCCAGAGATCCAAACCAGTAGAGCAGAGCTGTAACCAGATAGCTGTAACCCAGAACCAACCCGTCAGATCCAGTTCAGAGGCCATGCAGGGACCAGCGTGCTGTGCTGAGTGCCTGAATCCTGTCTGGTGGGCTAGCAGAATTCCAGTCCAAAACCTTTGACAGGCCTATTCCAGATCATAGTTGTGAGTATCTAGCATAAAATTGTCCATAGCCATTCTCTTATCCTTAAGTAATCATATCCAACCCATTTTCTTAGAATATCCAGAACTGCATTGTGAAACCTTCTGTTTTTCTGAATCTTTCCCTCATCCATATAGTCCTTTGTTTATTGGAGTGATAAATTCATCTTTGTGCTGATATATTTGCTGAAGAAAGACAAGTGTCTTGGCGGGCAAAAGTCAAAGCAGAGCCGCCGCTGTTCTGGTGGCTGTCCCGTTGGGTATCTTGCATCTTCATAGCCTCCCTTAGTGTAACGAAAATCCTTGTTTGTAATTCAAAAGTGCATCTTTTATTTGAAAATCTTGACTCTTTTTGAGAAAAATCAACCACTACTAAAATGTTCATAACTTCTGAACCGTACATGCTAGAAACAAAATGTAAGTGTCAACTTGAAGCATATTCTTTTGCTGGACTGGGTCATGAAATAGAAGCTTTGTTAAAGGCAAGCATTACCTGCCAGAATATTTCTTCTGATTTCTGGGCCCATTTGATTGTGTTTTTCGAAATTCAGGAAAATCTTGATGAAACTTCTGCAGAACGATGCAAGACCTATGAACCATTGGATGATTTTGATATTTTGGGGTGATGGCCACTCTGTTATGAATTATATTATGATTTGGTATTTATAATGGACCTGTACACAAGTGTTTGTAGGCACCACAAGACAAGGGAGAGGCGACAGAGGGAAGACAAGACAAATGATCCTCCAAGGTCTTTTGACATTCGGATCATGCAAGTGCGACAGCAAGAATTGCAAGGGGAAGGCAGAGGGGAGAAGTGCAGGGGAGAGATGCTAGGGAGAAGTGCGATCAGGGCAGCATGGCTCTGAGAAAGTGCCGCCAGGGCAGCGTGGCTCTGGGTAAGTGCAAGGAGGAAGGGGTTCTGTTGGGTTACAGTTACAACCACTAAGTGCACAATGCCCCGGAGGCAGTGCAAGGAAGACTGGTCATGGAAGAGCCGGTTACCTGGTAAGACTCCTAGCATACCAAGCAACCAGTTGTCAGGCAGGTAAGTTAGCAAGGAGCAAGAGAGAGAAGGCAGAGGGGAAAATGAAAGTCTTGAGCCTCTTCCGGAACTTCAGGTGATCCGGCTCAAGTCTAAGAGGGGAAGGGAGGCCATTCCAGAGGCAGACACCTGCAGAGGAGAGAGATCTCCCCCCCAACTCGCTGCTTGGAGAAGCATCTGACCCTCAGAGTGTTAGAGGTAGGTGAGCAAAGGGCTCTAGAGGGAAGGTATTTAGGCAGAGAGAGTTGGATATAGTTAAGGCTCCAGGCCCCAGAAGGCCTTGTGGACAATGCATAGGGTCTTGAACTTGATCCTTGAAGCCACCAAGAGCCACTGGATGGATTTCAGGGCTGGAGAGATGTGGTCCCTTTACTTGAGGCCAGGATACGTCTTGCAGTACTGTTATGGATTAGTTGCATGGGGCAAAGAGTAGAGATAGGTAGTTTCAGAAAGAGGCTGTTGCAGTAGTCCAACCTTTAGAGAACTAGGGCTCTGGAGACAGTGAGCTTCTGGGAGAAAGTGAGAAAATGTAGAATACGTCTGAGGAGGTGCAGCTGGAAGGGGCCTTCTTGGCAGGATTCATGATGTGAGGAAAGAAGGAGAGAGTGGAGTCGAAGATGATATCAAGGTTTTTTGTTTCACAGGAAGGTGAGGGTAGAGGGCCCAATGAGGGTGGCCAGAGTGAAAGAGGGAAAGCGGGAGCAGGGGTCACAATGAGAATGATTTCAGTCTTACTGGTATTAAAGCAGAGATCATTGGAGGCGCACCACTCCTGAATCGTGGATAGACAGGCAGGAATGAGTAAGGAAGGAGAGGAGGCTAAGGGAAGCCTGGGAGAGAGCTGAGTGTCATCTGCATAACACTGAAAGTTAGAAGAGAAGTTGGAGATCAGGTGGGCCAAAGGGAGCAGATAGATATTGAAGAGACAGCATGATAGGATAGAGCCTGGGGGACACCATATGTTGAGAGAGAGGTGGTGAAGAGAATGGACCCAAGTGACTTGGGATGGTCGGTCCAGGAGGAAGGAGGTCAGCCAGGCCAGCGTCTGATCTGTGATGCCAAGGTTCTTACAGAGTTGATGGAACAGGGTGGCCTAATCGACTGTATCAAAAGCAGAGGAAAAGTCAAGGAGGATGAGGACAGAGGGAGAGTGGTGGGAGGGTTAGCGAGGGGGATGTCTGAGGAGATGAGAACATCCGAGTTTTGTCCCGCAGAGTGTGTCAGACCAGAGGGTAGAATGGAAAGTGAGAGAGAGTTGCAAAGGTTGGAAGAGCCCAGAGGAAGGATTAGAAGCACCCAGGTGGATGTTGAGGTCTCCAAGTAGGAGAAGTTGAAAGGTAGAGGCAAGGAGAGAAGAGGAGAGGTCAGCCCATTCATAGAAGAAGAGGGTGACCTAGGTTGGTGGCCTGTCGCTGGTGGCCACAGTCAGAGCGAGGCCAGGAGAGATAGAGAGATAGAGCCTGCAGACCAGGCATATGAATGAGGAGTAGGTCTGCATAGGAGTGACAGCAAAGGGACCCATCCAGGAAAGATCAGGGCCACTCCACCTCCAGGCCGGTTGGTTCTGGCTCGGAGAAGATTTTGTAGCCCTCAGGGAGGAGAGTGTCCAAACTTGTGACAGAGCTGGCCGTGAACAATGTCTTGGTGAGAGTGCAGACACTGAGGTCAAGGTCATCGAGGTGGTGGCAGATGTCCAAGGAGTGTTTGACAGCAGAGCAAGAGTTGAGAGAAGCGACATGGATCAGGTTGCCACATTTGAAAGACTTTCGGGGTGGGGTACAGGAGTTAGGTACACCCAGCGGTAGTGGCAGAGGGGCACGAGAGTGGACAGAGGCAGTAGAGTGAGATGGCAGAGGAGCCAGAGAACAAGAGGAGGAGGAGAAGGATGGAGGTGGCAGAGGAGCCAAAGAGGTGGTAGAAGGGTTAGAAGGAGAAGGCAGGACGTTTATAAGACGCAGGAGACGACTATCGAAAAGGAGGCTATTTTGCTGAGAGCCCTGTACCAATGACGTACCATTTAGATAGACATTGACGATGGCTGTGAGGCCAAGAAATGAGGCCAGGAGGACCCCCCCCACGGAGTGCCGGCATTGATGGGAGAGGAGGAGAAAGGAGAGAGAACAGAGACCAAATGAGGGGTCCATAGGTCTGTAGAGGTCATGACAAAGAGGATGTTGGTGAGAGTCTGGCTGGAGGAAGCGCTGGTGTAGGTATCAGTGATAGGAAGAAAGGCATGAGGGAGACCAGGATATTCCTCTTGAACTTTGCCCTTCCAGACTTAGTGAGTGGGATAGGATAGGAGATAGAGTAGAAATTGGAGTAGATGGGAGAAATTGAGAGCACCATAGAGGGTGCGAGGAAGAAAGTTGGAGGAAGTAAGAGTGAGAAGAGAGAAGGAGAGTGGCACAGCCCAGCACCGTGCAACATTGGATGCACCGAAGAGGGGGCACGGAATTCACACAGTAGGAAACACAACAGGTAGGGAACCAACTGAACACAACAGAAAACAAACAGTAACCAGCAGTATTGGGAACCAAGAAGTGGGAGAGAACCTAGTAGAACAACAGAAACACAGTAAGCAAACAAACCAGCAGTAGCAGTGGGGACCTAGAAGTGGAAGAGAGCTTAGTGGAACTGCAGAAACACAGTAAGCAACAGTAACCAGCAGTAGTGGAAACCTAGAAGTCGGAGAGATCCTAGTGGAACAACAGAAACACAGTAAGCAACAGAAACAGCAGTAGAAGTGGGGACCTAGTAGTGGGAGAGAGCCTAGTGGAACAACAGAAACACAGTGAGCAACAGTAAGCAGCAGAAGAGTAGGAACCTAGAGGAGGGGATACATACCTAGAAATCACAGCAGGAGAACACAATGGGGCCCAGCACCCTTAGGACCTAGCAGAGTCATACAAAACACAGAGTATGGCTAACGGCAGAGGGGGAAGCCTAAGTTGGCACGGAGACAGAGTACGTTAGGCCAGACAGTTTATGTAGAAGTACGCGCAAGGCAAGGCAGTTTAGTAAGAGCAGTACTGGCTGTTCCACCCGCTCGCAACTTTATTATCTTGTGGTCGCTGCAGGTTGATGGCTGTGCAGCATGCTCACTCTTTGCACTGCTACCTCTTCATCGAAAACACCTGCATTGCACAACACTGCGCCCTTGGCCTAGGTGGGCTTTGCGACCGAGGGTCCCGTCCTCGGTTCTTAAATAATCGGATGCATGGATGTAGCACAACATGCTACATATCAATTGGCCAGCATCTCCTGCAGTACTGTGTCGCACAACAACGTGCCCCTGCCCTATGCCAGCTTTGCTGCAGAGGGTCCAGTCCTCGGCTCTTAAACGATTGGATGTGTGGATCTATTGCAACGTGCTATGTATCAAATGGCCAGCGTCTCCTGTGGTCCTACATCACACAACACCACGCCTTTGGAGTATACTTACTTTGCTGCAGAGGGTCTGGTCCTTGGTTTTTAAAGGATCGGATGGGTGGATATAGCACAACCTGCTAGGCATCAAACAGCCAGCGGCTTCTGCAGTCCTGGGTAGCACAACACTGCACCCTTGCCCTATGCTGGCTTTGCAGTAGAGGGTCTGGTCCTTGGTTCTTAAAGGATCAGATGCATGGACGTAGAGTAATGTGCTACGTATCAAACAGCCAGCATCTGGGGGCGCTGTTGCACAATGGCCGCCTGATCTGAGGAGCTCCGGTTCGTGGAAAATACTTTTTGAAATTAAACCTTCCGGAGGCCACCCTAAATTGAGATTTATAGCGCTGTGGCTCCATGAATAATGGGGGCACGACATTCTAAAATCCAATGGGAAACCGTTCTGTCTTAAACAAGATATCCCCATTACGGTTTTCAGTGGAAACACTGTTTGGCGCGGACCGCCCGCGGGATCCAATTGAATTCTACTCGAGGCCGTGGGAGGAGAGCAGCTGCAGGCCACTGGAGGGGGAGCCAGGGGTGAATGACGCTGTGTCCATACACCAGTCGTGTGAGCAAGGGAGGTAGGTTGTACTAGACACAGCTGCGACATAGCACCCCCCGGGCTTGCATGCCAGAAAGATCCCAGTGAGGATACTAATAAAATACACCGTGGAGTGTGGAAGGTAACAGCCTCAACTAACTGCAAGCAGCATATCCCTGGTGTCCCGTTCGACGGACCTCAAACACGATACTCACCCTGCCATCCGGCACACGCAACCCGGTCCACGACGTATGTTGGAGCATGGCAGCATTTTGTGAATTAGAGACAAGGGAAACCCAGGGACAGTGAACATCTCTGCATACCCCAGGACACGAGACCCGGCGTCAGAAAGGGTATGGTCTGCCCGCAGCTTGTCTTGCGGGGCGGACCGTGACACAGTTGGACCGACAGCCCAGCAAGACTTCAGAAGTCCTGGGGAAAGAAGATACCGGCTATCATCCTGCTGAGCTGAGGCTGGTGCCGTCGCCTCACTCTATCCCAGGTCACACTGAGAGCTGTGACACAGAAGACCCTGCTGCCAACTTCAGACCTCATAATACACTTGTGGAGGCCGCAGAGCGCCCAAGCCCAACCACACTACACCTTAACACTCTTTGATCTAACGGCAGCTGAGACAAAAACCTAAGGGAATACAAGACATCCTACCAGCAGTAAACAGCGGAATCTAACACCCGTCGGTCCGGAGCGCCTGCAGAGCATTTACTTAACGGTACTGTTGGGCGGCACTGCCTGGTGTCGAACGGTGCCCTGTGGCCCCGATAATTCCGTGCTGTGATACTGCCCTGGAACGCCCTCCAGCACCGCTCCAGGTATACATATGCGACCGAGCACTGGCCTGGCACACAGCTGAGCCGGGCAACGGGAGGCAACTACTGAGACTTATAGGTGAGAGGAAGCCCAGGCAGGCACATCCCGCCATCACTGCATGTACCTTTGGTGCTGACTACATCCTGCAGCACAAATTGGACACAGTTTCACACAGCAGAAGTGTGAAGCCAGCAGAGAGATGAAGCTGGTCGCGCAACGGCAGCACAGATGGCAATTCAGTATTACAACCTCCAAACCACATACACGACATAGTGTGGCCGCCTGATCCTTAACAGCGAGGGAGACCATAATCCATCCCTGTTGCCGAATCACAACGAAGGTACCCGAGAACCAACACAACTTGAATCTGGCTCGTCATACCGGGGCCAAAAAGACCTGCAGGCTGGAGAGATGACTCACAATGAACACGGTGCATAACTGTTAGGAGAACTAACCACTCTCGGTGTAATCCTACTGTGAGAACGCCGACACGATCAGCAATTTGGATACTAAGGTGAGAAGGTAATACGGGGGACAAGAATCAATACACGTCCTGATCTTTGGTATAACCCCCACAAACTGAGGTGGTGCAGCCCTGTAGGAGACTCCACTGAGGGGCTGGCATACTCACAAAGCTCTATAGCACAAGGCACCAACACTACCAATGCACATTTATAACTGGGTCACTTGCATTGAGCGCCATACCACTGTGCAGGGGTAGCAGCACATCCCCTATAAGCGCAAAGAACAAGTGGCTGGAATATCATCCTAATTGAGCTCTAAGGACCTGTGGTGTATTAAGGGAACAATAGACTCCTTGTTCGAAGACGTGGGAGAACACAGTCCATTCCCTAATACAGATCACAGCACATGGGCCGGCACGAGAAGAAAGGCTCAGGTGCCAAAAAGACATGGCCGATGTACTCCTTTACAAATTCCCAGTCCTCAGGGGGCACAGCGACGACATCGACTGCTGTCGACACCTGGACTGGAATGCTTGATGACGCAAGAGAAGTCCAGGTGATGGCCACAGTGCAGAGTGGATTCCTGGCAGTGAACGTCAAATTAGATGAGATAGTGGCAACCATCAGCTCATTAAAGGCTAGGGTAGAAAAGGAAAGTGTCTGTATCACTGAAACGGAGAACAGGATCAGTACGACTGAAGATGCGATCGCCCAGCACAACCGCGACATAGAACAACTTAAAGATGACTTTTCCAAAGTCCAGGGCAAGTGTGAAGCTCTAGAATCCAGATCTAGGAGAAACAACATCCGGATTGTTGGAATTTTGGAATCCTTCTGCAAAGGACCAATGGAGAGACAAGTGGAGGCCCTTCTGAAAACTTTATTTGGAGTGGAGTCCTTTTTCAGAGCACTTTCTGGTTGAGAGGGCCCACCACAGGGCCCACCACACCCTAGCCCCGGTGCCCAAGCCTGGAGCACAGCCCGCACAATGATCACCTGTCTCCTAAATTACATGGACAGAGATGCTATCCTCAGACTTGCAAGAGAAAGGGGAACGTTACACCATGAAGAAAATATACACATTTATCCTGAAGTGTACAAGCACAGAGAAGATCATATGAGGCAGTAAAACGACACGTCCCTTATGCCCTGGTTTTGTATTTTTTATTTGTATTTTATTTATATGTAATGCGCACCTAACCCGAGGGTAGCCAGGTGCAGGGGCAGCAAGAGGGTTGCAAAGCTTCGTTAAATACGTGTGGTGAGGTCCAGCTAGGGTTACATTGCTGGATGTATCACGGCAAATAGGAGGGTAGAACATGTACATTAAAGGCAGTACTATAAACATATTTACATTCAATTAGATGGGGTTGAACATAACATGTACATTAGGGCAATACTATAAACATATTTACATTCAATGAGGCGCTGCATGGTAGTGGCGAATCTGGGTCTCTAAGAGTCGTTATGAGTCGAGAGATTTGAGCCAGTGGACGGTCCTAGCTCTGAACTGGTGGTAGGGTAGCTCCTCCCTGCACGACGGAGGGATGGAGTTCCAGAATTGTGCTGCTTTTACTGGAAAGCTGTTTCCTCCAGATGTAGTACGTTTAAACCTGGGCACCAGAAGAAGGTTGGAGTTGGCCGTTCTCGTGGGGCGGGAGAGGGTAGGTCTAGTAAATCTGGCGGTGAGGTATTGGGGGGCTGCTTGGTGGAGGCATTTATGAATCAAAGACACCGATTTAAGAAATATCTTGTCCTTGGTGGAAAGCCAATTAGCAGATCTTCTGGAATCTGAAATATGGGCTTTCTTCGGGATACTAAGGGCCGCTCTGAGGGCATTGTTCTGGAGGATTTGGATTTTGTTAGAGATATATTTGTTGCAGCCTACATATAAGGCATTGCAATAGTCCAACTTGGACAGGATCAGCGCCCTGGCCAAGGTGGTGCAGTTGGTGGGGGAGAGAAAGGGTTTGGCTGCCCTGATAAGTTTACAAGTGTAAGAGTTGGCGGAGGCCATTGCGTTCACTTGTTTGTTGAAGGTAAGGGTGGAATCTAGATAGAATCTGAGGGTTTTAACCTCCTTAGCTACCATGATTTTGTTGTCGTCAATTATGAATGAGGAGTATTTGTGGCCCAGTTTGTTGAGATAGTGTGTGGAGCCTAGAATGAGAAGTTCCGTCTTGTCATCATTCAAGCATAGTCCGTGTGAGGCCACCCATGCATGGATGATGAGAAACACTTTATTAACGAAGGCCAAATCCTTTTCATAGTCCCAGCCAAAATGAGGATCCAGTATGGGGTAAGGGCACACTTCTTTGAAACTCCCTCTGCAGCTATGGTGTATGTTGAGGCCTCCATCCCTTTACCCCCAGAGAACGTGGGGCTGATCAGAACTTGAAACCCGGACCAAACGAGAAGAGGCGAGACCCCACAGACTGAATGATGATGTGTTGATATCCTTTACATTGATTGAATAGTTACGATAAGGTGTGGCTCTGGTTAATATTTGTTGAAACCAAATCGGGGGCACTCAGTGGCAGAGCCCATGTAGCTGAAACATGCTTGCCTCAGGAAAGTTCCACAAGTTTGTAGGTTCATATCATAGAGTTGGGGGTGATGATGCTGGAAGGGGGTGGGGGAATGAAGGGAGCAGGTATTTTTCCAAGGCACCTACCTGGGAGTTAATGGAGGTGTGAGAGCCGAGACCTGTTGTGGGAGTTAAATGTAATCAAATTACTGGCCATGCTGCTACAGGCGGCACTCTTCTAGAAACGACACACAAGCTTAAGGATAACCATGATAAACATAAATGGCACACAAAAACTGTGTGGGCAAAGGGATGAAACTTAAACTGCTGCCCTGGAATGTTCGTGGGCTCAATAACCCAATACAATCCAGAAAAGGTGGAGCATACATTGCTAGACACCATACTCACACATTGATATTGCAGGAAACTCATGGTCTTAAAAAGGTGAGCACCGATCTCCTAACACATTGGAGCCCACAGAGGTATTGCACGGAATACTCTACCCAGGCCAGGAGAGTACTCACATTAGTGCACCCATCGATGGGGTTCCAATACACAGACAGTAAAATTGACCCCCAAGGACGATACGTTTTGGTCTGGGGCAATGTAGCTGGAAAGTCGGTTGTTCTAGTTAACACTTATGGACCAAATATAGACGACCCTGATTTCTATATACATATTTTGGATATGCTTACCTCATCTGATGACGCATACATACTGTGGGGGGGCGACTTCAATATGATCCTGGATATCTCCCTTGACCGGTCTTCTGATTCTCACCGAGTACCCATCAAGGCCGCCACCACTTTGCACCAGATATTACTGCAAGTGCCCTTGATTGATACATGGAGGACATTTCACCCATTCATCAGGCAGTACTCATATTATTCCTCAGTACATGAGTCTGAATCCCTAATTGATTACTGGCTCCTCTCCTCATCTCTCTCAAACACGTTGATAAGGTGTTATAAACTCCTGCGCACATTAGCGGACCTCTCCCCGATATATCTAGAAATAGTATTATATGAGATTTGCCCACCGACCATGCGCTGGAGGATGCCCTCCGACATCCGGAAAGACCCCAACGTAGTTGAATCTCTTCACATGGAGATTGGGGAATTTTTCACTATAAATGAGAGGTCTGTGGACCAGCATGCAACACTATGGGAGACTTTCAAGGTCTGAGTGAGGGGGATCCTTATGTCTAAAACCACTGGGCTATTGAAATCTGTGAGATCGGAACTGGCAGACATAGAGGGACGACTTCGGGAAATGGAACATGAATACGATGATACCCATGAAAGAACAATACTAGCTGATATTAATAAGGCCTTACAGGATTTTCACAAACTGGCAGCAAGGGAAATACAATATATGATAGCCCCCATAAGAGCACACAGATACAGGGAAGGTAACAAAGCAGGACGCTCCCTAGCCAACCTGTTAAAGGCTGAACGACATCACACTCCCATTACGAGTATACACGCAACAAATGGCAGGGTAATTACAGAAGAGGAAGGTATTAATCAGGAATTCACGCGTTTCTATACAGTACCTTATGCTAATGATGATATGAGATCTGCTGTGGAGATGAATTACTACCTGAACACATTAGAACTTCCTAAACTACCACTTGAAGACAAGCTAGCTCTGGAGAACCCAATCACCTGTGACGAAATAATAGAGGTAATAAAATCTCTATCATTGGGGAAAGCACCGGGGTTGGACGGTTTAAGCGTGGAATTATATAAGGAATACCATCTCGAACTTGTCCCTGTTCTGTTAAAGGTATGGGAGGAAGTGATGGACAGGGGTATCCTACCAGAATCTATGAAGGAAGCCATAATAACAGTGCTACTAAAGCCCCGGCGTCCACCCCATGACATGTCCTCATATAGACCCCTCTCATTAATCATTTGTGACGTGAAAATATTCGCTAAGGTCCTTGCCACTAGGCTCCTGCCTAGCATGCCCAGTCTGGTCTACCCGGACCAATGTGGCTTTATTCTGTCCAGGTCCACTGCTCTGAATCTTCGCATACTATTTGGGGTGATGGCACAGGTCGACCCTGGGGCGCATGCAGCTGTGATTTCCTTAGATGCTGAAAAGGCTTTTGATTCCGTATCCTTGGAAAATCCGTTTGCAGTGCTTGAACATTTTGGGATAGGTCCCTACTTTCTTAAATGCACCCGGCTACTATATACCGAACCAGGAGCAAACGTCCTTACTAACCGCACCCTTTCCAAACTCTTCCTAATAGGTAGGGGTACCAGACAGGGTTGCCCGTTCTCCCCCATACTTTTTGCCCTAACAATAGAACCCATTGCAGCATTTATACGGCAGAACCACGGACATAGGGGCATTAGAATGACGGGCCCAAACCAGACTATATCATTATATGCAGACGACACGCTTCCGTACATTCGAAACCCTGAAACAAACCTGGGCCCTATTATGACTAATGTGCACAGATCTGCTGAACACTCGGGCTATAGAATCAACAATTCTAAGTCCGAAAATATTCCCACTTACACCTGCCACCATGTGTCCAACCAACATTCATGGGATAAAATGGCCACCTACACAAGTCTGATATCTGAGCGTAATTGTTTCCAAGGAAAAACTGACACTATATACTGACAATCATGACCAACTCTTGTAAACACTTGCTATTAAACTACAAGTATGGGCTAAACTCTCCATCTCTCTACTTGCAATCCTAAAGATGGTGGTCCTCCCCAAACTCCTATACCTATTCGGAAACATCCAGATTTGGCCGGGCAGGGTGTTTTTTTACTAGACTCCAGTCTATGGCCACCTCATTCACATGGAGCAGGGGAGCAGCCAGGAAGAAGTGGGAAAAGTTAGTGGAACCATAGAACAAGGGGGGTGTTGGGATGTTGCAGCACCTGACTTTGAGCTGTATTACTTGGTGGTGCAAGCCCAATTCGCGAAGCATTGGTATGATCCATTGGACGCTGCACTGCATATCCCGATGGATCGATATTCTGCATTGCCGGTGGAACTCCGCTCTATCTTGTTCAGTACACGACATATGGGGCCTCATTACGACCCAGGCGGTAAGTTACCGCCTGGGTCGTACCTTTACCACCATGGCGTAAACTACATTTACGCCATGGTGGTTGGCGGACTTACCGCCCCATTCCGAGGTCGGCGGGGCGGTAAGTCCCCAATCCCCATTTACCCTTCCCCATTCCCATTTTTGCCCCATAGGGCATAATGGGAGTGGGGAAGGCGTTAATTACGCCACCGTAAATTACGGTGGCGTAATTAACACCATGGTCCCTTAGCGCCATGGATTTTAACACCTGCTAAAAGCAGGTGTTAAATCCGCCATGGCGCTAAGGGACCTCGGAATCAGGCGGTAAGGGTCGGCACTGTTTACGCTGCCGTAAACCCCTTACCGCCTGGGTCGTAATGAGGCCCATGGACCCATGTAAATTTGACCACTGTCCATGTGTATCTGAAAGGCACAGGAAACCCCACTTTCTGAGATGAACAGTACCACTGTCCATGCCTGGTCGGTGATCTACACAAGATTGCAAATAGAGGTACCCTATGACACAGAGGCCCCACAATGGAATTTGCCCGGGATCTCACCCTGGGACCCCAATGGTGAGATAAAACTACGGGATATGTTTCCAAATGAGAAATATGTGACCCTGGAGGACTTTGTTATGACAGTGCGGGGGACAGCTTAGAATACTCCAGTATCACAGCATGAAAGCAGCGTTCATTGCCAGATGGCCGTCATTCCCGGACGAACCAACCTCTCATGAATGTGTGTGGGCCATGACCCCTGGGACCAGACCTGGTATATCCAAATTATACGCCATGATACAAAAACACTCCCCATCCTTAAACACAGTTAAAGCTACTTGGGAGGCAAATAAGGGGGCGGAGATCACAGAGGAAAAATGGCTTAAGTACTGCCAACTATCCAAGTCTGTCTCATTAAACGCAGGCCTCCGCTTGATTCAATTTAAGATCCTGAATAAGTTACATTATACATCGGCCAAGATGGCCAAGTTCTCTGAGAACTGCACGGGGAGCTGTTGGAAATGTGGCGACCCACGGGAAGACTTGTTTCCTATGTACTGGGCCGGCCCATTGATTGCTGGGTTCTGGGGAGAGGTTGCCAAGACCATTGAGGAGCTAATGCAAATACCGGCTTTCTCTCACACCCCAGAAATACCTGTTTGGGGATATTGGGAAAGCGGTGGAAAACACAAGAAGACTAATGTTTCCTGTGTGATAGGAAAAAAGAATGGATATTGCAAAGTTGGAAGAGTCCGCATGCGCCACGCCCTGAACATGTTCTCAAGGAATTGACGTTTATTAATAAATGTGAAGAACAATATGTGATGACATTGCCCAGTACAAGTCGTCCTAAGGATATTTGGACCCCATTTAGAATGTACCTCTCTGACATGATATCGGGCGATGAAGCCCCTCCTAGGCCAGCACTATGATTATATGTAACCTGAATATACTGTGCCATTGGAAAAGTAATGCCTCTTTTACTTTGTTTCCATTTAATTGTGCTGTACGTAGATGACATGACCATCAATAAATAAAGGTAAAAAAGAAAAAACAGCCAGCATCTCCCACAGAATCGGCATAGAGCATTTCCCCTTGGAATCGCACGCCTGTTCCTCAGAATTTCTTTTGTTTCTAGAATATTTAAACGGAACATCAAATAGTATCTTCTGAGGTGCTTGCACGGAGACAGAGCCAGATATTTCTGAAGTGTATTCTGTTTTTTTGCTTCTTTTGGTTGATTTATCATGGATTTTTGACAGGCTCTTCTATCCCCAATTTCGATCCAGTCGAGATCCAGCAATTTTCTTTTTACAAAATCTGGATTATTCCATAGTGTTAACTCATCCGTCCCTAGCTGTTTGAGGATATCACGACATTGATGTTTCCCGTCTCTTAGGGCCGACGTTTTTTCACCTGTTTCGTTTCCCAACAGGATTTTGAACGGTGGTAAGTTTGCTTCATTGTGCATCTTCCTAAAGAGCAATAGCTTGTTCCATGTAATCCTTACGTTCAGGGTGGAAATTCCTACTTCACATAGAACACAAGCAGTCGGTGTACTTTGGGGTATTTGGAGGACTTTCGTCCAAAAAAAATCTTCGCACCTAGACCATATCTTGTGGTCACAGCCAAACATGTTCTCTGCCCCATAAATCAAAATCGGTGTCATTTTATTTTGATAGAATTTTCTCACTGGCTCACACGTGAATTTCCCGAATTTCTTCTGCATTATGATACCTTGTGAGGTTAGTTGTCTGCAACTATTTAGGATTTTTTTTACCATTGGTTCGTCGTTTATGCTGGAGTTAATTATTGCGCCCAGATATTTTGTGTATTGCACTTTTTCCAGCTTCTTTGATCCCACGAACCAACTTGCTCTATACTTGCAAGACTTCCTTCCTCTTTTGTTCTCCAGGACTAGGATTTCTGATTTGGCTGCATTTATCTCTAGCCCGAGTTCTTCTGAGTAGGTCTCCAATGCAGACAATTTCCTCTGTAAGCCGATTGGTGTACGGTCTAAGATCACCATATCATCGGCATATAAGATGTTATGCAGTTGGAATCCATTGATGGTTGGCGGAAATGAAATCACGTTTGCCAGGGCTTTTCCCACTTCTGAGATGTAAAAGTTAAACAGAGTCGCCCCTAATGGGCAGCCCTGTTTTACTCCCCTTTCTGTGGGAATTGGATTTGACAGATTTCCTTCGTTGTCTAGCCTTACTTGAATGTAGGTGTCGGAGTAAAGTTCTTGGCTGAAATTAGACTCTCATGACAGCCTCTCTTCTTTAGTTTACACCACAGGATTTCCCTGTTTACTCCATCAAATGCGTTTGCCATATCAATAAATTCCAAGTAGATTTTCTGGCCCGTTCGAATGGCATCTATTTTTAATAGATTTAATATTAGGAGGTTTGTGCTGCAACCCACTCCCTTAAAAAAACCCAGACTGGTGCTCATCATAGATCTTTTCGTGATTAATCCATAGTGTGAGTTGTTTAAGGAGCTGAGTTGCAAACACTTTACCTATAATGTCAAGGAGGGCGATGGGCCGATAGTTTGCTGGCTCAGACCGTATGCCTTTCTTGACTATCGGAACGATGATTCCTGATTTCCAGGTTACAGGGATCCTTCCTTCTTTTATTATCGTCTGGAACAGGATATCACAAAATTCCGACCATTCTTCGATGTTTTCTTTTAAGTCAGCATTCGAGAGGCCGTCAGGTCCCGCGGCTCTAGATGTACTGCTGTTTGAAATTGAAGTTTGAATGTCCACTCTGTCTATTTGTAAGTCCCATGGTACTTTTGTATGGATCTCAACTGTACTTGTAACTTTCCTTCTTTTAAATAGATTTTTATAATAGCACTCCCAATTCCTTTCTGTTACCATGTTTGTTATAATTGCTTTTTCTTAAATTCATTTATTAAGGCCCAGAATCCCCTAGAATTCCTTTGATTCAGCGCCTTCAAAATTATCTCGGCGTCGTTTTTCTCCATCTTAGCTCTGTGTAACTTGCACCAGTTGTTATGTTGGTTTCTCGCTTTTTTTGGACTGGCTTTGGTTTGTTACTCCTTTAGTAGCAATAATCGCTCTCAATGTTTTTCTCAATTCCCTCTTTTTTTTCACCACCACCGGGTCGTACTTATGTTTTGAGAGGTTTTGGTTCCTTAGAGCAATCGTTTTTTTAGATTTATAGATTTCAAGTAAATGCTGGTATTCGATTGCCTCAATCTGGCCTTGCTCCTGGGATCGTTGCAACTGTTCGGATACCACCTTGATATCTGGTTTCTTTATCCTTAGTCTGTTACGTCCAGGTTCCACTGAGATGTCACATCTCCATTGCTCCCTTTTCTCTACTTTTCTCCATTTCCATTCCATTGATATGATATTGTGATCACTTTGGATGTCTTTAGTGACTATGAAAGAGACTGTTTCTTGTAATATATTCTGCGAGACAAAGATATAGTCTATAATGGATTGCTGTCTTCCTCTTTCCCAGGTCGGTTTTGCCGGAATGTCCCCTCTGATTGCTCCATTAAGCATTGAAAGATTTCTAGTTGCCATTTCTTCTAGCCAGCATTCATTTTTGAGTATCTCACTGCTGGTCTTCGTTGTTTTTCGTTGGTCTAGTTCAATGAGTTTCCTATTGAAGTCTCCACATAGGATAATTGATGCCTTTGAATCTTCTATTTTAATTGTGTCTATGGCTTCAATAATGTCATCTTCAAGCTTCTGGTTGAGCTTTGGAGTCGTGTTCCAATATATATTTAATATATATAGTCAGCTTCTCTGTGGGCTCTATTTGTTCTAAGCAAACCTCCTGAAGGAAAGATGACAAGTTACGGGCCCATTTTATTCTTAGTCCACATGTTCTTTTAATTAGAGTCAGCTGTCCTGACATAGGCCGCCCTTTTTTTTGTTTTATAGCTGGGTTTATCGCTACTTCGAAACCGTCCACACAAGGAAGGTTAGTGACCCATGTCTCTTGCAAGCATATCAAGTCGGCCTTTTGTATCATTTCAGGAGGAGATCCTAGGAGATGTGAAAATCCTCTAGTGTTCCATGAGGCTATCACCAGTGTCTCTGCCTCGCCATAGCATTAGCTCCTCATTGTTGAGGGCATTATACAATCCAAAGGGCATCAACAGGTATTAGAAATGTCACTTGTAGTTCTCAAAGTCAGTCTTCCATTCATGTCCCTGTCTTGCACAGTTCAAGATTGCAGATCCCTCATCAGACAAGTGTGGAGAATATTTGTGTCCCAATTTTCTAGGTATTGACTATTATGTAGGCATGACCTTTGGATTCCGAACTAGATAGTGCACACATGGTTGGAACTAATCATCTCTGTCCAAGAAAAGCAGAGGACACTCTGCTGGGGAATTGGTGTCACCTGATCCTTCCATAAAATGTATATGGTAATAATTTAATCCAAGGTCTCCCAAACTTTCCCAGTAAGGGGCATGTTTGCCAGTGAAATAGCACTACTACTTGCTCTTGAGCAATGGGGCAGTCTTTAACTCTGTGTGTGGGGAGGATCTCTGACTCCCTCTAAGTGCAATCGTCCTGTAAATCACCATGCAGCGAGACAGAAGGTAAAAGTTGTAGCGCTTTGTGAAACAATATCCACATCTCTTTTTGTAACTGCTTGGCTCCAAGAATATGCATGAGTGCTCCTGCAACTCCATAGATGTGCCACGCCAGCCTCTTGATACCAAATCCATGTAGACGTTACCATTTTATCCAACCAACTCAAGAGTCTTGTAAGCATCCTTGAGGGTCTGGTGAGTACTGAAGGAGGATTTGGACGCAATGGTAACAGATCTGAACAGTGGCGGCTGGTGAGTTTGAAAGCTGGTGGGGCGTAATTTTCCCAGGGCGAATTTAGTAGCGAGCGCGCGCAGCGCGCGAGCCCCTCCCCCAAGGGGAGTGCGGGGGGGTTCTCCCCCCGGGACATTTTTGGAAAAATGGCCTACAAAATGTGCAATTTACTGTCCAAAAAACCCACTGAAATATGAAAAAAGCATTTGGTTTTACATATTAATGGTGGTACACTATTACGTGTGCAAGTGTGATGGCATACAATAGGGAGTAGGACAAAAAAGCACGACTAGTTAACATCCTAAAGCCACTACAAACAGTAATGCACAATGTAAACACCCTTCACCTTCCCGTTAAATGAAGTCCATGCTTCTGCCTCGAACAGGAGGTGGGCAGACATTCAGCAGGACAGCCTGAGGCGCAAAGTTATCATAACACTGGGGGTCAGTGAATGTGCACTAGACAGAGGTTCCACACTCTGAACAGGCTACAGCTTGGTGCCTCCGATATACAGGGGCCCACAAATACACTAAGCAATAATGATTAGGCCGGGCCCCTCAGTCTACGCCCTTTCATGGCACTTTAGAGACCCAACCACTTCCAATGAATGCACTTTCCCCGCTCCCTCGCTTTAGGAAAGACGGTGGCCTGCCCGGACACAAGCCTGTCTCCAAGCCCACTGGGGCCTTACCTGCCCCTCCTCCACCTCAGTCAACTCCCTCCTCCCCCTGTACTTAACTCCCCCCACCACAATACTCCTGCGCCGCCTCACACCAACAAAGGAACACCAGCAACCTGCTTTCAGAAAATACCAGTGCAGGGTCTTTTTAAGATGCACATATCCTCCAAGCTGAAACAACGCCAAAACTAGCCTGACATGGCCTGCCCGCTGCTTGGCCAATGTAGGCCAATCTAGTAACATTGGCTGCAGCAGAAACCATCCAGGCCTGAAAGAGGGGCTGAGAGGGGGGTGGGGGGAGCAGAGTGGCATTCATTGAGTGGGTAATTAAAGCGGGAGGAACTCGCCACAGTGACAGCAGGTCCCCACAAATGAGAAGTTTGGTGTCACAGACAGGCCCACAAAGCACATAGCAATTATCTGGCTCCAATGGGGGGGCCGTGGGTACATGCCCCACCCAAGGCCTCCCAAAGGTGTGCCCAGGGACTCTCCCTCTATGGAGGGGGCTCACCACCGCCTCACACGAGCCTGGCACTATGCCAACCAACAGTCCCTTTTTGGAGGAATGCTCTGCATTTTTTCAGCCTAAATATTGATTTTTTTCCCCTAACATGTTACTTCCGCCTAAAATGCACTTTAATCTTAACAATCTATTACACCAGGATAGTTTTAGCCAAGTTAGTGAAAGCAGAGGAGTGCGAGGTGAACCTTTAGGTGCAGAGAACTGGATGGAAAATAAGGCATCCATAGATCACAATAATCTACAAAACAAAAAGCCAGTAACAAGGAACCAACTAGTGAAAAGGGACATTCCTTGTTCTGGCGAACTGTGTACTAAGAGCATGTCCATGAAGGTTTTTGCAAATCATACTGCATTCATTTGGCGGCTTACCAAAGATGCACACATCTAAACATAAATTACCTGCGCTATTGCATACCTTCCCAAATGAATACTTGCTACCCTTGTTGTTAGCAGTGCCATAAGGTAAATGCAGTTATATTACAGACCATTTTTGGTCCGAAGTCCCAGTTAAATGACAGCGATAATTGGGATGGAGCGGTTGTTGCACTTAATGAGGATTTCTACAAAACAGCAACAAAAAAGTAAACCTTCCCAGATACCGAGTATTTCTAGGCAAGGCTACAACCATTGCCAGGATTCAGATTTCACATAAGTGTGAGAACTTGGCGACCCCTTCCTCGGGTGCTCTGGTGGGTGGTTTGCTACACGACTTTATAACTGAAAGGCAATTGCAGCCCCAGGCACACCTGCTAATTCTGAGACCATGTGTAGTATTCAGTGAGCAGTTTCCCAGAAAGGTAACTAGCACATGAATTATATTTTGAAATGTGTATTTGTTGTTTTTAGTCTGTCACTTTTCACTGTCATTAGTCTTAAGGAATTTTACAGATGTATGCGGTTTCTTTACCAAGTCTCATTTTGTTTAATGATCTTCCCCAATGTATTTTATTTACCATTCGCACTCCCACCAGAATACAACACATTTATCACACACACACACATGGTTGTACTGCAGGGTGTCCTGGGAAGGAAGAGCACAGGTATACAGCTGCATACACAGTGTGTTGACATAAGTTCCCAGGCTATACACAATCAACGTAAAGGCAGTCCAACTGTACATAAAACGTTTATAAATATTGTTCATACTTCTGCCGAGTCAATAATTCCCTAATTAAAGAGTGGAAGTCCGGTGAAACCGTGCAAACATTTCAAAATATGCAGATTTCTTAAATCTGTAGGGGATCTGGTAAGGCTGTGCTCGTTGGAAATCTGCATTTTCCTGCAGCAAACCGTGACACGCAGATTTGGACTTTCGGTACATGAGCAAAGAACAGCCACAGAATAGGCAGTGAACTCACTCCGGCATGCCCCACATGCTCACAAGTATTTCAATTGGGAGACGGGTAAACATGAGGGCAGGCAAGCTCAAACAAGCAATGTATGGACAACCGGCGGAACGAGTGCAAAATCGTTAGGTCGTGCAATTCTGGTGCTCCTGCTGCACCAGAATCCCTCACCCAACTGCCATTCTAATAAAACTATTTGAAGCTGAGTAGCCGCAAGGTTCTTTACGCACACGCTATCTAATCCCAACATACGATCCTAACCTTCGGGAATCGATTAGTCTGTTTTTTCTCAAGCTAGCAGTGTGAGAGCAGATGCGCGCCCATGCTAGAAAGTAAATGCTCCGTGCCAATCAAAATGTACGGCCCTGTCTCCGAGCAGCCCCGCACCCCTCCACCGCAGCACCTGTAATTCCGGCCGGTAGAGTCTGCAAGGCCGGCAGCACCGTGATTGTTGACACATAACTGACGGATGAAAAATGTAATTCACAGAAAAAGTCAGCATTTAAAAGGTAAACAGCAAACGCGAATGAAAAAGGTATGAGCAAAGAACACGGGCTATACTCATACCTTTTTATTTCGCGTTTGCTGTTTCCCTTTTAAATGCTGCCGTTTGAACTACGGGGGCACATTTTGCAGGCGGTTAGTATCTGAATTGCAGTGGGGAAAGAGAATGGCTGAAGCAGGGGCAATAGTAACCAGAATAGTTTCTGCTGCTTGTCTGCACAGTGCCTGACATGTTGATTGATCCCACTCTATTAGATTAGTGAGCTTCAATTCATGTATTTAGAGAGTAATGGGGGATGGTTCTCAGGTATCATCTTTGGTTAGTTGACCTCTCCATAGATTTGGGAATCAGAGACCTGCATCTCATTCTCCAATTCCTCCCTGGTAGTTACCTGTTGTGCTTGCCATGTGGCAGTCTGAACATTGAGTACTTCTGGAAAATATTCCCTTAGTAAATACTTTTGGCAAAAGTGAGTTTTTTGCTAAGCATTGCCATAGGATCAAGGCTCTGTGAGGTGTGGAGTTTTGTGAATCAGAGGCCTTCCTGAAGGTTTCTTGCAGATAAGGGCATTCCCTGGCTTTGAAGTTTGCCTTAAAATTCCATCATCTGGCCATGTAAATCAATATTTTGTTTTTCATGCCGAATTTTGCTTTCCATCCTCTTCAGATGGTAACCATTCATACCGTCAATGTCTGCAGGACTGGATTTATTTTAGATGTCTAGATACATTCTGTACTTCCAATGAACTGTTTGTGACTTTTAGTGGAAAGACTGATTAAGTGAATACATTGAGTGGGCGTTTCATATAGCAAACTTAAATCAAATTGAGGGTGTGGATTTACCACATCTGGTTTAAGACTGGCATTCCCAGATCATGTAGACCTCCTGGATGGAGCACAAACAGGTTATACTACTGACATATCCAGTTTACATCCAGTGCATATCCAGCACATATCCAGTGCATATCCAGCACATATCCAGTGCAAATAAGTTAAACAATCCAGGGCTTTCCCTAGTCTAATACATCTCCCACCAAGTTGGAATAGGGGACATTCTGAGCTGAGCTGGCTGACAAAGAGCAAATGATTTTGACAACACTGAACACAATCTGAAATGTTGTTAACTGCTTGGCCAAGTAGCCCTTCATATCAGATCAAGCATTTTGGACAGTTTTACCTTATTTAATAAATCAAAGGGTGTAGGAAAAGGATGTGGACTAGGGTCGCTAACAAGGCCTTTTGCAATGGCAGCATCAGTTGAGAACCTGTAATTCTTGGTATGACTCTGTCCTAGCTACACTTAAACGTAAGTGTAGGGTGGATGAGAGGAAATAGAGGGCTTCTTGTTCATCCTCTGACAAACTGGCCTGTCACCTGCTCCAAAGGCAAGACAGACACTTCCACACTAAAAAGAGTGCCCACATCCAAGCCTGTGTCTCTTGGCATTTAATAACTTGGCCGAACTCTTTCAAATCTGCAAAGATCTGGCCAACCCTGCTGCAGTCTCTACCTCTCTTGTCACCTCCCAGGCCCATTGCATGGCCCTTGGACATCTGACCACTCTCTCCTCCCCTCCCCCTCTCCTCACCTCTCCCTCTGTTAACTCTGGCCCTCCGACAGCCACCCCGCTCCCACTTTCTCGTCCTTTCCTCTTTTTCCCCCTGACAAGGTCTCTAGACAAGTGTGATCTATGGGAGTCTCATCAATACAGGTTTCTCCCCTGTTCTTCCAAAACCATCAAGGACCACATTGACAGCCTTGCTCCTGCCCTGGCTGATTTCTGCAACCACTCCTTTGCCTCAGGGGCCTTCCCCTCCCCTCTGAAGCACTCTCTTGTGCACCCTCTTGTCGAAAAACCCACATATGACCTTTCTTGCCCAGCTAACTATCGCCCGATCTCCATCACTCCTTTTCTGGACAAACTTCTGGAAAAGCTTTTCATCTCACTGCTCAGCCTTCACTCTGATTCTGTTGCTTGTCTCCATGACCATCAGTCTGGCCTTAGAGTGGTCAGAAGCACAGAAACCTCTCTTCTGAACATCTGTGAAGATCTGCTCTACAACCTTGACTCTAATACCCCCTCTGTCCTCATCGTACTCAATCTCTCCTCTGCCTTCGACACGGTTAACTATACCATCCTGCTCAACTATTTCCATGGCAACCTTGTTATCACCGATCAGGCTCTGGCCTTGCTGACCTCTTTCCTCTCTGATTGACTCTCCCAGGTACAACTTGGACCTTCCTTTCTTCTATCTCCCTTTCTACCCGTGGTGTTCCCCAGGGGTCTAACCTCTCACACTTGCTGTTCAACCAATACTTGGCAACTCTCGCCCACTGCATTGCCATTTTCTGCTCTAATTTCCAGTGCTATGCGAATGACACTCAACTCATTTTCAGGCTTCCCCTGGCCACCTCGTCTCCTTCTCTCATCTCTGACTGCTTATCTGCCATTCAGGATTGGTGTGCCACCAATGATCTCTGCCTGAATGCCAGAAAGATGGGGATCCTCCTCATTGGCACACCTTCACCCTCCTTTCTCGTCACTCTCTGGGTAGCCTCCATTGGCCCTCCTCCTACCCCCACCTGCAAGGCTAAGAACCTCTGGGTCATCTTTGATTCCACGCTTTTCCTTCTCTGCCCACATTTCAGATGTCTCTAACAAGTCAAACTTCCTACTGCACCTCCTCAGAGGTATTCTGCCTTTTCTCTCTTTCCCCCAGAAGCTCACTGTCGCTCGAGCTCTGCTTCTCTATTGGTTGGACTATTGCAAAAGCCTCTTTCTAAATCTATCTGCCTCTACTCTCCGCCCTTTGCAACTTATCCAGAACAGGAAGGCGTGACTTGTCATTAGCCTCAAGGCTTTCTGGGGCCTGGGCCCAAAATACCTTCAGCTCTCCCTCTGTAAATACCGTCTCTCCAGAGCTCTTCACTCCTCTACCTCTAACTCCCTCAGGGTCAGGTATTTTTCAAAGAAACTAACTGGGAGTATATATCTGTCTTTGGCAGGGACCTCCCTCTGGAACAGCCTCCCTGTCACTCTGAAACTTGAGGAGAATCATCTCTGGTTCTGGAAGCACCTCAAGACCTTCCTCTTTGCTTCTGTCTTCTCTCCTCCTCTCCCCTGCTGATCTGTTCTGTCTCAGCACTGTGCACCTGGTCACCCTCTGACTTTCGGGCCCAGAGACCTCCTCATCCTGCCACCCACCTGCACTGCTTCCTGGCAAACTCTTGCACTGGGGTCTGCATCTGCAACCCTACATATCCCCCCCTGTTTTTCTGCACATATCTGACACACCCTCTGTATTTCTCATTCCTTTACTCAGCACTATTCCACCTCTCCCCCATCCCATGCACGTTTCTCGTTTCCTCTCCCGTGCACTTGTGCTTTCTCAATTTCACTGGGCCTATTAAGATCGTGGTTTTGTTCTCCCTTGTTCCACTCCCTTGCCTTTTCGCACTCTGAAACAATTCAATTCAATCTGGCTATAACTTGCTAACAAGCATGCTCATTTCATATTCCATGCTTCTGGAACAATCTTCCCACTGATCTAAGGCTAGCTCCATCCTGGTTGATATTTAGAAAAAAGTTGAAAACCTATTTATTTTCCTAAATGTTGCTCTATTGAACTACTCTATACTATTTTGAAGTTATGTTCTGCGCTTCGATACCTCTGGATCTGATGCACAAATTATAAACATTGTAAAATAAATAAATAATAACAGAAGTAGGGAATACATTTGGGATTCCACCAATGGTTTGATGGCGTTGTCTTCCAACTTTTCCTAGCTTGCACATGTACAGTAATCCTCTCTGAACCTCTTAGTTTTCCTCTCTGGAAACTCCCATGGGTCGGACAGCTCAAACTTGCCTTGCACTACTTTATATGGGTCAATCATGGAATCATTTCACCCACATGCAACCCCTAAACCAACAACAGTTTGATTTAAATACTGTTGGTCCCAGCCAGGCTCACATCTACCAACATAGTAACTTTGCCATTAGCAATACTTGTTTTGAATGTACCAGATCTCCAATTATTCCTTGAGTGATGTACTTGGGATCCTTTAAAGTGTGCAAGAAGAGATTTCAGGGAGCTGTTTTTGAACATATTAATGTGGCTCAGGTGGTTCCCCGCCAATTTCACTTCTGTAAAGTTGGCTGTAATGGCGAAGTAAACCAGAAGAGGAAAGATACTGCTCTAATTCCACATTTCTAGTGCAATTGTAATTGTATTTGTTTATTTGTAGAGCGCTTATACACAAGTGAAGGGCTTCAAAGGGCTTCAAGGTGGGAAAGGAACAAGGGAATACAGTCGTCATTCTTAGGCCTTGAAGTTTCCGAATGATCTCATCAAAATGACAAGCATACTAGGCAGGAGGCATTTCTACTAGTGCAAGTGCATGACAGGAAGGACAGAGAGAGTGGGCGGGGGAGAGAAGGATAGGAACATACAATCAATAAACTATACTACTATGCCTAACGACTAGTCAGTGCACTTCCAATGAATGCACTTTCCCCGCTCCCTCGCTTTAGGAAAGACGGTGGCCTGCCCGGACACAAGCCTGTCTCCAAGCCCACTGGGGCCTTACCTGCCCCTCCTCCACCTCAGTCAACTCCCTCCTCCCCCTGTACTTAACTCCCCCCACCACAATACTCCTGCGCCGCCTCACACCAACAAAGGAACACCAGCAACCTGCTTTCAGAAAATACCAGTGCAGGGTCTTTTTAAGATGCACATATCCTCCAAGCTGAAACAACGCCAAAACTAGCCTGACATGGCCTGCCCGCTGCTTGGCCAATGTAGGCCAATCTAGTAACATTGGCTGCAGCAGAAACCATCCAGGCCTGAAAGAGGGGCTGAGAGGGGGGTGGGGGGAGCAGAGTGGCATTCATTGAGTGGGTAATTAAAGCGGGAGGAACTCGCCACAGTGACAGCAGGTCCCCACAAATGAGAAGTTTGGTGTCACAGACAGGCCCACAAAGCACATAGCAATTATCTGGCTCCAATGGGGGGGCCGTGGGTACATGCCCCACCCAAGGCCTCCCAAAGGTGTGCCCAGGGACTCTCCCTCTATGGAGGGGGCTCACCACCGCCTCACACGAGCCTGGCACTATGCCAACCAACAGTCCCTTTTTGGAGGAATGCTCTGCATTTTTTCAGCCTAAATATTGATTTTTTTCCCCTAACATGTTACTTCCGCCTAAAATGCACTTTAATCTTAACAATCTATTACACCAGGATAGTTTTAGCCAAGTTAGTGAAAGCAGAGGAGTGCGAGGTGAACCTTTAGGTGCAGAGAACTGGATGGAAAATAAGGCATCCATAGATCACAATAATCTACAAAACAAAAAGCCAGTAACAAGGAACCAACTAGTGAAAAGGGACATTCCTTGTTCTGGCGAACTGTGTACTAAGAGCATGTCCATGAAGGTTTTTGCAAATCATACTGCATTCATTTGGCGGCTTACCAAAGATGCACACATCTAAACATAAATTACCTGCGCTATTGCATACCTTCCCAAATGAATACTTGCTACCCTTGTTGTTAGCAGTGCCATAAGGTAAATGCAGTTATATTACAGACCATTTTTGGTCCGAAGTCCCAGTTAAATGACAGCGATAATTGGGATGGAGCGGTTGTTGCACTTAATGAGGATTTCTACAAAACAGCAACAAAAAAGTAAACCTTCCCAGATACCGAGTATTTCTAGGCAAGGCTACAACCATTGCCAGGATTCAGATTTCACATAAGTGTGAGAACTTGGCGGCCCCTTCCTCGGGTGCTCTGGTGGGTGGTTTGCTACACGACTTTATAACTGAAAGGCAATTGCAGCCCCAGGCACACCTGCTAATTCTGAGACCATGTGTAGTATTCAGTGAGCAGTTTCCCAGAAAGGTAACTAGCACATGAATTATATTTTGAAATGTGTATTTGTTGTTTTTAGTCTGTCACTTTTCACTGTCATTAGTCTTAAGGAATTTTACAGATGTATGCGGTTTCTTTACCAAGTCTCATTTTGTTTAATGATCTTCCCCAATGTATTTTATTTACCATTCGCACTCCCACCAGAATACAACACATTTATCACACACACACACATGGTTGTACTGCAGGGTGTCCTGGGAAGGAAGAGCACAGGTATACAGCTGCATACACAGTGTGTTGACATAAGTTCCCAGGCTATACACAATCAACGTAAAGGCAGTCCAACTGTACATAAAACGTTTATAAATATTGTTCATACTTCTGCCGAGTCAATAATTCCCTAATTAAAGAGTGGAAGTCCGGTGAAACCGTGCAAACATTTCAAAATATGCAGATTTCTTAAATCTGTAGGGGATCTGGTAAGGCTGTGCTCGTTGGAAATCTGCATTTTCCTGCAGCAAACCGTGACACGCAGATTTGGACTTTCGGTACATGAGCAAAGAACAGCCACAGAATAGGCAGTGAACTCACTCCGGCATGCCCCACATGCTCACAAGTATTTCAATTGGGAGACGGGTAAACATGAGGGCAGGCAAGCTCAAACAAGCAATGTATGGACAACCGGCGGAACGAGTGCAAAATCGTTAGGTCGTGCAATTCTGGTGCTCCTGCTGCACCAGAATCCCTCACCCAACTGCCATTCTAATAAAACTATTTGAAGCTGAGTAGCCGCAAGGTTCTTTACGCACACGCTATCTAATCCCAACATACGATCCTAACCTTCGGGAATCGATTAGTCTGTTTTTTCTCAAGCTAGCAGTGTGAGAGCAGATGCGCGCCCATGCTAGAAAGTAAATGCTCCGTGCCAATCAAAATGTACGGCCCTGTCTCCGAGCAGCCCCGCACCCCTCCACCGCAGCACCTGTAATTCCGGCCGGTAGAGTCTGCAAGGCCGGCAGCACCGTGATTGTTGACACATAACTGACGGATGAAAAATGTAATTCACAGAAAAAGTCAGCATTTAAAAGGTAAACAGCAAACGCGAATGAAAAAGGTATGAGCAAAGAACACGGGCTATACTCATACCTTTTTATTTCGCGTTTGCTGTTTCCCTTTTAAATGCTGCCGTTTGAACTACGGGGGCACATTTTGCAGGCGGTTAGTATCTGAATTGCAGTGGGGAAAGAGAATGGCTGAAGCAGGGGCAATAGTAACCAGAATAGTTTCTGCTGCTTGTCTGCACAGTGCCTGACATGTTGATTGATCCCACTCTATTAGATTAGTGAGCTTCAATTCATGTATTTAGAGAGTAATGGGGGATGGTTCTCAGGTATCATCTTTGGTTAGTTGACCTCTCCATAGATTTGGGAATCAGAGACCTGCATCTCATTCTCCAATTCCTCCCTGGTAGTTACCTGTTGTGCTTGCCATGTGGCAGTCTGAACATTGAGTACTTCTGGAAAATATTCCCTTAGTAAATACTTTTGGCAAAAGTGAGTTTTTTGCTAAGCATTGCCATAGGATCAAGGCTCTGTGAGGTGTGGAGTTTTGTGAATCAGAGGCCTTCCTGAAGGTTTCTTGCAGATAAGGGCATTCCCTGGCTTTGAAGTTTGCCTTAAAATTCCATCATCTGGCCATGTAAATCAATATTTTGTTTTTCATGCCGAATTTTGCTTTCCATCCTCTTCAGATGGTAACCATTCATACCGTCAATGTCTGCAGGACTGGATTTATTTTAGATGTCTAGATACATTCTGTACTTCCAATGAACTGTTTGTGACTTTTAGTGGAAAGACTGATTAAGTGAATACATTGAGTGGGCGTTTCATATAGCAAACTTAAATCAAATTGAGGGTGTGGATTTACCACATCTGGTTTAAGACTGGCATTCCCAGATCATGTAGACCTCCTGGATGGAGCACAAACAGGTTATACTACTGACATATCCAGTTTACATCCAGTGCATATCCAGCACATATCCAGTGCATATCCAGCACATATCCAGTGCAAATAAGTTAAACAGTCCAGGGCTTTCCCTAGTCTAATACATCTCCCACCAAGTTGGAATAGGGGACATTCTGAGCTGAGCTGGCTGACAAAGAGCAAATGATTTTGACAACACTGAACACAATCTGAAATGTTGTTAACTGCTTGGCCAAGTAGCCCTTCATATCAGATCAAGCATTTTGGACAGTTTTACCTTATTTAATAAATCAAAGGGTGTAGGAAAAGGATGTGGACTAGGGTCGCTAACAAGGCCTTTTGCAATGGCAGCATCAGTTGAGAACCTGTAATTCTTGGTATGACTCTGTCCTAGCTACACTTAAACGTAAGTGTAGGGTGGATGAGAGGAAATAGAGGGCTTCTTGTTCATCCTCTGACAAACTGGCCTGTCACCTGCTCCAAAGGCAAGACAGACACTTCCACACTAAAAAGAGTGCCCACATCCAAGCCTGTGTCTCTTGGCATTTAATAACTTGGCCGAACTCTTTCAAATCTGCAAAGATCTGGCCAACCCTGCTGCAGTCTCTACCTCTCTTGTCACCTCCCAGGCCCATTGCATGGCCCTTGGACATCTGACCACTCTCTCCTCCCCTCCCCCTCTCCTCACCTCTCCCTCTGTTAACTCTGGCCCTCCGACAGCCACCCCGCTCCCACTTTCTCGTCCTTTCCTCTTTTTCCCCCTGACAAGGTCTCTAGACAAGTGTGATCTATGGGAGTCTCATCAATACAGGTTTCTCCCCTGTTCTTCCAAAACCATCAAGGACCACATTGACAGCCTTGCTCCTGCCCTGGCTGATTTCTGCAACCACTCCTTTGCCTCAGGGGCCTTCCCCTCCCCTCTGAAGCACTCTCTTGTGCACCCTCTTGTCGAAAAACCCACATATGACCTTTCTTGCCCAGCTAACTATCGCCCGATCTCCATCACTCCTTTTCTGGACAAACTTCTGGAAAAGCTTTTCATCTCACTGCTCAGCCTTCACTCTGATTCTGTTGCTTGTCTCCATGACCATCAGTCTGGCCTTAGAGTGGTCAGAAGCACAGAAACCTCTCTTCTGAACATCTGTGAAGATCTGCTCTACAACCTTGACTCTAATACCCCCTCTGTCCTCATCGTACTCAATCTCTCCTCTGCCTTCGACACGGTTAACTATACCATCCTGCTCAACTATTTCCATGGCAACCTTGTTATCACCGATCAGGCTCTGGCCTTGCTGACCTCTTTCCTCTCTGATTGACTCTCCCAGGTACAACTTGGACCTTCCTTTCTTCTATCTCCCTTTCTACCCGTGGTGTTCCCCAGGGGTCTAACCTCTCACACTTGCTGTTCAACCAATACTTGGCAACTCTCGCCCACTGCATTGCCATTTTCTGCTCTAATTTCCAGTGCTATGCGAATGACACTCAACTCATTTTCAGGCTTCCCCTGGCCACCTCGTCTCCTTCTCTCATCTCTGACTGCTTATCTGCCATTCAGGATTGGTGTGCCACCAATGATCTCTGCCTGAATGCCAGAAAGATGGGGATCCTCCTCATTGGCACACCTTCACCCTCCTTTCTCGTCACTCTCTGGGTAGCCTCCATTGGCCCTCCTCCTACCCCCACCTGCAAGGCTAAGAACCTCTGGGTCATCTTTGATTCCACGCTTTTCCTTCTCTGCCCACATTTCAGATGTCTCTAACAAGTCAAACTTCCTACTGCACCTCCTCAGAGGTATTCTGCCTTTTCTCTCTTTCCCCCAGAAGCTCACTGTCGCTCGAGCTCTGCTTCTCTATTGGTTGGACTATTGCAAAAGCCTCTTTCTAAATCTATCTGCCTCTACTCTCCGCCCTTTGCAACTTATCCAGAACAGGAAGGCGTGACTTGTCATTAGCCTCAAGGCTTTCTGGGGCCTGGGCCCAAAATACCTTCAGCTCTCCCTCTGTAAATACCGTCTCTCCAGAGCTCTTCACTCCTCTACCTCTAACTCCCTCAGGGTCAGGTATTTTTCAAAGAAACTAACTGGGAGTATATATCTGTCTTTGGCAGGGACCTCCCTCTGGAACAGCCTCCCTGTCACTCTGAAACTTGAGGAGAATCATCTCTGGTTCTGGAAGCACCTCAAGACCTTCCTCTTTGCTTCTGTCTTCTCTCCTCCTCTCCCCTGCTGATCTGTTCTGTCTCAGCACTGTGCACCTGGTCACCCTCTGACTTTCGGGCCCAGAGACCTCCTCATCCTGCCACCCACCTGCACTGCTTCCTGGCAAACTCTTGCACTGGGGTCTGCATCTGCAACCCTACATATCCCCCCCTGTTTTTCTGCACATATCTGACACACCCTCTGTATTTCTCATTCCTTTACTCAGCACTATTCCACCTCTCCCCCATCCCATGCACGTTTCTCGTTTCCTCTCCCGTGCACTTGTGCTTTCTCAATTTCACTGGGCCTATTAAGATCGTGGTTTTGTTCTCCCTTGTTCCACTCCCTTGCCTTTTCGCACTCTGAAACAATTCAATTCAATCTGGCTATAACTTGCTAACAAGCATGCTCATTTCATATTCCATGCTTCTGGAACAATCTTCCCACTGATCTAAGGCTAGCTCCATCCTGGTTGATATTTAGAAAAAAGTTGAAAACCTATTTATTTTCCTAAATGTTGCTCTATTGAACTACTCTATACTATTTTGAAGTTATGTTCTGCGCTTCGATACCTCTGGATCTGATGCACAAATTATAAACATTGTAAAATAAATAAATAATAACAGAAGTAGGGAATACATTTGGGATTCCACCAATGGTTTGATGGCGTTGTCTTCCAACTTTTCCTAGCTTGCACATGTACAGTAATCCTCTCTGAACCTCTTAGTTTTCCTCTCTGGAAACTCCCATGGGTCGGACAGCTCAAACTTGCCTTGCACTACTTTATATGGGTCAATCATGGAATCATTTCACCCACATGCAACCCCTAAACCAACAACAGTTTGATTTAAATACTGTTGGTCCCAGCCAGGCTCACATCTACCAACATAGTAACTTTGCCATTAGCAATACTTGTTTTGAATGTACCAGATCTCCAATTATTCCTTGAGTGATGTACTTGGGATCCTTTAAAGTGTGCAAGAAGAGATTTCAGGGAGCTGTTTTTGAACATATTAATGTGGCTCAGGTGGTTCCCCGCCAATTTCACTTCTGTAAAGTTGGCTGTAATGGCGAAGTAAACCAGAAGAGGAAAGATACTGCTCTAATTCCACATTTCTAGTGCAATTGTAATTGTATTTGTTTATTTGTAGAGCGCTTATACACAAGTGAAGGGCTTCAAAGGGCTTCAAGGTGGGAAAGGAACAAGGGAATACAGTCGTCATTCTTAGGCCTTGAAGTTTCCGAATGATCTCATCAAAATGACAAGCATACTAGGCAGGAGGCATTTCTACTAGTGCAAGTGCATGACAGGAAGGACAGAGAGAGTGGGCGGGGGAGAGAAGGATAGGAACATACAATCAATAAACTATACTACTATGCCTAACGACTAGTCAGTGCATGACAAACAGTAGGGAGAGAAGGGGCGAGGGGAAAGGAAACACAGAACAATAAGCTGCCATACTAGGCCTGGCGACATTACAGATTGATTAGTGGTAGGGATCACTAATGCATCTATGCTTGAGTATATAAGGCACAACTAAGATGGGGAAGGGAGACAGAGGAGGACTGGACAGACAATATTGTTAGGCTTAGTACAGTGAAGGTCGTGCAAGTGCACAGAAAGGAAGTGCGAGGGGGTCGGATGTGGAAAAGGGTGCCCAGTCTAGTAGGGGCCTGGGTAATTGCAGAAGGTTGCCCTCTCCTGGAACGTATTCCGAGTGCATTAGTGCTAAGCAGAGTGCAGAGGACGGAGGCAAGTGCAGGACTGGAGGGGGAGCTTGGGACCTGTGAGGCTCTGGAGGTGCACCAGGAGACCAGTGAGCAAACTGAGCAGGTTGGGGAAGAGAAAGAAGGAGGGAAGCAGGAGAGAAGGGAGGTTAGCAGTGGATAGGGAGAGAGAAAGAGGAAGAAACAAGAAGGCCTTGAGGAGTTTCCGGAATTTAAGGAGGTCCGGCTCAAGACAGAGAGAGGCAGGGAGGCTGTTCCAGAGGGAGGTACCTGCAGAGGATAAGGATCTACCACCAAATCTCTGTTTGGATAAGCAGCTCACCCGCAGAGAGTTGGAGGAGGCTGAGCAGAGGGCTCTAGATGTTGAATATTTAGGAAGAGAATGCTAGAGATAGTTCGGCCCCAGAAGGCCTTGTGGACTATGCAGAGGGACTTGAGCTTTATCCTTGCAGGCATGGAGAGCCTGTTGTGGGATTTCAGAGCTGGAGATAAGCTCCCTGGGCATGAGGCCAAGGATAAGTCTTGCGGTTCTGTTCTGGATAAGTTGAAGCGGGCAGAGAGTAGGACGATTGAGAAAGAGACTGTTGCAGTAGTCCAACGTGGAGAGAACCCGGGCTCTGGAGACAGTGGGCCTCTGGGGGAAGGTGAGAAAAGGTAGAATACCTCTGAGGTGCAGTTGACAGTGGTACTTTTTGGAGCTGTCAGAGATGTGAGAAGCGAAGGAGAGAGTAGAGTCGAAGATGACACCCAGATTTCTTGCTTCTCTGGTGGGTGAGGATGCAGGACCAAGGGAGGCCGGCCAGACGGATAGTGGGAAAGTGGGGGCAGGGGTCCCAATGAGGATGATCTTACTGACATTAAGGCACAAATCATTAGCAGCACACCAGGACTGAATTGTGGACAGTCAGGAATGAGCGAGGAGGAAGAAGAGGCAATGGGTAGCCTCAACAAGAGCTGTTTGTCATCCACATAACATTGAAAGTTGGAGGTGAAGGCAAAGATCATGTGGGCCAGAGGAGCCATGTAGACAGTCTTGCCTCTCCGACCCTCACCTCCCATCTTGATAATCAGCTTAGTTTTGAAGATACTGCTCCCTCTGATTTGTCTTGGTCACTTTTCCCTCCTTTCTCTGAAGATATGCTCTCTAAAGCTCTGCTTAAGACTGAGTCCTGCTCCCCTGCAGATCCACTCCCACTCAGAGTGATGACACAATTATCTGCCGACCTTTTAGGGGATATTAAAATTGCATCAATCTCTCCTGTCAGTCGGGTATTGTCCCGGCTGAACTTAAGCCCGCTCTTTTTATCCCTCTTCTTAAGAAACCGTCCTTGGACCATCTCTTCCTTCTAATTTCCGTCCCATTCTCTCTTCTCTTGTCTCATGAAACTTCTTGAGTCACTGGTTTCTCCGCTACTGTCTTCCTTTTTGGAGTCATCCAGGATGCTTGACCCGACCCAGTCTTGTTTTTGCTCTGGCAGGGGAACAGAAAGTGTTATTGTCTCTGTGCAGGACGATATGACCAGGCTAGTTGATCAGTGCAGTGTCAGAGCCCTGATTCGTTTAGACCTTTCAGCAGCATTTGACACCGTCGATCATGCCATCCTGCTCATGCGCCTGGCCCAGATTGGTGTTTCAGACCAGGTTCTGACCTGCTTTGGCTCCTTCTTGGCTGACAAATCTCAAATTCTTTCCTTGCCACCTTTCTTTTCTAAACCCTCACATCTCAGTTGTGGTGTCCCCCAGGGCTCTGCCTTGTTCCCTATTCTTTTTAATATCTACATCTTTCTGCTGGTTCACCCCATTCGCTCCCTCGGCATCAGGTGCTATTCATACGCGGACGATACCCAGCTGCTGATCCATTTAGATCTGGATCCGGCTGGGGTGTCCGCAGGCCTTTATAAATGCCTGACTGCCATTGGTAACATATATTCTAAGGATTTCGGTGTGCCCAGGGTGACAGGTAGCAGACTCAGGCACAGAAAATACAAAAACAAAAGAAAGTAGAACTACTACCATCAAGGCTGCTACCCAATTCTTGTCAGTGAGTGAAACAAAAATGGAAATCGGGGAGCCTGATTGGATTTTGCTAAGGGAATGAATCCCTAGGTTCGTAACCCAAGAGTATGTCCAGAAAGAAGAAAGATCGAATAAGGAGACTCACACGTGTCAAAAGTTGTGAATGTAAAAAGTTTGTATTGAAATCAAACTCAAAGGAACACATTTGGAAACAATATATATGAGACAAATTTGTAAGGGTTGTAAACATAGAAGGTTTAAGTCAAAGAAAAAAACAACATCAAGGAAATACATTTAAAGAAACAATGTGTCAGAGACAAATTTCAGTAATCTAGACAATGAATAACTAAGTATACATTTAAAGAAACAATGTGTCAGAGACAAATTTCAGTAATCTAGACAATGAATAACTAACTAGAATATTTGAGAATATCAGAATAACATCTGAAGACAATATGCGAAAATAAATTTCGATGATCTAGACAGCTAATGGTTCTAGATTTAGGTCATGCTCCATGTGTGGTGCATGTATGAGTCAAAAAAGTTTGTGGGACCTGTAAGTATCTAGGTCCTGGAGTTGCTTCTATTCATGGAAGCATCTCATCTTGCAGGTGCCAACGTGACAGGGGGAACTCGGTCAGCTTATAAAGTCCAATTGCTGGCCTGTGAATGTCTGTTCAATAGATATTGGTCTAACATGTAAATCAATACAGCCCCCTTGCACATGGTACACGTTTCGGCGGGAGAGTTGTCCCATTAGCAAAAACTTCTGAGGGACACATTCTGTTCTACATGAACCGCCTTCATCAGGGCAAATAGAAGGCCCCTGTAGCAAGAGAATAAAGATAAAAAAACAAAGGAAGAAAAGAAAAAATCAATATAAATATCCTTGTGTGTCAAGATCCTAATTCTTTCTGGACATAACTGGGTCATAATCGTAGCAAACAATGTTAATTATGTACTGAATCGAGTGTTCGATTTCGTGAAGAGCCTAAATTTAGTAGGTGGGCAGGTCTGGAAGTAAATTTCGTAAATGCAAGAAAATGCAACTGTAAAAAACGTGTCTGGAGTGGTTGGAAGACATGCCTAACTCACCACAGACAACCTTGAAGAAAATCTCGCTGTAGGGCGGGCACTCCTTGTAGGTCGGGCCGGACAGGTCGCACTGGGGGTAGCCTGGTACGGTGGAAGAGTGGCTGGATTCAGTTCACAATATTGAATCCTGCCAGAAACATCATTCTGTGCTGGAAGGGCAAGGAAAAAGAAGGTATCATAGTGTTATCACATGTGTGTGTCGAGAAAAACTGCAACGGGTTCTGTGTGGTGTGCTAGGTTATGAGAAGTCGCCAAAAATGCAATCTGAAAGGAATGTCGTTTGTGACAGCATGAAGTCTGGTGCAGACTGTATACACTGCAGATAGAATATGGGTGGCTCCTATGGATGTGAGCTGAACGATTCTTAGGCGCCCGATATGAATATAGTGGGCGTGTAGTGAATTAATAATTAGAGCCAAAAATACCGGTTGAGTAGTGCCGGAGGCGCTTCCAATTCGGTGCTATTTAGTCGGAAATCTTCAGATTTCAAGCGTGCGATGCTTGTGGTCTGGCGGGCTGCTGCAGACTGAAAGCGTTCGTCTCGTAGGTGTGTTAAATACCCTGGAGGTGTGTTGGAGCTGACCAGTCGGCTCGCTGTACGTGTCGTGTCTTGATTGGTGAGTATCGCCGGGAATGCGGAACCGAGTGTAGAAGGTCCGCTGTGTGACCGGGCGGAATTCCCTGGATGAGTCGGAGCCAGGAGCACGAGAAAGAGAGGGCAGAAACCGGCGTGGAGCTCAAGATAAAACCCGATGGTAATGATCGGAGCGGCCACCGGACTGCGCAGAGTGGGGTCCCGAGATAGGGGGGCGCGCTCCGGCGTCCTCCACCGAAGAAATGTGCTCGGGTGAGTCAGGGTGAGCCGGTCGTCCGAATGAGGAAGAGTGCGAAGTAGACCATTACTTCTTTTTAATACGGAAAGATTTGTTGTTCATTAAGCCCCTGTTGTACCGAATCCAATCGATGGATCCACCTACTTTCAAGGTCTAGAAGTCTGCCTTGGATGTTGGGGCCGTTGCGCACTCTTTCGAGAACCCACCATTTGATGTCTTGGGTGGTGTGTTTTTTGTCCATATAATGTTGTACCAAAGGTGATGTTAGATTTTTACACCTGATCCGTGACCGGTGTTCAGAAATCCGTGTGCCGACGCTACGCGTGGTTTGCCCGACGTAGCGTAACTTGCAAGGGCATTCTATACAATAGACCACTTGGGTGGTTTTGCAATTCGAAATGTCTTTGAGCGTCCAAGTTTTGTATCCCACTTGGAAATGTTGAATTTTGGACGTGAATTGGCAAACCGAGCAAGACCCACATGGGTGGTGTCCTTTTAGTGGCCTTAGGTTCCACAGATTGCTTTGAGGTGGTCTCTTAGTGTACAAAGAGTGTACTAAATGCTCTCTAATGTTCCGTGCTCTCTTAAATGCAAATCGGGGTGATTGTTGGTCGGGAAGACATAGTCTGGCAATAGGCCAGTACTTGTGAATGATCTGTTTAACCTGAAAAGCATGCTGACCGTGTGTTATCACGCATGTGATTTGGTCTTGCGATTCCACTCTGGTTTTGGGGGTGAGGAGTGAGTCCCGACAGGTGAAGCGTGCCCTCTTCAAAGATCTGGATACTAACTTCCTGGGATACCCCCTTTCAATTAATCTATTGCTCAGTAACTCGGCATCATGGTAGAAGTCATGTAGGTCTGTGCAATTCCTGCGCAGACGAAGAAATTGTCCGTATGGTAAGTTTTCTTTAATGTGTTTGGGATGGTCACTCTGGAAGTGGAGGAGGGTGTTGTGATCAGTTGGTTTGCGAAAAGTGTTGCAAGTTAATCTGCCCTGATTGTGTCCAATCGTGAGGTCTAAAAAATTAATCCTGGTGTGGCTGCATTCCATTGTGAATTGTATGTCTATGCTGCAAGTATTCAGCCAGACAAAAAAGTTTTGTAATGTGTGCTCTGTTCCTTCCCATAGGCAAATAACGTCATCAATATATCGACGCCATTGTTTGATATTGTCTTTCCAGGGGTTGATCGTGTTGTAAATGAAGTTCTTTTCAAATTTGGCCATAAATAAAATAGCTAGGCTTGGGGCGAATGCCGCCCCCATGGCTGTTCCCTTAATTTGCAAATAAAACTGTTTGTCAAATTCAAAGAAATTCTTACAGAGGGCAAGTGTCATTAGTTCAATGATAAATTCCGGTGGAGCCTTGGTCTCTCTATTAGTTTCGACAAGATATTCATATACGCAGTCAATCGCAGCTTGTTGCGGAATACTAGTGTATAACGACTTAATGTCAAAAGTCACCAACACATTTTTTTGAGGATCAAATGCTAAATTTTCGAACATCTGGATTGTATGCATCGTATCTCTAATGTAAGATTCTGTGGTGATGCTAATAGGTTTGAGGAAATGGTCCACAAACTTACATAGTGGCTCTAGAATGGATCCGCATCCTGACACAATGGGTCTGCCAGGAGGGTTGTTGGAATTTTTATGGATCTTGGGTAATGCGTATAGGCAGGGAGTTCTGCCTCCTGTAGTGTTCAGAAAGTCAGATTCCTTCTCCGTAATCCAATCTCTTTCGAGAGCAAAGGAGACCATCTCAGAAATTTCGACCTTCAGGTCCTTCGTGGGATCTTTTTTTAAAAGTTTGTAACTTTGTGTATCTTTGAGAAGGTCCATGACCATCTGGAAATATTGTTCAGATTTCATGATAACAATCCCGCCCCCTTTGTCTGCGGGTTTGATAACTAGCTCAGATTTTTTAGCTAGTTCGTATAGGCCTTCTCTTTCTGCTCGTGTAATATTTTGTTGTCTGTGGTTATGTTTTCTTTTACTCAGGCTTCTGAGGTCACGCAATACGCATCTCTCAAAAGTGAGAAGATCCGAGGGGACTTGATTCTCAGAGGGTGAGAAAGAAGACTTGGGATGTAACCCTGTGTCATTGGGATCTTCATTCGTTACATGTTCTTTGAAAAAAGTTCGTAATCTGACGGTCCGTAAGAACCGACGTATCTCCATCTCAGTGTTGTACCAATCTGTGTTATCAGATGGTACAAAGGATAGGCCCTTCGTGAGGACTGAGATTTGTGTGGCAGTTAGTTGAGCATTGGCTAAATTGAAAATGGGTAGGACCTGATCGGCCATGTGGTTTATCTCCTCCGCCGTCTCGGACGTCTGTGTTGGCCTTGGAAACCTTGGTTCCAAGGTGGAGGGCCCCATCCCCCCCTCCTCCCCGTCCTAAAAAAGGGGGTTGGAAGGGTGGTGGTGGATAGTTATGTGGTTGGGCTTGGCCAAATGGGTTAAATGGATATGGATTATAATTAGAGTTGGAGTTACCGCTGGATGAGCTGTTACTTGATCCAGAGAAGGATACGCCCCTTCCCTTAGCTTTCTGGTTGCTTGACTGTGTTCCTCCTGATTGGTTCGATTTTTTGCAATATCCTTCTGTGGTATAGGGGTAAACTAATTCTGTTTTAAATTCTTGAATGTCTTTGTGTAGTTTATTAGTTTTTTTGTTTACCGTGTTTGTTTTGAAAATGGCAAATTGTTTGTTGATTGCTTCTATTTGATTTTTGGCGTCTGTTATAAGCGCGCTATTTGCGAATTTTCTCTCTTCGTCATCTAATGTCTTTTGGAGTTCCTGGCTGACTCTCTGTGCTGTTGTGATTGTAAGGACCATTAGGTCCCTGCTACATTTGGTTGCAATGTAGCTGAAGTTTGTAGTATATTCTTTGTCCTCAAGGAACAAACAAGGTTCGTTCCTAACAACTAATCCCGTCGGGATAATACTAGCCCGTAAATACTCCTTCAAGAAATGACCATGTAGTTCAGTCCTGAATACCTTTTTTTTGAGTTTCAGGAGGTCGTCTCCTGTGCTTGTAGGGGGCCCAGATATATTGGGCCCAGTGGGATCAAAGAAGGATGGTCCTGATAACAGATCTGATGTCTGTTCCTCTGTTTAACTTAGAGTGGCACTTTCTGCCTTTATATGCACCTGATTTATTGTGTGGTGGACTATTGGGGAGTGCCCACCCTCTCAGAGTGAGATTCTGTCTACATATAAGTCAAGGTTAAAGGTTGCCCAGATTGTGTGCACTGAACAAGGGTTATTTCTTGGACAGTGTTGTGAAGGGTAGCACTGTGGCCAAATTTGTTTATTCGGTCTTCAAGGTTGTGTACCCAGGGTCACCAAACCGAAAGACCAACCTAAGGTTGTCAAAGTGGAAATATATATTCTAAGGATTTCGGTGTGCCCAGGGTGACAGGTAGCAGACTCAGGCACAGAAAATACAAAAACAAAAGAAAGTAGAACTACTACCATCAAGGCTGCTACCCAATTCTTGTCAGTGAGTGAAACAAAAATGGAAATCGGGGAGCCTGATTGGATTTTGCTAAGGGAATGAATCCCTAGGTTCGTAACCCAAGAGTATGTCCAGAAAGAAGAAAGATCGAATAAGGAGACTCACACGTGTCAAAAGTTGTGAATGTAAAAAGTTTGTATTGAAATCAAACTCAAAGGAACACATTTGGAAACAATATATATGAGACAAATTTGAAAGGGTTGTAAACATAGAAGGTTTAAGTCAAAGAAAAAAACAACATCAAGGAAATACATTTAAAGAAACAATGTGTCAGAGACAAATTTCAGTAATCTAGACAATGAATAACTAAGTATACATTTAAAGAAACAATGTGTCAGAGACAAATTTCAGTAATCTAGACAATGAATAACTAACTAGAATATTTGAGAATATCAGAATAACATCTGAAGACAATATGCGAAAATAAATTTCGATGATCTAGACAGCTAATGGTTCTAGATTTAGGTCATGCTCCATGTGTGGTGCATGTATGAGTCAAAAAAGTTTGTGGGACCTGTAAGTATCTAGGTCCTGGAGTTGCTTCTATTCATGGAAGCATCTCATCTTGCAGGTGCCAACGTGACAGGGGGAACTCGGTCAGCTTATAAAGTCCAATTGCTGGCCTGTGAATGTCTGTTCAATAGATATTGGTCTAACATGTAAATCAATACAGCCCCCTTGCACATGGTACACGTTTCGGCGGGAGAGTTGTCCCATTAGCAAAAACTTCTGAGGGACACATTCTGTTCTACATGAACCGCCTTCATCAGGGCAAATAGAAGGCCCCTGTAGCAAGAGAATAAAGATAAAAAAACAAGGGAAGAAAAGAAAAAATCAATATAAATATCCTTGTGTGTCAAGATCCTAATTCTTTCTGGACATAACTGGGTCATAATCGTAGCAAAAAATGTTAATTATGTACTGAATCGAGTGTTCGATTTCGTGAAGAGCCTAAATTTAGTAGGTGGGCAGGTCTGGAAGTAAATTTCGTAAATGCAAGAAAATGCAACTGTAAAAAACGTGTCTGGAGTGGTTGGAAGACATGCCTAACTCACCACAGACAACCTTGAAGAAAATCTCGCTGTAGGGCGGGCACTCCTTGTAGGTCGGGCCGGACAGGTCGCACTGGGGGTAGCCTGGTACGGTGGAAGAGTGGCTGGATTCAGTTCACAATATTGAATCCTGCCAGAAACATCATTCTGTGCTGGAAGGGCAAGGAAAAAGAAGGTATCATAGTGTTATCACATGTGTGTGTCGAGAAAAACTGCAACGGGTTCTGTGTGGTGTGCTAGGTTATGAGAAGTCGCCAAAAATGCAATCTGAAAGGAATGTCGTTTGTGACAGCATGAAGTCTGGTGCAGACTGTATACACTGCAGATAGAATATGGGTGGCTCCTATGGATGTGAGCTGAACGATTCTTAGGCGCCCGATATGAATATAGTGGGCGTGTAGTGAATTAATAATTAGAGCCAAAAATACCGGTTGAGTAGTGCCGGAGGCGCTTCCAATTCGGTGCTATTTAGTCGGAAATCTTCAGATTTCAAGCGTGCGATGCTTGTGGTCTGGCGGGCTGCTGCAGACTGAAAGCGTTCGTCTCGTAGGTGTGTTAAATACCCTGGAGGTGTGTTGGAGCTGACCAGTCGGCTCGCTGTACGTGTCTTGTCTTGATTGGTGAGTATCGCCGGGAATGCGGAACCGAGTGTAGAAGGTCCGCTGTGTGACCGGGCGGAATTCCCTGGATGAGTCGGCGCCAGGAGCACGAGAAAGAGAGGGCAGAAACCGGCGTGGAGCTCAAGATAAAACCCGATGGTAATGATCGGAGCGGCCACCGGACTGCGCAGAGTGGGGTCCCGAGATAGGGGGGCGCGCTCCGGCGTCCTCCACCGAAGAAATGTGCTCGGGTGAGTCAGGGTGAGCCGGTCGTCCGAATGAGGAAGAGTGCGAAGTAGACCATTACTTCTTTTTAATACGGAAAGATTTGTTGTTCATTAAGCCCCTGTTGTACCGAATCCAATCGATGGATCCACCTACTTTCAAGGTCTAGAAGTCTGCCTTGGATGTTGGGGCCGTTGCGCACTCTTTCGAGAACCCACCATTTGATGTCTTGGGTGGTGTGTTTTTTGTCCATATAATGTTGTACCAAAGGTGATGTTAGATTTTTACCCCTGATCCGTGACCGGTGTTCAGAAATCCGTCTGCCGACGCTACGCGTGGTTTGCCCGACGTAGCGTAACTTGCAAGGGCATTCTATACAATAGACCACTTGGGTGGTTTTGCAATTCGAAATGTCTTTGAGCGTCCAAGTTTTGTATCCCACTTGGAAATGTTGAATTTTGGACGTGAATTGGCAAACCGAGCAAGACCCACATGGGTGGTGTCCTTTTAGTGGCCTTAGGTTCCACAGATTGCTTTGAGGTGGTCTCTTAGTGTACAAAGAGTGTACTAAATGCTCTCTAATGTTCCGTGCTCTCTTAAATGCAAATCGGGGTGATTGTTGGTCGGGAAGACATAGTCTGGCAATAGGCCAGTACTTGTGAATGATCTGTTTAACCTGAAAAGCATGCTGACCGTGTGTTATCACGCATGTGATTTGGTCTTGCGATTCCACTCTGGTTTTGGGGGTGAGGAGTGAGTCCCGACAGGTGAAGCGTGCCCTCTTCAAAGATCTGGATACTAACTTCCTGGGATACCCCCTTTCAATTAATCTATTGCTCAGTAACTCGGCATCATGGTAGAAGTCATGTAGGTCTGTGCAATTCCTGCGCAGACGAAGAAATTGTCCGTATGGTAAGTTTTCTTTAATGTGTTTGGGATGGTCACTCTGGAAGTGGAGGAGGGTGTTGCGATCAGTTGGTTTGCGAAAAGTGTTGCAAGTTAATCTGCCCTGATTGTGTCCAATCGTGAGGTCTAAAAAATTAATCCTGGTGTGGCTGCATTCCATTGTGAATTGTATGTCTATGCTGCAAGTATTCAGCCAGACAAAAAAGTTTTGTAATGTGTCCTCTGTTCCTTCCCATAGGCAAATGACGTCATCAATATATCGACGCCATTGTTTGATATTGTCTTTCCAGGGGTTGATCGTGTTGTAAATGAAATTCTTTTCAAATTTGGCCATAAATAAAATAGCTAGGCTTGGGGCGAATGCCGCCCCCATGGCTGTTCCCTTAATTTGCAAATAAAACTGTTTGTCAAATTCAAAGAAATTCTTACAGAGGGCAAGTGTCATTAGTTCAATGATAAATTCCGGTGGAGCCTTGGTCTCTCTATTAGTTTCGACAAGATATTCATATACGCAGTCAATCGCAGCTTGTTGCGGAATACTAGTGTATAACGACTTAATGTCAAAAGTCACCAACACATTTTTTTGAGGATCAAATGCTAAATTTTCGAACATCTGGATTGTATGCATCGTATCTCTAATGTAAGATTCTGTGGTGATGCTAATAGGTTTGAGGAAATGGTCCACAAACTTACATAGTGGCTCTAGAATGGATCCGCATCCTGACACAATGGGTCTGCCAGGAGGGTTGGTGGAATTTTTATGGATCTTGGGTAATGCGTATAGGCAGGGAGTTCTGCCTCCTGTAGTGTTCAGAAAGTCAGATTCCTTCTCCGTAATCCAATCTCTTTCGAGAGCAAAGGAGACCATCTCAGAAATTTCGACCTTCAGGTCCTTCGTGGGATCTTTTTTTAAAAGTTTATAACTTTGTGTATCTTTGAGAAGGTCCATGACCATCTGGAAATATTGTTCAGATTTCATGATAACAATCCCGCCCCCTTTGTCTGCGGGTTTGATAACTAGCTCAGATTTTTTAGCTAGTTCGTATAGGGCTTCTCTTTCTGCTCGTGTAATATTTTGTTGTCTGCGGTTATGTTTTCTTTTACTCAGGCTTCTGAGGTCACTCAATACGCATCTCTCAAAAGTGAGAAGATCCGAGGGGACTTGATTCTCAGAGGGTGAGAAAGAAGACTTGGGATGTAACCCTGTGTCATTGGGATCTTCATTCGTTACATGTTCTTTGAAAAAAGTTCGTAATCTGACGGTCCGTAAGAACCGACGTATCTCCATCTCAGTGTTGTACCAATCTGTGTTATCAGATGGTACAAAGGATAGGCCCTTCGTGAGGACTGAGATTTGTGTGGCAGTTAGTTGAGCATTGGCTAAATTGAAAATGGGTAGGACCTGATCGGCCATGTGGTTTATCTCCTCCGCCGTCTCGGACGTCTGTGTTGGCCTTGGAAACCTTGGTTCCAAGGTGGAGGGCCCCATCCCCCCCCTCCTCCCCGTCCTAAAAAAGGGGGTTGGAAGGGTGGTGGTGGATAGTTATGTGGTTGGGCTTGGCCAAATGGGTTAAATGGATATGGATCATAATTAGAGTTGGAGTTACCGCTGGATGAGCTGTTACTTGATCCAGAGAAGGATACGCCCCTTCCCTTAGCTTTCTGGTTGCTTGACTGTGTTCCTCCTGATTGGTTCGATTTTTTGCAATATCCTTCTGTGGTATAGGGGTAAACTAATTCTGTTTTAAATTCTTGAATGTCTTTGTGTAGTTTATTAGTTTTTTTGTTTACCGTGTTTGTTTTGAAAATGGCAAATTGTTTGTTGATTGCTTCTATTTGATTTTTGGCGTCTGTTATAAGCGCGCTATTTGCGAATTTTCTCTCTTCGTCATCTAATGTCTTTTGGAGTTCCTGGCTGACTCTCTGTGCTGTTGTACAATCACAAATAGCGCGCTTATAACAGACGCCAAAAATCAAATAGAAGCAATCAACAAACAATTTGCCATTTTCAAAACAAACACGGTAAACAAAAAAACTAATAAACTACACAAAGACATTCAAGAATTTAAAACAGAATTAGTTTACCCCTATACCACAGAAGGATATTGCAAAAAATCGAACCAATCAGGAGGAACACAGTCAAGCAACCAGAAAGCTAAGGGAAGGGGCGTATCCTTCTCTGGATCAAGTAACAGCTCATCCAGCGGTAACTCCAACTCTAATTATAATCCATATCCATTTAACCCATTTGGCCAAGCCCAACCACATAACTATCCACCACCACCCTTCCAACCCCCTTTTTTAGGACGGGGAGGAGGGGGGGGGGTGGGGCCCTCCACCTTGGAACCAAGGTTTCCAAGGCCAACACAGACGTCCGAGACGGCGGAGGAGATAAACCACATGGCCGATCAGGTCCTACCCATTTTCAATTTAGCCAATGCTCAACTAACTGCCACACAAATCTCAGTCCTCACGAAGGGCCTATCCTTTGTACCATCTGATAACACAGATTGGTACAACACTGAGATGGAGATACGTCGGTTCTTACGGACCGTCAGATTATGAACTTTTTTCAAAGAACATGTAACGAATGAAGATCCCAATGACACAGGGTTACATCCCAAGTCTTCTTTCTCACCCTCTGAGAATCAAGTCCCCTCGGATCTTCTCACTTTTGAGAGATGCGTATTGCGTGACCTCAGAAGCCTGAGTAAAAGAAAACATAACCACAGACAACAAAATATTACACGAGCAGAAAGAGAAGCCCTATACGAACTAGCTAGAAAATCTGAGCTAGTTATCAAACCCGCAGACAAAGGGGGCGGGATTGTTATCATGAAATCTGAACAATATTTCCAGATGGTCATGGACCTTCTCAAAGATACACAAAGTTACAAACTTTTAAAAAAAGATCCCACGAAGGACCTGAAGGTCGAAATTTCTGAGATGGTCTCCTTTGCTCTCGAAAGAGATTGGATTACGGAGAAGGAATCTGACTTTCTGAACACTACAGGAGGCAGAACTCCCTGCCTATACGCATTACCCAAGATCCATAAAAATTCCACCAACCCTCCTGGCAGACCCATTGTGTCAGGATGCGGATCCATTCTAGAGCCACTATGTAAGTTTGTGGACCATTTCCTCAAACCTATTAGCATCACCACAGAATCTTACATTAGAGATACGATGCATACAATCCAGATGTTCGAAAATTTAGCATTTGATCCTCAAAAAAATGTGTTGGTGACTTTTGACATTAAGTCGTTATACACTAGTATTCCGCAACAAGCTGCGATTGACTGCGTATATGAATATCTTGTCGAAACTAATAGAGAGACCAAGGCTCCACCGGAATTTATCATTGAACTAATGACACTTGCCCTCTGTAAGAATTTCTTTGAATTTGACAAACAGTTTTATTTGCAAATTAAGGGAACAGCCATGGGGGCGGCATTCGCCCCAAGCCTAGCTATTTTATTTATGGCCAAATTTGAAAAGAATTTCATTTACAACACGATCAACCCCTGGAAAGACAATATCAAACAATGGCGTCGATATATTGATGACGTCATTTGCCTATGGGAAGGAACAGAGGACACATTACAAAACTTTTTTGTCTGGCTGAATACTTGCAGCATAGACATACAATTCACAATGGAATGCAGCCACACCAGGATTAATTTTTTAGACCTCACGATTGGACACAATCAGGGCAGATTAACTTGCAACACTTTTCGCAAACCAACTGATCGCAACACCCTCCTCCACTTCCAGAGTGACCATCCCAAACACATTAAAGAAAACTTACCATACGGACAATTTCTTCGTCTGCGCAGGAATTGCACAGACCTACATGACTTCTACCATGATGCCGAGTTACTGAGCAATAGATTAATTGAAAGGGGGTATCCCAGGAAGTTAGTATCCAGATCTTTGAAGAGGGCACGCTTCACCTGTCGGGACTCACTCCTCACCCCCAAAACCAGAGTGGAATCGCAAGACCAAATCACATGCGTGATAACACACGGTCAGCATGCTTTTCAGGTTAAACAGATCATTCACAAGTACTGGCCTATTGCCAGACTATGTCTTCCCGACCAACAATCACCCCGATTTGCATTTAAGAGAGCACGGAACATTAGAGAGCATTTAGTACACTCTTTGTACACTAAGAGACCACCTCAAAGCAATCTGTGGAACCTAAGGCCACTAAAAGGACACCACCCATGTGGGTCTTGCTCGGTTTGCCAATTCACGTCCAAAATTCAACATTTCCAAGTGGGATACAAAACTTGGACGCTCAAAGACATTTCGAATTGCAAAACCACCCAAGTGGTCTATTGTATAGAATGCCCTTGCAAGTTACGCTACGTCGGGCAAACCACGCGTAGCGTCGGCACACGGATTTCTGAACACCGGTCACGGATCAGGTGTAAAAATCTAACATCACCTTTGGTACAACATTATATGGACAAAAAACACACCACCCAAGACATCAAATGGTGGGTTCTCGAAAGAGTGCGCAACGGCCCCAACATCCAAGGCAGACTTCTAGACCTTGAAAGTAGGTGGATCCATCGATTGGATTCGGTACAACAGGGGCTTAATGAACAACAAATCTTTCCGTATTAAAAAGAAGTAATGGTCTACTTCGCACTCTTCCTCATTCGGACGACCGGCTCACCCTGACTCACCCGAGCACATTTCTTCGGTGGAGGACGCCGGAGCGCGCCCCCCTATCTCAAGACCCCACTCTGCGCAGTCCGGTGGCCGCTCCGATCATTACCATCGGGTTTTATCTTGAGCTCCACGCCGGTTTCTGCCCTCTCTTTCTCGTGCTCCTGGCTCCGACTCATCCAGGGAATTCCGCCCGGTCACACAGCGGACCTTCTACACTCGGTTCCGCATTCCCGGCGATACTCACCAATCAAGACACGACACGTACAGCGAGCCGACTGGTCAGCTCCAACACACCTCCAGGGTATTTAACACACCTACGAGACGAACGCTTTCAGTCTGCAGCAGCCCGCCAGACCACAAGCATCGCACGCTTGAAATCTGAAGATTTCCGACTAAATAGCACCGAATTGGAAGCGCCTCCGGCACTACTCAACCGGTATTTTTGGCTCTAATTATTAATTCACTACACGCCCACTATATTCATATCGGGCGCCTAAGAATCGTTCAGCTCACATCCATAGGAGCCACCCATATTCTATCTGCAGTGTATACAGTCTGCACCAGACTTCATGCTGTCACAAACGACATTCCTTTCAGATTGCATTTTTGGCGACTTCTCATAACCTAGCACACCACACAGAACCCGTTGCAGTTTTTCTCGACACACACATGTGATAACACTATGATACCTTCTTTTTCCTTGCCCTTCCAGCACAGAATGATGTTTCTGGCAGGATTCAATATTGTGAACTGAATCCAGCCACTCTTCCACCGTACCAGGCTACCCCCAGTGCGACCTGTCCGGCCCGACCTACAAGGAGTGCCCGCCCTACAGCGAGATTTTCTTCAAGGTTGTCTGTGGTGAGTTAGGCATGTCTTCCAACCACTCCAGACACGTTTTTTACAGTTGCATTTTCTTGCATTTACGAAATTTACTTCCAGACCTGCCCACCTACTAAATTTAGGCTCTTCACGAAATCGAACACTCGATTCAGTACATAATTAACATTGTTTGCTACGATTATGACCCAGTTATGTCCAGAAAGAATTAGGATCTTGACACACAAGGATATTTATATTGATTTTTTCTTTTCTTCCTTTGTTTTTTTATCTTTATTCTCTTGCTACAGGGGCCTTCTATTTGCCCTGATGAAGGCGGTTCATGTAGAACAGAATGTGTCCCTCAGAAGTTTTTGCTAATGGGACAACTCTCCCGCCGAAACGTGTACCATGTGCAAGGGGGCTGTATTGATTTACATGTTAGACCAATATCTATTGAACAGACATTCACAGGCCAGCAATTGGACTTTATAAGCTGACCGAGTTCCCCCTGTCACGTTGGCACCTGCAAGATGAGATGCTTCCATGAATAGAAGCAACTCCAGGACCTAGATACTTACAGGTCCCACAAACTTTTTTGACTCATACATGCACCACACATGGAGCATGACCTAAATCTAGAACCATTAGCTGTCTAGATCATCGAAATTTATTTTCGCATATTGTCTTCAGATGTTATTCTGATATTCTCAAATATTCTAGTTAGTTATTCATTGTCTAGATTACTGAAATTTGTCTCTGACACATTGTTTCTTTAAATGTATACTTAGTTATTCATTGTCTAGATTACTGAAATTTGTCTCTGACACATTGTTTCTTTAAATGTATTTCCTTGATGTTGTTTTTTTCTTTGACTTAAACCTTCTATGTTTACAACCCTTACAAATTTGTCTCATATATATTGTTTCCAAATGTGTTCCTTTGAGTTTGATTTCAATACAAACTTTTTACATTCACAACTTTTGACACGTGTGAGTCTCCTTATTCGATCTTTCTTCTTTCTGGACATACTCTTGGGTTACGAACCTAGGGATTCATTCCCTTAGCAAAATCCAATCAGGCTCCCCGATTTCCATTTTTGTTTCACTCACTGACAAGAATTGGGTAGCAGCCTTGATGGTAGTAGTTCTACTTTCTTTTGTTTTTGCCATTGGTAACATGCCACCTGGATGAGCCATAACTCGCTGAATCGGGACAAGACTGAGGTGCTGGTGGTGGGTTTCCCCTCCTGATCCTTCACTGTGGATTGCTTCTTTCTGGCCTTCTCCCCGTGCCTTCACCCAAGGTAAAAGTTTTTGGGCTGATCATGTCAGATGATCTCTCCCTGATGGCCCAAGTAGCCTTGGTATGTCAGCAGGGTCACTTTCATCTTAAAATATTGAGGAAAGTGCTCCATTTGATTCCAGCATCACTTCGTCCTCCTGTAGTGGCAGCCATGATTCTTAGCAGGCTGGATTACTACAATTCCCTGTACTTGGCGCAACCCAAGGGGCTGATAGGCAGGCTACAACATCTTCAGAATTTGGCGAGGAGGATAGCAACCAGTACCACCTATGGATCCCATATAACCCCTGTGTTACGCTCTATTCATTGGCTGCCCGTGGCACAACATATTCAGTTTAAGGTCCTCTGGCTGTGCATGGTATAGGTGCTGAGTACCTATCCACCAAATTTGAGTGATATGTCCCCAATCGCCCTTTACAATCAGCCTCTGCTGGTATGCTCAGCGTACCCCTCTATCGCCAGTCTCAAATGTTTGGCGGCGCTTTCTCTGTGTCAGCGGCATTGCTGTGGAACAGCCTTCCTTCCACCATTAAACTTTTGCCTAATCATCTGGCTTGTCGAAGGCCCTGCAGACTCGTCTTTTCCGAACTATTGTCTTTCATCCTGTACTGCTTCCTGTTTGCTGTGGTCTTCTCTCTCAGCACCAAGATACCTTGGGGTGAACACGCCATATATAAATTACCATAACATAACATAACATTGAAAATCCAGGGGTATAGATTAGATCCCTGGGTGACACCACATGTAGAGAGAGTGATATCGGAGAGAAATGACCAAAGTTCCACCTGGGAAGGAGGGTCAGAGAGAAAGGACGCTAGCCACATCAAGGCCTGATCAGTGATGCCCAGGTTATCACGCAGATGGGAGATCGGTATGTTGTGGTTCACCATATCGAAAGCAGAGGAGAGGTCAAGAAGATTTGAGAGCAGGTCTGCAATCTTTGGATGCTGCCTTTTTGTTGTTGCTTCAAAAGAGTAGAACCTTTTACCACTTAATTGGGCCTGTGCAATAGAATAGAACTCTGGGTTGGTGTAAATTGGAGCCGATGGTAGGGCTTTCTCTTTAGTAAACAATTTGCATATCAGGGATTTTCAGGACTTTATTTTTACTGAAGTTCATTACAAGAATAAAAAGCAGCCATGCAGCCATGAGTTCATTATCCACCCTCAAATCAACACTGCATCGTAGATGAAGAGATGGGACAACCCAAACATTCTCATCTTATTGACATTGGTAATCACTATCATTTATTTATTCAGTTGATTAATTAATGTATTTATTAATTCAAGAGCCTATTAAATGCCCGTCGAAAAGAAATAATTGGGCGACATTGACATGAAGAAGATTGATCAATGTCAAGAGAGCAGGGCGTGGGAAAGACAGGATAGTTTAGTACAAGGTATATGTCTTTAACACATATCCATGACTTTAAGAGTTTTCTGTAGTCTAAAAAGGGATGTTGTTTAGCAGACAGTAGGTAGGTAGAGTGTTACACAGAATGGGGGCTGCCACTGAAGATCTTGTGTTCCCTCTGACATGACAGGCATAAACACACCCTCACAAGAAATTCCCGTTCATAAAAACATTATTGTTCAGCTTTCAGAATTTTGATAGCAAAATATTTAAGGTTTCAGATTAAAAGTCTGTTTTGGTTTAAAACTATGCGTAGTCGAACAACACAAGAAAAGAAAAATTAAAACATTTGCAACATTTGCAACACCGCCTATTTCTACTGTTACTGCCAAAGCCGTAAAGAAAATCTTAGACCCTCATTATAAGTTTGCCGTTATCCCAGTTCTGGCAGGATATCAGCAAACTGACCGACTGTTTCCGCCACCCGATATCCCGGTAACAGGCTGCAGAAAGGGCGGCAAATACCTATTCCATATAGTCCAATATGACTCCATGGAGGGGACTGCCGGCACCGGTAACACTACAGGAAACTTTTAAAGTCATGAATATTTGTTAAAGCCATAGAACTTGTACAAGACTATCCTTTCTTCCCCCTCCCTGCTCTCTTGACATTGATCAATAACACTGGTGCCGGAAATACCAACTGCTTTTTCGTAGTTTGGCGGGGCGGGAAAAGTGCCAGTCATGGGATTAACGGCACTTTCACCAGAATTTTTCCTGCACTGCCAAATTTATTGTCTCAGTTCCAAGGAAAACAAGGAGTGGGTCATTTCTCAAACCAATGGATCAGTAAAAAGGCTTGGTAATGATTACCGCCACTTTTACCAATCACAGGGATTTTGTAGGATTTGTCAGGGAGCACCGCAGACTTTCCACATCTGCAGCCTTTCCTGATCCACCAGGGTTGGATTGGCCCCCGGCCTTTTGGCCCAGGAAGTGGGGGCCAGTTTCTGGCCATGCCTGGGCCGGTTTGGAAACAAAGAAATTGAAATTTTCTATTTTTTTACAATTTTTATTTTTTTCTCAAAAAGCCTTTCATCCTTCTTGGGTCGATACATGAGTACCAACACAGGTTGGGTGATATTGCATGCATATTTGTTCTATAAAAAAGAGCTTAAGCGTAAGTGCTATACAATAACATATTATCATTTGGCCTTGGACGTCTGCTTGGATTCACAGTAATTTAGTGTACTTAGGAACAATGCTATTTGATGCCACTTCCTGTTTTGTTAAGGGGTGAAAGGTTGTGTTTCATCGTTTCCCGGGACATCACTTCCGGCGATGTCATCAGAGGTCAAGGGTCGTGAGGCCAGGGGTGGCCCACTTTTTTTTTGGGTGACCGGGGCTATTTCTTGTCTCAGTCCGACCCTGTGCTCCACATGACAAATTCTGCTGATTTACTACCAGCATGAGATTTTGGTCTTAAACCGATGGATTCCAAATTGAATCTAAAAGCAGAGTGCATTGTAAATCCCTCCCAGAAACGTTAATTGTTAGAGGCATTTACACTTACCAAATGTAGTAGTGGAAAAGTGAAAATTTAAGAGAATTCTGCTTGTGTTTAACGTTTCACTTTTCCCCCTGCAGGGTGTAAAAGATTACAGTTGAACAGATGGGACCTTTTAGAACAAAAGTGAAAACAAAGTAATTCTCCCCCGTGCAGTTTCCACTTGGGAAAACTTGAGAGTCTCATTGTTTGTCTTGTGGTACACTGTCCTGGATTAGGCATCATTCATAGACCCAGTTTTCAAAGTCTGTAGGCTGTGGGAAACCCTTCAGCTCACAATTTAACAATGCCTCCCCCAACTGCTGTTTTTTGTTGACATAGACCCTACCTTTTCTTTGTGGTTTCGCATTTGATCTTCGTGGTAAACGACCAATGCTTGCATTTAACTCGATAAAAGAAATGTCAATGGGGTCTGAATGCCGCATGGAAGTGCGTTGTTGCGTAGTGACCACGCCGTTAATACGCATGCGCGAGCAGGGACGAGGTTCGCGCATGCGTGGTTTGAATAAAGACGGTCCTCCGGCAGTTGGCGCCGGGGACCCGAGCAGATTACACGTCTCCCGTGTGGTTCCTCTGGCGTGTATGTGTGGCTCTGTGTGAATGCAGGTGGGGGCCCAGGCCAGCCCCCACCATTCCAACATTGGCGACGAGGATGACTCCGGTGCAGTTCTTCTCTGCTCCAACGGTATTGGAAGCAGAGAACGTTGCTCTGTGTCGGCACGGACCTACATGCACGGCCACGGCCATCTTTATTCACACGTGGATTGCAGCGGTTGTGGCCCTGGTGGGTGCTCGTGTGCCGTCTGCAATCCCCTGAGCCTTGTGGCTAATTTTTGGGACCTTCCACAGCCCTAGCCTGCTGCAGGGCTGTGGTACACAAAAAAAAAGAAGGAAAGGCGCAGGGAGAGAGCCCTGGTGAGGGTGCTGGACACTTCTTCACACGTGGACCCATTGGGCTGTGTTCCACAATCTTTCATCTGGGTACCAAATCCTCGTTTCACCTGCAGAGGATAACAACATCCTGTGAGTATGTGACTCTGCTGTTGCCATGGGTGAGGAAGAAGCAGAGAAGGGTGCCCCAGTCCCACGCAGGATGCACAGCACTTTGGCCCCCAAGCCCGAATTTGACACCTCGGGCCCGCCATCCAAATTGGGGTTGAAATGGCTTCTGTGGGTTAAAAAACTGGAAATGTTTTTCAGGGCCTTGGGAGAAACAGATGACGAGGGGAAGATTGCCATCATGGTGTACTCTGCAGGGACGGAGGTCCACAGAATATATAACTCTCTCAACATCCCAGTGGTCACATACGACACCGTGAAACAGGCTCTTCGAGACCATTTTCTTCCCATGGCGAACGTGGACTTTGACAGAGTTGTCATGTGTGCCGAGAAGCAGCTGGAAGACGAATCACTGTACCAGTTCTGTGCGCGGCTGAGGCACCTGGCAAGCTCCTGCAGGTGGGTGAACGAAGAGGAGATGGCTCGGAAGCAACTGCTGCAAGGGTGCAGTTCGGGGAAGCTGAGGAGGCAGGTTTTGAGAGAGCTGGGTTTGACCCTGCAGCAAATTTTGGACACTGGGAGAGCTTACAAATTGGCGGAGGCAAGGGGGGGCGAAGATGGATGCAGCCACGCACTCTGGCAAGGGCGAAGAGGCATTTTCTATTGGACGCTCTGCTCCAGGGAGGGCAAGACGGACACCAAGGAGAGGGGATGACCCTCCAGCACCTGGTGGTGCTCAGTCATGTCCCTACTGCGGGTATGACCTGCCGCACGTAGGGTAGTGCCCATCTGAATCAAGGGTCTGTGGCCGGTGTGGCACACCAGGACATTATGCTAGGGTGTGCAGAGCAACCGCGCTGGTAGCAGCATTGAGAGGAGTGGCGAGAGGAAGCAGGAGCAACACTCGGAGGGTGAGGAATGTGGCGGCTGTCGAGCAAGGCATGCAGTAACTGAACATTGCTGAGGAGGAAGAGGAGGAGGAAGAAATCTTCTTTATTTCGAGCATTGCCAAGGGCCCCGGAGGAAGCCGACAACCGACATGCACGGTAAACATTGGAGAAGTTCCCACCCCAGTCCTCATAGATACAGGGGCGTCCGTCTATGTGCTAGCAACTGACCATTACGAGGCACTCCCTGGCCGCCCGAATTGGCAGAATCCACGGTGCGGATATACGCATTTGGGGAATACTCGCCACTCCCCATCCAAGGGGTGTTTGTGGCACCGGTGTCCCACGGACAGAGCAAGATAAAAGCTAGGTTCTTTGTCACAAGTGTGACCCCGCACTCCCTCTTAAGTTGTGCCGCCTCTGAAGCGCTGAACCTGGTGCACTTCACGTTTGCTGTGGATCATACTGACCTGGGACGCCTGCTACAGCGCTTTGACATGATCTTCCAAGGCATAGGGAAGCTAAAGGCCGACCCCATTCGGCTTCACATCGACGGGTCGGTGAGCCCAACAGCGCTCAAGCATCGCTGCATACCGTTCCACTTGGAGAAGGAGCTGCAGAGGATGGACGACCTAGACATCATTGAGAGAGTGGAAGGACCTACCCCTTGGGTCTCTCCGATTGTGGAGGCCCCAAAGCCAAAACAGCCTGGAGCAGTCCGCATCTGCATGGACATGAGGCTGCCCAACCTGGCGATCAAAAGGGAACGCCACCTTACGCCTACCCTGGATGATATTGTTGGTGAGTTGCAGGGGGCGAGGGTGTTCTCTAAACTGGACTTGAGATCTGGCTACCACCAGCTGGAGCTCCATCCCGAGTCAAGATACATTACCACCTTTACGACTCACGAGAGGCTGTATCAGTTTAAGAGACTCAGCTTCGGGGTCTCGTCAGCAGCAGAAGTCTTCCAGAATGCCATCAGATGGGCCCTATCGGGACTCAAGGGAGTGATCAACATGTCGGACGACATCCTGGTGTTCGCGAGGTCGGATGCGGAACACCTGAAGCGCCTGGAAAACACCCTGGAAAGGCTCCGCAGCCTTGGGCTGACCCTCCACAAACGAAAATGTGAATTTTTGAAAGACCAGCTAGAATTCTTCGTCTTTGTGTTCCACGCCAGGGGCATATCCCCGGATCCGGAGAAGGTGAAGGACATCCAGCAGGCTGCCCCGCCGGGGTCACCCGCGGAGGTCAGGAGCTTCCTGGGGATGGTCAATTACTGTGGATGATTCATTCTTGACTTGGCCTCCCTATCAGAACCCTTGTGGGCACTGACCAGAAATTATGTGGTCTGGAACTGGACTGGGAAGGAACAGAGGGCATTCACTGCCATCAAGAACGCCCTGTCGGGGCAGGAGACGGGGCAGGAGACGATAGCCTACTTCAATTCAGACCGGGAGTCGGAGATCGTAGTGGATGCCAGCCCGGTAGGACTGGGGTCGGTCCTCATCCAGACGGATCCTCAAGAGACCGTGCGGCCCATTGCATATGCCAGCAAGAGGCGCTATTCACAAATCGAGCGCTAAACTTTAGCTATCCTGTGGGGCTGCAAGCATTTCCGGCTTTACATTCGGGAGAAACCTGTTGTTGTCGTGACGGATCATAAGCCCCTGATTCCAATCATGTCTGGGGCATCATCCAAACCACCACCACGCATCGAGAGATGGATGCTCTCGCTGATGGAGTATGGGGTCAAATTGCTGTATATCGTCCTGGCACAAACAATCCAGCAGATTATTTGTCCCGACACCCGGGCGCTGGGTGGCCCAGGGACTCGGCGGAGGTGGCAGACTGTGTGGAAGCTGTGCGCCTGGTGGTGGAATCAGCACTTCCCATCGCCCTAGCGCGCCAGGAGATTGCCGATGAATCGAACACAGACAATGTGTTCCTGAGGATCAAGGAGACCTTATCAAGTGGCGAATGGCGCAAAGTGCTGATGAACAATGCCAGAAGGGGCGATGAAGTACAAAAGGACTTGAGGGTGCTCTGGAAGGCACGCCACGAGCTGTCGGTGGCCGAGGACGGTCTACTGCTGAGGGGCACCAGATAGTCATCCCACGCGCTCGGGTGGGCAAAGTGCTGCAGCTGGCCCACAAGGGTCACCAGGGGACGGCAAAGACGAAGGCACGCCTCCGTTTGAAAGTGTGGTTCCTGGACTTGCAGAGCAGAGTGGATGAATTTGGGAGGGCTTGCATTCCATGCCAAGCGGCGAGTCCAGTGGAAAGAGGGCCACCCATTCAAGCCATGGAGAGGAGTGAGCGCCTGTGGGGGACTGTGCATGCATACTTCGGGTCCACTGGCCAGGGAATGTACTTTTTGGCGGTGACGGACCAATGGTCCCGCTACCCTGAGGTGGAGCTGGTTGAGTCCACGGCCAGTGACCACACCAACCTGGCCCTGGAGAAAATGTTCGCCACCCACGGATTCCCACTGGAGATCTGCTCGATCAATGGGTCGCTGCACCAAGGGCAGCAGTTTGCTCGTTACTGTGAGGAAAGGGGGATACAGCATTGGAAAGTCACCCCACTCTGGCCCAGAGCCAATGGGGAGGTGGAACACTTCATGCGGACGCTTAACAAAATTTTCTGCATATCGATGAATGGAGGGTAAGACCTCCAGCGCAACCTGTTTGAGTTTTTACGCAAGTATCGCACAACCCTGCATCAATCTAATGGGGTCGCGCCGGTGGAAGCTCTCTTCAAACGGGCACCCCGAGGACTGTTGCCCGAAGTGGAAGGTCGTTGTCCGGGAGAGATTGACAACAACCGGGTGCGAGCAGAAAGGGCTGCCCAGAACGAGAGAGAGACTGCCCAGCGAAGATTACCGGAGCAGGCGATTGCAGTGGGGGACACCGTGCTGGTGCAAAATAGGAGGGCGGAAGGAAAATTGTAATTTCCCTACGAGGCACAGCCGCTGGGGGTCACCCATGTCAAAGGATCCATGATCACTGCAGCCAATGTCCAGGGAACTGTCACCAGGAACGCGTCGTTTTTCAAGCGCATCGAGGCGGTGCCAAACCCGGAAGAGAGCATCATGCAGGGGCCGGCGCATGACGCCGTATCGTCACCGAGAGACGATGGACCGCCAGAGACTCCAGGGACACCAGAGATGCCCACAGCTGAGGCACGCAGGTACCCGAGCCGGGCGGGGCGCAAGCCGCCGCAGAGGTTCCAAGACTTTATTATGGACTCTGCCTTGTAACCGGTGAAAGACTGTTAGTTAACGTTTGAATTGCCAATGTTGATTGTATTAGTTGTTATGGTTTCTTGTTTGGGAAAAAGGAGGGATGTTGCGTAGTGACTACGCCATTAATACACATGCAAGAGCGGAGACGAGGCTCGCGCATGCGTGGTTTGAATAAAGACGGTCCTCCGGCAGTTTGCGCCGGGGACCCGAGCAGACTACACGTCTCCGGTGTCTTTCCTCTGTCGTGTATGGGTGGCTGCGTGTGAATGCAGGTGGGGGCCCAGGCCAGCCCCCACCATTCCAACAGGCGTAACAGCAGCACTGTAGATGCCTGTGACGCAGCAGGCCTTTCACTATTGAGGAGCCCCGAGGCGGCACTACGGCCCGTGTACGCCTCTCTTTGTGGCAGTATTTTTAGTTGCCCTCCTTTCCATTTTGCAAGGGTGCCACATCAATTCGTGCTACATCAGGCATGCATCCATGTAGGGCGAAGGATTATGTGATTAGTTTAAGAATGAACTCCTTACCTCTGGTTGTCTCTGTGCTCTGTTTACTCCAGTGACCGAAGAACATGCTCTTGTACCAAGGGGTCTGCTTCTTTTCAAAGTCCAGGAAGTCAGGTACGTGATTGCAAATGTAGAAATTAGAGAACTGTTCTGTGAAATAACCCCAAGGCATCCTAAAGAGAAAAAATAAAAAAATAAAAAAGAGTTAGGTGAAAGCCCATACTAGATGGACATGCAAGCTGTACGGAGAATGACGTCGAGCACTTGATTCTGTTTTCAGCACATGAGGGCATTTAATTCAGAGGCAGTACAAGAATTTTAACCCTCCCATTTTGTAGCTGCTGCTTTACAATGAAGCATTATTTGATGTTTTAGGTTCACCAAGGTGCACACTGGTGCCCCTCAACCGGGGGTGGGGGGCTGGGGGCTCCCAAGAAAGGTGAGCTGAATTGTGTTATGATAACATTGAGTCTGATTCTATTAAAGGAAACCCGACACATATTAAAATAGCCTGTGCATAAAATACGGACGATCTATTCTTCAAACCAAAACATTTAAATTTGTGAACCAGGCGCAGTGCCAAAACAATTCTATTTGCATCCAAGACAGTGTACCAGCATGATACATGGTATAATGCCCTTGGTGGGTGGCATTACCACCTGGTAATGGTGCCAGCGGCCTCCTTAAGGCCCTCATTTTGCTTGGGTCTGTAATGTGGTATCTGCACTATTACAATGTGGTAAGTCACTCCCACATCAATAGTTATTGCATAAGTAATGACATAAACAAACATCTAATATGGTAGTCATCGTTTTATTTCCCCTTCTCTTTATCCACTCATAAAGTGGGGAATTCAGTCTCTTACCATCAGTAAACGTGTGCATTCTATACTGCTCCTGTGTTCTTCACACTATTCCCAGATCTCTATCCAATCAATCAATACACTTGATGTGGATGCTTTTGAAGCTTCTCTTTCAGATGTGTACTCACTGGACAAGGAGACATTGACTAGCTCTGTCACAGGAAACACAATGTCAGGCTTCCTTTGTCCCATTGCATAAGGTCGAACATCTCTAGTGACCTTACCATTTGGCTCTCTCGTATGCATCCTGAACTTTGCTCTCGTTAGCTTGGGACCACTAACTTGCTGTGATGGATTGCCATCTTACCATGGTATAGACGCCCTGTCTTCTTTGATTTTTATTCAAATTAATAAAATGATAGAGGTAATTCCATCTCAGGAAGCAAAATCTGCTAATCAGATCTCCCTTTCAAAAGCTCTATGCTCCAAGGAGGTTCATGGGGCACAGGTGTCAATTTGACAGCTGCTGTGACTGTTAAGACACTGCCGTTCAGGGGCTGCATTTAAGACAAACTCTACAGAACTATGATAGTTGTTATCCTGGTAGCATGTTAAACTGTAAATATAAGTCATTCCTGAGTTTAAGATATGGTAGCTAATATCTCACATAATTATCCAAGCCATCTCAATTTGATATTATTTGTGTCAGCACTGTGAGCCTAGCTCAGCTGTGGTAGGATTATGATTATCCCCCCAGCCAGGCTGTCCAATCTGCTACCAGCAAGATTGTAGCAGTGGGGGTTACCTATCTTTGTTCCTTTGTGAGGGCAGGTAACACCCACCACAAAGAGACACCCACTGCACGGGAAGCTGTCCTGGGAACAGGAATCATAGGTCACAACCATTTATAAAAGGATATAGTAGGATAGTAGGTTCGACCATATTGTTTATCTCTGCCTCTATCTTTTCTTTCTGTCCCATCCACTTCCTGTAGCACAAGACACTTCGGGTATGATGTCAGGAGGCAAAGTCCACCTATTTCAACAAGGACAATGGTTGGACCCAGTAAAGCAGACTTGCTTTTGTCTGATCACCTGTATATTGTTGTCTTTAGAAGAGGGGGTCTCCCACTGCTCTTTGATTCACTCTTGAGCAATAACCTGAGGAAGAATTAATGGTGCCTCTGTTGGAGAAGGCGTCCTATCCACAGCCCTCCACCGGAGGTGGAGACTGAGTGTCCTGGATAGAGGCAAGCTCTGCCCTCTAACCATCTCAGGGCACATTGGGGTTAACCTGCTGCTGGAACAAGACCTATCACTCTACCAGCCACATTGGTACCCAGGACCTCACCGTGTTGAAGGAGGCCTACAGTTTTGTGCCAGCCTCTGCAGTGTTTTGAAGCCCGAGAACAAGGGCCTATCCTGGTCTTGAGACTGTGGTGTTGGACTCACAGCACCTGAGAGCCAGGAAAACCAGGATCCCTGTGTATGCATAATAAAACCACTTTGAACCGTGATTCAGCGCACTTGACCCAGTGGAATCAACAGGACCCTCCGGTGCTGACTTTGGCAGTCACCTTATATACGAACTGGAGTGTTGCATCTTTTGAACCAATTGACCTCCACACCGAGCTAGCTGAGTGTGTTATTACCTTGGTTTGAACAAGAAGCCATCTCTGCACCCACAGCAGTTGAACGACTTTTCAAACTGCCAGCATCTTTCTTCCTGATCTTCATCGACACTGGATCACACCCTAGGGGATCCATCCAACCGTGACCTTACGAAAACTGCATCCAACTGTCTGATTTGAACTGTACATCCAGTCACTGTGACTGTGGAACTGGCCCTTGTGGTCCTCACTATCCCCAATTTATTGAGCATTTCTTCAAACTGAAGTAACTTTATTTTGAAATACAGTAATTCCTTGACAGTGGATCAAACATATGCAATCCCTTGTGAATACTCTTGAGTTGTATATGATGTTATTTAAAACTTTTCTTTTTTAGTACACAAACAAAACATGATGTACATACAAATTGCCCACCTCTCTTACAGGAAGGCAAGTGGGGCTTAACATCTTCATTTTTGGTGTCACAAAATATGTATGCATTTAATGCATTTATAAACATTCTAGAACTTGATTGGTTCATATTATAAACAGTGCCATAGTCTGCAATGTGGTGTTAAGGACTTGCATATGGGACCTCACAGCATTTGTCCAGATACCTAGCAGAGAAATGTGGGCCCATCAAGACTCCCCACCTCAAGAATGGAAGACTCAGCCATGGGGCAAAGTATACTGTCTTTATTATCCAAAACAGTCAGGGATCGCACAGGACAAATAATTCTCCAGCATTCTCATCTTCTGAGCCTGTGTCACACAGTGTTGTACAAGTATGATGTCACCATATCAGTTGCATCCCAAAAACCTATGGGGCATCCCCATTCGTCAGATTGGGCTAACTATGTATACAAAAACGATATATTAGTATATATATTGGTTCTCCATATGAGGTGGCTCTGCCTGAGACTACCCCTAATGTTACCAACTACATTGTTGCAGGGTCGCAGGAAGACCATTGGCTCATGCAACATTTTGTACCATCTCACAAATGGAGCTTGTGGATTGGCTAAAGTGGATCCACCCAGGCCTGGGACCCTGTCTGTTCACAGAGCTGAGTAAACCTTTTCAAGTTAATGGGAAAGAACATGGAGGGCTGTGTGGTCCATATTGTTACCACTGTCTGTTCACCTAAGCCTGAGAAAGTGCCTGCAGGTTGCAGTTTTGGTCGGCCACACTTGTATCATTCCACTCTGTTTCGTTGGGAAAATCTTCTCTTCCCACCACAAATGAGCATTGTCCTTTTCTGCTGGGTCACATGTGAGAGGACAGCAAAACAAAGCTCTTCTATCTGCAATTATGAGGATTTTATTCTGAATTCTTGCAAGTGGCTTGCTGCCTCAGGAACCAGGAATTTTCCACTGACCCCTGTCCTTGGCTGTGAACACCAGCTCTGTGCATCGTGCTGCAGGGAGCATGTCTCTGCTTCCTTGTATCTGAGACCTGTCTTTCCAACCTGATTCACTTCGGTCACCCTATAGGTTCCCAATGTTTCTTCATGGCTTCTTATGGTTAGTTGCAATAAAGCATACACAAGTTTTGTCCACATATATTCTGCATCTTGCAGCTTCGCTTTGGTGAAGGAAAGGAAAGGTTCTTAGCATTATGTAAATCTCTCGGTCCTCTACGTACAGGAGTTATAAGCATATTTTTCATCTACAAGCAATAATCTAGTGCATTTTGTATCTTCATGAAAGGATGAATATTTGCTTCCTGGCTAACGCAGCTATATCGTGAAGTCCCTAATGACGTCATTCATGCCTGGCTTTATTGTCAGTCGACCTGGTCCATTCATGAGACCTCTGTCTCCTCGAAACCATCAACTGGATACAGTTTAAATGGCTGGCTGAAATAATTTCTCTTCTCATATCTGTGATACATTGGTGCAATTGGTGACTAGCTGAACAGCGAGTTACACCTTTCATTATTTATTCTGCAGTTTGACAGTCACAAAGGGTTCATAAGGGCCATTCCTGGCACTCTCTCTTAAGCGGCATTCAAGGTTCAATTTAATGTATTCATGTGCTTTAATCAGACATAAATCCAAACAAATTACTGTAGAATATTATTCTAAAAGTAGAGGAATGTGCAAAAGTGCAACTATTCCTCAAATCAAGTTATTTTTCATAAAATCTGCTTATAATGCATTGAAGCCTGCAATGACTGAATAAAAGCCTGTATGTAATATTCACACCTGTTGAAGGGCGCTCAGCCAATTAGGTGACTGGAACAGCGGGTGATAATACATAATCCTGCCTGCTGTCCCAGCCACCCCGGGCCCTTCACCGGGTGTCACTCCTTTTCCTTTTTTTTCTTTTTCCTAATGTGGAGAGGCATCAGGGAGCCTCTCCCTGTTGCCTCCCCATGTTAGAAAATTCAATTTCCCATTCCCCCAACCCCAAACCTCTTGCAGGACCGGAACATTGCACTCTGGTCCCTGATCTCCCATCTGGCCACAACCATCGAAATAGAAAATGGACTAGGTCCCATTTTGAATGACGCCAGCCATTTTGGAACATGTTTTCCATGGCTGCCGTCATCCAAAAAGGGACCTAGTCCCTTTCCTATTTTAATGGTGGCGGTACATTTTTTGTCATTTTATTTCTCCGATGAGAGATGGGCTCGCGCTGAGCTCATCTCCCGTCAGACAAAAAAAAATCAGAAAACTACGCACACCCCATGAAATCCCAGGGTGCGAATATATTTCATGCACTCCCAAAGCTGGGGCTGGCGGGCCATTAAACGTCATGTCCGCCCCCTGCTGGGCTAATGAAAACGGCATTCTTATTGCAGATCTAGCACTGAAATACGAGTGACATCAATACTCATATTACACTTATGTTGTGACATCACAATGGGTGCTGCCCAAGGAAGCTCATTGCAGAATTCCAACTGCTACTGGAACAACGATTGGCAACCTGGGTGGTTGCAGCAGCCAGCCAGCCAGCCAGGTTGTTGAAAAAAACATGGGCTGATTCCCAAGATTAAAGCTTGTGTTCTGAGCATCCTCAATGCTTCTCTCATGTGCCTGCCATTTTCCCTCTCCTGCCACTTCCTGTTTTCTCATTCTCCCACCCTCACCCTATGTTAGGGAGAATTCACCAGAATGGCTAATTTCCCTCACCTACTGAGTCCCTAAGCAGCTTTGCTGGATTTCTAGGATTTTTTTTTTTCACATCGTAAGAGTATGAGCCTTTTTCCCCCATTCTTACATGTGTTTTTCTGTGTCTATACCATGTTTGTGTTCATAGACTGTGGAGCCTCACCTATTCCATAGGCATCATCGTTTTACTGTGTGTCACACAGCACCTTTAGTGCAGTGACCCAGGGTTGGTTTTTTCATACTTCGCATTTTAAACTCAATTTTTTGGGACTGACTTCTGTCTCCCAAAACATGTAAAGTTGCCATTGACATTATTAGTCTTTTTAAATTCACAGACCCAGTACAAACTATCTTACATAGAGTACTGGAAAGGGTTAATAGTTATCCCTTTTTGTCTGTCTCTCATGGAACATTATTTCATTCCCCTTACTTTAAGATTTGGCTGGTGGCAGTGGTATCTACCATATTTTTCCTACCGCGGTCTATGAAAATAGCCTTGGTACTGTTTTTGGCTATGTTAGTAGCCTTGAACTTTAATCCGCTGGACCCCATTTACTTTTATTTGGTTCCGGCTGTGTTTATTCACCATTTATTTTTGTAAAGGTCTTTCTCGTGTTTTACTCTGCGCGCCAAACCTGGTTTGGTTCCTTTGTTTGCCGTCCTTTGGCGGGCTTGTGCACAGAAACCCTCCTTAGGGGCCTGAGACTCTAGGTAGTCAGGATGTAAGGGAGGGGTTTTAGGTCCCCTCCACAGGGTCTCCTTGGAGACCCAAGTCACAGTCTTGTTTGATTGGCTAGGTGACTGTCCTGCCAGGACAGTCACCCTGCTGTGTGATTGACAGCCTGGCTGTGTGAAAGCGGGAAAACTGCATAAAAAGCAGGTCTATGGGACTTGAAAGGCCGAGTCGCCACTAGATCGAGAGAACCGAAAAGAAGGAAGAGGACCACTACCACGACTGAGCCTCCCGGTGAAGCCCTGCGCAGGTCCGAATCTCCAAACTTCGATGACAGATAAGATCTGCAAGGAATCTTCTTCCTTTGAGCTGGTGGGACCAACCAGTTCACCAAACACCAAGCAAGGACTCCCTCCCCTGGTCGAATTTGCTGTGCACTGCTGCAGTGAACCAGATAGCCAGGAGGACCGGACCCTGTTTGGGTTTTAAGGAGCGCACCTTTTATTTGTTGCTTTGCCATGCTGCTGGTTTCTTCCCTGGGGAGTGCAGGACCCTCCAGTCTTCCTCGTGTCAGTCCAACAGTTGCTTCAGGAACCGTGAGCCTATAGATCTGCCAGGAACTTCTGCCTCAGCTACAGGATTCTTCTTCTTCTACGGTACTGTTCAAACACGGTTGTTTGTTCCGTCCGACCGCAGTGAAAGTGTTTTAAATCTTTCATCATCCCGAGGGTTTGTCCTTCTCTACTCTTTTAAGTAACATTTCTTCCGACCAACTTTGATTCAAACTCTTGGCAAAGACTTAACCGCGAACTACTCTGATCTGTGTGATCCTCTGCAAAGACTCTGAGCCATTAACATTCGCCTAGGCCCATTGATTTGGATCCTCATTGTAACAAGTCTTTCATAGATTGCCCTGCCTACTTACTTGTTGGTGCTGCTTAATTTTGTATAACATTGTCTTTCCCTCCCTTTTTTAATTGCTGGGGTGCCATTTTGCTCACACTTCATTTTGAGCTTAACTTGTCCAGAATTGATTGGGTGTTGTGTAGTATATTAAGATTTTGATGTTTTGCCTGCTTTACTTAGTGAACTGTTTTACAAATGATGGTGTAAATAAATATATTCATTTACTCAGAAACCTTGAGTCAGTGTTTGTTTGAACCATAGTAATTGCTGTCCTTTGTGTAACTTCTGATACTGCTCACTTTACTCTTGAGATTAGTTTGGCTGCTCAGCCATCACTACTGCTTTACTGTATAGTACAGGCTTGTACCAAGGGTAAATTTGTACTTACACTTGTAGTCTTTATTGTGTGTTGTGTTCCCAAAGGGCACTGCATATAATTCTGCCTAACACCCTACACGCCTATCAGTTCCGTTAAATGTTGCAATGCAACTGCACCATGCTACATATTTCTACCCACCCTGGTCACCATCAAAATGGAAGAGGGACAAGAGAGCACAACAAAGTGGGTTGGGATGGGTGATGGATGTGGAAACTGGGGTTGGTGGAAAGGAGGGGGAGTGGAGCATTGTTATATGCATATATGTTGATTCTCCCTTGCATTCCGTTCCTACCAGAACGGAGAATGCTCATTCCCCCTCATTCCACCACGGAACGTTTTGGTGATTCCCTCCCTGACTGCTCCAACCTCCGAGGGCTGTAAAATAAAGCTCCTTCTTACCTCTACTAGTGTCGCAGTTTATTACAATTGGCGACGAGGTTTCCCTTCCCGTTCCTACCAGAACGGAGAATGCTCATTCCCCCTCGTTCCACCACGGAACGTTTTGGTGATTCCCTCCCTGACTGCTCCAAACTCGGGGGGCTGTAAAATAAAGCTCCTTCTTACCTCTACTAGTGTCGCAGTTTATTACAAGCGTGGGGCCGGGAGCTGACTTGCCTTTATTCCCAGTGGGGAAGACAATGACATCCCACTTCCAAGGAGGCTTGGAGCAGCTGGCTATATTATGAGGCCAATCATTCTGATTGGCTGGGAAGCCGTCACACCCCTACGTCGTACCCTCATTGAGCTAATCCTTATTATTTTATGGTTACACCATCACCTCCTTTAATGCTTGGTCTCTTGACCAGTCTGATGCAAGAAATATTCCAGCTGTTTATTTGCTGAATACATGTAGAATCTGATGAGCTGGACACACACATCAGTATATGACTGTAACCCCCATGAAAACCCCCATGACTGGAGCCCTCTCCAGGATGCCGAAAATATGCCACCTACACAAAGGTCATTATTTACCTGAGTTTTAGTGAAGAGTTGGAGCACACACTAGAGGGCTCTATTGTGTAGTAGGGCAATGACCAGCCATTTTAATGGTCTCTAGACAAAACCCACAGCCTCTAATGGGATCAAAGGTCAAAGAGCACACGATATAGCCCAATGTTAAGGACTTCAATGCTGTTACAGCTTGTGACGGTGGATAACGGAAGGCTTCACTTGGAATTTTACTTAAGGAGCTTGTTCATGTCTCCTTGCCTAGTGTCCAGTTTCCACCCATCAGAAAGTGAAGGCTTCAATGCATGCTTTGTAGGATAAAGAGCCTGAAGGCCAAGCTTGCAGATTGGCTAGATAGCTGAATACAGTAAAATGATCAAATGAGAATCATGGGATTCATGCTTCAATTGGGGATCAAAGCCTGTGTTCTGACAGTCTAATGGGAAGAAACATGCTCTGTTATGTCTAATAAAATACCTTGTATTCAAAAACACTACATGGCATCACTTTAATTAAGTATCTTTCACTGGAAAAAGCGCCGTCATAGCTCTATAGTTGCGACTATATAGGACGTCCAAAAATGCTTGTCGCTAAAACCTTTGAGCCCATCGATAGAGCTTCAACAGCGACCGGTCCAAGAAAAAGTTAATAGCCAATTTGATGAAAATGTATATTTCAATGTTTGAAAGATTGAGTGAAAGAGTTCACCGGCAGTGGACAATGTAGTAGAATTAGAAATGTGTGTGCATTTCCAAGTCTCAGGGAAGCAATGCTTGTAAAAAATATATATACATGTTGCAATGTAATCGTAGACTTCTGTTCAAGAGGTTGCCAAAAACATTGGACACAACTTGTCTGAACACTAGATTGGTTGTTAACAGATTTAAAAACACAGATGACACCTAAAAAAAAACATGGTTGAGATCAAGTGTAGTGCTGTGATAACTGACAAGTGGGGCCTGTATGCAAGTGGGTGACAGAGAAATCTCTTCTGGAGAATATGCAAGTGTTATGGGAAGATTAGCCCTCTTTAAGATGGAGGACCCGCTCCTGAGGTTTAGAGGGGAAAACGTTGTGCCAATGTGGCTGCAGTTAAATGGAATACATAGGTTTGAAAGGCCCATTTAAAAGCAAGTACTTTGAAAATAATGTAATTCAGAATAAATTTGATCATAAGATAAGATCACTAATTCTGGATATCTGCAGTTAAGTTTAATTAACAGAGCAAGATGCAAAATGAATGCCAAATTGATACGCACTGCATGCATTGTGACTATCAGCATTAGCATTTTCCGTTACTGAATTTCCTAGATCATCTCAGCCTACCATGTGCTTTTTTGAAGGACAGCCGATCAGAAAGAGATAAGTTATTTAAAAAATATTAACCAGAGAACTATAACATGGCATAACACTCAATATATTGTTTATATATTTCTTTTTTCCTGTCTCATTTTACTTTAAAGCGAACTCTGTATGGTGATGGATAATGGTATAAACATGTGGGATTTGAAATGCCTCCTATTTAAAAAATAGGTTCGGGATCTAATGTGATATTTGTGGGGTGGGATATGGAAAAGACGTCACGTGGCTAATATGCATTATTAACCCTATGCAGTACTTTCTATAGCCTGTGCCATAAATATTTCATGGGACCTGGCTTATAATTTGGTGGTATTTAAAAAATAGAAGGTACTTGGGCCTCATCACGAGTTGGGCAGAATCCTGACAGTATAAGCGTTACTGCCCAATCTGTGATCTGGCGGTAGGGTGACCAGACGTCCGGGTTTTCCCGGGACAGTCCGGGGAAATCACCCTCCGTCCCGGGGTCCCGGGGTCCCAGGAGTTTTTTCATTTTTGAAACCCTGTCCGGGGTTTGCATGTTTGGGGGGCTCCGGTAATAAAAACCGTAATTATTGTTCACAACACTTTCAGCATTTTGAAGTTGGGGGTTTGGCTCAAACCCCCAACCTCTGAGGTACAAGTCAGAACACTTACTGACTGTGCCGCGGAGACTGGCTTGCAAATGGTTGTCCAGCAGGCGATGTAATATCAATTAGAGCTAACGCTCGTCTTGAATTAACATGCCACGATTCACAGACAGAACTGCACAAATGAGATTATAAACAGTTTATAGAAAGGAGAAGTGCTGGAAATATGGTTGGGGGGTGGTTGTGGGGGCGTGTTGGGGAGGGGCGGTAATTGGTGGGCTGCAATGGTGTAGTCCCTCTTTTATGTTGTTGGCCGTCCTGGTTTTTTGTTTTGAAAATCTGGTCACCCTCTCCGGCGGTAATACTGCCGGATCACGGGTTGGCCGTTAACGGTAATTCCCCATACCCCATTGGGTCCATTGAACCCAATGGGAGATTTTGGGAGCAAAATGGGAATTTTCCCCTCACATTTACCTCCAGTTTAGAGCTGGATGTAAATTCTGCCAACTCATGATTGGGAAGACCCTCAAATGCAGCGGTAATAGCATTACCGCTGCATTTAAGCACTACCGCCCAACTCGTGATGAGGCCGTATATGTTTTTTATCATTACCGCCATCCTCATTATGAAAACCAAAGTATTTGAGTATATTCGTTGTACAGTTTTGATGATATAACCAAATTGTTGTTGGATAGAAAACATCCATATTGTTCTGATCTTGATGGTCGTGCCGATTATTGAATACCTCCGTCCCCAAGTACCACACAGACAGAATGACCAAATACTGTATGTGCAATCTTTGAGGCCACAGGTGTAGTGAGCCGTCAACTGGAACCAGGAAACGCCGGAAGAACCCCTTTGACCGCTGTAAGGCAATAGACGGTTATCAAACTAATGCAATATGGACACAGCAATAAGGAATTGATTGAAGCAAGGCTTACCTAGATGAACTGTGGGCCAGGTTGTAATGCAATAGGGGCAACCAGCAGAGACAGCGGGTCGGGTTTCAGTGAGGCTAAGCTGGTAATTCCACACCTGGGCAGGTTGACAACAAGAGTCCAAAAGAGGAGTCCAAAAACACGTAATGGGGTCGAAACCAGTTCAAAGCACAAGGTCCAAGCAAGGGATAGTTCGTTTGAGCAATCCGTGAAGAAGGTGCAGGGTCGAATATCTTTAGAAGCAAGCAAGAAAAGTTCCAGGGCAAAGGTAACAGATGAAGCCAGGAAGAAGTAGAGTATCCAAAAAACAGTCCGTGGTCGTAGAGCCAATGAATCCTTGATGAAAACAATAACGCCAAACAGTCCTTACGAGAAGCAGCTGAGAAGCGCTGCCACCTTGGTTTCCGGTGCTTTTGACTGTTAGTTGTAGTCAAATGATGCAAAAACGCGGCAGCGTGGAAAATCACGTGATGGCAGAGGATGAACGTGATTGACAGCAGTTCACCTCACTTGACGCGTGAATCGCCGTGTTCCTCGGCGGTGCTGTAAGGCATACAAGAGTTTCCACGGGAGTTGCCAGGACAATGAAGGTTGGAAAACACCTGGAAAACCAGTCATCCTTCTCCAGTGTTGAGCAGAAGGTCGTTTTCTTGTGCCCCGATGTGCAGTGAGAAATGTGCCAGGTAAATGTGGGCTGATCGTGGGTTGCCTAGTGGGTTGCCTAGTAATGGGCACACTGGGGGACGTGACACATATACAGTCGGATGTGAAATCTCACTCAACCTACTGAAATGTATATGCAGGAAAATGTGAAATCTCTCTCAACCTACTGACATGTATATGCAGGAAAATGTGAAATCTCTCTCAACCTACTGAAATGTATATGCAGGAAAATGTGAAATCTCACTCAACCTACTGAAATGCATATGCAGAAAAATGTGAAATCTCTCTCAACCTACTGACATGTATATGCAGGAAAATGTGAAATCTCACTCAACCTACTGAAATGTATATGCAGGAAAATGTGAAATCTCTCTCAACCTACTGACATGTATATGCAGGAAAATGTGAAATCTCACTCAACCTACTGAAATGTATATGCAGGAAAATGTGAAATATCTCTCAACCTACTGAAATGTATATGCAGGAAAATGTGAAATCTCTCTCAACCTACTGACATGTATATGCAGGAAAATGTGAAATCTCACTCAACCTACTGAAATGTATATGCAGGAAAATGTGAAATCTCTCTCAACCTACTGAAATGTATATGCAGGAAAATGTGAAATCTCTCTCAACCTACTGACATGGATATGCAGGAAAATGTGAAATCTCACTCAACCTACTGAAATGTATATGCAGGAAAATGTGAAATCTCTCTCAACCTACTGAAATGTATATGCAGGAAAATGTGAAATCTCACTCAACCTACTGAAATGTATATGCAGGAAAATGTGAAATCTCTCTCAACCTACTGAAATGTATATGCAGGAAAATGTGAAATCTCACTCAACCTACTGAAATCTATATGCAGGCAAATGTGGAATCTCTCAACCTGCTGATGGTACTAAGTCAAAATATAGTTTTATTTTATTCGATACAAAAAAAAGATTTATTTAAAAAGACTGATTAAAATCGATAATTCAGTTTTATTAAAAATCAGTTGTTTAAAGGCCATTCACCCACACCCCTAGCCTATAAACAAACCCCCTATGCACTCCTCCCCTCACTTCCTTCCGATGCTGCCTCCCTCTCGGTGCGCGGCCATCCCCTGCTGGGATGACAGCTGTTCCCTGTGACGCACCTGAGTGCACGCAGGGGCTGATAGGCGCGGTCTGGTGAGGAACGTCTTGGGAATAAGGAAAGTGTTTGTTTTGGCGTTTGCGTGTGTGTGGTGTGTGTACATGTATGTGAGGGAGAGGTGGGTGAATGTTTGTGGTGGGAAAGGGAGCGGGTCGGTGTGCAGGTAAACATATTTATGTTGGTTTTTGAGAATGAGGGGAACTTGTGGTGTGGGGCAGGGGAGGGGTAAAGGGGAATGACAGGGGGGTTTGGAGGGTGAACTCCCCGGTTTTACACAAGAAAAACACCAGGACAGGAGCGGGTGAGGGTCGGGGCCTATTAGGTCATATTTCAGGATTTTAGAGGCTTCACCAAAACAACCAAAATATATTGGTCTTTTTGGTGTTTGGCATTCAAAATGTGGAAATATGACATAGAAACCCTGCTGACATTTATATACAGGAGCATTTTAAATCTCTCTCAACCTACTTACAATTATATGCAGGACTTTATGCATATCATCTCAGAAGCTTTGACTTGTTTGTGACATTTTCATAAAATATATATTATCACAAAAGCAGTTAGACATTTAATAAAAGTACCAAAATTCGCCATTGTCTTTGTTCTGGTGTAGTTGCTTCTGTTCATCTAGCTTGACTTTGTCCCATTCTCGAGAACTGTAACATATGAAACGTGAAAAAGAATATGACTAACTGGATATGTCACACCGTCAAACATCAGACACTGAAAGAGAGTGAAATAATGAAGTATGAGCCATGACCAGCTTTGGCATTCAAATGGATGCTTCATTCATGCTTCATTCCATTGTTATTGATAATTCGGTTCATGGATTGGGTGTGTGCGTTGTACACACTGACATGTATACAGACCACTGAAGGAATGGTATTACGGATGTCTGTGCAACATACAACATTCCATTTGCAATGCTTGCTTGGCATATTGTATCAGACCTGAATGAATTGGTGATATGATATGGCATTTGTAAAGCGCCTATACACAAGTATTTCAAGGCGCAACAAGGTAAGGAAGGGGGAACAGAGGGAGGACAGAGACAACAATCTTACTAGGCCAAGTGACACTGAGATCATGCAAGTGCATGGGAGGGGAGGGGAAAGTGCAAAGGGAAAGGGGAGGGGGCAGTGCTGTACATGGGATCAAAACAATAACAAGAAGTGTGGCCGGCAGGTGCAAGGGTAAGTGTAGACAGCAGATGTCCAAAAGTGCAGGTAGGGGGGCTGTAGGGTTACAGATACAGACCCAAGTGCAAAGGTTGCCAGGAGGCAGTGCAGGTGTGCAACTGGGCGGGAAGGGACCTGGGCCCGAAATCAGAGGGTAGCCAGGTGACCAGTGCAGTATCAGACAGGAAATCAGCAGGGAAGAGAGAAGGCAGAAGCAAAGAGGAAGGTCTTAAGGTGCTTCCAGAAACGGAGATGGCTCTCCTCAAGTTTCAGAGAGGCTGTTCCAGAGGGAGGCCCCAGCTGAAGAAAGAGATCTACCAACAACTCATTGGTTGGAGAAGCGACTGACCCCGAGGGAGTTGGAGGTGGAGGAGCAAAGAGCTCGAGTAGGAAGGTATTTACAAAGAGAGAGTGGAGGTATTGAGGACCCAGGCCCCAGAATGCCTTCTGGACAATGTAGAGGGTCTTGAACTTAATCATTGCAGCCACTGGGGGCCAATGCAGAGATTTCAGTGCTGGAGAGATACCATCCCTGAGCTTGAGGCCAAGGACACATCTTGCAGTCCTGTTCTGGATGAGTTGCAGAGGGTGGAGAGTATAAGCAGGCAGATGTAGAACGAGACTGTTGCAGTAGTCAATCCTAGAGAGAACCAGAGCTCTAGAGACAGTGAGCTTCTGGGGGAAGGAGAGGAAGGAAGGATACCTCTGAAGAGGTGCAGTTGGTATTTTGTCTTCTTAGAGATGTCAGAGATGTGAGGAGAAAAGGAGAGTGTGGAGTCGAAGATGACCCAGAGGTTCTTAGTCTCACAGGTGGGAGCAGGAAGAGGTCCAAGGGAAGCTAGCCAGACAGTGACAGGAAAGGAGGGTACAGGTGTGCCAATGAGGAGAATCTCCGTCTTACAGGCATGGTGATTGAAATCTATGGCAAGGGTGTGGGTGTTGCAGGAAGGGGCTTTGATCTCCTGGGATTTTCTGCATCGTGGACTTGCCTGGCCATGCCCCCTAGAGAACATACGGCCCACACTCAGCCCACAGGGTGAAGCATGCAGTAAGGGCACCGGTGTTGAGCGCCTGCAGGGTGTTCTGCGCCAGGATGGTGAGGTTGCTCTGCAGCATCATGGGAAGAGAAGAGCGATATTCCAGCAGCAGTAAAATCAGGTCAAGTGGGACTCTGTGGTGACCTCCTTTGGTTTCTCCTGGCCTTTGGATTGTGGATTGCTGACTGCCGTTACAGGTGAGAGACCCAGGGCTACGGCCAATTAGGGAGTGTGAGCGGGACAAAAAGTGGATACATTTGCAACTTTGGATAGCAACACATTGGTTAAAAGACTGATAGTTCATCTTCTTTTTCTCCGCTATGCAGATGAAAGCAGCTGTGCCGAGAGCAGAGAGCCCTATACCTAATGACTTAATGACAGAGTGATAGCGTGCACCATTCACTGGTTACAGACTATCGATCACTGCTGTTAACCAACCACCCGCCAGGCTATCTCGTCCTGTTTTAGCATCACCACAGCGAGCCACCAGTCACTATGCCGAGTGCACCTCCAAAAAGGAACATCTTATTAGTTAAAAGGAAAATTCAAAAGGAAACCCAGCCACCCTGCATAACTAAAAAGCGCTTGGAAAACCCTTGTAAAGCTACGGGGGAGACTAATATCTTGATAAATGAGATCCATCCGATCAATGATACAATACATTCTTTTACTGCTAGGGAACCACTGAACGAAACAGCTAAGGTTATTGAGGCTAAGGCGCCTGAAAATGGTTCACCGATTGGGAACAAGGAGCATATAAGTGTTTCAGGCACCGTGAATAAGGGCACAGGCACCCATATTTCCCCAGATGCCAGGGCACGTACTTTTGGAATGGCATAGTGGCTGCTTCCGATTATGTGTGCACTGCGCCTCAAATTCACTCACAGAAGAAGACAGATGATGCCACAGACATTATGATGACCATCTTGCCCATGGTTTGATCCCCGAGTCCGCACTTTGAAACCTCTGGGTATGAGGAGCCCTATAAATAACCAATTACAGTTACTCACTGTGCTTGAGAAAGTAGCCGGTCTCTGCGGGTCTACAAAAGGAAGTCCTACCTCTTCACTTCACTTTTGTCTTTTTTACAACCTGATTGATTTGTGTGCTTTTATAATGATTTGAACCTGCTGCTAGAATTGACTCTTAACCTACTGCCCGTGTTTACATGTACTAGCTTTTAAATATTTGTTAGCTTCTTGGTTATCTTAAACTCTATGTTCCTGTTGGAACTCTTTGAAGCTAGCGTTCCTAATGTATATTCTCGTCGTAACTGTGATCGCTATAATGCCAGTTTCTTAGAAATACAATTCCCATCCATATTGTAATTCTATAGTTTCCTCATATTTGCAGGCCAGGCATGTGAGCAGCAGCGCGCCGGTCTGTGCCAGTCCGTGTCGTCTGTGGAGCAGAGCATTACATAGCTCGTCACCATATTAAGGTATAGGCATTGACTGTACGGGTAAGTACTGTGCTATCATACTTTTTCTGCAAGAATCGCTTACATGTCACCCAAATAGCTAGAGAACATTTTGGGAAGACCCCTCAGCACGTATATGAAAATGTTGCACCCATTTTAGGTATAGGTACTGGAAATCCCCAGCCTACTACCACTAATACTTTCGAGGTTTGCTCCGGTGTAAGATCTGTTGTGGATAAGACTCAGAGGAGCATGAGAAATAAATACCTATTTTATCCTCAACTCATTATGCAGCTATTCCATTTCTTTCAGATATTACATCATATGGTTTTTTTTAGAACTTAAACCAATACACATTAAGGAGAACTCCTCATTATCTATTACCACTGAGGGGGAGGGGGAGGGGCGGCAGAATAAGCTTAAGATAGTAGTACTGAATACCAGATCATTAGTGAAATAGTTGGCCTCATTACGAGTCCAGGGATAACACTGCTGGTGCTACCGGCGTGTTGCTGCCGGACTTGTAATATTTTACCGGCCCCTGACTTCTCGGTGCTACCTGGCCATTACAAGTATGGCAGACCAGAAAGTCAGGCGCCGGTAAAATGTGAGTCCCCATTCCCATAGAGACCCATATGACTCTATGGGAGTGGGGACTCGGGAGTGGGGACTTGGAAGTGCCGGCACCGTTGCTAACAGTGCTGGCGCTACCATGAAGAGTCTGCCTACCATGGCTGGTGCACCCAGCAGGTCAGACCTGTCAGGCACAGCGGCCACAGCAGGCAAACTTGTGGTTTGCCGGTCCAGAATCAAGGGTGCCGGTGAGCTTACCAGCACCCTTGTTTCCGGACCGGCAAACTTGTAATGAGGCCCATTCTATTGAAGTCGCTGACCTTATTGTAACAGCAGATCTAGATATTGTATGTGTGACTGAAACATGGCTTAATGATAGTAGAAACCATGCAGCCTCATTAGCTACTGCTGCAGGTTACAGTATAGCCAGAACTGATAGAAAGAAAAGCAGAGGTGGAGACACAGCGTTTATCTATAAAGACACTTTGAATGTGCATGTGCCTCACCAAATGGCCATTGACAGCTGTGAATAGACATTAATTAAACTATCACTAGATTTTAATGCAACTGTGTCCTTTCTAAACATTTATCGTCCCCCGCAAGACACTCCATTATTTGAGGAAAAACTCCTAACACTATTAGGCAATCTAGTCAAGGAATCAAGTTACGTTCTTGTGCTTGGAGATTTTAATTTATGGGCATTTTATAAAAAAAGACCAGGAAGCTATCTCTATTCTGTGGGCCTTGTAGGCGTTGCGACTACGTCAACAGATAAAACAGCCCACGCAAAGAGATGAACATATATTGAAATGGGTATTGCCTTATAACTTATTTATCGATAGTTTGTCTGTCCTCCCTTGCGCATGGACAGACCATTTTCTGATTTCCTTCAATCTGCTTCTGCCTGAGAAGTGCAAGAAGATTAATTCCGGTCCTAGACCTGAAACACAAGTTAGGAATCTATGTAAGGTCTCTTTGGAGGCATTTGCTAAACTAGTTCTTCCATCTCTTCTTAACTTATTACCTTCCTCTGAAACCGCAACCCTGGTGGATAGGTTTCAGAGTAGCACTAATATGGACATTGAGATATTAGCGCCTCTTACGGTAAAGAAAATAAAAATGGAATGGACCAAAGAAATTTCATTATAACTAACATTCAGAAAACCAAAGAAAAAGAGCCCAAAGAAGCCCTACGGAATTAGGTTCTTGATTGGTTGCGCCAGAGAACTGGCCCTGGAGTAGTCAGACTCCGGGACTTAATGATCATTTGGAGGATAGATCTGAGTGACTGGTGTCTGTTACCCAATTGTGACTGTATTTTAGTGACCTGTGGGGCCAGCTCCTTACCTGCTTTTCTCAGACGATGCAAATATCTACCTAAAGGGACCTCGAACCGTAAAAAAGATTTGATTCTAGATCTTCATAGAGTTATTCTTATGGTTCTTTTCTCTTTCTGATTATTGTGAACATGCTTACTCTGATCATTCAATATCTGAACTGCAGTTACTAAGTGGATGGTGATTGTTATGCCTTGCCCATTTTGCCGCTTATCTTGTTATAGACTCTTAAATGTATTTATGTTGTTTGTCTTGTCTGCGCCCTCACACCTCTGGGTTCCTTGGTGCACAATACAAATTCAATAAAGTGAAGTAAATTAAAGTAAATCATCAGGGATGAATTGACACTGATTTAGTAGAAATTGTACTTAGGGAGATAAGAGTAAAAAAAAGTACAAAACAGATCGATTGAAATAAAGGCACATTTGCCAAACCATGTAGATAGGCCCCTGAGAATTAACCAATCTGGCACTATACTCTCTGGCCCAAATGCACTTCCCTTGGGAAAAAGGACAGTGGGCAAGATGATTTGGTCCAGGACATCATGGAGGAGACCCCTGCATGAGGAATGGGGCCATGGGTGAGTTTGGCCCCAGGGCATGATTCCTACCCAAGATTCTGCAGGATGTCCCATTAGATTATGGACCTGAGGATGTATGATGGAAGCACCTCAATAGCCAACTATCGAACTGATAACACTGTGGCAGTCAACGCATAGTCATTTATTTGTATTGTAAGAGACTTAAAATGGGTTGCGAGCCCAAGCGACAAAAGCTACCCAGAAGGGCGCTAGTGCTTGTTCCACCGATTATTGTGGGGAGACAGGAGGTTTGATATATATATATTCTCTTTTTTTATTGTTATTGTGATGTTGTACTTTGATGGATTTATGGCTGAATAAAACGTTATTGATCAAATCAACTTAGAGACTGGACTAGCATTGTTTTGAGCAGAGCGAAAACAGACAAAATACAAAATCCTGCCCGGAATTTTCATTAATTAATTATTTTAGTTGAAGTTAAGCCAAATTCATGGCAAATCATTCAGTTAGATTCTGCTTCAAGCCAGTAAAACAATGTTTTAACCCACTGCTCAACTCCAAACTAACACCCTTCAAAAAATGTCTAGACCAATCAATGAATTCTTCTTTGAAAAAAAAACAACAAATGTTTGAAAGTACACTCAAGACAGCAACAACACCACAGATGCACCTACTATTCCTCAAAAAGACATTGACCAGTGACCGCTGCTCCGGTCACTTGCAATTATAGACTTTCCCAGCATCATCGACGCATGGAGAACCTGAAGATGCTCACAAATGTACTGATAAGACGACTTCTAGCAAAAACCAGAGTCTCCAAGACCCAAGGAGTCTTCCCATTGAGGCTGACCAAGGGTCAAAATTGTTCCTCCTCCTGAAGATACTGAACCTTGATCGCATGGACCCCAGCAATTGGCACACTATACATACCTCCCCTATTCTGAGAAGGTTCTTAAGTAGGCATTAGCTACAAAGCAAACACATTGAGAGTCACAATCTCCTGCAGTCTTATCACTGGGACTTTATGCTATAATGATGCATATGGACTAACAAAATTCACACTTATGGTAAACAGTGCCATCAAGTGATTCTAGGTCTTTAAGTGGCCTTTGACACAGTCTGCAATTTAGCAGTCAATAACATCCTCACCACATGCAAGGTCACACAATATTCCCCTCATTCCTGGAATCTCAACATGAGCTTTTTCAAACGGGTCCTTCCAGAACCACAACCAAACCAGTTACATGCACCTACATGAAGATTTCATCCTTTCCCCAATTATTACAATGTATACCTGGACCTCTCCAAGAGTTTCTTGCCAACTAAAGAATCCACATCCACCTTTACACAGACAGGAAGGGAGAGGAGAGAGAGTGTGTTTGTTTGCGTGAGTGTCAAATGCTTTTTTAATGAAAATGCAAACATAAAATTGCACTTTTTAATGTTCACTGTTCTTTGGTTTTTACATCCCTCCCACTGCAGACTTTTGTTGGACTTTCACTTACTACCCCACTGCACATGTACCCAACACTCTTCCTTTCACTCATTGTGTTTATATTATTGAATTCTACCTACCAAATATTTTTTTACCAAATTGAATTTTTCCCATTTTTTCTGTAAATGTATTTACCCCCCATGTTTCGCGACATTCTGACTTTGTTATACTAGCTTGTTTTCATAAATTGAGTTATTTCATTTGATATGTCATGTTTTGTTATTTTGTTTCAAATTAACACCATGCCAGAGGTTCCAGATTCCCCAACATCTCAATCAAACAGTGGAACTCCCTCCTCCCTATGTTGAGAGCGGCAAAATCATACTGGGTATTCCGAAAAATACTAAAAACACAGTTTATTTTTTAAGACAATTTGCATTATTTCAAAAAACAAACAACATTACAACCTTTCAGGACATTCATAGTCCGTATCACATATCATATTTCACAGAGGTATTTACTGTCCTACACCTCACTCCCCCTAAACTCGAGCCGTCACATCTGTGCCATCTACATGAGTGTCTACGGGAATCTCAGTGCTCATCGACTCATCCGAGTCTTCTGTTTCGTGATTGTCCTGGTGAGGGTTCGCCATTGAGGTCACCAGTTGCCTCCAGGCTATCAGGGGGCCTACTTCCTCCTCTCCTCCCCTGGCAACAGCTTCAAACCATACCACAGTTTCAGCACTAAAAACACAGTTGTTTGACTAAACTGGCTTATGCTTTTCATTTCTCCAGCTCTCGCCCTACACCATTACGAATATCTACTAATGTTTAATATATTAACTTGAATGTCAAAAACTTGTATCTGTAAGAGCGCCTCAATTCCCTCGGGTTGTTTGTGTGCTTTATATATCAAATAAATAAATAAACACATAAGTAAATAAATAAATAAATACCACTTTGTACAAAGCCATCAAGTGCTTTGAAGCATTTGGAAAGTGGCATGCAATCCTCCACAAACACCCAAATAAATGAACAATACATCAGTGGTACTCTGTTCATGAAAAGGGCCACAATAATAAAAGAAAACCTGCAAATCAAATTTGGTAGAAAAATCTGCTCTCTTTCTGCACGCTATATTTTGCACAACGTACCTGCAGCCCAGGTTGAGAAACGCAGATAAAGCTGAATAATGCAGATAAACTACCAGATGATCCCCTGCTTATCTTAAGAGAAATCCAACCCCCTACACAATTATTAGCATCACCATATAACTCTTGCCAGGGCTCAAGAACTTGGAGGTAGCCAAAGACATTGCTCCATAAGGAGGCACAGCTTAAAATATGCCCTCATTTAAGATTGCCTTTAGTTTCTCCCACCTTGTGTGTCTATTGAACCTGGCTGTTTGTCGCATGGGGGTAAGTAGAAGAGTGAGTTCTATTTGAGCATTGTGTTTTGGTTTCACACACCCAGTTGGTTCATGAACATCTGAAAGCCTGATGCCCCCTGGGCCAAAGGTTTTACTTGGATCACTACAAACCGTCACGCAAAAGTGTGGCAGACTGTTAGCACATTCATGCCTTATTATGAACAGTTGCCACTCTAGAGGGTTGCCCTTAAGTGAACATGTCCCTTGATAGATCTATACGGTCAAAGAGAAATAGCGAAATTGTAAAGCCCACCATTTAACCCTATTGCACTCGGAGCCCATAACCTGGCCATCCAGGTATGGCACTCTGGGCCATAGCCTGTGTTCCCTGTTCTGCTCCACCTTTTTGTCTACCACATTCCCCTTATGCACAGTACACTCTGGGACAGCTAAATGGGCAATTCTAAACTTTTCTCTCTGGCAGGTTACGGTAATACCTACAGATAATCAAGCCTCCATATTTCACGGGTATGCGGGAGCACAACCCAATCGCTCATCCAACCATTCACGGAGTAATTTCATTACATTTGAAAAGTACTACAAATGAAGTGAGCACTTATGCTAATCATCTGTATGCAATGATCTTTCTGCACTGATGCCACACACATTCACAAACTCAATGTTCACCGTTCATCCCAATTCAGAATGTTATACTTCTCCCTTGCTTGTCAGAAATACGCTCCACCTAAATCCCTCCACGCCTCGGAAAAAAGATGGCCTGGAGACCCCTGACAGGGACACGAGGCACAATGCACTCCAGGTTCGGATAAGCTTTGCTACTGTAAGACCACTATGGCGGTGAGTGGCACAGTCCAAAAGCTGAGTAACATATATTTTGTTCATGTTATGTTAATGCTTGCTTGTAAGGTGCTCTTCCACCTGGGGGTATGCTGGTGTTCCCAGAAAGAAATCCAGAAGAACTACAAGAAATACAAGAAAAGAAAAGAAAGAGAGCCTGGGCCTCAGTATGAGCATGCCAGTCCAGTACCAATGGTGCCGGTAAGATACAGGCACAGTTGTTAAGGGACCGGCATACTCTGAGTTCTTTACTTTACATCATTTATATAGCGCACTGTAGACCCTTGGGCATTAAGGCATTAACCATAAGACAAACGGAATATAAAACATGACATCACATGTACAGGGTAATCTCTCCATCATGGTTTCTGGCAAAGCAGTCTGTGAAATGTATGCCAATAGACATGTTTTCAGATCTTTCTTGAAACTCTCCAGAGAGCTTTGGAACCTCAATGATCGAGGAAGTTGATTCCACAGATTTGTGGCAGCGAATTGGGAGGCTCCTTGCTCGGCTTTTCAGGATCTACTTTTAGGAATTGTGAGTAGATTCTGACCGGAAGATCTTAATTCTCGACCACATGCTTTTTCGGTAATGACGTTCTGTAGTTTGGCATGCTGCCTTGTCTGCATTTAAAGGTAATTGTCAGGATCCTGTACTAAATGCATGCTTCCACCAGAAGCCAGTGTAAGGAGCGCCTAGCTTCTGTTACATTGTCTCTTTTGGTCAGAACTAAGACTACTCTGACCGCCCTATTCTGCATTATCTGTAATCTTTGGACATCTCCTTTTTTTAGACCTACTAATAAAATACCACAGTAGTCTATTTTTGCCCCAATTCTGACTCTTGCTATTGTTTCTGAATTTGCCTGTGAGATGAGTGGCCTGAGGTGGTGGAGCAGTTTGATTGTGTATGCTGATGCCGAGATTACACTAGTGACGTGATTTGTCATGGACAACATTTGATCTAATGTTACTCCTAGAATTTTAAGTTTTGATCCGATTTGATATGATCTGAACTCAGCCTAAAGGATTGAAATTTGCTATCCAGCTTGCTGATGGCGCCAGAACTTCCTATGATCATCAGTTCCGTTTTGTTTTTTTAATGCTAGGTTGTTATTGAGCATCCAACTTTCAATTAAGTTGAACACTCTATTTAACTCTGCCTTAACTCGCGAATGGCTGCCGGAGAGCGGGACGACACATTACGTGTCATCTGCATAGTTAGAAAGTATGATCCCCTCTGCTTCAATTGGGCAAAGAATGGTACCATAAACAGATTGCATATACTAGGGAAAGTGAAGGCACCCTGTGGAAGCCCAAAGAGAACCAGAATTGGGGTAGTTTCTGCAGTCTCTGAAGAGACTCTGCTATGTCTGTTCTCCAGGAACGATATTGTCCATGAGACGACCAGGGGTGAAAAGTTAGCTATCTCCGATAGTCTGGATTTCAGCATATGATGGTCAATTAAGTCGAAAGACACAGACTGATCAAGAGATACTAAGAGGGAAAGAGAGCTTTTATCCATACGATCTAGGAGTTTGGACTTAAGATCAAGAAGTGAGGTCTCTATTCCAAAACTCCTCCTAAAGCCGGATTGGTGTGCATTCAGAATAAGGCATTTATTAATATGTTCTGAGATCTGACTATACGCCACCTTATCCAGAATCTTTAGTAAGAAAGGTGCGTTAAAAATTGGACGGTAATTCAAAGGATTTTCCTTATCCAGGTCTGCTTTTTTAAGGATAGGTTTCTGGAACAAGGTTAGGAACATTGAGTGCTTCAGGTCTTCTGGTAACTTGCCTTCTCTGAGAAATGTATTTATAAATATACATATGGATTTAATAAGCAGCGGTCCCCCTTGCAGGTAGAAGGTTTTAGTTTTTCTATTATATCCTGGAGTGTTTCCTCTGTAATTGGGCAAAAATTAAATTCAGCTACTGTGATTTCAGTGTTCATGGATATTTACTGTGAGGAAGGTACCTTAGCAGCTGTCAGTTTCTTTCTTTCTAACATCCATGTTCTAATTCTTAGTAGTTTATCTTGCATACCATTTTGTATGTGCTGGTACCATGCAGAGTCTCCGATCTCTATTTGGTCTTCTGGCGCAGGGGTTGCTTCCTGTTCTGTCATGATTTTAAAAATGTCCCTGGCATCCAAAGTGGCATTCGCAATATGTGAGTTATGAAAATTACTCTTAGCGGCCAGCAGTTCTGCGGCGGGTGCCATCCCTCCCACCAGGTCTGACCTGGCAGGCGGAACAGCACCCGCTCGTAGACTATGACGGAAGCACCGGTACCATTATCAATGGTGCCGGTGCTTCCGTCCTCCCCATTCCCATTGAGTCCTATGGGACTGGAATGGGAATGTGGAGTAATTTTTACCGGTGCCTGGCTTTGGGGAATTACTGGGGCTGCCGGGGCTGTAGTGCCCCAGTTATTCCCAAAGCCAGGCACCAGTAAAAAACAAGACTCCGGCGGCAGCCGTGCCATTTTTACCAGCACGGCTATCGCTGGGGCCGTAATGAGAGCCTATTTAATTAGGGAAAAGAGAGGTCTTAAGAAGTTTCCAGAATTTCCCATGATCTTTCGAACATAACACGACATAATATCACTACAAAACGCAACATAACATTGAGGGTGCCCTCTGTCCACCAAACACCATATGCACACAGATGTGCACAGCTCAGCCTTGACACTATTTCCAGTATCTGTGCCAGGGTACCCTATCTATGCCTGTCATTGTTAGTTAAATAGCATGCGTATTTGACTGGCCCCAATGCAAATGAAGGTCTCCCTCCAGTGAATGGTTCATCTTCTGATTTGTTTGAATACATATCAAGCTGAATTGACTCCTCTAGTCAAGTCAAAGTTTGCTTGCTCCACAGACAGCTGTGCAACTGAATAATTGGTTTAGTCTGTGCCTCATGCATACTGTAACTATATGTCCTAATGTGTTCGAAATTATAAACTGCAGAGGTATAGGTTCTGGTGGCTGAATATGTTTAAATGCACATACTATAGGCCCAATTCTCAGGTATGGGTTATTGACAATAAATGTTGGTTAATGTAATTCTGACATATTTGGTGAATATCACCTATTCTCTTGAAGTCGTTATTAAGAGATGGTGTAGGTGACATGCCAAATTCGCCTTCAATGGGACAGTTTCTGATATTGCCTGGAAACCATCATGGCAACCAGCACTTTGGTAATGTTAGAGGACCACTCATATTCTGTTTGTGCTCCTTCACATTAGCAAAGGTGGAACACAGTCAGAAAATGCTACACAAGAGATGTTTTAGAATGGAAGTACTCAATTCTCCACTTTCCCCATTGTAAAAGCTCTCTCGCGTACAGTGAGAGATACTCAGCCTTTGTTTGCATACAAAGTATTCTGCAATTTAGTGCCAGCTTCACAAGATTTAAAGGAAAGGGAAAGATGTGCAGGGCAAGGGGTGCTGGCCGGCATCACTTAGGCTGGTCCTAATGCAGGCCTATACCAGAGAATACAGCCCTCATTTTGAGCATCCTAATTGGCTAGCGCCCCCTTTCACGGAACTAATGACACAAAAAAAAGACAAACACGTTGCACAGCTGAGCTTTAGTTTCAATTGCTTGGATTCATGCTCACAGAGAAAATAGCATTTCTTAGGTTGGGAGTTTGGAACTATAGCTCAGGGACAACCTAAAGGGGGAAAGCAGAGTCCTTCATGTGAAAACATTAAAAGTGGCCCATTTGAAAGAATTTATATCTGTTGGAACTTTTTTGAAAAAGTGTGTCAACAACCCATCAAGGCTCACACCTTGTCCACCGCGAGGGGTTCTAATTATTCTCTATCATCTATATTTCAAGAGAAAGAGAAAGAAGGGGCAGAGCTCCTGAAGAGTGAGCAGAGCACTATATCCCTAAGTGCAGGCACGTGAGCGGGGCACTATATCCACAGGTGCGATCAGTGACTATATTCCTGGGAATGTAAGGGTGATGATCAGGGCACCATATCCATGAGAACAAGACTGAGAAAGCAATGACAAGGAGGAGTTGAATAAAAGGAAAAGGTCCATTGTGAACTAATCCAGGAAAGAGTAACCTATAGAGTACTTGTGCAGTGTTGTGAAACACTAAAAACAGCAACCATCCTGATCCCATAAATAAGAAGCATACACTTGAATATCCTTCTTGGGTAATTTGTCACAACTTGTGAAATTATGTTGTTGCTCCTGTAGGTGGCCCCACCCTCCCTTTCCTCCACCAGGGCATGAACATGTTTCTCAAATTGTTGGACCCGGTGAGACAACATGTTATCATTATTAACTACACATGATATTCTCAGTATCTATGGCCTGTGTTCATCACTGACACACGTTCCCCTGGTTTGCATTCACATTAGAAAGGTAACTTGGTCCAGGACAGACTGCTTGGCATCTAAATATAGAACAAGCCTGTCTATGGTCTCTGATGGTACTGGAGTTATTGTGATATCCCGATGAAGTATCCTGGCTTTTCGTGTCCATCTATACCTTTGATTTGTGAGCAGTCATTGTTGGCTATTATCAGGGTAAACATGTTGTTGTAGTTGAAGTCTGAGCGTCGCGATCCAAGATGTATGAAAACAATCATATGGAAAATAAATGCATTTTTGTATTCCTCAGTTTCGCAAAACACAGTCTGAGCTGAGGGCTGTCACTAGGGTTTGCTAGAATGTCAAATATCCTTAACCCGATGGGCCATAAATAAATAAAGAATCCCAGTCCATGTCTACGAGAGTTACTTCTGCATCAACTGAAGACATAGCAATTGAACACATTGTTGAATGTCATATTATGACTTCTAAGCCAATGATGGAGACATACAGTATAGATTTCCTAGTGTCTCCATCAATGATGGGACTGGAGGCTTGGGTGTACCACTACATTGTCCCTGGCACTAGCTATTCATAGTACCCTCATGTTGTTTCTTAAAATAAGTGAAACTCTCTTAAATATTGCACTGAATGTCCACACATGGTGTTGGTTTGAGGTCTGTACATGAATGCACCTGCTCTTTGTAGATACCATTTCCCAGCTCCTACACTGGACAAACTCGCCTGCCAATGTTGGGGCTATACTGATCCAAAAGGGAGGTGGTAGGGTGGTGGTACATGAATCTTGGAGGAGCCACACACAAAACAATGTACAGAGATTTCACGTCTCTGCATGCAGGTTCCTCACAGGTCTGGTTTCTAGCTCAAAATGGCTGGAAAGCAAGCGGCATATCCCCTCCAGCACTTCGGCAGCAGGGAGGATGCTTCCTGCAACAGAGAGGATGTGGCCATGCCCACACTGTATCCTCCACACAACCTCTACACTCCAGACAGCATAATTATCTTTCCTGCTCACCTTGTTCTACTTCCTCTGGTCACCATTCTTTCTTGTTTCAGAGCTTCTGTACTTCACCTTACCTAGTAGGCTTACTTGGGTTTCCCCGCCTGGCATGCCAAAAAATAACTCCCACTGCGATATTGTGAGAACCACCACAGAGCATGCTGTTTCACAGCCACCAGGCTCCTAGGTTAGCCACATTCCTGATTTCTGAATTTTAAGAACGCTACTAATTTGAATATCTCGTTCACAAACCCACTCTCTTTCTTCCCATTCAAACACTCTAAATGTATGGTAAAACAACATTTTTTCATTGAATCCATCAAATTTTATTGATCTATGTAGTGTATTTTCTATCAGATTTGAGGGATCTTTGTCAGAACAGTATGTTGACTTCCAGACAGACCAGTGTGGAATGTGGCACTGATGCACAATGGATTGCGGTCTGCATTGCAGGATAACATGTTGTGCATTTACTTAAGCATTCATGCCCGATCAGGTGGGCCGGAGAGGTTATGAATGTTATTAGCACCCATGGTTGTTAATCCAGTAACCCAGGGTGCTGCGAGCATTGTATTTTGTTTGAATGAAAAGGACGCGGCGTCCGGTTCATTAAAAAAAAATACTTTAGCAAGATGAATACCACAGATCTGGCAGATGGGGCTCCATATAGAGCCCCACTTCCATTTCAACGGCGGCCAGCGTGGACAATGGGAGGAGGCAGCAGCAGTGGCAGGGGGTGCCGCCATCTTTGAAATCAGGCAATGAATGGGGAGAGTTAAAAGAAGAAGGGAAAGGAGGGTGGAGGGAAGATAGCAGGACAGTGAAGCAGCCATCAGGTTGCTCAGAACGCAGGCTTAGATCGGTAGTTTCAGCCTGTGTTCTGAGAAACCTGATTGGTTGCTGCCCCTGCCTGCAGTGTTAATACGTGATTGGTTGCTGCCCCTGCCTGCAGTGCTAATACGTATTAAAGAATATTCCAGTTCAGTATGCTCATTAACATTGAATTTGATGTTCGTACTTATCACTCCAGGGTCCATTCCACTCATGCTGACCCCAAGGGTTCCACATACGGATGAGATGTACCAGTCCCTTCTTTTCATGGTGTACCTGTAAATAGATATAACATTTTTAACACAGTCACTAAGTCTCACTCACTAAATGAATTGTGAACAAAACGAAGATGCTTAAACCAATTAAATATTCTTTGTACTGAAGGATTAATATGCAGTGGCAATTGTGATATTCATACTTTCGGCTAAATATATATTATTAGCACCCAGCAACCAATCAGGTTGCTTGAAATGCCTGCTAAAACATCTGATCTAAGCCCGTTTTCCGAGTATCCTGATGGCTGCTTCCCCTGCCCCTCCATCTTGTATCCGCCCTTCCTTCCCTTCTTATTTTAATTAACGCCACTTACCTGATATCTGCGGAGGCAGCACCTGTTGCTGCCTACTCCCATTGTTTGCATTGGCTGCCATGGAAATGGAAGAGGGGCTCCATAAGGAGCCCCGTCTTCCAGCTCCCTGCCAGCCATCTTGCTAAAGTATTTTGTTTGAATAAGCAGGATTCCACAAGGCGTTCCCGTTCATTCATTCAAACAAAATACAATGTTATCAGTACCCCGGTTTACTGGTTTGGCAATGCTGGGTGGTAATAGCATTCATACCCTCTCTGGCATGCTGATTGGGTGTTCTCGGGCACCGGGCTGATAGCACCCGACCCCGCCCGCCGGATAGCGTATGAATGCTTAAGTATTAGACTTTGTTTGAAGTGTGCCATTTTGTTATAAATAGGCAGAGTCTTTGTACAGAGCCGTATTTAATGTCCCGGTTTGTGAACATTTATTGATCTGCATGTGGTGTGAAGTGGCATGACTACATGAAGGACTGAAGTCTTTTTGAAGATCGGAAATTGTGAAGTAAAATATTTCCCACTTTTTAAAGCATAGTAATCACTTCTTAGACTGCTTGCCCATAGTGTGGTTGGTGAGGGTGGCTTGAGCCCAGGGCAATGAGTATTTACTTTAATTAATGTACTACCTGCATGTTGGTGTCAGTCGAAATATATATTCATTGTGGTTGCTCTTATGAGGTTATGTTAAAAAACAGTATACAGCACTGGCCACCAGGGGGCGCGCGGATGTGGTCGGACTTCGCGTGAGCTCCGCTACTTTGGGTCCCTAAGAAGGATTGAGCCCCCACTTTGACGACCCCCCCAAGATTCTACATTGGTGTGCTGCCAGCTGAGAGCCCCCCCGTCCATTTGGTCGAAAACCCGATCGAAAACGACCCCTGCAAACCGGAGATATACGTCCCTCAAAAAGATGTCACACATAACGGCTCCACGGCCCGCTCGCAAGGAACTGTGCAACGGTCGGAAGCGGACCCTAGGCCTGCCGAACGAAGGAAGCCTGAAAGACCTAGAACCCTGACCACGGAATTCGCACTCCCGACGACGTCCCGAGCCGCAAAAGGAGCAGGACAGCCTCGGTCGAGTCGGCGGAGCTTCCGAAGAGCGGGACCGGGCTAGGCTAGGCCCTGGAACAGCACTGAGTGGGGAGACAGTAGGCCCGCCCATCCCATCTCCCCCGTGAACAACGGCGGCATCACCACGCAGCGGCGGTTCGGACCCCTCGCGCCCTAACTGTTTCGCCTTGCACAAGAAGAAAACACCCCCAATGCGCACTCCGCATTACTGAACCCGCACCCCGGGTATATCAGCAAACGCACAACGGACACCCCTTCCAATGCCTAATTTACGGAGAAAACCGACGTCGAAGTGCAGAGGGTAAGGCCCCCGATCCAGGGGCGTGTGCCTCCTCTAACCCCGACTCCGTCTCCCCATCGAACAGCATTGGTGATACTAAGGAACTTTGGGAGAACCAATGGACATTAGGGAGAAACTAGCCACAATCTCCTACATCTCGACTTCTGTCGAAAACTGTGCCATACCATGGCGAACCCAAATCCCTCGGAGAGTGAATCAGCAGCTACCAAAGGGGACATTGCCGCCTTGCTGGGTGAAATAAAGAATATGGGTGCCAGCATTGGCTCCAAAATTGACAAGATTACCCAACGTCTAGATACCATGAAGGAGAGGCTTGAAGGGGTCGAGAACAATCAAGCGTCCATAGACACTCTTGAAGCGCAACTCGACCAACAGATGACCGAACTGGAGTAACAAGAGGAGAGCTTCAAACTCAAGCTTGATGACTTGGAAAACCGGGAGAGGCGGAATAATCTGAGGATTTTCGGAATCCCGGAACGAGAAGGGGAAATGGAGAGCAATCTGAAGAATACCCTGCATGACATCATCAAACTCTTAGTTGCCGACGATGCAGTTGATGAACCTAAGACAGAGAGGATACACAGAGCCAGAAGGCCCCCAGGCGGACCAAGATCTGTCCTCGCTCGATTTCACCGCTTTCAGGACAAAACACGGATCCTCGAGAAAGCAAGAGGCAGCGACTCAATTACCCTCTAAGGATCCCAAATCTCGATATACCAGGACCTATCATCCATGACCCTGGCACTCCGACGCACTTGCGGGCCTATCACCAAACATCTGAAAGAAAAGAACATAAGATACAAGTGGGGGTACCCCTTCTCTCTGTCCTTTGAATATAACGGAAACAAAATCAAGCTGAGCTCAGAAGGGGAGATCAAGGCGTACATCTCTGAACTCCTTGGATCAAGCGCAGTGGAACATGTTCGGGGAGACCCACGCCGCGAAGAAAGAGGATGGCGTATACAGGGCCCCAGAAGGAAACGTGTCAAGGGATCAAGGACATTTCGGAGAGGTAACACCCCCCCAGGGGGGGAGAACTGATGAACTACAACACTGGTAAGACGACATATACTTTAATACATATGTCCATGGCCTGAACTGTGTAAGGATATCTAGGGTCAAAAAAGATCCAGACCATGTACACAAAGATGGGGGGTGAATAGGGGCTCAATCAAGATTATGATGTTATAATAGTCTTGGGGATCCGAGGCGACGGTCCCTAAAGGTGGTTCGATGCAGGACCAGCGTTTTAACCTGGGTCCGCACGGACGCCATCAATGTGGGAAGGGTGGGGGGGCTGGTCAGATGGGAAATGTACAGAGGATGAAGATTTACCGGCAACACAAAGGATCACTCAAGACGACGTGAGTCCCTATGACCAATATACTTACTTGACACAGGTCTCGGATCCACAACCGAAATACTGTGATAATGGCACCAATTGAAGAGCAGAAGGGTAGGGAGTCCCTAAGGATAGGAACACTTAACGTGAAAGGCCTCAACTCGCCGACCAAGAGATCACTAGTGGCAAGGGATTTCCGTAGATCTCAAATAAACATTCTCCTTCTACAAGAGACAAAGTTTGCCAAGGGGGAGGAGAGAGGAATACTTGGAAAAAGAGGGGGAAATGGAATTCTGGGGCTCGGGCCCACTCAGGAAAGGCGGAGTTGGAATCCTGATCAAGAAAGGAATTAACTTCAAAGTGGATAAGACCTGGTCTGATGTAAGGGGGCAGGCTCTCTTGATATCTGGGACAATCGCAAAGGTCAAAGTAACAGTCGCAGTAATATACTCTCCCAATGCAGGACAAGCCAAGTTCCTAGAAAAGACAATACCCAAAATAATGTTGGAAGCATCCGGCCAGGTTGTTCTTGGAGGAGACTTTAACCAGTGGGCAGACCCGACCAAAGACTAGGAACCGGGCAACCCCGAGATAAGAAGCCAAATGAGAAGTGAACGCACTGGACTTTCAGTAATAATGGAGATATATGATCTACAAGATGCGTGGAGAATTAAACATCCTGATGAAAGGGGTTACACATTTTACTCCAATCCGCGCAAAACACACACCAGGATTGATTACCTGTACCTCACCAAGGACCTCCTTGAAACCACAACGCTATCAGAAATAATTCCGATAACAAGGTCGGACCATGACATGGTCCTGTCAGATATAAGATGGGCAGACTTACCTGTTTCAGGAGGGAAGTGGCGCTGCAATGAAAGCCTGCTGAAAGTGCAGTATTTAAAGTTGAAATGACAACTGAAATCGAGGAATACTTCAAACTAAATAACAATGGAGAAGTCTCCAAGCAGATAATATGGGAGGTGGCTAAAGCCACCTGGAGAGGCATCCTGATACGAGAAGGATCTACCAAAAAAAGAGAGAGAAAGATCATTGAGCACAGACTTAGGTCCGAAATATGCCAACTGGAGAGCGAGAACAGAGAACACCTGGGCACGGACTGTGACAACATCAACACGGCACATAGTAAAAGGGAAGAACTAAAACTATTGGAGCACGAACAAATAGCACGCAAACTCCGATTCCTCAAACAGAAATTCTATGAGAAGGGGGACAAGGCCGACGCACTATTGGCAGCCAGACTCAGAGAACAAAGGGCAGAATGGAAAGTCAAAGAGATAATTGAAGATAACCCTACGAACCCCCAATCCCCCACACTATCCCAGAGAGTTTTGCCAACTTTTACGAGGCGTTGTACACCTCCGAAGTGACTCCAGGGTAATCAGGTACAGAACACTATCTCTCACAGATAGATATGCCCAAAATCTCGTACCCCGAAACTGAGCTCTTAGAATCCCCGATATCCGAACCTGAGGTCCAAGAGGCAATTAAATCCCCCAGAGAGGACAGTTATACCGCTGGGTTTTATAAAACCATCAGCAACCAACTGACACCATTCCTGACAGAGCTCTTTAACGAGTGTGTCGGAAGCGGCCTCAGGAGAGACGTGACGAGACGAGTTTGAGGTGCGGCTTGACACGGTACGAGCCGACAGTGCGTGATCAGTAAGCGCCGGCAGGTCCTTTCCTCTAGCACGGGACCCGAAAGAGCTAGAGGTGAGCCGAGCTAGCGGCAGCAGGGCCCGCGAGTGCGAGGTGCTGTCCGGTGTTAACCGGATACCGGATCCCCCCCTGGTGTGACACAGAGGTGCTCTGGGAAGGCGAGACAGCAGTGCACGGAAAGCTGTGCTTCCCCCCATTATTTATTACATCTGTGGCGTGCATGTCTGTGCTGCGACCGCCTCCGTGTGCACCAGAGAAGCCGGAGGGGCTAGGACGGCGGCTCCAAGGCGGCTCCTCGACTGTGGACAAGTAAGTGGAGGGGCCAAGGGGGCCACGGGTTCTGGCTGTGCCCTAGGGTCTCGCCAAGGTGGGCCTGGGATTAATTCCAGTGTCTGACTTGCCCAGGGTGCCTGTTGACTTTCTGTGTCTGTGTGGCCCGGGGTACCTTGTCTGCTCACAGACTGTGGGCTCAACGGAGTAGGTTAAGTGATTTGAAGGAGCCCTTAAACCCTACCTAGCTTAGTAAGGCGGCAGCAGTGTAGAGATGCAGCGGGGGAAGAGAGCCCCGCACTCTATATACAACCTGAGGAACAACAAGCCGCAAGCTTCGAAAGAGCAAAAGGAGTCCAACAGAAAGGGGATTAAACGTAGGAAAAACGCCAAACACGATCTTCCCGTAGTACAGGGTGCCATTACTAAGTTTTTTCCGGTGAACCCTCCTCCCGAGATTAACTCCACCATAATCGATGAAGGGTCAGAAGGTTCAGTACAAGTGCCCAGGGATTGTCAATCCATCATTTCTTCCAACTATGAGGACATCGATAACAACTCCCTTCTGGACCTGTGTCTGTCAATAAAGAGAGGAATGCAGCCGTATACCTTACAGCCCACTGTAAGTGGCCTACCGATCCAGAAAGACAACAACCGGAATGATGTAGTGGAGGAGCACATTGCGGCAGGATACCGCGATCGTCTCTCTGCATCTCCAAATCTGGTAATGGTTTCGATGGAGGACGAGCCGGAACATGAGATAAACGGGGGCACGGGATCAGTAGCTAGCTCCACTCAATTGGCAGAGTTACAAACATCTGTCGGAGCTCTACAATTTGCTTTAAAAATATTGCTACAGATGACAGGGCGTATTCTGGCAAATTCCAATGCCATTGCACTAGCACTGGATATGAAGAACACACTGCAAGAGGAGACGGAAGAAAACTTATCAGATGCCCTCCTAATTGCCAAAGAGATGGAAGATAAGGCAGCCGAGAGGGAGGAGAGCGGGGCCCTAGAGGCATGGGAGACTAACATCTCGATTCTAGAGGCTCCCATCGAGGAAGTAGGCCTTGAGTTGAATCTCAGCCCTCGGAGCCCCTGCACACGGAAGCAGAGGAGACGGGCGAAAAAGGCTCTTAAAAATATGCCTCCAAAAACGGGCCCCCTACCGTCCTCTATAGGAAGTGGCCCCGCTATTGAAACCCGTTCAAAAAAAGCCCGGAAAAGGATGATGAGAGCAGCAGCCCGGGCGGCAGGAAAAAAAGGCCCTCTTACAGGATGGCTGATGCCCAAAGAAAAGGAAAGCGAGGTGGACCTGGACTCCATTAAGGGGGAGGTTTCGGAATCAGAGGGTGAATTAAGCCTGCTTATCCCGGCAGAACCTGTATATGAGGGACACTCATTGAGTGAACTTTCGGAGCCGCTATTACCAGAGAAAACGATGGATGCACAGGAAAATCATACTAACCGCATCTGCTTCATAAAGAACCTATATACTAGGGATAACCATTCCTGGCTGGTACGCTCAGAGCTATTGACCAGGCTCTATCATATCCCGCAACTCCGAGTGCTAAAATCAGATGACTTTCTGTTTCTTGAGCCACTATCGGGGCCTAACCCGAATGTATCTGCGTTACACTGTGTGTTTTTGAACACAGCACAATTACTAAGAGGCCATAAAGAAGAGCTGAGAGCAGTGGATATCGCCATTGATGTGGATTTGCAAGAAATTGACCTCTCAACAATCCCCGAGGCCCCAGAGATTACACCGAACTTGGAAATTGAAAACAAGTCAGTTTTAGGGGAGAATCCCCTACTGTGTGAAGTGCAACAGGCAATCAAATCCCTACTGGAGTCCCTTCCCCAGTTGATACAGAAGCATTGAAGCTTATCATTATTATCCTGGAATTGCAGAGGCTTCTCCCATCTTTTGAGAGAGGAGGGCTCGGCTGATCTTTTATTTCAGCAGAACTGTATCTGTCTACAAGAGACTTGGGCATTGGACCCTCTTTTTATGGATGGCTATGTTGTACACCAGTCTCCGGCACGACGTGGACCCAAAGGACGCCCAGTTGGCGGCCTTCTTACGGGGATCGTCAATTCCTTGATGTCGCGTAAAAATTCAATGTGGAGCTGAGGACCTACTACTGGCAGTAGAAGTTGCTTACCCCCAAGATCAGGGAAGTACTAAGTTTCTTCTTATTAACCTATATAACCCCCCCGGAGCAATTGCAAGAGACTCTCTCCAAGAGGCTTTACAGAATTTATTGTCTTCCTGGTCATTGGGATCTAGTAATACTGCAGCTGTGGTTGTTGGAGATTTTAACTGTCACATGACCGACGAAACTTCTATTTCCTCCAATCCGGGCCTCAGTACCAGTTGTACGATGACACATAAAAAGAGAGAGAAGGAAGGGCTGGGGTGGCTGCAACTGTTTGAATCTTGGGACTTGGCAATGATCAACGGCCGCACCCTGGGTGATAGGCCGGGGAAGCATACCTGGTCCAACGGATCGTCTCGGAGCACATTGGACTATATATTCATGTGCCCCTTGATGCGAACTAGAGTGGAGGACCTGTGGGTTAAGCCTAACAGTTGGAGTGACCATGCGGCAGTAATATGCTCACTCCTGACCTTAATTCCTGACATTCCGAAGTTGAATATTGGAAATATTTCAACTAATTGCCCAGGAACTAGAATAGTTTGGTCGGAGAAGAATGTTAGAGCTGCCGCAGAAGCTCTTAAACTGGACACAGAAGCGGGCGGGAATGATTTTCCGGCTATGACTGCTAATGAAATAGAAGAGTGGATACTGGGATTCTCAGGTCACCATGCAGCTATCAAAAAGGGATATCTCATAAAAGAAGGAACCGCCCCTCCTCGATATAACGGGCAAATCCGGGATGCCAAGAGAGGACTTAGAAAAGGGATACGCAGCCTAAAATGCCAGAATTTCACAGGAGCTTTATATCTTGAGAAATTAAGAACGATTAAAAGTCGTTATAGAGCAGAGGTGAAGAGTATCAGGAGAACTGAGAAGAACAATTGTTACCAGCGACTTGTCAAAACTATCTGCTCTAAAAACTTGCGTAGCATTTGGGTACTCTTAAATGAGAATAGAACCAAGGGCAAAGGCACTATTGTCAATCCTATCAATGAGGAAATCTGGGAACTATTCCTCCTAAATCGCAATATGGAAGAGGATGGATCTACAAGCTGTCCCATGGGGAAGCCCCCTATTTTACAACCTTTTGATGTTTCCCCGGGGGCTATTCTCAATAAAATTGTTATCCTTAAGTCGTCGAGAGCCCCAGGCCCCAATTGGCTAGCTAATGTGGTGATAAAAAGCAACCCGCCCTTTTGGGCAGAGTTACTTTCCATACTGTTCAATAAGGTATTTGCATCGGGGGAAATTCCTCGAACTTGGCAAACTGCTATTTTGATCCCGGTGTTTAAAAAAGGCAATCGCATAGATCCAAATAATTACAGACTCCTATCCATGTTGGATGTCACTGGGAAACTCTTTGCCTCACTTCTGCTAAGTGAAATGCAAAAATGGGTGAATGATAAGCAAATACTCAGTACATTCCAGTGCGGTTTTAGGCGGGATTTCTCAACAACGCATAATCTCCTTGTAATGGACGTACTGCGTACGAGGGCACTTAGTAGGGATCAGCCCCCTCTATATGCACTATTTATTGACTTTAAGGCCGCATTTGACTCGATCCCAAGAGCAAGGCTTTGGAACAAGCTTGAAGCATTGGGGTGCCCCCCTGGTTTGCTGCATTACCTCAGACTTTTGCACTGTGATACCTCAGTGCGCCTTCGTCTTAATCAGGAGGGCCAATCGACTCAAAATGTACTACAAAATAGAGGGGTAAAGCAGGGCTGCGTTACAGCGCCTCTCATCTATAACCTGTATGTACACGACATCCCGGCGACTCTAGCGGAGGTTAACAACTGTCCACCAAAAATAGGGGATATGTTATGTGCGGTCCTGGCGTATGCAGACGACCTAGTAGTCCTCGATAACACCATCGGTGGCCTCAGGCGTTCTGCCCATGCCCTCTGGGAATATGCAAAGACCAATGGCCTGACCATTAACCTAGAGAAAACTAATGTCCTGCGATTCACCAGGAAAAGGGTGACCCGTGTGAATCTAACAGTACTCAAACACATAATTATGTATGTTCCGTCCCATCGCTACCTAGGAGTGGAAATAGAGCCCCTAGGTGATTATGCACTATGTAAACAGGGCCGTACCACCAGGGCCCTCCAAGTGATCTCACTTATTGCATCTTTCACTAGCAAACAAGGGGGTTTCACTCTGTGGGGAACACGTCACCTCTACATGCAAGTCTTTGCACCAATGGTCATCTATGGACTAGAATCTCTGCTGACGGTGAACCTGGCTTGGCTCCAAGTGCTAGAGGGAAAGTTCTGGCGACGCATTTTGGGGCTTCCCCCGGGGGTGCCGATGGCCCTGATAAGATTAGAATTAGGCCTGCCATCATTGAAGGCCATGGTATTGAAAAGAAGAACTGGGCTCTATCTGAAAATGACAAGTGGATCGGCCAATCCCCTCTTAGCAGTCTTACATCAGGAATTTAGTAAAAAACTTACTTACTCATCTCTGTATAAAGACATGGGAAAATTCCTCAACGAAATTGGTTGGATGCACAAAGGGTCTACGGTGACCAAGGAAATGTTAAATGCCCTAGGGAAAAAGGTGGACCTATGGGATTGGCTGGAGAACTTCGCCCATCTGGATACTCTTAAATTTTATCGTTTTGTGAACTATAGAATATTCAAGTTCATGAAACCGCAGGACTACCTTTTTCTCTGTCCCACCAGAAGACTCCGCCGATTCATTATTCTGTTCCGACTAGGTCAACTACCTACCTTGTCGATCACAGGAGCTAGGGAAAACATTCCTACTGCAGAGCGAACCTGCCGCATGTGTAAATCTCCCTTGTACCCTGAAACAGCCAGACACGTTCTAACTCAATGCACTGCACTTAAGAAGATTATTGTTAAGTTTTTGGCTGAATTCGTGCATGATCCTTGTACTATATCTAAATTTTCATTTTGGCTGTATTGTACTAATACATCCAATATGCACCTATTCATAGCCCTCTATAACGTCTGGCAACAGATAGAACTTGGATTGGGAATTTTAGCTCACCCCATTATTAATTAGCATAAAGTGGCGTAGGTTCATTTGCTAACTTGTGAAAGCAGTTGTAAATATCAGTAAAGAAGGAAGTTAGTTTCTTCGAACTTAGATTGTGTATTTTGTATTAGATGCTATTTTAGTGACTAATGCTTGATGATCTTATGAGTTTTTATTTTTATGTATGATTTTATATGTATAACTTTTTGATTTTTGATATATGTGTAAAGTTTGAATTTATTTTCATACTATATCACATTAAAGAATTATTATTATTATTATTATTATTATTAACGAGATAACGAGAAACAGGGACGGCCCGACTCCTTTACAAAGGCGCTAATAACAGTGATCCCAAAGGAGGGAAGGAACCCCAAACTTTGTTCTTCATACCCCCAATTTCACTGCTCAACTTGCATGCAAAAATGTACACCAGCGTACTAGCCGCTCGATTAGAAGTACTGATCCCTCACCTCATACACAATGACCAAGTCGGATTTATACTGGGTAGGCAAGGGGCTGACACCATGCGTAAAACTCTTCATCTCATCCACTCATCAGAAGAACTACCAAGTGACCCTGCCCTACTGTCAATAGATGCAGAAAAGGCGTTTGATAGAGTGGAGTGGGAATTCTTGAGGGCAATCCTTCGCAAGGTGGGGATAGGGCCAAGATTTAGGAAAGGGATGCAAGCAGTATACACATCCCCAACGGCATCTATCTCTGTTAATGGGGAATACTCCAGATGGTCACCATGGGACGTGGTACTAGACAGGGGTGCCCCCTCTCAGCTATACTTTTTGACCTCTCCCTAGAACCCCTGGCCCAAAAGATACGATCCGACTCCAGAATAGAAGGCATGCGATTGGAAACAAAAGAATATAAGATAGCACTTTATGCTGATGATATACTTCTAGACATTACCAACCCCTGTGTATCTGTCCCTCATGCTCTCCAACTATTAGAAGAATATGGTAAACTCTCCGGGTTTAAGGTGAACAAGACTAAATCAATATTGTTCCCTTTGCAAGGAACAAAGGAGGAAAACGAAACCAAGTTCTTGCCCTTAGGCCTCAAACTCGAACACTCTGCCTTTAAATACTTAGGCATCCAGATCACCAAAAACATAAAGGACCTATACGAAGCCAACTTCCCTCTCCTCCTCCAGAGCTTCTCAGCCTATCTGAACAGGTGGGACAAACTCACAATTTCGTGGTTAGGGCGGATTAACGCCATTAAAATGGTATGCCTCCCCCGATTCCTGTACCCTTTCCAGATGCTACCTATCGAGATACCAAATGCGTTTTTTGACGAAGCTAAACAACTTATGCTTAGATTCCTCTGGCAGGGAAAAAGGCGAGGATTGCATTCAACACTCTGACGCTTTCCAAAGACAAAGGAGGGGTAGGTCTCCTCGACCTGCGATCATACTACAAAGCCTCACAACTATGCATCCTTATCCGACACTTACGTGAACACAACCATCTACAATGGGTCCACATGGACAGCCATTACTTCTCGCCGGCCACTGTGTCAGAATGGCTATGGACCCCTCACAAAAGGATACAACGGAAAATAAAGGGCCACCCGATACTGAGTACCATCTGGAACATCTGGAAACCAAGCAAAGCAATGAACAAGATCATCACCTGGCCGTTCCCACTTAGCCACTTATGGTCCCATGGTGTAAACGATCACATACCCGAGGTAGGGAGATTCCAATCCTGGTACGAGGCGGGACTCGAAAGGGTAGGGCAACTCCAGCAGAAGGACAAATTCATTACTCTCCCAGACCTAACTGATGCCCTAGGGATAGGCCCATTGTCCACCTTCCAATACATCCAGATAAAAGGAGTCCTCACAAAATCCACATGGAAAGAAAAACTGCAGAGAGAACTCACGCCATTCGAAGAACTCTTGGATTCTAAGTCTGAAATGAAGGGTTTGATATTGGCTATGTACAAGGAACTCATCGAAGCAGGCACCGGGTCCACGGAACATCTTAGAAGCAGATGGGGGAGAGACTTAGGAGAGGAGATAGACCCAGAACAATGGGAAATGATATGCAAAAACGCATCCAAGACGTCCTTATCCAGCCAATATAAATCACACGCCATCAAACTCCTACATAGATGGCAATACGACCCACTCAAATTGTCCAAGATGTTTCAGACTCTGAGCCCGAAATGTTGGCCGGGGACGAATGGACTAAACTTAGGGGTCTTGCCCCACACCTATATTATTAGCAGCCTGTGCGCTGCTAGTAACAAAATGGAAATCCAAAAAGGTTCCAAGTAAAAAGGAATGGATCAATTTATCAACCAACATTTATACAATGGAATTGATCACGGCTTCCCTGCATAACAAGGCACCACAATGCGAGACCTTATGGTCAGAGTTTCAAAGCACACACCTCTCTGAGACAACGGACTCCCAACCCGAAGACACTACAGGATCTTAAATGAACCAAGAATCCCAAAACATTCAATACAAGCCAGCTAAGACCCAAGAATCAAGGAAACCTCATAATAGTGAACCGAAAATTACCCGCTATGAACATGTCAACAGAGAAAAGATGCCGCAATGATGTCTGCCCAACCATGGGGAGGGAGGGGGGTGGGTATGGAAAATGTTATTCTGATTGTTACTACTAGAGATCCGAAACAAACACAAGGACGATCAACTGTATAATGAGACTCTAGTTTTGTTCTTTTGATGTAACCACATGCTAACAGAGTTGTAACAAGTGAAACACTCAAATCTTTTGTTTTTTTTTTTGTTTTTCTTTTTCTTTTTGTTTTCAAAATCAATATATCCAAATAAAAAAAATAAAAAAAACAGGATACATGTGAGTGTGTGTGTGTATGTATTGTGCTTGCTCTCGTATGTGGTCATGTGTGTGGAGGTTAGGCAAGAAGGTGAGTAATCGAGATAGGAATGAGCGTTAAGTATGGGTCAAGTGTGGTGTGCAGGAGTTTAGGGTTGTATGGAAAGAGACAATGGACCTCATTTTGAGGTCGCAGGTAAGCCGCCGGTGGTACCGGTGGGTTACCGGCACCCTCATCTTACCATTACCACCACCTGACATCTCGGTGTTACCAGGATATCACAAGCAGCGGCAGTATTCCCCTGGAGTGGAATGGAAACACTGCAGCGCCAGCACTGTTGTTAATGGTGCTATTATTTCAGTGATTTTCCTAACGGCAGGTAGGGCTGCCGGATGTTCAGTGCTCCTACTGGCAGACTCAGAGTGACCCGGTCCAGAAAAGGTGCTTGTAATATTGTTACTGGCACCTTTATTTCTGTACCGGGTCACTCGTAATGAGGCCAAATGTCCTCTGTGGACAAAAGAGGGGTAGGGGGACTGGAGGTGAAATTGGTTTATAGACTTCTGTGTTGCTGAGGTGAGTCTGTATGGGTGACTGAGTGAGGTAGGAGACAGTGATGTGAGTGAGGTACTGGGTTATGGCGGAGAGTGTGATGTTGGGGATACGTGTGGCGGTAGGGCAAGATTTTTTATTATTGGTGGCACTATTTATGTAAGGGGACTGGATGTGAGGATGTGAGAGAAGGGTTGTGGGAGTTTACATTGTTGAATGTTGGGGTTGTATAGGTTTGGGATGTGTAATGTGAATTTGGAGAGGATGTAATGAACAAATAACGACAAAGTGTGTACCAGTGTTACTGAGCGGAATAGGTAGTGGTCTGGACAAAGAGGGCTATATAACATAACATATTGAGCTGGCGGAAAATGACTGCTCCACTGACATTAGCATTCTGCTGGGCATTTCCGTCAGAGGAATTGCAATTAAACATTCCCATTGATGATTTGCCTGTTTAGGGGTCTGAGTCGTTTAATAGTGTTTATAAATTTGAACATTTTGGTAGTATTGTTGTCTTCTCATCTCTGACATTGTGGTACATATGCTTTATGTATATTCAATCTTGTTTGAATGTTCATAACATTGAATTGTGAAAGGTTTTATTCTATTTAAACCAAAGCAGAATAAAAAATAGAAATGATGGCTAAAATCCAAAATGCTCTCTCTAATAAAATTGTCACTCTCCAAAACAAAATTACAGCAAAAAGGCTTAATCTCTCTAACTCAGAGACACCTCAGAGACTTAAAAAAAAACAGTCTTCAATTCACTCCAATAATTCAAATTTGCCCATGTCACCACGGTAGAAGTTGAAAGAATCACAGCATCCCTTAAACCATCAAACTGTCAAGGTGACCCATGTCTGCCCAAATAATTAAAGAAGCTGCTAGAGACCTCACCCCGTTCGTCACCAAACTCATAAATGCTTCATTCAGGACTTGTCAAGTCCCTGCTAACCCCAAGGATGCTTGGGTTCTGCCTCTACTCAAGAAAGCCACATTAGACCCAACCATACCCACTAACTACAGGCCCATAACCACGGTCCACTTTCTACTTAAAATAATTGATAAAGCTGCCTACCTCCGTATCCAGCAATACCTAGTGACCAATATTCTCTTAGGTCTTAGACAATCAGGCTTTAGACCACTCCACAGAACAGAAACTGCTCTGATCGATCTGAAGATGCACATTGACCAACTGAAGAACAATAGACAATGTGCTTTACTTCTACTAGACCTCTCAGCTGCTTTTGACTTGGTGGACCACAATATCCTTTGCGAACACCTCTCCTTAGCGGCCAACTTCTCGTAAGAGGCAGCAGACTGGATAAAAGCCTTTCTAAGCAACAGATCGACAAGAGTCTTTGCCCCATCCGTCGCGGTGGACCCTGCCCCTATCACATGTGGAGTGCCACAAGGCTTGTGTGTCTCTCCAACCATGTACAATGTATTTACGAAGCCTCTCTTTGACAAACTTGACCACATAGGTGTCATCTACACAAATTATGCAGGTGACACCCAGATACTCACCCCCCTCTCTGGCAATTACGACACAGACATTGCCTTTCTAAACAAAGTCTATCTGATCATCCAGGCATGGATGGCAGTCCACAGCCTCTACTTAAATGACGAGAAGACTGAGTTACTAATCCTAAATGCCTCTACTAAACTGAATAAGCTAGATACCCAATATTCCTCATTCAATATAGATGGCAATATCATCAAAGTTGCTAAGGAGACTAAAACTCTTGGCTTCCACCTTGATTCCACCCTGAACTTACAAAGACAAGTGAACGCGACTGCTTCCGTACCTCTCGACAAATAGCTACATTATACTGGCAAGAGCTCTAATCTTATCAAAACGTGATTACTGTAATGCAGTGTATGCAGGAGCAAACAAATATATCACAACCGCTCCCCGCACAAGCTACTACTCTTCCTACGAAGACACGCCCCTCCACGTCCACAGCCTCTTCCCAACCAGCACCCAAACACACACGTCCCGACAGGGGTACCTTATTGCCTCATCAGGTGTCACGCTATGGGGCACGGCGTGGCATGCTCGGCAGGGCTGGAGTTTATCGCCCTTCATGTTTGTGGCAAGCGAACTGGAGGCTTCTTCATCACAGAAACGCACGGAGGACTGCGCGACCCAGCACGGCACGGAGCACGTGACTCGTTGCCTAGCAATACTGCAACGCTTGGGTACATGTGTCACGTGACAGTGGTCACGTGTTTCCTTTCCATGGATAAAAGGAGTCCGATTACGGAAAGCGTTGCTTCACAGATGTTCTCTCTGGATCACGTGTCGCTTGCGCTTCGTTTCAGGACTCCTTACTTCATCTGACCACGGCTTTTGTTCAACGGATCGCTCAGTACCTAACCCTTGTCTGCTTTGGAATCTTGGATTATTTGTTGACGAACTACTTTGCCCAACGGACTGCTTGTGTCTTGGCCCTTTACTTACCTTGGAATTTGGATCCACTGATGCCGACCTACGCTCTGCCCTACGGACTGCCTTTTGTTTAGCCCCTCAGACTGCTCTGGTACACTCTACGGATCATGTGTTACATCAGGACTCCGGTCCTGTCTTAGGTGGTCACCTGCCCGGACCTGCTGCCACATCTGCCCGGACCCGCTGCCTCTTTCTAACCCCTGGCTAACGCCTACGTCCGACTCCCTGAGACAACGCTCCAGTACTCACAGGTATTTAGTGCCCTGGATGTTTTCACTAAGATTACTACACTCTATACTATTACATAACCTTATACCTTCCTTTGCAGCGCTCCAGGGGTTTTTCCGGATGTTCCTGAGTCCTGACTCTACGGACTACCACCTTTGGCCCTAAACATCACTCTGGCGGTATTACCGTGATTGTCAGTCTGATACTTGGGAACAGAGGGATAGCCCATACTCTGCACGACCAACAACTGCGTAACAGACTGTGAAGCCTTTTGGTCATCCAGAGTATGAATCCCTCCACCGGGGACCCAGTGACCGCTTTGATGCAAGCAGTAGCGGCCCTCAGGACCGACATGGCCGCCGCCACATCCGCCATACATGACCGTCTTGACGCCTTACAGAGCACACGTTACCCATTACCCCCAGACACCGAATTCGGGGACTCCGGCCCCCCGGATCAGCCAGCACATGTTCCGGCCTCTGCACCCACTCCTGTGTTGCTTCCGACAACCGTTCCTCTTGCTGCCCCAGAACGCTACCAGGGGGACCCTCGGAAATACCGTACCTTCATTAATCAATGTAAACTCCACTTCTTGTGCAGACCCTTGGCTTTCCCCGATTCAGTCACAAAGGCCGCATTTCTTCTGTCACATTTATCTGGGGTGGCGGCCACCTGGGCAAATCCAATGTTGGAAAACGATCATCCCGCTTTGTATGATTTTGACCTTCTCATAACGGAAATGGCCAAAGTCTTTGATACACGCCATAAGACTCAATCAAGGGATCTGGAACTCCTGGACCTAACACAGGGTAAACTATCATTGATAGAATACATCGCTCGGTATAACCAACTCGCCGCCGAGACTTCCTGGCCGGAGGAGAAAAAGGCGATTGTGTTCTACCGTGGCTTATGTAACACCATGAAGGATGCGCTTTCTGTGGTTCCTGCCCTTCCCTCGGTGTTTTCGGATCTGGTGGATCTCGCTTTACAGATAGATGCAAGGAGATCCGAGAGAAGGACAGAAACAATGTTCACTAGCCAGTCCGGCCAGGCCTCTTCTACCACCCCTTCCGAACCCATGCAAATAGGTGGTATCCGAAGCCCGATAACACCGCCCGAGCGTGCACGCCGGAGGGCGGATAACGCCTGCTTTTATTGCGGGTTAAACGGGCACTATGTAAGGGAATGCCCCCGACGCCCTAAGAACAAAACCCCGGGTTTTCAGAGGGCTCGCCCATGATACAGGGGGCACCGGCGAGCCTGTCTTCAAACCCCTCTGAACCCGCCTTCGGCCCTGTCAGACCAGTGGTAGTCCAGGCCCTTATGAAACCCACTAGGGAGGTCGCACATGTGGTTCATATTGTAATTGACTCTGGGGCCACAGGTTGTTTTATCGATATAGCTTTGGCCCATCGTCTCAACCTACCCCTGGTCAGAAAAGAGCACCCGGAACCCGTACATGCTGTTGACGGCAAGTCCTTGTCTTCCGGCCCCATTCAGTTTCAGACTGCGCCCTTGGAAGTATTGATTCAGAGCACCCACAGGGAAATCATGTCATTCGACCTTATCACTACACCACAATTTGGTGTTATCATGGGAATACCCTGGTTACGGCAACACAACCCGTTGATTAATTGGGGGGACAGGACAAGTCACATTCGAGTCAGAGGTGTGTCAGCAGTTTTGTCTTGTGGATGGCGAATCACTCTCCTCCCCTGCCACGATCCTGGGCGCCATGGCCTCTACTCGCATTAATCATGTAACCTCAGAGACAGGGCCTTCGCATACCGTGGGGGCCATCCTGGCTAATATCCCCATCGAGTATCATGAATTCCACATGGTGTTTGATAAAGCCACGGCGGAGGGTCTACCCCCACATAGACCATACGACTGTCCGATTGATCTGGTTCCGGATGCACCTATACCCAGGGGGAGGATCTACTCATTGTCCCAATCAGAGGAGCGGGCCCTCCAAGAATACATCCATCAGGCGTTGCAATTGGGTCACATCCGTCCATCGTGTTCCCCTGCTGCCAGCCCGATATTTTTCGTGCCAAAAAAGGAAGGCGATTTGCGTCCATGTGTGGACTACAGGAGATTAAACGCCGTTACCATAAAAAACAGGTACCCTCTACCACTCATCTCCACACTGCTGGACAGATTAACAAGGGCTACTGTTTTTACCAAGTTGGACCTAAGAGGGGCATACAACCTGATCCGTATGCGACTTGGGGATGAGTGGAAGACGGCCTTCTGCTCCCGGCAGGGGTTATTTGAGTACACCGTAATGCCCTTTGGGCTTTGTAATGCTCCTGCAACTTTCCAGCGGTTTATCAATGACGTATTCTCTGACATCTTGGATACGTACGTGGTGGTATACCTGGACGATATATTGGTTTTCTCGTCCTCGTTGGAGGAACACATTTGTCATGTCAGAGAGGTCCTCTCTCGCCTTAAGGCGAACGCCTTGTTCGCCAAGCCGGAGAAATGTACTTTCCATTCAAAGGAAGTGGAGTTCCTAGGTTTCCACATCTCCCCCGGAGGCTTGTCCATGAACCAGTCCAAGGTTCGTGCTGTCATGGAATGGCCGACTCCGACTAACATTAAACAACTTCAGTCCTTTCTTGGTTTCGCTAATTTCTACCGACGGTTCATCGCCGGCTTCTCTTCAATCGTTTCTCCCCTGACCGCTTTGACCAGTCCTCTTGTCCCGTACACTTGGACCCCTAGGCAGCAAAGGGCATTCGAGGTACTCAAGTCCAGGTTTACTTCTGCCCCGGTCCCACAACACCCCGATCCCGACCTCCCCTACGTCCTGGAAGCAGACGCCTCTTCGTTTGCACTAGGTGCGGTGTTGTCCCAGCCTTGTCCAGCCACGGGTCGGTTACATCCGGTGGCCTATCATTCTCGGAAGTTCTCGGCAGCCGAAACTCGCTACACTGTAACCGAGAAAGAGCTGCTGGCCATCAAGGATGCCCTTCAGACATGGCGACATCATCTCATGGGGGCAAAGCACCAAACGGTGGTTTATACAGACCACAAAAACCTGCAAGTCCTGGCCTCCCTGAAGTGTGTAAACAGCCGGCAGGTACGCTGGCACTTGTTTTTTGCTGCCTTCGATTTTGTTGTAAAACACAGACCAGGCCTCATCCATGGCAAGGCTGACGCTTTGTCCCGATCTCCCGGTGGTGAATCCTTGGTTTCATTTCCAGACACACTATTAGGGAAAAGCCATGTTGTTTGCATGTGTACGCCCTCGCCACCCATGCTCACTGCCATCAGACAATGGGTTTCTCAACATCTTCATACACTCACGGAATGGGACATTACACTCCAGGACGGGCTACCTTTCATTCAGGGCAAACTATTCCTTCCTACATGCGATGCACGCAACCAGGCGCTTGCATGGTCACATGATGCGGCCATAAATGGCCATCCCGGGCAACAACGCACCCTTGAATTGTTACAACGCTGGTGCTGGTGGCCATCCATGAGAAAGGACATAGAAAACTATGTTAACACATGTTCTATATGTGCACAATGCAAAACACTCAGAGGTCGGCCATTGGGGTTGCTCCTGCCATTACCCATACCTCCCAGGCCTTGGCACACCATCTCTATGGACCTCATCACTGATCTACCTCGCAGACAGGGTTACGATACCATATGGGTTATCGTCGACTCATACACCAAAATGGCCCGTTTCATTCCCTGCACAGGCATACCATCGGCCCCAACACTGGCTCGCCTGTTCTTCAAGACGGTTTTCTGTCTTTTCGGTCTACCCCATGTCATTATATCGGACCGGGGATCCCAGTTCACGTCCTGCTTCTGGCGTGCTCTTACCGGACTCCTGGGGATCGATGCTCGCTTCTCTTTGGCATACCACCCTGAAAGCGATGGGCAGACGGAGAGGGTTAACCAAGCCCTAGAACAGTACCTGCGCTGTCTCTCCCTCCAGTACCAGGACTCCTGGTTCAAGCTGCTCTACCTTGCTGAGTTCGCATACAATAATTCCCGTCATTCGGCCACTGGGTTCTCTCCCTTCTATTCTCTGTATGGACAACATCCTCGCGCCCTACCGCTCCCTGATTTCTCCTCTGTCACTCCTGCTGCTAACGCCTGCGTACGTGATCTAGCCGGTGTTCATGCACAAACTTTGGTCCACCTCCGCGAGGCTCAGTCGGTGATGAAGGCTAAGGCAGACCGTAAGCGGGCCGAGGCGCCGGTGTATCATGTGGGCGATCGGGTGTGGTTGTTGACCAGACTCTTGCGAATCCCTGGTTGTCGCAAGCTGTTGCCCTGCTTTGTGGGCCCCTATCGGATCATCAGAATCCTAAATCCCGTGGCCCTGCGGCTGTCTGTTCCGCGTGCTTGGCGGATCCACCCGGTTTTCCATGTCTCCCTCCTTAAGCCTTACCTTGCTTCCACTCGCGTCCTTGTTCCTCCCGCCCCCGTCTCTGTGTCTTCCCAAGACATTTTTGAGGTCAGTGCCATCCTCGGGTCACGCTTCCATAGGGGCCGCCTCCAGTACCTGGTGGACTGGCTGGGTTATGGTCCCGAGGACCGTTCCTGGGTTCCCTCCCATGACGTCCACGCCCCTCTTCTGGTGTCGCAGTTTCATAGGGACAACCCGGCTAGCCATCGGGGTCGTGGGCCCTTGCGGGGGGATTCTGTCACACCGCTCCCCGCACAAGCTACTACTCTTCCTACGAAGACACGTCCCTCCACGTCCACAGCCTCTTCCCAACCAGCACCCAAACACACACGTCCCGACAGGGGTACCTTATTGCCTTATCAGGTGTCACGCTATGGGGCACGGCGTGGCATGCTCGGCAGGGCTGGAGTTTATCGCCCTTCATGTTTGTGGCAAGCGAACTGGAGGCTTCTTCATCACAGAAACGCATGGAGGACTGCGCGACCCAGCGCGGCTCGGAGCACGTGACTCGTTGCCTAGCAATACTGCAACGCTTGGGTACATGTGTCACGTGACAGTGGTCACGTGTTTCCTTTCCATGGATAAAAGGAGTCCGGTTACGGAAAGCGTTGCTTCACAGCTGTTCTCTCTGGATCACGTGTCGCTTGCGCTTCGTTTCAGGACTCCTTACTTCATCTGACCACGGCTTTTGTTCAACGGACCGCTCAGTACCTAACCCTTGTCTGCTTTGGAATCTTGGATTATTTGTTGACAAACTACTTTGCCCAACAGACTGCTTGTGTCTTGGCCCTTTACTTACCTTGGAATTTGGATCCACTGATGCCGACCTACGCTCTGCCCTACGGACTGCCTTTTGTTTAGCCCCTCAGACTGCTTTTGGTACACTCTTCGGATCATGTGTTACATCAGGACTCCGGTCCTGTCTTAGGTGGTCACCTGCCCGGACCTGCTGCCACATCTGCCCGGACCCGCTGCCATTTTCTAACCCCTGGCTAACGCCTACGTCCGACTCCCTGAGACAACGCTCCAGTACTCACAGGTATTTAGTGCCCTGGATGTTTTCACTAAGATTACTACACTCTGTACTATTACATAACCTTATACCTTCCTTTGCAGCGCTCCAGGGGTTTTTCCGGTTGTTCCCGAGTCCTGACTCTACGGACTACCACCTTTGGCCCTAAACATCACTCTGGCGGTATTACCGTGATTGTCAGTCTGATACTTGGGAACAGAGGGATAGCCCATACTCTGCACGGCCAACAACTGCGTAACAATAATACTCTTAGAATAGCCTTGAGCATCCCGAGGAAAGATCATATTTCAGAAATTAGAAAAAATCATAACTGGCGTTCTATTGGGGATATGATTCACTTCCAATTAGTGTCCATTACGCACAAATGCCTGAACAACACTGCTCCACAGTACCTCAGAAAAAATCACCAAGAAATCACCAAGAAAACCTCCTCCCGACCAACGAAGTCCATCAATTCCTACTGCATTACAGTTCCTCGGTTCAACCTGAAAAGAGCTGGCAGTAACAGCTTCCCGGACCAGGCGGCTCAACTCTCCCTCTTCACTTGCGTACTGATCAGACATTCCAATGCTTCAGACCCAATACCAAAAAATGGCTAGCTAATAGCTATGTACGACAGGTCACTCTAAGGTGCCTAGAGAACCTCATACTCGCATCTGCTCCAGTCCTCCCTACATGTCACATTTGTAATTCATTTTGTATAAATCGTATGCCTACACTCTGCCACTACATGTATCACTGTACTTCTGTCCTGTATTATGACTGTTATGCATGCACTAATTCTGTTAACAATGTACACAATATGTACAATATCTGTAACTAAGCTGTCCTGCAATGCGCCCAGATACCGCAGGGTGTGGCGTGCTCTATAAATCAATAAAACAAACATACAAACAAATAAACACAGGTTTAGCGGTCACACCTCACATGCATTGTAGGTAGTGGCAGGTAATTCTTTTTAACGCTGTTTAAGATCAGCTTATACCTGATCCTATGTATGTTGGTAACCATTTTTGGGCATTATTTTCTTCTGTACAAGCATTAATTTATTACAAGCTGTAATTGGTTTTCTCTTTCTGTAGTTGACAGTATTGTTTGCTCTTCTGGCCGTAACAACACTATTCTGTAATGATGCCTAGAGGGTGGGTTGTGGGCTAAGTGTATATGTGAAAGTGGATAGCTAAGAATGTCCCTGCTATCTGGCTGCATGTAGACTTTTGGGGGATAGTGGTGGTATGTAATGTTTCACTGGATGGAGGTAAGATGGTGGAGCTGCGCGTGGAGACAAAATCAGAAGTTGTAATGAGTAGACAAGCCTCATTATGAGTTTAAACGGTTATTACCACAAGTTGGGAGCCACGGATTTACCACGTGATTACAAGTGGCTGTACGGCGGTGTAAATCCCCAGTTTTTGAATCTATAGGACTCCATTGGGATTTCGGCAGAGATGCTGCTGGTGGTATATTTGCTGTGGTAATTCTGCCAATGTATGCTCATTTTTGGTAGTAAGGTGGAAGATTTACCTTTTTGCTGGTGGTAAATCTTCCTCCCTCCCACCAAACTCATAGTATGGCAGTGTGGTAATGTGGCGGTAATGCAGCAGTTCCTGAATTACTCTCTCATTGCCTCTGTTTTAATAAGCACTGACGTACTAGTAATGAGGCCCATTAATGTCAGTAATAGACAGTGGTGGTAAGTTGTGCATCAGGCTGTGGTTGTGACATGGAAATGTGACATAGGATAGTGAATGTTAAAGTTAGTGAGGGATGGGGCGTAAGGAGGATTGCTCCACGTCTATAAATAGTTATGAGTAAGGTGAGCCAGGGAATATTGGCCTCGATGGGTGAAGTGTGAATATCTTGCAGGTGCTGTGGATGGTGATGGTGTTGTGAGTGGGTAGAGTGTTGGTAATGCAGGTGGTTATGGCGCTATGGACAGCGCTAGTGGGGATGGTGGTGATTTGTATGGCGATAATAGGAAGGTGGTGATGTGTGCGTTCGGAGTGGTGGCGTTGCAGATGTGTAGGCAATGTCAGCAGTTATTTGTAATGTTCCTTTATCTCTTTGTGTGTTCTTTAGGCTCTCCCAGTTTTCTTCCCTTTTTGCCCTTTAAAAAAAAGGATAGATCAACGTTTCCTAACACTTTTCTTTTACAGTGTTTGTTGAGGAAGCATTTGTGGTAACCAAGAACTGTGTGCTGGTTTTACACAAATCCCTTTGTTGTCTTTGTCACTTAATTTTTTTTTTACACATCAACACCTGAGGCCATTAGGCACCTTTAGCACATGTATGTTTTGCCCATTGGAACCCTAGTGAACATGTCCTTTTAATGTGAGCGGATGGTAAGAGGAGAAGATGAGGAGCTGGACTACTCATCATCCTCTGTGTCAGCGATTGAGGGAGTCTGCCATCAAAGGAAAGGGGAGAAAGAGCCCAAAGAGGAGGGGGTGATGGATGTTGAGGCAAAGAGTGAGGTGGGGAGACAATAGTGGAAAGAGAATATAGTGGTTGAGGAGGCGTAGCCTCTGGTTCTGTAAGGGGAGACAGTGGTTTAGGTGGAAGAGATGGTGATTTAGAGGGGTAGTCAGAGTTTGAGGAGGAGGAGACGGAGCATTATGAAGACTGTTGGATACCAACCCGGAAGAGGTTCTGATGGAAGCACAGTCACTTTAGGAATAGCTGCATAAGGTGGGCGAGTAGCTTGTCCTTGGAGTTGGTGAGTTACTTCAGCAGAAGCAGTGACAGGTAGCCAGAGAGGTGCAGGGGGACAAAGTGCAGAGGGAAGAGGTGGTGTGCTGATGGAGAAGAACCATCAGCAAGAGACTGCATCGGAGGGTGCTGACACTGTAGGTGTAGCGTGGCATGGTGCTTGTGTCCTTTCTCCGCCCCATGTTAGGGCCATTCCTCTTATTTCTCCTGAGTGAACACGCCACAGCGTTGCTCCGGGACTGTGTGTTCTACCTTCGGCTGCTTGTAGTGTCGCTCGGCAGAGAGGAGGGATGGAAGGTGTTGTACTGAGGCTGTGATGGCATGTGGAGGCAGCGCTGCTTGTATTTCCCTGAGTACGCAGGACAGGGCTGGATGAGGGCTCACATGGAGCTCATGTGGGGATTCTGTCTCACTTCAGTGGGTCGATGCCCTGCCTCTTCTATTGCCACTCCTGGATAAAGCTTAAAAACGTAAAGCATATAAAAGCAAGCAGGTCTTTTTTCTCCCTGTTCAGTGTTTTTACTAACTTGCCTCTTATTGATATTATGGATATGAGGAGGAAAAAGAGAAAAAGAGGTGCCGCTAACAGCATGGGGAATGTGATTGTGGCTCCCCTGTCCCTTGATTGTTGACTCAGCCATCATGTCCCCTTCTATGCAGTTTTTAAATAAAGCCCCATTTTTCACCTCTCCCACATCCACCCATGTTACCCTGGTTAGCCCCCCAGTTGCAACTATGGGTGGAGGATTGGAGTCTGTGGAGACCAGAGTTATTACCTCTAAGGACACCCCTATCTTTCTGAGAGGGGCTCATGGGCCAAAGCTTTGTGCAGTGAGCTCTTACACAGTGACTAAGGAGACCATTGCTGTTACCCCCAAGGCCTCCCCTATACCATTGAAGAGGCACCGCCGGTCCGAGGTTCTGGCTCTGAGCCTACGCAGAAGACAAAGGCTCGACTTTCACAGGACTGCTCCGCCACCGGCTATTAGCCCTACCAATGCCAGCGATCAGGATATCTGTGACCTATCCTGTATCTTTGTGAATCCGATTATTAAGGAGGCCAAGCGCACTGCAAATGGCCTATCCAACCCTGGGAGACATGGGATTTCCCTACAGTCTACAATTGCCACTTCAGATGTAGAGGGGCCTGTAATTGATTTACGATCTCATGTTAATTCCATACCTATAGCTACGGCTACCTTGGTGGCACATCTTCAGGATCAGATCACTGAGTCGATTGTGCTAAAGACCAATATCATCAATCTATGAAATCTTTGCCAACATTTTTATGACTTTAATAAGTGGATGGATTCCCTTGATAACTGTGTGGGGAACTTTCATATCATGAAAGTGGATAGGTCCTGCCAAACAGATCCCCCAACTCGAAGCAACAGAATGTGGCCATTTTGGAAATACCCGCTTGGCCTGTTCCATTTTTGAGGGAAGGTGATCGTGCCTCCATATTGCCGTCATCTTATGTCTCAGTTTACAGTACTGGCATTTACCTTTCAATAGGTCTTACTGTTTTCCCCCCTGGGGAAGAGGAGAAGGAGCACCTTATACACCCTCCCCTATTGGACGTCCTTGCTAAAATCCTGTCACTAATATTGAAAATCCATCAGGGAAAGAACCCAGAGATGCCTTAAGGAACAAGGTCCAGGCATGGCTTCACCAACAAACCGGGCCGGGGGTGGTCAGACAATTAGACCTGAAAACAATTAATAGATTGGAAATTAACGAATGGTGTAACCGGAAAAATAAGCATTGTGTCCTAGTTCGATGTGAATCCAGTAATTTACCTAGTTATCTTAGCCTCTGTAACTATTTGCCACGAGGATCATCAAATCTGAATCTGATCATGGATTAGTGTGTACTCTACAGAGAAAGTTGCACATTATGAATTTTGTCATGGTCCATTACTGTGATGAAGTTGTATTGTCCTTTTTTGTATTGATGTTGTATGTCTATTTTGTCATGGCGCTCCAATGCCTGTGGGCTTTCAGCGCCTTATAAATAAATAAATAAATAAATGAATAAATAAATAAATAAGAACAAAAAACAATGGGCCTCATTACACGGATGGTGGAGAACCATGGCGCTATTAGCGCCATGGTTCATGCCGGTAAAATACCGGCACCGCCTTGGCGGAAAGGGGAATTACCACCCCATTCCAAGGTTGGCGAGGCGGTAATTCCCCCTTCCACCATTGCCCTTCCCCATTCCCATTTTGGCCCATAGGGCTCAATGGGAATGGGGAAGGCGCTAATTACGGTACCGCAGATTGCGGTACCGTAGTTAGCTCCCTGGGTCCCTTTGCGGTTTGGTTTTTAACGCCTGTAAAAAGCAGGCGTTAAATCCCCCAACCCGCAAAGGGACCTCGTAGTAAGGCGGTAAGGATTTACCGGTACCGGTATTTTACCGGTACCGGTAAATCCTTACCGCCACCCGTGTAATGAGGCCCAATGACTACCAACGGAGGAGCAAATAATGCTCCACCAACAGATAGCTCAGTCGGAGACTGCAGCCACTGCACCATGGCCTTTCCATGCATGGTGGGGTGAAGGCGATCTCAGCAATAAGGTCAAGACAGATGACATTGGCATAATTGACATCACTGTCCATCTGGACATGGGTTTGGGACCACTTCAGCTTGCCACAGGCTTTGATTGTCAGAGGGAGTGTAGGCAGTTTAATATGTAGCCTCTACCAGAAAATAGTTCATGAGGGTAGCCCAATTAAGAGTGCTTGTGTTACCTCCTCAAATACCAAGCACTTTAGGCTGTGGCACAAAAAGGTCATATTACACTCCATACTCTCTAGCAATCACACCTCCATGGCCTAATTCTGGGCTATCCTATCTGTCTCAGCCTCATGTCTGGCCCAACACAGCCTGATCCAATGACAACATGGACTAGACAGGGCACCACTAGAAATGCAGCTTCCTCTCATTGATAGCAGAATTCTTGAGTGCATCTGGGGTTTTCAATGCTTTTGCCCTGTCCTAGTAATGTACAACAGGGTTTGAGTGTTTTTTCTTAACTCATTGATTATTATAATATATGCTTCTGAACGGCGGAGGAGTTGCTTGCTGTCTCTCTGGAATCTCAAATGCTGCGTTTTGAAATGTGAAATACAGCACAAACTTTGTAGGAATATTTGAGCCGTTATTGCTGTAGATATAAATACACTATTGTGTCATTGTACTCTGCAAAACGTAACAGCACAGGCAACAAAAGCTGACCCGTAAAGTGCAACATGCCATTTTCCGGATGTTTTGGAGAGAGCTGAGACACTAGAAGCATGCAGACATGCAGAAGTTCAGGTGAAGCCCGGCTGTGGTGTCAAGGGCGGCGTTTTTTGTGTGAGGTGAAGCTGTTAAGCTGCTGTCGCTCTGCTGTTTGAGCCTTACTTTCACTGTGCGCTGTGTGGATTGTGCTTCTGTGCACTTATTGAAGGCAGTGTATTGCAGTGTATTGCCTGGAATTCTCCTTTGCCTTTTACGAACATAATAGCAGTTTTTTGGAGTTGCCTACACCTCTAAAGCATCCTTCGAGAGCGAAGCCACGCCCCTGGGAGCAACCAGGAAGTTAAATTCATTACATCCAGCACTCGCGGCTGTGCTGTCAAGGGCGGCATTTTTTTGTGAGGTGAAGCTGTTAAGCTGCTGTTTGGCTCTGGAGGTGCAGGATGCGATACTAGTGTGGACTGTGTGGCGTGCTCCTCGGGTGTCCTAGAAGGTTGTATCAGCCTCCCCGTTATTTAATGTGATGTGCAAAGCCGTAGAAGTTCTCTTTCAGTGACTCTACCCGCGTGTTCTGAGGACAGTGCACGCGAGCTTGTTATCAACCGCATTAAGAGAAAAGGTGAGCGAGTTCCACATGCAAAATCTTTGATGCTCACATACTACTGACAGTGCACCACCTAATCAACATCATACGAATTACTGTGGCGCACCATCGATGGTTTACCAATTCAAATAGCTAGTGGATTCTGTGCTGGCATCTGTGAGGCATGGCCTTCTGAGCAGGCAAGCTCAGTTTCCTATCCACGCATTGCCTAAACGCCATTGAACACACACAAGAGAGACTGTCGATTTCTGCTTAACCTATTTTGCTTGACTGTGACTGCTGGGTTAGTCCCTTTGAACAGTCAAGCGCAGCTTCTTATTCACGCATTGCCTCCATTGAACACACGCAAGAGTGGCTAACTGTTGACTTCTGCTTAACCTATTTTGCTTGACTGTGACTGCGGGGCTAGTCCCTTTGAACAGTCAAGCGCAGCTTCTTATTTACGCATTGCCTCCATTGAACACACGCAAGAGTGGCTAACTGTTGATTTCTGCTTAACCTATTTTGCTTGACTGTGACTGCGTGGCTAGTCCATTTGAACAGTCCAGCTCAGCTTCTCATCCACGCATTGCCTAAACATCATTGAATGCATACAAGAGAGACTAACTGGTGATTTATGTTTAAACTATTTTGCTTGACTGTGACTGTGGGGATAGACCATTTGAGCAGTCGAGTCTACCCACGTATTATAGCAATTTAATTGATGCATTGGTAAGATCCACGGAAAAATTTCCGCCTAGACACGAGATGTTATAGGAGTTGGCGTCTGTCCTTCGGCCGCCTGCTCCTTATTGTTTGCTCCTAGGAGTAGGTTTTGTAGAAGTCTATTGAAGGTGCATAAGGTCCACAGGGTATTTGTGGGTTGGTTTTGGAGCTTGTACCAATCTTGCATCAGTCAAGGAATTCATAATGGCATATACATGAACAACTTGTATGCCGCCGTATATTCCTCCTTAGCATCAGTAAGGAAATCCTCTCCTCACGGTGACCCAGAACCTCTTCAGCCAAAATTCTATTCTGCTACTTCAATTACACCAATGAGAGGGTCCTCTCTGAAACCAACATTCACTTTTGATAACCACACGAATGACTCCATTGTGTCTATTTCATCTATGTCCACATCCCACCTGGTTGATCATAACAAATCTGGTGGGGCACATGTGAATAGTTTGCCATTATCTGCGAATACTCCTGGTATCACAGCTAATCCACAACCCTTATCTGATTATACGATGTTAGCCTCGACCAAACACATTCCAAAGCTTTCGTCCTCCCGTATTGTTACCTCACCCATAAAGTCTCCTCCTTTGTGTATTGATCAAACGTGCTTGTCTATCCATGCAAGCCAATGTAAATCACCAATATTATGGAGAGATATTAACTGTCCTGTGCCGATTTCCATGTTGGGGAGGAGGACTCAATTCAAACACACTCGAGCAGACTTTCGTAACTCCCTCTTTCAGTCCTTTGCTCTAACCACGCCTAGAGCAATTAAATCATTTCCTGCTGATGTTTTTCTGCAGCACTCAACAATGATCCAACCACCTCTGCCATAACAAGTCAGTGCGCTACCCTGAATAATGAGGTACAGAGTGCCTCTATGGCACATCTCTCTCACGAAAGCGTGTCTGGAGTAAAACAGGTGAATGTGGGGCTGGTACCTGAACGCCAGTAGGCCAAGGTCTAAGCCATCTAGAGGCCCTTAAAGTCAGGAATCCTAAAATGGCTCAAAAGAAACCTCTTGCTCTGTTAAAAAAAAAAAAATAAAAAAAAAAAAAATATATATATATATATATATATATATATATATATATATATATATATATATATATATATATATATATATGATAAACATTAAACACACTAAAAAAACACTTAATTATTTTTTCAAAGCCTTGAGTAAAACAACCACTTCTCAAAATAATGTGCCTGGAACAGCTGGAACAGCACCCATTCCAACACCAGTTTTAATAGCACCGGCAATTCCGCCCTTGGCGCTTCCACTCAGTAGCGGACTAAGCAATAAAGATTGCTCGGGTGGTTCTTTGTCTCCTCTTTCACAGTTAGTATTTGCGCGAAATACAGAGGCTGACAACAAACTCTCAGCGTTAAAGCAACAAAATGCTGTTTTGTTTGGTTCAGTTCATGTCAAACCTAACAAAGTGCTATCAGTTCCCTCCGCATTTACTGCAATGCCTAATATAACACATCTTGGTGTCTCTGTGCCAAAAGTGTCTGTATCTATACTAGATGCTTTACTGACACAACATGTGTTTGAGAATTTCAAACAGAAAGTAGACGAATATTTGGCCACCAATATGGCTAAGATGCAAAATGTAGTGCCACCAGGGGTAGCCTCTAAGAGTGGCCAAAAACCGCAAAACTCCTTATATGAAGAACAGCATTCACAGGAAGAAGCAGGTGATGTTCATTGTAACAAAAGCACCGACATTTCAAAATTAAAATGGATGCCACAGAAACCTAATTTACACTCAGTTTCACGTCATTTGCATCCATACAGAGCTCAGTTTTATACCTTCATTTTAAAATGTCGAGATGGAAATTTTCCATCCTACGATTTGAATCGCCAGAGTGTTCTGAATATATTTGGAGATGTGCCTGAGCTATGCAATGTATCAACACGGGACATTGACCAAGTAGAATTCATCTCGGACCTAACATGCACAATTGTGAGAATATGGCACCCATCGGGATTAGTGCGGGATTCCATTTGGAGATGTAGGATGCAATTGTTTGATATGGGATTCCTTTTAGCATAGGACTCAGCAGGTGTCCATCCTAAAAATCAAAACACTCAGGTAAGACCAAATATCTATCAAGGAGTGAAACGGGACAATGTTGGTGCTCAAAGTGTTTCCACTCAACAATATTAACCACCAACTTGCCTTACCTCGGCCACTTTTGAAATAGCAAGTTGGAAGACGAGGGGAAATTCTCATTTATAATCCTCCATTGCCAAATTGTCTAACTTTTGCCAAGTCATAGCATTGCAGGAAACCTGGCTGACTTCCTGCCCACTATGGGATGGCTATGAGATCACTTTGCTTCCTGTGCTTCCTAGTGGAAGCAGACCATCTTCAGGGCTCCTGGTGGCAGTCCAAAACTCTTGCGGTCTGCGTCTCAAGCCTAGGTCCTCCGTGGGGGCTCAGATTCAACTAGTCCAGGTGGTTAGTCACACACAGGCATTAATCAATATCTATAGGAATACTGCAGTCATGTCGGATGACATATTTTATGATGGTCTAATTGAGATCTTAGATATGATTCAGATGAACAACACAATCTCAGGTACTATCATTGCGGAAGATCTCAACATGGATTGTTGGAGGCCCTCTGGCTGCACGCAGGACACTTGGAGATGGGACAACCTTATGCAGGACCGCAATATCTATATGCTCAATGGTTCCATCGAAGGAGATATACCTCCCCAACACACTTGGCAGCGTGGGTCTAGCTCTAGTATAATTGATTACATCTATATGAGTGCTGGATTGTTTAAAAGTGTAAATAAATTGCACATTATTGATCAATCTCATAGTGATCATAGATTGTTACTTGTACAATCCCCTTGGAATTTTGCGACAACGAAAACCAAACAAAATTTTCATACAAAGGCGATAGTCAATTCCTCATAAATTGTCTCTGGTGGTTAATTAATTTGCAAAATAGTGTGGATTATAATATAATGCAACAGCACACTAGACAATACTTGGATCTTTTACAACCATTCAGGAAGACGATTACTGTTTTACGACATAATCAAATAAGACATCCACACATTTTTAATGCGGAAATTCCCGTATCAAAGCAGAATATACAATCTTAAGGAAAAAATTAGGAGCTTCGGAAGATCCAACTCGTTGGAAACATCTAAAAACAGCCAAATGTCGATATAAATATTGGCTAAAGAGTATTAAGGTGGCTCAATTCCAATGGGATAGTGAACCAATGCAACATGCCATGGTCAACAAAAACTCTGCCACTATGTGGCTGTTACTGAATGATTGTAGAGGTCAACTCCAGTAAGACGCACAAATCAATGGCATCCAAGAATCCACCTGGACTTCCCACTTTTCCTTATATGCTGACCCAGTTTTTTCAAAAATGACATGGACACCTACATATGTCTTCTTGTGGCAATTACAATTCTCGATAGAGAGCATTTGCACTATCATCATGCAGGCTAGCTCCTCTAGGGCGATGGGTCCAGATGGACTTTCGAACTTTATGTTCAAAACCCACCCAGATGAATGGGCTGGCATCTTCAATTCCATCTTTAAGGCAATATTAACCTCCCCACCATCCCCCTATCCTTGAAAACCTATACAATCGTCCCCGTTTTCAAGAAGGGGATCGTAGTGTGCCAGCCAATTATAGCCCTATCGCTTTACTGGATGCGCCAGGAAATGTTTTTGCCAGATTAATCCTCTGCAAATTTAATACTTGGACCCTACAAGCCCAGCTCTGTGATCCTAATCAAACAGGATTCGTAGCTGGTATGGGCACCAATATTAATCTATTTGCACTAAATGCAGTCAAACTAAAATGTCACATGTCCAAACAACAGGTTTTTTTTTGCCTTTGTTGACCTTAATGCTGCTTTTGATTCGGTGAGTCGAGTACTTCTGCTTTCCAAACTCCGCAAAGATAACTGCCCGGCCACACTGTATGATGTTATTCATTCACTGCATTCTCAAACTTCTATCAGAGTTAGGCTAACCTTAGACAGATTATTATCCGGCCAGATTAATACATTCCGGGGTTTTAAGCAAGGTTGTCTCTTAGCCTCATCAATTTTTAACTATTTCATTCATGATGTTAGATTGGCTATGACAGATATAATATCGGACTCTCCAAAATGTAATGATCAACCTATCCAAACCCTCATGTATGCAGATGATATAGTTCTTATTTCAAAAACACAGCTAGGTCTGCAGCGCTTGCTTAATGCGTTCTATATCTATACTCAAAGAAACGAGTTGAAAATAAATGTAAGTAAAACACAAATTGTTGCTTACTCGCCCAAGCGCCAAGGCCCTTTATCATTTGTCTGGACCTTTGATCAATCAACCATACAAATGGTTCCGCAGTGTACCTATCTTGGTATATGGTTTGAGGGCCAGTATCACACAAAAGGCCATATAGCACAATTAGAGGCAAAACTTAAAACATCTATCTCACAAGCCAGAATAATAATGTTCAAATATGGGACATTTTCCATCAAGCCTGCGCTATTCTTTTGGAACATGAAAACGATCCCAGCACTTTTACATGGCCTGGAAACACTAAACACTAATTCACCTTTTCTGTTCGCCAAATGGGAAGCAAAATATTGGCGGCGTATCTTACATCTTCCGAATTGTATACCTGCCGCCTGGATAAGGTATGAATTGGGTTTGGTTTCAATACAAGCCATATACCAGTGGCGTTTGTGTGCGTGCGCTTTTTAGGAAATGCTTAATTTCGACTCCCTTAAATGTCTTGTTGAAAACCTTGACAAACTATATATTTGCCACTAATTATGCATTCATTAGACAATGGCTCACAAAGGTCTATCTCATACTAAATTCGGCAGATGTTGTCTTTAGATCTATTGATACAGAACCCTGACAAAGCAAAATTAAAACTGTTTGAGCTTGACTGGATAACAACCAGAACCCTTTGTCTTTCGTAACACAATATGGAAGAGGCCCGGTTTCCACATAAAAAACTGCAAACCTTACCCCCTTATTTGGTCCGATGCCCCTCACTTAAACTGCGTAATGGCATACTAAGACTACGCTTTAATTTGTGGAACACCAGGGATTTGCAAGCCAAGCGGAAACAAATAGCTATAAATGACAATTTCTGCCGTTTTTGTTTGTTGAAGGCCACTCGTGAGACACTGGCACATATTATCACAGAATGCTGTGCTTTACGGCCATTGTGTGAAATACATTATACAAGGCATTGCAAATACCTATGCCTAACTAATCAGAGTTTATGTTGGTCTTTAATTTTGGGTGCCTGTTACTTACCTTTACAAATTGCAACTGTTATTTTTTTAATATCGTTGGAACAGGAGACTACTGAGAGCGGAACTCATCGATGTTAGCCAAATAGGTGTGATCAATTTTCTTTCAAAAGACATAAATGACGTTTTAGCAAAACAAAATTCCTCATTAATGAAGATGTACATACATTTCATGTTGATTCTATCATACATTGATCAAATGAGAACATACCAAGTTTATTGTAAAATTCTTTTGTGCTTTCATGGAATGAAATATTATTTTATGTAAATGTAAATAATATGTATAATCGTTTGTATTGTAATGTATATATTGTTGTTTTGTTTATATTTGAAAGGTTGATTCAATTCAACTAATACAAATGAAAAAAAATAAAAAAAATAATAATATATACTATGTGCAGGTGCAAAGTGCTTATCCCGTCACTAGGAAATGCAGATGGGGTTCTCAGTGATTTGTCTTTCTCATCCGCCTACAAAATGCATGTCTTCTCAGTGCTTGGGCCTTCCCCTACACCAATAGGTGCAGTTGGACTATCAGGGAGATAGTTCATCACCATGTGAGTTGGGGAACCATGCAAAGGAAAGAGGGGTCTTTGGCCTCTGGCTGCAGGTACTTTGTTAACAGATGTTTATGTTTTGTCACAGAGCAACCTATGTTGGGTATAGAGCATATTATATGTATGTTAAGCTAATATCTCATACCTTTCATAATTCAATATTGCAGCCCCAAATCTCAAAAATATTTTTATCACATGTCGGCCTACAATCTCATGAACTCAGGGACTATTATCTGAGCGACCCAGAAGCTTACAGTTTGAGAGAATCACTAGTGAAGGTCTGAGGCATAACAGGCAGACACTAGGCCCCAGCCCGGATCACCTGGCACATACCTGAAAAACAGAGTTCTCATACACTGCAGTGTAACCAACTAGTATACCCCTCTCCCAAACACCAGCGCACCAATCTGAAATCTACACATCTCCCACGAGGTTGTCACACGCATCCCTCCCTCATTCCTCAACACACCCTTGCTTGCTGGGCAGACTGTGTTATTGGCAATTAAAGAAGTACACCTATTCCTGAGGCTCCCTTCTGGATACACATACACCAAGTGTTCTACCAGCACAAAAAGCATGGTGCACACATCTACATCCCAGCAACGCAATCCTGCACTTCTTCTCTGCTCCTACTAATCGGTCATAGCTTTATTTTTTGTTGCTGGTCCCAAAGGGCGCAAGAGACCATGAACGTGCTATATAAAGCACGTTCACCATGAGAGCAGTGTGCTATATGAAACACAATAACATAACATCAAAAAACATTCTCTCTGTGGCCATTGCTGAAGCTCTGTTAGTGCCGAGAGATCAGACCTTCCTGACAGGCAGAGATCTGAGAGACCCTTGGGGGATATTTGGCTGTTAAGATGGGTACCTTTAGTAGGTGACAAGGCTTTTTACTGCTTCTGTGTCTGGGACTTTTCTCTGTGGCAATCCCTGGGTCTGGTGCTGATGTGTTGGAGCTTGTTCTGATCCTAAGGATGTGTTCTCATGTTGGTGTGAGCCCTGTCTATAACAAGTAACAAAGCCTGGAATTTCACTGTTTTCTGCTAAGTTTGCTTAATTAAAATATACTGAGACTAAGTGACTTTTGCCAATGCTGTTATGGCCTGCCTTGATCTAGGGGTTCTGTTCCCATGTTGCAGGGCCTCTCTGGGTTTTTGCAATTCTTCCTTTGGTTTGAACGGTTTTCATCTGTATATGTTGCATACAAACATAACTGTGATGTGGTTGGTGCTGTGGTTTGTTTCAGCCTCCAAATTCATAAGAGGTATCACATGGTATCATTGTTACTATAATTTTAGAAGCAGTCATTATATATAACAAAAAGTCAGGGTAGTTCTCCCAGGCTTCGGTGACGAAGGTGAAAAATGGTGCACAGTTCTGTGCATTGATAGTCACAGGGCATAGGATGAGTACAACCGTTATCCCATTATGTACTGGAGCAGATGCCCAGAAATCTGCAGATATTGTAGGCAATGAGTTTAGGGAGTACCTTAGGGCCTTAACCAAACCTATTAGAATTATATCTTCACAGGTTGAGTTTGTACATCAACAGTTGACTGCAACGGAAGATAGCGCCAACAGATTTGAAGAGTTGAAACATCAGCCGTTGCTTCCCCGTGGAACGTATATTAATTTTAACTTTTTATGCAACCGTGGAGTGAGAGGAGATTTCAAGGGGCAAGGTATAGGAATCCCTCCACCAACACAGGAGGAGGATAAAAATGTAAGTATGGCCTAGGAGGTTTCCTTTAACTCCCGTCGACCAGTACAAGATGGATGAAAATGTCAAGGATATTAGAGAAAAATGTGAAGAAAAATAAATACTAGAATGTTTTGTTTTGTAGGTTTTCTTTTTCCTTTAGTTTTCTGTTCTAATGGATCAGGAAGAACAAATGTAAATATTGAGTTGTCTAGGGGTATATAGTTTAATCAAGTATTGTTACGGTCGCCAAGAGACCTGGAATGATGAACCAAATTTTGATATTATAAACATGCATGGTTTTGACGTTTGGTATGTACATATGAAGGAGATGGGTAGAGAGAAATCGGCAGGATCATTGTATATCTGCTCACTCATTCCCCACACTCCTGGCATACCTAGGTTATTTATTCCAGATAAAAGGTTATCCAGAGTTGCACTGTATTTGGTGCAAGTAGCCTTGTGTCGGTTTAGAGGTTAGTTTCAAGGGCAGTCTGTTACAGCTTCAGTAATTCCTACTGATGAAGAACAATCTATCAAAAAAGATATTAAGGAACAGAAAAATAATGCACATTGTACCAAAAAAGTACAACTGAATCTCAAAGGCTCTATTCTCATAGGTAACCGATGGGAACAATGGGTGAAGAGTGGTAAAGCCTGTGGAATGAGGGCCTATCCCGATGAAATGGTAGCACAAATGAATGAAGATTGTGGAAATATCTGGAACCTTCATTTAAGATGTCTGACATGGCTCAAGGACGAGAGAAGCCTTTTTAGAATCGCTACTTATACATTTTTCTCTGAGATTAAAGGGCAATAGCACAGTGCCTGTGAGCACTAATAGAAACAGCAGTAGCATAATACGCCTTGCTGACCTCGATTGGGGGAACATCTACATTAAACGCGGGGTAGACTTGTGTAACAAACCCCAATTGACAATTGCCTCCAGCCTGGTGGGGTGTGTGTAGTTTGACTACACTGCATGTGCCCATTTATGTGGTTACAGCTAAACATGTGACATTTGAAGAACGGTATACAAAATGTTATCTATGCCATCCTTGCCCCCTGTGCCCCTTGCATCCTTTCAGTTTACAGATGAGGACAGTGCCTTAAACCTTTCTAAACCTATAAAGATAGAACTTCCTAGTAGGGACAAATGCTCAAATTATGTTTCAGTGGCATCGTCAGAAGCATTTAACAGGATTCCTGAGTAGTACAGAGCACATTGCATAAATTGAAACAGACCATGGAAAGTGAGGCTGTCATTAAATCAGATTCATTGATTTTCTCTTGGTTCACGTGGATTCCTTCATGTATGAGCCTCGCAATGACGATTCTGATGTCAATCCTTGTTCTTGTATTGTGTATTTTTGTCTTTGGCAACTTTTCTTTTTAAATGCTGTTCCTTTAACATGCCAAGAACTGCTCGAATAATGTCTGCCAAATCGTCCATGGCTAGGGCCACTGGCATTTCATGCCATATGGGTAGTCAAACTGAAAATCGGAATTTATTCGGAGTTAAGGTTTGGGTCTAGAAACTGTATACGTTAATGAATTAACTAAATGGGGGAATGTTGCTGTAGATCGGTTTTATTCAAATAGAAAAGAGAAATTCATGTTTTGTGCACAATATTAATGTTAAACATGAATGTGCTATTGTTACAATATTGCAGTTTTGTACATATTTAGGATAAGTTAATTGGGGTTATTTAAGATTAATATTAGTGTTATTTTTTGTCTAATGAGATACATTTTAGATTTGCACACAAGTAGCAACATAAATTGTGTAAATAGAATATGGGAGCACATTCTGCAACGTAGCACAATGAGATTTAAGAGTACAGAAGCTTCATATAAAGTAGGAAAAGGCTCTTGAATGAAACATTTATTTTGAGGAGATGCAGTAGCTTTGACCCATGTACATAAAAATAAATATGCACATATACTTGTTTGGGAAAACCTGCTGGCCATGGAGAATATGTGTAGAGAGACAGCTGAAACCACATGTGAATGGCTATATGGAACTGAAAATAAATGGCCCAAGGTTTTCATCTTAGAAATTGTTAAGTGAGTGGCCGGAGATGCATCTGGCACCTGGCACTGTCAATCTAGAGTAAGTGGCTAAAAGTGTAACAGGGTGATTGAGAGCGGAGATGACCCTAGACCTATGAGAAGGTTAAAGGAAAAACACATGCAAGTGTCCTTGCCAATAACCACATAGCCTCATACTGACACTCAGGACTGAGGTATATTCAACCTACATGAATCAACATTTCAGGATTCACACCTGCCTTGCACTCGCACTAACAACCAGTCAACACACCCATCTTTTATTGCAGGGCCAAATGCATTGAGGCTGGATGCTGAAATAGTACAAGTGTGTAAACAGAGCACTTCAAATAAAAAAACTTTTTGTTTAAAATTGTAAACATTCAAGTATTTTATTTTAAGAAATTTGAAATCTCAGGATTTGAACCTACTGGCCAATAACATATTTTAGTGGGTATTATTTAATGATATTGAAAATGTTATAATTACTTTATGGAAAACTAATAAAGATAGAATATGTTTTATCATTGTAGAATTAACATTTTGCATAAATTCATCATTAGACCACATTTAGTTTTTGTTACTGTTTTTTTTAATTTTTGAATTTAATATAATAAATGTACTATAACAACATGTTACGATTATTATGATGGCCACCCTATAGTTAAGGTGAGTCGGAGACACAAAATTCTATTGTTAATAACTTTGATTCGAGTAATGGATTTGGCCGAAATTGCGAAAGTGATTAAAAGTCTGTGCCCAAACCCCCAACTACAAAGTTACATAACTACTCATTACAAAAAGTTATTAAGCATCAAAAAACATCTTTTTTCCAAAAGTGTGGCATACTTCCCATTCATTTTCCCATAGAAAAAAGGAACATTTTTGCCAAAGTGAACAGACCAAACCGCTGGACGGATTTGGACCAGGTCCAAAACTACTTGGCCACAAGGCGTTGGCTCACACGCCATGCCTGGTTTGGGGCGGGGGGGGGCTATAGCCGTGCTGTGGTTATTTAAAAATTTCACAGAGAAGGGGGTGCCCCTTTCCCCAAAAAGTATAGTTATATATCCCATGTTGCATTGCATGATCATGTTTTTCAGAAACAAAATTACTGCTATCTTATTTGTCTCTCGATGCGAGTGATATTTGAGGCTATAGGCGAGGTAATGGGGAAAATGAAACACAAAAAGCTATTTGCAGGTCAAAAACATACAAATTCTATAAGTGTAGAGGTAGTAGGATGGCTAGAAAGCAATGAGTGAAATTTGGGAGTTGGAGGTGGTCCAGGGACCGAGTTTGCAGCGCAATGCTTTCTGTAGTCCCGGCTAAAGCCACGAAAAGCCGAAATCTCAAAGCAAACTGCCAAACTGCATCATAGAAGCAGCGTGTGTTCTGGGGGTGAAAGGGAGAGGGCAGCGGAGGTGAGGACCCCATCTGGGGAGTGGGGAGAGCTGACAGAGATGAGGGGGCACTTGGTGATGGCCTGGGGGGGAAGGGAAGCATTTTTTTCTGCTGTTTTGATGGACTACAGATAACTGCGGGTATGTGGAGTTTGGTACCCATGGTTAAATACGTAAACATTTTTTTGGGGGGGAACAATATTTTTATAACTAAAGTTGGGGGTGAAAAATAACTGCCCATGGTCACAGGCCATGGCCAGGGACTCAATTGCCATTCAGGTCTCCCATTCATGCACTAATCAAGACAGAATCTGCTTAGCTTCCTGTTGCCTGATAAACATGCCAATTATACAAGACCACTTAGAGGAATTGGCTGGGCCTTTTCTTGCTATGAAGCTAAGCAGGGTCAGTCTCGGTTACTGCATGGATGGGTGACCAAAAGTGCCTCTGAATTATTTTCTTTTTTTAAACCATGCTACTGTCAGTCCTCGAAGGTTTTGTACTCAGAGACATTTTTTTCTCCCATGTGCTGAATTGCATTCTAGTATTTGTAGTCTCCCAGTCAATAATAAAAAATAAAAAAATAAGTATTTTTACAGCAAGAGTGGGTTTCCCATCCCTGCAGTAATTGCTCAGCTTCAAAGTGAGGAAGGAGTCAGTCTAACTAAGGCCATGTTTCCTAATATATGGTGCCCCCCTTAGAAGAACACTTAGAGAAACATGACCTAAGGGGGCTGTCTCCTTCCTCGCTTTGAAACTAAGCAGGGTTGTTCCCGGTTATTGCACGGATGGCAGAACGTTGACGGTCATGAAACCATGTGTTTTCTTTGTTTTAAATATCTCCTAACACAGGACATCTGCATTTTTATAAAACAGAAAAAATGAAACACATTATGCTGAACACTGCCATCAGACAACCGCGGCCTTAAGGAGTTTGAGAGGCAGCACTTAACCATTATGCTACATTGATGTTATTGGTTGGATTTTCACAAGTTTCCTACCTAGCCTTTTATCATTGAACATTTAAATTATAGGCTAAGTATGAAATGTATGCCATAGGACGCACCAAGCCATTGCAGCCTCGTGGTTAAATGCTGCGCCTTGACCTCTGGCAGACCAGGTTTCAAGGCTGTATGTTTTTTTTTTTTAATTTAACTAATTTAATTGTATTATAAGAAAAGCAAGGCAAGTGGGAGATGGTGAGGTTTGTTGCAATGCAGTCCTGTGATCTTATTTAGCATGAGTGCATTTAGACATGGTTGCACTGTTGAAGGATGTGGACGTTCTATGGCTCATTTGGCACACGTGGGTTAACACCGCCCCCAGTCATTGCTGTGCATAGCTGCGCATGTATACTTAGTAGACGCGGCTATAAACATTTGTTTAAATATATAAATATATCTACATATATATGGACAGTAGTCTTGTAAATATTTATTTTAAAATATATTGCCAGTTACTGTAAGATTTTAATAACTATTCATGAACAGTACATATACATGTAAATACTTTAAGACGTTAAGTACATATACAATCTCATTGTTTGTAACAACAGGTTTATTTGGGGGGGTGTGGTTGTCCAGTTGCTTTTTATTTTACTTTCTAGACATAATACAGTGTTTGTTTTCATTAGCTGGATTGTCTGTATTATTAATGTGAATTATGTATGCAATAACAAAAGCCTTGAAAGTCAAGGAAAACAAACTTTAGTTGCAGGGATGTTAAGGTGAGAACTTAATGCAGCAAAATCCCTGAAATTCAGCCACAGCCAGCTTAACTTTGCGCCCACTGTTGTACAGCCTATGGCCACAATGATGACATTACACATCACATCACTGATGCCATCACTGGTGACAACAGTAGTTACATTAGTAACTGGCCTTAAGCATGGACTTCATTCATGGTCAGTGTGCATGACAAATATATTTTAACACATGAATGGGTACTAGTCATGATCTTCAGTTATGGACAGTGGTGACAACCTTCCCCCATGTGCACTGAATATTTTAAAACACTAACAGTCTACCAACCATAGATGTTGCCATTTACCAGTGGATACAGCTTTCAACCGTGTCCAGTGTATATTATATTCACCGGTCAGGAATTAGCCATGGGCATTAACACAATACAGGCCAGTAGCCACTATCTTTGGTTGTGCCCAGTATATATTCTAACATATAAATGGGACACTATCCATGGCCTTTGACCTCTAGCAGTTTGTACATCTTTTGGCCATGTCCGCTGTATATTTTACAATAGTAAAATGTAATAAGCATTGGCCTTCTGCCGTGCCCACTGTGTATTATACAACAGTAACTAGCCACTAGATATGGCCTTCAGCCATGTCCACTGTATATTACATACACTAACCAGACACTAGCCAGGGTCTTCAAAACAATACTAGCCGGTGGCTATGGTTCTGAGCTTTGTGGAAAGGTATATTCTGACATATTAATGTGCATTAGCTATGGCCTTTAGCCATGCCCACTGACTACAGCTTTCAATGTTGCCCACTGTATATTTGAAAACAGTGATGGGCTACTAGGCATGGCTTTTAACCATGCACTTTAGTATTTTTGAACAGTAACCACCACTAGCAATGGCCTTTGGTACTGGCCAGTGACCCCAGCCTTTGTCATGACCAAGTCCACGGCCTAAATTGTTATTAAGGTAATCAACCTTTCATGAGCTAACTTATAAATGATGTTATGTCTAATTCCATTTTTGATGTAATCAGTTATATTCAATGTAATTAGTGTTCAGGGGTATTGTTGTAAGCTCTCACCTTAACATACCTCCTGCAACAAAAGTTTTTTCCTTGAAAAGAAAAATATATATCTATATTCAATTTCTTTCTTTTTTAAAATTTAATATCTGCTATTTGGTTAACGAATAACCTACAGCAATCTTAAAAAATAGCCCTAATATAGAAACACATGTACAATTTCTACAATACAAACATATGAACAGTAGTACATCCCTAAGAACACATAACATTAAAACATGTTTCAGCATTTTTGAGTATCATTTATGACCACGAAAACTACAAAACATAAAGGGACATTAAAACAAATCTGTCCCAAACAAAATTAAACAGTGATACATTTTTGAGATTATTCAACATGTTGCAAAATAATTACTAGAAGTTAGGAGTCGTTGATCTTCATACATGAGCCTAGAGGGCAATTTGTTGTGAATAAACAGAGCTTGCATCACTATGCCGGAAGCCGCTGTACCTACTGACATATAGTTAACACCATTCCGCTTACCTCTGCAGTACCTGTGACAGTGTAGGCATGGGACAGTATCAAGCCGTTTTGCAGCTCTGTGTTGGTTCGTTCTTGCTAAAAATCAAAAGGAAAACAACAAGAAAACTATGAATCACTTCACCATGATGTCACAAAAGAGACCCTCTTTGTGTCTATTGGACATAATACACACTGTGGCGTCTCAGTGCTATATCAACGTGTGCACTTATGTCCACTGCAGTCTGTCCCATGCAATTGTTGTTCCAATTGCGAGGTGTACAAAATGCATGAAAATCCAGGTAAACATTAATGTTGTAGTGCAAACAAGTGTAAATGCCTCCTGCCATGTACGCACAGTTGGAGGTATTTGAAAATAATTCAGGTGTTATCTGCCTTAGCAGCGGATTCCTAAACAGCTTCAAAAAGCAAAATCAGATACTGATGTAAATGTCATTTTTATTGACAGCGAGTTGGGTGAGTCAGGTGGAAATGTATCTTTTATTCCATACCGCAAACTCACATACCAAAAGGCATCCAGAGCCATAAAGAATGTGTAAAACATAAATACATCTTTAACATATGATTTTAACACATGTTTTACCACTTTGGGGTATTTGTGGGATTAGCGAAAGACCACTTTTGAATGCCTATTTTATTAAATGTTTAAAGCGCTCACGCTAAATCGCTGGCCAAACAATACAAGCGGTACAGATTGAAGAGATACAAACATTAGAATTCATCGATACATGGTAGAGAGCTAAAATAGAAAGAGTTTGAGGTGGGAAATGGAAGAGATGTAATGATGGGGAAGACCTAACATCAAGAGGAAAAACATTCCAAAGCTTAGGCGCCACCAGGGAGGAAGACTAGGGGCCAGATTACAGACATTTTGCACCGGTGCAAGTGCAAAGTTTGCACAGTATTAGCACTAGGGCAAAGCTTGCCCTATTTTTTAAAACAATGCAACACTTAAGAAAACTATTGCACCATGACAAATGCAGTTTGTCATGGTATAAGCACCAGACCAAAAATTGCCCTCAGCCAAAAAAGATATATTTTCACAGCATTATTACAACAGGGCCAAGTTTGCCCTAGTGCTAATAAGGAATGGTATTATCACTAGGGCAAACTTTGTCCTGGTACAAAAAACAAAAACAAAAATGAAAATGTATCTTCTTTGCACTCTGCCAATTTTCCCCTGGTGCTTTTATCATGCCAAACTGCACTTGCCATGGTGCAATATTTTTCTAATATGTCCCAGTGTTTTTAGAAATAGGGCAAACTTTGCTCTTGTGCTAATACCGTACAAACTTCGCAATTGCACCGGTGCAAAGCTTCTGTAATCTGGCCCCTCAGCAGGACTGGGAACAGGTAGCCTTTGCGACAGACAGTAGGAACTAGTTTGCAAAATGAAGGGTCCAGGTGGGTTTATGAAACGATAGTAGAGAAGAAAGATAGAGAGGGGCGAGACCATGAGTGCTTATGTAAACAATAGTAAGAACGTGCAAGAGTATTCAATTGTCAAAAGTAAGCCAGGAACGGGAGGAAAGAGAAGGAGAGACAGAGGTACGAGGAAGACTCAGACAGAGTACGGATAGCCCAGTTGCAAATAGAACATAGAGGGGCAAGACAGTAGGAAGGAATGCTGATAAGAAGGGAGGAGCAGTAGAGAGTAATTTAGTTGCATGAAAAGTGGTTTAAGGATGATCATTGCAAATATTGTAAATCTGGAATCTGCAAGTCTTATCTTTGGAGGAGACATGAGGAGTGAAAGAAAGAGTAGTGTCACAAATGACACCTAAGTTACATTCAGAAGGGTTCAAAGAGAGAGAGAGAGGAGGGGGGAAATAGATATGAGTAGTGGGTAGAGGGGCCGTGACAGAGGAGGAGGGAAAGATGATTGTTCATCCAAGACCAGACCGCTAAGAGACAGGATGAAATAATTGAGTGTAAAGAGTCAGAAAACAAGGAAAAAGAAACACAAATGTGGGTGTCAACAGCAAAGAAGTAGGACAACAGCCCAAATGATGAGATCAGAGAAAATAGAGGAGCAGTATAGAGAAAAAACAGAACAGTGCCATGGACTGATCCTTGAGGGACTCCATAGAGAAGAGAACAGGCGACAGAGGATTTACCAGATAATGACACTGAGAAAGAGTGGCCGCCAAGATAGGAGGAGAACCAGTGTAAAACAGAACTAAAGAGACCAAAAGAACAAAGTGTGGAAAGAGGAGTAGGGTGATCCACAGTGTCAGAGGCAGATGATAGAACAAGGAGATTGAGAAGTGAGGAAAGCTCCACATGATGTGCGGAAAGAAGAGAATTGGAAACACCGAGCAAAGCCGTTTTCATAGAATGTAGAGGGTGGAAGCCCAATCGGGAAGGGAAGGTTAAGAGTTGGAGTCAAGATAAGAAGAGTTGAGTATTCACTACCCATTCAAGTATTGTATATAAGTAGGGAAGAGGAGAAATAGGATGATAGTTCATAAGAGAAGAAGCATCAAGCAAAGGTTTTTTAGAATAGGAATAATAATTGCCTTCTTAAAAGATGTCGAACGGTAGCAGTGAAGTGAGAAGAGTTAATAAGCAAAGTCAGGAAAGAAAGAAGCATAGTGTGTATTTTGAGGATTCGTGCAAATGGAATGGGATATAGAGGGGATGATTATTTCATCATTACTCAATAAATATGACTTTCTGGCTTTTGAAAGTTTGTTTGACCCCAATTCTTTAAAAATGTTTCCTGAGCATAACGCCTGCTGAGCATAAATGTCATACATTTGGAATTCCATGGCGATTATCTTACAGTATGCATGAAAAGAAGGGGGAGGACAACGTCAGAGGCAGATTGCAGACTAACCCAATGATCAATAGTGTAGATTCATGAGTAATCTTTAGGCAAGTCTTGCAAGTCAATCTACAGTGCCACATGCCTTCTTTATCAGACCAATCCCGCAACATCGTGGCCCATGTACCAGAACTCCACCTTTATAGGTTATGACTTGTGAAAGTACCGAAATCTAGGAAGAAACCCTGAGAACAACAGCAAGGCCACAGGTCATGGGGTCATGGTCTAAAGAGTATATGGTGCCCACTGAAGAGATCTACATTGATCTGAGGCTATGGTATTTCAAGCACCGTCTCCCCTCTGGGTAAGAGGGTGTCATGTTCTCTGGTGCTCATTGCAGTCAAGCTACAATGCTATTTCTGTTGGTGTCCCTTTTGCTCCTCCAGGAATATCCAAAATGCTGCCGTAAGGCTGTTGTTCCATCTGAGCTACCAAGACCATATTTCATCAGCCTTTCAAGAATTGCATTGGCTGCCGGTTGCCGTGACGGTTGAATTCAAAGCGTTATGGTTGGCACTGAAAGCCTTCAATATCAAAATACCATATTTTATTAGCAGCTGTTTTTCTTGTTATACTCCTTTCAGGCATCTTAGCTCCGCATCATCTGCCCTATTGGCTATTCCCAGATTTAAACAGAAAAGATGGAGTGGTTCTTCCGTTGTTGTTCAGGCATCAACATTGTGGAAATCGCTCCAATCACATCTATGTTTTCTTGACGACCATCTTGAAATCAGATGCAATCTGAAAACATATGTGTTCCCTAGTTCCCTAGTTATCTGTGATTGTAGCTTTATCTGGGTTCCATAAGGTTTTAAGGTCTAGGTGCCATTATGCCTCTTCTCAGGCGATATTGTACACTTTATAAATATTCCCCTACCTACATTGATTGATTGATTGATTGATATTTTATTTCTATTGCGCTCGTACACGAGTGTTTCAGAGCGCGACAAGGCAAGGGAGGGGAACAGGGGAGAACAAAACAGCGATCTTACTAGGCCCAGTGACATTGAGAACGCGCAAGTGCATGGGAGAGGGGGGAGGGGAAAAGTGCATGGAGGGAGGGAGAAGTGGAAATCGCGAAGCAGAGGAGAAACAGATAAATAACAATAAATAAATAATAAAGGCAACAAACAGTGGTAATGCAGCTATCAATTTGCAAGTGCTAGGTTTAAGGCAGCAGACAGGGTAGATCTGATAAGTGCAGGAAGAAAAAGGGGGGTCTGTATAGGTACAAATACAGACCCCAGTGCAAGGGGTGGCCCGGAGGCAGTACGGGAGGGTGGCAGGGTGGCAGGGTGATCAGGTACCTGGGCCCGAAGGACAGAGGGTGGCCAGGTACACGGTGCCAAGAGAGAACAGATCAGCAGGGGAGAGGGGGAGCGAAGGCAGAAGAAAAGAGGAAGGTCTTGAGGTGCTTCCGGAACCGGAGATGGTGCTCCTCAAGTTTTAAGAGAAGGTGTTCTCTCCATTCTTAGATCTGCATTCTTCACCCCCTAACGAAGGGCACTCTGCACTGATAAAGGTTCCAAAAGGTAATCAACAGACCAGGGCTCCCACTCTTTTGAAACATACACACTAACAGGCGATTGGTGGCTTCCAAGCCTCCTGCTTTAATCCAATGATAATGCTTCCTAGAGAAGTGTAAATACACTTTTGCAACCATTCCCAGTGTCCAGGTAACAGTGCAGTCATTAAGCTTGTATTGAGAATATCTTTCCTGGGCAGAAACTCCCTTGCTGCCTTAGCTACTTCTACTCTGAGAGAAAAAGGCCTCTTCCAGGCACTACCTTTCCCTTGCACTGGTCATCCCCTGCTATGCCGGATAGATGGGTTTTTATAGGCGTGCACCAACCTCCATGAGCCTTCCTTCCCACATAGAAGGGGTGTGAATGCTTCACTTGGGGACAACACAGGGCTTCCTTGGGGAGCGGAAACCATGTGCTGTGTTCTCTGTAGAGGGCACACTTCCCCAGCATGTGCTGCTTTGATTTAGCGAACCAATAAATGCAGGGGAAATGTATACATGTTTTATTCAGTGACAATTGAATTGTTTCCTAACTCTAATTCTAGTCATTTTATTTGGCTTTATATTGTTTCATATTTATTTGTACCTAAAATCCTATGTATAGGCTGCTTGTACTTTGCAACCAAGTATGTGAGAACACTGCAGATGCTTCTAGGATATACAAAATGAGCCTTAAGAAATAATAGATAAGCACATTGCTGTCAAGACAAAATTAAGAATTAGGTTACCGCTTATTAATATTGCACTAATCCTTTTGTAGTAATAGGATCAAAGGTGCCAATAGACATTTGTATGCTATTACTCCATCTCCCAAGTGGCAAATAGGCCCTTAAAAGGGATAAGATGAGATGGTGCTACCGGACTGTGCACAGCAGTAGTATACATGTTTCAGTTATAAGGCTATCATCAAACTGCCCTGGCTCGAGCTGCAATCCCGTATCATCCTCAACTCCTGTTGCATCATCTACAAGGTTGTCACTCTGACGTCCCCAAGCTCTCTCACTGAGAAACTCAGCATCGCTAGAGGCCTATGATCTACCTAACGCTAGGACATGTGCCGACTTGAACTTTGATGCAGAACGGAAAGAACAAGAAGAACCAGAAGAAAGGCTGTCTCTGTCTACGGCCCTAGACTCTGGAACCTCCTTCCTGTCAACATCAGACTCTCCCCTCGCTTTTACAGTCCAGGAATGAGCTCAAGACCCTCCCCTTCAAGGAATGTCTCCTCCCTCACACCGAGGTCCACACACCCTTCACTGCCCACCCTGCTGGAGACTGGGTGATTTGATCCCCATTCTTTCCTCCACTCGTTGCTTTTAGATCCCTTGCTGACACATGTCCCACATTCCTTCTCACCTGTTGTTAGCTCCTGCTCCCTTGTTTCTCTGCTCCCCTCACTATGTTCTCCCCCCCTCCCCTTGATTGTAAAGTGCTCCATTGCTTCCCAAAAGCTAGGTCCTCACTCAATAAATAGCCTAATAATAAGACCAAGAATAATAATAATGATAAAATAATCATTGATCATGCCACGTTTAACCAAAGAACACGTGTAATGGGTGTGTGATCAGCATAGAATAATGTTGTTGCAAAAAAAAAACACCTTCACGTTGTGTTGCAAAAACTAGTACAATATAAATGAATGCCTAGTATGAAAGGACAATATTGTATGGTTTTGTTCGGAGATGTTGTTGCTATTTCATGTATCTAAATAAAGATTGAGCGAATAAAGATCGGCCAACCTCTTTTATTTACTGTCGTTCTGTGTTTGCTCTCTAAAGATTAGCCATCACATACCTAAAAGCAGGAAGCAGTACATTAGAAAAATCCAGAAAGTTAGAGGGCAATAAAGCATGCTGTGACGGGCTGCATCTGACCTGCAGAACAGAATACACTAACTTGCACATCCTTCTGTAAGTGAACAGGTTCACCTATTTAATGCAGAGATCTACTCATTATAATGTATCTTTACATTACATGTCATATATCTAAAACTTAAAACAAACAGCAATAATGTTCTGCCACATTAGAATGCATTGATGTATCCAGGCATAAAATGTCTGATTATACATCCATTTGTAAAAGAAAAGAAAATAACATTTAATAAATATTACATTCCCTGCCATTTGAAAATGGCAGTGAATGTTAAAATACTACAATCCATAATATCATGTTGATGGCATCACATTCCCAATCTAAAAAGTAAGCACATCAATGGTGAGTTGTGAAAAGAGAATATTTGTGTTATACAAAAATAGGTCCTTGTAGGCCTTTTGACATTTTCATAACATTATCATCGATAACTCTTAGTTCGAAAAAGACACTTACACATTTGATAACTTTGTTCAAAGAGGTTTGATGCTGAGTGAAGTAACTAACATTATTTGTCACACCCAGGCTAGGGCCATTAAGAATATGCTTACCACCACAGCGGCACTCATCCTGCGACGTGTTTCATTTGGTACATTCTGTAAAGAAAAATAAATATGGGGAAATGTGTTTTGCTATGAAAAGAGCAACTCAGGGGTTTGTATCTGCATGATAACCACTAGAGGGCAGACATGCATTACAAATTGAAAAATGACTTGGGTTAGTGAGAGGGGGTCATCTTAACCGACATGCCACCATATCATGTTCATGTTAAAAGTGGTAATGTCATGGAAGGGACAATCAAACATTGCACTTTCATGCCCTTGCCCCCAGGCAATTCCCAATATGTGGGTTAAAACATATGAACATATAATACACCTGTGGAAGTGGTCAGAACCTCTATTTTTGTCCACATAGAAATGCAGATAAAGTACCAATCGTACCCTAGATTGCTGTATGCATATATTAGCATTCAACAGTTTTTCTGTTAACACATATAAAATGTACTTAAAATAATTTTGTGCACTTGATTTTGATTTTTAAAAAAAAGTGTAAATGCTGCATGACATTTATGCACGGAAGACCGCATTTACAAGGAATCTTCTGGGGCTAAAAACAGGCATATTACATAGGAATCCATTGGTTTCATGCAGCATGAAAATGGCACGGATGTGTAAAGCCATGTTCTTTTTTGCAGGCAGATTGTAAAAGGCAAGCTAACATCGTTAGTCAATTTTGTGCCCCCTCGCCTAAAAAACCTTTAAAACCCAGCAATGCAAAACAATAGGTGCAAAACATGCCATATACATTTTATGCCAGGTTTTTACACTACCTTTTGCGATCCGTGGATTTGGAACATTACCACCAGTTAGTTGTTGGTGAATATTCACAAGTAACATAGTTTGTTTGCTATGTTTTTTAAAACACACACAATGTTTTCACGCACGCCAAAAACCAGAAAATAATGACTGAAGGCAAGTCTCTGAACGCTCACACGAGAGAGAATACAACCCGCTAGGGAAGAAAGGCCCAAGTCGATCTTGTAAGGATAACTTTAATCTCACACGAAGATGAGAGCAACAGCAAAGAACTCTGCTGCTAAGAACGTTCTGTCGAAAAGTAGTACAAGCAGAATCTTATAAAGAAAAACAATCACTTATGATGCAACATATGCAGTAGAAACCTGCGCGGCTGGTTGGTGTGCACCTATGCATGATCTGCCTACTCTATAAGATCTATAAGAGATGCCAGGTCATTGGTTGCAGCTCGGTCCGTTCGTCTTCCATCACGTGGGTGCTGCAGTGATACTCTTCTTCTCACGTAGAAGGTCATTGAATAAATTAACTGCACTCCTATCACAATGCTACTTTGTCATTATATGTGCACCTGACAGATTTTAGGGCTGGCTCAAAGAAGGTTCTGGGGCACTCTGACCTCCAGACACACATCTTACTCACTCCCTTCTGCGCCATACGGCTCCAAGGTCTCCACCCCTGTTTTGAACTATAATGTATCTGTCCCAGCACCTCGCAATACAAATCACATGATTATTTCAAAGACATACAATGTCCGTACTCTTTGAACATCCAGAACTTGTTACTTTTAGGGTTGTTGGTCAGAGGGCACCTGGTGCCATGGAATTCTCGGGTCTCTGGGCTCAGTCAGTTATATGGGCCATATCTCGTGGTCGCCTGGGGATGGATGAGGTTGGTCAGATTTCACCATCGCCAGTACACCCAAGACTGGTCTGCAAACCTCAGGCCAACATTTCAGCCCACAAACTGTTGTTGGTCTGGAGCCAACAATCGCAAAATCACCAATATCCTGAAATAGCCTATACTGATAGCACAGGGGAGGACGCCACCCTGTGCAGAGCGAATGGGTGAGGTTGGTCAAATGTCACTATCGTCATACATTACAGACTGGTGTGCGACCTTGGGCAAACATCTCAGCCCACCAACGGTTAGGAGGCTGGAGCCAACCCATAACATACACACACACTTATATATATATTACATGGACGCGAAAGCGTCCATGTAGTTATGGTTAAGTTGGCGTTTCCATAGGAAGAGCATTTTTTGGGTGGCTTATAACTTCGCTCCCTCTGGACAATTCCTCACCAAACTTTGCAAAAAGAGTATATGGCCCACTCTGAATTTTTTTTGCGAAGAGGTTTGGAGAGGTTTGGTCCAGGGGGGGCAAAGTTATGGGGGGGTCCCAAAACTTTTGTTTTTTCCCATAGACATAATGGGAAAAAACTTTGCGCACGCCTACAGCCCAAACCGCTGGACGGATTTACACCAAATTTGCGGCAGGAGCGGGGGCTTGCTCCTGAAAGCGTGCTTTTGCAAATTTGGTGTAAATACGTCTAGTATTTTTTTTTTAAATGACCAAAATGTAAGGCAAAAAATTAGTGATATCTCTGTTCGCTTCGCAGACGGACTTCCCGGTTCGCTCCGTGGACAGTGCCCTGATTGGCTGGGCGGATTGCTTGATGTCCGCGGGCATGCGACGTGTTCGCTGATTGGACGGCATGGGGCGTGGAGCGCATCAGATTTTTTGTGCCGCCCGCCATCTTGCATTCGCCGACGACCGCGGTGAAACTTGGATTAAAAATTGTATTTAGTGGAGTGTGTTGGTGTGTAAGAGTGTTTGGGGAGAGTGGGGGAGTATGAGATTGGTTCAATGTTCTGTTTTTTTATGTGCTAGATGCTTTTGTTGTGTTAGATTTTTCTGCGGACACCACAGCTCTTCTGAAATGTTCGTAAATAAACAGAATGGATTCGGTGTCAAGTTGAAAGTGTTCTAAGAAGACTCCTGGGGTCCTTGAATGTTCGCAGGGGGTGTCCTGAAGACGTTGCCTGTATTGTTCGTTGTCAAGCTGAAAGTGTTCTAAGAACACTTGCGGTGTCCTGAAATGTTCATACATAAAGAAAATGGGGGTGTTCTGAGGACGTTGTCCGTATTGTTCGCTGGCAAGTTGAATGTGTTCTAAGAACACTCGCGGTGTCCTGAAATGTTCAAAAATAAACAAAATGGGGGTGTTCTGAGGACGTTCTCCGTATTGTGTGCCTGCTAAGCTGTATCCAATGAGGGAATGGCACAGAGAGTGAAGTGGAAATGGTAGAAGGGCTGTCTAAGAATTACACGGTCTGCGGACAGGGCGTGCTACATCCGGGGTTTTCCAGCAAATCCAGCATGGAAAGAAGACTGTAGGGATCAGCCAATCAGATGTTGAGGTTGTGGATTTGTCTTCAAAGAGACTGTGTTTAGTGAAGATGGCAGAAGTTGAGAAAGCCATGGTGTTGGTGTTTGGAGATATGTTTGTTCATGGTTTACAACAGTATGCTCAATGCAGGCATGTTGCAAAGAATTGTGTTGTTAAAGGAGTGGAGGTGGTGTGGAGCAGTGTGCCTGATTGCAATGTACTGGGAATTGTACAAGTGTGTGAAGATATGGGCAGGATGAACAGTCCCCATGTGGTAGTTGTGCACTATGGTGCTTTCCATTTGGGCTATGTCAGTGCCCTTACTTTGTTGGCAGATTTGGAACACTTGGTTCAAGCAGTAATGAACATCCTTCCAAATGCCAAAGTAATTTTTTCTGGATTAGTACCTAGGGCAATATGGGACAATAGTTCAGTTTTTTGTCCTCAGCAAAACAATGCTAGGTGTGTAATCAACCGAGGCATGTTTGCCTTTATGCTTAGAGCTGGTATGTTCTTCTGTAATAATGAGAATATTGATTCCAGTAATGCTGTTTATTTCAAAGAAGATGGCATTTCCTTATCTTTTATGGGAAATGCCATTCTGTTTTGGAATGTAAGGGTTGCTTTGGAGAAGGTTATGTGAAGATTTTAGGAGTAAAGTAAGAAAAATAAAAACAAAAAATACAAAATAACAGGTGTCTGTCAAGCATCTGCAAAAACCCCCCCAAAAAACGTCTCTTTTCAGAGCCAACCTCAAAGGGGAAATAGGACACACTATTTAAATGTACATTTACCACGCTCAGATTTTCGATATGTCCGCGGACATGGCAGTAGTCCGCTGACATCGAAATCACTAGCTAGGGGTTCAGTATGTTCTATGTTACATGTATATAAAGTCAGGGAAATTATGGTTAAGTTGTGCTACTAAAAACATATGAAATTCAGTAAAAAAACTTTGTTAAAGGGACGTTATAGTTAAGTTGCGCTAATAAAAACCTATGAAATTCAATGAAAAAACTTTGTTAAAAGGGACGTTATGGTTAAGTTGCGCTGCTGAAAACCTATCAAATTCAGTAAAAAAACTTTGTTAAAGGGACGTTATGGTTCAAAGTAAAACCGAAAAACCCCTGATATTCGGCAGTTATGGTAAGATAAGCAACCATAACTCACGCCACCGTGCACTGCTAACACTAACACCCAGGACATCAAAGATGACATCACAAATGTCATTGATGACATAACTGATGACATCACATGGCTGGCTCTCCCTTTTTTTCATTTACTGACATATCTAGGCCACATAGTTTTCTTCAGTAACAGTCAGGAAGTAAAAATTGAAAAGGTACTATATTTGTAGACTTAGGGTCAAGTCATATCATATGAAACATATATATATAGCGGAAGACACAGGCTTGAAAGAGAGCAATCCTTTCTGTGCATGAAGATAATCATTAGAGTTATCAGCACTTTCTCATAGTTTTATTTTTATTACTATACCTTCCCTGTATATGCTCATATTTGTATACATTGTACTCACACTCCTTTCCTTAGGGTTCACTGACATCATTTGATACACATACATACAGTAAGTAGCAGCTTTGAAACAGAGCAATCATTTCTCTGCATAAAGATAATCAGTTAAGTTATGAACTCTTTCTGCTACTACTTCTGCTTTTTTGCTTACTTCTCTGTCCCTGTATATACGCATATTTGTATGTGTTGTTGTCTCTTTTTGTTTTGTATGTAATAATGTAATTATGTATTAAGTGGGTTTTATTAGCTACTTATTACATGTTTCACAGTACGCAAAACTCTAATAAGAAAGCAGTTATCATTTCATTATTCTACATGGCAAGATTATGAATATTGCACCTTCATCATGTATACTGCAAACACTGCCTAAGTTTCTGCATGAGTTGCTTAATATACTGGATAGAACTTCATAATATAATGCTATTTATATCAATGCATTGCTTAATGCACTAATTAGCTCATGATATTTGTTCAAATGATCCTTGACACTTTTTGGTCAACATTATAAGAATCCCTCCTACAGAGTTTTCATGAAAAGTAAATGCACATGTGATGTCATCAGTGATGTCATCAATGACATTTGTGATGTCATCTTTGATGTCCTGGGTGTTAGTGTTAGCAGTGGACGGTGGCGCGAGTTATGGTTGTTTATCTTACCATAACTGCAGAATTTCAGGGGTTTTTCGGTTTTACTTTGAACCATAACGTCCCTTTAACACATTTTTTTACTGAATTTGATAGGTTTTTAGTAGCGCAACTTACCCATAACGTCCCTTTTAACAAAGTTTTTTCATTGAAAATATATATAGATTGGGTGTCACTGATTCATTCAAATCATCCATCAGTATGCTGATGATAGTTGGCTGTAACTTAAAATCTCCTCAGCTGATTATGTCTTGAAGACACTACTAATTGGATTCTTTGGTCAGTCTTAAATTATATAAATTGAAAAATTAATTCACTTTGCTTACTCCAGGTAATAAAACTCTACTCAGACATTGATGGCGGTAATGCTATTTTGACCAGTGCCGCCAAATGTGATCTTCTACCTTTAAAATCTTCTCTTCACAGTGTGGCACGTTTTGTCACTAAGAAAACAAATTCAATCACATTTCTACTGTCCTGTCTGATCGTCGCTTGCTCCAATAGGAGGAAAGGATATGCTTCAATATTGGCTGTATTGCTTATAAAGCTGTCATTTTACACACACTTCCATATTTAGCCGAAACAATTGATGATAAAGGTGCAATGTGTTATGTGAGAAGTACATCTGAGCTCTGCCTGGAAATTCTTAAAGTGTCTAAAGTTAAAACTCCAAAGCAAGTTTTTTTTCTGCTGCTGTTGCTCTCTTTTTAAATGTCTTAGCTTTAGACATTTGATTTGCCCCGATTTTACTTTATATAATGAAAACTGTTTCATTCCCTTAGACTCTGTTTTTGTCATTGTACATTACAATGATGGAAACTCTAGTGCCACACTCAGCAGCGGCCTCCCGCAAATACATGAACGGGTGACGGCCAAACTCAAACCAGAATGAATTATAGTCTCACTCAGTGCTTTAAGTAGGCCGGGGCCTGCCGGGGCCGGGCCCCGGCAGTCTCCAAAAAGTGGGGCTGAGCCGGGGCCCTGCCGGTGCCCCCAGTCCCACCGCACACAACATTGGCGGGATGCATTATCCCGTTGCGGCAGGGAGATGTGCCTGCCATGAAGTCAGGCTAGCTGACTGAAGTGGCAGCCAACTGCAGCGATGCTGTGTCTGGCTGCCACTTCCGTCAGCCATAGTAACTGCCTTTGGTGACCCCTCCTCACGAGAAGGGTCACCAGAGGCAGTTACTGTCCCTTTGTTTCCCCAGGTCGCCGAGGCGTCTTTAACCGCCGGCGAACCTGGGGATTCCTCGAAGTTTATAAAAGATGGCTTGAAAAGTACACAATTCAAGCCATCTTTTATAAAACTTTGCCGATGGACAATTTTGTCCGTAGTCAAAGCTTTATAAAAGATGGCTTGAATTGTATACTTTCAAAGCCATCTTTTATAAACCAGAAAACATGGCCTGAAAACTAGGCAAACCGTAAGGTACGCACACAAATATATATACATTTTATATATCTGTGTGGGTACCTTGCTATGGTTTGTGTACTTTGCAGGCCATCTTTTCTAAACAGAAATATGTAACATATTTCTATGTTTAGAAAAGATGGCCTGCAAAGTACACAAACCATAGTAAGGTACGCACACAGATATATAACATGTATATATATTTGTGTGCAGACCTTACGATTTGCGTGCGTTTTAGGCCACGACACTCCCAGAAGCCACGCCCCCAAATGAGGGCCCCCTCTCGATTTCTTACCCCACTTAAAGCCCTGGTCTCACTTCACGCCGCACGTGAACATACCTCTACCATGGCATTTGGAAATGGGTAACTACCCTAAACCATCTAAAGTGACCAAGAACCTAGCCATATTAATGGGCAACAGACTGACGCTGGAACCCGAAGTCAATGCAGTAGTCAAAAATGTCTTCTTATATCTATGCTCTCTTCATCAGTTTATGCCCTGCCGCTCCTTCAAACACAGAGTGCTGGTGATCATCTCCAGTAATTCTTTCAAGAATTCGCTACGCAGATGACATTTTACTAGGTATGCCAGGCAGCCTCACAAAAAAATTAAAGAATACACAACACAGCTACTAGATTCAACATGAGGCAACATGAGTGTGTATAACACTAGTTCTGTGAGCTCTCTACTGGCAACCAATCACATAAAGGATCCAGTTCAAGGCCATCTGCATAACCCACAGACCACTTTAAGGTCAAAGTGCAGATTTATCTTACTCTGCCAACCAACCAGAGATCGAAGATTGAGAAATGAGATTCTCTTAGAAACTAGGAGATTTTGCAGAGAAAGACACAGAGGCTCCACCTTTTTCACAATGGTAGTCAGACACTATGATGCATTCCCAAGCATCACCTGAAATTCAGTAAAAGTTTAAAAACCTGCCTCTTCAAAGCTTAATAGGCAGGAGGTTTAACTTAAACCCATCAAACAGCAGAAACAGACCATCACAATAGTTCGACTTTCATATGCAGACCCAACATAAGGGAATGGCATACCAGCTCCTGAACTTTCACCTAGGAAGCATTCCATGTCACGCAGGAAACTATAATTACAGTTGTTCTTTCATAACGCGCTTAATACCAGCCAATGGTTTATAAGCACAGGATCGGGATTTGAACCTGTGATGCGCTGCATTGTCTTGCTTCCAAGACAAACCAATGGTCCCTGAGCTTTCCTTCCTGACTTGATTACACCATATCAAAGCACTGCAAATCCCCTAATAAAACAATGTCCTTGCCTCCTGGAATAATTTCAACAGAGGACATCATCACACATCAACCACTAAAGCCAAACTCCTCTCACCACAATGCAACTGATAGCAAGAACTATCATTTGGAAGCACTCCGAATACCCCAAGAACACCCCCACCTTTTGACTAGCTCTTAGGTTCTCTCCACCTTACTCACCGCACACAAACTCAAATCAGCCTCTCATGCACGTCTTTTAAGGAAGACCCTCTCCCCAGACTTTGAACATCACACACTGCCACCTCTATCTGCAACTGACATACTCAGCCCCTAGCCAATACACACCCACACTATAAGGACAAGGCCACCCCTCTGGACACAAAGCCTTTAACGCCTCCTACACTTTATATATAGTACGCTTTCAAGCATGCAGAGCTCAGGGCACTTCCGATCTGCAACTTCAACACAAAGCACTGCAATCTACACAGTGCCTCTACTGCTCCCTTCCAGAGAAACTAGAGACCATGCAAATGTCAGCTATGTATGCTACAAATCATAATAACATAACATAACATAACATAACATAACTGGACTCTCTTTTATTCTGTTGATTTCGTTGTTGTCCTGTGCTCTGATGCCCATTGGGTGGTGATTCTACATTATAAAGATTAAGCAAGATATAAATAATACAGATTCTCCGTAGTAGTCCACCTTCCTCTTCAAATTCCCCATCCTATTCTATCTTCGCTCTATGTATCGCTTGCTCTCTCTTTCCCTGTCACTGTAGAGTGTGGAGTCAGTCGTGGTAGAAATCATCCACGCGACGGCAAAGAAGAAAGATAGACTACATGGAGATTGTGTAAGATGGGTGAATGCTGAAAGCATACAATGTGTTGTTAGTTTATGACAAATGTGCTCTATTAGGCTAGTATGTTCATTCATTCAGCAGCAGAATTTCAGGCTGCACTTCTGTTTTTTTCTCTTTTCAGAGGTATTTGAAGAGTGACTCTGAAAATAGAAGGTAAGTCACACCACAATGATGGTGTCCATTAAACTGTATGAGCGTGTCAAGTAAAATCACTTTTTGAGCATTGGGAGAGGCATTCAATAGGTTATCTAGGGCATTGTGGTGCCTATCATTTTACAAGTTGTTCCTTACATTTTTTCCTCTCAAATTAAGGTAAGCTGCTCATTGTGGTCTGAAGCCCAGGCCTGCTGAATGTTTGAAACAGCTGCACAGGAAATGTTTAAAATCATTGAGGGAATCTACCACAAGGCCCTTTATTCCAAAAATAAGGATTAGTCACTTGCCTAGCATCACATAAACATGCCCATGCTTATAGAGAGCTTTGCTACGAAAAAGAAAGAAAAAGAAAAGGGCTTCATTTTAGGGTATCTGGAAACTGACCCATGTGTGCCTGACCTCTGCTAGGTCCATTGTTGGGAACTGGTGAGTTTTCTGAAGGGTAGAGAATCCAAATGTTGCCTGAATGTGGCAGGAGTTCACAAAGGATTGCTTGGGTCTTGGTGAGAAATTAGCTTGCATATGGCAAAAATGGCAAAAATCAGAACCAGCGGCACAAGCTGCCATGGACCAATGAGAGGGCTCTGTGGAAGAACCCTCAAACAAAGAAACCAGCACTACCAACTCTCACTAGCTCCTGGACCCCGTCGATCTTCACTGCCACATGGGCCGTCCCTACACCCTTTCAGTTGATGGTGTGTTAAGTTGCTTAGAGGTGCGTGCTGTATGGCAGGAATGGAGCCAGGGTCAACCCCTCCAATCTGGGGTCAGATGCAACATTCCACAAAGACAGTACCCACAATATATCTAACATCCGCACTATGGCTCACCGCCTCCGTCTGCAATATACCCTCATTCCTCTTGTCTCTCTGCTGTGTTTGGCACAGTTGATCATACCTCCCTACCTCCCTTGTGAGTTTCAGATTACTGCCATTGAACTGGTGTCATCCTTCTTAGATTATCACGTTTCTGTCTCCTGGAACACTGGGATCTCCTCTGCCAGCTTCTTGGCAATGGGCATCGCACAGCGCCTGCCCTTGGTAACCCCAGCTTTGCATTCTACCCCTTCTCTCTCTGCAGACTCATCACCTCCTTTGAATAGTTATATCATCAACCTGACAATGACACTTTCATCCTCTTCCCCTTTTTCTCCTTATGCCAAATATGCCCTTTTTCATCACTGACGGTCTCTCTGATCTCCCTCACTGAACAGTGCTCATTCACTGTGATCATGCACCAGTCTCCAATGATACACCTTTCTGGCTGGACTTCCCCTTTTGCATATGGTCTTTCCCCTTTTCGAATGGCTTGGCAGGCAAAGAACCAGAGGGTTGCCCAGAGCAATACCAGAGGTTAAGATTAATTCTAAACCTTAGAGCCATCTCCTGTTTTATTTTGCTGCACCCTTTTGCACTCTCCTTCTTAACCCATCCCTCAAAGTGTACAATCATGGTATATTTTTTGGTTGGGAACTGACATTTCAGCAGCTCATCACCTCCACTCGTAAGGCAACTCGTAAGGCTGCAGGACCGAATCTAAACATCAAATCCTGAAAATCTGTACCCATCTCAAATTTTACTCCATCAAAGCACACTCATCACCACACTGGCACTCATCACCATACACAGCAGTATCAATGCTCTATTGTCCTTGCAGGACTCCTACACGACTCTGTGTCTCCTCCCAGAAAGGTATTGAACTTTGCTACCCATACTCTCTACGAACTCACACTGCGCAACAAACTTGCAAGCAACTTTTATGTAGTCTGCCAACTACGCAAAATTGGACATTATCAAAATACCTTTATATTTGTTTAAATATGTGCATAGCTGGCCATGTGCTGCTGCAAACCTTGAACATTGAGACAGCCTCTATCCCGATACATTCAATGCACAACTCCACAATTATTGCACCATGGTCTGCGGAAGAAACATAGGCAAGACTATGTTTGCATGAGAACGTCATGCGCCTAGTGGTGTTTTAGAACCTTTGATGTGAAGTGCAAGCCCCCCTTGAAGCAATACTGAAGGAGACAGAGACTGAAGTCTGCTCTCACTAGGTTTGCATTTCAGCTTCACAAGTCAGTTAATGAGCCACTGAATGGAATCAGCCTAGGATGGGTTCCCTGCCTGGGTGAGGTGTGAACCCACTTTTAGAACTAGACCCAATACGTCACATTTCTGTACATGTTGGCAGTATGTGACATCTTGTTGATTCTGGAAAAAACACGCACTACCTTCCAATGTTACTTGTTATTCTCAAATGGCTTCCTTTCTTTAAGCCTGTATTCTGAGCTCACTGCTGTGGCACTCTCTGGCTCTTCGGGTTCCCTACATTCAACACTGCTCCTTTCCACCACAGGTGTATATGAAATAAAGCGCCTTGCAGCCTCTCATCATCAGACTTTTGATACCAGACAGGCTTTCTTCATCCATTTTCTAGGCTATCATTGTTGTGAAGGATTTTTGGAAATAAAAAGCGATTGTGTGCCCTGTAGAAGAATTTCATTGTATCTAAGGTGCTTTTTTGGCAATAATTACAGTACATCACCACTAATTGTATTAGCTTCTAAATGCACTGCAACCCTTAGAAAAGGCCCTCACTTCAATTCGCCCATTTTCTCGGGATGTCAGGAGTCTACCTGCTGGTAGGGCCCACCCCCAAGGTGATAACTGAATTTTTAGCAAGTGAAGTCTTTCACATTTAGAAGTTTGCTCCTATTTCACAGTGGTTTTGAAGTAGCCTTCTGTGTTCCCCTTTGTTATTGCTTGAAATGGACAGGCTATGTTTATGTGAATTTCATATTTAGTGCATGTGGGAAGATAATGGACAGAATCATATAGACTGACTTGTAAAATATAAGGATATAATTCATGGTAAACAGTGTAGGGGTGGAAGTGTGGGGGTGTGCCGCGAGGGGGTGGAAGGCAGTGCCGCGTAGTACTATCTCAACTAGTACAGGATACAACAAGGAAAATAAGTGAAAACAGTAAGAGTCTTATGTAAGGAGAAGACTCGGAATAGTATTTAGAACAGCTTCCTCTTGTTCTTCTTTCTTTTGTTAGGGGACACTCATAGACAGGAGGGGAGGTCCATAAGGGACTAGGAAAGGGGGACGAGCTGGGGCACCAGGGGAAAATATTATAATGGGGGGGACAAGTAGGGAGGATTTGTGTTTAAATGTTAAATGTGGTATGTCTAAGTCCTGTGCTGTATAATATATCTTGAGTATGTTTGCTGCACACTATGTTTTATGACTACGTATTGAAAAAGTAAAGTGCAATTACAAAGGTGATTTGAAACATACTTTTTAGAGATAGTGTGGCAGTTAGCGTTTAATCAAAGGTATTGTCATAGAGGTTGACATAAGAGGTGGTGAAGTAGTGTATCCTATTGATTGATTGTCTAGATCTGAAACACGAAGAAGAGAAAGGTATCAATAGAATAAAAATGGTTGCAGACACACCACTCTCACACATCTGTCAAAGTTTGCCAGGTTACGCAGACAGAATTAACAAGTACCATGACCAGTGGATCACAGAATTCCCAGGTATGGCCCCAAGGGGGGTTGTTTAATAAAAGTGTTCTAGATATGGTAGCAACATGTTTCTTTGTAAAATATAAGGGAAAACAGCTCCAAAACAGGAGAGAAATATTGGATTTGTGGAGGCTGTTTGAAGAAGTATCTCCAAAGAAAATGAAAGGGCAGCGTACATCTTCCCTGGAAGCAAGTAGCAGTGAGGGGGAAGGGGCAAATAAGGAGAGAGGGGTGGAGGTAGCACGGCTGTACCCACTCCTGCCCAAGCCAGCACCATCTGAGGAATATAGTGACCCAGTGTATGTGTCAAAGCCCACATCAACCCCTGCACCTTTACCAACAGTCCGAACACCACCCCCATATGATCTCCGAGGAGCAGGTGCGCAGGTGATTACCCCAGCTATAGACATAGAGCAGTTCACTCAAGACCTAGACTCAAAATTAACAATGGCCCAAACAGAATTGTCACGATCAAGAGGAATATGCGAACAAAGTTGTTCGCCCACACCCGGAGCAGAACAGACGCAAATGCCCCAAACACCTGATAGGTCAACGGAGGAGGGTTGTAAAAGGGGAGAAATACTGTTCCGAATTAATGACACCCCCACAAGAATAATAGAAATAGACCAAATGGCCAGTGAGATGGGTGCAGAAGGTGGGGACACAGCATCAGACAGGGAGGAAGAATACTGGCGCGACATAGAAGAGCAAGAAGAAGAGGAAAGGAGACTGGGGAGTGCAATGGGTGGAAGACCAGCAGGAATAGAATAGTCCCCCTTGGGGAGTGATGGAAGATGAGTGGCATGGAATGTTAAGGAATAGAACAGGAAGAAGGGCAGTGTTAGGGAAGAAGGGAGCAAAGGTAAATACAGGGAGGATAAGGAGCAAAATACAACAGCCCTGATACACAGAGGGGCAGGAAGGCCAAACTACATCCCTTGGGCCCAAATGGACAAAACAAATCTGGTAAAACGTTGCCCCCGCTCTTGGGAGGAGCAAGTAATTGGATATATGCATTTGAGAAAAACACTGCAGGGGTTCCCCTAGCAATCGGTGATGTCAAAAGTGTGTTGGTATCTGCGGTAGGTGACCAAGCTAACAGGGTGTTGGTAAAGGCAGGATTTCCCAGAATAACACTAGATTGTGACCGTCATGATGGGGAATCATTTAACACAGTAAGAGCAAGAGTATGGGATGTCCTGAAAAAGACTTTTCCGGATACAGCGGATTTAAAGTCAGTGATGAAATGCACAATGGGGGAGGATGAAGATGCAATGGCTTACATTCTCTGGGTGCAGGAGATGTGGGGAGCGGAGACAGGCATGGCTTGGGATCAATCCACCTCCGTGTTTTATTTTATAATTAAAAGAGGGTGCCCGCAGGAGGTGCAGAAGGCTCTTGATAAAATAGTGGGGATAGAAGCCATGGGCTGGCCAGCCATACAGAGCATTATAGTGCACCATTGTAAAAGGATCAAAGTGAAAAGGAGATAGCCCAAAGGAGACTGGAAGATGAGACTAAATTAATTACCTACGGGTGGTTCCAGAAGAGATGAGAAACCCGATCAACGGTACACAGACAAACACAGGGCACACGCACAAAATGCACAAAAACACGCAATATCAAGGGAACACATCGCGGAAATCCTTTTATTACTACAGCAAATGGTGCACCTGCACCTTTCAGAGGAGCTGCAGTGGTAGGAGGTAATGTTTTTGACAATAGTGAAAACACTAGATACTCCGCATAGGACAGCCCACAGAGAGCAATTGCGTGTCCAGTACTATCAACGACCCTCAATGCAGCCGAGAAACCACTGGTGGGGGCGGAGATAGGAAATAAACAGTTCATTTTCATGGTGGATTCGGGAGCAGAAAAATCATGCCTAAGAGAAGGCCGATTTCTGTTGTTAAATCATAAAATGGAGACACATGGGTTTTCTGGGGCGGTGGTCGAGGTTCCATACACAGAAGAATTGGATGTGACAGTAGGAGGGAAAACAGTGCTAGCACCCCCATTGTACTATGAAGATTTGCCCATAAACTTATTAGGGAAGGACCTCCTTAGTAAGTTGAACATGACAATATCATTCACAGAGAGAGGGATAGTTTGCTCCACACCAGAAATATGTGCTATGCGTCCCATGTTAACAATACATACCCAGGCCACGGCAAAACAAGTGCGTGGGGTACCATTTGATCCAGATATGTTCATACAGGGACTAAAAGTGCTGGTGCGTGTTGTGCCTGAACGAGTGGCGAGTACCATCAGAATTTGTGTTCCATCCAGTGGCACCTCCAGAGATAGTAGCGGGATTGGTAATGTCTATAGACTTACATGGAGTGCAGGTGTCAAACAGAAGAATTGCAGTGATTTCATGAATGAGCATGTATGTGAGTGTCGCACAGTGTTATGTATCATTGCCAATATAGCATTACGATATTTTTCTGATGAAGAGCTGTTTACAGATGTAGACTCTGACGGGGAAATAATTATGGAAATAGCAATCCCCTGTGAGATAATGATCCAACACAGGCAGGTACCTATCCCCCTTATGGCTATAATCAGTGCGCCACCAGAGTATTACAACAAAGACAAGCACCAAGTACCACTAATATTTTGGACTACAGGCCCCCATGATGTAGGGCAGTTGCGAGAAGTGACACCTGTAAAAATAAAACTCAAACCCGGAGCATTACTACCCCGGGTAAAACAATATCCCATGTCACGGGAAGCAGAGGAGGGGATATAAGAAACAATATATGCACTGTTACATTAGGGGATCATTGTACCATCAAATTCCCCTTGAAATACTTGTATATACCCCATTAAAAATGCAAAGCAAGGGGCATGGAGGATGATACAGGACCTACACCCCTTGAATGACGTCATACAGAAGGAATTCCCACTTGTCCCAAATCCTGTGTAATTTTTATGCAGCATTCCAAAAACAGCAACGCACTTCACAGTAGTGGATTTGAAAAATGCTTTTTTCTCAGTACCACTGGACCCTGAATCACAATATTTGACAGCTTTTACACTGGACAGGAAAAGGTATGAACATTGCAGGCTTTCCCAGGGATATTGTGAAAGCCCAAGCATTTTTAACAGGATATTACATGAAGATCTTGGGAATGTTGATACTGAGAGCATCATTATTCAGTATGTGGATGATTTGTTGGTTTGTGGTGTGAATGAGGACAAATGCAGAAAGGACTCAATAGCACTACTCACTTTGTTAGCACATAAGTGATATAAGGTGGGCAAACAGAAATTGCAATATTGACTAACAGAAGTGCTATATCTGGCACAACTGATATCGAAAGATGGCAAACGTATAATACCCAACAGGGCAGCAGCCGTACGGGTGGTGAATGAACCCAAAACAGTAAAAGAGATGCACAAGTTCCTCGGCATGTGCAATTACTGCCTTGCCTGGATATTAGACTATGCTCTTACACAAAACCCTTACTCCATGCACTCAAAGAGGCACAGAGAGAAAATACTGTTTTAGTATGGACACAAGAAATGCGTACTGCTTTTGAAATGCTAAAAGAATTGATTTCCACAGCACCCATCCTAGCGACACAGATTATGATTGCAAATTCTATTTGTTCTCACACTGTAATGGCACGTTAATGACTGCAGTACTAACACAAAAAAACATCACTAGGCCATAAGCCTCTGGCATACCACAGTGGCATCCTCGATGCAGTTATGCAAGAACACTTTGCCTATGAAAAAGTTCTCGCAGTCGCAGACATGATTGTGATGGGATGCTCAGTGACCCTCTTCATGGAACACTCATTGTTTGCAATACTTGAGAGATCAAAAAGTACACTAACAACTCAGAGAGCTACTGCATATGAAAAATGTTGTCCAGCACAAACATACATATAGTATGTTGCAAGACAGTAAATCCAGCCACGTTCATCACAGAAGCATGTACAGTGGAAGACATACAAAATCATGAAGGCGCAACATACAGGGGAGAGGATGAGGACACACCCACAGCATGTGAAAATGCACTCTCGGCAGGCAAAGCATATTTTATAGATGGTCAGTATCGATAAATTGGGAGACAGGCGAGAGAGGCAGCAGCCGTGAGACTAGAGGAAGGGGAATATGAGGTGATTGTTCAAAAAAGACTGCCCGTACATTTTTCAGCACAAGCAGCAGAATTGGTTGCCCTGATTGAAGCATTACATACAGCCCAGAGGTCTGCAGTAACCATATATACAGACTCTGCCTACATGGCAACCACAGTACATGGGGGACTAGCGCGATGGGGGATAAGAGGATTTAGGAGGGCAGATGCGTCCACTGAACAGCATTCTGACTTGTTGATGGAATTGATTGAGGCACTGAAGGAACAAACAGTGGTAGCGCTAGTTAAGTGCCAAGCCCACAAGAACAACAGTGACGTCATCTCACTAGGAAACGCAGCTGCAGATGCTGCTGCAAAAGATGCGGCCTATCTCAAAAAAGAGATGTTAGGGGAATTTTTTTTACAAAAACATGTGGAGGAAGGGCAAGGTGAAGGATATAACTCAATGCCAGTCTCTCAAATAATTGAACTACAGCAAGAAGCACTGCCCGAAGAAAAGGAGTTGAGGGGAAAAAGTCATCCACGGACCTCCTATGGAGACAAAATAAAATGGGCAAATTGTAATGCCATTAAAATTGTTAGAGATAGCTTTCCAGCAGCTCCACTTCCCAGCCCACAATCCAAAACAGCACATAGCTGCAGAGATACAAGAAAATTGGTTTGTGCCAGGATTACACAAGCATGTGTTCAAAATGGTGATAGAGTGTACAACATGTCAAACGTACAATTCAGGGATGACGTTAAGGACACTGAGAGGAACACTGCCCCATCCCATTGAGCCATTCCGTGAACTGCACATTGACTATGCAGACATGGGACAAAGGTGCAATGGAGCACGATACTTGATAGTGGTGGTCTGCTCGTTTTCACTCTGGGTGGAAGCAGGTCCCTGCGCACATCCAGATGCAATATGCGAGGCAAAATTTCAAGTGAGAGAGGTGCTCACCGGGTGGAGTATATGTGACGTCATACGCTCCTTGAATGGGACGCATTTCGTCAACGATCTTTTCAAAGCAGTAAAAACAATTCTGGGCATTACGCACAAATTATGCTTGATTTATATACCACAGACCAATGGAGTTGTAGAAAAAATCAACAGCCTGTTGAGAAGTAGACTGTCTAAATTATGCCACACACTAAACAAAAACTGGGTGTACTGCTTGCCGTTAGCACTTTTCGGTTTAAGGAACCAGCCAAATAAGGACCACCACTTGTCCCTGCCTGAGATAGTGACAGGGAAGCGTATGCACACAGCAGTATCTCCAGTTAGATGGCAGTCGGATGCACATAGAAGCGCCAGTGCACTGGGGCGGAATTCCTGGTCTATTTGAAAAAACTGACAAATGCAGCGAGAATGATAGCAAAACAGTTAGCAGCCCCCTTCACACAAGAGAACGAGAGTGACACAATGACACTGGCCACAGACAGCCCAAACTGCCAGTTGATGCCAGGGGAGATGACATATTTACTTAGCTTTGTGTGTCATTGGAATGCACCCAGGTTCCATGACCCTTATGAAGTGGCATATTGCACCCCCACCGCGGTGAAGGTGAAAGGCTTTAGGTATTGGATACATTTGTCCGATGTGCGCAAAGCCAGTGATAGTGTAACACAAGAAGAGGAACACAACAACACAGAAACAACAACACAAACATAAAGGAAGAAAGGCAAACTGGAGTACTAAAAGAAAGACTAATAAATACATTAAGAGACAATATGTATATACAAGTAAAAGATGCAACAATGTAGATAAGATAATGCAAACAATGAGTAAGGAAATAGAAAATGCAAAAGTTAAGAAGTTAAAATGTTTCTTCTTTTAGGTAAATCTCTCTCTCTCTGTCTGTCTCTCTCTCTCTCTCTCTCTCTGTCACCATGTACATTTGGAAAATGGAAAATAGAGCTGTATAGTTATGTGCAATTGACATGCTATAATGCAAGTTAGATGAGTAAACATTATAATGGAAATTGACAAGTTATAAATAACATTGAAATGTTGAAATAATATGTACTTAACCCCTTTGTATACTTCACTCTGTAGGATCATCCATGGCAATGATGGGGGGGCTCCAATGTCAACATTAATGATATAAATAGAGATTATAATTTAAGAAAATATTCCTATGTGTGTTAGCTTGTTTTGTTGTGTGGTAATTTTCTTTTCCATGATGTTTGGCCTTGTACTGTATTGAGCAATAGCCTTTATAGCTGTCGATATAAAGGAGGTGGGAGGAGGGTTGAAATTATTAAAATAGGGCACCCATCTCATATGGGACAGATTTAAATTGATTTGGGCACACAGGGCCCATAAAAATGACACACACAGTGAAAATAACACAATTAGCACTCCTGGATCAATTGACCCCATGACCCATTGTAATGATTCTGTGTTTAACAACTGTGAGAAGGATGACATAGATGCCCCCAAAAATATTATGGTGGAACAATGAACTCCATACAACTACCCAAGCTACCTCAGTTGCCAAACGTATAAAAGATGTAAATGCCGAAAATATAGAGAAATATGTTGTAATGTATAATGAGTGGGAAAGGGAGGGGGGAGGTGAAATGTTCCCAATAGGACATGGGGCTAAAAGAACAACATCACACAACCTAGGGGGGAAAAGAAGAAGGAAAAGGGGAGCGGAACAGGCAAGATATGATGAATATCATGGGCTAGGGTTGTACATTATAGAAGATCCACAGCACACACACCAGTCTAACAAATGGTATGCAGACATGAGCACAATGGCAAAGCAAACCACCAATGAGAGCTGTTACGTATGGTCCTTAATACCCCATGCCTTGAGTACTCCTAAAGTGCTGTTACCACAAGAGTCACCTATTTCCGAGGCCCAATGTCTCCTTCATCTCACATTGTGTAGAATAAAAAACACTTTTCGAGCACACTGTTTCATTTGAAATGCTGCAGAACGAGAAAACGTGCTACCACAAACTGCAAGGGGTGATCTGCCTGAAAGAGCTTTTCCTGGTAATTAAAGGAACATTATTTTTGGACAATAAATGGCAAGAAGAGCAAATAACATGCAAAGCAGAAGCACTGCGGGGGTCTGTCAGAAGAAAAATTGCAGTGGATTAAAAGAACATGTACCCCGATATGGACACAAGATATTGCAAAACTCACGTGGGTAACAGCCCTTGAAAAACCATTCAAGCTACAGAAAGAAATCCCGTATGAGTTATGTTTCCATGGAGAAGGGAGAACCCATCTGGGCACATTTAAGAACTGTAGTAAAACTCTCATCATCCCTGATATGAAAAAAGGAACAGCCTCATTAATGGACAGTTACTGGGTTTGTGGCAAACAGGCGTACTTGCACCTTCCACAGTCATGGAGGGGTACGTGCGCTCTGGCAATGCTGCATTCCACCCTGATGGTGATTCCTAAAAGCCACATCCAGGGGGCAGGGTTTGTCGACAACCAAGCATCCTGAGCCCCTGCCAACAACTTAAGAACCGCCCATATATGCTCTCTACGATGAAAAGCTGCAAAGCACAGTGTCAAGAAAACGTCCTCCTCTGACCTTTTGGCACAGATTCCTGGTCGATTTAGGCTGTTCACATCCGGAGAGACGTTCTTCGCGTCCCTCATACCAAGCATCCAGGCACAGGCCAGCGCAAAATGGCTCCTGATCACTCACTGGGAGTTGATCCAACTGGCCAACGACACAGAAGAGAGGTTCAGTGTGATAATAGTGGAGCTAATAGCCCTGCGGCTAATGACAATGAAGAACAGGTATGTTCTAGACCTGTTGACAGCAATGGATGGAGGTCTTTGCTGAAAAATCAGGAGCGCATGTTGCGCGTTCGTACCTTATGCAGATGCGGACAATGGAACATTATGTCACGTTATATCAGCCGAGCATAACCCTGGTGAGTGAATGAAAGACGAAGGAGGGCTGCAGCCTAGCACATGGTTCTACAACATGTTTTCATGGGTTCCGTCCTGGCTCGGAATGACTGTCAAGCTATTGATACCCACCATCGTTTTTCTCCTTTTCATTTTTTGTGTGTGCCAATTAGGCCTTGGGTGCTGCACAAATGTGGTACCTAACAGTGCAATGATGATGGTGACAATGGGCCGTGCAAAATGAGTGGTACAGATAACACACAAGGCACAAGTATGAACAGGGAATGACTCAGAGCCAAAGTACAGAATGACAGCGATATACAACACAGGGTATATTGTAGACAGATTGTATCACACAACAATCAAGGATCCCCGTGAATTAGAATGGTACAACAATGTTTGGGTGGATCTGGAGGGAGATGGGGGTTGCATCTACATGACCTGCATGCCTGATGAATATGGCACGGCTGGGGGAAGCCTGAGGGCAGTATGCAGGGCCTGGAAGCCACGAAAAGGAACATCTGGATGGGATGAAGCAATATCGGAAGAAAAAGAGCACCAAAAGGTTAGGAGAACTAGAATATTTGTTGCTTAAATAATGAAAGGGGGGAATGTGTGGGAGGAAAGGTTGTTTGGGCCCCTTCCCCTCCATTCCCGTCCCCACACACACACTATGCTCGTCCCCCGGCTTGCCATGCACCTCTGGCCACATGTGCCGGGCAGCCTCGGGACGACACATACAGGTGAAACATCTGTAAGAAGCCTGATTACCGACTCCATATTGTATGAGCATAGGCTCCATTTCGTTAATTCTTCAGCATGCCTCACAAAAACACCAGCTTGCATGCTTGCACCTCTCCCCTGGGCCACGCACAGTCAGCCTGTTACTCCCCCCTTTGGTGTCTCTGTAACTGTCCTGTTCCCACGAAAAGCTGGGCGCAAAAGGTTACAAACAAAACATTGTATCTCGTGCCTTCCTGCCAACATCACTGCCCTGCAAATGACCGGGCCAATTGGCCTGGTCTTGGAAAAAAAACATCCATCTCCACAAACCTGCTCCGTACCCACAGATCCTACTCAAAGGATATACTACTTGCATAACCTCTACCCTCACCTCTTTTTTGATGTAACAGATGCCTGCCCCACAACTGCGTGCCACTGAGATTCACCCCTGATACTAATCCCGCCTGTGACCATATATTTTCCTTTTGTACTCACGTGTGATAAAGCTGTTTTTATGAGATCTAAAAGAATGTTTGATGAACATGTTAGCTAATTGATTATAGTAGATAAGATATTTGGGCCCACGTATTTTTGTTTTATGATGTAGGTCAATTGTCTTTATGTAATGTATGCACATGTGAAGATGGTAGATTTAAAAAATCATGTGTCATGGTGTAAAATGTGTGGCTCATAAATCCGACGTAAATAGAGCAATCCTGTAGCAGAGCGGCGATTATTATACCCATGTACCTTACATATATGAAGATATGGTCCGGGTCATAACCAAAAGCCCTCCCCTACCCATTGTAGAAGAGGCCATGAGAAACTTGCTCAAACTCCATTTTATTGTATATTTCTAATTTCATTATTTGAACTGGGCCACACTCTACCAGCTCCAGGGCCTTCTCTCCCTCCGTTGCAGCGCCACACACAGCGCGCTCAAGGCCGCCACCTTTTCTCTCTGTCCTTATGACTATGCTGTTAGAGGCCCATTTCTCACAAATGTCTCAGTGCAACACATGTATGCTCTCATCCTTCCACTGGGCCCGCACGGAGCGTTCACCACCATGCCCATGACAGAGATGCCCTGCTCTACCTTTCACCTGCGCAGTGATTCAGGACAAATGTATATAAAAGCAACATGTGAAATATATGGTTTTCTCCCCTCCTGTCAGAATGCAAATGATTGTCTTTTTTATTGCACACTTTGAAGTAGTGTTTAGATTAGAGAGTTAGTATCAGTCACCTCATCCAGAACCACATGATCTTCATCTCGCACTGACCAGCCCAGATGATACACGTGATGTCCGCCTTCCCGCCAAGCAGCCCTCCAATCGCATGGGAGCGGCCCCTATGAAGATATACAGGATCTGCGGCTTCACCAATTGAATTGTAAGCATTGTACTATATTTGATTTTGTCACTGATGACGCTGTAACCCTTTTTAATGCAATGACAGTGTATTGTTTGGCAGAGCGCTCTTGGAGTAGGCAGAGTTCTCTGCATGCCCTATCTTATCTAGATAAACTTTACATTTTAAACACACCCGCACTTGGTCTTGGTCTCATTCCCTACTGGGGTGTGTCCGTTACTGACTATCATTGGGAGTTTGTTATGGTTGTTATGTATTTTGGGGGATTGATCACTTTGAACAGTAATGTCACCTTTTATTTATTTGATTTGTGCATGCACCACATAACCTAGAGATTACTTCTGGGTGCCAGTAGAGAAAGGAAAGGTAGACATAGTGTAGGGATAAGTATGTAGGGATAACTCGGGGCTGTGAGGGACAGGGGTTCATGCATGTGTAGTGGTAGGGGGTTTATGTAGAAATGCAAACATCATAAATGGCCAGCGATCATCATAAATGAAAATGCACATATTCTTACAACAGTGAGTACATGTTTTAAAAATGTTATATTTGGGGGTAACATTTCATTCATCTGGCTGCACTATATCTAAATACTAATATGAACTAACAACCCCATTCCCAGTGACCTATACCATGTAATTAACTAATTAGAGCAAATGGCTCCAGATGAAATAACCTGAAATTGATTTTGGGAAAATGCTCTTCTGCAATGGAGTTTTAAATGTGCAAGCAGTTATCAGCTGTGTGGTTTCATCCTTAAACGTGCAGCATGGCATGAGCTGCAACGATGGAATATGCCATTTTGAAAAACACCATTGTGTGTGCAGGAAGCGTTACATTTGTAGTAAGCAAAACTGTTGTTTACAAAGTGGGAAAATACTGGGCTGAATGCATGAGGTGACATGTGCTAAGCAAGGACAAGGGTTCTTTTTGAGTGACAGCAGGCAGTTTTAAAAATAAGCTGAGTGAGGGTGTGAGTTCAGACGTGCAGGAGACACTTGGGAGAAAGACATCCAGGATGTGTCCGAGAGCTGAGCTGAGACAGCGCTGGCAGTTGCTGGGCTAGTGACCTTCCTTATCAGTGGCTAGCCAAGAGAGAGGGGTTTTCCACAGTCAGCAGTGCAAGGAATCTCATCAGGTTCTAGGTAATTATGGTTCAAAGTGAGGGTGTGCTAGATTTTGCCTGTCGATAGTCAGTTACGAGTGGGTCATTTCATGTGTAATATTTCAATGTTAAAAGTGCATGTAGTTCTGAGCTGAGAAGTTTTTTTTTTTTTTTATAGTTGCATATTCATAAAGCGTAACCCCTGCCAAGTCCTTTACTTCAAGGTGGGCTTGCCAGGACTGATTAAAGTTCATTCTGTTTTTTTTTTTTAAATGTGCCTTCTGTAATGGTTTTCTTCCACGTTCGTACTAGCAAAAGTATTCCATCCATAGCTATTACCATGTGTAATTGGTAAGTTTATCGGTCATGATGAATACGCCGTATAAAAATTACTTCATGTTCTGATGCAGTTTGGGGACTTTGGTCATTCTATTTAATCTGAAGTGTGACTTTCATGGGAATTATGTGATGTGAACTCTATAGTAAGAAAGTGTGCGAGTGTGTGGTTTTTCATTTTGCATGTTTACAGCTGCCATATGAGCTTTTTTCTGCATCGTAGATAAGTTGCTGAACAGTAAATTTACTGCCCAAACTAAGTGTAATAAATCCAGTATGTGGTAATGAAATAGACTGGGGGGTACATTTCACATTTGAGGAGAGTGCCAACATTATAAAAGGGGATTATCACAAGAGGTGCTATGCTACAATAAATGTCACTATTTACCACCATAATAAGCTACCACATAATTAGGTGTAACTCCTTCAGAAAATATATATAACAATAGTTATAGGCAAAGACAGAGCAATAACAAAGTGCACAAACATTGGCATATAATTCATCAATTGCAGTGGCAATAGACGTTTTAATGCCAAAAAGTCCTCAGTTAAAGTAAGTCCTATGGTTCTCGACTCACAACTCAGCCAAGAGGTGGAGTGGAGCTGATGTTAGGGTGGCCATTAATCATGATGGTTCTTTTTTTGTTGTCTATGGAACTTTTGGGTGGTTGAATGTCTTTCAGCATCACAGGGAGGTTAATCCAAAGTATATGATGGGACTCAGTTTCATTTTTCTTGCTAGTCCCTGTTGGACTCTCCTAGCTGTGCTGCTTTGGTAGGCTAAGGTAGGTTGGTAGAGCGGGATAATATTTCCAGTGTATTTTGGACTTTTTCACAATTGATTTTGTGGGTCATTCATTTAGTTTTCATCTGGACTCTGTTGTTTATAGAGAGCAATTTCTGCACATTGTTGTCTGGCTGATCTTTTATGTACCAACTCAATCAGTTTCATCTGGTGTTTCGGTAGGCCAAGGCAGAGGCTGTTGTAGTAGTCTACTTTGCTCAGGATTATTTCTTGAATTAACCCTTGCATGTTGGTATGTATGTATGTTTTGTGATTGGTCAGGGGGCTGACCATGTTAAGGGTTGTCCAAGGACTCCAGAGTTGATGTGGGAGAGCTGTAGGTGACCCCTACCCTTTATTCCTGGTCTGCATGGAGTTGTGCATGTATATTAGTACCTCGTTCCTTGACCCATGCGTATCAGTCTCTGTCCAGCCCAGTTCTCTTTCTCTTATTTGTCAGGTGGATGCTGAACAACTTCAATTACCAACAGGTACCAGACTCCTCAGATACCTTAGATAGATAATGGTTCCCAGGGTGTGGCACCATCAAAGACAACTACAAGTACCACAATGCACCTGGCCCTAAAGTATAAGAACAGGTCTGGAAAAGGAGGAAACAGTTGGTTACACAAGTACAAATGGAATAGGCTTCTCCATTCTTTAGTTCAACGGGAGACCAATTAACCATTACAGACTGTCCAGTCATGATACAGGGGGGCAAGGGAGAAACAGTGGCAGAGCCTTACATGAGACCAGGGAAACCTCCCCAAAGACTTTGTGGACATGTTCTTACTTGAAACAGGAGAGAGCAAATGACCAACATGATCGCATGGCTGTGTGGATGGAAATGTAGACTTATAAGGGGGGCCGGAAGGGCATTTATGAAGATTTGCTGGGGAGATCCCAGCTGCCATGGCGAGGAGATGAGCAGAGTATAAATGTTTTGATGGTGAATGGCCCAGGGAACAAGCTGGCCCAGGCAGCCAGTGGGAGCAAAGAGGATCTAGTAGGCAGGAAGCGGAGGGCTATGAGAATCCAGCAGAATCAGCCTGCATTGAGAGGTAGTTGGGTGAGTTTGGAAGGAGGAAATGAGAATAGAGATGCATACTCATCAGGAGAAGGGGGACTTGGAGGAGGGTCTGGTGTGTTTGGAGAGAGTGAAGGTAAGGTGTTGAGTTTGAGCGGGTGGTAGCAAAATGTTTGTGTCTGAGTGAGAGGGTGATTGATTGAAGTTAATGTTTGAAGGGTGAGAAGGAGCGACTTGAGCATAGGAGTGAGAATTAGACAGAAAGAGCTACAGAGAGGGTGAGAATGAGGGGAGAGAAATCAGGAGGGAGCGAGAGGCGGTAGGGTGCAGGAGAGTAGAGGCACGGGTAGAGAGGAGAAGAGGAGAGAGAGAGAGAGTGAGAGAGAGAGAGAGAGAGACCTGCATATGGAGTGTTTCTAGAGAGATGAAAGATACTAAAATGAAGAAACGTTTGAGAAATGATCATCCAGAGGGAGGACGTCATTCAATTAGACTACCCAACTAGATCACTTAGAAAGTACATGTGGGAGTTAGATAGAGAAGGATATGACCTTTAGTCCTCCCAATAGTAGGGTTTGTATAGTTACTAAGGGATTGCCCAGCTCTAGTGAATCTGTTCTGCAAAAAGACCTTTTGTAGTATGACAAATGGCCTAGGGAGGCGGGATCCCCCATTGTACGATGATGGAAAGGGAACAGGGACAACACGTATGGCCTCATTACAAAGGTGCCGGTATTCCACCAGTATTACTGGCTGGATACTGACAAACTGGACTAGCCTTTCTGCCACTTGGTCTACCGGCAGATTTCAAGTGGTTGATATGCTGGGAAATCCCTACTCCAGGGAGTGCCATAGAAGTCCTTGGGGGTATTTGCCAATATAACCAGCACTGGTATTACCGGGGCAGTAATACCAGCTGTTCTTTGCTAGTAGGGTTGCAGATATACCGCCAGCTCAAGGTTGGAGGTAAATCCATCATCCTACTGGCAAACTTGGAGTGTGGCAGTGTGGTAACATTCTGGTATGATAATACCGGCATGTTATTACCGAACCCACACGCTCGTAATGAGGTTCTAGACTTGGAGCCCACCCAATGTTTACAGGAAGCTTGTTCAGGAGTGTAGGGGCATATACCAACATTATTTTTGCAGAAGATAAAGCTGCACATGGGCATTTTGGGCCAATGGACTGATTTGTGAATGTTGGTGAAGCATTCTTCGATATATGTTTTATTTTTGTCATTACTATGAACGGTAACCAGCAAATATGTGACATCGGAGTTCAGTTAGAAAGAATGGTGTTCCAATGCATTTGCCAGTGGAATAATGTAAGCACTGAATAATCACGTTAATGATGGTGAGCCTTGTGGAACATCTGCAACTATAAATAGTGAAGGTCGAAAATTATGAATGATTTAAAATCCACTGGCAAAGATATGAGCAACCCTCCAAAATATTGTTTTCTAGCCTGCCATGTTAGGACAGAAGGGGCAAGACCATATGCAACTCAGGCTTAGTACAGCCAGGAAAAAAGAGTCAGTGAAGCCCAAACTGATCCTTCACATCCTGTCTCTATGGGTCCTCAAAAACCATACTCATGTTTTGACTCATTAGACCGTACAAACGAAATATAGCTTATTTGTCTATGCATGGCAAGGTTAGGGCCCAAGTCCAGAAATACCAGTCACATCATGGGTGGCTAATGCAACACAAAAGTGTGATGGCTGCACGGTTTTGAAAACAACTCTCTCATAGCTCTAGGCAAACCTCTAAACCATCATTGTCCAGCCTACCATGCTACACCAGCAGAGGAAAGACCCTATGCAGATCTGGCTTGGAACTGTGTGGAACGCCACACTATGAATGATGAGTGGGACAACGACATGTAAGATCTGATTGAATCCACCTAAAGTATGCATCTAAAATTCATATTGTTTGATGAAGTCTTCATTCTAATTCTCATCAAGTAGGCACAGAGTCATTTCCGTGATGTCTTTTAAGGTTCTTGGTGTACTTTGGTTCCGTGTGAAACCAGATTGCTTATCATAGAACAATTGCTTTGTTTGCTTTAATTCTGTATTTGAGAAGTAACCATTCTATATAAGATATTTTGTAAGTAGATTGGGCATAGAGTAGATCAGAGGTTAGTCAAGACATATAGGTCTGCTTTTGCCTTTTTGTTTAACAAAGGAAAGACCATCACATGTTTCAATATGTAGGAGACATGTGAGTCAATGAGGCATCGTAATGTTCAGTAATTCCAGGCGGTTATGTCTGAACTTTAGTTTTGAATAATGAATACAGAGCACAAGTCAATCAAAGAGGTTGGTGGTTTATGTTTCCGGACCAGGTTGAAATCAATTGATTTTTTCCGTGGAAGAAAGTAAGTATCCTAGTTGCTATTATCTGTATGTGGGATACTAGCTGAATTGGTAGAGGAAGATTGGGATGAGAATTTGGTTCAGGTGTTGACAATGTTCTCCCTAAAGAAAGTCACAATTGAAGCCATACTTTGCTGTGCTTGCTGGGTTGGATCTTCACCAAATTCAGGATTGATTAATTCCCTGGTATTTAAAAAAAAAATGTTTTATTTTATTCTGTGTCCCTATTAGATTGGTTGTGACGTGTTGTTTGGAAAGGGTAGAGCCTCTGATGCTAAGTGGAGAGAAAAAGGATTGAGAACTTGGATAGGTTTTCCAATTCACTAAAGCCCCGGGAGTGATCAATCTAAAATTGAAAGATGAGGGATCGCTGTTCAAGGATGAGCTTCCATAACAAGATACCATCCAAACTAGGGCCACTGCAGACAGTGGGCCCGTACCATGGTACTTGAAGTCTATGGTAGAAAAGTTACTGACTAGTTTGAAGTGTGGCATACTTTCAACTGATTTCTAGTGGTAAAGTCTCTTATGATGAGGATTTTGTTGAAAAAGTTTTGTAAATTGGACAGAAGCTACAACCATAACTCTATGTATTCACTACTATTTCCTAGTGTGTGGCAGACAATGATTATGCAAACAAAGGTTTTGGTTCCAAAAACAGTCTTCTCGCAGTGCTTTAAAGGGCTTGTAGGCATTTTTTTTCACTGGCCAAGTCTTTATAGTTCCTATTTTTAGCAGGGACTGGGATTTATTGGAATCATTTTCAGTTTATACAGTGAGTGTTGGTCAAGATTGAACAAATCATTGTCGGTTGGAATCTCTGACAAAATGTGATATGTGATCTGGAAAGGCCCTTAAGGGGGATACTTGGGTTCGCCAGGTAATCTGATCCTTGTTAGTTCACCTGTGTTTGCGGTTACATTTCTCTCCTGTGCTTCTGAGACTTTTGTTCTTCATTATATAAATGTGAAAGCAGAGGTGTGGTGAAGTCCTGAGGGTCAGAGTTTTGGATAGGTGGCACTTGTTGTCAACAGTGTGGCTTTTATTTGGTGTGCATCGGCAAGGTGTATTGTCTTTGGACATGGTGGGTGCAGGTTATTTTGGTTGATTCATATACTGGTTGGATGGTGATTGGCAGGGAGTTTAAGGGTTGGGAAAGAACTGTGAAAGACTTTTATTTGTCTAGGACCTGCATTAATCATAGTGAGACCTATGCAGTAGAAGTTGGAGCAAGTATAGCTTGAAGTTTAAGGTTATCATGTTGGCACCTTGTATAAGTTAATAGTCGTGATGAAGGACCAGAATATTTTTCCGTTGAAGGGGCAGTGAGATAATATAATAACGTCTGGAATGGCAACACCTGTTTTCACGTTTATGGTGCTATCGACTATTCCACTACTAGTTTGTAAAATTTGCGTTGGCTGTTTTTGGCTTGCACTGTTGGTGGATTAGTGTTCATAGCTTATTTTCTTATTACAAGTGAGTTGCGATGTCACATCCTACTTGTAAACAAAAAATAAGACAGCAAATAAATGTTTGCAACCTGCCCCCCCACCCAAAAAACTACGACCTGAGCACAGACTTGGACCTGTCATGTTTTATGGACTGATTATGATGGTTTGTCTCAGTCTTTAGCGCCAGGTTGCCTTTTGGTGTCAATTGCGCTGTACCTTGGTATTTTAGCGTGGTACAAAATGGATAACATAACATAACATAACATGGATGATGGTGCTCCGGCACAGCAATGCTTGTACAGGATTCTGTTCTCTTGAAGGCAGAGTTAGTGGTGAAAATAGGAAAGCAGACAAAGGCAGACACAACAGCAAAAAAGAATACAGGATCTAGTGAAAAAAGAGATACACATATTGCTGGAAAAGGAGAAATGTCAAATGGTGGAAAGAAACAAGGGATTGAAAAAGAGGGGTCAAGAAAAAGTAATGGATAACAAACATAGGAAAGGTGCATTGACATATTGGGCACCATCCTACAAAAGGAGTGGGTAGAAAAGGCGAGAAAACTTTCTAAAAAGAGAGAGAAATGCGCAGAAAATGAACAAGATGCGGAAAGCAAAATTATATCAGAGATGTGCGGGTTTGGGTTGATAATCATGTATTATGAGGAATGCAGAACTACCAACTGTACATAAAAAAGGATCTTGGCAATCTCACTGTTGCTCCTTGACTTAATATGACTCTTTTAAGCCAGCAAACACATTGGTACATTTCTTTATTTTTTCATAACTACATTTTATTGGGTTTTACAAATCAATACAACATTCACAACAATGCATTAATTATTAGTTGCATCACAGTCAACTGTCTCTCAAGGTGTTTGATGGGTGAGGGGACTGTTGATGGCCTTGTCGCCATTGTCCATGATCCATTCTGTTCATCAACAGATATGAATTCTGCTTCTGAGGTGTTTTTAGTGAGGTCTGATGTTCAATAAAGCGGGCTACATTGGGGCCATCTGGTGAGTGGAGGTCTCTTGGTGAGGGCTGTGAATTTAGCCGCGTAGTCCATGAATGGGTCCCATATGTTCATGTTTCTTTTCAGGGAGCCTGCTCATATTGCCGTGATTTTTTCGGCCACTGCAATGTCCCAACATTTGGACCACCATAAAACTATTGAAGGACCATTTTCGTTTTTCCACAATCGGGCCATTGCGATTTTTGCTGCCAGAAGTAGGTGCGTGCATAGACGGGGTATTTGACCTGAGATTGGAAATTCGCCATCTCCTGTTTTGCCCAGTAAAATGATTCCCGGGCCCAAGGTATGGAGAAACCAGAGATTTCGTTGATGTGTTTTAATATTTCTCTCCAGTATGCCTCCGCCTTCGGGCAGGTCCATACCATGTGGAATAATGAGCCAGTAGCTGGGCAACCACGCCAGCAGGTTCCAGGGATATTCGGGTTGGCCTTATGGATTTGAGCCGGGGTGACTTAATATCTATAACAGAGTTTATATCCCCTTTCCTTATTCGTGATGCATTGAGAGCTTTTGTGCAATCTAGCCCATATTTTCCCCCAATCTTCCACCTCTATTTATCGCCCCAGGTCCTTTTCCCACTCTAGCATATATCTTTCTTTTTTTGCTGGGTCTACCCTCTCTAGGAGGCGATAGATGATTGAGGTCCTACCTCTTCTGGTTGGTGTTGTCAAAGAAAGCTCCAGCACTGTTATCTCTCTGGAGTATTTTTCTCGGGTTATCCTAAGGGAGAGCCAGTGCCTGATTTGGGAATAGCGGAATCTCTCCCGTTCCCCAACCCCGAATTTTGTTTTGCATCTCTCAAATGAGATGGGGGATCCTTCTTCTAAAAAGTCGCTAGTTTTACCCAGCCCACCCTCTATCAAGGATTGAAAGTCAAGTGGGGACATTCCTGGTGAAAAGTCGGGATTATTCCAGAGGGGGGTCAGATGACCCAAAGATCCCCGTACGCCCCATTTCCGAACTGCAGTTTTCCAGCACTGGACCGTTGCAATCGTAGTTAAGAGGGGACCGCTATTTGCTTGTGGCTTTATGTTTGGTAGGTGTGGGAGATTAGATAGTGTGACCAGACACCAGGCTTCTTTGATTTGTGTCCATTTTGGGGGATCTGTTTCTTGTACCCAGGAGAATGCATGTCATAGTTGAGCGGCTAGGGTGTATCTGGCCAAATCGGGTACTCCCAGCCCTCCCTGTGTTTTCCCCCTCAGCATAATTCGCTTGCCAATTCAGGGTTTTTTCCGCCCAAACAAATTCTTGTATTTTCGTTTGTAGAGCCTTTAGGGCCGGGCCTGGGATATGGATTGGTAATGCTGTGCAGTGGTACAGCCATCTGGCAATTAGATTCATTTTAATGGCGGTAATTCACCCGAACCACAAGATTTCCTGCTGTTTCCACCTTTTAAGATCATTTTGCAGGTCACTGATCAGTTGCGGGATGTTGTTTGAGTACAAGCGCAGTGGGTCTTTTGTAATCTGGACCCTGAGATATTCAATTTCTCCTTTCGCCCATGGGATTGGTGTTAGGGGGGCTAGAGAATCTCTTTCTTGCATAGAGAGGTTGATGGCTAAGGCTGAGGACTTGGCCAGGTTCACCCCAAACCCTGATAGGGCCCCGAATTCTTTGATTTCTACCCATAGTGCCTCCAGGGACTTTGTCAAATTTGATGCTGTAATTAACATGTCATCTGCGTATAATTTTGTATTCTTTGTCTCCCACAGTTAGCCCGTTTATACTCCTGTTCTGCCTAATTTTAGCAGGAAAAGGCTCAATAGACAAGGCAAAAACAAGGGGTGAGAGTGGGCATCCCTGCCTAGTGCCCCTGGATATGTGTATATTTCCTGACCTAATGCCATTGACCTGCAGTTGTGTTGTGGGAACTTGATAATTAGCCATTACCCATGTGGTGAAATTAGGGCCAAAGCCAAAATGCTCAAGAACCGCTCAAATGTACCCCCGGTCCACCCGGTCAAAGGCTTTGTTGGCATCTAATGAAATAACGGCCATCCCTACCTTCATTTTGTGGGTGCTTTCAATTATGTTTATTGTCTGCCTGATATGGTCATGAGTTCCTCTTCCCGGTATAAATCCTGTTTGATCTTGGTCGATTAACAATGGGAGAACTGCCCCCAGTCTCCTGGCTAGTACTTTGGAAAATATCTTGCCGTCGTTGTTCAGGGGTGATATCGGGCGGTAAGAGTCAGGTAATTCGGGATCCTTCCCGGGATTATCTAGCAGGACTGTGAGTGACTCAGCCACTGATTTGGTGACCGATCTTGCGGATAGGAAGGAATTGAGTAAGGCGGCCATCTAGGGTGCTAAAATTCTGGCATATTTTTTGTAAAAGATTGCGGAGAGTCCATCTGGCCCAGGAGCGGTAGATTTAAGAGATTTGATGGCTTCATTAATTTCTTCAATATTGATGGGGGCTTCCAGGGATTCCAGCTGGGTTGAGCTTTGGGGGGCATAGCCCTCAGGTATTCTGACAGATTGTCTAGAACCGTAGGATCTCCGGACATTACAGATTTATGGTGCCTCACCAGTTCATTAATTGTATCTATCTCGGAGTAATGTAATTTCCCGTCTTCTCCCCGTAGTTTGAGAATGTTGTTTCGGCAGCGGATCTTTTTCAGCTTCTGCGCTAGTACTTTATTTGCTTTGTTCCCTTTACTGTAATAGAACTGTTTTGTGTATGCTAATGATTTGGCTGTTTGGTCGGCGCAGTGCATTTCTAACGCTGTTTTAGCCTTTCTCAGAGATATCTCTGTTTTTCTGGTGTGGCGCCCTTTCAGTTCAGTTTCTAGTTGGTTCACTTCTTTTTCCAGTTTAGCTGCTGCAATGTTTGATATTGTTCTCTGCTCGGCCCCTGCACCAATCAGGGAACCTCTGACTACAGTTTTCATTGCGTCCCAGATGATTTTGATAGGAGAGTGTTCCGTGGTATTTTCGTTAAAATAGTTGGTCATTGTGATCTCCACTTCTGTTCTGATACTTTTGTCTAGTAGTAGGAAGTCATTCAATTTCCAATACCTCTGCACAGGTTTTTTATGGCCTGATATGGCTAAATGTGCGGAAACTGGAGCGTAATCAGAAATCATGTAGGTATGAATTTCTGCAGTGTTTGGGCATGGGAACAGCACTCTGGATATTAGGATGAAGTCTATTCTTGAGAATCCTTTATGAACATTGGAATAGTGAGCGTAGTCTTGTGAGTTGTCATTGAATAGCCTCCAGGCGTCTCTGAACAGTTTAGCTAGGATTAAAGCTTGTGCAAAGTCTGCATTTGTGGGGGGAAGAGTCTTCTCCATTTGTGGGTCTGGCATGGAGTTAAAATCCCCACCGATGATCAAGTGTCCTTCATGAAAAGCCAGGATAATCGAAATTAGGTCAGTGATGAAGCTGGTTTGGGTTGTGTTGGGGCTATAACCTGTAACGATTGTGATGGGAAGTTCTTCAAAAAGGCCTTTAAGTAAGAGAGAGCGGCCCTCTGGATCTCTTCTTATTGCGATCTTTGATAGTGGGACTCTGTCGCTTAATAATATGGCTAGCTGTGGCAAAATAGGCTTTTTTATATCTATTGAATCTTATGCGGTGTTCATCTTCTTGTAGCAGGTGGGTTTCTTGGAGTAGTACAATGTCTCCGGACAATTCACCTAGCCTGTGTTCCACTGATCTGCGCTTTCTTGGTGAGTTCATGCCATGAAAATTCCATGAGAGGATTCGTATCTCTCTTGCGTCAGCCATAACCTAATACTTTTGTGTTGAGTATGCATCGTATTTCGTCCCCCACCTGGAGCTGTGAGATTGTTAAACAGGCTGTGTAGCTGTGTCGGTATGATATATATCTTGTTGTTGTTGTATGTTGTAATGCTGATCGATAGGACGAAACTTGAGATAATTGGAGTTCCAGACTTTGGATTTGACCTTTCAAAACCCCTTTCCTCTCCCCTGCCCTTCCCCCCTCCCCGAATTGAACTGGTAGGAGAAACGTCATCCTACAGCCACTGGGAAAACTGGTGGCACCATGTGAGGAATCACCCACGTGGACCTGGTGGTGAGACCGGGATTCAGTTGAGCGCGTAGTGTAGCCGTAGAAATCTTCCTGACAATGCAACTCCCAATAGTACCAAAGAACTGTTTTGGAAGGGGAATTGCCCAGAAGATTATGGTGAGTCGGAACACAGCTGCCTAGACAGAGAACACAGTGTCAGGAGTCTTGTTCACGACACAAACAAGAGAAAAACAATAATTGAGCAAACCAAAGTACTCACGTAAAAGGATACTTCTGAAGTCAACTGAGGGCCAGAGATATCCAGGAAACCAGTCTTGGTGCTTGTCCGTGAAGTGTTCCAGCAGTGGAAGTGGGAAAACCAGAAGAGATAGGAAGTCCATCCGAGGAGCGTGGTTCCAAAAATAAGGACAATCCAACCTACACCTGTACCCCCCGGCACGCGGACGCCTGTAGAGAAATGGAAGTCTGTGATAAGGTTCCAAAGTAAATGGGTTCCTTGTGACAAGTTCCCAAAGTGAGTGTTCCATGTAACAAGTTACGTGAGATGAGTTCCCGAAAGTGGAAGAGTTCCTTTGTAGATGAAGAAGAGAGATCGTGCTTGCAAAAGGACCGTGGACAGAACAGAGGAATGGTCGAGTGTATCAGGACGTGCAAAAGGGAGTTCCGAGGCGACAAGGCAAACTAGCGTAAGACAAGAGGAATGGTCGTTCGTTCCGAGGTCAAGGATAACCAGGCATCAAAGGACAAGGCCAAGGGTGTCCAAATCAATCCGTAAGACAAAACAGGGTCGTAGTTCAAGGCAAGAGGTAACAACAAGATGAGCTCCAAAAAGTCAAAATTCAGAAGCAGCGTTCTATGGTCAAGGCGGAGCTTTATAGAGTCACGTGACCGTGAGGGGAACGTTGCACACGCCGTAGACGTGCACGTACGTGCTCAGGCAACCAGCATTTCCAAGGCAACCCCCAGCATTGTCGAAGGGTTTGGAAACGTAAGGAGAAACGCTTCGGCTTCAAAGATCTCGGGGATTCGGAACTTGCATGTTTAGAATAATCTTTGGTGGTACGGGGAGCTGGTTTCTTGACACACCAATGCGCTTGCTGTTGGCCAACTAGGCCGCCGAAATGAAGTTTGGTGGAGCTCAGGCATTGCTCCCGCTTTTTTTAAATAGCTGTGTATAAGTTTCTCACACAGGGGTTGCCTCGTTGTACATCTCTGAAGATAACTGTGTCATATGAAACACAAGACCACAGAGCTTCATAGTAACGAAAAACAAAGTGGCTTATAATGTCCTTAAAGTGATCTTGATAGGGTTGCATTAGTGTGTACAATACCGAAAGAATGGTGGGGATTCTCCTGTGACGAAACATATATCTGCCCAGAAATTAGGAAAGTATTGCAGTGTTGAGGAGCAGAAACGGAAACACCAGAATCTACACGTGTCTCCCAATCAGATCTGTTACCCGTTTGTGATGAGATCGCTCACATCGCAAGTAGAGAATTATTTGAAAAGATGTGACATCACAGCTGAACGATTATAAGGATATCAAGCTATACTTGGTAACAAAATCCCTTCAACTGTTTTTGCCAAATGATTTAGGGATACTTGGAAAATAAAATCACCCTGCTCAATTTGGACATGAAGTTGAAGCATACATATTAGTATGTATATTTCTACAGTTCATTGTTCAATGTTTAGCCTTAATGTAAAAATGGGCAAAATTGTGAAATTCTGTTCTGCCAGCCGCAATGTGAAATATGTCTGATTTCTATCCATTTTGCCAAAATCTGCCCTTCAGCCATCCTGTCGAAAAGAGTGGCACAAAGTTTCTCATTCCATTGTGCGTACCCAGCGTAAATCAAAAAGGGATGCACAAAGTTTCTCATGCTGCTGCACGAACCTAGCAGGGCTCGAAAAGAGTGTCACAAAGTTTCTCCTGCCGCTGCACAAACCTAGTACGAATCAAATTAAAACTGTGTGAGCTTTCTTGTACCACTCCGCAAACCTAGCATGGCTCGAAAAAACTAAAACAAAAACAAAACTAGTACGCATCAAAAAGGAGCACATGCAAAGGTTCTCGTGTTGCTGCACGAACCTATAATGAATCTTAAAACTGCACTAAGTTTCTCATAACATAACAGGTGTAAAGCACATGTTCACCCCTGAAGGGGCATCTTGGCGCCAATAGCAGATGTTTATTGTTACCCAACTTAATGGTACTCATTTTATCGACCTCAGAAGGATGAAGAGCTGAGTGGACCTGCCAGGGTTCTAACCTGTGACCATGAGGACAAACACAGTCCCCTGTAGTGGATGCATTAGTCCACTGAGCCACAGACATGGGAAACTAGCACCAATCGAAGAAAGACCCGCACAAAGTTTCTCGTGTCACTATACGAAACCAGCACCGTTCGAAAAAAAAACACATGTAGGGCCTCATTACGGGTCGGGCGTGTTAGGGAGAATGCTCTTTTTAGGCTGAATTTCCTAACCTAGTGAGTCCCCCAGCAGCTTTGCTGGATTTTTGGGGTTTATTTTTTTTCTCCTGCCAAGAGTGAGACTCTTTTACCCTCACTCTTGGACATGATTTGAGTGTGTTTCTTTGGATCTAGATCTGTTTAATGGGCTATGGGGTCTTTTACCCCATAGGGCTTCATGTGTTTTTGTGATGTGTGTTACACAGCACCCTCAGTGCAGTGACACTGGGGTGTCATAGTGACCCCCCAGTATAGACTCCATACCCTGGGACTGACTACTGTCTCCCAGGGCATGTAAAGTCACCATTGACTTTACTAGTCTTAAATTCTGAACAGAACCAGTACAAACCATCATATTGTGGACGTACTGGCTGGGGCAATTCGATTTCCCCAGTATCTGTTAGTCAAGGGGGCACGTCTTCGTCCCCCCTGATCGAGTTTTGGCTGGTGGCAGTGGATACTACTTTTTATATTCAACCGCGAATATTTTCCTAAGGGATTTCCCATTGTTTTAGGCTGCTACCTCTATTTAATTATTTACGGTAGCATCGAACATACCGCCGGTTTATTTATTAATATTCATTCTCCGGTTGGTATTTTTTGCCAAAACTTGATTCTAAAATGGCGTTTGTGTTCTCTTCTGTGACTTCAACCCAAGTCGAGCCCTTTGTTCCACTTTTTGGCGGGCTTCTCCACAGAAGCCCTCCAAAGTGGTGCCACTCTGTCTGGGGTACTTAGGACGGGTGGAGGGGAATTTAGGCACCCTGGACTGAGTTGCCTAGGCAACTCAAGTCGCACTCCATCCTGATTGGCCCAAGTGGTGAGCGGGACGGCTCACCACTTAGCATGTTTGAGTGAAAGCTAGGCTGAGTGAATGGGGGTTTGCTGCATAAAAGCAGGGCTTTGGGGACTGGAACTTTAGAAGTCGCCACAGGACCTAAGAATCCGATGAGGGAGAAGCTGAGCCGACCTGCCACGACACCACCACCGGTGGATCCCTGCTGGACTGCCTCACCACTTTTCCCAACGACAGAGAAGATCTCCCGCCGGAGAGTCTTCTTCCTTTGACTGGTGGGGATAACCAATTTCACCATCTTTTCGCCTTCCCGACGTACCTCGTGGCCGCCTTGCCTGTGCCAAGCACCCCGGCAACCGGGATACCACGTTTTACCATGACCGCGAAACAAAGGTACCACCTTTAACCAGAAAACTCCTCGGCTGGTTTCTTCCCTGGTAGTGCAACGACCTTCATCTTTCCTCCAAGTCGAGATCTTCTCTTCCCCTGGAAGAAGACACAACTTGCACCCACTACCAGGAACAACTGCCACCGCTGGAGGATCCTTCCCACTTAAGGTACCGTGTCCCGCCTGGCTTCCCTTGCTACCGACTGTACGGGGTAGATTTAGCCCCCGGCTTTCGAACCTGGGTTAGCCTGGGACACCCTGGCTAAACTTTCCTAAGCCTCTCTAAACTCTTTTTGAACCCTCTGCAAGACTTTCTAAGCCTAGTGTAACTGTGTGATCTTGGACACATTTGTGCTCTGCTCTCTCTAAGAGTGGGCCCAGCCTTTGGACTTTGGCTCACCAGTGACTTTTGCTCTTCTGCCTTGCTTATAGTGTTCCTGAATCTTAGAGTGGTGTACCTTTCCATATTCTGTCTTTTTCCCTCCCTTTCTCACAAACTTATTGGAGTGCAATCTAGTTAAGCGCTCACCTCTGTATGAAAATAAGTGGTGTTTTACTGTGATTTATCTGATAAGGAAAACGGGGTGTATATATTACAATAGTAACTGTGTTTAGAATATTTTACAATAAGAGTGCTGGAGTGTTTCAAACTGTGTGTTTTTAAATAAATAATTATATACTTTGATACCAAAGCTCTGGTCAGTGTTTGCTTATAGTATTGTATCTGAGTGCATATTGTATATACTTTGCATACTGCCTAAATCTTCTTGAGGGAAGTCTGACTGCTCAGCCACAGCTACCAGGTAAATCTGGCTGGTACAGACTGCTACCAAGTGGGTTTACTGCCAACACCTGTAGTCTTAAATCTTTTGCAGTGGTCCCTAAGGGAACTGCACAGGTTTCTGCCTAACAGGGCGGTCCAGAAATAACAGTAGCAGTAAACCCGCCGCCACTGTTAATTCCTGACTGCCCGATCTCGAGTCCTGCAGGCGGGAGGTGACGTTCCCACCAGGTCTGACCTGGCGGGTTTAGCGCCGTCCGCCTGCAGACGGACGTGGAAACACGAGCACCATCACGAGATGGTGCCGGTGTTTCCACTTCCCCATTCCCTTTGAGTCCTATGGGACTCAATGGGAATGGGGATTTACCGAATTCCCGGGACACCAGGGTCGTAATGCCCTGGTAATTCCGGGAGTCACGGAGGCGGAACGGTAATACGAGTCCGGCGGTAACCGAGCCGGAAAAACGTGCTGGTTGCCGTCTGACTCGTAATAGTTTCTTGTGTTGCTGCACAAAATTATCAGATATACAAAACTAACATGGGTGACAAATGACCATGCTCTGCGTGAAACCACAAAAAATAACTGGCAACACAACATTTCAGTGGCAGCAGAACCGTAATGCTGATTTCACGAAACGGGCAGAAGCAGATTACAGTGAGAATTCTGCACTTTTTGCAATGCAAGCAGACATTTCACTCACCCTTATTCGTGAGTTTGGCTTTAATGGTAAAAATAAGCAGTATTTGGAAATAACACCTGCATTTCAAACCTGCCTTGTTATGGGGCTAGTGGAATTACCAACATGGTACATTCTATTGAAATACCAAATGCTTTTGTTGTCCACGATTTTCTGAGGTAAAAAAAAAAACCCTCATATTTTAGCACCGAGTAGACCAAAATTCTGCAGAAGTTTTTGAAATGTTTTCCTGTCCTAAAGAGAAACGAAAGCATTTCCCTTCAAATCAGCAGACATTGTTTTTGTATAGAGGCAATCAAAGGGCGTGAACAACTGCTATCTCTAATGCCCATCTTTTTACCACCTTTGCCATGTAATGCACTAATGGGTGAGAATGTATCCGTTTGTGCATTAAACAAATATATAGTAGCACTGTCGACTGCTAATGTGTACAATTCATTTCCATCCTCAAAATGAGGGTGCCAGTGGTTGAAAAAAAATAGAACGCATGGCCATTTCCAAAAATACTACATGTGATAATTGTGGAAATCAAAATATATTACCACAAATCGAGCAGAGTGAGGTAGACGCTGAGAAAACATCACATCCAGTAGCAATAATGCACGTCTCCAAAATTTCCATTCAGAAATGGGCAATGCTCATAATGAGTGCCCAAAAGTGAAAAAACACGTGATCAAATGAAAGTGATGCCTGGGAAGAAATCGATTTATATCACAAGCGGAATTGAGATTGTGACAATAATAAAAGTAACAAATGAAACGACAACATGAAATACAAACATGAGAAGTCAGGAGGAAAATCCAATGAATGAAGCAGCCCACATTGACCAACACAGCATCCGTGCAAAGTTATGGATTTATGTGGTTCCTGGAACTAGCAACATGAGGTGTGCCAATGACTTACAGTTTCATCAGAAATGTGAGTCACAGAGAATTTCCTCTGTAGCAGTAAATCAGAACTCCTCGACCAGGCGTAACAGACTGGAAATCGAAGAACCCAAACTGGAAAAACAACTAGTCATCTAAGTTATTAGGCCACCTTTTTTATGTCGAGAAACATTTATTATCGCTCAGCAAACCCTTACTACTACCGCCCCCACCCTTAAGTTTGGTGAGCTTGCTCCATATGAGCCATAACTTCAATCCTCAGAGAGTGATCAGTCCTGACCTTTTGTCCCTTCCTCCATCGTACAACCTGCTGTTTGCCCCATTAATGGATGACCTGTTCCCGTTCCCCTTCCTTTAACGTCCTACATAATATGATTTTTTGTAGTGTCTTAACAAAATACTGCTGTCTCATTTCGCACATCAACATATCCTGCATTAGAAAACGTACAAGAAGGGACTAGGGTAAAATGGTTCACAGCCTGGTCAGACAGTGTACATCTAAGCTGGGATGGCTGGAAATGGATTTGCACTGATGCGATATTGAAGGTCAGCATGGAGTCATTATCCATTTGGAGATATTGAGCCTCATTACGGCTTTGGCGGTAGCCATGACCTTAATAAGGGCATGGCTGCCACCAAAACTGGGTCAGTGTCCGGGTTCCCTGAATGGGGAATTACGGGGCCATTCCGAGTTTCGAGGGCCCGGTATTTCCCCCTACAGGGAACCCAGGCCCGGACCTTCCCCATTCATATTTGAGCCCCCATAGGGCTCATTGGGAATGGGTGCAGGGAGCCAGCAACAGGCCGGTTATGAACGGCCAACTGTTAGCTCCCTGGTCCCCTTGCAGGACCCGGTAAGGACGTCTGGTAAAACAAATACCACCATGCTGTACCTCTACTCTCAAACCTATCATGAGGCCTTCTGTCTGGCTATACAGAATACTCAAAAAACCTCAAACAATTATTCACAAAACGAAACAATGCCTCCATTCCAGATGCAATGTTAATGTCTTTAATCTACAAAAACAAGTATTTAAATCTGTTAATGAGATGGGAATCCCGGCAGCCTTCACATCACTAATAATGTAATGTCAAGCATACTGTGATAATCTAGCAGAGTATGTTCCACACAATGTTTTGTTTTTTTAAATGCCTGCCTCTTGTCTGTGTTCAAGCTATTAATTCATTCATCTTTACAAGAGAGCACACTTCCTCTTAAATTCAACCACTTCTCTGCCTACAAATCCCAACATGCACCTTGGAAATATATACAATTGTCACTATTTTGACCGAAACCTTTTGAAAAACGATGCCGTTTCAAATACAATATAAAAAGTCATCAGGAATAATATGTTGTCCCCTTTAAGCAGGATTGTGCACAGGCAGGGGAATAGCAATGGTATTTTTTAACAGAATTGGATGACTTCATGCTAGGGCTGGACACAAACCGGATAACCGGACAGATGCTGCTAGATATTTCTGTGGCATTTGATACTGTGAGTCATGCCACTCTTTTGTCCAGGATGGACAATAGGGATTATATGGCCTATTCTAGCTTGACATCAGTGCTCCTAACACAATGCTCTTAATCAAATGCCATTCTCTCATATTCATCTTTATCACAGCTTCTAACCTGTGGTGGCCACTTCAAGGATCTGCTTTGTCCCTATTCTTTTTAATATTTATTTATTTTCCTACTCTATAGTATATGCAACTATAGACTAAAGGTCTGATTCATAGAATATGCTAAAAAATCCTGCAATGCTGCTTGCGCCGAAAACGACTTTACGCGTACTAGCCTGCAAAGGTTTCTTTGCGCGCTCCATGTATTTATGGAATTCGAAGTGCAAACTAACCCAATGTGCAAAGTAAATCGAGTTGCCCCTGAAACACCCACAACAAAACCCCACGCAAAGCAAAACCAGCCACATTTATCAATGTTTGCGCCCTCCTCATCCACATCATGCGTCCCGGAAATATTGTGGGCTGTAGCCCCACAACCAAGGCAGTACCACAGCGACACTGTACATGGTCCCCCGTAACTCATAACTGAACCCTGACAATATGCATACCATTTTTCATAACTGAAGTCAGCATCGGTAAATCTGCATGCAAACCCCTGTACCTCATGGCTCCACCCCGCTAATCTGCATACGATCACCGCTAACTGTAATCGGCACCCCAACTGGGGGCCTGCACCCCTACTTCCCTGCACCTTACATTTGCGCGTTAGTTACTATGCAATTGATACTTTGCGCCTCCTATTGCGTGGCGGTGTGATCGCAAGCTTTGCATGCTTCTTTCCCCAAAGTGACGTTGTGCAGTCAGATCCAGAAATACGCTTGGTTTTGCGTTGTGCTGGGTGTGTGATTTTTGTGCATTGCCCATCCCTCGACACGCTCACGTTATTCCTTGTTCTTCCTCATTCTGCTTGGAGAATGGGGAATATGCATATTCCGCACCCTATTTATTTCCTTGTGCAGGCCCTTCCCACACTTTGGGGGTCATTACGACCCTGGCGTTAAGGGTTTAATGGCGCCGTAAAAGGTGTCGGTGCTGTTAAACCATTAACACCTGATTACGAGGTCCCTTTGCGGCACCCGACCTTAACGGCTGGTTTTACCAATTTGCGGTACCGTACTTAGCACCTTCCCCAGTCCCATTGAGCCCTATGGGGCGAAAATGGGAATGGGGAAGGGCCATGGTGAAATGGAGAAATACCGTCCCGCCAACCTTGGAATGGGGCGGTATTTCCCCATTCCACCATGGCGGACTCGTAACAACACCGGCACCAACCATGGTGCTAATAGCGCCATGGTTTAGCGCCGGGGTTGTAATGAGGCCCTTGGTGTGGAGTGTTGCGCTCAGCGCTTGACTGCACGTGAAGAAGTGATGGACCTATGCAAAGTACCCGCAATGTTCTGGAAATGCACGCAAAGTAGATTCCATGAATCAGCGAAAGGAATTTTGTGCACTGAAAATTGTGCAAAGTAACTTATCAGCACGCAATAAATTCGATGAATAAGGCCAAACGTTTTAAAAACTCTACTGATCACACAGACTGTTTATGAATGAGGGTCAAGCAGGACTGTGCAAATATATTTAAAAGCTGCTTTCTCCATATTGATTATCAGATGACTGGGAATCATCTATAACTCGAACCAAATATGATGGAGGTTAGTTTTGGCCAACTCACCTAAGATTTCCCTTCTTGTCTAGGGGAAACATTTCAGAACCTTGGTGTCAATTTAGATAGTAAACTCTGTTTTGAGTACCACACAATTTTAGTTGTTTGATGTTGCCGTTCAAATTCACGATACTTAGGCACCAATGATAGCAGCAGAAAAGTGTGTTACTGGCCGCATTAATCTCCGAATTGTAAATTGTGCATTGGAATCTACTTTGCTATCCAAAAATATGGCAAATCTTAGGAACGCAGAGACAAATCAACTGCAATTAAGATTCTTTGACCAGGTGCTATTGTATATTTGTGCCTGAACCTTTCAACTTATGCTTTGGTAATCATATTGTGCATTGTTATCTGGGCAGTAAGATCAATATTCCCTGATTAATTCTATCACCCAGGACCACAGACGAGCCTAAAAAACACACTCTTACTAATACATGGTTTAAATCACCTCCAAACATATAAACATCAAAAGGACATGGGCTAGAAGCAAAATGACATGTAGATCCAGTGCATAAGGCATCCGGCAATGCACATAAAAAACATTATGAACATGGCAATTGCAAGCCTATAGAGGCGTGTGCTACAGATGTCCTCAGTGAAGGGCACAGCTCCACACATCAGCTTTTTAATCTTTGCAACCCATTCACATCTTCACCTATTCTAACTTTTCAGGCTGAAGACCCTGCAGTTGTTTTGTGGGGACCTTGATTATTTATTTATTTTTATTTGAAAATCAAGGCAATCCTAGATAGGATATGCAAATTAGACCATCATCAGTGAACCTGTTAGGTGAAAAGCAACTGAGTCATGAAAAGGGAGCACCTGGGACAGTGCTTCAAATACTTTGTCATTTCACGCATCTTGAGTCCATATAGTCATGCAGGTTAGTGAATAATCTGGGTAGTTCATCACGGCACTTGGACCCATGCTCGATAAGAAAAATGTATAAACCTCATCCCACTATTTAAGAAACTTTATTGCATACATGTAGGAATATGCCAAAGTGTTGTTAATAAAGGTGTGTGATTACACCCCATTAAAAAAATGCTTGACAGATGCAAGGTTGAGGGGACATTTTAGAACCATACCAAAAACTTCCATTTGTAACATGGATATTATAGAAAAGTGTCACCATTCAACTGCATGACCATCTGTACAATCTTGTCTGTTGACTGGTTTACAGGATTGTAACCAAGTAGCAGGACATATACTGCCATTTTGGATGTTAGAGAAGTTTTATTGCAGCGGTGAGGCAAGCTCCACTCCACAGTGTTGTTCCTGTGAGACCCATCAGTTACATGTGATACCATATAACATGGGATTCTCCCCAACAGTTTCTGTCATGTTTGGGTTAACATGTACAGATTTAAGCTGGGTCTGAACTGGACTGGGAGGTCAAAGTAGTTGAGACTTCGAGAGAATTTCTCGAGGGACTTGATGTCAGCTGTGGGGTCCCTCAAGACTCTGCTCTCTCTTACATCTTTTCTTCCTTGATCTATGCTCCCTGGTGTGGAAGATTGAGGGGTTTGCTGTGTAGTTTCAGATTATGCCAATGAAACCCATGTGTTCGTCAACCTTGATCCGAGAGACATTGATACATTGTTGGCAGAGGATTGCCTGCTAACGATCCCGGAATGGATGGGAGGTAAATGGCATTTCACAATGTTAGTAAGTTGGAGATTCTCCTGTCTATACTATGGACTGGGCTGAGTGATTGCCTGTTCAATTAGCCTGAGTGTTATGTTCTGGCTCCGCGCGGAGGCAGAACGTTGAGGGCCTCTGAAGTAGGCCGCAGTGGCGCAGCTCTGGCCGGAGCGAAATGAAACACGCCACACGTTGTTAGAGTCTGTGCCCGGAACTGCCTCCCTTGCGCAGGGGCAGGGCTTTTATTGAGATGCCCTGCGTCACCGCGTTGCAGGGCGCAGGGCGGATGTAACATTCCTCCTTTATTATAAATTAACTTAACAATTAAACACACGCACACAGCAGATATTCCAATGCTTGAAAACACAACAACACAGGTGCTTTCCGCTTTAACAGTTCTTGTGATGCAAACTACCACACATAGTCCTTGAGCCGAGCTGGCGGCTTGGTGGTGGTTCTTAGTCCATAACTCCCACCCCGGGAGCTGGGCTCCACAGTCTCATCTGGTCTCTCACCTTCCACCTCCGGCTCACCCATGTCCGGTTCACTCCACTGCTCCCACGTTTTGTCACCTGCATCTTCTTCACCCTGAAAGTTGGTGGGTTCGTCTTCGATCAGCTGGGAGTCTTCATCTTCTTGGAGACAGTCCCCATCAGTCCATTGAACCATGACGGTGCCCTCTTTGCACGGTTATCATGGTCCCTTGTGTCTCGCTGACGGTCCATGGGAGAGTGTCATAGCGGGAGTCCAGCTTGGACTTTGTCGGGTTCCGCAACATGACCACCTGGTCGCCCACCTGGTGGTTGGATGGTTTCGACCTCTTCTTGGCACTCATGTGGGCATTGGCATTTGTTTTCCTTCTTTCGGTGCGCCCATTGTCGAACTCGTCCCGTCTTCTGCTGGGGTGATGGGGAATGGAAGACTTTATGACGGTGCCGAACATGAGGTCAGCTGGCGGGACACCAGTCGTGCTGTGCGGGGTGACCCTGTAGTTTCGCAGGAAACGATAGAGGTCGACTTTCCACGGACTGGAATTGGCTTTTGTTAACCTCAGCACTTTGTTGATTGTTCTCATGAACCGTTCCACATCCCCATTCGCCTGGGGCCACCTTGGCATGATGTGGTGATACCGGATGTTCAGTTCTTGCAGGTAGTCTTTAAACTCCTCCCTTTGGAAGGGTGCGCCGTCGTCACTCTTGATCGTAGGGGGTAGGCCATGTGTTGCAAACATCTTCTCGATGGCCAGGATGACCACTTCCGCCGCTGTGGATTCAACCACTTCAACTTCGGGATATCGGGAGTGATCATCGATGGCTACCAGGAGGTACAGGCCTTCTTGTAGTTTGCAGAAGTCGATGCTTATTGCGTACCACCTGCCAGAGCCTCGTTCTGCCGACTGGATTGGTTCTGGATCAGGTGGGGCTCCGGTGTTCAGGCATGGTAGACAGGTGTTGACTAGCCTTTCCACCTTTACATCTATCTGTGGAAACCACACTCTGTGTCGAATTTGAGCCTTCGTTCGAGCCATCCCTTGGTGGCCCTCATGGGCAAGGGCCACTATTTGGTCTGGCAGGCCCGGTGGGATGATGATGTGATTTCCGCGGAGCAGCAATCCTTGCTCTGTTATCGACAGATCCTGGCGGACGGTGAACATCCCTGTGAGGAACACCTTTGCTTCCTCAGTCCTGTTGTGGGTGTTCTTCATGAAGGACCTCCAGTCACCTGAGATGATGGCATCTTTTACAAAGTCGCAACATGGGTCCTTGCGTGTTTCCTCTGCAATGTCATCGATGCTGACAGCCTTTGGCCTCATGGCCCGCACCACCTGGCAGATATGTTCCTCAGTCTCTTCGGCCACCTGAACCTCCTGTGGCGTCGCTGCTCGAGGGTGTCTTGAGAGGAAGTCTGCCGGGCTGCCGCTTCCCGGCTGATATGCCAACTCAAAATTGTACTGCTGGAGATGGAGCAGCCATTTGGCTATTCTAGCCGGTGGGTGCAAGGAGGTGCCCATGAAGATTGGCAGGAGGGGTTTGTGATCCGTGATCGCCGTGAACCTTCCGCCATACAGATAGAGGTGTAAATGGCGACACTCCCACAGTACGGCAATTGCCTCTTTCTCAATGTGAGAGTATCGCTGCTCTGTCATTGTGAGAGCTTGTGACGCATAGGCGATGGGTCTCTTCTCACCCTCCTTGGTGACCTGCATGAGGATGGCCCCCAGGCCGACAGGGCTGGCATCCACAAAGAGTTCAGTCGGAAGCGCGGTGTCGTAGTACGCCATTTTCGTGTCCACGGATAGTGACTCTTTGATGCTTTCAAATGTTTCCTGGCACGCTTTCCACCATTCCCACTTTGCGTTGAGCTTGGCAGGTTTCGAAGGGGTTCCGAATGAGTGGCCGGCTTCTGGATGAATCTCCCACAGTACGTGGCCATCCCCAGGAAACTGCGCACGTCAGTGGGTGTCATGGGCTGACTCGCAGCCTATATGTCAGCAACCCTCTGAGGGTCTGGTGAAATGCCAGTGCTGTTGAACTTGTAGCCAAAAAACGATATTTCTGTCTTGAAAAACTCACATTTTTCCTTATGGATGGTTAGGCCAGCATCTTCTAGTCGGCCCAAAAGCATCCGTAATCTTCTCGAGTGTTCTCCTTTGTCCTGAGCATGGATCAGGATGTCGTCACTCACATTTAGGACACCTGGTATGCCCCGGATGACTTCTTGAATTGTCTGTTGGAAGACTTTGGCCGCCGAAGAGATCCCAAAGCTTAGCTGCTTGTATCTTCGCAAACCCAAGTGTGTTGAAAAAGTGGTTATGTACCGAGAGTCCTTATGCAGCTTCAGCTGATGGTACCCTGCTTTCAAATCAACCTTAGAGAAGACTCTAGATCCTGTAAGGTCAGCCACGATTTTGTCAAGGGTCGGTGTGATGTGGCGCTCCCGCTTGATGGCAGTGTTCGGGAGGCGCATGTCTATACAGATTCGGACCTTTCCCGGCTGTTTGGGTTTCTTTGTGACCACCATCGGGGACACCCATGGTGTCGGCCCTGTTACTTCTTCTATAATGCCCGCTTCTTCCAACGCTTTAAGTTCTATCTCCACCTGTTCACGCATGTGGAATGGGGTCCTCCGGTGTCTGACGGCCTTTGGCTGGACCGACTTATCAATAAGGAGCTTGATCGTCTTTCCTTTCAAACACCCAATCCCGTTTTGCAGGTTGGGATACTGTGCAAGGATGTTTTTGACCTCTTGGGCTTCCTTGACTTCACTGACGAACTGTACTAGCCCTAGGTCCTCAGCCGCATCGCCACTCAGAAGGCATTCAATCCCCGCATTTCCTACGTAGATCTTGGACGGTAGCCTGTTTTCACCATGGCTGAGGGTGGTGCGGAATCTGCCAACCACCGGTAATGGTTTCCTACAGCCATATGCAAACAGAAGGGTGTCCGTGTTCTTGAGGGCTGGTCGTGGTTGCAGTGTTCGAAATGTGCTTGTGGGCATGACATTTACAGAGGCTCCCGTGTCTATGGTCATCCATAACTGCTAGTTTTGGTGGGTGACCTGGCATTTGCACCTCCTGAGCCCTTTCTTCTGCGTAGCATGTCCACGATCCAGAGCTGACACCAGGTATACTTTTCTCCCTTTTGTACGCTGCTCTCTACCAGAGTCTTGTTGAGTCCCTGTAACGTCATCCCCTTCTTCCTAGGTTGAAGAGTTGGTCGTTTCGACTCGCCTTGCGCTCGCTTGATTCTTTTTCTTCTTCTTCCTGGGGATTCTGTGGAGGCGGTAGTGGAGCGCCCGATGATCGGCACACCTTGGCATAGTTGTCCTTTCTGCCACATGCACCACATGTTGTCACTTGCGCCGGGCAGTTTCGCCATCCATGACGCGATCCACCACACCATCCAGACTCCGTAGGTCCCGGGATCCGTGAGTGCCATCTGGCTGGTGCGTAGTTGCCGCCAGATTCATCTCTTGTGGACTGTCTATTGGTGACATGGGCCACCATGGATGATGCGAGGGCAGGCTGTAGTTTTTGCAGAGTCATTCCCATGTTGGCGGCCCTGGCATGTGCCAGCTCCCTTTGATGACCCAACTCCAGAATGCGTGTTAGAGAGATGCCCCTCTCACTCAGCACCATCCTTTTTAGTTTCTCCGATTGGATGCCATTAATGAGTTATCTCTGGATTTCTTTCTCGACATCCGTGAACTCACACGAAATCGCCATCTTCCTGAGTCGGGTGTGGTAGGCATCAAAGGTCTCCTCTTCTGCCTGAAATGTGGTGCAGAACATGAAGGTTTCATAATCCGGGTTGAGTTGTGGGAGAAAATGGGCCGTCAAGGCGTCTTTCGATTGTTGGTAAATGTTCTGGCCGTCAGCAATGGTTAGCGAGTTGAAGATTCGGAGCACCTCGTCCCCCACATTTAACAATAGGTGCGATCTAATTTTTCTGGCTGAGGTTATGTCCTTGCACTCCATTGCCATTTCAAATTTTTGGATCCATAGCTGCCACCGAGGGCCAACTGATGATGGATCCGTGAATGGGTCAAATGGCTGAATCATTGTGGAGGAGCTTCCTTGTGGGCGAGCTGGCGGTGACGGCATCGACAGTTTCGTCGTAAGTCTAGAGGGCATGCCGGGCCTAGGGGTGGACCTGCCGGTCGCCATAGTGGGGTGTTGCCGTCACTTGATGGTGTCTATCGTCCTCACCTTGGTGCGTGGTTTCAGGTGTCAGTGGTCCCTTTCAAGGCCGACCTTCGCCGATGGGACCGCTGCCTCGCTCCAGGTGCCTGCTGCCTTGATCGCACGTGCGCACTGCTTGTGCGGTGGCTTCCCGCGTCATGTTGCGGTGCCTATGGCCCCTGGATGCCAGTTGGTCGTGTGTCGCAGCGCCCTCAGAACCGCTGTGGAAAACAAATACGACGATGCAGCCGAAGGGATGGAGCAAAAAAAAATTATTTTTTTTTGGGCAGAGGGGTTTTGTGTGCCCCCTCCCACCGGGTGTCCAAAAATTGTGCATGTCGCTGGGTCCCGTTTCCCTCGTCACCAGTGTTACGTTCTGGCTCCGCGTGGAGGCAGAACGTTGAGGGCCTCTGAAGTAGGCCGCAGTGGCGCAGTTCCAGCCAGAGCGAAATGAAACACGCCACACGTTGTTAGAGTCTGTGCCCGGAACTGCCTCCCTTGCACGGGGGCGGGGCTTTTATTGAGACGCCCTGCGCCACCGCGTTGCAGGGCGCAGGGCGGATGTAACACTGAGGTTCTTCAGCCATCCCCATCGCTAGTGTGGGTTGTCTACACGCTTGATGTCCTTTCAGACACCACTCTGTTATTACAAAGAAAAAGTCAGTGCTGTGGACTAGCTTAACCTCATCACTCAGACATTCTCTCTACTCAGCCCAGACCATCCGACTACAATGATCCCGTATCCTGCCATGTCCAACCCTTTTTGATTGCAACAGTGTCTATATGAGCTTGCCCCCATAAAATCGTGAAGAAAGCCCAGATCGTCCAAAATTGTGCTGTCAGGATTCTCTTTGGTTTGAGAAGCCTTTATCACATCTCTAATCACAGATCAAAGTTGGGTTGGATCTTCAAAGCAAAGATTTAACCCGGATTGTTTTTTGCTTCGCCACCTTTCTATTAATTGGTAATTTTATTGATATTGCTGATCTTAATGTGGGGTGTTGAGCGGCCTGCGATGATACTGTTTCGTGCAATTTGAGAATGTACTCAATGCATTTCTTGCTATCTAATTTGAGCATGTAATGAATACATTACCTTCTATCGATTTATCTATTATTCTATCTACCTATCTTCTCAATCTGCCACATTATGCTTCATGAAAACATTGTACTGTCTCAATTGTGTTCAAAAAGAATCATCTTGGTCCTCTGGATAATCCACAGGTCAGTGCATGGTACAGTTCCTCCCTCCATTTCTAGCATTATTTATCAATACAATTCTTATATGCACTGTGGTCAAATTTGGGAAGTCAGAAGCGGATTATTCTCTCAATTCATCTCGTGACAAAAGAAACCAAAGACGTTTCTTTACGCTCTCTCTAACTCCTTCCCAAACATGGCAGTGCCAGATATACAGGGTCAGATTCTCAGACCTTTGTTGGTGCAAGTGATGCAATGTGCAAGTGCATCTCATAACTTTCCCAAACCAAAGGAGCAGCCCAATCCACAGAGAGCATCTGAATGGGCATGTGCATGATTTTTTATGTAAGTATGACAGCCCCCGTTTAAACTGTGTCTGTCACACGTGCATTTCTGTCCACCAAACAGGGATTGACATTCTTTGTTTTCAAGCATTTGAAAGAGACCAGCCATTGAAGTGCCAATCCTGTGAAATGCACTCCCAGCAACCAGGTAGTTGCTGAGGTCCTGTCATACATGAATGTCAGGTACGTGCTCCTGATGCTATTGTTTGAAAGGTGACTGAACAGCACATCTTTGCCCTTCTGTCCTGTGCCTCCTGAAAGGCACCTGCCACCTTAGGTGACCTGCACATGTTTGCAAAATAGCGCAAATAAAACAAGTGCATTCTCTGTGCTGCTGTGCTGCTATCATTTGCACTACATGTTTAAAATGTGCCCCATTGTGTGATGGGGTTTAACAATTCTCTCTACACATATCAAAAAGAAACAGAAATTCAAATGAACCCCATTGGCCAAAATGCAAAGAGGTGTATCGCATTCATCATTTACAAACAATGGGCCTCATCACGAGTTGGGCTGTAGCCCTTAAATGTGGTGGTAACGGTATTAGCGCCACATTTAAGGGCTGGCCCTATCACGAGTCCAGCGCTAAATCGGCTGTTTTACCTCCAGCTTTTTTCTGGAGGTGAAAATCCCTGTTTTCGGCGGCATTACAGCTGGCTGTATTAGCCCACAGTATTAGAACTGCAAATTCCCCATTGGATCCAATGGACCTAATCAGGAATGGGGATTTACCGTTAAGGCCCAACCCGTGATCCGGTGGTAATACCACTGGACCGGTTGGTGCTAGGGCTATTACAGTCGGCGGTATTACAGCTGAGAATACAGCCCAACTCGTGATGCGGCCCAAGGAGTATTCACTCCCACCCATATCATAGCATCGGTCTGAATCACAATATATGTCTGTGTTGTGCCTGTTTCATTAAAATGCAGAGTCAAAAGGAGAAGGTTACCCATGCATAAATCAATTCCTCCTCCATCATGCAGCTCTGCTGCCATTGATGCTGGCAGAGCAAAGACGTGTGTGTTCTATGCCCACATTGTATCGCAATGACCTTCAGTAGTTTATGACTGATTAAAGCAAAATATATCATGAGTATTGCAGACTTCCTTTGCCTCTACATTTTTCGCATGATGTTGGTCAGCAGCAGAAGCCTTCCCAAAAACAATTGCAGTGATTCCAAAACTAAAAAGAAAGTCTAGGCAAAGATATATACAATTGTTTACTTTACTCAGTCACAGATACCAAACACACTAAATGCAAACCATGTAAGGAATTTTGATAATGCAGAGTACATATTTTTAATCTGTACATTCTGAGAGGTATACTGTAGGAGGGGTATATGTAGGTGAAAGTTAAAATAAAAGCAACACATACATTGTGACTTTTAAAATGTAATTAATAAGGTAAGAGATTTGGTCCTAACTAGTCTCTAGGACAGATGGGACAGCCGAAGGGGACAGAAAACCTAGGAACGCCTTGCAAAGGGCACCCAATTTGCATGATACCTACCTTAGTCTCTTAGAATCCTTAACAGTGTATTTTGTATTTGGTATTTATTTGTATAACCCGTTACGTCAAGGCACTGTACACAGACACTTTACAGTACAATAGAAATTACCAAGTGAATACAATAAAAACAATGTAATAAATAATAGGGAGAGATAGAGTTGTGAATAAGTAAGGAATACAGAAGATGGATAGAGCAATTGAAGATAGATTTGAGAGGAGCTAGATGAGAGACGGGAAGACCAAAGCGGAGTACAGAACAATAGAATAATCGTGTCATCTTGTTATCTTGGCAGAAGGGGAGGAAGATTAGGATCAAGCATCTTGATATGGCGAGCAGCTTGGAAAGTCTTGATTGGGAGGGGTCACTCTGAATAGGACTCTTCCACGGGCTATCAGAACAAACTTACAGTGGATAAGGCAATGAGGTGCATGATGCATTGGGCACCTTTATACATTTTAAAATGCCTTTTTCTTATAAAACAATCTGAAATTCGTATTCATAACATTCTAAGCAACAGGAGTGGTAAGAGTAATGCCCGTGAAATTGAGGGGCGCAGGGGAGTGGCACAAGAACTGGAACCCTTGTGATTAATCAACTTCTGGGGCACCAGTGGTCTAGGGATGAATACCGGTTTCTAAATCATCAATTAACCCCACACCTGTAGTACACAAGAAGGGATCGGAACAGATTGGATCTCCTTGGGCCTCATTACGACCCAGGCGGTAAGGGGTTTACGGCAGCGTAAACAGCGCCGACCCTTACCGCCTGAGTACGAGGTCCCTTAGCGCCATGGCGGATTTAACACCTGCTTTTAGCAGGTGTTAAAATCCATGGCGCTAAGGGACCATGGAGTTAATTACGCCACCGTAATTTACGGTGGCGTAATTAACGCCTTCCCCACTCCCATTATGCCCTATGGGGCAAAAATGGGAATGGGGAAGGGTAAATGGGGATTGGGGACTTACCGCCCCGCCAAGGTCGGAATGGGGCGGTAAGTCCGCCATCCACCATGGCGGAGTTGGGAACTTAGCGGCATGGACCATGGTGCTAATAGCGCCATGGTCCTCCGCCAAGGTCGTAATGAGGCCCCTTGTCTAATTTTGGTAACGTGAACGGAACGACATGCTTATCTCCACATGGTTGTGGATCATTGATTAGTTGCAACACAGCAAAACTACAATTATCACCTAATGATAACAGGGACTGTCAATGTTGTAAAAAATATCTACTTTATCATTACTGCAACAGACAGTTCAGCACACTACAAATATGACCCACCCTGCAAAGGAACACATAGGACAGACACTTTCACGAAGGAACGGGATGCACTCTGGATACTGACAGGAGAGTAGTTGGTAAAGTAATCAGTCTTACCGTTCAAGGTTATTCGGTTCGAGCACCAGAGGGGCAAAGGGTTGTAACTGTCTCTAGGGACCTTTGGAGAAGCACTAGGGGGACAGAACCACAATGTACCTGGTGCTGAAGAAGTTCTTAGTGCTCAACAGCGTCGAGGTGGTTCCAAGGTGATTCACAGCCCTTGAGAGAGAGTTAGTGGCGGGAGACAGCTGTGGGTAACAAGCGGCAGGCAGTTCAACAAGCGAGGCTGTACGGATGTCTGCAGGCTGTCCGGCATGGTGGCTTAGGGTCAAGAATCGTCTATGTGCTGTTTGGTGGATCTGGAATGCTGGTCGAGGCAGCTTGGACTGCTCTGGTGACTGCAGAGTGACAACAGTCAGCGGTACAGCTAGATGCGATTCGAGGACTCGACTGTCTTGAAAATGTCCTTAAAAGATGGACACTGGATGATGCTTGTGTGGCAATCGTACTAGCTTCTTCACAAGGCTTATATCGTTCTTTCAAGGCAGACGGCCCAAAGATCAGGAGAGTGATTGCAGGCAACAGCCTTGTCCTTAGTCCAGAGACTCTCCAGAACTTCCCACCTAAGAAGCTTGCTGGAAGAACCTAGCAGGGCACGCTGTGTGCTGGCTGGGTACCACTTCTGGAGCTACTGGATGGGTCCTCTGAGTCCGGTATCTTACTCTGTTCCCTGGGAGATGTTTAGGGGAGGGATCTTGCTTCCCCCTTGGAATACCTGGCCTTCATTCCCTGGCGGAAGATGTAAGGTAGACTGTACCTTCAGCCCAGGTCCAAATGAGTCCTTCTTCTTATTCCTTTCAAAGTCGTCAGATGATCTGCTAGCTGTGGGGTTCAGCTCTCTGTAAAAGCCAAATGGGCCCCAGTGATTGGTGCAGGCTAAGCCTACCTTAATGAACCAATCCAGGGTCCCCACCCACAATCTACTGTTAAGCATGATGTCAGGACCAGCGTGTTCTGCAACAGGACAGACAAGGGTGACAACACATATATAAATCCCACCCATCTTCCTGTCTGTTGTAGATCAAAGTGTCTCTCTGGTTAACTGAGCCCTCTGTGACTCTTGATTAAAGCACAGGTCTCCCTTGAAGTTTGTGATGGGAGCAGACTACCTGTCTCTCCCAAATCAGATCCCTCATCCCTATGAAAAGGGTAAGCTCTCTAGGGACACCAGCGGTAAATGCTGACCCAGACAGACCATTCACTGCCTTTCATACAGAGAGGTGGCAGCTAGCTTCAAGTTGACACATTGAATAATAAAGGGGTGTTAGCCCCGCCTTTCCTGTTGTCTGGCAATCAAGTCCCTTCAGGCTTGCCTCAATTCTCTCATTAGTATGCACTGCCACCAGCTGGATTAGACAAAGGGAAAGCAGGTCCATAGAGCCTTTGATATTTAAATTAGGCTGCCCATGGCTGGAGGAAGGTGTGCCTTCCCCCTTCTTGAGATGCTTTAATGTACCGGTGGCTCTCACATTCCAGCTGAATATGGCAGGGGTACACGTGACTATGGGTTTTGTGTGGTGAGCAGATGAAATGGGTGCAGCATGGCTGTACACATTTCTCAGAGGCTGAACTCCCATCATTCATTTTCATTATTAAAAAATAAAAAAAGCCCAGGTGAGCCCACTCCCTCTGTGCGGATGGTCGAATTCCTCACAGACCTCTAGGTCTCTCTCTCTCTCGTTTTTATACATGTCCATACATGTCCTCAGCCCCTACAGAGGGGGGGTTGAACTTCCCACATCTTCAATGAGACTCCCAGAGTGCTGGGTTACTACTCCATTTATAGTGGAATTTATAGTGGAATCCCAACAGCAGATAGGTGTATTTCCAAGCCCTCTGCTAGGACCAAATCGGGAACATTTCTTAGGATATCCTTGCCCACTTCTAGTGCATGGCCAACAGCCAATAGGCCCCAGGAAGCCACCAGAGGAAGAGAAAATGATGCCGGATCTTATCCAAAGATGGCAGAAAGGATTCTTCCTTGGTCATACCTCGAAGCACCACTGTTGTCTTGTATTCCGAAGAACAGGGGGAATCTGCTATTAGGTACCTTTCCTTATGGGTCACACCCAAGTACAGCAGGCTCCAGTACTCTGTAACTACCTTACCCTTCAATGTTCACCACTGCTAGCAGCCTGCAATTAAAATGTTTACGGCTCTTCACTGTTTAAAACTCACACCTTTCACGAGTGAGGTGTTAGAGTTAAACATGGCTATCAAAAGCTTTTCCTGGGGAGGATCCAGCAATAGGCTAACAGTCTGGGAGGAGTGGAATGTATTCAAGCAGAAGCCTCTTACACCTGTTCAGCCCTTGGCTGATAGGCAAAGCAGAAACATCGTAAATGGCTACAACCTTAATTAGAGTAAACGGCACAATATTTTGCAAAATATTGTTTTTTCTTTACTTTAGTCCAGCTTCCAATATGTTGGATGTTAATACTCAGCCATCAGATGTGAAGGGACATTGGAAAAGCCAATGAAAGTTCACCTGAGGCTGTATTCATTTAAACAGAGCCTTGTGGTGGTGAGGCAAATGCAGGACATAACAGTCTATATTAAATAATGTCAAATTTATCCACAAAGCTATATTGAATGAATGCTATTGTTAGGGGATCCTATAAATAAATGTATGATATTAGCCTTTTTCTCTAGTTTCTATGGGCTGTTAAATTGATTCCTCATGAACATTATCTTAAAAGCTTTTCATTTGAGATTTTCATGTACTTTTCTTTGCCTGAAAAGTGGACAATTCATCTTTCAGATGCTGATGACTCGTTAAGATGGTACACATCAGAAGTATACATATGATACGGAAACATCAAAAAAAGCCTAAATGGGAGATTTGGTCGAATTTTGGCCATTCGAAAATTGAGAATGGCCGAAAAGTCCAACCAAATCCCCCTTTCTGTGGTAAGGGCTGCAGGGGCTGAGGGGGTGTCCCCCGTACTCTTGTTCACTATATTGTGAGCAGGAGTTGCAGGGGTTGCAGGGGTGTCCCCTGCAGCTGATCCCAAAAAGTAAAAAAAAAAGCTAAAGAAAAAGGAAAGGATCCTGTGGCGCTGTTTCCCGATCACGGAGTGAAAGGGAACAGGTGTTGCAGGGACTCAGTGAGTCAGCAGCACACAGCCAAGTGTGCCGCCACAAGGTAAGTAGGGGGGTGTGGGTGTGGGTGGGCGCAGGGGCCAAGTCAGAAATGTTCAGGTGAGAAAAGACTGTAGGTTATTTTTTGGAAAAATAACATTCAGTCTTTTCTCCTATAATACATAGATAGCAGTGGTTATTTTATGTTCTCATAGGGCCTGATCTCAGCCTGGGGATATACACTGTAGCATTAAAACATATGTGCAGAGTGTATCTGTTTTGCAGTTCACACTTTCCTGTAATAATCCATCTTCACTTTGCATAACTAAAGAATAGTCCAGCTTTACAGATAAGCTTCTGTCACAGTGTGACTCAGATGTACTCAGTGTAATTGTAAGGTTTGGACTGACATGCGGTTTGCATGAGCAACTGAAACAGACAACATACTCCACATCTCAATGCCTCTCGTAGCTTCATTTCTGAGGCTCTTAACTCACTTCAGTGGCTCTTTTTTGAAAACCGTCTTTAATATCATGTTCTTTCTATTTTTTTTTAAAATGTTTCTATGATATAGCACCTCCCTATCTTAGTTCTCTGGCATGCTGGTACCAACAGCACACCACCTCCATTCTCAACCCCTTTTTCTCCTCTCTGATCCCCATCCTCCTTGTGCCAATCCCATTTCTGCTCTCCTTTGCTTTTAGCTCCTAAACTAGGGACTTCTCTTCCTCTACCTATTCACTCTTTTATGTCATACTTTTCATTTTGTGCTCAGTAAAAAACTCACTTTCTATCTTCCTAATGACATATTATTTTTCATTCATTATATGTACCATTGATTTTTTTTTTTTTGTTTTTTTTTATTGCTTTTAATCAATAAGATTTTTACAATAGAAGACTTTTCATTTTCAGTGCGAAGCTGTGGTATCATCGGTGATGATTAAAACGGGGGAAGTATTGTATTGTATTATGTTGAATTGTGTTGAGGCCGGAACTCATCGAAGGTCGTTGGACGGACCGCTCAACCTGAGGGCGGTCGGCTGAGAAGTTCAGTGTTTATATAGACCAACATTTTGTAGGTGGCCAGCCGCCACGAAGGTCTATCTCCGGCCATCAGTCTGGACCAACAAACGTCCTGGTCGCTTAAAGTGTGCTCCGAAAAGATCTTCGACAGGTAGACTGTTCGGATCCTGGCTGTGCGAGGACATGCTAAGAGCAAATGCCTAATCGATTCTATTGTTCCCGGCGTTTTGCAGAATCGGCACTCGTTCGATAGGGAAAGCCCTCTGATTGCTAAAATTTTGTTAGTTAACAGGAGGTTTAGCCGCGCTCTCATTATTAAATCGCGAGCGTGTCTTGAAGGGAACTTTTTGATGTACGGTTGTAAATCGTTGAATCTTCTGATGTTTGGCGGGAGGTGCTGTGTCAGTTTGTTCTTTAGAGCTGCCTCGTTGGTTTGGATCCAGTCGATTTCTTTCAGCTTGTTATGAATTTTTGTAGGGTTTCTGACAAGTGTCTCTTCGTCACACTCTGTAGTAGCCAGCAGAGCCTGGTTTATTTTTGTCCAACGGTTTAGCAATTTACTTTGGCCGTTTTCACATTCTTTCTTGATTAGATTGTAAATTGATGGGTCAGGCGAAATTCTGGTTTTGCGATAAAGCATGAGCATGCTGGATTTCACTGTTCCCTCGAGTGATAGTAGGCTGAGTTCCTTCCTTATGACGGTCACCGAGGTGGAATTAGGGAGACCCAGTGTCCCTCTCCAAAACATCGCTTCCAGTCTCGGCCACACAACAGTGGGTAAATTCGGAAGGGCGTTGACGCCGTAGGTCAAGGTGGGAATAACCTTTTTCTTGTAGAAGTCTACAACAGGAATTAGGGAGAAGCGACCGAATTTTCTGTTAATTGCTTTGGCTTGTGCAATCAGCTTTTTCGTTGTTCTTTTGAGGTGGGCTTGCATTGCCAATTCATTACTTGAGCCGTCGAGTGTCACTCCAAGGTATCTAAATTCGGCGACTTTTTCGACCCGCTGCTTTCCCAAGAACAGAGCGTTTTTTTCCACCTTCTTTGGTTTTGTAGACAGGATCATAAATGTTGTCTTTTTTTCGTTTATCTCCAATTTGTTGTCAGCCATGTATTCCGAGAGTTTCTTTAGTTGCCGCTGTAGGCCCACGACAGTGTGGTCTAGGAGGACCAGGTCGTCTGCGTATAGGATTCTATTCACGTGTGTATCGCCCAACTTTGGTGGGAAGCAGTGGACTTCTTCGAACGTTGTTTGCAGGTCCCCCAGGAAGGAGATAAATAGGGCCGGGGCCAAAGGGCACCCCTGTTTCACCCCTCTGGCGGTTGGAATCACTGGGGACAGGAGGCCGTGTTGGTTTAATCTTACTCGCATGGTGGTGCCGGTGTACAGTGCTTTGATCGGCTCCAGGATCAGGGTAGGGCAGCCCCAGGTTTCGAGTTTCTGCCAGAGCCACGGGCGCTCCACCTTGTCAAACGCCTGGGTGAGGTCGATGAAGATTAGGTAAAGTCGCGGTCCACCCTCCAACACTTTCCCTTTGAACACGCTGAGCATCAGTATGTTGGCTGCTGTGCCCAGTCCTTTTTTAAAACCTGTTTGTAGGTAGTCATGGCAACCCGCCGTTTTGGCCCAGTTGTTGAATTCTCTCAGAACGAGAGAACCAAACACTTTACCAATACAGTCGAGAAGGGCGATCGGCCTGTAGTTTTTTGGATCTTCTTTATCTCCCTTCTTGTAAATTGGAACGACTGTGGCCGTTTTCCATGATGGAGGAATAGATTGTAGTTGGGCACATCTTTGAAAGATTTTACTGAGAAGAGGGGCCCAATCTTCCTCGAAGGACTTCAGGTCAACGTTCGAGATGCCGTCCGGGCCTGGGGCTCGGGAGTTTTTGAGTCTCTTAATTTGTGTTGTGATGTCCTCGATGTCATCCACTCTGATCCATGGTAATGGTGTCTTTGCCAGCTTCTCTGTTTGCTCTTCTTCGGACTTCCTAAACAATGCGCTGAAGAATTCGACCCAGGTAGCTTCGCCGATGTTTGAAATAAAAGCAGTTTTTCCGTCGGAGTGTGTTGAATTCAGGAGGCTCCAGAACTCTCTGCTGTTGTTGGATACTATTGTTTTCAGAATAGCTTCTGAGTCCTGTTGATATAGGGTCAGGCGATAGTTTTTGAGCCAGTTTTTGTACTGTCGGCACCCCTCTGCTGCCTCGGTTATTGCTGCCGCAGTTCCTCTCACTTTACCTTGTCGTTTTAGCCTTCTCATCTCCTTGCGTTTTAGCACCACGATGTTGTCGAATCTGTGGTGCGAGCAGTTGTGATTGGCTCTGTTGGTGGCCTTGACTTTGTATGTGACCAATAAAGGTAAGTAGTCGATCAGCTCGCTTGTCCCCCGTTCTGCCTGTGCCTGGTATTTGTGTCTTAGTTCTTTTATTGCTTTAGCCGATATTTTCACTCTTGTTCGCTGGTTATTCGTGGAGAGCTGTGGCAACGCGTAGTCTCTTTCCACCTTTGTTGTTGACCAAACTGTCACCAGCAAGTTGTGGTCACTAGCCGGCGCATTGATCACGTCAAAAGAACTTATCACTGCCAACAACGGCGTGGACACAAATATGTGCTCTATTGTGGCATTCGCTTCTCGCCTTGCCCAAGTCGGCAGCCGTTTTGGGTCTGGAAAGGCTGCGTCCAGGTTATGGAGTTCATAAGAGTTCATCAAATTCGTCCACTGGACTCCTCTCTTCGCACCCGGGCTGTTCTTGTCCAAACGGGAAGTGAATTTGTCTGAGGACTGGCATGTGGCATTGATGTCTCCACAGATCACGAGGTTAGGGGTTAACTGGGCCGACAGTGCATCATCGATCGCTCTTTCCATTTGTTCCAGAAAGGATGTGTCACTGATTCCAGCTGGATTCCAATACGTATTTATGATGATCAGTGGCTCCCGTAGCTGGTTGGCTGGGTGTTCTTCGCGATCAGTCTGAACTGCTTTGGTCATCAGGATGGAAGGACTGCTAAATAGTGTGGCGTCGAGTGAAAAGCCACAGCCTTGACGACATGCTGTCAATATTCCAGAGGATGGACGTCCTGTTTGTCCTTTTGTGGCCGGTGAGAGGATGATTTCGTATCCCTCAAGTGTCGGGACCTCTGTGAGCCAGGTTTCCTGTAGACATAGAAAGTCATAATCTCGTAGTTCAATGACTCCTGGTCGCGTTAGATGCGAGTGTCCCCTGGTGTTCCATGAGCCTAGTCGGATGCAGGATCTCTCAGCTTTCTTGACGGTCGTGAAGGCTGAACCGGACTCATGGTACTTGGATTGCTATTTCCTTGGTGCACCAGTCGGTGCTTTGGATAACCACGACTCTGGACCCAGGACTAGGTTGAGTCTCGAGTTGTGCCTCAGCGAAGGTTGTATTTGGTCTGCCAAGATCGTTTTTGTAATCGTGAGGTCCATTTTTCTGTTATTTTGTTCTTGGCTTATTCTTGCCGGCGCTTTCTCGCCTCCCTGGTCCTTGTAGACCTTCTCCTTAGTAGTAGTTTGTGACTCGTATCTATGATTTGATTTTTCCCCTCTTGTCTCGTGCCGATGGTTTTTTGTGTACTGACAATGTTTTGATGAGGGGCTTCTCGTTTCCAGAGCAGCTGAATGATCGCATTTTGGGCTTGGTCGGTTGAACCGTGTTGATCTAGTTGATTCTATGATGTCGTATCCAAGTTTCAGCAAAGCTTTCGTTTCGGCTATCAGGAGACGAAACACAGATTTGGAAGCCACGTAGAGATGTGAGATGGATTTGTGCTGCTCTGGCTGGGGTCTACTATCAGCAGGTCTTTCGTGTTTATAGATCTGAGATTAGGCACGAAGCTCAGTAGTTCTAGCACCGCGCCTCTGTTTAGTACTACCTCGTCATCGTTTCCAGGGATCTGCTCCAGCTTCAGTATCCATTTCTTCCTTTCTGTGTTTTTTTCATCCATTTTTCCGTCTTGGAGGTGAAGTGCGGCGCTTTCTGTTTCCAAGAATCTGTGCTAGGTCGGAGGCTTGTTTTGCTTGTGTAGTGCGGCTCTGCATAGGCAGAAGTATGACTTTGGGGCTTGGACGCGTGTTGGTTTTCTTTCTCGTGTGGAGGGTTTGTAGACTCCTGGTTGCCCTTGCTCGCTGATCCCCTCGGGCTCTTTGCTTTCCGCTGCACCTTTTTATTCAATTTCTTACAGCGATCCTCGAGTGTTAAGAATTCTGAGCTAAATGGTTCGTCCTCAAAGTTGGACCCCGTGCCCGTGTGTGTCTCCCTATGGACGTCTCTTGTTGCCATGAGCGGAGCACACTCGTTTTGTACTTGGGTTGGCTCTTCGTCCAGGTGTTGGCTCATGTTCATCATTGAGTCATCTTCAAGGAAGTCTTCAGCAGATTTGGGCGAGCTCACCGCTGTTCCGGGTTTGGGGCTCCCACTTTTGATGGACGGTTGTTGGGCTGGGGTCTTCTGTCTCGTTTCGGCCCCCTGCTGTTTTTTATTTTGCTTAGTGGGAGGCCTGGCTTTCATCGCTGTTGTTGATGAGGGGGGTTCTTTCTCGATCAGGTAACTGAGCACAGTTGAGCCTTTTGCTTTTCCGGTTGACTGTTTAAAAAATTGAGTTTGCTTCTTATGGGGTTTGCTTGGGGCTTCTTGGGCTTGACTATTCTCTTTGGAGGTTTCACCACCCAGCCCCTGCACCTGCTTGTCGAGGCCTGTCTGAGGTCTCTTTAAGTGCGATTCTTTCTCTTGGTCCTGACCGATGTCACTGGTTAGATCTATAGTTATGTCTGTTTGCGTCGCGGTGGATACTGCGTGCCTCTTTGAGACTGTTGTAGTTATGTTCTGCTCCGTTGTCAGGATTGGTATACTTGTCTCGGTAGGTGGATTGGGAGAGCCTTTATCTCTGGCCATGGTAAAAGCCTCTAGAAATATCAGTTTGCTATACATCATGGCTTGTGTTGTGCTGAGATCTTTTAAGTTGTCACTCATGGCCTCGTAAAGCTTCATAAAGGGCGCCAAAGCAATTGTTGTTGATGACATAATTGCCAGAATGTCTGCTTTTTTCGAAGGGGTTTGAGCGCCTGTATGATTTGACAAAGTCGATGTTCTTGTTTTTGCAGGGGTCTTTAGCACTTTGTGCTGCTTTTTGTACCCTGGCCCGGACTCTGAGCAAGAAGAGTCCGTTGGCCTTCTTTGATTTTCGTTCACTGCAGAGGCTCTTGCCGATCCCGTATACCTTGGGATGTCGCTAGTTGAGGGTCCTGTTATTGGACTATTCCATGTTTCCCTGCTCCCCTGATCAGTTGTGTCGCCGCCCGGGTGCAATTGGGCCCCCTCAGATGGAGGGGCAGACGGCCACGGGCTCCTCGGGGTTAAGAGACCCTCCCCCTTATAAGGGCTTTTTTCACCAATGGATACTGTGGCTGTCCGTCTAAGTTCTGCTTGTTGGAGTGTGGGTTCACCTTTCTCTCGTTCTGCATCCGTGCTCACATCTGTTGACTCTGATGCAGGATCGAATACGTGTGACCCGTAGATGTTAGGTGTGGGTTCCACCGCTTCCCCATCTTTATGTGTGTCTTCCACCACTGGGCTCGGGTACTCTCCATTTCGTGTCTCTTCGGAAGTCTCTTCAGGGTCTAATACGATCGCCTCTAGAGAGGAGACCTTTCCTAGGCCTTCCTCTTCGTTAGCTTGTGTCGCCCAGGCCCTTTCTTTTCTATGGTTGTCTTCCTGCGTTGTCTCGGGGCCGCCGGGATGCCCTGTCCTTCCTGCAGTCCCTTCTGAGGGAGGGCTCATTTATGCGACAGGCTGCGCCTTGGTGGGCAATCTTGATGTATCCTCTATTCTCCGGCATTTCGCCTGCGGCCAGCAATCCTGCAATGCTTGGAGGATTTCCGTGTCTGACAGTTCCACAGTGTTTCTACTTCTATGTGCTGAAGATGGCTTAAAGTAGTATTTTAGACTATGAGTTACTGGTGGTTTTCATGGAGTTTTAATCTCTGATGTCATTTGTGGAGATTGATCCCCCTCCGCTGCCTCTTGATTTTTGTATGGCTTCGCTCGAGGCCGTCTGCGGTAACCCGTGCCTTCCTTCGTCCTTATTTTGGAGGCCCAAGAGCGTGCATTCTCATTTCTTTTTCTCTTGGCTTTGACTCTGGATGGATTAGATGGGCCCAATCTCAGTTCTGTGGAATCAGCTGTCCCCTCTCCTCCTTCCTGGGAGCCAGGCAGAAAGTCACTGTTAGTCCATTGGGCAGGGGTGTGCACAATCGCCAGCACCGACAGTGCTGGCCGCCTGCTCTCTTCGCTGCCTGCCGCTGGCGCTCCCTGCGTGTCGCTCGGGCGCTCCTCAGCTGCCGGCAAGCCGACCGCTTTGAAGTCTCTCCCCTCTCCTTCTCCCTCTCCCACCCTCACCCTTGTTCGAACTTCAAGCCCAGGCCCGACGCCGTCCTCGGCTGGCGTGCTCGGCCCTCCTGGCAGATCTTCCTCACGATCCCGGCCCTCTGCTGGGCTACCGACGGTTTCTTCTTCCGTGCTCGGGTCTCTCTGATGGCCAGGCGTCTGCTTCCCCACTCCCCGCTAGCTCCTCCCCGGGCGACCTCCGCGCCGCCACGGCCTCCACGAGGACCCGGGTCGGCGACTTAGGACCCCGAGCGGTGATATGCGGGCAGGTGGTCGTAAGGCGGGTTGGTGGCTGCGAGTTCAGGCTGCTTAGTGGAATGTTAACTGCTACACCCCAAACTGGCTCATGGCTGGTACTGGCGGCTGGGGCAGTTTTGGGAGTTTTTGGTTTGGGACACGGAGTGATTTCCTCCCCACTCGGTGGCCCTACGCCACGCTCCTCGGCCCCTCCATGTATAACTAAGGGGCTAGGAGTAACTTTGCTGTCTATGTAGGGGAACCCTTTACGCTCACCTTTTTTTGCTGTAGCAGCTTTGAGGGCGAACGGCTGTCCAGTTGTGGCACTCTCTGTGCCCGCTCGTGATTTCAGACTTTTCAGCCGGCCTCCGCAGTCCTCACCTTCTTCTTCCTGGCTGTGGCGTGGTGGCGACAATGTTTCGCTCCTGGCGAGCCTGGCCGCCCTGGCAGCCATGACTGCAGGACTGCACCTACTCGTCACCTACTCCGCTCCGCTGGGAAGTGGGGTTTTGATTGTTCACTTTGCACCACTTTGCTCCACCCACTGAAGAGACTGTAGAAAGACTGCTCCAGAGTAGACTGCAGGACTGCACCTACTCGTCACCTACTCCGCTCCGCTCCGCTCCGCTGGGAAGTGGGGTTTTGATTGTTCACTTTGCACCACTTTGCTCCACCCACTGAAGAGACTGTAGAAAGACCGCTCCAGAGTAGACTGCAGGACTGCACCTACTCGTCACCTGCAAAGATTTGTGCTGGTGCGTCCCGCGTCATGTTGAAAATTGATTTTTTATTTATTTGTTTAGTGGTTTGGCAATACGCACTATATAAGCACAAATAAATGAAAGGAAATACATTAAGGCACCATCACTATGCTGGCAGATACAGATGAGGGACAGCCAATTCCATTCTGCGATTGTCGTATGATGTGTGAATGTTAAAGCCCACTTGTGAATAATATGTAGACATCAAATATCTAACATTGTGGGGTTTGATGGCAGCCCTGGATCAAATGAATAGAAAGGCCATTTTAGGAAAGGCACAATGACAGAATGAAAAAACAGCTTTCAAACTTCAACATGGCCAAGGTGCCTAGTGAATGAAAACTGTGTGTATTTCTGCAGTTGAAACAAGGAATACATGAAAAATAAAACCATACTACAGAAAGGAACTGGAAAGGCCCATTGTGAGTTGACATTAAAAAAGGCAGCCTTTCATTTTCAGCTGCCACATTAAAAATGTTGTGTGCAAATCAAGAGAAGTACACTTATTCCCAAGGGCTTTGCTTGCCAGTGTCAGAACTCGTGAGGCATATTTTTCAACACCAGCAACCTTGCTGACAAAAGAAAGATACCTTTGAAATGTGGCATTTTACAGATTGGACGGAAAGCAATTGTTTTACAGTGAAACTCCCAGGCCTAAACCCTTCAAATAAAGATCATAAAGTGAAGTGCACATTGATGTCACGAGGAGAGATAATAAAAAGGCTTCACGTGAAAAGTAAATGCAGCAGATTAAAAAGGCAGTATTTTAATTTTGGATGCAACATTAAAAAGGCCTCATGTGCCCAAGGAAATGTAACCTTCACCAATATGTGTTTGTTGCTAGAGGCATGACTGTAAAGTTTCTATTTCCTGAGAAGGAGTCAGTTCTAGTCAGGACACTCTGGTGACCAGCAAGGGATTTTATGAGGACCTGTTCTCTCAGAAATGACCAATAGCCTTGGGAGAAGAAGGGCTAATAGATTTAGTCCAGGCTTAAGTCAATAATGAGGCCACAGACCCTGAAACAGATGCTCGAACAAGAACAGAAACCTACATTGTGACATGAAACTCAAAATTCAATGCCTGTAAATATGTGGCCATAAGTTTATGTTAGGAATTATGTTTTCCCTATTAACCTTTGAACTGTGAGGCTGTGATGATGATTACAATTGTATCAAAAAAAACTTTTGGGAAACCCTGTTACATCCTAAAATGCATTTCTAGCTACTCAGAAAATGTTATTTAGTAGAACTCTGGTTAGCTGGTGGTTTATTAAATTAGATATCAGCATCGGAAATGACAGGTTGGTATCTTTTATAATATTTTTGTAAAGTGTGGAAAATTGCCATTTGCACCTGCAACCTACTTCTGTAACAGGAACAATCTTGAAAATTCTGGCATGAGTAGAGGAACACAAAACTATATATGTTGCTATACTTATTTCTAAAACACATGTTTTCTCATGTAGGACTTTTTCAGTACAAAACGGCATGTGTAAACAAAATGTCAAATGAAGACTCTGGTGGGTGGGTGCATCCTTCCCATCAATTCAACTTCATGACTCTGAAGGGCCTATGCTTGGAGAGGGGTTGGGCCTTATGGGTGGAGAAGGGCATACATCTCCAATGAAAAGACAGAACCAATACACCTTCTGATTTTAATAATAATAAGCCCTCACACTATTGGGAAGGACAGACTTGCCTAAAAACCATCTCGGTGAATCCTCAGAAGTCTGCCTGATACTACTTGGGTTGGAATTATTGAAGATTGCTGCAGGATTATTTTGATCTGGGAGACATACATTGGGAAAGCCTAAAAGCTGACGAAGCGAAGCATTATGACTAAGGAGAGCCAAATAGAAGAATGAATACTGGTGGCTATCCTCTGACTGAAGTACCTGACCAGATTTCTGTGCTTCCACAAGAGAGGGTCTTGAAATGCTGCTGACATTCCTGCGCGTCATACCCAGAGAAATCCAATGTAAGTAGATTGATCTACTGAACCAAGTGTGTGTGGATTTGTTTAATTGAATACTGTCTCCTATATAAATGGGTATGAAAGTAGTTCCTTAGTATATTTGATAACTAATAATTCAATTAATTCCCCTATAGGCAAATACCACAGGATGATTTTGTGACATGCAAAATTAACTCCTAGTGTACTTTAAAAACTATAGTCTTTAATGTAAGTGGGTACATGTCCTGGGAGGATAGCTCAGCAGCAACATGCTCACCTTGGAAGCAAGATGATACGATGCAACACAGATTCAGTCCCCGGGTCCGCACTTAGAAACTTCTGGGTACACATATTTGTCTTGTCAACCACAGAACTCCCAAAAGGAAAGGGGTGTCCTTGCCCAAAAACACAATTTCTAAATGCCACCATTCTTTAGATCTGGCCTTTAAGCAGAGGGGTGCTGAATGTAACTGAAGTTGGGGTTTTTGGTGCTGGGTAAGGGAAACCAATTTTAATTTCCAATTGAAAAATGCACTCTCTCTCCTGAGAGTGAGTACACGACCCTGATTCAATAGAGATTGTGTAATGCTTTGGGATGAAGAAGGAAGAAAGGTTCTATCAATCCAAAATAGTGTCAAAAGTCTGTTGTGAGTTCAAAACTACTAGCATTTCAAGTGTAGGGAAACTAAATATACAAAGCACTGCATCTGCAAATCTGCTTTTGAACACAGAAAATAAATGTGCAGTTGTTTTCAATCTAAGCTTCATTAAGGAATGCTACTGCTCATGATCCAGTAATGTTCTAAGGTATTTGTTAATTTTGACATATAGGGGGTTGTGGGACAAGAGGTTTGAACTGTTTATTTTGCCTGTGTTCCATGTAAATGAGACAAAAGTAAAATCAGAAAAAAATTAGTTTGTATTGAAGCTTTGCTTTGTGCTCCAGAGAAGGAAGCATGCGTAATCATTAAGTGCAAATATTTAAGGAACCTCTTATTTAATATATAAATATTCTTTTTGTACCCCGGCCTAGTTGTTGGCTTATTCGTGGCACAGGGGGAGGGATATATGTGTCTCTATATGAGTCATAGACAGGGCTAACTTGAACAAAATCAAAATAACAGATGTGGTGTGCAGCACCTTAATTGGGGGGATGCAACTCCTATGTTGAGGGTTGTCTTGCTACAACATTCTATGTCTTGCTTCCACACCTATGATAACATGTCTGAGACAACCAGGCTTTAACACACACACACACACACACACACACACACACACACACACACACACACCCCCCATATTTCACCTCGTCACATCTGGACTACAAGATAATGGGGGGGGCAGTAGGTCTCCACCCTCTCACAAGGCATACTGGAAGAAAATAAGGGACAGCAATGTTTCAGACTGCCTGCAAGGACCGCCCCCTCCCCATCCTCATTCTGACATCATGCCTAGCCACTACAATTAAGGAGATCAAGATCACACAAGGATATTGTCAGCACCAGAAAGCCATGTGAAAGTCAGAGGTGTGCTACGCAAATCCACCAAGGCATTCAGCAATGCAACAAATAGCATAGCATATAGAAAAGCTGAAAAATGTGAGGTATGGCTGAAACTCTTACCAGATGAGGTACACTCATTCTTCGATTGTCAATGGGCGATGCCTGCAAAAGAGTGACAGTCATTTGTATTTTAATATATTCATTTATAATGATTGAAAAAAAGGGCAGTTGTGTTAATTATTCTGTGCATCTGGAAAAACTGTCTTGCAATAATGCCCAGCTTGTCAGGGCAAAGACCTATTTTTGTTTGAAATATCAAACACTTATTGAATGAGCTCTCATGAGCCTCACTCTGAGGGCCCCTTGGCCTATAATGAAGAAATAGTCTATAGAGGAGGAGGTTGACTGAAAGCATAGGGTGAGAGGTTAATGATAGTATACCTATGAGAAGGAATAAGAATAAAAAGCTTTTCTATATATCTCAATAACATTGCTTGAATCTTGGTCTATCAATTGACTGCCTCTCTGTGGAACTATCTATATTAGGTTCAATTCTACCATTTGCCTCCCATTAGTTTCAGCTGTTTCACCAAGAATCGTGTTTTTGGCTAATGTTATATGAGGTGTATGATACTCCTATGTTTATGTTTATGTTTATGTTTATTGAATTTATATAGTGCTTTACGCCAAAGCGCTTTACAGAGTAACAACAAGATACAAAATTTAAAGAAGCTTATTTACAAACGTGAAACAAAACAGAAGTACAGTATATGGAAGAATTTACTCAAGGGAAGGGGAGGAGGAGGGAGAGCGGAGGAGGAGGAGGGTTAAGGGTATGAGAATCAGGTTCAATGCTAGCAGAGTGGGAGAAGGGGGGAGGAGTTTCTCCTATGTCTACTTGAAGTATACACCGATAGCAGTGATGACAAAGGTGCAGATCCAGAAAGACTGGGCTGTTCTTAGTGTAAGTACTCAGGCGTCTTGGCTTAACTTACACTTGAAAACAGTATTCACAAGATGACAAATACAACATACACATGGGGAAACATTAGAGAAAGTTAAATTTGAATCACAAAACAGGATGACATACACCCAAAACTGGACATCTGATATGGAGTAACTTGCATTGAAGTTCCTTATAGAAGCAACATGAATGTGACAGGTTTTAGGTAAAAATTCACATTATTGATTAAGTAAGAAACTATTCACAAAGTGAAAGATGATGGATGGAAATCTTTGAATTAATGGAATTTCCTGGGAATGCTACTGAACATTTTCCATACCATGATTTTAGAATCTATGTGTCAGTACAGATGTTAATCATCCAGATGAAAGTCCTTCTTAAGGCTACTACCATAGGAGCAGTCCAGCCCGAGCTGGCAGTTCACCTCTCTAACCCCCCTGCAGCACTTGAAAACCCACACATACTGGGCCTTGTTGGGAGCAGAAGAAGTAGCTTTATTTGTTAGACACAGTGAGCAAGTAACTCATGTCCGGAGATACCATCTCTATCTTTGCTAGACTTGATACAGAAACAAACAAAAAAACAAGCCTTGCCAAAGCTAATAGTTTTGGTGTTTGCAGTTGCCTATTGCAGCTTCATAGGCATGATTGCAGTAAATACGTGGAAACTCAGTCATTACAACATGTTTCAGAGATGTATGGAAGTTAGTGTTTGAAGATACATACAAATAGTAAGAAACAGAAAAAGAAAATCAGTTGATGGCTGTGTATGAAGTCTTTTTACTATGTCTATTGATATTGGCTTTGGAAATGTCTGCAACTTTTTCTTTCATGTCAAAGACAATGCAGATGTTATCTCAATCCCAACCGTTCACTTAGGCACTAAAACTTGACAACAAAACTATGAAATGACCTCTTATTACTGAGTTAAGGTTGAAAGATTCTCCGATACATTGATTTTAGATGTAATATATTTTATTACATATATCTCCAGATCTATTCATGCCCCACGGGCCTGCTACACTTCCACCTTCCAAATGCTCATAACATAACTCTCAACCTCAACTTTCCAGATTCCACATTCTCCCTACACATTCTGTATTCCATACCTCACCCTCTGCAATGCTTGTATATAAGATGCTACAAAGGTGTTTTCACCAGCTCTCACAAAATAGCGCCTGCGAACGTACCTAAAATTAATACATTTCTGAATTTTCTTCCACCAAGATACCTGAAGCCGAACTGCTTATCACACAAATCAATCTCGTCCTGTTCCAGAATTAGGACAAAGGCAACACTAACACATCTAGTTGGATAACTTACATAGTGCATGGAAGATCACACAATACAATCATCAACTTGTGACCCATTAAAACAAAGTCATTTCATTTACCCGCTAACGGTGCCCAATTGGACAAAGTGAATCATTTTTTTTCCGCCTTCTCCTGCAATTCTATTGAAACAAGGCAATGAATTTCAGCCCAACTATTTCACAATTAGACCAAGCCAGTGCAAGATAGAATAATGCACTTTGCCTGAAATCCACCCTCTCCCTTTCCAGGCATATCAACAATCAAGTTACAGCATCCTCTGATGCACAGCAAGGGCCCAACATGAACCAATAAGGCTCATGCCCCAAATTATTTTGCCCACGCACTGATCGACAGGCAATGAAGTAAAGTTGTTCATCCAGTCTCTCCCGGCACAGCAGAAATACCTAACTGAAAGCATGGGAATAATAAGACCTATCAGCTAAATTAATCATGTAAAGAAAGTAATGCATTATATTGCCATTCTTTTCCCAATGTGACCCATTGGTAGATGACACAATTAATTTGGTCCTGTCTGCAAATATCATAAGGTCAGATCGACAATCGCTGTAAATTGCACATCATGTTCTCCTTAGTTTGTACAAAACCCAATACCGCAATAGCCTCGAATGAAACTCTGGTGTTACTATCATAATTCATGGCAGTTGCTCTTGGAAGAAACGTCTAAACAGGCACTTTTCTTTTGGTACTGGGCTTAATAGTCCATGACTACATCAGTTGGTCTCACATAAACAGACACAAGCCCACATAAGAGCACGGTGATCGCTTTATTAATCACCAATGGATCGCTGGTAAAATTAACCCAGAAAAGCTGAATTAGAAGAGCACTAACTGGCACAACTTGACCAAGCACCAGATACCACCTACCACTGACCCCAAATAGCTATGGCACAACTTGTATTAGTGCACCAAAACCTTTATCCCGACAGTACAATCCAAGGTAGTTCCTATACAGGGACAGAGTCAGGGTCTTTCACAGTTTTCAATTGAAAGGCACCTCAAGCCTCAGGGAGGACCTGTGGAACTCCCCCCATGCTTCCAGTCAGCAGTCTCATAACACAGCAATATAGTCCTTTCTATATTTTGTGCTGGAGCTTTAAGTGTGGACTTTGTTTGTTTGTCTGTTTGTTTATTATTTATAAAGCTCACCACACCCTCAGAAATCTGGCCGCATTTACAAGACAGCTTGATAACATGATAGATACATGAATAAATCATAGTTCCTGCATTCAGCACGTGGATACATACATACATCATGTTCAAAAAGCAAGTGATGAATACAGTATATATACAGACTGCAGGCATACACAGACCCATGATAGTTTACAACAGGGTGAAAGGTTCCAAAGGCAAATGGTGAATACAGTATATACAGACAGCAGGCATACACAGACCCATGATAGTTTAAAACAGGGTGAAAGGTTCCAAAGGCAAATGGTGAATACAGTATATACAGACAGCAGGCATACACAGACCCATGATAGTTTACAAGAGGGTGAAAGGTTCCAAAGGCAAATGGTGAATACAGTATATACAGACAGCAGGCATACACAGACACATGATAGTTTACAACAGGGTGAAAGGTTCCAAAGGCAAATGGTGAATACAGTATATACAGACAGCAGGCATACACAGACACATGATAGTTTACAACAGGGTGAAAGGTTCCAAAGGCAAATGGTGAATACAGTATATACAGACAGCAGGCATACACAAACACATGATAGTTTACAACAAGTTCAGAATTAGCAGGTGAGAAGTAGTAAGTGCAGATTAGTAGAGTGAAGAATTGCAGTGTTTAGGTACTCTGAGCAGTCGAGAAGGTGTTGTCAATCGTGAGGAGCCATTTTTGGGTTTTGGGTGTTAGACCTAAGACCTAAAACTGTGGAAAGTTTGGTCAGTGCGTAGATTGAGTGGGAGAGCATTCCAGGCTTGGGCCACTTGAACAGGGAAGCTGGAGCTGCCAGCTCTTTTCAGGTTAAAGCGTGTTTGCTGGAGCCCTGCCAGCCATCACTTCTCTTGGTGTATACAGAAGTGTTATCACCTCATTGTCATTTAACACTGGTTCTTCTACATCAGCCCCTTGCTGACAAATAAGGATGTATAGCTTTTCAGTGAGCATTTAGTGTCGCTGTTCTCTGTTGCCAGGTGTCTTGTTATAATTGGCGGCTATTAACCTTATCTGTGTCTCCATTATAATGTATGCACCCCGCTGGTGCCTCAGACTGTTTTCGCTATAAGCAAGAGGGGCTCTCAACCATCATGTTGGAAGGTGCCCCCACACATCTTCGGCCAGTCTTCCCTATACAGAAATCATTAATCCGACAGTAACAAATGTGAGCGTTGTAAAAGCACATGTTTCCCTTCAAAGCTAAAAAGCCCAACACCCCCTTACCTTCAGTGACCCGGCTGCAACAGCGCATCTGAGCTATTTTGGCAGGGTCTCACAAAATAGAATGAACTGCTGAGCTTAAACGCCTGTGAACACAGTCAACCCCTTCTAGTTCTCCGAATGGCCGAGAGCCACCATCCTGCCCCGACAAGACCTATCAAGCTGTTTTGCCAGGAGGGCCTGCCACAACATCAAAACCACAAAGGGATGTGAAGACAATGCGACATAAACCCACCATGAGTGATGGGTATAGGGCAGGTGGCGAGAAGCCACCTTCAGCATCGATGTCCTGTTTCACACAAAACGATGATGAAATTGCTGGAGGAGGACAAAGAACAAGCAAGGCAAAGACAAGGTGGAGCAAGCCTGAAAATAGGGTTCTGATCACACCCGAGCCACAGAACAACGCGATCATATCAAGGCAAAGTGCTACTGCAAAACCTGCACAGTCAGGCAGGTTCTCTGCCTGAGAGCAGAGAAAACAAATGACGTGCCACCCATTCGTGAAAGGCCAAACACATACATCAGGAATCACGATTTACTTTAATGTTGTCAAACAAACCCTGATTGACCTATGTGGCGGAGCTGAACTGAAATTAGTAAATCGTTGTTTGGCTAATCCATGCTCCAAGTGCTAGCCATTGCCAAGACAACTAACATATTCTGCTTCTGAGCCATCGTTCTTTCGTCTCTGTTTCCTGTAGTGATTGTTCTGACACATAGGTGGCGAAAGAGTCACCAAAATGTGAAAAAAACAAAAACTAATGTATGGGAATCTTTGAATTAATAGAAATCAATGATCATCACTTTATCTAATTTGTTTTTCTTTCTGTGCAGGGCGATGTGGTCTATGACTGGATATATCCCATTGGGGGCAGGACTAATACAGATTTACATATTGTTGTTTCTCTTTTCGAAATGGTGCAGTTTGGTACAAATAATGAAATGGATGCACCTGCTGGGCATTCCAATTCCAGCCACAAATCACTCCGTGGGCATACTTCTCTACACACATGGTATTATGATGCATTTTGGGGACTATCTGTTCTCCCATGTTGCTGGTAAATGATTCACCATTTGTTTTCATGAGATATTTTCATAATTTCCCAATCTTATGATACTCCAGTTTCTCTGAAACTACTGCAGAGGAAACCCACTAGGGTAGCTCAAGTCAACTTTATGTACTAATAGTAAGGCTGAACATGACCACTCCAGTGGGAGGAGAACCACTCATACAAGAGATGCACCATTGACCCGTCGTTTATCATTGGTCTTGGCTAGGGTGGAGGTACTTGAAAGAGGTGCACTAAGAAACACGGGGAACACAGTCATTGATTTCTATTCTGCTCATTTGGTAGCAGTTTAGGGACCTAAAGTGCACGTTGAAATACAGCTATCTCTTAACCAGGGTGATCATAGCCTCACGGCTATTAAGCGAAGATTATATATTTAATTTGCATTTGGACCATCAGGCATCTTCCGGGAGACATACGTTCACATCAAAAACATGCTTTAGCTTGGGGTCATCCAGCTCATTGTAAGCAACTTAAAATCTCCAATCGATCAAAAAATGTGTGTATGAGATGCTCTTCAATAAGAGACTGATGGTCACCCTGCCCCATTTGCATACCTTGATAGTTAAAGGCTATGTTTCAAGTGATGTGTTACACCTCCCCACCCCCATCACATATCCAAAATTGCATTGTGAAGTACATTAAGGTCAGGTAATCACAAACTATTGTGCCTGAATGGACTCAAATGCAGGTAAGTGGTGATGAATTGTCTAAATTCTTTACTGAGTCTTTGTAATACTCACGTTCAATTATTAGTGAACAAATCCAGCATTGTGAAACACAGTTAAAGTTCTTCAATAAAACTAAGGGGAATACACCCGTGGCACTGTGTTGGGCTATCCATTAAAGCGTGTAGTGGATTATTAGCAATGTGACAGAGCTTCTCCCTATAGATGAAAATTATTGTCTTTGGAATCGTGTAATGAAACATCTCTAAGAATATGTATATTGCACCTAGTTCAATTCAGTTTACTCATTGTGATTTTCTGATGGGAAATGTAACTTAACTTAATTCAGTGGGAGTCATTCTTTGAAATGAGTACAAGTGATTACCAGCAGTCAGCTCAGAAGGAGACATCCTTGGCTTGAGCAAGCCTGCCACTACTAGTACAAGAGGGTCCAGACAGTTCAGGATGATAGACAAGAGAATCAGAGAGGCTGCCAGAGGATGCGGCTGAGCAATGAGGCCCACATCATGTTGGCTTAATTTAGAAGGTTCTAAAATCACAAGTCGGAGTAAGATGCCTTGTTGAGGTCTTCGAGCCCAGGCAACACTATTTGGGTAAACACCAAACTACCTTAATGTTTGTTGATTCTAATAAACTGACATTTCTCATACTTATCTTGGACGAGTTCTGCCTTAAGGATACATAAGGCACACACATTTGACATTGAAGGATAGTCTTGTAGACAGGGTCAGAGCCAGGAGGTTGAACATGAACATGACTGACATAGGATTTAGTTGGAGGAGAGAGATGTAATGCAAATACCATTTAATTTGTGTAGAAGTACAAAACTGAAATTGGGTTATGTTGAGTTAGGGTTATAAATTGCAGTTTTTGGGTTATTCTTCTGAAAAAACAAGACTTTGCTGGAGGTAGGAAGGAGGTTACCATTCTATGACTATAGCAGAGTTTGCAATATTTTATAACTGCTTCTGAGGAGGAGATCATCCAAGTGACCATCTTGTGGGACATTTGCACATGTGACATTTCTCACTAGTGAGTCAGTGGCTAGGACGCATACCATGCCAAAGGATACACTTCATCAGCTGCAACAGATTGTGCCATCTCTTTGTGACAATTTAGGAGAGAAGGAGAAAAACAGATCCACACATTAGTTGATCACATTTGCTGGCCACAGGTGCTATCATTTTGTGGCCAGCTAGGGAAGATAAGTAATTCTCTTGAGTGCCAACATGTACAGTGCATCTAAACATGCACTGGGGAATGAGGGCATGTTGTTAGGCAGAATCCTATGCAGTTCCCTCAGGGAGCACTACAGAAGATTAGGACTACAGGTATATACAATAAATCCCCTTTGGTATCAGTCTGTACCACAAAGATTTAGTTGGTAGTTGTGCCTGAGCAGTCAGACTTATCTCTAGAGGGAGATGAGCAGTATTCAGGGTTTACACAATAGGACTACAATACTATGAACCAAGGAAACACGGACCAAAGCTTTGTATCAAAAAGAATATATATATTTATTTTACACACTCTTAAATCAGCACACAAATCACTATCACCAAAGCAAGTTAAAACAGTCAAGAAAAGTATACACAACTCCCTATTTAAATTGTAGACAAGTTTGAGCAAGAGTGAAAACTGAGCAAAATGGCACAGTGTAAAACCATGCAGAAATGGCACTCTAATAATTTCTTCAGAAGGAGGGAAAGGACAAGTCATACAGGGTTATACTCCTAAACACACCAGCAACACTTCCCAACTGGATTGTGAACAAGTTAGGCAAGGCAGTACTTTAGCATAAGCAATACTTAGGTGAAAACTGAGCAAAATGTCACTTCAGCAATATGTAAAAAGGGAAGGAAGGGTGGTTATAAGTGTTTAGGTGCACCAAAACCTTTCTTGAGGAAAAGCAATCTAGAGAAGGGAGTTGTAACAGATTTAGCCACAGTCAATAGGCCTGTGCCAGAGTCAATGGTAGAGGGCAAGTGCCCAGGATCAAACGGTTCTAGTAGTTGCAGTCAAGTCTTTGTTTAACGATTAAAAAGGCAGGTGCAGAAGGTAAAAAGATAATGTTAGATGATAGGGGCGGCCAACCCAGGAGGTAAGTAAAGGATTTAAAACACCTCTAGCAGTACCCAGCGAAATTGGAGGCCTGGAGGAACAATGTACCTTAAAAGTGGAAGAGGCTGCTGCAGTGGTGGTAGTTCCTGGCAGTTCCTGCAGTTTGCGAGATCCAGCAGAGGAAGAGAGGCTCTCGTCGTGGAGGAAGGTTCGAGTTACTGCACTGCCCAGGGATGAAACCAGCCACGGCGCTGCCAAAATGGAATACAAGTTACGCTCCTTTAAATCGCGGTCGTGGTGGACGGGTGTCTGGCTATCCGGTCTCCGAGTGTTTGGCACTGGTGATTCGACCAAGGCAGGTCCTGGAAGGTGATTGGCGAACTGGTTGGCCCCACCAGCTCAAGGGAAGAAGACTCTTGCAGTTGAAGATCTTCTCGAATCATTGGAGAAAAGTGGTGAGGATCTGCAACAGGGCCTCACTTGTGGTTCATTCATTACAGATGTCTTCAGCTTCTCTACTCTTTGGGTTGCTTAGTTCCAGTGGCGACGTCTTGTCCTTCAGTCCTCAAAGCCCTGCGTTTTATGCAGAAAACCCCCCATTCATACAGCCTAGCTGTCACTCACACAGTGGGGTGGCTATCCTGGCGGGATAACCCCCCAGCCTTTCAGGGCACAGTGCGACTTGGGTTGCCTAGCTAACCCTGTCCAGGGTGCCTATTCCCCCTCCCACACATCCTGTCTACCCCAGACTCAGTGGTGCTGAGAAGAGGGTTTCTTTGCAGAAGCCCACCAAAAGGACGAACAAAGGATCCACGACCTGGGTTAGGATTTCAGAGAAAGACACAAGAAAGAAATACTATCAAAGATCTGGCAATAAAAACCTACCAGAGTAAAGTTAATATTAAAATAAACCAGCAGTATGTTAGAGGCTGTCAGTAAAAGTGGTAGCCTCGAACAATGGGAAAATCCCATAGGGAAATATTTGCGGTCGAATATTTACGGTAGTTACCACTGCCACCAGCCAGAAACGTTGGAGAGAGGGAATGTACGGTACCTTTCGAAAATTAACACCAGGAAAAAACTATTAACCCTTGCCAGTACTTCCATAGTACGATGGGTTGTACTGGTTTTGTTCATAACTATGGCTAGTAAAGCCAATTGGGACTTTACATGCCCTGGGAGACAGTAGTCATTCCCAGGGTATTGAGTCTATGTTCGGGGGTCACTGTGACACCCCTGTGTTACTGCACTGAGGGTGCTGTGTAACACACATGTAACAAAGATGATTCCAATGAGGGTGAGAAAACCCCATAGACCATAAGCACAAAAATAGCCTAAAACACACATCAGCAATCTGTCTAAGAGTGGGAAAAAGAGTCTCACTCTTAGCAGGAGTAAAAAAACAAACCCTTCAAATCCAGCAAAGCTGCTGAGGGACTCTATAGTTAAGGGAATTTAGCCTTAGAAGAGAATTCTCCCTAACACATGTAGCTTCATGATCATATGTTTATGCCCACTGCTGTGTGAAAACTAATTGTATGTGTTGATTTTGTGTTCCACAGCACCTCTGTCCCGCAACACTCGGACTTGCAAGATAATACATGATTAAGGACAGCAGCTAGGAGAGGTTCAGTCCAGTGACATTGGGGCAGAAGGGGGAGGTGCAGATTGTATCTACTGGTGAGCTTAGATGAATAACACACAGCGTAGAGTAGGATATTGGAGGTACCAGGTCTCCACCGCCACCCAAATCCACTTGTAAGTCTGAAACAAATGATGATGATGATGATGATGATGATGATGATGATGATGATGATGATGATGGTGATGGTGATGATGGTGAGCAAGATAAATACTGTGACCAAGGCAAATCCGGCTGCAATACATGATTCTAAAAAATCACAAAGGAGGAGGAGGACAATGCCACAGAAATGGGAGGGGTAGACAAAGCTACTCCTCCACAAGGTTCACTGTCTTTCGAACACAGCCTGGAAGATCTACAACTGCAAAATACCTTTTGTGGCAGTCACATCTTCAAAGCCATCACCTCTGTGGCCAGGCGAGTGTAGTAGTATATTGACAAAAATACAGAGTGGAGCATTAATAAATACAGGACACATATTTACAGCCTCATACCTCCTACAATCTGTGCATGAACACTGTGTGCTATAGGAAAGCTGCCACCACTTGCATACAGCTTCTCTGCATTGTAATATTATGTGAGTCAAGGACAAGTCAAGGACAAGTCAATGACAAATTGAGGATTTACGAAATAACAATATGTTTACCTCACACCTTTACTAACCTCACAACATTGTCCAAACATGGCGACTGTGTTTGTTTTTGTTTTTTTGAAAATATCGACTTTCACAAAATGCTTTTTATGTGATGTTTTGTGTAAACAAAATGCATTGTTATTTGTTTTATAGAAATATTTTGAGTGTTTTTATATTTTCAAATTAAAATATGTTCATCTCTATTTTTCCTGTCCTGATCTATTGACTGACATGATTGATAGCACTTGTTGCAACTAGACACACCTAGTACGTGTGTAGGCGGGTAGCTGTTTTCAGTGGCATTTTTCTATATATATGGCTGTAATATTATGTGGCAACATGAACAGGGCTGGAATGAATTCAGGACTGAGGCCCGCCAGTCAGCAGTCAATCCTCAAATCACCTATAGCCTATGTTACTCAGGAGACAATTGTGGCCGTGTCATCATATGTCAAGCTCTGGGCCATCCTAATTTCCCACTGGTGGATAGTATACAACCCCTGTGCTGGCTATACCAGATGAGATGTCAAGAAAATTCTCTTTTTCATCATCAGGAAGGAGATTTCTCCTGCTACTTAAAGCAGCTGAGCCATGCGATGTGTACTCTATTGATGACATGTAGAGATGATGGGGCACAGCACACCTCTCTCTGAGATGAGGATTCTCAATGTGGCTGGGTCTACAAGAAGGTGCAATGGATGTGCAGCGTCACAATCATGAATGCTTAGCTACCTATGAACCCCAGAGGTGTAGGAATGGTGATCTGCTTCGGTCCACTACAATAGTGGTTTAGTTGGCTGTCTATCATGCCAGCAGCATGTGCTAGAATAGACTCAGACTTACTAGGCTTAGAGAGTGTTACACTGGAGGGAGTCAGGGTTTGCAGATTGTATTGTCCAGTGTTAAACAGTTGGAATTCATTAAGACAAACATGCCCTACATTGAAGAAGACTACTCAAGGTGCCCGAGTGCCTCAAACACATCAGCTCTGAGATTGGATATATGCTGTCTGATTCAAGTTGCAGACAGAGAATTGGTTGCAAAAATGAATATCTCTGGCGACTCACTGCTGAAGACTGCAATGTTATTAGATGTTTTAGGTGTTGTGGTTTTAGTGTTCTGTTCCCAAGTCCTGCTATCTTGGAACTACAGTGATGTAGAGGAAACAAAGTTCTAACTGGGCAGAGTATATCGCCATTGTGAATTTTCAGTTACTGCCTGATGCACAAGAGCCCCAAACAAGAACACTTTAAAGCCGTTTCCTGCGGCATGAGAGAAACTAACAAGATATTTGATGATGTCCTTACTGTGACACAAGAGCCAACATCATTAGAACCTATCAGGTTCTCTGCTACACGAAAGACATACAGACAATACTTTTATATGCGTCTCTCTGCTGAGAAATTGCTGCCTCCAAACCAATTTCTCTTGGTCTTCCAACTGCATGAGGAACACGAGCCTCTACAGCATCTTGGGTGAACCGGTAATGGTGCTCATTGCTCCATGTGGAGGCAAATCCATCCTTCCCAACACATAGATGGCAGGAGCCAAAACAGACCGGCTAACTTCATGCTGTGGTTTAGGCTGCCTTTATGACTTCCCACTCAATATTTACAAAGTGATTGGCAATTATTGACGTACTGGCATCACAAGAGGGAACTATTGCAGTTAGGACGACAAGGCAATGTGGGTCTGAAATGTCACACCATGCCAGCATCAAATATGGGTAGGCATTGAAGTTACTCATTATTCTTTCCACACCACACACTCTTGTTGGATCACACTCAGGCACAGCGAAGTACTGGCACACTCAACAGGATCAAATTGTAGACACTGGGTAGTTTCTTCTCTCTTTTCACATACATTGGCCAGCCATAAACCATTAGGACCATTAGAAACATTAGGAGTCTGCACATGTTTATCTTTCAGCACCAGAGCACAGTATGCAATTCCGGAGCATCAAGGTGTCCACTTCGAAACGATAAAGGCCCTGAGTAGCTGTCATAAATTAAGGATACAGCTTATTGCTCTGTAGAGCTTGGCACCCTAGAAAGTGTACATCATAGAGCATTATGGCTACCAATCTATTATGTTATGGAGTTATTTATTTTTGCTACGTAGTTAATTACAGCGAACAAATCCAGAGACACATTACCTAAATTACAGGGCTTGAAAACTACAATGGCTCCACACATTATTCGCAAGCCTGTTTATCATTTGCCACTGATGGAAAATGTTGGGTACAAATAATCTATGGCTTGTTCAGCTTACCTATTCACCCTCTACACCAGGACCTTCAACCATTGGCTCTTTATATATATATATATATATATATATATATATATATATATATATATATATATATATATATATATATATAAAATAGGGGTTGCGGGGGGGCATATATGTAACAAATGACCTTCACAATTCGGTCAATTGTGCAAAGGTCAATTGTATTTCGAACAATTCGTATACAACCCTTCAGATATTTTTTACTATCCTTTCCAGCATTGTTCATGAAGAAGGATCCTGGGGACCATAGTATCCACATCTTGCCCTACTCCAAAGTAAGCATTGACTAATTTATACAAACCTGACCAATCGGGCCTTCAAATCATTAATGCAAGATTTGTCCTTTACCATTTGTATCTGATGGGTTTTGGTGTGGAGGAATCTTGGGTCAAAATGTCAGCAGACTTTCTGTGTCACATGATAATTTGTTGTCCAATCAGGAGCCTTCCCTCTTCAGTCTAATCAGAGGTTTATTTGTCAGGTTCATCCAGCTAAGCAGTGGCCTCTTGGGCAGTTTGTAAGTTTGTTCAGCTGCCCAGAGTCCTACAATCTCGTAAAGAAATGTTGTTCCTCCATAACAGCACAACTCACTTACCATCCCCTTATGGGTTTTGCTAGAATATGAGGGAATGGGTAAACAGTGAAAAATTACATCTGGAGGTTTTTTGTATTTTTCTGATCATTATGATAGGTTTTTGAAACATTCTAGCTGTTTGGTATTGTTTTTTTTTAGTTTGTTGGTTTCTAGGGAGTTTTTGCTACACATGTTTGTATCCCTCTGTTTTATTGTTTGTTCCGTTTGATGTCAGTGTGATGTTAATGTCTTTCAAATAAAAAAAAATAGAAATAAAAATGTGACCTTTCTTCTTTGTAACGTTTTACATTTTGCTTCCCCTAGTAACACACACACAAAGCAACCCTGCTCTATTTATTGGATATCATAAACCGGGTAACTAGTCATCATCATCATTCAAGCTGGTTTGTTGGCTATGGGTAGACATCATTCTATTGTCTCCTGAAATGAAATGACTATTCATTTTTATAAATAGCAATTGTTTAACCTGTTGCACTGCAGTACTAAGATCTTTCTCAGAATACACACTTGTCTGGAGAAGATACGGGATTCAACAGAAACTCACAAAAGTGTTGCTGGTCAGATGGGCCACTTGCTGTTCCAATCCCTTCCCATGGGTAACGAGTCCAGTAGACAGGAATCAAACATCTGGGTGGCTAGTGGTTCAATGTGTGTTCACTAGATGACCTGTCTTTTTTCAAGATACTTGAGTCACTAAGGAGGATGTCCCAAAAGATTTCCTCCCAGTAGTATATGGCGCCGCTGCTCAGAATGCTCTCAACAGATGTCAGTGGTTTACTGACAATAGATGCTGACAATCTTAATCATGAAATTGCCAGGCTAGTTGGGAAATTTTGCCTCATCGATGCCATTTCTGCTTCTTCCTTCAATTTCTACAATTGATGCTGCAAATTATGCAGCAACGCATCCATTTGCATTTGCAAAGTGTCACCTGCTGGCCTACTATCCCGAGAAACGCAGATGAAATGTGTTCATGAAACATGTGTCCATACAGCAGATACTCAATGCTAACTTTCAATCCAGACCTACCTCCAAGTTTGCAGGTAGGTCCTTCACCTGCAGCTCCCGACTGACAACACCTGTAGAGGTACGGCCCCCTGGCCTTGGCGGTCAAGTGTAACTCAAACATGTACATCAAACTAAAGACACAGTGTCAGAAATGCCCCATCTAGGGCTCTGCTGTAGTGTTTCAGGCTCTGTGATTGCATTGCACAGCTTCATAATCTATAAAGCATGACAACAGTAGAATTCCAAGGAAAGCCCCTGAGGTCTTCAGTTTGGGCAGTGGCAACTTGTGACACACTTGCAGCTTGCGCAGAGCATCTTTAGCTTGGTGAGTGACCTCATATTATTGGCCACAATAAACAATTATTTCACTGACTCCCATTAATAAGGCAATATGACCCATGTTGTGGGCCATTACCGGTTGGGTAATTCCCCTGAGGCCATAGGTAGAAGCACGAGCGAGGGTCATATTGCCATTAGTACCATGGCACATCGTACCAAGGTATTAATTGCAATTTTCCTCGAGTTGAAAAATGGCATTGTGACAGTTTCTTGACTCGAGAAAAAAAAGCAAAACAACTGGCCACCAGGGATCTGGCAGAAGGGACTACATGTAGTCCCTTCTCCCTTTCTGAGGCAGGAATCAAAATCTATGCGAAAAAAAGTTAAACAAAAAAAATGACCACCATAGAAAGGGCGAAGAGACTATGGACGGTGTATGGATCTAGGTCTTAAGAGGAGTCGTTCCTTGAAGATGAGGACTGTGAGCTCCTTCCTGAACTGTAGAAGTGAGGGAGGAGATGTCAGATGTTGGTGGGGAGGAGGTTCCAGAGTCTTGGGGCATAGAGAGAAAAGGACTGCGTTCTCGATTTTTCTTTCCTGCACTAGCAGAGTTCAAGTCTGCACATGTCCTTACTTGTGGTGGATCACAGTCCTTCAGAGATGCTGGGTTTTTCATTGAGGTAGTTTGGGGACTTTAGGGTGACGGCCTTGTAGATGATGCAGCAGGATTTGAAGATGATACAGGCTTTCAGCAGGAGCCAGTGCAGGTCGATGAGGGTAAGGGTTGCTTGGTGCCAAATGGCACACATCACCTGCACCCTTGGATCACTCATGGACCCCTCTTGGCTGATGGAGGAATTAAAGGCCACCCATTTTTCTGTAACAGCTATGTAATCAGTGGTCTACATGTCCATAGTGAAGTGGAATTTATGCCCCACTGAATGCTAGCATACCCACCCCACTGTATTCATAACCTCATTGAACAATTTTGGTACTCCATTTTGAGAGAAAAACATCACCCAAGAACTTCCCAAAAAAGAGTAGGGTAAGTTGTATATTGCCAACATTATAGCCAGGTTAACATGGATCAGGCACTGGCTGTAATATGGCTTGTGATATTCTTGGCCATGGCAATACTTCTGAAAAACTGCAATGGAATTACTTCTGCCATGTATCAATGGAGTACGCAGTGTAGAGCTCGGTGTCCCACTCCCAAGCCCATCAGCAGTACTTTCAGGGTAATTTGTTCAGACCAGTGTTGTTATGCTGCTTACCTGAAGGCATGGGTAGGGATGCACTTCAGGCCCATTGACATCTGCCCATGTCAATGCATAGATCTGCTACAAAATGGAACATATGGATGTGATACCCAAGCTGGTCCCTGCCTTTCATCATTACACTGCTGTCTTTTGAATTCTTCCCATGTCTGTGCATGGACCTGTTGCAAAACGGACCACATGGTTGTGATACCAAAGATGGTCCCTGTTTTTCCTTGGTACACTTCATCAGAGTGCACTAGTGGCCAGATTTGTTTGCTGATTATTCTTTGCAAAGTACTGCCACAACTTAGACTTTCATTCTGTGCTAACAACACACAGGGCCTCATTATAAGGTTGGCGGTAGCTTTGCCGGTAACACTGGAAGGCTGCTGGCAAACTTCTGAACATTTCCGGTGTCCGCAAATGGGCAATTACTGGGGAATTCTGGCCCCAACGGACCCAGTATTTGGCCATTCACGGGTGCTGGAAAATAATGCTCCCCATTCCCATTTGAACTCCATAGGGCTCAATGGGAATGGGGAGGTCCGATGCACCGGCGTCATTCAGAATGGCGCCGGTGCATCCGACATGCTGTGCTCGCGGGTGACGCTCTGCCTGCCAGGGGGGCAGAAAAGCACCCGCAAGCACAACTCGTAGTTTGCCGGTCCGGCAACTACGGTACCAGCAAGTTTACCGGTACCTTGTAATGAGGCCCACAGGCTGCTATTCCAGGTGTGATGGTGAAGTCAGTTGAGTTGGTCTGGATGCCATAGAATTAGATAGAGACCTAGATCTGATTGATCAGTCGATGGATTAATCAGGGGATTTTTTGGGAGGAGATAGAGATCAGATTTGTTATTTATCCTTTTGCTGTCCATCAACGCATGTGCTGTTCCTCCCAGAACTTTGCTAGATACGTTCTGCATCCCTTCTCCTTCTGTCTCTGAGATAGGGGAATTAACTGAAAGTGAAATCTTTTCTGTTGGCCTGTTTCTCCAGTGCACACAGCAAGTTCCATTGCAGTTAAGAAAAGAACACAAGCATCATTGCTTCCCATGTCTCTGGCTCATTTGGAGATGATGACATGTTGTTCTCATGTGCCATCTGTCAGTGACTGCTATATCATGACATCTTTGAGTACGCTAATAAAATGGGGTGTATATTTGTTTTTTTCTGGTAGATTTCAATAGTATCAGCATAACCCCCTACACATCAATCAAAGGGATTTGGGTTGCCATATAATCTAATGCTCAATAGTATTTGTGGTTGTATGACAAACAAACGATATCTCAAACTATAGAAGATGCAATTGTGAAAAAAAAAATTGAAATAAAAAACAAGAGTCTCTTGTTTCATCACCTGTTTTCCCGTAGTAGCACCCATCAGTGCATTTCGACATCCCAATCTGGCTATCCTCCAAATGTCACAGATTTTTGCTTGATGGTCCCTTAAGTTAAATTCCACAGCCACTCCTCCTGAAAAATTCACGAATGCTTCAGAAGGGTCACCCCAGTGAAGATTCTGATAGGAGCCCTGCAGCCTGCAGAAGGGATATGAAGTGGTGTTATTTAACTGGCAAATGATAAAACAAGACAAGAGTTATGTGGTTGGTTACATGGTAGACAAGAAGAGGAAAAGGGGAAGAGGGATACTTTGTTAAACCTTAAACTCACATATTCACACAGAGGAAAGGATTTCTTAACTCATGCCCCTTGTTACATTTTAAAATTCCTCCAGGGAACAATTATCAAAATGCTGAGTTCTTTTGAGCCGTCTAGTGGTTTCGGCAGAGCAGGATAAACTGGTTTAATCCATTCCAACACGTTCTCCACCTTACATCATTCATAGTCACGATTCACTTGCCACAATTGTCTAGCATGTTGCTAGTGATATTTTTAGGATGAGGGTTTATTATGGTATTTTATTTATTTATTTATTGGTCTTTTGTAATGCGCACTATACAGCAAGAATTGTTCCAAAGCGCATCAAGACAAAGGGGCGGGGGCAAAGGGAAGATGACCAAGGGATAAAACAAAAACAAGAACGTTTTAAAAGGTCTTGAAACATTCGGAACATGCAAGTGCTATAACATGAGAGGAGAGGAGTGCGGGGAGTGCAAGAATGGGGTAACAGCGAGGGATAAAAGCAAATGGTAACCTCACGTAAACAACTACTAACAGGCTCAATTGGCAGACATGCTCTTCTCTGAGAAAAAAAACATGTAAGAAAACAATTGTGAGCCCCACCAGACTGCAAGGTTTTGTAAAAATGTGAAAAAAAAAAAGTTATTAAGAAGACAAAACATTGTTTACGCCAAAAGTGCAGCTTACTTCCCATTCATTATCCCATAAACAAACAAGGTCAATGTTTGCAAAGTGCACAGCCCAAACCGCTGGACGGATTTGGACCAAGTCTGTAACAACTTTGGTACGAAGCATTGACTCACTATCCATGCATGGTTTGGGGTTATTCTGTGCAGTAGTTTTTTAAATATGTAACAGAGAAGGGGGTGCCCCTGCTCAAAAATAGATTGCAATATATCTGGGATTTACCTGAAACTGAGGATTTTCACAAATAAAATGACAGCCATCTTGTTTTACTCTCGTTGAGAGAGATAACCACGGCTATAGCCGAGGATATGTGAAAATGAACACAGGAAAAAAGCTAATTGCAGGTCAAAAAACATGCACATGCTATCAGGCTAGATGTGGGGGTGGCTAGAGGGCACCAAGTGAAATTTGGGCGTTTGAGGGAGTATAGAGACTGAGTTTGCAACACAAAGCTTTCTGTAGCCTCAGCTATAGCCTTGAGTAACTGACATCTCAAAGCAAACTGCATCACAGAAACAGCGTGTCTTGTGGAGGAAAGGGAGAGAGCAGGAGGCAATCTGGGGAGTGGGAGGAGCTTGCACAGATGAGGGGGCCACTTGGTGAGGTCCTGGGGGGCAGGAAATAATTTCTTTTTGTGCTTGCTTTTCTGATACTTGAGACTATGAAGGACTATGGATAGCCGAGGGTATGTGTAGTTCAGTATCGCAGTAAAATTTTTTGTTTTTTTGGAAGATATTGTTACAGCTATAGTGACATCAGGGGTGAAAATTCACTGGCCATGCCAAGATTGCCATCCAGGTCTCACATCCATGCATGCAGTAACCAGGAGTCTATGTAGAGTCTTTGGGCTTGACTCACTGTACTGCTGGTGCGGTGTGAGAACGACAGTCTCATCCAATTCATCCAATCTCCGTGGAGCAGACGCAGAGTCTACATAGAGTCTTTGGGTCTTCGGGGTGGCTGGGTGCCCAGAACCACAAGACCCCAGGGCTCCAAGTATCTGCCAAGCCCCTTGTTTTATGGCCAGTCTCTTGGTGACAGTTGTGATACATCGCACAACCCCAAATAACCACATTTAAGCAGCACAGAAAAGAGGAGAAAATGACTGCCTCCAAAAATAATATATGCCCAGGTACTTTCTACACTCATAGTGAAAATCAAAAGCTGGCACCCATGAATATGCACACAGTACTGCTTAGCTTCAAAGTTAGTAATTGGCCAGGCCCCTCAGGTCATGTTGCTCTAAGTGGTCTTTTAACTTTGCCTCACTTGTTAGGCACCATGGCATTAGGGGACTGGCCTTTTCCTCACTTTGAGTCCGAGCAGGATCGGCCCTTGTTACAGCAAGGATGGGAGACCTGGGTCACCAGTAATTATTCACCCTCAATGTAACAGTAGCTGTAACAATATCTATTATTTTATTTTGTATAAAAGGTTGCAGGTATTGAGAACTTCCAATTTTTTTAGTTAATATGCCTGTGTCAATACATGGGGCCTCATTCCGAGTATGGCGGTAAGGGATAGCGGCCACCGGTAACGAGACCGGTGGCGGTGATCCCTTACCGCCATACTCCAAGTTCCCTTTGCGCCCTCGCCCTTAACGCCTGCTTTGAGCAGGTGTTAAAGTCGAGGGCGCAAAGGGGCCCCCAAGCCAATAACGGTGACCGTAATGAACGGTCACCGTTATTTGCATCTTCCCCATTCCCATTGAGCCCTATAGGGGCTCATTTGGGAATGGGGAAGAGCCTTGGTGAATGGGGAATTACTGCCCCGCCAACCTTGGAATGGGGCGGTAATTCCGCCATCCACCAAGGCGATGCCGGTCCGGGTACGGCGTCAACCAAGGCGTTAATAGCGCCATTGGTTAGCGCCGTACTCGGAATGAGGCCCATTATTTGCGATGGATCACAACCTTTGGTTAAGCAGCGTGCTACAGCCCATTTTATGGCCAGTCTCTTGGTGACTGTTGAGATTGCACAACCCCAACTAACTGCATTTAATCAGCACGGAAAAGGGTAATAAATTATCAGCTGCAAAAATACCATATTCCCAGGTACCGTTGCCCCTATAGCGAAAATCAAAAGCTTGTACCATGGAATATATGCACAGTAAGTGACCTTGGGCCTCATTACGACCCTGGCGGTCCAGAAATAACGGTGGCGGTATTATTATTTCCCTGCCTCACACCCATGTCTGGTTTTCAACAATACTCTGCTTTATAAAGATAACTTGAAAAGTACAAATACCTAAGTGTCACTCAAATATATACATTCATGTAGAACATTGTTCAGCAAAAAGTGTACAATTGTGCCATTACCCCCCCCCCCCATCTTAACTGGAAGACTACAATTACCACAATGCAATTCAGCAAAAGACAAAAATAAATTCTCTGAGTGCAAAACTTTCAATGACTGACAGAAGCACGGTTTAAAAAAAAAGAATACGAATGCCCATCCATGTAGTAACCGGGACTGTCCCTGCTTAGCTTAAAATCGGGACTGACCCTGCTTAACTTTAAAGCTAGCGAAGGGGCAGCCTTCTCAAGCCATGTTGTCTTGTAATATCAGTTCATTCATTAGGGAACATGACCTGAGGAGGTGGGCCCCTTTCTTACATTGAAACTAAACAGGGTCTCCCCTGGATTTTGCATGGATGGGAGACATGGATGCCTTTTGTGATTTTTATAGCTGTAAAAATATATTTTAAAAAAAGAAGAAAAAACTATACCGCAGGTTCAGAACTACACATACCCTCGGCTATCTGTAGTCCTTCATAGCCACGGTTATCGGGGAAAATGGCTGAAAAAGAAAATGCTGTCCTGAACTCACCAAGTGCCCCCCATCTGTGCCAGCTCCCCCGACTCCCAAGATAGCCTCACCTCCCCTGCCCTCTCCCTTTCCCTACAGAACACACTCTGTTTCTCTGATGTAGTTTGCTTTGAGATGGCAGTCATAGCCAAGGCTACAGAAAGCTTTGTGTTGCAAATTCAGTCCCGAGACCGCCTCCAACTCCCAAATTTCACTTGGTACCTTCTAGCTACTACCACCCCCTATGCATGTTTTTGACCTGCAAATGGCTTTTTTCCTATGTTTCATTTTCCAATATCTTTGGCTATAGCCACAGCTATCTCTCGCATTAAGAGAAACACAAGATGGCGGCTGTTTCATTTCTAAAAACAACCAATTTTGACAATTTACCAGAGAAATAGCTATCTCTTTTGGAGAAGGGGATAACCCTTTCACCGTCAAATATTTTCAAAAATACTGCATGGACTAACCCCAAACCACGAAAAACACTCTTTTGAACGATTCATGCCCAAGTTTTTACATACCTGATAGAAATCCATCCAGCGGTTGGGGCTGAGCGCTTTGGCAAAAATTTACTTTGTTTGTCTATGGGAACATGGATGGGAAGTAGGCCGTAACTTTAGAATTTGTTTTTTTTCTCTTCTTACTAACTTTTTTTTATTTTATAACCAATCTTTATGAAACTTTGCAGTCTGGGGTGTAGGGAGGCTCAAGTCCCTAATTACTTCTGAAATTTAGTTCAAAACGGTTGCTCGAATCAAAAGTTATTAAAAATAGAATTTTAAAAGGTTCCTGAGGGAGTCCTACTCACCTTAACTATAGGGCGGCTATTGCTAATATTTATTTATATATATTCAGTGAAAAAAATATCTAAAACATAGCTAAGGCTAATATGTTCAGTGCGCCAAAACCCTTAAAATTTATTGAAAAAACTTTAAGGTGCCGATTTAATGCAACAAAATCACTGAAATTCAGCAGATGCTGAGAGCTATGACACCTATGAGTTCCCCATGACCCCATGTGTGCAGCCCGAAGCACAATGCTGACTTCATAAATGACATCACTCCTGACATCCTACATGACGTAACATATGACATCATTTTAACTGTGTTTTAACTAAATGTCCATCACATGTAATTCTACCTTCTTTTCATTCTGATAACATTACTGATGTGATATCCTTTGTTATGTGTGTTTTCTAGCTACAAGACTTGGAGTTTATTAAGTAGTCATCTTTTCTTTGTCATCTCGATAGGAATTGAGTTTCTCTGTGCTGACTGCATAAAAATATCAAGATCTTCATTGGTTATTCAAATTAACCTAAAAAACTTCTATACCCCCTTTGTGATGTTTTGACCCTTTTCTTTTGCTGCATGGTAAACATCAAAATCTTAGCTCACAAGGAGAATTGAGAGCTTTCAAAAATAGTGCAGAATGTTCTCCCTCCTCACTGTATCAATTTACAAAGTAACCCGAATCCTATCCCTCTTTAATGTTCCTTACATGTACCATTGATCCATAAAATTGCACATTTATTTTGTTTATATATGTAATAGATGGGGTACCCAGCGTTGCCCATGTCCTGATCGAATGGTGTCTCATATGCCCTGGAGGATGTTGCTCTTGTCCTCTTGTCGGCAAGTCTTGCTTTAGTTTGCTCTGGCATCTCATTTGCCCAGGAAATTGTTTCTCTTCTCCCCTGGTCGCCAAGTCGTGCTGCTGTTTGTTGTTGTGTTTCAGAAGCTCTTGATATTGAATTTCGCTTTGCATCAGATGGATCTTTTCCAAGTGATGTTCGTTTTTTGTGTGGCATGTTTCAGTCACTCAATGGCTTCAACACATTTGAGAACATTTCCAAGAAATTTTGATTGATGGCGTGCTCTTCTTATGAATTAACTTAAGTAAACTGTAACATTCGCATTTCCCATATTTGGAGTGCCATGATAAAAAAAAAAAATATCTTTTTTTTTCTTTTAAAAATGCTTTAATACATACTTTTAAACTGAATACAGAAGTAATGCATTTCAAAGGAATAACCAACACATTGAACATTTAGGGGGTAATTCATAGAATTCAGCGCACAAGTGGCACACGCAGCTGGCGCACAGTGTGCGCGTGCGAATCCCTGCGCCAGCCGCGTGCGCTAAAATCCATTTCTGCGCACAGCGTATTCATGGATTCCAGCCACCAAAACCAGCCGTGGCGCACAGTGGCGCAGCGACCCTGCAGCAGCGCCAGTTACGCCCCCAAGAACGCCTCTCGCGCAGGGAAAAGACATCAATATACCCAATCCAGCGCAAAGGGCTGCGCTAACCCTGTACCAGCACAGCAAGCGGGCTACGTGTATCACTGGGGTGCGCGGGAAGTACCTCACGCGATTGGCCCCGTGCGAGCAGGGTATGCGTATTTCAGGGGTGCGCGGGAAGTTCCACACGCGATTTCATCATGGTACGTGTATTTCAGGGGTGCGCAGGAATTTCCACATGCGATTGGCCCCGTGCGAACAGGGTACGCGTATTTCAGGGGTGCGCGGGAAGTTCCAAGCGCGATTTCATCATGGTACGTGTATTTCAGGGGTGCTCGGGAATTTCCACATGCGGTTGGGCCCGTGCGAGCAGGGTACGCGTATCTCAGGGGTGCGCGGGAAGTTTCACACGCGATTCCATCAGGGTACATGTATTTCGGGGTGCGCGTGAAGTTCCACACGCGATATCAGCAGGGTACGTGTATTTCAGGGTGCAGGGGAAGTTACACACGCGATTTCCGCAGGGTATGTGTATTTCAGGGGTGCGCGTGAAGTTCCACACGCAATATCAGCAGGGTACGTGTATTTCAGGGTGCAGGGGAAGTTACACACGCGATTCCAGCAGGGTACGTGTATTTCAGGGGTGCGCGGGAATATCCACACGCGATTGGGCCCGTGCGAGCAGGGTACGCGTATCTCAGGGGTGCGCGGGAAGTTCCACACGCGATTCCATCAGGGTACGTGTATTTCGGGGTGCGGGGGAAGTTTCACACACGAAATCAGCAGGGTACGTGTATTCGAGGGGTGCGCGGGAAATTCCACACGCGATTCCATCAGGGTACGTGTATTTCAGGGTGCAGGGGAAGTTACACACGCGATTTCCGCAGGGTATGTGTATTTCAGGGGTGCGCGTGAAGTTCCACACGCAATATCAGCAGGGTACGTGTATTTCAGGGTGCAGGGGAAGTTACACACGCGATTCCAGCAGGGTACGTGTATTTCAGGGGTGCGCGGGAATATCCACACGCGATTGGGCCCGTGCGAGCAGGGTACGCGTATCTCAGGGGTGCGCGGGAAGTTCCACACGCGATTCCATCAGGGTACGTGTATTTCGGGGTGCGGGGGAAGTTTCACACACGAAATCAGCAGGGTACGTGTATTCGAGGGGTGCGCGGGAAATTCCACACGCGATTTCAGCAGGGTACGTGTATTTCAGGGGTGCGCGGGAATTTCCACACGCGATTTGGCCCGTGCGAGCAGGGTACGCGTATCTCAGGGGTGCGTGGGAAGTTCCACACGCGATTCCATCAGGGTAAGTGTATTTCGGTGTGCGCGTGAAGTTCCACACGCGATATCAGCAGGGTACGTGTATTTCAGGGTGCAGGGGAAGTTACACACGTGACTTCCGCAGGGTACGTGTTTTTCAGGGGTGCGCGTGAAGTTCCACACGCGATATCAGCAGGGTACGTGTATTTCAGGGTGCAGGGGAAGTTACACACGCGAAATCAGCAGGGTACGTGTATTCCAGGGGTGCGCGGGAAGTTCGAAACGCGATTCCATCAGGGTACGTGTATTTCAGGGTGCAGGTGGAGTTACACACGCGAATTCAGCAGGGTACGTGTATTTCAGGGATGCACGGGAATTTCCACACGCGATATCGCATGTGCAAACAGGGTACGCGTATCTCAGGGGTGCGCGGGAAGTTCCACACGTGATTCCATCAGGGTACGTGTATTACAGGGGTGCGCGGGGAGCACCACACATGAATTGCATGTGTGGGCCCTCCCAGGTGTTCCCTCTACACCCTCCACGGCCCCTGCAGGTGGCTCACACCACAGGGGCCTACCCTGCACATGTCCTGCAGGCACCCCATCCACCATGGCCATGCCCCCAGCCAACCCACATGTCAACTTGCACTACTGCCCACCAACGTATGTCCCCCTGCACCCCCAGCCACCAGGAGCACCCTCCACAGGCCCACACCCATGTCTCCCACCACCCCCCAGCAGTGCAGGGGCACCCTCCACCAGGCCCCCACCCATGTCTCACACCACCCCCACCCCCCAGCCACCAGGGGCAGCCTCCACCAGGCCCCCACCCATGTCTCCCACCACCCCCACCCCCCAGCACTGTGGGGCACCTGCCAGCAGGGCCTCACCCATGTGCAACTCATGTACCCCTGCACCCCCACACCCCAGCACTGTGGGGCACCTGCCAGCAGGCCCCCACCCATGTCCAACTCATGTTCCCCACCATCCCCATCCCCACCCCCCAGCACTGTGGGGCACCTGCCAGCAGGCCCCCACTCATGTCCAACTCATGTACCCCTGCACCACCACCCCCCAGCACTGTGGGGCACCTGCCAGCAGGCCCCCACCCATGTCCAACTCATGTTCCCCACCACCCCCATCCCCCAGCCACCAGGGGCAGCCTCCACAAGGCCCCCACCCATGTCTCACATGACCCCCACCCCCCAGCCACCAGGGGCAGCCTCCACCAGGCCCCCACCCATGTCTACCACCACCCCCACCCCCCAGCAGTGCAGGGGCACCCACCACCAGGCCCCCACCCATGTCTCCCACCACCCCCACCCCCCAGCCACCAGGGGCAGCCTCCACCAGGCCCCCACCCATGTCTCCCAGCACCCCCACCCCCCAGCACTGTGGGCCACCTGCCAGCAGGCCCCCACCCATGTGCAGCTCATGTACCCCTGCACCCCCACCCCCCAGCACTGTGGGGCACCTGCCAGCAGGCCTCCACCCATGTCCAACTCATGTTCCCCACCACCCCACCCCCCAGCACTGTGGGGCACCTGCCAGCAGGCCCCCACCCATGTCCAACTCATGTTCCCCACCACCCCCACCCCCCAGCCACCAGGGGCAGCCTCCACCAGGCCCCCACCCATGTCTCCCACCACCCCCACCCCCAGTCACCAGGGGCACCTGCCAGCAGGCCCCCACCCATGTCCAACTCATGTCTCCCACCACCTTCACCCCCCAGTCACCAGCGGCACCTGCCAGCAGGCCCCCACCCATGTCCAACTCATGTTCCCCACCACCCCCACCCCCCAGCAGTGCAGGGGCACCCACCACCAGGCACCCACCCATGTCTCCCACCACCCCCAACCCCCAGCCACCAGGGGCACCCTCCACCAGGCCCTCGCCCATGTCCCATCCATGCCCCCCTACACCTGGGTCCCACCAATCCCCAATCATGTCCGTAATGGCCATCCTCCCCTGCCAAAAGGCCCAACCAACTATCACATCCACCCACATATCAAAGGCAATTACATGTTACACACCCAATGTAAATAAAGCAAATGAACACATGTCTGTCACACACAATGGTTGCAAGTGAATGTGAAAACACCCAACATGACATGCATGAAAGCAATGAGATGATACGACACATTGAAGGATGAAAATATAAATGTATTTAAAATAAACTTGAATGGAAATGAAATGAGAAAAACCACAAAGCAAAACAACCAAAAGAATATGAATGTCCATGAAAAAAATCAAAAACACACAGCACAATCAAAATAAATGGTGTCCAAAGTCACAGTCAGAAAAGAAATCCAAGGGTAAATGATAAACAAAAACCATTGCTCCATGGCGATGAAAAAACTCCATAAAAAAGAAAAATCCATTGAAGAACTATTTACAAGATAATCCCGGGTCCATGAGCCCAACCAAATGACTACTAACTAAAAACTGAACTACATACAAAAACGTGGCGCATTGTCCAATCGCAACCAAATAAAAAAAAAAATAAAGGAAACCTAACACTAACTATATAACTATATATAAAGGCGGCAGGCAAGTCCAGCGGCTCACTCCGTGGTGTTCTAGGCCAGGGCATCATCGAACTCCTGTTCGATGTCCCGGAGGCGGTCCTGTTCCATGGCCCCGAGGGTCCGCAGGGACGACGCCGTCACCTCTTCCAACCCCCTGCGGATTACCTCGAGGCACTCGGCCCGCCTCAGGGCCCTCCGCATGGAGTTCTCCGCCCTGACCATTGTGAGCCGCGCCTCTTCCGCCCACCGCCGCTCCGCACCTATCTGCTGGCCCAACCGCTGCCACACAGAAGACACACCCCGTCCTGGGTCCACCTGCCCTCCGGCCAATGCCTGCCCCTCCGATGTTGAAGGCCCCGAGCCTTCATGGCTCCCACCACGTTGGTGCTGCTGCTGTGCCTCTGCCCGTGCACTGCCTCCTGCTGCCTGCACATCCTCCGCCGGCTGGGGTGCAGTTGTTGATGTGGCCACTCCGCTGGACATCCGACTCCCGACTGTGGCAGGGATGCCTCCTCCACCAGCCTGGCCGCACCGTCAGAGGCAGCTCCACAGGGCACCCAGGTGACTGATGGGTGGGAAGATGGCACAGAGGACGACTGGCGCGTAGGGGGTCCAGTTGAGGAGGGGGTCGGAGCAAGCCCCATCAGACGGAGGAATCCGGCCTGGGTGACCTGTCCCAGCAGGCTGACGTGTCAACGAGCCATTCGAGATGACGTGCAGTCTCTTCATGAAAAGACTGCAGGTCACCTCGCATGGCCCGTTGACGCAACGCCACACCAGCCAGGACAGGCTCAACCCGGACCTGGATAGCCACGTCCGCAGGCAGAGGAAGGCCAGTTGACGTGAGCTCATCCCCTGCCTGAAAACGGGTCTGGACGTCGGCATCCCTGCTGGTGCAAGATGATGCAGGGACAGGATCGGGGACAGGATTGCACACAGGCACCTCCGCGGCTGCCTGTGCTGCCTCCTGTCCCTGGTCCTGCACTGCACCACTAGCACCAGTGGGATCCCCACCTCCAGATCCCGTCTCTGGTGCTTGCACGGCCTCCTCCTCCACCAAACCCCCACCAACCTGGATGACTCCGTGCCATCTTCCCCTGTTGGGCCCTGTGGGGTCCCAGCTGCCCCTTCTGCTGCCGAGGAGTCCAACTCCAACCTCAGCCTCTTGGACCTCCCCCCGGCAGCTGCGGCCTGGGACGCGGCACCGGACTCCTCACTCCCCGACGAGATCACAACCTGGGAGGGGAGCCGGGCCTTGCGTCTCCGGCTGGCGGTGGGATCCCCGCCGCTGTGCTCCACAGCACCTTCTCCGCCCCCTTCATCAGTTGACGCTGCAGACAGGGAGAAACAAAACACAGGCATCAGGGCACTGTACAATGGACACATACGCACATGACAGTTGTACATGAGTGGCATTGGCAAACCTCAGACATGTCATCACTATCCCCAACACACATGTCATTACAACTCGCACACATGAGCCATACCACAGCCATATCGCAACTGCCACCACCATCCATACACATACAACAGCATGAGCAGCCAAAGGTGAGCCAGACATCACATGCAACACAGGAAGTGCACCACACATGTACACACACCACCACACTTGCATGCATGTGTACACCTCTGCCAAGTGTCGCACTGTTCAGACGGGCATCCATGTCACATCTGCCAATCAGGCTTCCACATACGGCTGTCACATGCATCCATGTTGCATCACTGTTGCACCCTTGTCAAATACACACACATGCACATGTACACAGTGCTGATACATGCAGCCGAAAACAACATACATGCGTGACATCACGGACATGTCTACTTACATACACATTCATCAAAACATGTGTGCCCACACAACTGCATTTGGCATGCAAGCCTACACACACAAGCACCATCCATGTCTCACACATTACAGCCCTCGCATGTGTCAGCCCCACGGCCCTGTACACCCCCACCCATACTCGACCCCATACAAACAGATGTGCAACCTGCACACTACTGAATAATCACCACACGCACTGCTCACAATCAAGATGCATGTACACTCACCGCTCGACTCCAGACGGGTCTGCTTCTCAAGGACCTGGACGTTGAGCGCTGGGGATATGCGTTCCAAGACCCTCATCTGTTCTTCCGACAAGTGGCCCCGGCGCCCCTTGGCATCCGCTGCCTTCAAGAGGCGCCGGGCCTTGTTCAGGGTCCTGGACCTGAAGTCCTCCCAGCGCTTCGTGACATGTTGTAAGTCGCGGACTGCCACCCCCTCCGCGTTGATGGCAGTCACGATGTCAATCCAGATCCGAGTCCGTCCTTCCTTGGTGGCGCGGGAACTTCCGAAGAGGGCATCATACTGCCCCAGGACTTGCTCCACCAGGACACCAACTTCGGTGGCACTGAAGCTGGTGCCCCTCTGCCTCTCTGGCCGGGGGTTGTCAGTGGTCACAGATGGTGTTTGCCCCGACATGACAACCCCAGAGGCAGGAGTGGGTGGGCAACTGGGTCCTGGGGCTGGGCTGTGGAGCGATGGAATTCCAGTCGGGAGTCTTCGGTTCCAGCAGGGGTGGTCACAGCAACAGCACCCCTGGCTGATGTGCAGGCAGCAAATGGCAGTGCACGTGGGCAGCAGGCAGTCAGGCAGCAGCAGATGGCAGGTGGGAGCGTGCTCGGGGCTCTGGGGGGCAGTAGTTCGGCCTTCTGGGCAGGAGCGTGGTCTTCCGTGTGCTTACGCGTGGCCAGCTTGATACGGAGTGATTTGGCACGTGAACAATCTGCACGTCAGCGTGTAATTCTAGGAAAGGCCCTTAGCGCGTAAGCGCGTCTGCACGCATACGCATTTTCATTGGACAGAAGGCCCCTCAAGCGCAAGCGCCCCTGTGACGTGACGCGTACAGACGTGCATGGGCATTTCAGCGCACGTTAAAAACTGCACGTCCGCGTGTAATACGAGGAAAGGGACCATGCGCGTAAGCGTGCATGGAAAACTGCACGTCCGCGTGTAATACGAGGAAAGGGCCCATGCGCGTAAGCGCGCGTGAAAAACTGCACGTCCGCGTGTAATACGAGGAAAGGGCCCATGCGCGTAAGTGACGTGACGCGCGCGTGCGTTTCCCTCAGCACGGGTTAAAGGTGAGCGGGCCCAGCAGTTCGCTGTACGTGCCTTTCGTGGAGACCGACGTGTGTTGCTGCTTCCTGTTGTTTCGCGCGCCATCACAACTTCACAGCTATCAAGGACGTATCTCTTCTTTTGGCGGGGGTATTGGCTACGCGTGTTTTTCTGCATCGCGCTAGTCAGACGGTGAGTCGCACACGCTCTTTTTCTCACTGCGGGTGCCCCTGTGTATCGCACCCATTTTCGATGTCATAGTAGCCTGCGTGTCCCACGCGTATGCGTTATTCGTGTTACTGGGTGCCACCGCGTACTGCGGGAGGTTAAATCCACGCACGTAGGCTGCAGGGTTGCGTGCACGCTTTTACTGCAGTTTTGGGGTGCCTGAGCGTTGCGTGACCCGTCACCACATCACCGGGGTCACATACAGCCTTGCAGGTGCAGGGGGGCTGTTAACATCTTGCTTCCCACCCCTTTCACCCCAATTGCCCAGGTCAATTGTGGTGTACACCTCCCATTGGCACCACTCCATCTGTGCCAGCACTACTACATCTGTGCCATGGTTGGGAGGCCACCAAAGGTGAGGGGCGCCTCAGCTGGGCGTACTCCTCGTGGCGGGCGTGGTCGGGGACGTGGCCGTGGTGACCAGGGAGTAGGAGGACTCCAGAGTGTCCAGGGCAGCCACAGAGGGGGAAGAGGCAGGGGTGCGCCACTTGAGCACAATGTTGTGCCATGTGTCGGTGCAGCCATGCCACCACCCCCTGTGGTTCCGGGGGATGCAGCTCCTGCATCTGGCACTGGCACCCATATGACCCGGCAGTCCGTTCCATCGACTGCCACGGGCCCAAGGGTAGTGGTAGCTGCAGGTGCAGCTGTGGACACCGCCACCCAGGCTCAGGGTCTGCCAGCGCAGGCTGCGTTGACACTTGAAGAGCCCTTGGTAGATCTCCAACAGGCCAGGGGGGAAACCATAGGGGCAGGCCGGGCTGCTCAGACCAAGACACGTGTCCCTGGGGCAGTCATGTCATCTGCTGCCCCGAACAGCCGGGTGTTGGCAAGTGCAGGGGCAGATGCACCCAACAGCACCCCGGTTGTGAGTCTGCCAACCAGGACCGTTGCGGCCAACGACCCTGCAACAGCTGATGTTGCTGCGCAGGGTCCATTAGTGGGCACCCAGCTGCCACTGACACAAGTCAGGCCTTTGGTCATCCCTCCACCTGCCACTCCCTTGGCTCAATCCACCGAACCCACTGGCCATACTGGTCAGGGCGGCATTAGCCGCCAGGGTCTGCGTCACAGTCCAAGAGGAAGAAGGTTGCACCTGCAGCACAGGCTGGGACCCCACACACAGCCACGACCTCCTGCACGTCGAGGAAGAAGCCTTTCTGTAAGCAGGAACTGGACTTCCTCGTGGACTACATGTGGGGCCACAGCCGTGACATGCTAGTGAGTGCCAAAAGTCAGACCACGGCTGCCCAACGTGACACCCACTGGAAGCATGTTGCGGAACATGTCAGTTCATTCGGCCATGAGGTGCGCACGGCGCAGGAGTGCAAAAAGTGTTGGAATGACATCAAGCGCAGCACTAAGGCCAAGCGTGCCTCAAATTACAACTTGACTCTGGTGACTGGCGGTGGGCCTGCACCAGAGGAGGAACAACTCACTCCGCATGAGGCTCTCGTTGCGGAGTTCATACCACCTGAATTGGTCAAAGGAGTGGGAGCGAAGCTGGACTTTGATGCCCAGTCCAGTGAGTGTTGGTGCGTGTTTGTTGAGGACGTGTGTGTTTCACTTGTGGGATGTGTTGTGCATGATTGCTGCTACATGTGACGTGTACATGGTTCTGATGTGTAAGTAATGCAATGCTACCATCATGCATGTCTCCTCTGCCTGCATGCGGGACTCCATGTAGGCATGCTCCCTTGCCCCTCCTCCTCCACTCTGCACCCCAGTTCCACCTTTGCACTGGTCGGCTTCAATCTTGCCAATGTGTACTTTCTTGTTCATGTGTCCTGTGTAGATGCTAACTTCCAGCGTAGAATCTGCCAGACATATGCCGTGTGGTACAGCCTTAGTACTCGATGCAGGGTATCTCACTTGTACTGTGCATGGGTCATATGTCCCGCAGGGACATGAGTGCCCATTCATGCTCCATGTGCATTGCACGCATGCCCCTATGTGTCCTTTACTGGATGATCACTGTAATATAAGTCCTTGGTTACATACATTGCCTGCCATCTCATCAGCCTTCCCATGTCAACTGTGGCTCAGTCCTGCGTTGCACACATGTTTAGGCTCTGACAATCTGTGTGGCTCACAGGCCTCAGCCTGTTCAATGGCCAATGACTCTGTCCAACTCTTGTTGTGTCTTCTTCACACGTGGGCGGCCTCCGGAGTTTCCATCATGTGTCCTGCCCACTGTCCCAGCACCATTTGCAGTGTTGTAATTTGAATCACATTAAGCTGTTGATGCCAGTCAACACTAACTGTCAATACACAGGTGTATGGTCAGCCTTTTGATACCATGCTAGGCATCCTTGCTTTGGTACTGGGGTGGAGGGGTGATTGGCTTCTAGACATGGTACACATTGAATGCACAATGCACGTGATGTCTGAATTTGACATTGCACTGCCTTCACATTTCCTGGCACACACCATGTAGTGCTTGTACATGTAGGCAGTGAGTGGCGTACACATTTTCTGCACTGCATAGACCCACTTCCATGGAAACTGCCACCTTTCAACAGGTCTGATCTCAGAAGCTATTCAAAGTAGACCCAGCATGCATGCCAGGTCATATGTTGTGTGTCACATGTCTGCCGGATGCCTTTGCTGTCGGTGTGTGTGTGTGTCGTGTGCTTCTGACATGTGTATTGACCTTTTTCTCTCTATTTTTCAGGTGATGACGCAATGGAGGCAGAGGATGGTGTTGTCATGCCAGACACAGGGTTGGTTACACCACATCAACCTGGCACTAGTGGGGGTCGTGGGGTGGTAGGCCACGAAAACCCCCAAGTGCTGCAGTCCATCTTGTCTCTGGCTGCCTATGAGTCCAGCCTTGATGACTACTCTGACGTCCATGTTGAGTTGGATGACCATCAAGTCCATGTGTCAGGGGTGAGTGATTCTGATGTGGACACTCCTCTGTCTGCGACACCTGCACTGAGGGATCAGACAGTCTTGGTTCCTCCGCCCGTGGTGGATCGGGACGCAGGGTCACCCTCCACACCAGTCACTGATGTGCCTGGGACATCACGTCGACGGGGGCATGTAGTCGTGCAGCCGCAGGCGGTGCCAACACAGCGAGGACCCTCGGTCCTTGGGTCCCGCAGGGGTCAAGCCCGGCAACGCGGTCGCCGTGCGCAACCGCTGTATACTGAGTGGGAGCAAGACATGACTGCCAATTCCGAACGGCAGGGGGCAGCAATGGAGAACATCGCTGAGAGCATGGAGCGTGTGGCCCGATCTGTGCTCCCCACTGCTAGGCAGGTGCTTCTCCAGCAGCAGGCGGCACGGTCCACGGCTCGCTCGCTCAGGCTGGGCATGGCGGCCTCAGACAGGGCACGCCAGGCTGAAATGTCGTCTCTGCGTCAAGCAATTGCTGCTCACGCAGAGGCGCACATGGATGCCCTGAGGGAGGAGTATGCTTCCCTCAGATCCACTCTGGGTGTCCTTATGATGTCCCAGAGGCAGCGGGCAGAGGAGAGGTTTGGACAGCTTGAGCGTACCATCTCGGCTGAGCTACAGGCTTGCCGGGAGGTGCAGCGGTTGTCCAGCCAGGCCTTGCAGGAGGAACTCCGTGTTACACGTGCTACCTTGCAAGAGGAAGCATGTGTATCACGGGAGGTTCTGCATGCAGACCTACGTCACATCGCCACACAGAACCAGGCTCACCCGTCCGGCAGACTTGCTGCCGACGAGGGGCAAGCTGTGGCTAGGCATGGCCAGGCTACTGTGCCACGTCCTCCTTTCCAGGATGAGCCAGACTCGGACGACCATCTATCTCCCACATAGGTCGTGCTGTGCAGGCGTTGAGCCCATGGAGGATTTTTTTTTTGGCTCAGCATCATCGCATGTGGATGTTGAGCAGCACCCTGTAACTCCCCCCTCCTGGGTGCCTCCCCTCCCCCCGGGTCGTATGTGGCCATTTTTGATTTTTCATTTAGTTTAGTTAGTTAAGTTTCTGTTTGATAGTTAGTTTAAATAGGTAATGTAGGTTTTCCATAGTTAGTGTAATTAGTTAATAGTTGATTTAGTTTAAAATTGCTAGTCTATTGTGCTTTCATGTGACGGTGCGGTGCGTTGTGGCTTTTGAAGGCATCCACTGTCTGTTCCAGCTGGGTCCTTCATGGTTGTCTTGTGTATGTGTTTGCTGCTTGGGTTCCTTGACTCACATATGCCACTCCTGCCTCCCTTATCCATGGGCTCGCAAGGATGGTTCGGTGTTACAGCATTTTACACAAGGGCTTTGGACTGTCATATCTGTGGCATGTCTGGTGCTGTGTGACTTGTGTTGACACCCCTAGTGGGGATGATTTAGGTGTCATTGTCCACTGTTCAGCTTTTGCTAGATGGGGTGTGTCATGATTAATGTGGACATTGATTGCTATGCATTGTGTAGTATGTTTCATATCTTTCCTGTACATGTGCTTGTTGCAATTCATGCTGTAGGTAGTGTTCCACACTTTGGAGGTGAAAGACGGACTGATGGTGTGATTTGTGATGTGACTCTCTGACATGGTCAAGTAATGAGATGCCTGATGAGACACACACAGATGACTTTGAAGCATTAATCATGTGTTTCATGCCCTTTCTGCAGGGGGATGAGCCTCCAGAGCACCTTTGCCAGCAGACATGGCCCATTGGATGACGGAATTCTGGACCCGTTTGTTGGTGCCCACATGCACATGTGTGCAGAAGCAGAGGCACAGTGATTGCAGACCCACATCCTAGAACTGCTGACATGTTCCAAGGAACTCCAGGCAAGGTGAGCATCACGGGGGGGCCACGACACAGCAAAGCTTGCACCAGGCGAGTTGCACATGCAGGCTTAGTCACAGCACTGAGGGTGAGCTTAGACGAATATTGGTGTTGAAGCACACAATGCAGCTCAGATGTGTTTGTGGACTGATGGCTGCTGATAGTAGGGTTGTCTGGGACACATGCAGGGGCAGTGGCACATACCCTCCTGTACACCAAGGTCCATTGAGGCACTTGTATCAACCATGTAGCCTTCCGAGACATGGAAAGGGGCAGCTCACAGGGACATACAGCAAGGGACATACTCAGGTGCAGTGCATGTCTTTTCCACGTACTTCATGATAAATGCACTGCCAACTTTGTTTCGGTCATGGTGGTATGCAACTTGCTCTGTAGTCATGGCTTGCTATATGGGTCTGTCTGCTTACCCAGGGAACATTGCATGTTGTGTGAATTGTGACACATTGGTGTTCCATTTGGCACGCACACAGCAGCGGCTGCCTTACTGCATTGACTGTGTATGACCCGTCACAGGGGTGATGTTATATATGGGTACGAAGCATCAACCACAGATTGTCTGTTTGTTGAGTAGTCTGTTGCTATGGGGCATGTTTGGTGTTGTGTTTTTGTGCAAATGGCACGTACAGGTTGTTGACTGTGTCTCTCTTTGCAGCATTGCAGTGCTCCTGTAACCGGACCTGAGAGTGCGCAGGCAGGAGGCCAGCACTCAAAACCAGAGCTAAGTGTCTTGTTGTTTTTCTTACGAACTGCTCTGCATGGGCTTGCTGGGGAGTGTACTGATGCATGGATGTATGTGTGGTTCAATTTGGTATGTTTTTTTCTCCCTAATTACCCGTGATCCTATGCAATTTTGAAACCTGTACCCTCTACCCGGTGTTCCTGCTTCCCGTGCCTATCCAAGCAACGTTCCCTGACCCTCTTTCCCCACCGGGGTTGCGGATGCCTGTGTAAGCCCCGAACTTGCAGGTTCCAAAACCCTAGAGGGGGTGGTTGGTTCGTACCACTCCTGAGCCTGGACTACAGAAGGCCATGACAATGATGTCCAAGTTTGTTTGGATTGTGTATGTGTTCATGCAGGTAGTACATTTTCGTGCATTCCCTACTTTCATGTGTCATTCCTCCTCCCCTCTCATGCCGCTCATTCCAGTCATCCAGTGTGTCAACACCTGTCCCGACTGCATATCCCTGAACCTCATTCCCCACCAGGGTCTCAGGGGCCTGTGTGAGTTTGACCTTGCAGGCACCCGGGACATGGTGGGGGTGGTTGTTTCGTGACACTCCTGCGACTGTACTGGGGACCTGTGACAGTACACATCCATTCATGGTGCATCATCCTATGTCATGTACCACACATGTCTCACATCCTGTCGTGACATTGTTTTGCTGTGCTACCTTGGTTGTTGCATCATTGTGGTAGTACTTGGCCTTTGTGAGGTACTGCTACGTCAAGTCATCTACTGGAGGGTGTTCGGGTTCGTTTTTATGCCTTTGATTTTGTGATTTTGGAAATGAGTGTGGATTCTGAGGGTTCAGGCATCTTTTTACACACAAGGTGGGAGATGGGGACGAAGGGTAAAGGTGATCCTGTGGCCAGGTGGAATTGAGGTCTGGAGGCTCCATGACCCAGGTGCAGTTGTTCAGTGGGTCATGGTCATTTGTGAGGGAGGGGGGGGTTTGTTGATAGTTGCCTTGCCCTGCAGTGTGATGGGAACTCTGACATAGTAATGGTGGTATCCTATGTACATGTTGTGTTCTGCTGATCAATGCCTGTTCATGTGTTGTGTTTTCCTTTCAGGTGCGAGGGGATAGTTGTGGTTTGACATGCTGGGGTGTACACATGGTGGATGTTCACATGTGATGTGTAGGGAACACTGATGGTCACTTGAGTGCACATGCATATGTGGAGTGCATGTCCTTGCAGAACCACACACTTGCACTCTGATGCACTACATGTACTCCCACCCTTGCATATCCACGTGTACACTGTTTGCCTTCTGGTGCCCACTGTGTCCCGGCAGCACATGTTCTGTGACCGATCATGGATCCAGTACATGCCTAATTTGATGTTTGACGTGGTCTGTCACTTAGATGTGATGCTCAGGGTGTGCATCACACACAATGGCTGTTCACTGTGCTGTGCGCTGAGCAGTGTGATGCAGGAGTAGGACACTGCACACATGAGCTGCAGTGTTGATTTTGCAATGCATAATGTGCATGTAGACAGGCATTCATTGTGATGTTACGTCTACGACTGTTGTAATGCATTTGAAAATGACTTATTTTGGGTGGGAGGTTGTTGGTCTGTCATTTCATCTGATTCCGGGTCAGGCAGCAGTGTCCGATGCCACTGTACATTTAGGACATGGCAATGTGTACCTTATCGTTACTGCATTGGTGTATGGGTATTGCGTGCCATGTCATGTTGATGTTTGGGAGGGTTTGAGTGACATGACAGTGATGGCCATGGCCTGGTTTGCAGGTGTGTGTGATGCACACCTTGCATGTCCGTGTCATCCGCTTCTCAGAGCAACTAGCTGGGGGTAGATTTCTCTCCGCAGCAGGGCCCTCCCCCTGGAACAGACTTCCGGCCTGACTTGAACTTGAGGGGAATCATCTCCAGTTCTGGAAGCACCTCAAGACCTTCCTCTTTGCTTCTGATTACTGTCTGCCTCTCCCTTGCAGAATTCTCCACTGGAACTGCACAGGAGCTGCAACTGGGCCACTCTCACCGACCTCGGTCCCTGGCCCAGCCACTCACCACTTGCACTGCCTCCCTGGCAACCCCTGCACTGCAGTACTGTCTCTCTATCCCTACAGCCCTCCCTTCCCAGCACTTGTCTGCACTTACCTTTGTAGTTGCCACCAGGCGACCTATGTATTATTTTTTTGGGCTACTTCCCCTGTACTGGACTCCCCCCCACCCTTCCCCTTGCACTTTTCCCATTCCCCCTACCCCTGCACTTGCACGATCCCAATGACACCTGGCCTAGTAGTACCGTTCTCTGTGTTCCCTTGTTCCCCCCTCCCTTCCTCATTGCGCCTTGGAATACTTGTGTATGGGCCATATCATGTCATATGTCATATGTGTGCCTTTTGGTCACACAGAATAGCTTGTGTTTAAGTAGCTAGGGATGCAGACGAGGTGGCACTTCCATGGCAACTTTCTCAGGGTGGTAGGGTTGTGACAGTTAACTGTCTCTTTGTCATCATCGATTGTCACCTGGTATGTGCCAGGCCTGTGTGTACTCCGCAGGGGTGGGAGTTTAGGTGAAAAATGTGGCCACAAGCTGGGTCCGGGCTTCCTCGCCACGTGCCCTGTCCCCTCCCATGGGCAGCGCCTGTGCCTGTGGTTGGGGATGTGGGGGCACCACCATGTCCACCGGGACGCCCTGCCGTGTTGCAACATTGTGCAGGACACATGCTGCCACAATGATCCTGCACACTACTGGTGGTGCATAGAGTAGTTGCCCACCAGAGCGGTCAAGGGAGCGGAAACGTGACTTGAGCACTCCGAATGTGCGCTCCACTATGCTCCTGGTTGCAATATGGGCGGCGTTGTATCTTACCTGGGGTGGTGTGGTGGGGTTCCGGATTGGCGTCATCATGTGGTTGCTCAGAGGGTAGGCACTGTCCCCTGGGGAGGTGATAATAGTTGAGATTATTAGGGTTTGGATATTTGTCTGTGTGTGACTTGCATGCATGTGCAAGGGCATTTGTACTGACCTAGGAGCCATGTGTCGCCATGCTGCCCAGCTTCCAGGGCCCGGCTCAGGGCGGACATTCTGTATATGAAACTGTCATGGTGGAGCCAGGGTAGTTTGCATAGACAGAGGTGATGATTCCCTTTGCATCACATACCACCTGTACATTGATGGAATGCCAGTGCTTGCGGTTTCAGTAGACGTGCTCAATGGCCCTAGGTGGACGTAGGGCCACATGGGTGCAATCTATGGCACCAAGCACTTTGGGGAAGTGTGCCACCCTGAAAAAATCCAGGACAACGGCCTGCCTTTCTGCGGGTGTTCTGGGCATGTATATGTGCCTGCGGACTGAGGGGCGCGCTGTCATGATTGCCAGTACCTGGTGTAGGCAGTGTGACTGTGTGGCCTGTGAGACCCCCCCACTATGGCAGTGGTCCGCTGAAATGACCCAGTGGCCAAAAAATGCAGGACATTGAGCAGCTTCTCCAAAGGGCTCAATGCTTGGGAGCAAAGGGTGGGGGATGTGAGGTCATCTTCCCACTCCCTGACCAGGTCTAGGATGATATGGGGTGGAAACCTATACCTGCCATAGACCTGGTCGTCAGGCATCCCAAAAAGGCTTGTCCGTGGTGCGAAAATGCGTGCCCTGGCTATTCTCCTCCTCCTGCGGTGTCCCACGATCAGTGCAGCGACAAATGGGGCATTCATCGTAGCTGTATATACGCGTTTGTTGTTTGCGCGCACTTTTATGCTGTGCGCGGGGACGCTTCCGCCTGCCTTCGTGTGGCAGACGCGTTGACGCCTGTGCACGTCTTTTGCCGTGCGCGGGTTTCCCGTATTCGGATACGGTCCGAGTGTCATCGCGTGTGATCGGAGGGGAGTGAGCGTACACGCAACTGGCCTGGGTACGTGTGTTTCGGGGTGCGCGGGAAGTTCCACACGCGATTAGCCTGGGTACGTGTGTTCCGGGGTGCCAGGAACTTTCACACGTGATTGGTGGAAATGCACGTGTGTTCTGTCATCACGTGCAATGAGGGAAACACGTGCGCGCGTCACGTCACAGACGCGCTCACGCGCTAGGGGCCTTTGGTCCAATGAAATCACATATGCATGCTGCCGTGCATACGCGCTAAGGGCCTTTCCTCGTATTACACGCGGACGTGCAGTTTTCCACGCGCGCTTACGCGCATGGGCCCTTTCCTCGTAATACACGCGGACCTGCAGTTTTTCACGCACGCTGAAATGCCCATGCACGTCTGTACGCGTCATGTCACAGGGGCGCTTGCGCTTGAGGGGCCTTCTGTCCAATGAAAATGCATATGCGTGCAGACGCGCTTACGCGCTAAGGGCCTTTCCTCGAATTACACGCTGACGTGCAGATTTTTCACGTGCCAAATCACTCCGTATCAAGCTAGCCATGCGTAAGCACACGGAAGACCACGCTCCTGCCCAGAAGGCTGAACTACTGCCCCCCAGAGCCCCAAGCACGCTCCCACCTGCCATCTGCTGCTGCCTGACTGCCTGCTGCCCACGTGCACTGCCATTTGCTGCCTGCACATCAGCAGGGGTGCTGTTGCTGTGACCACCCCTGCTGGAACCGAAGACTCCCGACTGGGATTCCATCGCTCCACAGCCCAGCCCCAGGACCCAGTTGCCCACCCACTCCTGCCTCTGAGGTTGTCATGTCGGGACAAACACCATCTGTGACCACTGACAACCCCCGGCCAGAGAGGCAGAGGGGCACCAGCTTCAGTGCCACCGAAGTTGGTGTCCTGGTGGAGCAAGTCCTGGGGCAGTATGATGCCCTCTTCGGAAGTTCCCGCGCCGACAAGGAAGGACGGACTCGGATCTGGACTGACATCATGACTGCCATCAACGCGGAGGGGATGGCAGTCTGCGACTTACAACATGTCAGGAGGCGCTGGGAGGACTTCAGGTCCAGGACCCTGAACAAGGCCCGGCGCCTCTTGAAGGCAGCGGATGCCAAGGGGCGCCGGGGTCATTTGTCGGAAGAACAGATGAGGGTCTTGGAACGCATATCCCCAGCGCTCCACGCCCAGGTCCTTGAGAAGCAGACTCGTCTGGAGTCGAGCGGTGAGTGTACATGCATCCTGATTGTGAGCAGTGCGTGTGGTGATTATTCAGTAGTGTGCAGGTTGCACATCTGTTTGTATGGGGTCGAGTATGGGTGGGGGTGTACAGGGCCGTGGGGCTGACACATGCGAGGGCTGTAATGTGTGAGACATGGATGGTGCTTGTGTGTGTAGGCTTGCATGCCAAATGCAGTTGTGTGGGCACACATGTTTGGATGAATGTGTATGTAAGTAGACATGTCCGTGATGTCACGCATGTATGTTGTTTTTGGCTGCATGTATCAGCACTGTGTACATGTGCATGTGTGTGTATTTGACAAGGGTGCAACAGTGATGCAACATGGATGCATGTGACAGCGGTATGTGGAAGCCTGATTGGCAGATGTGACATGGATGCCCGTCTGAACAGTGCGACACTTGGCAGAGGTGTACACATGCATGCAAGTGTGGTGGTGTGTGTACATGTGTGGTGCACTTCCTGTGTTGCATGTGATGTCTGGCTCACCTTTGGCTGCTCATGCTGTTGTATGTGTATGGATGGTGGTGGCAGTTGTGATATGGCTGTGGTATGGCTCATGTGTGCGAGTTGTAATGACATGTGTGTTGGGGATTGTGATGACATGTCTGAGGTTTGCCAATGCCACTCATGTGCAACTTTCATGTGTGTATGAGTCCATTGTACAGTACCCTGATGCCTGTGTTTTATTTCTCCCTGTCTGCAGCATCAACTGATGAAGAGGTCGGAGAAGGTGCTGTGGAGCACAGCGGCGGGGATCCGACCGCCAGCCGGAGACGCAAGTCCCGGCTCCCCTCCTGTGTTGTGATCTCGTCGGGGAGTGAGGAGTCCGGTGCCGCGTCCCAGGCCGCAGCTGCCGGGGGGAGGTCCAAGAGGCGGAGGTTGGAGTTGGACTCCTCGGCAGCAGAAGGGGCAGCTGGGACCCAACAGGGGAAGATGGCACGGAGTCATCCAGGTTGGTGGGGGGTTTGGTGGAGGAGGAGGCCGTGCAAGCACCAGAGACGGGGTCTGGAGGTGGGGATCCCACTGGTGCTAGTGGTGCAGTGCAGGACCAGGGACAGGAGGCAGCACAGGCTGCCGCGGAGGTGCCTGTGTGCAATCCTGTCCCCGATCCTGTCCCTGCATCATCTTGCACCAGCAGGGATGCCCACGTCCAGACCCGTTTTCAGGCAGGGGATGAGCTCACGTCAACTGGCCTTCCTCTGCCTGCGGACGTGGCTATCCAGGTCCGGGTTGAGCCTGTCCTGGCTGGTGTGGCGTTGCGTCAACGGGCAATGCGAGGTGACCTGCAGTCTTTTCATGGAGAGACTGCACGTCATCTCGAATGGCTCGTTGACCACGTCAGCCTGCTGGGACAGGTCACCCAGGCCGGATTCCTCCGTCTGATGGGGCTTGCTCCGACCCCCTCCTCAACTGGACCCCCTACGCGCCAGTCGTCCTCTGTGCCATCTTCCCACCCATCAGTGACCTGGGTGCCCTGTGGAGCTGCCTCTGACGGTGCGGCCAGGCTGGTGGAGGAGGCATCCCTGCCACAGTCGGGAGTCGGACGTCCAGCAGGGGTGACCACATCTACGACTGCACCCCAGCCGGCGGAGGATGTGCAGGCAGCAGGAGGCAGTGCACGGGCAGAGGCACAGCAGCAGCAACGTGGTGGGAGCCATGAAGTCTCGGGGCCTTCGACATCGGAGGGGCAGGCATCGGCCGGAGGGCAGGAGGACCCAGGACAGAGAGTGTCTTCCGTGTGGCAGCGGTTGGGCCACCCCATAGATGCGGAGCGGCAGCGGGCAGAAGATGCACGGCTCACAATGGTCAGGGTGGAGAACTCCATGCGGAGGGCCCTGAGGCAGGCCGAGTGCCTCGAGGCAATCCGCAGGGGTTTGGAGGTGGAGACGTCGACGTCCCTGCGGACCCTCGGGGCCATGGAGGAGGACCGCCTCCGGGACATTGAGGAGGAGTTCGATGATGCCCTGGCCCGGAACATCCACAAGTGAGCCGTGAAACTAGCCCGCTGCCCTTGTACATAGTTTCTAGGTAGTGTTAGGTTTCATTTTTGTTTTTATTTTATTTGGACCTTTCGGACATTGGCCACATTTTTGTATATAGTTTATTTTATTAGTTAGTGTAGTTAGATAGTTTTCCCATTGGGTGTATGTGAGGGAAATGTGTTTGTTTCGGAACTTGCAATTGGTGTTCTGTGATGTAATTGCAAATTATGAGTGGGTGGATGCAATACTCGGGTGGGTGTTTTGCATTTGGAGGATGACCATAGGGACCAGGGATCTATATTGTGATGACATGTTGGCTGGGGAACATGAGTTGCACATGGGTGGGGGCCTGCTGGCAGGTGCCCCACAGTGCTGGGGGGTGGGGGTGGTGGGGAACATGAGTTGGACATGGGTGGGGGCCTGCTGGCAGGTGCCCCTGGTGACTGGGGGTGGGGGTGGTGGGAGACATGAGTGGGGGCCTGGTGGAGGCTGCCCCTGGTGGCTGGGGGATGGGGGTGGTGTGAGACATGGGTGGGGGCCTGGTGGAGGCTGCCCCTGCACTGCTGGGGGGTAAGGGTGGTGGGAGACATGGGTGGGGGCCTGGTGGAGGCTGCCCCTGGTGGCTGGGGGATGGGGGTGGTGTGAGACATGGGTGGGGGCCTGGTGGTGGGTGCCCATGCACTGCTGGGAGGTGGGGGTGGTGGGAGACATGGGTGGGGGCCTGGTGGAGGCTGCCCCTGGTGGCTGGGGGGTGGGGGTGGTGTGAGACATGGGTGGGGGCCTGGTGGTGGGTGCCCCTGCACTGCTGGGGGGTGGGGGGTGGAAGACATGGGTGGGGGCCTGGTGGTGGGTGCCCCTGCACTGCTGGGGGGTGGGGGTGGTGGGAGACATGGGTGGGGGCCTGGTGGAGGCTGCCCCTGGTGGCTGGGGGATGGGGGTGGTGTGAGACATGGGTGGGGGCCTGGTGGTGGGTGCCCCTACACTGCTGGGAGGTGGGGGTGGTGGGAGACATGGGTGGGGGCCTGGTGGAGGCTGCCCCTGGTGACTGGGGGGTGAGGGTGGTGGGAGACATGGGTGGGGGCCTGGTGGTGGGTGCCCCTGCACTGCTGGGGGGTGGGGGTGGTGGTAGACATGGGTGGGGGCCTAGTGGAGGCTGCCCCTGGTGGCTGGGGGGTGGGGGTGGTGTGAGACATGGGTGGGGGCCTGGTGGTGGGTGCCCCTGGTGACTGGGTGGGGTGGGGGTGGTGGGAGACATGGGTGGGGGCCTGGTGGTGGGTGCCCCTGCACTGCTGGGGGGTGGGGGTGGTGGTAGACATGGGTGGGGGCCTGGTGGAGGCTGCCCCTGGTGGCTGGGGGGTGGGGGTATTGTGAGACATGGGTGGGGGCCTGGTGGTGGGTGCCCCTGCACTGCTGGGGGGTGGGGGGGTGGGAGACATGGGTGGAGGCCTGCTGGCAGGTGCCCCACAGTGCTGGGGGGTGGGGGGGTGGGGAACATGAGTTGGACATGGGTGGGGGCCTGCTGGCAGGTGCCCCACAGTGCTGGGGGGTGGGGGTGGTGGGGAACATGAGTTGGACATGAGTGGGGGCCTGGTGGCAGGTGCCCCACAGTGCTGGGGGGTGGGGGTGGTGGGGAACATGAGTTGGACATGAGTGGGGGCCTGCTGGCAGGTGCCCCACAGTGCTGGGGGGTGGGGGGGTGGGGAACATGAGTTGGACATGGGTGGGGGCCTGCTGGCAGGTGCCCCACAGTGCTGGGGGGTGGGGGTGGTGGGGAACATGAGTTGGACATGAGTGGGGGCCTGCTGGCAGGTGCCCCACAGTGCTGGGGGGTGGGGGTGCAGGGGTACATGAGTTGGACATGAATGGGGGCCTGCTGGCAGGTGCCCCACAGTGCTGGGGGGTGGGGGTGGTGGGGAACATGAGTTGGACATGGGTGGGGGCCTGCTGGCAGGTGCCCCACAGTGCTGGGGGGTGGGGGTGGTGGGAGACATTGGCGGGGGCCTGGTGGTGGGTGCCCCTGCACTGCTGGGGGGTGGGGGTGGTGGTAGACATGGGTGGGGGCCTGGTGGAGGCTTCCCCTGGTGGCTGGGGGGTGGGGGTGGTGTGAGACATGGGTGGGGGCCTGGTGGAGGCTGCCCCTGGTGGCTGGGGGATGGGGGTGGTGTGAGACATGGGTGGGGGCCTGGTGGTGGGTGCCCCTGCACTGCTGGGGGGTGGGGGTGGTGGGAGACATGGGTGGGGGCCTGGTGGAGGCTGCCCCTGGTGGCTGGGGGTGGGGGTGGTGGGAGACATGGGTGGGGGCCTGGTGGTGGGTGCCCCTGCACTGCTGGGGGGTGGGGTGGTGGGAGACATGGGTGGGGGCCTGGTGGTGGGTGCCCCTGCACTGCTGGGGGGTGGGAGTGGTGGGAGACATGGGTGGGGGCCTGGTGGAGGCTGCCCCTGGTGACTGGAGGGGTGGGGGTGGTGGGAGACATGGGTGGGGGCCTGGTGGTGGGTGCCCCTGCACTGCTGGGGGGTGGGGGTGGTGGTAGACATGGGTGGGGGCCTGGTGGAGGCTGCCCCTGGTGGCTGGGGGGTGGGGGTGGTGTGAGACATGGGTGGGGGCCTGGTGGAGGCTGCCCCTGGTGGCTGGGGGATGGGGGTGGTGTGAGACATGGGTGGGGGCCTGGTGGTGGGTGCCCCTGCACTGCGGGGGGGTGGGGGTGGTGGGAGACATGGGTGGGGGCCTGGTGGAGGCTGCCCCTGGTGGCTGGGGGGTGGGGGTGGTGGGAGACATGGGTGGGGGCCTGGTGGTGGGTGCCCCTGCACTGCTGGGGGGTGGGGGTGGTGGGAGACATGGGTGGGGGCCTGGTGGTGGGTGCCCCTGCACTGCTGGGGGGTGGGGGTGGTGGGAGACATGGGTGGGGGCCTGGTGGTGGGTGCCCCTGCACTGTTGGGGGGTGGGGGTGGTGGTAGACATGGGTGGGGGCCTGGTGGAGGCTGCCCCTGGTGGCTGCGGGGTGGGGGTGGTGTGAGACATGGGTGGGGGCCTGGTGGTGGGTGCCCCTGCACTGCTGGGGGGTGGGGGGTGGGAGACATGGGTGGGGGCCTGCTGGCAGGTGCCCCACAGTGCTGGGGGGTGGGGGGGGGGACATGAGTTGGACATGGGTGGGGGCCTGCTGGCAGGTGCCCAACAGTGCTGGGGGGTGGGGGTGGTGGGGAACATGAGTTGGACATGAGTGGGGGCCTGCTGGCAGGTGCCCCACAGTGCTGGGGGTGGGGTTGGTGGGGAACATGAGTTGGACATGAGTGGGGGCCTGCTGGCAGGTGCCCCACATTGCTGGGGGGTGGGGGGGGTGGGGAACATGAGTTGGACATGGGTGGGGGCCTGCTGGCAGGTGCCCCACAGTGCTGGGGGGTGGGGTGGTGGGGAACATGAGTTGGACATGAGTGGGGGCCTGCTGGCAGGTTCCCCACAGTGGTGGGGGGGTGGGGAACATGAGTTGGACATGAGTGGGGGCCTGCTTGCAGGTGCCCCACAGTGCTGGGGGGTGGGGGTGCAGGGGTACATGAGTTGGACATGAGTGGGGGCCTGCTGGCAGGTGCTCCACAGTGCTGGGGGGTGGGGGTGGTGGGGAACATGAGTTGGACATGGGTGGGGGCCTGCTGGCAGGTTCCCCACAGTGCTGGGGGGTGGGGGTGGTGGGAGACATTGGTGGGGGCCTGGTGGTGGGTGCCCATGCACTGCTGGGGGGTGGGGGTGGTGGTAGACATGGGTGGGGGCCTGGTGGAGGCTGCCCCTGGTGGCTGGGGGTGGGGGTGGTGTGAGACATGGGTGGGGGCCTGGTGGAGGCTGCCCCTGGTGGCTGGGGGATGGGGGTGGTGTGAGACATGGGTGGGGGCCTGGTGGTGGGTGCCCCTGCACTGCTGGGGGGTGGGGGTGGTGGGAGACATGGGTGGGGGCCTGGTGGAGGCTGCCCCTGGTGGCTGGGGGGTGGGGGGTGGTGGGAGACATGGGTGGGGGCCTGGTGGTGGGTGCCCCTGCACTGCTGGGGGGTGGGGGTGGTGGGAGACATGGGTGGGGGCCTGGTGGTGGGTGCCCCTGCACTGCTGGGGGGTGGGGGTGGTGGGAGACATGGGTGGGGGCCTGGTGGAGGCTGCCCCTGGTGACTGGGGGGGTGGGGGTGGTGGGAGACATGGGTGGGGGCCTGGTGGTGGGTGCCCCTGCACTGCTGGGGGGTGGGGGTGGTGGGAGACATGGGTGGGGGCCTGGTGGAGGCTGCCCCTGGTAACTGGGGGGGTGGGGGTGGTGGGAGACATGGGTGGGGGCCTGGTGGTGGGTGCCCCTGCACTGCTGGGGGGTGGGGGTGGTGGTAGACATGGGTGGGGGCCTGGTGGAGGCTGCCCCTGGTTGCTGGGGGGTGGGGGTGGTGTGAGACATGGGTGGGGGCCTGGTGGAGGCTGCCCCTGGTGGCTGGGGAATGGGGTGGTGTGAGACATGGGTGGGGGCCTGGTGGTGGGTGCCCCTGCACTGCTGGGGGGTGTGGGTGGTGGGAGACATGGGTGGGGGCCTGGTGGAGGCTGCCCCTGCACTGCTGGGGGGTGGGGGTGGTGGGAGACATGGGTGGGGGCCTGGTGGAGGCTGCCCCTGGTGACTGGGGGGGTGGGGGTGGTGGGAGACATGGGTGGGGGCCTGCTGGAGGGTGCCCCTGGTGGCTGGGGGTGCAGGGGGACATGCGTTGGTGGGCAGTAGTGCAAGTTGACATGTGGGTTGGCTGGTGGGCATGGCCATGGTGGATGGGGTGCCTGCATGACATGTGCTGGGTAGGCCCCTGTGGTGTGAGCCACCTGCAGGGGCCGTGGAGGGTGTAGAGGGAACACCTGGGAGGACCCACACGTGCAATTCACGTGTGCTGCTCCCCGCGCACCCCTGTAATACACGTACCCTGATGATATCGCGTGTGGAACTTCCCACGCACCCCTGGAATGTACGTACCCTGCTGATGTTGCGTGGGATACTTCCCCCGCACCCCGAAATACACGTACCCTGATGAGATCGCGTGTGTGACTTCCCGCGCACCCCAGAAATACACGTACCCCGCTCAATCGCGTGTGTAACTTCCCGCGCACCCCCGAAATACACGTACCCCGCTCAATCGCGTGTGTAACTACCCGCGCACCCCCGAAATACATGTACCCTGCTCAATCGCGTGTGTTACTTCCCGCGCACCCCCGAAATACACGTACCCCGCTCAATCGCGTGTGTAACTTCCCGCGCACCCCCGAAATACACGTACCTCGCTCAATCGCGTGTGTTACTTCCCGCGCACCCCCGAAATACACGTACCTCGCTCAATCGCGTGTGTTACTTCCCGCGCACCCCCGAAATACACATACCCCGCTCAATCATGTGTGTAACTTCCCGCGCACCCCCGAAATACACGTACCTCGCTCAATCGCGTGCGTAACTTCCCGCGCACCTCCGAAATACACGTACCCCGCTCAATCGCGTATTTAACTTCCCGCGCACCCCCGAAATACACGTACCCCGCTCAATCGCTTGTGTCACATCCCGCGCACCCCCGGAATACACGTACCCCGCTCGATCGCGTGTGTTGCTTCCCGCGCACCCCCCGCAATACACGTGCCCCGCTCGCACAGGCCCAATTGCTGTATGTTGCCACTTTTGTGATGCGCTGGGACTCTACCGCCTGCCTTCGTGTGGCGGACGTGTTTCAGCTTGTGCGTGTCTTTGGCTGTGCGTGGCTTTGCCCTATTCGATTCCATGAATACGTGTGGTTCGAGTATGTGTGGGCGTTCCATCTGCTTCCCTGCAGTACCTCCCCAGTTACGCCCTTTTTTCACGCGTTGTTCCCCATTCCGCGCGTTACGCCCCGTGTCCCGCCCACTTTCTGGTGTATGCGCCGAGGTTGTGCGCTTTCACTGTGTGCGTTGCACACGCCTTTCGGGATGTTACAGTGACTTGTGCGCCATGCACGGGTTTGGCGCACATCCCGAGGTGAACACGCGCATGGACTTCCATGAATCGCACGCGTGCACGTGCGCCTGTTTCTTTGCGCTTGCGCCTGCTTGCGCATTGATTTTCGGCGCACGTTTGTTCCATGAATCGGCCCCTTAGCTTCAGACACATTTCTAAATGTTGCCTCTTTATACTACCTACTGTAGTGAATCGGGCTGAGCATCAGTAAATTATGGTGTCTACGGAGTGAATTTTTTGCATCCAAACATAGAATACAATCTTGCCCCAGACAAATGTGGAATCCATGCTAAATGTGGTAGCAGTGGGTTCAACAGTGTGGATTTGTATAGCCGGAGAAACATACACACATACATACATACATACATTCAGCTTTATATATAAAGATTGGCATACATGGGTCATGTATGACTGCTCACATGCCCCTCATTAAGAATGAGGTTCCTTGAAAAAAAACAAGATTATCATTGTTAAATCACATGAAACGTTTGTGCAATAAAAGAAAGTGCACCACAGATGTGTGAGTAGTGTCAATGCATGTTTTCATTATCCTTTGTTTTTATTGCACAAACGTTTGTGCAATAAAAACAAAGGATAATGAAAACATGCATTGACACTACTCACACATCTGTGGTGCACTTTCTTTTCAATTTCAATCCACAAAGTAAAGCTTTCTATGGTGATCCTGCAGAGGAGCAGTTACATGCCTCTGCAAGAAATCCCTCCCCACTAACCCCCATACGTTGGAAGCCTGAGATTGTTCCTTGCTTAACACCAGCAGTTGTGCCAGTTCCACAGCAAGTGAGGCAATGCATCCCCGAAGAGATGACAATTTGAGGGAGTAACTCCCTGAAGGAATATGGAAAAGGAGAAAAAAGAGGAGCTGGTGATGTCACGAGCGTGACACCTTGAGAATCCTGGCTGAAGAGAATGCATGTACCTTACCGGAACTGATGATAAAGTTAAGTATCGAGTAATCTTTCATATGCGAAAAGAAGATTGCACATGTGCGAAGCACTGCAGCAAATGCAAGCTGTTCAATAACTGTACAGATGTTGTAACGCAATTAGATTAAGTAATCTTAGAAACTTGCTTTATGTAGTGAATAGACTGCAGGCAAAGCCACCATTGCATATAAACTGGACATCAGTGTCATGGATTTAGTAAGCCAGGACCCATGAAGAGGAAAAGACGAGAATTTGGTCGCAGCACGAATACGCTGAGATCGTGGAAGAGCCTGGAAGGGCTGTCTGGCCTGGTGTCAATGATGAAGCAGCCAAGTCCAGTTATCTATTCATGAAGGTGGTTATCATACAAATCTGAATCATCCCTTGTTAAGGTGTATAGAAACAACACCAAGTCTGCCAAGTTTTATTCATTTATGACATTTAAATGCTGCAAAATGACCAAATTGTGGTCTCGTGTCATGTGAGCTGAGGATGGAAATAGAGTTGAGCGTGGAGTTCTAGAACAGCGATAATGAAAGCCTGTACTCCTATATATTCCCAGAGACAAGGATACTTTGCAAGGCCAAGTTCAAAGACAATCGTCATGGCAGAAGGCATGGGTGATGAAAGATGTTTGGCTAATTGGGTGGGTAGGTAGAGTCAAGTCCACCTCCTGTCACCTGGGTCTGAGCTTACGTGCTGCTAAGTGAACCGAATGTTCCAGACTGGCGAGAGCGTGCCAACCAATTATAGAAGGCTGTATAATGAAGTGCCTTAAAGATTGAGAGCCAATGATATACAGTGTACTTAATAGTGTTGAAGATTACATGTTTTAGAGGTTTTAGAGGTGGGCATAAATTGTCCAACTGACAGTAGACAGCCTATCACAATCCCAGCGCCTTAAAGAAAGTATACTTAGATTCTTCCCTTGAACCTATCATAACCCCTCATAGGATTTTCTTATTTTCCACGTAGTATGATCTTATATCTGATATATTTTCTGAATATAAGTATGTGTTTATGAGAAATGCATTGAGAGCTGAAGTGAACATCCCTTGCAACTTCCGTTAATAAAACAGCACCTTCACCATCTTCCTGAGTTGGTTCGATTATTTGGTGTCGCAGTTATTCTGCATCCCCATCCATTGCATGCACGATACCAAAAGGGCCATACACTCACGTGGTAGCACTACGGATGGTTTAAAGATCCAAACTAAGTTTGTCTCCAGAGCTTCAGACTATGGGATATCCACCACCATTAGCCAGAAGACCATGGTGTTTCCTGTGGAGAGTGGCCAATAGAAAAAAACTAGCAAGAACAACTGGGATGGTGGGCAGGTCCCCCTCTGATGAAATCCTTGCCCAGTTTCCACGGGCGCCCTGCGGATGGAAGGCAAAGTGGTTGGATTGAAGGAGGAGTCAATACCGAAGGCCTTGAGTCGATTAACAAACACATGGTGTGTAGACTAAGGGGAATGGCAAATGAAGGGGATGGAATTGTGATACTTTTAAGTAACTGGATATATTGAGTGAAGAGGAGATAGCACCTAGCGTCCAGTCTCAAGGGAGTTCAGAAGGAGACGTTTCAAACTCTGATGGGAGTAGAGTGAAATATGTAACATATAAACTGGTTAACGTTAGGTGACGTCTCAAACCCTGTGTAGGGTAATAGTACATTTAAGAGAGAAAAAGGTGATCAAAGTGTTTATTAAGTGTTATGTCGACTAGTCTGTATGTTGTTTGTTGAGTAAAATTATTAAAGAGCGATATAAGCTGTGAAGCTACCTGAACAAAAATGTCTTCAGGGCCCTACGAAACTGATATAGTGATAAGATGATTTCGATTGGGAGTGAGTTCCAAAGTTTTGGACCAAAGACAGCAAATCTTCTGTCTCCTCTTGTTGTGTACACTGATTCGGGAATTGACAGGAGATGACAATCTCTAGATCACAGACATCTTGTGGGTTGATAAGGCGGAATCAGTGCATTCAAATATGCAGGTGCAAGCCCATTCATACATTTACACAAGCTATCTTAAATCTGATACAGTCTTCTACCGCTAGCCACTGCAAAAGCACGGTGAGATGGAGAAACATGGGCATTTTTGCCCAACATAAAAATCATCCTAGTTACCACATTTTGGGCTTTTTGAAGTCTCTGGACGTGTTTAGATGGAATACCAGTCAACTGACTGTTGCAATTGTCCAGATGTGCATTAGTCAGGGCACCCACCACAGAAGCCTGATCCGTTTCGGAATATAGGGAGTCTCAGAACATAATGCACTGCCTGGACCTTTGCTCTGACCTGGCATTCACTACCCAAATCATCCTGTCAGGTACAGCCCAAGTTCTTAACCTTAGAAACTCATTTAAAATGTGTTCCCAAAAGGGTCAGGACCGGCAGCTTCTTGGCAGTGGTAAGAAGATGTTTTGGACTGAACAGAATCAATTTGGTTTTAGCTGCATTTAGTTGCAGCTGATTATTGGACGTCCAATTACCAACTTCCTACAAGAACTGCCCTAACTTAATAAATGCCTCATCAAAATTAACAATTCTGAAGAGGATTTGAGTGCCGTCTGCATAGGAGTGGAAATCATTCCATGTCGTCTCAGAATCTCTAGCAAAGGGTACATGTACAAGTTAAACAATAAAGGTGAGATTGACGATCCCTGCAGTACTCCAAAGTTCAACTTAATAGAATCTGCTAAAATTTGCCCAATCTCACCTGCTGGTGACGATCTGTAAAAAATGATTTAAACCAGCCAATGGCATGCTTAGAAACCCTTCACACTACTTGCAGTCCATCTAGAAGAATATAATGATTCACTATATCGAAGGCCGCGGCCAGTTCCAGCATCACCAAAAGGGATAGCTCGCCTTTACCGCGGCCACCAGTAAATCATTCTGTACAGATAGGAGGGCAGTTTCTGTTCCAAATCTTGGTCTAAAAACAGACTGGAAGCTATCCAACAATGATTCTTGCTCGAAAAATACCTGCAATTGGCCAGTTTGAGCTAATTATGTTGAATTTTATGATGATATACCCTGAGTCAAAGAGGATGCTTTGGCGGAAGGGGAAATTCTCTTTATTGATGGTTCTTCAAAAATGTATCAGACTAGTGGGGAAAGGCATTCAGGTGCAGCGGTAGTGAGACACAGATTAAATGGAGAATTTGAAGTTGTAGCAAGCGCAAGGCTACCATCTCACTTTTCAGCGCAAGCAGCAGAATTAGTGGTTCTTATTGTTGTGCTTGAGAAACACAAAGGACAGGAAGTGACAGTGTACAGTGACTCTGCCTACGTGATGTCAACTGTACATGCAGGGTTAGCACGTTGGAAAAGGGGGGGCTACCTCTGTGCGCACGGCAATCCAGTGCAGTACAATTCCTTATTGGACAGGCTTATTAAGGCACAACAACTCCCAGTAGCCTTTGCAGTTGTTAAATGTGCAGCGCACACTAAGCAAACAGATTTGATCTCTTGCAGGAACAAAGCCGCAGATGAAGAAGCCAAAAGTGTTGCATATTCCCCAGATATTTTGAGTTTTGATTTTGAGAGTATTAAAGAGAAAGTAGTTACAAACATGTTAATGCAAGACCCAACTAATGGAGATTCAAGGAAGTGCACCGCAGAAAGAGCTGGCCTTATGGAAGAGAAGGGAGTATTCTTTATCCACCACAGAAGCATTATGGCAACAAGACAGCTCTGAAAAGCTGGTGATGCCTGTAGCATTATTAAAGGTCACGTGTGAACAGTTGCATTATCCTGTGCATGTAACTAGGGAGAGTCTTGTTGTTACAATTGCAGAACACTGGTTCCTTCTGAATTTGTTGGAACACATTGCACTATTTATGGTAAACTACATTGTGTGTCAAAAGTTTACTGCTGGGCATACACTGAGAACAATTAGATGGGTAATACCTCGACCAAATGGTCTGTTTCAGCATTTAAATATCAACTATGTCGATATGCTGCAAGTATGTCATGGATATAGGTATCTAGTAGTGGTGCTGTGTCCCTTATTTAGATGGCTTGAGGAAAGTCCATGTACACACACTGATGCCACTTATGCAGCAAAGTATTTAGTGTGTGAAGTATTGCCAAGATGGGGTGTATGTGAAGTGCTGAGATCCAACATTGGGCCACATTTTGTTAATGAACTCTTTGAGCAAATAGGGCTTCTATTGAATGTTAAGCACACGTTTTTGTCTGCTTATCACCCACAAACAAACAGAATACATATGAGAGACTCAACAGCCTGCTTAAAAAGGATTGCCAAGATCAAATTTACTTTAAAAAGGGGATGGCTATATTGCTTACCCTTGGCTTTATATGCCCTTCGGAATCAGCCAGGATTAGAGCACCTCTTCACCCCTCATGAACTCGTGACAGGGCGGCGAATGAGAATGTCCCTCACTGCATGTAAGAGTAAAAGTGATGCACTGAGTATAGCTAAAACCTTAGGTGATGAATTGCATGATTATTTCTCATGTGTGACCTCCAGCATCTCTCTCATAGCAGATCGAGTCCAGCTCAAGGGGGGTTGATCTCAGAACAAAGAAGAAGACAATTCAACAACCAACCCAATTCAACTACTTTCGGCAAGTTATATGTTGGAGATCTAGTCCTCATCAAAAAATTACTAGAAAGTGGCATGAGACACGATTCAATGGCCGCTCTTGCATTGAGAATATAACCTCTTCAGCTGTAAAGGTTGAAGAACGACGAGCTTGGCTTCACCTGGGGGATGTAAAAGCCTAAAAAGGTGAGTTGTGCTCTCCCATCATTGATGATCCAGAAGCAAGACAAGAAGAAGAATTTCAGCGTGTCCAGACTCGATTGATGACGAAGAAGGACGATAAAGCAACTATCTGTGGATAATGCAGATTTTGCATTCGAACTAAAATTCAGTGGACACTTCTTATAGATATTGTAGCAGCTAGCAAAGACTTACCGAGAATTTTAGACATTTTAAAAATGAACTTTTAGATACATATTGATGTATCAAAATGATGGCTAAATATCAGTTGTTGATCAGAAATTGGAAACAAGATCACTATCCAAATTAATTTCGTGGTGCATACCTGTTCTAAGCAGTTACACATATGGTGCTTACTGACAGTGATGTTCATCAGCTTGTGCTTGATATTTTTGTGTTTATACTTCAAGCTTATCCTGCTCTTGTCAGAAATGGCATTGATATTCATACTTTTATACAGGATCCTAAAATTGGCCCAGTGATAAGAAGGCTTCTCATTGCAATATTTGAGCACATTTAAAGAAATGTGATGATTGTATTAAAGATGAGAAATATAGAAGCTGGCATGGTTCTAGGGAATGAACAAGTGCAACAATACCAGGGTGGCATGCCTATGTTTTTGTGCAAAGTATATGCCTGTAGGATTACCTGTACGATTACTCTCTTTGTCTTTCTATTCCTCATCTTTCACAGTCTCTATCATGATAGTACTTCCAATGAGGCACATTCCCCTAAGATTCTTCCTACTATGGGAACTTTCTTTGATATAATTCATGAATGGTACAAGGCTTCTAAAAGACACAGGTGAGATGCAGAGGAAGATAATGATGGGATAAATACTGATATAGACGAAGCAGGACACTTGGGAAATAACATGTACTATCAGCACATGAGGGAAGTAGGGGAGAAAACATCTAAGGAGAGCTGCTAGGTCTGTGCTCTCATTCCCTATGCCATGAGTACAGTACAAAGTTTTATTTCCAGAGAAGTCCCAGAACATGATGCTAGATGCCTCACTCACCTTGCAGAATCTATGACCAGAGGACAATTTCAGGGAAGTTGGGCCACTTTGCGAAGGAGATCGAAATGGTTGTTTCTATTCTATGATGATTATATCAAGACTACACAGATGGAAAAGGAACCTGAAAGGGAGAGCAAGATGCTTGTGGATCCTGCAGCAGGACAAGACGAGGTAGTCATTGAGAGACATGAAGATAATGGATTGCCCTGATATAACAGAAATAGCTGGATTGCCTGTATGTTGGGAACAAACTCAACTCTTAGTCTATGGACAAGTGAAGTCCAAGAAGGGATGGGAAGGAGGACCGATGCCCTGTGCTGCTCATCTACTGAAGCCAGAGTATGATAGGTAACTGATGGGTGTTTGAAGCATTGACTTAACATGCCAAACTACTGACATGGGTAGAAGATGAATCAGGTCCAATTGTTGTGATCCCATTGGTGAATGTGACATTGTGCTTCCGAAGACACAGAAAGATTCATGCAGGAACTAACACAGACTGCAAAACCACAGTTGACATTTCCAGGAGCAGGGACAACCGTCCTGATGGATCGATATTGGTCTTGTGGGCCTAGGGCCTACATGAAGCTGCACAAGGATTGGGGACAAATGTGTTCCTTGGTGCTTATCCATGTTCCAGCATTAGCGATTCCTCAGTGTGACCTGAACATTGGAGAATTTCCAAAAGAAGATGCTCATTTGAGAAAAAGTAGATCACTTGAATGACTCAATCGAACCAGAAGAGGGAATTACTTCTTAGCCAAATCAATAGAAGCATATAACTCCATTCCTTATGAACACAGATTGTTCAGCAAGACTGCTTCAATATTTTCAACTATATTCATGCCTGGGATCCAAACGATGGTCAATGCCAAGTGGTTGCAGATCACAAGATGGGCGCTTCTGCAGACAATCAAAACCACCATAAGGGATTCAATGCTATCAAAGAAGAGCTGAGTGACATATGACTAATGACCCTGTAGAACAGATATGTCCTTGACATGATCACAGCGATGGAAGGAGGAGTTTACGCCAAATCAGGCCATCATATTGCCCATTCATACCTTTTCACAATGACGAGAATGGAACCTTGACACAGGTCATAATATTACTGACGAACCTGCATAACAAGATGGAAGACGAGACAGCCGACAATATAGATGACAGTTGGATTAGTTCCATATTCTCATGGATTCTGCAGTGCATGGCAAACATCTTCAAGTTTATTGGAGCAATATTGGTTATGGTGATGTTTTGATTCTGTGCAATCATAATAATAATTACACAATGCAAGAAGATGGCAAAGCAAGCGATAGGAATGAAGATCATGGTCAATGTGGAATCAGGGTTTGAACCCAAGGAATTGACTGATGAAGATGTCAGAAAATACATAGAGGCCAACATCCAGTTCCTGCATCCAAAAAATCGTAAGAAGTACAAGGGCAAATGGGTCTATTGTAATCCAAATGGACAGTGCAACTACATGACCTGGAGTGTGGATGAACATGTTAAATCAGCCGGTACCCTGAAGGAGGTGGTGAAGATCTGGACTTTGAAGGTCTGGAAACTGGTGGAGAGGTGGATGATGACTCGACCAGAGGGGGAATGTAGAGGAGCAGTTAAATGCCTCTGCAGGAAATCCCGCCCCCCACCTCCTATATGTTGGAAGCCTGAGATTGTGCCAGCCTTAACACCAGCGGTTGTGCCAATTTTGCAGCAAGTGTTTGAAAGAAGGTACCCACTTAGAAAACCCTATCAAATGTAACCCCAAAGAAATGATAATCTGAGGGAGGAACACCCCGAAGGAATATGAAAAAGGAGAAAAAAGAGGAGCTGGTGATGCCACAAAAGACGAGCATGATGCCCTGAGAATATTTGCTGACGAGAATGCCTGGTCCATACAGAAACTGATGAAGTTAAGAATCAAGAAAACGTACATATGCAAAAAGAAGATTACACATGTGCAAAGCACTGCAGCAAATACAAACCATTCAATAACTGTACAGATGCTGTAATGCAAGCAGATTAAGTAATCTTAGAAGTTGGCTATATGTAGTGAATACACTACAGGCAAAGCCGCCATTGTATAGAAACTGGACATATGTGTCATTAATTTAGTAAGCCAGGACCCATGGAGAGGAACATCCAAGAATTGCGTCACAGCACGAATAAGTTGAGATTGTGGAAGAGCCTGGAAGGGCTGCCTGGCCTGGTGTCAATGCTGAAGCAGCCAAGGCCTGGTATCTATTCTTGAAGGAGGTGATCATGGGAAGTTTAATCATCCCTTGTTAAGGTGCAAAGAAACAACAAGTGTGCCATGCAAACTGCATTGATTGGATGTTTCTAGACATGTTTCCTATCCACAAGCCTACAAGTATGACATGAACAATCATGTCCTTATGTCCCTATGCATCTAAAAGCGTTTCTAGATCACACAATTCAATGGCTCGGCTGTTATATGTACTGTACCTTTACTGAATACGTGTATGCATAAAGCCTATTAGGTTTCAGGATCTGAGTGCACCAAAAAAACAATAGGTTTTGAAAAAAACACACAAAGTGCAATACCGTTTGAGATGACTGCATACCGGTAGGAACAGTACATTGACCCCCCAAAAAAGCAAGGAATAAATAAAAAAAATACACAATTAAAAATTCACAAGCTATCCATTCTTATTTCTAGTTAAGTAGTATAGGAGTAGGCACACCATGAAAATATTAGATTAAGCTATCCCCCTAAAAAAGGAAACACATTAAAATATACAAATAATAATAATAATAAATAACAATAATAATCATAATAATAATCATCATAATAATAATCATAATAATGACGTCAATCAAAACCTGGTGACCAGTTACTTGAGGGGTTCCTCCAGCAGATGTGGGATCACTTGGATCAAACCATGTTTCCAAAATTATTACGGGTAGAGCAGGCAGGTGGTGAAGCTCAAGTCCACCAATGTTACAGGGAATAATGGGGCCTGTATCACTATGCACGTGAAATGATGTTTATATCACACTCCACTCCTCTTCGCTGTGTGTTCATGGAAAGGTCCAACTCATGCAGGTCCCAGTGCTGTGACCCCCATTTAATGACCTAGTGGTGAACTGATCCACAATGGATTGGAAGGCTGTAAACAGCACATATTGGAGATTACTTAGCAACAGAGATTAATGTTGACTTGTGCTGGTGAGATGAATATGCATTAGCTGATGAAAAGCGTTGTACATATGAAAAGTCTGATGACTCGCAGTTCAGGTTTTTGTTTAGATAGTGTATTAGGACTCACTGGAATGGAGCCTTGTAGTTAATAATGTACCTTGCATAGTTGCAGGAATTTAGCAGACCACGATATAGGGCTGTGTAATATTTTGGATTAAAACATATATATTTTATCACAGTACAGTGAAACATTGAGTTACCTGATTTTATGTGAGCAGAACTAGAAAGTAGATATGACAAAAGACGGCATAAATCAAAACAGACATGGCCAGTAGCATGTATCATCTACTCAAAAAAATAACATGGGTCGAGAGGATTGAACCATGGTTCAGAGTTAATTGAAAGGTGGGCACATTCACTAGGATTTAACCCTGGTTCCCAGTTAATGAACTGTTGAAGTGCTAGAGTAAATACTACAGGACTGAACATGTATGACCCTTAGAACAGTGTGACCATGTGGCTTGTGGAGGGGGCATGCAGTTGCAGATTGCTGAGTGACAAGGACAGTTCTTGTGGCAAACTGATAAACAGCATCTCACAAAGATGTATGGACCATGTATCTGAGATTAACTGGAGCTAAAATAGTGGTGAGAAGTGTTGGTGAGATGACTATTCCTGGCAATGCAAAATATGTACTCAAGTTACTTTCATGTACAGTAACTCCAGATAGCACTTATCAGAGAGATAGTACATTGTGTTTTAATGATGCCCTATCTGTGTCTTTAAAGGAGAAAAGGCAAAAGAAAAGAGGGTGATACAAACGTGCTGTTTAGCAATTTGGTATAGGCAGCTTCTGATTATAAATAATTTCACATACTTGATGATCATGTTTGAAAACTAGACTAGGAATTATTTTTGATGGTTTTTCAACAAATGACATCAAATCCAAATGGAGGTAATGTAAATAAAGTGCTTATTCAAACAGAACACACTTGGATACATTTCTTGAACTCAGTGGAGAATGGCTTGAATATATGCAATGAATAGACTTAACTGATGACAAATTATTGTTTTCTGCAGTCTTTATATATTTCTGTGATATCATAAGTTTAGTAATATGTTGACCTGATACAAGATGGCATGAATGAAAGCAAACATTATTAGTAGTATGTACTATTTACTCATACACATACACTGGGTGGAGATGATTGAACCCTCGCTCAGAGTTCACTGAAAGGTATAGGGGTTCACTTGGAAGAAACTCTGCTTCCCAGTGAATTAAGGGGTCCACCCTTAATTAACTGTTACTGTTTTACAGGAAATAATATTGGACTGAACACTTATGACCTTTAGAACAGTGTTTAGTTCAATAAAATGTTCGATTTCTGTACTGAAAATGTTTCAAATGTAAAACATTTTGTTTTGAATCGACTGCAATTAGAATAACTGATGCTGGCACTGAACACATCGGGCCTGATTGACACATGTTTTTTACCATGGTGAACAAAAGCAACATACAGATATATTTTGTGTTTTGTAATTCAATATCTGATTGTTATTCTTCAATCACCAAAGGGTGAGTGAATAATTGTTCAGAGGGCTAATAGCTGTATTATTTTGACAAACATTTAAATGAGCTGCTTAAAGTGTTGTAATTCAGTTTGTATTATTTTGTGTCCTTACTCAAACATATGGTTGTGCAAAGAAGTGCCTTTTTCTTCACGTATTATGGCTCTCTTTGTTTACTTTCCTTGTTGAGATGGTGAAACTGGATGAAGCAGTCAATGCATTTAAATAGGTGTGGATGCTCCATAAATAAATACAGGCATGAATGATTATTATTTCTTGTTTACTGTGCAGTCCGGCAATATTGCTGGGATGGTTAGAGCTCCTTATCCAGTAAACAAGATATTGAGCAACCTCTCGAACCTGAGATGGGAGTGAGTCCTCATGGTATAGAAAGATGCTCTACACGATCATTGAGTATCAGTATTGATTTGGAATTTCCTTTGTGTTAGGCAGAATCATGTGCAGTTCCCTTAGGGGGCACTACAGAAGATTAAGACTACAGGTATATGCAATAAATCCTCTTTGTTATCAGTCTGTACCACAAAGATTTAGTTGGTAGCTATGGCTAAGCAGTCAGACTTGTCTCAAGAGGGAGATGAGCAGTATTCAGGTTTTACACAATAGGACAATAGGACTACAATACTTTGGAAGAAGGAAACACTGACCAAAGCTTTGTATCAAAAATAATATATATATTTGTTTTACACACTCTGATGTTCACTAACAAATCACTATTAGTAAAGTAAGTTAAAACAGCCAGGAAAAGTATACACAAATCCCTATTTAAATTGTAGACAAGTTTGAGCAAGAGTGAAAACTGAGGAAAACGGCACAATGTAAACTAAGCAGAAATGGCACTCTAACAATTTCTTCAGAGGGAGGGAAAGAACAAGTTATACAGGTTTAGACTCCTAAACACACCAGCAACACTTCCCAATTAGATTGTGAACAAGTTAAGCGAGGCAGCACTTTAGCATCAACGGTACTTTAGTGAAAACCGAGCAAAATGGCACTTCAGCAATATATAAAGGGGATGGAACGATGGTTATAAGAGTTTTAGGTGCACCAACACATTTCTTGATGAAAAACAATCTAGCGAAGGCAGTTGAACAGATTTAGCCAGAGTCAAGAGGCCTGTGCCAGAGTCATTGTTACAAGGCAAAGTGCCTAGGATCAAAATGTTCTAGTAACTGCAGTCAAGTCTTTGTTAATGATTGAAAAGGTGGTTGCGGGACATAGAAAGATAATGTTAGACGAAAAGGCGGGCAGCTCAGAAGGTAAGTAAATGATTTAAAGCACCTTTAGCAATACCCAACGAAACAGGAGGCCTGGCGGAACAATGTACCTTGAAAGTGGAAGAAGCTCCTAGTTCCTGGCAATTCTTGCAGTTCAGAAGATCCAGCAGAGGAAGAGAGGCTCTCGTCGCGGAGGAAGGTTTGAGTTACTGAATTGCCCAGGGATGAAACCAGCCACTGTGCTGCCAAATGGAATAAAAGGTACGCTCCTTTTAATCACGTTTGTGGTGGACGGGTGCCTGGCTATCCGGTCTCTGAGTGCTTGGCACTGGCGATTCGACCAAGGCAGGTCCGTGAAAGCGATTGGCGAACTGGTTGACCCCACCAGCTTAAGGGAAGAAGACTCTTGCAGGTGAAGATCTTCTAGAGTCGTTGGAGAAAAGTGGTGAGGATCTGCAACAGGGCTTCACTGGTGATTCAGTCATTGCAGATGTCCTTGGCTTCTCTCCTCTTCGGCTTCTTAGTTCCAGTGGCAACGTTTTGTCCTCCTGTCCTCAGGACCCTGCTTTTATGTAGCAAGACCCCCATTCATACAGCCTAGCTGTCACTCACACAGTGGGGTGGCTATCCTGGCGGGATAACCCCCCAGCCTATCAGGGCAGAGTGTGATTTGGGTTGCCTCGGTAACCCTGTCCAGGGTGCCTATTCCCCCTCTCACACATCCTGTCTACACCAGACTCAGTGGCACCGAAAGGACGGCTTCTGTGCAGAAGCCCGCCAAAAGGACAAACAAAGGATCCCCGACCTGGGTTAGGATTTCAGAGAAAGACACAAGAAAGAAATATTATTAAAGTTCTGGCAATAAAAATCTACCGGAGTAAAGTTAATATTAAAATAAACCGCTGCTATGTTAGAGGCTGTCAGTAAAAGTGGTAGCCTCGAACAATGGTAAAATCCCATAGGGAAATATTTGCGGTCAAATATTTATGGTAATAACGGCTGCCACCAGCCAGAAACTTTGGTGAGAGGGTCTACACGGTACACCCTTGAAAATAAACACCAGGGAAAAACGATTAACCCTTCCCAGTACTTCCATAGTAAGGTTGGTTGTACTGATTCTGTTCATATATATTGACTAGTAAAGTCAATGGTAACTTTACATGCCCTGGAAGACAGTAGTCAGTCCCAGGCTATCGAGTCTATGTTTGGGGGTCACTATGACATCCCTGTGTTACTGCACTAAGGCTGCTGTGTAACACACATGTTAAAAAGATGATTCCTATAAGGGTGAGACAAACCCCCATAGACCATAAGCACACAAGAAAGCCTAAAACGTACACTAGCAATCTGTCTAAGAGTGGGAAAAAAAGGGGTCTCACTCTTAGCAGGAGAAAAAAATAAACCCTTCAAATCCAGCAAAGCTGATGGGGGACTCTATAGGTAAGGGAAATTAGCCTTAGAAGATAATTCTCCCTAACACTTTGCCTAGCGTCAAGGATCAATTTGAGTGCAACTGATTACCGTCAAGTTGTATTGTTCCCCTGAGAATCACCGAAGTGATGTACCTTCATGATAAAAGGCTTGATTAATTAGTCGGCTGTTAAAGTTATATTATTCATCAATTGACTGATTACAGAATGCAGCAATGTAGTAGTGATCATTTTGCAGATAACAAAGCTTCTATAAAATATAGATTTTTAGTGATAACACTCTTCAATTATAAAGAACATTAGACTTATAAATATGGATTCCTTTTTTCCTTTTTGTCATTAAACATATTCCATGTTTTAACAGCATCTAACGTCGGTCACTGACCATTGACCCTTTTTAGTGTGGGCTATTAGGTGTTGCTTGTGACACCTATTTATTTATTTATGTATTTGTATAGCGCCCAGACCCAGAGGTATCATGGCGTTTGTACATGGTTGTTGCAAGATGAAAACAGTAATACAGGGAGTCAAAGTAGTTATACATATTTGTTGAACAGCTACGTTTTCAATGATTTTTGAAAGTCAGGAGGGATTGCTCATTTTAACCTATAAGGCTAAACTATTGCATTAGAGTACAGATAAGGAGTAATGGCATATGAGGAGGGGCACATAGCCTGTATGCGTTGTTTGGTGATGATGGCCCACCCATTGACTGCCCATGGCCATGTTAACCCCGATTGTCAATCCCACCCAGTTCATGCCCCTCTCCAACCAAAACTCCTCTTCATGGGAACTCTTTGAGCTTTAATCTAGCATTACAATCAAACTTTGTACGCAAACTGCCTGCTAGTATTTTTTCAAAGCAGTCTTCTGAGAGTTGATGATTTAATTGGAGTTGTAAACTCGCTACTGGTGTAAACATGTCTTACCAGGTCTGCATTCAGCCACTTCATTTATAAGCACTATGCAGGTCCTCACCGAAGTCCTGTTTAAAACAAGAATTGGCAAAGCCAACAGTTTTGGCTTGTGTATAAGTATTAGGTATTTGCCAGACACTGCTAGACAACGCCCAGGTATACCCACCATTTTGCATCTGCTACCATCAATGACCAGTTAATATCAATACGGCTGTACCTGGCAAGTGCCTTTCTCATGCCCACACAAAAGCCAAAACAGTCAGCGTTGCCAATGCTTATTTAATTGGGGTGCTTGTCCTTTAGGGATCAAGCATAGGAAAGGGGGCAGAGATCAAACTTCTGTACCTGTCATACAGGCCAAACCACAGTGTGTCGATACAGATAATCTTTTGTTGTATACCTTAATTTTTTCAACATAAGTATGAAGTTGCGATTAGATGCTTTCCATAGGGAATGCAGTATTTTTGTCATAGATGTTTGCATAATTCTACTCAGATGTTATCTATGTAGTGAATATCACACTTGAACATCTATAACTTTGAAAACATGTTCTTTTGTGACCCCTCGTATTCCATTTTTTGTGAAAAATTATCACTGATAAAAAAAGTGGTTTCATCAATATGCTTACACGGGAAAATGTATTTTTATGGCTCATGTGTAACGATTAGTCTAATTGATATATATATTATGTGTTTTTGTGGCTTTGCTTTGATTGCTTCTGGATACATTCCGCAGCAAATTGTTCCATACTATGAGATATTCAGGCGTGACAATTCTTAAAGTCTATAGAAATACATTAGCAATGCACTCTCCATTCATCAAGAAAAAGAATACAAGAAACTTACTTGGCATATGCCTTTTCAAGTAGACAAGGCCAGAATTCGTTATGACTGGATGGCTGAACAGACAGGTACTTTTTATTCAGGAAAGGCAACTGGTCGTCGATAACCACATCCACCCAATCGCCGAAATGCCAAAACTGAAATTTATGACAGAAGGCATGATGTGTTAAAGCACCATTGAACTATGTATTAGATGACATATAATCTGTGAATTGTGTTTATTTTATTTTCTAAACCAAACGAAAAAAACCTAAGACCGGCTTCCTTGAGGTTATTTTCCCAGGGTCCTTATTGGTAGCGTTGATTGCTAAAGGTAAGACCCTCGTTACTGTCCTCAATTCATCTTTCTCTATGATGGCATATATTCATCACATAACAAGAACATCATAGTTGTATCTCAACTGATCGTGTAGGATAAGTCACACTGTTTCTGATGTACATCTTGTTCTGACTTCCAGAGCAGTCATTGGCTGTAGGCACATTACGTATTACTGCTACACAGGAAGCAACTCCAAAGATGAAAGGGCACTAAAAAAGCTCAGCATAATAGTACGAAGCCATAGTCAAAGTATTTGTATCCCAAATGCAATGTTCAATTAATTGGGATATTCTTTCAAATAATATTCTTTAAAACCTCTTATATTTGGCCACAAGGCACTGAATGATATGATAGTTTATTTATATAGCGCCTATACACAATGTGTTTCAAAGCGCTTCAAGGCAAGGGAGGGAAAAGGGGAAAATACAATTACATTCTTACAGGCCATGAAGAGTAAGGATGTGAAATTAACTATCGTACTCGGCCTGATGACATTTCATATAGTGCAAGAGCTAAGACATAGATAAGGGAAGGAAGGGGAGAGTGGGAAGTAAACAGAAACAGACAGGCGACTACCGTACTAGGCCTGACAATATTTCTGGTAGAGCCGAAGAAAAATAAAAGGTGAGGGAGAGGGGTGCAGAAAGAGAGGGGAAGAACAAAACAAGCGACTATCGTACTAGGCCTGACAACATTTCAGATAGTGCTGGAGAGAGGGGTTGGGGGAATGGAAATGAATGTGCACCACAGGGCTTAAAGAATAGATTTAATTGTCTTTATACACAAATCATCTATATATGGGAAATATATGTTATTATCTAATGTAAAAGTCCAAGGTCCTCACACGATTTGTGCGGTATTCCCAAAAGAGTTAATAATCAGTTGTTGTTACCACCACTCGGCCCTGTGGATTTACCACAAGATTCTCAGTGGTGGTAACGGCATTGTTGCTCCCCATTCCTGGAGTCCGCAGGACTCCACAGGGATTCTGGACGATTTACTACAAGCAGTAATTCTGCCACAGTAAATCTGCTAATTTTTGGCATAAAATAGAGGATTTACCTACAGCACCATGCTGGATTTAAATCTTCCACCTCAAGGCCAAATAAATAGTTTGTAGGTGCAGCAAATGTAGCAGACGCAACTTGTCTGTATTGCTGTCTCCCTGGGTGAATGTTTAATGATGTATATATATTGAAGACTTTACATTTTTGTAGTTGAAGTAAGATAGAAAATAGGGAAAGCCAAACAACCATGTAGGGAGTTCTTCAAAATATTGAAGGAACTTAGAAAGCCAGAAATTAAATCTTACATTGGACCCTTATCTAATCATTGTGTGTCCATATTGCTAGCTATTTGACACAAACTAAGGTTGATGGCTGAAAGGTTTTGGATTATAACATCTGGCATTGTTCTTGGCAACCCTCCAGACCATTTCTTTTCAGCCTGCCTTGCCATTATGGAACAAATAAGAGCATAGGTAAATCACTCTTTGCTCCCACTGCAAATGAGGCATTGCATCCCTTCTGCACGAGAACACAAGCAACTGCTTAGATGTGTACATGCATGTTTCGCCTGGTTGTGCGACATCAGTGAGGTGTAGCTGGGGTCTCTAGGTACATCACCAATATCATTTATGAGATATTGCAAGCTATTTGAGGTATACAATTGATAAAATGTACTTAAACATTTTAAAAAGCTCTCTGATTGACACATTCACTCGGTGTTAGCCATTTCTGCCAAGTCCTCAAATCCTAATATTAAAGAAATGATCCCTTCCATACCAACGCACTTTGCTGAAATCAGTTTATAGAATTGTGAGGCTTTCCTCAATTCAAGCTGTCTCCCTGGGTGATATCGGTAATGTAAACCTTGTTCAACTATATGTACATGTCCCTAAAGGGAAACAATATATAGTTTAAATTATGAACAGTATACTACCACCAGTGTTAATGCCTAGTGACTTGGAATTGCCCTATGTAATCTGCTTGCTCAAGAAGCCATAGGAGGATCCTTCCCTAATGACCACCCAAATCTACCTTAGCCTGTCCAAACAAATGGGGAAAAAAAGAGCAGGTAGGACAATGATTGAGTAATCAGCAGTAACCTAGTTAGTGTCAGACTTCGTGTTGATAAGAATACAAAACCAGCACACTGGTGCTATTAGGTCTCTAAGTAGCATTGAACATGGTTAACCACTTGACTCTGGACTCACAACTCCAGGAGAACAGAATAGTAGGTTCAGCATTTGGCTAGATTTTCTCCTTTTGAACTGTCAGATTCCAAATTGTCTTCATGCATACTTTTGCATCTTAACCAGTAAAAATGAACCCCTCTCCCCTATTTCTACACTTTTATTTAACAATTATCTCAGGCCTTCAATTCTGATCTTGTAAGGTCTAGGTGTCAGGGGACCCCACTAGGGAGATGACACACATCTTATTTTCTCTATCAATCTCAAAGCAGCTCCTCAATCCATCTGTTAATGTAATGCAGGCAAATTATTCACCAGTGGATGTGTGCAATGGCCTTAAGCTTAACCATGGCAACGCCAAGATCTTGGTATGTAGGATGCCTTGATCGCACTGTCCAACAATCTGGGGTTCATGTCATCCCTAGAAGAGGTAGTGAACAACCTTTCAGCTCTGACAGACTCTTGAGAAATGTTGCATCTCAAAATTCTAAAACAGGTCTTTCTGCTATCATTTGCACATACCAGTCAGGCTATCATATCATTTGTACTCTGTATATCCCATAAGGACTATGCCAACAAAACATTGCTGGCTCGGCCAAAATTCCCAATTCATAAACCTCAGCAGCTGCAAAATGAAGATCACTGCAGATCGGAAATCCAAAGAAAGCCTTTAGATTACTTCATTGGTTACCAGTATCAGTTAAACCTCTCTGTCACAATTACCAAGCGTTTAGTATGATATGTCCTGAGTTCATGTAAGATAAAACAAAGTCCACTGAGTCTGTTCGTAACCTACACTTGTCAAATGCTATGCTGGCACAAGTTAGGCAATTAAAAGATGCACTGGCAGAGCAAATGGGTTTATCTTTTGGGTAGGCAATGTATCCACATTTTCCAGACTCTGGCATACTATTACTACCTGGTCCTAAGATGTCACATGTGGCAATTGGCTCTAGCACCTGGTCAGCACCAGGCAAATGCCAACCAAATGCTTATACAAGAGCCACAATTGTTGCTTTTAACAGTGCTTATTTTTAACATGAAATCAATTAAAGGATCAGATATAAGGACACACATGAATCAAGAGGCAGAACGTACAATTGTTATAATAGTGTAATTACATAAGGAGCTGGTTTAACTGATTTGAACATGCAACTGAGCCATTACCTTTCAGAAGGCTGTCTTAAAATCCTAGTGTTAGAGCCAAACAGATCCATGGGATATATTTAGGTTGTGTGGAATTGTTCTTATGTACTGACAATGGCATGGGTAGTCACTGGGTGGGTAAATACCCAAACAACACTCAGAGGCTTTGTATCCCTTCTCACATCATATCTCCCTTCTATCTTAACTTGCCATAACAAAGCTTTGAGTTTACAGTCAAAAGTTTTGACTGTAAACCAAATCTTAAAACAGCAATGTGGAGGTTGTTCTTTCTCCAACCTTGTGCAGTCACTGTGAAATGTACTTCTAAAGAAGTTCTGAAGAGTAAACCATTAATGGCTTTTAAAAATAAATCTTAAAATCTTTCCTATTTCTCAGATATGATCAGACGCTGGACAGTGCCAAGAATCTGAGCAGGCTATGTAGGAGGTTATATTTGATTTTCTCACTGAGAAAACCCTGAGATGCCCTTTTAATGAGCTCCAAATGAAGGTGGAAATAATATCACTAGACCCTTTCACCATGCCTCCTATCTACATACATTTAGTATCTATGGGCTCAAAGTGCCATCGAGTGGATTTTACATTAATATTTTTCCATTTCTCCAAAAGCCATTTTTTTTAAATGTACCTAACCTAACATACATTCCACCTACACCTGACCAAAAAAGTACCTTTTAATGGGGAAGGGCAATACCCACAACCACCTTCACTCAACTTCCCATGAAGCCTCCCTTTATCCCTTCGATTTATTTATTTTTATAAATGTAACCTTTTTTTCTTTTTTTCACATATATCTCAAAGTTGCAACACTGCATTATTGCCTGGATTTCGTTAATGTTTCATCCTGCCCTTGTTTGTTACCCTCTTTATTCTTTTTAATTTGTTATTTTTACCCCTGCTATTATTCTCTCTTTATTTTTTGCTGCAACATAATCACTGGTTACCATGTAGGAGAGCTTAACAAAACCTGTTTAACATAACATAAAACATCTCCAGCTGGATATCATTCTCTTTGATGTAACATGTGAATCAAGTGGACAAAAATACCTACCCTAAAATGAAATATCCCAGCATAGTGGGTTGAATATCCTTGATTTAATGGTACTATGTTCCACAGAAATTTCTGTTGCAAAGCCAAGGCACCCATTGTTGACAGGACCCAGCAGTCACCTTCACAGAAAACAAAAATATTATACATTAATACAGTGGTGCTTATGATGACCAACATTTGAATGACTAATGTATCCTGGATAGGAGTAGTGACCTGTTGTTCCAAGCTAACAATCACAATGCAGCAAAGACCTGCATTCCCATAGGGGATTCTAAGACAATGTTTACGTGAGCCATCCCACAGAACGTTCATTTGAGGCACAACCACAATGGTAGCACATTTACCAATATTGAATTGGCTGGGAGCCCTCCAAAAGGTAGAGTCCAAATGCAGACTGAGAAGTTTGTGCTTTTCTTGACACGTTTTGCCTATACATGTCCTTAGACTGAGGAAGTTCTAACCCAACATGAAGCTGACCACCTAAGAATTATGGATCCTATGAAGCAACATAGGGTTTCATCTGGTGCTTGATAAACCAGATTCCTTGGAAATCCATAAAGCAGTTTTACCTCCACCCGCCCGAGTGGTATCTAAGTTGAGTTCCGATATATAAAATCCAACTGCTGTGCTACTGAGTCAGCACTAACGTTGACTGCCCGTAAGTTACCAAAGCCCATTTCCAAATCAAAAGATCAACATGTTACATTAACTTTTATGGTACGGCATACAATGGTATTACTCACAGCTCACGGTTCTAATGCAGATTGTTGTTTTGATAATTATTAAGTAACCAACTTCTCATTTTATGGGCCATGTAATAGTGTTAATTTTCAGCATCAAGCCATTCATTGTAAAACTATAGTACCTCCAAAATGTGCTGACATTATTATTATTATTATTATTATTATTATTATTATGATTATTATTATTATTACTATTATCATTATTATTATTTCTACTGCAACTATTTTATATTTTATTTAGTGTGCCTCAGTAAAAGGTTTTTAACACATACATCACATTACTATTAAAAACAACATTACAATACTAATAAGACAAAACAATAAAAACAATGTATGTCCATACATAGAGTTTCTACAAAACCACATCCTAAAATCCATATTTACAACATTATCAGGGAGTCTCAGAAGACAGTTAAAAGCCCACCTTTACAATTTAGTTTGTTCTCTTTATGTTCTGAGACCTACATTTCCTCATTCCACGGTAGACATGAATTATCTGAATAACCCTCAATCAAAATGATTTTGATTGATTGCAAAGCCTAAGGAGGCCATTTAGAAATGGGTGAAAACAACAAATATTTTGGCATTTGCAAATGCCAATGTTTTTACTAGACCAGCAGGAGCAGGAAAACATTTCACATTTTGCTAAAAAGCATATTACACTTTTGTCTCTGCATAGATGGGAAACACAGGCAGTTCCCTTCAGCATAGGCAAGCATTTATTTTTTTACGTAAGGCAGTTTTAATGAGAGAAATATTGGTGTCAATGGTGCCCTCGCTCACCATTGTACCCATGCAATCCATAAAAGGCTTTGAAATGAAACTTCTCTGCATTGCAAACATGTACACTAGCAAACAAAGGCAAATAGCTTGTTATATGGGCTGCAACCCACTCAGGAGACCTCTCTTAGACATAGCAGGGATACGAGCCATAGTTAGCATCAAGAGGCAGACAGGCTATCAGCCCTATCTCAGCCCTATCTCACTAATGATGCTGACACTTTGGCCATCACTGATTGTATCCAACCTGAAACCAACATGAGACCCTCAAGGGTGTGTGAGATGCAGAACAGAATGAACAAGCACTGAAAAAATAATATTTCAAAATTGATACACATCAGGTTTTCCAGGATCATTATAAGTGGCATCTTAGAAAAGGTTCAGGGATGAGGTAGTGCAGAAGATGAAAGAGATCAATTATTTACTTTGGCGTTTCTGGTCAAACTGAAAGCAGAATTTCCGGGCTATGTAAGAATCATCATACATAATGCAAGAAAGGACAGATGTTAAAGCGTCTTCGGGACAAGATAAAAGGTGATAACAAAATATTCCAAATTATACAGCTAAATGCCACTAAAGGTTGAAGTGAGAAAAAAGAATGCACAGAAAACAACTAAGATTGATAGTTAGACACTTGAACATTAAAATAAATGTATAAAAAATCAGTGATTTAGGTACCCGATGCACAGATTTGTATGAAATCTGCAGGTTCATGTTTGAGTGCAAGTGTGGTTGACTCATTTTTTCATTTATCTAATGTTGAACTTTTGAGTATTATTGAGTTGGGCTGTGGGGTGTGCCCTACATACATACTATATAAAATCCTATATAAAATTCTCCAATGGCAACTTTGCTCTGGGTGTGCTCACACTGAGAATCCACCACCTCTAAAATTCTCCAGAAACAAGGAAGACCTAGAACCCCAATGGGGAGACAGAGATGTCAGAGTCATTTTATTCACATAAATATATATTTGGTTCATGGGTACAAACATTTTAATGTTATGACGAGTGCTGTGAAAAGAATTAGCACAAAGCTCAACATGGAGTGTGTAGTTAGTGCAAGCATACAACCCATTTATTGCAGGCAAAGGCGGCATATATAAATGTCTATGGTCAATCTAATGATCCAGAATGCTCTTTGGTTTTAAACATGGCAGCTAGGAACCATCATTAGCCTTATTTGTCCTCTTCCCTTGTCACATACGGGTATTTCAAAAGAGTACAATGGCAGCACATCATACTGTGGAGCTTGGAAAGATATAATTCAATTAGCAAATAATGTATATGGTTGTTCCGTGTTTTCATGTGCATTGTTAGCTCAGTAAGACAAATATAACACACTTGTTATAAGTACAATATGTACTGGAAGTGTTCATTAGAATTAGCATTCTACAATTTTCAAAAGAGACTCATTGCAATGGCATTAGCCGGTCATCTGTGACATCTGTACAGATCCGTCTGATGCAGGTTTGTATCCCGGTGTTAGGCAGAATCATATGCAGTACCCTTTGGGAACACCACACACAATTAAGACTACAAGTGACAGTACAAATTCACCTTTACTACAAGCCTGTACTACACAGTAAAGTGGTAGCGATGGCTGAGCAGCCAGACTTATCTCAAGAGTAAAGTGAGCAGTATCAGAAGTTACACAAAGGACAGCAATTGCTATGGTTCAAACAAACACTGACTCAAGGTTTCTGAGTAAAAGTGTACACATTTATTTACACAATCATTTGTAAAACAGTTCACTAATGTAAAGCAGCAGAAAATAAAAATCTTAATACACTGAACACCACCCAATAAATTCTGGACAAGTTAAGCTCAAAATGAAGTGTGAGCAAAATGGCACTCCAGCAATTTAAACAGGGAGGGAAAGACAAGGTTATTCAAAATCAAGCAGCACCAACAAGTAAGTAGGTAGGTCAACTAGAAAAGGCTTACTAAAACTAGGATTCAAATCAATAGGCCTGGGACAGTGTTAATGGTTCAGAGTCTTTGCAGAGGATCACACAGTTCAGAGTAGTTTGCGGTTAAGTCTTTGCTAAGAGTTCGAAATGAAGTTGGTCAGAAGAAAAGTTATTTAAAAGAGCAGAGAAGGACAAGCCCTCGGATTAGCAAAAGATTTCAAACACTTTCACCGCGGTCGGACGGAACTAACGACAGGATTTGAACAGTACCTTAGTAGAAGAAGAATGCTGTAGCTGAGAAGAAGTTCCTGGCAGATCCTGCATTCTCCCGGTTCCTGAAGCGACTGTCAGACTGACACGAAGGAGGAAGACTGGAGGGTCCTGCACTGCCCAGGGAAGAAACCAGCAGCAGAGCAAAGCGACGAATAAAATGTGTGCTCCTTAAAACCCAAACAGTCCGGTCCTCCTGGCTATCCGGTTCACTGCAGCGATGCACAGCAAATTCAACCAGGGGAGGGATACCTTGCTTGGTGTTTGCTGAACTGGTTGGTCCCTCCAGCTCAGGGGAAGAAGATTCCTTGCAGATCTTCTCTGTCGTCAAAGTGTAGGAGATTCGGACCCGCAGCAGCGCTTCACCGGGAGGTTCAGTAGTTGCAGTAGTCCTTTTCATTCAGGTTCTCTTCGGTTCTCTCAATCCAGTGGCGACTCTGCATACCAAGTCCCAGAGACCTGCTTTTTATGCAGTTTTCCCCCATTCACACAGCCTGGCTGTCAATCACACAGCAGGGTGGCTGACCTGGCAGGACAGTCATGTAGCCAATTAAACAAGAGTGCGACTTGGGTCTCCAAGAAGACCCTGTGCAGGGGGCCTCAAACCCCTGCCTCACATCCTGTCTATTTAGACTCTCAGGCGCCTAAGGAGGGCTTCTGTGCAGAAGCCTGCCAAAGGACGGCGAACAAAGGAGCCAAACCTGGTTTGGCGAGTAGAGTAAAACACGAGAAAGACCTTTACAAAAAGAAATGGCAAATAAACCCAGCCAGAGCCAAATAAAATTAAAAGGGGTCCAGCGGATTAAAGTTTGAGGCTACTAATTTAGCCTAAAACAGTACCAAGGCTATTTTCATAGTCCGCGGTAGGGAAGAAAATGGTAGATACCACTGCCACCAGCCAAATCTTAAAGTAAGGGGAATTAAATAATGTTCCATGAGAAAGGGATAACTATTAACCCTTTACAATACTCTATGGAAGTTAGTTTGTACTGGGTCTGTTAATTTAAAAAGACTAATAAAGTCAATGGCAACTGTACACGTTCTGGGAGACAGTAGTCAGTCCCAGAAAATGGAGTTTAAAGTGGGAAGTCTGAAAAAGACAACCCTGTATCACTGCACTAAAGGTGCTGTGTGACACACAGTAAAAATAGGATGCCTATGGAGTAGATAGGGCTCCACAGTCTATGAACACACACAAATGTAAAACACCTACAGCAAAACATATGTAAGAGTGGGAAAAAAGGCTCACCCTCTACCAGGTGAAAAAAAAGGAATCTTAGAAATACAGCAAAGCTGCTGAGGGAATCAGTAGGGAAGGAAAATTAGCCATTCTGGAGAATTCTCCCTAACACCCGGCAGGGCCAAACTCAGCCTTTCATTCTTCCAAAGTCAATAAATGAGCACCACACACCATGGGTAATAATAAGCTGCGCTCAGATGCCTGAGGGTTTGTAGCACTATATAAATGCTATATTATTATTATTATTTATCATTTAGTAGTATAAAATATTTTCATTTTTTAATAGCTTCTATTGAACAAAAATAGCACCCCCTCTTTCAGATATCTGTTATTATTTGGGGGTTTTGCTGCTATCACAAATGGATGGGGTGCTTCAAGAAAATATGCACCTTGAAGGGAACACTGGAGCAGTGGCAGAAAATGCAGCTCAGATAATGGCATCAAACAGAGCGAACCGAGACAAGCCTTTCTGAAAGAGCTAGAGAGATGATGTCCGCAAAAGCATGCTTCCTATTGGATTGTGCACCTTGCTCACTGCCACGATAGAAAGCAAGCCCCTAAAATATTGCAAGGTGTAGGAGAACGTGCATGCACTAAGAACATTTCTCACAGACTCTGACCATTTCTAAGGTCCTTTTCAGAACAGTGTATTGTCAATGTTAAGGACAGGTCGGAAAATGTGATTATTTGGATTATTATCTGGACTCCAGAGGGGGGACAGAGTAGGAAGGAAGGGAGAAACGTGCAACCCATTTTTCAAGGTTTGCAGTTAGGCTGCTTGACAGCCAATTGAGTTGAAAGAGATTTCAGTTTAGCTGTAAATGATATCCGGTGGTAAAATGGCGAAGTGTGCTTTAACTTCAGAAAGAATAGTTGAGGGATGCTGAAGATAGCTGGAAAAAGTAGTGGAGCATTTAACAGTAAAACATAAAAGTAGTGGAAGACTGCTCCTGACCGTTCCCGCTCACTTCGACCACTGCTTCAAAGTTCTGCTTTTTCCACTATCAGTTTTTTTTATTATATAGTGTGGATACGAGGTTCCTGATTTTGAGAGCAAATCCAGGGACAGATCGCTTCTAATTTCTCTTAATAAGTTATTTGGCACCACTGAATTCCGAATTGTGCTAAAGTAGTCCAGCAGTTCATTTGTATAGGTTTGACAAGAAAGCTCTGAGCAGATATCTAAAGCTTTAAGTACAGGGTGCATCTCAATGGACATTACATTATGTCTTTTACGTACCCATCCTTGTGCAATGCAGACTACCGCAGAGGTATTCCAGTGTAAACAGTCTTACATAGCAGCCAGACATGTTGACTACAAAAACCACTTAGAGAACCCGATACATTAATTGGTCCAGACAGTGGCCTTTCACATGGGAATTGTCATTCCTCTTTTTAATTGTACTGTAAAAAACATTTGGGAACATTTTTCTAGCTCGTTGTTGGCCTAGGAAAGAGTACACTGTGCCATTGCTCAAGTTCAGTCTGGCTTAAGATCCAGCTTAGGTCCTATTAAGCAATTCTTTAGGCTTTCTTTGACTGCAGGTAAGGACGACTGAATGGAAAATTCACCTCTATAATTGGCTTTGAAAGTTTTTCAATTCGGTTCACAAGATTGTATTCATGTGTAGGACTATGGAATATTGGAATAGGAAATACATCATTAACTAGTTTGAGAAATGTGCATTCTAAGAATTGAGGCTGGGTTTGATGTTTTCCTTCTCGGAAATCTACACTTTGCTTTTCCGGCCAAGCACAGGTTCACCAGAGGTGTGTTCTGGCTCTAATTCGTCATACTATATTTTAATACATTTTGATATTTATCTTAAAAGGATAAATTTGGATGCACCTATGATTCAGAGGCACCAGCACCACTTTGTTTTGCTGATGACGAGGCCCTCTATTATCTTCTGAAGAAATTAAGTTCCAAATAGTTAATGAAAGTCACTTTTGACCACCTCTTAACCACTCAGAATGTTCGTAATGCAGTCAATAACTACCAGGGCAGGGAGAGCAGGCAATCAGGTTCCTTGTATCACTGAAACTGGTAATCCCAGCCCGCGTTCCATGGAACCAGAAGTGTGCCCACCCTGCCCTCGCATCTTCCACCCTCCCTTATTTTTTTATATTTCCCATCCCCCCAAAAACCCTGCCCCGCTTAACTCTTTTCTTTGGCGGAAATCTACTCTGTCACTGCCGTGCTGCTGCTGCCGCTCCGTGGCTGAAATGGAAATGGAAGAGGTGGTCCCTATGGAGCACCGCCTTCCATATCCATGGTGGCCATCCTGAGACAGTATTTTCATTCAATGAGCGGGCCGCATGCAGCGTCCCCTACATTGAATGAAAATACAATTTTCTTAGCACTCCAGGTTTCCGGATTCGAAACCTGGGTTGCTAATAGTGTTATGCACCTATTCCAAGGGCTTTGTTTGGGCCTTTAACACGGGCCCTGGGCCATTAACACCCTTTCCCACCCTTCCAATGGGTGCTTAATGCTTAAGTATTGACTGCATTCCAGACATTCTAACATTAGGAGCAGCCAAGTAAACATCATAAAGTACTTCTATGTAGTCATAAAACAGCAAATCAATTTCCCAGCATGATATATTTGAACAGGAAAACCCCAGCCTAATTTAACAGAACAAACAGAAAGTTAAAACATAGCACAATTCGTTCACTTTTGTTCACTTTAACATTGTACCTTAAGCTTGCTTAATTTTGTTCCAGTTCAGACAAGTTGACAGATAACATGTTTACCTTATAAAGACAATCTAGTTATTTAAATATCATAAAATGAAACCACATTCTATGTGCTGGCGTGTTTTACTACACCAGCACAACTCCAAAACCTGTATTGCTGCTATCACTATGTGCCAGTACTCTTAAAGCCCTCGGGAGGGGCCATAACCACTGAGGATAATGGCTCTTCCTGGCTTATGGCCCACAGCTTCGCCTCAAGAAAGAACTTTGGAGCGTGTTATTATCCCAATAATGACCTCTCCCTTTCCCGCCCTTGGTCTGTAAGGATAAACTATAAGCAAATTACATTATCATTAAAACCCCCAAGACTACAATTATGCTACTAGGAAAAATGTTGGCAGTTAAGGAAGATGGGCACGATTAAGGTTTACCCACTGGAAATGACTTGTTCCTTCGATAACCTGGGCCTTGTGTTCATCCATAAACTTATGTGAGTACCCGTGATTGATGAAATCAGCAGTCAGCTTGGCTCAGTTAGCAGAAGGATGTTTTCTTTTAATAAGAGGTGTCAGCTGTCTGTAATATCACATTCAATTTGGATTTATCATCCAAAGCCATGCTCAATAGGTGCTTATGGAGCAGAATTGGGGGTGTGTGAAAGTCGTAATCTCTAAGCTCATACTATACTCTTATTAGCAACCCATCAGGCTCCCTGAAGGGCCCATTTTCATGCCATGAGATGTGACATAGGAGTTAGCCCGATAACTAAGACCCTTTACGTATTGGGTACAAGTAAGGTATAACCCATTGGCAAGTATGAATAAGCTGACCAGTGCAAGTATCCTGTGTTTATAGCATCATTTTAGGATATCATAGCTGGTCTGAATGAAAGAAGGAATTGAACATATCGAGCTTTGTGAATTTTGGACCTCTTCCATGGGACTAAAAAGGGTGGTGCAGCAATAGTGAGTTCCAGATTATGGGCCTGGAGGAAGCATCTGGCTCAGCCTGGAGTGACCCAGGTTCTCTGGTAGGCAATTGTTCGTAAGCATATTCTCCATTTGGTCACCAGCCTTATTACGTTTTGTTAGGAGATATTCATGTGGCATTCCTTCCATCCCTAATCAACAACGTCACCCTGATATTCCTTTTTAAGTTCAATCTAACCCAGTCTGTGACTTGTATAGTGCCATGTCGATCCCTCTCCCCTTAACATAAGGTAAGCCAAGAACCAGGCTGAGGTATAGAAAGGATACATATGCATTAATGAATAGGAAAAATAACATTTGTACAAAATCACAAATCACGCCACCTCACTCAGTGACACAACTGCTTTTCTTTCCTAACAATTCTTTTTCTTTTTTTCACCAATTGAAAACACTAGTTGGTTCAGGATAACACAGCTCCCACACTCTTTAACCACGTAACATGTACAGTCAAAACACTTTGCATGGGGTTCACTTTTAATATCACGTGGCGGCTTGAAACATGACAAGATTATACGCCTGGTGCTCTTCTTAATGTGAAGTATAATTTAAATAATGTGCAACAATTTTCTATTTGCAAAAACAATTTCACACATGCAGCGCTTTGTATTTTTAATGTCCCTGTGCACTAGACAAGGTTAGCAGTGTTGGAGCTCAGACATTTAAATCAAAACACTTTTTATGCATATAGAACCCTTCTCCCTTCACCAGAATTCAATGGAGAATCACTCTTCTATCATGAGTCACTTTCTCACTGTCGGTAGAGAGTGTGTTTTTCAAATCAGGGACTTCACTTTATTTAATTTTGCGAGACACTTTTCTGCCCCAGCATAAAATCCCTGATATTCAGTTTGCATTCAGTAGTTGGGAATTTCATTTTCTATGCCCCCCTTCCATTAAGGAATTTTGACGTTGGCAATCATAAATAGGAGCACCCAATAACTTTACAGACTATATTCACACTGGAAGTGCTGTTGTTGAGTTTGAATCTCAACAACATCACTATGTGTTTGTTTGCTACAGGGGAGTTAATCATTTATTCTTTTGTAAAAATACCAAGGATCTACTGTGTCTACCCTGCCAATCAATAATGGGAAAACTATTCAATCAAACAGATCCCCGCATGACTTTCTTTGGTAGGACAAGTTACTGACATAGATAGAATCTCTGGGTTTTCGTGCTCAGGAAAAGGAAACAAACTCAGGGATCCTGGATATTTCACAAGGAACAAACATCAGGGCTGAGTTAGAGGCTTCTCCAGGTTTAGTCAAGATTGGCCTCCAGCATTAATCCCTTTTTGATTCTCCTTATGTAGATCCCAGAGAGATTTTAGTCCTGTCCAGGCCACCAACAATTTAATCAACAGTAGTCCCACTCAGATGATGTCAAGCAGTTCTCTTTTTTCCTATTGTATGACACGTTATAAACCCGTAATCACCCCCTCCTCCCAACTATTAAAATACAATGTGCCAGCTTATTTGCTCTTAATTGGGATTAGACCACAATTCTCAATCCCCTTAACCCAGGCCCAGCACCTATTCTTTTTAATGTTCCCTTCATTTAACAAGTCCACATTCGGGGAGGGGTCATTCCAACCCCTTGAATTTCCCTTTCCACACATTTCATTTTTGCACCTATAAAACTCCAATGTGAGGAATATTTGTACCATGCCACATTTAATGAAACATGTCACATCTCTGCATGATGTTGCAGGCTCAAACGGCAATTGTTTGAGAATAACTAAAATATTATAACAGTTATTAACCCACAATGTTCTATACATATACTTGATTTAATCAGTTATCAACTCCCTGAATCTCTGCTACATGACATTTTCTGGGCACTCAAAATACATTTTAGGTTGCAACTTGTGTTGCAAATGGTCCAATATATATGAAAGTTAAATCAACAGATAGAGCTGCTGCTAAGAATCACGGTGATAATGAGTGTTGGGGATGTATGAACGCAATTGGATCCATGGAACACATGATGTGGGAATGTGTAAGAGTTGCTGGCTTCTGGTCTGAGGTATGTACTGCCTGTATTCAAGTTTCTGGTGGGGATCCAAGCTTGGATTTTTGAACTATGATATTGGGGGATGACTCCTCACTTGATGATCTTTGTTCACCCCATAAAACATTTATTTTTAGAGGTGCGATTGTTGCGAAACGTCTGGTTCTGAGGGGTTGGAAGAGCAGGGTTTCTCCATTGTTGGAGAACTGGATGGATGAAATGCATAAACTCTCGAGAGTTGAGAAACAGATCTTCAAAATGAAACAGAAATTGTCTCTCTATGAACGAATTTGGGGTAGGTTCAATGACCTCTTCTGAATACTGTTTTTTTTTTTTTCTTTTCACAAATGCTTCGTTGTTGTTGACTTTCCATTGAAGGAATTATTGTATGTTTGATACGTTGTGTATTGCTGTATAAATTTGTAAATATTTAAATAAAAAAAATAAAAAAGAATCACAGTGACATGTGTCCTGTCATTGTATGACTTATGGTTCCTGAAAAAGTGAATAAAATATGATCCTGCATACATTTCTACAAAACAAATATTGACATGCACATTTTCCCTTCAATTAATTGGCAGCTTTTTGCCTTCCCAAGATGTGTGTCTAGGCCTGGCCTTTGTTGACTCAAGCCTTGCATAAAGTAATTTACATTATTTCTCCCAGAGCTATTAGATCATCTGCTGCTTATCTTGGAGAGCAGAGAGACAAGCCCCTCCTCCATGCACAGTGATCACTTTCTGTAACCCGTCACTTGTCAGTTAGGTTCTGAGCTATACCATGAAACACATTTACATTTAAATCCATGTATTTTTAAGAGTTCAACCAATGTAATGGCTGCCTTTATTTACCCAGTTGCATGGTAAACCCACCATAAATTCCTTTCTGGTCACTGCTATGGCTTCAGAAACATGTTTGAGATAGACAGACGATAGGGGGAAGGTCGCTGTCTGAGTGTTCTGAACAGAAATTGAAGTCGATTCTTCTGCACAGAAACGGGTGATTATACAGATTACAATTTAGGTTACAAATGAGGCCTTTGAATATCTCACATCATGCATTCAAGGTTCATCTTTACATCCTAACAACCTAAAAACCCTTGGAGATTCATGTTCCCCAGTTCGTATTGTTCGAAGCTGCCATTGAACACATTTCCATGGTTACTGTCATTATTTTTTCTCTCTGTGTCAGCAAAGTTGCACTTTAGATATCAGTCACAGGACGTTGGCATGGTCACTGATATGCAGGGACCATTTAATTTTATTTCTCTGGACACCACATTTTTATATGGTAGTTGAGAATGAAAGTCTGCTGTTGAATTTCCTCCGGCAGTGTAGTTTCATATTGCATGCCCTGGTTTTCAATCTGCAGAAGACCCTCATTTCTATGACCTCTCTGTTTTATCAAAGGAACAATATTTTCCTGTTTTTCAGTTTGAAAATGAATTGCTGGCCTCTCTTTGCCAGTTCATAATGTGTTCAATGCTCTGCACTTGGAGGCCCAATGTGGCCAGGGCAGTTCACTTTTGTCTTGGGGCTGCATTTGAACTCCACACTTCCACCTCAAGTGTATTCTGTCTGTGTGAAATCTAGGCTGGGGATCCTCAGACTGGCATCTTTTGTAAAGGGGTTCTTCCCATCAAGATGGCGTTTGCTTTTTTGATAGTATTTCCTAATAAACTGTCATGGACTTCGTAGTTTATTACCATAATTGTGCACTCTTGAGACACAAAGGACCTGATTTCCATATCCTTTTTCAATGGGTTTTCCCATTCAAAAATGCTTTTGTAAATCAGGCACAATTGGCCACAGCCTTGTTCTCGTTGCTGGAATATCAGGGATTATACATTTGCCCCTTAGTGTGGCAGGCCACAAATCCACCTTGAACCCAATTTGTCGTACCACATTTTCTTCATGCAGCATACCTGTTTGGGAGATGTTGTTAAATTGTTAAGGAGTCATGTCTTATGTGTTATAATTGAAGCTTTGTTTAGCATTGCTGTTTTATTCACACATGTTCATATTATAACAGTGTTCTTGGTGTTCTTTAGAGTAAAATCACCTTCTTACACCACAGTGGCACATTTATTTGTGACTGTTTTGTTTCTTGTATTTCCCAGAACCTCCCCCAGGATTAAGACTTCATCTGGGGTGTGGTTTCACATCCATCGGCACATTTTAACAGTTCATGTTTTTATTTTTCTTAGGGTCACAATATGTGTCTGTGCCACGTGCCTTCCTTTCCTCTTTGTTCAAATTCTGGGGCCAGGTGAGGTGTGGCGATTGTGGAAGTATTAAGGCAATCAAATCAAGCGTAACCTACAACTTGTATCTCTTCTCCCTCAGTGAAGTATGTGAATGTATGTTACCACCAAGATGTGAAAATTAGCAGAGTAATACGTAAGTGAAATGATGTGCAAATTTGAAAATGTTTAACAGCATTTGCCGAATACCTGTCAGCCAGAGCTGGGTAGATATGTCAGTTGCTAATACCTCCGATGTCACTGTCTCTCACTTTTCACAACTGTGCAACCACCATCTCCAAACACTCGTCCTAGGTTCACTTATTCCATGTCCATGTTTGCTGCCTCATGAGGTGCTGCTTCACTGTGTTGCGTGTCCTTCTTCCCCGATTCCCTTGTCTCAAACATATTAATGTACTGAAGAGAATTTGGACGGTTAACAGTACTTTATTTTGTCATTGCACATTCTGTGGCCAAGTTGGCATTTCCCTGCAGAGTATGTCTCATTTCCAATTGCGATGTGCAGTGAATACAATGTCAGAATTTTGCATTCCTTGTAGAAACTCATTACCTGCATTGCTTAATTTGTTTTAAAAAAAGGGACACAATGTTTTCGATTGGCCCTCGTACAAACTCCACCCACATTATTTTATCTGTATGATTATGTAAGAAGCAAATAAAGAAAGGGGGTGTATTTGCTTGACAGAAGTTAATGTGGGGTGTCTATCGCTATGCCCAGGCAGAAAGTCCATAACGATAGGCTTTTTCTTCTAGACAAGTGCCAGGATGGAACCAGTTTCCTCTCTTCTTTTAATTAAGCCCTGATTTCAAAGTAGTAACCTTGTCACAGGTTAAGCACTGATTTTTCACTATGATTTGCACCATGATTTTCAGAGCCTGGTTAATTGGCTTTGCGCTCTGTTGGGCAGTAACAGTGAATGAGTGCACAGTGAGTCACAATGACAGTAAAAAGTTGCATGAAGTTGACATGAAAATCCACAATACAGATTCTGTGAAATAATAAGTCATCATGCTGAAAATTATGTCCCAGGCTCAGCACTGGCAAATGTTGGCAGAAATTATAGCCAGATCTGTATGTTTCCTGGCAGAATTACTGCATGCAATTCACCATAGTGGTTTCTTGCTCTGATCTGTTAATTTGGGTTCCGAGCAAATAAAATAAATATTGGCCCACAAATGTTGCCAAATAATATCTATTTAAATCCCGGCAGGAGCTTTGGGTCTTCTGTTACTGACCCCTTTGATTTACTTTAACTTAATAGCCATAAATGTTTCCCTAATGGGGGATCTGAAGAGGGGGATCTGAAGAGAAGAAGAGTGAATATACTGGAAAACAGAAATAAAAATGTAAAACATCTTTTCACAGAGCAACATGAATAACTCTAAATATTTTGCACTTTTTGGATGTTAATTATATAAGAAATAATTGATTTTACAAATTTAGGCCACCGACTAACCAATCGTAATCAACAAGGATGATCTAGAAAGGAGATAAACAGAAAATGGAGATGGACGTGAATTAGTGAGACAGTGAGAGACTGAGAGCGAGGGAGAAAGATACCTAGCAAAATTGAGGGAATTACATCATTGCATAAATAATAACCCAAACACAATGCATCACATAGTGTTGGCCTTACCTATGCCCCTTTGTTGCATATCAAATAAGCTAGCTCCATCCACAAATATATGGGGATGTTTGCAGATGTCCTGTTATAAAAAAAAAAAAAAAGACATCAGTAAAAACAATGATAATACACATCTTCAGAAAGATTTGGGACAATACATGGCCATTTCCACCAACATGATTTGTCTCCACTTTATAGTATTCTAAATTGATCACAGAGCAGATTCACAGAGCACGGGGCATTTAAAAAAAAAAAAGAAAAGTACAGCCAATGCAGATTTTGGATTCCTGAGAAGTGCAAAGTTCAATAGATTCACAAATAAGACCTATGATTTTTTCTGTTGATGTGCGCTAACACAAATGCCACCCAGGGTCTAGATTTTCACAGCTTTGCACCTGTGCAAAAAAGTGGCCCAAACGTATTTGGCACCAATTTCGCTGCTTAGATCATATTGAATGGAGCAAACAGGTTTAGCTCCAATCGGTATTATCCCAAAAAGTTTTCACCAGGGCAAAATTGAAGCAGGTTGTTTTATCAACTATGTTTGCTGCATGACTTGAAGAGAAACCCAGTAAATACCTTTTTTTTGTTATGCAACGCACCCTGTACAAAAAAAAAGTCTGATTCATGTTTCACCCCATGCAAACGTTTGTTAGATAATATGGATTGTGATAAAACCGGTTTGCTCCATTTTGTATCATCAAACTATTTGTTCACTTTTTGCACTGGTGCAAATGTTTGATAATCTGTCCCCTTGTTGCAGTCCTCAAATGCATGGGCACTGACATTAACCTCTTCATGGTCTGCCGGAAAGAACTCTGGTTCTTTGAGAGCATCTTTCCCTAGGCACACAGAGAAAGTCCCCTATATGGTAACATGCAGTAACAGGAAATGTGCATTTCTATTGCTATCTAAGGGATAGTGGTGTGTGCTACATAGCACGCCAATCATATGGTTGCTGTTCACTAGGGAATCAATGTCCGTTGCCATCATGTGTGGACCCTTGCCAAGTAATGTAGAGAGTAACCTTAATGTCGTCAGAGGGGCGCCTTGCCATAGAGCTTTGTGCCAGATCTTAATAATACTCCAGTGCATATCAATGTTACTCAGTCTGCTCTAAACAATTAATAGCATCAACGTTGCATTTCACATCAGTAGCCGATTTCTAAAATTGAACTCGCTGCGCTCTTATGAAGAATTGTTGTCTCAATGATTTCATTTCTTTATGATTTGTTTTATTATTATACATGTGTACAGTGCAAAACTAACTTGGGAGCAACAATGTGCTGTTCAGCATATAAAGCAAAACATTGCTGTTGAGAATTTGAAAAGTCATTAAGTAAACTTTAGTAGCAATTATCGCAGTACAATAAACATATGGGGTGTGAACAAGATAGCCGGGATCTATGTTGCACCAAGATGTTCTTGGACGAGCCAAGTCTTCAGTTGTTTCCTGAAGGAGACTCAGAGCAGCTGATTCCAGATTGCTGCATGGCGCCCCAGCGGATTGGAGCACAGCATAAGTAAGACTGTTTCCTAGTGTTCTCACTGTGAGTGCTGCCCATTAGTTTTAGTTTGGCTGTCAGAAGGCTGGCGTTCTAGCATTGGTTCACTTGTAGGTGAGGCATGCAGTTTTGAACCAGATCTTAGCCATGGTGGTGAGCTACTGTAATTTGCGCAAAGTGGGGGTCACGTGATCACCTTTCCTAGAGCCGGTGATGTGGCAAGCTTAGGCATGGTGGGGGGCTTTGGGGAGGACAATATGGGCAGCCAGGAGTTAAAAAAAATGACCAGGGAGAACATGGAAACCTGAGGGACTCCAGAGTGGTGGGGAAACATTTGCACCTAAAGGGGCCTATCTGGACAGCTTGGTATCTGCCAGATAGGTAGGGTGAACCATTTCAGGATGGTGCCAGAGAAATAAATCCTGTGTGCAATGAGAGTGAGTGGTGTGTGCATGTTGACTGTGTTGAATGCAGCAGAGGGGTCCAGGAAAACTAGCAGGCTGGAATCCTATTCATCAATAATCTGAAGAGTGTCGCTGACTGGATGTTGACTGTTTCCTGTGCCGCATTTGGGGGAATACCCACATAGGTAATCATGGAGCAGACAGTTATTTGATGTTTTAAGTGGTTGGTTAGCAACTACCTTCCCAATGTCTTGGCCAATAAATGAGAGGCTTGTGCTTGATATGGAGTTTGGTAAATACGCTGGGATGAGGGTGATTTTTTTTTCTTTCAGGACTGGGGATATAAACTCTGTTTTTAGGATGTCTGCTAATGTACCCTTGCTGAGGGTGATATTGACTATACTAAGAAGAGCATTAAGGGCAGACTGGTATTTTCGTTTTAAGATGGTGGCAAGGACTATGTTGTTGGTGTGAGAGGTTGGTTTTAAGGGTGTGAGCCGATCCTTAATTGTGAGGGGAGAGAAGTCGGTTCAAGTTAGAACAACCTGTGGAGGGATACAGGGTATAGGCCCAGGGATTTGGAGACCCTGATATGGAGCATGATGTTAGAACCTAATGATTGCCTCACACTCCCCCCTAGCCTTTGATACCCGTGGATCTGGTGTGGGATTTAAGTGTTTCACTGCTAGGAAAATGGCATTGCTCTTGTTAGAGGCTGCTGTAATGGTGGTGCTGAAATAAGTAATCATGGCTTGGGATATCAGAGTCCACCATTTTGAATGTAAGGCATTCAGTGATAGAAGGTCCCCTGGTTTGTGGGCCTTGTGCCAAAAGTGCTCTAATGGACTGTTTACTGATAGAGAACTCTTGAGTATTCCAGGGGCAGACAGTTTAGTTCTGGCATGCCCAATTTACCTGGAACAAAAATATTTGCCATTTCCTTTGAGGATTGACTAAACATTTCTTACTGCAAAGTGAGGTTTGCAAAGGTGGGGCAGTTGAAGAAACTGTTATACAGCACCACCTCTTTTGAATCATTTTCTTTAAAGGAGTAACTTGCCACCATGAGGCATTTACACTGATCCCTATGGGCTGTCAGTGAGTGTGATAAGGAGAAGGGGACTGTTTGTATAGTCTGTCTAGTTGGGCACAATGGGGTCCAGGCAGCTTAGAAAGGGGGAATTGGATACAGTTAAGTCTAGAGAATGGCCCGTAATGTGTGTGTAGGTTAGTATACATTAGGTTACACTCAGATATTCTGCCAGACACAGGAATGCATCCTGGTGTTTTCAGTTGCTTTGGCCTGGGTAGGTTGAAGTCTCTGAATATGATGTTGGTGATGTGAAAGACTGAAGCTATAGAACGCATGTTAGTAATCTCATCTAGGAAAGTATCATATGTGTGGGTAGTCTCCAGTTGAGATCCAAAGTGGATGAGTCTTTATGTGATAGAGGGAATTGGCAAGTAAGAGTGCCTGTGGGCTGTAATGGTGACTGATTGTGTACTCTACAACGCCAGTCTATTTTTTGGATGACTGCCACTTCTCTGTCTGGTGTATCTGGGTGAGACAGCATTCATGATGTGGGAGGAGGTTAAGGTGAGACTGTCTTTGGTAATGAAGATATCGTTGAGTTTAATGACTATCATCAAGTATGAATAGTGGCTGAGGGGGCATTCAAGAACATTCAAGAACATGCACAGTCTGAGGGGGAAGTGTGAGCAGTGACAAGGGACATTTCTTGAAGGTTGACCAGATAGATGTGCAGTGTAGACAAGTTAGATTGCCTTGGCAGTCCCTGGAAAGTGTGGTCATGATTTTGGTTTGTGAGAGACAAGTGGTTATTTCTAACAACCAGCGAGATGCATAAAGGACTATGCTTTGGCCTTGCCAGGCCCGGGCAGGCACTAACTTGTGGCATCCTGTCCTTCATACCTCTTTTGCTGTGGATACTGGGCGATGAGGATGCCAATGGGAGAATGCTAAAATGAAGGCCATGGTTGGTGTAGTTGTAGTGGAAGGTGTAAGAAGGTGGAGCGTGACGTCAAGTCGCCTCCTCTCACAGCATCTGATGTTGCAGATTGGATTGGTTTATGCCACTGGGGTCACTTAAGTGGATCCTTAGGTGGGGGTGCTGAGCACTGAAGGCAGGCAGAATGAGGGGAGAGTGAAGTGCTGAAGACTGGACCAGCTAATGGCACTGGTATTCAATAAGTGACGCCTGAGGTGGCCATGATCAGCAGTGCAGGGGAGACAGTAGGCAGGAAGAGAGAGAGGTCACATGACCTACTCTCACCACATGTCTGGGTTGAGGTTTGGTTGGCATATGCCGCTGTTGTCCCTTGACTGAAGCCTGATGAGGGTGTAGTGAACAGTGGATGGCAGAGAGAAGGTAGGTGTAGTGAGCTCACAAGCTCATGGAATACCTGGGATGCATGGAACAGAGTTCTGGCCCTTTCTATACCCTAAAAGGCACTAACAGGAATCAACCTTTTCTTTGCACGCCATTTTTTCACAAGCTTGAAAAATGGCTGATTTTACCTTGTAAAGAAGCCGAGCCGGACTCTCGCTTGCTGTAAAGAAAAAAGTCCTTTATTCAGGTCAAAAACAAGGTAGATACATGGCAGTCCGAGTGGTTTACTCGAACCTCGAACTTCTGTTCCTTCGTTAGGGATGACCCCTCTCTGATCCGTGCAAGTGACGTCTAGTAGGCCCAATGGTAACCTTCATCCTCAGCTCTGTCACGGTCCTTGGAAAATAAGGACCGTGACATGGAATGGCTGCCCTTCTTGACTTGTTAAAGTTTGCAACAGGATCAGTGTTAAGTAGCTATGGTAGGGAAGTGAAAGTTGGCCAGGACGGGGCAGTACAATCTAGCTTACTCATGAAAACGACACATGCTCTGCGTGATCCCTAAATTGAGCACACTGGCTATTGACACGTGCACTATCTTCCCATTGCCCATTGCCGAGTCCCCAGAAACACTGTTTTCTCACAGGAGTGCTGGGTGGGAAATGGGTGGGGAGTGAGGGGAAGTTGTGGCGGTACAAGGGAACTGTTTTATCTTGATGCTTTATTTAGAGGTTTCAAGCAATAGTTGTGTTACACGGTTCCTTTGAATATGTATCATGTGAGTTTCCTTTGGATCATATTTATATTGTCTTGAAAAGTCGTTGGATCATTCTCTGAAAATATTATTAAAGATTACATTTAAAAACAAAAAAAGATTGTTTGAAAGACAAATAGGCTGTAAAATTCTGCAACTTACAACTGGCCTCTTCCATTCTAAATTTTGGATGTGAAGATCATCAACCAGTTTCGGGCCGATGATGTTGTTGTTAGCTGGAAAGGTATCATCATGAAACATCTGCCCCGTACTCAAAAGGTAGTTTCGCAAAGAATCAAAGTCTTGATTGTTGAATCTTTTAGGATTTGCCAGACTCCCACATCTGTAGTCAACTGGTTTCGAATTTATTCCAGGGTCCTGCATCTTGCTGTAAAAGAAAACATATGTCTCAAATGTGACGTGATTACCTTGAAACAACTTTACTGAATGACGCTATGATGCATAGATATGTCCTTCATTTAAAACATCTGCTAAATGCAGTCATTGCATTCAAAATTATTTTCCATATTAATTTCTAGTATAATGTAAATTAACTCCTTAAACTCTGGACCCTATAAACTATTTACACCCGGGGAAAGGCGCTGAGCCAATCAGGTGGCTGGAACAGCAGGCGACAATACACAATCCCCGCTTCCACAGCCACCCAAGGCCCTTTCCAGTGTGTTTTTTCTTTCTTTTTTTTTTCTAAAGTGAGGAGGCAACAGGGAGGATCTCCCTTTTGCCTCCCCATGTTAGAAAACTGAAATCTGAAATTCCCCTTCCCACCCCCCACTTACCGATGGAACCGAAGCCTTGTGCACCAGTCCCTGATCTCCTCCCATCTGACCGCCATCAAAGTGCAAAAGATACTGGGTCCCGTTTCGGATAACGGTAGCCATATTTTAACATGTTTACAATGGCCACCGTCATCTGAAAAGGCACAAAGTCCCTTTTCCATTTCAATGGCGGAAGCCATGTTTTTTACATTGTTTTTTTCTATGACTGGGGATCCGCTCACGCCTAAATGATCTCCTGTCAGAGAAAAAAAAAAGAAATCTGCACCCCAGTAAATCCAGGGGTGCGAATAGCTTTCACACCACGGTTGGGGCGTATATGAGCTTTAACAGCCCGCAGCCCGAGGCTTCCTAAGCGCAGGCTGGAGGGCCATTAAAGCCCGTGTACACCTCCTCCAGGGCGTGAAAGCTATATTGTGTTTTTTTCTATGACCTATACAGCGCTGCGTTGCTCGCAAGCTAGTTTTGCGCTGTTAAAACATATAGTAATAATATTCATAATAATTGTGATTATATACACTACTTCAAATAGACTAATTCCATGACTGTTTCTGGCAATATATAGTGACATACAAGAGATTAGTAATTGTCACATTAACATATAAATGAATCCTTTATTATGCTAAACCTTTCTAATCCTTCTGTCTTTCTTCCCTTCACATGCTTATTACTGATAAAACATCTTTTTAAAATGGAGGTTAACTTTCTTTCTATTTCTAATTTGCCAGCAATACTTATGAGATTTCTAGTTGAAGTAAGCACTGATTGCAGACATGTATTGCAAGCCTGCTGGACACATGTAAAATGATTGCCTCTCTGACAAAGCCCATCATCCTTCTGTGTTATTTCTATTGAGCAGGGACGCCATTTGGGGGATATTGGGGGTTGCAATTGTGACCCCTTTCAATTCCTGTGCGACCCCTCGCACTGCATCTGTGACCCATGGTTGGGGGTTGCTGAGGCAGAGACAACAAAAGTAAAGGGCATCAGACGAGAACCCTCTTTACGTTCAGATGCACCCGCAGGCTCATGTCCTTGGGAGGGCAGAGGGGAGCTTACATTTAAAAAGAAATACATTATTTTTTAAGTCAATTTGACATACTTCAAAAAGGAATTATTCCTGTTATGGAAAACCATAAAGGGTCAGAGTGACTTCAAAAAGAAAATATTTATTTTTGAAATGAGAGCCCCCCTCCACCCTAGGACATGGAGGCATTTGACTCTGCAGATCTACGCATACCTGCTTTGAATATGGGAGTCAGATCCTTGCCTGATGAGGAGTTACACGGGGGAAAAGGTAAGCACATGTATTTTTTTTAAGGTGCGTGTGGGTGTGGGTGGGAGGGTGTGCGTGTTTGTGTGTGTGCATAATTATATATTAAAGTGCCTGCGGTACCGGCCCTGTAGTTATGGTTAAGTTGTTCAACCCATAGGAAGAGCTCTTTTTGGGCGGCTTATAACTTTGCACCTCCTGGACGAATCCATAAGAAACTTGGTATAGATGCAATTGAAAAAAAGAATGTGCTCGCGCCTACTGCCCAAACCACTGGACTAATTTTCACCAAATCTGTGACAGGAGTGGCATCTGCGTCCCGAAAGCGTGCTTTTGTAAATTTGGTATAAATCCGTCCACTAGTTTTTTTTTAAACTACCAAAAAGTAGGTCCAAAAAATTATTGATATCTGGGTTCGGTCCATGGCCTCACTTCCCCGTTCAGTCCACAGATGGGGCTCCGATTGGCCCTGAGGCCAACATCGGATGCATCCGTTGGTTGGATGGTAAAAAACATGAGGTGCGTCATATTTTTTAGAAACACCCACCATTTTGGATTTGCGGACAGCCGACGTTGTCTGCGAACATCGCGGTAAAAACATATTAAATAACACAACATGAAACAGTCTCTGGAGAGGTAAGGGGTGATGTGGATGGGATATGGCCTTAAAGAGCAAAAAAAAGGGGCGTTGTTCTTCTCCGATGTCCGCGAACAGTATAGCAATGTTCGCGAACAACTAATATGTTTGGTGGCATCTATGATTATTTGTGGATTTCAGGGTTGGTGAAAAGCATTTTTTAATGACTTATAACTTTGGCGCCACACAATTAAACTACATGAAATTTGGGAATTTAATTCTAGACCTGATTCCGAATAGTTTTGGAAAGTGTGGCGCTGTTTTATCAAGAGGGAACAAAATTAGACGAGGTCCCAACATATAGTAAAGGCTTATAAATGTGGTGCCATTTGACAACTATGCACAAAAGTTTGCAGAAATATTTTAGATCAAGATATTAATGTGTTATCAAAGTCTTGTGGGATTTTGTCAAGAAGGGGCTAAATTAGAGGGGAGGTATCAACATTTGTAGATGGCTTATAACTTTGTTACCATTTGACGAATGTGGACAAAGGTTTTTAGAATGATTAGAGACCCAACTTTGAATGTTTGTGCAAAGTCTGAATGTATTTTGTTAAGTGGGGGCTAAGTTATATGACTATGGTATGTACGTACATTTGGAGACATTTGAAAAAATGAAACATGGGTGGATTTCCAGCAAACCTGTGTAAGGAGCATTGCAAAGACCTGAAATCATGGTTTTGTAAATGTGTATGTCTTTTATTTTTTGACAAGTGTTATAATATAGGTACAAAAAACAGTGATATACCTTTGGTGACTGGGAGATAGCCTGTGGCCATGGGCAGTGGCCAGATTTTCCGGGCCATGACATAAGGTCATGACCCGGATAATCTGGCTACTGGCCATGACCACGAGGGACATACAATGGGGATAAAGTGGCCATGTCCACCAATGACCAGCTATGTGGTAAAGTTTTTCGAAATTGGGATAGGTTTGAAAGGGGAATAAATGTGCTTGTGGCAATATAGTCATAGGGTTCTCTCTTTGCCTTCTGCAGGCCACCATGGAAAGGGAAGAGGGGCTCTGTACGGAGCCCCACGTTTCCTTTCCATGGTGGCCATCTTGGAAAAGGATCTTCCTTCCTACAGAGGGATGCTGTGCGTGTACCAGTGAAGGATAAAAATCCTTTTTTTAGCACCCCGGGTTACCGCTTTGTCTAACCGTGGTGTTAATGTCATTCATCCCCCATTGCAGGGGCTGGAATGGGGGATAATGGTCCGGAGACCTCGTTATCCGCCCTTGCTTTGCTTGGGCTGATAACTTGGGGCTAGCGGGCTGTTATCCCCCATTCCAGTGCCTGGAGAGGGGGATGAATGCCAATTTTACCATTAGCATAATGCAAAATGCTAATGGAAATGTTGGAAAATCTTATTCAGTCTATGTACTTTACTGAGAAATGTAAAGTAGATGGAGTCTATAAGATTTTTTTTAGTTCCATTAAGGTGGTTCCTAATTGAACCTTTTTTGTTGTTTTTTGTTTTTCTATTTTATTCTTTGCAGGACGTTAGAACATAACAGGGGGAGGGAAATGAGGTAAGAGGCACCAGGCACTAATATGGAGGGGCAGGTGGACAGGGGAAGATGTTGCGCGTGTGTTACATTAAAGGAGAGGGCAGTGTTTCTCATGCTCCTTGATTACAGCTTCAAAAGCACTACAAAACTGCTTCCCTCTGCAGAGTGGTGTGTTGCAGGATATACAGAGGACTGTTGTCTTCAAAAGATATGGATCAACTGCCTCTTTTATTGCTGCCTCTTTTATTGCTCGCATGGTAGATGTGGGATTTTGCATCCCACAGAAGTAGGCTGTGTGGGTACAGTACTGGTTGAGGAAGACAGCCTACTACTTGATAAGAATGGAACAGCCATTCTGAGAGCATTTCAGTGGTTGGATTGGGTGTGACGATGCATGGAGGTGGTCCCATAGGAGTACTGTCCAGGTAATCCGTGACTGAGTACAACGTTGCACTCAGTGCATTTCACTTTGGTAGCTTTAGCCTTTGGTACATACCCAACAGTGGTAAAGGACTGCCACACCCATGATTCTGTCTTGGTGCTAGAGGTAGACACTTTCTCTACCTCATCTTTGTGGTCCTCTTCATTGTATAAGGATGTACTGTGGTGTATTTGTTCTGTAGGTCATCCAGCTGGTGGTGGTGGTGGTGGTGGCTCTTTAGGAGGAGGGATGGCAATATCTGATGCCATTTGTAAGATAAATAGCAGTTTTGATAATATTTTACCAAGTATGTGCTCTGTACTAGATTGTTCATGGATAATGAGTAAGAATAGGTTTAGGAGCGATGCAAGGGGACACATTTTAGCTTGAAAGTTCCTAGATCAGTAGAAAATGCAGTTCGGAACTGTTTGTGAAGCGGGGACCGATCGTGAAGTGTGGACACCTTAACAAACACGTTATCAGGCCGCGCGTGATTGCGTGGTCACGTGACACTGTCCAGAAAGTCTGTGATGATGTCAGAAGTTTGTGAACATCGACGAAAACAAAAACTGTGGAAAAAGTTGCAAAAATTGTGTAGAAGTGTTTGAAATTATTCTAGAAAGTGGGGAATGGCAGAGTTTTAAGATTACATTTTGTAAATTGGACAAAGATTTTGCTACATTGGGGTAAGTATGATATTAGTAAGTTGTAGGAAATTATCATGCACTGGTAAAAACCCATGGAATTCACTGAACAAAGTTTTTTAAAAGTGACGTTATGGTTAAGTTGCACTAAAAAAAAAAACCTATGAAATTCAATGAAAAAAACGTTGTTAAAGGGACGTTAAGGTTACAAGTAAAGGCAAACCCCCCCCAGAAATGTGCCAGTTATGGTAAGCTAAGCAACCATAACTCACACCACAACCATGCCCTGCAAAGACTAACACCCAGGACATCAAATATAATATCACAAATGTCATTTATTTTGATGAAAAGTCCCTTGCAACATTACCTTGCAGTTACATCCACCCAATGTATGTTACCTCTGTGCGGCTGTCTACAGAATCGTGGACCCATTCATTCCTAATGTCATCGCAGGTAGATATTGAAGCTATAAGAAAAGAATAGGCTTCTATGCTTTTTAGTGAAACCCAAACCTATACCAAGAAATATAAATTGACAGAAGCTAATGTCACAGGAAAGGCAACAAATGAGATTGAATTGTTAAGAGAGCTGGAAAGATGTAAAAAAAAAGAAGTCAGCAAATGGTGGGAGGAACACTCCCTATAAAATTACATTGATGTAGGGCGCATCCAGTTTGGGCTAAGAATTATGGTGTCCCCGTCATTCGATGAAAAGGACACCTAGATGTTGGAAGAAATGGGGAATGCCACCAATTTCAGTTCTATAACGAGAACAGTAGAAATGATTGGCTAAAATTGAAGAGATTGGGGTGAAGTTAAACATATTTCCCCAAATTGAAGAAGGCAACAACTTGCATAAAGTAATGGAAGCACATTGGAAAACCCATGAAGAAGAAATAAAACAAAGAAAATTGCGCAGGTTTCTACGCGATAAGGAAGACTATGAAACAGGTAGGAAACATATTTTCCCACAGAGTTGATATCTTCAGAACTCAGACTAAGAGGAGTCCAGTTATAGGGCCCTCAGGGAGTGCCTCCACAAGTGAGCTGCCCAACACTTCAGAATCTGACATTTCTACCAGCAACAGTGATGAGTCAGCAGAAAAATTAACATTTTTAGATGAAATGCGCCATTTGTGCAAGGACAGCAGAACCAACAATACCTCAAGTGAAAGAAGAAAGACAGGAGGGATGGCAATAAAAAAACAAGGAGAGGCCGGCATGGGCAACAAGACAACAAATGGCAGTCTACATCGGTCAACACGCTCTGGCAAGTGGAACAACAAACAATAACACAACGTGATTCCATCAAAGTAATTGATTTATCAGACCATATTCTTACACCTGAACAAGAGAAGGTGTTAGGTCTGGGTCTGAATTTTTGTCCCACGGCAACATTTGATTATGTCCAGGAACGGATTGACTTTTTAAAATATATTCGCAAGATCCGACTCAGAAGTTATTTCCTCACTAACCCTCACCCAAAAAAGAAAACACCAAAATAAATGGGTCAGACTAATATTCCCATTGAAGATTTGGACACTCTCTCTGATCTGATCAGCTTGGGAAATCAACACAATCCCGAAGATACACAGGCCCTTTTAGATTGGGTCGGAATGGGCATCAGCACTGACTGGTGGAAACTTTCCAAATTGAAATGGAAGACTAAATTCAACTCCCCGGCTCCTTCAGGTGGGTATATTGAAGCTTTTCAGAGCATAGTGTTCAAGGAAGTTAAGAGGATGCGGAAGTCCAACTGTAAGAAGACTGACAATGTAAGCCTGAAATCTAAGAAAGCCCTCAAGGAATTACAAGATCTCCCCACATGCATCATAAAAGCATCTGACAAGAGCAGACATGTCATAATGGACACTACTGATTACTTAAAAGAAGCAAAAAGACAACTGCAAGCTAAACTGTGCTATGAGGGGTAATCCAAAGGAGGCAATGGAGACACATTTAGAGACATTTCTGAATCAATGGAAGACAGCAGGACTCCTAGATGAAGATATATGCACGTTTTTATTCACCAAACATTTGGTCATACCGAAAATTCATTAAGAATGCTACAAAACAACTGGGGAGACCGATTGTCAGCTTAGTGGTTCTTTGTATGAAAACATGTCCAAATTGATCGATGAGGTGCTGGTCACATTTTTTCCCCACCATTCCCTCATTTTTGAAAGATACCAAAGATTTTTGGGGAAGGATTAATGAGAGTCTGTGGGAGAATGAATATTTGTTTGCCACCATGGATGTTGTTTCACTTTACACCTCGTTACAGCATGGTATAGGCCTCAAAGCCTGTCAGTATTTTTGAATACAAGGTCTCTTAATTGTCTCAAGCATACATAGATGATTTTAGGAATGATTGACATATGCCTCAATAAAAATGCTTTTTTATTTAACGGTCAGTTTTATCGGCAAGTACAGGGATCCGCCATGGGTATAACATTCACCCCATTTATGCTAATCTTACAATGGGATGGTTTGAGAAGTTAATTGTTTGGTCTGAAGGAAATGTGCAATTTACTGACAAGATAGTTTTATGGCTGAGGTCCATAGACGATTTCTTCATTATCTGGAATGGTACAGAAAAAGAAGGCTTGGGCTTTGTGAAGGTTATGAATCAAAATACGTTTAATTTGAGATTTACAGAATCCCACAGTCGTCACAAAGTAATATTCTTGGATGGGCTTGTGGAACAGAAAATGGGTCAAATTGAAACCAAGTTGTACAGGAAACCCATTGGCTCTAACACTCACTTACATGCCACCAGCAAACCATTGGAATACTTTGACCAGCAAAGTAAAGTAACTGCAGAGGGCTTTAAAAATCAAGGGTAACCCAAACGGGTAATTGAACGTGCATTTGACAAAGTCTGTGACATGCCTAGAAAGAACGTATTGACCAATATTGAATCGCCAGCTAGGAAATAAAAATATCTGGCTGATTCTAGATTGATAATCACGTATGATAGAGCATACAGGAACATCAGGACCTTCATTAATCAGCATTGAGATGTGCGTAGGCTTGATAAGAATTTGGGCCCAGTTTTGGACAATAAGCCTAGCACCACCTTTAGACGCTCCACCTCAGTCAAAGAGCTTTTAGTGCAAGCTTTATGAAAAATGAGCCCAAAGAACACAAGGGGCTATGGCTCTGTGGCATAAATGCACTAATTGCAAGGTATGCAGGTTTGCACATAATTGCACTTCTTTTGAGCATCCGATGCTAAAGCATTCTGTTACAATTAAGGACAACATTTCTTGCAGGACTGATTTTGTTGTCTATGTACTAATGTGCCCATGCGATAAGTGGTATGTAGGGAGCACGGTCTGCAACTTGAAACTATGCATATGACAGCATATATAAGCCATAAAAAATAATGATCCATCTTACCCTATGGTGAAACATTTTAAAGATATACATTAGAGTGAATTGACGGGTTTCAAGATTTTTCGGCATTGCAACAATACAGGTACCTCCGAGAGGGGGAATCGAGAATTGGCATTGCGCCAACTAGAGTCAAACACTATATTGGACTTTGAAACACAATTCTCATCTAGTCATAATATAGATGAGGAGTTGTACACTTTCCGGTAACATGGACATCTATCAGTGTTGATTAGTTTAAGGGCTTCTTCTGGAGCTCTTTCTCTAAAGTCTTTTGCTGGCGCTGTTCTTTTTCATGCATTTACTCGCATATCAATTTGTATTACCATTCTGTCATAGTGTGGGTATGAGTGTACATTCTTTTGATACTCTTATTACTTGACTCCTAGCTTCAGTCATTATTATTTTAGTTCACTGTTATGAGAGTTTACATGGGTTTGGGTCATCAAAATGGTTTTGTTTTCTGTTCTTTGTTATTTGTTGAATGTGGACTCACCAACAGTAATTGGTGAGAGTTTCAGGTTGTTTGGGAAAGCATTACATCTGCTTAATGCACTAACATTGTATTCTCTCACGCTGGTCCTAGAGACTTAACGGTCTCAATTATATGTGCCTGTTCTTGAAAGAATTGGATGGAGCTCTGACCATGAACTTCCTCGCTTCACATTTTGCAGTTTTCGGACCAGGTAATAATTCAGAAAACTTTTTAACCATAAATGATCACCAATGTACCATTGCTTATTTGATTTTGTGTACTTTTACTTGGGTATATTCTGAGGCACGTGTCACTTTAATGAACCATGCACTTTCAGAACTGACTCAGGGAATACTTGTTGCACTTTTTGAGGCTGGTCTGAGAGACTTAATAGTCTTAATTATATGTTACCACTCTTTTAAGAATTAGATGTGGTTCTGACTATGAACTTCTATCGTTCACATTTCGCAGTTTCTGGACCAGGTAAAAACTCAGGGATTTTATAACCATGAATGATTAGCAATTAACCAGTACCCATTTTATTTAGCATATTTGCACCTTGTAGTATCTGGCCTCCTGGCTGTGCATGTCACTTTAATGCACCATGCACTTCCAGATCTGGCCCAGGGAATACCTATTGCACTTTATGCGGCATTCTTTATAGAGCCCCCTGCACTTTGCACTTTACATTGGGTAGCGACGTGGAGGAAAGTACTATGCACTTTAAAATTCCATGAATGGACAGATCTTGATAACAAATGGTGTCAGAAATGTATATGGAACAATGTGACTTTGTTAATTCCCGTATATGAGGATTACTGTTCAATGTGAATCAGCGGAGTACAGATTTGCCTTTTTATGATGAATTGTAATGGGTTCAAGAGTTTTTTACTTATGGATTTTCATATGTCTGTGCAATTTTTACCTAATAATAAAATTAATTGTTATTTACCATTTTTACCAGTGTAAAGCACTAAGCACTTTATGGCTGTCTGCATGTTTTAATGGCAATGCACTAGACGGACATAAGCCTGGCTTTTTGCAATGGCCAATTCAACCATAACATCACTTTGGGAACATTAATATGGCCGACAGTTTTTTTTATGCCTTGAGAGGTTGTCCTACTGGTAACTAACGTAGAGAAAGACACATGTTGTTCTATCCAGTGTGACCATAGAGAATATTTGTATGCATAAAGACATTTTCTACATTGTTTGTCTGTGTATGTGATCAAGCAACAAGTTGGACATGGTCCAAAACAACTTGGGCATGAAGCATTGACTTGAAATCCATGCGTGGTTTGGGGTTTTTCTGTGCAGTAGTTATTTAAATATTAATTGATAGCTATATCTCAGCGATTTACTCGAAACCGGGGGTTTTTAGAAATGAAATGACCGGGGAAAACGAAATGCAGGAAAAAAAGCTATTTGCAGGTAAAAAAAACATGAAAATGCTATTAGTCTAGAGGTGGGGGTGGGGGGGCTGGAGGGCACTAACTGAAATCTTGGAGTTGGCGGGGGTCTAGTGAATGAGTTTGCAACACCAAGCTCTCTGTACCCTAGGCTATAGCCTTGAATAGCCAAAATCTCAAAGGAAACTGCGTCACAGAAAGAATGTGTGTTGTGGGGGGAAAGGGAGAGAGCAGGAGAGGCGAGGAGGCTGTCTTTTTTAAAAAGAAAGAAGAAAAAGTGTCTTTGTCTAAAGAAATTGCAGAGGCATTCCGAGTACCATAAAAGGTTGTGCTTTTCTATTTCCATGATTTGGGGTTATTCGATATGTCCCCCTTGTGATGAATAAGATCTGATGTGATTTAAATTCAGTTTGGATTTAGGAATACACATTTCCTTTTTTGGCCTTCCAAGATGGCCGTACCCTCGTGGCTTCAGCCTTTCTGCACCTGGATTGGCTGCCGGAACAGTCATCTGCCAATAATTTGGACCGGGAGGCAGGAGCCGGCCCAGCAAATCAAAGGCCTGCATCTAAGGCCCTGTCTGCTCCCTGTCAGCGGCCTGGTCATGCCTGGGGGTCTGCTGCTACACCCCACACTTTTGAATTGTGGCCTATGTGACCCTGCTTTCTCAGAGCACACCGTCAAGAGTGTGTCACTTTCTCTCCTTGTGGGTTAGTCACCATACTGAACAGTACTTCGAACATCTCTGACTATTCCTTCCCTCACTCTGTTCTCACCTAACCTTCCACTCTCATTACCTCCACCTTTGCCAAGTGGCTGTACTGTATCATTGACCCTGTTAATTCTGAATTTAGCTGTGCTCAGTGTTAGGGAGAATTCTCTTATAAGGCTAATTTCCCAAACCTAGTGAGTCCCCCAGCAGCATTGCTGGATTTTTGGGGTTTGTTTTTTTTCTCCTGCTAAGAGTGAGACTCTTTGACTCCCACTCTTAGCCATGATTTGAGGTATGTCTTTGACTTATTGTGTGTTTATGGGATATGGGGTTTTTTACTCCATAGGGTATCATCTGTTTTAGTGTATGTTACACAGCACCCTCAGTGCAGTAACACAGGGGTGTCATAGTGACCCCCAAACATAGATTCCACACCCTGGGACTGACTACTGTCTCCGAGGGCATGTAAAGTCACCATTGACTTTACTAGTCCAAAATTGTGAACAGAAGCAGTACAAACCATCATATTGTGGAAGTACTGGAAGGGGTAAATTAGATTGCCCCTGGGTCTGTTTCCAAGGGGGCAATGTCCAGTCCCCCCTTGTCGGGTTTCTGGCTGGTGGCAGTGGTTACCACGTGAAATATTCCACCGGAATATTTCATATGGGATTTTCCCATTGATTTTAAAAGCACCACTTTTTGGTGCAATATTAAAGATACCGCTGGTTTATTTATTTAATATAAAATCAACGGTTGGGTCTTTTCGCCAGAACTCTTTTCCAAAATGGCATTTGTGTCCGTCTCTGTAACTTCAACCAAGGTCGGGCCCTTTTGTTCCACTTTTTGGCGGGCTTCTCCACAGAAGCCCTCCAACTGGTGCCACTCTGTCTGGGTTCCACAGGATGTGTGGGTGGGGGAATTGGCACTCTGGACTGCGTTGCCTTAGCAACTCAAGTCACACTCTGTTCTGATTGGCCCAGTGGTGAGCCGCCCGGCTCACCACTTAGCATGTATGAGTGACAGCTAAGTTGTTGAATGGGGGTTTTTCTGCATATAAGCAGGGCTTTTGGGACTGGAACTTCAGAAGTCACCACAGGACCTAAGAAATCCGAAGAGGGGAGAAGCTGAGCCATCTGCAACGATGACACCACAGGTGGAGCCCTGAGCCACGACCTCACCACTTTCCCGACGACAAGAGAAGATCTTCTGCTGTAAGAGTCTTCTCCCTTTGAGCTGGTGGGGACAACCAGTTCGCCATTCGCCTTCCAGGACGTCCCTTGGTCGAATCGCCAGTGCCAAACACCCCGGCGGCCGGATAGCCAAGCTTCACCACTGTGACCGCGAATAAAAGGAACACACCTTTTTACCGAACGAACTCCGTGGCTGGTCTCTTCCCTGGGCAGTGCAACAACTCCAAGTTTCCTCCTCGACGAGATCTTCTCTCCCCCTGGTCGAAACCATGAACTGCATCCGCTGCCAGGAACAACTGCCTCCGCTGGAGCTTCCTCACTCTTTAAGGTACTGTGTTCCGCCTGGCCTCCCTTTCTGCGGATTGCTAAAGGTGACCCTTAAATCCTTTGCTTTCCAACTGGTTTGGCCCCAGACCTTCTAACTTTAACTTTCGCATCAAACCAACCTCCTTTGATCATTTCTGCAAAGACTTGAGTGCTTTTTAAACTGTGTGATCTTGGGCACATTTCGCCTTGCTCCATTTAAAGTGGGCCTGGCCTATGAACTTTGGCTCTACAGTGGACTCTGCCTTCACTAACTTCCTGTGGTCTTAGAACAGTTTTGGGAACTGTTTTATTTTCATGACCTGCCTTTTTCTCTCCCTTGAACTTAATTATTGGAGTGCCATCTTAGTTACGCGCTCACATCTGTTTTTACAAATAGTGGTGTTTTGACCTAGACTTGTCTAATAATTATTAAGGGAGGTGTGTATACTTTATCTGACTGTGTTTGAACTTGCTTTGATTTAGAGTGCTTAGTTTATTTCCTAAAGTGTGTTGTAAATAAATAATTATATACTTTTGATACCAAGCTCTGGTCAGTTTTTGCATGCTCTACTGTGTTTTTAGCCCTATTGTGTATCCTCTGTATACTGCCCTACTCATCTTGATAGAGGTCTGACTGCTCAGCCACAGCTACCAGGTAAATCTGGGTGGTGCAGACTGCTACCAATTGGGTTTACTGCTTACTCCTGTAATCTTAATCTTCTTGCAGTGTTCCCCAAGGGAACTGCACATGATTCTGCCTAACACCCAGTGGCTGTACTGTGTTTCCTCTACACTGCTTATTCTGAATTTAGCTGTGCCCAGTGGCTGTACTGTGTTTCATTTACCCAGCTTATTCTGAACTTAGCTGTGCCCAGTGGCTGTACTGTGTTTCATATGTCCTGCTGTTCCCTTTTTGTTCCGTCTCTTCCACTTACAACGCTTTGTGTTCTCTCCCCTAGTGTCCCCTCCCCTCCCATTCTTCCTTCATTCCCCACCCTCCCTCTCTCCTATTCCCCCTCTGCCACATCTCCTATGGTGCTCTCAATTTCTCCTATCTTCTTCATCTGTTTCTCTATCGACTAACCTACTCTGCTTACTAAATCTGGTAGGAAGAAGTTCAAAAAGGATATCCTGCTCTCCAACCCAGGCCCCCTTATAGATGATGCGCTTCCTCCAGACAGACCTTCACAAACATCCTCTTTGTCGTTCCTTCTTCAGAACTATGGACTCCTCATATGGTCTCTGTGCTCTCTACTTACTCTTCCTCTCCCATTAATGGTGGCACCCGGAAGGAGGCCCTCCTGTCTTCCTTCCACTCCTCCAAGGTCATCATTAATGTTTGTCTTGGTCGAAGGCCCTCAGGCCAACCTCCTCCTCCTTGATAGACGCTTCCCTCACCTTATCAATTTCCTTTCCACTCCCACTGTCCCTTCTCCACCTGCTTCGGCTTCCTTGCCTCCATCTTCTGCCACTTCTCTGGTGCCTTCTTCATCCACCTCGGCTAGCTTGCCCTCTTCTCCTACCTCCTCTGCCCTCCTTCAGGCTCCTTCTAGACCTCTGCAGGGAGTACCTCTGATTTGTACCTCTCCCCAGAAGTCTTTCAAGGATGGCAACCATCTCCACCTCGCCACTCTTAACTCTTGCTCAGCTGTGAAACACTCCTCTGACTTCTGCTGTCTCCTTGAAAAACTCGACCTTGATGTCCTTGGTCTCACCGAGACTTGGTTCACGGCCAGCTCTGTCACAAGCTTTGACACTCTCCTTTCTGATGGCTACAAGGTCCTCTCTGTACCCAGATCCAAAGGATCCGGTGGGGGTGTAGCCTTGTTCTTCCCTGAGTGGATCCCTGCCTCTATTTTTCCTATGGGGGCCTACTCCTCCTTTGAATGCCTGGTCTGTAGGCTCCCTCTCCCTCCTGGCCACTCTCTCACAGTGGCTACCATCTAGTGGCCACCTGGTCCGATTACCTCCTTCTTCTCCGAGTGGGCGGACCTCTCTTCCTCCCTCCTTGCCTCAACCACTCAACCCCTCCTCCTTGGAGACTTCAACATCCACCTCGATACTTCCTGTCCCACCACGGGACTCTTCTGTGACCTTTGCAACTCTCTCTCTCTCTCTCTCTCTCTCTCTATTCTTACCTCTGGCCCGACTCATTTTGCAGGGCACACTCTTGATGTTCTGATCTCCTCATATCCTCCCCCTCTCTAACTCTCTCACCACTCCTCTCTCCTTGAGTGACCACTTTCTCCTCTCCTCTCATCTCTCTCTACTCCTCAGGCCAAGTCTACCCTCACACTGCGACCCACCTTCTCAGTCATCCAACCCAGGAAGTGTGTGTCAGTTGAGGCTTTCACCACATCTTTCTCTCCCCCTCCTGCACCTCTGGCTGACTCTGACCCTGACACAGCCCTGTCCATGCTTCTATCTCTGATACTCTCGATGTACTTGCCCTTGTTATGAGGACCCACATGAAGCCTAAAATTAAGTGCAACTACGGGTACGACTCAGACCTCGTCACCCTTAAATACAAGTGTAGGTTGGCTGAGAGGAAATGGTTGGCCTCTTGTACAACCTCTGACTAACTGGCCTGATGCCTGCTCCAAAGGCAATGCTGACTTCCAGCCCTCAGCTCACATCCAAGCCCATGTTTCTGTGGTATCTAACAGCTTAGCCGAACTCTTTAAAGTCTGCAAGGAGCTGGCCAATCCTGCCACAGTCTCTACCTCCCCTGTCCCTCTGTACGGCCCTGGTTTCTCACTTCATCCTGTCCACCCTCTCGGCATCTCCTGCTTCACTCCACACACTCTCATCTTGATCTGACCCTCCTGCGGCCAACCCCCCTCCCATCTCTGCCTTTCCTCTCTTCTACGCCGATGAGGTTTCTAGACAAGTCTGATCTATGAAAACCTCATCTAAACAAGTTATTCCCTGTTCTTCCAAAACCGTCAATGTCCACATTGACACCATCGCCAAAGCCTTGACTGACTTCTGCAACCACTCCTTCACCTTCAGTACCTTCCTGTCCCCCCTTAGGCACTCTCTTGTGCACCCCCTTCTCAAGAAGCCCTCAGCCGACCCCTCCCTTCCAGCTAATTATCACCCGATCTCTATCACTCCTTTCCTGGGCAAACTCCTGGAAAAGCTGGCCATCTCCCCGCTTAATCTTCACAGTGAATCTGTTGGCTGTCTCCATGACCATCAGTCTGGTTTCAGAGCATCCAGAAGCATAGAAACTGCTCTCTTGAACATACATGAAGACCTGCTCTCTAACCTTGATTCTAATCTCCCCTCTGTCCTCATCCTACTTGATCTCTCCTCTACCTTTGAAACGGTTAACCACATCATCTTGCTCAACCCTGCTCCATGATAATCTGGGTATCACTGATCAGACTTTGGCCTGGTTAACTTCTTTACTCTCTGACTGACCCTCCCATGTCCAACTTGGATCCTTCCTCTCTTCTATCTCCCTCTCCACTTGCGGTGTTCCCCAGGGGTCTAACCTCTCTACCTGGTTGTTCAACCAATACCTGGCACCTCTAGCCCACCACATTGCTGCTTTCTGCTCCAACTTTCTGTGCTATGTGATTGACACCCAGCTAGCTTTCAGGCTACTCACTGCCACCTCGTCTCCTTCTCTCATCCCTGATTGTCTCACTGCAATTCAAGAGTGGGGTGCCGCCAATGATCTCTGCTTGAATGCCAGAAAGACGGAGATCCTCATCATTGGCACGCCTGTAGCCCTCTTTCCCCTCACTCTCTGGCCAGCCTCCTTTGGCCTTCCTCCTGCTCCCAACTGCGAGGCAAAGAACCTCAGGGTTATATTCAACTCCACACTCGCCTTCTCTCCTCACATTTCTGACGTCTCTAAGAAGTCAAACTACAAACTGCACCTCCTCAGAGGTATTCTCCCTTTTCTCTCCTTCCCCAGAAGCCTACTGTTGCTAGAGCACTGGTTCTCTCTAGGCTTTATTGTAACAACCTCTTTTTAAATATGCCTGCCTCTGCTCTCCATCCTCTACAACTCCGCCAGAACAGGACTGTGAGATTTGTCAATGGCCTCAAGCCCAGGACTCATATCTCTCCAGCAGTGAAATGCCTTCATTGGCTCTCGGTGGCTGCAAGGATCAAATCCAAGACCCTTTGCATTGTCCACATGGCCTTCTGGGGCTTGGGGCCAATATGTCTCCAGCTTTCTCTTCTGAAGTATTTCCTACTCGAGTCCTTCGCTCCTCTACCTCCAACACCTTGAGGGTCAGATGCTTTTCCAAGCAACGAGCTGAGGACAGATCTCTCTATTCAGTGGGCGTGTCCCTCTGGAACAGCCTCACTGCCACTCTGAAACTTGAGCAGAACCATCTCCGGTTCCGGAAGCAGCTCAAGACTTTCCTCTTTCCTTCTGCTGTCTCTCCTCATCTTCCCTGCTGATCGCCTGTCTGTTATTGCACTGGTTACCCTCTGAACATGGGCTCAGGACCCTGCCCTCCCAGTTGCACACCAGCACTGCCTCCTGGCAACCCTGCATTTGGGATTGTATCTGTAACCCTACAGTCCCCCTACCTGCACTATCTATCACTTGCTGTTCTGCACTTAACCTTGCACTGCCACCTGCTGCCCGCACTTCTTGTTCTTGATGTTTAGATCCTATGTCCTGCACTTGCTCCCCCACCTTTCCCTCTGCACTTTCTCCCTTTTCTCTCCCCACACTTTCATGATCTCAATGTCACTAGGTCTAGTGAGATTGTTGTTTCTATAGCCCCTTGTTCCCCGTTCCCCTCCCTTGCTGTGTCATGCTATGAAAAACACTTGTGTATGGGCACGCTATGCATAAAATATCATATCATATCATATCATTTCATATCTGGTGAGTGGAGGGAGCTGGCACAGCTGAGGGTGTACTTGGTGGGGGTTGAGCGGGCAGGAGAGTATTTTATCAGCCGTTTTTCCAATATTCGCTGCTTTATTCGAGGCTATAAAGGACTATGGATAGCAGAGGGTATATGTAGTTCAGTAACCGTGGCTACAGTTTTATTTAAGATATATTTACAGATATAGTGACGACAGGGGTGTAAAATATGGCCAATGACAGGACTGCCATTCACGTTTCCCATCCATGCAGTAACCAAGACAGACACTGCTTACCTTCAAAGTAAGGAAGGTGCCAGCCTCCTCAGGCCATGTTGCACAATAAATGAGCTAATGTTACAAAACCACTTAGAGAAACGGGCCAGCCCTTTCCTTGCTTTTATGCTAAGCAGGGTCAGTCCTGCTTCCAAGTTAAGCACGGTCAGTCCCGGTTACTGCATGGATGGGCAAACCAGTGATACTGTCAGTCCTTGAAAGTTTTGCACTCAGAAACCAAATTTTGCCTATTAATGAATTGCATTCTGGTTTGTGTAGTCCCCTAGTCAATAGTAACGCTAGACGGCAAGCTATCTGTTCCAATCCCGACTTATCAAGGGTTGTAGCAGGGATGTATCCTTGCGTCGTCCCTCTTTAATTTGTTTCACCTAAGCTGGGAATGCACTCGATCTTGTGGCGGCTTTATGTGGATAGTGTTGCTATCAAAGACCCCCCAAAGGCCTACAGATGCTTCTCACTGTGCTAGGAGGATTTGCACAAGAAAACAAGTTATCAATACATTTAATTGAAACTCAGGTTATCCACTGAGGGAAGAGACATAACGATAAGCTCTCCTATAAATGGTTTCTTCACAAAATAAAATTGAAAGCTGTGCACTAGTATTGTTGTCTTGATATCAATACGAATGATCATATTTCTGATCTACCATTTACAGAACTTAACTCTAAAATGAATATAGAAGTTTCTCAAGCCTGAATAATACAAGACACATATGGCAAATGTTCCTGCATTCCGGTACAAACTTTTTATAGTCAGAAAGTCATTCCAACTATTTTTTATGGTGAGGAAAACCAAAATTTGGAGATCTAAATTATTTTGGCTCAAGTCGAGGGAACCTTTTGGAAAAAAGTAATGTTACTTCCTGCGAGCCAAACCATGCCAGTAATTAGACACAAACTGGGTCTTTTATCCTTGTATAGTGCATATACATGGAAACTGTGCACCCTATACAGGAAATGTTTGTTGTCAGCAAAGTCTGGATCTCTACTATCTATACTTTCTGCCTATGTTAAGTCTTCAAGTCCTTAGTTTATACTAACATGGAAGTCAAAAACAAAAGACATTATGAATGAATCAGACATCATAACGGAGCTTCTATTGAATAATCCAACCTTTAGAGCAAAGATTGGATTAACACCAGAGAAATGTGCTTCCATTATAAAGATTTTAAGAATAATCCTTTTATTTTGAAGAAGTATTGCACGCCAGAAGTTTATCTAGTAAATTGTCCATGTCCAAGCTTAAAACAAGCATTTTTGAGATTTAGACTCAACATTTGGTGTACAAAGGAAGTTTGACAAGAATAGAAGATCATTGACAAGTCAGACAATATTTGCAGATTTTGCCAGCACCCAACTCGGTCTGAAACCTTAAGACATTGGGCCTCGTTACGACCCAGGGGATAAGGGATTATCGGTAGCGGTAAGGGCACTGGTGCCGGTAATCGCTTACTGCCCATTTCCGAGGTCCCTTTGCGGGTCCTCCCTTAACGGCTGGTTTTACCAGCCGTTAAGGACGGGACCTGCAAAGGGACTTTGGAGGTAATTACCGCCTTCCCAATTCCTATTGATCCCTATGGGGGAAAAAATGGGAATGGGAAAGGGACATGGTGAATGGGGAATTACCGCCCTCGCAAACCTTGGAATGGGGCGATAATTCAGCCATTTACCCTGGCGGAATCGATAGTTTACCGGCAGAAACCATGCCGCAAATAGCGCCATGGTTACCACCCGGGTCGTAGTGAGGCCCTACTTACACCTTGTTCGAAGCTGGCTAATGTAGGTGATCTTCACTTGAAACCATATTTTAGGGATTTTAAAATCTTAACCTCGGAAGTGTTTTGGAATGAGTTATTCTCTACTCGAAGAACTACTGTCAGAATGGCAATTGTAAAATGTTTATTATCATTGAATTTAAGTGAAGCTGATTGTTGAAAGCTGTATCTTGTAGATAATTGTGGTTTTCTGTATGAATTCTCTCCTCAATTTCCAAGTCAGGTGGTTACAGAATGTTGCCTAATTTTGTAATAATTGTGATACTCTAGTCTTTAAGATGTTGATTGGAAGATTGATGTTATTAATCAACCATATCAATAAAATAAAAAATAAAACATATTTCAAGACAGATTGCTGGCTTTAAATGGTGAGCACCTTTTATACTTTGCCAGCATATTTATTGGAACATTTCCTATCTCATGTTATTTTTCTGTTGTTCATTACTTTTTATAAAAGTCTAATGTTATTTTGTCTTGCGTACTTTCATCTAAGCAATAGAGAACTACATTTGTATATTTCACTTTAAGATATATGTAGACTTACTGTGCATATATTCATGGGTGCCAGCATTTGATTTTTGCTATGGGGGCAAAAGGACCTGGTCATATGTTATTTTTGCAGCTGCCAATTTTGTTCCCTTTTACGTGTTGCTTAAATGCCGTTAGTTGGGGTTGTGCGATGTATAACAACAGTCACCAAGAGAATGGCCATAAAACAAGGGGCTTGTAGCATGCTGCATAACCAAAGTGTGTGATCCTCTGCAAATAATGTTATCGCACAGGGCATTAACTAAAAACTTTGGGAGTTCTCAAAGCCTGCAATATTTTATGCATAATAAAAAAATAGATATTTTTACAGCTAAATTGACATCGGGGGGTGAAAAATCACTGGTTACCTGGGTCTCCCTTCCATCCAGTAACCAGTGCTGACCCGGCTTAGCTTCAAAGTGAGAAAAGGGGCAGATCCCTCAGGCCATGGTGCCTAATAAGTGAAGCAAACTTACAAGACCAGTTAGAGCAACATGACCTGAGTGGGCCAAACCATTCCTCACTTTGAAACTAAGCAGTATTGTGTGTATATTCATGCGTGCCAGATTTTGATTTTCCAATGGGTGAAGAAAGTACTTGGGCAAATGTGGTTAGTTGGGGTTGTGCAATGTATCACAACAGTCACCAAGAGACCGGCCATAAAACAAGGGGCTTGGAGCATGCTGCTTAACCAAAGTGCGTGGTCCACGTCAAATAATGTAATCTCACTGCGCATTGTCTAAAAACATTGTGAGTTCACAAAGCCTGCAATCCGAAGGCCATGGCTAGTGGCCTGGTAGTGTTTTAAAATGGACAGTGTACACGGCCAAAGGCTGTGCCCAGGGAACCATGGCCGACGACCATGCTAGTGGTCTGGAAGCATGCTCAAAATCTATGGAATAGAAAAAGCTTGCAATTCAAGGAACACACTTTAGTTGCAGTGACGTTAAGGTGTCCACGTGGCAAAAAGACATCAAGGATGCCTGGGGAGCTCCTGCGCTCCGATCAGGATGTCTGCCACAGCTGTAGCCAGGGCCCGGGGCACAACGAAAAGAGCAGCGGCTTTGTGCACCCAGAAAAGAGCAGCTGCTCCGTGCACCAGCACCTTGGAGCCAAAGCCAGATGCTGCCCAGCATTGCTCAAACAATTACAGCAAAACACCATTGCAGCTACACAGCGAACAGCAGCAGGCAGACTTAGACAGGTGCCCCGGCACAGCGCTGTTGCCTGCCGGACACACGCTCACACAAAAAAAGCACATTCCAGCACAGCGGGGAAACAACACTCTAAGGATGGGGCCACAGGGATCCATTGCTCGTCACCGGTGAAAAGAACTACTCCAGACAGCAGGTAGGCATTTTTCTTTTTTTATTTACATCAAGATCCGTCACAATGACCCCCGGCTCCCTGTACCTCCAGCTCCAACAGCAAACTGACTGGATTGCTGGAGTCACTTTAATGACAAACATTCCAAACTCATAACAAGGATCCATGTAGCCATGGATAGAAGAGGTGGCAGAAGGGAGAATTCTACCTTGCTTTCTTTTTAAAAAGAGACACATAAAGATGTCTGCCAAAGCAATTGTGAGAGGGTGGTGTAAACTCGCTCCCAGTAATCCACACCAACCAAATATGGGTGCAAAGCCTGATAAATGAAGAAACCAGCTTCATTGATACAGTCGTCCAGAAGAAGGTCCACAATTAATTTCTTGTCAGCTAAGGGGTTATAAACTAAAACAAATCACATCGTCATAATCATAAAAAACAAAATTCACAAGCTACCATTGGCTGCTACAATAAATTGCATATATTACCCTACACATTGAATAGACGGTCTTTATCTTTAACAATGGTCATGGTCCATCCCATTATGCAAGATGTCATATACCTGGCATCATCGGACTGCATTCTGATTGGTTGGCACCACATCCTGCTGACACCACTACAAAACTGGTGCTTGTTACTGCTGTGGCCTTCGTTGTTGCTCTTATCCACAATGGCCCAATTAACTCCTCGTGGGAAAGAAGGTATTGAAACGTTGCCTTGGCCAAAAATTATGAACTCCCATCTCATATTTTCACATCGGACCCGAACTTCCAAGAAAATGTGCTTAACCTTGGACAACTTGTCCCGTAGTCCCTTTTGTTACATCCTACTGCCTCCCAATCTAATTGCGTAATGATGTGCATAGCCTATTCATTATAGTGTGAAGCCAGTGTTTTGAGACCTTTTGCCTTCAATTCATGCAACCTATTTGTGTGTTCTTCATGCGTGCGTTGAACAGCTTTCACCATTGGGGTGCTACAAATACATCTTGCTAATGTGTCCTTGGCAACGTTATTGCATGCCTGGCAATTACACCTATGTGTGTTTCTCTCTGCTAACAACAATAATAACGTCATTGTTGCTTACTAAACTGGAAACATGAGAAAGGTCTGTCTGTGCAGTTTCAGATAGTCTCCCTTTTATTCTAAGCCTTGATGCTTTGAATTGTCTGGACACCACTTGTGGACAAACAGAAATCCCTACTATGCTATTTAAACCACATGCTGTGCTTTCGTAACCTTGTGCTGTGCAGGGCCTTGCAAAGGGGAAAATGGTGTGTATCTTGTTAATTTATAATGATGTCATACATGTGTGGCCAACCTAACTGTGCATGACACCATTTGCCGCATTCCCTCTCTGTGTATTGAGCAATCTAACCATTGCTTAAATGTGGCAGGCTAGTTCCCTACAGTGTGGCAAACTAACACTCCTACTTTTGTTACATTCTACTTGGCTGTAGCAAACACAAACTGTCAAATTATTCCAATTTCCTTATTCTATATATTCACTCCTGTTTGGAGACAGGCAGGGGGAGGCCCTTGCACGTCACTGCCTTTATCTCCACCATCACAGTGGTGTGCTGTCAAGTAAGCCATTGCTTTTTCAGGGAGTAAGGTCTGGATGCAGGGGGATAGAACACGAGCTAGAGTAGTCAGTGTGCTATTGAGACTGTACATGTGTATTTATAGGTAATGTCTGCGATGCAAGAAGCCTGTTTGGCTATGCATCCCTAAAGCAGGACTAATAGCTGGTAAAGGAATATTTCATGCCTTAACTCAGAGTTGAGGACAGATGGTCTTCATCTGTACCATAGTGATTGCCCAATCAGTGGAGCACATATTCTAATTGACGGAATTGTATTAAGAAAAAAAAGTTCCTCTGGTCTGTCCTTTTTGAAGAGAAAGATGAGCGCAGTATATCACAACTATCTTTGCATTCTGTAAATGTGTAGCAGGTCTGCAGAAGCACATATGGGGTTAAAGATTGCATGTTTTATTGAGAATGTGAACTATTGCGCACATCATCCTTGCTTTTCATCATCAACACACTTTCCTTTAACATTCGGAGCACTTTTGATTACATTCACAGCACCTGTACCCTAGGGGACTAAATATCCTCCCTGGGATGACTGGGAAAGAAAGAATTGCAATCACTGAGGGTCTCATAAGAACAGGGGCCCTTTTGCTGTCTGACAATACAGCGCCTGGTTTTCCATAGGGTGTTTATCATCATTCCATAGGAGAGATGAGCAGGATTCTCACCAAAATTTGAGCAGAACTCTTACACACCCTTTAGCCAGACTTTCGCAAATATTTGAGCAGGACTCTCGCAAACCTATGAGCAGGACTTTCGCAAACCTTGGAGCTTGACGCTCGTTGAGGAGCTCTCGCAAACCTTTGAGCAGGACTCACACAAACCTTGAAACACTTGTGTGTAGGCGCGTTATAAATGCCATATCATATCATATCATAACTCATTGGCTCAAGATTGGACTATTGCAATGCCCTTCTAATAGGGACGTCAGGTAAAAACCTTGCTTAACTTCAACTAGTCCAAAACAATGCCCTCAGGGCCGCCACTGGACTATCACGTAGGGACCACATCTCTGACCTTAGGCGTCAGGTCCACTGGCTACCGTTTAAGGAAAGAATCATCTTCAAAACTCTTGCCCCCACGCACAAATGTCTCCACAATCAGGCCCCCCAGTATCTTGTCCAGAGATTCTCTAAACCCTGTGCATCCAGGCCATCCAGAGTGGCCTACTCCAACTTGATCACTGTGCCAAAAACCTGCAGATTGCGTGCTGGTGGCACCAGCTTCCTCACTATGGCAGCCACCCTCTGGAATTCCCTTCCACCGCATATCAGACAAATTGACTCTCACACTGCCTTTCGCAAGGCCATCAAGACTAGCCTCTTCAAATAAATGTGCCTGTTTCTTGTCCGCAACCTAGCACCTCTGTATATGTAACACTGCATTTATGTCTAAGAACACTTCTGGGGCGTCTTTTGTGTAACACTTAATCAAGCCTACCTACGCACGGTTTACAGAGCCTCAATGCCTGCGGGCTGCAGTGCGCTTTACAAATGTAAAAAATAAAATAAATAAATAAATAACCTTGGTGTACCTTATCACACAGAGCAGGTGCTCTCTAAATGATGGTGCTGCCTCATTGCAGTGTGATCATTTCATTCTTTTAAGTTTGTCCTTGCCTGCAGCTTCCTTGTGCTCCCTACCACTGAGAGGGCTTCCACATCCTCCGATCCTCCCACCACGTTCACCTTTTCATTGGATTTATTCTCCCCTCTGACACCCCTTGCCTATCCCATCCGAATGTGATCATACCCATAAAACAGAGAGAGGTGCCTTTTAGCAACTATAATGTGACTTCACATTTGTCATGTCAGGCTGCTACGGATTTAGCACTGTTTTGCAATGACCACAAAATATGGACTGGACCATTGGTGTCTAGGTATCGACTGGCACTCTAGACACTACTTTAAGAAAACTGATCTTCAGCCTAGGGCGCTTGTCCCTCTCTTGCACTGAATATGAAAGTTATGGGGCGTTTTACCTGATGGCTCTCTCTTCCTGACTGCACCTTTTACCCAGGTTGCATAATCTGGCTTTCTTCCAATGGTTCCTGGAAATAATCCTTCCGCTTTGTCTTTTGTCAGCATGTTCAGACAACCTTGTTGCTAGTCGTCTGGCGTATCTCCTGCCATGGCATGCAAAATGTAGTTACCATGAGCTACCAGTCTTTTCCCTCTGATTACGACAGCAGTTTCCCAATGCCGCAGCACAGCTCCTGATGCAGGCGATGTACAGAGACCACATCAGGCCCACCTTGCGGTGCTTTCACTGACTACTTGTGCGAAAGTGAATTGCATTTAAATCGGGAGCCAGTTTTCATTGTGCGTTCTATGAACATAGCTCAGTGCTCACCAGCCAGCATGTCCTACACTGTACGCTTCTTCACTCTCCAAAGCCTTCCCAGATTGTGTCCCAAACCGGAAATAAATGAAAGAGAATTGTTGTCCTTGGGCTGCAACCCATCCAGTGCTACCTTTTCTTCTGTGGATGACTAAAGGCATTATTCTTTGACCCAACGATCCTGCATTGCGAGAAGAACTCTTTATCCTGAACTGATATGTTTGATCAGCTGCATCCAGTGCATGAAGCCTTGGTGGCATATGCATACTCTACAGATGTATCTAAAGTAACATTACAACACCCTATAACACATGTTTCCATTGCTGCAAGCCAGTGGCGTGCAACGTGAAGCTCAGGAGTTGTTTGGGACTCTCATGATCTCTCATTGTTACTGTAGGGCTGAGTGAAGTTGTAGTCTTAACTACTGGGAGATGTTTATGTCGGCAACTACTGGTCTAAGCATAGTTCCTCGGTGATAGCCTCTGTGGAATTTCCTTTGTGGATCACATTCACCGGCTGAAAACATTTTCCGGCTACTTTCTTGTTCAAATGGAACTGCAAGGTTCCTTCACTAGCCACCCATAGTAAATATGACCCTGTTTAAAATACTGCCCTGATCTAGCTGCTGACCGATTCTGTGATAAGATGGCCAAGGAAGGTGATGGTATACCTCTCTGGTTTCCATTCTCTATTTTTCGACTGTTCATTATTTTATTTTATTTTTTTACACATCTAACACTGTACCTGAGTTCGTTTTTTAAGTGCAGATCCGGGCTATGAACCTCTGTTGCTCTGCATAGTCTTGCTTCCCAGACCAGCGCGTTGTTCCTATGCTATCTATCCTCTGTTTATTTGGTTTTAACTCTGATCTGACACTGTTCTAAAGAGAAAGGTACTCTGCTGTAGGCAGACTGAGTTAAATACAACAAGAATGTCCCGACAGGAAAAACAACAGATTGGTTCCAGCGAACTAGTTCACTGTATGTGCAAATGGGTGTAAACATTTAGTACTCATATTTTACACGTCTAGATCCTTAGTAGCATTGAGGGTCCTTATAGTTCTGTATCTATCAGAACAGAGCATTCTGTGCTGTGTCTTCAGAGTGTGTCAAATTAACATTTATTTGGTATAATTAAATCAACCTGGCAATGAAAACATTCACAATTTATAATACACATGAAGTTATGCTAAATGCATGTGCCAGGTAGAACATTAGACAAATTAAGTATCAATATCTCAATAGTTCAGGGGTCTATGTAGTGCGCCGATGTGAGTTTAAATGCGTGGCCCAAGTGCATGAATCAATCAGGGTGCAAGGGCTTTACGTTTAGGGGGGTTAAATGGATGTGTCAGCCTTCCTCAGGACCAAAGGGCTGAACTTGTATGGTGACCCCTGAGGAGAAACAAATTGGAAGAAAGGGTAATGTCAGGTTATAAGTCAACCTGTATGTAAAAACGCTTTTTCTCCTAGTGAGATAAGAAAATGCCCTATCTCGGGCATAGTGAAGGAATTACTTGGGGTGCTTAAGTGTATCCTGCATACATCGCCAGTTTGGAAGCGAGTAGAGGAAGCGGAAGGAGTGAAGGCGCTCAAATGGGTTGAAGCAGACAAATGATTGAAGGAAGACCCTGCAGTGAGAGAATCATTAGGGGCACAGAGTGTCAAGAAATCCTTGGCCCAGTGCAAGGAGGATTTATGTCCCATGAAGAAAATGGGCAGTTCACACAGTGTTGTGAGCACTGCTTGTTGATGGATCCAGGGGTGGAATGCTGGATATTATGGAGAGCAGAGCTGAAAAATATGCTTGCTCTGTACCATTGTGCGGCAGTAATGGCTGCCTGTAATTAAGGAGTATATTGGCTTTAGGATCCCCGTGGATTTCTTGACACTGTTGCTTCCTCTACTCACTTCCAAACTTCTTCATCGGATGTTGCCCTCCAGTTGTCGTCCCAAAATCCTTGCCTTTTAAGCAAGTTCCCATTCATTCACAGCCCTAGACATGTTAATGACCCAGTAGGGTGGCTGTCCTCATGGACAGCCAGCTGGCAAATCAGAAATGGTTTCACTCAGGCACACCTAGAGACAAAGGACATGGACGTTTTAGGGAACCTCCTTCACTTCCTGCCTTTCCAGACACACTAGAGCCTGGATGGGCTTCAAGGTTGAAGCCTGCCAAAGGCAAAACGCACAAAGAACTCAAACCTGATTTAAACAACCGAGTAAAAGCCCAGAACGAAATAACTGACAAGAAATTGTGAAAAAAGAAGACAGGGGCCATTTTGGGATAATGGTCACCCTTGGGTGCTGTACTGCAGCTGAGGAATCAGCCTGCAGATACAGGGCACAAAGGTAGTAAAAAAGGAGCCACTTCCACCAGCCATTCAAGTTAGTTAGTGTAACAAAACGTTAAATGAGAAGTGGGATAAGGAGTTACCATGTAAACCCCCCAGTACTCCACATAGGGTGGTGTGTGCTGGACCCACAAAAGAAAAGGTAAGTAAGATAAAAGTCATTTTACTATTCTTGGGAACAGAAGTACACCCAAGATAATGTATTTAATTATTAAAAGAACTCAATGGGACTTCTCAGTGGCACTGCAGAAAAGGTGATGTGTGTCACCATGCAAAAATCAGATGCCTATGGAGTTTACCAAACTCCATTAAACAGTAAGACACCAAAAATCCTGGTCAGAAAAACACATGAGGGAGTGGGGGGAAAAGCCCCGCTCACTCAGGAGTACAAATTAAAAGGCCATGAGTCCAGCAAAAGAGCTGGGGGCCTCTAAGGTTAAAGGGAATTGCCACAGAAGGGAAAATTCACCCTAAAAGCAGTATTCAAACTCTTCTCTCAGTTCCTTCGGGGCTGGCTTGATGAATGACTTAGTTTGTCTTCTGATTGGTACTGTGTATAACCAATAGGCAGTCTCCAACACCTAGACAGTGCATTCTGGTTCCCTTTGATGTTGATCATTGCTCTGCCCTCCCTCCTTGTCACAGTACAGAACTTCTGATCACCATGGAGTTCACTAGCACACTTCTTCGTCCCAGTATTTTTTTGGGACTTCATTTTCTCAACTCTAGACAGATGGATAGAGGTGTGGGGAACTACAGGGTATGGACTGGTGTTGAAGGGGGGGACAGGCATGAAGGAGGGGAATACCGTGTTTTCTCAAATGTGATCATCACTGGTCCCATGGAGGGATTCTCTCCCATTAAGATCCACTGCTGAGTACCACACCCAGGGGGACTATCAGGTAGGGGCCTCACCTCTATGGCCTCATGCGAAGTTGCTTCCCCCATGGAAAAAGTGCCAATACCCTGGGATTCATCACAGTCTCCAGAGTTTTCTTTAGAAGTGGTATCATGCAGGCAGTCTTGAAAACCTTTGGTCTAATTCCTGTTTTAAGCAAGCAGTTCAGTAATTTGCGAAAGTGAAAAGCAGGTTTTACCTTGTTATTGATCTGTGTGTACAAGTTTGAGATGCCGGGCTTAATCAGAGTGCCAGAGGTCTGGATTTTCCGGGATCTGAGATCTGGTAAACATGTCTCCCTGGATGCCTGATCTGGAATAATCTAAAAGCCCTTCTCCCAGCTGTCAGTGAACACTGCACCTGCAGTGAAACGAAGCACCGGAGCACCACATTTCAGAGCCCTGGCATGTGAGCTATCTGCATGCTCAAGGCTTTTAAACATGATTTCCTCATTTGAGCAGCACAATGTTCCTGTGCATGGTCTGATTAATTGAATTCGCTATGCAGAAGCACAATGAAGATAAGGGATACAAATGCCCACTCAGCCCCCACACTTGTAAAAATCAAGAGCCAATGCAATCATAAAGGTAAAACATGCACAGTTAAGAGATGTACCTCCTTCACCTTTTGTGGTAACATGGCCTGAGGGAAGGCTATACTCTTAAGAGGGGTGTGAATGTGATTCAGTAGCAGCCCGAACAGCAAAGCACAACAGTCCAGGATAAAGGGAATGTCCAATCAAGGTTGTATAAAAATAGATATACTTTAATAAAACACAACATCTGCAAGATAACTAAATATAGAACATTGTACAAATCCAACTGTGAAAACACAGAGAAAATTTAACAGACTGTACAAAATAGCACTCTGAGAGTCAATACAGGGGTGATAGGTATATTACCAACCACAAAAAATGGAAAGCGAAAGCGTGGTGTGCGCTATGCTGTCCGGTGAGTAAGGCGCAATGCACAGCGCTGTTTCGCCTTTTATATTGCTAACCTGTGTCTTTTCTCTCCTTGCAGGTCTGCGATGTTCCTCGCTGAGCGCCGTAATGTTCCAGCAATGATACTGACCAGGAGATGACTACCCAGGTAAGAATTGTGTGGCTTTCTTCATTCGGGAGGAAACGTGAGTAAACGCTTACTAATGCTGTCTTTCTTTCTCCTCTTTCCAGGTTATGGTATTCCAGGATGCATGCGGTGCCGGATGTTGGAGTTCGTACCTTCAGGTGAGTGGAACTGAAGTCAGCAATGGATTGAAGACAGGATACTGTTCCAGGTAAGTTTCATACTGTTCTTTCTCTCTCTGCAGGTCCCTGGTTTCAGGTAAGCTGGCATCAAAGAACTGGACACGGTGAGCATTACGCTGCCCACAGCAGACTAACGCAAAGCATGTTCGGCTGTTTGGGTGTGGTTTAAATAGTCTCAGGTAAAGTAGTCCAGGTAAAATAGTCCCAGGCCTGCCACACCAGAAGTAGTCCAGGACTGACTCCAAGAGAGTCTTGGATGAGGTTTTAAGGCCTTTGACCTGGCCCTAACTGGAAGGCTGACTTGCCAGTGATGGCCAGGGGGAAGGGTCATGACAACGATGCTCAGGCAGTTTGAGTCAGAGGGCGACAGTCGTCAATGGTAGGGATCTCTGGTGTGTTGATATGCAGGTAGGTGAGGTGGCTGTTCAGGGGATAGCTGGATCAAGCCATGGTTGTAACCTCTGGTTAGAGTTGGCATGTGAGTCACCAGTGGTTCGAGTCGGGTGCAGCGTTAAGCACTAGCTTCAGCTCTAGCAAGTGATGGGCACCGCTAGAGCACGAATCAGCATCGAGCTGGCTGAAATTTAAGCAATAGATCAGGTTGGTGGAGGAGCACAAAAACCAGCACTGGTGTCTTCCCTGTTGTCCAAGGTGCAGTGATCACAGTAGAACCAGTTCAGTGCAGCAAAACAGTGAGCTTCAGCGGGTCTCATCCTCCAGCTGCTGCAAGGCCCACTCCGAGGGACTCGAGGACTGAATGGTTCCATGATGCGTCTGCTCTGCCAGATTTAGGAGATTCCAGTGCAGAGTGACAGGTCCTGGTGCACAGCAAAGATTCACCACGTATGTGCCCTAGCAGAAAGGGAGCGGATATTTCTTCTGCCTTGGACAGCTCCTTCTTCATCTCAGGCTGAGGGATTTGGAAAGTTCAACTTTCCCAAGAGAAGTTCAGTGAATTCTTCTCAGGTGTAGTTCCAGAGTGAATTTAAGAAGGGTTGGGTGACCCCTTCTTTTAAAGGCAAAAGCCTGCATATGATTGGATTAAAAAAGAAAGTGGCAACATGGTTCATGCCCCATCTCCAAGCACTGAAAAAACAAACAGGAAACTAGAAAAAGAATGGAGAAAGAACTATGACGAATACAAAAAACTGCATACCAAAGACAGATTAGACTATACAAAGTTGAAATACTCAAAGCCAACAAAAGATACTACAACGAACGGATTATAAAAAGCAGGCAACACCCAGAAGGAAATGTTCAAAATCATAAAGGAGATGAAAAACCCATCTAAATACAGCAACACATTGATCCATTCACAGAACAATGCAAAGACCTCCCCGACCGCTTTTAGAACAAAATCACTAACACTCAGCTAATCATATAAAGCAAGCCAAAAAGCCCCACAGACCACCTCAACCAGTCAATACCAGAGCCAACAACCAGTCTAAACCTCTTCACGCCAATCTTAACAGATACATTCAGCAACCTGGTGAGCAAAAGTAACAGAGAGGGATCCCCAGCAGAGCCCTTTCCACCAGATGTCTACAAAGATATCCTCGCCCAATGAACACTGGCAGAAAACTACCTCAGCCTATTCAACCTCTCACTAGTAACAGGACCAGTGCCATAAGCCTTCAAATTGGCCTACATTAAACCACACCTTACCATACCTCAGGAAAAGTGAAGACCTTACCACCTACCAACCAATCTCAAATATACCATACCATGCAAAGGTAGTAGAAAGCAACATCTATTAACAAATCTGGGATACGTGGAAAACAACCAGTTGCTGGATAAGGCACAAGTAGGCTTCAGACCCATGAGAGGAATGGAAACTATGCTACTATCTATCTGCGATTACATAAAGACCAATGCAGTCCCCAACACTAACTCTGCATTAATACTACTTGATCTCTCAGCAGCCTTCGACACAGTCAACCACCATACTCTCATTAAAAGACTAGAAAATATTGGGATCAGCAACACTGCTCTCCTCTGGCTAAAATCCTTTCTGACAGAAAGAACAGAAACAATCTGGCTAGAGCCATTCAAATCAGCACCTCAGAAAATAACATGTGGAGTCCCACAGAGCTCACCACTTTTCACTGTTACTCATTGACATATACATGACTGCACTGATCAACCTCATCAAAAAACATGGCCTCACGTGCTACAACTACACAGACAACACCCAAATCAACGCCAATGAAGAGCAACTCTAACCAACTGCCTCATTGAACTAAACCAATGCCTCAAACTCAACCAGGACAAAACCGAACTCATGATTTCACCAAATAACCTGGCAAACAATAAGCACATTCCATGGCCTGCCAAATTAGTCAACTCACCTAAACTGTCAAAGGTGGTAAAAAATCGTGGAATCCTAATGGACAACGAGCTAACACTAGAACCACATGTAAACCCAGTAGTTACGGAATGATTCTTCCACCTAAACACGATAAATAAAATACTTCCCTTCTTTTCATTCACACACAGAACACACGCCATCATCTCCCTTGTCATGTCAGGAATATACTACACCAACAGCATCTACATTGGAATGCCAGAATTCCTGTTAAAGAAGCAACAACGAATACAGAACGCAACCGCAAGAATACTCCTTATACTCACAAGAAGAGAACACATCACACAAGTACTGAGAACGTTGCATTGGCTTCCAGACAAAAAGCAAATCTTCTTCAAAACGCTCTGTACAACACACAGACACACAGACACACAGAGCAATCCAAGGCCAAAGAGCGGAATGCATACAGTAAAAAATCACCATCTACAAATCAGCGTGCACACTAAGATCCACCAATGACAACCGCCTCGAACACAAACAATGCTTAAAACAAAAATGTGCGGGTTCAACATTTTGGCAGCACAGCACTGAAACTCTGGAACTCGCTCCCACAGGAAATGTGAACAACGGAGGATCACCTCAAGTTCAGGAAATTATTAAAAACATGGCTCTCTAACACTCCGAGCTGAAGAAAACCTTGGAGCGACAAAAAATTCAGCCACCACAATTCAAAAGAAATCCAGGAAACTGGACCACTCAAATGTCAATCACGAATACTCCAGGAACAAGACTAAGTGAAAGGGCCCACCCATTGCAACAAACCGAAGCAACCGAACCAACCCTACTCATAACTCTCTAACCGTCTAACACTTGCATATCCACCACACTGCATAACAGACTTAACACAAACCTCAGACAAAAAACACTACAAATATTCTTTCATCTTTTGATAATACCCAACACACACAAATACATTTGCATACAACACAAAATTGACAATCTACCAAATCATACCAGCACACAGTGACAGTTTTTTCCGAACTGAAGCTACCAAAAGCACATCAAACCTCCTGTGTGCTGTTCCCTCTTAACCCCACTAAACATTCCAACCCCCTTCCTTTGCAGATCCATCTGAGAACCTGGAGACCATGATAAAAGGCAGCGGTGCACAGTACAAGTCCCAATAACATACCATAACACAAGCCTACCTTAGTGGTCCAATAACTGTTCATGAAAGAAGTGGACTTTGCCCTCTGACATCACACCCAATGTGCTTTGCTCTAGAGGAAATGGAGGGGACAGGAAGGAGAGAGAGAAAGGCATAGGGAAACAAAATGGTGGAGGTCTCCTGCCACTAAACAGATCACTACTGACTACTGTAACCCTGCCCACTTTCATTCTCAATAGGATCAAAGGCCCTTAGAAATGCAACACCCTGGTGTGAGGCACCCCCTATGAATGGGTGTGCTCCTTTGATCCCTGGGCCCAGGTCAGCTGTCTGCTTTGGAGCTGTCCCTGGCAGAAGGGGTTGCCTGCCCTCATAAATAGATCAAAGAATTGGCATGACCTTTCAGGTTCCTGTTCTCTCAGGCTCAGCCTGTCTGGCCCGAATACACATCACCTTCCACAGCTGAGCTTGGCTCACAGGAGCTAACACATTTGTGATATCAAATTGGATGTGGCTGCAATAATAATGAGAATACTATACACTACACCCATTTCAGGTATGGCTTATATTTAAAGATTACTCTGACACCAGAAGGTAGTCCCATAATGATAGGGTTTTTGGAACAGGGTGAATATATTAAATGCAGCCTCTGTGCTGCAGATACTTAGCTGTCACTGGAGCTGCCAAATGGTCACCTGTGACCTCTGAACCTGCTCTGTGTCACTGGTAGGGCAGGCACTGCAAATCAGGATACTGATGCAGCAGGACACAGGTGTGCACTATGCTTTTGGCATGGAGTTTATAAAAAGGGGAATCTGATCAGCAGATTTCCATTTCCAATATGGAATTACCCATATCATGTTATTAATTTAATGAAGATCAAAAAGCCAGGGATACTACACCCTTGCCAAATGGCAATCTGTCACATCCCCCAGTCTATAAAGATGAGACCCACCCTTCTAAGTGTCATCCTTAAGGTGAGAAAATTACTGCATGCCATTTGCGCTAGCAGGTTGAGACTGAGGCAGCATGCCCATTTTAACTCTCTATAGAGAGATGGTCCAATGCCCAAGTGCTGAAATCTTCTCAACCATGGACCAGGGTTTCCTGATCCCATTGGCCACCAGTGAAGTGAGGAAATGGGTTGATAAGCAGCTTCTGAGCTCAGCTGCAGTGAGTATGCTTACATTCCATCCTGTCTGATGGTTATTTCCCTTAGCCCATAGTCTGGGAGTCCTAGAACTGATGTCCTGTGAAAAGCAGCCTTCCTGTGCTGGAAGGTTATTTGGGACTCCATCAGATGACAACTCTCCCAGTCCTGGGGTACCCTTCAAGCTAGAACCTACCCTGTGCACCATCTCAGAAACCTATTCTATGCCGGTAGGCAACCCTGAGATCACTGAACATGGCACCAACACAAGAGTCACCTCAGTGGTAACTGGGCCTTCCCTTGCAGGAGTAGGCCCCTCAGGGGACTTCCAACTTCGTTAGGGTGCTGTCGGGGACACCAGTCCCTTGTGATCTCTGGTTGAGGAAGCCTCAGGGCTGCCCTCCCTTAAGCACTGCTGCTCCCAGAGGTTCTGCTCCAGTTATTTCCATGACTACATCTGAGTCAGGGAGGGCATTACCCAACAGACACCCTACTGGAATGGAGACCATGACTGCAATAAGGTACAGGGAAGGGACGCCCCTCCGACTAAGCTCTACCATTTCCACAGGACAGTTATTCCGATTTTGAAATCCTCTTACCTGCAAGTTTGGTCTGCTGGTATATTTCAGTATCTTCTTGAGTTGGACATCTGTGACACTAGCAGCAGTGCCACACAAAACTGCTTCTAGCGACACAGTCCAGAAAGATCTGAGTATTGGCGTGAACTGATTCCCCCTCAAATGACCCAGTACCATTCCCACTCATAGTGAGGGAATCTTACGGCCAGTTCCTGGCCAAATAGGGCTTCATCTGCGAAAATGCCCAGGCTGACTGTGGCCACCTCATCGAAGGGATCATCAGTCAAAATGGCCTGCTTGGGTTTCCACTTGCAGGCATATTTTCCTTCCTGTGTGTCAAATCTCCAAACTGAAAATTACCCCTGGATCATGGGTGTGTGGGTGCCTCAATGCTACGGATGCGCACACTCTGATTTAGGTGGGAGTTGACCTGGCATGGGTCTGGGATTTGCCTTTGCCTTTTTGGGGACCTTTCTTGGAAGATGGGTCAGAACTTTTGTCCTTTCCCTTACTGCATTTACCATGATCAGTTGCCATCGATGTGGGCGCATGTGCCTTAGCCTTTTTGTGGACTTGAGTGTTCATGTACCTTCTTAGGCTCAACCGGCTAGGTGTCACTCCTGTCCCCTAAACACTGGTGTAACTCCATATCACACATTTTAAGGATATTCTCACATGCATCCAAATTGGATACGCACTGAGTTGTGACAAGTGTGTTACCTGCAGTCCATCCACACCAAAAGTCTAAGGACTAATGTGTAAACACCTCAAAAGTTGTACTTTTTCATTTGATTAATTTAATACAAATCCTAAAAAAAAGCTAGCGCTCCTACTCCTTTGCCAAATAGCAATATGTCACACAGGGACCCCTAAATCTGGGTGGAGAAGAAAAGAGATATTGCCAAAAGATGGAGAAGTTCAGAATCTGTGTGTGAGCCTACAGGTGAGAGGTTCGAGTGCCTGTATGTATAAGAGTGAGTGTTGGAAGTGTCTGAGAGCACGTGTAAAGTTGAGAGATGTAGGTGTCTGCAAGCATGTGTAAGGGTAAGAGGGGCAGGTGTCTGTGAATGTCGGTGTGTGTGTGTGTGTGTGTAAGTGCCTGACAATGAAAGCTGCCGAAATCTGCATGTGTAAATGCATGTGTGCATGGTGTGCATGCATGTGCATGCTAATGTGGCGATGCATTGGCAGAAGGGTAGCAGGCTGAGATGGGGCCAAATCCTGGGGCAAGGCTTTTTCAAAATCATGAGAAAATTGTCAGAGGATAGAGCAATCCTTCCCCCATCACTGATTGGATCCCACAGTAAAAAAGGATTCCGTTTTAAGCACTGACCTTTAAAAAATCACAGAATATTTATAAAATGAGAAATGCATGCTGCTAATTCAAACAGATTCTTAGATGCATGAAACCTGCATTGTTCTGTTTAAAACAAACAACACCTATTACCAGAATACCCTTTTTTTTCAAACTAAGAAGTAGCATGAATTTGCAAATTGTCCTCTTGGAGGAATGTCAGCCAGAACTGCAAAGATTAAAAGGCAAAAAAAAAAAAAGAATTTACCAAGTTGCACTGGGTGTTTTCGTCTGCAGAATGTTCACTCTGTGCAATTAGTGTAGCAGAATTAAGGGAGGAGCTGAGCAGGGATGCCACCGCCAGACGTCCTTCGGAACACTATGTGCCTCTACCGGTATTACCCAAATTGTTCGTTTACAATTGTTCGAATGAACAATTGACCGAATTTAAAGGGTCACAATTGACCTTTTCCCCCCACATATATGTTACAATTGACCTTCACAATTCGGTCAATTGTGAAAAGGTCAATTGTAATTCAAACAGTTGTAAAACGAACAATTCGTATACAGCCTCAACCATGGCCTGTAAAGTAGTGACAATGCTTCCATGAGGGACCCTTCAACCTCTCTAGCAACGATACCTGCCACTGCCACAGGGAAAGGTAACAAGGAGTTGCCAGCACCTCTCTGACAATATTCCTAATTCGCATGGTGATACGCTCAGAAAGTTGGGTTGTCTCTTTGATTTGCCCTCTGCTTCACCTGACCAGGAGAAGGACAGCAGGTGTAATTTTCTCTGCCTGACTTGCTGGTCCAAGTGCAAGTATGCACAGGTTGCAGTATAGTTTTACAAGCACTCACTAATGAATCATGCATTCCACAGGCTGGACACCTTGTTGTGTAGCAGGATGCGTTCTCCAAAGCCACATGGTGCATGATTGAAATCCAGCTGACAACATCACGCTCCAGACATCGACACATGTGGCAACTGACAGGCAATTCCTTTTTAAGCATCAGTGTCAGCCCCAGTACACAGACATGCAGTTTGGGCCAGTCCATGACTTGATAGACATTGCAGCCTACTCCCACAGTGTACGCATATTGCCATACTATTTTAGAGGACATGCTTGTTGGATGTGCTGGTTGCATGCTCCCATCTGCACTCGACAACTCACATCATGCAAAAAACCCTGTTTTATTCATCCGTGGTGTATAAAAGGGTTTTCTGGCGATGTTTGCTTTCCCTGCATGCACAGTTTTAGCTGGGTCTCCCGGTAAGGATGGCTGAGCAATGAAAGTTACCAATGTAGAGCTATCATAAGAGAATTATAGATCTAAATATCCTCTCAGTACACCAATAGTAATCCATGTCATTACCCCCACATTCTCTTCCCAGTCCCAGTACCCCAAAGGTTATGTATGTTATTGCCCCCACATCCCTCTTACCAGTATCCCAACTGTAATCTATACCATTAACGCCACATCCCTCTTCCTCGTCCCAGTGCATAACAGGCATAGGAAGTTTTATGATAATCTGGAACGGAGGATTGTGAAGAGAGTATTGGGTCTCCCCATTTCTGTATCTATTAGACTGATTAGGCTGGAGTTGGGACCTGTATCCTGGTGGGCGCAGTTGATGTAGCGGAGCCTTAAACTATTCTTCAAGATGACAAAAGCAGAGAAGCCCCATATCAACTACTATATTTATACCATTAAGGGAAAAGTTGTTGATCCTTTCTTGACCAAGTTTAAAAAAAGGTGTGAGTCCTTTACGGAACAATTGGGCCTGCAGGAGCCCGTATCAGATGCAATTTTAAAAACCAAGGTAAAAAGTTGGGATAACTCAGAAAACCTGCAGGATCTAGGGCGACTAAAAAGATATAGCAGACAAGAACTACTGTATCTTCCTATGAAGAAAACCAGATTGTATATTAAAAAATTCTCATCTGCTAAACTGAGAGATTTATATCTCAGGTTTAGACTCAACTGCTTGCCAACTTTAGAAGTCATCATGCCTAAATTTGGGAATTCAGCGGAACTGCGTCCCTGCAGATTCTGTGGAGTAGAAACAGAGACGTTGAGGCATCTGGTGATCTTCTGCCCCAGGTGGATTGACAGTAGGATTGCTTCCTTCGAACCTTTTATCAATTCCCTGAGTGGCATCATCTCTGTTGATTGTTTGCATCGCCTTATGACGACTGCCCAATTGTCATTGACACTAGCACTTCTAAAATGCGTTGCAAATATTTTTGACGTCCTCGAGGATGTGATGACGGAAGCCCAGATGGAACTTAAAAAGGGCAATATACTATAGGTCACTGCTCTTATAGGCAAGAGTGTGTAAGGTAACGATCAATAACGAGTTAAGGTGGAAGAATGTACTTATTAATTTTTCGCTATTCGTTACTAATGCAGTCATAATTTGGTCCTTACCTGATACATGTACAAAAGAACAGCCTAGTATCTGTATGCCTCCTCTGTCATGTTTTCTTTTTCTTTTTCCTTGCGACCTTAAGAGTAAGATGGAGCTTCGAACATTAAACTCTGTATCAATTTAAGGTCAGATTGTTCAGAGTTATGTATTCTGTATTACAATTTACCTCCTTTTAATCTAATTTTTATTTCTATGTTGTTGGATAATTGATTACGTTGACCCATAATGTAAAAAATCTTTGTGTACTAAAAATATTGTTGAAATAAGAAAAAAGAAAAAAGTTCAATTGTTTACGTGGCCTGCTCGTACATTACAATCTTTCTTAGATGGCCTCATAAGGACTGTTCTCAGGGTTAGCATGTTAAGATCTAAAGTCCATTCGATTGTATTGTCTTAGGTGTAGCAGGACAATGATTTATTAGCCGGAGTCTTATAAACTTCTCTTGGGCCTTTGATGTTGGTTGCTCCTGGTGCAGTCCAGCCAATACCAGGTGTGGATAAATACGACCACGTATATATAACCTGTTCTATGGCACTCCCCTGAGGCACAACTTCCGTTTATGCTGGGCCTGGCTTACAAATAACACTCCTGCTTTTATTGCAATTTTTTTTAACATTTCCATCTGAAGGCAGCCATATATTATTTTCTGGTCATTACATCTGTATGTATCCAGCTTTATACATTTCTGGTAATAAAAAAACGAAGTTGTAACAAGTATTGTTCCATATTTATTCAAATTAATTATCTACACAATCACTTGGAAGTTATGCTTCATTTTAACGTACTGTGAAATTGCAAACACATCACAGCATTTACTTGGATAATGAACCGCCATTTTACAAAGCGTGCCATGCTAGGTGCTGCCTGCATCTCAGCAATGCTATACGAGGTGCGTAGCAATCTCTGATGATTCCCAGTTAAACACACAGAGATAAAGCTAATTATTGTGAAAACAAAACATAGGGCACAAAGACCTACACCATTGGTATTTCTAAAGGAACACAAATGACTTTTTTTTAATAGAAAACAAAAGCACACTGAGAGGAAGCATGCTGTCCACCGTCCCAAGCACAGCTTCAGAATGATTTAAGCACAGACAACAACATTAGCCGTGCATAGAGCAGCTTGTTGTTCAGCCTTTTAAAAGGAGTTTGAAGTGATGAGGGCTTAACTTGGTGATTTGCTGTGTTCAGTTTCTTGGAAAAAAGCAAGGACATGTGTGTGGAAGCTGTGAGATGCAGATGTAGCAATTATCACATATTAGGACGACTAAACATGCACAATGGTCACTCCCGGGGTACAATCCTGGCTAACTCAGGTCGTCTTCTTCAGCCATTCATTGATAAAAGAGCTGCACATAGCAAGCTCCGTTCATCAGACAGAGACGTGTTAAACATTATATTTGCCAGGCCAATGAGAGGCTCTGGCAGCAAAGGAGAAACACCTCCTTTTACAATCTCACGACTGCCAGCGTGCTGCACATCAAGTCAACACTGCCAGCTAGGGAAAGCGTGTTTCTGTTTTTATGGATTTTACAAAGAAGTAAAGAGAAGAAAGGCATTGATTTCCTTCTGTGAGTAAAAATCCACAAAAACTGAGAGACGTAGGTTAGCTTGCCTCCAACAGATCTCACACATGGAATGCAAATCACACTTTTGGGGGGGGGGGTAGCATCTCACAGTTCAGATTCAGAGACAATTATCCTTGAAATCCCAAAATCTAAGAAAACTGATAAGCAGACATTTCTCCTGTCCTAATTCGTGTATTTTGAACATTGTGCTCCTTTCATTTGGCCCTGACATTACCAAGCAACTGAAGAGGCACACAAGCATGTCCTTCCGTCTCTACATTTATCAAGCTCACCTTGAATCTAAACTTTCCCAAATATGTGCATTTGCTGCAAAGTTGATATGCAGAGGTGACAGCCGACAGTTTTCCAAATGTCAATGTATTCTCGTGACCAGATAAATCAGTGGCAATCGTAGGACTTCCATATGCCAGATTGCTGAGGGAGGCATGGAGTGTGGAGTGTAGAGTATGGAATGCTCGAAGAAAGATGCACTACGGAAGGCTGTTGGGTCATTTGGAAGTAACTGTGCTGAAGAGCCGGTGGGCGTATTTGAGATCCTTCATAAAGAAACGTTTACCTGCAATCCGTTTCCTGGATCATTTTACAGATGCGTGAGTCCATTGTTTCAAATTGGAAGTTAACCATGACTGCAGCTCCCAGAATGCACTAGTTTGATAAATAAAATCAACTGGAGTAGTGACGTCCCAGTCACATGAACACACATGACCTGTCTAAGTGCAGGGAATATGCACACATAATCAGTGAAGGTGACTGTCACTGCAACCGTCCACTTGCAGAAATGATAGCCCTGTTTCCTACAATTGTCATTCTAACAACAATGGTTTCTTTAAAGCAATGCTAAAGGCTATATTTGTCAAAAATCCTGAGTAGGGACTGTTCATTGCAATTTCCCCCACTATCCCATTGATAGTTGTCATGTCAAAGTAAAAGGGATTCAGGGACGATTTAACAGTGCTAATGTTGTTCTCAAATGCTGTGTGAACATATTCTGTCTAAAAGAAAATAATATCAAAGATATTCCTTCAGATGTGCTGTTGTGTGTCAATGGTGGGGGAAGTGTTGGCATATATTGCATCAATATGTACCAACACATAGAAAACCACGTAGCACATCTGGGAATGGGCACAGGCATAAGGGGTTAATGCTATTTCTTTTTTCTTGGGTCTCATTGCTGCCTATTTGCACCATATTCATTTAAGTTAAACATGAACCTTCATTGAGTGCAGGTAAAACGTTTTGCACAGCTGTGGTTTAAACATGCGATTAACAGACTGTATGCTAGTGTGGGGATTTGACTTCCACTCTTCCAACACAAAAAAACAGACTGCAATTCCCACATGTTTTCTTAGTCTTTCAATTTCATTCATCCGATTTCCATATTTTCACAAATTCAATGCTGCAGCTAAAAATGTTCGTACTTTAAGAACAGTTTAAGTACACTGCTACAATGGGCCATGCTGCATTGCCATACTATTCTGTGATTGTTTATGTGCTGTAATCAGGATACAGTTAGTTATTGCTAACCATCTATCAATACCAGATATTGACACACAATATACATAACTCCAGTTAATGATTTACATGTCCAGTGCATTCCTTTCATGAAAATGGTCTTTAAACAAACGTTCTCACGTAATATCTGCTATATTCGACCTATATATCACACATCAACCACATCATAAGTATTACTCATTATCATGAAGACTAATGTCTACCTAGTGCATTCATTCCTGCAGTAAAAAATAAAATGTAATACGTTGTGCTGGCTTTTTTCTTCAAATGAATCAAACTGTGCTTCATGAATCAACATTTAAGTGCAGCTATTATTCAATAGACCGCTCAGATTTCAAATTGTCATAGTAAGAGATGACGTGAGGTGAGAAGCTAACACATGCAACATCTGTTCTCTATTGCATTCCCTACCATGGGTTTGGCTGTCATAAGACTGCCTCCTTAGCAGGTTGAGGTTGAAGTTGTATTTCTCGGTAAAATGTACAGTCTAGATAATGTTTGTCTTTTTTTTGGATGTCCCTAAGATTTTCCCCAATTCAAAGTTCCAGCTTTCTGAGCATACTTCCGATGTATATTAAACAGCGTGGGCCAGTTATTGAAAAACCATACACACTATATTACAGTTTTCTTGTATATATGGGCTAGATTGATTTCACACTACTGTGTAAACATTTGCATTACTCGAGCAGAGACTACAAAAACGACATGGTCTGTAACCAAATCCGCAGCAAGGCTTTGTTAACCAAGCATCTTACTGCTCTATGTTTCTTGCAGCAAACTTTTTTTAAAATCAGTTTTCAGTGTTTCTGACCTGTTCTCTGTTAAACACTTCTTCAATCTTACCTCTAAAAACGGGATCCCGTCTGAGAATGTGGCCAGGGTGTATCTGAATACCCGGTACTTAACCACATCATTTTCTATACGTTGTCATTACCCGCATATTTAGTCAACCTGTGAGGTTTTTGGTGTTTCAACTAACCTGATATCTGCTTTAAGTAAAGTGAAAGCACCACTCGCACTTCGCACTTTGCCAAAATTGTTATACAATGTCTTTAGAAAGATTGTCCATGAAATTGATGTCCCAGAGTCTTGGGTTATTGCCAATCCAGTTTATTTCCTGGTAATCGGTTATGTGAAAAACAGCCAATACATGTTACGACGAAGTGTCTTTCTCAAGGCCATGAGATTCTTTTCGGATCATCAGAGTCTTAAGTTGATTCGTTCTTTAAAGGAATAACTCCAATGTTGTAAATGCAGGTAAATCGAGCCTTCTCTCTCGTTGGAAATATGAGGTGAATCCTTACAGGACACCTATTTCTTAATTTCATTCCAACGAGAGAGACATATTGATTCTTTTGCACTTGCTTCACCAAAGCGGATATTTTACAGAACGATTCAATCAACAACTAATATTTAAAAGGTCTTTCAACATCCTCTCGCTTTAAAACATCTGCGGATGCATTTGCCTCTAATCTGATAGTCCATCTCTAAAGAGCAGTCTTTCCCTGCACCTAAAAGTTCAAGAAGCGGTTTGTTCTTTACATTTCTAGGGTAATGTCGGATTGTGTAGGCAAGAAGGTGTTCATGCGGCTGCTCCCTGACTGTTTTAATACATTTAGAAACAACTTTGATATTTAAATCCAATACATTCATTTGTAGCCTTGTAATTAAGCAGAGGGAGGGTACACTCAGTGAGTTACTTTTATGAAATTCCCAAAACTTCATAAACAGTCATACATTTGGTGTAATCAGGGTACAGTTCTTTATTGGTAATCGTCTATCAGTAGCAGAAAGCGATACTCGACAATTATACATCACCACATCGTTAAATTATCAGTATACTCTAGAGAATAAATTGACATCCAAACAACAATCCACACCTCATGTCTGCAATACTTGGCATATGTCATCACGAGTGAACGCTATCATATTTTTGCTCATCACCATGACGACGGTTTCCACCAAAATGGCCATTATATTCCAACATATTTGGGGGCCACACAGCAACCGTCAAATCGCAGATGATACCATACAAAATAACATTAACTGCAGGGGCGTTGCTAGGGGGGGGGTTAAGAGGGCTATAGGCCCTGATCTTTTGGTTGTAGACCCGGATAGAATCTCAGGTGCTACAGCCAAAAGACTAGCTAGCCCACAGTCCCAACAGTTCCGACATCAGCTTAGCCCCGGGTCTTTTCCAGACCTAACAACTCCCCTGATTAACTGCTTAACTGATCAATGCCAATTCAAGTGAATTGCATTCAAAATCCAAATGCATGTATTCATTCCTAGTGCATAATGGTTTGCTGACATCAAAATGAAGGAAAGAACGAGGTGCTGTATTAGAGCAGAGCGCCTGGAGACTGCCCCTGCATGGTTGCATTGCATGGAGGAAAGAACGAGGTGCTGCATTAGAGCAGAGCGCCTGGAGATTGCCCCTGCGTTGTTGCATTGCGTGGAGGAAAGAACGAGGGGCTGCATTAGAGCAGAGCACCTGGAGACTGCCCCTGGATGGTTGCGTTGCGCGGTATAAGTCAACATAACATAAAATAACAACATCACATCCTGTGGCAGGTGCAACCGAAGAGAGCACGTGCTGCCACGATCCACTGGCCAAATGCATGTGTTTTTACTGCAAGTCTCTGTAAGTAAATGATAGGTAACTAGGTTCCAGAAAGTTCTGTGCATGTGTGAGCTGTTGCTCGTGCACATCTTTGTTCAACCTGTCCGTGTGTAGCATGTCCCTTCACCGACCGCCAGTGGTCGAAGTGTAAGAAAAGAAGTAGTGGAACAATGTTCCCTGCTAGCCTGTCCCGCTCCTCACAAACCCCATTGCCCTGCCCCCTCCCACACACAATACAAACCCCCAAACGCATTTGCCTGCTGTTTAAGGGAATGTTGAGTGCAGTGCACTGAAAATGCAAGCTTCAACTACTTCCTACACTGTTATTTTAAAACGAAATCGTTCTGGAACGGTTTCTTTTTAAAATAAAAGTATATGAGCTGTTAAACTAAATTTAAAAAAGTAGTGGAGCACCGCTCCCGACCGCTCCCGCTCACTTCGGCCACTGCCGACCGCTAATCATTGTGCTAACACTACGTTATACACAGCCACCAGGACGAAAGAGCGAGCGCTTTCGTTGCAGTCTCCTGGACGCAAAGCATACCATGCTGCCACCCCTGATATGTATTATCGGGGTTCATGTTTCTGTCAGAAGTCACGTATACACATGCATTGCATCGCGCGCACACACTCCTTTTTATGACATGCCTTCCTTGGGTATTTTCGTTCTCGCTTTCTTTCTCTTGAACTTGTTATTCTAGATTAAACAATTTGTAAAATGCCTACATTGATAACACCCGGCTCAGAGTTTCACTCCGCCGCCAATGCTAAACGCACACTTCTTTTATCAAGGATAAACAGGGCAACGGAGCAATCGGTTTTACTGTGAAAGGGTGTGTTCGAATGTCCACAAAACCACACAGAATGTCCCCACAGAAATACGAGCATTATTGTTCCCCAGGCAAACGCATGAACACATACCTTGTCAGCTCTCGCTTCAATCACCAGAATCACGTTCCCTTTGGTTCAACTGAAGGCAACCTTTAGTCATTTATACACAGCACCAGCCTAAAGTAAGGTCACGTGACTAGACTAAGCACAACTATTACTGGCCGCCTGGGGAGGGCTGACGTAGCTGACATTTCAACCTGCTCTGTGATGTAGGTCCTAATAACCTAACAAAGAAAATCAGGAGAAAAGTAGACTTTCAAGGTTGCAAAACGCGATTCAAGTTTGAATTGCAATACATAAAAAAACGTGTAGGCAGTGAAAATAATGACGCACCGTATCGGGATTACACAAGTGGAATCTTGCACTGTAGTTTGTGGTGGGCCCTGTTCGCATGCACTGTGGGTGTGTGGGCGAGGCTTTTATACTCGATGTTAGCAGGGCCTAGGGCTAGCTCAGGAATGCCATGACATATTATTTTTCACGTCTTAGCCGCACTATGTATTTTGAGCAGAGCAGAGAAACAAGACACACTGGAAATGGTTCTTATCGCGCTTTTAATGGCATCTGAGTCATTATCCATAAGCGTTCTGTGGAGGTATGCTATTCGGCAGCTCTTTGTCGTGACGTGTGAGTAACATAAAGAGGGCAATTCATGGAATGAATGTGCGCCAAAATGTGTGGCGCAAACGATTAATGAAAGACCCTGCGTATGGCTTTCCCGGGAGCTCTGCCAAATCTGTGCTTACCTTACACGTCACTGCGACTTTCCAAATGCTGTGCACGACACGCACAGCGAAAGCGCATAACTTCTAGCGAACACACATAAAAAGGGGGCGGAACACGCAGAATGGGGAACAACTTGTGAAAATGTGGGCATAGTGGGAGAAGTACCACTGGGAAATACATGCAACGCCGACATGCTCGCGAACAACACATATTCATGGAATCAAATAGGGAAAACCTGCGCACACCAAAAACCATGCACACACGTAAATATGTCCGCCACACGAAAGCAGGCGGAAATGCCCCCATACAATATAAAAGTGCACGCAAACAACAAACAAGCATATACAGCTACGATGAATGTCCCATTTCTCGCAGCAGTGATCGTGGGACACCGCAGGAGGAGAATAGCCAGGCCCCGTATTTTTTTTGCCAAGGATAAGCCTTTTGGGATGCCGGTCTATGGCAGGTATAGGTTTCCACCTCATATCATCCTAGACCTGGTCACTGAGTGGGAGGATGACCTCACATCACCCACCTTGTGTTCCCAAGCACTGAGCCCCTTGGAAAAGGTGCTCAATGTCCTGCATTTTTTGGCCACTGGGTCATTTCAGCAGACAACTGCCATAGTCAGGAGTGTCTCACAGCCCACACAGTCACGCTGCCTAGACCAGGTGTTGGCAATCATGACTACACACCCCTCAGTCCGCAGGCACATTTACATGCCCAGAACACCCGTAGAAAGTCAGGCCGTGGTCCAGGACTTTTACGGGGTGGCACACTTCCCCAGAGTGCTCGGTGCCATTGATTGCACCCATGTGGCCCTACGTCCACCTAGGGCCACTGAGCACATCTATTGCAACCGCAAACACTGGCATTCCATTAACGTGCAGGTTGTATGCAATGCCAAGGGAATCATCACCTCTGTCTATGCAAACTATCCTGGGTCCACCCATGACAGTTTCATACACAGAATGTCAGCCCTACACTGGGACCTGGAAGCTGGGAGGCATGGCAACACATGGTTTATTGGTGAGTACAAATGCCTGTGCACATGCATGCATGTCACACACAGACAAATAAACAAACCCAACTAATGACAACCATTATCACCTCCCCAGTGGACAGTGCCTACCCTCTGAGCACCGACATGATGACGCCAATACGGAATCTCACCACAACACTGCAGCCCATATTGCAACCCGGGGCATAGTGGAGCGCACATTCGGAGTGCTCAAGTCACGTTTCCACTCCCTTGATCGCTTTTGTGGGCAGCTACTATATGCGCCCCCAGTAGTGTGCGGGATCATTGTGGCAGCATGTGTCCTGTACAACATTGCAACCTGGCGGGGCATACCGGTCGACATGGTGGTGCCGCCACATCCCAAACCACACACACAGCCGCTTCGCATGTGAGGGGAAAGGGCACATGGCGAGGCAGCCCGTACCCAGCTTGATGCTACATTTTTCACCTGAACTCCCCTCCTGTGGAGTGCACACAGGCCTGGCACATTCCAGGTGACAATCGATGATGACAAAGGGACAGTGAACTGTCACAACCTAAACACCCTGAGAATGTGTCTTTGGAATTGCAGCATTTTGTGCACGCCTAGCCACAAACACAATCCCGTGTGACCAAAAGGCACACATGTAAGGCACAGATTGCAAACCCCCCATGCAAAATAGCACATTCAAATGCTGATATGTCACCTAAACCTCTCCCAACCCCAGGTCACCCAACCCAACCCACACACCATGCCATGCAATGTGAAAACCTCAATAAAAATATCAACACACATGACACAGCTGTCACAAAGCGCACTGTTACAAATGGAAACAGGCAACAGACAATCCCTTTAGACACGCACTCTGAAGAAAAGAGTGAGCAAAAACATCCAACGTAAACTAAAAGCACGTAAATGCATGCCACAAAAGGCCTGAACACCAAAACCCTGGACCTTTGGTGGCATGCATTACAGGGAATCCCAAAAAATAAAAGAAAATGTGGGTGCTGCAGGGTTGTCCCCCACAACACCCCGCTCACTACACCACACAGTACAGTGAGTGATGTCAGTGGCTTGGAAACCCCTGCAGCTGTATAAAAAAAGGAATAAAATTAGCCAGCGGCGCCAGTCCACACTCATGAAGTCAATGTGGACATGTGCAGCATTGACACAGCATGTCTCAGAAGGCAAGTAGTGATTGGGTGGGTGGATGTTGAAGTTGGGGTGGGGGTGGGCTTGGAGGTGTGTAGTGTGTGTTGTGGGGGGTGTTTGCAGGGCGACTGAATGCACGTTAGAATGGGAAATGCATGAACACACAGTGTTGCATACATTTTGCATGTTAACCACTCTGTTGCGGACACATCTACCACAGAAACATATTGCTGATCCTGTGACACATTATAAGCAAAGGCAACACAGGACAATCAATTTATCAGCATAACACATCATGAACACAGGACGCAGCAGTCACAATGTCAGACAGTGAGTAAACACCATAGCACACGTCCCTCAATGTGACATTGCCACCACACTTCCCCCTACCATTATGAGAGTAGCCTCGACAGCTAAAGTGGGTATGGGACCACATACAGCATGAAGTGCATCAACAATGTATACAGACAAGGCAATACATGAATTAGCAGAATGAAATCATGCACAGTCAACAAAATACTCACCCAAATGCAGTCCAACCATGCACTGGAGAAACCATCATGAATCCCCACTAGGGGTGTATACACAGGTTGGACTGCAGACTGGCCACAGATATGACGTAAGTCCAATGCCTCTGTGTAAGTTACTGTCACACAGTGCCATCCTTGTGAGCCCATGGGAAGGGGAAGCAGGAGTGGCATATGTGTCCGGACCCCAAGCCACAAACACAAGACAAGCCTATATGGGTTCAGCCGGAAAACACAGTGGATGCCATTGGATGCCACATAGCACCACACTGCAACATAAATGCACAATAGACAAAAAATAAAAATGGCCATAGTGGACCCAGGATGGGGGGTGGTGGACATCCACCCAGGACAGGGGAGGTGCAGGCTGCACCTCAACACCCACATGTGTCAATGTTGAGACTAAAAAAAGAATCCTCCATGGGCTCATGGTCTTCACGGCATGACCTGAGTGAGAGATAGGTCATCGCCCTTGTTACCCCCTGGTTGTACATCAGGAGGTGCGCGTGGCACAGGTGCTTGACCAGACATAGCCCCAGCAAGCCCCTACACGGCAGCAAGCATGTGGGCCTGGTGAGCCTGGTTCTGAATGAATATGGCACGGAGGTCCCCATGCACCACCAAAAGTGTAATACAGAGTTCTGCCAGGGAGGCCTCACATGCCATATGGACCTCCTCCTGGCTTGCACAGAGCTCAGCCGAGAGTGTGTGTTCAAGCTGCACCATCCTCTGCTCTGCCCGTTGATCCTGGGCAATGATGAGAGCACCCAGAGTACTTCTGAGGGAGTAGTAATCTTTCTTCAGGGCTTCCCTGTTGGCCTGTCCCTCAGCCGCAATAGCTGAGCTGTCAAGGGTTTTGACCCATGTTGAATCAATAGACTGGGTAGATGTGGGGATGAGCTGTCGCCGCCCATTATTCTATCCCAGAACAAACTAAATCAATAGACTGGGTGGATGTGGGGATGAGCTATCGCCGCCCACATTCATGCCAGAATATGAGAACTGTGCAGTTGGCACAAGACCACACCAAAGATACAACCTTCTTGTGGGGGGTTCCAAATCACCACTCTACTGTAAGGATGCCATCAAAACAATGTTAAGCAAGGGTCCTATACTATCAAGCAAAAGACCAGTCTATTGAAATGCAGTAATTCAAGACAACTCAAAAATGGATGCAGTACCAACAAAATCCCCAAGGTGGCGCTAGCGGTCTAAACTCTGACAGGGAAACTGTATTTAGGAGTTGAAAGAAGGGCAGGGACTTCAAAGCTTGTTGGTTAATTGAAAATCTTAGCCACCTGCTGTTCCCAGAGGCCAAGAGGCTGGGAAACCTTAACACCTCAGAGATTCCCACACCAGGAGGCAGGATATCACATGACCCTGTTGATTGATTGAGGAGAGACTTCCAGGCAGCCTGCTGGAGCCCACACAAAAGGCTCTTTCTGTTGAATGGGGTATGTTAATTTTGAGTGTTTCCTGTCAACAGCCCTCTGCCAGCAAGGAGAGACATGTGATCACTGACCCACCCAGACTTCTGGAGGCGGACCCAAACACTTTGGGGAGTTGAATTGCAACAAATATATTTTTTATAGAAATAGTGATAACTTATTGTAACCAAATGACAGGAATGTACAACTTTGGGAGTCTTAGTTTGAAAAATGCCCTCACGATTTGAGTCCAAACTCCAATTTGTACCATGTTCTGGGGCAAAACCCCGCTAATTATCATTATTGTAGACAATGTGTTTAAGCTAGAGACATGGAAAGTTACTGGGATATATGTGGAAGGGAAATGTACCTTTGTATAATTTTTGATGAAAAGCCAATGTTGCAAAACCCACTAAAATCGAAAATAAGTTGCCAGAAACGCCGGAGTCGGGACAGGGACTATCTTTAGTAATATATGATGTGTGTATGTGATGTCAAACAACTGTGTACCTGGGAAATATGTATTTGGATCAGGAATAGATTTGTGTGCACATTGACCAGGGGAGTGTCATTTCTGCAGGTCATAAAAATGACATCACTCTGACACACTATCCCTTCCCAAATCAGGGACCAAAGAATCTATTGACCTATCAAATCAAGAGAGGGGCAGGCTTAGGGATGCTAGCCTCTCCACCCACTTTTTAAAACACATAAAAAGAGACTGCTGGGACAGGTAGAGATTCAATTCCATTTTCTGCGGGACGCTCTGCCGGGAGACTCCAGATTTCACATCCATCAATCTCCAAAGACCAGAACTTTACTTCAGAACTTAAAGCAAGGGCCTAAACCCACAAACTGAGAACTCTTCTCAGCAGGCCTCAGCATCCTTAAAATCATTTGCAAACTATTCCACAGCCGGGCGAGCTGTTTGAATTCTTTGCTAGAACAATTGCCAGAGACCAGACCAGAGATCCAGAGAACCACAGGCCGCTGTATCCAGAGAGCTGACCCAGACCGCTGTGAGCAGAACAAGAGATCCGGATCGCTGTGAGCAGAACCGGTGCCTGATTGACCCGCCGAGCAGAGAGAACCGAAGTCCAGTCCAGTTGACCAGATCCGTGACGAGGCCCATTCATTTCAAAATTAGGAGTGATTATCCGCCAGAACTGTGCAGAACCCAATCTCTTAGTTAAAATAATCTAATCCAAACTATTTTAACCTAAGTAGAACTGCCTCCTAGTAATCCTGTCATCTGTCATTCTAAAGCTGCGAGCTGTCATCTGTCATCCTAGCACTGCCAACTGTCACCTGTCATTTTGAGTTTTACATTAAATCCGAAAATCTACCTTTATTAAATCGTCCGTATCTCTTGAACCGTTTGGGCTAGGAACAAATTTAACTTTCATTTTAATGCTGTGATTCTAGGCTTTCCAACAAACCTAGAACCGACTTCCTACTCCTTATACTTTTTCCGCAATCGTGATTCACGCACTCGCAACATTTACCGCAATTTGGCTCAATTTCTCCACTTGTCAAAATAGCAGCTCCGTTCTTTCCTTTGTTAAAATCCGTTTGCAACCTGGTAGTTACGCATAGAACATTGCTAAAGTGAGCCTGAACTAATATAAAGTATCTCTCCCTCACCCTGAATCTCTAGAGGGAATTAAAATCAGTTAGCACATTTTCCCATCCATTGCCATCACATTTAAAAGCATTTTGGGCCCGTGTTTCAAACCTCTACCTGTTTTCCTCTAAGCTTGCTGGGGGGGAACTGCATTTCGTATTGCATTTTGTTGGGATTCTTGAAGACTGTGTGCTCTCCTTCCATTTCTTACATTGCATGGGGGGGAGTGAATTGTCAAGGAAAAGTGATTACATTGTCTTTTGTTGAAGCCATATAAAGTTATCTTCTGTACTGCATTTCATTCATCATTGCGTTTCCTTGAACCATATAAAGCATTCTTTCCCACCTTATTCTTCTATTCCTATTCATAAGTTACCTCTTGCTGATTACTGCTCATATTCACAAGTCTAATATCCATTATCAATTTATTTATAGAAGTGTGATATATATATATATATTGTTTACATTTTCAAATAAACCTTTTAATTTGCAAAACAAACCTACTTTTTGGCTCAGTGGGGTCAGGGGGATTCTAAGAGGGGGGTGTTATACAAGGGTTGTCATCCAGGGTACTGAACTGGACATAAAAATACATCAATAAGGGTTTTCCTCAGCATCCCAGACTAGGCATTGACTTAGCTGTAGTGTTGATTGAATATCGCTTACAGAAGTGGGGGCTCATCCGGGATATTCTGGGTTAGATTTACCACTTGTGCAGATTAATACAGTGTGCCAACTGACCAGATACACATATCCGGTTAGATGACCACGCTGTTTAACACTGTGAACGCACCCCTCAAAGGAACGCTCTAAGGAAACGGTCTGTTTTGCAAAATAAAATACAAACTTCTGTGAATCAGGAAGGAACTCAAATTCCAGAATGACAACCTTGGTAGATATGAAAATAGCCAGAGAGCACTTCTTACATAAGCTATTTGTGAGAGGTGAGTGGACTCATCAGGACCAAACGGTCTGGTTGCAGGCAATCGTGCAACAGGTCACTGAAACAGGGTCAGATACATGGAGACATCAGGGTCCATTACATGTGGCCCTGAGTGAATTATATATGACTCCTAAAGCTAAAGATGAACACGACAAGATGGTTAGGATAGCGGCATATTTGTATCTATATATGGGAGCCATGCAGGACAAATGTGCTGAAGGCCAAGATCTGGTAAGTAGGCAACAGATGGCGTTAGAAAAGGCCCAATCTGACCTGGTCTCTTCTGAGCAGAGGCTGCAGAGGAGCCAGGAGTCAGAAAATGATAGTAGGCAGTATATCATTAAATAAAAGAGGACATGGATATACTGCAACAGGAAAAGACAGACCAGGATACCAGAATTCTGGCTTTGCAGAAGGAGCACCAAGACAGTTTGGACTCCTTATTGCAGAGCCAGAAAAAGCTGGAGCAACAGATCAATTTCAACAGGGCATGCACAGAGCAGGTAGCCACCCTGCAAATCCAACTAGACAGAGAGAAAGAGGAAAGCAATAAATTGATTTTGAAAGACCTGGATACCCAGGCAGAGTTTGATGAAGAACGCCAGAAAGCTGGTGCCTTTCAAAGGCAGAGGGACGACCTGGTGTTACAAATGCAGGCTCTTGGTCAGGAAAGGGAAACCTTAGGCCAGGAAGTCTGCCATTTAAAAAGTAAAATTGAAGAAAATCACTTGGCCCTCCAGGGGCTGGGTGACCTCCAAAAAGAGCATCAGGGCTTGCTGGATCACACCAGGAGGGTGGAGGAGGCTCTGGCAAGAAAGGAGCAGGCCAGTAGGGATGGGACTGAGGAGGTAACCCTCCTGCAGCAGAGACTGGCCCAGTACTCCAGGACCAATCAGGAGGCACAGAGAAAGAATGACGCTCTCTGCCAGCGCAATGATAGGCTCCAGCAACAGGTAGCGATGCAGGAGAGACTGATAGAGTCTAGTAAGGCCTTAACTGAGGAACTGAAAGCGCAGGCTCTTGCTTTGCAGCAGGAAGCAGGGGCGGATAGAGATGAGGTTCTCTGGGAAAGAGAAACTCCTGAGCATAACCTCAGGAGCCCTAGTACCAGAGGCCTTCATCTCTCCCAGTCCCTGGACTCTGCCACCCCATGTCCCATCGCGCACATGAGCCCAGGGCCACGGGGATGGCAGATTACTATCCAGCTAGAAGTATGGGGCTCATAGGCCAGTAACACCCAGGAATGTATGGGCGGGCATCCGGGTATGGGCACCCAAGCATAGTGCAATTTAGTAGGGAACCCCAGGAGAGTAGGCCCATTAAGGGCATCCTGAAAACCTCTGCCCAGTTAGGTCAGTGGGGGGGGGTACCCATCAAATCATGGCAGCAAGAAGGGATCTGAAGACTCCACTGAGCATTACAGGACACAGGAGACCAGGTCCCCACATTCTGCCAGCCATTCCCAGGCTCGCAGAATCCGGGAAAACCTGGAAGATCAGACGGGCACCTCTGGGAGCAGCGCTTCTGAGTCGGAGGATGAATGGACCAGGGTTACCCGAACCAAAAAGGTCAATAAGGCAAAAAGGGCCTTGCTTAAGGACCCATTGAAACAAATAAAGGCAATAAGGAGTGTCATCACTCCTTATCATAAGAACGCCAAGTATTCTGTTTGGGAACACTTGGAGCTCTATGAGCAAATGATGGAGACTTTCCATTTGAAGGACAGCCAAAGCTGTATTCAATATGTAAAGTGGACCTTCTCACCAGAAAACTCCAGTTTCTTTGCGGGGCTGGAGGATCAAAACCATTCAAGGTGGTCCACATACAGGGCGGCCATCTTGAAACATTTTTCAGTGCACAGAAATCCTCAAGAGGCTCGCAAGGCAGCCTACAATTTGCAATGTGGGGAGGATCAGGCCCCAGAAGAGTTTGTGCAAGAATTAAAGCGTGCTTTTGCGCAGACCACCAGAAGGATGCGCACGGATAGCAGAGAATTTATCAATACGTTTTTCCATGCCTTACCCAAATACATAATGACCCAGCTCGTGAGAGATTTTCATGAGAAAAGATCTTCAGACTGGGTCATTGAATAGGCTACCCGGATCTATGAGGTGCAGAAGCCCATCGAAAATAAAAATAATGCGCTGAAAAACCCCAAAACCAACAGCACCCCTGCTGCTGCCAAGGTGGCAGAGGTAAAGGTCACCCCGTTTTAGATTTGGAGATGGGGGGGCCTAAAAACCTGCCTGCACCAAATAATTCACAGCCCAGAAGGCCCTCGGGCCAGTCACAGACAGGGAGTCGAGGAGGTAGTCCCACAAATGGGGTCCCTCGCTCCCCTGATTATGTAAGTCCCTGCTACTAGGGAAACCGACCCATCCTGGGTTATATGTGGACTCCTCCAGCCCAAGGGGGGTGATCCAGCCAAGCACCTAACCCAGGGAACTTCCCTCCCAACTTCCCACAGGAGGGAAGAAATTCTCCAAATCCTGGGCAGAACTTTTTCCCAAGGTATCCGCCCAATTTCCAGCCCCAAAATCATCCATCCTTCTTTCCCCAATTCCCTGAGCCCAGACAACCTAATCCGGGAGAGGGGAGGCCAAGGGTGGAGGGGTACCCAAATCTTCCCAATCTGGGGTATTACCAGAGAAGGGATAGCTACCCTTCCCAGGATCAGCCCAGGGGAGAAAATAGAGCCCCGTATCAGCCTGAGCGGGTTTCAGAACTTGAGCACCAGGTCCAAAATATGGCACAAGATCTGGGTCACATACTGAGGACTCAACAGAACCCGCAGATGAGAATGCCACCGCAGAATGCCCCAAACTCTGGACCTGGTGCTCCAGAACAATGACGGGGCAGCACCCCGATAACCCAACGGTTCCCAGGGAGGAGGCACAAGGGGAAGGGGGGTGTAAAGCCTTGGAGGAAGCTTCCTTCCAAACTTGTAAACAGCCCCCTGGAAAACCAGGAACCGGAAACAAAATCTCCTGCCCCTGAAAGCCTGCCTCCCAAGGAGCAGAGGGGGGGTAGGAGAAACAAAGGACCCAAACAGACCCACTTTGTGGAGGAGGTACAGGTCTTCCAATTTGAGGGAGAGGGATCCTCAAAAGATCCTGGGAAAAGGATCTTCTCCTTCAGAGATGGGGGAACTCCTCCCAAGGAAAAATGGGTCCCAAGGGATGTCAATTCAGACTGGGGAGATGTGGAGACTGAGCTACCGCCGCTCCATCATCTCATCCCAGAACCGACAATACCAAAATCCCCTGGTTCAAACCCATCCTGGTGAATGCCTCCAAAAAGGGGGGGGGCGGCCCAGAGCCGGAACCAGGGGAACCCACAATGGCTCTGATCTCCAGTTGCCAACTTTTTCTTTCAGATTCCCAAGGCTCTCCACAGAATTCTGCCCAAATCTCTTCGCTAGCAATGTCCAAAACCAGAAAGTTAGCCCACCAGTTGTCCAAAAATGTGCATTATCTGTGCCCCCTTGAGGAGAAGGAGGGAAGATACTATGCCCCGGTACAAGTACAGGGGCAGGGTACAATTTTGGCACTGGTGGACAATGGATCCCAAGCTACCCTTCTGTCCAAAAGGGCCTTTGAGGAACTAAATGCAGGAAGGGGGGAGAATTACTGTATTCCTCTCACCTCTCTTCCTGGACAACTGCAGAACTTTGATGGGAGGGAAATTCCTGTCGAGGGGACTGCAGATTTGGACATCAAAATTGGGCGACACAAGGTGAAACACCCGGTCATAGTAGTGACTCTGGGGCACCCCTTGTTTAATAGGGAATGACCTCCTGAGAAGGTTGTCACCCCTAATAGATTGCGTAAACAAGGTCCTCTGGACCCAGACTAGCCGACGAATAAAATGAAAACAGAGTGTCAACCATGTTAGTTTAAACGGCACCTGCCACATGGTTGAACAAAATCTGACCAAGTAGAATTTCACTTCCAGAACAACCAAATTCCAGACGTGACAGTAATATCAGTAGGACAACAGACTGGTGAGGGGGGGTCCTCTCTATTTCTGAAAATCAACCTTCCTTCCAGTTTAAGGTGGTATTCCACACTGGAAGGAAACACCCTGAAATTCTTTACCAATCCACAATCAGACACTCCCACTCCTATAGTCCAGAAAGAGGTGAAATCAGCTCAGAGCCTGGCTGATATTCAGCAAATTGGAGAGCAGTTGTTCATCCCTGTTCAGTTAAATGATGGGAAGGACTCTGTTCTTGCCCGAGTGTGTGTGAACAACGGTAAGAGCTTCATCAGCGAAGCAATGTTCCGCCAACTCCCAAAAGATCCAGCCATTCCCACATTCAAACTGATAGACAAATGGGAAATGGACATGGAAGCACCTAATTCTAAACATCTCCTGCCAAGCAGGTGTATGCTCAAAATCTCCATTGGCAACAAGAGCATAGTCCATAATTGTTGGGTCGTGCGAGACGTCACTGGCACCTTTTACTTAGGCAGTGACATTCTCAATCGCTTTGCCATTAGTTTGGACCTAATAAACTTCAAAGCTTGGTCCCGATTAGCGGATAATCCCATGGGCTTTGATGATGCAGAAAAAGCATTTAGGTCAGCGCAATTGCTACCTTGCAGTTGAAATTCAGATCAAAGAGGAAGTCACCATCCCAGAAAGGACCCGACAATTCTCCCTGGAAGTGAAAGTTAAAAGAGGACAAAAATTGAAAAACCCTGATGCTAATATACATCTAAATGCTTCTCTCCAACAGCAAGGGTTGGGGGTAAACCCAACACCATTAGTCAACATAGAACATGACACCATTCCAATAGAGGTGGATAACAGCTACTTAAAGAGTATTACTCTAGCCACAGGCACCATTATTGGAATGGCGGTTGATGACCGACATTTTTCCATTGATCTAGGAAATTAACTGTTAGGACCAATCCCCAAGGACTGTTTTGACAGTGACAGTGATGACAACACAACACCAGACATGATTTTCACCCAGCATGGGGGGATCTTCCTGGTGTACACTTCTTGCCCTTATGGTAAGGAAGATGTGACTTGTGACTTCAGGAGGGATGAGGTGATTTTCCAGGTCCATGAGGGCTGCCTTTCCCACCTGAAGCCTCCAGTCCAAATCAGCACTCTGACCAGGGACTTCTCCACCCAGCTGGAGGAGGCCGCTGAGATAGCCAAACCAGAAGTCTTTCCAGGCTTCAGGCAGATGGTGGAAGAGAGAGTCAACCTAGCTGATGCCTGCGTGACTCTGGAACAGAAGCAAAAGTTGAAACAAGTTTTCTTGGATTTCCAAGATCTCTTTGCGGTAGACTCATATGACTGTGGTCGCACCGACATCCACACCACAACAATTCCCACGGACCCTGGAATGACTCCAGTGTTTGTGAAGCAATATCGTTTGCCTCTCGCATCCATGGAGTCCCTTACTGAAATAATTAAAAACCTTGAGTCCCGGGGAATAATCCGTCCAGTACACAGCACCTTCAATAATCCGGTGCTGGGAATATTGAAGTCAAACGGCCAGTGGAGAGTCTGCGCCGACCTTAGGGAGCTCAACAAACGGGTCCATACTTCCCGATGGCCTCTTCCCTACATTGACCAAGGACTGGTCCAGATCCAGGGGTCACAGGTATTCACTGCAATAGACCTGAACAATGGGTACTGGACCGTGCCTGTCAGTAGGGAGGACCAATACAAACTGGCTTTTACCTTTGGAGGCCAGCAGTACACATGGACCCGGACTCCCTTCGGATACCTCAACTCCGGCAATGAATTCAACATTTTCTTAGATAAGGCCATGCCCGACCTGGGTGCGAGAGGTAACCTGGCTTATGTAGATGATGTCCTCATCAAAAGTTCATCTGTGGAAGAACACATAGCGGAGTCCGGTTACGTTCTGACGCAGTTGAGGGCCGCCGGAGCAAAACTTTCCTTTCAGAAAGCACAGTAATGTAGAACCCGTGTTAATTTCTTGGTGCATGAGGTTACTTCTCAGGGTCTCTGTCCCCAAGAAAAGAAAGTGGAAGCACTTCAGAAGCTGAAAGACCCCACAACTCTGCGGGAACTAAGGAGCCACCTTGGACTGACTAATTACATCAGAAAGTTCATTGAAGGCTACGCAGAGATCACTAGACCCCTGATTCATCTCTTGAAGGGGGGTTCAAGTGGGAACGGGGTCCAGAACAATCCGAGGCAGTAAGACAACTCAAAAGAAGCCTCTCACAAGCGCCTTGCCTAGCTTACCCTGTCAGAAACAAGGAGTTCTTCCTGGAGTCAGGGTTCTCTAATACGTGCTTGATGGCAGTATTATAGCAAAAGCATGACAAGGTCAATAAAGTAATCTCCTATGCGAGCAAAACTTTATCCTCTGTGGAGGAAAAATTCAACGATTGTGAGAAGGCACTCCTGGCAACGGTGTGGGCAATGAAGAATTACCGCCCGTTTATCCAGGGGGAACACATCATAGTGGAGACTCCACACCAGCCTCTGCAATATCTCCAAAGTGACAGTATCCGGGCCGGAAATGTGAGTAATTCCCGAATTACTTCCTGGATTCTGTCAATGCAAGGCTTTCCTGTAGAGGTCAGATATGGCCAAAACAAGAAGAGTCCCCTCATGCAAGGTCTGGCTGACTTGCATGATTGTGCCAGAGAAAACTGTCTCGAGGACGAAAGTCTAAAAATCAAGGACAACATGGAGGCATACCTCAATTCCCCACACAAAGTCTTTGAAGAAGACAAGTGTGAGGGAATGCCCACTGTCTATGTGGATGGATGCTCTTACCATGTTGACAACAACGGGGAGAAAGAACTGGTGGCCGGCGTAGGGAATGCATGGGTGAAGGAGTTTCCAGAACCCTCCGCTGGATACAAAATTGGTCCGCGAAGTAGTCAGGTGGCAGAATTGATGGCTGTGCATCAGGCCATCCTCACTGCTGTCCAACATCAACTCCATGAACTGGTCATAATCATAGATTTGGATTATGTACGGAACGGGTTCGTGGAGCTCCTGGTTAATTGGAAAACCAGAGGCATGTTATGTGCTAATAACAAACCCCTGAAACAAGTGAAGTTAATCCAAAACATAGATGATCTGGTCACATCTAATGGGATGACCATCTACTGGAAAAAGATCAAGGGTCATTCCAAAGTAGAGGGACCAGATAAAACTGGAAATGACTTAGCTGATCAGCTGGCCAAAACCGGGGCCATCCAAGGGGATCTAATAGAAATAGAGTCCCTGTTGGGGGAAATCCAGGTCACTGCCATCTCTAGGTCCCAGACAAATGCTCACAATGATCTTTCAACTGCACAATGGAGTAAGGAGACCCCTGATGCTGATTTGATTACAGCTCAGAAGGGGGATCCAATAATTGGTAAGTTTTACCAACACATTGAGGACCCTGAGAACTTTCCCCTGACGGATACCGATTACATTGGGAAAGAGGACCTAAGAGTGTTGATGAAATGTCCAAAAAGGTTCCCAATCCAAGACGGTTTGTTGGTAAGGAAATCCCAAGCTGGCCATGATCAGTGGGTGCTCCCTACCTCATTCCGAAGCCTGATGTTAAGTCACGCCCATGACGCAGCCACCGCCGGTCATAGGGGGTTTCACACAACACTGGAAATCTTAAGAGAGGTTGCATACTGGCCACACATGGGGCAGGACATCGTCCAATACTTGAAGGGGTGTCTTGTGTGTGCACAATTTCAGCCATCATCCCTCACACACCGTGCGCCTCTCCAAAAGAGGGGGATGACACTGCCATGGTCAGATTTGCAAATCGACTTTGTAGGCCCTGAAATTCGCTCGTCTAGAGGAAACACGTACATGCTGACCGTTACATGCTTGTTTTCCAAGTGGGTGGAATGTCTCCCAGCCCCAAACTGCAAGGCAGAAACAGCAGCTGCCCTGATGATTAACCACATCTTTTCCCGTTTTGGTCTACCTCAAAGGATTGAGTCAGACAGAGGTAGCCACTTCACCAGTGAAGTAATGACAAAGATGTGGGAGATACTGGGGGTTAAAAGGAAGCTACACATTGCTTACAGGCCAGCTTCTTCTGGAGCAGTGGAGAGATATAACCGAACCATTGTGAGCATCTTAAAAAGTTTGTGGCAGATTCTGGGCCAAGTTGGGATATCCGATTACCTCTGGTCCTAATGGCCATCAGATTTACCCCTTCATCTGCAACTAAAATGTCACCATTTAAATTGATGACCGGACGCAAGATGGTGCTTCCTCAGCATTTGCTCTACAGGACCCAAGAGCAGACACTGATAAATGCCTCCACAACTCACGAGTATGTGGAGAATTTAAGGAAACACATCCAACATGCTTTTGCCTATGCTCAGCGGAATCTAGAAAGATTAGCTGAGAGTATGAAAATGCACTATGATTTGAAAACCACCGGGAAGGAATATGATGTGGGAGACCGGGTCTATCTATACAATTTCCAAAGGAACCAGGCCAAACAGCGAAATTTCTTGCCTACATGGAAGGGACCGTTTGAAATTATAGACAAGATCTCCCCTGTTGCCTATAAGATCTGCATCCCCAAAGGCAGTTTGGCAGAGGGGGAAGATAATTGGGTCCATATAAATCAGCTAAAGTGTTGCCATCCCAGGCACACTCTGCAACAACTGGAGGAGTCCTCTGCAATACCAGAGGGGACCGCTCCAGAGTAATTCAATTCCAACCCTAAAATATCCCACATATAGTCTCTAAAATATTATGATTTGGAAAAAAAAATGTCTTAAAATTGTATCTTGTTTTTTGTTAAAATAAGAACGCAAATGTTTTGACTATAAAATGAATATGCCACCCCACTATATCAATGGTGGGGAAGAAATGTCTACGAATAGGTATTGCCGCTTTCCTTGGTCGTCCTAGGAGAAAGAAAACCTGGATACTGGCCAAGGAGGACGATCCGGGGACCGGGAGCAGAGACCCGAGGGGCTCGGGGTACCGCCCAATATTCCCATCAGGACCGGCGAGGAGAACCTATCGATCCAACTGGGTGGAGGAAAAGATGCTGAACTGTGCCATCTACAGAATTGGAAGAAGATAAGGCGGACATACCAGTGCAAGGGCTCAAAACCTCCTTTGCACCCGACTTCCCCTCGACTTGAATCAAAGTGCAGTCGGGCGGGGGGGATTTGTCAAGGGTTTTGACCCATGTTGAATCAATAGACCGGGTAGATGTGGGGATTAGCTGTCGCCGCCCATTATTCTATCCCAGAACAAACTAAATCAATAGACTGGGTAGATGTGGGGATGAGCTATCGCCACCCACATTCACACCAGAATAGGAGAACTGCGCAGTTGACACGAGACCACTCCAAAGATACAACCTTCTTGTGGGGGATTCCACATCACCACTCTACTGTAAGAATGCCATCAAAACAATGTTAAGCAAGGGTCCTATACTATCAAGCAAAAGACAACTCTATTGAAATGCTGTAATTCAAGACAACTCAAAAATGGATGCAGTACCGACAAATTCCCCAAGGTGGTGCTAGCGGTCTAAACTCTGACAGGGAAACTGTATTTAGGAGTTGCAAGAGGGGCAGGGACTTCAAAGCTTGTTGGTTAATTGAAAATCTTAGCCACCTGCTGTTCCCAGAGGCCAAGAGGCTGGGAAACCTTAACACCTCAGAGATTCCCACACCAGGAGGCAGGATATCACATGAACCTGTTGATTGATTGAGGAGAGACTTCCAGGCAGCCTGCTGGAGCCCACACAAAAGGCTCTTTCTGTTGAATGGGGTATGTTAATTTTGAGTGTTTCCTGTCAACAGCCCTCTGCCAGCAAGGAGAGACATGTGATCACTGACCCACCCAGACTTCTGGAGACGGACCCAAACACTTTGGGGAGTTGAATTGCAACAAATATATATTTTATAAAAATAATGATAACTTATTGTAACCAAATGACAGGAATGTACAACTTTGAGAGTCTTAATTTGAAAAATGCCCTCACGATTTGAGTCCAAACTCCACTTGTACCATGTTCTGGGACAAAACCCTGCTAATTATGATTATTGTAGACAATGTGTTTAAGCTAGAGACATGGAAAGTTACTGGGATATATGTGGAAGGGAAATGTACCTTTGTATAATTCTTGATGAAAAACCAATGTTGCAAAACCCACTAAAATCGAAAATAAGTTGCCATTTTTGAATGCAGGCTCCTAGAAATGCCAGAGTCGGGACAGGGACTATCTTTAGTAATATATGATGTGTGTATGTGATGTCAAACAACTGTGTACCTGGGAAATATTTATTTGGATCAGGAATAGATTTGTGTGCACATTGACCAGGGGAGTGTCATTTCTGCAGGTCATAAAAATGACATCACTCTGACACACTATCCCTTCCCAAATCAGGGACCAAAGAATCTATTGACCTATCAAATCAAGAGAGGGGCAGGCTTAGGGATGCTAGCCTCTCCACCCACTTTTTAAAACACATAAAAAGAGACTGCTGGGACAGGTAGAGATTCAATTCCATTTTCTGCGGGACGCTCTGCCAGGAGACTCCACACTTCACATCCATCAATCTCCAAAGACCAGAACTTTACTTCAGAACTTAAAGCAAGGGCTTTGAATTCTTTGCCAAGAACAATTGCCAGAGATCCAGAGAACCACAGGCCGCTGTATCCAGAGAGCTGACCCAGACCGCTGTGAGCATAACCAGAGATCCGGATCGCTGTGAGCAGAACCGGTGCCTGATTGACCCGCCGAGCAGAGAGAACCGAAGTCCAGTCCAGTTGACCAGATCCGTGACGAGGCCCATTCATTTCAAAATTAGGAGTGAGTATCCAGCAGAACTGTGCAGAACCCAATCTCTTAGTTAAAATAGTCTAATCCAAACTATTTTAACCTAAGTAGAACTGCCTCCTAGTAATCCTGTCATCTGTCATTCTAAAGCTGTGAGCTGTCATCTGTCATCGTAACGCTGCCAACTGTCACCTGTCATTTTGAGTTTTACTTTAAATCCGAAAATCTACCTTTATTAAATCGTCCATATCTCTTGAACCGTTTGGGCTAGGAACGAATTTAACTTTCATTTTAAAGCTGTGATTCTAGGCTTTCCAACAAACCTAGAACCGACTTCCTACTCCTTATACTTTTTCCGCAATCGTGATTCACGCACTCGCAAAATTTACCACAATTTGGCTCAATTTCTCCACTTGTCAAAATAGCAGCTCCATTCTTTCCTTTTTTTAAATCCGTTTGCAACCTGGTAGTTACGCATAGAGCATTGGTAAAGTGAGCCTGAACTAATATAAAGTGTCTCTCCCTCACCCTGAATCTCTAGAGGGAATTAAAATCAGTTAGCACATTTCCCCATCCATTGCCATCACATTTTAAAGCATTTTGGGCCTGTTTTTCAAACCTCTAGCTGTTTTCCTCTAAGCTTGCTGGGGGGAACTGCATTTCGTATTGCATTTTTTTGGGATTCTTGAAGACTGTGTGCTCTCCTTCCATTTCTTACATTGCATAGGGGGGGAGTGAATTGTCAAGGAAAAGTGATTACATTGTCTTTTGTTGAAGCCATATCAAGTTATCTTCTGTACTGCATTTCATTCATGATTGCGTTTCCTTGAACCATATAAAGCATTCTTTCCCACCTTATTCTTCTGTTCCTATTCATAAGGTATCTCTTGCTGATTACTGCTCATATTCACAAGTGTAATATCCATTATCAATTTATTTATAGAAGTGTGATATATATATATATTGTTTACATTTTCAAATAAACCTTTTAATTTGCAAAACAAACCTACTTCTTGGCTCAGTGGCGTCAGGGGGATTCTAAGAGGGGAGTGTTATACAAGGGTTGTCATCCAGGGTACTGAACTGGACATAAAAATACATCAATAAGGGTTTTCCTCAGCATCCCAGACTAGGCATTGACTTAGCTGTAGTGTTGATTGAATATCGCTTACAGAGCGCAGAGCCACCAGTTTATCCCGGCAGGCCCTGTTGGACGCCGCCATGCCCGGGCTGAGAGGTGGCATGTGGACTGCGTTGCCTGCTATTAGAGCTCCACCTGCCTATCAGGGGGGAGGATGGAATCAGCAACACGTTCCATGCCTTGAGCCAACACCTCAATTGCTCCCCCTTGTTGCTGTGCAATGGCATAACTGGATTGCTCCCACCGAGTGTTCCCCGGTGGCTCATGGCCACCGCCTTGCTGGGCATCACACCTGCAGGTCCCAAGGAGACGTGGACCTTGCTGTGGTGGCAGAGCCTGCGGCTGCAGGACAGCATTCCTCCGTCGATCTGATGCCCCATGAACAGGAGCAACAGGTGTGGAGAGTGACTCTGCACCCGTAACCACCGCAGGCCAACATACCAACACTGACTGGCCCCTTGAGGGGTCCACCCCCACTGCAGGTGTGGTGGACAGAACAGAATCCATAGCAGAATCACCCACCATCGACGGCATAGATTCATGAGCATCCTACTCAACATCAGAGTCAGAGAGATCCTCAGAGCCATACACAGAGGCAGGCCTGGACAGGATGGCCTGGAGCACTGAGAGATGTTCATGGGCTACCACCCCACGACCACCACTGGTGCTGGGATGGTGACCAGAACCCTCCATCATATCTGCAATCAACTCCTCCACTGCTTCTGGTGCATCATCACCTGTAAGAAATTTAAATAAACACAAAGTGTTAAAGTACATATGTCAGCAGCGCATACACAACACAATATTGAGGGCCAACACATGAGGCAGCCATGTCACACACGACACAAACTCTGGCATGCATGCAGTGGCAATGAAATGGAAGGGGACCCTGAAAGCAGACATGGATGTGTGTCAAAAGCAAAGCCCACACATGTACTGCATGTTGCATATCAACTGCATCACACACAACCTTCTGGCAGGCATGAATCTGTGGCAAAATTTACAGATGTGAACTAAGAGATGGCAGGTAGCATAGCCATGGCACAATTTCCAAATAGCCACAGCAGTATGTCAAACCAACTGTCCATTACACATGCTAAATGCATGTCAACATGCACTACAAGAACATTAATATCAATAAAAGCACACATGTCACAGGATGCAACAATGCAAGTGCCTTCAAATACAGTGAAGGGAGACAAATGGATACATACATGGCAGGTCACTTTGACAACACACCAGTGAATAGGCATGTTGAAGGGTGAAACATGGCTCAGAGGTGTGTGGTTGCAATGCAGCACATTTGTAAGTCATCTACCATCAATAGAACCCGAAATGTAGTGATGTCAATCTTGTGACTTGACGGCACTGCAAGGGCAAGTTCAGTCATCATGTGCAAAGTGTTTGCACTGGGTTGTAGTGATGTACTGCACCCCTGGGTCCCCCTCCTGGGGAATGACACAGAGTCAGTGCATGGCTCTGAATGGCTGACCACAGTACTGTGAAGTAGCAGACAGTGTATGCCGGTGTCAATTGCATCAACTGAGACAACTGAGACTACAGCAGATGAGAGGGGGACAGAAAGCAGGACACATGAGGAACCATCACAAGTACATCTATGCAGGCAGAAGACACAACACCAGTCACCTGGAAGCAGGGTGGCTGTAATAGAGGGAGGCCTGTGCCCGACGCAGACAAGGCACCATAAACATGTGCATGATGATGAAGTGACCTGGAGTGAGCATGACATGGATGAGCAAATACCATGAGACTGATCAAATACTGGAGATGTTGTACAATGAGTAGCCTGCCACGGACCCATAGAGGCTTGCAGGAATGCAATGGTCCATGAATGATCACTCATGTGCACTCCGAGCCTGTGCCATCTGCATGGTCCAAGTGAGACACCCTGCATCAAGGTCAAAGGGTGTACACCACAGCACAGGTATGGCAGGGTTGCACAGGGAAGTGTGCCTGTACACAGGAAAGGGGAACAGCCCATAGCAGTAGTCCAACATGGAAATCGCCAGTACCATGGTGACAGTGAAGTAAAGGGTGGTGGAGAGGCAAGGATGCATGCCCGTGAGGAGGAGCAGCTTGCAGGGTGACCTCACATAACCGTCAGTCATGTGATGAAATAGGCTGAGTGTTGGCTGGATTTACACCACTGGCTACATGCAAACTTGTCAGTTTGCCTGTACATAGACAGGAGAGGCTGCCAAGTGACTTGCATGTAAGTAGGGTGCATGTTTGGTGATTCGGACTGCCCCTGTGTGCAGCACATATCCTGCATGCAGACTCCATGATGACAAGCACACATTAGTAAAGCATTGCATGTGTCACACATGACACTCATTAATACATAGCCTGAACCGGCACTCAATCACAACACATCACACAACCAAAACACACATGGGCTTGACACACATGCATCAAGACTCACCGGACATTGCATCATAATCCTGCATCTCTCCCACTCCCTGGATAAGTCCCTGATCGATGAACTCTGCAGCGATTTCATCGTGTGGATTGAGTTCATCCTCCTTCTTGGCCGGTTGTGCAGACACTGATGGGCAAATGCCGCTCTGGTCAGTTGGGGCAGGGGCGATGGTGGAGTGGCGAATGAGAGTAGGAATTGGCATGTGGACGGAAGGCCTGGATAATGTGATTGGCTGCTGGGTGCTGTTGCCAGGACCCAGCAGCCCAACTGCCTCAGTGCCAATGGCTGTGACCGACACAGTCCTGGCTGGCAGACTCATTGCCGGGGTGGTGTTGGCTGCATCTGCCCATGCAGCTCCCACCACCTGGCTGCTTGGGACAGCAGATGTCAAAACTGCCCCAGGAACATGTGCCTTGGTCACAGTTACCTTGGACACATCTGGCTTGGCCTTCCTGCCCTGAAAATCAGCCTGCAAGTCCTGTGGCAAGACAGCCTGTGCTAGCTGACCCCGAGCTTGAGTGGTGGTTGCCACAGATGCACCTGCAGCTTCCACCACCTGGTTGCCTCTGCCAGCAGATGACATTGCCTGTGGGGTCAGTTGTCCACTGGGGATTACTGCAGCACCTCCCTGAGGCGCTTGTGGTGGTGGCATGGCTGTCCCAGCAAGTTGCTGGACATCCTGGCCCGGTGGTACACCCTGGCCAAGTCCCCCCTCCATGTCCACCTTGGCCTCTCTGGACTCCCTGGACTCCCTTGCCACCCCGGCCACATGCCCCACCCTGCCCAGCCTTGGGAGGTCACCCAGCTTTGCCACCCTTCCCTTTTGGTGTTCTCCCAACCATGGCAAAGATGGTATGTAGCCAATGGGAGGTGCACACAACAATTGTCCTGGGCAATTGGGGTGAAGGGGGCAGGGTACATGATGTTAGACATACCCCTCTGCTCCTGCAAGGCTGTTTGTGACCCCTGGTGATAAAAGACAGATCACGCAATGCTCAGGCACCCCAAAAAATGATGTTAAACTTGCATGCAACCCCCGGTAGGTAAGATGCACACATGTTTGAATGCCTGTGTGTGGACGCAGCCATGTTTGGGGTGTGACACATGGATGCTCGTCCCACCTTCGTGTACGTGCATGGTGCACATGTGCGTGTGTCTGTTTGGTGTGTGTGTGTGTGTGACTATGAGACACCATGGATGCATGTGACACGGATATGTAGGTACTCGATTGACAGATGTGACATAGTGGACGATGATTGCACTGTGACAGGAGGTATAGATGTCCAGATGCATGTCTGTCTGTTGGTGTGTTTGCATGTGAATGGCATGCTCCCTGATGCTTGTGACCTCATGCCACCTTTAGGATGTTCATGCAGTTCCATGTGAGTGGATGCAGATGCCTGTTGCACTTTCCCTGCTTGTTTGTGCATGTGTGTGGGTTCAATTGACCTGAGTTATGGGGAGTGGGATGCCATCTGCGATGTTTGACACTGCCACTCATGTGCTATAGTCATATGTCTAGCAGACCATTGTATGGTGTTCATATGCCTGTGTTCTGTCTCTCCCTGTCTGCATCGTCGACTGATGAAGAGGGCAGGGATTGCGCTGTGGAGCCCAGCAGCAGGGATGCCACCACCAGCCGGAGACGCAAGGCCCTGCCCCCCTCCCAGGTAATAATATCTCCTGGGAGTAAGGGGACTGGTGCCGCATCCATGGCTAGAGCTGCCGAGGGGAGGTCCAAGAGGCCAATATTGGATGTGGACTTCTCTGCAGATGAAGGGGCAGGTGAGCCCCCATAGGGGCATACTATGGAAGACAGCAAAGAGTCATCCAGTTTGGTGGGGGGTGTGGTTGAGGAGGAGGCTGTATCAAACCCATGCATGGGGCCTGAAGGGGGTGGTTCCACTGGTGCAAGTGGTGCAGTCCAGGAGGAAGCACAGGTCGCACCTGGAGGTGCCTGTGTGTAATCATGTCCCTGATCCTGTGACTGCATCATCCTGCACCAGCAGGGATGCCTCTGTCCAGGCCTGTTCGCAGGTAGGGTATGTGTCTACGTCAACTGACCTTCCTCTACCTGCGGATGAGGCAATCAGTGTCAGGGTTGAGCCTGTTCTAGTCGGTGTCGCGTTGAGCACACTGGGGATTTGGGATGATGTGCGTGGTTCCAGGCAGGACAACGCACATCATTTCGGACACCTGTGTGGCCACGTCGACTTGCTAGAACAGGTCATTGGCACAGGGTTCCTCTGTATGCTGGATGTTCTTGCGACCCACTCCTCATCTGCACACCCTATGCGCCAGTCATCCTGCGTGCCGTCTTCCCGCCCATGTCTCACCTGGGCACCGTGTGGACCTGCCCCATCCACCGCAGCCAGACTGGTGGAGAACACATCCCTGCCACAGTCGGGAGTCGGAGGACCAGTAGAGGTGGTCACCCCAACAGCTAGACCCCTGCCAATGGACAATGTGCAGGCACCTCCGGGCAGGGCATGAGCATGGCGGCACCAGGGATTCCATCGTCCCAGAGGGCGTCATGGTTGCAGAGGCAGTTGGCATTAAGGCGGTGGCAGGGTCGAGGTGGGAGGCGTCAGGCCATCTACATAACGGGGGCAGGCATTGGTCGATGGGCAGGAGGACCCTGGACTACGTGTGTCTTCTGTGTGGCAGCGGTTGGGCCAGCAGATAGATGCAGAGCGGCAGCATGCAGAGAGGGCATGGCTCACGATGGTCAGCGTGGAGAACCCAATGCACCGGGCATTGCGACGGGCAGCGTTCCTTGATGAGACTCGCAGGGAGTTGGTGGAGACCATGGCGCCGTCCCTGCAAGCCCTCGAGGACAAATCCCAAGCCCGCCTCTGGGACATCAACATGAATTTCGATGATGCCTTGGCCAAAGATATTAACATCAAGAAGTGAGCCGTAGGACTAGCCCGCCACCACTGTAAATTGTTCCTTAGTGTTAAGTTTCCTTTCTATTTTTTTTTTGAGGACATGGACATTGCTCAACTCTTTTGTATATAGTTTTTTTTTGTAGGTAGTTTTATGGACAGGTCTGCAGTTTGGGATCAAGGACCCTTTGACATTTATTCTACATAGTTGGACTTGTGTGGATTGTTTTTGTTTTATTTGTTCTTTCCCATGAGGTAATGGGTTCCCTTTTTTTATTACTATTTGGAACTGATTGCTTTTATTTTGTGGAAGTGCATTTTCATCATTTACTTCGATATTTTTGATTTTCAACTTCGTATGGATTTGCCATTTCGTTTTGTTTCAGTTCATTGCATCTTTATTTGCATTTTTGATTTTTGTAAGGTGTAGTTTCTGATTTCACAATACATTTTCATTTGGTCCAATCACAGTGTTGTGTGCTCACATTTGTTTGTTGCATGTGTCATTCGCCACTGGCTCAGGCATGTGTCAGTGCTGTGTGGCTATGTTGTGCATTTATATGCATGCATGCATGTGTGCTTCTGGGTATGGCATGCCATGGGGCCAGAACTGGTGGGGGCAATGGATGGGTATGGAGAAGCATGGGGGGCAGCGGGTGGAGCCATTTTGGGGGATATTTGATACATGGTTTTATGTAATGCCTATGGGTTTGGTGGGAGACATGAGTCAGGGCCTGCTGGCAGGTTGCCGTCACTGGGGTTGGGGGCCACATGAGTCGGGGCCTGCTGGCAGGGGGGTGGGGTGTGGGCCACATGAGTTGGGGGTGGGGTGTGGGCCACATGAGTTGGGGCCTGCTGGCAGGTTGCCGTCACTGGGGGTGGGGTGTGGGCCACATGAGTTGGGGCGTGCTGGCAGGTTGCCGTCACTGGGGGTGGGGTGGGGGCCACATGAGTCTGGGCCTGCTGGCAGGTTGCTATCACTGGGGGTGGGGGCAACATGAGTCGGGGCTTTCTGGCAGGTTGCCGTCACTGGGGGTGGGAGCCATATTAGTCGGGGCCTGCTGGCAGGTTGCTGTCGCTGGGGGGAGCATGATTCGAGGAATGCCTGCTGCCATGGTCACAGGTGGTTGGGGGGTCTGTTGTGGGCTGCCTTCTGCCATGGTCACAGTTGTTGGGGGTGTCCGTTGTGGTGTGGGCACTGCTACCATGGTTACGGGTGTTGGGGGTGTCCGTTGTGGTGTGGTCTGCCTGCTGGCATGTACATGGGTGGTTGGGGGTGTCCGTTGTGGTGTGGGCTGCCTGCTGGCATGTTCAGGGGTGCTGGGGGGGTCCATTGTGGTGTGGGCTGCCTGCTGCCATGGTCACGGGTGTTAGGGGTGTCCGTTGTGGTGTGGTCTGCCTGCTGGCATGTGCACGGGTGGTTGGGGTGTCCGTTGTGGTGTGGGCTGCCTGCTGGCATGTGCACGGGTGGTTGGGGGGGGTCCGCTGTGGTGTGGGCTGCCTGCTGCCATGGACACGGGTGTTGGGGATGTCCGTTGTGGTGTGGGCTGCCTGCTGGCATGTGCACAGGTGTTGGGGGGTCTGTTGTGGTGTGGGCTGACTGACTGCTGGCATGTGCACAGGTGGTTGGGGGGTCTGTTGTGGTGTGCGCTGCCTGCTGGCATGTGCAGGGGTGGTTGGGGGGTCTGTTGTGGTGTGGGCTGCCTGCTGGAAAGTGCATGGGTGGTTGGGGGGTCCGCTGTGGTGTGGGCTACCTGCTGGCATGTTCAGGGGTGCTGGATGGATTCCGTTGTGGTGTGGGCTGCCTGCTGCCATGGTCACGGGTGTTGGGGGTGTCCGTTGTGGTGTGGTCTGCCTGCTGGCATTTGCACGGGTGGTTGGGGGGCGTCCACTGTGGTGTGGGCTGCCTGCTGTCATGGTCACGGGTGTTGGGGATGTCCGTTGTGGTGTGGGCTGCCTGCTGGCATGTGCACAGGTGTTGGGGGGTCTGTTGTGGTGTGGGATGACTGACTGCTGGCATGTGCACAGGTGGTTGGGGGGTCTGTTGTGGTGTGGGCTGCCTGCTGGCATGTGCAGGGGTGGTTGGGGGGTCCGTTGTGGTGTGGGCTGCCTGCTGGAATGTGCATGGGTGGTGGGGGGTCCGTTGTGGTGTGGGCTGTCTGCTGCCATGGTCACGGGTGTTGGGGGTGTCCGTTGTGGTGTGGTCTGCCTGCTGGCATGTGCACGGGTGGTTGGGGGGGTCCACTGTGGTGTGGGCTGCCTGCTGCCATGGTCACGGGTGTTGGGGATGTCCGTTGTGGTGTGGGCTGCCTGCTGGCATTTGCACAGGTGTTGGGGGGTCTGTTGTGGTGTGGGCTGACTGACTGCTGGCATGTGCACAGGTGGTTGGGGGGTGTGTTGTGGTGTGGGCAGCCTGCAGGCATGTGCACGGGTGGTTGGGTTGTGGAGTGGGCTGCTTGCAGGATGGGTTTGTAGGTGATCTGAGCATGAGTGGCCTTTTTCAGGGGATTTGGATGGCGCAAGTGGGGAACGCATATTCTGAGGGGTTCGCAAGGTGTTTTACACACGATTTGGCTGGCGCAAGCGGGGTACGCGTATTCTGAGGGGTGTGCAAGGTGTTTTACATGCGATTTGGCTGGCGCGAGTGGCGTACGCGTATTCCGAGGGATGCGTGAGGTGTTTTACACAAGATTTGTCTGGCGCGAGCAGGGTACGTGTATTCCGAGGGGTGCGCAAGGTGTTTTACTCGCCATTTGGCTGGCACGAGTGGGGTACGCGTATTCCGAGGGATGCGTGAGGTGTTTTACACATAATTTGGCTGGCGCGAGCAGAGTACGCATATTCAAGGGGTGTGCATGGTGTTTAACACGGGATTTGGCTGGCTCGAGCGGGTTACACATATTCCGAGGGGTGGTTAAGGAGTTTGAAATGTGATTTGGCTGGCGTGAGCAGGGTACGCGTATTCCTAGGGGTGCCCAGTGGTTAACCCATTGGAAGAGCACATTTTGGGTGGCTTACAACTTTGACTCCCCGGATGAAACCTCATGAAACTTTGAAAAAAAAGTTTATGGCCCTGTCAGATTGATTGTGCGAAGATTGGTGAGATTTCTTCCAGGGGGGGCAAAGTGATAAGGGGTCCCAAAATGTGTGAGTTTTCCCATAGACACGATGGAAAAAAAAATTGCTCATGCTTACAGCCCAAACCACTGGACAGATTTTCACCAAATTTGAGGCAGGAGCAGTGGTTTGGCCCCGAAAGCGTGCTTTTATCAATTTGGTGTAAATGCGTCCAGCAGTTTGTTCTAAAATGGGCAAAAAGTAGGTAAAAGAAAATAGCGATATCTGGGTTTTGTCTCAATTCCCTGTTCGGTCCGTGGATGTGCCCCCTGATTGGTCAATAGAAAACATGAGGTGTGTCATATTTTCAGAAGCGCCCGCCATGTTTTGTCCGCAGAGAGTCGCGGCTGACCGCAGAGATTGCAGTGCAGAAAAAGTCTGGAAAACACATTTTGGATTATTTGGTGGTGGAATGAGGGTCTCGGAAGGGTGGGGGAGTGAAAACAAATGATATGGGGCTATTTTGTAGGTGGAGAAAGGTTGAGCAGGTGTCGTAGCAGTCCTCGGACAGCGCAGTAGTTCGCAGATAGTGCCCTGAATGGACACCTTAGGAAGAACATTTAGAGTTATTTGGTGGGTGAAAGAGGGTTTGGAAAGCGTAGGGCAGTGGAATAAAGGTGATATGGAGCTGTTTCTATAGGTGTAAATAAGGGGTTGCAGATGCTGCTGAGTCCGGGGTCAGTTTCGGTGTCCACGGACATCATTTCGATTGCAGGTGGTCCGGGTGAGCTTTATTAGTTGACGGTGTCTGGTATGTACTTGTTATATAATTAATTGTATTGTGGTGGTTGTGGCTTGTGGCTAGATTCTGGGGGGAATGCCCCCCAGAATCTGGCCACTGGCCATGGCCACCACAGTATTAGTATGTGTTTAGTAATTATAGGTAATATAGTAGGAGTATGGCCAGAATCACCACAGTAATAATATGTGTATAGTAATTATAGGTATAGTAGTGGGAGTATTAAGTGTTTATAATATGGTGGAATTATATAATCGAACTGTATATGGTGCTTATGATTGTTGTACGATTGAGGATAGTGCTTATAGAATGTGTATCTGATTATACTTGGTATGGTTACTTAGTTCTATAGCGCTAAAAAAGCTGCAATCTGTGGTTCATTTTCTGTGGAAAAAAACAGTATAATTTGTTAAGCAGGATGGATTAAAATCTTTCATTGTATACAATTTTTACATATACTTTGACTTTTTTAGACCCTCATAAACAGTACATTCTAAGTACCATGTTTGGTACAACATTAGTGTATGACACACTGCTGTTGTATTGATATTAAATAATCATTGGGTCATTGGGAAAACAATTCCATACTGGATTAAAACATTTAAAAAAAAAAAATTACAATTATGTGACTGTAAGTGTGATAGCATGTTTGTTTGAATTATCTTGTGATTAAGGGAATGCTTAAAATAATTAGATACCTGCTGGTGTATTCTAACTAGATGTTCTGTCGTATAAGACTTGTGATGGCGTATTTGAAGTGTTTTGTAATGAATGTAGAGTATTTTTTAAGTAGTCAGACACCCGTTGGCATATTCTAACTATATTGACTTTTAAAAGTACTATTGTAGTATTATAAACATAGTTAGATGCCTTTTGGCATATTCTAACTGTTAAAAGTGGTAAAGTTTAGTGACTAAATGTGGGTTGAAGGTCTATTAAGAAGGCATTTGTTAGATGTGCTGGTAACCTATGTTTTAGTGTAGCAGAGGTGTCGTTACATTCAAACCAAAAAAAATTACAAAATAAAATAAAAACATACTTTTTTTGACATATGCAGTATAGTGTCCTGAAGTGGTTGTGGCACCAGTGTGGTATATTAAACCCTATGTTGTGAAGGTTTTCTTTCCGAGAGATACTTGTTTACAGTGTTTTTGGTACCATCTGCATTGTACCTTAAAAGCATTCATATGACATATTGGCTATGAGAGTTCATTTATTTGGTGGAACGATTGTCTGAATTGTAAAAAGGGCATAATATGCCTTGCTTTGCATTCTGAAGAAGTTGGTGAAATGCAATGGATTCAGAATTTGGCATGGATACATATACAAATTGTTCATTAGGGATGTGGTCTTTTGAAACAGATTATTTGTGGCATTTCTTTGAAGGATGAGAATTTTCAAACACAACTGATCTGAGCCGTTTAAGTAAATGTTGCGAACAATTGGTTGCAATTGAAAAAGAAGATTGATTGTTACATTAGCATAAAAATGTACTCCAATTGTGTTGCTGAATTTAAATGGACCAGAGTATTGTGTTTGTGGATTGTTTTTTTGTTTTTGTAATTTATTTGGCTTTTTGTTTTTGCAGGAGAGGCAAGGTAGGGGAGGAAAGTGAGGGAAGGGGCACCAACCACAGAGAGATGCAGGGGAGGTGGACAGGGGAAGTTATTGGGCGTGCCTTAAACTTAAAGTAGAGGACACCATTTCTCATGCTCCATAACAACTGCCTCAAAAGCACTTTGAAACTGCTTCCTCCAACAGAGCGATGTGTCGCAGTACATGCAGAACCCTCTGATCCTCGAAAGGTAAGGATCTACAGCTTCCCGTAAGGCCTTCGAGGCGGCCAGTGGGATCCTGTACTGAAAAGGAGTACCCTGTGTGGTGGTATGCGCGGTTGAGGAAGAGGGCGCAGTGGAAAATAGCCTGCTCCTCCCTAAGAAAGAAACAGCCTTTCTCAGTGCAAACAGGTGGGTAGAACAGATGTGGTGTTGCATTAATGTGGTCCTTAAGGAGTAGTAACCCTGCTGTCTGTGACTCAGTTTCACCCCACATTCAATGCCTTCAACACTGGCAGCCTTCGCCTAGGACTCACTCTGGGTGCTGGAGGTAGAAAATTCCACTACCTCATCTTCATCTTGAACTTGACCCTCCTCTACATCATTGCGCCTGTTCCCCTGTCCATGCCCTCCAGATGGTGATGGTGATGGTGGTGGTGGTGGGGGTGGTTGGGGAGCAGTAGTAGCCATAGCAGATTCCATGATGCTGTCCACAAAGAAAGTTCTGCAAAGTTCAGCAAAGGAGGTGCTGCAAGATGCTCTCCTCTGGATAGCCTGATTGAGAATGAGGAAAAGCAATGGGTGGGTCCCTTCTGAGGAACCGTCTGCGGACAACCGAGTCGCAAAAAGGCCTTGAAAAGTTAAGTTGCCAGATCAACCAAGAATGGGTCTGGGAACTGTGGCAGGGTAACGCGGTTTGCCAAACTGAGTGCTAGTGCCTTTCCTCTAGTGCCTTTTGTGCCTCATCAGAAGTGAGCTGAGCGTAGAGTGTGGATTGCGGAGCAGAGCAAGGCTGAAAAAACACGACTGCAAAAGCTTGGGGCTTAATCGAGGGCTTACTTTGCGTGGTGCAGGGGGTCCAGGAGTCTGGCGTTGTGGAATCGCCATGAAAGACGATAAGGAGAATCTAGCTGTCTGCAGTCTCTATTATAAGAGACGTTATTCTCTATATTTCAACAGTAGACACTAATGCGTGAAAACCTTATCAGAAAGTACGTTTGTTCAGTGACTAAACTTGCTGTGACTAAACTTGCTGTGCATTTCAACTGATTTATTGTTTCATGGAACAATGAATGAGACAACTGTCTATGCAACCTTAAATTACATTCTTTGTTGTCTTCCTGAAATTCAACGAAGAAACACATTAACGTGACTTGTCCTTGCTTTGTAAAGCAAAACATTCTGCATTCTGAGGGATGACTGTGGGTCTTTCAGCCTTTGAGTCCCAAGCTGAATTCTACCAATACTTCTTGAACCACAGAATTCAAATAAGCAAACGCTCACTCTGTTCACCGCTCATTCATCTTGCAGCTGCTTAGATCGCCTGCAATCGAACGCTGGCGCTGGTGAATTTAGCAACTGAAGCCCTTCATTTGTTTGGTGAAAATAATAGTGCTTGTAAATTAGCTCTATAAAGCACTAATCATTGACACTAATGCGCCAACACGTCTGTGAGTGTACTCAGTCAGGGTGACTGTTGGCACTAGCTGCCTTTGAGCCCTTTACTAATAGTGAACGCTGTGTTTACTTTGTTCGTCATTTCCATTGCATGACCTTCAACAAATATAGCTGTGAAAGGTACTCAGTTGGGGTGACTGCCGGCTTAAACTGCCTTTGAGCCCCTTACTCAGATCTGTGAATAAACACAGCTATGCTCAAATCCAAATGGGGTGAATGTCGGTATATTCTGCCTCTGAGCCCCTCATTGAAACTCTTCTTTGTGTGCATTCAGACTAGTTACAAATCCATAGTTCAAAAGCACAGGGTATTTGGCTTCATTTCAATAGAAATTTACAATTTAGGAAGTGCCACATTTAAAGATGACTTAAGAGCACCTGAAGCAGACTTTCAAACTTTACTGGCGCAAAGTCTGTTGATGTTATCTGCTAAGGAATGTGAATTACTACACACTCACAGCGAAGAACAAGAATTCACAAAAAACATTGACAAGGTTCAGAATACATATCACCCTTCATGCTCTTCATGGCTGTACAATGAAATACAAACAAAAATACCTACTCTGCGAAGTAATTTTGTAACAAATACTCTGAGCCGAAATGTAGACTTCCACAATGAAACATCACATAAATACCATAGCAAATAGAAGACACACAAGATCACACAGTTTAAAAATCGTTCTTGGATTACGAGTCCAATACAATCAAAATATAAGTAAACTCAGGAATCTGACGATTCTCATGACCAAGAGAACCTGTATAAAGAAAACTTGATTCCCTCTCTAGATCTCACACATGATGTGGTACTAACACTTGGGATGTCAGTTCAACTCCTCCTTCCTCACAAATGGCACCTCCGACGATCAATTCTAATGAAGAACCCAATATAGAAGTGAACATCATACCATGTAATCCGGCCGCAGAGGAACTTTAAGCTGACAAAAACTAGCATATTCATATATCAAGACCGCAAGATCCGACATTATCTGCACTGAGGTTCATGTTCAAATCATTGTTAAATGTCTTCGAAATATTAAAAAGAAGAAGTCAATACTTATTCTGGAATCTTGATGTAAATAACAAAAGAAGTCAGCTGTTGTGATTCAAATTTGGTTGGCCTTAACTCAGCCCTAAACATGCAATCCAAAGACCATACTGCTCTTATGACACAAAATGAAATATCACATAAAAGCTATTTTAAATCGCTGTTGTGTGAACGTCTTCTGCTCAAAAACAGCAATAAGCCATCATGGCTAGAACTTAAAACACTTCTTCTCGCCTGTGACTTAACACAAACACCAGCTACAGAACCTCCATTACCTTTAAATCATTACCCATGCAGTGGAGACGATACTTTGCTTTCTGCTTCAACTCTTGAAGAAAACTTGAGATTGGCACAAATTGGAGACAACAAAGCACTGCCTCAAACTTCTGGTAGAAGAGAGACACCATATCTAGGTGAAAAACCTACTCCAATTCATGAAAATTCATTGAATGACCAAGCAGATATTCTACCTGTTCCCATTCCTTGTGAGGACAGTATAGATGCTCAGTCGTCACAAAGGTCTTCTCCAATTAATTCCAATAATCAAAAAAAAAGGAAAAAAAATCTAATGGTGGATGTAATGAAGCAACTGTATCATCAGAACCATCAAAAAAGCAGCCAAATAAAAAACAAAAAAATAAAGGGAAAAACATTTTTTCAAACACTAGACCATGCAAGCAAGAATAATGGACTACAATCAAAAGAGAAAAGAACAGAGACCACAGATGACAAGTCCACATCTAGTGAAGAAGCTCTACCCTCCATCGCGGATGATGTAATAATTCTTCCAAAAATACCCACAGAGAGAAGAAAAAAAACAACTACTTGGTCTAAGACTGAAGATTATTCAAAAAGTAAAAATTACCCCATGAAAGTATTGAAACAAACACCATATTTTGCAAAAAAAGTTAACAAAAAGAACAATGAAAATCCTAAACAAACTTCTTGTGTTGCTGCTCTGTAAACTCAACATACAGATTTTGTATCTAACATGCAAGTAAATGTGTCGTTACTGCAAGATACAGTTTCCGTTGTCCCTCTCTGTGCCCCGAAAACTGTGAACATTACTCAAGCAGTATCTTCTAGTGTGTCACCTCAGGCATACAAACCGTTTGCTGCCCCCAAAGTGTGGTTACAGCAGACAAATCAGAAAAAAAGTCACCAAGCTTTAAACAGAAGTAACATCTTGGCTCTGACAAAAAGAATACCAGATTCATATATTGTTTCTTCAAATGACATAGAGAGGTTGTCCTTTCTTTTTGACAATTCAACACACACTGTGTAACTAATTTTGAAAACTGCAGAGGGAGTCCAAGCTCTTCAGTCTTGTTTACTTGAACTCAAATATCTTGGAGTTGAAGTTCTTACTACCAGAATCACACTGGAACCTGTAAAAACCTGTCTTGTTCCACTAGCCATTGCTTCAGACCTTAAACAAACATTTGGATCTAGTCAAGAAATTACAGAGATGGAATAAATTTGTGAGAAACTATGACAAAATATTGTCTCTTTTACCGGTCATATTTGCTCAAGTGATTCAACGTTTGAACATGTCTGATACACACCTTTAGACTACCAACTTGATTTGGAATACACGTGGACCTTTGTCATTTCAACATAAAGAAATCGCTGCAATTATTTTCAAGGAATATGAGATTGTACTATTCCAAGAAACATGGCTCACATCTAATTTATCTCTAGATGGCTACACCATTGTTTCCCAACTAGCAACTAGTTCCATTCGTGGGCATCCATTAGGTGGTCTCCTAACAGCAGTAAAATATACATTCAGCCATAATGTAGAATGTATTGCTAATACCATACAAGGCATATTAGTATCTAGGTGTATCATTAACTGGGGTAATTCAGTAAGAGGTCTCCTAATGTTCAATGTTTACTGGAACCCATCTTTATGCCAATTGATACTTTCTTGGAATACCTCTCCAACATTCTCACTGTGCTGAAAATAAGATGTCCTGATGACCTAATAGCCAAAGGAGAAGATTTGAATGCATGTTGTTGACCGATTGCTTGACTATCATCAAATTCTACGACAAGTAATAAAAATGGTGAATCATGGGAATAGATGTTCTCACAATGGAATTCGCATATAGTAAATGGGAATTTTAGCTCTGACAATCCCCCAGCTGCAACCTGGTCCAATGACAAGAGTTTTTCCACAATAGATTATTTTGTTGTTTGTCATGAGTTATTCCTTCAGTGCAAAAGGTTTAAGATTGTCCCCTGGAGACAAAGCGACCACAACACCTTACAAAAAGCCTTTTATCTGGGAAATCATGTAACTAACGAGATTTATGGTTTCAATCTCCAACTAAATTTTAAGGCAAATCGCATTATTAGGTTTGTAAATAAGGACAAGAATCTCAACAAGAAGTTAGAAAAAATGCTTTTGTATGGCTCACCAGAAGAGCTTGAAATATTGAGTTCCCCGGGATCTTATGTCGAATTCTTGAGATAGGAGGGTTACAAATGCCATATCATATCATATCATGTCATAGCTTAACCCGCTGCAAACCAAAAAGATTGTCTAAAAAACAAACAAATACTTACACCTTTGATCAATTAACTCAGAATAAAAAAAAATAAAAAAACAATTGAATAGGGACTAGAAAGTCCTAAAAAAAGAATTTTGATTCAATATCCCTGGTATTTGAATTGACTAAACTGAAAAAACAACAACAAATATTGGTCTTGTGGTCACCGCTTGCACTGGAGGATCAACGATTGGCAAAATATGCTAAAACACTTTTGCCAGCAGAAGCAAAACTTTTCTGGGCGTTGATAAATGATCAAAATAAAACTCAAACTATACAACAAACCAACACACTCTCTGCCATGGATTGGGAGTCTTATTTTAAAAAACAGATAATGATGAGTCTTCCCAAACGATCTTACATTGAAAACTGCACAGAATGGTCCCTACAGATTAACAAAGATGAAATCACAAACCTCATCTTGAATATTTCAAAATCACATGCAGCTGGACCTAATGGACGAACTAATCAAATACTGAAATCAGACCTCAAGAAAATTGTAACATCTAAAGTAATTGCCAACTCTTAGAAAATGGCCATAATAATTCCAATCCATGAAAAGGGCGATATACAAGATCCATCAAACTATAGACCGATCGCGCTCATGGATTGCGACAGCAAAATCTTTTCTCGCATTCTTCTCCTAGAGTTGCACAAATGGACAAACAGTCATCATATTCTTTCAAAATGTCAAACAGGATTTAAAATAGGGCTCTCAACTATTCTGAATGGCCTTTCTCTAAACACCTTACATGCGCAAAGTCGGAAAGCACAATCACCTCCAATTAACATAGCCTTTATAGACTTTTCAAAAGCTTTTGGCATGGTAAACAGGTCAAAACTCTGACAGAAGCTAATGGTGTGGCATATACATGAGTGGCTATTGCAAATAATTATTGCTTTGCATAATCAGACCACCTACAGAGTTAGACTAAATTTACAAGGCAAATTATCTTCAAACATCTAGATCGACAATGGAGTGAAACAAGGGTGCCTCCTTGCATCATTATTATTTAATTTATAACTTGCAGATTTAGTCCCTTATTTGCAAAATTACACCTTTGCTTCACCATCTATTGGAAAGTGCAAAATCCTTCCACTTGCCTATGCCGACGATATAGCTTTGATAGACAACACCCTTTTGGGATTAAAACATCTCCTATCAGCTTTAGAAGCATATGCGCTGGACAATGATTTAAAAATAAATCCAACAAAATCACGTACTATTATTTTCAGGAAGCCCAGTATTAAGTCTTAGAAATCCCAATGGCATTTGGCACAACAACCCATTCCTGTCATTAAGGAAGTTAAGTACTTGGCACTTAATCTCAGAGTCTATCCATCACATAAAGACCTCCTCTATAACTCGAAAGGAAAGCACATCAATATATGTGCCAGTTAAAAAAAAACTTCTTGGCACATGTTGTCAAATGATTGTATGTACATGTGTTTGTTGGTTGATGGGTATCTTTTTTGGGTCTCCCCTATGATTCTGGGATTTGTGAATGCCGTCCAATGTCGGCAGACTAATGCACTGTCCTCAGACTCAATATCTGCCGCATTTGAGGTGAGCATAATATAAGTAACTTGCAGCAGACTAAGGATGCAGTAGTAAAAGCCTATGAAATTCACTGAAACATCTTTGTTCAAGGGATGTTATGGTTAAGTTGCACTAATAAAAACCTATGAAATCCACTCAAAACACTTGGTTAAAGGGATGTTATTGTTAAGTTGCACTAACAAAAACCTATGAAATTCAATGAAAACACTTTGTTAGAGGGACGTTAATGTTACATGTAAAACCAAAAACCCTTGAAATTCAGCAGTTATGGTACGCTAAGCAACCATAACTCACAACACCTTTGTGCGCTGCTAAAACTAACACCCAGGGCATCACATATGACATCACACATGTCATTGATGACATCACTGATGACATCACGTATGAATTTCATTTTGATGAAAAGTCCCTACAAAGAGTTGTGTTTATAATGTTGGTAACAAGATGTCAGGGGTAATCGGGAGATTTATCATCAGCTACCTAATGTATAAAGGAATGTACTCATCTAAACAAAACATTATATAGGAGGGTTGTTGTCAATACAGGAAATTTATCATACATGCACATAGGCAATGGCTGCAGCATGCACCATAGAAGTATGAAATCAGGAAGCTTAATGCACCAAGAGCTGAGGACAACATGAGTTTATTCACTCGAAATGGACCCTGTGGTCGCCCAGCCACCATGTCCATAATCGTTAAGAATGTGCATCCCTGAGCAGGAATAAACACCCAAGGGTTCCATTACAACCCTTCTCCCCCCTTAATAATGCACAACAAAGGAAGAAGGAAGGAAATACAAACAGGCAAAATATGACCGGATGTAAACAATGCCATCCAGCATGTAACAATGAAAATGACAATGAGCCAAAGGGGTGGCAGCGAAATGGGTGCACCATAAAACAATGGCAAAAGAATAATGCAATAAATGGCACAACATGACATGGAATTGAAATGAAACGCACTTGCAAAGGCAATGTCACTGAACAACAACAATGGAATGCATTGCACTTGAAATACAATGACAACACAAAACACCTCACTTTCCCAATCTCCACCAGAAAGTTTCCCTCAACTTGACCGGAGGCAATTGCATCCGCGAAACCTTGCCCTCAACAAGAACTGAACCTATAACAGGCTCCCCTTCACTGTTCCCTCCACTCTCACACACTTCCCCAACCACACCATCCATACCTCCCTCCTCGCATGTTCCTTCACTTGCATGTGCGTCGTCACCACCTCACGAACAGGACCTTCAACTAGACACCCAAGCGAAAACACTTGAGTCACTTGATGCACGGCTTGTGGGTGCACCTCTTGCACCACTTTCTACCACTATAACCCTCTTGCTCCACCACGAGTCATCATCCAAAACTACGTGTCCAGTACCAACCCTTTCCACCAAATGCAGATACATGTAGACACTTTCACCTTTTGCTACAAACCTGGGATTCCTCACTGGCACACAATCATCCACCTTTACACCCACAGGTTGCTTCCCCACTTTCTGTGACCTCACCCTCTCTTGCCAGGTAGGCACCCTCTCCAACACATCCAACATATTTACCTCGGTGGGGACTCCTCCCCCGAGTGCAACCGTTCTCCTGCCCTTCATGAGTTCAAACGTTGAGCGACTCGTAAAATATGACAGTGTACACCTATAAACTATCAATGCCTCAGACACCGCCACACTCCACTCCAAACCATTTGCAAAAGCCAACTGAATAGTCCCCTTCACAAACCTATTCATCCTCTCCACCAAACCTTAAGCCGATGAATTGTACAAAGCCATCCTGTGAAGCCTGCTGCCCATGTTTTTCAAAAACTCCTGCCTGCAGAGAGAAACAAACTGGGGTCCACTGTCAGTGATTACGCCAGCTGGTGCGCCTTCCCTGTCAAATACCTTGTTAAAAAATTCAATAATGTTCTCTGTTGTCACAGTTTCCAAAGCAACAGCCTCCACCCACAGCAAGGTGTAATCCAGCAACACCACCACAAATGTCAGTCCTCCTCCAATCCTTCCATGGGACCCATAATATCCAACGCCAATTTTTACCACGCCTCACACAAAATGTCAACAGGATAAATAGGCTGGGGCTGCAATGCTTTACTTTTATCACTCACAGAACATGCTACACACTCCTTCAAAACCTCCTCCACATCCTCATTCATACCAGGCCACCAATATGATTCACGCAATCTCATTTTCATTAAGGACCTGCCCAAATTGCCTTCACGGACCCTCTGCCAACTCACTCAAAACACTTAAAACAAGCATGTATGCCTTCTGTTGGTTTTTGACATTCAGACTCTACCACCTGACACACAAACCTTCCCTGATCCAAGCCAACTTTACTTCATCTGCACACTCTCTCTCCGATTCACTTTTTTCAACTGCAGGAAGCACACAGGCAACCTGGGCATTCACTTTGCACTCCAGCTCCACCTCTAAGCCAGCCACGGGCAACTGGGACAAACAGTCCGCCACTAAATTCCTTGAACCAACAATATACTCCACCCTGAAGTTAAACTCTTGCAAATCAACCATCCACTTGGCGATCCTGGGGGATACAGACCCCATGCCCTTAGTGGTCAACACATATGTGAGGGGTTTGTGATCCATCCAGATCACGTACAGGATCCCTCACAAAAATGTCCTGAAGTGTTTAGATGCCCGAGAAGCTGCTAAAGCTCCCCTCTCAATCACTGCATAACGCCTCTCCGTGTCCCTCAGAACTCTAGATTCAAATGCAATTGGCCTGAACTTTCCACCCTGCCACTGTTCCAATCCCACTCCTAGACCACATTGCTCACATCCACGGTAATGTCATGGCCACTTTCCCAGGATCACAGGAGTGGCACCATCAAGTGGACGGAGCAAGGGAACCATGGTTCACGCACATCCCTTTGGGACGTTTATACGTGGGGGGTCCGGTTGGACTCAGTCCTGGCGCCTTTGGCGCCAGGCTCATGGAAGAATATAAACAAGACACTTTTATTATGGGCAGGAGTGTTTGAAACAGTAGGACTCTTTTATTATGGGCAGGAGTACTTTCATGAACTTTTCACTTGTGTGTAACCAGTCCGGGTGTGGCCTTCTATCTGCAGCTGCACGTGCAACTTCATGGAGTGGCAGGGTGTGGCAAGCAGGACTGAGCTAGTGGGCGTGGCCTTAATAGCTTAGCTATAAAAGCCAGCCCAACCCCAAGGCACATGCGTTGAGTTACTCTGCATTCGCATGCAGCGAGACTCACACCGCCGCCTGGGTTAACTAGCACTTACCTTGGGAATCCAGTCTCCTGTTCCTACGCTTACCTCCTAGAGTCAGCTTACACCTGCATCCGTCTCGGCTGAGCCTCGCATCCTTTCCCCATCTTCCGGATCACAGGACTTCAGCTCTGGGCACAACATCTTTTCCATCTCCGGCATGCAGAGCACCAGCTCCTGGCACCGCAGCATGACATCTTCTTCATCTTCGGCACGCAGTACTCCAACGCTGGACTCCGCAGCATGACATCTTCTTCTTTCACGAAGGTGGACCCTGTAAAAGGACAAAAGACAAGGTTAGACATAAAAACCTGAAGTCTTAAGTCTGTGCTTGCAAAATACTTTGTGCTTGCTCTAAAATGCACACTTAACTACTGCCGGACCGTCGCAGAATCGTCCGTGCTCCATCTGGAGCCATTTCGTGCTCTGTTGCTCTGCTGGACCGCAATCACACATACGTGGGGAGAAAGATAGACATTGTTACAGAGCTGACAACAGGCTGACAACAAGATAATATCAATACCTCGCAACAAACAGATAACAGAAAGACACTTACCAGAAAGGTGTGGAATTGTCGCAGATGGACTGGACACCATGTATAAAGGACCAGTGAAGGAACTCGGTCCACATTCTACATGCACCCCTGCCAGAAGTAGCAGGATGGAGAGTTCACCCTAAGGTGAGCCTTAATGGGACGATGCATGCTCCCCACACTATGGGAGGAAGGTGTTGAGAGGGAATTCGCTCACAGGCCAGTAGACTTACGTCCTCTCATTATGCAGGAACAGGGTTCCAATTCTTTGCAGCAGCCCACAGACTATTTGCAGCGGGAGGAAGCAGATCATGGGGTCCTACATCCTGGGAGGGCTGCAACCGTGCCTCAACGTCCCCGCAGAGACCAGTTGAGCATAACAGGTAAGCACTGTTCTACTTTTCAGATCAAATGAGCTTAACAATGGGGCCAATTCTACATCCTTCTTCAGTTGCTGAAACTCATTCTGACAATGTTCTGACCACTCAAATTTGACTTTTTTCTTCAACAATGCATGCATAGACACGTTTTCTCTGCATGCAAAGGAATTAATTTAACATAGTACTCAGTCATTCCCAGGAACGACCTTTGCTGCTCCTTGTTCACAGACTACGGCGCCTCCCTCATCACCTTCACCAATTCTTCCCTAGACTGCATGCCATCCGCATCCATTGTGTGTCCTAAATATGTAACATTGGGAAAACCCAGGTGACACTTTGCCAATTTCACAGTTAAACCTCTTTCCCGCAAGATTTACATCAATTTCAAAACTCTCTAATCATGTTCTCTTCGGTCCTTACCCCACACAAGTATATTGTTGTGGAAGTCACTTACACCGTGGACATTCCCAAACAATGCTTGCATCAACTGCTGGAAAGCGGCTGATGGGGACGCCAAACCAAACTAAATCCGACAAAATGTATATACCACAAATGTTGTGACAAGCGATATGAGGGGGTGAGACTCTTTGTGCAAGTTTATTTGATGGTACGTCGAGGACAAGTCAAACATGGAAAACCATGTAGCTTGCCCTATGGTTGCCAAAAGCTCACTTATATTAGGAAGGGATGTCAATCCACCCAGATGCTCATGTTAAATTTCCTGAGGTCAAAGCACATTCTAAGATCTCCATCCTGTTTACGCTCTAAATCCATGGGTGACAACCACTCTGAGTACTCAATCTCCTCTATTATCCCTGCCTCCATCAGCTTAGAAAGTTCAACCTTCAGACCTTCCCTAGCCAATACCAGTACCCTTCTCACTTTATGGGCCCAGGGCACTGCCCCTCTATTAAGTACAATCTTGTGTGGAAACCCACGAAATAGCCATAGTTTGTCTGAAAACACAGTGGGAAATGTACTATTCAAGTAATCGGCAGATACCCTGCTCTCTGCTAGGCTTCGCTCATCCACACTCAACACATCGGAATAACTTTTCCAGGGCATATTTCTATTTCCAATGCGGCTTGCTCATCCAATCCCAAAACACTCTCTCCTTTCTGCGCTACATACAACTTCCCTTCAGTCTTGTGTCCCTTGAACTCTATTCGTGCCCATTCATATCCCAAAACCTTGATAGGCACTTACCCATACACACTGTCTCACATTCCTTTTTTGACTGTCTTTTCCACATGTAACAGCACACCTTCACGCGTCACATTACTCACACACCCCCACCATTCCATCATGACCCTCTTCCGCCTCTACCATTCTGACCACTTGTCTGCCTTGCCGTCCGCCACTCTCACTATTCATCTTGCACATTCTGGCATAATGTCCCTTTGTATTGCATCTCCTGCACTCCATATTTAAGGCCCGACACTCCCTGGCCACAGTGGAGTGGCTAGTCCACCCACACTTTCTACACAGTTGTCTTCCTCCGGTACTGAATGGCACTCTGCAGCTGTTTTTGGTGTGGTAATCTGTTTTTTCCATTCTACTCTTCTTCTCACCACCACCCTTCTTGAGAGCTAGCATGGCCTGAACTGTCTTTCCTTTAGTCACCTTGCCCCTTTCACCATCACCACCTGCGCACTGGAACAGGAATCCTCGATGGCTGTTGCAATCTCAACCACTTTATCCAAAGGTGGGTCTCTTTCTAACTATAGTCTCTCTCTTACATTGGCATTTCTTGTTTTCATCATAATGTGATCCCTTATATATTCGTCCAGTATGCCAGTGAATTTGCAAGTCAATTTAAGTGTAAGCAAAGCAGTAATGTAAGAATCAATCGGTTTGCTTCATCCTTGCGCTCTGGAAAAGAAGTGGTATCGTGCCAACAGTACATTGGATCTTTTCACAAAATGCCCCTCCAATTTATTTTAAATCTGTCTCGTATTGGCTCACTACTTGTTCTCCTTCTCCGCTGCCTGGGACACATACTTCCTCACCAGGTAAGTGTCCGAACAATCTGAGCCCATCTGTGACCAAAAAATTAAAAAGTGCTGCTTCTCTCTCATCATCAGTATACTTAGCTCTGCCCGCTGCTCTAAGGTACACCTTAAATGCATCCACCCAGAGATACCATAGTACATGAGGCTCACCTGGAGATGATAGGAATGCAGGAGGAGGTCTGGCATTGCTCTGCTGTATGATGCATCAGCTGTTTCACACTGCTGCTATATTATGTGGATCTTTAGGTAATCCACCCCGGTTGTGCAGTACCAGCTTCCTAGAATTGGTTGTGGCTGGGACGACTTTCTAACAGGTGGTGACTTTATTAGTTGATGTTTCAGCCCTTTTTGTAACAGAAAATGGGCTCTCTGCATTGCAGCATTTAGCTGGTTGCCATGCCAACAAAATGGCAGTCATGCACCATGACATCATAGGGTCCTTTCCTCAGACTTCTCTCTGGCACGCTCCAGTATGGAAACTGATGCTTGCGCCACAGTCCTGCCCCCCCACACCTTAAGTCAATGGTGGGGGCAGAATCAGGACAAAACGAACAGCACTAGTGCCTGTACTCAATGGAAGCATTGCAGGGGCTGGCAGGGTTGCCTTCTGCACGCTCCTCTAGTCTTGGCTGGGTGGTGCAGACAATGATGGCAGCAGACACTGGAGAAATTTACACCAGTGGTTTTGCGGTCCATCTTGCTCTCTTCACTCCTCATCACCAGTGAAATAAGGAAGATTAATGCACCAAGAGTTGAGAACAACATGAATGTGTTCACTCAAAACTGACCCTGCGGCCACCCAACCACCAAGCCCACAACCGTTAGCAATGCGGAACCCTGGGCAGGAATAAATACCCCAGGGTTACATTACAACAAAGTACAATATTTTAATTCTGAGAATTTTGGATAGTAAAATAATGAATGCTACTTTATCAGAGTTTTGAGTAATGTTAAACATGGAATACAATTCAGGACTTACTACACACTTGTTTTAGTACAAACAATACGTATGATGACCCACAATGCATACAAATCAGAGGCACATACAGGAAAACTAAAGTAAGGAAGAAAGAAACAACATCACCATACAAATTAATTGTGTGTTTGAGGCCTGCTTATTGCCCCTTGTATGTGCACCATGAGCTGAGACCAAAACCTAAGGAAAGTACTTTAAGAACAAATGACCCCAAGGGCTGGAAGGGGGGATAGCAACCCGGCAGCCCAAGTTATCGGGCAAAGTGAAGCGAGGATGAATAACAAGTGTTCTTGGTCATTATCTCCCATTCCACTGCTTTTAGCATAATTAACCTAAAAACATTTGACCTAAAACATTTGATCTCTTTTTTTGACCTTTTATTTAATGAAATTGAATTCAATATATATATATGGTGGGTAAGGGTATAGATTATGTTGAGGGGAAGTGGGGGGGCTTGTGGGGGTCTCCCCCCTACATTTTAGACCAAAAAAAAGTTCTCATAAATTCAATCAAATGTGATTAGGTTAAATGTTTTAGGTCAAATAGACCCAAACCGTTCCAGCCATGCAACGGGGGATGAAGGCCATTAGCACCCCAGATTGCCAAAATGGTATCCCGGGGTGCAAAAAAAAAAGGATTTCCTTTCCTACAGCAGGAAGTGCATGGCGTCCCACTATAGGAAGGTAAATCATTTCCAAGATGGCCACCATGGAAAGGGAAGGCGGGGCTTTTGTACGGAGCTCCTCTTCCCTTTCCATGGCGGCCGGCAGGAGGTGAAGAGAATTAGCGAATGCAACAGCGGCATGTTCCGCTGTCCACCTGCCCCTCCATATTTGTGGTTGGTGCCTCTTCCCTCATTTCCCTACCCATCTTACTTTCTGACCTCAACTGCAAAAAAAAAAAAAAAAAAACCAAAGAAAGCTTCCTTTAGAAACCAACTTTCACAGTTACAAAATAGAACTAACAAAAAATAATGTTATGTAATCTACTTTACATTTCTCAGATAGACTCGATAAGATTCTCCAACATTTCCATTAGTATTTTGTGTTTTGCTAATGGGAATAATGGACAATTGTATACTAGAGAAAAATATAGAAGGACAGAAACAATTTCCTGTCCCAAATACTTTCTCTAGCATACAATAAGGACCATAATTGATGGACCTTTATAACTATCTGCGGTCTCCACGGCCTCTTTTCCAGGACATGGATCAAAAAAAGAGCCGGATGGCACATGCACACCATCACACAGGGCAGCCCTTCTGCCCTTTTTAATTTTATATTCGTAAAACTCCATCAATGCCTGCTTACAAACAGTCCCACTTCCATCCACCAATAACTTCCAACTACTGTACATAGAATCCTATGAACATATTAAGCTTCCATTAAGCTTCCATACACCAACTGCGACTTAACAATATTCTACATTTCCCTTACTTATACAAAATAAGTATACACAGTGTTCCTATAAATGCACATATGCAGTGTGCAGTGAAATAAGTGCATAAATAGAAGGGGCAGTATGGTTGGGCAAGTGCTCATGCGAACCCATGAGTAAAGTGCCAAGGGATTCCAAGGTGGGACGCCACTGGATAACTACTGGAGCAGAGAGAGGAGTGCCAAGGATGGAATGCATCTTAACCTTAACATCCCTTTAACAAAGTTGTTTCTGTTAATTTCATAGTTTTTATAAGAGAAAAGCTTTCATGGTGTTACATCACTGTATATAAGTTATTACTAATTCCTCTTTTAATATATATGAACGAACTATAAACCTCCTTTAAGCAACATATTTTCTGCCACACATACTTAGGTCGGTCATTATCAGCAGTGCATGCTGGGGATGTAAATCATTGTTCATAAGGCTCCACCATGACACCAGCACAACCAAACCACCCCTATTATTAAATTTACCTACCCTGCATCCTAGCTCAGTGTCCACTATACCCTAATAATGTAACCAATGGCCATGCACATGGTGCAGCCATGGCCAGTCTCAAATCCATGGGGCATGGGATTCGGCCTTGCAACATTCCCCAATAAGCAAATCAGAGTACACATTTGCATTGCCGAGGGCCAGGCCCACTACCCAGACACCCAATGTATATCACTAGTTTTGCTACTTAAATGTTTACACTTTGGAAAACATAAAACACAAGACAGATTCCAAAAACATGCTTTCAAGTCCTTGCTAATGCTTGTCATGCAAGTTTGTTGTAATCTAGTCCACCACTAGACACAATACAAGCACAATATTTTTTCCATTCAAACCTTACCACTTCAACCATGCTGCATGCCTCAATGAGCTAATTACAATACATATTTCTCCTTGCTGACGGCCAGGCCCATTGCCCAGACACCAATTTTATAGCACTGTGTTCTCAAAAAAATAAAACACAGTGCATATTTGCAAAACCGTGCTTCGAAATTCTTGCTGTCCCTCCTCTGCCTATTTGCCGCAATCCCATCCAGTACTTCAACCTGTACCCACACGCAGGTTTTGTTTTCCCATTTAAACTTATCCCAATTTCGAAAAACTTTACCACATAGCAGTTCGCTGGTGGCCATGCCCACCTTAACCCCAAAGGTATATCACTATCCTTTGTTTCTACATTATGACACCTTTCAAAAAATAAAACAAGGACACATTTGCAAAACCATGCTTTCAGGTCCTTGCCAATGCTCCTTACATGAGTTTGCTGCAAATCTGCATATGTATTATTATTTTTTTTCAAAGTGTCAAAATGCATGTACATAAAATAGTCATATAAGTTAGTCCCCACTTGTCAAAATCCATTCAGACTTTGCACAAAAGGCAACAAACCCCCTCTTATGTTGCCCATTCTTGTCAAAATCCCATCAAATTTTGCCGAAGACTCATATCTAGGTCTAAAATTGTTTTGCAAACTTTTGTGCAAATCCATCACACCATATTTATAAGCCTTTAAAATATTTTGGGACCCCTTCTCTTATTTTGTCCCCTTTTGACAAAACAGCACCACGCTTTGCAGAAACATTCAGTGTCAAGTTTAGAATAACATTCCCATATTACATGCAGTTTCATTGAGTGGCGCCAAAGTTAAAAGCCATCCAAAAACTACTTTTCACCAACCCTTTAATGCAGAAATAGGCATATATGTCTCTGAACATCTCAAATGTTCACGAACATCACAGGACTGCCCTAAACATCTGGACTGTTTGCAGACACCGTAGTTGAAAAGCTACCCATTTTTAGGCCATTTCAAGGCCATATGCCATCCCAGACCATTCTCATCACCCCTCACGTCCCCAGACATTATTCCATTAGTTTGACAAGTGACATGTTGTGCTTTTTAACATGTTTCACTGTGATGTTCGCAGACAACGGTGGCTGTCCGCGAATTCAACATGGCAGGCGTTTACAAAAATCTAACGCACCTCACGCTTTTCACCATCCAATTAGCAGGCGTGTCCGATGTCCACAGACATCACTTCATCCTCTAGATCAATCGGATGCCCGTCTGTGGAGAAAACAGGGAAGTGATTCTGGGACCGAAACCAGATATCACAAATGTTTGTACCTACTTTTTGGCCATAACCTCTGGGTGGATTTTCACATAATGTGTAACAGGACCGGCAGCCACAAAGTAGGTAAAAACAAATTAGTGAAATCTGGGTTCGGTCTGCAGACTCACTATTTTTATAACAGTAGCCATGTTGGATTCGCTGACAGCCGCTGCTGTCTGCGGATAGCATGGTGGCGAAAAAATCTGGAAAACACGTTTGGGGTTCTTTGGTGGTCAAAAGAGGGACTGGAAAGTTAGAGCCTGTTTTTAATCTGTGTGCAACTCCATAACATAGTCTTGCTAGTTCACTTTCGAACAGGAGGTGGAAAATGTATTCTACATTTTGTCTGAATCTGGAGTCTTCAGAATACATTCGTAAAGAGCAACATTCTGATGCAGTAACTTATGTGGATCTTGCATCCTATCTTCTTCCATTTCCTGTAGGAAAGAGTGGAGAAATAGAATTTGCTTCTACACTTTTTTCCAATATGCTCATTGGGGATCCTTTGGCTTGATGCATTTGATATGTTTCTTTGGAGTGTAGTGGGTGAATTGTATATTGGTCTAAAATGCTGGCTGCAGTAACAGGATCTACATGTTCAAATCGGCCAGTTGCTGGTGAATCTTGAATTATATGTGTGGTTCCTTTTACATTTTCCTTCATGTTTATATCTTTGTAGTATTCATTGTATTAGTTTTAGATATTGTAGGGCTTGTCTAACTTTGTTCAGGTCAACTAGTTGTTGTGTTGTTTTTTGTTGGTACAGCATTAACTCGTACAATCAAGATTGATCTACTGCTCGTTGTACTCCTAGAGTTTCTACATTTCCTTTAAGTTTTAATGGCAAATATACTACTTTGCCACGGATGCCCTTCAGTAACTCAGATGGAGGTAATTTGGCTGTTTTCGGCTGAAGCCATATTATAGGTTGAAATGGGTGTAATGTTTGGATTATTATGCTCTCATACAAGTTAAGTTGTTGGAGAGCCTTTGGAAGATGGTATATTTGTAAGTTATTATTGATAGCACGTGATGTCAAACTTTGTGTTGCAGTACATGCAAATATTGAGGGTTCAGTTATTTTTTATTTATTTTCTGGCAGATGTAAAGCTAATTGGAAACATTGAGATTCTTCATTGACCTCTATTGTGTAGGCCATATCTACTGTTTTTCTGCTCTTTTATTAAAATGTTCTCCAACATACTTGGTCTGGCATTTCAGCAGATGTGTTTTGGATCTTAGCTATTTATTTGTTGTATGTGTTTGTTAGGAGGCTGGTGTGTGTGAGGCTTTCGGTAATGTTTTATGAAGTCACTGAATTGTCTAAAACACATTTTGCTGTTCCATGTAGGACATTTTGCGTAGTATAGCCTATGCACAAGATTCCGGAATAGGCGAATGGTATGTTGCTAACATTTTTGCAAACAGTTCCCGTAATAGTCATTTTACTTTTGTCTTTTAGCTTTACATAGTGATTGAGGAATTGTCGTAAACATTTGAAGGATGGTTGGCAAACATTAAACATTGAGCTGCATGTCCATTTGTACACTGGACTGTTTGTTTGGGTGAAAGTAACATTTGGTTGAACGTTTGTTGAGGAAGGATTTTCTATAAGGGTTTCTTTTGCCAAAATAGTGTCTACTACCATTTCATACCCTTGGCCATCAATGTCTACGGCAATTGTTTATTTTTGTTCTAGTTTATAAGCCTCTTCATTGAAATATGGTTCTGTGCTGCTCATGTGAACCCATTCACTGTGACAGAAGTAGGAAAAGGTATCTATATTGACATTGCGCATGTATAGAAGTACTTTTTGTAATTTAGTAACTTAATTTAGTTAGTGGTTCATTCGGAATTAAAATCAATATAAACAATTTTCTCTTTATTGGAGATGCACTTCTGTTGTAGTTTTTAAGGGTAGATTGTGACTTTTCAGCTATTGTTATAAGATTGTGAAGAATTCTATGGTGGAATATGTTTTGTAAAATTCATTTTTTGGATTGCTTTATAGTGGTTATATTACCACAGGTACATATAGTGTTAGGTTCATTAGTAGATCTGCTTTTCTTTGTATATCTTTTTTTATTTTTATTTTTTGCAAGGGGGCTTCACCTTTTTAGTCGTGGCTAGTTTCGTTTTCTTGAGTGAGGTTACTAGCTCTTTTGTTTTAATGTTTTCTATACATTGTTTTAGAGGTGGATGAGTATATGGCTTGCATTTATTTGTATCTGCTCTGTTTCTTCTTTTTTATCTATTGAGTTTCCCTTTAGTAGGCATTGGGGAAAAATATATAATAAAAGGCACCTGGCGGGTTCCTGATATGCCCAGGAGTGTAAATAATAATAATGAAAAAATCAGGGTGGGAGATCCAAACAGCGAGATTAAGGATTAATTTATTTCATCTAAAAAATGATAGCATAGTGCTCAATATTTACTTTTTTTAAAAACAACAATACACAGACACATTTTGCACTTTTCACAATGGGGGGCACTTCTGGGTGCCAACCTCTATACTGTAGAGGTAATTATCCTTGTATCAGTGCACATTCTCTAAATAATAAAACATCGCAATAGACAAACGAGTAAGTGCTACCCAGAACTCCTAGTAGTCCATGGGTATTGGGAAACATAACACACAATAATATGTACAAGCAGAAAAAATGGGACAAGGAGTTGTGTCACAGATCAACACTGTAGTGTTTCGGCCAGCTGTAGTGGTTGATTGGAGCTAGCTGTTGTGGTGGCCTTCTTCAAGATAAGAAAGAGGGGTGACTTTGTTCGTATGGTATCGTCTATACAAAATGTGGCATTTACAGAAAGTAAAGAAAGCTCACATCTCCGACCTCAGAAGATCCAACAACTGGCTTTCAACGAAAGACAAAATCCTCCTCAAAACAGCCTCCCTGACACACAAATGTCTCCAATTTGATGCCACATAATACCTCATAGCCAGATCTACGAGGCAACCCTCTAACCGCCCCATCAGATCTACAAATGCCAACCTCTTAACGTTACCTAGATTTAAACGTACTGGGACTGGTGGAAGCAGCTTCCCAGTCAAAACTGCCCAATACTGGAACTCCCTCACTACGTCCTTGAGGGAAGACCTACCCTACCTACACTTCAGGTACAACCTCATCCAGTGGATCAAGGAAAATTACATCTGACCCTCACTCCATATAGAATGTATATATATATAGAGAGATTTTACCATTTGCACCCTCTGTATATACTGCCAATGTGTCTTTTGCCGCTGTGCATATCCTGCTGATATTATGCCTGTATTCTGTACATATTGCCCATATTGCCTTTCTACAATTTAATTGTATAAATGTATGTTCTTGCAGATCAATGTAAACAAAGCTGAGCAACCCTCTTGATGCTTATTGCACCCTGATACCCTCGGGTTTGGCGCGCATTACAAATAATAAAACAAACAAACAAACACTGTCATTGGATACTGTTAAAATGTTCCAGACACATCCACCAATCACATTGAAGAGCTCTCCATGTAACAGTATCAGTTCTGTGCAACAGTTCTCTGCGTACACACCACACCCAAAAATGTTATTGCACAATCACTCAGCCTTCGGCACCATTTCCATGGCTGCCATCCGCCAAATCCCTGGATGTTCCTTTCGTGCTGCATGCGGGCGTGAGGGAATACATTGCAACCAGGGTGGGGCAGTTCATTGGTAGGGGCGGTGTCAGGAATTGGGTTTGGGGCAAGAAACTAGAAAATTAGATTGGAACTACATTTCCCAGCAGTATGTGGGCCAGCGTGTAGTTCTATGGAATTCCCGCCTCGAGTCAGCTGAAGGGAATTATGAGTTTATTTAACACACGGTTGTGTGTGATAGCGGATGAAGAACAATAATAGAATGCTGGTATGCTGATGGAAAGGCCCGGGCCATGGCAGTGAGCAGCATAGGTCCAGGCGGTAATGCGTCGTTTCGCATATGACACTGCATCATCCCACAGAGTCCGAGTGATTTTACGAGTCTCCCGGACATGCAGATAAGTGCCTAATATTTCTTACGGTGTCGGGGCAGTGTCCATGGAGCTATGTTCATTTATTTATGAGTATGGCAAATCTCTAATCCTGTGATTTATGCACTGTGCAATTATTACAGAGACACGTGTTGAGTGCATTTAGGATTTCTGCGTGTCCTACTTTAAGGAACAACATTATGAACATGGAGTATGATACTAATAACTGTTGGAAATAGTGGTATCCTGAGAATGGGTGCATGCTATTAGTTGTTTTGAATAGAGACATTAAGGACAAGTACCCCAGAAGATTTACATGTCAGATAGAAGTGACTTTTTGCAATTAACTTTTTGCGGTTAATAGCAATTAATAGGTTACTCAATGTAACTGTGGTGTGTTGCTTTTGTTTCTTTTGCTAGCCCATCAGGCCATGTGTCTTGTTTCTTCATTTCAGGGAAATTCCCTTGTTTGTGCCACACAGCTTGCTGCTAACCTCATGTCTTGCATTTGGGTCCATATATGCTTTATGTTTGTATTCTGCTAAGTAACATTTTATGTTAAGTGCAACCAATGTTCCTACGTGTGTGCATGTGGAGTATGTAGGCAATATTATGCCTAGGTTGTGTAGTTAGGCAGGAGTTATGAATGATTAGCAAGTATCAAGTGTGGAGGTCAGGATTAGGAGTATAGGACTTTCCGTAGGAATTGAATGTGCTATATGTCTAGATATGTATGTTTTTTCTTCCCCTCCTTTCCTTTATCTGTCCACACCCTCTCCCTAACTCTGTCTTCCCACCATTGGCTGCCACATGGTTACCTGTGTTATTATTACCTGGGAGGGTCGATCTATTCGGTTTCTGTGGTTCGGGAGAGGAGGACGATACCCTTTCATCCCTTTAAGATTTTGACAGGTGGCTCTGAGAAGAGCCTTTTTTTAAGTGCTTCTTGAGAAACACCTTTTTTCAGTTTTTATTTGATTTTGTGTTTTCTTGTGCTCACATTGTTACAGTAAACTCTTTACCACATGCTGTAGATGGGCAAACAAAACAGCATTATCAATGGGCAACAACGAAATGCCATTTGCTTGGAAAAACTCAACATTTCCACAACTAATGAGGTCATTGTTGCAGAAGAACATCCCACCAGCGGACAACAAATTAGACATGCTTCTGTTGATGAGACACCTTCCAACCTCCGGCTCAGCACAACATACGTTAGCATTGTCCCATACTCTTCTTGGTTTTATGGATGAGAAAAGCACGTTGGTAGTGGGAAAGAGCCTCTTCACTAGATTCAGCAACCTCTACAATCGACGAAACACACGTAAACAAGCCTCGTAACCCAAATGCATTCCCCCATAGTGGACAACGACAATATTAACAGTAGCAAAACTGGCAAGGACTCTGCAAAGTGAATGAATATCGGCGAAGCTGCAGTCATAGACAGCGTTCCACAATGCATCCACTCCTTCCAAACCGAAATTGCCATCATAATGTCTTTCCAGTGCATACTTGTGCAGATCTATCACAAAGGCATCGCCCAAAGTGAACACAATGCGTTTCTCCATGTCAGCCACTCTCACTATACAGAGTAATGTAAAACATGATGACAGCCCCTTCATGTGAACCACACCCTCAGTACCTGATTGGATAATCCCCACAGTCCCATTTCCATTGGGCAGCGTGGTGAGAAGTTGCGCTTCCCACAGTACAGCGAGGACTGCTCCCCACTAAAGCAGGAACAGTCCTTTTCCCTGTTGCACTATTTTTTGTCCACCACTACCTCATTGGGTACGAGTCACACACACATTCACCAGAGCCATCCAGCACATTGCCATCTAACACTGTCAGTTTTGCACGACACTTCATATGTACCGCTACAAATTCAGCCTGCAAGTGTCCTGCCATTGGAAGGCATATGCAGTAGAAAGTGCAGTAAAAGATTGCAAAATGTGTGCATCCACATTCATCCACATGAGCACTCATCACCACAAAACGGAGGTATGAATAATTTTTCTGCAGTATGTTTACAACTCTGTTATAAGTGCCTCTGCACACGGTATCTGCTACTGAGCGCCCATTACGTTCTTAAAAACCATACTGTTTTTTTCTCCAATCCCCAAGCATGAAGTGGCACTTCAATGGTATGTGCTTGCAACATTTTCATTCACCGATATCATACATTGTAATATCGAAACAGGAATTCTCTTCTTTTCTTCTGACAATGCTACAAATTGTTTTGGCCACTAACCCATCTCCTACATAAATCATAAAAACATGGCACCTAAACCAGCACTTGATGTATCTTACCAACCTAAAGCCAGTTCCCAAAAGGTCACTGTCTCCACAGCTGTGGATCTCTCTAGGCTCAACTATTGCAACAGGCTTGTTCTAAATCAGCCCTCTGTAACTCATCCAGAAGAAGACTGTGCACCTTGTGCTTGTCATCAAGTCCAGGGATCATATGTCTCTGGGACGGAAATGTATGCATTGGCTCCCATTAGCTGCGAGGAATAAGGTGAAAACCCACTGCATTATGCACAAGGCCTTCTGGGCCGTGGGGCCTCAATATCTGCAACTCTCACTTCCTAAATATCTCTGTGCTCAGCTCTTCCCTCATCCGCCTCCAACTCCCTCAGGGTCACTTGCTTCTGCAAGCAACCAGTTCATGGTAGATCTCTTTCTTCCGCTGGGGCCTCCTTCTGCAGCAGCCTCCTTCCCTACGTGAAACTTGAGGAGAACCATCGCCGGTTCCGGAAGCACATCAAAACCTTTCTCTTTGCCTCTGCTTTTTCTGCTCCTCTCCCCTGCTGACTTCCTGGCTGAAAGTGAATCTGCACTGGTTACCTGGCCACCCTCTAATCTAGGGCCCAGGCCACGTCCCCCACCAGTGCCACCCCTGCACTGGCTTTCTGGCAAATCCTGCACTTGGGGACTGTTTTCTGTATTGCTAACAGTTACCACACCACCTGATGTCTGCACTTATCCTTGAATTTGCCACCATTGGGCCATATTTTTACTTATTGTCATTGTTTCTTCTTCCCATGTACTGCACTTTCTCCTCCCCCTCCCTATACACTTGGGCGATCTGAATGACACCTGACCTTGTTGGTTTGTTGTCTCTATCTCCCCTCTGTTCCCCCTTCCTTTCCTCGGTGCCCCTTCAAAAACGTGTGTATATGTGCACTATAAATGGCATATCATACAATATCAAATCACATGCTATTATACACACATTGCATTCATAAAACAGGATACCTGCCACTTACCTTGTACACTTTACAAAATTATTTTCTGCAGCAATCTACTTACTGCAAATTTATGAAAAATTATTGCTGAAAAGCAACACTTGGGGCCTCATTACACGGATGGCGGTGGACCAAGGTGCTATTAGCACCTTGGTCCATGCAGGTAAAATACTGGCACCGCCTTGGTGGATAGGGGAATTACCGCCCTATTCCAAGGTTGGTGGGGCAGTAATTCCCCCTTCCCCCATTGCGCTTCCCCATTTCCATTTTTGCCCCATAGGGCATAATGGGAATGGGGAAGGTGTTCATTACGGCACCGCAAATTCCGGTACCGTAATTAGCTCCCTGGTCCCTTTGCGGGTTGGTTTTTAACGCCTGCAAAAAGCAGGCATTAAATTCCCCAACCCGCAAAGGGACCTCGTAGTAAGGCGGTAAAGTTTTACTGGTACCGGTAAAATACCGGTACCGGTAAACCCTTACCGCCATCCGTGTAATGAGGCCCTAAGTATATGTTAGGAACTTCATAGCAGTACATACAGTGCATGCATACAAACAGGATGCCTGCCCCTTACCTTGCACACTTCCACCATAGTCTTCTGCATTTCTCTATACAAAGAGACCTTCTGTCACCGTTTTTCCGTACACACCACAACCAGAAACTTTCTTGAGCAATCCCTTTGCCTCCACATTCCCATTTCCATGGCTACCATATGAAAAGGGCTGGATGTGGCACGTGTAAACCTGAAACTACCACAGATTCCACAGAGTTATCGTGCTAGGAAGGGAGGGTGGAGGGGTGGGTGAGAAGTGTGAAACAGGTTAGGGGTTTGGGTCTTTATTGTTCCCTCGGAAAAGATGTTTTGTTTTGCGTTTTTTATTTTATTTATTTTTTACGTGCTTACAAAGAACCTTTTTTGTTTTTGCTCTTTATGTGAGTTTCTCTTTTGTTTGTCTCCTTACATTGTTACAGAATTGTCTTGAAAACTTTTTGCACAGTGTAAAACGAAACAGCATTGCCAATGTTGGTAAAAAAATGCCATTTGCATGGAACCAGTGCATATTTCGCTCATTAATGATGTCATAGTCGGTGGAGTACATCCCAGCAGTGGACATAAATTGGCACATGCTTCTGATAATGAAACACCTTCCGACCTCTGGCTGGTGATAAATTACACCACCATGGTCCCATGCTCCTCTTGGTGTAATGTTGGAGAAAACCACCTTGGCAGTGGGAAATATCTGCATCACTTCGTCCATCAACTTCTTTAGGCAACGGAGCAAACGTCCTCATGACATCTATCCCAAATGTAAAGCTGTATAATGCAGTACGACAACATCAACAGTACCGACAAAGGCCACACATCTAAAAAGGTCAACCATACCGCCGAAACTGCCCTCATAGACAGTGCCCCAAAAAGCCTCCACTCCTTCCAAAGCTATCACCCACTAATAGGATTTGCATCTCTACATCTCTGCCTGGCACGCTCTCTACACAGACTCAATGGGAAAGATAGTTCCGCCTGTCCGGTGAGGCACACCCTCGACACCTGATTGGCTAATACCCACAGTTCCATTTCCATACCCACCATGCTGAAAAGGGCAAGATGTTACACGTGCGCTTACCCAGCTACAGTGAGGTGCACACCGCAGTAAAGCAGTGACAGTTCTACTTCCCTTTCCACTCCACCCATGCATCCAAGGCGCTAGGCCCTCACCATAGAGAACACACGGTAGTACACCCTATGGTTAAATGCTCATGTCATGTGCAACACACTCCCCATCTGCAAATTAGCCTGCCAGCTGTCTCACTGGCAACATATTTGCATGCATGGCTGCCTACGTCCTACGCCCTTTGGCCATGCACGCAACAGTCTAGGCCTTGCCCACACCCAACACAATATAACAGAGCCATGCAGGCGAACATGTAGCCAGGTTCCAGAATTCACAAAGCCAACATAGGCACCGCCACTTCTATCCAACCCCCCCCCCCATAATACTGTCATGCATGCAAACATGTTCCAGTTGCCATAATGCACAAACATGCCATATTGTTTAGCACTCCTACCCACTTCCATTCAAAAAGCTTTCTATTACTACCAACCAAACATCACAATCTTGACAACATTGGTCCTGCTCCCAACACTCTACTAAGTGCATAGAACCAATACTGCATAGTGCACAACAACACTTACTAATCTGCGCAATGCAGACTGCCCAATCACATATAAGAACCAGTTCAACAGTACCCTCTACTATATGTACACTATTCCAACACTGCACCCAGTGGACACGCTGCAGCACTGCTCACTGCAGCATATCCACCCATGCAGCAAGAACTCTAAGAAGTTACTGCACACAAGCAATACTGCAGAGTGCAGTACAACAGTTAGTAATGTGCTCAATCCAGACTATTCAAGCACATATAGCATCCACTTCAACTGTACCCTCTTCTATATGGACAGTATTCCAACACTGCAACCACTGGACATGCTGCAGCACCACTCACTGCAGGATCTCCAGCCATGCACTGACAACTGTAAGATGTTCTAACAATCACCACACCCATGGAACCAACAATGTATGCAATGCAGCCAAACCACATACACAGAGCAACAATGTCAAACCTACTTGCAACCAGTGGACATACCTTTTGAATCATTGAACATATTTTTCCATGCAAGGGCTTCAGCCATGCATCGAAGGGGCTACAGTTTTACAACACACAACACAATACACGCTATGTTTAAATGTTCATTTCATGTACAATGCACTCCCCTTCTGCAATTCTGCCTGCTACCACTCATCACAGAAAGAGATGGCCGCTAAAACTGTCATGCCATACCGAAGGCTGCCTCCAATTACCACAAAAGTTTTTTGCCTGTTGAGGTAACAGAGAATTTGCTGTTGTATGCATGGATACCGCTGGCACACCACTGTCTTCTTCTAATGAGATATATCAGATGAAGCACTTCTCACACCCCCACCCTTTCCATCCCTTCTTCCCAACACCAGATGCCGTAAAGTATGTTTTCCAGGCCCCTTCCCTGCCGCATTGTGCTCAGATACAACATGCCGACGTTATGAAAATCTTATGATATGATAAGATATGATTGGTTATTTATAACGTGCTTATTACCCAGAGGTTTCTAAGCGCGGACCCGGGGATCGAACATGTGGTGCTCCGTGTCGTCTTGCTTCCAAGGTGCGCAAGTGAGCCCTGAGCTATTCTCTCGAGCCCAACATCATGATGCACATCACGGCACCACACACTGCAGTGCAATCAAATTTTTGTCAGCACAGCGAACATGTAAATGGGACATCGGAGCGGAGCCAGATATGAGTTATTTTAGTAGCCACACTGTTATCTACAAGCCATGCACACAATGCCTTAGGGGCTTCGCACATACACCACAACACTGCAGGGCCGTGTAATAAGGCTGTGTAATATATATATATATATATATATATATATATATATATATATATATATATATTCAGTAAAAAAACTTTGTTAAAGGGATGTGGATGTTATGGTTAAGTTGCGCTACTAAAAACCTATGAAATTCAGTGAAAAAACTTCAAAGTAAAACCGAAAAACCCCTGAAATTCAGCAGTTATGGTAACATAAGCAACCATAACTCGCACCACCATGCAATGCTAACCCTAACACCCAGGACATCAAAGATTACATCACAAATGGCATTGATGACATCACTGATGACATCACATGTGCATTTACTTTTCATGAAAACTCTGTAGGAGGGATTCTTATAATGTTGACCAAAAATCTCAAGGATCATTGGGATAAATATCATGAGCTAATTAGTGCATTAAGCAATGCATTGATATAAATACCATTCTATTATGAAGTTCTATCCAGTATACTAAGCTACTCATGCAGAAACATAGGCAGTGTGTGCTGCATACATGAAGGTGCCATATTCATAATCTTGCAATGTTGAATACTGAAATGATAACTGCTTTCTTATTAGAGTTTTGCGTACTGTGAAACATGTAATAAGTAGATAATAAAACCCACTTAATACATAATTATTACAGACAAAACACAAAGAGACAACAACACATACAAATATGAGTATATACAGGGACAGTGAAGTAAACAAAAAAGCAGAAATAGTAGCAGAAAGAGTTCATAACCTAACTGATTGTCTTTATGCAGAGAAACTATTGCTCTGTTTCAAAGCTGCTATTTACCATATGTATGTTTATCACATGATGTGACTGCACCCAAAAGAAAGGAGAGTGAATATAATGTATACAAATATGAGCATATACAGGAAGGTAGAGTAATAAAATTAAAACTATGAGAAAGTGCTGATAACCCTAATGATTATCTTCATGCACAGAAAGGATTGCTCTCTTTCAAGCCTGTGTCTTCCGCTATGTATATGTTTCATATGATGTGACTTGACCCTAAGTCTACAAATATAGTACCTTTTCAATTTTTACTTCCTGACTGTTACTGAAGAAAACTATGTGGCTTTGATATGTCAGTAAAGGATAAAAAGGGAGATCCAGCCATGTGATGTCATCAGTGATGTCATCAATGACATTTGTGATGTCATCTTTGATGTCCTGGGTGTTAGTGTTAGCAGTGCATGGTGGCGCGAGTTATGGTTGCTTATGTTACCATAACTGCCGAATTTCAGGGGTTTTTCGGTTTTACTTTGAACCATAATGTCCCTTTAACAAAGTTTTTTCACTGAATTTCATAGGTTTTTAGTAGCGCAACTTAACCATAACGTCCCTTTAACAACGTTTTTTTACTGAATTTCATAGGTTTTTAGTAGCGCAACTTAACCATAACGTCCCTTTAACAAACTTTTTTCACTGAATTTCAAAGGTTTTTAGTAGCACAATTTAACCATAATATCCCTGACTTCATATACATGTAACATAGAACATACTAACCCCCTCGTAGTGAATTTCATGTCCGCGGACTACCGCCATGTCCACGGACTACCGCCATGTCCGCGGACATATCGAAAATCTGAGCGTGGTGAATGTAAATTTAAATAGTGTGCCCCATTTCCCCTTTGAAGTTGGCTCTGAAAAGAGCTGTTTTTTTTTGTTTTTTTACAGATGCTTGACAGACACCTGTTATTTTGTATTTTTTTTCTTTTTTTTTTTCTTACTTTACTCCTAAAATCTTCACATTACCTTCTCCAAAGCAACCCTTACATTCCAAAATAGAAAGGCATTTCCCGTAAAAGATAAAGAAATGCCATCTTCTTTAAAATTAACAGCATTACTGGCATCAATATTCTCATTATTACAGAAGAACATACCAGCTCTAAGCATGAAGGCACACATGACACACCTAGCAATGTTTTGCTGAGGACAAAAAACTGAACTATTGTCCCATATTGCCCTAGGTAGTAATCCAGAAAAAATTACTTTTGCATTTGGAAGGATCTTCATTACGGCTTGAACCAAGCGTTCCAAATCAGCCAACAAAGTAGGGGCACTGACGTTGCCCAAATGGAAAGCACCATAGTGCAAAACTACCACATGCGGACTGTTCATCGTGGCCATATCCTCACAAACTCGTACAATTCCCTGTACATTGCAATCAGGCACAGTGCTCCACACCACCTCCACTCCTTTCACATCAAAGTTCTTTGCAACATGCCTGCATTCAGCGTACTGCTGTAAACCATGCACAAACATGTATCCAAGCACCAACACCCTGACTTTCTCCACTTCTGCCATCTTCACTACACACAGACTCTTTCAACACAAATCCACAACCTCGACATCTGATTGGCTGATCCGTACAGTCTTTTTTCCATGTTGGATTTCCTGGAAAAACCCGGATGTAGCACGCCCTGTCCACGAACAGCCGCGGTGTCCACGGACGGCGTCCACTTTACTCTCTGTGCCATTCCGTCATTGCATACAGCTAAGCAATCACACAATACGAATAACGTCCTCAGAACACCCCCATTTTGTGAATTTTCGAACATTTCAGGACAATTATCATTTCATTATTCAACATATTAATATTAGAAATATTATACTTTCATCTTGTACTCTGCACACACCATTAGTAGCTCAGTATACTAGATAGAATCCCATAATACAATGCTATTTATATCAATGCATCGTTCAAAGCACTAATAACGGTATGATATTTATTGCAATATCCTTGGCACTTTTTTCGCAACATTATAATAAAAATCCCTAGTACACAAATTCCATGAAAAGTACATACACATGTGATGTCATCAGTGATTTCATCAATGACATTTGCGATGTCATCTTTGATGTCCTGGGTGTTAGTCTTAGCAGTGCACAGTGGTGGCGCGAGTTATTTTTCATAGCTCACCATATCTTGCGATTTTCAGGGGTCTTTCGGCTGTACCATAACGTCCCTTAAAAAACTTTTTTTAATATCACGCAAACAATATACAAATATGGCACGCAAAAACCAACTTCTCACAGATGGCTTTACACAGAATGTTGCAAAGTAAGAATTTATGCTCATTCACAGTGAAGTTCAGCTGCTTCCATTTTTTTCTCGGGCCCCGGAGAGGCTCACGAAGCGGTCTATAAGGTTGTATTGTGTTTTGACCTTGACAGACAGAGATTGTGATGAAAGACTTCTCTTGAAGGAGTGTTGCTAAAACGTAAGAGAAGATAAGGATGACATTTCTGAAACAAAACCACTTTTACATATTATATCACTATGCAAAAGATCGTTCGCACACACGGAGTCGTATTTTGGGACTGTACTACTCGTAGACCATGGAAATTGCAATTGTACTGTAAGTAACCCTTTAGATTATTTTATACCAAATATAATTACAATAGCGTAGCATTAAAGACCGCTCAAGTTGGACTTGTTCGTTGAAAGTGTCATAATGTTTTCTACCACACACTATCACTGCCGAATTGATCCCATGTCGTTTAGAGGGCTCTGAAAAAGGCAGATGACACAGGGTGGGTTAATAGAAATAATTTAACCGGTCTATAGGCGGTCAAGCGCTCTACTCGCTGTGCCACTTCACTGTAGCCTGTCAAGTGGCACAGCGAGTACAACGCTCTCTTTGAGATCCGTGCACACCTTGCTAACGCAAGTTCGAATCCCGGCAAGGCCAAACTCAGCCTTTCATCCTTCCGTGGTCGATAAATGAGCACCACACACCGTGGTTAATAATAAGCACCGCTTAGATACCTCACGGTTCTTAGCGCTATATGAATGGGAAAATATTATTATTTTATTATTAACATACTCCGTTGCACTATCTTCGATAGCAAATAGTTTCATGCCCTAATAAATAAAATGATGATTTTTAATGAAGATCGGCTGGTGAGACTAATTTATGTTTTTTAAAAAAGGTATGTGGCCCCATTTTGCCTATGTCACGATTTACAGACTCCAGCGGATGGGGTCTTCAACTGCCAGGTGCAGGTCCAAATATGCAACTTCATGACCCTCACCATTTTATGGGACAATCGCCAAGGACCAATATGCCCTTACGCAGTACTAGCGGCTACAAACAACATACCAACCAATAGGGTGGTCTAATGGCTCGTTGTTGGAGCAACCTTCCGATTATCAGAGCGACCATTTACTGCTTTTATCATAAACCAACAGCCTATTTACCGCAAAGGAACAACGCGTGGCTGAAAATAAACTTTTGCTGATCGACAGCAGAGACAATAGCAAATCGCTGAATATTCACTAAACATTTCATGTGAAATAAATGTACTTTACCAAATGTACAATCCTGCTGTTTAATTTTAAACCACAGTTTCATATTCCGAATTGTGGCGCACTGAGTTGTAAGCTGATCTAACACCCTCTGTACCGCAAAGGAACATCGCGTGCCTCAACATGAACTTTTGCAGATCGACAACAAAGACAAATGCAAATTGCTGAATATTCTCTAAACATTTGATGTCAAATCAATGTACTTTACAATATTTACAATCTTGCTGTTTGCTTTTAAATCACTGTTTCATATTCCGAATTGTGGCGCGCTGTGTTGTGACATAATATGTGTTGTCTTCCGGGTTCTGTGTAAAGTCACTTAGGACTGCAGAGAACTGGGCGCAATTGATGACGCACCCTGTAACGTCACGGAGAGAGGCGGGGAATATGAATGCTTTGATAATATCAGGCTTAGGGGCGGGAGATATCATTTAGTGTCGCAAAAGCAAGTCAGCCAGGTCAATAGCGCCAGTCATAGGATTATCACATAATGTCGGCGCACACCAGCCGGATTTATCGCTTCTTTAGTGGACAAAAGTCGGTTTACGCCCATAGGAAATTGTACTATTAGCGGACAAAAGGAGTGGTCTTAAAACACTTTCACCCTGACAACGAACAATACAAACAACGTTCTCAGAACAACCCCATTTTGTGTAATTGCAACCATTTCGGGACACCGCGAGTGTACTTAGAACACATTCAACTAGACAGATTACAATACGGACAGCGTCCTGAGGACACCCCCAGTGTGTGTATTTACGAACAATTAAGTACACCGCAAGTGTTCATAGCTCATTTTTAACTTCCTTGCGAACAAAAATGACACATACTCTGTCCTCTAAACACCCCACCATTTAGTTTATTTACAAAATGTCAGATCAGCCGTGTTCTCCGCGGACAAATCGTATTGCGAATTGTGGTGCGCTGTGTTGTGACATAATATGTGTTGTCTTCCGGGTTCTGTGTAAAGTCACTTAGGACTGCAGAGAACCTGGCGCGTTTGATGACGCACCCTGTAACGTCATGGAGAGAGGCGGGGAATATGAATGCTTTGATAATATCAGGCTTAGGGGCGGGAGATATCATTTAGTGTCGCAAAAGCAAGTCAGCCAGGTCAATAGCGCCAGTCATAGGATTATCACATAATGTCGGTGCACAGCAGCCGGATTTATCGCTTCTTTGGTGGACAAAAAGTCGGTTTACGCCCATAGGAAATTGTACTATTAGCGGACAAAAGGAGTGGTCTTAAAACACTTTCACCCTGACAACGAACAATACAAACAACGTTCTCAGAACACCCCCATTTTGTGTAATTGCAACCATTTTGGGACACCGCAAGTGTACTTAGAACACATTCAACTAGACAAATTACAATATGGACAGCGTCCTGAGGACACCCCCAGTTTGTGTATTTACGAACAATTAAGTACACCGCGAGTGTTCATAGCTCATTTTTACCTTCCTTGCGAACAAAAATGACACATTCTCCGTCCTCTAAACACCCCACCATTTAGTTTATTTACAAAATGTCAGAACAGCTGTGTTCTCCGCGGACAAATCGAACGCAACAAAAACGTCTAGCACATAAAAAACTAAACATTGAACCTATCTCATGCTCCCCCACCCTCCCCAAACACTCTTACACACCAACACACGGCACTAAATACAATTTTGTATCCACGTTTCACCGTGCTGTACGCGGTCGACGGCGAATGCAAGATGGCGGACGCCACAGAAAATCTGACGCGCTCCACGCCCCTCGCCGTCCAATCAACGAACACGTCGCATGTCCGCGGACATGACGCAAGGCCATGGGCCAATCGGGGTGCTGTCCGCGGAGCGAACAGGGAAGTCCGTCCGCGAAGCGAACACAGATATCACTAATTTTTTTGCCTTACGTTTTGGTCACTTTATAAAAAACTACTGGACGGATTTACACCAAATTTGCAAAAGCACGCTTTCGGGACCAAGCCCCCACTCCTGCCGCAAATTTGGTGTAAATCCGTCCAGCGGTTTGGCCTGTGGCCGTGCGCAATGTTTTTTCCCATTGAGTCTATGGGGAAAAAAAAGTTTTGGGACCCCCCTATAACTTTGTCCCCCCTGAACGAATCCTCACCAAACTTTGCAAACAAATTCAGAGTGACCCATATACTTCTTTTGCAAAGTTTGGTGAGGATCCGTCCAGGGAGAGCGAAGTTATAAGCCGCCCAAAAAGTGCTCTTCCTATGGAAACAGCAACTTAACCATAACTACATGGCCACTACTGTGGCCATGTAATATATATATATATATTAAGTAAAAAAACGTTGTTAAAGGGACGTTATGGTTAAGTTGCGCTACTAAATACCTCTGAAATTCAGTAAAAAACAACTTTGTTAAAGGGACGTTATGGTTCCAAGTAAAACCGAAAAACCCCTGAAATTCGCAAGTTATGGTATGCTAAGCAACCATAACTCGCCCCACCACCGTGCACTGCTAAGACTAACACCCAGGACATCAAAGATGACATCACAAATGTCACATTAATTTGTTTGAGGATGCAAACACTATCCATAGAACACCCGCGCGCTTGCGCACAACCGTTCCCATGCACTTGATGTCTTGCGGACACCCGTTCCCTTCACGGACGTGTTCCCGACATCATCATGTGACCGCCCCCACATTGAGCCTGTGTCCTAATTTGCGGACACTGTCCGGTTCCCCAACATTTTAAAATAACTATTTTACAGTAAAAATTCACCATTGCACATGTCCCAGACAATGACCCTGGCTTTCTACATACTTTTTTGAACTTTTTTTAACCTTTTTTGGTGTTCGATCTGTTCGCGAAGCGCACCCCACCACCCTATAAGCACACCCCAGAGCGGATCTTCATAGTGCTTCTGGCTATTGCAGATTGACACTTGCTGCCTTTGCTGCTCTTGCTGAGATTATCTCATCAACCCTGATGGCACCCATGGCTGCTGTTGCTACATCTGCCTCAGCACCACCACCAAACCTCTCCACCACCACCACCTCCCCAAGGGCCTGCAGAGGGGAACAGACGTGAGGATGTAGAGAACGAGGATGAAGAGGATGAAGAGAATGAGGTCGAGGAACTCCCCACTACCAGCACTCGCCGGGAGTCTTGGGTGTGACGGTTGTTTACCATTCATGGTAACGTACCAAAAGCATGCGCAAACAAGGTCACATGCAAACAGTGAAAAATGGTGCTGAGTCGTGGGTCGTACGAAATCCATGAAGTGACACCTAACATCGTTCCACAGTGGGGACATTTGCCAGGTTGTACCTTGTGATTAACGTAGTAGGTTGAGTTGCTCTACAGCATCCGTCATTTCCATTCCTCTCACCACAAGAGACACTCCTGTGGGAGAGCGCCACCCTCCAGCTGCTTCACAGGCCATTCACGATGCTGTTAACCCTTACCTTTCGAGGGTCACAATTTGTGCATGTACTGCGATGCAGAACTCTGCAGGGGGGAGAGTCTTTGAAGTGCTTTTGAGACTACGGTCACAGAGCACTAGAAGACCTGCCACCTAGCGAAGTAAGGCCCACCCAACATCTTCCTCTCTGCACCTGCCCTTTCTTATACCCGTGGTTGGTGTCCCTTCCTTACCCTCCTTTCCCCTCCTCTCCTAGTGTGTCGTGTGTAAAGAACCCAAAAAAATATAAAACAACAAAAATCCAAAAAAAAGGCTCTTTTCAGAGCCGTCTTTCACAGTTTAAAAATAGAAGTGACAAATAAACAGTGCAGTGCCCTGTGCATTTTTGGAAGTCCGCGGACAGTCCTAGGACATATAAAGTTTTAGGGTGCTGCCCTAGCAAAACCAATGCACTTTTCGCTGGGAGTAAGTGGTGGCTCTGAAAAGAACCTTTTGATGGTGTTTTTTTGTGTTTGAAAAACTTTAAACTGTCAACATCTACTGCAAAATAGATGACTGTAATTCCAAAAAAGGTTGCAATGCATTTTGTACATTTCTCAGACAAATCTGCCAGCATAAGTAAGATGGACTCCATCTCTGCGAAAAATGTATGTGCTACGAAACATAATATTTTCATTGTGAAAAGAGCACATGCCAACATCTCTTAGAAAGGCACAAACAGCCTTATTGACATTGTGCCTCGCTTTCTCCATTTGTGGACCAAATGAAGAAGAACGCAGCCACATTTGTCTTTGCACAATACGACAGAAAATGACATGGGAATTTGGAAACATGTCCATAACCTTCCCAGGTCCTTCTTTCATTGCAAATTGCAAAGAAATTCCAAGACACATGTCCTAAACTGTTCCCTCCACAATGAATTATAATTATGTCTGGATGATTCTCTGTCTCTAAAGTAGGACAGAGAGGTACCAAGTCCAGCCACTTCATTCCACGCACTCCATGCCAGTGCACTTCCACATGAGAGAATCCAAGATCTGCAGCTACTCAATCACGTTCTGCATGCACCTCCAACCAATGTATCCATGAGTCTCCCAAATTCCAGATAATTTGTTTTTGGAAACACACAGCTATAGCTATTTGTTCTTCTCTCATGAAAAAGACGTTCTGACAAAATGTGTCCTTATGCAACACACCCAGTAAACTTTACTGACCCATCCCTAGCTCCGCTCATTCTCATTTGCATGCCTATCTTTACCCCAGAATCCCTGTATGTAATACATGTTGTCCGTGGACTACCGCCATGTCTGAGCGTGGTGAATGTACATTTAAATAGTGTGCCCCATTTCCCCTTTGAGGTTGACTCTGAAAAAAGATGTTTTTATTTTGTTTTTTTTGCAGATGCCTGACAGACACCTGTTATTTTTTCTTCTTACTTTACTACTAAAATCTTCACATAACCTTCTCCATAGCAACTCTTACATTCCAAAACAGCATGGCATTTCCCAAAAAAGATAAGGAAATGCCATCTTCTTAAAAAATAAACAGCATTACTCGAATCAATATTCTCATTATCACATAGCAGCTCTAAGCATGAAAGCAGACATGCCTCGGTTGATTACACACCTAGCAATGTTTTTCTGTGGACAAAAAACAGAACTATTGTCCCATACTGCCCTAGGTAGTAATCCAGAAAAAAATACTTTCACATTTGGAAAGATGTTCATTACTGCTTGAACCAATTGTTCCAAATCTGCCAACAAGTAGGGGCACTGTTGTAGCCCAAATGGAAAGCACCATAGTGCAAAACTACCAGATGGGGACTGTTCATCCTGCCGATATCTTCACAAACCTGTAGAATTCGCTCTACATTGCAATCAGGTACAGGGCTCCACACCACATCCAGTCCTTTAACATTGAAATAGTTTGCCACATGCCTGCATTGAGCATACTGATGTAAAGCATGCACAAACATATCTCCGAGCACCAACACCCTGGGTTTCTCCACCTCTGCCATCATCATTACACTGTCGGGGGGGATTCTGCCGCGGTCGGCCGTGCCGTCCGCAGACCTCCGGGCAGGGAGGCCCCAACTCCTCCCGTGTATATCTCGGATCGAGACAGAGTATGAGGCACACACAAGGAGCAAGGCAACTTCTGTCGTTTATTATGCAAACGGCAGGGATGGGTCAAGGAGCGTACGCGTTCGTCCTGACACACACACAATAGTGGGGCTCGCAGGCCCTTTTTACTACATTATGACGCGCTACTTGCGTCATTCCAAAAAGTTACCAAAAGAACCTATCGCCACTCTTGATTGGTTGCTCGAGTGGTGGGGTTAGTATAGTACGCATATAGAGAATGATATTAGTGGTTAAGATGTAGTCAGGTGGTATATCTGGGTTGTCCCTACAATTAGATACATAAGAATTGTTACATGAAGACCCCTGAGGATTGGCTAACGTTACTGACGTCTGAGATAAGAACCTCATGTTCTGATTGGTGCATCCGTGAGCTCCCCAGCCTGGGACCACCGTTGTTCCCAGCACACGGTGCACCTGTGGTTGCAACAGTGTTTCAATATGGGTACGTGCAGGCAATGTGAGGATTTATTCATAGGTGGGAGACTGACCGTTCCCACTGTAGCAGGTGTCCATTGAGCCTTTCAAGTGTGTCGGCCTGCGTCTCGTAGCGAGGTACCCAGACGCCTTTTCTCTCCTGGGTTTTGGCATCTCGTCAGGTTCGGCTTGGTCACGTGGGGAGGGACCGTGTTTGAGGCATAATTCTGCACAATTAATATTGTTTTTCCACTGTATGTCTGGTTTAATTTGCAGATATGATTTTAACATTGGTACGTGGAGTGCGAGGTTGCAACATCGTGCCTTTAAAGATTTTTTTCTTGACTGTGGGTTTGCAACATTACGACCTTGGCTGGTTGCTCCACTGGGTTCTTTCTGCAGGCTCAGCAACCTGACTTTTGCTTTGTTAATGTCCACGGGAACTCTTGCTTGAGGCCTACTTGGGCCTGGTGCACGAGTAATCCATTTAGTGCATGGATGCTTTAGGTTATAGTGGCATACAGTTTCATGGCCAGTATCGTGTTTCCATTATATCTCTCATGATGGTAACGGGTTTCAAGAGAAGCGTGAGCAAGCGTTATAAATGAGCTCATGGTGCGTCTTGCGTTTCTGCATTCTGAAAGCCTATGTAAAAATAATAAAGATGCACGTCCGTGAATAAGCCTGTCGCCTACGTCAGAGCACTGAGTATGTTCTTCGTGTAGATTGGTGTGGAAATGTTCAGCGTGTATAATAGTTCAGCGGTGCTTCCCGTTATCTAGGTCGTCATGGCATCTCTAACGATGTGTAGATTTCAGTCTAGTTGGTCCGTGCCGCAGGTGTCGGCATGGCCAGTGCGGGCTGTTGGGCAGGCAGATGGACACATCCGTATGTTTCTGTACCAGGGTATTTGGTCATCTGGTAAATGGGCAAACTCTTCTCGTGGCGGGTGTCTGGGCCGCGACCCTCTAGGCCAAGCGCGAGAGGTGAAGGACGGGAGTCTGGTTTTCCATTCTCCCACTTCAGTCCCCCCTCTGGTCGACTTGTCGACCACAAACATATCCTTCTCGTTATCTCCTCTTACTCTCCATATCTTGGTTATCCCTCCGAGATGTCCATAATGGTTTACGTGATCTTCAAATGACCAATACATGTATTCGCATGTTCCTCCAGGAGTACAGTACACCCATCTTCCTATGTAGCTCCTAGGGTTCCTTGGGTTCTCGATCTTCACTGATGGTGGGTCTAGATGATTGGCGATGATTTGGGTGCGCAACTTCTCCCTTTCGTGTATTATCACACCTGTGTGCTGGCCGTCATCCGCTGGCATCAAGGGGTGCATTCCCACCATTTCCAGCAACTCATCAGTTGAGCGCGCCTTCCGGGCTTTCCAAAATCTAATTATTATCAGTGCAGCTCCAGCCAAAATAGCACATCCCACTATTATTTTCAGTCCATCTGACAGCCAAGATGGCATCCATGACCATAATAGTGAAAACCAGCTTTTATCCTTGTTTACGCCGTTACTTTCGTCCATCATTTTGGAGTGCATCTGGGCCAATTGTGAAACTGCTTCTGTTAGTGTACCATTGTCGGCATCGTTGGCAGGTATGAACGTGCAGCATGATTGTCCTATCTTTGCACAAACTCCTCCTTCCATTGCTGTGAGAAGGTCCAATACATATCTGTTCTGTAGTGCTACCATCCTTACAGCTCGCAGCTCCTCTTTAATTGCGTTAAACCCATTTACTGTCGAATTTATGGTCATCATTAGTTCCCATCTGGTTATTTGCAGCCATTTTGCGTTTGCGTATGCCTGCAGTCCCGGATGTATTATTGAGGAGAAGAACATTGCTGCTCTGCTGAATAGTCTGTGTTCTGGCGGTATTGATGTTAGTTCCGTTTCCGACCTTCCCCACAGATAATTTCCTGTTAATGGCTCTCCTTGTCTTTTTCTCCTGTTTAGGACAGTATCATTGCTGTTTGTCCTGTTTTCTTGCTCCTTCTGGAGTGGTGCAGATCTCTTTCTTCTCCTGTCTCCTTCATCCATTTTCGGAAATTTCGCCACATCGACATGCTTCTTAGGTACCACTAGTGATGGTACATTGACGTGTACCATTGTGCACACACCACTCCACAGGGGAGGCAGTGTATGATATGCCTTTTCTCCGCAGGCCCAATAATGGTCCATTATTACTGCTGTTCCCGCTCCCCCCTCAGGTAACTCCATCACACTTGCACAATTGGTGTTATATCCCACGTCCACCTCTCCTTTATGCTGGTAACATACTTTGGGCGCAGTCAATGGTAATATAGTTATCGGGTCTTCATCTTCTTCTACCCACGTGAGCATTGGTACATACTTGATCCATGTCGTCCAACATCGATGATTGTGTGTCTCGATGGTTGAGATAGTTTCTTTTGTTACCATGTTGCTGCCAACCACTCCTATCTCCCAGCTGGTACCCAGGAACACCTTTCCTGTTATCGTCAGTAATGGCCTCTCCCAGCATCCTTGTTTACCCGGAACTTCCGTGGCGTACCAATCACATGGTAGATACTGCAGTGTTACCTTCTTTGTTTCTCCTTTTTCAGGGCCACTTGTTATGTATCTGAATGCTTCAGCATGTAAACTGGTCTTGTGATAACTCAGATAGGTCTTGAGGAAGTTGTTTTCATATGGGTATGAGTCTCGTGTTTTCCATGTCATGTGCACTACTGTTCCTTGGAATCTTCCTTTCGTTTGGAACAGGGCCAAATATATTATGCACTGTGCTGTTTTTTCATCTATTTCTGTGGCAACAAATGTTCGTGAAGCGCTCATGGCGTATGGTATTAATGAGCAAACGTAACAGCTATCCTCAGTTGTCTGCTTACCAATGCGGGTCATGTGCTGGTACCATATGTTGTTTGTGACGTGTGCTGAATCTTGTACATAATTATCAATACCTTTATTGTCTGAGTATGTGCTGCGTTTAACTTTATTTCGCTTTTGTTCATTGTTACTGTTACCACCTGACGTAACACCTGTTGCAGCAGGGAGGTGGGGTACATTAGGTTTGGGTGCAGCAAAAAAACTCATAGCATAGCTGTACTGCCATACAGAGGCAGCCAAAACTCCGGTGATCATAAAAATCCCTATTATTTTTATTACATATGCTAACCTCACCGACATTTTTGCTCTTACCTTGCTGCAGTCCTGGCAGCGTATTCTTGCGACGTTAAAGTTGCCCGCCTAAAAATTCTCAAAAAGTGCTTGTTATTAAATGTTAGTTTTGTTTCATTAAGCTCTCCCTATCAAATAGTCATTCAGTGCCCAGGTGAAGAGTTGCTCCCACGCTACTCTAAGTGATCGGTCTCTCAAGACCGGCAAGTATGGGCGGAGGTGGGGCATGTAATTTTCTATGGCCAGGAGGAAGGCCGTGTAGTATACACGTACCCTTTTCTTTTTTAAGTATGTTGGCCTTTTTATTTCGTATACAAATTGGTGTGACAATTCTTCTGGGTAACTATCGTCTGGCAGCACCATCTACGCCTGCACACTGAATTTGTTAGATAACTTTTCTTAACAATACAATATTACGCAGCTCCTGTATGTGCGAGAGAAAAAGAGAACATTCACGTGTTTACATGTGTATTGGTGCAAGCGAAGTCCTTAGTTTTTATTACAATTGTATTTAGTAGTCAATGGGGGGGGGGTTTGCTCAGATGGCGGGAGCAGTTTTACTCTTTGAACGTGTGACCATGGGGTGGGCAGTGTGGGGATCACCCCCTTCTTCGTCCGTTATTCTCTCCGAGGGAACAATTGGGTCGTTGTCTGTGGTTGTGTTTTCTTCCGCTGCCGGGGATGTTGTTGGCGTTTTTCCAATGGACCTGTCGTTGGCGCTGGGGCGGGTCTGCAGTTTGTAGATTTTTACATCATGCAGGTGGTTCCACGCACGCTTATCCTTTAGTTTTACTGCTCTTGTTGATACGTCCTCTACTAAATGGGGGCCAGTGAACCTCTGCTGGTTCCACTTTCTATTAAAATTTCGAAGTAGTACGTGGTCACCTTTGGCAAGTTGGCACAAGTTCTCCTTTCCCAATTCTGTATTTTCGTCTATTTCTTGGTTGCTGGTGGACCCGCCCCGTGTGCGCTCGAGCTGTTGAGACACAAACACAACGCTAGTAATCAAAGAAGACACATATTGATACATTTCATCACCTAACACATTCGCAGAACTTTCTTGGTCGGTGAATGCCCTTGACGTTGGTGTTAGGGGAAGGCGCATTTGGCGTCCAGTAACCACCTCGTGTGGGGTGAGGTGGTGGTCGGACCCTGGCCTGTTTCTAAGTTCGAACAGTGCTAACGGAAGGCAATACAACCAACTTTTCTTTGTTGTTTGCTGTATTTTAGCAATTGCCTCCTTCAATAGGCCATTCAGGCGTTCACATACACCATTGGCCTGTGGGTGGTACGCACATGCAAATTTGTGTTTAATGTTCAGTAGGGATGTGATATGCTGGAACATTTCATTTGCGAAATGGGGTCCGTTGTCTGATCTTAACACCTCGCACACTCCCCACCTGGGGAATACCTCCCTTACTATAAATTTGGCTGCTCTAAACGCATCAGGGTGTGAACAGGGCCCTGCTTCGATCCACCTAGAAAATGGGCATACTACTACTATCATGTATCTATTGCCTTGACAAATGTTGATCATATCAACATAGTCAATGTGGAGGTGCCGAAAAGGTCCTTCTGGTCGGGGTATGGTACCTCTTATCACCTTTAAAGTATGACCGGCCGTGAACTGTTGACACGTAAGGCAATTGCTGATAAAATTTGACACATGGGATGTTAGCTCGGGACAGAACCAATCTTCTCTAATTCGTGCTGCTATTATTTCTTTGCCTGTATGGGCAGGGTGATGTAATTGGTTCAAGGCGGTATTTAACAATGCCAATGGTATTACAACTTTCCCAGTGCCACCCTGGCGCCATAGTGCGTCGGTTGGTGACATTGTGCATCCTCTTTTCACCCATACTTCTTTTTCGGCCATTGGTGCAGCCGCTTGTAACTCCATAATCTGGGTGGCTGGGAGATGGGTGTACCCTTCTTTTATTAACATCTCCCTCGCTATTCCCCTCCCTCTCCCTCTCTGTGAGTCTGTGGGGTTCCATATCTCACCAAAATATGCAGCATATTTTGCATGTGCGTCTGCTGCTGCATTTCCTTTTGATATATAGTCTTCTCCATTGGTGTGTGCTGTGCATTTTACTAGGGCTAGTTCTTGGGGATCGTTTATTACTTCAATTAGTTCAGCCAACAAGAGGGCATGTTGTACTGGAGTGCCGTCAGCTCTCCTAAACCCTCTTCTTCTCCACTTTGATAGCCCTGAGTGGACAGTGGATGTAACATATGCACTGTCGGAATATATAGTAACTTTTTTATCAAAACTTTCCTTTAGTGCCAATATGAGTGCAACCAGTTCCGCCGCTTGAGCAGAGTAATGCTGTGGTAATTGTACACACTTAATAGCCACACACACTGGCGCTTCCATCATTTGTACTACTGCTGCCCCAGTCCTCCTTATCCCGTCTCCTTGATCAATAGTTGATGACCCATCAATAAACAAAAGCTCACCTCCCTCTAGTGCGTTTTCTTCAACTTTCCTAGTACATGAGTACATCTCAGTTACTTGGGTGCAGTCGTGGGCGTAATCTCCCTCTTCAATTACTTCTGCTAGGAACCTTGCAGGGTTAACCGTGCTACATCTAACAATTGCCAGTTCAGCTTTGGACAAAATAATCTCATAACCTGTTGCCCTCTGTGTCGTCAGTGTGGACTTAGGTTTATTCAATATCGCAAATAGTGCATGTTCTACAAATAGTGTAGTTGGACACCCCATAGTTATTGATGATGCTTTTTCTACTGCAAATGCAGCTGCAGCAAGACCTTGTTCGCAAGAGAATTGTCCTAACATTATTGGATCTAAGTGACCGCTGTAAAATGCTACTGGTTTATAGCCCATGCTAGTCTTTTGGGCCAATACTGCTTTCATTACTGCTGAGTCGCAATGTGAAAATATAAAAAATCGTCGCTCATAGTCTGGGGATGCTAGTACTGGAGCAGTTGATATTGCTTCTTTTAATTCATCAAATGCCTCCTTCATTTCCATAGTCCATCCCAACTTTTTCTCCCCTTTATTTGCTTCCTTCAAACCCTCAAGCAGGGGTCCTATGTAAGAGCTGTAATCAAATACCCATGCTCTACAGTAGTTGCACAGTCCCAGAAATTGCTGCAGTTCTCTTACAGTCTGTGGCACGGGAGTGCCTGATATTGCCTGTGCTCTTTGTGGTGCAATCCTTCTTCCATATTGTGATATCAGTTGGCCAATGTAAAGTACCTGTTCCTGACAGTATTGTATCTTTTCCATGTCTACCTTGTACCCCTTTTCAGCCAATATCGTCAACATTTTTAATGAGTCCTCTCTACATTTATCTTCATTTGTACTGCAAATTATTATGTCATCCACATACTGTAACACTGTGCTTTCCAACTCAACGTTACCCAAATCCATCTGTATTACCCTATTGAAAATTGAAGGTGATTCACAATATCCCTGTGGTAATCTGGTATGTTTCCACTTCCTATTTCGGTAAGTGAAGCTTGTCAAGTCTTGTGAGTCTGGGTGTAATGGTATTGAGAAAAAAGCATTTTTAAGGTCAATCACTGTAAACCGTGATGCTTCTGCTGGAATGCCACACAAAATTGTGGCCGGGTTTGCTGTTACTGGATACTCTGCTTTTACTATGTTGTTCAACGGTCTGAGGTCCTGTATGAACCGCCAAGACCCTCCTTTAGCCTTGCGCACCGGGTACACAGCTGTGTTGCATGGGGATTCTGAGGGGACCAATATGCCATTGTTTATAAGGGCTGTTATGGTTTCGTATATGCCCTCATCTGCCTCTCTTGACAATGGGTATTGTTTCACTCTTGGTAGTATGGCACCCTTTTTTAATTTTATCCTTACACCCCCTATGCTTTTAATGCATCTTACATCATAAGGGCTAATAGTCCATAATGATTTTGGCACCTTTGACATATCTTCTTTAAAAAATGGGACTGGTGTGCCAGCGGGTGCCTCAAGTGCCATTGCAATTTTCTGTGCCACTTGTTTGTGAGCCACTGTTAGCCACATTTCTACACTCATCATGAACACCATTTCATTTTCCTCCTTTTCTTCTGAAAACAACTCTTCATCTGACACCTGGGTCAGCCTACATCCTTCTGCTAGTGCTATCACCGCCCTCCATGCTCTCCCTTCTTTATCTTGGGCGTGCACAGCAACATAATCAGCTGTTGCAATAATGCTCTCAATGTCCACTGCAAGGACCTTCCCTTCCAGTTCATTAGCTGGTGTTTCTGGTCGGAATAGATAGGCTGCTGGTCTCCTCCATATTTTCCCTCCTATCCCTGGCATCCATGCAAATGCCATGTCTGTTCCGTACTGGAATAGCTCGCCGTCTACCGGCTCCGCCCTGATCGCTATCTGTCCACAGTATGCTTGCAAAATCTGTCGTGCTGCAAGCATGTTAATCCCTGGAGTAGAGCAAATTATGCCATCCTCTGTAAAGGAGATCGTCATATTTAATCTGTTCATTATGTCCCTCCCCAGTATGTTTACTGGTGAGGCACTATAATACAAAAGTGGTACTGACAGATCGTAATCTCCAATAGATAGCGGAACGTTATCAGTAAATGGAACCAACCCTTTAGCCCCAGAAAACCCTTGTGTGTTCATGGCTTCGCCTGACATCTTAAACTTACCTTCCCTTATGCAAGACCGGGTTGCCCCGGTGTCAACAAGGAATGATAATTTTTTGTCACCTATCGTTACCTCTATGCGTGGCTCCTCCGCACTATTAGGTGTTACTGACAGGATGGGACACACCAAGGCCGTCTGTGGGCTGTCCTATTGGGGGTACAATGACTGGCCATTCCCTGTGTAAGGGTTGTGCCCCAACACCGTCACCCCACCCAATTGCGTTCGTTCAGGTTGTGGTGGTGGTTGTATTAACGCTGCACCAGTTACTTGTGGCAGGTATTGTTTTATTTGTTGTTGTGGTAGGGAATAGTGTTGGTCACTCCCTTGTGGTGACATCTGCTGTGGTTGTATGCCCTGCTGTTCTTGTGATGTCCTATGTTGTGCTTGTTCGTTCCATGCTGGTGTTCCTGGCCTGACCCTGCATGTACGTGACATGTGTCCTAATAGTCCGCAGCTCCAACACACGGGTGGTTCCCTGTTTTGCCATGGGAAGTTCCCTGTGTTGTCCTGGTATACTGGTTGCCCTGTCTGGTAGTTATTTCTGAGTCCCCCAGCCTGTTGTTGGGTATTATATCCGTATCCTCTTCCCCTCATAAACCCTCCTCTCCCTCTATTATAATTATAATACCCAGCTCCTTGCATTGGGTACCCTCCTCCCACGTTCTGTGCGTGTGATTGCAGAGGCAGCACTTGCTCTATTACCTCTTGTGGGGGCGCTATTTGAGCTGGATTTTGTGCAGCCACTACTTGCGTTGGGCTTTGGGCCATTGGTGTTGGCGCAGTTATTAGTGCCCCTTCCATGGTATATTTAGTAAGTTTTTTCTGTACTAATTTGGCCTCTTCTGTTTTCCTGTCCTCTTCCTTTTGTTTCATTTTTCCTTGCCATGTTCTACAGTGATGTACTATAGTCAGTTGTATTTCCGGCCATGGTTTTGCTTCCATCCCCACTACTTTCTTTAATTGTCTCTGAACTCCTTCTGGGAGCCCTTGTACTAGTATATGATAAAATATGGCTGGTGTTTTGTCCCATTGTTCTCTAGTTTCCATGCGCCACTTCTCTTGAATATCCTGGATATAATCAACAGGATCCTCGTTCTCACCCATCTTACGGGAAGTAATGGCTCCTATGTCTGATGTGTCTGGGTACTGCACTCTTAGTGCCTGCCATAGCGCATGTCTGCAGTTTGCAAATGGTGCCCCATCATGCGATGTGTTTGTTATTGTTACCCCATGGAATCCCGCTCTTTTCCAAATGTCATCCGCTCTATCCCCTAATATTGATATTAACAGGCCCTTAACATCTCCCACTGCTAGTTTCTGTCCTGCGGTGTGTTTTTCCATTTCATATATCCATTTACCCGCACCTCCACTTAATGATGGGAGCCTACATTTTATGTTTTCCTTATCCGTATGTTTCCAAGGTACATATTGTGGTCTAACCCCTCCTCTCTCCAGCAGTGGCATTACATTCTGTCTTGTGTCATCCTTTATGCTCCATGATGTTAACTCTTCACACCCCTCCTCTTCCCCCATTCCTTTTACTACTTCAAATCCTTCCTTACTACCTCTTCTCCTACCTCCCTCTTCTTCCTTTCCCCTTTTTTCATCCTTTCCTGTGTTCAATATTGGCACGTCTGTTTGCCTGTCTTGCCTGCGACTAGGGAGGTCCCTAAGCCGACATGCATAAGGTGTAACTTCGTCCATGAAGGGTGCGAGCTTTATTCTGTGCAGAGAGCGTGCAGTTGTTGAACATGTGGGGTGTGGCGTTAGAGAGCGTGATGGTGATGTGGGTGGCGTGTGTTGGTTGGTGAGCGTCGGTGGCGTGTGTTCGTTAGTTTGTGTTTCTCCCATTCTTTTCACTTCCTCCTTACTTCTCTCCAGCTCCTCCCATCTTCTACTCACCCATGGCGAATCTATGTTTGTTCTAGTGAGGTATAGCTTATCTAAGCTTTCCCTTTCACTCTTCCTTCCATCCTCACTACAAAAATCATTCATAAATTGCGCCCCCCACTCTGCCTTTTTTCCTTTTATTGTTACAGTTTTTAAGTCTATTAGGTCTCCCTCTTCCTTTCCGTTGTTACCACCTGTTCCCCTTAGTGCTGACGTTGTTGCTACCTCTCTATTTTTATATACTTCTCCCCATCTTTCACTCTCCCTCTTACTCTCTTCTCTCTCCCCTTCACTCCTCTCCTCCATCTCCCTACTATTTTCCTCTCTTTTCCTTTTTAATTCCTCCATTACTTCGTTGCTCATCTGTTCCAATATCCTTTCATCCTCTCTCCTCCTTTCCCATTTCACCCTTTCTCTTTCTACTATACTCTCTATTACCTTCCCCTCTTCATATTTTTTAGCTGTCTCTGATATTATCCTCCTCCTCCATATTTCCATTTCTTTTTCATTTTCTTCTTCTTCCTTCTTCTTCTCCCTCATCACTACTCTTGATACCCTTTCTGCTGCTGCTTTTACCCTTACAGCTTCCCTCTTTCTCTCCTCACTTTGCTCCCTTAATTTTTCCAATTCGTCCTTACCTTCTTTCCTTTTCCTCACTCTCTCTCTTTCCTCCCCCTCAAGTTGTTTTATCAGTTCATTCTGCTCATCCCTTAGTTTAGCTAATCTTTCCTCCAAAATCTCTTCCTTCTGCCGTAGCAGCTCCTCTCCCCTCATTTCACTCTCTCTTTCACTATCCTCGTTTGTTCTCTTTACCGCCTCCCTTTCCTCTCCAGTTAGTGATCCTCGTAATTTCAACAATATCTGTGCAGCTACCCACTCATCGTTTCCTATCTCTACAGTCTGCTCTTCTCTCCTCCCGTCCCCCATTGGTATCTTTCCATGAGCCACATATGGTGGAGGGCTGTATGCCGGGTTTGAGTATCCTTCAGCCGCCCTTAACTGTCCTTTTATTTCTCCTAATTCTCTTAAAGGGTACAACCCTCCTCCCTCTGTTTTCACTCCCGGTGTTAAGGGTATCTCATTGCTCGGTTCCTGTTTTATGTCAGCTAATTTATCAACCTTTCCTCCACCCAGTTTTTCATTCCCCATATTCTTTGTTCCTTCACTCTCCTTTTCCCCATCCGTTCCTTCTTTCTTAATCTCCTTTTCTTCCGGTGTTTCCCCCATAGTGAACATTCCATTTGGTCCTGGTCTAGACCCCTGGAACATCCTCCATAAGTTAAACACCTCCACATGGTTTGCCAACTTCTTCCCCTTGTATGTATTGTGCAGATGGTTTAATAGTGAATGTTGGGCATATGGGTCAAAGCTACCATTAGGCGGCCATGGTGTCAACATTTTGTTGTCCGTCCCCTGGGTCCACTCTATGCTGTACTTAATTAACTTCTCCCTATGTGGTGGCAGTGTGGTGCATATATGTTGTAGTGGGGTAGTGAGGGTATTCCCCCACCCTCCCAACCCTCTCCCGTATGACATACTAGCGCACCCTTTCTTACCCTTCCCCTTGCTACCAGTTTGCAACATACAACCTTTTATTGCTTACCTTGCCCCGCAAGTGTGGGGACTTACGACAATCCTTTGACAAATTATGCAATGATAATAATCACAAAAAAAAAAAAAATTATAAAACAAATATATTTATGATGTTATATTATATTCCTTCCCCTACGGCCCCCTGCGGCCGAAGCGCACGCAGCCCCCTGCAGCTGCGTACCCCTTACGACGATCTTACACAGTCGTCCTTTTTCCCCGTTCTCCTCCCACCTTTACACTTGCCGTGGCCGGCGTTCTCCGTGCGCAGCCACGCCCCCTTCCCCTTCTCCTCTTTGATCCACTCGTTTATCGTTTATCTCCGTGTCCGCTCCTTTATCATGTTTCTCTTCCCCACCAATGTCAAACCCAAAGCTTCTTGTGTTCACGATATCTTACTAAATCCCTACTGGTGACGTCACCTATTTCTTCGAACTACTGGTATATTCGTGTTATGTTCTTTAAATTCAAAATACACTTGCAATCTACCCCGCTAACCCTACAGCTGTCTTCCTGTCTCTCCTGGAACAAGGTAATCTCATCAATACTATAACCGGACTGCGCACGCTGCGTCGCCTCGCGTGTGATACGCCCCTCAACAGGAGGGCTTAACCAGCCAATTATCTTCCGTTTTGGGCAACTACGTAACTAGCCACCGCCCACAGGGAAACGTCATCTACCTATCGAGTTTCTTGCTCGAACAATAGGGAACCTCATCTACCTATCGAGTTTCTTGCTCGAACAATAGGGAACCTCATCTACTCATTGAATGATAAATGTCAAATCGTAGGAAACCACACACACCCACCCTCACACGTAGTCGCGATTTAGGCCAATCAGTGTCTTTCGAGCGGCTGCACGTGATGTTTTCGTGCCCCGCCCCCCTCTTTCGCGTAACGTTAGCTTTTTGTTGCGAGCGTCTGCACGTGTTGTTCTCGTGCCCTGCCCCCCTCTTTCGCGTAACGTTAGCCGCCTTCTCTCGCACTCAATTCACTACCATTCATTCCATTATCATCACTCAATTAAACCTTCACCCCACCTTTTTACAATACCTCCCTCCTCCCTTATTTACTTCCGCCCCCTCCCTCACAATTTCGCATTGCTTGTTGTGCGTGTCATGCTCACCAAGTTCCCTCGATGCAGGGCCGCTCGACTGCGTGCACCCCTCCAAGCGGCTCGCCACCTCCCCTCGTCTGGACCACGTCTGGACACTCGCCGACCGCGGGCGGGATACTTCTCAACCGGCTCCCGAGGGCCAATATCCGGATTGCGCTGTCCGGTCCTCTCGCAGCTCCGCGATGGTCCTGTAGTCCTCAGAAGGGGGCAACGGCAGAGGGGGCCGCGCCGCCGGGCCTCCCCGCAACGGGAGTGCCTGGAAAAATAAAAAATAAAAGTCGATCTTAAACAGATCTCAGCAGTGCCTCCAACTTGTCGGGGGGGATTCTGCCGCGGTCGGCCGTGCCGTCCGCAGACCTCCGGGCAGGGAGGCCCCAACTCCTCCCGTGTATATCTCGGATCGAGACAGAGTATGAGGCACACACAAGGAGCAAGGCAACTTCTGTCGTTTATTATGCAAACGGCAGGGATGGGTCAAGGAGCGTACGCGTTCGTCCTGACACACACACAATAGTGGGGCTCGCAGGCCCTTTTTACTACATTATGACGCGCTACTTGCGTCATTCCAAAAAGTTACCAAAAGAACCTATCGCCACTCTTGATTGGTTGCTCGAGTGGTGGGGTTAGTATAGTACGCATATAGAGAATGATATTAGTGGTTAAGATGTAGTCAGGTGGTATATCTGGGTTGTCCCTACAATTAGATACATAAGAATTGTTACATGAAGACCCCTGAGGATTGGCTAACGTTACTGACGTCTGAGATAAGAACCTCATGTTCTGATTGGTGCATCCGTGAGCTCCCCAGCCTGGGACCACCGTTGTTCCCAGCACACGGTGCACCTGTGGTTGCAACAGTGTTTCAATATGGGTACGTGCAGGCAATGTGAGGATTTATTCATAGGTGGGAGACTGACCGTTCCCACTGTAGCAGGTGTCCATTGAGCCTTTCAAGTGTGTCGGCCTGCGTCTCGTAGCGAGGTACCCAGACGCCTTTTCTCTCCTGGGTTTTGGCATCTCGTCAGGTTCGGCTTGGTCACGTGGGGAGGGACCGTGTTTGAGGCATAATTCTGCACAATTAATATTGTTTTTCCACTGTATGTCTGGTTTAATTTGCAGATATGATTTTAACATTGGTACGTGGAGTGCGAGGTTGCAACATCGTGCCTTTAAAGATTTTTTTCTTGACTGTGGGTTTGCAACATTACGACCTTGGCTGGTTGCTCCACTGGGTTCTTTCTGCAGGCTCAGCAACCTGACTTTTGCTTTGTTAATGTCCACGGGAACTCTTGCTTGAGGCCTACTTGGGCCTGGTGCACGAGTAATCCATTTAGTGCATGGATGCTTTAGGTTATAGTGGCATACAGTTTCATGGCCAGTATCGTGTTTCCATTATATCTCTCATGATGGTAACGGGTTTCAAGAGAAGCGTGAGCAAGCGTTATAAATGAGCTCATGGTGCGTCTTGCGTTTCTGCATTCTGAAAGCCTATGTAAAAATAATAAAGATGCACGTCCGTGAATAAGCCTGTCGCCTACGTCAGAGCACTGAGTATGTTCTTCGTGTAGATTGGTGTGGAAATGTTCAGCGTGTATAATAGTTCAGCGGTGCTTCCCGTTATCTAGGTCGTCATGGCATCTCTAACGATGTGTAGATTTCAGTCTAGTTGGTCCGTGCCGCAGGTGTCGGCATGGCCAGTGCGGGCTGTTGGGCAGGCAGATGGACACATCCGTATGTTTCTGTACCAGGGTATTTGGTCATCTGGTAAATGGGCAAACTCTTCTCGTGGCGGGTGTCTGGGCCGCGACCCTCTAGGCCAAGCGCGAGAGGTGAAGGACGGGAGTCTGGTTTTCCATTCTCCCACTTCAACACACAGTCTCTTTCTACACAAATCCACAACGTCAACATCTGATTGGCTGATCCCTACAGTCCCCTTTCCATACTGGATTTGCTGGAAAACCCCAGATGTGGCACGCCCTATCAATGGACAGCCGCGGGGTCCAAGCGGTGCTTAACTCTTAGCCAGCCCTTCTTCCCTTTCTACATCACTCTCAGTGCCATTCCCTCATTGGATACAGCTAAGCAGTCACACAACCATCCACCAATCACATCCAAGACCTCTACATCTAACTCCATCTTCAGAGTTCCGCACTTCAAATGTACTGTTAATCACTCTGAGTACAAGTCTCATATCATTGGAAAGCACCTACCACAACAACTACTCTACAAGTCTCCAAGATGTCTACTTACAGCTGCACTCATATCCACATGCATGAATACAAACTACAGGTATGCATATTTTATTCACAGTACATCTACAACTCTTATGAACAAACAACGTTCTCAGAACAACCCCATTTTGTGTAATTGCAACCATTTCGGGACACCGCGAGTGTACTTAGAACACATTCAACTAGACAGATTACAATACGGACAGCGTCCTGAGGACACCCCCAGTGTGTGTATTTACGAACAATTAAGTACACCGCAAGTGTTCATAGCTCATTTTTAACTTCCTTGCGAACAAAAATGACACATACTCCGTCCTCTAAACACCCCACCATTTAGTTTATTTACAAAATGTCAGATCAGCCGTGTTCTCCGCGGACAAATCGTATTGCGAATTGTGGCGCGCTGTGTTGTGACATAATATGTGTTGTCTTCCGGGTTCTGTGTAAAGTCACTTAGGACTGCAGAGAACCTGGCGCGTTTGATGACGCACCCTGTAACGTCATGGAGAGAGGCGGGGAATATGAATGCTTTGATAATATCAGGCTTAGGGGCGGGAGATATCATTTAGTGTCGCAAAAGCAAGTCAGCCAGGTCAATAGCGCCAGTCATAGGATTATCACATAATGTCGGTGCACAGCAGCCGGATTTATCGCTTCTTTGGTGGACAAAAAGTCGGTTTACGCCCATAGGAAATTGTACTATTAGCGGACAAAAGGAGTGGTCTTAAAACACTTTCACCCTGACAACGAACAATACAAACAACGTTCTCAGAACACCCCCATTTTGTGTAATTGCAACCATTTTGGGACACCGCAAGTGTACTTAGAACACATTCAACTAGACAGATTACAATACGGACAGCGTCCTGAGGACACCCCCAGTTTGTGTATTTACGAACAATTAAGTACACCGCGAGTGTTCATAGCTCATTTTTACCTTCCTTGCGAACAAAAATGACACATTCTCCGTCCTCTAAACACCCCACCATTTAGTTTATTTACAAAATGTCAGAACAGCTGTGTTCTCCGCGGACAAATCGAACGCAACAAAAACGTCTAGCACATAAAAAACTAAACATTGAACCTATCTCATGCTCCCCCACCCTCCCCAAACACTCTTACACACCAACACACGGCACTAAATACAATTTTGTATCCACGTTTCACCGTGCTGTACGCGGTCGACGGCGAATGCAAGATGGCGGGCGCCACAGAAAATCTGACGCGCTCCACGCCCCTCGCCGTCCAATCAACGAACACGTCGCATGTCCGCGGACATGACGCAAGGCCATGGGCCAATCGTGGTGCTGTCCGGGGAGCGAACAGGGAAGTCCGTCCGCGAAGCGAACACAGATATCACTAATTTTTTTGCCTTACGTTTTGGTCACTTTATAAAAAACTACTGGACGGATTTACACCAAATTTGCAAAAGCACGCTTTCGGGACCAAGCCCCCACTCCTGCCGCAAATTTGGTGTAAATCCGTCCAGCGGTTTGGCCTGTGGCCGTGCGCAATGTTTTTTCCCATTGAGTCTATGGGGAAAAAAAAGTTTTGGGACCCCCCTATAACTTTGTCCCCCCTGAACGAATCCTCACCAAACTTTGCAAACAAATTCAGAGTGACCCATATACTTCTTTTGCAAAGTTTGGTGAGGATCCGTCCAGGGAGAGCGAAGTTATAAGCCGCCCAAAAAGTGCTCTTCCTATGGAAACAGCAACTTAACCATAACTACATGGCCACTACTGTGGCCATGTAATATATATATATATATATTAAGTAAAAAAACGTTGTTAAAGGGACGTTATGGTTAAGTTGCGCTACTAAATACCTCTGAAATTCAGTAAAAAACAACTTTGTTAAAGGGACGTTATGGTTCCAAGTAAAACCGAAAAACCCCTGAAATTCGCAAGTTATGGTATGCTAAGCAACCATAACTCGCCCCACCACCGTGCACTGCTAAGACTAACACCCAGGACATCAAAGATGACATCACAAATGTCACATTAATTTGTTTGAGGATGCAAACACTATCCATAGAACACCCGCGCGCTTGCGCACAACCGTTCCCATGCACTTGATGTCTTGCGGACACCCGTTCCCTTCACGGACGTGTTCCCGACATCATCATGTGACCGCCCCCACATTGAGCCTGTGTCCTAATTTGCGGACACTGTCCGGTTCCCCAACATTTTAAAATAACTATTTTACAGTAAAAATTCACCATTGCACATGTCCCAGACAATGACCCTGGCTTTCTACATACTTTTTTGAACTTTTTTTAACCTTTTTTGGTGTTCGATCTGTTCGCGAAGCGCACCCCACCACCCTATAAGCACACCCCAGAGCGGATCTTCATAGTGCTTCTGGCTATTGCAGATTGACATTTGCTGCCTTTGCTGCTCTTGCTGAGATTATCTCATCAACCCTGATGGCACCCATGGCTGCTGTTGCTACATCTGCCTCAGCACCACCACCAAACCTCTCCACCACCACCACCTCCCCAAGGGCCTGCAGAGGGGAACAGACGTGAGGATGTAGAGAACGAGGATGAAGAGGATGAAGAGAATGAGGTCGAGGAACTCCCCACTACCAGCACTCGCCGGGAGTCTTGGGTGTGACGGTTGTTTACCATTCATGGTAACGTACCAAAAGCATGCGCAAACAAGGTCACATGCAAACAGTGAAAAATGGTGCTGAGTCGTGGGTCGTACGAAATCCATGAAGTGACACCTAACATCGTTCCACAGTGGGGACATTTGCCAGGTTGTACCTTGTGATTAACGTAGTAGGTTGAGTTGCTCTACAGCATCCGTCATTTCCATTCCTCTCACCACAAGAGACACTCCTGTGGGAGAGCGCCACCCTCCAGCTGCTTCACAGGCCATTCACGATGCTGTTAACCCTTACCTTTCGAGGGTCACAATTTGTGTATGTACTGCGATGCAGAACTCTGCAGGGGGGAGAGTCTTTGAAGTGCTTTTGAGACTACGGTCACAGAGCACTAGAAGACCTGCCACCTAGCGAAGTAAGGCCCACCCAACATCTTCCTCTCTGCACCTGCCCTTTCTTATACCCGTGGTTGGTGTCCCTTCCTTACCCTCCTTTCCCCTCCTCTCCTAGTGTGTCGTGTGTAAAGAACCCAAAAAAATATAAAACAACAAAAATCCAAAAAAAAGGCTCTTTTCAGAGCCGTCTTTCACAGTTTAAAAATAGAAGTGACAAATAAACAGTGCAGTGCCCTGTGCATTTTTGGAAGTCCGCGGACAGTCCTAGGACATATAAAGTTTTAGGGTGCTGCCCTAGCAAAACCAATGCACTTTTCGCTGGGAGTAAGTGGTGGCTCTGAAAAGAACCTTTTGATGGTGTTTTTTTGTGTTTGAAAAACTTTAAACTGTCAACATCTACTGCAAAATAGATGACTGTAATTCCAAAAAAGGTTGCAATGCATTTTGTACATTTCTCAGACAAATCTGCCAGCATAAGTAAGATGGACTCCATCTCTGCGAAAAATGTATGTGCTACGAAACATAATATTTTCATTGTGAAAAGAGCACATGCCAACATCTCTTAGAAAGGCACAAACAGCCTTATTGACATTGTGCCTCGCTTTCTCCATTTGTGGACCAAATGAAGAAGAACGCAGCCACATTTGTCTTTGCACAATACGACAGAAAATGACATGGGAATTTGGAAACATGTCCATAACCTTCCCAGGTCCTTCTTTCATTGCAAATTGCAAAGAAATTCCAAGACACATGTCCTAAACTGTTCCCTCCACAATGAATTATAATTATGTCTGGATGATTCTCTGTCTCTAAAGTAGGACAGAGAGGTACCAAGTCCAGCCACTTCATTCCACGCACTCCATGCCAGTGCACTTCCACATGAGAGAATCCAAGATCTGCAGCTACTCAATCACGTTCTGCATGCACCTCCAACCAATGTATCCATGAGTCTCCCAAATTCCAGATAATTTGTTTTTGGAAACACACAGCTATAGCTATTTGTTCTTCTCTCATGAAAAAGACGTTCTGACAAAATGTGTCCTTATGCAACACACCCAGTAAACTTTACTGACCCATCCCTAGCTCCGCTCATTCTCATTTGCATGCCTATCTTTACCCCAGAATCCCTGTATGTAATACATGTTGTCCGTGGACTACCGCCATGTCTGAGCGTGGTGAATGTACATTTAAATAGTGTGCCCCATTTCCCCTTTGAGGTTGACTCTGAAAAAAGATGTTTTTATTTTGTTTTTTTTGCAGATGCCTGACAGACACCTGTTATTTTTTCTTCTTACTTTACTACTAAAATCTTCACATAACCTTCTCCATAGCAACTCTTACATTCCAAAACAGCATGGCATTTCCCAAAAAAGATAAGGAAATGCCATCTTCTTAAAAAATAAACAGCATTACTCGAATCAATATTCTCATTATCACATAGCAGCTCTAAGCATGAAAGCAGACATGCCTCGGTTGATTACACACCTAGCAATGTTTTTCTGTGGACAAAAAACAGAACTATTGTCCCATACTGCCCTAGGTAGTAATCCAGAAAAAAATACTTTCACATTTGGAAAGATGTTCATTACTGCTTGAACCAATTGTTCCAAATCTGCCAACAAGTAGGGGCACTGTTGTAGCCCAAATGGAAAGCATCATAGTGCAAAACTACCAGATGGGGACTGTTCATCCTGCCCATATCTTCACAAACCTGTAGAATTCGCTCTACATTGCAATCAGGTACAGGGCTCCACACCACATCCAGTCCTTTAACATTGAAATAGTTTGCCACATGCCTGCATTGAGCATACTGCTGTAAAGCATGCACAAACATATCTCCGAGCACCAACACCCTGGGTTTCTCCACCTCTGCCATCATCATTACACACAGTCTCTTTCTACACAAATCCACAACGTCAACATCTGATTGGCTGATCCCTACAGTCCCCTTTCCATACTGGATTTGCTGGAAAACCCCAGATGTGGCACGCCCTATCAATGGACAGCCGCGGGGTCCAAGCGGTGCTTAACTCTTAGCCAGCCCTTCTTCCCTTTCTACATCACTCTCAGTGCCATTCCCTCATTGGATACAGCTAAGCAGTCACACAACCATCCACCAATCACATCCAAGACCTCTACATCTAACTCCATCTTCAGAGTTCCGCACTTCAAATGTACTGTTAATCACTCTGAGTACAAGTCTCATATCATTGGAAAGCACCTACCACAACAACTACTCTACAAGTCTCCAAGATGTCTACTTACAGCTGCACTCATATCCACATGCATGAATACAAACTACAGGTATGCATATTTTATTCACAGTACATCTACAACTCTTATGAATCCATATAAACAGAGCAATGCTACTAAACCTGCATAACCTATACATACATGCCAACCCTCCCGATTTAAGCAGGAGACTCCTGATTTTTCATAAAAAAACCACACTATTATTTACTATTTACTGTCTCCCACCTAAATTAATGCTAATCCCAATGCAATCCTATGGGCCCCTGGCAAACCCACAGACCGCCGCGGTGTGTAGGGCCCAGACAGCCTCATCGCCAATGTTGTGGGCCTGCCTCGGGTCACCGGGGCGCGCCACGGATGGAGCTGGGTCCACCAACACCGGACCAGATGGCTGCGATCACACAGCGTGGAATGGGCAGAGGTCACCCTGACCGAGCCGGATCACTGGCTCCAGTACCCTAGCCGGGGGACACCCAGCTCAGGATTGCCATGGCGTGGGAGCACCCAGGCCCAACGGCGGCCTAGGCCACGAACACGTGGCAAGGCCCTCCCCAGTCACTGGATGCAGACACAAGTTACCACTTCCTGGGACTCTGCTGCACTGCCCTCGCAGTGCCAGCAGAGCCCCTTTTATTAAGCGAGCGTCATGACAAAGTCATGACGCTCACGTCAGAGCAAGACACTAGACCAACACACAACAACTACTTCTAAAACTGCTCCTATAAATCTTGATATACTAACAAGTAACCATACCAAAAAAAGTATTTGAGCAAAAATGTTCCGCCACAGAGTCCTTCAGAATCGTATAAAAACAGTAGAAAAATCATCCACAACCCTTCAAACCTACCATAGAAAATTGATCTTTGAAGCTTTGATAGACAGTACAATCCTTATCAAAAGAAAGTTATTCATTTTAGTGTTAAACAGAATGAAAGCACTAACAAAACTAACTACTAAATTACAAAAAAAATGTCTTAATAAACGGATTGTCAACAAAAATAACTTCTTAAATATCTGTGGAGGTGAATGGAGTCACACCATGAGCACAGAACCATATTTTATCGAAGAAGCATACAAACAAAACCAAACAACCACAATTGTCATACATAGCAGTGGACGAGGTTATGAAAAAATTAATAATACCATAATATAACAAGAAATACTGCTTACAAAAATATCCCCAGAATTACCTCTCCATTCGACTGAACCAGAACGTCCAGTATACAAATGGCCATGCACATCAATCTGTAACATTCCCAAAAAATATTTCAAATCTTTATGCCAGTTCCTCAATAAGTTTGTGAAAGGCAAAGACAAAATCAAAATGAAAGTGCTGCAAAATATGGATACCTGTCCAGTGCGCAAATACACAGGACTACAAGGACATTCATTAGCCTGCATTGCAGGACCTATTTGTAAAAGCACCTTCCATCATATCAAAATGATATCAACACATCATTCAACTATAAGAAATCTAGTCTATAAACTATACTATGCTAAAAGTCCAGCTTTAGCACTAGCCAATTTAAATAACACCCTTCTACATGGTACACCCAAAGACCTACTCGAAGAAATGAACCATATCCAGAGAAAATATTTTGGAAGTGAAAGCCGCTTACAAAATGCGATAGCTTTACAACAGACTAGCAACAATTCTGCACATGGCAACCTTCTACTACACACATACAAAAAAGAAATACTAAAATTTAAGTACATCCGCTGAAGTACCAAACCATGTGTGTGTGTGTGTTGCTGCAGAACTTTTTATAAAAGTAACACAAAAACTGTAGATGTAACATACAATATTGAAGACAATGAAGATTCTAAATGGTTTGAATAGCTCTCTACCTTATAGCAGAAAACAAATACGAAATAACTGACCCCTTAATACTTTGCAGTTACTGGACTACAAAACTTGACAACAACCAAACTCCTTCACGTGCTATCACAAATAACTTGGAATGATTCCCACTACCAAAACCCCGGCAACAACTCAATTTATATGAGAGCATCATTATTCAAACAGTGCACCCATTTCAAGCAATAATACGCCTTCAACCAAAAACAGCAAAATTACCTCCCTCTGAATTGGTAAAAGGCATTTGTGGCAAAGTAGTTTATTTACCATTAGATCTGAAAGAAAATGTGCACACTCTGGGAGTGCAACGTCCAATAGAGCAATCTTTAATTGTCTTAGTAAATGGTGTATCAACAAAAGACAAAAGAAAATGGCAACAACTTGTAGACTTACATAAAGTGAGACAAGCCTTGTAATATCTAAAAGATAATAATGAATACTACAAAGAAATAGATATTGAAGAAAACTTAAGCGAAACAACTGAAATAATTCAAGAGTCACCAGAAACTGGTCAATTTGAACTTCTAGATCCTGCTACAGTATCCAATATTTTAGAATGTTATACAATTCATCCATTATATTCTAATGACACCATAGATGATGCACAAGAAACGTACCAAATGCAACAAACCAAAGGATCACCAATCAGCATATGGGAAAAAAGTATAGAAGCACCTGATTTTCCTCTACTCTTGCCTACTGGCAAAGGAGGAAGGTACGATGATAGACCCACTCAGATAACAGCATCAGAATACCGCTTGTTACGAATGTATTCAGAAGATCCCAGATTTAGACAAAAGGTGGAATAGATATACCACCTACTCCTTGAAAGTGAACTAGCAACTCTATGTTACAGAGTTGCACACATATTGAAATCAGGAACCCAATTTCAAAATATGTCAGCTACGCAATTAATACAAAAAGTACAAGAAAAGATGAGGTTTTACAATCAAGCATTACAAATCTGTTAGCAAACATGCGTGGTACGAAAGAGTACTGGTTCCAACGTCACGCAGATGTACGTTCTATGATAAGAAACCTTGGCCCACCCACTTGGTTTGTTACATTAAGCTGTGCAGAATATGCATGGGAAGATTTACATGATTTCCTACGCATATCAAACAAAAACAAAACAAACATAGATATGCTAACACCTGTAGAACTTTGCTCTCTAGATACTGTTAATGTTTCAAGATATTTCCATCATCGTTTCATTGCTATGCTACACTTTATTTGTAATAAAACTGTTCCTCCCCTCTGAGAAGTGCAACGCTTCTTTTGGAGAAAAAAATACCAAGCCAGCGGAGCACCACATATCCACATGTTTTTATGGATTGAAGATGCTCCTAAATTTGGTCAAGACAGTGATGCCACTGTTTTACAGTTTATTGAAAAATATGTCACTTGTGAAATTCCATCAGAAGCAACAAATAGTGATCTTCCAGCACAAATTGTACAATTTCAAAGACACAAATGTGGCAAATATTGTCGTTGCAAATACAAAAACAAAGGGAAATACTACACCAAATGCTGCTTTGGTTTCCCTAGACCAGTTACAGAGACAGGTGAAGTAAACAACTTCATGTCTTCAGTTAGACATAGTGTTAACGGTAAATCACCTAAGAACACGTATTACATAAAAAGAACAGAAGAATCAAAATATATCAATCATTACAATGCAATCATTGCCTTCTTATGGAATGCAAACATAGATGTGCAGTACATTGCAGGCTATTCCACTGCAGTTGCACGATATGTTACAGCCTACTTAACAAAAGCAGAAAAAACAGAGCTTCAAGACCTCTGAAATGACCTATCATCGGACAAAACACTATCTCAGAAATTGTACAGCTTAGGCATAAAAATGCTCTTTCATAGAGAATGTGGATCCTATGAAGCTGCAGATTGTTTCACCGGTAATGCTTTGTATGGAAAATCTGAAAATATAGTATGGCTAAGTCTTGGTCCTGCTAAATCTAGAAAAAGAGTTCTCAAATCATACGACGACATAGAAACAATAGCCAAAAATGATCCCAACGGCCAAGACATTTTGAAAAACAATTTACTAGACACATACTACCCGAACAGGAGTACCACTTTGGAAACCATGTGTCTATACAAAATAGCCCAAAACTTCACATACAAAAATAATATAAAAACCGAAGAAAAAAAAGGTACATATAGAGTGACAGATTGTGAAGGCAGCTTAGTGAGACTTACAAAACAAAGCTTAATTAATCATATCAAATTGTCATTAGAAACTCCTCAACATAAAGAACTATATTACATGTCCCTACTACAACTTCTTAAACCATGGAGAAAAGAAGAAGAGATACTAGAAAACTATGACTCCTATGAAGATGCTTTCAAAACAAATGAAAGCACTATCACTGATATAAACTTTACGCAGTACAAAACAATGTTGCACAATGAACAGCAACATGAAGAAGAACTCCAGGCCCAACTAGATAAGGACACTCCCAACAGTAGTCAACCTTCTGTAACAGGAAGTCAAGAGCCACTAATAGCAAATGAAGCAGAATTAGCTATGACAGAAGTAGAGAACACCATGTGTCACTGTGAAGAAGATACAGAAGACTTAACTGTACTACAATCAAAACTGAACAGAGAGCAGCGTACCATTTTTCAAGAAGTAACAAAAGCAATTGCACATGGTGTACAACATGAAAATAAAGAATGTACCTGCCAAAATTACAAACCTATACTATTATACGTCAGTGGTGAATCTGGTTTAGGCAAAACATTCTTAATCAAAATCATCAGTAAGTTCCTTCAACAATTGACAAACAACAAACTGTCAGCTGTTTTAACTACCTGTTTAACTGTTTTAACAGGTTTAGCTGCCTACAACATAGGCAGTGTCACTTTACACCAATTACTACTCCTTCCAGTAGAACACCAAAACAAATTAGAAAATTACAAACTTTCTACAGAAGTTGCAATGGAACTACGCAGAGTGTTAAAACAAATGAAAATGCTACTAATCGATGAAGTGAGCATGGTTTCCAACCTAATGTTGGCCTTGATTCATCTCAGATTGCAAGAAGTACTTAAAACAAAATACGAAGAGCTCTTTGGAGGAAAACACATTATTGTTTTTGGAGATCTTCTTCAATTGACACCAGTGAAAGGTGAACCTATTTTTAAAACCTTGGGACACAAACTCTGCCGTAAAACTGTTGGCAGCATAGGAAATGTCAACCTTTGGCAACATTTCCAATACAGAGAATTAACAGAAAACATGCGCCAATCTGCAGACCTCACTTATGCCAACATTTTAAAAAGTATTAGAGTTGGTGTACTATCTCAAGAAGCACAAGCAATATTAAAAACCCGGCACATCTATGCACTTTATGGCCATAACACATGTGCTACTGATGTTATGGAACAATTAGCACACAAAAATCTCAATTGTATGTCCTTAATGCCAACTCTTGCAAGCTGCTCCAAATTCAATGAAACAATGTTGAAAAAAGAAATGCAACCAATAATTGAAATGTGCTCCACAGACAAACTGGACGTACATGGTATGACACTTCCCACGTGTCACCAAGCCACAACAAGACTAAATACCTTAGAAAATTCTATCTCCAACACAGCTGGTTTGGAGAAAATATAAAAATTATTCTTAAACTGTAGAGTAATGCTTAAACGTAACCTTGACGTGGAGCAAGGACTAGTTAATGGAGCACTGGGTACAGTTGTTGGCTTTCAAACATACCCACGTGACAACAACATTCAGTTTGTCAATATTCTCTTTGACAAACTTTCAGAAGTAAAAAGGATAGGGCGCTCAACAGCTCGATTCCTTCTCTTCAAAGACATGTATGTACGCAGAGAAAAATTTCTCTAACTCTAGCACACACAGTCAGCATTCACAGATGACAATGTCTTACTCTAGACAAAGCATTTATAGATATTGGGAACACAGTCTTCAAAGAAGGCATGAGCTACATAGCACTATCACGCTTACGTACACTTGACGGTCTATTTCTAATCAACTTTGATGCAAGTAAATTAAACGCTGATATTCCTTGCATTTTAGAATACAATAGACTATGTTCACTATACACCCCTGTCTAAAAACATATCCTGTTCCATAAAAAGGAAAACGTTGCGAAAGAAAACTAATTCAAACAGAAATGCCACAGGATCTCACTGCAAATCCTCCAAAGAGAGTAAAAGAAGATAATACTTCATCAATTACCACAACCAAAGAATAACTTATTACTCAAAGTAACTCAGGGACTTCTTCAAAGAACCAACACACACTCCGAAAAATGACTTGGATACAGAACTATCTGGTCCATTCAAATTTTCAAATATAACTGGTGTAAGTTGCTACACAAATGTAGCAATGAATATTCTATTTCAATTACCACCAATTGTTCACAACATTTACTTACACAGTACAGACCAATTGTGTTTGTAAATGTTAGTCCATCATAGAAATGCAACAAACAATCCTGACAACACGTATCGTGTTAATGGAATAAGACAAGAATTGGACTACTGTGCTGGAAAGGTGAAATTCACTATAAACTCACAAGAAGATCCACAAGAATGTCTAATGTACTTAGTACAAGTACTGGAAAACAAAAACATTCCTATAAATGAAATCTTCCAGATATCATACATGCACTCTCTGCAACGGTTCCATGTGATATTTTCGCCTGCAAAAATATCACGATGCAAAAATATCGCCATATTTTTGCGGCAAAAATAACACATGGACCCTGCGGGGGACACCCCCGCAACCCCTGCATCATTTTTTTATGTACGGGGGACACCCCGGCAACCCCCGCACCTAACATTTTCGCCACCAAAAATATCGCCTATAGCTGTTCCCAACAACCATTTGTTCGGCAATATATTTGCTGGCAAAAATATTACCTGATACCTCTGCAACAATGTGGCACAGGAGAAAATCCCTAATGAGCGCTTCGTGTATGTATATATACCTAATTGTGAATCCGTTCCATTTTAGCAACTTGTACAAAATGCAAACCATGGTAGATTATGTACTACCTGCAATTCAGATAATCGCTACAAACACATAGGAAATACATAATACTAATGCTTCTATGTTACAATGCAGATGGTACCAAAAACAACTGCAAGCTGACTGAATTCACACATGGTCAAGTATCACTTGGTAAGAAAACCTTCACAGCAATAGGTATAATCTACCACACAGGAGCCACAACCAATTCAGGTCACTACACTGCATATATAAAAAAGAAATGTGGATGGTTCGAATGTAATGATAGTACCATTACTCTAAAGCAGAGATTACCAGCAAATCTTAAAAACGCTTATTTAATCTTCTTAAAACCAAAATTTAATAACAAATCTGTACTTAAACATTAACAAAACTTCAATTAAAAAACTATAACTGTTAGAATACGCCAACAGGTATCTAACTGCCCCAAGATTCTATAACAACCAAATAGATAAATGAATACCATTACATTATAACAAGAAATAAACAGTTAGAATCTAACCGGTATCTAACTGCCCCAAGATTTTGCAAAAACCAAACAGATAAATCAATACCACTAAATTATAACAAAAAATAGACAGTTAGAATATGCAAACAAATATCTAACTGCTCCAAAAATCTGCAACAAGCCAACAGATAGAACATTAGCCAGAAACAAGTGAACACTGAAAACAAACAAACAAACAGACTGTAGCATAACAAAAAAAGGTTTTTTTCCGACATGGATTTTTTTTTCCCCATAGACGCAATGATTTGAAAAACAAACACAGAAACTGAGCACATTGCACAGTACAGTGGTTTGTAAACTACTAAAGATGAGGGTCAAATAAAAGCTGAAATGTCTATTATGCAATGTAATAAGTCTTTATAAAATACATCCACTAACATGCTCTTTTCTTTTATAACAGAAATTGAAAAAGAATATGTGCTCCAGCTACCCAACTCATGAAAAAAATATATCCATTCTCAAAAAATCAAACAACAAGTATATTCTAATAGAACACATAAATATTGCTGCATAACAGAACCATTGAAGCAAACATCTAACCATACACCACAATACAAAAAGTTTACTTCCATGGATATGTTATACTACAGTGCTTGTTACCAAACTCTACAATCTTAATGACATGACATAGCCAAAACTTCACATACAAACTATACAAATCAAACAGTACACAAACTGTAGATTTGCAAATATTTGATATATATATATTGGATTCTATGGGTTTGATCTATGGGTGTGATATGCTGCGGTGGTTGTGGCCAGGGCCTAGAATGTTGGGTGTATAGCCTACTCTAGGCCCTGGCCACAACCACTGCAGCATATCACACCAATAGAATCAAACATTTTAACAATGGCATATGGGCAATTTTTATGTCCGCGGACACCGCGCGAACAGTTTCAACTTGCCTGCGGACAGCACGGACTGGAATACTGTCCTTAGGACACTCCTCATTTTCACTAATTACGGACATCCCGGACAGCCTGGGCATAGCGAATACATCAGTAGCACCTGCCACTTAAACAAATACAGTATTTGACCCATCTCTTACTCCCCAAACCTCCCCAAGCACTCTTGCACACCAAAACACTCCCCAAAACTTCATTTCACCTCAGTTCGCCGCTGCGCTGTCGGCGGATCCAAGATGGCGGGCGCATCGGAACAACCTGACGCACTTCACGCTCTTCAGCATCCATTCAGCTAACGCGTAACATGTCTGCGGACATGAGGCAAGCCGATTAGCCAATCAGTGTCCTGTCCGCGGAGCAAACAGGAAGTGTGTCCACGCAGCGGACATAGCTATCACTAATTTTTTGAGACCTACTTTTTGATCATTTAAAAATAAACTACTGGATGGATTTTCACCAAATTTACAAAAGCACGCTTTCGGAACCAATCCGCTGCTCCTGCCGCAAATTTGGTGAAAATCCGTCCCGCGGTTTGGGCTGTAGGTGTGCGCAAAGTTTTTTCCCCATTCAGTCTATGGGAAAAAAAGACATTTTGGGACCCCCCCCCCCCTATAACTTTGCCTCCACTCGACCAAACCACACCAAACTTTGCAAAAGAATTCAGAGTGGGCCATATACTCTTTCTTTGGTGAGGATTCGTCCAGAGAGAGCGAAGTTATACGCCACCCAAAAAGTGCTCTTCCTATGGGATTAGCACCTTAACCATAACTGCACAGCCACTACCGTGGCTGTGTAATATAATAAAAGCAGTTGTGCAATGCCAAACTCATACATACAAACAAAAATATAGGGCCGAATGTGTACTTTATCCTGCTAAAGTTCTCTGCGTGCCAAAGTAGAGGCTCCGCCCATCTCCACAGTCCAGCCTGCTGTATATATTCCCACACTGCATACACCCATTAAAATAAAATAAATTATGGAGGACAGTTAACAGAAAATGCCTTTCTTTAGTATTTAGCTGCAGTGAAATGAAAGGGCAAAATCTAAACTGCACGTGGAATGGTACATTAGTTCCCTGCCATCGGTTTGAGGGTTTTGGGTGTGGTGGCAATCAGATAAGGGCATAGGCATCTGTCTTTTGTTGCTGGTGTGAGAACTAAGAGCTCAGGAATGCAGCAATCATAAAACATGGTGGGAGAGAAAACAGAATGGAGAAGGATGTTTTCTGCAGAGATTAACCTGTCCATCTATCCACCTTTGTATTCCTTCTGTACTTAAACTGAAATGGCAGCTCCCCGCTGCATTCCTTTCTACAGCTCAATTTTCACCCCTTTTCTCCTGACAGCCTTGGGTATCCGTAGCATTCTCCCAGTTTGAATGTTATTGCTAGCTAAAGTACACTTAATGAAAAACGAAGCATGTATTTGTAAGGAAGTATATTACTGCTAAAGTACATTTACTGTAAAAGAAAACACGCGTACACATATTTGCACCCCATTGCAATATTTCCTTCCCTCCTAAAAAAGTAAAAAAGTCACAAAAACAGCTGTTAGAAGAGGAACTTTTAATTTGTATATCATGCTGTCTGGTTTGCATGACAAACTGCATTATCTCATCCTTTTTTTATTTGCTATAAGTGATTTGCAAAAAAGGTGTTATGCAAATAGTGTTTGAGGGAATATTTATTCATTATTACTTCATTGATTTGAGTGAAATAAGTTATCAGAATGTTGTTTTCAGCATAGCGTCACAGCAGTAAAAAAAGCACTATTTATCCTTCCAACAATCACATATGCATACCCAGAAAATCCTTTTTTACAGACATTTAATGATGCCTGCCTCAAACCTTGCACCAGAAAAATCACACAGACATGCTAAAATTTCAGTTGGCAGGCACACAAACGAACTCACACCTTTCCAGTGCTCATCCTAAATAATGGTCACACTGTGTTAGGGAGAATTCTCTGTTTAGGCTGAATTTCCCTACCTAGTGAGTCCCCCAGCAGCTTTGCTGGATTTCTGGGGTTTCTTTTTTTCTCCTGCCAAGAGTGAGACTCTTTTACCCTCACTCTTGGACATGTTGAAGTGTGTTTTCTTGGTTAAACCTTGTGTTGAATGGGCTATGGGGTCTTTTACTCCATAGGGCCTCATGTATTTTTGTGATGTGGGTTACACAGCACCCTCTGTGCCGTGATCCAGGGGTGTCCTAGGGACTCCCCAACATAGACTCCATACCCTGGGACTGACTACTGTCTCCCAGGGCATGTAAAGTCACCAAAGACTTTGCTAGTCTTGGATCCTGAACAGAACCAGTACAAACCATCATATTGTGGACGTACTGGCTGGGGCAATTCGATTGCCCCAGGGTCTGTTAGTCGAGGGGGCACGTCTCCGTCCCCCCTGATCGAGTTTTGGCTGGTGGCAGTGGAAACTACTTTTTATATTCGACCGCGAATATTTCCCTATGGGATTTCCCATTGTTTTAGGCTAACACATTTAATTATTTATTTACGGTAGCCTTAAACATACCGCCGGTTTATATATTTATTATTATAACTCCGGTTGGGACTTTTTGCCAAAACTTGATTCTAAAATGGCGTTGGCGTTCGCCTCTGTAACTCTGACCCAAAGTGGAGCCCTTTGTTCCACTTTTGGCAGGCTTCTCCACAGAAGCCCTCCAAAGTGGTGCCACTCTGTCTGGGGTACTTAGGAGGGGTGGAGGGGGATTTAGGCACCCTGGACTGAGTTACCTTGGTAACTCAAGTCGCACTCCGTCCTGATTGGCCCAAGTGGTGAGCCGGCCGGCTCACCACTTAGCATGTTTGAGTGACAGCTAGGCTGGGTGAATGGGGGTTTGCTGCATAAAAGCAGGGCTTTAGGGACTGGAACTGCAGAAGTCGCCACAGGACCAAGAATCCGACGAGGGAAGAGCTGAGCCGACCTGCTTCGACGACACCACCCGGTGGAGCCCTGCTGAACCGTCTCACCACTTTTCCCGACGACCGAGGAGAACTCTTAACGGAGTGGCTCCTTCCCTTGACTGGTGGGGACTACCAGTTTTCGCCTTCTTTTCGCTTCTCGAGGTATCTCGTGGCCGCCTTGCCAGTGCCAAGCACCCCGGCAACCGGAACCCCACCACTTTTACCCCAACCACGAAAGTCGGTACAACCCTTTAACCGGAGGACTCCGCGGCTGGTTTCTTCCCGGGCAGTGCAACGACCTTCTTCTTCTGCTCTTCAGCGAGAACTTCTTCTCCCCTGACCGACGTCGAGCCTTGCTGCCACTGCCTGGAACAACTGCCACCGCTGGAGGATCCTTTCCGCTTAAGGTACCGTGTTCCGCCTGGCTTCCCTTGCTACCGACTGTACGGGGTAGATTTAGCCCCCGGCTTTCGACCCTGGGAGTGCCTGGGACACCCTGGCTAAACTTTCTAAGCCACTCTAAACTCTTTCTAACTCTTTGCAAGACTTTGAATCCCTAATAACAGTGTGATCTTGGGCACATTTTCGCTCCGGCTACTCTAAGAGTGGGCCCTGCCTAGTGACCCTTGCTCACTTGTGACTTTGTGCTTCTTTGAGCCTATTGCAAGTGTTCTGGACCTTAGAGTGGTGTGTTTAACCCATTTCTGTTCTTTTTATCCCTTTCTTGAACCTACTAGAGTGTCATCTAACGTTAAGCGCTCACCTCTGTTTTAATTATGTGGTGTTAACTTAGAGTTGTCTAGATAGGAGTAAGGGTCGGAACTGCTTTCATTATAACTGTGTTTGAAGTGTTTTTTTTACTATACTTTGCTAGAGTGTTTTCAACTTATGTGTTCTTAAAAATAAATAACTATATACTTTTGAGACCAAGCTCTGGTCAGTGTTTGCTTGTGCTATTGTGTCTGGGTACATATTGTGTATACTTTACATACTGCCTAACTCTTCTTGAGGGGAGTCTGACTGCTCAGCCACAGCTACCAGGTAAATCTGGGTGGTGCGGACTGCTACCAAGTGGGTTTACTGCTATACCTGTAGTCTTAAATCTTTTGCAGTGTTCCCCAAGGGAACTGCACAGGTTTATGCTTAACACACTGCTAGACTAAGTGCGACTTTATTTTTGACCTGGCGGAGGCTGTTCTAGCTGACAATTTAACCTGCTATATGACAAACGATAATTTTTCAAATATCTAAAATCTAGTTATAAAATTAAGAAAATATTCAAACATTCACCGTTTCGAAACATGGGTTACCATTGATGTGTAATAAATCAAACGAATGTGCACTCCGTGCAAACAATACCACACCCGTGTTCTGACTAAAGTAGATTGCACTGCAGTGCGTGCTGACTTCCTGTTTGCATGAACTTTGTTGTTTGGGCACATATTGCATGCTCTGTGTTAGCTTGCACCTGGCGCTGGATCATAATTACATGAAAACATGAGTTACTTTGCCGCAGGATGTGCTGTGAGTAGTGCAACTTGACGGACCGGAAATGTGACCTGTAACTTTTTTACTGGAAAGTGAAGCATATATTGATGTCTATGGTATAGAAAGAAGTAGAGTCTTCAACTTTGCTCACATTCTGCACCCCCACCTGTACAGAATTAGACTTTATTAAATACACAATATACCGTAATGACAACAGGTTTGGCCTAAAGCTCTTGGGAAACATCAACAAAATAGAAATATAATTTATGAATCTTACAACTTAAAATAAAACCAAAAAACTACAAACAAGGACCTTTTGTAAATTCACGTAGGCCGATTCCACTTTGTTTGCTACCAGTTGCCACCACAAAGGCATACTGATAATATTCCAATTTGGGAAATGATTAGAACCCAAATAAATTATAGGGAAACAAATATTGCTGAATCATCGATTAAGCTGGTGATGAAAACATATAAAAAAGAGGTTATACCACAAAAAATATTTTATGAAGCTAGTCGGAAAGTCATGACTAAAATAAAGGGAGACCCAATGTTCACTAACATGGAGAGAATGTGTGCAAAAAACCAGATTTGAGCGAAAGACCAATGTATACCTGTTATAGTAGTGGAATCAATTCAGAATACTTTAAAAAAAACATTGATATTTGTTCGCAATGAATGATGAACTTCATGAGTATATTGGGGAGAAGCCAAGTATTGTTTACTGCAAGGTACCAACCCTTCGTAATAAATCATATCCAAGTTACAGGAAGGCATCACAACATGCAATGACCTGTCTAGAACATGGAAAACAAATCAGGGGAATTTTAAAGCGTGTACATTTTCAATCTGCCCCAATATACACTTGATAATACACAAGTTTTACACACAACAAATAACTTTACTATACTATTGATATTAGGCAATTCATGGATTTTTGGGTCAAATGTGTGGTCTACATCATTATATATGTTTGCAGTAAAATGTACTTATTGAATACAATTTGTGAATTAGGTGTCAGTGCACATGAACATCTCAGCATGATAGAGAACAAGCCAGGTGTGGAAACTGACACTTTCACAGCACTGGAAAGCATCAATTGGACAATAAGGGAGACAGTTCCTTTTTGGCTATTTACACTGCTAAGCAGTCTGTAAGAGTTGGCAACAGAGAATTAACACTGAGAAGTTTGGAAGTCAAATATATATGCACATTGCGGAAAACTATTTTGGTTCTGAATAATGTTAACAAACTTAATATTTTCTAATGATAATCTATCTGTTAAACCAAAAATCCTTTTTTGTGGGTAGGGGCCAATAGACCAATCGGTTGTCATAATTTGGAATGTGGCCACGTGAGTTTTGGTTTTAATGAACATCAATCACTTTTATTAGATTGATTACGCACTGCTTAGACAAGATACTCTTGCAGCTCCTTTAACAAGGCTAGTATTGTGTGTTGTTATATGTATATTTCTTATTTATTTAATCAATTTAAATGAAGTAAATGATGTTACAGACTCATATAATTCAGGTTTAAATCATTTCTAACAATATAATAGAGACACACATACACATAACCTTGATTGACTGTCAAAAATGTACCAGCTCTAATCCATGGCAGTGGAAGTGACGGGATCTACTGTGAAGCAATATTTTGCCCAAAACACAAATCAATAACTAAAGGTCTTTATTTTCATCTGGCTAAACTCTGATCCAATCTTTCCCTCCCACCCCCTATTGATCGAATCACCTTCATTAGGGAATATGTATTCGCCTGTTGATTACTGCCACATCCTTCAGATCAAACTGCTTAGAAATTCACCCCTTCCCTTCTCTGGGACTTCATCACCATTGGTCTTATGTTGCAAGCTACCTTGCACTTGTGATCAGCCTGCATGAATCTTTTGCAGTCTGCCACTTCCAAGGCACTTTGTGTTGTGATAGTGTACCTTATAAATTCCCCATTGTAACCCAGAATATTTTCCAGTACAGATGCACTCAGATTTCAAATACATTACAGTGCTTGCGAGTCAGGGTGGGGCATAGAGGTTTTTCTACTGGCAATTGGGGTAATCTCAGTCTCAGGTCAATCTCAATTTTAGCAGCAACAAAACATTATTTTGCCACACGAAAGGCATCAATATTTTCCAGGTGATAAGGTGTGTGATGAATGTACAAGGCAAGGTGGGGCGTGATTGAAGGATGTATCCAGTTCCAGGGAGTTTGTTTTTCAGATGTAGAACATCATTGAACTTTCAGAGACAGGGCCTCATTTCATGGTAGGTGCTAAACCATGGTGATATTAGCACCATGGTTCATGCCGGTAATTTACCGATTCCGCCATGGCGGAATGGGGAATTACCACCCCATTCCGAGGTTGGCGGGGCGGTAATTCCCCATGCCGCCATGGCCCTTCCCCATTCCCATTTTTGCCCCATAGGGCATAATGGGAATGGGGAAGGCGCTAATTACGATACCGCAAATTGCGGTACCGTAATTAGCACCAAGGTCCCTTTGCGGGTCCCTACTTTAACGTCTGGTCTACACCAGCCGTTAAGGTCGGGTCCCGCAAAGGGACCTCGTAGTAAGGCGGTAAGGGTTAACGGTCACCGGTAGAATTACCGGTGACCGTTAACCCTTATCGCCTTCCATGTAATGAGGCCCAGTGACAAGAAAAACTTACCCTCAACCTGGAACAATAGTGCATTGCACATGGAGAACATGTGAGAGGATTAAACCACATGTCCCTCTACAAAGATCTTGTCTGAACATAACAGACATGTGTCAAAATTAAGTTCTCGAGAGTCGTTCCAGTGGGGTTTGATCCTTTAAGAAAAGCCATTGTAAATTGCACAAACAGAGCATAATGTAATTGGTTAATGTTTTGGCATGGGGTGGAATTAGGCCTAAGAAAAATATTGTCAGTTCTAGAAAGGATTTAGAACAGTGAAAAAATAAATAAGGAACTGTTATCTTAGTTTTTAGGTCTGATTGAATATAATGCCATGTGTGTTCCAAACTTTACAAATTGATGAAGGAGCATGCATAGCTTGGCGCATAGAGGGTTGGGGTACATGTGGACTTGTAGAGGGACAATTCTTCTGACATTAAGAAGAAAATGTGGGTGCATTGGCAATAAGACAGATCTATCATAATACCTTAGGTATGATTAGTATCATGACAATAATAGATCTGACTTGGGAACATTATTGTTTCAAATCTAGAGTGTGCTGAAGAACAATACTTATACTTTATGAAGCTGACAAGGCATTCACATGACTTTTAGTTATAGAGAAAGAGCATTATGTGGGCATTTGAGGAATGCAAATAATTGTTTAAGGGTACTATGTTCAGAATACTACAAATATTTCATGGCCACATGTGAGACGAAAGGTCTGGATGGTGTGCCACAAAGTTGCCAAGGATCAGTCACGCCACCCGTCCACAAGCTCCATATTTTAGTTTATAATATCATGACTCGTTACAAACAGCCAGTCTCTTGCCGAGGCCTGGGGCTTACATTCCTTTCAAGCCACTGGCACAAAACAGTCACTCTCATGCATGGGTTTGGAGCATCAGCACATGCCTTTGGTGATCTTCTGACATCACTGCACATGATTTCTGCAAGAGGATGGAATTCTGTCCCTGTCATGTGCTTCTGAATGCTCTCTTGTTCTTGTCCTCTGGAACGGAAATAGGTAAAATGCCCTAGATTCGCAGGAAAACCAGTAATGATTTTATAGTTACAGTGAGGCAAGCTTGACAACTTTCGACTCTACTGTCACCTCACTAGTTTAGAGTTCTGGCTCTACCAAACTTCGATCAAGTTATACTCTCTTTCTTCTCTGTTCAGTCCTTGCACCTTCCTGACATTCATACCTACGAGAACCTTTCTTACTTCCTCTTTCTTCTCCTGAACAGTCTTTACACCTCCTTGGCATTCAGCTGTGTTCCGCCACCCATAACAGAAACAAAACATTCAGGCCACATGAGAGAGGTCTGCCTCTCTCTTTGGCTACAACACTTGGTTATCTCAAGTTAGTTAGAGCCAGGTTTGCCCTTGTCTGCAACCTCCTTCTCGTCTGGCTCAACTTCTCTGAGCAACGTGTTCCGGTTTGACAGATGTTCCTCCATTTCTCCTTTGATGAGCTTTCACCCTTGTTGTTCCTCTGATTGTTGTTCATACTTTCTTCCTTTATAATGCTTTCACCTTCCTCTTTCCTTTGACTGATTTTTCTCATCTTTAATATTAAATACAACCAATTCTTTCCTCTCTGTCTAGCTTCCAGCCCTCTGTTCTTTCTTTCTCCTCCCCTCTCTACAACCACCAGCCTCCTGCTTTGTCTCTTTATCTCCCAACCATGATGGAATTTGACTTACAAAAAACACAATAAAAGCATGGTTACACTTCTGCTTACATCCTAGGCTAAGTGGGAATTGCGGCTTTGAAGCTGGAACAACTTTCAACTGTGAATTGAAGCTGGGCTTGTGTCTGACTGCTTGAACTCTGAACTACAAGTTTCTCATGTGTTTTTGGAATGGCCCCTCAGGAAAGTTGTCAATGATGTTACGTCCTATGATATTGCCAGCAGATTTGCATGGAGCAGATCTCTCTTTGTCATGCTCTCAATAACAAAAAATTGTTTGTGGTGTCTGCTCAGTTTCACCCATGGATTGCAGCACATCTCTGCCAAATATTCACATGGAGTCTGTGGGTGCATTTCAAATTCAGACTATATATACATTTCTCACTGAGCTTCCCTGGACAAAGAGAGCTGATGTTTGACAGTACCAATATGAGTACCTATGTGACAAGCCTCTTCCCCCACAACCCTACATGGTGTCATTGGCGAGGGGAAACCACCCACACCACCATCAGGACCAACATCACAACATGGGTGATGGCATCTGGCTCCATTAGCCATCACAGCCATCACTTCAAGGGAAAGACAGAGGACTACATCACACAAGCCTTATCGTTGAAATATAGGTGTGGCTGTAAGGACATTGCTACAGTTTATTGCCTGTTCCAATCGTCAAACCCATGTTTGAAAAAATTGAATTAGGAAAGGTAGCCCATCAAATTAAACGCTGGTCCAAAACATATCTGGTCAGCCTGCAACAGACATGTTAAAATCCAGGAAGAACTGACTCAGGCCTTCATCATTCCAAGTTTGATATATTGAGTAACAATCCATTGAATTTTAATAAGACATATTATTAATGGTTTATGAGTCGATGTATCTGGCATAAAATTGAACACGTTTTAAGAATGTGATGGTCAATATATCAAGGTCCAACAAGAGATTGCATTTTAATCTCTGTGGTGTTGTCACTTAAGAGAAATGGGTTTTGGAAGAAGAAAGGCTCGACCAAATTGTAGATGTTATATGAGAAAACAAAAGAATATGGGGGGGCAGGATCTCATAACCAGCACCAAGAGCTACAACAACATACCGGTCCCGCAACTCAGACCCATTATCCCAACAACAGCCACCAGCTCCAGCCTCCTTCGCTGGCTTGGGCATCCATCTGTTTCCCCTACCAATCTGGGGCCCTCATCTGGGGTCCCTGGGTACACCCACCTCTCCCAAGGGTCTTTAAGTGGTGGTGGTGTCTTGATGAAGTTCACGGAAAAGCATTGTAGCCTTGCTTGTGGGGGGCAGTGGTGCACTGAACCAACATAGAAGAATTTGGGACTGTGTCCCAAAAGCCCAGTGTGTGCCCACCTTGGTCACAATTAAAGCTGCACATTGCCCAGAACCACCGCTTGATGTGGGACCATTGCCACGGAATCAGCACTTGCACTTGGCAGATACAAAGGGGAATGAACATCACCAATAAAGAACACAGACTTCACTGAGCCTTCACGGGGCATGCCCACTCCTCATTCACCTGGCAGCCCAGAAAAGAGAAGTACATTGCACAACCTGCCTTGAGGTGGAAAAAGAAAAGCAGGACGTTCTACAGCGATAGCAGTCTAAGGTTCACCCCTCAGGGAGAGATGAGTATTGACATTTCTCAAGTGTCCTTAATTATTTTCAGTGCCAAAGGAAAGAGTTGAGTTTCATAGTTTGGGGACACTTACAGATGATTTTAGCTCTACACATAATTAATGACATTTCTGGAAGGATATTGTGCCAGTGTACACACATGATGGCAATGTGAAGTGCTAAATCTCATTTTTGCACTTTACTTTCTATTCTTGCTGCAGTTTGAGACAGCTCCCAAATCTGAGTGACAGAATCCACCTAACCAATAGTCATCACCCAAGAGAGGAAGGAAAACCACCCAAAACATAAGCTAAGTCTTCTTTCTCGTTCATCGTGGCAATGCCTTATTGGCTAATGTAAAGGTAAAGTAACCTTATAACTATGTCAGATGCAAAGTATGCAATGTATCCATTATTTGACTAATATTGTGAAGCAACAGCAGACTTTTGTGCAAGGTCTGATTGAGTGTTGTCCTCCAGGGTGACAAGGGTGGGCCTTTACCTCTCCCTTTCTACTCTACTAAGTTCATCTCTATTCCCCTATCTTTCCAATCAACTAGACCGTTACATTCTACCCCTCTCGGGTGATAAACAGGCCATTTTGGCTGTGCTGTGCAGTTGTCATAACTGAGTGGGCTGTTGCGGTGTATTCTGCTCCCGCGGACACCCAGGATCTTAATGTTGGGGAGTGAAGGAGAATATGAACTTGTAGGGTGTTGACTTGTTTCCTGGAAGAAGAACTGTAGCTCTTGTAGAGATATGCACGAGTATGGACACAGCTTGTCTATGTGAGCCAGAAAGGAAATGTGGTTTTGGAATCAAGCATGTGATGATTAATGGTGGGTCATCGGAGTGCTCCAAATGGAATCATATTTTTTTTACCAGTGTTGTTTGAAATATTTTACCTTTGACAGATGATGTTTTCAGGAGAGAAGGTTATCCAAAATGTGTTTTCAGACATAATAGAATAGACATTATTTTCAGAAGAATGTACATTTGCTATGGTGGCTCACCCATTTAGGTGGATGGTTGCCTATCATCCATTACACCCATTATGATGGAGCCATTGCAGCTCACTGACGAGGCCCAACCAGGCCAAAACACGTGTCTGGGGTTGCTGTTGGTACTCTTGTTCAGAAGATAATTGCCTGGGATTTTGGTGCTGGACTGCTCATGGCATGGACAGGACAAAAACGAATATGTAATGGACATTTCTCTTCTGTGAAAGGGATAGTGAGCTAAATAATCTGGTTGAGACTCTCCCGGGATATTTCTGGTAGAGAGGGACGCCCAGGACCCCCATTATGTGTGCATGTTAATTAGCTTTGGGTTTTCACCCTAAATTACTAGGGTAATCCAGACATGAACCCCTTGCTTACAGTTCTTAGAGAGGCACAACTCCACCTCACTGATGATGCCCATCCAGGCCAAAACACGTGCCTGGGGTTGGTGTTGGTACTCTTGTTCAGAAGAGAATTGCCTGGAATTTCAGTGTTGGACTGCCCTTGGGCAGGACAAAGATTGATATGAAATGGAACTCTTCTGTGAAAGGGATAGCAAGCTCAAGAATCTGGTTGAGATTCTCCCGGGATATTGGCCACTAGAGCGGGACTCCCAGGACCCCCCTTGTTAATGCCAGCGCAGATGACCCCACAAATTGAAAGCAGGCATTCCTTCATGTTTTTACTGCATGTTTTTACTGCAGGCAGCCAGATGTGCTGCCCAGGCTCAATGACCCATGCATGGCATGTTAATACAGCTCCCCCAGCTGGGCATGGCACATTGGTAAGGCTGCTGAATCTCTGTGCTAAGAGAGTGTCTGAATCCTGTCCTGATAGGGCAGATGAGTTCACCGTTGGCGAGTTTACAATTGCACAGGCCTCAACGTGTGCAATACCTCGATTCTCCTGGCACGTATGTTTTAGGCTCCAAGTGTTTCCTCGTTCTTGGCACAGAATCAGTATGGCACAACATAGGGACTTTGTTGAGTGATTCTGCAGGAAGCTAAGTGTGTGGGTGTGCGTCTATGTGTGGTGTGTGTGAGAATGAGAGAGAGAGAGACAGAGAGAGAGAGAGAGAGAGAGAGAGAGAGAGAGAGAGAGAGAGACAGAGAGAGGGAGAGAGAGAGAGAGAGAGAGAACATGCATGTGTCTATATGTCTGGGTGCTTTGAGTGAGTCTGCAGGAAGCTAAGTGTGTGGGTGTGCGTCTATGTGTGGTGTGTGTGAGAATGAGAGAGAGAGAGACAGAGAGAGAGAGAGAGAGAGAGAGAGAGAGAGAGAGAGAGGGAGACAGAGAGAGGGAGAGAGAGAGAGAGAGAGAGAGAGAACATGCATGTGTGTATATGTATATGTGCTTTTCTGTGTATGCCAATATGTGTGTGCCGGCATATGCCCAGGACAAGCCAATGCTGTATGTGCCCCTTTCTGAAACCTTTACAGGACAGTTCTGTCATGTATTGGGCACTGCACATGCAAACGTTTTTTTTCTTAGCGTATGAATGTTTTTTATTACTGAAACCTTACACAACCACAATAAACAAATACAAGTAAAACCCACCATATACCTCAAACAGAATAAAACACTAACCGTCACATATAATTCAGCCATTCCAAAAAAAAAGTTAAAAGGTCAATTCAGAACAAATATCATCTATACAACGTAAAACGGATAAACGCTGTAAGACCCGACTTCTTAGCATTATTTGCAACCAAATGGCTGTTGGATAAAACGGCCTCATGTCAGGGACAAAACAAAAAAGCTGAAAAGCTCTCAAAAGTCAAGTACAAAGGCAAATCAATATTACATGAAAGAACGATTAAATACCTCCACCAGCCCTACATATGCTTTAGTCCCTATCAAGAACCAAGCTATCACCTTCAAAGTCAAGGATAGAACAAAAAAAAGTTATTTTATAGATCAATGCTGGCATATTTTGAAAGCATCAGCCTCTAAAACTTGGTTAATTGGATTTTTTTTTAATGCTTATTAGATTTCTTGATGGTGAAAACACTTGTGTTCAGCACTTTTTTAATTATTTTTTTAATAACGGGAATTTTGGAGTGAAATTAATTTACAAAATCGGGGGCATATTTTACAGTTGGAATACTGGCATACAGGCATCATGAAAAGGGGCTTTATATTGTGATGCTTTCATATGTTGTGGGCATAAACAGCATGAATATGTACTTTACAGTGGAAAGGCCTGCAAATATTGTGGGGGCAGGAATCATGGACAGGTGCTTCACAGTGGCATCAATGACATATATTCTGAAACAGGCATCATTAAGAATGAGTGTAAAATGATTCTGTAGACTGTTAGCGGCCTTACAACTCTTGGATTTGTTCATATGTTAGCGCACAGAACCATGTGCAAATTGTATATCTTTTATATCTCGTAAAAAAGCACCATTTTAATCAATTATTTAAACGAAAATTCTCCTGAATGGAATCTTCAGGCTGGCTCGCTACACTGGTTTGCTCTGACAAATTCATGCAAAAGTTCTCCCACTTGCCACTGGATAATTGAATTAAAGGTTACTGGCCAGAATGCATCTTCAATATATGACCCAGAAGCATGTGAATCAGGAAAAGGAGCGAGACAGAATCAAGTAGTGATGGAAGACCTGTCTGTTGCAGCAAGCACAAAAAGGAATGAGCAAAGTGAGGTGTTGTAAAATCTAGTGGTTTATGGATATTCATGGCCTCATACCACACAGGTGATGCCATTTAAAGATGCTCATAAAGATTTTGCCAGTATTATGATGGTAAATCGAGGCAGAATACCACTAAAGAATACCACTAAAGGGAATTACCCTTACTGCTACTTGGTCATGTGGATTTACCACTGTATTACAAGTGGTGGTAAACGTGTTGCTAGTCCCCATACTTGTGGTGATTCCACTGTTTGGGGAAAAGTGGGGGATTTACCTGTTTCATGTAGTTTTGTGTAGTATTGGTAGGAAAGTTTTCTCTTGAGCAACATTTCATACATATTATATGGACCACCAACCTTTTGCTTTTGTTTTTACATCATGTCCTCACTTTTCAGAGTGAAGTAAAGTCTGCAGCTTCGCTCCACTTGTCTTTTGCTCCTTTGCTATGTGTAAACTGACTAGTCCTTCAGACTCTCAGTACTGGAAAACTATGTTTCTCTTTTCTTTTTACATGTTATCTGTTTAGGGTAACTTTTTCATATTGCACAATGTATCTGCCAATGCAATGCAATGGGGATACTTTTGTATCACCCTAGACTTGCACTCGAAGGATGTTTGGTTATTTTTATATGTGCCTAAAGACAAGCTGGTGGTAATGGTTACATTTTTACAAATTATACTGTATTTTAGTTAGCTCTCTCAGGTTTACTGTGTCTGGCTACTAACTTTGTGCTACCATTGCCGTACCACGAGATTCTTTGTTCTTTGGCCATTTAATTTGTGTTAATTTGTGTCTAGAGTGTATGCATGAGTTTGCCCACACTGGTCCTTGATTGGACCACTATTAGGGTCTGTTTTGGGGGCAGATCTTTCTTTTGGAGGGAATGCAGTTATGCACTCACCTAAATTTATGATAAGAAGAGGTATCCTGCATTCCTTTCAATGTACCAGTAGAGGAGGCAAGTATCCTGTGTAGCTGTGCAGATAAAAGAAGATTTGAGGACCTGTCCTGAAGAGGCCTGGAGAACAACATGTGCTGCTGTCCCAGTGGAGCCCTATCTGGCTACTGATATCAGAAGACCCTTGCCTTTGCTTCGACCCTTTGAATTGGTTGGAACAACCAGTTTCGGTGTCTTCTCATGACCCTGCCATTTGGAGAATTCCTATGTGTCCCTTGGTCAACCGGTGGGCTGAGCAACTCCATTTTGGTCTACCATGCCAGAAATGATGCTATTCTGCAATTTTGCCCAGAACTTCATTGGTCTTCAGCTAATCCCATAAGTAAACTTCCTGCAAAGTTTCAATGTCTCAGCAAAAAGGGATCCGGAAATGGAAGGCTTTCTTTCACCATGACTACTGAGATGCCTGTTGTCACTGTGCGCAGTGACAGTCACTGGAACTGACCATCCCCCATCGAGTAGAGTGCTCATAAGAATCCTGCATCAGCACCTGATGCCTTCGTCCACTGGAAAGGGTGGCATTCTGCTCCTGAACCCGACCAAAACTTTGCTTGCACTTGCAGCTCCTGGGAATCTGCTACTGGATCCAATGGTGGAAACACCTACCTTCAGCGTTCCTCCTTTCAGCTGCCAAGTCTGAGGATAAATCTGAGTAAGGCTGGTGAGTAGTAACAATATTTACCAGTGTTCTGCACTTGCAAGCAGCGTAACGCTCACTGTCGCCTGAGGTCAGACTTACCTTTGAAGATCCTGCTTCCTGGACATCCTGCTCCCTGCCAGCATACTTACCAATTGGGGGAAGCCGTTCTTACCTGTACATCTCTTTGGCGAATCAAGTATTCATCTTTACACTTTCCGGAACGCCGTAATCTTCATCTTGGCACTGCAGCACGACACGCTCTATCGTCGACAGCAGCGCCTGCAAGGAAAAACAGAAGACCAGGTTAGACATCAAAAAAACAGTCAGTTTAAGGTTGCGATTCGCCATACTTTGCGCTTTTCCTTAAACCATCACTTACCTGCTGACGAACATTGCAGTAGCATCCATCTTCCATCCGGCCGCGTCTCGCGTCTCACAGCTGCACTGAGGCCACATTTCCATCTAAGGGAAGAAAACAGAAGAGAGACATTATTGTGGGCATAAATGGGATCAACATATGAAGACATTAAACAGAATGAACAGCATCACAAAAGCTCAAGAAAGACTTATCAATCGAAAAGGAGAAGCATAGTCTCAGCTGGACTGGACTAATCCTTATCAGGGATGAGTGAAAGAACTAGATCCCATTTGACACGTCTCTGCCAGAAGTAGCAGGATGGAGAGCTTATCTTCCATAATTCACAGGTGAGGTTTATGGGCCGGCGTATGCTCACAGAAACCATACTTTGGGGTGAAGGGTTCAAGATGTGCAACAATTACAGATTGGCCTACTCACACACTCTTATCTCCACATAGGAGCAGTATCACCACATACCACTGCTCACAGCTTTTCTACTGAGTAAGAGGCTTGAAGGGGGTGATTCAAGTTCAGGGAGGGCTGCAGCCTTGCCCCAATGCCTCCGCAGAGACCAAGTGAGCGTAAACAGAGATGCAATAAATTAGTAGGTGTTGCAGTGCCTCTGTCAACCCTAGTACCTCACAATACCAACATAAGGATGCATCTTCATTTCCCCTCTCCCTCTGATCCATGATTTCCTGAGTCAACAGCACATTACATTTAAAACGCATAAAATCATTACAGAACCTTTTATCCGGGAATTTTATCAAATACGACTCCATAATACCTCCTGTTTTGTAGCCTGATACCATATGTTGATATAGTTTTGTTTCAAGTACTTTAACACATGTATTATTCCAATCTAGTTGATCCCAGTATTTACCTTATTAGGGCTAAAAATAAGCATCTCACATGTTGCACTGCACACTTGAAGAAATAATAAACACTCCATTGTGAGATCCCTGAGATACTCAGAGTCGCATTTTCCACTTCTGATGCTGTTACCCAACAGATTGTACATAGTAACCTTAGAGCTAGTGATCAGTGTTCTGAAAAGACTGAGCCTACTCCACTTAACCATACTATTGACGGAACTTAGTCCTAACTCATAACGAAACACCTCTACTGGCACACACTTGGGTAAATATTTGAAAACAGATCTTAATAACCTAGCCTCGTATTTGTTCATTTCCTCGATTGCCAATCAGAGAAGAGGTCCAACCCATAACATAATTGTGGGACTAATTTACATTTATAGTAGTGCATTGTTGGTTGAAAGGAGAATTTCCCATACTTGTAGTCATTTTTTTTAAATTGAACTGTTAGCAAATTTATCTTCCCCTCAATATATCCCGTATAGTGCATTTTCCTCTTATTTACAAAGACAGGTTAACCAAGATAGCACATGTATGACTTCAATTTAACTTTTCATGATTCAAGAACCAGACAGATTTACCCTTTTGACTTTATGGTGTAGGCACAATATTACTCTTTTCTTTGTATTAATCAAAAGAGAATTTGCGAGTGTATATTCCCTGAAAACAGTCAATAGTCGTTGCAGTAATCTGGGTGTGTGGTCAAACAACATAAAATCATCTGCCTATGCAGTACAGCTGATCTTATGTCCCTCAACTCTCGGTGGTACAAAGGCACAAGCCTGCAGTTTTTCCCCTGCGTCATAGACATATAAATAAAAAATTGTGGGTGCAAAGACGCAACCCTTCCGCAACCCATTCGTAGCATTTATTTTTTGGGAAAGTAGACCAGAGTTGCTCAAACGCACCGGCAGCTTCGAACCTTCATGAAGATGATATAATATTGATAGAAGAGCAGGAGGCAATTCCATCCTATATAGTTTCCCCCACAGGATGTTCCTGTCGACCATGTCAAAAGCCATTTGTCAGATCAACTGACGCTATGTAAATTGGGGCGCTTCCTTGCTTCCATGCTTTTGTTTGTAGGATATTGAGCAAAACATCACCTGCAATTGTGCCAACATTTTTGCAAAACCCAAATTGCTGCCTGGATAGAATCTTTTCTTCAGCCCATTCTTGGATATATTTCAACATCAACCCAGAAAATATTTTAGAGTGTGCTATAGGTCTATAGTTGGCTGGTGACAGCCTATCTCCCTTTTTATACACCGGGACAATAGAAGACACATGCCAGGAAGTCGGAATTTCACATGTCCTCATGATATCAGAGAACAGCATAAAACGTATTTTTGCCCAGATTTTTGTATTTCCCTTAAATACAAAATGTTCCAGTCCGTTAGGCCCTGCAGCCCTAGAGGAGGATGCCTTACATATTAAAGTGTTTATATCGTCGTATGTAAAGGAGAAATCCGATAGATGGTTTCTGATCAGTACAGGTAAAGAGTTAACATTTTATTCGGGGCATATATACCACCAAAATGGCCCCTCCACTGCACCTCTGAAACTGCGCAAGTTTGTACAGATACCTGAGTCGCCATCCTGTCACTAATTAAGGCCCAGAATGTTCGAGCAGAGGGATCCCTTAAGGCAGCTAACATTTCCTCCTCATCTGCTTGATACATTTTAGCTCTGTATCCCTTGATTTTGTTTGTCCATTTATTTTTTTTATTTTTTTCCTAGATCTTTTTTTCAGGTATGGGTAGAGATTGTTTATGCATGTGTCTCAATTCTCTACTTCTGATGTTCTTAATTTCGCTCACTACTTTATCATATGTATGTAGATGTTTAACCTTCCTTTGATTGTTCTTAGGGAAATTAACAGTATTCTTAACAACACTTTGTAAATAGTTATCAAATGTATTTCTGGTATATAACGTTAGTTTTTCCCCAAAATCTGTGTTAAACAAATCTACATTGGTGCGTACCACTTTGCTGTCATGCCAAATTATTTGGGTCCTAGAAGAGCTTACTAAATAGGCAGATTTACAGATCTCGCTGTTGCCCTTTCCTTCCCATCCGGCTAAAACGATCTCTAGAATCTATGATCACTACAGATAGTAGTACTCAAACACAATGTACGTGCCAAAGCAAAGAGAGGAGCAGACAAAACAACATAGTCAATTTACGAAGCAGTCTGTCTATTGAACCATGTGGTAGTATCTGCCCCTTCACTCAATAGATCGCTGTGTCTATGAGGCCCCATGATCCCAAGAAATTACACCATAGTTGCCCTTGTGTCAGTTTGTTGAAATGATTTCCTCTGTCCAGTGTAAATCCCGCACCCATGTGAGTCCCTCCCACAACAGGGACAACCTTGGCATTCCAATGTTTAAATCTGCAGTCACAAAAATAATTAGATCCGGGTGTCCGCCCAAAGCTTCCTCCATGATTTCCCCGAAAGTTTCAAGTGAGCCCACCAAGTTATATTTGGTGTTCCAATAAATATTTACCACCAAATAACACCTGTGGCCTGATGAAAATATTAACTTGAGTAAGACAGCCAAGCACCATGGAGGCACTTGAAACATCTTTATAATCTCAGGACCCCCACCAACACGGAAGGCAGTAATCAGTCCACCCGATGGCCTACCCAATTTCCCTTTGGTGGCCAATTCATTGCACACAATAAAAGCATCCAATACATGAGCAGATGTGGACCAAGTCTCCTGCAGGCAACAAATACTACATTTAGACAGCAGTAAGAGGCACATTCAGGGGAATTGTCCAAGTGCCAATGGCCCTTGGTGTTCCAAGATACCAGAGAAATATCACATTCAGCATTAACTATTAGGTTTGAGAACCTGTAACTGCGCTATGGATTCTTGCAGTGTCAATGCCAACCACCTTAGGCTCGTATCATTTGCGACATCCTCTAAAATAGCCTTGTTATTCTTTCCCAAGCTCTGTTCCACATCCTTTGACTTTGGCACTGGCTGCTCATATCCTTCTTGATCACTCAGAAGTCCTCTACTATAGCTACACAAATCATAACTGTACTTGCAGACGAATTCAGACTCAAGAAGAACAGTTTCATACATTGCCGGTGAATAGAATTCTTACATAATCATATCTTTCAGATGGACATAATCCATCAGTTTAATGTCCCCAGAAGAGATAAGATTCAAATTTGGATTTTCATCAAAAAAGTGCCAGAATTCTCCTTTTATTCAGAGAGGGAGGCCCCCACTGTGGAAACAAATGGTACAGTAACAAACTCGGATATTCCGTATGGTGAAGCTGCCTCATCTGCACATCATCACATGCAGATCTTCTGTTATTCCCTCTATCACCATTCAGTAGATATTTGTCTACAGAGTCCCGTCTAGCCGTTTGGGTTTTTACTTTACCCTCTTCTGTACTCTTAATCTGAATAGCACTGTGGGCCGCCTTCCTGCAGGGCACCAAACCTGCTATCTCACTAGCTGTATTTGTCTTAGGGCGATCCTCCATCATTATCATCATAACTTTCCGCACTATTCTTTCAGTAATAGATCATTTGTCCTCTACTTCCTTCTGGACCTCCCCCTTATTTGTATCTCCCTTGATGCTCCCCAGCACCTCTATTTCCTGACAATCTCGTGGCACCTGTGGGGACTTTCCAATGTGCTTCACCTCACCCGAGCCATTCGATTGACCACCCCGTTTGTCTCCAAAAATCCTGGTGTACGACAGCGGCGAAAATTTACCGTAGTCAGTAGGCACCGTTACTGTCTTAAACGTAGGCATAGTCACGTTTGTGCTGGCTTCCGTACCTGCTAGCTCCACTCGATGAAACACATTGATATCCTCATTTGCCGACATATACATTTGCATTGTTCTGGCTTCTACACCTGCAAGCTCACCAGAGTGAGGCATATTAACATCCTCACAGGCCGACACAAACATTGGCATAGTCACCTTTCTTCTGGCGTCCACACCCACTAGCTTGCCTGAGTGAGGCATATTTGTATCCTCAGCGACCAAAGCCATAGACGTTTCTGGGTGTTTTCTAGGCGTGTCAAGAAGAACTATTTCTTCTTTTTTTCCCATAGGCTCCATCCCATTTTCTGTATTACCTTTTACATTTTTTGGGGGGAAGACATTTAGTAGGCTAGCCTTATTTGTAGGATCTTTATTTGGCGCCCCCTGAAAATTACACACCCCACCTTGTTTTTTATTGTCACCTTTCTTTTTCATAGTATTTGTGAGTGTATCTGCTACCAGAGATCCTCCCTCCCTATTGCACATCATATCTCCATCCCCTACGAATATTATTTAGCCTCTAAGTACGTGGCCACCACATCTTTCTTGATCAAGTTCCGACATTTTTTCTTGGACACCCTGTTCCGACATCTCCCTGGCTTCGGTTTATTATATTTTTGTCTTTTTATCTGAGCCTCTGGAGATTTGTTTCATGCAGGATTAGCTTTTTCTCCTCTTACATCCCCGTTAAAGCTCCCTTCCAGATTACCCACATCAACTCTAGGGACAAGCCGTTGAGTTGGTTTTGCACAGACTATTCTCAATGCCTTTTTCACATTTGGTTCCGGAACCCAGTTATCACGTGTCAAATCTGTGTTAGTTCCCATGGTAACAACAATTTTAGTATTGGCTATCACGTGGGGGCCTTTCTGCAGTTCAATGTCCTTAATTAACCTATCAGAACGGAATGGTGCTGCAGTTCCATCAGAATATGTTGATTATATTGTTTCTCATTATTTTTCCCCCAATCATCTTGATGAGGTCTATTTTCTCTTTGGGCCAATGCCACATCCCATTCTGCTTCATGACTTAAAGGATAGTTCCGGGACTTTTTTTTTATTGTCCCTACGGTTCGGCCATGTGTTTTTAAGCATAAATCGGTAGATCGTAGAAAACTTTCCTATGGACCTTAACCGACTTTTCGTCCATTAACGCATTCGAAATCAGCCGCCATTTTGTGATAATCCTATCATTTCCCCCCATCGACCTGGCTCACCTGCGTTTGCGGCACTAAATCAAATCCCCCGTCCCCGAGCCTGACATCAGCAGACGCGTACCGCCCATTTCCCAACGCCAAAGCACGTTTCGTGTCAACAATCGCTGCGCCTCAGCTAATGAAGTGTTGCCATGGAAATGGCAGGACGCCTCTTTCCTCAATAAGTATAAACACACCGTTTCACAACACACAGCAGCAGACTTTCGATTCCATTCCTCTCTCTGTGTCACTTTGAGTATTCTGTGACTCGTTTCTGTGCTCTGGTCAGCTACCTTCGCCACTTCTAGGCCTTGTGAACACCTGTACCATCTCTGTAAATTATTTTACTTTCTTTACCACACAATGGCTACAATAATACCGTATATGTACGAGCCCGAGTACACCGAGGAGGAACTACTGGAAAGGCAAGCACGCGAAAACGATGGGGATTCGGACGGCAGTTGGGAGGACCAGTCAACGGATGAAGAGCCTGGACCATGTCGCATGGACGGCGTCTCCACCTGGTGCACGTGCAATCGGTGCGAGCTAATGCCAACTGAGGAGGAGAACTGCTGCTGCCGTGAAAATTCCGGGTGCTTGGCCTACATTTCGGAAGGCGAGCCAAGTCCGCAATGCATCACCGAGCTGCCAGAGTTGAGGGAAGCCTGCCTCTCACGGACCATGTTGAGGATGATGATGGTGCTTATGCACGAACTTCGCGGCACTGTCCGTCCGCGTAATCCGAGTAACGAGTAAGTATACTCTGGTTTTGATGTCAGTGATGCCACTACTATTTCATGGTTGTCTCCCACATATAAAATTACATCTACATATCATTCGAACGATAGAATTTTTTTCAAAGCAGAATGACATTTTTTACCTGAATTGACATTGATAATAAAGTTTTGTCATTTTAATACAGTTTGCATCTTTCTTTTTCACAGGTGGTACAGGCTGGTGGCCTATCGTTGCTTCAATTGGTGGCTTCACGGGAGGCTCGGACACCGCGTTCGGAGAGTAATACCTGCCTGTGCGGTACTTGCCATTAGACAACATTTCCCCAGCGACAGTGGACAATACCGCAGATTTTCCCTGGATGTGCTGCAACCGGAACTTTACAATGTGTAATGTTTATTATTTATGTTCAATTGAAATTGAGATCTAAAATAAAACCCAACATATATTTTAACAATGGTTGTTTTGATTTTTTAAATGAATCTAGTGTGTCTCCATTGAATAGTCTTCCTGTGCCTTGTCTTGTCACCCCACATGTCTCCGGCCAGCATCCTCCCTCATGCTGGCCGCCCTCCTTCAATCCACATAAGTGTGTCTCCATTCACAAGTCTTCCTGTGTCTTGTCTGCACGACCACCGCCCCAATCCACCCCCCGCCCTATCAAAGGCAGTTCGCACCGGGGTACTTGCGCTGGCAAGTGGAGCTGTCAGGGAGCGATAAAGGTCAAGAGGTGCCAAAGACCATGTACACTTCAAAGTGGTCTATAGAGCATGGGTTGTTGTTCCCATGTCTACCTCCAGACCCCTTGTCTCCTGCCAAGCATCACCCCTCACGCTGGCCGCCCACCTTCAATCCAAATAAGTGTGTCTCCATTCACGAGTCTTCCTGTGTCTTGTCTGCACGACCACCGCCCCAATCCACCCCCCACCCTATCAAAGGCAGTTCGCACCGGGGTACTTGCGCTGGCAAGTTGAGCTGTCAGGGAGCGATAAAGGCCAAGAGGTGCCAAAGACCACGTACACTTCAAAGTGGTCTATAGAGCATGGGTTGTTGTTCCCATGTCTACCTCCAGACCCCGTGTCTCCTGCCAAGCATCCTCCCTCACGCTGGCTGCCCACCTTCAATCCACATAAGTGTGTCTCCATTCACAAGTCTTCCTGTGTCTTGTCTGCACGACCACCGCCCCAATCCACCCCCGCCCTATCAAAGGCAGTTCGCACCGGGGTACTTGCGCTGGCAAGTGGAGCTGGCAGGGAGCGATAAAGGCCAAGAGGTGCCAAAGACCATGTACACTTCAAAGTGGTCTATAGAGCATGGGTTGTAGTTCCCATGTCTACCTCCAGACCCCGTGTCTCCTGCCAAGCATCCTCCCTCACGCTGGCCGCCCACCTTCAATCCACATAAGTGTGTCTCCATTCACAAGTCTTCCTGTGTCTTGTCTGCACGACCACCGCCCCAATCCACCCCCCGCCCTATCAAAGGCAGTTCGCACCGGGGTACTTGCGCTGGCAAGTGGAGCTGTCAGGGAGCGATAAAGGCCAAGAGGTGCCAAAGACCATGTACACTTCAAAGTGGTCTATAGAGCATGGGTTGTTGTTCCCATGTCTACCTCCAGACCCCGTTTCTCCTGCCAAGCATCCTCCCTCACGCTGGCCGCCCACCTTCAATCCACATAAGTGTGTCTCCATTCACGAGTCTTCCTGTGTCTTGTCTGCACGACCACCGCCCCAATCCACCCCCCGCCCTATCAAAGGCAGTTTGCACCGGGGTACTTGCGCTGGCAAGTGGAGCTGTCAGGGAGCGATAAAGGCCAAGAGGTGCCAAAGACCATGTACACTTGAAAGTGGTCTATAGAGCATGGGTTGTTGTTCCCATGTCTACCTCCAGACCCCGTGTCTCCTGCCAAGCATCCCCCCTCACGCTGGACGCCCCCCCTGCAAACCGCATAATGCCACGACATATACACGTCATTCATTCACAAACACATCCCTGTTTCGAATTCTTTATAACCCACTTCATATTTCTAATGAGAACTTCTTTGCGCTTTGCTAGTCAACCCGTGAAGGTGCTGGTTATCTGCTCTTCGTCTCTGTGAACTTCCGTGACCACTTCGAGCAAACTCGTCAGTTTGCAACCTGTGAACTGCTCCCTGTTCTACGACAAGAAACTACTCTGATCCCTGCATCTAACTGTTTGTTCGTCAAGGTAAGGCCATGTACCATAATCATTTTGCGTCCAATTTCTTAATTTATATCTATTTGCTAGTAGTCATCAAATTGCATCCATGTTTTCTTTTCGTTCAAGACAGTACATGCAAGGAACTAGTCACATGTTCTGAGTTTAGTCAAATTATTTTTCTATTTTTTTAAAGTTATTCAAATACTTATCCGCATGTGAATAACGTGTATAGTTCCAAGAACCAAAACGAACCTTGCATTGGACCTTTCATGTGTCATTTAATTTTTTAACACATTGGTATTCATTGAGAATTGTTGATCTTTACTTTTCAGAACTTTCCACAATGCCTGCCTGTTCCATTGGCGGTTGCCCTTCGAAGACCCATAATAAATCTGAAGGTACTATAATGCATGTTTTCCCTAAAACAATAGATCAGATAAGAGAATGGGTCCGATATTGCGGATATCCACCGTCTGAGCTTGATAGTAGAGTCCTAGAAGTCTTTGCGGACAAGAGGGGTGATTGATACCGCATCTGCAGCAGGCACTTTAGCTCAGACATGTACTCCACATCATTGCTAATAAAGAAGAAAACACCGCGAGCGACGCGAAAATTGCTCTCAACCGCTATTCCCACTCTATTCGTCCACATCCCTCCACTGGTGAGTCAAGTTTACGGATTTAGCTCTCGGCCTTGCGGTTGTGTGTAGCATTAGCTAACAATAATTTCCCCATTTATGTATCCACTCAATATAAAGGCGGAAGATTCTCCATCCGTGTCGTTATTGCAGTCATCAGCCACTTCAAGCGCCTATCGGGTAATCTTACTTAGCTATTCTGCCACTGACTTGTTTTAGGCATGTAAATCAATAGTTTTAATTTATCGTGTAATTATTTTACCTAATGGTACACCCTAGTACTCGTTCTCTAGTCTTTGTTTTCAGTTATAATTATTGTTATCCAAAATAATGCAAGTACTGTCTTTCAGAGAGATGCTGAGGAGTCCAACGCATTGACGACAACCGTTGATGTCACTCAGATGCTCGAGGTACGTTTCCGGACAGTTCCATCGATGAAGATCATCAGATCTTGCATTCTTGTAGCGTGATTGTTACACACAATGTTTCTTTCGTTTTTAGCCATTGATATGTCCTTCTGTCGTCGCCCTCCTATGTCTCTTCTTTTTTCAATATTGTGTTCATTACTAATGAAAGTCCTATGTTTCAGGGAGTCAATGGAGCATTAGTCCAAGAAGAAGGGGGAGCATGCAGTTACGGGTCGGCGCAACAGCTTGCAGAAGTGTGCCCCGCAGTTACAGCGTCCCTTGATGTTCTTATGCATTTCGAGGTATGGATACTGACAGTTCGATCAAGCGAGATCATATGACGTGATTACATCCGCTATACTTCCTTCTTTATTAACGCAAGTACTATGTTTCAGGGAGATGACGGAGCTTCTTCTACAAGAACATCACCCCTAGTAGTTGATGCAGATCTCTGGGTGGTGACACTTCCAACGATTGAGCAAATCGAATCATATTTAGATATCCATTATTTATTTTAGACAACTGATCATTTGTGCAGGTCTATTTAGATGAGCCGTTGACGCCTGCACAAAGTTTATGTTCTTTTTAACAAAATAGAAAACCATACTAATGCAATTACTGTGTTTCAGGGAGTTGCTGAAGCGTCCTCTTCAATAATATCATCAATGGAAGTCTATGCGGAGCCCGAGGTATGGATCTTGACAGTTCCATCTAACTAGATCAACAATGCGTGAATAATTGTCGTTTGAATGTTCTACACAATGCGTTCATTCGTGTTTTGCTATTGAGATGTACGTGGGTATTGGTCCCCAAGTACATTTTGTGTTTTCAATATTATTATACATATTAATGAAAGTTCTATGTTTCAGGGAGTCAATGGAGCGTCAGTGCGTGATGGATGTGCTTATCATGAAAATATAGTCGTTGCAGCGCAAGAGGAAGTGGAGACATGCACACACGAGTCGGAGCAACAGCGTCCAGATGTTGAAGTTCGAGGCAAAAAAGTTTCAAAGAAAAGAAAGCAAAAGAAGGTTAGTGTCCTGGTCACTATATTATGTTGTTTTTCACTGTTAATAGTTCAATACTGTAAGTTGTGTTTAAACTGAACATCCCTTTTCCAATCTGTCCTCTAGTTGCGAGTGGGTGTACGAACTAGATCTACACAGACAGTGAAGCGAACGAGAGATGTTGCTTGTCAAACCTTTTGGCAGGGACTTGAGACTGGAGATGTATCGTGCCAATGGGAAGAATATGAAGTGATTGACAACGGAGCTATACCACCACCAGCCATTGATAGTGAATGTCCTCCTGGTAGTTCGGATGCAGTCGGAGATCAATTCACAGAATCCACACCCGCAAAAACTAAGACCGCGAGAAAGTTGAAGAAATTGTTTTATCCTCCCATCGCCGGAGAAGGAACAGATGTTGCAATGGAAGAGAATGAAATGGACGACAATGAAACACCATCAATATCACTGAACATAGCGGAAGACAATATCAGAGATTGTACCTTTAATGTGAGTGACATGTCCTCAATGTTACAGGCCGAACCAGCTGGGATGCAGAGTGACAGTATAAGGAAAGAGGCCAAATTCATTGTATTCGATAGTTGTTTGATTGATATTATTATTATGGTTAAATGTGGGCATTCGGTTGGTGGGGAAGTATGTGGGGAGCCATTGATTAATGTGACTCGTGCAATTCGAGGCACTAACCTTAAAATACATGCCACCTGTACACAATATCATCCGTTCTCATGGTCTGCACAACCCATGCTGGGGCAACTGCCAGCAGGCAATCTACTTTGTGCAGAGGCCGCACTTTTTAGTGGTTCAAGTTTTAAAAAGTTAGAGTATTTCTTTCAGTTTGTGGGAATCCATTTCATTGCGAAAACTCAGTTCTACAAATACCAAACCGATTATCTATTTCCAGCCATTAGCGAAGCTTGGAGAATGGAAAAAATGTCTATTGAAAGTACATTCGTGGGCAAACGGTTCAGGCTAGCCGGTGATGGACAGTGCGACAGCCCAGGATTTTCAGCCAAGTACTGCACCTACCACTTTCAGGACATGGAAAGTAAGAAAATTGTGAGTTCGGTGGTCGTGCAGGTGTCACAAAGTACATCCTCAGTGGCCATGGAGAAAGTTGGCTTTGTAGCATCATTGCAAGAACTACAATCGCGGGGAATGGTGATCGACCTGATAGCCACGGACAGACACGTTTCAATTGCCAAGACAATGAGAGAAGAGTACAAAAATATAAATCACCAATTTGACATATGGCATCTTGCAAAAACAATCAATAAAAAAATGTCGGCTGCAGGTAAAAAAAAAAGATATGCAAGGTATTTCACAGTGGTCCAAGTCAATCAGCAACCATCTTTGGTGGAGCTCAAAAACATGTGAAGGGTTGTTGGAAATTCTACTGGAAAAATGGCGGTTAGTAATGCTACACTGTAGCAACGTTCACCGCTGGACCACAAACCAACATTTCCACAATTGTGAACATGGCCATTTGTCCACAGAGGAGGCACGGAAGAAGAAGTGGTTGATTCCTTCATCACCCACTCACAAAGCCATTGAAAAGATTGTATTTGATAAAACTATAACAAGAGATTTGAGGGGACTCACGGAATTCTGCCACACAGGAGATTTGGAGATGTTCCACAATATGTGCCTAAAGTACAGGCCAAAACGATTGCATTTTGGCATGGAGGGCATGATAAATCGGACTCTTCTAGCGGTCTTGGCACATAACCATAATGTTGGCCGTCAAAGAAGTAGGACGACCGGAACTTTAGGGACGCTTCGCTACAATAAGGCCTTCACTAAAAGAAGTAAAAAATGGGTGATAAAACCAGTGTTTGAGGATATGCAATATGAGTTTATTGAGAGACTTATTGTTGATGTCCTAGATAGGCACATACATGGAGTTGTGAACGAACCTGTGCAGGGGACAACTGCATTGCCACCCAACATTGCCTCTGTTCCATGTCCACCTAAAGCAGAGCTCATTTGAGTAATTTGATTGTCTGTTCTCTCGAGTCTCCTCATGTTGCAGGCCCATTGAATATGTGTATCTATGTAATGTGTAAATAAAAGTGATTGCTCAGTGTACATGCAATGTGTCTATCCAACCGTGTTCATTTGCGCATTTAATTAAACCAAACAGTAATATAAATCATTTTTCAAAAAATATAGAATGTCTCCGTATTTATGGTTCGCTGGGGCTGCAAAGCACGCAGACAAAATGCAAAGATGGAGTGTAAATTTCAAGTCATGTGAGATGGCCTTACACTGAATGTAGCTAACTAGGAATGTGTGCTCGTTCAAAGTGAAGGTCAGCTGCTTTGATTTTTTGCTCGGGTGCCGGAATGGCCCACGACTCAGTATAAGGTTCTATTGTTATTTGACCTTGACAGGCCGGGACCATCCCGAAAGACTTCTTTTTGGGGGTGTGGTGCAATAACGTAAGAAACGATAATGAATAAAATTTCAGAAACGATAGCCATTTAATGTTCATTCATTAGAAGAAATAACGTCGGCATAGAAGGAGTGGTATTTCGGGGCTGCCCTACGCACAGACACAATGGAAAATGCAAATATAATGTAAGTAACTCTTTAGATGAGTTTATCCCGCAATTTAATTACTATACAGTAGCTTTAAAGACGGGTTAAGTTGTACTTGTTCGTTCTATGTGGCATATTGTTTTGTACCGCGCACTATCTTGAGGAGAACCATCTCCTTTTGCGGAACCACCACAAAACCTTCCTCTTTGCTTCTGCTTTCTCTCTCCCTCTCCCCTGCTACAACTGGTCCACTGTCTGCGACCTCAGTCCTGGGCCCTTCCACTCTCCACCTGTACTGCCTCCCTGTCAACCCCTGCACTGGGGGACTGTCTCAGTATCCTACAGCCCCCCCTTCCCAGCACTTGTTCTGCACTTACCTTGCACTCGCCACCAGCTGGCCCTATGTATTTATTATTTTATGCTACTTACCTTGTACTCCACTTCCCCCCTCCCCTTCCCCTTGCACTTTTACCTTCCCCTACCCCTGCACTTGAGTGATCTGAATGACACCTGGCCTAGTAGGATCGTTGTCTGTCTTCTCCTTGTTCCCCCCCCTCCCTGCCTCGCCACGCCTTGAAACACTTGTGTATAGGCGCGTTGCAAATGCCATATTATATCATATCAGTGACGAAGTGGTCCACTGGCACTCAGGCGGCTCTGAAAAAGGCGGAGGAGAGGGGGTGGGTTACTGGAAATGACGTATAATACCCAGTTGCACTGTCCTAGCTATGAAATAATTTCCCGACCTAATATATAAAATGAATAATTTTAATAAAGATCTGATGGTGAGACTAATTTCATTTTTTATGTTTTTAAAACAGGTACATCCTTCATTATTGTCTGTGTCACGAGTACCAGACACCGGCGGATGGCTTTTACAACCGCCAGTTGCTTCTCCGCGTGAACAACGTTACCACCCTGACCATTTTATGGGACGATCACCAAGTACAAGTATGCCCTTACGCGGTACTAATGGCTAGATGCAACATACATACCGTTGTGGTGGCCTAGTGCCTCGTTGTTGGAACAGCCATGCGATTATCAGTGCGACCGAAGAGCTTATTTTATCGTAAACCAACGCCCTGTGTACTGCACACGAACATCGCTTGCCTCAAGACGAACTATTTTGGATCGAGAGCAAAGAAAAATGCAAATCGCTGAATATTCTCTAAACATTTGATGTCCAATAAATGTACTTTGCCATATGTACAATCTTGCGGTTTGATTTAAAAGTACAGTTTCATATTCCGAATTGTGGCGCGCTGTGTTGTGAGCTGATCTGTGTTGGTTTCCGGGTTCTGTGTGGAGTCGCGTAGAAGACGCCTGGGCGCGTTTGCCTACGCAGCACAGTCACGTCACGGATAGAGGCGGGGAATATGAATGTTTTGATAAAGTCTGTTTCAGGGGCGGGGGATATGATTTAGTGCCGCAAACGCAGGTGAGCCAGGTCGATGGGGGGAAATGATAGGACTATCACAAAATGGCGGCTGATTTCGAGAGCGTTAATGGACGAAAAGTCGGGTAAGGTCCATGGGAAAGTTTTCTACGATCTACCGATTTATGCTTAAAAAAACATGGCCGAACCGTAGGGACAATAAAAAAAAAGTCCCGGAACTATCCTTTAATGGGTATTGAGAAAGGGCTAAAAGAGAGCTGTCTATCGGTGAAATAATATTATCATCACCTTTGCTCTCTGCCGAATCTAATAGGAGAGCAGAGGCCTCTCCTATGTTCAGACCTTGATGTTCCCTCATGCTCTCCTTGTTTATTTTGTCACCTTTGCTCTGCCCAGATTCTATCAAAAGTATGGATGTATCACCTACAATCAAATTCAGATGTTCTAAGCCGCTTTCATTTAGTGACGAAGAAGGGAGAGGCATCTCCATGGCCATTTTCATGGTACCCTTGACTGGGGTAAACACTAAAGGAGCGGACAAAATAGCATCAAAAGCACAAACCCCAGTCATAGTTTCCCATCTGGTTAATGGGACCGTCCTTTTGTAGGTGTATTTTGTATACTTCATAGCAGCCTCTGGACAGCTACTTACCTAACGTATTACACAAATAGATCTGGCGGAGTTTTCCTATCGCTTAAAAGGAAACCCTGACCATATACCACCTATGTGCAGGCGCTGCGCTAACAACGTTCAGTTTGAGGCAGTTTGAGGCAGTAAAACCCCCAGAACAGCGTGTTTCTGGCAGTCGTATTTAACTGAGGAGTGCTGTGATTGTACAACGCAATGCATCAGCAATTTCGTTATAAAATTTCGACACGAGCAACAGACAAGTTGTTCCTGTACTTTCTATTCCCATGTGCTATGCACAGCCTCCATAGCCTGGTAGGTATACCGCTTGTTTTCCGGTATTTTCCTGTTACAATTATAATGCACTTCCCTTAGAGCAAATCATTTAAAGAACGTATTTCTGATATAACATGCCCAACACCCACATCTTTGTTTGATTTTTTTTTTTTTGAGTTCTCAGCCCAAGAGCACCCTCTGTCTACCGTTTCTGTTAGGGTTAAAGTATTCTTGGTGATTCGACAACTTGTGCTTGCACTCTCTGTACTGCAATCAGAGTAACCAACCAAAGTCTCCGGGCATCACTCTGCAAGATTACCAATGCTAACAAAGAGAGGTTTTGAGGAGCGAAACATCGCTAACAGTAATATTTCTATCCAACGTATCCACCATGCATTACATTCCTGTGTTTCTTAAGACTGGAAACAACAGAATATGTAAATAAATAGATTATTTGACAGTTCTCTTTTTTCGGCCTCGCCTTCCTGCCACCCGAACAGCCAGAGTGCGCGAGAAACCCAGCAGAAATAGGATCCTGGGAATAAGGGGGCAGGGGCACGAGGCAGAATCTAGGGTAGAGGAAACTGAAAAAAGACACAGTCAGCGCTCAGTAGAGACGCCACGTCCAGAGTTCAAAGTTCCAAGTCCACAGTCAAAAAGTCAAAAAGACAAGTACAGTTGAATTACTTATAATGATTCTCTGCCATGTTTCAGCACATGAGCAGCTTCCTCTTGCCGACACAAGGCACAAGAAGGTTCCCAGTCCCATTGCTTCCAGCCAAACAGCTCACTTGAGCTCACTTGTGCACTTGCGCGGGTGCTCGAGTACACCAGCAGAAATAAGATCCTGGGAATAAGGGGGCAGGGCCACGAGGCAGAATCTAGGGTAGAGGTGTTGTATGTGGTTAAAAGGGACACAGGCCCTTTAAGAGAGGAGTCACGCACCAAGGTGGGAAGAAGGCGGAAGGGGAGGGACAGAGGGAGTGAAAGTTAGTTACGTTGTAAGAAGGGAATAAAGAAGGTTGACAGAAACCATGGCACCGTGTATCTGTCGTGTGCATGGATGCTGGTGAGTGCTGAACTACCCCAACAACTGGCGACGAAGCCGATACGAACCCTCGTGTGACGGGAGCAGAGAAGGGCCTGTGAGCCCAGCACGTCAGTAGGGCCTGTGTGCCCGGCAGTGCGAGCGAACTCGCAGACCCAGTGAGGAGGGAGGGCCCGGGTGCCCAGCGTGTTACGGGGGCCCGTTTGCCCAGCAGACTAGGTGTGCCTGTGCGCCCTGCAGGTGGAGAGGGCCTGCGTGCCCAGCACATCTCGAGGGCCGGTGTGCACAACTGTCCAGATGGGCCCATGTGCCCTGCAGTTGGAGAGGGCCCGTGTGCCCTGCAAGGGGAGAGGGCCTGTGTGCCCATGAAGCAGTGCGGGCTCGAGCGCCCAACCTCAAGGGCCCGTGTGCCCAATACTGACTGGGAGGCCTGTGCACCCGCCCACAGAGAGCGACCTGCATCTACAGCGCCACTCCAATCAGTGCGCAGAAGGACCGCTGCTGCGACACTTCGACTGCGCAGCAGCCCTGACAGCTACATCCTGCCCCCCCGCCCGCAGGAAGAAGAAGAGAACAGACCGCCGCGGACGCATCCGCAACCAAGTAAGGAGTCCTGACAGGGGCCGGACTGGAAACGAGTGGGAGATTAAGAATAACCCGTGTTTCTCACGCCGTACCTGTGGCACCATCAAACACGGGGCCCAGCAATATAAAACCATGCGTCTCCCACTTAGTGACACTAAAGAAAAAAAATAGGAAGCAAGGAAAATAAAGGCCAAGACCCACAGCACCTACAAACTCGGAGCCCAGTAACTTAAACCCAGCGCCTCCCATCAAGTGACACTCAAAAAAACAAAACAAAAAATATTTAAAGGCAAGGGAACAACGGCCTAGCAGTAGAATACGGGTGGCCCTACTCTGACCAACCAATAGGAAGGAAACTACACCACACGAGACACAAGAACAGAGTGCATGCTAGAAGTGGCCCCCACAGTGCTCAGACCCACGGCATACACAGGTGCCTCAAGCACACGAGAGAAGCCAGTACCCCTGGCCCCAAACAACGAAACCCACCAACTCGCCTCATTTGGCCACTGTCACTGAAGAGAAACCAAGACAAGTTCACACGGGACACAGAAGACGGTGCCATCATGTCAGATCAGGACGCAGCAGACGAGAATGCCCAGCCGCCACTACCAGGAACACCCTCCTCCCACGCCAGCCTAATGAGAAGGTCCGCACCATTCGCTCTGGACCCACATCACGACTAAGGTCAACAATGGGAGGAGCCATTGCCACACAAGAACCCCCCAACATACTAAGCATTTTTGCCAACGTCGCTGGGAGAGAAATAAAAAACATCATACGCACAATCCCTCCACAGGACCGCACCACTTACTCGAAGTTACTGCAAGCCATCAACGAGAAACTTGTCATATCACCCAATAGGGACTACGAGCGATACACTTTCAATCAATGTGGTCAACTCCCTCATGAATCCATAGGAGAGTTTGTCATCCGCCTTCAAAGGAAGATAATCAAGTGCGACTTCGCTAACTTTAACGACGACGAAGCGATAAGACTACGCATAATAGAAGGGTGCATATCTTCAATGTTTAGGAAACACCTCCTGAGAAAGCCTCTCTCTAAAAGAAGTACTGGACTTGGCCAGAGTATACGAAATGGTTGATGTCCAGGCCGCTTCTATCGAAAATCCAAAGAAGGGTGACATCATCGCAGCCATAAGCCCGTACACCTGATACCCGTCGTCGCAAAACAAACCGACTCCCAGATACCCCGCTCAACGGACTGAGAGTGACCGTCAATGCTACCGCTGTGGGTTTGAGTACCCACACAGGGGACCGTGCCCTGCCATCGGCTAGCGCTGCCTAAGATGCAGAATGGAAAACCACTTTCAAGAGATGTGCAAGGAACATCTCCCCGAAGGGAACTCAATTCGCCAACGAGCCGCCAGCCGCAATACAGAGATGCACATGGAACAACAACGACCCGCCGAGATAAATGCGACACACCCCATGAACTCCTACCAATGCCCGAACACTGTGAGGGCACTAGAAGGGCTCCAGATTGAACCGGACAGGAAAGATCATGAACTGTATGAGATCCGCCAACGAGACCCAATGCAAACACCGGAACATGGAGCAATATACATAGGGACCCTTGCCACCTCAAAATCAAGACATGAATCCATATTCCAACTCCCCAACAAGATATCAGCTAGGGGAAAGTGAACAAACTCAATAACTGCAAGACGGATACGATAGGGAATACGTCCGACTCTTCAGCATCAACGTTGAAGACACCTCAGCCCCCAGAGTAACATACAAATGGGGAACACCAGGAACAAATTTGTTGTGGACACGGGAGCGACGGTAAACGTCATAAATGAAGACTTGTACCACAACATCGGCCCTCTATACCCCTTACAAGAATCCAGAACACACATTTTACAATGGGGAGCGGCGCTGCCCATGTCCTCCAAGGGACAATTTCAATGCGACCTGACACATCGCAACCACAGAGTGACATCCACGATCCATGTCATAAAGAGCCCGTCCACAGATTGCTGCCTCCTCAGCTACCGAACAGCAGTGGCCTGGCACTGATTGACCTCCAATACGACCAGTCGGAAGTAATAAAGAAGCGCCCCTCAACATGAGAAACCATCATGGCAATAACATACCGAGCCCTGGCGAAAGGAGACCTCAAAGACCAGTTCCCCAAACTATTTGAGGGAGTAGGAATGCTCAAAAACTCGGCCACCAAACTACACATCAACCCCCGATATCACACCAGTGCCACAGCACCCCTGTAAAGTGGGTTTCCACCTCCAGGAACAAGTGTCAAAGGAGAACCAGCTCCTCCTCCTCATTGACATCATATAGAAGGCAGAAGGACCAACGCCTCTTGGGCACTATCCCCTATAGTGATAGTGCCCAAGGACAACGGACGCCTGCGCATATGCGTTGACATGCGCATCCCAAACACTTCCATCCAAAGGGAGAGACACCCAGGCCCAAGCCTGGAAGACATGCTTATCAGACTGAATCAGGCGAGACATTTTTCAAAATTAGACCTCAATCAGGGCTATCACCAGCTCGTCCTGGACCCAGACTCAAGACCCATCACCACCTTCGCGACGCATGATGGGCTGTTTAGATACAAGACATTTTGGTATATCATCCACTGCAGAGATCTTTCAAGAGACAATCAGACACCTCATATCGTCTGAAACTAATGCCCTAAACTACAGTGATGATATCCTGATCTTTGGGAAGGACCAAGAACAGCACGACAAAGCCCTAATAGCTGTCTGCAAGAACCTCCAGGAAGCGGGACTGACACTAAACAAGCTCAAATGTGACATCAACAAGACCAGCCTCAAATTCTTTGGGCACATATTTTCGAACAAAGGAATAACAGCTGACCCAGACAAGATAAAGGCCATTACCGACCTCCAAGCACCCACAACAATGGCGCAACTACGCTCCTTCTTAGGAATGGCAGGATACTGTGCACGCTACCTCCCGAACTATGCCACGATCACCGACCCACTCTGCACGCTCCTCAAAAAGGACCAACATTTTGTCTGGGACACACCCTGCCAAGCTGCGTTTACAGCCATAAAGGAGAGCCTCACCAACAACCGCCAGCTGGCATACTTTCATCCATAGTGGCACACCATCATTACGGTAGATGCCAGCCCTGTGGGACTCGGAGCCATCCTTGCCCAGACTGATTCCGAAGACAATGCTCGACATGCGGTGGTAGCATATGACAGTCGTGCACTATCACACACAGAAAGGGCTTACTCGCAAGCCGAGAAGGAAAGCCTTGCTGCAGTATGGGCCTGCGGAAAGTATCACCACTTTGTCATTGGCTGGAAATTCACCCTCGTGACGGACCACCAGGCACTCCTCTCATTATTTGGTAATCCCAAAACCAAAATGCCACACGAATAGAATGCTGGGGAATAAGATTGCAAGAATATAATTACGTGATCATCCACAAGCCCAGGGGTGAAGCCAATCCAGCGGACTACCTGTCCAGACACCCCATGGTGAACAAAGACGACGCCCTGGCCCATGAGGTCGAAGAATACATCTCCTACCTGTCCTCAAATGCCATGCCACCAACAATCTCAACAGCAGTACTTGAGGAGAGAAGTAAGGCCGACCCAACGATCACAGCCGCCGTTGCCCTCACCCACTCCATTAAATGGAGAGAGCGCCAAAAAAGTGGAAACAGAGGGGAGGAGGCAGACAAGAAAAATCTCGACCAGCTAGCCAAAATACACAGAGAACTGATAGCCACAGACCAAGGCATACTACTCAGAGGAAACAGACTAGTAGCTCCGAGAGACCTAAGGAAAACCCTAGTAACACTAGCCCATGAGGGCCACAGGGGGATTGACAACACAAAAAAGATCCTCAGGTCTCACGTCTGGTTTCCATACATGGACGCGGTGGTTGAAGACATGCTGATACACTGCAGACCAGGCCAACTAGCAGCAAAGGGGTCAACCCCGAACCCCCTCCAACCAACCACACTTCCAGCAAGGCCCTGGAAAAGGGTCGCGATGGACTTCTATGGACCGCTAGAAGAAGGTGGATACCTGTCAGTAATCATCGACGAATACTCAAGATTCCCATTTGTCAAACAAATACCATCAACATCATTCAACGAAACAGCACCCATAGTAGATTAACTATTCAGTGAGTGGGGCATCCCCAACATTGTCAAAACAGATAATGGATCTCTGTTCCAAGGACACGAGTTTGCCAGGTTTGCAGGCCACCTATGGTTCCACCACCAGAAAGTCACACCGCTCTGGCCCCAAGCCAATGGGATGGTGGAGCGGTTCATGGCCACAATCAAATTAACCAGACAGAAAGCTGCAGTGGAGCAGATCCCCCACACGCAAGCTATCTGCAGTATGCTCAGAAGCTACAGGAATACTCGGCATAACGCGACGGGAAAGCCGCCAGCCGAGCTCATGGTGAGATACCAACCCCGAACACGCATTCCCCGGTGGGAAGACTACACACCAGAGGAAGACATGGTCATCAGAGAACGAGACGCCGAAAAGAAGAGGAAGGCCAAAGAGTGGGCCGACAGAAAGAACCCCAACTAGAAGTAGGACAAGCTGTCCTAGTACGACAAACTCAGCGTAAGAAAACAGACATGTGCTACAGCCAAGAGCCCCGGATTATCACAGCCATCAAGGGACCCATGATCACGGCGACGGGAGAACCAGGAGACATCACCAGAAACTCCTCATTCTTTACAAGACTATGGGGGCCATTACGACCCTGGCGCTAAGGGATTACCAGTACCAGTAAGTGTACCGGTACCGGTAATCCCTTAGCGCAAAATTCCCATAACTGCAGCTGGAACCAGCTGTTATTTCAGGGACCCGCAAAGGACCATGCATGAAATCCAAGTCAATTCTGGCAACATTCAAATGAACTCCAACCTTTTTACTTGCCAAACATGTTTGTGAAAAAAGGCTTTCATGCTTGTATCACAAGGCCTGCTGCTTCCTGAATACTGGTAATCGGAATCCTGCTCACTGAAGTTGTGATGGCAAGTCCCTGAACACCCACACCAGAAAGAATACAACCCACTAGGGAAGAAAGGCCCAAGTTAACACTATCTTAATCTCACACACAGATGAAAGCATAGATGAGAGCAACAGCAAAGAACTCTGCTGCTAAGAATGTTCTGCCGAAAAGTAATACAAGCAGAATCTTATAAAGATAAACATTGTCATTGATGACACAACATATACAGTAGAAACCTGCATGGCTGGTTGGTGTGCACCTATACATGATCTGCCTGCTCCATAAGAGATACCAGGTCATTGGTTCCAGCCCAGTCTGTCCGTCTTCTATCACGTGGGTGCTACAGTTATCATCTTCTCACGTTGAAGGTCAAAGAACACATTAAAGACTCTCCTAACACAATCCTACTTTATCACTAGACTGTGTACCTGGCAGGCCACAAGACGGGCGCAAAGGAGGTTCTGGGGCACTCTAACCTTCACACACACATTTCACTCACTCCCTTCCACGTCATCCAGCTCCAAGGTCTCCACTCTCTTTTTGAACTATAATTTATCCCTACCAGCATCTCACAATACAAATCATACGATTGTCGCTGAACGACATGCACTGTCCATCCTCTTTCAACATTTCATGTCTTGTTACTTTGGGGTTTTTGGTCAAATTCAGGGATCTTAAGGTTTAGTCAGTTATATGATCTATAATTCGTGGTCGCCTGGTGATGGGCCAGGTCATGCTTTGGCCAGTGTGAGATAACATGCACACCAGGTGCTGGCCTGTGATCACTGTCTTGTAGGGCACATTCCTCTTCAGTAAAAAAACACATCTTGCAAACACTGTAAAAACAAGGAATAGGTGTTGTGGCGGTTGGAAGTGTGGGATGTCCTCATAGGAGCTCGGGCATGGCTGTAAATTTCCCTTTGTCTCTCAATTTGGGCCTAATTTATGCATGTCACATTCATCATGCAGGCCTTGTCTTTCCACTATGATTACTAACTTCTGCGCAACATAGCAATGTTGCTCGTGCCCTGCGCTACACTATGTGAGTTGATTATAGTTGATTATAATAAAGTGTGGTCCTTTATATTGGGAGGTGGTTCTTTCACCGTCCACCCTCCCCTCGGGCCCATCATAGTGATTTGAATGCATCTCACTTCACTCTAAAGCGCTTAGTGGGGTGGGACAGGGCTACCCCCACCCCAACAGTTGTCAGACCCTGGAAGAACTCTCTAGCTACCTTCCTGGCTTGGGAGGGCAGACACATAATGTCCTTTCTTCATGGAGAACCAAGACAGGGTCTGCCCTCAACCAATTACTATTTTGAAAGCAGACTGGAATGTTTTTGAGTTGTTTTTAAGCTGCCGCAGGAGATCCAGAGCTGCCTTTGACACTCATCATTTGTTTGACTAGTTTCGAGCCATTGAGGCACTGACTAGATCCTTTCCTACCCACATTTGAGCCATCTCGGGCTGATCACTGATGCAGCACTGCATAGCATTCACAGGATGTCATCGACCTACTGAACCATTTCAAGCCTCCACCTTGACCATTTTACTGCATATTTTCTGAACTGATTTGAGTTAATTAACACCAGAAGACCACACTGCATTACAGGACAGTGTTGAACTACGTTGCCAGCCTCAGCAAAGACTCATTCCATTGAAAACACTGACTCAACCATTTCATCACTGTTTTGACCCATTGGAAAGCGCCCAGAAGTCTTATTTGACATTGTCATGCCACACAAGAAGAGGATACAGCTATTTAAGGAATCTAGATACATTTTAAGACCCCATTCTTTACCTTTATAATACATACACTTTGAACTGAATATTGCTACAGAGAATGTTGCTTATCTGGTCCTATATTCATACCCCGAGTTATCTCTTTCAGCATATTGGGCCTCATTCTAAGTATGGCAATCCAGAAATAAAGGTGCTGGTAGGAATGTACCATCACCCATTCCAGACCGCCGTACTATGAGAATGCTGTTAGGTACACGGATCCCCGGCAGGTCTGACCTGCCGGGATATCAGGCCTCTACCGGCATGTCTCTCACTGAAGCACCGGCACCTTTAGCAGCTGTGCCTGCCCTCTACCCACATTACCACCAGTCTTTGTGTGCCTGTTTCACCTCTACGATTGTGATTACTGCTGGGTTAGTATTAGTAGATAGGCTGAGTAGGAGTTGCATCCACTAATGTTCCCTCTACTGCTGAGCTAACTTTAACATTTTTGCAACTTTGAAGCATATACTTGCTTTGAAGCATCAATCTATGCTCACCTGAAACTGGGGGTTCACAGGAATGGGATTCAGGGGATGCACTCCATTGGTAGGGGATGGGGCATGGGGGTATGGGGGCAAAGAGGACTGGGTGCTGGCACGTAGAAAAAAATTGCTGAACAGGGAAGATGCGTGGCAGGTGGGTAAGGGACACGGATGAATTATGCCAGTGATCTGCAAATCATAATTGTCCAATGCCTCTCCTATGGGTCATATTTGTATGTATTCAATAAGAAAACAACTTAAAATAAGTGACAGTTAAGTTGAGTACGTTCAGTTCAAGGAAACCCTTGAAATTCAGTGAAAAAACTTTAGTTGAAGTGCCGTTAACGCACCAATTCAATGCAACACATCCCCTGAAATTCAGCAGGTGTTTGAAGGTACGCCACGTTAACTATAGATATTCAACTTTTAAAAAACATGTTTCTGCATGTAAGCATGGACTGAAGTGCACAGCAAACAAGCCCTGAGCTCTAGTCTTATCATTCAGTGATATTTTATGTATATATTTTTCAACCCAACACAGACAGTTCTCAATGCTGCAGACAACTGCTAACTGGGTATGCGTATATTCATTGAAAAAACGTTGCTAAAGCGATGTTATGGTTACACGTAATACCGGAAAACCCCAGTTATTTGCAGGTTATGGTAAGCTAAGCAACCATCATTCCTGCCACCACTAATGTACACAGACCTGAAATGCGCTGCTGCAAAAAGGGAAGGACCAGAAAACAAGCCTTCTCTGCCTACTGCCTAGACCACCAAGACTATGGACGCTCCTCCCCGTCAGCATCAGACTCGACCCCACGCTCCTACAATTCAGAAAACAACTCAAGACCTACCTTTTGCAGAAATCTCTCCACCTCAAAACCTAGGCCATCACATCATTGCTTGCGCCACCAGACTCACTAGACGCCGCCCACCCCTCTTCTCCCCGCAACCCGGTACAATTGTATCCTTCCTCTGTGCCCCTCTATATCCCACCCCCGCAGTACATCTGTTCTATTGTTACCTCAGAAATGCACTGTTATGCATCTGTACTGTTCTATACCTCTGTAAAGAGCTAAGTTGCTTCTCGAAGATAAGTCCATGCTCAATAAATACAATAATAATAATAATAATAATAATAATAATAATAATAATAATAATAATAATAATAATAATAATAATAAACAATCCTTTCATGCCATGGAAATCATTCCCGGTGATCATACTTGCAAAAATACAATCCCTGTGGTAATGCTTGCTGATCACTGTGTTAGTGGTGAACAATTGAAAAGTAAAGCCAGTCTTCCCTGCCGTGCTCCATTGTCACTCACTGTGTGCCCCCTCCTCTTTTCTAGTTCTCTCCACTCCCTATACATGCGTATGTTCCCCCTGACCCTCTGCTATTTCCCCCTTTTACTCTCCGGTTCATACGACACATTTCTTTTTCAAGCACACCTCACAACGTTACCGTGGGAATCTTGCAAGATTCATGCGGTATTCCCCGGATAAGCTGTAAAGTTTCTCCCCTAAATGAGCTACCCAGCCCACCTCAATTTCCCCTACTGCACAACTGATCTTCTTCCCCTTCCCCAACTGCCACCTGATATTAATACTTCCTTTTGCCTCCTCCATGTATAATTTTGAGCCCTTCTAATTTCCGGTTTCCCTCTGTATTACTGATGAAATGGGTCGCAAAAAACTATTCATATTTGGCAGCTTTTTCTTCCTGTAAGCCTTCAAAATATATCTCCCATGGTGCGTTGCAGCAAAGAGGCTGACTCTTTGCTGCAAAGCACCATGGGAGATATATTTTGGTAGTATGGGGCATCCTCTTCTCTGCTTAACATTTTAAAAATATTGGATGGATTTACCCCAAACCGGCAAAAGGCACATTTGCAGCGTTTTGTACCCGACTTGTTCCTTATTTGGCACTCATCTGTCCAGTGTTTTTCATGCTACTGGTCTTCAATCAAAACACTTTTTCTCCATGGGAAAATGAATGTAAATAGGGCAAGAACATTTTTTTAAATGTTCCACCTTTCATTGAATGTTTCCTTTTATTGTCATCCAAGTCCAGCCAGTGAGCCAAAACGCAATACAATTTTGTGAAAAGTCTATGAAAGCAGGTTTTACACCTTAACCAAAGTTTTGGTGGGTTTTTAAAGGCTCGAAAAAGAAACTCCCCCCTCAAATAAGAAAGTGGAGTAAGCCAGGTAAGTTTTTCAGCTAAGTAATACATGCAACAGCACCACCCAGTAAACAACGCTGGAAGATGAACCCCCAGCTGAGAGCCACCTGTACAATGAATTGTTAGCTTGCAGTTTAGGACAAATGCAAGCCTTTCACTCCACAAAATTGTCATTGTGTTATAGGGCAATTCTATTTTTTTACATACCATTTTCAACCCAGCCCTGACAGCTTTAGAGGATGCAGACAATTGCACAGTTTCCCCCCGAGTCTCCAATTAGGCATCATCAGTGCACTATAGTCGACATCGTTGTGGCTGTAGCAGTGAGGTATGTTTAGACAAAAACAAGATGGCATGTTTTTTTCAAGCCTTTTAAATCCACCACAACTTTGCTGGTGTTTGCTATACATGCCCTAATGCTTCAACCATAAGGTTGTCAGACAACACTGCACTGATTATCTCTAGGGTGTAACAGATGTGCAGCTGTTGTCAGATTTGAGGACTGTCTTGCTTGGGTTGTAGAAGCTATGTATAAAATAGCATTGTATGACAAAGACAATATTCTAGAGCTAAAGGATTGCATTTGGTGTATTTTGGATACTTGTAATACTTTGCTCATGTAATACTGAACTGGAGATGAACTTCAAGTGATTCGTGGGCACCAGGCTGCACTGTGGTATGTGCTAACTGGCTCAAATGACAAAAAGAAGAAAGAAGAAGAAAGGAAGAAAGAAAGAAAGAAAGAAAGAAAGAAAGAAAGAAAGAAAGAAAGAAAGAAAGAAAGAAAGAAAGAAAGAAAGAAAGAAAGAAAGAAAGAAAGAAAGAGAATTATAGAAATATTTTAGGATTTGTTGCTCAGTTTGCAGTGATGAGACAGTAAACTTTAAATAGTGTGGGGATGACACCACTTCCGACCGTTTTGAAATGTAGCACTTGCTGAAACAGGCATGCAGGGTCACAGGGATGTAAAATACAGTTGTTGAAACGATCAGCTTTGAGAAGTCATTGCATTGACTCCAAGAGCACGAAAAGCTGTGTCAGCTTGTGGGATGTTTTTATCCACGCATCCAAGCCCTACCTCAAAACTGTGCAGTACTGACATGGAAAACATCATGATGGCCAGAGCTTCCCAGAAAATGCACAGGGAAATGCATGAAGAATAGGCTGCCACTCATTTTTGCCGATGTTATGGGCACAGAAGGACACTGCCTAAAACCACCATTGGACTACCCACACAGTAGTCTGAAACCATTGGGAATGGCAATGCTGATTGCCAAAAGCAAACCCATAACTGTGGAGAATTCATTTTCTTAAATCCCAAAAAGGGGTGCAGTACCAGTACTCACCACTATCCAAAAGCCGGCGTTTTAAAACCACCAGATTTTACTTTTTTGTAGAAAACTGAATAAATGAACCCAAAACATGCCAAAGAAAGACTTACTGAGAGGTGGATCCAATGTAAAGTTATATTCCGAAGTGACTTGAAGGTTTATAACAAGACTGGCTGAGCTGTGGATTTCAGCAGTTTAAGTAAATTTGGACTGAAAGACACTAAAAAATCTAAATGTTTAAAAGAAATGAGTGACCTACTTTTAGTGTCACATAGGTTGCAATTGTTTAAATGTCATAGTTTAAACTTAGAATCAGCATTCTAGCTGCATATGTAAACATTGTCTTGACTTAAACTGGGTAACAAAAAGTGACATTTTATCTGAAACCTGGCTTAAGGAACTGAATTCTGCCTGGCAACTACCCCCATCAGGAGTGAAATTTGAGTCACAGCTGTGTTCCCAGGCCTATCTGCCTTTTGCTGGCCACACTAAGGATATGCCATCTCTCTGATAATTGAATTAAGGGGAGCCCCCACAGAATACAGGAGCTCTGAACAAAGCCCTCTCCTGACCCAGGCAGATGGTTTATTGCAGATGTCGTAAAAGTAGCTTCCTCCTGAAGCAAAGGGGAGGGGCACTGCCTGTGAGAGCAAGCTGGCTTGGCAGAACTGGAAAAACCAGAAATTCAACCTTGTGCTGGAGGAAAACCACACCCCTTTGGGGCCAGAACTTAACTCTAAAAAGATGGATCACTCATAGAGCGGACATGTGAAAATTTTATAAATGATACCATAATTCTTGTGATTTTTCTGCCCACATTTTAAGAGGTTTTTAGAACCGGTGGCATGTTCCGGGGGGGTTTAGCGGAAAAGAGGATATTACTCAAAATGTGTGCATGTGAAAAATCTGACACTTCATCAACTAATGTCCATACTCCTTGCGGACATGTGTGTAAATTTGGGGTAATGTCCGGTATTGCAAACCAGTTAAAAAGTGCAAAATATTGCCATTTCTGAATGCAAGCTCCCAGGAAGAGCAGAGTTTGAACAGGGTATACCTCCTGTAATGCATGATGGGTGCATATGATTTTAAAACAACATGTACCTCTGCAAATATGTATTTGGTTCAAATCTAGATTTGTGTGCAAGTTGACAGGAGGAGTGGAATTTCTGCAGGCTGTAAAATGACATCGCTCTGACTCACAGTCAGCTCCCCCAATCAGGGGAGAAATGAAAGCTTGGCCAATGATAAGTGGAGAGGGGCTGGCTAATGATGCTGCTCACACACACCCATTAAAAAAACACATAAAAGCAGACAGACAGGACAGATAGGGACCTTCAAATCCATTTGCAGCTGGAAGCTCTGCCGGAAAAATCCATACTTTACCTCCATCAACCTTCAGAGAGCCAACCTAGAGACTTCAATCTATCCACCTTCAGAGACCCAGACCAGACCATAGGCAGAGCTGACCTGTTAGCAGAACCAGAGAGAGCTGACCCAGATCACTGTGAAGTGCAGAGACCAGAGTCCAGTCTGAAACCTGACCAGATCCGTGGCGAGGCCCATTTCACTCAAGAATATAGTGTGAGTACCTAGAAAACTGTGCAGAACCAATCTCTTAGTTAACATAATATAATCCAAGCTATTTTAATCTAAGTAGAACTGCCTCCTAACTGTCACCTGTCAATTGTAAAGCTGTCACCTGTCATTTTCTAGTTGCAAGCTGCACTTGTCTTTTTGAACTTTAAAATTTCAAATCTGAAAAACGACCTTCATTTAATCGCTCATATCTCCGTGACCGTTTGTGCTAGAGACTTGCAGTAACTTTCATCTGGAAGCTGAGATCCTAGGCTTTCCTAGGACCCCAAAAGGATAGTGATATTCCTTGTAGTTCCTCTGTAATCGCGCTCGGTGCATTCGCAAATTTAGCCGCGATTTGACATTTTACCGCGATTTGCAAATTTCTCCACGTGTGAAAACAGCAGTTTGCTTGCCTCCCATTTGCCAGAAATTCGTTTAACCTGCTAATTATCCCTGAATCATTGATAGTGTGAGCCTGGACTAATATTAACTTGATTTCACTCACCCTGACCCTCCTAGAGGGAATTAAAAGCATTTTAGCATATTTTTTTCTTCATTTCCAGCACATTTAAAAGCATTTGGGCCTGTGTTTTCAACTTCTGTAGTCTAAGTTGCTGGGTGAACTGAATTACATTTGAATTGCATTTCTGAGAATCGTGTGCCTTTCTTCCATTTCCTTGCATGGCATAAAAGGGGGGGGGTGAATTGTCGAAGAAAGTGATTACATTGTCTTTTGCTGAAATCCTATCAAGTTATTTTCTGTATTGCATTTCATTCCACATTGCATCCATTTGAAACCATAAAAGTATTGTTGCTATCTTATCCATTTCATGTCAACTCCTTAGTGATTATCAAGAAGTGTGCTAGTGCCAGATTCTCCGTTGTTAATCTTTATCATACCAGATTAAGTGTGATATTCAATTATTAATTTATTATAAAGTGTGATAGATATATATTGCTTTACTTCTCAAATAAACCTTTTAACTTGCAAAACAGAACTACTTCTTGGCTCAGTGGGGTCAGGGGGATTCCAAGGGAGGGGTGTTATATAGGGGTAGTCATCCAGAACGCATGAACTGGACATAAAGATATATCAATAAGGGTTTTCATTCAGTATTCTAGACTAGGCGTTGACTTGGCTGTAGTGCTGAATTGAATCCTCTTACAAATTGGGGGCTCGTCCGGGATGTTTGGGTTAGATCTACCATTTGTGCAGATTAATACAGCGTGCCAGCTGACCAGATACACATATCCGGTCGGATCACCACGCTGTGTTACGCTGTAAAGCACCCCTCAAAGGAACGCTCTTAGGAAAAGGTCTGTTTTGCAAAAATAAAATACAAACTTCTGTAAGTCAGGACAGAGACCAATCTCTAGAATGACGACCTTAGTAGACATGAAAATAGCCAGAGAGCACCTCTTACATAAACTATTTGTGAGAGGTGAATGGACTGAACAGGGCCAGGATGCCTGGTTGCAGGCCATCACGCGACAGGTCACTGAAACAGGGTCAGACCTATGGAGAGATCAGGGTCCATTACATGTGGCCCTGAGTGAACTATATATGGCTCCTAAAGCCAAAGATGAACACAATAAGATTGCCAGGGTAGCCGCATATTTATATTTACATATGGGAGCCATGCAGGACAAATGTGCTGAAGGCCAAGATCTGGCGAATAGGCAACTGCTGGCATTACAGAAGGCCCGATCTGATCTGGCCTCTTCTGAGCAGAGGCTGCAGAGGAGCCAGGAGTCAGAAAATGATAGTAGGCAATATATCATTAAAATAAAAGAGGATATGGCATCCTACAACAGGAAAAGACAGACCAGGATACCAGATTTCTGGCCCTGCAGAAGGAGCACCAAGACAGTTTGGACTCCTTACTGCAGAACCAGAAAAAGTTGGAGCAACAGATCAATTTCAACAGGGCATGCGCGGAGCAGGTAGTCACCCTGCAAAGCCAGCTAGATAGAGAGAAAGAGGAGAGCAATAAACTAATTCTGAAAGACCTGGATACCCAGGCAGAGTTTGATGAGGAGCGCCAAAAAGCTGGTGCCTTTCAACGACAGAGGGACGACCTGGCAGCACAGATGCAGGCTCTCAGTCAGGAAAGAGACACTTTAGGCCAGGAAGTCTGCCACTTAAAAAAGGAAATTGAAGAAAATCACCTGGCCCTCCAGGGGCTGGGTGACCTCCAAAAAGAAAACCAGAACTTGGTAGAGCACACCAGAAGGGTGGAAGATGCTCTAACAAGAAAGGAGCAGACCAATAGGGACACAGCTCAGGAGGTAACCCCCCTGCAGCAAAGACTGGCCCAGTGCTCCAGGAACAATCAGGAAACGCAGAGAGAGAATGAGGCTCTCTGTCAACACAATGATAGGCTCCAACAACAGGTAGCGATGCAGGAGAGACTGATAGAGTCTAGTAAGGCCTTGACTGAGGAACTGAAAGCACAAATGCAGGCTCTTGCATTGCAACAGGGAGCAGGGGCGGATAGAGATGAGGTCCGCTGGGAAAGAGGGACACCTGACCAGAACCTCAGGAGCCCTAACACCAGGGGCCTTCATCTCTCCCAGTCCCTGGACTCTACCACCCCCATGTCCCCTGGCGCACATGAGCACAGGGCCACAGTGATGGCAGATTACTATCCAGCTAAAAGTATGGGGCTCATAGGCCAGTACCACTCAGGAATGGAGGGGTGGGCATCCAGGTATGGGCACCCAAGTACAGTACAGTTCAGTGGGGAACTCCAGGAGAGTAGGCCCATTAAAGGCATCCTGAAAACCTCTGCCCAGTTAGGTCAGTGGAGGGGGTACCCATCAAATCCTGGCAGCAAGGAGGAATCTGAAAACTCCTCTGAACTGCGCAGGACACAGGAGACCATGTCCCCACATTCTGCCAGCCATTCCCAGGCTCGCAGAATCCGGGAAAACCTGGAAGAGCAGACAGGAACCTCTGGGAGCAGTGCCTCTGAGTCAGAGGATGAATGGACAAGGGTTACCCGAACCAAAAAGGCCAATAAGGCAAAAAGGGCCTTACTTAAGGACCCCTTAAAGCAGATTAAGGCGATCAGGAGCGTCATCACGCCTTACCATAAGAACGCTAAGTATTCTGTTTGGGAGCACTTAGAGTTGTTTGAGCAAATGATGGAGACTTTCCATTTGAAGGACAGCCAAAGCTGTATTCAATATGTAAAGTGGACCTTCTCCCCGGAATACTCCAGTTTCTTTGCGGGGCTGGAGGACCAAAATCATTTAAGATGGTCCACCTATAAGGCGGCCATCTTGAAACATTTTTCCATTCATAGAAATCCTCAAGAGGCTCGCAAGGCAGCCTACAATTTACAATGTGGGGAGGATCAGGCCCCACAAGAATTTGTGCAGGAGTTAAAGCATGCTTTTGCGCAGACCACCAGAAGGGTGCGCACAGACAGTAGAGAATTCATTAATACATTTTTTCATGCCTTGCCCAAATACATAATGACCCAGCTCGTGAGGGATTTTCACGAGAAAAGATCTTTAGATTGGGTCATTGAACAGGCTACCCGGATCTATGAGGTGCAGAAACCGGTAGAAAATAAAAATAATGCGCCCAAAAACCCCAAAGCCAACAACACCCCTGCTGCTGCCAAGGTGGCAGAGGTAAAGGTCACCCCCGTTTTAGAGTTGGGGATGGGGGGGCCTAAAAACCTACCTGCACCTAATAATGCTAGGCCCAGAAGGTCCTCGGGCCAGTCACAGACAGGGAGCCAGGGAGGCAGCCCCACAAATGGGGTCCCTCGCTCTCCTGATTATGTAAGTCCCCGTTACAAGGGAAATCGACCCATCCTGGGTTATGTGTGGACTCCTCCAGCCCAAGGGGGGGGATCCAGCCAAGCACCTAACCCAGGGAACTTCCCTCCTAACTTCCCACAGGAGGGCAGAAATTCTCCAAATCCTGGGCAGAACTTTTTCCCCAGGTATCCACCCAACTTCCAACCCCAAAATCATCCATCCTTCTTTCCCCAATTCCCTGATCCCAGACAACCTAATCCGGGAGAGGGGAGGCCAAGGGTGGAGGGGTACCCAAATCTTCCCAACCCGGGGTACTACCAGAGAAGGGATAGCTACCCTTCCCGGGATCAGCCCAGGGGAGAAAACAGGGCCCCGTATCAGCCTGAGCGGGTTTCCCAGTTAGAGCGCCAGGTTCAAAACATGGCGCGGGATCTGGGTCACATACTGAGGGCTCAGCAGAACCCTCAGATCGGCATGCCGGCGCAGAACGCAACCAACTCTGGACCTGGTGCTCCAGAACAATGACGGGGGCAGCACCCCGATAACTCACCGGTTCCCAGGGAGGAGGCACAAACGGAAGGGGGGTGTAAAGCCTTGGAGGAAGCTTCCTTCCTCACTTGTAAACAGCCCCTGGAAACCCAGGAACCGGAAACAAAATCTCTTGCCCCTGAAAGTCTGCCTCCTTAGGAGAATAGGGGGGTAGGAGAAACAAAAGACCCTAACAGACTCAGTTTGAGGAGGAGGTACAGATCTTCCAATTTGAGGGAGAGGGATCCTCAGAGGATCCTGGGAGAAGGATCTTCTCCTTCAGAGAGGGGGGAACTCCTCCCAAAGAAAAATGGGTCCCTAGGGATGCAAATCCAGACTGGGGAGATGTGGAGACTGAGCTACCGCCGCCCACCATCTCATCCCAGAGCCAACAGCAAGAAAATCCCCTGGTTCAAACCCATCCTGGTGACTGCCTCCAAAAAGGGGGGGGGCGGCCCGGAACCGGAGCCAGGGGAACCCACAATGGCTCTGATCTCCAGTTGCCAACTTTTTCTTTCAGATTCCCAAGGCTCTCCACAGAATTCTGCCCAAATCTCTTCGCTAGCGATGTCCAAAACCAGAAAGTTAGCCCACCAGTTGTCCAAAAATGTGCATTATCTGTGCCCCCTTGAGGAGAAGGAGGGAAGATACTATGCCCCGGTACAAGTACAGGGGCAGGGGACAATTTTGGCACTGGTGGACACGGGATATCAAGCTACCCTTCTGTCCAGAAGGGCCTTTGATGAACTGAATGCAGGAAGGGGAGGGAATTACCAAATTCCTCTCACCTCTCTTCCTGGACAACTCCAGAACTTTGACGGGAAGGAAATTCCCGTCGAGGGGACGGCAGACTTGGACATTAAAATTGGGCGACACAAGTTGAAACACCCGGTCATAGTTGTGACCCCAGAGGGCACCCCTTGTTTACTAGGGAATGACCTCCTGAGGAGGTTGTCACCCTTAATAGATTGCGTAAACAAGGTCCTCTGGACCCAGACTAGCCGACCAATAAAATTAAAACAGAGTGTCAACCATGTTAGTTTAAACGGCACCTGCCACATGGTTGAACAAAAATCTGACCAAGTAGAATTTCACTTCCAGAATAGCCAAATTCCAGACGTTACAGTAATAGCAGTAGGACAACAGACTGGTGATGGGGGGTCCTCTCTATTTCTGAAAATCAACCTTCCTTCCAGTTTAAGGTGGTATTCCACACTGGAAGGAAACACCCTGAAATTCTTTACCAATTCACAATCAGAAACTCCCACTCCTATAGTCCAAAAAGATGTGAAATCAGCTCAGAGCCTGGCTGATATTCAGCAAATTGGAGAGCAGTTGTTCATCCCTGTTCAGTTAAATGATGGGAAGGACTCTGTTCTCGCTCGAGTGTGCGTGAACAATGGTAAGAGCTTTATCAGCGAAGCCATGTTCTGCCAACTCCCAAAAGATCCAGCCATTCCCACATTCAAACTGATAGACAAATGGGAAATGGACCTGGAAGCACCTAATTCCAAACATCTCCTGCCAAGCAGGTGTATGCTCAAAATCTCTATTGGCAACAAGAGCATAGTCCATAATTGTTGGGTCGTGCGAGACGTCCCTGCCGACTTTTACTTAGGCAGTGACATTCTCAATCGCTTTGCCATTAGTTTGGACCTAATAAACTTCAAAGCTTGGTCCCGATTAGCGGATAATCCCATGGGCTTTGATGATCCAGAAAAAGCATTTAGGTCAGCTCAATTGCTACCTTATGCAGTTGAAATTCAGATCAAAGAGGAAGTCACCATCCCAGAAAGGACCCGACAATTCTCCCTGGAAGTGAAAGCTAAAAGAGGACAATATTTGCAAAACCCTTATGCTTACATACATCTAAATGCTTCTCTCCAACAGCAAGGGTTGGGGGTAAACCCAACACCATTAGTCAACATAGAACATGACACCATTCCAATAGAGGTGGATAACAGCGACTTAAAGAGTATTACTCTAGCCGCAGGCACCATTATTGGAGTGGCGGTTGATGACCGACATTTCTCCATTGATCTTGGAAATGAACTGTTAGGGCCAATCCCCAAGGACTGCTTTGACAGTGACAGTGATGACAATACAACACCAGACAGGATTTTTACCCGGCATGGGGGGAACTTCCTGGTGTACACTTCCTGCCCCTATGGTAAGGAAGATGTGACTTGTGACTTCAGGAGGGATGAGGTGATTTTCCAGGTCCATGAGGGCTGCCTTTCCCACCTGAAGCCTCCAGTCCAAATCAGCACTCTGACCAGGGACTTCTCCACCCAGTTGGAGGAGGCCGCGGAGATAGCCAAACCAGAAGTCTTTCCAGGCTTCAGGCAGATGGTGGAAGAGAGAGTCAACCTAGCTGATGCCTGTGTGACTCTGGAACAAAAGCAAAAGTTGAAACAAGTTTTCTTGGATTTCCAAGATCTCTTTGCGGTAGACTCATATGACTGTGGTCGCACCGACATCCACACAACAACAATCCCCACGGACCCTGGCATGACTCCTGTGTTTGTGAAGCAATATCGCTTGCCTCTCGCATCCATGGAGTCCCTTACTGAAATAATTAAGAACCTTGAGTCCAGGGGAATAATCCGTCCCGTCCACAGCACTTTCAATAATCCGGTGCTGGGAATATTGAAGCCAAACGGCCAGTGGAGACTCTGCGCCGACCTCAGGGAGCTCAACAAACGGGTCCATACTTCCCGATGGCCTCTTCCCTATATTGACCAAGTTCTGGCCCAGATTCAGGGGTCACAGGTATTCACTGCAATAGACCTGACCAATGGATACTGGACCATGCCGGTCAGTAGGGAGGACCAATACAAGCTGGCTTTTACCTTTGTGGGCCAGCAGTATACATGGACCCGGACTCCCTTCGGATACCTCAACTCCGGTAATGAATTCAACATTTTCCTACATAAGGCCATGCCCGACCTGGGTGCGAGGGGTAACCTGGCTTATGTAGATGATGTCCTCATCAAAAGTTCATCTGTGGAGGAACACATAGCGGAGATCCGTTATGTTCTGACACAGTTGAGGGCCTGCCGGAGCAAAACTTTCCTTTCAAAAAGCACAGTGGTGCAGAACCCGTGTTAATTTCTTGGGGCATGAGATTACTCCCCAGGGTCTCTGTCCCCAGGAAAAGAAAGTGGAAGCACTTCAAAAATTGAAAGACCCCACAACTCTGCGGGAACTAAGGAGCCTCCTTGGACTGACTAATTACAGCAGAAAGTTCATTGAGGGCTACGCAGAGATCACCAGACCCCTGATTCATCTCCTGAAGGGGGGGGTCAAGTGGGAATGGGGTCCAGAACAAGCCGAGGCAGTAAGACAACTCAAGAGAAGCCTCTCACAAGCGCCTTGCCTAGCTTACCCTGTCAGAAACAAGGAGTTCTTCCTGGAGACGGGGTTCTCTAATACGTGCTTGACGGCAGTATTATACCAAAAGCATGACAAGGTCAATAAAGTAATCTCCTATGCGAGCAAAACTTTATCCTCTATGGAGGAAAAATTCAACGATTGTGAGAAGGCACTCCTGGCAACGGTGTGGGCATTGAAGAATTACCGCCCGTTTATCCAGGGGGAACACATAATAGTGGAGACTCCACACCAGCCTCTGCAATATCTCCAAAGTGACAGAATCCGGGCCGGAAATGTGAGTAATTCCCGAATTACTTCCTGGATTCTATCAATGCAAGGCTTTCCTGTGGAGGTCAGATATGGCCAAAACAAGAAGAGTCCCCTCGCGCAAGGTCTGGCTGACTTGCATGATTGTGCCAGAGAAAACTGTCTCGAGGACGAAAGTCTAAAAATCAAGGACAACGCGGAGGCATACCTTAATTCCCCACACAAAGTCTTTGAAGAGGACAAGTGTGAGGGAATGCCCACTGTGTATGTGGATGGATGCTCTTACCATGTTGAAAACGACGGGGAGAAAGAACTGGTGGCTGGCGTAGGGAATGCATGGGTGAATGAGTCCCCAGAACCCTCCGCTGGATACAAAATTGGTCCCCGTAGCAGTCAGGTGGCAGAATTGATGGCTGTGCATCAGGCCATCCTCACTGCTGCCCAGCATCAACTCCGCGAACTGGTCATAATCACAGATTCGGATTATGTACGGAACGGGTTCGTGGAGCACCTGATTAATTGGAAAACCAGAGGCATGTTATGTGCTAACAACAAACCCTTGAAACATGGGAAGTTGATTCAAAACATTGATGACCTGGTCACCTCGAATGAGATGACCATCTATTGGAAGAAGATCAAGGGTCATCCCAAAGTAGAGGGACCAGACAAAACTGGAAATGACTTAGCTGATCAGCTGGCCAAAACCGGGGCCATCCAAGGGGATCTAATTGAGATTGAGTCCCTGTTGGGGGAAATCCAGGTCACTGCTATCACTAGGTCCCAGACAAATGCTCACAACGACCTTTCAATTGCACAATGGAGTAAGGAGACCCCTGATGCTGATTTGATTACAGCTCAGAAGGGGGATCCAATAATTGGTAAATTTTATCAGCACCTTGAGGACCCTGAGAACTTTCCCCTGACGGATACCGATTATATTGGGAAAGAGGACCTAAGAGTGTTGATGAAATGTCCAAAAATGTTCCGAATCCAAGACGGTTTGCTGGTAAGGAAATCCAAAGCTGGCCACGATCAGTGGGTGGTTCCTACCTCATTCCGAAGCCTGATGTTAAGTCACGCCCATGATGCGGCCACCGCCGGTCATAGGGGGTTTCACACAATATTGGAAATTCTAAGAGAGGTTGCATACTGGCCACACATGGGGCAGGACCTCGACCAATACTTGAAGGGGTGTCTTGTGTGTGCACAATTTCAGCCATCATCCCTCACGCACCGCGCGCCTCTCCAAAAGCGGGGGATGACACTGCCATGGTCAGATTTACAAATCGACTTTGTAGGCCCCGTGATTCGCTCTGCTAGGGGGAATAAGTACATGTTGACTGTGACATGCTTGTTTACCAAGTGGGTGGAATGTCTCCCAGCCCCAAATTGCAAGGCAGAAACTGTAGCTGCCTTGATGATTAACCACATCTTTTCCCGTTTTGGTCTACCTCAAAGGATTGAGTCGACAGAGGTAGCCACTTCACCACTGAAGTAATGACAAAGATGTGGGAGATACTGGGGGTCAAGAGAAAGCTACACATTGCTTACAGGCCAGCTTCTTCTGGGGCAGTGGAGAGATATAACCGGACAATTGTGAGCATCTTAAAAAAGTTTGTGGCAGATTCTGGGCCAAGTTGGGATATCCGATTACCTCTGGTCCTAATGGCCATCAGATCTACCCCTTCATCTGCAACCAAAATGTCACCATTTGAGTTGATGACTGGGAGCAAGATGGTGCTTCCTCAGCATTTGCTCTACAGGACCCAAGAGCAGACACTGATAAATGCCTCCACTACTCATGAGTATGTGGAGAATTTAAGGAAACACCTCTAACATGCTTTTGCTTACGCTCAGCGGAATCTAGAAAGATCGGCTGATAGCATGAAGACCCATTATGACCTGAAAACTTCCAGGAAGGAATATCAGGTGGGAGATCGGGTCTATCTTTACAACTTCCAAAGGAACCAGGCCAAGCAGCGGAAATTCTTGCCTACATGGAAGGGACCCTTTGAGATCATAGACAAGATCTCCCCTGTGGCCTACAAGATCCGCATCCCCAAAGGCGGTTCGGCAGAGGGGGAAGACAAGTGGGTCCACATAAACCAGTTGAAATGTTGCCATCCCAGGCACACTCTGCAACAACTGGAGGAATCCTCTGGAATCCTAGCGGGTATTGTCTCAGACTAATTCAGTTCCAACCATAAAACATACCACATCTAGTCTCTAAAATATTGTGATTTGCATGAAACTGTCTCTTAGTTATACTGTTTGTTTTTCGAAATAAGAATGTAATGTTTTGTTATGATGAAATACATATGCTGCCCCACTATCTCAACAGTGGGGGAAGAAATGTCCATGAATAGGTATTGCCGCTCTTCCTTTGTCGTCCTAGGAGAAAGAAAACCTGGAGACGGGCCAAGGAGGACGATCCGGAGACCGGGAGCAGAGACGCAACGGGCCCGGGGTACCGCCCAATATTCCCATCAGGACTGGCCAGGTGAACCGATCGACCAGTACCGGATGGAGGAAAAGATGCTGAACTGTGCCATCTATTGGAAGAAGATGAGGAAACATCCCAGGTCTTGCGAGTCCCATTAGTGAAATAGAATGGTCATCGCAAGAGGGGGGCTTGTGGGATGTTTTTATCCACGCATCGAAGCCATACCTCAAAACTGTGCAGTACTGACATGGAAAACATCATGATGGCCAGAGCTTCCCAGAAAATGCACAGGGAAATGCATGAAGAATAGGCTGCCACTCATTTTTGCCGATGTTATGGGCACAGAAGGACACTGCCTAAAACCACCATTGGACTACCCACACAGTAGTCTGAAACCATTGGGAATGGCAATACTGATTGCCAAAAGCAAACCCATAACTGTGGAGAATTCATTTTCTTAAATCCCAAAAAGGGGTGCAGTACCAGTACTCACCACTATCCAAAAGCCGGCGTTTTAAAATCACCAGATTTTACTTTTTTGTAGAAAACTGAATAAATGAACCCAAAACATGCCAAAGAAAGACTTACTGAGAGGTGGATCCAATGTAAAGTTATATTCTGAAGTGACTTGAAGGTTTACAACAAGACTGGCTGAGCTGTGGATTTCAGCAGTTTAAGTAAATTTGGACTGAAAGACACTAAAAAATCTAAATGTTTAAAAGAAATGAGTGACCTACTTTGAGTGTCACATAGGTTGCAATTGTTTAAATGTCATAGTTTAAACTTAGAATCAGCATTCTAGCTGCATATGTAAACATTGTCTTGACTTAAACTGGGTAACAAAAAGTGACATTTTATCTGAAACCTGGCTTAAGGAACTGAATTCTGCCTGGCAACTACCCCCATCAGGAGTGGAATTTGAGTCACAGCTGTGTTCCCAGGCCTATCTGCCTTTTGCTGGCCACACTAAGGATATGCCATCTCTCTGATAATTGAATTAAGGGGAGCCCCCACAGAATACAGGAGCTCTGAACAAAGCCCTCTCCTGACCCAGGCAGATGGTTTATTGCAGATGTCGTAAAAGTAGCTTCCTCCTGAAGCAAAGGGGAGGGGCACTGCCTGTGAGAGCAAGCTGGCTTGGCAGAACTGGAAAAACCAGAAATTCAACCTTGTGCTGGAGGAAAACCACACCCCTTTGGGGCCAGAACTTAACTCTAAAAAGATGGATCACTCATAGAGCGGACATGTGAAAATTTTATAAATGATACCATAATTCTTGTGATTTTTCTGCCCACATTTTAAGAGGTTTTTAGAACCGGTGGCATGTTCCGGGGGGTTTTAGCGGAAAAGAGGATATTACTCAAAATGTGTGCATGTGAAAAATCTGACACTTCATCAACTAATGTCCATACTCCTTGCGCACATGTGTGTAAATTTGGGGTAATGTCCGGTATTGCAAACCAGTTAAAAAGTGCAAAATATTGCCATTTCTGAATGCAAGCTCCCAGGAAGAGCAGAGTTTGAACAGGGTATACCTCCTGTAATGCATGATGGGTGCATATGATTTTAAAACAACATGTACCTCTGCAAATATGTTTTTGGTTCAAATCTAGATTTGTGTGCAAGTTGACAGGAGGAGTGGAATTTCTGCAGGCTGTAAAATGACATCGCTCTGACTCACAGTCAGCTCCCCCAATCAGGGGAGAAATGAAAGCTTGGCCAATGATAAGTGGAGAGGGGCTGGCTAGTGATGCTGCTCACACACACCCATTAAAAAAACACATAAAAGCAGACAGACAGGACAGATAGGGACCTTCAAATCCATTTGCAGCTGGAAGCTCTGCCGGAAAAATCCATACTTTACCTCCATCAACCTTCAGAGAGCCAACCTAGAGACTTCAATCTATCCACCTTCAGAGACCCAGACCAGACCATAGGCAGAGCTGACCTGTTAGCAGAACCAGAGAGAGCTGACCCAGATCACTGTGAAGTGCAGAGACCAGAGTCCAGTCTGAAACCTGACCAGATCCGTGGCGAGGCCCATTTCACTCAAGAATATAGTGTGAGTACCTAGAAAACTGTGCAGAACCAATCTCTTAGTTAACATAATATAATCCAAGCTATTTTAATCTAAGTAGAACTGCCTCCTAACTGTCACCTGTCAATTGTAAAGCTGTCACCTGTCATTTTCTAGTTGCAAGCTGCACTTGTCTTTTTGAACTTTAAAATTTCAAATCTGAAAAACGACCTTCATTTAATCGCTCATATCTCCGTGACCGTTTGTGCTAGAGACTTGCAGTAACTTTCATCTGGAAGCTGAGATCCTAGGCTTTCCTAGGACCCCAAAAGGATAGTGATATTCCTTGTAGTTCCTCTGTAATCGCGCTCGGTGCATTCGCAAATTTAGCCGCGATTTGACATTTTACCGCGATTTGCAAATTTCTCCACGTGTGAAAACAGCAGTTTGCTTGCCTCCCATTTGCCAGAAATTCGTTTAACCTGCTAATTATCCCTGAATCATTGATAGTGTGAGCCTGGACTAATATTAACTTGATTTCACTCACCCTGACCCTCCTAGAGGGAATTAAAAGCATTTTAGCATATTTTTTTCTTCATTTCCAGCACATTTAAAAGCATTTGGGCCTGTGTTTTCAACTTCTGTAGTCTAAGTTGCTGGGTGAACTGAATTACATTTGAATTGCATTTCTGAGAATCGTGTGCCTTTCTTCCATTTCCTTGCATGGCATAAAAGGGGGGGGGTGAATTGTCGAAGAAAGTGATTACATTGTCTTTTGCTGAAATCCTATCAAGTTATTTTCTGTATTGCATTTCATTCCACATTGCATCCATTTGAAACCATAAAAGTATTGTTGCTATCTTATCCATTTCATGTCAACTCCTTAGTGATTATCAAGAAGTGTGCTAGTGCCAGATTCTCCGTTGTTAATCTTTATCATACCAGATTAAGTGTGATATTCAATTATTAATTTATTATAAAGTGTGATAGATATATATTGCTTTACTTCTCAAATAAACCTTTTAACTTGCAAAACAGAACTACTTCTTGGCTCAGTGGGGTCAGGGGGATTCCAAGGGAGTGGTGTTATATAGGGGTAGTCATCCAGAACGCATGAACTGGACATAAAGATATATCAATAAGGGTTTTCATTCAGTATTCTAGACTAGGCGTTGACTTGGCTGTAGTGCTGAATTGAATCCTCTTACAAATTGGGGGCTCGTCCGGGATGTTTGGGTTAGATCTACCATTTGTGCAGATTAATACAGCGTGCCAGCTGACCAGATACACATATCCGGTCGGATCACCACGCTGTGTTACGCTGTAAAGCACTCCTCAAAGGAACGCTCTTAGGAAAAGGTCTGCTTTGCAAAAATAAAATACAAACTTCTGTAAGTCAGGACAGAGACCAATCTCTAGAATGACGACCTTAGTAGACATGAAAATAGCCAGAGAGCACCTCTTACATAAACTATTTGTGAGAGGTGAATGGACTGAACAGGGCCAGGATGCCTGGTTGCAGGCCATCACGCGACAGGTCACTGAAACAGGGTCAGACCTATGGAGAGATCAGGGTCCATTACATGTGGCCCTGAGTGAACTATATATGGCTCCTAAAGCCAAAGATGAACACAATAAGATTGCCAGGGTAGCCGCATATTTATATTTACATATGGGAGCCATGCAGGACAAATGTGCTGAAGGCCAAGATCTGGCGAATAGGCAACTGCTGGCATTACAGAAGGCCCGATCTGATCTGGCCTCTTCTGAGCAGAGGCTGCAGAGGAGCCAGGAGTCAGAAAATGATAGTAGGCAATATATCATTAAAATAAAAGAGGATATGGGCATCCTACAACAGGAAAAGACAGACCAGGATACCAGATTTCTGGCCCTGCAGAAGGAGCACCAAGACAGTTTGGACTCCTTACTGCAGAACCAGAAAAAGTTGGAGCAACAGATCAATTTCAACAGGGCATGCGCGGAGCAGGTAGTCACCCTGCAAAGCCAGCTAGATAGAGAGAAAGAGGAGAGCAATAAACTAATTCTGAAAGACCTGGATACCCAGGCAGAGTTTGATGAGGAGCGCCAAAAAGCTGGTGCCTTTCAACGACAGAGGGACGACCTGGCAGCACAGATGCAGGCTCTCAGTCAGGAAAGAGACACTTTAGGCCAGGAAGTCTGCCACTTAAAAAAGGAAATTGAAGAAAATCACCTGGCCCTCCAGGGGCTGGGTGACCTCCAAAAAGAAAACCAGAACTTGGTAGAGCACACCAGAAGGGTGGAAGATGCTCTAACAAGAAAGGAGCAGGCCAATAGGGACACAGCTCAGGAGGTAACCCCCCTGCAGCAAAGACTGGCCCAGTGCTCCAGGACCAATCAGGAAACGCAGAGAGAGAATGAGGCTCTCTGTCAACACAATGATAGGCTCCAACAACAGGTAGCGATGCAGGAGAGACTGATAGAGTCTAGTAAGGCCTTGACTGAGGAACTGAAAGCACAAATGCAGGCTCTTGCATTGCAACAGGGAGCAGGGGCGGATAGAGATGAGGTCCGCTGGGAAAGAGGGACTCCTGACCAGAACCTCAGGAGCCCTAACACCAGGGGCCTTCATCTCTCCCAGTCCCTGGACTCTACCACCCCCATGTCCCCTGGCGCACATGAGCACAGGGCCACAGGGATGGCAGATTACTATCCAGCTAAAAGTATGGGGCTCATAGGCCAGTACCACTCAGGAATGGAGGGGTGGGCATCCGGGTATGGGCACCCAAGTACAGTACAGTTCAGTGGGGAACTCCAGGAGAGTAGGCCCATTAAGGGCATCCTGAAAACCTCTGCCCAGTTAGGTCAGTGGAGGGGGTACCCATCAAATCCTGGCAGCAAGGAGGAATCTGAAAACTCCTCTGAACTGCGCAGGACACAGGAGACCATGTCCCCATATTCTGCCAGCCATTCCCAGGCTCGCAGAATCCGGGAAAACCTGGAAGAGCAGACAGGAACCTCTGGGAGCAGTGCCTCTGAGTCAGAGGATGAATGGACAAGGGTTACCCGAACCAAAAAGGCCAATAAGGCAAAAAGGGCCTTACTTAAGGACCCCTTAAAGCAGATTAAGGCGATCAGGAGCGTCATCACGCCTTACCATAAGAACGCTAAGTATTCTGTTTGGGAGCACTTAGAGTTGTTTGAGCAAATGATGGAGACTTTCCATTTGAAGGACAGCCAAAGCTGTATTCAATATGTAAAGTGGACCTTCTCCCCGGAATACTCCAGTTTCTTTGCGGGGCTGGAGGACCAAAATCATTTAAGATGGTCCACCTATAAGGCGGCCATCTTGAAACATTTTTCCATTCATAGAAATCCTCAAGAGGCTCGCAAGGCAGCCTACAATTTGCAATGTGGGGAGGATCAGGCCCCACAAGAATTTGTGCAGGAGTTAAAGCGTGCTTTTGCGCAGACCACCAGAAGGGTGCGCACAGACAGTAGAGAATTCATTAATACATTTTTTCATGCCTTGCCCAAATACATAATGACCCAGCTCGTGAGGGATTTTCACGAGAAAAGATCTTTAGATTGGGTCATTGAACAGGCTACCCGGATCTATGAGGTGCAGAAACCGGTAGAAAATAAAAATAATGCGCCCAAAAACCCCAAAGCCAACAACACCCCTGCTGCTGCCAAGGTGGCAGAGGTAAAGGTCACCCCCGTTTTAGAGTTGGAGATGGGGGGGCCTAAAAACCTACCTGCACCTAATAATGCTAGGCCCAGAAGGTCCTCGGGCCAGTCACAGACAGGGAGCCAGGGAGGCAGCCCCACAAATGGGGTCCCTCGCTCTCCTGATTATGTAAGTCCCCGTTACAAGGGAAATCGACCCATCCTGGGTTATGTGTGGACTCCTCCAGCCCAAGGGGGGGGATCCAGCCAAGCACCTAACCCAGGGAACTTCCCTCCTAACTTCCCACAGGAGGGCAGAAATTCTCCAAATCCTGGGCAGAACTTTTTCCCCAGGTATCCACCCAACTTCCAACCCCAAAATCATCCATCCTTCTTCCCCAATTCCCTGATCCCAGACAACCTAATCCGGGAGAGGGGAGGCCAAGGGTGGAGGGGTACCCAAATCTTCCCAACCCGGGGTACTACCAGAGAAGGGATAGCTACCCTTCCCGGGATCAGCCCAGGGGAGAAAACAGGGCCCCGTATCAGCCTGAGCGGGTTTCCCAGTTAGAGCGCCAGGTTCAAAACATGGCGCGGGATCTGGGTCACATACTGAGGGCTCAGCAGAACCCTCAGATCGGCATGCCGGCGCAGAACGCAACCAACTCTGGACCTGGTGCTCCAGAACAATGACGGGGGCAGCACCCCGATAACTCACCGGTTCCCAGGGAGGAGGCACAAACGGAAGGGGGGTGTAAAGCCTTGGAGGAAGCTTCCTTCCTCACTTGTAAACAGCCCCTGGAAACCCAGGAACCGGAAACAAAATCTCTTGCCCCTGAAAGTCTGCCTCCTTAGGAGAATAGGGGGGTAGGAGAAACAAAAGACCCTAACAGACTCAGTTTGAGGAGGAGGTACAGATCTTCCAATTTGAGGGAGAGGGATCCTCAGAGGATCCTGGGAGAAGGATCTTCTCCTTCAGAGAGGGGGGAACTCCTCCCAAAGAAAAATGGGTCCCTAGGGATGCAAATCCAGACTGGGGAGATGTGGAGACTGAGCTACCGCCGCCCACCATCTCATCCCAGAGCCAACAGCAAGAAAATCCCCTGGTTCAAACCCATCCTGGTGACTGCCTCCAAAAAGGGGGGGGCGGCCCGGAACCGGAGCCAGGGGAACCCACAATGGCTCTGATCTCCAGTTGCCAACTTTTTCTTTCAGATTCCCAAGGCTCTCCACAGAATTCTGCCCAAATCTCTTCGCTAGCGATGTCCAAAACCAGAAAGTTAGCCCACCAGTTGTCCAAAAATGTGCATTATCTGTGCCCCCTTGAGGAGAAGGAGGGAAGATACTATGCCCCGGTACAAGTACAGGGGCAGGGGACAATTTTGGCACTGGTGGACACGGGATCTCAAGCTACCCTTCTGTCCAGAAGGGCCTTTGATGAACTGAATGCAGGAAGGGGAGGGAATTACCAAATTCCTCTCACCTCTCTTCCTGGACAACTCCAGAACTTTGACGGGAAGGAAATTCCCGTCGAGGGGACGGCAGACTTGGACATTAAAATTGGGCGACACAAGTTGAAACACCCGGTCATAGTTGTGACCACAGAGGGCACCCCTTGTTTACTAGGGAATGACCTCCTGAGGAGGTTGTCACCCTTAATAGATTGCGTAAACAAGGTCCTCTGGACCCAGACTAGCCGACCAATAAAATTAAAACAGAGTGTCAACCATGTTAGTTTAAACGGCACCTGCCACATGGTTGAACAAAAATCTGACCAAGTAGAATTTCACTTCCAGAATAGCCAAATTCCAGACGTTACAGTAATAGCAGTAGGACAACAGACTGGTGATGGGGGGTCCTCTCTATTTCTGAAAATCAACCTTCCTTCCAGTTTAAGGTGGTATTCCACACTGGAAGGAAACACCCTGAAATTCTTTACCAATTCACAAACAGAAACTCCCACTCCTATAGTCCAAAAAGATGTGAAATCAGCTCAGAGCCTGGCTGATATTCAGCAAATTGGAGAGCAGTTGTTCATCCCTGTTCAGTTAAATGATGGGAAGGACTCTGTTCTCGCTCGAGTGTGCGTGAACAATGGTAAGAGCTTTATCAGCGAAGCCATGTTCTGCCAACTCCCAAAAGATCCAGCCATTCCCACATTCAAACTGATAGACAAATGGGAAATGGACCTGGAAGCACCTAATTCCAAACATCTCCTGCCAAGCAGGTGTATGCTCAAAATCTCTATTGGCAACAAGAGCATAGTCCATAATTGTTGGGTCGTGCGAGACGTCCCTGCCGACTTTTACTTAGGCAGTGACATTCTCAATCGCTTTGCCATTAGTTTGGACCTAATAAACTTCAAAGCTTGGTCCCGATTAGCGGATAATCCCATGGGCTTTGATGATCCAGAAAAAGCATTTAGGTCAGCTCAATTGCTACCTTATGCAGTTGAAATTCAGATCAAAGAGGAAGTCACCATCCCAGAAAGGACCCGACAATTCTCCCTGGAAGTGAAAGCTAAAAGAGGACAATATTTGCAAAACCCTTATGCTTACATACATCTAAATGCTTCTCTCCAACAGCAAGGGTTGGGGGTAAACCCAACACCATTAGTCAACATAGAACATGACACCATTCCAATAGAGGTGGATAACAGCGACTTAAAGAGTATTACTCTAGCCGCAGGCACCATTATTGGAGTGGCGGTTGATGACCGACATTTCTCCATTGATCTTGGAAATGAACTGTTAGGGCCAATCCCCAAGGACTGCTTTGACAGTGACAGTGATGACAATACAACACCAGACAGGATTTTTACCCGGCATGGGGGGAACTTCCTGGTGTACACTTCCTGCCCCTATGGTAAGGAAGATGTGACTTGTGACTTCAGAAGGGATGAGGTGATTTTCCAGGTCCATGAGGGCTGCCTTTCCCACCTGAAGCCTCCAGTCCAAATCAGCACTCTGACCAGGGACTTCTCCACCCAGTTGGAGGAGGCCGCGGAGATAGCCAAACCAGAAGTCTTTCCAGGCTTCAGGCAGATGGTGGAAGAGAGAGTCAACCTAGCTGATGCCTGTGTGACTCTGGAACAAAAGCAAAAGTTGAAACAAGTTTTCTTGGATTTCCAAGATCTCTTTGCGGTAGACTCATATGACTGTGGTCGCACCGACATCCACACAACAACAATCCCCACGGACCCTGGCATGACTCCTGTGTTTGTGAAGCAATATCGCTTGCCTCTCGCATCCATGGAGTCCCTTACTGAAATAATTAAGAACCTTGAGTCCAGGGGAATAATCCGTCCCGTCCACAGCACTTTCAATAATCCGGTGCTGGGAATATTGAAGCCAAACGGCCAGTGGAGACTCTGCGCCGACCTCAGGGAGCTCAACAAACGGGTCCATACTTCCCGATGGCCTCTTCCCTACATTGACCAAGTTCTGGCCCAGATTCAGGGGTCACAGGTATTCACTGCAATAGACCTGACCAATGGATACTGGACCATGCCGGTCAGTAGGGAGGACCAATACAAGCTGGCTTTTACCTTTGTGGGCCAGCAGTATACATGGACCCGGACTCCCTTCGGATACCTCAACTCCGGTAATGAATTCAACATTTTCCTACATAAGGCCATGCCCGACCTGGGTGCGAGGGGTAACCTGGCTTATGTAGATGATGTCCTCATCAAAAGTTCATCTGTGGAGGAACACATAGCGGAGATCCGTTATGTTCTGACACAGTTGAGGGCCTGCCGGAGCAAAACTTTCCTTTCAAAAAGCACAGTGGTGCAGAACCCGTGTTAATTTCTTGGGGCATGAGATTACTCCCCAGGGTCTCTGTCCCCAGGAAAAGAAAGTGGAAGCACTTCAAAAATTGAAAGACCCCACAACTCTGCGGGAACTAAGGAGCCTCCTTGGACTGACTAATTACAGCAGAAAGTTCATTGAGGGCTACGCAGAGATCACCAGACCCCTGATTCATCTCCTGAAGGGGGGGGTCAAGTGGGAATGGGGTCCAGAACAAGCCGAGGCAGTAAGACAACTCAAGAGAAGCCTCTCACAAGCGCCTTGCCTAGCTTACCCTGTCAGAAACAAGGAGTTCTTCCTGGAGACGGGGTTCTCTAATACGTGCTTGACGGCAGTATTATACCAAAAGCATGACAAGGTCAATAAAGTAATCTCCTATGCGAGCAAAACTTTATCCTCTATGGAGGAAAAATTCAACGATTGTGAGAAGGCACTCCTGGCAACGGTGTGGGCATTGAAGAATTACCGCCCGTTTATCCAGGGGGAACACATAATAGTGGAGACTCCACACCAGCCTCTGCAATATCTCCAAAGTGACAGAATCCGGGCCGGAAATGTGAGTAATTCCCGAATTACTTCCTGGATTCTATCAATGCAAGGCTTTCCTGTGGAGGTCAGATATGGCCAAAACAAGAAGAGTCCCCTCGCGCAAGGTCTGGCTGACTTGCATGATTGTGCCAGAGAAAACTGTCTCGAGGACGAAAGTCTAAAAATCAAGGACAACGCGGAGGCATACCTTAATTCCCCACACAAAGTCTTTGAAGAGGACAAGTGTGAGGGAATGCCCACTGTGTATGTGGATGGATGCTCTTACCATGTTGAAAACGACGGGGAGAAAGAACTGGTGGCTGGCGTAGGGAATGCATGGGTGAATGAGTCCCCAGAACCCTCCGCTGGATACAAAATTGGTCCCCGTAGTAGTCAGGTGGCAGAATTGATGGCTGTGCATCAGGCCATCCTCACTGCTGCCCAGCATCAACTCCGCGAACTGGTCATAATCACAGATTCGGATTATGTACGGAACGGGTTCGTGGAGCACCTGATTAATTGGAAAACCAGAGGCATGTTATGTGCTAACAACAAACCCTTGAAACATGGGAAGTTGATTCAAAACATTTTTTTTTTTTTTTAAAAAAGTTTATTGATTTTTCAACACAAACAACAATACAAACCAAACCGTAGTGCAATTAACAATATTACAATAAAGCATTTAATCATTAGTGCGCACTACCTCCCTGATCCCTCCCCCCTCGCGAGCCAGTTTCCATGTCACATTCCGTATCTGCCGCACATGAGCGGGCCTCGTTGTCATCCGACCCTCCCGAAGCCATCCCTGTCCCAAATATGCAAGATATCAAAGTCCTCCATGCCATCAAAGAGGCCAGTTCCTCCTCCCAAGACATACAACTCGCCTCCTGCCACACTGCTGTCTCGGCCTCCGCCCATTTCTGTAGGTCATTCCACCACACCTCAACCCGTGGCTTGCTACATTTTTTCCAGCCCATGGCTATTCTCCGTTTGGCCAGCACATACGCCAAGTCTTTCAGTTTACACACATGTTTCTGCTTCCTAGGTCTGGAAAACCCACCCAGCAGGCATGCCCAGGCGGTGTCTATGGCAAGCGTGACCCCTTTCTCTCCTAGCTTGCGCGCCACCTCCCTCCAGAACCCCTCGATCACTGGGCATGCCCAGAACATATGCGTCATGTCCGCATTTTCTTCGTCGCATTTAGGGCACGCCTGTCTGCCCGCATTCCGGAATTTGGATATCCGCAGTGGGGTCATATACGCTCTGTGCGTGACATATAGCTGTACCTGCTGCAGTCTGGCATTTCGAGATACTTTCCTGTGGTATCTTAGAGTTGATTCAAAACATTGATGACCTGGTCACCTCGAATGAGATGACCATCTATTGGAAGAAGATCAAGGGTCATCCCAAAGTAGAGGGACCAGACAAAACTGGAAATGACTTAGCTGATCAGCTGGCCAAAACCGGGGCCATCCAAGGGGATCTAATTGAGATTGAGTCCCTGTTGGGGGAAATCCAGGTCACTGCTATCACTAGGTCCCAGACAAATGCTCACAACGACCTTTCAATTGCACAATGGAGTAAGGAGACCCCTGATGCTGATTTGATTACAGCTCAGAAGGGGGATCCAATAATTGGTAAATTTTATCAGCACCTTGAGGACCCTGAGAACTTTCCCCTGACGGATACCGATTATATTGGGAAAGAGGACCTAAGAGTGTTGATGAAATGTCCAAAAATGTTCCGAATCCAAGACGGTTTGCTGGTAAGGAAATCCAAAGCTGGCCACGATCAGTGGGTGGTTCCTACCTCATTCCGAAGCCTGATGTTAAGTCACGCCCATGATGCGGCCACCGCCGGTCATAGGGGGTTTCACACAATATTGGAAATTCTAAGAGAGGTTGCATACTGGCCACACATGGGGCAGGACCTCGACCAATACTTGAAGGGGTGTCTTGTGTGTGCACAATTTCAGCCATCATCCCTCACGCACCGCGCGCCTCTCCAAAAGCGGGGGATGACACTGCCATGGTCAGATTTACAAATCGACTTTGTAGGCCCCGTGATTCGCTCTGCTAGGGGGAATAAGTACATGTTGACTGTGACATGCTTGTTTACCAAGTGGGTGGAATGTCTCCCAGCCCCAAATTGCAAGGCAGAAACTGTAGCTGCCTTGATGATTAACCACATCTTTTCCCGTTTTGGTCTACCTCAAAGGATTGAGTCAGACAGAGGTAGCCACTTCACCACTGAAGTAATGACAAAGATGTGGGAGATACTGGGGGTCAAGAGAAAGCTACACATTGCTTACAGGCCAGCTTCTTCTGGGGCAGTGGAGAGATATAACCGGACAATTGTGAGCATCTTAAAAAAGTTTGTGGCAGATTCTGGGCCAAGTTGGGATATCCGATTACCTCTGGTCCTAATGGCCATCAGATCTACCCCTTCATCTGCAACCAAAATGTCACCATTTGAGTTGATGACTGGGAGCAAGATGGTGCTTCCTCAGCATTTGCTCTACAGGACCCAAGAGCAGACACTGATAAATGCCTCCACTACTCATGAGTATGTGGAGAATTTAAGGAAACACCTCTAACATGCTTTTGCTTACGCTCAGCGGAATCTAGAAAGATCGGCTGATAGCATGAAGACCCATTATGACCTGAAAACTTCCAGGAAGGAATATCAGGTGGGAGATCGGGTCTATCTTTACAACTTCCAAAGGAACCAGGCCAAGCTGCGGAAATTCTTGCCTACATGGAAGGGACCCTTTGAGATCATAGACAAGATCTCCCCTGTGGCCTACAAGATCCGCATCCCCAAAGGCGGTTCGGCAGAGGGGGAAGACAAGTGGGTCCACATAAACCAGTTGAAATGTTGCCATCCCAGGCACACTCTGCAACAACTGGAGGAATCCTCTGGAATCCTAGCGGGTATTGTCTCAGACTAATTCAGTTCCAACCATAAAACATACCACATCTAGTCTCTAAAATATTGTGATTTGCATGAAACTGTCTCTTAGTTATACTGTTTGTTTTTCGAAATAAGAATGTAATGTTTTGTTATGATGAAATACATATGCTGCCCCACTATCTCAACAGTGGGGGAAGAAATGTCCATGAATAGGTATTGCCGCTCTTCCTTTGTCGTCCTAGGAGAAAGAAAACCTGGAGACGGGCCAAGGAGGACGATCCGGAGACCGGGAGCAGAGATGCAACGGGCCCGGGGTACCGCCCAATATTCCCATCAGGACTGGCCAGGTGAACCGATCGACCAGTACCGGATGGAGGAAAAGATGCTGAACTGTGCCATCTATTGGAAGAAGATGAGGAAACATCCCAGGTCTTGCGAGTCCCATTAGTGAAATAGAATGGTCATCGCAAGAGGGGGGCTTGTGGGATGTTTTTATCCACGCATCGAAGCCATACCTCAAAACTGTGCAGTACTGACATGGAAAACATCATGATGGCCAGAGCTTCCCAGAAAATGCACAGGGAAATGCATGAAGAATAGGCTGCCACTCATTTTTGCCGATGTTATGGGCACAGAAGGACACTGCCTAAAACCACCATTGGACTACCCACACAGTAGTCTGAAACCATTGGGAATGGCAATACTGATTGCCAAAAGCAAACCCATAACTGTGGTGAATTCATTTTCTTAAATCCCAAAAAGGGGTGCAGTACCAGTACTCACCACTATCCAAAAGCCGGCGTTTTAAAATCACCAGATTTTACTTTTTTGTAGAAAACTGAATAAATGAACCCAAAACATGCCAAAGAAAGACTTACTGAGAGGTGGATCCAATGTAAAGTTATATTCTGAATTGACTTGAAGGTTTACAACAAGACTGGCTGAGCTGTGGATTTCAGCAGTTTAAGTAAATTTGGACTGAAAGACAATAAAAAATCTAAATGTTTAAAAGAAATGAGTGACCTACTTTGAGTGTCACATAGGTTGCAATTGTTTAAATGTCATAGTTTAAACTTAGAATCAGCATTCTAGCTGCATATGTAAACATTGTCTTGACTTAAACTGGGTAACAAAAAGTGACATTTTATCTGAAACCTGGCTTAAGGAACTGAATTCTGCCTGGCAACTACCCCCATCAGGAGTGGAATTTGAGTCACAGCTGTGTTCCCAGGCCTATCTGCCTTTTGCTGGCCACACTAAGGATATGCCATCTCTCTGATAATTGAATTAAGGGGAGCCCCCACAGAATACAGGAGCTCTGAACAAAGCCCTCTCCTGACCCAGGCAGATGGTTTATTGCAGATGTCGTAAAAGTAGCTTCCTCCTGAAGCAAAGGGGAGGGGCACTGCCTGTGAGAGCAAGCTGGCTTGGCAGAACTGGAAAAACCAGAAATTCAACCTTGTGCTGGAGGAAAACCACACCCCTTTGGGGCCAGAACTTAACTCTAAAAAGATGGATCACTCATAGAGCGGACATGTGAAAATTTTATAAATGATACCATAATTCTTGTGATTTTTCTGCCCACATTTTAAGAGGTTTTTAGAACCGGTGGCATGTTCCGGGGGGTTTTAGCGGAAAAGAGGATATTACTCAAAATGTGTGCATGTGAAAAATCTGACACTTCATCAACTAATGTCCATACTCCTTGCGCACATGTGTGTAAATTTGGGGTAATGTCCGGTATTGCAAACCAGTTAAAAAGTGCAAAATATTGCCATTTCTGAATGCAAGCTCCCAGGAAGAGCAGAGTTTGAACAGGGTATACCTCCTGTAATGCATGATGGGTGCATATGATTTTAAAACAACATGTACCTCTGCAAATATGTTTTTGGTTCAAATCTAGATTTGTGTGCAAGTTGACAGGAGGAGTGGAATTTCTGCAGGCTGTAAAATGACATCGCTCTGACTCACAGTCAGCTCCCCCAATCAGGGGAGAAATGAAAGCTTGGCCAATGATAAGTGGAGAGGGGCTGGCTAGTGATGCTGCTCACACACACCCATTAAAAAAACACATAAAAGCAGACAGACAGGACAGATAGGGACCTTCAAATCCATTTGCAGCTGGAAGCTCTGCCGGAAAAATCCATACTTTACCTCCATCAACCTTCAGAGAGCCAACCTAGAGACTTCAATCTATCCACCTTCAGAGACCCAGACCAGACCAGAGGCAGAGCTGACCTGTTAGCAGAACCAGAGAGAGCTGACCCAGATCACTGTGAAGTGCAGAGACCAGAGTCCAGTCTAAAACCTGACCAGATCCGTGGCGAGGCCCATTTCACTCAAGAATATAGTGTGAGTACCTAGAAAACTGTGCAGAACCAATCTCTTAGTTAACATAATATAATCCAAGCTATTTTAATCTAAGTAGAACTGCCTCCTAACTGTCACCTGTCAATTGTAAAGCTGTCACCTGTCATTTTCTAGTTGCAAGCTGCACTTGTCTTTTTGAACTTTAAAATTTCAAATCTGAAAAACGACCTTTATTTAATCGCTCATATCTCCGTGACCGTTTGTGCTAGAGACTTTTCATCTGGAAGCTGAGATCCTAGGCTTTCCTAGGACCCCAAAAGGATAGTGATAGTCCTTGTAGTTCCTCTGTAATCGCGCTTGGCGCATTCGCAAATTTAGCCGCGATTTGACATTTTACCGCGATTTGCAAATTTCTCCACGTGTGAAAACAGCAGTTTGCTTGCCTCCCATTTGCCAGAAATTCGTTTAACCTGCTAATTATCCCTGAATCATTGATAGTGTGAGCCTGGACTAATATTAACTTGATTTCACTCACCCTGAAATTAAAAGCATTTTAGCATATTTTTTTCTTCATTTCCAGCACATTTAAAAGCATTTGGGCCTGTGTTTTCAACTTCTGTAGTCTAAGTTGCTGGGTGAACTGAATTACATTTGAATTGCATTACTGAGAATCGTGTGCCTTTCTTCCATTTCCTTGCATGGCATAAAAGGGGGGGGGTGAATTGTCCAAGAAAGTGATTACATTGTCTTTTGCTGAAATCCTATCAAGTTATTTTCTGTATTGCATTTCATTCCACATTGCATCCATTTGAAACCATAAAAGTATTGTTGCTATCTTATCCATTTCATGTCAACTCCTTAGTGATTATCAAGAAGTGTGCTAGTGCCAGATTCTCCGTTGTTAATCTTTATCATACCAGATTAAGTGTGATATTCAATTATTAATTTATTATAAAGTGTGATAGATATATATTGCTTTACTTCTCAAATAAACCTTTTAACTTGCAAAACAGAACTACTTCTTGGCTCAGTGGGGTCAGGGGGATTCCAAGGGAGGGGTGTTATATAGGGGTAGTCATCCAGAACGCATGAACTGGACATAAAGATATATCAATAAGGGTTTTCATTCAGTATTCTAGACTAGGCGTTGACTTGGCTGTAGTGCTGAATTGAATCCTCTTACAAGCGCTACCGGAATTCGACCAATTGTACATCTTGAACACACATTGCCGCATTTAACACTAGGGGTCATTATGAATTTGCAGATAAACGTTAAAAGTGCTGAAATTCCGTTTACTGGCATTTCAAATATACTGGCAAATCGGTAATGCTGGCATCAGAAACTGGATCTGGTGGAATTTTCCATCTCCGGTAATACCAGTAATGTAAAACCGGATGTCCAAAACCCTGTGCTGGTAAATCATGAGTATGGATTTGCCAGTAATACCAGCAATAATTAGCTGGTATTGCTGGCAGATCACAGGCAGAAGTACCAACACCTCTGAGCAACTGGTAAATGGACATAGGTGATAGTAAACAGGCCACAGGTGTACCCAAATCAGCCAGGTGCACCCAATGCAAACAGGACGAGTACAAAAGGGACACACTGTCCCCAAAAACACTTCCAATCTCAACCATGCTGTTACTCCTTGCTTCCAACATGGACCTGGATGTGCTCCATGCTAAAGTACAGCTGCTGGGGCTGGAATACCAGCAGTGGCAACAGGAGGCCAGAGGGAGAAGGAGGGGAGGAAGATGCAGATGGTGATGCAGGTGGCAAGGAGGAAGCGTGCAGTGATCCCTTGCACAAGGGCCACACCATGGGCACTCACAGACACACAAATCCTCTCCCTGTACTGAGGACACAGGGAGCATGATCAGCATCAGGACAGCCATACCACCGCTGGTAAAGCTGGTGTTGGTCCTGCACTTCCTGGTTACTGGCACATTCCACCACTTTGTGAGCCAGCTGCATGGCATATCACAGCCTGCATTCTGCAAAGTGCTGGTGCAGTGCTGGAGTTCCTCCTGCGCGATGTGAGACACACATTGCCCTCCCCAGCACCCTGGCAGAGCTCAATGTCACTAAGGCCTGGTTCTATGCCATTGCAGACATGCCTAATGTGGTGGCAACATTGGATAGCACACATGTTGATCTGGTGACCCCATACACCTCAGAGGAAGTCTACAGGAAGCGGAAGCTGTTCCATTCCCTCAATGTCCAGATGACCTGTGACGCTGACCTGACCTTCACACACTGATGTGCCCATTTCCCAGGATCAACCTACGACGCTATGGTCCTGCGGAAACATCACCTTGCCAGTGTACATGGCACGTCACAGAGGACGAAGGACCTGGATGTTGGGTGAGTACATCTACAATACCATCTACCTTGCAGCCTGCTTGATAGGCAATGGGGGGTGTAACAATGTAACAAATGCATGTTCCGAATGTGCCCTGCATGTGCAGGACCCACAGCGCATCCCTGAAATTGCAGACCACGACAAACAGGGGTAGCACATGACTTGAGATTTAGCAGTGACTGAGCAGACCATTGCAACCCCAACAGTACATCCACACACAATGCATTACAGGTACCAGAATGCAACACCACATCCCCCAAAACCCAGCATTCCACCCTATCAGTCATATACCTAGAACAATATGAGTGGTGGCCCACAGATGCACATTCACTATGGACAACACCCTAAGCAGTGCAATACACATGCAAAGAATGGAATGTCAAAGAGTGTGTCACAATGTGAAACGTGATATGCATGTACAGACTGACCATTTCAATGCCGCCATCATGGGCTATGCTGCTACCAATCTACATTATTCACACCTGTGTCTTTCCACATTTTAGGTGGCTCTGGATACCCACTGCTTCTGTCGCTGATGACCCCTCTGAGAAATGCCCAGACGGTGCAGCAAGTGGCATACATACATGTGAGGACCAGGGTGGTGACTGAACGGAGATTTGCAGGGTAATTCATAGAATTTCGCAGAAAAGTGTCGCAAGCGGCTGGCGCAGAGTGTCCGCGTGCGATTGCCTGCGCCAGGCACGTGCGCTAAAACCGATTTCCGCGCACAGCGTATTCATGGATTTCATGCTCCCAAACCAGCCGTGGCGCAGAGTATCGCAGCGAGCCTGCAGCAGCGCCAGTAACGCCCCCAAGAACGCCCTCGCGCAAGGAAAAGCCATCAAAATCGCTAAATCATCGCAAAGGGCTGCGCTAACCCTGGACCAGTTTACAGGGCTGCCAAACAAGGAACGCAAAGCGGGCAACCTTCATATCAGGAGTACGCGGGAAGTTTCACACGCGATTAGCCAGGGTACGTGTATTACAGGGGTACGCGTGAAGTCTTACATGCGATTAGCCAGGGCACGTGTATTACAGGGGTACGCGGGAATTATCACACGCGATTTGGCAGGGTACGTGTATTACAGGGGTGCGTGGGAATCATCACACGCGATTTGGCTGGGTACGTGTATTACAGGGGTGCGTGGGAATGATCACACGCGATTAGGCTGGGTGGGTCCTCACAGGTGTTCCCTGTACACCCTCCACGGCCCCTGCAGGCAGCCCACAAACCAGGGGACTACCCTGCACACCTGCTCATGTCCCCCTGCACCCCCACCCCCCAGCCACCAGGGGCAACCTCCACCAGGCCCCCACCCATGTCTACCAACACCCCCACCCCCCAGCCACCAGGGGCAGCCTCCACCAGACCCCACCCATGTCTCCCACCACCCCCACCCCGCAGCAGTGCAGGGGCAGCCTCCACCAGGCCCCCACCCATGTCTCCCACCACCCCCACCCCCCAGCCACCAGGGGCAGCCTCCACCAGGCCCCCACCCATGTCTCCCACCACCCCCACCCCCCAGCCACCAGGGGCAGCCTCCACCAGGCCCCCACCCATGTCTCCCACTACCCCCACCCCCCAGCACTGTGGGGCACCCTCCACCAGGCCCCCACACATGTCTCCCACCACCCCCACCCCCCAGCAGTGCAGGGGCACCCTCCACCAGGCCCCAACCCATGTCTCCCACCACCCCCACCCCCAGCCACCAGGGGCAGCCTCCACCAGGCCCCCACCCATGTCTACCACCATCCCCACCCCCCAGCCACCAGGGGCAGCCTCCACCAGGCCCCCACCCATGTCTCCCACCACCCCCACCCCCCAGCACTGTGGGGCACCTGCCAGCAGGCCCCCACCCATGTCCAACCCATGTCTCCCACCACCCCCACCCCCCAGCCACCAGGGGCAGCCTCCACCAGGCCCCCACCCATGTCTCCCACCACCCCCACCCCCCAGCACTGTGGGGCACCTGCCAGCAGGCCCCCACCCATGTCCAACCCATGTCTCCCACCACCCCCACCCCCAGCCACCAGGGGCAGCCTCCACCAGGCCCCCACCCATGTCTCCCACCACCCCCACCCCCCAGCAGTGCAGGGGCAGCCTCCACCAGGCCCCCACCCATGTCTCCCACCACCCCCACCCCCCCAGCAGTGCAGGGGCAGCCTCCACCAGGCCCCCACCCATGTCTCCCACTCCCCCCACCCCCCAGCAGTGCAGGGGCAGCCTCCACCAGGCCCCCACCCATGTCTCCCACCACCCCCACCCCCCAGCAGTGCAGGGGCAGCCTCCACCAGGCCCCCACCCATGTCTCCCACCACCCCCACCCCCCAGCCACCAGGGGCAGCCTCCACCAGGCCCCCACCCATGTTTACCACCACCCCCACCCCCCAGCCACCAGGGGCAGCCTCCACCAGGCCCCCACCCATGTCTCCCACCACCCCCACCCCCCAGCACTGTGGGGCACCTGCCAGCAGGCCCCCACCCATGCCCAACCCATGTCTCCCACCACCCCCACCCCCCAGCAGTGCAGGAGCAGCCTCCACCAGGCCCCGACCCATGTCTCCCACCACCCCCACCCCCCAGCACTGTGGGGCACCCTCCACCAGGCCCCCACCCATGTCTCCCACAACCCCCACCCCCCAGCAGTGCAGGGGCAGCCTCCACCAGGCCCCCACCCATGTCTCCCACCACCCCCACCCCGCAGCCACCAGGGGCAGCCTCCACCAGGCCCCCACCCATGTCTCCCACAACCCCCACCCCCCAGCCACCAGGGGCAGCCTCCACCAGGCCCCCACCCATGTCTCCCACCACCCCCACCCCCCAGCACTGTGGGGCACCTGCCAGCAGGCCCCCACCCATGTCCAACCCATGTCTCCCACCACCCCCACCCCCCAGCAGTGCAGGAGCAGCCTCCACCAGGCCCCCACCCATGTCTCCCACCACCCCCACCCCCCAGCACTGTGGGGCACCCTCCACCAGGCCCCCACCCATGTCTCCCACCACCCCCATCTCCCAGCAGTGCAGGGGCAGCCTCCACCAGGCCCCCACCCATGTCTCCCACCACCCCCACCCCCCAGCCACCAGGGGCAGCCTCCACCAGGCCCCCACACATGTCTACCACCACCCCCACCCCCCAGCCACCAGGGGCAGCCTCCACCAGGCCCCCACCCATGTCTCCCACCACCCCCACCCCCCAGCAGTGCAGGGGCACCCTCCACCAGGCCCCCACCCAAGTCTCCCACCACCCCCACCCCCCAGCCACCAGGGGCAGCCTCCACCAGGCCCCCACCCATGTCTACCACCACCCCCACCCCCCAGCCACCAGGGGCAATCTCCACCAGGCCCCCACTCATGTCTCCCACCACCCCCACCCCCCAGCACTGTGGGGCACCCTCCACCAGGCCCCCACCCATGTCTCCCACCACCCCCACCCCCCAGCCACCAGGGGCAGCCTCCACCAGGCCCCCACCCATGTCTCCCACCACCCCCACCCCCCAGCAGTGCAGGGGCAGCCTCCACCAGGCCCCCACCCATGTCTCCCACCACCCCCACCCCCCAGCCACCAGGGGCAGCCTCCACCAGGCCCCCACCCATGTCTCCCACCACCCCCACCCCCCAGCAGTGCAGGGGCACCCTCCACCAGGCCCCCACCCATGTCTCCCACCACCCCCACCCCCAGCAGTGCAGGGGAAGCCTCCAAAAGGCCCCCACCCATGTCTCCCACCACCCCCACCCCCCAGCCACCAGGGGCACCCTCCACCAAACCCCCCACCAACCTGGATGACTCCGTGCCATCTTCCCCCGTTGGGCCCTGTGGGGTCCCAGCTGCCCCTTCTGCTGCCGAGGAGTCCAACACCGACCTCCGCCTCTTGGACCTCCCCTCGGCAGCTGCGGCCTGGGACGCGGCACCAGACTCCTCACTCCCCGACGAGATCACAACTTGGGAGAGGATCCGGGCCTTGCATCTCCGGCTGGTGGTGCGACCCCTGCCGCTGTGCTCCACAGCACCTTCTCCGCCCTCTTCATCAGTTGACGCTGCAGACAGGGAGAAAGAAAACACAGGCATCAGGGCACTGTAAAATGGACTCATACACACATGACAGTTATACATGAGTGGCATTGGTAAACCTCACACATGGCATCACAATCCCCAACACACATGTCATTTAAACTTGCACACATGAGCCATACCACAGCCATAATGCAACAGCCAGCACCATCCATTCACATACAACAGCATGAGCAGCCAAAGGTCATCCACACATCACATGCAACATAGGGAGTACACTACACATGCACACACAACACCAAACCTGCATGCATGTGTACACCTCCGCCAACTGTCGCAGTGTCTCGATCGACATCCATGTCACACCTGACAATCATTCCTCCACATCCTGTGCCATGCAAGCCCACACACCTAAGCACCATCCATGTGTCACACATGAGACCCCTTGCATGTGTCACCCTCACAGCCCTATACACCCCCCCCTACTTGGCCACATAAAAATACATGTTCAACCTGCACACTCCTGGCACACCACCACACGCACAGCTTACAATCAGTATGCATGTACACTTACCGCTCGACTCCAGACGGGTCTGCTTCTCAAGGACCTGGATGTGGAGCGCTGGGGATATGCGTTCCAGGACCCTCATCTGATCTTCCGACAAGTGTCCCCGCCGCCCCTTAGCATCCGCTGCCATCATGAGGCGCCGGGCCTTGTTGAGGGTCCTGGACCTGAAGTCCTCCCAGCGCTTCCTGACACGTTCGTAGTCGCGGACTGCCACCTCCTCCGCGTTGATGGCAGTCACGATGTCCATCCAGATCCGAGTCCGTCCTTCCTTGTCGGTGCGCAACCTTCCGAAGAGGGCATCATACTGCCCCAGGACATGCTCCACCAGGACACCAACTTCCCTGGCACTGAAGCTGGTGCCCCTCTGCCTCCTTGGCCGGGGGTTGCAACTGGTGCCAGATGTTGTAGTGCCCGACATGGCAATCCCAGATGCAGGAGTGGGTGGGCAACTGGGTCCTGGGGCTGGGCTGTGGGGCGACGGAAAAGCAGTCGGGAGCCTTTGGTTCCAGCAGGGGTGGTCACAGCAACAGCACCCCTGGCTGATGTGCAGGCAGCAAATGGCAGGGCACGTGGGCAGCAGGCAGTCAGGCAGCAGCAGATGGCAGGTGGGAGCGTGCTCAGGGCTCTGGGGGGCAGTAATTTGGCCTCCTGGGCAGGAGCGTGGTCTTTCGTGTGTGAACGCGTGGGCAGCTTGATACGGAGTGATTTGGCACGTGAAAATCCAACACGTCTGCGTGTAAATCGATGAAAGGCCCTTAGCGCGTAAACGCGTCACCAGCGTATGCGCGTCTATGAAGTCACGTGCACGTGTAGGAAAATGTTGCGTGACACGTCCGAGTGTCAAAGCGTGTTATTGGTGGAAATAGCCCTACACGCAGAAGTTACAAAGCGTGTAATTGGTGATAATGGACCTACACGCAGAAGTGTCAAAGCATGTAAAAGGTGAAAATGGACCTACACGCAGAAGTGACAAAGCGTGTAAGTTGTGAAAATGGACCTACACGCAGAAGTGACAAAGCGTGTAATTGGTGGGAATGGGCCTAGCACGTACACGCCGCGTAAGTGACGCTGTACGTGTGGGCATGCATATAAGGTACGTGTAGAACACCATTTCCTTGTACGTGCTTTTCGTGGAGAGCGAGTGGGTGAATTCTGTACTTCTTGTCGTTTCACACGCGATTTACTTCACGGCGTTTCAAGTTCGTACTCCCTGTTACCTCTGACAGCTTTTTCTCTTTTTTCTCTTGTACTGGTTTACCTGGGCCTGTTCCCTCAAACAGTGTTCCCTTCTACTGTTGTCCTGTCTCCTCAGACAGCGCACATATCTTCTTTTGGCGGGGGTGTTGCCAACCAAACGCGCTCATTTTTCATGCTCTTTTACCTGGCAGACGGTGAGTCACGCACGTATCTAACATCTGTGCTAGCCCCGTGTGTAGCCTACCCCTTCAGAGGTCATTCTAGGCTGCGTGTGACACGCATACGTTCATTCTTGTGTTACTGGGTGCCACAGCGTAGTGCAGGTTTTTCTTTCTGCACACGTGGTCTAGGAGGGGTTGCGTGCACGTCATCTCCCTTTTTTGGGCCTCCTGTGCGTTGCGTGACCCGTCATCTTTCCCCAGGGGTTACATTCAGCCTTGCTAGAGCACTAGGGTACAATTACCATCTGGTACCCAACCCCTTTGACCCCCAATTGCCCAGGACTATAGTTTACAGCCACTCCCATACGCACATTAACATCAGTGCCATGGCTGGGAGGCGAGGATTCCGTAAGGGTGGCAAAGGTGGAAGAGCCACAAGTGGTGGCCGTGGTGGATCCGGTAGGGGACGTGGTCGTAACTTGCAGGGTGAGCCTGTCCCCCCATGTGTGGAGGACCAGTCAAGGGCACCCATAATCCCCCCCTCCCCCCCTCCCGTTGAGGCTGATGTGGCTGACACCATCCATGCTCAGCCCTTGTTGGACCAGCCCATTGTGGCACCAGACCTGGCTGCCTCCATGGCTGACTTCCAGGTCAGCAGGGCTACGACACGTGCGCTGGTGCACGTTGATGTCATCATGCCACGTGGATCTGGGGCAGCAAGGTCATCTGCTGCCCCAAGTAGGCAGGGCGGAGAGGCTGCAGGGGCAGCTGCGGCTCCATCTACCCCAGCTCTCACACACCCAGCCAGGACAGTGTCGGTCCTAGTCCATCCTGCTGACATTCCCCCTGACACCATTACACTTGAGCCAATGCCTGCACCAACTCCCATGCTGAATGTGCAATCCCACACTCCTGATACAGAGCCCACCAGGGCTCCTGCCCCTAGTGTCCAGAGCGGCGCAGGACACTCAGGATCACCACCACCTTCCAAGCGGAAGAGGAAGAGTGCTCGTCCGGCACAGGCTGATGCCCCAGACACGGCTACACAGTCCGGCCCATCCAGGAAGCCCAGCTTCACGGATGACGAACTGAATGCACTTGTCGAGTATGTGTCCGGACATGATAACGAGATGGTCATTGTTGCAGGATCCAAGACCACATCTGCACAACGCCAGGCACACTGACAGACCGTTGCGGACATCGTAAGTGCCTTTGGAATCGTGAGGCGCACAGCCAATGATTGCTATAAGCGCTGGAATGACCTAAAGCGCAGGGCAAAGAAGAAGCTGGCCTCAAGTCATGCCGCAACTCTAGTGACTGGAGGTGGGTCTCCAGTAGTAGACATGGAACTCACTCCACATGAGTCAGTCGCTGGGACCTACGTCACGGAGGAACAGATCCAAGGCGTGGGAGATCTGCCTGATTACGAGGCATTGCCCGGTGAGTGCACATGCATGTGTGTGTCATCCATGTGCATGGTGTGTGTGTGAGGGCCTCTGTTTGTGTGCCAGGTGAGAGTGTGTGCGCCTGAGTCGTATGGGTCAGCCATGTGCTTCATGCAATACATCCAGCGCAGCTGCATTTGGCCATTGCAGTATCCCTTCTGCCAACAGTAGACATCTAGCCCAACAGCACGCCAGTTGCCCTTGAAGTGTCACCTTGCCACAACATTGTTGCTTATTTTTCTCTGTTCATTCAGACAGATTGTTTGCATTCCACCACTTATACTAGGCCTTTCTCAGTCCTCTAGTCACATGTCTGGCATGGCTATGGTAAAGTGGAGTGACTTTGTTACCTGGATATCATATGTTCACACATGTCCCTGTGCAATTGGACCATTTAGGACTGGCAGCTCCAGGTGAAAAATCAGACCTGTTTGAATTAGAAAAGCAATTACATGCGGGAACTGGACTGAATGAATAAGTGCTGCCCTCCTCTCCATCTTGCCTCAATAGCAATGGTACATGGCATCTGTGTGATGGCATGTGTGTGTCACCTGGCAATCACAGGCCAATGTGTGATGCCACTGCCAGGCAGCATGCAGAAAATGTGTTCATCTTCCATCTTTGTGTCATCAGTGTGTGCCATTTGCCTGCCCTTCATACGCAGTGAGGGTGCATGCATGGGAGGGTCTTAGTCATGTGGGACGTGTCAATCAAGTACTGGTTCTCTTGCTTCTCAGCCCTCATTGTGTGCCATGGTGCTAATGCCTGTTTCCATTTCTTTGTTATTATGTCTTTGCAGGGGAAGACGCACCTGATACTGCTGGGGTTGTGGAGATGGTGCAGAGCCAGGAGGGGTCTGAGGGCCGACCAACCACCAGTGAGGGACGTGGTGTGCTGGTGGGTGAGAACCCACAAGTGCTGCAGGTCGTGCTCTCAAGGGGTGTCTCTGGCTGCACCTCCCCCGAGCTGTACTCAGCTGTTGATTCGGATGATGAGACCTACGTGCCGTCGCAGGTGAGTGTTCCATGGAGGGATTCTGTTCTGTCCCACCCACCTGCACCAGGGTCAGTACCCTCAATGGGGATGTCAGTGTTGGCAGCTACGCCTTTGGTGGTTACGGATGCAGGGTCACACTCCGCGACATCTGATCCTGTTCCTGGGCCAGCAGATCAGAGGGGGAATGCAGTCCTGCAGCCCCAGGCAGTGCCGGCACAGCAAGGCGCAGTCCGCCTTGCCCCAGACAGGTGTGGTGCCCGCCAACGTGGTGGCCGTACGCCACCTGGCAATACCGCATGGGAGCAATCCATTTACTGTATGGCTACCCAACAGGCAGCATCATCCGAGATGATGGCTCAGGCCATGGATAGGGTGGCCACTTCCATTGTCCCCCCTGAAAGGCTGATGGAGCGACTAGAGCAGGCAACCGACTCCATCTGCCAGTCACACAGGGAGGACATGTTGGCGTCCAACAGGGACAGGCGGGCGGCACTGGCGACTCTGCAGGAGGCCATCTCCATAGAGTCCCAGGGCCACAGGGAAGCCCTGAGGCAGGAGCTCCATCACCTCAGGACGACTCTTGTTGAGCTTGAGGCTTCAACACACCAAAGGACAGAACAGCAGCTGGAGCGTCTCACCCGTACGCTCTCAGCTGAGATGCAGGCAACGAGGGTGGAGGTCCGGGCATCCCGTGAGTTGTTGCATGGGCACGTCTGCACACTCATCCTCCAGAACGAGACCTACCACACCCACATGCTTGCAGCCATGGAGGAACAGAGTAGGGCCTTGCGTGGGCTGCCTCCCATAGTGCAACCACCTCCGGATGCAGCTGCACAGGGTGATAATAGCGACAGCAGTGATACTCCCCCAATAGGATAGCCGTGTGGGCCATGAGCCCATGGACGTGTTTATTTTCCCCAGGATCCACACAGGTGGGTTTTGGTGTGTACCCTGTCCTCGGACCTCCTGGGTGGCCTCCCCAACCCCCCCGGGCACATCAATGGCCATTTTTTATTTTTTTTTATTTTTATTTTTATTTTTATCTTATTTTTTCCCAATTTTTTGGGACAATTTGTTGGCTTCCGTGGTTCCTGTGGGCATACGCTGCATTGTGGCTGGTCACATGCAGGCTTGTCATGTATTTGGTCCAGATGCCTGGGTTTGAGTCACACACACCCCTCCTGCTTCCCGTTTCCATGGGCTTGCAAAGGGTGTGCCCAAGTGACATTGACGTACATGGTGACATTGGACTCCCACTACATGTGTGGGTAGTCTAGTCAATACTGTGTATACATTCCTAGTGCATATTGCTCTTGTGTTGTACACTGCATGTTGCATTGATGTGTAACTCATCATCTGTGTCTGCCTCCCAATTTGCAGGTCCCTTCCTCATGTCTACACAAGGCCCTCTAGTCTGGAGATGGGGTCCTTGTTGGCAGCAGTGCACCTACAACTCTACATGGCGCCAACACTGTACAGTTGGAAGTGGTGGGAGTGCAGGCATTTCGAGGTGGTGAGACTACTGATTAATTACATTAGTGAAGTCATGTTAATGGTAGTACCTGCTCAAGTTTGTTGTTGGTCCTGCATTACTGTGAGCATTTCAGGTGTAGCAAGTTTCAATTGGGGACACTGTACATTGTGACACTTGTCATGTTGTGGGGATTACTTTGTTTACCTGCACATAGCATGACATGGCACAGTGTGTTGTGTGGCGGTGCTGGGGATGAGTTGGGTGACATGGCACTGTCCTCTTGTTGCATTTAGCAAGTGGGTATTCATTTTAGCTGCTTGAATGTGTTCCTTCACAAAACTGCATTGGTGGTGTATGTGTGGGTAGGGATGCACACATTGTAACACTTCCAGGTGAACAATCTCAGGCTGATAATCTTTTCACGGTTGATTCTCCAGACATTCAGGATCAGTGTCAGGTTGAGTCATCATTGATTGTCAGATGGAATGTGCCAGGCCAGTGTGCACTCCACAGGGGTGTGATTACTATGTGAAGTAATTAGCCACTAGCTGTGTACGGGCTGTCTCCCCCCGTGCCCTTTCCCCTCCCATGCGCAGCGGCTGTGCATGTGGTTGGGGATGTGGGGCCACCACCATGTCCACGGCCAGGCCCCGGCGTGTAGCAACCTTGTGCAGGACACATGCTGCCACTATGATCCTGCACACTACTGGGGGAGCGTATAACAGCTGCCCGCCAGAACGGTCAAGGGAGCGAAAGCGTGACTTTAGCACTCCGAATGTGCGCTCCACTATGCCCCGGGTTGTAATGTGGGCTGTGTTATATCTTACCTCGGATGGCGTGGTGGGGTTCCGAATTGGCGTCATCATGTGGGGGCTGAGAGGGTAGGCACTGTCCCCTGTGGAGGTGGTGATTGGTATCATTGGTGGGGTTGTGACCTTGCTCAGTATCCAACATGCATGCATGTGCAGTGGCATTCATACTCACCAAGCAGCCATGTATCGCCATGCCGCCCAGCTTCTAGGTCCCGGCTTAGGGTGGACATTCGGTAAATGAAGCTGTCGTGGGTGGACCCGGGATAGTTGGCATATACTGAGGTGATGATTCCCTTGGCATTACATACTACCTGCACGTTGATGGAATGCCAGTGCTTGCGGTTCCTATAGATGTGCTCAGATGCCCTGGGGGGACGTAGAGCCACATGGGTGCAGTCGATGGCACCTAGCACTTTGGGGAATCGTGCCACACCGTAAAAATCCATGGCGGCAGCATGCCTTTCTGCAGGTGTTCTGGGCAGGTATATGTGCCTGCGGACTGATGGGCGTGCAGTGATGATGTTCAAGACCTGGTGTAGGCAGCGTGACTGGGTGGCCTGTGACACCCCACCCACTATGGCACTTGTCCGCTGAAATGATCCAGTGGCTAAGAAGTGCAGTACATTGAGGACCTTCTCCAGGGGGATGAGTGCTTGGGAACACAGGGTGGGTGATGTGAGGTCATCCTCCCACTCACTCACCAGGTCCAGTATTATGTGTGGTGGAAACCTGTACCTCCCATACACCTGGTCGTCAGGCATCCCGAAAAGGCTGGTTCTGGGTGTGAATATTCTGTCCCTGACTATCCTCCTCCTCCTCCTTTGGTAGGCCACGGCCACTGCTGCTAGGAACGGTATGTTCATCCTGGCATCTGAGCTTGTTATTTTGTAAGTGCGCTAATTTATGCTTTGCGCGTGTCGTGTTGTTGGCGAGCGTGTGACCCGCGCACCCCTGGAATCCAGTTCCCAGTCCAATGGCGTGTGGAAATTCCCACGCACCACGGGATACAGGTGCGCTGACGTACTTGCGTGTGTAAGTGCCCGCGCACCCCTGAAATACATGTACATAGGCCAATCGCGTGTACGCGCACTTTTGTCCAATTACACGCGATGACACTCTGACGTGCAGTATTTCCACGTGTGCTCCGTCATCATGTGCTGTGTGGGGAACACCCGTGCGGGTCACGTCACAGACGCGCTTACGCGCTGAGGGACTTTGGTCCAATAGAATCGCGTATGCGTGCTGACGCGCTTACGCGCTAAGGGCCTTTCCACGAATTTCACGCTGACGTGCAGGATTTTCACGTGCCAAATCACTCCGTATCAAGCTGGCCACGCGAAAACACACAGAAGACCACGCTCCTGCCCAGAAGGCCGAGTTACTGCCCCCCAGTGCCCCGAGCAGCCTCCCACATGCCATCTGCTGCTGCCTGCCTGCCTGCCTGCCTGCTGCCACCGTGCCCTGCCATTTGGTGCCTGCACATCAGCCATCTGCAGGGGTCCAGTTGCTGTGTCCACCCCTGCTGGAACTGAAGACTCCCGACTGGGATTCCATCGCTCCACAGCCCAGCCCCAGGACCCAGTTGCCCACCCACACCTGCCTCTGGGGTTGCCATGTCGGGCACTTCCACATCTGGCACCAGTGGCAACCCCAGGCCAGAGGGGCAGAGGGGCACCAGCTTCACTGCCACCGAAGTTGGTGTCCTGGTGGAGCATGTCCTGGGGCAGTATGATGCCCTCTTTGGATCGTCCCGCGCCAGCAAGGAAGGACGGGAGAGGATCTGGGCCGCCTGTGTGGTTGCCATCAATGCGGAGGGGGTGGCAACCCGCAACGTCCAGAAGATCAAGAAGCGCTGGGAGGACTTGAGGTCCAGGACCCTTGTGAAGGCCCGGCGCCTCGTGGAGGGGGGCCGGGGCCGCATGAGTTCCATCCAGATGAGGGTCCTGGAACGCGTACGCCCAGTGCTCCACGCCCAGATCCTTGAGAGGGAGACCCGTCTGGAGTTGAGCGGTAAGTGTCCAAGCATTACTGTGTGAGACAGGGCATGTTGCAGTGTGCTGGTTCTATGATACTTGCCTGTATGTGTGCCATAGGCCATGTATGCATGTATGTGTGCAGGGACATCATGGTAATGCATGTGCGACCAGTGATGTGTGAACCACATGGTTGTTGCATGTGTCTAAATGCCACATGGGGAGCCCTATGCAGATTTTAAACATGAGAGCATGCCAGTCTCTGTTCCTGGACATGGGTGGGGGTGAGGGATGGGTGCTGATGCCAGGTACATATATGGTAGCCATGTCTGTGTGCCTGACCTGCGTGTCTGTGACTTGTGCATGCCATGGATGCATGACACATGTGTGTGACAATGCACAGATTCAGTGAAGCAGCCAAATTACCCTTGTATCCGCTGTGTTTGGGGTGTATGGGGCCAGATGGATGTGACTGAGGTGAAGTGTGTGCATGTGATAGGCATGACCCATGATGCATGTGAGTTACATATCATTGAATGTTTCAAGAGTCCATTGGACATGCATGGAAATGTCCATGGCATGCACCATGCCTGTTACTGTGTGTGTTTTGCCTGGACTGACCCATGTGTTGTGGAGGGACATGATGGAAGTGTACTTTGACAGTGGTGCTCATCTGCTATTGCTTCCTGTCTAGGGGACCATTGTACAGTACCCTGATGCTTGTGTTCTTTGTCTCCCTCTACGCAGCGGCTAGTGAAGAAGAGGGCGGAGACGGCGCTGTGGAGCAAGGCGGCGGGGATGCCCCCACGGCTGCAGAGGAAGGGGTGGGTGAGCCCCCACAGGGGCCTGCTACGGTGGGAGACGGTGAGGAGCCATCCAGGTTGGTGGTTTCCACAGAGGAGGAGGAGGCCGCCACTGGGGCACACATGGGGCCTGGTGGGGGCATCCCTGCTGGTGCAAGTGGTGCAGTCCAGGGCCAGGGGCAGGAGGCAGCACAGGTCACCGTGGAGGGGCCTGTGCATGTCGCTGTCCCTGACCCTGTGAGTGCACCACCATGCACCAGCAGGAATGCCCCGTCCCAGGCCCGTCCGCAGGTAGAGGGGATGTCCATGTCACCTGACTCCCCTCCACCTGCGGACGAGGGGACCCCTGGCCGTGTGGAGAAAGTCCTGATTGCGGTCGCGATGCGCACGGCTGTGATTCGTGATGCCGTGCGTGCTTCCCGGGAGGAGCATGCACGTCATCACGAAGTGCACCGTGCCGACGTGGCCCAATTGGGATCGGCCATGTTCGGGGGTTTCCTGCATGTGTTGGCCAATCTGGCGGCCCTCTCCTCCTCTGTGCAGGCTATACACCAGTCGTTCTCCTTGCCGTCTTCCGGCCCAGATGCCACCAGGGCCCCCTGTGGACCTGCCCTGACCAATGCAGCCAGCTCGGTGGGGATCCCATCCCTGCCACAGTCGGGAGTCGGAGGTCCAGCAGGGGTGGACAACACACCAACCGGACCCCAGCAGATGGAAGATGTGACGGCATCATCGGGCAGGGCACGTGCACGACGGCGTCGGTGGTTTCCATCAGCCTGGATGCCGTCGTGCTGGCAGAGGCAGTGGCGTCGGAGGCAGCAGCAGGTTCGACGTGGGAGGGATCATGGCTCGGGGCCATCAAGATCAGAGGGGCAGGCATCGGCCGGAGGGCAGGGGAACCCTGGGACGGTAGTGTCTTCCGTGTGGGAGCAGTTGGTCCAGCGGATAGGTGCGGAGCGGCAGCGGGCGGAAGAGGAGCGGCTCACCATGGTCAGGGCGGAGTTCTCCATGCGTCGGGCGTTGAGGCGGGCTGAGTGCCTCGAGGAAGCTCGCAGGGAGTTTGAGGTGAACATGGGGTTATCCCTGCGAGACCTCGGGCCGCCTCCAGGACATCGACATGGAGTTCGATGATGCCCTGGCCGGCAACATCACAGAGTGAGCCGCAGGACTTGCCCGCTGCCATTGTATATAGTTATTTAGTTAGTTAGTGTTAGGTTTCCTTTATTTATTGAGATTTTTTTGGACCGCTCGGACAATGGCCACTTTTCTGTATATATTTTTTTCATTAGGTAGTAGTAGGTTTCATTTATGGTGTTGGGCTCATGGACCCTGGAATATTCTTGTGTATAGTTTGCTTTTTGAAGAAACATTTTTTTGATTAATATTTGTGTTCACCATGAGGCAATGGTTTTTCATTATTTTCCTTCCACATGATATTGCTTTGGACAACATTGGTTTTTGGATTCCTTTGTTTTTTTGATTTTTACATTTGTTCTCGGACATGGACCATTTATTTTGTTATCCCCATTGTTGTATGTTTGATTTGTTTACTTCTTTTTCATTTTGAATACATGTATTTTTTTACTTTCACTTGTGGTATTTTCTCATTGCTTTCATTCATGTCATGATATGGGTTTTGACATTCACTTGCACCCATTGTGTATGTGTGTGTGACGGACATGTGTTCATTTACATACTTGCCATTGGGGTTGTATCATGTAATTGCATTTACTATGTGGGTGGATGCAATCCTTGCCTGGGTGTTTGTGCTGGGTATGCTGCCCATTACTGCCATGATTGAGTATCGTCAGGACCTGGGGGCTGGGGGACATGTGTGGGGGCCTGGTGGAGGCTGCCCCTGCACTGCTGGGGGGTGGGGGTGGTGGGAGACATGGTTTGGACATGGGTGGGGGCCTGCTGGCAGGTGCCCCACAGTACTGGGGGGTGGGGGTGGTGGGAGACATGGGTGGGGGCCGGGTGGAGGGTGCCCCTGGTGGCTGGGGGGTGGGGGTGGTGGGAGACATGGGTGGGGGCCTGGTGGAGGCTGCCCCTGCACTGCTGGGGGATGGGGGTGGTGGGAGACATGGGTGGGGGCCTGGTGGAGGCTGCCCCTGGTGGCTGGGGGGTGGGGGTGGTGGGAGACATGGGTGGGGGCCTGGTGGAGGCTGCTCCTGCACTGCTGGGGGGTGGGGGTGGTGGGAGACATGGGTTGGACATGGGTGGGGGCCTGCTCGCAGGTGCCCCACAGTGCTGGGGGGTGGGGGTGGTGGGAGACATGGGTGGGGGCCTGGTGGAGGGTGCCCCTGCACTGCTGGGGGGTGGGGGTGGTGGGAGACATGGGTGGGGGCCTGGTGGAGGCTGCCCCTGCACTGCTGGGGGGTGGGGGTGGTGGGAGACATGGGTGGGGGCCTGGTGGAGGCTGCCCCTGCACTGCTGGGGGGTGGGGGTGGTGGGAGACATGGGTGGGGGCCTGGTGGAGGCTGTCCCTGGTGGCTGGGGGGTGGGGGTGGTGGGAGACATGGGTGGGGGCCTGGTGGAGGCTGCCCCTGCACTGCTGGGGGGTGGGGGTGGTGGGAGACATGGGTGGGGGCCTGGTGGAGGCTGCCCCTGGTGGCTGGGGGGTGGGGTGGTGGGAGACATGGGTGGGGGCCTGGTGGAGGCTGCTCCTGCACTGCTGGGGGGTGGGGGTGGTGGGAGACATGCGTTGGACATGGGTGGGGGCCTGCTGGCAGGTGCCCCACAGTGCTGGGGGGTGGGGGTGGTGGGAGACATGGGTGGGGGCCTGGTGGAGGCTGCCCCTGCACTGCTGGGGGGTGGGGGTGGTGGGAGACATGGGTGGGGGCCTGGTGGAGGCTGCCCCTGGTGGCTGGGGGGTGGGGTGGTGGGAGACATGGGTGGGGGCCTGGTGGAGGCTGCTCCTGCACTGCTGGGGGGTGGGGGTGGTGGGAGACATGGGTTGGACATGGGTGGGGGCCTGCTGGCAGGTGCCCCACAGTGCTGGGGGGTGGGGGTGGTGGGAGACATGGGTGGGGGCCTGGTGGAGGCTGCCCCTGCACTGCTGGGGGGTGGGGGTGGTGGGAGACATGGGTGGGGGCCTGGTGGAGGGTGCCCCTGCACTGCAGGGGGGTGGGGGGTGATGGGAGACATGGGTGGGGGCCTGGTGGAGGGTGCCCCTGGTGGCTGGGGGGTGGGGGTGGTGGGAGACATGGGTGGGGGCCTGGTGGAGGCTGCCCCTGCACTGCTGGGGGGTGGGGGTGGTGGGAGACATGGGTGGGGGCCTGGTGGAGGCTGCCCCTGCACTGCTGGGGGGTGGGGGTGGTGGGAGACATGGGTGGGGGCCTGGTGGAGGCTGCCCCTGCACTGCTGGGGGGTGGGGGTGGTGGGAGACATGGGTGGGGGCCTGGTGGAGGCTGCCCCTGGTGGCTGGGGGGTGGGGTGGTGGTTGACATGGGTGGGGGCCTGGTGGAGGCTGCCCCTGGTGGCTGGGGGGTGGGGGTGGTGGGAGACATGGGTGGGGGCCTGGTGGAGGCTGCTCCTGCACTGCTGGGGGGTGGGGGTGGTGGGAGACATGGGTTGGACATGGGTGGGGGCCTGCTGGCAGGTGCCCCACAGTGCTGGGGGGTGGGGGTGGTGGGAGACATGGGTGGTGGCCTGGTGGAGGCTGCCCCTGCACTGCTGGGGGGTGGGGGTGGTGGGAGACATGGGTGGGGGCCTGGTGGAGGCTGCCCCTGGTGGCTGGGGGGTGGGGGTGGTGGGAGACATGGGTGGGGGCCTGGTGGAGGCTGCTCCTGCACTGCTGGGGGGTGGGGGTGGAGGGAGACATGGGTTGGACATGGGTGGGGGCCTGCTGGCAGGTGCCCCACAGTGCTGGGGGGTGGGGGTGGTGGGAGACATGGGTGGGGGCCTGGTGGAGGGTGCCCCTGCACTGCTGGGGGGTGGGGGTGGTGGGAGACATGGGTGGGGGCCTGGTGGAGGCTGCCCCTGCACTGCTGGGGGGTGGGGGTGGTGGGAGACATGGGTGGGGGCCTGGTGGAGGCTGCCCCTGCACTGCTGGGGGGTGGGGGTTGTGGGAGACATGGGTGGGGGCCTGGTGGAGGCTGCCCCTGGTGGCTGGGGGGTGGGGGTGGTGGGAGAAATGGGTGGGGGCCTGGTGGAGGCTGCCCCTGCACTGCTGGGGGGTGGGGGTGGTGGGAGACATGGGTTGGACATGGGTGGGGGCCTGCTGGCAGGTGCCCCACAGTGCTGGGGGGTGGGGGTGGTGGGAGACATGGGTGGGGGCCTGGTGGAGGCTGCCCCTGCACTGCTGGGGGGTGGGGGTGGTGGGAGACATGAGTGGGGGCCTGGTGGAGGCTGCCCCTGGTGGCTGGGGGGTGGGGGTGGTGGGTGACATGAGCAGGTGTGCAGGGTAGTCCCCTGTGGTGTGTGCTGCCTGCAGGGGCCGTGGAGGGTGTACAGGTAATACCTGGGAGCACACAGCCAAATCGCGTGTAGAATTTTCCGCGTACCCCTGTCATACAAGTGCCCAGCCAAATCGCGTGTGGAACTTCCCACGCACCCCTGAAATCCACGTACCCTGACTAATCGCGTGTGGAACTTCCCGCGCACCCCTGAAATCCACGTACCCTGACTAATCGCGTGTGGAACTTACCGCGCACCCCTGCAATCCACGTACCCAGCCAAATCACGTGTGGAACTTCCCGCGCACCCCTGAAATCCACGTACCCTGACTAATCGCGTGTGGAACTTACCGCGCACCCCTGCAATCCACGTACCCGGCCAAATCACGTGTGTACCTTCCCGCGCACCCCTGCAATCCACGTACCCTGACTAATCGTGTGTGGAACTTCCCGCGCACCCCTGAAATCCACGTACCCAGCCAAATCGTGTGTGGATCTTCCCGCACACCCCTGAAATCCACATACCCTGACTAATTGCGTGTGGAACTTCCCGCGCACCCCTGAAATCCACGTACCCTGACTAATCGCGTGTGGAACTTACCGCGCACCCCTGCAATCCACGTACCCGGCCAAATCGCGTGTGGAACTTCCCGCGCACCCCTGCAATCCACGTACCCTGACTAATCGCGTGTGGAACTTCCCGCGCACCCCTGAAATCCACGTACCCGGCCAAATCACGTGTGGAACTTCCCGCGCACCCCTGAAATCCACGTACCCTGACTAATCGCGTGTGGAACTTCCCGCGCACCCCTGAAATCCACGTACCCTGACTAATCGCGTGTGGAACTTACCGCGCACCCCTGCAATCCACGTACCCGGCCAAATCGCGTGTGGAACTTCCCGCGCACCCCTGCAATCCACGTACCCTGACTAATCGCGTGTGGAACTTCCCGCGCACCCCTGAAATCCACGTACCCAGCCAAATCGCGTGTGGAACTTCCCGCGCACCCCTGCAATCCACGTACCCTGACTAATCGCGTGTGGAACTTCCCGCGCACCCCTGAAATCCACGTACCCGCCCAAATCGCGTGTGGAACTTCCCGCGCACCCCTGAAATCCATGTACCCTGACAAATCGCGTGTGGAACTTCCCGCGCACCCCTGAAATCCACGTACCCTGACAAATCGCGTGTGGTACTTCCCGCGCACCCCGGTATACACGCACACGTTTTTTTTCTGTCAGCGGGTGTCTGTGTTTGTGGGTACCCCTTTGCACGTCATTTGTCCTGGAGGGCCACAGTATTGGGCATTCATCATGGCTGTATATAGGTGCTATTTGTTGGCGCACCTTTTGGCGCACATTTCTTACAGGCGCAGAGACGCTACCGCCTGCTTTCTTGTGGCGGTTGTGTTTGTGCCTGTGCGCTGGTTTGAGCGTGCGCTTTTTTGCCCTATTCTATTCCATGAATACGTGTTGTAGGCGAGCGTGTGGGCGTTCCGCGCACTTGTACCCTGTGCTTCCCCCGTGACGCCCACATTTTGGCAAGTTGTTCCCCATTCCGAGTGTTACGCCCCGTGTTCCGCCTACTTTTGTTGCGTGCGCCGCGCTATGTGCGATTTTCGCTGTGGCCTGTGCGATTTTCGCTGTGACCTGGCGCACGCTGTTAGATGGCCTGTGCGCCAACGTGCGCCGTGCACTTTTTTATCGCACATCCGATGGTTTTCTCGCGCACGGCCTTCCATGAATCGATGTGCGCTGCTTTTCGTGCGATTTTCGCACTTGCACTGCGATTTTCGCTATTCCACTGCGATTCGCACGTTTTTGGCCACTTGCGCCGCGCTAATTATTCCATGAATCGGCCTCTTGGCCTCCTGAAGGCCAAATTCAGGTGGCTGCACATGTCTGGGTGTCCGCACATGTACTGGCCAGATAAGGTGGGACAGATTTGATTGGCCTGTGCAATGTTGCATAACATCTGCATCAGGTGCAACATACCCCTGCCTCCAGATCTGGACAGTCCTCCCCCCAGAGGATGATGATGATGTGCCAGTTGGTCACAGGCACCCGGCCCCTCAGCACATTGAGGCCAGGGATGGACGTATGACCGTCAACAACTTATTGCAAACTTTTTCTGAGTTCCTCCTCCACTAAGCACTCCTCTTGCACCTTACTGTATATCATGTAAAATTACAGCAAACACTTATTTGAAGAGAATGGAATGTCCTGTCAATGCTTCAAGTGATTTTTAAAAAAATATATCAACGTGCAATGCGTAACTAACATCCCCACAACACTATTGCCGCTCCCCAAAACACCCGCCCCCAAGAACACCCTTCCTAAAACACCCACCCTCAAGAACACCCACCATTCCCAAACCAGCAACTCTCAAAAAATGCCCCTGCATTGTCCAAATGTCATTTTCTGGCCTCTTGCCTTTCGGGGCCTGCTCCTGCTCCCCCGAGATGACGTGGCACAGTGAACAGTGGCTGGGTATGCTTGGGAGTGAACCCTCTGTGGGGATAACAGATGTGGATAGCTCAGACCCCTGGGCCCGCATGTATTGTAGTGTCAGCTGAATGGCCTGATTCAGCGACTCTGTAGATGCAGATGAGTCACCATGTCTGCGGTGGCATGGCCGAGTGAGCAGGCAATCCTGTGGGTGAACCCCGTCAAGCAGTCCCTCATGGCCTGCAGGTTTTGCCGCTGCTGACCCGCAAGTTTGTTGATGTCTGCCTGCTGTCTCTTGCTGCCAGCCAGTCTCGCATGTATTGTGCTCATGCTGGTGTCAGTCAGTGGTGGTGGGTTGTGTGGGCTTTGAGGTTGAGCCAGGCTGACTTATGGTGTAGCATCACCCTCATACTCCTCATCCACTTCCTATTCCTATTCCTCTTCAGTGGTGGTGAAATAGCCACCTATGCGATGTGTCAGTGGCTGAACTCCATGCGATTGGGGATAATGGTGTGCTGGTTCCCTGGGGTCTGTGTACCACAACTGCAAATGGGACGCATTGTGACATTTGCAGTAGTGGTACACAAACCCCAGTGCAAGTGGTGGCTGTTGCATGGCACTGGGAGCTACAGTGACAGCTGGGTCACTTGCCTGGCTGTTGGGGGGCACTGCCCAGTGGCATGGCAATTGTGCCCCCCGCAGGGCTTGTTGTTATCACCATGGAAGTGGTAGGTGGTGGTGGAGGTGGATGTGGTGGTGGAGGAGGTGGAGTTGGAGTTGGTGCTGGTGGGCCGGCAGTTCGGCCCTGCCACTTTCTCCTGCTGGACAGTGGTTTGGCATGTGCAGGGGTGGGTGCAGTTGATGTGGCTGAGGTCAAGGGTACAGCCTCTTCCCAGTCGATGGACTGGGTTCCTGCTGGAAATGCAATTACATGCTGTTAGTCATCTGACTGACATGTCTAAGGGCTTGCATTACACTCGTGTAACAATGTGTGTCCTCCTGAGTTCCACATTTCATGTGGATTGCTTGGGTGCTATTGCGCTGATGGTTGCTTCTACATGTGTGTGGTGGTGGTGCCTGCAGAGTGTGTACACAGTGCATGCATGTGCGCATTGCCTGTTGGCCTGGCAAGGTGAGTTTTTGCCATGGGTGTGGTGGGGCATCACATCTGACGTGGATGATCTTGGCACACATGAGTGCTTCTCATGTGTCCATGTGCATGCATGCATGTTTCAACTAAATGTATTATGTCCATTGTTACATTTACTGACAACCCCTGCACACGTGTGAGTGCACTCACTGGCCATTTTCTGTGCCTTCCATGTGTCCAACAACTTCCCGTGACCATTCTGTGCATCTATGCTGGTGGATGTATGTATGTATACTGATTTATAAAGTGCGACAAGACCCAAATGCATCAAGGCACTGGTGGCAGCGAACCGCCAGAGAGGGAGGAATAAGAACCAGAATCAGAACAGACATGTTTTGAACTGCCTACGGAAGGCAGATAGTGCCTGAATGTTCCTAACGTGTGGTAGGAGCGCATTCCACAACGTTGGTGCCAGCACCGAAAAAGATCTGCCTCCCATCCGGTAGCAGCAAAAACTGGGAACAGTCAGCAGAAGCTGGCCAGCCGAGCGAAGTACTCTTTTGGGATGATAGAGAGCCAGCTTCGACAGAAGGAACAGAGCGCCTGTAGCATGGAATTCCCGATGAACTATACTAAACTCCACCTGAGACTTCACCGGGAGTCAGTGAAGGTGCCAAGAGTGGGCTAGTCTGAGAGCACAAAGGGCCAATTTAGCTGCCGCTTTCTGGAGGATTTGGAGTCACTGGAGTAGAGTCGCCAGTTGGCCGAGGTATATGCCATTGCAATAGTCAATGGCACCCATAATGATGGCAGTAACAATTTTGCTCCTAGCATTGCTGGGAAGAAATGGGAGCACCTTCTTCAAGACCCTAAGTTTGACAAAGCCACTACGTAAAAACGCAGAGATCTGTGCCTCTCTGGAGCCCGATGACATAATCTTAACGCCCAGACTTTTCACTATGCTAGCAGGTTGAGGACAAAGACCAAGACAGGTAGGCCAATAATCGGGAGTCCAGCTGATGGTTGACTGTCCGATAACAATTATCTATGACTTATCACCGTTTAGTTTTAACCAGTTTTCAGACATCCACTGGCAGACAGCAGAGAAGCAGTCTATCAGAAGGGCCAAGGGGATGGCAGTCGGGGCATTAAGATGAAAGAAGATTTGTGTATCGTCTTTGTACGTAAAGTAATGAACCCTAGAGTTGGCAATAAGTTGAGCCAAGGCAGCCATATATAATTTGAAAAGCAAAGGGCAAAGTGCTGATCCCTGAGGGACTCTGCAATCAACCATCATGAGAGGAGAAGTAAACGGAGGAAGGCACACCACCTGGGTACGCCCCGACGAGAAAGAGGAAAACCATTAAAGAGGCATCCCTGAAACACCAACATCCAAAAGACACTACAGCAGTCTCGAGTGGTCAGGCCGCGGAAAGATCGAGTAAGATGAGAGCACGCATCTTCCTTCAGTCTGATGCTAGTGCAATATCATCATGGAGAGCCACCATCACTGATTCTGTACCCAACCCGGGGCGAAAACCCACCTGGAAGGGGTGAAGTATGTCATTAGCATCAAAGTAGGTAGAAAGCTGAGGAGCGATATAGGACGGTAGTTTTCCGCCAATTCAGGATCTAAATGGGGCTTCTTATCCAGCAGAGAAACAACTGCGTGCTTAAGGGAAGGGGCAACAGATTCCAGTACTACACAAGTATTGAAGCACCTGAGTAATTAAGGGGACCAAATTCAGCGCCAGATCCTGCAAGATATGCAAAGGAATATGATCCATGGGTGAGGCCGATTTGAGCTTGAGGAGCCCATCTGCGACCAGGTTGTCTGAAATGGTAGCAAAATTGAACATGCTAGGGCATTTAAAAGCTAGGCAGTTCAAAGGATTAGCGATTTTAGGAGTGATAATTCTCTCTGGAAGAATGTTTTCTCTAATCGTGCAAATCTTATTTAGAAAAAAGGAGGCAATGAGATTGCATTGTATTTGAGAGTGGGAGGCCCCAGCGGGAGACTGAGCAGGAGTAGTGAGCTCCCTGGCAACTACAAAGAGCTCTTTGGAGGAACAAGGGGCGTTAAGGATCCGGTCAACGTTTTGCTGAGATTTAGCAGTTTTAACTGCCATTTGATAGTGGTTTCTTGCGTTTGCATATGCCAGTTTAGTTTCATGATCTGGTAGTAGATGACATTTCTGTGTCATTGATCGTACTACTAAAGAGTACCAAGGAGCAGAATGGGCACTGCGCGTGGGGTGGAGCTGAAGAGGGGCTAATGCGTCTGCTGTATCCTTAAGGGCCGCAACCAGAGCATTACAAGCATTCAGTCCATTAGTTCTATGATGTTGGGCAGAATCAATAATGGCACAGGAGATCGTATGGGGGCTCGAATGGGAATGGGGATAGGTATTTTGAATGGGGACTTACCGGGTCCTCCAAGGTTGGAATGACCCGGTAAGTCCCCATTCAAAAACCCAGACCCGGACACAAGTTTGGATGCAGGTAATGACCCCCATAGTCCGGGGGACAATACACCACAAGGAAGTAAACCATGTATTCTGGTGATATCTGTAACTTAGTAACGAGTAGTTCAGAAGGGAGATTGTGTACAAAAGGAACCGCTTGGCAATTGTAAAGTTTTGCAACTATAAGCGCACTACTGCCCCTCTTGGGGGAGGTCGATCTTGTTGCACTATATCAAAGTTTATTGGTACTATCTGCACAATGTCAGGGCCAGAATGTTCATTGAACCAAGTTTCGGTGATACAAAACACCTCAGGAGTGTGAGTTTCTAAAATGTATTTAAGGTCATCACGATGTGCACCCACAGAGCGGGCATTAGTCATAAGTGCATTAAGCATAGAGGGCGAATCACTGGACTTCTGCGGAGCATAACCGGAGGGAGAGGTGTTAGAGGAGCAAAGAAAACCCTCAGGCCAGATTGTATTGGCAGACGCAAAATCCATAAGTACACATCAACATGATCATGAGCCCAAGCCCGGATTTGGCACAGACGGGCACAGATGGGCTTGCCTTAAGCACGCCTTTGGCGCCCTGGCGGAATGCCTGCTGCGCCTATCCACTGCGCGGGTGGGAGCTTAAACATATAAAAAGTACGAGCGAGATGAGAGTGAGGCCGAAGTCACGCCCTCTCAGAGCCAAAGAAACAGGACAGACCGACTAACGGCGTCCTAGTAACAGGTTAGCATAAGCATTTGTATTTGCACAAAGATCTAGGATTAAAATAAACTGCAGAGAAGGTAGCATGCATTTGGGGAATATATGCACATGGTACTTACCACCATTACCTTGGGTCCCTGCTCTAGCCTCTGCTCTCCCTATCCCCTCGATGCCCTTAATGGGTAGATTGCTTCTGGCTGTCTACTTTCAGGGAATGTGGCAGAGGGTGACGAGCTTGCCTGCTCCGGTCTGGCACTCTCCCTCCTGTGCTTGCCAATGAAGCCACAGTCCCTTGCCTTGAGGTCATCCCACCACTTTTGGCAATCCATGGTACTGTGCGGGTCAGGTCCCACAGCCGTCATCCTTGCCATGACATCGCCCCATATCTTACTCTTCCTCTGCACATTGGTCTTCCTGTGCTTACAGGCCTCAGAAAGCTGTAACACAGCATCTGCCAATGTGGTCACCTCTGCCTCAGAAAATGTAGGCTTGCGAATCCGGAGATCTAGTGCCTGGGACTTCTCTTGCTGGGGCATGTTTTGGCTGCACTTCTGAGACTGGATGCAGCAGGAAGTGTGGGATTCAGTTTGGATTGTGTTTTAAAAATGGCCGCCTGTGGCCTTCCCGTTACCAGCAGTTAGTTTGGCAGTATCAATATTACTGCCAATAATCTTTCAGTAATACCAGCAAATAGTTGTTGTTGTTAGTAATGCTGGTATTACCATTTTTGGCGGGGTGGATGTTCCTGCGGACTGACGATACGCCAGTAATTCTGACGATCGCCCCACCGGTAAAAGTAATATGCTATATTACTGCTGTTTGACTGGCATGTTCAGAATGAGCCCCAATGTGCCTGCTTGCTATATTAGTTTACTTTGTTAGCATTTGTTTCATTTTGACCAATTTAATTTTCTAAGAAGTGAGTCTCCTCTAAAACATATTCACGAATTACAGCTAAATCCCCCACTATCTCAGGTAAAAATAGTATGGAATCTAGAAAGCAGTGTTCTTATCAGAATAACTCACTTCTGTTTTCCAGAGTGTTTTATTTTAATGTTATTTATCCCCAATGAGCGTCTTTTCTAATTCTCAGTAAATAACAAGAAAGAATAAAAAAAGAAGCATAATTGGATCTTTAAAATCACATCCAGTTTATCAATGAATTAACAGATAACTTCAAACTAGTTAATTACATAGAGGGCATGATTAAGCTTCTGGGGGGCACAGTGAGTCGACATTTGGGGGCACAGGTTATTGAGCGGATTTCCACAGCAAATATGTTAGGTAACTCTCAAAAAATAGTTGATAGGTGCCCCTCTGCGAGAACGAATACAGCCCATTGACCTGTTCTTTGGGAAGGTACCCACTCGAGAGTCCACAGCCACACTTTAGCTCACTGTACCTTTCACAGGTAGGAAATATCCATTTGCATATCAGTCTTTGTCCCGCCTACATGGGCAGTCCAGCACCGAAATGCTATGGCAATTCTTTTCTGAACAAGAGTACCAACAGCAACCCCATACACATGTTTCAGCCTGCTTGGGCATCTTCAGTGAGGTCGAGCTGTGCCTCTCTAAGCACAGTGAGCAAGGGGTACATGTCTGGATGACCCTAGGAAAAATTCCTTCCACCTCAAAACAAGAGAAATCCACGAGAATGAAATTTCCATTGAGCTGTGCCTTGCTGCACACGCATTTTCTGGGTAGGCAATGTATTGAACTTGGGTGTGTTTGAGGGTAGCCAGTGTATTGGATTTGAATGTGTTTGAAGGTGGCCTGTGTGTTGATTATGGATGTAATTCAGGGTTAGCCAAGGTACTAAATTCATATGTACCTGTCTCGGGCGGATAGCTCAGGGACAACATGCTTTCCTTGGAAGCAAGACGACACGGAGCAACATAGGTTCGAACCCCGGGTCTGCGCTTAGAAACCTGTGGGTATTAAGCACGTTATAAATTACCTATCATATCATATCATACCTTGAGGGTAGCCAATGTATTTGATTTGGATGAGCCTACAGTTAGCCAATGTATTGTACTTAGAAGAACACAATACAACTGTCCTCAAAACTACTAACAACTCCCAAATATTCTGCGTACTCACTCTAAAACACAGAACAATGTAAAACATACTGCTACTGCAACAAAATATAATACCATCACAAACTATAACAAACTACACACACCGCACAACACCAAACAATAAACTAAGCCAACAACACAAACCAGGGCGCCAAGATGCCATGTAATTTGCAGCAGTGCGCGGTACAAAACCAGATAACATAACATAACATAACATACAAAGGCTTTCTTGACTGTATTCAACGTTGATTCTACACCAAAGTCTCAAATAAACATATGTTTATGTACAGTTCGGCTAATAAGTGTTTACAGATCCCTTGCTCCATGCATGGGAGTCACCATATGGATACTGAGGGTCAGTATTTGGGGGAGGTGAAGTGTCCAGCTGCCTGCGGCACAAGTACGTTGAGGTTACAAAATCAGTTGTTCCCAGCCAGTGCTTGGAGACTAATTTACAAACTCTTTTCCTGTTTGTCTGTTTTTTTGTTTTTGCTTTATATTTTAAGCACAAATAAACAGAATTACACATATATAAATGTGTTTTAAATGTGCTATTATTATTTTTAATTGATTATTTATAACATGATTAATACCCAGAGGCAGGGGAGTTGCTAGGTCTGGAAAAGACCCGGGGCTAAACTGATGCCGGAACTGTTGGGACTGGGGGCTAGCTAGTCTTTTGGTTGTAGCTCCTGAGATTCTATCCGGGGCTACAATCAAAAGATCAGGGGCTATAGCACCCTTAGCCCCCCCTAACAACGCCCCTGCCCAGAGGTTCCTAAGCACGCACCCAGGGACCAAACCTGTGTTGCGCTGTGTTGTCTCAAGGTGAGTGTGTTGTCCCTGAGCTATCCTCCAGAGACAGCAGAGTATTTTATACTGGTAACAATTAATAGCCTACAGACACAGCTGTACGTGGGTAATTGACAGTGAGTATTGTTTGTGGCATGCACACAAGGTGTAAGAAGAGAAGAGAGGGGTGTAAAATAAGTACCATGCTGTGTAAAACAACAACCACAAATAATTGACAGTATGATGCATTTTCTTGCACTGTGATTGTTATTTTTCGGGTATTTATTCAGCAAAGACCTAGGTTCAGGAAGCAACAGAGTGCTTTACAATCCTAGGGGGAAGAACAAGGTTAGGGAGCAGAGAAACAAGGGAGTGGGGATATAACAACAGGGAAGGTTGGCAATTGTCAGCAATTAAACTAAAAGTAACCTGCAGAGGAAACAGTGGTGAGCTGATCACCCATTCTCACGGTGTATGAACCAAGTTGTTTCAGGACGAGCCATTCCTTGAAAAGGAGCATGTTAAGCTCGTTCCTCAACTGTGGAAGTGAGGGGGCAAGTCTGGTGTTGTTGGTAGGAGGATCCAGAGTCTTGGGGCATAGACAGAGGTCTGTATTTAGTTGTTTCCTCCCTTCCCCTGCACTCTCTGCTTCCCCTGCCTCTGTCCACCCGGCCTCCCTAGGAACTTGCTTTTTTAACTGGCCCTTCTGCCCTATCCGGCACCCCTTCCTCTCCTGCACTTCTTTAAAGCACTTGCATGATCTGAATGTCACAAGGCCTAGAAGGATCATTTGTTTTTTGTCCTCTATGTTTCCCCATCCTCTTGTCTTGTTGCGCCTAGAAACACATTGTGTATAGGCACATTATAAATACCTGAAAAATAAATAAAATAAATTAGGGGTACATGGGTCAGAGGAAACGTTTGCTCCATGGTTGAACTATCCATGAATGAGGGGTGGACTGGCCTTTAGGGAACTCTGGAGATTTCCCGGTAGGCCTCCCCACTCCCAGCCTCTAGTATGGTATTTCCAAATCTTCCCATAGGAAAAGGGTTGGGCTAGCTGAAAATCTGTAATATAGGGCCACTTTAAAAATTATTTCCATTGCACATTTTGCTTCCCAGTCCACCTCGGCCATGATTACATCATTAAATATGCAAATGTGAACGCCCCTTCTCAGCACACGTAGTCAACGGAGATTCCCAGCAGAGAGGCAGTTCCTGAAATGTGATTGCACCACTCAGTATCGCCTGGCGTATTGGGCTTCTGTGATATCCCCAAGCAGGGAGCTCAGGCACCGCACGCCAGAGAAAGCCCAGGAGTTAAGACATGTCCTGTGTACTTTCCTTTTGGCAGAGTTTCAAGCCTCTTGCTCACATTCACCGGCAGCATGTTTTTGCTGGCCCGACTTGCCAACACTTCGGCTGTGAACTCAAAGTTAAACAAAGGGCATTACACAATCTGAACAATGCCCATTCCAAGAAATGAGAATGCTGCCAAAGCAACAAAGTGTGTCAGGCTGCATCCATGTCAGGAGGGAAAACTCCAGCAATAGGTAAGACATTATGATGAAACAATGTGTTAGGCGGAAACCTGTGTAGTTCCCTCTGGGACCACTGCAAAAGATTTAGGACTACAGGTGTTTGGCAGTAAACCCACTTGGTAGCAGTCTGTACCACACAGATTCACTGTTGGTAGCTGTGGCTGAGCAGTCAGACTTCTCTCAAGAAGAGTTAAGCAGTATGTGGAGTATACAAGATAGGGCAATTCTTCACAGTAAGACAAGCAAACACGCAACGAGGCTCAGTGTAAAGATATTAAGGTATTTATTTATAACGAAACATCTATCAAAAACACTATGGCACTATCACGGCAAACAAATCAAACACAGTTACTCTACGAAGAAGAAACAATCAATCCCCCTAGCAATATTTCGACAAGTCTAGGTTTTACCGGCACCACTTATATACAGACAGAGGTGTATGCCTCAACCTAGATGGCACTCTAATATTAGTTAGGACGGGAGAGAAAAATATAGGCAGGTTATGAAAGCAACACAGTTCAATACTTCACGGGAAAAAAAATGCAAGGCAAGAAGGCAAGAATCACAATAGATCATAAAGTTCAGCGGCCAGGCCCACTCGGAGAGAGGCAAGGCGAGATGTCCCAAAAGTCTCTAGTGGAAATGCGTTCGAGTCTTTGTGGCAAATTGTTATCGGCAGATTGAACCAGTTCAGAACAATACGGGAGAAAGCTTGGAGGCGACCCAACGGAAAGGAGAGGATTAAGACACCTCACTCGAACCGATCGAAAGGGAAGCCAGGCGGACCCGGTACCTTGTTGTGGAGGGCAGCTCCGGCGGGGGCAGTTGTTCCTGGTGGTGGATGCACGTCAGGTCTTTGCCAAAAGTAGAGATGTTCTCGTCGTCGAAGAAAAGTGAAGTCCGGTGCACCACCAGGGAAGAGACCAGCCGTGGAGTGCTCCGTCACAAGGCACCATCTTTTGGTCGCGGTACAGGGGTAGTGGCTATCCGGTTGCCGAGATGCTCTGCACGGGCAATTCGACCAATGCGTCCTGAGGCGAATAAAAAGCAAAGGGGACTGGTTGTTCCCACCAGTCAGGGGAAGAGACTCTCTGGCAGGGAGATCTCCTCTGTCGTCGGGAAGTGGTGAGTCGGTTCCGCAGGGCTCCACTGGAGGTGTCGTAGTGCAGATCGGCTCAGCGTTACCCTCGTCGGATTCTTAGGTCCTGTGGCGACTTCTGAAGATCCAGTCCCAAAAGCCCTGCTTTTATGCAGAAAACCCCCCATTCATTCAGCCTAGCTGTCAATCAACACACGCTAAGTGGTAAGCGGGGAGGCTCACCACTTGGGCCAATCACTCCAGAGTGCGACCGGAGTTGGCAAGGCAACTCGGTCCAGGGTGCCTAAAGCCCCTCCCACACCCCTGTGGTAACCCAGACAGCATGGTACCACTTTGGAGGGTCTCTGTACAGAAGCCCGCCAAAAGTGGGACAAAGGGCTCAACCTTTGGTTTAGGAGTGACAGAGACGAACACAGACGCCATTTTAAAAACCGAGTTCTGGCAGAAAATACCATCCGATAGACTTATTTAAGATAAGTAGACCGGTGGTATGTTAGAGACTAACAAGAAAACCCCCATAGGGTTATATTCGGGGTCGAACATAACAAGTAGTTTCCACTGCCACCAGCCAAAACTCGACGAGGGGGGACGGGACAGTGCCCCCTCGAATAACAGACCCAGGAGTAATCAAATTACCCCTACTAGTACGTCCACAATAGGATGGTTTGTACTAGTTCTGTTAGTAAATTTAGGTCTAGTAAAGCCAACGGTGACTTTACATGCCCGGGGAGACAGTAGTCAGTCCCCGGGTATGGAGTCTATGATGGGGGTCCGCTAGGACACCCCAGTGTTACGGCACGTAGGGTGCGGTGTAACACACATAGAAAAACATATGAGACCCTATGGAGTAAAAGACCCCATAGCCCATAGAACACATTGACATTCAAAGGAATTACACACATTCATGTCCAAGAGTGGGAGAAAAAGAGTCTCACTCTTGGCAGGATGGAAAAAACAAACTCCAGAAATCCAGCAAAGCTGCTGGGGGACTCACTAGGTTAGGAAATTCAGCCTAAACAGAGAATTCTCCCTAACAGTAGACATGGGTGGGGGCCTGGTGGAGGCTGCCCCTGCACTGCTGGGGGGTGGGTGTGATGGGAGACATGAGTGGGGGCCTGGTGGAGGCTGCCCATGGTGGCTGGGGGGGTGGGGGTGATGGGAGACATGAGTGGGGGCCTGGTGGAGGCTGCCCCTGCACTGCTGGGGGGTGGGGGTGATAGGGGACATGGGTGGGGGCCTGGTGGAGGCTGCCCCTGCACTGCTGGGAGGTGGGGGTAATAGGGGACATGAGTGGGGGCCTGGTGGAGGCTGCCCCTGGTGGCTGGGGGGCGGGGGTGATGGGAGACATGAGTGGGGGCCTGGTGGAGGCTGCCCATGCACTGCTGGGGGTGGGGGTGATGGGAGACATGAGTGGGTGCCTGGTGGAGGCTGCCCCTGCACTGCTGGGGGGTGGCAGTGGTGGTAGACATGGGTGGGGGCCTGATGGAGGCTGCCCCTGCACTGCTGGGGGGTGGCGGTGGTGGTAGACATGAGTGGGGGCCTGGTGGAGGCTGCCCCTGGTGGCTGGGGGCTGGGGGTGATAGGGGACATGAGTGGGGGCCTGGTGGAGGCTGCCCCTGGTGGCTGGGGGGTGGGGGTGATGGGAGACATGAGTGGGGGCCTGGTGGAGCCTCCCCCTGGTGGCTGGGGGGTGGGGGTGATGGGATACATGAGTGGGGGCCTGGTGGAGGCTGCCCCTGCACTGCTGGGGGGTGGCGGTGGTGGTAGACATGGGTGGGGGCCTGGTGGAGGCTGCCCCTGCACTACTGGGAGGTGGCAGTGGTGGTAGACATGGGTGGGGGCCTGATGGAGGCTGCCCCTGCACTGCTGGGGGGTGGCGGTGGTGGTAGACATGAGTGGGGGCCTGGTGGAGGCTGCCCCTGGTGGCTGGGGGCTGGGGGTGATAGGGGACATGAGTGGGGGCCTGGTGGAGGCTGCCCCTGGTGGCTGGGGGGTGGGGGTGATGGGAGACATGAGTGGGGGCCTGGTGGAGCCTCCCCCTGGTGGCTGGGGGGTGGGGGTGATGAGATACATGAGTGGGGGCCTTGTGGAGGCTGCCCCTGCACTGCTGGTGGGTGGCGGTGGTGGTAGACATGGGTGGGGGCCTGGTGGAGGCTGCTCCTGGTGGCTAGGGGGTGGGGGTGATAGGGGACATGAGTGGGGCCCAGGTGGAGGCTGCCCCTGGTGGCTGGGGGGTGGGGGTGATGGGAGACATGAGTGGGGGCCTGGTGGAGGCTGCCCCTGGTGGCTGGGGGGTGGGGGTGATAGGGGACATGAGTGGGGGCCTGGTGGAGGCTGCCCCTGGTGGCTGGGGGGTGGGGGTGATGGGAGACCTGAGTGGGGGCCTGGTGGAGGCTGCCCCTGGTGGCTGGGGGGTGGGGGTGATAGGGGACATGAGTGGGGGCCTGGTGGAGGCTGCCCCTGGTGGCTGGGGGGTGGAGGTGCAGGGAGACATGAGTTGGACATGAGTGGGGGCCTGGTGGAGGCTGCCCCTGCACTGCTGGGGGGTGGGGGTGATGGGAGACATGGGTGGGGGCCTGGTGGAGGCTGCCCCTGGTGGCTGGGGGTGCAGGGGGACATGCGTTGGTGGGCAGTAGTGCAAGGTGACATGTGGGTTGGCTGGGGGGCATGGCCATGGTGGATGGGGTGCCTGCAGGACATGTGCAGGGTAGGCCCCTGTGGTGTGGGCCACCTGCAGGGGCCGTGGAGGATGTAGAGGGAACACCTGGGAGGACCCACACGTGCAATTCACGTGTGGTGCTCCCCGCGCACCCCTGTAATACACGTACCCTGATGGAATCGCCTGTGATACTTCCTGTGCACCCCTGGAATACACGTACCCTGCGGTTTTTGCATGTGATACTTCCCGCGCACCCCTGGAATACACGTACCCTGATGGGATCGTGTGTGATACTTCCCGCGCACCCCTGAAATACACGTACCCTGCTGTTTTTGCATGTGATAGTTCCCGCGCACCCCTGAAATACACGTACCCTGCTGTTTTTGCGTGTGATGCTTCCCGCGCACCCCTGGAATACACGTACCCTGATGGAATCGCGTGTGATACTTCCCACGTACCCCTGAGATACACGTACCCTGCTGCTTTTGCGTGTGATACTTCCCGTGCACCCCTGGAATACACGTACCCTGCTGTTTTTGCGTGTGATACTTCCCGCGCACCCCTGGAATACACGTACCCTGATGGAATCGCGTGTGATACTTCCCGCGCACCCCTGAGATACACGTACCCTGCTGCTTTTGCGTGTGAAACTTCCCGCGCACCCCTGAAATACACGTACCCTGCTGCTTTTGCGTGTGATACTTCCCGCGCACCCCTGAAATACACGTACCCTGCTGCTTTTGCGTGTGATACTTCCCACGCACCCCTGGAATACACGTACCCTGCTGCTTTTGCGTGTGTTACTTCCCATGCACCCCTGATGCACACGTACACAGGACAATCGCGTGTGGAACTTCCCGCGAACCACTGAAATACACGTTCCCTGCTTGGCGTTTGCTGTTTGCCAACCCTGTGAACTGGTCCAGGGTTGGCGCAGCCCTTTGCGATTATTTGGGGATTTTGAAGGCTTTTCCTTGCGCGAGGGCGTTCTTGGGGGCGTAACTGGCGCTGCTGCAGGGTCGCTGCGCCACGCTGCACCACGGCTGGTTTTGGATGCGAAAATCCATGAATGCGCTGTGCGCGGAAATCGATTTTAGCGCACGCGGCTGGCGCAGACATTCGCACGGGCACGCTGTGCGCCAGCCGCGTGCGCCACTTTTGTGCGAATTTCTATGAATTACCCTGTCAATTTGTAGTTTTTCCCCCCGCACCCATTTGCTCAGTTTGTTATTCAGTAAAATGAACATCAAATTCATATGTATTGCATAGTTCATAAAATCATCGACAATACATACCGGTGAGCAATTATACTAACTAGAAGACATGTTATTTTCTGCCGTTGCACATTGACTAGTGACCCACACACTGCAAGTGAACACTGTTCCCAAAGTAATTGGACGATCGTACAGGATTCGCCAGCAAGAGCAAATTGTGCTCAAACAATTGGGTTGAAATGTGCATCAGTGTTTTGTAAACTGGTTTCAGTTCAGCAGGCCGATCAGAACCCCCATTAGAGGCCTAGAATTCCTTTGACTATACCCACCTCATTTCCTGGCTCTGTATGGGTGCTTGTTTGCTGTTAAAGGGGGGAGGGTAGGGGCGCGGGGAGGGAGAGCTGCTCTGTGCCGGAAGAGAGCCGGGGGTTCTAGGGCCTGATTTACAAAGCGTTTTTCAACGTGGCTTTCGCATTGAAAAACGCGTTTGTAAATATGTTTCCATGTGAGTTAGCAATTCGGGGCAATTTCTGTGTCTTTGTTCGCATTTCCTTCCCTATTTATGGCATTTTATTTTGTATCATGTTTTTTGTAAAGCTCCTTTGAGATTGACTCCTTCTTTCAGGATCCCTTTGCAATAGTTTGATATTCTAATCCCTTTCCCTACTCTTTCACCTTTTTATCCCCAAAAGAAAAGAGAAAACACCTTACTGAAAGCTATTATAAAAAACTCTTCGGGGATTTTTTTAGATACTCTTCAGGGCTTTTTTTTAGAGGGTGGCGTGAAGCCCGCGATAAGTCCGCCAATGAGGACTTTCTCCATCTGCCATGGAGGAATGATAAAACCGAACAGATCATGAGCTTTGTACAGCAGCTGTGGAAAAGGAAAATCCTTGTAACCAAGGATGGTGAAGCCATGCACAATGGGGGCCATACTGACATCACCCCTGGCAAAGGTTAGGTGACATACTGTCTGGAATAAGCCCGACCACCAGTAGAGGTATGATATGAAATGATAGGTTATTTGTAACGCGCTTAATACCCAGAGGTTTCTAAGCACGGACACCGGGATCGAACCTCTGTTGCTCCGTATCGTCTTGCTCCCAAGGCGAGCACGTTTCCCGTGTGCTTTCCTCCCAAGGTAATGTCAAATACATTCCAGCATCAATCGAACCCCGGTGGCAGCGAAGTTGATCATTGTTGGCATTCTTCAAACAGCTGGCAGAAGTCACGCTGCCGCAATAGCCACAAGACATCTCTAGCAACTCCGAGAAGGGCAGTCAGGGACGTCATTTAGGGGTCGCCAGAGGTCACAACTGCAACCTCTGAGGTCTCCCTTACGACCTCTGTGGTCACCCTTGCGACCTCTAGAATAAAAAGGAAAAAAATATTTTTTTTTATTTTTAAAAAATAATAATAATTTAAGCTCATGGTCTGTGGTCAGCACCATGTGGCTCTTTAGTTGTGGAGTGGCTGGCTTTCGTGTTAAAGCCCCTTAAAAAAAGAAGAAAAAGAAGAAAAGGAGTGACACAAGTCTAACACTTTCAGCACTGACCCTAAATAAGAAAGATTAGGAATACCAAATAATGTGTCTTTAATAATGTGTCTTTCTGGAATTCCATATAATAATCCAAAATAATCAGGATGTGAGATCCTACAAAAAACAAGCTACGGTTCTGAACAAAATAGTTTACTTCAGAAAACCACAAGTGTTATTGTTCAATTAGTTTACATAGCTTTCGATAAACACGAAAGGCTCAAAAAGAACAGACAAGAGTGATTGAGTTTGGTGGAAATACAGAATGAGTATTAACCTCTTTTGTGTTGAGGTACAGAGATCCACCTAAGGGCACAGTAGTATACAACAGTTAGAAGAACATATATTTATGCAGTAGTGCACCCGGGACATAGGGTGGTCCAGGGCATCGTAAACACGGGGTGTACACAACATAATCTACAACACATACACCAAAAATGGTATTTGCAGTTGTGTCACTGGGGATCGACACAGGTGTGTTTAGGCCAGGAAGGCAGAATTGTTGCCTGGATGGTGTTGGCCTTCTTCAGGATGAGCACCAAATGTGGTGTAGTCTGTTTTGGCTGTGAATAGAGAAGAATTTGTGAGGATCTCAGGGTCTAATTGTGTTATTTATTGTTTCATAATTGAGGCCTAGTATTGCCATGTCACAGGACAGCTTACCTGCTGCTGTGGTAGCAGTGGTGATGCTGTACAGAACCATCCAAGGATTAGTGCTGGATGCTGGATGGTTGATGCGAGACTGCACTTGGGGGAGCCGTGGGTTCCTGAGGGATCGATTTGGTCAGGATCCTATTGGCTAGAGGAGGGCCTAGAAAGGTCCCTCGTCTGTAAAAAACAATGATGGAAGTAAGTTTGAGGCGTCGATTCAAACGTCTAGAACTAGGGTGAGGGTGTCCCTGGTCTAGTTAACACTGTTGGATGTTTGTGCAATGGTGAATACCATACGTGCATAAACGCTCCAGGGCGTGTGGGCAACGTGGTATCAACTGTTGCCTTAAGTGATCTAGGGCATGAGGGGTATTCCCGCCCCATTGTGTGAGGACAAGTTGGTTTTAAAATAGCGCAAAAATAGTGCCTTTGTTGGAAAAGTGTGTCCAAACTGGTGGTGTGTCTGTGTTCCTCTGATGGATCGCAGAGCGCTGGATGGGCCGAATAGCAACATGTGGTTGATATGCATTATATACACAAAATGATAATGTGGATCCAAATGGTGAAGGAGGCGGTTCCGCTATCAAAGACTTCCCGTGAGTGAGTAAACGGATTAGTACAGAGAGCAAAGCCTCTGGAGGCGTGACAGCTGGATTTGTGCACTTACCGCGAGCCATGAGAGCAACGTGCATTGTCGGGGGATCTGCTGCTGTAATGGTAGCTGTAACATCCAAGTGAAACCAGCTTGGCTAATAAGCTAGTCCCAGTGTGGTGCCTAGGCCAATGGCACGGGTGCGGGAGGTGCTTGGACCAATGGGAGTAGTCTGAGCCGTTTTGTGAATGGAAACTGGCAGCGGTCTCCGTGGAGGACTGAAACGCTAAAGATGCTGGGACATGTAGTGCCTGGTCTAGTGGAGGCGCCGATGAACACTGAGGGCAATCTTGGTGACGGACAGGAACTAGTGAGAGGCGCTATGGATGCTGGGACAGAACCGTAGCTTGCTTTTTGTATGATCTCACATTCTGATTATTTTTGATTATTATATACGTACCCTCCTGGGTAGATCAGGACTCCGCCAGGCGCCCTTATTTTTACTTTCTGGAATTCCATACAGTAATTGCTAGACTCATTAAAGGTTTATTTCAGGCACACTTCAGAGTGTGAGTCACTGATTTAGTCTGTTCTTAAATGCCTCAACTCAGCCTTTCATTCTTCTCAGGTCGATACATGAGTACCAACACAGGTTGGATGATATTGGGTGTATATTTTTTCTATATAAAGCGCTTAAGCGTAAGTATACACATCATTATCATTAGGTCATGGACGTCCGCTTGCATTCACAGTAATTTGTTAATATGGGCCTATATACACTGATCTTAACAATACATATGGCGATCCATTCTTGTATGAAATGTATACATCACATTATAGCGATATCATAACCATATTTTTTGTAGTGTACAATGCTATGTGATAGCACTTCCTGTTTTGTCAATGGGTGAAAGGTCGTGTTCCATCGCCTCCCGCGATATCACTTCGGGATGGGGTCAAAAGACATCACTTTTGTGATGTCACCAGGGGTCAAGGGTTGTGTGATGTCACTTCCACTACCCCTGGCATTTTGGGGAAATGACGTCCCTGAGGGCAGTGGCAGCGAGAAAATAGATAGGACTCCATGCATCAGCCTCAAGTGAAGAGGCATGGCAGGTGCGAGGGCCCCATACTTTATGGGGACGGAGCTGCAGGTATTGGTGGACAACATGATGACAGAGGAGGCAAGACCCCTAAGTGCAGGGATGCACACACTGAGTGACAGCAAAAAGCGGGACATGTGGGCGACAACGGCTGTCCATTCAGCGTCCACTATTAGCACATGAGAAAGAAGACCAGCATAAGGAGTGGAATTACTACATGCATGCCATGTGGAAGAAAATCCCAAAGGTCCAGGAAGCTAAAGATAGCACCGTTTGAGGAGGAACTGACACCATTGCATGGACCACCTTGGAGGTGAAGGTGCTCCCACTAGTTTAACTCGAAAGCACAACAAGCCTGGACTAGAGACACCCACAAATCCACACATGTACCATCCAAAGACGCAAACACCACTGCTACACACAAATACATACAGATGCAACACAGATAGACGTCATCCTGTACATTCCCCCAAACTTCAAGATACCCATCTCTTCCTGATGCTCCCTTTGTGGAACTACTTCAGGGGGCTGAGGGTTTATATATTGGCAATTTAACAGGGAGCTATCTATTGCACCATAACCCTTCCAATCGACTAACTATCGTCAGATATGGCCTAACCAACAAACAATGCAAGATGCAAGCCACTGTGCAGCCTTATTCCCTTCACAATCACCTGTGAATAACTTTGTACAGGCTAAGGACACCAGGCGGACACTATTCTTGGTTTGTTAAAAGAGTCATAGTGCAGCAAGTGTGGTCAGATTATGGGAGTAATGATGAGGCATACCACAACATAGTGATTTTATCAATATTGCAAGGAGCTGTTTAAGGAATCAGCAGCACCAATACGTTTTAAGTGACTCTCTAGCCCATTAACAAGGGGGGTCCTGAGCATCCCTCTGCCAGACATTAGTTCTGGTTACGAGAGCCTTACCCAGATTATTTAGCTCACTAGCTTTCACAGAGGAGAAATATCCAAAACATACCAGTCTTTGTCCTGCCCTGTGGCAGTCCAGCACCGAAATGCTAGGCAATTTTCCTCTGAAAAAGAGTACCAACAGCAAACCAGACACGTGTTTCGGTCTGGTTTCACCTCATCAATAGGGTGGAGCTGTGCCTTTCTAAGAATAGTGAGCAAGGGGTCCACATCTGGATTCCCCTAGAAACATTGGGTGACCTAAAGTTACTTAAATTATGCAAATTAACAAGGGGGGTCCTTCTAGCTCATATCTTCCTGCTTTATGTCCAGTAGCTGGTTGTCAGAGTTTACCAGCCATTACTTTGCTGAATTGTTCCTTTCAATATATTTTTCACAATTTATTTTGATGATTTATGAAAAAGACAACATTTATACAAGATATACGTCAGAGCACTAAGATAAAAGGGTGGAGTGTTTAGAAGGGGGCTGGGGCGGTGGGGAGTGTGGGGGTACTAAGAATGTAAGGGGTACAAATGGAAACAACAAATTAATCTTTTGAAACAAACATATCAGAACATTTTCAGAAAGAAAATAAAGATGTAATTAAGATTTAAGTTCCTTGTTGACAACTATTGTAAGTATTAGCGTGAAACAGCGTCCGGAAAGATTTACTGAAAGCAGCTATTTTAGCCCTTCTCTAAATGTCACGTGATTCAGTTCTAGTCACAGATCCACTGGAAATGAAGAGTGGTCCTGTGATTGGTAGGCTTTTCAATATGTTTTTAGGATGGGTCCGCGTGTTCGATATACTACTGGATCATAGCGATATGGTTGGATGATATATAGTGACATGCCCAGTTTTGTAAATAGAGACCACATCTCAGACGGATTTTCTTATGATGCACAAGGCTTTACAATCCACGTGGGATTGGAAGTCAAAATAAAGATTGTACTGCTCCAGATATATGGACAAAATTATTTAACCCTAAAATAGGTTGTGTTGCCCTAAATGGCAGGTGGATAATCAGCTTTTTGAGATGACCCAGAAGGAGACTGTTTTAATTGTTTCATAATGGCATGAGTAATGTGTGTTTTAAGTGGACTTTGTGGTTAATTTTGAAGTCTGGTATGGCCTTATACTGAGAGAAATGGGACATATCTTCATGGTTGATGGGATTTACTGAGTGAACGATATCCTGGTCAAAAGAACATTACATTTGTGGCTGTCCCAACAATTGATCCAGTGGTATCAAGAGCGTAATATTTGATCAATTCCTTGAAAACCCATTTGAAAACAATTGCGACGTCAATATTTTTTGCGAGGGGCATTCTCTGAGAATTGTCTCTTTCAACTTAAAAGTAGTACACATGATGGATGGGGCTTGCATCATTGCTTGAAGGTTAAGCTGAGAAACTCGATGACACCCGTGATTGTGAGCTATGTAAATATGGACAGCATCTAGACCCCAACCCTTTGATACACAATAGAGTGGTGTAATACTTTATACAAATAGACATCACTTACTCGTTCAGGAACACTCAATTTTCTGCATCAACAATGCAAACATGAATGCTCACTGTGACAATGTCAGGGGCCAAAACAGTGTGACAAACTGTGGCAAACTGTGAGACACTGAATCAGGCATTGGAAACAGCCTTAAACTTGCAGTACTGTTTGGGGACCCTGACATTGTTTGAAATAAGTGCCCCAGTAGCGTGTTGTTGATGCTGCAAGGAGTAAACAGTGGGTCTGCTCCAGAGCACAGGTGTATGCAAATGTACTTGAGCACGAAATGTGCATGGCCCGGTGCAGAAGTTACCACAGAATGGGAAGGAAACGAATGCTGGTGAAAGGACATAGGGCACCTCGCAGGAATGTCCTAGAGCAAGAGGTCACTGAAGCAATACAGCACAATTTGTTTATTTTATTTATTTATTTACATTTATAGAGCGCACTACAGCCCTCGGGAATTGAGGTGCTGTGAAAGGACATGAATGAAGGCTTGATTCAGGGTTACAAGAATGCGGCCCACAAAGGTACTTAATGCATAGTGATCAGTTACATAGTGATCAGTTACAGTTATAATTACAAGGAAACAGACAGTGTGTACAGCAGCTTACGACTGTACAAGGGAAAACATATCATACAAAGAGCCTACTTTTGATAGCTTTTCTGAAGGCTGCCCTCAATCATTTCAGAAATGAAAAGCCTTTGTGTCCCGTTGCCATGCTGTATTCTGCATGTGCTTGCGAATTCTGTATTTTTGCGCCTTTATACATAACTTGGGAACAATCTGTGCATGCGTGTATCCAACACAAATGTGTTGTACTTTTTTGTAGTTCCAGCCCTATCAATATGCCCTATCTAACATGCCCTGTCAAACACCCTTCAAGCCTCGGAATGCATAATCCATCTCCCCCCGCCGGTCTACCCTTCCCACCCTCATCTCCTGTGTCTTAATCAGGTTGCGCGTGATGCCTCTAAGTTATATTATTAATAACGCGCTTAATACCTAGAGATTTCTTAGCTCGGACCTGGGTATCGAACCTGTGTTGCTGTTTCCAAGGCAAGCACGACGACCCTGAGCTGCCCTTCCGAGAACCGAAGCTGTATTTTCATCCCCTTGCTACTTTTCTATCTCTATATAGCTCTACATAAAATCAGCTCTCCTATGTACACCTCCTTTTCTCCCGCAAGTGTTTGTTAGCCCCATCTTACAATACACCCAAACTCATAGCGTCTCTCCTTTCTACTTTCCTAACCCCTTATACAAAATATATCCTTTCACTGTCTTTAGGCTCATAGGGCCTCATTACGACCCTGGCGGTAAGGGGTTAGCGCCATCGTTAGCTGCGCCGACCCCTTACCGCCAATCACGAGTTCCCTTTCCGCCATGGCGGTTTTTACACCTGCTTTTAGCGGGTGTAAAAAACCATGGCGGTAAGGGAACTTGGTGTTAATTACTCCACCGTAATTTACGGTGGCGTAATTAACGCCTTCCCCACTCCCATTATGCCCTATGGGGCAAAAATGGGAATGGGGAAGGGTAAATGGGGATTGGGGATTTACCGCCCCGCCAAGGTCGGAATGGGGCGGTAAATCCCCTTACCGCCATGGCGTTAACGTAGTTAGCACCATGGCGGTAAAGTCACGGCCCTGGCGGTAACTTTCCGCCAGGGTCGTAATGAGGCCCATAGTCTCGTTGATGACTACTTAATTGTACCCTGATGCAACCCGCATGGGTCAAAAAAGTGCAAACGCAATTGTTTGTAAGGCTGACAAACTCACTTTAATTCATTTGGCTGATTCCTCGTAATCTTCTGTGCAGGCCACCCCATCCATTCAAGCACCCCGAAATGAGCAGGAGCACGTTTCTACAGATAGCAACTCTGTCCTCACTTATTTTAAAGGACATGTTTACTTGCACAGATCCAAACTTGCTTCTAACGCTTCGCTATCAGAGACTTAGCCCTCACGTGCCACGTTCAGATGGTCAGGATTGACCAAACATAGTATAACGCTTTTGAACGACTACTGCCTCAGACAAGTTTCTAACACTTTGAAGCCGAAATTGACTAAGAAAAGCTTGTTATATTCCACAGATCTTGGCAGGTGGTTGGATGGTTTTGCCTTTTAACTTTCGTTTCCGCCGAACAGCCTCAAGCAAAATACCTTTGACAGGTTGTTATGCAATGCCCTAAATGTGTACCTTTTCGCTTCCACGGAACAGCCTCTAGCAAAATAAATTCAGCAAACAATAGCTTTACAGTAGAAAACTATGTGCAAGCTGTGGACGTATAGCACAACACCCTCCTCAGACACATGGCAATCACCAAATAAGTGACATTAGTAGCATTGGACTAATGACATACGAAAGCGCTTGTGATATGTAATATTCTTCTCCATCAACTAATTCATTTCGATTCTGTATTCACTGTATGTTTGCCTTTAAACATGATTATTATTTTTTATATTTTGTATATTTTTTTATTTTTAAACAGTGCTTCCACTTTACAAGAAATCTTTTCACTGTTATTACAAAGATAGAACGAATAGAATACAATCTGGGGCTTACAAAACAAAATAAAATGTACATTTCCAACCCAAACATAATATTCCATTAAATGAAATCCCATTCGGCCCTCTCATTCCCTGTTCACATCATGATTTAGAAATGTCCCAACGATACATGCAATATATTCACTAGTAATCCTGAATAATCGTTCCTGTAGGAACCCAGAATCAACCGAACTTAAGGGGCTTCTATCAGGTCAAACCTATGGCCCATTTTTTAAGAGGCTCGTCCGTGTCTGACCTCATGGTCTTTAAAGGTGAACACATGGCTGAGTGTGTTAGACATCTTTCAGAAGCAACAGGGCGATGCTGTCGGTTGTTGCTGGCTGCGGAGTGGCTTAGGAATTTTATGGAGGGGTTTATAAACTGGAGGGTATTTTAACAGCGAAATGTGTAGGGGAAGTGAGGACTCCAAGATACTACCAAGTGTCTGTCAGGACTTCATCAATGGCTAGTATGGGTCAGAGGCATCTAATGGACATTGTTGGAAGTGGGCAACAACATGACCCAAGGAAAAGCTTGGTGAAGCTCAAACACCCATATTTCAGGACATTATTGTGTGTTCTTTGCAGGAAAAAGGCCTGGTGTGAGCAGAAAGCATCATGGAGCGTGCTAACTGCCAAAAGACTTAAATACCCAGAAGGCTCACGTGCTCGCGAGCCTCCGGACTACAATGGGACAACGCCCGATCATCTGTGCATGAGTGCGGTGCGCGCAAGGATCCCCGCTTGCGCTGGAAGACAGAACGTGAATACTGTAGGCCCCGCGCACCTTAGAAGATAAGTGCTCCTTTCTGTAATTCTTGCGAACGCAAGCAGCGTTCGGATAGAGAACGCCTGCAGTATAACAACCACGCTTGGGGCAGTGTGTTCACTAATCTACAGAGTGGTTTCCAACTCATTGCTGGAAGCGTCTGAGCTTGGGGAAAACTACGATAACATTTCTATATAGATTATTGATAGGCAGAGCTGCCTAATTGCCTGGTTGTTCCGTGTGCAGCAACACGGCTTGTTGACTGCTGATAAGCAGAGCTGCCGAATTGCCTGATTGTTTCGTGTGCAGCAACACGGCTTGTTGACTGCTGATAAACAGAGCGCCTACTTGCCTGATTTGTACCGTGTGTTGTAACACAACTTGGAACACAAACTCATACCTGCTTTTGGCTTTCTTGTAGCAGCGCTTCACCGTAGCACTATGGCAAGAACTTCTAGCAGCGCTCTTTCATAGCATTACAGCAATAACTTGGAACCACAGCTCTTGTCACACGTTCCTGCTGCACGACACAAAGCTAAGTGCCATTTCGTTATTCAAGTCAAGTCCATTGTGTCAATTGGGTCTAGCAATAACTATCCCTCTGCATTAACATTGTTGTTAAAAGGGGTAATCGTATGCAATAGAGGACCTCGGTTACAGTAACTGAAGCGTGACAGGAACACATCTGTAACCCATAAAGTGTCAAATGTTTATACTGGGTAAATGTGTTGTAGATTGAAACTAGTCAGGGCATTGGGGCATAGTGTGCACGTGTGTAAGAAAGTGTGTGGGCGGAGTACCATCGATCTCAGGAACCCAGGAGGGGACAGCAAGGCGTATCCTTCCCTTGAATCCTCTTTACCTACCCATCACCTCTACCTTACCCTTTTTCCCAGTTTCCCTAAACTCTCCCTACCCATCCAATCCAACGGACCCTAACCCTCTTTCCCCGGCGGGTCACGGAGTCCTGACTTTTCTATCATCCAGGCACCAAGACCCAACGGGGAGGTAGTTATACGTGCTACCTCCGCGCAAGATTGAGTACCTGACAGTGTCCAACTCTTGGATCGATTGTATGACATGGAGGCCATCAGGTGACTTTTGGGTGGAGGAGGGCCAGAGAATAATTGAGGACACTTGTGTGAGAGACACGCTCACACAATTTATTTGTGTGAAAAAAGTAGCTCAGATTCAGTCAGGTGAGAGATGCTATCCAGGACCAGGTCCATCTATTGAAGAAAATGAATGACGCACAGGCCATTGGGCACTTCTCGGTTGAAGCAGTCAGAGACAATCCCCGGGGACAGTTTCTGTGTGCCCCACACTCATGTAACACGTGTGAATGAAAATAGATGAGATTCATGGAGGCAGGGGGTACCAACCAGTGTCCATCTCCTGAAAACTGTGAATGACACACAGGCCATCAGGTGACACGTAAGGAGCAGAGAATTCCTGTGTGCCGAATATGCGAGACACATGCTTAGGCAATATTTGTGGGAGAGAATAGCTAATATTCAGGGAAATGGGAGATATCATTCAGTAAGTGAATGCCACATTGACACAGAAGGTAAGGGGTCATTTTACATCTGTAATAGCAATTGCTATTGCACAGGGGAAGCCATTGTACAAGGTCAGATGAAGCTTCCATCAATCTCATAATCCACACACTCCATCACAAGTCTCCTTGGTGTTCATGCCCGAGTAGAAGTAGATGACCTGATACACCACAAAGAAGAACATCCACTGTGACTGACAGAGTGGGTTGCACTTTCAGTTCTGTTCACTATCTCATGGCTAGAAGGGGAGATGCACAGATCTCATGTACCTAAAGGAATGGTTCGGTCAAAAAATATTATTGCCCCTACGGGTCGGACATGTGTTTTTAAGCCTAAGTCGCTCGATTTTAGAAAAATTTCCTATGGACCTTACCCGAGTTTTCGTCCATTAAACGCACGTGAAAACAGGCATCAGGGAGCCGCCATTTTGTGATAATCCTATCATTTCCCCTTCGCCCTGGCTGACCTGCTTTTGCGGCACTAAATTATATCCCCCGCCCCTGAGCCTGACATTATCAAAACATTAATATTCCCCGCCTCTCTCCATGACGTTTCTGTGCTGCGTAGGCAAACGCGCCCAGTCGTCTTCTACGCGACTTCACACAGAACCCAGAAACCAACACAGATCAACTCACAACACAGCGCACCACAATTCGGAATATGAAACTGTACTTTAAAATGAAACAGCAACACGGTACATTTGGTAAAGTACATTTATTTGACATTAAATGTTTATAGAATATTCAGCAATTGCCATATGAACTCCGAATGCCATTTATTTTCTTTTATCTCTATCCGCAAATCCGTAAATGTTTATTGTGAGTCACGCGCTGTTCCTTTATGGTACACAGGGTGTTGGTTTCCGTTAAAAGAAGCACTTTGGTCGCACATTGAACCGCAAGGCTGTTCCATCAAGTAGGCACTAGGCCAGCGTAAAGGTTGATATGTTGCTTCTAGCCGCTAGTACCGCATAAGGGCATATGGGCCCTTGGCGATCGTCACATAAAATCATCAAAATGGTGCAGTTGTTTACATTAAGCTGCAGCTGGCCGTTGAAAAAACCATCTGCTGGTGTCTGAAACTGGTGGCAGTAGCAGTAGGGAAGGATATATCTGTTTTGAAAACATAAAATGTATTATTAGTCTCGCCAGCCGATCTTTATTTATATTATTCATTTTATTTATTACGGCCGAGCTGAACCTATTTGCTTTCAAGGATAGTGCAAAGGAGTATGTTCGGCTCTAAAATCAATGTGAAAAGTAACGAAATAAATCGAGGTTAGTACACAATGAGAAACGACCTTTTGTCTACATGCGTGTGGAATGTGGACCTGCATGCCCATGTGCCCGCTACAAGGACGATCCCACAAACTTTTTCCTATCTCTTCATTGATTCATTTATTCATGCATCCATTCATTAATTCTTCATTCCGGTATAAAAGCGTCTAAAGAGTTACTTACATTATATTTGCAATTTCCATTGTGTCTCTGCGTAATGCAGTCCGTAAATCCCACTGTGCTCTTGACAACAAATTTTCGTATACTGAACTAACATGAAACTCGGTCTAGTTTCAGAATTTTCTGCCTTATCGTCTCTTACGTTATTGCACCCCCCCTTCAAATGAAGTTCTTTCGGCATGGTCCCTGTATCTCAAGGTCAAAAAACAATAGAACCTTATACTGCCAGTGCGAGTTGTGGGCCTCTTCAGGGCGCGAGCTGAAAATCAAAGCCGCTGACCTTCACTAGAAATGAGCATACATTCTTTCTTTGCAACATCCCGTAGTAAAGCCATCTGTGAGAACTTGAAGTTTCGAATCCATCTATGTACTGCGCCTCCATGTGCAAATGCGAACAGGCTTCTCTCCCATCTGCAACGGCTCGCTTGGCGTGTTATAAGGTCCCCAATTTTGTCCTCGTTGTCTGCGTGCTTTGAAGCCCCAAAGAACCATAACTATTGAGACTTTTAATTTTTTGGGGAAGTTCAGGGAAAGTATAAAGTACCAGAGGAGTTGAGTTGAAAGTGAGATTTATTGTTTGTTTGTTTTATTATTTGCAATACGCAAGCCTCCCCTCGGTTAACAGTGCGCAGCATTTACATGAGATTGCGAAAATGAGTTACATCAACAAAAATATATACATACACATATAGAAAAGGTCAGCAATTCGAGGTGAATAGAGAGAGAATTCAAAGATGACACCCAGGTTGTTCACCACCCAGGATGGTGAAGGTAGGGGTTAGGGTTAGCTTACTTTGTATGTAGACTGTACAATAACATTTATTTACAAAAAGACAATCGTATTACAAATATTTAAGCCGGGATTTGTACTTCACAAACAGCTCTCCTTTGGGTGGACATGGCACAGTGGCAATGTTGGGTGGCAATGGATCAGTGCTCTGCACAAAAACGTTCAAAATTCCATATCTGTGCTTCTCTAATACAGCAAAAATAAGGCTTTTGACAAAGTCGAACTCCATTTCCTCATAGACTGGTTTGATCACCCATTGCTTACTTCTTTTTGAAAAGGCCTTAGTGTAGCGAGGCTTCCTTACATTACCCGTAGTCATAAATTGTTCACGGCCGAGATTCTCGTTATGGGCCAAGACAGCAAGTAGAGTCTTATGTCTCATGCCCTGTATGCTGAAATGCAAGCGCTTTGGCCTGTACTTTAGGCACATATTGTGGAACACCTCCAAACCTCCTGTGTAACAGAATTCTGTCAGTCCCCTCAAATCTCTTGATAGAGTTTTATTGAAAACAATCTTCTCAATAGCTTTGTGTGTCGGTGAAGATGGATTCAACCACTTCTTCTTCCGTGCCTCCACTGGGGACAAAGGGCCATGTTCACATTGGTGGAAATGTAGGTTTTCTGACCAGCGGTGCACGTTGGTACAGTGGTGCATAAGTGACCGCCATTTTTCAAGTAGTCATTTCCACTGACCCTTCACAAGTTTTGGAGCTCCACCAAAGATGGTTGCTGATAGACTGGGACCACTCTGAAATACTTTCCAAACCTTTTTTTTCCCTGCAGCCAAGATTTTCTTATTGATTGATTTAGCAAGATGCCATACGTCAAATTGATGTTTAATATGTGGGAACTGCTCTCTCATTGTCTTGGCAATTGAAACGTGTCTGTCCGTGGCTATGAGGTCGATGTGCATTCCCCTCGATTGTAGATATTCCACTGATTTTATAAATCCTAGTTTCTCCATGGCCACTGAGGATGTACATTGTGTTACCTGCACGACCACCAAACTCACAATCTTCTTACTATCCATGTCCTGAAAGTGGTAGGTGCAGTACTTGGCAGAAAATCCAGGACTGTCGCACTGTCCATCGCCGGCTAGCCTGAACCATCTGCCTTCGAATGTACTTGCTAGAGAAAATTGTTCAATTTTCCAAGCATCACTAATGGCCGGAAATAGATAATCATGTTGGTATTTGTAGTACTGCGTTTTTGAAATGAAATGGAGTCCCAGAAACTGAAAGAAAGACTCTAACTTTCTATAACTGGAGCCACTAAAAAGTGATGCAGCTGCACACAGTAGATTGCCTGCTGGCAGTTTCCCCAGCATCGGTTGTGCAGACCATGAGAATGTATGATGTAATCTACAGGCGGCCTGTATTGTGACGTTACTGCCTTGTTTTTGACGAGTCACATGAATCAATGGCTTCCCACATACTTTCCCTCTAACTGAATGCCCACATTTCAGCATACTTATAATATCCATCAAACAACTGTCGAATACTGTGTATTTGCCCTTTTTCATTAGACTGTCATCCTGCATCGAAGTTGTTTCGGCCTGTGACGTTGAGGACATATCACCACATTTGAAAGAAATATCGCTGCTATCAAGTTCTGATGCGTCGGTGAATGCTGCTGCTGGTTCATTCTCTGTCATTTCAACATCTGCTACTTCAACATTGATGGGAGAACACAACAATGTCGACAGCTTTTTGGTGGCAATTCTTTGGTGGGTGTAGATTGTGTGAATTGATCTGCAACTTCTTCAGAGCTATCTTCAATGCATCCAGTATCATGTTGTTGTGGTGGTGCGGTCGCACTGTAGCAATGGTCCTTTACAACTTTACTGGATTCTCCGGACACATTCATTTCATGTTCTGGCCATTGGACATGAGCATCTCTAGTCTCAACACGCGGCGTCTGAATTAATAGTTCCTCCATAGTGTAAATGGTCTGGCAAGCAACATCTCTCATTCACTTCACTGTCTGTGTAAGTATAGTTCGGACACCCACGGGTAACTAGAGGACAGATTGGAAAAGGGATGTTCAGTTTAAACACAAGATAAAGTATAGTACAATTGACTGGAAAAAAACATAAAATAGTCCCCAGCACAAAAAAAAATTCTAAAGTTATGAACTGTTTGTAACTAACCTTATTTTTGTTTCTTTTCTTTGCAACTTTCTTGACTTGAACTTCAAAATCTGCACGTTGTTGCTCCGATTCGTTTCCGCATGTCTTCCCTTTCTCGGGCGCTGCAACGACTATATTTTCTGGATCCGCATACAAAGCACGGAATGACGCTCCATCGACTCCCTGAAACATAGTACTTTCATTACTATGCATCACAATATTGAAAACATAAAACACACGTGAGGACGAACACACAGGTACATCTCAATATCTAAACGCAAATTAAACATTGTGTAGAACAATCAAACGACAAGTATTCCAGCTTTGATGATCCAGTTTGATGGAACTGTCAGTATCCATACCTGTGGCTCCGAATGGACTTCCATGAATGATTGTATTGGAGAGGAGGCATCAGCAACTCCCTGAAACACAGTACTTGCATTAGTATGGTTTTCAATATTGTAAACATAACACACACTTGGGGTCGACGACACAGTTACATATAAAGAGATAACCACAAATGATGCATTGTCTAAAAGAATCAAGGAATATCTAAATATGATGAGATTTCATCGACTTATTTCTCTGATTTCTTTACATCTGCATCACCTACAATGAATGTTGTCATTGTAGAGGAAGCTCCGTCGTCTCCCTGAAACACAGTACTTGCATTAGTATGGTTGTCAATATTGTAAACATAACACACACTTGGGGTCGATGGCACAGATACATATATAGAGATAACCACAAATGATGCATTGTCTAAAAGAATCAAGGAATATCTAAATATGATCACATTTCATCTACTTATTTCTCCGATTTATTTACATCTGCATCATCTAAATGGGATGTTGTGATTGTAGAGGAAGCTCCGTCGTCTCCCTGAAACACAGTACTTGCGTTTATAAGGAAGAAAGTATAGCAAATGGAATCACGTCATATGATCACGCTCGATGGAGTTGTCAGTATCCATACCTTGTGCTGCTGAAGATTATCTAGGGATGTTATAAATGTAGTGCGCACTTCTGAAAGCTGTTGCGCCAATTCGTAAACGCAAGGTTCCGCTTCCACTTCCCCTGGAATTCCTTGAATGTCCGGCTCCGCATGAAGTGCAGGGGTTGACGCTCCATCTACTGCCTGAAACATAGTACTTGCATTAGTAAGGATTACAATATCGAAAACACAACACACACTTGGGGTTGACCGCACAGGTACATATCAATGGCTAACCACGAATGAAACATGGTGTAGAACAATCAAACGACAAGTGTTCCAGTCCTGATGATCACGGTTGATGGAGCTGTCAGTATCCATACCTCGTGCTGCTGAAGAACATCTAGGGCTGTTGTCAATATGGTGCGCACTTCCGAAAGCTGTTGCGCCGATTCGTATCCACATGGTCCTGCTTCCCCTGGAATTACTTGAATGTTAGGCTCTGCATCAAGTGCGTGGGTGGACGCTTCAACAACTGCCTGAAACATAGTATTTGCATTAGTAAGGATTACAATATTGAAAACACAACACACACACTTGGGGTTGACCGCACAGGTACATATCAATGGCTAACCACGAATGAAACATGGTGTAGAACAATCAAATGACAAGTATTCCAGCTCTGATGATCTAGTTCGAAAGAGCTGTCAGTATCCATAACTCGTGCTGCTGAAGAACATGTATGGATGTTGTAAATGTGGTGCGCACTTCCGAAAGCTGTTGCGCCGATTCGTATCCGCATGGTCCCGCTTCCCCTGGAATCACTTGAATGTTAGGCTCTGCATCAAGTGCGTGGGATGACGCTTCAACAACTGCCTGAAACATAGTATTTGCATTAGTAAGGATTACAATATTGAAAACACAACACACACACTTGGGGTTGACCGCACAGGTACATATCAATGGCTAACCACGAATGAAACATGGTGTAGAACAATCAAATGACAAGTATTCCAGCTCTGATGATCTAATTCGATCGAGCTATCAGTATCCATAACTCGTGCTGCTGAAGAACATCTAGGGCTGTTGTCAATGTGGTGGACGCTTTGTCGGAATTGAAACAATGTTATGCCTCCTATCGCAACATTTGTATGTGTATTGGCCTACGCCAAGTTGTCTAAACATCATATGCGAACAAACTCCATGGCAAGGTCTTGACCTTAGAGAAAGTAATGTAAGTCGCCATCTTAGATTAAGCCGCCATTTTAGGTTCTCTTGTTATATGGAAGTCACCCTGAACATCAAAACGGAGGCCGAATGACATTCTGAGTAAGATTCTGGCCGTTGTGACCTCCGTACACACGAATAATTAATATGCCTGCAGGCCACTTGTCGGCGTCGCGAACTGAGACCTTGTCCTACTGTTGACCTATGTGTAAATGTACAACTATATCAGCAAAACTAATCAAAATGCATATATTATAGGATTGACCTGGCAAGGAACCCATAGGCCCGACTCCTAGAATGGTTAATCCGCGAGAGGGTTGGCCAAGGGCTGGATAAAAAGTATAAAAGACCCAAGTATTCCAATGTACGGTCTCTCTCACTAAGGCATCGAACCTTCGTTGAAATTCGTTATGTTACTCTGAGAGCCGAATAGCTATCCGTTTGTCAATTGACTTTGGTAACTGTTGTAGCTTTTAAATAAAGCACTTGTATGTTCTTTGTAACCTGTGTTGGTGTGTTTCTTTCTGGGCTTCCCGGCCTCATATTATTTTTATGTTTTCACAGTTGGTGCCCGAATAGGGACCCTCAAGATTGATGGCGGATCATTGAAGGTTGACGCAGACTATCGAACCGGGATCGGACGGTGTGATAATGCGGGCCATACCGAACGAGACGCGATACCTCGGCAGCGCTGCACGATCCGATCCTTGGACGATAGTCGTGTGGTCTGACACGGCATCTTGACGAGGGTCCATTTTTGAGGCGGGCAGATTTGTCAAAACCACCAAACACAAGGTAAAATTCGTTAGGTAAGTTCTTTGGTAAACCGTACGGTCCTCCTTAGGTTTGGTCAGGTGCAGTTGTGACCCGGCTCTTAATTTAATCCTGACAATTTGAATTTGGCGTATTGTATCTGCAGACACAATTACTGACCAGGTAACACCAATTTTTTGTGAAATGCCTGGGAAATTGTCTAGCTGCTTTAGGGCTCTGTTCCGCAGCGATCGACAATCTTTGGAATTTAGCCGCCAGGCACCACAGGAGGGGTCGCCGGCATGTACTATGTACTGTAAGTATGGCATTGGAAGTATAGTATTTAATGAAATTTGGCACAGACAAACCAGACATGCCTCCGAATTTCAGTGGCCAATCAATGGTAGTTTTGAGATCCCCCGTATTGAATACCTAGAATCGGTCTTGCTAAAAAAGAAGGCCAGACCTGCAGCATTTGATGTTTTGCAGAATTCGAAAAAAGAAGCGTTGCAGCAGCTTAAAAGTAGGGATAAACATACACGCCGTCATAAAACAAATGCCGAAAAGGCATTGTTATATGATAAGGAAAAACATTCAGAGTCAGTTAAAAATATGGATAGGGCTTTTTCACTCGGAATCCAGAAAATGTATCCCTCTAAAGATTTCCATGTTTCTGAAGAATTTATTGAAAAATTGTTAAACGAACGCAGGCCTGGTGCCTCTGCGCCACCTCCGTATGATCCTCTCCCGGGTGCTCTGCCCATTCCTGCTGTTGTTCCTGCTGTTATTCCTGTTCCCCCTGTACAACCTATTGTTCCTATTCCTCTAGTTGTTGTTCCTCCACCTATCCCGCCACCCATTCCTCTTGCGCCGATAGTTGCACCCTCATTGAATTTGCCCATATCTCCACTACCGAGTGGTTCTGTATTGACTAACGTTGATCAGGGTGCGGGGTCAAAGATTGTCACTCGAAATACTGTTTCTACAGACAAGAAACAGGAATTATTTGCATGGGCTAAGCATTGTATGGAGAAAAGTGATCAAGTCAACGTTTTTTCCACATTATGAAATATGGACAATTTTCCCGAGAAAAATGTTTTTATCAAAGGTTTGGGGACTCATTTATGTGTAATGTGGGGTAGATTACATAATTCGGATCTCTCACAAGGGTTGAGGGATCTAAATACTTTAGCACTTTCGAGGGATACAGAGGAGAAAGTACATGGTCATGTTGAGAGATTGTTTGAGTATAGGAGGGACTTTGAGAAATTGCGGGATGAGGATGATGAAGACGACAGTATGTATGTGCAGAAACGGTTCCTTCCGTGTCGTAGATCGGCACCTGAGGAAGTACGAATTTGTACCAAAGATGCGATTCGATGGATCTCGGATTCATCGATACCGCCAGATGAAGTATATGACACGTATAGTCAGTATACAGTAGAAATGCAAAGGAAGGTGATTCAGGTAATGGTACAGTACCTGCAGGAAGAATGTGTAAGGAAAAAGGTTAGTTGTCCTATAGAGTTATTGGGAATTTGTAAAAGGACTTTTTCGCCCGACACTTCTTCGACTGCCTTAACGCTCGACCTGGCTCTGTTGCTTAGTGAGCGGTCGGAGTTACCTATATCTCAGTTGCCTATGAGAGAGGTTCCTTCGACATTTGTCCCAAAGGTTGAGATTCCCGCTAACGCTGGGACTGGTGCACCCGCTGTGGATATCCCTGTGCATTATGTATCGCAATTTGTTCACGTCCCGTTTTCACGGCAGGAAGTGAACACTATTAGACAATCAATTCCCGATATCAGGAAAAACCCGACAGGGTTTTACAAAGAGATAGAGTCCGTTTTGCAGTCCTCTGTGTTCACCTTAAGTGATATTGACTTGCTATTCCCTGTACTCCTGCCCGTAGATTTATGGAAGCAGGTTCGGACAATAGACGATGTGCCAGGGTTGGGAGATACGTGGGCTAACATGACTAGGTTTGATGGGAAAAGACCAGCTGGTGAGAAACCACCTCAGGTAATACTTACTTTGCCTGATAGAATTGTCGCCAAATTGAAAACTATAATTCCAGAGAAAATAATTATTTGGGACAAGCTTACGGCCTGTTTTCAAGGAAAAACTGAAGGTGCCACCGAATTCTTTAATAGATTCGAACAGGTATTCTCTGACTTCAGTGGACAGGACTTGGGCAGAGAGTCTGGGAAAAGGTTGTTTGTGGACAAATTTGTACGTGGATTGTTGCCCGACATCCAGTCACAGATTATGTCCTCTGAGAGCGATTGGCAGGCGAAATCCCAATCTGAAGTTTTGCACATGGCTCAGTATTATGAGAACCGTGTTAATAATGAAAAAGAGAAAATAGAGAAGAGGAAAGGAGATTTGAAGACTAAAGTATTATTACAACAAATTGTTAGAAATCCCAGAGGAGGTACTTCACAGATCAGAGGTCAGTATATCCCAAAAGGAAACGCTCCTTTGGGTCCTGTGAATCTCAATCAATGTGCGTATTGCCGCCAGGAAGGTCATTGGCAAGCACAGTGCCCCGTCCTTCGACAAAGGTCAAACAATGCGTTTGGGAGTATGGGTAGACGACCTAGAGGTCGCCCTGGAGCAGGGGGCCCTGATAGAGGTCAGTTCTCGCAAGATCCTCAGCAGCCTTTTACACAGGAAAATCAGACTTCAAGTGTGGACACGAGAAACATATTTGATCACCCTTCTGCTGCCTACCTTTCTGAAGAGCTTCCTTCCGATGACATTTTATTTTGTTAGGACTGCCCGAAGCAGAGTTTGGAACCTTCACCTATTCCCGTTAATCAGAAAGGTCCCTACGTTGAATTGTTAGTGGGGAATAGGAAACATCAGTTTTTGATAGACACTGGAGCACAGAAGTGCTCCATTGATCTTTCCCGGGTTCCAAACATTCCACTGTCAGGGCAAACAAATGTTTCTTGCCCGGTTTCTTCGCCGGTGTCTGTTTCTTTGGGTCCCTTCATGGACCATTGTCCCTTCCTTCTGACTTCGAACTGTGGAGAGAATTTGCTGGGGTTAAATTTGTTGAAGAAACTAAATGCAGTAATTCATTGTTCCTCTGATGGAGTACGACTGACGGTTTCACCACAGCAACTTCCCAATTCTCAGTTTTTGATTCGACCATTGCCTCCTGATTTTAGTGTTGTTTCAGAATGTTTATGGGCGGTTGACGACAATGATGTCGGGGTGCTACAGATTGAGCCCGTTAAAATAGTTTTGAAGCATGGAGTTAAACTACCACGCATTCCGCAATATAAAATATCAGTTGAGGGCGAGCGTGCTTTGAAGTGCATTGTCTCCGATTTTGTGCATCGAGGGGTGATTGAAGAGATTGCAGGTAGTTTATGTAACAGCCCGATTTTGCCTGTATACAAGAAAGGCGACAATGCAATCCCATACCATTCCATAATTGATCTTTGTGCTATTAACAAAGTTGTCACCCCACAATTTCCAATTGTGCCTGATGTAACAACGATACTAACAATGATCCCTGCTACAGCTACGCACTTTAGTGTTGTGGATCTAAAGAATGCTTTCTTTAGTATTCCGATACACAAGGAGAGTAGATATTTGTTCGCGTTCACCTTGGGGGGACGTTCATTCACATTTACTCGTGCACCTCAAGGGTATACTGAAAGTCCAAGCATTTATAGTAGAGCTTTGAAAGAGCAGCTTGATACCCTTGAATTGCCGCCTACTTGTACACTGCTCCAGTATGTCGATGACTTGCTTTTGGCCGCAGATTCTGAAAGTGCTTGTAAAGAAGGCACTGTACTGTTGCTTGTTCCTCTAGCTAAAAATGGTCATAAAGCTTCGCTCAAAGAATTTCAATATTGTTGTCAGGAGGTCGCCTATTTAGGCTACCTCCTGTCAAAGGAGGGGAGAAGATTGAAACCTGAAAGAATAAAACACATTTCTGGCATGTCTGTTCCAAATACACAGAAGGAAGTCAGAGCCTTAATAGGTATGGCTTCTTACTGTAGGTTGTGGATCCCGAACGTTTCACTAGTGATAAAACCGATGTTGGCTTTGACGAAGAAGGGCATTTCTTTGCCGCTGCCATGGAAATCGGAACATCAACGATCATTTGAGCTTCTCAAAACCGCGTTATGCTCTGCACCGGTTCTGGGTACTCCAAATTATGACAAGGCCTTTGTGTTGTTTGTGCATGAATGTGATGGATGTGCTTTGGCTGTATTAACACAGGAACACAGAGGGAAGAATAGGCCGTGCGGCTACTACTCCTCCGCCCTTGATCCTGTCGCATGCGCTTTGCCAAGATGTTTGCGAGCTGTCGCTGCTGCTGCCGCGTCTGTAAAACAGAGTGAGGGAATGGTCCTAGGCCATGATTTAATTTTGATGGTACCTCACTCTGTAGATGTCCTATTGAATAAAACTCAAACGCAACACCTCACCTCTGCACGGCTGACAAGGTATGAATTAATTCTGTTTGCCCCTCACATTCAAATTAAGAGGTGTTGTGTTCTTAATCCGGCTGAACTCCTAACTTTCCCGCAAAATACTGTTTGCGGTGACGAAGAATTACATGACTGCCTGTATACCACTGAACAGGAAACAAAGTGCAGGATAGATCTTATAGATACTCCTCTGGGCAATGCAGAAGGGGAGCTGTTTTGTGATGGCTCCTGCTTCAAACTCCCAGATTGTACATCTACAGCTGCCTATGCAGTTACTACATTGAGTATGATTGTTGAAACTAAGAGAATTCCGCATAACTACGCGCAGGCCGCAGAGGTTATAGCGTTGACCCGAGCTTGTGAACTCTCCGAAGGGCATACAGTAAACATATATACTGATAGCCAGTACGTCTTTGGGGTGGCTCACAACTTTGGGAGGCTCTAGTCGGAAAGAGGGTTCCTAACCTCACATGGGACCAAGATTCAGCAAGGTCCCCTGATAGTGCAATTGCTCTCGGCACTCTCACTCCCTAGGCAGTTAGCGATCATGAAATGTGCAGCACATCGTAAGGTCATAGATGATGTGGGCAAAGGGAACGCTTTTGCTGACCAGATAGCCAGGCAAACGGCCACAGACCTTAGCGCAGACATGTATGCTCTAAGGGAAACAAAAGATGCCTTTGTAATAGATGAGGGTATCGGGTCTGTGCGAGATATCCAAACTGATGCCACGATAGAACAATCTAAAAAGTGGGCCGAAGGGATGGGGAAACTGGATGACGATGGGTGTTGGGTAGATACATCTGAAGGAAAATGGTTGCTCCCTGATTCATATGTGCTGGCAATGGTTACGATGGCACACGGTCCTACGCATGTGTGTGCTCAACAGATCACGAAAATGCTAGAACAAGTCTGGGTGAATGATAAAATTTTGAAGACCGCACAGCGACATGTTCAGAATTGTATGATTTGTTTACAGCACAATGTGGGGAAGGGGACAGTAACTCCAAGGGGTAGCTTTGGGCCCCCTTCTGTTCCCTTCGAGGTCATCCACTTTGATTTTATTGAGATGGAACGGTGTAACAATCTAAAATATGTTCTTGTGATTATTTGTGCTTTTAGTAAATGGGTCGAGGCTTTCCCCGTTAAGGATGCTACTGCCATGACCACTGCAAAGACTATGGTAAAAGAATTCTTTCCACGATTTGGGCTTCCAAGGGTAATTTGGTCGGACAATGGTCCCCATTTTGTTGCAGCAGTAATTTTGCAGATATGCACAGCGTTACACATTGAAAAGCGATTTCACTCGGCTAGACACCCTCAAAGTGCTGGGTTGGTAGAGAGACATAATGGTATCTTAAAGAATAAGCTTGCAAAAACATGTGCTGACACCAAATTGAAATGGCCAGATGCCTTACCTATTGTTTTGTTAGCCATGCGTACCACACCTCAAACTAAGACTGGGCTTTCTCCATTTGAGGTAGTGATGGGGAGACCTGCTAACATTTGGGGTCTTCCGAAGCCTAAAGCATTGAGGGAGGTAGAAAATGTATTGCTTGTAGACTACTGTAACCAGTTGACTAAAAAATCTGTATCTCATTTATCATCAGGTCCAATCAGCTTTACCTGTACGGTTTACGGGCCCAGGACACGATATTCAGCCTGGAAGTTGGGTCCTAGTGAAGGCCTACGAAAGGTCTTCCTGTCTCGCGCCTCGCTGGCGGGGACCCTATCAGGTGCTGTTGGTCACCCAGACAGCAGTGCGGGTGGCTGGAAAGAAGCATTGGATCCACGCGACGCATGTCAAGAAACTTCCTCACCCGACGCCACACGTTACAGAAGAAGCAGAACCCCTCGATGATGCTACAATCTCTGATCCTGGAGTAGCAAATAGCGCTGTGAGTGCGTCGGAGAATTTCTCTGAGCCCGTGGAGCTTGGGGAACAGTCCATTTCATCTCCGCACTCTTTGAAAAAGTCACTTCCGGAAAACACTGTTTCAAGTTCTACGACTTCCGTCGCCTCCGATATGTTGCTTCCCTCAGGAAGTGACGTTACCTTATTTCCGGATCAAACAGCATTGGGTACCACCAGGTACGACCTTCGACGAAGAAAATAGAACTACGGCACGGGTTTTGCCTGTGCATCTGGAAAGAAAAGGTCATTGAGAGTTTTTCTCTTGCAAAAGGAAGTTTTTGTTGAAAAAAGGGATTCTGCTGGCTAGGGTTGGGGAAGGACTAAGAAGTCGTGCAACCGTAGTGTCGCCAGCAACGAACATTGGGGTTGTCGATTGAGAAACTACGATGCCTGCCACCTCCACCGCTGCTGTTCGCATTGGACTTGTAAATAAGGGGGTGACCAACTCGGACAACGAACAATGTGCCTGGGCCCCAAAAATGTATTGCTGTGTTGTGTTAATAATAATTGTAATTTGTATAGTTACTGCTGTGGGACTTTGGTACTTCGAAGAAACTTACCCTCTAAAAATTCTACTGCCAATTGAAATTGTACCTACTGTTTTGACTCCCTCTGTACACCTTCACACTCTGTCACCTAGAGACTCCCAGCATAGACGAAAGTACCATAATAACACTTTAATGATAATAATGAATTCGACGCATGCCATTTTCAATAAGAGTAACTGCTGGATTTGTACCCATTTACTGCAACATGGGAACAAGGGGCTAGGATGGTATATTCACCCTTTACCTTTAACGACTGCTTGCTATGCCTTTCTTAGAGCACTATTCTTTGGCCGTTGGAATGATAGCATCTCAGGGAACTTTGATGGAACTAATTTAAATGATTTTGAAAAACGTGAATTGACTCCCCTGGGATGCTCGCTTTTTGCAAATAGAAGTAAACCTAAAGTTGCTTCTATTAGGCCATATGATAAACTATCTCTTCCTTTTCAAACTCTAATTTCCTTTAAAATGGCTCCGATAGGCAATAAGGACGCTGTGCCTCCTTCCTACTCTATTAATCATAGCCCTGATTCAGTCCCCTTCTGTGTACAAAGAAATGGCACTCGGTCAATGGGAGATTTTGAAGGTTGTGTGAACATTGTAAATTTGACCGGAGGCCTGTCTATTTTGTTTGTGGTAGTTCAGCATTTCCCTGGTTGCCCAAGGATTGGCAGGGAACCTGTTATTTAGGAATCCTGTTACCTGGGGTATTCATAGCTAGTACTTTGGAGGTTTCTAAGGCTCGCCCACGGCGGGACGAGAACGGAGATACCCCTGGGCAAGTATTGGGAGATATAGCAAAATCAGTTGTGCCATTTTGGGGACAGATAGCAAATTCTGAAAATATTAGGGGACTAGCAAGGGTACTGGAGAGAACCATCAACCGGACCACGGATATACTCTACAATATGACACTAGAACAAAAAGCAATAAGATTGGTAGCACTCCAAAATCGGATGGCATTAGATGTCATTCTGGCAGAACGTGGTGGAGTATGCAAATTAGTGGGGTCCGCTTGTTGTGTTTTCGTTCCAGATTCCTCACCGTCAATTTTCAAAGCAATACAGAACTTGCACATCCTTAGTTCTGAAGTGCATGTTCCTGTGGGAGATTGGAATATTAGCGCCTGGTTCTGGGATTCTCTACGATCCTGGGGTTGGAAGGTGCTTTCTGTTATCCTGGTTATTTTGGGAATCCTGCTATTCCTTTGTTGCTGTTTCCAATGTCTGCCTAGTGTATGTGCAATGCTAGGGGGATGTTGTGCTCAAGCAGTGAGCACGGTAGGGCACAAAATATATGCCCCAGATACAGCATCAAAAGAGTTTGTGTTACAAGAAGTTCTGTTGAACGACCTGATTGCTATAGACATTACAGATAATGATTCAGGATGTATGGATGACAATGCATGGAGTTATTTACAAAGATATTAGAAATTATATTAGCACTTGGCATAGGCCAAAAGGAGGGTTTGTCGGAATTGAAACAATGTTATGCCTCCTATCGCAACAATTGTATGTGTATTGGCCTATGCCAAGTTGTCTAAACATTATATGCAAACAAACTCCATGGCAAGGTCTTGACCTTAGAGAAAGTAATGTAAGTCGCCATCTTGGATTAAGCCGCCGTTTTAGGTTCTCTTGTTATATGGAAGTCACCCTGAACATCAAAATGGAGGCCGAATGACATTCTGAGTAAGATTCTGGCCGTTGTTACCTCCGTACACACGAATAATTAATATGCCTGCAGGCCACTTGTCGGGGTCGCGAACTGAGACCTTGTCCTACTGTTGACCTATGTGTAAATGTACAACTATATCAGCGAAACTAATCAAAATGCATATATTATAGGATTGACCTGGCAAGGAACCCATAGGCCCGACTCCTAGAATGGTTAACCCGCGAGAGGGTTGGCCAAGGCTGGATAAAAAGTATAAAAGACCCAAGTATTCCAATGTACGGTCTCTCTCACTAATGCATCAAACCTTCTTTGAAGTTCGTTATGTTACTCTGAGAGCCGAATAGCTATCCGTTTGTCAATTTACTTTGGTAACTGTTGTAGCTTTTAAATAAAGCACTTGTATGTTCTTTGTAACCTGTGTTGGTGTGTTTCTTTCTGGGCTTCACGGCCTCATATTGTTTTTATGTTTTCACAGCTTCAGCATCTCCCTGAAAGACAGTACTTGCATTAGTATGGATAACACTAATTATAACTGAAACAAACACCAGGGGACGACAACTAAGGTGTATTTCAATTGGAAAGCACTAACCAAACATTTGGTAAAATAATCACACGATACATAAAAACTATTACTTGACCTGCATAAAACAAGTCTGTAGCGGAATAGCCAAGTAAGATTACCTGATACGTGCTAGAAGTGGTTCATAACTGCGAGCACGTCACGGATGTTGAATGTTTTTGCTTCAGATTCAAGGGATAGTCAAGCAGTTGTAAAGGTAAATTATTGTTTGATAAAGAAATTCCAATATTAAAAATTGCCATGTAAGGAGACAGAATACTTGAGAATAATGCTATTAAAAATGTGCAATATAGCACAGTTCCCTGTGCCCATATATAGATTTCGTTTGTGGGTTATGAAATCGAAAAAGAATATATTGATAAATGTCATTATTCAAAAAGCTATACACTCATATCTATGTCGAAAGTATTACAAGGGACACAACACCTAAAATATCAATTAATCCATTCAGCTACCTACACACTACCGCAAGGCCTAAAGCTAAATCCGGACACTTGACTCACCAGTGGCGGAATGTGGACGAATAGAGTGGGAATAGCATTTGCGAGCAATTTCCGTGTCGTTCACAGTTTATTCTTCTTTGTTACCCAAGATGTGGCGTACATGTTCGAAGAAAAGTGCCGGCTGCAGATGCGGTATCGATCACCCCTCTTGTACTCTAAGACTTGTTGGACTCTACTTTCCAGCTCAACCAGTGGATATCCGCAAAGTCTGACCCATTCTCTTATTCGATCAACAGTTTTCAGGAATACATGCATTGTAGTGCCTTCAGATTTAGCATAGGTCTTCGAAGGGCAACCGCTAATCGAACAGGCAGGCATTGGTGAAAATTCTGAAAAGTAAATATCGACATTATTATACAATCTTGATGAATAAAAATGTGATACAAAAGTAAATGAACCATACAATGTTCAATTTCAAGCTTTGTTTTGGTCGCCGGAACTATACCAGTTCATCATGTGCGGCTTAGTATTTGCATAAGTTGCAGAAATGTATAAATGATGTGACTAAACTCTGAACATGTGACTCGTCCCTTAGGATGTTCTTTCTTGCACGAGAAGGAAACATGCTTACATTATAGACTTGACCCCCGAAGGATGCAATTTGATGACAATTGACAAAGATGAAAATAAATAGATCTATTGATAGCATAACAATTGAAACACAAGTCAATAGCAATGAGACCAATGACAGTGAGTACTCTACTTGCAAATAGATAGAAATATAAAAATCAACGAAATATGACTAGGATACATGGCCTTACCTTGACCAACAAACAGTTGGATTCAGCAAGCTGAGCAGTATGTTGCAGGAGAACAGGTAGATGGCCACAGGTAGCACACTGACGAGTTTGCTTGAAGCGGTCACAGAAGTTCATGGATAGCACGACGATGAGCAGATTAGCATAGATCTTAGTGGTTCTCAGGTAGAACGTTCAGGAGTTGACTTGCAAAGCACAAAGATGTTCTCATGAGTCATATCAAGTGGTTTATAAAGTATTAGAAACAGGGGTGTGTTTGTGAATGAATGACGTGTGTATGTCATGGTATTATGTGGTTTGCCGGGGGCCGGCCAGCATGAGGGTGGCGGGACCTGCCTGGAGACACGGGGTCTGAGGAGGCCATGTGAGCGATGGCCCCTGGGCGTGGGATACCTTTTGAAGTGTACATGGTGTTTGGCACCTTGGCCGTTTGCGCCGCTGACAGCCCCCAATGGCAGCGCTCATCCCTGGGTGCGAACTGCCTTTGATGGGGGGTGGATGGATGGATGGGCCGGTGGGCGTGCAGACAAGGCACAGGAAGACTGCTGAATGGAGACACACTTATGTGGATTGCAGGGGGGCGGCCTGCTTCAAGGGGAGCCCTGCCTGGAGACACGGAGTCTGAGGAGGCCATGTGAGCGATGGCCCCTTTGCGTGGGATACCTTTTGAAGTGTACATGGTGTTTGGCACCTTGGCCATTTGCGCCGCTGACAGCCCCCAATGGCAGCGTTCATCCCCGGTGCGAACTGCCTTTGATGAGGGGTGGATGGATGGATGGGCCGGTGGGCGTGCAGACAAGGCACAGGAAGACTGCTGAATGGAGACACACTTATGTGGATTGCAGGGGGGCGGCCTGCTTCAAGGGGAGCCCTGCCTGGAGACACGAGGTCTGAGGAGGCCATGTGAGCGATGGCCCCTGGGCGTGGGATACCTTTTGAAGTGTACATGGTGTTTGGCACCTTGGCCGTTTGCGCCCCTGACAGCCCCCCATGCCAGCGCTCATCCCCGGGTGCGACCCGACTGCCTTTGATAGAGGGGGTGGGATGGATGGGCCGGTGGGCATGCAGGCAAGTGTGCAGGAGCGAGGCGGCCATCAGGCCCCTCTCATCCTTTACTTCTCAGTAGAAACTGGGACCAAGTGCTTCCAGTAGTGGGTTCACCCCTTGCCCTTATGTGATGTTAACTTTGGTTGACATTCGCGTAGATGGGACCACTGAGCAGGACACAGGGAATCCATTGTTGTACCCCCTTTCCAATCCATCTTGGTGACCAGGCCTCACTGCGCACAGCACATGGCCCCCACCCTCGTTCCCACTCTGACTGGAAAACTTCAGAGGTATTTGCAATAGCTAATAAATGTAACACATCACTCTTCCTCTTCGATCACTGTCCTGCATGTGAACCGCTTGAACTAAGCACATAGCTCGTTCATCTCCACAAACGTGTCCTCAATACCTGCATGCATTATTGAGAATATATTATGTTAGCTTAGATAGTGACCACCCTGCTTCAGAGCAACCTGACCTTCACCCATTCGGAGCACAGATGTCTGACGTCCATCCTTGAATGGAGAGACACTTGATTCATTTAAAAAATTGAAACAACCGTTGTTAAAATATATGTGGTGTTTTATTTTGTATCTTATTTTGATGACACAAAAATACAAGACTTTACACATTGTACAGGTCAGGTTGCAGGACAGTGAGAGAAAATCCCCTGTACTAACCGCTGTCACTCGGGAACGTTTCTCTTATGGCACGAACGGCACAGGCGGGTATTACTCTTCGAACGCGGTGTCCAATCCTCCCGTGAAGCAACCATGTAAAGGAACGATAGGCCACCAGCCTGTACCACCTGTGAAAAGGAATGAAGCAAACTATTTTTAAATGACCAAGATAAGTTTAATAAACGTTTGTTGTCAATGACAATTCTTGTAACTAATGGCATTCTGCTCGGACAAATGCTATCTAGACACTGCACACTATTGAACGACTTTCATGCGTTACAATGATATGTATATGTAATTTTGGATATAGTAGAAGACCATGAAATAGGAGTGGCATGACAAGCAGAGTATACTTACTCATTACTCGGATTACAAGGACAAACAGTTGCGTGAAGTTCGTGCATAAGCACCATCATTATCCTCAACACGGTGTGAGGCAGGCTGCCCTGAAGTCTGGCAGCTCGGTGATGCATTGCGGTCGTGGCTCGCCTTCCGAAATGTAGGCCACGCATCCCGAGTTTTCACAGCAGCAGCAGTTCTCGTCCTCGGTTGGCATTAGCTCGCACCGATTGCATGTGCACCAGGTGGAAACACCGTCCATGCAACTAAGTCCAGGCTCTTCAGCTGTTGAATCGTCCTCCCAACTGCCGTCCGAAGACCCATCGTTTTTGCGTGTTTCCCTTTCCAGTAGTTCCTCCTCGGTAACCTTGGGCTCGTACATGTAGGGCATTATTGTATCCATTGTGTGTTAAACAAACTAAAATAATTTATAGCGGTGGTATTGGTATCTGTTCACACGGGCTACAAGCAATGAAGGTAGTTGACCAGAGCACAGAAACGAGTCACAGAATACTCAAAGTAACACAGAGAGAGGAATGGAATCGAAAATCTGCTGCTGTGTGTTGTGTAACCGTCTGTTTATACTTTTCCATGGCGACACGTCATTAGCTGAAGCGCAGCGAATGTTGACACGAGACGTGCTTTGGCATTGTGAAATGGGTGGCACGCGTCTGCTGAAGACAGGCTCAGGGGCGGGGGATATGATTTAGTGCCGCAAAAGCAGGTCAGCCAGGGCAATGGGGGAAATGATAGGATTATCACAAAATGGCGGCTCCCTGATGCCTGTTTTCACGTGCGTTTAATGGACGAAAACTTGGTTAAGGTCCATAGGAAATTTTTCTAAAATCGAGCGACTTAGGCTTAAAAACACATGGCCGACCCGTAGGGGCAATAAAACATTTTGACCAAACCATTCCTTTAAGATCAGAGAGTAGCTGAACATCTGAAGGAGATTTACATTTCCAAGTCTTTATTTCCTGGACATAAGTCTACTGATAAACCAGAGAATAAAGATGATGATGATGACACTGATCAGGATCAAAATAAAGATTATGATCCATCAATGTCCAGGCAGGAATACGCATTGTTGCAAGGAAGCATTGCTACAAATGTGGTAGTAGAAGCTTGCCCGCCACCTGTGCTGAGTTTGTTTGAGAAACAAGTTTCCTGTCATAGATCAAATTGTAAAGTCCAAAACAGTATCTTGTGGCAGGAAGAACACCACATTCAATAGCATTGCACTCCCTCCATTACAACATACTTGAAACAAACATATTATCACCCTTACCCTCACGTAACTAATCGTTTTTTTTTTCATCCAGTACAGATGTTTTTTTTTTCCAATGACTCAATGATTATATAAAGTAAAAACAACAATGGTGTCATACACTAATGTTGTAGCAAACATAATACTTAAAATGTACTGTTTATGATGGTCTAAAAAAGAAAATGTATATTAAAAAATGTATTGCACTACAGCTTTTGAACTATCATGCTTTACCACCTAAGGCAGCTGCAAGACGCTACAAAACTTAGTAGCCACAGCAATCTTAATAAACTGAATATTCTGTGAGCAAAATCCTCAATTGTACTACAATCATAAGTACCGTATAAAATGTAATTACATAATTCCTCCATATTAGAAACACTTTGTACTCCCACTGCATTAGGTACAATTACTGTACAAATATTCCTACTATGGTTATTCTGGCCATACTCCTATTACATCACCTATAATTACAATACATATATTACTACTGTGGTGATTTTACACAGTCCACATATTCTGGGGGTCATGGCCTGTGGCCATGCCCCCCACAATCTGGCCACTGACCACAACACAATTAACTATAACAAGAATGTATCAGACATGGTCAACCAATAAAACTCATGGCCACCCCCCTGCAATTGAAGTGATGTCCGCGGACACCAAAATTGACTGTGGGCCCGGCAGCATTTCCAAACCCGTTTTCACCTATGAAAACAGCTCTACATTGCCTTCATTCCACTTCCCTACCATTTCTACACCCTTTTCCAAACCTCAGACATCCACAAATGTCTTTCCCAAACTATCCGTTCACCGTGCCACCAGCGAACTACTGCAGTGTCCACGGACAACTACACCAAATGACTGGTCTTTTTCAAACCTATAAAAACAGACCAATATCTTTTGTTTTTCACTCCCCCACCCTTCTCAGCCCCTCTTTCCACCACCAAATTACCCCAAAAATGTTTCCAGACATTTTCCCTACAGCGCTGTCTGCGGTCTTCTGCGATTGTCTGAGGATCCAACATGGCAGGCATTTCCGGAAAATCTGACGTACCTCACACTCTTCACCATCCAAACAGCGATTGCGTCTGATGTCCGCTAGTAGAGCATTAGGTGGAGAGGGTATGTATTGAAGAGTTTGTGCTTTGGTTGTAATTATTATTTTAGAATGTTAATTGAAGTGGATCGGTTTTGAGGTGGATGTGTTATGTTTTTGGGTTGTGGTCATTCGGTAGGTGTTTGTATGCATGGGTGTATTATGCTGTAGTGGTTGTGGCCAGGGCATAGAGTCTTGGGTGCATGGCCTTTATTTATTTATCAATGCTTTATCTAGGGTAAGACCTTGTGATTTTTGAACGGTGACTGCGTATGCTAGAGTTAGAGAAAATTGTTCTCTGCAAACATACATGTCTTTGAAAAGAAGGAAGCGGGTTGTTGAGCGTCCTATCCTTTTAACTTCTGATAGTTTGTCAAAGAGAATATTGACAAACTGAATGTTGTTGTCACGTGGGTATGTTTGAAAGCCAACAACTGTACCAAGTGCTCCATTAACTAGTCCTTGGTCCATGTCAAGGTTATGTTTAAGCATTACTCTACAGTTTAAAGATAATTTAAATATTTTCTCCAAACCATCTGTGTTAGAGATAGAGTTTTCTAAGGTATTTAGCCTTGGTGTGTCTTGTTGACACATGGGTAGTGTCATATCATGTACGTCCATTTTGTCTGTGGAGCAAATTTGAAGTACTGGTGCATTTCTTTTTTTTACATTTTTTCATTAAATTTTGAACAGCTTGCAAGAGTTAGAATCAAGGACATAAAGTTTCTATTTGTGTGTTCTAATTGTTCCATGGCATCAGTAGCACATGAGTTATGGCCATAGAGTGCATGGATGTGCCTGTTTTTTAATACAGAGTGTGCTTCTTGAGATAGTACACAAACTATAATACTTTTTAAAATGTTGGCGTATGTGAGGTCTGCAGACTGATGCACGTTTTCAGCTAATTCTCTGTATTGGAAATGTTGCCAAAGGTTTACATTTCCTATGCTGCCAAGAGTTTTACGGCATAGTTTGTGCCCAAGGTTTTAAAAATAGGTTCACCTCTAACTGGTGTTTTAAAGAATAAGATCTCTGAAAACTATAATGTGTTTTCCTCCAAAGAGTTCTTCTTAGTCTGTTTTCAGGCCTCTTGTAATCTGAGGTGAATGAAGACTAACATTAGATTGGAAACCATGCTCAACTCATCTATTAGCAGCATTTTCATTTGTTTGAAAACTCTGCATAGTTCCATTGCAACTTCTGGAGAAAGTTTGTAATAGTCTAATTTGTGTTGGTGTTCTACTGGAAGGAATAGTAATCGGTGGAAAGCGACACCGCCTATGTTGTAAGCAGCTTGACCTGTGGTGGCAGTTAGAACAGCTGACAGTTTGTTGTTTGTCAATTGTTGGAGGAACTTGCTGATGATTTTGATTAAGAACGTTTTGTCTGAAACAGCTTGACCACTCACGTATAGCCGTATAGGTTTATCGTCTTGGCAGGAACAATTTTTACTTTCATGTTGCACAACACGTTCAATTTGTTTTATTATTTCAAGGAAAATGCTATGCTGCTCATTGTTTGGTTGTGGTTTTAGTAGAGCAAATTATTTTTCTGTAGATTGCTCATTCTGACACTTAGGGGCCGATTCATGGAACAAACGTGCGCCGAAAATCTACGCGCAAGCAGGCGCAAGCAGGCGCAAGCGGAAAAAAACAGGCGCACGCGCACGCGTGCGATTCATGGAAGTCCCTGCGCGTGTTCACCGCGGGATGTGCGCCAAACCCGTGCATGGTGCACAAGTCACTGCAACATCGCGAAAGGCGTGCGCGACGCGCACAGTGAAAGCGCACAACCTCAGCGCACACACCAGAAAGTGGGCGGGACATGGGGCGTAACGCGCGGAATGGGGAACAACACGCGAAAATAAGGGCGTAACTGGGGATGTACTGCAGGGAAGCAGACGGAACGCCCACACGCACTCGAACCACACGTATTCATGGAATCGAATAGGGCAAAGCCACGCACAGCCAAAGACACGCACAAGCTGAAACACGGCCGCCACACGAAGGTAGGCGGTAGAGTCCCAGCGCATCAAAAAAGTGGCGTGCGGGAAGTTAAATACGCGATTGAGCGGGGTACGTGGATTTCAGGGGTGCGCGAGAAATTCTACACGTGATTGGCCTGGGTACGTGTATTACAGGGGTGCGCGAGAAAATCTACACGCGATTGGCCTGGCTACGTGGATTCCAGGGGTGCGCGAGAAATTCTACACGTGATTGGCCTGGGTACGTGTATTACAGGGGTGCGCGAGAAAATCTACACGCGATTGGCCTGGGTACGTGGATTTCAGGGGTGCGCGAGAAATGCTACACGCGATTGGCCTGGGTACATGTATTATAGGGGTGCGCGAGAAAATCTACACGCGATTGGCCTGGGTACGTGGATTTCAGGGGTGCGCAAGAAAATCTACACGCGATTGGCCTGGGTACGTGGATTTCAGGGGTGCGCGAGAAATGCTACACGCGATTGGCCTGGGTACATGTATTACAGGGGTGCGCGAGAAAATCTACACGCGATTGGCCTGGGTACGTGGATTTCAGGGGTGCGCGAGAAAATCTACTCGCGATTGGCCTGGGTACGTGTATTACAGGGTTGCGCGAGAAATCCTACACGCGATTGGGCCTGTGCGAGTGGGGCAGTGTATTACGTGGGTGTGCGGGAAGTTGAAGAGGTGAATTGCCAGTGTGGGTCCTCCCAGGTCTCCCCTCTACCCCCTCCACGACCTCTGCAGGCAGCCCACACCACAGGGGACTACCCTGCACCCCTGTCATGTCCCGCAGGCAGCCCATCCACCATGGGCATGCCCCCCAGCCAAGCCACATGTCCCCTTGCACCCCCACCCCCCAGCACTGTGGGGCACCTGCCAGCAGGCCCCCAACCATGTCCCACTCATGTCCCCTTGCACCCCCACCCCCCAGCAGGCCCCCACTCATGTCCCCTTGCACCCCCACCCCCCAGCACTGTGGGGCACCTGCCAGCAGGCCCCCAACCATGTCCCACTCATGTCCCCTTGCACCCCCACCCCCCAGCAGGCCCCCACTCATGTCCCCCTGCACCCCCACCCCCCAGCACTGTGGGGTACCTGCCAGCAGGCCCCCAACCATGTCCCACTCATGTCCACTTGCACACCCACCCCCCTGCAGGCCCCCACTCATGTCCCCCTGCACCCCCACCCCCCAGCACTGTGGGGCACCTGCCAGCAGGCCCCCAACCATGTCCCACTCATGTCCACTTGCACCCCCACCCCCCTGCAGGCCCCCACTCATGTCCCCCTGCACCCCCACCCCCCTGCAGGCCCCCACTCATGTCCCCCTGCACCCCTACCCCCCAGCACTGTGGGGCACCTGCCAGCAGGCCCCCAACCATGTCCCACTCATGTCCACTTGCACCCCCACCCCCCTGCAGGCCCCCACTCATGTCCCCCTGCACCCCCACCCCCCAGCACTGTGGGGCACCTGCCAGCAGGCCCCCAACCATGTCCCACTCATGTCCCCTTGCACCCCCAACCCCCAGCAGGCCCCCACTCATGTCCCCTTGCACCCCCACCCCCCAGCACTGTGGGGCACCTGCCAGCAGGCCCCCAACCATGTCCCCTTGCACCCCCACCCCCCTGCAGGCCCCCACTCATGTGCCCTTGCACCCCCACCCCCCAGCACTGTGGGGCACCTGCCAGCAGGCCCCCAACCATGTCCCACTCATGTCCCCTTGCACCCCCAGCAGGCCCCCACTCATGTCCCCTTGCACCCCCACCCTCCAGCACTGTGGGGCACCTGCCAGCAGGCCCCCAACCATGTCCCCTTGCACCCCCACCCCCCAGCAGGCCCCCACTCATGTCCCCCTGCACCCCCACCCCCCAGCACTGTGGGGCACCTGCCAGCAGGCCCCCAACCATGTCCCACTCATGTCCCCTTGCACCCCCACCCCCCAGCAGGCCCCCACTCATGTCCCCCTGCACCCCCACCCCCCAGCACTGTGGGGCACCTGCCAGCAGGCCCCCAACCATGTCCCACTCATGTCCACTTGCACCCCCACCCCCCTGCAGGCCCCCACTCATGTCCCCCGGCACCCCCACCCCCCTGCAGGCCCCCACTCATGTCCCCCTGCACCCCCACCCCCCAGCACTGTGGGGCACCTGCCAGCAGGCCCCCAACCATGTCCCACTCATGTCCCCTTGCACCCCCACCCCCCTGCAGGCCCCCACTCATGTCCCCCTGCACCCCCACCCCCCAGCACTGTGGGGCACCTGCCAGCAGGCCCCCAACCATGTCCCCTTGCACCCCCACCCCCCAGCAGGCCCCCACTCATGTCCCCCTGCACCCCCACCCCCCAGCACTGTGGGGCACCTGCCAGCAGGCCCCCAACCATGTCCCACTCATGTCCCCTTGCACCCCCACCCCCCTGCAGGCCCCACTCATGTCCCCTTGCACCCCCACCCCCCAGCACTGTGGGGAACCTGCCAGCAGGCCCCCAACCATGTCCCCTTGCACCCCCACCCCCCAGCAGGCCCCCACTCATGTCCCCCTGCACCCCCACCCCCCAGCACTGTGGGGCACCTGCCAGCAGGCCCCCAACCATGTCCCACTCATGTCCCCTTGCACCCCCACCCCCCTGCAGGCCCCACTCATGTCCCCCTGCACCCCCACCCCCCTGCAGGCCCCCACTCATGTCCCCCTGCACCCCCACCCCCCAGCACTGTGGGGCACCTGCCAGCAGGCCCCCAACCATGTCCCACTCATGTCCACTTGCACCCCCACCCCCCTGCAGGCCCCCACTCATGTCCCCCTGCACCCCCACCCCCCTGCAGGCCCCCACTCATGTCCCCCTGCACCCCCACCCCCCAGCACTGTGGGGCACCTGCCAGCAGGCCCCCAACCATGTCCCACTCATGTCCACTTGCACCCCCACCCCCTGCAGGCCCCCACTCATGTCCCCCTGCACCCCCACCCCCCAGCACTGTGGGGCACCTGCCAGCAGGCCCCCAACCATGTCCCACTCATGTCCCCTTGCACCCCCACCCCCCAGCAGGCCCCCACTCATGTCCCCTTGCACCCCCACCCCCCAGCACTGTGGGGCACCTGCCAGCAGGCCCCCAACCATGTCCCCTTGCACCCCCACCCCCCTGCAGGCCCCCACTCATGCCCCCTTGCACCCCCACCCCCCAGCACTGTGGGGCACCTGCCAGCAGGCCCCCAACCATGTCCCACTCATGTCCCCTTGCACCCCCAGCAGGCCCCCACTCATGTCCCCTTGCACCCTCACCCTCCAGCACTGTGGGGCACCTGCCAGCAGGCCCCCAACCATGTCCCCTTGCACCCCCACCCCCCAGCAGGCCCCCACTCATGTCCCCCTGCACCCCCACCCCCCAGCACTGTGGGGCACCTGCCAGCAGGCCCCCAACCATGTCCCACTCATGTCCACTTGCACCCCCACCCCCCTGCAGGCCCCCACTCATGTCCCCCGGCACCCCCACCCCCCTGCAGGCCCCCACTCATGTCCCCCTGCACCCCCACCCCCCAGCACTGTGGGGCACCTGCCAGCAGGCCCCCAACCATGTCCCACTCATGTCCCCTTGCACCCCCACCCCCCTGCAGGCCCCCACTCATGTCCCCCTGCACCCCCACCCCCCAGCACTGTGGGGCACCTGCCAGCAGGCCCCCAACCATGTCCCCTTGCACCCCCACCCCCCAGCAGGCCCCCACTCATGTCCCCCTGCACCCCCACCCCCCAGCACTGTGGGGCACCTGCCAGCAGGCCCCCAACCATGTCCCACTCATGTCCCCTTGCACCCCCACCCCCCTGCAGGCCCCACTCATGTCCCCTTGCACCCCCACCCCCCAGCACTGTGGGGCACCTGCCAGCAGGCCCCCAACCATGTCCCACTCATGTCCCCTTGCACCCCCACCCCCCAGCAGGCCCCCACTCATGTCCCCTTGCACCCCCACCCCCCAGCACTGTGGGGCACCTGCCAGCAGGCCCCCAACCATGTCCCACTCATGTCCCCTTGCACCCCCACCCCCCAGCAGGCCCCCACTCATGTCCCCTTGCACCCCCACCCCCCAGCACTGTGGGGCACCTGCCAGCAGGACCCCAACCATGTCCCCTTGCACCCCCACCCCCCAGCAGGCCCCCACTCATGTCCCCCTGCCCCCAGGTCCTGACGAAACGCAATCATGGCAGTAATGGGCAGCATACCCAGCACAAACACCCAGCCAAGGATTGCATCCACCCACATAGTAGATGCAATTACATGATACAACCCCAATGGCAAGTATGTAAATGAACACATGTCCCTCACACACACATACACAATGGGTGCAAGTGAATGTCAAAACCCATATCATGACATGCATGAAACCAATGAGAAAATACCACAAATGTAAGTAATAAATATATGTATTAAAGATGAAAATGAAGTAAAGAAATAAAACACACAACAATGGGGATGACAAAACAAATGGTCCATGTCCGAGAACTAATAGAAAAAATCAAAAAACAAAGGAATCCAAAAACTAATGTAGTCCAAAGCAAAATAATGGGGGGAAAAATAAGGAAAAACCATTGCCTCATGGTGAACACAAATATAAATCCAACAAATTTCTTCCAAACATCAAACTATGTACAAGAATATCCCAGGGTCCATGAGCCCAACACCATAAATTAAACCTACTACTACTAACTAATAATAAAAATATAAACAGAAAAGTGGCCATTGTCCGAGCGGTCCAAAAAAAACGTAAAAAATAAAGGAAACCTAACACTAACTAACTAAAGAACTATATACAATGGCAGCGGGCAAGTTCTGCGGCTCACTCTGTGATGTTGCTGGCCAGGGCATCCTCGAACTCCATGTCGATGTCCCGGAGGCGGGACTCTGTCCTGGCCCCGAGGTCTCGCAGGGACAACCCCGTGTCCACCTCAAACTCCCTGCGAGCTTCCTCGAGGCACTCAGCCCGCCTCAACGCCCGACGCATGGAGAACTCCGCCCTGACCATGGTGAGCCGCTCCTCTTCCGCCCGCTGCCGCTCCGCACCTATTAGCTGGACCAAGTGTTCCCACACGGAAGACACTGCCATCCCAGGGTTCTCCTGCCCTCCGGCCGATGCCTGCCCCTCTGATCTTGATGGCCCCGAGCCATGTTGCCTCCCACGTCGAGCCTACTGCTGCCTCCGACGCCACTGCCTCTGCCAGCACGACGGCATCCAGGCTGATGGAATCCACCGATGCCGTTGTGCACGTGCCCTGCCAGATGATGCCGGCACATCCTCCATCTGCAGGGGGACAGTTGCTGGTGTGTCCACCCCTGCTGGACCTTCGACTCCCGACTGTGGCAGGGATGGGGTCCCCACCGAGCTGGCTGCGTTGGTCGGGGCAGGTCCACAGGGGGCCCTGGTGGCATCTGGGCCGGAAGACGGCATGGAGCACGACTGGCGCATAGCATCCACAGAGGAGGAGAGGGTCGCCAGAAGGCCACACACATGTAGGAAACCCCCGACCATGGCGGCTCCCAAATGGTTCACGTACGCACGGTGCTCTTCGTGATGATGTGCATGCTCCTCCCGGGAAGCATGCACCTCATCACGAATGCCAGCCGTGCGCAACGTGACACCAATCAGGACCCTCTCCACACGGCCAGGGGTCCCCTCGTCCGCAGGTAGAGGAGTGTCAGATGACATGGACATCTCCCCTACTTGCGGACGGGCCTGGGATGGGGCATCCCTACTGGTGCATGGTGGTGCAGTCACAGTGTCAGGGACAGTGACATGCACAGGCACCTCCACGGCGACCTGTGCTGCCTCCTGCCCCTGGCCCTGGACTGCACCACTTGCACCAGCGGGGATGCCCCCACCAGGCCCAATGTGTGGCTCAGTAGCGGCCTCCTCCCCCTCTGTGGAAACCACCAACCTGGATGTCTCCACGCCATCTTTCGCCGGTGCAAGCCCCTGTGGGGGCTCACCCACCCCTTCCGCTGCAGCCGTGGTGGCATCCCCGCCGCTCTGCTCCACAGCGCCTCCTCCGCCCTCTTCTTCACTTGCCACTGTGTAGAGGGAGACATAGAACACAAGCATCAGGGTACTGTACAATGGTCCCCTAGACAGGAAGCAACAGCAGATGAGTGGCACTGTCATACATCACTTCCATCATATCCCTCCACAACACATGGGTCAGTGCAGGCAAAACACATACAGTAACAGGCATGGCGCATGCCATGGACATTGGCATACATGACCAAGGGACTCATGATTCATACAATGTTGGTTTTAAACTCACATGCATCATGGGTCTTGCCATCACATGCACACACCTCACCGTAGTTCCATCCATCTGGCCTCGTACACCACAGACGCAGTGGATACAAGGATGACTAGGCTGCATCAGTGAATCTGAACATTGTCACAGACATGTGTCATGCATCCATGGCAGTTACAAGTCACAGACACGCAGTTCAGACACACACACATGGGCACCATACGTGTACATGGGACCAGCACCCATCCCTCACCCCCACCCATGTCCAGGAATAGAGACTGCCATGCTTCCATGTGTCCATTCCGCACAGAGCCCCCCATGTTGCAATAGAACACATGCACCAACCATGTGGTTCACACATCACTGTACTCACATGCCTGACCATGATGTCCCTGCACACACACATACGTACATGGCCTATGTCACACATACAGGCAGGTATCAGACAACCAGCACACTGCAACATGCCCTGTCTCACACAGTAATGCTTGGCCACTTACCGGCCAACTCCAGATGGGTCTGCCTCCGAAGGATCTGGGCGTGGAGCGCTGGGTCTACGCGTTCCAGGACCCTCATCTGGATGTCACTCAGGCGTGCCCGGCCCCCCTCCGCGAGGCGCCGGGCCTTATTGAGGGTCCTGGACCTCAAGTCCTCCCAGCGCTTCTTGATGTGCTTGATGTCGCGGGTTTCCACCCCCTCCGCGTTGATGGCAACCACTACATCGTCCCAGATCCTCTCCCGTCCTTCCTTGTTGGCGCGTGGTCTTCCGAAGAGGGCATCATAATGCCCCAGGACATGCTCCACCAGGACACCAACCTCCTTCTCACTGAAGCTGGTGGCCCTCTGCCTCTCTGGCTGGGGGTCGCCACTGGTCTCAGATGGTGCTTGCCCCGACATGGCGACCCCCGAGGCAGGCGTGGGTGGGCAACTGGGTCCTGGGGCTGGGCTGTGGAGCGATGGTATCCCAGTCGGGAGTCTACTGTTCCAGCAGGGGTCGACACAGCAACTGGACCCCTGCAGATGGCTGATGTGCAGGCACCAAATGGCAGGGCACGGTGGCAGCAGGCAGGCAGGCAGGCAGGCAGCAGCAGATGGCACGTGGGAGGCTGCTCGGGGCACTGGGGGGCAGTGATTCGGCCTTCTGGGCAGGAGCGTGGTCTTCCGTGTGTATTCGCGTGGCCAGCTTGATACGGAGTGATTTGGCACGTGAAAAATCTGCACGTCAGCGTGTAATTCGAGGAAAGGCCCGTAGCGCGTAAGCGCGTCTGCACGCATACGCATTTTCATTGGACCAAAGGCCCTCAGCGCGTGAGCGCGTCTGTGACGTGTCGTGCGAGGGTGTATCCCTCATTGCACGTGATGACAGAACACACGTGGATTTCAACCAATCGCGTGTGAAAGTTCACGCCACCCCGGAACACACGTACCCAGGCTAATCGCGTGTGGAACTACCCGCACACCCGGAAAAACACGTACCCAGGCTAATCGCGTGTGGAAAACTACACGTCCGCGTGTAATGCGCGTAATCGCGTGTGAAAAACTGCACGTCCGCGTGTAATGCGCGTAATCGCGCATGAAAAACTGCACGTCCGCATGTGACGTGACACGCGCGTGCGTTTCCCTCAGCACGGGTTAAAGGTGAGCGGGCCCAGCAGTTCGCTGTACGTGCCTTCCGTGGAGACCGACGTGTGTTGGTGCTTCCAGTTGTTTCGCGCGCCATCTACTTCACAGCTCTCAAGGACGTATCTCTTCTTTTGGCGGGGGTATTGGCTACGCGTGTTTTTCTGCATCGCGCTAGTCAGACGGTGAGTCGCAAACGCTCCTTTTCCCACTGCGGGTGCCCCTGTGTATTGCACCCATTTTCGATGTCATCGTAGCCTGCGTGTCCCACGCGTACGCGTTATTCGTGTTACTGGGTGCCACCGCGTACTGCGGGAGGTCAAATCCACGCACGTAGGCTGCAGGGTTGCGTGCACGGTTTTACTGCAGTTTTGGGGTGCCTGAGCGTTGCGTGACCCGTCACCACATCACCGGGGTCACATACAGCCTTGCAGGTGCAGGGGGGCTGTTAACATCTTGCTTCCCACCCCCTTCACCCCAATTGCCCAGGACAATTGTGGTGTACACCTCCCATTGGCACCACTCCATCTGTGCCAGCACTATTACATCTGTGCCATGGTTGGGAGGCCACCAAAGGTGAGGGGCGCCTCAGCTGGGCGTACTCCTCGTGGCGGGCGTGGTCGGGGACGTGGCCGTGGTGACCAGGGAGTAGGGGGACTCCAGGGTGTCCAGGGCAGCCACAGAGGGGGAAGAGGCAGGGGTGCGCCACTTGAGCACAATGTTGTGCCATGTGTTGGTGCAGCCATGCCACCACCCCCTGTGGTTCCGGGGGATGCAGCTCCTGCATCTGGCACTGGCACCCGTATGACCCAGCAGTCCGTTCCATCGACTGCCACGGGCCCAAGGGTAGCGGTAGCTGCAGGTGCAGCTGTGGACACCGCCACCCAGGCTCAGGGTCTGCCAGCGCAGGCTGCGTTGGCACTTGAAGAGCCCTTGGTAGATCTCCAACAGGCCAGGGGGGAAACCATAGGGGCACGCCGGGCTTCTCAGACCAAGACACGTGTCCCTGGGGCAGTCATGTCATCTGCTGCCCCAAACAGCCGGGTGTTGGCAAGTGCAGGGGCAGATGCACCCAACAGCACCCCGGTTGTGAGTCTGCCAACCAGGACCGTTGCGGTCAATGACCCTGCCACAGCTGATGTTGCTGCGCAGGGTCCATTAGTGGGCACCCAGCTGCCACTGACACAAGTCAGGCCTTTGGTCATCCCTCCACCTGCCACTCCCTCGGCTCAATCCACCGAACCCACTGGCCATACTGGTCAGGGCGGCATTAGCCAGCCAGGGTCTGCGCCACAGTCCAAGAGGAGGAAGGTTGCACCTGCAGCACAGGCTGGGACCCCACACACAGCCACGACCTCCTGCACGTCGAGGAAGAAGCCTTTCTGTAAGCAGGAACTGGACTTCCTCGTGGACTACGTGCGGGGACACAGCCGTGACATGCTAGTGGGTGCCAATAGTCAGACTACGGCTGCCCAACGTGACACCCACTGGAAGCATGTTGCGGAACATGTCAGTTCATTCGGCCATGAGGTGCGCACGGCGCAGGAGTGCAAAAAGCGCTGGAATGACATCAAGCGCAGCACTAAGGCTAAGCGTGCCTCAAATTACAACTTGACTCTGGTGACTGGCGGTGGGCCTGCACCAGAGGAGGAAGAACTCACTCCGCATGAGGCTCTCGTTGCGGAGTTCATACCACCAGAATTGGTCGAAGGTGTGGGAGAGATGCTGGACTTTGATGCCCAGTCCAGTGAGTGTTGATGCGTAGTTGTTGAGGACGTGTGTTTCACTTGTGGGATGTGTTGTGCATGATTGCTGCTACATGTGACGTGTACATGGTTCTGATGTATAAGTAATGCAATGCTACCGTCATGCATGTCTCCTCTGCCTGCATGTGGGACTCCATGTGGGCATGCTCCCTTGCCCCTCCTCCGCCACTCTGCACCCCAGTTCCACCTTTGCACTGGTCTGCTACATTCTTGCCAATGTGTAGTTTCTTGTTCATGTGTCCTGTGTAGATGCTAACTTCCAGCTTAGAAACTGCCAGACATATGCCGTGTGGTACAGCCTTAGTACTCGATGCAGGGTATCCCACTTGTACTGTGCATGGGTCAGATGTCCCGCAGGGACATGAGTGCCCATTCATGCTCCATGTGCATTGCATGCATGCCCCTATGTGTCCTTGACTGGATGATCACTGTAATATGAGTCCTTGGTTACATACATTGCCTGCCATATTATCGGCCTCCCCATGTCAACTGTGGCTCAGTCCTGCGTTGCACACATGTTTAGGCAATGACAATCTGTGTGGCTCACAGGCCTCAGCCTGTTCAATGGCCAATGACTCTGTCCAACTCTTGTCGTGTCTTCTTCACACGTGGCTGGCCTCCGGATCTTCCATCATGTGTCCTGCCCACTGTCCCAGCATCATTAGCAGTGTTGTAATTTGATTCACATTAAGCTGTTGATGCCAGTCAACACTGCTTGTCAATACACAGGTGTATGGGCAGCCTTTTGATACCATGCAAGGCATCCCTGCTTTGGTACTGGGGTGGAGGGGTGCTTGGCTGCTAGACATGGTACACATTGAATACACAATGCACGTGATGTCTGAATTTGACATTGCACTGCCTTCACATTTCCTGGCACACACCATGGAGTGCTTGTACATGTAGGTAGTGAGTGGCGTACACATTTTCAGCACTGCATAGACCCACTTCCATGCAAACTGCCACCTTTCAACAGGTCTGATCACAGTGGCTATTCAAAGTAGACCCAGCATGCATGCCAGGTCATATGTTGTGTGTCACATGTCTGCCGGATGCCTGTGCTGTCGGTGTGTGTGTGTGTTGTGTGCTTCTGACATGTGTAGTGACCTTTTCCTCTCTATTTTTCAGGTGATGAGGCAATGGATGCAGAGGATGGTGTTGTCATGCCAGACACAGGGTTGGTAAGACCACATCAACCCGGCACTAGTGTGGATCGTGGGGTGGTAGGCCACGAAAATCCCCAAGTGCTGCAGTCCATCCTGTCTCTGGCTGCCTATGAGTCCAGCCTTGATGACGACTCTGACGTCCATGTTGAGTTGGATGAGCATCAAGTCCATGTGTCAGGGGTGAGTGATTCTGATGTGGACACTCCTCTGTCTGCGACACCTGCACTGAGGGATCAGACAGTCTTGGTTCCTCCGCCCGTGGTGGATCGGGACGCAGGGTCACCCTCCACACCAGTCACTGATGTGCCTGGGACATCACGTCGACGGGGGCATGCAGTCGTGCAGCCGCAGGCGGTGCCAACACAGCGAGGACCTCCGGTCCTTGGGTCCCACAGGGGTCAAGCCCGGCAACGTGGTCGCCGCGCGCAACCGCTGTATACTGAGTGGGAGCAAGACATGACTGCCAATTCCGAACGGCAGGGGGCCGCAATGGAGAACATCGCTGACAGCATGGAGCGTGTGGCCCGATCTGTGCTCCCCCCTGCTAGGCAGGTGCTTCTCCAGCAGCAGGCGGCACGGTCCACGGCCCGCTCGCTCAGGCTGGGCATGGCGGCCTCAGACAGGGCACGCCAGGCTGAAATGTCGTCTCTGCGTCAAGCAATTGCTGCTCACGCAGAGGCGCACATGGATGCCCTGAGGGAGGAGTATGCCTCCCTCAGATCCACTCTGGGTGTCCTTATGATGTCCCAGAGGCAGCAGGCACAGGAGAGGTTTGCACAGCTTGAGCGCACCATCTCGGCTGAGCTACAGGCTTGCCGGGAGGTGCAGCGGTTGTCCAGCCAGGCCTTGCAGGAGGAACTCCGTGTTACACGTGCTACCTTGCAAGAGGAAGCACGTGTATCACGTGAGGTTCTGCATGCAGACCTATGTAACATCGCCACACAGAAACAGGCTCACCTGTCCGGCAGACTTGCTGCCGACGAGGGGCAAGCTGCGGCTAGGCGTGGCCAGGCTACTGTGCCACGTCCTCCTTTCCAGGATGAGCCAGACTCGGACGACCATCTATCTCCCACATAGGTCGTGCTGTGCAGGCGTTGAGCCCATGGAGGTATTTTTTTTTGGCTCAGCATCATCGCATGTGGATGTTGAGCAGCACCCTGTACCTCCCCCCTCCTGGGTGCCTCCCCTCCCCCCCGGGTCGTATGTGGCCGTTTTTGATTTTTCTTTTAGTTTAGTTAGTTAAGTTTCTGTTTGATAGTTAGTTTAAATAGGTAATGTAGGTTTTCCATAGTTAGTGTAATTAGTTAATAGTTGAGTTAGTTTAAAATTTGTAGTCTATTGTGCTTTCATGTGACAGTGCGGTGCCTTGTGGTTTTTGAAGGCATCCACTGTCTGTTCCAGCTGGGCCCTTCATGGTTGTCTTGTGTATGTGTTTGCTGCTTGGGTTCCTTGACTCACATATGCCACTCCTGCCTCCCTTATCCATGGGCTCGCAAGGATGGTTCGGTGTTACAGAATTTTACACAAGGGCTTTGGATTGTCATATCTGTGGCATGTCTGGTGCTTTGTGACTTGTGTTGACACCCCTAGTGGGGATGATTTAGGTGTAATTGTCCACTGTTCAGCTTTTGCTAGATGGGGTGTGTCATGATTAATGTGGACATTGATTGCTATGCATTGTGTATTATGTCTCATATCTTTCCTGTACACGTGCCTGTTGCAATTCATGCTGTAGATAGTGTTCCACACTTTGGAAGTCAAAGACGGACTGATGGTGTGATTTGTGATGTGACTCTCTGACATGGTCAAGTAATGAGATGCCTGATGAGACACACACAGATCACTTTGATGCATTAATCATTTGTTTCATGCACTTTCTGCAGGGGGATGAGGCACCAGAGCACCTTTGCCAGCAGACATGGCCCATTGGACGACGGAATTCCTGACACGTTTGTTGGTGCCCACATGCACATGTGTGCACGAGCAGAGCCACAGTGATTGCAGACCCACATCCTAGAACTGCTGACATGTTCCAAGGAACTCCAGGCAAGGTGAGCATCACAGGGGGGCCACGACACAGCAAAGCTTGCACCAGGCGAGTTGCACATGCAGGCTTAGTCACAGCACTGAGGGTGAGCTTAGATGAATATTGGTGTTGAAGCACACAATGCAGCTCAGATGTGTTTGTGGACTGATGGCTGTTGATAGTAGGGTTGTCTGGGACACATGCAGGGGCAGTGGCACATACCCTGCGGTACACCAAGGTTCATTGAGGCACTTGTATCAACCATGTAGCCTTCCGAGACATGGAAAGGGGCAGCTCACAGGGACATACAGCAAGGGACATACTTGGGTGCAGTGCATGTCTATTCCACGTACTTCATGATAAATGCACTGCCAACTTTGTTTTGGTCATGGTGGTACGCAACTTGCTCTGTAGTCATGGCTTGCCATATGGGTCTGTCTGCTTACCCAGGGAACATTGCATGTTGTGTGAATTGTGACACATTGGTGTTCCATTTGCCACGCACCCACCAGCGCCTGACTTACTGCATTGACTGTGTATGACCTGTCACAGGGGTGATGTTATATATGGGTACGAAGCATTGAGCACTGATTGTCAGTTTGTAGAGTAGTTTGTTGCTATGGGGCATGTTTTGTGTTGTGTTTTCGTGTAATTGGCACATACAGGTTGTTGACTGTGTCTCTCTTTGCAGCATTGCAGTGCTCCTGTAACCGGCCCTGAGAGTGCGCAGGCAGGAGGCCAGCACTCAAAACCAGAGCTAAGTGTCTTGTTGTTTTCCTTACAAACTGCCCTGCATAGGCTTGCTGGGGAGTGTACTGATGCACGGATGTATGTGTGGTCCTATTTGGTATGTTTTTTTCCCTAATCACCCGTGATCCTATGCAATTATGAAACCTGTACCCTCTACCCGGTGTTCCTGCTTCCCGTGCCTATCCAAGCAACGTTCCCTGACCCTCTTTCCCCACTGGGGTTGCGGATGCCTGTGTAAGCCCCGAACTTGCAGGCGCCAAAACCCTAGAGGGGGTGGTTGGTTCGTACCACTCCTGAGCCTGGACTACAGAAGGCCATGACAATGATGTCCAAGTTTGTTTGGATTGTGTATGTGTTCATGCAGGTTGTACATTTTTGTGCATTCCCTAGTTTCATGTGTCATTCCTCCTCCCCTCACCTGCCACTCATTCCAGTCATCCAGTGTGTCTACACCTGTCCCGACTGCATATCCCTGAACCTCATTCCCCACCATGATCTCAGGGGCCTGTGTGAGTTTGACCTTGCAGGCACCCGGGACATGGTGTGGGTGGTTGTTTCATGAGACTCCCGCGCCTGTACAGGGGACCTGTGACAGTACACATCCATTCATGGTGCATCATCCTATGTCATGTACCACACATGTCTCACATCCTGTCGTGACATTGTTCTGCTGTGCTACCTTGGTTGTTGCATCATTGTGGTAGTACTTGGCGTTTGTGAGGTACTGCTACGTCAAGTCATCTACTGGAGGGTGTTTGGGTTCGTTTTCATGCCTTGGATTTTGTGATTTTGGAAATGAGTGTGGATTCTGAGGGTTCAGGCATCTTTTTACACACAAGGTGGGAGATGGACACGAAGGGTAAAGGTGATCCTGTGGCCAGGTGGAAATGAGGGTTGGAGGCTCCATGACCCAGGTGCAGTTGTTCAGCGGGTCATGGTCATTTGCGCGGGAGGGGACGGTTGTTGTTGATAGTTGCATTGCCCTGCAGTGTGATGGGAACTCTGACATTGTAATGTTGTTGTCCTATGTACATGTTGTGTTCTGCTGATCAATGCCTGTTCATGTGTTGTGTTTTCCTTTCAGGTGCGAGGGGATAGTTGTGGTTTGACATGCTGGGGTGTACACATGGTGGATGTTCACATGTGATGTGTAGGGAACACTGATGGTCACTTGAGTGCACATGCATATGTGGAGTGCATGTCCCTGCAGAACCACACACTTGCACTCGGATGCACTCCATGTACTCCCACCCTTGCATATCCACGTGTACACTGTTTGCCTTCTGGTGCCCACTGTGTCCCGGCAGCACATGTTCTGTGACCGATTATGGTTCCAGTACATGCCAAATTTGATGTTTGATGTAGTCTGTCACTTAGATGTGATGCTCAGGGTGTGCATCACACGCAATGGCTGTTCACTGTGCTGTGCGCTGAGCAGTGTGATGCAGGAGTGGGACACTGCACACATGAGCTGCAGTGTTGATTTTGCAATGCATAATGTGCATATAGACAGGCTTTCATTGTGATGTTACGTCTACGACTGTTGCAATGCATTTGGAAACGACTTATTTTGGGTGGGACATTTTGTTGGTCTGTCATTTCATCTGAATCCGGGTCAGGCATCATTGTCCGATGCCACTGTACATTTAGGACATGGGGTGGCAATGTGTACCTTATTGTTACTGCGTCAGTGTATGGGTATTGCTTGCCATGTCATGTTGATGTTTGGGAGGGTTTGAGTGACATGACAGTGATGGCCATGGCCTGTTTTGCAGGTGTGTGTGATGCACACCTTGCATGTCCAGGTCATCCGCTTCTCAGAGCAACTAGCTGGGGGTAGGTTTCTCTCCGCAGCAGGGCCCTCCCCTTGGAACAGACTTCCTGCCTGACTTGAACTTGAGGGGAACCATCTCCAGTTCTGGAAGCACCTCAAGACCTTCCTCTTTGCTTCTGCTTACTCTCTGCCTCTCCCTTGCAGAATTCTTCACTGGAACTGCACAGGAGCTGCTACTGGGACACTCTCACCAACCTCGGTCCCTGGCCCAGCCACTGTCCACTTGCACTGCCACCCTGGCAACCCCTGCACTGCAGTACTGTCTCTCTATCCCTACAGCCCTCCCTTCCCAGCACTTGTCTGCACTTATCTTTGCAGTTGCCACCAGGCGACCTATGTATTATTCTTTTGGCCTACTTCCCCTGTACTGGACTCCCCCCCACCCTTCCCCTTGCACTTTTCCCTTCCCCCTACCCCTGCACTTGCACAATCTCAATGACACCTGGCCTAGTAGTACCGTTCTCTGTGTTCCCTTGTTCCCCCCCCCTGCCTCATTGCGCCTTGGAATACTTGTGTATGGCCCATGTCATGTCACATGTCATATGTGTGCATTTTGGTTGCACAGGATAGCTTGTGTTTAAGTAGCTAGGGATGCAGATGATGTGGCACTTCCATGGCAACTATCTCAGGGTGGTAGGGTTGTGACAGTTGACTGTCACTTTGTCATCATCGATTGTCACCTGGTATGTGCCAGGCCTGTGTGCACTCCGCAGGGGTGGGAGTTTAGGTGAAAAATGTGGCCACAAGCTGGGTCCGGGCTTCCTCGCCACGTGCCCTGTCCCCTCCCATGGGCAGCGCCTGTGCCTGTGGTTGGGGATGTGGGGGCACCACCATGTCCACCGGGACGCCCTGCCGTGTTGCAACATTGTGCAGGACACATGCTGCCACAATGATCCTGCACACTACTGGTGGTGCATAGAGTAGTTGCCCACCAGAGCGGTCAAGGGAGCGGAAACGTGACTTGAGCACTCTGAATGTGCGCTCCACTATGCCCCTGGTTGCAATATGGGCGGCGTTGTATCTTACCTGGGGTGGTGTGGTGGGGTTCCGGATTGGCGTCATCATGTGGTTGCTCAGAGGGTAGGCACTGTCCCCTGGGGAGGTGATAATAATTGAGATTATTAGGGTTGGGATATTTGTCTGTGTGTGACTTGCATGCATGTGCAAGGGCATTTGTACTGACCTAGGAGCCATGTGTCGCCATGCTGCCCAGCTTCCAGGGCCCGGCTCAGGGCGGACATTCTGTATATGAAACTGTCATGGGTGGAGCCAGGGTAGTTTGCATAGACAGAGGTGATGATTCCCTTTGCATCGCATACCACCTGTACATTGATGGAATGCCAGTGCTTGCGGTTTCGGTAGATGTGCTCAGTGGCCCTAGGTGGACGTAGGGCCACATGGGTGCAATCTATGGCACCGAGCACTTTGGGGAAGTGTGACACCCTGAAAAAATCCAGGACAACGGCCTGCCTTTCTGCGGGTGTTCTGGGCATGTATATGTGCCTGCGGACTGAGGGGCGCGCTGTCATGATTGCCAGTACCTGGTGTAGGCAGCGTGACTGCGTGGCCTGTGAGACCCCCCCCACTATGGCAGTGGTCGGCTGAAACGACCCAGTGGCCAAAAAATGCAAGACATTGAGCAGCTTCTCCAAGGGGCTCAATGCTTGGGAGCAAAGGGTGGGGGATGTGAGGTCATCTTCCCACTCCCTGACCAGTTCTAGGATGATATGGTGTGGAAACCTATACCTGCCGTAGACCTGGTCGTCAGGCATCCCAAAAAGGCTTGTCCGTGGTGCAAAAATGCATGCCCTGGCTATTCTCCTCCTCCTGCGGTGTCCCACAATCAGTGCAGCAACAAATGGGGCATTCATCGTCGCTGTATATACGCGTTTGTTGTTTGCGCGCACTTTTATGCTGTGCGCGGGCGCGGGACGCCTCCGTGTGGGCGGACTCGTTGGTTTCCCGTATTCGGGTGTCATCGCGTGTGATCGGAGGGGAGCGAGCGTACACGCGATTGGCCTGGGTACGTGTGTTTCGGGGTGCGCGGGTAGTTCCACACGCCATTGGCCTGGGTACGTGTGTTTCGGGGTGCGCGCGTAGTTCCACACGCCATTGGCCTGGGTACGTGTGTTTCGGGGTGCGCGGGTAGTTCCACACGCCATTGGCCTGGGTACGTGTGTTTCGGGGTGCGCGGGTAGTTCCACACGCCATTGGCCTGGGTACGTGACGCCATTGGCCTGGGTACGTGTGTTCCGGGGTGCCGTGAACTTTCACACGCGATTGGTTGAAATCCACGTGTGTTCTGTCATCACGTGCAATGAGGGATACTCCCTCGCACGTCACGTCACAGACGCGCTCACGCGCTGAGGGCCTTTGGTCCAATGAAAATGCGTATGCGTGCAGACGCGCTTACGCGCTAAGGGCCTTTCCTCGAATTACACGCTGACGTGCAGAATTTTCACGTGCCAAATCACTCCGTATCAAGCTGGCCACGCGTAAGCACACGGAAGACCACGCTCCTGCCCAGAAGGCCGAACTACTGCCCCCCAGAGCCCCGAGCACGCTCCCACCTGCCATCTGCTGCTGCCTGACTGCCTGCTGCCCACGTGCCCTGCCATTTGCTGCCTGCACATCAGCCAGGGGTGCTGTTGGTGTGACCACCCCTGCTGGAACCAAAGACTCCCGACTGGGATTCCATCGCTCCACAGCCCAGCCCCAGGACCCAGTTGCCCACCCACTCCTGCCTCTGGGGTTGTCATGTCGGGGCAAACTCCATCTGTGACCACTGACAACCCCCGGCCAGAGAGGCAGAGGGGCACCAGCTTCAGTGCCACCGAAGTTGGTGTCCTGGTGGAGCAAGTCCTGGGGCAGTATGATGCCCTCTTCGGAAGTTCCCGCGCCGACAAGGAAGGACGGACTCGGATCTGGACTGACATCGTGACTGCCATCAACGCGGAGGGGGTGGCAGTCCGCGACTTACAACATGTCAGGAAGCGCTGGGAGGACTTCAGGTCCAGGACCCTGAACAAGGCCCGGCGCCTCTTGAAGGCAGCGGATGCCAAGGGGCGCCGGGGCCACTTGTCGGAGGAACAGATGAGGGTCCTGGAACACATATCCCCAGTGCTCCACGTCCAGGTCCTTGAGAGGCAGACCCGTCTGGAGTCGAGCGGTGAGTGTACATGCATCCTGATTGTGAGCAGTGCGTGTGGTGATTGTTCAGTAGTGTGCAGGTTGCACATCTGTTTGTATGGGGTCGAGTATGGGTGCGGGTGTACAGGTCCGTGGGGCTGACACATGCGAGGGCTGTAATGTGTGAGACATGGATGGTGCCTGTGTGTGTGGGCTTGCATGCCAAATGCAGTTGTGTGGGCACACAAGTTTGTATGAATGTGTATGTGAGTAGACATGTCCGTGATGTCACGCATGTATGTTGTTTTCAGCTGCATGTATCAGCGCTGTGTACATGTGCATGTGTGTGTATTTGACAAGGGTGCAACAGTGATGCAACATGGATGCATGTGACAGCGGTATGTGGAAGCCTGATGGGCAGATGTGACATGGATGCCCGTCTGAACACTGCGACACTTGCCAGAGGTGTACACATGCATGCAAGTGTGGTGGTGTGTGTACATGTGTGGTGCACTTCCTGTGTTGCATGTGATGTCTGGCTCACCTTTGGCTGCTCATGCTGTTGTATGTGTATGGATGGTGTTGGCAGTTGCGATATGGCTGTGGTATGGCTCGTGTGTGCGAGTTGTAATGACATGTGTGTTGGGGATCGTGATGACATGTCTGAGGTTTGCCAATGCCACTCATGTACAACTGTCATGTGTGTATGTGTCCATTGTACATTGCCCTGATGCGTGTGTTTTGTTTCTCCCTGTCTGCAGCGTCAACTGATGAAGATGGCGGAGAAGGTGCTGTGGAGCACAGCAGCGGGGATCCCACCGCCAGCCGGAGACGCAAGGCCCGGCTCCCCTCCCATGTTGTCATCTCGTCGGGGAGTGAGGAGTCCGGTGCCGCGTCCCAGGCCGCAGCTGCCGGGGGGAGGTCCAAGAGGCAGAGGTTGCAGTTGGACTCCTCGGCAGCAGAAGGGGCAGCTCGGACCCCACAGGGCCCAACGGGGGAAGATGGCACAGAGTCATCCAGGTTGGTGGGGGGTTTGGTGGAGGAGGAGGCCGTGCAAGCACCAGAGACGGGGTCTGGGGGTGGGGATCCCACTGGTGCTAGTGGTGCAGTGCAGGACCAGGGACAGGAGGCAGCACAGGCCGCCGCGGAGGTGCCTGTGTGCAATCCTGTCCCTGATCCTGTCCCTGCCTCATCTTGCACCAGCAGGGATGCCTATGTCCAGACCAGTTTTCAGGCAGGGGATGAGCTGACGTCAACTGGCCTTCCTCTGCCTGCGGACGTGGCTATCCAGGCCCGGGTTGAGCCTGTCCTGGCTGGTGTGGCGTTGCGTCAACGGGCCATGCGAGGTGACCTGCAGTCTTTTCATGAAGAGACTGCACGTCATCTCGAATGGCTCGTTGACCACGTCAGCCTGCTGGGACAGGTCACCCAGGCCGGATTCCTCCGTCTGATGGGGCTTGCCACAACCCCCTCCTCAGCTGGACCCCCTACGCGCCAGTCGTACTCTGTGCCATCTTCCCACCCATCAGTCACCTGGGTGCCCTGTGGAGCTGCCTCTGACGGTGCGGCCAGGCTGGTGGAGGAGGCATCCCTGCCACAGTCGGGAGTCGGACGTCCAGCAGGGGTGGCCACGTCAACGACTGCACCCCAGCCGGCGGAGGATGTGCAGGCAGCAGGAGGCAGTGCAGGGGCAGAGGCACAGCAGCAGCAGCACCATGGTGGGAGCCATGAAGGCTCGGGGCCTTCGACATCGGAGGGGCAGGCATCGGCCGGAGGGCAGGAGGACCCAGGACAAAAAGTGTCTTCCGTGTGGCAGCGGTTGGGCCACGCCATAGATGCGGAGCGGCAGCGGGCGGAAGAGGCACGGCTCTCAATGGTCAGGGCGGAGAACTCCATGCAGAGGGCCCTGAGGCGGGCCGAGTGCCTCGAGGCAATCCGCAGGGGTTTGGAGGTGGACACGTCGACGGCCCTGCAGACCCTCGGGGCCATGGAGGAGGACCGCCTCCGGGACATTGAGGAGGAGTTCGATGATGCCCTGGCCTGGCACATCCAGAAGTGAGCCGTGGAACTAGCCCGCTGCCCTTGTACATAGTTATGTAGGTAGTGTTAGGTTTCATTTTTGTTTTTGTTTCATTTGGACCTTTTGGACATTGGCCACATTTTTGTATATATTTTTTTTATTAGTTAGTGTAGTTAGATAGGTTTCCTTTATTTTGTTGGGATAATGGACCCTGGCTTCTTGCATTGTATATAGCTGTAGACTTGTACATACTTTCTTTTTTAACATTCTCCATGGATCAATGGCTTTTATTTTTATTTCCCATTGGATTTTGTTTTGTGGACATTGACTTTGTACAACATCACTTTGGATTTCAATATTTTTTTTTTTTTTAATTTTGAACGGACATGCTTCTTTTCATTTTTTTACATTCACATTTCTGTTTCTTCATTTTTGATTCTATTCATGTTTCCTTTAATACATTATTTTTTTGTTGAACTTCAATGTGTGGTATCTCATTGTTTTCATGCATTTCATGTTCTGTGTTTTGAGATTCACTGACACCCATTGGGTGTATGTGAGGGACATGTGTTTGTTTCGGAACTTGCAATTGGTGTTCTGTGATGTAATTGCAAATTATGAGTCGGTGGATGCAATACTCGGGTGGGTGTTTTGCATTTGGGGGCTGACCATAGAGACCAGGGTTCTGGATTGTGATGACATGTTGGGTGGGGAACATGAGTTGGACATGGGTGGGGGCCTGGTGGAGGCTGCCCCTGCACTGCTGGGGGGTGGGGGTGCTGGGAGACATGGTTGGGGGCCTGGTGGAGGCTGCCCCTGGTGACTGGAGGGGTGGGGGTGGTGGGAGACATGGGTGTGGGCCTGGTGGAGGCTGCCCCTGGTGACTGGAGGGGTGGGGGTGGTGGGAGACATGGGTGGGGGCCTGGTGGAGGCTGCCCCTGGTGACTGGAGGGGTGGGGGTGGTGGGAGACATGGGTGGGGGCCTGGTTGAGGCTGCCCCTGGTGACTGGAGGGGTGGGGGTGGTGTGAGACATGGGTGGGGGCCTTGTGGAGGCTGCCCCTGGTGACTGGGTGGTGGGGGTGGTGGGAGACATGGGTGGGGGCCTTGTGGAGGCTGCCCCTGGTGACTGGGGGTGGTGGGAGACATGGGTGGGGGCCTGGTAGAGGCTGCCCCTGGTGACTGGGTGTGGTGGGAGACATGGGTGGGGGCCTGGTGGAGGCTGCCCCTGGTGGCTGGGGGGTGGGGGTGGTGGGAGACATGGGTGGGGGCCTGGTGGAGGCTGCCCCTGCACTGCTGGGGGGTGGGGGTGCTGGGAGACATGGGTTGGACATGGGTGGGGGCCTGCTGGCAGGTGCCCCACAGTGCTGGGGGGTGGGGGTGGTGGAAGACATGGGTGGGGGCCTGGTGGAGGCTGCCCCTGCACTGCTGGGGGGTGGGGGTGCTGGGAGACATGGGTGGGGGCCTGGTGGAGGCTGCCCCTGGTGACTGGGGGGGTGGGGGTGGTGGGAGACATGGGTGGGGGCCTGGTGGAGGCTGCCCCTGCACTGCTGGGGGGTGGGGGTGGTGGGAGACATGGGTGGGGGCCTGGTGGAGGCTGCCCCTGGTGGCTGGGGGGTGGGGGTGGTGGGAGACATGGGTGGGGGCCTGGTGGAGGCTGCCCCTGCACTGCTGGGGGGTGGGGGTGCTGGGAGACATGGGTTGGACATGGGTGGGGGCCTGCTGGCAGGTGCCCCACAGTGCTGGGGGGTGGGGGTGGTGGGAGACATGGGTGGGGGCCTGGTGGAGGCTGCCCCTGCACTGCTGGGGGGTGGGGGTGCTGGGAGACATGGGTGGGGGCCTGGTGGAGGCTGCCCCTGGTGACTGGGGGGGTGGGGGTGCTGGGAGACATGGGTGGGGGCCTGGTGGAGGCTGCCCCTGCACTGCTGGGGGGTGGGGGTGGTGGGAGACATGGGTGGGGGCCTGGTGGAGGCTGCCCCTGGTGACTGGGGGGTGGGGGTGGTGGGAGACATGGGTGGGGGCCTGGTGGAGGCTGCCCCTGCACTGCTGGGGGGTGGGGGTGCAGAGGGACATGAGTGGGGGCCTGCTGGGGGTGGGGGTGCAAGGGGACATGTGGCTTGGCTGGGGGGCATGCCCATGGTGGATGGGCTGCCTGCGGGACATGACCAGGGGTGCAGGGTAGTCCCTTGTGGTGTGGGCTGCCTGCAGAGGTCGTGGAGGGGGTAGAGGGGAGACCTGGGAGGACCCACACTGGCAATTCACCTCTTCAACTTCCCGCACACCTACGTAATACACTGCCCCACTCGCACAGGCCCAATCGCGTGTAGGATTTCTCGCGCACCCCTGAAATCCACGTACCCAGCCCAATCGGGTGTAGATTTTCTCGCGCACACCTGAAATCCACGTACCCAGGCCAATCGCGTGTAGATTTTCTCGCGCACCCCTGAAATCCACGTACCCAGGCCAATCGCGAGTAGAATTTCTCGCGCACCCCTGAAATCCACGTACCCAGGCCAATCGCCTGTAGAATTTCTCACGCACCCCTGAAATCCACGTACCCAGGCCAATCGCGTGTAGAATTTCTCGCGAACCCCTGAAATCCACGTACCCAGCCCAATCGCGTGTAGATTTTCTCGCGCACCCCTGAAATCCACGTACCCAGGCCAATCGCGTGTAGAATTTCTCACGCACCCCTGAAATCCACTTACCCAGGCCAATCGCGTGTAGAATTTCTCGCGCACCCCTGAAATCCACGTACCCAGCCCAATCGCGTGTAGATTTTCTCGCGCACCCCTGAAATCCACGTACCCAGGCCAATCGCGTGTAGAATTTCTCGCGCACCCCTGAAATCCACGTACCCAGCCCAATCGCGTGTAGATTTTCTCGCACACCCCTGAAATCCACGTACCCAGGCCAATCGCGTGTAGAATTTCTCGCGCACCCCTGAAATCCACGTACCCAGCACAATCGCGTGTAGAATTTCTCGCGCACCCCTGAAATCCACGTACCCAGGCCAATCGCGTGTAGAATTTCTCGCGCACCCCTGAAATACACGCTCCCCGCTCTGCGTTTGCTGCTGCCCTTTGCGCTGGATTGGGGATTTTGATGGCTTTTCCCTGCGCAAGGGGCGTTCTGGGGGCGTAACTGACGCTGCTGCAGGGTCGCTGCGCCACTCTGCGCCACGGCTGGTTGTGGATGTTGGAATCCATGAATACGCTGTGCGCCTGAATGTTTTTCGGCGCACGCGGCTGGCGCAGACTACCGCACGCGCACACTGTGCGCCAGCCGCGTGCGCCACTTGTGAGCCGAATTCTATGAATTGGCCCCATGGTGTTTTCTACTTCTGTCATGGCTAATTCTACCTCATTTGCTATTAGTGGCTGTCCAAGTGGTTCTTGGCTTCCTGTTACAGTAGGTTGACTACTGTCAGGAGTGTCCACATCTAGTTGCGCCTGGAGTTCATCTTCTTGTTGCTGTTCATTGTGCAACATTGTTTTGTACTGTGTAAAGTTTACATCTGGTATAGTGCTTTCATTTGATTTGAAAGTGTCTTCATAGGAGTCATAGGTATCTAGTAAATCTTGTTCTTTTCTCCATGGTTTAAAAAGTTGTAGCAGGGACATGTAATACAGTTCTTTATGTTGAGGAGATTTTAATGACAATTTGATATGATTAATTAAGCTTCATTTGGTAAGTTTCACTAAGCTGCCTTGACAATTTTCAACTCTGTATCTACCTTTCTTCTCATCTGCTTTAATTTTATGTTTCTATGTGACGTTTTGGGCTATGTGGTATAGACACATGGTTTCCAAAGTGGTACTCCTGTTTGGGTAGTATGTGTCAGTAAATTGTTTTTCAAAATGTCTTGGCTGTTGGGATAATTTTTGGCTATTGTTTCTATGTCTTCATATGATTTGATAACTCTTTTTCTAGATTTAGCAGGACAAAGCTTAGCCATACTATATTTTCAGATTTTCCAAACAAGCCAGTGCCGGTTAAACGGTCTGCAGCTTCATAGAAGCCACATTCTCTATCGGAGAGCATTTTTATGCCTAAACTGTACAATTTCTGTGATAGTGTTTTGTCAGATGATATGTCATCTCAAAGGTCTTGGAGCTCAGTTTTCTCTGCTTTGGTTAAGTAGACTGTGGGCCTCATTACGACCCAGGCGGTAAGGGGTTTACGGCAGCGTTAACAGCGCCGACCCTTACCGCCTGATTACGAGGTCCCTTAGCGCCATGGAGGTTTTAACACCTGCTTTTAGCAGGTGTTAAAATCCATGGCGCTAAGGGACCTTGATGTTAATTACGCCACCGTAATTTACAGTGGCGTAATTAACGCCTTCCCCACTCCCATTATGCCCTATGGGGCAAAAATGGGAATGGGGAAGGGTAAATGGGGATTGGGGACTTACCGCCCCGCCAACCTCGGAATGGGGCGGTAAGTCCGCCAACCACCATGGCGTAAACGTAGTTTACGCCATGGTGGTAAAGTCACGGCCCAGGCGGTAACTTACCGCCTGGGTCGTAATGAGGCCCTGTGACATATCATGCAACTGCAGTGCAATTGTCTGCAATGTACTGCACATCTATATTTGCATTCCATTGGAGGGCAATGATTGCATTGTAATCATTGATGTATTTTGACCCTTCTGTTCTTTTTATGTAATATATGTTCTTAGGTGATTTACCTTTGACACTATGGGGGTCATTACGACCCAGGCGGTAAGTACGCCAACTTTACCACCATGGTGTAAACTACGTTTACACCATGGTGGATGGCGGATTTACCGCCCCATTCCAAGGTGAGTGGGGCGGTAAATCCCCATTTCCCATTTTACCCTTCCCCATTCCCATTTTTGCCTCATAGGGCATAATGGGAGTGGGGAAGGTGCTAATTACGCCACCGTAAATTATGGTGGCGTAATTAGCACCAAGGCGGTTTAGCGCCATGGATTTTAACGGCTGCTAAAAGCAGCCGTTAAAATCAGAATCAGGCGTTAAGGGTTAACGACGGCGTTAACCCTTATCGCCTGAGTTGTAATGAGGCCCTATGTCTAACTGAAGACATGATGTTGTTTACTTGACCTGTTGTTGAAACTGGTCTAGGGAAGCCAAAGCGGCATTTGGTGTAATATTTCCCTTTGTTTTTATATTTGTGACGACAATACTTCCCACATTTGTGTCTTTGAAATTGTAAAATGTGTGCATGAAGGTCACTATGTGTCGTTTGTGAAGGGATTTCACATGTGACATATTTTTGGATGAACTGCAAAACAGCGTCATCACTGTCCTGACCAAATTTAGGAGCATCTTTAATCCACAAAAGTATGTGGATGTGTGGTGCTCCTCTGGCTTGTTATTCTTTTCTCCAAAAGAAGTGTTGCATTCTCCGAGGGGAGGAACAGTTTTATTACAAATGAAGTGTAGCATAGCAATGAAGCGATGATGTAAATCTCCTGATACATTTATAGTATCTAGAGAGCAGAGTTCTCCTGGTGTTTTTATATCTATATTTGTTTTGTTTTTGTTTGCTATGCATAGGAAATCGTGTAAATATTCCCATGCATATTCTTCACAACTTTCAGGGTAATTCATAGAATCCAGCGCACAAGTAGCGCACGCGGCTGGCGCACAGCGTGCGCCTGCGATAGTCTGCGCCAGGCACGTGCGCTAAAACAGATATCCGCGCACAGCGTATTCATGGATTTCAAGCTCCCAAACCAGCCGTGGCGCAGAGAATCGCAGCGAGCCTGCAGCAGCGCCAGTAACGCCCCCAAGAACGCCCTCGCGCAAGGAAAAGCCATCAAAATCGCTAAATCATCGCTAAGGGCTGCGCTAACCCTGGACCACTTCACAGGGCAGGCAAACAAGGAAAGCAAAGCGGGCAATCTTCAAATCAGGAGTACGCAGGAAGTACTACACGCGACTAGGCAGGGAACGTGAATTACAGGGGTACGCGGGAATCATCACACGCGAACAGCCAGGGTGAGTGTATTACAGGGGTACGCGTGAAGTAGAACACGCGATAGGCCAGGGAACGTGTATTACAGGGGTACGCGGGAATTATCACACGCGAACAGCCAGGGTGCGTGTATTACAGGGGTAGCGGGAAGTTCAACACGCGATTGGCCAGGGAACGTGTATTACAGGGGTACGCGTGAAGTAGAACACGCGATAGGCCAGGGAACGTGTATCACAGGGGTACGCGGGAATTATCACACGCGAACAGCCAGGGTGCGTGTATTACAGGGGTAGCGGGAAGTTCAACACGCGATTGGCCAGGGTACGTGTATCACAGGGGTGCGTGGGAATTATCACATGCGAATAGGCTGGGTGGGCCCTCACAGGTGTACCCTGTACACCCTCCACGGCCCCTGCAGGCAGCCCACAAAACAGTGGACTACCCTGCACACCTGATCATGTCCCCCTGCACCCCCATCCACCAGGGGCACCCTCCACCAGGCCCCCACCCATGTCTCCCACCACCCCCACCCCCCAGCAGTGCAGGGGCACCTGCCATCAGGCCCCCACCCATGTCTCCCACCACCCCCACCCCCCATCCACCAGGGGCACCCTCCACCAGGCCCCCACCCATGTCTCCCACCACCCCCACCCACCAGCACTGTGGGGCACGTGGCCAGCAGGCAGTCAGGCAGCAGCAAATGGCAGGTGGGAGCGTGCTCAGGGCTCTGGGGGACTTTAATTCGGCCTCCTGGCCAGGAGCGTGGTCTTTCGTGTTTGAACGCGTGGACAGCCTGATAGGGAGTGATTTTGCACGTGAAAACCCCACACTCAGCGAATCGCGCGAAAACCCGTCACCAGCATATGTGCGTCTATAGTTACCTGCACGTGCAGTGTCAAAGCGTGTGATTGGTGAAAATGGATCTACACGCAGGAGTGACAAAGCGTGTGATTGGTGAAAAGTGAGCTACACGCAGGAGTGTCAAAGCGTGTGATTGGTGAAAAAGGATCCACACGCAGGAGTGACAAAGCGTGTGATTGGTGAAAAGTGAGCTACACGCAGGAGTGTCAAAGCGTGTGATTGGTGAAAAAGGATCCACACGCAGAAGTGACAAAGCGTGTGATTGGTGAACATGGGCCAAGCACGTACACGCCGTAAGTGACGCTGTACGTGTGGGCCTGTATATAAGGTAGTGTTGAACACCATTTCCTTGTACGTGCTTTTCGTGGAGAGCGAGTGGGTGAATTCTGTACTTCTTGTCGTTTCACACGCGATTTACTTCACAGCGTTTCCAGTTCGTACTCCCTGTTACCTCTGACAGCTTTTTCTCTTTTTCCTCTTGTACTGGTTTACCTGGGCCTGTTCCCTCAAACAGTGTCCCCTTCTACTGTTGTCCTGTCTCCTCAGACAGCGTACACATCTTCTTTTGGCGGGGGTGTTGCCAACCAAACGCGCTCATTTTTCACGCTCTTTTACCTGGCAGACGGTGAGTCACGCACGTATCTAACTTCTGTGCTTGCCCCGTGTGTAGCCTACCCCTTCAGAGGTCATTCTAGGCTGCGTGTGACACGCATACGTTCATTGTGTTACTGGATGCCACAGCGTAGTGCAGGGTTTTCCATCAGCACACGTGGTCTAGGAGGGGTATTGTGCACGTTCCTTAACTTTTTTGGGGTGCCTGTGCGTTGCGTGACCCGTCATCTTTCCCCAGGGGTGTCATATAGCCTTGCCACTGCACTAGGGTACGAATACCATCTGGTACCCAACCCCTTTGACACCCAATTGCCCAGGACAATTGTGCACACCGACTCCCATACGCACAATACCATCCGTGCCATGGTTGGGAGGCGTGCAAGCCGTAAGGGTGGCAAAGGTGGCCGAGCCACACGTGGTGGCCGTGGAGGATCCACTAGGGGACGTGGTTGTGACTTGCAGGGTGCCCCTGTCCCCCCCAGTCTGGAGGACCAGTCAGGGACACCCATCCCCCCCCCCCCCCAGTTGAGAGTCATGTGGCTGATACCAACCCTGATCAGCCCTTGTCGGACCAGGCCATTGTGGCACCAGACCTGTCCGAGGGTGATCCAATCGCTGACATCCAGGTCAGCAGGTCCACTGCACGTGCACCGGTGCACATTGGTGTCATCAGGGCACGCGCATCTATGCCAGATAGGTCATCTGCTGGCCCCCGTAGCCAGGGTGTGGCTCCATCCACCCCACCTCTCATACACCCTGCCAAGACTGTGTCGGTCCTAGTTCATGCACCTCAGATCAGGCCTGACCCCATCCCACTACCCCCAATGCCTGCACCTACTCCCATGCTGAGTGGGCAATCCCACACACCCAGTACTGAGTCCACCACGGCTCCTGCCCCTAGTGTCCACAGCGGCGTAGGACACTCTGGATCCCCACCCCCTTCCAAGCGCAAGAGGAAGAGTGCACGTCCGGCACAGGCTGATGCCCCAGGCACGGCTGCACAGTCCGGCCCATCAAGGAAGCCAAGCTTCACAGACGCCGAACTGAATGCACTTGTTCAGTATGTGTCAGATCATGATAGGGAAATGGTCATCGTTGCAGGGTCCAAGACCACACATGCCAGACGCCAGGCACACTGGCAGACCATTGCTGACAGAATAAGTGCCCTTGGAGTAGTGAGGCGCACAGCTAGTGATTGCCAGAAGCGCTGGAATGACCTTAAGCGCAGGGCAAAGGATAAGCTGGCCTCAAGTCATGCCGCAACCTTGGTGACTGGAGGTGGGTCCCCAGCACAGGAAATAGAACTCACACCACACGAGTCCGTAGCTGGATCCTACGTCACCGAGGGACAACTCCAAGGTGTGGGAGATCTCCCTGATTACGAGGCATCATCCGGTGAGTGCACATGCATGTGTGTATTATCCATGTGCATGGTGTGTGTGTGAAGCATTCATGTTGGGTGCCTGTCAAGGGGGTGTGTGGCAGAGTTGATAGTGGCACCCATGTGCCTCATCCAGTATGTTCAGTGCAACACCATCTGCCCACAGCACTATCCCTACTGGCAACAGTGCACATATGGCCCGACACCATGGAAGTTGCCCTTGAATTGTCATTTTGTCACTACATTGTTGCTCATACTCCCCTGTCTATTCATCTGATGTCTTACATACCATTCCTATACTTGCCCCCAGCCATTCAAGTTTCATCTTCACATGCCTGACATGCAATGATACCACATGCTAATGCGTCCTCTGTATATAAATGCCAACCAACATGCTGTCATACTGTGGATGTTGCCTTGACATCCACCTCCTACCTGTGGGCTTTGGTACCGTCTGGTTTCGAGCCCCATTCCCTCACACTCCATGCTGCTCTTCATGGTCTATCTTCCATGACTTCTACAGTTCAGACCATCGTGCCCTACTCACAACACCTGCTTGCCAAAAGTCAAATGACGGCACCCTGCCCTCCAATGCGACCCACCCTATTGCTGACCAGTGCATCTGAGCCTACTCAAAGCTAACTCTCACTGACATCTGCTCATACATGCCTTTGCCTGTCCCATAGACCCTTCACATGGTCCCTGTCCTCTCTCCTTGCTCCTCTTCCACCATCAATGGTGGGACCCGTTGGGGTGTACTCCTGGCCTCCTTCCAATCCTCAGAGGCCACTATTGATGTGCATGGTAATGGGAGCGTCTCAGTCCAAGGCCCTTAGGCCAACCTCAATCTCCTTGAGAAATGCTACCCACATCTCATCAACTTCCTTACCTCTCCTGCTGTCCCCCCTCCTCTCTCCTCATCAATCCTGCACTGCCTCCCTGCACCCTCCCATGAACCTTCTCCGCCTCCCACTCCAACTCCTACACATGCTGCACCTCTGATCTCTAGCACTCCCCGTAAGTCCTACAAGGCTGTCAACCTCCTCCACAATTACACTCCTTTCACTGCGGCTGCATCAGGCATTCCTCCGATATCTGTCACTTACATGAGGTTATGCACCTTGACATCCTTGGTCTCATGGAAACATGTCTGACGGCCAGCTCTGTCTGCATCCTTCACACACTCCTACCTGATGTTCAGGAGACCCTCTCCTTGGCCCGCCACTACTGTGCAGGGGGGGTGTGCCCTTGGCTTCCCTGAGGGTATTCCTGCCACTGTCACTCCTACTTAGACCTACTCCACTCTGGAATGGCTTGTGTGACGTCTCTCTCCACCACACCTTGACATTCACAAACTGTGCGTACTGTGTCTGGGAAAACTGGTCAAATGTACTACTTCCTTTCTGAGTGTCCTCACCTCTCCTCCTCACTCATGTCCCCAGACACAGAAATCCTCTTCCTTGGTGCTGTACGCATCCACCTGCATGCTTGTTGACGCCCCCACGTGACCTTTCTGTGACCTCAGCAACTCCCTCTCACCCTCTAGACTCCCGTCTGTCCCTACTCATTCTGCAGGGCACACTCTTGATGCTCTGATCTCATCTGACTTTCCCCTCTCCGTCCATCTCTGCACTCCTCTCTCCTGGAGTGATCACATTCTCCTATCCTCCCAGCTCACCCTCACCACCCCACAGGCAAAGCCACCCTCACCACTGTCACACACCTTCTTGGTATTCCGACCCATGAAGTGTGTGTCAGTCGAGGCTCATGCTGCCAAAATCTCCCCCCCATCCTCACTCCCATCCTGACAGGGCCCACTCCATGCTCCACTCCATGTCAGGTACACTGGATGTCTTTGCCACGGTCATGACCACCTGTCTGAAGCCCCATGCCAATGCAGAGTCCTGGCATGACTCGGATCTTGTGAACCCAAACCACAGGTGCCGGGTGGCAGAGAGGGAATGTCCTGCATCATGGCCATCCTCTGGCAAACTGGCCTGCCACATGCTCCAAAGGCAATAGCGCCTCACCCTTTTCACCAAGATGAGATCCCCAATCCAAGGGCACATATCTGCGGCATGTGACAACTCTGCAGGACACATAGAAATCTGCAAGGACCTTGCCGAGCCAGATGCAGTGTGTACCTCCCCTGTCCCCTCCGAGCCCACAGCACTGCATGATTGTCTCTGTACCCCTATAGGCCACCCCCCCAGCACTTGTCTGCGCCTAACACCATCTGCCCTTGACGTCAAGTCCTACTTACCTTGTACAGCACTTCCAGCCGCCACTTCCCCTTGCACTTCATTGTGCCACCCACCCCTGCACTTGCGTGACATGAATGAGACCAGCACCAGTAGGATTGTTGACTGGCATCCCCTTCTGCCCCACCACCCCTCAGTGCTCCGCTGTACCTTCATACATTTCTGGACCGGTGCTTCACGAATGCAATATGAATCCTTTACAGGTGATGGGGAGGTGGAATCACATTGTTTACTGCATTTTGTTGATGTAGACAAGGCACTGTGCATCGTGGCCAATTTGGACTAGCAGATCCATGTACAACATGTTTACTTATTGATGTGACGATGCAATGTCAGGACCAGAGTGGTTGAAATCCAAAAAAGTAGCCCTCCTCTCCCTCTTCACTTGGTGGCTATGTCACATGCCATGTGTGTGATGGCATGTGCCTTTGACATGGCAATCACCGGCCAATGTGTGATGGCAGTGCTAGGCAGCATGGTGAGCAGGCGTTGCTCTCCAATCTGTACATTGTATGCCCTGAGCCTCCCCTACAGACCCAGTGATGGTGAATGCATAGGAGGTCTCCCAGTCATGTGGGACATGTGTCGTAGAACTACTGCCTCTGTTGTTCATCAGCCCTTGTTGCATGCCATGGTGCTAATGCCTGTTTCCATTTTTCTCTTTCATGTCTTTGCAGGGGACGAAGCACTTGTTGATGCTGGGGATGTGGTGGTTGAGCCGTCCCAGGAGGGCAACCCGGGCCGACCTACCACAAGTGAGGGACGTGGTGTGTTTGTGGGTGAAAACCCACAAGTGCTGCAGGTCGTGCTGTCGAGGGGTGTCTCTGGGGGTTCCTCCCCCGAGCAGTATTCAGGTGTAGACTCGGAGGATGACACCTATGTGCAGTCGCAGGTGAGTGTTCTTGGGAGAGAATCTCCTCTGTCCGACCCACCTGCAGCCGGGCCATTGCCCTCAATGGGGATGTCAGTGTCGGCAGATCAGCCTCCGGTGGTTACGGATGCAGGGCCACACCACCCAATCTCTGATCCTGTTCCTGGGGCTGCAGATCAGAGAGGGAATGCAGTCCTGCAGCCTGAGGCCTTGCCGGCACAGCAAGGCGCAGTCCGCCTTGCCCCAGGCAGGTGTGGTGCCCGTCAACGTGGTGGCCGTATGCCACCTGGCAATACCGTTTGGGAGCAATCCATCTACGGTATGGCCACCCAACAGGCAGCATCATCCGAGATGATTGCACAGGCCATGGATAGGGTGGCCACTTCCATTGTCCCCCCAGAAAGGCTGATGGAGCGACTGGAGCAGGCTACAGAGTCCATCTGCCAGGCACACAGGGAGGATATGTTGGCGTCCAACATGGACAGGCGGGCGGCACTGGCGACTCTGAGGGAATCACTTTCCATGGAGTCCCAGCGCCACAGGGAAGGCCTGAGGGAAGAACTCCGTCACCTCAGGTCGACCCTGTTAGAGCTTGAGGCTTCATCCCATAGAAGGACAGAGGAGCAGCTGGAGCGTCTGACACGGACGCTCTCGGCCGAGATGCAGGCAACTCGTGCGGAGGTCAGGTCATCCCGGGAGTTACTGCATGGGGACCTCCGCATGATTATAACCCAGAACCAGAACTACCAGACCCGCCTGCTTGCAGCCATGGAGGAGCAAACTCGTGCTTTGCGTGGGCTGCCTCCCATTGTCACACCATCTTCTGAGGCAGCTCCCCCACCTCCAGAGTCAGCTGCAGGGTCTGGCCAGAGCCATAGCGACTCATCTCCCACAGCAGAGTAGCCGTGTGGGCCACGAGCCTATGGGGTGTTTTAGTTTCCCATGATCCACACAGGTGGATTGTGGCGTGCATCCTGTCCTCGGACCTCATAGGTGCCCCCCCCCCCCGCCGGCCCTTTCATGGCCATTTTTTCTCAATTTTATTTTTATTTTGCAAGAGTGTTGCCTTGTGTGGGTACCTGGGCATACACTGTATTGTGGCTGGGCACATGCAGGCTTGTCCTGAGTTTGGTTTCGATGCTTGGGTAGCAGACATCCACACCCCTCCTGCTTCCGTTTCCATGGGCTTGCAAAGGGTGTGCCCAAGTGACAGCAAATTACACGGTGACATTGGACTCCCATGAGCTGTTGGCCAGTCCATAGTCAATACTGTGTAGACATTCATAGTGTTCATTGTTGTTGCACCTAACTATGCATGATGGTTTGATATGTGCCTCTACTTACATATGTTGCTCATGTTTTGCAGGTATTTCACACAGATCTTCACAAGGGCATACTCTCTGGAGTCAGACTACATGTCGGTAGATGTGCACTGACACTTTTGCATGGCGCCATCACTGTACATCTGGACGGTGAGGACATACCAGTAGAATCAGGTAATGAGACTACCATTGATTACATGCATTGTGTCTTGTTTGGGTGGGCTTCAGGGTGGGTTGGTGTGTAATTTGATTGAAATTACTCTTACACAGGTGTGTAGTAGTGGCTCCAGGGCGGTTAGCTGCTCAAGTGCGGCTATGTTCCATTTGGGGCACTGCTATTTGTGACACTGGTGTCATGTTGTGATGGCCAGTTTGTTTGCTGTCACATACCATGACATGGTGTCCTCAGTGGCGGGACTGTGAAGGGAATGGGTGACATGGCAATGTTGTCATGTAGTGAATTGCTTGTGGCAATGCATATTTGATTGATGGAGTTGTGTCTTTGCGTTGTGATGCATTGCTGGTGTATGTGTAGCTAGGGGTGCACACATATTGACACTTCCATGTTAACAATCTCAGGCTGATGTGTATCTGACAGTTTATTGTCAAGTAATTTTCAGACATTGTCAGGTAGTGTCATCATTGATTGTCAGATGGTATGTGCCAGAGCAGTGTGCACTAGCCAGCACTGTGATTCCTAGGTGAAGAAGTTGGCCACCAGTTGCGTACGGGCTGCCTCCCCCCGTGCCCTTTCCCCTCCCATGCGCAGCGGCCGTGCATGTGGTTGTGGATGTGGGGGCACCACCATGTCCACGGACAGGCCCCGGCGTGTTGCAACGTTGTGCAGGACACATGCTGCCACTATGATCCTGCACACTATTCGGGGAGCATATAACAGCTGCCCGCCAGAACGGTCAAGGGAGCGAAAGCGTGACTTGAGCACTCCGAATGTGCGCTCCACCATGCCCCGTGTTGCAATGTGGGCTGTGTTGTACCTTACCTGGGGTGGCGTGGTGGGGTTCCGGATTGGGGTCATCATGTGGGGGCTGATAGGGTAGGCACTGTCCCCTGCGGAGGTGGTGATGGGTATCATTAGTGGTGTTGTGTCATGACCCAGTATCTGACATGCATGCATGTGCAGTGGCATTCATGCTCACCAAGCAGCCATGTATCTCCATGCTGGCCAGCCTCTAGGTCCCGGCATAGGGTAGACATTCTGTAGATGAAGCTGTCGTGGGTGGACCCTGGATAGTTGGCATATACTGATGTGATTATTCCCTTGGCATTGCATACAACTTGCACGTTGATGGAATGCCAGTGCTTGCGGTTTCTATAGATGTGCTCTGTTGCCCTGGGTGGACGTAGAGCCACATGTGTGCAGTCAATTGCACCAAGCACTTTGGGGAATTGAGCCACACCATAGAATTCCTGGATGCACGTCCGCCTTTCTGCATGAGTCCTGGGGAGATATATGTGCCTGCGGACTGATGGCCGTGCAGTGATGATGTTCAAGACCTGGTGTAGGCAGCGTGACTGCGTGGCCTGTGACACACCACCCACTATGGCACTTGTCCGCTGAAAGGATCCAGTGGCCAAGAAGTGCAGTACATTCAGGACCTTCTGCAGGGGGCTGAGTGCTTGGGAGCACAGGGTGGGTGATGTGAGGTCATCCTCCCACTCACTGACCAGGTCCAGTATGATGTGTGCTGGAAACCTGTACCTCCCATACACCTGGTCATCAGGCATCCCGAATAGGCTGGTTCTGGGTGTGAATATTCTGGCCCTGACTCTCCTCCTCCTCCTCCTTTGGTAGCCCACTGCCACTGCTGCTAGGAACGGTATGTTCATCCTGGCATCTGGCTTGTTTATTGAAAAGTGCGCAAATTAATGCCTTGCGCGTGTTGTAGGCGAGCGTGTGAGCCTCGCACCCCTGGAATCGAGTTCCCACTCCAATCGCGTGTGGAAATTCCCACGCAGCAGGCATACAGGTGCGCTGACGTACTTGCGTGTGTAAGTGGCCGCGCACCCCTGAAATACACGTACTTAGGCCAATGGCGTGTACGCGCACTTTTGGCCAATTACACGCGATGACACTCTGACGTGCAGTATTTCCACGTGTGCTCCGTCTTCACGTGCTGAGTGGGGAACGCCCGTGCGGATCACGTCAGACGCGCTTACGCGATGAGGGACTCTGGTCCAATAGAATCGCGTATGCGTGCTGACGCACTTACGCGCTAAGGGCCTTTCCTCGGATTTCACGCTGACGTGCAGGAATTTCACGTGCCAAATCACTCCGTATCAAGCTGGCCACCCGAAAACACACGGAACACCACGCTCCTTCCCCGAAGGCCGAGTTACTGCCCCCCCAGTGCCCTGAGCAGCCTCCCACGTGCTATCTGCTGCTGCCTGCCTGCCTGCCTGCCTGCTGCCACCGTGCCCTGCCATTTGGTGCCTGCACATCAGCCATCTGCAGGGGTCCAGTTGCTGTGTCCACCCCTGCTGGAACTGAAGACTCCCAACTGGGATTACATCGCTCCACAGCCCAGCCCCAGGACCCAGTTGCCCACCCACACCTGCCTCTGGGGTTGCCATGTCGGGCACTTCCACATCTGGCACCAGTGGCAACCCCAGGCCAGAGGGGCAGAGGGGCACCAGCTTCACTGCCACCGAAGTTGGTGTCCTGGTGGAGCATGTCCTGGGGCAGTATGATGCCCTCTTTGGATCGTCCCGCGCCAGCAAGGAAGGACGGGAGAGGATCTGGGCCGACTGTGTGGTTGCCATCAACACGGAGGGGGTGGCAACCCGCAACGTCTTGAAGATCAAGAAGCGCTGGGAGGACTTGAGGTCCAGGACCCTTGTGAAGGCCCGGCGCCTCGTGGAGGGGGGCCGGGGCCACATGAGTTCCATCCAGAAGAGGGTCCTGGAACGCGTACGCCCAGCGCTCCACGCCCAGATCCTTGAGAGGGAGACCTGTCTGGAGTTGAGCGGTAAGTGTCCAAGCATTACTGTGTGAGACAGGGCATGTTGCGGTGTGCTGGTTCTATGATACTTGCCTGTATGTGTGCCATGGGCCATGTATGCATGTATGTGTGCTGGGACATCATGGTAATGCATGTGCGACCAGTGATGTGTGACCCACATGGTTGTTGCATGTGTTGAAATGCGGCATGGGGAGCACTATGCAGATTTGGGACATGAGAGCATGCCAGTCTCTGTACCTGGACATGGATGGGGGTGAAGGATGGGTGCTGATGCCAGGTACATATATGGTAGCCATGTCTGTGTGCCTGACCTGCATGTCTGTGACTTGTGCATGCCATGGATGCATGACACATGTGTGTGACAATGCACAGATTCAGTGACGCACCCAACTTACCCTTGTTTCGCCTGTGTTCGGTGTGATTGGGGCCAGATGGATGTGACTGAGGTGAAGTGTGTGCATGTGATATGCATGAGCCATGATGCATGTGAGTTACATATCATTGAATGTTTCAAGAGTCAATTGGTCATGCATGGAAATGTGCATGGCATGCACCATGCCTGTTACTGTGTGTGTTTTGCCTGGACTGACCCATGTGTTGTGGAGGGACATGATGGAAGTGTACTTTGACAGGGGTGCTCATCTGCTATTGCTTCCTGTCTAGGGGACCATTGTACAGTAGCCTGATGCTTGTGTCCTTTGTCTCCCTCTACGCAGCGGCTAGTGAAGAAGAGGGCGGAGACGGCGCTGTGGAGCAAGGCGGCGGGGATGCCCCCACGGCTGCAGCGGAAGGGGTGGGTGAGCCCCCACAGGGGCCTGCTACGGCGGGAGACGGTGAGGAGCCATCCAGGTTGGTGGTTTGCACAGAGGAGGAGGAGGCCGACACTGGTGCACACATGGGGCCTGGTGGGAGCATCCCTGCTGGTGCAAGTGGTGCAGTCCAGGGCCAGGGGCAGGAGGCAGCACAGGTCACCGTGGAGGTGCCTGTGCATGTCGCTGTCCCTGACCCTGTGAGTGCACCACCATGCACCAGCAGGGATGCCCCGTCCCAGGCCCGTCCGCAGGTAGAGGGGATGTCCATGTCAACTGACTCCCCTCCACCTGCAGCCGTGGGAACCCCTGGCCGCGTGGAGCAGGTCCTGATTGGGGTCGCGATGCGCACGGCTGTGATTCGTGATGCCGTGCGTGCTTCCCGGGAGGAGCTCGCACGTCATCACGAAGTGCACCGTGCCGACGTGGCCCAATTGGGATCGGCCATGTTCGGGGGGTTCCTGCATGTGTTGGCCAATCTGACGGCCCTCTCCTCCTCTGTGCAGGCTATCCACCGGTCGTTCTCCTTGCCGTCTTCCGGCCCAGATGCCACCATGGCCCCCTGTGGACCTGCCCCGACCAATGCAGCCAGCTCGGTGGGGATCCCATCCCTGCCGCAGTTGGGAGTCGGAGGTCCAGCAGGGGTGGACAACACAGCAAGTGGACCCCAGCAGATGGAAGATGTGCCGGCATCATCGGGCAGGGCACGTGCACGACGGCGTCGGTGGTTACCATCAGCCTGGATGCCGTCGTGCTGGCAGAGGCAGTGGCGTCGGAGGCAGCAGCGGGCTCGACGTGGGAGGCATCATGGCTCAGGGCCATCAAGATCAGAGGGGCAGGCATCGGCCGGAGGGCAGGGCAACCCTGGCATGGCGGTGTGTTCCGTGTGGGAGGAGTTTGGCCAGCGGATAGGTGCGGAGCGGCAGCGGGCGGAAGAGGAGCGGCTCGCCATGGCCAGGGCGGAGATCTCCATGCGTCAGGCATTGAGGCGGGCTGAGTGCCTCGAGGAGGCTCGCAGGGAATTTGGTGAGCACATGGGGTTGTCCCTGCGAGACCTCGGGGCCAGGACTGAGTCCCGCCTCCAGGACATTGACATGGAGTTCGAGGATGCCCTGGCCAGCATCACCAAGTGAGCCGCAGGACTAGCCCGCTGCCTTTGTATATAGTTTTTTAGTTAGTTAGTGCTAGGTTTCCTTTATTTCTTTTTATTAATTTGGACCGCTTGGACAATGGCCACTTTTTTGTACATATTTTTTTAATTAGTTAGTATTAGGTTTCATTAGTGGTGTTGGGCTCATGGACCCTTGAACATTCCTGTATATATTGTTATTTTTTGGGAGATACATTTTTTGAATTTCATATTGTTTACACCATGTCGTAATGGTTTTTCTTCGATTTCATGCTACATGTGTTTGCTTTGGACAAAATCTATTGATTTTTCTATCCTTTGTTTTTTGATTTATCATTTTTGTTCTCGGACATGGACCTTTTATTTACTTTGCCAGATAGTTGTATTAGTTTACTTATTTTTTGTTTTTAATACATTTTTATATTATCTTACACTTGTGTCATTTTTTCTTTGGTTTCTTACATGTCATGATATGGGTTTTGACATTCACTTGCACCCATTGTGTATGTGTGTGTGACGGACATGTGTTCTTTTGCATACTTGCCTTTGGGGTTGTGTCATGTGATTGCATTCACTATGTGGGTGCATGCAATCCTTGCCTGGGTGTTTGTGCTGGGTATGCTGGCCATTACTGCCATTATTGTGTATCGTCAGGACCTGGGGCCAGGGGGACATGGGTGGGGGCCTGGTGGAGGGTGCCCCTGGTGGATGGGGGGTGGGGGTGGTGGGAGACATGGGTTGGACATGGGTGGGGGCCTGCTGGCAGGTTCCCCTCAGTGCTGGGGGTGGGGGTGGTGGGAGACATGGGTGGGGGCCTGGTGGAGGGTGCCCCTGGTGGATGGGGGGTGGGGGTGGTGGGAGACATGGGTTGGACATGGGTGGGGGCCTGCTGGCAGGTTCCCCACAGTGCTGGGGGTGGGGGTGGTGGGAGACATGGGTGGGGGCCTGGTGGAGGGTGCCCCTGGTGGATGGGGGGTGGGGGTGGTGGGAGACATGGGTTGGACATGGGTGGGGGCCTGGTGGAGGGTGTCCCTGGTGGATGGGGGGTTGGGGGTGGTGGGAGACATGGGTTGGACATGGGTGGGGGCCTGCTGGCAGGTTCCCCACAGTGCTGGGGTGGGGGTGGTGGGAGACATGGGTGGGGGCCTGGTGGAGGGTGTCCCTGGTGGGTGGGGGGTTGGGGGTGGTGGGAGACATGGGTTGGACATGGGTGGGGGCCTGCTGGCAGGTTCCCCACAGTGCTGGGGGTGGGGGTGGTGGGAGACATGGGTGGGGGCCTGGTGGAGGGTGCCCCTGGTGGATGGGGGGTGGGGGTGGTGGGAGACATGGGTTGGACATGGGTGGGGGCCTGCTGGCAGGTTCCCCACAGTGCTAGGGGTGGGGGTGGTGGGAGACATGGGTGGGGGCCTGGTGGAGGGTGCCCCTGGTGGATGGGGGGTGGGGGTGGTGGGAGACATGGGTTGGACATGGGTGGGGGCCTGCTGGCAGGTTCCCCACAGTGCTGGGGGTGGGGGTGGTGGGAGACATGGGTGGGGGCCTGGTGGAGGGTGTCCCTGGTGGATGGGGGGTTGGGGGTGGTGGGAGACATGGGTTGGACATGGGTGGGGGCCTGCTGGCAGGTTCCCCACAGTGCTGGGGGTGGGGGTGGTGGGAGACATGGGTGGGGGCCTGGTGGAGGGTGCCCCTGGTGGATGGGGGGTGGGGGTGGTGGGAGACATGGGTTGGACATGGGTGGGGGCCTGGTGGAGGGTGTCCCTGGTGGATGGGGGGTGGGGGTGGTGGGAGACATGAGCAGGTGTGCAGGGTAGTTCCCTGTGGTGTGTGCTGCCTGCAGGGGCCGTGGAGGGTGTACAGGTAATGCCTGGGAGCACACAGCCAATTCGCGTGTGGAACTTCCCGCGCACTCCTGAAATCCACGTACCCGGCCATATCGCGTGTGCAACTTCCCGCGCACCCCTGCAATCCACGTACCCGGCCATATCGCGTGTGGAACTTCCCGCGCACCCCTGAAATCCACGTAGCCGGCCATTTCACGTGTGGAACTTCCCGCGCACCCCTGCAATCCACGTACCCTGCCATATCGCGTGTGCAACTTCCCGCGCACCCCTGAAATCCACGTACCCGGCCATATCGCGTGTGGAACTTCCCGCGCACCCCTGAAATCCACGTAGCCGGCCATTTCGCGTGTGTAACTTCCCGCGCACCCCTGCAATCCACGTACCCTGCCATATCGCGTGTGGAACTTCCCGCGCACCCCTGAAATCCACGTACCCGGCCATATCGCGTGTGGAACTTCCCGCGCACCCCTGCAATCCACGTACCCGGCCATATCGCGTGTGGAACTTCCCGCGCACCCCTGAAATCCACGTAGCCGGCCATTTCGCGTGTGGAACTTCCCGCGCACCCCTGCAATCCACGTACCCTGCCATATCGCGTGTGGAACTTCCCGTGCACCCCTGAAATCCACGTAGCCGGCCATATCGCGTGTGGAACTTCCCGCGCACCCCTGAAATCCACGTACCCGGCCATATCGCGTGTGGAACTTCCCGCGCACCCCTGGAATCCACGTAGCCGGCCATTTCGCGTGTGGAACTTCCCGCGCACCCCTGAAATCCACGTACCCGGCCATATCGCGTGTGCAACTTCCCGCGCACCCCTGGAATCCACGTAGCCGGCCATTTCGCGTGTGGAACTTCCCGCGCACCCCTGGAATCCACGTACCCAGCCATATCGCGTGTGCAACTTCCCACGCACCCCTGGAATCCACGTAGCCGGCCATTTCGCGTGTGCAACTTGCCGCGCACCCCTGTAATCCACGTAGCCGGCCATATCGCGTGTGGAACTTCCCGCGCACCCCTGCAATCCACGTAGCCGGCCATATCGCGTGTGCAACTTACCGCGCACCCCGGTATGCACGCACACGTTTATTTTTTCTCTCTGCGCGTGTCTGTGTTTGTGGGTACCCCTTTGTACGTCATTTGTCCTGGAGGGCCACAGTATTGGACATTGATCATGTCTGTATATAGGTGCTATTTGTTGGCGCACCTTTTAGCGCACATTTCTTGCAGGCGCAGAGACGCTACCGCCTGCTTTCTTGTGGCGGTCGTGTTTGTGCCTGTTTGTGCCTGTGCGCTGCTTTGAGCGTGCGCTTTTTTGCCCTATTCTATTCCATGAATACGTGTTGTATGCGAGCGTGTGGGCGTTCCGCGCACTTGCCTCCTGAACTTTCCCCGTGCCGCCCACATTCTTCCCCATTCCGAGTGTTGTGCCGCATTTTATTCCCCATTCCGAGTGTCCCGCCCTGTGTCCCGCCTACTTTAGAGCTGTGCGCTGCGCTCGGAGTGATGGCGCAGTGGCCGTGGCGCACGACGTTGGTTGACCTGTGCGCCGGCCTGCGCCGCGCGCTTTTTCCGCGCACGTCCTCTGCTTTTCTTGCGCAGGGACTTCCATGAATCGACGTGCGCTGGTTTCCCTGCGCTTTGCGCTAATTTTAGGCGCAGCGCACGTATTGGCCCCTCTGCGCCGGGATTTTCGGCGCACATTTATTCCATGAATCGGCCTGTTTATGTCACAAACCAAGTGGTTGGCCAAGGTTTCTTATCATACAGCGTACATCTCTGCGACGTCAGAACCATTTTTCGTTTGTTCCACACATGTTTGCTAAAAGATTTGTAATGCTTGACTCTAAAACGTCATCTTTTTCTTGAACTTTTTGTAGTAATTGCATAGCTGACATATTTTGAAAATTGGTTCCTGATTTCAATGTGTGTGCATCTCCGTAGCATAGAGTTGCTAGTTCACTTTCAAAGAGAAGGTGGAATATGTATTCCACATTTTGTCTGAATCGGGGGTCTTCAGAATACATTTGTAAAGAGCGGTATTCTGATGCTGTTATCATCGTACCATCCTCCTTTTCTAGTAGGAAAGAGTAGAGGAAAGGCACATGTTTCAATACTATTTTCCCATATGGTGATTGGAGATCCTTTGTCTTGTCGCATTTGGTATATTTCCAGTGCATCATCTATGGTGTCTTTAGAGTGTAATGGGTGAATTGTATAATGGTCTAAAATATTGGATTCTGTAGCAGGATATAGAAGTTGAAATTGACCAGTTTCTGATGAGTCTTCAATTATTTTCAGTGGTTTTTCCTCAGGTTTTCTTCAATATTTATTTCTTTTTAGTATTCATTGTTGTCTTTTAGATATTGCAGGGCTTGTCTAACTTTATGTAAGTCCAGAAGTTGTTGCCAAATTTGTTTGTCTTTTGTAGGTACGCCATTTACTAAGATGATTAAAGATTGATCTATTGGACGTTGCACTCCCAGAGTGTGTACTTTTTATTTGAGATCTAATGGCAAATAAACTACTTTGCCACAAATGCCTTTCAGTAATTCAGAGGGAGATAGTTTTGCTGTTTTTGGTTGAAGGCGTATAATTGCTTGAAATGGGTGCACTGTTTGAAATATGATGTTCTCATATAAGTTAAGTTGTTGCAGGGGTATTGGTAGTGGGAATCATTCTAAGTTATTTGTGATTACACGTGAAGGTGTTTGGTTGTTTTCAGGTTTTGCAGTGCAGTAACTGCAAAGTAGTAAGGGGTCAGTAATTTCATATTTGTTTTCTGCAAATTGGAACCACTTGGAATCTTCATTGTCTTCTATTGTGTACATTATGTCTACACTTTTTGTGCTATTCTTATAAAAAGTCCTGCGGTAGCACACACACACATGGTTTGGTACTTCAGCGGATGTACGTTTAAACTTTAGTATTTCTTTTTTGTATGTTTGTAGTAGAAGGTTGCCATCTGTAAAGTTGTTGCTAGTCTGTTGTAAAGCTATTGCATTTTGCAAGTGGCTTTCACTTCCAAAATATTTTCTCTGGATATGCTCTATTTCTTCGAGTAGTTCTTTGGCTGTAGCACGTAGAAGATTATTTAAATTGGCTAGTGCTAAAGCAGGACTTTTGGCATAGTACAGTTTGTGAACCAGATTTCTTATAGTTGAATGGTGTGTTGATATCATTTTGATATGGTGGAAGGTGCTTTTGCAAATCGGTCCAGAATTGCAGTCTAATGAATGTCCTTGTTGTCATGTATATTTGCGCACTTGACAGGAGTCCATAGTTTGGAATAGTTTTATTTTTATTCTTTGCCTTTCACATACTGATTGAGGAACTGGCATAAAGATCTGAAAGATTTTTTGGCTATGTTACGCATTGATGTGCACGGCCATTTGTAGACTGGACGCATTAGTTTACAGGAATGGAGAGTTGGGGATATTTTTGTGGGCAGCGTATTTTCATACCCTCATCCACTGCAATGTATGGCAATTGGGTTTCTTTGCTTTTGTTTGTATGATTCTTCATTGAAATATGTTTCTGTGCTGGTGGTGTGAGTCCATTAACCTCCACAGATGTTTGCGAAGCTATCTTTGTTGCTATTCTGTTTATTGAGAAGTCTTTTTTGTACTTTAGTACTTAGTTTTGTTAGTAGTTTCATTCTGTTTAAAACTTACATAAATAATTTCCTTTTGAGAAGGATTGCACTGTCTATGAAAGCTTCTAGGATTAATTTTATACGGTAGGTCTTAAGGGTTGTGTGTGATTTCTCTCCTGTTTTTATAAGGTTGTGAAGGACTCTGTGGCATAATATTTTTTGTAAAATAATATTTTTGGTATGTTTACTTGTGGCTACATAGAGATTTATAGGTGCAGTGTTAGCACTAGTGGTATCTGCAGTCTTGTTAATCACTTTCTGTTTCGTTTTACATTTTGAAAGAGAAGACAAAGTTTCTTTACTGGTTTTGTTTTGCTTAGTGACAGTATTAGCTGTTTTGTTTGAACTTTTTGTACACATTCTGCTTGAGGTGGATGCTTATTTTGGACACTTTTATTTTGATTTTGTCTACTTCTGTGTTGCTTTCTATGGAGTTGCTTTTTGGTAGGCATTCTTTGGGGTCTGTTGGAGAAGAAATCAAGTGTGGGTTGGGATGTTGTGCAGTGTATGTGTGCTTTGTGCATGAGTGTCTGAGTATGATGGTAAGTATGTATGTAGAGGTGTGTGATTATGCAATGGGCTATTACTTCAGGTTGGGAATGCTTTTCTGGTATATGTGTGTTACTATACTGGTGTTCGGATGACAATACAAAGTATGTAGCTGCTGAGGGGCAAGGAGTGACACTGAATCTAATGCTGCAGGGTTAATACAATTGTTTGTTCTACAATACTAGAATTCTACAGTGTTTGAGTAACAGTTAGAACATTATGGCAGTTCTGCTTCGTACTTCAGACGCTGCTGGTTTTCAGGAGAGTGGTCTTCACTGCAATTGTGAAAGAAAGAAGTTGGTATATATGTGTGTTAATAGCACTGTTGTTAATGTAGACATGAATTTGTTTGTTTTTGCAGTAGTAGTGCTTTCTGATAATTGTGCATAGCATGTAGATGCAGTTTCCTTTGTCTATGTGCATTCTGTATATTTTACTTAGAATCTGTCAGTTGAACGTGCCATAGAAAGGATTACAATAGTAAGCACACCGAACACACTTGGCTTTTTAAGGCAGTGTTATTGGCTATTAGGAGATAGGAGAAATAACCGTTTGTGTTTTCTTGCTTTTTATACAGGGTAAATGGCAGGAACTGTGGAGAAAAGCGTGCAATGTATGCATTTGTGAAGGTATGGGAAATAAAGCAGAAGGATTTGATGGGTTCAGCAGTGTATTACTCTCCAGGATAGTTGTAGGGATGAAGGTTCAAATAAGAAAACCTGGAAAAGTGGCAAAGGAACAAAGCAAGTTTACCAGACTGCAGGTGATTAGCGAACTACTGGGTGAGCCTATGGTGCTTGGAGATGGGAGAGTCTGAAATAAAGTAAGGGTTGCAATGAAGGGTCTAGTGCTTGTGTTGCAGACTTAAGGGAAGGGGGAGATGTTGTATGTGTTGGTTTAGTACACTGTGTGTACATAGTTGTACATGATGTGATAGATATGACTGCACCTGTGTACAGTAGAATGCTGTTGTAAATTCTAGAACAAAATGGGCAACTGGCTGGAATGAGAGAGCTGTCTAGATTGCAACAACCGTTGTAGAGGCAGTGGTGTTGTTTCAGCTTGGAGCCTTTCAAATGATATTGGCTATCTGTGTGCATATAGGACCCAAGGGTGTCAAACACATGTGTGCGGGTGTTCTACGGGCAGAGTTCAGGTCCCCAAACAAATAAAATGTACGTCACAACTTTGCAGACAGGCAGACGGGCTATGTGTTCTATGGACATATTCATTCTGGTTTCGAACAATGCGAACAGGGGGTATGTTCTAAGGACACCTTATTTTGAATAGTTGCGGATATGCGGACGGATTTAGTGTCCTGCGGAACCCTCCATTTTGATTGCAGACAGTGCAAACAGGCATAGGGACTCATTAGGACCCTGGCGGTATGGGTTTAACGGCGCCGTTAAAGGTGCTAGCGCCGTTAAACCCATACCGCACTATTACGAGGTTCCCTCGCGGAACCTGCTCTGGACATCAGACCAGACGTCCTTTGCGGGTCCCACGAGTGGACCTGGGAGCTAACATGTAACGCTCACCTGGTATCCACGGGGACGTCACTCAGCCTGTTCTGATCTCTTACGACCTCGAACCCTTCCCTGGAGTCTACTCGACTGGAGACTGGGCCTGAAACACAGGATTGGTAGAGTTTAACTCCCTATTGTCTCTGTGTGCTTAAACCCCTTCTTCCCCGGTGTCCAACCCTTCCCTTTGATCCACAGCTCACCTTGTTTTCTTGGAAAGTGTGCTCTCCATCCTGCTTTCACTGCAGGGGCGCGTTGATTGATGCGGGCTCATTGCTGCCTAGTTACTTCACTGGCAAGAGTCCGACAGGTAAGTATAATGAGTCTTTTGAACATTTCTCTGACTTCGTTCCTTTCCTTCCTTACATAATGTCCGGCGTCCGGGGATGGCGACGTGCTGCTGAGATGAGTAGCGCTGAAGGTGAGTGAGAGCGCGATGCGCGATGCGACCCTTTCGTATTTGTATTGAACTGAGATATTTTTCTGTGTCTTTTAGGTGCCGCAACGTTTTCAGCGTGGATGCCGGTTATGAAGAAGAAATGCGGTGAGTAAGCGTGGTATGCGGCGCCTCTAGATGTTTCCACGCTAACCTGGAGTGTCTTTTCCCTCTTGCAGATGGATGAGAAGTTCCGGAGACAGAGTTCCCTCAGAGCGGCTGGGATTCAGGTAAGCGTTTGAAGCTCGTACAGTCTTTAAAAATAAGCGAAGGTTTGCTGAATGCTTACTAATGCCTTTTTCTGTTCTTTTCCCTTTTCCTTAGGAAGCGGCGTGCCGGGATGGGAATGACAGCACCGTAGATGCCCGTATAATAGAAGAATCGATTAATGATGCGTTGAAGCGCCGCAAGGTAAGGCTGTTCCTAATGGTGTTCTTGTTTTTGCAGGAGCTTATTAAGGGCATGGCTGCCTCCAAATTCCTAATGAGGCCCATAGTGTCCTTAGGACACCCCCATTTTGGTTAATTACGGACATTCTGGACACCCGTGCTGTCCGCAGACACCCTAACTGCCTTTTTTTTAAAACATGACACAGAGGAAAATAGTAACAGCACACATACTATTTTATTATTGTATAAAAATATACAAATTATGAAAGAGAGGGGGAAGCATAAATTGATACAAATTAGGGGTTTGTATATGTTGGATGGTAGGGGAGGAAGGGATAGAAGTCTCATCATAATGTTTCTCGTGCTGGGGATTTTTTGGGGATGGTTGGCTGGGACATGGAGAAGGGGTACTGGTACATGTGGGACAGTGATATTGAATTTTTTCCTTTATATGTTCTTCTACAAAGTTGTTCAAAATAATGAAATTTATCATTAATAGATCCATTTTTTGCTCTAAACGCTGCACATGATTTTCGAAGGTCTCTGTTTCTGTATTATTCTTATTGTCTGTATGTTCTGTTAAAATAAATATATATATATGTTAAGTAAACATAAAATAATGGTTATTAATTGGTTAATTTAGAGAAGTTTAGTGTCTATCATTAGTATCACTATTTTCACTCATTTCGTCCCGAGGAAAATTTTCAGGGGTTTTTCGGTTTTACTTGTAACCATAACGTCCCTTTAACAAAGTTTTTTCACTGAATTTCATAGGTTTTTAGTAGCGCACTTAACCATAATGTCCCTTTAACAATGTTTTGTCATGGGACGTTATGGTTACAAGTAAAACCGAAAAAACTCAGAAATTAGCCAATCATGGTAAACTAAGCAACCATAACTCGCACCACCACCGTGCCCTGCTAGGACTAACACCCAGGCCATCAAAGATGACATCACAAATGTCATTGATAACATCACTGATGACATTACATATCTGGGCCACTTGTTTTTGTTCACTGACAGTCAGAATATTATAATTCAAAAGGTTCTATATGTATATAGACGTTAACTTTGTTGTATGTTTTTAAAGTACTTTTCTTAGGGTTTGGTCTCAGCTCATACTGCGCATACATGCGGCAATAAGCAAGCCTCAAACACACAATTCATTTACATACATGAAGATGAAATGTAATGTTATTAACATTTTCGGGTGATGCTGTTTCTTTCTTCCTTATTTTAGTTTCACTGTATGTGCTTCTGATTTGTATGCATTGTGGGTCTTCATATGTATTGTTTGCACTAGCACAAGAGTGTAGTGAGTCTTCAATTGTTAGCTATTTATTACATGTTTAATATTACTCAAATCTCTCATAAGGTAGCATTCATTATTTTACTATCCAAATTAGTACAAGATTAAAAATATTGTACTTCTATGGTGCATGTTGCAGCTATTGCCTATGTTCATTTATGATTAGGTTCCTGTATTAACAACAACTCTCCAATACAAAGGGCCACATTAATAAGGGCATGGCTACCCGCAAACTCGGGTCCGGCTCCGGGTCCCTTAAAAGGGGAATTACCGGCCCATTCAGACCTTCATTGTGCCTTCCAATTTTAAACTTGTCAAAAAATTAACAGTAGCAATTTGAATTGGCATGTGTGAGAAATAAAAGGATCACGGACCAACATTGATCACCTTCTACACCTCCCAGGTATTTACAGTAACAGGAAAAGTGTGTTTGTCTAAGACCTTTCAATATTGCACATTCTGTCACCAGGTGTGGCAGAGTTTCCCGTATGTCCTCATTCAAGCAATAGCAGTAAAAATTATTGCGTGGCAGAAGTAACTTTCGCCTAGCTTGGACATACTTTGTAGGCCATAAATTGAAACGTAAATGCAAAATACCCGAACGAAATATCTCCGAAGGTGCTCTCTCCAGATACTGTGTACTTTTTTCGGTGGGAATTGGCAAACATCACCATCTTGATATTGTAAGCATAATTCTTGTGTGTTGATCCAATCCATCTCATGCTGCCCAACCTTGTAGTCACAAAGGAGTGTTGTGCAGAAAATCCATAGTTAAATAAGATTTTCAAGATAACATTTTGCTATGTGGATATGAGACACTTTCTAAAGAGTGCACATAACCGCCAATAATAAAGCGCTTGAAGAGAAACCAGCCCCAGCTCATATCTAACCCAGGCTATTGGGAGGCATTGCGGTAGCTGTAAAATTTGTTTCCAATACTTGGACTCCCATTTATCGAACTGAAAACAAGTCTTGATGGCTAAAGTTTTGAGTCCATACAAGAGACATGGTACTGTTTTCATGGTCCAAAAATACCATATGGGGGTTCCATGTGTTACAATTGTGGTAAAAATTGCAGTGGTTACAAAATATTGCGGCAAAAATGCTGTGGTTTTGCCGCCGCAATCCATGTAAAGGTTGCGGGGGTCACCCCCACAACCTCTGAACCCATTATACCATTTAAGAGGAGTGGGGGACACCCCCGCAACCCCTGCTTCCCTTAAATGGTATAACGGGGTTCACCATTACCAGGTCAAACCGCAGCATTTTTGCCGTGATCTTTTGTATAGGTGAAATTTTGCCCGTGATTTTATCACTGCATACCCATACGGGTTTAATGGAAAATTTACCGTATTTATGCATTATAATTTTTGCCTGGGATATTGCTGTGGCTAGTTTCGAATCAATGCACTCCATCTGACTATTCCCATCACCACGGCCCTCAAAAGAAAGGCCGAGATAAATATAGGATGGCACTACAGTCAGTGGGATCTTATTAATGGACCATAGAAATGATGAATCCCCAGATCGTTTTGGTGAGTATCTATCTGGGTTTTCCCTGTATTTATCCTAAGTTCATTCTGCTGTATGTACAGTTGAAAGGCTGAAAGAAGGTTTTGTAGACCAACTTTTTTTGATGTGAGGACTAAGTCGTCCGCATACATTAGTGATTTGATTGGGTGAAATATTGAGTTTTGGCGAGTCTGAAATGAGCTTTGCAAAAGTATGCTTAGCGTCATAAATAAAGTAATTAAAGACTGCTGAGGCCAAAAGGCACCCTTGTTTCAAACCTCTTGCTGTTTGGATCTGATCCGAAAGTAAACCATCTAAGGACAGTCTAATGCAGACAGTGGTGTTGGAGTGCAGTGCTTGGATGACATCAAACAATGTTGAAGGACACTGATCTCTGCGCAGTTTTGCCAGCAGGATAGAGCGGGAGACTGAATCAAACGCTGCATATAGGTCTACAAATGCTATAAAGAGGGCCTGTTTTGTGGACTTGCATTGAGATTTAATAGCATGCAAACATAGAAAATGTATGTTGGTACCCATACTGAGTGAATGTATGAGTGCATGATTAGTAAAATGTTTATTTTATTATTATTTTTTTTTTATTTTATTTGGTTTATTCAAACCTTTAAAATAACAATACAATACAATCTCCCAGTCTCTACTTTCAAGTCTTAGTTTCCGTCATCAATCTGAAACATTTTAATTTCACACATACAACCCATGTTCCTACTCCGTAACAGTTTTCTTAATTACGTAAACCCAGTTTCTCATTCTCCATGTCTAAATTACTTTTCAGCAATCGAAGAAAATTTACTAGAGCAAATAGAACTGCTCTGTTGTTCCCCGCAAACAGTGCCTTCCACCAATCCTCTGTATTCATGAATTGATGCTCATTGATCAATTTCCCAAAATGTCTTTCTCTTTGGTGTTCAAAAGCAAAACAACTCATGACTAAATGTTTGATGGATTCATTGCTCTTTTTACAAAATCTGCATACTGGATCAATGTTAGCATACTTTGTCCATGTAGCCAAACGTTCTTTTGTTAAAAACAAATTCATTCTGAAACGCATGTACAGAGCTCTTGAGTATTGATCTGGTAAGCAGGTTAGATATGTGTGTTGCTGACCGTAAGCTTTTGCTTCTCCCGGTACCTCGCACATTAGAATTGAATTTGCTCTTAAGTCACAGGTCGATATCCAGTTAGTTCTCCAAATTTTCGTTTTAGCCATGTCTGGATTCTCTATTAGCAGTGAGAGATTGATGCCATACTCCTCTAGTAGAGCCTGGCAGAGGACGTTCCAGTCGAACAAAGTAGTATTGACTCTGTCTTTGTCAGACTTGTGTATTAGTTCAAATTGCGGTACCGGAGTTTTAACCATCGTTTTTCTATATATACTTAGTAGGTTCCATGTAACTCTTGCTTTAATTAATATGAGCCCTAGCTCATACCGTAGACATGTTGTTGATGTATCCTTTGGAAGCTGCAAGACACGGGACCAAAAAAGGTTTTCTAGGGATTTCCACAAGTCCTCTGCACAACCAAATGCATTTTCTCCGCCATATATTAGTGCAGGTACCGCTTTTTGCTCGTAAAATAAAATGACAGGTTTTAACAAAAATTTGCCAAATTTCTTATTGATTAATTGCGCTTGACACACCAGCTGCCGACACTTGCTTTTTGAAAAAATAGACCACGGCTCATCTCTTCTACTGGTGCTAATTTTCATGCCCAGATAGGTCGCGCTCTTTACGATTTGTAGGTCCTCATTTGCAATTCGCCAGCGAAATTTTCCTTTTTTGCCTTTATTTCACTGTAACTTTTCCAAAATCAAAATTTCACTTTTTTCTTTGTTGATTTTAAGGCCGTTTTCTGTTGTGTAATGCTCAAGACAATTGAGTTTTCGCTGGAGCCCAATCGGCGTCGAGTCCACCAAGATGAGGTCATCAGCATAGACCAAGTATTCTATTGAGGTTCCATAAAGTTTTGGAGAAAAGGTAGCTATACCATTGAATGCTTGCTTTATATCTGAGATAAAGAGATTGAAGATAATTTCTGCCAATGGGCAGCCTTGCTTCACACCCTTATATGTAGCAATATCAGCAGACAACGTGCCTTTCTCATCCAAACGAATCTTAATAGAAGTGTCCGTGTGTAACTCGCGGATTGCATCCACTAGACTCGAAGGACAGTTCCAACTCGTGAGTTTTTCCCAAAATAGCTCCCTGTTTATGCTGTCAAACGCCTGTGACAGGTCTATTAGTGCCGTGTATATCTTTGTGTTTGACTTCAGTTCATCCATTTTTAGCAGATTTAGCAGTAGCAAGTTCAACCCACATCCTACTCCTTTTACAAAGCCCGCTTGTCTGGGATCTACGTGGTTTGAAGCTGTGGCCCATTTGAGGAGTTTTTGTTGTAGAAGGCTGGCATAGACCTTCCCCAAAACGTCAAGTAGCGCTATAGGTCTGTAATTTCGAGGATTAGTTTGGTCCCCTTTTTTAAAAATAGGTACCACCACCGCGTTTTTCCATGACTTTGGGGTTGAGCAGTTCTTAATAACCCTTTCAAACAGCGTTACACAAAAGTCTGTCCATAATTCTGGATTTTTCTTGAGTGTAAAGTTGGTTAAGCCATCTGGCCCAGGTGCTCTAGAGTCGTGCATGTTTTTAATTACATTAAGTATGTCAAGACGCTCAAACACCAAATCCCATTTTTTAGCACCGTATATACCCAAACTGTGGAAGATGGATCTTTAGCGTATAGATTCGAGTAGAATTCGGCCCACTTTTCTTCCGAGACTGCGTTTGCTTGTAATGCATGTTGAGGAGCCAAGCTGTTGTTTCTCAATCTCCAGTACTCAGCCGATTTTTTACCAGACATTTTCTGTAACATAAGTTCGGAGTCATTTTGCATCAGAATTGCGGCATATGATTTGTGCCAGTTCCGATATCTTTGTTTAATCATTCGTTTACACTCCTTTCTAGTTAAACTGCTTGTATTTTTTATGGCCCTTAGTTCTTGTCGCATGGCTCTTTTTCGTTGCATGACAGCCATATCAAATTTGTGTTTTGCTTGAAACCCCTTGTGATATGTGTTGCGTTTCTGTTCTTCGTAGTCGCATAGGAGGTCTCGATATTTAAGTGCTTTTGAGCCATATTGGAAATTGTGTGTAATGGCAATAACTTCGGCATCCAACAAATTTAGACGAATCCTATTGGAACCAGCAGTCACCGCAAAGCCCCAACTTTCCTTAGTACACGGAATAGACAGTTCAAATATGAATTGAACCATATCGTGGTCACTATGCTTCATTCTGATAACTTCCATTTTTTTTGTCCGTTTGTGGATGTTTTCAGAAACGAATATATAGTCAAGTACTGAGGCCTGATCAAATCTTCTCCATGTAGGACATGCAGGAATGTCCCCAACAGTATGGCCGTTGAGCATTGATAGACCACGAAGCTCCATTTCTAGGCACCACTGAGCTGCAATTCCTTCATTTTTATGCGCCTTCTTATCTTTTAGCTCAGTTCTATCTCCGTTTTGGGCGCAGACAATGTTTAAACCCCCACACACAATTAGGTCCAGTGGCAGCTCCTTTGTTAAGAGATCATCGATCAATGCTGTAATTTGATAAATAAAAAGTGAGTCATCCTTGGCCAGATTATTCCAATATACGTTAATGATAAACAGACAAGGTGCCTTACATCCATTTTGGTGGGTAGTGATGGTGACAACCTGGATAAAAGAAGATGGATTGAACGAATTAAAAATCCGAAGGCCGGACGCTTTTTTTATGGCCACAAGCAGGCCAGCCATCGGTCTGTCTTTTGCCTGTTTTATGGCTGGATTAAATGCCACATCAAAGCCTTCCAACAACAGAGTTTGCGAGAGCCAAGTTTCTTGTAAGCATATTATGTCCAATCCACAGGCCCACGGTGATTCAAAGAGGTGCAAAAAACCACGGGTATTCCATGAGCCCATGGTGCACCCTTTAGGGTCCTCTGGTTCCTGGCATTACTTCTCCGGTTGATTATTTATGGTTGCAGCCAACCACGTCCAGTCATCATCTCTGTTGCCTGAAGATTCTTGATTCTTTGTGTCAACCCCTGTACGCAAAGGGCTTGTCATTCCATTAATCGTTATTCTTATCGGATCCTTTATGTGGGATACCTCGGTAGAGATTAAGGCATGATGCAGACCCAACAGCGACTTGCCAGTTTTGATTTCACCCTGGTTTGTTTCTATTTCTTCAATCAGAGGATAATTTGTGGCAGCAACTGTTTGCAGGTCTGTCTTCTCTTCGGACGAGCCAAACTGTCTGTCTTCTTTGATTTTCGCTATGTCAAACCCCAGCGATATTAATACGGGGCCGGCATCCAACAGGGCTTCCACTTTGAGTTTAGACTGGTGATGTAAAATCACAGCATAATTTTTCTTCTCATCGAATAATTCAACGATTTTTAGATCCACGGATTCAATTGCTCTTAGATTTGGAATTAAATGGCACAACCATAACACATTATGTTGATTTAGAATTAGATCATCAGATGTTTCAATTCGTTCCAAGAGGAGTCGGTGTAGCACTTGTGTTGAATGTGCTTGTAACTTCCTTCCCGTGTTGTTGACTTTTGGAGTATACACGTTTTTGTAACTCTGCCTCACTGTTTGCGTCTTTAGGTCAATTCCTGTATTAAGGCATGAAGTTTGTCTATTTCTATGTGGTATCGGGTAACCATTATTCACAGAGAGAATCTCTCTGTTTTGATCTTGCACATTAACAGTATCGCGCAACACCTCCTGGTCAACTTGTGGATTTGACAACCGGCCTTCGATTTGCGACTTGGCAGCAATTAATCTTCGTTTGGTCTCTAGTGTCGTAAATATAGGTTCCAAACGATCCTTCGCATTTGGTAGCGAGGGTAACGGTTGGATAAATTGGCACTTTCTGTATGGAAAAGTCGAGGAGGTCGCTGTAATTTGATCCTGTATTACAGCCCGTGTCACCGTGTCACATACTTTTATGTCGTCTTGGACTGCCGGCACAATAAGTCCTTCTAGAGCAATTACAGGTTGCATCATAATAAGTGCTTCAAGCAAACTCAAGGGGTGGAGCACGGCAGGCTCCTTCTCTACAAGTTCTTCATCATTATATGTTGAAAGGTTTATTAGAAGTTCGGTGCCATCGCTGCTGCTACTTATAGATTCTTCTAAAACGATTGGGCCAGCTGGTACTACATGTACTCCTTCCTTTATTCCAGCGTTTTCAGCCCCATGTAAGGGTCAGTTAACCGTTACGTTGACTGTTTTAAGATGACGCAGGAATTTTCTTGAGTCGGCATTGCGTTTAGCTTTCCTTTGCGGCTGATTTTTATTTTTTTTAATCAAGCCGCTCCTAGGCTGTGCACTACTTGCAGTGGTCTTTTGGGTGCCCAATGGGCCTTTGAAGATGATATATAGTTTGGGCGTCGCAACAGCCACTCCATTGAGGGGCGTAGCTGGCGTTTGAGTGCTTGTTGCTTCCCTAATGGCTGGTAGTGTTGAGGTCGATGGCACTTGTGGATTTAAAAGAGCCAAATTCGAGGCCACTTGGGACTCCTTAATAACGTTGGCGAAAGCACTACTGAGCTTGTTTAGTTCTTTTAAAGGAACGTTCACAGGTTGGCAGTCAACTGCAAGTGTGCTATTCGCAGCAACCACAGACAGTGATACACTGCCAGGATTCTTTAGTGTTTGTAATGAGAATACCTCATTGCCAACAGGGCTCTGACGGTTCAGTGCGTTTTCCATTTGTAACGGTGAGTTTAAGGTAGCATCTTGTGCTGGGCCGCTAGGGTGCTTTTGAATGTTCCGTGTAACATTGGCACAATCTTGTTCAGTGAAGCGTTCCACATTTGTTGGATTAGCTGTTTTAGGTAACAGGCCGTTTGCTGGACAACGGGTCACATCCATTTGTTGGTTGTGCTTCTTTTTCTGCTGTTCAAAAATCCCCAGTCCCTCTTTTGCAACTTCAGCCAACATTCTTTTGTCTTAATTTGCATTTTTGGCATGGTCAACAAGGGTTTCTATGGTCCAATCAGTCTTTCGATGGATTTCATGAAGCACTTCTTTACAGTGGAAGTTTTTGTTTTCCATGCTAAGCAACTTATTGTTATTGTAGCAACCACTGATGAAAGCTCTTTTACATTCTCATTAAGATTTTCATACATTTTGATGAATGGAGCAATTGATAATGTCATGGATGAGATTATAGTTGCTTGTACGTCTTTTGCATGGTAAGCAGTATCCCTCTCTTCTAACACGTTACTGATAGCTCGTGGATGTACCCTATCACGATTCACACGTCTTCTAATCTTTGGGTATGGGCGTTTCATTATCGATGAGGCAGTAGAGTCTTCATCTGTTGAAGAAACAGTAGTGGCTAAGGGTTTAGTGGGTTCTAGCCGTATTGTGTTAGTTGTTAAGAGCAGTGACGAAAGTTTTAGTGGAATAGTTGACATTTTCAGTTTTTTATTCTGTGAACAGCTGACGCTAGGCGATATGCTCCCAATTAGCCTCCTACGTTTCAATAAGGAGCTTGCCTCTCGTGATTGAGTTATGGGCTGTTGTAACGTTGGTGCTTCATCAACACACGCAGCAATGTTTTCACACTCCGACATGGACACTCCACAATTTGCTACATTTTTTGAGGCTCTTTCTGCATTAAGGCGTGTGAGGGCATTTAAAAGTTTGTTACCTACCTCCAAAGAGTTCCTTCTTTCCGATCCAGGTTTCAGGTCATTGAAGGGGGCAGGGCAATCTTGGATAGTTGACTCTTGATTTTGGTCTTGGCTAGCCACCCTTCCCACCCATGGTGGTGTCACACTCTTTATTAACACAACATCTTCCCCACTTGACTCTGAGCCATTCTTAGCCATGAATACCTCATCGCTGGCATCCTCTGCCGTGTGGTTGGTATTGCCAAAGAAGGCTGCTGTATATACAGCACTGTAGAACCTAGGCCGTGGGGACATCGGATTTCCAGTGGAGTTGGGCGATTGATTAGTAGACAAATTCAAGTGTGAAGTCGCACCATCCATGGATATCTGATGCTTGGCCTTGTTTTTTAAGAATTGATTAAAAGGTTTTATGTTTTTTTTATACAAATCTAAATAAAATGAAAATAATGATTTGATCCTTACATCCTTCTGCCATCCTTCTTCAGTTTTTCTTGTTCTCCTGGTACCACTGTTGTTGTATTATAGGAACCCATGCCGGCATCACATCCTGTTTGTTGGGGATCTCGTAAATGATTTTTCAAAGTCCATGCATTGAGGTCTTTCAAGATTAGTTAAGTGAAGATTTTTCCTGGTGCATCTAGCAATGCAATTGGCCAATAAATGGATGGAAGGCTGCGGTCACCCTTCTGGAAGTTTGGAATTATTATGGAAGTCTTCCATGATAATGGAACCATTCGTGATCTTAGGACTTCTCTGAAAATTGTGTCAAGAATCTGGGCCCACGCAGTGTGATTCAGTTTCAGCATTGCATTTTTTAAGACCATCAGGCCCAGCCGCCCTGGAGGAGCTGGCCTTCATGATCAAATCTTCGATGATTTCAGGAGAAAAATCTAAATGCCACGGGCCCACTGACTTTAAAACCGTGGGCATGTTGGAATATTGCTCATCGGCATGAAGCTCAGAATAGTGTTTATTCCAATGCTGAACTTTGACACCATTAATCTGGGCATCAGCGTGCGTATTACAAGAGTGATTCTTTAATAGCTGCCACATGTCAGCTGAGTTTTTTTGTTCAGCATGGTGGTGGAGCGAGTTATGGTTGCTTAGCTTACCATAACTGGCGAATTTCAGGGGGTTTCCGATTTTACTTGTAACCATAACGTTCTTTAAAACAAAGTTTTTTCATTGAATTTCATTGGTTTTTATTAGTGCAACTTAACCATAACGTCCCTTTTACAAAGATTTTTCATTGAATTTCATAGGTTTTTATTAGTCCAACTTAACCATAACGTCCCTTTAACAAAGTTTTTTTCATTGAATTTCAGAGGTTTTTATTAGTCCAACTTAACCATAACGTCCCTTTAAGAAAGTTTTTTTCATTGAATTTCATAGGTTTTTATTAGACCAACTTAACCATAAAGTCCCTTTAACAATGTTTTTTCAGTGAATTTCATGGGCTTTTTCCCAGTGCATGCTATTTTCCTACAACTTACTAATATCATACTTACCAAATATAGCAATATTTTGTCCAATTTACAAAGTGTCACCTTAAAACTCTGCCATTTCCCACCTTATAGAATAATTTTTAACACTTATATACACTTTTTGCAATTATTTCAAATAGTTTTGCATCCGTAGACATCTATGAAGATCTGACTTCATTGTGGACCTTCCCGGACAGTGCAACATGACCATATGCTGGCGCGCGGCATGATGACGTGTCCGAGAACCCGTCGGCATTTCACGATAAGATCCATCCTTCGCGGACAGTTCAGAACTGCATTTTCTACTGATCTAGGAACTTTGAACTTCAAAATTTCCCTTGCACACCTCCTACACCTTTTCGCACTCATTATCCATTACCAATCTAGTACACAGTACATACTTGGTAGAATTTTATCAAAACTGCAATTTATCTTCAAAATGGCATCAGTTATTGCCATCCCTCCAACCAAGATCCACCACCACCACCAGCTGGAGGACTTCACAACAAAAAAAGTACTTTCAGAGACAATGAAGAGGATCAAGAAGATGAGGTAGAGGAAGTGCCTACTTCTAGCACCAAGATCGAATCATGGGTGTGCCAGTTCTTTGCTACTGTTGGGAGTGTACCAAAGGCTAAAGCTACCAAAGTGAAATGCACTGAGTACTCAGTCGCAGACTTCCTGGACAGAACTCTTATGGCACCACCACCATGCACCGCCACACCAAATCCAATGACAGCAATGCCCTCAAAAAGGTTATTCCTTTCTCAGAAAGTAGTAAGCTGTCTTCCTCCACCTCATCTTCCTCAACAAATACTGTAACCACACAGCCTGATGTCTGCAGGCATTGGTGCATTATAAATAAATAAATAAATAAATAAGGTCGTCTACGGACCATTATCGTCCATTGCAGCCCGGAAATGGAGGATAAAGGCCATTAGCACCCTCTGTTTCCCAAAGAGAAGGCGGGGCTCCGTACACAGCCCCTCTTCCCTTGCCATGGCAGCCTGCAAAACCCTATGAACATATTACCACAGGCACTTTTTTTCCCTTTCAAACCTATCCTACCTTAGAATAACCGGTCCCAGGTAGACATAGCCACTTTAACACCATTTTTCGTCCCTAGTGGTAATGGTCAGTAGCCAGATTGTCTGCATCATGACCTTATGCCATGACCCAGACAATCTGGCTACTGCCACGGCCACAGGCTATACATCAGTCACCAAAGGTATATGACTATTTTTTGTACCTACATTATTACACTTGTCAAAAAATAAAACACGGGCACATTTGCAAAACCATGCTTTAATGTACTTGCCAATGCTCCTCACGAGTTTGCGCGATATCCGCCCATGTTTTATTTTTTAAAAAGTGTAAAAATGTATGTACATACAATAGTCATATAACTTAGCCCGACTTGACAAAATCCATTCAGTCTTTACATAACATTGAAGGCTGGGTCTATAATCTTTCTCTAAACTTTTGCCACATTTGTCAAATAGCAACAAAGTTATAAGCCATTAAAAAATGTTGAGACCCCCCCTCTAATTTCACTCCCTCTTGAAAAAATCCGACCAACTTTAAAAAACCATTTATATCTAGATCAAAATCGTTTTGCCAAATGTTGTGCAGATTCCCTTAGAATATTTTGGGATCTCCCCCTCTAATTTTGCCTCCTCTTGACAGAATCCCACAAAACTTAACAATTCAGGATTAGTTCTAGAATAAAATTGAAAAATTACATGCAGTTTCATTGAGTGGCGCAAAAGTTATAAGCCATCCAAAAACTGCTTTTCCCCAACCCTGTAATACAGAAATAGGTACAGATGTCTTAACAGATGTCCTACGACATCTGAAGTGTCCGTGAACACCACAGTTCTGCCCCAGGACATCTGGAGTGTTTGTGGACTTTCGGCTGGTGAAACAACCCGTTTTTGGCTTCTTATAGCCATATCCAATCCAATCTTCACCCCCCCACATTCCCAGAGATTGTTGGTTGAGTGTGACAATTGAAATGTTGCTTTTTTTAATGTTTTCACTGCGCTGTTTGCGGACCCAAAAAAAAGTCTGCAAATCCAAGATGGCGGGCGTTTCAGGGAAACCAATGCATTTCACGTTTTCTCACCACCCAATCATCCGATGTCCACGGACCACGCAAAAGTCAGCAAATTTTTCTGGCCAATCAGAGGCCAGTCCGCAGACAGTGCAGCCAATCAGTGGCCAGTCCGCAGACCGAACAGGGAAGTGAGTCCGCGGACATAGATATCACTAATTTCTTTGCCTTACGTTTTGGTAATTTAAAAAGAAACTACTGGATGTATTTACACCAATTGCACACTTTCAGGACCATGCCGCCATTCCTGCCGCAAATTTGGTGAAAATCCGTCCAGCGGTTTGGCCTGTAGGTGTGAGCAAAGTTTTTTTTCCCATTTTGTCAAAATGGGAAAAAAAGACATTTTGGGACCCCCCCTATAACTTTGCCCCACCCGGACCAAACCTCACCAAACTTTGTAAAAAGATTCAGAGTGGGCCATATACTCTTTTTGCAAAGTTTCGTCCAGGGGGAGCGAAGTTATAAACCGCCCACAAAGTGCTCTTCCTATGGATTTAGCAATTTAACCATAACTACATGGCCGCTACCACAGGCCATGTAATATATATGCATATATATATAATTTAGTCATAATACAAATGTTACACTTGTTTTACTGAGGAGCAATGTACATTATGAAGCCCATATAAATTACATTCTGATAGAAGGTTATCCCAATATGCACGGTATGTAACACTCCTATTTCCCTCTCTGGAAACAACTCTGTGAGAAACAAGAAGGTGAAAAATGATACTAGTGAGGTTTTCAGAATTCTTTGCTCAAAATAAAAAGAACATTTGGGTAAAAATAGTAATAACCACGGATCTGTATATTTGACAAATATGTTTGAATCACTGAGTGCAGAATGCACACTGGGCACAAGGCAATATCACAACACTCACCCTAATAATGACATGAGTTTAACATTCATCCAAATAAACTGATTGGGAGAGCCTCGGGATTCAGATCTGAGGACAGAACTGATGGACCATTAGTCACTCGATTGGGGTGAAAGGATCAGCTGGCCTTGGACTGGTATTCAAACTGTAGAGCTGTACCTCCCCTGCCCCGTGGGTGGACCCGAATGATGTCACGGGGACGGAAGGGTGAGGCTCTACAGAAAGGAACTACAGTCACTGCTTTTAATTGAAAATGTAATCAGCTATGGCATGGGGTTGGGGGGCGGCGACATTTTCAACTCATGGGAGGCGGGTAGTGGTCTGCATCTATCGCTCTACCCAAGGGGATGGGAGTCTGAGCAAGGATGGCTGCGCGCACGCTCCTGTCCCAATGCACCTCCAAAGAGCATATAGAAGATACGTGTAGGGTATGTGCAGGAGTGACTTTATACAAAGGCTACAGGATTGCAACTGTTTACCACCCAAGTGTACTCTGCTGAATTGAAACTGTACCGCAGCACCCTCCATCCTAGCAGAGCAGGCTAAAACTGGGGGAGTGTTGCCCGAGTGGTGAAATGCCGCAGGTAATTCTGGAAACCTATAGCCAGCTTCTGCAGTGACTCTCTGAGATGAGAGAAGGCTAGTGTGTGGTGGCATGGGGGCCAGGCGGGAGAGGGTTAGGTAGAGTAAATGGTGGCAGAAAAGGGTAGGCGAGACAATACAACAGTTTGCATTAGTGATACCAACGTGGCAGTTGGCAGCTGCTGTCTTTAGTTGTGATGTGGGCCATCGGTGCTGTGTGACTGAAAGCGCAGAGGGCGGGAACATAGCCAAAGCACTGGAGGACATTGATTATCTGCATGAATTTCTCAATGCACTAAGGGCCTGATTCATGGACGTTTAAGCGTGGTGCAAAGTGACATTGCACTGGTGCATTGTGACTTTGCACTGCCGTCACACTCTGATTTACAGAGGAGTGCAAAGTGTATTTTTTGCAACGCAGAGTCACTTTTCACTGCAAATGTACTCTGCACTGTGCTAAATGGGCCTAATTCACGGTGCAGAGTACGTTAGCAGTACTGATTTTGCACTACCAAAATGCATTTATTTATTTATTTACATTTATAAAGCAGGATCGTGGTGCTCTTACAAGACAACATGCTTAGTTACATGAAGAATACAGGAAGGATGGGGAGGAAGAGGAAGGGCCAAGTGAGGGGGAAGGAAGGCAGTGTTAGTTGAACAGTTACTTAAAATACATTTTACACCGTTCAGAGAATCAGGGTGTTTGTTGACAGTACAAAGTCACTTTGCAACACTCTAAAAATCCAATTTATCATGCCCTTAATGCAATTAGTTGTGACTCACAGGTGAAAGCAATTAGTTGTGACTCACAGGTGAAAGCACCACAGATTAGACAACATTTGAAAAATAGCAGTTACCTTTCCCTTGCGTCTGTTATGCTGACATGACCCAGAGCAACAGTTGTAGACTGCTATGGATTTGTAGATGGAACTGTTAAGCAGAATTCTGCTCCAGCACTCCTTTATCTAGTAATTTTCCTGTTAAAAATAAACTATCCAATCGTTATGCTAGATTGTATTTTCAAGCTATTGACAGCAATCTTGGCTTAAATACCGAGTAGGAATTTAGGCCTGCCCATTTGTTTCTGTGTAATTTAGAGAACTATTCAATGCAAAGTTATTTTATTCTGAATCCCGCAATACAGAATGCAATCATGTTTGTCCTTAATGGCTGAAGACTGATCGATTAATAAGTGACGTGGACGAGTGTGCTCGTCCGATTCGCATCCACTTACATGTAGCTCAGACATTAAGAGGTTGCATCCATGTATTTTATATTGGGTTCTTGATTTAGCAGTCTCTGCTTCCACCTACTGGCCGCATCGTGGATTGCTTAGTACAAAGACACAACACATTTGTTTTTTTAAGATAAATTCTTCAATGATTCATTGTACGTGCTGTACCGCAAGAAAGCATATTATCATGTGACCTTTTTACTAAATGAAACGTGGAAATCCTCTATCCTCTCTTCTGGTAAAACAGAAACAGATCCACATGGTACAATTCAAATCTTGCTAATGTTCTCCAGATACTCGCAGCAGTGCAAATAAAATAAGCAGCATGGGTCCCACATTCACAAAAACCGTTAGAACAAATATGTTCTTTCTCAAGCAAACGACGTGCTTGATTCTGTGTCTCCGTGTCAGAATGCACTCTCTCCTCTGAAGGTAGGAGAGCGTTATCCACATTGAAGCTGGAGACTGCTCCCTTGAACGTCGAGACTCTCTAAAAGAATGCACTTTCCCGTGAAGGTGGAACTCTTTTGTACACTCTTACTTGAAGGAAGTAACCCTGTCGCATTGTAAAATCTCTACCTTTAGGAGAGAGACACAATATTGATAAAACTCTTCCCCTTGTATCCCAATGTACTCTCTCCCTTGAACGTAGGGACACATTGTCCCCCCATGAGGGGAAGGTGGGAGAGTTTTCTATGTAGGGATCTGTGTAAGAATTACCACTACACCTTAATTAGGCTTTGTTTATGCAATAATCACCCGTTTCGTGGGCTGGAAGGGGTGATAACAGCCAGGGGCCAGAGTTAAGGAGGGTCACAGGTGCCGTTATCACCCGTTCCACCCCGTAGAAAGAAAATACTTACACAAGATGGCCACCACAGAGCTGGAAGAATGGGCTCCAAGAGGTGCCCCTCTTCCATTTCCATAGTGGCACAGCAGGGAGTCCGAGAGGAGCAGAGGCGGACCGCACTGCCAACACAGTAAGCAGGTAATTGTGCAGGAGTTTGGAGTGACAGAAAAATGGATGGGAAGGGAGGATGGGGGAAAAATTGCAGTGCGGCACGGGGTAAGCAGACATCAGGTTACCTGAAACTCCGGTTTGGATCGTGGGATACAGCCCACGATCCAAACAACCTGAATGGTTGCTCCCCACCGCCCTGGGTGCTAAATACAAATTAAATGCCCGTATTTTTTAAATAGGCTCTCATCATTGAATACATTTTCCACATGAAGGGTAGACTCGGTAAAAGCACCAGAATAAACCCTCCTCCCCGTTTGAGGTAGAGATTATGTACCAGAAGAAACACTCACCATTAATGTGAGAAACTCTGCAGCAGAATAAAGCTGCCCGCCCTTATCAAAATAAACTATCCCTCTTGTAGGTAGGGATTATGCATCTTGGGGAAGAGTTTCTGTTGCAAAAGAAATGAATCCCCTTATAGGGGTAGACACAGCCTCAGAATAAAACCTACCTATCGAAGGTGGAAACTCTCCATCAAAGTAAGTAGGAATTCTGCACTAAAATAGCCATTTCTCTATGAAGAGGGATATTCTATGGCAAAATAAATGTTTCCTATTGAAGGAGTAGTTTCCGTGTCAGCAACATCTGTGCCCCTCAAATGGGGAACTTTGTATCAGAAACAAATCTTCTCTTTGAAGCTGGGAATCTGCAGCAGAATATACTCTCACATTTGAAGTAGGTACTCTATCGGACTAACCTAACATCCGCGCCCCCTTCTTGAAAGGAGAGGATCTATTCCAGAAAAAATAACTGCCCATTAAAAGTACAAATTCTGCATCAGAAAACCTTTTTTCTCCTTGGAAGGGCAGACTCTGTGCTATAAACAGGACTCTGGCTTGCATCGGGGATACTCTGCAGCAGACTAACACCTTCCCCTTGACTCTGTAGGCATCTTAATAAACTCTACCCCTTGAAGGTAGAGAGTATGTATAATAACAAACCATCCCTTTGACAGGGTGGACTCTGAATCAAAAATAATTCCCCTCCTTCAAGGGGTAAACAATGGGCCTCATTACGGGTCCGGCAGTAGCCGGGAAGACAGGCGCCGGTCATTTTGTATTTCCCCATTCCCATTGAGTCCCATAGGAACAGGGAAGCACCGGCACCGTTAATAACGGTGCCAGTGCTTCTGTGAAACTCCGCGGGCGGGCGCTGTTCCGCCCACCAGGTCTGAACCGGGTGGGCGGGACAGCACCCGCCCGCAGAGTCGTAGTGTGCCGGTCTAGAAATAACAGTGCCGTTAGGCTTACCGGCACCGTAGTTCCCAGACCAGGAAACTCGTAATGAGGCACTATCTGAATAAATACGCATTTCCATTTCAAGGTATGGTGTCTGTATTGGAATATAATATCCCATTTGAAGAGGAAAACCCTGCAACAGAATATTTGGTCATTTTTGTCTACCCTGTATCAGGAACAGCTCTTTTCCTTGAATACAGAAATCCTCCATCAGAACAGCGTCTTCATGATCTCGTTTTCATCTTGATAGGATTGCATCAGAATGAAGTCACTCCTTTAAAGTTTGGAGAATCTCCATTAAAATGAACTACTCCACTTAAAAGGGGGTGACTATTTATTTATTTTGCATTTTAAAGCGCGTATACGGCATGTAAGTTCTGTTTCAAAGCGCCCATACATGTGCCTGCAAGGGCGAGAAATTTGATCAGACTACACTATCATTCTTGAGGGGTGCGACTGAGAATAATAACACTTACATGCTGAAGCTCTGTTTCCTAATAACCTCTCCCTGTGAAAGGAGGGGTGTCATTAAAGCTCCGATATGAAGGTAGACATGCTCCATCATATGAAACACCGGCCCCTTATAGAGGGAGACTCTGTATAAGAATAAACTCTCCCCCTTAAAGTGGGTGACTTATCAGGGTCAGCTCCCAAATTCGAAGTAGGCTATGTCTGTCTTTTCCCCTTGAACGGGGAGGCTTTGCATCAGAATAAACTGCATCCTTTGAAGGGGAGACTGTGGGGGTCATTACGACCCAGGCGGTAAGTACACCAACTTTACCACCATGGTGTAAACTATGTTTACACCATGGTGGATGGCGGATTTACCGCCCCATTCCAAGGTGAGTGGGGCGGTAAATCCCCATTTCCCATTTACCCTTCCCCATTCCCATTTTTGCCCCATAGGGCATAATGGGAGTGGGGAAGGCGCTAATTACGGCACCGTAAATTACGGTGCCGTAATTAGCACCAAGGCGGTTTAGCGCCATGGATTTTAACGGCTGCTAAAAGCGGCCCTGTGTGTGTGTGAAAAAAACTCTTACTTCATAAAGGGGTGACTCTGTCAGGGTATAAAATCCCTCCTTTAAGAAAGTACTTCTGTATCAGAATCAAAATGTTGGAACAGAATAAAGCAATCCCCTTCTAGGGGGAATCTCTGTATCACAAACCGCTCTCATCTTTGTTAAAACACTCTGGAGCTCCTGCTCCTGAAAGTCGTACCTTTGAGGTGGGTCCCGTTACATTTAAACTGTAATGTAAGAAAGGTCCCCGCTGTCATATTTTGGTGAGTTGAACTGCGTGGGTACAATTATGAATGGTAAAAGGCAGCATACAAACCCGTAAGACGCCTTGGTCCTTCACATTTGCACTCCGCAGTGCAAAGTGTTAAAACACTGCCTGCCATGCTGGCATCCCAGTCAGCGTTTACTTTTGATTGCGAGCGCCGCTTGCATGTCAAGCGGTGCTCAGAGTTACAATTAAATGCTCTCTGACATGCTTGCATTTCGGAGAGCATTTAATTTTCATTTGTGAACACTGCTTAACATGAAAGCATGGTAAGCAGTGTTCAGAATGAAAAATAAATGCAAGCACCAGCATAAAACAGGTGGATCCTCTAGGGATGTCCAGCATATGTGCAGGCATGAAAACCCACGCGGGAGCATTTGTATGGCGGAGAGAAAGGGAGGCAAGAGAAACGCAAGTTGCGCCCGCCTCTCCTCTCGGCCATACAAATGAATGAAAATGAGGTGAGGTGTAAATGAAAGGCGTAAAAGCCTTATGCATGGCCTTTACGTCTTCTACTGACGTTACGGCTCAAGGGAAAATGAGATTCTCTCTCTTCAATGGTGGGGATTCTGCATCAAAATTAGCCCCCCACAACCCTTCAAAGTGAGAGATTCTGTATCAGATGAAATGCTACTCGTTAAAGGGGAAGACTCTATTAGAACACCCTCTCTCCCTTGAATGAAGAGAGTCTTTGTCAGAATGAACTCCCCTTAAGGGCGCCGATTCTGTGTTGAATAACATCCCACCTAGAGGTGGAATAAAATTAGTATTTTGGAGGTCAAATAAACACAATGGAATCTTTGACTAGCGTCTCTTTTTTCGTGGTTGTTCTTCCTTTCTGTCTTCTGCACCCTGATCCTTGCGGGCTATCGGCGCATTATGCATATAAAACTAAATAAATAAATAAAATACACCTGCATCATGATAATCACATATTGTGTATGGCAGTGGTGCAGATGAAATATCTGCCAGTTAGTGAAGCAGCAGACGATGACATTCTGGAGGATAGCAGTTCATGTTTGAGATGGTTGCATTCATTTGTAAAGGCCTGCCACCAGACTGCTTCAGATTACAATACACATCAATGTCTGTAAATGGTCTTAAATGGATAAGACCATGTTTAACTTCAGTTTCAATCACATTAACAGTTGTGGTCAGAAGTCTAAGACAAAGCACTGCAAGTATCTGTCTTCATGTACCATCCTTGACTTAAGAGCAACATGGATGTCTGTCGCTTTGAACAAATAGTAGCTGTGGCCTCCATTAGTTGTCTTTCCACTTCACATGCTTTCTCTTCGTACTGATTACTCAGGCATACATTTGCATTTTTTGAATATTCCCTTTATAGCGTGCAAAATGCCACGTGTTAAGCTACAAAAGACACTGCCATGTTTGCCATCTGATGGCACAGGTTCAACAACACCTCATCCATAACGGGTAGGCATTTCCCTAGGCGTTCCCAATAGGCACATCGGTTAAGGCGGGCATGCTGCTACTGAGTATGGCTGTCACAGTATTGTTGATTTTTCAATGGTTTACCCTACTGACTGGACACTGTATTTATCTGGTTATGTTCATGTGTGTTGCCTTAACAGTGTAACCTGGATTAAATCCTCAGTCTCGCCACACAGACTGCGTGTAATCACAAACCGCCAAGTCGTGTTTCCATTTTTTAGTTTATTTTATTTTTCTGAAGCTCAGTTTGGGCACCCACCCTCCCAAAATGTGCTTTGTGTAAATAAAGTGGCCCAAACTGGAAGTTATGCCACATGTACATTGGGCCTCATTATGATTATGTGTCCTTACCCAGAAGCAACCACTTTCTAGGAGACGCATTTTATATTGGGTGTCTGAGCCCCAATGGAACTTTAGTCTGATGGTGTCGGCAATCCTTTGTACACGTTTCCAGCCTAATGCATTCCCGCAGCAGGCAGAGTACATCTAGAAATGATCAAATTAGCATTTCCTGTGTCCTCTGTGCGCTATATCAAGTGCTTGGGAGAGCATGTCAGTGCCAAGTCAATCCTGCACCCATGATGGATGAATAATCTACATTAGTACCCGGCACGTGCTGCGCTCCGGGAATACAACGTGTGGATTGGCTCTTTTCCGAGCCATACCACACGGTATTCCCGTGTACGCCATGTGTGCCCGGTACTCTGCTCCGGCGAGGGGCGTGGCAGCCCCTTAGCCAATGAGGAGGCTCGAAACGGGGCAATGCCCGCTCCGAGCCTCCCCATGGCTGCAGGCTGCCTTCGCCCCCTGCCGGGGACTCAGGTAAATTTATTTTTTCCTCCACCCCGCTCTCCCGCAAACTATCCCCTCCCTACTCTCCCAACCCCACTTACCTTCTTTTTTCTTCTTTACTTGGAGCAAACACGCTGGAAACACTTCTGTTCCCAGTGCGTCCGCTCCCATTGGCCGCCCTGGAAAGGGAAAACGGACTACGTTTTCCCTTTCCCGGTGGCCATTTTTTTCAACTTTTTTTTTTTCCTGTTTCAAAACACGGCAGCATTTCAAAACAGAAAAAAATGCCATTAGTACCCCGGTCTAACAAGCCGGGGTACTAATGGCTATAAGACTCTCTGCGGCGCGGCAATACCGCCCACGGTAATGCCCCAGGCGCTTCGTTAACTACGGCCCCGGGGGCATTACCTGGGGCGGTGTTGGCCCGCCACCTCGGGTCTTATTGCCACAGTGAGCCAAGGGAGATGCAAACATCCCTGCATGCGCCGTGCCTCTGAAAACCGACATGCCGGTGTGCCGGCCAATTCAACGCATGTGCTCGCTCAGCACCTACTCTCTGCCATCTTGCTCTCCACCCTTATAGAGCCAGGCCTCATGATTTTGCCAATGCGTCTTTCTATGTTGCTCTGCGTTGCTTTGCTTCCAAGGTGAGCACATTGCCCCTGAGCTATCCTCCAGAGACTCCTGAATCAATACTAACATCATTATATACAGAGCCAAAAAACAAGCAAATCTGATGACCTCATCATTAGCTTGTCTCCCCTTTGAAGCAAAAGAGATTATCAATCCTGCCACGGTCTGGGGTTGCAAGCTATTAGTGGGGGGCTCATCAACCAATCAAATAGTCAAATTCACGCCATTTTCAGTAAGCTAGCAACTAACATGTGATATATGTGAACAAAGTACATGTAGTGAATTTCATTGGAGATGTTTTTGCATGTGTATATGTCACAGTGAAAACATCACTTGATTGTACTTTTCAGTATGTTCCAGTTCCTGGGTTTCCAGGGGCTTTTTACAAGTGGGGAAGGAAGCTTCCTCCAAGGCTTTATACCCCCCTTCCCCTTGTGCCTCCTCCCTGGGAACCGGTGGGTTGTCGGGGTTCTGCCCTGTCATTGTTCTGGAGCACCAGGTCCGGAGTTTGAGGCATTCTGTGCCGGCATGCTTATCTAAGGGTTCTGTTGAGCCCTCAGCATGCGACCCAGATCCTTTGCCATGTTTTGGACCTGGCGCTCTAGCTGTGACACCCGCTCAGGCTGATACGGGGTTCTGTTGTCTCCCCTGGGCTGATCCCGGTAAGGGTAGCTATCCCTTCTCTGGAAAATTTGGGTACCCCTCCACCCTTGGCCTCCCCTCTCCCGGATTAGGTTGTCTGGGCTCAGAAAATTGGGGAAAGAAGGATGGATTGTTTTGGGGTTGAAAGTTTTGCACGTACCTGGGGAAGAAGTTCTGTCCAGGATTTGGGGAATTTCTGCCCTCCTAGGGGAAGAGAGGAGGGAAGTTCTCTGGGTTAGCCGCTGTTTGTTTGGATCATCCCCCCCTTGGGCTGGACGAGTCCACACATAACCCAGGATAGGTCTGTTCCTCTTTTAGCAGGGGCTTATGTGGGTCAGGGGAGTGAGGGATCCCATTTGTGTGACTACCTCCTTGGCTCCCTTTTTGTGACTGGCCCGAGGGCCTTCTGGGCTTGGAATTATTCTGCTGTGCAGGCAGGGTTTTAGGCTCCCCCATCTCCAAATCCAAAATGGGAGCAAACTGCACAAATTCATGTGGGGCCTGATCCTCCCCACATTGCAAGTTGTAGACTGCCTTGCGAGCCTCCTGAGGATTTCTGTGCACAGAAAAATGCTTCAAGATGGCCGCCCTATAGGTGGACAATCGAGAATAATTTTGGTCCTCCAGCCCACAAAGAAGCGCAAGTATTATGGTGAGAAGGTCCATTTCACATATTGAATAGAAGCTCTGGCTGTCCTTCAAATGGAAAGTTTCCATCATCTGCTCAAAGAGCTCTAAGTGCTCCCAAACAGAATATTTAGCGTTATTATGATAGGGCGTGATGACGCTCCATATCGCTTTGATCTGTTTTAAGGGGTCCTTAAGCAAGGCCCTTTTTTGCCTTATTGGCCTTTTTGGTTCAGGTAAACCTGGTCCACTCCTCCTCTGACTCAGAGGCACTGCTCCCAGTGGTACCCATCTGGTCTTCTAGGCTCTCCCGGATTCTGCGAGCCTGGGAATGGCTGGCAGAAGTTGCAGACCTAGTCTCCTGTGTCCTGGGGTGCTCAGAGGAGTCTTCTGATTCCTCCTTGCTCCCAGGAGTTGATGAGTACCCCCCCTACTGTCCTAACTGGGCAGATGTTTTCAGCATGCACTTAGTGGGCCTACTCTCATTGAGTTCCTCACTAAATTTCACAGTACTTGAGTACCCATAGCCAGATGCCCGCCCATCCATTCCTGGGAGGTGCTGGTCTATGAGCCCCATATTTCTGATTGGAGTGAAATCTGCCATCCCCGTGGCCCTTGGCTCATGTGCGCCAGTGGACATGAGGGTGGCAGAGTCCAGGGATTGGAAGAGGTGAAGCCCTCTGGTACTAGGGTTCCTGAGGTTATGCTCAGGTGTTTCCCTTTCCCAGCGAACCTCATCTCTGTCGGCCCCTGCTCCCTGTTGCCATGCAAGAACCTGAGCTTTCTGTTCCACTATCAAGGCCTTGCTGGTTTCTATCAATCGCTCTTGCATAGCTACCTGTCTGTGGAGCCTGTCATTGTTCTCAGAGAGAGCCTCATTTTCTCTCTGCTTCCTGGGTTGTTTTTGAGTACTGGGCCAGTCTTTGCTGCAGGAGAGTTTCCACCTGAGTCCTGCCCATACTGGCCTGGTCCTTCCTTGCTAGAGCCTCTTCCACCCTGTTGGTGTGCTCTAACAATTTTTGATAGTCCTTTTGGAGGTCACCCAGTCCCTGAAGGGCCAGGTGATTTTCTTCTACTTTCTCTTTTAAGTGACAGACATCCTGGCCTAAGGTGTCCCTTTCCTGAGCAAGAGCCTGCCTCTGTATGCCTGGTCGTCCCTCTGTCTTTGAAGCGCACCAGCTTTCTGGCTCTCTTCATCAAATTCTGCCTGGGTGTCCAGGTCTTTCAGGATTCATTTATTACTCTCTTCTTTCTCTCTGTCTAGTTGGCTTTGCAGGGTGACTACCTACTCTGTGCATGCCCTGTTGAAATGTATTTGTTGCTCCAGCTTTTTCTGGGTCTGCAGGAGGGAGTCCAAACTTTCTTGGTACTCCTTCTGCAGGGCCAGCATTCTGGTATCATGTTCTGCCTTTTCCTGCTGCAGGATACCCATGTCCTCTTTTATTTTGATTATGTACTGTATACTTTCATTTTCTCACTCCTGGCCTCTGCTCAGAAGAGTCCAGATCAGTTTGGGCCTTTTCTAATGCCTGCAGTTGCCTGTTTACCAGATCTTGGCCCTCGGCATCTTTATCCTGTATGGCTCCAATATATAGGTATACATATGCTGCTATTTTGGCAATCTTGTTTTGCTCTTCCTTTGCCTTAGGGGCCTTATATAGTTCACTCAGGGCCATATGTAATGGACCCTGGTCTTGCCATGTATCTAACCCTGTTGCAGTGATCTGTTCTGTGATTGCCTGCAACCACACATTCTGATCGTGCTTTGTCCATTCACCCCTTACAAATAATGTATGCAAAAGGTGTTCTTTAGCCATATTCATCTCTACCAAAGTCGCCATTCTGGAAATATTAATTAACTTCCTGACTTACAGAAGTTTATTTTATTTTTGCAAAACAGACCGAATCCTTAGAGGTTCCCTTTTGAGGGGTGCTTTTCACAGTGTAACACAGCATGGTAGCCCAACCGGGTTTATGTACCCCGTCAGTTAGCACACTGTATTAGACTGTCACAAGTGGTATGTCTAATTCAGAAATCCTGCAACGAGCCCCCAATCTTGTAAGTGATTTCAACCCAGCACTACACCTAAGTCAATTCCTAGCGTGGGATGCACAATTGAAACCCTTAATTATATATTTTTGTCTATAAGTTCTTTTATTTCTGAATGATGTACCCTTATATCAAGCCCCTCTTTTTGAATCCCCCTGGTCTCACTGAACCAAGAAGCAGGTTTTTTTGCAAAGTCAAAAGATTTATTTTATGAATTTGAACAAGATGTATGTCACACTTTTATGAATTTGAACAATATCTAGATACCACACTATTAATATTTATACAATGATCAGCATTGGGTGATATCATCAACAATCTCTTTAATCGGAATGAGTATGGATAAGAAAAATAAGGCAGCATGGAATAATACTTGATAACGATAGGAAAACAATGCAGCATGGAATAATACTTGATATGGGTTCAATCAAATGCAATGTCACTCTTTCCCCATGATACTACTCAATCCCCCCTTATATGCAATATAGAGATGGAAGGAGAGAAAACAGGTTTCAGGAATATACAATTTCAACCAATACAGTTTCAGTCCCAATTCCCCCCAGCAAGCATAGGGAGAAACAGGAAGGATTTTAAACAGGTCAACTGCTTTTGAATGTGGCTTGCAATGAATGGGAAAAATCACTGAAAAATGGATTTAATTCTCTAAATTTGGTTCAAAACTATTGGGGGCCACTTTGGATAGTTCCAGGTAAACACTAGCAATGATGATTGAACAACTAGCAGATTGTAAACTGAATTCTGAGGTCAGATGCAAAGAATAGCTATTTTGCATGTGATGAAATTAAGCCAAACGCGAATTTGCGGCAAACTTTTCAGAGTGAGAAACGTGATTATAGAAAAACTACAAGGAGTTGGAATGCGGTTTTAGATTTGTTTGAAAGCTGAGGATGTTAGCTTCAATTTGACATGTACGGTTCAGAAGTTATGAAGGTTTTAGTAAAGGTTGATGTTTTTCAAAAAGAGTCAAGATTTTCAAATGAAAGATGCGCTTTTGAATCTACAAACAGATTTTCTTTACACTTAAGGAGGCTATGAAGATGCAAGATACCCAACGGGACAGCCACCAGAACAGCGGCGCCTCTGCTCTGACTTTTGCCCGCCAAGACACTTCTCTTTCTTCAGCAAATAAATTAGCGCAAATATGATATTATCGCTACAATTAACAAAGGACTATATGGATGATGGAAAGATTCAGAAAAACAAGAAAGTTCTACAATGCAGTCTGGATATGCTAAAACAATGGGTTGGATAGGATTACTTAACGATAAGAGATTGGCTATGGACAATTCTATGCTAGATACTCACAACTATAGTTTGGAAAAGGCCCTTCAAAGATCTGGTCAAGGGTTTTGGACTGGAATTCTGCTAGCCCACCGGCCAGGATTCAGGCACTTGGTTCTGCAGTCAGCATGGCACTTGGTCTCTGCACGGCCTCTGAACTGGATCTGACGGGTTGGTTCTGGGTTACAGCTATCAGGTTACAGCTCTGCTCTACTGCTTTGAATCTCTGGGTTCTGGCAAGAGTTCTTGGCAGGAAACAGCACAGCCAGGCTGTTCAATTTTTGGTGTGCCACATGGAAGTCTGGGGTTAAAATCAGGTTTCAAGATTTTAAAGGCCAACTGAGAAGGGTTCAGCTTTGGTATTGGGCCTTCTGTTTCAGAGTTCTGGAGTCTTGGATCTGGGTTCTCCTGCAGAGTGCTTTGCCAGTAAGTCAGTTTATGGGTGAATCTGTGCGTGTCTCTAGGTCCTAAACAGTCCCTATTTATGTATTTCCCAAAGGGGTGGGTAGGCTGATTATACTCGACCCATCCTCTAGGAATCCGATTGGTCAGAGTATTTCCCCTCTCCTGATTTGAGAAGGAAATCTAGTCTCATAGTGATGCTGCAATTTACCATCCAAAGAGTACCTCCCCTTTGTTTCAGACAAGTATATCTATTTTTCACATAAATCATATTTACAATATCACCAAGTTGCTAATAATACATATTCAAATCACAAATTTCGTAGAGCACATATCCGTCTGAGTCTCATTTTAGTGCAAGCTTCGGTTCAAAATTAACAGTTTGTTGTGCTTTTGGTGGGGTATCCAGTGTCTGATCCGTCCACATTTTTCTCCATACATGCACATGACATCTGGGCATAATCCTGTGAAGTTTCATATTTCTAGCATTATCACAATTCCTACAACATCAACATTTCGGTAGTCCTGTCTCTGAACATCGCACAGAGTTCAGAGTAGTCTCAAACTGTGAGCAGCATTTTCATATTAACAACCTATACATTACAGATTTTAACCAGTTTTGCACAGTTATCTATGAGAGTATTTTTCCAAAAAGATATTTTCTTGTAATCTGAGATATAAAATATGTAAGGCCCCGCCTCCATGGTTTGGCTGGAGAGCAATCCCTGCCTCCTTCCTCTGGCAGGGGCTACTGTTGACACTTGAGCCTGCATACTCTTTCAGCCCAGGAAGTCCTTTGTCTCACTCCCAGGAGCAGCAGCCAGTGCCCCTCCGCTCTTAATCAACACCTGAATGTGAGCTCCTGCCCTGTTGGTGGGAAGCAGAAGGGTGGTGTGTTTCCCAGTGGGGGAAGCTTCTTTGAAGTTTTGCTGTATCAGGTTATTGTAAAGTAAATTGTTACATTGTTCTTTGTTGAAATTGATGTTACATTTTTTAAAACAGGCAAATAAATCTCTAATTCCAGTCTTTTAAAACACAGAGATTAAATAGTTGCAATTTATATTGCTTTTGATGGCAAGTCACTTAATTTCAACCATGTGATTCTAACTGCACAAGTTAAGCTTCCAATGTAATTAACTGACAGCTTTCCGGCCGACCGTACTGGGCCCATATTTTACAGATTTTCACAGACAAGTACACTTTTTAATGTGGATATTCTTATGATGGATTCTGCTTCTCCTGACATTGTGTTAATTCTTTAAATGAAGTGATGGGTAACACCCAGCAAGGATGTTGGACATTTTCTGATGTTTTTGAACCATTATTTTGCAAATTCAGCAGCCAAGATAAAAAAAGAATTACAGAGCACCTTTAGGTTTCCTTGCAATAAAGCACTGCCTTTCATGAAGTTTCCATTTGCACTCTGTGGGCAGCCCAATGACAGGTTTTGGTAGTGTGGTCTCCGGTTCAACCACTGCCACAGGCAAAATGGATTGGTGGCCTATTTTTCAGGTTTCCCGTCGCACTTCTCAGAGATTATTTAGCGTATAGAGCTTTTTGGCGGCTATCCTGATGTTTCTGATGAAAACAGCACACAGTGATGTTGCAGAGCAGAGCCTAGTGGGTCAGAACATCCCACAAAATCTCCAGCCTTTTTCTCTGTGAAAAACAAAGAGTCGTCGTAAAGCTCCACCTTACAATGGCCATCTCAGCCTGAATTTACTTGCCCCCCATTCTCTTAAAATGAAAAGCACAATAGCACAGACCTTGTGGCATGTTCCCTTTCTGATATGTCTTTAAACAGAATCTGTCTCAGTCTGTACTTGGAAATCGAAATTATAAATGGATAGCAGTAGGGTGAAGACAATTAGCCTGAAACAGATATCAACAGAAGGGATGAAATAAGCAATCTTTGCAATCTGTGTAAAACAAGACCAGCCCATTTTTTTAAGTAAAAGATGAGTTCCTGAAACATTGCAACATTAGCAGGATCTTAGCTATTTGTTTAGTAACTTGGAGAACGGGTGGAGAGAGGAAGGCCCCACCTGCCAGCAATCCAAGCAAGTCCTTGTCTTCATTGATGGCTCTGCATTTTGGCCTCTAATCATCGGTAAATGTGTATGATCAAATTTCAAAAGCAGTTAAAAGCAAAAAAATATATATATGTAAGGAATTTCAATAATGTAGAACACGGATTACCCCTACAGAAATGAATTACCCAGACCGCCCACAAATGGAGGTGCATACCTCAACACTAGAGAGCGGAGACCTCATTAGACATTTTCAAGAGGGAAAAAGTAGTCAATACAATTGAAGCTGTGGTAGAAAGGTCAAAAGGCAAATGTGCCAAAAAATAAAAAAAATCCCCAAACACCGAAGAAGGGGATGGAGAGTGGCAACATATGAAGATCTGGCATCTGTAAAAAAAACACTCTGCCCATGTAAACAGAGGTGAAAGTAGAGGGCAATTAATAATTGATGGGCCGGCTCAGATGGACTTAATTGAGAAGGAAGATGGAACACCTGACTTAAAAGGGAGATGCAGGGAAAAGAAGAAAGGAGAATATGGAAAAATAAAGAAAGATAAGGTTGAAGAATGCTAGTGGATCAGTCTAATGACTTGACAGTGTTATCTGGCAATGGGAAACATGGACATTATGGGATCAATGCTGAAGGTTTTGAAGTTTATTAAAGCAAGTGCAACTAATAAAAGGAAAGGTTAACATACAGTGAAATGGGACATTGCAAAAAAAGCCAGGAAGAATATGAAACAAATGAGTTGCTCAGAAGCAAATCCAAATAATAACTTTGCACTGGAAATTAGTCTTGATGTGGAAGTGGGAGCGTAGGATGAGTGCTGTCAGCTATGGCTTTAGGAAGATGTGACAGTACAGTTTACATGCTTGTTACTTGGTCTTGTTTCTTTAGAAACCTTGCTGAGACTAAAGAAATGTCTGCTTCAATATAAAAGAAAACTGCATTTGGGTAATAGCTTGCTCTAGATTGCACCAGAAACGATCATTAGAGTGTGACATGGCAGAGGATCTGTGAGAAGCATAGGTATAATAGGTTTGGAAGACACATAAGGATTTAAGCGGTAGGAGGTTTGATTAGGAATGGGCAGCAGATTTCTCTGATTTTAGTAGTCTGTGCAATGTGTAATAGTCAAAGAAATTATTGGAATTTTAGGATAAACTACTAAGTCATAAAACAAACTAAAGTGTGATTTAAGATGTAAAGTAAGACTAGGCTGAAACACGTGTATGGGGTTGCTGTTGATACTCTTGTTCAGAAGGGAATTGCGGGACAAAGACTGATGTGCAAATTGGTATTTCCCATCTGTGAAAGGTGCAGTGAACTAAAGTATGGCTGCGGACTCTCAAGTGGGTACCTTTCCAAAGAACAGGTCAATGGACCGTGTTTGTTCTCACAGAGGGGCAACTCTGACTACATTTTGATTATTTAAAGGGCCTTAGGTCTAGTCACCCTAAGTTTCCCCGGGTCATCCAGACGTGGACCCCTTGCTCACTGTGCTCAGAGAGGCACAGCTCCACCTCACTGATGATGCCCAACAAGGCTGAAACACGTGTATGGGGTTGCTGTTGGTACTCTTGTTCAGAAGGGAATTGCCATAGCATTTCAGTTCTGGGCTGCCCATGTGGGTGGAACAAAGACTGATATGCAAATAGATATGTCCCATCTGTGAAAAGTACAGTGAGCTAAAGTGTAGTTGCGGACTCTCGAGTGGGTACCTTCCCAAAGAAAAGGTCAATGGGCTGTGTTCGTTCTTGCAGAGGGGCGCCCATGACAAAATTTATATTTTAAGATGTAAAGTACTTAGTAGCTTAATAAAAGAGTGGGTCATTATTTATCAATTGATATGATGATATAAACATTGTTAAACAAATATTGCCAACAGTATGCATGCATTGGGGCTCATTTTGAAAGTCCCTGTAATTTGGCGGTAGGGAGCTGTTACTTGAACACTTCAACGTAAATGTCTCCATGTTGCCAAAAGTGGATCATTTGCATGGCAGAGCGCAAATGTGCAGGGAAAAAGGCAGCGTAGAAGCGTGTACGGCCCCTTTTGTCCTGCATCTTGGCATTCCACAGTGCAAATGACTTAGACGCTGCCTTCCTTGTGCTCATGGCAGGCAGTGTTTTCAATGGATACCTAGGGAGTCTGTATGCTTTATGCTCCTGCATAAAGCCGGCGAGGCCCAGAGGCATCCTCAGCACTTGCGCCATCATGAAAATCCATGCCGGTGCAAATGCTGGAGCATCTATATGGTGGAAAGGAAGCGAGGCGGCGGAAACCCAAGTTGCGTTCTGCCCCTCCTCCTGCCGCACAAATGGACAAAAATGATCAGTGGCATCAATGGCATAAAAGCCTTACATACTACTCGTATGGAAATTAGCGCCATTGTGTTACGGGAATTATCACTATTTTTACTTTTGAAAGAATTGTCATGAGAATGCATTTGTGATTTTTAATTTGGCATGCAAAAGTTGTGTTGCTAACAAAACACAAGTTACACCAATAAATAAATAAATACAAAAATAAGTACATTAACATTCTACTGGAGCGGTGTGGTCAATATCCGCGTTTCCTGATGACAACATACGGACATCTCTGCTCAGAACACCCCACAATCACATTCACTGCATGCCTTACTGAGCACCCGACTATTGCAGCTTATTTTGTTTGTTGTTGATGGTGTGTACACCTCACTGAAAAGCTTCCTCGAGGGGTAGCTAAAATGGTCTAATCAGAGTTAAACAGTGTTCTTGGGCTGCTCACGTTCATAAAATGATACCAAAGTATTCTTATTACTGGAAGTGCTGCACCCTCCCATGTGTGATGTTGCAACCACGAACGACGCATGCGCAAGCCTCGCTCTGGGTCGCGCATGCACGTTCGTAATAAAGAACGTCCGTGCGGCAGTTGCCGCCGGGACTCCGGACGACACACACGCGTGTCCTGTGTCTCCTTGTACGAGTGCGTGTGCGTTTGTGCTAGCACGGGGCGGCCCGAGGCATGGGCTCGCCCACAACATCTGGCGACGAGGATGGGATGCGAACCGAGCGTTTCGTTGACACAGCGCTATGTGTCAACCCTTGCAACGTTATACCGTTGCGTTCCCGGAATCCAATGCGAGCAAAACGGATGTGTTTCCATGAAAAGTGTGTGGCAGTAGCGGCCTGGAAAGGTGCTTGTGCCCTGCCCACATTTTAAAGGAACACTGCCACATGAATTTTTGGAACCCTGGCAGTCTTCAGCAAGAAGACTGCACTTTAATCAGTGACCACGGCATGACTGGTGACAAGATGGACACAGAAGCATAGAGGAACACCAAACAAACGGAAGGTCCTACGGCTACGTTACTCCTCACAGTGCAGTGGGTCGAGGTACGTCTATTTGTCTGTCCAAGTCATGTTTGCGGCCTCTGACCCCGGTAGGAGGTGCTTGTGCGACCTGCGAATATGCCGGGAAGTGAAGGAGAAGCAGAGGCAGCGCAGGTGGTGGTGCGGAGACAACAGGGGTCTTTGTTACCCATGCAAGAATTTGACACATCAGGCCCCCCCTCGAAGTTGGGCCCAAAATGGTTGTTGTGGATAAAAAAATTTGGACATGTACTTTACTGCAACAGGAGAAACCGACGACGACGCAAAAAGGGCGACTCTGCTATACACTGCTGGTATGGACGTCCTGCGCATTTATGAATCTCTCAACCTGCAAGTGGCAACCTATGACGCAGTCAAAACTGCCTTAAAGAATCATTTCATTCCAATGTCCAATGTAGACTATGAGAGGTTCCTTTTCTGTGGTGAAAAACAACAGGAAGAGGAGTCACTTGATCAATTCTGCGCGCGCCTGCGACAAATGGCCATGACCTGTAGTTGGGACAACGATGAGGCCATGATCAGAAATCAAGTGATCAAGGGTTGCAGCTCAGGCAAGCTTCGCAGACAGGTGTTGAGGGAGCCGGGCTGGACTCTTGTACAGATCCTGGACAGTGGGAGAACATATGAACTGGCTGAATCAAGGGGTGCCAAAATGGACGCAGCGGTGAGTCCCGGCAGGTCAGAAGAGGCATTTGCAATTGGGAAGCAGTCGTCGTCGAAGGCGAGGTGGAGCCAGAAACGCCAGGAGGTGGGTCCAACGCAAGGGGCCGCGTCCATATGTCAATACTGTGGGTATGATTTACCACACTCTGAGGACTGTCCCGCCAAATCGAGATCCTGTGGCAGATGCAACGGTCCAGGACACTATGCTCGAATGTGTCGTGCTCCAGCACCAATAGCTATACAAAGGGGACCGGCCAGGTTGATGGGCACCGGTTCAAGGAGGCAAAGGAGCATTGCGACAATGGAACAGGATGTGCAAGACCTAAACATCGCCGAAGAAGATGAAGAGGAGGAAGATGAGGTGTTCTTTATTTTGAACATAGCGACAGGGGCAAAATAAAAGAGGCAGCCCAAGTGTGTCGTGGACATTCAAGGGGTGCCGACACAAGTGCTGATTGACACGGGAGCATCGGTGTGCGTGCTTGCCTCCGATCACTATCAGTCAACCCCGGGGCCACCTCCGTTGGACACTTCTAGGGCGAAGATTTTCACTTTTGGCAGTGATACACCACTCCCCATTCAGGACGTGTTCCTGGCGCCTGTGTCAAAGAGCAACAGGACCATAAAAGCCTGCTTTTTCGCCACCGACGTTAGCCCCCACTCTCTGCTCAGTTGTGCGGCATCAGAGGCATTGGACCTTGTACATTTTGCGTTTGAAGTCTATCAAGTGGATATCGAACAGTTGTTGGCCAGATTCTCGGGCAATTTTAAAGGAGTGGGAAAGTTGAAAGCTCCTCCTGTACGTCTGCACTTTGATGGTACCATGAGGCCTACATCTCTCAAACATCGACGGATCCCGTTTCATCTCCGGGATCAGGTAGAGGAAGAACTCCGTTCACTGATCCAAATGGACATCATTGAAAGGGTGGAAGGGCCGACACCCTGGGTCTCGCCCATAGTGGTAGCTCCCAAGCCAAAACAGCCGGGAGCGGTGCGCATTTGTGTCGATATGCGCCTCCCGAATGCGGCTATCAAAAGGGAGAGACATATAACACCCACTCTTGATGACATTATAAGAGAGCTGCAAGGGGCGAGAGTGTTCTCGAAGTTGGATCTGAGGTCGGGCTATCACCAGCTTGAGCTCCACCCAGATTCACGTTATATCACAACGTTTACGACGCATGATGGCCTCTATCAGTTTAAGCGCCTGAGCTTCGGCATTTCATCTGCTGCAGAGGTTTTCCAAAATACAATCAGGGGGGCGCTAGCGGGACTCAAAGGTGTATTAAATATGAGCGACGACATCTTGGTCTATGCCGAATCTGAAGCAGAACACATGAGAAGATTGGAACTCACCCTGAAGAGACTGGAGGAGTTGGGTCTTACCCTGCACCATGAAAAGTGTGAGTTTTTCAAGGACAAGATTTGCTTCTTCGGTTTCATCGTTCATGCCAGCGGCATGTCCCCCGATCCTGCAAAGGTCAAGGACATTCGTGAGGCCGCAGCACCCCAGTCCCCCACGGAGGAAAGGAGTTTCTTGGGGATGGTCAACTACTGTGGGCGTTATATTAGGGGCCTGGCTTCCTTGTCGGAACCCCTCAGGGCGCTAACCAAGAATGACTCTGTGTGGGTGTGGGACAGGAAGGAGCAGGAGGCCTTTCAGGTCATCAAAAATGCCCTGTCGGATGGGGATACCATGGCATACTTTGATCCCACCACAGAGTCCGAGATTGTTGTTGACGCCAGCCCGGTGGGTGTAGGGGCAGTCCTGATGCAAGCGGACAACAGAGGGGATATGCGACCCATCGCTTACGCGAGCAAAGCGCTCACGGACACGGAAAGGCGATATTCGCAAATAGAAAGAGAGGCCTTGGCGATTCTTTGGGGCTGTCGTCATTTTCTTCTATACATCTTGGGCAAGCCTGTTGTGGTTGTGACTGATCACAAGCCCCTGCTGCCCATCCTGGCGGGAGTGTCATCAAAGCCACCGCCCAGAATAGAACGATGGATGTTGGCTCTCATGGAATATGGGGTAAAGCTCGTGTACAGACCGGGGACCAATAATCCGGCGGACTATCTGAAGGCGGAACAGACCAAGGAGGCATCTGACTGTCAAGGGCTGCTGTGTCACATGGTGGAGGGTGCGTTGCCGGTGGCACTGTCCAGGCTCACCATAGCGACAGAATCGTCCAAGGATGAGGTGTTTCACATCATCAGAACGGCGGTGAGAAGCGGTGATTGGAGAGAGATGCTTCAGAACAACTCTAGGCGGCAGGCAGATGCCCAAAGAGATCTTCAGGCACTTTGGCGGGTGAGGGACGAACTGTCCATTTCAGACGATGGACTACTGCTGAGAGGGAGGCAAATTGTGATCCCACAAGTACTGAGAAGTCGTGTAATGGAACTAGCCCACATAGGGCATCAAAGGGTCGCCAAGACCAAGGCGAGACTCAGACCCAAAGTTTGGTTCCCCGGCCTAGAGGGAATGGTTGAGCTCTTTGTGAGAAGGTGTCTACCATGCCAAGCAGCTAGTCTGGGGGAGAGAGCCCCGCCTATTAGCTCCATGGAACGGAGCGAAAAGCCCTGGGGAACGGTCCATGTGGATTTTGGATCGACGGGGCGAGGGATGTATTTTTTGGTGGTGGTAGACCAATGGTCAAGATATCCCGAGGTGGAGGTAGTGGAAGGCACAGCTACTGTGTACACCACTAGGGCCCTGGACAGAATGTTCGCAACACATGGATTCCCGAACTTTTGTGCTTGGACAATGGCCCTCCATTTGAGGGTAGCCAATTCGCTCAGTACCTAACAGAGAGGGCCATCCAGCACAGGAGGGTGTCGCCTCTGTGGCCTCGTGCAAATGGGGAAGCCGAGAGGCTCATGCGCACTTTGAACAAGGTGCTGAGGATATCTGAAAGTGGAGGGGAGGACCTACAGAAGAAGCTAGTGGAGTTCCTGAGAGAGTACAGGACCACGCCTCATCAGTCAACTGGCGTCGCCCCGCGGAAGCGCTCTTCGGGTGCTGCCCCTGAGGAATGATACCTGAAATAGAAGGTCGGGGGCCGGGGGTCATTGAAAATGAAAAAGTAAGGGAAGAGCGAGCAGCACGCAACCAGAGGGAGAGCGAACGAAGGGGTCTACAAGACAAAGGAATTGGTCGTAGGCGATTCCGTGCTTGTACGGAACCGCCGGCCGGAAGGCAAACTGTCCCTTCCCTATGAACCTCCCCCATGGACAGTCACGCACGTGAAGGGAACAATGGTCACGGCGGCATGTGCACGAGGGACTATCACTCGCAATAGGTCCTTCTTTAAGAAGGTGGACACTTCCACTGATGCGAGCGATCCCGGCGAATGCACCTCCTCCGAAACCGTCCAAGAGAATCCAGTGGAGGACGCAGTGCGGGACGCCATTCCGCTAGCAGAGGATCCCAGCGTAGTTCCATCAAGTACCCTGCGGTGTCCCACGCAACGAGACCGCAGACTGCCTGCTCGCCTCAAGGACTACATCCTGGACTCTGGAGACTGAGCCGAGGTTACAGCCGTTCTACAACCCACGTTGGGTCACATGTTCTGTATTCACAGTTTGCACTGTTTTGCATTGGCAATGTTTATGTTGTTTTGATTAAAGAAAAAAAGGGATGTGACGTCGCAACCACGAACGACGCATGCACGAGCCTCGCTCTGGATCGCGCATGGGCGTTCGTAATAAAGAACGTCCGTGCGGCAGTTGCCGCCGGGACTCCGGGCGACACACACGCGTGTCCTGTGTCTCCTTGTACGAGTACGTGTGTGCTAGCACGGGGCGGCCCGAGGCACGGGCTCGCCCACAACACCATGGAGGCATAGCACAGATTATTCTTCTTTCTCGTCCATCAGAGCTTGTAGCTCAAATTGGTGCCTGGGTGTAGAATGGCTGAGATGTGTACTCTGTTCTCTGGGATATTTGCCTTGCCTTGAGGCAGCCAGGGTAAGGTTGGAAACCTACTGGACTGAGCTAAGCAGTGCATGGGAGAGCTATGCAGTGCGCGGGAACCCAGCTGGAGGAGCAATTCTATCAAGGCAGGCCCATGTGACTCACCCAATGAACTGCTTTGTTGTTCATAGGTGCCACGTGACTCCCAAGTGGGATCATTAGGGTTTGTCTACCAAATATTTAAGAGTTACTTCTCAGATGTGCTGGATTTTATTAAATGGGTACTCCGTACGATTATATGCAAATTAGAAATATGGATGATTGGCTTTTCCCTACACAAAATCAAATTCTTGACTTGCTGAAATCTACTGGCCTAAAATATACGGAAGCCTTTTGTCACTTTCTTGCAAGGCGCGTAAACGTGATTGTTCCCAGTGTTTCTTTCCATCTCTGAAGAGCAGATAGAATATCATGTTTTAGAAATCTTAGCGCCATCTGCTGGCCAGTTCGATGGACTGCTCGTCACAGGAACATATGTATTATCTTCATGTACTGAGAAAACGATAGTGATTTTTTTTTTACACTTTATTTTATTAGTGGTCGCAAAGATACATAACACAGCTACAACTTCATAGTACAGGCATGAATGAGTAAAAGAAACAAACAAAATAAAAAGGAAAAAAAAGGGGGCAAAAAAAAATACAAAGGGAAGAACAAAGGCAGTATGGGTGAAAATCGGTCCACATATCATACATCTTCTCGAGGTGGCATAATCATATCATCTCATCATCATCAGAAAGCATGTCACATAAGTACACTCTGAAGGGTCCCCATATATCTTTAGGCCTGCTGGCCGTTGGGCGGGTGAGGACAAACTGCTCTTCCGCCTCGTTAACATATGTCAGTTCCTGGAGGAACTGTTGCACAGTTGGCGGTGCAATATTCTTCCAGTGTTGTAAAATACATTTTTTGGCTACCGCGCACAAGACATTAAACAGCCTCCTGCGCTTTTCAGAGCACTTGCCTATGTCCCCAAACAATTATTTCTGTTGGGTTAATGTTGTTAATGTTAATGTGTAAATTGCTCAAGGATATCCGCCACCTCCTTCCAGAACCCAACCACCACCGGACAACTCCAGTACATATGGAACGAGCCAGCCTGACTCGCCCCGCATTTGAGACATACACCGGGATTGTCTGGTACAAACTTGGCTATCTTGGCCGGGGTGTAGTGTAATCTGTTTATGATTTTAAATTGGATTAGACGCAATCCAGCATTTAAGGAAACCCTTTTGGTGAGGGAGCAGTATCTTTCCCAGGTCTTGGCGTCTATGGGGGTCTGAAGGTCGCTTTCCCATTTGTCTTTCACAAGGTTAGTCGTGAGGGAGTGTTCTTGTATTACTGCATACAGACTGGAAATCCCCAAACGGTCTCCAGAGGTTATCATCTGCACACAAGCGTGTGTAGGGGGGTTCATCGGGAAAGGATGCCCAGTGCCTCTGGAAGGCAGATCTCATGCGATAGTATTGTAATACCCTAAGAGGACCCCTGCCAAACGCCCCAGTGATCGCCTGAAGGGTCGCAAACTTCCCATCAATAAACATGTCGCCCAGTCTCATTTCGTCATTGGGATCCCAGGCCTCACGTAAGCCAATGTCATGCATCGGCAGTATGTTAGGGTAATTCCAAAGGGAAACCTCAGGTTTATAGGGGGCCAACACTCCCAGTCTCTTAAATATAGCTCTCCATGCACCAACCGTGCAGCTCACCGGGTTGAAGTCACATGTGTCCCTATAGTGCACGTCAAAGGCTACGGACTGTAAGTTAGTGGGGGAGGTAGTGAGCTCCTCTATCGCCACATGGGGGGGCCCTCGATTTTGGTATACCAGTATTTCGAGAATTGGGCTTGGGCAGTATAATAATATAGTTCAAAGTCAGGTGCTACTATGCCTCCCCTGGAGTAAGGTTCAATCATTTTCTCCCATCCTATTCTCGGAATCTTCCCATTCCAGAGAAAGGTCGTAACCATTGACCTAAGTTTATTAAAGAAGGGTCGTCCCGGCCATATCAGGATATTAACAAATAGGTACAACAATTTGGGCAGCACTACCATTTTTAGGACCGCTATCCTACCATGTAATGAGATCGGCAGACGGTCCCATAGCAGCAATTTAGTATTTAAGGCCTGTAGTGTATTATCGTGATTATTTGTGTACAGTGTGTGTTTACTTCGTGAGACAAATATCCCCAGATACCGGATTGACTCCTCCGACCACTTCAGACCACAGAGGGAGCCGGGACGGCTGGTTGTCGGTGTGAGAGGGAAAACTTCCGATTTGTTTGTATTTATGGAGTATCCCAAGTATGAAGTAAATTCTTGGAGATCTGCCATAATAGGCGCTAAGTTGTTTTCTGGTTCACGAATATATAATAGAGTGTCGTCAGCATATAGGGAAATTAGCTGTGTAGCACCCTTCAGACTAATACCCCTGTTGGAATGTCGAAGCCTGACTGCTATCGCCATGGGTTCTATTGTCAGGGCAAACAGTATGGGCGAGAACGGGCAACCCTGCTTGGTGCCCCACTCCAGTAGGAACAGTTCTGATATCGACTGATTGGTCAATACCCGAGCCCCGGGTTCCGTGTACAATAGCTCCACATATCTAATGAAGTTGGGGCCAATACCAAATGCCTCCAATACTGCTAGCAAATATGCCCACGACACAGAATCAAAGGCTTTCTCCACGTCCAACGATATGGCAACTGCACTCCTACCCGGGTCTATTTGGGCCATGATACCAAAGAGTCTACGAAGGTTTAGGCCCATGGATCTAGCAGGGATAAACCCACTCTGGTCAGGGTGAACAAGCGTGGCGACCGTAGGCAGAAGCCTATTGGCCAGCACCTTGGCAAATATCTTGGCATCCGTGTTGATAAGGGAGAGTGGCCTATAGGACGACATGTCCTGGGGCGGGCGACGCGGTTTAGGGAGAACAGTTATTAAGGCCTCTCTCATGGACGGAGGCAATATATTACACTGAAGATATTCTTCCCAGACCTGTAACAACAATGGAGCAAGCTCCTCACGAAACTCTTTATAAAACTCTGTGCCCAAGCCATCAGTCCCTGGGGTTTTGTTGGATGCCAAATCCTTGATCGTGTCAGCAAGTTCCTCAGCAGTGAGAGGCTGGTCCAATGCCAAGCGGGACTCTTCAGAGAGTTTTGGCATCGTCAGTGTATCTAGGTATGCCCTGATCTCAGTAACCGTTTTAGTGTCTCTGTTGCTATACAGCCGTTGGTAAAATTTGGCAAATTCAGCATTAATCTCCTGCTCATTCAACAAAATCTCCCCACCCGCTGTTTGTATGCTAGTAATTCGATTAGTGTGTCTGTCTTGCTTCAATAAATTGGACAGTGTTTTACCCGCCTTATTTCCCTCGCCATATCTACGGGCTCGAACCGGGGCCGCCATATACTGAAGTTCCCTAGCAGCCAGGCTGCTAAATTTCCTGTGTACGAGTATAGGTGTCCTCCAGGTTCCTAAGTTCATTTTCAGTTTGCGTCAGCTCAGTTCTGACCCCTTTCAGAAGACCAACGGATTTGGATAGCAGAGTCTCCCTAGCCCAAACCTTAAAGGATTCCCACACCGTGGAACATCTATCCACGGAGCCCACGTTGTTCTCAATGAACTCCGAGATTTCGATGTGTAGCCCTCCACCACTCCAGCATCGCTTAGCAACCCCCTGGGCATTCTCCACCTTCTGGGCGATCTAGGGCAGTTATGAAATGTAACCTCTAGTGTTATCGGGGAATGGTCAGACAACGTACGGGGTAGTATCTCACATGCCTTCATTGCAGCAATCAGATCAGGGGATATGAACCAATAATCAATTCTGGACTCAGAATCGTGAACAGAGGAATAGAATGTGTAACCCCTCCCATTCGGGTGAAGCACTCGCCAAGCGTCTTCGAGGGAGAGCTGGGTTAGGATGTGTTTCAGAGTAAGAACAGTTCTACTCGGTGTTCTAACGATAGTGCTGGATCTATCCCGTCTGGGGTCTATAGCAATGTTGAAATCTCCACCCCACACCACAGTAGATACGTCCAGTGTAGAAATTAATTGATAAACATCCGTAGAAAAGGCAGGGTCATCGATGTTCATATGTGTTCACCAGTAGCATCTCAATCAAGCCCCACACCAGAACATACCTACCAAGGGGATCTGATTTATGGCCTTCAGGCCAGAATCCCAGATTTGGGTGTATGAGCGTAATGACCCCCCTGGACTGAGAAGAATAGGTTGTATAAAACCTGGATTTGCCCCAACTAGACAATATAGACTCATTACTAGTATCCACAGTATGTGTCTCCTGCAGCATAACAATCTGAGCACCATGCCTTACAATGTAGTTTCCCACCTTCTTAGTTTTCAACCGATTGTTCAGTCCCCTTACATTCCACGATAGTAGTTTAACCCTCAATGCGTGTTTCAAGTCTTACATGGAAATGTCCGAATATCATGCCCAACCTCGTGTATATAGCTTGCACAGAGCATAGATCGTGTCGGCACCTCAAAGACCACTTTTTTAACCAATAACAAACAACTCATTCCCCCGGTAACATCTTCAGGGCCAAGTGCCATGAGGTGGGGGCCCTGTCCCATTTCAAACCATGGGATATCATATCGGCAACAGCCCATTCCAGTTCCCCTATCCCACCCGCCGCCCTCACTGTCTCCCCCAACTTGACGATGCATGACCCTCAACTTGTGGAGCATTCCAAGGGTAGCCATGTTGCCTCACATGACCACTATCCCTGGTTCCTTATCATCACTAGTTTACAGATAATGGCCGTCTAAGGTGTCCGTTTTCCAGGGGCCCTGAGGTTAGGCCCAGAGCTGCCAGACCCAAGTTTGTAAAGAACGTATGTCTTAGTCTGCCGGGCGGGGTCTGTTGTTCATTGCCGGCCGGTCCCCTCTGGGGGGGAGGGGTATGGAGGACTCAATGTAGGATAAGGCTTCAGACGGATTTTTAAAGAAGTGTGCCCTCCCTCCATTCTGTATCCTCATTTTGGCCGGAAACATCAGTGCGTACGTGATCTGTCGCGCTCTAAGGAGTTTCTTAACTGGTTCATAAGAGCGTCTGCTTGCCTGGACAGTGGCGGAGAAGTCCGGATAAATGTGTATCCGGTTACCTTCATATTGTAATGTGCCAGCTTCCCTTGCCAAACAAAGGACTGTGTCTCTGTCTCTATAGTTCAGGAGGTGAGCAATTATCGTACGTGGCGGGGATCCTGGTTTGGGTACCGGTGCTAGAGTGCGGTGCGCCCTCTCCACCAGGAAGTGTTTCGAGAGCGATTCCGGCCCGAACAAGGATTTAAACAGTTCCTCCACATGTTTCTCCATTTGGCCCTTGCCAAAGGACTCCGCCACTCCGACCACGCAAACATTGTTTCTCCTCGACCTAGATTCGAGGTCCTCGCACTTGTTCTGTAGTTTGCTTATCATATCCTTGATATAGGAGATGTCACGACTGTGATGAGCAATAGTATCTTCGTTCACGCTTATCCTGTTTTCAGTTTCTGTGACACGTGCACTCTCCTTGTCTATTCTGGCTCTCATGGAGCCGATGGTGGCAACTATTTCGTCCAGCTTGGTGTTTACTGCCAGAAATCCATTTTGGACAAGTGTGGCCAGTTTATCTTCTCTGTCTGTCCCCTCCTGTTCCCCCCGGCACACTCGGATCTGGATGTGTGTTCACCATCACAGCATGGTTAGCCGCGTCGGTAAACGTGTCCATAAGACCCCTCTTTTTGCCTCCGGGAGTCTTGGATACCCTGTTCGTTTTGCTTGACTCTCCCATGATGTTGCTGAACGCTGAATTAAGATTGTAAAGCGGGTGTATTGTGGAGGCTAAGGGGGCCGAAACCGCAACACACGGGCAAGGACTCGGGGATCACCTATGTAGTGTAGTAGTACGCGAATGGACTGTGTCCTCCCACATGCACAGCATCAAGTGGGTCCCAGAGCACCCCCAGGCGCCTCCTTTAGTACAACATCATCGCGAGGGCAATCCGGGCCCACAAGGCGTCACACGGAAGTCCGCGCGGCTGTAGTGCAGCGGCGGCGAAGCACCAGCACAATCAATGCAGGGCTCAGCCGAGCACTCCCTGCTCAGGCTGAAGAACTATTTGACGACACCAGGAGGCGGTGGAGTTCTATTGTGTAGCGTATCAGTGGCGTCTCCCAAATTTGCACAGTGAAGCCCACAGCTCCTCAGGCACCCAGTCTGGTCTACAATGCGCCTGGTGTGCCCGATTCTACGGGGAAGAGCAGTCGTGTGTAAACTGCTCACCAACCACACACTGTTGCGGAGTATATTCTCTCGGGGTACTGCCTGCGTTCCTCCCGATCGCACTACTCATTCTACAAGTGCGCCAGGGTCTGCAGAAGTTTGCGGGTAATCAGGGCCACATATCACAAAATGGGAGGGCAAAATGTCAGCTGGGTGCATTCAGCAAAAGAATGTTTTGTATAATGAGATATGGCCGCTAGCCGGCAGGATCAGTATATCGCCTCCCTCTGTCCCCGCTCCAGTAGGCTGCTTAATTGCTTCTCTAGTCGCGCCGTCTGCAGGTCCACACATAGGCAGAAGCTCCGCAGCTCAGCTATCGGGGAAAGGATCTCCAGCAGGTCCGCGCCGAAGGCTCGGGGCGAGTCGGGTCAACCAACGATGAAGCCAGGCATCTCCAGTCCCGTAAGAGGCGCGGGTCGCGTATCAGGGCTGGACGCGAACCACCACCAGCCTAGGCTCTGCCCCCTCGTGGCCTGCAGAATACTGCAGCCGCGGCTCTCGAGTGTTTTCTCCTGGTGTTGTGCCTCAGCGCCGCACCGCCGCTCGCCTCGGCAGTTTTCCTCAAGCCAGATCTCAGCCGTCCGATTCCCCCGCGACTTCAAACTTTCACGGGTTGTGGTCGGGTTCCCCGGCAGTCACACCAGCAGGTTTTAAGTTCCAGAGACGGCCTATAAAAGGATCTCTAAGCGCAGGATCTCGTGGTGATGCAGGAGCACCGGGTCTAGGCGGTCATTTTTTCCGTGCGCAACAGCGCCCCCCTCAAACGATAGTGATTTTAAAAAGCCATTAGGATGGAGTGAGCACACATACACTATTTATTAATATCAGTAGGAATATGATACATTGAACAGCATAAGCATTTTTTCCTGTAAATTTCCAAGTGTCTAAAACGTGAATCTCGTATTATTGTTTACTCCAAAGTATGTTTTATCGAGGAATGGCCAATGTTCATTGTAACTCGGGAAATAAATATATCTGTTCCATTACAAAAGAAAAAGAAAGTACAAATGTATGTATTTGCCTGCACGTGTGAATCTTGCTTGCTTTACTGTACTTTATTCGTCAATAAGCCATAAAAGTGAACAACAAAATTAACGTTACAATGCATTCAAGACGATATAAATTGTAAAGACGATATAAATTGTAAAGTACATATAAACGCGCGTAAAACCTTACTTGTACTAACTAGCATGTATAGAAGCACTCAATGAGGGTGGGCTCAGAGCCCTTGAAAATCTAACACGATAATGGTCTGCACATGCAGAGTAAATGAAGAATGATATATTTAACAGTTGGGATACAGCAAATAGGCCTGATGGCGATTATGCAGTTTATTTCAAGTGCACATTAAGTGGTGAAGACAAGGGAGAACAGACAGACGTTCTTCAGACACAGATGCATTCAGATTGTGCAAGTGTAAGACGGTCAAGGGAAGGGGGAGGTCCAAGTGCACCCAGTCAGTAGAGACTGGGATAAGTGCTGAGAGAGAAGCTCTCTTGAATTTATTCAGAAGTGCAGTGAAGGGGATGGGGTGCAGGGCCCGGAGGCTAGTGCGAGAGGACTGGCGAGGCTGCCAGGGACCTGTGAGACTCTGAGGGACACCAGACGCCAGTCAGCAAAGCTGTACGGAAGAGGAGGGAGAGATGTAAAGAGTAGGGAGCTAGTTTATCATGGCAGGGGGCGAGAGAAGGAGGAGGAGAAGAGGAAGGTCTTTAGGAGTTTCCAGAACTTAAGACGATCAGGCTCAAGACAGAGGGTGGCAGGGAGGCTATTCCAGAGAGAGTGGCCTGCTGAGAATAAGGATCTTCCTTCAAAGCTCTGCTTGGACAACCGGCTCACTTGCAGAAGGTTGGAGGTAGATTGGAGAGCTTGAGAGGGACAGTATTTAGGTAGGCAACGTTGCAGCTAAGTAGGTCCCAGGTCCCAGAAAGCCTTGTGAACAATGCAGAGGGTCTTGAATTTGATCCTTTCAGCCATAGGGAGCTTGTGAATGGATTTCAGCACCTGAGAGATACGGTCCTTGGGCTTGAGGCCAAGGATAACTCTTGTGGTTCTGTTCTGGATGAGTTGCAGAGGGCGCTGGGCAGAAGCAGAGAGTTTGAGGAAGAGGCTGTTGCAGTAGTCCAGCCTAGAGAGAGAACCATGGCTCTGGAGACAGCAAGACACTGGGGGAAAGTGAGAAAAGGTAGAGTGCGTCTGAGGAGGTGAAGTTAATAGTTAGACTTTTTTGAGATGTCAGTAATGTAAGAGGAGAAGGAGAGTGTGGAGTCATAGATGACCTCAAGGTTTTTGGCCTTGGATGTGGCTGCGGGGCAAAGGGAGGCCGGCCAGAGTGAAAGTGGGAAAGCGGGAGCATACAAAGATAGGGATCCTTCCACCCATTGACTATTCATTCACAGCAGAGCTTCTGTTTCCACAATGGACCATGGAACATTGCTGTTTTGTACCTATTAACTGTGTTTTGGTTACATATAGCCCAATTCTCGCCCAACTCAGAACTTACACCTGCTTCTTATAAGCCAACCACCCACCCCTTATCTTTCCTCTCTCTCTCAGACCATTAATTTTCTTGGGCTGCACCCTTTTTCCATATCTTCACTTGCCTATACATTCTACCCTTTATCATTTATCTTGACTTCACTTAATTTCTCCTTCTCAGTATTCTCCTTCCCTTTGCTCCTAGCCTTGAGCCTCAACTTGTAACTTCTGCATCACTCTCTGTCGTCCCCATCTTTCTCCGTCCCACCTGCACCCCTCAAGTAAGATACCCCCATGCTCCCAGGATCTGCAACCTCATCTATCCCCCTTCACTTTTTGCTCAGCACCTACTTCCTTCCCCACCTCCTATAACTCTTTCACTTGGCCTCAGAAATGCACAAAACCTCTGCAACAATATCTTGTTTCCTACTTTACTGAGCACTCCGACTCGTCGTCCTCAACGTTCACTTCTTGCTATCATGGAATCATCAATCTCCCTTCAAGACTCTGCTACACTAATAGTTCTCCACACTGGCTCTGCTACCTTCTACCACTCTCTTGAGCTGTTAGGAATTGCTGCAGTGTGGGTTTCCATATCAGGAAGGCCTTCAACACTACCTTTCTACCCCTATCTGACATCTACGCTCCCTCTTTTGAATATGCCACTATTTAACTCCTCCATCCTACATTGCTCACTGTTCTGGCTCTCTATCGACACCCTGGCAATCTCACCTCCTTCTACCCTGATGCGGCCCTTCTCCTTAATTCACTTTCCTCCGACAACCCCATTTTCATGCTGGGGGACTTTATCCTCCCCAATACTTCTGCAGCCACCCGACTTTAACGTAACACCCTCCTATTTGTCCCCTCTCCCTACCATCTTAATGACCAACAAACCCACTCTCGTAGGAACTCTCTTAAGGTTTTCTTTCTCTCTAATTCACTCTCCCCATCTCCATTGAGCCTTTTCCCTTTGATCCCCCCATTACTCATTTTAACATCACCGTCCCTCAACCTTCTACTCCTCATCGCCCATATTCAATGATCAAAAGGAAATTCAGGCATGATGTGAGTACCTGTCTCCTGGCTCTTTTCCCTATTTGTGGCTCTTCTTAATTTCAAGATGCATTTGTGACTCCATTTGGCCATCACTATACTGCTCGCACATTTGCACCTTCCGATTCCCGTCCTCAACCGTGGATCACCACTGAAATTCAGACACTGGTGCTAATAACAGGCAGCTACCCTACAACTAGCCTACAAAATTTCTCATGTTGTCGTAGCCTCTGCAACAGACTCTGCTAAATCCTCCTAATTAGCAAACCAAATTTCCTCACTTCACAATCATCTACCCTCCGATCTTTGCTCACACCTCCCAAGCCAATATCCATTGCCTTCTCTCTCCCTGCTAATAACTTTGCTCATTAGTTTTCCTCTCAAATCTTTACATTGTGTGCTACACCCACAGCCGTCCTTTGTTTCCCTCCCCAACCTTCCTTCTGTCTGCTGCCTCAACCACTACTTCTTCTACTCTTGACAACTTCTCCCCTACCTCACCACTTAAATTAGCACCCATCCTTTACTGTGTGAACCCATCTTGTGCCCCTATCGATCATGTTGCTACCCAAATGCTCAAAGACTTAGTCTCAATCACTTGCCCCTATTTCTTCTAGCTCTTTAACCTCTCTATCTGTGCTGGATATTCTTTACTGCCCCCTTCACATCTATAACTGTCTTACCATTATTGACAAAACCCTCTGCTGATTCAAGCATCCCAGAGCACTATCACACGCGTTCTCTCCATACACTTTATTCAAAAGTCCTTGAGCATGTGGTCTGTGAACAGATACGTAAGTGCCTTGAGGATAATATTCATCAGAGATCCACATTACTCTGGCATTCATGGTAAACACTCCACCAAGACTGCTCTCATTCATGTCTCAGACTTTTAACTAATGCTCCCCTGTCTTGTATACACATCCTTTTTTACCTTTCTGCCACTTTCACCATTGTTAACCACTCTGCTCTCCTCCTCACTTTCTGGGACCTTTTGTTTCACAAATCTGCTCTTTCCTGGATCTTTTCCTAGCTGGAAGGTTTATTTTTTAAAACCTCTTGGCACACGCAAACCTCTATACCCACCCCTCTCGCTGTCAGCATTCCCAAGGATTGGCGTTGGACCTCTATATGTCTGCCCTAGGAAGCAGTATCTAATCATTTGGCTTTCACTATCACCTTTTTGCTAAAGGCACTAAAACATTTGTCTCCCTTCCTTCCTTCCAGCCACCTTGAAACTGATTACAAACTTTCCTGCTGCAATTTACCACTGCATGGCTCTCCGCTGCATCATGTTGACCTCTTCAAAAAGGGGAATCATCTTTCTCCCACCTTCCAATGCTATCTCTACCCTCCCCTTTGTATCTGCTTCTTGCCTGACTTTCTTGCACCCTCACACAAAGCCACAATCTTGGGGGCCTCTTTGATAGCAAACTACGTCTGCAACAATTCCTCACTACCACTGACTCTGCTGTGCATTTCAACCTCCTCAACATTTGGAAAATGTATCCTTTTCATACTAAACACTCTGCAAGAACTCTTTTATCCATTCCCGTGTTTAGCAATCTTGACTAATTCTCAAGCCTACTCCTTGATCTTCCTCTCTATTCCTTGCTCCCTCTAGACAAAGCCTCTAATTGTGTTACTCTCTGTACAACCTACCCAGATCCCCACCCACTTCCACCTACCAACCACATGCTGGCTGGCTCTCCATGCACAAACACTGGCTTTTCAAATTCCTTCTCCTAGTCTACAAAGCTATGGATGGTCTTGCTCCTCAATACCTGTCCGATTGTATATCTGTTTGCTGAGCATCGGATTCCTTCTGATCTTCATCTGCACACAGCCTCACTGTCCCATACCCTCCCTGTGCCTCCTCGTCTTTTCACTCTTTCTTTCTATTTTCCCCACTACACTGGAACCTTTTGCCCATAAAAATTAAAGGCACCCCAACCATGGATCTCTTCAAAGCCCCTCTCAAAGTTCACTTACGCGGTGAACAGGAAGCTCCTCTTGACCTCCCCCTAACCTCCCTACCTAATCCCACCACTCCCTCCAGTGACATTTATTAATGTAATTTTGTATTTTCAAATAGTACTCCACTTTAGTTTGAAGCATGTGTGCCTTTAGGTTAATATTACTTTCTAATCCACCTGTTTTCTTATACAACTTTTTTTCAGTTTGTTTTGTCACTGGTGCATATCCCACGTTTAACACCATCATAAACTGGCTCACATGTTGTTCTCATCTTTGTGCTATTGTGCAGGCCCCCTTAGTGGGATTGCCTCCACCATCTGTTAGTGTGTTATTGTTATTCATTTCTGCATGAAATTGACATCTATGCTCTTTAAAAAAAAACACAATTAAATGTTTGGTAGATTAAGGGAAATGATTGCACACATTCAGACCTCATGTACTTGTTATTTCAAGAAGTATTGTGTCTGAAAAATGTATTTTCGGAACTGATCCCAACATTGTTAAAAGAAATGTGTGAATCATTTTAGTGGCCCACATTCCAGGTTCGGTGGAAAAAATGGTGGTAGGCAGAATTACCTCTACTGCCAATGGTCCTGGTTGAATTACCTCCATATAACAAGTGAACGGGTGTGTGCAACAGCGATCCGCAGCAACAGTAGTTTCACCTGGTGGAATTAAATCCAAAATCCACTACTGAGAGCAAATTCTGCCAATATTTGGCAGAATTACTGTTACAGCCAAAGGGCCTCATTACGAATCAGGCGTTAAGGGGTTAACGGCGCCGTAAACGGTGCCGACCCTTAACGCCTGATTCCGAGGTCCCTTTGCGCCATGGTGAGTTTAACGCCTGCTTTTTGCAGGCGTTAAAATCCATGGCGCTAAGGGACCATGGTGCTAAGTACGCCACCGTAATTTACGGTGGCGTAATTAGCGCCTTCCCCGCTCCCATTATGCCCTATCGGGCAAAAATGGGAATGGGGAAGGGTAAAATGGGAAATGGGGATTTACCGCCCCACTTACCTTGGAATGGGGCGGTAAATCCGCCATCCACCATGGTGGTAAGGGTACGACCCAGGCGGTAACTTACCGCCTGGGTCGTAATGAGGCCCAAAGAGTTTCCCAGAATTACTGAATGGTAATTCCACCAAATATTGCTGAGTCATGATTGACACAGAAAGCTGCAGGTGGCCATCTTTGAAAACTCAATCAATTTTGAATCACCCATTTTCAGCAGCCATCCGGGCGTTATACGCTGTGCAATATGTCTGCTGAAAAGGGAAAGAGCAAAGTTCCAGAAATGAACCTCAGGATCTCCAAGTCTACCAAGACAGAGATGACGGTACTGGTGGAGAAGGTTGTGACTCAATCTGAGGAGCTGGATTGTGGCCAGGGTAAGAAGGCTGCGCCCTGGCTGTACCAGCATATGGCTTCCATCTGGAGCGCAGTGTGGGACAAGGTGCTGTCAGTGGAGACCGTACCCAGAGACAATGATGGCATCAAAAAAAAGGTGGAATGACTTGAAAGCCAGAGTACAGTCACTGCAACACTGGGAGAAGGCAGCCACAGGTGGTGGCACTGTTGAGCCCCCAAATCTCACCCCTTTGGAGGCGGATGTCCATGATTATTTCGATTTTGAAAATGTTGAATCGGAAAATGAGAAATTCAAAGTCAGCACCCCACCTGCGATCCCCTTCCCTCCACCTCCCTACCATTAATACTTACCTCTGCTGTCCAAACTTGCCTGTTCTCCTTCACTGCAGCGCTCATCCAGCAACGTGAGTTTCACCTCCTCATATAGAGGTGCAGGGTGCTTTTTCAAACTTTCTTTGTCCTTGACTTTCCCTTTTATGGAAGCGGGGGATACCCCTGCAAACCCTGATGCCAGTATAGCAAACAAGGGTGCGAGGGACAACCCACAAACCTTGCTCCCCTTGTTCACTATGATGGCCTCTGTGATGTATTTGTTCATTATTATCGGCTGTACGCAATTTTCATACAGCCGAAATTGGAACAAATATACCATAGTTATTTATTTTCGGTCCTTTCTATGCATATCTTTGGAGTAGACAGTAAGCATCTTCCTCAATAAGGTCTGCAGGACGTGGGAGGAGCTGAGGTCAGTGCTGGAACACCAGAAGACTATGGTGACTGAAAGTTAAACCTACTGATCAAAATGTAAACCAGGCACTATGTGAACACACATACAGTATCCACCGTAGCACATCCAGAATTTGCACCATGAATCATGTGCATCCAGCAATCACTGCTGGACACATTCCATGGCCATATCCATTGTTGGCATGCTGTTCACAAATAGCATATGTCCCAAATCAGCAATTCGTCAGTACAATAAACGTGAATGGACAGCATCGCACATCCAATCCAACAGGCACTCAAGGCAGCCAAGCATGAGAAGAGGGGCTGAGTACATCTGCAGGCCACACCTCTGCTCCTAGGAGGACACCGTCAAAATCTTACACAGCCATTCCCTTGCTGTCGACCACCACTGTACCATTCACTGAGCCTGTTGTGGATCACCACCACCAACATCTCCCCCCCTTAACAACTGTGGCACAGATGGGGACACCACTGTAACAGCCATAACCAGTACCAGCTAGAAAGTAGCCATTACCATCATTACAACTGCGCCCATTGCAACCACCACCTCGGAGGATACGGCACATTGCATGGCCAACATCTCAGGTGCTCGTGTCAATGAAAGGGGACTCAACCATCCGAAAGCCTCTCCCCTTCCCTGCCTGGCTCCGTTCCTGAGCACACCCTCTCCCAGATCAGGTAGTTGGGCACTGCTGTGACATCCTGAGGAGGAGTCAGCGATTGGTACTGATGGAAATGGCACACCTGTGCATGTAGCAGGACCATCAGGGATGAAGCAGAGCACCCAGCACATCTTCCTCTGGACCTCACATCACCCTGATTTGGGAGAGTTAAAATACCATTGAGCAAGCAGCAAGAGGGCATGGAGCACATTGACAAGGAGCAGCATGGCCATTCACAGGCCATTAGTGATGCTGTCAAGGGTGCATGGTAGTGGGTTGAAATTGCATTGGAGAGGCAGAGCAAGCACATTGGTGAAGGGACAGCAGCTCTCACCTTTGTTGGGCGGAGGCTGCATGAGCGGGCTCAGCCCTGTCAGTGAGTAAAGAGACTGCGCTGAGGGCCATCACCCTCACAACCTATGATCAGGCTCTTTCCTGGCTGACTTCTTTCCTCTCTGATCAACCTTCCCAAGTTCAACTTGGTTCCTTCCCCTCCTCTATCTCTCTTTCTTCACCTGTGGTGTTCCCCAGGGGTTTAACCTTTCTCCCTGGTTGTTCAACCAATACCTGGCACCTCTCGCCCACCGCGTTGCTGCTCTCTGCTCCAACTTCCGGTGCTATGCGGATGACACCCAGCTTCCTTTCAGGCTCCCTTCTGCTGCCTCCTCTCGTTCTCTCATCCCTGTTTGTCTGTCTGCAATCCAAGAGTGGTGCGCCGCCAATGATCTCTGCCTGAATGTCAGCAAGACGGAGACCTTCCTCAGTGGTACTCCTGCACCTCTCTTTCCATGCACTCTCTAGCCAGCCTCCCTTGGCCTTCCTCCCGATCCCACCCGTGAGGCCAAGAACCTCAGGGTTATCTTTGACTCCACACCCTCCTTCTCTACTCACATCTATGACATCTCTAAGAAGTCAAACTACCAACTACACCTCCTCAGAGGTATTCTTACTTTCCTCTCCTTCCCCCAGAAGCTCACTGTCTTTAGAGCTCTGGTTCTCTCCGGGCTTGACTACTGCAACAGCCTCTTTCTACATCTGCCTGCTTATACTCCGCCCTCTGCAACTCATCCAGAACAGGACTGCGAGATGTGTCCTTGGCCTCAAGCCCAGGGATCATATCTCTTCCGCACTGAAACATCTCCATTGGCTCCCAGTGGCTACAAGAATCAAATTCAAGACCCTTTGCATTGTCCACAAGGCCTTCTGGAGACAGGGACCAGAATATCACCAGCTTTCTCTTTTGAACTATCTACCCACTCGAGCTCTTTGACTCTCTACCTCCAACTCCTTGAGGGTCAATCGCTTTTCCAAGCAACGAGCTTGGGGCATGTCTCTCTCTTTGGCTAGTGCCTCCAGCTGGAAGAGCCTCCCTGCCTCTCTGAAACTTGAGCGGACCCATCTCCGGTTCCGGAAGCAGCTCAAGACTTTCCTCTTTGCTTCTGCCTTCTCTCTTCCTCTCCCCTGCTGATCTCCTGACTGTTACTGCACTGGGTACCTGGCTACCCTCTGACCCTCTGGCCCAGATTCCTGCCCCTCCAGTTGCACACCTCCACTGTCACCTGGCAACCGTGCACTTTGGGCTGTATCTGCAACCCTTCAGTCCCTCTACCTGCATCATCTAACACTTGATGTCTGCACTTAACCCCTGCACTGCCACCTGCTGGCCGCACTTCTTGTTTTTTTTATGTTCAATCCTATGTCCTGAACTTGCTCTGCCTCCCTTTACCCTGGCTCTTCTCCTCATTCCTCTCCCCTGCACTTGCACCATCTCAATGTCACAGGGCCTAGTAAGATTATTGTCTTGTCCGCCCTTGTTCTCCACCCATCCCTTATCGCAACTTGAAACACTTGTGTATAGGTGCGCTATAGATACAATATCATATCACACTGCAACACATCAGGGGTTAACGGAAGGTCTATCACAGCCAAACCCACTAAGAGCTCCATCACCAGCATTCCGATGCAGAGATCTCGAAGATTTGTCTCACGCTCCTGATGCACAAGCACAAATGACACTGTACATGTCCTTCTCTTTGGGGATAATGGTGGTGGGAGGGTACTGATGGTGGTAGGAGAGTATTGGTTTTGGGTATGGGGAGCACGTATGTGTAATAAATCACTTTGTACTACAGCCAGTGGATCATTGATCATTGCATTACAGTGAAACATGTAAAAAATCAATTAGAATACAGTGGTAGTTAAATGTACAATGACGTGCTAATATGAGCTTTTAGAAATAATTGTTCATGATGTCCTGTCAGACAAACCTTCCCTCTCTCAGTCCCTCATGTCTATTGTGACGTGACCTGTCATCAACGGCATCTTCTTCCATCTGAGTCGGGGGCATGGCATGTCCTCATCTGGAGACACATGTATGCACCCTGTATGCAGATATTGTGTAGCATAGTAGAAGTGACTACAAGAATACCCACTTTAGCATGGGTGTACATTAATGCCTCACCTGTCTGCTGTTGGAAACCCAACCTTCCCTTTTGTAGTCCAAATGCCTGTTCTATGCATGTCCTGTTCCTCTTGTGTACCTCAGTCTAAGCTATCTCCTGGGGTGTGGCATGGTTTATCACTGGTGTGAACAACCATGGTAGCAGCAGGTAGCCTGAGTCAACTACAGCAGGTAAGAAGGAGAGTGTTCAACATGATTGTTTTGCATCTGAATGCTCTTTTCAATCATCCTTTTTCTGGTGTCCTGTGTGTGCTCATATGTGTGAAGGGCTGACACCCTGTACTGCACATGGGGTGGAGAGGTTGAGGTGGCTGTGAGTGGGCACAGGCAGGAGAATGCAGTATTTTCTCAGGTGTCTCTGTGGCCATCGATATTTGTATTATGGGCCGTGGGCTATTTAGTGCTACATGGTACATGGATTATGGGGCTTGTAGTTTCCTCAATCATGTTCTCATACCTGTCCCCAAGTGTTGTTCTGTTCTACATCATCATCATATTTCATAATTAGTGTTAGGCAGAATCCTGTGCACTGCTCTTAGGGGCCACTACACACAATTAAGACTACAAGTGACACTACAAGTTCACCTTTGGTACAAGCCTGTACTACACTGTTAAAGTGGTAGCAGTAGCGGAGCAGCCTGACTTATCTCAAGAGCAAATGAGCAGTAGTAGAAATTACACAAAGGACTACAATTACTGTGACTCAAGCAAACACTGACTCAAGGTTTTTGGTTAAAAAGTAAAAATACATTTATTTTTTTACCATAAATTTGGAAAACACTTCACTTCTATTAAATTAAAACCACACATAAAATACACTACACACATCCAATTCTCCTTGTGCAGAACAACTCAAGGTAAGTACCTTAGGATTTGACAGACCGGTGTTATGAAACAAAAGGCATTACCGGGAATACTTATGCGATCACTTTTTGACAGTAATGACAGTTCGGTCTTACTAAAGATACACGTACCCTCGGGAAGAAATGTTACCGGAGTTAAAACACACTTAGCACCTGAGTTAACATAAGAGAGTTGGGGACACAAATCATAGGCAATACATTTGTCGAGGCAGACAGAATCGGAGAACACTTGCTGACAGAAAGATAAAAATCAATAGGCCTGCGCCAGTGTCAAGTGGAACCAGGTTCCTGTTGTCGAGGATCACGCAGTCAGACAGTTCACAATTCACGGTTGCCAGGAGTACTTGGATATTGTCAATAGAGGAAGCAAAACTTATAAGAGGGAAATAAGACAAGGGCAAGCCTTGGAGGAGGAGAAAAGGGGTTCACCCTAGTTCCTCGAAGCTGGACACAGTACCTTGTTCTTTTGAAGAAGCTGGTGCCTGTTGTTCCTGGTAGTTTCCTGCAGACTCACGGTTCCTGGAGCTTCAGTCGTGGGGACAAGAAGGAGGAAGTCTGGAGTGATCTGTACATCCCAGGTATGAGGCCAGCAGCAGTGACGGTGAATAAAAGGTGTGCTCCTTTAATACAGGAGAAGCTCTACAGATGGCTATCTGGACCACTACAGCGGTGTGCAGCGATTTTGACCAAGAAGAGGATCTTCTGCCTTTGGAAGATGAGCTGGTTGATCCCACCACGCTCAAGGAAAGAAGACTCCGGACTTCTCTTGTCGTTGAAGTGTAGATAGCTCAGGACTACAGCAGGGCTTCACCGGGACTCTGTAGTTGCAGCAGCCATCTTCTTCTCCACTTCTCCTTACAGTTCCAATGGCGACTCTCACTTCCAGCCCAAGAGTCCTGCCTTTAATGCGTAAATCCCCCATTCACACAGCCTGGCTGTCAATCACCCAGCAGGGGGGTTGTCTGGCCCGGACAACCACCTCAGCCAATCCTGGCAAAGTTCGACTTGGGTTTCCTAGGATACCCTGTGCAAGGGGTGACTACACCCCTCCCTCACATTCAGCCCACCTAGACACCCAGGTGCCAAGTGGAGGGCTTCTTCGCAGAAGTCCGCCAAAAGACGGTGAACAAAGAAGGCAAACCTGGTTTGCCGAGCAAAGTAAAACACAAGAAGGACTTTAACAAAAAGAAATGGCAAATAAACCCGACCGGAGACAAAAGAAAGAGTATTTGGTCAAGCGGGTTTATGTTCGAGGCTACTATAATAGCCTGAAACAATACCACGTTTATATAGTATAATCGCGGTAGAAAAGGTAGGGTAGATACCACTGCCACCAGCGAAGTCTAAATATTAAAAGAGCAAAACAAAGCTCAGAGAGGCACAGACAAAAAGGGATAGGAATTAACCCTTTCCAGTACTCCATGTAAGATGGGGTGTACTGGGTCTGCAGTTTAAAATGACTGCCTAAAGTAAATGGCAACATTACCTGTTTCTAGGGGACAGTAGTCAGCCCCAGAAAAATGGAGTCAGAGGGAAGTCTCAAAGACAACCCTGTGTCACTGCACTGAAGGTGCTGTGTGACACACATACAAAGTGGGGCTCATGGAGTAGTGTGCTCCAGAGCCCAAGATCACACAAATAGTAGAAATCCACATGGCAAAACACATGTAAGAGTGGGAAAAAGGCTCACACTCTTACCAAGTGGAAAAATAAACTCCATAAATCCAGCAAAGCTGCTGGGGGACTCACTAGGTGAGGGAAATTAGCCATAGAAGTAGAGTTCTCCCTAACACTTAGCCATGAGCCAGGTACGCTGTTCTCGGTGTGTGTCCATATATGCAGAGAGAGTGCTGTTCTTCAGGACTATGACATTATGTGTGGAACCTGGGAATCGGGCTCAAGAGTGGCTGATGGTGAGAACCACATCACAGGTCTTTTGGATGTTCATGGAATGGGACTGTTTATGATTCTGGTCTGCCGATAGCATAGAATCGTATCATTGCTTCGTGCACCTGGGCCTGGGTGGTGAGCACAGAGAAATGTTGATGAGCATGCCTCATGAGCACATCCAGCATTTGCTCCAACACATTTGAGAATGTTGGATGGGACATGCCATGCAGCGTCCCAACAGTCTGCTGGAAGGAACTTCTGGCAAAGAAGTCGAGGATTGACAACAACTTCAGCAGGGGTGGAATGGCAGTTCTGATGTGTATGGCACTCTGGATATCTGCTTCTATTGGGGTCAGCAGATGTGCTATTGTGTTATGGTCCAAGCAATACAGCAACACCAATGGTCCATCGGTCAGTGCCCAGAGGGACGGACAGACATGTGGTATGAACGGTCTCCGCAACTCAGGTCTTCTCCATCTTTGTGATGTCTGTATCTTTCTGTGGAGGAGCTCTGCATGGGCTGGAGCTCAATGACCAGCAGCAGGTTGTGGATGCTGTAGTTTACGTGTGGTTAAGGCCAGGTGGCTGGAAGTGTGTTTGGTGAGGGTGCTGGCCTTACATAAACTTGTGGAAGGTATTAGTGGCACCTGTGCATTGATTCCCATCATCTGAATGCTTTTACCTTTAAGGTTCAGCAGGTGGTCACTGCACTTCATTTTTGGAGAAATTACCACCTGGTTTTGGTGGCATTTCAGTGATATTTCCCCTTGTAATGTGGCGGATTGTCCATTTGAGTTGGGGCTGATTCTGCAACTTGATGGCACAATTTCTGCCGGTGGTATTTCCATTGGGGGTTATTCTGCTGGCAGAATTAGTGCTTATTTTATGATAGCTGTAATTTGGTGGAGTGGTAAAAGTGGGGGTAATGGACTTTTACGACTTACCACCGAACTCAGAATGAGGGCCAGTACCTTCCAAAGCATATCCGTTGCACACTCTCATTCTGTGCAATGTTTGTTTATAAAGATATGACACCAAAATTGCCAGTATTATTGGCTGATTGGGTCAATATACTTTCCTTAATTCCAAAAGGATAACATTAGTGTAATTTGTAAAATGTTCCCTCTGCTTTTGTGAACAGTGATCTAAAATCACTGATAGGGGTTCACACATGCTATTAAGTTGTGGAACAATCGGTCTCCTAGGTGGAAGTACTAGTCAGTTATATTTTATTTGGCAAACAAAATGATTGGAGTCTTAGGATGTGAATTTATACAAGTCTGCAGTATCCAACACTCATTCACACTCATTTACAACAGACACTCACATGCCAGACACTAAAACACTAAATACGTATACACCTTAAACCACACACTCTTATGATACTCGCTCTTATCTTACATTACACACTCTTACAAAACACCCTCTGTTAGGCAAGATTGTATGCAGTTCCCTTTGGCTGCACTACAAGAACCTTGACCTCCCGGCAATAGGGACCCAACCTTTGGTATAAGTCTGAAGTACACAGGTTGGTAGTGTGGCTGAGCAGCCAGGCTTATCTCAATGTGAGGAGTAATGTTGTGACACAGAGTTTCACGGTAGCAGTTATTTAAATAAACACTTACACTCAAGATTTCTTGATAAAACAATTATTAATTTACTTTACAGTCAGTTGTATAAGCCTTCTTCAGAAGGGAGCAATATATGTAACAATTAAAATACACTTCAAAACACACTCTTAGTTTCTCTAAATCAGACGATAACCATTGGGGAGGACACACAGAGACTTCCTAAACCCTCAGGTGACTTAAATAGCTAGGACACTGTGGACATTTATTTATCACTGGTACATTTAGAGCAATACTGAGTTTAGTGTAAAAGATAGAACTAGAGGAATAAAACAAAGGTTAACAAATCATTCATAAACTGGTAAGTACTTTTGGAACCTTCCACTATTCAGTAAATGAAGGCTTTTCTGGGGAAAAGATAAAGCACACAATGAGAGGTAAGAAGAGTCACTCAATGAGCCAGGACAGCCAATGTTAATTCACAATTTCAAGGGAATCTGAAGATCTTCTTTGCAGGAAGGTAAAAAGTCTTGCACAGTATTTTTAGAAATGTTTGCAGAAAATAGAACACTTGAAGGGCCACAAACTGGGAGGCTTGTGAGGACAAAGCTTTTAGAAACTCTGAAAGGTAACCAAGACAAGTCTCAACTGAGAGCAAGTAAGGCTACACAACAGCCTTACACAAGTAGGTCCTCTTAGACTTTACAGTACCTCTGGTCAGAAGACATTTTGCCAGCTGGCTTCTGTTCCTGTACAGCTATGCAGATCCTGTTGTTCCTGAGCCTCAGTCATGGGGACAAGAGGGAGGTCGTCTGGGGACTCCTGCTCTGCAATGCGATGATCAACTGCGGCAATGGGCAAACTTCAATTCAGTGATTCTTTGGTGTTTCAGCTCCTCAAGTCTTACAGCAAATAGCAACAAAGCTGTTCTCGGATACAACTTCAGACTTTCCTCGCACCTGGGGTCCAGCACGCTGTTGAGGTGGCTCAGGCTTGGTCAGTCCTGCATCAGGGAAGTCCATAGGATCTTCCTAGCGCTCGTTTCTGACTTAAGAGCAACACACACAATCTGGTGTTCCTCTCCCTGCCACTTTGGTTCCAGCAGCAGTGGAAATACAGCCAGCTCTGAGAGGATGTCCATATGGGCTTACCTTGGAGTTGATTGGTCCCACCAACTCAAAGAGAGTATTGTCCTTGCAGGGCTTCTCTAATCAAGGCAAATTCAGAGGTTCTGCACAGCGGTAGGGCTTCACCGGGCAAACCAACGGTCCAGGAGTTGCAGCAGGTGTCTCTTCCAATTTCTTCTCCAGATTCCTTCGTTCAGTGGTCGGCTCTGCCTTCCAAGCCAAAAAGACTCACCTTTTATGCAGGTTTCTCCCATTCACTCCAGCCTAGCTGTCAAACACACAGCAGGGTGGCTGTCCTTGCCGGACAGCCAGCCATCCAATCATCTTTGGGTGCATTCCTGTAACCAAGGGGATTAAGCACTGGGACTTTCAGGCACCGCCCTCACTTCCTGCCCCTGGCAGAAATACTGAAGACAGAGGAGGGCATCACTGGTGAATCCCCCCAAACACAAAATGAACAAAGGGACCAAACTTGGTTTGGCACGCAGATTAAATTGCAAGAAAGACCTTTCCAACAGGAAATGGTGAAAAAAGAAGATCATGGTCATTTTGACGAAAATGGGCACCCATGGGTGCCTTAGTGCAGCTGTGAATCGCAGTCTGAGGTAAAAACACACAATGGTAATAAAAGGTAAACCACTGCCACCAGAAATTAATTGTAGAAAGGGTAACATAAAAATGTTACATGAGGAACTTGACAGAGGTGATACTAAGTAACCCCTCCAGCACCCTATATTAAGATAATGTGTGCTGGGTCTAGAAAGTTACAAAATGTAAGTAAAGTGAATTTCACTTCACTGCTCTTGGAAAAAGTAGTTTCACCAAGAGAAGGTATTTAAACATTTGGGAAATCTAAAAGACTTCCCTGTGCCACTGCACTGAAGGTGCTGTGTGACACAATGTAAAGATGATGCCTATGGAGTTTGTCAGACTCCAAAGTCAAAAGAAACACAAAGTCCAAATCACAATAAAAATACATGAAAGGGTGAGAAAAAGGGCTCACTCTCTCCAGGTTAGAAATAAAAAATACTAAAGTCCAGCAAAAGAGCTGAGGGTCTCTAAGGTAGAAGGGAATTAGCAGATTTCTGAGAATTCTCCCTAACAGCCTTTTATGACACATGCTATTATGACACATGCACTTAAAACACACTCACTTCGTACGCACACTTATGACACACAATCTTAAGATACATGCTCTTACAACACACACACACGTATTACACAAACGCAGCATCAGGTCTTATGACACAGGCTTTTATAACACGCACACACTTTTGACACATACTCGTATGACAAACATTCTTATGACGCACACTACGACACAATCTTACAACACACACCAGTACGACACATGCACTTACAACACCCACTCTTACAGCACACACATTTATGACAGACATTCTTATGCCATGTTCTCCAATGCACATATCAGATGCTCTTATAACACAAGCTATTTCAACATACAATCAAAACCAATGTACATCTTCTATATGGAATGTGTCTGTGTATGTAGGAGATGTTCATGTCATACATGTACACTCATATATGTATGAAAACTTTCAAGTCAGGAAAAAGTAACGTTTCATATGTATATAACATGTATAGGTGAAATACACTGTATGCATTTATGAACTATAAACTTTGTATATGCATCCTAAACATATTAAGGGGCCGATTCATGGAACAAATGTGTGCTGAAAATCTCAGCGCAAGCTGGCGCAATCGTAAAAAGCAAGCGCATGCGCATGCGTGCGATTCAAGGAAGGACCTGCGCGTGTTTTCCCCTGGATGTGCGCCAAATCTGTGCGTGGCGCACACGGGCGCACACGTCATTGCAACATCCTGAACGCCGTGCGCGACACGTACAGGGAAAGCGCACAACGTTGGCGCACACACCAAAAAGGGGGCGGGACACGGGGTCGTAACACGCGGAATGGGGAACAACGCATGAAAAAGAAGGCGTAACTGGGGAAGTACTGCAGGGAAATAGATGGAACACCCACACGCACGCGAACAACATGTATTCAAGGAATTGAATACGGGAAACACGCGCACGCTAAAAACGTGCACAGGCGTCAACACGTCTGCCACAGGAAGGTAGGCGTAAGCTTCCCAGCGCACAGTATAAAAGTGCGCGCCAAAAACAAACACGTATATACAGCTACGATGAATGCACCATTTGTCGCAGCACTGATCGTGGGACACCGCACGAGGAGGAGAATAGCCAGGGCCTGCATTTTTCCCCCAGACCAGCCCTTTTGGGATGCCTGATGACCAGGTCGATAGCAGGTACAGGTTTCCACCTCATATCATCCTAGACCTGGTCAGGGAGTAGGAAGTTGACCTTACATCCCCCACCCTGTGCTCCCAAGCATTGTGCCCCTTGGAGAAGGTGCTCAATGTCCTGCATTCTTTGGCCACTGGGTCATTTCAGTGGACTACTGCCATAGTGGGGGGGTCTCACAGACCACGCAGTCACGCTGCCTACACCAGGTGTTGGCAATCATGACTGCGCACCCCTCAGTCCGCAGGCACATATACATGCCCAGAACACCCGCAGAAATGCAGGCCGTGGTCCAGGACTTTTACAGGGTGGCACACTTCCCCAAAGTGCTTGGTGCCATAGATTGCACCCATGTGGCCCTACGTCCACCTAGGGCCACTGTGAACATCTATCGAATATCGAAACCGCAAGCACTGGCATTCCATCAATGTGCAAATCGTATACAATTCAAAGGGAATCATCACCTCTGTCTATGCAAACTACCCTGGCCTCACCCATGACAGTTTCATATACAGAATGTCCACCCGGAGCCGGGCACTGGAAGCTGGGCAGCATGGCGACACATGGCTCCTAGTACAAATGCCTATGCACATGCATGCATGTCACACACAGACAAATACACAAACCCTAATAATCACAACCATTATCACCACCCCAGGGAACAGTGCCTTACCCTCTGCGCAACCACATGATGACGCCTATCTGGAACCCCACCACACCATCCCAGGTAAGATACAACGCTGCCCATATTGCAACCAGGGGCATAGTGAAGCGCACATTTGGAGTGCTCAAGCCACGCTTCCGCTCCCTTGACCGCTCTGGCGTGCAGCTACTATATGCCCCCCCAGTAGTGTGCAGGATCATTGTGGCAGCATGTGTACTGCACAATGTTTCAACACAGCAGGGTGTACCAGTGGACATGGTGGTGCCCCCACAATCCCAACCACAGGCACAGGCGCTGCCCATGGGAGGCGATAAGGCACGTGGCGAGGCAGCCCGGACCCAGCTTGTGGCCACATTTTTCACCTAAACTCCCACCGCTGCGGAGTGCACACAGGCCTGGCACATACCAGGTGACAATCGATGATGACAAAGAGACAGTCAACTGTCATAACCTTACCACCCTGAGAATGTTGCCATGGAAGTGCTACATTGTGTGCATCCCTAACTACTTAAACCTAACAAATCCTGTGTGACCAAAAGGAACACATGCAAGGTGTGTATTACACCCCCCCGTAAAACAGGCCATGACAATCCCTTGTATGTCACCCAAATCCTCCCAACCCCCATCACCCTTGTCTTCCACACCATGACATGGCAAGCAATACCAAAAGGCCAACACATGACCAATAAGATCCGAAGTGACATGTGATAAATGGAAAGTGGCTCCAGACAATGACGCCTGACATGGAATCACATGAAATGACTGACCAACAACCTCCCACACATACCAAATCATACACAAATGCATTTCACCAGTCGTAGCATGAACATAACACTGAATGCCTGCTCACATGCACATTGGGCAAGGCAAAATTCCTACTCCCGAACCCGTGTGCTGTGTGTCTCCTGCAACACACTGCTCAGCACACAGCACAGTGTGCAGCCATTGTGTTTGAGATACACCTTGAGCATCATATGAAAAGGAAAAATTTAAAAAATAACCAATCGACGCATGTACAGGATCCCCAAATGGCCATAGATCATGTGCTGCAGGGACACCGGGCCCCAGAAGGCAATCTGTGTGCACCAGTGGCCGTGGAAGGGTGGTTGTACATGTGGTGGATCATTGTGCAACTGTGTGTGTCAGTAGGGACATGCACTCAATACATGCATGTGAAATCAAGTGATCCTCAGTGTCCTGTACACATCACATATGAACATCGCCCATGTGTACATCCCAGTATGTCAAACCACACCAATCTCCCTCACACCTGAAAGTAAAGACAAGACAGGAACAGGCATTGACCAGCAGAACACATCATGTACATAGTACCCCACAATTACAATGTCAGAGTGCCCAAAAAACTGTAGCCGAAGACAACTGTCCAACAACAAAGGCCCTGCCTCCTTCACACATCACCATGACCTACTGAACAACTGTGTCTGGGGTATGTAGCCTTCTTTCTTCAAGTATACCTGGCCACAGAATCACCCTACCCCTTGGTCTCCATGTTCCACCTTGTGTGTAAATAGGGTCCAGCCCCCTCAGAGGCCACCTTGACTGGCAAAAAAAAACAAATCGCAGAGAACTCCAAGGAGCCAAACCCACAAACCATAGAAAAAGCCTGCATGTAAAAGCAAAAAGAAAATATCGAGGCTGAGTACCCCAAAAGGAAATGCACCAACACGGGTTATAAAGATACACAGATCTTTATTCAAAGTAACTAAACAGTTTTCAAGGGACAAAGCAACAGATAGCTATCAGGCCCTCAGTACAACACAGCACATACCAGCACTGTTCAGTGTGTGCAGTGAGTGGGGCTGTACATCAGAATATGCTTACATTTTTTGCAATCCAAAACATGATGTCCAACCCTTTTACAAGTTACCTATTTTCCCGGGCTAGAGGTTCATGCCGAGTTTGTTCCTAATTTATGCATCTATACATCTAGGGCGTATCCTTAATACATTCACCAACAGGTTACAATAGCAACAGTGTGTCTTCGGATTCAAATTCAAGCCGTTGTACATATCTTGGACTATATAGCCAAACGAGTGTTCACATTAGATGCTCGAACAATATTATGTATAATATATGTTCATGGATTAGTATCGTTGGAATAGGTAATCCTCTATACACAGGTCAACGAAGGACAAGGTCCCAGTGCATGACACTAACATTTAGCGTGCGGACAGTTTAAGCATTAACTCACACACAGAGGTCGAGACGTCCATGTTACATTCAGAACAACACTGTCCACCATTTTAGAACACAGGGTGACTTTGGAGTTAGAATCAAAATGACAGATGAACCTAAGATGGCGGCTAAATCGATCTAAGGTCAGGACCTTGCAACGCGGATTTCTTCGCAGAGCGACTTGGCTTGTGCCAATATATACAATATAGGAGGCACGATATGATTTCCTGTTTGACAAACCCTCCTGTTGGCCTAGGCCAAGTGCTAATCTTCTTCCTGTCGCTTTACTAATTACTCCACATCTCAACGTCCATACACCCTGAATCACTATCAGAAATATCAATTGCCATAAAATCGGTCACTAGGATTTCTTTCAGCACATATTCGTTGAAGTTCTTGTCTGGGGCATATACCTTGCGTCCTAATGTACCCATTGCCTGTGCGCAACATCCTCCTAACATCGAACATATACCAGGGAGACATTGTATACAACAACAAAGGAACAACAGAATTCCTGAGATGATCAGCAAGACCGAAAGTAGCTTCCAACCCCAAGATCGTAAAAAGTCCCAGAACCAAGCGCTAAGATCCCAGTTTCCCTCGAGAACATGCACTTAAGAATTTAGGACATGCAAATTCTGTATTGCCTTAAAGATAGTTGGGGAGGAATCTGGCGCGAAAACACAGCAAGCAGACCCGTACTAATTTACATACCCCACCACGTTCAGCCAGGATGACATCTAATGCCATCCCGTTCTGAAGTGCTACTAAACGTATTGCTTTCTGTTCTAGAGTCATATTATAGAGTATGTCTGTGGTCCAGTAGATGGTTCTCTCCAGTACTCTCACTAGGTCCTGATATCTTCAGAGTTCATTATTTGTCCCCAAAATGGCACAAAGGATTTAGCTACATCACCCAGAATTTGTGCTGAAGTGTCACCATTCTCATCCCGCCTTGGACGAGCCTTTGAAATCTCCACAGTACTGCCTATGAATACTCCAGGTAACAGGATTCCTAAATAACATGTTCCCTGCCAATCCCTGGGTAACCATGGAAATGCTACTTTACCGCAGAGAAAGTAGACAGGGTCGCCTACATACAAAGGTCTGTCCTCGCCAGTCAAATTCGCAACGTTGGCGCAACCTCTGAAATCACCCATTGACTGAGTACCATTCCTTTGTATGCAGAAAGAAACTGAATCGGGACTATGGTTGACAGTATAGGAAGGAGGTGTGGCATCCTTATTGCCTATATGAGCCATTTTTAAAGAAATCAAGGATTGGAAAGGACGAGACAGTCTATCAGAGGGCCTAATAGAAGCAACATTAAGTTTACTCCTATTCACAAAGAGCGAGCATCCCAGGGGAGTCAAAAGACGTTTCTCAAACTGGTTCAAATTAGTCCCATCGAAGTTCCCTGATATGCTGTCATTCCAACTATCAAAGAATAGTTCTCTAAGAGAAGCATAGCATGCAGTTGTCAGAGGTAGAGGATGAATATACCAACCTAGCCCCTTATCCCCGTGTTTCGGTAGATGGGAACAGACCCAACAATTAGATTTATTAAAGATGGCATGTGTAGCATTCATGATAAGTAATAACGTATTATTATGATATCTCTGTCTGTGCTGAGAGTGTGTAGATGCACGAAAGAGGTAGAAACAGTAGGTACATTTTCAGTGGGCAACACATTCTTGAGTGGATGTACTTCTTCTAAATACCATAAGCCTAAAACAATAACTTTTATAAAAACCAATTAACATTATCACAAGGCAGCAGTACGTTTTTGGGGCCCAAACAGTTACATTTTCATTTCCATCGCTGGTCACACAGTCTTTTCTCTTTTCCATACGTGCGAGGGAGGTTGCAGGCACTGTAGTCTTCAGACGAACGCACCAATATTTTTAGCTGGTGACCTCCAGGCCGAGCGTCTTCTTTAGTCCTTCCACAAACCCTAGCCAACAGTATCCCTTTATAACAAGTAATCAGGCCAAAATGGCAAGCCCTTGATGATTTTTTCCTTTCTCTGAGCACACAGCCAAACTGTCCCATAAGTCTATTTCCGTGGACGCAGATCGTACCTTGTGATCCCTGGTACTGATTGATCCGTGAACAACATGTCATTACTTCCCACTGGAAGCGGTGAATGAGCGGAAGCAGGGTCAGAAGCACAGTTAGGGGTTGCTTCCGGAAACAAAATGGCTGTAGAGTGTGGGGACAAAATGGCTGTTTCCTCAGACCTTGCAGGATCAGAGAGGATCCCCGACACACTTTCAACGCTGTTTACTGCTTCGGGATTGTTGGTTGCAGCATTGGTGAGGGGTTCTGATTGTGGCACTGGGTGTGGAATCTTCTTGGTGTGCGTTGAATGGATCCAATTTTCCCGGCCTGCCACCCGCACCGCAGTCTGTGTGACCAGCAGGACTTGGAAGATGCCTCGTCAACGAGGTGCAAGGCAAGAAGATCGTTCAAAGGCTTTTACGTGGATCCAGTCCCCTGGTCGTATGCTGTGACCGGGGCCCTCGTATCGTACAGGTTAAGCCTCTCGCACCTGGTGATAAATCAAATACAGGTTTTTAGTGAACTGGCTACAGTAATCTGAAAGGAGTACATTTTTAACATCTCGTAAAGAACGACATTTTGGAATGTTCCAGATATTAGCAGGCCTCCCCATAACCACCTCAAAGGGAGAGAGCCCAGTCCTAGTTTGAGGGGTTGTCCGCATTGACAACAACACGATCGGTAAGGCGTCCGGCCATTTTAGTTTGGTTCCAGCACACGTCTTAGCAAGCTTGTTTTTGATGATGCCGTTGTGTCTTTCCACTAATCCAGCACTCTGAGCGTGTCTGTCCGAATGGAACCGTTTATCGATCTGCAATCCCTGTCATGATCTCTGCTTCCAAAAGATCAGGACTTGCCTGACTCCCTTGGAAGCAGACCCATAACCCCGGTTCTGAGTGCCAGCCAGTCCCAATTGGGACCTTTTGGACCCTGTCCTGGCGCCAGTGGCACCAGGCTCATAAAGATGCCCAGTCCCAGCGCTGGACGCGCCGGGCTCATAATGCTTGGGTGGACTTCCCTGCAGCAGACCATGCTGCTTGTTTACCTGCCAGTTGAACCCCTGATCCTCTTCTGTTTGGGACTACTTTTCCTGTTGGGTGGGGCAGGAGCCACTCCCTAGATTCAGAACACTGGAACTCTTCTGGAAAGCAGGAACTCTTTTCTTACCTAGGCGTGGCTGTGGAAGGAGACACCTAAGCACTACAGGAGGCTATTTAAACCACACCCGATGGATGAATCTTGCTTTGTGTTATTCTGTATTCTCAGCAGCAGAACGCTCATCGTGTCTTCTGCTTCTGATCCTGGGCCTAAGGGAACAAAGGCTTACCATCCTGGAATCCAGTCTTCAGCAGCACCTGTAAAGACAAAGAAAGAACAGGTTAGCACTACGGTCTTCAGTGGCAGCGCATCTCTTACCTGGTCCATCGGCTGTCACCAACGCCTCGCGCTGCATTCCGGCATCTGAAAGACAAAGGCTTACCTACTCTTCGCATGCTCCGGAGGTCTTCGCACTGCATTCCGGCATCTGAAAGACAAAAGCTTACCAGCTCTTCGCACGCTCCGGAGGCCTTCGGCGCTGCATCCCGCATCTGAAAGACAAAAGAAGGTGCGTTTAAAGACATTGGGCAACTTTATTACTCACGTGCCATTACTCCTTCCCACGCCGAATCCAGTGGGTATTCCAGCACCCTTCAGCTTCTCTAAAGCTCCGAACTTGTACCTGCAAGATAAAAGGGACAGTTAGTGCGCATCGTGAAGCAGGCTACAAGCGCTTACTTACGTGCTTCCAGGCGCTTCTATTCCTCACGCGGGTTCGATCCTCAACTCTCATCAGCCCGCCATCCGCCATCGCCGGAACCCTGCAAAACAAGAGATATCATTACAAAAGACTTTTAAGACATTTGCAGGCTGATTCATGGAATAAATGTGCGCCGAAAATTCCGGCGCAGAGGGGCCTATACGTGCGCTGCGCCGAAAAATAGCGAAAAGCGCAGGGAAACCAGCGCACGTCGATTCATGGAAGTCCGTGCGTAAGAAAAGCATAGGACGTGCGCTGAAAAAGTGCGCGGCGCACGCCGGCGCACAGGTCAACCAACGGCGTGCGCCACGGCCACTGCGCCATCACTCCGAGCGCAGCGCACAGCTCTAAAGTAGGCGGAACACAGGGCGGGACACTCGGAATGGGGAATAAAATGGGGCACAACACTCGGAATGGGGAAGAATGTGGGCGGCACGGGGAAGTACAGGAGGCAAGTGCGCGGAACGCCCACACGCTCTCCGGCAACACGTATTCATGAATTCGAACAGGGCAAAACAGCGCTCGATCAAACCAGCGCACAGGCCCAAAAACGTACGCCACAAGTAAGCAGGCGGTAGCGTCCCGACGCACTCAACGAAAGTGCGCCAAAACCTGCGCCAACAAATACCACCCACATACAGCAATGGGCCATACCGTGACCCCAAAGGACTAATGATGTGCAAAGGTGTACGCCATTTACACGGACACCCACTGTTCAAAAATTCGCGCGTGTGTGTACAACGGGTTGCGCGAGAAGTCACTCGCGCGATTGCCCTGGGTACGTGTATCCCGGGCTGCGGGGAAGTCCCACACGCGATTGCCCTGGCCACGTCGATACCAGGGGTGCGTGTGAAGTTCCACACGCGAAAAGACAGGGTACGTCATTTACAGGGGTGCGCGGGAAGTTTCACACGCGAAAAGCTAGGCTACGGGAATTCCAGGGGTGCGCGTGAAATCCTACACGCGAAAAACTAGGGTACGTCATTTACAGGGGTGCGCGGGAAGTTTCACACGCGAAAAGCTAGGCTACGGGAATTCCAGGGGTGCGCGTGAAATCCTACACGCGAAAAACTAGGGTACGTCATTTACAGGGGTGCGCGGGAAGTCCCACACGCGATTACAGCAGGGTACGTGTATTTCAGGGGTGCGCAGGAAGTTCCACACGCGATTACAGCAGGGTACGTGTATTTCAGGGGTGCACGGGAAGTTCCACACGCGAATAGCCTGGGCGCGTGTATTTCAGGGGTGCGCGGGAATTTCCACACGCGAATAGGCTGGGCGCGTGTATTTCAGGGGTGCGCGGGAATTTCCACACGCGAATAGGCTGGGCGCGTGTATTTCAGGGGTGCACGGGAAGTTCCACACGCGAATAGCCTGGGCGCGTGTATTTCAGGGGTGCGCGGGAAGTTCCACACGCGAATAGCCTGGGCGCGTGTATTTCAGGGGTGCGCGGGAATTTCCACACGCGAATAGGCTGGGCGCGTGTATTTCAGGGGTGCGCGGGAATTTCCACACGCGAATAGGCTGGGCGCGTGTATTTCAGGGGTGCGCGGGAAGTTCCACACGCGAATAGCCTGGGCGCGTGTATTTCAGGGGTGCGCGGGAAGTTCCACACGCGAATAGCCTGGGCGCGTGTATTTCAGGGGTGCGCGGGAATTTCCACACGCGAATAGCCTGGGCGCGTGTATTTCAGGGGTGCGCGGGAAGTTCCACACGCGAATAGCCTGGGCGCGTGTATTTCAGGGGTGCGCGGGAATTTCCACACGCGAATAGGCTGGGCGCGTGTATTTCAGGGGTGCGCGGGAATTATCACACGCGATTTGGCTTGGTACGTGTATTACAGGGGTGCGTGCGAAGTCACACACGCGATTAGGCTGGGTGGGTCCTGTCACCCTCGACGGCCCCTGCAGGCAGCCCACAAAACAGGGGACTACCCTGCACACCTGCTCATGTCTCCCACCACCCCCACCCCCCCAGTCACCAGGGGTACCCTCCACCAGGCCCCCACTCATGTCTCCCACCACCCCCACCCACCAGCACTGTGGGGAACCTGCCAGCAGGCCCCCACACATGTCCCCCTGGCCCCAGGTCCTGACGATACACAATCATGGCAGTAATGGCCAGCATACCCAGCACAAACACCCAGGCAAGGATTGCATCCACCCACATAGTGAATGCAATCACATGACACAACCCCAATGCCAAGTATGCAAAAGAACACATGTCCGTCACACACACATACACAATGGGTGCAAGTGAATGTCAAAACCCATATCATGACATGTAACAAACCAATGAGAAAATAACACAAGTGTAAGAAAATATAAAAAATGTATTAAATACCAAAAATAAGTGAAATTTTCAAACATACAACGATGTGGCTAAGTAAATAAATGGTCCATGTCCGAGAACAAAAGTGATAAACAAAAAAACAAAGGAAAAAAAAATTAAAATGAATTTGTCCAAAGCAATATCATGTAATAGGAAATTAATGAAAAACCATTACGTCATGGTGAAAACAATAAGAAATTAAAAAAATGTATCTCCCAAAAAAACAAACTATATACAGGAATGTTCCAGGGTCCATGAGCCCAACACCAAAAATGAAACCTACCACTAACTAATGAAAAATATATGTACAAAAAAGTGGCCATTGTCCGAGCGGTCCAAAATAATAAAAATAAATAAAGGAAACCTAGCACTAACTAACTAAATAACTATATACAAAGGCAGCGGGCAAGTCCTGCGGCTCACTTGGTGATGTTGCTGGCCAGGGCATCATCGAACTCCATGTCGATGTCCTGGAGGCGGGACTCTGTCCTGGCCCCGAGGTCTCGCAGGGACAACCCCATGTCCACCTCAAACTCCCTGCGAGCTTCCTCGAGGCACTCAGCCCGCCTCAATGCCCGACGCATGGAGAACTCCGCCCTGACCATGGTGAGCCGCTCCTCTTCCGCCCGCTGCCGCTCCGCACCTATCCGCTGGCCAAACTCCTCCCACACGGAACACACCACCATCCCAGGGTTGCCCTACCCTCCGGCCGATGCCTGCCCCTCGGATCTTGATGGCCCGAGCCATGATGCCTCCCACGTCGAGCCCGCTGCTGCCTCCGACGCCACTGCCTCTGCCAGCACGACGGCATCCAGGCTGATGGAAACCACTGACGCCGTCGTGCACGTGCCCTGCCCGATGATGCCGTCACATCTTCCATCTGCTGGGGTCCACTTGCTGTGTTGTCCACCCCTGCTGGACCTCCGACTCCCAACTGTGGCAGGGATGGGATCCCCACCGAGCTGGCTGCATTGGTCGGGGCAGGTCCACAGGGGGCCCTGGTGGCATCTGGGCCGGAAGACGGCAAGGAGAACGACCGGTGGATAGCCTGCACAGAGGAGGAGAGGGCCGTCAGATTGGCCAACACATGCAGGAAACCCCCGAACATGGCCGATCCCAATTGGGCCACGTCGGCACGGTGCACTTCGTGATGACGTGCGTGCTCCTCCCGGGAAGCACGCACGTCATCACGAATCACAGCCGTGCGCATCGCGACCCCAATCAGGACCTTCTCCCCGCGGCCAGGGGTTACCACGTCCGCAGGTGGAGGGGAGTCAGGTGACATGGACATCCCCTCTACCTGCGGACGGGCCTGGGACGGGGCATCCCTGCTGGTGCATGGTGGTGCACTCACAGGGTCAGGGACAGTGACATGCACAGGCCCCTCCACGGTGACCTGTGCTGCCTCCTGCCCCTGGCCCTGGACTGCACCACTTGCACCAGCAGGGATGCTCCCACCAGGCCCCATGTGTGCACCAGTGTCGGCCTCCTCCTCCTCTGTGCAAACCACCAACCTGGATGGCTCCTCACCATCTCCCGCCGTAGCAGGCCCCTGTGGGGGCTCACCCACCCCTTCCGCTGCAGCCGTGGGGGCATCCCCGCCGCCTTGCTCCACAGCGCCGTCTCCGCCCTCTTCTTCACTAGCCGCTGCGTAGAGGGAGACAAAGGAGACAAGCATCAGGCTACTGTACAATGGTCCCCTAGACAGGAAGCAATAGCAGATGAGCACCACTGTCAAAGTACACTTCCATCATGTCCCTCCACAACACATGGGTCAGTCCAGGCAAAACACACACAGTAACAGGCATTGTGCATGCCATGGACATTTCCATGCATGTCCAATGGACTCTAGAAACATTCAATGATATGTAACTCACATGCATCATGGCTCATGCATATCACATGCACACACTTCACCTCAGTCACATCCATCTGGCCCCAAACACACCGAACACAGGCGAAACAAGGGTAAGTTGGGTGCGTCACTGAATCTGTGCATTGTCACACACATGTGTCATGCATCCATGGCATGCACAAGTCACAGACACGCAGGTCAGGCACACAGACATGGCTACCATATATGTACCTGGCATCAGCACCCATCCTTCACCCCCATCCATGTCCAGGTACAGAGACTGGCATGCTCTCATGTCCAAAATCTGCATAGGGCTCCCCATGCCGCATTTCAACACATGCAACAACCATGTGGGTCACACATCACTGGTCGCACATGCATTACCATGATGTCCCTGCACACATACATGCATACATGGCCCATGGCACACATACAGGCAAGTATCATAGAACCAGCACACCGCAACATGCCCTGTCTCACACAGTAATGCTTGGACACATACCGCTCAACTCCAGACGGGCCTCCCTCTCAAGGACCTGGGCGTGGAGCGCTGGGCGTACGCGTTCCAGGACCCTCTTCTGGATGGAACTCATGCGGCCCCGGCCCCCCTCCACGAGGCGCCGGGCCTTCACAAGGGTCCTGGACCTCAAGTCCTCCCAGCGCTTCTTGATCTTCTGGACGTTGCGGGTTGCCACCCCCTCCGCGTTGATGGCAACCACACAGTCGGCCCAGATCCTCTCCCGTCCTTCCTTGCTGGCGCGGGACGATCCAAAGAGGGCATCATACTGCCCCAGGACATGCTCCACCAGGACACCAATTTCGGTGGCAGTGAAGCTGGTGCCCCTCTGCCCATCTGGCCTGGGGTTGCCACTGGTGCCAGATGTGGAAGTGCCCGACATGGCAACCCCAGAGGCAGGTGTGGGTGGGCAACTGGGTCCTGGGGCTGGGCTGTGGAGCGATGTAATCCCAGTTGGGAGTCTTCAGTTCCAGCAGGGGTGGACACAGCAACTGGACCCCTGCAGATGGCTGATGTGCAGGCACCAAATGGCAGGGCACGGTGGCAGCAGGCAGGCAGCAGCAGATAGCACGTGGGAGGCTGCTCGGGGCACTGGGGGGCAGTAACTCGGCCTTCTGGGCAGGAGCGTGGTGTTCCGTGTGTTTTCGGGTGGCCAGCTTGATACGGAGTGATTTGGCACGTGAAAATCCTGCACGTCAGCGTGAAATCCGAGGAAAGGCCCTTAGCGCGTAAGCGCGTCAGCACGCATACGCGATTCTATTGGACCAGAGTCCCTCAGCGCGTAAGCGCGTCTGACGTGACCCGCACGGGCGTTCCCCACTCAGCACGTGATGACGGAACACACGTGGAAATACTGCACGTCAGAGTGTCATCGCGTGATTGGCCTATGTACGTGTATTTCATTGCGTGTAATTGGACAAAAGTGCGCGTACACACGATTGGCCTATGTACGTGTATTTAATGGGTGCGCGGCCACTTACACACGCAAGTACGTCAGCGAACCTGTATCCCGTGGTGCGTGTGAATTTCCACACGCTATTGGACTGGGAACTGGATTCCAGGGGTGCGCGGGTCACACGCTGTATCCCGTGGTGCGTGTGAATTTCCACACGCTATTGGACTGGGAACTGGATTCCAGGGGTGCGCGGGTCACACGCTGTATCCCGTGGTGCGTGTGAATTTCCACACGCTATTGGACTGGGAACTGGTTTCCAGGGGTGCGCGGGTCATACGCTCGCCTAGAACACGCGCAAAGCATAAAATTGCAGACTTTAACAATAACAAGCTCAGACGCCAGGATGAACATACCGTTCCTAGCAGCAGTGGCAGTGGGCTACCAAAGGAGGAGGAGGAGGATAGTCAGGACCAGAATATTCACACCCAGAACCAGCCTTTTCGGGATGCCTGATGACCAGGTGTATGGGAGGTACAGGTTTCCACCACACATCATACTGGACCTGGTGAGTGAGTGGGAGGATGACCTCACATCACCCACCCTGTGCTCCCAAGCACTCAGCCCCCTGGAGAAGGTCCTCAATGTACTGCACTTCTTAGCCACTGGATCATTTCAGCGGACAAGTGCCATAGTGGGTGGGGTGTCACAGGCCACCCAGTCACGCTGCCTACACCAGGTCTTGAACATCATGACTGCACGCCCATCAGTCCGCAGGCACATATACCTGCCCAGAACACCTGCAGAAAGGCATGCTGCCGCCCTGGATTTTTACGGAGTGGCACGATTCCCCAAAGTGCTAGGTGCCATCGACTGCACCCATGTGGCTCTACGTCCCCCCAGGGCATCAGAGCACATCTATAGGAACCGCAAGCACTGGCATTCCATCAACGTGCAGGTAGTATGTAATGCCAAGGGAATCATCACCTCAGTATATGCCAACTATCCCGGGTCCACCCACGACAGCTTCATTTACCGAATGTCCACCCTATGCCGGGACATAGATGCTGGGCGGCATGGCGATACATGGCTGCTTGGTGAGTATGTATGCCACTGCACATGCATGCATGTTGGATACTGAGCAAGGTCACAACCCCACCAATGATACCAATCACCACCTCCACAGGGGACAGTGCCTACCCTCTCAGCCCCCACATGATGACGCCAATTCGGAACCCCACCACGCCACCCCAGGTAAGATATAACACAGCCCACATTACAACCAGGGGCATAGTGGAGCGCACATTCGGAGTGCTAAAGTCACGCTTTCGCTCCCTTGACCGTTCTGGCGGGCAGCTGTTATACGCTCCCCCAGTAGTGTGCAGGATCATAGTGGCAGCATGTGTCCTGCACAACGTTGCAACACGCCGGGGCCTGGCCGTGGACATGGTGGTGGCCCCACATCCCCAACCACATGCACAGCCGCTGCGCATGGGAGGGGAAAGGGCACGGGGGGAGGCAGCCCGTACACAGCTAGTGGCTAATTACTTCACATAGAAATCACACCCCTGTGGAGTGCACACTGCCCTGGCACATTCCATCTGACAATCAATGATGACTCAACCTGACACTGATCCTGAATGTCTGGAGAATGAACCGGGAATACCATGTCAGCCTGAGATTGTTCACCTGGAAGTGTCACAATGTGTGCATCCCTACCCACACAGACACCACCAATGCAGTTTTGTGAAGTTACACATTGAAGCAGCTAAAATGAATACCCACTTGCAAAATGCAACAAGAGGACAGTGCCATGTCAGCCAACCCAACCCCAGCACCGCCACACGACACACCGTGCCATGTCATGCTAATTGCAGGTAAACAAAGTAATCCCCACAACATGACATCAGTCTCACTATGTACAGTGGCACTATTAGAAACCTGCAACACCTGAAATGCTCACAGCAATGCCGGACCAACAACATACTTGAGCACGTAGTACCATTAACATGACATCACAAATGTTACATATTAGTAGTCTCACCACCTGGAAATGCCTGCACTCCCACCACTACCAACTGTGCAGTGTTGTCGCCATGTAGAGTTGTAGGTGCACTGCTGCCAACATGGTCCCCATCTCCAGACTAGAGGTCCTTGTGTGGACATGAGGAAGGGACCTGCAAATTGGGAGGTAGACACAGAAGAAGAGTTACACATCAATGCAACATGCAGTGTACAACACAACAGCAATATGCACTATGAATGTATACACAGTATTGACTACAGACTGGCCACACAGCTCATGGGAGTCCAACGTCACTGTGTAATTCACTGTCACTTGGGCACACCCTTTGCAAGCCCATGGAAACGGGAAGCAGGAGGGGTGTGTGTGACTCAAACCCAAGCATCTGAACCAAATACATTACAAGCCTGCATGTGCCCAGCCACAATGCAGCGTATGCCCACAGGAACCACGGAAGCCAACAGATCGAAGCCAACAGATCGAAGCCAACATATCGAAGCCAACAGATCGAAGCCAACAGATTGTCCCAAAAAAATTGGGAATAAAAGAAATCAAAATGAAAATAAAAATAAGAAACAATCAAAAATGGCCATTGATGGGCCCGGGGGGGTTGGGGAGGCCACCCAGGAGGTCCGAGGACAGGATGCACACCAGAACCCACCTGCGTGGATCCTGGGAAGATAAAACACCTCCATGGGCTCATGGCCCACACGGCTACCCTATTGTGGGAGTATCACTGCTGTCGCTATTATCACCCTGTGCAGCTGCATCCGGAGGTGGTTGCACTATGGGAGGCAGCCCACGCAAGGCCCTAGTCTGCTCCTCCATGGCTGCAAGCATGCGGGTGTGGTAGGTCTGGTTCTGGAGGATGAGTGTGCGGAGGTCCCCATGCAACAACTCACGGGATGCCCGGACCTCCGCCCTCGTTGCCTGCATCTCAGCTGAGAGCGTACGGGTGAGACGCTCCAGCTGCTGTTCTGTCCTTTGGTGTGTTGAAGCCTCAAGCTCAACAAGAGTCGTCCTGAGGTGAAGGAGCTCCTGCCTCAGGGCTTCCCTGTGGCCCTGGGACTCAATGGAGATGGCCTCCTGCAGAGTCGCCAGTGCCGCCCGCCTGTCCCTGTTGGACCCCAACATGTCCTCCCTGTGTGACTGGCAGATGGAGTCGGTTGCCTGCTCTAGTCGCTCCATCAGCCTTTCTGGGGGGACAATGGAAGTGGCCACCCTATCCATGGCCTGAGCCATCATCTCGGATGATGCAGCCTGTTGGGTAGCCATACCGTAAATGGATTGCTCCCATGCGGTATTGCCGGGTGGCGTACGGCCACCACGTCGGCGGGCACCACACCTGTCTGGGGCAAGGCGAACTGCGCCTTGCTGTGCCGGCACTGCCTGAGGCTGCAGGACTGCATTCCCCCTCTGATCTGCTGGCCCAGGAACAGGATCAGATGTCGCGGAGTGTGACCCTGCATCCGTAACCACCGAAGGCGTAGCTGCCAACACTGACATCCCCATGGAGGGTACTGACCCTGGTGCAGGTGGGTGAGACAGAACAGAATCCCTCCCTGGAACACTCACCTGCGACGGCACGTAGGTCTCATCCGAATCAACACCTGAGTACAGCTCGGGGGAGGTGCAGCCAGAGACACCCCTTGAGAGCACGACCTGCAGCACTTGTGGGTTCTCCCCCACCACCACACCACGTCCCTCACTGGTGGTTGGTCGGCCCTGGGACACCTCCTGGGTCTGCACCATCTCCACAACCCCAGCAGTATCAGGTGCGTCTTCCCCTGCAAAGACATGAAAACAAAGAAATGGAAACAGGCATTAGCACCATGGCACACATTGAGGGCTGAGAAGCAAGAGAACCAGTACTTGATTGACACATGTCCCACATGACTAAAACCCTCCCATGCATGCACCCTCACTGCGTATGAAGTGCAGGCAAATGGCACACACTGATGACACCAAGATGGAAGATGAACAAATTTTCTGCATGCTGCCTGGCAGTGGCATCACACATTGGCCTGTGATTGGCAGGTGAAACACACATGCCATCACACAGATGGCATGTACCATTGCTATTGAGTGAAGATGGAGAAGAGGGCAGCACCTATTCATTCAGTCCAGTTCCCGCATGTAATAGCTTTTCTAATTCTAACAGGTCAGATTTTTCACCTGGAGCTGCCAGTCTGAAATGGTCAAATTGCACAGGGACATGTGTGTACAAATGATATCCAGGTAACAAAGTCACTCCACTTTACCATACCCATGTCAGACATGTGACTAGTGGACAGCGACATGCCTAGTGAAAGTGGTGGAATGCAAACAAACTGACTGAATGAACAGTGAAAAAGAAGCAAATATGTTGTGTCAAGGTGACACTTCAAGGGCAACTGGCGTGCAGTTGTGCTAGATGTCTACTGTTGGCAGAAGGGATACTGCTATGGCCAAATGCAGCTGCGCAGGAAGGATTGCATGAAGCACATGGCTGACCCATACGACTCAGGCGCACACACTCTCACCTGGCACCCGAACAGAAGCCCTCACACACACACCATGCACATGGATGACACACACATGCATGTGCACTCACCGGACAATGCCTCGTAATCAGCCAGATCTCCCACGCCTTGGATCTGTTCCTCCGTGACGTAGGTTCCAGCGACTGACTCATGTGGAGTGAGTTCCATGTCTACTACTGGAGACCCACCTCCAGTCACTAGAGTTGCGGCATGACTTGAGGCCAGCTTACTCTTTGCCCTGCGCTTTAGGTCATTCCAGCGCTTATAGCAATCATTGGCTGTGCGCCTCACGATTCCAAGGGCACTTACGATGTCCGCAACGGTCTGCCAGTGTGCCTGGCGTTGTGCAGGTGTGGTCTTGGATCCTGCAACAATGACCATCTCGTTGTCATGTGCGGACACATACTCGACAAGTGCATTCAGTTCGTCATCCGTGAAGCTGGGCTTCCTGGACGGGCCGGACTGTGTAGCCGTGTCTGGGGCATCAGCCAGTGCGGGACGAGCACTCTTCCTCTTCCGCTTGGAAGGTGGTGGTGATCCTGAGTGTCCTGCGCCGCTCTGGACACTAGGGGCAGGGGCCCTGGTGGACTCTGTATCAGGAGTGTGGGATTGCACACTCAGCATGGGAGTTGGTGCAGGCATTGGCTCTAGTGTGATGGTGTCAGGGGGAATGTCAGCAGCATGGACTAGGACCGACACTGTCCTGGCTGGGTGTGTGAGGGCTGGGGTGGATGGAGCCGCAGCTGCCCCTGCAGCCTCTCCGCCCTGCCTCCTTGGTGCAGCAGATGACCTTGCTGCCCCAGATCCACGTGGCATGATGGCATCAACGTGCACCAGCGCACGTGTCGTAGCCCTGCTGACCTGGAAGTCAGCCATGGAGTCAGCCAGGTCTGGTGCCACAATGGGCTGGTCCAACAAGGGCTGAGGGATGGTGTCAGCCACTTCAGCCTCAACGGGAGGGGGGGAGGGGGGAGGGGGGGGGATGATGGGTGCCCTTGACTGGTCCTCCACACATGGGGGGACAGGCTCACCCTGCAAGTAACGACCACGTCCCCTACCGGATCCACCACGGCCACCACTTGTGGCTCTTCCACCTTTGCCACCCTTACGGAATCCTCGCCTCCCAGCCATGGCACTGATATTAATGTGCGTATGGGAGTGGCTGTAGACAATTGTCCTGGGCAATTGGGGGTCAAAGGGGTTGGGTACCAGATGGTAATTGTACCCTAGTGCTCTAGCACGGCTGATTGTAACCCCTGGGGAAAGATGACGGGTCACGCACAGGAGGCCCAAAAAAGGGAGATGACGTGCACGCAACCCCTCCTAGACCACGTGTGCAGAAAGAAAAACCTGCACTACGCTGTGGCACCCAGTAACACAAGAATGAACGTATGCGTGTCACACGCAGCCTAGAATGACCTCTGAAGGGGTAGGCTACACACGGGGCAAGCACAGAAGTTGGATACGTGCGTGACTCACTGTCTGCCAGGTAAAAGAGCGTGAAAAATGAGCGCGTGTGGCTGGCTAAACCCCCGCCAAAAGAAGATGTGTACGCTGTCTGAGAAGACAGGACAACAGTAGAAGGGGACACTGTTTGAGGGAACAGGCCCAGGTAAACCAGTAAAAGAGAAAAAAGAGAAAAAGCTGTCAGAGGTAACAGGGAATACGAACTGGAAACGCTGTGAAGTAAATCGCGTGTGAAAGGACAAGAAGTACAGAATTCACCCACTCGCTCTCCACGAAAAGCACGTACAAGGAAATGGTGTTCTACATGTACCTTAAATACAGGCCCACACGTACAGCGTCACTTACGCGGCGTGTACGTTCACCAATCACACGCTTTGTCACTCCTGCGTGTAGATCCATTTTCACCAATCACACGCTTTGTCACTTCTGCGTGTAGATCCATTTTCACCAATCACACGCTTTGTCACTTCTACGTGTAGATCCATTTTCACCAATCACACGCTTTGACACTGGGACGTGTCACGCAACAATTTCCTGCACGTGCAGGTGACTATAGGCGCGCATATGCTGTTGACGGGTTTACGCGCTAAGGGCCTTTGCTGACGTGTGGGATTTCACTCCCTATCAGGCTGTCCACGCGTTCACACACGAGAGACCACGCTCCTGGCCAGGAGGCCAAATTACTGCCCCCCAGAGCCCTGAGCACGCTCCCACCTGCCATCTGCTGCTGCCTGACTGCCTGCTGGCCACGTGCCCCACAGTGCTGGTGGGTGGGGGTGTTGGGAGACATGGGTGGGGGCCTGGTGGAGGGTGCCCCTGCACTGGTGGGGGTGTTGGGAGACATGGGTGGGGGCCTGGTGGAGGGTGCCCCTGGTGGCGGGGGGGTGGGGGTGGTGGGAGACATGGGTGGGGGCGTGGTGGAGGCTGCCCCTGCACTGCTGGGGGTTGGGGGTGGTGGGAGGCATGGGTGGGGGCCTGGTGGAGGCTGCCCCTGCACTGCTGGGGGTTGGGGGTGGTGGGAGGCATGGGTGGGGGCCTGGTGGAGGCTGCCCCTGGTGGCGGGAGGGTGGGGGTGGTGGGAGACATGGGTGGGGGCCTGGTGGAGGCTGCCCCTGGTGGCGGGGGGGTGGGGGTGGTGGGAGACATGGGTGGGGGCCTGGTGGAGGCTGCCCGTGCACTGCTGGGGGTTGGGGGTGGTGGGAGGCATGGGTGGGGGCCTGGTGGAGGCTGCCCCTGCACTGCTGGGGGTTGGGGGTGGTGGGAGGCATGGGTGGGGGCCTGGTGGAGGCTGCCCCTGCACTGCTGGGGGTTGGGGGTGGTGGGAGGCATGGGTGGGGGCCTGGTGGAGGCTGCCCCTGGTGGCGGGGGGGTGGGGGTGGTGGGAGACATGGGTGGGGGCGTGGTGGAGGCTGCCCCTGCACTGCTGGGGGTTGGGGGTGGTGGGAGGCATGGGTGGGGGCCTGGTGGAGGCTGCCCCTGCACTGCTGGGGGTTGGGGGTGGTGGGAGACATGGGTGGGGGCCTGGTGGAGGCTGCCCCTGGTGGCGGGGGGGTGGGGGTGGTTGTAGACATGGGTGGGGGCGTGGTGGAGGCTGCCCCTGCACTGCTGGGGGTTGGGGGTGGTGGGAGGCATGGGTGGGGGCCTGGTGGAGGCTGCCCCTGCACTGCTGGGGTTGGGGGTGGTGGGAGACATGGGTGGGGGCCTGGTGGAGGGTGCCCCTGGTGGCGGGGGGGTGGGGGTGGTGGGAGAAATGGGTGGGGGCCTGGTGGAGGCTGCCCCTGCACTGCTGGGGGTTGGGGGTGGTGGGAGGCATGGGTGGGGGCCTGGTGGAGGCTGCCCCTGCACTGCTGGGGGTTGGGGGTGGTGGGAGGCATGGGTGGGGGCCTGGTGGAGGCTGCCCCTGGTGGCGGGGGGTGGGGGTGGTGGGAGACATGGGTGGGGGCCTGGTGGAGGCTGCCCCTGCACTGCTGGGGGTTGGGGGTGGTGGGAGGCATGGGTGGGGGCCTGGTGGAGGCTGCCCCTGCACTGCTGGGGGTTGGGGGTGGTGGGAGGCATGGGTGGGGGCCGGGTGGAGGCTGCCCATGCACTGCTGGGGGGTGGGGGTGCAGGGGGACATGAGCAGGTGTGCAGGGTAGTCCCCTGTTTTGTAGGCTGCCTGCAGGGGCCGTGGAGGGTGTACAGGGAACACCTGTGAGGACCCACCCAGCCTAATCGCGTGTGACTTCCCACGCACCCCTGTAATACACGTACCCAGCCAAATCGCGTGTGATGATTCCCACGCACCCCTGTAATACACGTACCCAGCCAAATCGCGTGTGATAATTCCTGCGCACCCCTGTAATACACGTACCCTGGCTAATCTCGTGTTGAACTTCCCGCATACCCCTGTAATACACGTACCCTGGCCAATCGCATGTTAAACTTCCCGCGTACCCCTGTAATACACGTACCCTGGCTAATCGCGTGTTAAACTTCCCGCGTACCCCTGTAATACACGTACCCTGGCTAATCGCATGTTAAACTTCCCGCATACCCCTGTAATACACGTACCCTGGCTAATCGCGTGTTAAACTTCCCGCGTACCCCTGTAATACACGTACCCTGGCTAATCGCATGTTAAACTTACCGCATACCCCTGTAATACACGTACCCTGGCTAATCGCGTGTTAAACTTCCCGCGTACCCCTGTAATACACGTACCCTGGCTAATCGCATGTTAAACTTCCCGCATACCCCTGTAATACACGTACCCTGGCTAATCGCGTGTTAAACTTCCCGCGTACCCCTGTAATACACGTACCCTGGCTAATCGCATGTTAAACTTACCGCATACCCCTGTAATACACGTACCCTGGCTAATCGCGTGTTATACTTCCCGCGTACCCCTGTAATACACGTACCCTGGCTAATCGCGTGTATAACTTCACGCGTACCCCTGATATGCACGTTACCCGCTTTGCGTTCCTTGTTTGGCAGCCCTGTAAACTGGTCCATGGTTAGCGCAGCCCTTTGCGATGATTTAGCGATTTTGATGGCTTTTCCTTGCGCGAGGGCGTCATTGGGGGCGTTACTGGCGCTGCTGCAGGGTCGCTGCGATACTCTGCGCCACGGCTGGTTTGGGAGCCTAAAATCCATGAATACGCTGTGCGCCGGATTCGGTTTTGGCGCACGCGGCTGGCGCAGACTATCGCACGCGCACGCTGTGCGCCAGCCGCGTGCGCTACTTGTGCGCTGAATTCTATGAATTACCCTATTGAAGTGCCCAGAACTTACCGTTCGTGCAGTTAACGACGGACAGCAGTCCTCTGAGGTCAAGAGGCCTGCACCCTTATCCAGTGAAGAAACTGGTTACGGCACCCTGCCCCGAGGCAGATGGAGAGCTCGGCGTTCACTTAACTAAGGTGAGGGTGTTAACCTTTTGGGTTCTACAGGAGAAGAGAAAGGGAAGAGGAGAGAGGCACCCAATAACCCCAGTTCATTAATCCCATATTTTCTATCTGCAGACATCTTACTCTTCGAGTCAGACATACAGTGCACAGAGGTCCAGCCCAAAGAGCCAACCGTGTGTTACACATCACCTTTGAAGATACGGCATTCACCCAGTCAAGACCGGCGCCTCTGCGGGAATCAGGTGAGCGTTACAGAACGCAAAGCCTATCGCAAAACTCCCACCCAGGCGCTATGGAAACCTCGGATACCGACCAGCTAGCCCAGTTACTTGGGGAACTAAGAGCAGAAGTGCATGCAGCCCGTCAGGAAACAAATGCTCTAAGAAGGGAACTGATTATTTCCAAGGAGCGAACAGACGATCTCGCTAGACAATTGCTACAGTCACAAGCCGGACAAACTCCGTTACCCGCTTCAGGGGCAAATCTTCCTTCAACATCCTCTACGAACCCAGTGCAGATCAACCTACCTGGGAATGTACCTCTGGCTCTGCCCGAACGATTTTCTGGTGACCCAGAGAGGTTTGCAGTATTTATTAATCAGTGCCGGTTGCACTTCTTATGCCGGCCAGCAGCCTTTCCAACTGATCAAGCTAAGGTAGCTTTCGTGCTTTCGTACCTTAGTGGCAATGCGGCAGATTGGTCGATCCCTCTAGTTAATCAAGATGATCCGGTTCACAGGGGCAGGCCTTGGACAATGAGCTCCTTTCATTGCGACAGGGTAATCAAGACCTTTTGGCTTATATTGCGTCTTTCAACAGACTGATAGTGGAAACTCGATGGCCTGAGGACAAAAGGATTACGCTGTTTTATAGAGGTCTACGTGGAGAGCTCAAAGATGTGTTAGCCCAAGTAGTGAATCCCCCGCAAGATTGTTCGGACTATATTGACTTAGTCGTTCAAATTGACCACATACTGCAGAACAGGAAGGCCGATCGTTCCAAGTTTGATGCTCGAGTATTTTCCAAAGCACCAACTCCTACCAAAGGAGTAGACTCCGGGGAACCCATGCAAATAGGGGGCCTGAAAGGACCACTAACACAAAAGGAGCGGGAAATGAGAAAACAGCTGCAATTATGCCTCTATTGCGGAAACTCGGGGCACTTTGTTCGAGACTGTCCGGTGAAACCAGCCAAGAAGGCAGTAGGAGCTGCAGTTACCAGGGTCACAAACTCTGAGCAGGGAAACAACCTCGCCCGACAAGAATAGAGGTCCTCTTGCCGAGCGTTAAAACCAGTTCCGTGACCTTGCATTTCGTGATACCTATGGTCTTCATTAGCAATGAACATCCAGATCGATTACATGCGATTGAAGCTTACGTCGACAGCGGTGCCATCGGCAATTATGTGGATCATGAAATGGTTTTGAGGATGAATCTGACTCTTTGTCCAAAGGCTGTAAAGGACGTCATTACTACGGTGGATGGTACGGAGATAGCCTCCAGACCAGTAACGCATACCACCCAAGAAGTGACGCTAGTAAGTCAAGATGGACACCATGAGAAGATCGTGTTCGATGTGATCAAGGCCCCTCAGTTCCAGATTATTCTAGGAATTCCTTGGTTAGAGAAGCACAATCCTCAGATCGATTGGCGAGCAAGAACGGTTCAGTTTCCAGAATGTGTCTCTACTTGTCACCCTCGACCTGGTGTTTCACTGGCAGCAATTTCCTCAGAGGCTCCTCAGTTACCTCCTGAATACCTAGAATTCCAAGATGTTTTCCGGAAGGATCAGGCTAACTCTCTACCTCCTCATAGGTCTTATGACTGCCAGATAGACCTGATACCTGGATCTACTCCTCCTTGTAGTAGAATTTATGCCCTCACCGAGCCTGAGAATCTTCACCTCCGACAATACCTGGATCAATACCTAGCAAATGGGTTTATTCGTCCTTCCAAGTCCCCTGCTTCCTCAGCTTTGTTCTTCGTTCCAAAAAAAGAAGGGGACCTTAGAACTTGTATAGATTATCGCGCCCTGAACCAGATCACCGTTAAGAATAGATATCCGTTACCTTTGATCCCTGAACTCCTGGACCAAGTCAGAAAAGCATGCATATATACAAAGCTGGATCTTAGAGGAGCCTACCACTTGGTACGAGTAAAAGAGGGCGATGAATGGAAGACGGCCTTCCGCACCAAGTATGGGCTATTTGAATATCAGGTCATGCCCTTCGGATTTTGCAATGCCCCGGCCGCCTTTCAATATTTTATGAACGATGTCCTCAGAGAGCTCATAGATGTGTGTGTTGTTGTATACATTGACGACATCCTCGTTTATTCTTCATCAGAAACTGAACATCGGAAACACGTGAAAATGGTCCTCGAGAGATTGCGTCAACACAAACTATTCGCTAAGTTGGAAAAATGTGTTTTCAACGTGACTGAAGTTGAATTCTTGGGATTCATATTATCACCTAGCGGAGTGCGTATGGATTCAAAGAAGGTCGATGCAATTCTCAAATGGCCATCGCCATCCTCCGTAAAAGGTGTTCAAAGCATGTTAGGCTTCGCTAACTTTTACCGCAGGTTTATCCCCGAATTCTCTCGAATAGTCCAGCCCATCACCGCCTTGTTAAAGAAAAACAAACGTTTTGAATGGTCTACCGAGGCGGAACAAGCTTTCCAGAATTTGAAGACTAGATTTATCTCTGCACCGATCTTAAAACATCCTCGCCCAGAACTCCCCTACATTGTTGAAACTGATGCTTCGAGCCTTGCCATGGGGGCAGTTCTATCACAAAAGGACCCAGTAACCAATCAATTGCATCCCGTGGCATTTTGGTCCCGCAAATTCGCGCCTCCTGAAATCAATTACACTATTACTGATAAGGAACTTCTAGCTATCAAGTCCGCCTTTAAGGCTTGGCGGCATTATCTTCTGGGGGCCCGACACACCGTTACTGTGATTACAGATCACCGAAACCTGCAATATTTGAAAACCGCAAAAGCTCAATCCTCTAGGCAACTCCGTTGGGCACTATTCTTTGCCGAGTTTGACTTCATAATTACCTATAGACCTGGTACAAAAAACGGTAAAGCTGATGCCCTTTCTCGGATGGGAGTGGAAGAACATTTGATCAATCCTAAACCTGTACCTATTATTCCCGAACAAAGAATTCTAGGTGTAATCACCACACAATCCATAGAGGAAGTTAAGGATAAAGCCAGGCTACTGGTAACTCCAGCAGACATACAGAATTGGCATCTGCAGGGAAAGGACTTTACGGTGAAGGACAACCTATTATATTTCCAAGAACGGTTATACCTGCCCAGCACAGATTTACAGAAAAAGGTAATCTCTTGTTATCACGATTCTTTAATGGAAGGACATCCCGGTATGACCAAGACCTCGGAAAAGATCAAGCGCTACTTCTGGTGGCCGTCTTGGAAAAAAGATATCAGAGACTTTATAATGTCCTGTGGAGTATGCGCCCAAAACAAGAGTCAAAAGGAAAAACCAGCCAGCCTCTTACGCCCTATTGACATCACGCCTCGCCCTTGGCATACGCTTTCTGTGGACTTCATCACTAATCTACCTCCATGCTCCGGATACAATACGATCCTAGTAATCGTGGACCTATTCTCCAAGATGGCGCATTTCATTCCACTCAAAGGCTTACCAACAGCAGCAACTCTGGCCCGAGAATTTCTCGAAAACATCGTCCGACTGCACGGTTTTCCTTCAGTTCTAATTTCGGATCGAGGTAGTCAATTTATTTCTCATTTTTGGCGAAGTTGCTGTCGGTCGGCTCAAATTGATGTGAGACTTTCGACCAGCCACCACCCTCAAACGGACGGACAAACCGAGAAGACCAATCAAACTCTGGAACAGTATTTGCGCTGCATGCTACAACAAACTGAAAAAACTTGGAAAGATATCCTTTGGATAGCCAAATATGCCTACAATAACTCTGTCCACTCGGGAACTGGGAAGACCCCGTTTTTTCTTTTATACGGTAGTCACCCTCGAACCTCGGAGTTGGATCCACTCCAAGATCTTGGAACACCAGCAGTAGACCACCTGCATTCTACAATCACCCAAGCCTTTAAGGAAGCCGTTTCTCACCTTCAAAGGGCTAAAGAACAATACAAGAAAGGAGCAGACCAACATCGGAGGGAAGCCCCCCAATATCAAGTAGGAGATCAAGTCTGGTTATCCACCAAATATCTACCTCTAAAAGGACCACGCACATTCAACCCAAGATACCTTGGTCCCTATTCCATCACTACCATAGTAAATCCAGTAGCGGTCAAGTTGGACTTGCCCCCTCACATGAAGATACATCCGGTCTTCCACGTCTCTCTATTAAAACCCGTGCAACCTCAAACCCGACTAACTACATCTCCAAAACCTATTCAAGTTGATGGAGAACTCGAGTTTGAAGTCAAAAGCATCCTGGATTCCAAGATCTCCAAATCTAAACTATTTTACCTGATTGACTGGAAAGGCTACGGTCCCCAAGAAAGATCCTGGGAACCTGCAGAATATGTCCACGCGCCTCGTCTAATCAAAAGATTACATCAAACATTTCCTAACAAGCCCAAACCCCCGGAGAAGCCCGGTTTGGGAGGGGCCTTGCGGGGGGGTGCTGTCATGATCTCTGCTTCCAAAAGATCAGGACTTGCCCGACTCCCTTGGAAGCAGACCCATAACCCCGGTTCCGAGTGCCAGCCAGTCCCAATTGGGACCTTTTGGACCCTGTCCTGGCGCCAGTGGCACCAGGCTCATAAAGATGCCCAGTCCCAGCGCTGGAAGCGCCGGGCTCATAATGCTTGGGTGGACTTACCTGCAGCAGACCATGCTGCTTATTTACCTGCCAGTTGAACCCCTGATCCTCTTCTGTTTGGGACTACTTTTCCTGTTGGGTGGGGCAGGAGCAACTCCCTAGGTTCAGAACACTGGAACTCTTCTGGAAAGCAGGAACTCTTTTCTTACCTAGGCGTGGCTGTGGAAGGAGACACCTAAGCACTACAGGAGGCTATTTAAACCACACCCGATGGATGAATCTTGCTTTGCGTTATTCTGCATTCTCTGCAGCAGAACGCTCATCGTGTCTTCTGCTTCTGATCCTGGGCCTAAGGGAACAAAGCCTTACCATCCTGGAATCCAGTCTTCAGCAGCACCTGTAAAGACAAAGAAAGAACAGGTTAGCACTACGGTCTTCAGTGGCAGCGCATCTCTTACCTGGTCCATCGGCTGTCACCAACGCCTCGCGCTGCATTCCGGCATCTGAAAGACAAAGGCTTACCTACTCTTCGCATGCTCCGGAGGTCTTCGCACTGCATTCCGGCATCTGAAAGACAAAAGCTTACCAGCTCTTCGCACGCTCCGGAGGCCTTCGGCGCTGCATCACGCATCTGAAAGACAAAAGAAGGTGCGTTTAAAGACATTGGGCAACTTTATTTCTCACGTGCCATTACTCCTTCCCACGCCGAATCCAGTGGGTATTCCAGCACCCTTCAGCTTCTCTAAAGCTCCGAACTTGTACCTGCAAGATAAAAGGGACAGTTAGTGCGCATCGTGAAGCAGGCTACAAGCGCTTACTTACGTGCTTCCAGGTGCTTCTATTCCTCACGCGGGTTCGATCCTCAACTCTCATTAGCCCGCCATCCGCCATCGCCGGAACCCTGCAAAACAAGAGATATCATTACAAAAGACTTTTAAGACATTTGAAGTGCCCAGAACTTACCGTTCGTGCAGTTAACGACGGACAGCAGTCCTCTGAGGTCAAGAGGCCTGCACCCTTATCCAGTGAAGAAACTGGTTACGGCACCCTGCCCCGAGGCAGATGGAGAGCTCGGCATTCACTTACCTAAGGTGAGGGTGTTAACCTTTGGGGTTCTACAGGAGAAGAGAAAGGGAAGAGGAGAGAGGCACCCAATAACCCCAGTTCATTAATCCCATATTTTCTATCTGCAGACATCTTACTCTTCGAGTCAGACATACAGTGCACAGAGGTCCAGCCCAAAGAGCCAACCGTGTGTTACACATCACCTTTGAAGATACGGCATTCACCCAGACAAGACTGGCGCCTCTGCGGGAATCAGGTGAGCGTTACAATCCCGCACATATCTGCAGAATTTCAGCAGCGATAAAATGTGGACCATTGTCCGACCAGATGACTCTTGGTAGCCCGAAACTTGGAAAATATTCCTTTAACATAGTCTTTGCAGTGGTCATGGCTGTAGCGTCTTTAACAGGGAAAGCCTCAACCCATTTGCTAAAAGCACAGATGACGACTAACACATACTTCAGATTCTTACAGCGTTCCATCTCAATAAAATCAAAACGTATAACCTCGAAGGGGACAGAAGGTGGACCAAAACTACCTCTAGGAGTTGACGTGCCCTTTCACACATTGTGCTGTAAACAAATCATACACCCCTGAACAAAGAGTTCAGCTACTTTAGAGATTTTATCATTTACCCATATTTTTTCCAACATTTTTGTGATTCTGCGAGCACTTATACGTGTGGGACCATGAGCCATAACAACCATCATCATAATGTACGCGTCAGGAAGTAGCCATTTCCCTTCAACTCTGTCCACCCAACACCCATCATCATCAAGTTTCCTAAACCCCTCGGCCCATTTCATGGACTCTTCTAACGTGGCATCGGCTTGGATATCTCTTACGGAATCAATACCCTCATCCATAGTATGAGCATTTGCGACTTCCCTTGAAGCATATATGTATGAAGAGAGATCAGTGGCAGTTTGTTTAGCTATCTGATCAGCAAAAGCGTTCCCTTTCCCTACATCATCTACAATTTTCTGATGCGCTGCACATTTTACGATAGCTAGCTGAGTAGGGAGTGCAAGCGCTGAGAGTAGCCGTACTATCAAGGAGCCATGCTGGATTTTTGTACCATGTGAAGTCCAGAACCCTCTTTCTGATCAAAGTCTCCCAAAGTTGTGAACCACCCCAAAGGCATACTGACTGTCACTGTATATATTCAAGGTAAGCCCTTCGGAAAGCTCACAAGCTCGGGTTAATGCTATAATCTCTGCGGACTGAGCAGAGTTATGCGTGATTCTCTTGGTTTCCACGACCGTGCTCAAAGTATGATTGCATAAGCAGCTGTGGATGTACCATCCGGGAGTTTGAAACAGGAGCCATCACAAACAACTCCCCTTGTGGAATATTCAAAGGAGTATCTTTCAGATCAATTCTACCTTTTGTCTCTTGCTCGGTAGTGTAAAGGCAATCATGTAACTCTTCGTCACGGCAAGCAGTACCTTGCGGGAAAGGTAAGACTTCAGCCGGATTAAGAACACAACACCTCTTAATTTGTAATTTGTTAACCATGCAGAAGTGAGGTGTTGCATTTGAGTTCTGTTCAGTAGAACATCCACAGAGTGAGGTAACATCAGGGTTAAAGCTTGGCCTAGGACGATTCCCTCACTCTGTTTTACAGACGCAGCAGCAGCGACAGCTCGCAAACATCTTGGCAAAGCGCATGCCACAGGATCAAGGGCGGAAGAAAAATAGCTGCACGGCCTATTTTTCCCTTCATGCTCCTGCGTTAATACAGCCAAAGCACATCCATCACATTCATGCACAAACAACACAAAGGCCTTTTCATAATTTGGTGTGCCCAAAACCGGTGCCGAGCACAATGCAGTCTTGAGCAAATCAAATGCACGCTGGTGCTCCATGTTCCAAGGCAATGGTGAAGAAATGCCCTTCTTCGTCAGAGACAACATCGGCTTAATCACTAGTGAAAAGTTGGGGATCCACTGCCTACAGTAGGAAGCCATTCCTATCAAGGCTCTAACTTCCTTCTGTGTATTTGTGACAGACATGCTAGAAATGAGTTTTATCCATTCAGGCGTCAACCGTCTTCCCTCCTTTGACTTTGACAGGAGATAGCCTAAAAAGGCGACCTCCTGACAACAATATTGAAAATTCTTAAGCAAATCTTTATATCCATGTTTTGCTAGGTGAATAAGCAACAACACAGTGCCCTCCTTACAAGAGCTCTCTGAGTCAGCAGCTAAAAGCAAATCATCAACATATTGAAGCAGTGTACAAGTAGAGGCCAACTCAAGGGTATCGAGCTGCTCTTTCAAAGCCCTACTATAGATGCTTGGACTTTCCGTGTAACCTTGCGGTGCATGGGTAAAGGTAAACGAGCGTCCCCCGAAGGTGAACACAAAGAAGTATCTACTGTCCCCATGTATAAGGATACTAAAGAAAGCGTTCTTTAGATCCACGTCACTAAAGTGAGTAGCTGAAGCCGGAATCATAGTTAATATCATCGTCACATCAGGCACAATTGGAAATTGTGGAGCGACGATCTTGTTGATGGCACGCAGATCAATAATAAAACGAAAAGGAATTGCATTATCGCCTTTTTTGTACACGGGCAAAATCGGACTATTGCACAAACTACCTGCAATCTCCTCAATCACCCCTCGTTGCACAAAATGAGAGACGATGCATTTCAAAGCTTGCTCACCATCAACTTAAATCTTATATTGTGGAATACGGGGCAGCTTTACTCCATGTTTCAAGACAATTTTAACAGGCTCAATATGTAAAACACTGACATCATTGTCGTCAATTGCCCATAAACACTCCGGAACATCACTAAATTCCGGTGGCAAAGGTCAGGTTAAAATCGAGAAACAGAAAGTTGCTGTGGTGAAATCGTCAAACGCACTCCATCAGGAGAACAATGAATTACCGCATTTAATTCCTTCAACAGATTCAACCCCAACAAATTCTCACACAATATGAAGTCAAAAGAAATGGACAATGGTCTGTAAACGGACCAAAAGAAATAGGTACCGGTGAAGAAACCGGACAGACAACTGGTGTGCCAGAAAACCCTACAGAAACGTTAGTTTGCCCTGACAGTGGAATGTTTGGAACTTGAGAATGATCTATGGAACACTTCTGTGCCCCTGTATCTATCAAGAATAGATGCTTCCTATTTCCCACTATCATTTCAACGTAGGGACCTTTCTGATTAACGGGAATAGGCGTTGGTTCCAAACCCTGCTTCGGGCAATCTTAGCAAAACAGAATGTCATTGAAATGAAGTTCTTCAGAGAGGTAAGCAGCAGAGGGATGGTCAAAAATATTTCTAGTATCCACACCTGATGCCTGATTGTCCTGTGAAAAAGGTTGCTGTGAATCTTGTGAAAACTGACCTCTACCAGGGCCCCCTAGACCCGGGGACCTCTGGATCGATGCCCATATTCCCAAACGTGTTATTTGACTTTTGTTGGAGGATCGGACATTGTGCACACCAATGACCCTCCTGCCTACAATAGGCACACTGGTCAACGTTTATAGGACCCATGGGCGCATTACCTTGTGGGACATACTGACCTCTGAATTGTGAATTACCCCCTGTAGGGCCTCTAACAATTTGCTGCAATAATACTTTTGTCTTCAAATCACCTTTCCTCTTTTCAACTCTATCTTTTTCATTATTGATACGGTTCTCAGAGTACTGAGCCATATGCAGTACTTCTGATTGAGACTTCGCTTGCCAAGCGCTCTCAGAGAACATAATTTGCGACTGGATGTCAGGCAGCAATCCACGCACAAATTTGTCTACAAATAATCTCTTCCCAGACTCTGTGCCTAAATCTTATCCACTGAAATCTGAGAATATCTGTTCGAAGCTGCCTGCCTGCTGCCACCGTGCCTTGCCATTTGGTGCCTGCACATCTGCCATCTGCAGGGGTCCAGTTGCAGTGACCACCCCTGCTGGAACAGAAGACTCCCGACTGGTGTTCCATCACTCCACAGCCCAGTCCCAGGACCCAGTTGCCCACCGACACCTGCCTCGGGGTTGCCATGTCCGACACAACACCTTCCGGCACCAGTGGCAACCCCCAGCCAGAGAGGCAGAGGGCTGCCAGCTTCACTTCTGAAGAAGGTGGCATCCTGGTGGAGCGAGTCCTGGGGCAGTATGAAGCCCTCTTCACACCATTGCATGCCGACAAGGAAGGACGGAGGAGGATCTGGTCGGACATAGTAGGTGCCATCAACGCGGAGGGGGTGGCACCCGCGACATAAAACACGTCCAGAAGCGCTGGGAGGAATACAAGTCCAGGACCCTCAAGAAGGCCCGACACCTCTTAAAGGCAGAGGACGCAGTGGGTTGCCGGGGCCAGCTTACCAACCAGCAGCAGATGAGGGTCCTGGAGCGCATTCGCCCAGTGCTTCGCCACCAGATCCTCAGGATGCAGGCCAGTCTGGTGTTGAGCGGTAAGTGGCAATGCATTGCTGTGTGAAACAGGGCATGTTGCAGTGTAGTAAGCTACTTGCCAGTATGTGTGACATTGGCCATGTATGGATGTGTGTGTGCAGGGACATCATGGTGCTGCATGTGAGACCAGTCAGGCGTGAACCACATGGATGTTGCATGGGTTACAATGCTACATGCGGGGCAACATGTGGAATGCACACATGAATGCATGCCTGTCTCTGTTTTTGGACATGGATGGGGTGTGAGAGATGGGTGCTGCTGTCAAAGACATGTATGGTGTACATGTCTATGTGTCTGTGTAACATGTGTGTGACTTGTAAACGCCATGGATGCATGACACATGTCTGTGCCTATGTTGCGATTCACTGAGGCAGCCTAGTCATCCTTGTCTCCACTGTGTCTGGGGTGTACGAGGCCAGATGGATGAAACTATGGTGATGTGTGTGCATGTGATCAGTATGAGCCATGATGCATATGAGTTTCAAACCACCATCGTATGTTTCAACAGTTCTTTGGACATGAATGCAAATGTTCTTTGCATGCACCATGCCTGTTACTGCATGTGTGTTGCCTGCACTGACCCATGTGTTGTGGAGGTACATGATGGAAGTGACGTTTGACAGTGACACTCATATGCTATTGCTTCCTGTGTAGGGGACTATTGTACAGTACCCTGATGCTTGTGTTCTATGTCTCCCTCTACACAGCGGCGAGTGAAGAAGAGGGCGGAGACGGCACTGTGGAGCATAGCGGCTGGGATGCCTCCACCGGCCGGCGACACAAGGCCCAGTCACCCTCCCAGGAATTACCATCATCCAGGAGCGAGGGGACTGGTGCCGCGTCTGCCACTACGGCTGCAGCGGAAGGGGTGGGTGAGCCCCCACAGGGGCTTGCAATGGCAGAAGACGGTGTGGAGCCATCCAGGTTGGTGGGTTCCACAGAGGAGGAGGAGGCCGCTACTGAGCCGCACATGGGACCTGGTGGGGGTGGTACCACTGGTGCAAGTGGTGCAGTCCAGGGGCAGGGGCAGGAGGCAGCACAGGTCGCCGTAGAAGGGCCTGTGCATGTCACTGTCCCTGACACTGTGACTGCACCACCATGCACCAGCAGGGATGCCCCATCCCAGGCCCCTCCGCAGGTAGGGGGGAGGTCCACGTTGTCTGACACTCCTTTACCTGCAGACGAGGAGACCCGTGACCGTATGGAGACCGTCCTGATTGGTGTCGCATTGCGCACGCATGACATACGTGATGGCGTGCGTGCTTCCTGGGGGGAGCATGCACGTCATCACAAAGAGCTGCATGCCAACGTGGCCCAGTTGGGAGGGGCCTTGGTTGGGGGGTTTGTACATGTGTCAGGCACTCTGGCAGCCCTCTCCTCCTATGTGGAGACTATGCGCCAGTCATTCTCCATGGCGTCTTCCGGCCAAGATGCCACCAGGGCCCCCTGTGGACCTGCCCTGAATAAACGCAGCCAGCTCGGTGGAGATCCCATCCCTGCCACAGTCAGGAGTCAGAGGTCCAGCAGGGTGGACACCCCAGCAACTGGAACCCAGCAGTTGGGGGATGTGCCGGCAGCATCGGGCAGGGCACATGCACGACGGCGCCAGTGGGTTCCATCAGCCTGAATGCTGTCGTGCTGGCAGAGGCAGTTGCGTCGGAGGCAGCGGCAGGCTCAACGTGGGAGGCATCATGGCTTGGGGCCATCAACATCAGATGGGCAGGCATCGGCCAGGGGGCAGGAGGACCCTGGAATGGGAGTGTCTTCCATGTGGCAGCTGTTGGGCCAGCGGATAGATGCGGAGAGGCGGCGGGCGGAGGAGGCACGGCTCACAATGGTCAGGGCGGAGAACTGCATGCGCAGGGTGCTGAGGCAGGCTGAGTGCCTCAAGGGAATTCGCAGGGCGTTGGAGGTGGACATGGCGTTATCCCTGCGAGACCTCAGGGCCAGGGAACAGGTCCGCCTCCAGGACATTGAACAGGAGTTCGATGATGCCCTGGCCCGGGAAATCAACTAGTGAGCCGTAGGACTTGCCCGCCGCCATTGTATATAGTTAGTTAGGGTTAGGTTTCATTTATGTTTTTTTTTCATTTGGGGCGCTTAAACTATGCCCCACCTTTTTGTAGATAGTTCTTTATTAGATAGTGTTTTTTGTAGGTTTCCTTTCTATAGTTGGGCTTATGGACCCTGGATTTGATATTTGTATATAGTTGGAGACTGCATTTCTCATAATTTCTTTTTTGGGGTCACCATGGAACAATGGATTATTCTTATATTTTTTGTGGGATTTGGTTTGCTGGACAGACACTTTGGACCCATTTTCATTTGGATTTATTTGGATTGTGCTTTCATGATTTTATTTTTTTATTTTTTTGGGACATGCTTCTTTTTCTTTATTATTTCCATTGTTGTGTGATTTCATTTGATCCCCTTGCTTTTGTGTTCAATACATATATTTTTTTTCTTACTTCAATGCGTGGTTTTCTGTCATTGCTTTCATGCATGTCACGATGTGTGTTTTCTCTTTCACTTGCACCCATTGTGTGTGTGTGACGGACATGTGTTGATGTGCATACTTGCTATTTGGGTTGTATCATGTAATTGGCATTTCTATGTGGGGTGGATGGACTACTTGGTTGGGTGTTTGGACAGGGGCGGCGTGGGGTGTGATTTGGTGGCCATAAGGCCCATGATTGTGGATAGTGATGACATGTTGGGGGGAAATGAGTCGGGGCCTGCTGGCAGGTGCCCGTCAATGCTGGGGGGGAGGGGGTGCAGGGGGACATGAGTCGGGGCCTGCTGGCTGGTGCCCGTTAATGAAGGGGGTGGGGGTGCAGGGGGACATGAGTCGGGCCTGCTGTCAGGTGCCCGTCAATGCTGGGGGATGGGGGTGCAGGGGGACATGAGTCGGGGCCTGCTGGCAGGTGCCCGTCAATGCTGGGGGGGAGGGGGTGCAGGGGGACATGAGTCGGGGCCTGCTGGCAGGTGCCCGTCAATGCTGGGGGGTGGGGGTGCAGGGGGACATGAGTCGGGGCCAGCTGGCTGGTGCCCGTCAATGCTGGGGGGGTGGGGGTGCGTTGGGACATGAGTCGGGGCCTGCTGGCTGGTGCCTGTTAATGCTGGGGGTGGGGGTGCAGGGGAACATGAGTCGGGGCGTTCTGGCAGGTGCCTGCCAATGCTGGGGGGTGGGGGGGCAGGGGGACATGAGTCAGGGCCTGCTGGCTGGTGCCTGTTAATGCTGGGGGTGGGGGTGCAGGGGAACATGAGTCGGGGCGTTCTGGCAGGTGCCCGTCAATGCTGGGGGATGGGGGTGCATGGGGACATGAGTCAGGGCCTGCTGGCTGGTGCCCGTCAATGCTGGGGGGGTGGGGGTGCGTTGGGACATGAGTCGGGGCCTGCTGGCTGGTGCCCGTTAATGCTGGGGGTGGGGGTGCAGGGGGACATGAGTTGGGGCGTTCTGGCAGGTGCCTGTCAATGCTGGGGGGTGGGGGGGCAGGGGGACATGAGTCAGGGCCTGCTGGCAGGTGCCCGTCAATGCTGGGGGTGTGGGGGTGCAGGGGGACATGAGTGGGGGCCTGCTGGCAGGTGCCCGTCAATGCTGGGGGGTGGGGGTGCAGGGGGACATGAGTCGGGGCCTGCTGGCTGGTGCCCCTCAATGCTTGGGGGGTGGGGGTGCGTTGTGGCAGGTGCCTGTCAATGCTGGGGGGTGGGGGTGCAGGGGGACATGAGTCAGGGCCTGCTGGCAGGTACCTGTCAATGCTGGGGGTGTGGGGGTGCAGGGGGACATGATTCGGGGCCTGCTGTCAGGTGCCCGTCAATGCTGGGGGATGGGGGTGCAGGGGGACATGAGTCGGGGCCTGCTGGCTGGTGCCCGTCAATGCTGGGGGGGTGGGGGTGCGTTGTGGCAGGTGCCTGTCAATGCTGGGGGGTGAGGGTGCAGGGGGACATGAGTCAGGGCCTGCTGGCAGGTGCCCGTCAATGCTGGGGGGGTGGGGGTGCAGGGGGACATGAGTGGGGGCCTGCTGGCAGGTGCCCGTCAATGCTGGGGGGTGGGGGTGCAGGGGGACATGAGTCGGGGCCTGCTGGCTGGTGCCCGTCAATGCTGGGGGGGTGGGGGTGCGTTGTGGCAGGTGCCTGTCAATGCTGGGGGGTGGGGGTGCAGGGGGACATGAGTCAGGGCCTGCTGGCAGGTGCCTGTCAATGCTGGGGGTGTGGGGGTGCAGGGGGACATGATTCGGGGCCTGCTGTCAGGTGCCCGTCAATGCTGGGGGATGGGGGTGCAGGGGGACATGAGTCGGGGCCTGCTGGCAGGTGCCCGTCAAAGCTGGGGGGGAGGGGGTGCAGGGGGACATGAGTCGGGGCCTGCTGGCAGGTGCCCGTCAATGCTGGGGGGTGGGGGTGCAGGGAGACATGAGTCGGGGCCTGCTGGCTGGTGCCCGTCAATGCTGGGGGGTTGGGGGTGCGTTGGGACATGAGTCGGGGACTGCTGGCTGGTGCCTGTTAATGCTGGGGGTGGGGGTGCAGGGGGACATGAGTCGGGGCGTTCTGGCAGGTGCCTGTCAATGCTGGGGGGTGGGAGTGCAGGGGGACATGAGTCGGGGCCTGATGGCTGGTGCCCGTCAATGCTGGGGGTGGGGGTGCAGGGGGACATGAGTCAGGACCTGCTGGCAGGTGCCCGTCAATGCTGGGGGATGGGAGTGCAGGTGGACATGAGTCTGGGCCTGCTGGCTGGTGCCCGTCAATGCTGGGGGGGTGGGGGTGCGTTGGGACATGAGTCGGGGCCTGCTGGCTGGTGCCATAAGGCCCATGATTGTGGATAGTGATGACATGTTGGGGGGACATGAGTCGGGGCCTGCTGGCAGGTGCCTGTCAATGCTGGGGGGTGGGAGTGCGGGGGGACATGAGTCGGGGCCTGCTGGCTGGTGCCTGTTAATGCTGGGGGGTGGGGGAGCAGGGGGACATAAGTCAGGGCCTGCTGGCAGGTGCCCGTCAATGCTGGGGGGTGGGGGTGCAGGGGGACATGAGTTGGGGCCTGCTGGCTGGTGCCCGTCAATGCTGGGGGGTTGGGGGTGCGTTGGGACATGAGTCGGGGCCTGCTGGCTGGTGCCTGTTAATGCTGGGGGTGGGGGTGCAGGGGGACATGAGTCGGGGCGTTCTGGCAGGTGCCTGTCAATGCTGGGGGGTGGGAGTGCAGGGGGACATGAGTCGGGGCCTGCTGGCTGGTGCCCGTCAATGCTGGGGGTGGGGGTGCAGGGGGACATGAGTCAGGGCCTGCTGGCAGGTGCCTGTCAATCCTGGGGGGGAGGGGGTGCAGGGGGACATGAGTCGGGGCCTGCTGGCAGGTGCCCGTCAATGCTGGGGGGTGGGGGTGCAGGGGGACATGAGTTGGGGCCTGCTGGCTGGTGCCCGTCAATGCTGGGGGGTTGGGGGTGCGTTGGGACATGAGTCGGGGCCTGCTGGCTGGTGCCTGTTAATGCTGGGGGTGGGGGTGCAGGGGGACATGAGTCGGGGCGTTCTGGCAGGTGCCTGTCAATGCTGGGGGGTGGGAGTGCAGGGGGACATGAGTCGGGGCCTGCTGGCTGGTGCCCGTCAATGCTGGGGGTGGGGGTGCAGGGGGACATGAGTCAGGGCCTGCTGGCAGGTGCCTGTCAATCCTGGGGGATGGGGGTGCAGGGGGACATGAGTCGGGGCCTGCTGGCTGGTGCCCGTCAATGCTGGGGGGGTGGGGGTGCGTTGGGACATGAGTCGGGGCCTGCTGGCTGGTGCCATAAGGCCCATGATTGTGGATAGTGATGACATGTTGGGGGGACATGAGTCGGGGCCTGCTGGCAGGTGCCTGTCAATGCTGGGGGTGGGAGTGCAGGGGGACATGAGTCGGGGCCTGCTGGCTGGTGCCCGTTAATGCTGGGGGTGGGGGTGCAGGGGGACATGAGTCGGGGCGTTCTGGCAGGTGCCTGTCAATGCTGGGGGGTGGGAGTGCAGGGGGACATGAGTAAGGGCCTGCTGGCAGGTGCCTGTCAATGCTGGGGGTTTGGGGGTGCAGGGGGACATGAATCGGGGCCTGCTGGCTGGTGCCCGTCAATGCTGGGGGGGTGGGGGTGCGTTGGGACATGAGTCGGGGCCTGCTGGCTGGTGCCTGTTAATGCTGGGGGTGGGGGTGCAGGGGGACATGAGTCGGGGCATTCTGGCAGGTGCCTGTCAATGCTGGGGGGTGGGAGTGCAGGGGGACATGAGTTGGGGCCTGCTGGCTGGTGCCCGTCAATGCTGGGGTTGGGGGTGCAGGGGGACATGAGTCAGGGCCTGCTGGCAGGTGCCCGTCAATGCTGGGGGGGTGGGGGTGCAGGGGGACATGAGTCGGGGCTCACTAGTACATGGTGCCATGTGTGCTGGATGCGGGGCATGGCCAGGGTGTGTGGGCTGCCTGCAGGGCCTGGGGAGGGGGGAGAGGGCACACATGGGAGGAACCACATTGCCTATTCGCATTTGGTACTCCCTGAGCACCCCTCAGAATACACATACCCCTCTTGCACCAGTGAATTCGGGTGTAAAACTCCCCGTGCACCCCAAGAATACACATGGTTTCGCTAGGGCAAGCAGGGTACGAGTATTCCTGGGGTGCGCGGGGAGTTTTACACACTAATTTGTTAGCGCGAGAGGGGTACATGTATTTGGAGGGGTGTGCGGGGAGTTTTACCCGTGAATTCGCTAGCGCGAGTGGGGTACGTGTATTCCTGGGGTGAGCGGGGAGTTTTACACGTGAATTTGCTAGCGCGAGCGGAGTACCTGTATTCCTGGGGTGCGCAGGGAGTTTTACACGCGAATTCACTAGCGCGCGAGGTGTATGTTTATTCGGAGGGGCACGTGTATTCGGAGGGATGCGTGGGGAGTTTTACACGCGAATTCGCTAGCACGAGAGGGGTATGTGTATTCTGAGGGGTGCGCGGGGAGTTTTACACGCGTTTTCACGGTTGGGGCGCTGTATGCTGCTCCACTGGCCTGTGCGCCATGTACGGAATTTGTGCGCTGTTCATGATGCACGGTGCGGGGTTAGGGGCGTAACTGGCTCTGCTGCAGGGTCGCAGCGCCACACTGTGCCACGGCTGGTTCTGGATGTTGAAACCCATGAATACGCTGTGCGCTGAAATGGGTTTTGCCGCACGCGGCTGGCGCAGACTGCCACACGCGCACACTGTGCGCCAGCCGCATGCGCTACTTGTGGCTGATTTCTATGAATTACCCCCTAAAACTCATATCAAAGTCAACCCTTGCTCTAATGCAAGTTTTCATATGTGCAGGAGGAATATAAGATATTAGCATTTCATATTACTTCATTCCAAAGACTATACACTGCTCATGCACCAAACACAGATGACACCCACTTACGCCACACAAATGTATGCCACACACGTATGCCAGCTATTTGCCTATGTATATAAGGGCTAGAATGCATGTGCTAAATGAATGGCATCTTCTACACAAACTATACATGTATTTGTATGAAATGTGCATTATGTACATGTACACTACCATATGTATAAAAACTCACGTTGAAGTCAGGAATTATTTTCATGTCAATGTTATATGTATATAAGACATATACAAGATGCAAATTGCGAACATGTTCAAAATGTAAACTCTATGCCATAAAATCATACGCTGATACACTCATACAGCATGCTTTCATATTACATACACTTATACAACATGCGCTCCTACACCATTATCTGCACAAAAACAATGAATTTAAGTATACAAACAGATTTTAAAAGAGTTATGGTTAATCTAACAAAAAGTAAAGTCTTTAAAGAGTGGGAATAAGAATGTAAATGTTGTATTCCATTGTAAAAGTGATCATGAAACTCAATGTGTAAACACTCCCTCCAAATCATTGCAAATATAACCCCAGGTATTGGGAAGATTAAATAAATACCATAGTTAAAGAGCGGGTTAAGGTTAGGGTTGTAGAAGTAGGGAGTGAGAGTTTTCCACTTCAGGTTCATGGTTACATTTCTAGCGATATACAGTTAAACTTTGGAGCTTCACATTGTTATTCTCACACTTTTTAGTCTTTAATTTTTGTTAGAATTCCTGAATAACCTTAATATTGTATTAAAACAGATGTTTATATCTAAAATAAAGTAAAAAATAAACACCCTATTTAACAGTTTCAAGTTTTTGAAATATTTGTGACACAATAATATCTATTATAAGTTATTGTTGTACCTGTTGCATTAAATAAGCAAAGTTACATTTAACACCATAATATTTTCCTAGCCTGGTAATAGATACTATCCCTCGGTTACATACTAAATAACTGAGCAACTAGCTATCTCGTGTTACCCACTGATACAAAGTTGTGTGATTCTTTACGGCTTCCCTAATTTGGATTATGTTGAATTTCACATGTCTTGAGTCTGCAAATCGACTGTGAATTTGAAATGTGTACATTCAATTCCACCAAGTGTGTCTGAATGATATAAAAGAGCTAATTCAGCCAAACATTGCAATAAGTAATTTGTAAAATATTTGTTTGGAATACAAATGCAAACAGTTTTTCTTTCAAGAATCTTCAAATGCAGTTTGGGAGTTTATCCCTTCATCTTGGGTACTATAGATACATTGTTTTGCATAACCAATTAGCTACTAAGAAATACTACATTTTTACCTGGTGGCTTCACTGGGATAATGAATTTAATACAGTATGGAGACACATGGCTGATAAACAGCAAGCATTCTGTTACATACGTTATGACTTCAATTATTCCAAGAAAGCCACCAGGACATTGGACGATCTGGTTTCTGGCTTTGTCATGTAACCAAGGCACTTGATGTAGGGAAATCCTCCTGTGACATATGGAAAACAATCACAGTACTCTATTAGTAATGTTACATTTGCCAGCTGCCTTTGATACCCTGGACCCAAGACAATCCTGGACAGATTAGTTGCATGTGCCAGGGCCTCTACTATTTCCTTAAAATGGGTCTCTTCCTGTTTGTATTAAATTGGACTACTTGCTTCTCTTTTGCTGGAATTGAAACTAACAAGATACAGATAACATATGCTTTCCCTGCTACTATATACCTCTATCTCCAATCCTTTCTCACTTTACTCGCCATCCGGCAGGATAGGTATCATTACTATGTAGATATCACCCATTTCTATTTTCAACTTTACAATAATGAGATAAACGAAAATGCCAAACTCAATTCGGTTCTAAGTACCATAAAAGAGCACATGAATTCCAACTGGTGAATCTGAATTGCTCTAAATCTGAGCTTCACATAGTATGCACCCTGGAAATGTCATGGTACTAATTCTATGCAACAAAATTACTGTTGCCGCCATCCTGTTCAATGGAGTAAGTGCTATATCATGAGTCCACAGATGTGTGGAAATAGCCTTGGTGATAACGCTATTTCAGCTCCATGGAATTGGTGCCAAAATACATTACCAATAGAAAACACCTTCACTTTACTTCGGAATTAACATTACCACCAGAAAAGGGGAAACATTCCCTATTGTAATTCTGTGAAAAATAGGAGCTTGCTCTACCAGAGGCAGCTGGTGAATTTTTTAATTGGAAGGGTGTACATATTTGTCACAAATAAGAGAGAAAGACCAAGCAAAGCAAGGGAACTCAAACCAATAAAAGGAATTTCGGAGGATTCTCGCCTTGAGAACATTTTTTGAATAAAGGGTTACAATGGCCGATTATACAGCACACTTTCAGTGCAAAATTGCATAAAAGAGCCAGAAAGTTGGAAATATTTTTTTAGGGTAAATCGAATAGATGCATGTCACCAAAAGTGCACACACACTAAAAAATATTTTCATGCTCACTGTGCCCATACATGATGTCTGCGCTTATATATGGCAGAATTCCCATATGAGAACACACTCATATTTGTTTTGTGCATATTGCCACTTGTGATACTATAGGAAAACATGTCCGAGCTAGCTCTCCCAATTTATGCCAGTACCATACGTAAGAACATAATCATGTTGTCTTTGCCAATGAAAATGCCATGCCTCAATAAGAAAACATGTCTGACATGTACTAACACCTATCATGTTTGCTGTATCATAGAGGCACAGTAAAGAATTCCATGCCACAGTAACGGGTAAATTGACTGGGTGAACCAAAATGGCAGTCTAGACACGTAATAACCATAGTCATGCTTGCATTGGCCATTCCAAAACCTCCCCACCCAAATCAGCACTGCAGGCCGAAAATACCCAACACAAGAACACACACGCTCACTCACTCATTCAAACACGCATTCACAGAATTCACACAGCTTTCAATTGCTCATTTACATGCGCCCCATTAGCCATACGCTCGCTCATTCACACATGTACGCCCAACACTCATATATCAAACACTTGCTCATTCACACATGCATACATACACTCATAACATAATCAACATAGAAACCATACGTACACAGAACATTGTACACCTACCTTCAGTTCCAGCCCACAGAGTGCTTCCTAGTTACTGCACATGCATCAGAGGTCGAAGTGGGTGGGAGCGGTAGGGAACAGTGCTCCTATACTTTTTATTTTTAAGTTTCACTGTTCCTATACTTTAATTTTTAAAATAAACTGTTTGGGAATGGTTTAGTTTTAAAATAAAATTGTAGGAAGAAGTTGACGCTTGCACTTTGCTGCACTGAACATTCCCTTAAATAGCAAGTGTGTTTGTTTGGGGGTTTTGATTGTGTGTGGGAGGGGGCGTAGCGATGGGGTGCGTGGAGAGTGGGGGCAGGCCAGAAGGGAACATAGTTCCACTTCTTCCTTTCGTACTCTTTGATCAATGACATGCATGAAGGAGCATGGAGCACCACTTTGGAAGTAACCTGTTTTTTTTTCTGTACGTGCAGGGTGGAGCGTGAAGTGCAGTTCTCCAAAAGGCGATTCAAGGGTGGAGAAGGAGAACGCCCCAAGCATTGCATGGTTCATTGAACATCTGCACCGGGAAACATAAACCGTCAAAGGGAAACCGTGTTTGCCTTACCATGTGAAAGGGCAGAGGTGTCAATGAGCACCGACCTCCATGTCCACAGGCAGTTGAAGCCACCCTCCCCCCCTTAGTGAATGAAAAGCTTGCAGCCCCCTAAAACACAACACACCAACAGGGAGCAGATGCACTGCCACCACATCTCAGTAATGGGATGTAAAGCAACACATGGAAACAGGGTCGGGCGTATTTGTTTGATATTTGTTTGATGTGGGCCAAATCATGGCCAATATTTAATGTAGTTCCAAGATAGCATTACTGTTGAGAGTCCCATTTAATCGGGCACCACATATTAACACACATTTCCCCAACCTGCCGCACGGGGTGTTGCTAGGCCTGGAAAAGATCTGGGGCTATGCTAATGTCAGGAATGTCGGGTCTCTGGGCTAGCTAGACTTTTGGATGAGCCTCTATCAGGGGTTACAACCAAAAGACCTGCTGCATTAGTTTATCTGTGTGTCTTGCCCATCATGTTCGCCTAGCCTCGTTCTGTCTCTAGCACTTGTCCATCAAGACTGGAGCCAGGAGCTGATACCTGTTCTTCCACCTCCTTCAGCCTCCTCCTAACCTAAGAAGGTCTTCTGCTCCTGTTCTCATGGAACCCTGATCCACTCATAACCCTCCACCACCTTCCACCCTATAGCACGAGAGCACTACTCTGGGTCATTCATGGGATGATTCATGTTCCTTTAGTAATAATCAAGAGGCTGTCCTGTCTGTTCGACGGACTATGCTTGGCCTGAGACCATGGCTTACTTGTGAAGCCTGTCACCAGGCTTGCAATTTAACATACTGGCCCTCATTACAACTGTTGCGGTAAGGCCATGCAGCAACATTACGAGTTTGCTCGCAGGAGCCGCTCTGGACCCCTGGTCAGACCAGGCGTGCAGAGCGGCACCCGCGAGCAGGCCGGGATGGTAGCAACGGTACTGTTATGAATGGTACCAAATCCACCATCCTCCCCATTCCCTTTGAGCCCTATGGGGGCTCAAATGGTAATGGGGATATACCGGCCCCGGGTCCCGCGAAAGGGAAATTACCGGGCCCTCCAAGGCTGGAGTGGCCCGGTAATTCCACTTTCGCGGGACCCAGAGCCAGACCTGAGTTTGGGGGTAGCCATGCTCTTATTAAGGGCATGGCTACCTCTAACCTCGTAATGGGGCCCTCTGTGTTTTTTATTCTCTATGTATGCTGTTAAATATCAGGGTATATTCAACATTACATTTTCTTACTATTGTTGCCTTGCCTAGTACTGTAGAGAATGAACATTCATTACAGCTTGCAGTTTTCTTTTTCTTCTTTTTAACATTATACTTAGGGGTGATTATGTTTTAATTTAATTTGATGGGCCACACACACACACACATGCACGCACAAGACCAGATTGACTTTAATTGTATTAAAGACTGATGGTTTTAGGAATATACCATACAAAAGCTGAGATCATTATGATGCTCATTATTTTCTGAAACAAAGCATGCTTTGTTAATCAATATTTATATCCCTTTCATTTGCCGCTTCCACATCAAGAGGTAATGAAATGTAATTGGATACAATTCACTTACTATAATTTCTAGTAAAAAATTAGCCCTGTTCCTATTTACAATCTATGGCCGCCTACATAGCGTGTTGTGTAAGAGCAGAGAAGCATGCTCACTGGATTAATTAAAAAGGGATTTATTTCAGCAACACATCATTTATCTGTGGCATTTAATGGAATTAGCTCCTTCTCAGTTAAAATGCAAAATCCCCAAACATCCTTGCATGGTAAAAAAAGAATGAAGTAGGCCTGGACGAAATTATTCGCTAGAACATCAATTCACCTCAATGTCATGAAATTCAACCACGTCACAGTTTGAATGGTATTTTTAAAAAGTGCGCCCAAAGTTTGATTATATGGCTTATAAGCGGGGGCACTGGGTTGGTGCTCCTTTTCAGTCGTAGATACTTTTTAGAGGCTATGAGTAACTGCCTTTGTTTTTTATTTTTATTACACAATATGATGCTGGTGATTCCTTCTCCAAAGGGGTAATCCGCCAATCAGATCCCCCTGTGTTGCAACTCCATGGCAAAAGCATAGTGCACTTCGGCCCTTCGGCCCTGCTGCACATGCCCTGTTCATGGCACAGAAACGGTTCAAAGGTCACAAAATACCAACTCGACATCCGAAGCGACAGCAACACAGGGGAAGCATTTAAGATATGCCCCTTGTGCTATGATGATTAGGTGTACTCCATTCTGGAAAAGGGTAATCTCTAAGAATAAGCTATGCCTGAGTTTAGGCATAGTTCATGGCATAACTTATGATGATGGCCATCACATCCCAATTGATATAGCACAAGTGCCAGTGCCTGTGAATCATCTCTGCTATGGAAGTAAATGTTTATTCAGGTCAGACGGGCCGATACACGGTAGGATTGCAGAGGATCCAGCTTCTCTTTGATTCTCTTTGGGATGGCCTCTAAATCCATCCCCCAGAAACAGCTGAACAGCAGGAGCTGTCCTTGGGCTCGGGTATAAAAATAACGCACCCACTCAGGAGGAGCAGCATCACACCAGGGTGCTGCATATCCAACAGTTTTTGCTTTTAGGAGGGAAGAGGATGGGAGTATGATAGACAGGAGTGCTCTGGACACTGGAATAAGGCTTCCATCATCTGGTTTCTCACTGTCTCTCTTTCCCTTTCCTGTCTCCTCCACTTCCTCTGGTGCAAAGCACTTTGGATGCAAGATCAACAGGGCAAAGTCAACTCCAGTCAGTAGCAGAGATTGGTCCCCTAAAGCAGGCTAGCTTTAGACTAATCACCGCAGGACCTGTGCTTCTTGCACCTCTTCAGGAGAATTCCCTCAGTTCCCCAAGGAACCATTAAGGTCAAAGAGACGTTCTGAACATTCTCACCTGGACTTCATTTTGGACAGCTGCACTGTCCAAAACACTCGGCTTGTGGTGAAGGAGTGGTCCAAGACAGAGGGAAGATCTGTCCCCTAGCCACTCCCTGGGAACATCAGACTGACCTTTGCTGTGGACCAGGACCAATCATTGTGCAACAGATATACTGTACCAGAAGAGCAGACCCTGAACTGGAGTGTCCTGTCCTTGAGTCCTTTACAAAGGCCTCATTGCAACCCGTGGGCCAGACCATCCGAAGCTCACTATTCTCTCACACCGAAGCAGTCACTCCATGCAACCCTCATCCTGAAGAATAGGGAAGGCACTGATGCTGGTGTCGGCATTCCTCAAACCAGCTGATTCATTGCACTGCATCTAAACCAGCTCGACACTATGTTGTGTCCTAGTGAAGCATGTTACCTGCTAGGTCCGAAGTGTCTGCTCAACGCCGGAACCCGAACCAAATCACTGGCTGACTCGATCCACTGGAGTTTCACTCACTGACCTCTCCCAGTGGTCAAAACCTGACTTGGCCTGGCCAGATGTGAAGCATTCTTGGGACTGGCTTGACCTGCATAATTTAATTGCTGATGATGAACCACACAGCGCTCCCGCATTCAACTGTACTCGATGCCCGCTTGCTACCAGGGCCTCCACAATTCTATGTGCCCGACTGAGTCTTATCAGCGTGCATCAACGTTCAAACCCGGATCTGATGCGTCAGCCTCCCAAGAAATAAATCCAGGCAATGTGACACTGAACTTCCCCCACGGTCCAATTGGGCCCTAGAGTCACTATTGCTCCTGTTTTCAACCCAATATCCGTTTTATGGTAGTATCTTACCTACTACCCCTGGAACTGCGCACAGAGTGCGACTTTCTCCAATCTGGCACATTTCTCCTGTTCTTTCTTCTGGGGTGAGTTTTTTTTTTTTTTACAGAAATCTCTTTTCGTTCTGCTTGACAGACATTTTTATTAAAGTGTTTATATTTTTACAGAACCTTGATTATACCTTCTTTTATTTTGGACTGTGATACTGTGTTGTTTGGGTCACTACTGGTTCAACTTCAAACCCTTCTTAGGAGTATAGCATTCCCTCAACCCACGTTACCACAAAAGGTCACAGGTGGTATATTTTTTGATTGCCCCTGTTTTCATTTTTTTTTTTTGATCAAAGATTTTATTGATTTGAAACATAGGAAAACAACTTAACAGTACGTGCATCTCTCTGTATATCAGGGCTGGGAGCAAGGGAGCAATCATACAATCAACATTTTCAGGAGGGGGTAAGGAAAGGGGAGAGAAGCAGGTAAAAAACTCAAACCAACAAAAGAGAGGAAAGAAAAGAGAAAAAACCCTTGGTAATTGGGACTGCCATCTAGTGGTCCATCAGACTTTGCCAAAACAGGAGTTACTTGTGGCACGATCAGTATGTTCCTGGCTCGCTTCATTCGGCGTCATGCGACCCTGTCCATTCTTAGCATCTGCCTTGTCACACCTGCCTTCTAGCTGGCGTCTTCCCAGCGGCTCCATATTTTGTTCGCTTTTTGCGGGCAGCCCCTTGCAGCATATACCCGATGTTCCATGTCAGCGCAGATGTCTACATCCACGACCCATTGGTCGTAGTCCGGAGTGCGTTCTGCGCCCCACAGTTGTGTTATATTGCGCCTGAGCACGGCCGTTGCAGTGGAACAGAGTATCTTTTCATACCGGGACAGGTCGGTTTCATTGGAGATCCCCAGAAGGAGATGTTTTGGGCATATTTCTATTGTCTTGCCAATAACGCTGGATAGTTTGTCACAGCATTTCTGCCAGAGTTGTTGAATATTATCACATTCCCATAGGATATGGAAGAATGTGCCCTCCTCACGCTTGCAGCGCAGGCAGCGTGCGTCTGTCGTCTTCCCCCAGCGGAAAAGGGCGACTCTTGGGTAGTAGACGCGGTGCATGATCTTTAGTTGGACCAGTCTGAGTCTTGAAGAAATGGTTACCTCATGCGGGTACATTAGGGCCTCCACCCAGTCTTCCGGCTGGAGCGGTCCCACGTCCCATTCCCATTTGGTCTTCAGGCTGGTCAGTTCTGGTGTCGCAAAGGATGTAATCACATTGTACATGGTGGAGGTGACTTTCCGTTCCACCTGGTCCGATACCATATTGCACTCAAGGGGGGAGCTTTCCGGTATGTTCCGTATATTCTGTTGGTGGGTGCTCCACGCATGTTGCAATTGCGTGTGGTGGTATCTTTCTGTGGCTGGGAGGGAAAATTCCTCTTGCAATGTTTCAAATGGTACAAGTTTGTCCTCCCGCAGCACAGCCCCAACGGTGGTGATTCCTCGTTGGACCCATTCGGGCCATCTAGGTAGCTTTTGTATTTCAGGAAGATGGCAATTGTTCCACAGGGGTTGGGCCAGTGTCAGTTTCCCCTCCCATCCTAGGTGTCGGTGTACCTCTTTCCATATTCTCACAATGTGTGTCGCCATATCTGGTTTCGGTGGGCGACCCAGGCTTCCGTAGAGATGTTCTAATGGTGCTGTTGTGTTGTGGGGGTTAATTGCTTTGATGTGCAGAAGTGTCCCATCTCCATGCAACATGTCATTGACCACCGTCAGCTGGCCGGCCCAGTAGTATGATTGCAGCCTGGGTAGTCCAATCCCTCCTTCCCATACGGACCTTTGGAGCGTGGAGAGAGCGATCCGCGGGTGCGCCCCTCCCCATAGCAGCTTTCTGAGGATGCAGTCGAGCTTATGGAATTCTTGTTGCGGGATATATAGAGGGGCATTTTGCAGGATGTACAAGAATTTGGGGAGGGCCATCATTTTGAATAGTGCAGCTCTACCCAACAATGTCAATGGCAATGAGATCCAGTTGCGGGTATCTTCTGCGAATCTTGTTACGAGTGGGGCAAGGTTCAGGGATGTATAGTCTGCAAGTTGCTGCGTGATGCGTATCCCAAGATATTTGAACTGCTCCATTTCGATCTGGTATGGGCTGTTCATTGCACTGGTTGCAGGCACACCCCCTATGGAGAATAGGATGGATTTGGCCCAGTTCACTCGTAGGCCGCTGAATGCCCCATATTGCTCCAGTATGCTCGTAACTCTGGAGCAGGAATTGGCTGGGTCCTTCAGGTAGATGAGCAGGTCATCAGCATAGAGTGATACTCTGTCCTCCCAGGTTGCAGACCAGCGGAAGCCTTCCCAGGTAGGTGTGTTTCTCAGGAGAATTGCCAGGGGTTCTATTGCAATCGCAAAGATCATGGCTGACAGTGGGCAGCCCTGCCTCGTTCCTCTCCCCAGCCCAAAGGGATCTGATTGCCATCCATTGATCCTGGTTCAGGCGGGTGGACAGTTGTATAGTAGGCGTATCCAGCTCATAAAGTTCTCGCCGAAACCCATACGGTCCATTATGACCCAAATAGCCTCCCATCTCAGCGGGGCAATAGCTGTGAGCAGTTGGTCTAGTTGGGTTGGTGGTGCGTAGATGGCTAACAGTGCGATGGATTGATCCTACAGCGTGCCCGTCACATATACGTATCTGCCGCCAGTGTCCAGGCACACTGTGGTAAGTTGGAAAGGGAGGTTTTTGTGTATCAGGACCATGACTCCCCTTGATCCCATTGTAAAGCCTGAGTGGAGTTTCAGCTTGTAGTTTGTGCGTTTGAACAGGGTGCATTCCGTGCCCGCAAGATGGGTCTCAGTCAGAAGCACTATGTCTGGTGCCCGTCTATTAAGGAATTGCCTGACCAGGCGCCATTTGATAGCGTTGCCGAGGCCGTTGACATTCCACGTCATGAACCGGAGTGTTCTGAGGGCATTAGCAGTGTTGTTATGTGATGCCATGTCTGCTTATGAAAGTGGATATGTGTGCTGCCGATGACGATGCATCGCGTCTCACGAGCTTGTGCCCATAAATTGTGATCGTACTGATTGGTCCTGATATGTTTCGTGTCTGACGTGTCCCGTGTGTAATTAAACTAAACAAACCCGTTATCCCCCACCCCATACTCCTCCCAACTAGAAGCATCGGTCGCCCGAACCTAGAAAACCACGGGTGTCAACTGGCCACCTTACATGCAATAAACTCAACTTGTGTACGTATGCTAGTCCCTGGCGGTGTGCGATCAGGGGTTAGCACCGCTGGGACTACTCTCTGATGTGTCTCTTGGGGGGGATGGGGGCCCTCTAACGTGTGGCTGCGAGTCGTCGCCGCGGCCACAATTTTAGGAAGTGTATTGATTCGTGTCAACAGGTACGGTTTGTGGATTGTGTTAGGGTAGTGCATTGTGTACTCACTGATATACTGCTGGGCGTCGCCAGGAGTGGTGTCAGGGGTCATCCATCGCTGTCCTCTGGTAGGTCTTGTTCCGGGGGCAGTCGGGGTACATGTTGTTGGTCGGGGGCGGTCTGTTTCTTCTCCTGCTGGCTCGGGGAGTTGACCAGTCCCCCTCTATATGTTGTTCCGCCCAGTGCCATGCTTCCTTCGGATCACTGAAATGGATTGATGTACCTTTGTGGTAAATCTTAAGCTGTGCTGGGAAAAGTAGGCCATATTTAACCCCCAATGTTTGCAGGTGCTTTTTAAGTTGGTGGAAAGACTGCCTCGCTTTCTGCACCTCTCTCGTGTAGTCCGGAAAGAAGGCGATCCTTGAGCCATTAAAGGTGATCGGGCCTTTGGTCCGTGCCAGTTGCAGTAGGGCGTCTCGGTCCCTGTAATTTAAGAATCTCGCAATTACTGTGCGTGGTGGCGCCCCTGGTGTTGGTCTACCTGTGGGTACTCTATGTGCTCGTTCTATAGAGAGAAACTTGGAGAAGGAGCTCAGGTCATATAGGTCTGTTAGCCATTGTTCAAGGAAGAGCTCCATGCAGGCGCCTTCAGCTTTCTCAGGTATGCCAATTATGCGCACGTTATTGCGCCTTGAGCGGCCCTCACCGTATTCAACTCGGCTTTCCAGCAGTTTGAGTTTCGAGGTGATGCTTCTGAGCTGGTGTTGCATGTCACGTACTCCATCTTCTGTAGTCGAGATGCGCTGTTCGACTTTGCCAGTACACGCCGTCAGCTTTTGGAGATCGTGTCTGAGGAGGGACACGTCCAGGCTTATCCCATCCATTTTCTGCTCCATTGACGTGTGGGAATCCGCAATGGGGGCCATGATGTCCCTCAGAGAGATTGCGTTGTCCGGTTGCCCTTCTTCCAGGGTGACCGGATGGTAGTCGGGGACCTGTGTCGAAGGGATTGTATATTGCTCCATTCTGCTCTGTGTCGGGAGTTTCTTAGCTTTATCTTTCCCCATTCTCTCCGATGCGTCCAAGGCCACTGCAGTAGTTTAGTGAGGTGCGTTGTGGCCGCACACGTTTGATTAGGTCGCACAATTGCGCCAGGGTACAGATGATCCAAGGGCGGTTTGGCAGCTTCACAGGAAGGTCACTCGGTGTCAGTTTTATGCTGATCTCTTCTCCCCCTCTTTGCTTCTGTTGACGGGCTGTTGGTGTGAGCAATGTTCGGACTGGGGTATGTCCCTACGCCTGCTCAGTTTCGTTGGTTGAGAGACTGATTCTACCACCTGCAGCACTGACAAGGTAGCGGCGGATGAGACGGTAATTTATAGTTATTAGGCACCCGTTCCGCGTTACGGGTGCGCCGTGCGCTGGGCTCGGGGGAAGCACGATCCTGTAGATAGTGCCGCTGTGAACGTATTATGGCCAGAGCCGCAGTCCGCTCCGTTGTTACACTGCTTCCACCCCAGGTGCGTACTGTATTCTCCCAGGTTCCTCGTCTTCCAGTGGCGTCTCCAGCGGTATGCTGTGGTGAGTCTCCCTCGTCCGCGCAGCGGGCTGTGCTGGCTCGCGGTCCCCGGCGGCGGACACTGGCTGTCGATACGCGCCGTCCCACGCTTGACAATGCGTGCGGAGGGGCAGAAAGTCAAATTGCAGTCAGGTGCGAGTCACCGGTTTCAGCGCCGTCCTCTCGTACCCCGCGAGGGGTGGTTGCAGCTCACTGTGTGGCCCGGCCAGGGCCCAGGAGATACGTGGCGGCCATTTTGATTGTAGCAGCATTTCAAAATGTGGCCTCAAACCAGAGTCGATGTTTCTCCTCCTCACGTATGCGTTTTATCCCCAAAATTTACCAGGATGTAGAGCAGATCCTCCGCATTCCGTACGTTTGCTTATTCTTGGTCCATCTTGTCGAAATCAGGCAGGATGTTTCAGGATTATGTGGCGGCTCGCGGAGCGGTGCAGATTCACGTCTGCATCGTCTCGTGGCTCCCTGTTTTCATTTTTGATTGCATTGTGCTTTTGTTTGTAGAAAGTTGATGGCTGATTGGGCCATTTTACCCTTATTTATCTTTGTACTACTGTGAGGAAGAATCCAGTTAATGACAGAAGGACAGGAGGATGTTGCTGGAGGAAGGCTTTGGAAAATACAGGGAAGTGGAACTAAAGAGGAATAGAACTAGAGTGGATGAGTTGGATGAAGGGCAGGGAGAGGTAGTGAGTACTTGAGGTATCAGAGATCGAGATTTAGTGTAGGTTTTGCTTTTGGAGCGCTGTATGAGATTTTCAGTGATTTGAAGTGGGCGGACAGCCCAAATGACATTTAATGTCAGTTTAGTGAAAGGGAATTCCTGTGAGGGAGGGCTTATTGGCTGACTGTGAGACACAGATGCATGTGACTCTGGAGAAAATAGAAGTTTTTGGGACAGGAAGAGAAATCAGGCCTTTTTTTATCTAAGTGACTGTATTTGGCATACATGCCATGAGGAAAACAACCTGTGACCAGTATGAACCACTAGGTAAGAGCTGTAAATGAACCAGGGTAGCTGGTGCAAAACTGCATCTCTAAAAGTTAATGAAAGAGACACATGCCACCGGGTGACTCCTGGAAGGTGGGACAGTGAGGCTCAGTGAATACATAGAGGCTTGTGCAAGTCTCATGCTTGCATGATTTTTTGTGAGCTGGAGTACCACAGATTCAGGGACATTGGTGATCCACCAGTCAGTGTCTGGCTTGTGAAGTCAGTCGATGAGAAAAATGGAATTAGGTGGTGGGGGAGCAGTGAATCCCTGAGAACAGTTTGTGTGATACTCAAGCTCACATGATTTTGGTGGGCGGAAGCAGTAGAGATTATGGAAGGTATGTAATACACCAGTAAGTGGCTGACTATTCATGTGAGTGGACGAGACACGTGTCATAAGGTGATACCTGGGAGGAGGAGAAGGGAATCCATGTAGGCAGCTTTTGTGAGACTTACTCTGATATAATTTCTGTGGGACATGTTGACAGGGTTCCAGGAAGGTTAGTACTCCAGTCAGTGTCCATTTCCCGAAGGGAGTGGACAAAACTTATGCCATCAGGTGATAAATGGGAGGAAGAGCAGCAAAATAATATGACCCCTTAGAGAATCTTGCAAGAGTCTGACGCGTATTTGTTGTGTGGAAGGAAATAACTGAGTTTTGGTGAGGTAACTGACGCATCAGTCACTGTCAAGTTCGGGAACTGAGTAAATGAGACACCTGATATCTGGAGACACCTGGGAGTGGGGCAGGATGAGCAGGGGATCCCTGAGGGAAGCTTGTGCAATACCCCAGCGATTTTGGTGGGAGGAATTAGAAACAATGTATACAAGTGGGTGATACCAGTAAATGCCCATCTTGTGAAGTGAGTGGTTGTGACACATGCAATTAGATGACACCTGATAATCAGATTAGCAGACAGCTTTTAGGAGAGTCAAGTTCATTTAATGAATTATGCCAAGAAGTGATAAAATAGAGATAGTTTGTCAGATTATGGTATTTTTATTATCAGTTGAGACAAACAGGGTCAGGGTGGATGAACACCTATGGGACACAGAAGGTAATGATAAGGAATAACTTCTACAAGGATTAAGATAATGTTAAAAGTGGAATTTGAAGGATGATATTGACACAACCAGGCTATAGGCTTTAACACAAACAACATCCTATTCTTAAAAAGACTCTAGCTCAATAGGGATGCCGTATGCTAATACAATATTGAAGTCAGAAGGTGGCCAACCAAACATTTCAACCTGAATTTAGCTTGTCTTTTAGCATCTTGGCTATCCCTATTCTAACAATGAAGAGTGATGGCTGGAATATTGTTTGTAAATTTAAATACCTGTCATTGTTCTTGGCAACCCTACAGACCATTTTCCAAAGTAAAAAAGTATGTAATCCTTGGCCAATGGAACATTTCAAAACCTAAAATCTGAAGTCCAGCTCTATTCTATAACACAAATCCAAATTGTGGTCTTTGAAAACTCGAGGTATTCTGCATGGCAGGATTCCTGTGATTTCCATGCCTTTCCACTCAGAAAATGTTCCCCTCTTCCCATTTGGTTAATTAAACATTGGGCTATCACCGTGCCCAAATATAGGTTGTGCTGATAGGTGACTGTTTCCCCTGCTCATCTGTATGTTCTTGTCATGAAGCCAATGTGTCACTCCTGCATTGGGACTTGAATGACTCTCCTTTCTCCTCCAGCATTGGTGTTGGCAGAGATACCATGATTCTAGCTCATACGTCCCTGTGGAGCCACTGGCATCTGTCATCGCGGGTCGATGCTACGATTGCTGTACCTGGCCCACATAGGCAACATTATTGTTATGCTCTAGATGCAGCAGGTGCAGCGGTCTACTTGTTTTTCAATCAACATACTTGGAGATACTTCTTTCAGCTCCAGAACAGCTTGAGCGCATCATAACATGGATTCCCTGCAGATTTTTCACTATGTTATTCTCCATGAGCCTTTGTCCCTGTTCCACAGCCCTGTGCTCCTTTTTCATTCCCTATCCTGGATCCTCTTTTGTCCTCTCTTCTCTGCCATTTTCTTGCCATCTCCAGGCTTCTCCTCCCCTCCCACCTGCAGTTTTCCTTTCCTTGCCAGGTAATCTCTGTCTACCTGGAACTTTGGATTCACTGTTTGTTACCTCACTGAAGGATACCCAGCCTTTTCATCTCACCTGGATAGGACTACCAAAACCAGTCATCCTTCAGATGTGTTTTACCCTTCATGGGGTTTTCCCTCAAAATGGGATAAATACCACAGCGGGCACCCTGTACAATAGTCGTTGACTTTACTATAGGTGAAAGGTGGCTGCTGACCAGGATCAGCCTTACCTCTTCACTTCTCACCTGACTCAAAGACCCAGGGTAAGACCAATTCATGATCGTCAGTGTTGTTGAAGCAGGACCCAGATCATTACCACCACACCAGACCGATTACTGCACTATTGATTTAGTGCCAGATGTTTCAGTTCCCTTGGGAAAAATTTACATGTTACATATTGCTGAAAAGCAAGATCTTCCAAAATACCTGGAAGAAAATCTAAAATATGGGCTCATTGCAGAGTCCAAATCACCCTGCGGAACACCTCTGTTTTCTGTACCTAAGCAGTGCACTACTGAACTTCCACCTTGTTTGGATTATCGTGTCTTAAATCAAGTAACAGTGAAGGATAAATATATTCAAAGATTTTATGGACCACATTTTTTCATATCTCGTATACTATAGCGTGGGCGTGTATGTAGATGACTTCCTGTTTATGATCAAATCGACCATGTGAAATAGGTCTACAACAGAATGAATTGTTGATGAAGACTGAGAAATTTTTATTCAATGTGCCCACAGCAGGCCATATCCTTTCTCTGGACGGTGTTGCAATGGATCCATAGAAAGTCCAAGCAATTTTCAAATGGCCAACCATCATCAAATCCATAAAAGAGGTTCAGCGATTCCTCAGGTTGGCCAATTTTTACTGTAAATATATACCCCACTACTCCATTGAGGTCTTTTTGATTACTCATCTCCTATAAAAAGAAAAGAAAAAATAGTGGTCGCCATCTGCTGAGACCACCTCTCAGTCACTCAAACGCTCCTTTTACACTACCCCCATATTGATGCAACCCAATACCTCTCTACTCTTCAGTATAGAAAACAATGCCTCAGATTGGGCTATCAGGGCAGTTCTTAAACAAACTGTGAATGGGAAAGAGCAACCAGTGGCCTATCTTTACAAGACCATGGCTGATACTGAACTGAACTATTCCCTGTTGGAGAAAGAACTCCATCAAACAAGAATATACAGAATGGTACCACCTGCTCCTAGGAACCGCCCATCTGGTTGAGATTTGTACCGATCACAGGAAGATACAAAACATACAAAGCTTCAAACTGCTGACAAGCTTGATGGGCTTACTTCTTTGCAGCCTATACCTTCTACATTACATACATACTAGGCACAAAGAATACTAGTCACGGACAGTCTATCCAGCAAACCTGAGCGACTGATTGTCGAACCACTCTTGCTGGATAGACTTCTCTCAAATTAGATGTTTGTACTTTTAGTAACTCCAAATACAACAAGCTTCAGTGGACCAGAAATATGATCATGTCCTACAAGACCGCATAAAATCCATGGAACGTCGTGATGGCCTCTTGTTCCTCAAAATCTGTTTAGTAATACCAACCTGCAGTCTCTGACAACAACCTATGTCCCTTGGTCAAGACAGCCTTCCGGCAGGTCATCTGAGAATTAAAAACACATATGAGTTGCTACAACAGAGGCTCTGGTGGCCCTCAATGAGAAAAGCTATGAAGGATGCTGCCTCTACCCACTGCCCCATGGCAGATCATTTCTATGGAATGTGTCATGATTTACCTCCATCACATGAATACACAGCTATAATGGTGATGATGGATTCATTTACCAATAATGAAATGGCACAAATGTGCCTTCAGGAGGAGTTCTGCCTCACGGACTTCCTATCAACATAATCTTGGAAAGGGGATCCCAACATACTTTGAGATTCTGGGCCTCACTGTGTAAGTCCTTGGGCATTTAGCATGCCTTGTCCTCCAGATACCAGCCCTATTGAATGGACAGACCAAATGCCTAAATCAAACGATGAAGCAGTAACTGCATTGTTTTTCCTTGGCTACACCTGAATATTGGTCTGATCTCCTCTGAACTGCATAGTTTGCTTACAAAAACTCCTTGCACAAAGCAAAACAGACCAGTTCATTTCACTGTTTGTATGGTTTCCACACCCAGACTTGTCCTATTGAAATAGTTCCTCAAACTCTTATGCCATCTGTGTATCAACACATTTCTACCATCCAACAAGACCATAAACAAGCGATTCGGAACCTTGACATAGCCCAAGCCAACAACAATAAATACGCTGATTTACATTGCTAAGAAGCACAGGCTTACTATGTCGGAGTCAGGGTTTGGCTGTCTGTCAAATATCTGCCCAGACACTTAGTTCCCTCGAAGCTGGGTCCACATTATTTGGGACCCTTTAAGATCATCCGCTAGATCAATCCTGTGGCCTTTTAACTGTCTGTTTTTGCCTGTCGCCTGGAGCCATGTATGTCCTGTTTTTCACATTTCCTTGTTCAAGAAGTACGTTCCTGGCTCTTTCTTCCCCGGGAGAGCTCAACCCATAATACAAGGAGGGATACCCCAGTATGAGACTGACCATTTATGTGATTCCCATAATCAGAGGGGGACCCTACAATACCTTGTAAATTGGAAGGGTTACAACATCAGTCGACGCACTCGGGAGCCTGCATCCAATATCTACGCGACAGAGCTAGTTTGTCATTCTCGTTGTTTACATCACTGGAAGCCCGAACCTTGGGACATGAAGAGGGGGCATACTGTTAGGGATGCGTCCCTGTGGCATCACTGGCACCTTTCATCCCAAGTTGCTGCCGTGTTTTTTAACGCAGCCTCTATATGCAACATTATTTTACACTCTAGACTCAGCAAGTGCTGCGGTCTAGATGCATTTCACCTGAAGCACAAAGCTTCTTCTTCCAGATACTGATTGGCTAGAGCATGTTGCAACATAAATCCCCCAATGCCTTGATGCTGTGTTTTTTCTTGTGAGTCCTTGTGTCTCTTATGCAGACCTTTGTTCCTTTTTCATTCCTGATTCTGAATCCTCTTCTCACCACTCCTCTCAGCCATTTTCTTACCTTTTTGGGAATATCCTCTTTTATCCCCACCTGCAGTCCTCCTTTCCCTTCCAGTGAATCTGTGTCTACCTGTCCCTTTGCATCCTCCATTTGTTACTGTACTGAATGATAGCCTGCCTTGTCATCTCACTTGGATAGAGCTATCAACATCAGTCATCCTTCAGGAGGGTTTCCACCTTATTGGGGCAGTCCCTCAAATTAGGATGAATCCCATAAAAGAGCACCCTGTACTCTAGTTGTTGACTTTACTAGAGGGAAATATGACTGCTAAACAAGGTCAGCCTTACCTCTTCATTTCTCACCTGACTCAAGACCCAAGGTAAGTCCGATTCCTAATACCAATTCCCCTTGAAGGAGTTTGAGGTCTAGTAAGGTAACTATAGCCAACAAATCTCACCCTCAGTAGCTCAACGTGTCTTTCCCCACTATCCTCAGCTTCTCTTGGTAGGGTCTCGTTACCTGTACTACTCTTCCCCAGTAGTGGTCTTTATCTTTGTCCAGAGAACTTTGAAGGGACATTTGCTTCCTCCAGATATTTGGCAATAACTGATTTTTCCCAGCACCTTCCGTGAATAGGAAGCACTGTAGTTTGTTGTAAGGTTATTTATGATTTATCTTTTCCTAAATTGACTTATGTCAAGTGCCCTGATTGGAAGGGTCAGATTGGTTCCCCAATTCCACCTAGAAGACAATTTGTATGGATAGATTTTGATTGGTTAGTTATAAGATCATGCACCTTACATCCTCCTGTGAACCCATTGGGAGTATTCAAGCCTTTGTTGTGACCTGGCAATGCTGGTGCCATCTTGGAATAACTAAAACGCTACTTCTCAGATTTCCACTTTGGTCCAAACATCAGAGGCTCAGCGATGTATCTTTGCCTACTCAAAATGCGTTAAATTAGCAGTTCTTTCTCTGGAGTTCTCTCCTCTGTTGCATGATCATATCACCTGATGGCTGCGCATTGTTCACGGATCGCTCTGCATTGTAAGAGCAGTAGTCCGACAGTCTCCTGTGGACTCTAGTTCTTAATAAAGTTTCTCAGTCGTACAGCCTCATTATAAGTTGGGTGATGTGGTAAAAATGTGGCGGTAATAATGTTACTGCCACATCAACGCACCGCCTAACTACAAATTTGGAGGTAAGGTGGAGGAAAAACCTCCAGCAAGAAGCTGGTGATAATTCTGCCACCTTGCAGCTGAATATCAGCCAATTTGGAAGTATACCAACAGTGGAATTACCACTGGTAATAAAACCACCAAAATCCCCCATGGAGTTCTATGGACTCCAATTAATGGGGACTAACACCACCCACCACCATTTGTAATCTGGCAGTAATACCGCCAGACAAAGTGGCTGGAACGGTAATACAGTTTGGTGGTATCTCGGCAGATTTACTGCTGAGATACCACCAGACTTATAATGAGGACCTTAGTTTGTTCATGGGAGCTGGGGCAATTTAGGATCATTATCTTCAAGATGAGAGAGAGCATATCAGTGAATCGTCTTCTATCCACACTTTGGGGGACACTTTGAGGCCCCCTTCACTAAAATGGGTGGGTCTTAACCCAACTCATTGCAGGCATTTCCGTGGGAGGAAGTACCTGACATTTAGTGAGCGGGTTCTATATCATTGAGTGCCTGTCTCATGAAGTGAGCATAAAAGACATGTGCCATCAGATGACATCTGGTAGAATGAGTAGGAGCAGTGAATCCTGAGTATAGCTTTTGGGTGCGTCATACTCACATGATATTTGTGGGTAAAGCAGAAGGGAGTCAGGGAGTCAGGTGATGCATAGGTCAGTGGGTACATGACTCATTGGGACATCATGCCAACAGCACTCAAACGAGAATGACATCATTATTATGATTAGTAGTAGTAGCAGTAGTAGTAGTATGACATTTATTGAGTGAAGGCCGGGCTTCGGGAAGCAACAGAGCACTTTTCAATTCATAAGGGGAAGTACATGGCAAGGGAAGGAGATTGCCAGGGGATCAATACGAGGGAGTGGGGAGCAGCAAGGGACCTACAAGCAACCAGGTGAGGAAACAGGAGAGGTCGAACCTGATCTTAGGTTACGTGAGGAGACAAAGGGAAGCTGCTTACTAAAATTTACAGGCAAAGAGGCGGGTGTGGTGTTGAGGGGGAGGAGTTTACAGAGTCTGGGAATGTAGACATTGAAGTCCTCCTTAATGAGTCTATCCCTCCTGCACCAGTGGTGTTCAAGTTGGCACATGTCCTGGTGTCTGGTGCATTGCAGGTCTTTGGAAATGCGGGAGTCAGTGCATTTTAATGAGGTTTGGGTGATGTGGTTGAATACATGAAGTTCTTTGATGAGACATCATTTAGGACACATCTCAGGAGTGCCAGTATGGTCCCCCAGAGGCTTTAAAGGAGGGAATTGCCATCATTCAGGTAGGGGAAGAACAATGTTTGGACAACAGATCTGAAGTTGTTTGCTGGGAGGAAGGGTTTGATGTTCAGCAGGAGGGAAAGATGGTACTGATTCAGTTGTAACTTCCTTGATACATGTGCCTTGAAGGAGAATTGCCTGTTGATGTAGAGTCCAAGGGATTTGTTGCAGTTGGTTAGCTGGGTTTTGTATCCAAGTTTCATAGTTGAGAGCCAGGTCCGGATGTTAATGTGGATGATGTTGTTAGTCAGCGGATTGAATTCGTATTTCTTTTTTTAAACAATTTGTATTTTTTTATCTGTTAATTGCATTACACCCAGAAAACAAACAGCATATACATAAAGTCTCTGAGTACGAACCCCCTCAGTAAACCCTCCTCCCCATCCCAGACCTCTTCCATATGGAACCCCCGCCTGTCCCTTGCCCAGGAACCGCTACCCCTTGTCTCTCTTTTGCCACTTCACCATGGGTCGATACTCACCCGCTTGTCCCCAATGGTTCCTCTCAAGCCGCAGCACAACCCATATCATCCATCTGGCCCATATCTCTTCAAATTTTTGGGAACATACCCTATACTTTGTACCCTTGTTTCCAGTTCTGCACAATAGTCCATCTTCTTCACCCATCGGTGTATGTTTGATGCCGTTGAGTTGCCCCAGTCCATTGCCAAGATCTTCTTACCCATCATCAAGACAGTCCTAATGAGGTATTTTTCCTTATTGTTGAACCCCATGTCTCCCACACATGCAATATCATCACCTGAAAGCAAGCCAGGGATTTGTACACTAATCACCCTGGATAGTTTGCCTCTTACCAAAACCCAAAAGGATTGCACTATGTGACACTCCTACAACATAGAACAAGCCCACTCCCACCCTACATTTCAGACAGAGGGTATGCACCTCCCTGCCCTTCAGATGAAGTCAATCCCTACCGTAGTATACTCTATGTAGGATCTTGTACTGTATTAGATGTAATTGCATGCTTATGGTTGCCCCCTCTCTCTCTCTCTGTCTGTGTCTGTCTCCCTCTATCGCCCTCATCCTTTCTCTCTCTTTCCAGTCCAGCTTACTATATTCTGATCCCGGTGCGCTGTGCCTGTTGTGGGCGAAAGGTTGAGGTAATTTAGAAGGTTGAATCTAATCAAACTAAACAATAAAAATGAATTCTATGGTTGGGGGAAATGGGATTGCTTTAGGAGATGTGTTGCTACTAAACAATCCCACAGGATTAGGTAGAAAATATCACATGTTTCTCCTGGAAGCAAAGGGAGTTGTTTTAAAACAGTTTGTCCATTATATCCTTAAGAGACGAACACTAGACACCCAGGCACATGTTTCAGACCCACAGTATATTGATGCAGCTCGAACACAAACAACATTTTATGTTGTTACAGCCACTGGGGCTCATCAGTATATACTGAAATAAAACTTTGTATTTGAAAAGTAGTAAAGAAGCAGAACACAAGAGAGTGCCAGAAAATAATCGCTCTGCAGGGGCCAGTTAGGGAACGAAAGAGAGCATTGTGCACTACTCCAACATGGCCCTGTTCATTAAGAACTGTGCCATAACAAAACCTTTCATATTAATAGTCAAAGCAATAACTGCGGCCCACTTTCACGTTGGGAATCATGGGGGGCGATTGAAGGAGTGGGTGCAGCTGTTTTATGGCTCCTGATGGTGTGCTATAAAAGATTAATATTTTCCTGTGCTTTAGTTGTTCTTCAGTAACACTTACTGCACATGCCTAATAAGCACTTGTTAAAGTGATTTAGTCCCAAACACGAGGCAGGATTTAATGGCGGAGGATGGGGAGCTATTAACATATTTAATAATAAACAAAGATTTTGATGGGACATTCTGTGCCAGAGAGCTGCGTATAATTACACTCATAAAGCATCTGTCATGCAGAAAATACATATGATTTGTATGTGGGAGTGTTAATTATTTATTAATGTATTTATTTCAGTTTTACAAAGCTCCAACTGGTCTCCGCAGCCTTTATTATTAGTGACCCGATCTAGAAAAAAGCACTGGTAACAACGGTTACCAGCACTTTTCCGGACCTGGTCATCCTGAGTCTGCCGTTAGTGGCTGTGAAATACTGACAGGCCCCTACAGGCAGATTTTTCACTGAATCACACTCCTTCGGTGATCCCATTCCCGTGTACGGGAAATTGGAACTTACCGTTCCTTTGTCGCCCGTAATATCCCGGTATTACCAGGATATCTGGCAGTGGAAATGGTAAGCCAAGGTTGTCTGCGGAGGGTAGAACCGGCAGCCTACCGGCAACCTCATAATGAGGGCTAAAGACTGTTCTTTCAAAGACTTTGGAGACATTTATATGAGTTAAGTGCAAGGGAGAAGAGCAAACAATGCACAGGAGAAGAGCAAACACCAATAGGGGCAAAAATAAGAAGAGCACAACAAGATGCCATGTAGTGTAAGGCGAAACGTGCATAGTAGCATAATTTAAAACAGAAGTGTGTTTGGCATTGGTCACCAGTGGGCGCATAGATGAACCCAACCTCCGTGTGAGCTCTGCATCCCGTGATCCAATAAGTGGCTTGAGCCCCCAATTGCAGACCCCCCACTCTGGGAAAACCGGACAAGACTGATGTGGGAACAGACCCCATCCCTCAAAGCAAAAACCCGAAGAAAATCGGTGAAGGACTCGCTGAGAATGTTGTTTTATACGTTACGCGTTCCTACTGCGGCCTGGCCCGAGATGTAATGCTGAAATCGATTTTGTGCCCAAGAGCAACGCGGGGAACCATAACACAGAGGGCCAGGGGAGAACTTTGATTATCCATGGAGGTTGATGGCTGAGACGACTGTCATAGAACATGTGCCGGCTTCAAGGAACAGCACCAGCACCCCCATGGGAACACAAAAGGAGAAAGGAAAGGCGAGCGGGCGCAGTCTGAGCACAACGCCCCGGAGGGACATCGAAGTTGAGCCAGTGAGTTCCGCCAACCCCTGTGGACTACCGCTATGGCCCGTTACCTTTCCTCACGCTACCCCAGGCATCAAAGCGTGGCAAACAATCCACGAGGTGGAGCTGCACGTGGGCCCCTCTTCGACCCTAGGTGCATGCCTTGGGATTGGGGCCTACTGCGCCCGCTCGACCCTCCGGAGACCACCCTACCGGATTTCCACTCATAGTGTCCTCTAGAGCTAGATCCACCACCTGGTGAAACGGGCAGACATGATGTGACTCAGTACACACCCCGGGGCCCATCTAAAACATACACTGTTCCTCACACACAGAAGTCTACCTACCCTGCCTAACAATCCCGTCTCCATCACCGCATCACTGGCTGGTTGCCCCCCACAGACCACGGTCCCCAACTGACTGCAGCATTAAGGGAGGTGCCGAGGTGATGCGGAGATAAGACCCTAAGAAGCCCACAGCCATAGACACCGTAACAGAGATCCCTTAACAGCCTATCCGTGGGTACCCTAGTCTCAAACTTCTGAATGAAAGTGGGGCACAAATTGTGCTCTCCCACGAGGACGTATACCTGCGGAATGAGTCCAGGGACTGAAACAGCCTGCTCCTTACGGACACTACGAGGTGCCCCATGTTCAGCCGGGAAGGCCCAAATACGGGGACATCAGCCACGGAGGCCTAGCTTCAGCTGGAACCATTCTGGAGCCTTCTGGCTCAAGGCTGCCACTGTAACTATAACTGAATTGATACCAATGTATATAACTCAGTGTAAATTGTGTAATTTGATGGTGCCAGCACGACAGAGACTACTCTATAGTACACAGCCGGAACATAGTGGACAGAGGTGCACGAGGGGAGCACCTCCATGTCCCGAAGGAAAACAACAAAATGCTGCATCACGCAGATATAAAACCAGCGCTGATGAGGTGCCCCCAGCCTCAGGAGAACACGATGGCTGCGTCCACCCCAAGATCTTACACGACTTGTATAATATATGTGAATAAATGAGAAGAAACACTGTCCCAGGGGATGATGGGAGGGGAAGGGGGAAAAGAAGATTGGTTTACTGTTTAATGTTGAAGTACTTTTGGAGGGGGAGGGGTGGAAATATTGCAGATGGGTATGACATGTTCCAAATGATACCTGCATGTAATTTTCTGTTTTCTATAAAACCTAATAAAAACGAATAAATAAAAAAAAACTGAAGTGTGTACAGTGGAGGAGAACCAGCAGACATTTAAATTGGTACAAACATTAGAAGTTATCAAAAGTAAGATTAGATCTTTAGGGGAAGTTCAAAGGCTAATTTTTCGATCAAGGTGCAAACAGAAAAACTTTCCTAAAAATAAAGGTTTTGACTATTTCCAAGTAGCAAAGATAATTTTCTAGAGATTTGATGGAAGTCGGAAGATCATTCTATAGGGAGGAGCGAGAAAGCTCTACCACCAAATATCGTTCTTGTATGGAACAGTCTGCCATCAGAGACGAAGACACATTTCTGGTGCCTAGATAGTAGGTATCTCTTGTCCTTGTGTCGGCGATAAACTGAACCTGTATTCAAATAGGCTCTATGCATGCAGCAGAGATCCCTCGGACAATGATGTGAGAGAAGCACTTGTGTAAGATGGCAATGTAATATGTGAGTCAGTTTGACAGCTATATTTGACAGCTATATTTGGCATGAGCTGCAACTGCTTGGGGGCTATTTGGAGGGCTACACAAAATGCTATTACAACAGTCAAAGTCTGACAGGACTAATGCAAATTAAATTTTACAAGCAAACAATCCTGGTATTACCGAGATATCGGGTGGCAGAACCGGTAAGCCAAGGTTGCCAGTAGGCCGAGGATAGCACCGGCAACCTTATAATGAGGGCTAAAGACTGCTCATTCAGAGACTTTGGAGACATTTATATGAGTCAAGTGTAAGGGAGAAGAGCAAACAATGCACAGGAGAAGAGCATAAACCAATATGTGCAAAAATAAGAAGAGCACAGCAAAAAGTCATTTGGTTTAAGGCAAAACATACATAGAAGCATGATTTAAAACAGAGGTTTGTACAGTGGAGGAGAACCAACAGACATTTGAATTGGTACACACATTAGAAGCTATCAAAGGTAATATTACAAGTTTAGTGGAAGTTCAAAGGCTAATTTGGAGAGAAAACTGCAAGTAGAAAATCTTTCGTAAAAATAGAGGTTTTGACAATTTCCAAGTAGCAAATATAATTATCTAGAGATTTGATGGAAGTCGGAAAGATCATTTTATAGGGAGGAGCCAGAAAGCTCTACCACCAAATATCGTTCTTCTGTATGGAACAGTCTCTGTCATCAGAGACGAAGACCAATTTCTGGTCCCTAGATAGTAGGCATCTCTTGACCTTGTGTCTGAGATAAACTATACGTGTATTCTAATAGGTTCTATGCATGCAGCAGAGAACCCTCATACAATGATGTGAGAGAAGCACTTGTGTAATAAGCCCATGTGGTATAAGGACGTGAGTCAGTCTGACATCTACATTCGGGATGATCTGCAACTGCTTGATCCAGCTATTTGGAGGGCCACATAAATTGTTATTACAACAGTCAAAGTGTGATAGCACCAAATCAAATTACATTTTAGGTTCTTGACACATTTGTAGCAGAGGAAGGATGTGCCTTTGAAGACTGAGCGAGAAATGTACTTTTTTGATGAGGTCATGGATATTATGTACCAAAAAATGGGATTGTCAAAAACAACACCACATTTCTTTGATCAGGATATGAGGGTCATAGGAGAGCTTAGGGAAGGAGGTGAGGCAAATGGAAGGGTGTGATGGTGTTCCAGAAGTGTTTTCTCACTATCTTCATAGCATTAAGGCTGATGTGTTTATTGATCCTCCACTCCTGTATATTGATTAGCAAGAAGCAAGAAATGTGAAGAATGTCATCTGGTGGTCCGTGGAGCTTCAACACATTTTATTATCAGGAAGCTACTCCTCACTTCTGATGCCCAACAAGGCCAAAACATATTTGGGGAATGGTTGTGGCCTTGTGCAGTTCAGGCTGGACTGCCCCTTTTGAGGTGGGACCAAGACTGATTTACATATGGTCTTTCCCCTTCTGTAACGGCTTGGCAGGCTGAAAAACAATAGTCTGGAGGGTTGCCCAGAGCAGTGCCTGTGGTTATGATTCATTCAAAAATCGTCCAGAAATCACCTTTTTGTTTTGTTTGGGTCGCCTTGAGTGGGACAGGTATGCCCAGACATGGGACTCGAGCCTGATGGACCTAGAGACCTAAGCTACTCCTCACTGATGACACCAAAAGAGGCCGAAACATGCATGGGGATGCTTGTTGTCTTGTGCAGAAGGGATGTGACCTAGCAGTTTGGGCTGGACTGTCCCCTTTTAGTGTGGGACCAAGCCTGATTTCTATATGGCCTTTCCCCTTCTGCAATCGCTTGGCAGGCTGAAAAATGATGGTTGGGGGGTTGCCCAGAGTGGTGCCTGTGGTTACGATTAATTCAAAAACTTCCAGTCATCGCCTTTTTGTTTTGTATGTCATATCTAAACATTGTATCTCTCTCACTTTAAGTTTTATTTTCAGCTACCAATGATGCAATCAATGATATTATAAGTGATGTCATCAATGATGCAGTACGTAATGATGTGATATGATATATTTTATTTATAGCGTGCCTATACACATGTGTTTCATGTCATCACTTGCTCACATTTCAAGTAATGTCATTGATGATGACTTAAGATATATGATAAGTGTTTTCATATGTGATGTTATTGGGGTTGTATGCAGTTAGAAATAGTCAAAGAGTATAGATATGTGTATTCGGATCATGAGTTCCTTGGAATACCTCTGCCGTATAGTCGACGTTGTATGCCCATGACAGCCTACGCTTGCAAATTAATTCAGGAGATGATGGTAATGGGATATCCAGCCTGTAATGGTAGGTTCCCCTGTGACACCCCACCAAAATTGGCGTATGCATCAAGGAACGGCAACACTTATATTGACTACATTCTGTTGCATGTTGAAAGTTGGGGGTTGGTAGCTGACTTTCAAGTTTTTCTGCGCATTGAAAGTGATCACGATCCCCGTGTTTTGTATTTCAGTCTGCCAGGGAAACTGCTGCATGACCTGTAAGGGTGAAGGCAGGCAGAGGATCCCATGGCAAGTTTTGGTTGAAAGTAATTACATCAGCAAAGTATATACATTGTTAATTCCCTGTCTTGAGTCTCTGATAGCTGGGACCGAATCATCCCCTAGTGTCTTTTGGCAGAAGATGGTATGGGTGTTAAATCTGATCATGACTAAACCAGGTGCTACGGGGGTGACAAGTACCTCGATTACAAATGGTGGTTTGACCGGGAGTACCATCAAAAGAAATCTGAGTTGCTGTCAATTGTGAAACTGACAGAGAGTGGAAATGCCACCCAAACAAGATTGATTAGATGAAAATACAAAACCTTGCTCAATGGGATGGAGTTGTTCTGTAAGAATAAATTGGAAAAACTTCAGTTAGCGACTAGGACGAAAAACGCATCCACCTTTTGGAAGATAGCTTCTGCGTATACCAAGCGGTCGTTCTGTTCTGCTTTGCCCGGTATCTCTGAGGAAAGTTGCTTTTCGCATTTCAATTCACTTTATCAGGGCACAATTATTGACCAATATTAAACCAATTGGATGGGTGGCTCTGCTATCACATTATGTATTGGATATCTCCTTAGAGGAAGTTGAGGAACCAATTGTTTCACAGAGGAGGGGGAAAGTGCCCGGACCAGACACAATCCCAGGGAAACTCTTTAGCACAGAAGTAAGAATATGGGGCCCTGTTTTACAACATTCATATCACATGTCCCCATCTTGTACCCGAGACTTGGTGAGCTGTAACTATAGTAGTCCCTGTTTTTAAAAAAGGGTATAAGAGTGACCCTCAAAACTATAGACCTATATATTTAATTGATTTAGCTTCTAAGATACACAGGAATATTGTATTAAGAAAACTGGAGGCTTGAGCCTACGAAAGTAAAGTTCTCTCATATTTGCAGGCAGGTTTCATACAGGTGGACCAAGTATTTAGGCTATATCTACTTAGGGATAAATATGTGAGACATAGCAACCAAAATCTCTATCTGGTATTTATTGATCTGTGTGCATCCTTTGTCTTAATCCCCAGAACTAAGTTTTGGCTGCACCTGTCTCAAATGGGGGGTCCCTGTTAATCTGCTGGCAGCCAATACGTAGCCTGTATGTAGGAACATATGCTTGTGTATGTATCCCGGCGGGCAAAGGCCTATTCAAACCCTTCCCGGTCTCTAGGGGCATTAAGCAGGGGTGCATTATCGCCCACACGCTCTTCAGTTTATATGTAAACCAAATTGCTGAAGAGATTTCCCATTGTGAAATGATATGCCTAGGGTACGGTCCTGATTAGTAAGACAAAAGGAGGTATTCATAAGGCGTTAAACTTGTTTGCTTTAATATCAGCAAGGTTGGACCTTGTAATTAATTTGAACAAATCCAAGGCTATGCTTTGGTTTAAAAGACATGGGAATTTCCTCACCCCAATTCTCCTGGGGACGATTGAAATCGAGAGAGTCGCATTTTATTACTATCTGGGAGTTTGTCTTGATGAAAGAGCATCTTGGGGAAGACAGATAGAAAAATCCTTAGTTAACTATACAAGGCAAGGGGGGGAAATGCAAGGTTTCATGAATTATTATGGGGTAATGCAGTGTCTAAAGCCTTGGAGGTTCTAAGGACTTGCACAAACTCGTCTGGGGTCACTCTGATCTTGGTAGGATGGAGCAGAGGGAAATGGTAATGTTGAGAAAACTCCTTGCCCTCCCAAGGAGTGCACCATCTCTTCCCTTAAGATTAGATCTGGGGGTGGATGGCCTTGCTTTCAACGCTAAGCTTTGACCCTTGATGTACTGTTACAAATTGTGCACCTCATTCGCCCTTGGAACCTATAAGGAAGCCCTCTTTGATGTACTTGCGCAAGAAGGCGCTAGAGCTCTCCCATGGGTTAGTTATGTTTCCAAGCTCACCAGAAAACTCGGCCTCACCTCCATGATCACATTTGAATCCCAGGATCATGTGGTAGAAAAAGACTGCATCAAGCAAATATATAGGGACTGGCACTCTATGATTACATTTTCAGAGATGGGCTTGGCAGGTGCATAGGTGGAACACTTGTTTGATCGAGAACAATATTTATCCTGCACTGATGATAAGGAAGCACGTATCTTGTTTTTCAAAGCATAGTTGGGGATACTTCCATTGGCAGCGGTTTTAAGCTCCTGGGGCAAAAGCGACCTACACTTGTGTAAGATTTGCGGGCGCGAGAACCAAGATCTTGAGCATTTCTTATTTAGGTCCCCCTATATAGTAGCCTCCTTTCTAAGTGGCTTGCCCCAACTTATAAAAAGTATAAATTAAGGGACACGAAAGAGTTGTTGGAATGTTTCCTATGTAATCAAAACCACTTTGAACTCCAAACCCTTTTTCCGTTTTTGAAAAATGTCTGGTGCCTGAGAATGAAATGTATTCTGTAAATGTAAATATTATGGCATTTAAACTCCCCAATTGTTTTACGGTTTAATCCAGTATTTTCATTGTTGTTATATCTGATTCTTTGATATCCCTGCTTGTATGGCTATGATGCCGAAATAAAGATTATTCTACCACTACAGTGATGTGATCATTGTACTCATGGACTGTGCAATGGGGAAGATCAGAAATAATTTTACATAGCTTCCAGCTCCTGGGGAATTTCAGGGGATTTGATGCATTAAACAAACACCTTAACATCACTTCCACTAGAGTTGTTTTCATGAATTAATCTAATACAATGATGTTAGATGAGTACATTCTTTATTAGATTAAGTAGTTGTTTGTGATAGATCTCCCGATCACCCCGACATCTTGTTACCAACAATATAAACACATCTCCTTGTAGGGACTTTTCATCCAAATGTATTTCACATGTGATGTCAACAGTAATGTCATCAATGACATTTGTGATGTCATCTTTGATGTCCTGGGTGTTAGTCTTAGCAGTGCACGGTGGTGGCGCGGGTTATGGTTGTTTAGCTTACCATAACTGGTGAATTTCTGCGGTTTTTCGATTTTACTTGAAACCATAATGTCCCTTTAACAAAGTTTTTTCTTTGAATTTCATGGGTTTTTATTAGTCCAACATAACCATAACGTCCCTTTACCAAAGTTTTTTCAGTGAATTTCAAAGGTTTTTATTAGTGCAACTTAACCATAACGTCCACTTAACAAAGTTTTTTCATTGAATTTCATAGGTTTTTATTGGTGCAACCTAACCATAACGTCCCTTTAACAAGGTTTTTTCATTTAATTTCATAGGTTTTTATTAGTGCAACTTAACCATAACGCCCCTTTAACAAAGTTTTTTCAGTGAATTTCATAGGTTTTTACCAGCTCATGCTATTTTCCTACAACATACTAATATCATACTTACCCAATATAGCAATGTTTGTGGCCAATTTACAAAGTGTCACCTTAAAACTCTGCTATTTCCCACCTTCTAGAATCATGTTTAACACTTCCATACACATTTTGCAACTATGTCAACTAGTTTTGCATCCGTAGACGTCTAAGAACATCTGACTTCATAGCGGACCTTCCAGACAGTGCCACATGACCGTATGCTGGCGCACGGCATGATGACGTGTCTGAGAACCCGTCCGCACTTCACAATAAGATCTCTGCTTCTCGGACATTTCAGAACTGCATTTTCTACTGATCTAGGAACTTTCAACTTCAAAATTTCCCTTGCACAGCTCCAACACCTATTCCTACTCATTATCCATTTACAATCTAGTACACAGTAAATACTTTTAGCAAAACTGCTATTTATCTTAAAATCGCATCAGCTAATGCCACCCCGCCTCTCCTAGAGCCACCACCACTGCTGTCATCAAGGAGCATGAGAAACACTGCCCCCTACCTTAGAAATAACACAAATGCAACATTTTCCCTTGTCGACCTGCCCCTCCATATTAGTGTTTGGTTCCTCTTCCCTCATTTCCCTCCCCACCTTTTGTTCTCAGCTCTCCTGCCAAAAAAAAATACATCCAAAAACAACAGACATATTCCTTTAGGAACCACCTTTCACAGTTAGAAAATAGAACTAAAAAAACATGTATAGACTCCATCTACTTTATATTTCTCATTAAAGTACATAGACCCAATAAGATTTTCCAACATTTCCATTTGCATTTTGTGTTATGCTAATTGGAATATTGTGGCTTTCATCCTCCATTCCAGGGACTGGAATGGTGGATACTGGCCCAGCAGCCCAAGTAATCAGCCCAAGTGAAGCAAGGGTGGATAACGAGGTCTCTGGACCATTATCCCCCCCCATTCCGGCCCCTGAAATGGTGGATCAAGGCCATTAGCACCCTAGGTTCCCAAAGTGGGAACCCAGGGTGGGAACCCAGGGTGCTAAAAAATAGGATTTTTCTTCCTATACCGGCCTACGGCGTCCCGGTGTAGGAAGGAAAATCCTTTTCCAAGGTGGCCACCATGGAAAGGGAAGGCAAGGGTTCCATGCATGGCCCCTCTTCGCTTTCCATGGCAGCCTGCAGAAGGCAAAAAGAGAACCCTATGACCATATTACCACAAGCATATTTTTCTTCCCTTTCAGATCTATCCTAATTTCGAATAACTTTACCACAAAGCCAGTCCCAGGTGGACATGGCCACTTTAATCCTATGTTTTGTCCCTTGTGGTCATGGCCAGTAGCCAGATTGTCCAGATCATGACCTTATTCCATGACCTAGACAATCTGGCCACTGCCCATGGCCACAGGCTACCTCTCAGTCACTAAAGGTAAACCGCTATTTTTTCTAGCTACATTATGACACTTGTCAAATAATAAAACACTGGCACATTTGCAAAACCATGCTCGTAGGTCCTTTGCAAGTTTGCTGGAAAACCACCCATGTTTTATTTTTTCAAAAGTGTCAAATGTTTGCACATACAATCGTCATATAACCTAGCCCCCACTTGACAAAAACCATTCAGACTTTACGAAAACATCTATATCTAGATCTATAATATTTTTGCAAACCTTTGTGTAGATTTGCCAAATGGCACCACATGTATAAGCCTTTACAATATGTTGGGACCCACCCTCTAATCTTGCTACCTCTTGACAGAATCCCACCAAACTTCTCAAAAACATGTATATCTAGATCTATTATCAGTTTGCCAAATGAAGTTTAGATTCATCAAATGGCACCTCAATTATAAACCTTTAAATTATTTTGGGAATCTCCCAGCTAATTTTGCCTCCTCTTCACAAAATCCCACCAAACCTTGCAAAAAACATTCATATCTAAATGTATTATCGGTTTCCCAAATTAAGTGTAGATTCGTCAAATGGCACCTCATTTATAAGCCTTTACATTATATTTGGATCCCCCCTCTAATTTTGCCCCCTCATGACAGAATCCCACCAAACTGTGCATACTCACTCAAGATCAGAAATATGCATGCAAAATTTCATGCAGTTACATTAAGTGGTGCCAAAGTTATAAGCCATCCAAGAACTGCATTTCACCAACCCTGTAATGCTGAGGTGTCCGCAAACTTTTCAGGACTATTTGCGAACATCCGAACTGTTTGTGGACTTTCACGGCAAAAAACACCTGTTTCTTTTGCTTCTTGCAATAATATCCCACCCCATCCTCATCACCCCTCACCTCCCCAGAGATTATTTGATAAATTTGACAAGTGCAATGTTGTGTTTTTAAATATGTTTTTACTGCAATGTCCATGGACACTGGCCGCTGACAGCGAATCCCAGATGGCGGGCGTTGCCAAAAATCTGACGCACTTCACGCTCTTCACCATCCAATCAGTGAACACGTTGCATGTCCGCTGGACATGATGCAAACCGATTAACCAATTGATGTCCTGTCCGCGGAGCGAACAGGGAACTGTGTCCGCAGAGCGGACATAGATATCACTAATTTTTAGTGACCTACTTTTTGGTTGTTTTAAAAAAAAAAACTACTGGACTCACTTTCCTGTTCGGTCTGCGCACTGGCCTCTGATTGGCTGTACTGTCCGCGGACTGGCCTCTGATTAGCCGGAAAAATTCACAGACTTTTGCGTGGCCCGCGGACATCGGGGCGCAGCCGCTGATTGGATGGTGAGAAAACATGAAATGCATCAGTTTTCCTGGAACGCCCGCCATCTTGGATTCGCTGACTTTTTTGGAGTTGCAGACAGCACAGTGAAAACATTTTTAAAAAAGCAGCATTGCACTTGTCAAACTAAACAAACAATCTCTGGGGATATGGGTGGGTGAGGATTGGATTAGATATGGCCATAAGAAGCCAAAAAACGCCCCCCGGAAGTCTGCGAACACTCCAGATGTCCTGGGGCAGTCCTGTGGTGTTCGCGGACACTTCAGATGTCCTAGGACATCTGTACCTATTTCTGCATTACAGGGTTGGGGAAAAGCAGTTTTTGGGTGGCTTATAACCTTTGCGACACACAATGAAAATGCTTGTAATTTTGCAATTTTATTCTAGAACAAATCCTGAATTGTTTTGCAAAATTTTTTGGGATTCTGTCAAGAGGGGGAAAATTAGAGGGGGGTCCCAAAATATTGTAAAGGCATATAAATGTGGTGTAATTTGACGAATCTGGCAAACCGATTTTGGATCTAGATATAAATGGTTTTCTAAAGTTTGGTGGGATTTTCTCAAGAGAGGGCAAAATTAAAGGGGGGTCTCAACATTCTCTGATGGCTTATAACTTTGTTACTATTTGACAATTTGACAAATGTGGACAAAGGTTTTCAGAAAGATTATAGACCCAACCTTCAATGTTTGTGTAAAGACTGAATGGATTTTGTCAAGTGGGGGCTAAGTTATATGACTATTGTATGTACATACATTTTGACACTTTTAAAAAAATAAAACATGGGTGGATTTCGAACAAATTAATGAGGAGCATTGGCAAGGACATTAAAGCATGGTTTGCAAATGTTCTGTGTTTTATTTTTTGACAAGTGTAATAATAATGTAGGTACAAAAAATAGTCATATACCTTTGGTGACTGAGGTATAGCCTGTGGCCGTGGGCAGTAGTCAGATTGTCTGGGTCATGCCATAAGGTTATGACACGGACAATCTGGCTACTGGCCATGACCGCTAGGGAAGAAAAATGGTGTTAAAGTGTCTATGTCTACCTGGGACCGGCTATGTGATAAAGGTAGGATAGGTTTGAAAGGGAAAAAAAAAGTGCTTGTGGTAATATGTTCATAGGGTTTTGCAGGCTGCCTTGGCAAGGGAAGAGGGGCTGTGTACAGAGCCCTGCCTTCTCTTTCCATGTTGGCTGTCTTGGAAAAGGATTTTCCTTCCTACAGCGGGACACCACAGGCGTCCTGCTATAGGAAGAAACATCTATTTTTTACCACCCTGGGTTCCTGCTTTGGGAACCAGGGGTGCTAATGGCATGTATCGCCCATTTCAGGGGCTGCAATGGACGATAATGATCTGTAGCCCTCCTTATTTATTTATAACGCAACAACGTCCACAGACATCAGGCTGTGTGGTTACAGTATTTGTTGAGGAAGATGAGGTGGAAGAAGACAGTTTACTACTTGCTGAGAAAGGGATACCCTTTCTGAGAGCATTGCGGTCATTGGATTTGGTGTGGCGGCGCATGGAGGTGGTCCCGTAGGAGTACTGTCCAGGTAGTCTGCGACTGAGTACACTTGGTAGCTTTAGCTATTGTACCCAACAGTAGCAAAGAACTGGCACACCCATGATTTAATCTTGGTGCTAGAAGTAGGCACTTCCTCTACCTCATCTTCTTGGTCCTCATCATTGTCTTTGAAAGTACTGTGCTTTTTTTGCTGTGAAGGTCCTCCAGCTGGTGGTGGTGGCTCTTGGGGAGGAGGGATGGCAATAACTGATGCCATTTTTAAGATAAATAGCAGTTTTGATAAAAATTCTTCCAAGTCTGCACTGTGACTAGATTGGTAAGTGATAATGAGTACGAAAAGGTGCAGTGGGTGTGCAAGGGACATTTTGAAGTTGAAAGTTCCTAGATCAGTAGAAAATGCAGTTCCGAACTGTCCGCGGAGGATGGATCTTATTGTGAAATGTCATCTTTGATGTCATGGGTGTTAGTATTAGCAGTGCACGGTGGTGGCGCGAGTTATGGTTGCTTAGCTTACCATTACTGGCAAATTTCAGGGGGTTTTCGATTTTACTTGCAACTTAACCATAACATCCCTTTAATCAAGTTTTTTCATTGAATATATATATATGTATATATATAGGTAGCAGCCATGTAGTTAAGGTTAAGTTGCTAAACCCATAGGAAGAGCACTTTTTGGGCAGTTTATAACTTCGCTCCCCCCGGACGAATCCTTACCAAACTTTGCAAAATAAGTGTACGGCCTACTCTGATTTCTTTCTGCAAAGTTTGGTGAGGTTTGATCTCCGGGGGGGAGGCAAAGTTATAGGGGCGTCCCACAATTTCTTTTTTCACATAGACTGAATGCAGAAAAACTGTGCTCGCACCTACAACCCAAACCGCTGGATGGATTTTCACCAAATTTCTGGCAGGAACGGCGGCTTGGTCTCGAAGGTGTGCCTTTGTAAATTTGGTGGAAATCCGTCCAGTAGTTTCTTTTTAAAATGACCAAAAAGTAGGTCTAAAACAATTAGTGATATCTATGTACGCTCCGTGGACATGCTTCCCTGTTCACTCCACAGACAGGACACTGATTGGTTAAGCGGCTTACGTCATGTCCGCAGACATACAACGTGTTCGCTGACTGGCTGGGGTGAAGCATGAGGTGCGTCACATTCTTCCGATGTACCCGCCAAGTTGGATCCGCGGACAGAGCGGCGTGGAACTGAGCATAAATCCAATTTTGGGGAGTGTGTCGGTGTGTAGGAGTGGTTGGAGAGTGTTCGGGGAGTGAGAAACAAATGCTGCATTTGTTTAGGTGGGAGAAGGCCATGATGTGTTTGTGGTGTCCGCGGTTGTCCGCGGATATACGAAACACTGGGCGCACTACTGGCTATTTTACATTACTATGATGTTGGTTTTAGGTCGTTAGTAGAGCATTGGGTGAAGAGGGTATGTATTGAAGAGTTTGTGTATTGGTTGTAATTATTTTTTTAGAATGTTGATTGAAATGGATAGATTTTGAGGTGGTTGTGTTATGTTTTTTGGGTTGTGGTCATTTGGCAGGTGTTTGCTTCGGCCATGCACCCAAGACTCTAGGCCCTGGCCACAACCCCCGCAGCAAAACACACCCATGCTAGCAAACATTTTGACTGTGGTATGTTGGCTGCTTAGGGGTTATGTTTTCAAAGGTTTGTGTACTGATTGGTAGTCGTGTAATAATGTTTATAGGATAGTGAGATGATGTGTGTTAGTTTGTTTGTTGGATTGTGTTCAGAATGAAGGCATTGTGGGTTGTATTTATTGGTTAGGTGTTCATTTGCATGGGTGTGTTATATTGCGGTGTTTGTGAGTCTAATCATTATATACTATCTGTTTCTTTTGTTTAGGTTGTATGTAGAGTATTGGCCAGGCCATGCAGTCAAGATTGTAGGGTTTGGCAACAAGCAGTGCAGAATAAGATACCCATGGAGCGAAACATTTTGGATTGTGGTCTATGGTCAGGCGTTTGCATCAATGGGTGTGTTATGATGTGGTGTTTGTGAGTCCGATCATTATATACTTACGGTTTGACCTTTTGTGGTTGTATGCTGTTTTTTCATGACATTGGTAATTGGAGCAGACATTCTTTTTCAATCTCTGTGATAAAATAAAAGATCACATGTTAGTGTAGGTAGTTTATAATGAGTTATTGTATTGCATAGTAGACATTTCTGTATTTTGTCGACCCTCGTAGTTATAGTTCAAACCAGTGTACTGTGCGATTTGCCCAGTTCCTGTGTTTGTTTATTAAATGTAGGTAATTTATAATGAGTGATTGTATTGCATAGTAGACATTTCTGTATTTTGTCGACCCTCATAGTTATAGTTCAAACCAGTGTACTGTGCGATTTGCCCAGTTCCTGTGTTTGTTCATTAAATCATTGGGTCTGTGGGGAAAAAAAATCATGCTGGATTTAAAAATCCCTTTCTACGTTATGGTACAACATAATACTTTGGTTGATTTCAATAGGAGGAATTGAATAGCTGTATGGTTTTTGATTTGGAAGTGGTGGTAGTTTTGTTGCAATTAGATACCGGTTGGTGTATTCTAATTGTTTATTTGTTGTTCTGTTTGCATGTGGCAGAATTTTGGGGTAGTTATATAGTTATATACCTGTTGGCGTATTCAAACTGTTTCTTTTTTGTTACGTTTTAGCAGTATTCTTTTATGCGTTTGCTTGTTGCAGAATTTTGGGGCAGTTAGATACCTGTTGCCATATTCTAACTGATTATTTCTTGTTTCATTTTAGTGGTATTCATTTATCTATTTACCATTGCAGAATCTTGGGGCAGTTAGATAACTCTTGGCGTATTCTAACTGTTGATAGTTTTGAAGTTGAAGTTTTGTTGATGTTCATACACAGATTAGTTATTCAATTTTGGTTTTAAGCATATTAAGTACGTGTTTACAAGATTTGCTGGTAATCTCTGTTTTACAGTAATGGTAGTTTCAATACATTTGAACCATCCACAATTTTTTTTATATATGCAGTGTAGTGACCTACATTGGTTGTGGCTCCTGCGTGGTATATTATACCTATTGTTGTAAAGGTTTACTTACCAAGTGATACTTGTCCAGGTGTGAATCCAGTCAGCTTGCAGTTGTTTTTGGTACCATCTGCATTGTAACATAAAAGCATTACTATTACTTATTGACTATGTGTCTGTATTTGTAAGGTTGAGCGATTATCTGAATTGCAGGTAGTACATGATCTGCCATGGTTTGATTTTGTACAAGTTGCAGAAATGGAATGGATTCACAGTTCGGTATGGATACATACACAAAGCGTTCGATAGGGACATGTTCTTGTGCCACATGACTGCAAAGAGTACATGTATGTTTCCACATGTCTGAAATCTGTATGATTTCATGTATAGGTATGTTTTGTTTTCCAGTACTTGTAGTAAGTACATTCGAAATTCTTGTGGATCTTCTTTTGTGTTTATAGTGAATTTGACCATTCTAGCACAGTAGTCCAATTCCTGGCTTATTCCAGAAACACTCGAAGTGTTGTCAGGATTGTTGGTTGCATTTCTGTGAAGGACTAACATTTGCAAACATGATTGCTCTGTCCCGTGTAAGTAAATGTTGTCAATAATTGGTGGCAATTGGAATAGAATATTGATTGCTACATTTGCATAGAAATTTAAACCAGTTGTATTTGAAAATGTGAATGTACCTGACAGTTCTGTGTCCAAGTCATTTGTTCAGAGTGCTTGTTGTTACTTTGAAGAGGTAGTTGACTTTGTTTGTGCACTAGATCCTTCTTTGGTTGTGGTCCTTGATGAAGTATTAGCTTCTTTTAATTTCTTTGGAGGAATTGCTATGATATCCTGCTTAATTTGAGTCTGAAGTAGTTGTGTTTTACAAACTTTTGCTTTTTGAGGAACAGGGTAGGTTTTTAGATGAGGGGCATAGAGTGAACACAGTCTATTGTATTCTAGAAGGCAAGGAATATCAGCTTTTACTTTACTTGCATCAAAATTGATTAGAAATAGTCCATCAAGTGTACGTATGCATAATAGTGCTACATCGCTCATGTCTTCTTTAAACACTCTGCTACCAATATCTATCAATGCTTTATCTAGGGTAAGACATTGTGATTTGTGATTGGTGACTGCGTATGCTAGAGTTATAGAAAATTGTTCTCTGCGTACAAACATGTCTTTGAAAAGAAGGAAGCGGGATGTTGAGCGTCCTATCCTTTTAACTTCTGATAGTTTGTCAAAGAGAATATTGACATACTGAATGCTAATATCACATGGGTATGTTTGAAAGCCAACAACTGTACCAAGTGATCCATTAACTAGTCCTTGGTCTACGTCAAAGTTACATTTAAGCATTACTCTACAGTTTAAAGATAATGTTAATATTTTTTCCAAACAAGCTGTGTGTCTAAGGTATTTAGCCTTGTTGCGGCTTGTTGACACATGGGCATGTCATATCATGCACGTCCAGTTTGTCTGTGGAGCAAATTTGAACTATTGGTTGCATTTCTTTTTTCAACATTGTTTAATTGAATTGTGAACAGCTTGCAAAGGTTGGCATAAAGGTCATACAGTTTACATTTTCATGTGCTAATTTTTCCATGACCTCAGTAGCACATGACCTATGGCCATAGAGTGCATGGATGTGCCTGGTTTAATATATATTGTGCTTCTTGAGATAGTACACCAACTTCAATACTTTTTAAAATGTTGGTGTATGTGAGGTCTGCAGACTGGTGCATGTTTTCAGTTAATTCTTGGTATTGGAAATGTTGCCAAAAGGTTGACATTTCCTATGCTGCCAAGAGTTTTACGGCATAGTTTGTGCCTAAGGTTTTAAAAATAGGTTCACCTTTAACTGGTGTTAATTGAAGAAGATCTCCGAAAACTATAATGTGTTTTACTCCAAAGAGTTCTTCATAGTCTGTTTTCAGGGTTCCATGTAATTTCATTACTTGCCTGTTCATCCCGAGGCTTTTTAAAGTGCACATTCCATCGAATGTGCTCATTGTTTTTTTTTTTGTCAAGCCCCCCTGCCACACTTATTTTTTGCTATTGCCCACCCGCCCAAAATCTTATCTGCCCTTTCTCACCCCCCCTAAAAAATTTGATGAGCACATTCGATGGAATGTGCACGTTAAAAAGCCTGGGGATGAACAGGCAGGCGATGAAAGGACAGTGTACCATTTTCAGGACCTCTTATAATCTGAGGTCAAGGAAGGCTAACATTAGATTGGAAACCATGCTTACCTCAACTATTAGCAGCATTTGCATTTGTTTGAAAACTCTGTGTAGTTCCATTGCAGCTTCTGGAGAAAGTTTGTAGTAGTCTAATTTGTTTTGGTGTTCTACTGGAAGGAATAGTAATTGGTGTCGACACCGCCTTTGTTGTAGGCAGCTAAACCTGTGGGGGCAGCTACAACAGCTGACAGTTTGTTGTTTGTCATTTGTTGGAGGAACTTGCTGATGATTTTGATTAAGAATGTTTTGCCTGAACCAGCTTGACCACTCACGTATAGCAGTATAGGTTTGTAGTCTTTGCAGGTACAATTAAATGTGTGTCACATCTTTGCAGACAGGCGGACGGCCTATGTGTTCTATGGACATATTCATTCTGATTGCGGACAAGGCGAACAGGGGGGATGTTCTTCGGACACTTTATTCTGAATAATAGCAGACATGCGGATAGATTTTGTGTCCTGCGGACACCTCCATTTTGATTGTGAACAGTGCGGACAGGTATGGTGTCCTTAGGACACCTCCATTTTGGTTAATTGCAGACATCTCGGACAGTCGCACCATCCATGGACAACCTAACGGCTTTAAAAAAAAAACACCAAGGAATATAGTAACAGCATATATAATATTTTATTATTGTATAAAAATATAAAAATTATGAAAGAGAGGGGGAAGCGGAAATTGATACAAATACAGGGAAGTTTCTACATGTTGGATAGTAGCAGAAGAGGATTGAAGTCTCATCATAATGTTTTTCGTGATGGGGATTTTTTGGGGATGATTGGCTGGGACATTGAGAAGGGGCACAGGTAGATGTGGGACAGTGATATTTAATTAATGTTTTCCATGATATGGTTCTCTACAAAGTTTTTCAAAACAATGAAATTGGTCATTAATTGATCCATTTTTTGCTCTAAACGCTGCAGATGATTTTCCAAAGTGTCTGTTTCAGTATTATTCTTATTGTCTGTATGTACAGTTAAAAGAAAATGTATGAAGTACACATAAAATAATGTTTGTTCATTGGCTTATTTAGAAAAGTGTGGTGTTTACCATTAGTATCACTGTTCTCACTCATTTCGTCCTGAGGAAAATTTTCTTCTATCCATTCCAAAGTACTAGACATTTCTGTTTAAAAAAAAAGAAAATTATTTTTCAGTGTATCCTACTACAGAAAGTTTATAAATATAGGAATTAATGGTGTGTATTTTGTTGTTTGTTTTGTAATGTTCCTGTTACTGTTATGTAGGTGTTCTGTTGATATTTGTTGTGCAGTTTCTGTTTAAAGCATCAGTGGGGTAATTATGTTGGAGGCATATGTTATTATTTTTTTTTGTTCCATTACATTTCATATGCTATGTAATTGGACTGTTGGTGTCTTAAATATGCAGTTTAGACTTCTTATTTATTTTTTAATGTAATTTATGTATATGTTGCTCTTTGAACATGTTCAGTGTGTGTATTGCATGATACAACAATGTAAGATATATATATATATATATATATTATAGGGTCTGCAGTTGTGACTCTGTAGTTATGGTTATGTTGCTCAACACATGGTAAGAGCAGTTTTTCGGAAGCTTATATATTTGATGCCATTTGAGAAATCCTTACAAACTTTACAAAAAAAGTAGACAGCCAACTCTAAATTATTTTGCAAGGTTTTGTGCAATTTCATCCAGGGCGGGGAGTTATTATTTTTTATTTATTGTTTACTTGTTAGGTGTGTATACAATAAGAACATACTGTTTCAAAGCGCCCACAGGGCAAGGGAGAGAGCAGGAGTGGGAGATACATTAAAGTACATTAAAACACAATTTATAAGAGCAGTGGGGGAAGAGGAAGACAGGATGAACCTACTATGCCTTGTGAGTGTTCAGAACGTGCAAGTGCAGCAAGGAAGTAGGCATGGGGTAAATGCTGTGGAATCTGAGCTCATGGGTGAGCAGCAGATGAAGTGCTAGGACTGTTGAGTGCTACACAGCTTGGAGCCTGGAGGAGTGTAAGTGCGAGCCACTGGGGCAAAGGGTATAAGAGCAAGTGCAGATAGACAGGAGCTGGGCTGATTGGGTGCAGAAGGTTAGGGTCCCGAGCATGCATAAGGGCCCAGGACGCAAATCATAGCAACTGTGGGATTAGCAGGGGAGAGAAGAAGGGAAGGAGGAGGTACAGAGAAGAGTCTTAAGGAGCTTCTGGAATTTAAGAGGATCCTGCTTAAGGAGCAGGGGGAGGCTGTTCCATAAGAGGGAGCCAGTTGAGGAAAGCAAACAACCACCTGCCCTCTGTTTAGCAAAATACTTTACACAAAGAGAGTTAGAGCTAGAGGAGCGTAGTGGTCTAGAGGGGGAGTTTTTAGTAAGATAAAGTTGAAGACAGTGTGGTCCCCGGGTCAAGACCGCCTATGGATGATGCAGAGTGATTTTAATTGAATCTGTGGAGCAACCGGGAGCCAGTGTAGACTTTTTAGTGCAGGAGAGATACATTCCCTGGGCTTAAGGCAAAGGATAAGTCTTTCTGCCCTATTCTGGATTAGCTGGAGGGGTCGCAGAGTGGAAGATGGTAGATTCAGGAGGAGGAGGCTATTGCAATAATCAAGCCTAGAGAGAACCAGGGCATGGGTCACATTGAGCATCTGCATGCAAGCAAGCAGAGCAAGGTACATGCTAAAGAGCCAGGGGAGCATATAGAACCCTTGGGGACACCACAGGTGGAGAGGGAAATAGGAGAGGGGAATGTGCCCAGGCTGACTTGGGAAGAGCGATCAGTAAGGAAGGATGTCAGAAAGTCTAGTGCCCATTCCGAGATAGCAAGGTTATCATGGATCCTTTGTATGAGGATGTCAAAGGCAAAGGCAGTTATAGCAGAGGTCCCAAAACCTTTGAAATCCACATAGAAATGATTGGAAAATAATATTCCTTGCAGCTATAGCCCAAACCGCTGGATGGATTTGCACCAAACATGCACTGGGGAGCGACTGCCTTGTCCCAAAAGCATTCTTTTGTAAATTTGGTGTTAAATAAATTGGCAAAATGTAGAAGAGCAAAATGTGTGATATCACAATCTGAACACTATGGTCAAAACATATTCAAAAACACAACATTACACTTGACAAACAAACAAATGGAACAATATATGGGGTTGGAGATGGGGATGGGATACGATATGTCCAGAAAAAGCCCAATATTGGCTGTTTTTTCTTCTCGAATATCCAGGGACATAACTGTGATGTTCGCGAACTTGACAAATGTTCCAGGACATCCATGCATGTGTGTGCATCACAGGGTAGTGAAGAGCAGTTATTAGACAGATTATAACTTTGGCGCTGTTCAACGAAACTGCATTTTTGAAATAAAAATATAGACCCGACTTTCAATGTTGTTACAAAGTTTGGTGTTGGTCTGTCTGTCAAGAGGGGTCAAAACTAGGGAGGTGGTCCCAACATTTTTGAGTGGCTTATAACTTTGGAGCCGTTTGATAAATCCACACAAATGTTTGCAAAAGAAGTATAGGTCACACTAGGAATTAATATAAAGTTTGAAAAGATTTTGTCAAGAGGGGCAAAACATTTTTCGAATTGGGATAGGCTTGAATGGTAAAACAAATTCTGATTGTGGCTACATCCCAAGGTGCTAGGTGGATTTGCAGCAAACCTGTGCGAGGAGCATTGGCAAGGGCATTGCTTGTTCTAATCTGTTCTGTAGCAGTGAGCCCAGACGGGGGCCTGGTCGAGATTTTAGAGTGGAAAGCTGAGGTCAGGGCGAACAGGGGTGAGGTGCACATTGGTGGGCAGTGGAGCAGAGGACATTGGCAGGAGAGGCCCTGAAGATTAGCAGGGAGGGAGGCCATACAAGAGCAAAAGAGTGCACTGAGATACCGTCTGGAGAAGCTGTTGCGACTGCTGCTAAATGGTTGGCAGATATTGGAGATCAGGCGGAGACGACCACATGTCGATACTAGAGACAAACACAGTCACTGAATGGTGAATTGTGTAGTGATCTGGTTGTGGTGTCGACCAATTGTACAGATTCCCCAGCGGTGGTGGTGACTTCATGCAGCACTGAATCTGTAGCTGTACAGGGAAGAGGAGCTATGAGAGCTCTGTATGATTCCAGTGGTGGGAGCTGAGTGATGATGTCAGTGAAAGCAGTGCCTGCCGTAGGGCTTGTGGAGGCTGGTGTTCCTAGGGTGCATGCTGAGTGATGGGGGAAGGTGCTTTCCTCTAAGGTGATGTCAGGAAGATGGAGGAAGATGTGTGTTTGTGCTACGAGAATGGAGCGTAGCTGCATGGTGCTCCACCAGCAAACAACCAGGAACAAGGATAACAAATGGCCAGTTTACTGTGGTGAGTGACATGTAGGTGCACAAACTGGAGTAAAGTGTGTTAGATGTGGGGGGCATGTGAAGGAAGGAACAGTAACAATATATTGGGGACCACACTTAAAATGGGGTGTTCCTTCAGCATCCAATTAAGATGGCACACAGCACATTGATTATTTATGTTCAGCTAGTCCTGTCAACCCTGTGCTGGCAATGAGCCAAGAGCCAGGATGGGGTACAGAAGAATATATATGTATTTAAAGTATAGGTTTAATGAATATGTGGCAAAACAAAGCTTGAATACAAAACACACATTTTGCCTTTTGTCTCAGGTACGTTGGGACATTACTAAATCCTGAGCATTAGCATTTCTTGATAATGTTTTGATTTGAAACAACTGCCACTTATTCTGTGTTCAAAAGCAAATTACACATGCATTGCTTTGTTTATTAGTTGACCTGCACATTTAAAAATGCTAGGAGTTTTGAAATCAAACAGACTTGTGAGAATACTTTTGATTGGTGGAACCCTCCTTTCTACTTCACCCCAAAGCAATAAAAAATATGTCTTCTATCAGAGTCACTTACTCTCAGGAGAGAGTGTGCATTTTCCAATGAGAAATTACTCTTGTTTTCATTTAACCCAGCAGTTCACTAATCAGCACCGAAAACCCAGGCTTCAGTTACATTCAGCACCCTTCTGTTTAAAGGCAAGGTCTGGGTGGTGCTAACAGTTAGGAATTTCATTTTTGGACAACAACACCACTTTTCATTAGAGAAGACTTGGGTTGAGAGGAAAATAGATGTGCCCAATTACTTTAAATGACTATAACTGAACTTCCTGCTAGGAAAGAGGGAGGAGGTTTCAAACTCTCCTGAGTTCCCCTGCATCAATCTATATGAAGAAAATTACATTAATATTCAATCAAATATGATACAGGTCTACTCAGTTTGCCCATCACCCAGTAGTAAGACAAACATATTAGGGCAGTTTAATCTGGATTAAGCTTCTTACATTGGATCTCTCCGTTTTTGCCGCCCAGGAAAAGACACCAGCTTTTCATGACCCTCTCTTTTAGTAGCAAAGGCATCTGGCCAGAGACCTCACTCAGACATAGCCACCAGCATGCATCCCTCTGTTCCTGCTCTCCTTGCAAAAATACCTGATTCTTTTGTCTTCCTCAAATTGCTGTCTTCCTAGGCAAGGTTAATCCTGCAGCAATTTTAGGCCTTCCACCCATATAATATTTAGGCAGTTATCTCAGGAGTCACCCAGATGGTGCTTAGGAAAGTCTCCTTGATGATTTTTCAGCCACTCACCTCTCTGGCTTGTGCAACTACTTTTTAACCTCTTAAGTCCCTCCCCCGGAATATTAAAATCAGGAGGTCTTAACTTATTTGCACTGGTTTTTCAATGGACCTTTCCAGTCCTCTCCTCCTCCAAGGTTCAACCCCTCTCTACCGATAAGCTCTGGGAGTTCTGAATTTGAATTGATGGGACAGAGGTACACACTTAGTAACATGTATATTTTTTTACATGTAAGTTTGCACTGAAAAAGTCCTAAGTGACAAAAATGTGGGTTTTACAAGTAAACATAAATTCTTATATATTTTGTGTTCCCCTAATTATTGCGGGCCTATGAAAATGATTCCTGATTCCGCAGGATATTGCCAATGCGAACTGTGGTTTTCCCCATTTACACCAACATTATAATAGTTAGCTATGTGAAGTATTTCTACCCAGACATCTAATTTAATTAGCCACCAGCTACTCAACTTCCAGCTTCATCACATGTTTGGGGAAGAACGGAACACATTTTCAATTATGACTTAATTTCTGGAACTTGGATTTGGATGATTGTAATGGCAAACACCTTGAAAATAAGCTTTAACCTGACATATGTACAGATTCTGTAGGTATCACGGTTCAAAAGTTAATGGGCACAATGTATTTCCCCATATAAACCTATGCCCACATACTTATGTATGTGGTGGTAAGTTTCATTTCTTGTCTGAGGCATCTGTCCAAGTCAGCTGCTCCAATGTTGATTTTATCCAGCACTTAAAGTATTTAACCAATCCTCCCAGTCAGGGTCTGTCTGTAGGAGAGATTCTTATCATTCATGCCACATGGCTCACATTTACCCTCTGAACATCATGACACAGTACTGTTATTTGTCATTGAAATCTTGACTCACCACATTTTGAATCTAAAGGTTTTTAGGAGTTACACCCATCCAGGGCTGGATCTGTTGTTGATCTAATCACCTAGCAATCTCCCCATATAATCCTTCTGCTATTGCCTCAAAGAGATATGTCTTCCAGATAAAGAGCCAAGCAGATCTGTAATGGGGGGAGCACTGTCACTTGAGTGTTCTGCCCAGCAATGGACTCTTTCTCAGGAATCAAAACTTACATTCATACATTTCCTGGGCCCATCTTTACATGTTTCATCTGAAAGAAAACTTGCTTTTTCAATCAGTGGCATGCATTTTTCAAGTGATGTATTTTATTTATTTTAAAAACTTGCATCTGGCAAACACTATTCAAGGCCCTTCTCATAATATGTTAAGTTTGCAAGGGAACATTTATCTCTGTGTCTTTATTTACAGCTGGAAAATACACATGCAAGGCCATTTCGCATCGGTTTCTCTTTTTCCATGACAAACATGTATTTTGTATTAGAGGCCAAACCTGGTCTTTCTGTTCATTTTTCTGGGTGGCAAATATCCCATAGAATACTGGAGAATGTTGTACTGGGCAGATATAGAGTCTACATTGAGACTGATAACACTTGAGATGGAGCAGGAGAAAAAAGGGAAGAACAGAAAACAAGTAATGAAATGAAAGGCAGAAACGAAAGTGTGTACTGAGGAGAATTTGTGTACTGTTATGGAAGCAGTAATGAAGAGGAAGTAGAAGTGGAAGGAAAATGGAGAACAGGGCCAAAGCACATACATGGTTTACATTGAGACTAGTGATAATTACATTGGGACTGGTGACACATACCCAGACATGTGAGAAGGAGCAAGGAAGGAGATTGTAACAGGGCAGTATAGACCTGAGGTTTGTCCTACATGTGAATTGAACTTGATCCACAGTGTTTTGAGCTTTACAAGGCACTGATGGAGTTTGCACATGATTTGCTCTAGTTGTTGCCTAGTTTAAGGCTTGCTCTAACTCAAGGCGGGGCTGATGGCGAGAGTGGGGTAATGAGGGTGCTGGAAGGAAGTTATAATATTTTTATATTTTATGTAGTGGAGCAATGTGCATGAAGTGAGGAAGAGAATTATGATACTTTAAAATATAGTGTAGAAGTTATTGTCTTGTGGTGAGTGCAGTCCCCTTTTGGCTTCAATGTTTAGGATTATGGCAGGTTTGGTGGATTATACCTGCTTGTAGTAATTTATTATATGTTGATGTTGTACTAAAGGGAGGTATAGCATGTGTAAGGATGCAATACTAATGCTAAGGATGCTAACAGAATGTATGGTTGTTCTGCAGGCTCAGGGTAGTGAAAACTGCTCTTAGAAATTTTCAAAATGTTGGGGTAGTTGCTTATATAATTGGTTATATGTGACAAGGTACACATGTACGGTATAATGTGTGTGGGGGGAGTGGAGATGTTCTGTGGCTTCTGAGGGATGCAACCTGCCATCAGAAGTTATCACTGTCTTGGTGGGCTCTGCAGTAAGGCTACCTGTTAGTAGTATGAGTATTGATGAATAAAGTAGAATATGCAGGCTCTGCGGGGATGCAACTGTTTATTCATATGCATGGCGTGTATATTATGGGCTCTGGAAAGTCAACCTGAGAGAAAAGGTATTCTCATTAATAGAAGTCAGTGCTGTTGTTTGCGGGCTCTGGGAAATCATCTTGTGGGCTCTGCTGGGATGCAATCCGCTATTAGAAGTGTTGTTGCTGCTGTCGTTTGCTGGCTCTGGGAAATGAACCTGCGAATGAGAAAAGTGGAGGGCTCTACTGGGATGTAGCCCACTATTAGAAGTTGTTGTTGTTTGCGGACTCTGCATGAATGTAACCTGTTATCATAAGTTATTGTTGGTTTGGAGGCTATGGAAAGTCAACATGTGAATGAGAAATGTTGGGCTCTGCTGAGATGCAACCCACTATAGTAGTTGCAATGTTGTTGGGCTCTGATGGGATGTGACCTGCTATAGTAGTTGTTGTGAAGGCTTTGGGTCATCATCCTGTGAGTATAAGTTGCTTTGTGGGCTATGCTGGAGTGGCACCAGCTGATAGGAATGTTTGTAGTCTTGCAGGCTATGAATAATTAACCTGTGAGTTGAAGTTATGGCGGGCTCTGCTGGGATGTAACCTACTACAGAAATTGTTTAGTGGGATCTACAGGCATGCAATTGTATTAGGAGTTATTGTTGGCACTGTTTGGATGGAATGTGGAAACTGTGGAATGTGAGAGTGTGATGTCACGGGGTGTGGAATGTTGAGGTTTGAAGGGGGTTGTTAGCCAGTGGTTGTATTTAGGGTACATTATGCAAAATGTACTGGACTAAAGGAAGCTCATTTTAATTAAATGAACTTACATAAAACAGTTTTTTTTATTTATAATGTTTGGTCTTTATACAAAATTGACAACTTCATAATCAATAAACAATGCAAAAAATTAAGGCAAAGGGGACAAAGAGGGAGAAAAAAAAGGGTGACTGAGAGGAGAGAAAACTCCTCTTCCAAGATTAGCTTGAACCACACCAGGAATCAAGTCACTCTGAATCCAAACAAGGAATCTGCCCAATATGCCTTAAAATATTGTGCCTTTCTTCTGTTGTCGCAGGACAACCCACTCGATGTTGCTGAGAGAGTACATCTCCTGGAGCCGCATATCCTTGCTAGGGAATACTGAACATTTCCAATTCTGCAAGATTATTCTCTTGGCCACCATTTAATCCCTAAGAACCCAGGTTACCTGCTGGTATGATTGCCCCTCCGGGTTTGAATCCTCTCCTAGTATCAATGTCATGAAGTCATATTCTCTGTCCTCATCAAGCACTATGTTAATTACTTTTGTCACTCCAAAATGTCTTAACTTTATAGCTGTCCCTTAACATATGTTTCAATGAGCCTACTATCCGTCCACATTCCCAAAAGGCATCCGATATGCTCAGGCCTTGCTTGCACATCTGCTCAGGAGTCAAAAATAATCTTGTTCAGAAACTTCACTGATGAGCTCTCTATCAAATTTTAATCGACATAAGAAGTATGTTTCTGCATACTGCCTCCCATCTTGTCAATGACATCTCCTGCGGGAGACCGGCCGACAAAGATTCCAGGAGTTTTTCATTCCCACCCGATTAACTACTTAATAGTTTATATACCAGAGTGGCCGTGTGTAACTCTCACATGATTCCCACAGAGGCGCCGGTCTTGACTGGGTGAATGCCGTATCTTCAAAGGTGATGTGTAACACACGGTTGGCTCTTTGGGCTGGACCTCTGTGCACTGTATGTCTGACTCGAAGAGTAAGATGTCTGCAGGTAGAAAATATGGGATTAATGAACTGGGGTTATTGGGTGCCTCTCTCCTCTTCCCTTTCTCTTCTCCTGTAGAACCCCAAAGGTTAACGCCCTCACCTTAGGTAAGTGAACGCCGAGCTCTCCATCTGCCTCGGGGCAGGGTGCCGTAACCAGTTTCTTCACTGGATAAGGGTGCAGGCCTCTTGACCTCAGAGGACTGCTGTCCGTCATTAACTGCATGAACGGTAAGTTCTGGGCACTTCAAATGTCTTAAAAGTCTTTTGTAATGATATCTCTTGTTTTGCAGGGTTCCGGCGATGGCGGATGGCGGGCTGATGAGAGTTGAGGATCGAACCCGCGTGAGGAATAGAAGCGCCTGGAAGCACGTAAGTAAGCGCTTGTAGCCTGCTTCACGATGCGCAATAACTGTCCCTTTTATCTTGCAGGTACAAGTTCGGAGCTTTAGAGAAGCTGAAGGGTGCTGGAATACCCACTGGATTCGGCGTGGGAAGGAGTAATGGCACGTGAGTAATAAAGTTGCCCAATGTCTTTAAACGCACCTTCTTTTGTCTTTCAGATGCGGGATGCAGCGCCGAAGGCCTCCGGAGCGTGCAAAGAGCTGGTAAGCTTTTGTCTTTCAGATGCCGGAATGCAGTGCGAAGACCTCCGGAGCATGCGAAGAGTAGGTAAGCCTTTGTCTTTCAGATGCCGGAATGCAGCGCGAGGCGTTGGTGACAGCCGATGGACCAGGTAAGAGATGCGCTGCCACTGAAGACCGTAGTGCTAACCTGTTCTTTCTTTGTCTTTACAGGTGCTGCTGAAGACTGGATTCCAGGATGGTAAGCCTTTGTTCCCTTAGGCCCAGGATCAGAAGCAGAAGACACGATGAGCGTTCTGCTGCAGAGAATGCAGAATAACGCAAAGCAAGATTCATCCATCGGGTGTGGTTTAAATAGCCTCCCATAGTGCTTAGATGTCTCCTTCCACAGCCTCGCCTAGGTGAGAAAAGAGTTCCTGCTTTCCAGAAGAGTTCCAGTGTTCTGAACCTAGGGAGTGGCTCCTGCCCCACCCAACAGGAAAAGTAGTCCCAAACAGAAGAGGATCAGGGGCTCAACTGGCAGGTAAGTAAGCAGCATGGTCTGCTGCAGGTAAGTCCACCCAAGCATTATGAGCCCGGCGCTTCCAGCGCTGGGACTGGGCATCTTTATGAGCCTGTTGCCACTGGCGCCAGGACAGGGTCCAAAAGGTCCCAATTGGGACTGGCTGGCACTCGGAACCGGGGTTATGGGTCTGCTTCCAAGGGAGTCGGGCAAGTCCTGATCTTTTGGAAGCAGAGATCATGACACCATGTGTTCCTGATCGCCCAAACAGACAAATGATTCAGTCTGCCGCTGATTTAAGTGACCTATACTCTCCATATGAGCAGCTTACGATCTTGTGCCTAAACCTCAAAGCCCGAAACGAAAGCCATGAACCGCCTTCAAATAGGTCTCCAATTTTCAGAGCCCCTCCCAAGTACCATCTTCGCCAGCTCAACACTTTGTTATTGAGCCAAATTGAGATATCCAGCCATATCTATGCTGAACCTGCAAGAAGAGGATCAACCTTTAGATGCTTCGCTATATCTCCCCAACAGGTGTGCAGAAAATCCTTAAGCATGCACTTATCCCTTTTTCATCTCGTTTGTAGAGGACAACAAAGCTGGGGGCTCGAGAGGACCTGAAACCCTTGCCTTTGCAATCAACCACTCATCATAGGTTTGCTTCAAGAATGGAAAAACAAATCTCTCAAAATAAATGCCAGATGGTATCTAGTCAAATTTGGAACACTCAGGCCTGGTTCATCACTCTGAACCTGGAGTTCGCAAAGTTCAGTCTCGGTGGCTTATATTCCCATAGAAAGGACTGAGCAAAGTCCAAACTTATAAAAAACATATAGGAACCTTACCAGGAGACCTTGAAATGTATTATTACAGTGAGATAATGGCAGGTGAATGGGACTAAATCCTTGATGGTCTGAAGGACGTTGTGGGGCGAGCAGGACAGTGGGAGTACCATGCATCTTAATACTTTTAGATTAAAAGTAGTGGGCAAAGTCACTAGGAGTTAGTAGATCATAGTTTTGGGGGTTTGATCAAAGCTTTGAGGGTAGATTCAAGTTTTCTTTGGGATTATGAAGGGTAGAGATCAGGTTTGTCAAGTAGGAGGATTTAGCAGATTCCAATGCAGAGTTGGGGGCAGCAAGGGAGTTTGTTTAGGCTAGGAGTAGAGTGAGCGTCTGTGATTTGCACCAGCATTGACGGTCACAATGCATGTTTTTTTAGGGGTCTGATCCCATTACTCATCCAGGACTGAGGACAACTACAGGAAATTGAGTATATACATGCAAATTGTGTAGATCAATGGGTGACATAAGTGCATAGTGACAGTCAGAAAAACACAGTCAATGGAAGAAGCATACATATGGGAGAAAGACAGAGGAGAGGGGCGCACATCATCATGATAAGGGGCAACAGAGTCCTGCTTGCATTTCCTCTTGGTCATTAAAGAGGGGCGAGGTGGAAAAGAGGGTGGATGTATAACAATTGTGTTATCAGAGGGAGATGGGTAGACTTTTCATGAAGGGAATTGAAGGAGTGGTTAGAGAAAAGTGATTTAATTTCAATGTAATTGTAAATGTTACATTAAAGGCAAACAACGAGCATTTGACAGCATTTATATACCATCTATTCCAAGTGATAGCCACTACAAAGATGATCCCTAAATCCTGGAATTCGGCCATCATAGTGCCTATCTTTAAAAAGGGTAGCCGCGACGATCCGTCCAATTACCGACCAAATGCCCTTTTGGACATCTTGGGTAAGATATTTGCGTCCTTTTTACAGCAGAAGCTGTCCAAGTGGGCCACTAACTCAGGTCACTTCGATATACGTCAGACAGGCTTCACTAAAGGCGTAGGGACAGAAGTGACCCTACCTGACGATACTGAACCTGCTGAAACTAAAAGCTTTACAACAAGGTAAAAATCTTTTCATTGCTTTCATTGATATGAAACAAGCGTTCGATTCCTTAAATAGAGCAAAATTGTGGAACAAATTGACAACCTGGTCGTGTCCACCTGAACTACTGCAGCCCATAATGGCTCTCTACAAAGACACTTCAATCAGGGTGCGAATCAATGAAGCGGGCGAGTTTACTGAGAAAATATACACAAATAAAGGAGTAAAGCAGGGTTGCCCCTTGGCTGCAATGCTATTCAAACTATTCATATCTGACATATCTGAAGCTTTTTCTCAGACTCGCTGTTGTCTCCCAAAGATTGACAGCAATAATATTAGCTGGACAATATACGCAGATGATATTGTCCTAATAGACGAAACACCATTTGGACTGCACAGACTCTTATCTGCACTGGAAAAGTACTTGAGCGACAAATTGCTGCAAATAAATGTAGAGAAAACAAAGATCATGTTGATTGGCAACACCTCTAAAAGATTAACCAAGAACTTCAGATGGAATCTCGATGCATTACAGATCCAACATACACCAACCATTCGATATCTAGGCATTGTGTATAACACCTCAATTAGAGAACATGACTGGATCTGCGATCTCAAACAATGTATATTGACCTTCGCGTTGCAAGGGGCAAAACTTCATGCTGAATATGGAAAATTTACATTAAAACCAGTACTAACCTTTTACATACAAAAGGTGATCCCTTCAATTACGTTTGGAGCAGAGGCCGGTTGGAACCTGGACTACCATCTGTGGCCAACCCTCGAAGGTATTTTCTGAAGACGTATTCTTAAGCTGCCAAAGGGCGTTCCAATGATCGCCATAAGATACAAACTTGGAATTGAATCAATGCACAACATAGTTATCTGGAAATCGTTGGCCATGCTACGGAAGATGTCATTAAAGGATCATGCTCCAGCCTATTAAATCTTCTCAAACACGGCCCAACAAAATCATTGCGGAATTATGCTAAACTGGTCCAGCGGTCTAAAAACGATTCTTGATTCGGCAGATATAAAGTGGGAAACACTTATAGCAACGCCCCAAATCGCGAAACAGAAACTAAGGAAGTGGAATTGGATCCAGAACTTAGAACAAAGAAATCTTTTATCTTTGTCAATCGACTTAGGTCCTTTAACAAACTGTTTAGATTGTCTACCAAGATATCTCCAAAAATTTCCTTCGAGAAAACATTGTAATCAATTTATGAGACTGCGCCTGAACGCACATACAACAAAGGAGATTCAATGGGGACGAAGAGTCATCAACATTGAGAACAATCTCTGTAGGTTCTGCGAAAATTCAGTGGAATCGGTAAAACATCTGATCACTGAGTGCCCTAAAATTACGCAGCAACGAACACGCCATCTTGGTTCCTTTGCTCCAGTTGATGAGGACATGGATAAATAGTGGTATTGGATACTATCTGGAACAAACGTGTCGCTCACATGTGCAGTTTGTGAATTTGTAGAAAGCATTCTGAGCGAGGACCAGTCTTAATTAATTTCAAAAAATTTGGATAGTAGTGTATGCTGTCTACATAGATCTTCTGTGGGTGCCTTCCTGTATATTTATGTAGATCTACATGAAAGTTGGATTGCTTAATTGCTTTATTGTAATTGAAGTTTATTTGTAAACTAATTGTTACAATTAAAATAAAAAATAAAAAATAAAAAAAAGAATTGTTTATTTATTTATAGTGCGCACAGGGCCAGTGGGCATCTGGGCGCAGGATGTGGGTGGCTGCTAAGGATTTGGGAAGTTTAAAGTTCCCCAGCATGACAATGGTTATTCTGGTGGGAAGTTCATCAAGAGGAAGGTTACAGTCAGGCAGGTAGCTATTGAGAATACCAGTGGGTTAATAGAGCCAGAACAATTGAGATGTAGGAAGGAGGTGTTGAAAAGTGGCATATTTAAGAGAGTAAGATGTGATGTCAGAGGAGCACAGTGGCAGTGGTGAAGGCCTTATTGATAAGGACCCTTCTCAACTGGTCATGGAGAAAGGCAGCAGGAAGCAGAGACAGATTGGAGACCCACTGCCATACCAGAGTCATGAGGGCGATCCAACATTTTGTGATAGCAAGAAGTATAAGTTGGGGGTGGTAAGAGTCAAAGTGGACAGTGTTGTAAAAAGTAATTGCTGGATGCGATCTTTTTAATTCCAGAGGCCAAGCAAGAGAGTGTTAGGAGGTAGGGGAGGGAAGCATGTGTTGCACAGTAAGTGAGGAGAGTCAAGATCCTGGAATAATCACAGTGTCTGGTTTGAAAGGTCCAGGGGAATAGGAGAGGGGTGGGGGGAGAGTGAGATGAAAGATAGAATGATTTGAGACTGAAGACTGTGAGAGAAAGAATGGAGAAGATTGAGTGAAAGGAGGGAGGGAGTGATTGCAAGGTGTATTATGGAGGGTAAGAAAAGTGAAGATAGTGAAGGAAGGGAGCCGCCCAACTAGGAAAAGGGTAGGTCGGTGAGTGGAAAAGGAAAGATGAAATGGTTAGCGCAGAAGTAGCAGTTGTATGTTCTGACTTGGGTTAGAGTGAAGCGATAGTTTAACAAAAAAACTGTTAACAGGCACAACATAGGGATGATTTTACTGGCTCTTTGAGGTCACATCAGTTCCAAATTGAGTAAAGTCACTGAGTCGAAGAATCCCTATCTGTCCAAGCTGGAATCAGGCAATGGCTCCGGCCTTATGTACTTTCCACCTTTAACAGTTCCTTAGATGCAACTTTTGCCTTTAGATGCGAATACCTGGGCTGGACATCCAGGGGAAATTCAATAAAAAGGGAATCGAAGTGTCATATGACTCCCTGGGAGACATTCAAAGTGTTCAGAATGGATTCCAGACTTGCATACAAGGTCCATGGAATTATAGGGCCAGCAAGCTTCAGTTTAGGTGCAGGACCCTGGCAGTGTGAGCGGGCTCTTGTTTTTAAATGCCTGGCATTACCATCTGAGGCCCAAGTTACACCTCACTGACTAGTCCCATTGCAGCAGATACATGGCAGGAGTTTCTTGTGTTCTTGTACAAAAGAAATGTGACCTAGAAGTATGTGCTGGACTGCCCCTTTTGGGGTGGGACCAATCCTGATTGTTAGATGGTCTTTCCCCTACAGTAATAGAATGCCAAGCTGAAAAGAAATGGTCTTGGATTTGCATCTAGCGTTATCAGTGGTTTCTGATTAATTTAAAACCCTCCAGCCATCACTCTTCTGTGCTGCATGTATTACCATGAGAAAACAGGTATACCTAATAGTGGTTCTGGAGCTTCCCATGCTTACTTATACAAGCTACACCTCAGGGATGAAGCCCATTGAGACTGAAACATGTCTGGGATCACTTGTAGTCTCCTGCCGTAGTGATGTGTTAAGGCTGGATTGTCCCTTTTGTGGTTGGACTAAACCTGATTTGCATATGGTCTTTACCCTTCTGCCCTCGCACGGATGGCTTGAAAATGATAGCCTTGTGGGTTGCCCAGTGGTTTGTCAGTATGTTTTAATTAATTCAGAACTCACCAGCCATTACTCTACAGTGTTGTATTTTTTTTCCAAATGCCTAGCCTAGTCGATCAGGGTGGTGTGGGAGCCTTGCTCTTACTTGCGTCTCAGCCACGTTCGACACGGATGATCATTATACACTGATGTCCCGTTTGTCGGGCGCTGGCTTGGGGGGCCAGGTGTTGAGCTGGTTCGCAGATTTCTTGACTGACCGGTCTCAATCTGTTTTCCTGCCTCCTTTCTGTTCGGAGTCTGTCATACTGTTTTGTGGAGTGCTTCAAGGATCTGCCCTGTCTCCTATTCTTTTTAATATCTACATCTGTCCTCTTCTTCTTCTCATTCCATCTCACGGTTTTCGGTTCTACTCATACACAGATGACACACAGATCCTGGTACGTCTGGATCTCACTTGTCTTGACACTGCAGACTGGCTCAGGAACTGCCTTGAAGACATGGGTACCTGGATGCAAACCAACTCTCTCAAACTCAATGGCAGTAGAACAGAGGTCCTGGTGGTCGGGGCAAACAGCCCCCTCAACTACTGGACTCCTGACTTCTGGCCCACCTCTCCTGGCCCTCTACCCTCACGCTCCAGTGAGGCAAAAATCCTTGGCGTTGTCTTCAACTCCACTCTCTCCGTCTCTCCACACATCACAGATCTTGACAAGAAGACCCACTTCCAGTTGCACACCCTCAGAGGTATCCTCCCATTTCTCGCCTTCCCCCAGAAGCTCACTGTCTCCAGAGCTCTGATCTCTCCAGGCTGGACTACTGAAACAGCCTCTTTCACAATCTTCCTAACTCTACTCTTTCCACTCTTCAACTAATCCAGATCAGGACTGCAAAACTTATCCTTGGCCTCAAGCACAGGGACTGCATATCTAATGCTCTGAAATCTCTCCACTGGCTCCCTGTGGCAGCGAGGATCAAGTTCAAGACCCTTTACATCATCCGCAAGGCTTTCTGGGGCTGTGGTCTCCTCTATATCCACCCCTCTCTTCATAAATACATTCCTTATACAGCCCTCCACTCAGCTACATCAAACTCTCTGTGGGTCAGACGCTTCTCCAAACAGAGAGATGGGGGTAGATTTCTCTCCTCTGCAGGTGCCTCCCTCTGGAATGGCCTCCCTGCCCTTCTCAGACTTGAGCCTGATCAACTGAGGTTCCGGAAGCTGCTCACAACCTTCCTCTTCTCCTCTTCCTTCTATCTCCCTCTCCCCTGCTTTCTGTCTGCTCATCCTGATCTCAATTTCAGTAAGATCATTTGCCTTGTCATCCCTCTGTCTCTCATCCTTTGTCTTGTGGCTGGAAGAAGTCATTGGGCCTCATTCCGAGTACGGCGCTAACCAATGGCGCTATTAACGCCTTGGTTGACGCCGTACCCGGACCGGCAGCGCCTTGGTGGATGGCAGAATTATCGCCCCATTCCAAGGTTGGCGGGGCGGTAATTGCCCATTCACCAAGGCTCTTCCCCATTCCCAAATGAGCCCCCATAGGGCTCAATGGGAATGGGGAAGATGCAAATAACGGTGACCGTTTACGGTCACCGTTATTGGCTTGGAGGCCCCTTTGCGCCCTCGACTTTAACACCTGCTCAAAGCAGGCGTTAAGGGCGAGGGCGCAAAGGGAACTCGGAGTATGGCGATAAGGGATCACCGCCACCGGTCTCGTTGCCGGTGGCCGCTATCCCTTACCGCCATACTCGGAATGAGGCCCATTGTGTTGGAATGCCATTTCTTACATGTCGCAGTCCTTGAATTGGCAGAAGTCATTGTGTTGGAATGTCATTGCCCACATATTTTAGTCCTTGAGTTGACAGAAAATGTATTGCTTATAGGCTTGTCACAATGACATTGCATCCTTTTGTTTGGTAATGAGTCCCATATTAGGATGTTTACATTTTACCATCTGTTGTCTTTTTTTCCTTAAATGGGTTTGGGTGAGGTTTTCATGATGTTAGAGTGTTCGCGTACATGATTTTCACGTGTGTGCGGGTGCAGTTTCATCTAAGTTGGCATGCCCTTGGTCAGGTACACAGTATTTTAAATACGTTCTCCGTTTAAAACACCACTTCATTAGGAATTGGGATTGCATGGGATTTTCGGTCACGGCCGGGGTACATTGAAAGCACTGTGTGTAGTATATAAATGTGTGCCCCTCTCTATGCACTCCATGTGGTAACGACCGTTCGATTACTCATCATTAGGTGTTATTTTAAAATCCTTGTGATAAGGCACTTAGCAAGATGTGTTGCGGGGGTGGGGTGTCTGCATTACAGCATACGTCCGTAATCATGACAAAACGTCTTTGCACTCAGGGGATTCACATGCATGCACTGGGAACATGCGGAAGAGGGAACATTAAAGAATGGGGCACACGGACAGCGTCGTTCTTTCCTGTAACACAAAATCGTAATCTGAACTCCAAAACGAGTTCTTATGCCAGAACACTCTGAATTAGGAACATATAACCCTGGCTTCAATTGTTTAGGCTTCACTCCAAATGCTTTAATTTCTTTGAATTTAACCACGTATTCTCACGCTGCGGGTCATGACAGTGGGGCCTGTCTTGATTCCTTGCCTATCACCAGCCTCAGGATTTCGGGAACAGCTCTGGTGTATTTTACACACCTGCTTGACAGTTCGCTGTCTTTTAATACCGACTCGTGCTCTTTCCCCAGAGCAATGGGTTATTATTACCTTGAGCAGAATGGGTTCGACAGCTCTCTGACATACGGGCGAGGGCACCGCGTGGCCTAGGCTTGATTACCGGCAGCAGACAGTTGACAGGAATTATTTCTGCGGCCATTGTTTGAGCTTCGCATCGGATCGGAGACCGCGTGTTGTGACTGGACCCTTGAACTCAATTAGAGAGCAAAGCCATTTGCACGCGCGCGTGGGTAGGAACGTGTTGGCACCTTTGTGAAACGCCAAGCTAATCGTTTTGTTTTGCACTGGCCCCTCTATAGGAGAAAATATAATGAACACATCTTACATTTCAGGAAGTGGAGTTTGAAAATGATTGGAGCGCAGTGGTAGGCAACCTGCCACTCTCCAGATGCTTTGCACTACAATCCCATGATCTTTCACCATTGACGTTCCTGGCCAGTGCTGATGGGAGTTGTAGTCCAAAACATCTGGCGAGTCAATGGTTGAAGGAACCCCGACCTAGTGCATGAAAAGACCAATCCTTTTTGTGTATCACACCATTATGTGGCATTGTTTTTCAAATGCACTTGTTTAGTAAGACTTTGAAAACTTGTTTATGTTTCAAAGCACAGATTCATTATTAAGGGTCTCAACAAGACGTTTCACACTGCAATGTGCTTTTTCAAGGTCATATAAGTAACACTTCTAAACGTTCTAATCAATTTCAACATGTTGAGGCAGAGTGTTTGGTGAACTTGGCTGCTCTGCTTCTACGTGCTGCGGCTCGCTAACTTAATTGTGTACCGTGTTCTACTACTACTACTACTCTATATTGTGTTTGGAAACGCTTTGCAGCTTGAGAGAAGTCCTCTTTCTACTACCATAATCGCCATGCACAACACGTCCTCCAGGGAGCGCAGCAAAGCGGAGTGAGGCAGAGTCACGCCCTCGGATTGTGCCCTTGTCCATAGTCTATAACAACAGTGCCGGTAAGACTCCCGGTGGAGACACACGTAGTTAGGGACTTAAGGTTAACATCATATATGTTATCGATGCTTCATATGCGCAATATGAAAACAGCTTTACTGACCAAAAGTTTAGTCAAAAAGCATTTTTTGATCACCTGGTCTGCACTTCATTCATAACTTTAAACTTGCCGTTTATTTAAGAACACGCAAAGCACGGCTTGCAGCTTGCTACAACGGCTTTCTTCCAGTTGGTCCCACTGCGCCTTTTACCAGCGCAGCACCTTTCTAAACGTACCTCGTGGAGACTGCAGGGTTTGGAACTCTTTGATCCATATGACTTCCATAACCGGCATGGGGAGCGACCAGAATCAAATCCCACATCTTGTTTGCCTCCCAAGGAGACCCCCGCAAAAAACTTGGTGGGCGACAAGGACATGATTAGCAATGAAAGTTACAGGGACAAGCGAACTTGCTCGAACCATCTGTTCCATCTTCATTGGAAGTACCACACTTTTGTCCCCTGAATATGCAGGTCGAAATAACTGCCAAAACCACTTCCATGCAACATCTTTGAAAACCACTGGAAGAATGTGCTTCCTATCACATTGAATGAACAACCTAATTGTTAAGGAGAATTCTCCAAAATGGCTAATTTCCCTTACCTACTGAGTCCCTCAGCAGCTTTGCTGGATTTCTAGGATTTTTTTCCCCCTGGTAAGAGTGTGAGTCCTTTTTCCCACTTTTACATGCGTTTTGCTGTGTGTGTTTAACATTTTTGTGTTCATAGACTGTGGAGCCTCACCGACTCCATAGGCATCATCTTTTTACTGTGTGTTACACAGCACCTTCAGTGCAGTGACACAGGGTTGTCTTTTTCAGAATTCCCACTTTAAAATCCCTTTTCTGGGACTGACTACTGTCTCCCAGAACATGTAAAGTTACCATTGACTTTATTAGTCTTTTTAAATCCACAGACCGAGTACAAACTGTCTTACATAGAGTTCAGGAACGGGTTAATAGTTATCCCTTTTTGTCTGTTTCTCATGGAACATTATTTTGTTCCCTTTTCATTCAGATTTGGCTGGTAGCAGTGGTATCTACCCTATTTTTCCTACCACAGTTATTTTAAACAGCCTTGGTATTGTTTTAGGCTATCTTAGTAGCCTCGAACTTAAACCCGCCGGACCATATTTACTTTTATTGGATTCCAGCTGGGTTTATTCGCCTTTTCTTTTTGTAAAACTCTTTCTCGTGTTTTACTCTGCGCACCAAACCAGGTTTGGTTACTTTGTTCACCGTCCTTTGGCGGGCTTCAGCACAGAAGCCCTCCTTAGGCGCTGAATACCTCAGGGAGACAGGATGTGAGGGAGGGGTTTGAGACTCCCTGCACAAGGTCTCCTTGGAGACCCATGTCACACTCTGTGTGATTGGCTGTGGGGACTGTACCGCCAGTACAGCCACGCTGCTCTGTGATTGACAGACAGGCTGTGTGAATGGGAGAAAACTGCATACAAAGCAGGTCTCTGGGACTGAGAAGGCGAGTCGTCATTGGATCGAGAGGACCGGAGAGAAGCTGACAGAAGAGGACCTCTACCATGACTGAACCTCCCAGTGAAGCCCTGCTGTGGGTCTGAATCTCCAAACTTCGACGACAGGGAAGATCTGCAAGGAATCCTCTCCCCTTGAGCTGGTGGGAACAACCAGTTCGACAAATTGCAAGCCAGTCCTCCCTCCTCTGGTTGAATTTGCTGTGCACAGCTACAGTGAGCCGGATAGCCAGGAGGATCGGACCCTGCTTGGGTTTTAAGGAGCGCACCTTTTATTTGTTGCTTTGCTCTGCTGCTGGTTTCTCCCCTGGGCAGTGCAGTTCCCTCCATTCTTCCTACATGGTGTCAGTCCGACAGTCGCTTCAGGAACCGTGAGCCTGCAGGACCTGCCAGGAACGTCTCCTCCTCCATTTAAGGTACTGTTCAAATCCGGATGTTTGTTCTGTCCGACCGCTGTAAAAGTGTTTGAAATCTTTTGCCAATCCGAGGGCTTGTCCTTCTCTATTCTTAAAAGTAACTTTTCATCCGACCAACTTCGTTCTGAACTCTTGGCAAAGACTTAACCGCAAACTACACTGAACTGTGTGATCCTCTGCAAAGACTTTGCTCCATTGACTTTGGCCCATGCCTCTTGTTTTGATTTCCTCACTGTAGCTACTTTTTCTAGATTGCCCTGCTTACCTACTTGCTGGTTGGTGCTGCTCAACTTTTGTCTAACTTTGTCTTTCCCTCCCTTTTAAATTACAGGAGTGCCATTTTGCTCACACTTCATTTTGAGCTTAACTTGTCCAGAATCTGCTGGGTGTGGTGTGGTTTATTAAGATTTTGATTTTCTAACTGCTTGATAATAGTGAAATGTTTTATAACTGATGTGTAAATAAATGAATATTCTTTAACTCCTTGAGTCAGTGTTTGTTTGAACCATAGTAATTGCTGTCCTTTGTGTAACTATTGATACTGCTCACTTTACTCTTGAGATAAGTCTGGCTGCTCCGCCATCACTACAACTTTACTGTGTAATAGGGGCTTGTACCAAAGGTGAATTTGTACTGTCACTTGTAGTCTTAATTGTTTGTGGTGTTCCCAAAGGGTACTGCATATGATTCTGCCTAACACAAATAAAACAATTACTAACAATAACAGTATCCTGGCCTCTTACTCACACGAGGCTCAGAAAGTCTCTGCTACAATTTCTGCTATGGCTACAGTTGGGGCTTCTACCTCTTCATCCGTGACGAGTGCGCCAGAATACTCTGAGAAGGAGACGAGGGGGGTAAAGGCCTCTCACTTGAAACCATATACCTTTGGGACATTGGAAATCCAGAGACCTTAATCCAGTTCTCCCACATCCTAAACAATCATTCTTCTATGCACGGCCTAAGTCAGCAGTGCTTCCACCAAGTCAAATTGGCTCTTCAATGCAACCTTGCACTCCTGGCCCAATTGAACACACAATTTTGGGAAATGACACCCCCAATTTAAGCTCTGCCTTCCGGCGTAAAGGCCTTCAGGAGATTCAAGACCACTGCAATCAACCCTTAGTGAAATCAATCTTGATCCCTAGGTCTTGTGAAACTTCGACAGAGGGCCCAGTCCTGCCCTGAGATTTATTTCAGGGGGTGGTGTCAAAAACAGCATTGGAAGGCTCGTTAAATGACTCACCGGACAATGCAATCCACACAAGTGACTCAACTGGCCGTAAAGGAACACTTAAAACCACTGCAAGGATGAAAACGGACTTGCCCCACCAGAGAGTGGGACAGGTAGGTCTACTCAGGCAGCTGACGTCTTGCACAGAAGACCTAAACTCCACTAATATTAACGAGCTAACAGACAAATATCTGTTATTAGATCTTGCTGCTGCCCAAATAAAAGAAAAAGCAACAAATACTCCTATCATAGATGCAAATATGATTACAGCCTTTTCTCCCATAATAGCCCCCTTCATGAAGCTGTATAAAGGGGAGGCGGACCAAATCAGAAGTCAAAACACTCTTTTGGCCATGCTCCATTCTAAAAAAATCTATATTGAAGGCTTTATTTCAGCGTTGAAAGAGAACGAAGACAAAAGCCTCAAACGAATTACAGCCTTCAAACGGAAATTATTTGAGCCATTTATAAAGGAAAAGGAAAACAGGAGGGCTTCCTTGTCAATAAAACAGAGGTTGACACCCTTTCTCATGACAGCCAACGATGAAACCCGTTTTTCGTGCACAACCGACAAAGAACTAAAAAGTTCAGAAGTCCCCTCAGTCAACTTTAGGGCGGAGAGGTAAATAGATCCAAACCTCTCAATAAACAACGCAAATCAAATGTGGTTTAAAAAAATAGCAATACAAAGCCTACACCGTCCAAAAACAGTTCAATTATATCTACCCCGTCTAAAGACATCACTTTAACAGCTCTGCCACTGGACCCCGAGAGGGCCCCCACGTTAATGCTCATCCCTGACTCTTCGGCCGCCAGACCTTATGGAATCCTTGGCAAAACGACAGACCCTCCTGCTAAAATAGGTGAAAAAAGCGGTCCTACACCTCTAAGAAACCCCACTTCAAGGAAAGAGTCACAGTTACTGCCTAATGCAAGAGTGGAGTCTTCACTCCCCAAACAGGGACAGAGAATAGAAATAGTGAAGGACTTTTGGGCCTCTGATGTTCTTTTTAACCACACAGGTCTTATGAAAACAAACAAAAAGGTTATAATTCTGAACGAAAGCTCCTCTTGTGACTCTATGGATGAATCAGACATAAGTATGCTGCTTGAGAGCACTCTCCTAAGTCCATTGATTAAAAATCTACCCTTGGGGCCAGAGACAGAAGGTGATAAGTTACCACCCAAGGATACATCCATTGGCTTTGATGAGTTGATTAATCTTTCAACATATTCAGATGAGTTGGACAAGGTCTTTTCAACGAGCGACCTGCTGGAAGACACGTTGGTAGAGTGCACGGCTGTCTTAAGAACAAGCCACCAAGCGCCCCGCCAGCCGATCATGGTACCAGACACAGAATCCAGTGACAAGCTTGAGGTTGTCTCTGAGAGGCAGGTGATGGGAGAAAGACAAAGGCCTAAAGTAAACTCATGTGTGCACCTGGCTAAATCCACCCAGGCAACCAAGATGGCCTCCTAGAAAAAGAGTTTACATATTGACTTTAAATCTTTGGAACAAAAAAGCTGAAACTCTAACAGACAAGCTTTTTGGGGAGACAAATAGAGCCCACACCTAGACCCCCCACTGATTTACTGGTATTTCAAGAGGATCATGGGAGGAGAGGATCAAAGAAGAGAAGTGAGGGCAGGATAACATTGAATCTTGAAAGAATCTTGCATCTAAGGGACACACTTTTCCTCAACAGAGCGAATGTCTTGAGGCTTTTCCAGTGTCCCAGCTCTAACCCAAATCTGTCCTAAGGATATTGATTTGATCGAATTTCCTGACAAACAAAAGAAAGACAAGTTGATTCTACATCTCAAATCTAAAGAAACAAAAAGTCTACTTATAAGAGAAAATCATCAATTGACCTTTATGGGATTTTCTTTAAGAGAGACAGACAGATACACATCGGAAAATGTAGACAAACCAGAGGAATCAAGAAGACATCTGTTGAAAGGTTTAAATTTGCAGAAGAAAACATCAATTAAGGAAAATCAAAATGACTCTGCATCCTTGTTAAAGAATTTGAAGATCGTTGTAGAAAACTCAAATAGAAAGTCATCCAGCAAACCTCAAGACGGCAAACAGCCAAAGGAACATGAAGCCAGATGGAACTGGCTTGCTGGTGCATTAGCACAAAAATCTTAATGCCCAGAGAAAGGGGGGGAAACTATGGGCTTCAGTCATTTATTAGGAGAAGGATACATGTCTTTTGAGTCTGCTAACCTGGTTTGTTTGCAGAAAACATGGTCGACCTATGGCTGGCTTACTGTTCCTAATGAATAATAAGTGCCATTTAAAGATAACCTGGGTAAAAGAACGTGTCTCCCCTAATCCAAATTGTGTTGCTTGACAGATAAATCTCAGATTGTAGGTGCCTAGAAGGGTGGTTAATTTGCAACCTCTATTGGAACACCAAATCGAAGATGGTCAAGAACTTCTCAGATCAAGTAATGAATGAAATTGATGATGCAAGAATCACTAGGCCGGACTTAAAAATATTAATCTGTGGAGACCCAATATTCATTGCTTCACCAGGGATTTAATTTTGGTGGTAAATCCTACGCCAGACATAGACAAAGCTGCCCTATGTGGTTGGAATTGGTGAAAGGAATTGGGCACAAGAAACATTGCGATCCTGAATGGTTGAGGGAGACGTGGAAGTGGAGTTGTGAGAGGCAGATCCTCAACTACTTCTTTGTCTCTGACAATTATAACCCATATATAAAGTCCCTGGAAGTTGAATCCATCGGCATGAGTGATCATAATCTCATGAAGCTGCAAATGGAATGCCCTTATTACAACAAAGCACAAGTCTTTGCAGAGTCACGTGAGTCTGAGGGCTGTGGTGTGCACAGTCTGCTTTTAGTTTCTACTGACTGGGAGGAGTTCCAAACAAAAGCCCCTGTACTCTGAAGAGCGGCGCAGAGTCTGTGCAGAGTCTTGTGAGTCCCTGGACATTTGCGAGGCTCGAGCGTGCAGTCCTTCTATTATGGAACAGGATAAAGAACTGATGTGGAAACATCAGCAGCCTCTCACATGTTTACAACTTCGGCGCGGTGGAGAGGGGAGTTTGGCCAGCATTCCACTGCCTACAAGCTGCTTGGAATTCAGATGCAGCAAACGCTAAGTAAGACCTCAGTGTTCCACGCCTGTTTTTACCCCTGATTCTGTCACTCAATCACTGAGCATACTGACCTGTGATATGAACAATATGAATACCAATGTAAACTCAGTGAGCCATGAGCATGTGATACAAAGGGGGCAAGAAGGTGTGCATGTTTATAAACACAATATGGTTGCATTGCGCGAGGCTGGTGATATAGCAGTGCCCCATCTGTTAAATTCATCAAACAGTGAATGCGATAATGATACAGGCCCATAAGGCGAGCTGCAATTCCCTCGCTGAAAAATTACAAATGAAAATATGCTGGAAAACATGATGTGTCTTATCTCGGCGGAAATATACGATCCAAAGAATCTGAAACCGGATCACATTTCTTCATTACAGAGGTTAGCTTGGGCTAAATTACAAACTCTAAAAATGCCTTCGATTCTAGCCGATGACACCGCTGCTCTTGATACTAGGCGCGGTAGTCGGACGCAGCACCTGACATCTGAAATCACTAGTGCTTGGTTTGAAACCGTAAGCTTTCCAATTAAAACAAATGCATTAACATTGCTCCCCCAGGAACTAGAGATGGGGAAAAGAAGGGAACTGGACTGTAAAAACACATCAAGTACAGTCTTAGTAGCTGTTACGCAACTACCGCAATCATCAACAACAAATAGTGAAGAAGATAAGGAGCAAAATGCAACAAACAACAAAACATATGAGGATATTGATATTGTTATTCCTTGTCATGTAAATGCGGATCCCTGTATACAAATTAAAAATAGGAATGGAATTAACAGAAGTATGAACACAAGTCCTAGTCCTATGAAACGACGTGACTCATTGGCAGTTGTAGATAAACTGCTACAAGATTTAACTAAAATGAATGGTGATCTAAATGCGAAATCTACAAATAATTCCATACCTAGTGACTGTGGCTTGGACAATCAGAATAAAGACAAGAAAGTGCTGGAGTTGCCGGTGGTAACTTCTAGTAGTACAAACACGATAGGCCCGGCCTTTAAATGGCCTCCAGGCTCACGGAAACATCACCGGATGGACTTGATCCCGCTACCAGCGATCTATTGTTCTCAAAATAGAAACAAGTGGCGGAATAACATAACAAACATCACAGATGAGATGCTTGACAGAGTTATTAACAAGCAGCAACCCAATCATGAAGACTCATTACAAGAGCAATTCAAAGGAAATCAGAATCCATTTTCTTTATCGGATGAAACCTCATTGGAATAGTCCATCATGGAACGGCAATATCCAAAAATAAGACGTCTCCAATACAAAGCTAATGCTAATCAGGTTGGCAAAGAGGAAAATATGCAGAATCTGGCTAAAGAATCGTTAAATGACTTCAGACCATACATCATGTCCGCTCTGGCTATTTCAATTGCGTCTTTGACTAAACTATATGAACAAATCAACGAAAATTTAAAGGACCTATCAACATTGTCTGCACTTATGAATTTGAAACTGGTAACAAGTGTCTTAGACAATACCTCGGCAAAAGCAATGATTTGGGACAATATAAAAAGAATAGACCTGTTGCACAAAGAGCTTGCAGACCAAAAAAGAATAATAGTGAAGACAAGCGACTTCTGGCTGAAGTTGCTAGAGAAGCCATTGGACTCCTTAAAAATAATCAAAATGTGCATAATTAACCCAATGTTAAGCTCACTGCAAAACCTCAACAAACGAAAATGAATGCAAACCAGAGATGGTGATTGCGATGAGTGTTGGAATAAACCAGAAGAATGGAGCATTGGCAACACGAGAGGTCCAGTTAAAAGAGAGCAAATTTATTGACCTGGAAGAAAGCAATGAACCTCATGCGCAGCCTGTCATTCAAGTTGTATCAAATGGAGCTGAACAATGCTCAAGTGGGGGTAGTTGGAATAAAGCTCATAATGCTGCCTTGAGTCCCTCGAAACCGTCAACGTCTGCAAATGGAGAAGGCATTATTGGTAATCCTGATGCTGATGAAAGTCAAATAGCAGAAGAGAATGATAAAACCTAGTCAATATTTCAAAAGAATAATGTCAGCCTGCCCAAGCCACTCCTGTCAAATCTGAGAGTCAAGAACCAAAGTTAAAAAAGCATGAGTAAGTTATTAAACAAAATGTACAACACCCTACTACGTCTCAACTTAAATCGACTTCAAGCGTAGACGCTTCCATTAAGGACTTAATGAACATCTCCCCTTACGAGGATGATGTAACTACAGATGTGGAAAAGGAAGATTGGGGAGAAGAGAAGATGGACTCTTCTAGTGGCATGGCAGCACTTGAAACTTCTGACAAAAGTGAGCTACCAAAAGATATTAAGGAGAGTGCTAACTCTGAGTCAGGTAGAGTGTGCTTGCTAGTATTGCCCCCAGAGTGCTTGTAATTGACCAAACTTCCCGAGCAAGAAGAAAGATTTTTGACCATGGATGAAAAAAGGAAAACCCTTACAACATCAAATAAGATAACTGATCCAACAAAAAGCGATAATCTTTTGAGAGTGACATTTGTAGATTATAAGGGCATTTCCTCACCTGCCATGAGTGAAAACAACATGTTGAAAAAAAAGGATCACAGAAAACCGAATGACAGACCTAACAATGTTAACAACAAAGGCCTAAATGTGGTAGGAAATAGAGGAAATCAAGCTCCGTTGATGAACAAATCAAGCAAACATTATTGTAATAATACAAAATACCGACTAATACTTGAAAGAACTTTGACAGTTAAGGATGATTTGATCTTGAATTGGAAAAATGTATTACGTTTGTTACATCATGTTCCAGGACTAAGATCAATTGAATCCAGTGATATACAAAAAGTGGAATTCATTGATGAGGTTCATAATGACAGAGCTCGTCTGCATATAAATTCAAGGTTGATATGTGACCTCCTACTAAATGTGATCCCGTTTATTCTATCATTAGGGTTTGACATATTAAGAAGGCAATGATCACATAAAAAAGACTCAAGAAGGGTCAAATTCGATAATCACACAAATTGATAGAGCTAGCACCGTTAAAATAAGTGTGATGCAATTGCCAATAGTAGACCATAAGGCTGGAACTGAGATGACAAACAAAATGGATTGTGAGCATTGTTATGGACAACATGGACGAAAATCCAAACAAAGCTATCCCTAGTGAAACAATCAAAATTACCTTCATGTGCAAACCTAACTCTGAGGCACGAACAGAGGAGGCAGCAAAACATGTCAGCTCAGTTGAAACACCAACTCGCTGGAACTGGCCAGCTGGTGTCCTGGGAGGACAGAAAAGTTAACGCCAGAAGGAGTCGGAAGGCCGCAAACTTAATATCATACCCTGGAATGCCAGAGGATATATTCATCTATACAAGGACTCCATAAAATGGTCAGAAGGTACCACTATTATATGTCTACAAGAAACGTGGATGTCTTGTTGCTCGATATCGAAGGATTTCAAACTGGCAATGAATTCCGCTATAGTGAGAATGAAGGGACGCGCGTCTGCTGGCTTGTTGATATTAATCAGGAAAAATTCAGGGTGGAAAATCGTGAAATCAACCAACCACTCTGCTTTCATACAGCACACAGTGATTCATTCCAAATGTAGCACAACCAAGACAAATAAGTGCCTTGATCTAATCAATGTCTGTTGTCACCATGTCTTAGCAGGTACAACCAATTTTATAAGCATGGTGTGTGAAGTAATTGAGATCACCACAAAGAATAATATTTGAATCTTCATAAGTGCTATTAATGTCATCAATCTGGACTGTAGAAAAGTGGTGAAATGTAGTATGGGGGTTAAAAACATCTGGCAAAGAATAGTAGCTAAATGGTGTGCTGCGATGGATGGAAGAAATCTAATGATGGAAAATGGCAACACCAAGGGTGATATACCGGCACAAATAACTTGGAGCAATAAGAAACAGTCATCAATTATTCATTACATTTATGTATCTGAAAATTTGAATGGTCAAATAGTCTCCTTTCAAATATGGATGTCACCTTGGAGCGACCATAGCCAACTTAAGTTATCACCCTTGTGTTCAGAGAGAAGTAAGGCGGAAAAATGGGAGCAGAGTGTTGTAGTAGAACCTAATCGAAGACGTCTGAAAATCAATCCAAATGAAGTGAAGTCATTTGTTGAGGCATACATAAAACACTCAAGAGGTCCCACGGAAAACAAAGTGGAGTATTCCTATTTTCTGATGCAGAATATGTATCAAGAACAAGGCTGTTACGCTCACCTGGTATCCACGGGGACGCCCTTATGCCCTGGTTGCCGGATTCACCCTGGACTCTTCCCAATTTCGGATGGTGCCTTCTATGGAGGTCAGGCCTGAAAACACAGGAGGACTGGACTTAGGAACAGATTTCGTTTCCTCCCCCCTCCCCGCTGGATTCGATCTAATGGCCCACTCCTTGTTGTGAGTTCTGGCGTGCTCCCCGTCCTGCCTTCTGTGCAGGGGCACGTAGTTTTCAGCGGGTTTGAGCGACCGAGTTAACTTCACTGGTGCTAACCCATTCAAGTGTCTTTAAGGAGATAAGTCTGGTTATAGCAGTCTTAAAATGTCCTTGCTTTCCTTTCTTGCGATTAATGTCTTTTCCTTATTTATTCCCTCTTAGGTGCCCGGAGGTTCGGTGGAATGCGCAGCTTGGATCGGGCTCCTACCAGGATGATGGACGCAGGAGCGTATGATGAATGGTAGGTTAAGCATGAAGTGCGGCGCAGTAATGTCTTCTTTTCCTAACCTGTATTCTTTATTCCTTTTCAGGTCGCAATGGTCTTTCTGGGCGTGGGAAAATTTCCAGAGCGACGCCGGCAAAGAAATGCCCAGCCAGGTGAGGTTCTGGTGATTACTGCCGTAAATGCCGTGAGTAACCTGTTTTAACTTTGTCCTTTCTCTCTCCCTCCAGGTGCTTCGTTCTGATGCGTGCGTGGTGTCCCGATGATGATGCCGACTGGAGGGAAGACCGCGAGCAGCAGGAAGACGGATAATCGATGGATGGAAGTTGCAGGTAAGCAGAGGCTGCTAATGATGTTCTTTTGTCTCCTCTGCAGGTCCGCCGTTCAAGGATCGCCGGATTCTGGTCTCTGGACACGATGATCGTCACCCTGTTGGCTGCAGAATAACTCGTAAGAAGTTCTGTGACTTGGGTGTGGTTTATATTGCCCTCTAGTAAAGTAGTCCAGGTAAAGTAGTCCGGGCTACCACACCCAAAACACTGCCCCGCACAGTTTGGTTCTAAGAACTAGGCTGTGTGGGGGCCTCCATGTTAGCTGCAGGCCTCCAATGAAAAAGGTGTCCCTTCAAGACTGTGTTCCAATCTGAACATGAGCCTGGCGCCAAAGGCGCCAGGACTGACTCCAGGAGAGTCCATGAGGATAGTGCCAGGCCCTATCGGCCCCAAGTGAACCTTGAGTTTTAACCCTATCTGGCATGTGACCATGCCAGTGGGATTTTGGGTCACGGGTCGTGACAGCACTCCCCCCTAAGGCCCCTCCTAAGGTGATTCTCCTGCCTGGTCCAGGTTTGGCTGGAAAGTTTCGATGAAATAGTCTAATCAAACGCAGTGCATGAATTTTCTCACTAGGTTCCCAAGATCTATTCTGAGGGCCATAACCCTTCCAATCGACTAGATAGTATCGTTTGGATCTGGTATATTTGGAATCCAGGATTTCTTTCACTTTGAATTCGGGCTCTCCATCAATCATTATGGGTTCAGGTGGTGGCTTAACTCGTGTACCGGTTTGTACTGGTTTTAGAAGTGAGACGTGGAATACTTGGTGAATTTGCATGTTGGCTGGTAATGCTAGTTTAACAGCTGCTGGGGTGATGATGGCTTAAACAGAATAAGGTCCCAAATAGCAAGGATGAAAAGTCTGGGTTCCTTTTAGAGGTATATATTTTGCAGCTAGCCAAACCCTGTCTCCTTCCTGATAGTCAGGGGCTTTTTTCCGATGTTGGTCAGCAAACCTTTTTTGCTTGCTTTTGGCTTGAATGAACTGTTCTGTTGCCTTTTTAAAGGCCTGAGTGATGTTTGCATGAAGAGTCTTTACTGCCGGCATTTCTAGACTGGGAGGGTTGTCTAGTTCGGAAGTACGTGAATGTCTGCTGTAGAGGGTGTAGAAAGGTGTTTGATCAGTACTGGAATGCAATGAATTGTTTTAAGCATATTTGGCTATCCATAATAGATCTCTCCAGGTTCCTTCGACTTGATGCAGCATGCACCGTAGGTATTGTTCGAGAGTCTGGTTGGTCCTCTCTGTTTGACCATCCATTTGGGGGTGATGGTTGGTGGATTGTAGGATGTCAATTTGAGCCATAGAGCAGCACAATTTCCAGAAGTTAGATACAAATTGGCTGCCTCAATCAGCGACCAGGACTGAAGGGAATCCATGCAGTTTGATAATGTTTTCCACAAGCACTTTTGCTAGACGGGATGCATCTGGGAGTCCTTTGAAAGGGATAAAGTGCGCCATTTTTGAAAATATTAAGTCAGTCTACTACTACTAAAATGGTGTTGAACCCTTGGCTGGGAGGAAAATTGGTAATAAAGTCGAGAGAAAGTGTGTGCCATGGTGCAGAAGGAATTTCTAATGGTTGCAAGAGGCCAGCTGGTTTTTGTTTTAGTAACTTGTTTTGTGCACACACCCCACAGGATTGAACATATTGGATTACGTCTCAATGCCAAGAAGGCCACCAATAATTGCATTTCACTTTGGCTAGGGTTTTGGCAATTCCGGGATGACCTTCTATCAGAGAATCGTGATAGTCCGAAATTATTAGTTGTTGTAGCCCTATTTTAGGCACATACAGACGTTCATCAAAATATGGCAGTTGATTTTTAACGGTGTATTGTTTTCCTTTTGTATGCCATTCCGGTAGTTTGTTATGGGTTATTTCACGTTGGATCACGTTTCTAAGCTCAGTTTGTGTTAAAGCTGTGGTGAGGCCTAAGAGCTTGTCCTCAGGAATAATGACTACTGGATCTGGGGTTGCATATACTTCCTCATCGATGCCCATGCAAGATAGTGCGTCAGCTTTCCCGTTTCTTACGCCTGGTCGATAAGTGTTCACGTAGTCATACTCGGCAAAGAAAAGGGCCCATCGTAATTGGCGTGAGGATTGTGCTTTTGCTGTTTTTAAATATTGTAGGTTCCGATGATCTGTGATTACCGTGACCGTTTGCCTGGCCCCCAAAGGTAATGTCGCCATGCCTTGAAGGTGGATTTTATAGCAAGCAGTTCCTTATCGGTGATGGCATAATTGAGTTCAGGGGGTGTGAATTTTCGCGACCAGAAGGCCACAGTGTGCAATTGGCCAGTTTCAGGGTCCCTCTGAGAAAGAACTGCCCCCATAGCCATGCTGGAGGCATCCGTTTCCACGATGTAAGGAAGATCCGGACAAGGATGTTGTAAAATCGGGGCTGAGGTGAACCTTTCCTTAAGTTCTTGGAAGGCCTTTTCAGCGTCTTCTGTCCACATGAATTTTTTATTGTTTTTTCGTAGAAGTAACGTGATCGGATGCACAATCTGAGAGAAGTCTGGAATGAACCGATGGTAGAAGTTTGCAAAGCCCAGCATGCTCTGGACCCCTTTTAACGAGGTCGGAGAAGGCCATTTAAGAATGGCATCCACCTTGTGTACATCCATTCGGATGCCTTTCGGAGTAAGAATGAAACCAAGAAATTCTACTTCGGTTATGTGGAAAAAGCATTTTTCAAGTTTTGCATATAGTCGATGTTGGCGCAGTTTGGCAAGGACAGCGCGGACATGCTTGGCATGGTCTTGTTTCGAGGTTGAATATACTAGGATGTTGTCTATGGTGACCAGGGCGCAAACATCAATCAATTCCCTTAGGACGTCGTTCATAAAGTATTGGAACGCCGCCTGGCCATTACAAAGTCAGAAAGGCATTACCTGGTAGTCAAACAACCCATATTTGGTACGGAAGGCCATTTTCCATTCATGTCCTTTTTTAACTCTTACCAGGTGGTACGCTCCTCTGTGGTCTAACTTAGTATAAATCTGGGCATCTTTGACTTGATCCAGCATCTCGGGAATAAGTGGCAGGGGGTAACGGTTCTTCACGGTGATCTGGTTCAATGTGCAATAGTCAATACAGGTTCTCAAGTCCCCTTCCTTCTGTGGCACGAAGAATAGGGGACTGGCTGCCGGTGATTTAGATGGGCGAATGAACCCATTTGCCAAGAACTGGTCCAGGTAGGATTTTAGATGCTGGTTTTCTGGTTCTGTGAGCGCATAGATTCTGTGACAAGGGATCTGTGCACCAGGAATAAGGTCAATCTGACAGTCATAAGACGTGTGCGGCGGTAGTGTATTAGCTTGTTCCTTCTGGAACACATCCTGGAAAAATTGGTATTCTTCAGGGAGAGTACTAACTGCGCCAAAAGTAGATATTATGATTCTAGGACTGGTGGGAACATTAAAACTGGATTTGTTTTCTTGGAAATAACAGGTGGAAGCGCAATCACGAGGAAAAGTCAATTTTCTTGCATGCCAATCTATCCGAGGGTTATGAGCAACTAACCATGGCATCCCTAATATAAGCTGAAACTGAGCTGCCTTGATGAGATCAAAGGAAATTGTTTTTGGTGTCCATCCTGGCACAGCAGGGTTATTCCTGCTGTACATTGGGTTAGTGGTCCGGAAGCAATTTCTGTCCCATCCACTGTGGTTACCTTTTCTGTGTTCGGCTTAAAATATAAGGGAAGCCCCATCTGTGCAGCCAGATCTCAATCAATGTAATTCCCAACTGCTCCGCTGTCTATGTAAGCTTCAATGGTATGCATCCTTGATGGTTTTTGGTGATTGATTAGTATCACTGGTATTGCAAAATGTGAGGTCGGTGGATCATTCTTCTCACTCGACAAACTGACCTCTACTTTTGTCGAGTTAGGCAGTTTTCCGACTCCTTACTCTCATCCTTTTCTGTAGCTCCCACAATTCGCTTGGGGGGTTTTATCGGACAGTCTTTTAGGAAGTGCCCTGATTTTCTGCAGTACAAACATAACTGCTGTTGCCTTCTCTTGTCTCTTTCAAGTTTTTGTTAACAGTGGTTGTATGCCTCCAATTTGCATTGGCTCTGTGCTATTCTCTGACGTGCGTGGAGTTACATCCTTGGTTCGAAGATGCACGGACCGTGAATCTGATCTGGACGGATCTGCTTTTCAATCTTGTAGTCAATGATCTAGTTGCACCACCAGGTTGATAAATTCACTACAGTCTCTAGGTGGATCAACTACCTGAGCCAAGACGTCCTTCAATTCCCCTCGAAGGCCTTGGTGAAACAATGTGGTTCTTTTGTCTTCAGGCCACCTGGTTTCAGCCACTAACCTATTAAAGGTTGCTATATATATTAGTAAGTCTTGATTCCCTTCCCGGAGTGATAAGAGTTTGTTGTCTACAGCTTGTTCATGGGTGTGTCGAGCAACGAGTTTTTCCATTTCCCTTTGGAAACCCCCACATAGTAACGAAATAATGGATCATCATAGCTCACAAGCGGCACTGACCTATCTGCTGCACTACCGCTCAGATATGACAAAATAAATGCTACTCGTGCCTGATCGTTAGGGAATGCGCCCGGTCTGCAGAGGAAGTGAAGACGACATTGATTCATAAATGCAGCATATTTCCTTGGGTCACCTGAAAACCGCTCTGGCGGTGCTGACGGTATTGCTCCAGGTAAGGTGATTTGTACTGGAGCGGATGACGTGGGTGCCTGTGCCGGTGGATTATTCCCGGGTAATGGAGCTTGCCCGGCGTGTGAATGCAGTGCTTGCCTGCTGATTTCTTCAGTGCAATCCTTGGTGATGACAAGATCCCTTTGCAGGGTATTAGTCTCTTGCCTAGCCGAATGCATTTCGGCACGTAATTGTCCTAATAACTGGGCCAGTTGGTCCATTTCTGAAGTCTTCATGGCGCCCAGGTGCATAATGTTATGGAGGCTTTGCGTTCTGTTACGCTCACTTGGTATCCACGGGGATGCCCTTATGCCCTGGATGCTGGATTCACCCTGGACCCTTCCCGATTCTGGATGGTACCTTCTATGGAGGTCGGGCCTGAAAACACAGGAGGACTGGATTTAGGAACAGATGTCGTTTCTTCCCTCATGCCCCCTGGATTCGATCTGATGGCCCACTCCTCACCTTGTTGCGTTGTCTGGCGTGCTGTCCGTCCTGCCTTCTGTGCAGGGTCGCATAGTTTTCTGCTGGTTTGAGCGACCGAGTTAACTTCACTGGTGCTAACCCACTCAAGTGTCTTTAAGGAGATAAGTCTGGCTATAGCAGTCTTAAAATGTCCTTGCTTTCCTTTTTTGCGATTAATATCTTTTCCTTATTTATTCCCCCTTAGGTGCACAGAGGTTCGGTGGATGAGCAGCTTGGATTGGGCTCCTACCAGGATGATGGACGCAGGAGCATGTGATGGATGGTAGGTTAAGCGCGAAGTGCGGCACAGTAATGTCTTCTTTTGCTAACCTGTATTCTTTATTCCTTTTCAGGTTGCGATGGTCTTTCTGGGCGTGTGAAGATTTCCGGAGCGGAGCCGGCCAAGAAATGCCCAGCCAGGTCAGGTTCTTATGATTACTGCCGTAAATGCCGTGAGTAACCTGTTTTAACATTGTCTTTCTTTCTCTCTCCCTCCAGGTGCTTCGTTCTGGTGCGTGCGTGGTGTCCAGATGATGCTGCCGACTGGATGGAAGACCGCGAGCAGCAGGAAGACGGATAATCGACGGATGGAAGTTGCAGGTAAGCAGAGACTGCTAATGATGTTCTTTTGTCTCCTCTGCAGGTCCGCTGTTCAAGGATCGCCGGATTCTGGTCTCTGGACACGATGAGTGTCAGGCTGCTGGCTGCAGAATAACACGAAGCACGTTCTGTAACTTGGGTGTGGTTTATATAGCCCTCTAGTAAAGTAGTCCAGGTAACGTAGTCCGGGCTACCACACTCAAAACACTGCACCGCAAAGTTTGGTTCTAAGAACTAGGCTGTGTGGGTGCCTCCATGTTGGCTGCAGGCCTCCAATGAAAAAGTAGTCCCTTCAAGACTGTATTCCAATCTGAACATGAGCCTGGCGCCAAAGGCACCAGGACTGACTCCAGGAGAGTCCATGAGGATAGTGCAAGGCCCTTGGGGCCCCAAGTGAACCTTGGGTCTTAACCCTACCTGGCATGTGCCCATGCCAGAGGGGTTTTGGGTCACGGGTCATGACAAAGGCCTAAGGAAATGTGCCTTCAAAGCAAAACACCAGTATGATAAAGAACTTGTAAAGAGAAGGCAACAATTGCGTAAAGAACTAAGACAACATGCTAGTTTAGCGAGTGACTTAAAACAGCTAGCAAAAAAAACAAGCAGGCAAAACTATAAAAACTGGTTGATTTCTCACAAAGCTATTCTCCATCAACGAGATGCAGAAATAATGATAGCTAGTCTGGACAACAGAAAAATCACAGGACTTCTGGAAACTTATAAACCATAATAGTTGCCAACAACAAGCATTACAAACAAACATGATTTTGGAAGCCCAGTGGGTTCAACACTTTGAAAAAGTGCATGAAAAGAAAGAACCAAAGTTGCCAGACCTAGCAAAATTGGACCTTCAATTCGATGAAAATTACATTGTGCCAAGTATTCAGTGGTGTAGTTCATCTCAGGCGCCTGGCCCTGATGGATTGACATACCATACACTAAAACAGAATCCAAAAGAGTGGGCGTCAATGTGCCTAACATTATTTACAAACATAGCTCATAAAAAAACAATGCAACTGAGTTGGAAAAGTTTGATTGTAGTCCCAATATTTAAAAAGGGCTATCGAGCAGACCCTAACCACTACAGACCCATAGCTCTATTGGATGTTTTTGGCAAGATCTACGCAACTCAGCTTCAAAAACAATTACTGGATTGGGTAACGTCAAGTGGGCACTTGGACAGTCGACAGACAGGCTTTGTGAGGGGTGTGGGATGTGGCTTAAACCTGCTGACCCTCAATCTCTTAAAAATTGAAGCCATTAAAAACAACAAGAACATATATCTGGCTTTTATTGACCTGTCGCAGGCATTTGACAGCATCAATAGAGAACTGCTCTGGACTAAAATAATTGCATGGAATTGCTCTTAAAGTCTAATTTTGGCAATAAGAGAACTCCATACGGATACTGTAGTAACAATATGATTGGACCAGACAGGTACACTATCTGAACCCATAGAAACTCATTGAGGTATCAAACAAGGTTGCCCCTTGGCATCAATAATATTCAACTTGTTTATTTCTGATATTGGTGAGGCCTATGTAGGAACCAAGATCTACCCACCTAAAATCAATGGCAACAAAATCAATTGGATATTATATGCAGACGATCGGCTAACACCGATTGGCCTGCAGCGGAAACTAAACATTCTACAACAATACTTACTTCATAATGGGCTATGTGTTAACACAAAAAAATCTGAAATTCTGATCCTCCAAAACCTCCAAAATAATGGACGATCGAAACTAACCAGAAAATGAACCTGGAAAATGGGAAAGGAGCCAATTGAACTGGTAACACAAACCATGTATTTAGGCTTGTGTCAACACTAGTATTAATAATGTACCATGAGTTCAAAGAATTAGATCTAAATGTAAGCAACTGACTGTGCAAGCCTGCATATTCAATAAAATGTTTCGAAAATGATCTTTAACACCAGTGATGAATTTCTATAAGCAAACGGCTGTCCCAGCTTTAATACATGGTGCGGAGGCTGCTCTAGGATGTAACCCGGATTTTTGGTCTTCGCTTGAACACGCCTTTTGGACAAAGGTACTGTGGTTCCCCAAAGGTGTTCCAACGGCTTGTATAAGATATGAGCTAGGTTTGGTATCAATTAATGCAAGAATATCTTGGAATACTCTTAATGAATATCGTAAAATGTCTGGAAACCAGGTAGCGCCTCAATATGCCATAATGAATGATCCTGGGAATGGCAAAGGAATGGCAAAGGTGAGAGCGTTTTAATTATATGGGATAAATGTTTGTGAAAAAATCCTGCATGACATGAATTCGGATTGCTTGATGTTGGTCAATAATCCTAATAAAGTCAAAACTATGTTGTGGACTCAGGAATGGATTAATACTAAGGACACCCGCTGTAAACATAGAGCCATGGGTCAGGTACCGCCAGAAGCAAAAAAGGTCTCAAGAAATTTCCTGGAAGAGGGTGTAGACTATTATTGTTAAAATTTCAGTTAAATCAAATACTGACGAGAGAAAATCTGAAGTTTTGGACTATGGCCAAGTCAGTGGATATATCATGTTGTTTGTGCGGAGATCCCCGTGAAACATTTAACATTACTTTGTCCCGCATTAACTCAAGATCGAAGGCGACACTTGGGAAACTACATTGCAGCAAGGCCAACTCTAGGTGTGGAGGAATGGTGGCGTGAACTATTTAGCGACTCAAACTGAAAATTGACAATTGAATTAACATTTTTTCTAGAAAAAATGATGAAAAAGTTGATGTGATCCCGCTTACGGGTCTGTTTAAAGGCTTGCACGCTGAATTTATCTGCATTTTCTATTGCAAATGTATTATTTTAATCCAGACTTATGTCCTGTGTTTGGTGTAAAAAGCCGTATAGTGACTTTTATAAGTGATAGCATATTTGAGTTTGGTCTTCTGTTGGGACCGTTGTTTGTTTTCTTTTCATGTGGTGTGATTCATTTCTTTTTTTTTATAAAGGTTTGTAACAAACCAATAAAATAAATACATTTTTATTTTTTTTAAAACACACAAGTAAAGCCGAATGATCTAACTGTACTTAGAAATGGATTGAGACTGACGACAAGAAATGAGAATGCTCTGACGGAGGCCCTTGAGGTGACCTTGACTATCCAAACTTCTTGTGCCTATATGCTGAAAAACAAAACATAGGCAAGAAGACGGGCTTTCGACACCAACACAAATTTTACATTGCGAATTTTGAAAGAAAAAAAGAGCTAAACAAATTAAGACGAGCATGACAAAAATACCTTCCCAGAAAGCCCTGGAAGATTTCGAAAAAGGTTAAACAAAGCTATAAAAAGTGGCTGAAATTACACAAGTACATAATAACTCAGAAGGACGCTGAATACATGTTCCATTTATTAGCCACTAAGAATTCGGGTGAGATGTGGAAGATCCTTAATTCTATGCAAGCACCTCAACAATCCCTACAAGCCAATCCTATTCCAGCGGGAGACTGGATTATTCATTGCAATTACCTTTTTTTCGAGTAAAATAACAACTAGTATTAACAAATGTGGCTTGCAAAGCCACTTCTGGACTTTCGAAACAAGTAGAGAGGATATTTGATTAAACCCTCAATTTCTTCTAGAGCGGATGGCCAAGACGGCCTAACAAATATGACCTTGAAGAAAAATCCGGAAGAATGGGCATCCTTCATGTTTGATTTGTTCGAAATTGACAAAAATATGGAGGGAAATACTGCCTCTTGGAGGACTTCCATCATAGTCCCCATCTTCAGGAAGGGGGAATAGGTCATTACCAGGAAACTATAGACGTATCACCCTCCTTGATGTTATGCGGAAAATATTTGCAACCTTGGTCCTGACGCACTGGACCTCTTGGCTCATAGATAGCAAACATCGAGACCCATGGCAGTCGGGCTTCGAAAAGGTTGTTGGAACATTGCTGAACGTATTTCTTATAAATCTGCTGAAACTAAGGCTACACAGAAGAACAATAAGAAACTGTACTTGGCCTCAGTCGACTTATCACAGCCTTTTGATTCTGTAAACCGATAAACCCTGTGGAAAGAACTACAAGCATGGGGATGTCCCACTGACATTTTGGAAGCCATAAGATGTCTTCACATAACAACTACAGTCTGCATACGACTGAATAAATCAGGTGATCTAACTGACACAGTTTCCACTACCAATGGCCTAAAACAAGGCTGCCGTTCAGCATCTGCAATCTTTAACTTATACATCACTAGGGGTGTCACAGTATTAGTTTTATGACAGTACTATAACCTTCTTGCCAAATGGCGGTATATCATGGTTATCGCGGTATAGAAGGTGGAGTTAACTAATCTTAACAAATATTTTCCAAAAAGGTCATAAATTGTCAGATTTATCATCACACACAAAACCAGGCACCCAGGGCCAGAATTAGGCTTTTCAACATACTTTCCACTGAAATGCCAACCCTTCTTGCTTCCACCAAACACAAACACACGTGTGTAGAATAGCTTTTCTTAAGTGGTCATTTAGGCTTTTAGCTCCCCCACTGGCTACTGGTGAAGATGAACATGTTGCCATCTTGATAGCCTGCATGCCACAGATCAATGGAGGCTGATTGTAGTATATGCTTGTGTGCATGCACACACATACACGCACACTCTTTACGTTACAGCCTTTCCAAATCAGATTGAAAAGCACACTTAACGAAATGGTATATCGGTATAAACAATGTGATGGTTATTATTGTTCTATCTTTAACGGTATACCGTTATACCGTTACATCGCTATACATTACTGACATGCAGGATTAATTTATAGACATCAGATCCTTTCCACCTAACATCTCGGGAACACAGGTCAACAGATTGTTGTATGGAGACAATGTAATAATAATGGACAAATCTTCTATTGGGCTGCAGCATCAGTTATATGCATTGGCTACGTTGTTGTCAATTAATGATCTAAGGATAAATCCACTGAAGTCAAGTGTTCTGATTTTTGGGAGGATATGGGCTTATTCTGGAGATACGTCCTATCTCTACCGAAATCTACGCCAGTTGCAATCATTAGAAGAGAGCTTGGTTTAACATCTTTATACACACAAACAACCTGGAAGAGTCTCTCATTCTATCGAAAATGTATGATACCACTGATAGGAGGATACACATTATTGAATCAAGCCATCTGCGCTGGAAGCGATCGCTTCCTGGGAGTCGGGTGTTCCAAATGTATTGAAACTTTAACCAGATTCGGGCAAAACAAGAAGTCATTAATAGAAAATCCTGGGAACGTTAAGAAGGCTCTCCTTGACCAGGACTGGATTGATACACTGGACGCAGCAATCAAGTAGAAGCTGCATGGGAAATATTGCATAGACAACAGAGACGAGTAACAACTCTACCTTACCTCCAAAAATGTCCATCAGACATAGCTGCTCTCAATTCTTGAGAATGCGTCTAAACCTGTTCCCGACTAAGGAGCGGCTTGAATCTAGGAAACCAGCAAATGGCAGAGATTATCGCTGTAGACTTTGTTGTCACTCGGGGGAATCTCTTCATCACCTTATTATGAATTGCCCTGGAACCAAGGAAGTAAGATCAAACTGGATGAGGAGATTTTACTCAGAATACAGCACATTAACAGAGTCAGATCTCTGGTCCCAGTTGATACAAGGAACCACAATTTCTGTGATGTTTGCCTTGTTGGAACTTGTCAGGATTATTTTTGGAGGAATTGAAGCACAATTCGGTAGTTAAGTGTGCAAAGAATGTGCTGTACTTGTTTTTAGCATTTTCTCTTTCTTTGAATTTGTGAACTTTGATCTTGATTTACTCTTTCTTTCTTTTTCTCTCTTTCTCTTTTTTGTATCTTGTGGTTTTTTTCTTATTTTTAGTTTTACTTGTATTCATTGTAAATAGAGCTGAAAAGGTTTCAATTGGAAACTGTTCTGCTAAATAACAAGAAAAAAAATAATAAACATGTTTCATACACTCTCCAGGGTCCACAATCTGGAAGGTGCTGTATGCATGAGTGCAATCGAAGAATCAATATTATTCAAATGGCCCAGTGACCCAAAAAGCCATGTAAAATGAAGGCAAAGTGCAAAGTGTAGTGCCATGCTTGGACACAGCGCTTTAATAATAGCTATTGTGATCACTCAATTTATTAGTACTGCATTTATCAACCTTAGGAGGGTCTCTCCGTGGACCCCACTCGGATATGAACATGAATGAACTCACTGAGCTAACTACCATAGCAGCAGTGGATTGTTCTGCCATTTGGCTCCTCAGCACAGTCCTAGCCAGTGCTAGTCATGCATGGTGTAGAAGGCATGTTTTCTTGCATCACATTTTGACAAAACATATTTCCTTTTTTGTTTTGTGGGTTTCATGGTGTCACGTTAATCAAAGCAATAGTGCATGCGCTAGATAATGCTGGCTGTAGCGAATGGAGAGTGGGTGCATGAGGCTTTGTGAAAGGGCAGGCATGGTTTCATATAGCCTTCCTTGAAGGTAAATTCGCAGCAGGTGTCGCTAACGGGGTTGCGATTGCCACATCCCAGAGGTGCATCTAGGCCAGTAACATTGACATGTGTTCACACGCTCGCTGCACCTATCATTTAAGGTGTCACTTAAGGGCCCACATATGTTTTTGCATTACAGGACTGCACCTCCGCAATGGTTGGGCAGACTGGGGCATTAACATAATTTACTCTAGTGAACTACATTTCCCAAAAGGCACAGCGTGGAAGCCTGTAAAACAAAGTGAAACGTGAGTAGAAATAATACATTTCCAGTTATTACTCTGCAGATTTGCGGAATCAAAACGGTGTTCTCACCTTGAGCAGCAGCACGTCGAAGGCAAATGGGCGAAATGACACAAGAGCATCAGTTCATGAGAAGGAATAGTTCCCAAACACTAATGGCCGCCAAGTAAAAAAAAAAAGAAAATCAATTTGGAAGTGGGCACAAAAGGAAAGTGAGAGGTTACACTGCAGGAATGGGGAAAGGCAAAAAAGTGGGCAAGCAGGGACTGACATGCCTAGCAGGAGGCAGGGGGGAAAGGCTCACGGATGGTCATTCATCCAACACAATCATTACAAGGAAATAACACCCACATTCCTTGACCCCTTGTTGGGCGTTAAAACCTCCTAGGGCGCCAATTATGTTTAAAACCACGTACTATACACACAAGTTAGAGAATTGCCAATAAGAGCAACATAACGTGTAAGGCAAAGTGTAACAACCAACAAAACAAGATGAAAAGCTCATGGAATTATTGAACCCACATTGCTTAGTCTAAACACAGGTGCGTGTAGTTACTGGGACCACCACAGGAAGGACAACCATGACGCCGGAACCAGGCAGGGAAAAGGTAAGTACAAGATAAATGTACTTTAATAGTTACAGGTCACAGGTAGTAGTTAACAGGAGAGCAGGCTTCGACATACTTCCATGTCCCAGCTCCATCCTGAAGTCTCTCCCCAACCACCCGAGAACTCCCAGACCCCTCTCATTCCACATGACCTCACACATTCCAGGGACAGCTCACAGCACACCCATCAGAGCATGCAACATACCACAGTGCTGTTGTAAGGAGGCAACGATGGTGTCAATTTCATATCAATTGAGATGTCAATTTTCCATAGTTATAAGATGGTAACGATGGACATAATAGTAAACAGAGTGGCCTGTCATTGATGGACAGTTCGTAGTTAATCCTTTTTCAGCCTAGCTGCCTACGTAGAGGAATGGCATTGAGAGGTAGTCTGTTCAGTTGCACACGCGTGTCATAGGGCACCTCCAGCTAATCCATATTCAGAATAGCCAGCCCACCCAGTGGAATGTCACCTAGAGGCAGTTCGTGAAGTTGGGCCTGATTGTTAGAGAGCACCAGCTTTGCCAGCCTACCCAGTAGAGTGGTATCGAGAGGCAGTCATGCCGATAGGCCTGGGTGTTAGAATGTACATGCCGCTGATTTGTATTTCATCATGGCCGGGTCACCTAGCGGAGCGGCAGTGAGAAGCAGTCAGTGCAGGCCGACTCTGTAAAAGAGCACGTAAGCTGATTCTTATTTCAAGCTAGGCAACCTAGCCAGCCACATAGCTGAGCATCAGCGAGAGCCAGTCCTTGCAGGCAGTTCCTCTGCGTTAGAAAACCGGTGCAGCTGATTCTTATTTCTGCCTGGTTCGCCCATGGAGAAGAGCGGCATTGAGATATATAGTCCATATAGTCTTTGCGGATTTCGTGCTGTTGGGAATTGTTTGTATGAGGGTCTGCTCTACCTTCGCTGGCTGTCAGGGTTGAGAAGTCGAATCTCAGCTGCCTTTCAAGCGATCAGGCATTTCCCAGTAACTTTAAGTTCCCTTGGAATTGTTCTTGATTTGTCATCTGACAGTTAATGACATCTAAGGACTAACAGCTAAGGAGTAACAGCTGGAGGGCGTATGGTTAAGGGCTGGTGTGGTGGGTGAGGTTGTCAAGTTTTTGGGCTGTTGGACTTTTTGAAGGTAAAAAGAGGACTTTATTTATTTGGCTAATTAAGCTCCGTGGAGTGTGTCACAGGAATTGGTTTGCCATGGAGGGATCGGATTGTTGTACTATGGTTGCCCACTTAGTCATTTGGTCATTCCCCTGCAACAGCTTAGGTTCGTAAATATTTGTTTGAACTGATTTCTCAACAGTTTTTAAATTACTATTTTAGTAATACCATAATTACATAATACATCCGTAAAATAGTTGTTACATTTTGGGAATGATTGATTGATGTTTTGGTTCTAGAAACTATTACAAATATTTTAAAATGTATATTAACATGACAAAGTTATTAGTATATTTTGTTCTTTTAATCTCAAGTTTTGCCTGGTTGACTTTCAGGGTCATGGTTAAACCGAAGGTCTTGTGCAAATGACTAGCTGCCCCCGCATCTTAAATGTCAGCTCAGCGTTTGTCAATTTTAGAGGATGTTGATTATTGAAACTGAGGGTCTATTCGGGTTATATGCTCCAAGGTGGTGGGCTGGCTCTGTCGGTAACAGCCCGCCACCCTAGTTAGTGTCCTAGTGTCCCAGCAAAGCAAGGCTCCCTTAACGAGGGTGGTGGTGCCTTTACTGACAGGGTCATCCCGCTGCTCAGGGACATACCACCATTAGCAACTGTGTAGTTTTTTACATGGAGCTAATGGTGTGTCTTTAAAAAAAAACATTACTTTTGTTGTGCGCTCCCGCACCAGGAGTCCTAAGTCTGTTTTCAATGTTGATGATTGTGATGTTATCAACATTGAAAATGGACTGTAGAAAAGCACTGTGCATGCGGGCGCTGCCCTATAAAGGTAAGTTTAATTAAAAAAAAAACACATCATTAGCACCTGTGCAGGGAACTACAGAACTTACAGTACTACATGGGTGCTAAGAGGCGTAGAGGGCAAGGGGGCGCTGGCTAGTGGCACCGAGGGTGCTCTGAGCACAGGCTTGTACCCGACAATACAGCCTGTGTTCTGAGCATCTAGATTGGCCAGCGCCCCCTTCTAGGGTGAAAATGCGGGATTTGGTCTTATCTCAGATGGAGAGGGGGCAAAATATATAGTAGAGGGCAAGGGTAAGGTAAATGGTAAGACAACTGTCATGAGAACGGTACTAATCCTGGATCAAAAAGTTGTTTAGATTAGTCAAAAGGGCATGGAGGCAGTAGGTTATTACAAACTACCATCAATTTTGGTTCAAAGGAAATTCTTCCTCTCAGTACCTCATTACATCTTAATACAGGATCTGCTGGTGGTAGGCACACAAGAAAAGTCAGTCTGAAGATGATCTCATTCCTTTTGAAATTGAAAGTGCGAAGGTTAAGTAGGTGGGAGATGTTTTCAAATCCCAGCTTGGAATCACTCCCGCCTAATAGTACTAGTAATGACAGTAATAAGAATGTGTAAAGGAGTGAGCAGGATCTTAAGTTTGAGCAAAGAATTGTCAAATGAGTGTGCTCCGCTTAATTTACAAGTTATGGATTAGATAATATATGTTATAATTGCCTCATCTGATGCTGCAGATTCTACCCAAACCACTATTGCTTCACGTGTTCCTGTGCCTCAAGAATGAAAATCAAATGATTAAGAAGGGAATTAAGACAAATAAAGAAAGAAAAGGGTTGTGCTGTGGATAAAAAATGCCTGTACCCTAGGGACCTAGGCTTGTCCATGATGAGTGGGTTTATAGAATATACACATTTTCCTTAATTGGTATTTAGTTTATTACACAACTTTACCATCATCAACAAGATAAACAAGACTCAAAGAATTTGCAAAGAAAAAGAAAAAGATACAATCAACATTAACAACAGCACATTTCAAACACAGAAATTCATCATACATTACATTCAGGTTTAATACTACAACAATTTCCTTAAATCCTAGAAAAAATATATTCACCAATTCATAATACATTACATACAAAGTTAAAACACCAGAAATGTAATTAAGGATCTTTAAAAAAGAAATCCCATAGCATAATCACCCAATTAGTCCATTCCAGACGTACCTTTACAAATATGTTTACAAATGTCATCTTAATGTTTAGTTAGGTCAATGTTAATTTAACTTTTTCACCCCAGCATACGAGTTCCCACCACCCTTCTTCATTTAATGATGGCATCTCTGATATGGAAATGCCCAAATAAGTTTCTCTCAAGCTTCTTAGTGCTGGACAGGAAAGAGTTAAGTGTTGCAACGTCTCTATTGTGCTGTTACACAATCTATACTTTTCATTTGTGATACCCCTTTGGTTACAAGATTTCAGAACTTCCTTCATATGAAACACATTAATTCGAAACTTCATAAATAAGTCTCAATGGTATAGGCTAAGAAATGTAACCAGATATTTTGGTAAAGCATTCAAAGGCTTGATTTCCTTATTTAAGTGCACAAAGAGTGTATGCTCCTTTTTCCTCATTTCAGACTTACTGTAGTCTCTATTCCACAGCCTTTTTTATCAGTATTTGGGTTAGTCTTCAACACATGTTCAGTTGCACCCAGCTCCACTAATATCTCTGTACACCGGTCAACCCACTGTTTCAATACACAATCATGGTCATCTCCCTTCATTTCTCATAAAACTACACCATAATAAGTTTACGCTACAAGGTGAGAGATTGCCAGACCACCGTTGCGTACATTGAAAGTATGACTCTAATGTAGAGGAAAGCTTGCGTTGGCTGCGCTTAGTCAAGTCTTTGAAATTTGCTGTGGACTGCTGCTCTTAGACATTGCCTTTTTGAGGTATTCCCATACCCCAGATACAGCAATGAAATTGGGCTGGCACCTCTGGTTGGTGCATGTCCAGATAAATCAGATCAGTCGGAGATCCATTGAGTAATTCATAAAGCAAGTCTCAGTTGACTATCTATTGATTTGTTTATTCAATTTTGATCCTCAATTAAAGTGCCGGTTTGCACATGCCCATTTTGCCAACACGAGTTTTGACCTTTCTTGGTCTTTCTCTAGGCTGCGCTAAGTATTATACAGTGTAATGCAGATTGTGTCACTGCTTAATTTGCAGTTCAACATTAATACATCTATAGTGTTAAAACATCACACATTACATGTATTTACAGACCCAACATTGAGAATAAAATAATTATGCAAATCTCAATCTTCAATATATTGTCAAGGATGACAGAGGAATACAGAGTTTCAATGGGATGGACTTTGGAGGGGTAAATATAGAGAAAAGAAATCAAAAATAATGAAAAACAAAAACAAGTAACAGCTGTCAGATTGCATTAACTAAATAAAGTACATTCATTTATTAGAATGTAATTAATGTTTCTAGGGAGAGAGCTACCCTCCTGCGGGATAACTATGATGCTATAGATTACTATGTTAAGGATAGATTGACTAGATGGAAGTTGATTCCAATTACTCTGGTGGGCATATTGGCCCTAATAAAGAGGATCCTGTTACCCAAACTCTTGTAAACATTTGTTAATGTCCACCTCTGGTCTGGTAAACCCTTCTTCACTAAGATGTATGGGGCATTTGCGCAATTTTTATGGCATGCGGGTACTGTCCATAAAAAGTGGTCAGGCATGATGCTCCGTAACCACATTCAGCTCATGTTAAGCTCGACGGGTTGGCGGCGGGAAGCACAGACCCATGGATACTGATCCTAGATGTGAAACATAATGATGACTACCCATATGAGCCGTTGATGACAACAGTGTCTGCTTGGCACTCTATTTTTGCTAAGGCTGGGGTAAAACATCCATATTACAAGTGGCTAACGTTGTGGGAATACCCAGGTTTGGGGCCCACATGGGACAAGGCGCTAACCACACAGTGGGAAGGTTAATGCTATAGAGCATTGACAGACCTGTTTGTAAACGGGAAGTTTATTACTCTGCAAGCATGGCGGCAGGGACAAAAGGGCTCAGCCTTGGAACTGATGCAATATTACAGGCTATGTGCTTCAGTTGCTACATGGTGACCCAAATATCCCTCTGAACCCCCGTAAAATGTGGAACTGATGTATATAGCGAATTCCAGAGATTGTTGTGGGCTTTTCTCAACATTGTAGAAAATGATACTGAACAAATTGTTGATGGCAGCGCCCACTGCGACGGTCAAATGAGCTGAGAATATGGGTATAAACTTGTTAGACGCCCAGTGGAGAAACATGTGCTTACATACTAAAAATGTATCCCTAAATTCAAACTGGGGAACATATACAGTAGGGGGGAGTATCTGTGTCCAAGATGTTGCCTCGCAGTGGTGATCATATGCATATGTCTTGGAGCCGCACCCATCTAACAGGTTTTTGGGATGCTGTCCTGAAAACATTGTTGAAGACAGTGGGATTCTCGATAGAACACTCTCCCCTGGGCGTACTGTTTGGAGTATGGTGTGCATTCCCGACCAAGCGTCTCAGGCCGTTTGTGAATATGGGATGTATGATTGCTAAAAGGTACATATTGTAAAAGTGGAAAGACAAAAACCCACCGGCGGCTACGGTATGGTTGGTAAACTTACATGACCTCAGAACTGTGAGGATGCTCACTTATATTGAGATATTGCCATGCACATCAAGTCCAAAAGACTCGTGGGTGGAGTTCCGCTCCTATTTGGCCAACCATACCTCGTACGGAATGTTCTGAGCCCAATTCCACTAGTCTCAAGGAACTCATTTTGTACTTAATGAATAATGTCACTGGGAAATGTGATGGCATCTCTGTATTAGTGATATATGCCTGCCTATGGTACTATGACCTCTACACTCACATATTGTACTGTCTGTACATGCTGCTTCAGATTCATGTGGACTTTTAACTGCTGTGTAATGCCTGTAATTGCCAAGTTTAAATACCAAAAAAATAATTTAAATTAATATCAATATCATGTTCTGTTATATGTTTAAGGCCAGAATGTTATCCTTCAGGAATTTTAATAATTGATGTTTCCTGTGACTGTGTTACTAATGTCTGCTTTTGTTCCCTCATTGCATGATAAGTGTTCATTGCAGAGTCCCTATCATTTCCCAATTGCATATTACACCATGCAGCTAAACGATGAAAGATTGCATACCTGCTAACCTCTGCAATGGTTAGCGTCACCATATTGTTTACCATTCAGTTTGCAAATCATAGCTTATTTCCCTTTGTAACCATTGTGCTCATATAAACATTGGTGTCTGAGCATGCAGTTCCCACCAGGAATCAAATTGCCCTTCACCATGCTGATGGGTACTGTGCTTTATCTTACTGCCTGAATCCTTACCTTATAACCATATGTTTCTCATTTCATCTACTATATGTTGAATTCTTGATATTGGTAATATAAATCAGATAATGAAAACACTATGAATCAGATTCCCAATGCACGACCAATATGCAAGTGCCTGCAAGTTTTGTTATATTCGAATTACCTTCAGCCTTAGTTCTAAGGAATATGGAGTCCCCGTTTTACCGATGGACTCAGCGGTGCTCCGCATGGTCAAGATCACAGGCGGCATGTTTTTAGGTCACAGGTTTTCCCTAATGTTTATCTTTCTTAATGTGATGGCGTTAGCCACGTAGTTAGTAGTAACTAGTTAGTATTAAACTGGACTAACCATGCACCAGCATTCGGCTTTGTGTCAATTCATTTGTAAAATATCTTAAATAAGAGAAAAATAAACAGTATATCCTATTAATATAATGAATAAACTCATGGTAATTAAAACATAACAACGAGTAAACATTCACAAAAATTATTTTATATGGCATCTTGCCAATCTTGAACTACCATTAATTCGGTTCAGTTAGCTGGTTATTGAGTGCATTTTGCACAGAGCACGACCTCAACGTCCTTTCTATGCTGAAAATCAGTGTTGAGCCTCAAAAATGGATTTAATACCATAACACCACCTGACAAGGATGTACATGTGGATGAATTGAGGTAATAGGACGAGCACACTAGTCCTCTTAAGTAAACTGTTCATCACTGCAAGTGTGTAGTAAGACATTGGTGCATAATTAAATATCTCACATTTTAACATCCGATGTGTATTTGAAAGTAGGCCCAGTTCATATCTTATGATTGTAGTTGGTACAGAGTTTGGTAAACGTAAAATCCTTCTCTAAAATGTACCCTCCAAGACGGCCCAGATTTCCCATGAGAGACACAATGAAGTCTGTGCACCATAAGACAATATTTAAGCCACTTTCTGTTTATAGAATTTTATGATTGGGATTAATGAAACATTTCCACATTTTTGTATTGCTACACCCTGGGCAGCTAAACTCTTTACCTTGTTGTTTCTACTGATATCATCTCCATTCCTAATCGCCACTGAAGAGTCTTTCTTTCTCCCCTTAAAATGCTGCAGCACCAGCATTTGGATATAGCCATGTTTATCTTGAGCCCATTGCAACCCACATAATCCTGCAAAATGTTCAGTTTCCTCTGTATTCTGATGGGCGTTTGGTCAAGAATGACCAAATCATCCGCATACATCACCCACCACACCAGATTACGATTTATTCTTTGAATCCATCACGTCCCGTAAATTTGTAATGAAGAGATTAAACAAAGCAGGGGCCAAAGGGCACCCCTGCTTTAAACCGCTATGTGTATTAATCCTTTCAGACAAAAGGCCTGTGCGATTCAACCTAACATGGATTGATGTTTCCGTTTGAAAAGCCTTAATAGTAAAAAAGAGCTCTGTAGGGCAGTTGTAGAATATACACATTTTCGTGAAGAACCTAAGAAGGATCTGAGTAATAAAAAAAAAATATCAGATGCAGAGGGCTCTATTCATGCAATAACACAGAGAATTTGAAGGGGGCGTGCCCTGGTGTACATGGAGTGAGGAATTTGCAGCGCTGAGCTCCAGCCGTGATCCTTGCTAAAGATCCTGCAACAGAGGATGAACGACACATGCAGCGGTAAAAAGCTTTCTCAGTTATTGAAAAGTGCTTCGCCACACATATCCAGCAAGTCCGGGAAAAATCAGAGTCAAGGAAAGAAAATAGGACCGCCTGATAGAATCCCCCCCTGTGTCGCACAAGATGGCGGATGTGACCAGGAACCTGCAACATTGAGGGGGAAGGGCAGAATACTCCTGCAAAATCACTGAGAAAGCAGACACCCGCGGAAGCCCTCTGAGAGACTCACTGCGGACGCTGGAGAAGCCCGAGCCGAGAGAGGACCGTGCGGTGACGAGATTGAAAGAGAGAAGAAACGAGTATTGCCGGGATGCCTAAGGAGGCACCCACCCACAGAAGATCCTTGAGAGCCCCTCTGCTGACGTCGAGAGAGCCTGCGGTGAGTGCGATCACAACAGGTTACCCAGAAACTGAAGCACAACAGGAGTGTTTCTACCAGAACCTTACAGCACGAACAAGGTGGGAAGCATTCTCATGAGGTGGCATTGACTGTTTAGTGCAAGCGGCGGACCTGCTAGGGGCCAAAACCGTGCGCCTAATCCAGGGAGTTACCAGAACGCAGTGGCGGCAGAGCAACACTATGTGAGAAAAGCTACATGACAGCGACGCCAACACAGGACCTGAGCCTGAGTCAATAGAGGCTGCATACATTCCAACAAGGACCGCACATATTTGGCCACAAGTAAGATAGTCTGGAACATTTGGCCATTACTCGGGCTCAGAGTGCAATACACTGTGCGAGTGACTGTGAGAGGGGATGAAGAGCAGCCACTGGGGGGATAATCATAACAGAGGAGCCTTCTGGGAGCAGAAAATGGGCAAACTGGAGATGAACACTTCTAAACCTGTAACAATAATGTAGGCCTACATAACACTACTGCAAACAGTGAAGGGCCACTGCAGGAATTCACACCTGAAATATCAATGAGCTGTGTGCCGTCGGGATGTGCAAATGCACCTGCTGAAATAGCGAGTGTCCCCAAGCGGAACGTGCTACGGGGCGCCCTAAGGAGCACGTACTGTTTGGCGGACCTAAAGAGAGCCCCACAATCGGTGATAAGAGATCAAGGTGAGATTGCACTAAACTGGTCTCACCACAAATAGAGGGTGCACAATCACACGCATCACTGATTCATAGTCCTGCCGGCTGCTGTACTGAGTGGCGATCATGATTGGAAACTTAGGGCCATTCCAAGTAATTGAACAACATCCAGTGCAATACCCAAACAACAATGCCTTCCACTAAGGATTAAGCAAAGGCAACAATAATGGACTCCTTTGCTGCGACTAAAACACAGTCCTCACCGCAGGAAGGGGCAACCGCACCTGAAGCCCAGAAGATAATAGACACAGACAACAGAGATGGACAGGTACTTGAGGCCATAGCAGCACTGAGGTCATTCATAGAGACAAAAATCGACAAGGTCAAGTCGGACATGCAATTAATGTGACAGGATGCACAGAATTTGGCAGAGAGAGTATCCACCACTGAAGCAGGGCTCCAGCAAAACTAGAGTTATTGAGCTAGAAAGGAGAGTTGCAACACTTGAAGCGAGATCTGAAGAAGCGGAGGGGTGGGCCAGATGCAGCAATATTCGGCTGCTAGGGATCCCTGGAGGAATGGAGGGGCCAGACCCAACCGGGTATGTGGAGACCTTGCTATAATAGGAAATTGGTGCGAGCAGACTCTCACAGGGCTTTGCTGTGAAAAGGGCCCAAAGATCCCTCCAAAAAAGACCGCCACCAGGTTCACATCCCCACCCGATGACCACAAAGACCCTTAACTTTCAAGACAGAGAGATCATACACAAACATTCAAGAGAGGTCAGAGTGATAGAGCGGGATAACTCCAAAATAGCCATTTACCCCGACTACACACCAGCTGTATAAAGAGCAAGGAACTCCTTTGTCCCGATCAAAGCTAGGCTTAGACAGTTGAACCTGAAATACATGCTACTGTACCCGTCCAGATTTAAGGTGATCCACACACAAAGGGCGAGCCATATTCCTGGAAACGCCAGCCGCAGCTAACATGTGGCTGGAACATAACAACCTAGCTGATGGAAAGGAAACGGTCACTTGAAAAGTCACAACATAGAACAGTGAATAGCCATGGGGGAGTGAGTCTATTCCAAGATGCTATTGGCGAAACAGCTTAAGTTTGATCCACGTCCGTTGAAGCACTACATTACAACTGAATGGCTGAGGGACACGCTCGGCTTCCTTGCCTGGGCACTAAGTCCTAACCCACAAAATGATTAGTGCGGGCCTGTTGCCAGCACGAGAACACTCGCGCTTAACACCACGGATGGGACAAGACAGCGCAGGGTGTCTGAGCACTGCAAAAACAATAAAGTTGCTGTGCGCAGTTGTTTGGTTTCTGTTTATTGTTTTTACTGTTCTAATGCCTTCAAGCGGAAAAAGGGCAGAGGGGGGAGAACCACAAATAACGGCCACAATTGGGAGGGGTGGTGTGCGAAATGGGGGGTCCTAGACTGCGAGCATCCAATGTACAGTGAGGGGGATTGGATGCTGACTAGAGGTGCGTTTGCAGAAGACCATGGCAGCACAACTTAAAGTATTAACGTGAAATGTGAGGGGGTTGGGTACCTACTTACACAGAAATCGGATTAATTCCTACCTACCTACCTACATAGGAAAAAGATAGACATAGCTCTGCTCCAGGAAACCCATCTCACAACAGTGTACACGTCCAAACTAAAGGAATGCTGTGGGTTACAGGGGCATGGAGCTGCCTATTCCAAGTACGCAAGGGGAGTGTTCACTTGGGTAAACCCAGGGGTGCCCTTTCGACTACTGGGGCTGAAGCAGTTGAAGAGGGCAGGTACCTGATAATGTGGGGCGCCATTGAGCAAATTGAGATTTGTGTAGTGAATTCCTACTTTCCCAGCCACGGCATACTGGCACATCTCAACGTGCTTTGTACCACAATAACCCACACCCAGGAGGGCTCCTTCATCTGCGGAGGAGATTTTAATTGCATGAAAGTTATGGACCTAGACAGATCTGAACCGCCACAAAATCGGACGGAGACGGCCCCCTTAGCGCTAAATGCCACGCTGGCTCAACTGGATCTGGTGGATGTCTGGATGGAGCAGTACCCATAGACAGAGCTCATTCATACTTCTCCTCCCTGCATGGTCATTACACGAGAATGGATTATATCTTTGTAGAAAAGGCACATTGGGCACAAGTGGAATCGATACAGTACTTGGGCAGGTCGATTTCGGACCACTCACTCTTACTTATGCACTGGGCAATGATAGGTCCCAGACCCTACATACAAATGTGGCGAATGCCTACTGAAGCACTTACTGACCACATTTTTAGAGAAGAACTTGGGGATAAGTTAGAGGAGTTTGTAGAAAATAATAGAGGCAGTGTCGACCATTGGAGCACAATATGGGAAACCTTGAAGGTAGTAATGCGAGGCAAGATTATAGCAGGGGCTGGGGGTATCAGGAAAATGCTGACAGGGGAGCTCAAGAATCAGGGAGAGGAAATAAAACGGATGGAAATTAAAAATCTGGGACCAGGGTGGAGGAGGCGAAATTGGTTGAGGCTAGCAGAGACTGCAAGAAGCATGGGGGCGGCTATCTAAGTTTGACAACATAACGCGCACCACCATGGCGAATAAGGAATGGGATAAACTGGGTAGACTTTTATCATGGCTGTGCAAAAGGGAGCATCCGAGACACTTAACAACTATGCTCAAAGATAAGGATGGGGTATGCACAGGACACAACTATCGATCAACAAAACCTTTGCAGCTTTCTACTCTAAGCTGTACGCCCATGGCACCACAGTGCCGCTGGCAGACATCCACGACACACTGGAAGAGATAGAACTCCCTAAACTGGGCAAAGCGCAGCAGGAGGCATTAGATGAGGTAATCACTCTGGAAGATGTGACTGAGGCCATTAGATCATTGGCCACTTGCAAAACCCCGGGAAGCGATGGACTCCCCTCAGAGTTCTATAAATCCTACGAGTTGACCTGACCCCACTACTCTATGAAGTATTCAAGGAAGCATACGAAGTGTAGACCCTGCCAAAAAGCATGAGGGAAACACTAATAGTCCCAATACTCAAACCAAATAAACCCGCAGATGACTGCAACTCATACTGCCCATTGGCAATGTTAAATTATGATATTAAAATATTGACCACCATATTGGCCAAACAGCTGTCTAGAGTGATAGGGAGCCTTGTGCATGAGGACCAGAATGGCTTCCTCCCAGGCTGCAATACAACAGCCAATTTACGCAGGCTGCAACATATTATGGCTCAAAGGATGGTGGAAAAAGAACACTTGGCGATACTGTCACTTGACGCCATCAAAGCGTTTGACTCCATATACTGGTAATGGTTGATTGAGTTTGAGCATTTGGGTTCGGGAAGGTTTTGTGAGATGGATAAAAGTACTGTACAAAGACCCAACAGCGAGAGTGAAAACGGGTAGAATGGTGTCGTCGGGGCTTGGGATATAAAGAGAGGTACCAGACAGGGTTGCCCACTAAAGCCCACTAAAGCCCAGGATCTACATTGCGATAATGGGCCTTCGTAATTCGATGGAGTTCTGGTCCAAACTACCATTGTCAATGATGGGCAGGGGATCGATTACTAAAATGATCATCCTACCGAAGTTCTTATATTATTTTCAGAACATCTGCTACTACATCAAGTCAGTTTTCTTTCGAACACTCGAGACCCTGATCCGAGAGTTCCTATATGGGGCGACCCACCACAAACTACCACTGGCCATACTGACTCTACCCTACAATGAAGGGGGTATACAACTCCCTGACCTGGAAAAGTATTACTTGGCGGCGCAACTCAGCGATGTAGCCCGATGGCTATCGGATGAGACCACGACACATCTAAAAGAAATCTTGTGGATCCCTCTAACTAGCTTAAGGCGCACCCCTATGCTTGTAGTGTTGGGCAGGCAGGTATGGAATAGAGCCAAGTCGGTGCTCCAGCTGGGGCACCCTTACTCGCCTGACATCCCGATCATGGCAGACATAGGTAAGGTAAGCACTGATTCCCCACTGTAAGACACTGGGAAAGGCTGGGTCTATACACCTGGACGGACATGTATGAGGAGGGTATTTTTTTTTCGAGAATTGGAGTTGCTGCTTGAAATGGAAGGGTTGCCAAAAGGGCAATTTTTGTGGTATCAGAGAATAAAGCATGTGGCCAAAGGGAAATGGGACAAATGGCCAGAGGAGCCAGCGGCAAACCTCCTGCTGACAGAACTATATGGCCTGAGCGATGGATGGAAGCCTAAGTCCAAGCTGTATGGTTAGCTAGCTGACAGGCCTAACCCCTGAAACACAACATTAAAGGCTAGATGCGAAAAAGACCTGGGAGAAACTATTACTGAGAAAGAATGGGAGAGGGCATTGATGCACCCAAAAGAAGTGTCCAGGAATGCCAGGTTCCGGATGCTACAGATGAATGTCCTATATAGAACATATATGACCCCGCTCAGGGTGGCAGGTTTCAACAAACAGACCCGGTCAGCATGCCCTTGGTGTGATGGCGAAGGGGCAGGCTTGATGCACATGTTCGGGGGGTGCGGGAAAGTGCAGAGCTTTAGCGACAAAATAGAGCGGGCTTGTAAAAGAGCTGGAGTGAACAGGTATGACTGGTCCCCAAAGGAGTGCCTTTTAGGAACATACCCCAGGTTGAGTAAACTTAAACACATTGTGAAGCTCATGGACATGGTGTGCATGCTAGAGAAAAGGGCAATTGCAATGGCATGGAAATCTAATGCGGGCCCTCAATATGTAAGCTGGAGAAGAGAAATGGAGCGCTGGGCTGTAGCAGAGACTGCGGCTTGACGCGCAGGAATTACTGGGACTGAGGGAGAGGTCAGTGTTGCATTCGAGGCATGGATAGCATTATAACAGATATATTTCTCTCATCTGAAGATATCTCCCCCTGAAACTGTAAGAACAATGTGTTATATGTTTAGCATATCAGATTTGCGAATAGTGAAAGGACTTCCTTAAATTACCATCCGCATGTTGTATAATGCTGGTCTCGGCCCACCCCCCCGCACGGATAAGACTGACTAAGAGCCTACCATGATGAACGAAGACAGTTAACGTTTGTTGTTGTTTAATTGTTGTTAGTTTAATAGAAATGCAAGAAATTATACTACATTGTATACGCTGTGGAACACTCATGAATGTTTATTTTATAAATGCCAATAAAAATATTTTTGTAAAAACAACACAGAGAATTTGAAATGATGACTCCTGTAATCCTTCACAGTGGGTCCCTAGAGGTAGGATGTGCACATGGACAGGGAAAGAAATGAAACCAGGTGTATTCACCCTAGAGATAGTTAAAACATGTAGAACCCTTTGTTGTAGTGGCACCCAAGAAAACAAAAAAAAAAAACTATTATCCCTGTCCATAAAATAAGGAGTTCTGTTTTTCTCACGAAGGTCACATAAGGGAGCAAGAACATATAATGATGCTCTGCTGATTAAAATACTGAATAGGCATTGTAGGTTAAAATCAAACCCGGACTGCATTTCTCTAGTTTTGCTCATTCCACAGTTGGTAGAAGGATTGTCTTACATAGAGAATAGGGCATTGCCACGTAAAAAGCTCAATTATGCAAATTAAGCCATGCCTGGCAATGCAGTATAGGGACATATTCACCATATTCAGGGAATGGCTATTATTGAGTCAGCCAAGAGTGTTCAACAGTGAATGACCACAAATAAATAGTGAGAAACTATATCCTCTAGTAAAGAAGTTGTCTTGTAAAGAAAAACAAAACTCTGTCCTGCATGAAGAAAATCAGTTCTGGTAAGATAGTCACAGCTGGTCTTGATGATATAGTTTGACCGCAGCCAAGAACAACCAAGGATGATTTGAGAATCAAAGATCAACAGTCTGGGCGTGCTCCTTAAAATGTGCATCATTGAATATTGTGTTTGTGGGAAAAAATATACTTAATAAAGATAAAGATTGTTTAAACTGTATCAAAAATATGGACATTGTGTGTATACAGGAAGGTTTAAGAGGCAATTACTGCTGAGGAATGTTCTAACATTTATTCTGTGGCTAATACATGTTGAATAGGGTGACCAAGTGGTGCCCTATTTATAAGGTAAAATACAGTCGTAATACAACTATCAAAACCATGCTTATCAATGGCACAGATATGTTGACAGTAGATTTAGACCTTCCAAGAGCTGTAACGATGTTACTGGAAATGTTTATCATCAACTGTGTGGTAAACCTGGAATGAAAGTAATGTTTTTTTTTTAATTCTTTGACACTTTGTATTTTTTTACATCATAATTGAATAGGGAAATGTTTAGACCCGTAGCTGACTTCAACCTCCAGCTTGAACCACCACTTGAGCTGAGTGATGCTGTTCAGGAGGAAGATGGAGTTCCAACATTGTCAACTCCTTTGGTAGCTAAAGTAGAGAGATTCAACAAATATGCCTACCAAACTGGTTATATTTGTATTAAACATGATTTGGGCACATGAAATAATGGTGGAAGGCGATTTAGCAGCAAGTGGAAGATTTAAGACTGGGGATAAAAGAACATTAATTGATTATATATTTGTTGAGGTAAATAAATCATGGATAATAGATCATTTTGGGATAGTTGAGAGACTGGATGGCGATCATGACCCGTTCCACCTAAACTTATCAATGGACATTCTAACATTTTTGACAGATTCCTTTGTCCCAATTGTTCCTTCATTAAAGGGTAAACATATGAAGTGGTTTGAAAATAAAGAATCCAGATTATTCTTTAGTTTTACAGCTCTTCCCTCCCTGTTTTGAAACCAACTATGGGTGGCTGTGAAAATGATCCATTTATGAATTTACAATCTTTACTTGATAAGTCTTTGAAGGCTTATATGACTGAAAACACTTGATTTGATGGGGAGCATGCCATAGCCAAAAGTAATTTATGCATTTTATTTGAGAATCCCTTCAAGGACAAGAAAGCTGTTGCTGTGGCACACATGGAATATAACAAGCTGACTAAATATAAGAAACAAGTTTATGAATAATGTAAGTGGTCTTCCTTGTAGGATGTTTTAATCTGGCAATATTTAATTCAGGGGAGCTTTCCAACCACCCCAAACCAGGCATTCACAATGTTCCTTTACTTAATCAAGTTATTTTTTATGAATCAGGCATCCCCCATCCAATAACATTGATTCCTAACAGCTTCCCTCCTCTTTCAAGACAGGAGACACAGAGGGTTGCATAGAAAGTCAAAGGGGCTGATTCATGGAATTATTGGCCCGGAAAACTGATATTTGTGTGCCATTCTGCCTGCAAATCCCTGTTTAACAAATGGGGATTTGCGGGCAGAATGGTGCACAAATCCCCGTTCTTCGGTGCAGAAAATTCCATGAATCAACCCCAATGAATTAACAAAATTGAACAAATTGAATCAGATTAAAGTTAAACAAATAATTTCTTAATAAAAAGCCAGTGATAAGAAATATTCATCACACTAGTCACTTAATTTTTCAATGCTACAATTATGGAAATAGATAATGTTGTAACCCACATTTCATTATAGAAACCATACATTTAATTCACCCTGAGCGTGCATGAACCATAGAAAGAATGCACGAGAGTCCAGAAGAAATCTTTCATTTGTTAAAAACAAGAATTTACTTTAATATATCCCTGCATATCCAATTCTCACTACTTCCACTTTTTCAAAATCGATGCCAACCCCCTTACTCAATAGACAGGTCAGAATTTCAACAACATTGTATACTACAATACAACAGATTACGAGACCTTCCGGTATGCAAATGGCTTAACACAACAATGTATTTCTAACATGTATGCCCTTCCAGGATCTTTCTATGTATTTATACTGTAAAAGCCTACCTTTCTTACTTGCATGGGTAGTGAAAATCATCCTCTCCCTTTGGTCTGGAGCAGTAAGTTGAACGGTATTCTACTCAATGGCATTTCCATAAAGTGACTTCTATTACTTTCATTGTCTAGATAAGCACACCCTGAGATGTCCTTTGCTCTTCTGTGCTTGTGCAATGCATAGAGAAGGAGTCTGGGTAGATCACTATATGCAAACCATAGGTATCATTTAAACAATCTATAATTCCAGAAGCACAAACACTTATGAAATATTTACTAATTTCCCAGAATGTACAGTCAGTTTCTATACCACTGCCCCTCAAAACTTAAGGTATCACTCCTCTGAGAAATATTTCCCCTTTTGATCATGTTCAGATATGAATTTCTTTTGGCTTTATCACAGCCAGATGGGCACCCCTTTAAGGACTGTTTAATTTCTCCCCTCTAGTATCAGTCAGCAAGATGGGATCAGTTTTCCTCTACAGCCTGTCTGCTAATTCTTCCCCTGAGAAGGTGTGGGGCTTTAAAGCCTGGTAGGCCTCACTTGCAGGGTGCTGATTAAATCCAAAATGTGTCCAAAAGGAGAGCAATCAATTCCTTCTCCTTCCTGGGGTTATCAATTCTTCTTTCTCTTCATTAGGCAGTGTATGTTGCAGTGAATGTGTTTTGAATCATATATAGAACAATAACCCAACCTTTTTGAGTTGTGTATACTTTCCCCAATCCAGTTCACCAATGTATGTGAATGGACAGTCTTCCAAAAGTGACATCTTAGTAGACATACCCCTCTGCAGTCTTTGGGCATATTAATGAAGACGGCCGTCTCATGGGAGCAACTTCTAAGGCCAGTTTCCCTCCTATTTAAGGTGATGTCATTTCAGGGCTTTCTTGCATTAAATATTGCCACATTCTAAAATAATGAATTCCACACGCATGAGCACTTTACTAATTTGTATACCAGATTCCGCTATCTGGCACACATCAATTGATGCATGTTTTATCATGATAGAACCAATGGTTAGTTACTGACTGATTTTGGTTTATACCTTATTGATACTTTTCTGTGTGCATTGTTTTTCCATCTCAAAGTGACAGGCTCGTCCCTGCAGAAGCTCTGACATATGAAACACTAGTGTGCACCATTTATTTGGGCCAAAATGCAAACCAGCCTAACTTGAATATTGAAAATGATCTCACACACATTTATCTATCACATAATACAGCTTTTCTAACTGAACATTTCAAAAGACAAATTAACTTTCTACGAGTTCCTGTTCAAGAATAATGGGAGAAATAGTGAATCCCACTGTAAAATAAAATACATTTTACCAATACAAAATATTAAATAGCATCTGCAGTTGGGCCAGTCACCAAGAGAAAATCTGGAGTCTTCAGTCTTTTAGCTGTTATTTCAGGGCTAATCTGTATGAGCCAGAGCTCTAGCAGATAAGGGGCCTCATTACACGGAAGGCGGTAAGGGTTAACGGTCACCGGTAATGCTACCGGTGACAGTTAACCCTTACTGCCTTACTACGAGTTCCCTTTGCGGGACCCGATTTTAACGGCTGGTTTTGCCAGCCGTTAAAGTAGGGTGTCGCAAAGGGACCCTGGTGCTAATTACAGTACCGCAATTTGCGGTACCGTAATTAGCACCTTCCCCATTCCCATTATGCCCTATGGGGCAAAAATGGGAATGGGGAAGGGCCTTGGTGAATGAGGAATTGCCGCCCCCGCTCACCTTGGAGTAGGGCGGTAATCCTGCCATCCACCAAGGCGGACACGGTAAAATACCGGCGGCAACCATGGCGCTAATAGTGCCATGGTTACCGCCTACCGTGTAATGAGGCCCAAGGTCTTTTAAATTTGGTTCTTTACAGCTTTATGAGATTTGTCACTGCCCCCTTTGGACAATTCCCAGGTCTGTAGATTTGTTAGAGGAACCTTTGTTTTTCCAGATTTATTTTATTCCTTCAAGATGGCCAGGGAGAAGGAATATCAGATTAGTTACCACAGCTATGCTGAACCCTCATTCAATTTTCCTTATCTGAAGCTCACTGTATACAGATGACCCATAAACGCAGGCTTAGGATTTACAGTCGGGTCCAGTTGTTATCTTTATGGCCCTCCCCTCCACCAATTCATCTCCGTGAGAAAGCATAGTATCTGTTTTCACATCTCATTTTGAGGGATGTGTCATGGGCAGAACCCAGATGTCATAGTTCAGTTCTGGCTTCCTTTAATGATGTCCCACTCAGACGTTAAGCTTTTAAAATGTAGATTTACACGGTGGCGCGCACCCGTGTAAAGCCCCGTTAAGTCCCGCTTTGCCGCGGACTTCTCTCCAGCGCTTTCCCGAGGATTGTGGATTTGTCTGCTGCATCTACTACAAGACCCAGCAGGCTTCACTGCACTAAGGGCTGGGAGGAGCTATATAAGCTCAGGGACGCGCGCACCACGCGCGCGCACCCGTGTAAAGCCCCGTTAAGTCCCGCTTTGCCGCGGACTTCTCTCTAGCGCTTTCCCGAGGATTGTGGATTTGTCTGCTGCATCTACTACAAGACCCAGCAGGTGAAAGAGTGAACTGTGTGAAGAAATACTAACTGCAAAACAGACTGCAAAACAGACTATAATACACTTCTCTTTTATTTAGGCTTCACTGCACTAAGGGCTGGGAGGAGCTATATAAGCTCAGGGACGCGCGCACCGCGCGCGCGCACCCGTGTAAAGCCCCGTTAAGTCCCGCTTTGCCGCTTCCCCGCGGCAACGCGGCTAGTGCCGGTCATTTAAGTTGTTATTTTGTCTTGCGGTTAGACAGCTAGACAATAAGAAGTCGCATTGTAACAAAGTGCTATAAAAACCTTGTGGTGTCGAAATAGAGGCACTACTGTGTAAACATGTACACACTTCGCACTGGCATGCCATGTACGGAACGAGTGCGTGCCCTACTGGAGTCCACTTCAAGAGACAGTCCAGCGTCTTCTTCAAAAACGGTACGACCCTCTGTTAAAAGTGCTCCGTGGGACAAGCGAATAAAGAAGAGAAGACCACGACTTGATTCCGTCATGGGTGATTTGAGAAACTTTGGGTTTAACATCTCTCGGACTCCACGCCCTGTGGCTAGAATGCCTGAACTTAATAATCTAAGTGTATCAAATATAGAGGCGCAGCCCCTCTGTATTGAATTGGAGGTGGGCCCTGCCCAGCAATCTGCCGTGAATCCACAGCTGGTACAGGTTACAAATGGTGGTAATGAGGTGGAGGAACAGTTATGTAATATCTCACTGTCTGACTCGATGTTGCTGCAGAATGCTCGATCAGGGGTTGCTAGTTTAGCTCCCCTCCCTAAAGAAAGCCAGGATGATGATGTTGTTAAAGATGTTGCAAATATAGAGCTAGAGTCATCGGACTCTTGCTTTGTGGCCAAGGAAGACGAATCCGATCTTTCTAAATCTCCAGCGCTATTTAATACTGGACATATTTCCGAATCTGAAAGTTCGATTTCATTCATTCCGCCGACCCCTAGGAGACTAATCAGAAACAGCTCGGTTAAAAGTCAGGACCCTGTGACAAAAAAAGAAGCTCCCGTAACATTGGAAATTATGAACATGGCATTGATGTCCCTGGCCAGATTATTTGAAACTTTAGATTCAAAAATTAATGTGATACAAGATAATGTTAATAATTTCAAAAGATCACAGAAGGCATTCGGTCTGTCCTTGGCCCGGAAACAAGAATCTGACTCCGAACAGGCAGCTCTTTTCTCAAAACAATTGGGTATGTTGTTATTAACATGTAAAAAAACAGATGACCAACTAAACGGCAAATTGAGCTCAGTTACAGTTGGGGAAAACACACAGAGTGTTAATACTGCGGTGCCTTTTGTTGAGGGCATCATAAGAGAAGTAACAGCTGAGGAGACCATGAATGCATCTCTGGTGTTACAGTCAGGTCCAGGGATAAGAATAGCTAAATCTGTTGACGGTGTGAGGGGAGGAAATCTTGTGAAGATGACAGTAACGGTTCCCTCATCCGACCAGTTTGGGTCGAGTGAAGAGGAAGCAGGGGTTCCAATAGCTGATGATTCAAAAACAAGAGAAATACAGCAGTCAAAAGGGGCTTATACGATTTTTGCGAAAAAGTCTAAGGGCCGCTCTAATCAAGCGAAGACAAATGCAAAGAAGTCAAAAAATCAAAAGTCCAAAATAATGGCTTCGAGTGGGACTGCGAAACAATTCTTTAAATCTTTATCCAAACCAGATAGATGCTCAATGTTAGCTTCTAATGCGATTACAAAAAAATATCAGAACTTATCTCAAGAAAGACAAAGAAGGATGAATAAGGGTACGGACCCCCACCCTGTAGCTACCCCTTATGCTCCCCTAGACGAGTTGGTGCATATTGCGCAGGAGCTAGAGGGTGGAGCCAGAAAGGTATCGGCCCAGACTCAAGTGCCAACTGTATTAAAGAATAATCAAGTGAAAGTTGACCCAGTGCCTAATGCAATAGTTAATACGGAGGATCTTAGAAAGGCTGTGGATGAGTATATGAGTCAATACCATCCTAAGCCGCTTTTGACTCATCCCCTGTCTCGGATTTCTATTCCATCAGTGGAAAAACCTGAGTTAGAGTGCGATGAGAATACTAATGCTGGGAGGGCCCTCCCTAGTCATGAAGCAAAGTCCTCTAAGAATGACTTACTAATAACCAAAGCAACTTCGGATGCTCAAGACAATTTGCAAAATAACATCTTATGCACAATTGAAGACTGTCTAGTTGCTCTGACTTCAGAACAAAAAATTGTTAAATCGTCCTTGAAGGCAATGAGGAGTGGCCATACTGATGTGGTAAATTCATCTCATGAAGGAAGTACCTCTAAAAATGTTTCGTTTAAATCCCCATTGGAGGAGACAAATTGTTATATGAATAGAGAAACATCAAGCAAGCAGAGTTACCCTGATGTCAAGGCACCGCCCAAGAGTAAAAAGCCCACCCAGTTGTTTTCTTTGTTTCTTAGCTGTTGTGGGGGTTCCTTTCCAACATACACAATGAACAGAGGAAGTATTATGCAAATATTTTCAGACATCCCAAATTTGGAGGATATCTCCTCACGGGATGTGGCACAAGTTGAGTTCCCTGATGATAATGATCCAACGGTGTCCTGCATGTGGTTAAGCTCTCGTATTATTTATAATATCATCTGGTCTGCTAGATCTGAACTGTTTGATTTGGGCTTCAACTTAATTCCAACCACAAAAGATTCCCTACCGGTGGAGGCTACCTTTAAACCTGCTAGTCAGGTGACTGATGGTGAGCATACCTCAGGTAGGGGATGTAGTTGTGGGAAAGCGTAACTAGGAACCGATCATTCCGATGCCCGAGGTCAGAAAATGGTAGTCATGAGCTGGAATACTAGGGGACATAAACACCTGTTAAATGACGCTAAGTGTGATGTGAAAGAGTGTGATCTAGTTCTTATGCAAGAAACTTGGCTAACCGTCCCCCTATCATGGGACAATCATTATGTCCATTTAGTACCAGCAATCAAGGGACAAAAAGGTAGACCCATGTCTGGTTTGGCAATCATTTCCAATATGTCTACGATAAGTATTATCTCTGAGAGGCCCAATCCAAACTCTTATTTGCAATGCTCAGTAATAATGTTCCAAAAACTGAAATTCTTAGTTATAAATATATATTGGAACCCAATTGCAATTGCAACTTCTACTTTCCTCAATGATTTGAATGCATTGATGAAAGACACTATAACTATCCCAGATATTGCGCATGCAATATTAGCTGGGGATCTGAACATACATCTGTTGGCACCATCTAAGAAAAGAAATATGGATCGGGTCTCGCTGTGGAGGGCATTTATCAATACTTGGGATCTAGTTATGCTAAATGGAGCAGTGGAAACTGATGATCCTCCATCGTATACTTGGTCTTGTGGTGCTCAAAATGCTATAATTGACTACATGTATGTTGATAGAGGGCTGTTCGAGAAAATCTCTGAGTTTAGGGTAGTTCCCACCACTGCGAGTGATCATTAGATTCTGAGGGCTGAGTTTTTAATTCAAACTAAGGAAGAACTTCGCTCCAGCCGAAATCAATTAAGTGGTCTAATTATAAATCCTCAACGAAACAGACTTCATTGGTCAAGTGATGCACTGCAAACATTTGTGTGCAATGTAACAAATGACCACCAGCGACTGTTAAGAGGTATGCACGTTACTGATTATCACGATAAAATGCATCTTTTTGTCCCTGTTTCAACTCCAGATACTAAGAAGAGTAATCAGTGTCATATCCATGTATTTGATCTGGCCATTAGAGAGAGAAAGAGGCAACATCGAAAACAGAAAAGGCAGATTTATTATTTACCGGTACATTTTTACTGGCCCTACGCAAATTGAAGACTAAATATAGAAATTGGATCCGAGGTCATAAGGCAGTTATGTTCCAACATGATGGAGAAAGGTGGTTACAGATGGCTAAAACTAAAAATACATCACAAATCTGGAAAATGATAAATAATGGAGTGGGTGCTACCCAACTAACAGCTCAACTTAATGGTGTGTCGGAGAAAAGTTGGGTCACTTATTTCTCCAGCATTTATGATCTTCCATCCAATAATACTTCGAAGCTGGATTGGAAAGTAATTAATCCATCTTTTCAGATTAATTTTGATCGCGAAGATGTTTTGTTTTACATCAACAAAGCTAGTTCTTCAAGAGCTCCAGGGCCTGACGGCTTGTCAAATTATGTCTTAAAACAGAATCCGGAACTATGGGCGTCTATTCTTTACGCTGTCTTCCAAGCCCTGCAAATAAAACAGGCAGTTCCTCCATCGTGGTGCAAGGCCATTACAGTGCCAATTTATAAGAAGGGCGATCGAGCGAATCCTGCAAGTTATCGCCCGATTTCTCTTCTTGACGCCCCGGGCAAGATCTTCAGTAGAATTGTCTTAAGAGATCTCAACAATTGGCCGTCAGAAGAGAATCGGCGAGACCCATTTCAAACTGGTTTTGTGGTAGGTCTTGGCACTAGTATCAACATAACGACTCTTAATGCAATCAAAGAGCTGTATGCCATAAGAAACCAACCAATATAGTTGGCGTATGTTGATTTTCGAGTAGCTTTTGACTCGGTAGATCGGAGCTTGCTATTCGAAAAACTGCTAAAATTTGGCTGTCCAACCTCACTTGTGTATCTAATACATTTACTTCATTCAAACACCTCAATGAAAGTTAAATTGAACTTAGAAGGGCTTTTATCGGAAGAAATACCCGCCAAACGCGGCCTGAAACAAGGCTGCATTCTAGCCTCTACATTGTTTAATTTGTTTATACTTGATTTGGGCAATGAATTCAGCAACGTTGTGAATGACGCTCCGAAACTTGGCAACCAGACCATTGCATGGCTTTTGTATGCAGACGACTTAGTTCTCATTTCACAAACGCCGAGAGGCCTGCAAAACATGCTTGATAAACTGGATCAGTATGTTGCCAAGAATAATTTGACCCTAAACCTGGAGAAAACACAAGTGATGGAACTGGGGAGGCATGGATCTAGATTAAAGAAACAGTATTGTTGGTATTTGAACAATCAAAAGTTGAATGTAGTTAATGAATATAAATACTTAGGTGTCATATTTAGCAATTCTCCTATTAACATGCCTCAAAGAGACAGTATAAAGGGTAAACTGTCCACTTTAATATCGCAAGCGAGGATTTTACAATATAAGTATGGCAAGTTTTCATGCAAGCACATACTTATTTTTTACCAGCAGAAAGTAATTCCTATTGTTACCTATGGATCTGAAGCCTGGTCACCCCTGCAGGCCGGTTATTGGAACAAAATTGAGGCAAGGTTTTGGAAGAAAGTTTTGAATCTCCCAAACTCAAGCCCAACGGCATTGCTTCGTTTTGAGTTGGGAATTCTCTCGGTGAATATTCATGCATCCTGGAAGAGATGTTGCTTATTTCGGAAATGTGTGTTGGGTCTATCTAGCAATAGTATATTAAGAATTCTGGCAGATTATCTATTGCGATCGGAACATTTATTCCCTTCAAACTGGAGAGCGGCTGTTTTATCGGACCTAACAGAAGCAAACATCTCATTAGATCTTTTACTATCTAATCCCACCAAAGCCAAAACAAAACTGTATCAACTGGATTGGCACTTAACTCAACAGAACTGTGTAAAACTAAAAGACTTTGACAGAGCTCTGTTTGGGCATAAGAAATTCCGGCAAACTGCTGACTATTTATTAAAATGTCCCTCACACAAATTGAGAAATCAAATATTGAGGTTTCGCCTGAATTTATGGCCAACTAAACAAATCTTATTAAGGAGGGGTATTATTAAGATAGACTCCTCATTCTGTCGATTCTGCAATGATGGGAAAACTAAAGAAACCTTGAAACATTTATTGATAGAATGTGTTGCACTCCAATTGCAGAGAAAAGACATTCTTGACAAATTAACAAGGTACCATTACACAAGTCGCTCTAATGATGAGCTATGGCATGAGCTGTTTGCGACCTCAAAGATAACAGTAAGAATAGCCACTATCCAATTTCTAAATAAGATACTGTGTCCAATATATCCAAGTAAGTAAGCTGTTTGGTTAATGGAAGAAATTGGGTAGAACTTGGCTCTCTATATACATTGATAACCATTTGAATATGAAGTGCTTATATCTAATTTTAATATGTTATTATTGTCTGACTCATAGAATTAGACATGCTAACTGGAAGTGGTTTCATAGGAGGTTTTACTTATTTTTTCTTAATCATCAGTTAAGCAAATGTACTTAATTTTACCTTATTTGTCAAAATTAGTTTTTTTATGATATCTGTGTTTTATTTGATTTATGTTTTGAAAGGTTGATTTAATCAGCCATCCAAAATAAAAAAAATAAAAAAAAAATAAAAATGTAGATTTCCATTTCCCCTTGGTCTTATATTTTCCCCCAAAACACAGCAGCATAAAATGCTAATTTGATTTTTTTTCTTTATCCTTGAAACCGCTGTTCTCTTTCTTCTCAGGTAAAGCAGTGCCCCATTTGCAGGTTATTTTCTGGTACTTGAAATGTTCACCTCAGGCGTTGTCAGTAATAGCTTTATTTGAGTGACTGCAAAACATTTTCAGCCTGATTCATGGAATTATTTGCGCCGAAAACGGGGATTTGTGCACCGTTCTCCCCCACAAATCTCTGTTTGACAAATAGCGATTTGTGGGCAGAATGGCGCACAAATCCCTGTTTTCAGCGCAAATAATTCCATGAATCAGGCAGTTAATGTGTGTTTTCCAACTGCTGTGCACAGGCCACAACGTATGTGTTGTTTTTAAAATGACACATTGCTCTGAATCTTTTCTTATGAATTAGACTTCCCTACATCCTGAAAGATGGCCATATATACTAAAAATAAGAGACTTTTTGCAACATGTTTCTGGTGTTGGCGCTTTCAACCTGTCTCTGTTTATTGTGCAACCGACAAGACCTCGTTTTGTATTTTAAGCAAATTTCACAATGAGGACATGGTGGCTTTTAGAAATATTGATGGAGATTAGTAATGATACTTGAAGTAGTTGCCTCTCCTGTTAACAAATGTCATTGGCTGGTTGTACAAGTAGCGTTTTTGGGAAGGTCACCTTGAACAGGTTAGAATCCTGGGTAGCTATAAAGAGGATTTTGAATGGATGGCAATTGGGAATTCAAAACGGTCTCTGCAATATAGATCACGTTTCTTGATTGCCTTAATCAATCTATAAATCTACTGAAGGCATTTTTTTTTCTGTTTCTGTAATGGTCTGGTGTTTCGGAACAGAAAAAATAAAATAAAAAAAATGGCCGGGGAAGGGAAAGTGAAGTCCGTTTTCCCTGGTGGTCATTGAAAACAATAAAAAAGTAAACAAACACAGTGGCTGAAATGGAAAGGGAGAATACTATGTGTAGTCTCTCCTCCCCTTCCATTGCAGTCATTCAAATAAAAGCAAAAAATAAACAACAAAAATGGCCACTATGGAAAGGAAGAAGGGACTACGTGTCATCCCTTCTTCATTTCCATGGCGGACTGCCCCAGATCGGGAGCGGACGCGCTGGAGACAGAAGTGTTTCAAGCGCATTTGCTCCCAAAAAGCAGGTAAGTGTTGTGGGGGAGGGAAATGTGGAGCAGGGATCAGGGGGCAGGAATGGGGTGTACAAGGCTTACCTCATTCCCCGGCGAGGGGAGATGGTGGCCGCCAGTCCTGAGGAGGCTCAGTGCAGTGGTATTACTGTCTGGTAAAGCCTGTGTTCTGAGCCTCCCCTTTGGCTGAGAGGCCGCCACACCCCTCTTGCCAGGTACTAATATACCTTGTAAACTATTGGTGATATTGATGGATTTATATTCTGATAATACATTATGTGTAAAGTGGGTGTGGTGACAGATGGAGACTAAGCATGATTTCTAATTGTAAAAGAAAGAAGACCAGGCCTGTTATTGTTTCTGTCTGTGAATGATATAGCGGATACCATCTCGACTGCTGATGCCCCACAATACAATAGGCTAAAGATATATGCAGGTGATTCAGTATTGGTGTCCAAAACTCCTGTCGGCTTATCACAACAGTCAAATGTATTCTGTGATTTTGTTTGCCAGCCTGAAGGTTTGCAAATGAATATTAGTAAAATACAATTGATGATATGGAGGCAACCTCCAAGAAGCCAAAGGAATGTGTTATTCAGATTGGCACTGTGGCCTTAATGGACGTATAATATTTTGATTATCTGGGTTATCGCTTTAGCTTTACAGGGGCTTGGAAAAATTCAAATGAAAAAATGTTGTGACTTCCCACGTTTAGGTACTCTAACATTACATTTGTGCATATCCCGTTAGAAATGCGGCCCGTTAAAAAGATCAGCACTGGAGCTTCTTATAGCAAGAAGGATTTGTCCTCTGCCATTTAGGGCAATATGTGAATGCTAATATGTTGGATGTATGTGAGGAGATTTTTTTAATTAATTATTGGGTCTGTAGGGATGTACTTCAGATCACTGCCCCTCCCAAACGATTTAGAATGCATGAAATATATTAAACTGCAGAGACTGCCAATAGGGATCTGTCAGGTGTAGGGGGGGGGAACGTATGGGTCGAAGTAGTCGATGCAGAATACAAGTATTTTAGGCATTTATGTGGGGGAATATTAACCATTGCTTTGTGATAGTGTAACGTAGAATACATTGCATGTGTGCGACATTCACAACATGAACTAGGGCTGCATTTGAGAATAGGCCTGAATCCTTGCAGGGCATGTGGGAGACACAGAACAATGAGACCTCATCTCTTTCTTGATTATCATATTCCAATTCCCAGGCACAGCAAGAAACATGCAGGTACACCCTCATATAACTGTATTAAATTAGTCCTTTGAGCAATTAGGTAGGAATGTCAGAAGTTGAAAGGGAGATGGGCTGCAGTCCAGTACGCAGGCCACACTCATGGGAGCTGGCACAGGGGTCTTGAGCTGCCAAAACAAGAACTGAGATTTAGGACACTAGCACCCCCCAGAATAATGGTCATTCTATTTAAACTACCAAATGCACAGAAATAGTCCTCTTTAACCCTTCATGAATTGGATAGGTCCATCGACCAGATGGTTAGCTGATACACGGGGGGAGCTAAGCACAACTGGGTTTGTGATTTGTGCCATGCAGAGCAAAGGGTGATGTCAAGTTATACAATTATGAAGGGGATGCACGATGGGGGTGTCTGGGATGAACATAAAGCTGCCTTGTTTGTGAGGACCAGACTGAGCTTGAAGTTATCTGCTCAGTTCATGTTGACATCCAGGTACTCATCACATGGTTAGGAGTGAAGATAGGATGTTGCCCTTTTAAGTTTTACCAATTATCTTGCAGTGTTCCGAGGTGAAGAGCTTGTCACCCACATGCAGAGAAGATGATGAAGAAGACGACACAACCAATTGGCACAGGGGTTGAATGTAATCATTAGCATGTATATTGGTGGCAGCAAATGAGGGTGGGGGATTAACTATGTACAGCAAATGCATCATGAATGGCGATTTCTGTGTTTATAAAGTAACCACCATCTTCATGAGGAGATAGAGGGAGATCTGTGGCAGTGTACCTATAATACCATTGTCGCCATTTTCCTTTTTGTATACAAAATAAAACTCTTGTCCTTCTCGAGAAAGGGTGCAGTAGCCTTTTTCCTAGCAGTTTGTTTTTTCTATCTTTGGTTGTTGGGGAGTTACCCTACAGGTCACCTTTGTAGCAAAACAAATGCACTACTCCATTTTGAATTTAATGTTAGAAGTATTATTGATAAATTAAGGATTAAACCTTTGTTGTATTGGATTTTTCTATGGACAAGTCCTTTTAGAGAGGATTTCCATGATGTTTTGATTTTTTTTAGCAATTCACTTTATTAATGTTCTCACAACACAAAGACCAAATCCATCATCCAGTAATCGCATCAGTTATTTTAAAATCAAATAGTACGAGAAAAAGGATCAGTACAGTAGGCATCAAACAATCCAACCTCCTTGATGAACATCACATGTATATAACAGGTGTCAATTGCACAGTGCTTAGCGTTACTGACTAGCAGACATCCATTTATCCCATATCTTACCATATTTTACCATACTTGGCAATATGGCTATTACATCAACATAAAATATTTCATATCACGTTCCCACCCAGAGAATTTGGTGAGTCGCGAGTGCCCCCGCACAAGGCAATATTGCGCTTTGCAATAATTAAGGCATTATTATGAAACACTTGGCGTGTTATAAATGCCATATCATATCATAAATCATATCATTTGCTAGAAGGAGTCTCTTATAACAGGAATTGTCCTCTTTGCCCAGATACCCAGCAGGTCCAGTCTAGGCACTAGTTGGCGCAGCCTGATTGACAGGCATCTTGAACTTGAACTCCAAACATTTGTAATACTGGGCACGGGGAAATCAGATGAAAGAAGGTCACCAATGAGACACAGCATCGTATACATTCGGGATTAAAGGCTCAGTCGCATTTGAATAGATAGTGGACTCTACGGAAAACTTTCAGCTGTGAGGGCCCAAGTCGAGCCAGAAAGGCTATTTATCACAGGGACATCAATGCCATTTGCCAATCGACATTTTGTGCTTCATTAAGACCCAGGCGGTAAGGGGTTAGCAGCGCCGTAAAAGGTGGAAGCGCCGTTAACCCCTTACCGCCTAATTACGAGGTCCCTTTGCGGGTCCCTACCTTAACGGCTGGTTTTTACCAGCCGTTAAGGATTGGACCTGCAAAGGGACCTTGGAGGTATTTACGGTACCGCAATTTGCAGTACCGTAACTACCGCCTTCCCCATTTCCATTGAGCCCTATGGGGGCAAAAATGGGAATGGGGAAGGGCCAATGGTGAATGCGGAATTACCGCCCCACCAACCTTGTAATGGGGCGGAAATTCCACCATTCACCATGGCGGAATTGGTAAAATACCGGCGGCAACCATGGCGCTACTAGCGCCATGGTTACCGTCTGGGTCGTAATGAGTTTCAATGATGTGTTATCATTTCAATGGAGAAAATAGGATTACTTCCTTTGTGTTCTAATTCATCTGAAATGGCTATGGGCACAGTAGCAATGGTAAAAGACGCATTTGGAAATTGGTTCAAAATGACTAAGGCAATCATATTTCAGGTATATCTTGATACCATATTACATTGCAAATGAGAAACATTTACATCAAGATGTGTCTTAATATTATAAAAGTAGGCATGCCGTTGTTAAACCAGCCTGCATTTTTTGTGAAGGTAAAACAAAGTCACTCCAGTATTTTTTTATATTCTCCTAATTTATAAGGACCTGAGAAAGAGAAATGTAAAAAGCATGTTTGTGAACTTTCGGAATGAAGAATTTGGGCCTCATTTTGAGCCCAGCAGTAACCCTGCCGGTGCTACCGGTGGGTTGCCGCCATACTCGTAAAGCAACTCCAGTGGCCCGGGAAGTCAGGCACCAGTAAAATGTAAGTCCCCATTCCCATAGAGTCCAATAGGACTCTATGGGAGTGGGGACATGGAAGCACCGGCACAGGCTTCCGTGAGGCATCTGCCTACCGTGGCTGATGCGCCCGGCAGGGTCAGACCTTTCGGGCACAGCAGCCACGGTAGGCAGACTCGTAGTTTTAAGGCAATGCTTACCGGCACCCTTGTTTCCGGACCAGCAAAGCTATGATGAGGCCAATTGATTGACACACAATAACCTTTTATGTAAAAGTCCAGATTATGATGAGGTTTTGTTTTAATGTAGCAAATGTTACAGAACAAGTGTGGCTAAAACAAGATCATCTTAAACAATCGTGTCAGCATTATTCTTCTAAACTGAATTGGGTATAAACGATGCATCTCTATCAGGGATTGTGTTTCATGTAGTACACCATAATTATATGTTACATTATTTCTTTGTTGCTTGTATGACTTGATGTTGAATAATAGCATCCATTAATAAAAAGAAAGTAGACCTCGTTTTTTCATGCTTTTTCAAGCTTTGTTCTTCATTCAGCAAGCTCCTTCCTTTTAGGTAAAGATTGTATTTTGTAGTTGTGTAACTGCTTAAGAAGACATGTTGCTGTAGCAGTAAACATGTGTCTATGTTCTCAAACGTAAAAGATGTAACGGAAAGGATGCGGAACAAAAAATCGTAACACCTTTTACATGCACCATGCTTTATAATTAAAGAGTTCACCAACATGGGTGTGACAAAATGTCTACTGCCCAGCATGAGTACAGGGATATCTAGTAGATAAACCTAATTCTAAACCCCACACTATTAAATAAACAGCAGAGATTGAAATTACAAAGGTGAAATTGGCACAGCCGGGCAGGTATTTATCCTTTGTCTTTTGTGGTAATGTGGGCCTGGTGCAGGCTATACACTTTAGGAGGATGTGAGCTAGCAAATAATTGGACAAACAACAGTAGAACTTGGGTATCAATACAGGTATGTCCAATCAAGTTTCTATAAGATTAGGAGAATTTAATTAAAGACAGCAATGCAATATTTCTGCACCAATGTTTAAGCTCATGAAGGTGTCTGTAAAAAAATAAGGAGTGGCACCTAATCAACCTTGTAACTTATCCACCATAGACTCTGACTGCTTTCTACATGTAAATAGCTGTATATTATTGTGCATATGTTTTGTATCCCGTTTGCATTGTTTGTAACTCCCTCTACTTTCCAAACTGCAATCTTCCTGTAATGACTGAATATTATATTGTCTCCCTCATGTATCCTGTATTTATACTATGCATGTAACTAACTCCACAAGTTAAGCGCCTAGCTACCTCAGGGTTCAGCGCGCTGTATAAGAAAATAAAACAAACAACCAAATTAATATCACTAGAGCCCTTTATGGCAGGTGACAGAGACATCCAAGTAGATTTTAGGTTTGTTTGTTGACCTCAACAGCATTGAGACAGGCTTCTAGGCACTTTTCGACAGTTTCAGATAGCATCAAAAAGGACCAAGCCACTTGCTTCCAGCCTTTTGAGTTAGTGTCAAGGCGTGTTGAGACAATCACATCCAGCTTGTTAAATCAATATTCTAGTAGGCCAAGTTAATGGCTTCAACTGTGTTGTGTCAGAGTCGACACAGATTGAAGATGCATAGGAAAGTGGTGGGTGTCAAAGTCAGTGCTCAGAGTTCATTCTTGACATTATTTGCTGGAGTTCCCCTTTTCAGGCTTTCCTTATCGTGCACTTCCCAGCCAGTGGGCAGTGTCCTGGGTACCAAGGTCAGTGGTCACAGATTTCATCAAGTCCTCTTGAGATAGCTCTTAAGACAGCAGGTTACCCCAAATGTTCCTCTAGAAAAAAACTATGGGGAAGGGCTTGCTCCTCGTTTGGCAATTCTTAACTTCAACCCTATTGAAAGCTATTGCGGGGCATGTTCGGTGAAATCCTTTTTTGTCTGTAATCCAAAGGTGATTCAACAGAATGTATGGTCTCACCCCTTTAAATAGGCCGTTTGCTATAACATATTGGTATCTTTCTAGCCTTCTACAAGAGATCAAATACTTAGTTCTGTGTATGGAGTCTCTATTCTGGTGTTTTCAGTTTTCAGGCCCAGAGTGCTTTGAAGGATGTGAGGGGGGTCCTTGGGATATTACATGGGGGAACCCTTCTGTGGCCTGCTACACCTCTCCTGGCTACTCTAATTCCATCCTCTATTCTGACTGCCCTGTTTCAAGCAGTCTCTGCTAATTACTACCATAGTGCAAGCTTTGCATTCTCCTGGCAAGGCTCAAGTTTTCTTTAAAATGTCATTATAAACTCAAGTTCAACCCATCAATGGCTCAGCTCACGCAACACATATGCAAGGATAAGCTTTATATTTGCACTCTTGTTTGAATTAAATACGACTATATTTGTTTAAAGAAACATGCTGTTGAAATAAAACCTTATTTCAGAACAAACATAATGGGTGGAATACTGTTGCCACATGAATACAGTACAATGTGTTTGAATGAGCACGTACCCACTGTAGGGGGGACATTTTAGCATCAGCACCTACCTTGTATTTGGGTTTTTAAACATTGTGAACCTCGCTAGGAAGAAACAGATGCCTGTACATGTTGTTGAGACACCATAGGAGGAATGGATGGCTACAATATGTGGCATGGGATGTTCCGGCCATGGGTTGGGATTTGATGAGTAGTTATTGACTAATACAAAGTTTAATTACTCAGCCTTTATTCATTGTCAGTACATTAGAAGAACCTGCAATTGGGGAACATTCCCAATATTCACTGGCATGCATACACTCTGGCACAGGATATATATATTACCAGTGTCTACTGGGTGCACTGTCCAAGATCATGCCAGTTTGTCCCATGGTTGATAGTGATATCCTGCCATTTTAGCTTTAGATTATGTTTCAAGGAAGTTTTCATAGTGATCGTAGAGTCAAGGGGTGATCAATAAAGCGGACAAGGGCAAAAACACAAGGCACACCAGTAGTTTGAAAAGGGAAATGTTAAAGTATTTTTTGAAGTGATTTTAGTAAAATTAAGAATAATTTGAGGTGCGTGATCAATAAACTGACCATGTCAAAAGTTGGGCTCCTTGTGGTGTTCTACACTAACTCTCAGCGTTCTTGTTGAGCTGGACTCTTGCACTCAGTATTTGCTTCTTACTTATTTGAACTTCACGAAGATACTGTGTAAGCAGTGCTGAGGGAGTAGAATACAGTGAAGTGTTGCTTCGTTCTTGTAAGGAAGTACTTGGTTATTAATCAAGAACGCCCACAACAAGAGATTTTCAATGCCAACATGTGCTGCCAAATTAGTGCTACTCCCCTTTTTAGTCAGCACCATCCCTTAATGACCCAATCTGATTCTCACTGCGTAGAAACGTAAATATTTTCTGACTAGAGCAGGTTGAACTAAAGGTGAAGCATTTCAGACTATCAAAGTCATGTTCTGGGCCACCCAAACATGTTTTTTTTTTTAAATATATGAGCTATGTTATTAGTCTACTTTATCACGCCCATCAATGCTGTATCAATGAAACCTTTAACATAAACCGCATTTGGGATCAAGCTCTGAGAGAGAAATATTTGAAGTCAATCTTTTTGAGGGTAGTGTCTTTCCTTGTCTTAATTATGTCTGCGATCTCCGAGCTGCTGCACACTCAACTTGGTTAACTAGAACAGTCTACCTAGAATGGTATTCGGATGTACTAAAGAGTCAATGGCCTGCAATTCATGTATTTAAAAGAAGTCTCAATTTAACAAAATAAATGAAGGTTGTTCCTAAAGCTACAGTTGAATCCAATTCCAGTGAGGAGTCCCTTCGCTAGTTAAACAATTCCCCCACACCTAAAATGAAAATCTAATGTGTCATGTAAACTTCTAGCTGCCACAATTTTCATCAGTAACAGTGACTTTTGAAGAGCTATTGAGCTCTGGCATAAGACCTGACATGCACAGGGATGACTGTTCATCTCTATGCAGAAAAAGGCACTGTGGCTATCATTGGTAAAAAATGCACATATGCCGGCTGAAATGTTAATATGAGCAGAACTCACATCCGGTCTGGAGGGTATTAGAATAGGGAACACATTGAAAGGGCAGCAAACGAGATCCATAGAGCAGATCAATCTCTATGAATCTATCACAGTGACATGTATCTTTTAATTAATTCTCGAAATGTGCTTACACTGAAAATAGTAGAAACTCTGTATTGCAACACATTTAAAATAAATGTGAACAAACAATCCAAGTGTTAGAATGAATCAACGTGCCTGTTTGATGACAACAGTCATATGTTTTTGTTGACAATGAATCCTCTGTTTCCCCTTTCCTTGTTCTGAAGCCTGTATCTACCACAAGGAAGAGCAGTGCTGTGGAAGGAAGTACAAGAACGTCTTTTATACTTGGCAAAACTGAGATGTTTAGGCCCCAGAGGCTTTGGGGAAGAGTGCCGTGGCATGGAGAAGTCTTAACATTGTATGTGGTTGAACCCGTGTACCCAACACTAGGCCCTTTAAGACGGGTTAGAAATACTTTGAGATGGATGGGGATGCAGAATATACTCAAAAATCAATAATCAGACTGACTCAGGAAGTTGGCAAAGTACGTCTGTTTTATTTTCAATGATCTAAAACAGGGAGTATAACGAACATGAAGGAACATCTGCTCGATCTTCGCATTCAGTGAGTTTCATAGAAAATACAGTTTATATAGCAAAACCTTGTCATCATTGACATCAATCTACGTGGCAAACTACAAAAACCTACTTGGGAAAGTCATAGGCTTCAAGGGAATATCTAGGTATACGTTCCATACTTGTCCAGGAAAGTGATTGGGTCTCTAACATTGGGTGGGGCAACTAAGCCCTCCTCTAGTGCAAGTCATTATGAACGTCATCAAATATATGATGTACTATTGGTTATATAAACTATAGGGCTCTCTATTACGTGCCCCTCTATAATTGGTTGCCACCCTTGTACCCCTCCGTAATATTCCACACAAGCTAGCAGCACACAGGCTGGCACCCAGGTGCTGGTGGACTCGTCATGACCATAGCTTCCCACCTAATTAGCCTGCCGTCTATCATCACTCTTGCCATCTGCCAGTCAATTAGCCTTTGAACATGTCCTTGGAAATGTTCCCTGTGCCTGAGAATAAAAGGGAGTACAGGCATACTTTGTCTTTTGGTTTCGATACAGCTTAACTCAGTATCTATTTTCATCCGACCATGTGACTGGAGACCATGGGCCTCATTACGAGTCCGGCGGTAGCCGTGCGGGAAAAACGGCAGGCTGCTGATGGACTCATTAGTTATGAATTTTTCTGGTGGCTGGCTTCACGGAAACACCAGGGTATTACGACCCCAGTGTTCCTGCAAGTCAGGCGCGGGAACATTGTTAATCCCCATTGCCATTTGAGTCCAACAGGACTCAAATGGGAATGGGGATGAGGGAAGCACCGCCAACTTTTATAACGGTGCTGGTGCTTCCGTAAAAGTCTGCGGGTGGGTGACGTCCCACCCACCAGGTTAGACATTGCGAGCAGGGCGGCATCCACCCACAGACTCGAAGAGTGCCGGTCGGGTAACAACAGTGCCAGTAGGCTTACCAGCATCAATTTTACCGGACCGGCACAATCGTAATGAGGCCCCATGTTTCAGAGCTTTTCTGTATTTAAAATAATATAAAATGATGACCCTCTCACGTCTTCAATGTTCTTGCTCCTCACCTCAGATAGGAGTTTGTTCTTTTCACACATTTTGTAGCCACTGCATGAACATCCAGGCTCACGGTGGCCTTGACTTCCTGGTGCTGGGCCAGCTAAGCCTTTCTTGAATCCACCTCCGTCATTAAGTCATTTTCCAACTGCACCACACTGAAACAACCTTTCTGTTCACCTGGTCCAGACTCTGCTAAAGTGCGTTGTGGAACATCCATAGTCTATACATTCCTATGCATAAACATTGTTGCATCGCCGCAATCTATTCACTATGTAGCCAGCCTTAAGAATACAATTCCCTACTTACGTTACTGCATCTGTACAATTGTGAAATGACTTTGCATTTTCTTCATCGTTTTTGTAGCATGAGCATCTTCATCTCAAGCCCACAATGTTGCCCATCTTTATCCCTTCGTCTTCAGATCTCATAGAATGTTTCCATTCTTCAGCCTCTTGTCTCTGTTCTGGATGCGTCAGTTCTGCTTTACATAATGTCACCAATCTCCTTTCTTGCTCATTTTTACACTTCCTCTGGGATTTCATTCAAATGTCCATCATATTGTCGTGAGTGCATATATGGTTTCCTCAATGGGTACCTTACTTCCATGATTCTTTGCCGTATAGGTATTTTCATTGGTACTGCACGTGTTGCACACTCTGGCTCCCAGCATATAGGCAGCATGGGGCAGAGCTTTGAGTGGGGTTCCTTGGCTTCACCTCTAAGTGGTGGATTTTTGGGTGGCAAAAAATCTGAGTACCAACAACCATTCCACTGGTGCAATGGTCAGGAGAGAAAGTACATTGTAAGCGTCTCTGCATTGAATGACTTTGCCTGATACCCATTGATCATACAATAGTTAACTTTTTATGGTTATATTGTCAGGTTTGATTGAACTTTTATCTAATGTCTTTATCAAATGTTTTACATGCACAGTTTTGTATATCGATCATGCAAGTGGTGATTTTATATTTGTAAAATGTGTTTGTGCTTCATGGAGAATTCCGAATAAAAGCATTATGATAATGATGATGATGATGATGACAATAGTTACTGAGGCAGAAAATGCCCACATTATGACTATGCCGGTCTGGAAAAAATGCTGGTAGTTCTGGCACCACCATTTTTTCCAGACCGGCCAAACTCAAGCTTGCCGGTGGGGGCCAAGGATTTCCCGGCAGGTCTGATCTGCTAGTAGATCAGGTTCCTACTGCCAAAGAAATGCCTGAATCACCAGCATCGGTTTTACGGGTGTCAGTGATTCATGCAATACCATCCCTGGACTCCATGGAATGGGAACTTACCATTGCCTCTGCCCCCTGTAATATCCCGGTAATACCGGGATATCGGGCGGTCGAGATGGTAGGGCCTGTTTGCTGGTACCCCACCAGAATAACCTGCGGGTTAACGGCAAACTCGTTATGAGGGCCAATGAATCAGAAATAACAATGTTAAATTTGAATACTTCTTTCATTAAAAGGAGCATATTGTGTTATCTCATGCAGCTTTCTGTATTGCTGTTTAAGTAATGAAATGACCTTTGCAACTGTGGACTTCAATGAGGGAGGACTCAACAGTCATATTGTGTACTGTGTACCTCTCAGTTCAATATTTGACTCAAACAGGCTGCTACATTTTCAGTAAAATCTTAACCCAGGTAGAAATGTAAAATGTCTACCACCCAGGGGCAGACTCCAGGAGCTCAGAGAAAAGACAGGGTTGGCTAGTGAGGGATAAGATACGTCCAGAACCAGGAGAAACTGGTGTCTGTGTGTGTTGGGTTGCAGATGGGTTAATTGCATGCACTGGCTTGTTGTATCCTTAAGGGTTAGGCCGAGTGATTGGGTTGTTAGTTGTATGTGAATGTCTGTTATGGTGTGTGTGTGTGTGTTTGTGGGTTTTATGTGTAAATTGGTTGGTATTTAAGATTGTGGTTGAGCGCACTGGCTTGTGTATCCATAAGGGTTAGTCCAAGTGCCTGGGTTTTTTGTTGTGTGTTAATTTCTTTTGTGTTGGATATGTGTCTGTGTGTTTTATTAGTAAATTGGCTGGTGTTTAAGGTTTAAGGTTATGGTGCGCACTGGCTTGTTGGGTCCGTAGGGGTAAAGTCCAGTGCCTGGGATTGCTGTTGTATGCAAGTGTTAGTTATGCTGGGTGTTTGTTTATGTGTAGTTTGGGTAGCCCATGGGCATGTATAGTAGAAGGGATGTGTGTAGGAGGGGAGCAGGAGCAGGGTGGTTAGTACATTGGGAGCTTTCAAAGTTCTTCTCGGTGATTAATCTTCACAATTCTATCTGAATGGGACTCATAGCTAATCTTCACAAATTTGTGTCAATGTGAGACAAGACCAATCTTCACAGATCTATCCAAATGAGACGCATTGCTAATCTTCCCAAAATGTCTATTGTAACACATTTCCTGACCCCCCCAAAATGCAAGATATGGCTACCTAGTACAGCTTAGGTTAAATACAAGTTATGGCTACCTAGTACAACATAGGCCAAAAGCAAGAGGTGACTACCGAGTACAACTTTGGTCAATTGCAAAACATGGCTACCTACTACAACTTAGATATGGCTAGCTGCAACCTGAAATCAGAAGTCTAAATCACATCCACATCACTTCAGCCCTTTATCGTACATGGGTTTATACACTGAGTGTCATTTCAGATGTATAATCCAAACATCCATTACCATAATATTTACAAGCAGGAGCACTATAGTATAAAGCACTAAATGTAAGGAAATGCAGTGCAAAGTGGGTGTGTATGGCAAACTGTTTACCTTTTTGGTGGCCTGGTTGTGCAAGTCCTGACAAAAAGAGAGAGGGGTGTTCATTCTATTATGGAATAGAGGGAATAGGCAATCTGAAACCCTGAGGTGTCGATGCATTTCATTTGTAAGTATCTTGTCATGTGCTTCGGTATACAGATACATGCATATTTGCAGAGACACTTAGATCTGTGTCTCATCCAGAAGGGAGAGTCAAAACCAGTAATTTAGAAGCTGGTGCTGTGAAACTGAGTAGCTACTCGCATGGGGGTGGGTCTCTGCAATGGGAATAGAGGAAAAGTGTGGAGCAGAGATGATATGTTAGTGTGGTAGGTTTGTAAGCTCCCTGAGGTGCGTGTGTGGGTGTGTGTTGGTTGTGTGTGAAGTGTAATGTGGGGAGAGATGGAGCTTTAAGGGAATGGAGTAAGGATATGGGGATTGGATTTTCAAAAAGAAACCTTTTTTCATGGTTTTGAATTGTTCTCAGGAGACAGAGTTATCTAGCAGGTACTAGAAATGTATGGTGTAAACATTTTTAGTAAAAACATTAACAAGGACCAACAAATGGTTAAAAACGACAGTATCAAATTTTAATAATAAACATATCATTAAGATTAAAACCTCAATTAAATAAATAGGTAAGTAATACAAGCATAGTCAAATCCCATGTGCAAAGGCAAAAATAGGGAATACATAACAGGCTCAGGGGCCAGTTAAAAAGATGTTGTAACAATCATACGACCACTGAGGATACTTTCCAAAGTAACAAGGTACCCTATCCAGATATGGATAAATGTGTCATCAGTTATACTCTAGAGAGTATAACTGATGACACATTTATCCATAGGGAATACATAACAGGCTCAGGGGCCAGTTAAAAAGATGTTGTAACAATCATACGACCACTGAGGATACTTTCCAAAGTAACAAGGTACCCTATCCAGATATGGATAAATGTGTCATCAGTTATACTCTCTAGAGTATAACTGATGACACATTTATCCATATCTGGATAGGGTACCTTGTTACTTTGGAAAGTATCCTCAGTGGTCGTATGATTGTTACAACATCTTTTTAACTGGCCCCTGAGCCTGTTATGTATTCCCTATTTTTGCCTTTGCACATGGGATTTGACTATGCTTGTATTACTTACCTATTTATTTAATTGAGGTTTTAATCTTAATGATATGTTTATTATTAAAATTTGATACTGTCGTTTTTAACCATTTGTTGGTCCTTGTTAATGTTTTTACTAAAAATGTTTACACCATACATTTCTAGTACCTGCTAGATAACTCTGTCTCCTGATACTCTTATCATTATCCTCCCGGACATAGACAGAGTATACACTGCCAATTTTCTTTAGAATAGTAGTATACCGGGTTTCCTCTCCTTGTAAGTAGTTTGAATTGTTCTCTACTGATAATCTGATTAATTTAAGTGGATGGTAAGAGGTGGACCCAAATGAACTTTATCTCCTGAATTCTTTGGCTGAGGATTTGTTTATGGTCATGTAGCACGTTGATGAGAATTAGCATAAAAGGTTGCATCTGGATGATGCCTGTTTGTTAATGTTGTTCCAAGGTGCTTAAGTTTGATTTTTCCTTTACGGGTGTCATTCTAGGAGGTCCTTTGAAAATGCAGGTCTTCTGGGATCTTCTCAAGGCTAGATTTTCTGGTGTCAGGTTTTTGGACTGTGTTTCCAGGACCTCCTCTAAAAGAGGCAACACCGAAAATACCACCCAGGGAAGACTGCATTGCAACATGCCTATCTACTGGAATCCTCACTTTTGGGAAGAAATAATGACCAATTATGTTATTGGGACAGCTAACTGCCCATCTGTCTAGAAGAACTTTTGTGAGGTGCTGTCAAATTACTAAGCTACCCCTCCCGCATGTAAGCAGTCCATGGGAGCTTTTACTGCTCTAAGGGCTATTTCCCTGCAGGAGACGCCTCACATTGTTGCATGTAGTACAACTAATAAATGAGCACTTCATTGTGGAAGATCATGGGACATTCACCAATTGCCAGCACAGCAGCTCAGAAGATGATGATGGATTGTTACCCAAATCGCTATCCTCTCCCCTTTTGTCTAAACTGCTCGTAACATGAACACTGGAGTACATGCCTCTCTGCTCTCCTTTTCAACCTCTGTCTGACCTCTCTACCAGGAATCATCTGCGTGCACAACCTCACCTGCTACAACTATGCTGACGATACCCGCATGATTCTAAGAATTCCAAAAACAAGCTCCAACCCACATCCCGACATTAAAGCTTGCCTCAAAGATATTGACCGATGGGTGACAAGAAACCACCTCCTTCTGAACCCAGATAAAACTGAGATGATTGTGTGCTGCAATACGGCCCTTATACAGCAACCATTGCCATGGCTCTGTCCCTTGGCACACACTTCCAAAATAGTCAAAAACCTTGGCTGCACTGTTAGGCAGAATTCTCCAGAATGGCTAATTTCCCTTACCTACTGAGTCCCTCAGCAGCTTTGCTGGATTTCTAGGATTTTTCTTTTTCACCTGGTAAGAGTGTGAGCCTTTTTTCCCACTCTCACATGTGTTTTGCTGTGTGTTTTACATTTTTGTGTTCATAGACTGTGGAGCCTCACCTACTCCATAGGCATCATCTTTTTACTGTGTGTCACACATCACCTTTAGTGCAGTGACATAGGGTTGTCTTTTTCAGACTTCCCACTTTAAACTCAATTTTCTGGGACTGACTACTGTATCCCAGAAACATGTAAAGTTGCCATTGACTTTATTAGTCTTTTTAAATTCACAGACGCAGTACAAACTATCTTCCATAGAGTACTGGAAAGGGTTAATAATTATCCTTTTTTTAAGTGTTTCATGGAACATTATTTCGTTCCCCTTTCATTAAGATTTGGCTAATGGCAGTGGTATCTACCATATTTCTCTTACCGCGGTCTATGAAAATAACCTTGGTACTGTTTTAGGCTAAGTTAGTTAGTGGCCTCAAACCTAAATTCGCTGGACCCCATTTACTTTTATTTGGTTCCGGCTGGGTTTATTCGCCATTTCTTTTTGTAAAGGTCTTTCTCGTGTTTTACACTGCGCGCCAAACCAGGTTTGGTTCCTTTGTTTGCCATCCTTTGACGGGCTTCTGCACAGAAGCCCTCCTCAGGCGCCTGAATGTCTGAGGGGTACAGGATGTGAGGGAGGGGTTTGAGACTCCCGGCACAGGCTCTTGGCTGTGGTGACTGTCCCGCCAGGACAGCCACCCTGCTTTGTGATTGACAGCCAGGCTGTGTGAATGGGGGAAAACTGCATAAAAAGCAGTCTGTAGGACTTGGAAGGCAGTTGCCACTAGATCGAGAGTACCGGAGAGAAGCTGAAAGAAGAGGACCACTACCACGACTGAACCTCCCGGTGAAACCCTGCTGCGGGTCCGAATCTCCAAACTTCGACTACAGAGAAGATTTGCTAGGAATCTTCTTCCCTTGAGCTGGTCGGACCAACCAGTACGCCAAACACCAAGCAAGGCCCCCCTCTCCTGGTCCAATTTGCTGTGCACAGCTACAGTGAACCGGATAGCCAGGCGGGCCGGAAGCTGTTTTGGTTTTAAGGAGCGCACCTTTTATTCGTTGCTTTGCTCTGCTGCTGGTTTCTTCCCTGGGCAGTGCAGGACCCTCCAGTCTTCCTCCTTCGTGTCAGTCCGACAGTCGCTTCAGGAACTGTGAGCCTGCAGGATCTGCCAGGAACGTCTGCCTCAGCTACAGCCTTCTTCTTCGTTTAAGGTACTGTTCAAATCCGGTCGTTCTTTCTGTCCGACCAGGGTGAAAGTGTTTGAAATCTTTCACCAATCCGAGGGCTTGTCCTTCTCTACTCTTTTAAATAACTTTTCCTTCGACCAACTTCGTTTCAAACTCTAGGCAAAGACTTAACCGCAAACTACCCTGAACTGTGTGATCCTCTGCAAAGACTCTGAACCATTAACATTGGCCCAGGCCTATTGATTTGAATCATCATTGTAGCAAGCTTTTTCTAGATTGCCCTGCCTACTTACTAGTTGGTGCTGTTGAAGTTTGTATAACCGTGTCTTTCCCTCCCTTTTAAATTGCTGGAGTGCCATTTTGCTCACACTTCATTTTGAGCCTAACTTGTCCAGAATTGATTGGGTGCTGTGTAGTATATTAAGAGTGTGATTTTTCTGCTGCTTTATTAAGTGAACTGTTTTTCAAATGAATGTGTAAATAAATGTATATTCTTTTACTCAGAAACCTTGAGTCAGTGTTTGTTTGAACCATAGTAATTACTGTCCTTTGTGTAACTATTGATACTGCTCACTTTACTCTTGAGATAAGTCTGGCTGCTCAGCCATCGTTACTGCTTTACTGTGTAGTACAGGCTTTTACCAAAGGTGAATCTGTACTTGCACTTGTATTCTTAATTGTGTGGGGTGTTCCCAAAGGGTACTGCATATGATACTGCCTAACATGCACTATGGCCTAACCCTCTCCCATCAGATCAATAATGTATCAAAATCCTGTGACCATCAGCTGAAACTCCTAAAACACATTATCCATTACCTCACCTATCCCAACCGAGTTGCTGTTATTATGTCCATTGTTATGTCAAGACTGGACTATGCCAACTCCTTATACCTGGGTGCACCGGCATACCAATTTAACAAACTCCAGAGAGCACAAAACGCTGCCTCCAGACTCCTTCTTGCTCTGGGACACAGGGCTCGCATCTCCCCCACTCTCCCCACTTGAGCAGTGCACAAGACCAGCACAGCTTACCTACAAGAGAAGGTAAAAGCCTACTGCCCATCAGACACCCTAAGATCAAGCTCTGCCTTCTTACTAGTGATTCCAGCCAGGATTGTAGGGTCCACCTTCTCAACTCAACTCCATCCTCACATTCGACACAACCACGACTACATGGCAGTCCGCAAAACTCTAAAAAGCTGTCTCTTTCCGTAAACATGATTAGGACCAATTTAGGGCGCTAAAGCCCATCGTCATCATGAACCATTACTTCAGTGACATTAGATGCGAAAGTAATTACTGCCTGTGGACAGACGTTCAGGGAATTCCGAGCAATAAGTCCACTGTAAGCGACCAATAGGTCACCATGACAGAATTAGGAAATGGATACCACAGATGACAACCTTAGCGTCCTGCATGCTCTAGGATATGTAACTGCTGACTCTCCACTTCCCGAGTCTACTACACAGGCCTAGTAGCCTCTTGCGCCATCAAGCTGATAATCCCCTTTTGCTGCACTTAAACAACTACATACCTTAGAAATGACCCCGTTTGGTACAAAACCCCCAGACTCTACATGGTCTCTGTCCAGCCTATGCTTTAGCATGACTGCCTCGATGTTACCACGTTATAACAAGACACCCCCTGTCCTATAATCAACTAGCCTGCCTAGACCCACCCTGAAACCCACCATAAACCACTACCAGAGACCGGAATATGGGCATGGTGTGACTATGTTGATGCAAGATTGCTCCTGCCACATAATCAAATATCCTCCCTAATACTAGCTGCAACCCATCATAAACCAGCGACCCGGGACCGGGCCCCAGAAATGCATAGTGAATAATAACATATCTTACTCTGAACCTAGCGATAAATCTACCTCAGAGTGTCAATACAATGAAATACGAGGACGACTGCCACCAACTTATCCAGATCTAGAGTGTAATCCTGGAATAGTGTGCTTGTAAGAATAAACCATCCACTCCAGACACTCACCTCTCCTACCACTATGCTCACTCTCTACTTTTCACCAGCACACAATAGGGTGCAACTATACCCCTCGATCAATTTCGGCCTAGTTGCTCACATACAAACATTACTCCATGAATACCTCAACATCCTGCTAAAACACAGCTACACCCCATGAATAAAAACAGTCTAACTGCACACATATACATCCTACACAGGCCTAATGCTGCCAGAATGCAGTCTCGGAAACCAACCACTTGACTGCACTCATTCGACTGATTTCTCACTACCACCGCACCTAATGCTAGGATGCAGTTACCATCAGACAATTTACACTAGCTGCACACATACTGAGTGCACCCAACCATCCTATACTACTCTACTCTCTCGACTGACCTGGACTCCAGTCCCCAAGGGTGTTCAACCAACAAGCGCTTTGAGGTCATACCAATCATAGAGTGAACAGTTGTTGCAACACACATTCCATTGCATTGACTATATTACAATTAATGTTTTAGAATCCTGATCACACATTTCTCAAAATTGTTCATGTGCTACAAAGTGTAGACACCCCTTAAAGATCTGTGTTATTTTCACAGAGCGCAGCCATCCACTAGGGTTATCCGTCATTTTTGCAGGGCAATGGCAACTATGGTTGTCAGCCATTTTCTGACAAATTGCAGTAGCCCACTATGAGATTCTGGAATGATCACAGGAAGTATTTGCTAATTAAGTTACTTTAATATTTTTAGATGGTGCAGCTACCCATTAGGTTGTCGAGAATTTTCACAGGTCAAAGCATCCTACTAAGGTCATCAGGTTTTCCAGGGCACACCAACATACATGTCTCCATCTCCTCCACCGACTGCTGTACGTTTGCTGGTGGGAAAGGCCTGCCTGTGAAATCAGTTTTTCACATATGACTGCTTTGTTCTTTCCCACTACAGTTGGTAAGGATGGTGTTCCTCCAAATTCCTCACCAAGCTCGCCATTAATACTATGGGATCCTGCTTCCGAGTGCTAACCTAAAGCCCACAATAAAAGCAGTAGGTGCCTCCATTCCCATGATCTCCTGGAGGTGGTCCTGCCCAGAGATGTGTGCTGTCAGTGGTGGCACACACCCCCTTACCATTTATGGGAGTGGTCCCAGCAAAACAGGTTTGCCACTGCCCATCATTACTACTACCACTGATGCTGATTGAGCATGATGTACAGGTGTATGGTGGTCCTGATATCATGCATGTGCTGTACTGTCGACATGGAATATGCTAGGACCCAACTATGGCGAGGGAGAGGGTTGTGACTGCATAGTTGCTAGCCTCTGAAGACATGTGAACCAGGTACACCCTCCTATACCACTGGTGGATAGGGGTGAGCGAAAAGTGTACCCGCGCTGCTTATGCCCGTTCCACAAATAAGCATTATGGTCGTGCCACCACTGAAATTGCTCCTGGTTTTATACAGTGCGTGGTGTTTCGTTCGCATGTTAGTTTCGTGTAGCGGGATGCAAAACTTTGCCTGGGTCTTTTTTTTTCAATTTGTGTTCGTTTCGTGCATCGATATGAGAAATTTCACACTGTTGTTTTTAACCATGCAACTTTTGCGCAGTGACACGAGTAACTTCGTGCAGCTTTTTGTTCAATTTAGACATGATCATGCAGCAGCATGAGATGCTTTGTCCTGCTATTTTCTATTTGTGTTAGTCTCTCACAGCAGCATGAGAAACTTTGGGCCACTTTGTTTGATTTTTGCTTGGTTTTCACACTGGCACGAGCAACCTTGTGCCACTCTTTTCTATTCGTGCTAGATTCGTACAGTGACACAAGAAACGTTCTGCCTCTCTTTTTGATCTGTGCTAGGTTTGCGCAGCAGCATGAGAAACATTGTGCGACTCGTTTCTGTTCGTGAGACAGCACAAGAAACTTCATTAATCTATGCAGAGGTGGCAGAATGGTGTATTGTGGTGAAATGGATCAATTTCGCCCAGCCATATCACTGGATGTGGACATGATTCCTTATAGCTCTGGTTCACAGGATGCAGCTCCCTTCACCATTTGCCGGTCCATGTCTTAAAATCGTGGCAAATATGGCTGTGAATACAAAATATTGTGCAAAAATGCAGTGGTTTTTTTGTGCCACAATCATGTAAAGGATGCAGGGGACACCCCTGCAACCCCCGGATGCATTATACCATTTAATGGGAGCCGGAGACACCCCCGCATCCCCCGCTCCCCTTAAATGTTATAATGGGGTACACCTTTACCGGGTCAAACCACAGTATTTTTGCTGCAGCTTTTTTTACTGCGACACTTTTGCCTCGATTTAAATACCTGATACCCATTTGCCTTTTGCACAGCCCTCAATGGTGTAAAATATCTCAGACTCTTCTGCTCTCTCTTCCCCTGTGGAATTCGTTTCACCCTGACCTTCCCGCAACACCATGTCAGGAAGAAGCTCATGCACTGCTTCCTCTTCCTGTTTCTACCCCTACTTCTCATTTCTCTCAGTTTGGCCCACCTTCGACTGTGTGCCTGCCTGACAATCCTGTCCTTCATCTGCAGTTGCATTCTTGCCCTGCTGGATAGAGGTATCTTCCTCCTCTATGTCATTATGCAGTCATGTCACAAACCAAACATCTCCTACAGGGTGCTTGCTGCAGCCACCTCCTCCAGCCTCATGATAGACATGCCTGCCTGCTCCTCCATTATCTCAGTTGAGGCATCCACATGAAGCACTTCCAGCTTTGCCTCTGTGCGTTTTCCTTTTGGACCCTGTGCAGATGCCGCTCCCCTCCTCTACCACTCCTGAAGCGTTCCAAAATACCTCTTTTTATCTCCTGACTCAGAGGTCCTGCTGTGCTCGGTGGCATGTGTCCACAAATCCGGCACTAACATAGAGCATTTGACCCCCCCCTCATCTATAAGCAGGGAATCATTATCCTGATGTAAGGAGAAATGCAGACCCGCACATCTCTCTTCTGCTTCGCCCGCAGCACGGTAGCCAGCACACTACTTAAACAGCCACAAAGGTCGAGAAACATGCGTGTTTTAAGATGTACATTTGAACACGAGAGCCAGCATAACTCCAAGTGAAAAAGAGTGGACAAAGAAGAGAGCAAAACAAAAAAGTAATACTGCAGAAATAACCGACAATCACAATCTGCAACTGAACTGCAATTAACAACTACAAGCACTACAACGCAATAGAATTAAACAGTACACAACAAACACTATGTCTATTGTTTTGGATATTAGTGTTGTGGAAAGAAGTATAAATGGTCTTGTTTTTTTGTAAATATTATATAAAGGGACACCAAAAGTGGAAAGGCACAAGATAAAAAGTCATTATTTTGTTAAAAAGGAAAACTGACACAAGACAACAACAGTGGTTTTAATTAATGGGTAATCCCTATTTTTTGTTAACGGGGGTCTAATCTGAAGGAAGGGACAATCTATGGAGAAAAAATTGTTGAAAGACAGATAGACTACCCCTCTCTTTTAGTCTTATATGGATCTCAAGTGAGAGTTAAGGGCAACCTATATGCATAATTGTTTAGGTTGTCGCCTTGCTGAGAAAAATTGCGTCAAACACTGCAACTTGTTACAAAATATCTATCTCTTTAATGGTTATAAAAATCTTAAAAATCATTTCAAAATTGATTATCAATCATACCATTCAGTCATCAATTATCTCATCTAACAGGGGAGTTCTAAAGTTAAGAAAAAACTTTGTGCATTACATTTAATCAGAGTATGCATTTTGGACATGGAAAAAAACATTAGATTTTCCTTAGACAGTCGACATATGTTTCGGCCCATTATAATATACCACTTTTGTTAACGGTGGTCACTAAAATGAGTGTGGGGCCATCTTCAGGACAGCAATTACTTTGTGGTAGATCAATCTTGTTCCCCGTTAATACACAAACACATCTACAAAAAATACATAAATATGCATATATCAGTATAATATAAAACTTTGTATTTTTTAAAAAAAAGAAGACATAAAGATTGTATATCTCAACTGAACTGAGTAAAGAGCGATGGCTAGGTTTATATTATTCTAGACACACCTTAGCCCCACTTAGCCCATACTGTGTGGTTTAGACTATTGAGAATGGTCAGACTTTCGGGTATCGCTAAATGTGAAAATTCCCTAGTCTGAAGTTTCTGTGTTAAATAAGAAACTCTGAATTATGACTATTCTATTTGTACAGATTTTCATAATGTATTGAATGAGCCAGAGGAACTTACATTTGCACGTTCTTCTGTTTGTGTGTCTAAGATTCCATCTTGATTTCACTGTGGCTGGTTTGCTGTCTTGGAGTGTTGTACTCAATCGTCCTCACAGGAGTGGCATGAATCAACAACCCTGATGTTTATACCTACAATAAATTGAAAATAACTACTTAGATATGGTGATCTTATTGATCTCTCATGGTGAATGCTGAGTGAAAAATAACTTACAATTTAGCAACTGCTATTTTTGTGTTGAAGGCTGGTCTTGCTTTAACGGAGTGCAGCAAACAATAATCTCCACTTTAGTTTTACGCAACACGTCTTTCAAAATATCTCTCACCGCCGCCTGTCTTGTTCCAGGCGGGACACGGTAAACAGAAGAAGACAAGCCCGACTCGTGACATGCGCAGGGGAAACCACTGGGCTCTGTAGTCCGTGAGAGAAGCTAATAAAGAGCAGTGTGTATTCCCCCGGTCTTAACCTAGTCAGCCACTTGATGAGACCTAGCAGAAGCTGAGTGTGGGAGGTGAGAATCTACCCTCCGAATACCCTCTGTATGCATTCAGAACACGAAAATAGCAACAAAGGTGGGATTCTAAATCCTATGATCCCCTGCTGAAGCTAGAGGTTAGCCAGAGTGAGAGAGCCCTCCCTAACATTGACCTGTCAGCGATTTCCACACCTGCAGAGCACTCCCTCGATAGAAATGTCAGAAATGAGCAGGGATATGAGGGGCTTGGCCTTCCGCAGACCCATACCATTCGATATGAGTGACCAGCAGACCTTTGCACTGCGGAGGGAGCGCTGGATCCACAGGTTTGAAAATTACTTAGCTGCCCATGAAGAAACCAAGCCTAAAGAATTTGCCAGAAGACTGCAGATTAACTTAGTTGGGGATGGAGTAGAAGACTTAATACCAACTTTCTCACCTGATGACATAAAGACCTACGCGGGACTCAAAGAAGTGCTCAGTGCATATTTTGACCCATAGCGAAATGCAGATCATGAACGACACACGTTCAACACCACGTGCCAGATGACAGGTGAATTGATGGAGATGTTTGCAGCTCTACATATTAGTAGCCCATTTTGATTTTCACGAGTTCACAAATGAAGAAGAAATCGGTTTTAGAATCATTGGTGGCTGTCTTTCATCTGCTTTTCGAAAGAAACTGCTGTGTGAACCGCGCCCTTTGACCAAAATACTATAAATGGTCAGAAAGGAAGCAAAAGCAGAATCACAAGCCTCACAAATAGAGACCCACAAAACGCATGTGAAAGATCAAATATACCAGCTCATCTAAGGAGGCCAAGGAAGATATGTCAGCAGCACTCCCCCAAGGCAGTATTCTTTGACGGGAGGATGTTACCAATGCAGATTACCTTTTGATCATGAAGAAGGTTTGATATGTCCTGCCTTCAGACACAAATGTGCAAACTGTAACTGGGAAAATCACATGGCTTCCATGTGCAATTTAATACCCAACAGAATGGTGGGAACCAATCTCACTCCCTCAAGACCAGAAAACAGTATGCAGGGCTTGACTCAGAGAAAGCAAGTGCATGAAGCGATTTTGTAAGCCATGTAAGACAAATCTCCCTCACCTCTTCCATCTAGAGAAAGAGGCCCAAGTGTACATGATGTGTTTGTGTCATACCATGGTGATGACTAAATACAATTAGGGGAACAGCAGGCCTGAAAAATGTTTGTATGTTCGAGTTCCACAAGATGACACATTGGGCCTCACTACCGGCACCGCCACTGTGATTGGGCAATAACTGGCCCATTACGAGTTGAATGGGCCGGTAATTGCCCATTCGTGGGTGGCCATATTGCTTAGTTCCCAATCCACATTCTGCCCCATAGGGGGTGGGTCGCATGGTTGCACCGGCACCGTTGATAATGGTGCCGGTGCAATCACGAGTTAAGCTTGCGGGTCCCGCACAGGCCGCCAGGTCAGACCTGGCGGGCTTTCAGGCACCCACGAGCAGAACACGTATTTTGGCGGTATGGTATGAACGGTGCCAGTGCCTTACCGGCACCGTTCATACCGTATCCGCCAAAATTATAATGAGGCCCATTGGCCGCTGCTAGCTCCATCAGACTTGAAAGGTTTTCAGTGGGCCACAATGGGGTGTGTGCACAATCCTGCCAACATCTCTACAATCCTCAGAAACAAAGGAAGAGAAGCCTTTGTAGAACCTCATGTGCTACAAGAGGAAGCCCTGTGAAGCAACTTATTAGGTCACTTCAAAGCCCTCAAAATAAGAATGCCACATGAAGGCTCCATCACACACTTATATCCAGAGTTATTCGAAGGCTTATGATACTTAAAGGGAAATCCAGTCACTCTCACATCGATGAGACCCTGGTGCCGTTTGCACAACACCCAAGAAAAGCCCTGATCCATATCGAGCCCCAAGTGGAAAAGGAGATTAAGTGACTGTTAGAAGATGATATAATAGAACCTGCCAATGGTCAAACACCCTAGGTGTCCTCCATTGTAGCAGTATCCAAGAAAGGAAAATATGACCAAATACGCCTCTTTGTGGACATTCGACAAGAGCAATTGGGTGCAAAAGAAACCTCGGCATGCACCTGGATGACATGATAAGCCTCCAAAATGGAGCCAAGATATTTACATAGCGTGATTTAAACAACACCAGATCAAATTTAACGATAAGTTGCAATATTTCACCACTTTTGCTACTCACATTGGTCTTTTCAGATATAAGAAATTGACTTTCAGAATCTCTTCCGCAGCCAAAATCTTCCAGGAGAGCATCAGGAAAGTCATTTGTCACATAAGGTACTGTTTTATCTACAGTGATGATATCCTGGTATTTGGTGTCAATACTGAACAACACGATGACGCCCTCCAACAAGTGTGCGCTGCTCTCACACAAGCTGGACTGACGCTCAACTTCGAGAATTGCACTTTCCATGAAATGCACCTCAAGTTTTTTTGGACACGTTTTCTCTCATAAAGGGATGAGTCCTGATCCAGGGAAGGTAGCCTCAATTTACAAAATAGCAGTCCCACAAGCTGTCATTGAAATGAGATCATTCTTAGGGATGGACAGTTATTGCAGCCGTTACCTCCAGGACATTGCCACCCACAGTGCCCCACTCAGAGAACTCACCAAACAAGACATACAGCTGTGGTGGTCATTTGAGTGTGAAAAAGCTTTTACACAAATAAAGAAGGGCATTGCATCGGCAGAAAACATGGTGTATTTTGTCCCCGAGAAATGCACTCAGCTAACCGTACACGCCAGTTCAGTGGGCCTCAGAACCATACTGGTGCAACATCAACCAGGACGTGAAGCCCCCGGAATGGTGATCGCATACACCAGCAAAGTTTATCGGAAGTAGAGAAGAGATATTCCCAACCTGAGATGCAAGGACTGGCAGTCAGATGGGCATCCAAGCATTTTCAGATGTTTCTCATTGGAAAACCCTTCACAATAGTGACGGACCATCAGGCCCTGCTGATTTATATGGAAACCCTCAGGGCAAGATGCCACCAAGGATTGAGTGATGGGTTCTAAGATCAAAAGACTTTAACATAACAATAGTATATAAACCGGAAGAGAATACAACCAGGCTGATTTCATGTCACCACATCCTTCGCTAACTGTTCGACAGAAATTTAAATGGCAGAATAATACATTAATGTCCTCACCCAGCAAGGACCTCCGAAGCCTCTATCAATACGATAATAAAGGAATGCAGTTCAACAGACAGGGTATTGCGGAAAGTGTGAGAGCTCATTGTGTCTAGGAGATAGAGAGAAATTGGCCTCAGGACAACTCGAGATGAGGAAGACCTCACTCAAGAACTACACACATTCCGACAAGTGAGAGATGAACCCTCAGTGACAGCAGGATGCCTTCTTATGAGAGGTCGACGAATCATCATACCAATTAATCTACAACAACAGGTAGTGGATTTTGCTCATGAAGGGCATTAAGAACAGTTGGCCAGCAAGAGACAAATTAGAGAGACCATGTGGCTTCCGGGGATCGATGTGATGGTGGAGAACATCATAAGAACATGTCATCTATGCCAGAGCACATCCAAGGTAAACATCCCAGTACCCCTCTGAATGTCTCAGATGCCAGAGTTGTCCTGGTCACACTTAGTCATTGATTTCTTTGCACTCTTCAGGAATGGGAAATGCTGGATGGTTGTCATGGACGAGTATTCGGGATTCCCGCTAGTACAACTGATCTCTTCAACTGCAGCCAGCACCATCATCCTTGAGCTGGATATATTATTCTCGTCATGGGGTATTCCCAAGGAATTAAACAGTCAGATAATGTCCCAAAATACACCAGGTTGGAGTTTGACAGATTCCTGCAGCACATGGTAATACCCCACAGGAAGATCGCTCCACTATGGCCTCAGGCCAATGGCATAGTGGAAAAGTTTCTGGGCAGTTTAAAAAAGTACTCCAGCAAAATAAATTGTAGTCTAGATCTTTGAATCAGGCAGTGTGCAGCATGCTCCGATACTACAGAAACTCGCTGCAAGGCACGACTGGATGATGTCCTTCTGAGCTGATATTCAAAAGAAAAGTGAAATTAAGGTTCCATCACATTGTAAGTCCTCCAGAACAAGATGCAAAGCATGAAGAGCTATGCTGATGCAAGAAGGATCACCAGAAATTGGACATTGCAAACAAGTGACAAGGTCCCCAGGAGACAAGAACTAATATCTGAGTGCAAGTTTGATCCCACACCTATGGTTGTTTCTCACGTGAATGGCTCAATGGTGACCGCCCGGTCTCCTGGAAGAGTCATCACTAAAAACATTTCCAATTTCAAGCTATACCAGGGAGGAATAGAACAACGAGAAACAGAAAGAGAATGAAGATGGAGAGCCCATCATGCAGAGTGAAAGCAGAGAGATGGACGGTGAACCTCCGACAAGACCAACGAGATAGATCAAAGGCCCATCACAGTGATTGAAAGGATGTAAGAGAGTAAACTGTAAGCACAATGCACTTTTGCCCGACGGGGGGAGATGTCGTTTCCTTGGCAGGACACGCTTAACAGAAGAAGACAAGCCTGACTCGTCAGAGGACATTAGACCAATGACAGGCATCCTGGCGCGCCTATGTGCAAGGGAAACTGCTGCGGTCAGAGTCTGTGAAGGAAGCTAATAAAGAGCAGTTGTGTATCCCCCTAGTCTCCAGCTCTTTCTTTGCTGCATTATTAACCTTGTGGGCCCCTTGCTGAGGCTTAGAGGAGGCTGACTGTGGTGGGTGAGAATCCACCCCCCTGATACCCTCTATATGCATCCAGGGCACGAGCCCCCATTACCCCCTAACTTGTCAACAGAATATGGTGAAGGGATGAACATGAGATTGGTGGTAAAACGTTTACTCCCTGCCTGATTGTGGTGCATTAGGTATTCACTGAATGCACAGAGAACTATCTCATGATTACGAGGTTGACTTCTGCCTCAAAGTACTGTACATGTTTACCTCCACCCAAAACGTCTGGATAAAACATTCCTTTCCAGCAGAACGACGAATAGCGTTTGTGCTTTAAGTGAAAAGATGAACCAGTTAATTCCTTTAATTTATATGACAAGAAAGAGCAGGGGACCCACACAGCTAGAGAGAACTGGGCACCACAGATGTCCACCGCCTCATCCCCATGAATGCATAATACACAAAAGGGTCACTGTTGACCCTTCTGCACACTTTACTGTATCGGACAGTGGGGGTGTAATAGCGGGTGCCCCATATGCACTCCCTTCCCACAATTAGATAGGAAATGAGAATGCATTTTTAGAAGTTTGCAGAAACATGACATGAGGTGTTTCAGAAATACATCAGCTTTGCATGACCTTAGCACTGTAGCAGCAGAAAGGTCATGGCCCAGATGGAATAGCATATGCAGGAACTGTAATTACAACTGGCAGTATTCCGATCCGAAATTCTGACACACTCCTAGCGAGGTACCTTCTTGCAAATTTTTTTAAAAAACTGAATAAGAACAGAATGCACAAAAGAGACAAATGCCATCTTTGGATTATATTTGACCGTTTATTAATTTAGCAGACCTTGTAACCACACTTTATTTCTCATTCAACTTGTTCCGTACCATATATATAGAGCTTTGACTCTTCAAAAATCCCACTTTCACCATGGAGACTATGCCTGTTTGTTTCCATGACAAGATGGCAGGAATTTGGCCTGGGGGTCTCATTTCACTCTCGGTTTGTAGACACGATGGAGGAATCCAAAACAATACCCTTTGGCATGTGTTTATGACACTGTTTTCAATTTGTATCTGTGCCTTTCACTGTGCTGACATGCGTCACTTTTCAGCAGTGTTGAGGCTGCAAGACCTGTGACCGTAAATCAGCGCGGGGTCATTACGGAGACGGATGACTGCTGCAGTGAGAGCCGCACAGATCAGCGACCGTTTGAGGCATAAAACAGAGAACAGTAGACACCAGTAAAATCTCCGTCCATGGAAAGAATTTCGAATTAAAAGGAAAGGCTATATAGAAAACATAGCCCCGGGGTTTACAGTGAGAGAAAACAGAGGAGACACACAATGGAGACAGCTTTCTAATGAATACCCCACAAAGCAAATCAGTACAAATGCTCCCCTTTGTTCGCACTGTGTGTAATAATGTCAACACCACAGAGATCACTCAAGGCAAGAACAATGATTCATGCTATTTTAAAGATGTGCAACACTGATTGTGCAGCTGGGCATTTTTCGAGGATAATATGGACGGTAACATGCACAGTTTTCTTGTTGTTTTCTTATGACTTTCCATGTTCCACCCTAAGCCCCCAAGCCCCGCCTCCATCTTGTCTTGTGGAGCCTGGGAACCCCTGTGTATGGGCACCATACAAATGTCCAATACAATCCAAAATAATAAATATGGACAAAGGACCACACAGACTGACACCCATACATGCATTTAATCACAAACGCTATCATATGTGAACTGGTTATATAGATGTCTATTACTCCCAATTTCTACACGTGTGCTTGAACGGCAACATGAATGGACACCTCTAGCCCATATAAGAAACACCTGCCGTTATTTAAGTCATAGGAGGATAAACATTCACCAAGCACGCGCACATGCACTTCCACCTGTAATGACCACACACACTTCGGACCTTTCTGACCTTTGTCTTCTGGCACCAGGGTACCCTGCCACAAGGCATCATGCCCAAGCATGACGGGCTATCATTCTGTCGTAAGTGCCCCCTGCAAATAGGAGTTAACTCACAACTCGCAGATCCAGCTGGAATACAACCAGTCCAGTGCTAATGTGCCAGAAAGAGCAGGAGGCAAACACAGAACCACCCACATAGATAACCCATAAGACATCATTCAAAGAAATATCAAAAAGAAGGGATAATCTATATTGCCAATGTCACTCATCTTGTAAGAAGATAACGGAGGTTGGTCATTTGAGTGAGTGCTGATGATAATATGTTGGCATGGTTATCATCTGATCTTTCAGTCACATTAGCACTACGTTCGTTGCATTATGGTTCCACATTTGTTTTTCGTCTGTATATTTTTAATTGGCGGTTCCGCCCCGAGACCACCTCTCTAACCCGCAAGCCAGCCTTTCAACCCCCTCACACATAATATATTTTAAAATCAAAAAGTGTTCACAAGAGGAAACTGTCAAGGAAATATACAAACACATTACGATTTAGGTATGCATTTGATTTGTAATGCTCAAAACTACCCGGCAAGCAACAGACCGCTGTATCTACCTCATGATAACGATGGATATAGTGGATGGTGACCAAAAACACTTTTGGAGTAAGCAAGTGTAGCCAGGACGGCTCGGTGACTGACCAGTGGTCGCGATCATGGAACAAGCCAAATTTAATGTTCGTGACCGGCCAGAGGATAAAACCTAGTTCAGATTTGCATGAGCGATTCAATGGATGGAATATCATTCGGTGGCCAATCAGATCCTCTATATATCCTAGAGATATTTAGTAGGCCAATGACAGACCCCGATGCTCTGGGACGATTTGTTATCCTAAATAAAAGTCCCAGCTACTTATCTGGTTCTCTTTGAATGGTTTATGGCTATTAGAGGGATGGACAGGCGTGATACATACTAGGAAAGAGGGTTGTTGTCTCTGGGAGTATTTCTTCTGTGTCATTTTCTCAATGAATTCCCTTATCGTAGTATTTTGTGGTGAGTATTTTCTGTGATGTTCTTCAAAGTCTGACTCTCTCACTGGAATTCTTTTTCAAAAAACCTTTCCCATCTCATTTTTCTTCCACTCCAAAAAGAGAAATATAAGAAAAAAAAAAACACCATGTGAAATCCCTTAAAGAAACCCATTTGTGATTGTTTGTTTTTTAATTTCATTTCCTTTACATTTCCTCCTATCCCCACAAAAAGCACCCTCCTCAGTCTCTATGTCTCTATCCCTCGTTGCCCTCCATACACCCTCTCCTCTCTCTTCTGCTCCTTCATGTTTCTTGCCACCATCCACTGGACCTCCCTTTCCTGAGACACCAAAACGCCACCAACTTAAAGGGATGGTCTAGTAAAAATGTTTATTTAAAAAATAGATAGGCCACATAAAAAAAAATACTAGCATTCTCCGTTTTAAAACTTCCTATGTAAAATTTTGAGCTATTCAAGCTCAAAATTCGCAAAAGCAAGCACATGGGCGCAGCCATTTTGTGAAATGGAGGCCCTCCTGTGCTGGCTTTTGCTTTTGCGGCACTAATGAAGGAAAAGCCAGCCAGCTGTAGTAAACAAAGGCTACCGCTCGGTGGCTTTCCCTTCATTAGTGCTGTAGGTGGAGGAGGGGGACCGGAGACCAGAGCAGGAAAGCTGCAGCTGAATTTTGGTAAGTGCTATTTATTTTTTTTACAAAAAATAAGCACTAGCTGCATTTTTTTTTCTAAGTTTTCCGGGCCCGAGGAGCCCGGAAAACTTAGAAATAAAACCGCAGCTTTAAAAACGTTGTATTTATGTTTGCGGTCGCTTTTGAAGCGACCGCAAACATAAATACAACGTTATTGTGTTGGAAAACGCTGCAGTTTTTCTTTCCAAGTTTCTCAGGCTCCTCCGGCTCGGAGGAGCCTGAGAAACTTGGAAAGAAAAACCGCAGCGTTTTCCAACACAACCGCGTTGTTTCTGCCTGAATCTGCTTTACCATTTGGGGCTCTCGGGCTCGAGAGCCCCAAATGGTAAAGCAGATTCAGGCAGAAACGATGCGGCATTGCTGAAAACCTGGGAGCACCGGAGACCCAAAGTGATAACCACAGCAGGCAGAAACACACGCGGTTGTGTTGGAAAACGCTGCATTTTTTCTTTCCAAGTTTCTCAGGCTCCTCCGAGCCGGAGGAGCCTGAGAAACTTGGAAAGAAAAACCGCAGCGTTTTCCAACACAATAACGTTGTATTTATGTTTGCGGTCGCTTCAAAAACGACTGCAAACATAAATACAACGTTTTTAAAGCTGCGGTTTTATTTCTAAGTTTTCCGGGCTCCTCCAGCCCGGAAAACTTAGAAAAAAACCGCAGCTAGTGCTTATTTTTTAAAAAAAAATAAATAGCACTTACCGAGATTCAGCTGCAGCTTTCCTGCTCTGGTCTCCGGTCCCCGTCTTCCGCCTACAGCACTAATGAAGGGAAAGCCACCCAGAGGTAGCCTTTGTTTACTACAGCTGGCTGGCTTTTCCTTCATTAGTGCCGCAAAAGCAAAAGCCAGCACAGGAGGGCCTCCATTTCACAAAATGGCTGCGCCCCTGTGCTTGCTTTTGCGAATTTTGAGCTTGAATAGCTCAAAATTTTACATAGGAAGTTTTAAAACAGAGAATGCTAGTATTTTTTTTTATGTGGCCTATCTATTTTTTAAATACATTTTTTTACTAGACCATCCCTTTAATTGCATTCAAGTCGACCTGCAGATGTCATGTCCTACACCTGAAAATGGACTTTGACACAATTCCTGCATGTGATTCACTCATGGGATTTCCTCTCCCTTATCACACCTGTATTGTGGAGTGCCACCTGGAGCTTTCCAAGCGTCAGATGGAATTACTAATAAACGATCTTAGACCCAAATAACCAGACAGACTGAAAGAATTTGGCAAAGTCCAACTTTATTATCAGCTCAAATACAGTAGGGAAATCTGGTGAACAGACAAATTGCAGCTCACAAACTCTCAACTATATTTCGATTATGCAAAGCCTTTATACTTCGATGTACATCAGCTACAATATCATCATACTTGGAAAACAGTAGAAACTAATGGGTGGAGGGATTGGTTTAGGGAACATTTATACTTATATATTGTTTAGGTGTTAGTAACATAATCGGCTGCCCCTTATCTGGCAGGCACGCTTCGAACTACCTCTAAATATGTATAAACAGATTAATAGCAGGATAACAGCAGCAGATTGGGTTCTGCAACAGTGTATACTACACTGCTACATAGGCCCTCATGATTGGTTGGCATTCTCTCCCAACCTTGGACTTAAAGCTCGTTAGCAGCATGTGAGCAAAATGAAACCCAGGTGCGGGGAACAACGTCACACTACTACCCACTTGGTCAATTAGCCTATCATCATTCATCAGTTAAGCCCTAAACCCTAAGCCTAGGCTTCTTCTCCGTTCTGACAATACAAGATTCAGGGGCTAGCTCGACTGTTGACATACTTAGCACTAAAGCGTATTAAATTCTCAATGTTTTAGAAACAATTAGACAGCTGCCTGACTGTCGGGTTGCAGAGGCTCTCCCCCTTGTCCACACAATGTGACTATGTAAACTATTTGCTCTGTGGTCTAAGGTGCTAGTCAAATTATCAATGCATGAACAGATATACATGCCATATTGCAGATTGTGCATAAGGTGTGTCTTTATTCAATGCGCTTGCTAAGCTGACAAGTGTTTCGACCTCTGGTCCTTTTCAAGGCTACAGTTGCGCTTATCAAATTATTATCAGTTGCTTCACCATGACACAACACAAATAATTTAATGTAGATGCCCCCTGGCTTGTTTGGGGGCTGTAATCCTGTTCCATATATTACACGGCCCACGGTAGTGGCCGTGTAGTTATGGTTAAGTTGCTGTTTCCATAGGAAGAGCACTTTTTGGGCGGCCTATAGCTCTGCTCCCCCTGGGTGAATCCTCACCAAACTAGCATATGGGCCACTTTGAATTTTTTTGCAAAGTTTGGTGAGGTTTGGTTCAGGGGGGGCAAAGTTATAGGGTGGGTCCCAAAACATCTTTTTTTCCCATAGACTGAATGGGGGAAAAGCTTTGCTCACACCTACAGCCCAAACCGCTGGATGGATTTTCACTAAATTTGCAGCAGGGGCAGCGGCTTGGTCCCAAAAGCGTGCTTTTGTAAATATGGTGAAAATCCGTCCAGTAGTTTTTAAAAAAATGACCAAAAAGTATGTAAAAAAAATAATGATATCTATGTTCGGTCCGCGGACACTTTTCCCTGTTCGCTCCGCGGACAGTGTCCTGATTGGTTAAATGGCTTGCATCATATCCGCAGACATACGTGTCCGCTGATTGGATGGTGAGGAGCGTGAAGTGCATCAGATTTCTGGAAACGCCCACCATCTTGTATCCTCGTACGTCTGCGGACAACGCGGTTTGAAATGGTGGGGAAATACGATTTTGGCAAGTGTGTTGGTCTGTAAGACTGTTTGGGGATGGTGGGGGGGTAAGAGATGGTTTGAATATTGTATCTATTAAGGTGCTAGGCACCGCTGTTGTGTTCGTTGTGTCCGCGGACAGTAGCGCTGTCCTTGATGTCCGCAATCGTCCCATATTGGAAAGTCCTAAGGACACTATACCTGTCCGTACTGTTCGCAGGCAAGTTGAAACTGTTCTAAGAACACACGCCGTGTCTGGGATGTCCGCAAATAAAGGAAAATGGGGATGTCCTAAGGACAGTATACCTGTCCGTATTGTTCGCAGGCAAATTGAAACTGTTCTAAGAACACACGCGGTGTTCGGGATGTCTGCAAATAAATGAAAATGGAGGTGTCCTGAGGAGACTATACCTGTCCGTATTGTTCACAGGCAAGTAGAAACTGTTCTAAGGACACCCAAGGTGTCCACACACATTAAAAATGCCATGAGGCCTAGTTAAAAATGTTTGATTCTATGGGTGTTATCATAGTTAAAAATGTTTGATTCTATGGGTGTGATCTATGGGTGTGATATGCTGCAGTGGTTGCCGCCAGGGCCTAGCTTCTTGGGTGCATGGTCGAATCAAACATGGGTGTGATGTATGGGTGTGATATGCTTTGGAGTTGTGGCCAGAGTGTACCCAAGACCGAAGTTATAAGTACTGAAGTCATATACTACTATGTGTGTGATATGTTGTGGTGGTTGTGGCAGGGTGCATGGGTGAAGGCTGTAGGCTGTATACTCAATACTCTAGGTCCTGACGACAACCACTGCACCATATCACAGCCATAGATCCCACCTATAGATTCGATTATCTTTCAAATGGTTTCAATTATACTTACTGCATGATTTGTTGACATTCAATACATTTTTTACATGAGTTTGGTACCTGGAGGAGGTATTCTTTTTCAAGTTTCTGTTTGTTTTTGAAATCTTTGGGTCTGTGGGAAAAAAAAATCCTTGTCGGATTAAAAAACCCTTTTTTGTTATGCTACAGTCTATTTGTGTGTTTCCTTTCAGTGTTTACTTCTTGTTTCTGGTTAATGTTCTATCTCTTGGATTGTTGCAGATTTCTGAAGCAGTTACATACCTGTTGGCGTATTGTAGCTGTCTATTTTTTGTTACAATTATTGGTATTCGTTTATCTCTTTGGTTGTTATACAATATTGGGCTAGTTAGATACCTGTTGGCGTATTCTAACAGTTTATAGTTTTTTCATTACATTTTTGTTAATGTTGAAGTACAGATTAGTTATTAAATTTTGGTTTTAAGAAGATTAAAAAAGTGTTTGTAAGATTAGCTGGTAATCTCTGCTTTAGAGAAACCATCCACATTTTTGTTGAGTAGTTAGATACCTGTTGGCGTATTCTAACTGTAATTATTATTATTTTTTTATTTAATGGTATTGATTTATCTGTTTGGTTGTTGCAAAATCTTGGGGCAGTTAGATACCTGTTGGCATATTCTAAGGGTTTTTTTCTTGTTATAATTTAGTGGTATTCATTTATCTGCTTGGTTGTTATAGAATCTTGGGATATTAGGATACCTGTTGGCGTATTCTTACAGTTTATAGTTTTCTAATTGAAGTTTTGTTAATGTTTAAGTACAGATTAGTTATTAGATTTTGGCTTTAAAAAGATTAAATACGCGTTTGTAAGATTTGCTGATAAGCTCTGCTTTAGAGTAATGGTATTATCATTACATTCGAACCATCCAAATTTCTTTTTTATATATGCAGTGTAGTGACCTGCATTGGTTGTGGTTCCTGCGTGGCAGATTATACCTATTGTTGTGAAGGTTTTTCTACCAAGTGATACTTGACCATGTGTGAATCCAGTCAGCTTGCAGTTGTTTTTGGTACCATCTGCATTGTAACGTAGAAGCATTAGTATTAAGTATTTACTATCAGGGTAATTCATGGAAATTCGCACAAAAGTGGCGCAGGCGGCTGGCGCACAGTGTTCCCGTGCGATAGACTGCGCCAGCCGCGTGCGATAACATCCATTTCAGCGCAGAGCGTATTCATGGATTTTAGCCTCCAAAACCAGCCGTGGCGCAGAGTGGCGCAGCGACCCTGCAGTAGCACCAGTTACGCCCCCAAGAACGCCCTCGCGCAAGGAAAAGGCATCAAAATCCCCAATCCAGCGCAAAGGTCTGCACCAACCCAAAACCAGTTTACCAGACTGCCAAACAGCAAACGCCAAGCGGGGAACGTGTATTACGGGTTTCGCGGTAACTTCCACACGCGAAAGGGCCTGTGCGAGCGGGGTACGTGTATAACTGGGGTTTGCGGGAAGTTTCACACGCGCGATTGGCCTGGGTATGTGTATTCCAGGGGTGCGCGGGAAGTTACACATGCGAATGGGCTGGGTACGTGTATTTCAGGGGTGCGCGGGAAGTTTCACACGCGACAGGTCCTGTGCGAGTGGTGTATGTGTATTCCTGGGGTTCGCATGAAGTTTCACACGCGAATGGGCTGGGTACGTGTATTTCACGGGTGCGTGGGAAGTTCCACATGCGAATGGGCTGATTACGTGTATTTCAGGGGTGCGCGGGAAGTTCACACGCGAATGGGCTGGGTACGTGTATTACAGGGGTGCGCGGGAAGTCTCACACGCGAATGGGCTGGGTACGTGTATTACAGGGGTGCGCGGGAAGTTTCACATGCGATTGGCCTGATTACGTGTATTTCAGGGGTGCGCAGGAAGTTTCACACGCGATAGGCCCTGTGCGAGTGGTGTATGTGTATTCCTGGGGTTCGCGTGAAGTTTCACACGCGAATGTGCTGGGTACGTGTATTCCAGGGGTGCGCAGGAAGTTCCACACGCGAATGGGCGAGGTACGTGTATTTCAGGGGTCGCGGGAAGTTTCACACGTGATAGGCCTGTGCGAGTGGTGTACGTGTATTCCTTGGGTTCGCGTGAAGGTTCACACGTGAATGGGCTGGGTACGTGTATTTCAGGGGTGCGCGGGAAATTTCACACGCAAATGGGCTGGCTACGTGTACTACAGGGGTGCGTGGGAAGTTTCACACGCGAATGGGCTGGGTACGTGTATTTCAGGGGTGCGCGGGAAGTTTCACATGCGAATGGGCTGGGTACGTGTATTACAGGGGTGCGGGGGAAGTTTAACATGCGAATGGGCTGGGTACGTGTATTCCAGGGGTGCGCGGGAAGTTCCACACGCGAATGGGCTGGGTAAATGTATTTCAGGGGTGCACGGGAAGTCTCACAAGCGAATGGGCTGGGTACGTGTATTCCAGGGGTGTGCAGGCAGTTCCACACGCGAATGGGCTGGGTACGTGTATTTCAGGGGTGCACAGGAAGTTTCACACGCGAATGGGCTGGGTACGTGTATTACAGGGGTGCGCGGGAAGTCTCACACGTGAATGGGCTGGGAACGAGTATTTCAGGGGAGCGCGGGAAGTTTCACACGCAATTTCAGCAGGGTACGTGTATTTCGGGGGTGCCAGGGAGTCCTACACGTGATTTGGCAGTGTGGGTCCTCCCAGGTGTTCCCTGAACACCCTCCACGGCCCCTGCAGGCAGCCCACACCACAGGGGACTACCCTGCATCCCTGGTCATGTCCCGCAGGCAGCCCACCCAACATGGGCATGCCCCCCAGCAAAGGCACATGTCTCCTTGCACTACTGATCACCAACTCATGTCCCCTTGCACCCCCACCCCCCAGGATTGCGGGGCACCTGCCCGCAGGCCCCCACTCATGTCCCACTCATGTCCCCCTGCACCCCCCAGCATTGCAGGGCACCTGCCCGCAGGCCCCCACTCATGACCCACTCATGTCCCCCTGCACCCCCACCCCCCAGCATTGCGGGGCACCTGCCAGCAGGCCCCCACTCATGTCCCACTCATGTCCCCCTGCACCCCCACCCCCCAGCATTGCGGGACACCTGCCAGCAGGCCCTGACACATGTCCCCCAGCCAACACGTCATCAGAATCTAGATCCATGGCCCTTATGGGCAGCCTCCACATGCCAAACACCCACCCAAGTATTGCATCCACCCACTTAGAAATGCCAATTACATGATACAACCCCAATGGCAATTATGTAAATGAACACATGTCCCTCACATACACACAATGGGTCTAAGTGAATGTCAAAACCCATATCATGATATGCATGAAACCAATGAGATGATACTACACATTGAAGTTTGATGAAAAAAATGTATTAAAAGCAACATAAATGGAATTAAAAATAAACAAACGACAATGGGAATTAAAAACCAAAAGCAGCATGTCCGTAAAATAATGAAAAACCACAAATAATAATCCAAAGGAAAGGTGAACTTAGTCACAGTTCAAAAAAGTAAATCCAAGGGAAAAACAAAACCGAAAACCATTGCTCCATGGGTAAATCCAAAAAAAAACTAAAATCCAACAGTCAACTATATACAGATAAACAATCCAGGGTCCATGATCCCAACTGAAGAAATGAAATGTGGTCCATTGTCAAAAAGGTCCAAAATAAATAAAAAAGCAAAGGAAACCTAACACTAACTACATAACTATTTACAAGGGCAGCGGGCTAGTCCGACGGCTCACTGGTTGTTGTCATGGGCCAGGGCATCATCGAACTCCTGTTCAATGGCTTGGAGGCGGGCATGTTCCCTGGCCCTGAGTTCTCGCAGGGATAATGCAGTGTCCAGCTCCAACTCCCTGTGAATACCCTTGAGGCACTCAGCCTGCCTCAGCGCCCTCCGCATGGAGTTCTCCGCCCTGACCATTGTGAGCCGTTCCTCCTCTGCCCACTGCCGCTCCGCACCTATCTGCTGGCCCAACCGCTCCCACGCGGAAGACACTCCCATTCCAGGGTTCTCCTGCCCTCCGGCCGATGCCTGCCCCCCTGATGTTGATGGCCCCGAGCCATGATGCCTCACACGTCGAGCCTGCCGCTGCCTCTGACGCAACTGCCTGTGCCAGCACGACGGCATCCAGGCTGATGGAATCCACCGACGCCATCGTGCACGTGCCCTGCCCGATGATGCCGTCACATCCTCCATCTGCTGGGGTCCAGTTGCTGGTGTGTCCACCCCTGCTGGACCTCCGACTCCCGACTATGGCAGGGATGGGATCCCCACCGAGTTGGCTGCGTTGGTCGGGGCAGGTTCACAGGGGGCCCTGGTGGCATCTGGGCCGTAAGACGGCATGGAGAACGACTGGCGCAAAGCCTCCACAGAGGAGGAGCGGGTCGCCAGAGTGTCCGACACATGTACGAAACCCCCGACCACGGCCGCTCCCAACTGGGCCACGTTGGCACGGTGCTCTTCGTGATGACATACGTGCTCCCCCCGGGAAGCATGCACCTCATCACGAATGACACCCGTGCGCAACGCGGCACCAATCAGGACCTTCTCCATATGGCCAGGGGTCCCCTCATCCGCAGGTGGAGGGGAGTCAGATGACCTGGACATCCCCAGTACCTGCGGACGGGCCTGGGATGGGGCATCCCTGCTGGTGCATGGTGGTGCAGTCACAGTGTCAGGAACAGTGACATGCACAGGCACCTCCACGGTGACCTGTGCTGCCTCCTGCCCCTGCCCCTGGACTGCACCACTTGCACCAGCAGGGATGCCCCCACCAGGCCCCATATGCGGCTCAGTAGCAGCCTCCTACTCTTCTGTGGAAACCACCAACCTGGATGTCTCCACCCCGTCTTCCGCCGCTTTGCTCCACAGCGCCGTCTCCACCCTCTTCTTCACTTTGCGCTGTGTAGAGGGAGACATACACAAGCATCAGGGTACTGTACAACGGTCCCCTAGACAGGAAGCAATAGCAGATGAGTGGCACTGTCAAACATCACTTCCATCATGTCCCTCCACAACACATGGGTCAGTGCAGGCAAAACACATGCAGTAACAGGCATGGCGCATGCTATGGACATTAGCCAACATGTCCAAGGGACTCTTGAAACATACAATGTTGTTTTTGAACTCACATGCATCATGGGTCATGCCTATCACATGCACACACTTCACTGTACTTTCATCCATCTGGACTCGTACACCCCAGACACAGTGGATGCAAGGATAACTAGGCTGCATCAGTGATTCTGAACATTGTCACAGACATGTGTCATGCATCCATGGCATTCACAAGTCACAGACACGCAGGTCAGACACACGGACATGGACACCATACATGTACATGGCATCAGCACCCATCCCTCACCCTCACCCATGTACAGGAACAGAGACTGGCATGCTCTCATGTGTCCATTCCGCATAGGGCTCCCCATGTTGCATTTAAACACATACACCAACCATGTGCTTCACACATTACTGGTCTCACATGCATGACCATGATGTCCCTGCACACACACACGCGCGTACATGGCCTATGTCACACATACAGGCAAGTATCAGACAACCAGCACACTGCAACATGCCCTGTATCACACAGCAATGCTTGGCCACTTACCGCTTGACTCCAGACGGGTCTGCCTCTCAAGGATCTGGGCATGGAGCGCTGGGCGTACCCGTTCCAGGACCCTCAGCTGGATGGTACTCATGCTGCCCCGGCCCCCCTCCACGAGGCGCCGGCCTTTATGAGGGTCCTGGACCTCAAGTCCTCCCAGCGCTTCTTGACTTGCTTGATGTTGCGGGTTGCCACCCCCTCCATGTTGATGACAACCACAAAGTCGTCCCAGATCCTGTCCCGTCCTTCCTTGTCGGCGCGTGATGATCTGAAGAGGGCATCATAATGCCCCAGGACAAGCTCCACCAGGACACCAACTTCCTTCTGACTGAAGCTGGTGGCCCTCTGCCCCTCTGGCTGGGGGTCGCCAGTGGTCTCGGATGGTGTTTGCCCTGACATGGCGACCCCCGAGGCAGGCGTGGGTGGGCAACTGGGTCCTGGGGCTGGGCTGTGGAGCGAGGGTATCCCAGTCGGGAGTCTTCTGTTCCAGCAGGGGTGGACACAGCAACTGGACCCATGCAGATGGCTGATGTGCAGGCACCAAATGGCAGGGCACGGTGGCAGCAGGCAGGCAGGCAGGCAGCAGCAGATGGCTCGTGGCAGGCTGCTCAGGGCTCTGGGGGGCAGTTATTCGGCCTTTTGGGCAGGGGCGTGGTCTTCCGTGTGCTTACGCGTGGCCAGCTTGATATGGAGTGATTTGGCACGTGAAAATTCTGCACGTCAGCGTGTAATTCGAGGAACGGCCCTTAGCGCGTAAGCGCGTCCACGCATACGCAATTCCATTGGACCAAAGGCCCTTAGCGCGTAAGAGCATCTGTGACGTATTGCGCACGGGCGTTGCCCTGGCAGGGCTTGAACATCCCACGTGGATTTCCATTGCTATGTACGTGCTTTTCGTGGGGTGCGGTGCGTGTGTTTTGCAGGCGTTGGGGTTCACACGCTATTACTTCACAGCGGGTAGGTGTTGGCTATGCATTCTTCTACACGCAAGGCAGACGGTGAGTGGTACCCTGCTCCCCCAGGCCCGATCGCGTGTAAAACCACCCGTGAGCCCCTAAAATACACGTACCTGCTCCCCCAGGCCAATCGCGTGTAAGACTTCTTGCGCACCCCTGAAATACACGTACCCAGGCCAATCGCATGTAAAACTTCTCGCGCACCCCTGAAATACACGTATCCCGCTCCCCCAGGGCCGATCACGTGTGTAACTTCACGCGAACCCCAGGAATACACGTACCCAGACCAATCGCGTGTAAAACTTCTTGCGCACCCCTGAAATACATGTACCCAGGCCAATCGCATGTGAAACTTCTCACGCACCCCTGAAATACACGTACCCAGGCCAATCGCATGTGAAACTTCTCGCGCACCCCTGAAATACACATACCCAGGCCAATCGCATGTGAGACTTCTCGCGCACACCTGAAATACACGTACCCCGCTCCACCAGGCCTGATTGCATGTGTAACTTCACGCAAACCCCAGGAATACACCTACCCACGCCAATCGCGTGTGAAACTTCTTGCGCACCCCTGAAATACACGTACCCAGGCCAATCGCGTGTGAAACTTCTCGCGCACCCCTGAAATACACGTAACCAGGCCCGATCGCGTGTAAAACTTCCCGCGCACCCACGAAATACGCGCTATTATTCACACAGCGGGTGTCCGTGTTTGTCGCGTACCCCTTTGCACGTCATTTGTCCTAGAGGGCCACAGTATGGGACATTCATCAGAGCTGTGTATACGTGTTTTTTGTTGGCGCACATTTTGGCGCACATTTTTTTCATGTGCAGGGATGCTACCGACTGCTTTCATGTGGCGGACGTGTATGGGCGTTCGGGCGTTCCGCGCACTTGCCTCCTGTACTTCCCCCAGGACATCCACATTTTCACGAGTTGTTGCCCATTCCGCGTGTCACGCCCCGTGTTCCGCCTACTTTTGTTATGTGTGCCGCGCTATGTTGGCTTTCACTGTGTCCTTAGCGCACGCCATTAGATAACCTGTGCGCTGGCATGCGCCGCGCACTTTTTCAGCGCACATCCCTGATTTTATTCGCGCACGGACTTCCATGAATCGATGTGCGATGGTTTCCCTGCGATATTCGCACTTGCACTGCGATTTTCGCTCTTTCACTGCGAATCGCACATTTTCGCACGCTTGCGCCGAAATTTTCAGCGCACATTAATTCCATGAATCGGCCTGCAAGTGTTTGTATTAGTAAGGTGGATCGATTATCTGAATTGCAGTTAGTACATTATCTGCCATGGTTTGCATGTTGTACAAGTTGCAGAAATGGAATGGATTCATGATTTGGTATGGATACATACACAAAGCGTGTCACGACTACTGGGTTTCCCCTCACAAGGTGTTCTAAAGTGTCTTGGCTAACTGCATATAGATCCTGGGCTCAGGGAAAGTAGGACCTTGTCCATGTAGTTCTAACACTTCCTCATCCTTCAAACATGGCCCCAAGTGAAATTCCTGGTATTGGATTGTGCTGCCTAGTTGTTGTCACGCCTGCAGTATTTAAGCCCCTCCCCCTGCAAGTTCCGCACTTCGCGTCTGTTTGCTTTGCTTGGACGCTTACTGCGGATCGAAGTCTCCTGTCAAGATTCACCTCAGAACCCTTTGCTTCATGGTTTAGTTCCTGGTCCAGTGCTCCCGTCATTCTTAGCCTTCCTTAACCTTGCCCCTTGCTGTAACTCACCTTCGGTATTCCGCTATACTTTTGTGGTGAATTCTTCTAATTGAAGTAAGTTAGCGGCAACGTTTTTCTGTGCTCGTGCTTTCCGCCAGTGTTGTTTCGTGCATGTTTATTTGTAGTGGATTGTGCACGTAGCGTGTTGAACTTGTTACATTTCCCATCAGGTGTCGTGTGTCGGAGCTCCGGCACTCGAACGCGTGTGAGGAGTTTTGCGACTCTCACACTTACAGCAAGTTTACATGTGTATTCTAGGCATACCTTGCATAGGGATTAGAATATTCCTTACCAGAACACAAAAAGGAGTCTGTCAATTGTGATATGCAGGCTCATGCTTTTGTTGCCCAGTTGATATGTCTTCTTAGTGAAATATCTGTTGACCTGTGACACATCTTTGAATCCGCAAATCGTTAAAGAACTCTCCTTTTCATTTAGTCATTGTTATTTCGGAAACACAGAGTCAAGAAATTCCGTGGCATTCTAAATGTGTGCCCCTTTTTAGTTTCTCCTCAGGTTGTGTTCACTCATGCGTACACCTCACCTCAGGGTTCCGTTTCTACCCAGTTCTAGGGTTTAGGAGTCATTCCATTGTGATAATAGTTGGTAGGTGGTTTTATACAGTGGCTTATTTGGTTCCATCTCCTATGCCTTAGTGCATTCACACCATTCACCCTTCTTCAGTAAGGCCCTAGTTGCCCCCCTCCCATCTTCAGGACTAGTGCCCCTGCTCTGAAGCAGGATGGATAGCCCACCATATACCAATCAAGGGTAAGAGTAGTGAGATTCCAAGGGAGAGATACATAAGGAGAGTAGTTAGGGCCAAGTTTCCTTGGGAAAGTTACATTTATCTGTGTTCCTGTGTTTACTCATAGATTCCTAGTCGCCAGAATATTGGGATACTGGAAAAACTAAAGGTGAGAACAACGCACTCTGAGAAGAAAGTTATACTATAGGGAGTGGTGTCCCCGGAGAGTCAGGTAAGCATTACAAAGCGCTCCTTAGGGATTTCTTCTTGTGTAACATTGTTGCAGAGAGTACAGGTATGTTTCCACATGTATGAAATCTGGAAGATTTCATTTATAGGTATGTTTTTGTTTTCCAATACTTGTAGTAAGTACATTAGAAATTCTTGTGGATCTTCTTGTGAGTTTATAGTGATTTTTACCATTCTAGCACAGTAGTCCAATTCTTGTCTTATTCCGTGAACAATATACGTGTTGTCAGGTTTGTTTTTTGCGTTTCTATGAAGGACTAACATTTGCAAACACAATTGGTCTGTACTGTGTAAGTAAATGTTGTCAACAATTGGTGGCAATTGAAATAGAATATTCATTGCTACATTTGCCTAACAACTTATACCAGTTACATTTGAAAATTTGAATGCACCAGGTAGTTCTGTGTCCTAGTCATTTTTTCGGAGTGTATGTTGCATCTCTGAAGAAGTACCTAAGTTACTTTGACTAATAGGTTCTTCTTTGCTTATGGTGAATGATGAAGTATTAGCTTATTTTACTCTCTTTGGAGGATTTGCAGTCAGATTCTGTTGCATTTCTGTTTGAATTAGTTTTCTTTTATAACGTTTTATTTTTTGTGGAACAGGATATGCTTTTAGATTGGGGGTGTATAGTGAATGTAGTCTACTGTATTCTAGAATGCAAGGAATATCAGAGTTGATTTTACTTGCATCAAAGTTGATTAGAAATAGACCTTCAAGTGTATGTAAGCGTGATAGCACTACGTAGCTCATGCCTTCTTCAAAGACTGTGTTACCAATATCTATCAATGCTTTGTCTAGGGTAAGACCTTGGGATTTATGAATGGTGACAGCATATGCAAGAGTTAGAGAAAATTGTTCTCTATGTACATATATGTCTTTGAAGAGAAGGAATCGAGCTGTTGAGCGCCCTATCCTTTTTACTTCTGAAAGTTTGTCAAAGAGTATATTGACAAACTGAATGTTGTTGTCATGTGGCTATGTTTGAAAGCCAACAACTGTACCCAGTGCCCCATTAACCAGACCTTGCTTCACGTCCAGGTTACGTTTAAGCATTACTCTACAGTTTAAGGATAATTTTTATATTTTTTCCAAGCCAGCTGTGTTGGAGACTGAATTTTCTAAGGTATTTAGTCTTGTTGTGGCTTGTTGACACATTGGTAGTGTAATACCATGTACGTCCAGTTTGAGCAAATTTCAATTATTGGTTGCATTTCTTTTTTTAACATTGTTTCAATGAATTTGGAACAGCTTGCAAGAGTTGGCATTAAGGCCATACAATTGACTTTTTTTGTGCTAATTGTTCCATAACATCAGTAGCACATGAGTTATCACCATAAAGTGCAAGGATGTGCCGGGTTTTTAATATTGATTGTGCTTCTTGAGATAGTACACCAACTCTAATACTTTTTAAAATGTTGGCGTAGGTGAGGTCTGCAGATTGGCGCATGTTTTCTGTTAAGTTTTTGTATTGGAAATGTTGCCAACGGTTGACATTTTCTATGTTGCCAATAGTTTTATGGCAGAGTTTGTGTCCTAAGGTTTTAAAATAGCTTTACCTTTCACTGGTGTCAATTGAAGAAGATCTCCGAAAACAATAATGTGTTTTCCTCCAAAGAGTTCTTCGTAGTTAGTTTTAAGTACTTCTTGCAATCTGAGATGAATAAAAGCCAACATTAGGTTGGAGACCATGCTCACTTCATCTATTAGTAGCATTTTCATTTGTTTTAACACTCTGCATAGTTCCATTGCAGCTTCTGTAGAAAGTTTGTTATAATCTAATTTGTTTTGACGTTCTACTGGAAGGAGTAGTAATCAGTGTAAAGTGGCACCACCTATGTGTAGGCAGCTAAACCTGTGGGGACAGTTACAACAGCTGACAGTTTGTTGTTTGTCAATTGTTGAAGGAACTTGCTGATGATTTTGATTAAGAATGTTTTGCCTGAACCAGCTTCACCACTGACGTATAGTAGTATAGGTTTGTAATTTTGGCAGGTACATTCTTTATTTTCCTGTTGTACATCATGTGCAATTTCTTTTGTTACTTCTTCAAAAATGGTGCGCTAGTCCTTTGTTTAGTTTTGATTGTAGTGCATTTAAGACTTCTGTATCTTCTTCATAGTGACACATGGTGTTTTCTACTTCTGTCATAGCTAATTCTGACTCATTTGCTATTAGTGGCTGTCCCAGTGGTTCTTGGCTTCCTGTTACAGAAGGTTGACTATTGTCGGGATTGTCCTTATCTAGTTGGGCCTGGAGTTCTTCTTCATGTTGCTGTTCATTTTGCAACATTGTTTTGTACTGCATAAAATTCACATCGGTGATAGTGCTTTCGTTTGCTTTGAAAGCATCTTTGTAGCAGTCATAGTCATCTAGTAACTCTTCTTCTTTTCTCCATGGTTTAAAAAGTTGTAGGAGGGATGTGTAATATAGTTCTTTCCAGCGGGAGCATCGGAGCATCGGAAGCGGCCTCTGTTCGTAATACGACATTAGTACGGCAGTCACGTGAGGTGCGGCTTGATGCAACGTCCTTTGATTGTTGGACCTGGATGCGGAAGCATACGGAAGCAAACGCGGACGCGAATTGAGCAGCGCTCCAGCACGCTTGTCTACTGGCTACGGGCTGCGGGCTCGGCAGTGATCGCGGGTGTCATTGGGGGCTGAAGGAGCATGATAGCGCTCTAGCGAAGCCACCAGCCACCTACGCCGTTCGGTGCCTGCAGAGAAGCTGCTAGCTGATCCCGCCACGACACGGATCGATTGTTAACTGGGATCCGTGTGTTGTGTGGCGTGCCCCAGAGCTGTGAGTAGCTGTGAACAGTTGCTGACATATCAGGTAAATTGGTTGCCCGACTCTCTCTGCCTAGGGCTATACGGGCTATTCTGTGGCCCGACCTGTAGAAGGGGAGGCTTGGAGTGGCTTGGAGTGGCCAGGAAGAGCAACGGCTGATAAAGTGCCCATAGTGGCTACCCTGTCTGCTCCAGATATATGAGTCAGGTTAGCTGTTGCTAAACTGTGTGAGGCAGCCTTATTGTTCCTGGGGGTGTACTGGAGTATTGGATACGACACTGTCATGTGTACAGGGGGCGGCACCGTGGGATCTGAAGAAGACGCCATCGTCCCTGTAAAACATTAAGATATAGCTTGACGCTGAATCCAGATGATTGGGGACAATATCTGTTGAATTAAAATATTGTCTTTTTTCTTCTGAAACTTGTCCCAACTATATCTATTGACCTTTATACAGCGTCTATAACCCTGAACGGATGACACCCACTAAAAAACCTTCCATTTCCAAACACAATCTAAGGGAAAAGAAACAGGATGCAGCCCTGGGACCTATAATGGAAGAAACTAAAAGTAAGAGAAATAAAGCCAAGAAGCGAATCCCTGTTGATCAGGGAAAGATCACAGGTTTTTTCCCTTTAAATGTGCCAGTGGACATTAATTCCACAGCCCTGGAGATACCTATGGAACCAGTGACCAACATCTCTAATTTGGGCAGCTCGCTCAACTTTGAAGATATCGATAACAACTCTCTTTTGGATCTGTGTCTGAATATCCAGAGAGGCATGACTCCCCAGACAATAGCCCCTCTGGAAAATGGGAACCTCTCAATGCTTGAGAGTCAAGCTAAAGAAGATGGCAAACTGCCTCCCCAAGATGGGTCATCGGTGAGATTATCAGCCTCACCTAATCTAGTTATGGACACATCATTGACACCTGGCACAGAGAAAACCAACAGTAATTTTCTGTTAGTGCCAGAAATTGCGGAATTACAGGCATCTGTGGCATCTTTACAATTTGCATTAAAAATATTGCTGCGGATGTCTGGGCGAATATTGGCAAATACTGATGCATTGGTCAGTGACCAAGTGCATAGACAGAACCTGGCTGAGGAGGTGGAAAATAACTTAACTGAAGCCATCTCAATAGCAAATGAGCTGCATGAGCAACAAACCTCAGTTCCAATCATAGATACATCTGAACATCCAGAGATATTGCCAGAGACATTGCCTTCACGCAAGCAGCGTAAACAACGCAAGATGGATAAGCTAGCATCCTGCGGGGCTAGAACCAGTAGCCATGGGGCTTCACCTTCGGTGATGGGGAAGCCCATTCATCGTTCTAAAAAAGCAAAAAAAAAGAGCTGCCCGGGCAATGAAACGGAAAGTTCTAGGCAATGGCCGATTAATGGGCTGGTTGATCGCTGGGGATATGGGGTAGACAAACTTGAAAATTCAACGAATGAGTCCTTATTTGAGGATGACATCGTCCCAACAAATATCCCGAAAACAGCGAGCAAACATGGTAGTCCACATCGCTCTGTGTTCTCAATATCAGATCCTATAAAAGAAAATGATGCCGTCTGGGGCAACCGCACTTGTATTATAAAAAATCTGTATCAAACTGATAAATGTGCCTGGCTCTCTCGCTCTGAATTTTTGAAGAGATTGTTTTCTGTCCCTCAATTAAGAGTTTTGCAATCTGAGGACTTTCAATTTTTTGAGCCTTTGACAGGTACATATCCCAAGGTGTCAGCTTTACACTGTAAATTTATATCCACTGCTCAATTATTAAGGACTTTTAAAAAAGAATTGACAATGGTGGATATTGAGATTGATGCTGAACTGATGTATAATGAGCCAGGCGGTCCTGAACCGGAAGCTGTGATAGATAGCTCGGCCGTTGCTTGTCTCAATTTGCCAATTGGAAAGAAGGTGGACATGACAGAGGTACAGTCTGTTTTGAGATGGCTGACAGAGGCTCTGCCCAAGGTCTCAGCCGGTCATTGAAAATTATTGCTGGCTTCATGGAATTGCAGGGGCTTTGCCCATCTCCTAAATGAAGATGGGCCAATTGCGCAATTATCTCATTACAATTGTATCTGTCTTCAAGAGACTTTGGCAATGAATCCTCTATACTTGGATGGTTATAATGGCCATCAGGTATCAGCTAAAAGAGGAGAAAGAGGACGGCCCTATGGAGGGCTATGGATTGGGGTAGCTAATTGGCTTTGTTCTAGGAAGCTGGACGTGAATCAAGAAGAACAAATGCTAGCAGTTGAAATAGTATATAAAAATAAAGAGAACTCTCGTAAACTGCTAGTTGTCTGTCTGTACAATCCTCCGGGGGCAGTGTATAGAGAGTCCTTACAGGAAGCATTGCATGAGCTATTGGCCAGTTGGCTAACCATGAAGGGAATGTGGATGTCTGTGTAGTAGGAGATTTTAATATCCATATCTTAGGAGGTGAACAGAGATCGGCCAACCCAAAGATATATTCTAAATGTGCTATGGAACACCAGAAAGTAGAGAGTGAAGGATTAGATTGGCCATATTATTTTCGCAAATGGGATCTTGAGATGCTAAATGGTCGTACCAAAAGTGATCATCTGGGCAGACATACTTGGAGGAATGGAGTAGTGGTTAGTACTTTGGATTATATTTTCGTCTCTCCAAACATGTTACTCTTAGTCGAAGATATGATAGTAATTCCTAATAATTGGAGTGATCATGCCATTTTAGAATGCTCATTTGACGATATAGAAGTTCGTACCCAATTTTGTATGGTAGGGGATTTAAAAACTAATCAGGCAGGGACCTGCATTCGTTGGTCGGATAGGAACGTACTACTTGCGGTTGAATCTCTAAACAAAAACTGTTACCCCAACATAGAAGAATTTACAAAGATGTCTATTGATGATGTAGAGAACTGGATTTACCAGTTCTCGGATAAACATGCTGCAACTCTGCCGGTGGTATTATCAGCGACCAAACAAAATATCCCATTTATGACAGATATAATCGAGATACTAAAAGAATATTGAGGGCTAATTTAAGACGGGCCAAGAAAACTAGTTTAACTTGGGAGATATATACTTCAATCTCTAAGAAACTAAGGAATAAATATAGGGCAGACATTAAGGCAAAGAGAAGCCTTGATAGAAATAGGTCCTGGAAAAGGCTGGTGCAGACTATTTGCTCTCGGAAATCCAGTAGCATATGGTCACTCCTCAATGAAGCTAGGGGGAACAAGGCTCGGCAGTTGGCTAACCCAATATCTAGTGCAGAGTGGACCAGGTTTCTGGAGAAGCGTAATGTAGAATCTAAATATGATGAAACGACTGAGATGGGTAAAATTCCATCTGACCCTTCTATAGACATCTCCTATGAATCCATTTGGTCTACGATCAAATCATTGAAATCCTCCAGAGCACCTGGCCCAAATGGTCTGGCCAATATTGTTATAAAGAGCAACCCAGAGTTTTGGTCTGTATTAATGAACATTTTGTTCACAAAAATTTTGAGCACAGGAAAAATTCCAAGCTCTTGGCAATCGGCCATTTTAATTCCCATATTTAAAAAAGGAAACAGATTGGACCCCAATAACTATAGATTACTTTCTATGTTAGACAGCACAAGCAAAATATTTGCCTCACTTTTATTGGGTAAACTCCAGCAATGGGTTGATCAGGCTAATATACTGTGTAAGTTCCAATTCGGCTTTAGAAAGGGGTATTCCACTACCCACAACCTCTTGGTTGTGGATTATATGCGCAGCAGGGCCTTACAAGGTGGGCAACCCCCCCTCTACGCTCTCTTTGTAGATTTTAAAGCCGCATTCGATTCTATCCCACGAGAAAAACTTTGGACAAAGCTACAAAAATTAGGTTGCCCAGTAGATCTTTTGTATTACCTTAGGTTGTTACATCAGAACACTAAGGTGAAATTAAAATTAGATCAGGACGGTCATATGTCGGAGGAAGTACTACAGAATAGAGGGGTTAAACAGGGATGCGTGACTGCTCCACTTGTATATAATCTATATGTTCATGACATCCCTTTGAAAATAGCTACTGTAAAAAATTGCCCTCCCAGCATAGGTAAAACCCCTTGTTTGGTTCTCGCATATGCGGATGATATAGTTATATTTGATCATACTATCAGTGGACTACGACGTTCGGCAATAGCCCTCTGGGAATATTCTGCACATAACGGGCTCACTATTAATGTGGAGAAGACACAAGTGATGAGATATACAAGTAAAAGATCTTCACGTGTACTACTTCACATTGATAGTGTTGTAATTTTATATGCCCCGGTGTATAAATATCTTGGGATAGAGCTAGAACCCAAAGGTGATTATTCCACATGCAAACGCCACCGAAAAACAAGAGCAGCACAAATTACTGCCCTTTTCAAAAGCTTTACAACTAAACAGGAGGCTTTACTCTATGGGGAACCCGTCATCTCTATATCCAGGTTTTTTCACCCAAGATGGTTTATGGTCTTGAATCCTTGATTAAAATGGATTTGGATTGGCTACAAATTGTGGAGGGAAGATTTTGGCGAAGGATTTTGGGACTTCCGGCTTGTATCCCTATGTCCCTATTAAGACTGGAGCTGGGGCTTACATCGTTAAAAGCGCAGATATTGAAAAAGAGGATGGGATTTTATCTAAAAATGGTGAACGGCAAGGGTAATGCCCTACTCATGTCATTTTCTCTGAAAAATAACAATGAGGGTCCCATTAGTGAATTTAAAAATCAAATGGAACAGTTACTCAAAGATATCTGTTGGAGACATTGTGAAGGGCTATATACTGAAGCCATGCAATCCCTTATGGGGAGACGGTTAGAGATGTGGGACTGGCTTGAACATTTTGACCATCTACGCAAGCTAAAAAGATATAGCTTTGTGCAAAACAGATTATACTCATTTAAGAAGCCGCAGACATATCTGCTGTTATGCCCATCCCTTAGGCTCAGGAGATTTATACTGCTACTAAGAATTGAATATCTTCCCATAGGATGACTACGGAGGTGATAGATAAGTTACCCAAAGATCAACGCTATTGCCGTCTCTGTAAGAATCAGGAATATCTTGAGACAGCTAAACATGTACTCACGGAATTTTTGGCAATGATAGATGATATAACTACTCATCTGGGAAATCATGTACATAATAGGGAAACCATAGGGGACATGCTTTTCTGGAATCATTGTATCAACACCAATAGCATACGCTTGTTAAAAGCACTCTATACTATCTGGCTAAGGGTAGAAGTTAAGTTGTGTATATCTATATAATGATTGCTGGGAGTCGGCCAGATTGTGCTCTTTTATGGAAATTGTGATATTGCTAAGTGAATCATAATGAAGGTGATTATGTCCATGAATATGAGGCAAGAATGATTAGTATTTTAGGTTTATATTCTCGATGATGAATTGTAGAGACAGTGAACGAATCATAACTCTGCATTGTTTTAACCCGGATTCTTAATGTGTATATATTGTATTGTATTGGAATTTTATTTATTGTATGGTTTTATTGTCTAGATTAACATGTGTAAAGTTTATTATTTAAACTATGTCACAAAAGAGTTATTATAGTTCTTTCTGTTGAGGAGTTTTTAATGACAATTTGATATGATTAATTAAACTTGGTTTGGTAAGTTTTACTAAGCTGCTTTCACAATCTGTCACTATATATCTACCTTTTCTTTTATCAGGTTTTATATTATTTTTGTATGCAAAGTTTTGGGCTATGTGGTATAGACACATGTTTTCCAAAGTGGTACTCCTGTTCGGGTAGTATGTGTCTAGTAAATTGTTTTTCAAAATGTCTAGGCTGTTTAGATCATTTGTGGCTATTGTATCCATATCGTCATATGATTTGAGAACTCTTTTTCTAGATTTAGCAGGACCAAGAATTAGCCATACTATATTTTCAGATTTTCCATCCAAAGCAGTACCGGTTAAACGATCTGCAGATTCGTAGGCGCACCATTCTCTGTGAGAGAGCATTTTTATGCCTAAGCTGTATGATTTCTGAGATAGTGTTTTGTCTGATGATAGGTCATTCCAGAGGTCTTGAAGCTCTGTTTTTTCTGCTTTTGTTAAGGATGCTGTAACATTGTGCAACTGCAGTGGAATTGTCTGCAATTTACTGCACATCTATGTTTGCATTCCATACGTGGGTAATGATTGCAAAGTAATCACTGATATATTTTGATTCTTCTGTTCTTTTTTATGTAATACGTGTTCTTAGGTGATTTACCTTTAACACTATGTCAAGCTGAAGACATGAAGTTGTTTACTTCACCTGTTTCTGTAACTGGTCTAGGGAAACCAAACCAGCATTTGGTGTAGTATTTCCCTTTCTTTTTGTATTTGCAACGACAATATTGGCCACATTTGTGTCTTTGAAATTGTACAATTTGTGCTTGAAGGTCACTATTTGTCGTTTGTGAAGGGATTTCACAAGTGACATATTTTTGGATGAACTGAAAAACAGTGGCATCACTGTCCTGACCAAATTTAGGAGCATCTTTAATCCATAAAAGCATGTGGATATGTGGTGCTCCTCTGGCTTGATATTCTTTTCCCCAAAAGAAGTGTTCCACTTCTCCGCGTGGAGGAACAGTTTTATTACAAATAAAGTGTAGCATAGCAATGAAACGATGATGGAAATATCTTGAAACATTAACAGGATCTAGAGAAAAAAAGTTCTCCAGGTGTTAGTATATCGATGTTTGTTTTGTTTTTGTTTGATATGCGTAGGAAATCATGTAAATCTTCCCATGCATATTCTGCACAACTTAATGTAACAAACCAAGTGGGTGGTCCAAGGTTTCTGATCATACAACGTACATCTATGTGACATCGGAACCAGTATTCTTTTGTACCACGAATGTTTGCAAATAGATTTGTAATACTTGATTGTAAAACCTCATCTTTTTCTTGCACTTTTTGTATTAATTGCATAGCTGACATATTTTGAAACTATGTTCCCGATTACAATATGTGTGCAACTCCGTAACATAGAGTTGCTAGTTCACTTTCGAATAGTAGGTGGAATATGTATTCCACATTTCGTCTAAATCTGGGATCTTCAGAATACATTCGTAATGAATGGTATTCTGATGCTGTTATTTGAGTGGGTCTGTCATCATATCTTCCTCCTTTGCCAGCAGGAAATAGTAGAGGAAAAGCATGTGCTTCTATACTTTTTTCCCATATGCTCATTGGTGATCCTTTGGTTTGTCGCATTTGGTACATTTCTAGTGCATCATCTATGCTGTCTTTAGAGTGCAATGGATGACTTGTATAATGGTCTAAAATATTGGATACTACAGCTGGATCCAGAAGTTCAAATTGACCAGCTTCTCATGACTCTTAAATTATTTCAGTTGTTCCCCTTAAGTTTTCTTAAATATTTATTTATTTGTAGTACTCATTATTGACTTTTAGATATTGCAAGGCTTGTCAAACTTTATTTAAGTCGACGAGTTGGTGGCAATTTTTTTTGTCTTTTCTTGGTACACCATTTACTAAGATAATTAAAGATTGTTCTATTGGACTTGCACTCCTAGAGTGTGTACATTTTCTGTCAGATTTAATGGCAAATAAACTACTTTGCCACAAATACCTTTCACCAATTCAGAAGGAGGTAATTTTGCTGTTTTTGGTTAAAGACGTATTATTGCTTGAAATGGGTGTACTGTTTGAATTATGATGCTCTCATATAAATTGAATTGTTGCAGGGGTTTTGGTAGTGTAAATAATTCCAAATTATTTGTGATAGCACGTGAAGGAGTTTGGTGGTTGTCAAGTTTTGTAATGCAGTAACTGCAAAGTATTAAAGGGTCAGTTATTTCATATTTGTTTTCTGCTATAAGGTAGAGAGCTTATTCAAACCATTTAGAATCTTCATTGTCATCTATTTTGTATGTTATGTCTATAGTTTTTGTATTAGTTTTATAAAAAGTTCTGCGGCAACACACACACACATGGTTTGGTATTTCAGCAGCTATACTTTTAAATTTTAGTATTTCTTTTTTGTATGTGTGTAGTAGAAGGTTGCCATGTGTACAATTGTTGCTAGTTTGTTGTAAAGGTATTGCATTTTGTAAGTGGCTTTCACTTCCAAAATATTTTTTCGGGATATGGTCAATTTCTTCAAGTAGTTCTTTGGCTGTACCATGTAGAAGATTGTTATTTAAATTGGCTAGTGCTAATGCAGGACTTTTAGCCTCGTACAGTTTATAGACTAGATTTCTTATAGTTGGATGATGTGTTGATATCATTTTGATATGATGGAAGGTGCTTTTGCAAATTGGTCCTGAAATGCAGGCTAATGAATGTGCTTGTAGCCCTGTGTATTTACGCACTGGACAGGTATCCATATTTTGCAGCAGTTTCATTTTCATTTTGTCTTTGACTTTCACATAATGATTGAGAAATTGGCGTAAAGATTTGAAAGATTTGTTGGGAATGTTACACATTGACGTGCATGACCATTTGTATACTGGATGTTTTCGTCGAGTCGAATGGAAAGGTAATTTCAGGAGATATTTTTCAAAGCAGTATTTCTTGTTCCATTATGGTATTATTAATCTTTTCATACCCTCGTCCACTGCTATGTATAGCAATTGTATTTGTTTGCTTTTGTTTGTATGCTTCATCATTAAAATATGGTTCTGTGTTTGTGGTGTGACGCCATTTATCTCCACAGATATTTAAGAAGTTATTTTTGTTGACATTCTGTTTATTGAGAAGTCTTTCTTGTAATTTACTAATTAGTTTTGTTAGTGTCTTCATTCTTTTTAACACTAAAATAAATAATTTTCTTTTGAGTAGGATTGCACTGTCTATCAATGTTTCTAATATTAATTTTCTACAGTAGGTTGTAAGGGTTGTGTATGATTTCTCTCCTGTTTCTATAAGATTTTGAAGGACTCTGTGGCAGAACATTTTTGCTAAAATATTTTTTTTGGTATGTTTACTTGCCATTATATCAAGATTTATAGGAGCAGGTTTAGCAGTATTGAAAGCTGAATTCTTGATAATCGTTTTCTGTTTCGTTTTACATTTCGATAGAGGAGGCAAAGTTTCTGTACTTGAAGCATGTTTTGTTTTGCTAAATGACTGTATTAGCTGTTTTGTTTGAACTTTTTGTACACATTCTGCTAGAGATGGATGCTTATTTTGGATACTTCTTTTTTCATTTGCTCTACTTCTACATTGTTTTCTACTGACTTGCTTTTTGGTAGGCATTCTTTGGGGTCTGTTGAAAAAATAAAGAAGGTATGGGTTGGGTTGTTCTGCGATGCATGTGTGCTGTGTGCATGAGTGTCTGAGTATGATGATAGAGATGTATGTGATGGTGTGTGAAGGCTATTCTTCTATTTGTGTGTTACTATACTGGGGTTCAGATGACAGTAGAAAGTAAGCTAGTGGTGAGGAGAAACACAAATACTAAATCTAATGGTATAGAATTAAAACAGTTCTTTATTCTGCAATAATAACATTCTAGAGGCTGAGTTATGTCACTTGTGTGCCGAAAAACAGGGATTTGTGCAGCATTCAGCCTGCAAATCCCTGTTTTACAAATGGGTATTTGTGGGCAGAATGGTGCACTAATCTTTTTTGTTGGTGCACAAATACCATGAATAAACTGCACATTGTGTTTGAGTAACAGTAAGAATGTTATGGTAGTATTGTACTTACTTCTTGTGTGTGGAAAGATTAGGTTTCTTCTGAGTTATTGTTTGTACTTCGGATTCTGCTGCTTTTCAGGAGAGTGCTCTTCACTGTAATTGTAAAGGAAAGAAGTTAGTAATTATGTGTGTATATAGTATGTAGTTTCCTTTGACTATGGGCAGCCTTCATATTTTATTTACCTTATGTTAGTTCAACATGCTATGCAAATAAGTAGAATAGAAAGGGTATGAAACACGCTTGGTTCCTTAAGGCTGTGATATTGGATGTTAGGAGACAGAAGAAATAATGATATTCTTATTTTACAATTTTTATAAGGTAAATGGCAGATAGTCTATAGAAAAGCATGGAATGTATGCATTTGTGAAGGTGTGGGTAATAAATCAGAAGGATGTGATGTACAGGTAGTGGTGTTATTGCAGTTGGGAGTTTTTCAATGTTAGTGTTTATCTGTGTGAGTGTTTGAAGGTGCTTGACCTTATCCTGGCTGTGTGTCATTTTTTAGATAGCTGTGTGTGTAAAAATGTGTTTAGATAGCAGACAGGTTTGGAAGTGACAGTTGATTATAGTAGATGGGAAAACTGACAGTAAGTTCATTTTATAGGTTATACAGATTAAGTGACAGTTTCTCAGTTTATATGCATTCATAAGATTTGTATTTGTACTGTGCAGAAAATATGCATACCTATAGTTTTTATTCATGCATGTGGATATGCATGCAGCTGCAAGTAGAAATCTTGGAGACTCGTACAGTAGATTTTGTAGTAGGTGCTTTCCAATGATATGAGACTTGTACTCAGAGTAATCTACAGTAGATTTGAAGTGCTGAACTCTGATGATGCAGTTAGATGTAGAGGTCTTGAATGTGATTGGTGGATGGTTGTGTGACTGTTTAGCTGTATTCAATGAGGGAATGGCACAGAGAGTGAAGTGGAAATGATAGAAGGGCTGTCTAGGTTACGATATGTCTGCGGACCCCGCACATTACATACAGGGATTTTGGGGTGGAGAGGCATCCAAATGAGAATGAGCAGAGGAATTGATTGGTCAGTAAAGTTTGGTGGGTGTGTTTTGTAAAAAGACAGTTTGTCAGAAGGTCTTTTTCGTTAGAGAAGAACAGTTAGCTATGGCTGTGTGTTTCAGGAAACAGATTGTCTGGATTTTGGGAGACTCATGGATACATTGGTTGGAGGTGCATGCACAACGCTGTGGAGTAGCTGCAGATCTTGCATTCCCTCATGTGGAAGTGCACTTGCATGGAGTACGTGGAATGAAGTGGCTAGACTTGCTACCTCTCTGTGCTAGTCAGCAGACAGAGCATCATCCAGACATTATTATAATTCATTGTGGAGGGAACAGTTTGGGACACGTGTCAGGAATTTCTTTGCAATTTGCGATGAAAGAAGGACTTGGGAAGGTCATGGATATGTTTCCAAATTCCCAAGTAATTATTTCTAGTATTGCGCAAAGACAAATGTGGCTGCGTTCTTCTTCACTTGGTCCACAAATGGAGAAAGCGAGATGTAATGTCAATAAGGCTGTTTGTGCCTTTCTAAGAGATGTTGGCATGTCATCTTTTCACAATGAAAATATTATGTTTAGTAGCACAAACAATTTGGTTAGAGATGGAGTCCATTTTATTTATGCTGGTAATCAGATTTTTCTGAGAAATGTACAAGATGCATTGCATCCTTTTGTGAAAGTACAGTCAGCTTTTTTGCAGTAGGTGTTGATTTTTTTAAGTTTTTCAAATACAAAAAAATACCACAAAAGGCTCTTTTCAGAGCCACCACTTCCTGCCAGAGAAAAGTGCAATAATTTTGACAGGGCAACACCCCACAATTTTTGATGTTCGCGAACTGTCCGTAGACTTCTAAAAAAAAAAAAACAGGAGCCTGCTCAATTTATTTCCCATTTCTATTTTTTGACTGAGAAAGGCGGCTCTGAAAAGAGCCTTTTTTAAAAAATGTTGTTGTTTTGTATTTTTTTGGTTTTTTACACATGACACACTAGGAGAGGAGGGGAAAGGAGGGTAAGGGGGACACCAACCACGGGGATAATAAAGGGCGGATGGAGAGAGGAAGATGTAGGGTGGGACTTACTTAGGTAGTGAGCAGGTCTTCTCGTGCTCTGAGACCAGAGTCTCAAAAGCATTTCGAAGTCTCTCCCCCCTGCAGAGTACTGCGTTGCAGTACATACACAAAACTGTGACCCTCGAAAGGTAAGGGTCAACAGCATTGTGAATGGCCTGTGAGGCAGCTGGAGGGATGTGCTCTCCCACAGGAGTGTCTCTTGTGGTGAGAGGAGCGGAAACAGAGGATGAAGTAGAGGAAGTCAACCTACTACACTCGTTGCAAGGTACAACCGTCGGAACGACTTTAGGTGACGCTTCATCATAGTCGTACCAAAGCTGTACGAACCAGGCCTCCCGCGACTCAGTACCATTTTGCACTCGTTGCAGGTGACTTTGTTCGCACGTGCCTTGGATACGTTACCATAAATGGTAAATAACCGCCACACCGAAGAATCACGGCGAGTGCTGGTAGTATGAACATCCACTACCTCATCCTCATCACCCTATTCATCCTCCTCTGCATCCTCACGCCTGTCCCCCTCTTCAGGCACTTAAGGGAAGGGGGTGGTGGTGGAGGGGGTGTGGGTGGTGCTGAGGCAGATGTAGCACCAGGTGGCAGTAGAGGAGCCATGGATGCCATCAGGATTCAGAACAAAATTTTGAAAATTGGCAGCAAAATGCACCGTGTTCTGTAAGGTAGCCAGGAACACAATGAGCTCTGGGGTGTGGCCTTTTATAGGGGTGCTGGTGCGTGGTTCGCGGACACCCGCGCTGTCCGCAGACAGGCCGAACATCCAAAAAGTGCTCAGAAAGTTCTAAAAAATATGTAGACAGTCAGGGTTATTGTCTGGGACATGTGCTAAGGTGCATTTTTTAGTATAAAATACTGTGGATTGCCCAAAAAGGTACTTTTAAAATGTTCGGGGACCCGGACAGTGTCCGCAATTCAGGACACAAGCTCAGCGTTGGTGCGGTCACATGATGGCATTGCGAACTTGTCCGCGAATGGAAGAGTTGTTTGCAGGACATCAAATCCACGGGAACGGTTGTTCACATGTACCCGGGTGTTCTACGGACAGTGTTCGGGTCCTGAAATTAATTAAAAGTGCGACACAAGCGACGCGAACACTAACGGACAGGTGCAATGTTTGGAGAATTTACGGGTGTCGTGTGCATGTGCTAAGATGTTCTTTAGGCAGTACGGACAGGTATAGTGTCCTTAGAACACCTATATTTTGCATAATTGGACATCCCGAACACTGCATGTGTTCTTAGAACAGTTTCAACTTGCCTGCGAACAGTACGGACAGGTATAGTGTCCTTAGGACACCTCCATTTTTATTAATTGCGGACATCCCAGATACCAATTGTGTTCTTAGAACAGTTTCAATTTGCCAGCATACAGTACGGACAGGTATAGTGTCCTTAGGACACCTCCATTTTGATTAATTGAGGACATCCCGGACACCGAGTGTGTTCTTAGAACAGTTTCAACTTGCCAGCGAACAGTACAGACAGGTATAGTGTCCTTAGGACACCTCCATTTTGATTAATTACGGACATCGTGGACACCAAGTGTGTTCTTAAAACAGTTTCAACTTGCCAGCGAACAGTACAGACAGGTACAGTGTTCTTACGACACCTCCATTTTGGTTAATTGCGGATATCCCGGACACCGAGAGTGTTCTTAGAACAGTTTCGACTTGCTTGCAAATCTTACAGACAGGCATAATGTTCTTCGAACACCTCCATTTTGGTTAATTGCGGACATCGTGGACGCCAAGTGTGTTCTTAGAACAGTTTCAACTTTCCTGCGAACAGTACGGACAGATATAGTGTCCTTAGGAGGCCCCCACTTTCGTTTGATTGCGGACATCCCGGACACCGAATGTGTTCTTAGAACAGTTTGGACCTGGTTGCGAACATTACGGACAGGTATAGTGTCCTTAGGACACCTCCATTTTGATTAATTGAGGACATCCCGGACACCGAGTGTGTTCTTAGAACAGTTTCAACTTGCCAGCGAACAGTACAGACAGGTATAGTCTCCTTAGGACACCTCCATTTTGATTAATTACGGACATCGTGGACACCAAGTGTGTTCTTAGAACAGTTTCAACTTGCCAGCGAACAGTACAGACAGGTACAGTGTTCTTACGACACCTCCATTTTGGTTAATTGCGGATATCCCGGACACCGAGAGTGTTCTTAGAACAGTTTCGACTTGCTTGCAAATCTTACAGACAGGCATAATGTTCTTCGAACACCTCCATTTTGGTTAATTGCGGCCTCGTGGACGCCAAGTGTGTTCTTAGAACAGTTTCAACTTTCCTGCGAACAGTACGGACAGATATAGTGTCCTTAGGAGGCCCCCACTTTCGTTTGATTGCGGACATCCCGGACACCGAATGTGTTCTTAGAACAGTTTGGACCTGGTTGCGAACATTACGGACAGGTATAGTGTCCTTGGGACACCTCCATTTTGATTAATTGAGGACATCCCGGACACCGAGTGTGTTCTTAGAACAGTTTCAACTTGCCAGCGAACAGTACAGACAAGTATAGTGTCCTTAGGACACCTCCATTTTGATTAATTACGGACATCGTGGACACCAAGTGTGTTCCTATGACAGTTTCAACTTGCCAGCGAACAGTACAGACAGGTACAGTGTTCTTATGACACCTCCATTTTAGTTAATTGCGGATATCCCGGACACCGAGAGTGTTCTTAGAACAGTTTCGACTTGCTTGCGAATCTTACGGACAGGCATAATGTTCTTCGAACACCTCCATTTTGGTTAATTGCGGACATCGTGGACGCCAAGTGTGTTCTTAGAACAGTTTCAACTTTCCTGCGAACAGTACGGACAGATATAGTGTCCTTAGGAGGCCCCCACTTTCGTTTGATTGCGGACATCCCGGACACCAAATGTGTTCTTAGAACAGTTTGGACCTGGTTGCGAACATTACGGACAGGTGTAATGACCTTAGGACACCTCCATTTTGATTAATTGCGGACATCCCGGACACCGATTGTGTTCTTAGAACAGTTTCAATTTGCCAGCATACAGTACGGACAGGTATAGTGTCCTTAGGACACCTCCATTTTGATTAATTACGGACATCGCGGACACCAACAGGCCGATTCATGGAATTCCTCACAAAAGTGTCGCACGCGGCTGGCGCACAGCGTGCCCGTGCGAATATCTGCGCCGGCCGCGTGCGATAAAATCAATTTCCGCGCACAGCGTATTCATGGATTCTCGCCTCCAAAAGCAGACGTGGCGCAGAGTGGTGCAGCGACCCTGCAGCAGCGCCAGTTACGGCCCCAAGAACGCCCTCGCGCAAGGAAAAGCCATCAAGATTGCAAAACCATCGCAAAGGGCTGTGCCAACCCTGTACCAGTTTACCAGACTGGCAAACAGCAAACGCAAAGCGGGGAACGCGTATTACGGGTTTCGAGAACACGCGGGCGCGAGAAGTTTCACACGCGATCTGGCCTGGGGGAGCGTGTGCGTGTATTTCAGGGGTGCACGAGAAGTTCCACACGCAAATGGCCTTGGCATGTGTATTTCAGGGGTGCGCGAGAAGTTCCACACGCGATTGGCCTGGGCGCGTGTAGTCCAGAGGTGCGCGAGAAGTTCCACACGCGATCGGGCCTGGGGGAGCGTGTGCGTGTATTTCAGGGGTGCGCGAGAAGTTCCACACGCGATCGGGCCTGGGGGAGCGTGTGCGTGTATTTCAGGGGTGCGCGAGAAGTTCCACACGCGATTGGCCTGGGCGCGTGTATTTCAGGGGTGCGCGAGAAGTTCCACACGCGAATGGCCTGGGCGCGTGTAATTCCGAGGTGCCCGAGAAGTTCCACACGCGATCGGGCCTGGGGGAGCGTGTGCGTGTATTTCAGGGGTGCGCGAGAAGTTCCACACGCGAATGGCCTGAGCGCGTGTATTTCAGGGGTGCGCGAGAAGTTCCACACGCGAATGACCTGGGCGCGTGTATTTCAGGGGTGCGCGAGAAGTTCCACACACGATTGGGCTGGGTGCGGGTATTCCAGGGCTGCGCGGGAAGTTTTACACGCTCGCCTACAACACGTATTCATGGAATCGAACGTGGCCAATCCGGAAACACGTACGCCAGCCGGAAGTAGGGGTACGTCCACCCGCACAGCATAAAAGTGCATGCAAACAACAAACAAGCTCAGACGCCAGGATGAACATACCGTTCCTAGCAGCAGTGGCCGTGGGATACCGCAGGAGGAGGAGGATAGTCCGGGCCAGAATTCTTACACCCAAAACCAGCCTTTTTGGGATGCCTGATGACCATGTGTATGGGAGGTACAGGTTTCCACCTCACATAATACTCGACCTGGTCAGTGATTGGGAGGATGACCTCACATCAATCACCCTATGCTCCCAAGCACTCAGCCCCCTGGAGAAGGTCCTCAATGTACTGCACTTCCTGGCCACTGGATCATTTCAGCGGACAAGTGCCATAGTCGGGGGGGTGTCACAGGCCACGCAGTCACGCTGCCTACACCAGGTCTTGGCCATCATCACTGCACGCCCATCAGTCCGCAGGCACATATACCTGCCCAGAACACCTGCATAAAGGCAGGCTGTTGCCCAGGATTTCTACAGGGTGGCACAATTCCCCAAAGTGCTAGGTGCCATTGATTGCACCCATGTGGCTCTACGTCCCCCCAGGGCAACTGAGCACATCTATAGAAACCGCAAGCACTGGCATTCCATCAACGCCCAGGTAATATGTGATGCCAAGGGAATCATCACCTCAGTATACGCCAACTATCCAGGCTCCACCCACGACAGTTTCATCTACAGAATGTCTACCCTAAACCGGGACATAGAAGCTGGGCGGCATGGCGATACATGGCTGCTCGGTGAGTATAAATGCCACTGCGCATGCATGCATGCCAGATACTGAGTAATGTCACAACCCCACTAATGATACCCATCACCACCTCCCCAGAGGACAGTGCCTACCCTCTCAGCACCCACATGATGACGCCAATTCGGAACCCCACCACGCCACCCCAGGTAAGATACAACACAGCCCACATTGCAACCCGGGGCATTGTGGAGCGCACATTCGGAGTGCTGAAGTCACGCTTCCGCTCCCTTGACCGTTCTGGCGGGCAGCTGTTATACGCTCCCCCAGTAGTGTGTAGGATCATAGTGGCAGCATGTGTCCTGCACAACATTGCAACACGCCGGGGCCTGGCCGTGGACATGGTGGTGCCCACACATCCCCAACCACATGCATGCCCACTGCGCATGGGAGGGGAAAGGGCACGGGGTGAGGCAGCCCGTACGCAGCTCATGGCTAATTACTTCACATAAAATCACACCCCTGTGGAGTGCACACAGCCCTGGCACATACCAGCTGACAATCAATGATGATTGTAACTGACAATTATGATGTGTCAATGGACAGTCAACTGTCACAACCATACCAGCCTGAGATTGTACATCTGGAAGTGTTCCATTGTGTGCTTCCCTACCTACACAAACACCACCAATGCTGTGTTCAAAAGACACACTTCTATGCTGCTAAAATCATTACCCCCTTGCAAGACACAACATGACAACAGTGCCATGTCACCCAACCCCTCCCCAGCACCGCCACCCAACACACCATGGCATGACATGCCATGTGAGAGCAAACAAAGTCATCCGCCAAACATGACACGTGTCACAAAGTACAGTGTCCCTAATGGAAACTGGCCACACACAATATGCCCACATAAATGTAGAAACAACAACACACATGACCAATTACTTACCACAATACAATCGACATAGCATAAACATGACAGTACTAAGGCAAAGGATACGTAGTCTTACAACATGAGAATGCCAGCACATCCACCACCTCCAACTGTACAATGTTGTTGCCACGCACATCTGGAAGTCCACTGCTCACAACATGAGCTCCATCTCCAAAGTGGACGGCCTTGTGAAGACATGAGGAATGAACCTGCAAATTAGGAGGGAGACATGGATGCACAAGCACACATCAATACACCATGCAGTGCACAATACAACAACAATATGCACTAGGAATGTATACACAGCATTGACTACAGACTGCCCACACATGTCGTGGGAGTCCAACGTCACTGTGTAAGTCACTGTCACTTGGGCACACCCTTTGCAAGCCCATGGAAACGGGAAGCAGGAGGGGTGTGTGTCTCACGAACCCAAGCATCTAACCCAAATTCAGGACAAGCCTACATATGCCCAGCCGGAATACAGTGGATGCCCACGGGAGCCACACAAGGCAACACACTGCAACAAAAAATCAAAAATCAAAAATGGCCATGTGTGGGCCAGGAGGGGTGGGGGAGGCCACCCAGGAGGTCCGAGGACAGGGTGCCCACCAACAGCCACCTACGTGAATGTTGGAAAAAAAAAACACCTCCATGAGCTCATGGCCTGCACGGCTACTAAATTGTGGGAGATTCACTGCTGGATTCGCTCTCCTCAACCTCTGCTGCTGCTGCCACAGGAGGTGGTGGTGCTATGGGAGGCAGCCCACGCAAAGCTCTAGTTTGGTCCTCCATGGCAGCAAGCATGTGGGTGTGGAAGGCCTCGTTCTGGAGGGATATGGTGCGGAGATCCCCATGCAACACCCGACGTGTTGCCCGGACCTCCGCCCGAGTTGCCCGGGCCTCCGCCCGAGTTGCCTGCATCTCTGCTGAGAGCGTACGGGTGACGCACTCCAGCAGCTGTTCCGTCCTGGTGACAGTGGAAGCCTCAAGGTCCACAAGAGTCTGCCTGAGGTGCCGGACCTCTCCCTCAGGGCTTCCCTCTGTCCCTGGGCATCTATAGAAATTGATTCCCTCAGATTGTCCAGGGCCGCCTGTCTGTCCCTGTTGGACGCCAACATGTTCTCCCTGACTGATTGGCAAATGGAGTCTGGTGCCTGCTGTAGTAGCTCCATCTGCCTTTCTGGGGGGGACAATGGAAGTGGCCACCCTCTCCATGGCTTGAGCAATCATTTCTGATGATGCTGCCTGTTGGTTGGCCATACCGTAAATGGATTGCTCCCATGCGGTATTGCCCGGTGGCGGACGGCCACCGCGTTGGCGGGCACCACACCTGTCTGGGGCAAGGCGAACTGCGCCTTGCTGTGTCGGCACTGCCTGAGGCTGCAGGACTGCATTTCCCCTCTGAACTGCTGGCCCAGGAACAGGATCAGATGTTGCGGAGTGTGGCCCTGCATCAAGGCACACCTACCAACACTGACATCCCCATAGTGGGCTCTACCCCTGGTGCAGGTGGGTGGGACAGAACAGTATCCCTTCCATGAACACATACCTGCGAATCCACATAGGCCTCATCCGAATCAACACCTGAAAAGAGTTCTGGGGAGGTGCAGCCAGGGACACCCCTGGACAGTATGGCCTGCAGCAAGAGAGGGTTCTCCCCCACCACCAAACCACGTCCCCCACTGGTGCCTGGTCGTGCTTCAGATCCCTCCTGGGCCTGCACCATCTCCTCTCCCTCAACAGCATCAGGTGCGTCATCCTCTGCAAAAACATGAAAGACAAAAAATGGAAACAGGCATTAGCACCATGGCACGCTATTAGGCCAGACAAGCTACAGTACCAGTACTTGATTTACACATGTCCCACATGACTATAACCCTCCCATGCATGCCCTGTCCATGAGTTGGAAGGGGAGGAAAATGTCAGACACTGATGACACCAAGATGGGAGAGCAACACATCAGCTGCATGCTGGCTATCAGTGCCATCACACATTGGCCTGTGAGTGGCATGTCCAATACACATACATGACACATGCCATCACACAGATGGCATGTACCATAGGCATGTCATATATGTGACAATAGGGCAGAGTGATGCGCAGTAGAACCAGGTGATTTTCTACAATCAGCCTGAATGAACACAGCTAAATACGGAACAATGTTGTAGCAAGATGCCACTTCAGGGGCAACTGGCGCGATGTAGTGCAAAACGCCTACTGTGGGCAGAAGGGATACTGTAATGCCCAAATCCCGGGGCGCCGAATGCATTGGATGAAGCACATGGGTGGCCCAAAACACTCAGGCACACACACCCTGACCTGGCACTCAACCAGAACCCCTCCCACAAACAACATACACATGGATCACACACACATGCATGTGCACTCACCGGACAATGCCTCGTAATCTGGCAGTTCTCCCACACCTTGGATCTGCTCCTCTGTGACGTAGGTCCCAGCAACATGCTCATGTAGAGTGAGTTCAATGTCCTCTTGTGGAGACCCACCTCCAGTCACCAGAGTTGAGGCATGACTTGAGGCCAGCTTTTTCTTTGCCCTACGTTTAAGGTCGTTCCAGCGCTTGTAGCACTCAACAGCTGTGCGCCTCATAAATCCAAGGGCACTTATGCTGTCCGCGATGGACTGCCAGTGTGCCTGACGTCGAGCAGGTGTAATCCTACACCCTTAAGTGACCAACATTTCGGCGTCATGTTCGGACACATACTGCACGAGTGCATCCAGTTCGGCATCATTGAAGCTAGGCTTCCTTGGCATGCTGGACCGTGTGGCCGTGTCGGGGACATCAGCCTATACTGGACGAGCACTCTTCCTCTTTCTTTTTGTGGGTGGTGGGGATCCGGAGTGCCCTACGCCGCTCTGGACACTAGAGGCAGGAGCACCGGTTGACTGTGTAGTAGTAGTGTGCGATGGCACACTGACCACATGACTTTCTGCAGGCATTAGCTGAAGTGTGATGATGGCAGGGGGAACCTCAGTCTGATGTACCGGGACCAACACTGTCCTGGCTGGGAGAGTCAGAGCTGGGGTGGACGGAGCTGCAGCTGTCCCTGCAGTCTCCCCACCCCGCCTACTCGGGGCAGCAGATGACATGGCTGCCCCTGTACCACGTGGCCTGGTGACACTGGCTTGCGCCGCCACCCGTGGCCTAGACTTGGCGACCTGGAAGTCAGCCTGGGAGTCACCCTGTGCTAGGTCAGGTGCCACAACGGGCCGGTCCAACAAGGGCTGAGCAGGGATGGTGTCAGCCACGTTTCCCTCAACCATGGGGGGGGGTGTGTGTCCCTGACTGGTCCTCCACACGTGCGGGGCTAGGGGGAGTCTGCAAATCCTCGCCACGTCCCCTACCGTGCCCACCACGCCCACCTCTTGAGGCTCGGTCACCTTTGCCACTCTTACCATTTGCTCGCCTCCCAGCCATGGCACTGATGGAGTTGTGCGTATGGGAGTTGCAGTGGAGAATTGTCCTGGGCAATTGGGGGTAAAAGGGGTAGGGTACTAGATGGAATTCGTAACCAAGTGCTCTAGCAAGGCTGTATGGAACCCCTGGGGAAAGATGACGGGTCACGCAATGCACAGGCACCCCTAAAACAGAAAATGACGTGCACGCGACCCCTCATAGACCACGTGCATGGGAAAAGGAACCTGCACTACGCTGTGGCACCCAGAAACACAAAAATGAACGTATGCGTGTCACACGAAGCCTACAATGACCTCTGAAGGGGTACGCTACACCCGGGGCTAGCACAGTTGGTAAATACGTGCGCGACTCACCGTCTGCCTGGGAAAAGAGCGTGAAAAATATGCGCGCGTGCGCGTTGGCAACACCCCCGCCAAAAGAAGATTTGTACACTGTCTGAGGAGACAGGACAAAAGGAGAAGTCAACGCTGTTTGAGGAAACAGGTCGAAGAGAAAATCAGAAAAATACTGACAGAGGTAACAGGGAGAACGAACTAGAAACGCTGTGAAGTAAATCGCGTGTGAACCGACAAGAAGTACAGATTTCACCCACTCGCTCTCCACGGGAAGCAGGTACAAGGAAATGATGTACTACACGCACCTTTTAAACCGCACCACATGTCCAACGTCACTTCCGCGTATACGCACTGAGGCACTATCCTCCAATTACGCGGGCTGACACTCGGACGTGCAGTTTTTGGTCTTGTAACATTCCCCCGGGTACAGGGACACGCCCGCGTGTGTCACGTCACAGATGGGCCTGCGCTGTCAGGGCCTTTGGTCCAATGGAATCGCGTACACAGGCCAATCGCGTGTGGAACTTCTCGCGCACCTCTGAAATACACGCACACGCTCCCCCAGGCCCGATCGCGTGTGGAACTTCTCGCGCACCTCTAAAATACACGCGCCCAGGCCAATTGCGTGTGGAACTTCTCGCACACCTCTGAAATACACGCGCCCAGGCCAATCGCGTGTGGAACTTCTCGCGCACCTCTGAAATACACACGCCCAGGCCAATCGCGTGTGGAACTTCTCGCGCACCTCTGAAATACACGCGCCCAGGCCAATCTCGTGTGAAACTTCTCGCGCACCTCTGAAATACACGCACACGCTCCCCCAGGCCCCATCGCGTGTGGAACTTCTCGTGCACCCCTGAAATACACGCGCCCAGGCCAATCGTGTGTGGAACTTCTTGCGCACCTCTGAAATACACGCGCCCAGGCCAATCGCGTGTGGAGCTTCTCGTGCACCTCTGAAATGCACGCACACGCTCCCCCAGGCCCGATCGCATGTGGAACTTCTCGCACACCTCTGAAATACACGCGCCCAGGCCCATCGCGTGTGGTACTTCTCGCGCACCTCTGAAATACACGCGCCCAGGCCAATCGCGTGTGGAACTTCTCGCGCACCTCTGAAATACACGCACACGCTCCCCCAGGCCCGATTGCGTGTGGAACATCTCGCGCACCTCTGAAATACACGCGCCCAGGCCAATCGCGTGTGGAACTTCTCGCGCACCTCTGAAATACACGCACATGCTCCCCCAGGCCCGATCGCGTGTGGAACTTCTCGCGCACCTCTGAAATACACGCGCCCAGGCCAATCGCGTGTGGAACTTCTCGCGCACCTCTGAAATACACGCACCCAGGCCAATCGCGAGTGAAACTTCTCGCGCACCTCTGAAATACACGCACACGCTCCCCCAGGCCCGATCGCGTATGGAACTTCTCGCGCACCTCTGAAATACACGCGCCCAGGCCAATCGCGTGTGGAACTTCTCGCGCACCCCTGAAATACACGCGCCCAGGCCAATCGCGTGTGGAACTTCTCGCGCATGTCTGAAATACACGCACACGCTCACGCTCCCCCAGGCCCGATCGCGGTTGAAACTACTCGTGCACCTCTTGAAATACACGCACACACTCCCCCAGGCCCGATCGCATGTGAAACTTCTCGTGCACCTCTGAGATACACGCACACGCTCCCTCTCGCGCGTGTGGAACTTTGGCGCACATTTTTTTCCTGCGCAGGGACGCTACCGCCTGCTTTCGTGTGGCGGACATGTATGGGCCTGTGCGCGTCTTTGGCCGTGCGCTGTTTTTCCCTATTCGATTCCATGAATACGTGTTGTAGGCGAGCATGTGGGCGTTCTGCGCACTTGCCTCCTGTACTTCCCCCGTGACGCCCACATTTTCACGAGTTGTTCCCCATTCTGCGTGTGACGCCCCGTGTTACGCCTACTTTTGTTATGTGCGCCGCGCTATGTGCGAATTCGCTGTGGCCTTATCACATGGCGTTCGATGACCTGTGCGCCAAAGCGTGCGCCAGCGTGCGCCGCGCACTTTTTCAGCGCACATCCCACATTTTGCGCGTGCACGGACTTCCATGAATAGATGTGCGATGTTTTCTGTGCGATAATCGCACTTGCACTGCGATTTTCGCTATTTCACTGCGAATCGCACGTTTTCGCACGCGTGCGCCGTTTTTTCGGCGCACATTAATTCCATGAATCGGCTTGCAAGTGTGTTCTTAGAACAGTTTCAACTTGCCTGCGAACAGTACGGACAGGTATAGTGTCCTTAGGACGCCCCCATTTTCATTTGATTACGGACATTCCAGACACCCGCACTGTCCGCGGACACCTCAACTGCTTTTAAAAAAAAAAACAAGAAATTAATTAGGACACATATAATAATTTTACTTTATTATATATAGATGTAAATTTATGAAAGAGAAGGGGAAGCAGAAACTGAGACAACACAGGAGAATTGAATCAAGAGGATTCATAGGAGGTGAAGAAGGGATGTAAGTCTCATCAAAACGTTTTTGCTCATGGAGAGGGTTTGAGGATAATTGACTGGGATATGGTGAGGGGGGACAGATACATGTGGGACAATGGTATCTAGTTTTTTTCTTTCAAGTGATCCTCCACAAAGTTTTTCAAATTATTGAAATTTGCCATTAGCATGTCCATTTTTTCTTCCATGTGCTGGAGAGTCTTATCCAATATTTCTTTTGGTGTACTATTTTCAATGTTTGGTCTGTACAAAAAAAAAGATGTATATGTTAAGTGTATATAAAGTAATACTTATTATTTGGTTTATATAGAGAAGTGTCTATGATTAAGTTCACTATCTTCAGACATTTCCTCACGTGGGAAATTCTCCTCAAGCCACTCCAAAGTACTGGACATTTCTGTGAGAAAAGAAAATGATATCACTTTTTTGTTTCAAATACAGAAATTTTACAAATATATAATAAAAATGAAGTACACTTACTAGCTTCTGGTAAGTTGTGTTCTTACTGGTTTGTAGCTCTGCTGTTGCTCCTAGTTGTGCAGTTTCTGTGAGGTAATTATGTTGGAAGCCTATCTTTCTTCTTTTGATATATTTCATTTTAGTACATATTGTATTTAAATGAATGGTTAATGTGTTACATATATTGGTTACACTTCTTTTTTATTACTACATATAATGTGTATGTGTGCTGGTTTGTGAACTTGTGCAGTGTTCATATGGTATGATATAACAATTTAAGATACCCCTGACTTTTTGGGTAGTATTGCTGTTGTCCGCGTCTGTCCACGGACATACGAAGAGTCCGCAGACATCAAATTCAGTAGCAGGGGTTCAGTATGTTCTATGTTACATATATATATAAAGTCAGGGGTTAAGCTATGCTACTAAAAACCTATGAAATTCAGTAAAACAACTTTGTTAAAGGGATGTTGTGGTAAAGTTGTGCTACTAAAAACCTATGAAATTCAGTAAAAAAACATTGTTAAAGGGACGTTATGGTTAGGTTGTGCTACTAAAAACCTATGAAATTCAGTAAAGAAACTCTGCTAAAGGGATGTTAGGGTTCCAAGTAAAACCAAAAAAAACCCTGAAATTAGCCAGTTATGGTAAGTTAAACAACCATAACTCGCGCCACCACTGTGCACTGATAAGACTAACACCCAGGACATCAAAGATGACATCACAAATGTCATTGATGACATCACTGATTACATTACATGTCTGGCTCCCCCTGTATTCCTTTACTGAAATATCTAGGGCACATGGTTTTCTTCAGTAACAGGCAGGAAATACCAATTGAAAAGGTACTATATTTGTAGAGTTATCTCTCAAGTATGTTCGTACAGTAATTCTCTTAGGGTCCAGTCATATCATATGAAACCTATACATAAGGGAAGACACAGGCTTGAAAGACAGCAATGGTTTCTGTGCATGTCGATAATCAGTAGGGTTATCACCACTTTCTGATAGTTCTTTTTTTATTACTGTACTTTCCCTGTATATATTCATATGTGTATACATTGTACTCATACTACTTTCTTTAGGGTGCAGTCACATCATGTGATACATATACATAGGGTAAGTTGCACCTTTGAAACAGAGCAATCATTTCTCTGCATAAAGATAATTATCTAGGTTATGAATACTTTCTGCTACTACTGTTGCTTTTTTGCTTACTTCACTTTCCATGTATATACTCATATTTGTATGTGTTGTTATTTCTTTGTGTTTTGTCTGTAGTAAGTAGGTTTATTAGCTACTTATTACATTTTTGACAGTATGCAAAACTGTAATAAAAAAGCAGTTATCATGTCGGTATTGAATATGGCAAAATTATGAATAGTACACTTCCATCATGTATGCTGCACACAATGCCTATGTTTCTACATGAGTACTTGATAGAATTTATAATAGAATGTATTTATATCAATGTATTGATTAATGCACTTAGTAGCTCATGATATTTATTCCAATGATCCTTGACACTTTTTTGTGAACATTATAATAAGAATCCATTGGACAGACTTTTTATGAAAAGTAAATGCACATGTGATGTAATCAGTGATGTCATCAATGACATTTGTGATGTCATCCTTGATATCCTGGGTGTTAGTCTTAGCAGTGCACAGTGGTGGCGCGAGTTATGGTTGTTTAACTTACCATAACTGGCGAATTTCAGGGGTTTTCGGTTTTACTTGGAACCCTAACATCCCTTTAGCAAAGTTTTTTTACTGAATTTCATAGGTTTTTAATAGCGCAACTTAACCATAACGCCCCTTTAACAAAATGTTTTTACTGAATATGTATAACTCTGAACATATTTAAGGTTAATGCTTCTGTTTGAGGATGGTTCCTCTTCTTGACTAATAGAAACGCTGCTGACCTGTATGCAATCACCTTTCTGGCTTCTTCTTTGTCGTTGACCTTGCTGACTGTTCTCTTCTCTGGGACTTTTTAGGGAGTTTGGTTGTTTGTTTGTTTGTTTATTTGTTGAGCGCACCCCACCCTTAGGTATCTGGGCGCTGTACAGGAAAATGTAGTTTCTTGGTTACAGTAATGAGACATAGTAGAACACAGCACAATAGTAAAACAAGAATAGTACATGGTTATGGTACAAGGATGATGCTAATTACAATGGAGAGGAGAAGAGTATACAATACAGCAGAATAAATTACAAAAACAGATTTGTGTTGGTATAATTTGACATGAATAGAGAACCAGCTATATACAGGATATAATACAAGAGAAGAACCAGCTAGGTACAGGATATAACACAAGTGTGCAGATGTGGGAGTCCAGCTAGCAGGGTATAAGGTCGTCTTTGGATGAGAACCATAGTTTAGTGTCTTTTCAGAATTTGTGGAAGGATTGGTCAGATCTTAAGGTAGGAGGTTGGGAGTTTGATAGTTGGGCCGCCAGGACAGGAAAACTGATTCCCCCTGCTAATTTCGGCTTGAATCTGGGTACTCTCAGACATCTAGGGTTGGCGGACCTGGTAGGTCGTGAGGAGGGGTGCACAGTGCATTTTTTGGTCAGGTATTGTGGGGCTGCGTTGTTGAGACATTTATGGGTAAGGCAAGCTGTTTTGAGATTAATTGTATCCTTAATGGATAACCAGTTATTGATGGTTATAATTGAGGAAATATGCTGTCTTCTGGGGATGCCGAGCACAGTTATAAGAGTTTTATTCTGGAGAATCAGGAGTTTGCGAGTGATGTATTTACTGGTGACTAGATACAGTGCATTGCAGTAGTCGATGTTTGATAAGGTCAGGACTCTGGCAAGTGTCAGGCAGCTATCTGCAGAGAGGAAAGGTTTGCAGGCATGGATCAGCTTACAAGTGTAAACTGTAGCTGATGCAGTTGCACTGACTTGTTTGTGCAAATTCAGGTAGGAGTCTAGATAAAATGGCCAGGGTTTTTATCTCTTTGGCTACCTTAATGTCGTTGCCATCGATATTGAAGGAAAGATATTGGTTACTCAGTTTCTTCTGATTCTGGGTTGTGGATAAGAGAAGGAGCTCAGTCTTTTCATCATTCAGGCATAAACCATGTATGGCCATCCAGGCCTGAATGATGAGGTAGACTTTATACACCAGTGCTAGGTCTGTCTCATAGTCACCCATCAGAGGTATGAGGATCGGGGTGTCATCTGCATAGTTGGTGTAGGTGACACCCATATAGTCTAGGTCATCAATGGTTTGGTAAATACGTTATACATGGTGGGCAACACAGATGAACCTTGCAGTACTCCACAGGTTATGGGGATTGGGTCAGTTGCTGCCGATGATAATACTCTCATTGATCAATTGCTTAAGAAGGATTGGATCCAAGTCATTGATTCTGTTGAAAAGTGGGCCACCGATGAGAGGTGATTGCAGAGCACCTGTGGTCGACCAGCTGAAAGGCGGCTGACAAATCCAGCAGGAGCAAGAGGGTGGATTTTGCAAAGTCTTTCAGGCCTCAATTTGGGTCTCCAGGTAGATCAGGGCTGTTTCCATGCCATGTTGCGGCCGGGTGCCAGATTGTTGCAGTCCAAGTAAGTTATTGGTCTCGAGGTAAGCTTGAATCTGGATATAAACTGCTTTGTCGATGATCTTTAGCACGAAAGGGATGGCAGTAATGGGTCTGAAATTGGTGTGAATACTCTGATCTAAAGATGGTTTCTTTAGAAGAGGGAGTACCCAGGAATTTTTCAGATTAGTGGGGATGGTACAGGAACGGAAGAAGGACTTAATGAGCTTGGTAATGAAGGGAGCAAGATCACTGGCTGCTTCCTTAATGGTCAATGCAGGGCAGGAGTCTCCTTGGCAGTTGGATGGTTTTAGTGAGGCAATTATGTTTTTCACATCCTGGATGGATACTTGGGTGAGTTTGAAGCTTTTTTGGGGTTTACGGTAGTCAGGACAAGGATTGGCTATGTTAGCTTGAGTAGGGATACTGTTTTTCATTGGCTGTAATTTTATTCTGAAGGTGATTTTGTTAGCTAGTGCGTCTTGAATTCTGGTGCACCAGATGTTATCCTTAGTACAGTTGTCTGATATCCGGGTCGGAGGTTCCAATTCTCTTAGTATGGTGAAAAGTTCTCTCGAACTAGAACTAGCTTTCTCAATCCTAACATTATAGGTGTCATGCTTGGCAAGAATGATTTCTTTTTTGTAGTTTGCTATACATTTAAGTAAGATATCTTTGTTGGAGAGGGTGGGGTTGTTTTTCCAGGTAGTTTCAAGTTTCCTGTTTTTCCATTATTTAAGATTTGAGTTTTGGGGAGAACCAGGAGTTCAAGTGAGCTTTGGGTTTACCTTTCTGTAGTTTGAAGGGTGCAATTTTGTCTAGTGTTGCGGTAATGGTCTTGTTGTAGAGATCCACTAGCACTGTCGGATCAGAGGTGGCAGGTAGTGGGTTGAGTAGAGGTTGGAGGATAGGCTTGACCTTGTCCACTATGATATTTCTTTTATTTCTAGTCAGGATGGGTGGAGCAATAAGGTTAAGTTTTTTAGGAAGTTTGCAGTCTTGTATAGTGAATAAGATTAATGAGTGGTATGACCATGAGCATGGTTCAATGCAAGATATGGTAGTTTCACAGTTTAGATTGGCTATCCAATCTAGGATTCTTCCTTTTACCGTGTGGGATGGATTACTCATTGTGTGAAGCCAAGATCGGATAGTGAGTTTGCTAATGTAAAGGCTGATTGGTCATTTGGGTCGTTAAAGCAGAGGTTAAAGTCACCTAGTAGTAAGGTTTGTGAGGATTGCTTGGTATTGGTTGTGCGAAGGGTAATAATGTCTTCCTCAAAGGAACCGATGGGTCCAGGAGGCCTAGAGATCAGATGCATTCTTATGGTCCTGAAGCTAGAGAGAGGGAGTTTGACTGATAACAATCACAAGACTTGGTTGACGGTTGGGCTAAGGCCCAGGGAGGATTTGACGATGAAATCAGTTCCACCACCTCTGACAGATTCTCTGTCAGCTCTTAGGACTGTGTAATTGTCTGGGGTGGCAATACGAAGGGAGGGTCCAGCAGCTGCATGCAGCCAGTTCTCTGTTATGGCCAGAAAATTCTGTTTTTTCCAGTAATTAGGTCAGCAATTTCTGATGCATGTGCCACTAAGGATCTGGTATTAATCAATGCACCGTTGATGGTGGATGGGCTGTTTCTCTGGTCGGTAGTATCTAGTATAGCCGATGTCAGTCTGGTCATGGTATGGATTTTACTAGGTTTAGGTGGGATTTTTCTTTCCTCTTCTTGAGTAAGGCCCTGGGTGGGTAGGGGGCTAAGTGGAGTGGTGTAGGATTTGCCTAATCTCGAGCCGAGTCTAGCATTTCTATTGACTGTCGGACAGGGGTGGTTATGTGTTAGGTCAAGCTTTATTAGGGTGTGGCTTGGATCATTGGTGATATCATCTGGTGAGGTAACACTATTGGGTTCATCTGTATTGTAGGTACATCTGGAGTGTAGGTACAATGCCATCTTCATTTACAGCCTAAGGAATAGCCCTTGTTTTCAAGTCTTGAATCATGTGTGAGGAGACCACAATTTTGTCAATTTCAACCTTCTATTTACTGCTAGTTAATTCAATTATACTGGGTGCTATTAATCCTCTTAGCCTCTGGAGACTTGGTTGTTTCATCTCACATATGCTTTTTGCCTCTTTAATTAATCAATACTTGGCACTTACAAATGTTGTCTTCTTAGTTAATCTAAGAGAAATAAGTGATGTGTATGTATCTTATCCTCTTTGACTCCCCTTGTGCTTACAATTTTTTCTTGATGTTGCATCCTTGATCCCATGCCAATAGACATTGTTTGATCCTCCCTTGAATCTGTTTTCCAGTAACTTTCAGCTCTGCAGCCATGGTCTGTCTCTTGAGGTAGTTTGGTTGTTCTTAACAAGAGTCTGAAATCCATCTTTTCATTATGGGCCTTTTAATTGCATTATATTTTCTCCTGCAACAAGCTTCTATATATCTTATCTATTTTGTGTTTCTGTGTATGTACATTTATTGATCATCTTCTAAATTAATTTGATTTCTTCGTGTCCACATACATATTTCTCTTATTACTTCAGTTACATCTTCATTTGTCAAGTATTAGCATATCATTTCAGTGCGTCCTTGGGTCTGCTTTTGATGATGTCACTTTGCTCTAGTCTGGTTTCTCTTATAGTTCTTCTGTGTTCAGTGGCTGTAGACATCCTTACACCATGTCAATATGAGGGTACATTTGATATGGTTGGCTGAGTACATAACATCTCTCATATTTTTGATGCAGTATTGGGACAAAACCTAGCGTCACACACAGTGCTCTCTTGCTGCTGTTCCAGTATGACAGAGGTGAGGTGGCCAATATCTCCCTGTAACTACTCCTCTTTCTTCCCTTTAGTTTGACATCTTCACCCAGATAATGCTCTTTACATCATTCACCATAAACAGGAAGAAAGTATGATGTGTCTGCATCCCTCTCGTGATCAGATAGCACCCAAAATATTCTCCTTTTGGAAGCTCTCACACCAACTGAAATGATAATATCTGCTCCACTACTGTTTTTATAAAATAGCAGGATGAGGATTAAAGAGCAGGATGTAAGAATAGAAAAAAGGCAGCTAAAATGCCAATACCATCGCATCATGATATGACAGTCACAGCTCACCCATCAGCAGTCACTCAGTAGAACTATCTATTTCAGAACCACAAGCCCCAATTAAAAAAACAAATCTTTTCTAACTTGCGGCTTGCAATTTAAAGTAGATGACATGATGGGCCATTTACTCAAATGTAGTGTAGTGGGTCTTCATGCCTACCTGTGTGAAAGGTGGTTCAAGTATGTATGCATTCAACATTTTAGCTATTGAAGGTCAGCCATATGTTGTTGAAGACCCTTCCCGATTGAGGATGGCCATTTGAGTGAGAAATATAACCTACATGGTCCACATTTCTATTCATAGATGATGGATGTCCAGTTGTTATCTGAAGCTCAACCCCTCCAAGACCGAATTCATACTACTGACCAACAATACGGAAAACTCTTTTATCCAGACCGGTTCCTATGCTATGAACCACAAACCCCAGATGGCCACCTGTGCTAGGTCCATTTGGGTTTGTCATCGACAGACACCTATCCTTTAAACAGCACATATCAAGGAAGCTGGATAGGTGCCAACATTTTTTCCAAGGAAAAATCAAGCCCATCCCAGAAAATAACTTCAGATCTGTATTCCAAGCTGTGGTCCTCTCCCACGCGAATGGAAAACATGACCTTTTGGAAGGGCTTCCAGTGACTACCCTGGTACCCCTGAGATGTGTCTACAGTACAGCTCATTAAAGGACTCTGCAAATTCCACCACATTACCCCAACCCACATCGAACTACACTGTCTCCGGCTTCAAGCATATATTATCTACAAATCTTGCTGCATCGTTTACAAGGCTGTCACCCTGAAGTGCCCAAGCTTCCTCACTGAGAAACTCAGCATCTTTGGAGGCCTGCAATACACCAAAAGTAAGGACATGTGCACTTGAACTCCACCGGTGCAGGAAAGAAATAACCAGAAGGCAGGCCGTCTTTGCCTACGCCCTAAGAATCTGGAACCTCCTACCCATCAACACCAGACTCACTCCCATGCTTCAACATTTAAGAAGGAGTTTAGGACCCTCCTCTTCAAGGAATGGCTGCTCCCTAACACATAGGTCAACACACCCTTCAAACCCACCCCACCTTAGACTGGGTGAACTACTGCATCCCTGTTTCCTTCCATGGTTGGTTGTAGATTCCTTGCTGGCAAATTGTCTGCCTTCCCCCTCCCTGTTGTTAGCTCCCAGCTCCCTTTCATTACTGCTTACTTCAATCTGTCCTTCCTCCTACGATGTGTAAAGCACTCTGTTGCTTCCTGAAGCTAGGTCTGCACTAATAAAATAACCTAATAGCAACACCCCATTAATAGTTGGTCAGTTAGTGCAGGCAACAAAAGAAATTAAGTGCTTGAAGACAATGCTCTTGACTTCTTAGATGGCATATTTAGCACAGGGGTTATTGAAATTTCTCCCTGCCTGTGTTCTTCACACAGTTAAATTTCTACCCATTACATAGGCACATCGTTATACATTTGAACTGTGCCTTGTACTGCTGGGTTCTCAGAGTTTCAAAAAATAAAGGGAATAGCCCAGAAATCTAGGGTCCTGTGGGCTAAATGTATAATGCATTACAGGAAATGAACCAATAGATGGAGGAGGACATCATGTACATTTGTTTTTTCATAAATAATAAATGATTCAATCTTTATTCTTTCAACACACAATTTTTTCATAATATTGTATGTCTAAAACACACCGATTGGTGTAGAAATAATTTAAAACATAAAACACAATTTACAACCGGGGTTCCTAAGTAAGAAACCAATGTTTGCCTTTAAAAAGAGTAAAAACCTAAAACAGCAACTGGTAGATACTTAACTAGAAAAACGAAAGGATCCCACATTGCTAAATCAGTGGGGCTTACCCACCATTATAGGGCATCATAAATGTGGGTACTGTGTGGCCTGTCCTCTGACAGGAACCAGGACAGAATTTATCCACAGGACTGTGAAATGGCAATTGAAACATCATACTAATTGTAGAACTAAAAATGCCATATATATAATCATGTGTCTGTGTAAGTTGCTGTATGTAGGCAAAACCACACATGAAGTAAGGCAGTGCATTGGGGAGCACAGGAGTTTCATTCGTAACAAGGTAGCAGACAAGCCATTGGTTGAACATTTTACAAGTTTGAAACATCAAGATAGGGGCCTAAAATGGTTCTTTCTCCAAACTGTTAATCCCTAGAGAGGGGGAGGGGATCTTTTTATTTTTTATTTTATCATTTTTAAAGCGCTCACACAGCCCATGGGCATCGAGGCACTGTTACAGCAATTGCTTTTTTTTTTAGTTTGCGTAATTGTTTTAGAATTTTTTTTTGTCTTAGTTTCATATTTATAACGTGCTTAAATACCAAGAGGTTTCTAAGCGCGGAACCGGGGATTGAACCTGTATTGATTTGTGTCATCTTGCTTCCAAGGCGCGCACGTTTGCCGCTGAGCCATCCTCACGGGACAATGTGGCGAATATACTACATAAAATGGAACAACAATGGATTTATTCCCTAAATAGTGTGAAGCAAGGGCTTAATCTATCAGTGGAATGGAATACCCTTATTAACCATTAATTGCACAGAGTTCAGATAAGGCATAGCATTTTAGCTTGAATTCTGATCCTTTAACCAACATGATTCAGACATCCCTGAAATGAGATTTTGGTACATGGTTGGGTTTAAATATCTATCGTTTGTCGGCTAACCGCTGAAAACAGGTAGCCAATATATGATAGGTAGCCAACACTAATATACAGGCAACCCAAGGGACTTAGATTAGCTGAACGTGCCAGATTGTGCTGTTCTCTCTCGTGCTTAAAAAGAATGCTTTAATCGTGAGTAAAATAGTCTGTGTATAATTTGCAAACGTAAACATTTTCAATATCCCTACAGATACAGTATATACTATTATATATTGAAGTTTTCTATTGATGTAGAAAGAGTAAAGAAGCCTGCTACACAATATGAGGAATTAGTCCTGTTTCTATGCCCATGAGAAAAGGCAGTCTGTCAGCTGACAATACAAATAGAAACTGGTTGCAGTCGCGCTTACCGTCTACCATTGAGAGGAAGCGTCACATAGAAAGCAGGTAAGGAATGACTTGTGTGCAGTTGGTATATATTTTTGCAAACCGAGTGAAATAGATTCATGTCTGCCAATACGGTCAGCATGTCTTTGTCGCTGCACGATAAGCATATATACGCGGGGCCATGAGAAGTTGTTTTCATTCCCTATACGTTGCTGCTGCATACCTTTCACATGGTCGCGAAGTCATGAAAAGTCAGGTTTGATGCCTTAAATGTTGACGTGCATGTAACACATAGTCGAGGATTCATGAGAGGTGGTGGTTATGCTTGAAATGCTGCCGCGTATTGATTATATAGTCGCAGAGCCATGTGAAGTTGGGCACTGGAGCCCAAGGCGGGAAGCATGATAAAATATAGCCATACTAGAGCCAGGCTTATGAATTCGGGCAATTTTCTTAGGTCACCGTAGAATAAGTATATAATGCCGGGATTTCTGAAACGTTTAAGAATAAGAGATAAGAGTTCATATCACTTTTATAAAAAATAGCCTAATTCCTGGGGTATATATCACGATACAGTGGCGAATATTGATAAAAGAAAGTTCTTGGTGGGTCACAATAGGCACATTTTTTGTGACAAAGGATGGGAATAATACAATAGGCTGCATCTAAAAAAGAGATGCAAGACCCATAATTGTCATTGGTGACTTTTTTTAGCCCCATTTATTGTATACAGCTAACAGGCATCTATACACGTTTCCCTTAGGAAATATTTCTGAAAGTGGCCTTCATTCCATGAAGTCCATGGAATATTAAAAACAAAGAAGGCAATACTGGGACATTCTTCATTTTGAGGAAGATGATCACTACAATAAGGTGAGATTGTATGAAGAGATAATATGATATGGCTCCCGGTATGAATAGTGAAAAATCTAAATTTGTCACTTTTTGATGTCGGTTTAGGTGTGTGCCATAAATTGAGGATTTCACATTGTACGAGGCTGGTGTGCTAAGGAAACTACGCACACGAGAAAAGAAGTTCATTCAAAGGATTGGTCTGTGAGACACTTCGAGGGAACTGCTACCTGTTGATTTCCGAGGAAGTGTATTTGATTGGTCAAAGGAAATAGATAATCTTTGATTTGTTATGGTTCATCGTTGGACTGTATGTTTGTACGGCATCCTTATAGGGTTGTTCTCATTACTTAAGTACTCCCATTAGGGCACGGACAGGATTGATCCATTTGCTAGTTGTTTTCCACATCACAAATAAAAGATGAAGGTGGATACAGCACTATGTCCTATATATAGACATTGTTACACAATAATAGTGTTTGAAGAAATTAGTAGGATGACAACAAGGAGATATGTAATCAAAGTTTTTTAGGCAATTTGATCCGCCCTTCTAGATTGAAAGGGACGTTATTGTTGCCCCTGTTGTTTGTCCTGAAGAGGGTTGGTGTACATAGTGGACTGAGTCAAGTCTAGAGAATACAACCCGAAACATGTGCCAATTTACTGCTTAATTGGATATAGGCAGTCATCCATATGTGAAGATTGTAACAAAAGGATCTAATACTGAACAACAATATATTTGACTATTGGAATGTGACCAAAATTGGTTGCATAGTATTTGTGTGAATGTTGTTTTGACAAAGTGATATGAATGGTATGCAGGGTTGAATGACTGTGTTTTGGATCATTTAGAAAAAGGTGTAAATTGTGTTTTATGTTTTAAATTATTTCTACACCAGTGGGTGTGTTTTAGACATACAATATTATTAAAAAATGTTTTGTTGAAAAAATAAAGATTGAATCATTTGTTATTATTTATTTTTTTTAAAAAAATGTCATCCTCCTTCTATGGGTTCATTTCCTGGGTTCTTGGAGTTGTCAGGTCTTTGATTTTGAAACATAGATTAAGAAATGAGCCCAGGTGGTTCTGTTTTCTTTCATTGAGATTATTTGTGGATTCCCACACAAGATTGAGAGCAATTATCTCATCAGCTATACTGTGTGTATATTGCCAGACCCTTATCTTGTTGGATCAGTTAAATACAAGCAGGTACTCAATTGTCAGTACCACACAAGTAATGCACAGTGCTGGCTAAAACACTTGGTGGCCTACTATAAGGCTGCAGCACACTGACATCAGGTAGTATATTGGCTTGGCATAAAGAGTGACACATCTAAGGCTCGCCTGTCAAAGTGATCAGAATCATTTATGGCATTGTATTGTTCACATAGCTGATCCAATATTTCAAATGTAGGAGCCAGGTGGATGATCAAAGATGGCCTTTTATCATCTGAATGTCAAGATAACAGTGGAGTTTTTGATGGTGGTTATATTCTATGTGATTTCTTAATGTGAAAGAGTCACACACTGGTCAAGGTGTCAGGTGAGCTGGAAGGAGGAGCAGCAGGATGTGTTTGTGGATTGGGGTGGCCCCTTTGGGGAGGCACCAGTGCTGGAAGTGGAGGGGGAAGAGAAATGGAAATGCCTACTGGCTAATATTAGGAAAGTGGTAGCAGTGGGAGGTGTGATATTGATGGATTCAGAAGTAGAAGAGGGGGCTGAAGGATGGAACCCTTGTCTAAGGGATATCTGGGAGGTGTGGTGGGCATGGCCAAGGAGTATGTTCACCTTTTCACATTACGTTGAAGTATGAAAAACGGAACAGCACAGGAATGGTGGATGTGCCGAATGCAGCACGGTAAAAACACAAATAGTTCTATACTATCTGTGGAAACCTCAGCTGCCTATACATGAATGGATCATAATCTTTATCTAGGTCATTAATATCTTCATTACTGTCGCACTCACTGGATGTGTCCGAAAGACCAGCAATTGTATATATGACTCTCCCCTATGCTTTTTATTGTTTCCCCTTCCTCATCATGCTGTTCTACTGTATTTGTTGTTTGTCCAGGCTCATTATGCTCTTCTACACTTTTGTGTTACTTCTGGATCACCATGTTCATCTATACTGTGTGCTGTTTCTCCTGGAAGAAGTCCCCTTGTTCTTAGTATTTCTGACAAATGTCAGTTCCATAGTTTACCCTGGCCACTGCATTATTCACTGCAGAACCCTGCCCTGTGTATTTTGCCCTGTATCTTTCAATTTTAGTGTGGCGTGGGAGGCTCCACTGATCCAAAAAGATGATCCCATGTTGTGTAACTGGAAAACGTTTGGGCACATTTGATATGACAGTGACCTTGCTGTCTGTACAACCTGGAGTGTTTGCCACTGAGACAAAGAAACTAGATCTCCTTTACTTCCATGGAATATTTTCATTGTTTTGTTACAGAGACAGATTGAAGAAAGGTATTGCACTGTTTAATGAGGCATTAGAGGAAGAGGCCCACCAAGTGGAAAGAAAAATGGAGAGCAGGAAATGGGATGATAGACCCTTCTTCATTTACACTAAAGTAGATGCACATGGCACTGTCTAAATAGAATGAACCAGAACTGATTGTAATTGGTGGTGTACTGCCACAGTGATGTCACCGTAAAAAAAAAAAACATGTTTTCAAAAAACGTCTGTTTCTATATTGTAGCAAAGCAGATTTCTTCCACGTGGAATGTTCTACAAATGCCACACCTTGAGCACAGGGTAACAAATTGGCCTGGTGGTGTAAGCAGCTGTTTTAGCGAACCTTGGGATGGAGGTTTGCAGACATTTCTACTAGATAGTATGCTCACATCCATACTACAGAAGAAGGCTAGGGAAGTGGACATCACTTACTTGTTGGACTATGCCACAGCAGGCATATTTATTAATATGTCATATGATATGATCGGTTATTTATAACACGCTTAATACCCAGAGGTTTCTAAGCATGGACCCGGGAATCGAACCTGTGTTGCTCCATGCCGTCTTGCTTCCAAGACGACCACGTTGCCGTTGAACTATCCTCCGAGACTAAGGTTGGGTGTCTCTGGCGCAATGAAATGTTCTGCAGAAATGGTGACCACAGGTGGCAGTTAGTTTCTGGACCAAATGGTCTGGCAAACTAGAAATCCATTTCTCACTTGTAACCAACACCACCAGGAAAGGATACAATCGGATCTCATAGCAGATCTTCCATTTACAATATGCCAGTATGACCACACACAATCCTTCCATCTATTCAGAATCTCACTCAGTGGTGATTCTGGGATTCTGATTCAGCTCCCCTATGTAGTTAATATTGTCAAAAGGAAACCAGCCAAAATCTGGCAGAAATTCAAGCTTAAGCGGGGGAAACAAACTGTCTTTGGAACTTTTCCCACCATACATATAATTTCAGCACATGCATGATATGAAGGCGATAGAGAGAAAACCATTGCGGAAGATAATTTTTTTGCCATTATGCTATATAACCATAACACGCAGTTGTAGAGAAGGATCTAAGTATCCGCTCCTCAACCATCTCGCCCACAGCACCTATATGTTGGATGCCAGAGTGTGAAACATGTTCAGTACTAGTGAAAATACCAATACCAAGCAGAATCTGGGAGGCAAGGTTCCCATTGAGGAAACCATACCTGCATATGAGATAATATGATGGTCGTCTGAATGAAATTCCGTAAGAAACAGGACAGTTGAATGACAAAGAAGAATAGTGACGTCATCACCATCAAAGTCACGTAGAGCAAAGTTGACGTATAATGGAAGAGGTGCAGAGGCTAGAGAATGTAGAAAATCATATAAGGCATGAAGAAAGTATTGAGATAAATGACATCTTGGGATCAAGATGAAAAAATGTATGCTGCAGAAATAATGAAGAGATCAATCTATTTTACACGTATACACATGCAAAGAAACGCAAGCGAATGAAGTATTCTTAAAGGCTAATTAGTGAATAGATTGCGGCAGGCGCCAACATGAACATATATATATATAGATTGGAGTCAGTAGAAGATGGATGTTTCCACTAAGTATGATAGCAGTGCTGAGCAAAAGAAGGAAGGCCACTGTTCCCAGTTTCCAAGTTTGATGCAGTTAGAAAACAAGTGAATTAACAAGGGTGAATGTCAGAGGGAACATTAGTGTTTTGTTACACTGAAAGCTCATTTTTGTGGTCTTTAGTCACGTGGGGAGGAGAAGTTGGACGAGCATGATGGTCACAGCTACACATGAGGGCAGAGCGTGCCTTCACTCCCCGGAATTCCCCAGAGCAAAGAACATGTTCAAGGCCGAGCTCAAAGACCTAATTGACAGTGGACCACTGAGGTGATGATGGATGGATATGCTAATTGGTGGAAAGCTATGGTTAAGACGAGCTCATCTGCACCTGGACTTTCAGCTTGCGTGCTGCTAACGTAGGTTGGGAGGGTACTGACAGAGATTGGAAAGTAACCAATGATATAGGTCCACATGATCAAGTTTCCTATAGTTGTGTAGCCAATTAGACACTGTATATTTAGTGACATTCACAGTGACATATTCTAACGAAAGGGCTTAGTTGCCCCATCTGATGTTAAGAAACAAATCATTTTCTTACACTGCCCTAAACAAGTATGGATTGTATACCTAGATGATCCTTGTGGAACCTATCACACTGACCATTGGGATTTTGTAGTTTGCCACGTAGGATGACGTCAGTAATACGCAGGTTAAACATCACCTATGAAGATTTTTTACTCTAAGAATGTAATTCTTTATGAAATGTGTTGCAAGTCTTGAGAGAGATCATGATGAGGGATGTCTGTTGATATCCATTGTACTCCCTGTTTTAGATAATTGACATTAAAACAGTATATTTTGCCAACTATCTGAGTTGTTTCTATTATTGATGTTTGAGTAAACCCTGCATCCACCGTCCATCTCTAAGGTATTGCAAACCCATCTCAAAGGGCTGTGAAGGAACCTCAGTTCACAGTTGTATTTGTACCTTAACTGAGACCAAAAATGAACAGCAATACCTAAAAGAATAGATCAAACAAAATCAAGCTAAGACACTTCACATCCCCAATATGTTCCTTTTTATTTTTGTAAAAATGTTATCCTGGAAGCACATTGACTTTCAATCAACAAACAAGAGCACCAAAAAGAACAGGCACACACTTCCAAGGATCTCTGTTTTGTTGGATGAATCACGTTCCGCCACCATCTATGTTAAGCTACACTTAAAGCTGAACTCACCATCCTGTGTGTTGAATGGCAGGTGATGATTGGGAGCAGGGCCGTCACGAGGACGGTGCAGGGGGGGCAAACTGCCCCAGTCCTCGCACTCAGGGGGGGGCCTTGCAGCGTCTGGATGGGATTTCATCTTGCGAGGTGTCATTAAGATAAAAAAATAAAAGGATAAAAAAAATAAGTTACACGCCACACACCACATGGGGGCGCTGCGGGCCAAGGCCCATGGAGGATATAGTGGGCACTGGGCAGGTGGCGCCGGTGGCACTGTACAATGTAAAAGTTTACCGGTACCCGGCCCGTTTCACATGGTTAGCTAACCTTGCATTTTGCAGAGGACGCAGGCATTAGAGTCAGAGGTGAAGTAGTTAAGTGAAATTACTTCTGTGCCTGGACTCCAGTTCTTGTGTAGCACTTGTGTTGGATTTCGTTGTGGCCTGGTCCAAGGGTTCTTGGATGATCACTGAAGTGCATGCAGGGTCTATAGGCTGCAGCAGCAGGTATGGTATCCAAATTTGGTGAATCCAGGGGTCAAGTTCTAAAAATTAAAGAGGGGGGACTCATCAACAAACACAATGGGATGTGTCACCCTAAATAAACGTATATAGAAAGTGAAATATACACATTTCATTAAATTGGCTTTGCATAACCACCCAAATTGCACAGGACGAATGGATTTGCCTTTCACAAAATCAACACACAAAAAAAGACAATATTTTCATCTGTTAGTGTTTTTGAAAATGTTAAAAGGTGTGCACGTTTTAAACTCCAAAACCAATAATAAATGTTTCCCTGGAGTTTGCAGCACTGAAATGGGACATTTTCCGTTTAGTTGTTTGTTATTTTTCATCAGGTTTTATAGTGCAGCAGTGAAGTGTCCGGCCTGCAAACCTGGTGACATAAATTCAAATAGAACATTCAATGTTTCTCATTTTAGATGGGGGGACTGAGTCCGTCCACCCACGTGTACCCTCGACTTGAGGCCTGGTTGAATTATTGGCAACCTGTGTGTGTGTGTGTGTGGTCAGCACCGTCAGCGTGTAAACTATAAGTCCCAGAATGCAACACAAAGATAGTTATGCATATTCGTTGTCCCAAATTTCCAGCTGATAGTTACACAACACTCAACCTTACCAAGGTGGGTGAAAACACCATATTTCTTTTTTTGAACGGGGTGAGAGCCCAATGATGTGAATGGGCGCATAGGGAGCTTGGCTAGTGAGGCAGCTGATTTTAAGGAGGGTGACACCCTGCAAAAGCGTGTGAGTTGAGAGCTATGATAACACCAATGCCGGCTTCAGTTTTTCGAATACATTGGGTTGGTATGTACTAAATTTTGCTTGCGTGTAACACCTCTTTCAGTTTATTGACTGTCAGCTCATTGAATTCACTTTTCTCATAATATGTATAATTGGGTGGATCCGCCACGTGCACAGATGCTCTGATGTCAGCTGAAAACCACCACTTAGAGCTTCAAAGGCTCACTTTTAGGCATTCCTATGATGGAAATGAAACAAACAGCATATCTAGGTGTGCTCCATCAAGCTGCAATTGATGGACCCCTTCTGGCTTTCACTTCCCTGGGGTACATAGAAGTGTTATCACCTTTCTGCCTTTTGACACCAGTTCCTCCTTATCACCCACTTGTTGACAAAGTAGGATTTAAAGATTTTCAGTGGGAAGTTAGTGTTTCAGCTCCCTGCTAGCTGGCAGTTGAAAGTGGCTTTGGGGGACTCCAGAAAATGCCCCCATGTTGCCAGTCAGCAGTTTTGTAACATGGCAATTAATTCCTTTCGTTCTGGGGCTTAAAATGAGCGCTTTCAAATGCTCGGCTTACAGCTGCGTTTGCTGGAGCCCTTTCAGCAGTCACTTCCCTGAGGTATACAGAATTGTTATCACCACATTGCCTTTTAACACCGGTTCCCCCACATTAGCCAACTTCTGACAAAGAGGGATTTTAAGATTTTCAGTGGGTTTTTAGTGTTTCAGCTCCCTGCTGGCTGGCCGTCTTGTGATAATCAGTGGCTATTAACTCTTGGCTGTTTTTCTTTGTCTCCATTATAATGTATGCTCCCAACAGTGGCCTGAGACTGTTTTCCACTATAAGCAATGGGGGGCCCCCAACCATCATGTTGAATGGGCCCCAACTCATCTTCAGCCAGGCCTAGGTAAAGAAAACATAAGTGTTATCAGGTGGCTAGACTGGCCTACATTGAATATTGGCCAGTTTAGCCAGCAATAACACTTATGGTGCACAGCTGGTCTGTACATACGCTCCGTGGCATGTTTTTTTTTTTTACTGGCTGTGAGTCCTTATATGGTAATGCTGGCCCAGATGCCTTTGGGTTCGGCGCACTTTTCAAATGCCAAATAAATAAAATATATTGATGCAGCCTGCATGGACATGTATGGGAACAGCCAGCATGAACATGTTTTCATACTGGCATATTATGTGGGCAAAGGTAGCATTAAAGGCAATGGAAAATGCTCCTGTGCATGTTTCGTGACTTACATCTACTGGGTTTGTCCGTGGGCTACCATACAAAACCAATTGCAAACTCTATGCCTTTTCACCCTAATTTATAAACAAAGTGCTGTAAAATGCACCATTTTAATTTGCTTCAAAACTATTTTGGGGTGGAAAACCTTCTCAAGCACCCATTGTTCGGGCTCCCTCACTGTGCTCTGTCAGTCCCACATAATTGGTGCACACATTTAAGCTTCTCCAGTTAAAAATGTCATCAGCTGCCACTGAAAATCATCTACCTGTCACTGTGTATGATGTGTGTTTTAATGCACACTAAGGGTCAGGGCGCTCCTTCCTAACGTTGGCGTCACACACCACCCGCCGTCATGCCATCCTATATATATTTATGCAGATTGCAAAATTGTTATTCTGGAGTGAACTTGTCTTCAGTACAGAAACATAACTTTGCTGTAGTTGATTTGAGTCATAATAATGAACCATATTTGGGTTCCTCCACACAAACTCAATGGGAGATTTCTGGCATCTCCTGTTTGCGGCGGCAATGCTGGCCCAGTGCAAAACATTATAAGGGTGCCTCACCAAACATTTTGTCCCGGGCCTCACCACACGTTGCGACAGCCCTGATGCTGAGACAGCACTTTAAACCAACTTTAAGATTTATAGATGCCAGTTAATGCTCTTTGGGTTGTGTAAGGTACAGTCACCATAATCAAAGTGCTCTGTGGGTGTTAAATGCAGCTTCAAGGAAAAATTAAAACTGCATCTGGCTGACGGGGGCCTAAAAATGCAGAAACACTTTCCTATAATTTGAAAGCACACTGTGGACTGGCAGTCTGAAAGGCCATCGTGGAAATGTCAAAACTGCCAGATACCCAAACTGTGATGTCAGAATCAGGAAGATTAAAAATAGGTGTGCCATGTGTGCGAACAAGGCTAAAAAGAAATGAGGCCTACCTTCCATTTAAGGATATTGTGACACTGAAATGCATTGTTCCCAAAGCTTCCATAGAAATGAATACATTTCACAGTTTGAGTAGAAAGGAACTGTTTGCAGAGGAAATTCCCTGGCCTGAACCATTCAAATGTGAAGATTTATATCATAATGTGAAGATGGACATTGATAGCATGATGTGAGATATTAAAGCAGGCCAATATGTAAAAGAATTGCAACATTCAAAAATATCAGTTTTCTGTGCATGTAGAAAAACTGTGATTAACCCAAAATACATTTTGTCATGAGATTTGAAGGCCCAGGCACTGAACACCTCCCCCCTACACTTATCTTATTCAAATTCTGGGGAATGTCTTTTGAAGCTCACATAGCCAAGAAAGAGATGGTCTTGTGCCAGACAAAGGGTTTATGAGGTGAACAGATGGCCACTGTGAAAACAAAAGCCCCAGTTAATGGAAGTCAACTCTTAAAAATACAAATAATTAAAATTGCATTCCTGGTGAAGTGTAGGATCTAACTGACAAGTGACACGTTACAGGAGATTGCCACATGAGTGAGGCGGCAGAGTTATACCCTCTGCTCAAGGAAGATAAGAACAGAAAGGCATTAGCCCTGGGAAAAAGAAATGTTAAGTGCTTGTTTGGCTGGCTTGAGTTCACAAAGGCCAGTGGCCAGGACTATATACAGATCTTGGGAACAAAAATATTCCAGTTAATTGAAGGGAAAATATGCATGTCAATATTTTTACATCAGATTGTATGGAGAATCATACTTTGGACAAAACCCCCTGGACCAAAAAAAGGGGGAGAAGATGGTGAAACTGGGGAGTGTGAAGGAGACCCCACCCAAGGACATGGGCCTCACTGATAAAAGATGCATTGTGCAAGCTTGCTGGGACATCATTGGGCCTAGTGATGGATGTGCCACTGCCGGTCTGAACTATTTAAAATTTTCCATACAATTCTTCAATGATTTCTCATTTCTCCAATCCTTAAATATGAACAATTAATTTCTAGATATAAACAATGTCATTCAAATTATAGACACTGGTTTTAATTTATTTCTAGGTATTGACTAGTAGAGCCATTTCTTCCTATGAACACATATTTTTTTAAAAACATTTTTAGCAAAAGGACTCAAGGAAGGACTATTTATTGGAAAGCTACTAAAAGAAATTCTATAGAAAAATGTTTGCACATAAAAGTGCATGTAAGAATTTTAGCGGGTCCTTAGACTCCTACTGCAAGGGTAAGTTGGTGTTGCATACTGCATCCGGTGTGTGTGGCTTAGCACTGAATGAGACACTGATGAGAATTCATACAGACAAAAGAAAGGTGTGAGCATAGTATATCTTGAATTCATTGAAGTAAAGGAACATAAGTGTAGTGTAGCTTTGGGACTAGCAAATATATAATTGATTTCTAATCTATTAACAACTAACCCTAACATACTAAAATAAATACTGATAAGAATGGTGCAAGCTATGGGTGGAAACTGGGGGTGTAGATACTGAATGCAGGCACAGACTCTGCGTTGCTGATTTGGAAATTGCAAATCCATCCACAGTGTGTGGACAGAAGGCATTGCAATGAATTTGCAGAATCACTATGCCTGAAACAGTCCATTGTGTGAGCCTTCAGTGCAGGAAATTAGAATACAAGTGTTTCATCTAGGCCCACTGAATTCAGCGCTGTATAAAGTCCACTGTGGAGAATCAGGAAGGCTGGGAAAGTGACTAATATGTATGCTAAAGATGGGTGGTACTTTTGCAGAAACCCTATTCATGACATCACCATTTAAGCAGGAATGAGGGGAAAAGAGGTAAATTATCCATATTGGATATGGGAGTAAAGGGGACGGCAGAAAAGTGGTCTGTAATGAGAGAGGAGGAGCTGACTTGGGGGCTGATCGAGAGCAAGCGTGGAGGAAGGAGGTTTGAGAGAGAAAAGGAAAACAATTTCTTGGATCCTAGGCCTTACTGGGTGGCTGCAGTGTGGATCTGAGCTGAAAAGCACTAGAAGGATGATGATCGGCGATCCTTGTCTGATTCCTGACTACAGCAGAGGGGTGAGACGGCCTCCACTCTGCCATGCAGATGATGTGACATTGATCACTTGGTAAGCCGTAAGTGCCATTCTTCCGTGTGTTAGACAATGTTACACTAATGAGCGAAAAGTCACATTTAGGCACGAAAGAGGAACATCCCTTTCTTCTTCATTCACTGGAGAACAAATGTATTTTCCTGTATGAATATAGCCACTTAAAATGGGAGTTTACCACACTCCCAAAGCAATAGCTTTATCTCAAGGTTGATTATAAAGAAAATGTGTGCTCTGCCAAGCTTGCAAAAGTATTGCCCTGCTCTACTGGGCATGGAGGAGAACTTTTTACCTGGTGTCAAAGATGCCAGAGCATTGCTAGCTGTGAATTTAAACACATTGCATTGACTGGTTGTGAAAACAGTATTATCTGCTAAACTGGAATATAGTCTTTTGTTGTTGTTTGCTATGATTTACATGTATCTAATGAATGTACATTGTTTTAATCTCTGTGTTAATTATTATGATCTGCAGAAAATGTATATAAAGTGAATTACAGATTCTGGTTATTGTGTGATCTGTTCATTCTGGTGATGCATAGAGTGTAAAGCTTGGTGGGGGGTGATACCACCAGTGGTAATATTAGTGTGTCCAGCCCTACGCTAAGTCTGGCAATTGTAACCAGAGAGGACCTAAATAAAAGAAAATAAGAGGATGCTAATTTCCCAGGTTTAGATGCATGCATGCTTTAGCAAACAAAGGATAGGCCCATTATTGCATGCGTTTGCAGGTGGCAATAGGTATAGAATCCTACAGGAACCATCACTTACACAATAATGGTTCAAATGACATTAACATGCATATGAGGAGACCTATCTGTTGATTCAACTATCAGAACAATTCAACCTTGAGAACTAAAGTTATAAGCTGAAATGTGATGACAGCTTGCAAGAAAATATCACAAAGGGGAGGAAGGATAGCTCAGGGGCAACGTGTTTATCTTGGAAGTAAAACAATGCAACACAACACAGGTTCAAATCCCGATCCTGCCCTTAGAAATTACTTGTTGGCATTAAGTGTGTTAATAAATGAACAATTATACTTATTGAAAAAACAGAGATTGTGGGAGATGATAGCTTGTTGAATTAGACATTTGTATACAAAATCAAATCTCATATTGGTATCCATCAACTTTGTTGAATAAATTACAAAAATCTGCCAGTTGAGCCTGCAACAATGTGCCAAAAAGTGGTACATTTCCTTAAGTCTTGCATGATTAGACCATTACTGAAGCATATAGTTTGACACTCTTATTTGTAAGTTACATTTTCTTTCCATGTTGTAATTTTTAAGGTCATAACTGAAGTGGTAAAACATGCAGCTTCAAAGGGCTGCTATCTAGTAACTAAAAGAACCAATTATTGCAATGGGGTGGACTATAGAAGATCAATCAGAATAATTAGTGAATCAGTAGGCACATCCTAATTTAGATAATTTGGGGAGTGATTCAAGTTTAATAAGGAGACTCACAATGGGAAAGGGGAGAGCTGTCTGATATGATCTGAGTGGGAACTGCTGGAAAAATTGCTGGAGAACCAAGATTGCCTGGGAGGTAGATTAGTACAGGAGGAAGACTCAAATCTGGAGGGAACCTGGAGAGCTAAATAAAGGGATGGATTTCTGAGGTATCTGTGACTGAACCTGGAGTGTCCCTCTAACCAAATCCCAGTGTTTCCCCTGGGTATCCAGAAGCCTTGATGACTTTTCCTGACCAAAAAATACAGAGATATTCTATGCAAGTAACCTGCCCAACCAAACCAAGTCTTGAGGGGATTTGTTTGATTTAATATCTTGCCTTTTTGATTGGGTGAGCAGACCAAGTAGAGGCTTAGTATTTTGGCTAAATAAGAATGTAACTAACTCCCATATAGTCAATGAACATGGGTTGAATTTGTTGACATTTGAAGTCAATGTCGCTTCCAGGGTGGATAAAAATGTAGTCTGTTGAAGTAATTAATTAGGTACTCCTGTTTCTTTTTGCCAACCCTAAAAATCCCCAAATGGAGGGTTGCATAAAAATGCTTTTCCCAACTGCTCCCCATTCCCCAGACCCTGTCTTTAAGCAGGTGGGTTTCCATAGTAAACTCAATATCTGGGTTTGCACTGGGGAAGAAAAGAGTCTCACAAATTAACGAGAGTTAAGTCCCTGATTAAATGCATATCCTCTACTGAGAGTGAGAAAGTGATTACTGGCAGAAGAAACATTCTTCATTGCATAGTGGTGGAGAAAGGGTTCCAAAAAGTGTTTTGTTCTTAAAGATGTTGTGCTCCAAAACTGCTAGCATTGCCAAGTAACAAGGAGATTAAAAATAAAGAGTGGTGCATTTGTGAAATGGCTTTTATCAAAAGAACAGTGTTGCATGTTATTTAACTTCTCTTCTGACGCAAGCCTTCCTAAGTCTCAAAGCCCAATAGAACACCATACACCCCCTTCAAATTCTCAACTCCATCCATCCCACAAGTGGAAAACATAATCCTAGGCCTTAAACCATCTAGATGCCAAGGCGGTATATGCCCTACGACTATCATTAAAGAGGCAGCGAAAGACCTGGCTCCAGCCATCACGTCCTTCATAAATTCCTCCTTTAAAAGCAGTATAGTCCCTACCAACCTAAAAGATGCCTGGGTCCTTCCACTCCTGAAAAAGCCCTTTTTAGACCCTGTCACCCCTACCAATTACATGCCTATCACTACAGTGTACTACATGTTGCAAATCTTGAACAGGGCAGCCTATCTGCAGATCCAGACTCACCTTGGAACAAATAACCTCCTCGGCCTCAGACAATCGAGGTTCAGACCCAGACATGGCACATAAACCGCACTAATTGACCTTAAAACGCAGATCGATGAACAAAAGGACAAAGGCAGCCGCGTTCGATCTTGTCAGCCATGACATCCTATGTAACCACCTCACCTCCTAAGCCCACTTCTCAGAAAAAGCCACCACCTGGATACAATCATTTCTAGACAAAAGAACGATGGGAGTCTTCTCTACAGCTGCGGCCAACCCAGCAACAGTAACATGCAGAGTTGCTGACACTTTATAATATATTTACTAAGCCACTGTTTGATGATTTAAATTGCCTGGGTGTCACCCAGGTCCTCATCCTGTCCTGATCTCTGGCAACCACAACAATAACTCCACCTTACTGAACAACTGAACAAAATGTACCTCATCATTCAGGCATGGATGGCCACACAATGCCTCTGCCTCAATGATGAGAAAATCGAACTGCTACTGACCGGCTCCCAAGCCAACCTAAACAAACTAGACACCTCCGGCATAATCATCTCAGTTAACAAAAACATTAAAACACTTGACGTCTATCTTGACTCCACCCTAACCTTGACAAAACAAGTGAACTGTACAGCCTCAGCTACAGTGTACACTTGTAAACTAATAAACTCGTGTAGACCCTTCCTCTCTCCAGCAAGCTGCTCTAAACTAGCCAGAGTGCTTATATTATCCAAAGTGGATTACTTCAACATGCTCTACCTAGGCACTAGCAAACGCAACTTCAACAAGCTACAGGTCCTTCAAAATAATGTCTTCAGAGCAGCCTTCAACATACCTAGATCTCACCATATCTGTGAAGCCAAACATAACTCCCGCTGGCTGTCAATCACACATATGATCTCACTCAAAACCCTGACCTCACACCCCGGTGCTTATCCAACTCTGCACCTGATTACTTGGTGTGCAAATTCACCAAAAGGAAGTCCAATCAACCTAGTAGATCAGCGCAATTGAACTGTTGCTTAATTCTGAGGTACAACCGTCATAAATCCGGAGGCAGCAGTTTCCCTGTCCTCGCATCTACACTATGGAACTCCATACCTACTAACCTAAAAACAGAACCATCACTCACATTATTTACAACATTTACAACAAAAGCCAAAAACTGGTTTTGTTCTCAGGAAAGTAGCTGGCCTTCGAACAAACAGCTTCCCTCTAACTGTATATAATAAGGTTGTATCACCTTAGCAATCACTGTATTGTGTTTATGTAACTTTTGTTCATGCAACTTGCTTATTTGTTGCCCATTTTTTACTGTATATACTGCTGCTTTTCATTTCTATGTATGTACAGCCTCACTGTAAACTTGCACTATTGTAACTAAAATAATGTGCCCAGATGCCTGAGGGCTAGGTGCGCTATACAAATAAAATAAATACAAATAATTAAAAAAAAATACAAATTAAACTTGTAAGGTGTATTGCCAATTTTATGGGCGGGGTATGATACGGTTCATAGACAGGGCTAGATATAATTATGTCAACAGGTATATGGGTGTGGCGCTTTGGATTGGGGGAATGAACTCCCTGCATTCATTTTTGCCCAATAAATATACCCCTCAGCTCACAGGTATGCTGGATGTTTATGCTATACAGACCTTCCAGGATTTTCCGGCATGAAATGGCAAATTTTGCGGCACTAACCTTTATTTATTGCGCCATTTTTGCGGGACATTTTGTATTAACTGGAGGGTGTAAGATTGCCACATTGCAGGAAATAGGCAGAGTGCAAGGCTACAACAGAGCCATGGTATCATTATTATGCATCTTTTGTATTAATTTAATAGGAAGATTCCCAGATGGCTCTGGCTTGGCAGAACAGTGTTTCATTTGGCTACATTTCTGGTTTAATGTTCATGCCTATTTAATAGTATTAACTAAATGGATCATTATCAATTGTAATGCTGAAAATATTCCCCTTCTATGTTCTCCAATCCCCCAAACACCCACATGCCTCTCTCACCAACACACATCTCACCAACACTCCATCACAACTTACATTCCTTAACCTCTCACTCTGTCATACAAATACTCACGTGCTATGTCACACTGTAATGTCACAATTTGTACTGCCCAGCCCCTGCCACACTCCAACGCATACTCCCAACTCACACCTTACACTCTACAATTCCTCCCGCAATATACAGTGCTTCATTCTTTTGTGCTGCTTCTGCATCTTGCATCCTTTCTCCCATTCTATCACACTCTTCCCTCATCCTTTTTCCCAATCTGCAGCTCACTGCTTCTTTCTGGCCAACCACTTCCTCTCTGCTTTCTGGCTCACTGACCACACGCTCCCTCTACTTTCTGTACCTCTGCTTGCTCACAGATTTCTGGCCCCCCGCATCAAAGTTTCCTCTGCTCTCTTGTGCAGTGCTTCCTCCTCTGACCCACTGCGCTCCCTCTGCTTTCTTGTCTATCACTTCACATCTCACCCATCTCTCTCCCTCTCATAGTGTAACCATTTTTTTATTTTTTTAAATGTAGTTTTTTGACCCAGTTCCTCAAATAATGGGGCATTTAAAAAAAGAACAGAGGATATGCTATTTTTAGACATCCCATTTTTGGAAATGAGCCGGTCACCTTATTCTCAAAGGTGACCGGCGCATTTCCAATGGCTTGAGCTGTAGCGCAAATTGTGTGCTGGCCAGCTGCCTTGAATGGTGTTCTGGGTTGTTTGACCGAAGTGTAATTATTTGCAGCAGAATTGACCCTAGTCAATTTCGCTGCAAATTGATTTGCACTTCAGCCAAACAACCCAAAATGTATCATTCACCACCACCCCACCCACTCCCCTACTTAACTGCTTGGTCGCTGCCGATTCCTTTTGCAACCCTGCGGTGCCAGATCCGTCCCTCTAACGCGGGTCGGATCCGACTCCGCAGGGTCCCTTTTTCGTTATTTTCTTTTTTTTCTGTCCCCGCCTCCAATTTTGAGTAAAAATGGGAAAACATTTCTGCAACCACAGTAGACCAAAAATACTGAACATGGGGAGCAGTTAACACCCCCGCAACACCTGTTCAGTATTTATAAAAATCGATTGAATAGTACTGGATGAAATAGGTCAAATTGTAACATGGGCAGTACTTTGAATAGAATCTCTCTCCCGACAGTGTTCTGCAAGCTCCCAGCGCCTTTCACAGGGACAGGCCCTCCAGGTGCCTGCCGCTGTAAAATGCGACCCAAAAAATTCATTTTTATCCTGTTTGAGGAACAGAAATGCAAGCGACACAGCAGCGGTTCATACCTTAAAACAAATGCATGACAGAGTCAGGAAAGACCCTGTCATGCAGTGGCAGCCCCACATCCCGTGCGCGTGGGGTTGCCTATAATTTCTGCACATTTAAAAGTTCCTCTTGCTTGGAAATGAGGGATGCACTTTTAAATTGACAGAAACGCCACTTTATTTGATCAACAAGGTGAAAAAGGCCATCTGAATGGGCGCACATATAAAATGTGCCCATTCATGTGTCCCTTGTGGATTGGGCGGCACTTTTTTGGGGCGCAAGTGATGAGATGTGTTAGTGCATTTCAGTTCTTGTGTAAAAAAAAGTTGAGGAACTGGCACCCTGAGAATTTTTTTTTTTAAAACAGTAATTTTTGCAGATTACTTTAAAAAAAATGTAAAAAAAAAATTGAATTTATTTTTTTTAAAGATAATGCTTGCACAAAACGGCCGTTTTTGCGGCATTTTGCGCAAAACTGCCGTTTAAGCTGGAGGGTCTGGCTATATGGTACATTATTATATTCTAACTTGCTCTCAGTCAGGCTGAATAGGTTCAGCATGTCAAATCAGTACCAAAATACTTATGAACGAAAACATAGGCAACATGCTACACTGTGGAAATGCATCATATACGCAACCAGCGTAATGTCCTGGTATGCGTCTGAAGTCCAAAATGGGTTCATATGGATCAAAAAAGTTTAAGGGGGTTTTGATTGGTGGGATCCTTTTACCATCAATGTAGTGCAATCCATTATGGGGTGCACACATTTGTCTATATGTGTCACCTCTCGTTTCCCTAAAGTACAACCCTGATAACATAATCGCTGATAAGTGAGTTCCGTTTCATTCGCCCAAATGATCATGTGTTGACTTTGCAACCTGAAAGCATGCACATACCCAGTGTCTCTCCACCTATATGTTACCTTACCTTTCGTTGGAGATGGATGCTTTAAGTTTTGTTGTGGGTGCTGTGCAGCCTCAAGTGACATTAAACCTCATCCAGTTGCAAATTACCACTGGGGAAGCATAGGAGCAAAACATAATTATGCAAAGGAGTTATAAGCCGGATGGCGGAATGGCAGCCTTGCACATGGGGTCAGATTACAGAACCTTTGCACTGGTGTATATGCAACTTTGCATAGTATTAGTTTTAGGTTGCATTTTCATAATTACGCCAAATCACCTTTTCCTTTGAGGCCCCAAGCTTTTGTTGCTGGACTTGTTAATTATTTTCTATGTTCCTCAGTGAGTGGAAACCTTTTTCCCCACTCACTGATTCTTTTACTTTAGCTAAGTGGGTCAATGTTATGTCTCTTCATACTTTATTTCTGGAGTTATACATTCCTATAACTTGTTGGCCATATACATTTTACTATTTTACTGTAATAGCACACATCACTTTCTGTGCAGTATTACCGGAGAGCCCCTTAGGCTTCCCTTTTTATTTTTGCTTGTTTTCCTTGTGTGAATTAATGTTCCCAAGAGGGATACTTTTTATCCTTTCTACAATTCTCTTTGTGAGATCAGTGCACCCCATGGTATGTGGAGTGCTGAGGGTTTACATAGTATCCCCTATCTCACTGTTCCTGTAACATTTATGTCACAGCCATTTACTTATCTTGCCAGAATACAGGTTATCAAGGTTAGAGAGATATTGTGTATCCTCTCTACATTGTATATTGTGAGGTCAACACACCCACCTTATGTGGAGTGCTGAGGGGTTATACTGTATCCCGTTCCTCACTGCTCCTGTAACATTTATGTTACAGTGACAAGCATACCTGAATGGCTTGTGGCAGTGGATGGGTTTTACTGACTTGTGTGCTAGTTTTACTTGCATGCTGTGTTCACAGTCACTGTAATACACAGAAGGGTTACCATTCACACAAAAAGGTGGTTGTATTTCTTTTTTCACAATTTATTGTGTGCTTGTCATTTCCTGGTCCTTCTTCTGCTGTGTTGGGTTGGGAGGTCCGGGCTTGACTTCTGTATTCAACTGGAATACTTTGGGAAGCCTACTGAGGTTCCAGAGTGTCTGTGAAGACAGGAAATAAGGGAGAAGTCTGAAACTTTTCTTTTCTTTGTCTTCTGGCATGCCGGCATAGAACCAGTTCCAACTGTGAGACTGGCTGTCCAGAAAGGACACCCACCCCCCACAGATAGAATGTAGTATGAGTGCTGATTGGCTGGGATCTTGGATAAATGTATTGGATCATCAGGCTGAAAACAAGTCAGCCACTGGAGATGAATGTGATGAGGAAGAAGAAGAGAAGATGCCTGTAGCTACTTCCAGCAACCGTAGATGCCTGCTGAGTAATCACTGCTTGTACTGACCCTATCTGCCACGTGACAGAGAAATCCCAAAGAAGATGACTCTGACCCTTGGATTGGTGGGACCAATCAGACTTGAGAAGACCTGTATTTTGAGCCATCCCACGATGAACTGTGAACCTGCCTGTGCTGCAAACCACCAATACCTTGGGACTTCGAGGCTGAGTGCGGTGCATCGTCTTTCAAAGAACAAATCTCCCAGAAACATTTGCAGACTAATTCCAGACCTCCAGACACAAGATTGCACTCCTTGAAGTCACCTCACCAGTGTGCTGGACTGAGATAGCGAGGCAAATAATTGCGCCAAAAACCGTTCTTCATCTGGTGTCTCGAAAGGGTGCCAAATCCACAGAGCTGCATGAATCTAAGAAGAATCCTTTGTGGGTGTCTTTCCACTTAACTGCTGTGGAGAAATCCCATCTAGTGTCCTTTCTTTTCTCTGTAGACCAAGAATCCAGTGACCCGGTCCTGTAGCTTCTGCAGCGTGAGGGCACCCAAGTGCATTATCTTCTTCATTGCCAAGGTACTGTGAGACCTGAAGTATTTCTTACCTAAAGTTGTGTCACTCCTGTGTGGCTAGGGTGGTGATTCGCATGTTGGGGTGTTTGGCCATACCTTTCGCTTCTATGGAGGAACACTTACTTGCTATTGTTGGGTTTGCAACTGTAATATTTCTGAAACAGAATGACTTACATCTGTTGCAAAGTACTTACTTGTTACTGATAGTAGGGTAGCTGTATTATTCCAGAAACAGAATAGGTTACAAGATGTGTAATGTACTTACTTGAAATGTTGGTAGTATAACTGTGTTATTCCTGAAACAGAATAAGTGACATTGTGTACTGCAATTTCGGTTTTACTTATCTTGAATTGCATACTGCCATTGTAAAAGTCCATTGTACTGTGGTTTACTTGCCAGAAGTATTGTGTTGGTGTTTATACTGTTTATTCTTGATGATAGTACTTACCTGATAGAAGCTCCTTTACCGCCTGTGTACATTTTACATATAAAATAAAGTGTTATTTTTACATATATCAGTCATGTGTTTCTTTTGACCATATGCATGCTGCAAGTCCTTTGTACCTTCATACAGCCCTCTCTCCCGCCTAAAATGAGCCTGGCTGCTCTGCCAACTTTACCAATATCTTGAGTGTTACAAACCTATACAGAGAGTTGGAGTGTATTGTCCATGGGATAGTCTTCAAAGTCCTAAATAGGTGGACTTTAGAAACATGGTCCTAATAATTAGCACTGTCACTGTTTGCCATAAGGCACAAAATATTCTTTCAATGTATTTTTGCAACCGGGCTTATGAAGTAGACATTGCAAATTGAAATAATGGCAATGTATTTTGTCAATTTACCTGTTCTGTCCACAGTCGTGTCAATCAATAGTTTACTGTGGTTGCTTGTTTCGATCTCACAAATGTTTTGCCGGACTGTGACTAGCTGCTACTAATCTTACCACACACGTACAGAGGAGTCTTGCCTTTCAGGTCATTTGAATGCCAACTACATAATTGGATCTGTAGGACTGTATCATATCAATTGAATACAGTAAACACTGCTCCTACAATATGACTAGCGATGGGGAGGTTGGTGAAAAGTCATGCCCATGCGTTACATAATATAATATAAACAGCCACATTACCATTACAGTAAATGCTGCTTTTGCTGAGTATACATTGTCCACCAATAAAATGATATTATATACAACTGTTCAAAATATAATTATTTTGTTTTCAGTCCTGTCATGCCTTTTAGGTCATATGACGTCAATTTAAAAAGGGGGAGATTTGAACACTAATGACTTGTTTTTTTAATTTATTTTTTATTTTTACAAAGTCCAGTTAGACAATTCTCATGTTATTTTATGTTTATTTTGGGGGAAGCTATCAGCTTACACCACATCGTGTAAAATGAATGCGCATCTGAAGTGGGGACATCATAAATAATTCTGATAGCTGATGCAGAGCTTCAAAGAGGTGGTGCCATTTGCCAACAATTAAAGAAAAGCAAAGTACATGCTTGGACTGGATTTTGGTTATGCCCATTAATGCAAACATTTCCTTTCATGGCACTGTTATTTTGGAAGCTGTGGGTTTTGGTGACATTGTGTACGTTTAGGACCCCTTGGCAACCATTGCCTTTTTCATTGGTTTCTCGGTCGCTTTTGTCCTCTGTGTTCAAATGTTGGAGCTAATGAGAGCAGCTTGCAGAGAGCCAATGCCACAGCCAATTGATGTCATGAATATTTATCGTAGGACTTGCAGAACCGCAACCCTCTGGCAGGTGGCCACTTTGACATCTCTTTTTAGTGCCTTCATGTTATTGTCTCCTTATGTTATAACTTTGGCTGAATAGAAAATGAACAGAATATTTAAAAACAGTAGCAGGCGATTTTGAATCAGTGCAACTCGTCCACTTATATTACACTAGAGTTGCCTTTCCTGACTCTGTGGGGCAGGTTTTAGATATATACCTCGAAGACTGACTGTTTTTTTGTTTTCAGTGGTGAGAATATGATGTGGGCAACCTCAGGTTTTGTTTCCAATCATCCATCGGCTTGTCTGCGGCTAGCTTCTGCTAATCCCACCACAAAGCACTAGTGCAGTCAGGGTTTTCATATATTTGTCAAAATCATTAACTCCAAAATAAATCATGTGACAGAAATGTAACAATTCATCTGGACATAAAGATCAGTCCCAATTAAATGTTCTTCACAAACAGTAGCACACATTTCAACTAATCAATTACTTTATTTGTAGGCCTTTGTAGAGCGACAGTACAATAAATAATCAGGTGTCCGTTTGCTAAAAATGCTAAATTATACTTTGAACAACTGATAATGTATTTATTTGTGCTTACTAAAGGCCTTTTTGGGTCATCATAACAGTTTGCTTAAAAAGCAAAATTGAATGAGAGCATCTACAACCATGTTTTATGTCCACTACATCCTTCTCAGAAGAGACATACCCATTTACATATCAGTCTGGCCCCGCCCACAATGCCAGTCTACCACTGAAGAGCCAGGCAATTCTCCCCTGAATAAGAGTACCACAGCAACCCCAGACACGTGTTGGAAGCATGCTGGGCATCATCAGTGTCTGGGGTTGCTTTTGGTACTCTTGTTAAGAGGAGAATGTCTTGTCTGTGAAAGGTTCAGTTAACTAACACATGCTTGCTTGTGACCTTCCTGAATGGGAAACTTGCCACAGAATAGGTTATTTTGCATTGCTTGTTCTCAATAGTGAGCATCGTGCATTTGGGCAAACATGAGCTAATATAGATTTCATGCTATTTGCGCTGTTTACAATGTCAGTTTTAAGAAGATCAACTACACCCGCTAAGTAAGCAGAATCTATCTAAGTAGATATGGTCTTGAGTTACCATGCAAGGAATGAAATAAATAAAAAAATGCCAACTTCAATATGTGGTTCCCTAGCACTAGATGTTATTGGATCTGCTGCCTTAATGTTGTGGATAATAATGTGAGAAAAATACACATTATGCTCCTTAGGGCCCTTTAAGTTATAAATCATCTCGGCCTTTTGATCACATTTAGAAGTAAGGGTGCCGGTGTTTGTCGCCTGACAACTTCATCTGACTCCTGGGATTTGCCGTAATGGATCTTAGCCAGGCCATGCACCCTTTCCGTCTTAAACCACTGGCTAAGAAAACAGACGTATTGCCCCATGAGGCCACAGGGGAAGGCAAACGCCCTGATCAATAAAATGAAACTGTTTCCGGTTATGATAAATGACTCTACTATTTTTGAGCCCTGGAGTGACAGACGCTAAGGGTGAGCTGTGCAGAAGTAGCAGCAGCAGTGCCAACATGTGCAGTCCCGTGTGCTTTGTCCCTGATCCTCCAGATGACTTAATAATGCCTTCATCGCTCAAGAGCTTGCCCTCCACCATAGGAACATTTAATCCATGCGCTGTTGTAAGGGCTGCCAATGACAGTAACAGGACCACCACACTCTATGATGCTCTGATTCACAGCAAGGTTCTGTTGGACACTTCTGACACTTTTTCGAGCATTCAGACAGGAAGCAAGCTCAACATTATATCAGTCACCGCCTGTTCTCTCAATTCGGATGAAGGCGAATAAGTGCTTCCGGTGGGCACTACAGGCCAGCCCTCTTTGCAGGGTGAAGTGTTGTTGATTAGTAGACGGCTTAAGGGAGATTATGCAGATGATGTGACCACAACTATGCAGGGTAAATTACCAGAGTTTACACTCTCGACTTTCAATACATTTTCTCCACTCATTGGATATGCGGGAGAAGACTGTAGTGTTTGTGCTGATGCTAAGCCCATCACCATTTCCCCCCAATTAATATAAGAAAGGGCAGCTTATGCTTGCAAAGAGCTGCAAAGAGTGTCCCCATGGGCCTCATTACAAGTTGGCCGGTCCAGGAACTATGGTACCGGTAAACTTGCCAGTACCATAGTTCCGGGACCGACAAACTACGAGTTGTGCTCCTGGGTGCCTTTTCTGCCCACCAGTTTGGACCTGGCGGGCATAGCGGCACCGGCGAGCACAGCATGTCAGATGCACCGGCACTGTTAGAAACGGTGCCGGGGCATCTGACCTCCCCATTCCCATTGAACCCTATGGGGCTCAAATGGAAATGGGGAGTAATGGATTCTGGCCTCTGGCAATGGGGACATACGGGGTCCACAAAGGTCATAATGGCACTGTACATCCCCATTGCCAGGGGCCGGGAAAAATGCAACTCCTGCGGCAGCCGTGCATGTGTGACAGGCTTGTAATGAGGCCCCATGTCTCGTATTAGTGCCACTTGCATATCTACCCCCTCCAATCCATCTGCAATATATACCACCAATTTAGCTGTTAAGGGGGCGATTGTGGCCAGTGGATGTAAATGCAGCATTGTTCTGACTGAGTTGGCAGCATTAAAGGAACTACTTGTGTCTTTTCATGAAGCTCATGGAAAGGGATACACCATGGTGGAGTAACCAGCTAGGGTGGAGGGTGTCATAGAAGCCTTTAAACCACAGGGGGTAGTAGCTCTCCAAACCTCTGATGCTAGTAATAATACAGTCAACACTTATATGGCCAAGCTGTGGTCCATTTGTGACAACATATGGACAAGCCGGTCAAGGAGCACAGCAAGTAGAGTGCTTGCTTTGAGATCTGTGCAGAGCCTGCTAACGCAGGTTCGAATCCCGGTGGGGCCAAACTCAGCCTTTCATCCTTCTGAGCTTGATAAATGAGCACCACACACCGTGGGTAATAATAGGCAGCACTCAGATACCTGAGGGTTTGCAGCGCTATATAAATGCCAAATTATTATTATATAGAGCATTGGGACTAATAGTGTCTTGCCTGATAAAGGGCACCAGGCTGTAAACCACTTAGCCTTCTCCGCCCACAATCTAAGCGCACTGCATCACATACTACCACTGCTCCTGTCGATTTCTACCTGGCGGGTAGGTTGCACTGCACATCAAGTGCTAATACTATGGTCGGCAAGTTAGCTAGCAGGATTAACCATTCTATATCCAACCCTCATACAGTGATTTTCCTGGAGCCCCTAGACTACAGCCTGGGAAGAGTAAGAAAAATAGGCAGGTGACAGAGGGAAGTGTTATGAAGATGAAGCGGAAGCAGGTAAGTCATATAATTGGGTTTATTTAGGTTAATAAATAAGAAAAGAAGACCCCACATCTCATGGGCTCCCTTCCCTTCAGTTCTCTCCTCCAACTGCCCAACTTAGAACCAAACAAGCAAAACACACACCAACATTCCATGACATCACAATGTATGCTCCCTTCACTAGAGAGATCTCCTCCCCAAAGGAGATGCACTACAACACATCTCCCTTCGTTTTTTTTTTTTTTTTTATATATATATATCATCTGATAACCTTTTTCTTTTCAGCATGTTACAATAACATCTAACATCTAACTGATCTAAAACAAGCATATTACACTAAGTCACAACTCAAAACTGACCTAAAACAATTCCCCATGAGCGGCTCAGTTGCCATTTCCTTGCTTTCTCTCCTGGGCATTTTCCCGCATATGACTTTCACACATTTCCTCTCCTCACAGAGGCAACTCTATCTTTATTCCACACTTGCCCTCCAGCAACACGCACTGCCCCTTTCATAACTGCCACAACTCTGACAGGATCCGAATAAATGGACTCCCCCTTCCTCCTTATCACTGCTTTCCTTATCCTAATCCAGTCACCACACTCCACACGCAGCTCCTTATTTCCTCTCCTCAAATTTTCACGCTTGACCCAATCTGACTTCTTCCTCACTAATGACCTTCTCACCTCATCCACAACAAGATCAGTCTCCCTACATCTTCCCAGCCATTTTCACGCTTGACCCAATCTGACTTCTTCCTCACTAATGACCTTCTCACCTCATCCACAACAAGATCAGTCTCCCTACATCTTCCCAGCCATGGAATATGGCTTCCTTCCCCTCATGAGTTCAAATGGGCATAGACCGGTCGTAGAATGTGGCGCCATCCTCAGAGCCCACATTCTATTTTGTATTAGAGCTAGCTTGTCTAAACCACACTCCTCTCCCATACGTACACTCTCCATTACACACCTATTCATTCTCTCAACCACACCATTTGACTCGGGATGGTACAATGAGGTTCTTTTGTGACCAACTCCGCACTTCCTCAAATATTTAGAAAATCTCTCTCCAATAAACTGGGGCCCATTGTCGGTCAATATGGTCTCAGGCAAACCCTCACTTGCAAAAATTTCCTGTAGAACCTTTATCATACATTCACTCGTGATATCCCTCACAACCTTAAAATCCACCCATCTGGAAAACAAATCCACCACCACAACTATATACTTTCCCCGAGCATAACCAAGTTCCACGGGACCAAGTATGTCCATAGCTATATCACACCATATCCTGCACGGAAGACCAACATCCACTAAAGGTTGCTTTCTGGCCGCTATTCCCTTTCCACTCTTAACACAAAACTGACAATTTGCCAAACGATCTTCCACCTCCTTGTCAAAACCCGGCCACCAATAATCTTCTCTTAACACTCCTTTAGTCTTGGTAATCCCAATATGACCACTATGTGCTAAATCTACCACTTTCTTCCTTAATCCTATCGGGACCACTGCCCTACCCCATCTGAACAAAATATTATCATTTACAGATAATTCATCCTTCACCTCCCAATACGGTTTCACTTCTTCCGCCAATTCCACTTTATTTGGCCATACTGCCGATTCAACATATGTGATTACCCTCCTTATGATGTCATCTCTCTCCATTTCATCCAACCACTCCTGCTTGGATACTATGCCATCGGTGTTGACAAACACCAATTCCATTTCCTCACTTTCCGTACTTTCAGGTGCTGCCACCCTTATCCTTGATAGACGGTCGGCTAAAACATTTTCCCTCCCGGGTATGACCTCCATCCTAAAACAATGTGTCTGCATCCTGGTAACCCACCCTGCCACTCTCCGAGATACTTTGTCCAGTCCCTTATTCTCAAAAATGGCCTTTAAGGGTTTATGATCCGTTCGCAACACAAATTCTACTCCCCACACAAAATTTCTGAAACGTTCCACAGCCCAAAAACATGCCAAAGCCTCCTTCTCTAGAACCGAATATCTTAACTCTGCTCCCTTGAGACCCCTTGAGGCATGGGCGATTACCTCCTCAGAACCATCTTCCTGCTTCTGTGATAGCACAGCTCCTAGCCCACTCTCACTAGCGTCAACTGTGATCATGGTTAGCTTCCTCGTGTCAAAGCAACCTAATGGACCAGCCATATTTATTTCTTCCTTTATTCTGTTAAACTCCCTGTCACACTGGCTATTCCATACAAAATCTGCGCCCTTCTTGAGAATCTTTCTCATCTCCTGTACTTTGTCAGCATAATTTATCACAAATTTGTGATAAAATTCCGTCATTCCTAGAAAAGAGCGTAGCACATTCTTGCTTCTCGGTTTCTCAACACTCTTAATGGTATTAATCATACCTTCCTTGGGTTTAACCCCATCCCCTGACACTTCATGTCCTAGGTAATCCACTTTCGTCACAGCAAACACACATTTTTCACCCCTCAAAGTAATACCTCTTTCCTCAAATATCCTCAAAACCTTGTGCAGGTTCCTGTCATGTTCTTCCATTGTTACACCACTCACCAACACATCATCCTGAAAACAGAACACTCCCTTTAATCCCTTCAACAAACGATCCATGATCTTCTGAAATACTGATGAAGCGGACGCCAGCCCAAATGGCATTCTCCTAAATTGAAAAACACCTTCATGCGTTACAAAAGCAGTAACCTTCCTACACTCCTCCACCAATTCAACCTGATGATACGCTGATGTCATATCTAACTTAGAGAAAAATCTTCCTCCGCCCACCATGGTCAACAGTTCACCCATGTTGGGCAGAGGATGTCTGTCCACCAACACACACTTATTTAACTCACGCATGTCAACACACAACCTTATGTCACCCGAACTTTTCTTCACTATCACCACTGGGGATACCCACTCAACCCCTCCAGCTCTCTCCATCACACCTGACTTCAACAACTTCTGTAATTCCTTTTGCACTTTCTCCCTCAAAGCTAGAGGCACAGGCCTAAGCTTCGCCACGATTGGCACACTGTTCTTTTTCAATGTTATCTGGTGCTGAAACCCTCTCACCCTTCCCAACCTCTCATTAAACACTTTCCCAAACTCTGACATGTATCTATCAAGACTCGCAGACACTTCGGAAATTTGCAGCACTTGCTCTGGATGATTGGGATCGAGTCTGATCCCTAAATTCTTTTGTTCTCTCCACCCTAACAAAGATTGCCCCTTCTTCGTGACATACACATTGCCCTCACAACTGCGTCCCTTGAATTCAAACTTACTCCACACATAACCCAATAAATCAATACGATCTTGGTTGTATCCTCCTGGACTTATGTCGGGCTCTGATAACTCAGCTACTACCCCTTTCATTTCGCACTCAAAGGCAACCCTGGATATTAAAGTTATTTTCGACCCTGAGTCAGCCATCATTGACACCTTACGCCCATTGACCATTACCACAGCATAAGGTCGTTCACAATCCTCCAGATCCCCACCATTCGTAACAACATTAACAGTATTCACGATAACATTTTGTAACGGCACCACAACTTCGTCTTCTGATGACCTTCCATCTTCTTCCTCATTTACATACAAAACCCTCAGTTGGCTTGTCTGTCCAAATTGGTAGTTCTTGCAGCACGATGCTAAATGCCCTCTCCTTTTGCATTTTGAGCACGTACTTTTCCGTTCTGGGCACACAACAGAGGATGCGAAGTGTGTCGCACTAGCACACCGATAACATAGCCTTTCGTCCTTCCTATCCTCTTTTTTTTCAAATCTCTGTACATAATCTTGACCCTTCCTTTCTTCCGGATTATTCTTCCCTGCCTGTCTGTTTCTTCCTTTCCTTTTGTTCTTTCCCTCAGCTACGGACAACACCTCCGGTTTATTTTCTTTGGGCTCCCCTCCTTCGGTTTTGGAAAGATTGGCCACACATGCCAGGGAATACTCCACACGTTTCGCCAAGTCCAGTACTTCATCTAAACTCGGCTCATCCTTTAGCCACAACTCCTCTCGTATCTTGTTTGATCGACAGTGTGTCATGAATTGATCACGAATATGTTTGTCGAAACTTCCTTGAAATTTGCATGTAAGAGCCAGATGTCGCAATGCAGTCACATAATCCTCCACAGATTCATTTTGGGCTTGTGTGCGCATCCGGAAATTGTACCTTTCCAGAATTGTGCTCCTTTTTGGGTTAAAATGCTTGTCTAGCTTCACTAATGCAGATTCGAACTCATTTAATTCATCCCCGCTTCCATCACTCACTAGTTGCGGCAGAGTTTCAAAAATTCTTTGGCCCTCGAAACCCAAAAAATGTAACAGTAACGCCAACTTCCTCTCGCTGGAATAGGCTGTCGCGCCGGCTGCCTTCATGTAGTGCAGAAAACCCTTGCGCCATTGGGGCCACGCAATTCTTGCCGCGCCTGGGGCTGGCATAAAAATGGGGGGACCTGATATCCCTGGCAAGGCTGCCATATCCTGATTGCAAAATGTCTCTTGGTTGTACTTTTTATGTTCTCCCTGCTCAATAGAATTTCCACGCTTCAGGTGTCTTCTTTAATGTTCTTGTCCACACAGTCAGGACCGACACATCAAAACCACCCTGCACAAATGTCTTGTTCAAGGTTGATGTTTACCTGCCTGAGGGCTGTACACATGCAGCAGTGTGCCGCTCATCTTCCTAAACACTTTAATGATAAGTAATATTGAAGTTCCCTAACACTTCAGTTATGTACTTGTTACTTTGCCACACAAGTAACAAATGAGAGGATCAGGCTCCTCACTAAAATGTGAAATGCCCCTCTATTATAAAGTTCACGGTAGTCTTCTGCTCACATGTCCCTCCTTTAGGAGGAATACGGTACTTTCGTTCAAGGACCGCTCCCCACGCCTTTCCTCAGCCGTCTATCTCGGGCAACACAACGAATGCTGCGCCGGAGCTAATGAACAAGTTCTTGCACTTACTTTACGTCGGAGAGGTGTGTTGGGGAGGTGCATGCGCGCAGGCCTGCACGCGGTGGCCACTCAACGCTACAGGGGAGCGGAGCGGCCAACGCGAAGACCTCCGCACAATGGCCGCTCAACGCCACGGGAGAGCGGAGCGGCCCTCCCAGAAGTTTTCCTTTGATGCCGGCAGCTTCTTCTCAATGACAGCCCCTGTCGGGCTGAAACGTTTGCGTGATCAGCTGGTTTCCTCAGCTCTCCGCGTCGGCCGTTACCCTGGACAAACGATGAGGACACTTCTCTCAGCAATCGTCGTGTGGGCAGCGTTCCATTTCAGAGGCCGCTCACGGGAGGAAAATGAGCTGGCCTTTTCACGCCGTGCCGGCACAGGCAGTATGAATTGGAAAGTGCGGCTGGCAGCAGGAACGTGATCCAGTTCATGAAACGCCTCTCTCACACAGGGCTCGCCAAAGCAGTGTATCTCAGCTGGGGTATTCTCTTCGCCTGCTTTCCATAGCATTCATCCCATCCTCGTCGCCATTGTTATGAAGATGAAGCGGAAGCAGGTAAGTCATATAATTGGGTTTATTTAGGTTGATAAATAAGAAAAGAAGACCCCACATCTCATGGGCTCCCTTCCCTTCAGTTCTCTCCTCCAACTGCCCAACTTAGAACCAAACAAGCAAAACACACACCAACATTCCATGACATCAAAATGTATGCTCCCTTCACTAGAGAGATCTCCTCCCCAAAGGAGATGCACTACAACACGAAGTATGAGGGGTCGTATTTTTTGCCCAAGATCCCCAAATTGGCCCCAAACATCTTGATCCAGGTACGCCATCATGCATAAATGTACCCACTTGTTCTGTGCTGTGCCTGCTTGCATATAGTATTGTATTGTATTTGGTTATTTAAATAGCGCTAATTCCCCACTTGTGGGGCCTCAATATGCTTTTTCCTCGGTTGGAACGCCCTTGGTGATGGTGGTCAATGAGTTTAGCTTAGGAGATGCATGTGTACATGTTGCCGTTCTAAAACTTGGGTGGATGGCAAGGCTCAACTAAGCAGCCCAAAACTGGTCAGACACATGGGTGAGTGCGGTTGAGGGTTAGAGATAGATTGCTATTGTTGAGAGAGTGTAAGCGAGGTCATCTCTACCTGTTTCAATTCGGGTGGTGGTTGCTGTATGCTAGTGACAGAGGTGTTGAGTTAAGTCTGGTGTTTCAGTCTGGACGGCTATGCTGCTGCGTGTGTCCACACTAGTGGTGTGAGATATACGAAACCGTAGGTTGCAAGATTGGTTGGCTGGGGCAATATTTGTACAGGTCTAGAATTGAGAGTCCTATACCACTGGGCCTAGCTTTCATACGGTAGCAGGTATCCACATATGTTAAACAAAGATGGATGCTACACGTAGATTTGAGAATCCTGTATAGTGGGAGAAAGGCCTATGTTTCACAGTGCAGTACTTTTAGGCATATGGTAAACAAAGACGGAGGTTACGCCTAGATCTGAGAATCCTGTATAGTGTGAAAGAGGCCCAGGTCTCAAAATGCAGTAGGTCTCATCATATAATAAACAAAGGAGGAGGCTACACCAAGATTCGAGAAGCCTGAATGGTGGGGGGCGAGGTGCCTTAGGCTTCACAGTCGCGTTGGTTTCAGCCTATAGAACAATAGGTTTCCCTAGTGTAACAGACATTGATGGTTTGTTGTACCTAGTTTTGGGAATACCTTTGTAGTGGGGGATTGCTAGTGTTAAGAGCTTCCCTGAATGAGCGATGCAGGTTAACATTGGCAGTGAATTACTTAGCAATGGGAGTGCGCTACCCTGGGCTACTTATCTGATTGTTAGTCATCTCTCATGTGGGCCGGTGGCCGGGTGCATGGTGAGAATGTTGCGAGTGTTGCGAGCGTACCACAGCGAAAGCTGCTGGCTTACCTGGAGTGCTTGTCGGGTGGGAGTTTTGTTGTGGGTGGGTTGATGGTGGATCAGGTGTGCCACAACGAAAGCTGCTGGCTTAACCGGAGTGCCAGTCGGTTGGGAGTGTTGCTGAGCAATACGTGGTGTTGTGTCAGGTGAAACCGCTGCGAGAGCTTCCGGCCCCTGAGTTGTGATTGATGCAGGGTAGTTTATTAATGGTCTATGCATAGGGTGCAGTTGATTAGGAGAGAATTGGGAAGAACCAGATTTTAAGGGCATTCTGTAATTCACAATTCTGTTACGTCCTGCGTGCCTAGAAGAAAATGGAGTGCGTTGGTTTTTTTTATGCTCCGGGTCTATAGGTCTCGTTGTGCACTCTCACATAGTACACATTTAGTAACTTAATTACGTGAGCATAAATGATGAAACAGTATAACTTTATATTCCAAGAGGCCTTTAATTGGCAACAGACGTTGTTGCTTTGTATGCTTCATGATGTACTTTTATGGCCAAATTAGTGTCCAAGCATGCTAGTTGGGAAGCAGGTGAACTCAAAGGTTTGTCCAGTTCCTAGTTGGTCGGAGCATCTGTAAATATCATAATCATTTTCACTTGCTTTTTAATATCTGTGATTAGACATGGTAAAAGAGCTGAGCTTTCAGCATTATAGTCTCAACTGATTCTTAAATTACATAGTGCAACACTGGATTATCATCCTTACTTTTGAAATGTTCCAGAGTAAATGCTTGAGCTTCTGCCTGCATGAAATGTGACTTTCAATGAGAATGATTATCTTTCCATTCAGACTGACCTTCTGGTGTCCTTGAATTCCCGCTACTTATTATACTGCCGAAGGCCATGACTTTAGACGTTATTCTCACAGAGCTGATTGCCGGGCCTCCAAGTGACATTAGTGTGCTTTATGCACTTCGCGTGAACCTGTGCGTTGCTGCTGCACCGTTGAAGAACCACTCCGGTCTTTATGTCCATTTTTATAGAAGCGATAGGGCGGAGCTTCTGCATAAATCAGCTCAAAGGGTACGATGCATCGCAGTCACCGGCCACAAAGAAATGCTGACTCAACTTCACAAATTATAAACCGGTATGTTGAAAATCACCACTTCAACCTTAATATCTTTTGTTTAGAGAAGATGGGGGAGGGGCGGGCTTACTAATAAGACCGCTGGTAAGATATCCCGTGTGCACCAGTCTCCAAGAAATGCAGCCTCAACTTCATGAATTGTAAACAGGTACCAGGAAAAGCACTGCTTCAGACTTGATGTCCCTTTTTATAGCAGTGAACGGGCCAGAGCGTACACGTAAAATGGCTTAAAGGGTAAGGCACGCAGTGGGCTGGCGAAATTGTCAAAGTCCGTTCTACCAGCAGCGGAAACAAAATCTGACTCATTTTGTTACGCTTCACCCCAATCCACAATTCTGCCACCCCACATATCGAAAAGAACTTTGCAAAGCTTTTCATGCTGCTCTGCAAACCAAAAAGAGCCATGCAAAGTTTTTCGGGGCACTGCGACCTCGCAGAAATCGAGAAGAGCAGCTCAAAGGTTCTCGTGCTGCTGCGTGAAGCTAATATAAATCAAAACAAGACCTCTGTGAATTTTCTCATGCCACTGTGTGAACCTGTCGCATATCGAAAAACCTGAGCAAAGTTTCCTGTGCTGAAGCACGAAACTAGTACAGGTCGAAGAAAAAGGCCAGCATGAGGTTTCTCGTGTGGCTGTGCCACACTATCACAGGTCGAAAAAGAACTGCACACATTTTCTCATTTCATTGCGTGAAACTAACACAAATCACAAACAACCCACACCACGTTTCTCGTGTCGCTGTCTGAACCTAGCATGATTTGAAACCACATGCAAAGTTTCTCATGGACCTGCGCAAAGCTAGCGGATTTTGGAAAATCCCACTCAGAGTTTCTTGTGTCGCTGCACGGAAATAGCATTGGTTCGAAAAAAAGATTTGTGTGAAGTTTCTCGTTTCGCTTCAGGAAACCAATATGGAAACAACACGCCATGCTCCACACGAATCCGCCCAAAAGCGTGTGAAGTTTCATTGGCGGTGGAACTGTAATGCTGGTTTTACAGAACGGGTGGAAGAGGGATCCAGTGCGAAATTGTCATCCAATGACAGTGCACTTGCTCTTTTGAAAGGTATTACACTAACAATCCCAGGTGATTTAAACATACTTTGCTCTGGACATATCTTTTCTGTTTTTTGATGTTATTATAATACTCTGGTTCAGAGGCTAGAGTTACCCTGCTCTTTTCAGTGTTTGCATGATTTACCCACACCTTGCATGGTATTGCAAAATAAAGCCCAGGGATGCATGCCGATGTCAGCAACTGTTTTAAAGTGTCTAGGTGTTCCCACTAGTGCCAATTATTCTCAATATACACCGGTACTGGCTGGAGAATGTTCCAATGTCCCTGCACAACCCCCACTTTCAAACTGAAAGAGGCTTTGGAAACAGATGGGGATGGAATTGCACTTTTACAACCCGATCCTCATTTGTGCCAGTGAACTGGAGAGAGAGCGGGGGCCCTTCTCTCTCCTCCCGTGTACCAGAACTGAGGAACAGTCAGCCACTGGTGAGGAGTGTGTGCATCCATCCTCCTTTAAGCCCTCTAAACCCCATTCATGCTGTAAAAGTCAAAGGCCTTTATTACGGGTCGAACGGTGCTACCTGCAGGCTGCCGCCGCTCCCAAAATATTTTACTGGCGCCTGAATTCCCGGTGCCACCGGCTCATTATGAGTCTGGCAGCCCGGGAAGTCAGGCGCTAGCAAATTGTAAATCCCCATTCTCCTAGAGTCCTATGGGACTCTATGGGGTGGGCACATGGAAACACCGGCACCGTTAGCAATGGTGCCGGTGCTTCGTGAAAAGTCTCCCTACCATTGCCGCAGCGCCCGGCTGTGTCCGACCTGGTACAGTGGCCATGGCAGGCAGACACGTAGTTTGCCAGTGTTAAGGAGATTTATCACCCAAGTGCTAAATTCCCTCTACCTTAGAGCCCTCCAGCTCTTTTGCTACATTTTGCGACTTTGAACTTTTCATTTTCATTCTCATTGTGTTTTACTTTTGTGTCCTTTGGATATGGAGTTTTAAAACAACTCCATAGGCATCATCTTTTTCTGTGTGTCACACAGCACCTTCAGTACAATGACACAGGGGTGTCTTTCAGACTCCCCAAGGGTTAAACACCTTCTCTGGGACTGACTACTGTCTGCCATAGCATGTAAAGTTAAATTGACTTTACTAGTCTTTTTAAATTTACAGACCCAGCACACACTATCTTACTATAGAGTGCTGGAGGGGTTGCCTAGCTTCCCGTGAGTCTAAACACTCATGTAAACAGTCACATGTTACCCTTTCCCACTTGAAAGGGCTTGTGGCAGTGGTTTTAAACAAACTACCATGTTTTTTCCCGCAAACACTGGTAGCTAACAATCGGGTCAGCCATGCTTTTCAATATGGCGCCCCAGACCTATCTGTAAAAGCAGACTCTGGTCATCTTTTTCGCCATTTCGTTTTGGAAAGGTCCTTCTTGTGTTTGTCTCTGCATGCAAAACCGGGTTTGGACCCTTTGTTCATTGGCCTTTGGCGGGCTTCAGTGCTGAAGCCCTCCTCTGGCGTCTGAGTCTCTGGGGTGGACAGTATGTGTGGGAGGTGCCCAAAACTCCCTGTGCTTAGTATCCTAGGAGACCTGAATGCACTCTGGCATGATTGGCCGGCTGGCTGTCCGGCAAGGACAGCTACCCTGCTGTGTGAGTGACAGCCAGGCTGGAATGAATGGTGGAAAGCTGTTTAAAAGTAGGCCTCTGGGACTTGGAAAGCAGAGTCGACCACTGGAACGAAAGAACTGAAGACGAGCTGAACGAAGATGACTGCCGTAACTACTGGTCCGCCGGTGAAGTCCTGCTGCAGGTCCGATTTGCCTGAACTCCATCGACAGAGAATCCCTTGAAGCTTAACTTCTTCCCTTGAGTTTGGTGGGAACAACCAACTCGTAAGCCGCCTGGACACGTTCCCTATACTGGTCGAATTTTCTGCAGAGGGTTGTGGGAAACCGGATAGCCAGCGGGAATGATCCCAGTTTGTGGTCTTTAAGGCACTCACACCTTAAACCATTGTTTTTGCCAAGCTTGTGGCCTCTTCCCTGGGCAGTGCTGGAACCTCCCGACGTCCTCCTCCTTGTCCCCATGACTGAAGCTCAGGAACAGCGAGATCTGCAGGAGCTGCCAGGAACAACTGTCTCAGCTGCATCTTATCTTCACTTTTAGTACCCGGCGAGAGTCAAGCAGAATGCAACACGCATTCTGATTGGCTCTCGCCGGGTCCTTACCCGGCCGAGAATCCTTTGATTCTCGGCCGGATTCCAGCCGCCTTGTCCTCGGCGGGGGGCGTGGCAGCCCCTCAGCCAATGAGGAGGCTCAAAGCGGGGCCACCCCGCTCCAAGCCTCCCCACGACTGGGAGGCTGCCTTCGTCCCCCGGTGGGGACTCAGGTAAGCTTTTTTTTTTTTTTCTTCCCTTCCCTCCCTCCTCCCTGCCCTCCCCACCCCACTTATCTGCTTGCTCCTGCATCCCCGGTGGGGGACAATAGCAGCCTCCAGCAGTGTGGAGACTCAGAGCGGGGCCATCCCCGCACCGCGCCTCCACAGGGCTGGAAGCTTCCATCATCCCCCGCCGGGGACGCAGGTACGTTTTGTTTTTTTTTTTTCATCCCCTCCCTCCCAACCCCACTTACTTTCTGCTTCTTTTTCGGGAGCGGATGCGCTGGGAACACTTGTGTTCCCAGCGCGTCCGCTCCAGATGGCCGCCATGGAAAGGGAAAACCGTTTTCCCTCTGCATGGCGGCCATTTTCTTGGTGGTTTTTTTTTTTTCCTGTCCCGAAATGCCGCAGCGTTTTGGGACAGAAAATAATGCTTTTAGTGCCCCGGTCACGCACATAATGCAGGCCGGGGACCTAAAAGCTATATGACCCGAGCGGCGGGGGCATTACCGACTCAGGTAATGCCCCGGGGCCTTCGTTAACTAGGGGCCCTGGGGCATTACCTGAGTCGGTAATGCCCCCGCCGCTCGGGTCATATTACTTATATAAGGTACTGTGCAAGTGCGGTGCATAACTCTGTTCGGCCGGGGCGAAAGTCTGTGAAACTTTCATGACTTTGAAGGCTTGTCCTTTCCTAAACCAACATCTAACTTTTCGTCTGACCAAATTCTTCTAAAATCCGTGGCAAACACTTAACCGTTTACTACCAGAACTGTGCTTTACTATACAACCATTGACTTTGGCCCAGGCCTATTGAATTGAATTGCTGGTTGTAGTGAACTGAAACCCTTTGCCCTGCCTATGAAAGCATTTGTGCTTTTGATTCTTATAACCTTGTCTTTTTATCCCTTTTTAAAGTATCTGAAGTGCCATTTTGCTCCCACTTCATAGGGAGCAGAACTTGTTCAGAAACTGATTGGTTGCGTATTGTAGTGTATTAGATTTTGATATTGAGCTGCTTTTGCTAGTGGAATGTTTTCCAAATGACTGTGTAAATACATGTATATTCTTTTATCAAGAAACCTTGAGTAAGTGTGTGTTTGAATCACTGTAATTGCTAGTTCTTTGTTTAACCCCTTGTACTGCTCACTTTACTCTTGAGATAAGTCTGGCTGCTCAGCCATCACTAGCACTTTACTGTGCAGTACAGGCTTATACCAAAGGTGAAATTGTACTGACACTTGTAGTCTTAACTGTGTGTGGTGTTCCCAAAGGGTACTGCATATGATTCTGCCTAACAGCCAGTCCAGAAAAAGGGTGCCGGTGAGCTTACCAGTACCCTGGTTTCCGGACCGGCAAGTTTATTATGAGGCCCAAAGTGTCTGGCGAAGACTTTGGGGGTGAGGGCAACCTTCAAGGGCCAGTGAGGTAACATGAGGCGAGCAAAAATGCTGCAGCCCGTGTGATGCATTGTGATCAAACTCTCCCTGAACACTGCATGTTGAAAGATAAAGATTTGTGGGAGGCATCTTTTTGTTTAACGCAACTGCTGTGTAACATCTGTGAATCCACATTGCCATCGTACTACATTTCTCTTTCCCCTTACTACTACAAGACGAAGTTAAGGGCCAACACTAATTTTAGTACCTTTCTCAGAATGTAATCATATTGTGAACTATTTGAAAACTTATATTGATAGGGAATGACCTAGGAGCAACTGAAATTGACCTTTCCTTGCATCTACAAATCTTTGTGAGCTACTAATCAAAACGCAACATAAACCCCATCTGTTTTATCAAATTCCAAGATGTATTAAAGTCATATCCATCACCAATCTTCAATCATTTTTTATACATGTCATTATGTTATCTGCGGCATGCTCTTTTAAAATAATTTGATTCATTGCATATGGAGACAGGAAATACAGAAAACTATATTTTAGAGCCCTGCATTTTTAATTTGTAAACTGTTCCAAATCAGATCGGGCTACAACTATGGAGGCAGATGCAGGTGAATTGCCAATGTGCAGTAGCGGTTTTGTCGAGTACTCCTAGGCAGCTAAAGCCTGTGGGACTATTTAACATTGCACACGGTTAATTACCAACGTAGAGATCCTTCCCTCTGTCTGTGTTGCTTATTTAGTGAGCAGATGCTGATGCCCTAGTAAGGGATGCTCCCGTCTGGCCTGTCAGATACTGCAGGCATCACTACCACCACCGTAGAGACATGTTGGAGGAGTTTACATTTTCTGTTGAAAGATCCTGTTGGGAGAAATGTGATGCTTCTGTATCATGCATGTGTGATTCCTCCCTAGTCTCTATTAATTCTGTTTTTTTTTTAGTTGCCAGAGCTTTTGCTGAATAAAGAATTCTCGTTAAGCCGTGCTAATGACTTTTTATGAATGCTACGGGCAGTGCACATGCTTAACTAAATCCTAGCGAGTGAAACATTCCTACAATGCAGCTGTTATACTACCCCCGGGGAGCGGGCCAAGGATTGCTGGCAGAATGCTTTGCTAGGTGATTTGTAGCAGCTCGCTGGAATAACTTGAACTTCATGCAAATTTCTGCATATTTATCCCCAGGGAAAGCTAATTAAAATGTTGCGCATTTGTCCTACCTTATTGATGGCATTGGATGTAGGGCTGAAAATCCCATTGTGTTTGGTTAGTTATTGCTCTGTCTTTAGATGTGTGCAGTAATATGCTGCATTGGCCTGGAGCTGGCTTTATCCGGAAGTGGATGAGCACTGATAACACCTGTTTTATTTGACTGCCCTTGTTATGCTAAGGGCTGCTGAGTGTCTTCTACACTAGAGTATAATATGCTAGATTTCATGAAAACCTTTTTTGAGATTAATATGCAAAAGCAACAACTAAAAAGCATAATACCTTTAGTTTCAGTAAACCTTTTCCCTGCAAGGGGTACATGTGCAAACCTGTGAAAGGGAAGCACATAAAGGGTGCCTGTTAGTCGCCGAGAGTAGATAGAACACACGGCATCTGACAGTTCCCAATGCTACTATCCTGTGGGCAGTAAGGCCAGTAAAATGAGACATGACAGTGAGATCACGTTGTCTTAAAGAATTTTGAAGTTTGACTTAGAGAAGTCTTCGAATATGAGCCAAATCAACTAAACAAGGGATGGAGCTTTTGTCTTAATTGCCTCATGAGTTGGCTTCAATTTTGTAACCTCTGCTAGTGTCCAAACCTTCATTTATATATCGCCAGTATTTATCATGAGATAAACTATAAATGAACTCAGATGACAAACATCAACAGATGTACCTGATATTCCAAGTCAGCATATGTAGGCTGACAACGACTTGTGCATGAATATAGATTGCTTCACAGCTGTTGTTACTATGGCTAATGCATCGTATAAAACTGCTCCCTTAACTAAATTTGAGGACAAAATGACAGCCTATTTCCCAACATAAAAATTGACACTCTCGCCAGAGCCGCTTCACATGAGGTTGCATGTGGTTGATATGCATGATTACCCTCGATGCCTGGCTTTTTAGAGAGATCCTGTTAGGAAGTCATGGCTACCTATGTCCATGTTGTGTCGTGACTGAAATTAGCATCTGGGGTCAGTCCATGGAAGAACGCTTGGAACTGCACATGTCTGTCAGGCTCATTACTGAAGTATCTCTCTTTAGTTGCTTTAATCGATTCTTCCAACAGCCATCACCCTCACCTCAATGGCCTATTTCAGCAGCTCCACCTAGTTCAGTTGAACCCGTACATAAGACTATTGACTGTGAATATTTGGGGCCAGCGTCAATTGCAGCACTTCATCTTGTTTTGATCTCTTTGGAGCACTTGTATGATATTATTGAGGTCACTAACAGCATTAACGATACATTGGACCACTTTAAGAATAAACAGGCAGCTATGGAGTTATTCTTCAGTACAAGCCACAAAAGAAATTGGTGGATGAGGGACTCACAGTCAAGCAAAGGGCACGCTACTTTGATATTAGTATTCCAAGGAGGGTACATAATACTGTCGACACTGAAGTGGTGTCTTTCATGAAACTCTCAATGTTGGAAGCCTTAGTTGTTGTGACTCAAGAGGTCTTAGACCTACAACTTGCTCTGAAAAGACGGCATTGAAGGGAAAGGCGAAGAACGAAATAATCTCTAACTTTGATTCCCAAATAAATACTCTTCTGCAAAGGAAATACAGAAGAATAGCGTCTCCAGAAAGTCTTTGAGATGATTATTACGTTTAGTGATGGATTTAAAAGTTCAAGAGGAGGTTTTGACTCTTTCTTCGTCAACTTGGTTAAACATGTAAATGATGAAAAGAAACCAGGAAGACACAAACTGCAAAAAAAACAGTGATGAAGGGAATAAAAAAAAAGATAGATCCATAATGGCTTTTGTTGCTAAACCTATTGCCTCAACCACACCTGAATTGGTGGGTAGTTTGGGTGTTCAGCTGATGGATGAAATGACTACATCATTAAAAACATTGATACCATTGCTTGAGGAATTAGGAAGGTTAGTTGCAAAATATTATCTCACACCAAAAATGGACCTATCGTACTTATCTCAAAAAGAGTGGCTTTTAAGAATAGAACACCTACTAAACATTATACACAGGTGAATGGGCTGACAGGGTCATATATGGCCTCTCTTAAGTACAAAAAATACAATGTTCAAATGGGATTGAAGGTCAATATGGTTAGGAATGTGTGATAGAAGCGCTCAACGAATTATATTAAAAAGTTCACATGTCTTAACCATGATGCTTACTATCCCTTGCTAAGAACAATCCACTCCACTGAAACAGTCTTATCTATGTGTAGAAGTTTGACTCCATAGCATGTGGAGCACAGCATCCCTCACGGCCTTCAGAAGGTGTTTGAAAACCACCTTATTCAAGTAAACATTCACCTGCCCACTGCTCTCCTGTAACCTTGGAACATGAGCAATGTCTGTAACAAATCTTTTAACTGCATCCTCAATATTGTCCCAATATTGTACCTATGTCAGTATTCTGTAACAGCGCCTCTATGCACGAGGGCAGTTTGTGAACTTTAAAAATGCAAATAAAATAAATAAATAAATACATAATGTGGATGAAGGAACTACAAAACAATTCTTAAAACTAGTGACCCCTGTTTTGATCATATTTTGAACATTTCTTACATGAATTATTATTCTGGCCAGAGAGTGGTGCATCCTCAGTTAAAGGGAAAAATAGACTTCCTACGCAAATACCTCTGATTGGTCATGGTTGACAGCCCCCTAGAATTCTTCCATGCAGGAGAGATCTTGGGACGAACTTGTCTTTAGGGTTGCAAATTCGACTTAATAAGTTGGAACACCTGTTGTCAGTCTCATGTATTTACTAACCAAAAGATTGTTTGTAGAGATATCTCTCTTTTATAATAATGTAGCGAGGATGTGGTTAAGGGAGATCCTGTTTGGGATGCATATAGTGTGTTCCTTCAACCTGCTCGAAAGAGCCCAAAGTGTCAGTGGTGTGGGGGTCTTCTCGCCATCATTAAATGTGAATCAGGTCTGCATTCCCTGGGTTTCCAGTAAGGTGGAGACATTTTACTTTTAAATGTGCGCTGGAATCCATCAGCTCCCAATACAAATCTTTTTGTTGCAATGATGGATATTTTAGACAGCTGGTTGGGTTCTAAAACATTTTGTAAAAAATCCTTATTGCAGGTGATCTAAATTGCCGGTGTATTCATTCTTCAAAGAAGGATCACTCTAATAAACAGCGTCTAGAGTCAGTTGCAGTTTTAGTTTATTATCATATCGACAGTACGTCAAAGTTAAGACTAACAAACATGTTAAAATAACAATTCACGGTTCCTTATAATATCTTGAAGTCAAAACAACCAAGTCACTATATAGTCACTGGAGTCACTATATACTCTATATACTATATACTACATACTCTAAGATATCACAACCACCTAATAATAACTAAAATACTGATTGGATAAACATTTTAAAGTAGTCATCTTGGAGCCATACACATTCATTGTGACCTTCTCATCCAGGCTCTATGCAAGTAATTAGCCACTGCAAAAGCTGTGGCCTGAAATGACCAAGAAATTAATTTTATTTGCCTGTGCTGTTTTCACTTATCGTGACACTCCTGTCCCACTTGTGTTGGCGATAAACTAGAGGTGGCATGGCAAGCCTAGACAGCATGTATAACAGACTCACAAATGTGGGCTTCCAGGCATCTAGGTATCTCTCATATTATACCTCTAGCTTTTTATTCCAGATTTAATGTAAAGATACCGTGTATGTTCAAATAGTACTTCATGTTCCAGCTCATGGTATTTACTTTTAATTACATGTGTTGTGTTCTCGTTCATTAATTCTGGGTGTTTCCAATAATCATCATAACCCAAACTATTGAGGAGTTTTTGGATGTGTACGTAATATGGCATACTCAAGCCTCCAACTTGTACTTCCTTCACTGCTTCTCTATCTCAAATACAGGCAGGGCACGCCATACTCTTATGCAGTATAGCAGCAGTCAAATATCAACCATGCTTTTTATGGCGTGCAAATCAACTTCTAAAAGCAAAGGGTAGCATAGGTGCTGATGGTGGGAGACTTGCGATTCTTTTTGAAATTCGTTCTCCATCAAAGTGAGTGCTCTGCATTCCATTACCCCCAGGATTCGACTCCATAGATTACCGCTTGTTGGGCTTGTAGTTGGTATGCCTGAATGGAGAACTTCAGTGCACCATCTCAATAGGTTTTTCTGAACTTCGCGATGGCCCCACATTACCTTGCTAAAACGACTCCGGCTTTCTCCATCTGGTTGTGCCAAGTCTCATTTACTGACACTCTCTTTCCCAGATAATTGTAAAAATGTACTTCTTCTGTTCTTTCACCGTCCAAGGTCATGGAAAATAATGTTCTTTTTCCTCTTATTTGTAATGGCTACGATCTTGGACTTATAGCTATTAATCTGCAATTATTCAAATGCACAATACTGCTTTTTTAGATCTGCTGGGGTCAAAGAGACTAGGACCTTATCATCTGTGAACGTTAGGGTCCGAAATGTATCACCGGCTAATGTCGGAGCATCAGTTTGGAGAGACAGCAGTTTTTTTATCACCTGATCAATAAAGAGATAAAATAGTTTTGTGGCCAAGACACAGCCTTGGCACAGGCCTTTCTGTATTTTAACCAGCTGGGAGGTTTCTCCATCCGGACCCCATTTCACAGACGCTGTGCTACCACTGTACAGTAGTAGGAGCAGGTAATATTGATCGTGGTATTTCTACTCAGTCAAACACAGTTCTAAGTTCAATGAACATCAAGTAGTGCAACATTTTCCTAGAAACTACGTATTTCTCTACAAGTAAACTTAATATCAAGCATCGGTGGATTGAGAGACTGCCTGTAAATGATTGATCAGCCCTTTCTCCACAGTAGAGGTTCCAGGTGACTCATCACAACCTTTGCAAATATGTGTCCTCCTGGATTCAATAGAGGCATTGGATGGGGGTGCTTGGTGTCCTCACAAACCCCCTTGTATATATTGGGACTATCTCTGTGCGAGTCTATGATATTGGGATTGTATTTGTTTTTATGATGACATTAAATATCCTCATCAGATATGTGGCCCAGATTCTAGGTTCTGATTTGCACAAGGCCATAGGGATCTTGTCAGGACCGGGGACTTTGTCGTTTTATTTCGGCAGAGATAGCCAAATATCCCCCATCTACTTTAATGATTCTCATTGACCAGTGAAACAGAGTCCCAATATGGAGGCATTTGTTGGTCTCGTGAGAAGTTTTGCTATAAAGTCTTTCGAATTAATGTACCCATATCTCTTCTGGTATATTGCCGTTCTGGATTACCTTTTCTTCTATTGCATTGCAGCTAACCAATCACCAACATTTACATCTGTTCTTGTTATTAATTGCCTCTAGCAGATTGTCCAAGTGTTTTTAGTGTCGGACCTTTTTATCCAAGCCAGAGTATGTTTATACTCCCTTCTCTTTACTCTAAGGACTTCCCTATCTACAGGGTCTGGAGTTTTGAGGCAGTGGATCAATGTTTTTTTCATTGTGAAACCATGGAGACATATATTTGGCCACCTGCTTGATTGCTTTCTTTGGTTTTGAAAGATGACAATATACTTTGACCATTGTTTCATCATATGAATCAATGATCCCTTCCCCACACATTTCATTTCTCACACATATTACTTCAAGAGAGGGCAGTAATTCCCTGTAAATGTTAGATAATTAGTAAACAGACTCTATAATCTAAGAGCAACACTTTGAATCTGTTGGGAAATGCCTGGGTGGAAATTTAATTATGGGGTTTAAATACACTAAACAGTAATTTTGAAGGAGATTTTCCTTCTTAACCCTTTTCAGAATCTTGGTAATTCAATATCGATTTTGGATACTATTTTCACTACTTTGTTTAGTAAATGTAATGAGTTATATCTCATTCCCACTGAGGTTAGAGCTCACTCTGTGCTCATCTGCAATTTAAAATCTATATTACCGATTTTTAAGCTGCCTCTAGGATCCCATTCATTAATTGCAAGTCAGGAGAGAAATAGGTTAAACTGGTACCCGTGGACTGTAATGAAGTTTAATAAACAGTTGGAGGGAGACATATTTTGTATGAATAAATACATGCATTAGTTGATTTGGCCATATCATTTTTACTTGACTATTCAATAAATAAAATCATGAATTGTGGTGTTATTTTTGAACATTGAAGGTCCTTAGAGAATTTAAACTCCAAGCGATGGAAACAAGGGGAGTCTCACTCCACATGTTTAGTTTAGTTTATTATTTCATAATGCGCTCCAAACCCAGGGGTAGCCGGGCACAGCAGTTGCAAGAATACTTAGGCTTAGGTTACATACATACAGAGGATACATTAACATATATACAATACAAATATACAAGTATACATGAGATACAGCATGTGAATCTCTCTCATTGGTCAGGTGTCATATACTCAGATCAAACAGATAATCAGATAATCTGGTGTCAGAACAGAATCGAGGAACGCCGTGATAGGATTGAGTTCAGCAGGTTAATTTTTGTTAGTCCAAAGCCAACTTTTCACCTTACATCTGAATCTAGAGTAGGGAAGATTAGTTCTCAGTTCCATGGGGAGTGCGTTCCAGGCACAGGCAGCTCTAACAGGGAAACTTACTCCACCTGCTTTAGTTAGTCTAAATCTGGGAATTTCAAGTAGGGAGTGATTAGAGGCTCTGGTGTGACGAATAGAGGATATTCTGGTCAGTCTGGCTGAGATGTATGGGGGCGCAGTGTTGTTCAGTCCTTTATGTGTAAGAGATAGCGTTTTAAGGAGACCTCTGTCACTGATTTTTAACCAATGATTGTCTTTCCTAATGTTAGATATGTGAGCTCTACGGGGTATGTCCAGGGCTGCTCTAAGAGCGTTGTTTTGCAGTATTTGTAGTTTGTTTGTGACAGTTTTGTTGGCGCCCGCATAAAGGGCGTTACAGTAATCCAATTTGGACATTACTAGGGCATTGGCTAGAGTGATACAATTGGTTTTAGACAAGTAGGGTCTGCAGGCCCTGATCAATTTACAAGTGTAGGCTGTGGAGGAAGCCAGGGAGTTGATTTGTTTTTTGAGCGATAAGGTGGAGTCGAGGTAGAAGCCTAGTGTTTTTACCTCTGTTGCCACTTTGATTATATTGCCATCTATATTAAAGGCGCAGTAGTTCGGGGTGAGTTTTTTGAGGTTGGAGTCGGAACCCAGGGTCAGTATCTCTGTTTTGTCATCGTTCAGGCAGAGGCCGTTAGAGGCCATCCATGCCTGAATGATGAGGTAAATCTTGTTTACTAGAGCTGTGTCTTCAACAAAGTTGCCAGATAGGGGTATGAGGATCTGTGTATCGTCCGCATAGTTGGTGTAGGTTACCCCCAATCTGTCAAGTTTGTCGAAGAGTGGCTTAATGAAGATATTATACATTGTGGGGGAGACACATGAACCTTGTGGGACGCCACTGGTGATATGTATTGGGTCCGCTGAGGCTAATGGGGAGAACACTCTCATCGTGCGGTTGTCCAGGAAGGATTGTACCCAGGCTATAGCTTCGCTTGAAAAATGGGCAGCAGACGCTAGATTGTTGCATAACACTGCATGGTCCACTAGGTCGAAGGCTGCCGAAAGGTCAAGGAGGAGGAGCATAGCTGTTTTACCTTTATCCTTCAACTCGTCGATTTGTGTCTTAAGGTCAATTAGGGCTGTTACAGTACCATGTAGTGGTCTGAAGCCAGATTGGCGTGATCCTAGTAGTTGGTTTGTCTCCAGATACTTTTGGATCTGGAGGTAGACTACTCTGTCAATGATTTTAAGGAGAAATGGGACCGTGGTGATGGGTCTATAATTGGTCGGGATGGCTGGATCAAGGGTCTGTTTTTTAAGGAGGGGAAGAACCCATGATTCTTTAAGGTTGGTCGGTACAGTGCTGGATCGGAAGGAGGAGTTTATTAATTTAGATATAAAGGGCGCTAGGTCTCTCGCTGCATCCTTAATAACTTGTGCTGGGCAGCTGTCACCTTGGCAGTTGGAGGGTTTCAGGGATAATATCACTTTTTCAGTTTCCAATATGGATATGTTGGAGAATCTGAATGGTTTGTAGCTGCTATGATTGTCTGTTCTAGGTGTATCTGCCAAGTGGGAGGTATGTGTTCCCGTGGAATTCAGGGATGCTTTTTTCTTTGCAATTTTTGTTTTTAGGGTTGTAATTTTGTTAGCTAAAGCATTTTGGAAGCTAGTGCACCATTATTTGTCCTTGGGGGCATTGTCCACAGGTGTGATTGGGTTTTCCATTTCCCGGAGGATGGAGAAGAGCTCTTTGGAGTTAGAATTGGCTTTGCTAATTCTCTCATTGAAAGTATTCTTTTTAGTTTGGATTATTTCCTTCTTATATTTTTTGGCAAGGTTGTCGAGTAAGGTTTTATTCTCAACTGAAGGTGTGTGTCTCCAAATAGCTTGGAGTTTACGTTTTTGGATCCGTAATTACATGTAAGTACAAAAGTAGGTTGCAACCTAGAGTTTCATTATGATACCTTTATAGTCTGATATCTGGGCAGAACATTTCTTGGGCAGCGGGTTTTGATGATCTCACAAATATAACTCTTAAATGCTGCCCTGTTCTGTGGGCACATTCACATATTAAAGTGGGTGTGGTGCCAAAATCCTGTACAAAATGATTGTTATCCTAATTAAAACAAGGGAATATAATAAATAAATAGAATAAAGCCTGAACATTATATGCCCATAACCTTATTGGATATAGTTTGAAAACTGTTTTCATCAATTCTTCTCCTTCATCTGTATAATCGGGATGTACAAAATGGCAGAATAAAGACATTGCTAGTAGGCTTCAGGACCTTTATTGGGACCAGCCTCAATGGCTTGGTGCTCAGAGTTGTACAGGGTGAGACACAGAAAAGTGTCAGCATTATTTATGCAGCATTCAGCATGATAAATGGAGGTAGAATATGATAGAAATTCTGGCAATGGGGTAGTACTAATGGAATTCTGGGTCCCATTGTTGATCTGCATAGTGAAACTTGCTTGCGAGTGTGCCTAAACAAAAGTGGCCAGATGTCAAAGGGAATTCCAACATTTAGGAGCCTTCCTCAGTGATGTGTTTTGCCCCCAGCATTGTTTAACTCTCAGGTTTAGGGGGTGAGTTGAGGCAAGTTAGGTGTTTCCCTCCAAATATTGGACCAAAGAAGATACAAAGGTGTCTTTATGTTGATCATGTAGTCTTATTTGATTATACACTGATTGGCTTACAGATGAGCCAAATCACACTAAATCGATATGTGGAAAGTAACGACATGAAGATTAATTGTAAAAAGACCGATTGTATGGTCTTCTCTAGATCAATGAAGCACGTCGCTTATGCCATCTAAGTTGGATACATTCAATTAATTAAGCGCTAAGTCCTGCGTCTTTTGCTCCCACATGTTGAGGCTGAACTACAGGTGTGTGTGGTTCTCTCTGTTGCCAATCATGAAGTGCTACAAGATGATGGTTATACCTGCATTGGTTTTGGTGCAGGCATTTTAAATCATATACATTCAGCTTATGGTTAACACCGAAGGGAAAATCAGTCAAATCATTCTGATCTTGCCAGCATGTGTCCCAATGTCGGTAATTAGGTACGAAGTGGGCCTGTTGTCTTTTCAAACCATTTTTAGACTGAATTATTTATCATTTTAGATAACAAGATTTTAAACCTTGTGTATTTGCTGTTGGAAGACCTACGACCAGCCCTGCAGGATCATTCCTCATTTGAAATCAAGCAATGTACTGCTAGATGTCATTCTTTTATGCAGTCAGCTGATATTTCTGTGGATTTACTTATTATGAATCCACTTGCTTAAAAAAGCAAACTTTGCCTTGCTGAGTGGATTAACACGAGGTCGATTATATCTAAATGGTCAAAGTCCAATCAGCTTAACCTCCAAGAATAGACAACAAATTCCCCCACACATGTTGAAATTCCTGCACTCCTTTAGGCAAAAACAGTTTGAAGATAAACCTCAAACTTGTTCTCATAATAATTTGGAACTTATATAGCGCTACGAACCCTCAGGTATCTGAGCGCTGCTTATTATTACCCACGGTGTGTGGTGCTCATTTATCGACCTCGGAAGGATGAAAGGCTGAGGTTGGCTTTGCCGGTATTCGAACCTGCGTTAGCAGGCTCTGCACGGATGTCAAAGCGAGCGCTCTACTCACTGTGCCACTTGACTGGCTCACGATCGTAAATGATCGGCCCCCCATGAGAAAATCACCAGGGAAGAGAGAGGTTGTATGTTATGCCCCTTTTGAAAGTTTAGAACACATTTTTCTGCATTTTCCTTCTCTGACTTGGTTTAGAGAATAAATGTTTTGGGCACTGTGTAAAAAACTGTGTGCATATGGGAACCAAGTTTTTGGTCTAGAATTTTCGCAAATATGCAAAGATGTTCTCAACAATATGTTGTGTAATATTTTTATTTCCAAAGAATAAATCAAGGAAGATGTATTAAATGATATAGATTGTATCACTATCTTGGTTCAGCGCCCTCAACCCAACCTCCTTCTCTTTGACTGGCGCCGGCCATCCCTTATCAACTTCCATCCCACACATGCTACTCCTTCCTCCACTCTCTCTGTCCCCCCTATGGTTGGTGCGCTGCGCTCCTTTATCCCTCCTCGGAATACCTTCAAAGGTAGAAACCTCTTGCATCTTGCCACACATAATCATTCAGCCATAAAACACATCTGCCTTCTTTCAAAGACATTGACCTCGATGTCTTTGCTCGTACCGAGTCAAGGTTCAATGCCAGCTCAGTCATTGCTTTTGACTCCCTTCTACCTGATGGCTATAAGATCATCTCCAAGCCTCGCCCTAACTGTGCTGGTGGTGGAGTTGCTCTGATCTTCCCTGAGTGGCTTCCTTCTTCCCTCATACCCACCCAGCCCTACTCTTCCTTTGAGAGCCTGGTATTCAAGCTGCTCATCTCTCCTTCCTCCCCTCTGACCATTGCCACTGTCTATAAGCCTCTCCAGTGAATTAATCAACATGGCTGAGCTCTTTAAAATCTGCAGGGATCTAGCCAACCCCTCGGCAGTCTCCTTCTCAGCTCTTTCCTCCCAGGCCCTATGCAACACACTGGACACTCCTTTCACTGCAAACACTAAGGAAACCCTGAGCACCCTTGCTTCCCTCTCCCCATCGCCTTCTCACACGCCCTGCCTCCTATTCCCCCCTTCCACCCTCACCTTTCTTTCCTCCTTCACTCCATTCACACCTGAGAGGTCACTAGAGTTGGCTGCATGAAGGTCTTCTCCAAACAGGGTTCCCCCTGCTCCTCCAGAACCATTAAGGACAATATTCCCTTGCCCCTGCACTTGCTGATATCTGCAAGCACTATTTTGCTACTGGATCCATCCACTCCTCCCTCAAGCATTCCCTTGTGTGACCCCTCCTGAAAAAACCTTCTGCAGACCTGTCTAGTCCAGACAACTACCACCCCATATCTGTCACCCCCTTCCTTGGAAAACTCATGGAGAAGATAGTCTTTCCCCAACTAACCCAGCACGCTGAACAGGTTGGTTGCCTAGATGATGATCAGTCTGAATTCCGAGCATCCAGAGGCACAGAGACTGCTCTTCTGAGCACCTGTGAGGAACTGCTTGCATCTCTTGATTCCAACTCTTCAGCTGTTCTCATTCTGCTCGATCTCTCCTCTGCATTTGATACAGGTCGACCGCTCCATCCTCATAAAATGGCACCATGATACATTAGGTATCTCATAGCGGCCACTGGACTGGTTGACCTCTGTCCTCAGTGACTGTCCTTCCAAGGTCATTCTGGAGTCTTTCTCCTCCTCCACCTCTATCTGCAGCTGCAGCATCCCCCGGGGTTCCATACTTTCCCCTTGGATCTTTAACAACTATTTTGCCTCGCTCGCACACATCATATATACCATCTCCACAAACTTCAGTGTTATGCAGATGATTCACAACTCTTCTTCAAACTTTGATCTGATCCTCTTCTCATTTCATCTTTCATTCCTATCTGCCATCCAGTCCAGGTGTACTTCCAATGACCTCTGCCTCAACACCAGCAAGACTGAGATCCTTCTCATTGGGAATCCTGCTCTCTCATCTCTCCCTCACTCTGGCCATCATACATGGGCTCCCCTTCCTCTCCTTCATCTGATGTCAGAAACCTTGGAGTAATATTCAACTCCTCTCTCTCCTTCGTCCTTCACATTCAGGAACTTGCCAAGAAGTCCCACTTTCAACACAACCTCCTCAAAGGAATCATTCCTTTCCTCACTTTCTGCCAAAAGCTCAGTGTCTCCAAAGCTCTGTTTCTTTCTAGGCTAGACTACTGTAATAGCCTTTTTAGTAATCTACTCCCCTCCTCTCTACGACCCATCCAGCTAATCCATAATAGGACTGCGAGACTTATCATTGGCCTCAAGCCCAGGCAGTGCATCTCTACAGTACTGTAAACTCTCCAGTGGCTCCCGGTTGCTGCAAGGATCAAATTGAAATCTCTCTGCATCATCCACAAGGCTCTCTGGGGCTGGGGACCACAGTATCTGCAACCTGCTCTCACAAAATACTCTCCCTCTAGATCTTTATGCTCCTCCGATACCAACTCACTCTGTTAAACGCTTCACTAAACAGCAAGCTGGTGGCCAATCCCTCTCCTCAGCAGGCTCCCTCCTATGGAACAGCCTCCCCTTCCTCTTCATTTTGAGTCGGATCTCCTCAAATTCCAGAAGCTCCTCAAGACTTTTCTTTTCACCTCCTCTTTCCCTTCCTTCCTCCTCTGCTAAATCCCACAGCTGCTGAGATTGGTGACCATGGCCCTTATTTGTCTGTCTGGGTCCTTGCCTCCCACACCCAATCGTCTAGAGCCTCCGCCACGACCGACTTGCACTTACCTATTTATTGGTGGTACTGCCATAGGCACTTAGGCACTTACAGCTCCTCACTCCCTATCACTTCCCACTTGATACACCTAGCACTTACCCCTAGTCTCCCATCCCTTCTCTCTCTATGCTCTTGCACTTAAACGTTCTGAATGCTCACAAGGCCTAGTAGGTTTGCCTCTATTTTACAGTGTTACATATATTTTTACTCCCATGTTCCCTCCCTGTTGAAACACAATTTACTTGTTATATAAGCACCTTTCAAATGCACAATAAATAAATAAATGGATTTTATTAGGTTTGGTGCTAATATTGTACTAGGTATGTTTTCTATATTCTATTTTGTATATTGTGAAAATCTACACCGGATTGAATGTATTTATTGAGATTTTTAAAGTTTTATTAATGCAATGTTTGTTGTCAACATATGCCCACGTAGTTCTATAATTAAATGAAAAGACTAGACTAAACCTTTTTCTCTAAGCAAGGCATTCACTTATCACGATCGGAATCGCAGCATACAATTAGCATGCAATGAGCTTGCCTATTTCTGACTATTGGGGCACATTGTGTTTTGAACAATGGCGTGAAAATGTGTGCAGCTTGTCATCGATCTCTTCTGTTTAATAAGCAGCAATGCCTTTACAAAAAAGTAAACAGACAGCATTATGGCCTTGACAGCTGCTTGTTGAAGACAGAGCAGTGATAAATCAGTAGTTATGCAAAAGGAATTGATTTTCAAAATCATCATTATGAAAACTGTCAAATGTAAAATAGTGTCTACTTAATAATAAACATTAAACTATGTATAATGTATTTGTTTTCTCTTCAGTTTCTTTTGATACTTACTTTTTTCCCTCACTTAAATGCACTGATAATCTCTTAACGTTGATGTGTATTCTTTGAGTTCTTTGCTTTTAAACCTTCTTTCCCTATTACTAATGTCTGTCTTTTTGTACACTTGTTATATTGTTACTTTCCACAAGATACAGTATTAGGTTATGGAAAATGATATCACTAAATACGTTGTTGGGGCAAGGAAAGTTCTACCAATTACCACTTCGTATAAGATGCTGCAATGACTCACATTGGATGCCAACGCATGGTTAAAGCAGCATGCCCATCTGCCCCGATTACCTAATTGATGCAATCTGGATTTCTGGAGCTATCTAAGGGTTCCTTTGACAGCTAGATCAGATCTGTATTTTCCTAATCTCAGCATTCCTCCACCCCAGTGTGCCTTATCAAGAGCTGTGGTCATGAATTTAAATGCTGTCCACAAGCTAAGGTCTTCCCTTTGGTTTCAGGTTCACTCCCAACCTTGCCATTGTTTTGCTCTGGTTGGATTGTCGTGGATTTCCCCTCCCCCCTTTGAAATGCATGAATTTCATAAGGCTGTATGAATAACTACAGCATAGTCTGCTAAATAGTATACACGTTTTCAACTTCCGAATTTCAGTATTTATTTTACTGTCTGAAATGCAAAATGACCCACATTGAATCGAATTAAACTAGAATGTATTAAAAGCAAATGTCAAGTTCTTAGAAAAAACATATATTACTTTCCTCTTGGTAATAATCATTCAGATAGTTTGGTCCTTCCTCTCAAAGATTCCTCATCTTAGCTATATCTTCTCCAGTGCTAGCTTTGTGACAAAGCTTGTTCAGCCAAGTGATGGCACAACGCAATCTGCCATGTGCTGTTGCTCATCAAGATGCTGTACATGACCTTTCTCTAGAGCAATCAGCAGCTGGGAGGTGGCAGAACATCAGGTGCTGTGCAAGCTCTCCACAATGAGGTGCAGTTTGGGAGCGTTAGGCAGAATCTGTGGAAGGAAAGATGAATCCACCAAAAGAGTATTACCAAGAGGGAATTAAATTGACCTTCAAGTGTATTTCTTCCTTTCATGGATTCCTCATCTTACATACACTCCCATAGCTGTACAGAAATCTGGAGAATGGAGTAGAGAGAGAAACCACAACCTACACCAAAAACCTTTGGAGGACCGCTCAGCCAAAACGAGGGTCCTGACATGACTGAATGCTGGCAGTCATGCTTGGCAATGGTGTGCAGGGCAGCCCACCTACACTAGGCCAGTGTGTATCAGTAAGATATTTATTAATGTATTATTCAATGAAAAAGGAAACATTCAAAATACAATATTACAGCAGCCACCAAGGATGTGGCAACACAAATGCAATGATGCCTACAGAACAATTGGTTCAAAATCCTAGCACAGTACATCTGGATCTTCAATGGCAAACAGGAAAAACAGTTTTAAAGCAATTGATGGCACTAGGGTTAAGTACTCCACCCACAACACTCACCCCAAACATCAGCTACTTCATTCCCTTTGGATGGAAGGGAGTGGCAAGGAGTAAGGATAAAGAGATTAAAATCAGATTTGGAATACAGCCGCCATCCCAAAAAGTGAGAAAAGAAAACAAAAACACGATTTTAGAGCAAAAACAGCAGATGCGGATTTGGATAATTCCTTGCACACCAACTCACAACTGCGGTGGGACAGCTACAAAGGAGTTTTGTGTTGCTACACTTGTGGAGATAGGGAAGCTTATAGACTACTTATCAGAACACCAGGGAAATGTGGAAACAAGTAAGAACATTTATTTTGGGGAAGAAAGTAAATGCAAAAGAAACACACAAACTGCAAATAGAAATTCATTTTACACAGAATATGTAATGACAGGCAGCTAATCAAGGGGATTAGCTGTCAAAATCGGAAATCGTTTTTTAAGGACAAGGGCAGAGGCACATAACAGGTAAGATGCTAGGCACAATGGATTGCTCTCGATGGGACTACAGTTTGGGTTATTTAATAGGACGAATGCAATTTAGGAGTTTATGGGGTAATACACACAAAACACGGGTGGATTCTGGTCTCAGTACACAAAGGGTAATTCTTTAAAGTTACACTTTAATGACTATAGTTATTAAAGAAAGACACTAGGCACAAGGGGATTAATTTCGAATTTTGACCAATTTACACAATACATTTCCTTATAGGGGAATTAATTGATTTACTTAAAAATAATGCCAAGGATCTATACAGACAACTGAGAGATTTATCAACGCAATACGCTAACATACACAGGCTAATACAGATTATACTCTGGGTAGGTAAATGAATTATACTGGCAATTTGGGACTTTCAATGGGATTTTCAATGGGATTTTCAATGGGGTACGTTCCAAAAAGGAAAGTGGTATGCAATTTGGGTCTGGGATTGTTTGCTACTTACAAAGTAAGCTTTGGTTTGGGATTCTGGAAAGTCAGCTGAACTGGAGGCTCTCCAGCCCTTTAAGATGAGTAGTGGTACCCTGGAGATAGATTGGGATGCATATTTTAGTCATACATCAAAAATCAAGATGACACAAATAGTTTGGCAAAAGTTTTTCTGTTTTAATGTCAAGTATCTAAAACAGGGAGTACAATGAACATCAGCAATCGCTCGATACTCTGACTCTAACTACCTCATAAAAAAGCTGGGCTTTTGTACCCAAAAGTGGTAATCACTGATGTGCTGACCTGCGTCATTACCAACATCATCCTATGTGGAAAACTACAAAAACCTATTGGCAGGTGGGATTGGTTCTATGTGAAAAACTAAGCATAGGTTCTATATCTATATGGAGTGACGGAAAGAGATAATTGGATAGTTAGCACCAGGTGGGGTGACTAAGCCCTCCCCTAAAAATGGCCACTATGAACATCATGAAATGTACGATGTTCCATTGGTTACACACACTATAGGACACCCCACTACGTGGTCCCCTACAATAGGTTGGCTTGTAACCCCCATCAGTACTTTTCCAACCTACGTTAGCAGCATGCAGACTGAACAACCAGGTGCGGGTGAGCTTGTCTTTGCACCAGCTTCCCGCCAATTAAAATATCATCCATCATCACCTCAATGGTGCAGTGTCAATTAGTACTTTGAAGTCGGCCTTGAGTTTTGAGGAATTCAGAGAATTTGTAAGGAATATGGGCACTAGCCGGCTTCCGTGCGTAGGTGTGATCATTTCACTTGTCCAACTTCCTTCTATCACATGACTGGACACCACGAAATGTAGCCTTTTTGTGTATTAGATTTTATTTTCAATAGTCCTCTGCCGTATTTTGTTTTTGCTTGACCTCTCTGAACAGGAGCTTCTGTTCTTTCACGTTAATTGTATCCAATGTCAGCCACTTCCAGTTTGACAAGACCTTGGCTTTATCGGCTCAGTGAACTCCTTAGCTGAGCTTTTATTCTGTTTAATTCAATTGTTTTTCGCAACTGCTACACTGAACTGAGGCTTCTGTTTTGTTCAGTACTGCTTATGTACGTAACAGAAACATTCATCCTTTACTTGTCCATGGGCCTCATCACGAGTTCGGCGGTGAACCTTAAAATTGGCGGTAACACTATCAGCGCCGATTTTAAGGGTCGGTCGGGTCACGAGTCCAAATACCGCCAGCGCCATTACAGCCGGCACAAGTACAGCCGGCTGTCGAAGCATCTGCTGTAAAAGCACCAGTAACCATTCATGCTAAAACATTGTAATCACGAGTCCGGCGTAGGCGCAATTAGCGCCAGAAAAGCGGCGGATAATCCGCCGAAAATACCCCCAGCAAAAAGCTGGAGGTAAAAGAACACAGGCCACAGCAATAAGGGCCCAGGTGAAACCAATGCAAATCAGAGGCCTACAAAGGACCCACCCATGCACAACACATCCTCCCTAACACCATTCCACCAGTAGGAGCAGGGAGGAGACAGCAATAAGGTCCCAGGTGAAACCAATGCAAATCAGAGGCCTACAAAGGACCCACCCATGCACAACACACACTTCTAAACACCATGCTGCCATTTGGAGCCGGGACCCTTGATATGGGCTTCTACCTGCTGCGTCTGGAGCTACAGAGGCCAGCCAACCAGGCCAGGGCCCTGGGAGTGCAGGGGGTGTTGGGGATGAGGAGAAGGAGTAGGAGAGCAGCACCAACAAGGCGGCCCGCCATCCCCAGGGTCAGGCCAACACCCTGAGCCCTGACTGATGGCCAGTTGGTGACTGAATATCGGCTGGACAGGGCAACCATCACCCAGTTTCTGGACACAATCCAGGCTGACATCGGCAGCCACATAGCCATCAGCACAGCAGTACCTCCGCTAGTGAAGTTCGTGTCTGTGCTACAATTCCTCGGGACTGGCAGCTACCAACACACCGTTGCCATGATGCATGGCATGGCCCAGTCCACATACAGTGCCATGCTGGGACAGGTGCTGGATGCACTGTTGAATCATGTGAATGATCATATCCCATTGCCAGCCACACAGGCACAGGTGAACCAGCTGAAGGGTCAATTCCATGCCATTGCCCAAGTCCTGAATGTAATAGCAGCCATGGACTGCACACATGTAGCACTCGTACCACCCCAGGCACATGAGGCAGCCTACAGAAACCGGAAACATTACCATTCCCTGAATGTGCAGATGACATATGGCCCTGACCTTACCTGCAGCCACTGATGTGCCCACCATCCAGAATCCACCCACGATTCCATGGTCCTGCACAACAGTACTCTGCCAGCGTACATGGAAAGGCACTGAGGGCAAAACACATGGCTGCTGGGTGAGTCCAAATGTATACCATAATACATGTTAATCCACAACTGATGGGGCTGGTCACACACTGAAATCCCTGAATCTCAATAGGCAGGACCATTAGTGCAGCATTTCCAATCAAGCACCTTGCACGAGAAACCTTTGGCCTGTCCAACACAGCAGAAGACACCCATTCAGGATGTAAAAGACATGTGGCAGCACAGTGACATATGGAAGGCCTACCACAACAAAGCCTCCTGTGTGAGTAGCACTATGGCATCCGACACTGACCCAGTACAGACATAACACCCTGCCCAGCCGACAGTCATGCAAATGTAACACAAAAGTCGCCACATCCACAAATGAACCACACATAAGTAGTCTGAGTAATGGCAATGTACATCCCCCAAACCCAGTCCCCTGAATGGCCAAGGAAATGCACGAAGAACAGTACGGAATAGTGACAACCAGCAAACTGCAGCCAAAGGGAATGGCAATGATACATGAGGTAGCCACTTCTCGCATGCACAAGCAGATGGAAGGGCCCCCTTACCCAGTGACAAGTGAATGATTACTGTTACATACTGAAACAGAGGCGTACCAAGTTGTGAGTACCTCATTGATTCAATGCTGCTCGTAGCACAGCACACTCCACAATGTGATTGCCAAAGTATGGAAAAATGACACTGATGACTGAGCTATATACACCCACTGAACTTACCTTGTCCCCAAAGCTGCTTTCTCTCCCCTGCAGGTGATTCTGGATATCCCCAGTACACATGGCTCATGACCCCTGTGCGTCATCCAAACACAGCAGCGGAGCGGGCATACAACCTTGCTCATGCTTATACACAGATCTGTGTGGAGAGGGCATTTGGACTGCTGAAGGCATGCTTACGGTGCCTCGACCGTACGGGAGGGGCATTGATGTATGCACCAGAAAAAGTTGGTAAAATTGTACTGATATGTGCCATGCTGCACAACATCTGCTGTCGCAGGAATGTGTCACTGCCCCCTGATGCTCATGTGCAGCCACCTGAGGATGGGAGTGAAGGTGATGACGTGCCTGAAGGTATTGCACATGCACAAAGGGTTGGGCTGAGGGAGGGGAGGTTGGCCAGACAGGGATTGATTGATGTTTTTTTTTTAAACGGATGACGTCTACATTTAACAAATGTCACTTCAACATTAAATAGCACTTTTTCACAATCACTACTGTCCATGCTTTGTGGTTTTTGAAACATGATTTATTCTCAGTGTAACAATCCCCACTCCTGCCCGTGAATACCCGGCACACAATCCCCCCTCCCCCAGTGAACACCCAGCACACAATCCCCCCTCCCCCCAGTGAACACCCAGCACACAATCCTCCCTCCCCCAGTGAACACCCAGTACACAATCCCCCTCCCCCCAGTGAACACCCAGCACACAATCCCCCCTCCTCCAGTGAACACCCAGCACAAAATCCCCCCTCCCCCAGTGAACACCCAGCACACAATACCCCCTCCCCTCAGTGAACACCCAGCACACAATCCCCCCTCCCCCCAGTGAACACCCAGCACACAATCCCCCCTCCTCCAGTGAACACCCAGCACACAATCCCCCCTCCCCCAGTGAACACCCAGCACACAATACCCCCTCCCCCAGTGAACACCCAGCACACAATCCCCCCTCCCCCAGTGAACTCCCCACAACAGTGCAGGTCGGTGCATGTTAGTTATCAGGGCACCCACAAGGATGCCATGTCCGACTAGGATGGTCGTGGGCGCTTTCCTTGTCCAGGCCCCTCTGGTGTGTGTGACCTCAGGTGGCGCATTGAACGGCGCATAGGAGACGGCTCAAGGGATCCCTCTGTGGGTGTAGTGGAGGTTGAAGGGACTGACCTGGTTGCCTGCATGTGCTGTCGGAGAAGGTTTTTCCCCTTCCTTGTCTGCTCGGCAAGTGCTGACACTGCCTCGCACAACTCCCTCACTCTTCGTCCAAACCCTGTCAGGGCTGTGGTGCATTGCTCCACCACTCTGCGTGTGCGCGCATTGACACGTGTTATGAACTTGCAGCCATGATGTATGGATGCACTGATGGCCTTGATGTGCCAGGTGTGCACCTTGGCCATAGATTCAACTTTGGCCTGTTTGCCCTTGATCACCTCCAGTCTGCCCATCACTGCTGCCCCCGTGATAAAGGGTACCCCTGGTGTGGCAGGTGCCGGCCTGCCACTTGTGCACTGTTGGGGGGGCTGCATGGAGACATGTTGCCGGCTGGGATTGGGCTTCCGGGCTCTGAGTGCCGGTCTTCAGGGCTGCCATATGATGGCGTGTCTTGGTCTGGCTGTGGTGTGCGGACATGACACACATGCATGGGTGGGGTTTGTGCTTCCTATGTGGCTGGCCCTGGGGTCCGCTGTGGTGTGACCATCCCTTCAGCGTCACTGCTTCCAGGTGAATGCAGACGTCCTGCCTGATGCGCACGTGGAGGTGTCACTCCCACGTCGGGCTCCGATCCACAGGTGAGCCCCTTTGCATCTGGTGGCTTGGGGTGAGCTGGCCGTGGACTCCCTGCGGGCATGTGGGTGCTGCAGCGGTCTGGTAGGGCTGCGTTGTGGTGAAGTGGGAGGTGGCCTGCATCGGTTCCCTTCTGTGTGGCCCCTTTGTGGGGTGGTGGTGCTGGTGGAGGCTCGCTGCCTTGGGCGCTGTGATGGTGTGGCTTCCTCCCCATCATCTTCATCCCGTGGGGTTTGCCGTGTGCCTTTGGGGTACATAGGGTGTGTTTTGAGTTCAAGGCAACCTATATTAGTATCAAGCAGTTCATGCCATCAAGTGGGATTGGAGACAGTATCAATCATGCATCCAACTTGCATTTTGTTGAGGCACCATGTGGTGCTTGGTGTGAGTGTGGAGGTACACTGCATGCAAATGTTTGTGTGACAAGATCACATGCGGGGTTGGGGTGCACTGCGCTCAGGGTCCTGGGGGTGTATTCTTGCACACTCACAATGTACGTAGCTGTCCCATGGCTATGGATGTCTATCCCCTGCCCCTTCTATTGATGCACTGCATGTGCAGGGTAGTCTAGGCAGCACTACGGTTCAATGGATCAAGGGGTCACTTTTGGGTGTCTGCAGTACCTCACATGCATTTCTTCACATTCATTCACTCAGGGTCTGCATGTGTGGTACTTTCAGTTGCATGCATTTGGGGTGGGACTCACCTGCAGTTGGATCAATGCCAGTGCCTGCCTCCACTCCACCAATTCCCTTGATGGTGCCGATGTCAATCAGGGCACTCATCTTCTCCTCCCAAGGTGTGAGTTCGGGTGGGGGTGGTGGTGGCCCTCCTCCAGTGCCCCTGCTTTCACTCCTGTGCTGTGAGAGGATGCGTCGGACCTCCGCAACCCGGGGCACGCGACCCCCTGCAGTGACCCTTTGGCTAATGTTGCGCCAAATCTGTGCTCTGCGCTGGCCACTGGTTTTGCGCTGCTGCAGCTCATCATGATGGATCTCAGCCTTCTCCACCAGTACAGCCAGCTACTGGTCGCTAAATTTGGGCTTTCTCACCCTGTCCAGGGCAGACTTTCCCCTAGTGCGCTCCTGTGACATGATTTAATGTTCAATTGGGTGGTTGGCTTCCAGGGGCTGTGATATCCGACGGATTGTGGTTTCCAAGATGGCTGCCGCTTTGTTTCCTGTTCCGGCGGTGACGCGTTTCTCGCGCGCTAATAGCACGCGCTCATGGCGTGCGCTATTAGCGCAATATGGCAGTAGCGCACGGTGCGCCGGATTTACGGGTTCTACCCATTGCGTGTTATTTGCGCAACTGACATGTCCCTGTTCGCGTGCACAAAAACTCATGATCTGGTGGATTATCCGCTGTGGGGCTTGGCGTTAGCGCTATTTACGTTCGACGGGAAAACCACCGCATTACCGCCAAACTCGTGATGAGGTCCCATAGGTCTATAGAGGTATATAAATGTATGTATTTATTCTTATCCACTAATTGTATGTCAATTTATATAGCAATCAAAACATTTTTAGACACAGTGTTTGAATTGTCACAATTTCAATGAGGCTGGATTAAACACTAAGAAACATGTTTTCATCTGATTTTCATTCTGTGATCCGGTTCTCTGTGGATATTTGCAGAAAAATCAAAGAATATGTGATGTTGCTAATTGTTTTTCACTATTTTAATTCTTGTGTCAATGTTCTTATACAAGTATTGTAAAGTTGATTGTTTCAGCTATAAACAATAAAATAAATATATATAAATGTATATGTTGGTGCTTTCCACGGTCTAATCTATTTAAAGTATGTGGCTAGCTTCATGATTGCTTTGCTGCTTGCGTTTCATTGCATCTGTACACGTTTAAACTAGCTAAGTATCTTCATCAGATCTGTGTCATAAGTCTTGTCACTTAGCCTTGGTACGTCTTTGTTCTTTATAAATCGTCTGCCTCTCTGGTCTGGTTATCTTTTTATATGGGTGTTGATTCAACTTTGTATGAAGTCAGCATTCATCCTTGTCATTTAGTCTCTTTGCTTCTTCAGGAATCTCGTTCAAATGGCCATCATAGTCTCTTGGATGTAGGTATGGTTTCCTCAATGGGTACTTTCCCTCCCATATTCTCTTTGGTATAGGTATTTTTATAGGTACTGCACAGAGCCCATGCTCTTCTCTTTGCTGATTTACTTGTTCAGTATGCGTCACATACTTTGGTTCATACGTTTCAGGTAATGTAGGTGGGGCAGTTGGAGTGGGGGTACTTAGCTCCTCCTCTACACTCCCGCCTCTGGGTGATTTATCGACCACTTTCACATCATATTCTATATCTAGACATCCTGGTCTGAAGAATTGCTTCTTAGGGATCCATATTTTTATAACTCCCTTTAAGCATCCAGCTCATCCTTGTTCCATGTCATGAGCATGTACTGTCAACTTGGACTGCAATAGATCCATCTTCCCCCATATTTCTTATGGTACCTTGGATACAGGAACTTTGTTCCCTCAGGTGCATGCATACTGGCCTTCACAGCGTGTCTGATTCCTTCATCAGTCAGATCTTTAGGCTTCCATCCTGGTTCAAAATCAATCATGATCTCCATCCATATGGCTTTCTTTGCTGTCTTCTTGGGCTGTGAGATTATTATCTTGATCACACAGAATCCAAGCATCACTAATAATAATAAAGCTCCATGAAATTTGAACATGTCTGCCATCCATTGTGGAATCCACAAGAAGAGTGATCCAAACCAGCTGTCATCAGCAATGTCTTCAAATTCTTCTATCATCTTGCCATGGAGCTTCGTCAGCATCTCTATGGCCTCTGTCAAGGTTCCGTTCCCATCATCATGAGAAGGTATAAATGTGCAACATGATTCTCCAATTTTGGCACAAACACCTCCATCCATAGCTGTGATCATGTCCAGGACGTATCTGTTCTGGAGGGTCATCAATCTTACAGCTCTCAATTCTTCTCTGATGGCATTGAATCATTTTATAGTAGTATACATCTTCTGCAGCAAATCCCTTCTGGTGATCTGAAGCCACTTGGTATTTGCTCTGGCCTGGATCCTTGGCATGAAGATCAACGTGAGCACTGAAGAAGTCTGGCTGAACAGTCTATGCTCATACGGAAGAGAGTCAAAAGCTTCTATTGATTTGGCTGAAAAGTAGTTCTCTCTGTTCATTCGTTTTATCAGCTCCACAGATCTCTTCTTCCTTAGATGAGCATCTTCTTTCGGAAACCTATCAACGTTCAGGTCACTTTTAGGAATCACCAATGCAGGAACATGGACATTCACCAATGTGCAGATTCCTCCTCAATCTTTAGGCAGTCTGAAATAGGTGTTGGATCCACAAGCCCCATAATGATCCATGATTACTGCTGTTCCGATATTCATTACTGGTGCATCGAAGATTCGTTCACAGTTCAGATTCTCCCCCATTTTTCTTGTACCTGTGTTCTTGAAGCATAATTTAGAACTTTCCATTGGTACTATCTGCAGGGGTCCTCCTCTGTCTTCGACCCATGTCAGTAGTTTAGCAAGTTTCAGCCATAATCGTTTACACAACATCTGTGCATTCTAGATTGTTGATTAGTAGGGACCCATTATTACCCAGTCTCTGCAGATTACTACTCCGTCTTCCCAGCCATCTGGTGATAGGACAGTTCCCTAAATCTGCATCTGGCCTCTGTTTTCCCATCTACGGATATCTTCTGTAGAGTGTCCTGGAACTTTCAGTTTTTTATTTAATTCTCTTCTTATTCAAGTTCCTTTTACTCCAGGCTTCTGGTATCTGATCACAATATTCTTTATCTTAGCATTGTTGCTTGTCTTTATGTCTTGAACATAGCCATCTTCATTTGGATATGTCCCTTCAGTTGCCCATTTGAGAGAGGCTGTTCGACCCATGAACTGGCCTATTGTACTACAGAAAGCTAGGTGCACTATGCAGTGTGCAGTTAGGACATCTATTTCAATAGCTATGAAGATCTTCGACTTCCCCATGCTGTATGGCAGGAGTGCACATACAAAGCATTCTTCATTTGACGTCCTTCCAACTTCTTTCATGTGCTGGTACCATATGTTATTTCCCAAGTGTGCTGTGCTGTCCAGATAATCAGTCAGTTCATAATTATCTTCTTGGATGCTTCTTTTGGTTCTCAAACTCTTCGTGTAGTTTTCTGTGACCACATCTCTAAATGCATCAACATAGCTTTTTCTGGCTGGTTTATTTGCAGGAACTTCCATCCGGGTTCCCTGCTTAGACGAAAGTTCAGCAAGTCTTTTTCTTGCAACTGCTAAGCGGGGCCATATAGAATCTGCTATCATCTCTGCGCATGACCTTTCTTTGGGACCTGTGCTGGGGCCTTTTGCCAATGGACCAGGTGTGTCTGTGTGTATTATCTGTTTGGGTCCAACCTCTATTAACCCTTACCTTGCGTGATCCGCTGACCCTGTCTCTGGCGTTTAGAAGCAGTTTCTGAAACAAGTGTTGTGTGTGATTTATTCTTAACAACATCCATTTCAAGCTCAGGTATCTTCCCATCTTTTCTTGGACAGGAATAACTAGGTAGGGTCTAGGCTGCCTTGTAGTTGCCACACTTACCTTTTCCTTCTGGTGAGAAAGATATACAGGAGTCTTTGCCCCATGTGCGCCTATATAAAAGGCAGTTCTTACTGTTAGTTAAAGCAATATGAGTATGAACATAATGCATGTGTAGATGATGCAGTGGTATGTGAGCTTACAGCATCTACTTCTTGGACAATGTGTGAGGCTGTTCTCATGGGGCAACACAACGTTACTATTAAAGTTCCCATCTCCATCATTTGATTCTGAGGAAGGAAAAACAAACTTTAGTGGCTATGCATTTTTTAGATTGCTTTCTGGAAGCAGTTGTCTTCATTCAGCATTTGCCCTTGATCAACTATTTGTTTTCTGTATGCTTTATGGAACCAATCTTTTCACCACTCAGGATGCAAATGTTCCTTTATCGTGAAGAAAAATGTCCTCAGCAAGTCTATATGAGCTGTGCTTCATATATCAGGTCCCAATTGATGCCTCAAATCTGCTTCAGGCCAAATGACATGTTGCTTCCCTGTGAGCATGAACAAAAGTGTTGTCTTTGTTTTCTTCCTCAATCTGTCCCTCGCAGGAAAGTCTCTACACCGCTCTGTGATTTCTTTCACAATAGATGCTTACCTGGATTATTATGCCTTCTAGGATCACATTCAAGTTTTCAATGTTTCTTGGATCTCTCAAAAAGTTACCACATCCATGTGTCTTCCAACGAGATGCAGGTATTCTTCAATTAGATGAAGGAACATCACACGGACCAGTCTATGTGCTGTGTCGTTTGATAAGGGCATTTGTGTTTCATTCACTGTGCTCAGGCAACTTCAAAAATTCTTCAGTAATGATTATGAGCAATCTTCTTATGAGCTTTTCATTGTCAGGATTTTGAATAAAAGCTGGTATCCGGCAATTTCTCCCCACCAATGTAGGATAAGGGCATAACAACAACTCGAAATACATAAGTATGTGCCTAGAAAGGTCATCACTGGGTAACACCATGAGTTGGACAAGCAAGAACTCTGTGTAGAAGGAATCAGGGTATTTTGCTCTCTTCCAATTGCTGTGTCCACGATTAGAATCTGGCATATGCTTATTTTTATCAAATCTTAAACATGCCTCAGTCCAAAGTCAATAAGCTACTGTGGCTTTAAGAATGCAGATCTTCCCTTAAACCTGCAACTAATATGCACAAAGTGTTCAAATGTGTCCTTTTACCCTTTTATTTATAGCTCAAAAGGGAGTGTCCAAAATCAATCCGCAGTCCACTAACACGTTCTTCATGCTTTCCACTTGTCAGGTTATGCGTCCTTCTTCTTCGTCATCGATCGCATCTGCACATGCTGTGGTTCTTCCCCGATGATGGTAGCTTCTTCATGGTGGGGTGTAGGCAAAGGTGTTTCTCCAGAGTAGATTTTCTTATCTCCCAAAAAGATCCAAGAGCACCTACCCTGCAATTTTGACAGCAGATGGTGTTACATCCTGAATGACAAAAGGACCGTTGAATCTGTGCTCGTCCCACCTTTTCCTTGTGTGGTTACGAACTAGGATCGCATCTATGGGGTATAATTTTGGAAGTTGAAATTCAGTAGATTGGTTTGTTGAAGCATCTCCTTCTGTGTTCTGTACTGCTTACACTCTCGTCACTGCAACTGTCCTGAAATTACAGAAACACTGGATGTTAAACAATTCAAATAGTTTCGCAATTCAAGTCCTAAAACGTCTGATGTTGGCTTAGCATCACTTTGAACTCAGAATGGAGGCATTAAGGGTGTTCTCATTCATCTTCCTGTCACGATTTCGTGCGGCATAAGATGGTAGTCAGAACCTAGTTGGTTCATTAGTGCATATAATGCCAGTGGTAGGCAATACAACCACCCTTTTTTCAAGGTAAGCTTCAACTTTGCTATTCTTTCTTTTAACAGGCCGTTGAGCTTTTCTCACTTTCCATTTCCTTGCAGATGATAAGCTGAAAGAAAACTTGTGCTTTATATTAAGCAACAAGCTGATCAGCTCGAAAACTGTATTAGCAAAATGAGGTCCACTATCCAATCTCAATACTTCACACACTCCCCATCTAGAAAACACTTCCCGCACTAAGAACTTAGCTGCACAGGTAGAGTCTGGTTGTGTGCATGGCCCTGCCTCTGTCCATCTAGAAAATGGACAAGCTACACCAAGAAATAGTGGTATCCATTGCAAACTAGTATCTTGTCGACATAGTCGATATGCCAGTGCTGACAAGGGCCATTGGGTCTTGAGATGACTCCCCTCACTATGCGCAGTGGATGTCCAGCTGTACATTTTTGGCAAACAATACAATTTACCATAAAAAATGAAATATGCTCCATCAGGTTCGGTACAAACCAATCCTCAGTAATAGTTACAGCAAGATTCTCCCTAGTTGTATGTGCCTGGGAGTGTAACTGTTCTAGCCCTACTCTTAATAAGGTTATAGGCATCACTGGTTTAGCAGTGCTGCCTTGTCACCACAATGCTTCAGATGGGTTTAAAGAACACCCTCTTCACTTCCTCAAATTCTTTTCCACTTGCGATGCCTCCCTTGGAGCTTCACAATTTGTGTTTTTGGCATGTAATTTTATCCCTCCCTCACAATCATCATCACATTCATCATTTCATTCACATCCATGGTTTCAATATTCATCATCCCTGTATCTGTATTTGCTATGCACTTGGCTTTAGCGTCTGCTGCTTGATTACTGTGCAAGATAAAATCTATCCCTTTTTCTGTGAGCTGCGCAGTTAAAGACTGCTATGACCACTGGGAATTGTAGTGCCTTAATGAGACTGTCCAATAAGGCTGCGTGCTGCATTGGCATGCCATCTGCTCAAAGGTAGCCCCTCCTTTTCCAGAGCGCTAATCCTGCATGCACCTTCGACGTCACATAGGCGGATTCGATCTACACTGTCTCTTCCTGGTCTAGGTGATTCTCAATTGTGAGTATCAACGCCAATAATTATGATGCTTGTGCTGAATAATGAGATGGCAATCAAGTACTCACGAGAACTCGAAACTCTCCATTTTCCAAATATTTCACTACCGCAGTGCCTGTATATCTTTGCCCATCATTTTGATCAATTCTTGAAGATCCGTCAATGAAAACAATCTCTCCCACTGCAAGTGCATTCCCCTTTACTCTAGGGAGCTCATCACAGAACTCTTCATAGTTTGTGCAATCGTGCGTAGGTTCTCCTTCTGTGATTGGCTCAGCTATAAACATAACTGGGTTCACTATTTTACATCAAACTGTTTTAATTGCTGGATTCGATAACACTACCTCGTAGGCAGAAGCCCTTTGAGAAGTCAACGTGCCTTTTGGTTTTTCTAAAATGACAAAGAGTGTGTGTTCAACCAACAACGTCATAGAAACTATCACTATGCTTGTAGCCTTTTCTATGGCGATCGCAGCAGTTGCCAAACTTTGTCTGCATGGAAAGTGACCTCTCATCACTGGGTCCAAAATTCCTCTGTAATATGCAAGGGGCGTGTACCCCAATGTGGTTCTCTGAGTGAGTAATGCTGTCATAAAGCTACCATCTGTATGCGAGAATAAAAATTATTCCTCTGCGTAATTGGGGATCCCTAGAACTGGGGCTGTGCATATTGCTTTTTTCAATTCATCAAACCCTTCTTCAATTGCGTCAGTCCACAGTATGTTTTCTTGCGTTGCCTGTGCTTTCTTTAAGGCCTATAAGAGAGGCTGTGTATACGAGCTGTAATCAAAGACCCATGCCCTGACATAATTGCATAATCCTAGAAACTCTGAATTTGTTTTATCATGTGTGGCTTAGCTTTTTTCAGAATTGCCTCAGCTCTTTCAGGAGTGATCATCTTCCCTCATGTGAAATCAATTGGCCTATGTACAACATTTCTTGTTGATAATATTGTAACTTTTCCTTGTCAACCTTATATACTTTGTTAGCAAGTATAATCATCAGCTGATCAGAATCGTGCCTGCATTCTTCTTCTGTGGTGCTGCAAACTAAAATGTCATCTACGTATTGCAGCACAACGCTTTCTAGAGCAATATTGCTCAAGTCCATCTGGAGGACTCTGTTAAAAATTGATGGGGACTCACAGTACCCCTCGGGCAGCCTTGTACTTTTTAATCACACTAGTCTAAAGGTAAACCATGTCAAATGGATTGAGAAAAACTAATTTTTCAAGTCAATCACCATAAAATATCATGCATCAAAAGGTATATTACAAAGAATTGTAGACGGTTCGGGACTAAAGGGAATTCGGCCTCAACAATTTTGTTTATTGGATGGAGGTCTTGTATTAGTCTCCAAGACCCCCCTTACTTTTTTTCACAGGATAAACTGACATATTACATGGTAACTCTGACGTCACTAAGGTACCTTGCTCTATCATGGTGGAAAGCGTCTTGAAAATGCCTTCTTCTGCCTATCGAGACATTTCCGTACTTGAGGTAATATTGCTCCTGGTTCCAATTTAATATTCACTTCCCCAACCGCTTTCAGTAAGCCTATGTCATAGGGGCCAGTGGTCCATGAAACTGCCACTTTTGTCATATATTCATCAAAATATTCAGGATGCTTCTTTGCTAGCATGATTCTCTGCGGAACTTCTCTCCTGATTGCCTTTACCCAATAAGTAATGCACATTTCAAATATTAGAAAATCATCAGATAGTTCATCTCCAAACAATTCCTCATCTGTGACATCAGTCACTCTGCAGCCTTCCTTAATGGCAACTATTGTGCTCCATCGACTACCCTTATCATCAGTTGCATCAAGCAAAGCCATATTTTGTCGGACTAGAGCTGCTTCTATGTCTAAGGGAAACAAGTGCCCCTCCACTTCATCCATGGGTATCTGAGGCCTGAATTGAAACTCATCTGGTATTCTCATGGTTCTGCCTACTAGACCTGGTAGCCATGTTAACAGAATACGTATACCATAATGGAACACCTCGGGTTTTAGCGGTATTGCTCTAGGCGCTCTTTGCCCTGCGAATGCCATGACCATTTCGCACACCTTTAAATAATTCATTCCCAGTGTTGAGCATATTATGCCTTGGTCTGTAAACAAAATGGTCATATTGATGTTTGTCATCAAATCTCATCCTAATATATTGACAGGTGTTTGTCTTGAATAAAGCAGTGGCACTTTCATATCGTATTCTCCTATGGAGACTGGTAATTATTCTGTAAAAGGACTTGACTTGTTGCTCCTGTAATGCCCTGAGTATTCATTGCATTGCCAGACATTGAACATTTCCCTCACGTACATAGGAGTGTGTTGCACCAATTTACACTAAGAAGGCAAAAGCTTTGCCACTTATATTTATGTCTGTCCTTGGTTCCTCATGAGGTTTCGGTGTTACAGATAGGACTGAACACATCAGGTCTCCCAGGGAGCTGTCCTATTTTGGGTACAGTCTCACTCCATCACTCGTGAATGGATTTCCTCCATCAACAGTGACATCTCTTTTTCTCCGTGTCATAGGCGGTTCTGTGTTTGTATTCTGCCGAAGTTGCATAGGAGATTGCTGAGATTGTCCTTGTGGTTGATTACCTGTCATGTGCTGTGATTGCAAGCCTTGCTGTATTCTCAGAGCTTGCTGCTGCACTGTTTGATCTTGTGCAAGTCCATTTCTGCTCTGATGCAAATATGCAGGTGGATTTAGCATTCCCTGTCAAGAAAACTGATCATTCTGCAGCATCCCTTGGCTCCTACACATCCGAGCCATGTGTCCTGTCATTCCACATGTCCAACATATAGGCGGTGGTCTCCCCATCTGCCCATATTGCATATTCTGATTACTCAATCATAATACACATATGAGCGAGCACCAATCGTCGCAAGCTCCAATCTCGTCACAACACAATTTTTTTACTTTAATCTTGCTAAAAATCAATCAGAGTTAAATTATAAAACAATCCATTTTCGCTTCTCAACTTCATGCTTCTCTTTTACATACATTTACTTCTTTCAACTCTGATGTCATCAACTCTTCAATCACACAAAACAAACAGACAGACTTGGCCGGCCACGTATACTAATCACAATCTTTTCTTAAGACTCATCTTACCCTCTAAATCTGCTCCGATTTGGAATCTAAGCTAATTCCTTTAAGACTGACTTTAACCAGTCTCGTCTTCTATATGTCCCGCATAAGGGACTCTGAATTAAAGCTTCTGCTAGCACTCTTTAAAGCCTAGGAACAGGGCATATCATCATAGCGTGGCCACACTCACAACTATTCTTCCTCGTATATTGGTCGGCCACTCTCAAGTCAATGGGCCTCATTACGAGTTTGGTGGCAGCCATGGAGCTACTAGCTCCATGGCTGCCGCTAAACCGGGCTCCTTTAAAAAATAACCAGGTTATTCCAACATCGGAGGACCTGGTCATTCCTCCTTGCAGGAACCATTCCCCATTCCCATTTGAGCCCTCATAGGGCTCAATGGGAATGGGGATGGAGGTAACAACAGGCACATTATGAGTGCCCCGTTGTTACCTCCTTCTTCCCCTCGTGGGACCCAAAAAGCACGCCTGGTTTTACCAGGCATGCGATCCGGGTCCCGCAATAGGAAGCTTGGAATCAGCCCTGTCGGAATGAAGGGGGCTGGTGCCGTACCGGGCCCCCTTCATTCCAACACTGCACGGGCCGTAATGAGGCCCAATATCTTTTTTCACGTATACATATATATATTACATGCTTTCTCTTGCATTATATTTTATCCCGCCTCCTTCCGTTACTCTCTGTTATTCTCTATGCATGCATCCCTTTGCCACATTCTTTGGTCTATTCACTCACCGTTCACATGTTTTTCGTCTTCGACCCTCGGGATCTCTGCCTTCATTACCGCCTCTTTGAGGTGCTTTCTAATCGCCTTCACATCCTGTCAGCCGAATGGCAAAGGTTGTGCGTTATTGCTGAGACTCTAAAGTTACTTATGTCGACGGCCGACGGTTTATCTTATCTAACCATCTAATCCCTGCTACCAAGTGAACTGGAGGCTCTCCAGCCTTTTAAGATGAGTAGCGATACCCTCCAGCTAGACGGGGATGCAGATTTTATTCATACATCAATAATCAAGACGACACACATAGTTTGGCAAATGTTTGTCTGTTTTAATGTCAAGTATCTAAAACAGGGAGTACAATGAATATCAGCAATCGTTCGATACTCTGACTCTAACTACTTCATAAAAAAAGCTGGGCTTTTGTACCCAAAAGAGGTCATCACTGACGTGTAGACCTGCGTCATCACCAATGTTATCCTACGTGGCAAACTACAAAAACCTATCGAGAGGTGGGATTGGTTCTAATGTGAAAACAGAGAAATAATATGAGGCCGGGAAGCCCAAAAAGAAACACACCAACACAGGTTACAAAGAAACATACAAGTGCTTTATTCAAAAGCTACAACAGTTACCAAGTCAATTGACAAACGGATAGCTATTCGGCTCTCAGAGTAACATAACGAACTTCAACGAGGGTTCGATGTGCTAGTGAGAGACCGCAAATTGGAATACTCGGGCTCTTTATACGATTTGTCCAGCCCTTGGCCAACCCTCTCGCGGGTTAACCATTCTGTGAGACAGGCCTATGGGTTCCTTGCCAGGTCAATCCTGTAATATATGCATTTCGATTAGTTTCACTGATATAGTTGTACATTTACATATAGGTCAACGGTAGGACAAGGTCTCAGTTCGCGACCCCGACAAGTGGCCTGCAGGCATATTAATTATTCATGTGTACGGAGCTCACAACAGCCAGAATCTTACTCAGAATGTCATTCGGCCTCCATTTTGATGTTCAGGGTGACTTCCATATTACAAGAGAACCTAAAATGGTGGCTTAATCCAAGATGGCAACTTACATTACTTTCTCTAAGGTCAAGACCTTGCCGTGGAGTTTGTTCGCATATGATGTTTAGACAACTTGGCGTAGGCCAATGCACATACAATTGTTATGATAGGAGGCATAATATTGTTTCAATTCCGACAAACCCTCCTTTTGGCCTATGCCAAGTGCTAATATAATTTCTAATATCTTTGTAAATAACTCCATGCGTTGTCGTCCATACATCCTGAATCATTATCTGTAATATCTATAGCCATTAGGTCGTTCATCAGAACATCTTGTAACACAAACTCTTTAGATGCTGTATCTGGGGCATACATTTTGTGCCCTATTGTGCTCATTACCTGAGCACAACATCCCCCTAGCATCGCACATATACTAGGTAGACATTGGAAACAGCAACAAAGGAATAGCAGGATTCCCAAAATAACCAGTATAACAGAAAGCGCCTTCCAACCCCAGGATCGTAGGGAATCCCAGAACCAAGCACTAATACTCCAATGTCCCACAGGAACATGCACTTCTGAACTAAGGATGTGCAAGTTCTGTATTGCTTTGAAAATTGTCGGTGAGGAATCTGGTACGAAAACACAGCAAGTGGACCCCACTAATTTACATACTCCACCACGTTCTGCCAGTTTGACATCTAATGCCATCCGGTTTTGGAATGCTACCAATCTTATTGCTTTCTGTTCTAGTGTCATATTGTGGAGTATATCCATGGTCCGGTTGATGGTTCTCTCCAGTACCCTTGCTAGCCCCCTAATATTTTCAGAATTTGCTATCTGTCCCCAAAATGGCACAACTGATTTTGCTATATCTCCCAATACTTTCCCAGGGGTATCTCCATTCTCGTCCCACGTGGGCGAGCCTTAGAAACTTCCAATGTACTAGCTATAAATACCCCAGGTAACAGGATTCCTAAATAACAGGTTCCCTGCCAATCCTTGGGCAACCAGGGAAATGCTGTACTACCACAAACGAAATTGACAGGCCCCCCTACATACAGAGGCCTGTTCTCCCGGGTGAAATTTACAATGTTCACACAACCTTCAAAGTCTCCGATTGACCAAGTGCCATTTTTTTGTACACAAAAGGGGACTGCATCGGGGCTATGGTTAATAGAGTAGGAAGGAGGCACAGCGTCCTTATTGCCTATCGGAGCCATTTTAAAGGAAATTAGAGTTTGAAAAGGAAGAGATAGTTTATCAGATGGCTAATAGAAGCAACATTAGGTTTACTTCTATTTGCAAAAAGCGAGCATCCCAGGGGAGTCAATTCACGTTTCTCAAAATCATTTAAATTAGTTCCATCAAAGTTCCCCGAGATGCTGTCATTCTACCGGCCAAGAATAGTGCTCTAAGAGAGGCATGGCAAGCCGTCGTTAAAGTTAAAGGGTGAATATACCATCCTAGCCCCTTGTTCCCATGTTGCGGTAAATGGGTGCAAATCCAGCAATTACTCTTATTAAAAATGGCATGCGTTGAATTCATTATTATCATTAAAGTTTTATTATGGTACTTTTGTCTATGCTGGGAGTCCCTAGGTGGCAAAGTATGAAGATGTACAGAGGGAGTAAAAGCAGTGGGTACAATCTCAATTGGCAGTAGAGGTTTTAGAGGGTAAATTTCTTCGAAGTACCAAAGTCCCACAGCAGTAATTATACAAATTTCAATTACTATTAACACAACACAGCAATACGTTTTCGGGGCCCAGGCACATTGTTCGTTGTCCAAGTTAGTCACCCCCTTATTTACAAGTCTAATGCGGGCAGCAGCGGTGGAGGTGGCAGGCATCGTAGTTTCTCAATCGACGACCCCAATGTTCGTTGCTGGCGACACTACGGTCGCGCGACTTCTTAGTCCTTCCCCAACCATAGCCAGCAGAATCCCATTTTTCCTTTTATCAAAAACTTTCTTTTGCAAGAGAAAAAACTCTCAATGACTTTTTCTTTCCAGATGCACAGGCAAAACACGTGCCGTAGTTCTATTTTCTTCGTCGAAGGTCGTACATGGTGGTACCCGGTACTGTTTGATCCGGAAATAAGGTAACGTCACTTCCTGAGGGAAGCAACGTATCGGAGGCGACGGAAGTCGCAGAACTTGAAACAGTGTTTTCCAGAAGTGACCTTTTCAAAGAGTGCAGAGACGAAATGGACTGTTCCCCAAGCTCCACGGGCTCAGAGAAATTCTCCGACACACTCACAGCGCTATTTGCTACTCCAGGATCAGAGATTGTAGCATCAGCGAGGGGTTCTGCTTCTTCTGTAACGTGTGGTGTCGGGTGAGGAAGTTTCTTGACATGCGTCGCGTGGATCCAATGCTTCTTTCCAGCCACCCGCACTGCTGTCTGGGTGACCAACAGCACCTGATAGGGTCCCCGCCAGCGAGGCGCGAGGCAGGAAGACCTTTCGTAGGCCTTCACCAGGACCCAACTGCCAGGCTGAATATTTTGTCCTGGGCCCGTAAACCGTACAGGTAAAGCTGACTGGACCTGATGATAAATGAGATACAGATTTTTAGTCAACTGGTTACAGTAGTCTACAAGCAATACATTTTCGACCTCCCTCAGAGTTTTGGGCTTCGGAAGGCCCCAAATGTTAGCAGGTCTCCCCATCACTACCTCAAATGGAGAGAGCCCAGTCTTAGTTTGAGGTGTGGTACGCATGGCTAACAATACAATAGGTAAGGCATCTGGCCATTTCAGTTTGGTGCCGGCACATGTTTTGGCAAGCTTGTTCTTTAGGATACCGTTATGTCTCTCTACCAACCCATCACTTTGAGGATGTCTAGCCGAGTGAAATTGTTTTTCAATGTGTAACGCTGTGCATATCTGCAAAATTACTGCTGCAACGAAATGGGGACCGTTGTCCGACCAAATTACCCTAGGAAGCCCAAATCGTGGAAAGAATTCCTTTACCATAGTCTTTGCAGTGGTCATGGCAGTCGCATCCTTAACGGGGAAAGCCTCAACCCATTTACTAAAAGCACAAATGATCACAAGGACATATTTTAGATTGTTACACCGTTCCATCTCAATAAATTCAAAGTGGATGACCTCGAAGGGAACAGAAGGAGGCCCAAAACTACCCCTTGGAGTTACTGTTCCTTTCCCAACATTGTGCTGTAAGCAAATCATACAATTTTGAACATGGCGCTGTGCGATCTTCAAAATGTTATCATTCACTTGCTCTAACATTTTCGTGATATGCTGAGCACACACATGCGTAGGACCGTGTGCCATCATAACCATTGCCAGCACATATGAATCAGGGAGCAACCATTTCCCTTCAAATGTATCCACCCAACACCCATCGTCATCTAGTTTCCCCATCCCTTCGGCCCACCTTTTAGATTCTTCTATAGTGGCATCAGTTTGGATATCTCGCACAGACCCAATACCCTCATCCATTACATAGGCATCTTTTGTTTCCCTTAGAGCATACATGTCTGCGCTAAGGTCTGTGGCCGTTTGCCTGGCTATCTGGTCAGCAAAAGCGTTCCCTTTTCCCACTTCATCTATGACCTTACTATGTGCTGCACATTTCATGATCGCTAACTGCCTAGGGAGTGAGAGTGCCGAGAGCAATTGCACTATCAGGGGACCATGCTGAATCTTGGTCCCATGTGAGGTTAGGAACCCTCTTTCCGACCAGAGCCTCCCGAAGTTGTGAGCCACCCCAAAGGCGTACTGGCTATCAGTATATATGTTTACTGTAAGCCCTTCGGAGAGTTCGCAAGCTCGGGTCAACGCTATAATCTCTGCGGCCTGCGCGGAGTTATGCAGAATTCTCTTAGTTTCAACAACCGTACTCAATGTAGTAACTGCATAGGCAGATGTAGATGTACCATCTGGGAGTTTGAAGCAGGAGCCATCACAAAACAGCTCCCCTTCCGCATTGCCCAAAGGAGTATCTATAAGGTCTATCCTGCCTTTCGTTTCCTGTTCAGTAGTATACAGGCAGTCATGTGATTCTTCGTCACTGCAAACAGCATTTTACGGGAAAGGTAGGAGTTCGCCGGATTAAGAACACAACACCTCTTAATTTGAATGTGAGGGACAAACAGAATTAATTCATACCTTGTCAGCTGTGCAGAGGTGAAGTGTTGCGTTTGGGTTTTATTCAATAGGACATCTACAGAGTGAGGTACCATCAGGATTAAATCATGGCCTAGGACCATTCCCTCACTCTGTTTTACAAACGCGGCAGCAGCAGTGTCAGCTCGCAAACATCTTGGCAAAGCGCATGCGACAGGGTCAAGGGCGGAAGAGTAGTAGCCGCACGGTCTATTCTTCCCTCCGTGTTCCTGTGTTAACACAGCCAAAGCACATCCATCACATTCATGCACAAACAACACAAAACCCTTGTCATAATTTGGAGTACCCAGAACCGGTGCAGAGCATAACACAGTTTTGAGAAGCTCAAATGATTGTTGATGTTCCGATTTCCATGGCAACGGTGATGAAATGCCCTTCTTTGTCAAAGCCAACATCGGTTTTATCACTAGTGAGAAATTCGGGATCCACAGCCTACAGTAAGAAGCCATACCTATTAAGGCTCTGACTTCCTTCTGTGTATTTGGGACAGACATGCCAGAAATGTGTTTTATTCTCTCAGGTGTCAATCTTCTCCCCTCCTTTGACAGGAGATAGCCTAAATAGGCGACCTCCTGACAACAATATTGAATTTTTTTAGCAAAGCTTTATGACTGTTTTCAGCCAGATGAATAAGCAACAGTACAGTGCCTTCTTTACAAGCACTTTCAGAATCTGCAGCTAAAAGCAAGTCATCGACATACTGAAGCAGTGTACAAGTTGGTGGCAATTCAAGGGTATCAAGCTGCTCTTTCAAAGCCCTACTATAAATGCTTGGACTTTCAGTATACCCTTGAGGTGCACGAGTAAATGTAAACGAACATCCCCCCAAGGTGAACGCAAACAAATATCTACTCTCCTGGTGTATAGGAATACTGAAGAAAGCATTCTTCAGATCCACAACACTAAAGTGCGTAGCTGTAGCAGGGATCATCGTTAGTATCGTTGTCACATCAGGCACAATTGGAAATTGTTGGGCGACAACTTTGTTAATCGCACGTAGATCAATTATGAAACGGTATGGGATTGCATTGTCGCCTTTCTTGTATACGGGAAAAATCGGGCTGTTACATAAGCTACCTGCAATCTCTTCAATCACTCCTCGATGAACAAAATCGGAGACAATGCACTTCAAAGCACGCTCGCCCTCAACTGATATTTTATATTGCGGAATGCGTGGTAGTTTAACTCCATGTTTCAAAACTATTTTAACGGGTTCAATCTGTAGTACCCCGACATCATTGTTGTCAACCGCCCACAAACATTCCGGAACAACGCTAAACTCAGGAGGCAATGGTCGAGTCAAAAACTGAGAACTGGGAAGTTGCTGTGGTGAAACCGTCAGTCGCACTGCGTCAGAGGAACAATGAATTACTGCATTCAGTTTCTTCAACAAATTTAACCCCAGAAAATTCTCTCCACAGTTTGAAGTCAGGAGGAAGGGACAATGGTCCATGAAGGGACCCAAAGAAACAGGCACCGGCGAAGAAACCGGGCAAGCGATTGGTATGCCAGAAAACCCTACAGAAACATTTGTTTGCCCTGACAGTGGAATGTTGGGAACCCGGGAATGATCAATGGAGCACTTCTGTGCTCCAGTGTCTATCAAAAACTGATGTTTCCTATTCCCCACTAACAATTCAACGTAGGGACCTTTCTGATTAACGGGAATAGGTGAAGGTTCCAAACCCTGCTTCGGGCAATCCTAACGAAATAAAATTCCGTCGGAAGGAAGTTCTTCAGAAAGGTAGGCAGCAGAAGGGTGATCAAATATATTTCTCGTGTCCACAATCGAAGTCTGATTTTCCCGTGAAAAAGGTTGCTGAGGATCTTGCAAGAACTGACCTCTATCAGGGCCCCCCAATCCGGGGCGACCTCTAGGTCGTCTACCCATACCCCCAAATGCGTTGTTTGACCTTTGTCGAAGGACGGGGCACTGTGCATGCCAATGACCTTCCTGGCGGCAATAGGCACATTGATTAACATTCACAGGACCCAAGGGAACGTTCCCCTTTGGAACATACTGACCTCTGGTCTGTGAATTACCTCCTCTGGGATTTCTAACAATTTGTTGTAACAATACCTTAGTCTTCAAATCTCCTTTCCTCTTCTGTATTTTCTCTTTTTCATTATTAACACGGTTCTCATAATACTGAGCCATGTGCAAAACTTCAGATTGGGATTTCGCCTGCCAAGGGCTCTCAGAGGACATAATCTGTAACTGGATGTCGGGCAACAATCCACGTACAAATTTGTCCACAAACAAACTTTTCCCAGATTCTGTGCCCAAGTCCTGTCCACTGAAGTCAGAGAATACCTGTTCGAATCTATTAAAGAATTTGGTGGCACCTTCAGTTTTTCCTTGAACACAGGCCGTAAGCTTGTCACAAATAATTATTTTCTCAGGAATTATGGTTTTCAATTTGGCGACAATTCTATCAGGCAAAGTAAGTATTACCTGAGATGGTTTCTCACCAGCTGGTCTTTCCCCATCAAACCTAGTCATGTTAGCCCACATATCTCCCAACCCTGGCACATCGTCTATTGTTCTAACCTGCTTCCATAAATCTACGAGCAGGAATACAGGGAATAGCAAGTCAATATCACTTAAGGTGAACACAGAGGACTGCAAAATGGACTCTATCTCTTTGTAGAATCCTGTCGGGTTTTTCCTAATATCGGGAATTGATTGTCTAATAGTGTTCACTTCCTGTCACGAAAACGGGACGTGAACAAATTGTGATACATAATGTGCAGGGATGTCCACAGCGGGTGCACCAGTCCCAGCGTTAGCGGGAATCTCAACCTTTGGGACAAATGTCGGAGGAACCTCTCTCATTGGCAGCTGAGATATAGGTAACTCTGACCGTTTACTGAGCAACAGACCAGGTCGAGCGCTAGGGCAGTCGAAGAAGTGTCGGGCGAAAAAGCCCTTTTACAAATACCCAATAACTCTATAGGACAACTAACCTTCTTCCTTATACATTCATCCTGCAGGTACTGTACCATTACCTGAATCACTTTCCTCTGCATTTCTACTGTATACTGACTATAAGTGTCATATACTTTATCTGGCGATGCCGATGAATCTGAGATCCATCGAATCGCATCTTTGGTACAGATTCGTGCTTCCTGAGATGCCGTTCTACGACACGGAAGGAACCGTTTCTGTACATACATACTGTCGTCGTCACCATCCTCATCCCGTAATCTTTCAAAGTCCCTCCTATACTCAAACAATCTCTCAACATGACCATGTACTTTCTCCTCTGTGGCCCTCGAAAGCGCTAAAGTATTCAGATCCCTCAACCCTTGTGGGAGATCCCTATTATGTAATCTACCCCACATTACACACAAATGAGTCCCCAAACTTTCGATAAGAACATTTTTCTCGGGAAAATTGCCCATATTGGATAATGTGGAAAAAAGGTCAGCTTGATCGCTTTTCTCCATATAGTGTTTAGCCCATGCAAATAATTCCCGTTTCTTTTCTGTAGAAACAGTATTTCGAGTGACAATCTTTGACCCCGCACCCTGATCAACTTTAGTCAGTACAGAACCACTCGGGAGCGGAGGTGCGGGCAAATTCAATGGAGGTGCAACTATCAGTGTAAGAGGAAGGGGTGGTAGGATAGGTGGAGGAACAACAACTAGAGGAATAGGAACAATAGGTTGTACAGGGGGAACAGGAATAACAGCAGAAATAACAACAGGAATGGGCAGAGGACCAGGGAGAGGATCATACGGAGGTGGCGAAGAGGCACCAGGCCTGCGTTCGTTTAAAACCTTTTCAATAAATTCTTCTGAAACATGGAAATCTTTAGAGGGGCAGATTTTCTGGATACCGAGTGAGAAAGCCATATCCATATTTTTGACTGACTCTGAATGTTTTTCTTTATCATATAATAATGCCTTTTCGGCATTTGTTTTATGACCGCGTGCATGTTTATCCCTACTTTCAAGCTGCTGCAACGCTTCTTTTTTCCAATTCTGCAAAACATCAAATGATGCAGGTCTGGCCTTCTTTTTTAGCAAGACCGATTCTAGATATTCAATATGGGGGATCTTGAAACTACCATTGATTGGCCACTGAAATTCAGAGGCATGTCTGGTTTGTCTGTGCCAAATATCATTAAATACTATACTTCCAATGCCATACTTACAGTACATAGTACACGCCGGCGACCCCTCCTGTGGTGCCGGGTGGCTAAATTCCAAAGATTGTCGATCGCTGTGGAATAAAGCCCTAAAGCAGCTAGACAATTTGCCAGGCATTTCACAAAAAATGGGTGTTACCTGGTCAATAATTGTGGCTGCAGATACAATACACCAAATTCAAATTGTCAGGGTTAAATTAAGAGTCGTGTCACGACTACACCTGACCAAACCTAAGGAGGACCGTACGGTTTACCAAAGAACTTACCTAACAAATTTTACCTTGTGTTTGGTGGTTTCGACAAATCTGCCCGCCTCAAAAATGGACCCTCGTCAAGATGCCGTGTCAGACCACACGACTATCGTCCAAGGATCGGATCGTGCAGCACTGCCGAGGTATCGCATCTCGTTCGGTCGGGTCCGCAGTATCACACCGTCTGATCCCGGTTCGATAGTCTGCGTCAATTCTTCAATGATCCGGCATCAATCTTGAGGGTCCCTATTCGGGTGCCAACTGTGAAAACAAAGAAATAATATGAGGCCGAGAAGCCCAAAAAGAAACACACCAACACAGGTTACAAAGAAACATACAAGTGCTTTATTCAAAAGCTACAACAGTTACCAAGTCAATTGACAAACGGATAGCTATTCGGCTCTCAGAGTAACATAACGAACTTCAACGAGGGTTCGATGTGTTAGTGAGCGACCGCACATTGGAATACTCTGGCTCTTTATACGATTTGTCCAGCCCTTGGCCAACCCTCTCGCGGGTTAACCATTCTGTGAGACAGGCCTATGGGTTCCTTGCCAGGTCAATCCTGTAATATATGCATTTCGATTAGTTTCACTGATATAGTTGAACATTTACATATAGGTCAACGATAGGACAAGGTCTCAGTTCGCAACCCCGACAAGTGGCCTGCAGGCATATTAATTATTCATGTGTACGGAGGTCACAACGGCCAGAATCTTACTCAGAATGTCATTCGGCCTCCATTTTGATGTTCAGGGTGACTTCCATATTACAAGAGAACCTAAAATGGCAGCTTAATCCAAGATGGCAACTTACATTACTTTCTCTAAGGTCAAGACCTTGCCGTGGAGTTTGTTTGCATATGATGTTTAGACAACTTGGCGTAGGCCAATACACATACAATTGTTATGATAGGAGGCATACTATTGTTTCAATTCTGACACTAAGTGAATAACTAAGCATAGGTTCTATATCTGTATGGAGTAACGGAAAGAGATAATTAGATAGTTACCATCAGTTGGGGCGACTAAGCCCTCCCCTAAAAATGGCCACTATGAACGTCACTAAATGTACAACATCCCACTGACAACACACTCTATAGGACCCCCCAACTCTGTGGTCCCCTACAATTGGTTGGCTTCTAACCCACGTCAGTACTTTCCTACCTACATTAGCAGCATGCAGACCGAACAACCAGGTGCGGGTGAGCTCATCTTTGCACTAGCTTCCCACCAATTAAATTATCATCCATCATCACCTCAATGGTCCAGTGTCATTTAGTACTTTGAAGTTGGCCTTGAGTTTGTACTGTTCTCTGAGAATTTTTGAAGAGTATGGGCACTAGCCGGCTTCCGTGAGTAGGTGTGATCATCTCACTCGTCCAACTTCCGTCTATCACGTGACTGGACACCATGAAATTTAGCCTTTTCGTGTATTTGATTTTCTTTTAAAATAGTCCTCTGATGTCTATTGTTTTTGCTTGACCTCTCTGAACAGGAGCTTCTGTTCTTTCACGTTAATTGTATCTAATGTCAGCCAATTCCAGTTTGATAAGACCTTGGCTTTCTTGGCTCAGTGAACTCCTTAGCTGAGCTTTTAGTCTGTTTAATTCAATTGCTTTTCTCAACTGCGACACTGAACTGAGGACTTCTGTTTTGTTCAGTACTGCTTATATACGTAGCAGAAACATTCATCCTTTACTTGTCTATATGTTTATGTTGGCGCTTGCCGCCGTCTAATCTATTTAACCTCTTTAGTGCCAAGGATGAGCTATCTCGTCCTTGGGATTACCTCCCTGTTGCCAAGGACGAGATAGCTCGTCCTTTCAGGCACAGCAGAGCGCTCGATCTGTGACCAGAAATGCCCACTGGACCACCAGGGATATGTTTGTGAGGTGGGGGGTGGGGGGCTGCTTACAGTAAGCAGCCCTCCCCCCAGTCCCCAAAGCATGGGGGCACATATCTAATAAACCCTGGGAGCAGATGGCTGATCATCTGCCCCCAGGGAAGGGGACAAAAAAAATAATAATAATAAAAAGAAAAAGTGATGGGAAGGGGGGAGGGGGTTGGGGGACCTAGCCACCAGGGATTTTTTTTGGAAATGGTGTCCTTTGAAAGGGGAGATTCCCCCCTTTCCAAGGACACCCTGTGTGACAGCATTGCTGCCCGTGGATTGGGCGCAGGGCGCTCGATGCGGGCAGCAATGCACACTAGACACAGGGATGTCTTGTATGGGGTGGAGGTGGGGGCTGCTTACAGTAAGCAGCCCTCACCCCCCCTGGCCCCAAAGCATGGGGGCACATATGTGTACAACCCTGGGGGCAGATGGCTGATCATCTGCCCCCAGGGAAGGGGGCAAACAAACAAATGATAAGAAATGAAAAAGAAAATGTGATGGGAAGAGGGGAGGGGTTTTGGGGGCCCTGGCCAGCAGGGATTTTTCCGGAAATGGTGTCCTTGGAAAGAGGAGATTCTCCCCTTTCCAAGGACACCCTGTGTGAAAGCATTGCTGCCCGCGGTTCTTGCGCGGGGCGTGCAATGCGGGGGCAGCAATCACACTAGACACAGGGATGTCTTTGAATGGGGAGTGTGGGGGCTGCTTACAGTAAGCAGCTCTGCCCCCCGCTCGCCCCCAAAGCATGGGGGCACATATGTGTACAGCCCTCGGGGCAGATGGCTGATCATCTGCCCCCAAGGAATGGGGCAACAAAATAATAATAAAAAATTGAGAAAAAAAAACATGATGGGAAGGGGGGAGTGGGTTTGGGGTCCCTAGCCACCAGGGATTTTTTCGGAAATGGTGTCCTTGGAAAGGGGAGATTCGCCCCTTTCCAAGGACACCATGTGTGACAGCATGGCTGACCGCGGATCGGGCACAGGGCGCGCGATGCGCGGGGAGCAATGCACACTAGACCACAGGGATGTCTTTGAATGGGGGGGTGGGGCTGCTTACAGTAAGCAGCGCTCGCCCCCCCCTGGCCCCCAAAGCATGGGGGCACATATGTTTACAACCCTGGGGGCAGATGGCTGATCATCTGCCCCCAGGGAAGGGGTAAAAAAATAATAATATGAAATGAAAAAAAAAAACATGATGGGAAGGGGGAGGGGGTTTGGGGGCCCTAGCCACCAGGGATTTTTCCGGAAATGGTGTCTTTGGAAAGGGGAGATTCTCCCCTTTCCAAGGACACCCTGTGTGACAGCATTGCTGCCCGCGGATCGTGCTCTGGGTGCGAGATGCGCGGGCTGCAATGCACACTAGACCACAGGGATGTCTTTAAAGGGGGAGAGGTGGGGGCTGCTTACAGTAAGCAGCCCTCGCCCCCCCAGCCCCCAAAACATGAGTGCACATATGTGTATAACCCTGGGGGCAGATGGCTGATCATCTGCCCCAGGGAAGGGGGCAAAATAAAAAACAAAAAGAGAATTTTGGGTGGGAGTGGGGGGGCCACTAGTCACCAGGAATATATTTTACAGAAAAGGGGGGTGGGCCTCTCCCCCTCACCCCAAGGAGAAATGGGGGCATCCCTTGTAGCCCTCCCTGGGGCAGATATCTGGTTTTAGGAAGGGGCATTTGACCCCAGGGAGGGCTGCATGAGATGCCCCCCTCTTATCTGCCCCCAGGGAGGGCTGAATGAGATGCCCTCCCCTGCATTTGGTGTGGGGGGGTAGAGGGTCACCCACCATTACATTAGAAAATTACCTGGTGGTTTAGGGTGCCCCTCAGCCTGCCCTAAAGTGTAGTGTACCATTTTCAATTTTTTTCTTTGTTTACAAAACTTGCCTTGGCGCAGAGGGGCACATTGGTGTGCCAATCTGGCGCCAGGGTGCCCAAACCTTACTGACCCACCCACTGGGGGGCTTGTCCCACCATTTTTGGGGGCCCTCTACCCCCCACGCCAAATGGAGGGGGGGTGTACTTCACGCAGCCGTTTGTAGGAGGCCCAGGGAGGCCTGCATGAGATTCCCTGTTTTCCTTGGTGGCTTGGACACCCGAGACCCATATCTGTATGATGTGAGAGTGTGACATTTCAGGTGTGAAAACAGACTTGGGGTTACTTGTGTTTTAGGCTTTCCCCTTGGTGGCCAGGTAGGTGCATCCACACATGTGAGGTATCGTTTTCATTGAGACACCTGTGGGAACGCGGGACAGTAGGCCATGTGTTGTTGGGGGCGTGTTTCGATAGGTGAGCTGAGCGAAATGTGCGGAAAAAGCGTTTTTTTTTTTCCCACATTTCAGAATTTGCGGGGGTGTCTGGGTAATAAATTCTGGGGTGATTTTGGCCTATCATACCTCTGCGGATTCCCACGGGTGTCCTCTTTTCGGAAATATATGGGGTTCCCTGTTTTCCTTGGTGGCTTGGACACCCGAGGCCCATATCTGTAAGTTGTGCCGGTCGGCAGAGCGTCTCAAATTCCGGTCTGAAAACAGACTTGGGGTTACTTGTGTTTTAGGCTTTCCCCTTGGCGGCCAGGTAGGTGCAGCCGCACATGTGAGGTACCATTTTCATCGGAACACCTGTGGGAACGCGGGACGGTAGGCCATGTGCTGTGTTTGTGTGGTTTTCATAACGTTTTGACCCATTTGCTGGTGCCCTTTGTCACACAACCCTTTCATTTCCCAAATGTGACCTACATTTAGTCGCTGCTTTAGGCACCATACTCTTTTGAAACCTGCACAAGTCACCTACCCTTGAAAAGGTCTTCTTCTGCTCTTTCAAAAAATGTATGCTTGCCGTTCCTCACCACATTGGTTTTCCCGATTTACACATGCTAAGTGCGTCTGTTCAGGCCGTGAGCGTAACCATGGCTCAGTGTACCATGGCTCAGTGTTTGGCTTGTGGTATTGCTTGTTTTGTAAAACACTACAAAAAATGTGTGCTCTACTAACTGCAAGATTCAGGGGAATGTAGCAGAGCATTGCTTTTCTCAAAATTCATAGAAGCCATTGCCGTACCAAGCCAACCATGTCCAACACATACCTTTTTTTCGGTAATTTTCCCGCTTTTCTCCCAATCTATGGCAGTTTCCCCTACCTAGTTGTTGCCTGACCTACGCAAATCACTCCTTCCTAAACTTGGAATTTTGTCTACTTTTCATAAATATATGCCTTTCTGTCCTCCAATTCGGCTTTCCTACCCTTTTCCTCCATTCCGTCCATGCATGTCCAATTGGCAAAAATGGACAAAATCGCCTACCTCTCACAAAACGGTTGATAACCACATCAAAATATTTATTTTTCGTTTCCACTCAACCTGTTCTTGAAAGCCAGGGAATTGGGGAACTCAGCACAGCAAACCATTTGTTCCTAGCTCTTACAAGGAAATAACCACAGGCTTCTTTGTACATCATTTTATTGCCATTCTTTGAAAAAACCCAACATTTTTGCCTTTTTTGCTTATTTTCTCTCACCCCCCTACAGCAACCTAGGATTCCTGGGCGGCGTTACGACTGCCTACATGTGGGAAAAAAAGGAGCCAAATTTGGCCAAGATACCTCATGTAACAAAAGAGTTACAAGCCATTGAATGGCCACACACCGAAATCACCAAAAAAGGCCCTGGCACTGGGGGGAAATACCCATGGCACTTAAAGGGTTAAAGCATGTGGCTACCTTCATGATTGCTTTGCTGCTTGCGTTTCATTGCATCAGTACACGTTTAAACTAACTAAGTATCTTCATCAGGTCTGTGGCATAAGTCTTGTCATCTTGATCCCAAGAAGTCACTTATCCTTGGTATGTCGTTGTAAATTGTCTGCCTCTCTGGTCTGGTTATCTTTTTATATGGGTGTCGATTCAACTTTGTATGGCATCACCATTCATCCTTGTCATTTAGTTTCTTTGCTTCTTCAGGAATCTCGTTCAAATGGCCATCATATTGTCTTGGATGTAGGTATGGTTTCCTCAATGGTTACTTTACCTCCCATATTATAGGTATTGTTATAGGTACTGCACAGAGTCCACGCTCTTCTCTTTGCTGGTTTACTTGTTCAGTATATGTCACATACTTTGGTTCATATGTTTCAGGTAATGTAGGTGGAGCAGTTGGAGTGGGGGTACTTGGCTCCTCCTCTACACAGCTGGAGCACAAGACGCTCTGGACAGCTGAGCAAGAGGTCTGGTTTCTGCACTCTCCTGGATAGGATTCTAGACAGCCAGCGGGATCTCAGGACTCTCTGGACAGCTAGTCAAGGGATCTAGTCTCTGTACTCTTGGATGGTAAGGTTCAGTTTTCCCTCCAGCCTCTTTCTCCTGCCGCCCTGGATTCTTGTGTGTATCCTTCTGTCTAGTACAGTCTCGAGGGGAGTATTCTATAATGACTCTAACCCTGGGATAGGACAGCCTACCATTCTTCCCTCCGCCCTCTGGCATCATTGGTTCAAAGGGAGGGAGCATCAAATGTCTATTTGTCTTTTATTATGGTTCGTTGTTCTCCGGTCAACTTTTTTGCAAAACCTAGTCATTTATCATAACTTCCAACCTACACTGTACACCGCCATAAGAAATAGGTGGTTTCATAGGTTCATGGGGAATCAGGCACGCCGATCGCCAACTCTGTGTGAGGTAGCATGACCTTTGGCCCATTATCATCCTTTTCACGAAATGCATACTAGTTCTCACTCTGCAAATGATCAAGTATATTCATAATGTACCTCTCTATCTTCCCAACTATCATATTTGTCCCATTATAAAATCAGCCAGAAACAAGTCTTGACTGGCCATTTCAGTTCACAAAGTCTCAGAAACATGCACTTAGCCTCTAAATATCTGCCTGGAAATTGCATGGAGAAAAAGCATAAAACAAAATATTTTTTTTATTCTGAGTGCTGGGAAAAAAGCCTAAAATGAATCACTACTTTAATGCCAATTTGGAGAATTTGTCATATATGGGAGGGCAGTGCTTTATTCCCAAAAGCAAACGCTCTCCCCCTGGCTCAGCTTGCAATGAAATACTTTTATTATACCTTTTTCAGTTTGTCACTTTGTCCTTGGCAGTGGGTGCTGGCAGGAACTATTTTTTTTCAAGCACTAGCCCCACTTGTTTTATTTGTCTTTCCTGCCAGTACTGCCTTCTAGTCTGGCAGGGCAGAGAATCATCATGCCCTCAGCCACATATCATGGCATTGCAGAATGGCTCACGTATAAGTGAGACTTCCAGTGGGAGGCCAGGCATTCAATTGAGAAGTGTCCTGCCTGAGCCCCAACTAGTTTTACCCATTTCCTGAGCCTCCTCCAAGTTGATTGAAGTCTTGTAGGGGAGAATATAATGTACATTGCTTAGCCAAATCCCCCAACCACAACACTTTTCACTGAAGTTTCTGTGCAAGAAAGCTGTCCTTTCATATTTCCTTTCGCACGTGTGCAAGCCATATTTTTTTAACATGTTTATTTGCAGTAGAGGCATACTCCATTACAACATATAACCATTATACTTGTTAACTCAATGCATAAACCAAAATTATTACATAGAGACAGATTGGCCAGAGAATAAACAGACGGTCTTGTTTTATCAGTGACTTAGGGAGGAATTGAACGATGCGATGGCCCAGGAGGAACCACAACCCAGTTCATGTACTGCTATGATTGACCTAGCCTTGAGGTTAGGTCATCGCATGAATGAAAGAAAAGGGGATAGGAAAAGACAGGAGGTGGCACCTTTTGCAAGACTGGACAAGGGGCGGGGAGGAAAAAGCAGTGATGGGGAGCCCATGCAAATAGGGGGCGTAAGAGGTCCTTTGTCGGCAATGGAGAAGGAGCAGCGCAAGTCTAATAACTTGTGTTTGTACTGTGGGCAACCAGGCCATTACATACGAACATGCCCTAATACGACAAGGAAGGTGGGAAGCAAGGTGGAGGCGGGGAAAGGAGTGGGCCGGCCTTAGGGGGAACTCAGGTGTCAGGCCCCAGTATGAATATGTTCCCAAGCTGGGCAGCTAATACGATGGATCACAAAAATTCACATATGTATCTGTTTTTAACGTTGATTTTTGCATGCACAAAACTAATGGTGTCAGCTATGGTAGATTCAGGTGCTACTGGAAATTTCATTGATATCAGTTTGGCACAAAAGTTGGGATTACCAGTAAGAGACAAGGCACAGGTGGAAGGAGTACAGTCAGTGGACGGTTCTCCTTTAATTTCTGGTCCCATTTCTCAGCAAACCCAACCAATTCAGATGAAATGTGGATCAGGGCATACAGAGGAGATTGTGTTGGATGTGATAGCAGCTCCTCAATTTTGTCTCATTTTGGGAATGCCTTGGTTGACCTTACATAACCCTCGTATTGATTGGGTCAAACGAGAAGTTTCATTTAAAGGGGCAAGGTGTGAAGAACATTTGGAGGAAGTGGTTGGACCGACCCTTTTTCTGGCATTTCAAGTAAGGGATTCACAAGTGGTGGGGGCTGTGGGCCTTGGCATTCCTAGGCAGTATGTGGATTTTTCACAGGAGTGTTTGACAAGAAGGGAGCAGAGAGGTTACCTCCACATCGCTCTTACGACTGTGTACTCGAACTCGAACCTGGAGCCAAGTTGCCATGCAGTCGTATTTATGCTTTAACAGAAAAAGAAAATCAACACTTAAAGGAGTATTTGGATGATATGATGCAAAAAGGGTTCATTAGACATTCCACTTCACCAGTGTCATCCCCTTTGTTTTTTGTGCCGAAAAAAGAAGGAACACTCAGAACCTGCATTGACTACAGAGCTTTGAACAAGGTGACCATAAAAAATAGGCATCCCCTGCCTTTAATATCAGTTCTCTTGGTTCAAGTGAAATCCGCAGTGGTCTAAACTAAGCTGGATTTGAGAGGGGCATATCACTTGATTCATGTAAAGAACAGGGATGAGTGGAAAACAGCCGTCAGAACTAAATTTTGATTATTTGAGTACTTGGTGATGCCCTTTGGGCTGTGCCATGCCCCTGCCGCATTTCAGTATTTCATGCAGGAAATGTTGAGGGAATTTTTGGACATATTCGCCATTGTATATATTGATGGTATCTTGATCTATTCCGAGTCGCAAGAGCAACACGTAGATCATGTGCGAGCAGTATTACACAGACTACAAGAGCATGAATTATGTGTTAAGTTGGAAAAATGTGAATTCCACACTACTCAGGTGGAATTTCTTGGATTCATACTCACTCCTACAGGTATAGTCATGGACAGAATGAAGGTACAGGCAGTCATTGACTGGCCAGTGCCTCAATGTATCAAAGACATTGAATCCTTTTTGGGATTTGCCAACTTCTACAGGAGATTCATTTCAAATTATTCACAAATTGTGGCACCCCTAACTAAATTGTTACGAAAATCTTCAGAGTTTCATTGGAGTCCAGAAGCAAATCAAGCATTCAGTGCACTAAAAGAGGCATTTAGCTCTGCTCCTGTATTGAGACATCCAGATCCAGAAAGACCTTTTAAAGTAGAAACTGATGCTTCCAATATAGCGGTGGGTGCTGTGCTGTCGCAAAATTATAGAGAAGGGACGTGGCATCCAGTGGCTTTCTACTCCCGGAAACACACTGGTTGTGAGCAGAATTATTCTATTACGTACAAATAACTATTGGCCATACGAGCAGCATTTCTGGAGTGGCAGCAGTATCTTTTGGGAGCGAGACATCAAGTACTATTAGCAACTGACCATAAGAATCTACAGTACTTTAAAACTGCACATACGTTAAGTCCCAGACAGTTGCTGTGGTCACAATATTTCAACGAGTTTGACTTCCTGGTGACTTTTCGGCCAGGGAAGAAAAACGGGAAGGCTGATGCATTATCTAGACAGAAAAACTTAGAAAATGTAATGACAGAGGTGAAGACTATTCTTCCTGTGGAAAGAGTGGTAGGAGCAGTGACCAGCAGTCTGTTGAAACAGGTGAAAAAGAGGCTACGGCGCTTCACGGCGACAGTTCCTGATGTCCGGGTGTTCTTGCGAGGCACCCGGATGCTAAGATAAGTACCTCATAGTATTCATGTGAATCTTAAGAACACTATATGGTGTGCTACGTTTGAGAGACTTATGAGTTAATGTAAACCAGTGCAAGTTACACGGGTTACACTGGGAGTATGAAGCAATACTCTCAGTGCAGAGAAGATTCTCTATCAATGGGAAGAGGCAAGGTGGTCCAGTCCTATTATGACAGGAATGTCACGATTTATGTGCTTTGCTTCTGTTTGCTTATGTTAAATGTCAGCCCACGGGCCATGTGTCATCTTGAATTCATGTAGGGAGTATTCCCTTGTGTGTACCATACAGTTGGTGTTGCTTTATGTCTGCTATATGTGATATCTCCATGGTCAGAGTCATGGGTATAGTCAGGGGTATGGTGTAGGGTAATTAAAAACACAAGTTCCTACTTTAGTACATTCAGGCAGTAGACAGGTATACAGGGGTTTCAGTATTTAGTATTCTGTGTTATATATATGCATGTTCTCTATTCCCTACCTTCCCTTTGTCATTCCACCCCCTTTCCCTAACTCCGTCTTCCCCCCATTGGCTGCCACATGGTTATCTGTGTTTTTACATTCAGACGCCTGTGCCAACCACAGTGGGAGGGTCGATCTATTTGGCTTCTGTGGTTCGGGTGAGGGGGTTGAAACCCTTGCATCCCTTCTTAGACTTGACACCTATGCATCTAAATACTTCTGTCTGCTTTTGCCTCCTTTTTTTTCATTCTTCAGTTGGTTCCTCTGCTCGATTTTCATTTGGCTCATCAATCAACCGCTAAGTGTGTCTGGGGTGACAGTTTTTCAACAGATTGATGTAGACCCATATTTCTTCGGCCTGTTCTCCTTTGGGGATGTGGGTCTTATACGCGACAGGTAAGATTGTGTCTACAATTTCAAAGGGGCCATGCCAGAAGGGGAAGCATTTCCACTCCTTGGTCTGGTCCCTCTGAACATTGTACAGGTAAACCATGGCTCCTACTTGATATTCCCTTTTAATAGTCTTTAAATTGTAGTGGGCAAAAGCATGCTGAAGGTGTTTTCTCATATTCTCAATATATTCATGTGTTGTGGATGTGTTCATTCAGTCATAAACTCAAATGGAGACATTTTGGTTGCAGAAGATGTTGTAGATCTGATGCCATCAGGTCAAGCGGTAATTGGATGTCCCAACTAGGCTCAGAGTCTACCACAAACTTCTTAAGAATGCTCACTGTTTATTTGTACCTCTTAACTCCCCTACTAGAGGCAGGGTGTTATGCAATATGGAGTTTTCTCTTTACCCCAAGTATCTCCCTCATCTTTGTCATCACCTCGCTGGTGAAGTGACTTCCTCGGTCCGGCTCAATCCTTTGGGGAAGAACCATACATGAGAAGATGTGGTTGATCATCAGGACAACTGCTGTTTCGGCCTTGCAATTTGGGGCTGGGAGACATTACACCCATTTGGTAAAAAGGCATGATACTAATAACATGTACTTGTTTCCTCTAAAGGAGCGAATCACAGGCCGTTTGGAATCTACTTGTAAATTTGACCAAGGCAGTGTCATCCCCCTCTTCTCGAGGGGAGCTCAGTGTGTGAGTAAACCTGGCTGAAATTGTGCACACTCAAGACACCCCTTCAAATATTGGTCGAGGACCAGACCCATGTGTGGCCAGTATGCAACCTCTCACCAGATTTCCAAAGTAGTATGAAACCCCTGATGGCTGGCTGTGGCCGCGTCATGGGCGTGACTTAGCATCAGGCTTCAGAATGAGGTAGGTTCACCCACTGGTCACATCCAGAGATGGATCAACTTAACAACAAATTGTCTGAGATTCGAAACATTTTGTGAAACTTCATCTACACCCGAAATCCTCTTTCCCCATTTAATCATTTTCAGTCATATGAAAACGCACGGGGCCTTCAATGTGTTGATAACATTTCCCAACAATCAATCCCCTTTTTGTGCCATGATCAAATCAGCATCGGGGTCTCCTTACTCCACTGGGTAGTTGCGAGTTCATTTTGGGCAAGTGTTTGCAACCCAATGATGGCAGCAACCTGGATTTCCCCCAACAGGGACTTGATCTGAAGGAGATCCCCCTGGATGGCTCAGTTTTGGCCAACTGGTCAGCCTGGGCATTTCCGGTTTCGTCTGGCCCTTATATTCTGGAATGACACTTGCTCTTCTTCCAGTAGATGGTCATCCCATTAGAGGTGACCAGATCCTCAATGGATTGGGTTAGGTTCCCATGCTTGAGTGGTTTATTGTTTGCACACAGAATGCCTCTGGTTTTCCAATGAACCGGGTGCTCCACAAACCCGTTCCGGACATAAACTGAATCAGTGATTATGACCAGTTTGTGGAGTCGGTGTTGCCCCTGACTACATAAAACTCTTTATTGTGCAAACTGATGCCTGTGACACTGGAATTGGAGCTGTCATGTCTCAGTTAAATGACAAAGGGAGAGAACACCCTATCATTTTGATCACTAGGCAACTTAAGGGGAGGGAACCTGGGTGGGCTACAGTTGAAAAGGGTTGTTTTATCAGAATTTGGAAATCTAGGCGTTTTAGACCTTACCTTACAGGGTCTGCCTTTAAGTTCCAAACTGAACATAAACCCTTTAAGTGGCTTATGCAGATGAAGGGTGAACACCCCAAACTGCTCAGGTGGTCCATTAGCCTGCAAAGGCTAGACTTCACTATTGAGCATAAGCCAGGGAAGAGTCATGATAATGTAGATGGCCTTTCCAGCAGGTATGTTAACCGTCTGGATGAGGGTAAAAAGCTCATGGGAGATCAGTTGCCCTAACCTCAGTCTGGGGGCGGGGGTGCATGTGATGCTGGAGATGTCTTATGGAGGGACAGGGACTCCTGTCCCTTTCCAACTACTTCTCTATGTGTGTTTTCTCTGTCGTTTTTGCCACTGAGGTCCCTCCTGGACCTCTGATAATTCAGCTCTTCTTTCTTATATTTTGTCGAACATCACCCATGTGATACCCTTATGGCACCCATGGGTGGGGGTAAACTCGTATACCCCTAATGTATGTTTTGGGCACATGTGTGCTGCCCACACAGCAGGGTATGGGCTGGTGGCAGTTATATGCTGACTTGACAGCGGCTCTGAGTATCCTCAATTTTGGGATCCCAAGGCCCTGCCATAGGAATCAATGGATTCCTGTTAGGAGGCAAGATGGCCCCTGTGTCCTATTGGTTTCTATTGCTGTTTACTGTGTTTCCCAACGTCCTCGGAAGCCCTCTGTCCTTCCCGCCAAATGGCTCTTGGTTGGCAGCACAATATGTGTCTCTGTTGTTCCCTTTTCCCCTGACTGGCGGTTGGGTGGAAACACCATATTTTGCTCTGGGGCTGCCTCCTGCCAGACTGACTGGAGCGTTCCCAGGTGTTGTGTGTTTTGGGTACACCCTAGGGGTGGGACCTGTGTGAATGGAGTAAGAAGTGAACGCACATTCTCTGTTTTTGGTGCTTGGTTTTTGTGTGTGTGACACAATGAATGAGACAGCCCTGCTTGAAACTGACATGGGTGCAGTGTAGTGTGTTGAAAGGCTGGGTACTTGCCCCAATCCACATCTTTTATAATGGGTGTCTGGGTGGAGTGAATGGCCTGAATGCCTGTGAGCCTGATTGGCTTTTTCCATGCTTTTTCCATGCTCATTCCTGGAGGCGTGGCTACACTGTGGACTCCATTTTGCTACATTTCAAAAACACTAATATTGCCATGGCACACGAAGCAGCAAAGTTAGAGGCCAAGTGAAGGTCTTTTGGTCTCTGGAGAGAAGTGTTTTTTCTGTGCTCATTCCTGGATTCGTGGCTTCACTGTGGACTCCTTGCTGCTGCATTTGAAAAACTTCAATATTGCATCGGCATGCAAAGTGGCTAAGTGAGAGGCCAAGTGAAGAGCTTTTGGTCTTTTGGTTCTTAGGAAAATGAGGTGAGCCATAAATGGAATCCTCACAATTAGTGGCTTCTTATGTAAGTTGGTAACAACTTTGCACTTTGAAATATACATCACTGGCTGATCTGTGTCCCTTTGCCATTATGCTCTTCAAAATATGGATCTCTTGGACCATTGGATGTGAAGTGCCTTGGTGGTGCTCGTCCATTTATGATTGTATGTTTTCAGCTGATTAATTACCTTGAAATACATTAAAGTGGGCTTTTGGAATCAGCGTCGACTCAGTGCATGAGCACATCAATGGGTGTTTCATGAAAATTGGAGAGTCATTGAGCTTTGCTGTGACATTTGTGCTGTTCTAAGCCCTGGCTCACCTTTTTCAGGTAAGAACTAAAATGTGTATATGTGCCACCGACTGTCATGAAAGCGAGAAAACATGCAGAGATTCACTAACCTGAATCAGTTGTCAGTTCTCCGATGTTAGGAAAATCCCCCCAAAAGCTCTGCCACCCTCTGCCTAAGAAACAGTAATAGAGGGAAGCAGAGTTCCCAGGGAAACCCTCTAGGGGGAAAAAACCCTGCGAGCTGGATTTGACATCGTGAATCTTCGGATTGTTCTTGATTCACCGATGTCTAGATTGGAAGATCCCTGGGAGGTCTGTCTCAATGAGTCTGCCAGAAATAATAGAAGAGATAAGTACCCAGAAGCTGAGAAATGACCACTATAACAGAGGGGGATATGCTTTCTGGTATCAGGTGACAGGATATTTCTGGGTGTGTGCTCGCGGAGGTAATATTGCTCTGTGAGGTGAAATAGAAATTAAGTATGCAAAAGAAATCCTTCTTGGTAAAGGGTATTAAGCAGTCTTGCCTGGTACACCTACTTGGGAAGCCTGCTGGGGGCTCCTTAATGTGCGAGCTATGTCTCGTGTCTAAACACTGTTTAGCCAATGTAATGGCTGGAGTAATGGTTGGATTGAGACGTGTTTGCAGACCAGTCTGTGTTCCTGGAAGAAATGGAATACAATGAGGGCGAGGAGCCGCCACAATAAGGAGATGACCGGATGTTGCAAAACAATTCTTACCGTGAATTAGATACTTGGAAGGTAAACTAGGTGGCTACCGTGGACACGAGCTCTCCTGCAGCCGTGGAAATGAAATGCTGTCTGAAGGAATACGAGCGTGAGGGAAACAGCAATTGGGAGACTTGGTCACTGCGTTTGCGCTGCTATGGAAGAAAGAACACTGTAAGGACTCGGGTAAAGAGAAAGAAAGTAGAAACAATCTTCCCTAGTTGGCATACTTACAATGTGTCTATCTGGAGAGTATCGACACACTGTGGCTGTACTTCCAGCATAAGCTATACCGTCATGTAATCAGATGGGGACGGAGACACAGAACTGCCCGTACAGGCACGCTGTAAACAAAGAGAACAGTGCTTCCTAGCTGTCATCTTGGGAAGGACTACAGAAGGCACGGTATACCTGGTTCTCTCACGGCTTCACCAAAACCGACCAGCACCTGTAGTATGATGTAACACTGACAAAAAAGTCAGAAAAGTCATCGGCACTGTTCAGGAAAATATATCATGCAAAAATGTTATGTTGTGTTATGTAATGTGATTGAATATTATACTGCAATCATCACCACCATAGTGGTGTTATGACACCTGAGCCTTTTTTGAAAGGTTATATACGAAAAGGTGGGGCTGGGAGGCACAACTATGTTTAAATAAGATTCCAAGATTAGTGAAGTATGCAATTGACTTGAAGTGAAGGTAAAACAACTTTAGTTTTATTCATAAGAACATACCACCCAGCGCCCTGCTCTGCCAACCTCCGCTCATCCGCCTGTTCCTCCGCAACATCAATCCATACAGTCGAATGTGACACACGACTCCAAAGTAAACATGCTCACACACGCTTGCGCAGGCAGGGCACCCATTACAATATGATGAAAGCAGAACATTCGATACAAAATACAACATTACCCCACCCCCCCCTTAGAACAATAAAAAAAGAAATACAATGGAGAAAATAAAACAACTCAAGCAAAAGAACAAAACAGGAAATTTGCGCTAAAATGTACATACATGGCTCTAAATAACTAAACAGAGCAACTAATAGTCTTTGTTGTTATTTGTCCATGGAGGTAGCTTATTGTGCTTAATTGTCCATGACATAGTCTCTTTACCAAACAGGCACCTTCCTGGCTCTTGAACTACGAACAATTTTATCATCAACAATAGCATCAGAATTGTTTTTCTGATGTATATTTAATTCTCTCAACTCACTTCTTTGTTCCTCATTCACCACACCAGCCCGTGAACAAACCTCATTCCCAAACAACTCAACAGCCTTTCTGTTATATCTCTTCTGGATTCGACTTTCCATGCTATCGGCCTCATCACGAGTCTGGCGGTAACCATTAAATGCGGCGGTAGCGCTATTACCACTGCATTTAAGGGTCCGCCAGATCATGGCTTTGGGGGGAAATCTGTGGCAAATTTCCCAATTTTTGGTGCGATTATCGCTGGCGGGAAATCCGCCGGCGGCAATAGCGTGAACTCTCCCCATTGGGCCCAATGGGGAATGAGGAATTCCTGAATGGGCAAAATGGGGAATGGGCAATAACCCTTCCGGCAAACCCATGATCCGGCGCTAATAGCGACGGGGGGATTTGGCGGTAGGGCTAGTAGCCCAACTTGTGATGAGGCCCCCAATCTAAATTCCAAACTGAACCACCACGAACCTTCACAGCTTTTTTAAACACTTCCACAACTTTTACAGGAGTGCTGTACTTGGACTCACCCTTTCTCACATTACGTCCCAATTTGATTCTTACAAAATCACCAGGTGAGATTTTGAACCTACCTTGTTCACTACGTACTATTTTGTCATAACACTCATCTCTCTTCCTATAATTTACCCACCCAGGATTTAGCAAAGTGTTGGGTACTCTGCCCCTCATCATTTCAAATGGCGAGACTCCTGTGCCTCTCTTGACAGACATTCTTATGCTCCACAGTTTCTCCTTGAGAGGCTCATCAACTGACATATTGTTTCACACCGCTAATTCCACCATCTCCACTATGATCCTATTACACCTCTCCACCAAACCATTGGTTTGTGGGTGATAAAGTGCTGAAAACCTCCAACCAATTCCCGAACATCCAGCAAACTCTCTAACCTCCCTGCTTTTGAATTGTACCCCATTGTCACTGATGACCACTTTGGGATAGCCCTCCCTTCTGAAAATTTGCATCAAAAACTTTATCACCTCATCAGAGTCAATCTTGCTAACAGATTTGACCTTCAACCAACCTGAATAATAGTCAACCAACACTATAAAAAATGTCTTTCCATGTATTAAATTACCATAAGGTCCTATAATGTCAATGTCTACCTTGTCCCATGGTGCCTCCCCCTTTGATATGTTCATAGTATCAGACTTAAAGCTGTTACAACTTTTGTCACTATTTTGGCATGGCCAACAGTTTCTGACAAACCTTTTAATCATTAAATCCATTCCAGGCCACCAATATTTGGTCCTCACATTGTTTTTCGTTCCAGTGATAACTGGATGTCCATAGTGAGCCTTTTCAATTAGCTCCTCATACAACTTCTGTGGAGGAATCAATTTATCCCCTCTCACTAAAAAATTATCCTCAATGGAATATTTATCTCTTATCTCCCAGAATGTAATGCACTCACCACAAACTAATCTCTTATCAGGCCAACCTGATTCTGAATACTTCATAGCTTTTTGTAATGTCTCATCCTTTCCAAGCTCATTTAACCATGTTTCTCTTGATGTCACTTCAATAATGATCGCTACAGCTTCACCATCTTCTTCAATGTCAGTGCCATTACCTACTAAAGGTAGTCTGGACAGATAATCAGCAATTATGTTTCTCTTTCCCGGGACATATTTCACTATAAATTGATAATCCTGCAATTTGAGGCTCAATCTGGCCAACCTGGGAGAAGCTCTACACATCCTACGCAGAGTGAGTACGTCAAGCAAAAGTTTGTGATCAGATTTTATTATAAACTTGCTCTCCCAAAGGTACTTTCTAAAGTAGTTAACTGCTCAGACAGAAGCCAATAATTCTTTTTCAATAACCGAATACCTACTCTCAGTGTCAGAGATTGTCCTGGAAGCATGATTGATAACTTTTTCATGACCATCATCAGTAACCTGGGAAAACACCACTCCTAAGCCACTCCCACTGGCATCCACTGTGACTCTCGTTAGTCTTCCAAATACAAACCCTCTTAATTCTACGGCATTACAGATCTCACTCTTTATACATTCGGTTGCTCTGTCACATTCCTCACTCCATTTGTATCTTGCATCCTTTTTCATTAATTTCCTCAACGGTTCGTTACACTGGAAAAATTATTTACAAATTTATTATAATATTCACACAAACCAAGAAATGACCTGAGTTTGTCCTTATTAGTATGATTAGGCGAATCTATGATAGCTTTCATGGCCTCTGACTTGGGTTTATAACCCTTTCCGTTCACAGTGTGACCCAAATATTCAACTTCTTTAAGCCCGAACTTGCATTTACTTTGTTCAATTTTCAACCCACAGTCTCTAACCTTGAACGCACCTCATTCAACCTTTTGTCGTGTTCTTCAAAAGCTTTACCAAAAACAATAATGCCATCTTGGTATACTAGTGTTCCACGTACACCCTTCAGAACATGTGTCATCACTCTCTGAAATACTGCTGCTGCGGACGCCAAATCAAATGGCATCTGCTTGTACCTGTGTAAGCCATATGGTGTGATAAATGCTGTGATGTCCCTACAGTCTTCTGTGAGCGATATCTGGTGATATGCACTAGATAGGTCCAACGTGGAAAATTAGTCTGCATCCCCAATGCGGTTCAACATCTCTGATATTATTGGCATAGGAAATATATCTGTTATGATGTTTTTGTTCACGTCTCTCAAATCCACACAAATTCTTGGGTTTGCATTCTTCTTTATGGCCACCACAATGGAATTCACCTACTGTGATGATTCAATGTTTTCAATCACTCCTTCTGCTTCAAACCTTCCTAATTCTTGCTCGACTTTATCAGCAATAGCAAAAGGAACTGGTCTGGCTTTCGTGTGTACTACTGGCACCGCTCCTCGTTTGAGTCGAATACTATGAGCGAAATCCTTTAACAAACCCAAACTTGCTTGTAATCCATTACTAGGTTTCACTTCTCTCTTAATTAGTTCTTTGCTACTGTTCACAATCAGGATTTGTTCTTCTTCACACGGATCTAACCTTATTCTCAAACCTGCTTTATCTCTCCAACCTATTATGTTCACACCTTTTTCAGCTACATACACTTTCATCTGGGCACGCCTGTCCTTGAACTGAATGATGCTTGAAAACCAACTCACAGTCTGAATCTTCGATCCTTCGAATCCACCCGGGTTCCGTATGTCTGATGCTTTCAATTTGCATCTGAGGCCATCTGCAACCAATCTCTCTCCTCATAATGATAGTCCATGGAGAACAACTATCAACCTTTACTCTTAATTTCCAATTGTCCAGTATGACTTCACAACTTGGACATTTGAATTCTCCCACTGGTGGTTCATGAATCATGAACACTCTTTCTTCATCGGATTCTTCTTCCTCATTCTGATTTGTAGAGATTCTCTTTTTACGTCTACAGGTAACAGCAAAATGTCCTTTCACTCCACAATTACCATATTTTTGTCCAATCGCAGGACAGTTTCTGGAATAAGCTTAATGTCCTAATCTGCTACAACTATAGCATCTCTCGCCATCTCTTGCCTGTGGGCCCTGGGTTCATGTTTCGCCCAATATTTCCCTTTAGGAAAATTTCCCTTAGCCTCTAACCCCTTTGGTCTATTTCCTCTGTTAGTGGCAAAATCAACTCGATCCTTGATCCGTAAAGTATTGACTAGGCTTTGTTCTTCTACTTCTTGCGCACCTCTGCCACTGGTCTGCAACATGCTTTGAGCAGCTTCTTGCTTTTTAGTCTTCATCTCCTTAGAACACAACTGACTGTGTTCTATTCTCTTTGCAATGGCAATAGTCTCTGGCAAGGATGGGTTCCCCACCATCCATAACCTATCATGAATTAAGCTGTCCTTGGAATGGATTATGATCTGGTCCCTAATGAGTTCATCAAGGGGGATCCCATTCCCAAAGTGACATGTGCGAGCCAGTAGTCTCAAAGCTGAAACATACTCTTCTATATTTTCCTGCTCCTTCCGAACTCTTGTGTAGAAATGATACCTATTGATAGCCACATTAGTCTCTGGGGCGTAGTATTTATCTAGTTGTCTCAGGGCTTTATCGTGTTCATCACCATCACCAGCTTCATCACCTGATAATTCCTCTATATTTCCTTTGTCCCTCCAAACCTAAAGCATGGAGTAGCAACAGCTTTTTTTCGAGAAGTAAGTCCCTCCTGCTCCGCAGTCTGAATGTAGTTTAACCAAAACTCTTTCCATTCAGACCAAACCACTGTGGGTTGCCCTGGCATTGGGAGGAAGCTCGCCGGCGGTTGAATACTGATGCCTTGCATGGTCAACCTTGTACTTTGCTGCCCAAAAATTATCTCCTTCCAGAGCACTTGTAAAATTTTTCTAGATATTAACTCTTATGACTTCTGGAGAGTCAACTATAACCTTTGATTTGTAATTTACAGTCTCCTGACAATATTGTTGTTTGGATAAGAACTTCTAAAAAAATAAAATTATATTTTTTTATTTTTAAAACTGAGACGAAGATGAAGCCTGCTTAGAAACATCTTCGCCTGACTTCCTGGTTTCAATATAATAGATCCGTGTCACGTGAGCGCGTGATGTTTAACAGAAGTCCTTTGCTCCAGAATACCTGAGACACTGTGCTCTCCTCGTGCATGCACGTATAAACCAAAATGCTCATGTAAATTAGCTTCTCCAAGCAAAACATGTACAATTAAGGAAAGTGATGCCCTCCGATCCTGCAGCCTTCGGGATACTCTCACCAGACCAGCACAAGCAAACTGAAATCGTTCGCTCTGAGCATCCGCTCTCTCTGTCTACGTGGGTGCCCGCCATGCTGGGTCAATCCTCGCCACCAAAATGAAGTATGCAATTGACTTGAAGTGAAGGTAAAACAACTTTAGTTTTATTCATAAGAACAAACGAACCGGCGCCCTGCTCTGCCAACCTCCGCTCATCCGCCCGTTCCTCAATCCATACAGTCGAATGTCACACACGACTCCAAAGTAAACATTCTCACACACGATCGTGCAGGCAGGGCACCCATTACAATTTGATGAAAGCAGAACATTCGATACCAAATACAAAAATTAGGTGCCTTTGTAAGGATAAGTACGAGTTCCTATAGTTAATCAAATGTGTATGGTTATTTCAGGTGTAAACGGGGCTGAGTCTCAAGGCCACCCGAGACAAAAGGGGAAAACAAAAATGTGACCTGTGTGTGCCAACAGGTGACCCCTAAATGCACCCCAAGGGATCAGATAATCCCAATAATGTTTAGAAAATGTATACTGGACCAGACCCTAGTCACTGGGTCAACCCACATGCGTAATCCGATTTAGGTGTTGAAATAGTTTTCAGTATCTAGCCTCAGCCAGATGACAAGTACTTATATATACATTCATGTTAAGTAGAGAATCTGTCATCGGTCCAAACAATTTAATGCCTTAAAAATTCAGAAAAAAGGCATCAGTTTGTATCAAAATATAATCTCAATGATAAATGTCATGAAGGAAAAGGTGATTCTTCAAAATGAATGTTATGTACATTAACACATATACAAGAAGTTTAAGCTAAACAATGAGTTGTGTTACATATTCACACAACAACGTGCGATAATGTCACGATTAATACATTTCAAATGTCGGTACAATCACTAACATCCTAATAAGCTCCACTAATGGTAGTCTTGTTAGTAATTGCCAAAATGTTTTGGATTCTTCCTAAATCCTTCTTCAGGGCCTTGCAGCCTATTATTTCTCGTTCTTGTTTTCAAGATTGAAGGTCTGGATGTGTACCTGAAAGGTAACACACAGAAGGTAGTTTAGATGAAAGCTCAATACATGATGTGCATTAACTACAAAAGTACATAAAGCATTTAAAGTAACTAACCTTCAATCTTCCGTGTGTAAATGCACAATGTCCGTCTACTTTAATTCTGTGTCATGCAATTTGGAAAATAAGTGTCTCTTTGCTAAACGTTGCTGGGATTCGAATAATTCATTAGCTCCCTGGGTGAATCATGCCGGGAGATGTGAAGGCCTCCTGAAGAGTTGTCTATCATGAAAGCCACCGTATTCTGTAGAGAAGAATGAGGTAAATCAAATTAATAGGAGGTGCTCTTGTCTATATGTAGACAAGAGTGCTATGGTCAGTGTCTGCCCTATAGGGTCGAAGAACATATTTTGAAGTGCATGCCGTAAGGCTATTTATAACTCTTGCAAGAATTCTTAGTATCATTACAGACTAAGAGGGAATTTATCAGCTGTACTGATAGTGGCATATACTTGAACAGCCCGTACCTGCGCGCTGGATTGCAGCGATACCGGATGCTAGCGGTAATTCATTCAAACACATACACTAACCATGACTTTCCTAGATACATAAAACTAATGCCCATTCCCCTCCAGACTCACCTGCATGTCTCAGTGGTGTGTCGAAATGCCAGACTTCTCTACGACGCGCTGCCGTCGGACAGATTATATATACAGTTGCTAAGTATCAGATGGGCGTGCACACTCGTATATTGTGCAGCCAACTTTTTATGGGACATACTGTGTTGCCACAGGCTACTGCAATGCTTCACAATGGCATGTAAATTGACAGCCCTCCTTAACCTTTGTTGGAGGACATTTCTGAGTATGGGAAAGTGTGGTGAAGTTAAGGGCAGGAACGCATTTATGGAATTACAGGCGACCGTCAGGCTTGGGGCATGGCAGACAAATCCATTGTGGACCGGAGGAGGGGCAAATGGCCAAAAATCTTCAGGTTGGTGCCCCATTCCTAATGGTATATTAAAGTAGAAAGATTGAGGCGTGAACAATATCTCCATGGGTGAGTAAATAGAAACTATGAGATAGAAATATGGGTTATGTGGCATTATTACACAAAGTGCGTGTTAGCGTCCTCTCTATCCAAGGAGGGAAGGGGTGCAACCCAAATTGTCATGTGATCCAATGAAGGCGAAGAACAACACTCACTGTAAAGCTAGTGACTGTCACGCAATGGGTGTGGCAGACATATTTGCTATAGACAGGAGGAGGGGCAGGCAGCCGAGTTCATCGGCTGGGTGCTCCATTCCTGTCAGTCAATTGAAGTTACGCAGTTATGGCGCAGACAGTACCTAAATAAATGGGTGGGTCGTGGCTATAGGGAAAATGTCTAAGTAAATGGGTGGGTAATGGCTATAGGATAAATATTAATCAACCGCCGGTACTGAGTGCCAATATTTCCATGCTGGTATTTACATGCCGGTCTAACTATATTAGCGTGTACCCTGAGTAGCTGATCTAAAATGTCTTGCCTAGTGCAGTTCGACCAATGAGTTATCTTCAGATGTGGTGTCGCCATGTCAATCGGGGTCATGTATACCTCAGAGATATGTAAACCTCCTCACAATCTCGTGTTGATTGCAATATCACATACATTACATTACAGAAATGCAGAAATGCAACAGAACCATTAGACACAATGTTACAGATAACAATTTCAATCCTGTTTCTGTGCCATTAACAGTTTCATAACCTCAAGTGGATAGGATGTAGAACAATATCCACGGTGTCATTGACCAACTGTAGTACTGTATATTGTATACTCAAAAAGATCCCACAATGTTCAAAGACTCTGCAGCCCAAATATCTAACATAGACCATTGCCTGACAGACAAAGCCGCTGTAATACCGTATAAAGATGTTATAACATGGTCTCATGATGCTTGAACCTGTTACAGCTTAAATGCCTGATAAATGCCTGATATAATCAATTGTTCAGTTTAACAACAGTACAGGGATTAACATGTTGATTTGCATACAGGTCATATCTCATTTAAATTAGACGAAACACATGAAATCTGATTCACAATTCATGCCTCTAGGATGGATAGAGTCCAAAAGGTCAATGCAAAGACTTCCCTTTGAAGTAATCGGCTATGTAGATCCCCTCCTCTGCTACCGAGTACCACTTTCTCTATAATTACGCATTTAAGTTGGTCTACTGTGTGCCTTCCTGCTTCCAGAAAGTGCATCGCTCAGGGGATTTAGGGTTCTTGGTACGGATATTTGACTTGTGTTCCGTCGGCTTTTCTCGTTGTTATGTCAACATAATAGTACCCACAAGGGCATAGACCACATTCTTTGAATTACATGTGCATGAATGTTTTAACCAAATGGCATTGCCAGAGTGAGGATGTGAAATGCTGTTCCCTGTTATGATATTACCAAAATGTTGGCAATTACGAGAAGGTTGTGTCCCTTTGTATTTATTGTTGCCGGTTTTGGTGGATTGCATTTTGGCTTTAACCAAACTGTTTCTCAGTATTTTACGGTTGCGATAGGCAAAGATAGGTGGTTGTCTGAATAGTGGTTGTAATTGGGGATCCATCTGTAACATGGGCAGTACTTTTTAATAATCCCCTTGAACCTGCGCCTCTGGAGTGAGTGTGTTGTCACATAAACCAATGGTTCCTTCTGTTTAGGGGGTTTGTGTGTTAAGGGAGTGTTCCTTTCTAATGTCTCTACTTTTGCAGCAATATCACGAATGAGGGTTGGATTGTAACCTCTCTCATGGAACTTCTTCCGTAAAGTGATATATTGTGTCCTATACTCATCTGCTTCTGAGATGTTACGTCTATACCTGAGAAACTGGCTCAGGGGAACACTTTTGATGGTACGTCTAGGGTGAAAACGTGTTGGTAGTAATAGGCTATTCCGGTCCTTGTCCTTGATCTTAGTTACCAAGGTTTTATCTTTACTATAGACTTCAACATCCAAAAAGTTGATTGTTGTTCTGCTGGTCGCGCTTGTAAACTTGAAGTTGTATAATTCCTCTTCTGGGCCAGACCAGATACCAAAGACATCATCGATGTATCCTACGAAAATCGAAAGATGCTGTGCCCATCTTGGGGAGGTCAGTGGGTGTTCATTTTCTAGCTAGAATATGTATGCATTAGCATACATCTGAGCCATAGCGGCTCCAATGCTGGAGCCCGATAACTGTAGGAAATATCTATCCTGAAGTTTGAAATAGTTGTTCATCAAAACAAGTTTCAAGAGTTTGAGTGTAAATAGTCTCTCTCCTTGGCAATCAGCTGATGGTAGTAGTAGCCATTCTATTGCTTCCAATCCCACCTCGTGGACAATGTTGATATAAAGCGACGTCACGTCTATTGTCAAGAGAATGTCTCTCCCTTGCAAAAATTGTATTTCCTTGAGTCTTTGTAAAAAGTGCATAGTGTCTTTGATGTAAGTATCCATGTTTTGGATCAATGGTTGCAGAACTCTATCAAGATATTTTGCAAGAGGTTCCAAGATGCTTTCAGTAGCTGCTATGATGCATCGTCCAGGAGGTTTGATCAGTTTCTTGTGCATTTTGGGGATTATGTACAATACTGGGGTCACGTTTTTTCCTTTTTTGGAAGGTAGCATACTGTGGGTTCACCAGAGTGTTGCCACACATTATTCTATAGATAGTATGATTTGGGCTAGGAGATCAGGAAACAGAGGGGAGCAAGTCAATAAACTTGGTTACAAATAGGATGTGGGAGGGAGTAGTACATTTGAGGTAGTAGAGTTGCAGGTTTCTTATTTGTGATAATTTATCAGTAAGTGTGAGAGAACGTTTCAGGAATGTTAAGCTTGTCTTAAAAGAAATACTTTACTGTGATGGTGAAAGTGAGTAGTCCCCCAAAAATGCAAATCAAACTCCCCTATGAGAGTTAATAATGCACACACCACAGGAAGGAATGAGACCAAGACCATGCGCAGGTGAAAGTAAAAGTAAAGTTTATCTAAAACCAAAATAGGGCAAGCAGAGAACTCTGCAAACTCTGAGAGCGCTCTGCCCCACATCACTTGGACATTACTTTAAAAAGAGTTGCAGCATCATACATGACGACATTCTATAAGGTACAGAAGTTACAGTTTCATCAGGAGAGTAACAACTCCAGTATAGATGTGTAGGTGCTGCCTCCAGATGACTGGATAGTTGCTTGGCGGGAAGGCGGACATCACATACATCTGTCAGGCTGGTTAGTGTGAGGTGAAGGTAATGTGGCTCCGGATAAGGTGATTGATACTAACCCTCTAATCTAAACACCACTTCAAAGTATACAATAAAAGACACTCATGAAAAATGACCATTGACATCATGACAGTTGGGGGGAGAACCATATATTTCACATGGAATGTATACATACATTTGTCTTGTGTTCCTGAGAGGGGTAGAGGTAAGGGGTCATCTTGTGTCAGGGGGCAAAGGGGTGAGCATTCTGTGCGGGCGTAGTGGAAGTAGGAGTGGATACATTTGTTGCATCAAGGCATTCAGTGAGACATCGTCCTTTGGCCACAGAACTATCATAAAGAGGAAAAAAGGTGGGTGCTGTGTGCTCTTCGTGCGCGGCGCTGCTGGAGTGGGAAGAGAAGGCCCTTTGGCTCTTCAAGTTTGGCCCAGTTTGATTAGTGGTTTTATGAGTGAACCATTGGAATGGGATTCAAACATGTTTACTGTCACTTCATATACAACAAGTAGAAAGCAGGTTCTGACTATATCGTGGGTTCTGTCTTCACATATATCTTGGTCACCTGTGATACAGAATTGTTTTTATTTACATTAGTCTCAAGGCCGCACCTTGTATATTGTACACGTGAACCTTATATCATCTCAATACATTTGCGAGTATGCACAGTACTGAAAAACAAGTGAGCATGTGGACTATACATTTTACATCATAACATATGAGTCAACTAGCATCTAATACATTTCGATGAGTATTTGGTACTGAAAGACATGTAACCCATATCATAGAACACCAACATGTGGATCATGATATCGCATTCATTGTAATCAAGTTAGATGGATTAATTATTGATCGTTCTGGTACATCTCATAGGTACAGCTCCCTTACACGTTAACACAGGAGAGAATTTATAGCCTCAGGTGGGATTAGCGTTGGGTGAAACAGGGTGGCAAACAGTCATGGGGCGTGCATCTGCCACATCAAAAGGGGTGCGAGGTTGGGGGTTATACACGTTATATTTCTTAGGGGTAGTGTCTGCAAATAATGAGGCATGTTTGTGGAGATTAATGTTTTTTTTCCAGGCCCAGGCTCTTTCCCAGTCATTCACAGGGGAGTGATGCAAGGAGGAAGGGGAGAGATACAGTGTTCAATTTGTAGCTGTTCACGACCAGTCTTGCGTGAGAATAGGGCAGCTGCAGGGACACCAGAGGGAAGGAGGTGGGGGAGTAGCTGGCTAACTGTGAGCAGCACCAGGGGAGAGCTGCAGGCCTGCAGGCTCGCTTGGCTGTGAGGCCTGCTTTGGCATATACAAAATGGAGTCAGGGTTCAGCACACAATGCAGTCAGTATGCAGCCCTCTTATGGACGTAGCACCCATATGTGTCATCCCAAGGCTGTCCGGCACCTCTGGCCACAGATGCACGGGCAGCCATGGGATGAGCATAGTGTGCCGTGTGAATGGAGGGGAGGAGGCCTAAACGACCTTTCCTCCCATACAATGGCAATATCTAGACAAAATGATGTATAGTATTACAGGTAGTTGGTATCGTTTTGTGTGATGGACTTGATATGTACTCAAGCAGTCCTTGGTTGTGTGACAGCTTTCATTGGATTAGTTTGTTACAGACACTTCTTGTGTATGGGGCAAGACCTGGTTTTGACAAGCCAGTTGACATATGTGTCAGTGTCAAGTGCTAGACGCACAAAGGTAAACGCATTGGAAAAACATGAAGTAAGAATAACAGCATGGTAGAGGAGTCATGATGAACCTGAGTCCAATAGTATCAGGTTGCTGCACAGTGACCTAAGTGTAATTCATCATAACTTCAGAGATCATCTTTGACCTATATCAATAGGGACTGTGTTGTGATGCAATTATAGCATAATCATGAAGATACATTTACTTGTGAGGCTTTAATTGTGCAATGTTTCTTGGTGATTGTATAGCGCCTAATGCCATGCTGATGGCAGCAAAGAATTGCGGGGTTAATATGCCCTTGGCAGTCCATAGTTTGGACAAACATGAAGAAGATAAAGGAGCATTACATTGCATGCAAATTGTATTTAGAAGGCATTATACTAGGCATACAATGAGGGGTGTTCAGGCACAGAGAGAATTGCTATTTCAGCGACCATGCAACAGCCAGACCGAACCCCCTGTCGGACTCAGCTCCATTCTGTGGGTTGAAGCATCAAGGGGAGAAACAGGCTACCATACATTAGTTTATAAACCCCAAAGGCAACTGCCTACAGTTGTGGTACCTGCCACATTCTACATGAACAACACATGAAGAACAAACAAAATGCAAATGCATTCAAATCACATGCTTGCCCTGTGAAACATGTCAAATATATATTCAATGCATGTCCACTTGTTTTCTAAAATCAAGTTAATGGATTCGACATGTTTAATATGAATATAATAACACAATATTTAGTACTAGTGGTAATACATAGCCATCTATAGATAGTAAACATACAGGACATTTGTGGGCTCTTGTCGGCCCGCCCACAACACAACTTACTTTCCCTGTTGGTCCCTTTGGCCATGATACCTTCTATTAATGAGCCAAAAGTGGTGCAGGAACCAATATCTGTAGAGAGAAACTCACTCACAACGGGAGCAAGCACAAGACAAAAGCGTGACCCTGTAGGCCAGAAGGGTGCAAGGGGTTAGTGAGGTGTGTAGTCATATCAACCAGATTGAGGGGTGTAATCAAAGACCCCAAACCAACAGAACTGACAGGCCATGTGAAAAAGTTCTATCTGTCATTATCAAAGGAAAGGCAGCATTTTTTTTAATTCACAAAGGAAAAAGAAATTCAAAGGTCCCTTTCACATGAAAAACAGGATTTGTAAACACTGACAAAAAAAATGCTTTGCATGTGTGTTTGCAAGTTAAAGCAAGAAATGTGAAAAATGTCTGAATGCCAACATAAAGATGTCAGGAAACAGACTTGGTGTGTGTGTGTTGACAAAAAAATAAGGTTGATCATGCTTCACATGCAGGGTGTCTTTCTGCAATGGAATTCCAGAGAAGGCTTAAACATGTAATCCAAGTGCAGATTGGAAAAGCACATCACATTACTGGCTGAGAAATAAAATGCATAATTTTCACTGAAACTGCCACCCATCAAAAGGTGGTCCCACTGTGAAAATTCAGACTCACCTTTAAGCAGGAAAATGAACAGCAGATAATTAAAAGTGTGTTTTATTAATGACTGAAAATAACAGCTGTGTACTTTCAGTGGACAAGCAAAGTGGACCCTTAAAACGCACTGTAGGTCAAAGAATCAAAGCCGATGCTAGAAAATGTAATATGCAAGTCCATTTCAGCCCAGGACAAATGGTGGGGCTCTGGCCAAAATTCACAAATAACTCCCTCACTGAAAGCCTGGATGGCATCCCAACTGTTTACAACTGCAATAAAATGTGTCCTGCTAAGAGGTGTTTAAACAAGACTTTTGCTAGAAGTACTGTCTCTGGGCAGGCGAAATGTTTGGGCTGATGCATAACCAAAGTAGGGGTAGGTGTGAACACAAGGGATCTCTGTGCAGCAAATCCTTCCCCCATTTACAATCGCCACCCTACACCTCAAACAACAAAGAAATTAATCAAACAGGCTGGTCCAGAGATACAAATGGCCTGAAGACAGTAAACCTCATATTTGCACATATGAAGACTCCCTTTGTTTAAATGGACTGTCACAATTGTGTTTTTTCCTCAGAAACTACAAATCACTCTGTTTAGATGTATGTTTTATTATGTAGATAATTTCAAGGTGATTTTCATGATATACAATTCTTCATCTGTGACTTAAGGAATTGTAAGGGCAAGCTAACAAGTGTTCCTGGTTGCTTTTAACATATCCCGAATGCGGGAGTTGATGTGCTTGTGGAGGATATAATTAGGTATGTGAATAATAAATTACATGTTCCTAACTGTAATGCTTTTTGTAAAAAATGCCAAACAATTGTGCAACATGGTCTGGACCCGGCTGTTGCTTTACTAAATCCCCCTGATTAGCTGAATCGGAATACATATATACATTTTGGCAGTTGCTAGTAAAATTATGGAGTTTTGCCACATAAATATTTTTTGCCAAACATTTGACAGAAGGAGAAAGGGGAATGCAAATGATAATTGCCATCTGTCTGTTCCAGACTCTTAAACCAATACTTAGAGAGGCGCTGGAGTTGGGAGGAGAGAGAAGGGTAACTGATCAATCCTATTTGTGAGAACTCTTGCAGGGTACTCCCCAAGACTGTAAACTTGATGGTGCCATTGTTGCTATATTAAGTGGATGCGCTATGAAAAGGGTAAAGAACTGATACAATTACCATCAAGAGAGCTGCTGAAATGTACCATCTGACAGTCACAAGGACTCACCAAAGGATATTGTGTTGTGGTGGATTTGTCTATTACTAGGGAGGCCTAGAAAAGCTGACTGGACTCTATGGGGAAGACCCGGGGACCATCCTTGAGAGTGGAGTGGCCAGACCCTTGCCCTGTCCTTCTAAAGGGTCCATATATGCAGCTGGCATTCCTGAACTTTAAACAGAGGTTTTCTATGTTAGTCAAATTGAACCTTTTGCAACCAAATGGTGGGTGGATCTGCTGGCCTTAAATCATTTCCCTTTATAGCTGGCAGGGGTGCAGGTTGGAAGGGTAGATCCTTAGCCTAATTAACTAGAAAATATCAATGTAATTCATTCTCATTGGCAGAACACCATGAAGTGATTTTTTTTTTAATTAAAAATTATCAAAGCTTATTCCTGGTGTGCGCTAAAAATGTAATTGAGTAATCTTATGGGTCCGGTTTCCCCAACACAAGCCTTTAAGTGGAGGGGTCTGAAACCCAAAATACTCAAATCATTCTAATTTTTGCTATGCAGCTTCCCCAACACAGGCCATAAAGTGGAGGGAGGTCTGAAATCCCAAATGCTCAAATTATTCCAATGTTTGCTGTCCTGCTTCGACCAAGACAGTCCTTTAAGTGGATTGGGAGTCTGAATTCCCAAATTCTTAAATTATCCCAATTGTTCTGTCCGATGTCCCTCACACAGAACAAAATAGAGGATTATCAAAAACCCACTGCTAAATCGCCCTTCGTTTATTTTAAGGAAAAAGTGTGGGTGTAATCATAATTGCCATATGCATTTGTCCAGATCTGTACACAAAACTGCTAGCCTTTTTAAGTGTGTAGACACAATCTAAGTGGCACACCATTGCATAAGTAATTGTTTTTGTTAATTGACGAGTGCACAGTAATTCTTGAATTGAAATATGAACAAAGTATATCATTGTGATTTGAATTTTCCCAACCCATTGGTGTGTTTTATTTGTGTAACAAGAAGTACATTAGAATTCAAATAAATAAACATATTTTCCAGCCTGGTTCTTGGCTCATTGGTAGCTCAAGGGGGTTGGGGGGTGTCCAAGTGGCATGATATAAGGCTGAGATAGGGCTGAATAAAAGAACTAACATTATTATTGTGTAACATTTAGCTTGAGGAGGAAAGGAACTCCGTCTGTTGAAGGTGGTCTCTCAATAAACAGTTAAAAGATCACCCCTCCCCACCCAGCAACCTTATAAATAGGGACTACCTTGTTTTTTTGCCTGGATTCCCATGAACATATGAGTTATAGTCAGTATGCATTTTAGATATGTTCAGTACTGCGGTGTTTCACCAAACACCCATGCACATCAACTATGCTGTCAACTATGCCCATCAACTATGCTGTCTTGAACGCGTCCTCATGTACAGAACATGGCATCTAGAGTAGAGATGCGTATGCCTGCTGAACGGTAAGGGAGCGCATTCTGGTAAGTGGTTAGAGCACTAGGACCCTCAGCCTCGAGACTCTTGAAGAGTGAACGATAGAAACAGTAATATCCAACTATCTGAGATATATTTCTGGGACTTAGCCCTTCATCACTCGGATGGTGATAAAGATAACACCACAAGGCGGGCATAACAATACCACCTGTTACTATCAGGCTTGGAAGTGGGAGGCTTCCTCCATGGAACGCTTTATAAGAGCGCAAGTCTTTCTTATCCAAGCGAGGCCCATCTTGCCAACTCTACCCAACCATCCTTATACACACAGGCAGGGGTGGACTGGGAACTAAAATAGGCCCTGGAAATAATGACTGGGGACCAAAAGAGGCCCTGGAAATAATGTCCAGAGTGGCCCCATATGACACAATTTCAGCAAGCCGGATGTGTTTCCTATGAGAACATTTGGAAATACCACACAAAAGAGGCCCAGGGTGCAGAGGTCCACCGGGAAATCTCCAGAGTTCCCAATAGGCCGGTCCACCCCTGCACACAGCACTCTAACTGCACGTGCATACTTGGCTTGTTGCACGCTGTGGCCCCCTGCTCTTCAGAATAGTGACAATTCCCTTCATTCTGAAGAATTACGCAGTCAGCACTGCCTGCAAAAGGCATATTTTTATGAAATACGCAGTATATGCATACATGTAGTGACTCGACGACATCCTAGTGTTCGAATACAAAGGCCCTGAAGCATTATTACTCTTTCTTTTGTGGGCGTAAATGACCTGACCATGTGGCTGGCGATCAGAAGTATCCACTGAGACTTGAATATACACCAGGGTTGATGTCAGCAAGACGGTGATTGCCCTGCCTTCACTTCCTCAAGGTAATCACAGTCTTTCGCGAATGGAGCAATGCTCATTCTGCTCTTTCTTGCCTTGCTTTCCTGGATCTCATTTCCAGCCTCATTGCACACTGTGTGAGAATAATTAAAACTGCTGTTTACCGGTGTTGCTGCTGCTAACAACCTCAAATTGCATTTTATGAAACAGAAAAAAAGCCTTAATTTGGTTATTCTAATTCAGCATGTACGCGCTTCTGCTGAATAATGTGTGCCATGTCTAAGAAGGGGAGGCTTATCGCGATGCACAGTGTATCACAGCGTATCTCAAACCCTTTGCATGTGTAAGGCAGCAGATTAACATGCCGCTGCTTGCTCAGAATGCTGCTATCGGATAAATAGAAGCCTGCAAGGAGTCGATGCCTGCACACACTCCCCAGAATAATCCAAACACATGGCCACCAGCAACACGACTATCAGTAGGGTGATCAGGTGGAACATTCAATATGACGCACAGGAAGGCAATGATTAACATATACAAACATGGAACTATTATCACCAATAGCATCATACGAATCTCGTATCTTTCGATTCCTATCTTTCCTCACTATACTTCTCCCATAATTCCTAGAGGCAGCACCTAGTTACCAGACACCTCCATTCCCACTCACTCCCTGGAAATGACACCACCCTGCTAGACCATTGCAAAAGAAAAAAAAGGTGATGGCTGGAAGGTTTAGAATTAATCGTAACCTTTGGCATTGCTCTGGGCAACCCTCCAGAACATTGTTTTTCGCCTGCCAAGCCATTAAAAAGAGCAAGATCGTATGCAAATCAGAATTGGTCCCACCCCTAAAGGGGCAGTCCAGTCAGAGCTGCTTGGTCACATCCCTTCTGCAAGAGACCACAAGCATCCTAAAACATGTGCCAGCCTCATTTGGCATCATCAGTGAAGAGTAGCTTGTGTCTCTAGGGCCAGCAGGCACGGGACCCACTTCTGGGCAAACCCAATCCACTCAGGGAGACTATAGTATAAGAAAGGAGTGATTGCTGGAAAGTTTAGAATTAATCTTAACCACTGGCATTGCTCTGGGCAACTCTCCGGACCATCGGTCTTTGTCTGCCAAGCCATTTACAGAAGGGGAAAGATCATATGCAAATCAGGCTTGGCCCCACCCCAAAAGGGGCAGTCCATCCCAAACTGCTTGGTCACATCCTTTCTGCACAAGACCACAAGCACCCTCAGACATTTTTCGGCCTTGTTGGGTCTCATCAATGAGGAGTAGTTTGGGTCTCTAGGCCAAACAGGCACATGGCCCACATCTGGGCTTACTCGTCCCACACTGGGTGACTATAGTAAAAGAAAGAGGTGATTGCTGGAAGGTTTAGAATGAATCTTAACCTCTGGCATTGCTCTGGCCAACCCTCCAGACTGACTATCTTTCTTCACCTGTCAAGCCATTACCAAAGAAGAAAGACTGTATGCAACTATGTGAGCCTAATTGTTACCAGAAAAAGAAAAAGTACTGTACTTTCAAGTATTAGTATTTTGTGCATTTGTTTCGGCCCTTTAAAATGGTTAGTGAAAAAAAGAAGAAAAACTAACAGCATTGGCCAGTGTCACACCACAAGCAGTGAGAGATTCTCTCGAGTAGTAGTAATCTGTCAAGCTAGCATACTTCAGGTCACTGGCTGCTCTGCTTGACAGCGGATAATGCAATATGTTGTGTATGCTTGAGGCTTTGCACATGCCCAGTGAGGTTTCATTCTAGTGCCACACCATGTACAGAGTGGATTGGTGCATTTAGATGCTCTGTAGGCCTATTAGTGATGGGGACAAAAGAAATACCTATGTTGGGACCTTCGCACTGAGACAGAGGGGCTTGTTTCACACCAAAATCTGCATGGCTTTGCAACTGATATTTCACATGGCAATTAAGAATACTGCATGGAGAGGAGAGTTTTGATCTTTTACAGACAAATGCCCACCTGATATGTGAGGGGAAATCGAATTCCTCGATGGTAGCACACTTTTAAAAGTTTCCAAACCGTTTAGTCCCCCATAAATTAGTGTATAATGTGTAATCAGTCGAAGCATAATACAGTTGCATCCTGATGAGCTTTTTCTTGCTCCTTCAGCAACTAACACAGTGAAGTGTGTGCGGCCATATCTGCTCACCTCCATGCTGCAGTAACTGCCCAGTTCAATAACGAATAGCTTCAAAGGATGGGTATGAGCAGACATCCCCTAACATCTCTGACCACCACACAGCATTCCTGAAACTACCCATTGTGGCTGTACTACACATTTGGACCACATTGCTATGATCTGACTGGAAGTTGAAGGAATGACGCTGCTGCGTTACGTTTTTTAACGTCCCTAAACGGTCACGCTCGATGGAACACATCTTAGTTCTGAGATAAAAACAAAGGTCAAAAAAGAGAGCGGGAGAGAGACTTATTGACTTCGTTGTGATTCGGGGTTATCCGATTCAAGCTAAATCATTAATGGGGATGCTTATTTTCAGACACATTACTCATTGGATGAGAGAGATGTGCACGGTATAGTTGGGGGTGTATGGGGTGTTCCAACCCCCCATATGTTTACTGTGGTGTTGCGGGATGAGCCTGCTACTGGGTCAAAAGGATCACATCTGTCATGACGTGGGTTCATCAAAGCACATGGCTGCTCTCTTGAGGGCCAGTACATCTTTAATGACTCTTTCATGCGAAACGTATCAAGTGTTCATGAAAGGTGCCCCTTTGGGGTTTGCAAAACCTGCCAGTTAGTCAAGCCCTCATCCTAGTTCTTATCAGCGGATTAGTTACTGTGTGAAAGTAACGTTCAACTCCTTTTGAAACCACAACCATGCCTGTCTGTTTTTTCTTAAACTGCACGTTATTCACATAATGCATGGCAACAGCGTGAATTCCTGGGTCGAAAAATGAATACAGTTGGCAAAGTGTACTAACGATACAACTAACTCACAGGAGAACATACAAACATCCGAAGTTACCCCAATGTCACATGTGAAGGGCACAGCCCTGCCTCCTTTTCTTGCATTCTGTCACTTGCAGGCCCTCTGCTACAATGGCAAAGCAAACCCATGCATACCAGAGTGCAGAGGAACAAACAACATGCAATGTCACATTCACACTTCGTCTGGGGCATAGATCTATCTCTAATTTTACGACTCTAGGCACTTTACAGCGTTTGTTGCTTGTAATGCCTTACACATCAAAGTGAGCAAATGAAACACACTGTTGCGCACACCTTCACTTTAATTCTGCTTGGCACCTTGAGGTGTAAATCCCACAGTCAACTTTAGTAGCAGTTTTTATTTTCTATTTGCATTCTGATATCTGCCGTCCTGCACATATAGTGGAATGAGCGTACCCCTCAGTATGGGTGCAAGAAAGCAAAGCAATAAAGGGCACAGTGGGAGGAATGTATGTCACTGCTGTACAACCTGCACATAGACTAAGCAGGTGGTGATGTAAAAGTAGCAGACTACTGATCGGTTTTTAATTTTTTACAAAATACAGTTTGTATTCATGAACATTTGGGCACATTCAAAACTACAAGTCCCAGAATGCAAACTGCCTCGAAGGAAAAGCTGTCTTGATGGATGTGTCAGACCTATCGTGGGGACACTTAGCAAAGAGTAAAGCTTGTTTTGGCATTGGGAGCTATAAGAACTGTCCAGTGTCAAGTGTGAGCTATTCCACCAATCCTGGCCACCAAACATACCTAGTCCTCTAAATATGCTACTTGAGTTCCTGAATTCATAATGGGAAAAAAATAAGCAATAAACTTCAATATATTGAAATACAATTAACTGCATGTATGCATGTATTGATGCACAGCACTTATAAAGTGGAAACCTAGCTGAGAAGCAAAGGCGATGCGCCTCGAGGGGTGCTTGGAATGACAGTGGTTGCAGGGGACGGATGAGAGGAGTGAAGTTCAAAGACAAAAAGTGAGCGGTAGTTTACAAACATTACAATATGTACTGCCCTCCAACATGTGCTTGTTTAAAGTTTCTTTGTATGCAGGCTACTTTTATGTGGCTGAACACACAAAGTTACGCACTCCCCTAAATTGCAGTTTTGGGAAAACGCAAGACTACAACCAAACGTTGATTGGATCATATATGCAGCTGGTAACAGGTCATATCCCTGGGATAAGCCCCACTTTGGTACACTTTGAGTATAGGGGTTTGGGCCTAGTGGAAGGCAGATTGTGGTGTGTAAACCCTTTGCAAGTGCACTATTATATTTTTTAGTGCAGATCTGGCTTTAGAGCAGCAGAGCGCTGTACCAGTTGTGGATAGCTAGCATACAGGCTGGCATCTTTTAACAGCAGTGCAGAACTGTGAGTTATGGTCCGTGTGTCGGTTTGTACATCCATTGGGATAAGTCCCTGGACAGGTGATGTTGAAAAAGTCACGTTTTGAGAGACTTGCAAAATTGGAGAATTGTGGGGACATTTCATGCCAATACAGGGATCGAGTTCCAATGGATTGGTGCATGACATGAGAAGGATTGTTTGTGAGTCCTCTCTTTGCAGGTGAGTTGTGACTCAATCCGGCTGGTCGATTTACTGCATAAGGAGCGTTGCCAACAGGTATGTGGAGGATAGCTGCCAGGTACAGTGGTAGTGCACGGTGACATCATCAGTTGGTATCCTTAACAGGCTCAAGCTTTTCATTAACTCTGTGTGTCAGTGACATAAATATTAATGTTTTGTTTACCAGAGAAGGATGAAACACCATGTGGGCTCAATCAAGATTTGGACCTGTGACTCATCGCTGCAGCAAGACTTTAGCACACTATGTTGACCTAATTTTTCTTGCAGAGTAAGGAAAATGCTGCAGCATACATCAGAACCAACGCACTGATCATCCTCTAAATAATATGTGAAAGCATGCTTTTTCCACCAGGTTTGTCCAATTCCCATATAGTTACTCATGGTAAATCAGTGGTGTTTTCTGATTTTAACGCATTCACAGCTGCTTCACTTTTTGCTTCACCTTGTCTTCTGGAAAACCCTGAAGACGTGGCTTTTCCCCCCTGTGACCTGACAAAGCCATCCCGCCCCTCAGGTTATTGTAACCTCATGATGAGGCCCAACAAGGCTGAAACACGTGTATGGGGTTGCTTTTGGTACTCTTGTTCAGAGAGGAATCGCCATAGCATTTCGGTGCTGGACTCCCCATGTGGGCGGGACAAAGACTGATATGCAAATGAATATTTCCCATCTGTGAAAGGCACAATGAGCAAAACGCGTGTGCTACAAACTCTCACCTCAGAACAGGTTATCATGCCAGTTTCTTTCTGGAGAGGAGCGCCAGCTACCTTTTTTGAAATATTTCGAAGGAACTTGGGGTTTGTCACCCTGAGTTACCTGGGGGCAACCAGACGTGGACTCCCTGCTCACTGTGCTCATATAGGCAAAGCTTCACCTCACTGATGAGGACCAACAAGGCTGAAACACGTGTATGGGGTTGCTTTTGGTACTCTTGTTCAGCGAGGAATTTGCATAGCATTTTGGTAATGGACTGCCCATGTGGGCGGGACAAAGACTGATATGCAAATGGATATTTCCCATCTGTGAAAGGCACAATGAGCAAAAAGCGTGTGCTGCAAACTCTCACCTCAGAACAGGTTATCATGCCAGTTTCTTTCTGGAGAGGAGCGCCAGCTACCTTTTTTGAAATATTGTAACCTCATGGCAGATAGGCTGGGGCATAAGAGTCCCTCGATGAATGTAATGAGAGAGGCAGAATTACTCCAATAGACTATGGACAGGATCCGTGCATCATTAATGAACCAAGAAACCAGCCGGGACACACGGGTACAAATCACACTCCATGTCTATGGAAGATAGCTACATGCGCAGCCCCCACACGCGTTTGCAATTATATGCTACTTGAACACACATTGCACAACACCTCTGCTATTACAATGCAGCTACATACATTCGGTATAGCTGGACACATAATCCATCTCCCGACATCCTCACAGCACCCATCAATAAGCCAGCTCAACATGGGTCGATAGCATGACTTGGCCAACCCTACCTACCTTTGTTTTGTCTAAAATGCACACACACATTCAACTTCTCTGATGTATCTCCTATAACACAGACTACGGTCCCCCGAGGGTGTTCCCTTTACAAAGCTTTATGCCACTTTATATGGCATACATACTGAATAAAGAGTCTGAAATGGTAATTACTTGAAAATTACTTGAAAATGTAAAAAGATGTTACAATTCTTTATTAGAACTATTTATTGGATCCTATTTTACAATCTACTCAATGAAATAAAACATTAATTTACTTACAGACCAGGTGAGCAACCACACCTAACAAAACATAAAGACTCAAATTGTGAGTGACAAATTATTGAATCACAGTTCATGACTTCCTCTTACAATCCTAATTCATACAAATAAACAGTGTGAATTGAATAAAGCAACACAAAACTGAGAGGTAACAATTACAAATACAAGGATTAAAAAAGTAATAAAATAAACAACTGTAACCACAGGGAGATGGTAACCATATTCAAGCCTCCATCTTCACTTTAGCATCACCAACCATGTTGACTAAAGAATTGATTTTGAAATGTCTTCATCAGGGAACAATTTTTGTTAAAAGACATGCACAATACACGTATTGCTAAAATATGTTCATCTCTATAAACAATTGAATTACCCATATACTCGTGGTTAAAAAACCAAAGCCATTACAAAAATAAAATGCCTGCAAGAAAAAGAAACCAGTTTTGTATAGAATAATTCCAAGCCCAGGAGCTAAGTAACTATGTATGGTGCCACCACACTGAAGTACTGTAGAGTGAAGCATAGAAAAACACAAAGTGGCCAGAAAAAAGATACATGCAACAACCATGGTCATGAATACCAGTTTGCTTGTAATTATGTGAGCAAAAGAAAAACGAATCCATGCTCACCCTCGTGAGACACAAAAACATGACATTACTTTTGCTATTGTCCTGTGGAGAATCATATAGATGTCTTTTAATCCAAGTACTTTCCTTAATTGCCTTGTGCTCATTTCACATGCACACATTATCAGGGTAATTCATAGAATTTCGCACAAAAGTGGCGCACGCGGCTGGCGCACAGTGTCCCCGTGCGATGCACTGCGCCAGCCGCATGCGATAAAATCCATTTCATCGCACAGTGTATTCATGGATTTTAGCCCCCAAAACCAGCCGTGGCGCAGCGAGCCTGCAGCAGCACCAGTTACGCCCCCCAAGAACGCCCTCGTGCAAGGAAAATCCATCAAAATCCCCAAATCATCGCAAATGTCTGCGCTAACCCTGGACCAGTTTACAGGGCTGCCAAACAGTAAACGCCAAGCGGGGTCCGTGTATTACTGGGCTGCGCGGGAAGTTTCACACGCGATTGGCCCTGTGCGAGCGGGGTACATGTATAACTGGGGAGCGCGGTAAGTTTCACACCAACTTCAGCAGGGTACGTGTATTACTGGGCTGCGCGGGAAGTTTCACACGCAATTCCAGCAGGGTACGTGTATTACTGTGGTGCGCGGGAAGTGTTACACATGTTTGGCCCTGTGCGAGCGGGGTACGTGTTTTACTGAGGTGCGTGGGATGTTTCACACGCGATTGGCCCTTGTGCGTGTGGGGTACGTGTATTACTGGGGTGCGCGGGAAGTTTCACACGCGATTGGCCCTGTGCGAGCGGGGCACATGTATTACTGGGGTGCGCGGGAAGTCTCACATGCGATTGGCCCTGTGCGAGCGGGGTACGTGTATTACTGGGGTGCGCGGGAAGTTTCACATGCGATTGTCCTGGGTACGTGTGTTCCAGGGGTGCGCGGGAAGTCTCACAAGCAAATTCAGCAGGGTACGTGTATTTCAGGGGTGCGCGGGGAGTACTACACGTGATTTGGCCGTGTGGGTCCTCCCAGGCGTTCCCTCTACACCCTCCACGGCCCCTGCAGGCAGCCCACACCACAGGGGACTACCCTGCACCCCTGCTCATGTCCCGTAGGCAGCCCATCCACCATGGGCATGCCCCCCTGCCAAGCCACATGTCAACTTGCACTACTGATCAACAACGCATGTCTCCCAGCACCCCCACCCCCCAGTACTGTGGGGCACCTGCCTGCAGGCCCCCACTCATGTCCAACCCATGTCCCCCTGCACCCCCACCCCCAGCAGTCAGGGGCACCATCCACCAGGCCCCACTCATGTCCAACTCATGTCCCCCTGCACCCCCGCCCCCAGCATCCAGGGGCATCCTCCACCATGCCCCCACACATGTCTCCCAGCACCCCCACCCCCCAGCACTGTGGGGCACCTGCCAGCAGGCCCCCACTCATGTCCAACTCATGTCTCCCAGCACCCCCACCCCCCAGCAGTGCAGGGCACCCTCCACCAGGCCCCTACTCATGTCTCCAGCACCCCCACCCCCCAGCATCCAGGGGCACCCTCCACCAGTCCCCCACTCATGTCTCCCATCACCCCCACACCCCCAGCAGTGCAGGGCACCCTCCACCATGCCCCCACACATGTCTCCCAGCACCCCCACCCCCCAGCATCCAGGGGCACCCTCCACCAGGCCCCCACTCATGTCCAACTCATGTCCCCCTGCACCCCCGCCCCCCAGCATCCAAGGGCACCCCCCCACCAGACTCCCACTCATGTATCCCACCCCCCAGCAGTGCAGGGCACCCTCCATCATGCCCCCACACATGTCCCCCTGCACCCCCACCCCCCAGCAGTCAGTGGCACCCTCCACCAGGCCCCCACTCATGTCCAACTCATGTCCCCCTGCACCCCCACCCCCAACCATCCAGGGACAAACCCCACCAGGCCCCCACTCATGTCTCCCACCCCCAGCAGTGCAGGGCACCCTCCACCATGCCCCCACACATGTCTCCCAGCACCCCCACCCCCCAGCATCCAGGGGCACCCTCCACCAGGCCCCACTAATGTCAAACTCATGTCTCCCAGCAACCCCACCCCCCAGCAGTGCAGGGCACCCTCCACCATGCCCCCACACATGTCTCCCAGCACCCCACCCCCAGCACTGTGGGGCACCTGCCAGCAGGCCCCCACTCATGTCCAACTCATGTCCCCCTGCACCCCCACCCCCCAGCAGTCAGGGGCTCCACCCACCAGGCCCCACTCATGTCCAACTCATGTCCCCCTGCACCCCCACCCCCAACATCCAGGGGCACCCTCCACCAGGCCCCCACTCATGTCTCTAGCACCCCCATCCCCCAGCATCCAGGGGCACCCTCCACCAGGCCCCCACTCATGTCTCCCACCCCCAGCAGTGCAGGGCACCCTCCACCATGCCCCCACACATGTCTCCCAGCACCCCCACCCCCCAGCATCCAGGGGCACCCTCCACCAGGCCCCCACTCATGTCCAACTCATGTCCCCCTGGACCTCCACCCCCCAACATCCAGGGCCACCCCCCACCAGGCCCCCACTCATGTCTCCCACCCCCCAGCAGTGCAGGGCACCCTCCACCATGCCCCTACACATGTCTCCCAGCACCCCCACCCCCCAGCATCCAGGGGCACCCTCCACCAGGCCACCACTCATGTCAAACACATGTCTCCCAGCACCCCCACCCCCCAGCACTGTGGGGCACCTGTCAGCAGGCCCTCACTCATGTCCAAATCATGTCCCCCTACACCCGCATCCTCCAATCAGTCAGGGGCACCATCCACCAGGCCCCACTCATTTCCAACTCATGTCCCCCTGCACCCCCCAGCATCCAGGGGCCCCCAGCATCCAGGGGCACCCCCGACCAGGCCCCCACTCATGTCTCCCACCCCCCAGCAGTGCAGGGCACCCGCCACCATGCCCCCACACATGTCTCCCAGCACCCCCACCCCCTAGCATACAGGGGCACCCTCCACCAGGCCCACACTCATGTCAAACTCATGTCTCCCAGCACCCCCACCCCCCAGCAGTGCACGGCACCCTCCACCACGCCCCCACACATGTCTCCCAGCACCCCCACCCCCCAGCACTGTGGGGCACCTGTCAGCAGGCCCTCACTCATGTCCAAATCATGTCCCCCTGCACCCGCATCCTCCAATCAGTCAGGGGCACCATCCACCAGGCCCCACTCATGTCCAACTCATGTCCCCCTGGACCCCCAGCATCCAGGGGCACCCTACACCAGGCCCCCATTCATGTCTCCAGCACCCCCACCCCCCAGCATCCAGAGGCACCCTCCACCAGGCCCCCACTCATGTCTCCCAGCACCCCCACCCCCCAGCAGTGCAGGGCACCCTCCACCATGCCCCCACGCATGTCTCCCAGCACCCCCACCCCCCAGCATCCAGGGGCACCCTCCACCAGGCCCCCACTCATGTCCAACTCATGTCCCCCTGCACCCCCACCCCCTAGCATCCAGGGGCACCCCCCACCAGGCCCCCACTCATGTCTCCCACCCCCCAGCAGTGCAGGGCACCCTCCACCATGCCCCCACATATGTCCCCCGGCTCCCCCAGCAGTCAGGGGCACCCTCCAACAGGCCCCCACTCATGTCCAACTCATGTCCCCCTGCACCCCCACCCCCAGCATCCAGGGGAACCCTCCACCAGGCCCCTACTCATGTGCCCCAGCCAACACGTCATCACAATCTAGATCCCTGGCCCTTATGGGCTGCCTCCACATGCCAAACACCCACCCAAGTATTGCATCCACCCACTTAGAAATGTCAATTACATGATACAACCCCAATGGCAAGTATGTAAATGAACACATGTCTCTCACATACACACAATGGGTGTCAGTGACTGTCAAAACACATATCATGATATGCATGAAACCAATGAGATGATACTACACATTGAAGTTTGATGAAGAAAATGTATTAGAAGCAACATAAATGGAATAAAAAATAAACAAACGACAATTAGAATTAAAAACCAAAAGCAGCATGTCTGTAAAATAAATTAAAACCACAAATCATAATCCAAAGGAAAGGTGTCCAAAGTCACAGTTCAAAAAAGTAAATCCAATGTAAAATCCAAACTGAAAACCATTGCTCCATGGGTAAATTCCAAATAAAAAAATAAAATTCCACACTCAACTATATACAGATAAACAATCCAGGGTCCATGATCCCAACAGAAGAAATGAAAACTACCTAATAACACTACCTAATAAAAAAACTATATACAAAAATGCGGTCCATTGTCCAAAAGGTCCCAAAAAAATAAAAAGCAAAGAAAACCTAACAACAACTACATAACTATTTACAAGGGCAGCGGGATAGTCCGACGGCTCACTTCTGGATGTTCCGGGCCAGGGCATCATCGAACTCCTGCTCAATGTCCCGGAGGCGGTCCTCCTCCATGGCCCCGAGGGTCCGCAGGGCCGACGACATGTTCTCCTCCAACTCCCTGAGGATTGCCTCGAGGCACTCGGCCTGCCTCAGGGCCCTCCGCATGGAGTTCTCCGCCCTGACCATCGTGAGCCGTGCCTCTTCCGCCCGCTGCCGCTCCGCATCTATGGCATGGCCCAACCGCTGCCACATGGAAGACACTTCCTGTCCTGGGTCCTCCTGCCCTCCGGCTGATGCCTGCCCCTCCGATGTCGAAGGCGCCGAGCCATCATGGCTCCCACCTCATTGCTGCGGCTGCTGTGCCCGTGCCCTGGCTCCTGCTGCCTGCACATCCTCCACTGGCCGGGGTGCAGTCGTTGATGTGGCCACCCCTGCTGGACGTCCGACTCCCGACTGTGGCAGGGATGTGTCCTCCACCAGCCTGGCCGCACCGTCAGAGGCAGCTCCACAGGGCACCCAGGTGACAAATGGGTGGAAAGATGGCACGGAGGACGACTGGCGCATAGGGTGTTCAGTTGAGGAGGGGGTTGGAACAAGCTCCAGCAAACGGAGGAATCCGGCCCGGGTGACCTTTCCCAGTAGGCCGACGCAGTCAATGAGCCATTCGAGATGACGTGCAGTCTCCTCATGAAAAGACTGCAGGTCACCTCGCATGGCTCGTTGACGCAACGCTACACCAGTCAGGACAGGCTCAACCCGTACCTGGATAGCCACGTCCGCAGGCAGAGGAAGGCCAGTTGTTGTAAGCTCATCCCCTGCCTGAAAACGGGTCTGGACGTAGGTATCCCTGCTGGTGCAAGATGATGCCGTGACAGGATCAGGGACAGGATTGCACACAGGCACCTCCGCGACGGCCTGTGCTGCCTCCTGTCCCTGGTCCTGCACTGCACCACTAGCACCAGTGGAATCCCCACCTCCAGACCCCGTCTCTGTCGCTTGCACGGCCTCCTCCTCCACCAAACACCCCACCAACCTGGATGACTCCGTGCCATCTTCCCCCGTTGGGCCCTGTGGAGTCCCAGCTGCGCCTTCTGCTGCCGAGGAGTCCAACTCCAACCTCCGCCTCTTGGACCTCCCCCCAGCAGCTGCGGCCTGGGACGCGGCACCGGACTCCTCACTCCCCGCCGAGATGACAACCTGGGAGGGGAGCCGGGCCTTGCGTCTCCGGCTGGCGGTGGGATCCCCGCCGCTATGCTCCACAGCATCTTCTCCGCCCTCTTCATCAGTTGACGCTGCAGGCAGGGAGAAATAAAACACAGGCATCAGGGCACTGTACAATGGACACATACACACATGACAGTTGTACATGAGTGGCATTTGGAAACCTCAGACATGTCATCACATTCGCCAACACACATGTCATTTCAACTCGCACACATGAGCCATACACAGCCATATTGCAACAGGCAGCACCATCCATACACATACAACAGCATGTGCCGGCAAAGGTGAGCCAGACATCACATGCAACACACACTACCACACTTGCATGCATGTGTACGCCTCTGCCAACTATTGCAGTGTTCAGATTGGCATCCATGTCACATCTGCCAATCAGGCTTCCACATCCCGCTGTCTCATGCATCCATGTTGCATCACTGTTGCCCCCTTGTCAAATACACACACATTCACATGTACACAGTGCTGATACATGCAGCTGAAACCAACATCCAGGTGTGACATCACGAACATGCCTACTTACATATACATTCATCCAAACATGTGTGCATACACATCTGCATTTGGCATACAAGCCTACACACACAAGCACCATCCATGTCTCACACATGAGAGCCCTCGCATGTGTTAGCCTCACGGTCCTGTACACCCCCCCCATACTTGGCACCATAAATACACATGTGCAACCTGCACACTACTGGCACACCACCACACGCACAGCTTACAATCATGATGCATGTACACTTACCGCTCGACTCCAGACGGGTCTGCCTCTCAAGGACCTAGACGTGGAGCGCTGGGGATATGTGTTCCAGGACCCTCATCTGATCGTCCGACAAGTAGCCCCGGCGCCCCTTAGCATCCGCTGCCTTCAAGAAGCGCCGGGCCTTGTTGAGGGTCCTGGACCTGAAGTCCTCCCAGGGCTTCTTGACATGATGGAATAGTTGGACTGCCACCCCCTCCGCGTTGATGGCAGTCACGATGTCCATCCAGATCCGAGTCCGTCCATCCTTGTCGGTGTTAGGCGGAAACCTGTGCAGCTCCCTGTGGGACCACTGCAAAAGATTTAGGACTACAGGTGTTTGGCAGTAAACCCACTTGGTAGCAGTCTGTACCACACAGATTCACTTGGTAGCTGTGGCTGAGCAGTCAGACTTCCCTCAAGAAGAGTTAGGCAGTATGTGGAGTATACAATATAGGGCAATTCCACACAGTAAGACAAGCAAACACGCAACAAGGCTTCGGTGTAAAGATATAAAGGTATTTATTTATAACGACACATCTATAGAAAACACTCTGGCACTGTCCCGGCAAACACTTCAATTACAATTACTCTACGAAGGAAACAGATCAATCCCCCTAACAATAGTTCGACAAGTCTAGGTTCTACCAGCATCACTTATTTGCAGACAGAGGTGTATGCTTCAACCTAGATGGCACTCTAGTATTTGTTAGGACGGGAGAGAAAAATAAGCAGGTTACGAAATCAACACAGTTCAATACTTCACAGGAAAATGCAAGGCAAGAAGACAAGAACCACGATAGATCATAAAGTTCAGAGGCCAGGCCCACTCGGAGAGAGGCAAGGCGATATGTCCCAAAAAGTCTCTTAGTGGAAATGCGTTCTAGTCTTTGTAGCAAATTGTTATCGGTAGATTGGACCAGTTCAGAACAACACGCCAAAGAAAGCTTGGAGGCGACCCAAGGGAAAGGCGAGGATTAAGACACCTCACTCGAGCAGGCAGAAAGGGAAGCCAGGCGGACACGGTACCTTGATTGTGGAGAGACAGCTCCGGCGGGGGCAGTTGTTCCTGGTGGTGGATGCACGTCGGGTGTTTGCCAAGAGTAGAGATGATCTCGTCGTCGAAGAAAAGTGACGTCCGGTGCACCACCAGGGAAGAGACCAGCCGCAGAGGGCTCCGTCACAAGGCACCACCTTTTGGTCACGGTACAGGGGTAGTGGCTATCCGGTTGCCGAGGTGCTCTGCACGGGCAATTCGACCACTGCGTCCTGGAGCGAAGAAAAAGCAAAGGGGACTGGTTGTTCCCACCAGTCAGGGGAAGAGACTCTCCGGCAGGAAGATCTCCTCTGTCGTCGGGAAGTGGTGAGTCGGTTCCGCAGGGCTCCACCAGAGGTGTCGTCGTGCAGGTCGGCTCAGCGTTACCCTCGTCGGATTCTTAGGTCCTGTGGCGACTTTTGAAGATCCAGTCCCAAAAGCCCTGCTTTTATGCAGAAAACCCCCATTCATTCAGCCTAGCTGTCAATCAACACATGCTAAGCGGTGAGCGGGGAGGCTCACCACTTGGGCCAATCACACCAAGGCAACTCGGTCCAGGGTGCCTAAACCCCCTCCGACACCCCTGTGGTAACCCAGACAGAATGGCACCACTTTGGAGGGTCTCTGTACAGAAGCCCGCTAAAAGTGGAACAAAGGGCTCAACCTTTGGTTTAGGAGTCACAGAGACGAACACAGACGCCATTTTAAAAACTGAGTTCTGGCAGAAAATACCATCCGGTAAACTTATTTAAGATAAGTAAACTGATGGTATGTTAGAGATTAACGAGGAAAAGTATCAATCTCCAACAATGGGATGAATCCCATAGGGTTATGTTCGGGGTCGAACATAACAAGTAGTTTCCACTGCCACCAGCCAAAACTCGACGAGGGGGGACGGGACAGTGCCCCCTCGAATAACAGACCCAGGAGTAATCGAATTACCCCCACTAGTACATCCACAATAGGATGGTTTGTACTAGTTCTGTTAGTAAATTTAGGTCTAGTAAAGCCAATGGTGACTTTACATGCCCGGGGAGACAGTAGTCCGTCCCCGGGTATGGAGTCTATGGTGGAGGTCCGCTAGGATGCCCCAGTGTTACGGCACGTAGGGTGCGGTGTAACACACATAGCAAAACATATGAGACCCTATGGAGTAAAAGACCCCATAGCCCATAGAACACATTGACATTCAAAGGAATTACACACATTCATGTCCAAGAGTGGGAGAAAAAGAGTCTCACTCTTGGTAGGATGGAAAAAAAAAACTCCAGAAATCCAGCAAAGCTGCTGGGGGACTCACTAGGTTAGGAAATTCAGCCTAAACAGAGAATTCTCCCTAACAGTCGGCGCGCAAACTTCTGAAGAAGGCATCATACTGCCCCAGGACTTGCTCCACCAGGACACCAACTTCGGTGGCAGTGAAGCTGGTGGCCCTCTGCCTCTCTGGCTGGGGGTTGCCAGTGGTGTCAGATGTTGCAGTGCCCGACATGACAACCCCAGAGGCAAGAGTGGGTGGGCAACTGGGTCCTGGGGCTGGTCTGTGGAGTGATGGAATCCCAGTCGGGAGTCTTCGGTTCCAGCAGGGGTGGTCACAGCAACAGCACCCCTGGCTGATCTGCAGGCAGCAAATGGCAGGGCACGTGGGCAGTAGGCAATCAGGCAGCAGCAGATGGCAGGTGGGAGCGTGCCCGGGGCTCTGGGGGGCAGTAATTCGGCCTTCTGGGCAGGAGCGTGGTCTTCTGTGTGCTTACGGGTGGCCAGCTTGATACGGAGTGATTTAGCACGTGAAAATCAAGCAGGTCTGCGTGTAATTCGAGGAAAGGGCCTTAGCGCGTAAGCGCGTCAGCACACGTATGCGAATTCATTGGACCAAAGGCCCCCAGCGTGTAGGCGCGTCTATGACGTTATGCGCACGTGCGTTTTCCATGGCGCGTAGAAAAAATAAGCACGTCAGAGTGTCATAGCCTGCAATTGGTGGAAAGGGACTCAGCTCGTATGCGCATCTGTGACGTGCGTGCGCGGGCGTTTCCATATGACTGCACGTCAGAGTGTCAGCTCGTGTAATTGGTGGATAGGGCCTTAGCGCGTACACGCGGAAGTGACGCTGGACGTGTGGGCATGTTTAAAAGGTACGTGTAGAGCGCCATTTCCTTGTACGTGCTCTTCGTGGAGAGCGAGTGGGTGAAATCTGTACTTCTTGTCGGTTCACACGCAATTTACTTCACGGCGTTCCAAGTTCGTACTCCCTGTTACCTCTGACAGCTTTTTCTCTTTTTGTCTTTTTCCTGGGCCCGTTTCCTCAAACAGCGTTCACTTCTCCTGTTGTCCTGTCTCCTCAGACAGCGTACAATTCTTCTTTTGGCGGGGGTGTTGCGCGTATTTTTCACGCGATTTTTCCTGGCAGATGGTGAGTCGCTTATGTATTTAACATCTGAGCTTGCCCCGTGTGTTGCCTACCACTTCAGAGGTCAGTCTAGACTGCGTGTGACACGCATACGTTCATTTTTGTGTTTCTGGGTGCCACAGCGTAGTGCAGGTTTATTTTTCCACGCACGTGGTCTAGGAGGGGTTGCGTGCACATTATCTCCCTTTTTTGGGGTGCCTGTGCGTTGCGTGACCCGTCATCTTCCCCCAGGGGTCACATACAGCCTTGCTAGAGCACTAGGGTCCATCTAGTACCCTACCCCTTTCACCCCCAATTGCCCAGGACAATAGTTTACTGCAACTCCCATACGCACAGCAACATCAGTGCCATGGTTGGGAGGCGAGCACGTGGTAAGGGTGGCAAAGGTGGCCGAGCCACAAGAGGTGGCCGTGGTGGATACGGTAGGGGACATGGCCAGGACTTGCAGGGTGCCCCTAGCCCACCATGTGTGGGTGACCTGTCAGGGACACCCATGCCCCCCCCCCCGGTTGAGGGTAACGTGGCTGACACCAACCCTGCTCAGCCCTTGTTGGACCAGCCCATTGTGGCACCAGACCTGGCACAGGATGACTCCATGGCTGACTTCCAGGTCAGCAGGTCTAGGCCATGTGTGGCGGTGCACGTTGGTGTCACCAGGCCACGTGGATCAGGGGCAGCTATGTCATCTGCTGCCCCGAGTAGGCAGGGTGGGGAGGCTGCAGGGGCAGCTGCAGCTCCATCCACCCCAGCTCTGAGTCTCCCAGCCAGGACAGTGTCGGTCCCAGTCCATCCTGCTGACGTTCCCCCTGACTGCATCACACTTCAGGTAATGCCTGCACCAAGTCCCATGGTGAGTGTTCATTCCCACACTCCTAGTCCACAGTCCACCGGGGCTCCTGCCCCTAGTGTCCAGAGCGGCGTAGGACACTCAGGATCCCCACCACTTTCCAAGCGGAAGAGGAAGAGTGCTCGTCCAGTACAGGCTGATGCCCCAGACACGGCTACACAGTCCGGCCCACCAAGGCAGCCTAGCTTCAATCAGGCCGAACTTGATGCACTTGTTGAGTATGTGTCCGCACATGATAGCGAAATGGTGATTACTGCAGGATGCAAGACCACACCTGCACAACGTCAGGCACACTGGCAGACCATTGCGGACCTCATAAGTGCCCTTGGATTCGTGAGGCGCACAGCTAATGATTGCTACAAGCGCTGGAATGACCTGAAGCGCAGGGCAAAGAAAAAGCTGGCCTCAAGTCATGCCGCAACTCTAGTGACTGGAGGTGGGTCTCCAGCAGAGGACATAGAGCTCACTCCACATGAGTATGTTGCTGGGACTTACGTCATGGAGGAACAGATCCAAGGTGTGGGAGACCTGCCAGATTACGAGGCATTGTCCGGTGAGTGCACATGCATGTGTGTGTCATCCATGTGCATGGTGTGTGTGTGAGGGCTTCTGATTAAGTGCCAGGTGAGGGTGTGTGTGCCTGAGTGGTTTGGGTCACCCATGTGCTTCATCCAATACATTCTGCGCACCAGGATTTGGGTATTGTAGTATCCCTTCTGGCAACAGTAGACATTCAGCCAAACCTCACGCCAGTTGCCCTTGAAGTGTCATCTTGTTGCGTATTATTCTGTGTTCATTCAGGCTGATTGTCTGCATTCCACCACTTTCACTAGGCATTTCTCAGTCCTATTGTCACATGTGTGACAAGGCTATGGTACATGCCATCTGTGTGATGGCATGTCATGTATGTGTATTGGACATGCCAATCACAGGCCAATGTGTGATGGCACTGCTAGCCAGCATGCAGCAAATGTGTTGGTCTTCTATCTTGGTGTCATCAATGTGTGCCATTTGTCTCCCCTTCATACGCAGTGACGGTGCATGCATGGGAGGGTTATAGTCATGTGGGACATACATGTGTCAAAGAAGTACTGTTTCTGTTGCTTCTCAGCCCTAATTGTGTGCCATGGTGCTAATGCCTGTTCCCATTTCTTTTTTTTCATGTCTTTGCAGGGGATGACGCACTTGATACTGCTGGGGTTGTGGAGATGGTGCAGACCCAGGAGGGGTCTCAGGCCCGACCGGGCACCAGTGAGGGACGTGGTGTGGTGGTGGGTGAGAACCCACACTTGCTGCAGGCCATCATCTCAAGGGGTGTCCCTGGGTGCACCTCCCCCGAGCTCTATTCAGGTGTCGATTCGGATGATGAGACCTATGTGCGGTCGCAGGTAAGTGTTTCTGGGAGGGATTCTGTACTGTCGAACCCATCTGCACCAGGGGTAGAACCCTCAATGGGGATGTCAGTGTTGGTAGGTCCGCCTTTGGTGGTTATGGATGCAGAGTCACACTCCGCAACATCTGATCCTGTTCCTGGGCCAGAAGATCAGAGGGGTAATGCAGTCCTGCAGCCTCAGGCAGTGCCGGCACAGCAAGGCGCAGTTCGCCTTGCCGCAGACAGGTGTGGTGCCCGCCGACGCGGTGGCCGTACGCCACCTGGCAATACCGCATGGGAGCAATCCATATACGGTATGGCAAACCAACAGGCAGCATCATCTGAGATGATGGCTCAGGCCATGGATAGGGTGGCCACTTCCATTGTCCCCCAAGAAAGGCTGATTGAACAACTACAGCAGGCAACAGACTCCATTTGCCAGTCACACAGGGAGGACATGTTGGCGTCCAACAGGGACAGGCGGGCGGCACTGGAGACTCTGCGGGAAGCCATTTCTATTGAGTCCCAGGGCCACAGAGAAGCCCTGAGGGTGGAACTCCGTCAGCTCAGGGTAACTCTTGTTGAGCTTGAGGCTTCAACTAACAGAAGGACAGAACAGCAGCTGGAGCGGCTCACACGTGCTCTCTCAGCTGAGATGCAGGCAACTAGGGAGGAGGTCCGGGCATCCCGTGAGTTGTTGCATAGGGACCTCCGCACGATTATCCTCCAGAACCAGACCTTCCACACCCACATGCTTGCTGCCATGGAGGACCAGACTAGGGATTTGCGTGGGCTGCCTCCCATAGTGCCACCACCTCCTGATGCAGCTGCAGAGGGTGAGGAGAGCGACAGCAGCGAATCTCTCACAATCGGGTAGCCGTGCAGGCCATGAGCCCGTGGAGGTGTTTTTTTTTCGCAAGATCCACACATGTGGGTTTTAGTGTGCACCCTGTCCTCGGACCTCCTGGGTGGCCTCCCCCACCCCCCTAGCCCATTCATGGGCATTTTTGATTTTTGTATTTTGATTTTTGAATTTAGATTTTTGATTTTTGATTTTTTGTACAGTGTGTTGCCTTGTGTGGCTCCCGTGGGCATACGCTGTATTGTGGCTGGGCACATGCAGGCTTGTCCTGAATTTGGGTCAGATGCTTGGGTTTGTGTGACACACACCCCTCCTGCTTCCCGTTTCCATGGGCTTGCAAAGGGTGTGCCCAAGTGACATTGACTTACACGGTGACGTTGGACTCCTATTTGATGTTTGGGTAGTCTGTAGTCAATACTGTGTATACATTCCTAGTGCATATTGTTGTTGTATTGTACACTGCATGGTGTATTGATATGTGCCTCTGCATCCATCTCATCCTCCTAATTTGCAGGTCCATTTGTCATGTCTTCACAAGGCGGTCTACTTTGGAAATGGAGTCCATGTTGTAAGCAGTGCACCTACACTTTTGCGTGGCGCTAACACTGTACAGTTGGAAGTGTTCGAAGTGCTGGCATTATCAGGTAGTGAGGCTACCAATTTTTTAAGTCCGTACTGTCATGTTTATGGTAGGTTGGAGGTTGTGTAGGTTTTTAGTATTATTGGTAAGTATTTGGTAATGTGTGTTGTTGGTCCTGCATTACTGTGAGCATTTCATGTGTGTCCAGTTTCCATTAGGGACACTGTAGTTTTTGACACTTGGGTCATGTTGTGGGGATTAATTTGTTTGCTCTCACATAGCATGACATGCCATGGTGTGTTGTGTGGCCGTGCCGGGGAGGGGTTGGGTGACATGGCACTGTTCTCATGTTGTATTTTGCAAGTGGGTATTCATTTTTGCTGCATGGAAGTGTGTCTTTTGATGACACTGTATTGGTGGTGTTTGTGTAGGTGGGGATGCACACATTGTGACACTTCCAGATGAACAATCTCAGGCTGCTATGGTTCTGACAGTTGACTGTCCCTTAATTCATCATAATTGTCAGATTGAGTCATCATTGATTGTCAGATGGTATATGCCAGGGCTGTGTGCACTCCACAGGGGTGTGATTTCTATGTGAAGTAATTAGCCACCAGCAGCGTACGGGCTGCCTCACCCCATGCCCTTTCCCCTCCCATGCGCAGCGGGCGTGCATGTGGTTGGGGATGTGAGGGCACCACCATGTCCACAGCCAGGCCCCGGCGTGTTGCAACATTATGCAGGACACATGCTGCCACTATGATCCTGCACACTACTGGGGGAGCGTATAACAGCTGCCCGCCAGAACGGTCAAGGGAGCGAAAGCGTGACTTGAGCACTCCGAATGTGCGCTCCACTATGTCCCGTGTTGCAATATTGGCTGTGTTGTATCTTACCTCGGGAGGCGTGATGGGGTTCCGAATTGGCGTCATCATGTGGGTGCTCAGAGGGTAGGCACTGTCCCCTGGGGAGGTGGTGATGGGCAAAACCAAAGGGGTGATGGCTGGAAGGTTTAGACTGAATCTTAACCACTGGCATTGCTCGGGGCAACCCTCCAGACCATCGTTCTTCATTTGCCAAGCCATTACAGAAGGGGAAAGACCATATGCAAATCAGGCATGGCACCACCCCAAAAGGGGCAGTCCAGCCCGAACTGCTAGGTCACATCCCTTCTGCACGAGACCACAAGCATCCCCAAACATGTTTCGCCCTTGTTGGGGCTCATCAGTGAGGAGTAGCTTGGGTCTCTAGGCCCAGCAGGCACGGGACCCACGTCTGGGCATACCCGTCCCACTCGGGTGACAAAGAAAAAACAAAGGGGTGATGGCTGGAAGGTTTAGACTGAATCTTAACCACTGGCATTGCTCGGGGAAACCCTCCAGACCATCGTTCTTCGCCTGCCAAGCCATTACAGAAGGGGAAAGACCATATGCAAATCAGGCATGGCACCACCCCAAAAGGGGCAATCCAGCCCGAACTGCTAGGTCACATCCCTTCTGCACGAGACCACAAGCATCCCCAAACATGTTTCGCCCTTGTTGGGGCTCATCAGTGAGGAGTAGCTTGGGTATCTAGGCCCAGCAGGCACGGGACCCACGTCTGGGCATACCCGTCCCACTCGGGTGACAAAAGCAAAAACAAAGGGGTGATGGCTGGAAGGTTTAGACTGAATCTTAACCACTGGCATTGCTCGGGGAAACCCTCCAGACCATCGTTCTTCGCCTGCCAAGCCATTACAGAAGGGGAAAGACCATATGCAAATCAGGCATGGCACCACCCCAAAAGGGGCAGTCCAGCCCGAACTGCTAGGTCACATCCCTTCTGCACGAGACCACAAGCATCTCCAAACATGTTTCGCCCTTGTTGGGGCTCATCAGTGAGGAGTAGCTTGGGTCTCTAGGCCCAGCAGGCACGGGACCCACGTCTGGGCATACCCGTCCCACTCGGGGTGACAAAGCAAAAACAAAGGGGTGATGGCTGGAAGGTTTAGACTGAATCTTAACCACTGGCATTGCTCGGGGCAACCCTCCAGACCATCGTTCTTTGCCTGCCAAGCCATTACAGAAGGGGAAAGACCATATGCAAATCAGGCATGGCACCACCCCAAAAGGGGCAGTCCAGCCCGAACTGCTAGGTCACATCCCTTCTGCACGAAACCACAAGCATCCCCAAACATGTTTCGCCCTTGTTGGGGCTCATCAGTGAGGAGTAGCTTGGGTCTCTAGGCCCAGCAGGCACGGGACCCACGTCTGGGCATACCCGTCCCACTCGGGGTGACAAAGCAAAAACAAAGGGGTGATGGCTGGAAGGTGGTGATGGGCATCATTTGTGGGGTATTGACATTACTCTGTATCTGTCATGCATGCGTGTGCAGAGACATTTATACTCACCAAGCAGCCATGCATCGCCATGCCGCCCAGCTTCAATGTCCCGGTTTAGGGTTGACATCTTGTAAATGAAGCTGTCGTGGGTGGACCCTGGATAGTTGGCATATACTGAGGTGATGATTCCCTTGGCATCACATACTACCTGGACGTTGATGGAATGCCAGTGCTTGCGGTTTCTATAGATGTGCTCAGATGCCCTGGGGGGACGTAGAGCCACATGGGTGCAATCAATGGCACCTAGCACTTTTGGGAATTGTGCCACCCTGTAGAAATCCTGGCTGACAGCCTGCCTTTCTGCAGGTGTTCTGGGCAGGTATATGTGCCTGTGGACTGATGGGCGTGCAGTGATGATGGCCAACACCTGGTATAGGCACCGTGACTGCGTGGCCTGTGACACCCCCCCCACTATGGCACTTGTCCGCTGAAATGATCCGGTAGCCAAGAAGTGCAGTACATTGAGGACCTTCTCCAGGGGGCTGAGTGCTTGGGAGCACAGGGTGGGTGATGTGAGGTCATCCTCCCACTCACTGACCAGGTTGAGTATTATGTGTGGTGGAAACCTGTACCTCCCATACACCTGGTCATCAGGCATACCAAACAGGCTGGTTCTGGGTGTGAAGATTCTGGCCCTGACTATCCTTCTCCTCCTCCTGCGGTATCCCATGGCCACTGCTGCTAGGAACGGTATATTCATCCTGGCGTCTGAGCTTGTTTGTTGTTTGCGCACTCTTTTATGCTGCGCGGGACGTGCGCCTGCTTCATGCTGGCGTACGTGTTTCCGGATTGGACCTTTTTTTTTGGCGCATTGTAGGCGACCGTGTAAATCTTCCCGCCCACCCCAGGAATACACGTAACACGCTCTCCCAGGCCCAGTCGCGAGTAAATATTCCCGCCCACCCCTGGAATACACGTACCTCACTCTCACAGGCCCAGTCGCGTGTGGAACTTCACGCGCACACCGAAATACACGTACCCTGCAAATTTGCGTGTGAAACTTCCCGCGCACCCCGAAATACACGTACCCAGAGCAATCATGTGTGGAACTTCCCACGAACCCCGTAATACACGTACTCTGCTGATATCGCATGTGGAAGTTCACGCGGACCCATAATACACGTACCCTGATGAAATCGCGTGTAAGACTACCCGCGCACCCCTGAAATACACGTGCCCAGACAAATTGCACTGCTGGGGGGTGGGAGGGAGACATGAGTGGGGGCCTGGTGGAGGGTGCCCCACAGTGCTGGGGGGCGGGGGTGCAGGGGGACATGAGTTGGACATGAGTGGGGGCCTGGTGGAGGGTGCCCCTGGATGCTGGGGGGTGGGGGTGCTGGGAGACATGAGTGGGGGCCTGGTGGAGGGTGCCCCACAGTGCTGGGGGTGCTGGGAGACATGAGTGGGGCCCTGGTGGAGGGTGCCCTACAGTGCTGGTGGGTGGGGGTGCAGGGAGACAGGAGTGGGGGCCTGGTGGAGGGTGCCCTGCACTGCTGGGGGGTGGGGGTGCTGGGGGACATGAGTGGGGGCCTGGTGGAGGGTGCCCCTGGATGCTGGGGGGTGTGGGTGCTGAGAAACAGGAGTGGGGGCCTGGTGGAGGGTGCCCTACAGTGCTGGGGGGTGGGGGTGAAGGGAGACAGGAGTGGGGCCTGGTGGAGGGTCCCCTGCACTGCTGGGGGGTGGCAGTGCTGGGAGACATGTGTGGGGGCCTGGTGGAGGGTGCCCCTGGATGCAGGGGGATGGGGGTGCAGGGAGACAGGAGTGGGGGCCTGGTGGAGGGTGCCCCTGGATGATGGGGGGTGGGGGTGCAGGGAGACATGAGTGGGGGCCTGGTGGAGGGTGCCCCTGGATGCTGGGGGGTGGAGGTGCTGGGAGACTTGCGTTGGTGGGCAGTAGTGCAAGGTGACATGTGGGTTGGCTGGGGGCATGGCCATGGTGGATGGGCTGCCTGTGGGGCATGTGCAGGGGTGCAGGGTAGTCCCCTGTGGTGTGGGCCGCCTGCAGGGGCCGTGGAGGGTGTAGAGGGAACAGCTGGGAGGACCCACACGGCCAATTCACGTGTGGGACTCCCCGGCACCCCTGAAATACACGTAGGCTGTTGGATTCGCGTGTGGAATTTCCCGCACACCGGGAGTAGACGTACCCTGCTGAAATTGCGTGTGGAACTTCACGCGCACACCGAAATACACGTACCCTGCAAATTTGCATTTGAAACTTCCCGCGCACCCCGGAATACACATGCCCAGGGCAATCGCGTGTGGAACTTCCCACGAACCCCGTAATACACGTACCCTGCTGATATCGCATGTGGAAGTTCACGTGGACCCATAATACACGTACCCTGATGAAATTGCGTGTAAGACTACCCGCGCACCCCTGAAATACACGTACCCAGGCAAATCGCACTGCTGGGGGGTGGGGAGGTGAGAGACATGTGTGGGGGCCTGGTGGAGGGTGCCCTGCACTGCTGGGGGGTGGGGGTGCTGGGGGACATGAGTGAGGGCCTGGTGGAGGGTGCCCCTGGATGCTGGGGGGTGTGGGTGCAGGGAGACAGGAGTGGGGGCCTGGTGAAGGGTGCCCTACAGTGCTGGGGGGTGGGGGTGCAGGGAGAAAGGAGTGGAGGACTGGTGGATGGTGCCCCTGGATGCAGGGGGGTGGGCATGCAGGGAGATAGGAGTGGGGGCCTGGTGGAGGGTGCCCTACAGTGCTGGGGGGTGGGGGTGCAGGGGGGCATGAGTTGGACATGAGTGGGGGCCTGGTGGATGGTGCCCCTGGATGCAGGGGGGTGAGGGTGCAGGGAGACAGGAGTGGGGGCCTGGTGGATGGTGCCCCTGGATGCAGGGGGGTGAGGGTGCAGGGGGACATAAGTGGGGGCCTGGTGAAGGATGCCCCTGGATGCTGGGGGGTGTGGGTGCAGGGAGACAGGAGTGGGGGCCTGGTGGAGGGTGCCCTACAGTGCTGGGGGGTGGGGGTGCAGGGGGACATGAGTTGGACATGAGTGGGGGCCTGGTGGAGGATGCCCCTGACTGCTGGTGGGTGGGGGTGCAGGGGGACAGGAGTGGGGGCCTGGTGGAGGGTGCCCTGCACTGCTGGGGGATGGGGGTGCTGGGAGACATACGTTGGTGGGCAGTAGTGCAAGGTGACATGTGGGTTGGCTGGGGGGCATGGCCATGGTGGATGGGCTGCCTGCGGGACATGTGCAGGGGTGCACGGTAGTCCCCTGTGGTGTGGGCCGCCTGCAGGGGCCGTGGAGGGTGTAGAGGGAACAGCTGGGAGGACCCACACGGCCAATTCACGTGTGGGACTCCCCGGCACCCCCAAAATACACGTAGGCTGTTGGATTCGCGTGTGGAATTTCCCGCGCACCCGGAGTAGACGTACCCTGCTGAAATTGCGTGTGGAACTTCACGCGCACACCGAAATACACGTACCCTGCAAATTTGCATTTGAAACTTCCCGCGCACCCCGGAATACACATGCCCAGGGCAATCGCGTGTGGAACTTCCCACGAACCCCGTAATACACGTACCCTGCTGATATTGCATGTGGAAGTTCACGCGGACCCATAATACACGTACCCTGATGAAATTGTGTGTAAGACTACCCGCGCACCCCTGAAATACACGTACCCAGGCAAATCGCACTGCTGGGGGGTGGGGAGGTGAGAGACATGTGTGGGGGCCTGGTGGAGGGTGCCCTGCACTGCTGGGGGGTGGGGGGGTGGGGGTGCTGGGGGACATGAGTGGGGGCCTGGTGGAGGGTGCCCCTGGATGCTGGGGGGTGTGGTTGCTGGGAGACAGGAGTGGGTGCCTGGTGAAGGGTGCCCTACAGTGCTGGGGGGGTGGGGGTGCAGGGAGAAAGGAGTGGAGGACTGGTGGAGGATGCCCCTGTATGCAGGGGGGTGGGCGTGCAGGGAGACAGGAGTGGGGGCCTGGTGGAGGGTGCCCTACAGTGCTGGGGGGTGGGGGTGCAGGGGGACATGAGTTGGAAATGAGTGGGGGCCTGGTGGATGGTGCCCCTGGATGCAGGGGGGTGAGGGTGCAGGGAGACAGGAGTGGGGGCCTGGTGGATGGTGCCCCTGGATGCAGGAGGGTGAGGGTGCAGGGGGACATAAGTGGGGGCCTGGTGGAGGGTGCCCCTTGATGCTGGGGGGTGTGGGTGCAGGGAGACAGGAGTGGGGGCCTGGTGGAGGGTGCCCTACAGTGCTGGGGGGTGGGGGTGCAGGGGGACATGAGTTGGACATGAGTGGGGGCCTGGTGGAGGGTGCCCCTGACTGCTGGTGGGTGGGGGTGCAGGCGGACAGGAGTGGGGGCCTGGTGGAGGGTGCCCTGCACTGCTGGGGGATGGGGGTGCTGGGAGACATGTGTTGGTGGGCAGTAGTGCAAGGTGACATGTGGGTTGGCTGGGGGGCATGGCCATGGTGGATGGGCTGCCTGCGGGACATGTGCAGGGGTGCACGGTAGTCCCCTGTGGTGTGGGCCGCCTGCAGGGGCCATGGAGGGTGTAGAGGGAACAGCTGGGAGGACCCACACGGCCAATTCACGTGTGGGACTCCCCGGCACCCCCAAAATACACATAGGCTGCTGGATTTGCGTGTGGAATTTCCTGAGCACCCGGAGTACACGTGCCCTGCTGAAATTGCGTGTGGAACTTCACGCGCACACCGAAATACACGTACCCTGCAAATTTGCGTGTGAAACTTCCCGCGCACCCCGGAATACACGTGCCCAGGCCAATCGCGTGTGGAACTTCCCGCGAACCCCGTAATACACGCACACAATATTTTTCACACAGCGGGTGTCCGTGTTTGTCGGTACCCCTTTGCACCTCATTTGTCCTAGAGGCCCACAGTATGGCTCATTCATCATAGCTGTATATGGGTGCTTTTTGTTAGCGCACATTTTGGCACACATTTATTTCAGGCGCAGGGACGCTACCGCCTACTTTCTTGTGGCGTACTTGTTTGGCCCTGTGCACGTCTTTGACCGTGCGCTGGTTTGCCCTATTCGATTCCATGAATACGAGTTGTAGGCGAGCGTGTGGGCGTTCCGCGCACTTGCCTCCTGTACTTCCCCTGTGACGCCCATATTTTCACGCGTTGTTCCCCATTCCGAGTGTTACGCCCTGTGTTCCGCCTACTTTTGTAATGTGCGCCGCGCTATGTGCGATTTCGCAGTGGCCGTGGCGCACGGCGTTGGATGACCTGTGCGCCGGCGTGCGCTGCGCACTTTTTCAGCGCACATCCAATATTTTTCTCGCGCACAGACTTCCATGAATCGATGTGCGCTGGTTTCCCTGCGATTTTCGCAGTTGCACTGCGATTTTCGCACTTTTACTGCGAATCGCACGTTTTGGCACCTCTGCGCCGGAATTTTCGGCGCATATTAATTCCATCAATCGGCCTATATATGTCATGCCCTGTATTCATTTCAATGTGAAGCATACTTAATACACCTAGCATGTCTCTTTGAACATAGCATGCATGTTGTCAGGTCGATGACGATGTGGTTTGCTGCTTTTTAGGTCTGCTTTATTAAAAACAAAGACGTTTAGATTTGATCTCTACAGAGAGCAGTACACACTGCTGTAAAGCTAAAGATGTGTTGGGAGGAGATGTACTGGTAATGATTCCTAGGTTTGGATGACCTAGGTGTTTGGAAGGACCTCATGGGAGTAACTCACATATGTTACATGTAATTCAATTCTCACACGTATTTTCAACATTGCATACATGGAATTAAATTCTGTGTTCGTTTGTACAAACTCAGCTGAGTCACCCTCATGATATCCAGAAAGGATTTTTTTGTGTTTTTTTTATTTCAAAGACACAGGCTCTTTATTAAAGTCCAATGCATTTCGGTCCAGGGGTCCATCTTTAGGGACCAGATTCTACAGGAAAATTTAAAATAAATACAACTTGTAAATAAACACATTTAGATTTTCTTTATATCTCTGTTCAGTTTGAACATAATCAGCTCAATTTACCTGCCTGTTGTGTCCTTCATGTGTCTGTTCAGCTATGATTTTCTAATTTTCTGAAGCTGTGATAGCACGTTGTCCTGGACTTGCCATTGGGGCCTGGGATTTGCCTTTACCACCTATAGTGTGAGTAACTTTATTTCAATTTGTTTCCAGTTTTTATTCTCAAATAACTCTTGTACATGTGTTTCGTTGTAGAATAGAAATTCATACCTTATTAGGTCAGGCATGTGCACTTATCAGCTGTGGTAACAGTCATCACACGTGTCCTGTAATGGACACCATCAAAATGAGCTTGTGTTCTATGTATTCATTTAAGCAAAATGTGTTCCCTGCTCCTTTACCACTTACCTAACTATTGACTATGTTCCTGCTATCTGGCACATGTGGACTGCTGTCTAGCAAATCCCCTTTGACGGCACAGCTTTTTTCTTAAAAAAGGCACCATCTCGGTGACGTCATCTAGCACTGGCAGCCATTTTAATGATTTGTTGAAGCCTATGCAGGGCTCTGCAATTTAAAGTGATTTTTCTACTGTGGCAATACTAAATTGCCCACACCTGGTAATTCCATATGTGTGGATGTACACGTGGGCACATATCTTGGATAATTCATAATTGTGCCTCCTTCTAGATCAATGATAAATATATAATGTGATGTTTGCTCTATATTTCACTTTTGTGCTGAAATTCGATTATTCACATATAATTAAAAATATTGTACCCTGGTGTGATGTGTTTCTTTTTCTGTTGAACTGAACTTGTAGCTACCTGCCGAGTGTTTCTAAAACATATTCATCAATCACCTTGAGTTACAATGCATTGCATTTGCAATGATTACAACATTGTCGCAGTAGGGGGGTCACAGAGTACAGTTTGGTGTATAGGGAACTCTGCACACATGATCCTTTACAATTATACAATGATTTGACTGGTGTGATTAGTAGTTCCCATGGAAGTTTTCATGCAAATCAAATAGCGCTTTTTTAAAACCTATGCACAATCATGTATTTTTCACATTTAATGGTACATGTATCTCTATTACAACTTAATACATCTCAATAAAATTTGCAATGGAATAAAATCACAAACATTTTGAAATAATCGAGCAGGCTCCTTTGGAAAGGTATACTAATCCTTCCTCACATGTTATTATAATTGTTCTTCAGTGATCTGCCTGCCATGGATTTGATATACATTTCCCTTGGAAGAGCCCATGCAATTCTGTTAGCGCTGATTTAAAAATAATTACAATCTTTCTATATACTATGTATCAACAACATATATCAGTACAGGTTACAGTATAAGACACACTTTTTAGATTATCACCTTTCTTTGTCACTATCTCTTAGTGACCCATATGCATTTTTGTGTTACCAATGGTAATACAATCTATACGTTCTTGACACTAACAATTTCTATATGCCTGGGTATTGTCACATTATAATCTGTTCTGGTACTCTGTGTCATCCACTATCATGGGCTCAACATGTGTAAACACTGTAGTCTCTGAAGATCCATATACAGCATGAAAAAAATTGCATTCCTCATTCATTCCATTAGTGTGTAAGGAATTCAGTCAGTCCATCCTATAGGTTTCCCTTTGGTCTAAGAGTTTACAGATATTACATCCCCCTTGTCTTTTCTTGACTAACTCAAGAATTTGGACTCTCATTTGGTAGACTTGATGTTTGGCTTCTTGAAAGTGTTGGGTAACTGGGGATCTTGTGTTCCCTGTGTGCATGTTTGAGCTGTGTTCATTCCAGAGGAGCTTTGCTGGTCGTGTTGAATGTCCAACATAGCATTTGCCACAGGAGCACTTGATACTGTATTTTACATTGTTGGAATCTCAAGTATTTTGGAGGCCTGTTGTTATTGCTCCTGACCAGCATGTCTCTTATGTTACTGCTGCTTATGTAGGTAAATACCGGTAGATGCTCATATAACTTTAGTGTCCTGCCTTGAGATAAAAAATGCCCGTTTTTGCTCACTATTATTTTTATTCTGGGACACTGTGTTGAGTACTTAGGGTCTCATCACGAGTTGGTCGGAAGCAATTAAATGCGGTGGCAATGGTGTTACTGCCACATTTAAGGGTCCACCCAATCTCGAGTCTGGCAGTATTTACCCCGAGCTGAAAGATAGTTTAAATGCGCTGGAAAAATGCTGATTTTCTGTGCAATTACCATGCAGTAATACTGCCGGCGGCAATCCCCAATGGTTCAATGGACCCAATGGGGAATGGGGAATTAGGTTTACCGCCCAACCCGTGATCTGGCGGTAATACCACCGGACGGGTGGGCAGTAACACAAATACAGTTGAGCAGTATCGCAGCCGTGATAGCGCCGAACTTGTGATGGGGCCCTTAGTGACGTAAATTAGTGTCAGGTTTTTTCAACCTCTTTTTTTTCCTCTGGCTTCTCTGGTGATATGACCTATTTTGTTGACTGAGCTGTTAATGTTTGGGTCTTGGTATGTAAGTGACTCCAATCAAGCAATCCCACTAAGTCAGTGCCTTGTCTGGGATGCCCAAGGGAAGCCCTTATTTATGTATTTTTATGGCAAGTTATAATCTGGATGATGAACCCTTGTATAACACCCCTCTCTTAGAATCCCCCTTGACCCCACTGAGCCAAGAAGTAGGCTTGTTTTGCAAATTTAAAAGGTTTATTTGAAAAATTAAACAATATATATATATATCACACTTCTATAAATAAATTGATAATGGATAGTACACTTAAATATGAGCAGTAATCAGCAAGAGGTAATCCTACAGTAGCACAGTTCTTGGTTACTTATGAATAGGAACAGAAGAATGAAGTTGGAAAGAATGCTGCATATGGTTCAAGGAAACGCAATGATGAATGAAATGCAGTACAGAAAATAACTTGATATGGCTTCAACAAAAGACAATGTAATCACTTTTCCTTGACAATTCACTCCCCCCCTTTATGCAATATAAGGAGATGGAACGAAAGACACACAGTTCTCAGGAATGCAATCAAATATAATTCAGTTCCCCCCTAGCAAGCTTAGAGGAAAACAGGTATGAGTTTTAACACAGGCAAGATACTTTGATGTGGTTGCAATTAAGTGAAAAATATGCTAAAAAGGCTTTTAATTCCCTATAGGGGGTTCAGGGTGGGTGATATCTAGTTTATATTAGTTCAGGCTCACTTTAGCAATGCTCTATGAGTAACTAGCAGGTTAAAACGAATTTTAGCAAAGGAAAGCAAGGAGCTGCTGATTATTACACGTGGCTGAAATTGTGCAAAATGTCAAATCGCAGCAAATTTAATCGCGTGCGTCGAGCGTAATTACGGAGGCCCTATAAGGAGTAGCAAGTTCTAGGTTTGTTGGAAAGCCTAGAATCGTAGCTTTAAGATGACAGTTAAAACTCGCTCCTAGCACACGGTTCCGGACATAGGGCCCATTTAGTCAAGGTAGTTTTTCGGATTTGAAATTTTAAAGCTCAGAATGACAGATGACAGTTTTCAGTTTTAAAGATGACAGAATGACACGATTCTAGGAGGCAGTTCTAATAGACTAAAATAGTTTGGATTAGATGTGGTTTTGGCACAGTGAGTACTCACACTATATTTTTTAAATAAGCCGTCAAGGTCTGGTCAGGTTGGATGGGCCTTCCGGGGGTGGTTCTGAAGTCCCGGCTATCTGGGTCAGCTCTGCTCTCTGGGTCTGTCAAGCACTGGTTCTGCTCACAACGGTCTGGTTTGTGGTTCTCTCTGGTTCCGGATACAGCTCTGCTTTCTGGATACTGCTACAGGTTCTTGCAAAAGTTCTTTGCAAAAAATTCAAACAGCTCGCCCGGCTGTTGAATCCTTTGGTTGGTTTTGAGGCCTGCTGAAGAGGATTCAGTTTGTGGATTTAGGCCTCTCTGCTACAAATTCTGGAGAAAGTGGAAAGTGAATGTCCCTACCTGTCCTGCACTGTCTGCTTTTATGTGTTTAGAAAGTGGGTGTGTGTGTGGCATAACTGAGCCTGCCCCTCTCTACTTGTCATTGGCCCAATTCTCCCCTCTCCCATGATTGGGGGAAGGAAATGGATTGTCATCATGATGAGGTCTGTTTATGGGTCAGAGGATCCTCCCGTGGTCAATTTGCCCACAAATCTATATTTGATTCAAATACATATTCCCCAGATACACAAGTGGATGACATTACATGTACATATTACAGATGAATTAAGACAGGTCTCTGTTCAAGCCCCATGTTCCTGCGAGCTGGGATTCAGAAATGACAACATTTTGCGCTTTTTGGTCGGTTTACCAATATCGGACATTAACCAAAAATTACACAAATGTGCGCAAGGAGTATGGACATTAATTGATGAAGTGTCAGATTTTTAACATGCAGACATTTGGGGTAAGAACCTATTTTCCGCTAGCAACCCCCCAGAATACACCACAGGGTCCTAACACCTCTTAAAACATGCACCGAAAAATCACAAGAATAATGATATTACTTAAATATTTCTGACAAGTCCGTACTATGAATTATCCATCTTTTTTTGAAATTATGCTCTGGCCCAAAGGGGTGTGGTTTCCCCCAAGCACATGATGGAGTTTCTGATTTGTCCACTTCCCCCAAGCTCAGTTTGCTCTCGCAGGCACTGCCCCTCCCAGTTTCTCGCAAGTGAAAGCCATTTACGACCCCCCCAATATAACATTTACCTGAGTCCAGGACAGGGCTTTGTTCAATTTCCTGCAGTCTGCAGGTACCCGCCCCTAAATTCAATCAGAGAGGTGTGATCTCCTTTTGGTGGGGGCAGCAGGATGCAGCCAGGACTGGGAAGCGTTGTTGAGCCAGTTCAACTCCTGTCGGGGGTAGTTGTCAGGCAGAATTCAATTTCTTTAAGCCAAGCTTCAGCTAAATGTCCTGTTTGTTCCCAGTTTAAATCAAACTTACAATTTTTACAAATGCAGCTAGAATGCTGATTCTAAGTTCAAAACCATGACATTTAACAGTTGCAAACTATGTGACACTCAAAAGTAGGTCACTCATTTAATTTAAACATTTCGATTTTAGTGGTTTTAAATCCAATTTCAATTAGGCTGCTGACATCCACAGCTCAGCCAGTTTTGTTATAAACATATAGTCAAATCTAGCAACACCCAAAAATCATCTAATGTTGAGGCACATGAAAAAATAAATGCAAGAACAAATTTAATTAATGGGCTAGGTGGCCCTACAAAACAAGTTCCTATGCGGAAACCCAACCCGCGTGCCTCATCCCTTTCTGGAATAAAAACCATAAGATGGCACTTTAAAAAGAAAGACTTACTTGCTCATCAAAAAGATTATACTTTGGGAACCAGGGTCATGGACTCCAAACAGCAGCAAACTGATATGGAAATGTCAGATCATGACCTTATTCTAGCTTCGGGCCAATGTGAGCAAATAATGTCTCAGGATGAACAGCCCGAAATGGAAAAAAGTGGTTCTACCAATTCACTTAATGACAAAATAATCATACAGACCGAAGGAATTAAAAACGTGACCACAAAAAATGCAGCTTTTAAACAGCAGAAACAAGCTGATAAATTGGAGGAAGCTCAAAGGACATCTATAAATGAACCTATAAACTCCTCAACTCCGCAGACAGTACGAACAAAAAGGCAACACAGAGAGGTGGAAGGAAATAAATCTACTGCGTTTATGGACCAGGAAAAAAGAAAAAAAATGAAAAGAAAAGTGCCACGAGTGCAGAAGAGGTAGTGAATAAGAAAATCACTACAGAACTGCAAGACAATGTCTTTCTTCCATCACAAATGATCAATGAAGACGTACCCCAAGAAATAAGTAGTAGCACGATTTCAGCCACACAGCAGGATGACGAAGAACACATTGTGCTAAACCCCAATAGTTTGGAAGCGAAAGAAAAGGATCTTGGAAGAGAACAAGTTCCGTCACAAAACCCATGGCCATCAATAGACATCTGCGCAAACATGCAAGCAGCTGTAGGGTCAATGATGACGATAGCTCTTGCACCATATTTAAAGCTATACGAGGCACTACATGAAAATTGTAAGGATCAAGCATTCGTACTGGCTCAAATCGAAACCAAATTAACAAAGGTGGAAAAACAGCTTGAGGCAGATGAAGAAAGAAAGATACAAGAAAAAGAATCAGAAAAAGACATAATCAAGACCTTAAATGACCTAATTGAAGAGGCGCTGCAAAATAAGAGATCCTTTTTGCACTGTTTCAGTGATACCATTAAGCTACTTAAATCGGAGAGCCAAAAAAAATCACATCCAATCTGAGAACAAAAGTACCCTAACAGAAAAATTGGACACAACCCTAAGGTCGAGTGAGGAACAAAAAAGGGTAAATGTGACAGACTTGCGGAGTAGAAAAACCGAAACAGCAAGCTCTTGTGTGATAGATCAAATGAATAGTCGAAATTTGCCAATAGGCAATCGAAGAACTGAAAGAAACTTGGAAGATGCCGTGAACAATGGCCAAATGGTACAGACCTCACAACATAATGATGGCCAAAACCAGCATAATGGTATCTATCCATTATTCTCGATCGAAAACATAAAATAATTAAAACGTCCAGAAAAGGCCAAGAAATCAAAGGATGAGTCAGGAAAAGAATACAAAAGATAGAAAGAAGTCATAGAAAAATCAGACAAAAAGTCTAAAAATATGCCAAACCAAAAAAAATGGACTTACGAAGGAACACGGCAATTCATCAGAAATCTAAAGCCTATAGGACAAGAGACACCGAATCCTACTCAACAAGTACAAATAATGAAAAAAAGGGAAGATCCACCACAAACAAAAAACCAAGATCGAGAATACATCAAAGATGTGGAACTAGAGAGTACTTTAGAAAGTTCCTTAAATGAGTCAAATAGGCAAGAATCCTTACTACTCCTATCAGTATACGAGAATGAAAGCTCGCAAGAGTCAATGGAGGACAGTGAAGTGCCTGGAAACAAAGAAAACAAATCACTGGTAAATCTAAAAGACCCGGCCTCGCCCTTTCAAATTCTGCATGAAAAAAGAATGCAAATTGAAAAGAAAAAGGATCAGGAAAAAAAGCAACAACATTTGCTTAGCGCCATGATTGAACAATCTAGCAAAGGACGAGTAAGAAAGAGCACAAATGAAAATAAGAGCTCAGGACCGAAAAGAGCTCCTACGATCACGATGAGACAAAAGATAGAAGGAGCGATAAGAACAAACTAGAGCCCTTCAACAACCAAACCCATTTATACAAACTAAGAATAGAGAGAGTCCTAAGAGCAAAGGATGGCTTGATCTTAAATAGATCAAATCTAATGAAACTTCTGCAGAACGTCCCACAACTGAGAGTCATTGAACCGAAAGATATAAAAATTGTAGATACATTTAAAATCAAAGGCGGTCATGAACTCAATATGGCAAGCAGCAGACGACCTTCGAGTACTGGGCTTTGATGTCAAAATAGAAAATCAACAACAGAGTGAAAAAGATCAAAAAAAGAACATACTAAAGAAAAAAAACTCCAGAAAGCCAAAACAGGCCCACGGAGACCAAAGTGAAGATGAAGTGGATTATAGACCAATACGGTTCTCTCCTACAGTTCTACGGGGCCCAAATGCTCTTCGGATGAAAATCAAAGGAAATGAGAAATTGAATCTGGCCTCCGAATCGAACATTGAGCATGCCATTGAAACAAAAATTGATACAGAAAGCTCATGGGGATGGCTAGCAGAAACACTGGTTACAAAAACAAAAGAAACAAAAAAATAGACCGAAGTCCAGGATTCCCGAAGAAAAACAAAATTCGCCTCCTGGAACACAAGAGGTTTTCATCATTTGGTTGAAAAAATTAACAACGAAATCTTGACCGCAGACATCAGTTGTATCCAAGAGTGTTGGCTACAAGAAAAACCATACTTACATGGAGCGACCTGCTACCTGAACAAAGCTCTCAAAGGAAAAAAAGGTAGACCTTCTGCAGGCCTCTTAACCATTATAAAGAACACGTACAATGGAAAAGTAATCCGTACGATTCAGCCATCCTCTCAGATACAAATAATAATTCTGCAACAAGAAACAGAAAGAAATGGCAACCCAAATGAAAGAGAGAAAACAAAAACTCTGATTATCTTCAACATGTATTGGAATGTCAAGGCCAAAGATGGACAAACTTTTCTGGACACGCTTACCAACTATCTAGATCAACTGAGATCAGAATACGACAACCCGGCACTAATTCTGTGTGGTGACCTTAACATCACCTGTGAAAAAAACAAAAACAACCAGGCAAACACGACGAGTCATAATCGGCAAAAACAATCGAGAACAAGAAAATGGCAAATGGAAATGGAGAACCGTGACATCTTACAAGTGAATGGTAATGTCCAAGGAGATTTAGTAGGACAATCCACATGGGCATCGTACAATTCAAACGCAATTCTGGACTACTTTTTCGTGGATCGAGAAACTTTTGGCACTATAGTGTCTCTAAATATTCTACCAACAAAAAGTAGTGATCATAAAATTCTAATACTCACTTGCTTAGAGACAAATATCGCTAATGAAATTGACACGGAAAAAAAGAATATTTGGCCAACTGAAGTTGATATAAATGAGGGTCGAAATAGACTGAGAATAACAACGAAAGTGATTCCTTTGCTAACCAAATTGATAAACAAATGGGAATCTACAACAGGAAAAGACGTTGAGTATGAAACTTGTCTTACCACCTTCAGAGTGGCCACCGCAACTAAAAGAAGAAACACAAAAAACAGGGTGCACCATTTTAATGCCGAAGTAGCGGAAAAAAAACGACAGCTAGCACGAGAATTAAGAGCCCTGAAAAAACAGAATATTGCTTGTGATGATATGGCAATAAAGAGTAAGGACCTGAAAAAGGGGCATCGAAATTGGTTCAATCCCATAGGGCGATACTGTTTCAAAAGGACTCTGAACAGATGCTTATGGCAACACGAAACAAAAATGCAAAATACCTATGGTCCTTGCTAAATCAAAAAGGAAATTGACAAGGTGAAGAACAACTTAATCCCATACATGAAAGCAAATGGGAACAATACTTTGAAGCAAAGTACAACTGTGAGTTTACAAATGATTTATCCCCCCAAGTAACCAACAAGGAAAATGGCTGGGATATCAAATTTACGCAAAGCAAAATCCTAGCATTGATCATCAAAGCAAGCAGATCCAGAGCCCCAGGGCCAGATGGCCTGACAAATGAAATACTAAAGCAAGCACCGATGGTATGGTCAAACATGTGCTTTGTACTCTTCACAAGAATAATACAATCAATGCAGATTCCAGAATCTTGGACAACGTCAATCACTATTCCGATACACAAAAAAGGAGACAGAGCATGTCCGGAGAATTATCGTCCAATATCTCTTTTGGACGTGAAAGGCAAACTCTTTGCCGGTATATTACTAAAAAGATTAAAGGAATGGATTCAAACCTCTGATAATTTCGATCATAGACAAGCAGGCTTCGTAGAAAACGTAGATGTAATCTAAATCTCCTCATTCTAAATTTACTAAAAGCAAAGACCATCCAAGAAAACCAAAAACTCTTTATTGCTTCCATAGATATGGCGGCTGCTTTTGACAGTGTGGATCGACAAACTCTATGGGCCAAAATGACAGACAAAGGCTGTCCGAGAGACCTGATAGAAGCCATCAAAATCCTCCACACAAACACATCTATGCGTGTTAGATTGGATCGAAAGGGAAATCTAACAAAGGCAATCGTAACAAAGTGTGGGCTCAAACAAGGATGCCCACTAGAGTCCATACTCTACAACTTTTATATCCTGGACGTTAAAGACTGTCTGGAACCACCAAGAGCTTGTTCTCCTAAAGTAGGAGAAACAAAAATATGTCATCTACTATATGCAGATGATCTCATAGTGTTGGACAAAACCCCAATTGGGCTACAGAGGAAACTGGAAAGCCTTAAACATTCATTTGAAAGAAATCAAACAAAAAATTAATCCAGAAAAATCAGTCATAATGATAATCGCAAAACCAGGTCCTACTTCGAAGAAAGTTTTCAAATGGCACATAGAGAATGAATCAATAAAATTAGTGAAAGACACAAAATACCTAGGAGCAATCGTGAGTCCGAATTGGAGTGAGCAACCCTGGATTGATCATCTACAGAGAAAAATAGATCAACTAACATCACAGGCATTAATATTAAAAAGAAAGTTCTGCAAATTTTCCATTCTCCCTATTGTAGAATTTTACAACGCTAAAGTAATCCCTACAATAACATACGAGGGAGAAACGGCCTTGAGAATCCCGTGGGAAATGTGGGACAAACTTGAAGCCAGATTCTGGCGTAAATTGCTGAAAATCCCTATATGTGTACCAATAAGCATTATACGGCACGAGCTGGGATTATATTCTATGCAAGCTCGAATAGTCTGGAAAACATTGGCCACCTATAGAAAAATCTCAATAGAAGATTGTCCAAAACAGTGTCAAATACTAAAGAAGGAAGGAGGAGGAATTCCCTTTTGGCCTTTGGACGAATGGAAACTAAAATGCAAGGAACTATTGCAAAACATGAACGTATCAATGAGTGCCCTATGTCAACATCCGAAGAGAGTAAAGTTTCTCCTGCTATCAATTGATTGGGCAGAAACAGAGCGTGCGAGAGTGAATTCGAGTCATCATACCTTGTCCAAAAAGATAACTAGATGCCCACAGACACTGCCAGGATATCTACAAAAAAGCGCCAATCAGAAGCATAGAGACCTAATAATGCGCTTCCGTTTGGACATCCTAAGAACAAGGACAAACCTGGTCAGATACGGCCAGGCAAAAGAAAAGCTTTGTAGATTATGCAAACAAGAAGATGAAATGACTCGACAAATAATCATGTTTTGCCAGGAGCTCACAACCGAAAGGGGATGCCTATTACAACCAATACTGTCTCCCGATGCGATCTAGATTCTGACCTATGGTGGTCAGCCCTATACGACAATCCAAATAGGAAAACTACTAAAGCCTTAGGGATTTTTCTTGAATCAATGCTAAAGAAACTTGAAATGGTGCAAAAACATAACGGACAAAATTTGGTTAACACACAGCCAAACCTGGATCAAATCTGATGCAGAACTAAGAAAGAAACAAAACAATAGGTTTGGCTTGTGTATGTGGATGAGGGAAAAATGTGTTTATAAGCAAAAGTTTGTATTTTTTTACGCTAAAAGCTTTAAATAAAAAAAATAATAATAAACATTGTTTTGGGCTCTTCATCTTTCCAGATTTAGTATGCAAGCAAGAATTCATTCTGCCACATGTCTGCTGGTGTTCAGTGAGATTTTTGGATATCTCGCAATGTTTGAAATGGGCATTTTGAGCTTGCATTCAGAGAAACAAAGGGTGATTTTTAAAGTGATTTTTAGCTAACAGGCACTGCTGTTTTTCACTTTGGCACCCCATTTCACCCATGGCTCTTCTGACCCAGCACGCTCGCACTGGTGGGTGGCAGGTCAGCCGATTATTTTGGTGTGCGCACAACTGCGCAGTTCTCCTGGACTCTGGGATGGAATGATGGGCGGCGACAGCTCATCCCCACATCTACCCAGTCTATTGGTTCAACATGGGTCAAAACCCTTGACAAACCCCCCCCGCCCGACTGCGCTTTGATTGAGTCGAGGGGAAGTTGGGTGCAAAGGATGTTTTGAGCCCTGAGCTGGTATGTCCGCATTATCTTCTTCCAATTCTGTAGATGGCACAGTTCAGCATCTTTTCCTCCACCCAGTTTGATCGATCGGTTCTCCTCGGCGGTCCTGGTGGGAATATTGGGCTGTACCCTGGGCCCCTCGGATCTTTGCTCCCGGTCCCCAGTTGTCCCCCTTGGCCAGTCTCCAGGTTTTATTTCTCCTAGGACGACAAAGCAAAAGCGGCAATACCTATTCATAGACATTTTTCCACCACTATTGATATAGTGGGGCGACATATACATTTTATAAATCACGAGAATAGATCATAGCATTCTTATTTTGAAAAACAAGATATCATCATGAAACATTTTCGTTTCCCAATCATAATATTTTAGAGACTATATGTGGGATATTTTAGGATGGGAACTGAATTGATCTGGAGCGTTCCCCTCTGGTATTGCAGAGGACTCCTCCAGTTGCTGCAGAGTGTGCCTGGGATGGCAACACTTTAGCTGATTTATGTGTACCCACTTGTCTTCCCCTTCCGCCAGACTACCTTTGGGGATGCGGATCTTATACGCTACAGGGGAGATCTTGTCTATAATTTCAAACGGTCCCTTTCATGTAGGCAAAGATTTTCGCTGTTTGGCCTGGTTCCTTTGGAAATTGTATAGATAGAACCGGTCCCACACCTCGTATACTTTCCTGGTGGTTTTCAGGTCGTAGTGGGTTTTCATGCTATCAGCTGATCTTTCTAGATTCCGCTGAGCATTGGCAAAAGCATGTTGAAGGTGTTTCCTTAAATTCTCCACATACTCATGAGTTGTGGAGGCATTTATCAACGTCTGCTCTTGGGTCCTGTAGAGCAAATGCTGGGGAAGCACCATTTTGCGTCCGGTCATCAACTCAAATGGTGACATTTTAGTTGCAGATGAAGGGGTAGATCTGATGGCCATTAGGACCAGAAGTAGTCGGATATCCCAACTTGACCCAGAATCTGCCACAAACTTTTTTAAGATGCTCACAATGGTTCGGTTGTGGCGTTCTACTGCCCCAGAGGAAGCTGGCTGGTAAGCAATATGTAACTTCCTTTTGACCCCCAGTATCTCCCACATCTTTGTCATTACCTCGCTGGTGAAATGGCTACCTCTGTCTGACTCAATCCTTTGAGGTAGACCAAAACAGGAAAAGATGTGGTTAATCATCAGGGGAGCTGCTATTTCTGCCTTGCAGTTTGGGGCCGGGAGACATTCCACCCACTTGGTAAACAAGCATGTAACGGTCAACATGTACTTGTTTCCTCTAGACGAGCGAATTGCAGGGCCTACAAAGTCGATTTGCAAATCTGACCATGGCAGTGTCATCCCCCTCTTTTGGAGAGGCGCACGGTGTGTGAGGGATTATGGTTGAAATTGTGCACACACAAGACACCCCTTCAAGTATTGGTCAAGGTCCTGCCCCATGTGTGGCCAGTATGCAACCTCTCTTAAGATTTCAAGTGTTGTATGAAACCCCCTATGACTGGCGGTGGCCGCATCATGGGCGTGACTTAACATCAGGCTTCGGAATGAGGTAGGAACCACCCACTGATCATGGCCAGCTTGGGATTTCCTTACCAACAAACCGTCTCGGATTCGGAACATTTTTGGACATTTCATCAACACTCTTAGGTCCTCTTTCCCAATGTAATCAGTATCCGTCAGGGGAAAGTTCTCAGGGTCCTCAAGGTGTTGGTAAAACTTACCAATGATTGGATCCCCCTTCTGAGCTGTAATTAAATCAGCATCAGGGGTCTCCTTACTCCATTGGGCAGTTGAAAGATCATTGTGAGCATTTGTCTGGGACCTAGTGATAGCAGTGACCTGGATTTCCCCGAACAGGGACTCTTTTTCTATTAGCTCCCCTTGGATGGCCCCGGATTTGGCCAGCTGATCAGCTAAGTCATTTCCAGTTTTGTCTGATCCCTCTACTTTGGAATGACCCTTGATCTTCTTCCAGTAGATGGTCATCCCATTCGAGGTGACCAGATCATCAATGTTTTGGATTAACTTCCCAAGTTTCAGGGGTTTGTTATTAGCACATAACATGCCTCTGGTTTTCCAATTAACCAGGTGCTCCACGAACCCGTTCCGTACATAATCCGAATCTGTGATTATAACCAGTTCGTGGAGTTGATGTTGGACAGCAGTGAGTATGGCCTGATGCACAGCCATTAACTCTGCCACCTGACTACTTGGGGGACCAATTTTGTACCCAGCGGAGGGTTCTGGGGACTCCTTCACCCATGCGTTCCCTACGCCGGCCACAAGTTCTTTTTCCCCGTTGTTGTCAACATGGTAAGAGCATCCATCCACATAGACAGTGGGCATTCCCTCACACTTGTCTTCTTCAAAGACTTTTTCGTGGGGAATTAAGTTATGCCTCCATGTTGTCCTTGATTTTTAGACTTTCGTCCTCGAGACAGTTTTCTCTGGCACAATCATGCAAGTCAGCCAGACCTTGCGTGAGGGGACTCTTCTTGTTTTGGCCATATCTGACCTCCACAGGAAAGCCTTCCATTGACAGAATCCAGGAAGTAATTCGGGAATTACTCACATTTCCGGCCCGGATTCTGTCACTTTGGAGGTATTGCAGAGGCTGGTGTGGAGTCTCCACTATGATGTGTTCCCCCTGGATGAACGGGCGGTAATTCTTCAATGCCCACACCATTGCCAGGAGTGCCTTCTCACAATCGTTGAATTTTTCCTCCACAGAGGATAAAGTTTTGCTCGCATAGTAGATTACTTTATTGACCTTGTCATGCTTTTGGTATAACACTGCCACCAAGCATGTATTAGAGAACCCTGTCTCCAGGAAGAACTCCTTGTTTCTGACAGGGTAAGCTAGGCAAGGCGCTTGTGAGAGGCTTCTCTTGAGTTGTCTTACTGCCTCGGATTGTTCTGGACCGCATTCCCACTTGACCCCCCCTTCAAGAGATGAATCAGGGGGCTGGTGATCTCTGCGTGGCCCTCAATGAACTTTCTGCTGTAATTAGTCAGTCCAAGGAGGCTCCTTAGTTCCCGCAGAGTTGTGGGATCCTTCAGTTTCTGGAGTGCTTCCACTTTCTTTTCTTGGGGACAGAGACCCTGAGGAGTAATCTCATACCCCAAGAAATTAACACGGGTTCTACACCACTGTGCTTTCTGAAAGTAAAGTTTTGCTCCGGCGGCCCTCAACTGTGTCAGAACATAACGCATCTCCGCTATGTGTTCTTCCACAGATGAACTTTTGATGAGGACATCATCTACATAAGCCAGGTTACCCCTCGCACCCAGGTCGGGCATGGCCTTATGTAGGAAAATGTTGAATTAATTGCCGGAGTTGAGGTCTCCGAAGGGAGTCCGGGTCCATGTGTACTGCTGGCCCCCAAAGGTAAAAGCCAGTTTGTATTGGTCCTCCCTACTGACAGGCACGGTCCAGTATCCATTGGTCAGGTCTATTGTAGTGAATACCTGTGACCCCTGGATCTGGGCCAGCACTTGGTCAATGTAGGGCAGAGGCCATCAGAAAGTATGGACCCGTTTGTTGAGCTCCCTAAGGTCAGCGCAGAGTCTCCACTGGCCGTTTGGCTTCAATATTCCCAGCACCGGATTATTGAAGGTGCTGTGTACTGGACAGATTATTCCCCGGGAATCAAGGTTCTTAATTATTTCAGTAAGGGACTCCATGGATGCGAGAGGCAAACGATATTGCTTCACAAACACTGGAGTCATTCCAGGGTCCGTGGGAATTGTTGTGGTGTGGATGTCGGTGCGACCACAGTCATATGAGTCTACCGCAAAGAGATCTTGGAAATCCAAGTCACGCAGGCATCAGCTAGGTTGACTCTCTCTTCCACCATCTGCCTGAAGCCTGGAAAGACTTCTGGTTTTGCTATCTCAGCGGCCTCCTCCAGCTGGCTGGAGAAGTCCCTGGTCAGAGTGCTGATTTGGACTGGAGGCTTCAGGTGGGAAAGGCAGCCCTCATGGACCTGGAACATCACCCCATCCCTCCTGAAGTCACAAGTCACATCTTCCTTACCATAAGGGCAAGAAGTGTACACCAGGAAGTTCCCCCATGCCGGGTAAAAATCCTGTCTCGTGTTGTATTGTCATCACTGTCACTGTCAAAACAGTCCTTGGGGATCGGTCCTAACAGTTAATTTCCTAAATCAATAGAGAAATGTCGGTCATCAACCACCATTCCAAGTAATACTCTTTAACTCGCTGTTATCCACCTCTATTGGAATGGTGTCATGTTCTATGTTGACTAATGGTGTTGGGTTTACCCCCAACCCTTGCTGTTGGAGAGAAGCATTTAGATGAATATAAGCATCAGGGTTTTTCAATTTTTGTCCTCTTTTAACTTTCACTTCCAGGGAGAATTGTCGGGTCCTTTCTGGGATGGTGACTTCCTCTTTAATCTGAATTTCAACTGCGTAAGGTAGCAATTGAGCTGACCTAAATGCTTTTTCTGAATCATCAAAGCCCATGGGATTATCCTCTAATCGGGACCAAGCTTTGAAGTTTATTAGGTCCAAACTAATGGCAAAGCGATTGAGAATGCCACTGCCTAAGTAAAAGGCGGCAGTGACGTCTCGCACGACCCAACAATTATGGACTATGCTCTTGTTGCCAATGGAGACTTTGAGCATACACCTGCTTGGCAGGAGATGTTTGGAATTGGGTCCTTCCAGGTCCATTTCCCATTTATCTATCAGTTTGAATGTGGGAATGGCTGGATCTTTTGGGAGTTGGCAGAACTGATGAAGCTCTTACCGTTGTTCACACACACGCGAGCAAGAAATGAGTCCTTCCCATGATTTAACTGAACAGGGATGAACAACTGATCTCCAATTTGCTGAATATCAGCCAGGCTCTGAACTGATTTCACATCTTTCTGGACTATAGGAGTGGGAGTGCCTGATTGTGGATTGGTAAAGAATTTCAGAGTGTTTCCTTCCAGTGTGGAATACCACCTTAAACTGGAAGGAAGATTGATTTTCAGAAATAGAGAGGACCCCCCAACACCAGCCTGTTGTCCTACTGCTATTACTGTCACGTCTGGAATTTGGCTGTTCTGGAAGTGAAATTCTACTTGGTCAGATTTTTGTTCAACCATGTGGCAGGTGCCATTTAAACTAACATGGTTGACACTCTGTTTTAATTTTATTGGTCAGCTAGTCTGGGTCCAGAGGACCTTGTTTACACAATCTATTAGGGGTGACAACCTTCTCAGGAGGTCGTTCCCTAGTAAACAAGGGGTGCCCTCTGGAGTGACTACTATGACCGGGTGTTTCAACCTGTGACACCCAATTTTAATGTCCAAATCTGACGTCCCCTCGACGGGAATTTCCTTCCCGTCAAAGTTCTGGAGTTGTCCAGGAAGAGAGGTGAGAGGAATACGATAATTCTCTCCTCTTCCTAAATTCAGTTCATCAAAGGCCCTTCTGCACAGAAGGGTAGCTTGAGATCCAGTGTCCACCAGCGCTGAAATTGTACCGTGCCCCTGTACTTGTACCGGGGCATAATATCTTCCCTCCTTCTCCTCAAGGGGGCACAGATAATGCACATTTTTGGACAACTGGTGGGCCAATTTTCTGGTTTTGGACATTGCAAGAGAAGAGATTTGGGCAGAATTCTGTGGAGAGCCTTGGGAATCTAAAAGAAAAAGTTGGTAACTGGAGATCAGAGCCATTGTGGGTTCCCCTGGTTCCGGTTCTGGGCCGCCCCCTCCTTTTTGGAGGCAGTTACCAGGATGGGTTTGAACCAGGGGATTTCTGTATTGTGGGTTCTGCGATGAGATGATGGGCGGCGGTAGCTCAGTCTCCATATCTCCCCAGTCTGGATTGGAATCCCTTGGGACCCATTTTTCTTTGGGAGGAGTTCCCCCATCTCTAAAGGAGAAGATCCTTTTCCCAGGATCCTCTGAGGATCCCTCTCCCTCAAATTGGAAGATCTGTACCTCCTCCATAAACTGGGCCTGTTTGGGTACTTTGTTTCTCCTACCCCCCCTCTGCTCCTTTGGAGGCAGACTTTCAGGGGCAGGAGATTTTGTTTCCGGTTCCTGGGTTTCCAGGGGCTGTTTACAAGTGAGGAAGGAAGCTTCCTCCAAGGCTTTACACCCGCCTTCCCTTTGTGCCTCCTCCCTGGGAACCGGTGGGTTATCGGGGTGCTGCCCCGTCATTGTTCTGGAGCACCAGGTCCAGAGTTGGGGGCTTTCTGTGCCGGGATGCCCATCTGAGGGTTCTGTTGCGCCCTCAGCAAGTGACCCAGATCCCGTTCAATGTTTTGGACCTGGCGCTCAAGTTGTGAAACCCGCTCAGGCTGATACAGGGTTCTGTTTTACCCCCTGGGCTGATCCCGGGAAGGGTAGCTATCCCTTCTCTGGTAATACCCCGGGTTGGGAAGATTTGGGTACCCCTCCACCCTTGGCCTCCCCTCTCCCGGATTAGGTTGTCTGGGCTCAAGGAATTGGGGAAAGAAGGATGGATGATTTTGGGGCTGGAAGTTGGGTGGATACCTGGGGAAAAAATTCTGCCCAGGGTTTGGTGACTTTCTGCCCTCCTGACGGAAGTTAGGAGGGAAGTTCCCTGGGTTAGGTGCTTGGCCGGATCCCCCCCCTTGGGCTGGAGGAGTCCACACATAACCCAGGATGGGTCGGTTTCCCTTGTAGCGGGGACTTACATAATCAGGGGAGCGAGGGACCCCATTTGTGGGACTACCTCCTTGACTCCCTGTCTGTGACTGGCCCGAGGGCCTTCTGGCGTTAGAGTTATTTGGTGCAGGCAGGTTTTTAGGCCTCCCCATCTCCAAATCTAAAATGGGGCAACCTTTACCTCTGCCACCTTGGCAACAGCAGGGGTGCTGTTGGTTTTGGGGTTTTTCTGCGCATTATTTTTATTTTCTATGGGCTTCTGCACCTCATAGATCCGGGTAGCCTGTTCAATGACCCAGTCTAGTGACCTCTTCTCGTGAAAATCTCTCACTAGCTGGGTCATGATGTATTTGGGCAAGGCATGGAAAAAAAGTATTGACAAACTCTTTGCTGTCTGTGCGCACCCTTTTGGTGGTCTGCGCAAAGGCACGCTTCAATTCTTGCACGAATTCTTGTGGGGCCTGATCCTCCGCACATTGCAAATTATAGGCTGCCTTGCGAGCCTCTTGGGGATTTCTATGAACAGAAAAATGTTTCAAGATGGCCGCCCTATATGCGGACCATCTTGAATGGTTTTGGTCCTCCAGCCCTGCAAAGAAACTGGAGTATTCTGGGGAGAATGTCCATTTGACGTACTGGATGCAGCTACTGCTGTCCTTCAAATGGAAAGTCTCCATCATTTGCTCATAGAGCTCCAAGTGTTCCCAAACAGAATACTTGGCGTTCTTATGATAAGACGTGATGACACTCCTTATTGCCTTTATTTGTTTCAATGGGTCCTTAAGCAAGGCCCTTTTTGCCTTATTGGCCTTTTTAGTTCGGGTAACCCTGGTCCATTCATCCTCCGACTCAGAAGCACTGCTCCCAGAGGTGGCCGTCTGATCTTCCAGGTTTTCCCGGATTCTGCGAGCCTGGGAATGGCTGGCAGAATGTGGAAACCTGGTCTCCTGTGTCCTGTGACGCTCAGAGGAGTCTTCAGATCCCTCCTTGCTGCCAGGATTTGTTGGGTACCCCCGCCCCCCACTGACCTAACTGGGCAGAGGTTTTCAGGATGCCCTTAGTGGGCCTACTCTCCTGGGGTTCCCCACTAAATTGCACTGTGCTTGGGTGCCCATACCCGTATGCCCGCCCCTCCATTCCTGGGTGGAATGGCCTATGAGCCCCCTACTTTTAGCTGGATAGTAATCTGCCATCCCTGTGGCTGCGTGCTCATGTGCGCCAGGGAACATGGGGGTGGCAGAGTCCAGGGACTGGTAGAGATGAAGGCCTCTGGTACTAGGGCTCCTGAGGTTATGCTCAGGCGTTTCCCTTTCCCAGCGAACTTCATCTCTATTAGCCCCTGCTCCCTTTTGCAATGCAAGAGCCTGGGCTTTCAGCTCCTCAACCAAGGCCTTACTCGACTCTATCAATCTCTCCTGCATGGCTACCTGTTGCTGGAGCCTATCATTGTGCTGGCAGAGAGCCTCATTCTCTCTCTGTGCCTACTGATTGGTCCTGGAGTACTGGGCCAGTCTTTGCTGGAGGAGGGTTACCTCCTGTGTCCCATCCCTACTGGCCTGCTCCTTTCTTGCCAGAGCCTCTTCCACCCTCCTGGTGTGCTCTAACAGGTTCTGATGCTCTTTTTGGAGGTCACTCAGCCCCTGGAGGGCCAAGTTATTTTCCTCAGTTTTTCTTTTTGAATGGCAGACTTCCTGGCCTAAGGTGTCCCTTTCCTGACTAAGAGTCGGCATCTGTGCCGCCAGGTCGTCCCTTTGCCTTTGAAGGGCACCAGCTTTCTGGCGCTCCTGATCAAACTCTGCCTGGGTATCCAGGTCTTTCAGGATCAGTTTATTGCTCACTGCCTTTTCCCTATCTAGGTGGCTTTCCAGGGTGACTACCTGCTCAGCACATGCCCTATTGAAATCTAATTGTTGCTCCAGCTTTTTCTGGCTCTGCAGTAGGGAGTCCAAACCTTCTTGGTACTCCTTCTGCAAGGCCAGAAATCTGGTATCCTGGTCAGACCTTTCCTGTTGCAATATACACATGTCCTCTTTGATTTTAATGAGATACTGTCTGCTCTCATTTTCTGACTCCTGGCTTCTGTGCATCCTCTGCTCAGAAGAGACCAGGTCAGATTGGGCCTTCTCTAACGCGATCTGTTGCCTATTTGCCAGATCTTGGCCTTCAACACATTTGTCCTGCATGGCTCCCATATATAGATACAAATATGCCGCTATCCTAACCATCTTGTCGTGTTCATCTTTAGCTTTAGGAGCCATGTATAGTTCACTCAGGGCCACATGTAAGGGACCCTGATCTCTCCAGATATCTAACCCAGTTGCAGTGACCTGTCGTGTGATTGCCTGCAACCACGCATCCTGGCCCTGCTCAGTCCATTCACCTCTCACAAATAGCCTATGTAAGAAGTGCTCTCTGGCTATTTTGATGTCTACCAGTGTCGTCATTCTGTAATTTGAGTTCCTTCCTGATTTACAGAAGTTTGTATTTTGTTTTGCGAAACAGACCGTTTCCTTAGAGCGTTCTTTTTAGGGGTGCTTTCACAGTGTAAAACAGCGTGGTGATCTAACCGGATATGTGTATCCGGTCAGTTGACACACTGTATTAAGCTGCACAAGTGGTAAATCTAATCCAGAATATCCCGGCTACGAGCCCCCACTCTGTAAGTGACTCCAATCAAGCAATCCCACTAAGTCAGTGCCTTGTCTGGGATGCCCAAGGGAAGCCCTTATTTATGTATTTTTATGGCAAGTTATAATCTGGATGATGAACCCTTGTATAACACCCCTCTCTTAGAATTCCCCTTGACCCCACTGAGCCAAGAAGTAGGCTTGTTCTGCAAATTTAAAAGGTTTATTTGAAAAATTAACCTATATATATATATATCACACTTCTATAAATAAATTGATAATGGATAGTACACTTGTGAATATGAGCAGTAATCAGCAAGAGGTAATCCTACAGTAGCACAGTTCTTGGTTACTTATGAATAGGAACAGAAGAATGAGGTGGGAAAGAATGCTTTATATGGTTCAAGGAAACGCAATGTTGAATGAAATGCAGCACAGAAAATAACGATATGGCTTCAACAAAAGACAATGTAATCACTTTTCCTTGACAATTCACTCCCCCCCTTTATGCAATATAAGGAGATGGAAAGAAGACACACAGTTCTCAGGAATGCAATCAAATATAATTCAGTTCCCCCTAGTAAGCTTAGAGGAAAACAGGTATGAGTTTTAACACAGGCAAGATACTTTGATGTGGTTGCAATTAAGTGAAAAATATGCTAAAAAGGCTTTTAATTCCCTATAGGGGGTTCAGGGTGGGTGATATCTAGTTTATATTAGTTCAGGCTCACTTTAGCAATGCTCTATGAGTTACTAGCAGGTTAAAATGAATTTTGGCAAAGGAAAGCAAGGAGCTGCTGATTTTTACACGTGGCTTAAATTGTGCAAAATGTCAAATCGCGGCAAATTTAATCACGTGCGTCGAGCGTAATTACGGAGGCCTTATAAGGAGCAGCAAGTCGGTTCTAGGTTCGTTGGAAAGCCTAGAATCTTAGCTTTAAGATGACAGTTAAAACTCCTACCACAAACGGTTCCGGAGATACGGCCGATTTAGTCAATGTCGTTTTTCGGATTTGAAATTTTAAAGCTCAGAATGACAGATGACAGTTTTCAGTTTTAAAGATGACAGAATGACACGATTCTAGGAGGCAGTTCTAATAGGCTAAAATAGTTTGGATTAGATTATTCTGAACTAAGAGATTGGTTTTGGCACAGTGAGTACTCACACTATATTTTTGAAATAAGCCGTCAAGGTCTGGTCAGGTTGGACGCGACTTCCGGCGGGTGGTTCTGAAGTTCCGGCTGCCTGGGTCAGCTCTGCTCTCTGGGTCTGTCAAGCACCGGTTCTGCTCACAATGGTCTGGTTTGTGGTTCTCTCTGGTTCCGGATACAGCACTGCTTTCTGGATACTGCGACAGGTTCTTGCAAAAGTTCTTTGCGAAAAATTCAAACAGCTCGCCTGGCTGTTGAATAGTTTGGTTGGTTTTGAGGCCTGCTGAAGAGGATTCAGCTTGTGGATTCAGGCCTCTCTGCTACAAATTCTGGAGTTAATTTCTGCTACAGGTTCTGGAGATTGATGGATTTTAAGTCTGGATCTCTGGATGTGAAGTCTGAAGTCTCCTGGAAAAGCGTCCCGCAAGAAAGTGGAAAGTGAATGTCCCTACCTGTCCTGCACTGTCTGCTTTTATGTGTTTAGAAAGTGGGTGTGTGTGTGGCATAACTGAGCCTGACCCTCTCTACTTGTCATTGGCCCAATTCTCCCCTCTCCCATGATTGGGGGAAGGAAATGGATTGTCATCATGATGACGTCTGTTTATGGGTCACAGGATCCTCCCCTGGTCAATTTGCCCACAAATCTATATTTGATTCAAATAAATATTTCCCAGATACACAAGTGGTTGACATTACATGTGCATATTACAGATGAATTAAGACAGGTCTCTGTTCAAGCCCCATGTTCCTGCGAGCTGGGATTCAGAAATGACAACATTTTGCGCTTGTTGGTCGGTTTACCAATATCGGACATTTACCAAAAATTACACAAATGTGCGCAAGGTGTATGGACATTAATTGATGAAGTGTCAGATTTTTAACATGCAGACATTTGGAGTAAGACCCTATTTTCTGCTAGCAACCCCCCAGAATACACCACAGGGTCCTAACACCTCTTAAACCGTGCACAGAAAAATCACAAGAATAATGATATTACTTATATAATTCTGACAAGTGCGTACTATGAATTATCCAACTTTTTTTAAAATGATGCTCTGGCCCAAAGGGGTGTGGTTCCCCCAAGCACATGGTGGAGTTTCTGGTTTGTCCACTTCCCCCAAGCTCAGTTTGCTCTCACAGGCACTGCCCCTCCCAGTTTCTCCCAAGAGGAAGCCATTTACGACCCCCCCCCCAATATAACATTTGCCTGAGTCCAGGACAGGGCTTTGTTCAATTTCCTGCAGTCTGCAGGTACCCCTCCCTTAATTCAATCAGAGAGGTGTGATCTCCTTTTGGTGGGGGCAGCAGGATGCAGCCAGGCCTGGGAAGAGTTGTTGAGCCAGTTCAACTCCTGTTGGGGGTAGTTGTCAGGCAGAATTCAATTTCTTTAAGCCAAGCTTCAGTTAAATGTCCTGTTTGTTCCCAGTTTAAATCAAACTTACAATTTTTACACATGCAGCTAGAATGCTGATTCTAAGTTCAAAACCATCACATTTAACAGTTGCAAACTATGTGACACTCAAAAGTAGGTCACTCATTTAATTTAAACATTTCGATTTTAGTGGTTTTAAATCCAATTTCAATTAAGCTGCTGACATCCACAGCTCAGCCAGTTTTGTTATAAACATTGTTTTGGGCTCTTCATCTTTCCAGATTTAGTATGCACGCAATAATTCATTCTGCAACATGTCTGCTGGTGTTCATTGAGATTTTTGGATATCTCGCATTGTTTGAAATCGGCATTTTGAGCTTGCATTCAGAGAAACAAAGGGTGATTTTTAAAGTGATTTTTAGCTAACAGGCACTGCTGTTTTTCTCTTTGGCACCCCATTTTACCCATGGCTCTTCTGACCCAGCACGCTCACACTGGTGGGTGGCAGGTCAGCCGATTATTTTGGTGTGCGCACAACTGCGCAGTTCTCCTGGACTCTGGGATGGAATGATGGGCGGCGACAGCTCATCCCCACATCTACCCAGTCTATTGGTTCAACATGGGTCAAAACCCTTGACAGGTATCCTCTATCTTTGAACCTGTCTGCCATTTCCTTTAGATGTTGTGCACAGACCGTCTCATCCTGGACAATCTGTTTCACTCTTAGGAATTGACTATATGGTAGACTTCTGATGATGCTTGGTGGATGAAAGCTCAGTCTGTGTAGTAGATTGATGCGGTCGGTAGATTTTCAGTACAGTGTCACCTGGAGTCTATTTTCAATGTGCCTGACTGTGACGTCTAGAAAGTCAACAGGTTCTCTGCTGTTTGTGGTAGTAAACTGTAGCCCTCCATCAATGTTGTTCAAATAGGTGCTGAATCATGTGAATTCTTCCTCAGTCCCTGTCCATATCCCAAATATGCCAACCATATGTCTGCCGCAATATCTGACATAGTTACGCCAGACTTGATGGTGAAGTATATGTTCACTCTCGAATGTATACATAAATGAGTTTGCGTAACAGGGGCCATTTTCTCACACATGGATGTCCCAAATGCCCGAAGGTAATACTTTATAATCTAAAATATGAGTTATGTCATATGAACTCTAGCAATGTCATAAGGAACGCTTTGGATGCTTTCAGATCACTCAACTTTAGTAATAGCCACTCTACTACTTCCTGCACTTTGTCATGCGGTATGGAGGTATATAAGCTCTGCACATCTGTGATGAAGAGTATGTCATTACTGACCATATTCCGTGTATTAAGCATGTTCAAAAGGTAAGTGGTGTCCTTGATATATGCACCTGTTTGTTGAATGAGTGGTTGTATGAATGACTCAAGGTATGTCCCTAGTGGTTGCAGAATGCTGTTTGTTACCGACACTATGGGGCATCCTGGTGGTTGCAATGGGTTTTTGTGAAATTTGGTTAGGGTGTAAATGATCGGTGTCCAAGGATACAGTGCAATAAGGTAGTTGTGTGTTATCTATCATGTTTCTATGAACAGATCAAGCAAGTTGTCAGTTGGATGACCATGTGGTTTGCTGCTTTTCAGGTCTGCTTTATTAAAAACATAGAAGTTTAGTTTTGAGCTATACAGAAAGCAGTGCACAGTGGTCTAAAACGAAAGATGTAATGGAAGGAAATGTAGTCACCTGCCTGAATTTTAAGCGCTAAAACAGGTGTCTGGCTCTCTTGATGTTTTGGACTACAACTCCCATCAGTCTTTCAAGCATAGTTGATGGTGCTGGATCATGGCAGTCACAGTCCAAGACATCTGTAGAGCCGCAGATTGCAGACTTGTGCTCTAGAATGAGAAAACCTGGTCTAAATTCACAGATTTCACCCCTGACCAAACTTTTTAAAAAATCACTGTATGTCAATATGCTTATTTTCCTTAGCTCAAAAACGGTCATCTGGTAGACATATTGTGTTTGTGTTCATCATACTCGCTCATGCATGGTTCGTGAGACTGCTGTGCTCAATTGTATATAACAACATTATTGGTCATGTATTTAGTCTGCCTCACATGTTTAAGTTTGTCTTATCTCACATATGGCTATGTCAATAGTGAGCCGTAGTTTGCCAAGTTTAAGTGAAATAAATAATACTGCAATGTTTTCTTGGTGCATGTAGGGTGGCCGAAGGGGGTGTAGAGTGGCATGCAGAACTCAATTCTGGAGGCCTAAAAGCCTGAGCTCATTTATATGACCTACATCTGGCAAACATAGATAGAAAGGCACAGAATTCACACTGAAATATTGTTGTTGCTACATGTAAAAGTTCATAAGAAAGTACTGATTCCCCGATCCATGACATCTTCATTTATTAGAGTAAAGCACATTAACTGTTGGAATATCGAAAAAATAATAATAATAAAATCTCTCAGGTATGCTATTGCAGATGGGTTTGGCTTCTGGATTGCAGTAATGACATTGACAGCAACTTTCTTAGCAATTTTCAATGTTTGGCCAACAGCGTCATTGGACTTTAATTGACTGGGGTGCTGCCAGTACATGTTAGTCTATTAGGATACGTGGCAGCACAATTCAGCAAGGACAGAAGTTAACACTGTTTATTGGTTTCAGGTGATAGGGGCGTACACAGTCCAGTCACATCACGTTTAGAGACGTTAACAGGCGTCCTAGTATGACCAGCACCAGCCCAGAGTGGGAGCGGGGGAGAGCACCACAGTGCAACCAAAAGAAGCCTGCCAGCTGTCCTCGAGAAGGCGCAGCAGTTGCCAGCACGGTTTCATTGCTTTCACGAGCATCTGAGGAGTTCTGTAGACATGCCGACAACTGCTGTTTCACAAGCGATTTATCTTTTGTGGAAACCGAATCCAGAACGTTCCTGACGATTGCTATTTCCCGAATGCACCTGCCAGTTTCGAGTCTTTCCATATTCGTGTACATTGTATTGCTTTCTGTACATGCACTGGATTTATTTTAGCCCAGTGGTACTCATTGAAAGATACATCAGTCCGCTAGATTCATACAGTTATTCATGAAATGGGAAGAAAGTATTACAACTGTGTGGTAAGGCCGGGGCCTGGTGTGGGCATGGGACAGGGTGAACAGTGTGGGGCATTGGTGTAGAGTAAGTTTGGCATATCTGCGAGGGATCTTGCTTGGTAGGGTTCGTAATACAAGTGCGTGTGTGTTTTACGCTTTGCAGTGGACAACGGGGTAAATACATACAGTTGTATGTGTTGTCTTTTTTGTGGCACGTTGTTCTGTTTCTTGTGACTCTCTAAAAGTATATAGCTTCTTGCTGCTACCCTGGACTGTGAACATCTCTCCTTCTCTCATCTGCTCTAAGCTGTGGCTCAGGTTTTCCTGAACACCATTGACAAAATGAAAGTCAAGTCCAACAAGCCCAGTTCACCCAACACTAAAACCAAATAATGGCATTCCTGCAAACAGCATGAGGGCACGCACCAAACAGGCACTTTGACATGAACTGCATCGGCAGCAAGAGCAGGCATCTCCACCGGAGCGGCACAGACAATCACAAGTAACAAGTACATCATTAGGCAGTTCCTACATCTGACGCTGATACAGGGAGCCCAGATGCTACACGCTCGCCAGGCAGACAGACAGGGCTGCTGGCTACAGGTCTTCGCAGTCAGGAAAATAGCAACATGTTTCGGCCCAAAATAGACATTCGTAGGTATATGGTTCTAAATATTGTGTATAATTATCTGCTTGTAGTATGACTGCTTGTCCCCCAGATTTTCACATCAGCATCAGTTCAGAGATTTTTTGCTGTGTTAAATATTTCATCCCATTGCCATGCCCCTCTGCCAACTCTCCGTACAATGGAAGCAGCTTCTTTCTTTGGGTACACACCATTATTTGATAACTCTAATATTGCAATCTTTAACTTTCTGAAATACAATCATTTTCGACTATCTGTTCAATAAATGTTTAAATAGAGTATGCTCAGTCACATCTCTTCTAGATTTGCTATGTTTATCTATTTTTGCCATGCAAGATATTTCATTCTACCATCATTACATCTTTGAGGACTTCCCAATTTGTTCTAGAGTAATAATCATAGCATGCATATCCAGTGTTTATCCTGGGTGTTAAGTGTCTCCTGGTCATCATCTGTTTCCAGACATATCAGTTTCAGAGCAAGTTGTCTCTGTTTGGGATATTATGTTATGTTGCAGTTTTGTGGAGTGCAACAATCACCTACATAGGTTTCTCGGTGACACAGAGAAGATGTTATTGCTTGATGTTAGACTAAGGGCCTCATTACACGGTAGGCGGTAAGGGTTTACCGGTACCGGTATTTTACCGGTACCGGTAAATCCTTACCGCCTTACTACGAGGTCCCTTTGCAGGTTGGAGAATTTAACGCCTGCTTTTTTCAGGCGTTAAAAACCAACCCGCAAAGGGACCAGGGAGCTAATTACGGTACCGCAATTTGCGGTGCCGTAATTAGCACCTTCCCCATTCCCATTATGCCCTATGGGGCAAAAATGGGAATGGGGAAGGGCAATGGGGGAAGGGGGAATTACCGCCCCACCAACCTTGGAATAGGGCGGTAATTCCCCTTTCCACCAAGGCGGTGCCGGTATTTTACCGGCATGGACCAAGGTGCTAACAGCACCTTGGTCCACCGCCGTCCCTGTAATGAGGCCCTAAGTCTTGCTGTAAAACTGTTAGTTTACTGGAAATTAAAAAGATAGAAAAGATGAAAGGTTGGATTCCCTTGGAAGATCAAGGGCTAGGTTTTTGAGGTCCTCAGAGCATTAACTAGAAAAGAACGGCTGCCTAGTCCCTCCTTCCTGCAGGATGGCATATTTAGCATGTCTTAATCTTGTTTAGCGCTAGGATCTAGGAGTTATATGAGCTCAATTTATGAAGCAGCGAGTTCATTGTGAGGTGTAAGATCATTTATGAAAACGAGAACTAGACACATGCTTTTGGTGATTATACGATTTTTAAATAGAAGCCGGTGCAGTGATAGGAGTGCTGGGGTGATGTGCTCGTATTTCAAGTATTGTGTTGGAAGACTTGCACTACATGATACAGCCTTATATAAAAGAGGGAGTAGTAATAATCATGGGGAATAATAACCGACCCTTGAGCTATGGCTTGAGGCACAGCTAAGGGCTACACGTTGGGGAAGAATTGATCCCAAGCGACAATGGCCCCTTCATAGGTCAATGCATATATTAGCACATACTGTTGGGAAAGAGTCATTGTACCAAGCAATAATGGCCTTTCTGGAGGACATACAAGTTAATTGAAGATAACTCTAACTGCCATGTGCTAATAACAATTATGTGTTTTAAAATGTTTGACAAGTAATTAACCAAATTCACACGGTGCTCAAACAATCAAAAAACGCTTTTGATAAATGGGTCGAAATCCCCCAGTCCAAAAATGGGGCAATGACCTGTTTCATTAACAAATTACATAAAACAGGGACACCAATGAACATTACGGAAATCTAAGAGACTCTCAATCATTACAAGCTTGACAACAGGTTAAGAAGCAAAATTAAGTCACAGCCGATGTCCCATCCCATTCATCATTACGAAAACAAAAGGTGTGTGGGGATTGGTTAGCAGAATCAACTAGATATAGGTTTGATGGGGTTAGATTCATTCATTGATCAGGGTCTATAAGATATCTCCTCCTTAGACCACCTACCAAATTGCTACAAGTGACTACATGTCATTTCTACAATATTGTATCGGCTGATACAACAATTGTGAGGTAACATTGATGGAAGATAGGGATTGGTAAGTACTAGCTTTCTCTGCCTTAGCAATTTGGAAAGTTACCAGCACATGAGCAACAATAGTAGATAGGGCAGCGACACCAAGGTGCTGCTTCTCACAATACCTTACCATCTCTGATTCTCTAGGCCCCAAGCCAGGACTAGACACATGTTGTGTCTGTGTCTTGGAAACTCAATGGGAATGAAGATTTTAGTCTGTCTGTCATTGAAACAAGTGAATAGCCATTCTTCTACACCTCCACGTGCAGGTCAGGTGTGTGGAGACCACATTTATTTTTCTGCTCAGCATTTACTAGGATTTTAGCCCTTATTAATGCTGCTGTCCTTACCCTTATGACCACTAGAGACTCATTTGAGCTACCTTACACTCAATATTGAGCTTTAGTTAATGGGAATCCAACCTTCCACTATGTGTTGTTTGTTTGCTTAATCTAAGAGAAATATGTCTCATGCCTGGGAACTGTTATCGTCTGCTCTCTTGGGTGTCAATCCATACCTTATTTTCCACAGTTACCTTGTCAAGAGCTGTGCAACTATTGCCTGTGCTGCCCATGTCTGAATGTTCTGCTAACTCAGAAGCTTCCCCCTGAAGCTTCAAGGTTTCTTGATGTCTCCCATTCACTCAAACTGGCTATGTCGCCCATCTTGTTTGCAATGGCCATTCATTCCTGTTACATTTCTTCACTAAGCAAGCCTTTATATGTATTCTTGTGTGTCTTATGTGTCCGTGTATCTATGGAGTATATGCTTTCTAGCCTATTGGATGCAAGCATATGCTTCATGTCTAAGTGCAATTTGACCTATTTTTTGTGTATCTTTGTGGTGGATGCATATTTGCTTCGTGTCTAATGCACCTACGTGTGTCAGTATTCAGCAGTGATGTCATGATGTAATTCATTTTCATCATTCTGATCACAGCATGTTCATATCCTCCATAGCTTGCAGATTCAACTCTTCTGTGAATCTTCTAGGTTAGGGTTGGTAGGTTTGTCTCAGTGAGTACCGTCTTTCACACCTGCGGTATGGTGGTGGGGAGGAGTCAGATGCCATGAGCGATGCACACCTTCCATTTGTGTAGCATCGAGTCAGCATTCCCTCCTCTGTTCAAGTCCTCAACCACACTTCTCGGAGGACGCTCACTACTCTAGGGTACTTTGGAGAGCCATATCTTCTTCACCCCCCTCAGGTTACCTGAGTTCTATACATGCTTGTCCACACTCAAGGTCATATATCAGCACACCCCATCTGGTTTGCCCAACCCAACCAATGTCTCACGTAGTAGCAAGGGTCTCGGGGATCACCACCTGGTGGAACAATAGGGCGGTGTTTCAGGTGCAACAGAAGTAGATTATCTGAGTTTCTTCATCCGTAGTAGTTTCCATATCTATCATTACTTTCATTCCAAAGTTCTTTTTGGTAGTCTTATTACATTGGGCTATGGCTATTCTCAGGACACATAATCCAAATAACAATAACACTAGTACAGCTATGAGGAGTTTGAATCCATTGGCCAGCCAGGTGGGGATCCAGGAAAATAGATAAGCGAGCCAATCTTCATCCTGCTCCACTTTGTTTGCCTCCTCCTCGATCTCCATGTGGAGCTCTGTTAGCAGTGTCATGGCCTCTGTGAGAGTCCCATTTTCTTTATTGTGGGTAGGTTTGTAGGTACAGCAGGGTGGTCACATTTGTGTGCAGACACCACCCTCCATACCTGTGATGAGGTCAGGGACATACCTGTTTTGAAGAGTCATGAGCCTCATGGCTCTGAGCTCCTGCGTTATGGCGTTAATGCATTTTACTGTGAAGTTAATTGCTTGTAGCAGCTCCCAACAGGTGATTTGTAACCATTTGCCATTCATGTTTGTTTGATTCCTGGGACTGACAGAAGTGAAGAACATTTCTGTTCTACTGAACAGTCTATGTTCTTCTGGTATCTGATTGAGTGTTTCTTCCATCTTTTCAGAGACATGATTACCTCTTTATTTTATTGGTTCAGGTGAAATTAATCAACTTTTCAACATTTTTAAATACAACATATCATAGAAACGAAATATTACACTAAAATAAATACAAAGGGAAAAAAAGAATTAAGATAATATAATATAAAAAATCTATACCAATAGAGATAATCAACTACTTCAAAACTACATCTGATAGAATACAATGGTACAGGCATAACTTAAAAGACTTGATTACCAATTCATGCCTAATAAAAACCTATGAGATTGTTCATATTTATACAGAACATTGTCTACAAAGTAAAAGGATAAGACTAACAGCATCATGACATTCCAGTTAATTAGAGCTACTCAGAGCTTAGTCTAACACTCTGGGCCTCATTACCACCCAGCCAGTCCAGAAAGAACGGTGGCGGTAAAACCACTGCCACTGTTGTTTCCGGACCGGCTGATTCAGAGACCTGCAGGCGGGAAGTGTCACTCTCGCCAGGTCTGACCTGGCGGGTTTAACACCACCCGCCTGCAGTCGGACATGGAAACACTGGCTCTGTCACAGAAGGAACCAGTGTTTCCATGGTCCCCATCCCCATGGAGTCCTTTCGGACTCCATGGGAATGGGGATTTACAGAATTCCGCCTCTGGAATTACCGGGTCACCGGGATGTAATGCCCCGGTGATTCCGGCAATCACGGAGGCGGGATGGTAATACAGGTCCAGCGGTAGCCTTCTGATTTTTCCGGCACGGTTACCGCCAGACTCGTAATGAGGCCCTCTGTCTGCTATTGCAGGCATAGCAATCATTGACTCTTTTTACTCGTTCAAGTTTCAGGGATCATTTCTTTCTCTGGTATGCATCCATTTTGGGACACCCATTGATTTGTATATTTTTCTGATTTACTACCATGGCTGGTGTATTCAGTAGTACTAGGGAACATACTCCTACCCAGTTTGGAGGCAACTGTATGTAAGCTTTGGAGCCGCAGGCCCAGTAGTGATCCATGTGCACTGCAGTACCAACTTTCATACCAGGCACTTTCAATATGCGTTTGCACCCTTTGTTTGAGCCAACGTCTACCAAGCCATCATTCTCGAAACACAGTGAGGCATTCTTGAGTGGTATTATGGGTACGGGCCTGCTTAATTTTCTACCCAAGTGAGCAACTTGTAGTACACCACCCAATCCTTGAGGCACTCATCATTCTCTGTCTGTACCACTTCTACTGGCACTGCCAGAAATGCTTGTGCTTTTCACCCCATCAGTCCTTCAACGCAATCTTCAGATGTAAACACATGTCCATAGACTAATAGTTGGGGCCTTTCCCAGCACCCAGGTATTCCCCCTATCTGTCTTCTGCCATTTTCTGGACACTGTAACTTCTTTTGATATACTATAGTAGCTTCTCCTCTATTTGGGACATCCAATATATATTGTATCATTTTATCCTTGCTCCAATAGTCCTCTATCATTGCTTTTGTTTATATGTAGCTATCCTCAAAAAAGAACACCTTTTGTGACATCCATTGCAACGTGGCCCCTTTCCCTTGAAATATTATCCATAGTCGGCCAGAATACCAAATGCATTAGGCACTGTGCTCTAGTCACTGGGATTTCAGTGGCCACAAATGTCCTGGAAGCCCTCATGGTTTAGGGAATAAGAGAGCACACTCAACAGCTCTATCTTGATGTCTTTCTCCCCATGTGGGTGATGTGCTGATACCACATATTATTGGTCACATGGGCTGAATCAGCCATTTAGGCATTTATGTGTTCAAACTTATTGTCAGCATTTTGTTTGAGCCTTTTCATGTGACTAGTTGCACTGGTGATGAGTTGGGTCATTACTTCTTTACTTCATTTACTAGGGCAACAGGGATCACATTGGCATATGGCGGTTTGTGTATGTGATAGAGAGCTGCTTTCTGCAATGCTAAGAGGGTAAAGAGATAGAGACAGCAGAAGGGAACACATTTTAATGTAATCATTTTCTCCAATTAGTCCATATGCTGCAAGGTGCACATTCATTGTGTAGTCTGTATGAAAATAGCCTGCACTTAGCATAATTGAAAATGTCAATTGTGTGAGGTTTTTTTTGTTTCTGATACTTTCATGTCAATTCAACATTGAATTCCTACAAGAAAAACGGTATCACTATTGCGAGTAAGATTCTCTCAAACATAAATTGTCTTCATGTTTGTAGTAAGGCAATATTCTACATTCTTAAACACACTGTTTCACTACAATTGTACAACTGTTCACTACAATTGAGAGAATTACATAGAAGAATATCTGGAAGGATAATATTTAATCATTGTCTCTTGCGTGATAAAAAGTGTGTTTCCTTCTTACACTGCAAATAAAATGTTCTTAGAGACACAGTTCGAGTGAGCCGACTATTCGCTTGTGTAAAAAAGTACAGTGTGCATTTACTATTTCTCTGTGAGTTGCTGTCCGCTTCATGTCATACATCGAATCTGCACTCCCCTTTCTTCTTCTTCTTCTTCTCCAGGTGCAACATCTGGGGCATGGGACAGAAGGGTCTCACCTTTACAGTGTTTGACGTTGCTGATGTGTATCCATGCACGCCTGCCTTACACTTTTACAGCTGTGGGGTCAGAGGCCGACTGGCTGGGAAATTGCCCCATGGGCTAGATCTCCAAAATCTAAAAAATTAAATGGAAAAATCTGAAATCCTTTCAAATATGCTCTGCCACAAGGAAACTGAGTGCTGTAAAGCCTGATTAGATCCTGTTTAAATGGGGCAAGGCATTCCTCTTGATTTTGGCAATGTTGTAGATGTGCCTGGATGACCTCCACACACAGGCCTTCACAGTGAGTGAAAACTAGAGAGCCTAGGCTGCCGGGGCATGCTACTACCACCCAGTGGCAATGTATGCATTTACATAGCATATTCTGTGACCCTGGATGGTAATGCTGGCACCACTGCTCCCCATACACCCTTGGTCTGTTACAATTCACAGCAACTTAGCCAAGGAAGGAAGGGTCCATATCTCAATAGTGTTCATCCTCAGTTTTATTCTGGATGAATGCTTCCCCTATGTTCTGGTGAATTTCCTGATCACCAATGTGTTCATATAAAAAGAGTTTTCTAGCACCCTGGATAAACCCATTAATTTTACTTATATAGTGGGTTTAGAAAGTTGAAAAACAGACATAGAAAGATGTACTATTCAAGCATCAGTTCTTAGAATAATGCAAACTAAGAGGGTCATTCAGAAATGGCAGATGTTGTAATACCACTGAAGAAAGTTACCAGCTCTGCCCTACTCAAAGCTCACCACCAGCAGAGGTCGTATTTCTGGAATACCTCCAGTACTATTTCAGAAATACCAACTCCAGTGGTGGTGATTTTAAAACAGGTTTTTCAGCCATTTTAGGCATCAATCTGAAGGGAGAAGTGGATTATGTACACTAGTGGCTCATATAACTTCTGTTGATTTTCTATATGCATGAAAAGGTACATTCTGGACCGTGCATGTATTATATGGCTACAGTGGTGAAGGTGCTCATCCCCAAAATACAATTGTAGACAAATAATAAGGACACACCCCAGTAGGGAATGAGACTAGGATAATGGATGAGAGGAGAACAAAGTTGTATCAATGCTCTGCTGCTTCGAGAGTGCTCTGACCAACAATACAGAATACAGTACATTATATGCTTTAGAATCGTCACTAGTGACGATTCTCTATAGGTACATAGAATTGCATTGGGATTGGTGGACAACAAAGTTTCAGTATGGCAGTGTAGGGGCCGGCTCCACATGATTGGCTAGTGCAGTGCTGTTACTTTGAGCGGCACGTGGTCAGCTTGGCTCATCTGAGTGTTGTGAAGGTCAGGTCGGTTCCACAAGAAGAGGTCATTCTGTCTAAGCTAAGCTACATGCTATCTTTTGACATGCAATGAATAATATAGAATAAACCAAGTAGTAATACATGGGAACTCCTATAAATTGAAGACACATATTTACACATTCCGGCCTCAGTCCTTTGTAGTTGTGAGGGGTACGAGGGCCTTGCCCCCCAGGGGCGTTATCTGTGGGCTTGATGTAAGATTTATTTGCCATGGCGCCCAGTGCTTGAGTGACTGAATTGATAGGTGTTGGTTTTAGGTGTGATATATGATGACATGAGACCATTTATGTTGGCGGCACTCAAGGGTGGTCAGTGGGAAAGGGTCACACTTCTGCTACATCAAAGAAACCATGGAGGGGAAAAAAGTTGAACCAGTAATAACCTCCAAAGGTGTGGTTGAACGGAACAAGATTGGTTTGTGGAGATGAATTTGCCACGATTGAAACTCATCCCCGGTCACACACAGAGCAATGAGCTCAGAGGAAGGAAAAATGAATACAGTTTCTGTTTGCAACAATCCGCGCCAGAGCATCCGTGAGAAAGGAGCCTGGGTGGCTCAGACACAGAAGGAAGAGTTGGGGGCTATCTGTGTGCGCAGTGCATGGTGCTGAAAAAGGGGAGAGGAGGCTTTGCAGGGCTCAGGATGTGGCCTCGTCCAAAAATGGAGACGAGTTATGCCCAAAATGGAGTCCTAATATGTCTTGCAGTAGCCACACTTCCACTGTAATTAGGGAAGGGCAAGGAGGACGTCGCCCCACTATCGCATGAGTATTAAGTCTCTTTTGTGACAAATGTACAGGGGGGGCATATCGACCCTTCCTCCCTTACAATGGTGAGAGGAGGCAATCAGAGGTGCCCACCTTTTCACCCCTCAACATGGCCCTTTGTTAAAAAAAGGTTTCACTCAATTGAAGAGAAGCTCAGTGCTTTTGTAATGTACAGTACACACAAATATTTAAGGAATGTGGGGTCAGTTTTGTATTTTTTACCTCCAACTTCAAGGTAAAAATATGTGGATTTTCTACAAAATGTCTGCCTAAAATACCATTGCCGGTTTTTCCATGGAATACTACCGATGGTAAATGATCAAATTCTTAATTGGGTAAGCTTGTTCAGTAAAAGCAACAATATTTGACAAATACTTGCGATTTTACTGTTAATAGCCAACGCTTATTGACCCCCGAATCTTTGACTGTTTTCCATTGTCTTATCCTGAACACTCATCTCTTATGTGACCAACAAATGACACACATGCAAATCAATACCATATTCAGATATACAGGTACAAAGTCACATGAACAAAGATACATTCTTCCACCTATACTTTACACTGTCACAAACACACTCAGGAAAATAGCGAGACTTATCTCTCAACATTCTGGGGAAACTCAAACTTAATGTTCTGGAAAGAGAGAAAAACAAAACATTGTTCAGCACTATTTAGTATATGTGATCACTGATTCAAGTACCCCACACCAATACAATGCACAAGGTGTTTACAAAAAAAATACAGAAACGTTTATTGTGTTAAAATCCTCAATAGTTACAAAACCGGGTAAAGTTGCACAATATATAACATACCAAATTGTATCCACAATACATAAAAAAACTGTACACCACACATTTACATAAAAAATCATCAATACAATGTTTGATAGAACTCACAACACCTAGTCCTTAGACTGAATCAATATTTGGCCCTGTTGTGTTGTGCTGTAAAATGCCCAACGTGTTTCAGTCCCTGCAGTTCATTAATCATTAACGCAACCTTATTAAGGGGCTAAAAAGCCACAACATCTATGTTGATTGTCAGATGCGCAACCTGGTCTCCACAGCTTATAAAACACCCAACGCACTAAAGGGTAAAAATGAGAAAAAGGGGACAAACAGATCACCAATAGTGTTAGTGGAGCACCACCAACACCAACTTAATTAACAGATTGCATCAGACTAGAAAAGCAATCTGAAAAGTGCTCATTAATGCATCATCAAACATCAAAGTTTGGCTGCCATACCTGCTCCTAGTGCTTGGTATTTTCTCTTTCAGTGCAAAGATGTACTCTTGCTCCTCAGAGTAGGGCAGGAAATTATTGAAAAATGTGGTCTCGTAAAATGACCTCCACCAGTACACTACAAAAAAGTAAATGAATCCAAATGAGATACATTCCCATATTATTCACTAAACTCATACATTCACCACACTCAGAACACCCCACAGCACCCACCTGTTTGCAAAAAGGCCACCCCAATCTGGCTCCCAAAGTTAGGAATCGTGTGACTACATCCCTGGTGCCCTTGGGTCTTCTTTCCATAAGCCAAGTGTAACAAAATGAAACATAATGGGCTAGTACCCCAATTCTGTATCCATATTGAACTGCTACTTTAAAACCATATGTCAGGGGATACTCCATCCCATAAAAGCCAACACATTCAATGTATGACTAAAATACTATTGGCTCACCAAACTAACAGACCACACCACTGGTCATACGGGGCTCGCTTGCTAGGATACACACATTGATCCAAATTACTGTGCCTCTCCATTATTTTTTAAAGCAGTTGGAAGAAATGCTCCCAGTTGCTCCCACAGAGATCCATATTCGAAAAAGTAAACCACATCCGCCTCCATGCATCGCGGCTATCATGTTGTATATTATTACACTAGTAAGGCTCATGTCACCATCCCCTATGCTCCTCTGTATTACTTTTCTAAAGACACCCTCCAATGCCTGAAAGCGAAAGGCTAACAGTTTTCCTCTTACGTACAGTTCCTCGTTCCTGACTCACAACCCACTGTTTTCACTCTGATATCAAGTATATCAAGCATAGTGAGATATACAAAGGACTCATAATGAGTATTACGTCGCTCAAAAAGAGCGCCATCTTGGAAAGGGCAAAACAAGCCCATGTGAATGAGGTGATCCAAGCTTCCCCAGCCGATGTCGCTGAGCAGATAACCTAACGAGATTGCACATTTGTAAAACCCCTCCCCACACCTGTTGGTAAATGTAGCCCAATACAACTTGTTAGACGTTAAATGGAAAATAACATATTATCCATGACGGCAGTTCTGTTATTTTTAATAGGGATTGCTGCTTCAAAATCCCATGCACATGGTGGATAACAATGGCTATTGTTAATTAATTCTCTTATTATTCACCTCAGAGAATATAGTTTGTATACTTGTATATTGGCCCACAATAAGCAGTTCGCATACTTCAAGTGCATCAGAAATCACCAATCAAAACTGCTTTTATTGCAGTTGAGATCAAAAAGGACCTTTCCCACTAGGTAATCAGATATTATAAAAATGGTGCTTGGTCATGTTCTATGAGACACATTACATCACATCCTTTTAAAGGACCCCGGCATGGTATTCACTGAGATAGGGGCACATTGTGCCATTCAACACCTTTATTAAGGGCCATAATGTGGCTGTTAGTTTTAAAAATCCGCCTCTGTTCCAAAGTAAGGAGACTTTGATTATGATTAATCACTTCCTTACTCAGGCCACTGATTTTCTTCAAATTAACCCAATCAATATCATCATGGGTATGTCCCTTTTCCATATAGTGTTTAATGAGGGGGGCTTGTAGAATGTTGTTTTTAACACAACTGTGGTGTTCTATTAATCTGGTCTTGCATTTCTTGTTAGATTTGCCCACATATCGTAAACCACACGGGCAGACTATCACAAACACAACATTGGAGGTCATTCCGAGTTTGGAGGTAGCCACGGTGCTATTAGCCAGCCGGCCCTGGTGGGACCCGCTAAGGGACCTCGTAATAGGGCGGTAGGGGGTTAACGGTATCCTTACCAGTGCTGTTAACCCTCTACGGCCATGGTCAGAATGACCCCCATTATCACTATTGCCCTATAACAGGTGTCATTCCCCAAAGAGTAGATTGTTTTATAGTCTTGGGTGGTTTATCAGAAATGTAATTTCGAAATTACCATATTCCTGATGTTTTGACTCCTCTTGAAGGCTATCAATGGCAACAATTCCTTCTGTCTGAATCTAATTTTCCAATTGTTCATGATCACAGACTTGATACTGAAGGACAGATCAGAGAAAGTGTTAACAAACACCAACCCTCTATCCTTTTGTTTTTTTTAGGCCTATCCTCCGAAAGAGCCTCTCAATTGTTATTGTAGGCCCTCTTTGCCGGTTTTTAGCCAAACATTTAGGATAACCTCTAGGTGTCAATTTCCCAGCAAGGGTGTTGGCACTGTCTTCGTAGTGTTGTTTTCTACTACTATTTCTTTTCAGCCGCAAAAAGGCCTAAGGGTAAATTGGCCTTGATATGGTTTGCATGATGACTAGTAAAATGAAGGAGGGCATTCCGATCTGTGGGTTTAGTGAAAGGTTTAACCTATAATTTTCCTTTCTCATGAAAAATGGTGATGTCCAAAAAGTTAATTTGACTCTTACTAATTTCCTTGGTAAACTTCAAAAAATTGTTCTGAGTGTCGAGTCATATCACAAATTCATGGGCTGTCGAGAGGGAACCCTCCCACCTGATAAATATATTGTCTATATATCGCAGTCATTGACTAATGTGTCCCTTAAAGGGATTGCTGTACACTATTTTTTATCAAAAAATTCAATGTATAGGTTAGCCAAATTTTGGCTGTGGCTGCCCCAATGGACATAACTTCTATTTGTTGGTAAAAAGTACCCTTGAAATGAAAAAAAATCTTAGTGAGGGCATACTCGGCACACCACAAGATGAACTCATTATTCACTGGATAATCATCATCTCTACCCAGCAACTCTTCCTCCACCACTTCCAATGTCGCCCTTTTGGGGATTACTTTGTAAAGAAATTGGATGTCTAGGCATATCAATAGGCGGTTATTGGTGTCAAAAGCGCTCCCTGTTATTGATCGCATCTTTTGTGTCTCCAAAATAGCTCCACATGGCCAAAACAAAATGCATAAGGTAAATATCTGCATATTTGGAAAGGGGTTCCAAGATCGTGTTTACCCCCAATACCATAGGACACCCAGGAGGGTTAGTAAGATTCTTAGGAATTTGGGTAAGATATAGAACACTGGGGTCCTGCCCTTGCTTCTCATCAAGAAATTGGCCTCCTGTTTCCCTATCTTACCACTCTCCAGGACACTAGTGACTTGGTTCTGAATTTCCCGGATCCTCCCAGGTGCAGGATCACTATTCAAGGTGAGGTAAATATTTGTGTCAGTGAGGAGCCTCTTACATTCGGTAACGTGATCATCCCAATTCATAACTACAATTGCTCCCCCCTTATCCGCTTGGCATATGATAATCTGCTGGTTCTGTAGTAGTTTGGTCATCAACACCGTCTGAATTTGATTGAAATTAGAGTGTGTATGCCTTTCTTTCTCTTCCAAAATCTTAACCTCTTCTAAAACCTTCCTTTCAAAATGAGAGATTCAGCTGTATGGGTACTTTAGGGTGGGAGACATGTTAACTCAGTCACAGAAACTGAAACACACACACTCTACCTTATTCGAAAACACACACAAATATATTAGGCCTCTCTTGCTCCCTCTCCATCACCAGGTCTAAGGCATATTCCACTTGCAGTTCTCTCTGCTTCCGTGAGTTTAAATATTCAGCCGACCTATCTAAAAAAGTACAAAATGGCAGCACAAAAAAGCCATGTCCCATCACCGTTTTTTACTCGCATTGTCCAAGTGCAGACCCAATAGACACAATTACCAGCAACATCCCAACCACATATTTTTCTCGTGTCTGGCAGAGGCTCATTGGCAAATTAAGGTGGTCTACTATCTATCTGTAAACCAGGGAAACAGAAGATGGTGAGGGGAAAGGAGTGAACTTGGTGTGATGGGAAATTACAGGGCATGATTGTCAAGGAATTGGCGACTGATCAATTGAAGGCAATGAGGTGCGTGCAAGGTAAGGGAAGGGTATTGAGTCAATAATTAAAGGTTGGAGCAAAAGACGACCAACATTCTCAAAGTTAATTGTAAGAAACAAGGGACATTGAGAATTTGGTGAAAGAGAAGGACACCACAGGATGATGTGTAAGGAAAACAGGGTAAATGAGATGGAGGATCACATCTGACACTGTGGAACAGGATGTTGACAGTTGCTGAGATGTATGCCTGACCTGCATGCCAGTGCACCTGATTGTGGGACAGGCTTGAACCCATTTCTTTTTTGCATAATTGCTTTTAGAACATATGTTGTAATTACTACATCTGTTATATATTTTTCAGGTTTGCTTTGAAAGTACACACAATTGTACAGACTAAAATTATAATTATAGTACATTTTCATTATAGTTATATATTATAATCTTAGTTTATTTCTCAGATGTATTTGCCTCAGGATACAGACAATGAATAGGTCTACTCCTTGGAGATACATCCGTGCTTTGTAAACCAGATTTATTGAACAGAATACTTGTGTAGCCCCTGAATAACAACTTTGCAGAAAGCAGTTTTTGTTTCTGATTTTGATGATGGAATATGAGAAAATGAAGTCTTTCCTGCTTTATGAATTGGAAGCTGTGGAACCAGGAAGACAGGGCCCAAAATCCCACCTTCCACATTTCATACATTATGTGATCCTGTGCAAATCACTTTTCATCAATGTGCCTTATTTTCCTTAACTATCTGTAGAGAAAGCCTCACTCATATGGATTTAAACTCTATAGTGTTATTTGCGAAATAATTATAAATTTAACAATTTATGTTAAGCATACTGGTAGGAGGCTCTTATGTTGGGGGGTAGGTACACAGGGTGCTGGTACAGGTTTTCTGTTGAGGTCTGGGGAGGCAGGAGTCAGGTATGGGTATTTTGCCATGCCAAGTTAAGTTTGGCTCTGAGAGCAAACCCAACCCCCTGTTCAGCTATGGATCTGCTCTACCAATTAATTATCTAGATTTGCCACTTCTTTACATTGTTCTAAAACTAAAGAAGGGTTGGGATGCGACGAAATGTAGCCTTCTGTCAAATTACAAATGGCAACACATGAAAACTGGACTCGAATTCTTATTTCACCATTATATTTCCCTGGTGTAATATTTTAATATGTTTGGTAAGTGATTGAATTTCCAGGGGTTCAGGTATCTAGAAAGCCACAAACATAACTGAAAAAGAAAAGTAATGCCAATAATATCTACTATATACACGTGAGCATGTTTGGAAAGGGGAGAGGTTGACATTTAGTTTACTTGTTCTGCAAGTTGGGGCCACTGCACTGTGGGCTTGGGCCATTGCACTATGGGCCATTAAAGTAACCCCCCCCAAGTGAAATGTCTCCAGTCCTCCTCTGTGTGGGGGTAATTTCCTCTACAACTCTACAATAAACAGGCCTTCAAAAAGGGGCTTTTGCCAGGATCTTGTTAATTTCTGAAAAGGACAGTGCCACCAGTGTATAGGGGAGGGGGTTTGAGAAGGTATAGCAGATCTACTTGAACGTCATCTTCATCATTCTTCTTCGACCTCCCTTTCCGTGCCTAAAGCTGTTGGGATATAAAATAAACAGTATCTGTCATCGCCTACAGGTATTCATGCATCTCAGACCCCGAAAGAACTTTGTCTATATGGGCATCAGTTAGCACTACATTGGGAAGTGCAAGAGGTACACGCATACAGTGTACCATCACCAGCTCTTGAGGAGTTAGGTGGTGGTCTGAGCAGGGCTGGTTGTGTAATGCTATGAGTAGGCAGGGGAGCCATCCTTTTATCAGGGTCACCTCCAATTTGGCTATTCTCTCTTTGAGCAGGACGTCGAGGAGCTCACAAATCCCCTTTGCCTTTGAGTGATAAGCGTAAGAAAAAGTATGGTTAATCCCCAGTAGGATTGTGATGTGCTCAAACAATTAATTTACAAAGTGTGGTCCATTGTCAGACCAAAGGACTTCACACACCTCCGGTTGTGGGAATACCTCTCGTATGAGGAATTTTGTGTCATATGTGACATTTGCGTGTGTACAAGGACCAGACTTGATCCCCGGGAGAAAGGGAATATGCCTACCAGCATATATCTGTAGCTGTAACAACTTTGGATCATGTCTACATAATCAATGTGTAAATGATGGAAGGGTCCAGTGGGGGCAGGGTATTGTTCCTCTCACTACTCGCAGTGTGTGCCCTCCTGTGTACTTCTGGCATACAGCACATTAAACAACGAAAGCAGCAACATGCTCTGTGAGATATGGGGTGAATCAATCTTCTGCTATCTCAGCTGCAAGATTCTCTTGTGCTGTATGAGCAGGATAGTGAAGCATTTCTGTGCTATTTTAAGTAATGCAAGAGGCATAACTGGTTTACTGATGCTGTCCTGTCACTGCATTGCATTTGTGGGGGATACTGAGCACCCCCTCCTTTTCCATAGCTCCTTCTCTTCTGATGACACGCACCCTGTAGTTTATTTATCGGTGTGATGGCCAAGGTGTTAAAATCTTCTTTCATGATCACATCACATGCGCATGTGTACTTATTAGGTAGTGTGTACAATTCGAATATCGAGGGAATTATGCTTCTTTTTTGGCCTCTGTGTCGGCGGTGTTATTGCCGTGGGAGATGTTGTCTTCTTCACTAGTGTGGGCTGTGCACTTCACCACGGTAATGGCTGATGGGAGTTATAGTGCGTCTATGAAACTGTCCAATAAGGGCGCATATTGCACTGGCATGTCGTCAGCGTGTAGGAAGCCCTACCTCTTCCAATGTAACAGCACTGCATGCACTGTTGACATCACATTGGTGAAGTTGGAATACACTGTGATTTCTTCGTCCCTGGTGCTTCTAGAGCTACAATAACTGCTACTAATTCTGCTGCCTGTATTGAAAAATGTGAGCGAAATCTGGCACTCACCACTACTTCAAAGTTGCCATTCTGTGTTAATTGCAGTTCCAGTGTGCCTTTCCACTGAATTCTGGTAAATTGATGAAGAACCGCCAATGAAGAGCACTTCCATCCCTCTGAGGGCATATTCCCTTACGTGGGGCATATCATCATAATTTTCAGTATATTTAATGCAGTAATGCACGTAATCTTCTTCCTCCATTGCCTCTGCCAAGAATGTAGCTGGGTTCACTATTCTGCATCTCACTATCTTAATTGCTGTTTTTGAAACTAGCCCTTTGTACACTGACACTCTCTGTATTGTCAGTGTGCTTTTGGGTTTCTCAAGAATGGCGAACTAAGCATGCTCCACATCTAGTGTTACTCCACAGCCCATCATGATACTGGCTGACATTTCAATTGCAAAGGCTGCTGCAGCTAACAATTGTTTCCAAGGTTAATGGCCTCTTATCACTTGATCTAGGAACCCCTAGTAATATGCTAGTGGTTTATTCCCCAAGGTAGTATTCTGAGTAAGTACTACTGTCATCACCACCTAATTCAAGTGTAAACATAATAGAACTCTTCAATGTAGTTTGGAATGCCTAGAAAGGATGCTGTGTAAACTGCTTCTGTCAAATCATTGAAAGCTTCTATCATTTTCCCTGTCCAGGCTATTTTCTAGTGTACATCCATCTCTCTGAGTCTCCTTAAGTCCCTTTAAGGGCGGCCTGACATATGTGCTTTAATCAAAGACACAAACCCTACACCCTTGTATTTCTCTCACTGTCTTTAGCTAATGGGTTTTCATGATAGCTTCTGCTCATTCGATAGTCACTTTCCTACCCTTCTGGGATATCAGCTGTCCAATGTATAGGACTGTCACGCTCATCTGATTCCCACGGAGGCGCAGGTCTGGCTTCGAGTGCTGATGCTTCTTCAATGGTGAAGCGCAGGACTCTGAAGATGGACAGGTAGGGCCCCTCTACTCTGGCTTCTCTGGCTCGTAGGAATATTCCCCTGTGCGTGAAAAGGGAGTATTACCTACTGACGGAATAATGCTCAAGCCTCCCACTTCCTTCCAACCCTCCACGATACCCTTCCACGATTCCTCGAGAAGTCTCACCTTAGGGTCTGGAAGGATGAGTTCTCCATCCTGCTTCTGGTGCAGGGGCACGTTGAAACCCAGTTACTTCACTGGATTGAGGTTTGATGGAAGTTCAAATAAGCTTGACTATTCAGGTAAGGCGCTGTAAGAGTTCTGTTGCAAGTTCAAAAGTTCAAGCTTAATAATAATGTTCATAGTCTTATTGCAGCAAGTGCTAACACTTATGTCTTTTTCCCCTTAGGGGCCGGGGTCCGGAATGCCAGGAAGCGGCAGGACCCGAAATGAAATGGGAATGACCCAACTGGTAAGTCTTAGAAGGAAACTGAGCTTTTCCTATTCCCTTCCTTCTCTCACCTTGTGTTCTTGGCTTTTTCTCTCTAGGCACTGGGAAGTGGCTGCGGATCCGGATGATCGCTGCTGAAGATGGAGGTGCCCAGGAAAGGTGAGTGAAATGCAGCGCTGCAGCGATTGAAACGAAATGCTTTTAAAAATGATGTCTTCCCTTTCAGGATCGTCGGTGTAATGTCTCTGTGGTACAGCTTTAGCAGGTAAGGTCTTCTTTCTCTCCAATTCTCTCTTATCTCCCTTTGCAGGTGACCCAGGATGCTGACAGGCGTGGCTGAAGTCCAGATGCAGGAGCTGACACGGTGAGCGTCCAGCTGTGAGGAGCAGAACAACGCGAAGCAAGAGTTGCTGATTGGGTGTGGTTTAAAGAGCTTTGCCAGAAGTTCCAGGTATGTATCCTTCCACCGATCAGGTATTTATCCTTCCCCGACCACACCCAGGTGGAAAGTAGTCCCACAGGTAAAGTAGTTCCATTCAGGCCTCAAGAGGGCCTGGATGTAGCAGCATGGTCTGCATCAGGTAAGTGCACATTGAAACACTTGAACACATGTCTAGCTTTATGAGCCTGGCGCCTAAGGCGCCAGGACAGTGGTCCAACATGAGCCTGGCGCCTAAGGCGCCAGGACTGTGTCCAAAGGGCCCCAGCTTGGGCCCGCTTGCACTTCCCTGGGGGGAATGATGCCTGCCTCTGGGGTTGCTGGGTCGGACTCGGCTCCTTGGAGGTAGGCATCATGACAGTACCCCCCCTCAAGGCCCCTCCCAAGGTTGTTTCCTCCGGGGGTCTTGGCTTGTTCGGAAATCTCCGGTGGAACCTTTGTATTAATCGAGGTGTGTGAACATGGTTACTAGGCTCCCACGATCTCTCCTGAGGTCCATATCCCTTCCAGTCAACAAGATAGAAGAGTTTTGACTTTAACACCTTGGAGTCTAAAATATCTTTAACTTCGAATTCTAATTCCCCTCCAATTTGAACTGGGTCTGGAGGCTTGGACAGTCGGGTCCCTGGTTGTACTGGCTTCAAAAGTGATGCATGAAAAACTGGATGAATACGCATGTTGGACGGTAAATCCAGTTTAAAGGCCACGTGTTTGATTATAGCCTTGATGGGATAAGGTCCTATGAATCTGGGATTGAAGGTTCGCGGGCCCTTGAGGGGTAAATGTTTTGTTGCTAGCCATACCTGGTCTCCTACTTGGTAAGGAGGAGTTTTACTTCGGTGCAAATCAGCGTTTTCTTTATACTTTTTCTTGGCTTGCTGTAAATGAGTTGCAGCTTCTTTGAAGGCTCGGGTTATTGTGGAATGCAAATGATTTACTGCAGGCATTTCCAGGGTCAGAGGTGGATCTAGGTCAGAGGTCCGAGGATGGTGACCATACAAAGTGTCATGATCTCTGCTTCCAAAAGGTCAGGGTTTTCCCAACTCCCTTGGAAGCAGATCCATAACCCAGGTTCCGAGTGCTAACCAGTCCCAATTGGGACCTTTTGGACCCAGTCCTGGCGCCAGTGGCACCAGGCTCATAAATATGCCCAGTCCCAGCGCTGGAAGCGCCGGGCTCATAATGCTTGGGTGGACTTACCTTCAGCAGACCATGCTGCTTACTTGCCTGCCAGTTGAGCCTCTGATCCTCTTCTGTTTGGAACTACTTTTCCTGTTGGGTGGGGCTGGAGCCGCTCCCTAGATTCAGAACACTGGAACTCTTCTGGAAGGCAGGAACTCTTTTCTTACCAGGAACTCTTTTCTTACTTAGGCGTGGCTGTGGAAGGAGACACCTAAGCACTACAGGAGGCTATTTAAACCACACCCGGTGGATGAATCTTGCTTTGCGTTATTCTGCAACCTCTGCAGCAGAACGCTCATCGTGTCTTCTGCATCCGGTCCTGGGCCTAAGGAAAAAGGCTTACCATCCTGAATCCAGTCTTCAGCAACACCTATAAAGACAAGAAAGAACAGGTTAGCATTCCGGCATCTGAAAGGCAAAGGCTTACCATCCTGAATCCAGTCTTCAGCAACACCTATAAAGACAAGAAAGAACAGGCTAGCATTCCGGCATCTGAAAGGCAAAGGCTTACCTACTCTTCGTGCGCTCCGGAGGTCTTCACACTGCATTCCGGCATCTGAAAGACAAAACAAGGTGCGTTTAAAGACATTGGGGAACTTTAATACTCACGTGCCATTACTCCTTTCCACATCTAATCCAGTGGGTATTCCGGCACCCTGCAGCCGCTCCGAACTCGTACCTGCAAAATAAAAAGACAGTTAGAGCGCATAGTGAAGCAGGCAACAAGCGCTTACTTACGTGCTTCCAGGCGCTTCTATTCATCACACGGGCTCCATCTTCAACTCACTTCAGCCCGTCATCCGCCATCGCCGGAACCCTGCAAAACAAGAGACATCATTACTAAAGACTTTAAAGACATTTGAATGACTCGAAACTTACCGTTCGTGCAGTAAACGACGGACAGCAGTCCTCTGAAGTCAAGAGGCCTGCGCTACCTATCCAGTGAAGAAACTGGTTACAGCACCCTGCCCCGAGGCAGATGGAGAGCTCGGCATTCACTTACCTAAGGTGAGAGCGTTAACCTTTGGGGGTCTACAGGAGAGGAGAAGAGGAAAGAGATAGGGACACCCCAATAACCCCAGTTCATTAACCCCATATTTTCTATCTGCAGACATCTTACTCTACACGTCAGGCATACAGTGCACAGAGGTCCAGCCCAAAGAGCCAACCGGGTGCTACACATCACCTTTGAAGATACGGTAGTCGCCCAGTCAAGACCGGCGCCTCTGCGAGAATCAGGTGAGCGTTACACAAAGTATAAAAAGGAGTTTGTCCGGTTCCAGAATGCACTGAATTGTTGTATGCATATTCTGCTATCCAAAGGATGTCTTTCCAATTTAACTCGTATTGGTGTAACATGCACCGAAGATATTGCTCGAGAGTCTGATTGGTTCTCTTGGTTTGTCCGTCGGTCTGGGGGTGGTGGCTGGTGGATAACCGCACATTTATTTGTGCTAGTTGGCAACACTTCTTCCAAAAATGGGAGATAAATTGACTTCCACGATCCGAGACTAATATGGAAGGGAAACCATGTATGCAAACTATATTCTCCAGAAATTCCTTGGCCAAGGTGGAAGCTGAAGGCAAACCTTTTAAAGGGATAAAGTGGGCCATTTTGGAGAATAGATCCACAATTACAAGAATAGTGTTGTAACCAGCACAAGGAGGCAGGTCAGTTATAAAGTCCATTGACAAGGTGTGCCATGGTGCCGGTGGAATATCCAAGGGTTGAAGTAGGCCGGCTGGCCTTTTCTTTTGACCCTTGTTTTGGGAGCAAATTCCGCAAGACAATACAAAAGACTTTGTCTTTTCTCCAAGAAGGCCACCAGAAGTGGCGTTTCATTTTTTCCTCCGTTTTAGCGATACCAGGGTGCCCTTCCATTAATGATTCATGATGATGGGCAATAACAAGTTCTTGCAATTCTTTACTTGGCAGAAACAACCGCTCCTGGAAGTAGGGTAAATCATCCTTAACGGTGTAATGAGGACCCTTTTGACTCCATTCCAGTAAGGCTGAAGAGTCTAGAAGTTGTTTTACTGGCGTTTGGATGTCCTCAATTGTTTGCAATGACGTTAGGCCTATGATTCTTTGTTCAGGTTTGATTGGCACAGGTTCTAAACTCGAATTGGGTTCTTCCATGCCAATCCGGGATAAGGCGTCCGCTTTACCATTCTTGCAGCCAGGGCGATAGGTAATTACAAAATCAAATTCCGCAAAGAATAGAGCCCATCGGAGTTGTCGTGAAGATTGAGCTTTGGCTGTCTTTAAATACTGTAAATTTCTGTGGTCCGTAATTACGGTGATGGTGTGTCTTGCCCCGAGAAGGTAGTGACGCCAAGCCTTGAAAGCAGATTTAATAGCCAGTAACTCTTTGTCGGTAATTGCGTAGTTGATTTCAGGAGGAGAACATTTCCTGGACCAAAAGGCCATTGAGTGTAGTTGGTTAGTTTCTGGGTCTCTTTGCGACAGGACAGCTCCCATGGCCGAACTGGATGCGTCGGTTTCCACAATATAAGGGAGATCTGGGTGCGGGTGCTTTAATACAGGTGCAGAGGTGAATTTGGTTTTCAGGTCCTGAAAGGCTTGTTCGGCCTCAAGAGTCCATTCAAAGCGTTTGTTTTTCTTTAGGAGAGCTGTGATGGGTTGGACTGTTCGGGAAAATTCCGGGATGAATCTTCGATAGAATTTGGCGAAGCCGAGCATGCTCTGAACTCCCTTCACCGAGCTAGGAGATGGCCATTTGAGGATGGCGTCCACCTTTCGCGAGTCCATTCGGACTCCTTGTGGTGTCAGGATGAATCCGAGAAACTCAACTTCTGTGGTATGAAAAACGCGTTTTTCGAGCTTTGCAAATAGTCTGTGCTGGCGCAATTTCTCAAGAACTGCCCTAACATGTTTTCCGTGATCGGATTCTGAAGAAGACTACACCAGGATGTCGTCAATATAAACAATGACACAGACATCGATAAATGCCCGAAGAACATCATTCATAAAGTACTGAAAGGCGGCAGGTGCATTGCACAAACCGAAGGGCATCACCTGATATTCGAAGAGCCCAAATTTGGTGCGGAGTGCAGTCTTCCATTCGTCGCCTTCTTTTATACGTACCAGGTGATAAGCTCCTCGAAGATCTAACTTGGTGTACACACAAGCGTCTTTCACCTGGTCGATAAGCATAGGGATCAAGGGCAGAGGATAACGATTCTTAATCGTTATTTGATTTAGGGCGCGATAGTCTATACATGTTCTAAGGTCACCCTCTTTTTCGGAATGAAGAACAAAGCTGAGGAGACAGGAGACTTGGACGGGCGAATAAAACCATTGGCTAGGTACTGATCTAAATACTGACTCAAATGCAGGTTCTCAGGTTCCGTAAGAGCATAAATCCTACTACAAGGTAGTTGAGCATTGGGTACCAGATCAATTTGGCAATCATAAGACCAATGGGGAGGTAACGCGTTAGCCTGTTCCTTCTGAAAAACGTCTTGGAATTCTTGGTATTCTGACGGTAGCTGTACAGGGGTGGAAGTTGCTGAGGCTAGACCCATAACTGGATTTCTTGGATAACAAGTTGGTTCACAATCAGGAAAACTTATCTTCTTTGCTCGCCAGTCAATTCTGGGATTATGTGTTTCTAACCAAGGAATTCCAAGAATTACTTGAAATTGTGGGGCCTTGATCACATCAAACACGATTGTTTCCCTATGTCCATCCTGACCCACCAATGTCATTTCAACAGTGGAATGCGTTACAGGCCCTGAGGCTATTTCGGTTCCATCTACTGTAGTAATGACATCTTGGGTTACTTTCGGGCGGAGAGGGAGCTTAATCCTGGAAGCCAATTCACGGTCTATGTAATTTCCAATAGCTCCACTGTCGATGTATGTTTTTATAGCATGCAACTGCTGAGGCTGTTTTGGGTCCACGAGCACCATTGGCATGACAAAATGCGAGGCCAAAGGATCTGTTTTCAAGCTCGGCAAGCGGACCCCTACGCTTGTCGGGCTAGGTCGTTTCCCGAATCAGGTGTCAATAAATCGTTATCAGTGGCTCCATCCACCTTCTTAGGTAGTTTAACCGGACAATTTCGAAGAAAGTGACCGGAAGTCCCGCAATACAGACAAAGTTGCATTTGCCGTCTTCTCTCTCGTTCCTTCTGCGTTAATGGTCCTTTAACACCGCCGATTTGCATAGGTTCGGATAGGTCGGTACTCTTGAAGTTGGCGTGGGTTTTGATCGGTACTCGGGTTTCGTACTTGAACCGATCTGCTTTTCTATTTTGAAGTCTGTGATCAAGTTGAACCACCAAGTCTATGTAGTCTGCGCAGACCTGGGGTGGATCTACTATCTGAGCTAGAACATCCTTAAGCTCTCCGCGCAGGCCTCGATGAAACAATGTGATCCTTTTGTTTTCTGGCCATCCAGTTTCCACAACCAGTCTATTAAAGGTGGCAACATAGGACAGGAGATCCTGATTACCTTGTCGTAAGGATAGCAGTTCGTTATCAAGGGCCTGTCCTTGAGAGTGTTGAGCAAACAATCTTTCCATCCTGGCCTGGAAACCCTGAAAATTCTGGAGAATGGGATCATCCTGATTTACCAATGGAATAGACCAATCGGCAGCACTGCCACTGAGGTAAGATAGTATAAAGGCTACCTTGGTCTGGTCGTTAGGGAAGGCCCCAGGTCTGCATAGAAAGTGTAAACAACATTGGTTCATAAAGACGGCATATTTCTTGGGATCCCCCGCAAAACGTTCAGGCGGGGCCAAAGGCATGTGTCCAGGTAGATTGATTTGTACCGGGTTATTCAAACCCATTGATGTGGAAGTACCTCCGGAATTAGGTAAAGGAGTGTGCCCTGCCTGGGCCTGCAATAACCTTTTGGCCAGGTCATCTGTTCTTTCCTTGGATAGGATCAGTTCTCTTTTGAGAGCGTTAGTCTCCTGGCGGGCTGAGTGCACTTCTGCCCGTAATTCTCCCAAAAGCTGGGCCAGCTGATCTGTCTCGGAAGTATCCATAGCGCCCGGGTGGGAAATTGTGGGTAGTCTTCGCGTTCTGTCACGCTCACCTGATTCCCACGGAGGCACAGGTCTGGCTTCGAGTGCTGATGCTTCTTCAATGGTGAAGCGCAGGACTCTGAAGATGGACAGGTAGGGCCCCTCTACTCTGGCTTCTCTGGCTCGTAGGAATATTCCCCTGTGCGTGAAAAGGGTGTATTACCTACTGACGGAATAATACTCAAGCCTCCCACTTCCTTCCAACCCTCCACGATACCCTTCCACGATTCCCCGTGAAGTCTCACCTTAGGGTCTGGAAGGATGAGTTCTCCATCCTGCTTCTGATGCAGGGGCGCGTTGAAACCCAGTTACTTCACTGGATTGAGGTTTGATGGAAGTTCAAATAAGCTTGACTATTCAGGTAAGGCGCTGTAAGAGTTCTGTTGCAAGTTCAAAAGTTCAAGCTTAATAATAATGTTCATAGTCTTATTGCAGCAAGCGCTAACGCTTATGTCTTTTTCCCCTTAGGGGCCGGCGTCTGGAATGCCAGGAAGCGGTAGGACCCGAAATGAAATGAGAATGACCCAACTGGTAAGTCTTAGAAGGAAACTGAGCTTTTCCTATTCCCTTCCTTCTCTCACCTTGTGTTCTTGTCTTTTTCTCTCTAGGCACTGGGAAGTGGCTCCGGATCCGGATGATCACTGCTGAAGATGGAGGTGCCCAGGAAAAGTGAGTGAAATGCAGCGCTGCAGCAATCGAAACGAAATGCTTTTAAAAATGATGTCTTCCCTTTCAGGATCATCGGTGTAATGTCTCCGTGGTACAGCTTTAGCAGGTAAGGTCTTCTTTCTCCCCAATTCTCTCTTATCTACCTTTGCAGGTGACCCAGGATGCTGACAGGCGTGGTTGAAGTCCAGATGCAGGAGCTGACACAGTGAGCGTCCAGCTGCGAGGAGCAGAACAACGCGAAGCAAGAGTTGCTGATCGGGTGTGGTTTAAATAGCTTTGGAAGAAGTTCCAGGCATGTATCCTTCCACCGATCAGGTATTTATCCTTCCCCGACCACACCCAGGTGGAAAGTAGTCCCACAGGTAAAGTAGTTCCATTCAGGCCTCAAGAGGGCCTGGATTTAGCAGCATGGTCTGCATCAGGTAAGTGCACATTGAAACACTTGAACACATGTCTAGCTTTATGAGCCTGGCGCCTAAGGCGCCAGGACAGGGGTCCAACATGAGCCTGACGTCTAAGGCGCCAGGACTGTGTCCAAAGGGCCCCAGCTTGGGCCCGCTGGCACTTCCCTGGGGGGAATGATGCCTGCCTCTGGGGTTGCTGGGTCGGACCCAGCTCCTTGGAGGTAGGCATCATGACAAGGACCTCCTCCTGGCAATATTGTAACTTCTCCTTGTCCACCTTATATCCTTTGTCTGCCAGAACTGTCACTAACTGTATTGAGTCTTTCCTGCACTGCTCTTCTGTCTCACTACACACCAGAATTTCTTCCTTTTATTTAATAACTGTACTGTCAAGGTGCGCATTTCCTAATTGCATCCTAAGTCCATCTGAAGGATGCTGTTGAATATTGAAGGGGACTTGAAGCAAACCCCTGAGGTAACCTTGTGTGTTTCCACTTTTTGTTTCTATATGAAAACAAGGTCAAGTATTGTGACTCTTCAATAAGGGGGATTGAACCGAATGCATTCTTTAAAAGGATCAATGTGAAATGTTTGGCCTTGAGTGGGATGTTGCATAATATTGTGGCTGGATTTTGAACCAATGGAAATTCTGCCTCAACAATATTTTTTAGGGGTGTAACTCCTGAGTAAATCTCCATGACCTCCCATCGCCTGTTTCATTAGGTAGACAGCCATGTTACACAGGGACTTTAATGGCACTAAGATTCCCTCTTGTACTAACAAGGAAATGGTTACTAGTCTTTCCACTGAAAAATAACCATCAAAAATAACATCCATCTAAATGAAACCAACGAAAAAAGTGCCATCTAAATTACATTTTTTGCATTAAAAGTTCATATCCGTCGAAACCTTTGCATCAAAAATATGGAGAGGTTCGATGGAACTCTAACCCTAACCCTAAAATCCATTGAAATTCATTCAATGAATATGTTTTTCGATGGGAAAGCATTTCAATGAATACATTTTGATGGATAGTAATTCAATAGAAATGTATTCGATGGAAAGACCTGCTACCAAGGAAATTGTCTAAAAAATTCCCTCATCTGCATCTTTGGACATGGGGTATTGCTTTGCTCTTGGTAAGATTGCTCCTGGCTTCAACTTGATCTTAACCGCCCCTACTCCGTTCAATAGACCCACGTCATAGGGACTGCTGGTCACAGTGCACTTGGCACCTGTGCCAAAAGAATGGTGCCTTTTTTATCAATGCCATTCTCTGTGGGACTTCGCTGTTTTATATTATTACCCAGAATGCTTATGAAAACCCTACCTCATCATCTGATTCATCATCTCGAAACAACTCTTCATCTGTCAAGTCACTTACAGGGTTATTCATAGAAATTCGCACAAAAATGGCGCACGCGGCTGGCGCACAGTGTCCCCGTGCGATACACTGCGCCAGCCACGTGCAAAAAAATCCTTTTCATCGCACAGCGTATTCATGGATTTTAGCCTCCGAAACCAGCCGTGGCGCAGAGTGGCGCAGCGACCCTGCAGCAGCGCCAGTTACGCCCCCAAGAACGCCCTCGCGCAAGGAAAAGCCTTCAAAATCCCAAAATCATCGCAAAGGGCTGCACTAACCCTGGGCCAGTTCACAGGGCTGGCAAACAGCAAACGCCAAGCGGGGAACGTGTATTTCAGTGGTTCGCGGGAAGTTCCACACGCAATTGTCCTGGGTACGTGTACATCAGGGGTGCGTGGGAAGTAACACACGCAATTCCATCAGGGCACGTGTATTGCAGGGGTGCGCGGGAAGTATCACACGTAAAAACAGCAGGGTACGTGTATTCCAGGGGTGCGTGGGAAGTATCACATGCAAAAGCAGCAGGGTACGTGTATTTCAGGGGTGTGTGGGAAGTATCACACGCGATTCCATCAGGGTACGTGCATTCCAGGGGTGCGTGGGAAGTATCACACGCAAAAGCAGCAGGGTACGTGTATTTCAGGGGTGCGCAGGAAGTATCACACGCGATTCCATCAGGGTACGTGTATTCCAGGGGTGCGCGGGGAGCACCACACGTGAATTGCACGTGTGGGTCCTCCCAGGTGTTCCCTCTACACCCTCCACGGCCCCTGCAGGTGGCCCACACCACAGGGGCCTACCCTGCACATGTCCCGCAGGCACCCATCCACCATGGCCATGTCCCCCAGCCAACCCACATGTCACCTTGCACTACTGCCCACCAACGCATGTCCCCCTGCACCCCCAGCCACCAGGGGCAGCCTCCACCAGGCCCCCACTCATGTCTCCCATCACCCCCAGCCCCCAGCAGTGCAGGGGCAGCCTCCACCAGGCCCCCACTCATGTCCAACTCATGTCTCCCTGCACCCCAACCCCCCAGCAGTGCAGGGGCAGCCTCCACCAGGCCCCCACTCATGTCTCCCACCACCCCCACCCCCCAACCACCAGGGGCAGCCTCCACCAGGCCCCCACTCATGTCTCCCACCACCCCCACCCCCCAGCCACCAGGGGCAGCCTCCACCAGGCCCCCACTCATGTCAAACCCATGTCTCCCTGCACCCCCACCCCCAGCAGTGCAGGGGCAGCCCCCACCAGGCCCCCACTCATGTCTCCCACCACCCCCACCCCAAGCCACCAGGGGCAGCCTCCACCAGGCCCCCACTCATGTCCCCTATCACCTCCACCCCCCAGCAGTGCAGGGGCAGCCTCCACCAGGCCCCCACTCATGACTCCCATCACCCCCACCCCCCAGCAGTGCAGGGGCAGCTTCCAACAGGCCCCCACTCATGTCTCCCACCACCCCCACCCCCCACCCACCAGGGGCAGCCTCCACCAGGCCCCCACTCATGTTCTCTATCACCCCCACCCCCCATCAGTGCAGGGGCAGCCTCCACCAGGCCCCCACTCATGTCCAACTCATGTTTACCACCACCCCCACCCCCCAGCCACCAGGGGCACCCTCCACCAGGCCCCCACTCATGTCTACCACCACCCCCACCCCCCAGCCACCAGGGACACCCTCCACCAGGCCCCCACTCATGTCCCCTATCACCCCCACCCCCCAGCAGTGCAGGGGCAGCCTCCACCAGGCCCCCCTCTTATGTCTCCCATCACCCCCGCCCCCCAGCAGTGCAGGGGCAGCCTCCACCAGGCCCCCACTCATGTCTACCATCACCCCCACACCCCAGCAGTGCAGGGGCAGCCTCCACCAGGCCCCCACTCATTCTACCACAACCCCCACCCCCCAGCAGTACAGGGGCAGCCTCCACCAGGCCCCCACTCATGTCCAACTCATGTCTCCCTGTACCCCCACCCCCCGGCAGTGCAGGGGCAGCCTCCACCAGGCCCCCACTCATGTCTCCCACCACCCCCACGCCCCAGCAGTGCAGGGGAAGCCTCCACCAGGCCCCCACTCATGTCCAACTCATGTCTCCCACCACCCCCACCCCCCAACCACCAGGGGCAGCCTCCACCAGGCCCCCACTCATGTCCAACTCATGTCTCCCACCACCCCCACCTCCCAACCACCAGGGGCAGCCTCCACCAGGCCCCCACTCATGTCTACCACGACCCCCACCCCCCAGCAGTGCAGTGGCAGCCTCCACCAGGCCCCCACTCATGTCTCCCACCACCCCCACCCCCCAGCCACCAGAGGCAGCCTCCACCAGGCCCCCACTCATGTCCAACTCATGTCTCCCTGCACCCCCACCCCCCAGCAGTGCAGGGGCAGCCTCCACCAGGCCCCCACTCATGTCTCCCACCACCCCCACCCCCCAGCCACTAGGGGCAGCCTCCACCAGGCCCCCACTCATGTCCCCTATCACCCCCACCCCCCAGCAGTGCAGGGGCAGCCTCCACCAGGCCCCCACTCATGTCTCCCATCACCCCCACCCCCCAGCAGTGCTGGGGCAGCCTCCACCAGGCCCCCACTCATGTCTCCCACCACCCCCACCCCCCAACCACCAGGGGCAGCCTCCACCAGGCCCCCACTCATGTCCCCTATCACCCCCACCCCCAGCAGTGCAGGCGCAGCCTCCACCAGGCCCCCACTCATGTCCAACTCATGTCTCCCTGTACCCCCACCCCCCGGCAGTGCAGGGGCAGCCTCCACCAGGCCCCCACTCATGTCTCCCACCACCCCCACGCCCCAGCAGTGCAGGGGAAGCCTCCACCAGGCCCCCACTCATGCCCAACTCATGTCTCCCACCACCCCCACCCCCCAACCACCAGGGGCAGCCTCCACCAGGCCCCCACTCATGTCCAACTCATGTCTCCCACCACCCCCACCCCCCAACCACCAGGGGCAGCCTCCACCAGGCCCCCACTCATGTCTACCACAACCCCCACCCCCCAGCAGTGCAGTGGCAGCCTCCACCAGGCCCCCACTCATGTCTCCCACCACCCCCAACCCCAGCCACCAGGGGCAGCCTCCACCAGGCCCCCACTCATGTCCAACTCATGTCTCCCTGCACCCCCACCCCCCAGCAGTGCAGGGGCAGCCTCCACCAGGCCCCCACTCATGTCTCTCACCACCCCCACCCCCCAGCCACTAGGGGCAGCCTCCACCAGGCCCCCACTCATGTCCCCTATCACCCCCACCCCCCAGCAGTGCAGGGGCAGCCTCCACCAGGCCCCCACTCATGTCCAACTCATGTCCAACTCATGTCTACCACCACCCCCACCCCCCAGCCACCAGAGGCCCCCTCCACCAGGCCCCCACTCATGCCTACCACCACCCCCACCCCCCAGCCACCAGGGGCAGCCTCCACCAGGCCCCCACTCATGTCTCCCACCACCCCCACCCCCCAGCAGTGCAGGGGCAGCCTCCACCAGGCCCCACTCATGTCCCCTATCACCCCCACCCCCCAGCCACCAGGGGCACCCTCCACCAGGCCCCCACTCATGTCCCCTATCACCCCCACCCCCCAGCAGTGCAGGGGCAGCCTCCACCAGGCCCCCACTCATGTCTCCCATCACCCCCACCCCCCAGCAGTGCAGGGGCAGCCTCCACCAGGCCCCCACTCATGTCTACCATCACCCCCACCCCCCAGCAGTGCAGGGGCAGCCTCCACCAGGCCCCACTCATGTCCCCTATCACCCCCACCCCCCAGCCACCAGGGGCAGCCTCCACCAGGCCCCCACTCATGTCTCCCATCACCCCAACCCCACAGCAGTGCAGGGGCAGCCTCCACAAGGCCCCCACTCATGTCCCCTATCACCCCCACCCCCAAGCAGTGCAGGGGCACCCTCCACCAGGCCCCCACTCATTCCCCCAGCCAACATGTCACCACAATCTAGATCCCTGGCCCTTATGGTCAGCCTCCAAATGCCAAACACCCACCTGAGTATTGCATCCACCCACTTAGAAATGGCAAAAACATGATATAACCCCAATTGCAAGTTTGGAAATGAACACATGTCCCTCACATACACCCAATGGATGTCAGTGAATGTCAAAACACATATCATGATATGCATGAAACCAATGAGATGATACTACACATTGAAGTTTGAAGAAAAAATATGTATTAAACGCAACATAAATTGAATCAAAAATAAACAAACAATAATGGATTTTTTTTTTTTTTTTAAAACAGCAGGTACGTGAAATAATGCAAAACCACAAATCATAATGCAAACGAAAGGTGTCCAAAGTCACAGTCCACAAAAGTAAATCCAATGGAAAATTAAAATCGAAAACCATTGCTCCATGGGGAATTCATAAAAAAAAATGAAAATCCAAAAGTCAACTATATACAGATAAACAATCCAGGGTCCATGATCCCAACCAAAGAAATGAAACCTATCTAATAACACTACCTAAAAAAAAAACTATATACAAAAATGTGGCCCATTGTCCAAAAGGTCCAAAAAAAATGCTAAACCAAAGGAAACCTAACACTGAATACAGAACTATTTACAAGGGCAGCGGGCTAGTCCGAAGGCTCACTTCGGGATGTTCCGGGCCAGGGCATCATCGAACTCCTGCTCAATGTCCCGGAGGTTCTCCTCCTCCATGGCCCCGAGGGCCCGCAGGGCCGTCCACATGTTCCCCCCAAACTCCCTGCGGATTGCCTCGAGGCACTCGGCTCGCCTCAGGGCCCTCCGCATGGAGTTCTCCGCCCTGACCATTGTGAGCCGTGCCTCTTCCGCCCGCTGCCGCTCCGCATCTATGGTGTGGCCCAACCGCTGCCACACGGAAGACACTTCCCGTCCTGGGTCCTCCGGCCGATGTCTGTCCCTCGAGCCATCATGGCTCCCACCACATTGCTGCTGCTGCTGCGCCTCTGCCCGTGCACTGCCTCCTGCTGCCTGCACATCCTCCGCTGGCTGGGGTGAAGTCGTTGATGTGGCCACCCCTGCTGGACGTCCGACTCCCGACTGTGGCAGGGATGCCGCCTCCACCAGCCTGGCCGCACCGTCAGAGGCAGCTCCACAGGGCACCCAGGTGACTGATGGGTGGGAAGATGGCACGGAGGATGACTGGCACATAGGGGGTTCAGTTGAGGAGGGGGTCGGAGCAAGCCCCATCAAACGGAGGAACCCGGCCTGGGTGACCGGTCCCAGTAGGCCGACACGGTCAACGAGCCATTCCAGATGACGTGCAGTCTCCTCATGAAAAGACTGCAGGTCAACTCGCATGGCCTGTTGACGCAACGCCACACCAGTCAGGACAGGCTCAACCTGGACCCGGATAGCCACGTCCGCAGGCAGAGGAAGGCCAGTTGTCGTGAGCTCATCCCCTGCCTGAAAACGGGTCTGGACGTAGGCATCCCTGCTGGTGCAAGATGATGCAGTGACAGGATCAGGGACAGGATTGCACACAGGCACCTCCGCGGCGACCTGTGCTGCCTCCTGTCCCTGGTCCTGCACTGCACCACTAGCACCAGTGGAATCCCCACCTCCAGACCCCGTCTCTGTTGCTTGCACGGCCTCCTCCTCCACCAAACCCCCCACCAACCTGGATGACTCCATGCCATCTTCCCCCGTTGGGCCCTGTGGGGTCCCAGCTGCCCCTTCTGCTGCCAAAGAGTCCAACTCCGACCTCCGCCTCTTGGACCTCCCCCCAGCAGCTGCGGCCTGGGATGCGGCACCGGACTCCTCACTCCCCGACGAGATCACAACCTGGGAGGGGAGCCGGGCCTTGCGTCTCCGGCTGGCGGTGCGATCCCCGCCGCTGTGCTCCACAGCACCTTCTCCGCCCTCTTCATCAGTTCACGCTGCAGACAGGGCGAAATAAAACACAGGCATCAGGGCACTGTACAATGGACACATACACACATGACAGTTGCACATGAGTGGCATTGGCAAACCTCAGAATGGCATCACAATTGGCAACACACATGTAATTTCTACATGCACACATGAGCCATACCACAGCCACATCGCAACTGCCAGCACCATCCATACACATGCAACAGCATGAGCAGGCAAAGGTGAGCCAGACATCACATGCAACACAGGGAGTGCACTACACATGCACGCACACCACCACACTTGCATGCATGTGTACACCTCAGCCAACTGTCGCAGTGTTCCAATGGGAATCCATGTCACATCTGCCAATCAGGCTTCCACATCCCGCTGTCACATGCATCCATGTTGCATCACTGCTGCACCCTTGTCAAATACACACACATGCACATGTAAACAGTGCTGATACATGCAGCTGAAAACAACAAACTTGCGTGACATCACGAACATACACATTCATCCAAACATGTGTGCCCACACAACTGCATTTGGCATGCAAGCCTACACACACAAGCACCATCCATGTCTCACACATGACAGCACTCGCATGTGTTAGCCTCACAGTCCTGTACACCCCCACCCATACTTGGCCCCATACAAACAGATGTGCAACCGGCACACTACTGGCACATCACCACACGCACAGCTTACAATCATGATGCATGTACACTTACCGCTCGACTCCAGACGGGTCTGTCTCTCAAGGACCTGGATGTGGAGCGCTGGGGATATGCGTTCCAGGACCCTCATCTGATCTTCCGACAAGTGGCCCCGGCGCCTCTTGAAGGCAGCGGATGCTAAGGGGCGCCGGGCCTTGTTCAGGGTCCTGGACCTGAAGTCCTCCCAGCGCTTCTTGACATGTTGGAAGTCGCGGACTGCCACCCCCTCCGCGTTGATGGCAGTCACAATGTCCGTCCAGATCCGAGTCCGTCCTTCCTTGTCGGCGCACAACCTTCCGTAGAGGGCATCATTCTACCCCAGGACTTGCTCCACCAGGACACCAACTTCCCTGGCTCTGATGCTGGTGCCCCTCTGCTTCTCTGGCCGGGGGTTGTCAGTGGTGCCAGATGTTGCAGTGCCCAACATGACAACCCCAGAGGCAGGAGTGGGTGGGCAACTGGGTCCTGGGGCTGGGCTGTGGAGCGATGGAATTCCAGTCGGGAGTCTTCGGTTGCAGCAGGGGTGGTCACAGCAACAGCACCCCTGGCTGATGTGCAGGCAGCAAATGGCAGGGCACGTGGGCAGCAGGCAGTCAGGCAGCAGCAGATGGCAGGTGGGAGCGTGCTCGGGGCTATGGGGGGCAGTATATCGGCATTCTGGGCAGAAGCGTGGTCTTCCGTGTGCTTACGCGTGGCCAGCTTGATACGGAGTGATTTGGCACGTGAAAAGTCCTGCACGTCTGCGTGTAAATCGAGGAAAGGCCCTTAGCGCGTAAGCGCGTCTGCATGCATACGCGATTTCATTGGCCCAAAGGCCCCCATGCGCAGCTGTGACGTCACGCGCATGGATGTAGAGAATGGCGCATGTAAAAAAAAAAAGATACACGTCCGAGTGTCAAAGTGTGTAATTGGTGGAAATGGCCTCATCGCGTATGCGCGTCTGTGACGTGTGTATAAAAGGTACGTGTAGAACGCCATTTCCTTGTACGTGCTTTTAGTGGAGAGCGAGTGGGTGAAATCTGTACTTCTTGTCGGTTCACACGCGATTTACTTCACGGCGTTTCCAGTTCGTACTCCCTGTTACCTCTGACAGCTTTTTCTCTTTTCCTCTTTTTCCTGGGCCTGTTTCCTGAAACAGCGTTCCCTTCTACTGTTGTCCTGTCTCCTCAGACAGCGTACATTTCTTATTTTGGCGGGGGTGTTGCCAACGCGCACACGCGCATATTTTTCACGCTTTTGTTCCTGGCAGACAGTGAGTCGCGCACGTATTTAACATCTGTGCTTGCCCCGTGTGTCGCGTACCCCTTCAGATGTCATTCTAGGCTGCGTGTGACACGCATACGTTCATTCTTGTGTTTCTGGGTGCCACAGCGTAGTGCAGGTTTATTTTTCCACGCACGTGGTCTAGGAGGGGTTGCGTGCACCTTACTTCCCTTTTTTGGGCTGCCTGTGCGTTGCGTGACCCGTCATCTTTCCCCAGGGGTGACATACAGCCTTGCTAGAGCACTAGGATACGATTACCATCTGGTACCCAACCCCTTTGACCCCCAACTGCCCAGGACAATAGTTCACATCGACTCCCATACGCACAATAACATCAGTGCCATGGCTGGGAGGCGAACAAGCCGTAAGGGTGGCAAAGGTGGTCGAGCCCCAAGTGGTGGCCGTGGTGGATCCGGTAGGGGATGTGGCCATGACTTTCAGGGTGCCCCTAGCCCCCCATGTGAGGAGGAGCAGTCAGGGACACCCATGCCCCCCCCCGGTTGAGGTTAACGTGGCTGACACCATCCATGCTCAGCCCTTGTTGGACCAGCCCACTGTGGAACCAGGCCTGGCACAGGGTGACTCCATGGCTGACTTCCAGGTCAGCAGGTCTAGACCACGTGCGCCAGTGAACGTTGGTGTCATCAGGCCACGTGGATCAGGGGCAGCTAGGTCATCTGCTGCCCCACGTAGGCAGGCTGGGGAGGCTGCAGGGGCAGCTGCGGCTCCATCCACCCCACCTCTCACACACCCAGCCAGGACAGTGTCAGTCCAAGTCCATCATGCTGACATTCCCCTTGACACCATCACACTTGAGCTAATGCCTGGACCAACTCCCATGCTGAGTGTGCAGTCCCACACTCCTAGTACAGAGTCCACCGGGGCTCCTGCCCCTAGTGTCCAGAGAGGCGTAGGACACTCAGTATCCCCACCACCTTCCAAGCGGAAGAGGAAGAGTGCTCGTCCAGTAGAGGCTGATGCCCCAGACACGGCACGCAGTCCGGACCGTCAAGGAAGCCCAGCTTAAATGAGGCCGAACTGAATGCACTTGTAGAGTATGTGTCCGTACATGACCGCGAAATGGTAATTGTTGCAGGGTCCAAGACCACACCTGCACAACGTCAGGCACACTGGCAGACCATTGCGGACATCATAAGTGCCCTTGGAATCGTGAGGCGCACAGCTACTGAATGCTACAAGCGCTGGAATGACCTGAAGCGCAGGGCAAAGAATAAGCTGGCCTCAAGTCATGCCGCAACTCTAGTGACTGGAGGTGGGTCTCCAGCAGAGGACATAGAACTCACTCCACATGAGCATGTTGCTGGGACCTACGTCACGGAGGAACAGTTCCAAGGCGTGGGAGAACTGGCATATTACGAGGCATTGTCCGGTGAGTGCACATGCATGTGTGTGTCATCCATGTGCATGGTGTGTGTGGGAGGGCTTCTGTTTGGGTGCCAGGTGAGGGTGTGTGTGCCTGAGTGGTCTGGGTCACCCATGTGCCTCATCCTATACATTCTGCGCACCAGCATTTGGGTATAGCAACATCCCTTCTGCCAACATTAGACATCCAGCCCAACACCACGGCAGTTGCCCTTGGAGTGTCATCTTGCCACAACATTGTTGCTTATTTACCTCTGTTTATTCAGGCAAATTGTTTGCATACCACCACTTTTACTCAGGATTTCTCAGTCCTATTGTCACATGTCTGACATGGCTATGGTACAGTGGACTTGCTTTGTTTCCTGGACATGATTTGTTTAGACATGTCCCTGTGCTATAGGACCATTTTGGACTGGCAGCTCCAGGTTAAACATTTGAACAATTTCAATTAAAAAATCAATTTCATGAGCAAACTGGACTGAATGAACAATTGGTGACCTCCTCTCCCTCTTCACTTCATGGCTAGGGTACATGCCATCTGTGTGATGGCATGTGTATTTAACCTGCCAATCACTGGCCAATGTGTGATGCCACTGCTAGGCAGCATGCAGCAAATGTGTTCATCTTCCATCTTGGTGTCATCAATGTGTGCCATCTGCCTACCCTTCACACGCAGTGACGGTGCATGCATGGGAGGGTTTTAGTCATGTGGGACATGTGTCAATCAAGTACTGTTTCTGTAGCCTCTCAGCCCTAATTGTGTGCCATAGTGCTAATGCCTGTTTCCATTTGTTTTCTTTTATGTCTTTGCAGGGGATGACGCACTTGATACTGCTGGGGTTGTGGAGATGGTGCAGACCCAGGAGGGGTATGAGGGCCGACCGACCACCAGTGAGGGACGTGGTGTGGTGGTGGGTGAGAACCCACAACTGCTGCAGGTCGTGCTCTCAAGGGGTGTCTCTGGCTTCACCTCCCCGAGCTGTATTCAGGTGTCGATTCGGATGATGAGACCTATGTGCCGTCGCAGGTGAGTGTTCCTGGGAGGGATTCTGTTCTGTCCGACCCACCTGCACCAGGGTTAGAACCCTCAATGGGGATGTCAGTGTTGGCAGGTACGCCTTTGGTGGTTAGGGATGCAGGGTCACACTCCGCGACATCTGATCCTGTTCCTGGGCCAGCAGATCAGAGGGAGAATGCAGTCCTGCAGCCTCAGGCAGTGCCGGCACAGCAAGGCGCAGTTCGCCTTGCCCCAGACAGGTGTGGTGCCCGCCGACGTTGTGGCCGTCAGCCACCTGGCAATACCGCATGGGAGCAATCCATATACGGTATGGCAACCCAACAGGCAGCATCATCAGAGATGATGGCTCAGGCCATGGATAGGGTGGCCACTTCCATTGTCCCCCCCGAAAGGCTGATGGAGCGACTACAGCAGGCAACAGACTCCATCTGCCAGTCACACAGGGAGGACATGTTGGCGTCCGACAGGGACAGGCGGGTGGCACTGGCGACTCGCAGGAAGCCATTTCCATGGAGTCCCAGGGCCACAGGGAAGCCCTGAGGGTGGAACTCCTTCACCTCAGGACAACTCTTGTTGAGCTTGAGGCTTCAACAAACAGAAGGACAGAACAGCAGCTGGAGCATCTCACATGTGCGCTCTCAGCTGAGGTGCAGGCAACTAGGGCGGAGGTCCGGGCATCCCGTGAGTTGTTGCATGGGGACCTCCGCACAATTATCCTCCAGAACGAGACCTACCACACCCGCATGCTTGCAGCCATGAAGGAACAGACTAGGGCTTTGTGTGGGCTGCCTCCCATAGTGCCACCACCTCCTGATGCAGCTGCAGAGGGCGAGGAGAGCGACAGCAGTGATTCTCCCACAATAGGGTAGCCGTGTAGGCCATGAGCCCATGGAGGTGTTTTTTTTCTCGCAAGATCCACACAGGTGGGTTTTCGTGTGCACCCTGTCCTCGGACCTCCTGGGTGGCCTCCCCCACCCTCCCGGGCCCATTAATGGCCATTTTTGATTTTTATATTTCTTTTCTTTTTTTTTTTTGTTTTTTTTTGGGACAGTGTGTTGCCTTGTGTGGCTCCCGTGGGCATACGCTGCATTGTGGCTGGGCACATGCAGGCTTGTCATGAATTTGGTTCAGATGCTTGGGTTTTTGTGACACACACCCCTCCTGCTTCCCGTTTCCATGGGCTTGCAAAGGGTGTGCCCAAGTGACATTGACGTACATGGTAACATTGGACTCCCATTCGATGTGTGGGCAGTCTGTAGTCAATACTGTGTATACATTCATAGTGCATATTATTGTTGTATTGTACACTGCATGGTGTATTGAAATGTGCCTCTGCATCCATCTCATCCTCCTAATTTTCAGGTCCATTTCTCATGTCTTCACAAGGCGGTCCACCTTGGAACTGGAGTCCATGTTGTAAGCAGTGTACCTACACTCTTGCGTGGCGCTAACACTGTATACTTGGAAGTGTTCGGAGTGCTGGCATCATCAGGTAGTGAGGCTAGCACATTTTCAAGTCTGTAATGTCATGTTTAAGGTAGGTTGGAGGTTGTGGAGGTGATTGGTATTCTTGGTAAGTATTTGGTAATGTGTGTTGTAGGTCCTGCATTACAGTGAGCATTTCATGTGTGTCCATGTTTCCATTAGGGACACTGTAGCTGGTGACACTTGGGGCATGTTGTGGGGATTAATTTGTTTCCTCTCACATTGCATGACATGCCATGGTGTGTTGTGTGGCCGTGCCGGGGAGGGGTTGGGTGACATGGCACTGTTTTCATGTAGTATTTTGCAAGTGGGTATTCATTTCTGCAGCATGGAAGTGTGTCTTTTGATGACACTGCATTGGTGGTGTTTGTGTAGGTAGGGATGCCCACATTGTGACACTTCCACATGAACAATCTCAGGCTGCTATGGTTCTGACAGTTGACTGTCCCTTTGTTCGTCATAATTGTCAGGTCGAGTCATCATTGCTTATCAGATGGTATGTGCCAGGGCTGTGTGCACTCCACAGGGGTGTGATTTCTATGTGAAGTAATTAGCCACCAGCTGCGTACGGGCTGCCTCACCCCGTGCCCTCTCCCCTCCCATGCGCAGCGGGCGTGCATGTGGTTGGGGATGTGGGAGCACCACCATGTCCACAGCTAGGCCCCGGCGTGTTGCAACATTGTGCAGGACACATGCTGCCACTATGATCCTGCACACTACTGGGGGCGCATATAACAGCTGCCTGCCAGAACGGTCAAGGGAGCGAAAGCGTGACTTGAGCACTCCGAATGTGCGCTCCACTATGCCCCGGGTTGCAATATGGGCTGTGTTGTATCTTACCTCTGGAGGCGTGATGGGGTTCCGAATTGGCGTCATCATGTGGGTGCTCAGAGGGTAGGCACTGTCCCCTGGTGAGGAGGTGACGGGTATCATTAGTGGGGTAGTGACATAACTCTGCATCTGACATGCATGCATGTGCAGTGGCATTCATACTCACCAATCAGCCATGTATCGCCATGCTGCCCAGCTTCTACGTCCCGGCTTAGGGTAGACATTCGGTAAATGAAGCTGTCGTGGGTGGACCCTGGATAGTTGGCATATACTGACGTGATGATTCCCTTAGCATTACATACTACCTGCACGTTGATGGAATGCCAGTGCTTGCGCTTCCTATAGATATGCTCAGATGCCCTGGGGGGACGTAGTGCCACATGGGTGCAGTCAATGGCACCTAGCACTTTTGGGAATTGTGCCACACCGTAGAAATCGAGGGTGGCAGCCTGCCTTTCTGCAGTTGTCCTGGGCAGGTATATGTGCCTACGGACTGATGGGCATGCAGTGATGATGTTCAAGACCTGGTGTAGGCAGCGTGACTCCGTGGCCTGTGACACTCCACCCACTATGGCACTTGTTCGCTGAAATGATCCTGTGGCCAAGAAGTGCAGTACATTGAGGACCTTCTCCAGGGGGCTGAGTGCTTGGGAGCACAGGGTGGGTGATGTGAGGTCATCCTCCCACTCACTGATCAGGTCCAGTATTATGTGTGGTGGAAACCTGTACCTCCCATACACCTGGTCATCAGGCATCCCAAAAAGGCTGGTTCTGGGAGTGAAAATTCGGGCCCTCACTATCCTCCTCCTCTTCCTTTGGTAACCCACGGCCACTGCTGCTAGGAACGGTATATTCATCCTGGTGTCTGAGCTTGTTTGTTGTTTGCACGCACTTTTATGCTGCGCGGGTCGACATACGCCAGCTTCATGTTGGTGTACGTGTTTCAGGATTGGACCATTTATTTTTCGGCGCATCGTAGCCACCAGGGGCACCCTCCCAGGCCCAGTCGCGAGTAAATATTCCCGCCCACCCCTGGAATACACGTACCCCACTCTCACAGGCCCAGTCGAGTGTGGAAGTTCACGCGCACCCCGAAATACACGTACCCAGGCCAATCGCGTGTGGAACTTCCCTCGCACCCTGAAATACACGTACCCAGGCCAATCACGTGTGGAACTTCCCTCGCACCCCGAAGTACACGTACCCAGGCCAATCGCGTGTGGAACTTCCTGCGCACCCCGTAGCACAGGTACCCAGGCTAATCGCATGTGGAACTTCCTGCGCACCCCGAAGTACACGTACCCAGGCAAATCGCACGGCTGGGGGGTGGGGGTGGTGGGAGACATGAGTGTGGGCCTGGTTGAGGCTACCCCTGCACTGCTGGGGGGTGGGGGTGATAGGGGACATGAGTGGGGGCCTGGTGGAGGCTGCCCCTGGTGGCTGGGGGGTGGGGGTGGTGGGAGACATGAGTGGGGGCCTGGTGGAGGCTACCCCTGGTGGCTGGGGGGTGGGGGTGCAGGGAGACATGAGTGGGGGCCTGGTGGAGGGTGCCCCTGCACTGCTGGGGGGTGGGGGTGGTGGGAGACATGAGTTGGATATGAGTGGGGGCCTGGTGGAGGGTGCCCCTGGTGGCTGGGGGGTGGGGGTGATGGTAGACATGAGTGGGGGCCTGGTGGAGGGTGCCCCTGCACTGCTGGGGGTGGGGGTGATATGGGACATGAGTGTGGGCCTGGTGGAGGGTGCCCCTGCACTGGTGGGGGGTGAGGGTGGTGGTAGACATGAGTGGGGCCTGGTGGAGGGTGCCCCTGCACTGCTGGGGGGTGGGGGTGGTTGGAGACATGAGTGGGGGCCTGGTGGAGGCTGCCCCTGCACTGCTGGGGGGTGGGGGTGATGGGAGACATGAGTGGGGGCCTGGTGTAGGGTGCCCCTGGTGGCTGGGGGTGGGGGTGGTGGGAGACATGAGTGGGGGCCTGGTGAAGGGTGCCCCTGGTGGCTGGGGGGTGGGGGTGGTGGGAAACATGAGTGGGGGCCTGGTGGAGGGTGGCCCTGGTGGCTGGGGGGTGGGGGTGGTGGGAGACATGAGTGGGGGCCGGGTGGAGGGTGTCCCTGGTGGCTGGGAGGTGGGGGTGGTGGGAGACATGAGTGGGGGCCTGGTGGAAGGTGCCCCTGGTGGCTGGGGGGTGGGGGTGGTGGGAGACATGAGTGGGGACCTGGTGGAGGGTGCCCCTGGTGGCTGGGGGGTGGGGGTGGTGGGAGACATGAGTGGGGGCCTGGTTGAGGGTACCCCTGGTGGTTGGGGGTGGTGGGAGACATGAGTGGGGGCCTGGTGGAGGGTGCCCCTGGTGGCTGGGGGGTGGGGGTGGTGGGAGACATGAGTGGGGGCCTGGTGGAGGGTGCTCCTGGTGGCTGGGGGGTGGGGGTGGTGGGAGACATGAGTGGGGGCCTGGTGGAGGGTGCCCCTGCACTGCTGGGGGCTGGGGGTGGTGGGAGACATGAGTGGGGGCCTGGTGGAGGGTGCCCCTGGTGGCTGGGGGGTGGGGGTGGTGGGAGACATGAGTTGGACATGAGTGGGGGCCTGGTGGAGGGTGCCCCTGGTGGCTGGGAGGTGGGGGTGATGGTAGACATGAGTGGGGGCCTGGTGGAGGGTGCCCCTGGTGGCTGGGGGGTGGGGGTGCAGGGAGACATGAGTGGGGGCCTGGTGGAAGGTGCTCCTGCACTGCTGGGGGGTGGGGGTGGTGGGAGACATGAATGGGGGCCTGGTGGAGGCTGCCCCTGGTGGCTGGGGGGTGGGGGTGGTGGGAGACATGAGTGGGGGCCTGGTGGAGGGTGCCCCTGGTGGCTGGGGGGTGGGGGTGGTGGTCGACATGAGTGGGGGCCTGGTGGAGGCGGCCCCTGCACTGCTGGGGGGTGGGGGTGATAGTGGACATGAGTGAGGGCCTGGTGGAGGCTGCCCCTGCCCTGCTGGGGGGTGGGGGTGATGGTAGACATGAGTGGGGGCCTGGTGGAGGGTGCTCCTGCACTGCTGGGGGGTGGGGCGGTGGGAGACATGAGTGGGGGTCTGGTGGAGGCTGCCCCTGCACTGCTGGGGGGTGGGGGTGGTGGGAGACATGAGTCGGGGCCTGGTGGAGGGTGCCCCTGGTGGCTGGTGGGTGGGGGTGATGGTTGACATGAGTGGGGGCCTGGCGGAGGCTGCCCCTGGTGGCTGGGGGTGGGGGTGATGGTAGACATGAGTGGGGGCCTGGTGGAGGGTGCTCCTGGTGGCTGGGGTTGGGGGTGATGGTAGACATGAGTGGGGGCTTGGTGGAGGCTGCCCCTGCACTGCTGGGGGGTGGGGGTGGTGGGAGACATGAGCGGGGGCCTGGTGGAGGGTGCCCCTGGTGGCTGGGGGGTGGGGGTGGTGGGAGACATGAGTGGGGGCCTGGTGGAGGGTGCCCCTGCACTGCTGGGGGATGGGGGTGGTGGGAGACATGAGTGGGGGCCTGGTGGAGGCTGCCCCTGCACTGCTGGGTGGTGGGGGTGGTGGGAGACATGAGTTGGGGCCTGGTGGAGGGTGCCCCTGGTGGCTGGGGGGTGGGGGTGGTGTGAGACATGAGTGGGGGCCTGGTGGAGGGTGCCCCTGGTGGCTGGGAGTTGGGGGTGGTGGGAGACATGAGTGGGGACCTGGTGGAGGCTGCCCCTGGTGGCTGGGGGGTTGGGGTGTTGGGAGATATGAGTGGGGCCTGGTGGAGGGTGCCCCTGCACTGCTGGGGGGTGGGGTGGTGGGAGACATGAGTGGGGGCCTGGTGGAGGGTGCCCCTGGTGGCCGGGGGGTGAGGGTGGTGGGGGACATGAGTGGGGGCCTGGTGGAGTGTGCCCCTGGTGGCTGGGGGGTGGGGGTGGTGGGAGACATGAGTGGGGGCCTGGTGGAGGGTTCCCCTGGTGGCTGGGGGTGGGGATGGTGAGAGACATGAGTGGGGGCCTGGTGGAGGATGCCCCTGGTGGCTTGGGGTGGGGTGGTGGGAGACAAGAGTGGGGGCCTGGTGGAGGGTGCCCCTGCACTGCTGGGGTGTGGGGGTGGTGGGAGACATGAGTGGGGGCCTGGTGCAGGGTGCCCCTGGTGGCTAGGGGGTGGGGGTGTCGGGAGACATGAGTTGGACATGAGTGGGAGACTGGTGGAGGGTGCCCCTGGTGGCTGGGGGTGGGGGTGCAGGGAGACATGAGTGGGGGCCTGGTGGAGGGTGCCCCTGCACTGCTGGGGGGTGGGGGTGGTGGGAGACATGAGTGGGGGCCTGGTGGAGGCTGCCCCTGATGGCTGGGGGGTGGGGGGGGTGGGAGACATGAGTTGGGGCCTGGTGGAGGGTGCCCCTGCACTGCTGGGGGGTGGGGGTGATAGGGGACATGAGTGTGGGCCTGGTGGAGGGTGCCCCTGCACTGCTGGGGGGTGGGGGTGGTGGGAGACATGAGTGGGGGCCTGGTGGAGGGTGCCCCTGGTGGCTGGGGGGTGGGGGTGGTGGGAGACATGAGTGGGGGCCTGGTGGAGGGTGTCCCTGGTGGCTGGGGGGTGGGGGTGGTGGGAGACATGAGTGGGGGCCTGGTGGAGGGTGCCCGTGTTGGCTGGGGGGTGGGGTGAAGGGAGATGAAGGGAGACATGAGTGGGGGCCTGGTTGAGGGTGCCCCTGGTGGCTGGGGGTGGGGGTGGTGGGAGACATGAGTGGGGGCCTGGTTGAGGGTGCCCCTGGTGGCTGGGGGGTGGGGTGGTGGGAGACATGAGTGGGGGCCTGGTGGAGGGTGCCCCTGGTGGCTGGGGGTGGGGGGGTGGGAGACATGAATAGGGGCCTGGTGGAGGGTGCCCCTGGTGGCTGGGGGGTGGGGGTGGTGGGAGACATGAGTGGGGGCCTGGTGGAGGGTGCCCCTGGTGGCTGGGGGGTGGGGGTGGTGGGAGACATGAGTGGGGGCCTGGTGGAGGGTGCCCATGGTGGATGCGGAGTGGGGGTGAAGGGAGACATGAGTGGGGGCCTGGTTGAGGGTGCCCCTGGTGGCTGGGGGGTGGGGGTGGTGGGAGACATGAGTGGGGGCCTGGTTGAGGGTGCCCCTGGTGGCTGGGGGGTAGGGTGGTGGGAGACATGAGTGGGGGCCTGGTGGAGGGTGCCCCTGGTGGCTGGGGGGTGGGGGTGGTGGGAGACATGAGTGGGGGCCTGGTGGAGGGTGCCCTTGGTGGCTGGGGGGTGGGGGTGAAGGGAGACATGAGTGGGGGCCTGGTTGAGGGTGCCCCTGGTGGCTGGGGGGTGGGCGTGGTGGGAGACATGAGTGGGGGCCTGGTTGAGGGTGCCCCTGGTGGCTGGGGGGTGGGGTGGTGAGAGACATGAGTGGGGGCCTGGTGGAGGGTGCCCCTGGGGGGTGGGGGTGGTGGGAGACATGAGTGGGGGCCTGGTTGAGGGTGCCCCTGGTGGCTGGGGGGTGGGGGTGGTGGGAGACATGAGTGGGGGCCTGGTGGAGGGTGCCCCTGCACTGCTGGGGGGTGGGGTGGTGGGAGACATGAGTGGGGGCCTGGTGGAGGGTGCCCTGGTGGCTGGGGGGTGGGGGTGGTGCGAGACATGAGTTGGACATGAGTGGGGGCCTGGTGGAGGGTGCCCCTGGTGGCTGGGGGGTGGGGGTGATGGTAGACATGAGTGGGGCCTGGTGGAGGGTGCCCCTGGTGGCTGGGGGGTGGGGGTGCAGGGAGACATGAGTGAGGGCCTGGTGGAGGGTGCCCCTGCACTGCTGGGGGGTGGGGGTGGTGGGAGACATGAATGGGGGACTGGTGGAGGCTGCCCCTGGTGGATGGGTGTTGGGGGTGTTGGGAGACATGAGTGGGGGCCTGGTGGAGGGTGCCCCTGGTGGTTGGGGGGTGGGGGTGGTGGTAGACATGAGTGGGGGCCTGGTGGAGGCTGCCCCTGCACTGCTGGGGGGTGGGGGTGATAGGGGACATGAGTGGGGGCCTGGTGGAGGCTGCCCCTGCACTGCTGGGGGGTGGGGGTGATGGTAGACATGAGTGGGGGCCTGGTGGAGGATGCCCCTGCACTGCTGGGGGGTGGGGTGGTGGGAGACATGAGTGGGGGCCTGGTGGAGGCTGCTCCTGCACTGCTGGGGGGTGGGGGGGTGGGAGACATGAGTGGGGGCCTGGTGGAGGGTGCCCCTGCACTGGTGGGGGGTGGGGGTGTTGGTAGACATGAGTGGGGGCCTGGTGGAGGGTGCCCCTGTACTGCTGTTGGGTGGGGTGGTGGGAGACATGAGTGGGGGCCTGGTGGAGTCTGCCCCTGCACTGCTGGGGGGTGGGGGTGTTGGTAGACATGAGTGGGGGCCTGGTGGAGGGTGCCCCTGCACTGCTGGTGGGTGGGGTTGTGGGAGACATGAGTGGCGGCCTGGTGGAGGCTGCCCCTGCACTGCTGGGGGGTGGGGGTGGTGGGAGACATGAGTGGGGGCCTGGTGGAGGCTGCCCCTGGTGGCTAGGGGGTGGGGGTGATGGTAGACATGAGTGGGGACCTGGTGGAGGCTGCCCCTGGTGGCTGGGGGGTGTGGTCGATGGTAGACATGAGTGGGGGCCTGGTGGAGGGTGCCCCTGGTGGATGGGGGGTGGGGGCAATGGTAGACATGAGTTTGGGCCTGGTGGAGGCTGCCCCTACACTGCTGGGGGGTGGGGGTGGTGGAAGACATGAGTGGGGGCCTGGTGGAGGGTGCCCCTGGTGGCTGGGGGGTGGGGGTGGTGGGAGACATGAGTGGGGGCCTGGTTGAGGGTGCCCCTGCACTGCTGGGGGGTGGGGGTGGTAGGAGACATGAGTGGGGGCCTGCTGGAGGCTGCCCCTGCACTGCTGGGGGGTGGGGGTGGTGGGTGACATGAGTGGGGGCCTGGTGGAGGGTGCCCCTGGTGGCTGGGGGGTGGGGGTGGTGTGAGACATGAGTGGGGGCCTGGTGGAGGGTGCCCCTGGTGGCTGGGGGGTGGGGGTGGAAAGAGACATGAGTGGGGGCCTGGTGGAGGCTGCCCCTGGTGGCAGGGGGGTGGGGGTGGTGGGAGACATGAGTGGCGGCCCGGTGGAGGGTGCTCCTGCACTGCTGGGGGGTGGGGGTGGTGGTAGACATGAGTGGGGCCTGGTGGAGGCTGCCCCTGGTGGCTGGGGGGTGGGGTGGTGGGAGACATGAGTTGGGGCCTGGTGGAGAGTGCCCCTGCACTGCTGGGGGGTGGGGGTGGTGGGAGACATGAGTGGGGCCTGGTGGAGGCTGCCCCTGCACTGCCAGGGGGTGGGGGTGGTGGGAGACATGAGTGGCGGCCTGGTGGATGGTGCCCCTGGTGACTGGGGGGTGGGGGTGGTGGGAGACATGAGTGGGGGCCTGGTGGAGGGTGCCCCTGGTGGCTAGGGGGTGGGGTGGTGGGAGACATGAGTGGGGGCCTGGTGGAGGGTGCCCCTGGTGGCTGGAGGGTGGGGGTGGTGGGAGACATGAGTGGGGGCCTGGTGGAGGGTGCCCCTGCACTGCTGGGGGGTGGGGGTGGAGGGAGACATGAGTGGGGGCCTGGTGGAGGGTGCCCCTGGTGGCTGGGGGGTGGGGGTGGTGGGAGACATGAGTTGGACATGAGTGGGGGCCTGGTGGAGGGTGCCCTTGGTGGCTGGGGGGTGGGGGTGATGGTAGACATGAGTGGGGGCCTGGTGGAGGGTGCCCCTGGTGGCTGGGGGGTGGGGGTGCAGGGAGACATGAGTGGGGGCCTGGTGGAGGCTGCCCCTGGTGGCTCGGGGGTGGGGGTGGTGGGAGACATGAGGGGGGGCCTGGTGGAGGGTGCCCCTGGTGGCTGGGGGGTGGGGGTGGTGGTAGAAATGAGTGGGGGCCTGGTGGAGGCTGCCCCTGCACTGTTGGGGGGTGGGGGTGATAGGGGACATGAGTGGGGGCCTGGTGGAGGCTGCCCCTGCACTGCTAGGGGGTGGGGGTGATGGTAGACATGAGTGGGGGCCTGGTGGAGGGTGCCCCTGCACTGCTGGGGCGTGGGGTGGTGGGAGACATGAGTGGAGGCTTGGTGGAGGCTGCCCCTGCACTGCTGGGGGGTGGAGGTTGTGTGAGACATGAGTGGGGGCCTGGTGGAGGGTGCCCCTGGTGGCTGGGGGGTGGGGGTGGTGGTAGACATGAGTGGGGGCCTGGTGGAGGGTGCCCCTGGTGGTTCGGGGGTGGGGGTGGTGGGAGACATGAGTTGGACATGAGTGTGGGCCTGGTGAAGGGTGCCCCTGGATGCTGGGGGATGGGGGTGGTGGTAGACATGTGTGGGGGCCTGGTGGAGGGTGCCCCTGGATGCTGGTGGGTGGGGGTGCTGGGAGACATGTGTTGGTTATCAGTAGTGCAAGGTGACATGTGGGTTGGCTGGTGGGCATGGCCATGGTGGATGGGTTGCCTGTGGGACATGAGCATGGGTGCAGGGTAGTCCCCTGTGGTGTGGGCTGCCTGCAGGGGCCGTGGAGGGTGTAGAGGGAACACCTGGGAGGACCCAAACGGCCAAATCACGTGTAGCATTCCCCGGCACCACCGAAATACACGTACCCTGCTGAAATCGCTTGTGAATCTTCCTGTGCACCTCAGAATTCACGTACCCAGGCCAATCGCGTATGGAACTTCCCGCGCACCTGAAGTACACGTACCCAGGCCAATCGCGTGTGGAACTTCCCGCGCACCCCGAAGTACACGTACCCAGGCCAATCGTGTGTGGAACTTCCCTCGCACCCCGAAGTACACGTACCCAGGCCAATCGCGTGTGGAACTTCCTGCGCACCCCGAAGTACATGTACCCAGGCCAATCGCGTGTGGAACTTCCCGCGCACCCCGAAACACACGTAGCCAGGCTAATCGCGTGTGGAACTTCCTGCGCACCCCATAGTACACGTACCCAGGCTATTCGCGTGTGGAACTTCCCGCGCACCCCGAAGTACACGTACCCAGGCCAATGGCATGTGGAACTTCCCGCGCACCCCGAAACACACGCAGCCAGACTAATCGCATGTGGAACTTCCCGCACACCCAGGAACACACGCACACACTATTTTTCACACATCGGGTGTCCGTGTTTGTCGGTACCCCTTTGCACCTCATTTGTCCTAGAGGGCCACTGTATGGACCATTCATCATGGCTGTATATGGGTGCTTTTTGTTAGCGCACATTTTGGCGCACATTTTTTCAGGCGCAGGGGCGCTACCGCTTGCTTTCTTGTGGCGTACTTGTTTGGCCCTGTGCGTGTCTTTGACCGTGCGCTGGTTTGCCCTATTCGATTCCATGAATACGGGTTGTAGGTGAGCGTGTGGGCGTTCCGCGCACTTGCCTCCTGTACTTCCCCCGTGACGCCCATATTTTCACGCATTGTTCCCCATTCCGAGTGTTACGCCCCGTGTTACGCCTACTTTTGTGATGTGCGCCGCGCTATGTGCGATTTCGCAGTGGCCGTGGCGCACGCTGTTGGATGACCTGTGTGCCGGCGTGCGCGGCGTACATTTTTAGCGCACATCCGTTTTTCTCGCGCACGGACTTCCATGAATCGATGTGCGCTGGTTTCCCTGCGATTTTCGCACTTGCTCTGCGATTTTCGCACTTTTACTGTTTTCGCACCTCTGCGCGGGAATTTTCAGCGCACAATAATTCCATGAATCGACCCCTTAGTCTGTGTCCCTCGTCCAAAGCAATCACTGCCCACCATGCTTTTGCTTCGTCATCAGTCCCGTGGAGAATCACTCGCTCTTCCCTCACTTTTTCTAATTCTAGTGGGAACACATGTCCTTCGTACTCATCTATGGGATCTTCGGCATGAATAAGTACTCTGCAGGTAACCTCAGTACCTTTTCCTGTATCTCAGGGACCCATGCTAGTAGGAGATTCACCCCATAATGAAATACTTCAGGATCCATGGGCACACCACTTTGTGCTGTCTGTCCACAATTTGCTAGTACAAACTCGTGTGCGTTCCTTTAGTGAACCCTGTAGAGGAGCACACTATCCTCTGATCAATAAATGAGAGGGTTATTTTGGGCTTACTCATCATGTCCATTCCCAATATTTTGACTGGTGTCTGGCGGAAATATAGGAGTGGTATGGTGCGGTCATGTTCTCGGATAGTGAAGGACAAATCGTCAGTGAATGGAAACAAATGTGTAGCCCCAGAAAACCATTGTGCATTCATGGAAATGCTTGACATTGGGTATCTCCCCTACCTAACACAGAATCTGGTTGCCACCCATATCTACAAGGAAAGGAAATGCTTTGTCACCTATGGTCACACTGACTTGTGGCTCCTCTTTTGGGTCAGGTGTAACGGATATGATGAACACATCAAGTCAGTCTGTGCACTGTCCTTTTGTGGGTATAAATTCATCCCTGTCCCAGTGAAAGTGTTCCCTCCCACTAGAGTCATGTTCCCTATTCTGGGTGTGGGTGCCTGTGCTCACGTTCCATGTTGCCACAGTATTCTGTCATGTTGGTGCTGGAAGTTGAATCTGAGTTTGTTGTGCTGGTGTGGTTGCTTACTGTAGTTGCATTGGGGGCTATTGTACTCACATCAGTGATTGGGGTGCCTGTTTTGTCTGCTGCATTTGTGGCACACATGTCTGTTACTGTGTGTGATCTTGGGCATAATAGTCGGGCGGCTCGGTGCTGTTTGGTGATGGATATGTTTTCCATTCTCTTGGGTCCTGCCGATTCAGTTGCATCCCCCCTGCTTCTACATACTCAGACGGTGTGCAGGGACGTCATTTGGGGGTCGCCAGAGGTCGCAACTGCGACCTCTGAGGTCTCCCTTGCGACCTCTGTGGTCACCCTTGCGACCTCTAGAAAAAAAAAAGAAAGAAAAATGTTTTTTTTTTAAAAACTTTTTTTTTTTTTGTAATGCAAGCTCATGGGCTGTGGCCAGCACCATGTGGCTCTTTAGTTTTGGAGTGGCTGGCTTTCTTGTTAAAGCCCCTTAAAAAAAGAAGAAAAAGAAGAAAAGGATTGACACAAGTCTAACACTTTCAGCAATGACCCTAAATAAGAAAGATTAGGAATACCAAATAAAGTCTTTCTGGAATTCTATACAATAATTGATACTCATTAAAGGTTTATTTCAGGCACACTTCAGGGGGTGAGTCACTGATTTAGTCTGTTCTTAAGTGTAAGTGCTATATAACAACACATCATCATTTGGTCATGGTGCTTGCATTCACAGTAATTTGGTAATATGGGCCTATACACACTGATCTTAACGATACATATGGCGATCCATTCTTGTATGAAATGTACATCACATTATAGTGATATCGTAACCATATTTTTTGTAGTGTACAATGCTATGCGATAGCACTTCCTGTTTTGTCAACGGGTGAAAGGTCGCGTTCCATCGCATCCCGCGATATCACTTCGGGGTGGGATCAAATGACATCACTTCCTGTGATGTCACCCGGGGTCAAGGGTCGTGTGATGTCACTTCCGCTACCCCTGGCATTTTGGTGAAATGACGTCCCTGACGGTGTGCCCCATTTTCCCACATGCCCAACATTGCTGAGGTGGTCCCATAGGCTTGGGTTGTACCCTGTTGTGCCCTCTTCCAATCCATCTTCCTCTAGGTACATCTCCTCTCCTTCATGGCCAGTCATTGTATTCTTCCCATCCTGCAGATCTGCCTCCAGCAACTTGCTTGACGTGCTGTAGGTCTTGCATAACCACTCCTCTCCGCTTGTCAACATGGCTCCTTCTATCGAAAACTTCAGAACTTTTTCTGAACTAACTTTGCTTTTTCTAGCTTTTTTCCTTCACTCTTCTTACTAGCATTATCTTGTAACAACCGATAATGGCGAAAAATAGTGAACTGTATCTGTGATAAAAAATAGCTATTGTTTGTCCCACGGTTCGATAGTCTCAAAGTGCCAGTGCTCTTGAATCTCCTGAATATAAGCAACGGGGTCTTCGTGCTTACACATTTTTCTCTTCATGATTGTGCTCATGTCTGATATGGGGAATACTGTACTCTGAGCGCCATCCATACAGCTGCCATTCAAATTATTAAATGGTGCTCTGTCATGAGCTGTATTCTGTGCAGTCACCCCAGGGTATCCCACCTGCTTCCAAATGTTGTCATCCCACACCCCAATAATGGTGGCAAGAAAACTTTTAATGTCGCCCACTGTTAACATCATTCCTGCTGTCATTCTTTCAAACTCATGAATCCATTTTCTTGCCCCTGATTTTAATGATGGCAACTTACATCTCAAATCATCTTTGTCCATTTGTGGCCATGGTATGTATTGTGGGCAACCTCCCCATTTTTCTAGCAATGGGAATTGCGTTAACTGTACATTATGTTCGGGCTCAATCATACCCTTCTTCTTTAGAGAGGCGCCAATCATGCTCACTTTCTTTCATCCTGGAAATGCTCTCAACCATCTGTGGATGGGGTGACATCTTCTAAACAACACCATCATCCCTTGGTGCATTTAATATGTGTCTTAGGTTCAGGCTTTACCCCTTCTATTTCTTCCACTTCAGACCACTCTACCTCCCTTTGTGGACTTTCCCTCTTAGAGGTGATGCGTGTGTCTCTTCTCTCTTCCTAACTTTTACTTTCTCCATTTTCCTCATCCAAACACATTGTCCCATAACTATCGTCAGTTTCTTTGCCCTCATTATACTCTAAATTCAATTGTTTTAACATCCTTTTGCCATATAGTGCCTTAATTGCCTTCTCCGATAGACTTGGGTTCCTCCCTCTGTGGCGACCCAACTATGTTTCTTTTTACCTAAAGGGTAGCACCGCTATCCCTCCTGCTTCTATCTAGGGTCCCAATCTTACTTTTTATATCTGCTCCTTCATCTTCGTCTGGAAGTGTGTGATTCTTCATTATCTCCTCCATTTCTCTAAAGCGCCTCTCCCAGCTCCTGGTCCTTGCTTTTACTTTCCTTTACTTCACTTTAATTCATTTGTTCAAGTGCAACCAAAAAGGCCCAGAGGCATACGCATTCCTGGAGCTAAAGTTCCAACGAAGATGGTAATGGACAAGATAATCAAACCTATTAGTATCTACTAGAGCTAGGTGGCATTCCACCTCTCCACTCCCTTTTGTAGGAGCTCATTAACAAGCCTTTTAACTTCCTTTCACCACCTCTCTTGACTTAGTTGTATCTGTCTGTCCCTTTCCTCATCTATTTTCCTCTTTCTATTCTCTTCTGCTGCTTTCTGCCTTGCCTTTTCCCCCCTGTGTTTTCTTAGTTCTTCCTTGTCCTCCCTCTCTTACTCCTTTTCTGCTACTTCTAATTCCCTTCTCAATTTTTTCTGTATTTTCTTTCCTTCACCTTCTCCATTATTTCTTCCTATTCTCTTTCTTACTCCTCTTACTTTCTTCTCTAACATGCCCCTTCTTCGTCTTTATCCTGCCTCTGCTGGACTTCCTTTTCTCTGTCCTTTGTGTCGCGCATGTTTTTTCCACCTAATTTAAGCTATATTTGTCTGCCCACCCACTCATTTGGTCTGGTCACCGTCCCCTCCTTGTCACTCTCCAATTGCTTCGCTTGCAGATCCCAGTGCTCCTGATACTCATTGCACGTGGATGCTGGCTTTGGATAACTTTCCTTTGCCCCATTTATTGGGTCTTCACTACAATACATGGGGATGGTGCATATATGGGGTTAGTGTAGCCTGCCGCTGCTTTTAATTCTTTCAATGGGTAGAATCATTGACATTCATTTTTCGAGTCTATTCTTCGCTCTCCCCTTCATGCTGATTAAGCATCCGCTCCCAGCAGGTTGGGTCCACAGTCTCGTCCCCAAAAAACTTTCCATTGCTCTAAAATAGCCAATTTATTTTGTGATGTATTTCCCTTAAAGGCAGCATGTACGAATGATGTCATGTGTTGCAGCACAGATTTCGAAAGACTGCACTTCTGGGGCCAGGCTTTAACCATTTTGCAAAGGCTTTAACCATTTTACCCACTGTTGTGCATGCCCATTCTGTGTTTTACTTGCACATTTTAGTATTATACCGTGGAAGGGACTTACACAAATGGATAAGGAGAGTGTCCTACATGGTGGCATGTCGCACTCTTGGCTGCCATACTGAGAAGACTGTGAGAATTTGGTAAATTCAAGATTTTGCCACTCTACCTTCAACAACACCAGTTCGGGCATGCACCACAAACCCTGTCCATTCCCAGGCCTCCACACCTGAGCCCAAACTAAGACATGACATGAATCAATATCAACACAACCACTTTTCACAACCTCAAGCAAACTTCTCACCCTTCAGCTGTTACCTCACACTGAAGATGAACAAAATGTTTTCTGTCACTTTCTACACAATTCCCTTACAACCTACCACTGGTGCCAGTATTTTATAAACATGTAACCATATGAGTGCACCCTCAAAACACCACAATACAAAATCCCCAATGGCCATCTTCCTGTCTTTTCCTGACAAGGTACTTTTCTCTTCTTAAATAACTGCCCCTCAGGGCGTGGCACCTTCTTCCATGCCCTTGTCAAAGGGTTACTCTCATACTTATTTGTTTTTTTAAATCTTTTAATTTTTTCTCAATATGTAATACCTCTTCTTGGAGTTTACGGTGCCTCCTTCCGTAACCCTAGCTACAGGTTAACTCTCATAAATAAACTCTTTATCACTTTTCCCCAACTAATACAAACAAATCCCCACAGTATACAAACAGATCCCTCCTACCTTTGTTTGTCAAATCGATGCTCTTATCCGTACATCTGTAGATCGGCCAACGCCTTCGGAATCGCTCCTACCTCAATTAGCCACTCTGCCTTCTGGCCTGTGGGCCTGTGGGTCATTGGGTGGGGAGCAAGCAGGATTTTGTCCAAACGGGGATTCTCAGGCCCATTTTGTGATTAGTTATCCAGTCCTCACGGGTCACTCCATAGTCCTTAGGCTCACAGTGGGTAAAGAGCTATCACATGTTAAAAGGGGTCGAAATTGCTGGGTTAGTAGGAGGGACATGCCAGCAAACCACTTGCCCAAAAACAGAAGAGTCAAACATTTTGACAAATACATCTTTTATTAACAAACCAAATAGAACAGGAACATCAATTAACATTATGAACATCTTTGAAGCTCTCAATCATTCCAAGCTTGACAACAGGTTAAGAACCAAAACTGCATCACAGCTGATGTGTCATTGCATTCCTGATTATGAAAACGTATGGTGTGTGGGGTTGGTTAGGGCAATCAATTAGATATAATTTATATAGAGGTTAGACTCATTCATTGGTCAGACTGTATCTGATAGCTCCACCTAAGGCCACCTACCAAATTACTTCATGTGACTACATGTCATCTCTACAATATTCTATTGGCCGATGCAACAAATCTGAGATAACGTTGATTGAAGATAGGGATTGGTCAGTACTAGCTTTCTCAGCCTTGGCAATTTGGAATGTTATCAGCCCATGAGCAACAATAATAGTAGCTAGGGGAGCAGCACCAAGGTCCTGTTTCTCAAAATAGGTTACCATCTCTGATTCTCTAGTCCCCAGTCCAGGACTGGGCACATTATGTATCTGTGTCTTGGAAACTCGATGAGAACGAACGCTGCAGTCTGGCTGTCCTGAAACTAGTGCATAGCTATTTTTCTCCACCTGCAGTTCACGTGTTTGGAGAGCACATTTTGATTTTTCAGCCCAGCATTCACTAGGATTTTAGCTCAGCAATGCAGGTGTCCTTACCCTTCCTGACTGATAGTGATTTGTTTGAGCAACATTCCCCTCAATATTGAGTTTTAGTTCATGGGAATCTGACCTTGCAGCATATTTTTTTCTTTTTTCTTTCTTGGATTAACCAAGTGAAATGTGGGAACTGTAATTGTCTGCTCTCTTGGGTGTCGATCTGTACCTTCCTTTTCACAATAACCTTGACAAGAACTCTGCAACTATTATCTGGACAGCCCACTTTTAAATGTTCGCCTAACTCAGAAAGCCAGGTCTCCCTTCAGATCCGAGGATTCTTGAAGTCACCCATTCACTCAAATGTGGCTATGCCGTCTATCTTGTTTGCAGCGGCCACTCATTTATTTTTTTGCATTAAGCAAACTTTTAGATGTATTCTTGTGCATCTTGCATGCAGTATGTGTTTTCTAGTCTATTGGATGCGAGCGTTTGCTTCATATCTAAGTGTAATTTCACCCATTGTTTGCATATCTTTGTGGTGGATGTGTATTTGTTTGGTGTCTAATGCCCCTATGCGTGTCAGTGTTCAGCAGTGACATCATTCATTTTCATTATCTTGATCAGGGCATGTTCATATCTTCCATAGCTTGCAGATTCAGCTCTTCTCTGATTCCTCCTGGGTAGGGTTGGCATGGTTGTATCAGTGAGTACCGTCTCTCACATGGTGGTAAGGAGGAGTCATGTGCCATGAGTAATCTGCACCTTCCATTTCCATAGCATTCACGTCAGAGGACCAACGTAATGAATGACACATTTTAATTTGCCTGTGAACACTTTATTTTTGATAGTTGTGAACATATACATACAAGTCAACTCAAATACACACAAGAACACACAAGTACAAAGCAGAAAAACATATGTTCAATAACTATTAGTCATTTTTTAAACCCTAAATGGTACACATTTATCAATTAGTACCAGATAAGTGAAGATACTTGACACAGAGTACTATTTCTGTCGACATTCCTTCCAATTCTAATGTTTGTTCCAACAAGTAATACAACTTAAATTGAGATAAGATTAATTTTCATCACTCTCAATGCTACATAGTTATTTAAATATTGCAAACTCTTATTCCATTCAATTTGGGAATGCCCATATAAACTCTTCCCCCTCATACATGTGTTATTTATGAACAGGCTGTAACAGGTACTTATGGGATGTCTGAAGATATTGTGAAACATGTTTCAATGTAATGGAGGAGACAAATAGCTGATGTATTTTTAGAACTGCTGTGATATTCACTGCAAATTCAAACTCCTCCCATTTAACAAATTGGTTTTCCTAAAAGAGATGTCCTGTTTTATTAATCATCAAATGAAACTCTACTGTTTTCAACTGTGAAAGGGAATTGAATGAGGAATAAACAGACTAACTCTATATTCTCAAATTGTGCCTTAATTCAGGGTCAAAGATTGTGTCCCATCAGCAAAGTTTAAATCATAAAGTCAGAGGATCTCAATCAGCCTCGGTCTTCAATCTGCAAAGTTCATCATGTTGACTAATGGACTTTGTATTATAAAAAAATGAATTTAATAATCAGTGTTTTAATCCTCCAAATAAACAATGTTTTGGACATATTGAAATGTTGTGTATGCTTTCAATTAGTGGCAGACATGTATTTTGAGTCGAAATGTTTTAAAATTAAGTTATAACCTGTACCTAGTTCTGAAGATGTTCTTGTACTAAATTGGAGTCTCTCAGGCTTTGTTTGATTGATCTTAATACAGGAGCTAATACAGCCATGAACGCAAGGAGTTTCACCCCACTGTTGACATCAAGGGGTAAGTCCCTAAGATTTCACATTGACAGAAATCTCTCCTTCAAAATGCACATTGGAAAGAAAGAATAAACAGCTTGACACCAACAATCCTGTTTGTGGAAAATGATGCCCATCACCCCAGATTATAACTGCTGATACACAGGAAAGGCACTTTTCCTTTCTCTCCTGGACATTAGGAAAGCCCTATTCACTGGCCTGCTCACCTCATTCCTGGCACCAATTTGAAACATCTTCCATCACAGCCATTCTCAAAGCCTGCATTGCCTTCAAGACCAGTGTCTTTCATTATAATTCCATCACTTGACATGATTCCTCCTTCATAGCTGAAAAGGTCACCAACCCAGGCAGCCAACTCAATACAACAAACATGGACCTAGTCAGATTAGAGCTGCACAAATGCAACAAAACGAAAACAAATCAGGAAACAGACATTCCTGATCTGTGCTCCAAAGTTGTGGAAACATATACCTGTAAACATTAGGCCCAAATCTACACTGAGCAGTTCAGAAGACACTCAAAACCCTCCTCTTCAAAGACCACCCACTTCATGTTCTGTAGACACCTCTGATCACACCTGCTGGCCAGACCCTCCCACCCCTCATTACTGCTCCCGTTGCTAAATAGAATGTAAAATTGCACTGTTGTGCCATGTGCCGCCTTTTCTGCATTCTTAATACCCTATTGTTATTCAGTGTTTTGCTGGTTCTCAGAGATTGGTCCAATATTAATAGGAACATAAATTGTAAAAGTGGGTGCTAAATGCTGGTATACCGTTGCCCCTGGACACAGTCCCATGTGTGTTTGCCTGCACAAGAGTGGACGTGTGGGCACTTCAGTAGTAGGTACAATCCCAAACCTTCCACTAGTTGGCTGATTGGATCTGTTTTCTTGTCACCTCCCTTTTCAGGGTCCTGAACATATTGCCCAGACCTCAGTACTGGCATTCCTATTCAACAGGAAGCAACAGAATCATGGCCAAAAAAAATTGTTACTCTTCCTGTCCTCTTTGATCCATTCTGATCCTCCTTCTTTATCTCCTCAATGCTTCCCCCGATCTTCTTTATCTGCCCCTCCCTGCCACATCATATCATGCTGTGCATTTACCTCCAACCTCTCACTGTCGACCAAACTCTTTGCATCTCATCCTCTTCTCCGTAATGTTCTTCTGCCTCCACTTCAGTATCTCCTCAACCCTCCTTTATATCTATCTCTCATTATTACCTCATTCTGTCTACTTCTAATGTCTTCTTCTAACCCCATTTTGATGTCTACTTCCAGCCTCATCTGTGTGTCTCCTTTCAAACTACTCTTCATGTCTCACTCCCTAACATGTTCTCTGTCCTCTCTAATCTCTCATTGTCTCCTTTCAGCCACCTCATATTTCCTTGATATATTATTTCCCCTCCCCTTGACTATCTCTTACAATCTCCCCCTCATATCTGATCCGGTTGTTCATAATATTCACCTTTTCTTCCATCTGAATATGTCTTCCAAACTCTGTATCTCCTTCCCTCCTACTTGAAACTATCCACACAGTGCTCCTCCTCTACAATGTCACTGCTCACCCCTTCTTTTCCTGATCTCCTTCTGACCCAGTTCTTCCCTCCTTTCCTCCCTGGGTTCTTTCCTACTTCTTCTTGCCTCTGCCTCCTTTTGTCTCGTCTCCTCAGCAACTTTCTTCCTCTCAGACCTCGCTCTCCTTTTCTACCTCTCCATATGACTCTCCAATTTACTCCTCTTCAAACAAGCTTTCACTCTCTGCATTCCTTCTTTCACTTTTTTCCTATTCTCATCAGCATTCTCTCTCCACATTCCTTCCTCCTCCACTGCCAATGTTATCCACACCATGCTTGCTAGCACTTTACAGCAACACTCCTATCATCTTCCTGCCTCTTCTCATTGGGTTGCTCTCTTCAGGATTGAGCACAACTGTAACATTGTGATGGCATGTATGGGATTAGGCCAGGGTTTTTTCTAGACTCAATTCATCTCCCTCATTCTGCACCGGTCTATCTGCAGTTTTTCTGACTGGGTGCCTGATGCCTTTGGCTTGCCCTGATGGACTCAATGATGCCAATAAGGCTTTCCTCTCTTCTTTTCCATGTAGGATGCCACATTGTGGGACTATAAAGTACAGGATCACTAGTACATCAACATGCATGCAGCACCTGTGGATGCCTTAAAGAGGTCAGGAAATTGTGTGTGGGGTCTGGTAAAAATCCCCTGCCTTAATCTTCTGCTACATGGTGGTGTTCCATGGGATCCCTGTCTACCACCTGAGCCCATTATCAAATAGCAGGTGGTAGCACCTTGTCCCCATGACCCCTCACTCCCTACCTCCAGTCACAAGCCCATGTCTTTGTCAAAGAGACCAAGTGCTTAATACTAGGGATACAATACAGTCAGACCTTTCAAAATACTGACCTGTGATTAGATTAAAAGAAAAAGTAAAAAGATGAGGATTTAATCAGAGTTATTTTTCCACTCTCATTGTGATATCAGCACCCCTAGTTGCACCCACCATCATACAGAGCAACCTCCAGATCAGACCATCCAAGTCCAATCTGCCTAACCCTCCTTGGATAGACACCTTAATTAATGCACAATCATTACCAGCCCACACCTTACAGATCCATGATATCATTACAGCAAACAATCTATATATGTAGCTATCTCTGAGACCTGGCCCCATGCAGCATCAGTCCCAGCTCTATCCTTAGCCACTCCTTCCAGCTGTATCATACTCAGGGGCAATAGACCATATTCTAGCGGTGGGAGAGTCACACTGATGGCAAAAAACACTGTTCCTATCAGACAACTCAGCGCCACCATGAATGAAAACTGTGACTGTCAAATTACCTCTCTCGCCCACTGAAACATCACTATCCATGTTATCTATCATCCTCTGGGACCCACCCAATCCTTCGAAGAGGACGTGCTTCACACCTTCGGAGGTTATATGAAGCCGACATCCAAACTCATTCTCTTAGGTGACTTCAACCTTAGCCTCAATGACATGGAGTACCTAAATGTCATATTGGTAGCCAATTGATTAAGTGCTCCAGGCTTCAAACATTGCATCACTACCCCAACTCAAATCAAAGGACATACTCTTGACTGGGTTGCTGGCCTCAATTGCCATGTGGTATCCTTCTCAGTGACACCCTGTTACCAATCCTTTCTTCCCACACTATCCCTGCTACCTACATTGGCTAGCAGTGCTCTAAACCTCACTAAAGACAGAATCCTCCCCCTGCTATACTTGCTACAGTCAGACTACTATCACATTGTTGACCCTACCATGCTAGCTAGACTGTCTGCAAAGTCCCTGGGTCTCATTACAAATTTGCCAGTCCAGAAACAAGGGTGCTGATAAACACACTGGCACTCTTGTTTCTGGACCAGAAAACTACAAGTTTGCCTGCCGGGGCTGCTGCATCGGACAGTTCTGACCCTGCCGGGCACAGCGGCCACAGTAGGCAGAATCTTAACGGAAGCACTGGCACTATTATCAACGGTGCAGGGACTTCCGAGTCCCCACGCCCTATGGGAATGGGGACTAACATTTTACCGGCACCCGACTTCCCGGGCGGCCGGAATTGTAATGTCTTGGTGGCACCGGGAAGTCAGTCACTATTAAAATGTTATGAATCTGGTGGAAACCCGTCGGAACCACCAGTAGGTTTACTGCCAGCCTCGTAATGAGGCCCACTGACAGCAGCCACTGACTCCATTGCCTCCTTGGGACAGAGAAACACCAAGTCTATTGTGCACATTAACACTTGGTTCACACCCGACCTCCAAGCGCTCTATACCTAAAAAGGCAAAGCTGAAGCAAAATGGAGGCGACCCCCTTCTGACTCCCACAAGTTGCTGTTCACCACCACAGCAAAACTTTACAAACAAGCTATCCTACTTGCAAAATTGACCACCTATATTGCTAGAATCGTTAACGCAAATTCCAACACTAGAGAGATCTTTTGCATCTAGAGAGAATTGGAAAACCCAAGGACATCCCCTGCTAACATCAACAAAGATGAGGCTTGGTTTACCAGCATTCAAAATGCTCTTCCTGGCAAAATTGACACCTTAAAAAAATGAAATACACAGCAAACAATCAGCCCCTCAATACTGCACCTCCACCCACTGTCCGTCAATACCTTCCCACCTTTCGTTTCAATTAAATTACAGTGCCTGAAGTTACGGCTATCCTAAAGGGACTGAAACCATTGAGTTTTAAAGGTGACATCTGCCCAGCCATCATCATCAAGAACTGCATTTAAGGCCGAGCTCCCTTCATCACAGCCTTCATTAACACCTTCTTCACCACTAGCCAAGTCTTTACTTGCCTTTAGGAAGCCTGGGTTCTCCCTTAACCTAGGAAACCTTCACTTGACCCCTCTGCAACTAATAATTACAGGCCCATTACAACTGTACCCTTCCTGCTGAACATCTTAGACAGAGCAGCATACCTGCATTTCCAGCCCTGCTTGGAAGCCAACCACATCCCGGGAATGCATCAGTCTGGATTCCGCCAAGGCCACAGAACAGATTCGGCTTTGTTGGACATGAAAAACCAGCTCAGCACCTTCAAGGATGAAGGAAAGCCAGAACTCCTTCTACTCCTAGACCTCTTGGCTGCATTTAATTTGATCTGGTCAACAACACAATCCTTTGCCAGCACCTAACCCTGGCACCAACTTGTCACCTGAAGCTACAGCCTGGATTGGCTCCTTCTTGGAGGAAAGAACTATCAGAGTTTTTGCTGACAAATCCAGTGCCCCTCCTGCACCCATCTCCTTTGGTGTGCCCCAAGGCTCTTGCGCCCCCCCACCCTTTACAACATATTTAAAAAACCACTCTTTGACCTCCTAATCTCTATGAGTATAACATATACATCATATACCAATTACGCGGATGACACTTAAATCCTTCATCCTCTCTCTGGCAACTACACCAAAGAATCAGATTCCGTAAACATGTCTACCGGACCATCCAGGCCTGGATGGCCACACACTACCCCTGCCTCAACAATGAAAAGACAGAGATTCTCCATGTTTGGCCGCCGGCAGTGGTTAAGAAATGTAACTCCCAATGTGCACCCTTTAACATTGACGGCACTGTCAACTCAGTCTACCCTCTACTTAAGACACTGGGAGTATATTTGGATGCCATGCTCCCTCTGACCCATAAAGTCAATACCACTGCCTCTTCCGCGGGCTACTCAACAAAATGGATCAATGCATCCAAGACCATTTCTATCCCCATTGCCGTGCGGTTATTGGCTCAAGGCTGGATTATTGCAATGCACTATTTGCAGGCACCTCAGCGCGTAATATCCTCAAGATGCAGCTTATTCAGAATAAGGCTCTCCGAGCAGCACTCAACATCCTGAAATGAGAACACATCACCACGGCAAGAAAGAATATTTATTAAGTCCCGATTTGTGAACAGATCCTTTTCAGAACTCTTTCAATCATGCACAGATGCCTCCAACTCTGCTCCCGTACTTCACACAGAAAATCATGAAAGTTCATTCTGTCAGACCTACTAGATTGGCCTACGCACACTGCTTTGTCAAGCCAAAATTAAAAATAGGCAAATCCGATGGCATGCGCTTCTGAACTATGGCTGCCGAACATTGGAACGTATTACCGCCCTCCTAGCAAGATGAACAATCCTACGGGGTCTAACAAAAACCCTTCAGAACTTGGTTCTTTGTGTAACTTGAATGGGAAAACCTTTCCCTTACACCCACAACTAATGTTAATTCTGCTTATGAATTGCTCTGTAACAGCCCATTGGTGCCCAAGGGTGTAGCGTGCTATATAAGTGTTAAAAGTGTTAAAAATAATATTGTGTACTTTGTATATTAAGCAATCACAAACAAGCATTCATTATAGACTATCAGAGATCCACATGATGTATATGATTCCTTGTAACAAATTATACAATGTCAAACACAAAGCAAAGGTCTAGAAGATAATATTGTACTCCTCACTGTAACGTAAAAACATGTTATTCAGACAAGCTTGGCAGACTTATATTTTATCTTTTCATGGTAATCGAAGTATAATATTTAACAATTGTGAATGTATTAATTATATTTTACAATTGGATTCTCATTCAATGGCTAATAATTATATCATTTGGTGAATTTGAGGGTGTTCCTCTAGATGCTACCTGTTCATGATGTTTAAACCAAATGGTTCTAACAGTCAGATATCTTTATCATTAGGAGATCAATGAGGGATTTTTGAGCACTAGGAACTGTGGGTTGCCGCGCCTGACTCACTGTTGTTGGTTTGGGTCTTGATTGCACTGGCAGCCGGTAGGTAGAAACTGTAAGGCCTGTGCTCGTGGTGCCTAATGTGTATGTCCTGGCAGTTTGGTTTTAGTTTCTACTCAATTGGCGCTGGTGCTATACTTAGTATACAGTTAGTTTTTGTCCCCTCTCATCTGAGTAGGTAGAAAGAGTCCACAAGATTTCTTAGGTTTTTATTTTCTTTTGGATTTATTTTGTCTTCAAACGGTGCCGACACGTGTTTCGACCATAAACAGGTCTTTATCAGGGCTGGGGCGTATCTGTCGTTGGTGTGGTTTTGGGTTGAGAGAAGTGTAATTGTGGATTGGTGTCCTTGATGGATTCCGGGGAGGAGGGTTTAGTCTCTGCTCCTCGTGGTAATCACTGGTTAGGTACCTGCGTCTGTCTGCTTCTTTCTCATGTGAGTTTGGTGTGCTTTATCATTAGGGTTTCTGGTTTTCAATGTTCATGTTTTTTCAATGTCATCTGTGTTTTTCCAGTGTTTTCACATTTTTCTGAGGGAAATGATGGAGCACAACAGTATTTTTCCAGTGTGTATGAAAAGCATGCATCTATTAACATGCATACTTTTTAGAATAGAAATATCATGGGATATACAATTTTCTCAATGGACAGGCTGCTGAGAGAACCTTCTCTCAAAATGGGTAACCAACAATCTTGTGTTAAGAAAGCGTGCAACATATGTCAGTGACCCGCTGTCCCTGGAAATGATGTGGGCAATTCTGTGTACAAAATGATGCCCTTTATCAATATCCAGGGCCTGGTCTATAATGTGTGAGGGCCTGTTTGACAAATGACATGCAGGGGGCCCTAATTTGAATTTGCATTGATATCAATGAGAAATCACATCCAATGATGCTGCAGGAAGTGACATGAGGCTGTGATACTTGATGGTATCATGGAAAGCAACATTACAAGAAATTGTCATGAGCAAACCAAAAAGCAAGTATGTTCAGTATATGTTATATTATGTTAAGTTGAGTTGATTTGTACTGCAGATCAATGTCATTTCTATGCTTTCCAGCTGCTCTATAAATGGGCATTGTTATCTTTTATGGAGCAATGGAATGGATGGGACATGTTGCTTCTAGAGTACAAGGTGGACAGATCAGAAGCACATCTACTTTTCGAGGATAAGTCACAGTGAGATAAAATTATTTCCCTAAGATCACACACTTCAGTTAAGTCTGAAAATTATGACCACATATAAGTTCCATGGTCTGGTTGATAGAAAGATGTTTGTCTTTCAAGAATAGTCTATGTTCAAATCATAATAAACCAGTCTGGTACACATAAATATCCCTAGAGAAATATGTTAGGCAAAAAGAGCATCATTTTAGCTTGGGTTTCCCCATCTTGAAAAGAAGCCTGAATGTATCAGAATGCAAAGCAGCTTGAAAATAAATAATGGCTTTTGATTTTTGTAAATGTACTTTCAAGACTTTGGTGCGACAAAATATGTTGATGATGTCACCTGGTTTAGTCATAGCAGGGACCAGGGATGGTTAGCAGGGCATCAATGTGCTGAAGTAGGAAGAGCCTTTAACGTTTTACAATACTGTGCAACAATGTACGTTGCCACTGACTCCTTAGTGACTCACTTCCCTCTCACCTGTTGCTTGCTTTTTTTCAACATGTCTGCAGGAACAGAAAGAAAATGCAGAATGCAGATACTAAAAATACAATTTTATTTGTAAAATAATACAGTATTTGTCAGTGGTTGCAGGCTATCTAGATGAAGTTGGGCACATTTCAGAGCCGTTTTATTTTTGGGGTCAAGTAAATGCATGGTCGCAAAAATGGGTAAAGGTTGGCTACAATTTCTCAAAACAGCCCCTGACCACTGACAAATATTTTATTTCACATAAACATAATGTAATAGAGATCGTGCAATGCCTTTGTGTGTCTTGTTCTAACCCTACATGTATTGGAATAGCCACAAAGACAGCCTACGAGTATATATTCATATGCAGCAAACTCTATGCTACATCATTGTTTAGTTGAAAAAGTTGCTGGTCGGTGGCTATTTTGAGTAATTGTGGCAAAATGTGCGATTCATTTATCTGTGGGGGTGCGTCAATTGATTGTCACATGAAAAGGCACAAAGTTGGCTGCAATTCCTCAAACTAGCACCTGCCCACGGACAAATACTTTCCTTTGCAAAAAAAACGATGTAGTGCTGTTGGTGTCTGTGCATTTCATATACAAAGAGAAATGGTGGATGTCTAGAAGATAGCATGGTGGGCTAAGCACCCAACGGGTTCCATGCAATGCAGGCTGAGCTTGGGAGAATCAGCCTGCGAACCAAGGAATCTGATTGGCCGCGCCCCTCCCCTCTCCTCGGGTGCTAATAAAAGTGTATTTTTTTCTTCAATATTATCTACTTTGCAGACTCTAATTACTTTTAAACACTTTCATTACAATAAAGTAAACCTAGCTTTTGTTAATATTAAAGTTATTGTATAATGTTTGGGAGGGGTTGAAGAGCAGCGTTCCCACTACACATGTGAATTCTAGAGTCTCACCCCAGGCACTATCAGGCCGATTCATGGAAATAATGTGCGCAGAAAAACCGCCGCACACGTGCGAAAACGTGCGATTCGCAGTGGCACAGAAAAAATCACAGAAAATCGCACAGAAAACAGCGCACATCCATTCATGGAAGCACGGGCACGCGCGAAATGTCGGATGTGCGCTGAGAAAGTGCGCGGCGCACGCTGGCGCACGCTGGCGCACAGGTCATTGAACGCCGTGCGATAAGGCAACAGCGAATTCGCACATAGAGCGGCGCACAGAACAAAAGTAGGCGTAACACGGGGCGTCACACGCAGAATGGGGAACAACTCGTGAAAATGTGGGCGTCACGGGGGAAGTACAGGAGGCAAGTGCGCAGAACGCCCACACGCTCGCCTACAACACGTATTCATGGAATCGAATAGGGAAAAACAGCGCACGGCTAAAGACGCGCACAGGCCCATACATGTCCGCCACACGAAAGCAGGCGGTAGCGTCCCTGCGCAGGAAAAAAATGTGTGCCAAAGTCCTACACGCGCGAGAAGGCCCACACGCGATCGGGCCTGGGGGAGCGTGTGCGTGTATTTCAGGGGTGCGCGTGAAGTCCCACACGCGATTGGCCTGGGCGCGTGTATTTCAGGGGCTCGCGGGTGTTTTCACACGCGATTGTCCTGGGCGCGTGTATTCCAGGGGTGCACCAGAAGATTCACACGCGATCGGGCCTGGGGGAGCGTGTGCGTGTATATCAGGGGCTCGCGGGTGTTCTCACACGCGATTGCCCTAGGCGCGTGTATTTCAGGGGTGCGCGAGAAGATTCACACGCGAACTGGCCTGGGGGAGCGTGTGCGTGTATTCCAGGGGCTCGCGGGTGTTTTCACACGCGATTGTCCTGGGCGCGTGTATTCCAGGGGTGCGCGAGAAGATTCACACGCGATCGGGCCTGGGGGAGCGTGTGCGTGTATATCAGGGGCTCGCGGGTGTTCTCACACGCGATTGCCCTTGGCGCGTGTATTTCAGGGGTGCGCGAGAAGATTCACATGCGAACTGGCCTGGGGGAGCGTGTGCGTGTATTCCAGGGGCTCGCGGGTGTATTCACACGCGATTGTCCTGGGTGCGTGTTTTCCAGGGGTGCGCGAGAAGATTCACACGCGATCGGGCCTGGGGGAGCGTGTGCGTGTATATCAGGGGCTCGTGGGTGTTCTCACACGCGATTGCCCTGGGCGCGTGTATTTCATGGGTGCGCGAGAAGATTCACACGCGAACTGGCCTGGGGGAGCGTGTGCGTGTATTCCAGGGGCTCGCGGGTGTTTTCACACGCGATTGTCCTGGGCGAGTGTATTCCAGGGGTGCGCGAGAAGATTCACACGCGATCGGGCCTGGGGGAGCATGTGCGTGTATATCAGGGGCTCGCGGGTGTTCTCACACGCGATTGCCCTGGGCGCGTGTATTTCAGGGGTGCGCGAGAAGATGCACACGCGATCGGGCCTGGGGGAGCATGTGCGTGTATTCCAGGGGCTCGCGGGTGTTTTCACACGCGATTGTCCTGGGCGCGTATATTTCAGGGGTGCGCGCAAAGTTCTACACGCGTTTTGGCTGGGTGCGTGTATTCCAGTGGTGCGCGAGAAGTACCACATGCGTATTGGCTGGGTGCGGGAATCCATTGGACCAAAGGCCCTTACAGCGCAGGCGCGTCTGTGACGTGAACTGCACGTCCTAGTATCAGCACTTGTAATAGGTCCTTAGCACGTATACGCGGAAGTGACGTTGGACGTGTGGTCCGGTTTAAAAGGTACGTGTAGGACGTCATTTCCTTGTACGTGCTTTTCGTGGAGAGCGAGTGGGTGAAATCTGTACTTCTTGTCGGTTCACACGCGAATTACTTCACAGTGTTTCGAGTTCGTACTCCCTGTTACCTCTGTCAGATTTTATTTTTTCTCTTTTTCTCTGGACCTGTTCCCTCAGACAGCGTTCACTTCTCCTGTAGTCCTGTCTCCTCAGACAGCGTACAATTCTTCTTTTGGCGGGGGTGTTGCCAACGCGTGCGCGCACACGCGCGTGTACTTCACACACTTTTTCCAGGCAGACGGTGAGTTGCGCACCTATTTTCCAACAGTGCTTGCCCCGTGTGTCGCGTACCCCTTCAGAGGTCATTGTAGGCTGCGTGTGACACGCATACGTTCATTATTGTGTTTCTGGGTGCCACAGCGTAGTGCGTGTTTTTGTTTACACGCACGTGGTCTACGAGGGGTCGCTTGCACGTCATTTTCTGTAATTGGGGTGCCTGTGCATTGCGTGACCCGTCATCTTACCCCAGGGGTTCCATTCAGCCTTGCAAGTGCACTAGGGTACGAATACCATCTAGTACCCTACCCCTTTGACGCCCAATTGCCCAGGACAATACTTCCCGCCTACTCCCATACGCACAGCTACATCAGTGCCATGTCTGGGAGGCGAGCAAGAGGTAAGGGTGGCAAAGGTGGCTGACCCTCAAGAGGTGGGCGTGGTGGGCGCGGTAGGGGACGTGGCCGGGATTTGCAGGCTACCCCTAGCACCCCACGTGTGGAGGACCAGTCAGGGAGACCCATGCCCCCCCCATGGTTGAGGAAAACGTGGCTGACACCATCGATGCTCAGCCCTTGTTGGACCCGTCCATTGTGGCACCTGACCTGGCACAGGCTGACTCCGAGACTGATTTCCAGGTCCACAAGTCTAGGCCACGGGTGGCCGTGCCAGTCAGTGTCACCAGGCCACGTGTATCAGGGGCAGCCATGTCATCTGCTGCCCCAAGTAGGCGGGGTGGGAAGGCTGCAGGGGCAACTGCAGCTCCGTCCACCCCAGCTCTGACTCTCCCAGCCAGGACAGTGTTGGTCCCAGTCCGTCAGTCTGAGGTTCCCCCTGCCACTATCACACTCGAGCTAATGCCTGCAGGAAGTCATATGGTCAGTGTGCCATTGCACACTACGACACAGTCCACCGGTGCTCCTGCCCCGAGTGGCCAGAGCGGCATATGCCACTCACAGTCCCCACCACCTTACAAGAGGAAGAGGAAGAGTGCACGTGCACTACAGGCTGATGCCCCAGACACGGCTACACAGTCCGGCACGCCGAGGAAGCCTAGCTTCAATGATGCCGAACTGAATCAACTTGTGCAGTATGTGTCCGATCATGACGCCGAAATGTTGAGCACTCCAGGGTCTAGGATCACACCTGCTCGCCGTCAGGCACACTGGCAGGCCGTCGTGGACAGCATAAGTTCCCTTGGGTTTATGAGGCGCACAGCTACCGAGTGCTACAAGCGATGGAATGACCTGAAGCGCAGGGCAAAGAGTAAGCTGGCCTCAAGTCATGCCGCAACTCTGGTGACTGGAGGTGGGTCTCCAGTAGAGGACATTGAGCTCACTCCACTTGAGAATGTCGCTGGGACCTACGTCACAGAGGAGCAGATCCAAGGTGTGGGAGAACTTCCAGATTACGAGGCATTGTCCGGTGAGTGCACATGCTTGTGTGTGTGATCCATGTGTACGTTGCATGTGGGAGGGGTCCAGGGTGGGTGCCAGGTCAGGGTGTGTGTGCCTGAGTGGTTTTGGTCACCCATGTTCTTCATCCAATGCATTTTTCCCCCCGGGATTTGGGTATTGCAGTGTCCCTTCTGGCCACAGCAGGCATTTGCCACTATATTGTGCCAGTTGACCTTGAAGTGGCAACATGCAACAACATTGTTCCGTATTTCGCTGTGCACGTTCTGGCTGATTGTAGGAATACCCCCAGTTCTATTGCACATCACTCTGCCCTATTCTCACAAATATGACGTGCCTATGGTACATGCCAACTGTGGGATGGCACTGCTAGCCAGCATGCATCTGATGTGTTGCCCTTCCATCTTGGTGTCATCAGTGTCTGACATTTACCTCCCCTTCCAACTCAGTGACAGTGCATGCATGTGAGGGACATAGTCATGTGGGACATGTGTCTATCAAGTACATTTCCTGTAGCTTGTCTGGCCTATTTGTGTGCCTTGGTGCTAATGCCTGTTTCCATTTTCTGTCTTTCATGTTTTTTCAGAGGATGACGCACTTGATGCTGTTGAGGGTGAGGAGATGGTGCTCACCCAGGAGGGATCTCTGACACGTCCGAGCACGAGTGGGGTACGTGGTGTGTTGGTGGGTGAGAACCCACTCTTGCTGCAGGGCAGTCTCTCCAGGGCTGTATATGGGTGCACCTCCCCAGAACTCTTTTCAAGTGTTGATTCGGATGAGACCCATGTGGATTCGCAGGTATGTGTTCATGGAAGGGATACTGTTCTGTCTGACCCACCTGCACCAGGGGTAGAGCCCACAATGGGGATGTCAGTGTTGGTAGGTGCGCCTGTGGTGGTTACGGATGCAGGGCCACAATCCGCAACATCTGATCCTGTTCCTGGGCCAGCAGATCAGAGGGGAAATGCAGTCCTGCAGCCTCAGGCAGTGCCGACACAGCGAGGCGCAGTTCGCCTTGCCCCAGACAGGTGTGGAGCCCGCCAACGCGGTGGCCGTCCGCCACCTGGCAATACCGTATGGGAGCAATCCATATATGGTATGGCCAACCAACAGGCAGCATCATCAGAAATGATTGCTCAAGCCATGGACAGGGTGGCCACTTCCATTGTCCCCCCAAAAAGGCAGAGGGAGCTACTAGAGCAGGCAACAGCCTCCATTTGCCAATCAGTAAGGGAGGACATGTTGGCGTCCAACAGGGACAGACAGGCGGCCCTGGACAATCTGAGGGAATCAATTTCTCTAGATGCCCAGGGACAGAGGGAAGCCCTGAGGGGGGAGGTCCAGCACCTCAGGCAGACTCTACTGGACCTTGAGGCTTCCACTCTCACCAGGACAGAACAGCTGCTGGAGCGCGTCACCCGTACGCTCTCGGCAGAGATGCAGGCAACTCGTGCGGAGGTCCGGGCAACACGTCGGGTGTTGCATGGGGATCTCCGCACCATACAGGGCTTTAAGTGGGCCGGGGCCTGCCGGGGCCGGCAGTCTCCAAATAGTGGGACTGAGCTGGGGCCCCCGTCCCACCACACGCAACATTGGCGGGATGCGACGGGAGATGCGCCTGCCATGAAGTCAGGCGATCTGACAGAAGTGGCAGCCAACCACAGCGATGCTGTGCCTGGCTGCCACTTCTGTAAATCATAGTAACTGCCTCTGGTGACCTCTCGCGTGAGGGGTCACCAGAGGCAGTTACTGTCCCTTTGTTTCCCCAGGTCGCCGAGGCGTCTTTAACCCTCGGCGAACCTGGGGATTCCTTGACATTTTTCGAGGTTTATGAAAGAAGGCTTGAAAAGTACACAATTCAAGCCATCTTTTATAAAGCTTTGCCGACGGACAATTTTGTCCGTAGTCAAAGCTTTATAAAAGATGGCTTGAATTGTGTACTTTCAAAGCCATCTTTTATAAAAACCGAAATGTTTTAAAAAAAAAATGGCCTGAAAAGTAGGCAAACCGTATGGTATGCACACACACATATATATATAACATGCATATATATGTGTGTGCATACCTTACGATTTGCGTACGTTTTAGGCCATGCCCCCGCAAGCCACGCCCCCAAATGAGGGCCCCCCCTCGATTTCTTACCCCACTTAAAGCCCTGGCACCATATCCCTCCAGAACGAGGCCTTCAACACCCGCATACTTGCTGCAATGGAGGACCACACCAGGGATTTGCGTGGGCTGCCTCCCATAGCACCACCACCTCCTGTGGCAGCAGCAGAGGTCGAGGAGAGCGAATCCAGCAGTGATTCTCCCACAAATTAGTAGCCCTGCAGGCCATGAGCCCATGGAGGTGTTTTATTTTCGCAACATTCACCCAGGTGGCTGTTGGTGAGCATCCTGTCCTCGGACCTCCTGGGTGGCCTCCCCCACCCCCCCTGGCCCCCACATGGCCATTTTTGATTTTTGCTTTTTGATTTTTGAGGTGCAGTGTGTTGCCTTGTGTGGCTCCCGTGGGCTTCCACTGTGTTCCGTTGGGCACATGCAGGCTTGTCCTGAGTTTGGGTTAGATGCTTGGGTTTGTGAGACACACACCCCTCCTGATTCCCGTTTCCATGGGCTTGCAAAGGGTGTGCCCAAGTGACAGTGAATTACACAGTGACGTTGGACTCCCATGAGCTATGTGGCCAGTCTGTAGTCAATACTGTGTATACATTCCTAGTGCATATTGTAGTAGTATTGTACACTGCATGGTGTATTGATGTGTGCTTGTGCTTCCATGTCTCCCTCCTAATTTGCAGGGTCAGTCCTCATGTCTTCACAAGCCCGTCTACTTTGGAGATGGAGTTCATGTTGTTAGCAGTGCACTCGCAGATGTGGCTGGCACCGACACTGTACAGTAAGAGGTGGTCGATGTGCTGGCATCATCAGGTTGTAGGTCAACGTATCCTTTAGTATTTGGTCATGTTTGTTGTTATTTATACATGTATGTGGGCATACTGTGTGTGGGCAGTTTCCATTTGGGACACTGTACTCTGTGGCACTTCTGTAATGTTTGGGGTATGAATTTGTTTGCTCTCACATTGCATGGCATGCCATGGTGGAGATGAGTGTGGGCCTGTTGGCAGGTGCCCCTCACTGCTGGGGGGTGGGGGTGCAGGGGGACATGGATGGGGGCCTGGGGGGAGGTGTTGGGTGACATGGCACTGTTGTCATGTACTATCTTTGATGGTGGTAGTGATATTGGCATCATTGAAGTGTGTCTTTTGATGACACAGCATTGGTGGTGTTTGTGTAGGTAGGGCGGAACACAATGGTACACTTCCAGTTGTACAGTCTCAGGCTGGTATGGTTGTGACAGGTGACTCTCCATTGAGGCATCATCTTTGTCAGAATGAGTCATCATTGATTGTCAGCTGGTATGTGCCAGGGCTGTGCCCACTCCACAGGGGTGTGATTTTATGTGAAGTAATCAGCCACCAGCTGCGTGCGGGCTGCCTCCCCCGTGCCCTTTCCCCTCCCATGCGCAGCGGGCGTGCATGTGGTTGGGGATGTGGGGGCACCACCATGTCCACGGCCAGGCCCCGGCGTGTTGCAACGTTGTGCAGGACACATGCTGCCACTATGATCCTGCACACTACTGGGGGAGCGTATAACAGCTACCCGCCAGAACGGTCAAGGGAGCGAAAGCGTGACTTGAGCACTCCGAATGTGCACTCCACTATGCCCCGGGTTGCAATGTGGGCTGTGTTGTATCTTACCTGGGGTGGCGTGGTGGGGTTCCGAATTGGCGTCATCATGTGGGTGCTGAGAGGGTAGGCACTGGCCCCTGGGGAGGTGGTGATGGGTATCATTAGTGGGGTTGTGGCATTACTCAGTATCTGACATGCATGCACGCGCAGTGGCATTTATACTCACCGAGCAGCCATGTATCGCCATGCCGCCCAGCCTCTATGTCCCGGTTTAGGGAAGACATTCTGTAGATGAAGCTGTCGTGGGTTGAGCCTGGATAGTTTGCATATACTGAGGTGATGATTCCCTTGGCATCACATACTACCTGGACGTTGATGGAATGCCAGTGCTTGCGGTTTCTGTAGATGTGCTCAGTTGTCCTGGGGGGACGTAGAGCCACATGGGTGCAATCAATGGCGCCTAGCACTTTGGGGAATTGTGCCACCCTGTAGTATTCCTGTGCGACAGCCTGCCTTTCTGCAGGTGTTCTGGGCAGGTATATGTGCCTGCGGACTGATGGGCGTGCAGTGATGATGGCCAAGACCTGGTGCAGGCAGCGTGACTGGGTGGCCTGTGACACCCCCCCCACTATGGCACTTGTCCGCTGAAATGATCCAGTGGCCAAGAAGTGCAGTATATTGAGGACCTTCTCCAGGGGGCTGAGGGCTTGGGAGCAAAGGGTGGGTGATGTGAGGTCATCCTCCCACTCACTGACCAGGTCGAGTATACACCTGGTCATCAGGCATCCCAAAAAGGCTGGTTCTGGGTGTGAATATTCTGGCCCGGACTATCCTCCTCCTCCTGCGATATCCCACGGCCACTGCTGCTAGGAACAGTATATTCATCCTGGCGTCTGAGCTTGTTTGTTGTTTGCGCGCACTTTTATGCTGTGCGGGTCAACGTACGCCTGCTTCCTGCTGGCGTACGTGCTTCCGGATTGGCCACGTTCGATTCCATGAATACGTGTTGTAGGCGAGCGTGTAGGACTTCCCGCGCACCCCTGAAATACACGCACGCAGCCCAATCGCGTGTGAAACCACCCGCGAGCCCCTGGAATACACGCACGCAGCCCAATCGCGTGTGAAACCACCCGCGAGCCCCTGGAATACACGCACCCAGGCCAATCGTGTGTGGAACTTCCCGCGCACCCCTGAATTACACGCACGCAGCCCAATCGCATGTGAAACCACCCGCGAGCCCCTGGAATACACGCGCCCAGGCCAATCGCGTGTGGAACTTCCCGCGCACCCCTGGAATACATGCACGCAGCCCAATCGCGTGTGAAACCACGCGCGAGCCCCTGGAATACACGCGCCCAGGCCAATCGCGTGTGGATCTTCCCGCGCACCCCTGAATTACACGCACGCAGCCCAATCGCGTGTGAATCCACCCGCGCACCCCTGAAATTCATGCACGCAGCCCAATCGCGTGTGAAACCACCCGCGAACCCCTGGAATACACGCGCCCAGGCCAATCGCGTGTGGAACTTCCCGCGCACCCCTGGAATACATGCACGCAGCCCATTCACGTGTAAAACCACCCGCGAGCCCCTGGAATACACGCGCCCAGGCCAATCGCGTGTGGATCTTCCTGCGCACCCCTGAATTACACGCACGCAGCCCAATCGCGTGTGAATCCAACCGCGCACCCCTGAAATTCACGCACGCAGCCCAATCGCGTGTGAAACCACCCGCGAGCCCCTGCAATACACGCACCCAGGCCAATCGCGTGTGGAACTTCCCACGCACCCCTGGAATACACGCACGCAGCCCAATCGCGTGTGAAACCACCCGGGAGCCCCTGGAATACACACGCCCAGTCCAATCGCGTGAGAAACCACCCGCGAGCCCCTGAAATACACGCGCCCAGGCCAATCGCGTGTGGATCTTCCCACGCACCCCTGAAGTACACGCACGCAGCCCAATCGCGTGTGAAACCACCCGCGCACCCCTGAAATACACGCACGCAGCCCAATCGCGTGTGAAACCACCCGCGAGCCCCTGGAATACACACGCCCAGGCCAATCGCGCGTGGAACTTCCCGCGCACCCCTGAATTACACGCACGCAGCCCAATCGCGTGTGAAACCACCCGCGAGCCCCTGGAATACACGCGCCCAGGCCAATCGCGTGTGGAACTTCCCGCGCACCCCTGGAATACATGCACGCAGCCCAATCGCGTGTGAAACCACGCGCGAGCCCCTGGAATACACGCGCCCAGGCCAATCGCGTGTGGATCTTCCCGCGCACCCCTGAATTACACGCACGCAGCCCAATCGCGTGTGAATCCACCCGCGCACCCCTGAAATTCATGCACGCAGCCCAATCGCGTGTGAAACCACCCGCGAACCCCTGGAATACACGCGCCCAGGCCAATCGCGCGTGGAACTTCCCGCGCACCCCTGGAATACATGCACGCAGCCCATTCACGTGTGAAACCACCCGCGAGCCCCTGGAATACACGCGCCCAGGCCAATCGCGTGTGGATCTTCCCGCGCACCCCTGAATTACACGCACGCAGCCCAATCGCGTGAGAATCCACCCGCGCACCCCTGAAATTCACGCACGCAGCCCAATCGCGTGTGAAACCACCCGCGAGCCCCTGGAATACACGCACCCAGGCCAATCGCGTGTGGAACTTCCCACGCACCCCTGGAATACACGCACGCAGCCCAATCGCGTGTGAAACCACCCGGGAGCCCCTGGAATACACACGCCCAGTCCAATCGCGTGAGAAACCACCCGCGAGCCCCTGAAATACACGCGCCCAGGCCAATCGCGTGTGGATCTTCCCACGCACCCCTGAATTACACGCACGCAGCCCAATCGCGTGTGAAACCACCCGCGCACCCCTGAAATACACGCACGCAGCCCAATCGCGTGTGAAACCACCCGCGAGCCCCTGGAATACACGCGCCCAGGCCAATCGCGCGTGGAACTTCCCGCGCACCCCTGAATTACATGCACGCAGCCCAATCGCGTGTGAAACCACCCGCGAGCCCCTGGAATACATGCGCCCAGGCCAATCGCGTGTGGAACTTCCCGCGCACCCCTGGAATACACGCACGCAGCCTAATCGCGTGTAAAACCACCCGCGAGCCCCTGGAATACACGCGCCCAGGCCAATCGCGTGTGGATCTTCCCGCGCACCCCTGAATTACACGCACGCAGCCCAATCGCATGTGAATCCACCCGCGCACCCCTGAAATTCACGCACACGCTCCCCCAGGTCGCGTGTGTTACTTCTCGCACTGGTACAGGGTTGGCGCAGCCCTTTGCGATGGTTTTGCGATCTTGATGGCTTTTCCTTGCGCGAGGGCGCTCTTGGGGGCGTAACTGGCGCTGCTGCAGGGTCGCTGCGATACTCTGCGCCACGGCTTGTTTTGGAGGATTATTCCATGAATACGATGTGCGCTGAAATGGATTTTATCGCATGCGGCTGGTGCAGACATTCGCACGGGAACACTCTGCGCCAGCCGCGTGCGATACTTTTGACTGTATTTCCATGAATCGGCCTGTGAGTTGGTTAAAATATTTCCTACTTCAACAATTGTAAGCTTTTCTTGAATTAACTGGTTCATCTGTATTGCTGCAAAATGCATGTACTTCCAATATTGTCATTGAACACATAAAATGACTTTCCTGGCTGAGACAGGCTTTCTTGTCCACATTTCATTCTGCACATGCAGATACGTGACAGGTAGTGAGAGCATGCTGATTGATCCTTTGAAACAGGCCTTTACCTTTAGATACTGAAAAATCCATGTTAAACCATTTTTTGTAAATACAAATGTATGTCCGTAGTCAAGGCCTATTTTGAGCAATGTTTCCCAATTGTGAGACTTGAATCGACAGTCACAAAAAAGGCTGGATTTCATCAACAATGCCTCAAAAAAGCCACTGAACACTGCCCAATCGTTTATTGCATGTGTTTTTTTTTTTTTACAAAGAAAATTATGTAACATAGAATGTGCAGTTTATTAATAAGGTCAGAGGACAAAAGAGGAAGCAATGGGAGAAAGCATAGAGATAAACTTGGGTGAGTAAGGCCCTTCTCCTTTTGTATGGCAAGGCCCCAATCCAACCTCCTCTTCACCACCACCAAACTTCCTTGAATCCTTGTTCACAATAAGGCACCACTGGGAGTGGGGGGTAGTGTTTTTCGGTTTAGACAGAGGAGGCAATTTTTCAGGCAGTGGTGTTGGCAGCGTTTATTAGATAAACTGAAAACCGAAAAGCCTATTTATCAATTTATCATATAACTCCTTCAACAAACTGTCAGGCCGATTACCTTATCATTTATAGAGTTTTTAAATATTTATTCTATTTCTGTAATCAAAAAAGGTTGTTATACGAATGTTATTTCTTCCTTAGGTGAAAAATGACATGAAATTGTAGAGGAGCATGTGGATACTTTCAGACTAGTTCCTGCCCTCGCCCCCTCTCCGCTGTCATATTGGAATAGTAGAAGAAGAGCAGTAAATGGGGTCCCGTGTATTGATCCTATACCACATTGAGTGTATGAGAAGGTTATGCACTCAGACAGCCATAAAGAAAGTACCCTTGCACTGAAAGTGTGGAAGGATGCTGCATGGAGGGCTGTCAGCATGTGCCTATGGACATCATGGAACGTTAAATTTAAATCTTACAAGATCAGAGTGATTTCAGTAAGAAGATATATGAATCTATATTGAATCAATATGAAAATACTTAAGAGTAACAATGTAACTGAAGCACCAAAAGAAGCATGTACCTAAGGCTGAAGTAATCTTGAATACAAAGAAGATGAGGTAACCTACTGGTCAATAACTGTAAATACATGGTGACGCAAGGTATATATAATATATATATATATATATATATATATATATATATATATAGTCTTGCTATAGAGGAATATATAACGTGACAAGGACGACCATGATAGGAAGATGGACGCTGGTTAAGTCAAATTCAACCAAGCTACCTCAGAAGGATCTGGGTGATTTTTATGTCACGGAAAAGTATGTGATGGAAAAGTTTGCATGAGAAATGTATGCACCTCAAAAGGTTTGTACATTTGCCATGCAAACATACACTGCAAACCACTACATACCCACATCCCCACCTACACCCACAACAGACCAATGACACACCCACCACCCACACCCTCAACACACCCCACCCACACCCCGACATAACCAAACCCTATTCCTTTTCTTCATGCTGTGACCCTGCAGCACAAGCTCCCTTTCACTTCCGTGATCGGGAACTGGCGCGCATGTTCCTTTGCTTTGTTTGTATGGGCAACTGCAGGGGTTTCCCCCACAACCCCTGCTCACTATACTGTAAACGATAGTGAGCGGGGTGTTGCAGGGAACACCCCTGCAGCCCCCTTTTTCTTTTTTTTCTCAGATTGCACCCCGATCACTATACCACACAGTATAGGGAGCGGGGTGTTGCGGGGGACACCCCTGAAGCCCCTGTTTTCTTTTCTATTTTTCCTTTGACGGGTGTGCAGCGGGGATGTCCCTCCCAACCCCCACACACTATAATGTATACGTTTTTACTTATCTAAAGTGCATGCCACCAAAGGTTCAAACTTTTGGTGTTCGAACCTTTGGTGGTGTGCATTTTTGGGACTTTTTGTAAAGTTAGACCTTTTTTTCAGTCCTTTCACACAGTTCCACCTCAGAAACAGATCAATGTTGTAGAATTAGGAAAGGCTGGGCAGCTCTGTGTGGATGCTATTTTAAGGAATAATTGCAAGGCACAAGGGATAAGCTATGAACGAAGGAGACATTCCTCTTAGATTAAAGAATAAAACATCTGCAATGGCCAAAGTATAAGACATTAAAAGTGTATGAAGTCTATGCAAGGTAGAGTGCTGAATCAAATAGCAGTAATAAGAGGCTGAAATGAACACATTTGTGGTCTCTTCACATGTGGCTCAGAAGTCGAAGACAAGGGCTATTCATTAGAACCTCAGATGGAGCTAGTGGTGTTCTCGCACTTCCTTGAATGTTTCCAGGGCAGTGAGCAGACTACAGAGTCAACTGCAGGCAGAAGACCTTGGCTTCTGGCCGACCGATGAGAGGTGATGGCCTGATTGGGAAAACAGGGAGTAGTCTGACTGGATTTAAACACCTAAGTTTCATTTCACGTACGTGCTGCTAAAGAGCCAAAAGTCCAAGGTTGGCGTAACATGCCAACCAATCAGCGGGTCTAAGGGGCAACCTGCTATACAATGTTTTGTTGAACAATCCACTGCCATTTTGTCCGCTATAATCAGTACTGTATGTATTTAGAGGTAGTTTGAGGCGTGCCCCACAGATAAGGGCAGCCTATGAAGTACTAACTCATATGAATTCTGGACATGTTCCCTTAAACCAATCCCGTCCCTTAATAGGGTTTATGATTTGCCATGTGGAATGACATAATAGATGACGCATATTGGGGTATAAGACCTCTATGTAATCAGGTTACTGTGTGAGCGTGCATTCATCTGTCCGATGCCTGTCAGGTCTCCCTGCTTTATTAAATGAGACTAAAGTAGTACTGTGCCAGATTCTTTGAGTCTCTTCTTACAAAATTGTATTAGAATATACACCTATCTGTTATGTTTCATACGCTGTTGATGCACTGCACTCGTGATATCAAGTCTGATAATCATAAAACACACTATGAATAACATCCATCTCAATATTGTTTGTGATTTTGTATTATTGTGTCAAGACAATGGGGGTCATTACGACCCTGGCGCTAAGGGTTTAATGGCGCCGTAAAAGGTGTTGGCGCCGTTAAACCCTTAATGCCTGATTACGAGGTCCCTTTGCGGCTCCACCTTAACGGCTGGTCTGGACCAGCCGTTAAAGTAGGGACCCGCAAAGGGACTTCCGAGGTAATTACGCTACCGCAATTGGCGGTACCATAATTACTGCCTTCCCCAGTCCCATTGAGCCCTATAGGGCAAAAATGGGAATGGGGAAGGGCAAATGGTAAATGGGGAATTACCGCCCCCGCCAACCTTGGAATGGGGCGGTATTTTCCCATTTCCCATTGGCGGACTCGTTACAATACCGGCAGCAACCATGGTGCTAATAGCGCCATTAGTTACCGTCTGTGTTGTAATGAGGGCCAATATGTTTACCCAACATTGAATTGCTAATAGTTTACCAGGCATATTATTCTATTCCTGTGAATCTAGCGCTAATTATTGATTGTTCTAAAGCTATATGGAGATACAAACATTTTAAAGTGTTTCACTTTATATTGTAATTGTTAGAAAACTACTTGAGCTTTTACATCCACCGCATATTCTTAATGTTGTGCTTGCATAGCTCCTATGTATTGTAATTCACATCTTGTCAATGTACACATGAAAGTGTTATCATATTCTCCCAATACAGTCTTGAGAATTATTTTTTTTTAAAAACGCATTTGAATTCCCTTACTTCATTTCTAATAGTACCTTGATTTTAGTTTCATGTTTGATGGTTAGACATTTATCATTGGGTATTTGTTTGTTTAATTCCCAATGGTATCTTTCTTATTTATATCATAGATTACAAACAGGGTTGTCCAACTCCAGCTCTTAAGGGCCGGAATCCTGATGGGTTTTCAGGATATCTCTCATTAATATGCATGAGAACAAATGTGCATACATTTAGAATCTTTGTATGCAAATGTATCTCATCAATATTAATGAGGCATACCCTGAAAATCAAGATCTATGTGATTACTGCACGCAGTTTACTGCCCTGGCCGAAAATGGCAACTTATTTTTTTCTCACCCCCATATATATATATATATACGCAGGGGAGAACCACCTGCAACTCCCCATACTCCCCCAACATTCAATATTTACTGTACCCTATCCCCCACAAATATATGCTGAGAAATGGGAGTTGAACGAAAAGTCAGCATTTTCGGCTGGCGCAGTAAACAGTAATTGCATGATCCTGAAAATCGGATATGCTTCCGCGCCTTGAAGACTACTACTGGACAACCCTGTGTCTAACGTAAAAACTTAATGTTGGTATATTATTATTTTTATTATTATTATTTTTTGTTTTAATTATTATTATTATTAAGCATGGTCCTCGCCTTGGGAAGTAGTGGAGCACTCTACAATCTCAGGAGGAAGAACACAGTGAGGCATGCAGAGGAAAAGAGAGGCGCTAACAACAGGGGAAGGTGGGCAATTGGCAGGAAGGGATCTACAAGCAACCAGGCAAGGAAACAGTGAGGAACAGATCACCAAGTCTCAAGTAGTGGAAAATGGAGTCAGTTGAAATGCCCTGTATATCCATACTTATTAAATGTAATTAATGTTTTGCTGTGGAAGAAGTATATTCCTGTTTTAGGGATTTATTTTTGACAAATATTGATTAGATGAATTAAAGACTATGGGCCTCATTACACGGAATGCGGTAAGGGTTTACAGTACCGGTAAGGGCACCGGTACCGGTAAACCCTTACCGCCTTACTACGAGGTCCCTTTGCCGGACCTGACCTCAACGGCTGGTTTTAGCAGCCATTAAGGAACGGGCCCGCAAAGGGACCTTGGTGATAATTACAGTACCGCAATTTGCGGTACCGGAATTAGCTCCTTCCCCATTCCCATTGAGCCCTATGGGGCAAAAATGGGAATGGGGAAGTGCCTTGGTGAATGGGGAATTACCGCCCCCGCTCACCTTGGAGTAGGGTGGAAATTCCGCCATCCACCAAGGCGGACACAGTAAAATACCGGCGGCAACCATGGCGCTAATAATATATTTGTGGCACCATGGTTACCGCATACCGTGTAATGAGACCCTATGAATATATTTTGTGATGATGGCCAAGGTCAGTAGGAGCCACCTGCTCTATGAAACGGCCCTTGCAGGTGGTAAATGAGGAATGCCCCAGAATTCCTGCAGTCTTCCCACTGCTATTAATGAGGAGCAAGAAAACAAATTATTCCTTGCACGAGGCACAAAAATGTGGACTGACCCTTTCAACTACTTAAGCAGGATCAGTCAGTATGGTGGACCAGAGCATGAGTTTCACTCAAACAACCCACAACCACTCTTAACTGGAGATAAAGAGGGAAATGGCATACCAAAAAAGGAGAGGATGTGGGTTCATATGGCATGGGCCAATCCGACCAGGCAAACATAGGAAGCTATGGGCCAATGAATTTGAACCCTTGCTGCCCAACACCCCATACTATCAGCAACATAAAATGGAGCAGCAGCTGTCAAGTAGGAGCAGGACAAGGAACAGGAGGAAGAGGGAAAGGAGAAGGCGCGGGCACAGGAGGAGTAACAGGAGTACAATTATGATATAGATGGCAATGGCAAGAGCTATGGAGGTGATACCCGGAGGGTCACCTGGGAGATCAGTTAAAGGTCAGCAGAGGGCTAAATCCAGAGAACAACATAGACAAAGAGGCTAAGTGGGAAATACAGGTGAGAACTGGAAGTCTGTTGAAGTACTGGCAACTAAAGCTAGCAGGGCCTGAAAGTGACTGAAATGAAAATCAGAGACCGAAAAATGATGTGTTGGTGGTTGCTTAAGTAATGCATGGCCAGTCTATCACATACATTATCAGACTGAATGGGCATTATATCCCCAGAATCAGAAAGAAGAAGACCAATTGGCCTTTGTGGTGTAACGGAAACGAGTTGCAGTGAGTAGGCCATTGACTGTGGGCACAATAAAACCAGACTCCTGAGGACACGAGCGGTCGAATGAGCATCACAGGACATCTTACCATCCCAGGAGGTGATGCAGCCAAGCCACAGAAAGTGAGAAGTTCCCAGCATCCAGGAGAATAAAGAGGATACAAGGTCATTATAACTCCCTGAGACTGTTAGTGACTACATTGAATATTGTCCTGGAGTTGATCATTCAGGAATCTTGCTTTGATATGATATGATATATGACATGGCATTTATAATGCCCCTATACACAGGTGTTTCAAAGCGCGAATGAGGCTTGAACACAAGAACTTACAACAATAGGTTTGTCTAGAGAAGAGGAAACAACATATTGTTTCAAACATCCTCGCAATTTCCAGTTGCAAAACATGATTTTCTTCTGCTGAGGAGAGGACCCCGTAAGTCCAATAGGAAATCACCCAACACATCCTAGAGTCCCAAAAAAGGAGAGGCCATGAATCTACAAACCGATCAGGATTCAGTATCTGAGGAAAGAGACAGCCCAGCTGGAGACAGTGGGAGGGGTTGTAGTCTTTGTGCTTTGATTTGAACCACGCGACTGCCCAGAGAGCTTCCTTTCCTGGCAACTGTGTTGCATGTACACACATTACCTTAGTGTGTAATTCAGATTCTTGTCTTATGGTGTTTCTCTTTGTGACAACTATGTAACACTCCTCTCATTGGAGGAAAAAACGTATTGGTCAGGATATTAACAGGCAAATTGCCACTTAATATCCATATTTGATCTAGAATCATATCTACTCGGCAGGTAGAGCTTGGCTACCGTACTGTAATCTGCCACGAGCGTAGACTTTGCCTCAATTTGCATTTCTATTCATTCTTCCACGTTTACGACTACGCACCTGCACATCTTACCATCTTGTTGTGTGACAGATATTCATGAAACGTGTCTGTTATCTATTGTTTTACATTCAAGCCTGGCTACATAGATCACCTGTAGGATAATTACTATACTTGTGAGCACTTTTCTTATTGCTTAAAAAGCAATGTAATGGCAATTCTGGCTAATGATCTGAACCCATTTGTCTTAGTTACATGACCAATGCGTGAGGTGCCATCTACCAACTCACCAGTAGGTTCCTCCATATCATTCAGCAGGGGGCAAAGCACATGCAACCTCAAGCCCTGTGCAAATCTTGCTAAGCCCATCCATCTCCGCCACATACATGTTCAGCTCTGCATCAGAGCCAGAGCATTGGTGGACCAGGTACTAGAACTCATGACTGGGGAGTCAGGAACTGTGAGTTCAATCCCCCTCGATGCTACCTTATTTTAGATCAGAGACTCTACTGAACACATTTCTGTTTATTTGTGTCCATTGTTGTCATGTGAAGCAATATCTTATTTTGGTTTTAAAATGCTTTTTAACACAGCCTTACCTTGTGCCACGATCGACTCCTGCATTTTTGCAGGATGTAAACAACTGGCTACATTCAGGTGAATCTGATGGTAGCTTCCTGGATACTACAAAAACATTTGTCTTGTTTCTCTTGTGTCTGTTGCAGCTGCAGAGTGACCAGCACATTTACATTTGACCTATTTGTAATATGCATTGTTCCCCAATCTAATAACACTTCACTTCCTATTTGGTGTGAATGACTTTCACAAGCATTTCATTATATGGCCCTTCCACATGCCAACGACTTGGCCATTAGTAATAACATTTCTACTGCTGTATGCTTAATGTCAAGCAGTTTCCACTAGTGATCAATCTATGTCACCCTTAATTTGGGGAACCCTAGACATAGATCCTTGCAAACCACCATACTACATATTTAATTGACCTTGGAAAAGTGTTATATGGAGGTCTATTAGTGTGTGTTATTGTCTCCCGAAAGTGTGATACGTTTTCTGTTGGCATTGGACGAATTTCAAATGGGGTTATAGTACTGTCGGTTGTGTTCTTCCTGTTTGCAAGTATCTGCAATGTTAAAAAAAAATAATATGATATTTGTTTTTTTGGTTCTAAAACCTCAGCTGCCCCTACCTGTTCTTCACCTCATCTTGGATAGCACTATTGAGTAGGAGCAACAGCCAGAACAGACTTTGTAGGATCACAGGGATAGAGTGGTGGTCTCAGGATTGCAGGTGGGGGACAAGGCATTGCAGAATGAGCTAGTAGGCAACACCAGTGAGCAGTGTTAATCAGATTAAAAATGAGTCTGAGGAAAGGCACAGTGAAGATCCTTACCAGATTTGCTGTGCAGGAAAAAAGTGGTATTAATTCCATTACCGCCACTTTTCACGCATCGCCAAACTACACTTTTGCAGGTGGGGTGACGACCTGATGTACCTCCAGCCACGAGATGGAGGTAGGTCAGTCACCCCACTGGCAGAAAACAACCAGTTTTACTGGGACTGGCGTTTCCGGTACCGGTAATACCGATGATCCCCCCATGGAGTCATGTGGACTCCATGGAACGGGTATTCATAAAAAAAGGACAGCACTAGAGATCTTTAATGGAGTACAACATTGCAATTGCAAGCTAGACACCCACCATAGTTCTACATTTGCCAGGAGTGATTGCCAGGACAAGCATGGAATGAACAGCTCACACATGCACCTATACTGTCAGGAGCACCTATACTGTCAGGAGTGCAAGAAGCTCAGAGACCGAAGGAGACTAAAGTTAAAGATAATGATCAGGACAAGGGCAGAAAACACAGGCGAGTGGAGCAGTGTGCATTGCAGTGCACAGTGGAGGCTGAGCCCAGCAGGTGCAACAGTGGGGCAGAAAGGAGTGTAATGCACCTCTGAATAGATTCCTCACTCCAACCTGGTGCACTCTAAATAATAGCTACAGTAGTGGGAAATTGGCAGCACAATAGTGGGCCCATAGTTAAAATTGGAGATAGATGTCCAGACTAAGAAAAAAAAAGAACGGTGCATTCGCCGACAACACATGTATCTTTCATCACAATACAAATTACAATTGTTGGCACCTGTAATCTGATGGTAATTCCCATTTGCTGGTATCCTGGCAGTATTATTGACAGGATACCGGCAAACCTATAATGGGGGGATATCTTTGATGGCACTGGGACCATCCCTTAGGCAATGAGTGTCTTCCAAACATTATGTTTTAAGATTAGGTGAGGTTAATCTGCATGCGAAGGAATGAAAGGGCCCTGGGCAACAGCCAGAACTCCCAGTGGCTCTAAATAGTTCTTGACGATTATGAGTGAAAGGCTCAAACTCTCTAGCATCATTTAAGCCAGAAGGAGGATGCCAATTGGAAAAGTACAAGTACCTTAATGTAGCGAACAGAATTTGAAATAGTGACCTACGGTTGACCATGGCTGGCCATTCCCCCATAAGAGAAGTCCCACTAGGACATTGAGGCCTGTCTTGCCACTACGTTTTAGCCATCAATCAAAGGCTGCATGTTGGCTTGAAACTGAAGTGCACAGTGAAAGTGTAAAATTCAAAGAAAAATCGCAATTAATATTGAGAAGCTATTTGAATTTAAAGGTATCATTTTGTACAACTTTTGCAGTTCCTCAAAACTGCAGAGAGTGATGTAATTAAATGCAGGGATGGATGTGTATCTTGATGAGCCTATGTGTATATTTGTTTGCTCCTGTCAAGATGGCTGCCCTGCCTCCAACCATACCATCGTGGAAGCAGCTGCTGACCCGTGATGACTCTCCTCCCCCTCTTGAGGAACTCTATTGCAACCTTTTGCCTCCCATTGGCTGGACCTGGATTTGAAATCTGCACCGAAATCAAGCTGAAAGGCTTCCCGGCGTCCCCTTTAAAGGCTCTTCCTCGGTCTGGGCCTTTCCGAGTCCGGGAGTGCTCGGAGGGACTCTCTGCATTCCGCTGAAATCATTTACCTTGGCATACAATCAGTTGGCAGCTGCATTCGCTAGTGCTCTACAGGGATCTCACCCCTTCTCATGGTTCCCCTCCACCTATTGCCCAGCTGCCTCATCTCCAAAGGAGCTGGATGAGTCAGGAGGTGGCAGGGCGACATCACTCTGCCAAGAAAGGTAAGCCCTGCCGTTTGTTTCTCAATGCGCGCATCTGCTACTATCATCATGTTTGCAACATTATCCTCAGTTTCATGACACTGAGGGGCCTTACGAGGTTGCCGGTCTGGAAACAACCATACCGGTAAGCTTGCCGGTACCGTTGTTTCCAGACCGTCAAACTATGAGTTCTGCAAGCAGGTACCTTTTCGCCTGCCAGGTCTGACCTGGCGGGCGGAAAGGCACATGCTCACAGACCTTGAGGGATGCACCAGCACCATTCATGAATGTTGCCGGTGCATCCGACCTCTCCATTCCCATTGAGTCCAATGGGATTCGAACAGCAATGGGGAGCAACATATTCCGGTGCCTGACAATGAGGAATTATCGGGACCACCAGGGCTGTAATACTCCGGTTAGACCCCATTGGCCGGCGCTGGAATAATAATGACTCCGGCGGCAGATGTGCCATTTTTACCAGCACGGTTACCGCCGGACTCATAATGAGGCCCACTGTATTTGATCTCACCCGGCATCTAGTCTCTACAATATAGCCTCAGATTGCAGCAAATGTAACACGCTGCCTCTGCACACACACACATTTACTGGTCAATCTACCTAACATGACTATTGCGCCTGATTATGGCACTGCACTGTGTCACTGACCCACCTGCGCTGTACCTGGATGTCACTATATTCAGGCGGAATGTGTGTACCCTGCTGACCACCCTATCCTCTCACATTTGCAAGATATGCTGCATTCTTACCCATCCATTACTACCTTCTTTATGATCATCCTTCCATGTGCTACCTTATTTAACCCATCTGCAACTACAGCTCTTTAACTTAGCATTCGAACCTATTTGCAGAGGGGGCTTCTACTGTATTGTACATATCTGTAACCATACCTGCATATCTGATTTAGCCCCCCTGCATCATGATTGACCTTTTATATCTGATGTAGCACCTTGTACCATGCGGCACGGGTTTGCCAAGACCTTGCACATTTCTTTTTGACTATGTTCATGTGTTCCAGCACCCCCCGTACCATGAGGTCTGACACTTCATATTTTACGTTTCATCAGAACTCCCTGCATCATGCAGTAACCCGTATGAGTGGACTTGCTCATTAAGAATGTCTCACTTTGCACTTACTGTAACTAGTGCCCTGATGCCTGAGGGATTGGTGCACTGCTATGACTGTAAAAATAAATAAATAAATGAAGAGAGGCGTGTTTAGAGCAGCATTATTTATGGGTGAAAACATGCATTGACACTAAACTGTAGTCCCGACAGTGCAGTCAACCATGTAGGAAAACATATTTTTTTAAAACATGCTGTGCTTGTGATGTTTCCCATTTTCCACATGTTCCTGATCACTAGACAGCATCTCCTGTACTGGTGTTCAGTGTCTTGCTTTGGTCTTGTAAGGTGTACCTCCCTATGTTTCCATAAAAATTGGTGAGCAGCAACCTGTAGGAGTCCTGTTCATGGGGTACTTACACCTTACCAAACACATGTGCCAATGAACCCAGGGGGAAGATGGCTAGAAGCACATATGAGGGCCTTTGACGGACATTGGTAGTTGCCAGCGACCTGATGGGTGGTTTTTTTTCTTTTCTCGCTCTCCTACACCCAGGAAAGCCTTGGTGGCTAACAAGTGTGCACTTGGTTAAACAACAGTCACAGGGGGTCATTGCGACCCTGGCGGTAGGGGGTTAACGGACCCGGTAATGATGCTGCTGCCGTTAAACCCCTACCACCACATTCCGAGGTCCTTTAGCGGGTCCCACCAGGAACAGCTGGTCTAACCAGCCGCACCTTTGCAGGACCCATTAAGGGACCATGGAGCAGTTCCTTCCCCATTCCCATTGAGCCCTATGGGGGCTCAAATGGGAATGGAGAATGGTTTACGAAATGGGGACTTACCAGGTCCGCATAGGTCGTAATGTCCCGGTAAGTCCCCATTCCGTCTACCCGGACCATGGTGCTATTAGCACCATGGCTACCTCCAAACTCGGAATGACCCTGACAGTCATATTTCATTTGATAAAGCTTAAAAGCCTTCTTTATAAACAGCTTGTGTAAAACCAGATCATAGGTATTCAATAGCTACATAATATTAGCATGCCACTGCCCCAGCAAGTTCATTCACTTTTAGTAAATAACTAATTAAATAACCTTCATGGGGTCACTTGGGACCAAGTTGATTCACCTTTAGTAAATACATACATACATAACATTCATTGGGTCACCTGGGGCCAAGTTAATTCACCTTTGGTAAATAAATCCATACATAATATTCTTTGGGTCACCAGGGACCAGGTTGATTCACCTTTGGCAAATAAATAATTCAATAACATTCATTGGGTCACCAGGGGCCCAAGTTGATTCACCTTTGGCAAATAAATAATTCAATAACACCCATGGGGTCCCCTGGGAGCAAGCTGCTTCTCATTTGGTAAATAAATAAGAATAAAACCTTCATGGTTTCACCTGGAACCAAGTTGATTAAACCTTTGGTAAATAAATAAATGCATAACCTTCGTGGTGTTGGCTGGGTCCAAGTTGATTCACCTTTGGTAAATAAATAAATGCATAACATTCCTGGGGTCACCTGGGTCCATGTTGCTTCACATTTGGTAAATAAATAAATATTTAACCTTTGTGGGGTTGCCTGGGACCAAGTCGATTCCCCTTTAGTAAATAAATGCAAAACATTCATCCCGCACTTGGGAAGCCTATTGTACTCCTCCCGATGCCCGAGTGGTAACCTGAGTCCAACTTCACAAATTCTATACTCCCAGCAACGGTAGACTACCTACTGAACGCACATCCTCTAGAACCAAATTCACAGCTCAATCCACCAAAGCACAGGCCAGTACCCAATCAACACAAGTAGACCAGCGTTTCCCCTGATATGTCTTTAACGGAGTCGCAAATCTCCGACCGGCCATCTTTGTTGTAAGGTCCAAAACGAGCATATAACAGTCCATCCAGCTGCCATAACCTGGGCGAGGCAGCCAAGATCCTGTTTCATCCTGAAAATTTCATTGCTGCTCGGGTGACCCATCTTTCACATAAGTATCCCCTCCTCAGACTGCTGCACTAGGCAAATGCATGGTCGGGACAGGCTACACAGGGCCGGCATTGCCCCAAAGAAGAAAAAACAGACTCTCTAACACCACACAATGGTCTGATGCAGCCTCTGAAGTAACACTGGCTCACCTTCAAGAGCAAAGTGAGTCGTACCCTCTAGCTGCCACTTGGCCTTCCACCTGGTACCCAGAATGGGCAGCCACCACTTGTCTGAGGTAAAATACTTTGGTACCACGCTCCGTGGAGCTACCTCGTTATGTTTGGACTTCCCTAGTTATTTGCTACCCACCTGTTAGAAGCAATATTCAGGCCTGTATGACAAGACCCACGTGTTCGCCGTAACTTGTGTACACACAATATGCAATACCCTTTTTTCACACTTTCCAACTTCTACCTGTACGCTATTACCCAGCGCGAAACGATCAACGCTGCTCTGTCCCTCAGCCGCAAGGGCCGTCCTGTCACACAGAGGGCCTGCACCCTGAGATGCTCTGGTGCTCTCCCTCGCTGCTTTCCCGACGATCGCGCCCTGCTGAGGATCCCCCTGTGGTGACAACACCTCACACACAGGTCCGCTCCCCCTGCCGGCGGAGCATACCTTGTTCTGTCTGGAAACAGTATGTTATTATTCTTCCCGCGCGGGAAGCGCAGAGAAAAAAATGACAAGAGAAGGCATGAGCGGGGTGGGAGAAAGCAAAAAAGGGAGGGAGAAAGAAAGAGAAGAGAAAAAAGCCTGCCAACAGTGACACTGCCCATTCACACAAATAACCCCACAAAGAATACGGGTTTATACTCTTATTGAACTAAACATACTTTGGAAAGATATCACTATACTCTCCACTCGACTTGTAGTATCTTCTGTTTGAGTGAAAACATAAACTATTTCACTGTGTGGAAAAAATGTCAAACACACCTATTGTAGAGAATTATTATCAAGTACGTGTTGCCCTCCCAAGCTTTACAAAGTAACATATCCACAGGCAATATATACATTAAACACATGTGAAACTGAGATATTGCGTGCATTATAATTTAAGAGCTGTTGGTACTTTTGCAAGCTATGGATGCTTTTATTGACAATGCAAAATAGTAGTGCATTTTTTTAGGGGCAAGGTGACATGGAAACATGTGCTGGCATGTTCTAGATAGTCGTCCTACTGGAAACACAGAATTGCAGATGAGAAGCTGGAGTTGTCTATGATGTCACTAGGAACCCAATTGTGGACCAGCAGAGCAGTACATGCAATGGATCAGAGAACACGAGGGAAAGACAACCTTCCTCTACCTCCTTGCATCATCAACCACCTTCCTTACCCACACCAGGAAGTACCGGGAGTATGGCGGGCAGGGAAAATGATGTATTTCTTTGTTGTGAAGTCAAAACAGTAGAGCATGATTTCTGTAGTCCACTGCAGTGATGTCATATCAACAAGATGCAGAATTTAGAAATACTGATACACTAATGATTTCTTATCTAAACCATGCACAATAAACCCATCCCTTATTGATTACTCATGTTGCGTGAGAATATTAAGTCCCCCTTATTTTATTTTCTGTCAGGTTTCCCATATCTGATCCTGGGTGCCATCTTGGGTAAGGAAAAACGGATTTCTCTCCTCTGCTAACTCTTGGTATAGATGAACTCTGGAAGGTTCTATCAATCTGAAGAGAACCTGATAAAGGTGATGACTGTATGATGATGCTGTCCGAAGATTCAGAAAAAAAGCATTGTGAAAATAGGCAATCATCATCACGAGGAATCATCATAGACTTGACTGTAGTTAATGACAGCAATAGTTACTTGGAAACAACAAGCATGCTTTCCAGCTCACAGTATTCGAAGCGTTATAAGAGAATCCCAGAGTGCTGAATGCTTAGTGGTAGAGATTTGCGATTCCAGTGTTCAAATCTGTTTCTTTTGATTTACAATGCAAAACGAAAAATGTAAATGCCGAGATTTCTGGCAGGACAGTGAGTCTCGTTACGAGTTTGCAGGTGTTCTGGAGGTCAATCTGCCAGAATACCGGCAAATGGAAGTATACCACGTAATTACAAGCGGCAGTTTGCCGGTGTTAATCCTGATTTAATGGAGTTCATAGGACTCTATTGGGGATGTTTGCCGGTATCACCTCTGCCAGTATGACCGGATGGTAATACCAGTGATTTTTGGATGTCCAAAAATCACTGGTATTACCATCGGGTCATGCTGGCAGAGGTAATATCAGCAAACATGCAGTTTGGTGGTGCATGAAAAATGGAGGTAAACGGTATTACCTCCCCTATTTTCCCACACTGCCAAACTTGTAATGAGCCCCAGTGTGCCATATTCTCTTCAGTCACCCATATTATGAAGCAACAGAATCTACATGGAAACATAGATATTAAAATCGCTGTTATCCTGCATCAATGGTCACAACATGGTGCTGTTTAATGAAATATGTGGGACAACCGAATTTCGGTGCTGCAGGCGGCAGACTAAAACAACAGAACAAATATCCTGCAAAACAACACTTCCTGGTTCTACTCTGTTTACCTGCATTCTGAGATGTGAAACTGTGGTTATGTGATGTAAGGTGCCGAATCAAAGAGCTGTCTGGGTAACGCGTGCAGGATAATGCTCTTTGAAATAGACACAAAGAAATGCAGGCACATTAAAGGACTGCGAAGCCAATGTTGCAGAGTTGCTGTAGCTGCATAAATGTTTTCCCAATTGATTTCACTTGTTTTTTTTTTTATTTTTTTAATTTATTGAATATAGTTGAAATTACATCAACTTTTTCAATTTATACAGATTAGAAAAATTCATAGGCATAAAATCTAGTTAAAAAGACTATATACATTCATAAAATACTGTACAATCATCATCATTCTAGGTTCAAGGCCTGTAAAAAATTAATCGTTGCAATTCTTATGCTCATACATTCAGTGGCAGCCAAGGCGACCCATCTATTTTTTGGATCAAGTTGTGCAAAGTATGCAAAATGGTTAACAAAGTACAATTTTCTTAAGGTACTAAGTGTTGGACATTACAATATTAAATGTTGAAGAGATTCTACAATCATAACATTTTTACAGAACCGACACCAGTTAAGGTCAGAGGCAATTTGTTTCCTTCTTGTTTTGACCTCACGGGTGGGCCAGATGTTGAACCTCAACCGAAGAATGGCAGTTCTTAAAGCAGCAGATGGTGCTAAACATAAGTAGGACGCAATGTTTTTAAAACGTTTTGGACCAAAGATTGTAGGATCAAAGTCTTTATAAGTTAGACACTGAGTTCTGGTGTCAATCCAGTCCATCATATACACCCTTTTCTTCGCAAGCTCTGGGTGAGCAATAAGAAGTTTAAGTGAAATGTCGGCATGTACCATGATTGTTAGTATTTTCGTAGACCAGTATTTCGGAAACATTTCTGTAGAATTGAGCAGGTAACTTGAAATGATGGATAATGTAGAGTTACCATATGTAGATAATAAACATTTGCGAAATAAGGCACATAAGCGCCAGTTATATAATGCACTTAGAGAAATTAATCCCAATTCATATCTTATTAACACACCTGGAATACATTGAGGTAGATTTAAGATTGCACGCCAAAACTTGGCTTCTAATAAATTCAGAAACCCTAAGGGGACACTTAGTGTTTCCAGACCATAAAGGACGGTTGCTACAACATTCTGGTCCCAATAAGTAATGGCCGCTTTGATGGAAAATGTACCATATTTAGAAGTGATTACTCGTGTCTGACAAATTGCCGTTGTTAACTTCTGCTTAATTTTATTTAGATGTGAATCTAACGTTGGGCTGCCCTCAAAGATCAGGCCCAAATAAACATAATTTGGTACCGTCTTTAAGGGGATCCCCTCAATCTGCCAGTTCATTAAGTATTTGTGTGAGCCTTTAGGAACATACGCAACGATTTGTGTTTTACTCGTGTTTACTACTAGTTCATTTTCTTTGAAATAAGAGCATAGAGCTGACAGGAGATTGTGTAAGCCACTTGGGGTTTTTGATACCAACACAAGATCGTCTGCATACCACAATGCACAGATTTTTACATTGTTCAATTTAGAAGCATCAGCAATTACTCTGTGAAAAATGTCACGTACATCATTAATGAAAAAATTGAATAAGGCAGCCGCTAAAATGCACCCCTGTTTCAGCCCTCTAAACGTTGGAATTGGGTTTGATAGAAGCCCCTCAGAGTTTGGCCTTACATAAACCTTGGTTTGTGAGTGGAGGGCAAAAATAATGTCAATAAGAGTAGATGGGCAGTCCGCTTTGACTAACTTATCTATAAGTTTTGGTCTTGAGACCGAATCAAATGCGGAATGAAGATCTACAAACGCAAAATATCTGGCTTGCTTCTTATGAATTGCTTGTTGTTTTATAGCATTTAAGGTAATTAAATTAACGTCCGTGCCCAGCCCTGCCACGAATCCAGTCTGTGCTGGGTCACGTTGATTTGCTTTATTTGACCAAGCATTAAAATCTCTTAGCACCAGTCTACAAAAAAATTTTCCCGGCACGTCTAGTAACGTTATTGGACGATAATTTTTCGGGTTCGTTCGATCACCATTTTTATATACTGGAATGATTACAGAAGAACGCCATGATTGCGGAATATTTTTAGTTTGTAATATATGATGATAAGTATTATTCAAGATTAGTGTCCACTCTGTTATGTTTTGTTTGAGCATTACATTGGTCAACCCATCCAAGCCTGCCACTCTAGATGATGAAGAGGCTTTGATGAAGGCTTGAATAGTCATTTTTGTACAATGTAAAGACCAATTGTTTACAACGTTACTATTGTGGGTATAGTGGTTCATCATAGGATCATCGTATAAGGATGAAAAATGTGTAACCCACATCGATTCAGATACGCCGTTAAGCTGCACATGGGCTTGGGCTGAGATGTTACATTCATTCAGGAGCTCCCAGATTAAGGCTGAATTTTTACCACGGCAAGCTGATAGAAAACATTCACTATCTATTTGATACAAAATAGCTGTCCTTGCTCGAACCCAGTTTCGGTATCTCGAAGAAGCAATTTTAACTGCCTTAATTCGGTCAGTTAATGGTAATTTCTGATAAATTCTGAACTCTCTTCTGTAGGCTTTCTTTCATTCACAGAGAGCTAGATCAAAGCCATGAGCATGTCTTTTAACTGGTTTACTACGAGCAGGAAAAAGATTTGCAAAGGTGCTTAAGATTTCTATATAAGAACTAGGCTTGGGTGAGCTTTGATTTTTTAAAATTGCATCAATCAAGGCTAGTAGTTTGTTGGCAGACCATTTAAATTTCTGCCATTGTTAACAGAAAAAAGTATGTTTATAATACATTGCAATTTTCGTGTGATCACCACTTTCCACCGCCCAGTGTAAGGATAAGAGGTGGTGATCACTGGCAGTCTGTTTGATTATCACAAATTTGTTGGTGTTCGTAAATATGGAGTTCGATACAAAGATGTAGTCGATGGTAGATTTGGAGGAGCCTCTTTCCCAAGTATTCATAGGTGGAATATCACCTGTGACTGCACCATTTATCAACCTTAAACCATGATCTTCCATAAAGGAATTCCCTCTTGCACCTTCTCGAATCCAATTCCTCTTATTTGAATAGAAACAGGAAAAATTCAAATCACCCATTAACACGATTCCAGCGATATTAATTTGATTTGAGATAAATTCAAAAATACAGGAAAGGGCATCATAAAAGCTATCATCAGTGATGCCTACCGGGTTTCTATAAAGATTAATAAGTGCATATGTCTGTGAGTTGAAAAGAATCTTAACCAATTGGATGAATTTATTTGGTGTTTGCCAGGGGAAGATTTTCAATCCCCTGCTCACTTTCACTGCTACTAACAACCCGGCTGTGGGTCTACCTTTACCACCATGCGCTGCTGGCAGTAAACTAATCTCATGATCGTCCCATATGGGAGGGTTTAATAACCATGTTTCTTGTAGGGCCACAATATCATAACTATTCAAACCATTATCTAAATTCCACTGCAAATGAGAGTAACCTCTGGTATTCCAACTAGCAAGTGAAAGAGTATAGGTGGAGATGGATGCTCGTGGTTACGAACAGATATTGGGTCCCACATTGGGATCTGATGACGAGTGATTGATGCAATAATTGCAGGCACATGGGGGTTCGGAATTTGTGCCACCAATAGACTTATTTCCATCGGTCTCCTCAGATTGCTGGCGTGCTGGGTCTTGGGCTAACAAGAAACCCAGATTAAACAATTCCATTCTGGCATGCCATAGTGTATTACGAACAATACCAGACTTTATCCAAAGTCTAACGATGGAAAGGTTCTTGTCACAGAGAAACTCAACTTGGTCCACATCTGAGGAGGAAATGGCTTCCAGTCCCTCTATATCCCCAAATATGTTGAAGACACTGGCACGACATAAATCATATTTTGGGAAGGACCCATCACGACATTTCAGGATCAGAGTATGATACTGGTTAACTTTCTTTGAAAGTGCAGCACTATCGTCATTTATGTAGCGTTTATTACTGCCATTACGTATATTCATGTTACTCCTGTTTCTATCTTTAGATTGATCTCGAAGGTGTTGCATATTAGAAGAGAGAGGCATGATTTTCGTACTATTATCAGATCTGTTTTTGAAAACTCGAGCCTCATTTTGCGGGATTTTATTAACATTATGTATATGAGGGGGTTGTTCAAAGACATGTGGAGCTTCAGGTAGCACTTCAGATATTCTATTAAGCAAATAGGAATCCACTGCAGTTCTTAATGCAGTTAAACGGTCTTCTACTTTCGCTATTGGAGTGAGAGGAAGGGATACCTTGGCCGTACCTGTCGAAACGACATCATTTTGGACAGCTAGTGTTGTTTGTACAATCAGACAAGATTGTTTTGTCTGTATGTTATCAGGTTTAGATGTTAGAAGAAGTACCAGCTCATTCAAAGGATCATAATTGGGGGATAGCTTGGGAACTTCTGTTGGGATCCTATGAGGGGGAACAACGTGAGAGGGAGGAGGGATGTCTTGCAAAGCTTCATCTACACGCGTATTGCTGGTTATATCGACAAAGTCGTTATTAGTTATCTCATTGCCTATAACTGGCAAGAACTGTGAGTAAGAGATGTGGTGACATCTGACGAAAGGGATATTTGCGGTATTCTTTTTAACTCTGATAGAGCTTTTTTATTTCTTTGTATAACTTTGGATGACATCAATTTTACTTTTCTATTATTTAACAAAGATCCTCCCATCTTTTGTGTATTTTGGATGGTGTCTCCACGTGATTGACATGGTATAGATTGACCCTCAGTTCTCACAGGAGAATCAATACTAATCCAAGATTCGTTAGGATTTGCTGTGTCTTCTTCGTCAACACATTCAATAGGACGAATAATTTTAGTAAACATTGGTAAGGCCGGCGTAATTATTAGAGGGTCTTGGATCATACTTTCTAAGTGTGATATACTCTGAAAAATAGATGGTCCTGAGTGTACATTTGAACCTTGATAAGCTGACCAGTTGGATTCAAGCTGTACAATTCTTTGCTCCAGATTTACCAAAGAAAGCTCTTTAGAACATTTAAGTGAGGTGTCTCTCATCCAATCACATATATGGTTTAACTTGTCGGTTTGGATAGCTAACTTCTGATCTAAGGAATTAAAAAGCTTAAATAGAGTAGCCATAGTAGTATTAATAGCCCCCAAGGTAACTTCTAATAAGACAGGATTCGGTAAAGATACAGTTGGTTGTCGTTTCGTATTGGAGGTTTGACATCGACGAGGGGTAGGTTGCAAAAAAGAGATCTCCTCATCTTGTCTTGTTGAATCCATAGAACAAGCCTGTGCATAATCAGTCATGATCGAAACTCTTGAGCTTTCAAGGTCTCTACAATCAGGAGGACTTTGTAGGGGGGCTGAAAGAGACTTGTTATTAGAGGCATGTCCCACGTCTTCAATAATTACTGAGGCCAATGTAACATTCTCCAATAGTGAAATTTGTGTTGTTTTTTGACATTCATTTCTCATCACATCAGAGTCTAAAGATGACTCTTCTAAAGCAGTGGTGAAAATTTGCATAGGTTTAATAATTTTAGTCGGCGAATGGGGTACAGTTAGTAGAGTTTGATCTGATACAGAAGAGCTCAAAAGAAGAGCAGATGCCTCATTATTTGGATTGGGAATTAGTATAGGGATCAAATCATTTACATCACCATTAGGTAGTAAAGGATCTGTACTACTCGGTACAGAGGAAGCAGAATCAGTCAAATTAGGGATCATTAAAACCTGTGGTTTTTTTACATAAAAAATGCTTATGTCATTTGAATTTTTATTGATTGGGGTTAAAGTGATTTTTTTTTTTCATGTGCGAATTTGACTTTTGGTCTTTTCCTGTGAAGTGGGAAGCTTTTGGTTAATGGGGGTTTGAGGGAGCAACGCTGAGTCCAGTATATTAGGCGTGATAGATGATGGGGTAATCATTGAGTCTCTAGTTATCTCTGATGGCATGCCTGTTCTTAGGGTGAACATAGAGTAATATATAAAAAAAACACTATCTTTCTTGAATAAAACACTATGTAGACTTAAAAATATAATATAACAACCTAATATGTTAATAGCTTTGATATCTAGAAGATTCCTGAGTTCACCACAGTTTTTGGTTCAGAAATCTGGAATGAATGATAACGTTGGTTTTGAACAGTACCTTAGGTGGGGAATTCTCTCTTATAACCATCCGCCAAACAGCCGCACAACAGCCGATGGGCTTGACGCCACAGGGCTTATCGCCGCAAGGGAGGCTCGAAGCTGCTTTAATAGCAGAATGCAGTCACGTGTGCCGTCACGTGACCCACGCAGATCCGCCTCCTCCAGGAAGCGGAGATGAAGGGAGGGTGTCGGCAAGAGCAACGGCTCGCAGTGCCGATTGGAGCAGCCTCAAGGTTTCCACAAAACACAAATAAAGCGAACCTTCAGTTTCTAACTCAATGCGCCGCTCGGGCGGCTCGAAGCTGCTTTAATAGCAGAATGCAGTCACGTGTGCCGTCACGTGACCCACGCAGATCCGCCTCCTCCAGGAAGCGGAGATGAAGGGAGGGTGTCGGCAAGAGCAACGGCTCGCAGTGCCGATTGGAGCAGCCTCAAGGTTTCCACAAAACACAAATAAAGCGAACCTTCGCTTTCTAACTCAATGCCTAACTGATTTCACTTGTGTATAAAGCATAGTCCCAAGGGCTCTCAAATATTCCCAGCCAATGCATAATCCGTTGGGAAAATCGTCCCCCCTGGCCATCATTGCTCAAAATGTTGATTTCCTTTACGCTGTCAATATGTTTGCTACTTGATGGATGTGTCTCACGTATTCTACCACGTCAGAGTGCAATAAAGTGTCAATGCATGCTGCAAAAGGAGAAGCGATGCACCATTAATGTAACCATTCACACCTTATTGCTTGGAGTAATTGCAGTTGAAATGATCATAACGTGCTTGTGTCATCTAGCAGCCATAATATCATTCACGAGTTAATTGGTAATTGCTGGGAAGTCACAGTGTTATGATAAGCAGTGCAGTTAATGTACAAATCCCTAATCAGTGTGGGATGTGGAATGGAATGCACGCCACGGCATTAGCGATTGCATGAGTTATGAAATCCTTCATAGAGTCCGGTAGACTAAAAGAAGCTGAGCAAAGCAGGGGCCAGAAGAGGCCCTCACTCACCACTTAAAATGCAATCCGACAAAGCAATTTGCAATCTGCATTTAGATTGGCAAATCCGTGTAGCAGACTTCCTCTGCCTTCTGATAAAGCAACGAAAAATCGGTTGTGGTTTTGTTTCCCACTCGCGTGTCCTTTGTATGTGGGTATTCTATTGCTGTTTTGTGTAATGATGGGAAATTGATCAGTTTAAGCTTCATTGATTGTTTATTTAATAACTACTGTTGCTTTATTTAAAAGAAAAGCCCTAATACTTAATTTCAAAAATACTAAAACAATTTACAGCAAAATAAATCAGATTTTTTACAAACAAAATTGTATTTCTTATCAACTGTCAACACATTACAACATCTCTCTTCAATTCCACCACACATCTACAGCACAGAAAGCAAAGCTTGCAGGCGGGAAGGATTAACCTATGCTTGCAGCATTATTTAACATTATTGTTCTAGCACATTTCAAGAAACCATACCACACAATGTTCACCTACAATTCCTTCACATGTCTCCTCTCTTCTTAATTGAAGACCTGATTAAATCCTAACAAAACTGCTGTGTTACCTTATCCAATATGGAAACCAAATATAGCTGTGGGCCACTACACCCCGGAAAAGACATGGCATATTCAGTGACTAAGTGCTTGGTATGTACACAAGTGAAATCTAAATCCACTTCCTCTAGCGACTGGACACTTATTGCTAATATATAACACAGAGGGCCTCATTACAACCTCGGCGGTAGACATGCCGCTATTGGTGGCATGGCTGCCTCCAAAATCGCGTCTGGGTCCGGGTTCCCAGAATGAGGAATTACCGGGCCATTCCGAGTTAGGAGGGCCCAGTAATTCCTCCTTCTAGGAACCCGGAACCAGACCTTCCCCATTCCCATTTCAGCCCCCATAGGGCTGAATGGGAATGGGCGAGGGAGCAAACAACGGGACGATTACAAGTGGCCCGTTGTTTGCTCCCTCCTCCCCTCACGAGACTCGCTCTGCACGTCTGATAAAACCAGACATGCAGACCGGGTCCCGCGAGGGGACCTCGTAATCAGGCGGGACGGGGTTGATGGCGCCGGCACCTTTACTGGTGCCGTTAACCCCATCCCTCCTGGGTTATAATGAGGCCCAGAGAGTTTTAAATTGGGCAGATTGTGAAAAGGACATGTAAAAGTGAGGAGTAATGATGGTTTGGCTCAGTGCCCTGCTCTGTCTATTTGGGTGCATTGACAAGGCAGAGGTGGTACAAGGAGAGGATACGTTGTGTGCCATACTGATCCCTTCCGTCTTGTCTGTGTGTTTCGCTACATGCCTGCATGCCATTTTCATGCAGGTGTAAAATGAATGGATTTCTATAGAACCAGCCTGGGTTTTGCACCTGCTAAAGGCAAGGTGGATTCCAAATGGATCAATTAGCAAAAGTCGCCTGCAAGGCATGATTTGCAGGCAGGGTTTATTTTGTATAAAATGGAGAGTTAAATAAATGAGTACACGCAGATTCACTTCATTGTACTTCTCTCCCCCGCCTTGTGAATTATGAAAATGGCATGCAGTGGACTCAGCAGCACGTAAGTGCAAATGTTGGTGGGCACCTGAATACAATTTACATTTGACAGAAAATAGCCCCGTTAGTTTTTGTTTGTGCATTGATTCAGGGGTACAGCCCAACACTCCCTGTATTACTGGTTTATATACCTCATAGCCTCACATATCCCATGAAAATGCCAGGTGGTAATGATTCATAAGCTCCCCTGTTATCACTCCCACTATGGTCCCCTCTACTGAGAGTTCCATTTTTGTTACAAACATATATTATGAGTAGATAAAATACATGTTTAATTACCAAACCCTACATTCAAGGTGAATGATATGGATTTGGGTAACCTGCTTGAACCCCATATAGTGTTTTCAAAACTATGACCCTCATTAGGAGGTTGCTGGTAACGGCAACGTCTGCTTACCATTTTCGCCTCCAGATATCCCGATAACACCAGGATATTCTGGGCAGCAGAGGAACGGTAAATTCCCATTCCCGTGAAGTCCAAAAGGACACCACGGGAATGGGATTAATGAAGCACCGGCACCGTTATTAACAGTGCGAGTCCTTCAGTGAAAAATCTGCTAGTAGGGGCTTGAACTTTTAGTTTGCTGGTCTGGAAAAGGTGCAGGTTATCATCACTTTTTTCCGGACCTGTAAACTTATAATGAGGGACTATGGGCCTCATTACACGGAACGCAGTAGGGATTACCATCACCGGTAAGGGCACCGGTGCCGGTAATCCCCTACCGCCTTACTACGAGGTCCCTTTGCGGGACCCGACCTCAACGGCTGGTTTTACCAGCCATTAAGGAACGGGCCAGCAAAGGGACCTTGGAGGCAATTACGGTACCGCAATTTGATTACTGTAATTGCCGCCTTCCCCATTCCCATTGAGCCCAATGGGGCTCAAATGGGAATGGGGAAGTGCCATGGTGAATGGGGAATTACCGCCCCACTCACCATGGAATGTGGCGGTAATTCCGCGCTTCACCATGGCGGATACGGTACGGTACCGGCGGCAACCATGGCGCTAATAGCGCCATGGTTACCGCCTACCGTGTAATGAGGCCCTATGAGTCCACAGTGGTAACCACGTTTTTCCCCCCTAAGGATATGAAATATCTGCTACATAAAAAGGCACAGAAGCATCTTACAATTTTACACTCCAACAGTGGGGCAGTGGGCAAAACTCCAAAGCTAATGTTAAATTGAACTAAAGTTGTAGTTATACGGTGGATTTTCTTTGTCTGGTGCAGGGGAGCCAGCAAGCAGTTAGCATTCAGGAGAAATAGGTACCCTCCTTGTCCTTCTCCAAAAGATTTACTTCTATTAGTCTCGCTACTGCTCGCCTTGGAAGCAAGACTACACAGAGCACCAGAGGTTCGATCCCCGGGTCCCCGCTTAGAAACCTCTGGGTATTAAGCGCGTTATAAATAACCTATCATCATCACTGTCCTCCTATAGTCCTTTATCCTTCCACAAGCACAGAATCTTTTGATTTCTTGTAAATAGTGTTTAGGACATTTAGGTCACAATACTACCCAACGTTTAAGAAGCTTCTTGGCAGGCCATTTGAAGATCTGTCCAATAAAAGTGTGTCATGTGCTTAAAGGGCTGCATTTCGCTGCATATGTATGTGGGCGTGTGGGTAAGGGGGATAATAGGTGTGCTGGGGTATGGGGAGGGGCTGCAGGTGGTCTCCCCCTGCATAAATATATATACAGCGAAATGCATTTAAAAAAGACATCGAAATTCTCGTACTCCGAATTTCTTTTTCGAGATCCATCCTTGATAGGGCCAAAGGGAGTTCAGCCACACACATTGGGGGTCATTACGACCTGGGCGCAAAGGGATACCGGGCACCGGTAATGACACCGGTGCCGGTAATCCCTTTGTGCCCTATTCTGAGGTACCTTTGCGCGTCCTTCCTTAACGCCTGCTTTTACCAGGCGTTATGGACGGGATCCGCAAAGGGACTTCAGAGCTAATAATGGCACCGTAATTTATGGCACCGTTATTAGCACCCTCCCCATTGAGCCCTATGGGGGCTCAAATGGGAATGGGGATTGACATTTTCAATGGGGACCCACCGGTCCCGCAAAGGTCGAACTGGACCGGTAAGTCCCCATTGAACAAGGGCGGACACGGTACCGGTAATGGTGCGAGTCATGGCGCTAATAGCACCATGACTAGCACCAACCTCGGAATGAGGCCCATAGAAATTTAAACTAAAGCTGCAAGCATCAAACCCTTTTTTAGACCACTGTTGGTTTCAATACTTTGAGAAAACTCCAATTCTTCATCAACCTTCATCCTCATCGAGGTTGTTGTATAGATACCGTGAATCAGCATTAATGCACATGAAGGAGTGACGTGTGCACTCCGACCACTTAGGCTCAGAGGGTACCTCGATCAAAAGGAGTGGAAAAGCCCATACATATTACATGAGGAGGGGTTTACCTATTATCAACCACTTCTTTCAGGAGTAAGCAAATCACTAGAAGATAAGGTAAGACAGAGAAACCTTCCTAAAAGTCTGAAAATGAATTCATCAGCAAATGCACGTTTACATTTCTTGCAAATAGCTTTCCCAGTTGAGCCAGCATTTCGATGAGACTAACATGTGCAACCTATTCTCAGACCTTTCTTCACTCTTTTGAATATGGCGCTTGTTTATATGAAATGTACCTGTGTGTTACGTCTCGCTGTGCACCGCATTCCAGGAGACGAGTTCACACATCAAAGGGCACTCGCACTGTCAATTCCTTTCCTTATGGTGTGCGGCGGTTCATTCCTCCGTTCCTTTTGATTGCAGCAGGGAATAAAATAAAACTATGATTCCCATTCCGCTCTGCTGCTCTGTCAGGTGCCAATTCCTTCCAATCAAAGTGCTCTGACGTTTTACTTTCGGTTTTTACATAAGCAGCTTTCGCATTCAGCTCGCCGCTTCTGATTGAAGTTCCAAACCCATTGAAGTTTCGTCTTCAGCTGCATCTTTGAACCCTCTGTAAACCTGACCTCTGCCTGTTTAACGGACTGCATTGCTTCCTGTTTTTGCCGTGTTTTGTCAGGTTAGTGTACCGGGACTCGCAACTGCCTAACGGACTGCCCTGCTTGATGATTTTGTACTTCAGCCGCCCGCCCGTTGTCAGGACCTTTCCCCCTCCCTCCAGTCACTGCTTTGCCTAGCGTTTGTGTTCCACTTATTGCCTGCATGTAAGAGAAGAATCTGCCCATTTATCTTTTGGATTGCCTTCTTCTCAGCACTGTGTTTTTCTCACTTTAAAAGCTCAGTTGGTTTCAGACATTAGTTTACCCAGCAATTTGGTGATCAACGTTGACTCTTTCCACTTAACTCCAGACGCCATATCCTACAGCTATTTGGGGTCCACTGTTCCTGCCATTTCTGAACTACACGGATTTGGGACATTTTTCCAACAAGTGCACAAGTGGACGCTGCGCAGGGAGTGCACCAACCCGGACCTAGTGCGCTGCTCGTGCCGTTAGGGTTAGAACCCTCACTAACATTCCTGTTTGTTATTTTATACTGCCGTTTTTGTTCACCCTTGGATTATTCCCAATACTACTAGTGGTAAGAAGCCTTTAATAATTATCACCTTTCATCTTAGACTACCCCGACCAGTCCTGATAGTGTTATCTGTTTTCTAGGTAGGAATCTGTGCACCAATAAGAAGATAAAACACCAGGTATTAGTTATAGCAGTTTTGACTATTTCTATTTGAGTATTTGTCGCATAAAACTCATCTCTTCTTCTTTACTTTGCAGCTGTTATTTCATGGCGGCGTGTTCTTCCCGCCCTTTTGAATGATCAGGCTCTTTGTACTGTCCACTCAGTAGAGGGTCATATCATTTTAAAGGTCTTTTTCCCTTTCAGAGAGGAGGCTCGGTTGGAGGCCCCATCTGAGCTCTTCAATCAAAATTGTGAATACCAGACTGGCCCGAAGAGAAACCCAGCCGCCTATCTATCCTCATCCTAGTCGGTGAGTGACACTGTGTGCAGATTCCAGCCTTGTCTCTTAGCAATCATTTACTCTTGGTTTACAGAGTGGACTGTAACAAGCTGCTTCACACTCTGCCAGACTCTGATCCAGCTTTTGTTTCGATTTTGAGTCAGACATTTACATTTACTTAGACATTTACTTAGACTCACCTCCCAACCCTTGCATGTGAAATTCAGGGTTGCTGTCGACTATCCCGGTCTCAAAGAAGACTTTAATTAAAATGGTAAATATGCCTGGCTCCAGTTTGAATTTCTACAAATTCACAAAAGTATGTTCTCCTGTGGCACTTTCACAATGCAAAATAACGTACATCTACGATTTTAAGTGTGTCAGTAGGATGAGAGGCAGCATGCAGGATATGATATGGCATTTATAGCGCGCCTATACACAAGTGTTTCATGCCCGTGTTCACCCTTATTTACCCTTAAATACACAAAAACGCACTTTGTAGCCAGACCATTGATGATAAGACACCTGGTTTCGAAAAGAAGAAGCAGGCGCATGAGCAGGATTTGAACCTCTCCTCCAGTGCTCTATTTTTTATTTTTTATTTTTTATTTAAATATGTTTCTTTTTTCTGGGAGTAGAGACCAAGAGGAACTCCAATGCACCGGGAACTCAATGGAGCGCACAGAATTATAACAAAAAGGAAGTTCCCAGAAAAACTTGAGTTTAAATATCGTTTGAGCCGCTACCAGTGCCTATTAAACTGATAGCAAAAACAGAGCAAATCATTCAATTTACATATATGTGTTTTTGTCACACCATGCAGATAAACCTCTATAACCATTGAGAAGGTATAAAAATATAGAAGTTTTTATTATTTCAAATGGAACAGCAGATATAGCCGGTTGCTAGTTACGTACATAAACAATATTAACACAAATAAGTGAAAACATGTGTATGCCAATCTGCACAAGAAAAAATATACTTTCAATTATGTAAAAAGAAAAGGGACAAAATAGTGGGAAGGGGAGAGAGGAAGGAAGAACAAGGAAAACAACATGAGATGATACAACAAATATAGTCAATTAAGCAAAAAAAAAAAAAACATTTATGCTATTGATGGTTTTTATCCATCCAAAAATTTCACAAAGGGCAGTGCAATTAGTCACCATAAATTGAAGGTATGAAATCACAAAGGAAGAAAAAGATTAGCTATGACTAACTATGACTAACTAGCCCTTACTAACTTGAAAGAAATTTGAATTATTATCAATTAACACATCCAAGTAGTGTTTTTGTTAATACAATTAAAGGTACATAATGCCGTACTTAGGCAATTAAGCAAAAAAGAATTAAGCAACAAGGCACAAAACAGTTTGTGCAATTGATTGAAAATGATGTACACAGTTGCTTTAAGCGTGACAAAAACCACATAGGTTATGCCACAGGCTGAAGTAAGGTACTTAGGCAATTAAGCAAAAAAGAATTAAGCAACAAGGCACAAAACAGTTTGTGCAATTGATTGAAAATGATGTACACAGTTGCTTCAAGCGTGACAAAACCACATAGGTTATGTCACAGGCTGAAGTAAGGTACTACGCCTTCCGCTAATAAGCGTGTAGGGCCACGTCTAATGGTGCAGGGTACTTGCATACCTACAGCCAAGGCGTGGCGGCAACGGCGTTTCGATGGTATAGGACAGTTGAAAACCACCTTCCTCAGGCGATAATAGATGTTAATGCTCAGCCCCTACAAACGCAATCAAATTAAATTACATTAAATGAGATAGTTTCAAAAGAAATTTGAAAAGCAGCTTGAGGTTTCAACGTGCATGGTGGGTTAGAAATGCCACCAAATGTGGCTAAACGTCAGGCAAACCATCCTTGTTAGGCTAGCACAACAGGGCCCCCATCCCTACAACTGTCCCGCTGGACACCATAGCCCCTAAATTCATTTGAAAGAGTGAAGAACACCGTGAATAAGTGATACAGAAGAACCAACCACAAGGATTAGTTTAGAGAATAGTTGTAGCTGCCATCACCTGTGTGCAAGATAAGCAGTGAACCTACAAAGTATGAAAACAATTCATACCTAGAAAGGTGACAAAAGAGCCTCCTAAATGTGCCTGCAGCCGTCAAAGTCCTGTAGCTGGAAGACCACAAATGGAAAATATCGATGTCTCCAAGGTGCATGGGCACGTCTGAAGTGGAACACAGACATAGGATTAGAAATAGAGGCTGAAATGCTTCCCTTTAATAAATATGGGCATGAGGTTCGTAAAGTAAATGTGAACAGACCTTAGTCCTCAGATCTGGGAAGCGCAGTGTAAAGATGAAATGGACTAATGACAATGTGTTTCATACGTGACATATTGATCCAGAGTCACAGTGATTCAATAGCTGGGTTTAAAGCTTACTTGTCTGTACAGTTCTTGTAGTGCTGGTATACTGTTCCAGAGTCTAACCAGGTCTCTCTCTTCATTTTCAAATGTATAAGTCTCACATGCTTCATCCTTTAATCATGTTTCTTATTCCCTCACTCTGGTTTTATTTTAGTCTCTTTCTCCCCACTCTGGCATTCTGCTACTTCTACTCCCCCACACTGGGGGTAGTTCTTCTTTTCCCCACTCTGGGGCTCTCTTCCTTCCCACTCACACCTCTGGGGATCCTTCTTCCTCTCCACACTGCAGGGTTCCTCGCTGTTCTCCTGTTCCTGGGGTTGATCTCATTCTTGCTCCCACTCTGGAGTTCCTCTGTGCTCTCCCTATTCTGGGGCTAGTCAGTCCTCTACCCACTCCGGGTTGGATTCCTTCTCTTTCCTCACTTTGGGTCTCCTGGATGCCCTCCCATCCCTTGGCCAGTCTCTTTCTCTCTCTCCTCCTTCCCACTCCCTACTATGAGGTTTCTTATTTCTCTACCCACTGTGAGGTTCCCCAGCTCCATTAGGAACCTGTGGTTGGTCTCTCTTTCTCCCCACTCTGGGTCTCCTCAGTGCTCAATCAACCCTGTGGTTGGTCTCTTTCTCTTGACGTGCAAACATGATTTAATCTACAGTTGGACTAGACAGAAAGTGGTCCACAATTGCAATAACTTCCTGCATAGTAACAACTTATTGACAGAGAATTCATATCAGTGTTCTAATACACAGTGTGTTTACACAAATTTAATTCTTTTGATTCTACATGTGATTTTTGTTGTTGTATTCGTTTTGCTGTTTTGCTTTGTTTTTTCTCCACGCGTGTGTGCAATTATTCTGTTATGTCATGCATCGATGTACAAAAAAACATAATGAATACATTTATACACGTGTTGATACATATTCTAGTCCTAAAGAATATATCTCTCCTCAGGAACACTTCCCACAGGAGCAAATGCTACATATAGGCATTTTCCCCACCAACGATCTTGGGTTCTTCACATGAATGTTTTAATGTCACCTTTCTGTCTACATATTCAATTATCTACGAATATGTCACCAAATGTTAGGAGCTCACTTTTGTAAATTGCTCTTTCGCTTTCCCCACTCTGGTGATCATCAATTACATTTGTGGTGTCATTTATGATGTCATGGGTGTTTGTCTTAGCAGTGCATGGTAGTGGCACGAGTTATGCTTAGCTTACCACAGAACAAACCGCTGGATGTATTTTCACCAAATGTGCAGCAGGAGCGGCGGATTGGTCCAGAAAGCGTGATTTTGTAAATTTGGTGTAAATCTGTCAAGTCTTTTTTTTTAAACGACCAAAATGTAGGTAAAAAAAATTAGTGATATCTGGGTTCGGTCCGCAGACCCATTTGCCTGTTCGGTCCATGGACAGTCATCTGATTGGCCTATTGGGCGATGTGAAGTCTGCAGTGTAAGAGGATTCAATTCAACACTACAGCTAAGTCAACGCCTAGTCTATAATACTGAATGAAAACCCTTATTGATATATCTTTATGTCCAGTTCATGCGTTCTGGATGACTACCCCTATATAACACCCTCTCTCAGAATCCCCCTGACCCCACTGAGCCAAGAAGTAGTTCTGTTTTGCAAGTTAAAAGGTTTAATTGATAATTTAAACAATAGATATATATCACACTTTAGAATAAATTAATAATTGAATAGCGCACTTAATCTGATATGATAAAGATTAACAACGGAGAATCTGACACTAGCACACTTCTTGATAATCACTAAGGAGTTGACATGAAATGGATAAGATAGCAACAATACTTTTATGGTTTCAAATGGATGCAATGTGGAATGAAATGCAGTACAGAAAATAACTTGATAGGATTTCAGCAAAAGACAATGTAATCACTTTCTTGGACAATTCACCCCCCCCCTTTTATGCAATGCAAGGAAATGGAAGGAAAGCACACAGTTCTCAGAAATGCAATTAAATGTGATTCAGTTCACCCAGCAACTTAGACTACAGAAGTTTAAAACACGGGCAAAATGCTTTTATATGTGCTGGTAATGAAGTGAAAAATATGCTAAAATGCTTTTAATTCCCTCTAGAGGTTCAGGGTGAGTGGTATATGCTTTGAATAAGTTCAGGATCACTTTAGCAATGCTCTATAATGGTTGTCAGGTTGCAAACGAATTTTTGCAACGGAAGGCAAGCAGCAGCAGATTTTTACACGTGAAGAAATTTGCAAATCGCGGCAAAATTCGCGAATGCATCTGGCGCGATTACAGAGGAACTACTAGCAATATCGTTTCGGGATCCTCGGAAAGCCTAGGATCTCAGCTTCCAGATGAAAGTTACTGCAAGTCTCTAGCACAAACGGTCACGGAGATATGAGCAATTAAATAAAGGTCGTTTTTCAGATTTGAAATTTTAAAGTTCAAAAAGACAAGTGCAGCTTGCAACTAGAAAATAACAAGTGACAGTTTTACAAATGACAGGTGACAGTTAGGAGGCAGTTCTACTTAGATTAAAATAGATTGAATTATATTATTTTAACTAAGAGATTGGTTCTGCACAGTTTTGCTATGTACTCACAATATATTTAGAAATATGCCTTGCCACGGATCTGGTCAGGTTTAGGACTGGACTCTGGTCTCTGCACTTCACAGTGATCTGGGTCAGCTCTCTCTGGTTCTGCTAACAGGTCAGCTCTACTCTGCTGGTCTGGTCTGGGTCTCTGAAGGTTGATGGAGGTAAAGTATGGATTTTCCCGGCAGAGCTTCCAGCTGCAAATGGATTTGAAAGTCCCTATCTGTCCTCTCTGTCTGCTTTTATGTGTTTTTTTTATGGGTGTGTGTGCAGCATCACTAGACCCTACCCCTCTCCACTTATCATTGGCCAAGCTTTCATTTCTCCCCTGATTGGGGGAGCTAAGTTGTGTCAGAGTGATGTCATTTTACAGCCTGCAGAAAGTCCACTCCTCCTGTCAACTTGCACACAAATCTAGATTTGAACCAAATACATATTTGCAGAGGTACATATCGTTTTAAAATTACACGCACCCATCACATATCACAGGAGGTATACCCTGTCCAAATCTGCTCTTCCTGAGAGCTTGCATTCAGAAATGGCAATAGTTTGCACTTTTTAACTGGTTTGCGATTTCGGACATTAACCCAAATTTACACACATGTGCGCAAGGAGTATGGACATTAGTTGATGAAGTGTCAGACTTTTCACATGCACACATTTTGAGTAATATCCTCTTTTCCGCTAAAACCCCCCTGAACATGCCACCGGTTCTAAAAACCTCTTAAAATGTGGGCAGAAAAATCACAAGAATTATGGTATCATTTAAATAATTTTCACAAGTCCGTACTACGAGTTATTCATCTTTTTAGAGTTATGTGCTGGCCCCAAAGGGGTGTGGTTTCCCCCCAGCACAAGGTTGAATTTCTGGTTTTTCCAGTTCTGCCAAGCCAGCTTGCTCTCACAGGCAGTGCCCCTCCCCTTTACTTCCAGGAGGAAGCTCCATTTACGACTGCCGCCAATAAAACATTTGCCTGAGTCAGGACAGGGCTTTGTTCAGAGCTCCTGTATTCTGTGGGGGCTCCCCTTAATTCAATTATCAGAGAGATGGCATATCCTTAGTGTGGCCAGCAAAAGGCAGATAGGCCTGGGAACACAGCTGTGACTCAAGTTTCACTCCTGATGGGGGGTAGTTGCCAGGCAAAATTGGAATCTCTTTAAGCCAGTTTTTAGCTACATGTAATTTCTGTTCCCCAGTTTAAGTCAAGACATTTTTTTACATATGCAGCTAGAATGCTGATTCTAAGTTCAAAACTATGACATTTAAACAATTGCAACCTATGTGACACTCAAAGTAGGTCACTCATTTCTTTTAAACATTTAGATTTGTAGTGTCTTTCAGTCCAAATTTACTTAAACTGCTGAAATCCACAGCTCAGCCAGTCTTGTTATAAACCTTCAAGTCACTTCAGAATATAACTTTACATTGTATCCACCTCTCATTAAGTCTTTCTTTGGCATGTTTTGGGTTCATTTATTCAGTTTTCTACAAAATCTGGTGGTTTTAAAACGCCAGCTTTTTGATAGTGGTGAGTACTGGTACTGCACCCTTTTTTGGGATTTAAGAAAATGAATTCCCAACAGTTATGGGTTTGCTTTTGGCAATCAGCATTGCCATCCCCAATGGTTTCAGACTACTGTGTGGGTAGTCCGATGGTGGTTTTAGGCAGTGTCCTTCTGTGCCCATAACATCGGCAAAAATGAGTGGCAGCCTATCTATTCTTCATGCATTTCACTGTGCATTTTCTGGGAAGCTCTGGCCATCATGATGTTTTCCATGTCAATACTGCACAGTTTTGAGGTAGGGCTCGGATGCATGGGTAAATACATCCCACAAGCCCCCCTTCTTGCGGTGGCCATCTGATCCTTCACTGGTGGGAACCGCAAGATCTGGGATGTAGTTCTCATCTTCTTCCGGTAGATGGCCAGTTCAGCATTTTTTTTCTCCCTCCGGTCGGATCGATCGGTTCTCCTCGCCGGTCCTGATGGGAATATTGGGCGGTACCCCGGGCCCCCTTGCGTCATCCTCCTGGTCTCCGGATCGTCCTCCTTGGCCCGTCTCCAGGTTTTCTTTCTCCTATGACGACAAAGGAAGAGCGGCAATACCTATTTATGGACATTTCCACCACTGTTGAGATAGTGGGGCAGCATATGCATTTCATCATAACGAAACATTACATTCTTATTTTGAAAAAAAAAATATAACTAAGAGACAGTTTCATGCAAATCACAATATTTTAGAGACTAGATATGGTATGTTTTATGGTTGGAACTGAATTAGTCTGAGACAGTACCCGCTAGGATTCCAGAGGATTCCTCCAGTTGTTGCAGAGTGTGCCTGGGATGGCAACATTTCAACTGGTTTATGTGGACCCACTTGTCTTCCCCCGCTGCCAAAGGACCTTTGGGGATGTGGATTTTGTAGGCCACAGGAGAGATCTTGTCGATGATCTCAAAGGGTCCCTTCCATGTAGGCAAAAATTTCCGCTGCTTGGCCTGGTTCCTTTGGAAGTTGTATAGATAGACCCGGTCCCCCACCTGATATTCCTTCCTGGAAGTTTTCAGGTCATAGTGGGTCTTCATGCTATCAGCTGATCTTTCTAGATTCCGCTGAGCGTAAGCAAAAGCATGTTGGAGGTATTGCCTTAAATTCTCCACATACTCATGAGTAGTGGAGGCATTTATCACTGTCTGCTCTTGGGTCCTGTAGAGCAAATGCTGCGGAAGCACCATCTTGCGTCCAGTCATCAACTCAAATGGTGACATTTTGGTTGCAGATGAAGGGGTAGATCTGATGGCCATTAGGACCAGAGGTAATCGGATATCCCAACTTGGCCCAGAATCTGCCACAAACTTTTTTAAGATGCTCACAATTGTCCGGTTATATCTCTCTACTGCCCCAGAAGAAGCTGGCCTGTAAGCAATATGCAACTTCCTTTTGACCCCCAGTATCTCCCACATCTTTGTCATTACTTCACTGGTGAAGTGGCTACCTCTGTCTGACTCAATCCTTTGAGGTAGACCAAAACGGGAAAAGATCTGGTTAATCATCAAGGCAGCTGCAGTTTCTGCCTTGCAATTTGGGGCTGGGAGACATTCCACCCACTTGGTAAACAAGCATGTCACAGTCAACATGTACTTATTCCCCCTAGCAGAGCGAATCACAGGGCCTACAAAGTCGATTTGTAAATCTGACCATGGCAGTGTCATCCCCCTCTTTTGGAGAGGCGCACGGTGCGTGAGGGATGATGGCTGAAATTGTGCACACACAAGACACCCCTTCAAGTATTGGTCGAGGTCCTGCCCCATGTGTGGCCAGTATGCAACCTCTCTTAAGATTTCCAATGTGGTGTGAAACCCCCTATGACCGGCGGTGGCCGCATCATGGGCGTGACTTAACATCAGGCTTCGGAATGAGGTAGGAACCACCCACTGATCGTGGCCAGCTTTGGATTTCCTTACCAACAAACCGTCTTGGATCCGGAACATTTTTGGACATTTCATCAACACTCTTAAGTCCTCTTTCCCAATGTAATCGGTATCCATCAGGGGAAAGTTCTCAGGGTCCTCAATGCGTTGGTAAAATTTACCAATTACTGGATCCCCCTTCTGAGCTGTAATCAAATCAGCATCAGGGGTCTCCTTACTCCATTGTGCAATTGAAAGGTCGTTGTGAGCATTTGTCTGGGACCTAGTGATAGCAGTGACCTGGATTTCCCCCAACAGGGACTCAATCTCAATTAGATCCCCTTGGATGGCCCCGGTTTTGGCCAGCTGATCAGCTAAGTCATTTCCAGTTTTGTCTGGTCCCTCTACTTTGGAATGACCCTTGATCTTTTTCCAATAGATGGTCATCTCATTCGAGGTGACCAGATCATCAATGTTTTGGATCAACTTCCCATGTTTCAAGGGTTTGTTGTTAGCACATAACATGCCTCTGGTTTTCCAATTAACCAGGTGCTCCACGAACCCGTTCCGTACATAATCCGAATCTGTGATTATGACCAGTTTGTGGAGTTGATGCTGGACAGCAGTGAGGATGGCCTGATGTACAGCCATCAATTCTGCCACCTGACTACTTCGGGGACCAATTTCGTATCCAGCGGAGGGTTCTGGGGACTCATTCACCCATGCATTCCCTACGTCAGCCACCAGTTCTTTCTCCCCGTCGTTGTCAACATGGTAAGAGCATCCATCCACATAGACAGTGGGCATTCCCTCACACTTGTCTTCTTCAAAGACTTTGTGTGGGGAATTAAGGTATGCCTCCATGTTGTCCTTGATTTTTAGACTTTCGTCCTCGAGACAGTTTTCTCTGGCACAATCATGCAAGTCAGCCAGACCTTGCGCGAGGGGACTCTTCTTGTTTTGGCCAGATCTGACCTCCACAGGAAAGCCTTGCATTGACAGAATCCAGGAAGTAATTCGGGAATTACTCACATTTCCGGTCCGGATTTTATCACTTTGGAGATATTGCAGAGGCTGGTGTGGAGTCTCCACTATGATGTGTTCCCCCTGGATAAACGGGCGGTAATTCTTCAATGCCCACACCGTTGCCAGGAGTGCCTTCTCACAATCGTTGAATTTTTCCTCCACAGAGGATAAAGTTTTTCTCGCATAGGAGATTACTTTATTGACCTTGTCATGCTTTTGGTATAATACTGCCATCAAGCACGTATTAGAGAACCCTGTCTCCAGGAAGAACTCCTTGTTTCTGACAGGGTAAGCTAGGCAGGGCGCTTGTGAGAGGCTTCTTTTGAGTTGTCTTACTGCCTCTGCTTGTTCTGGACCCCATTCCCACTTGACCCCCCCTTCGGGAGATGAATCAGGGGTCTGGTGATCTCTGCGTAGCCCTCAATGAACTTTCTGCTGTAATTAGTCAGTCCAAGGAGGCTCCTTAGTTCTCGCAGAGTTGTGGGGTCTTTCAGTTTCTGAAGTGCTTCCACTTTCTTTTCCTGGGGACAGAGACCCTGAGGAGTAATCTCATGCCCCAAGAATTTAACACGGGTTCTACACCACTGTGCTTTCTGAAAGGAAAGTTTTGCTCCGGCGGCCCTCAACTGTGTCAGAACATAACGGATCTCCGCTATGTGTTCCTCCACAGATGAACTTTTGATGAGGACATCATCTACATAAGCCAGGTTACCCCTCGCACCCAGGTCGGGCATGGCCTTATGTAGGAAAATGTTGAATTCATTGCCGGAGTTGAGGTATCCGAAGGGAGTCCGGGTCCATGTATACTGCTGGCCCCCAAAGGTAAAAGCCAGCTTGTATTGGTCCTCCCTGCTGACCGGCACTGTCCAGTATCCATTGGTCAGGTCTATTGCAGTGAATACCTGTGACCCCTGGATCTGGGCCAGCCCTTGGTTAATGTAGGGCAGAGGCCATCGGGAAGTATGGACCCGTTTGTTGAGCTCCCTGAGGTCGGCGCAGAGTCTCCACTGGCCGTTTGGCTTCAATATTCCCAGCACCAGATTATTGAAGGTGCTGTGGACTGGACGGATTATTCCCCGGGACTCAAGGTTCTTAATTATTTCAGTAAGGGACTCCATTGATGCGAGAGGCAAGCGATATTGCTTCACAAACACTGGAGTCATGCCAGGGTCCGTGGGGATTGTTGTTGTGTGGATGTCAGTGCGACCACAGTCATATGAGTCTACCGCAAAGAGATCTTGGAAATCCAAGAAAACTTGTTTCAACTTTTGCTTTTGTTCCAGAGTCACACAGGCATCAGCTAGGTTGACTCTCTCTTCCACCATCTGCCTGAAGCCTGGAAAGACTTCTGGTTTGGCTATCTCCGCGGCCTCCTCCAGCTGGGTAGAGAAGTCCCTGGTCAGAGTGCTGATTTGGACCGGAGGCTTCAGGTGGGAAAGGCAGCCTTCATGAACCTGGAAAATCACCTCATCCCTCCTGAAGTCACACGTCACATCATCCTTACCATAAGGGCAGGAAGTGTACACCAGGAAGTTCCCCCCATGCCGGGTAAAGATCCTGTCTGGTGTTGCATTGTCATCACTGTCACTGTCAAAACAGTCCTTGGGGATTGGTCCTAACAGTTCATTTCCAAGATCAATGGAGAAATGTCGGTCATCAACCGCCATTCCAATAATGGTGCCTGCGGCTAGAGTAATACTCTTTAAGTCGCTGTTATTCACCTCTATTATAATGGTGTCATGTTCTATGTTGACTAATGGAGTTGGGTTTACCCCCAACCCTTGCTGTTGGAGAGAAGCATTTAGATGTATGTAAGCATCAGGGTTTTTCAACTCTTGTCCCCTTTTAACTTTCACTTCCAGGGAGAATTGTCGGGTCCTTTCTGGGATGGTGACTTCCTCTTTAACCTGAATTTCAACTGCATAAGGTAGCAATTGAGCTGACCTAAATGCTTTTTCTGGATCATCAAAGCCCATGGGATTATCCGCTAATCGGGACCAAGCTTTGAAGTTTATTAGGTCCAAACTAATGGCAAAGCGATTGAGAATGTCACTGCCTAAGTAAAAGGCGGCAGGGACGTCTCGCACGACCCAACAATTGTGGACTATGCTCTTGTTGCCAATGGAGATTTTTAGCATACACCTGCTTGGCAGGAGATGTTTGGAATTAGGTGCTTCCAGGTCCATTTCCCACTTGTCTATCAGTTTGAAGGTGGGAATGGCTGGATCTTTTGGGAGTTGGCGAAACATGGCTTCGCTGATGAAGCTCTTACCGTTGTTCACACACACTCGAGCGAGAACAGAGTCCTTCCCATCATTTACTTGGACAGGGATGAACAACTGCTCTCCAATTTGCTGAATATCAGCCAGGCTCTGAGCTGATTTCACATCTTTCTGGACTATAGGAGTGGGAGTTTCTGATTGTGGATTAGTATAGAATCTCAGAGTGTTTCCTTCCAGCGTGGAGTACCACTTTAGACTGGAAGGAAGGTTGATTTTCAGAAATAGAGAGGACCCCCCATCACCAGTCTGTTGTCCTACTGCTATTACTGTCACGTCTGGAATCTGGTTGTTCTGGAAGTGAAATTCTACTTGGTCATATTTTTGTTCAACCATGTGGCAGGTGCCGTTTAAACTAACATGGTTGACACTCTGTTTTAATTTTATTGGTCAGCTAGTCTGGGTCCAGAGGACCTTGTTTACGCAATCTATTAGGGGTGACAACCGTCTCAGGAGGTCATTCCCTAGTAAACAAGGGGTGCCCTCTGGGGTCACAACTATGACCGGGTGTTTCAACTTATGTCGCCCAATTTTTATGTCCAAATCTGCCGTCCCCTCGACGGGAATTTCCTTCCCGTCAAAGTTCTGGAGTTGCCCAGGAAGAGAGGTGAGAGGAATTTGGTAATTCCCTCCCCTTCCTGCATTCAGTTCATCAAAGGCCCTTCTGGACAGAAGGGTAGCTTGAGATCCAGTGTCCACCAGTGCCAAAATTGTACCCTGCCCCTGTACTTGTACCGGGGCATAATATCTTCCCTCCTTCTCCTCAAGGGGGCACAGATAATGAACATTTTTGGACAACTGGTGGGCTAATTTTCTGGTTTTGGACATTGCAAGAGAAGAAATTTGGGCAGAATTCTGTGGAGAGCCTTGGGAATCTGAAAGAAAAATTTGGCAACTGGAGATCAGAGCCATTGTGTGTTCCCCTGGCTCTGGTTCCGGGCCACCCCCCCCTTTTTGGAGGCAGTCATCAGGATGGGTTTGAACCAGGGGATGTTCTTGCTGTTGGTTCTGGGATGAGATGGTGGGCGGCGGTAGCTCAGTCTCAACATCTCCCCAGTCTGGATTTGCATCCCTAGGGACCCATTTTTCTTTGGGAGGAGTTCCCCCCTCTCTGAAGGAGAAGATCCTTTTCCCAGGATCCTCTGAGGATCCCTCTCCCTCAAATTGGAATATCTGTACCTCCTCCTCAAACTGAGTCTGTTTGGGTCTTTTGTTTCTCCTACCCCCCCTCTGCTCCTTAGGAGGCAGACTTTCAGGGGCAAGAGATTTTGTTTCCGGTTCCTGGGTTTCGAGGGGCTGTTTACAAGTGAGGAAGGAAGCTTCCTCCAAGGCTTTACACCCCCCTTCCCCTTGTGCCTCCCCCCTGGGAACCGGTGAGTTATCGGGGTGCTGCCCCCGTCATTGTTCTGGAGCACCAGGTCCAGAGTTGGGTGCGTTCTGCGCCGGCATGCCGATTTGAGGGTTCTGCTGAGCCCTCAGTATTTGACCCAGATCCCGTGCCATATTTTGGACCTGGCGCTCTAACTGGGAAACCCGCTCAGGCTGATACGGGGCCCTGTTTTCTCCCCTGGGCTGATCCCGGGAAGGGTAGCTGTCCCTCCTCTGGTAATACCCCGGGTTGGGAAGATTTGGGTACCCCTCCACCCTTGGCCTCCCCTCTCCCGGATTCAGTGGTCTGGGCTCAGGGAATTGGGGAAAGAAGGATGGATGGTTTTGGGGCTGAAAGTCGGGTGGATATCTGGGGAAAAAGTTCTGCCCAGGGTTTGGTAAATTTCTGCCCTCCTGTGGAAAGTTTGGAGGGAAGTTCCCTGGGTTCGGTGCTCGGTTGGATCCCCCCCTTGGGCTGGGGGAGTCCACACATAACCCAGGATGGGTCGATTTCCCTTGTAACGGGGACTTACATAATCAGGAGAGCGAGGGACCCCATTTGTGGGGCTGCCTCCCTGGCTCCCTGTCTGTGACTGGCCCGAGGACCTTCTGGGCCTAGCATTATTAGGTGCAGGTAGGTTTTTAGGCCCCCCCATCTCCAACTCTAAAACAGGGGTGACCTTTACCTCTGCCACCTTGGCAGCAGCAGGGGTGCTGTTGGCTTTGGGGTTTTTCTGGGCATTACTTTTGCTATCTACCGGTTTCTGCACCTCATAGATCCGGGTAGCCTGTTCAATGACCCAGTCTAAAGATCTTTTCTCGTGAAAATCCCTCACGAGCTGGGTCATTATGTATTTGGGCAAGGCATGAAAAAATGTATTGATGAATTCTCTACTGTCTGTGCGCACCCTTCTGGTGGTCTGCGCAAAAGCACGTTTCAGTTCTTGCACAAATTCTTGTGGGGCCTGATCCTCCCCACATTGCAAAATGTAGGCTGCCTTGCGAGCCTCTTGATGATTTCTATGAATGGAAAAATGTTTCAAGATGGCCGCCTTATAGGTGGACCATCTTAAATGATTTTGGTCCTCCAGCCCCGCAAAGAAACTGGAGTATTCCGGGGAGAAGGTCCACTTTACATATTGAATGCAGCTTTGGCTGTCCTTCAAATGGAAAGTCTCCATCATTTGCTCAAACAACTCTAAGTGCTCCCAAACAGAATACTTAGCGTTCTTATGGTAAGGCGTGATGACGCTCCTGATCGCCTTAATCTGCTTTAAGGGGTTCTTAAGCAAGGCCCTTTTTGCCTTATTGGCCTTTTTGGTTCGGGTAACCCTTGTCCATTCATCCTCTGACTCAGAGGCACTGCTCCCAGAGGTTCCTGTCTGTTCTTCCAGGTTTTCCCGGATTCTGCGAGCCTGGGAATTGCTGGCAGAATGTGGGGACCTGGTCTCCTGTTTCCTGTGGTGCTCAGAGGAGTCCCCAGATCCCTCCTTGCTGCCAGGATTTGCTGGGTACCCCCCCACTGACCTAACTCGGCAGAGGATTTCAGGATGCCCTTAAGGGGCCTACTCTCCTGGGGTTCCCCACTAAATTGCACTGCGCTTGGGTGCCCATACCCGGATGCCCGCCCCTCCATACCTGGGTGGTACTGGCCTATGAGCCCCATACTTTTGTCTGGATAGTAGTCTGCCATCCCGGTGGCCCGGTGCTTATGTGCGCCGGGGAACATGGGGGTGGCAGAGTCCAGGGACTGAGAGGTATGAGGGCCTCTGGTACTAGGGCTCCTGAGGTTATGCTCCGGAGTTTCCCTTTCCCAGCGAACCTCATCTCTATCCGCCCCTGCTCCCTGTTGCAATGCAAGAGCCTGCATTTGTGCCTTCAGTTCCTCAGTTAAGGCCTTACTGGACTCTATCAGTCTCTCCTGCATCGCTACCTGTTGTTGGAGCCTATCATTGTGTTGACAGAGGGCCTCATTTTCCCTCTGTGCTTCCTGGTTGGTCCTGGAGAACTGGGCCAGTCTTTGCTGCAGGAGGGTTACCTCCTGAGCTGTGTCCCTATTGGCCTGCTCCTTTCTTGCTAGAGCATCCTCCACCCTTCTGGTGTGCTCTACCAAGTTCTGGTTTTCTTTTTGGAGATCACCCAGCCCCTGGAGGGCCAGGTGATTTTCTTCAATTTCCTTTTTTAAGTGGCAGACTTCCTGGCCTAAAATGTCTCTTTCCTGACTAAGAGCCTGCATCTGTGCCGCCAGGTCGTCCCTTTGCCTTTGGAAGGCACCGGCTTTCTGGCGCTCCTGATCAAACTCTGCCTGGGTATCCAGGTCTTTCAGGATCAGTTTATTGCTCTCCTCTTTCTCTCTGTCTAGTTGGATTTGCAGGGTGGCTACCTGCTCTGCGCATGCCCTGTTGAAATTGATCTGTTGCTCCAGCTTTTTATGGCTCTGCAGTAGGGAGTCCAAACTGTCTTGGCGTTCCTGCTGCAAAGCCAGAATTCTGCTATCCCGGTCTGTCTTTTCCTGTTGCAGGATGTCCATATCCTCTTTTATTTTAATGATGTACTGCCTACTATCATCTTCTGACTCCTGGCTCCTCTGCAGCCTCTGCTCAGAAGAGACCAGGTCAGATTGGACCTTCTCTAACGCCATATGTTGCTTATTCGCCAGATCTTGGCTTTCAGTACATCTATCCTGCATGTCTCCCATATATAGGTACAGGTATGCCGCTATCCTAACAATCTTGTCGTGTTCATCTTTGGCCTTCGGGGCCATGTATAGTTCACTCAAGGCCACATGTAGTGGACCCTGATCTCTATATATATCTGACCCCGTTTCAGTGACCTGTTGTGTGATTGCCTGCAACCACGCATCCTGGCCCTGTTCGGTCCATTCACCTCTCACAAATAGCTTATGTAAGAGGTGCTCTCTGGCTATTTTCATGTCCACGAGTGTCGTCATTCTGGAAATTTGATTTCCTTCCTGACTTACAAGAGTTAGTATTTTATTCTTGCAAAACAGACCGTTTCCTTGGAGCGTTCCTATAAGGAGTGCTTTACAGCGTAACACAGCGTGGTGATCCGACCGGATATGTGTATCTGGTCAGCTAGCACGCTGTATTAATCTGCACAAATGGTAGATCTAACCCAAACGTCCGGCACGAGCCCCCAATTTGTAAGAGGATTCAATTCAACACTACAGCTAAGTCAACGCCTAGTCTATAATACTGAATGAAAACCCTTATTGATATATCTTTATGTCCAGTTCATGCGTTCTGGATGACTACCCCTATATAACACCCCTCTCTCAGAATCCCCCTGACCCCACTGAGCCAAGAAGTAGTTCTGTTTTACAAGTTAAAAGGTTTAATTGATAATTTAAACAATAGATATATATCACACTTTAGAATAAATTAATAATTGAATAGCGCACTTAATCTGATATGATAAAGATTAACAACGGAGAATCTGACACTAGCACACTTCTTGATAATCACTAAGGAGTTGACATGAAATGGATAAGATAGCAACAATACTTTTATGGTTTCAAATGGATGCAATGTGGAATGAAATGCAGTACAGAAAATAACTTGATAGGATTTCAGCAAAAGACAATGTAATCACTTTCTTGGACAATTCACCCCCCCTTTTATGCAATGCAAGGAAATGGAAGGAAAGCACACAGTTCTCAGAAATGCAATTAAATGTGATTCAGTTCACCCAGCAACTTAGACTACAGAAGTTTAAAACACGGGCAAAATGCTTTTATATGTGCTGGTAATGAAGTGAAAAATATGCTAAAATGCTTTTAATTCCCTCTAGAGGTTCAGGGTGAGTGGTATATGCTTTGAATAAGTTCAGGATCACTTTAGCAATGCTCTATAATGGTTGTCAGGTTGCAAACGAATTTTTGCAACGGAAGGCAAGCAGCAGCAGATTTTTACACGTGAAGAAGATTAAATAGCGAATAGCGAATAGAGATATGAGCGATTAAATAAAGGTCGTTTTTCAGATTTGAAATTTTAAAGTTCAAAAAGACAAGTGCAGCTTGCAACTAGAAAATAACAAGTGACAGTTTTACAAATGTTCTACTTAGATTAAAATAGATTGAATTATATTATTTTAACTAAGAGATTGGTTCTGCACAGTTTTGCTATGTACTCACAATATATTTAGAAATATGCCTTGCCACGGATCTGGTCAGGTTTAGGACTGGACTCTGGTCTCTGCACTTCACAGTGATCTGGGTCAGCTCTCTCTGGTTCTGCTAACAGGTCAGCTCTACTCTGCTGGTCTGGTCTGGGTCTCTGAAGGTTGAGGGAGGTAAAGTATGGATTTTCCTGGCAGAGCTTCCAGCTGCAAATGGATTTGAAAGTCCCTATCTGTCCTCTCTGTCTGCTTTTATGTGTTTTTTATGGGTGTGTGTGCAGCATCACTAGACCCTTCCCCTCTCCACTTATCATTGGCCAGGCTTTCATTTCTCCCCTGATTGGGGGAGCTAAATTGTGTCAGAGTGATGTCATTTTACAGCCTGCAGAAAGTCCACTCCTCCTGTCAACTTGCACACAAATCTAGATTTGAACCAAATACATATTTGCAGAGGTACATATCGTTTTAAAATTACACGCACCCGTCACATATCACAGGAGTATACCCTGTCCAAATCTGCTCTTCCTGAGAGCTTGCATTCAGAAATGGCAATATTTTGCACTTTTTAACTGGTTTGCGATTTCGGACATTAACCCAAATTTACACACATGTGCGCAAGGAGTATGGACATTAGTTGATGAAGTGTCAGACTTTTCACATGCACACATTTTGAGTAATATCCTCTTTTCCGCTAAAACCCCCCTGAACATGCCACCGGTTCTAAAAACCTCTTAAAATGTGGGCAGAAAAATCACAAGAATTATGGTATCATTTAAATAATTTTCACAAGTCCGTACTACGAGTTATTCATCTTTTTAGAGTTATGTTCTGGCCCCAAAGGGGTGTGGTTTCCCCCCAGCACAAGGTTGAATTTCTGGTTTTTCCAGTTCTGCCAAGCCAGCTTGCTCTCACAGGCAGTGCCCCTCCCCTTTACTTCCAGGAGGAATCTCCATTTACGACTGCCGCCAATAAAACATTTGCCTGAGTCAGGACAGGGCTTTGTTAGGAGCTCCTGTATTCTGTGGGGGCTCCCCTTAATTCAATTATCAGAGAGATGGCATATCCTTAGTGTGGCCAGCAAAAGGCAGATAGGCCTGGGAACACAGCTATGACTCAAGTTTCACTCCTGATGGGGCGTAGTTGCCAGGCAAAATTGGAATCTCTTTAAGCCAGTTTTTAGCTACATGTCATTTCTGTTCCCCAGTTTAAGTCAAGACATTTTTTTTACATATGCAGCTAGAATGCTGATTCTAAGTTCAAAACTATGACATTTAAACAATTGCAACCTATGTGACACTCAAAGTAGGTCACTCATTTCTTTTAAACATTTAGATTTGTAGTGTCTTTCAGTCCAAATTTACTTAAACTGCTGAAATCCACAGCTCAGCCAGTCTTGTTATAAACCTTCAAGTCACTTCAGAATATAACTTTACATTGTATCCACCTCTCATTAAGTCTTTCTTTGGCATGTTTTGGGTTCATTTATTCAGTTTTCTACAAAATCTGGTGGTTTTAAAACGCCAGATTTTTGATAGTGGTGAGTACTGGTACTGCACCCTTTTTTGGGATTTAAGAAAATGAATTCCCAACAGTTATGGGTTTGCTTTTGGCAATCAGCATTGCCATTCCCAATGGTTTCAGACTACTGTGTGGGTAGTCCAATGGTGGTTTTAGGCAGTGTCCTTCTGTGCCCATAACATCGGCAAAAATGAGTGGCAGCCTATTCTTCATGCATTTCCCTGTGCATTTTCTGGGAAGCTCTGGCCATCATGATGTTTTCCATGTCAATACTGCACAGTTTTGAGGTAGGGCTCGGATGCATGGGTAAATACATCCCACAGCGGACATCGGGTGCACCCGCTGATTGGATGTGGAAAAGCATGAAATGTGTCCGTTTTCTTTCAACGCCTGCCAGGTTGGATATGCGGACCCTTGCCGAAGTCCATGGACACTGCAGTAGAAACCTAGAAAAAAAAACGCAACATTTCACTTGTCAAACTCAACAAACAATCTCTGGGGAGGTGGGGGTGATGAGGACGGGATGGGATATGGCCATAGGAAGCCAAAAAACACTCCAGATGCCCTTGGTGTCATGATCCAGAGAATGCGTCCCTTTTGGACTTCCTGGTCCCTGACATAATGGGGCTTGCACTCCTTAGTACTTCCAACATGGCCATCTAACGTGGAACGCTTTCCACCAGCCTCCACGTCAGACGTAGCACATTCTATAAAGAGACCATGCCCCCACGGCCCTGCGTATTTTAACGCTACCGCTTGTAGTGGCTAGACGTGTGCTCCGTAGTTCGCTGTAACTAATCTCTTGTTTCCTGGTTCCCGGACCCTCGATTCCCCCTCTACCTTTCCTTCCTCCTTGTTCTGCCTTAATTCCCGGATGTCATGTACCGCCTCCGAGTACACCTCCCTCGTTTTCTGGACTTCTCGGAGCTTCCAAGTACCCCTGGACGTTGAACGCTGAACGCACGCTCGAACCAGAAGATGCTCGCTCGAGGTTGTACAAAACCTGATCCGTACGCAAGTAGATTCCTTCCAAGAATTCCAGCAAACATCGAAGTCAGGTGAGAAAGGGGGGAAATCTGTGACACTTGGACAGTCCTGTGGTGTCCGCGGACACTTCAGATATTCTAGGACATCTGTGGCTATTTATGCATTACCGGGTTGGTGAAAGGCAGTTTTTGGATGGCTTATAACTTTGGCGCCACTCAATGAAACTGCATGTAATTGTGGAATCTAGATCTAATTCGGATGGTTTTGCCAAGTTTGATGGGATTCTATCAAGAGGGGCAAAAATTAGAGGGTGAGTCCCAAAATAATGTAAAGGCTTATACATGTGGTGCTACTTAACACAAAAGTCTGGAGGGATTTTCTCAGGAGGGGGCAAAATTAGAGGGGGGTTGCAACATTTTTAGATGGCTTATAACTTTGTTGCCGTTTGACGAATGTGGGTAAACGTTTAAAATAAAATATAGACCCAACCTTTTATTTCCTTCACCAGGACGCACACGGCGTCCCACTGTAGGAAGGAAAATCCTTTCCAAGATGGCCACCATGGAAAGAGAAGGCAAGCTGCGTACAGAGCCTTTCTTCCCTTTCCATGGCGGCCTGCGGAAGACGAAGAGAGAACCCTATGATGATATTACCACAAGCACATTTTTTCCCCTTTCAGACCTATCCCAATTTCGAAAAACTTTACCACATAGCCAGTCCCTGGTGGACATGGCCACTTTATCCCCATTGCTCGTCCCTCGTGGTCATGGCCAGTAGCCAGATTGTCTGGGTCTTGACCTTATGCCACAGGATATACCTCAGTCACCAAAGGTATATCACTATTTGTTGTACCTACATTAAGACACAAAATAAACATGGACAAAGTTGCAAAACCATGCTTTCAGGACCTTGCCAATGCACAAGTTTACTGGAAATCCACCCACATATGTATATTATGTTATGTTATATATATTATGTGCATACAATAGTCACATAACTTAGCCCCTACTTGACAAAATCCATTCATACTTTGCACTTTGCACAAACATTCAAGGGTGGGTCTCTAATCTGTCTGAAAACATCTGTCCACAGTCGTCAAACAGCAACAAAGTTATAAGCCATCTAAAAATTATTTGATCACCTCTAATTTAGTCCCCCCTTGACAAAATCCCATCAAACTTTGCAAAAACATTTACTTAGAGATCTAACGTGTCTTTGCAAACCTTTGTGCAGATTCATCAAATAGCACCACATTTATAAGCCTTCAGAATATGTTCAAATCCCCCCCTCTAATTTTGTTCCACCTTGACAAAACAGCACCACACTTTCCAAAGCCATTCAGAATCAGGTCTAGAATGAAATTCCAAAATATGGCGCAGTTTCATTGAGTGGTGTCAAAGTTATAAGCCATCCAAAAACTGCTTTTCACCAACCTTGTAATGCACAAAGAAGCATGAAGGCCTCCGAACATCTAATAAGTTAGCGTATGTCACAGGACTCCCCCGATTGTTTGCGGACATTGGTGAAGAAAAACGGCAGTGTTTTGGCTTTTTAAGGCTATATCCCGTCCCATCCTCATCACCCCTCAACTTCTCAGAGATTGTTTCATTAGTTTGACAAGTGCAATGTTGTGTTTTTAACATGTTTTTGCCGCGATGTTCGCAGACAACGCCGGCAGACTGTGAATCCAACATGGCGGCATTTCCAAAAAATATGATGCTCCACACATTTTGTGTTGACCAATCAGTGGGCACGCCTGATGTCTGCGGACATCACAACGCCCTCTGGACGAATCAGAGGTCTGTCCGGGACCGAATAGGGAAGTGGGAAGTGGGTCTGTGGACTGAACACAGATAGCACAAATTTTTTTTACCAACTTTTTGGTCATTTTAAAAGAAACTACTGTACGGATTGACATCAAATTTACAAAAGCACCCATTCGGGACTACGGCTCCGCACCTGCCGTAAATATGCTGAAAATCCATCCAGCGGTTTGGCCTGTAGGCATTGTGAGAAACCTGAAGGTATCTCCCTGTCTAGTCCCCAGGGATCTGTCATCCAGATGGCCAGCACACGGCCATCACTTTTGGATCCAGTTCCTGGGGGTTGACCAATGTGGGAGGGTCACCTGGATAGGGGGTCCTTGGGGAGTGGGGTTGGGACACTGACGGGTTTGTGCCATATTCCAAGAAGTGAAGTTATTTCCCCAATCAAATCATTTGCAAAGCGCTGATCATTATCAGAGGGATTTCATCTGGAATCCCCCACCTCAGAAATGCCTCCCACGCCAAAAATGTAGCTGCTGAATTGGTGTCAGTACGGGCACAGGGACCAGCCTCAATCCAACGTAAAAACGGACATGCCACAGTAATCATGTATGTATAAGAGTTACATCTATCTTGCATGTCGACATAGCCCATATGCAAGTTGTAGAAGGGCCCACCCGGTAACTGTAAACTTCCTTGTACCACATTCAAAGTGTGACCAGATAAAAACGTTTAAAATGTCATACCATTGCTCACAAATTCAGACACATATTCATATATATTTGTCACAAACCAATCCTCTCTTATGCCAGAAGCCACATGCTCTTTCAATACATGTGCAGGGTAGGAATGTTGTTCCAGAGCCACATTCAACAATTTCCTTGACATTAATACCTTGTCGGTGCTGTCTTGCTGCTAAATCAAATTGGTTGGAGACAGCTAGTACTCCCTTTTCATCCAAAGTGCTTTTTCATCATGTCATTCATCTCCCTGTAATTCTCAATCCTGGAGACAAAGTATTTATACAAAACCAAGTAAGAAAGTGTAAAGAAGAACATTTTAGTGGTCCGCATACAGTGACATACTCAACACCAACGGCTTTCAAAGTTGAAGGTCATCGGGGATGGGTCCATCTCGCCAACATGCATAGGGACAAGAGCACCAGCTTCCACAGTGAAGATGAGCAGAGTGCAAAGTGATGGGAAGTATTCACCAATTGTCATTAGTATAGTTTTATAGAAAACCAGCAAGGGGAGACAAAGATGGTGTTTTTCAGGGCAATGTTATCGTAAACAGACAGCCAAAAATGTCTATCCTGTTTGTGTGCAATAATATTAAAATGCTTTAGTATATGATTCATATTATTATTATGTTTTTTCCTTAAATAAAATAATGGAATCTGTTCAAACATTTGTGAGGGATTCTATCATAACACTTAAAGGGGGCAAGATATAACTTCCGGGAATGTCTGCTATGATGAATAGAAAGGGCATCCCACACATAATAGGGGTACCCAAGCTCTTCCTGCCTCAGGCTGTATCATATGAGGAAGCAGGGGGCCTAATGCACTTATCCCTCTGCAAAACTAGAGGTATATTTCAAGGAGCAAGTGTTACTGTCCAGTGGGTGGAGGAAGGAGAAGAGGTTCTCACAAATAATTACAATAATTACATGCAACTTGACAGGATGGCCGAACAAATTGAAAACAAAAAGATAATAGTAGAATATATAACACAAGGTTCTAAAAGGGGAGAGCAAATGATAAGTGAACATAAATGACGGTAATGTGTAGATAAAGAGGAACATAATATCTCCTGCTGTCACACAAGACCATTAATGAGAATAAGAGGGTCAATGTGGTATGGTGGCCAGTGGGAGGGGGAATAATGTGATTTTGTGCTGAAGGTTTGACTCTGTGTTTCAGGTCCAGGGGCTCCATCCATTTGAGAACTAATACTGGCTGTGCTAAGGTGATGAGGAGTGTGGCGCTGATGCAGGGGGCAGCTGTCATCATGGACCTGTGGTGGGCATGTGGATCGAAGGCCCACGTCCAGGTTCCTCCCTATTGGAGTGAGGTTTGTGTGATTGTTACACTGCAAAGCCTTGCTCTGGTGGTGCCCCAAAGCAACAAAAACATGGGGCTTTCTATAAAGGAGCAACCACTGTGGTTGGAGGAAAAAGTGGTGCAGCAAGACAAGGAGCAAACAATGTAAGAGGTGCTAAAGACTGTTTTCCAAGGCAACCACTTTTTATGTCTTTGCTGCTTTCAAGTGTGCAAACATCAGCTAATTCCAAGTGTATACAACTCACCAGGTATGAGTTACTGTGGCCAATTCCACAGCAAAGGTCCTAAATGCAGTAAAGGAAGGTGGTACGTTTATTGACACTCAAGAATAGGTATGTGTTGGACCTTCTCAATGCCATAGAGGGAGTAGTTTGTGCCAAGATAGGGAGGAGCTGTTGTACCATAGTGCCCAATTTAGAAACATCAAATGGAACATTGAGTGTAGCTATCAATGAAATGTAGACACTCCATGAGAAGATTACAAACAAATCTAATGGAGTGCAATCAAACAATTGGCTGTGTACCCCTTTTCCATGGGTGCGTGCTTGGCTCTCAGAAGTATTTTAAGTGATTATCCTCACATTGGTTCTCATGCTCAACACCTTCTGCATTGGCAAAACCATGTTGAGACAATACATTAACAAAAGGAGAGGAACATGTATGGTGCCCCTGAATGTTGATAGGGTAAATGATAAAAAAATAAGCCCATTAACAAACTAACCATGGGTGAAAAAGCTGATGATGAAGTTTACTGGGTTACAATACGACCAGGAGATACACAAAGCTTTGCCTATTGTATGTCATGCAATGAGGATGGGCAGGGATGTTTGCTGATAGGGGATCATTGGAAGACTGGGAAGATGATGGAGGTGACATGAGCAGACTAAAAAGAGTATAGATAACTTCGGGACCCACCCTAAGTTACTAGGAGAATTCGGACGTGGACCCCTTGATCACTATTCTTAGAGAGGTACAGCTCCACCCTACTGATGAGGTCCAACCAGACTGAAACACGTGTCTGGGGTTGCTGTTGGTTCTCTTGTTCAGAGGAGAATTGCCTAGCATTTCGGTGTTGGACTGCCCCAGGGTAGGACAAAGACTGATATGTTTAGGATATTTCTTATCTGTGAAAGATAGTGAGCTAAAGACTCTGGGTAAGTATCTTGTAACCAGGACAAATGTCTGGCAGAGGGACACCCAGGACCCCCCTTGTTAATCAGGAAATATGATGTTGACATTCGAGTAGTGTTGAGAAATTGATGTGGAGTAATAGTTGTGTGAAATGTATGATTCTTTGGAAGGATAACAATATTTAATTGTGGTGTTTAGATGTATATATGTGTATTATTGTGGTTGGGGCTTTCGCTAAGTTTGTAAATTGTAAAACAGGAATTTGTGGTAAAAGTAGAATTGAGTGCGGAATTTAGCTTGGGTTGAATTGGTTGTGTTTTTGGTATATTTTGATTGATGCAGTGGGAGTTATTGGAGGTGGTGGGACGTGCAAGGGAATGAGGAGTGTGTTGGTGGTGTTGTGTAATTGGTTGTATGGTGTGGGTTTGAACAAATGTAGAATAAATAATGTACTGTGTGTTAAAGACATCTGCAAAATAATTGATTGACAATTTGTATTGTGGAAATAGGGTAATGGGAATTGACTATTGGGTTATAAAAGTAGATTTGAATTTTATTGTAGTAGTTGGGAAGAGGGAAAGTGGCAGCAAAAGGGAGGTTTCAGGCACTGCTGCTCCAATGTTCGAAAGGGTTCAGGATAAGGTATACATTGCTACTATGGCATGTCCACTGGAGCACTTGTCTGAGGCACTTCCACAGCACTGAGATATTTAAATATCATTTCCAGTGGGTAAGGGACACATTGGGGCTACTATTCACACCATGGCCCAGAGAGGGTAGCTTAAGGAGGTCTGGCTTAAGTCTGAAAGGGTCAGGAAGACTATTCCAGAGGGAGGTACCTGCCGAAGAAAAATATAGCCCCCACTCTCTGCCACTCTACCCCAATATGCCTCACTATGGAGAAATGCAGCAGCAAACACAGCCTATGCAATGCACCCAGAACCAGCAGCAACATGCAGCCCATGCACTACAGATGTCCTCACAATGTTCAGATTAAGCCACAGAAGTAGTAGTGCCATCAAGGAAACCCATGGGTTTCCCTAATGGCCAGAATGTACAAGCATTTCTCCAACAGCAGAAACCTGTGCAACCAGTAAGATCAGCCTCACAGTCAACATTCATCTTGATCACAGATGGCACCCCTCAGCAATAATCAACCACCAAATCCTCTCCAGGCACAGGCACAGATTCATGTATAGACAAGCTCAGATAACTCACTAGCAATGGGACACTACCCTATTTTCAAAGGGCATGGTACCACATGATATGGGTGCAGCGGTTTTAGGGGACAAGCCTTTCCTACTCACAGCACCAACATAAACACACAATAGGACCGCATATAGAGTATTCTGGTATGCCCAATCATATCAGTAACTGAAGACACGGAAAAGGAACCACAGGTGGCAGTAAGCACAGATGGCAAGGCATTTTAATTTCTGGCTGATGTGCATTAGAGAAAGAAGACTCCCCTTGTTGGTCAGAGTAATGGACACACAGGGATTCTTTGGGGCTGTTGTAATGGTTCTCATCACAAAAGATCTACCCCTCACCATTGGCGATCAGGAAATAGATGAACTCCTATTGTACTCCAAAGGAACTCTGATCAACATATTTATTTATTTATTTGTCCATTTGCATAGCGACGGAGCCTCAGGTATCATGCCGCAGAAAGAGGAAAGGAATAAAGTGCAGAAGCATTGGTCGAATCACAATAATGTCCATAGCTATCAGGAAAGAATCATTTTTGAGACATTTTCTAAATTTCAAAAGATTGGGTTTGGCGCGCAATTTCTTCAGAAGTTTGTTCCATGTCATAGCTTACTGTACTATGAAGGATCTGCCATATCCTCTAACCCATTGGTTGCTAGGAACAATCACACGTGTTTCATAACTTGATCTAGTAGCTCTTTTGGTGACATGCACTTTCTAAAGTATTTTGGGGCTCACACGTTGCAACATTTATGTACAATGGTGAGTGCCTTACAGCGGGTCCTGGCTTACACCTAGGGCCAGTGAAAATGTGTTCTGTGTTATGAAATAGGCTCACATCTATGCACATTTTTCACCAGGCGTACAGCGTCATTTTGCAAGACCTACAGATAGCCTAAGCTGCCCTTACTAATGCCAATATTTAAGGCTCTGCAATATTCAATCCAGGTCATAATTAATTCTCAGATCAAGGTTGTGCAGTTGGTTTCTGATACATAAAGTTTAACTATTAGCAGTAGTCTGAGGTAGCGTAAGAATCCTCGAGCTTCCCTCTAGATTCATATGAACCAAAAAGCAAAAGCAGCATTCAAACACACACCATCACATGTCATCCAGTTCTCTGTCACATTATAGTTCAGTGTCACTCTCACAGTGTCTTTCTTGTATGGTTGTATGTTCCACAAAGCTTGATGGCGAGCTGTGTGTCATCTGCATAATTGGTGAAGCAGACTCCTAGATCATCCAAGAAGACACACAGTGGTTGGCAATAAACATTGAACAGGGATGGCAAGCGGCATGTCCTCTGCAGAACACCACATTTCAACACTTCAAGGAGTGAACCTGAATTACCCATTCAACTCTGGATGTCCTGCTTTCTAGAAATGAGAGGATCAAGGCAGCTGCCTCATCCGAACATCCTCCTGCCATTGGGCTGAGCATTATGTGTAAATTAAACATGGCCATTTCATAAGCTGACATGGGCATAGTGTGTTTCACTCCTGGGGTTTATTACAACAAAGTATGCACAATGTTGCAAATGCTGTTTGCGCCCAATGCACAACAGGGATCACAATACACCCACAGTTATACCTCTATGGGGTGGAGGAGCTGTTAGAATTGGTACACAGAATAAGAAACCACACCTTCTGATTGCCCACAGAATTTCTGTTCAGACCCAGAGTGCACAAAGAAGTAGCAACAGGAACAGTGATCACAGTAAATCTTGATGTGGTAATAACACACAGAAAGACAAGGTGACCAATGCCTGACTGACTTGACTGATGAGCAACTCTTTGATGATGACAAGGACAAAGGGGAGATGGTGTTCAACATTAGTATACCATGTCACCTATGTGTACAGAATAGGGAGGTCCCACAACTGGTAATCCTCAAGAGATGCAAGACAACCTATCTGCAGGGGTATCTGCAGAAGGTACCTGCAGAGATCTGGGACCAGCGTGCCCTATTACGTAGGACTGATAAAGGGGATTGGGGTGGTGTCCATCAAACTTAAGAGGGAGTCTATGTTGCCCTGTGTCAGACAGTTCCCCCGGTCCAAGTAGGAGGATGAGGGGATATATGACACCATTGTAGCATTATGGCAAAAGGGCATAATGCAATATTCAGATTCCCTGTGCAACCCAGTGCTGTATCTTGTGAAAAAATCAAAAGGGGGAACTTGGAGGATGGTGCAGGAACTCCGGCCACTGAACGACATTGTGGAGGCAGAGATTCCACAAGTGTCCAATCCAGCCACGATCCTGTGTAATATTTCCATGGGCACTAACTACATGCTTCACAGTGTTTGACCTTAAGAATGTGTTCTTTTCAATACCATTTAAACCAGATTCCCGGTATTGTACTGTGTTTTCATACTGCAGGCAGGGATTTGAACACACCCAACTTCCACAGGGGTAATGTGAGTCCAAGGCAGATTTGGGAAATTTACAGAGTCAGAGCATGGTGATACATTATGTGGATGGCCTCCTGGTGTGCAGAGGAACCGTGTAGGGAGGACTCAAAACAAGATGAACAGAGGCAAATTGCAATACTGCCAGAAGGAGGAAGTGTTCCTAGGGCAGATATTGTCATCCGAAGGGAGGAGGCTGACACCTGAAAAGGGAGCAACACTACGGAATATGCTGCAGCCAAATATTTTAAAAGAGAAGCAACAACTCCTGGATCCGTGCAACTATTGCTGGTTCTGGATATTTGACTTCTCCTGTCACACCATGCCATTACTGCAGGATCCCAGGGCAGCACAAAAAGCAAAAGGGACCCATTATATGTATGACATACATTATCAGTTGCTTTTAGGGGTATACAAGGATGCACTATTAGCTATTCCAGGTTACAACAAAGAATTGTTCCTGTTTTCACATTCCAACAGGGAAGTGAGGATGGCTGTTCCAGGGCAAAAAAAAAAAACTTGCTTAATACAGTGGTGTTTTGGATGCAGTAATGCAGGGATATTGCCGCTGCGAGCAAGCGGTTATAGCAGAAGCTTTCGCTATCAAAAAATCCTCAGCAATAATGATGGATTGACAAGTAAAGCTCTATGTAGAGCATGCAACATTTGCAATTCTGGAAAAGTCCAAGTGTACTCTAACTACCGAACAAATGTCAGGGTATGGAATTATACTTTCAGTCCCTGCAATTCACATCATGAGGTGCCATGTTGTTAACCCAGTGACTTACGGGACCCAGCCAGTGCAGGAGGGTGATGATGTCCATTACTATACTCCATATGAAAAGGCACTATTGGGTCAGTAAACAGTGGAGTAAGAGGGAGAAATATTCTTTGTTGATGGGTCGATGATTGACCAGAACATGGGATGCTAAAACACTGGGTTGTCATTAGTGCACTTTTAGGAGGGAAGATTTCAAAGTGTCAGCACAGATGAGATTGCCAACATATTATTCAGCACAAGTGGGTGAACTAGTGGCATTGATAATGGCAGTATAGATGTGTAAGGGCTGCTGAAACACTGTTTACAGTGTTTCAACTTACGTTACCTCCACAGCACATCTTGGGTTGACTAGATGGAGGAGAAGGGGTTTCAGGAAAAGTGATGGGATACCATTGCAGAATTCACACTTGCTGTCCCGCTTGATCAGCATGTTGCAGTTACCAACTGTTCTCGCAGTGGTCAAATGTGCTGCCCACACAGGAGGTAAAGACTTTGTTTCACGTTGCAATGAGGCAGCAGATGGCACACCTAAACAGGCAGCTTATCTGCCATACATCACCGATCAGCCACCTGAATTTATTGGCATTTTACAGCAGAAGGTGCTGTTACCAGATTTGTATAATGCTCTACAGATTACACAGATAACAGAATTGCAGGGCATAGCATCAGTACAGGAACAGGAACTCTGGAAGAAGAGGTGGTGTTCCTTGTCCGCACTGATTTAATTTGGCACCAAAATCTGTCAGGGAAGCCAGAGATGCATGTTGATTTACTGAAGGTAGCACTTGCTCAGCTGCACCACTCAGCACGCATGTCAAAACAAAGCATTGCACCAATATCCAGGCAGATTGATTCAACCGAAATTTGAATGAGTATGTAACAGAATGCATTTTCAACGGTAGAGGAGCACCTGAATGCCTCTGCAGGACATCCCACCGCTCTACCGCCTGCATGTTGGAAGCCTGAAACTGCACCATGCTTGACACCAGAAAGTTGTGACAATACCGCAACGAGTATTCGAGAAAAGGTATCCATTAAGAAAGCCATGCCAGATGTATGCCCTTAGAGATGACAATCTCTTGGTAGAGGTCCCCGAAGGAATATGAAAACAAGAGAAAGAGAAGCTCATGATCTCACAAGAAGTGAGAGTGACTCACTAAGAAGATAAGAAGAAGAAAATGTATGGACCTTATAGAAACTGATGATGAAATAAGGAATCAAGAGAACATCCTTATGCAGAAAAGAAGATTGCATGTGTTTGCGACATACCCCAAAAAATGCAAATCATTCAATGAAGGTACAGATGCAGCAACACAAGTAGACTAAGCAATCATGGAAGTTAGCTATACGTAGTGAAAAAAGTGCAGGTGAAGCCACAAATTGTATAGTGTCACATTTTCAGTAAGTTCAAACCAACAGAGAACAAAGAATTAGCTGGAGATCGCAGACTTGAATGGAGAGCTGTTTGGCCTGGTATCAAAGCTGAAGCAGCCAAGAATTGTTTATCTATCCATGAAGAACAGAAACCGTGAGATGCTGAATCATCCCGTGTTAAGGTGCAAAGAAAAAACACCATGAATGCCAAGTTTATTAATTCCGGACAATTAATTACTGCAAAACAGGCCAAATTACAATCTCCTGTCACGTGAGCCAAGGATGGAAATATGTGTTGGGCATGCAGACCAGAACTGTGATAAGTGTGTGTTTGAACTTTTATTCCCAAGAGAAGATAATCTACAGCAAGGCCAAGTTCAAAGATGTTTGCATGCAGAAGGCATGGGCGATGAGAGATGAGGGGCTAATTGGGTGTGGAGCAAAGTCATGTTCACCTCCCGGCACCTGGGTATGAGCATCCGTGCTGCTAAGGTGTTGAATGTTCCAGACATGGCACGAACATGCCAACCACTTAAAGAGTGCCATATAACGAAGGGCCTTATTGTGTAAGAACCAGTAGTATTCTGTGTACTTTATAGGTGTTGAAGATGACTTGCACTATAAACAAGACTAATTTGCCCACCTGACTATAGATATCCAATCACAATCCCAGCCCTCATAGAAAGTATATTTAGATGTTCCCCTTAAACCAACCACAATCCCTCATAGGGTTTTATTATCATGTGCTATGATGTCACTTAAGATGAATTTGTAGTTCTTAAGTGGGTTTTTATGTAAAACGTATTGAGAGCTTTAGTAAATTAATATTAAAACAGTTGAATGAGACTTTGCCAACTTCCACAAGACTTGACTTCATTTATGTTCTAAAGGAATATAGGGGCAAGGAAAGCCTTCTTTTTTTTTCGATGGGGGCTTGACTCAGAAAAGGCGTTTGGCATAAACAAGGAAAAAGGGAGAGTCAACAGCTACCCCTGGTCAATCGTGTAGAGGAAATAGGCTTAAAAGAACAGGAAGCTAGTTCGCGAATACTAGCCATTAAGGGTCACAGATAGGTTAGAAAGAGGTTGGATAATAATTACATTTATTCATAAATTTGGACACACATCTAAAAATAGTAGGTTAACAACAGAAAAAAAACAAAAACAGACTTGGAAAAGTCACATATGAGCCTCATTTGGCTTACAATGGAAAGTGAAACAGGTGACAAACTGTTGTTGCATCACAGTTGGTTAAGTGAGGGTTAGTAGCATACATATATGGTGTTGATTTCAAATACTACTGATAGACTAGTAGTATGTTATTGCAGTCGACACATATTTATGCAGGTGTTTCTAGTTTGGATCTAATCTGCCTTCACTGGGTAGGAATTGTTCACAGATGAACGGTCCGAACTGCCATCAGGACGTAGTTTGGGCTGGTGAACGCCTATGGAGACAGTTGACATATAAGGGGGTGTCAGAAAAGAAGTGCCACACAGAGGGTGTTCTGTGTATGAGCTGCGCTCTAAAAGCCTACCTGTGTTCTATCGACAGTTGAACACGAAGTAATTTCAGGGAAGCACCTCAAATGGCGCGGGCGTCTGTAGCAAAATATCTACAAGGAAAGAGGTAACAGTAAGTTACCAAGATAGTATGAAATATCATACATGGCTTATTGATACTAGTGTGGAGCATACCTTATTGCAGGTATGCGTTCCAGCGATGGTGCTCGAAACTCGTTCATGTGAAAGAATTGCCGTGATGTTTGAGGCTTGATCAAGTTAGAAAGATAGTCATGGTCGTTGTGTGAGGAAGAAGTGGAAAAAGTCAGCTTCTTGCCGGGAAATGAAAAGTGAATTCTAGCGTGGAGGTGCCTGCAAATTTAGCGTGAAGAGCAGGGGTCATTTAGATGGTGCTGGCAACCGTGTGGAGTGAAAGCCCTCTAAGTGCCTTACACGTGGACAAATTGAACACTATATTTGGATAACTGATGGTCTGCACAGCATGATTCATGCATAGAAAGACTTTATTTTCATTTCGAAAATATGGGTGTAATTTCGTATGGTTGTGTATTTAAGCGTGCAAGTGCCTAAATTGGGTGATGGCCTTCCATCACCCAATTTAGGCACTTGCACGCTTAAATAACACTCCTTGGTGTAGTTTGAGGTCAAGCACAGGATTTAGCCGTATCTACTATGATTTCAAAGGTCATTGCGCAGACCAGCAACATACATCCTTACATTTGTCCTATGCGGTAGGTCTGGGGGGCCACGCATGTTGCAAATGCTGCACTTGATCACCAGTTCCAATACAGGAGATGAGCGCATACTTAGCAGTTACTCCCCACACTCTTCCTATATCACTAGTTTACCACAAGGGTACTGTGAGTCTCCATCTATCTTTATGTCCCACTCACCTGGTCTCCATGGGGGCAACGCACGAAGCTGCATGAATGACTAATTACAGCAGAAAGTTCATTGAGGGCTACGCAGAGATCACTAGACCCCTGATTCATCTCTTGAAGGGGGGGGGCAAGTGGGAATGGGGTCCAGAACAATCCGAGGCGGTAAGGACAACTCAAAAGAAGCCTCTCACAAGCGCCTTGCCTAGTTTACCCTGTCAGAAACAAGGAGTTCTTCCTGGAGACGGGGTTCTCTAATACGTGCTTGACGGCAGTATTATACCAAAAGCATGACAAGGTCAATAAAGTAATCTCCTATGCGAGCAAAACTTTATCCTCTGTGGAGTAAAAATTCAACGATTGTGAGAAGGCACTCCTGGCAACGGTGTGGGCATTGAAGAATTACTGCCCGTTTATCCAGGGGGAACACATCATAGTGGAGACTCCACACCAGCCTCTGCAATATCTCCAAAGTGACAGAATCCGGGCCGGAAATGTGAGTAATTCCCGAATTACTTCCTGGATTCTGTCAATGCAAGGCTTTCCTGTGGAGGTCAGATATGCCCAAAACAAGAAGAGTCCCCTCGCGCAAGGTCTGGCTGACTTGCACGATTTTGCCAGAGAAAACTGTCTCGAGGACGAAAGTCTAAAAATCAAGGACAATATGGAGGCATACCTTAATTCCCCACACAAAGTCTTTGAAGAAGACAAGTGTGAGGGAATGCCCACTGTCTATGTGGATGGATGCTCTTACCATGTTGACAACAACGGGGAGAAAGAACTGGTGGCCGGCGTAGGGAATGCATGGGTGAAGGAGTTTCAAGAACTCTCCGCTGGATACAAGATTGGTCCCCGAAGTAGTCAGGTGGCAGAATTGATGGCTGTGCATCAAGCCATCCTCACTGCTGTCCAACACCAACTCCACGAACTGGTCATAATCACAGATTCGTATTATGTACGGAACGGGTTCGTGGAGCACCTGGTTAATTGGAAAACCAGAGGCATGTTATGTGCTAATAACAAACCCTTGAAACATGGGAAGTTAATTCAAAACATTGATGATCTGGTCACCTCGAATGGGATGTCACTGCTATCACTAGGTCCCAGACAAATGCTCACAATGATCTTTCAATTGCACAATGGAGTAAGGAGACCCCTGATGCTGATTTAATTACAGCTGAGAAGGGGGATCCAATTATTGGTAAGTTTTACCAACACCTTGAGGACCCTGAGAACTTTCCCCTGACGGATAACGATTACATTGGGAAAGAGGACCTAAGAGTGTTGATGAAATGTCCAAAAAGGTTCCGAATCCAAGACGGTTTGTTGGTAAGGAAATCCCAAGCTGGCCATGATCAGTGGGTGGTCCCTACCTCATTCCGAAGCCTGATGTTAAGTCACGCCCATGATGCGGCCACCGCCGGTCATAGGGGGTTTCACACAACACTGGAAATCTTAAGAGAGGTTGCATACTGGCCACACATGGGGCAGGACCTCGACCAATACTTGAAGGGGTGTATTGTGTGTGCACAATTTCAGCCATCATCCCTCATGCACCGTGCACCTCTCCAAAAGAGGGGGATGACACTGCCATGGTCAGATTTGCAAATTGACGTTGTAGGCCCTGTAATTCGCTCGTCTAGAGGAAACAAGTACATGTTGACCGTTACATGCTTGTTTACCAAGTGGGTGGAATGTCTCCCAGCCCCAAACTGCAAGGCAGAAACAGCAGCTGCCCTGATGATTAACCACATCTTTTCCCGTTTTGGTCTACCTCAAAGGATTTAGTCAGACAGAGGTAGCCACTTCACCAGTGAAGTAATGACAAAGATGTGGGAGATACTGGGGGTTAAAAGGAAGCTTCACATTGCTTACAGGCCAGCTTCTTCTGGAGCAGTGGAGAGATACAACCGAACTATTGTGAGCATATTAAAAAAGTTTGTGGCAGATTCTGGGCCAAGTTGGGATATCCGATTACCTCTGGTCCTAATGGCCATCAGATCTACCCCTTCATCTGCAACCAAAATGTCACTGTTTGAGTTGATGACTGGACGCAAGATGGTGCTTCCCCAGCATTTGCTCTACAGAACCCAAGAGCAAACTTTGATAAATGCCTCCACAACTCATGAGTATGTGGAGAATTTAAGGAAACACCTTCAGCATGCTTTTGCCTATGCTCAGCGGAATCTAGAAAGATCAGCCGAGAGCATGAAGACCCACTATGATTTAAAAACTACCCGAAAGGAATATAAGGTGGGTGATCGGGTCTATCTATAGAATTTCCAAAGGAACCAGGCCAAACAGCGAAAATTCTTGCCTACATGGAAGGGACCGTTTGAAATTATAGACAAGATTTCCCCTGTTGCCTATAAGATCTGCATCCCCAAAGGCAGTCTGGCGGAAGGGGAAGACAAGTGGGTACATATAAATCAGCTAAAGTGTTGCCATCCCAGGCACACTCTGCAACAACTGGAGGAATCCACTGGAATCCCAGAGGGGGCCGCTCCAGAGTAATTCAGTTCCAATCCTAAAATATTCCACATATAGCATATAAAATTCTGTGATCCTTGTATATATATATGTTCTTGTCTCCTAATTTAAAAAAGAAAATGTATATGTTCATATCTTCTGATTCATAAAATGTATATGTTCGCCACACCATTAATAGTGGTGAAGAAATGTCTACAAATAGGTATTGCCGCTTTGCTTTATCATCCTAGGAGAGATGAAACCATGGAGACTGACCAAGGAGGACGACCGGGGACCGGGAGCAGAGACCCGAGGGGCCCAGGGTACCGCCCAATCCTCCCATCAGGACCAGCAAGGAGAACTGATTGATCGACTGGAGGGAGGAAAAGATGCTGAACTGTGCCATCTATGGAATTGGAAGAAGAGGAGGCGAACATCCCAGATCTTGCGAGTTCCATCAGCGAAAGGACAGAATGGTCATCGCAAGAGGGGGGGCTGGTGGAATGTTTTTACCCATGCATCCAAGCCTTACCATAAAACTGTGCAGTACTGGCATGGAAAACATCATGATGGCCAGAACTCCCCAGAGAGTGCACAGGGAAAACATGAAGAATAGGCTGCCACCCATTTTTGCCTATGTTGTGAGCACAGGAGGGCACTGCCTAAAACCACCATTGGGCTACAGAAACAGTAGCCTGAAACCATTGGGAATGGCAATGCTGATTGCCAAAAAGCAACTCAGAACTGTGGGGAATTCATGTTCTTAATCCCAAAAATGGTTGCATTACCAGTACTCACCACTATCAGAAAGCCGGCGTTTTAAAACCACCAGAATTCTGTGTAAAACTGAACAAATGAAACAAAACCAGACCAAGGAAAGACTTGCTAAGAGGTGGATACAATGTAAAGCTATATTCTGAAATGACTTGAAGGAAGTAATTATTTAATGTATAGATACAAATTGTCAGTTTGATTTGAATGTAGAAAACTGGGAACAAAAGTGACATTTAGCTGAAACCTGGCTTAATGAAACTGAATTCTGCCCGACAACTACCCCCGATAGGAGTTGAAACTGGATCAACAGCCACTCTTCCCAGGCCTAGCTGCATCCTGCTGCCCCTTGCTAAAAGGAGTTGACACCTCTCTGATTAGATTAGGGGTGGAGCACCTGGGAACTGGAAGGGACAGAACAATGCAACTTCCTTGACTCAGGCAAATGTTATATTGGGGGCGTCGTAAAATAGCTTCCTCTTGGGAGAAACTGGGAGGGGCAGTGCCTCTGCTAGCAGCTGAGCGTGGGGGAAGTGGATAAACCAGTTATTCCCCCCTGTGATGTGGGAAGCCACACCCCTTTTTGACCAGAGCATAATTTTAAAAAGATGGATAATTCATAGTACGGACTTGTCAGAATTATATAAGTAATACCATTATTCTTGTGATTTGTCGGTGCACATTTTAAGAGGCGTTAGGACACTGTGGTGTATTCTGGGGGGTTGCTAGCGGAAAATAGGGTCTCACTCCAAATGTATGCATGTTAAAAATCTGACACTTTATCATCTGTAACCCATATCCCTGGTGCACATTTGTGTAAAATCTGGAAAGGTTTAGAGGTCGTTATCGGGATGAAAAGGGGAGAATTCTGTCATCAGTGGACACAACATCGTACAAAGACAGGGATCGGATGGTTTGGTGCTACAGAAAATATGTTAACTGGACCTATAATATTAGAAAAATGGTACATAGATAAATATGTATTTGGGTCAGAAATAGATTTGTTTGCAAATTGACCAGGGGAGGATCCTCTGACCCATAAACAGACCTCATCATGATGACAATCCATTTCCTTCCCCCAATCATGGGAGAGGGGAGAATTGGGCCAATGACAAGTAGAGAGGGGCAGGCTTAGCTAGGCCCAGGCACACACCCATTTTCAAAACACATAAAAAGAGACTGCTGGGACAGGTAGGGACATTCAATTCCATTTGCTGCGGAGCATGCTGACCGACGACTTCACATCCAGAGATCCAGACTTCAAATCCATCATTCTCCAGAACCTGTAGCAGAAATTAACTCCAGAATTTGTAGCAGAGAGGCCTGAATCCACCAGCTGAATCCTCTTCATCAGGCCTCAAAACCAACCAAACTATTCAACAGCCAGGCGAGCTGTTTGAAGTTTTGCCGAGACTTTTTGCAAGAACCTGTAGCATTACCCAGAAAGCAGTGTTACATTCAGAATCCAGAGAGGCTAGACCAGCAGAGCAGAGCTGACCCAGATCGCTGTGAGCAGAACCGGTGCCTGACTGACCCGCCGAGCAGACAGAACCTCAGCCGGACGTGTTGACCGATCCGTGACGAGGCCTAGTTCAAATTTATATTGTGAGTACCTAGCAGAACTGTGCAGAACCAATCTCTTAGTTGAAATAATCTAATCCAAACTATTTAACCTAAGTAGAACAGCCTCCTAGAAATCGTGTCATCTGTCATTTTTAAAGCTGCACAACTGTCACCTGTCATTTTGAGTTTACTTTAAATCCGAAAAACTACCTTTATTTAATCGTCCGTATCATCTGAAAGCTTAGAATCTAGGCTTTCCAACGAACCTAGAACCGACTTCCTACTCCCTATACTTTTCCCGTAATCGCGAGACACGCACTCTTGAAATTTACCGCGATTTGCGATTTGGCCCGATTTCTTCATCTGTAGAAATCAGCAGCTTTTTGCTTCTCTTTGCTAAAATTCGTTTGCAATCTGCTAATCATTCATAGAGTATTGTTAAAGTGAGCCTGAACTAATATAAAGTAGCCATCACCTACCCTGAACCTCTAGAGGGAATTAAAAGCAATTTTAGCACCTTTTCACTTCCTTGCAAACCACATTAAAGTAATTTGCCTGTGTTTAAAACTCATCCCTGTTTTCCCTAAGCTTGCTGGGAGAACTGGAACTGTGTATTGCATTATAAAGTGTGATTTGTTGGGATTCTTGAAGACTGTGTGCTCTCCTTCCATTTCTGGTATTGCAAAGGGGGGGAGTGAATTGTCAAAAGAAAAAGTGATCATATTACCTTTTGCTAAAATCATAACAAGTTACTTCTGTACTGAATTTTATTCCACCTTGCGTTTCCTTGAACCATATAAAGCATTCTTTCCCACCTTGTTCTTCTGTTCCTATTCATAGTTACCTCTTGCTGATTACTGCTCATATTCACAAGTGTAATATCCATTATCAATTTATTTATAGAAGTGTGATATATATATTGTTTAAATTTTCAAATAAACCTTTTAATTTGCAAAACAAACCTACTTCTTGGCTCAGTGGGGTCAGGGGGATTCTAAGAGGGGGGTGTTATACAAGGGTTGTCATCCAGAGTACTGAACTGGATATAAAAATACATCAATAAGGGTTTTCCTCAGCATCCCAGACTAGGCATTGACTTAGCTGTAGTGTTGATTGAATATCGCTTACAGGTCGTAGTGTGGAACGGCGCCGAGGTGTGACAGCATCCACCCCCAAAGGCGGCACCAACTCCCTGCACGCATGGAAGCGGCACAGAAGCCTAGGAGAATGAATATTATGCAACGGTTCCCAAGATCTTTCCTCAGGACCGTAGCCCTTCCAGTCAACTAGGTAGAACGGGTGACCCCTGCGTAGTCGGAAGTCCAGGATATCTGCCACTTCGTATTCAACATCGCCCTGCACCCGGACGGGAGAAGGGCGGAGTGGTACGCGAGTAGCAGGAGGACAGGGCTTCAGGAGGCATACATGAAAAACCGGATGCAATTTCCATGAGGCGGGTAGACAAAGCCGCACCGCCACAGGACTAACCACATCAGTGATAGAATAGGGACCCACACATTTGGGCAAAAGCATGCGTTTACCAGGGATTTTCAGGTTGCGTGTCGACAACCAGACCTTCATGCCCACCTTGTATGTCGGCGCAGGACTCTGACGCCGGTCAGCATATTTCTTGGCCCTATTCTGGGCAGTAAGGAGATGCAAACGAACTGCCATGTGGACGAATTTGATGTCCCGAACGCATGCCTGAGCTGCCGGAATGTCCAAGGGAACAGAAGGATCCAAGGGCAACGATCGTGGGTGCTGCCCGTACATGGCGTAGAAAGGTGACACACCAGAAGCCGAGTGCAAAGAGTTATTATAGGCAAATTCAGCTGGCAACAACATCGTCAACCAGGAAGACTGAAAGCGTAGGCACAGACAACGGAGGAACTGCTCTAGAGTAGCGTTGACTCTCTCAGTCTGCCCATCTGTCTGGGGATGATAGGCAGTGCTGTACCGATCGTCAATGCATAAAGATGCAGTTAAGGCTCTCCAAAATCGTGAGGGAAACTGTGGGCCGCGATCTGACACCACGATGGACGGTAGGCCAAAGAAACGGAAGATATTCTTGAGGAACAAAGATGCCAAAACTGCTGCTGAAGGCAGACCCATACATGGAATAAAGAGTGCCATTTTGGTGAAATAGTCAATGACGACCCAGATGGTATCGAAACCATCCACCGGAGGCAGATCCACTATAAAGTCCATGGAGACCATATACCACGGCTTGTGCGGCACCGGAAGTGGTTGCAATAAACCCACTGGTTTGGAACGTGATATTTTGCATTGGGCACATACAGAACAAGCGGCCAGATAGTCAACCACATCCCTAGACATGGAGGGCCACCATGCCCAGCGACGCAAGGAGTCCAGAGTTTTTTGTTGACCCGGGCGGGCCAATGAGTCATGAGACCATTCCAGGGCGCGGAGACGCGCCTCCCCAGGCGGCAAGTATAAACGACCCTGAATGTATGGCAATCCCTGTACTACATCGAGATTGAGGGCCATGCATTCCTCTGTATGTGAGGAAACCCAGTCCGAGACCTGGGAACGAAGCGAAGGCTGAGGTGTGCAACCACAAACCACCCTACAAGGCAACAATAGAGAATGGTCTGATGCAGAACTGCCCGGGTTGTGATCCAGACGCGACAATGCGTCGGCACATGTGTTGAGCCGGGCCGGTCGGAAGGTGATGGTGAATTTGAACTGGGAAAAGAAGTGATGCCAGCGGGCCTGCCGAGCGGTGAGGCATTTCATTGATTTAAACGCCAGGAGACTCCGATGGTCAGAGAAGACTGTGACCAGATGACGTGCACCCAGTAAATGGTGCCTCCATTCTGAGAAGGCGTCCTTAATGGCCAAGAGTTCTCTTTCAGTGATGGGGTAGTTGCGCTCATATTGGGTTAGTTTTCTAGAATAATATGCAACTGGATGAATCTCCCCTGAGTCAGGACAACGCTGAGACAGAACCGCCCCAATGGCGGAACCAGAAGCATCAGCCTCCACTAGAAAGGGTAAGTGAGGATTAGGATGTTGCAACACCGGAGCGGTGGAGAACGCAGCTTTTAAAGCCTCAAAGGCGTTCTGTGCCTCCTCATTCCATCGATATGGTTTTTTAGAGCTTGTCAGAGCCGTGAGGGGAGCTGAAATGGATGAAAACGAGTGGATAAAACGCCTGTAGAAATGTGCAAATCCTAGAAAGGACTGCAAGGCTTTGGTTGAGGTAGGGACAGGCCATTCAAGTACCGCCTTAACTTTGGAACGACTCATTCTGATGCCCTGGTTGGTAAGGTCATAACCGAGGAATTCGACCTCGGTAGAGTTGAATACACACTTCTCTGCTTTGACAAATAGATGGTTTTCCCTAAGTCGTTGTAATACAAAGCGTACGTGTTCAGTGTGTTGTTTGCTGGAGGGTGAGTATATCAGGATGTCGTCCAGGTAAACAACAACAAACTGGTCAAGACAGTCATGAAAGATGTCATTCATAAAGGCCTGAAAAGTGGCCGGAGCATTGCAGAGTCCGAAGGGCATCACTAGATACTCGAACAGTCCATACCGGGTTTTGAATGCCGTTTTCCACTCGTCCCCTTCACGCATTCTGACGAGATTGTAGGCGCCCCAGTGATCCAATTTGGTAAAGATAACAGAAGAACCAAGTTGATACAAAAGGACCGAAATCAGTGGAAGGGGGTACTGATTTTTTATCATAATAGCATTCAATGCTCTATAATCAACACAAGGACGGAGGTCTCCCTCTTTCTTCGGGACAAAAAAGAGAGGAGACACTGCAGGAGACTTAGAGGGTCTAATAAACCCAGTGACCAAAGATTTGTCGATGTACTCCTTCAGTACCTTGTCCTTGGGTATGGTGAGAGAATACACTCTCCCAACCGGGATTTTAGATCCCGGCACCAGATCAATAGGACAGTCATATGGTCTGTGAGGCGGTAGATGATCCGCCCCCCATTTGTCAAACACATCCCGAAAGGAGAGGTATTCTGAAGGAATGTGCGTAGTGGTAGAAACGGCCCCGATGACTGCCATGGACGCTACCAACGCCTGAGAGGATGATTCTGGACATACACTTGTGTTCTGAAAGCATTTTTCGTTGCACACGGAGGAAGGAAACTGAACCACCCTGTTTGCCCAGTCGATAGCGGGATTATGGTGTTGTAGCCAAGGGATTCCCAATATGACCCGAACCTGAGGAGCTTTGATCAAATCAAACGATAAGGTCTCCACATGCCCTTCCTCTGTCTGCATCCGGACCAGAGACGTGTTTTGGGTAACCAGACCGGAGATCAAGGATTTACCGTCAACTGCATGTACAGTTTTGGGTTGGGCTTTGGACAGGACTGGTACGTTGTTCTTTACAGCATAATCGTAGTCCATATAATTACCGGTGGCCCCAGAATCAATAATGGCAAGGGATGAAAATGAAGTGTCAGGGGTCACTGTAAAGACTACCGGCAGGCTGACTGGGGTGGAAGCGACCCCGTGAGAGTCCAAAGAGTATACCCCCGGCATAGGGACTCCATCTATCGCCGGGTTCTGGCATTTCCCGCCTTTTTGTTGGGTTTTTTAGTACATGTTCGGCCGATCCACAATACATACATAAATTGTGTGATCGCCAGTGTTCCCGTTGTGCAGGTGTTAAAGGACCTCGGATGGCCCCCACCTGCATAGGTTCCGGAACAGAGGAAGGAAGACTGACAGAATCCAAGGGAGGGGGTATTGGTGTGGTTGACTTGGGTTCTCCTTTCCTTTCAGCTCTTCTAGCGTCAATCTGTAATACCAAGTCCAGGAGTTCACCGAATACGGTAGGAACTACTGGTACCGTGGCTAGGGTGTCCTTCAGCTCTTCTGACAACCCTTTATAGAACACTGCTGACTTCTTTTCTTCGGGCCAGTCTGTCTCAGCAGCGGGTTGATTGAACCTGGTAAGATAAGTGAACAGAGAAGATGTACCCTGACGTAAGTTCAGGAACTCTAGGTCTGTAGCTTGGGATTTATAACGGGTATCAAAAACCCTGTTCATGGCGGTGATGAGAGCATCACAGTCATACAAGACAAAGCTATTTGCTTCGAGTAACGGATTGGCCCAGGCTGCAGCCGTCCCCCCTAGATGCGAGAGGACAAAAGCTGCCTTCTTGGTCGAATTGGGAAAGGCTGTGGGGCGGCAAAGAAAGTGCAGTTTGCATTGATTGATAAATGTCCGATAATGCTTTGGATCGCCAGTGAAGCGTTCCGGCGGGGCCAATGGAAACTGTGTGGCCATGAGAACAGGGGCTGCCGTAAATCCCGACGTGGAGGCCGAAGAGACACCGGAACCTGAAGCATTGGCACCAGATGTGTCAACCCCCAGTGTGTGGGGAGGCGGGAAGATTTGCAAACCATCAATTCGGTGGTGCATGGCATCATGTGCTACCGTCATATCCGACCGTAGGTGGGATACCAAATGGACCAGAGCAGCCAAAGGATCCGTCTCTTCCATGGCTTCTGTTTTTGTTACTCACCGAACGGGAGTGGACAAGACAGGAGGCCTGACCAGCGAGACTGTGCGTTGATTGAAGAGCTTGGGTTGGAGCCTCCACCCGAGCCTCCTCTCTATGAGGGAAAATGACCTTTCTGATGATATGACCCTCTGCTGATAGGTGTGCCAGACAGAGGGACCGATCACCCGAAAGAGCGGGGAGAAACACGCCGCCACGGACCCAGCTGCCAGAAACAACAAACAATTAATCACTTGGAATAACAGCAACTACCAATAGATGGAGATAAGAAGGAGTAGTACCTGAGCAACCCAGTCCCTGGATCCTGAAATTACAATGCCCTGATATCCCCTGAAATTATAGACAAGGAATTAGAAACTATCCTGAGTAGTCTAAATAACAAAGAGAAAAAAGCACTGAAAGTCTTACCCTAGGAAGTCAAAGTTCCCTTGCACTCCAGGATGCAGGACACAACGACAGTGCAAAATAATAAACGGGGAATGTTAGTTGGGTAACTAGTCCCGGGCGGAACGAGGGACGCCCTAGATCCGGGTGGGTGCACAACTGCAAGGCGTCCTCAAAGTGCACTTATAGGGCGGAACCAGGTAGAATCCGTAACAGCAAACGTCCTTTAATAGTGGAGCCAAATGGAAAGATTCCAGAACAAGCGAGAGGAGGAGTGCAGGTGAGGGTAGGGTGCGTGGGAAAGGCGCACAAAAAAACAAATACTTAGAACTTTCGGAAAAAGTGCTAAGGCAGTCCGTTGGGCAGTTTTCCAATTTGGTACACAGGCGAGAAGGTAACAGAATCAGCAGGCAGGCAGTCCTTACCACAATCCTCAAGTCGGTACACGGGCGAGCAAGAAGGTTACAAAATCAGCAGGCAGGCAGTCCTTACAACAAACCTCAAGTCGGTACACGGGCGAGCAAGAAGGTAACAAATGGCAGACAGGCAGTCTTTAGTTCAAAAGAGGGTTCGGTAAACGGGAGCACGGAATGAAGGAGAAGGAAACAGAATTCCGTTGAGCAGACTGGAAACTGAAAAGAGGAGCTTCAGGAACAAGGCGATAAAGACGGAACTTAAGCGCCGGCTGTAACATTCAAACAGAAGCAGCGTCCTCTGGGCTGCAGCCACTTAAATCAATGAGGAGGTGGAGCCAAGTGAGGGGAGGCACACGTGATGTTATGGACTACGAATTCCCTTAGGTTTCATGGGAATCGTAGTTCGAAACCGTCTGGCTGGTGCAGTAGTCGCTAGCCTCCATGGCATTCTCCACTTCATCAAGAATGGCGCTGCAGAATGCCGAATAGAACGGCGAAGCGCAATAGTTTTGCCAGATGTCCTTTTCTGCTGTCGGCCCTGAGGTAAGTATGAAGCACGGGGTTGTAGTGTGGAACGGCGCCGAGGTGTGACACCATGTATGGGTATTCATTAAAAAAAAAAAAAAATTTAAGGACAGCACTAGAGATCTTTAATGGAGTACAACATTGCAATCTGCAAGCGGAACACCCACCATAGTTCTACATTTGCCAGAGTGATTACCAGGAAAAGCATGGAACAAACAGCTCACACATACACCTATCCTGTCAGGAGTGCAAGAAGCTCAGAGACCGAAGGAGACTGAAGTTAAAGATAATGATCACGACAAGGGCAGAAAACACAGGCGTGTGGAGCAGTGTGCATGGCAGTGCACAGTGGAGGCTGAGCCCAGCAGGTATGATATGATATGATATGGCATTTGTAACGCGCCTATACACAAGTGTTTCAAGGCGCAACGGGGCAGGGGGGGACAAGGGGAGACAGACAACGATCCTACTAGGCCAGGTGTCATTCAGAACGCGCAAGTGCAAGGCTAGGGGGACTGGGAAAAGTGCAAGGGGAAGGGGAGAGGGGAAAGTGCAGTACATGGTTAGTAGAATAAAAGATAAATAATAGGGCCAGCTGGTGGCAAGTGCAAGGAAAGTGCAGTACATGGTTATTAGCATACAAGATAAATAATAGGGCCAGCTGGTGGCAAGTGCAAGGTAAGTGCCGGGAGAAGGGACTGTAGGATACAGAGACAGTCCCGTAGTGCAGGTAGGCAGTGCAGGGAAGAGTGGCTGAGCCAAGGACCGAGATCGGTGAGTGGCCCAGTTGCAGATTCAGTGCAGGTTCAGTGATTTTAGCAGGGGAGAGAGGGAGTGAAAGCGGAGGCAAAAGGAAGGTTTTGAGGTGCTTCCGGAACTGGAGATGTTTCTCCTCAAGTTTCAGGGAGGCAGGAAGGCTGTTCCAGAGGGAGGCCCTTCTGCGGAGAGAGATCTACCCCCAGCTCGTTGCTTGGAGAAGCCGCGGACCCTGAGGTAGTTGGAGGTGGATGAGCGAAGAGCTCGAGAAGGAAGATATTTAGGAAGAGAGAGTTGAAGGTATTTTGGCCCAAGGCCCCAGAAGGCCTCGTGGACAATGCAGAAGGTTTTGAATGTAATCCTCGCAGCCACTGGGAGCCAGTGTAGTGATTTCAGTCCTGGAGAGATACGGTCCCTGGGCTTAAGGCCAAGGACAAGTCTTGCAGTCCTGTTCTGGATGAGTTGCAAAGGGCGGAGAGCAGAGGCAGGAAGATTTAGATGGAGGCTGTTGCAGTAGTCCGGCTTCGAGAGAACCAGGGCTCTGGAGACAGTGAGCTTCTGGGGGAAGGAGAGGATAGGAAGGATACCTCTGAGGAGGTGTAGCTGGTAGTGTGACTTCTTAGAGACGTCAGATATGTGAGGAGAGAAAGAGAGTCTGGAGTCGAAGATGACCCCAAGGTTTTTTGCCTTGCAGGTAGGAGCAGGAAGAGGGCCAAGGGAGGCCGGCCAGAGAGCTGCAGGGAAGGAGGGAGTGGGTGTGCCGATAAGTAGAATCTCAGTCTTACTGGCATTAAGGCAGAGGTCGTTGGCGGCACACCATTCCTGGATAGCAGAAAGACAGTCAGAGATGAGGGATGGGGAAGAGGAGGCCAAGGGTAGCCTGAAAATGAGCTGGGTATCATCCGCATAGCACTGAAAGTTGGGGCAGACAGCGGCGATGCGGTGAGCAAGAAGTGCCAGATACTGCTTGAACAGCCAGGGGGAGAGGTTAGATCCCTGGGGGACACAACAGGTAGAGAACAAGATGTCAGGGAGGAAGGAACCCAGTTGGACCTGGGAGGGTCGATTGGAGAGGAAGGAGGTCAGCCATGCCAGAGCTTGACCAGTGATACCCAGGTTATCACGGAGACGGATGAGCAGGATGGTGTGGTTGACAGTGTTAAAGGCAGAAGAGAGGTCGAGCAAAATGAGAACACAAGGGGTGTTAGAGTCAAGGTTTGAGAGCAGGTCCTCACGGATGTTCAGGAGAGCAGTTTCCGTGCTTCTGGCAGCTCTGAAGCCAGACTGATGGTCATGAAGACTACCAACAGATTCAGCATGGAGATTAAGCTGGCAGATGGCCAGTTTTTCCAGGAGCTTGCCCAGGAAGGGGGTGATAGAGATTGGGCGATAGTTAGCTGGGCAGGAGGGGTCGGAGGAGGGTTTCTTAAGAAGGGGGTGCACAAGGGAGTGCTTGAGGGGGGATGGAAAGACTCCAGAGGTGAAGGAGTGATTGCAGAAGTCAGCCAGGGCAGGCGCCAGGGAGTCAATGTAGTCCTTGATAGTTTCGGAGGCACAATGGTGGACCTGTTTTGACGAGACTTTCATAGATCGGACTTGTCTCAAAACCTCATCAGCAGAAAAAAGGGGAAAGGCAGAGAAGGCGGGAGAAGGGGTGGCTTTAGAAGGGCCAGAGGGAGAGCAGGGAATGGAGGAGGGGAGGTGATAGGAGGAGAGTGAGGACAGGATGTCCTGAGTTTTTGAAATGAAGTGAGAGGCCAGTGACGTGCAGAGGGCCTGGGAGGGGACAGAAGAGGTGGAGACTGCAGCAGGGATGGCCAGCTCCTTGCAGATTTTAAAGAGTTCGGCCGAATTGTTAGATGCCGCAGAGATGCGGGCTTGGATAAGGGCTCTCTTCTTAGTGAGAACAGAGAGCCGGTATTGCCTTTGGAGCAGGCGGCAGGCCAGTTTGTCAGAGGATGAACATGAAGCATGAAGGACAGGAGGCATCAAGGTGGATATTGAAATCTCCAAGAAAGAGGAGTTGAGTGGTGGAGGACAGGAGTGGGGAGGAGAGGTCATCCCACTCAGAGAGGAAGGAGGAAATTTAACTAGATGGCCGATAGATAGTAGCCACGGGAAGGGAATGGCTAGGAGAGAGAGAGAGTCGGCAGACAAGGCATTCAAAGGAGGAGTAGGTCTGCGTAGGAGTGACAGTGGCAGGAATCCACTCAGGGAAGATAAGGGCCACACCCCTCCCAGCACGGTTGGGCCTGGGCAAGGAGAGGATCTCGTAATCGTCAGGTAGGAGTGTGTCAAAGCTGGAGACAGAGCTGGTTGTGAACCATGTCTCAGTGAGACCGAGGATATCAAGGTCCAGTTCCTCAAGAAGGCGACAGATATCAGAGGAATGTTTGACAGCAGAGCGAGAGTTGAGAGTGGCAATTTGGAGAAGGTTGCCATCCTTGAAGGACTTCGGGGGAGGGGTACAGATCAGAGGTAAGCCCTGTGGAGGTGAAGAAAAAGGATCCAGAGAGAGGGCAGGGTGAGAGGGTGGAGGCAAGGTAGCCAAGGACAGAGAAGAGGGGACAGCAGGAGAGGAAAGGAAGTTGATGAGGCGCGGGAAGTGTCTATCAAAGAGGTGGAGGTTGGCCTGAGGGCCTTGGACCAAGGCGGTCCCATTAGCGTAGACATTAATGATGGCCTTAGAGGAGCGGAAGGGGGCCAAGAGGACATCCCAACGGGTGCCACCATTAATGGGAGAACAGGAGAAAGGAGAGAGCACAGAGACCATATGAAAGGTCCATTGGTCAGGGGAAGGCACGAAAAAGAGGATGTCAGTAAGAGTTTCCTTGGAGGAGGCACTAGTGTAGGTGTGAGCGATAGGGAGGCCTGGGTTGGAGACCAGGATAACCTTTTTAAACTTTTTCCTACCAGATTTAGTGAGGAGAGCAGGATAGTCAATGGAGAAGCAGTTAGAGAAGATAGGAGAGATTGAGAGCACCATGTAATAAGGTGGGAGTCGGGGGGAAAACAGACGAGAGCAAGCAGACAGGAATGAAGCGGCAAACCCTAGTTTACCACATTTCAGAGCAACACAGTAAATACGAATTAGGTACCCAGTGTAGAGGCCACCTAAGTTTGAGAGTCCTGCGAGGGGAGAAAAAGCCCTAGTTTACCACAACTACAGAGCAACAGTAACACAGTAAATACGAATTAGGTACCCAGTGCAGAGGCCACCTAAGTTTGAGAGTCCTGCGAGGGGAGAAAAAGCCCTAGTTTACCACGATTACAGAGCAACAGTAACACAATAAATACGAATTAGGTACCCAGTATAGAGGTGCAACAGTGGGTACAGAAAGGAGTGTAATGCTCCTCTGAATAGATTCCTCACTCCAACCTGGTGCACTCTAAACAATAGCTACAGTAGTGGGAAATTGGCACCACAATAGTGGGTCCATAGTTAAAATTTGGAGATAGATGTCCAGAGTAAGAAAACAAATGGTGCATTTGCCCACAACACATGTGTCTTTCATCACAATGCAAATTATCATTGTTGGCACCTGTAATCTGATGGTAATTCCGGAAGATCAGGCACCGGTAATGGTATTACCGTTTGCTGGTATCCTGGCAGTATTATTGACAGGATACTGGCAAACCTATAATGAGGGGATATCTTTGATGGTACTGGGACCATCCCTTAGGCAATGAGTTTCTTCCAAACATTATGTTTTAAGATTAGGTGAGGTTAATCTGCATGCGAAGGAACGAAAGGGCCCTGGGCAACAGCCAGAACTCTCAGTGGCTCTAAATAGTTCTTGACGATTATGAGTGAAAGGCTCAAACTCTCTAGCATCATTTAAGCCAGAAGGAGGATGCCAATTGAAAAAGTACAAGTACCTTGATGTAGCGCACAGATTATGAAATAGTGACCTACGGTTGACCATGGCTGGCCATTCCCACATAAGAGAAGTCCCACTAGGACATTGAGGCCTGTCTTGCCACTACGTTTTAGCCATCAATCAAAGGCTGAATGCTGGCTTGAAACTGAAGTGTACAGTGAAAGTGTAAAATTCAAAGAAAAATCTCAATTAATATTGAGAAGCTATTTCAATTAAAGGTATCATTTTGTACAACTTTTGCAGTTCCTAAAAACTGCAGAGAGTGATGTAATTAAATGCAGGGATGGATGTGTATCTTGATGAGCCTATGTGTATATTTGTTTGCTCCTGTCAAGATGGCTGCCCTGCCTCCAACTATACCATCGAGGAAGCAGCTGCTGACCCGTGATGACTCTCCTCCCCCGCTTGAGGAACTCTATTGCAACCTTTTGCCTCCCATTGGCTGAACCTGGATTTGAAACCTGCAGTGAAATCAAGCCGGAAGGCTTCCCAGCGTCCCCTTTAAAGGCTCTTCTGTGGTCTGGGCCTTTCAGAGTCCGGGAGTGCTCGGAGGGCCTCTCTGCATTCCGCTGAAATCATTTACCTTGGCATACAATCAGTTGGCAGCTGCACTCGCTGGTTCTCTATAGGGATCTCACCCCTTCTCATGGCTCCCCTCCACCTATTGCCTTGCTGCCTCATCTCCAAAGGAGCTGGATGAGCCTGAAGGTGGCAGGGCGACATCACTCTGCCAAGAAAGATAAGCCCTGCTATCTGTTTCTCAATGCGCGCATCTGCTACTATCATCATGTTTGCAACATTATCCTCAGTTTCATGACACTGGGGGTCATTACGAGGTTGCCGGTCCGAAAACAACGGTACCGGTAAGCTTGCCGGTACCGTTGTTTCCAGACCGTCAAAATATGAGTTCTGCAAGCGGGTACCTTTTCGACTGCCAGGTCTGACCAGGCGGGCGGAAAGGCACATGCTCACAGACCTTGACGGATGCACCGGCACCATTCATGAATGTTGCCGGTGCATCCGACCTCCCCATTCCCATTGAGTCCAATGGGTCTCGAACAGGAATGGGGAGCAATATATTCCGGTGCCTGGCCCCGGTTAGACCCCATTGGAATGACTCTGGCGGCAGCCGTGCCCTTTTTACCAGCAGAGCTACCGCCAGACTCATAATAAGGCCCACTGTATTTGATATCACCCGGAATCTAGTCTCTACAATATAGCCTCAGACTGCAGCAAATGTAACACGCTGCCTCTGCACACTATGGTTTACTGGTCAATCTACCTAACGTGACTATTTCGCCTGATTATGGCACAGCACTGTGTCACTGACCCACCTGCGCTGTACCTGGATGTCATTATATTCAGGCGGAATGTGTGTACCTTGCTGACCACCCTATCCTCTCACATGTGCGATATATGCTGCATTCTTACCCATCCACTACTACCTTCTTTATGATCATCCTTCCATTTGCTACCTTATTTAATTATTTAACCCATCTGCAACTACAGCTCTTCAATTTAGCATTCGAACCTATTTGCAGAGTGGGCTGCTACCGTATTGTACATATCTGTAACCATACCTGCATATATGATTTAACTCCCTTGCATCATGATTGACCTTTTATATCTGATGTGGCACCTTGTACCATGCGCGCGGGTTTGCCAAGACCTTGCACATTTCTGTTTGACTATATTTATGTGTTCCAGCCCCCCGTACCATGAGGTGTCACACTTCATATTTTATGTTTCATCAGAACTCCCTGCATGCAGTAACCCATATGAGTGGACTTGCTCATTAAGAATGTCTCACTTTGCACTTACTGTAACTAGTGCCCTGATGCCTGGGGGATTGGTGCGCTGCTATGACTGTCAAAATAAATAAATAAAGGAAGAGAGGCATGTTTAGAGCAGCATTACTTATGGGTGAAAACATGCATCGACACTAAACTGTAGTCCAGATAGTTCAGTCAACTATGTAGGAAAACATATTTTTTTAAAAAACATGCTGTGCTTGCAATGTTTCACATTCTCCACATTTTCCTGATCACTAAACAACGTCTCATGTACTGGTGTTCAGTGTCTTGCTTTGGTCTTGTAGGGTGTACCTCCCTATGTTTCCATAAAAAGGGGTGAGCAGCAACCTGTAGGAGTCCTGTTCATGGGGTACTTACACCTTACCGCACACATGGGCGAATGAACCTAGAGGGATGATGGCTGGAACCACATATGAGGGCCTATGGCGGACATTGGTAGGGACCTTTGACCTGGTGATTGGGTTTTTTTCTTTTCTCTCTCTCCTACAGCCAGGAAAGCCTTGGTGGCTAACAAGTGTGCACTTGTTCAGTCTTATTTCATATGATAAAGCTTAAAAGCCTTCTTTATAAACAGCTTGTGTAAAACCAGATCACAGGTATTCAATAGTTACATAACATTAACATGCCACTGCCACAGCACGTTCATTCACTTTTGGTAAATAACTAATTAAATAACATTCATGGGGTCTCCTGGGACCAAGTTGATTCCCCTTTGGTAAATAAATACATAACATTAATTGGGTCACCTGGGGCCAAGCTAATTCACCTTTGTTAAATAAATCAATACATAACATTCATTGGGTCACCAGGGTCCCAAGTTGATTCACCTTTGGTAAATAAATAATTCAATAACACCCATGGGGTCCCCTGGGAGCAAGTTGCTTTTCATTTGGTAAATAAATAAGGATATAACCGTCATGGGGTCACCTGGAACCAAGTTGATTCACCTTTGGTAAATAAATAAATATATAACCTTTGTGGTGTCATCTGGGTCCAAGTTAATTCACCTTTGGTAAATAAATAAATGCATAACATTCCTGGGGTCACCTGGGACCATCTTTCCTCACCTTTGGTAAATAAATACATATATAACCTTTGTGGGGTTGCCTGGGACCAAGTCGATTCCCCTTTAGTAAATAAATGTAATGCATAACATTCATCCCGCACTTGGGAAGCCCAGTGTACGCCTCCTGGTGCCCAAATGGTCCAACTCACAAATTCTATACTGCCAGCATTGGTAAACTACCTACTGAACGCACATCCTCTAGAACCACATTCACAGCTCAATCCACCAAAACACAGTCCAGTAACCAATCAACACAAGTAGGCCGGCGTTTCCTCTGATATGTCTTTAACGGAGTCGCAAATCTCCGACCGGCCCCCTTTGTTGTAAGGTCCAAAATAAGCATATAGCTGTCCCTCCAGCTGCTATAACCTGGGCGAGGCAGCCAAGATCTTGTTTCACCCCGAAAATCTCAGTGCAGCTCGGGTGACCCATCTTTCACATAAATGTCCCCTCCTCAGACTGCTGCACTAGGCACATGCATGGTCGGGACAGGCTACACAGGGCCGGCATTGCCCCAAAGAAGAAAACACAGACTCTCCAACGCAGCACCCAACGGTCTGATGCAGCCTCTGAAGTAACACTGGCTCACCTTCAAGAGAAAGGTGAGTCGCACCCTCTAGCTGCCACGTGGCCTTCCACCTGGTACCCAGAATGGGCAGCCACCACTTGTCTGAGGTAAAATACTTTGGTACCACGCTCCGTGGAGCTACCTCGTTATGTTTGGACTTCCCTAGTTATTTGCTACCCGCCTGTTAGAAGCAATATTCAGGCCTGTATGACAAGACCCACGTGTTTGCCGTAACTTGTGTACACGCAATATGCAGTACCCTTTTTTCACACTTTCCAACTTCTACCTGTACGCTATTACCCAGCGCGAAACGATCAACGCTGCTCTGTCCCTCAGCGAGAGGTGCCAGTGCTTGGACCAGCACCCGCCGAGTTTGTCTCACAGATACCGAACGCCGGCACACTCTCTCAACCCTGGCTAAGGAAAGAGAAAAGTCGCCCTGGACAAGAGGATGGCCGCCAGGGGCGTCCTGTCACACAGAGGGCCTGTGCCCTGAGATGCTCTGGTGCTCTCCCTCCCTCACTACTTTCCCGACGATCGCGCCCTGCTGAGGATCCCCCTGTGGGGACCGTCCAGCTGCGGTTGCCAGCAGGGGAGCAGCCGTCACCCCTGAGGTGACAACACCTCACACACAGGTCCGCTCCCCCTGCCGGCGGAGCATACCATGTTCTGTCTGGAAACAGTATGTTATTATTTTTCCTGCGCGGGAAGCGCAGAGAAAAAAATGACAAGAGAGGGCATGAGCGGGGTGGGAGAAAGCAAAAAAGGGGGGGGGAGAAAGAAAGAGAAGAGAAAAAATGCCCGCCAACAGTGACACTCTGCCCATTCACACAAATAACCCCACAAGGAATACGGGTTTATACTCCTATTGAACTAAACATACTTTGGAAAGATATCACTATACTCTCGACTCGACTTGTAATATCTTCTGTTTGAGTGAGAACATAAACTATTTCACTATGTGGCAAAAATGTCAAACACACCTATTGTAGAGAATTATTATCAAGTACGTGTTGTCCTCCCAAGTTTTACAAAGTAACATATCCGCAGGCAATATATACATTAAACACATGTGAAACTGAGATATTGCGTGCATTATAACTTAAGGGCTGTTGGTACTTTTTCAAGTTATGGATGCTTTTAATGACAATGCAAAATAGTAGTGCATTTTTTAAGGGGCAAGGTGACATGGAAACATGTGCTGGCATGTGCTAGATAGTCGTCCTACTGGAAACACAGAATTGCAGATGAGAAGCTGGAGTTGCCTATGATGTCACTAGGAACCCAATTGTGGACCAGCAGAGCAGTACAGGCAATGGATCAGAGAGCACGAGGGAAAGACAACCTTCCTCTACCTCCTTGTATCATCAACCACCTTCCTTACCCACACCAGGAAGTACCGGGAGTATGGCGGGCAGGGAAAATGATGTATTTCTTTGTTGTGAAGTCAAAACAGTAGAGCATGATTTCTGTAGTCCGCTGCGGTGATGTCATATCAACAAGATGCAGAATTTAGAAACTTTGATACACTAATGATTTCTTATCTAAACCAGCACAATAAACCCATCCTTTATCGATTACTCATGTTGCGTGAGAATATTAAGTCCCCCTTATTTTATTTTCTGTCAGGTTTCCCATATCTGATCCTGGGTGCCATCTTGGGTAGGGAAAAACGGATTTCTCTCCTCTGCTAACTCTTGGTATAGATGAACTCTGGAAGGTTCTATCAATCTGAAGAGAACATGATGAAGGTGATGACTGTATGATGATGCTGTCCGAAGATTCAGAAAAAAAAGTATTGTGAAAATAGGCAAGTATCCTACGAGGAATCATCATAGACTTGACTGTAGTTAATGACAGCAATAGTTACTTGGAAATAACAAGCATGCTTTCCAGCTCACAGTATTCGAGGCGTTGTAAGAGAATCCCAGAGTGCTGAATGCTTAGTGGTAGAGATTTGCGATTGCAGTGTTCAAATCTATTTCTTTTGATTTACAATGCAAAACGAAAAATGTAAATGCCGAGATTTCTGGCAGGACAGTGAGTCTCGTTACGAGTTTGCTGGTGTTCTCGAGGTCAATCTGCCAGAATACCGGCACATGGAAGTATACCACGTAATTACAAGCGGCAGTTTGCCGGTGTTAATCCTGATTTAATGGAGTTCATAGGACTCTATTGGGGATGTTTGCCGATATCACCTCTGCCAGTATGACCGGATGGTAATACCAGTGATTTTTGGATGTCCAAAAATCACTGGTATTACCATCCGGTCATGCTGAAAGAGGTAATATCAGCAAACGTGCAGTTTGGTGGTGCATGAAAAATGGAGGTAAATGGTATTACCTCTCCTATTTTCCCACACTGCCAAACTTGTAATGAGCCCCAGTGTGCCATATTCTCTTCAGTCACCCATATTATGAAGCAACAGAATCTACATGGAAACATAGATATTAAAATCGCTGTTATCCTGCATCAATGGTCACAACATGGTGCTGTTTAATGAAATATGTGGGACAACCGAATTTCGGTCCTGCAGGCGGCAGACAAAAACAACAGAACAAATAGCCTGCAAAGCAACACTTCCTGGTTCTACTCTGTTTACCTGCACTCTGAGATGTGAAACTGTGGTTATGTGATGTAAGGTGCCGAATCAAAGAGCATTCTGGGTAACGCGTGCAGGATAATGCTCTTTGAAATAGACACAAACAAATGCAGGCACATTAAAGGACTGCGAAGCCAATATTGCAGAGTTGCTGTAGCTGCATACATGTTTTCCCAATTAATTTCACTTGTGTATAAAGCATAGTCCCAAGGGCTCTCAAATATTCCCAGCCAATGCATAATCCGTTGGGAAAATCGACCCCCCTGGCCATCATTGCTCAAAATGTTGATTTCCTTTACGCTGTCAATATGTTTGCTACTTGATGGATGTGTCTCACGTATTCTACCACGTCAGAGTGCAATAAAGTGTCAATGCATGCTGCAAAAGGAGAAGCGATGCACCATTAATGTAACCATTCACACCTTATTGCTTGGAGTAATTGCAGTTGAAATGATCATAACGTGCTTGTGTCATCTACCAGCCATAATATCATTCACGAGTTAATTGATAAGCAGTGCAGTTAATGTACAAATCCCTAATCAGTGTGGGATGTGGAATGGAATGCACGCCACGGCATTAGCGATTGCATGAGTTATGAAATCCTTCATAGAGTCCGGTAGACTAAAAGAAGCGGAGCAAAGCAGGGGCCAGAAGAGGCCCTCACTCACCACTTAAAATGCAATCTGACAAAGCAATTTGCAATCTGCATTTAGATTGTCAAATCCGTGTAGCAGACTTCCTCTGCCTTCTGATAAAGCAACGAAAAATCGGTTGTGGTTTTGTTTCCCACTCGCGTGTCCTTTGTATGTGGGCAGTCTATTGCTGTTTTGTGTAATGATGGGAAATTGATCAGTTTAAGCTTCATTGATTGTTTATTTAATAACTACTGTTGCTTTATTTAAAAGAAAAGCCCTAATACTTAATTTCAAAAATACTAAAACAATTTACAGCAAAATAAATCAGATTTTTTACAAACACAATTGTATTTCTTATCAACTGTCAACACATTACAACATCTCTCTTCAATTCCACCACACATCTACAGCACAGAAAGCAAAGCTTGCAGGCGGGAAGGATTAACCTATGCTTGCAGCATTATTTCACATTATTGTTCTAGCACATTTCAAGAAACCATACCACACAATGTTCACCTACGATTCCTTCACATGTCTCCTCTCTTCTTAATTGAAGACCTGATTAAATCCTAACAAAACTGCTGTGTTACCTTATCCAATATGGAAACCAAATATAGCTGTGGGCCACTACACCCCGGAAAAGACATGGCATATTCAGTGACTAAGTGCTTGGTATGTACACAAGTGAAATCTAAATCCATTTCCTCTAGCGACTGGACACTTATTGCTAATATATAACACAGAGGGCCTCATTACAACCTCAGCGGTAGCCATGCCGCTATTGGTGGCATGGCTGCCTCCAAAATCGCGTCTGGGTCCGGGTTCCCAGAATGAGGAATTACCGGGCCATTCCGAGTTCGGAGGGCCCAGTAATTCCTCCTTCTAGGAACCCGGACCTTCCCCATTCCTATTTCAGCCCCCATAGGGCTGAATGGGAATGGGCGAGGGCGCAAACAATGGGACGATTACAAGTGGCCCGTTGTTTGCTCCCTCCTCCCCTCACGGGACCCGCTCTGCACGTCTGGTAAAACCAGACGTGGAGACCGGGTCCCGCGAGGGGACCTCGTAATCAGGCAGGACGGAGTTGAAGGCGCCTGCACCCTTAGTGGCGCTGTTAACCCCGTCCCGCCTGGGTTATAATGAGGCCCAGAGAGTTTTAAATTGGGCAGATTCTGAAAAGGACATGTAAAAGTGAGGAGTAATGATGGTATGGCTCAGTGTCCTGCTCTGTCTATTTGGGTGCATTGACAAGGCAGAGGTGGTACAAGGAGAGGATACGTTGTGTGCCATACTGATCCCCTCCGTCTTGTCTGTGTGTTTCGCTACATGCCTGCATGCCGTTTTCATGCAGGTGTAAAATGAATGGATTTCTTTAGAACCAGCCTGGGTTTTGCACCTGCTAAAGGCAAGGTGGATTCCAAAGGGATCAATTAGCAAAAGTCGCCTGCAAGGCATGATTTGCAGGCAGGGTTTATTTTGTATAAGATGGAGAGTATAATAAATGAGTACACGCAGATTCACCTCATTGTACTTCTCTCCCCCGCCTTGTGAATTATGAAAATGGCATGCAGTGGACTCAGCAGCACGTAAGTGCAAATGTTGGTGGGCAACCTGAATACAATTTACATTTGACAGAAAATAGCCCCGTTAGTATTTGTTTGTGCATTGATTCAGGGGTACAGCCCAACACTCCCTGTATTATTGGTTTATATACCTCATAGCCTCACATATCCCATGAAAATGCCAGGTGGGAATTATTCATAAGTTCCCCTGTTATCACTCCCACTATGGTCCCCTCTACTGAGAGTTATATTTTTGTTACAAACATATATTATGAGTAGATAAAAAACATGTTTAATTACCAAACCCTACATTCAAGGTGAATGATATGGATTTGGGTAACCTGCTTGAACCCCATATAGTGTTTTCAAAACTATGACCCTCATTAGGAGGTTGCTGGTAACGGCAACGTCTGCTTACCGTTTTCGCCTCCAGATATCCCGATAACACCAGGATATTCTGGGCAGCAGAGGAACGGTAAGTTCCCATTCCCGTGGAGTCCAAAAGGACACCACGGGAATGGGATTAATGAAGCACCGGCACCGTTATTAACAGTGCGAGTCCTTCAGTGAAAAATCTGCTGGTAGGGGCTTGAACTTGTAGTTTGCTTGTCTGGAAAAGGTGCAGGTTATCATCACTTTTTTCCGGACCTGTAAACTTATAATGAGGGACTATGGGCCTCATTACACGGAACGCAGTAGGGGATTACCATCACCGGTAAGGGCACCGATGCCGGTAATCCCCTACCGCCTTACTACGAGGTCCCTTTGTGGGACCCGACCTCAACGGCTGGTTTTACCAGCCGTTAAGGAACAGGCCCGCAAAGGGACCTTGGAGGCAATTACGGTACCGCAATTTGCGGTACTGTAATTGCCGCCTTCCCCATTCCCATTGAGCCCTATGGGGGCTCAAATGGGAATTGGGAAGTGCCATGGTGAATGGGGAATTACCGCCCCCACTCACCTTGGAATGTGGCGGTAATTCCGCCATTCACCATGTTGGATACGGTACGGTACCGGCGGCAACCATGGCGCTAATAGCGCCATGGTTACCGCCTACCGTGTAATGAGGCCCTATGAGTCCACAGTGGTAACCACGTTTTTCCCCCCTAAGGATATGAAATATCTGCTACATAAAAAGGCACAGAAGCATCTTACAATTTTACACTCCAACAGTGGGGCAGTGGGCAAAACTCCAAAGGTAATGTTAAATTGAACTAAAGTTGTAGTTATACGGTGGCTTTTCTTTGTCTGGTGCAGGGGAGCCAGCAAGCAGTTAGCATTCAGGAGAAATAGGTACCCTCCTTGTCCTTCTCCAAAAGATTTACTTCTATTAGTCTCGCTACTGCTCGCCTTGGAAGCAAGACTACACAGAGCACCAGAGGTTCGATTCCCGGGTCCCCGCTTAGAAACCTCTGGGTATTAAGCGTGTTATAAATAACCTATCATCATCACTGTCCTCTTATAGTGCTTTATCCTTCCGCAAGCACAGAATCTTTTGATTTCTTGTAAATAGTGTTTAGGACATTTAGGTCACAATGCTACCCAACGTTTAAGAAGCTTCTTGGCAGGCCATTTGAAGATCTGTCCAATAAAAGCGTGTCATGTGCTTAAAGGGCTGCATTTCGCTGCATATGTATGTGGGGGTGTGGGTAAGGGGGATAATAGGTGCGCTGGGGCATGTGGAGGGGCTGCAGGTGGTCTCCCCCTGCATTAACATATATGCAGCGAAATGCATTTAAAAAAGACATCGAAATTCTCGTACTCCGAATTTCTTTTTCGAGATCCATCCTTGATAGGGCCAAAGGGAGTTCAGCCACACACATTGGGGGTCATTATGACCCGGGCGCAAAGGGATACCGGGCACCGGTAATGACACCGGTGCCGGTAATCCCTTTGTGCCCTATTCCGAGGTACCTTTGCGTGTCCTTCCTTAACGCCTGGTTTTAGCAGGCGTTAAGGACGGGACCCGCAAAGGGATACCGGGGTCAATAACGGTACCGCAATTTACGGTACCTTTATTAGCACCCTCCCCATTCCCATTGAGCCCTATGGGGGCACAAAATGGGAATGGGAATTGACATTTTCAATGGGGATTTACGGGTCCCGCAAAGGTCAGACTAGACCGGTAAATCCCCATTGAACCAGGGTGGACACAGTACCGGTAATGGTGCTAGTCATGGCGCTAATAGCACCATGACTAGCACCAACCTCGGAATGAGGCCCATATAAATTTAAAATAAAGCTGCAAGCATCAAACCCTTTTTAGACCACTGTTGGTTTCAATACTTTGAGAAAACTCCAATTGTTCATCAACCTTCATCCCCATCGAGGTTGTTGTATAGATACCGTGAATCAGCATTAATGCACATGAAGGAGTGACGTGTGCACTCCGACCACTTAGGCTCAGAGGGTACCTCGATCAAAAGGAGTGGAAAAGCCCATACATATTACATGAGGAAGGGTTTACCTATTATCAACCACTTCTTTCAGGAGTAAGCAAACCACTAGAAGATAAGGTAAGACAGAGAAACCTTCCTAAAAGTCTGAAAATGAATTCATCAGCAAATGCACGTTTACATTTCTTGCAAATAGCTTTCCCAGTTGAGCCAGCATTTCGATTAGACTAACATGTGCAACATATTCTCAGACCTTTCCTCACTCTTTTGAATATGGCGCTTGTTTATACGAAATGTACCTGTGTGTTACGTCTCGCTGTGCACCGCATTCCAGGAGACGAGTTCACACATCAAAGGGCACTCACACTGTTAATTCCTTTCCTTATGGTGTGCGGCGCTTCATTCCTCCGTTCCTTTCACACTGGAGATTGCGGCAGGGAATAAAATAAAACTACGATTCCCATTCCTCTCTGCTGCTCTGTCAGGTGCCAATTCCTTCCAATCAAAGTGCTCTGACGTTTTACTTTCGGTTTTTACATAAGCAGCGTTCGCATTCAGCTCGCCGCTTCTGATTGAAGTTCCAAACCCATTGAAGTTTCGTATTCAGCTGCATCTTTGAAACCTCTGTAAACCTGACCTCTGCCTGTTTAACGGACTGCCTAGCTTCCTGTTTTTGCCGTGTTTTGTCAGGTTAGTGTACCGGGACTCGCAACTGCCTAACGGACTGCCCTGCTTGATGATTTTGTACTTCAGCCGCCCGCCCGTTGTCAGGACCTTTCCCCCTCCCTCCAGTCACTGCTTTGCCTAGCGTTTGTGTTCCACTTATTGCCTGCATGGAAGAGAAGAATCTGCCCATTTATCTTTTGGATTGCCTTCTTCTCAGCACTGTGTTTTTCTCACTTTAAAAGCTCAGTTGGTTTCAGACATTAGTTTACCCAGCAATTTGGTGATCAACGTTGACTCTTTCCACTTAACTCCAAACGCCATATCCTACAGCTATTTGGGGTCCACTGTTCCTGCCATTTCTGAACTGCACGGATTTGGGACATTTTTCCAACAAGTGCACAAGTGGACGCTGCGCAGGGAGTGCACCAACCCGGACCTAGTGCGCTGCTCGTGCCGTTAGGGTTAGAACCCTCACTAACATTCCTGTTTGTTATTTTATACTGCCGTTTTTGTTCACCCTTGGATTATTCCCAATACTACTAGTGGTAAGAAGCCTTTAATAATTATCACCTTTCATCTTAGACTACCCCGACCAGTCCTGATAGTGTTATCTGTTTTCTAAGTAGGAATCTGTGCGCCAATAAGAAGATAAAACACCAGGTATTAGTTGTAGCAGTTTTGACTATTTCTATTTGAGTATTTGTCGCATAAAACTCATCTCTTCTTCTTTACTTTGCAGCTGTTATTTCATGGCGGCGTGTTCTTCCCGCCCTTTTGAATGATCAGGCTCTTTGTACTGTCCATTCAGTAGAGGGTCATATCATTTTAAAGGTCTTTTTCCCTTTCAGAGAGGAGGCTCGGTTGGAGGCCCCATCTGAGCTCTTCAATCAAAATTGTGAATACCAGACTGGCCCGAAGAGAAACCCAGCCGCCTATCTATCCTCATCCTAGTCGGTGAGTGACACTGTGTGTAGATTACAGCCTTGTCTCTTAGCAATCATTTACTCTTGGTTTAAAGAGTGGACTGTAACAAGCTGCTTCACACTCTGCCAGACTCTGATCCAGCTTTTGTTTCGATTTTGAGTCAGACATTTACATTTACTTAGACATTTACTTAGACTCACCTCCCAACCCTTGCATGTGAAATTCAGGGTTGCTGTCGACTATCCCGGTCTCAAAGAAGACTTTAATTAAAATGGTAAATATGCCTGGCTCCAGTTTGAATTTCTACAAATTCACAAAAGTATGTTCTCCTGCGGCACTTTCACAATGCAAAATAACGTTCATCTACGATTTTAAGTGTGTCAGTAGGATGAGAGGCAGCATGCAGGATATGATATGGCATTTATAGCGCGCCTATACACAAGTGTTTCATGCCCGTGTTCACCCTTATTTACCCTTAAATACACAAAAACGCACTTTGTAGCCAGACCATTGATGATAAGACACCTGGTTTCGAAAAGAAGAAGCAGGCGCATGAGCAGGATTTGAACCTCTCCTCCAATGCTCTATTTTTTATTTTTTATTTAAATATGTTTCTTTTTTCTGGGAGTAGAGACCAAGAGGAGCTCCAGTGCACCGGGAACTCAATGGAGCGCACAGAATTATAACAAAAAGGAAGTTCCCAGAAAAACTTGAGTTTAAATATCGTTTGAGCCGCTACCAGTGCCTATTAAACTGATAGCAAAAACAGAGCAAATCATTCAATTTACATATATGTGTTTTTGTCACACCATGCAGATAAACCTCTATAACCATTGAGAAGGTATAAAAATATAGAAGTTTTTATTATTTCAAATGGAACAGCAGATATAGCCGGTTGCTAGTTACGTACATAAACAATATTAACACAAATAAGTGAAAACATGTGTATGCCAATCTGCACAAGATAAAATATACTTTCAATTATGTAAAAAGAAAAGGGACAAAATAGTGGGAAGGGGAGAGAGGAAGGAAGAACAAGGAAAACAACATGAGATGATACAACAAATATAGTCGATTAAGCAAAAAAAAAAAAAAAAAACATTTATGCTATTGATGGTTTTTATCCATCCAAAAATTTCACAAAGGGCAGTGCAATTAGTCACCATAAATTGAAGGTATGAAATCACAAAGGAAGAAAAAGATTAGCTATGACTAACTAGCCCTTACTAATTAGAAAGAAATTTGAATTATTATCAATTAACACATCCAAGTAGTGTTTTTGTTAATACAATTAAAGGTACATAATGCCGTACTTAGCCAATGAAGCAAAAAAGAATTAAGCAACAAGGCACAAAACAGTTTGTGCAATTGATTGAAAATGATGTACACAGTTGCTTTAAGCGTGACAAAAACCACATAGGTTATGCCACAGGCTGAAGTAAGGTACTACGCCTTCCGCTAATAAGCGTGTAGGGCCAAGTCTAATGGTGCAGGGTACTTGCGTACCTACAGCCAAGGCGTGGCGGCAACGGCGTTTCGGTGGTATAGGACAGTTGAAAACCACCTTCCTCAGGCGATAATAGATGTTAATGTTCAGCCCCTACAAACGCAATCAAATTAAATTACATTAAATGAGATAGTTTCAAAAGAAATTTGAAAAGCAGCTTGAGGTTTCAACGTGCATGGTGGGATAGAAATGCCACCAAATGTGGCTAAACGTCAGGTAAACCATCCTTGTTAGGCTAGCACAACAGGGCCCCCATCCCTACAACTGTCCCGCTGGACACCATAGCCCCTAAATTCATTTGAAAGAGTGAAGAACACCGTGAATAAGTGATACAGAAGAACCAACCACAAGGATTAGTTTAAAGAATAGTTGTAGCTGCCATCACCTGTGTGCAGGATAAGCAGTGAACCTACAAAGTATGAAAACAATTCATACCTAGAAAGGTGACAAAAGAGCCTCCTAAATGTGCCTGCAGCCGTCAAAGTCCTGTAGCTGGAAGACCACAAATGGAAAATATCGATGTCTCCAAGGTGCATGGGCACGTCTGAAGTGGAACACAGACATAGGATTAGAAATAGAGGCTGAAATGCTTCCCTTTAATAAACATGGGCATGAGGATCGTAAAGTAAATGTGAACAGACCTTAGTCCTCAGATCTGGGAAGCGCAGTGTAAAGATGAAATGGACTAATGACAATGTGTTTCATACGTGACATATTGATCCAGAGTCACAGTGATTCAATAGCTGGGTTTAAAGCTTACTTGTCTGTACAGTTCTGGTAGTGCTGGTATACTGTTCCAGAGTCTAACCAGGTCTCTCTCTTCATTTTCAAATGTATAAGTCTCACATGTTTCATCCTTTAATCATGTTTCTTATTCCCTCACTCTGGTTTTATTTTAGTCTCTTTCTCCCCACTCTGGCATTCTGCTACTTCTACTCCCCCACACTGGGGTTAGTTCTTCTTTTCCCCACTCTGGGGCTCTCTTCCTTCCCACTCACACCTCTGGGTATCCTTCTTCCTCTCCACACTGCAGGGTTCCTCGCTGTTCTCCTGTTCCTGGGGTTGATCTCATTCTTGCTCCCACTCTGGAGTTCCTCTGTGCTCTCCCTTTTCTGGGGCTAGTCGGTCCTCTTCCCACTCCGGGTTGGATTCCTTCTCTTTCCTCACTTTGGGTCTCCTGGATGCCCTCCCATCCCTTGGCCAGTCTCTTTCTCTCTCTCCTCCTTCCCACTCCCCACTATGAGGTTTCTTAAATCTCTACCCACTGTGAGGTTCCCCAGCTCTATTAGGAACCTGTGGTTGGTCTCTTTCTCTTGACGTGCAAACATGATTTAATCTACAGTTGGACTAGACAGAAAGTGGTCCACAATTGCAATCACTTCCTGCATAGTAACAACTTATTGACAGAGAATTCATATCAGTGTTCTAATACACAGTGGGCCTCATTACGACCCTGGCAGAAATCGTGGTGCAATATGCACCATGGAGCACGGCGGAAAGCTGCCGATACCGCCATGGGGGTTGGCGGATTTACCGCCCCATTCCGACCTTGGCGGGGCGGTAAATCCCCATTCCCCATTTTACCCTTCCCCATTCCCATTTTTGCCCCATAGGGCATAATGGGAGTGGGGAAGGCGTTAATTACGCCACCGTAAAATACGGTGGCGTAATTAACAACAAGGTCCCGTAGCGCCATGGATTTCTCCGCCCGGAAAAACCAGGCGGAAAACGCTCCATGGCGCTACGGGAACTCGTAGTAGGGCGGAAGGGTCCGCCGCGAATACCGCTGGCGTAAACCCACTCCGCCAGGGTCGTAATGAGGCCCAGTGTGTTTACACAAATTTAATTCTTTTGATTCTACATGTGATTTTTGTTGGTGTATTCGTTTTGCTGTTTTGCTTTGTTTTTTCTCCACGCGTGTGTGCAATTATTCTGTTATGTCATGCATCGATGTACAAAAAAACATAATGAATACATTTATATACGTGTTGATACATATTCTAGTCCTAAAGAATATATATCTCCTCAGGAACACTTCCCACAGGAGCAAATGCTACATATAGGCATTTTCCCCACCAACGATCTTGGGTTCTTCACATGAATGTTTTAATGTCACCTTTCTGTCTACATATTCAATTATCTACGAATATGTCACCAAATGTTAGGAGCTCACTTTTGTAAATTGCTCTTTCGCTTTCCCCACTCTGGTGATCATCAATGACATTTGTGGTGTCATTTATGATGTCATGGGTGTTTGTCTTAGCAGTGCATGGTGGTGGCACGAGTTATGCTTAGCTTACCACAGACCAAACCGCTGGATGTATTTATACCAAATGTGCAGCAGGAGCGGCGGATTGGTCCCAAAAGCGTGATTTTGTAAGTTTGGTGTAAATCTGTCAAGTCGTTTTTTTTTAAACGACCAAAATGTAGGTAAAAACAATTAGTTATATCTGGGTTCGGTCCGCAGACCCATTTCCCTGTTCGGTCCATGGACAGTCATCTGATTGGCCTATTGGGTGTTGTGAAGTCTGCGGACATCGGGCACACCCGCTGATTGGATGCGGAAAAGCATGAAATGTGTCCGTTTTCTTTCAACGCCTGCCAGGTTGGATATGCGGACCCTTGCCGAAGTCCATGGACACTGCAGTAGAAACCTAGAAAAAAAACCGCAACATTTCACTTGTCAAACTCAACAAACAATCTCTGGGGAGGTGGGGGTGATGAGGATGGGATGGGATATGGCCATAGGAAGCCAAAAAACAGGTGTTTTCCATCCCTGAAATCTGCAAACACTCCAGATGCCCTTGGTGTCATGATCCAGAGAACGCGTCCCTTTTGGACTTCCTGGTCCCTGACACAATGGGGCTTGCACTCCTTAGTACTTCCAACATGGCCGTCTAACGTGGAACGCTTTCCACCAGCCTCCACGTCAGACGTAGCACATTCTATAAAGAGACCATGCCCCCACGGCCCTGCGCATTTTAACGCTACCGCTTGTAGTGGCTAGGCGTGTGCTCCGTAGTTCGCTGTAACTAATCTCTTGTTTCCTGGTTCCCAGACCCTCGATTCCCCCTCTACCTTTCCTTCCTCCTTGTTCTGCCTTGATTCCCGGATGTCATGTACCGCCTCCGAGCACACCTCCCTCGTTTCCTGGACTTCTCGGAGCTTCCAAGTACCCCTGGACGTTGAACGCTGAACGCACGCTCGAACCAGAAGATGCTCGCTCGAGGTTGTACAAAACCTGATCCGTACGCAAGTAGATTCCTTCCAAGAATTCCAGCAAACATCGAAGTCAGGTGAGAAAGGGGGGAAATCTGTGACACTTGGACAGTCCTGTGGTGTCCGCGGACACTTCAGATATTCTAGGACATCTGTGGCTATTTATGCATTACAGGGTTGGTGAAAGGCAGTTTTTGGATGGCTTATAACTTTGACGCCACTCAATGAAACTGCATGTAATTGTGGAATCTAGACCTAATTCGGATGGTTTTGCCAAGTTTGATGGGATTCTATCAAGAGGGGCAAAAATTAGAGGGTGAGTCCCAAAATAATGTAAAGGCTTATACATGTGGTGCTACTTAACACAAAAGTTTGCAAAAAGATTTTAGATCGACATATAAATGTTTTTCTAAAGTCTGGAGGGATTTTCTCAGGAGGGGGCAAAATTAGAGGGGGGTCGCAACATTTTTAGATGGCTTATAACTTTGTTGCCGTTTGACGAATGTGGGTAAACGTTTAAAAAAAAATATAGACCCAACCTTTTATTTCCTACACCAGGACGCACACGGCGTCCCACTGTAGGAAGGAAAATCCTTTCCAAGATGGCCACCATGGAAAGAGAAGGCAAGCTGCGTACAGAGCCTTTCTTCCCTTTCCATGGCAGCCTGCGGAAGACGAAGAGAGAACCCTATGATGATATTACCACAAGCACATTTTTTCCCCTTTCAGACCTATCCCAATTTCAAAAAACTTTACCAAATAGCCAGCCCCTGGTGGACATGGCCACTTTATCCCCATTGCTCATCCCTCGTGGTAGCCAGATTGTCTGGGTCTTGACCTTATGCCACAGGATATACCTCAGTCACCAAAGGTATATCACTATTTGTTGTACCTACATTAAGACACAAAATAAACATGGACAAAGTTGCAAAACCATGCTTCAGGACCTTGCCAATGCACACGTTTACTGGAAATCCACCCACATATGTATATTATGTTATGTTATATATATTATGTGCATACAATAGTCACATAACGTAGCCCCTACTTGACAAAATCCATTCATACTTTGCACAAACATTCAAGGGTGGGTCTCTAATCTGTCTGAAAACATCTGTCCACAGTCGTCAAACAGCAACAAAGTTATAAGCCATCTAAAAATGATTTGATCACCTCTAATTTAGTCCCCCCTTGACAAAATCCCATAAAACTTTGCAAAAACATTTACTTAGAGATCTAACATGTCTTTGCAAACCTTTGTGCAGATTCATCAAATAGCACCACATTTATAAGCCTTCAGAATATGTTCAAATCCCCCCTCTAATTTTGTTCCACCTTGACAAAACAGCACCACACTTTCCAAAACCATTCAGAATCAGGTCTAGAATGAAATTCCACAATATGGCACAGTTTCATTGAGTGGTGTCAAAGTTATAAGCCATCCAAAAACTGCTTTTCACCAACCTTGTAATGCACAAAGAAGCATGAAGGCCTCCGAACATCTAATAAGTTAGCGTATGTCACAGGACTCCCCCGATTGTTTGCGGACATTGGTGAAGAAAAAGGGCAGTGTTTTGGCTTTTTAAGGCCATATCCCGTCCCATCCTCATCTCCCCTCACCTCCTCAGAGATTGTTTCATTAGTTCGACAAGTGCAATGTTGTGTTTTTAACATGTTTTTGCCGCGATGTTCGCAGACAGCGGTTTGGCCTGTAGGCGTTGTGAGAAACCTGAAGGTATCTCCCTATCTCCCTATCTAGTCCCCAGGGATCTGTCATCCAGATGGCCAGCACACGGCCATCACTTTTGGATCCAGTTCCTGGGGGTTGACCAGTGTGCGAGGGTCACCTGGATAGGGGGTCCTTGGGGAGTGGGGTTGGGACACTGATGGGTGAGTCGCGGAATCCTTCTTCTTTGAACACCTTTTCCCCATCCTATCACATAGGATATTCCAAAACGCTGCCCCCTCTTTTCCTGCACGAAGAATATTGCACAACACGAAAGACAACGGATTAACACCAGATCCGTTTCCATGACTTGTTCCAATAAAAGGGTCAGGCATAGTTAGACAATTGACCAGAATAATTTACACCTAATGGCCCTTTCCCTTCCCCACAGGGATAACAGGTGGAGCACAAGAGCACAAGACAAGCAAAGCAGACATAATTGTTATTGATTGGTCTTCAAGTATCGACTCATATTTAGGATGGAGGCAATCTGGTTCAGCAGTGGTAAGACAAAAAAATACACAAGGAACAAGAATTCACAGTTTTCTCCCAAACACGACTGGGAGCACATTACGGCGCATAAGTAGCAGAATCGGTGGCCTTAATTGAGGCCCTAAACATATAACAAGGGCAAATGGTAAATATAATTTCTGATTCTGCTTATGTAACATCTACAGTACATTCAGGACTAGCAAGATGGGAAAGGAGAGGGTACAACATGCAGCACTTTTGAGCAAATTATTAGAAATACTACCACTCCCAGTAGAATTGGCAATAATAAAGTGCAAGGCCCATCTGGGGGGCAAGATGTTATTGGGTAATTTAAGAGCAGACGGAGCAGCAAGTAAAGCAGAATATTTACCAGAAGGGACACATGTGCTGTTCCCTGGTGAGAAGGAGAATTGCATTGATGAAAACAACTAAACAAGATACACTGCCAGCGGGCTGTAATGCACCATCTTTAGTGCAGATAATAGAATTACAGGGAGATGAATGACATGATGAAAAAGCACTTTGGATGAAAAGGGAATACTCGCTGTCTCCAACCAATTTGATTTGGCAGCAAGACAGCACCGACAAGGTGGTAATGTCAAGGAAATTGTTGAATGTGGCTCTGGAACAACATTCCTACCCTGCACATGTATTGAAAGAGCATGTGGCTTCTGGCATAAGCGAGGATTGGTTTGTGACAAATATATATGAATATGTGTCTGAATTTGTGAGCAATGGTATGACATGTTAAACGTTTTTATCTGGTCACACTTTGAATGTGGTACAAGGAACTTTACAGTTACCGGGTGGGCCCTTCCACAACTTGCATATGGGCTATGTCGACATGCAAGATAGATGTAACTCTTATAGATACATGATTACTGTGGCATGTCCGTTTTCACGTTGTATTGAGGCTGGTCCCTGTGCCCGTACTGACACCCATTCAGCGGCTACATTTTTGGTGTGGGAGGCATTTCTGAGGTGGGGGATTCCAGATGAAATCCCTCTGATAATGATCAGCGCTTTGCAAATGATTTGATTGGGGAAATAACTTCACTTCTTGGAATATGGCACAAACTATGTACCATTTACCACCCAAAGGCCAACAGTTTGGCAAGGAAGTGAATGGCCTACTAAAAGAGTGTTTGGCTAAGATAACACTGATGCTTGGTAAGACTTGGTTATACTGCTTACCTTTTGTTCTTTTTACTTTGTGAAATTCACCTGGAGGAGACCATCACCTCACTCCTCATGACATTTCTACTGGCTGGTGAATGCATGGACCTATTTCTCTGGCACATACAATTTATGGTGTTAAATCTTCTTCTAACATTCTTGGGCAGGAGTTCCATATGTACCTCACAGAACTTACAATATCGCTTGCCTATCTACCCCAACAAATAAACTCAAGGACACAGACAGAGCAAAAACAAGTGAAATGAACAGTGGTGAGCAGGCAAGGGAATTTCCAGGAGCAGCACTTCTCAATCCTGGAGACAAAGTATTTATACAAAACCAAGTAAGAAAGTGTAAAGAAGAACATTTTAGTGGTCCGCATACAGTGACATACTCAACACCAATGGCTTTCAAAGTTGAAGGTCATCGAGGATGGGTCCATCTCGCCAACGTGCATAGGGACAAGAGCACCAGCTCCCACAGTGAAGATGAGCAGAGTGCAAAGTGATGGGAAGTATTCACCAATTGTCATTAGTATGGTTTTATAGAAGACCAGCAAGGGGAGACGAAGATGGTGTTTTACAGGGCAATGTTATCGTAAACAGACAGCCAAAAATGTCTATCCTGTTTGTGTGCAATAATATTAAAATGCTTTAGTATATGATTCATATTATTATTATGTTTTTTCCTTAAAAAAAATAATGGAATATGTTCAAACATTTGTGAGGGATTCTATCATAACACTTAAAGGGGGCAAGATGTAACTTCCGGGAATGTCTGCTATGATGAAATGTTATGTGTGTGGAATAGAAAGGACATCCCACACATAATAGGGGTACCCAAGCTCTTCCTGCCTCAGGCTGTATCATATGAGGAAGCAGGGGGCCTAATGCACTTATCCCTCTGCAAAACTAGAGGTATATTTCAAGGAGCAAGTGTTACTGTCCAGTGGGTGGAGGAAGGAGAAGAGGTTCTCACAAATAATTACAATAATTACATGCAACTTGACAGGATGGCCGAACAAATTGAAAACAAAAAGATAATAGTAGAATATATAACACAAGGTTCTAAAAGGGGAGAGCAAATGATAAGTGAACATAAATGACGGTAATGTATGGATAAAGAGGAACATAGTATCTCCTGCTGTCACACAAGACCATTAATGAGAATAAGAGGGTCAGTGTGGTATGGTGGCCAGTGGGAGGGGGAATAATGTGATTTTGTGCTGAAGGTTTGACTCTGTGTTTCAGGTCCAGGGGCTCCATCCATTTGAGAACTAATACTGGCTGTGCTAAGGTGATGAGGAGTGTGGCGCTGATGCAGGGGGCAGCTGTCATCATGGACCTGTGGTGGGCATGTGGATCGAAGGCCCACGTCCAGGTTCCTCCCTATTGGAGTGAGGTTTGTGTGATTGTTACAATGCAAAGCCTTGCTCTGGTGGTGCCCCAAAGCAACAAAAACATGGGGCTTTCTATAAAGTAGCAACCACTGTGGTTGGAGGAAAAAGTGGTGCAGCAAGACAAGGAGCAAACAATGTGAGAGGTGCTAAAGACTGTTTTCCAAGGCAACCACTTTTTATGTCTTTGCTGCTTTTAAGTGTGCAAACATCAGCTAATTCCAAGTGTATACAACTCACCAGGTATGAGTTACTGTGGCCAATTCAACAGCAAAGGTCCTAAATGCAGTAAAGGAAGGTGGTACGTTTATTGACACTCAAGAATAGGTATGTGTTGGACCTTCTGAATGCCATAGAGGGAGTAGTTTGTGCCAAGATAGGGAGGAGCTGTTGTACCATAGTGCCCAATTTAGAAACATCAAATGGAACATTGAGTGTAGCTATCAATGAAATGTAGACACTCCATGAGAAGATTACAAACAAATCTAATGGAGTGCAATCAAACAATTGGCTGGGTACCCCTTTTCCATGGGTGCGTGCTTGGCTCTCAGAAGTATTTTAAGTGATTATCCTCACATTGGTTCTCATGCTCATCACCTTCTGCATTGGCAAAACCATGTTGAGACAATACATTAACAAAAGGAGAGGAACATGTATGGTGCCCCTGAATGTTGATAGGGTAAATGATAAAAAATAAGCCCATTAACAAACTGACCATGGGTGAAAAAGCTGATGATGAAGTTTACTGGGTTACAATACGACCAGGAGATACACAGAGCTATGCCTATTGTATGTCATGCAATGAAGATGGGCAGGGATGTGTGCTGATAGGGGATCATTGGAAGACTGGGAAGATGATGGAGGTGACATGAGCAGACTAAAAAGACTATAGATAACTTCGGGACCCACCCTAAGTTACTAGGGGAATTCGGACGTGGACCCCTTGATCACTATTCTTAGAGAAGCACAGCTCCACCCTACTGATGAGGTCCAACCAGACTGAAACACGTGTCTGGGGTTGCTGTTGGTACTCTTGTTCAGAGGAGAATTGCCTAGCATTTCGGTGTTGGACTGCCCCAGGGTAGGACAAAGACTGATATGTTTAGGATATTTCTTATCTGTGAAAGATAGTGAGCTAAAGACTCTGGGTAAGTATCTTGTAACCAGGACAAATGTCTGGCAGAGGGACACCCAGGACCCCCCTTGTTAATCAGGAAATATGATGTTGACATTAGAGTAGTGTTGAGAAATTGATGTGGAGTAATAGTTGTGTGAAATGTATGATTCTTTGGAAGAATAACAATATTTAATTGTGGTGTTTAGAAGTATATATGTGGAGTTGTATTATTGTGGTTGGGGCTTTCGCTAAGTTTGTAAATTGTAAAACAGGAATTTGTGGTAAAAGTAGAATTGAGTGCGGAATTTAGCTTGGGTTGAATTGGTTGTGTTTTTGGTATATTTTGATTGATGCAGTGGGGGTTATTGGAGGTGGTGGGACGTGCAAGGGAATGAGGAGTGTGAGGAGTGTAATTGGTTGTATGGTGTGGGTTTGAAGAAATGTAGAATAAATAATGTATTGTGTGTTAAAGACATCTGCTAAAGATTTGATTGACCATTTGTATTGTGGAAATCGGGTAATGGGAATTGACTATTGGGTTATAAAAGTAGATTTGAATTTTATTGTAGTAGTTGGGAGAGGGAAAGTGGCAGCAAAAGGGAGGTTTCAGGCACTGCTGCTCCAATGTTCGAAAGGGTTCAGGATAAGGTATACATTGCTACTATGGCATGTCCACTGGAGCACTTGTCTGAGGCACTTCCACAGCACTGAGATATTTAAATATCATTTCCAGTGGGTAAGGGACACATTGGGGCTACTATTCACACCATGGCCCAGAGAGGGCAGCTTAAGGAGGTCTGGCTTAAGTCTGAGAGGATCAGGAAGACTATTCCAGAGGGAGGTACCTGCCGAAGAAAAATATAGCCCCTACTCTCTGCCACTCTACCCCAATATGCCTCACTATGGAGAAATGCAGCAGCAAACACAGCCTATGCAATGCACCCAGAACCAGCAGCAACATGCAGCCCATGCACTACAGATGTCCTCACAATGTTCAGATTAAGCCACAGGAGTAGTAGTGCCATCAAGGAAACCCATGGGTATCCCTAATGGCCAGAATGTACAAGCATTTCTCCAACAGCAGAAACCTGTGCAACCAGTAAGATCAGCCTCACAGCCACAGTCAACATTCATCTTGATCACAGATGGCACCCCTCAGCAATAATCAACCACCAAATCCTCTCCAGGCACAGGCACAGATTCATGTATAGACAAGCTCAGATAACTCACTAGCAATGGGACACTACCCTATTTTCAAAGGGCACGGTACCACACGATATGGGTGCAGCGGTTTTAGGGGACAAGCCTTTCCTACTCACAGCACCAACATAAACACACAATAGGACCGCATATAGAGGATTCTGGTATGCCCAATCATATCAGTAACTGAAGACACGGAAAAGGAACCACAGGTGGCAGTAAGCACAGGTGGCAAGGCATTTTAATTTCTGGCTGATGTGCATTAGAGAAAGAAGACTCCCCTTGTTGGTCAGAGTAATGGACACACAGGGATTCTCTGGGGCTGTTGTAATGGTTCTCATCACAAAAGATCTACCCCTCACCATTGGAGATCAGGAAATAGATGAACTCCTATTGTACTCCAAAGGAACTCTGATCAACATATTTATTTATTTATTCGTCCATTTGTATAGCGACGGAGTCTCAGGTATCATGCCGCAGAAAGAGGAAAGGAATAAAGTGCAGAAGCATTGGTCGAATCACAATAATGTCCATAGCTATCAGAAAAGAATCATTTTTGAGACATTTTCTAAATTTCAAAAGATTGGGTTTGGCGCGCAATTTCTTCAGAAGTTTGTTCCATGTCGTAGCTTCCTGTACTATGAAGGATCTGCCATATCCTCTAACCCATTGGTTACTAGGAACAATCAGACGTGTTTCATAACTCGATCTAGTAGCTCTTTTGGTGGCATGCACTTTCTAAAGTATTTTGGGGCTCACACGTTGCAACATTTATGTACAATGGTGAGTGCCTTACAGCGGGTCCTGGCTTCCACCGAGGGCCAGTGAAAATGTGTTCTGTGTTACGAAATAGGCTCACATCTATGCACATTTTTCACCAGGCGTACAGCGTCATTTTGCAAGACCTACAGATAGCCTAAGATGCCCTTACTAATGCCAATATTTAAGGTTCTGCAATATTCAATCCTGGGCATAATTAATTCTCAGATCAAGGTTGTGCAGTTGGTTTCTGATACATAAGGTTTAACTATTAGCAGTAGTCTGAGGTAGCGTAAGAATCCTCGAGCTTCCCTCTAGATTGAGATGAACCAAAAAGCAAAAGCAGCATTCAAACACACACCATCACATGTCATCCAGTTCTGTGTCACATTATAGTTCAGTGTCACTCTCACAGTGTCTTTCTTGTATGGTTGTATGTTCCACAAAGCTTGATGGCGAGCTGTGTGTCATCTGCATAATTGGTGAAGCAGACTCCTAGATCATCCAAGAAGACACACAGTGGTTGGCAATAAACATTGAACAGGGATGGCAAGCGGCATGTCCTCTGCAGAACACCACATTTCAACACTTCAAGGAGTGAACCTGAATTACCCATTCAACTCTGGATGTCCTGCTTTCTAGAAATGAGGGGATCCAGGCAGCTGCCTCATCCGAACATCCTCCTGCCATTGGGCTGAGCATTATGTGTAAATTAAACATGGCCATTTCATAAGCTGACATGGGCATAGTGTGTTTCACTCCTGGGGTTTATTACAACAAAGTATGCGCAATGTTGCAAATGCTGTTTGCACCCAATGCACAACAGGGATCACAATATACCCACAGTTATACCTCTATGGGGTGGAGGTGCTGTTAGAATTGGTACACAGAATAAGAAACCACACCTTCTGATTGCCCACAGAATTTCTGTTCAGACCCAGAGTGCACAAAGAAGTAGCAACAGGAACTGTGATCACAGTAAATCTTGATGTGGTAATAACTCACAGAAAGACAAGGTGACCAATGCCTGACTGGCTTGACTGATGAGCAACTCTTTGATGATGACAAGGACAAAGGGGAGATGGTGTTCGACATTAGTATACCCTGTCACCTACGTGTACAGAATAGGGAGGTCATACAACTGGTAATCCTCAAGAGATGCAAGACAACCTATCTGCAGGGGTATCTGCAGAAGGTACCTGCAGAGATCTGGGACCAGCGTGCCCTATTACGTAGGACTGATAAAGGGGATTGGGGTGGTGTCCATCAAACTTAAGAGGGAGTCTGTGTTGCCCTGTGTCAGACAGTTCCCCCGGTCCAAGTAGGAGGATGAGGGGATATATGACACCATTGTAGCATTATGGCAAAAGGGCATAATGCAATATTCAGATTCCCTGTGCAACCCAGTGGTGTATCTTGTGAAAAAAACAAAAGGGGGAACTTGGAGGATGGTGCAGGAACTCTGGCCACTGAACGACATTGTGTAGGCAGAGATTCCACAAGTGTCCAATCCAGCCACGATCCTGTGTAATATTTCCATGGGCACTAACTACATGCTTCACAGTGTTTGACCTTAAGAATGTGTTCTTTTCAATACCATTTAAACCAGATTCCCGGTATCGTACTGTGTTTTCTTACTGCAGGCAGGGATTTGAACACACCCAACTTTCACAGGGGTACTGTGAGTCCAAGGCAGATTTGGGAAATTTACAGAGACAGAGCATGGTGATACATTATGTGGATGGCCTCCTGGTGTGCAGAGGAACCGTGTAGGGAGGACTCAAAACACTGTTGATGTTCCTGGCAGAGAAGGGGTACAAGATGAACAGAGGCAAATTGCAATACTGCCAGAAGGAGGTAGTGTTCCTAGGGCAGATATTGTCATCCGAAGGGAGGAGGCTGACACCTGAAAAGGGAGCAACACTACGGAATATGCTGCAGCCAAATATTGTAAAAGAGAAGCAAGAACTCCTGGATCCATGCAACTATTGCTGGATCTGGATATTTGACTTCTCCTGTCACACCATGCCATTACTGCAGGATCCCAGGGCAGCACAAAAAGCAAAAGGGACCCATTATATGTATGACATACATTATCAGTTGCTTTTAGGGGTATACAAGGATGCACTATTAGCTATTCCAGGTTACAACAAAGAATTGTTCCTGTTTTCACATTCCAACAGGGAAGTGAGGATGGCTGTTCCAGGGCAAAAAAAAAACGTGCTTAATACAGTGGTGTTTTGGATGCTGTAATGCAGGGACATTGCCGCTGCGAGCAAGCGGTTATAGCAGAAGCTTTCGCTATCAAAAAATCCTCAGCAATAATGATGGATTGACAAGTAAAGCTCTATGTAGAGCATGCAACATTTGCAATTCTGGAAAAGTCCAAGTGTACTCTAACTACCGAACAAATGTCAGGGTATGGAATTATACTTTCAGTCCCTGCAATTCACATCATGAGGTGCCATGTTGTTAACCCAGTGACTTACGGGACCCAGCCAGTGCAGGAGGGTGATGATGTCCATTACTATACTCCATATGAAAAGGCACTATTGGGTCAGTAAACAGTGGGGTAAGAGGGAGAAATATTCTTTGTTGATGGGTCGATGATTGACCAGAACATGGGATGCTAAAACACTGGGTTGTCATTAGTGCACTTTTAGGAGGGAAGATTTCAAAGTGGCAGCACAGATGAGATTGCCAACATATTATTCAGCACAAGTGGGTGAACTGGTGGCATTGATAATGGCAGTATAGATGTGTAAGGGCTTCTGAAACACTGTTTACAGTGTTTCAACTTATGTTACCTCCACAGCACATTCTGGGGTGACTAAATGGAGGAGAAGGGGTTTCAGGAAAAGTGATGGGATACCATTGCAGAATTCACACTTGCTGTCCCGCTTGATCAACATGTTGCAGTTACCAACTGTTCTCGCAGTGGTCAAATGTGCTGCCCACACAGGAGGTAAAGACTTTGTTTCACGTTGCAATGAGGCAGCAGATGGCACACCTAAACAGGCAGCTTATCTGCCATACATCACCGATCAGCCACCTGCATTTATAGGCATTTTACAGCAGAAGGTGCTGTTACCAGATTTGTATAATGCTCTACAGATTACACAGATAACAGAATTGCAGGGCATAGCATCAGTACAGTATAGCATCTTCTGGAAGAAGAGGTGGTGTTCCTTGTCCCGACTGATTTAATTTGGCACCAAAATCTGTCAGGGAAGCCAGTGATGCACGTTGATTTACTGAAGGTAGCTCTTGATCAGCTGCACCACTCAGCACACATGTCAAAAGAAAGCATTGCACCAATATCCAGGCAGATTGATTCATCCGAAATTTGAATGAGTATGTAACAGAATGCATTTTCAACGGTAGAGGAGCACCTGAATGCCTCTGCAGGACATCCCACCGCTCTACCGCCTGCATGTTGGAAGCCTGAAACTGCACCATGCTTGACACCAGAAAGTTGTGACAATACCGCAACGAGTATTCGAGAAAAGGTATCCATTAAGAAAGCCATGCCAGATGTATGCCCTTAGAGATGACAATCTCTTGGTAGAGGTCCCCGAAGGAATATGAAAACAAGAGAAAGAGAAGCTCATGATGTCACAAGAAGTGAGAGTGACTCACTAAGAAGACAAGAAGAAGAAAATGTATGGACCTTATAGAAACTGATGATGAAATAAGGAATCAAGAGAACATCTTTATGCAGAAAAGAAGATTGCATGTGTTTGCGACACACCCCAAAAAATGCAACTCATTCAATGAAGGTACAGATGCAGCAACACAAGTAGTCTAAGTAATCATAGAAGTTAGCTATACGTAGTGAAAAAAGTGCAGGTGAAGCCACAAATTGTATAGTGTCTGGACATCAGTGTCACATTTTTAGTAAGTCCAAACCAACAGAGAAAGAAGGATCAAGAGATGGGTGTCGTAACAAAGAATTAGCTGGAGATCGCGGACTTGAATGGAGAGCTGTTTGGCCTGGTATCAAAGCTGAAGCAGCCAAGAATTGTTTATCTATCCATGAAGAACAGAAACCGTGAGATGCTGAATCATCCCGTGTTAAGGTGCAAAGAAAGAACACCATGAATGCCAAGTTTATTAATTCCGGACAATTAATTACTGCAAAACGGGCCAAATTACGATCTCCTGTCATGTGAGCCAAGGATGGAAATATGTGTTGGGCATGCAGACCAGAACTGTGATAAGTGTGTGTTTGAACTTTTATTCCCAAGAGAAGATAATCTACAGCAAGGCCAAGTTCAAAGATGTTTGCATGGCAGAAGGCATGGGCGATGAGAGATGAGGGGCTAATTGGGTGGGAAGCAAAGTCATGTTCACCTCTCGGCACCTGGGTATGAGCTTACGTGCTGCTAAGGTGTCGAATGTTCCAGACATGGCACGAACATGCCAACCACTTAAAGAGGGCCATATAACGAAGGGCCTTATTGTGTAAGAACCAGTAGTATTCTGTGTACTTTATAGGTGTTGAAGATGACTTGCACTATAAACAAGACTAATTTGCCCATCTGACTATAGATATCCAATCACAATCCCAGCCCTCATAGAAAGTATATTTAGATGTTCCCCTTAAGCCAACCACAATCCCTCATAGGGTTTTCTTATCATGTACTATGATGTCACTTAAGATGAATTTGTAGTTCTTAAGTGGGTTTTTATGTAAAATGTATTGAGAGCTTTAGTAAATTAATGTTAAAACAGTCAAATGAGACTTTGCCAACTTCCACAAGACTTGACTTCATTTATGTTCTAAAGGAATATAGGGGCAAGGAAAGCCTTCTTTTTTGTTCGATGGGGGCTTGACTCAGAAAAGGCGTTTGGCATAAACAAGGAAAAAGGGAGAGTCAACAGCTACCCCTGGTAAATCGTGTAGAGGAAATAGGCTTAAAAGAGGCAGGAAGCTAGTTCGCGAATACTAGCCATTAAGGGTCACAGATAGGTTAGAAAGAGGTTGGATAATAATTACATTTATTCATAAATTTGGACACACATCTAAAAATAGTAGGTTAACAACAGAAAAAAACAAAAACAGACATGGAAAAGTCACATATGAGCCTCATTTGGCTTACAATGGAAAGTGAAACAGGTGACAAACTGTTGTTGCATCACAGTTGGTTAAGTGAGGGTTAGTAGCATACATATATGATGTTGATTTCAAATACTACTGATAGACTAGTAGTATGTTATTGCAGTCGACACATATTTATGCAGGTGTTTCTGGTTCGGGATCTAGTCAGCCTTCACTGGGTAGGAATTGTTCACAGATGAACGGTCCGAACTGCCATCAGGACGTAGTTTGGGCTGGTGAACGCCTATGGAGACAGGTGACATATAAGGGGGTGTCAGAAAAGAAGTGCCACACAGAGGGTGTTCTGTGTATGAGCTGCGCTCTAAAAGCCTACCTGTGTTCTATCGACGGTTGAACACGAAGTAATTTCAGGGAAGCACCTCAAATGGCGCGGGCGTCTGTAGCAAAATATCTACAGGGAAAGAGGTAACAGTAAGTTACCAAGATAGTATGAAATATCATACATGGCTTAGTGATACTAGTGTGGAGCATACCTTATTGCAGGTATGCGTTCCAGCGATGGTGCTCGAAACTCGTTCATGTGAAAGAATTGCAGTGATGTTTGAGGCTTGATCAAGTTAGAAAGATAGTCATGGTCGCTGTGTGAGGAAGAAGTGGAAAAAGTCAGCTTCTTGTCGGGAAATGAAAAGTGAATTCTAGCGTGGAGGTGCCTGCAAATTTAGCGTGAAGAGCAGGGATCATTTAGATGGTGCTGGCAACCGTGTGGAGTGAAAGCCCTCAAAGTGCCTAGCACGTGGACAAATTGAACACTATATTTGGATAACTGATGGTCGGCACAGCATGATTCATGCATAGAAAGACTTTATTTTCATTTCGAAAATATGGGTGTAATTTCGTATGGTTGTGTATTTAAGCGTGCAAGTGCCTAAATTGGGTGATGGCAGGGTTATATTACCCTTCCATCACCCAATTTAGGCACTTGCATGCTTAAATAACACTCCTTGGTGTAGATTGAGGTAAAGCGCGGGATTTAGCCGTATCTACTATGATTTCAAAGGTCATTGCGCAGACCAGCAACATACATCCTTACATTTGTCCTATGCGGTAGGTCTGGGGGGCCACGCATGTTGCAACTGCTGCACTTGATCACCAGTTCCAATACAGGAGATGAGCGCATACTTAGCAGTTACTCCCCACACTCTTCCTATATCACTAGTTTACCACAAGGGTACTGTGAGTCTCCATCTATCTTTATGTCACACTCACCTGGTCTCCACGGGGGCATCGCACAAAGCTGCATGAATGATGTCTGTACTGGCGGTACACAGGGCTGAGTGATGAGGCTTGCACGTGACTTCTCACACACTGTCACTTCCCAGGAAGCGTTTGCCTAAAATATCAAAATAAGATATTAGCCAGCCGTGAGGAGCGGGTTTGGTTCCCACCTCCCGTGACCTCCTAATGCCCCCTCTCTGCTTCAGCCTCACCTTGGGTTTTTTAATGGTGGACTCTCCGTCCTGCGATCTCTAGCACGGGCGCAATATGTTCAGTCTTTCCCTGGATCGAGTTCCTCCACTGATCTTGCGGGGGCTGTAGTGGAGTCGTGAATAGCTTGACTCAGCAGGTATTTATCAATGCCAAAAGATGCTTGGTATAGTTGTTTGATGTCTTTATTGCACAAGTTTTGACTTTTGTTTCTCTTTTCTTTCAGGCACGGCCTTGGGCGGTTTCAGATGAAGATTTGCATCTTCCTACAACGCTGAGCAGATATCCTGCCGGTGAGTATAGTGCGAGAGCGTGGCTCGAAATGTCTTTATTGCCCAAGTTTTTACTTTTCTTTCAGGCATGGCCTTGGGCGGTTTTCAGATGAAGATTTGCATCTTCCTACAACGCTGAGCAGATATCCTGCGGATGAGTATAGCGCGAGTGTGTGGCTCTAAATGTCTTTAATAATGGTTCCTTTCCCATGCACGACTAAGCTGCTGTTTTCTTTCCTTTTTCTGCAATGCAGATGCAGCGCGGCTCCGGCACGGCGACCGAACGGACCACCTCAAAGAAACTCCAGAAGAAAGAAGTCTCCGGGTGAGTATTGGCTATTCTTGCAGATGCTTTCTTTTCTGCAGGTGCGACGATCCGGAGAGCAGCTGAAGGCGCAGCCTTTCGGATGGAGTGCTTCAGTTAAGGCCTCAGTAGCTGTACTAATCCCTGTTCCTTTCTTTCTCTTCTTCTCAGGTGCCGATGGATCATGATTCCAGAACAGTCGTGGCTGTTGAAGTTCAGGTACTGGAGCTAAGCAGACAAGGTGAGCGTTACGGTGCAGGAGTGCAGAATAACGCAAAGCGTGTTCTGTCTGTAGGGTGTGGTTTAAATAGCCTTGCAAGTAGTTCCAAGTAAAATAGTCCCTCCAGGCTCATCCTGCAATCTCAGGTAAAGTAGTCCCTCAGCAACACCCAGGGTAGGCTGGATGGCTCATCCCATTCGGCTGGGCTGTATGTAGTCCCATGCAGTTTATCACCAGATGGAATATTATGAGCCTGGCGCCAACCCAGGAAGTTGTAAGACAACCCTTTGGGGCTTTATAAGCCCTTATATTTGCCAGTGACTGGGGTAGGCCAGCCAGCTCCAGATGTTTGGGAGCATGCACGATGACACTTTAACAGAGTTTGCCAAATGGACCTACGTAATATTGATTTGAAAAGTTCAGCGATACAAAACGTAGATGACATTTTAATTTGTGGCACTACAGAAGATGAGTGCAGACAAGAATCGTTTCAGATGATGACTATCCTAGCAGACAAGGGCTACAAGGTAGACAAGGAAAAATTGCAGTATTGCCAAGAAGAGGTGTTATACATAGGACAATTGATCTCACATGAGGGAAAGAAGGTGACACCTGAAATGGCTGAGGCAGTCATGAAACCTGCAAAACCGTACACAGTAAAACAGATGTAACCATTTTTGGGACTATGTAATTATGTTAGAGCTTGGGTGTTTGATTACAGTTCATACACAAGACCCCTTTTGCAGGCTTTAAAAAAGGCACAAGTGGACAAAGTTACAATAGAATGGACTGAGGAGATGGAGGAGGGATTGGAACAGCTTCTATTTTGGGGATTCCCAATTATGCTGAGGAATTTTATTTATTCTCACATACGAGAGGGACAGTCATGACTGCAGTGCTTACACAGAGGACCACGTAGGGGTATACATGTTTAGCATACAACAGTGGGATGTTAGACCCAGTTATGAAAGGACACTTTCCTTGCCAACAGTCATTGGAAGCCGCCACATTCGCAATTGCCATTTTAGAGAAACCCCAAGGTACATTGACATCTCAGAGAGCTTCTGTATGAAGTAATGATTTCAAAACCCAACAATCAAAAATGTGAGGTGTAAAATAGTGAATCCTGGCATGTTTATAGCTGAGCCCGTGACAGAGGGAGACCATGTGCATGACTGTGCGAATTATGTTGAATTTTATGATGATATACATTGCATAAAAGAAAACAATTTGCCAGGAGGGGAAATTCTCTGGTTCTTAAAAAATGTATCAAACTAGTGGAGAAAGGCATTCTGGCACAGCTGTAATAAGGCATAGATGGGGGAATGGGGAATTTGAAGTGGTAGCAAGTACAAGAAACCCGTCTCACTTTTTGGCGCAAGCAGCAGAAATGGTAGCGCTCATTGTTGCGCTTGAGAAACACAAAGGGCAGGAAGTGACAGTGTACAGTGACTCTGCCAATCTGATGTCAATCATACACGCAGGGCTAGCATGTTGGAAAAGGAGGGGATACTTCTGTGCGAACGGCACTCCAGTGCAGCACGCATCTTTATTGGACAGGCTTATTAAAGCACTACAACTCCCAGTAACAACAGTGGTCATTAAATGCACAGCTCACACTAAGTAAACAGACTTTATTTCTTGCAGGAATGAAGCTGCAGACATAGAAGCCACGAGGGTTGCATATTATCCAGACATTTCAAATTTTGATACACCAAGTATCAAGGAGAAAGTAGTCTCAGTTATGGTGATGCAAGAAGGGTTTATTAAATTACTGATGGCCCAATTAATGGAAAAGTAAGGAAGTGCACCAGAGGAACAACAGGAATTATGGAAGCGACGGGGGTGTTCTTTATCCACAGAATCATTATGGTGACAGGACAGCACTGGAAAGCCAGTGATGCCAGGAGCATTATTAAAGGTCACGCTTGAACAGCTATATTACCCCACCCATGTAACTAAGGAAAGTCAAATTTATTCAAAATGTGTTAGAACACATTGGCCCTCATTACGACCCTTGCGGAAATCAACCGACCGGACCGCCATAGCGTAAATAGCGTTTCCGCCATTGCACGATGGAGCAAAGTGCGGCTCATTCCGACCCATCGGGCACGAGCACCACGCCATGGCGGAAGTGCAAAGTCCGCGATGGCGGAAATGACCCCAAAACGGCCCACACCGCCGCCGTACGGTGCCCTAGGTGCAATACCGCCACCCATCTCAGCGGACACCGCAGTGAGCGCCAACCGGAAAGTACGGTGACCGTAAATATACGGAAACGGAAGTAAAAGCATGGTCCCGGAAACGGCAAACATCCCGCCGTACACCTATAAAACCACAAATTCCACACAACCATTAAAAAATACTACCCTGAGACACATCCCAACCCGTCATCCACCCTAGTGAAACCAAGAAAAATGGGAAAAGTAGCGAAGAAAGCGTGCGACCGCAAGCGGCAGGTCCACTTCTCCCGTGAGGAACTCACCGTGCTCACGGAGACCCTCCAGGAGAATGCTGCCGCCGTCTTCTCCACGCAAATGACCAGGACGGCACTTGCGAACAAGAAGGCCATATGGGCCCTGGTGGCACAGCGGGTAAGTGCGGTGGGGACCGCACCCCGCAACCCACAGCAATGCAGAAAGCGATGGGACGACCTGCGGATACGCGTCCGTAGCATACTTTCTGCCAACCGCAACATTGCCACAGCTACCGGGGGAGGATCGGAATCACCCATCAAGTTGACCCCCTGGGAAGAAATCTGTGCCTCCACCATTGGAATGGAGAGCATAGAGGGAGTCGGAGGGATGGAGAAAGGAGTGCAGACATCCGAAGAATCAGGTAGGTGTCCCAAATAAAACAATGCCAAAACCACAACGTCCAATCATGTGAAGTACCACGTGCCCACATAGTGCAACAGGAACACATGTCCAGGAGAACGTCCACATACATAGGCCTGATAGCACACTTTAAAACTCACATCAAATACATAAATAATTAAAAATCCTAAAAACACCCTCTACACGTGCAGCAGGCACACCCTAACTGCAGGCTGCCAAACAACTGCACCCACACTCCACACACAAATGAAACCACCTCCAAGGCCCCGACCCAAATCACCCTCAGGTACCACCCCAATGCATGTGATACATTGCCATTCCAATTCCCACAGACCCATTAATAACGCTCGCCCTCCTTTACTTCACCACAGGGTCCGATCCAAACGACGAGCTCCAGGACACCCCTACCAGCACACCTGCAAAGAGGGCCAAGACCAACGGCCAAAGACCCTCCACCTCAGCTGCACGCATCAAGACACGGCAGCAGCACAAATCAAGTGATAGCACACAGGAGGGAACTCCAACAGGCACCCCAGCAGCCAGCATGCCCACAACACCACCACCACAGGTCCCCCCAATGGATGCCACAGTAGGCACTGCTTCTGGTGGCAGCAGCACCATAGGTGATACTGCATTAATGGCAGCATGCTCCGACACAGAAAACGGGGATGTCGAAGTTAGATCCATCCATGACCTGTCTCAATCCCCCTGTCTGTTCCATCCCGTACACCATGAGGATACCACGCAGGGGCACCCACAAGACGACGACTGGCCATCCCCCACAAGCCCTGTGGCAAGGCAACATGAGGTGATCAGCCCCTCTGTGACACCACCGCAAATGGCCATGGCCCAGCAGAGGCAACAGTCCCTCGACCAGGTAATCGTGCAACAGCAGCAACTGGCCACGCTCCTCAAGGACCATGCCGATGAATGTGGGGGCACTAAGGCAGACATAGAAACATCAACTGAGACACTTAGGGCAGAAATGGAGAGAAGTACAGAGACACTAAGGGCACAAATGGAGAGCAGCACTGCGAGCCTGAGAGTACAAATGGAGAGAAGCACCGAGAGCCTGAGGGGGGAACTGCATGCGACGTCCAAAGACGTATGTGCCGAACTTGCCGCAGTGCGCCGTGTGCTCACTGAGCTCTCACAAACCCTTAGGGACATGCATGGACGTGAGCAGGCAGAGACATCATCCGTTGCAAGTTCCGTCCAGGGCAGCCCCCAACGTAGATCTGGGAGGAACCTGCGCTCCACAGGCAGGGGTGCCCCTGATACCCGCAGAGGGGGCTTGCAATAGCGACTGCCCACTGACAATGAGCATCTTTGGACACTGGTGTTCGGGGGGGAGGTAGGAGGGTGGAGGGGGTGTGTTGGGCTCACTTGGGTGGCGGGTCGATAGGGTGTTTAACATGATATCACATATGCCATAAACAATGCACGATCATGCAATGAGATGTGTGGACATTGATCTTTGTGTACGAGGCCATTATAGGCGTACAGTCCATATTGTGCATGTTCCAGACACACACAGTGCCACGAGTCCCGTGTCCATGTATCAGCCACCAGGCGTGAGTGCTAGAAGCATGCATCTATGAGATGCTGACGAATGTCACGGCCCTCCTCTGCCTCGCAGACTCCTTGAGGTGCTGCCACATCCCCACCCTCATCATGACCATCATCAGGTGCTTGCAGTTCTGCGTCAGGGGGCATGGGCAAATTTCTACGTACGCACATGTTGTGGAGCATGACACATGCCATGACCATCTTTGCAACCTTCACATGGCGGTACAGGAGTGCCCCGCCAGACCTGCTGAGGCAGCGGAAACGAGTCTTCAGTAGGCCGAATGCCTGTTCTATGACTACACGGGTACGTGAGTGGGCATGGTTGTAGTCCTCCTCATGCTGGTCCCGTGGGTTCCGGACTGGTGTGAGGAGCCATCTCTTCAGTGGATACCCGGCATCACCTGTATGTGGACAAGTAAGGAATTTTGAGGAATGCCATTGCTACGTACGCACCCCCCCCCCCTTCCTGCCAGGTCATTGCCGCATCACATACCCCACATCATCATGCATGAAATGAGACTCACCGAGTAGCCAGGATCTGTTCCCTGCGTGTCGCTCCATGTAGCGTGGTATAGTAGAGTTCCTCAAGACCATAGAATCATGGGTTGATCCAGGAAATCGGGCACAACAATGTGTAATGATCCTGTTGGAGTCACACACCATTTGTACATTCAGAGAATGAAATTGTTTTCGGTTGCGGTACTGGGCCTCCATGGCATGTGGGACGACCAATTCCACATGGGTGCAGTCGATGGCACCAATGCAACCCGGTATGCCGGCAAGTGCATGGAATCCCACTTTTGTGTTGGTAATTTCCTGCTCCGAGCGTGGTAGAGAGATGTAGTCGTCTGCGTGCTTCAGGAGGGCATCGAGCACTTGCAATAGTGTCCGTGAGAACAGTGGCTGTGATATGCCATGCAACTGTCCGACTGTGTGCTGGTAGGTGCCTGTGGCCAGGAAGTGGAGTACAGACACCACCTTCAGTAGGGGTGGGATGGCGGTTGGGCTATCTATCATGCTGACAAGGTCAGCCTGTGTCATGTCCACAATGGCGGTTATGGTGTCCCGGTCCAAACGGTAGAGGGTGTGGATCTGCTCATCAGTGAGGTTGAACGGATGTGCTCGGAGGCGTGGGATTGCGGGCTGCCTGCGTGGTGGTAGTGGCTGTGCTGGCGGCCCTTGCTGGCCCTGCCTTGCCCTCCTCCTCCTCCTGCGTCTCCGCCGTGCGGCCGGTTGTAGTTGGTGTTCGTCTTCTTCTTGAAGTTGGAGTACTTGCAGTGCTATCAGGTCCCCCAGGGCCAACATAGCTAGTCCTGCCGGTAGCATTTCGGAGTGGGTGTGGTTGTGGGAGGAGGCTGGGTGTGCAATTTATGTGTTTTCAGGCTGTATGGCCTCCACCTGTGGTGATTCATTCCACCTGTGCAAGCTGCACTCCCCTTTGGGCGAGCACGTCCCGCACACAACGCTGCAATTCGACGAATGGCATCTTGCTATTGCAATCATGTATTTGTACCCGATGGCAGTGTAACATTGGTTGATATGTTCATTCGGCTATGGTCCCATTGTTTCACATACTATCTTTGCAGTCGCGAACAGACTTGTGAAGGGTCAGTGGAACGTAGTACTCGAGTAACGGTGGACCCTCATGCAACACTGTACCGAGCTTCACCGACGGGCGGGGCGTCCCATTTGTGAGTGAAGGCAGTTGCCATTTTCACACACAGCCGCACTAGATGGATTAATTTGTGATTTCAAGCGGCCACAGTTGCCTTTTCGACGTGATGTTGCAAATGAGGAATTCGAAGGGCAGCGCTTTCGGTTTTCAGCTAGCGGCGAGGAGATGCCCACAGGTCTGACTGCAAATATAACGTTCTATTGTTCAATGTCCTTGGGACAGGGGCCATGGCGAGGATGCAATGATTGATATGAATAGTTTGGGATGCGCAATAGCGACATGGGTGATGAGGCCGGACGTTCCCAAATACATGTTACTTCACAACACTGGAATTACGGGCTGGGGCACAGTGGATTTTGCAGGCTGCATAACGCACAGACTCAATGGAAATTTCACATGTTATGTGAGTATGGAGACAGGCGTTTTCATTACGGGATGAGGGAATGATGTATGGATGCATGGACAGATGATTTGATACAGAGTTTGCCATGTACAGGGCTTCTTGGAATTTATCCGCCTCCCCTGCGCTATGCAATGCAGGGCTGCCATAGTGGGACCATCGTCTATCTGGCCTTGTTGAGCCCTCCCTGTCTCGACGCACCTTCAGACACTTGTGTCTATGCACGTTACCAATCCCATCAGATGGATTCTGTTTTAACAGACGCATGCACAGGTACACTCGTTTGTGATAGTGTTTTCACCTCGATATAGATAGTTATGATTCGCAAGTGGTTTTTGGGTGGTGATGATCCTTTGGAGTGGGCTAGCATGCATATGGCTGTGGATTTGGTGTGATCATTGAAGTGAGTAATTCAAATGTAGTTCTGATGGCCATACTATTCTTTTTCATTTCATTTGGTTGACAGGTATCTCCTCCCCTTTTGCCACTGCCATCTGTATGCCACTCCTGCAGATGGATTTTACTCCCGACACCTGCTGCTTCGTGTTAATCAGTGGAGCAGCATTACGATCTTATGGGACGATCGCCAATGGGCCACATGCCCTTACGCAGTACTAGTGGCTAGGAGCAACATTTCGGCCTTTCAGCTGGACTAGTGCCTCCCTATTGGGACGGCCCTGTGGTTCTAGGCGCTTCCATGTTGCCTTTTCGTACGGGAATGTAGCCCCTGTGTACCATGAAGGAACAGGGCGTCACACAAGAAGTAGCTGGTCATTTATTGCGGATGCAGCCCACAATAATGAAATATATTTTGGAGTTCATGGCCTAATGGCTGTATGGGCTTGGAGAATTTGTTGTGCATTAAATTTCTATTCTGATATGAACCGTGTAGCGTTCTTCTTTGCAAGTGATGTGGCATATTACTATTTGGGGAGCGATGTATTGTGAGGAGATCTGCATTGGGTTCCAGCTTCGGGGTATAGTTGCGTGGTACTGTGCTGGGCGCGTTTGCCTACGAAGCCCAGTGAGGTCAGGGATGAGTGCTGCCATTATGACTGTTTTGATGATGTCATGCTCAGGGGCGGGGGATTAGCTTTTGTGTAACAGATGCCGGTCAGCCAGTTGGATAGGTGGAATGATGTGATTATCGGAATATTGCTGGTCACAGGTGCCTGTGTTTGCGTGCGTTTCTTGGTGGGAGACTGAGGTCATGTCCATTTGTATGGCTTCTGTATTCGTGCCATCTGTGCCCTCCATTGGGCCCTCTTGAGATTCATTTGTTCGTTGGCAGGCATGGATGACTAGTACATTTCACTGGTTGCATTGTGTGACTTCATTGCACCTACGGGGGGTTGTACAATGTGGCCAGGGAGCGGTGTACAAGCACTCAGTAGGGCTGTTTACGGTTGGTTCGCGATGCCGTACTTCTCACCATGGCGGAATGGTACTTCCCGCCGTGCTTGATGGCGTTAAGTGCATGTCCGCTAGGGTCGGAATTCGCGTACCGTTGCGCCATGGTGCTAATTACGGTTTGGCATGGCGCGCGCGCGTACTTGGTGCAGTTAGCGTTGGCGTTCACTACGGTGTCGCTAATGGCATCGTACTTTGCGGTGACGGGTCATGATCGCACCGAGCGCTATTCGATGGCGGTATTGCATTTCCGCCATCGTTTTTCGATTTCCGCCAGGGTCGTAATGAGGCCCATTGTATTTTATGTAGTAAACTGCATTGTATGTCAAAATTTTGCTGCTGGACATACACTGAAAGTAATTCCTCGACTGAATGGTCCTATTCAGAATTTCCACATTGACTATCTTGATACGCTGCAGGTGCATAGCGGACAGAGGTATCTGATAGTGGTGGTGTGTCGCTTCTCCAGGTGGATCGAGGCAGGTCCATGTACACACCCTGATGGCAATTGCGCATCAAAGTTTCTAGTGCATGAAGTCTTTCCAAGATGGTGTGTGGGTGAAGTGCTGAGATCCGATAACAGGCCACATTTTGTCAATAAAGTATTTGAACAGATAGGGCTTATTTTGAATATTAAGAATACATTTTCTTCTGCTTATCACCCGCAAGTGAATGGAATATGTGAGAGACTCAACAGCCTTCTTAAAGAAATGATTGCCAAGATCAAGCTAACTTTGAAAAAGGGATGGCTATACTGCATGCCATTAGCTGCATATGCCCTAAGGAATCAGCCTGGTTCAGACCACCACCTGAACCCTCACAAATTAGTAACAGGTTGGTGAATGAGAACACCTCTTACACCTCCATCGAGGAGTAGGAGTGATGCCCATAGCACAGCAAAAATGTTAGGAAATGAATTAAAGGTATATTTGACATGTTTGATGTCTAACATCTCTCTCATTACAGATTACTTCAAGCGACAAAGGGATCGGTCTCAGAACACAAATGAAAACCATTCAACTGGATCTCCTGAACTACTGTCGACACCTAAACTGTTTATTGGTGACACAGTATTAATCAGAAATTGTACCCATAAGTGGAATGAGTCACGCTTTAATGGCCCTGTTTATCATTGAAAACATAACTCCTTCAGCATTCATGCTTGGCTTCATTTAAGCGACATTACACCATACAGAGGCAAGACCGTACCTCCCACTGTTGCAGATCCAGAAGCAAGACAAGAAGAAGAATTTCAGCATGTGCAAACTCGATCAATGACAAGGAAGAAGGATGATAAAGCTACTAGCTGATAAATGAACATTTGCATTTGGACTGTGACTCACCTTTGACACTCCTCATAGAGATCATAACAGTCATGCAACTCTTTTCAGAGAGTCACAGGAATCTTGAAAAATAAACTTTAGCAAAGTGTTGAAGTATCACGAATATTCCTGATCTTGACTTTGAGTTTGAAGATTAGAAACAAGAGCAATACCCCAACTTGTTTCTCACTGAGTGTCTATTTGGCTAGCTCTATGGTTTTAAAAGACTACATTGTGCATTGTTTTGTGCTTGCTGTTTTTGTGTTTATTCTTCAAGCTTATCTGTTCTTGTCAGAAGAGATGTTGATGTTCACACTTTTGTACAGGATCCTAAATATGGGCCAGTGATTAGAAGATTATTAATCACAATTATTGAACTATTACAACTACAAGAGTAAAGTGTTTCTTTTCTCCTTAAATTGATTACAGTAGAAATGTGAAATGAAGAGGTAAACATGATTTTAGGAAATGAACAATCCCAAACAATCCCAGAATGCCATAAATGGTGTGGGTTAATATATTGGTTCTTGATATATGCATGTTCCATTTATATCTTTGCCTTTCTGTTTCTCCTGATATGATATGATATGGCATTTATCACATGCCTATACACAAGTGTTTCAAGGTTCACACTCTATTTTATTGGTCCAAATAAGGAAGATGTCCTGTTGATCATCCCCACTCCAGGAACTAGTGTTGGTTTACCCATTACGAATAAGCAAAAACCCTTGTGTTGTCTTCTCATAGTAAAGCTGCATTAGAGTTGTTGCCATGGACTGCCACCATTCTGTTAGGGAGCCAAAGGAAAAGAATGAAAAAGAGGTACGGATATGTTGGGAAAGAGGACAACTACACATTAAAGGAATATTGCTTACTCATGAAGGATGAATTGATGGACTGGATGTGTGCAAAGCAGCAGCACTTGTGGAAAATGCAGAAAAAGAATGCAAATATCAATGGCCAAAAAATTACAAAATTGTTGACATGGGTTGACAATCAAGGAGGACCATTGTAGATACTATCCCTGAAGGATGCATCCTTATATTTCAGAAATATTGATACAAAGAAGATTGGAAAGAATCGCCAGTGTGGCCGAATGTTTGATGTACCAGGTATGAAGGAAGGAACAGCCAGCTTGATGGATCATTATTGGGCTTGTGGGACCAGAGCTTACATGAAGCTGCCCAAGGATTGGGTAGGAACGTGTTCCTTAGAGCTTGTCCATGTTCCAGCATTAATAATTCCTCAGAGTGACCTGAACATTGGTGAATTTCCAAAAGCAGCTGCTCCTTTAAGAAGAAGAAGATCACTTGAATTTCTCAATCGAATGAGAATAAGGAATTACTTCACAGCAAAATCAATAGATTCCTTTAACACTATCCTGTATGCGCACAAGTTGTTCAGCAAGACTGCTTTAGCATTTACAACGATATTCATGCCTGGGATCCAGACGATGGCCAATGCTACATGGTTGCAAATTACCAGATGGGAGCTTCTGTAGACAATCAACAGCACCATAAAGGGATTCAATGCTATCAAGGAAGAGCTGAGGGCCACACGACTGATGATCCTCCAGAACAGAAATGTTCTAGATATGATCACAGCGATGGAAGGAGGAGTTTGCGCCAAAATCAGGCCATTATTTTGCACATTCACACCTTCTCACAAGGACGAGAATGGGATCTTGACAGAGGCCATAACGTTGCTGACAAAGCTGCATAAGAAAATGGAAGACGAGACTGAAGACATCATAGATGATGGATAGTTTGCATCCATTTTCTCATGGATCCCACAGTGGATGGCGAACATCTTCAAGTTTCTTGGAGCAATATTGGTGATGGTGATGTTTGGATTCTGTGTGATCAGGATAATAATTGCACAGTGCAAGAAGACAGCCAAGAAAGCAGTGGGAATGAGAATCATGATTGATGTTGAATCAGGATTTGGACCCAAGGTATTGATTGATGAAGAAATCAGAGGATACACAAAGACCAGTATCTTGGCACCAGAGGGAGCAAAGTTCCTGTTTGCAAAGAACCACATGAGGTACGTGGGACAATGGGTCTATTGTAATCCAAATGGACAGTGCAGTCACATGACCTGAAGGGAGGATGAACATGTCAAATCAGCCGGTTCTCTGAAAGGAGTGATGAAGGTCTGGACTCTGAAGAAGCACTTCTTCAAGAAAAGGTATCACGATGTGGAGACTGATGAAGGTGTGGTCGACCAGAGGGGGGAGTGTAGAGGAGCAGCCGAATGCCTCTGCAGGAAGTCCTGCCGCCCTACTGCCTGTGTGTTGGAAGCTGAAAAATGGCACCATGCTTGACACCAGTAGTTGTGACCATACCGCAATGAGTATTCAAGAAGAGGTGTCCATTAAGAAAGCCATACCAGATGTATGCCCAAAGAGATGACAATCTCTCGGAAGAGATCCCAGAAGGAATATGAAAACAAGAGAAAGAGAAACTGGTGACGTCACAAGAAGTGAGAGTGACGCACTAAGAAGATAAGAAGAAGAAAATGTATGGACCTTATAGAAACTTATGATGAACTAAGGAATCAAGTGAACATCCTTATGCAGAAAAGAAGATTGCATATGGGTGTGACACTCAATAGAAAATGCAAATCGTTCTATGAATGTACAGACGCAGCAACACAAGTAGACTAAGTAATCATAGAAGCTAGGTACACGTAGTGAATAGACTGCAGGCGAAGCCGCCATTCTATGGTGTCTGGACACCGGTGTCACAATTTTAGTAAGTTCAAACCCACGGAGAAAGAAGGATCGAGAGCTGGGTGTCGCAACAAAGAATTAGCTGGAGATTGCAGACTTGAAGGGTGAAGCTGTTTGGCCTGTTATCAAAGCTGAACCAGCCAAGAACTGGTTATCTATCCATGAAGAACATAAACAGTGAGACACTGATTCAACTTGTGTTAAGGTTCAAAGAGAGAACACCATGAGTGCCAAGTTTATTAATTCAAGACAATTAATTACTGTAAAACAGGCCGAATTACGGTCTGTCATGTGAGCCAAGGATGGATAAGAGTTGGACATGCAGACCAAGAGAAGCACATCTACTGCAAGGCCCAGTTCAAAGACAGTCTTCATGGCAGAAGGCATGGGCAATGAGAGATGAGGGGCTAATTGGGAGGAAAGCCAAGTCATGTCCACCTCCCGGCACCTGTGTATGAGCTTACGTGCTGCTAAAGAGCCAAATGTTCCTGACATGGCACGAGCATACCAACCAGTCATAGAGCACTGTATAATGAAGCGCCTTATAGTTTAACAGCTAATAGTATTATGTGTTCTTTATAAGTGTGTAGGATGACTTGCACTAGAGGCAGGCTTAAATTGTCCACCTGACAGTAGATTTCCAATCACAATCCCAGCACTTATAGAAATTATATTTCGATATTCCCCTTGAGCCAACCACAATCCCTCATAGGTTTTTCTTATTTGCCACATAGTATGACATAACTTATGATTTTGATTTAGTACTCCAGTGTGTTTCTATGCAAAATGTATTGAGAGCTTGAGCAAACGTTTGGAGGTCGAAACTTCGGACCGCAGTGTGCGCAGCCAGGGACCGCGACCGCTGACAGCTTGTTGTGCAGCGCTCATCCTTCTTTCATCCGCAGCCCCTCACGCTTGCGGTTGACTCCAGCGTACTCATCACGCCAGCCTGTTCTACCCATATTATGCCCAGCAACAGGCCTTCAAGGAACGGCCACTTCTAGGACCTTGAAAATCTTCCAGTGTACTGCTGACACTGCAGCTCCCTGAGCCACTGCGCTCCGAAGTTCCGACCTCACAAGATACTTCCCGCCTTGGAATATCTCGTCCTGATGAAGGCCACACAATCAGAGCTCATCCAAGCTCACTTTCTGGCCGAAACACTGTCGTGTTGACTGTTATATTGTTTGCGTTCTCCTTGTTCAACCCCTCATTGTTTTGATGTATATGTGCTGACTATCACATGCTATCACCTCACTAAATCCACTGGTTTCCTTCCCAAGGACCACTCAGTGGATGTGTAAGCATTGAAAAGACGTTACAAATATTTGAAATTTGTCACTCACAAACTGGTTACTATACCTTCAAAATGTGTAAATACTGTTGTATCTTGTGTTACTCTCTATCAAGTGTATCTAAAAACACGTAAACTGCAGTTTTATTAAAAATCTAACTGCAGCACCCAGAACTGTCCTGATATATTTGTGTCAGAAGTCATTCACAGTTACTTGTACACACTTACTAAGGTGTAACTCCCATAGGTGTGCGTACACCCTTCGCTAATCAGCCAGGTATTCTATGACCTTGCTCAATTTTGCTCTTTAATATCGTTATGGCTTGTCCATTCTCTCGTTGACTTGAACAGAATCATGTGTCCATTGTGATGCTAAATCAGCAGCAAAGTTCCTTGTATGTTCGGTGTTCCCGCAATAAGCAGCATGCAAGTTATTAAGCTCTGACAAAGGCCAACACTTCTCCAATTACCTATTTAAGAAGTAACTTCACTGTTAGGGATCTAACACAAACTCTTTTCCATCTATCAGTCAAAAGCCAACAGTCTAGTGGAGTGTCTCCATGGTCTGCTCAAAGATGTGTACCACACTTCACAAGAGCTGGTTTTACTGTCTACCTCTGGTCCTCTTCACTCTGCACAATCAGCCAGGGTTCATTTACCATCTCATCCCTCATGAGATTGTGACCATCTCACACCAACACCCACAGTACTGCTGACATATTGGGCGGAGGAGTTCAGGGGCAACCTTACGGAGCTTACTCGATCCCTCAGATTTATCCCCCTAAAGTTTGGATTGCGACAACACCGGTCGGTAACTCCGTCACCTGCGGCCTCACCAGATCAAAGGGAGCAAGAAGTTCCAACCCCACTGCAACTTAATCCCAGAGATCAGATTCCAATAAGGAACTTTGCGCGGAATAAGTGGAGCCAAGAGTGGTTCCTGGGGCCGCACACCGTCATCTTCAACACCCTCAAGGCAGTCAAGGTCCAGGGGGAAAAAATATGTTTTCTCCTTGTCGATGTCCACAGAGACAAAAGCAATGCCCCCCCTGAAGGAGAAGACGGGGAATGAGGCACAAGGATATGGAACAATTTTTCACAAGGGCGGGCAGCTGGAGAGGAGAGAAATGATGACAGTTTTATTGTATTGCCTTGAATTTCTTGTATTTTTGTCACTCCTCTCTGGTTTCACACTATTTCTTATCTTAATTGTTTAGCTGTTTTTTTTGTACATAGCAGGGGGGAGATGATTTGGCCCCCAGCAATTAATGACAAGTGGACAAAGTTTATTGCACCCCCAGCCACTGTCCACGTTATGTCATGAGTCAAAAGCGGGGTGTCACGACTGATCGGTTTTTGGCCCCAGCGGAAGACCAATCTCAAACTGACTTTGGAAATATGTGGTATAATCACATGGCAACTCTGTGGAGGGAACAGTTTATCAGATCATGTTATTTGTGCTCCCTGATCCGTTAGGAACAAGGAGCACTTAAAACAATGATCCCAAAAGACACACAAAAAGCGTGATGTGTACTTCACATGGCACTGTGCAAGGTTACAGGCCTTTTCCAAGGATGTACAATCACTGCACAAATGGTAAAGGAAGGGGTGATTGTGCATGATGACAACTATATAAAAAGGAGGAAGATGATGGAGAACTCAGACAAGAGGGGTGTGGTAATGCATTTTGAGAGAAAGGGTCCACAGAGGGGGAGGAAGTTCACAACACATGACACGCACTTGTGCCTTGATGAGTTAGAGCAGTTAATGCCATGCTATAAGACTCGCCAATTAATGTACATTGATGGGCTGGTTTGGGTGAATGGGTAGAATGGAATATGAGTTTCATGATGAAGCAGTTTGTGGGGTTTAGACCTGTGGTGGCATTTGTCATTAATGCATCTTGTTTGAAAACATGGGAGGGTAATGTGCATGCTCTTACTTGCATAACAGAATATTGGACATTCACGACCGAGGCGTACCGTTGAAGGACTATCTGCATCCTAGGGAAATTCTCAATAAAGTTTTCAATAAGAGTTCTGTTGGTGCTAGCATGGTAGAGGAAAATGATGTATCCTGCAATGGGATCAGAAGAAGGAGTAAGAGGGAGAACAATTATACATCCCAGAAATCGTCAGATTGGTTGCATGAGATACCACTGGAATGTTGATTATGCACTTCTACTGCTAACTTTTTTCATGTATTCAGGCAGCTGCCAACGCTAAGTGACACCAAATAACTAGGGTGGAGCTTCTGCAGTTGTCAAATGCAACATATAGGGGTCTGAACTCTATATGAGAGGAGCATAGGGCAGGTAGGCTGATGACACTGCAGAACAGGTATGTTTTAAACATGTTGACCGCTATGGGGGATGGAGGTTGTGCAAAGATAGGTTCAATCAGGTTCATCAGGGAAGACTGGTATGATGTCTTTTTTTCGTGGCTGGCCATGTGGAGGCTCAGGTCTTAAAGGTATTGGTCACTGTCCTCTTAGTGGTATTCATTGCTCTTTGCACAATCAGTATTCGGTTGTTGTGTATGTGAGGGGAGGAAGATGGGGAGCAGATTGTGTAGTGGATTGGGCAAAAAGAGGGGTAGAATGTTTAATATGGGGGTAAGTAAAGAAGGGAGAAGGTATGGAAATATGGATGATGGGCTGATAACAGTGAGGAAGATGGCTGACACTGTAGATGTAGTATTTACGGAATCCCCAGTCCCAGACTGTTATGAAACATACTGTGTTAGTTACACTGAGTTTGTGTCAGTATCCCCGGGTCCCTGGAGGACTTTGTGAATTAGGGATATATGTAGAGGGTTTGAAGAAGATGTGGGTAAAAAAGAAAGGATGAGAAAGGAATATTGGGGAGGATGAGTTTGTTACTGATGTAAAAAAAAGGGGGAAGTAATAAGGTGGGTTTCCAGATGCAGGTGTACATCCCACCGCTTGAGTGGAAGTATCGGTTGAGGAGGGTCTTCTAACAACACCTTTGGGCTCCAGAAGTGATGTAAGGGGCATGTGCCACGAGAACAGTAGCAGTATTAACAGCATTAGGTTGGCTGCTTAAAGATGGTATTAGATAGCACTAGCACATAGTTGCACATTTTCTTTTCATAACATAGAAAAGAGGTGGATCGTATCTTTGTTCTCTGCATTTTAGCTCTTCCTGCCAGCATTATAACACACACCACTATGTCAAGAACATACATTATTGATATTGAGAGAACACACTGCCTCATGTCTTTGATCAACCCGCAGTACATTGCATAGCACCACATTTGCCACAATGACCATACAATATTTTAATTATAAAGGGACATGGTGCATGACACCACATTCCCGCAAGCGTCACACAACATAGAAATCACACAGTACTGGTACACACATACTCACAACCAATCATCTGACAACACATTTTCGGATCGCTTGACAGCAGAATGGAAGGTGAACACCACCCACAGACACGATTTACCAATCCAGATCGGCACACACACAAACACACCCACACACACACATGCACGCACACACACACAACACTTTTCATTATGGTAAAAATATGCACCCTTTTTTTTAAATCTTTTTGGCAACACCTAATATGGGACATATGACTCCATATTATTGTGCCCGGTATTTTTAGAGGTGCTAAACATTTTTTATCAAGAGCATCACCATTTTCTGGGACTCAGTAAGAGTGAAATAGCTGCACTTGGTTTAATTTAGTCCTGCCCTGCAGACAGGCTGAGAGCTTAATGGCAGGTGGGGAGGGGTGTGACGTAGTTGCCAGCTATTTATTGCAAGGTTAGCGTTTCTCAAGGGACAAATGCCTGGTCTAAGATGAAAAGTGCTGCCTCATCAGGACAAGAAAGAATACATAATGTTTGAGAATGCCGGGGTAGAGGTTCTCAGGCAGCCACAATATGATATTAGCTGAATTGTATGGAGAAATTAGCAGAAATGTGCTTTTTTTTCTAGCAGGCCATTCATTGCAGGGAGGTGCTAAGATGCAATGTACATAGACTAGCAAAATGTAACAAGCTAGGGAGTTACACAGTGAGCAGGTGGAGATGGTGGGAATGAGAATTGAATAGAGGAAGTGTGTGTCATGTTTGTGTGTTGCCCATTGGTCCTATGTGGAGCGACGTTACAGCCCCAATTGTCTGAGGTGGCATAGTCCTATTAAAACGAAGCCCTTTTATCGAACTGCTCTCACGAGTTGAGATTGATGCATTCTTCAGGTGGATCAAGGGGGTTGTGAACATGTTAGGTGGGTGGTGTTCTCTGTGCAACAAAATTGTAATGGCCAATAATATTTTAGTAATGTATAGAGTTGTCTAGGTGACTGGGGACACCCAGCCAATCATAGTGTTAGGATGATGGTTTTGTTACATTTTGTCTTGGTGGTGGCTATAATATGTTAGGCCTTGTTTTTTACTCCTCCCCGCCATCATGTACATATACTTTTTTATCTTTACTGCATGTGGTGTACTTTTTGCCTGGGTTTTGTGGATTGATGTTTTTCCCATTTGTTGATCCGAAATAGGATCTCCCCCGCCTTTACAACTTGATATGCCACACTCCATAAGGTGGAGGTAAATGTAGCCAGGTGCACAAAATGAAGTCTCAGGTGAACACTACTGGACAAAGAAGGGTATTTAAAGGTCCTACACTTGCCTAGCTGACTCCCCAGTAATCTGAAGCACCTTCAAACGATCACATGCACAACCTCTTGCTCTATATTGACCTGCAAGGGCATATAAGGCAAAATGCACAATGATGATTGCCACAGAAGGTGTGTGAACACCACCCATTCTCTGTGTCAGACTATCCACCTGGCCTCTCACTTGTGGGAAGTTGATCTGCCTGTATCACCTCAAATGGTTCACGATAATGACACTGCTTATTCTGATACAGAATGATCTGCCTAGTAGGATTAATATACTCCATATCCCCCAATGTTGAAGCTGTGTCTGTCCTGCATTCATATGTCAATGGCAAATTAGAGCACACTGTTGGTATGTTCCATGAAAGAAAAGAGCTCACATCCAAGCCCGCGTCTCTGCGGCATCTAAAAACTCAGCTGAACTCTTTAAAATCTGCAAGGAACTGGCCAATCCTGCGGCAGTCTCTACCTCTAGTCTCTACCTCTCCTATCCCTTCCCCGGGCCCTGTGCACAGCTATGGCTTCCCATTTCATCTCTAAAACTCAGGACATCCTGTCCTCTCTCTCTTCCTCTCCCCTTATCTCCTCTACTCTCTGCTCTTCCTCTGGCCCCTCTTTGGCCACCTCTCTTCCCTCCTTCTCTGCCTTTCCCCTGTTCTCCCCAGGCAAGGTTTCTAGACAAGTCCCATCTATGAAAGTCTCATCAAAAGAGGTTCATCCCTGTTCCTCCAACACCATCAAGAACCAAATTGATTCCCTGGCTCCTGCTCTGACCGACTTCTGCAACCACTCCTTCGCCACTGGAGTCTTCCCATCCCTGTGAAGCACTCCCTTGTGCACTCTCTTCTTAAGAATCCCTCTGCTGACCTGTCCTGCCTGGCTAACTTTCGCCCAATTTCCATCACTCCATTCCTGGGCAAACCCTTGGAAAACTGCCCATCTCCCAGCTTAATCTTCACACTGAATCTGTTGGTTGCCTTGATGACCATCAGTCTGGCCTCAGAGCTGCCAGAAGCACAGAAACTGCTCCCTTGAACATCCGTGAAGACCTGCTCTCAAACCTTGATTCCAACACCCCCTGTGTCCTCATCTTGCTTGATCTGTCTTCTGTCTTTGACTCGGTCAACCATGCCATCCTGCTCAACCGTCTGCGTAATAAACTGGGAATCACCGGCCATGACCTGGCGTCGCTGACTTCTTTCCTCTCTGATCGAACCTCTCATGTCCAACTTGGGTCCGCTATCTATATCTCTAGCAGTGGTGTCCCTTAGGGGTCGAACCTATCTCCCTGGCTGTTGAAATAATACCTGGCACTTCTTGCACACTGCATTGCCACTCTCTGCCCCAACTTTCAGTGCTATGCGAATGACACTCAGCTCATTTTCAGGCTACCTTTGGCCACCTCTTCTCCCTCTCTCATCTCTGATTGTCTGTCTGCTATCCAGGAGTGGTGTACCGCCAATGATATCTGCCTTAATGCCAGTAAGACTTAGCTTCTCCTCATCCTGTCACTCTGCTCCTACCTGCGAGGCTAAAAACCTTGGGGTTATTTTCGACTCCACAATCTCCTTCTCTCCGCACATCTCTGACTTCTCGAAGAAGTTACACTACCAACTGCACATCCTCAGAGTTATTCTTCTTTTCCACTCCTTCCCCCAGAGCTCACTGTCTCCAGAGCTCTGGTTCTCTCTAGGCTGGACTATTGCAACAGCCTGTTTCTAAAGCTGTCTGCTTCTACTCTCCACCCTCTGCAACTCATCCAGAACAGTATTGCCAGACTTGTCCTTGACCTCAAGCACAGGGATCGTATCCCTTCAGGACTGAAATCTCTGCACTGGCTCCCAGTGGCTGCGAGGATTAAGTTCAAAATCCTCTACATTGTCCACAAGGCCTTCTGGGGCCTGGGGCTTCAATACCTTCAACTCTCCCTTCTTAAATATCTTCCTTCTCAAGCTCTTCCCTCATCCGCCTCCAACTCCCTTAGGGTCAGTCGCTTCTCCAAGCAACAAGATGGTGGTAGATCTCTTTCCTCGGCTGGGACCTCCCTCTGGAACAGCCTCCCTGCCTCCCTGAAACTTGAGGAGAACCATCTCCAGTTTCAGAAGCAACTCAAAACCTCCTCTCCCCTGCTGAATTCCTGGCTGAAACTGTATGGGTTACCTGACCACCCTCTGATTTAGGGCCCATATCCCCTCCAACAACAGTTACACACCAGCACTGCATCCCTGGCAACCCCCAAACTTGGGGACTGTTTTCTGTATCCCTTCAGTCCCTCACCAACACTTGCCACCTGATGTCTGCATTTACCCTTGCACTTGCCACCAGCTGGCCCTACTTCGCTTAGTGTTTTATATATTCTATTACCCAATATACTGCACTGTCTCCTCCCCTCTCCCACTCTGTACTTTTCCCTTTCCACCTTCCCCTGCACTTGTGCAATCTGAATCACACTTGGCCTAGTAGAATCGCTGTCTCTGTCTTCCCTATCTTCCTCCTCCCTTGCCACGTCGTGCCTTGAAAGACTTGTGTACAGGTGTGTTATAAATGCCATATCATATTATATCATATCATATCATACCAGCCAACATTCCAGGTGATGCTAGAAGATGTGCTTAATACAGTAATGCAACATGCACACCCGCAGAGATACCTGACTACCAGTGCAGCAGAGGTGAATACCACCACTAGTGGTGCTTCTACCACTTTGCACACTTTCCCAACCTCATCACAGAGTTTCGACAGCACCCACATGACTTTGGTAGCCCCCAGGCATCAAAGCAAGTGCTCCAGAATTATAAATAGGGTGAGCATAGAAATTGCTGTGCTGCATACATGCCAGTGAGCCATTGCTTTTCCCATTTCCATGACATCACCCATGACGCCATTGTACTATGCAACATCACCTTGCCGGGTTACATGGATTTCCACAGAGGACACTAGACCGGGGTCCTAGTTATGTAAAAGCTAAAACATCTTAACACACATGATAATTTTGACAACACGTGATGATACATTAAACAAAACAAGTATCTACAATCCAAATGTAACAATAAATGCAAAATAGCAAAAACAGTGATTTTTTTCCTAAACCACCTATAGCACCATTCAATATGACCGTAAATGTTACAATAGTATAAAACTTGTTTTATCATACATCCTGGGTCCATTATATTCCTAAGTATTCCGTTCACAGTGATTATGGACCCTCTTTCTTCAGGGGCTGATGACCATTACTAGGTGCAAGGTACCTATGAGGATTAGGAAAGAATCCGTTCACTGTGATTAATAACTGATTCTAAATATTAGATAATACTAAGCATTTAAGTCTTACCCAAATATGGCACTTCCACAGCAAAGTCGTACTGATTATTAGTACAATGGGCCTCATTACGAGTGTCCTGGTCCGGTAACAAGGTGCCGGTAAGCTACCGGCACTGTTGTTACCGGATCGGCATACTCTGGGGTCTGCAAGCAGGTGCCTTTTAGCCCACCAGGTCTGATCTGACAGGTGGAACGGCACCCGCTCGCAGACCTTGACGGATGCACCGGCACCATTCAAGAATGGTGCCGGTGCATCTGTCCTCCCTATTCCCATTGAGTACAATGGGACTCGAAAGAGAATGAGGAGTAATTTTTTCCGGCTCCCGGCAATAGGGAATTACCGGGTCCGCCAGCGCTGAAATGCCCCAGTGAGTCCCCGTTGCCGTGCGTTGGAAAAAAAAAATGACTCCGGTGGCAGCCATGCCGTTTTTACCGACATGGCTACCGCCGGACTCATGATGAGGCCCAATGTGTTCATAATGGAATGTATCCTATTTAATATGGCACTGGACTTTTTGCTGAAAAGGGACATCACCTTAAGACAAAAGTGTGAAGCTAGGTGAACTCCACTTCTTACTACATATGTCTGGATGTATAAGCACTCCAGTACGACAAAATGAATGATCCACTAGTAGTGTGATAAGGCTAATGTGCCACTAGGAAGGAGTGTGATCACCAACTAGTTATGGACTCTATACAGGGACATCATGTGGGGGTTGCCAGGGGTAGTAACTGCTACCCATGGCTCCCCCTCTGCTACCCTAGACCTGCCCTTCCGACCCCTCAGCGACTGGACAAAGAGGCAGTGCCAAGAGCAAATATCTGTGTTGTACCTGAAAAAGGAAGTTGTAAATGCAGCTAAACGTGCCACATCTTTTTCCACCTGGAATCTAGATCTCGCAACTTGAGAAATAACAGGGATGCAGGAAAAACAATGAAGCTGCCATCACTAACAGGTTGGCAGTACATTAGTGAAGAATTCCTGAATGGTTGGGTTCAGGGGCAGGGCTGTCTGGGCAGCTCATACCGAGTACTGTAGCAAGAGGAAGGGTATGGGGCCTAGGTCTAGCTAGCTGGGAATAGGTAAGAACAGCCTGCAGTACTCAGTCACAGCACATCATGAACACAAATCTCATCAGTCTTTCCCGTTGTCTGCTATGCACATCCTGGGAGCCACTGGGCTTGTAATGAGAGGTGCCCCAGTAGCTTCTGCCACCAATCCTGCCTGAGCACTGTGTGAAATGACCAAGATCTGTCAGACCTGCATCACAGCCACACTGTAGATAGACGGAAGGTGCGATAATTAATTTACATGAAGTTGCCCTCTGCCTTTGAAGAAAACCATCTATCGCTTCCTCAAGCAACATAGAAATATATATTTGGAAGGATAACTCAGGGGCAACACACTTGCTTTGGGTACAAGAGTATGCAGTGCAACATGGGTTACATTCCTGTTCCAGTGCTTAGAAGCTGGAGGAGGTTGTCACTAAGGAAGATATAAGGGACCAAAGAAAATAATACAATTGGCCTTTTATAGGGGTGATGTCATGGAGCTTCTGCTGCTGTTTACATTTTAAAATAAAACAAACCTGCAATGACTGTGACCTGCAACACATCCTTCCCCTCTATCTCCCATGTAACAAAAAACTGTGGTTTACTTAGCAAATAAGTAAAACAGAAAGGTGGTGGCTGGAAGGTTTCAAATCATTCATAACCACTGGCACAGCTTTGGGCAACCCTCCAGTTCATCGTTTTTCACCCTGACAAACCACTAGAGAAGGTGAAAGACCATATGCAAATCATGCTTGGTGCCACCACAAAAGGGGCAGTCCTGCCCAAGCTGCTAGGTCACATCCATTCTGCACGAGACCACAAGCATCCCAGACATGTTCCGGCCTCATTGTGTATCATGCGTGAGGAGTAGCCTAGGACTATAGGCTCAGCAGGCTTTTCTAGGGCTGATGTCCTGGAGCTCCTGATTACATTTTAAAATAAAAAATAAAAACTTGCAATTACTGTGACCTGCAACACATCCTCCAACACGTTCCCTCTGTCTCCCATCTAACAAAAAGAAATGTGGGTTACTTACCAAATAAGCAAAACTGAAAGGTGATAGCTGGACGTTTTCAAATCATTCATAACCACTGACACAGCTCTGGGCTCTGGGCAACCCTCCAGACGATCGTTTTTCAGCCTGTGAGACACTACAGGAGGGTAGAAAGCATATGCAAATCAGGCTTGGTTTAACCCCAAAAGGGGCAGTACAGCCCAAACTGCTAGGTCACATCCCTTCTGCACAAGACCACAGGAAACCCCAGACATGTTTCTGCCTCATTGAGCATCATCAGTGAAGAGGAGGCTAGGTTTGTAGGCACATTAGGCTTTTCTAGGGGTGATGTCCTGGAGATGCTGCTGGCTGCTGTTTACATTTTAACATTTTTTTAAAACCTGCAATTACTGTGACCAGCAACAAATTGTTCCCCTCTATATCCCATTTAACAAAAACAACTGTGCGTTACTAGCAAAAAGAAAGGTGATGGCTGGAAGGTTTCAAATCATTCATAACCTCTGGCATAGCTCTAGGCAAGCATCCAGACCATTTCTTTTCTGGTTTGACTTGTGTTAGTCAGTTGCTGCTTCCAGTCTGTTGCCAGACACTTGGCAGGTGCTTGATGTCTGCGCTTTAGGGTTTAGGCCTCTTCGAGATGCTCTGTCTATTTACAGTTTAGCCAAGTGATGTGCAATAGTCCAGGTTGTCGACTTGGACGTCCACTTACATTCACAGTAATTTGGTTATATGGGCCTATACACACTAATGTTAACACTGCATATGGTGATCAATTCTTGTATGACATGTACATCATATTACAGTGATTTAATAACCATATTTCTCTTAGTATACTGAGGAACAATGCTATATGGTGCCACTTCCTGTTTTGTCAAGGGGTGAAAGGTTCTGTGCCACCACTTCCCGTGATGTCTCTGTGGGGCAGGGTCAAAAGGCTTCACTTCCTTTGATGTCATCAGAGGACAAGGGTCATGTGATGTCACTTCCGCATCCCCTTGCATTTTGGTGAAATGACATCCCTGACTCTAAAAATCGAATTCAAACAAAGCTACGTTAGCTTAGTATGACATCTAAATGACCACTTACAGTAAAAAGCACTATATCCCTAGATGAAGATTGTACAAGCATTACGCAATTTACATCCGTCTGCAGGACTAGAACTAAGTCTCTCCAGCGGCTCTGTCGGTAATGCAAAGTAAGTTTGAATTGACACGCCAAACCTGTATGCATTTATACAAGCAGGGATACAAAAACCTCTGGAGCGTTATCCTACACAATGAATGCGTGGAAAGCTGCAATGATGGAGAAACTGACAGGCCGATTCATGTAATTCCTCTCAAAAGTGTCGCACGCGGCTGGCGCACAGCTTGCCCGTGCGAATGTCTGCGCCAGCCGCGTGCGATAAAATCAATTTCCGCGCACAGCGTATTCATGGATTCCCACCTCCAAAAGCAGACGTGGCGCAGAGTGGCGCAGTGACCCTGCAGCAGCGCCAGTTAAGCCCCCAAGAACGCCCTCGCGCAAGGAAAAGCCATCAAGATCGCAAAACCATCGCAAAGGGCTGTGCCAAACCTGTACCAGTTTACCGGACTGGCAAACAGCAAACGCAAAGCGGGGAACGCGTATTATGGGTGTCGGGAGAAGTTTCACACGCGACCTGGCCTGGGGGAGCGTGTGAGTGTATTTCAGGGGTGCGCGAAAAGTATTACACGCGAATGGCCTGGGTGCGTGTATTTCAGGGGTGCGCAAGAAGTTCCACATGCGATTGGCCTGGGCGCGTGTATTTCAGGGGCTCGCGGGTGGTTTCACACGCGATCGGGCCTGGGGGAGCGTGTGCATGTATTTCAGGGGTGTGCGGGAAGTTTCACACGCGATTGGGCCGCGTGCGTGTATTTCAGGGGTGCGCGGGAAGTTTCACACGCGATTGCCCTGGGCGCGTGTATTTCAGGGGTGCGCGGGAAGTTTCACATGCGATTGCCCTGGGCGCGTGTATTACAGGGGTGCGTGGGAAGTTTCACACGCGATTGGGCTGCATGCGTGTATTTCAGGGGTGCGCGGGAAGTTCCACACGCGATTGGGCTGCGTGCGTGTATTTCAGGGGTGCACAGGAAGTTTCACACGCGATTGGGCTGCGTGCGTGTATTTCAGGGGTGCGCAGGAAGTTCCACACGCGATTGGGCTGCGTGCATGTATTTCAGGGGTGCGTGGGAAGTTCCACATGCGATTGGGCTGCGTGCGTGTATTTCAGGGGTGCGCGGGAAGTTTCACACGCGATTCGGCTGCGTGCGTGTATTTCAGGGGTGCGCGGGAAGTTTCACACGCGATTGGGCTGCGTGCGGGTATTTCAGGGGTGCGTGGGAAGTATTACACGCGAATGGCCTGGGTGCGTGTATTTCAGGGCTGCGCGAGAAGTTCCACACGCGAATGGCCTGGGTGCATGTATTTCAGGGGTGCGCGAGAAGTACCACACGCGATTGGCTTGGGCGCGTGTATTTCAGGGACTCGCGGGTGGTTTCACACGCGACCGGGCCTGGGGGAGTGTGTGCGTGTATCTCAGGGGTGCGCGAGAAGTTCCACACGCGATTTGCCTGGGCGCGTGTAGTTCAGAGGTGCGCAAGAAGTTCCACACCGATCGGTCCTGGGGGAGCGGGGTATGTGTATTTCCGGGGCTCGCGGGTGGTTTTACACGCGATCGGGCCTGGGGGAGCGGGGTACGTGTATTTCAGGGGTGCGTGAGAAGTACCACACGCGATTGGGCTGGGTGCGGGTATTCCAGGACTGCGCGGGAAGTTTCACACGCTCGCCTACAACACGTATTCATGGAAACGAACGTGGCCAATCCGGAAACACGTACGCCAGCAGGAAGTAGGGTCCACCCGCACAGCATAAAAGTGCAAGCAAACAACAAACATGCTCAGACGCCAGGATGAACATACCGTTCCTAGCAGCAGTGACCGTGGGATACCGCAGGAGGAGGAGGAGGATAGTCCGGGCCAGAATTTTTACACCCAGAACCAGCCTTTTTGGGATGCCTGATGACCATGTGTATGGGAGGTACAGGTTTCCACCTCACATAATACTCGACCTGGTCAGTGAGTGGGAGGATGACCTCACATCAACCACCCTGTGCTCCCAAGCACTCAGCCCCCTGGAGAATGTACTGCACTTCCTGGCCACTGGATCATTTCAGCGGACAAGTGCCATAGTGGGGGGTTGTCACAGGCCACGCAGTCATGCTGCCTACACCAGGTCTTGGCCATCATCACTGCACGCCCATCAGTCCGCAGGCACATATACCTGCCCAGAACACCTGCAGAAAGGCAGGCTGTTGCCCAGGACTTCTACAGGGTGGCACAATTCCCCAAAGTGCTAGGTGCCATTGATTGCACCCATGTGGCTCTACGTCCCCCCAGGGCAACTGAGCACATCTATAGAAACCGCAAGCACTGGCATTCCATCAACGCCCAGGTAGTATGTGATGCCAAGGGAATCATCAACTCAGTATACGCCAACTATCCAGGCTCCACCCACGACAGTTTCATCTACAGAATGTCTACCTTAAACCGGGACATAGAAGCTGGGCGGCATGGCGATACATGGCTGCTCGGTGAGTATAAATGCCACTGCGCATGCATGCATGTCAGATACTGAGTAATGTCACAACCCCACTGATGATACCCATCAACACCTCCCCAGGGGACAGTGCCTACCCTCTCAGCACCCACATGATGACGCCAATTCGGAACCCCACCACGCCACCCCAGGTAAGATACAAAACAGCCCACATTGCAACCCGGGGCATCATGGAGCACACATTCGGAGTGCTCAAGTCACGTTTCCGCTCCCTTGACCGTTCTGGCGGGCAGCTGTTATATGCTCCCCCAGTAGTGTGCAGGATCATAGTGGCAGCATGTGTCCTGCACAACGTTGCAACACGCCGGGGCCTGGCCGTGGACATGGTGGTGCCCCCACATCCCCAACCACATGCATGCCCACTGCGCATGGGAGGGGAAAGGGAATGGGGTGAGGCAGCCCGTACGCAGCTCGTGGCTAATTACTTCACATAAAATCACACCCCTGTGGAGTGCACACAGCCCTGGCACATACCAGCTGACAATCAATGATGATTGTTACTGCCAATTATGATGTGTCAATGGACAGTCAACTGTCACAACCATACCAGCCTGAGATTGTACATCTGGAAGTGCTCCATTGTGTGCTTCCCTAGCTACACAAACACCATCAATGCTGTGTTCAAAATACACACTTCTATGCTGCTAAAATCATTACCCCCTTGCAAGATACAACATGACAACAGTGCCATGTCACCCAACCCCTCCCCAGCACCGCCACCCAAAACACCATGGCATGACATGCCATGTGAGAGCAAACAAAGTCATCCCCCAAACATGACACGTGTTACAAAGTACAGTGTCCCTAATGGAAACTGGCCACACACAATATGCCCACATAATTGTAGAAACAACAACACACATGACCAAATACTTACCACAATACAATCGACATAGCATAAACATGACAGTACTAAGGCAAAGGATACGTAGTCTTGAGAATGAGAATGCCAGCACATCCACCACCTCCAACTGTACAGTGTTGTTGCCACGCACATCTGGAAGTCCACTGCTCACAACATGAGCTGCATCTCCAAAGTGGACGGCCTTGTGAAGACATGAGGAATGAACCTGCAAATTAGGAGGGAGACATGGATGCACAAGCACACATCAATACACCATGCAGTGCACAATACAACAACAATATGCACTAGGAATGTATACACAGTATTGACTACAGACTGCCCACACAGCTCATGGGAGTCCAACGTCACTGTGTAATTCACTGTCACTTGGGCACACCCTTTGCAAGCCCATGGAAACGGGAAGCAGGAGGGGTGTGTGTCTCACTGACCCAAGCATCTAACCCAAACTCAGGACAAGCCTGCATGTGCTCAGCCGGAATACAGTGGATGCCCACGGGAGCCACACAAGGCAACACACTGCAACAAAAAATCAAAAATCAAAAATCAAAAATGGCCATGTGTGGGCTACGGGGAGTGGGGGAGGCCACCCAGGAGGTCCGAGGACAGGGTGCCCACCAACAGCCACCTGTGTGAATGTTGCAAAAAAAAAACACCTCCATGGGCTCATGGCCTGCATGGCTGCTAAATAGTGGGAGAATCACTGCTGGATTCGCTCTCCTCAACCTCTGCTGCTGCCACAGGAGGTGGTGGTGCCATGGGAGGCAGCCCACGCAATGCCCTAGTTTGGTTCTCCATGGCAGCAAGCATGCGGGTCTGGAAGGCCTCGTTCTGGAGGGATATGGTGCGGAGATCCCCATGCAACACCCGACGTGTTGCCCGGACCTCCGCCCGAGTTGCCTGCATCTCTGCCGAGAGCGTACGGGTGACACGCTCCAGCAGCTGTTCCGTCCTGGTGACAGTGGAAGCCTCAAGGTCCACAAGAGTATGCCTGAGGTGCCGGACCTCTCCCCTCAGGACTTCCCTCTGTCCCTGGGCATCTATAGAAATTGATTCCCTCAGATTGTCCAGGGCCGCCTGTCTGTCCCTGTTGGACGCCAACATGTCCTCCCTGACTGATTGGCAAATGGAGTCTTTGCCTGCTGTAGTAGCTCCATCTGCCTTTCTGGGGGGACAATGGAAGTGGCCACCCTCTCCATGACTTGAGCAATCATTTCGGATGATGCTGCCTGTTGGTTGGCCATACCATAAATGGATTGCTCCCATGCGGTATTGCCTGGTGGCGGACGGCCACCGCGTTGGCGGGCACCGCACCTGTCTGGGGCAAGGCGAACTGCGACTTGCTGTGTCGGCACTGCCTGAGGCTGCAGGACTGCATTTCCCCTCTGAACTGCTGGCCCAGGAACAGGATCAGATGTTGCGGAGTGTGGCCCTGCATCCATAACCACCACATGCGCACCTACCAACACTGACATCCCCATAGTGGGCTCTACCCCTGGTGCAGGTGGGTCGGACAGAACAGTATCCCTTCCATGAACACATACCTGCGAATCCACATAGGCCTCATCCGAATCAACACCTGAAAAGAGTTCTGGGGAGGTGCAGCCAGAGACACCCCGGGACAGTATGGCCTGCAGCAAGAGAGGGTTCTCCCCCACCACCAAACCACGTCCCCCACTGGTGCCTGGTCGTGCTTCAGATCCCTCCTGGGCCTGCACCATCTCCTCTCCCTCAACAGCATCAGGTGCGTCATCCTCTGCAAAAACAAGAAAGACAAAAAATGGAAACAGGCATTAGCACCATGGCACGCTATTAGGCCAGACAAGCTACAGTACCAGTACTTGATTTACACATGTCCCACATGACTATAACCCTCCCATGCATGCACTGTCCATGAGCTGGAAGGGGAGGAAAATGTCAGACACTGATGACACCAAGATGGGAGAGCAACACATCAGCTGCATGCTGGCTAGCAGTGCCATCACACATTGGCCTGTGAGTGGCATGTCCAATACACATACATGACACATGCCATCACACAGATGGCATGTACCATGGGCATGTCATATATGTGACAATGGGGCAGAGTGATGCGCAGTAGAACCAGGTGAATTCCTACAATCAGCCTGAATGAACACAGCTAAATACGGAACAATGTGGTAGCAAGATGCCACTTCAAGGGCAACTGGCGCAATGTAGTGCAAAACGCCTACTGTGGCCAGAAGGGATATTGTAATACCCAAATCCCGGGGCGCAGAATGCATTGGATGAAGCACATGGGTGGGACAAAACACTCAGGCACACACACCCTGACCTGGCACTCAACCAGATCCCCTCCCACAAACTACATACACATGGATCACACACACATGCATGTGCACTCACCGGACAATGCCTCGTAATCTGGCAGTTCTCCCACACCTTGGATCTGCTCCTCTGTGACGTAGGTCCCAGCAACATGCTCATGTAGAGTGAGTTCTATGTCCTCTTGTGCAGACCCACCTCCAGTCACCAGAGTTGCGGCATGACTTGAGGCCAGCTTTTTCTTTGCCCTACGCTTAAGGTCGTTCCAGCGCTTGTAGCACTCAACAGCTGTGCGCCTCATAAACCCAAGGGCACTTATGCTGTCCGCGATGGACTGCCAGTGTGCCTGACGTCGAGCAGGTGTAATCCTACACCCTGAAGTGACCAACATTTCGGCGTCATGTTCGGACACATACTGCACAAGTGCATCCAGTTCGGCATCATTGAAGCTAGGCTTCCTTGGCGTGCCGGACCGTGTAGCCGTGTCGGGGTCATTAGCCTGTACTGGATGAGCACTCTTCCTCTTTCTTTTTGTGGGTGGTGGGGATCCGGAGTGCCCTACGCCGCTCTGGACACTAGAGGCAGGAGCACCGGTGGACGGTGTAGTAGTAGTGTGCGATGGCACACTGACCACATGACTTTCTGCAGGCATTAGCTGAAGTGTGATGATGGCAGGGGGAACCTCAGTCTGATGTACCGGGACCAACACTGTCCTTGCTCGGGGAGTCAGAGCTGGGGTGGACGGAGCTGCAGCTGCCCCTGCAGCCTCCCCACCCCGCCTACTCGGGCAGCAGATGACATGGGTGCCCCTGTACCACGTGGCCTGGGGACACTGGCTTGCGCCACCACCCGTGGCCTAGACTTGGCGACCTGGAAGTCAGCCTGGGAGTCACCCTGTGCTAGGTCAGGTGCCACAACGGGCCGGTCCAACAAGGGCTGAGCAGGGATGGTGTCAGCCACGTTTCCCTCAACCATGGGGGGGGATGTGTGTCCCTGACTGGTCCTCCACACGTGGGGGGCTTTGGGGAGTCTGCAAATCCTGGCCACGTCCCCTACCACGCCCCCACACCCACCTCTTGAGGCTCGGCCACCTTTGCCACCCTTACCACTTGCTTGCCTCCCAGCCATGGCACTGATGGAGTTGTGCGTATGGGAGTTGCAGTGGACAATTGTCCTGGGCAATTGGGGGTCAAAGGGGTAGGGTACTAGATGGAATTCGTACCCAAGTGCTCTAGCAAGGCTGTATGTAACCCCTGGGGAAAGATGACGGGTCACGCAACGCACAGGCACCCCTAAAACAGAAAATGACGTGCACGCGACCCCTCGTAGACCACGTGCGTGGGAAAAGGAACCTGCACTATGCAACGCACAGGCACCCCTAAAACAGAAAATGATGTGCACGCGACCCCTCGTAGACCACGTGCGTGGGAAAAGGAACCTGCACTATGCTGTGGCACCCAGAAACACAAAAATGAACGTATGCGTGTCACACGCAGCCTACAATGACCTCTGAAGGGGTACGCTACACACGGGGCTAGCACAGTTGGTAAATACGTGCGCGACTCACCGTCTGCCTGGGAAAAGAGCGTGAAAAATACACGCGTTGGCAACACCCCCGCCAAAAGAAGAATTGTACACTGTCTGAGGAGACAGGACAAAAGGAGAAGTCAACGCTGTTTGAGGAAACAGGTCGAAGAGAAAATCAGAAAAATACTGACAGAGGTAACAGGGAGTACGAACTAGAAACGCTGTGAAGTAAATCGCGTGTGAACCGACAAGAAGTACAGATTTCACCCACTCGCTCTCCACGGGAAGCACGTACAAGGAAATGACGTACTACACGCAGCTTTTAAACCGCACCACACGTCCAACGTCACTTCCGCGTATACGCACTGAGGCACTATCCTCCAATCACGCGGGCTGACACTCGGAAGTGCAGTTTTTGGTCTTGTAACATTCCCCCGGGTACAGGGACACGCCCGCGCGTGTCACGTCACAGACGCGCCTGCACTGTCAGGGCCTTTGGTCCAATGGAATCGCGTACACAGGCCAATCGCGTGTGGAACTTCTCACGCACCCCTGAAATACACGCGCCCAGGACAATCGCGTGTGAAAACACCTGCGAGCCCCTGAAATACACGCACACATGCCATTCGCGTGTGGGACTTCTCGCGCACCCCTAAAATACACGCACACACTACCCCAGGCCCGATCACGTGTGGAACTTCTCGCGCAACCCTGAAATACATGCGCCCAGGACGATCGCGTGTGAAAACACCCGCAAGCCCCTGAAATACACGCACCCAGGCCAATCGCGTGTGAGACTTCTCGCGCACCCCTGAAATACACGCACACGCTCCCCCAGGCCTGATCGCGTGTGGAACTTCTCGCGCACCCCTGAAATACACACGCCCAGGACAATCGCGTGTGAAAACACCCGCGAGCCCCTGAAATACACGCACCCAGGCCAATCGCGTGTGGGACTTCTCGCGCACCCCTGAAATACACGCACAAGCTCCCCCTGGCCCGATCGCGATGGGAACTTCTCGCGCACCCCTGAAATACACGCGCACAGGACAATCGCGTGTGGAACTTCTCGCGCACCCCTGAAATACACGCACACACTCCCCCAGGCCCGATCGCGTGTGGAACTTCTCGCTCACCCCTGGTATACACGCACACGCTCACACAGGCCCCATCGCGTGTGGTACTTCTCGCGCATGTAGAACTTTGGCATCTTTTTTTTCCTGCGCAGGGATGCTACCGCCTGCTTTCGTGTGGCGGACATGTATGGGCCTGTGCGCGTCTTTGGCCGTGCGCTGTTTTTCCCTATTCGATTCCATGAATACGTGTTGTAGGCGAGCGTGTGGGCGTTCTGCGCACTTGCCTCCTGTACTTCCCCCGTGACGCCCACATTTTCACGAGTTGTTCCCCATTCTGCGTGTAACGCCCCGTGTTACGCCTACTTTTGTTATGTGCGCCATGCTATGTGCAAATTCGCTGTGGCCTTATCGCACGGCGTTCGATGACCTGTGCACCAGCGTGCACCGCACACTTTTTCAGCGCACATCCCACATTTTGCGCGTGCACGGACTTCCATGAATAGATGTGCGATGTTTTCTGTGCGATAATCGCACTTGCACTGCGATAATCGCACTTGCACTGCGATTTTCGCTATTTCACTGCGAATCGCACGTTTTCGCACGCGTGCGCCCTTTTTTCGGCGCACGTTGATTCCATGAATCGGCCTGTAAAGGTAAAAGGAAGTGGTATCCAAACGTTTGCCATGTTGGAATAGTGCACTAGATATATGAAAGCCAAACTATGCATCAAAATATCTAAATGGCTAAAAAATGCACTAGACACATGTTTACACAGTAGCATACTACATGTGTCGGCGATGACGGGTCTTATAATGCGCACCACCTTCACCGTTCATTATGTCCTTTTTGTGAAACGGCACAATAATGCTGTTAATAACGTGAGGAGACAACTTGTGGCTAGGACGCTCATCGACGCCGTCATAGGAATGAAACCCCACCATGTTGGGAACGCTAAATAGCACCTTAAATGAACATGGAAAAATGCCGGCATACCCGTATGGTGAAGAATTTCGAACTAAATTAAAGAGAACAAAACATGAAGTAAATTCATGCCGCTCTATACGAATGGTTCGGAAATTCAAATTGTAGATGACGAATGTCTAGCCCAAGTTAACAGTGCTTGGAAAATTCACAGATACATGTTTACACTCACAAATCAGTAGCTTCACGCAGCCCTATGAAAACTGTTGCTGTGTGATTCATAAGCATGTGTCTCAGCAAATCCTCTTGGGTTCTGAGTACTATTCTGGCCACTGCTGCAGGTCCATGTGATAGGTTTGATGGTCGTCATGATGTTTTGATGTATTTTTGTCCACACTGGCCGATGCCCAATTGTTGCTGTGGCAGGTATGGGCAATTGGGCAGTATGCAGGGACACGACATGGGTACTGCGTATCGATACTGGCCGCGTTTCAGATGGGAGCCTGCTACTCTTACTTGCACTGCCTGCTGCTTGGAACTATAGTGGTTGGTTTGGAATGTGAAGGAATCATCAGGGAGGATACAGAAGCGACTCCAGGTTACATGGCACAACCCAACAGTGTCAGTTTAGTGGTCTCACCATGGTCATTGCTCTGTGGCAATGCTTCTTGCTTGTACTCACCAAGCTCGGCCTGGACTCCAACCTTCTCTGTGCCAATTCCTTCTATGCTAGCCATGTAGATGATGCTGGTGACCTTTCCCGCACACGGCTGCAGGGTTAGTGGCTTCAACCTGCTTCCTACAGTGGCAGCAGTCTCCCTTCGGTGTTGTACAACACACATACGCACCCTGGCATGTTTCTATGCATCCTGTGTTGAAGAGTACAAGCAAGCACCACTGCCACCACCTTCTTCCCTCTAAAAGGCACCTTCTTCCTTATAAAAAGGAATGTTTGCCAGATTGCCAGGTTACCAGATGGTTGCATTCCTATGCTTGGTGGTTTTGTGACTTTGTTGCCACCACATTGTGGATCTCCATTCTGTATCACCTCATCAGCCAATACCTGGAGCTGCACCTCCATGAATTTAGGCCTGCACGGCACCATTTCAGTTATCCTGGGTCTTCCTCTTCTCACTGATATGGTTTTAGTCTCCTACCTGGGATGGGTACTGGAAATTGGTGATTTTGCTTAAATTGTGTTTTTAAAGATGGTGACGGCTCAGCTTCCCGTTCCAGCAATGACACTATTTCCAGTTGCTATTTCTACATCATTTTGACGGCTATTTCCGGGCAGTGATTGCTCTAAATGTTTTGTCAGTAATGCTAATTTCCCTGTAACTTTGAGGTATTACCACGAGATAATGGCTTTGTTGGAGTAATTGTGTGGTACGGAATTACTGTTATCGCCAACCCTTCTGACACACATCTGCTGACTCCTAATAGGGCCTTAATGCATCAAATGGGAGGGTGGTATAGGTAATTCAATATAATGGAATTGGCACCTACATTACTGCAGAAGTGTTTGAAAAACAAAATAAATTAAAAGTTGAAAGCAACTGAATAGGTCATAAGATAAATCTTGCTGGATAGTGGAGAATGAAAGTCAAGTTCCATGTCGTCGATTCAAACTATTGCAGCCTCACCGAACACTGTTTGACGACTAACTAAAAACAGATTTGTTTGATTAAGCTCGTATTCTTCCAGGGCACCTCTCAAACTATTTTGATAGCATTAACCCTGCTAATCATTTGTTTGTGACAAGAAACCACATCAAAGAATTTTGATTCGAAACTCCATTGACATACCATCAGCCAATCAACCAACCATGGAAGAACAGGAACTGTACCAGTGGATCTTTTCATATATCTGCTGTCAGCCGTGCCTTATCTCACTTGGAGCTTTTTCAGCATCTCAAGTCTTTTCCACCATGATCAACAGTCCACCTCATGTGATGCCAGGGGAACCAATGCAGATATTTTTGGTGATCGCGCTAAATGAGCCACAGAATGTAATGTTTGTCCCAGGAGGAATATTCACATCTTGGCCTAGTTGTACCCTATAGAGATGAACCATGGCAGATTGAACGAATTTTTCCAGGAATCTAGCAATTCTCCTTTTCATGAGCAGCTAAATGTGAGTGTTGTGCAGGCTTGAGTAGAGCACTTTGGCCTATATTGTTATGGTATGATAGTTTATTTATATAGCGCCTATACACAATGTGTTTCAAAACGCTTCACGACAAGAGAGGGAACAAGGGGAAATTACAAAACATTCTTAAAGGCCATGAATAACAAGAATGTGAAATTAACTACCATACTCGGCCTAACAACGTTTCAGGTAGTGCAAGTGCTAAGGACACAGGTAGGAAGGAAATGGGAAACAGACAGGCGACTACCACTACCTGACGACGTATCTGGTAGAACCAGAGAATTACACAAGGTGAGGGAGAGTGGAGGAGAAAGGAGGGAGAGGAACAAAACAAGCGACTATCGCGCTAGTCCTGACGACATTTCAGATAGAAATGGAGGGAGGGGGACAAGTACGGAGGGGGGAAGGAGACAAACATTATTACTGTCATACTATGTCCAGGGTCAATTCAGATAGAAAAAGTGCGAAGAAGAAAGTAAGGGCGGGGAAATAGAGAGAAAGGGGAGGGGAGGGGAGATGAGAAGAGAACAGAGAATAAAACAGTGAAAAGAGCAGAGAAGCAGGGGGGAGAGCGAAAACAGTTGCAGGGGTCAGTGAAGCACAAAATGTTGCAAGGGATATAGAAGATGTAGGCAAGGATTAATGGTGATAATGGGCAGAGTATAGTTTAGAGCACCTTGGTGCGAGATCCAGGGAGGGTCCAGCATGAGAGTTGAGGGGGAGAAGCCCCAATAGTCAATGTGTCCAAAAGTGAGATCCAGGCTTTGGCAAAAGTCATTTACGGTGAACCCTTCGTGCCTCAATCCAAATCCTGCAATGAATGGGGGGCAGGAATTGGAAGAAGGGAGAAGAGATCAGGGAAAGGCAGGGGGAGGAAGGACATTAGAGGGGCAGAAAGGGGGGGCACATGGGAAACATCATGGAGGAACAGTGTGGGTGGGGGAACATGGGAAACATCACAGGGTCAGTGGGGGTGGGGTCACATGGGAAACATTACAGGGGAACAGAGAGGGAGGGGGGCACATGGGGAACATCACGGGGGAACAGAGGGAGTGGGGGGCACATGGGGAACATCACGGGGGACAGGAAGGGGTGGTGGGCACATTGGACACATTACGGGGACTAGACGTGGAGGGGGGCACATGGGAAACCTTACGGGGGAACTGAGGGGTAGGGGGCACATGGGGAACATCACAGGGGACTAGAGGGGGAGGGGGCACATGGGAAACATTATGGGGGAACAGAAGGGCAGGGGGCACATGGGGAACATCACAGGGGAATAGAGGGGGGTGGGGGCAAATAGAGAACATCATGGGGGACCAGAGGGGGGGGGCACATGGGGAACATAATGGGGGAACAGAGGAGGAGCGGAGGATATGGGGAACCTCACGGGGGAACAGAGGGGGAGGGGGGCACATGGGGAACATTACGGGGGACTGGAGGGGAAGGGGGGCACATTAGGAACAACACAGGGGTCCAGAAGGGGAGGGGGCACCTTGGGAACCTCACAGGGGACCAGAGGTGGGTGAGAAGCGGACCTGAAGTGGACAGGGAGCAGACAGGGGCCTTCGTTGTGGGCCTTGGTTGTTAGTGCCGGCTCCCGCCTCCCGGTTGCAGTGATTGGCCTATCTAGGCCTGAGCAACCAATGGGGCGGGAGTCAGTGCAAGGCAGCAACACAAAGAAACAGGTGTGGCCATCTTGGAAGGGCCACCACGACACGAGGCACCAGTGCACAAGTGAAAGAAAAATCCAAACAACCCACATGATGGATAGATAATGGGGAAAGGATGAGGAAAGGACTGCTCCCCTGCAAGGCGAGCGCTCCCCAGAAGATGATGTTATGGCGGGTTGAAGCTGCAGAAGCCCAAGTCAGCAGGGCTCAGTACATGGAAGGTGCACGACTCCGGTCGAACTTTGAAATATCGAACCAAAATGTAGTATATCTCAACAGATGTTACCAGAAGTCTTCATGATCCCATTTTCAATGGGAATATGAAGACAGAAAAACCTGGACAAGGGACTATTGCATCTTATTAGCATCTCAGAGCTGGATTTATTGTGCGAGCAATCAGAATTGTGTTCTGCTGGACGACCCAGGAGTTAAAACACTTTAGAAATGCTCTACCCAAACATGTGCGCGATGATTGCATATTACTATTGCGCTCCTTTCAAATATGGAACATACTAATGCTTACAATTACCCCAACATCAAAATGAATGTCACAAATATGGGCAACAAATGAAAACAAAATGAATATTCCCGAGAGTTTGGCAGAAAAAGATCTACTTAGGCAAGTGTCATGAGTGCCAGCTGCGGCATCCATACGAGCTGTCAGAAAGGGTTCCCTTCCCCCCCTAAAACCATATTAAAATTCCATTACGGCAGGCCATGAGCTACCGCTTCATTTTTTAATTAGTAGGCCGTCAAGCAGGCGATGAATCAAAACGCAGAGCATGAACGCTTATTTCCCTCACCCATATTTCAAGGGAAGGAAATCAAAGATTCCGCCCACATTACAGTATGTCACTTTCGTTCTGTAGTCATAATCATTTACTGAATAAAATGTAGCCAGAGTGTTAATGTGAAGGTTTTTTTTTCTTTTTTCCAATTCAATGATTGCTTACTGATTTATGTTTAGAAATGCAGCTGTATAACTCTTTACTTTGCGAGTGTGTTTTGACGGAGGTTGCTGCAGTTAAAGGGACTCAACACGGAAACCACTTTAAAGGCATTTATCAAAGGAGGATTTCCAAGCTAGCATCCAAGGGCCCATTCTGGATGTGGGAGAGGAAAGGTACCTGGCATGCACTGGTTAATTACGACTGCAATCTTCAATTACTTACTTAATGTTACCAAATTTGGGCATGGAATACAGACAGGAGAGCGGGGACCTGATGTTTGATTTGGACATTGACTCCTTTATAGACATCCTCTCATCCAATCAGAATGCGGTATATAGTATGTCATTAGCCTCCGAGTTTGTGGTTGTACACAGCCAGTATTTGCCTGCCAAACCGAGCTTTGCAGGCTCGAGGAAGCACGTTTTTCAGCTTGTTTGTCAAAGAAACGAGCTGGGGGTAGATCTCTATCTTCGGCTGGGGCCTCCCTCTGGAACAGCCTCCCTGCCACTCAGAAACTTGAGGAGAACCATCTCCGGTTCTGGAAGAACCTCAAGACTTTCCTCTTTGCTTCCGCCTTTGCTCCCCCTCTCCCCTGCTGATCTGCTCTCTCTTGGCACTGTGCACCTGGCCTCCCTCTGTCCCATGGGTTCAGGTATCTGCTCACCCTGACACCCTAATGCACTGCCTCCTGGCCACTCCTTGCACTGGGGACTTTATCTGTACCCTTACAGCCCTCCCACTTTTCTTATTTTTCTGCACTTATCAAACTTACCCAGTCTGCTGCCTTAAACACAGCACTTGCCACTTGCTGGCTGCACTACCACTGTTTATTGCCCCCATTTTCTATTTATTTTTATTTATTATCTATCTGCTCTCCTCTGCTCCGCACTTTCCACTCTCCCCCTTCCATGCACTTTTTCCCTTCCCCATTCCCATGCACTTGCACGTTCTCAATGTCACTGGGCCTAGTAAGATCGTTGTTGTTGTGTTCTCCCCTGTTCCCCTCCCATGCCTAGTCGCGCTCTGAAACACTTGTGAACGAGAGCGATACAAATAAAATATCATATCATATCAAGGGTATGGCGTTGGTTGGTAGCGTTTGAAGCACTGTGTGGTTAACAGTGTTATCCTTCTGGCTTAGTGCTCAAGGTTCCAAAAGTGAACTTGATGCCGATACAAGGAAAAAGAGTCATAATGAGGATGGTGGTGCCTGTTTTTGTGAGGAGAGGCAAGACACTTGTAAAACACCAACCTGTGCATGAAGTCGAAACGATGCGCACCATGTGAACGGGAACTTAAGCGTCGCTGAGGCACAGGTCGGTAGAGGTGTGTGAGCCCGATAATTTTTGGAAAGAAAACATCAAAACAATGTAGCTATTGGTTCCAAATGCGAAAACAGTAAACAAGGGCATGCACTGCTGGATCAAGCCCACATTCGGCCGGTCACCAGGTGCTAATCTCTGGTCTAGACTTTACTCAAAGCACAGTGGCTTGAGCAAAGAGTCTAAAATCATTCACTTCCCTTTTCACTCTCACAGCATATTTTTATAATAGCTTTATAGATCGAGAGGGTCTTGTTCTCGCACCTAGAAACACTTGTGTACAGGCGCGTTATACATGACTTATCATATCATATCTCTTGGTTAAAGACCCTTGCCAACGTATAGCTCTCAGCTTCACCTCTTGCAATACCTTTGGGGATGGTCATTATTCTACAATCATTTCAACTCAATTGGAAGATAACACTTAATGATGTGGCTGCTTGAGTCACACCAACACGAAACATGTATCCTTTGATCTCCGATAAAATATTTATCTGTCAAAGAATCTTCCAGGCCTGTATCAGGAAGGACTTACCCTGACCTCTGATTGAATCAGTTGCATACACACTATTTGGTCTCAAGGGAATGTTCCAAGCAACATTAACCATGACATGGAGTTTCCCCCCAAAGGCGCTCTGAAAGAATCTTGCTGAATGGAATGGTGAGCTTGACTTTATAATTTCTTTAAATGTATGCACTAGCAAGTCAAACTGTATATCACCATTTCAGAAACAGCATCTCATTACTTATCCAACGTTTGGAATTTTTCACCGTTTGAGGAACAAATATGTTTCAGGACCAGCAACTATCTATATATTGTATTTATCCATTGAAATGTTATCAGGTTGGGAGGGGGGGCTGTTTCATGAAGCATGTAGTAGACTCACCCTGCCTTGCTCTGCACCGAAACTGGGCTCAAGAACCACTGAAACACAGGAAGAGAGGGCTTTGAAACCCCAATGGTGTCGTAGCTGGGGGAGGTATACCGCACACTTGGGGAAAGTTTGGAGAGTTTGCCATGCAAGGAAACTGAGATAATTATGAAGCCGTGATCCGATGGAGACCGGGAAAAGAAAGACCCAAAAATGGCAGCCGCGCTGTGGTGAAGGAGGAGGAGTGGTACATAGGAGCCTGACCTGCGTTGGAGAAGGTGTGGATCATCAGGGCACCTGAGATGGTGTCCAGCCCTGGAGCAACATGGAGGAGGAACACTCGTGATGCCCACGCTGACAAGGGGGCCTACTGTGAAGGGCAAGAGACAGCAGTGAGGATCCTGCCTCCTAGCCCACAAAGTAGGGCAAAGGCTCGAAAAATTGCAGAGTGAGCACAGGGACCAGGAGCAGCGGAATAACTGCACCCAGCGCTTGCAGGGAACGGACTGCAGACAGAGGCTGCCGGGACACAAGGACGTCATTAGATACCCTGTCCGGAGGATCAGAGCAAGGGTAAGGTGCGATCTGAGCTCGCCTTCTTAGGCATTGTAGGCGGCAAATGGAATAAGGCCTGTTGATTAATTCAATTGCCCCCACCCCAATTTAAGAATTGCAGTAAGTGGAGTAGACGCTTTTGTTGGAAGGCCAGCCCAACAATAGAACTGCACTAAGGGGAGAAAAAACACCATATTCATTCCAACTAGCTAGGGGGGCACACTGAAATAGTTGGTGTGAAAGCTGGAGGTGTGAGGAACAGGGCTCGGCTATAACAGCAGCAAGGAGTGACAACATTCCACTAAGCTCAAGTGGAGTGGAGTGGTCAGGATGCAGCCGGCAAAGAGTATCCAACCATAGGATGGCCGCAATAATGACCAGAGATAAGGACAAAGTCAAGAACCAAAGCAAGATGGAAGCCTACACTACAGGAGGCACGGCTGGCTGATCGGACATGGGAGAGGAAGTGAGTAACAAGGAAGCCATGATGACAGCGATGCAGGAAATCCTACAGGTGATCCAGGACTCCTGGCTACAAATGGAGCAAAGAATAGACTCAGTGGGAGTGGATGTAGGGCTTCTGAGACAAGACTTGAAGAACATGTCCGCCAGAGTCCAGGAAGCCAAAGGTCGTATTTCGGCAGAGACACTCAATTATTGCTAAAAAGGACATCTATGCAATACGGTGGTGCAATAGGGTGGAAGATGCAGAGGGGCACTCACACTGAAACAACATACGCCTGAGTGGACTGACAGAGAGAGTTGAGGGACCCTCCATGGATTAGTTCCTTGAGCAGCTGATCCAGGACTGGATAGGGCCCCAAGGACTTTCGAGGTTCTTTTCCATAGAACGTGCACATAGCATTCTGGCCAAGGAACCACCACCGGGAGCCCCACCCAGGCAAGTGATAGCGAAATCGATTAATTATAGAAACAGGGACGCCATCCTCCAAATGGCGTGAAAGAAGGGACCCCTGGCGCAGAATGAAGCACCGAGAGCAATATACCCCATCTTCGCCAGAGCGGTCCAGAAGGCCAGGCATACATTTGAAGTGGCAAAGCGAAAGCCCAGAGATAAAGGAATAAAACATGCAATAATGTTGTCCAGTCACACTGTGTGTATGCAGACCTCGGTGAGTCTGCTTTTTCAGCAATCCTTCAGAGGTCTGTGAGTGGGCCAACGCTGGCTGAACAGCCGACCAACAAGTCACAACAATTGACACCAGGCAAGACCAGACCAGGCCCAGTGGAGGCTGGTCCACTCAAAGCGGGCAGACTAGAAGGCAACTGTTGACAGGCAGCAAGAAAACATGAGATTGAGCTGATACACAGCAAGTATGGCGTGCATACTCCTGGGTCCGGGCCCAAACTGTTACGTAACTAGACTGATGGTGGTCGAGCAATGGGAGTAGGGGCAGAGCAATTCCTTTGCGCAGCCCCCCGAACAGAGTCCCATCTCTGAATTTCGAGGTTGGGAGAACCATATGGTGGAATGTGGAAATGTTTTATTTAGTGGGAGGGGATGGGGACTGGGAGAAAGTTTTGTTAGCAATGCACAATGGAGAGGAGACACCACAACCCTGTGCCCAAATGGGAGGGGGCCTACGCCCCCGGGATTGGGCAAACAGAGACGATTGAAAAATTGGACATAAGACGATCCATTGTTTAACGTGGAATGTGAATGGTATGATAGATAATATAAAGCAAGGCCTAATAATGCGGTATATTAAATATCACAAAATGGAGGTAGTTCTGCTACAAGAGACCCACCTAATGGGTACGATATGCCATATCCTGTGGAAAGGACAGTATAGTGTGCTGGAACATGCAGGCTACTATCTAGGGTGCCGGGGAGTAGCAACATTTATACACAAATCCCTAGCCCTTAGGATCACCAGAGTGATGACAGATGACAGGGGAGGTTTCATGGGGTTGCTGGGGGAACTATGGAGGAGACAGTTTGGATGGTTAGTGTTTACACACCTACACCTCTTCAAGCTGACCTCCTGGTGGAACGGCAGGCTTTACTAGCAGTGCAGGCATCTGAGATATCCATAATAGGTGGGGATTTTAACAACGTGCTGGATGAAGACCGGGACAGGAAATCCCACAGAGCACTATCTTCCACAGGGTTGGTGGTTCACTACCAGACTAGCATCTTTCTTGTCAGCAGCTCGGTTATGGGATGGGGCTCACAATTTCCAGTCCCACCTGGACTATATGGTACTGTGCTGCACTGTGGTGGATAGAGTGAGGGAGGCACGGTATCTGCCTAAGGGGATATCAGATCATGCCCGGTTACAAATCCAGTTGGAAGGGGAAGCTAGGGTAGGAATAAGAAATTGGGGACTGAAACACATACCACTTGGGGAATAAGTAGGTGAAGAGGGTGTTAATTGAAGGTACAGAAGATACTTTGGCCTGAATGTAGGGACAGTGGATAGCTGCACCATGTTATTGGAGATAGATAATGTACTCCTAAGAGGGATGGCACAAATGTGATAGGGACCATAAGAGACGGGCCAATATGCAGGTGAAAGAGGAGAAAGTAGAGGAGGCTCAGAGACTCTGCATGCAGGTGCCTACGGATGATAACAAGAGGGCCTTTGCCAAGGCAGTCGGGAAGCTGAAGGAGTTGGCGATGAATGATGCCCGTTTGGCACATTTAACGAACCAAGCAAGAATGTACGACCTGGAGGACAAAGGAGGGCAGATGCTGGCATGGCTGGAGAGGAGGGAGGAGATGGTGAGGTGGGTGCAGATGATAACGAACGGTGCAAGTGGAGAAATTACAGAGGGAGAGGATATAGCCCAATCCTTTGCTGATTATTATCGGACCCTATATGCCAAGGCTCCTGGGGATACCCAGGAAGAGATCAAGGGGTACCTGGCCAACATCGGTTTACTGCAACTGGGCAAAAGGGAAAGGCTAGAGCTGGAGGTGTCTATAACCAGGGAGGAACTTAACAATACCATACAGGGGCTACAAGTGGGGAAAACACCCGGACCAAATAAGTTTCCGGTAGAATACTGAAAGTGCATGTGGGATAAAGTAGGCAATAGGAAGTCTGTAATTATGCCAGTAAAGGGAGGGCGAGCGACCGTGCCTAGGGGATGCCTTCTTTGGGTGGAAATTGATGGCTTCCAAAACTGTGAATTAAGGTGCAGAGAGACTTAGAGACCTTCCTAAAAGAGAACTATGACCCAATTGTTAATAAACTGAGGGAAGACGCAAAACACTGGGCTACCCTGCTGGTGACGTTGTTGGGACGAGTCAACCTGCTCAAAATGCTGGCACTCCCCTGATTACTGTACATCTTACAGAACACACCAGTGTATATCACCAACATTCAGTTCAAGGCAATTAACTCCCTAATGAAAGGGGCGGTATGGGGAATAAGACCCCACATATAGCATTGACCGTCCTGACACGATCGGTGTGAGAGGGAGGAGCAGGCCTCCCGGATATAAGAAAATACTATTGAGCAGCCCACTTAATAGTGGCGAACAAATGGATATTTGGAGGGAGGAATCTGTCCCATACAAGGCTTTAATTTGATTTGAGAAATGGGGTGGACCCACTACAAGTGCTCAACAAGAGTAAGGAATGGAAGCTACTTACCTCAGCAGGGCAGAGAGTGCTACAGATAAGAACAGAAGCCACAAAGGAAATGGGCAAGAAAGGGAAGACCACTAGGGCACAGCCGCTATGAAATAACCCACATCTGGGGGAGATCTGTAAACCTTGGAACCGGTCACGATGGACACAGGCGCGGATCACTAGGGTCAGGGATGTGATTGAAAACCAGTCCCTGTTACCCTTCCCCAACCTGCAAGATAGATTTGGCCTGGCCAGGGAGTAGAATACACATACTTGTGTTTGAGACATGCCATAACAGCCCAGTTTGGGCATATTTGGATTTACCCGAGCACAGCCTCCTAGAAATGAATCTGCTCACTTAGGCCCTCTAGAGGAAAGGGATATCAACTCTGTATCAGGGTGTAAACATTTCTCGCCCCGCCCATTAACGCAGTTAAAAGAAAAATGGGAACAAGACCTGGGGGATCTAGAAAATGAGGAGTTGGTAGACGTTATGGTGGCAGCGAGGGAAGGGATATCCTCGAGGATGAGATTAATTCAATACAAAATTCTGCATAGAATATATCTCTTGAGGGACAGGCTTCACAGGATGGGCAGAGCAGAGGAAGACAGATGTCTCAAATCTGGGGGGAGGGCAATGGGTACCTTATATCACCAAATGTGGGAATGCCTGCAAGTCTCAGGTTTGTGGGATTGAGTCCTGGGGAGGATGAGCAGAAAATTGGGGTTATCGATCCACAAATACCCTAAAATGCTACTGCTGCAAACTAGTAGGGAAGTGGAAGGATCAAGATAGGACAGAAACTGATAGAAATAGCAGCAATGGTGTTCAAGAGAGACCTGTCAGTCAAGTGGGGGTCCAAAGACATGCCAACGATTGGCATTTGGGGGATGAGCATGGACACTGCCGCATTTTGAAAAATAAATGTATTTCGGACAAGAGGGTTGATGGGGAAATATCAGAAGATTTTGGGCAAATGGGAGATGCAGATGGGTGATAGGGGGAAGGTAGAAATGGAGCAGAGAATGCAATGGATAAATAGGGAGAGGGTAGGGGGCAGGTGTGAACAAGGGTGGGCCGGGGAGGGGGTGTGTTCGCATTGTGCAAGTTTGGAATGTTATATGTGTTTGTTTTCATGCAAAAGTGCAAATAAAAAGAGTTTGAAAAAATGTTATCAGGCTTATATAAACCACTAGCTGGGGTACCCGATGTTGCCCGTGTTCGGATCGATTGGTGTCTCATGTGCCCTGGAGGATGTTTCTCTTGTCCTCTTGTGGGAAAGTCTTGTTTCAGTTTGCTCTGGCATCCCATTTGCCCTGAAGAAAGTTGCTCTCGTCCTCTGGTCGGCAAATCGTGCTGCTGTTTGTTATTGTGGTTCAGAAGCTCTTAATATTGATTTTCCCTTTGCATCAGATGGAGCTTTTCCAAGTGATGTTTGTTGCTTGTGCAGCATGTTTCAGTCACTCTGTGGCTTCAGCACATTTGAGAAAATGTCCAAGAAATATTGATTGATTGTGCTCTCTTCATGTGAATGAACTTAAGTAAACTGTAACCTTGCCATTCCCATATTTGGAGTGGTGTAATAAAAAAAAAGAAAAATGTAATTCCCTTTAAAAATGCTTTAATAAACACTTTCAAAGTGTATACAGTAGTAAAACATTTCAAAGGAATAACCAAAACATGGAACATTTTGCTTCAGACACTATTCACTTTTCCAAATGTCACCTCTTTCTAGTACCTACTGTAGTGAATCGGGGTGAGCATCAGTAAATGAGGGTTTCTATGGAGTGATTTTTTGCATCCAAACATAGACTACAATCTTGCCCCCGATAAATAAGTATTCCATGCAGAATTTGTTAGCAGTGGGTTCAACAGGGTGGATTTGTATAGCCGGACAAACATACAGACACACACACACACACAATTTTGTTTTGCATATACGATTTTTGCATCCAAACATATACTACGATCTTGCCCCAGTCAAAAGATGAATCCATGCAGAATTTGATAGACATGGGTTCAACTGAGTGGATTTGTTTAGCCGTAAAAACAGCCACAAACACACATACATTCAGCTTTATATATAAAGATACAAGTAACTCAGTTTAGCAAACACAAATAAAAGCACATCTACATAAATGCTGATTGGTTAAAAAAGTGAAATCTCATTGTTTAAAATGTAAGCATACAATTAATAATCAACATAAACATAACCTTTGCAGAATATCTAGAAAGAGAAATCTGAATTGTTTCTCAACTACCAAAAACCTTAATTATTTAATTCCTCTGACTATTCGGGAAGTCCAACCATATACTACTTAACCATTTCCATTTAAAGGAACCATTTCCCTTGATGAGGCTGCACGCCTCATCAAGGGTCTACGCAGGCACGACCACATCACCCTGACCCTCATCGCCCTTCACTGGATCCCACTTCACACACTAATCACCTTCAAGTCTTGCTACATCATCTATAAGGCTGTCAACCGCAAGTCACCCAGCTACCTCGCTGAGAACTCAGCACACCACCAGAAGCAGGGCATGTGCAGGCTTGAAATCTGCTGCTGAAAAAGGAAAGGACCAGAAAAGAAGCATTCTCTGCATTCGCCCCAAGACCATGGAACCAACTCCCCATCAGTTTCAGACTCCCCCCACACTCATACAATTCCGAAAAGAACTCAAGACATACCTCTTTTAGGAGTCTCTCCTCCTCAACACATAACCCATCATATCCCCCCCATGCCACTTGACTCTCTAGCTGCCATCCACCTGTTTCCTCTAGGCCAGCCCATACAGCTGTACCACTCCTCTGTGCCCCTCAGTATCCCACCCCCTGCTGTATATCTGTTCTGTTATTAGCTATGAAAAGCACTCCATTGTGTATCTGTATAGTTGCATACCTGTGTCAAGAGCTCTGTTGCTTCTAGAAGCCAGGTCTGTGTCTAGTAAATACAATAATAATTACAAATAATAAAATAATAATAATAATAATAATAATAATAATAATAATAATAATAATAATAATAATAATAATAATAACAATATTAAAAATATTTATTGAGGCATTTAAATTCAAACACTTGGTAAAGATGTGAATTTGTGTTTCTTTCTAGCAGTTACAAAGTTTACATTTCATATTTTCATACGGAATATAATATTGGGCAACATTTGTTCCTAGAAACACTTATGCACAGGCGTGTTATAATTGACTCATATCATATCAATACAAATATTTCACCCCAAAATCAATTACCACACAGGCTTCATTATGAGAATATTGTATCAATATATTTACTAAAATGTGTCTCAAAATTCAAAAGAAAGACTGAACAGATAGCTATTAACAACATTAGGTGAGTTTAACAATATCACTATGTTTCCATAGGAACACTATTTCTTTACTGGATGATCAAATGTCTTGCTTTAAATAATCCCACCCTATTTCTTTTAGGATACTCCCAGTTGCAACACTCAGCAAGTTATAATCACTTAATGTTGCAATCCTAATTCTCTTGTGAAGTCTGATTAGCCCCACCTCAAGACAAAACCAGAGTTTGAAATGTATAAATCTTGTATTCCTTTCTTATCAAAACAGCTAGAAAACATAGTTCTAGCAAAATTACAACACTTTGTTTTAAATTCACAGTTACTGGATCCGATGCAATCTGTCTTTAGACCTCATAATAGCGTGAACATTGTAACTACTAGTCAGCTTCACATCTTAACATCTTAAAAGAAGAAATAAACTTGGGATGCAGAAGGCTTGAGATTATTGGATGTGTAAACTGCATTTGATATGGGCCATCACTGTATACCTGTATCTTGCCTTGAGTTACATGGTATGAAAGGTCAACATTAAATTAACCCGTTTAAATTTGTCACTGTCAAAATGTTAAATTGTATAACTATGTGGCACCCCAAAAATGATTTGCCTGTGGAGTAACCCAGGAAGCAGCATTATCTCTGCTGCTTTTCACTCCTCTTATCATGGCTCCTTTAGCTGACATCATTGACAACCATGCAATGTTCTTCTTATATCATGATGAAGATACTCACATATTCGTAAAGCTATCTAGAGATAGAAATGTCTTAGCACATAAGGTGATGACATGTTTCTTAACTATAAGACGCTCGATGGATAACAAGTATCTTAAAATATATCCAACCAAGACAAAGATTTTTACTGTGAATGCCAACACCTCTACCTGGGATTATGCATTTTAGCCAGAATCATTTGGGAATTGTCTTGAATCTTCCCCTTATGCAAGAAAGGTAGGTATGATGTTTGATTCTTAACATTCTCTCTTCCTGAGAAATGTGCTGCTGTGTCAAATGTGTGCTTATTATCAAAGAGATCTCAGAAGACTAGTACCGTATCTTTCATCTAACCTTCATGTCACTATCATAAATGTGTTTATTATCTCCCAATGGTGCCAACATTGGCTTCAGTGTCAAAAAAAGCTCTATTTTCCAAAAAAGGTAGCAGGCACCCCTCTCCAGAAAGAACATGGCATGATAACCTGTTTGGTGTTTTTTTCCCACTTTGAGAGTCCGCAGCCATCGCTTTTTGTTCACTGTACATTTCACAGATGGGAAATATCAATTTGCAAATCAGTCTTTGTCCCGCCCACATGGGCAGTCCAGCATCAAAATGCTATGGCAATTCCCTTCTGAGCAAGAGTACCAACAGCAACCCCATACACGTGTTTCAGCCTTGTTGTGCCTCAACGGTGAAGTAGATCTGTGCCTCTCTTTGCACAGTGAGCAGGGAGTCCACAGGGGTCATTATGTGTTGGCCGGTAAGGGATACCGGGTACCGGTAATGAGACTGGTGCTGGTAAACCCTTACTGCCCAATTCCGAGGTCCCTCAGTGGGAACCGTAAAGGACGTGTGGTCTGACCACACGTCCTTTACGCGTCCCGCTAAGGGACCAGGGCGCAAATAATGGGCCTGATATTTGCGGGCCCGTTATTAGCACCTTCTCCATGTCCATTGAGCCATATGGGGGCTCAAATGGGAATGGGGAATGGTTGGTTGAATGGGGACTTACCGAGTCCTCCAGGGTCGGAATGACCCGGTAAGTCCCCATTCAACCAGATCGGTGCCGGACCCGGTTTTGGAGGCAGCCATGGCGCAAATAGCGCCATGGCTACCTCCAAACTCAGAATGAGGCCCCATGTCTGGGTTCCACCAGGTAACTCAAGGTGATGAACCCCAAGTTCCTTGCAAAAATGTTTCAAAAAGGGTAGCAGGCGAAGGGCATTGTCATAGCATTTTGGTGCTGGACTACCCATGTGGACGGGACAAAGACTGATGTGCAAATGGAATGGACATTTTGATATATTTGTGATGATTTTTTTTAGATGAGGTATCCAATTTACTTCATGAGCTGAATTAACACATATGTATTTATACCCATTAACAATTTCTAACTTAACTTGACCCATCACCCAATTGTGACTCAGAGATATAACCTGTTTATTAAAGATCACTATAGTTGATTTTTCACAATATACATTTAAACGTAATGATACTTCATATTTTTGGGCAAAGGTTAAGGAGGAAAGGCCTTGAGGAGACTATAACAAGTAGAGAATCATATGTATGCCCAGATGCGGTGGAGTATAATTCAAATGTGTCTTGAAATATAAGGCCCATACCCGTATTTTATAAGTTAAACAAGATCAGGGCTAAAAGGAATGCATATTTCATCTCACTCATATTTCTGATCTATTTGATAGACCTCCAGTCTATGAGCAACAGATCCGAGTTGAGGTATTAGTATGATGATTGATGATAAGGTACAATACAATCCAAGGCATATATACATCTCTAATTTAAGCAATAAAAGAACGTTGTTTTCTTAATCAAATTCATTAGCAAGGTCTAAAATTCAAGCATATAATGGCCTTTTCTACAAACATTTGTATTCAGAAGCTTTATGATAGAATGGCAATACGATGTCTCATCTGCTAGCTCCTGAGGTGAAGCCATTTTGGATCCAGAAGGCCAACCATTTCATTATTATTTTACTCTGTCATACTGCCACATTTATAGAATTAGATCATAATACTACCCTTCAAGTTATACAGTATTAATTTATTATGGTAAAAGCAATTGCAAAGATGAGATAAATCTCTAGGCCAAGGAATAGGATTTCTTGAAAGAGTATCCGTTACCAGCACATTAGCCCCATGTTCCCTAAACCCTTGCATTGTAATTATCACGTCCCTTAGTTCTTCTTCTACCTTATCTTGATCATCAATAACACACTTATATATACCACTTTGATATCCGATTATAGGTATTCTAGGTTGCTTTAGTTTATTCCTTGACACTGGTATCTTTCCTTGTTGGGGGCAGCAAAGCCTTTATTTAGGATTCAACAAAATCCTCTAACTGCACTTGAGATCATTCTGTTGCAACTTTTACTTTCTTTTATAACAATTTTGTTCTTTCTTTATAACAGATTGTTTTCCCCAAATTAAAATGCGTTATAGTTTTGACATACTCTTTAACCCCTAAACCAACACCAGTTCCAAACTTTCTACACATCGGTCTAATTACCTCAGAACCCTAACATGGAAGACTATCCTCTCTACCTACAGGTCCAGAGATAGAATACACGTTTTCACTTGATGTACAACCTGTTGAATAAGTAAGTCATAACTCAATGCACTGGGCCTCATTACACGGTATGCGGTAAACATGGTTGCCGCCGGTATTTTACCGTGTCCGCCTTGGTGGATGGCGGAATTACCACCCTACTCCAAGGTGAGCGGGGGCGGTAATTCCCCATTCACCAAGGCACTTCCCCATTCACATTTTTCCCCCGAAAGGGCTCAATGGGAATGGGCAAGGAGCTAATTACGTACCACAAATTGTGGTACCGTAATTAGCACCAAGGTCCCTTTGCGGGCCCGTTCCTTAACGGCTCCTAAAACCAGCCGTTGAGGTGGGGTCCGGCAAAGGGACCTCGTAGTAAGGCGGTAAGGGTTTACCGGTACCAGTGCCCTTTCCGGTACCGTAATCCCTTACCGCATTCCGTGTAATGAGGCCCACTGTCATTTTTGATAATGCAGAAACTCATTATAATCACATAATCAATAATATGCAACCTCATACTTGACCAACAGATTGTCAAATTCTTTAAAACTACATTTTCAGCACATAATACTGCACTTTTTAATAGTATAAAATCACAGGAAAATGGACACAAAATCCATTCTTCTCATCACAACCCCCTTATTATGCATGCAACACTACCCCTCATCACATTCCCTCCTCATTCATTTGTCCCCCAAAGATCCTCTGAATCACAGCCTGCATCCCCTCTATCACAACACTTGCCCTAATTTTCCATAAATCTCTCCTCCTCATCACAGTCCCTCATTGACACTGCATCCATACCTCTTGTCAAAGTCTCTCATTACCCCGGCATCCCTCCTTCTCATCCCATTCCTCATTACATCTGGGTGCCTCCTCTGAATCACTGTCCATCATTAGCGTAGAAATACTCCTTCTTGTCACAATTCCCAATTAGTCCAACAATCCTTCTCAGCAGAGTACCTCATTACCTGCATTATCCTCATCTTCAGCACAGTCCCTAAAAAACCCTGAAAATGTCCCCCTAGTCACACCTCATTACTATCCCTGCAATCCTCCTCCTCATCACAGTTCCTGATTTTACCTGCATGCCTCAACCTTGTTTCAGTACTTCAGCACCATGACAACCCTCTGCCTCATCACATTACCTCATTACCTCGCCTCTCCCCTCCTCTTCACGTTAATTCATTAAGTCAGTGCAACTCTCTTCCTAGTTACTGTCCTGCAGTGACTCCTCATCCCTCGTCCTCTGCACAGTTGATCAGTACCCCTGAATACTCTCTCTTCATCACAGTTCCCATTAAACTAGACATCCTCCTCATCACAGTACCTCATTACCCGTGCATCCCTCTGCTTCATCACTGTCCCTCATTACATGCACATCTCCTCATTAACCCATAACATGTATCATCATCACAGTTCCTTATTGGCCCAACATTCACTCCTTGTCATCATAGACCATTATTACTCCTGCATCCCTCATTCTTATGACAGTCCTTCATTAACCCTGCACCCCTTCTCCAATTTACAGGCCCTCATGAACCGTTAAAACATCCTCCTCATCACAGTCACACATTACCATCCCTCCGACTGGCAACATTCCCTCATGGTCCCTGTAAAGCTCCTAATTGGGACAGTTCCTCATTATCACTGCAACACAGATTCTCATTATGCCTGCACAACTGTTCCTCATCACAGCCGCTAGTTATCTATGCAACTCTGATCCACAACACAGCCCCTTATTAGCCCCACATCCTCTTATTACAGTGACATCACTCCCTCTCTTCACAGTCCGTCCTTAACACTGCACCAATCCTCCTCATCACTGTCCATAATGAACAACACGGTCCTTCCCCAAATTCATTCCCTCATTAGCCATGCATACCTCCTATATGTCACAGTTGTCCTCTACACCTACAGCCCTCCTCCTTGTCTCAGTCCCTCAATAACCCCACACAACCTCCTCACTGTGGTTCCTAATTACAAAGAAATTCCTCATCATCACATCTCACTTATTACCCATGCAATACTCACTCTTACCAAAGACTCTAATCACTCCTGCAAACCTCCTAATCATCACAGCTCCTAACTACCCTGTTCCCATCGTGCTCTTCACATTTTCTTAATACCTGTGCTCCTTGTCCAAGTCCCTCATTGACCCCATATTCCTTCCTCAACACACCCTTCATCACACCTGCAACCCTCCTCCTTGTCACAATGCTTCCTCAAACCAGCTCCTCATCACAGTCTTACTTTACCCCCTCAATCCTCCTCCTCATCCCTCATTACCTGCCCAACCCTCCTTCTTGAAACAGTGCATTGTAAAACTTAGAACACCTCTCATCCTCACAGCACATCATTATACATCATCTGTCAAACTCCTCACAGTACCTCATTGTCACAGCAACCATTATTGACACTGCATCCCTCCTCCTTGTCACAGTACCTTATTACACTGGTGCAACACTCCTCCCAGAAATCCCTTTCCTCATCACAATGCCTCAAGTGATGCCGTAACTGGTGCCCCATATGATGTCATAAGTGATACCCTTATTGTAGTCTAGTTTCTAGTGATGTCATCAATGATGACGTAAGTGCTGGCACAGGTGATGTCATAGTTGATGGCATGAGTGTGCTCAAGGGGAAGTTCAAAGTAAAGGTCACGTATCTTACAATATTTCCTAAATTCAAGGATTTTGTTGTGTTAAACTGGCACATTAAAGCAGCTTCAATTAAAGTTTTTCGCGGAATTTCAAGCGGTTTCTGACGTTGAACTGATTCAGCTTAAATCATTTTTTTTCACTGACTGTTTATTCATACATACGTGTGTGCGTATGTGTTTGTGTGTTTACACCGTACATAGAACAAATGGTACCTAGCAGACAGAAACATATGAATTACCTTTGCTGATGACACTCAGCTTGTGATAAAAAAATCGGATTCTTTACAAACATGTCAAAAACAACCCTGCATTCAAAAATGCTAATATTTAGGCTGTATATGAATTACACCTCACTAACAATCATTTTGATCTTTCTTTCTAAATTATTATTTTTTGCCTCATTATACACCTACAACTTAAAGACCCTCACCATCTAACAATGTTTACAATGCAGTTACATATTCTGTTTGGATATGTTGGTCAATTATGTTTGCCATTATTGAGTAGCTTTACAACCTTGTTGCATTAATGATACTCTTCCTTATTTTGTATAAACATGTTTAAATAACTACTTTTGACAATATCAGAAGATGGTGTATGTTAGTCATATTTTTAATATTTTTATTGGTTTATACAAAACCTTTGAAAAACACACAAAGTGAAAAGAAAAAAAAAAGGAGAAAGAAAGCAGAGACTTTGAGGGTACTTGATAGAAAACAGCGCATGAGTGGCGCACTCGGCTGGTGCTCAGAGGGAGCGTGCACTAGTCTCCTCCGCCGCGTGCACCAAAACCCATTTCAGCGCACAGCGTATTCATGGATGCTTACATCCATAACCAGCCATGGCGCAGAGTGGTGCAGCAACCCTGCAGCAGCGCCAGTTATGCCACTAACCCCGCCCTGTGCGCCAAAAACATTGCACAAATCCCCTACATGGCGCAAAGGCCAGTGGACCAGCATACAGCCCCCCAACCACGAAAACGCATGTAAATCTGCCCGCGCACCACTTGGAATACAGGTACCCCACTCGCGCTAGCGAAAATGCGTGTAAAACTCCCAGCGCATCCCTCAGAATATGTGTACCCCGCTTGCACTGGTGAAAACATGTGTAAAACTCCACACGCACCCCTCGGAATATGCGTACCCCACTGTGTCAGGTAAAATGCATGGAAAAAGTCCTCCCTGTGGTGTGGGCTGACTGTGGGGCATGGGAAGGGTGGATGGGCTGCCTGCGGGATATGGGGAGGGTTGGTGCTCTGCCTGTGCATATTCCGGGGGTGCGTGGGGAGTTTTACATGCGTTTTTACTGGCACGAGTGGGGTACGCCTATTCTGAGGGGTGAGCGGGGAGAGTTTTACATGCAATTTGGCAGTATGTGCCCTGCCGGGTGTGCCCCCCTCCCCATGCCCCGCAGGCAGTCCACACCACAGGGGACCACCCCACACCCCTGGTCATGCCTGCAGACAGCCCATCACCCCATACCATTCCCCGCAGGCAGGCCACATGGCACCATGCACTTGGGAGCCCTGACACATGTCCTCCACCCCACCCCCAGTGACGGGCACCTGCCAGCAGGCCCGACACATGTCCTCCACCCCACCCGCAGTGACAGGCACCTGTCAGCAGGCCCTGACACATGTCCTCCATCCCACCCCCAGTGACGGGCATCTGCCAGCAGGCCCCGACACATGTCCTCCACCCCACCCCAAGTGACAGGCACCTGCCAGCAGGCCCAACACATGTCCTCCAACCCACCCCAGTGACGGGCACCTGCCAGCAGGCCCTGACATATGGCCCACCAAACAACATGTCCTAACAAAATAGACCCATGGCCAAAATGCCAACCCAAACGCTCCCTACCCCCCAGTACAAGCACGCAACCATCCACTGGAAGAACCACAATGGCCATGCATAAATATACACCAGAGCCACACAGTGGCAACACATTACTGAGGCAATGCTCATAGAGACACAAACTAAACCAATGATAGAACACAAAACCAATAATAAAGGTATATAAATGTATTCAAAAACACAATGAAATAACATAACAAAATTTCAAATTTGCAAAGTAAGGAATAATGAAAGCAAAACATAATAAAATACAATCTAATGTAAATCAAAAATCCACAACAGGAAAATAGAAAAGTGGTCCATTGCCAATGTCCATATAATGTAAATAAAAATAAAAACTAACCATTGATCCATGGGTTGTCCAAATAAAGAAAGTATGTACAAGTTCGGAACTATATACAATGGAAGTCCAAATGGTCCATGATCCACGAACAAAAGGAAACATACAAAAAAGTCCTGTCACTAAAAACCTATATACAGAAAGTGGAGCAATGTCCATGAAATCCAAATAAAAATATAAAACAAAGGAAACCTAACCCTACTGTCAGGTGTATTGACCCATGTTTGAGTCATTAAGCTGCAACATTTGGTGCTGTGGGCTTAGAAAATCCAAGATGGCCAAAAAGCCCACATGTGCGCCAGAATCCAGGAGAACTGCGCAGTTGGCACAAGACCACTCCAAAGATACAACCTTCTTGTGGGTGGTTCTACATCACCACTCTACTGTACGGATGCCATCAAAACAATGTTAAGCAAGGGTCCTATTCTATCAAGCAAAAGACCACTCTATTGAAATGCAGTAATTCAAGACAGATCCCAAAAATGGATGCAGTACCGACAAATTCCCCAAGGCGGCGCTAGCGGTCTAAACTCTGACAGGAGAACTGGCTGACAAAGGGACCTGAGTCAACTGGACTTCAAAGGCCTGTTGGTTAATTAAAAAATCTTAGCCACCTGCTGTTCCCAGAGGCCAAGAGGCTGAGAACTCTTAACACCCCAGAGCCTCACCGCAGGAGGCAGGATATCACATGGCCCTTCTGAGTGAGAGGGAGGGGGTTTCCCCTTCAGCCTGGAGGAGAGAGACAATAGCCCCTTTCTGTTGAATGGGGTATGTTAATTTTGAGTGTTTCCTGTCAACAGCCCTCTGCCAGCAAGGAGAGACATGTGATCACTGACCCACCCAGACTTCTGGAGGCGGACCCAAACACTTTGGGGAGTTGAATTGCAACAGATATATATTGTATAGAAACAGTGATAACTTATTGTAACCAAATGACAGGAATATAAAACTTTGAGAGTCTTAGTTTGAAAAATGCCCTCACGATTTGAGTCCAAACTCCAATTTGTACCATGTTCTGGGGCAAAACCCTGCTAATTATGAATATTGTAGACAATGTATTTAAGCTAGAGACATGGAAAGTTACTGGGATATATGTGGAAGGGAAATGTACCTTTGTATAATTTTTGATGAAAATCCCATATTGCACAACCCACTAAAATCGAAAATAAGTTGCCATTTTTGAATGCAAGCTCCTAGAAACGCCAGAGGCGGAACAGAGACTACCTTAAGCAAGGTGTAATATGTACATGTAATGTCAACCACTTGTGTACCTGGGAAATATGTATTTGAATCAAATATAGATTTGTGGGCAAATTGACCACGGGAGGATCCTCTGACCCATAAATAGGCCTCATCACTCTGACTCACAACCCAATTCCCCCAATCATGGGAGAGGGGAGAATTGAGCCAATGACAAGTAGAGAGGGGCAGGCTCAGTTATGCCACACACACACCCACTTCCAAAACACATAAAAAGAGACTGCTGGGACAGGTAGAGAGATTCAATTCCATTTTCTGCGGGACGCTCTGCCGGGAGACTCCAGACTTCACATCCATCAATCTCAAAGACCAGAACTTTATTTCAGAACTTAAAGCAAGGGCCTAAACCCACAAACTGAGAACTCTTCTCAGCAGGCCTCAGCATCCTTAAAATCATCTGCAAACTATTCCACAGCCGGGCGAGCTGTTTGAATTCTGTGCCAAGAACTTTTGCCAGAATCGCAGACCAGACCCAGACCGCTGTGAGCAGAACCAGAGATCCGGATCGCTGTGAGCAGAACCGGTGCCTGATTGACCCGCCGAGCAGAGAGAACCACCGCTGGACGTGTTGACCAGATCCGTGACGAGGCCTAGTTCAAATTTATATTGTGAGTACCTAGCAGAACTGTGCAGAACCAATCTCTTAGTTAAAATAATCTAATTCAAACTATTTTAACCTAAGTAGAACTGCCTCCTAGAAATCGTGTCATCTGTTATTTGTAAAGCTGCACAACTGTCACCTGTCAATTCTGCAGCTGCAAGCTGTCACCTGTTATTTTGAGTTTTACTTTAAATCCGAAAATCTACCTTTATTAAATTGTCCGTATCTCTGGAACCTCTGCTAGGCTAGGAACGAAATTTAACTTTCCCTTTAAAGCAGTGATTCTAGGCTTTACAATGAACCTAGAACCGCTTTCCTATATTTTTTTACGCACTCACGAAATGTACCGCGATTTGCGATTTTGGCTCAATTTCTCCACTTGTCAAAATAGCTGCTCCATTCTTTCCTTTGTTAAAAATCCGTTTGCAACCTGGTAATAACTCATAGAGCATTGCTAAAGTGAGCCTGAACTAATACCAACAAGCATCTCTCACTCACCCTGAATCTCTATAGGGAATTCAAATCAGTTAGCACATTTTCCCATCCATTGCCATCACATTTAAAAGCATTTTGGGCCTGTGTTTCCAACTGCTACCTGTTTCCTCTAAGCTTGCTGGGGGGGGAACTGAATTCCGCATTGTATTTGATTATATTCCTGAAGACTGTGTGTGTTACTTCCATCTCCTTGCATTGCGTATAGGGGGGGTGAATTGCCACCAGGGGAAAAGTGAACATATTATCTCTTGTGAAACCATATCTGCTTATTTTCTGTACTGCAGTTATTCCACCTTGCATTTCCTTGAAACCATAAAGCATTTCAGCTACCTCATCCTCTATACTACTTCTAAGTAATCAAGTGTACCACTGTAACATTACCCATTGTGGATCCACATCATATGTCTAAGTGTACTATCAGATATTAATTTATTATAAAAGTGTGATAGATATATTGTTTAATTTTCAAATAAACCTTTTAATTTGCAAAACAAACCTACTTCTTGGCTCAGTGGGGTCAGGGGGATTCTAAGAGGGGGGGTGTTATACAAGGGCTGTCATCCAGAGTACTGAACTGGACATAACAATACATCAATAAGGGGTTTCCTCAGCATCCCAGACTAGGCATTGACTTAGCTGTAGTGTTGATTGAATATCGCTTACACTATAGAACTACGTACAAAAACGGCGGGCAAGTCCTACAGCTCACTACTTGATGTTCCGGGCCAGGGCATCATCGAACTCCACGTCGATGTTCTGGAGGAAGGTCTCTTGCCTGGCCTCGAGGTCTTGAACAGATGCATCCACGGCCTCCTCAAACTCCCTGCGAGTTGCCTCGAGGCACTCAGCCCCCCTCAATGCCCTGCACATAGAGTTCTCCGCCCTGACCATAGTGAGCTGTGCCCTCTCCACCCACCGCCTCTCTGCATCTATTTGCTGGCCCAACCACTGCCAAACGGAAGACACTCCCAGTCCAGGGTCCTCCTGCACCTCAGCCGATGCCTGCCCCCAGGGTGTTGATGGCCCCGAGCCATGATGCCTCCCACTCTGAGCCTGCAACTGCCTCTGCCACCACGACAGCCTCCGGGCTGATGGAATCCACTGGCGCCGTTGTACACGTGCCCTGCCTGATGATGCTGGCACATCTTCCATCTGCTGCGGTCCAGTTGGTGGGGTGGCCACCCCTGGTGGACCTCTGACTCCAGACTATGGCAGGGATGGGATCTCCACCAGGCTGACTGGGTTGGTTGGGGCAGATCCATAGGGGGCCCTGGTGGCATCTGGCCCAGAAGACGGCACAGAAGACAACTGGCGAAAGTTTGCACAGAGGGGGACAGGGCTGCAAGACCTGCCGACACATGAAGGAAACCCCTGACCATGGTCCCTCCCAACTGGGCCACATTGGCACACAGCTCTTTGTGATGACATGTGTGATCCCCCAGGAAGCACGCACGTCATCACGAATGTCACGAGTGCGCAACGTGACACCAATCAGGACGGACTCAATCTGGTCATGGGTCCCCATGTCCGCAGCTGGAGGAGTGCCAGGTGAAGTGGACCTCTGCCCTACCTGTGGTTCGGCCTGGGAAGGGGCATCCCTGCTGGTGCATGGTGATGCAGTCACAGTGTCAGGGGCAGAGACATGCACAGGCACCTCGGCGGTGACCCGTGCTGCCTCCTGCCCCTGGACTGCACCACTTGCTCCAGTGGAACTACCCCCACCAGGCCCCATGTTCAGCTCTGTAGCGGCCTCCTCCTCCTCTATACACACTACGAACCTGGATGGCTCTGCACCGTCTTCCGCCATTGCAAGTCCCTGTGGGGGCTCATCCGCCCATTCCGCTGCAGCTGTAGTGGCAGATACGGCACCAGTCTCCTCGCTCCTGGATGATGGAATGTCCTGGGAGGGTGACTGGGCCTTGCGTTGCCGGCCGGTGGAGGCATCCCTGCTGCTCTCCTTTACAGCGCCGTCTCCGCCCTCTTCTTCAATCGCCGCTGTGTAAAGGGAGACAATGAACACAAGCATCAGGGTACTGAACAATAGTCCCCTAGACACAAAGCAATAGCATATGAGTGGCACTGTCAAACGCCACTTCCATCATGTCCCTCCACAACACATGGGTCAGTGCACGCAACACACATGCAGGAACAGGCATGGCACATGCAACAGAAATGTGCATCCATGTCCAAGGCACTATAGAAACATCCAATGGTGGACTGAAACACACTTGCATCCTGGGACATGCTAATCACATGCAAACACATCACCAGAGGGTCATGCATCTGGCCCCGTATACCCTAAGACACAGTGGATACAAGGATGACTAGGCTGTATCAGTGGATGAACACATCACGGACATGTGTTATGCATGGCGTTTACCAGTCACTCACACACTAATCACATTTACGGACATTTACATCATGGATGTCCATGACAGCAGCACCCATCTCTCATACCCCAGACATGTCCAGTACAGAAACAGGCATGCATACATGCGTACATTTGACATGCTGCTCCGCATGATGGATTGTGACACATACACCATCAATGTGGGTCATGCCTGACTGCACTCACATGCAGCACCATCATGTCCCTGCACACACACACATCCATACATGACTCATGTCACATATACAGCCAAATAGCCAACTACCACCACACTGCAACATGCACTGTTTTAAACAGGAATACATGGGCACTTACCGCTCGACTCCAGACGGGACTGCATCCTGAGGATCTGGTGGTGAAGCACTGGGCGAATGCACTCCAGGACCCTCATCTGCTGGGTGGTAAGGAGGCCCCGGTGCCCCACTCCATCGGCTGTGTCTAAGCGGTGCTGGGCCTTCTTGAGGGTCCTGAACTTGTAGTTCTCCCAGCGCTTCTGGATATGTTTGAAGTCGCGGGGTGCCACCCCCTCCTCATTGATGGCACCCACTATGTCCATCCAGATCCTCCTCCGTCCTTCCTTGTCTGCGTGCGATGGAGTGAAGAGGGCACAATAATGCCACAGGACTTGCTCCAACAGGATGCCAACTTCATTGGCAGTGAAGCTTGCAGACCTCTGCCTCTCTGCTGGGAGGTTGCCACTGGTGCCAGATGGTGTTGCGTCAGACATGGCAACCCCCGAGGCAGGTGTGGGTGGGCATCTGGGTCCTGGGGCTGGGCTGTGGAGTGATGGAACACCAGTCGGAAGTCTTCTGTTCCAGTAGGGGTGGTCACAGCAACTGGACCCCAGCAGATGGCAGATGTGCATGCACCAAATGGCAGGGCACAGTGGCAGCAGGCAGGAAGCAGCAGATGGCTCGTGGGAGGCTGCTCGTGGCTCTGGGGGGCAGTAATTCAGCCTTCTGGGCAGGAGCGTGGTCTTCCGTGTGTTGTCGCATGGCCAGCTTGATACAGAGTGATTTGGCAGGTGAAAAACAGCACGTTTGATTGAATTCTGAGGAAAGACCCTTAGCATGTAAGCGTGTGTGACATAACGTGCGCAGGCGTTTCCCTCAGCACCGGTTCATCCACACGTTCAAAAGATTCACGTCCACGTGTGAATGCATGTAATTCGAGGAAAAGGCCTTAGCTCATAAGCGACCATCCAGAGGTTGACGATGACAACATATCTCCCACATAGGTCGGGCCGTGCAGGTGCTGAGCCATGTGAGGTTTTTTTTTAAATCTCAACATCTACACATGTGGGTGTTGAGGTGTACCCTGTACCTCCACCCTCCTGGGTGCCCTCCCCCACCCCCTGCGTCATATATGGCCATTTTATATATATTTTTTTTTTCTTTCTGCTAACCTTTTTTTCATCCAAATGTTTTAGTTTCTGGTAAGTATGTTTTTTTTTAGTTTTCTTTTCTCTATTAAATTGTTTTTATTTGACTTTATTTTTTTTAAAGATAAATTATATATTTTTTAATTAGTTCTTTTAATTATTCATTCGATTTTTTAATTTTAAATTTTTATTTATTTAGATTTTTATTTTCTACAGATTAGTTATTGCATTATTTTGTCTATTGTGTATACATGTGACAGTGTGGTGCTTTGTGGCATTGGAAGGCATCCACTGTGTGTTCCAGCTGGACCCATTCAGGCTTGTCTTGTGTAAGAGTTTTGCTTGGGGTCCTGGCACATATGCTACTTCTGCTTCCCCTTTCCATGGGCTCGCAAGGATGGCTCGGTGTAACAGCATATCACACATGGGAATTGGGCTTCTGTCATATCTGTGGCCAGCCTGTAGTCCTACTTGTGTGTACACCCCTAGTGGGTATTTCGGATAGTTTCTCAAATGCATGTCTGCACTTCACTTTGGTGAGTATTCTGTTGACTGTGCATTTCATCATGTTGCTTATGAAAGATGTTATGTATTGACTGTCTTTGTTCATGCACTTCCTGCTGTAGGTGGTACCATGCACCCTTTGGCTGTGTATGACACACTGATGGTGGGAGGGGTCCATGTAATGACAATGTTGAATTGGGACACTTTCCCCTCAGTGATTTTGATATGCCACATGAAGGCTGCACGCTGAGTTACCCATGTCACCACGCATTTCAACGACCACCCATTCCTTGCTTGCACCACTTTGGCCATCTTGCAGCCCTGGCTGGTGTTTTGATGTGCCATTTGAGGTATGATCACATTGCTCTTGATTTGATTGTCATGTTTCTGTCCTGGACCTGCTCCCCACTCCCATTGGTTACACTTGGCCCTTGTGACAATCCGGCCGACCAGGATGCTGGAGACTGCCACCACTACAGAAAGCCCACAATGGAAGCCCTGTCTAGCCCTGTCCACCAGCCTTCTGTGTCACTTGAATGCCCCTGTCTCCTCTGCCCCTGCCAGTCTCATTCTGTCTCCCCCCTTCATCATCACATCCCCTACCCTTCTGCACTGTCTGGTTTCCCTCTGCCCCCTGTGTGTGCTTTCTTTCCCTATCTCCCCCTTTATGCATTTTGACCTTAGCCCCCTCCACTCTTCTCTCCTCCCTCCAACCTTTGCCCTCCTCCCTGTCCTCTGCCTGTCATTTTCCACCACTACGCCAATTGCCATCAGCCATGGTGATACGTAGTTGCTTGTTCTTTGTAGACATTTACCCTTCTGCCTCCGTCCTTCCACCCCCCACCTTCACCTTTTTTAGTATTATTTTGCCATTTACTTTTATCATTAGTCCCTCCACCACTGATTACAGGTCAGCTGTTCCCCCATTTCCTTCTGTGTTTCTTCTCCCCCTCCCCAGCACTATCTAGATTGTTTGTCGACCTACCACAGTTTGTCACTTCTTTTGTTACTCTCCTCACCTCTTCCCTCCTCTTCCCTCACTCACCTCCTTATGTGACTCCTGCACTGCAACTATTGCCTTCAGGCATAGCAATGTTAATGCTAGTTTTGTTATCCAACTCTCCCTTATTGTTCCAGGCACTTGTAATATCCAGTTCGATTTGATAGTTCATGTTCACATTGTGGACTGTTTGAAGGACATGTAGGAATGTACTGTTCTTCTCCCTTGTTACCTCCCTCATTGATGCGCTTTGATGAACTTTGTGTGTAGGTTGTATTATGAATTTCTATGATTCAGTGATGGGTCCCTGTCTGTCATTGTCTATGTGGGGTACTCCGTACCTGACATGTTCTGCTAGTCAATGGCTGATGCAATGTTGTGCTTTATTTGAAGGTGTCAGGGGATGGGTGTGGTTTAACACACAGGGGGGAACTTGAGTACAGTATGACATGTGCTGTGTACGGGACACTGGGACTCATTTACTCACTTCATTTTACATGCAAGTATTCAATGCAACGCCCCCACCAACTAGATTAACACCATGCACACACGTGCACCCAAATTGCCTTCTCAGGCATGCTGTGTCATGACAATCCATGTTCCCTTCTGAGTCATTGATCATGCACATGCATGACAGGGTACTATTTGGTTGAATGCCCTTTTTTAAATTATGCTGAAGGGGTTTCCCCAATGCAATGCACACTCACTGTGCTGTCCAGTGAGCGGTGTTGAAATGCCAATGTTCAATTGTCCAATGTGCATGGCAACAGGTATTCTGACTTTTGTTGCTTGCACCACTGGTGGCATGCATTTGTGCCACCGTTTTCATGGTGTGAGGTTTTGGTCAGTCATTTCTTCAGAATCCATGTCAGGTGTAATTGTCTGGTGCCTATATACATTTCTCACGTGGCACTTCATGACTATTGTGTCATGTGTTGTGCACATGATTTGATGTTTTACTGCTGCATACCATGGTATGGTGTGGCAGACGGGGTTTAGGGGTGTTGGGGGGTTTGGGTGGCATAGGCCTACCAGTACTTTCATGCCCTGTTTAGCAAGGGGGGGAGAAAGCACCTTGCATGTGTTCCCTTTGGTCACATGGGATTGGTTGTGTTTAATTAGGTAGGGATGCACATAATGTGGCACTTCCGTGGACACATTCTTAGGGTGGTAAGGTAGTGACAGTTAACTGTCCCTTTCTCATCATCAATTGTGACCTGGTATGTGCCAGGCCTGTGTGCACTCCGCAGGGGTTAGAGTTTAGGTGAAAAATGTGGTCACAAGCTGGGTACGGGCTGCCTCGCCATATGCCCTTTCCCCTCCCATGTGCAGCGGCCGTGTGTGTGGTTGGGGATGTGGGGGCACCACCATGTCCACCGGTACACCATGCCGTGTTGCAACGTTGTGCAGGACACATGCTGCCACAATGATCCTGCACAATACTGGGAGTGCATATAGTAGCTGTCCACCAGAGCGATCAAGGGAGTGGAAGCATGACTTGAGCACTCTGAATGTGTACTCCACTATGGCCCTGGTTGCAATATGGGCTGCATTGTATCTTACATGGGGTGGTGAGGTGTTGTTCCGTATTGGCGTCATCATGTAGGTGCTTAGAGGGTAGGCACTGTCCCCTGGTAAGGTGATAATGGTTGTCATTAGTTGGGCTTGTGTATTTGTCTGTGTGTGACATGCATGCATGTGCACAGGCATTTGTACTCTCCTAGGAACCATGTGTCGCCATGCTTCCCAACTTCCAGGCCCTGGCTCAGGGAGGACATTCTGAATTTGAAACTCTCATGGGTGGACCCAGGATAGTTTGCATAGACAGAGGTGGTGATTTCCTGGGCATCGCATACCACCTGCACATTGATGGAATGCTAGTGCTTGCAGTTTCGATAGATGTGCTCAGTAGCCCTAGGTGGACGTAGGGTCACTTGGGTGCAATCTATGGCACTGAGCACTTTGGGGTAGTGTGCCACCCTGTAGAAGTCCAGGACCACGGCCTGCCTTTCTGCAGGTGTTCTGGGCATGTATATGTGCCTGCGGACGGAGGGGTGCGCAGTGATGATTGCCAACACCTGGTGTAGGCAGCGTGACTGAGTGGGCTGTGAGACACCCCCACTATGGCAGTTGTCCGCTGAAATGACCCAGTGGCCAAAAAATGCAGTACATTGAGCACCCTCTCCAAGGGGCTCAATGCTTGGGAGCACAGGATGGGTGATGTGAGTTCATCCTCCCACTCCCTGACCAGCTCTAGGATGATATGAGGTAGAAACCTATATCTGCCTTAGACTAGGTCATCAGGCATCCCAAAAAGGCTGTTCCAGGGTGTAAAAATGCAGGGCCTGACTATTCTCCTCCTCCTGCGGTGTCCCACGATCACTGCTGCGAGGAACGGGATATTAATTGTAGCTGTATATGCTTGTTTGTTGTTTGTGCGCACTTTTATCCTGCGCGGGGGTGCTTCCGCCTGCTTTCGTGTTGCAGACATAGTTGTGTGTGTGCGTGTTTTGACGTGCGCAGGTTTTCCCTATTTGATTGCATGAATACGTGTAGTTTGGGTGAGTGTGGGCATTCTGTGTACTTCCCAGCAGTACTTCCCCAGTTATGCACTTAGTTTCACACGTTGTTCCCCATTCCACATGTTCCCCATTCCGCGTGTTCAGCCCCGTGTTCTGCCCCCGTTTTGATATGTGCGCTAACGTTGTGCGCTTTCGCTGTGCGCATTGCGCACAGTGTTCGGGATGTGGAAGTGACGTGTGCACCCGTGTGCGCCACGCGTGGATTTGGCGCACATCCTGGGAAAAACACATGTAGGGCCTTCCATGAATCGCACGCCTGTGATTCGCACGAGTGTGCCGGCTTTTTCGCGCTTGCGCCAGCTTGCGCCACTAATTTCAGCGCACATTTATTCCATGAATTACCCAATTTATGTCACAGTTCACTAGCTTTCACACATCATCATCCCACATCTTGTCGGAATTAGTTTGAGTGCTTCTAGTTGACTTAGGGCATCAAGGGCTGGTTGCTGCTAGCAGATCTTAGTCATATTTATGGAGCACATGCCAGCCCAAAAAAGAGAAGGAAAGCAATATAAAAAACGAACACTGTATGTGACAAAATTACTTTTGCTCTGCAGGAGTACAAGGGTGAGTCGTGGCTAAACCTCCTACACAGCCCTCACACTTCACCAAACAACAGTAATCCCAATCATGTTGGTAAAACAGGCACAGCAGAGAGATGTATCTCCTTCGCCTTTTATGGTAATGTGGGGCCAGGTAAAGGCTGTAATGACTGTGGCTAGTAGTACACATGTCCCAAAATAAAAGATTGTCAATCAAGGTTAGATAAAAATACATATTTCAATTAAACATATCAATTATACAACTAACTGCTAAAACAACAACACACTATGGAAACCAAACCCTGTAAAAAGAAGACAGAAAATGCAGAACAAACATGAATAGGCACTCTGGATACTTTTGCAGTGAGGAAAGGCAGGAATTGTAAACATGTCACTCAAAGGATATGTTTCTTGAAGAAACATGCTCAAGTGGCTTTATCAGTAGGTTTCCTTTCATGGACGAAGGGGATGAAGTCTCTTAATAGTACCTGATTCCATGTGTTAGGTGGTTGAACATGTCAAACCAGGCTTGCTGATATTCTGTAGATGCAGGTCTACTCAGGTTTGAGTGGTGCACGTTGAGTTGATCCCAGGAAGCAATGCAGTGTCAAGTTGGTTCAAGTGCAGCTCTATGTGGTTTGGAGGTGGCATTAAGTGGTGCAGGTCTTTGGATCACCAGGTGCAGTTAAATGATCCTGTGTGGTTTGAAAGAATGAGTACAGTAGGATTGGTTTGATGATTGACACAATGATCCAGCAATGCGATTCAGAGGTTTTAAGTCATCTGCACAGTGCACTGGTACTTGTGTTGGACAGGTGATGGGGATCTGGTTGGCGATACAGCCTCAAGCAAGGTTGATGATGCAAAACCAGTGGTTCCAAGTGTGAAGATGATTGCCAAAAATAACACTGTGGTTCTTGTATGTTTGAAAGTGGTGAACATGGATTGAATACAGTTTGAGTGATGACAAATGGGAGAACTGGCTGCTTTGGCCCTCAGGATGCTGGGAGTCCCACTGCAGGGGGATCTAGGGCAAGGTGCGTTATTTTCAGTCTCTGCTCCCCCATCCCAGGGATATTTGCCTTCTGAGGCAAATAGGGCTGTTCCTCTAAACTAGCTACCGTGAGGCATTAAGTTCGAAAGAAGAACAAAAAAAGCAGGGGCTTAAATTGATAGAGTCAACTTGGCAACTAGGGGGAGGGGACAGCGTTGGTATGATTACCATCTTTCAATCTAAATCTACTTAAATCCAATGATATCTCTTTAACCCCTGCCCCTTCCCAAGCTGGCATACATACATGGGTAAAGGCAACAATGGACATGGAGAAAAAACAAGGAGATAACCCATTGGAGAAAGTGGGACTAGTTTTCCAATAATATTGGACATATTGTCTGCACATCTCTTTCCCAATCAATGAACAAGCTTCCACAAGACCATAGAATCTGAAAAAAAAAATGTGGTTGCTTTGCAACATTTTGGACATACACCTGCACTGGACCCTCAGATTTCCTTAAGCCTAGATGGTGCATTGTACAATCTTTGGATGTATATTTAAAATGTATTAAAGAACTCTTTGGTCCTAAAGAAGTATTTCTAGATGAACCATATTTGCACCTATTTGTTGTTTCCTAATTTCACACTGTAAATCTCTTCTCCACTTCTCTAACTTTGGATGTTGTGGGATCTACCCAAAGCTCCAGATAAAATTTGGAAGTGGGAGTATTTTTTTAAAGTTGGGAGTAAAATTATTTTAATGGAGTGAATCCAATTCCCATGTGGAAACATTTCATAAGCAGGTATAAATATGTTTTAACTGGAAAATGTAAATGTTTTGTACCCATCATGCCAGGTGAAGAAATACACCCCCCCTCATGCTGAGAACCACAAACAGCCATTTCCTCAGAGTCCCCACCTTCACCCGATAGACTGCAGGATGACTGAGCTTTCCTGTCATGGCCGCAAAGCTCTGGAACAATCTCCCCAGGACCCTGAGAAATTAACATTCCTACTTGTTAGGGAGAATTTTCTAGAATGGCTAATTTCCCTTACCTACTGAGTCCCTCAGCAGCTTTGCTGGATTTCTGGGATTTACTTTTTTCACCTGGTAAGAGTGTGAGCCTTTTTTCCCACTCTTACATGTGTATTGCTGTGTGTGTTTAACATGTTTTGTGTTCATAGACTGTGGAGTCTCACCTACACCGTAGGCATCATCTTTTTACTGTGTGTTACACAGCACCTTCAGTGCAGTGACACAAGGTTGTCTTTTTGGCTTCCCAACTGTGACTCCATTTTCTGGGACTGACTACTGTCTCCCAGAACATGTAAAGTTGCCATTGACTTTATTCGTCTCTTTTAAAACTCACAGACCCAGTACAAACCATCTTAAATAGAGTTCTGGAAAGGGTTAATACTTATCCATTTTTGTTTGTTTCTCTTGGAGCATTGTTTTGCTCCCTTTTCATTAAGACTTGTCTGGTGGCCGTGGTAACTACCCTATTTTTCCTACCGCGGTTATCTTAAATAGCCCTGGTATCGTTTTAGGTTATCTTGGTAGCCTCAAACTAAACCCGCTAGACCATATACGTTTTCATACAGTTCCGACTGGGTTTATTCACCAGTTCTTTTTGTAAAAGTCTTTCTAGTGTTTTTCTCTGCGCACCAAACCAGGTTTGGTTCCTTTGTTCACCGTACTTTCGCGAGCTTCTACACAGAAGCCCTCCTTTGGCACCTGTATATCTGGTGGGGACAGGATGTGAGGGAGGGGTTTACAACTCCCTGCACAGGGTCTCCTTGGAGACCCATGTCACACTCTGATCTGATTGGCTGTGCTGACTGTCCCATTATATATCTAGTGCCTTGATACCAAAGGGTTCAGTGCGCTGCAACAAATGTAAAAATAAATAAATAAATAGAGTGGTAGGCTTTGGTCCTCAGCAAAAGTCATTCCCAATGTGCTCTGGCAATGTGTATGAAGCAGAGCTTTCTTCTGCCTTGGAACGTTTGTCTTCACCTCTGGCAGAGTGTTTTGGGAAGGTCTTTTTTCCTAACATGGTCCAAATGAATACTTTCTGTTGTACCTGGTCTAAAAGCGAAATTAAACAAGGCGTGGGAAGCTCCCTCTTATATGGGTAAAAGGTCACCGGGGATTGGGTGAAAGTAAGCCTGATTCAAGTGGTCCAATCTCCATCCCTGAGAAGTGTGCCCCTTGATTCCTGATGTCATTTCCAGAGTGTCTTATTCTACAGGAAGAGGAAAGAGAGAAAAGCCCATTGAGATGGAGGAACTTTTCCTCAAGCTCACTGGAGCTCCCTGACTCTCCTAACTCAGTCCCTTTTTTCAGTCTGCAGATTCAATGGCCCTCTGGTGTGTAAACCAATATAGTGAGTTAGGGCTTTGATATTGACTTGCATTTTTGATCTCTTGCTCTCAGTAAATTGCATGTTGTAAGTATGGTGTGAGCTACTGGGCCTGGAAGGGAGGAGTTTCCTTTCACCCAGAGAGTCAATAGAGGCAGGTATCCTGTCCTTTTTCGGATTCACTGTAATGCAGGCAGTTGGGTGCCTGGAATCCACATCACCTCTCATAGCTGGTCTCAGCACACAGTGTTGACACTAGTCTGCTAAAAAACAGATGAGGCTTTAATAATTATTATAAAAATATGCAAAGGCATCCAAAAAGATCCAGGACATTGCGCCTTTTAGAGTTTGAGAAAGATATATTTTATTATCTTCTGTAATCATAAATTAGCCCTTATGATCATAAGGCTTTTGCATATTTTTATTACCATGTATGACGGGTTCCTTCGGGCTTACCGTCAATCCAGTGACGTGCGACAAAACACGATAAATATGTGGAAATAAGGGGTTATTCCTGTCCCCAAACCTTTCCTTTTGATTTGGCTTAAATTATTTTTGTTTCAACCTAATACTGAAAGAGTCGCCCAATAGACCAGCTGTACCACTAAGCCTTACATCTCTTCTTTAAGCTTTAATAATTATGTCAACCATCAGCCACCATACCAAATCCTAGTTCTGACTTATATTTCCAGATTATCCTACCACCATGATGTTCCATAAATAGTTATCATTTATCATAATTATTTATGGGTTTGGATCAGAGGTGCAAACATTGATACAACCTCTGCCCTGCAGTGACTTAGCTGTCAAGCAGAGCTCATGTGACCTCTGAACCTGCCCTATGCCACTGGAGAGACAGAGATGCAGATCAGAATACTAATGCAGCAGGGAACAGTTGTACACTATGCCTTTCCTCTGAGTTTAATGAAAATATGGGCAATCTGGCTAGCAGACCACCCTTTCTGAGATTGATTACTGACATCATTGTATTAAAAATACAAATAAAAAGGGTTTTGACACCTTTGTCAGATGGCACTTCATCACACAGCTTGACAGATTCAAATCCAGCTCTCACGGTTGCACTCTTTTCCAAAAAGGATTTTCCATACTGCTAAACAACCAATGCTGTGTTTATGAAGCGTGTGCACATGTATATTTTACATCCTGTAGTATCAAATTGTATGTGTGGCCAGTGACCTTACGAATGGAACTCTTACCCCACTTAGCAGAGGGACATTTCCAAGGAGGCCAGTTAGATCATCTGTACATCTAGGCATCCTCTGATCCACCCTGGCTTCCACTCCAGATATATCATACCTAATGCAAAGTAATCCAGAATTGTTACAGATGAAGATACTGCTGCAAGAGTAAACCACAGCTCTTCCTGAGACTAGTCTTCAGACTCATCAATGTGTCCATCTATTATTGAATACAGCATTTTAAGCTTAAACAGAACATGGTATATCACTATGCCCCAGGCAAATCTCGACCTTTATATTAATTTTCTACAACTCAGGAAGATAAAAAAACACTATGGAAAATGTCAATCATACTGTGTGTTTTAACATCAGGACTTTTTAGGCAATTACCCATATCTCTTTACATTCTAAAAACAATAAAAAGAGCGTTAGCCTGGAGGTCTGACCCCAGCTCCATTGAGTGCGAGGAAATAGACAATGTCAATATCCTTTGACTTGTGTTTTCTGTCTGTTGCCACAGCATGGAGAAAGTAAAGATGTGTAGTTAGTTTTCTTTGGAACCTAACATACAAACCAAATGCACCCTGTTGGCCTTTAGAAACCCCTTGCAGAAAATAGGTATTTGCAAACATTTTACCTGAATCAACTAAAATGCATATTGTCGTTTTGTGCGAACTGTATTGTGCTATGTCATGTAATATCATGTTGTGATTGTTATGTTGTATTTGCAATGTCATGGTGCTTTGTAGAAAGGCCTCAAAGCATGTCCTTGATGCCCACAGTGGATTATTTCAACCTCACATTATAATACATTCTCTCATATTACATTCTAGTGAGTTATTTGTGTGTTCAAGGCATGGTATGTCAGGTTATATGGTGTGATATTTCAGTATGTTATTTTTCATTAATGTTAATGTCTAAGCGTCTCAAAGCCGACATAAGATGGAGCATAGTATTCCCCAGAACAATATAAAAAATAAATTAAAGAGGAGCATCATTCAGTTTATGAAAAGGGTATAATACCCAAAATAGACCTGGAAATGCAATCTGGTAAACAGATTCTAAAACAAATTTTTGCCCCAAGATAAGACTTCTGTTAATAGGACAAGATAACTGCAGCCCAGGTTGAAAATGATAAACAAGAGATGGACTATGAAGAATAACTCCCATTAGAGCCCAGCCTCAACCTAAAATGAATCTTGCCTTTGACATCACTCTAGTTAACATAAATCTGGGTGAGTCCTATATGTCGATGGTGGCTGGGGGAATGTAACTATACAACACGAAAGTGTCCATCATTGAACTTATTTTGATTTGTCCTGCTTTCTTAAATGAATACTACGAGGTAGGGTATCTTGGCCAGATATCCTGTTCTTCATGTGTGGTATGCAACACTAAAACAATCACACAAGATAACTAAGAATACTCAATAGATGTTTCACACCATCATTAAGAAATTGCCGAATCGAGCTGGATTGTATTTGCACATTCTAGTCAACACAAATTTACATTAACAACAACAGTTATTACATTAAATAACATAATAATAAGGAGCAGTACCCTGGAGAGATAGACTTTGAAGTAGAAAAGGAAAATGTAGAAGACCCAAAGAGTGTGGCTGTCCTCTAACCAAGTCTGCTTTGATAAAAGAGTAGTTCCATAGATAAATAGGAAACAGAGAGTTCAAAGAAGATACAATCAAACATATATTTAAATACAAAATGGAGAAGATACAAATATATGAATTTCTTTGTTCTTCATTTAATCTCAAACATGGATTGCCGGTATATTTTCTTTCTGTTTACATCCCATCATTCTGGGTTAGTTTGAATATACAAAAAAATAAGTTTTTTGATTTTATAAAGTTCATCTTGAAAAAGAGGTCTGCCAACGTGTGGGAGGCATGTATGTGGCCACTGGATGTTATATATGAGATCTGGTTTGTCATTTAAGAACCCCACATGCAGCATGGTTTGGCGTTCCAATGTGAAAACCTGTCCGCCTTCTTCAGGGCCTGTTCATAGACCCTGTGGATATATATATATATATATATATATATATATATATATATATATATATATATATATATATATATTTGTATTTTAGTGCCATACCCATAGTAGATTCTCAAATATTGGTTTAGAGCCATGGTGTCCACCCTGCGTCACTTACACTAAGTAGAGTCAGGTAGGGTACTTGAGGTATCCGCTAATATCCTGTTTAGCCTGCCGCAATAGTAGGGGTGACACTGTGATGATCAAACTGCAGCTTCCAATATGATGGCAGTTAAAATGTTCTGCACTTGTGTTTGTTCATTCTTAAGGGGAGGGGAGGAAATCTTTCAATCTGAGGACATAAAATGGAAGGCCTATTAAGTGAAAAGTTTCTCTTGGCTGTGTACTGCTCCAGTACCAAAGTGGGGGGTTCTATGTATACCTAGTGGAGGTAGGTGAAATGTCAGACCAGTGTTTCAGAAACGGTTCTCGGTTCAGTGTGCCCAAGCTGCTATGCACCGAGGTGCCGGGCTCATAGTGGTCTAGACCCTGTTTGTGATAACCTGCTAATGTGCTCATGCATTATAACATGTTCAGTGCAAGGGCTAGAGGTATGAGAAAAGTATTAAGGACAATTCAATTTAGCCTGACTAGGGGCCGGGGAGGTCCCTCCCATCATGGAAGCAGTCACTTTCTTGTGCGATCAGTCAAAAATCACTATCGCATACATGAGGCATGTATCTAAAAAAATGTTTTATACACAATGCTGGTCATGTCTCTGGTATGGTTTGGCTTGTGTGGGGAAAGTCAGAGGAAACCTGATGTAGGACAGCCTTGGATTGGTAAATCGAGTATGTGTCTCCTCAGCTCACCAGTGATATGATATGATATGATAGGTTATTTATAATGCACTTAATACCCAGAGGTTTCTAAGCGTGGATCAAACTGGTGTGGCACTGTGTCGTCTTGTTTCCAAGACGAGCATGTTTCCTCTGAGCTATCCTCCTGAGACATAACTGCAGATGTGAGCTGGCATCTGTCTTGTTGATATGGATAACAATGCTGCATTTCTATTGATTCCAATTGAAAAAAGGCATGCATGCATCATCACGCCTTAAACAGAAAAGATATATTTGTCATATGTGTGGCATCATTGCCATAGCAACCCACGTTTGAGTACAGTGTGGGGATGTTAGGAAGAATTCTCATAAATGTGCCAATTCCCTTCACCTTAGAGACCCCCAGCAACTTTGTTGGAATTTGAGGACTTAATTTTTTTACCTGGAGAGGGTGTGTTCCTTTTTTTTCCAACTCTCTCATGCATTTTGATGTGTGTTTTACTCTTGTGTTATTTGATTATGAAGTTTTAGACAACTTCATAGGCATCACCTTTTCTTGGATGTCACACAGCACCCTCAGTGCAGTGACACAGGGAAGCATTCCAGGCTGTCCCAAGGTTTAAAATACCTTCTTTGGGATAAACTACTGTTTCCCAGAGAATGTAAAGTGAAATTGACTTTACTAGTCTTTTCAAATTCCTAGGCCCAGCACACCCTATCTTACAATAGAGTGCTGGACGGGTAACTTAGTATCCCCTATGTCTAGAAACTCATGTATCAGTCAAATGCCACCCTTTCCTCTCGAAATGGCTGGTGGCAGTGGTTTTACAACTAACTACCATGATTTTTCCCGACCACGAACAACAGTAGCGGTAAATCGCGGGAGCCATGTTTTTCAAGATGGCGTCTGAGGCCCCTTTATTTAAACAGGTTACGGTATTCTTTTTTTGCCATTTCTTTTTGGAAAGGTCCTTCTAGAGTTTGTCTCTGCACACCGAACTAGGTTTGGTCCCTTTGTTCCTACGTCTTTGACGGGATTCAGGACTGAAGACCGCCTCTGGCGCCCGAATGTCTGGTGTGGGCAGGAAGTGAGGGAGGTGCCCAAAACTCCCTGTGCTTAGTCTCCTAGGAGACCCAAATGCACTCTGGCATGATTGGCTGGCTGACTGTCCAGCAAGGACAGACACCCTGCTGGGTGAGTGGAAGCTAGGCTGGAATGAAAGGGAGAAAACTAAATGGCAAGTCTCTTGACTTGGAAGGCAGAGTCCACCACTGGAACGAAAGAACCAAAGACGAGCTGGAAGAGGACGGCTGCTGCAACTCTTGGCCCGTTGATTTGCCCGGTGAAGCCCGCCTCCGGGTCCGAATCGCCAAGTTCATCTCAACATAGAAGCCCTTCAAGGACGACTTCTCCCTTTGAGTTGGTGGGACCAATCAACTCTTAAGCCACCTGGACACCATTCTCGGAGCTGGTTTCATTTTCCTCACAGTACTGCAGGAAACTAAATAACCAGGGAGAAGAACACCAGTTTGTTCTTGAAGACAGCTACCGGAATTGAAGAATTGCCAGTTTGCCAGCTTTGTGACCAGTCACTGAGCAGTGCAGGAGTCCCCTGACATCCTCCCTCTTGTCCCCACGTCTGAGGATCAGCAACAGCGAGATCTGCAGGAACTGCCAGGAACAGAAGTCTTCTGCTGCATCTTTTTCTTCAATATAAGGTTCTGTGAAAACCCCATTGAGAGAACTTACCTCTCACTGCCAAAGTGTGCGAAACTTTGGCAACTTGCAGGCCTAGTCAGCTTGTGATCCGGCATATGAATCTTTCTTCTATGAACTACTTCTGAGAACCGTGGCAAAGACTTTTCCGTTTAACTGCTAGAACAGTTTTCACCTATCCAAGACTCAAGTCTATTGACTTTGGTCTACCTATTGCATTGGAACAACTCCTCTGATGAATTAAAACTATTTGCACTGTTTAAGAGTAACTCTTCTATTGGTGTTATTAACCTATGCCTTTTTGCTCCTACTTCAAATACTCTGAATGCCATTTTGCTCCTCCTTCAAAGTAGTTTAAATGCCTCAGAACCAGTTAGTGTGAAGTATTGTAGTATATTTTTGTGTGATATTGATTGCTTCATTCTAGTGAATGTTTTCTAACTGACTGTGTAATAAAGTGATACGTGTTTTACCAAGAAACCTTGAGTATAAGTGTCTATTTGAATACTTGTGATTGTAGACATCTGTGTAACCTCATTACAAGCTCACATTCCGTCTTGAGATACGCTTGGCTGCTCTGCTCGCTACTAAAAACTGTGTGGTACAGACTTATACCAAAGGTTGGTTTTGCTTACACATGTAGTCATAGTTTTGTATAGTGGTCCCAGAGGGTACTGCATGCAAACGTTGCCTAACGGGAGGATCCCATTGTGCCTCTCAACTGTCTCATCATAGCATGATGGAGTAGAGACGAGAAACGTATTCTGGCTATATTTGGTTTTCTGGTCTCCATTTGTTGGAAGGTACTCCAAGCCTTGAGATGTGTTTTAGTCTGTGTGCATGGCTCTGCCGCATCTGAAGAAGTCATAGCTGTCATCGCGCATGCAAGCTGCAGCGGGATAGAATATGGCTTGCATGCCCAAATGTGATTCTAGATTGGTTTGGAAAAGCAATGATTTGAGAGGCCTGCTCAAATTCTTTAGAGCATGTGTAATTGTATAATAGCACATGACAATGTTCCAAGATTGTGAAGATACCCTAAAGTGGAAAAATATATTTTTGGTGGAGTTTCAAATACATGAGGCATAAAGCCTCAATTGTTTCTCAACTGTGTCACATTGATGGCGAAACAGGCGAGAAAAGTCAAACAGGTGGTGAGCCGGTTGGGTAAATCACCCGTAGGAGAAGCACCAATCATTTACTTTGTCTCAATCTGTGAGAAAGCATGTTTCCTCCTCCATGTCTGCCAGGGTCAGAATCTCTGTCAGAGGCATGCATTTCCAATGTAATCCATGGTTGAAAGTGTCCTATCTATGAATCCATCTGTTTTCCTTTTCTGAGAGATTTCTCTGTGCATTGTGCACCCCTTTTAGTGTCTCCAGAATCCACCATAATATATCATTTGGGGAGTGTTGGAATTCGATGTAGTGGTAAACCATGGGCGCTGTCGCCTTCTTGCATCGAATTTTGGATATATGTATATTCTGATATGAATGGACCCCGTGGTTTGACCCATGTAGCGTAAACCACACAGGCATTTGATGCAATAGACCACCTGACTGGTTTTGCAGTCAGTTAGGCTGCAAAATGTCCATATCCTCTCACCGATGGTGAATGATTGGATTTTTCTCGTGAAATTACAGACAACCCAGTTGCCATGGGGAAAGTGTCTGGAAATGGCTCGTAGATTACATAGGACACTGCATGGTGTCTTTTTGTTAAACTGCGAATTAACTAGGTGGTCTCGTAGATTCTTAGCACTTTTTAATGCAAATCTTGGCAAAGTATCTTCAGGTAAGTTAAGTTGTGACAGTGTCACATATTTACATATATGTTTTTTAACTTGAAAGGTACGTGGGCCATGTGTAATGAGACAGTTCATTTGTTGGTTGATTTCACTTGTTACCTGGTTTATCAGAGTCAAGAGTGCCTCTCTAACTGTGAATCTTGCCTGATTTCTTTATCTGGAGAGTCGTTTTTTTAGGGTAAACTCAGGCTTTTAATCTACCATCAAGTTGTTGCGCGTGATCATATAATTCTTCCAGTGATGTGCAGTTCTGCCTAATTATTAAGTATTGTCCATACAGTGATTACTTTTGAAGTGTAGGAGAGTGTTTCTGTCACTTGTTGTGCAATACAGGCTACATTCCAGTTTCTCATTGCAGTGTTTGATCACAAGGTCCAATAAGTGACTTTCTGACTTTGCTGTATTTCATAGTGAACTGGATGGTATGTTCACATTCGTTCAGCCAGGTCAGGAAAGATTCTAATCTTTCTTCCGAGACATCCCAAATGGACACCACATCATCTATGTATCGCTTCCAGTGTCCGATTTCTTCACTGAAGGGGACACCACTCTAACAATTCCCATAAAGTTTTTAATAGACCTCAAGACTCTCCAGGAAGACCGGTATGAAGCTTTGCTCCCAGAGCAGCCATGCTTTAAAACACACCACTTTTGAAAGTGATCATATTTCTTTCCAGCTTTCCTGTCTATTGAACCATTTTGCATGCGACGTAAGGTAGAAAGTTGATATATTTCCCACTTGGTTTTTCGGTATCGATTTCAACATGTCGAGGGTCTCTAGAAACCTAGAAGTTCAAGCAAGCAGGACTGCTCCCTTTGGGGTAAGGCTAAGCTACATTTTCATATGCTATTTCCCCTTCTGTAATGTCTTGGCAGGCTGAAAATCAATGGTATGGAGGATTGCCCAGACTTATGCCTGTGGTTATGATTGATTACGAAACTTCCAGCCATAACCCTTTGGTTTTAAGTTATCCCGGGTGGGACTGATATGCCCAGAAGTGGATCCAGAGCCTGCTGCAGCTACAGACCCAAGCTACACCTCACTAATGAGACACAATGGGGCTGTACATGGCTGGGATTGCTTGTGGTTGCATGCACAGAGGCTGTGACACAACAATTCTGGCTGAACTGGCCCTTTCAGGCATGACCAAACCCTTCTGAAATAACTTGACAGTGGTGTGGAAGGGTTGCCAGAGTTATGCCTTTGGTTATGATTGATTCAAAACCTTCCAGCCACCACTTTTTGGTTTTCCTCAATGGCACCCTGGCACTGTGCAAGGCTTAAATGTCTAACAACAACCATGCCAAAGTAAATGTTCAGTGTCCTTAAACATTGTACTCAAATGGATAAGCCTAGGTGCTTTGAGAAAACTGGGGTGGTTTTTTGCCACAGTTGAAACACTTTGTACAGTAAAGAAGGTAAATAAGATGGAAATGTTGCTAATTTTTCAGGGAGTTGCAAATATCGCTAATTCTCATATCAGTCCTTTTTTCCTTGGTGCAAACGCTGCAGAGATCACCATTTCTCGTGCTTGTTAGTTGGAGCACATTCACATCTGGTGCACGTCGCTTCTCTCTACTTTGCCTTGTTTATTGGCTGGCTGGTTGTGGAGCAACTCAGTGCTGGTCTTTGGGTGGACTGGTGTTCAAGTTGTTAGCTTGCAGCCCGAAATATTCCCCCCTGCCCCTTTGTCCTGTGAGGTGGCCTAATTGTGGCATACATTGCTGTACAAGCAACTAAGTTTGACATACTCTTAAGGCAAAAAACAGAGCATAGTAACATAATATGACTAAAAGAAGGGTGCCGACACACAAAAAGGCACACATCTGATCCTTCTCACCCTAACTACCCAGTTTATCTGACACCCATCTTTCACACAGTCTAAAGAACTCAGCTAGATAGGTAGCTTATGCTGTGTTTGCTCTCTGTTTTTCATAGATGGCTATGTATTACTCCTAATAATAAAGATTTGTTTTTACTACGTTCGTCGGTGCAACAGTATATTTGTATCCACTATGAAACATTGTACTGTGTTGTGTACAGTCTTACAATGGGACACCTATTTGTAGTGGGTACTTTTCTCCCTATCCATAGTATGTGTGATTGTCTTAAGTGCAGCAAGCTTGCAATGAAAATGACGACAGGAACAATTACTTTGAACTGGAACCCTTCACTTGTACGTCTGTTGATTAATACCCGTTGACTCATTGGACACGCACAAGACATTTCTGACTATCCGCTTGCCAATCAGATTGACATTTGCTCCATCACGGAGAATTGGCTGCATGCAGCGGCAGGCCCTGCTTTATTATTAGCAGTACCTAGCAGGTATGATATTTTCAGGGCTGACCGCTCCACTGGTCGGGGATGGGGGTTGCAGTGATCTTCTGATCGTCCCCTCATATACACTCAGTTGGCCTTGAAACCCGGAATGAATGTGATATGTTGCATGTGAAGGTCCTGGTAAACCCAAATGCCACCATTAATATTTTTCTTGTCTATTGACCACCCATGCCCGACTTTCCTGTACAACTAGGTGACATACTAGCCCCCCGCCATGAGCCCTCATCTAAGATTGTACTCATGGGGGACTTTAAGTTGGGACTTCATAATAAATCGGATGCGCAGCTGCCATTACGGAAGCAACCCTGTCTAATTTAGGCTTTCTGCACAATATCACAGACAAAACCCATGTTAATACTATATTGATAACATAGACGTGATTTCATGTCCTTGGTCAGAACACATGCTAATACACTTTCATATTAGACTGCTCTCAGCAGTTTAGAAAACCTAGGCTAGAAAGAGTGCCCTGTACCTTTAGGAATACTCTTTTTGAGGCTACCATTGATGATATAACTAATCTAGACTCTGCTGACAAGATTGCGGAAATCTATCAGGTATGATGGGAAATGTGATTAACTCACTAGCCCCAGAAAAAACATGTTACACACTCAAAAGGGAGACAAATAGTTTGTGTATGGATGAAATCCAAAAACTGAAAGTTGCCAACTGCAAAGCATTTAACTGTTGGAAAACCTCCAGCCTGCAATCAAAAATGGCAAACTACACAGTGGCAGCAAAGGGACATAGAGACACCATCTCTAGTGCAAAACAACTGCCGATGACCAGAGGATTAAAGATGCACATTAAAACATCAAAGATCTTTTTAAAATCTTAAACGAACTGGAGGACAGAGTTCCCCACCATGAGAACCTTGAAGTGAATGTGAATTTCCCCTCATTTGAGATTATATCCCAGAAATTATCCCAGATTATCAAAGAAATTTCACATAGAGCTCTGTGCCTGTGATTCTTAGCACTGATTTCCATGCTGTTCCTTTTTTTGCAATTATCATACTTAGAGCAGTTTTTAAGCACAGGGTGGCTGCAAGGGGGATGCAATTATCAAAGAGGCGCTAAGTGCACCTTTGATAATTGCCAAATTAAGCACCTCTTCAATAATGCAAAGGGCAGCTGGCCTTGCTTGCAGCAAGACTATAGCTGGTAATAGCTTACTGTGAGCCACATATAGTACATTTGGACCTGGCAGTTTCTATTTTCCTTATTAACAGAGACCAAATGCAAACATGCTAAATATAAAAAAAATGTAGGGCTTTGTTATAACACGGCTATCAAAATGTCTAGGTTGCACAGAACAGTTCAGTTCATGCGTGTTGCTAGTATCAGTGTGTAATAGCCACACTAATGACCAAATCGGAAAAGTGTTAAAAATGCATTCAACAACCAACCTTTCTCTAGTGATCAATCCTTCTGCACATCACCTATCCATGGCTGAAACATAGATCTTGCAAAAGGGTTATCTTTTGTGCCCACAGACAAATATGAGCCAAACAAGAATCGAAGTGACCCAACTTACGCGTAAAATAAGGCTTAAGGAATTTTTTGGGGAAGACAAGATGGGCATACAAACTGATCTTACTGGTCTCTGGCCACCGTCACCTTTTTTCCAGCATCACACACCAAAAATGTGCAACCAATCACCTTTGAACAGGCCTTAATCAAAAAAAATCAAAGCACTGGAAGTAGAGATACCTTTTGTACACAACAATTGTACCAGAGAACAACTGACAGCAGTGACCGATTTGGCAAATAAGAATACTGCCATAAAACCAGTTGACAAAGGGGTGCTGCAGTGATTATGAGCATCATTGATTACAACCACATGGTTAATACCCTACTCCAGGATGACACTAGTTACAAACAAATACCCGTGGACCCCACAGCCATAATCAGATCCAAATTAGCTCCCATTATCGAAGAAGCGACAGCAGAAAGGTATATGAGTGAGAGGGAAGCTAACGTTCTTACTCCCGCACATCCGTGGTTACCGGATTTCTATGCTCGCCCTAAGATCCATAAGGGCATTAATTCCCCACCTGCCCTACCCATAGTGTCTGCCATTAACTCAATATTGGAACCCCTATCACAAAATGTGGATGTTTTCATTAGAGATGAAATCCCCAAAATGGACTCTTGTCAAGGACTGCATGGCAATATTGAATCTCCTTAAGACAGCAACATTCGATGCCGAAACCCAGTGGTTAGTGACAATGGATATCGAGCCACTCTATATTAATATTCCACAAATGGACACATTGGTAGCTGTACAAAAGTTACTGGATGCATACATTGAAATAGATAATGGACATGTTTCTTTCATCAGACAACTGACAGAGATCGCTCTCACCCAATATGTTTTCCTGTGTGAAGATACAACTTACTAGAAGATCTCTGGCACAGCGATGGGTGCCACTTTTGCCCCTGCCGGGCAAATATATATGCACACCAATTTGAAGTCGAATATGTATTCCCGGTGACCAATCCTTTCAAATTACAGATCCTGATGTGACGCCGATAGATAGATGACATCTTGTTTATATTTGAAGGCACAGCAGAGGAATTGACACTCTTTCACAATTGGCTAAATGGTTGTAATGCGTATCTGAATTTCAGTATTGAGTCAAGCAAACTTCAAACACATTTTCTTGACTTGCATATCTTGGCACATAATGGCCAGCTTATCTCAAAAGTATATAAGAAAGAGATGGATAGGAATGTTCTTCAAGCATACTCAAGTTATCGACTCCAAACTTACTGTTTGGACAATTCCTAAGGTGCAGACAGACCTGTACGTGCCTTGGTGACTACAGTGCACAGGCCAGTATTTTCAAGAAAAATCTGATACAGAGAGGATATCCGAAGAAGATTGTAAACACACCCTACAAAAGAGCTAAGAATATTCCCACAGACATCACCCTACAACAGCATCCTAAAGCAGTGGCAAGAGAAAATATAACTGCTGTGTTTAGCTATTCAGATCTGTTCTTGTCTGCTTTCACAACTACGGCGATAGATTCAGATTTTGGAAAAAGCACGGAAAAAGGTCCCAGTGATGTACAAGGTGGCATGGGTAACGAGCTTCCAGGACTTGTCCTCGCTCACCCTCTCTAAAAGAAGGCTCTGCTAACTCCTTACCAAGTGGCTAAATGAAAAATGAATCAGATAAAGGTGGGGATTCCCATTCTCCATCTCGTTGTAAGTGGATTGACAAAAATATAGACTCGCCACGGAGCAGGACATTCTAAGGGTCACTAGTGAACTAACAGGAAACGCTGAGACCCGCACACCTTATGGGAGCGGAATCCAGGCGGAGGACAGTGGCAGATAAAGGGGTCAAGGAGAAGAGGTATTTTGGGCTCCCAGAAGTTCAGAAAGCGTAACATCCTTCCACCTGATGGAATTCGAGTTGGTAACTGAGCCATCGCCATCGTATGGTGGTTGAGAGGGGTAGAATAATTGAATAAGGGTCCCGGATAAAGGGGCCCGGGCTGTTTTTTGTTCCTCATTGCAGGTGGGTTGGTCCCACTCGACGGCTTTGTGGTGGGGGCATTTTTGTTTAGGGGTTTGGGAATGCTGTGGGGTGGTATAAGTGGATTCAGGTGAAAGGTGGTAGTGGGGCTCAAGTACAAACGATGTGAAGAGAAGGGACCCCACTCAGGGGGTCCAGTAGGTGGTTCAGTCACCAGCCGGTGATGCTAACAGGGATGGGCTGGATGCCTGGATTGGGGGGGGTCTACAATTTGAGGGGAGGGTGAGGGAGCAGGTTACTTGGTAGGTGCTCTCCCAGTAGTTTATCTTTCTTTGGGCAGGGCTCACGTTGATACTCACAGGTGGAATGAGCTGAACCCCCGGATAGGGATAACCCGATGACACCAGTGGAAAATAATCCCTAAGAGGGAAACCTACGAATTGGCACCTTGAATGTGAAAGGGTTGAACTCACCCACCACACGATCCATGGTGAGAAGGGAATTTAGGAGGGCAGAAGAAGATGTAATGTTCCTCCAGGAAACCAGGTACTCCAAAGGAGACACGAAAAGGGTCCCATCTGGGTTGGTCGGCCAGGAGTTCTGGGGCTCTGGCCCCCTGAGAAAGGCAGGAGTGGGTATCCTCGTAAAGAAGGGACTTAGAATGGAGATCATCAAGGTTTGGTCTGATGTGGAGGGGAGGGCCCTGTTGGTCTCAGGAGACATTAGAAATCTTAGGTTCCCGTTTGACATGGTTTACGGCCCTAATCAGGGACAGTTAAGATTCCTGAAAGCCACAATGTCAAAAATATTGGTTGAAAGCTTGGGGCATCTGAACACCGGGGGTGATTTTAACATGTGGGCGGACCCAGACTTGGACAGGTAAAGGCTTCGGGATAGGGAACAGAAACTTCCAGGCCCCGGGCACTGGAAGTTGCAAGACTCACTAGGAGACTGTTGGTTAATGGACATATGGTGCCAGTTCCACCGACGAACATGGCGTTAAATGTTCTACTCCCTACCACACCGGACCTACATAAGGATAGATTACCTCTATATTTCTAGAGACCTATGGGAAGAGGCACATGGCGCAGAGATCGTTCCGATTTCTTGGTCTGATCATGATATGGAGACGGTAGATATACAATGATTGGGTCTAGCACTCAAAGGGTCTAAATGAAGGTATAATTATTCCCTCTGGAGGGACTTAGTGTTTCACTCGGAGATGAGTAAGGAAATTGTGGAATATTTGAAAATGAATGACACAGGGATGTAGATAAGAGAACCATCTGGGAAGCAGAGAAGGTGACCTGGCGAGGGATTCTAATTCGGGAGGTGGCGAGAAAGAAGAGAGAAAGGGCACTAGTGTAGAGGAGGTTGAGGGAAGAGATAAAACAACTTTACTTGAACGCACATGACCCCTTAGGGAGTTGATAGGAATGCATACTGGAGGAAAGGGGAAAAAGGGAGGAACTGCAGCTCTTGGAGGAGGGGAAAGTTATACGTAGTCTGCAATTTTGTGAACAAAGTTTCTGCGAGATAGGGGACAAAGCAGATTCCTACTGGCGGTGAGGTTAGCAGCCAGCGCGCAGATGGGTGGGTGGTGGAAATTGAAGACCTTGACCATGCAATGGAACCCATGGGGGAATGGATTGCAGAGACCTTTGCTGACTACTATGAGAAGTTGTATGACACAGAAGCAAAACCTGAGCACAACATAGACACCTATCTGGAGCCCATTAATCTGTCCAAACTCTCTGAGGAAGAAACTAACCTATTGGAAGTCCGTTTAACGGAAGAGGAAATTAGAAAGGCAGTGGCAAAGTTACCCATGTGGAAGGCCCCTGGAGAAGACAGTTTCTCTGCGGGATTCTATAAAACATATCACCCCGCCCTACTCCCATTCATGACTGAGTTGTTTAATTACACACTTACTTAATATGGGCTGGGCTCTGGAATCCTTCTCCAAGGCTCTTATTACTGTGATACCCAAGGTGGGTAGGGATCCCCGGGGGTGTGGTGGCTATTGCCCAATCTCCCTCCTTAATATGGATGCAACGCCTTATACCAGGGTGATAGCCACGAAACTGGAAGGGTACATGCCCAGACAGATCCACTAGGACCAAGTGAGGTTCATTAAGGGGCAGCAGGGGGTGGACACAATGAGAAAAAAATGACACTTAATAAATGCATCCCAAGAGATAAGGGGGGACCCGTCCCTTCTCTCAGTTGATGTCGAGAAGGCATTTGATCAGGTGGAGTGGTGTTTTCTTAGGGCAGTCCTGGTGAAGTTTGGAATGGGGGAAAGGCTTATCTGAGGGATAATGGAAGTTTACACATCTCCAATGGCTTCTGTCATGGTAAATGGGGGGTACTCACTGTGGTTCGCACTTGGGAGTGGAACTAGACAAGGGTGTCCCCTCTCCCTGAAACTGTATGCCCCGTCAATCAAAACCCTTGCCCCAAGGATCAGAGATAAGCCGAAGGTGGTGGGAATGTAATTGGGGGGTGGTTTACAAGGTTCCCTTATATGCAGATGACATTTTGCTACATATAAGGGAACCCCTGGTCTCCATACCGGCAGCTCTCCAATTGATCAAGCACTATGGTACTGTGGCAGGACTAAAAATTAACAGATACAAATTGGTTATTTTACCACTGGATAGGAGGAGGGATGAGGATATTGCATGGTTTACACAACTCGGGTTGGAGGTCAACTTAAACATACTGAAATACCTTGGCATTAATCTCACGAGGGCCCTCGGGATGCTGTTTGTAGCCAATTACCCCCCATTGATTACTAATATACCAGTGGATCTGTCAAAATGACAAAAGCTAACGATTTCATGGTTGGGTCTTCTCAGCGCTATGAAAATGGTGTCCGTCCAAGGGTTCTGTACTTATTTCAAAGGCTCCCCATCAGGAATCCAGATGTTTTTTTTTCATGCGATAAAGGGAGCCCTTCAAATGTTCCTCTGGCAGACGACCCTGATTTTACCCAGAGAAAAAGGGGGAGTGGGCCTCCCAGATATGAAGCTTTACTATAAGGGAGCATAACTCAGAATCCTAATTCCCCACCTCAGGTCCCAATCGGAACAACAATGGCTGGTCTTGGACAACCTCTGCCTGCACATTGCTATGATTGTGGAATGGTTATGGGTTCCTCGGAACAAACTGCCATACAGAATTTGCGAGCTCCCCATTCTGTGGACCATATGAGACATCTGGAGACAAGGGGCGGATATGAAGGGGATTATCACATGGCCTTCGCCCCTGGGTCACCTCTGGGTAGCGGGAGTAAGAGACGTAATACCAAATCCCGGAAGATTTCAGGAATTGGTTTGAGGCTGGACTTGAGAGGATAGGGCAGCTCTTCAGGGGGGGGCACTTTCATCAATATAACAGACATAGAGGAGGTCTTGGGCATAGGCAAACTTTCAGTTATCTTATTACTACACCTAAAAGGGGCCCTCACAGAAGCGAGCATCAGGGAATAGACAATGAGTGATCTCACCCCCTTTGAAACATTGCTAGACAGGGGTACTGAAATGAGGGGGCTGATATCTGCAATGTACGGTGCCTTGGTCGGCCGGGAGTTGGGTCCACAGAGAACCTGAAAGGTCTGTGGGCAAGAGACTTCAGGGTGGAAATAGACAAAGGCCTCTGGAGTAGATTGTGCAGGGGAGTGTCCAAGATAGCAATCTCCTGCCAGTCCAGAAAGCACTCCATTAAGCTCCTCCATCAGTGGCAATTTGACCCGGTCGGACTGTCAAAACTGTTCCCAACTGCAAGTCCCACATCCTGGAGGGGCTGTGAAGAGAGAGCAGATTACTGCCACATGTGACGGGCTGCCCTAGGCTACCGTTTTTCTGGGATGAGGTCCTTGGGTGGATTAAAGACCTAGACAGTATAGCTAGAAATAAATCCCCCCCTGTTGGTCTTGTTTGGGTTAGAGGAGGTCGAGGGAAAGTATTTTGTTAACCCCAAAATGACAGCAGCATTAGTGTTGGCCACTAGGGCCTGCATTGCCACCAAATGGAAAAATTAACACCCACCCAGCAAAAGGTAATGGACCAATGTTGCCAAATACATTTGCACCATGGAAAGAATTCCAACAGGGCTTCACGGAAGGGCCGGACCAATCTAAGTGGATTGGCATCCCTCTATTGTACGTTATTTGAAGCTGGTCCCGTAGGCAGGCGTCTCGATGTGGTTCCTCCCGGTGTCGAGGTCTAAGAAAGATGGGGTGGAACATGGATGGCCAAGGGGGGTGCGCTACGCATCTATGAGGGTGCCTTTACAGTAAGGTGGAGCGGTGCCCAAGAGTCCTAAATGCAGATGTGTTCACCTGTCAGGATTTCCAGAACTTGTTTAAAGAGGGAGAAAAAAAGTAACAGGGGGAAGGGTGGGGGGTTGAACGGTGGGGGGGGGCTGCTATAGGCCAGTCAACCAGCCCACAGTTGAACTTGTAATGTTGTATTCTTCAGCAAAATAAAATAAAATAAAATGTGGGAAAAAATGTGATCGAGCATTCTATTGGATACGTTGGTCAGACAGACACTGTCAATTATTTCCAGGGCTGGACTGGCCTAAAGGGAACTTTTGAGATTTACCTGTATGCCTCTGCACCCTGAGCCACTGTTGTCTGGCATTTCCATATTTCCCCATAGGAAAAGAATTGTGCATGCTGAAAATATGTAATATGGGGCCACTTTAAAATGATCTCTTGTGGCACGTGTTAGCATACATGTACACAGCTGGCAAGCTAGAATGACAAATGCCACTGCTAATACAAGCCCCAGGGGAGATAAGCTTTCAAGGCATGCCACAGTGTGCCACTTTAGAAGTAGCGTAATGTAGCATACTGCACGAGGACATCAATAATTGCATTGCGTGTTTTTTTTTTTTTACAAGATAACGCTAATAATCCACCCTAACCTCAGCCTTGTGCACAAAACCTCCTGAGCTGCAAAATAAACATTATTCACGCAAAAAAATCATTGTTCACGGTAGCTTTACAACCAGCGCTAAATCTAGCAGCAACGTGTCAAAACATAGACGCAACGCTTTGATAATCTGGGCCCTGTTAGGTTTACTAAGTAATCAGTTAGGCCAGAATCAGCCAATCAATGCAATTTGTACCTTTCCCAAAGTTAGTTTTGCTCTTTATTCTTTTTCGTTTTGGTGCAACGTGTGGTGTTCCCAGGTTGTCTTAATTCAAGATTGAGTTAGTTATCAAGGCCAGGATTCATTTGCAATCTCGGACTTGTAGTTTTTATTTTTTCCAAGAAAGCAACGAGTCAGTCAGGATGAAGGACTGGCATTTCACGTGGGATAACTCAAGCGATTTTCTATTCCTTGTTGATAATGATACTGATCTCACCGAGAGGGTTACTTATAACATGTTATCCTTTACAGCACTACCTTAGTGGTTGTCAGATCTGAATAGTTCAGCCAGTCCCGGTTTTGAACAGGCATTCTGGTACCAGTAGTTTTCCTTTAACAAAAACCCGAGAACTCAAGGTACATTGAGCCACCAGATCACAAGGAGTCAGCAGTCATGTTTGCATATAAAGCATGTCATGAAAATATGCAAATTTGGACAGCACCAAAGAGGCATGGGTTCATTGGAAGGTGGGACAAGTTCTTTTTAAGGAAAACCAAAATGCTGCTGCTACATTAGAGATGCAAAAATCAGTTTGTAAAATAATTTAAAAAAAGGAAGGAGCCAGAAAAAACAGACTTATGGTGAGAAGACTGTGTGACCGTGTATCCTGCCTGACCCTTAAGGTGTGTGTGGAGTGACTCAAGGAGGCAGGTTTTGGGCTAGGGAGCCATTCACCATGGCTTCACCATGCCCACTGTTATGGCAGTGGCACTTGCCCATGCTAGGACTACTCAATGCCACAGTGGTGCATATTTGATATTCCATGAATTATCAATGTGCGACAGATGTTGACAGTATGCATCACATGTTTGTTGATTTCTGAGTCTACACGTCCAGTTTACATTGGACTTTCTAGTTGTTTGACTCTAAAGTGATCCTACTGCTGGACGAGGCTGGGCAAATCAGAACCTAGTCCTCATGACACCATGTCATTTTTATTTATTTATTTTATTAATATAGTCCATAAACAAAGACCCGAAGGCCTAGTGGCGCTGAACAAGACAGACAAACAAGCAACAAAAAGAAAATCGGATGGAAGCAGAAATCATGCAAGGCATAGTTTTAAGAAAACAGGACTGTCTTCAGCCCTTGCTTTAACCTGCATAGCAAGGTACATGTTCTCAGGTCTGGAGGTAGTGCATTCCAGTGTTTGGAAGTCGCGTGTGGAAAAGATCCTAGGGGTACACAGGAGAGTCTAGTGCAGGAGATTTCCAGGAGACATGCATTATTGGATCTCAGGGCTCATCGAGCTGGCAACCATGAGATGCAATTCGACAAGTACTTGGGCCCCTGCCCATTCAGACATTTGTACGTAATACAGTGCACATGAAAGATGATCGTGCTACAAAAGGGGAGCCAGCATAGAGCCTTCTTGGCTTCTGTCATGCGGTCTGAACTCTGCAATCCCTCTAATATGCAAACTGCATTATTTTGATTAACCTGTAGATGAGCAGGATCGCCTTTGGCAATACCAAGCAGCAGACTGCAACAATAGTCAAATTTTGCTCCAATGATGTTACGTTCGATGGTAGCGCAGTTGGTGGTATTCAGAAAAGGGCGCAGCTGTGTATTGTAAAGTATTCTAATCGGGCATCACACACTGGACCAGGACACTTGGTTTTAGCCTGGGATGTGGTGCTCAAAAGGAATGCTTTTTTTTTATTTCAATTAATTCAATTTGAGCCGGTACCCAACCCATTTTACACCCTCTTTTACAAATACTCTGGGTCACAATGGACCATGAACCAGACCGGTTGGTGAAAATACAATATTAATTTATTTTTAGAATTCACAAAAATCACACACATTTTAATATTGGGCAGCAATCACCAATAGGGTGATAAGTACAATAGAAATTAAAGCACTGCACTTGGTAAAACTTCTAGTAGAACATATCCAAAGCACAATTGAATAGGAGCACTTTTTGAATTAGGATAGATAGCACCCAAGTCAAGGATTCCCCCTGCAATGTTCCCTCAACCCAAAAATAATCAAATTCTGTGGATAGAAAGAAGGAGCAGGTAGTCGGGGATAAGAGGCAGCAAACAGAATAAAAATCTGACCTTCCCTCACAAAAAAACCCTTTGCAAAGGCCTAAAATGACACTCGGATTTTGAAAAATAATTAATTATATGTGTGCTGAAATAATGATATGCATATGTTTTATCACGGTATTAGAGATGTTATCTCACTATCAACCATCAGGCAAGGTATCACAAAAGCATACAGTACACAAAACAGATTGAAATTGAAAACCCAGTGGAGCCTAATTCACACATGGAAAAGTTGCATTTTCTCTGGTTTGCCGTTTTAAATGCAAAAACGTTTTTTTCAAAAATCGGGTGAAAAACACAGAATCGGAATGCGGTTTTTGGGCAGGGGGATAGATGCACAGCACAGGGACAATGTAGAGGTGAAAGGAGGACTATAGGTGGTGAATTGAGAGAGATTTGGAAGGAAGAATGAGGTTCGTTTTTAGGAAAATTGGGCAGTTAAAAAGAGATCGATTTTAAAAATAAAAGGCAAATTGCACTTAAACTAAATTATTTAGACTATATTGTTAAAGAAAGTCACGGTCCATTCAAAGATTGATTCGTGATGCCAACCTTTTCCTGCCGTGTTCTGATCTATGTGGGAATTCATTTGAATTACTCCAAATATTACTAATGAGTTACCAGAGGAGATGAGTAAAAGAATTGTGCTATCACTAGAAACAAGAACAGAGTGCACAGAGAATTGGAACAGTCTATACACGTTATCAAGGTATGGATAGGGTTGCTTAGCAAGTGGCACAAAGACAAAAGTCAAGATGGGGTAGGCTATGTGTTATGGGATGGAGGATACTCACAGTCCACTCTTAGATTTGATCTTAGGAACAGTCAACCGGGTTCTGCACTCCAGGTCTCGGGTCACCAGGTAGTGGTGGACTCTCCTAGCAGAACAACATCTGGGCCTGTCTGGTCACCGAATAATCAGGACAACTGGATGGCAGGGTTGCAGCGTGCATGCAGTTAGTGGGCAAAAAGCCAGTCTGTTTTCATGATGCTTCCCAAAAGAACACCACAGATTTTCCCTTTGGTTATTGGGATTTGTTTGTGGGATCTCTGGATTGAGGCCTTGCTGGCATGGTCAGCAATGCTTTGGCCTTGCAGTGGAGACTGGAATTAGCTATGCTTAAGCTTTGCAATAGGATCTGGAATCTGGCAAGATGATTGTAGAATATCAGGAATGCAGGCGCAGGAAATTCAGGAAAGAATCTGTCTAGAGTTTTGTCAGCCACCCTTTTAATAGAGCATGCTGGCATCATAGAATTATACAGCAGGGCAGGCTTAGCTAAGCAAACCTCCAAATAACTGGATTGTTCAGGGGAGATAGTTACCACCTTCCTCCCAGCTGATTGGATTTCAAGGGCATGATGTCAGATTTATGATGTCAGTTTTACAATGTCCAGAACCTCGCACAGCTACTTTAGCTAAAATCCGGTATTGTCATGAATGGGATATTTGTACAATTGGGGCATATTAACAAATTACATGAGCAGGTTACATATTTTATGCAGAACATGACAGTCCAACTCTACAATTTGTAAGACATTGTTTCACCCTTCTACCAATTTTTAGTCATTTTTACTGTGAAATATTTGGCCTAAAACTCTATAACTATACACGTGTGTATGGATTATCATCAGGCATATCAGTATTGATTTTTACCCTTGGCGTCATGTACACTTTCCTCGGAATACCCCCATTCTCTGCCATTTCTGTTCCCTATATGGCAGTGAAGGCTACAGCGTCTTAAATTAAAACCCATAAAAATACATTAAAACGGTCAACTTTATACTTTCCTGCCAATTTCTGTTGCAAAAATAACTGTAATCAAAGTTTCTTAATAAAATAGTCTTTTGAAACAAATGGGCATCCTGTGTCCTTCACTGGGACATTTTTTTTTCTCTTCAGCTACCTTCACTGTCACTTCTCCCAGTGTGGGTTCCCAGTTTGACTGTTGTTTTATGGCCGCTTCCACTTCACAGGTTGGTGTCCTGGAACTTCCATTGTAAGAGGCATTAGCCCAGACCCAAGTCTGCCAAGGTAGCAATTAGCACTTGAGTGTTCTAGCATCTACTGTGGGGGCCTACTTTTGCTGGCACCCCCAAGCAGAAACCTGTTTGGGGCTGATTTCCCCCACTGAAACCAATGCAATTTAATTCTTTATTTTTGTTATAAATCAGAATAAAGACTGTTGAATAAGATCTCCCATGTATGTTTCACAGCACAAAACCCCTTCACATTGCTAGATAAGGGCAGGGCCTTATCCAACATACACCTTTAAACAAGTATTTTTCTTAGTTTGCAAAAGTACATTTTAAACGTGTGGTGACTACATTTTCCTTGCAAATTCGATTTTTCTCTTCCATCTGAATTCCCACATTGTTTTGTAGCCATAGTTAGCTTCTGGTGTGGGTTAAAACACAGATGCACTGAAATTGACATAGGCCCAGAAAGCCAGGCCCTTTTTGACGCATTGATCCTTGACATTTTATAGGCAAAAAGTAAAGTGTTTCCCGTGTAGCTGAAGTAAAGCTTCTTTTGAATTCTTCAGATCTGAACAACAGCCTGTCATTCAGGTATACTGCTCTTGTCTGCTTAGAGCACAATGTGAATGTGGAGGGGCATGGCAAGGTCTCATTAATAAACGTATTGTGATGAGGAACAGAGGAAAAAGAGCATCAAAGCAGCATCATTTTTAAATGTAAATATTTCCCATTTTCCATGGGAACTTTGGGCTTGCAGCAAAGCAGTGCTGTTTTTTCACTCCCCTTCTTTTGTGTATGTAAGAACACACTTTCAAGCTTTCTCAGTGTGTCCCCTTGTTCCATCCTGCCCAATATTTGCTTGGAAAGATGGTGCAGGCATCTTGTTGTAGCTGAAGATGCAGTTTTAACGTGAGGCAGTGGTGCTCCCAGGAGCCAGCACAGCCATTTTGCTGCTTTTGCTGAAGTGCAGCTTGGTTATGGAAGGGAGTACAGCTGAGTGAGTAAATATATCCCACAGTATGCATGGTATGAGGTGCAGGAGACAAGACTGTTTACTTGGGCTTTCATGGAACGCTCTTGATCTAGGAAGCCCACAAGAGTCTTAACCTCAGACTAGGTATTAATGGTGAAACCTGCCACCTTAAAGAATCAATTTTCAGAGCTCAATTTACACAGTTGGGGATTGGTGCCCAGAACCATTAGTTTGGTTAAGGCATCATTGAGCGCAAGCTTATTGGCTCGCACCCATGAATGGAACTGATTGTAAAGTTTAAAGACAGGGAAACAGTGGCATAGTTTTTTAGAGGTACAATACATTGCGTGTCAACCACATAACTGGCATATATTATCCCTGCTTCATACAGCTGTTCAAACAGAGGGAGCATAAAGTTGTATAAAAGCATAGGTCGACACGCAACAGCCCTGCTGAACACTGCATGTTGCAGTAAACTCCCCTGCCCTGGCCTCAATGAAAAAGACCCTAGCCTTACGCTCTGCAAGGAAGGTCTTCAGCCACTCTGTAGCTGATGAAGAGAAGTGACTTGTGCTATGCAGTCTATCCACAAATACAGTGTGAACCACTAAACCAAAAGCTGCAGAAAGATCTAGTGCACACGCAAGATGTATTACCTTTCTCCATGATCTTAAATATGTTATATTTCAAGTCGAGTAAGATGGATTTTGTGCGGTGGGCATGTCTAAAATCTAATTGTTTCTGGACGAGGATGTCATGTTCCTTAAGAAACTCCTCAATTTGAACCTGTGCAACTTAGTTGAGTATCGTAAGCAGGTAAGGAATGTTAGTATTTGGCCAGTAATTGCCTGGTTCATTTGGATCCAACAATGGATTTTTGATAAGTGGAGAAATCCACACCTGATTTATGTAATTTGGGACACCGTTTTCCTGAATGAGGCATTTACAAATTTGATGATCAGGGGAATTAACCACGCCTTGACTACAATATCGGGGCAAACATCACCTTTCCAGTTCGTCGGCTTTAACTTACTCAGGAACTCCGCAGGTCATGCTCTGATACTGGATGGAACTTAAATTCAGGGCAAATCACGCTGGTGGTGCCTAAGGGCTTTGTATAGACCTGATCTCTGCTTTCCGCATTAACCATCAGGTTTTCCTGGATATTTTTAATTTTGTCCCTTAAGGCATCTTGGATGGTCTTATACCACTTGGAATCTTTAATAATAAGCAAGGGTGGAAGGCATAGATTTTCCAGCTCTTAAAGAATTCTAAAGAGTTCCTTGGAACTAGATGTGGCTCTGGATATTTTGTGGTCATAGACGTTTTTCTTTGCCTCACATAAGGCAGTCTTATGAGCCTTAGCAGCACAGGAAGAGCTATTTTTGTCCTCAGTGAATTTGGTGCCTTGTTCTTACTTTTCTTGAGGTTATTGATGTCAACTGAATACCATTTCTTGTCCAGTTGTTTTTTCATCAAGCGTGATTTCACAAGGGTCACTACTGATAGCTTTTTCCAGGGTATGTCAATATGCAACTGCCAGGCCTTCTGCAGAATGCCGGTGGGGCAGTATTTCGATGTTAGGTAAAAAACATGGTGTCAATGCAGATGAAGTTTGCTTGCAAAGGTTTCAATATGACACCCGGCGTATCTCATGTGTAATTTTGAGCGGAGTTGGTATGGAAATAATCCATTCTAGCAGATGGCGATCGGGCCACGGGCATTGATTATTTTTTATATTCTCAATGGTGATATTTTGAATGAAAACCCAGTCCAACAGCCTCCCTTTGTTGTAGGCAGGCTAAGAAATATGCTGCTAGAAGCCAAAATCATCAGCACGTTCTCGACCAAAGATGACGTAGCATCTGAGACATCCATAACACCAAGATTGAAATCTTCTAGAATAAGGATTCTTGCTCTAGGTTTAAGACTCTGACATATCAGGTCACTGTGATGTGTAAGAAAGTCTGAAATGTTGTGTGGGGGTCTATATATCAAAACAATTTGGATTTGGAATCCCTCTTAAATGTTGGCCACAATACTTTGCATTCTGTAATAAAGACATTCTCTATTTTGTGAATTTTAATGTGTTATCATAGATCATAGCCACCCCACCACCTTTTATGTTCTTACAATCTACTCTTACTATATTGAAGTCTGCAAGAACCACCAGTGAGAGTGCCGGCCCTGTGCCCTCATGTAGCCATGACCCAGTAATGGCACATAAATCTATTCTATGGGTGGTAATGTGATCAGCTACCTCTGTGGAGTCCTTGTGTTAAGCAGCATGTATTTAACCTCATTGCCGAGGGTGTTTTTATGGTAATAGGTTGTAAAAAGCTGGCTAAGTCCTAACATTGTGAAACGGGAGAGAGAGTGGGATTGCATGCTGGCAGACTTTGTTGGCAAAGATCCTCCTTATGCGCATGCTCAGCACTGCCTAGCAGCAGTGGCAGTTCAACCTCACTATCATAACCGGAAGGAGTCTACGAGGAAGAGGCCAACGGCACTCGACTGATAGAATCAACTTCTGGCCCAGTGACCTCAGTATAATCACGTAGTTTGTTGGGGAGCGGGTCAGACATAGGTAAGAGACACTGAGTAGTGTTCTTAATGGTCTGACCGGTTGTAACAACCTGTCCGCCTGGTGAACTGACAATGAGTGGCTCCAACATCTGGGCAGTCTGTGTAGTCTGAGCCACCGGCCTGAGACACATTCTTTGGTATTTGAGGAGTATAGCAGCTGCCTTGCTACGGTGCTGAGCTGTAATTTCAGCCAGATGCATCTCAGCAGTGGCAGAGTAGAACACCAGAATGCTGCACCCTGACAGAAACTGGTAAAAGCCGGCCTAGCTCACGTGCTGGTGCTGACGTGCCACCGGTATGCATTACAACTACATCCCCATAGGGTTATACTCCCCTATCTACTCTTGGTGTGGTTAAGTTATACATTTGCCTTGAATTGTTAAGTCCCAATACTGATCCAACTAAAACAAATACTCATAGCAAATGGAAGTTTGCACAACTGGTTTGGGCAGAATAGTACTAATTGTTTCTTAGAGAGTTCTCCCTGACGTGTTCTCAGATACAAATCAGTCATGTATCTGCAAGAGCTACACAGTGAAACCTGGAGGTAAACAAATGTGAACCAGGAAGCCCTCTGGATTCGAAGCCAACTTACTTTTCGTAGTGGAACTAACCTCAAAGTGGATCGCCACAATGTTGGCCTATCAACTTATGTTTTTTAAATCATTGTGCAATGTCCTCCTTTTTTAAGAGTGTACCTCCTGCATTCAGAGTGCATGATCAATGCTATCAGATTTTGAACTGACTATAAGCACTGAAGACCTTCCATAGAGAGAGATTTCAGAGATACAGCTCTGAATTCACAGAAACTTTTTATAATGGTGCAATCCCATTGTAAAGCGATCTGTGAATCAGGCCCGCGCTCTCTACTTTGTGAATCACTGCAATTGTTTCCCTTCCTCATTAAGAGATAGTTATTGCATATGGGTATCAGGCAACAGCTAAAACGAGAAATCAAATGCAATTAATGTAAAGAATGCTTTAGTAAAGGAAGCAACTGAATCCAGGAACCCCATGTCCAATTAGCCTTGTGTTAATTGATTAATATTGTATGAGATGCTTAATACTGGAGACCAGACTCTAAGCATGGGACCAGGATTCAAACTTGTTGTCTTGCTTCCAAGATAAACACGTTTCCCCAGAGCTATTCTCCCGGCCCAGTTGATCCTCCATCTGCAATGATTCGCCTTGACATCAACTGATGTGAGGGAAACTATTAATGCTGCATGATGAAAAACAACTAAGACATTCATGTTAGTTATACCACTTTTGGAGTAAGTGTTCTGTACTTCTTCCAGGTTAATGCTAGTAAAGAAGTATGAAACAAAAAAAAACATCTAAGTGTGAGTAATTACCATCTGGCAAGGGAGCAAAAGCCTTGTCTTTTTTCTATTTGTATTCACACATAAAATAATGAGTGTGAACTTTCTCCAAAGGGTAATCTGGTAACCAGATCCCCCTTTGTTGCCAACTCCATTTCAAAAGCATAGTGCACTTGCGCCCTGCTGAATCAGTAGCCTGATCCACAACATCCGATCTGCTCATGTCACAGAGCAGGTTCAAAGGTCATAAGATGCCCACTCGACTGCTGCAGCGGTAGCCAAGTAACTGCGGCACAGGGGTGTCATTTAAGATATGCCCCCTGTACGGAAACTGAAATTATCATGAGTACCCCCTGCAGGTGGCAGGGTACTCTCTAAAAATGAGCTATGCCTGAGTCTAGGCATAGTGCATGGCACTACTTATGATTATGGTTATCATATCCAAATTGATATCTCACATGTGTCAAGTCCTGTGAGTCATCTCTGCTGTGGAAGTGAATCTGTTTTTGGGTCAGACTGGCTATACTGCCAAACAGCAGGACAGAAACCCAGAGGACTGAGCCACTCTTTGATCCCCTTTTCAGGGCCGGTAACATGCTCCCCCAGAGACAGCTGCACAGCAGGCAGCTGTCCTGGGCCTAGGCATCAAAGGAGCACACCCATTCAGAAGGCGTAGCCTCACATAATGTGTCACTTTTCTAAAGGCCTTTGTAGTCAGCAAGGTGTGATGGGGACGGGAGTGGGATAGGCAGGGGGACTGGAAAGAGCCTTCCAAAATGTTGCTTTTCACTTTCTCTCTTGCGCTTTCCTGTTCCCTCTGCTTCCTCTAGAGCAAACCACCTTGGGTGTGACATCAACAAGCCTAAATCCACTCTGGCCAGGACCAGGGATTTTCCACTGATCACCTGTAGACTTGTGTCCTTAATAAAAGGGGTCTGTCACCCCTTCAGCAGATTCCTCTCAGATCCTCTCATCTCCTTTAAGGCATTTAAGATTCATCTGAAGATCTCACTGGACTTCCTGGACTCATTGGATAGTAGTACTGTCCAAAAACCTCAGCCTGAGTTGAAGAAGGACATCAATGCACTCAAGATCACCACTTGTTAGAGCAGTTAAAGTTAGACCCAACCTGGCTAAGTGTTCCTGGGACTGCCCTGACCTGCATCTTTGAAGAGCCACCATTCTACCACACAGAGCACCTACATTCGACCGTACTCAATGCCCGCTTGCTGCCTGGGCCTAACCATTTAGTACCTTACCTACCAACCCTGGAACTACATTCAGAGTGCTACTTTCTCCAGTCTATTGTATCATCTCTGTTCCTACTTCGGGGTGAATTTTTATGTAGAAATATCTTTTCAATCTACATACAGATGGTGTGTTCATATTTTTATAGAAACTTGATTGTTCAATCCCTTTATTTTGAACTGTGATACTGTGTGGTCTTTTAGCTGTCTTTTCCAGAGAAAGTGACTGCAGCAACACGCTGCTTTCCGCCTTTAAGAAACTCTATAATTACCTAACCAAGATGCAGAGTGCCTGCGCTTAAAGTCTGGCGCTGAGTCAGCCACTGGAGGCAGCTGAGGGAGGCAGAGAACGAGGCTGGAGAGACGAACCGGGCAAACATGAAGAGGAGACTTCCAAGCCGGGAAGATGGGAAAGACAAAGAGGGATGGCTGAAAACCTTACCAAGTGCTCACCCATCCCGGATGGAGCCTTAGGAGTCCTACCCCAGCCTGGTAGACTCTGGAGTCTCAGGAGAGTCAACGTCATGTTCCAGATACATGGGTAATCAGCATGACATGGCTAACAACGTGTTAGAGCTTGACTGTCCCCCAGAACTGCATTGTCAACCTCAGCCTCCCCTTATGGGACTTGTGGATAAAAAAACCTCTGCTGTGATGGAAGTGCGGCTGGAATCGAAGATGACAAGGCGCGAGTCATATACAAATATGGAGAGGGGAGGTATCGAGGGGAATACAGTATGCTGGAGTTGTGTTGACGGCACCACAAAAGACTTTGGGGGCTGTAAGGGCCCAGAGGCGCCCTCACACACTGCTCCGGTCACCCTAGAGCACATCAGTGAATTTACACAGGATGCGGTGCAATGAGAATGTGAAACACAGGAGGGGTGGTGGGGGGCAGGGGCTTGTTATTGGGCTGCAAGATTGGATACAGCCTATCCATGATGACCCCGAATCAAACAAAAACACAGACCCCAACAATGAGCCGAAAGGACAACAACAAGTAAGGGGAAGGGAGAAAGAAAGATACAAAGAAGCCGATGGAATAAGCTTGCCCCTAACTACCCCCACTGAAATCACCAATCAAAGTGAGAAATTAACTTCTATTGGAGGAGGGCAGACGCAGAAGTGGTGCCTGCCATTGGAAACTGTGTCCTTTACAGACCTAAAAAAAAAAAACTGTTGCCCCACACCAGCAGAAGACATTGAATTCTATGACAAACAAATCTCGGAGCCCAGGTGGAAATGGAGGGGCACAAGGGCCCAGAGAAAGGAGATAACACTTTTCACCCAGACCCAGGGAGAGCAAGGACCTCTACCGAATGGGGGAAAGGGGCAAGATCTAGAATACCCAGTATACCTCAACACCCCAAAGAATTTACGGACAAGGAACAATTGGACAGAACCCTGGAGGAAGAAGGCCTAACAAATAACATGTTACCTATCATAGACAACACAAACCAACATAACAAGCCACAGGAGCGGCCACCGTCACAAAAAAGACTTAGAACAAACTCTATGGACCTAGACCTAACCCCCTCCTTCGTTATCAAGGGACTGGCAGCACAGGAAAGAACACCACAACAAAGAAAGGACAAAGAGAACCTATAGAGAAAGACTGTTGGGAGAAGAACAACCCGGGAAAACATCAGAGATGTCCCTAAAGAACAAATTAGATCTACAACACGGCATTGCCAAATTAAGGGAAACAATTTAACAACTAGATGCGATAATCACAAACAAAGTTAGAATGGGGGAGAACACTTGTAGAACCCGGCCTCCTCGAATGTCAATGGACATGGTGAATGCCCGAAGGAGAGGCAGAAGGAGAGTGGGGAGGAGCACACCGTTCTAGGTTTGCCCAAGCCTGAAAGGTAGCAGCCAGCCCCAAAAGAGGGAACCCTCGAATGGTAAATTCTAGTGGCATACAAAGTCCAACCTCAAGACAGCCACCCCACACCCCTGATCCACAACCCAATATATCATACTCAAGACTTGAAAAAACAAAGGACAAACTTGATAAATCTGAATGAAGAGAAAACAACATGGGAAAAGAAAAGATTGTTTCGCTCAGATGTCGGTTGTCACTAAAGGAAGGCATTGACGGCACGCTAAGTGACCACACCATGCTCCTAGCAATGCTCCACTCTAAGATAATTTATATTGAAGGCTTCATCGCCTTGAGGAACACCACTAGAGAGAGACCTTCACCAAATCCTAAACACCGGGGGGGGGGATTAAACAGGCTATCTAACAGCCAACTGACTGTTTTGATAATATCCCCCTGAAGCGGAACCTGGGGAGACATCTGAGCGCGGTGAGCTCATTATCCTTGGAAGGTATTCAATACTCAAAGGTCATTCCAACTGGGAGAGTCCTTGTCGAATTGGATGATGAGGAGGAGGCTACAACCATGGAGGGCAGGGAAATCCTGGCACCCCCACTTATGGATCCATTGTTGGTGGCCTCAGTAGGGAAAACAAGTAAAGAGCCTTCATGTGCAACTACCTACCCACTGTTCGCTCCAAGGAAGAGGAGGAGGCTGAAAAATCCTGTGAACCAGAAAGAGCTCAGAAATATTTTAACAAATTAATCCAATGACTCAAGGAACTTTTTCAGAAAGATATCATTCCCGTTAACAGGGACAACTCGACCAATAAAATGAGAACAAGCAAAGGAACAAAGTAGCGAACAGAAGTCTACAAGCGTGAACAACAAAACCTAAGTTGAGAAATCCATAGGTTAAGAAATCCATGGACTCGGACATCTCCGAATTTCTGCCAAACATATAAATTTATTCATTGTAGGAAGAGGAAGAAGTAATAGGAGGTCCCCAATTTAACATCCCGTTCCCTCCAGAGAATAACACAATAGTTACCAAGAGCTCTACATTAGGGGCCAAAGAGGTGGCACAAAAAAAAGAGAGATGAACGTAAACAAAGACCGTGAGCCCAATACAGAAGAGAACGGCCAGAGGAAGAGTGATTGTAACAGGGAGGAAAAAACAACAGCCTCTAAGGGCCAAAGTACCAGAGACAAGCGATCAATATCAATATCAATGGGGGCCCCTTATGAGACCCCAACCAAAGAAAGAGACCCCCATGGGTCTGGCTCCCCAAGATAAATCAAAGGAATCCTAAAAATCACAAATGATGCAGAACAGAGAAGTTATTTGCCTGGAATTGATCGAAGAAATAAGAACATAGACTCAATGAGGAACAACAAAAGAGATGCCGAGAGGTGTCCCAGATTGGAGCGAGTGGTGAACAGGGAAGAGGATTTTATCCTAAATAGACTTAATGTCTTGACTCTCTTCCAGTGTATCCCGAACAAATGACAAAAACATTCTGAAGACATTCTGATAATTGAATTCGTACAAAAGGATTGCACAGACCAAGTTTATATCCATCTACGCTAGGCATTCGTAAATCACCTAATAATGTATTCGATCACAAGCTTCCAAATACTGGGGTTTGACTTAACAACGCTGACCGGCAAGGCACAGAAAGATGTAGTAGCTGACCCGGTGAATAAACTGCAGTTTGGAAATGTAGAGAACCTCCAATTATTTCCACCCCCTCAGAGCGGGTGCTCATGGAAAAAGCGGTTAACAGAAACCCCACCGGCCACACAAGAAAGATGGGCCAGACAAGAAATGGCTAACAAGGAAGAAGCAATGGGGATTACCATGAAGAACCTGACATTTACAATAAACTGTACCAAACGAAAATCACCTCATGTGAAAAATCGAACACAAAATCAGAGCCTCACAGAAACACAAGATGAAGTCTGCTGGTCCTGGCTGTCTGCAGCTTTAGAGAAGGGGTCTAAATAATAACTAGACCTAAATAAATCAGGAAAAACAATCCTCTCATTGACCTTGTGGAACATCAGGGGACATGCATATCTACTGCGGTAAGGCAAAAACAGCTGAAATGCATATGATTTCATATGCCTACAAGATACTTGGATGACCTTTATGCCTACACTGGATGGATAGGTTACCTTCCTGAACCTGGCCATAAGGGGGAAAAGAGGTTAGCCGTCTGCTGGACTGTTGACCTTAGTTAAAAATATAAGCATCTATAATGTGATCAACGTATTAGAGCTGCAAGTACTTAGTGTTCATATATATATATATGTATATACATGAAGTGTGCGCAGAATTCTTTTTTCTGTAACAGGTAAATGCCAGTAATACTGCTGATGCAACATGTTGACAGCTTTACGCATCAATAATAAGATTATAACCAATCCCCACACCTCAACATCATATTCTGACTTGCCATTTCACAGTTTCCCATTTCTCTCTTCTCTCTCTCTCTCTCTCTCTCTCTCTCTCTCTCTCTCTCTCTCTCTCTCTCTCTCTCTCTCTCTCTCTCTCTCTCTCTTTCTCTCTCTCCCACTCTCTCTCCAAGATCCTCAGCCATTAAGGTCAAGGAGTGCTTCAAGGATTTGCATTGCTCCCTATCCCAAGGTGGGAGAGCAGAGACTGAAAGGACTCGACTTGCCCTGAATCCCCCTGAAGTGGGACTCACAGCATCCAGAGGACACAAGCAGCCGGTGCTCCTGTTTTTCTTCACTCAAACTGCATTCGAAATGTGTTTGCCACTTTTAAACATATAAGACCAGTGGTGCTGTTTCCGCACTCTCCTTTGAACTTCAACCCACTGCTGCTGCACCATTGAACCGGATTGGCGCTGCCCCATTGCAATAGTGGCTTGTCAACTGTGGGATGTTTTAACCCACTCATCCACGCCCTACAACAGAACTGTGCATTACTGGCAGCGGAAACATCATAATGGCCACCGGAAAACATGCCGCTCACCAGAGATCCTCCAAAAGAGTGCAGTAAAAATCTGAAAAATAGGCTGCCACCTGCTTTTGCCATGTCAGTGAATGAAGGAGATCCCTGCTGAAAACCACCATTGGGATGCCCACACAGTAGCCTGAAACCACTTCGAAATAGCAATACTAATTGCCAAAAAAAACCCAGAGCTGTTTGGGAATTCATTTTCTTGGTCATCAAAATTGCTAAAATCATGGCTCACAAAACCACCAAAAGGATAGAACTTGTTGGGTGTTCTACATTACTCTACTGCAAGAATCCATATCAGTACAATGTCAGCAAGAACCTTATGTTATTATAACAAAATCCCATGTCAAAGACATTTGATTTAAAGACAGCTGTCAAAAATGGGTGCAATACCGGTGCTCACCACTGACAGGTGCTGGCGATTCCTAATCCTGACAGGAGAGATGTCTTGCAGAAGATAAATAAGCCAAAGCAGAGAAGTTTATCAAAATGCCATATAGAGTGCCACACATTGATTTAATGTGGAAACAGACTTGATTAAAGATATGTTGCTTATTTTCAGTTTATAATGCTATATTTTTTTCACAAGGAACTCTATTGAAATTGACTAGAAGGCAATCTGATTTAGCTAAGACTTCAAAAGGCTTGCTTTTCTATGAGAACCCTTCACACCTACTCTTCTCAGGCCTCTACACCAGAATGCAGGAAATCGCATGATCCTGTTAATCAGATGGAGAGTGGCACCCTGGACTGATGCTCTGCTGGCAGGAAAAACAAGACAATCGACTTTTTCAATTGAATAGAATATGCTGATTTTGGGTGTAACTGTCAACCCTGCTCTGGGAAAAACAAGACATGTGACCTGAGTCAAGCCAGATTCTAAGGGCGGAGACAAACCACTCGGTGAATTCAATTGAGAGCAAATTTATGTTTTATAAAATTGCTTATAAAGAATTATGCCAAGTGGACAAAAATGTCAAACCTTAAGATTCTTAAAATGAAAGATTCACTCACAGTTTGAGACTAAGCTGAAATCCGTACGATGTTCTGACACCAAACCCCGGGATTTATTAGTATTGTAGACAATGTGTTTATACTAGAAAATTGAAAACTTACAGTAATATGCACAGAGAGGGTGTTTACCTCCGTGTAAGATTTGGTGCAAAACCAATATTGCGAAACCCACTAAAATTGCAAATAAATTGTCATTTCTGAACCCAAGCTCTTACAAAGAGCAGGGTTGAACAGAGACCTGTCTTAATTAATCTGTGATATGTACATGTATTCTCAACAACTTGTGTACCTTGGAAACATGTTCGACTATGAAAAATTGTTTTACTAGGTAAAAGCAAAAGGGAGGGACTTCAGCCAAGCCATAAACATAGCATCACTCTGACTCATTCTGACTCACTACTCCTTTCTCCAGTCAGAGGACAGTAAATCCTTTAACCTATCAGGATCCTCAGAGGGTTGGGCATAGAAAGTCAGCCTCCACAACCCCTTTGGAAACACATAAAAAGAACCACTGAGACCCAGATAGGGACACTCATTTTTCCACTACTCATCGATTCCTGTGCAGCACTCTGCCCGACCATATCTAGACACAGACTCCAGACTCCTGAGGCTCCAGATTCCAGACAGACTCCAGAACAAAACTCTAAAACCCAAACTCTAGAACCTTGGAGAAGCAGAGGCCTTATCCACAAGCTGAACTCTTCTCGGCAGGCCTCAGAATCCAGCAACCTAACTAAACTATTTAACAGCCGGGCAAGCTGTTTTGCTTCTGGCTTGAACCCTGTGCCAGAACCAGATCCAGACCCAGAAATCAGAGCTGTATCCAGAAACCCGTCAGACCCAGACCAGACCGCTGTGCAGTGCTGATAGCTGACCAGAGGCTGTGCTATGAGCAGAACCTAGAGGGCCTGAGACTGTCCTGTGGCGAGAGTGCAGTCTAAACCTGACCAGTTCTGTGACGAGGTCCATTCTATTCCAAAACTAGGAGTGAGTATCCAGTCTAAGAACTGTAACCAATCTCTTAGTCTAAAGTAATCTTATCCCATCCATTTCAACCTGTCCAGAAGTGCATTCAGAATTTTGTGTCCATCCTGTGATTTCAAATCTGTAAAAGCGTCATCTGTCATTCTGGAAGATTGACTTTATTTTTGAAAATCTACCTCTACAAAAACATCTGTATCTTTTGAACCACACGTCCTAGAAGCGAGTTTTAACTGTCATTGTAAAGATAATATCCTAAGTTGTCCAACAAACCCAAAACAACATTCCAACTACTTATAGTTCTTCCGTAATCGCGATATACGCACACGGAAAATTAGCTTCATTTCACCACCCGTCAAAATTGCTGTCTTTTGCTTGCAACTGCTGAATTTCGTTTTCAATCTGATAATCATTCATGAATCATTGCTAGTGTTGACCTGAACCAATTCAAAGTAGTTATCACTTATCCTAAATCTCCTTTAGCGAATGAAAATCATTTTTAGCATATTTTTCACTTCATTGCAATCACATTTAAAAGTATTTTTGCCTGTTTAAAATCATACCAGTTTTCTCTAAGCTTGCTGGGGGGAACTGGAACTGAACTGCATTTCATTGTATTCTGGAAACCTGTGTGCCCTCCTATCCATCTCTCCATATTGCATAGGGGGGGGAGTGAGTAGTCACAGGGGAAACAGTGATTATATTATCTTCTGATTGAATTCATATCAAGTTTATTTCTGTGTTGCATTCTTTCCCATCTTGCATTTCCTTGAAACCATACAAGTATTCTCTGCTACCTTATCCTTTCTATACCAACTCCTCATTGATTAAAGAGAGTGTGCTATTGTAATATTACCCATTGTTGACCACTATTATATTCACAAGTGTACTATCAAATATTAATTTATTCATAAAAGTGTGATATATATATTGTTTTATTCCTCAAATAAATCTTTTAATTTGCAAAACAAACTTACTTCTTGGCTCAGTAAGGTCAGGGGGATTCAAAGAGAGGGGCGTTATATAAGGGTTTATCATCCAGATTCAAAGAATTTGACATAAAAATATATTAATAAGGGCTTCCATTGGGCATCCCAGACTAGGCATTGACTTAGTTGGATTGAAGTTACTTACACACCTGTCGCGCTTGAACACCAGCACACGATGCAGATGACTTCTAACTGACACATTCACCCAAGTATCGAACCATGAGGTCTTCTTGACCTGCTGCATCATTGTGTAACTCATTACCCCGAATCAGTGTTACTCATCATTTCAAATCTCCCTCAATCGACAAAATGCTCTTGGTATCCATTGACCTGAACCTCTCGATGCCGCATGTCATGGATAACTGCTCAAACCGAATCAACACTGATTCGCCACCTGGGATCAACACGACTTGCCACACTTACACCACATAAACGGAACCTCAAAGCCTGGTTTGATTCTGTCAAACCACCTAACATTTGAATTAGATATTTTAACTGAACATGTCCCCCTTTTGGGATTTAAGGGTCCGCCAAATCAGGACTTCGGCGGATTTTTCCCCAGCTCTTGGCTGGGGGGAAATCCGCTGAAAATTTGCGCTAATACCAGCCGGTGGGAAATCCGCTGGCGGTAAGAGCGTGAATTTTTCCCATTGAGCCCAATGGGGAATGGGGCATTCCCGAATGGGCTCAATTGGGAATGGGGAATTACATTGCCGCCAAACTCGTGATCGGCGCTATTAGCGCTGGGGAGTTCTGCGGTAGGGCTAATACCACCGGCGGTAATACTGCCGGCGTTACCGCCAAAGTCGTGATCAGGCCCAGGGCCTGGATTATCGTAGCACTAATGCACAGCTCTTAGTGTCAGTGCTGCACCGTGTGTGTGCGTGTGCATGTGTCAGTCAGTTGAGTATTATCATGAAAGCAGAGGAGCATGGCTCCAAATTCATTGTCCAGAATAACCACCCATGTACCCTACACATTTTATTCGCACGTAATTAAGTAAGCAGCATTTTCCTTTCAGCCCATTTGCTCCCCTGGCTCTGTGGCTATGCCCATGTGTATTCTTGCTTCGCTGAGTTGTTATCATGCAATTCTTACATGTGCTGCAAAACGTTTCAGTGCGATCCCCATTTAGATACAATCTGTGCTTCAAAACTATGTCTGGCTGTATATTAAGTAAATAGAGGCAGCATGCAATTCATGGAAGTTATGGTCGTCATGGCAACTTCTTTGCCCAAAAAGCCTTGATGAGCCCTCAGTGATTTTAACTCACTCGCACATCATGGCTTCCCCAGACTCCGTGCCAACCCGTATCTTGGCTTAATTATATGAAATACGGTGTTGTACACAATCATTTCACAATGGCACAATGCATGTTTGTGCCCAGGAGAATATCCATTGTCTGCTGTTGCTACAATTACTCTATGCCCTTTTCCTGCGCTTACAGATTCTTGCGACTTCAATTAGCGGGCAAGTGGATTTGCTTCTCCGCTGCAGTCCCCTGCAACTCCTATTTTTACGCCCGCAGTCATACATACTCCCGGCCCAGGTGTGAGAGAGTATTTTGGCCTGTGGCTAAATTTGCCTTTGAGAGGAGTTTCTTTTTCTGCGTGGAGGACATGTTGGGCTCATTTTGATGTGCATGGTAAATATAAATCAAATGGCATGACCATACAACATGCTGCAGCCAGCAAGGGTCATTGGGCCGGCTCTCGCCTGATTCGAGATCTGGCACCAGATGTGTAGCCGGATCTTGGGATCCTGTCAGAGTCAGCCGCCCAAACCCCTGCTCTGCGCTTGGGAAGCGCACGCAAGCAAATTGTAACTTCCTCTGATGACCCCATGCAAGAGATCACAAGAGGAAGTTACAGTCCCCAGACCCGGTTTATTTATTTATTTATGCAATATGTGTCAGAAACATGGACCCAGATCATTCATTTATTTATGCAACGGTTGTCGAATACCTGTATCCGACAAACATTGCATAAATAAATAAATATACAGGTATCCAACACACATTGCATGAATAAATATCCCTATTAACATCACACACGATGCAGCCACCCAACTGCTTTCAGAGGGGAGCTGCAGGAGCTGTGCTGGTTGTGGATCAAGTAAAGGAAAGCGTTGCTTATGGCGAACAGAAATCACCCTGTTTGAATAGTATTCAAGGGGGAGTTTTATTTAATTTTTTATAAAATGGGATGCAAATTGTGCATTTTAAAGAATATTTACTAAGCAACACTGGTCAAAACTGTTATCCGCATAGTGAAGTAACTCATCACCAGTGCCATGGAAATGGTTTACAGAGGAATTGATATATAGTTTGGAAAAGAATCAGCATGAAAGAAATAGTGCCTTTTGAAACTATTATTTTGGACATTTCCTTTGATTGGAGGTCATATGCCAGCTCTACCCCCCTTAACCCTGCCTCCTCTGGCACTGGGCCCCCACTCCCGCCCTTGTCGGATCCCCCACCAATTTCTTCCCATCTCCACTGTTGACGAGGAGAGGAATTACTGACGGGCCCATTGGTCAGTACTCACCATTGAAAACGAGTAATGCAAGATAGCTGCACCGTGTGAGGACAGAGTGCAGGATTCACATACTCAAGCAAGATTCAATAATCAGGACTCAGTAAATTGGCAAAGGGAAGTCTGTTTAATGAAACATACATCAGCAGATGTAAATCAGTAGCATCTTGAACACCTCCCTCACCCCGACTTCGCCAAACTTTAGTCAAACAGCCTCTTTTATGGGCAAAATCCGTCATCATTGACGTCTAATTCTACAAAAAATCATTATGCAAAATAATTGTTTGGGAAAGGTAACTTATGTATAGGTGCTATATCTGCATATGGAAATAACGCAAGTGGATTGGATAACCCTTATCGGATGGGCGTCTACGCCCACCCTGCTACAACACACGTGATTGACATTACTACACGTACGACGTCTCATTGGTTACAGTGTCTATAGGACCCTAGATTACATGGTCCCTTGTAATTGGGCAAGTTACACCCCTAAACATAAATCTCCATTTTATTTAGCAGCATGCAGAATAGACACCCAGGTGCCTAGTGTCCCAAGATTCACCCTTCTTCCCTTCCATCAATCAGTGTTTTAGGGCTATGTGTCAATTCATTGGCTGGGTATGGCCTCAGATCTGTAGTCTCTTATCAGGAAAAGTTATAGCACCCTCGGGTTCTGGGTGACATCAGGCGGTTGTACATCTTCGCGCCTGTCTGGTCACGTGCTGGTCCACCGTGAATCTGCTTCAGTTTCCAACCTTTTGTGCCTTTAATTCTGTGTGCGCTTGGCCACCTGCATGGGCCTCTCTTATCTTGACCTTCATGGGCGGGCTGGTATGCTCTGAAGTTGGAGCCTCGTGAGCTCATTCTCACCTCCCCTTCTCTGGTTGACCTCGATTTCCCCGGCATGAGCCTCTCTTTGTTAAGTTTCGATCCCGCTCCTTTCCTCAGCTTAGGCCTGGATATGAAACTTGGCCAGTCAGGCCTTGGCTGCCTGAGTGTACTTCTGCTTTTACAAAATGGAGTCGTCCTTGTACATTGTGCTGTGTTGAGGTAGACATATGGTTGGCGCTTGCCGCTCTATTCTTCGACTGAGCATTGCAGGCATTATCGATTTCTTAGCATCTTGCATTTTAAGCTTATTTACACATGTTCAACAGGGTGGTTGCTTCTATCTTGTCTCGTGACATCATTCCCTTACAATTATCCTCGCAGTTACCAGTACTGGCATGCTTGCTTTCAGTATCTCCTTCTGTTCGTTCTTGAAGCTGCTCTGGTCCTTGTCTTATCTCCACTGGCCTTCCATTATGGCTTTTGGGGTCTCTTCATGGACCGTATGTAGGCATTCCTCATTTCGTATCAGTGGCTGGTGCAGCTGTCTGATAGGGTACCGTTCTGCCCAGGGTTGTCGTGTTATGGCTGCTTCAAACAGTACTGATCTCCTTACGTACAAGGGGCAGAGTCCCAGTGCAGCTCTCTGTTGGTTAATTTGTTCCTCATACGTCATGTACCTCGGTGAGTACCTTACTTGCAACTCGCAATGGGGGCAGGGGTGCAGGTCATATCTGGGACCTCCTCTACACTCCCCCCTCTGGTTGGTTCATCGACCACTTCTGCGTCTTCCTTTATATTCAGTTTCTTTGATTCCTCAGATTCTTGCTCATCATCTCCTGCGTTTACACAAGATGGCGTGAAAGTATGCAATTTTGGTGTCCATATCTTTATCACCCTTCTCAAGCTTCCTGCTGTTCGCACATTTTCATCTTTGTTCCAGGTCATCAACTGGCATTGTCCATTTGGACTGCAGTACATCCATTTGCCTTCATACCTTCTTCATTTCTTGGGATAAGTGAATTTTGTTCCCACTGGTGCAAATTCACTGGCCTTCACAAAGTCCTTTATCTCCTCATCTGCTAGGTCTCTGGGCTTCCAGCCTGGCTCGACATCAACCATAATTTTCATCCCAATGGCCTTCTTTGCAGTTTTCTGGCACTGTGTGATGATTATCTTGATAACACAGACTCCTAGCAGATCCATTGCTAGCAAAGCTCCCAGAAACTTGAATATATCTGCCATCCATTGCGGGACCCATGAGAATAGGTTCCCAAACCAGCTGTCGTCGTCCACTTCATCTGTCTCATCGGTCATCTGGTTTTTCAGGGTTGTTAACATGCTTATTGCCTCTGTGAGGGTTCCATTTTCTTTGTCGTGTGATGGTGTAAATGTGCAACATGATTCTCCAATTTTTGCGCAAACACCTCCATCCATTGCAGTGATCATGTCAAGCACATATCTGTTCTGGAGGGTCATCAGTCTGACTGCTCTCAGTTCTTCCTTGATTACGTTGAACCGTTTTATGGTGATATTGATGGTCTGCAGTAACTCCTATCTTGTTATCTGCAACCACTTGGTATTTGCCCCAACCTGGATATGCATCAAGAGTATTGTTGTAAATATGGATGAAGTTAGGCTAAACAGCCTGTGTTTGTAGGGAATGGCATAAAATGCGTCGTCTGATTTGGCGGAGAAGTAGTTCTCTCTCTTCATCCTTGATATTAGTTCCACAGACCTCCTTTTCCTCAGGTGAGCATCTGCTTTCGGGAAACTGTCCAAATTCAATTCATTTTTTGGGCTCACTAGTGCAGGAACGTGGACGTTCACCAGTGTGCATATGCCTCCCCAGTTCCTCGGTAGTCTTATGTAGGCCTTGGATCCACATGCCCAATAGTGGTCCATCAGTACTGCGGTCCCTTGCGACATCCCTGGGGATTTGTATATTCGTCCGCAGTTTTGATTCTCCCCCATTTTCCTTGTGCCATTACTTCCAAAGCACAGTTTCAGGTTTTCCAGCGGTACTATTTGCAGGGGGCCTCCTCTGTCTTCGACCCACGTTAACAGCTTTACCATTTTGGCCATAGTGGTTTACAAAGTCTTTGTGAATTGTCTATGGCTTCTTGGCAGGCTCCAATGACCATCCACGCTCGGCAGATTACGACTCCTTCTTCCCAACCGTCTGGGGAATCCACTGATCCCCAGATCTGCATTTGGCCTCGGTTCTCCCAGATCTGAGCTTCTTCTGCCGTTTTCCCTTGTACGTTCAGTCTTGAGTTTATTTCCCACTTTATTCCTGATCCTTTGACGTCAGGGTTTTCATATCTAATTACATGATTCTTGGTGTGCGCCCTGTTTCTTGTTTTGATGTCCTGGACAAATCCGTCTTCATCAGGGTAGTCCTTTTGGTTGGCCCATATCAACGAGGCGTCTCTCCCCATGAATTGTCCTCTGGTGTTGCACATCGCCACACGTGACATGCAGTGTGCTGTGGGGACATCTATTTCTATAGCCACAAAGATGTTGGACTTGCCCATGCTGTACGGCAGGAGTGCACAGACGAAACATTCTCCTTCTGATTGCCTTCGTCCAACTTCCCAACTTCCTTCATGTGCTGGTACCATATGTTGTTTCCAAGATTGGCCGTGCTGTCCAAGTAATCGTTTAACTCATTATCGGTTTCATATGGACTTCTCTTGATCCTTATCACTTTTCTGTAGCTGGCTATCACTATGTCTCTGAATGCGTCTGTACTGCTCTTCCGTTCAGGCAGACTCTCGGGTGCTATCCTTGGAGGGGCAGGTTTCATGTCCTGCCCTGCAGTAATAGGGGGAGGTTTTGCGCTTCTTTTCTTTCCCTCCAGCATTCTTTTGTAGACCTCCTCCCACCACATTTGACTTACCATGCTTCCGACACGTGGCTGTGTCAAATGCTCCGTAGTTACTTCTGGCATTGGAGCTGGCATGCTCGTTATCACAGTTGTGGTGGTTGTCTTGCTCAGCTCCTCATGCAGCTTCTTTGCTCTAAGTATGAGTGGAAACACATACTCAACTACCGCATGTGTTTTCTCAGTGAGTTCTTTCGTGGCTTCCTCAGTTCTATTGAGGGATTTTGCTATGCTCCCTCTGTTCGGTTTCTCGCTTGATTCCCTGTTTTTTGGAGCTGTTTGTCCCACAGGTGATTTCTCTCTTTCAGGTGGTTTGGCCTGCGGTTTCGCAGCCATTGACACTTGCCCTTGTTCATGTGCACTCAGTGTATGCGTGCATGCCATGGACAGTGCTGCGTTGTCATTCATTCCGTGCTGACCCTGTCTCCAGCGTTTCTCACCATTCATTACTTCACAAGTATACATATTACTAATAATTACATTCAACTATAAATCATTTGCTTAACCATCCGTTTTTCTTGGAACAGGGATGACAATATAAGTTCTGGGTGCTTTTGTGGGGCCCAGACGTTCATTATCTGGTGGGTGCACAGACATTGGGACGCTCTGCGCACCAATAAAAAATGTAGTTCTGATAGTTATAGACAAAAACACTACAATAATCACTATGCATATACATACAATGGCCTTGAAAGACAGCTTACAGCATCTCCTTCCAGGAAACCGGGGGCGCCCTTCCGCTGGCGGTACGACTAAGTTACTGTTTTGGGCCCCCATTTCAACCAAGTCCATAGTCAATAGTTTATGTTTCTCCTTATTCTGATCTCGTCGCTCAAAAGTTCAGTAAACACTAAAGTGACAAGTGCAGTTCAGTGTCCCCCCTCTTGCAGTGATTATGATGATGAGTCTCTGAGTATGGAGTACAGTTCCTTTGCTAGACTATGAAAAAAGGTAAGACTATTGTTTTCAGCACATCATATTTATTCTGTGTTGTTGTGGGAACCGAATTCCCAGGGCACTCTTCCGACTCGCCTTGGCCCTGAGGATATGCAGGAAAATGTTCACAGTGACACCATGAAAGGATGGATTAGTTACACATCACGCAAAAATAAAATATTGAAACAATAAAAATAAAAATAAAAATAAAAGTGAACATATGAGAAGGTAGGAAAAAATAAGAAACAGGTTGAAAAAGGTAAACACGGCAGTGAAGTTCATGTCTCTGTTCCTTTCACTTGGTCTTTTGAGGTCGAGTTGATGAACCGTCTCTCTCTCCCCCATTTACTCCACTGCGGAACGATGATGGAAAAATAGAAAAAATAAGAAAAATAGGAAAAGGAAGTACAATATGTCGTTATCTTCGTTTCTGCTCGTTTCGATCCGTTTGTTTCCTTTCTCTATCCCGGCGGGAGGATGATAAAAATTATCTTGGATCTCCCCCTTCTAAGGCTCTTTTTAACAGTGGATGTCCATAGTTGTTTCTTAGTTGTGATGCAATAGCCCTCAGGAGCCTATTCAATTGAGCATTCTTTGCTGTATCATTAAGAAAAGCGGGCACATCAATGTTGCAGGGTCTGCCCACTAGTTCTGGAAAGTTTTCAATGAGATGAAGGAAAACACGAAAAGCATACTGTCTTCGGGCGTTAATGACATTTGCTCTAATTCTCTTGCTCTTAAGTCACAGGCCTTTCTTACAGTGTGATCCGTTTTTTCTCCTTGATCTGTCCCTCGCTGAATAGTCTCACAGGAATCTTCTTAGGAATTCTTGCTGGAAGTTGGACAGTTCCACTTGGAGCATAATGCCATAGAGAAGGGTCTTCATGTGTCGGAAATTGACTGGATCTCTAAGATTTCTGGATAGTCTGTGAATAGCCTAATCAGGACGTTGTGGGCTAGCTGCATGTCTGCAGGGGACAGGGACATTTGCTTTGTTTTGCTGGGTCCTGATCACAAGTCTTTTTGTTGTCGTGAGCAGTTCTTGCACTTTCCTGCGGCGTATATTTGATTCAGGAAGTGATTTTCTCGGGGATCTTTGATGAAAGTCAGTGTATCTGTGGTCTTCCCGACAAGTTCTGGGCACTCCTCAATGATTCGAAAGAATAAAGTGTAGGTAATTTCATCAATGACTGTTTGAGTCGGGAGCATTAGTCTTCTGTTCACTGTTCTCGGGAAACTCGGAGAAGACCTCTGCGATGACAGTTAGTAGTTGCCTGATTACCTCCTGTTTTTTTGGATCTTGAATGTATTCTGTGACACTTGTTTCTCTCCCTATGAGTGACGGATAGGTCAGTACTACTAGCTGAAAATAGGTGAGCACATCCCACTTGAGACTTCTGCTGGGGTGAACCATAGGTCCGTGAACAAAGTCTTGATACTGGATACTTCAGGATACCAAGTTTAGTTTACAATAGTGTCCTGTTTTTACAGTTTATCAGAGTCTGAGAGTTCGTGTTCAATGCTTCGTGGCTCAATGTGATCAAGCTATCAGTGTCACTGCAGCTGAACTTTTTCCTTTACCTGCGAGTTCAGCTGCACTTTGCGTTCGTTTGAAAGTATTGTACCTCATTCAGTGCCTAGAGGAGAAGTTCAGTGTACAGCCACAATTTTCACGGAGAGTTCCTTAGTTTGTGTTTTCTGCTCGTGCATCCTTCTTCCTCGTCATAGACCTTGTCTGCATGTGCTGCGGTCCTTCCCCATTTTCTGTGGATTCCTCGGCAGTAGATGCAGTAGGAGTGCTCTCTCCTATAATGGGTTTTATACCGTTCAGGAAGATACAGGCTCTTCTGCCTTTGAGCTTGACAACTGACGGGGTGCAGTCCTCTACAATGAAAGGGCTGTTAAACCTTGGCTCGTCCCATCTTTTCCTTGTGAAGTTCCTCACGAAGATGCTATCTCCTGGGAAGACAAGAGGCGCACAAAGGCTGTGAGCTGCGCCTGCATCAGCACTGTCTGTTATGGTTTGTGCCGTGCTGTCCCCTTTCTGCCGTCGCTGCAGCTGGCCTGAAATGACAGTGGCACTGGATGTGAGACAGTCCAGGTAAGCTTTCATCTCTTCTCCCAGAACCTCCCTAGTTGACTGGGCATCATATCTAGCTCTGTCTCAGGGGATACGGGGAGTCCTCATCCTTCTCCCAGTAACTATTTCGTGCGGCATGAGATGATGGTCGGAACCTTGTTGGTTCCGAAGCGCATACAATGCCAGTGGTAGGCAGTGCATCCATCCCTTTCTTAATGTGAGCTTCATCTTGGCTATCCTCTCCTTAAGCAAGCCGTTGATTTGCTCACATATCACATTTCCCTCTGGATGATACACCGACGAGAACTTGTGCTTTATACCAAGCAACAAGCTAATCTGTTCGAACACTGCGTTCATGAAATGAGCCCCATTATCTGATCTCATTACCTTGCACACCCCCATCTAGGGAAAACCTCCCTCACAAGGAACTTAGCAGCACAGGCGGCATTGGGGTGTGTACATGGACCTGCTTCTACCCATCTGGAAAAGGGACAAACCACCACAATTAAATACCTGTACCATTACACACCTGAATCATATCGACATAATCAATATGCAGGTGCTGGAAAGGTCCACTTGGTCTAGGGACGACTCCTCTCACTACTTTTAATGTGTGCCCAGAGGTGAATTGTTGGCAGACAATGCAATTTACCATAACAAATGCAACATGCTCTGCTAAATTTGGCGTAAACCAGTCTTCGGCAAGCGTTGCGGCAGGACTTTGTCTTGTCATGTGAATGGGGAAATTAAGCTGTTCTAGCGCTACTTTTAGAAGGTCGACAGGCATTACTGGTTTACCAGTGCTGTCTTGCCTCCACAATCCGTCTGAGGGGTTTAAAGAACACCCTCGATGCTTCCACAGATTTTTCTCCTCATGAGGTGCCTCCACCTGGAGCTTCATTAACTGAGACTGCCCCATATTACTATAGGCCTCTGGTGTGGCTCGCGCTACCATCATACGTTCATGGGTATGTGCCGCACCCACGTCCATGATTGTTTGAGTCTTGGATGCCATACGTTTGGCTTCAGTGTCTGCTTCATGATTCACACATGACACAAAATCTGTCCCTTTGGTATGAGCTGCGCATTTTACGACCGCTATGCCCACTGGGAGTTGTAGTGCTTTTATCAGCCTGTTCAATAAGGCTGCGTGCTGCACTGGCATGCTGTTTGCTCGGAGGTAGCCCCTCCTTTTCCAGTGTGCTACGCCTGCATGCACTGTAGACGTCACATAGGCTAAGTCACTGTAAACCGTGACTTGCTGGTCTGCGTGATTCTCAATGACGAGTTTCAGTGCAACTAGTTCTGCAGCTTGTGCCGAATAATGAGATGGTATTCGTGCACTGACAAGTACTTGGAACTCTCCATTCGCCAGGTGTTTGATCACAGCCTCGCCTGTATAGCTTTGCCCATCCTCTTGGTCAATCCTCGAACACCCGTAAATAAAGACGATCTCTCCCCTTGGCAGGGCATTTTCCTTGATCCTGGGTATCCCATCATAGTATTCTTCATAGTTCGCACAGTCATGCACAGGTTCTCCCTCTGTGACTGGATCAGCAATATACATATTAGGGTTCATCATTTTGCATTGCACTATTTTGATCGATTTATTGGAGATAATCACCTTGTAGGCTGATGCTCTCTGAGAAGTCAACATGCCCTTTGGCTTCTCTAATATGGCGAATGGAGAGTGTTTAACATATAGTGTCATGGAGCACCCCATCACAATGGATGCCGCCTTCTCAATGGCGAACGCGGCAGCAGCTAGATTTTGTTCGCATGGGAAGTGGCCCTTCATAACTGGGTCCAAACTCCCGCTCTAATATGCTAGGGGTTTATATCCCAGCGAGGTTCGCTGTGCGAGCACTGTCGTCATAAAATTGCCATCAGTATGAGAAAACAGATAGAATTCCTCAGCATAATTAGGAATCCCTGGGACCGGGGCCTTATGAATTGCCCCCTTGAGTTCTGTGAACCCTTTCTCCATATCTTCATTCCATTCAATTTCCTCTCTCGTCGCCTGGGCTTTTTTAAGGGCCTGCAACAGGGGTTTGGTATGCGAGCTGTAGTCAAAGATCCATGCTCTGACATAGTTGCACACGCCTAGTGTCACATCCCGTTTTTATTGGAAATTGCCATGGCGTTTATATGAGCGCTCTTCAACACACAGAGCCCGTTAAAACTACAATTCCCATCCTCCTGCTATGTTAGTCACGTGACACGCACGTACCACGTTGCCGTGCCTTCTGAAGACCGTATTTAATACTGTCTGTTCGAGTGCCAAGTGCTCCTAAACTGTGTTAGTTCCGAGCGCTGTTCCTGACTCCTGTTTGATCTTGAATCCTGTGCTTAATTCAAGCCTCCGCCTCTGCCTTTTCCTTCCCTGTTTCGAACGCCCGTCCCTCCTCGACTGCTTTCCCCGGAATCCTTGAACTCGGCTTGCAACTCGACCTCCACTTGTTAAAGTCCTATGGCTGTGACGCTTTCTCACTCGAATACTATAGTAAAGGAACTAGCGTGGGGTAACGCTTGTTTCCTCTGCCTTTATTTTTGTTTGCTTAAACATTTTTTTTGGCACTGTTTATTCTGGACGCTTTGCTGAATCTGCAATTGGATTGCTTTGGACATATTTGGACGCTTTGCTGAAACCGAATTGGATTGCTTTGGGATATTCTTTGGGACGCTTTGCTGAGTCTATTTTTGAGCACTGTGGACATCTTCTTGGAACGCTTTGCAGCACTGATGTCCTGATACACTGGTGCACTCCTCCTTCACCGTTGATATAAGCTTTCCCCTCTGTGTCCAATACTAGTAGGTTACTGGTACTTTTTCCTACGGAACAGGTAAGAGTGGGTACTTGGGGGTCTTGTTTGCTGTTCATTTGGCAATACCTGGCTGCATTCTGAATGTCTGCTCTGCTCTTCCCTCCTTTAGCTCTGCTGAGTCTGCTCCTGCCTTTTCACTCAAGCCCTCAGCCTGACAGGTGGAATAGATTCATGTAGGCTGAGCTCTTGGGGGGAAAGTCTTTGGCCTATCACGTTAGAGACTTTTCGTGTTCGAAGAGAGAAGGATACTTTTCCATAACTGGGAGAGTGTTATCTGCGACAACTGGGATACCATACCTAGGCTGTGACAGATTAAGGAGCCTTTTTTAAACCGTCTCCCGGTTATGGAGGCTGCATCGGACCCATTGGCAGCCCTCATGCAGGCTTTTTCTGCTCTTCGTACCGATATGGCATCAGCACATGCGACTTTACATCAATGCATGGATGTTTTACAGAGCTTTGTGCAGCCCCTACCCCAAGACAAGGAATTTGGTGACGCTGCGGCTGCGGCGCCTCCTCCTGTACCACTTGTACCGCCTCCGGCTCCAGCTCCAGTTGTCCTCCCTGGGCCATTCCCTTTGGCCCCACCAGAACGCTTTTTGGGTGATCCCAAGGCGTATCGAACCTTTGTGAACCAATGTCGCCTTCATTTTCTTTGTCGTCCCTTGGCATTTCCAGATGCTACTACAAAGGCAGCATTTGTTCTTTCCCATCTGGGTGGCACTGCTGCAGCATGGGCTAATCCATTGCTGGAAGCAGATGACCCGGCTCTGTATGATTTTGATATGTTAATCCAAGCCATCAACAGTGTTTTTGATATGAGATATAAAGCATAGTCCTCGGATCTGGAGTTCTTGGCTATTAGCCAAGGCAAGTCGGATCTCCTGACATATCTTGCCCGTTTCAATCAATTAGTGGCTGAAACCACATGGCCAGAACAGAAGAAATCGGCTGTGTTTTATAAAGGTTTGTCGGACGACCTGAAAGATGCCCTATCAGTGGTACCTGCTCTTCCATCTGGTTTTCCCGAATTGCTGGACTTAGTCTTACAAGTCGACGCTCGACTCCGGCAAAGACGTGGCAAACGTCGCTATCCCTTTATTCGCACCACCGCCCGACCAGATGGAACTACACCTGTTTCACAGGGAGAAGCGGAACCTATGCAAATCAGGGCAATTAGGGGTCCATTGTCCAAGGCCGAACGAGAAAGGCGGGTGGTGAACAATCTATGTTTCTATTGTGGCCAGTCAGGTCATTACATCCGTCGGTGTCCCAAAAGGCCCGCCAAGTCGTCGGGAAACGCCAGGACTCGTCCTTAAACCGGGCCTTCCGGACGAGTCAAATGATCCCAGGCCCGGGTGAGTGTTTTCCGTCTTCGCATGTTTACCTTACTATGTGCTTTACGGCTCCCGGCGTCATTACCTTTTCCAACCCGGTAATGATAGACTCAGGGGCTAGCGGGAATTATATGGACCTTAAGTTGGCCGAACGTTACGGACTACCTATATTTCCTAAAGCAAGACCTGAGGAAATACATGCGGTAGATGGTTCACGTTTAGTTTCTGGACAGGTGACGGATCAAACAGGTCCACTACAAATGTCCACTTTACAAGGACATTCGGAATCCATCACTTTCGACCTTATCACGGCCCCTCAATTTGGCATCATTCTGGGGCTTTCTTGGTTGCAAAGACACAATCCTGTAGTTGACTGGGTTGAACAAACCGTACGGTTCTCTTCCTCTTTTTGTATACAGAGGTGCTCTGAGTCCTGTAATGTAGCGGTATTGTCCCCTTGTCTGGTGATGGTAACTTGCCTCCCTTCTATCAACGCCACGTCATCTAACCCTGTTTCGGTACTCCCCTTGGAGTACCAGGAATTTTCTGATGTGTTTGACAAAGGACTTTCAGAAAAACTGCCCCCACACAGATGCTATGACTGCCCCATCGACCTGATACCTGGAGCAGCAATCCCCCATGGTCGAATTTACTCCCTTACACAGAAGGAGGAAGAACAACTACGGAGCTATATTGACAACGCCCTACGCTTCGGACACATACGTCCGTCCCGCTCACCAGCGGCCTCCCCAATATTTTTTGTGCCAAAGAAAGAAGGGGATCTGCGCCCCTGTGTGGACTACCGCGCCCTTAATAAAGTCACGGTGAAGAACCAGTATCCGTTGCCGCTTATTACTGAGCTCCTCGATAAAATGACCTCCTCCACGATCTTCACCAAGTTGGACTTGCGGGGAGCATACAATTTGGTGAGGATGCGAAAGGGAGATGAATGGAAGACTGCCTTTAAGACAAAATATGGGCTCTATGAATATTGTGTAATGCCCTTTGGGCTTTGCAATGCCCCAGCGACATTTCAGCATTTTGTAAATGACATCTTCAGGGACATGCTGGATTGCTATGTTGTTATCTATTTGGATGACATTCTGATATATTCGGAAACTCTGCCCCAACATATACAGCATGTGCGCTCTGTTCTACTTCGTCGAAGGGAATACTCTCTCTTTGCAAAACTGGAGAAGTGTGTGTTCCATGCATCATCTGTAGAGTTCTTAGGGTTTCAGATTTCCCAAAAAGGAGTGCTCATGTGTACCTCCAAGGTTCGGGCAGTTTTGGATTGGCCCGTTCCGAGCTCAGTAAAAGCTCTTCAATCCTTCTTGGGTTTTGCCAACTTTTATAGGCGTTTTATCGCCTCGTTTTCTGAAATAGTAGCCCCATTAACTCGGTTGACCAGTCCTAATGTGCCTTTTTTGTGGGATGAGGAAGCGCAGACAGCATTCCGGAACCTGAAGGACGCTTTTACCACCGCTCCTGTATTACAGCACCCCAATCCAGCTCTCCCATTCATCGTGGAAGCAGATGCCTCTGCTATTGCGATAGGGGCCATCCTTTCGCAGGTTTGCCTTGCTACTCAACGCCTACATCCGGTGGCTTTCCATTCCCAAAAACTTACCCCATCTGAACGTAATTATACGATTATGGAAAGAGAACTCCTTGCAATCAAGGTGGCGTTCAAGGAGTGGAGGCATCATCTCTTAGGTGCAAGACACCCGATAACTGTGTATACAGATCATCGAAACCTTCAGGCCTTGTCGCACGTGAAATGTACCAACGCCAGACAGATACGTTGGCATTTGTTTTTTACCATGTTTGATTTCACGGTGATGTATCGCCCTGGTCCATTGCATGGAAAGGCAGATGCCTTGTCCCGCATTGGTACTGACAAGGAATCTGTAAAACAATCAACTCTGGTATTACCCTAAGGTGCTGTTATATGTGTTTGTTCGGTCTCCCCGTCAATTATAGTCAGATTACGGGGATGGGCCAGGGATCATGTTTCTGTCCTGAAGGAGATGGACGCTGAACTTATCTCCGGACTTCCCTACGTTAAAGGTCTACTGTACCTACCTGACAACCAAACCAGACGGAAGGCTCTTGAATGGTCCCATGACCTCCCTTTAGCAGCCCATCCTGGCCGGGCAAAAACCTATGATCTTTTGCACCGTTGGTGCTGGTGGCCTGGCATGAAGAAAGATACCGAACAATACGCCCTTAAGTGTGCCGTATGTACACAATGCAAGAGACAGCCTGGTAAACCCGTTGGTCTTCTAATGTGTATGCCTTTACCACCGCACCCATGGCATACGGTGACCCTGGATTTTGTGGTAGAACTCCCCTGTATCGGGGGTATGTCCACAATTCTTGTGGTAGTGGATGTCTTTACTGAGATGGCTCGGTTTATACCATGCTCGGGAATACCAACTGCTCCCACATTGGCAAGCTTGTTCTTTGACCATGTGGTACGCTTTTTCGGACTACCTACGGTTCTGATTTCCGACCGGGGGTCTCAGTTTACCTCGCGCTTTTGGCGCGTTCTCACTTCCTCCTTGGGTGTTGATGCCCGCTTGTCCTCGGCCTACCACCCTCAAACGGATGGCCAGACCGAACGTACCAATGGCACCATGGAACAGTTTCTTCGCTGTCTGTGTCTACAACATCAATCAAATTGGTTGTCGGTCTTAGGTGCCGCGGAATTTGCCTATAACAATTCTCTGCACTCATCGGTTGGCTGTTCCCCATTCTATGCGTTATATGGGTTGCACCCAAGGACCCTTCCACCTGTCCTGCATTCCCTAAGGCAAGTTCCTGCAGTCAATGCAGTTAGGGATTCATTGATTACCATCCGTAAATCCGTATTAACACATCTACAAGCTGCACAACGTCGCACCAAAATGCAGGCGGATAAGTGGCGTGCTCCGGCTCCTCCTTATTCCTGTGGGGACCGCGTATGGCTCTTAACAAAGCACCTGGCCATTCGGGGTAAACGGAAACTGTTACCATGTTTTGTGGGTCCTTACACGATCTTGCGGTATCTCAACCCTGTTGCTGTTCGTCTGGACATACCAACACATTGGAGGGTGCACCCGGTCTTCCATGTCTCCTTGCTTCGGCCTTTTGTACCTGGCACCCGACTACCTCCCATTCCGGCCCCACTTACCGTCCGTGGCGAGGATGAATATGAGGTGCGTGCCATTCTAGATACCCGCCTCTGCCGTGGGGTTCGGTCCTATTTGATTGACTGGATGGGGTATGGTCCAGAGGACAGGTCCTGGGAACCAGCCTCTAATCTGAATGCACCCCATTTGTTGCGTGCTTTCTGGTTGCATCACTTGCGTGGGCACAGGAGAAGTCGCCCTTTGTGGAGGGGTACTGTCACATCCCGTTTTTATTGGAAATTGCCATGGCGTTTATATGAGCGCTCTTCAACACACAGAGCCCGCTAAAACTACAATTCCCATCCTCCTGCTATGTTAGTCACGTGACACGCACGTACCACGTTGCCATGCCTTCTGAAGACCGTATTTAATACTGTCTGTTCGAGTGCCAAGTGCTCCTAAACTGTGTTAGTTCCGAGCACTGTTTCCTGACTCCTGTTTGATCTTGAATCCTGTGCTTAATTCAAGCCTCCCCCTCTGCCTTTTCCTTCCCTGTTTCCGACGCCCGTCCCTCCTCGACTGCTTTCCCCGGAATCCTTGAACTCGGCTTGCAACTCGACCTCCACTTGTTAAAGTCCTCTGGCTGTGACGCTTTCTCACTCGAATACTATAGTAAAGGAACTAGCGTGGGGTAACGCTTGTTTCCTCTGCCTTTATTTTTGTTTGCTTAAACATTTTTTTTGGCACTGTTTATTCTGGACGCTTTGCTGAATCTGCAATTGAATTGCTTTGGACATATTTGGACGCTTTGCTGAAACCGAATTGGATTGCTTTGGGATATTCTTTGGGACGCTTTGCTGAGTCTATTTTTGAGCACTGTGGACATCTTCTTGGGATGCTTTGCAGCACTGATGTCCTGATACACTGGTGCACTCCTCCTTCACCGTTGATATAAGCTTTCCCCTCTGTGTCCAATACTAGTAGGTTACTGGTACTTTTTCCTACGGAACAGGTAAGAGTGGGTACTTGGGGGTCTTGTTTGCTGTTCATTTGGCAATACCTGGCTGCATTCTGAACGTCTGCTCTGCTCTTCCCTCCTTTAGCTCTGCTGAGTCTGCTCCTGCCTTTTCACTCAAGCCCTCAGCCTGACAGGTGGAATAGATTCATGTAGGCTGAGCTCTTGGGGGGAAAGTCTTTGGCCTATCACGTTAGAGACTTTTCGTGTTCGAAGAGAGAAGGATACTTTTCCATAACTAGGAGAGTGTTATCTGCAACAACTGGGATACCATACCTAGGCTGTGACACCTAGGAAGCTTTGGATTTGCTTTATTGTGCACAGCTTAGCCATGTTCATAATAGCCTCAGCCCTTTCAGGAGTTACCTTTTTCCTTCATGAGAGATCAGTTGTCCTATGTACAGCACTTCCTGTTGGCAGTACTGCAATTTGTCCTTGTCCACTTTGTGTCCCTTTTCAGCTAATATAGTCAATAGCTGGATAGAGTCATGTCGGCATTGCTCTTCAGTGATGCTGCAGTTTAGAATGTCATCTACATACTGCAAAACAACACTGTCCACCGCAATATTGCATAGGTCCATTTGCAGGACTCGGTTGAAAATAGATGGAGACTTGCAATACCCCAGTGGCAACCCTTACTTTTCAGGCGCATCTGTCTGAAAGTAAATGAGGTCAGGTCTTGTGAGTCACAGTGCAATGGAATCGAGAAAAATGCATTTTTCAGATCGATCACTGTGAAGTATCTCGCTTCAGTGGGTATATTGCACAAAATCGTGGATGGATTAGGGACTAGAGGGAACTCGGCGTCGACTATGCCGTTCAATGCTGGTAAATCCTGGATTAAACGCCAGGACCCTCCCTTAGATTTCTTAACAGGGTAAATCACTGTGTTGCATTGTGATTCTGACATCACCAGGATGCCCTGTTCCATCATGGTAGAGATTGTCTTTGCGATCCCTTCATCCGCTTCCCTGGACATGGGATACTGTCATGCCCGTGGCAGAATTGCTCCTGGTTTCAATTAAATGTTTACTTCGCCGGCCCCCCTCAAGAGACCTACATCATAGGGCCCTGTAGTCCATACCTTGGCAGGCACTAGGGCCATATCGTCATTGAAATATTCCGGGCGTACCAGCGCTAACATCACCCTCTGCGGCACCTCCTGCTTGATCATTTTGACCCAAAATATGAGACTCACTTCCACCCATGTCTCTTCTAGGTCAGAGTGTTCTTCGAACAGATCATCATCAGTGACGTCAGTCACTCGATACCCTTCTTCAATGGCGACAATTGCACACCATCGATATACCCTTTTCTCATATCCTTCAACTAACACTATCCTTCCTCGCACTGCGGCCGATTGTATTATTAAGGGAAATACGTGTCCCTCCTCTTCGTGCATGGGTATTCTTGGCCTAAATAGAAACTCATCAGGGGTTCTCATCAGTTTATCTCCGAGGCCTGGCAATCCCGCCATAAGCACTTGTACACCATATGCGAAAACTTCTGGCTCCAGTGGTATAGCTCTCATAGCTGCACATCCAGAGTATGCTCTGATCATTTCGAAAGCGTTTGCATAATGCATTCCTGATGTGGAGCACACTATGCCATCCTCATTGATTGAGATGGTCATATTCAACTTTGTCATCAAGTCCCGACCCATGATATTCACCGGGGACTGACAAGAATACAATAAAGGTACATTCATGTCGCACTCTACCACTGAGACTGGGAGTGCATCAGTAAAGGGAACTCTGCTATGAGCTCCAGTCAAACTCTGGGTATCTATGGCCTCGCCGGACAAGGAGAACTTGCCTTCTTGTATGCACGAGCGCATTGCACCCATGTCAACTAAGAAGGAATACTCTTTCCCCCCATGGTGACATTTACCCTAGGTTCCCTGTTAGGGTCTGATGTCACTGACAGGATAGAACACATCAGAGTGCCCTGTGAGCCGTCCTATTTCATGTATAAGTTTGGTCCAATGTATACCTGTGGCTTTCCCCCACCGTAATTAGTGCCCTGAGCCACTTGCGGCAGTGTCTGTTGGGGTTGTCCCTGTGGTACATTCCCCATGTTCTGTGGCTGGACCATTTGCTGTACACCTTGGTGCAAGCCAACCGCCTGATGCTGCATGGTATAGTTTAGTGCACTGCCTTTTGTGGGCTAGCAGGTTGATTCACCATGCCTGCCCCCAACCCATGGTTTTTCTGCCACATGCTTTGGCTTCTGCACATGCGTGGCACGTGTCCTGTCACTCCACACAGCCAACACACTGGCGGTGGTCGTGCCATCTGTCCATCTGGCATAGTCAGATTGGCCATCGGTGCGTTCTGGATACCATTTTGAACATTCTGTAAACCTCCTTGGTTACCTCTAAATCCTTCCTGATTGCTCTGCCATCCTCTTCCTCCAAATCCCCTTCCTCTCGGGTAATATCCCGCGTTACTCTGATTGTTTTGTGGCGGATTAGAAGCACGTTGTGTACTCGATTCAGCTGGATTATTAGCATGGCTCCATCGAGAGCATACTTTGAGAGATTCCTTTGCACTAGCTTTACCTCTTCTCTCTTACGTGTTGCCTCTTTCTTCCGATTCTTTTCTTGCAACAGCCTACAGTAATGTGCAATTGTCAACTGGATCTCGGCCCACGGTTTAGCTTCTATTCCTACCAATTTTTTTAGCTGTTTTTGCACCGGTTCCGGTAACCCTTTGCACAATATATGATAGAATACAGGGATCGATTTTGTCCAAACTCATGCGTTTCGAACACCCACGCATCTTGAAAATTCTGGATATAAAGCAACGGATCCTCTGACTCTTTCATTTTTCGAGTTGTAGCTCCCATATCAGATGTGTCTGATTATAGCGTACGCAGCGCTTTCCACACTGCTGCTCTACAGTTGTTAAATGGCGCTCCGTCATGAGAGGTGTTAGTTATGGTTAGCCTAGGCTAGCCTGCCATTTTCCATACATCATCTGCTCTTTCTCCGAGTACAGCAATTAGGAGACCCTTGATGTCTCCTATGGCTAGGGTGACACCCCCCGTCATTTTCTCTAACTCATGTATCCACTTTACGGCTCCCGATGTCAGCATTGGAAGCTTATTTTTAAGATTCTCTCGGTCCATGTGTGGCCATGGAATATATTGCTCCCCCCTTTTCTAACAGTGGGAATCTGAAAGCACACTCCTCCTTTTCCTTCTCCATACCTCCTCGGTCTCTTGCCAAGGTGGCGTTCCCGCCTTGCCTTCTACCTGGCAATGCCCTTAACCTATCTGTATAGGCAGGTGCTGCCACCCCCCTCTGACCGTGGGGTGCTTCTTCATGTCGGCTGGACTGTCCAGCAGACTTCGGTGTCCTACTTGTGGACCCGCTAGCATCTGACCATCGTACCTCTCAGTTCCCTGGGAGCCGCTTTTCGCACCGTCTCCCTTCGCCATGTGCCACTTCCTCCGCTTCCACATCGGAGTCTGACTCTGAGTACTCCCAGCTTACCCAACTTCTTGCATCATCTTCATTCTGCCCAATTTCTAATCTATCTAGGGAACGTCCCCTACTCCCACTACTTCGGGTGACATGCTCATTGTCATATAGCAGAGTGCTCTCTAAGCGCTCATCTTCCCTTCCCTCTTGGGAGATTCGTTCCAGTCCCATCTCATCATATACTTTATGAATCGCTTCCCCGATGCTTCTGGTGTCAAAGTCATCATCAATAACTGTCCCACTTGTACCTGGTACTGCATCGCGTGCAGGGAGGAACTCTTCTAAGTCTTCCCAGTCTACAACAGGATTGGGTTTTTTCACTTCCCATTGCAAATATTCTAAATCTCGCGCCCTTTGTCTGCATTTACGCTCCGCTTCCTCATCCATTTCTCTTTGCTTCTTCGCTTCTTCTCTAGCCTTATCTACTTCACTCATCTGTTTATTCCTATGTTCCCTTGCCCTTCTACTTTCCTCCTCTTCTTTCTTCTTCACTTTCCTTTCATGCACCCTCCTTTCTTCCTCCAGCTTTAGCATGTTCTGCCTGTGCTTTTCATAGGCTGCATATTGCATGCGACTGAGCGGTATACCTGGCTCTTCGCGATATAGTTGTTCTCGCCTCAACCTATCCTTCTTTCTTGCCCTCTCGTTTCTTATGTCCACTTCTTTCTCCCTTTCCTTTCTTTGCGCCTCATCAGACCGTTAACTCGGCCTTGCATCATCACTTCCTTTTACATCTAACTTCACCAGTATCTGCCCTCCCATCCATTCGTCCTTTGTAAATGTTAACTCATTGGTTCCTTTCTGCTTCTTCCCCTCTCTCTCTCTATCGAGGGGTGCACTCGTTTGTGCCTGGTCTTTTCTTTCCTCACCTCGCCTCTCTTTGTTCCACGGGACTGTGGAGGCCGAGTCAATTTCCTGTTCCTTCTCCTTCGTCTCATCACTGCTACACGCAGGTGACTCATATGCAGGGTTGCTATGACCTGTGGCTGCTTTAAGTTCTGTTAGCGGGTAAAGACCCTCCGACTTACTTCCCTCAACAACTGGTTCCTATGGGGCAGGTGGCGCGGTAGGCGTCTCACCCCCCTCCGTACATACATTTAATATCCAGTATGTGGGGGGTTCTTCTTCTTACTTGTTCAAACATTTTCCAAAGCTCGAGCTTCTTTCCGCTATATGTGGCATGTAAGAAGGTGGTCATGTGCTGTAAGACATCCTTAGACAATGACCCATAAACATTTTATTTGCGGTGCTCTTAACCCACTCCTGGCTGTATTTCTTCAGCTTTGCTGCATGTTTGGCAACTGTTTGCACAAATGTGCAAGTGGGGTAACCTCCTCCATTCTTACTTTTGTTACCAACAATATTCACACAGATTTTCAAATTTTCGCTATTATGAGCGAGCACCACATACGCAAGCTCCAATCCAACTTTTCCACAAAATTTTATCCCAACAGTTTGACTCAAAACACATCAATTCAGTGGCGATTCTCTCTCATTTACAGAATCGCGTAAAGCAAAAATACATTGCCATCAATTGGTACCACAATAATTCCACAGTCAGCATACACAGGACATATAGGACAGACACTTGACAGGCTAGACGGACACCAGCTGGACATATGTATACCTGCCTTCTAATCTCTACCCCATCATGGGATTTGAAACGTCTTTAAACGTAAGAGTAGCCTAATGTCCCCCCTCTGTGAGTTCTGGGTTCACGTTCCTTCTGACCACTCTTTAAAGCGCAGAAACAAGGCAAATTTTACAGTTTTATCTCGGGTGCCACCCCGGTATTCCTTACAGTTTTTTACTCGGGTGCCCCCCCAGTATTCCTTACAGTTTTTTCTCGGGTGCCCCCCCGGTATTCCTTACAGTTTTTTTCTCGGGTGTCCCCCTGGTATTCCTTACAGTTTTTTCTCTGGTGTCCCCCCGGTATTTTTCCCAATTACTTCAGGTGCCCGGGTTTTTACCTTCTATATATCTACAGTCTTTCCTACTTTTAACTGTATAATTCTTCCCCACCACCCTCCGGTACCTTTCCCCTTCTTACTCTAAGGCCTATAAAACCTTTGCCAGGATAATGAGTTTCGTTGTTTTCACTCACCGATCGCCTCTTTTCTTCTCTGGAACTTCAGGATCACCGCCCCTTCCTCTTCCTGCTTTTATGGTTTTCGTCCGATCTGCTGCCTGTGGGAATGAGAAGGGTTATGCTTGGAAAGGTGGGTTCCTTCAGACCCACGGCAGATTTTTTGGGAATAATTACACTATCATTGTCCACTGGGAGCTTCTCAGCCTACTCAGCTGTAATAGCGAAAGGAATTGTGATGTAACCAAAGGCCCAGAGTTACTTCGTGCCTTCGGTCTAAAGGTGTCTTATACTATATTAATCGATAATCTATAATTGATGGCCGAAACCATCCTCACGCTACCAAGTGTTGACGAGGAGAGGAATTACTGACGGGCCCATTGGTCAGTACTCACCCTCGAAAATGAGTAATGTAAGATAGCTGCACCGTGTGAGGACAGAGTGCAGGATTCACATACTCCAGCAAGATTCAATAATCAGGACTCAGTAAATTGGCAAAGGGAAGTCCGTTTAATGATACATACATCAGCAAATGGAAATCAGTAGCATCTCGAACAACTGCCTCACCCCGACTTCACCGAACTTTAGTCAAACGGCCTCTTTCATGGGCAAAATCCATCATCATTGACGTCTAATTCTACAAAAAATCATCATGCAAAATAATTGGTTGGGAAAGGTAACTTAAGTATATGTGCTATATCTGTATATGGAAATAACGCAAGTATTTTGGATATCTCTTATCGGGTGGGTGTCGACGCCCATCCGGCTCCAACACACGTGATTGACGTTACTACAAGTACGACGTCTCATTGGTTACAGTGTCTGTAGGACCCTGGATTACATGGTCCCTTGTGATTGGGCAAGTACACCCGTAAACATAAATCTCCATTTTAATTAGCAGCATGCAAAATAGACACCCAGGTGCCTAGTGTTCCAAGATTCACCCTTCCTGCCTTCCATCAATCAGTGTTTTAGGGCTATGTGTCAATTAGTTGGCTGGGTATGGCCTCGGATCTGTAGTCTCTTATCAGGAAAAGTTATGGCACCCTCGGGTTCTGGATGACATCAGGCGGTGGTACATCTTTGCGCCTGTCTGATCACATGCTGGTCCACCGTGAATCTGCTTCAGTTTCCAACCTTTTGTGCCTTTAATTCTGTGTGCGCTTGGCCACCTGCATGGGCCTCTCTTATCTTGACCTTCACGGGCGAGCTGGTATGCTCTGAAGTTGGAGCCTCGTGAGCTCATGTTCACCTCCCCTTCTCTGGTTGACCTCGATTTTCCCGGCATGAGCCTCTCTTGGTTAAGTTTCGATCCCGCTCCTTTCCTCAGGTTGGGTCTGGATATGAAACTTGGCCAGTCAGGCCTTGGCTACCTGAGTGTACTTCTACTTTTACAAAATGGAGTCACCCTTGTACATTGTGCTGTGTTGAGGTAGACATATGGTTGGCCCTTGCCGCTCTATTCTTCGACTGAGCATTGCAGGCATTATCGATTTCTTAGCATCTTGCATTTCAAGCTTATTTACACACGTTCAACAGGTGGTTGCTTCCATCTTGTCTCATGGCACCATTCCCCTGTAATTTAACAGTGTCTCTCCCCTGTGTCTATTACAATTATCCTAGCAGTTACCAGTACTGGCATGCTTTCTTTCAGTATCTCCTTCAGTTCATTCTTGAAGATGCTCTGGTCCTTGTCTCATCTCCACTGGCCTTTCATTATGGCTTTTGGGGTCTCTTCATGGACCGTATGTAGGCATTCCTCATTTCGTATCAGTGGCTGGTACAGCTGTCTGATAGGGTACCGTGCTGCCCAGGGTTGTCGTGTTATGGCTGCTTCAACCGGTACTGATCTCCTTACTTACAAGGGGCAGAGTCCCAGTGCGGCTCTCTGTTGGTTCATTTGCTCCTCATGCATCACATACCTCGGCGAGTACCTTACTGGCAACCCGCAATGGGGGGCAGGGGTGTAGGTCTTATCTGGGACCTCCTCTACACCACCACTGGCTGAAGCAGTCTGTCCGCATCATGTTGATGCATCTCGGTGATGTGTGAAAGGACAGCGATACACAGATGTACCACACAGTCAATATATGGGTAAAATGCACATGAAAAGATTCCCTGCTTATGTATCACTTTCTGGTGTCACGAAACACAGAGAAAACACCCAAGAGCACGAGGATGCACCAAAGAGGCCACCAACCTCACATAAACGGCAAACACGCCAATCAAGTGCAGCATAGCCCCACCCACATTGCTGTGAGTGGAATAGCATTTGATCCAGCACCAATACCTCTGTATTTCTCACCTATATTTTATTTGTTTGAATCCATTTATATTTACTATATCCCTGTAAATTACCCCATTGAAAGCAGTGCCATCTCACCCCAGCAAATGCTCTGCCATCATTGCTCCAGGCTTCACCATCTGGCTCCTACTGCTTGCAAATTTCCAAGTGTCCGGCCCTACGAACGTCATCCAGCCACCCCCATACCCATGCAGTCTGCCCTGCAGCCAGATCCTGTGGCCATCTCGTTGCCAGACCAGTTTGATGCCTTCATTGCCCCTCACAATAGGACAGCAACCAGTGCCCAGTCTAAGGGAAGGAATGTTAATTTCTCTTCAAAGAGGCCCTGCCGTAGCACACTCCTTTGAAAAATCCATCGCCATCAACACCTTCTTCATCAGCAAAATCAGCAAGATTCACCAGCACATAGACACCAGCTTTACATCAACAGATCCACCTCATGTCCCTTCTTGTGAAATCTCCACACCCTGGACATCTTTTAAGACACTCTTGACAGAGGACATGGTAGAAACCCTGGCTACTCTCAAAGCCACCGCGTATGAAGTCGACATCCTCCGAGCATCCATCCTCAACACCTTCCTTGCTGAAGTTCTCCTTCCCTACCTGCAGATCCTCAACAGATCCCTAACTTAAGGCACCTTCCCATCGACCCTGAAGACAAACAAATCCTCCCTCTACTAAATAAACCCACTCTGGATCTTGACAACCTAAGTAACTATTGCCGCATCTCCCATCTTCCCTTCCTAGGTAAAATAATTGAGAAAGTGGTAGCCACACAACTGCATGAAACACATTGTGTATAGGCACTATATAAATAAAATATCATATCATGTCATATTGACACCAACAATCTCCTCCAAACCTACCAATCCAGGTCCAGACACAGAAGCAGCTCAGAGACAGCAACCATACAGGTGGTCCAGGATGCCCTCAACTTCCTTGACAATGGTCACCAGTGCCTCCTGGTTCTACTCAATCTCTTTGCTGCTTGCGATACAGTAGACCACCAGACGCTTACAGACAATCTACATCAGTGCATGGGAATCAGCAACCTTGTCCTACTCTGGTTCATGTCCTACCACTCCAACCACAAGCAGTTTGTTCAGATGAACATCCTCTCCCCAGTGATCTTCAATCTATACATGGAGCCGCTGGGAGCTCTCAGAGCCACACAAAACATCCACATCTACCAATACACCAATGACACAGAGCTATACCTCAAGATCAACTCCATCCAGCATAACAATACGCTCAAAACCTGCCTCTCGCTGATCCAGTAATTGATGTCCAGTGCATACTTGAAGCTCCACCCCTCCCTGACCGAATTCCTACTCCTCACCAACAATGTTGAACACCCAGACATATAGACCTGGCTATCAACAATGAACTCTGAGAGCTTGACACAAGAGCTGACCTCCGACGACAAGTCCATGGGTTTCCATATCGACAAACACCTCTCCTTCAAGACACACATAGCTAAGAAAACTCAGACAGCTTGGTGTCAGCTCTCCCTCCGGTGGGAATGAAGCCTTTCCTCCCCCGGACAGCTTTAGATCCACCGTTCAAGCACTGTTCTTATGATATGATATGATATGATATGATATGATATATGATATGATATGATATATTTTTTCTATCGCACTCGCACACAAAGTGTTTCAGAGCGCGACAAGGCAAGGGAGGGGAGCAAGGGAGAACAAAACAACGTTCTTACTAGGCCCAGTGACATTGAGAATGTGCAAGTGCATGGGAGAGGGGAAAAGTGCATGGAAGGGGGAGAAGTGGAAAGTGTGGAGCAGAGACAGATAAATAATAACAAATACATAAATAATAAAGTCAACAAACACAGTGGCAGTGCAGCCAGCAAGTGCTGGGTTTAAGGCAGCAGACAGGGTAGGACTGATAAGTGCAGGAAGAAAAGGGTGGGGACTGTATGGTTCAGATACAGACCGCAGTGCAAGGGGTGGCCCAGAGGCAGTGTGGGTGGCAGGGTGAGCAGGCCAAAGACAAGTCTTGCAGTTCTGTTCTGGATTAGTTGCAGAGGTCGAAGGGTAGAGGCAGGTAGGTTTAGAATGAGGCTCTTACAATAGTCCAACCTAGAGAGAACCAGAGCTTGGCAGAAAGTGAGCTTCTGGGAGAAGGAGAAGAAGGGTAGAGTACCTCTGGGGAGGTGCAGTAGGAAGTTTGATTTTTTAGAGACATCAGAGATGTGGGCGGAGAAGGAAAGTGTGGAATCAAAGATGACCCTGAGATTCTTAGCCACGCATGTGGGTGAAGAGGAGGGCCAAGGGGGGCCGGCCGGAGAGTAAGGGGAAAGGATGGAGAAGGTGTGCCGATGAGGAGGATCTCAGTCTTGCTGGCGTTCAGACAAAGACCATTGGCCGAACACCAATTATGAATGGCAGTGAGGCAGTCAGAGATAAAAGAGGGAGAGGAGGTGGTTGAGGGCAGCCTGAAAATGAGTTGAGTGTCGTCAGCATGACACTGGAAATTTGAGCAGAAAATGGCAATGCAGCAGGGAAGAGTTGCAAGGTATTGGTTGAAAAGCCAGGGCGAGAGGTTAGACCCCTGGGAACACCACAGGTAGAGAGGGAGATAGATGATTGGAAGGACCCCAAGATGACCTGGGAGGGTCGATCCGAGAGGAAAGAGGTTATCCAGGCCAGAGCCAGATCGGTAATATCCAGGTTATAACAGAGACGGTTCAGCACGATGGTATGGTTGGCAGTGTAAAAGTCAGAATAGAGATCGAGTAGGTGTCATGATCTCTGCTTCCAAAAGGTCAGGGTTTTCCCAACTCCCTTGGAAGCAGATCCATAACCCAGGTTCCGAGTGCCAACCAGTCCCAATTGGGACCTTTTGGACCCAGTCCTGGCGCCAGTGGCACCAGGCTCATAAATATGCCCAGTCCCAGCGCTGGAAGCGCCGGGCTCATAATGCTTGGGTGGACTTACCTGCAGCAGACCATGCTGCTTACTTGCCTGCCAGTTGAGCCTCTGATCCTCTTCTGTTTGGAACTACTTTTCCTGTTGGGTGGGGCAGGAGCCACTCCCTAGGTTCAGAACACTGGAACTCTTCTGGAAAGCAGGAACTCTTTTCTTACCTAGGCGTGGCTGTGGAAGGAGACACCTAAGCACTACAGGAGGCTATTTAAACCACACCCGATGGATGAATCTTGCTTTGCGTTATTCTGCATCCTCTGCAGCAGAACGCTCATCGTGTCTTCTGCATCTGATCCTGGGCCTAAGGAAAAAGGCTTACCATCCTGAATCCAGTCTTCAGCAACACCTATAAAGACAAGAAAGAACAGGTTAGCATTACGGTCTTCAGTGACAGCGCTTCACTTACCTGGTCCATCGGCTGTCACCAATGCCTCGCGCTGCATTCCGGCATCTGAAAGACAAAGGCTTACCTACTCTTCGTGCGCTCCGGAGGTCTTCGCACTGCATTCCGGCATCTGAAAGACAAAAGCTTACCAGCTCTTCGCACGCTCCGGAGGCCTTCGGCGCTGCATCCCGCATCTGAAAGACAAAACAAGGTGCGTTTAAAGACATTGGAGAACTTTAATACTCGCGTGCCATTACTCCTTTCCACATCTAACCCAGTGGGTATTCCGGCACCCTGCAGCCGCTCCGAACTTGTACCTGCAAAATAAAAAGACAGTTAGAGCGCATCGTGAAGCAGGCAACAAGCGCTTACTTACGTGCTTCCAGGCGCTTCCATTCATCACACGGGCTCCATCTTCAACTCACTTCAGCCCGTCATCCGCCATCACCGGAACCCTGCAAAAACAAGAGACATCATTACTAAAGACTTTTAAAGACATTAGAATTACTCGAAACTTACCGTTCGTGCAGTAAACGACGGACAGCAGTCCTCTGAAGTCAAGAGGCCTGCTCCCCTTATCCAGTGAAGAAACTGGTTACAGCACCCTGCCCCGAGGCAGATGGAGAGCATGGCGTTCACTTACCTAAGGTGAGAGCGTTAACCTTTGGGGTTCTACAGGAGAAGAGAAAGGGAAGAAGAGAGAGACATTCAATAACCCAGTTCATTAATCCCATATTTTCTATCTGCAGACATCTTACCCTTCGAGTCAGACATACAGTGCACAGAGGTCCAGCCCAAAGAGCCAGCCGTGTGTTACACATCACCTTTGAAGATACGGTATACGCCCAGTCAAGACCGGCGCCTCTACGGGAATCAGGTGAGCGTTACAAAACGCAAAGCCTACCGCAAAACTCCCATCCAGGCGCTATGGAAACCTCGGATACCAACCAGCTAGCCCAGTTACTTGGGGAACTAAGGGCAGAAGTGCATGCACCCCGTCAGGAAACGAACGCTCTAAGAAGGGAACTGATTATTTCCAAGGAGCGAACAGATGATCTCGCTAGACAATTGCTACAGTCACAAGCCGGACAGACCCCGTTACCCGCATCTGGGGGAAATCTTCCTTCTACATCCTCTATGAATCCAGTGCAAATCAACCTACCTGGGAATGTACCTCTGGCTCCGCCCGAACGATTTTCTGGTGACCCAAAGAGGTTTGCAGTATTTATCAATCAGTGCCGGTTGCATTTCTTATGCCGGCCAGCAGCCTTTCCAACTGATCAAGCTAAAGTAGCTTTCGTGCTTTCGTACCTTAGTGGCAATGCGGCAGACTGGTCGATCCCTCTAGTAAATCAAGATGATCCGGTCCTCCATGATTTTCAAGCTTTTCAGCTCAGTATGGAAAAACTGTTCGCAAGACATTCACAGGGGCAGGCCTTGGACAATGAGCTTCTTTCGTTGCGACAAGGTAATCAAGACCTTTTGGCTTATATTGCGTCTTTCAACAGACTGATAGTGGAAACTCAATGGCCTGAGGACAAAAGGATTACGCTGTTTTATAGAGGTCTACGTGGAGAGCTCAAAGATGTGTTAGCCCAAGTAGTGAATCCCCCACAAGATTGTTTGGACTATATAGACTTAGTCGTTCAAATAGATCACAGACTGCAGAACAGGAAGGCCGATCGTTCCAAGTTTGATGCTCGAGTATTTTCCAAACCGCCAACTCCTTCCAAAGGAGTAGACTCCGGGGAACCCATGCAAATAGGGGGCCTGAAAGGTCCTCTAACACAAAAGGAGCGGGAAAGGAGAAAACAGTTGCAATTATGCCTCTATTGCAGACACTCAGGGCACTTTCTTCGAGACTGTCCGGTGAAACCTGCCAAGAAGGCAGTAGGAGCTGCAGTTACCAAAGTTACAAACTCTGAGCAGGGAAACGACCTCGCCCGACAAGAATAGAGGTCCTCTTGCCGAGCGTGAAAACCAGTTCCGTGACCTCGCATTTCGTGATACCTATGGTCCTCATTAGCCCAGATAATTCGGATCGATTACATGCAATTGAAGCTTACGTCGACAGCGGTGCCATCGGCAATTATGTGGATCATGAAATGGTTTTGAGGATGAATCTAACTCTTTGTCCCAAGGCTGTAAAGGACGTCATTACTACGGTGGATGGAACGGAGATAGCCTCCGGACCAGTAACGCATACCACTCAAGATGTGACGCTAGTAAGTCAAGATGGACACCATGAGAAGATCGTGTTCGATGTGATCAAGGCTCCTCAGTTTCAGATTATTCTAGGAATACCTTGGTTAGAGAAACACAATCCTCTGATCGATTGGCGAGCAAGAACGGTCCAGTTTCCAGAATGTGTCTCTACTTGTCACCCTCCACCTGGTGTTGCACTGGCAGCAATTTCTTCAGAGACTCCCCAGTTACCTCCCGAATACCTAGAATACCAAGATGTTTTCCGGAAGGACCAGGCTAACTCTCTACCTCCTCATAGGTCTTATGACTGCCAGATAGACCTGATACCTGGATCTACTCCTCCTTGTAGTAGAATTTATGCCCTCACCGAGCCTGAGAACCTTCACCTTCGACAATACCTGGATCAATACCTGGCAAATGGGTTTATTCGTCCTTCCAAGTCCCCTGCTTCTTCAGCTTTGTTCTTCGTTCCAAAAAAGGAAGGAGACCTTAGAACTTGTATAGATTATCGCTCCCTGAACCAGATCACCGTCAAGAATAGATATCCGTTACCTTTGATCCCTGAACTCCTGGACCAAGTCAGAAAAGCATGCATATATACAAAGCTGGATCTTAGAGGAGCCTACCACTTGGTACGAGTAAAAGAGGGCGATGAATGGAAGACGGCCTTCCGCACCAAATATGGGCTATTTGAATATCAGGTCATGCCCTTCGGACTTTGCAATGCCCCGGCCGCCTTTCAATATTTTATGAACGATGTCCTCAGAGAGCTGATAGATGTGTGTGTTGTTGTTTACATTGATGACATCCTCGTTTATTCTTCATCGGAATCTGAACATGGGAAACACGTGAAAATGGTCCTCGAAAGATTGCGTCAACACAAACTTTTCGCTAAGTTGGAAAAATGTGTTTTCATCGTGACTGAAGTTGAATTCTTGGGATTCATATTATCACCTGGCGGAGTGCGTATGGATTAAAAGAAGGTCGATGCAGTTCTCAAATGGCCATCACCATCCTCCGTAAAAGGTGTGCAAAGCATGTTAGGCTTCGCTAACTTTTACCGCAGGTTTATCCCCGAATTTTCTCGAATAGTCCAGCCCATCACTGCCTTGTTAAAGAAAAACAAACGTTTTGAATGGTCTACCGAGGCGGAACAAGCTTTCGAGGATTTGAAGACTAAATTTATCTCTGCACCAATCTTAAAACACCCTCGCCCCGAACTCCCCTACATCGTGGAAACTGATGCTTCAAGCCTTGCCATGGGGGCAGTTCTATCACAAAAGGACCCGGTAACCAATCAGTTGCATCCCGTGGCATTTTGGTCCCGCAAATTCTCGCCTCCTGAAATCAATTACACGATTACTGACAAGGAACTTCTGGCTATCAAGTCTGCCTTTAAGGCTTGGCGGCATTATCTGCTGGGGGCCCGACACACCGTTACTGTGATTACGGATCACCGAAACCTGCAATATTTGAAAACCGCAAAAGCCCAATCCTCTAGACAACTCCGTTGGGCATTATTCTTTGCCGAGTTTGACTTCATAATTACCTATCGACCTGGTACAAAAAACGGTAAAGCTGATGCCCTTTCTCGGATGGGAGTGGAAGAACACTTGATCAACCCTAAACCTGTACCAATCATTCCCGAACAAAGAATTCTGGGTGTAATCGCCACACAATCCATAGAGGAAGTTAAGGATAAAGCCAGGCAACTTGTAACTCCAGCAGACATACAGAATTGGCATCTGCAGGGAAAGGACTTTGCAGTAAAGGACAACTTATTGTATTTCCAAGAACGATTATACCTGCCCAGCACAGATTTACAGAAAAAAGTAATCTCTTGTTATCACGATTCTTTAATGGAAGGACATCCCGGTATGGCCAAGACCTCAGAAAAGATCAAGCGCTACTTCTGGTGGCCGTCTTGGAAAAAAGATATCAGAGAATTTATAATGTCCTGCGGAGTATGCGCCCAAAACAAGAGTCAAAAGGAAAGACCAGCAGGCCTCTTACGCCCTATTGACATCCCACCTCGACCTTGGCATACGCTTTCAATGGACTTCATCACCGATCTACCTCCATGCTCCGGATATAATACGATTCTAGTAATCGTGGACTTATTCTCCAAGATGGCGCATTTCATTCCGCTCAAAGGCTTGCCAACAGCAGCAACTCTGGCCCGAGAATTTCTCGAAAACATCATCCGACTGCACGGTTTTCCTTCGGTTCTAATTTCTGATCGAGGTAGTCAATTTATTTCTCATTTTTGGCGAAGTTGCTGTCGGTCAGCTCAAATTGATGTGAGACTATCGACAAGTCACCACCCTCAGACCGACGGACAAACCGAGAGGACTAATCAAACTCTGGAACAGTATTTACGCTGCATGCTGCAACAAACTGAAAAAACTTGGAAAGACATCCTTTGGATAGCCGAATATGCCTACAATAACTCTGTCCATTCGGGAACTGGGAAAACCCCGTTTTTTCTTTTATACGGCAGTCACCCTCGAACCTCGGAGTTGGATCCCCTCCAAGATCTTGAAACACCAGCAGTAGACTACCTGCATTCTACAATCACCCAAGCCTTTAAGGAAGCTGTTTCTCACCTTCAAAGGGCTAAAGAACAATACAAGAAAGGAGCAGATCAACATCGGAAGGAAGCCCCTCAATATGAAGTAGGGGATCAAGTCTGGTTATCCACCAAATATCTACCTCTAAAAGGGCCACGCACATTCAACCCAAGATACCTTGGTCCCTATTCCATCACTACCATAGTAAACCCAGTAGCGGTCAAGTTGGACTTGCCCCCGCACATGAAGATACATCCGGTCTTCCACGTCTCTCTATTAAAACCCGTGCAACCTCAAACCCGACTAACTAAATCTCCAAAACCCATCCTAGTTGATGGAGAACTCGAGGTTGAAGTCAAAAGCATTTTGGACTCCAAGATCTCCAAATCTAAACTATTTTACCTAATTGACTGGAAAGGCTACGGCCCCCAAGAGAGATCCTGGGAACCTGCTGAATATGTCCACGCTCCTCGCCTAATCAAAAGATTTCACCGAACATTTCCTGACAAGCCAAAACCCCCGGAGAAGCCCGGTTTGGGAGGGGCCTTGAGGGGGGGTACTGTCATGATCTCTGCTTCCAAAAGGTCAGGGTTTTCCCAACTCCCTTGGAAGCAGATCCATAACCCAGGTTCCGAGTGCCAACCAGTCCCAATTGGGACCTTTTGGACCCAGTCCTGGCGCCAGTGGCACCAGGCTCATAAATATGCCCAGTCCCAGCGCTGGAAGCGCCGGGCTCATAATGCTTGGGTGGACTTACCTGCAACAGACCATGCTGCTTACTTGCCTGCCAGTTGAGCCTCTGATCCACTTCTGTTTGGAACTACTTTTCCTGTTGGGTGGGGCAGGAGCCACTCCCTAGGTTCAGAACACTGGAACTCTTCTGGAAAGCAGGAACTCTTTTCTTACCTAGGCGTGGCTGTGGAAGGAGACACCTAAGCACTACAGGAGGCTATTTAAACCACACCCGATGGATGAATCTTGCTTTGCGTTATTCTGCATCCTCTGCAGCAGAACGCTCATCGTGTCTTCTGCATCTGATCCTGGGCCTAAGGAAAAAGGCTTACCATCCTGAATCCAGTCTTCAGCAACACCTATAAAGACAAGAAAGAACAGGTTAGCATTACGGTCTTCAGTGACAGCGCTTCACTTACCTGGTCCATCGGCTGTCACCAACGCCTCACGCTGCATTCCGGCATCTGAAAGACAAAGGCTTACCTACTCTTCGTGCGCTCCGGAGGTCTTCGCACTGCATTCCGGCATCTGAAAGACAAAAGCTTACCAGCTCTTCGCACGCTCCCGAGGCCTTCGGCGCTGCATCCCGCATCTGAAAGACAAAACAAGGTGCGTTTAAAGACATTGGAGAACTTTAATACTCGCCTGCCATTACTCCTTTCCACATCTAACCCAGTGGGTATTCCGGCACCCTGCAGCCGCTCCGAACTTGTACCTGCAAAATAAAAAGACAGTTAGAGCGCATCGTGAAGCAGGCAACAAGCGCTTACTTACGTGCTTCCAGGCGCTTCCATTCATCACACGGGCTCCATCTTCAACTCACTTCAGCCCGTCATCCGCCATCGCCGGAACCCTGCAAAAACAAGAGACATCATTACTAAAGACTTTTAAAGACATTAGAATTACTCGAAACTTACCGTTCGTGCAGTAAACGACGGACAGCAGTCCTCTGAAGTCAAGAGGCCTGCTCCCCTTATCCAGTGAAGAAACTGGTTACAGCACCCTGCCCCGAGGCAGATGGAGAGCATGGCGTTCACTTACCTAAGGTGAGAGCGTTAACCTTTGGGGTTCTACAGGAGAAGAGAAAGGGAAGAAGAGAGAGACATTCAATAGCCCAGTTCATTAATCCCATATTTTCTATCTGCAGACATCTTACCCTTCGAGTCAGACATACAGTGCACAGAGGTCCAGCCCAAAGAGCCAGCCGTGTGTTACACATCACCTTTGAAGATACGGTATACGCCCAGTCAAGACCGGCGCCTCTACGGGAATCAGGTGAGCGTTACAGTAGGATGAGGACAGAGGGAATGCTAGAGTGAAGGTTGGAGAGCAGGTCTTCACGGATAGTCAGGAGAGCAGTCTCCGTGCTTCTGGCAGCTCTTAAGCCGGACTTGTGGTCGTGGAGAGAACCAACAGAATCAGAATGAATGTTAAGCTGGGATATGGCCATCTTTTTAAGGAGTTTCTGTCATTGTTCGCACTAAGCACCCCCTGGATCCGATGGGCCCCCCCAGTCATTGACTCCCATAAGGACTTATCAAGCCCTAAGGTAGTGTCCCAGAGCCTCTTGGACTCAGTTCTGGCGCCAGTGGCGCCAGGCTCATAAGATCGGATGAAGCATGTGAAACTACTTGCTCAGCCTAGTAAGGCTGAGCCTTTCAGCTTTTTCTGGGTGTGGTTGAGGGACTATTTTACTTGAAGAACAGGGTGTAGTAAAGGGGCTACTTTACCTGGAACTACTTGCAAGCCTATTTAAGCCATGCCCTGCAGGCAGAACACGCTTTGTGTTATTCTGCACTCCTGCAGTGTAACGCTCACCGTGTCTGTCCTGTCCTCGAACTTCTAAAGCCACGCCTGTTCAGAATTTCATCCATCAGGAGGAGAGAAAGGCAAGAGAAAACAAAGTCAGTACAACAGCAAAGTCGTCTTACCTGCAGCATCCTTCCATCAGTTGCTTCTTCAGCTGCTCCCAGACCTCCGCATCAGCTGAAGGGAAGGTATTCGTTCAGGCCGCAAGACGCACTCGGGTTCAGCATTCTTCCGGAGCATCTTCAGAGCGGTTCTTCCATTCTTCATTCCGACGTCACACGGCTTCTGCAAAAAGAAGAAGAAACAACAGGTTAGTCGCGCATGGAAGAAAAACCATTATTTTAGACTTACAGCGCCTCACTCTTGTGCTTCAACTCACCTGAAGGAAATCTGCTCTGCATCTTAAAACTACTTGAATCTCCATTCGAAATCCATTCGAGGCTGCGCCTGAAAGAAAAGACAAAGACACAGATCAAAAGGGGTTGAGGCAAAATTAAGACTTTAATACCAAGCAGTTATTGGCATAGAGACTGACCTGTTTTACCCAGCTCTCCAAGCCTCGGCAACCACTCATCGGATCAGTGAAGTAACTCAATCCTGGGAAAGACTGTATTAAATGCACCCCTGCTAGATTGCAGGACGGAGAGTCTACCTTACAAACTTCTAAGGTGAGATCAAGAGGAGTAGGGTATCAGGTGGTGGAGGAGGTGGGTCCAAATAAACCCCACTCAGTGGCTCATATCTTATTTCGATCTTGCAGACAAACACCTCGTGAGGGTGATAACAAAGGAGAAGTCACAGCAACATCATCAACTGCGCAGTACCACGCCAGCGCAGACATCAATCGTGCAGCCACGTGCTACGCCCCGTGGAGATCAGGTGAGCGTGACAGAACGCGAAGTCTTATACAAAATCCTCTACCTGGGCGTCATGGAAACCTCTGAGACAGATCAGCTAGCTCAGCTTTTGGGGGAACTTAGGGCTGAGGTACATTCAGCTCAGCAAGAAACCAATGCCTTGAGGAGAGAACTGATCGGGGCCAAGGATCGTACTGATGACCTCGCTAGACAACTGCTTCAGTCACAGGCTGGGCAAACACCATTAGCTGGATTGGGATCAACGGTTCCAACAACACCAAGCAATCCAGTCCAAGTGGTTCTTCCAGGGGACGTACCCTTGGCACCTCCAGAATGCTTTGCGGGAGACCCAAAAAGGTATGCAGTCTTTATCAATCAGTGCCGACTACATTTCCTATGTAGACCAAGAGCCTTCCAAACGACCAATCTAAGGTGGCCTTCGTGCTTTCATACCACAGTGGCAGTGCGGCGGACGGGTCAGTACCACTAGTCAATCGGGACGATCCTATTTTGCGGGACTTCCAGAGGTTCCAATTGAACATGGAGAAGCTTTTTGCCCGCCATTCCCAGGGTTAGGCATTGGATAATGAACTCTTGTCTCTACGTCAAGGCAATCAAGATCTGTTAACGTATATCGCAAATTTGAATAGGCTAGTAGTGGAAACCGACTGGCCAGACGACAAAAGAACAAAACTGTTTCACCGAGGGTTGAGAGGTGAATTAAAGGATGTTTTGGCTCAAGTGGTCAACCCTCCCAGAGACTGTGCTGAATATATAGCCTTGGTGGTTCAGCTTGATCATAGACTACAAAACCGTAAGGCAGACGAGCTAGAATGGACACTCGGTATTTGTACACCCAAAGGAAAGTGCGTCTAAAACCACCAACTTGGCCGAACCCATGCAGATTGAAGGGGTGTGCTAGCCACTGTCCAAGGCTGAAAGGGACCGGAGAAGGCAACAAAAATTGTGTTTGTATTGTGGATCATCCAGCCATTTTCTCCGAGCTTGTCCCATTGAAACCACCCAAGAAAGCAGTTGGGGTTGCCGGCAAAGTGGAAGCAGAGCCAGAGTCGGAAAACTACCCCGCCCGACAAACATAGAAGTCCGCTAAGTCACCAACAACCGTCTCGAATGCATGCCATCAAAGCTTATATTGACAGCGGAGCCGTTGGAAATTATATGGACCAAGAATTGGTTAGAAGGATGAACCTTCCTCTCTGTGAAAAGGCAACAACAGATCTAGTCACTACTGTCGATGGAATGGAAATCGCTTCTGGCCCTGTAATGCACTCAACGACTGAGATGACACTTCTGTGCCAAGACGGACATCGGGAAGCCATTGTGTTCGATATAATTAAGGCCCCACAATTCCAAATCATTCTGGGAATGCCATGGCTAGTATCACACAATCCTTGCATCGACTAGCGTGCTAAGAGGCTGACCTTCTCAGACGAATGTGCTTGTACCTGCTATCAAGTAAAAGAACCCTTGGTCAAAGAAGTGACAACGATCATGAGCCTAGCCAATCCGCTGCCCCCGGTATATCAAGATTATCAGGATGTTTTCCAGAAGGATCAAGCCAACAATCTCCCTCCCCATAGATGGTACGACTGTCAAATCAATCTCATACCTTGCGCACAGATTCCATGCGGTCAAATCTATGCACTCATCGAACCTGAAAACCTGCATCTAAAGAAATATCTAGATCAGCACCTGGCTAACGGTTTTATCCGCCTGTCCAAGTCCCCGGCAGCTTCTCCCTTATTCTTCGTGCCTAAAAAGAAAGGAGACCTTAGGACTTGCATCGATTACCGCTTGGTCACTGTTAAAAACCGTTATCCTTTGCCTCTAATCCCTGAACTTTTGGACTAAGTTAAAGACGCCTGAATTTAAACCAAGTTGGATCTCCGTGGGGCATACCAGCTGGTACGCATCAAGAAAGGGGACGAATGGAAGACCATCTTCCTCACCAAATACAGGCTGTTCGAATACCAGGTGATGCCCTTTGGCCTTTGCAAAGCCCCATCGGCATTTCAGTATTTCATGAATGACGTCCTGCGAGAACTAATTGATGTTGTGTCGTAGTATACATCAACGACATTCTGCTGTACTCCCCGTCTGAACAAGAACATGTGAAACATGTCTGTGCTGTTCTGGACAAACTCCGTCAACACAAACTATTTGCAAAATTGGAAAAATGCTTCTTCCACGTTACAGAGGTTGAGTTCCTTGGATTTGTCCTAACCCCTCAAGGTGTCCGCATGGACCCGCGGAAGGTGGATGCCATTCTCAATTGGCCCTCTCCAACCTCAATAAAAGGAGTTCAGAGTATGCTTGGGTTCGCAAACTTCTATCGTCGTTTCATTCCAGGTTTTTTACGGTTAGTGCATCCTATTACCTCATTACTGAAAAAAAAAACGTTTTCAATGGTCAGAGGAAGCAGAGAAGGCGTTCCAGGACTTAAAACAAAAGTTCATCTCAGCTCCGATCCTGAAACATCACCGCCCAGATCTACCGTATGTGGTTGAGACCGACGCTTCCAGCTTGGCAATGGGAGCGGTTCTCTCGCAAAAAGATCCTGAATCGGTCAGCTTCACCCTGTGGCCATTTGGTCACGGAAATTCACAGCCCCAGAACTGCCACCCTGTGGCCATTACGGTCAAAGAACTCTTGGCTATCAAGGCAGCCTTCAAGGCTTGGCGGCACTATCTCTTGGAGCAAGGCACACGATGACGGTAATCACTGATCACCGCAATCTACAATACCTAAAGGTGGCAAAGGCTCAATCATCTCGCCAACTTCGATGGGCATTATTTTTTGCTGAATTCGACTTTGTGATCACTTACCGCCGAGGTTGTCGAAATAGTAAAGCAGATGCTTTATCTCGTATTGGAGTAGACGAGGAGTCCATCAATCCAGATCCTGTGCCAATCATCCCTGGAGAAAGAATCTTGGGAATTACATTGTCTCTAACCTTAGATGACATCCACAAGGAAATCACACATCTCATGGATACCAACACTCTGAAGGTTTGGCCTACCAAAAGTGCCCACCACTCAGTCTCAGACCAATAACCATACTTTCAGGGTCGCCTTTATCTTCCCAGCAAGGAGCTTCAAGAAAAGGTCATCTCAATCTACCACGAACCACTGGTTGAAGGCCACCCTGGAATCGCTAAGACCGTAGCCAAGATAAAGCGACATTTTGGTAGCCAACATGGCGTAAAGACATCAAAAAAATTGTGCTGTCTTGTGGGGTCTGCTCACAAAACAAGGCTCTAATGAGGAAATCACCAGGCCAATTGTAACCTCTGGATATTCCACCTAAACCTTGGCATACATTGTCACTCGATTTTATAACTGACCTACCTCCTTGTAATGAGTACAACACAATTTTGGTGGTGGTGGACTTATTTTCCAAGATGGCTCATTTTATCCCACTGAAGGGGTTACCCTCATCTTCGATCCTGGCAAGACAATTCTTGGAACAAATAGTCTGGATACATGGATTTCCTTCTATCCTGATTTCTGACCGTGGCAGTCAGTTTGTATCACGTTTCTGGAAAAAGTGTTGCGAGTTAGCTGACATCGATGTAAGACTTTCCACCAATCACCATCCCCAGACTGATGGTGAGACTGAGAGGACCAATCAGACTTTAGAACAATACCTCAGATGTATGTTACACCAAAAAGAAGACAATTGGAAGGACGTTTTATAGATAACTGAATACACCTACAACAACTCCATGCACTGTAGCATTGGACAAAGTCCTTTCTATACTATTTACGGGTTGCATCCACAAACCTCCAACCTTGACCCACTTCAACCTCTGGAAATGCCAGCAGTAAGAAGTTTGCACACGACTATCACTAGAGCCTTCAAACAAGCAATTGACCATCTGAGGCGAGCTAAGGAAAGAAACAAGAAATCGGCAGATTTGCACAGGAGTGAAGCTCCCAAACATCAAGTGGGAGATGGGTTCTGGCTGGCGTCAAAGCACATTCCAATGAAAAGAACCTGCACCTTCACTCCCAGATATGTAGGTCCATACACCATTAAAGGCATCATCAATCCGGTAGCTGTGAAGCTGGATTTACCTTCACACATGAAAATTCATCCCATATTCCATGTCTCACATTTGAAACCAGTGCAACCTGGAACCCGAGTACTGAAACCACCAAAACCAATCATAGTTGACGGGGAACCTGAATTCGAGTTTAAGGATATCCTGGACTCAAAAATCATCAAATCAAAACTAGTTTATCTAATAGACTGGAAAGGATATGGACCGCATGAAAGATCGTGGGAGCCTAGCGAAAACATTCATACCACAAAGTTGTTGAAGAGATTCCATCATAACCACTCGAACAAACCGGGACCAATGGGAGAAACCACCATTAGGGGTGTTTTGGGGGGAGTGCTGTCATGGTTCAAGCTAAGAACCACCTGGATCCGATGGGCCCCCCCAGTCATCGACTCCCATAAGGACTTATCAAGCCCCAAGCGAGTGTCCCAGAGCCTCTTGGACTCAGACCTGGCGCCGGTGGCGCCAGGCTCATAAAATGGGATGAAGCACGTGAAACTACTTGCTCAGCCTAGTGATGCTGAGCCTTTCACCTTTCTCTGGGTGTGGTTGAGGGACTATTTTACTTGAAGAACAGGGTGTGGTAAAGGGACTACTTTACCTGGAACTACTTGCAAGGCTATTTAAGCAACGCCCTGCAGGCAGAACATGCTTCACGTTATTCTGCACTCCTGCAGCGTAACGCTCACTGTGTCTGTCCTGACCTTGAACTTCTACAGCCACGCCCATTCAGAATTTCATCTATCGGTGCCTAGAAGGAGAAAGGCAAGAGAAAACAAAGTCAGTACAACAGCAAAGTCTTACCTGCAGCATCCTTCCTTCGGTTGCTTCTTCAGCCGCTCCCGGATCTCCGCATCAGCGGAAGGGAAGGTATACGTTCAGGCCGCAAGACGCACACGGGTTCAGCATTCTTCCGGAGCATCTTCGGAGTGGTTCTTCCATTCTTCATTCCGACGCCGCGGAATGAAGAATGGAAGCATACAGAATGGAATAATGGAAGCATACATCAACACAGGAGAGGAAGAGAGAAAGACAGAAGCGAAAAGGAAGGTCTTGAGTTTCTTCTGGAACCGGAGGTGGTTCTGCTCAAGTTTGAGAGCTGCAGGGAGGCTTTTCCAGAAGGAGGCCCCAGCCGAGGAGAGAGATCTGCCCCCAACACTCTGCTTGGAGAAGCATCTGACCCTCAGAGATTTGGTGGTGGATGAGCAAAGAGCTTGAGAAGGAAGATATTTAGGAAGAGAAAGTTGCAGGTAGAGTGGTCCCATGACCTGGAAAACCTTCTGGACGATGAAGAGGGTCTTGAACTTGATCCTTACAGCGAAGGGGACCCAGTCTCTCAGTCCTGTTCTGGATAAGTGGTAAAGGTCAAAGAGTAGAGGCAGGCAGATTTTGAAAGAGGCTGTTTCAGTAGTCCAGCCTAACGAGGACCAGAGCTCTGTAGACAGTGAGCTTCTGGTGGAAAGTCAGAAAAGGAAGAATGCCTCTGAGGAGATGCAGCTGATAGTTTGACTTCTTAGAGATGTCAGAAATGTGAGGAGAGAAGGAAACGGTGGAGTGGAAGATGACACCAAGGTTCGTAGCCTCACATGAAGGAGCAGGAAGAGGGCCCAGAGTGGGTGGCCAAAGAGAGAGAGAGGAAAGGAGGGAGCAGGTGTCCCAATGAGGAGGATCTCAGTCTTACTGGCATTAAGGCAAAGATCATTGGTGGCACACCATTCCTGATTTGCAGCCAGAAAGTCTGGTATGATGTTGAAATCCTCGCTCTGTGTATGGGTCCCTCTCTTAGCCTGGAAGGCATACAGCCATATGTTCAGGCTAAGGCTCACAGTGCACACAGCTCTGGATGAAGTCATACATTGTGGTAGACAGGGGTACATGCATGCTTGCAATGTTCCCACCTGTAGTCTGACAGTATCCAGAAGAAGAGCAGCCAGATGTCCAAGTAACGCCTTCCAGACCCCTTCTGTGCAAAATACTGGCAAAATGGAATGTAGCGCCTATATTCATAGTCATCCACCGAAGGACTCATCTGCATCTACTTCTGACTCCTTTCCAGTAATAATTTGTGATAGTCCATAATAAACAGTGTGTCCATCACTGTTACAGATGCGCCTTTCAATCCACAAATCACAAGCTTGCAAGAAACAATGTCCCATTCACAGTATCAACTTAGCCAGAAAGTCCCAAGTCAGCTTGTTGTTCTGGATGTAGGCAGGCCATGGCGGCTGTGTACAGAAATGCATGGCACCTAACAGCCTCTTGCCCAGTCTCCCTTACCCACTTCAGAAGGATACTATGCACATTATCCATCCATGTAGAAATGTGTTGGTGCAGCACATTTATTTTTATTTGTTTGTGCATTTGTATTACACTTATACATCGAGAAAATTGTGTTTCAAAGCGCCCACAGGGCAACTGGGTGGACCATGGGAATGGAAGTCAAATATAATAGCAATGAAGAAAGAGAGAGGCAGTCCTACTAGGCCTGGTTAGTATTAAGAACCTGTAAGTACAGGAGAGAAAAGGGATGAGGGAGGGGGTTAGTGCTACGAGTACTACAAAGGGAAGTGCTAGGAAGTAAATTGCAAGCAGATGTTAAGTACATGGCAGAGATCATTTGGTAAGAGTGGTCAACTGCCAATACAGTAAGTGTAGGCCTGTGAGACAGCACAGGTCAGTAGGCTCCCAAAGGCAAGTGCTGGCAGTAGGCGGAGACTGAACGCTATTGGGTGGGGACAGGACCCAGAGGGACACAAAAGGGCCCTGGTCACCAATCTCAGCAAATGTGGAGTTTAGAAAGGGAGGGGGAAGGAGAAGGTGAAAAGAAAAGCCTTGAGGATTTTCCAGAATATAAGGAGATCTGGCTCAAGATGGAGAGGAAGTGGGAGGATGTTCCAGAGGAGTGAGCCTGCAGAGGAAAGAGATCGGACACCATCTATTAGAGAAGCGCTTGAGACACAGAGTGTTGGCACCACAGGAGCATAAATATCTGGAGGGAGAGTATTTGGTGAGAAGGTAGCATGGTCCAAGGCTCCAGACAGCCTTGTGGATGTTGCAGAGGGATTTGAATTTGATCCTTGAAGCAACCGGGAGGTAGTGGAGAGATTTTAGAGCTGGAGAAATGCAGTGCCTGGACTTAAGGTGAAGGATAAGTCTTGCAGCACTATTCTGCATAGGCTGTAAGGCACTTAGAGTGGAAGAGGGTAGATTAAGGAAGAGGCTGTTGCAGTAGTCCAGTCTAGAGTACCAGAGCTCTAGAGACATTGAGCATCTGGGGGAAAGTGAGGAAAGGTAGGATTCCTTTGAGGAGGTGGAGTTGAAAGTGGGCCTTTTTGGGAAGGTCCTGGATGGGAGGGAGGAAGGAAAGATAGGAGTTGAAGATGACAACAAGGTTTCTGGCTTCGGATGTTTGGACATGATGCAAGATGAAGTATTTGGATGTATGAAACTAATTATTGCCAAAACACCACCAATCCAGCACTTCACTTCCAGCAGCTGCATGAGCTGACATGCACATCACTGATGGAGTGTAAACACTGCATCCGTTACAGCACTACACACCTCATTTACATGTGGATGCACGTGTGCATCATGACACAATCACACAGAAATGTAAATCCATGCACATGGCATATATCGGAAAATGGGTATACATGGTACAAGTGTGAAGGCCACACAATGCCATGGCAAGGACACACATGCCTTGACCATGTTCAGGGTCAGGGTCCACATTTCCTCACCCATCCCAAGCTACATAGGTACAAAGTGCACATGAGTCGTCGATTGCACATGATATCCTGTATTGAAAATAAGATGCCTGTGTACAACACAATGAGGGAAAATGTGCACATGAAGATGGACAGGGAATACAGAAACGTAAGGGTGAGTGCATGTAAATGAGACATAGTGAAAGAAGGTAGCTTTCACAGAGGGAGTCAGAGGGCCAAGTGGGCAATGGAACAGGGGATGGACACACTAGGTTAAACAAATAATAATCAAAGGTCACCCTCTAACCCTCTCAGAATGGCTGACCCCCATGAATATCACCTCTACCTCTTCTTTTGTTCACCCCGCCATGCAAGGGCGAGATGGAGGAAAAGGAGAATGAGTGGCCCGCTGCATGTCCCGGCTGGCCACACCTGGGCATCGGAGGAGTGAAAGTGTCCAAGAGTGCAGGGGACCTGTGAGGCATAGTGTGTTAGGCAGAATTATATGCAGTACCCTTTGGGAACACCACACACAATTAAGACTACAAGTGACAGTACAAATTCACCTTTGGTACAAGCCTGTACTACACAGTAAAGTGGTAGCGAAGGCTGAGCAGCCAGACTTATCTCAAGAGTCAGTGAGCAATATCAATAGTTACACAAAGGACAGCAATTACTATGATTCGAACAAACACTGACTCAAGGTTTCTGAGTAAAAGCATACATTTATTTACACATCAGTGTAAAACTTTTCACTAAAGTAAAGCAGTTGAAAAATCACACTCTTAATACACTACACCACATCCAATAGATTCTAGACAAGTTAGCTCAAAATGAAGTGTGAGCAAAATGGCACTCCAGCAATTTAAAAGGGATGGAAAGACAAAGTTAAACAAGAATTGAGCAGCACCAACAAGTAAGTAAGCAGGCCAATCTAGAAAAAAGAACTACAGTGAGGAAATCAGATTCAAACAGGGCCTGGCCCAAAGTCAATGGACCAAAGCCTTTGCTCAAGATCACACAGTTCAGGGTAGTTCGCGGTTATGTCTTTGCCAAGAGTTCGAGACAAAGTTGGTCGGACGAAAAGTTAGCTTAAAGAATGGAGAAGGACAAGCCCTCTGATTGGTGAAAGGTTTCACACACTTTCACCACGGCTGGACGAAACAAACAACCGGATTTGAACAGAACCTTAAATGGAGAAGAAGACCGTAGCTGAGGTGGACATTCCTGGCAGGTCCTGCAGGCTCACACTTCCTGAAGCAACTGTCGGACTGACACGAAGTAGGAAGACTGGAGGGTCCTGCACTGCCCAGGGAAGAAACCAGCAGCAGAGCAAAGCAACAAATAAAAGGTGTGCTCCTTAAAACACAAGCAGGGTCTGTTCCTCCTGGATACCCGGTTCACTGTAGCTCTGTACTGAAAATTCGACCAGAGAAGGGTGTGCAATTTGGTAAACTGGTTGCTCCCACCAGCTCAAGGGGAGAAGATTCTTTGCAGATCTTACCTGTCGTTGGAGTATGAAGATTCGGACCTGCAGCAGGGCTTCACCGGGAGGTTCAGTCGTCATAGGGGTCCTTTTCTGTCAGCTCCTCTTAGTTTCTCTCCTTCCAGTGGCGACTCTGCCTTTCCAGCCCCAGAGAACTGCTTTTTATGTAGTTTTCCCCCATTCACACAGCCTGGCTGTAAATCACACAGCAGGGTGGCTGTCCTGCCGGGACAGTCACCACAACTAATCAGATCAGAGTGCGACATGGGTCTCCAAGGAGACCCTGTGCAGGGATCCTAAACCCCTCCCTCACATCCTGTCCCCCTCAGACATACAGGTGGCTAAGGAGGGCTTCTGTGCAGAAGCCCGTGAAAGGACGGTGAACAAAGGAACCGAACCTGGTTTGGCGCACAGAGTAAAACATGAGAAACACTTTTACAAAAAGAAATGGTGACTAAACCCAGCCGGAACTATATAAAAATGTATATGGTCTAGCGGGTTTAGGTTCGAGGCTATCAAGATAGCCTTAAACAATAACAGGGCTATTTAAGATAACCGCGGTAGGAAAAATAGTGTAGTTAGCACTGCCACCAGCCAAATCTTAATGAAAAGGGAGCGAAACAATGCTCCAAGCGAAACATACTAAAAGGGATAGGTATTAACCCTTTCCAGAACTCTATTTAAGATAGTTTGTACTGGGTCTGTGAGTTTTAAAATAGTCTAATAAAGTCAATGGCAACTTTATATGTTCTGGGAGACAGTAGTCAGTCCCAGAAAATGGAGTTGGAGTTGGGAAGTGAAAAAGACAGCCCTGTGTCACTGTACTGAAGGTCCTGTGTAACACACAGTAAAAAGATGATGCCTATGGAGTAGGTGAGGCTCCACAGTCTATGAACACAAGAAAATGTTAAACACACACAGCAAAAGACATATAAGAGTGGAAACAAAAGACTCACACTCTTACCAGGTGAAAAAATAAATCCCACAAATCCAGCAAAGCTGTGAGGGACTCAGTAGGTAAGGGAAATTAGCCATTCTGGAGAATTCTCCCTAACACATTCCAGCCTAGCTGTCAGTCACCCAGCAGGGTGGCTGTCCTTGCTGGACAGCCAGCTGGCCAATCACCTAAGAGTGCATTCCTGTCTCCTAGGAGACTAAGCACAGGGAGTTTCGAGCACCTCCCTCGCTTCCAGCCCCAGCCAGACCCCCAGGAGCCAGAGGTGGGCTTCACTTGTGAATCCCACCAAAGACAAAACGAACAAAGGGACCAAACGTAAATCTCAAGAAGGACCTTTCCACAAAGAAATGCTGAAGAAAGAAGACTGGGGCCATTTTGACATAAATGGCACCCTTGGGTGCTTTACCGAGGCTGCCAACTCACCACGGTAGTTAAATGTAAACCACTGCCACCAGCCATTCATCGAGGAAAGGGTAACATAACATTGTTACATGAGAAGCTAGACAGAGGGGATATTAAGTAACCCCTCCAGCACCCTATGATAAGATAGAGTGTGCTGGGTCTAGAAAGTTACAAATATAAGTAAAGTCAATTTCACTTCACTGCTCTTGGAAACAGTAGTTTATCCAAGAGAAGTTATTTAAACCTTTGGGAAATCTGAAAGACTTCCCTGTGTCACTGCACTGAAGGTGCTCTGGGACGCAATGTAAAATAAGGTTGCCTATGGAGTTTGTCAGACTCCACAACCAAAAGAAACACAGAGTTCAAAATCACATTAAAATACATGAGAAAGTTGGAAAAAGAGTCTCAATCTCTCCAGGTTAAAACATTAATTCCTCAAAATCCAGGAGAGTTGCCGGGGGTCTCTAAGGCAGAGAGGAATTAGCACATTTCTGAGAATCCTCCCTAAAAGTTCCAAAGTGGAAATATCTGTTGTATTTGGCTGTATGTGTGTTTTTCCAGCTTTTATTTGCAGTGGTGTGTGTTTGGCTGACGGAAGTTGTATCAGTCATCTTCTGTCGTACATCCTTTTTTCTTAGTGAATCAGGTGTGATTTACATCTAAATACGTGCAAGGTGTCAGTTCCGCAAGTAAGTTACACAGCACATAAAACTAAATTACTTTTCACTTAATTTATTACCAAAATAAAATGTAGTAACTTTGGCCCAATTGTATTTCACCTTTCTTGGACAATAGACAATTTGGTTTTAATTGTCTTTATTGTGTAAATGTTTTAATGTGCTATTACAGTAAATCGTATTTACAGGATTTATGATGATGTTTATGTTTTTTCTTTTGCTCAATGTTTGTCTAATTTGGATTTTCCTCATGTATTGATGTTTCACCTCTAAAGAAAGAAACCTGCTCTTATAATAGTAAAACACACACGTGCTTCCAAGTGAGTGGTTCCTGCGAGTGGTGACTGTTTGGCTGGGGGAATCACACCACTACTTTGAGAGTGTTTTTCAATTTCTACGTTTGGAGACCTTTGGAGTCATTTTGGGCAAAGCCTTTCCCACTCCACCCAGAATTCCACATAACCCAGAAGCCACGCACAGAGTTCCGGGCAGAGTTCCAGTCTGCTCCAGCTCGCTCTACGGGAGGACGTGTCTGCTGTTTCTTCTGCTTTGGCTGGACTTTTTCGAAAAACAAGCCCAACCTCCATAAAAACCCTACTTCCGCGCGGAGTGCGCGCAGAGTTCCGGGCAGAGTTCCAGTCTGCTCCAGCTCGCTCTACGGGAGGACGTGTCTGCTGTTTCTTCTGCTTTGGCTGGACTTTTTCGAAAATCAAGCCCAACCTCCATAAAAACCCTACTTCTGCGCGGAGCGCGCACGGATTTCCGGGCAGAGTTCCAGTCTGCTCCAGTCCGCTCCGAGAGCTGGGGATGACTGACTGACCGCCGCACCAAGAGAACCGCAAGAGAACCGCAAGGATACAGAGGTAGGCGTTCATTGCCCTTACTGCCCAGCGGCACCTCTCTCTTCGACCCGCATTTCCGCTTTTCTGCCTCTCTCCCTTTTTTGAACTGAGCTGAACTGAAAACTGAAACAAGTCGGGGCTCTAAAAGTGAACTCTGAGCCCTCCTTGGCTGTCCCTAGCCGACTGATCCCTGCTACCTGGCGGCGACGATACCTGACCTCCTGCTCCTCTACCTCAGTCTCCCCACCCTGTTCCGCCCCACCCGCCCTATCCGCTTCCACCCTTCCCTCCCCGTCCCTCCGCCCTCCCTTCCTCCCTTCCCCTTCCCTCTTCCTCCCCTGTCCCCCTTCCATCCTCCATCCTACACCTGAGATGGAGGAAGATCCAGATCAACGTTTACTAAGGAGCCACACGAAAAGGACCCCACTTATCTCGAGTCAGCCCGCAGCTCTCAACCACAAGGTCTCCTCAGTCATAAGTCACGGTCTTCTCCCAGACCAATGACAAGGTCCGGCAGCACCACCCGGTGATGGCCGCCCCCTCACCGCTTCGGCGAGTGACCCATGCTGTGCGGGAGCCGGAGGGCCCCTGCCAGGGGGTCTGAGGGTGGCCACACCGGTGACGGCTGCCGTGTACAACGTTTATCTTTCTCCGTCCCCGGCTATCACCCTAAAGCCGGCGGCCACCTCTGATGCGCCCAGCATCCAAGTAGGAACGGGCAGATTTGCATCGGCCCCGCTTTCTCCAGAGGCCTTCAGCTCTGCCCAGCGGAACACCAATCTACCCGACCTGGATCAACCCCGCAACCGGCAGAAGAGCCCGACCCTCCGGACCACCACGGCCCAGATCCACCTGGCTCAGGAGGACCAACTGGGCAGACCTGGCCCGGTCGGCGCAGCTCACTCACGGAATCTATCCACACCCAGTGCCGCTGAAGAGGCCACCTTCTACCTGACACCCAGCTTGTCTGGGTCGCCTTTGATGGCAGAGACCCCAACGCCCCCCTCAGACTTACTTGGAACCCTGGATAACAGGGCTTGTGCTGTCACGCCCTCACACACCCACAATCAACCCTCGCTTACGATTCCCCTGCACGAGGAGAGTCGCGATTCAGATTCCGACAACTCCCCTGCCACATTGGATAATCTCAGCTGCAAACTTTCCACTAACCAAACCAAAAAAAGACCAACACACAGGAACAAAGGCAAATTGGCACTTAAGCCCACGGCTGCAGTAGCCACAAACACCAAAGTGGCTGTCTCTACAAAAAAACAGCAAAACCCAGCAGCGGCCTTCAAAAAGTTACCAGTCAGATTAAAAAGGTCGCTTCACAACAAGCCCAAAGGAAAAAGGGCTATGCAAAACTTGCCCTCTCCACTCCGCGTTTGTCAAATGCTCTGATGAACTTTTTCAAGACACAAGGCAAAAGAAAATTATCCAATGACTCTGAACTGTCAGACGCGGAAATCCTGGAAGTTTTTGACGAGACCCCTCCAGCGCCTAAATCCAGAAAAACTACAGGTGCTACCGGGCCTCATCTACCCTCAGTCGGGCAAGCACCGCCACTGATCAGTCCCCTCCTCGGATCCTTACCGGACGCGCCAACCCGCCCCAACCAGGCTCTGGTCACCCGCCTAATAACATTCCAACCTCACCTTCAGACCTGCTGGCGAAGTCCCCACCACCACCTACCCCTGAGCGGGTGGTATCCGCAAACGCTGATCCAATCAACACCACTCGATTGCCATATCAGGGCCTTTCGGACATTCTCGACCTACTGCAACCAATAGCGGGGCCACAAAGAGAAACCCCCCCCATCCACGGGTAAAGACCCACTTAACTCCTGCCACGTCCGCGGCTTACCAGCAAGTCCCCGCATCCCAGTTATCATGTCGGGATGATCCCAACTTCCAAACGAGACCAGCAGCATCAAGGCCTTCCACCTCGCTTGACATTGGAGGCTCCAACCCCACGCGCAGGCACTCATTGGCGAACCCTTCCTCTTTAGGAACAAGAGACAGGCCACTGAAGACTGGAAGAAGATGGGACTTCCCTTCACCGCCCCATAAAGAGTCCCCTAACAACAGAAAGGACCTGACCACAATCATGTCAGCCATAACCATCGCTATGGCCCCATTCTGCAAACTGTATGAAACGTTAAGCGACGTCTCAAAGGATAACACGGCCATTTTAGCGAACATACAGTCAAAGCTTACCTTCTTAGAAGGATATATAACAGCCATTGACCTGAAGTATGACCTCCCACATACAACAAGACAGGAGGCAGTCTCTGTGTCGCCCACGGCCGTGGCTCCCTCCTGTTCGGAAAAAGGTTCTGTATCAGATACACCATTACACAAATCAACTCAGACCTCCCAGCTCAAAAACCTTAACGAATTTGCCACAATATTCGCAAATAAGTTACAACCATCGCCAAGTACAAACACGACCACATGCAAGAAAGTTCTAAAATTAGATTGACCAACCACCCGCTCCAGCTCGCCAACCAATCCAACGCAAGCCTGAATCTGGAGTATTGACGTCCAACCACTACAACGCTCTTGGAACCGCAGCCCACGGCCCCATTCGAGCGGGCTCCGTGACGGACCTGACCAAGTCCCCAGTCTTAACAGAAGATTGCCTAAACTCAAGTCTCATACTGTCGGCATCATCTTACAACGCTCAAGCAGCGCCTGAGCCAGGTCCCTTTAAAGGCAATCCCCCATCAACATCTCCTTCTACCTCCAACTTCAAGCACACAGCAGATCCCCCACTCCAGTCATTGATGGCCCTGAGTCCTCACAAGCCCACCCCGGGCGTCCGCAATAACGACCCTCCAAGACATGCGACTGCCTTACAAAGGAGATCAAGACCAAGAACCAGATCAACGAGATCTCCTACGCCAGGGGCACGCTCAATCCGACACCAAACAGTAAAACACGCTGACCACACGAGGGCCAACCCCACCCGTCTTTTCAAGATAGAACAAATTTCCAGCAAAGACAAATACGTCATCTTGAACAGAAGAACCGTGCTAAAGATAACATCGTCTCTACCCTCCCTAAAGAACCTAAATTCGGCAGACTTTAAGTGGATCGAGCCTTACCACAGAGATAACAAGGCTAAAGCCTACCTCCACATTTACTCCTCCGCAATACAAGACATATGCTGCCAAGCCGGTGAAGATTTTAAAGCACAAGGCTTGTTGCTCTCTGAACTACCAACTCTGGATCCCAAGAACCCCATCAGGGAAACATACCCTAAAAAAGGAAGAATCAGCGACCACACACCATCTCAACGACATGCTGATCGAAGAAATGAACTGAAATCTTACTTCATACCTCCACCCGGGTCTCCGAAAACGTGCCCAGACTCTCCTGCCCGCTCACCACGCCCAGTACGTGAACATTCCGATCGGAATCGATCACCACAGAAAATCCACCATCTTAGCAATAGCAGACAAGATCTGGCTAAGATTCGCCCGCCTCATTCTCAAGTCCATAGATCCCGTCAGGACCAAAGAAAGCAAAGCTGGAGAGATCAGTCCCCGCGCAGAGACCCGCTCAACTACAGACCCCGGGCGCAACTCAAATCATCCCCGCCGATGGCCAGCACAAACTCGACAACTCCATCCAGCCCATGGGAATGGATAAAGGGTGGCCTATCCTCAAAGCACCTTAGATAGCAACTACCAAAAGAAGCCGACACTCAATTTCATCAAAAGTCCTTATCGTTGGCCTCTTGGATCACCAGAGGACACTCCCATCTAACTGATAACAATACCGTGGACCTGGGCCAATTTGACATATTTTGTCTCCAGGAAACATGGCTCCAGGAAAAACCGTCAATGGACGGATACGACATTGTGATCTCGCCAGTTGCCAAAGGTCTCCTAGGCCGCCCCTCAGCAGGCCTTCTGATTGGAATTTGGTCAGATCAAAACCTAAAACTCATCAAAACAACGGCAAGATCCTACGAGGTGCTGGCGGTCTTAATTGAATGGAACCCTGCGCCTGAATTCCCGAAACAACACGCAAAGCAGTCCTCAGCACTACCGCTCGCTCTGCTTACTACTTATTGGAATCCTCAAAGGTCATCGACACTACACTTCTGTCAATCTATGGCTGAGGCAATCGACGAGATTCTTACTGAATGGAACACTCCTTATCTACTTATCTGCGGGGACCTCAACGCGAAATGCACTCAACTGCAAAACATCCTAGGCCGCCTCTCAGCAGGCCCCCTAAACCCTACCGTCACCACAGCAGCGGAGCTCAGGGGTCAAGCTTGGATGACCCTGATGACATCCAGGAACCTGCATAATGCCGCCTGGATTTTGGAAGGGCAGTCCCACCTACCGACCTGGGAGAGAGACCGGTCTTCAGCTACTCTAGATTACATCTTTGCCTCCCCAGCACTGTGTGCAGTAATCCAAGATTTTCGCGTAGTCAAAACTCTACCAAGCGACCACAACATGCTAACTGTATCATGGCCCTCTACCGGCCGCATTCCACCTCGCTACCCTGCATTGGTCGAAACGAATTCCCAACAAACGCGCCTTTGCTTGACATCGGCCAACATTAGACTGATCACTCAACAGTACGTTTCAGAAATTGAGTCGGAACTGGTTCTCGATCCACCACCAAGGCCTAACTACCTACCTATGCTTCTCAAGCACAAGTATCACGTGACACCTGGGCTGGCGACCCCAAAAGCCTATAATCACCAGTACGACAAACAAATAGCATTGAAAAAAAAAGCATTGAGACAACTCAGAAGACGCGCCAAGGCTGATAACACCAGTGCTGCATGGGACCGCTGGAAAGACGAAAACAAAATCTAAAAATCATGGATCAGAGCGCGCCGAGCCGCATTATACCAACACGATGCCGAATTAATGATGAGAGTCTTAACGACAAAGAAAACAGCGGACTTCTGGTCCCTGATAAACGCCTCCCAAGGAATCACAGCCTCAAGTATGATCAACTCAGTCCCGGAACAAGTCTGGGTCACTTTTTTCACGGATCTTTTCGCCAGTCCGATCTCTGCCACAAATACGTCTTTCGATACCACTGCCGCCCCCTGGATCGACTTGTCAGCCCCAGCAGACATAAGTGCATAAGTGCAGCTATTCAAAAACTAAAAGCTTCACGAGCTCCGGGCCCAGACGGCCTGACGAATATAGATCTAAAGAAACATCTCACTGAATGGGCCACCTTCATCAGCATTCTGTTTGACCATTGCAGATCCACCAGAAAGATTCCATCATCATGGTCCAAAGCAACTATCATCCCAATCTTCAAACAAGGAAGCAGGGAAGCGCCTGAAAACTATCGCCCAATCGCCCTACTGGACATCATGGGCAAACTTTTTCCGACTCTCCTCCTGGACCATTTCAATCGATGGGCGAAATCGGCCCCTTGCAGTGACCCATTCCAACTACGCTTCAAGAAAAACGGTGGTACTGCACTGAACATCCTCATACTCACCATCTTGAAAGCCAAAATAAAACAAGGGTCCCCCACAGTCTACGTGGCGCTCATCGACCTCTCACAGGCCTTCGACAAAGTCGAGAGGTCTAGACTGTGGAGAAAGCTGGAAAACTGGAATTGCCTGAAAGACGTCCCACTACCAATAATAGCCCTCCACACCAATACTACACTCAACGTCCGGCTGAACAGACAGGGAGCACTGTCCAAAGAAATCCAAGCTCACAGAGGAGTAAAACAAGGTTGCCCTCTAGCTCCGGCGCTCTTCGTGGCTTTTTTGGGGGACTACAAAGACTCGGAAGCCCAGGTCCGAAGTTTCCCGCCAAAGTTTGGCAACAGTACCCTCTCCCGTCTTCTCTACGCGGATGACTTGATTTTGTTTGACCAAGCCCCGATTGGCCTCCAGCGGCAGCTGGACAACCTGGAAGCCTACATGAGCACCAACAACCTTCAGATCAATCAGACAAAAACGAAAATCATGATCCTTTCCAGATCGGGCCGCTCCCAGAAAAAAACTCGATCTTGGTCAGTGTGTAAAACCAACATCGAAGTGGTCCTGCACTTCAAATATCTAGGAGTGATTTTCAATGGCTCCTCGCAGGAACTTACAATGCAACAACGTCTGTGGTCTAAAACCAAACAACTAACTTTTCAACTAAGAGCTATTGACAGAAAGTATGGCAAATTCTTGCTAGTGCCGGCCATTAACTTCTACAAAGGAAAAATGGTTCCGGCCCTGACCGGTTCCTACGGCATGGACGCCATGTTCACTGTTCCGTCCAAACTATGGAGGACACTGGAGGGCTACATTTGGAAATCCCTCCTAGGCCTACCGACCGCCATTCCAATCGAAGCCATCAGACGAGACCTGGGCCTCTTATCACTAAGTGCCTCCGTCAGCGGGTCCTCATTGACCCTCTTCAGGAAGACTCTCATCAAAGACGGCTTGCCAATTTCCAACATCATTGGACAGGAACTTGAATCATCGAACTGTAAGGCTGTCCAAAAATGGACACACCTCCAAAAAACTAAACTGGAGGACTTGCACTGTACATTAAACGACCTGATCTCGAACCTGCAAAGAGTCAGTGAAAAACTGAAATTGCAAGACTGGATCAACACTACCGACAAAGCGGTCGCAACCAAGTTCCTCAACCATCTCCCACCGACTTACAACAAATTGAAACTCCCCATGGCGTACTGTCTGAGATTCCCGGACAAAAAGCTTCGCTCTACATTTCTAAGAGCGCGCTTAAACCTGCTCCACACTCGAGAAATCTTAGCGATGAGAAGGCTGTCGATCGTCACCCCATACAGACTGTGTAAAATTCCAGACTCTATTGAGACCATCCGCCACCTTCTCCTAAACTGCCCCGCTTTAACTCAAGTTCATACAGCTTTTCTGTCTCCTCTATGGCTCGACTCGGTACTGATCGATGAGCAAACATGGTGGTACCGTTTGATATCTGGTGAAAAATCCCGCTGGGCTGCCGCCACGGCCAAAATAATGGAAGCTGCCTTCATCAAAATCAACGCTGCAACCTAGACGTCTCTCTGGCCATTGAACTCCAGTGCCCAGGCCCCCAGCAACTGATCACCGCACCATAGATAACCTTTGAGACCACTACTGCACTTGACACGCCGGGATTCAGACCTCAAATTTCAAGCTGTCCTCACCTCATAGAACGCATCCTTGTAAAAATCACTCTCTCTGATTATACACAAGTAAAAAAAAAAAAAAAAAAAAAAAAAAGCCACGCACTTCCTGCGTGAGCTCTTACAAGTGAGTGGTTACTGCGAGTCGTGACTGTTCGGCTGTTCAGCTGATCAGCGGAGCAGCGGAGCAACCGAGCAGCCCTCACGGTCGGCAGTATTCTGCCGTCTGTGCTCTGCCACTGTTAAGAGAGATTCTGCGTTCAGTTTCTGTTTATCATATGAACGCGTGAAGTCACTTTTGGAGCACTACCTGCATATTTGTTTGTTATGTATACATTAAGAATAGACATGTACAAAAAGAAGTAGTGGAGCTATGTTCCCTGCTGGCCTGCACCCAGTCCCCACAAACCACATCACCACGCGCCCTCCCACACACAATACACACACCCAGACACTTGCACATGTTGTTTAAGGGAACGTTCAGTTCAGCGCACTGAAAGTACAAGCTGCAACATTTTCCTACACTTTTATTTTAAAACGAAACTATTCTAGAACGGTTTCTTTTTAAAGTATAGGAGCTGTAAAACATAATTTAAAAAAGTAGAGGAGCACCGCTCCGGACCGTTCCCGCTCACTTCAACCACTGAGCAAAACCTGCGTCCATGCCTTCTGTCGTACATGGGCTTGTGAAGACCACTCACTCACGTTTACAGACACCTAAAGGACCTTTTCATTCCAAATCGGTTGGAGGGTATTTAAGATATGTGTGGTCTCAAACCGGAAAGGCTGCAAACGGCGATAATGGACGTTTCCGATTCAATTCTCATTGGCGTGAAAGAGACTGCAAGTGAGCCTCCTAAACCAAAAGTCACCCTTGCAATTCCTGATGGGGAAATACTAGCCTTTAATTCGCAAAATTGTCAAGTGTTTGCAAGTAATTTTATTTCTATGTCTGACTATTCGGCAATGTATGTCAAGCAGATTGTGATGCCAGCGAAATCTAATATAATTCAACCCGGTTTTTATGCAAATGAAAGCCTGAATGTCCCTAGACTATACTCTCAGGCTCTAGCCGGTACCGGTATGCTGGATTGTTCTATATCTACTTTCTAAAATAAATGCTGGTGGTCTCCAGCTGCCCACATATGAAACAGCACTGCGCAATAAAGAACAGAATGTGGGATGTACTCCGGTACAAAATGTAATAAGTGTTTTGCCAGCTGTGTTAAGTCGAGATAAAACTCTTACTGAACCATTGAATGAATGTGAAGATCCAAAACAGAATACAGACCATATGGGAGTTTTGCCCCAGAGTGAGGTTGCAAGGGTAAAAAAGGTATCCACGCCTGATGAGGAACTTTCACCTAATGTAATGATAAATATTGAGGCCCAACATAGTGACTTCTTAGTACCTGAAACCCAAATGAATAATGACAATGTGATAGACACACCAACAAAGGTATCACACCATACAAACGTGTCAGTCTCTCCAATCTTTAGCCCTAGACCGGGGGCTCAGATTTTGTACTCAACTGCCTCGTCCGAGGAGTCATATGTCAGACCAATCCCCAGACCTTCTTTTTGATTTAGGCCTGATAACTTGCCGGCCTATGAGATTACTCTTGTGGTCATGAATACAGTCATTTTTAGCCTAACAAAAATATATGATCACACGGAGAAAAAAAAAAATGATCGAAATGTGCATGCAATGAATACTTTTAATGATACTTTTGACCACATTTTTGCAGAACTCAATCATATATGAAAAGAGACATTATCAGAGAAATATCTACCTTAAAAAAATATATGTGAATGTAAAAGTGGACCACACATTTCTGCGACAGATAATGGGACAGGTCTGACAGACGGAGACGCTTGCTTGCCAACTAGTCAGGCAGGCATAATTACTTAGACTCATGTATTTAAGGCTGTTGTTCCTACCCCGACAGCCCCCATACTGTAAGCAGTAGAAGAAAGTGTAGAGATGGTTGAAGGACCCACACCCCACATTGTGGATGATCAGAGTGTGATTGAGATTGACACAACTTGTTTTTTGGGAAAGGAGCAAACATATGATATATTTTATCAACACAAGGTGTGCAAAAAAAGGAAAAAAGTAATCAAACAAAAAAAACTAAAAATCAAAAGGCCACAAAAAATCAGATCAATAAACAGGGAAGCACAAATTCATAAAATACTTAACCACACCCCAACACAAAAAGACATCCAAAGAATTAAGATGTAATCAAGTTAAGCTTAAATAAATTGCACACGAGATAGATAGTTTCCCACACTTGGAGTCAATACATTATCTGAGCATGTCAATGACAAAAGAACAAGATGATAACATGAGTATATTGATGAATTTAACCACACATTCACTGGCCGATTCATGGAATTAATGTGCGCTGAAATTTTCAGCGCAAGCGTGCGAAAGTGTGCGAATCGCAGTGCCAGTGCGAAAATCGCAGCGAAATCCGCGCACAGCGATTCATGGAAGTCCGTGCGCGTGGAAATCCATGGATGTGCGCTGAAATCCTGTTCGACGCATGCTGGCGCACATGCCTTCAAACAGCGTGCGCTAAGCGCACAGCGAAAGCGCACATAGCGCGGCGCACACAACAAAAGTAGGCGTAACACGGGGGCGTGACACGCGGAATGGGGAACAACGCGTGAAAATGTGGGCGTCACGGGGGAAGTACAGGAGGCAAGTGCGCGGAACGCCCACACGCTCGCCTACAACACGTATTCATGGAATCGAATAGGGCAAACCAGCGCACGGGCAAAGATGCGCACAGGCCTAAACATGTCTGCCACACAAAGGTATGCGGTAGCATCCCTGCGCATGAAAAAAATGTGTGCTAACAAAAAGCACGTACATACAGCTATGATGAATGTCCCATACTGTGTCCCTCTAGGACAAATGATGTGCAAAAGGGTACGCGACAAACACGGACACCCGCTGTGTTAAAAATAGCGTGTGCGTGTATTTCGGGAGTGCGCGGGAAGTTTCACATGCGATAGGCCTTGGGTGAGCAGGGTGCTTGTATAACTGGGGTTCGCGTGAAGTCTCACACGTGATTGGATCCGGGTACATGTATTTCTGGGGTTTGCGTGAAGTTTCACATGCGATTGGCCCTGTGCGAGTGGGGAACGTGTATTTCTGGGGTTTGTGTGAAGTTTCACACACGATAAGCCTTGGGCGAGCAGGGTACTTGCATAATTGGGGTTCTTGTGAAGTCTCACACACGATTGGATCCGGGTACGTGTATTTCTGGGGTTCGCGTGAAGTTTCACACGCGATAGGCCTTGGGCGAGTGGGGTACGTGTATAACTGGGGTTCGCGTGGAGTTTCATATGCGATTGGATCCCGGTACGTGTATTTCTGGTGTGCGCGGGAAGTTTCACACACGAAAGGGTCTGCGAGTGAGGTATGTGTATTTCTGGGGTACGCGTGGAGTTTCACACACGATTGGCCCTGTGCGAGTGGGGTACGTGTATTCCTGGGGTTCGCGGGAAGTCTCACACGCAATTTCAGCAGGGTACGTGTATTTGGGGGTGCCGGGGAGTCCTACACGTGAATTGGCAGTGTGGGTCCCCCCAGGTGTTCCCTCTACACCCTCCACGGCCCCTGCAGGCAGCCCACACCACAGGGGACTACCCTGCACCCCTGGTCATGTCCCGCAGGCAGCCCATCCACCATGGGCATGCCCCCCAGCCAAGCCACATGTCACCTTGCACTACTGATCACCAACGCATGACCCCCTGCACCCCCACCCCCAGCAGTCAGGGGCACCTGCCAGCAGGCCCCCACACATGTCCCCCTGCACCCCCACTCCCCAGCAGTGCAGGGCACCTGCCAGCAGAACCCCACTCTTGTCCCACTCATGTCCCCCAGCACCCCCACCCCCAGCAGTCAGGGGCACCTGCCAGCAGGCCCCCACTCATGTCCCACACATGTCCCCCTGTACCTCCACCCTCAGCAGTCAGGGGCACCTGCCAGCAGGCCACCACACATGTCCCCCTGCACCACCACACCCCAGCATTGCAGGGCACCTGCCAGCAGGCCCCCACTCATGTCCCACTCGTGTCCCCCAGCACCCAAATCCCCAGCAGTCAGGGGCACCTGCCAGCAGGCCCTGACACATGTCCCCCAGGCAACACGTCATCACAATCCAGATCCCTGGCTCTCATGGCCACCCAAATCCCACCCCACGCCACCCCAGTCCAATCACCCAACCAAGCTTTACATCCACTCCAAATTGAAATCCCCATTAGATGATAGGTCACAAATAAGCAGTATGCGCATGAGTACAAGTCTGTCAGACCCACACAATGGCAACACATGACTGAGAAAACCCACATTGTGGCATGCATGAAACCAATGAGAGAAGACAACACATTGAAGTAAGAAACAAAAATGTATTTGAGTCAAAATGAAGGGACTCAAATCAAAACACACAATAATGTCAATAATAATCAAAATGCATCAAGTCCCAAAAAAAGATAAATAAATAAAATGAGAATCCAAATTAATCCAAATGAAAATGTGTCCAAAGTCACCGTCCAACAAAGCAAATCCAAAGGGAAAGAAAAGCGTAATATCCATTGCTCCATGGTTAAAAATCCCCTGTAAAACTATGTACAAATAGCAAATCCAGGGTCCATGAGCCCAACGACATTAATGAAACCAACAATGAAACCTACCTTTGGTCCAATGGAATCGTGTGTGTGTGCTGACGCGCTCACGCGCTAAGGGCCTTTCCTCAAATTACACGCTGACGTGCAATTTATTCACGTGCCAAATCACTCCATATCAAGCTGCCCATGCAAAAACAAACGGAAGACCACGCTCCTGCCCTGAAGGCCATTTTCCTGCCCCCAAGAGCCCCGAGCACGCTCCCACCTGCCATCTGCTGCTGCCTGCCTGCCTGCTGCCCACGTGCCCTGCTATTTGCTGCCTGCACATCAGCCAGGGGTGCAGTTGCTGTGACCACCCTTGCTGGAACTGAAGACTCCCGACTGGGATACCATCGCTCCACAGCCCAGCCCCATGACCCAGTTGTCCACCCACACCTGCCTCTGGGGTTGCCATGTTGGGCACACCACCACCTGGCACCACTGGCAACACCCAGCCAGAGAGGCAGAGGGCCACCAGCTTCACTGCCACCGAAGTTGGTGTCCTGGTGGAGCAAGTCCTGGGGCTGTATGATGCCCTCTTCGGAAGTTTGCGCGCTGACAAGGAAGGACGTACCAGGATCTTGACGGACATCGTGACTGCCATCAACGTGGAGGGGGTGGCAGTCCGCAAATTCAAACATGTCAAGAAGTGCTGGGAGGACTTCAGGTCCAGGACCCTCAACAAGGCCCAGCGCCTCTTGAAGGCAGCGGAAGCGAAGGGGCGCCGGGGCCACCTGTCGGAACATCAAATGAGGGTCCTGAAACGGATATCCCCAGTGCTCCACGTACAGGTCCTTGAGAGGCAGCCCCGTCTGGAGTTGAGCGGTAAGTGTACATGTATACTGATTGTAAGCTGTGCAAGTGGTGGTGTGTCAGTAGTGTGCAGGTTGCACATGTGGTTTTGTAGGGCCATGTATGGATGTGTATGTACAGGGCCGTGAGGCTGACACATGCAAGTCCTCTCATGTGTGAGACACATGGATGGTGCATTTGTGTGTAAGCTTGCATGCCAAATGCAGATGTGTGAGCACACATGTTTGAATGACTGTGCATGTAAGTTGGCATGGTTGTGGTGTCACACATGGATGTCGGTTCCAGCTGCATGTATCTGCACCATGTGCATGTGTGCGTATTTCACAAGGGTGCAACAGTGATGCAACATGGATGCTTGGGACACTGATATGTAGAAGACTGATTGCCAGATGAGACATGGATGCCAATCTCATCACTGCGACAGTTGGTGGAGGTGTACACATGCATGTGAGTGTGGTGGCGTGTGTGCATGTCTAGTTCACTCCCTGTGTTTCATGTGATGTCTGGCTCACCTTTGGCTTCTCATGCTGTTGTATGTGTATGGATGGTGCTGGCTGTTGCCATATGGCTGTGGAATTGCTCATGTGTGTGAGTTGATATGCCATGTGTGTTGGGGATTGTGATGCCATGTCTGAGGTTTGACACTGCCACTCATGTGCAACTAGCATGTGTGTATCAGTCCATTGTACAGTGTCCTGATGCCTGTCTCCTATCTCTCCCTGTCTGTAGCGTCAACTGATGAAGAGGGCAGAGAGGGTGCTGTGGAGCACAGCAGCGGGGATCACACCACCAGCCGGAGACGCAAGGCCCGGCTCTCCTCCCAGGTTTTGATCTCATCAGGGAGTGAGGAGTCCGGTGCCAAGTCCCAGGCTGCAGCTGCTGAGGGTAGGTCCAAGAGGCGGAGGTCGGAGTTGGATTCCTCGGCAGCAGAAGGGGCATCTGAGACCCGACAGGGTCCGACGAAGGAAGATGACACAGAGTCATCCGGGTTGGTGGGGGATTTGGTGGAGGAGGAGGCCGCGCAAGGAACAGAGACGGGGTCTGGAGGTGGGGATTCCACTGGTGCCAGTGGTGCAGTGAAGGGGCAGGGACAGGAGGCAGCACAGGCCACCGCAGAGGTGCCTGTGTGTAATCCTGTCTCCGATCCTGTGACTGCATCATCCCGCACCAGCAGGAATGCCTACTTCCAGACCCGTTTTCAGGGAGGGGATCCGCTTACAACAACTGGCCTTCCTCTCCCTGCGGATGTGGCTATCCAGGACCGGGTTGAGCCTGTCCTGGGTGGGGTGGCGTTGCGTCAACGGGCCATGCAATGTGACCTGCAGTCTTTTCATGGGGAGAATGCACGTCATCTCGAATGGCTCGTTGACCACGTCAGCCTACTGGGACAGGTCACCCAGGCTGGATTCCTCCGTTTGCTGAACCTTGCTTCGACCCCCTCCTCACCTCAACCCCCTATGCGCCAGTCATCCTCCGTGCCATCTTCCCACCCATGTATCACCTGGGTACACTGTGGAGCTGCCTCTGACCGTGCGGCCAGGCTGGTGGAGGACAGATCCCTGCCACAGTCGGGAGTTGGACGTCCAGCAGGGGCGGCCATCTCAACAACTGCACCCCAGCGGAGGAGGATGTGCAGGCAGCAGGAGCCAGGGCATGGGCACAGGCACAGCAGCAATAGCAACAAGGTGGGAGCCATGATGGCTCGGGGCCTTCGACATCAGAGGGGCAGGCATCGGCCGGAGGGCAGGAGGACCCAGTACGGGAAGTGTCTTCCGTGTGGCAGCGGTTAGGCCATGCTATAGATGTGGAGCGGCAGCGGGCGGAAGAGGCACGGCTCATGATGGTCAGGGCGGGGAACTCCATGCAGAGGGCTCTGAGGCGTGCTGAGTGCCTCAAGGCAATTCACAGGGACCTGGAGGTCCGGATGTCATCGTACCTGCGAACCCTCGGGGCCATGGAAGAGGACCGCCTCCGGGACATCGAGCAGGAGTTTGATGATGCCCTGGCCCTAGAAATCAGGAAGTGAGCCGTCAGACTAGCCCTCTGCCATTGTATATAGTTAATTAGTGTTAGGTTTCCTTTTGGTTTTCATTTCATTTTGGGGCGCTTGGACAATGCCCCACCTTTTTGTATATAGTTGTTCATTAGGTAGGGTTTTTGTAGGTTTCCTTTCAATGGTTGGGCTCATGGACCCTGGATTTGTACTTTGTATATAGTTCAACACTGGATTTCACTTCATTTAAGTTTCTTTTTTACCATGGATCAATGGATGTGTCTTATTTTTACACTTTGGATTTTGTTGGACGGACAGACTCTTTGGACCCATTTGCTTTCGGATTGATTTGGATTCTGCTTTCACACATTTCTTTTGAATATTTCGGACATGCAGTTTTTTCTTCATTATTTCCATTATTGTGTGATTTTGTTTTATTCATTTGGTTAATTATTGAATACACATTTATCATATACTTTACTGATGTGGTCTTATATCATTTGTTTTGTGCATGTCACAATGTTGATCTTTTCACAGTCATGTGTCACCATTGTGTGGGTCTGAGGGACATTGATTCATGGCCATGCTGGTTATGTATTTTCTATCATGACTTTGGGAATTCAATGTGGGGTGTTTGGACTGGGTGGGATTTGGGTGGCCATGAGGGGCATGGGTCTGGAGTGTGATGACCTGTCGAGGGGGGGACATGTGTGGGGGCCTGCTGGCAGGTGCCCCAGACTGCTGGGGGGTGGGGGTACAGGGGGACATGTGTGGGGGCCTGCTGGCAGGTGCCGCTGACTGCTGGGGCGTGGGGGTGCAGGGGAACATGTGTGGGACATGTGTAGGGGCCTGCTGGCAGTTGCCCCTGACTGCTGGGGTGTGTGGGTGTAGGGGGACATGTGTGGGACATGAGTGGGGGCCTGCTGGCAGTTGCCCCTGACTGCTGGGGGGTGGGGGTGCAGGGGGACATGTGTGGGGGCCTGCTGGCAGGTGCCCCTGACTGCTGGGGGTGGGGGTGCAGGGGGACATGTGTGGGACATGAGTGGGGGCCTGCTGGCAGGTGCCCATGACTGCTGAGGGTGGGGGTGCAGGGGGACATGTGTGGGGGACTGCCGGCAGGTGCCCCTGACTGTTTGGGGTTTGGGTGCAGGGGGACATGTGTGGGACATGAATGGGGGCCCACTGGCAGGTGTCCCTGACTGTAGGGGGGTGGGGGTGCAGGGGGAGATGTGTGGGAGCCTGCTGGCAGTTGCCTCTGACTGCTGGGGGGTGGGGGTGTAGGGGGACATGAGTGGGGGCCTGCTGGCAGGTGCTCTGCACTGCTGGTGGGTGGGGGTGCTGGGGGACATGAGTGGGACATGAGTGGGGACCTGCTGGCAGGTGCCCTGCACTGCTGGTGGGTGGGGTGCTGGGGGACATGTGTGGGGGCCTGCTGGCAGGTTCCCTGCACTGCTGGGGGTTGGGGGTGCAGGGGGACATGAGTGGGGGCCTGCTGGCAGGTGCCCCTGACTGCTGGGGGGTGGAGGTGAAGGGGGACATCTGTGGGGGCCTGCTGGCAGGTGCCCCTGACTGCTGGGGGGTGGGGGTACAGGGGGACATGTGTGGGACATGAGTGAGGGCCTGCTGGCAGGTGCCCCTGACTGCCGGGACGTGGTTATGCAAGGGGACATGTATGCGGGCCTGCTGGCAGGCGCCCCTGACTGCTGGGGGGTGGGGGTGCAAGCTGACATGTGGCTTGGCTGGGGGGCATGCCCATGGTGGATGGGCTGCCTGCGGGACATGACTAGGGGTGGGGGTAGTCCCCTGTGGTGTTGGCTGCCTGCAGGTGCCGTGGGGGGTGTAGAGGGAACACCTGGGAGGACCCATACTGCCAATTCACGTGTAGGACTCACTGCGCACCCCTGAAATTCACGTTCCCCGCTCTGACTTCAGAATCGCATGTGAAACTTCCCGCGAACCCCAGAAATACACGTACCCTGCTCCATTGCGTTTGAAACTTCCCGCGAACCCCAGTTATACATGTACCCTGCTCTAATCACGTGTGAAACTTCACGCAAACCCCCGAAATACACGTACCCTGCTGAAATCGCGTGTGAAACTTCCCACGAACCCCAGTTATACACGTACTCCACTCGCACAGGCCCTTTTGCATGTGAAACTTCCCACGAACCCCAGTTATACACGACCCCACTCGCACAGGCCCTTTCATGTATGAAACTTCCCGCGAACCCCAGTTATACACGTACCCCACTCGCACAGGCCCTTTCGCGTGTGAAACTTCCCGTGAACCCCTGTAATACAGGTACCCTGCTCCAATCGCGTGTGAAACTTCACGCGAACCCCAGTTATACACGTACCCCACTCGCACAGGCCCTTTCGCATGTGAAACCTCACGTAAACCCCAGTTATACACGTACCCCACTCGCACAGACTATTTCGCGTGTGAAACTTCACGTGAACCCCGAAATAAACGTACCCTGCTGAAATCGCGTGTGAAACTTCTAGCGAACCCCAGTTATACATGTACCTCACTCGCACAGGCCCTTTCGCGTGTGAAACTTCCCGCAAATCCCCATAATACATGTACCCTGCTGAAATCGCATGTGAAACTTCCAGCGAACCCCAGTTATACACGTACCCCACTCGCACAGGCCCTTTCGCGTGTGAAACTTCCCGTGAACCCCAGTTATGCATGTACACCACTCGCACAGGCCATTTCGCGTGTGAAACTTCCCGCGAATCCCCGTAATACACATACCCTGCTGAAATCACGTGTGAAACGTCCTGCGAACCCCAGTTATACACGTACCCCACTCGCACAGGCCCTTTCGCTGACTGCTGCGGGGTGGGGGTGCAGGGGGACATGTGTGGGTGCCTGCTGGCAGGTGCCCCTGACTGCTGGGGGTTGGGGTGCAGGGGGACATGTGTGGGACATGAGTGGGGGCCTGCTGGCAGGTGCCCTGCACTGTTGGTGGGTGGGGGTGCTGGAGGACATGAGTGGGACATGAGTGGGGCCTGCTGGCAGGTGCCCTGCACTGCTGGGGGGTGGGATGCTGGGGGACATGTGTGGGGGCCTGCTGGCAGGTGCCCTGCACTTCTGGGGGATGGGGGTGCAGGGGGACATGAGTGGGGGCCTGCTGTCAGGTGCCCCTGACTGCTGGTGGGTGGGGGTGCAGGGGTACATAAGTGGGACATGAGTGAGGGCCTGCTGGCAGGTGCCCCTTACTGCTGGGGGGTGGGGGTGCAGGGGGACATGTGTGGGGGCCTTCTGGCAGGTGCCCCTGACTGCTGGGGGGTGGGGGTGCAAGCTGACATGTGGCTTGGCTGGGGGGCATGCCCATGGTGGATGGACTGCCTGTGGGACATGACCAGGGGTGGGGATAGTCCCCTGTGGTGTGGGCGGCCTGCAGGTGCCGTGGGGGGTATAGAGGGAACACCTGGGAGGAACCACACTGCCAATTCATGTGTAGGACTCACTGCGCACCCCTGAAATTCACGTTCCCCGCTCTGACAGCAAAATCGCATGTTAAACTTCCCGCAAACCCCAGAAATACACGTACCCTGCTCCAATCGCGTTTGAAACATCCCGCGAACCCCAGTTAAACACGTATCCTGCTCTAATCGCGTGTGAACCTTCACGCGAACCCCCGAAATACACGTACCCTGCTGAAATCGCGTGTGAAACTTCCCACGAACCCCATTTAAACACGTACACCACTCGCACAGGCCCTTTCGCGTGTGAAACTTCCTGCGAACCCCCGTAATACACATACCCTGCTCCAATCACGTGTGAAACTTCACGCGAAACCCAGTTATACACGTACCCCACTCGCACAGGCCCTTTCGCATGTGAAACTTCACGCGAACCCCAGTTATACACGTACCCCACTCGCACAGGCCCTTTCGCATGTGAAACTTCACGCGAACCCCGAAATACACTTACCCTGCTGAAATCGCCTGTGAAACTTCCCGTGAACCCCAGTTATACACGTACCCCACTCGCATAGGCCCTTTCGCGTTTGAAACTTCCCACGATCCCCCGTAATACACGTACCCTGCTGAAATCGCATGTGAAACTTCTCGCAAACCCCATTTACACACGTACCCCACTCGCACAGGCCCTTTCGCGTGTGAAACTTCCCGCGAATCCCCGTAATACATGTACCCTGCTGAAATCGCATGTGAAACTTCCAGCGAACCCCAGTTATACACGTACCCCACTCGCACAGGCCCTTTCGCATGTGAAACTTCCCGTGAACCCCAGTCATACACGTACCCCACTCGCACAGGCCGTTTCATGTGTGAAACTTCCTGCAAATCCCTGTAATACATGTACCCTGCTGAAATCGCGTGTGAAACTTCCCACGAACCCCAGTTATACACGTACCCCACTCGCACAGGCCCTTTCGCTGACTGCTGAGGGGTGGGGGTGCAGGGGGACATGTGTGGGGGCCTGCTGGCAGGTGCCCCTGACTGCTGGGGGTGTGGGTGCAGGGGGACATGTGTGAGACATGAGTGGGGTCCTGCTGGCAGGTGCCCCTGACTGCTGGGGGGTGGGGGTGCAGGGGGACATGTGTGGGGGCCTGCTGGCAGATGCCCCTGACTGCTGGGGGAGGGGGTGCAGGGGGACATGTGTGGGACATGAGTGGGAGCCTGCTGGCAGATGCCCCTGACTGCCTGGGGGTGGGGGTGTAGGGGGGCATGTGTGGGGGCCTGCTGGCAGGGGCCCTGACTGCTGGGGGGTGGGGGTGCAGTTGGACATGTGTGGGGGCCTACTGGCAGGTGCCCCTGACTGCCTGGGGGTGGGGGTGTAGGGGGCATGTGTGGGGGCCTGCTGGCAGGGGCCCTGACTGCTGGGGGGTGGGGGTGCAGTTGGACATGTGTGGGACATGTGTGGGGGCCTACTGGCAGGTGCCCCTGACTGCTGGGGGTGTGGGTGCAGGGGGACATGTGTGGGACATGAGTGGGGTCCTGCTGGCAGGTGCCCCTGACTGCTGGGGGGTGGGGGTGCAGGGGGACATGTGTGGGGGCCCGCTGGCAGATGCCCCTGACTGCTGGGGGGTGGGGGTGCAGGGGGACATGTGTGGGGGCCTGCTGGCAGGTGCCCCTGACTGCTGGGGGTGTGGGTGCAGGGGGACATGTGTGGGACATGAGTGGGGTCCTGCTGGCAGGTGCCCCTGACAGCTGGGGGGTGGGGGTGCAGGGGGACATGTGTGGGGGCCTGCTGGCAGATGCCCCTGACTGCCTGGGGGTGGGGGTGTAGGGGGGCATGTGTGGGGGCCTGCTGGCAGGGGCCCTGACGGCTGGGGGGTGGGGGTGCAGTTGGACATGTGTGGGACATGTGTGGGGGCCTACTGGCAGGTGCCCTGCACTGCTGGGGGGTGGGAGCGCAGGGGTACATGAGTGGGGGCCTGCTGGCAGGTGCCCCTGACTGCTGGGGGTTGGGGGTGCAGGGGGACATCTGTGGGGGCCTGCTGGCAGGTGCCCCTGACTGCTGGGGGGTGGGGGTACAGGGGGACATGTGTGGGACATGAGTGAGGGCCTGCTGGCAGGTGCCTCTGAATACTGGGGGGTGGGGGTGCAGGGGGACATGTGTGGGGGTCTGCTGGCAGGTTCGCCTGACTGCTGGGTATTGGGGGTGCAAGCTGACATGTGGCTTGGCTGGGGGAATGCCCATGGTGGATGGGCTGCCTGCGGGATATGAGCAGGGGTGGGGGGTAGTCCCCTGTGGTGTGGGCTGCCTGCAGGTGCCGTGGGGGGTGTAGAGGGAACACCTGGGAGGACCCACACTGCCAATTCACGTGTAGGACTCACTGCGCACCCCTGAAATTCACGTTCCCCGCTCTGACAGCAAAATCGAGTTTGAAACTTCCTGCGAACTCCAGAAATACACGTATCCTGCTCCAATCACGTTTGAAAGTTCCCGCGAACCACAGTTATACACGTACCCCACTCGCACAGGCCCTTTCGCGTGTGAAACTTAACGCAAACCCCCAAAATACACGTACCCTGCTGATATCGCGTGTGAAACTTCCCGCGAACCCCAGCTATACACGCACCCCACTTGCACAGGCCCTTTCCCGTGTGAAACTTCCTGCGAACCCCAGTTATACATGTACCCCACTCGCACAGGCCCTTTCGCGTGTGAAACTTCCTGCGAACCCCAGTTATACACGTACCCCACTCGCACAGGCCTTTTCGCGTGTGAAACTTCCCACAAACCCCCATAATACACGTACCCTGCTCCAATCGGGTGTGAAACTTCACGCGAACCCCAGTTATACACGTACCCCACTCGCACAGGCCCTTTCACGTGTGACACTTCACGCGAACCCCAGTTATACACGTACTCCACTCGCACAGGCCCTTTCATGTGTGAAACTTCACACGAACCCCGAAATACACATACCCTGCTGAAATTGCGTGTGAAACTTCCCACGAACCCAAGTTATACACGTACCCCACTCGCACAGGCCCTTTCGAGTGTGAAACTTCCTGCGAATCCCCGTAATACACGTAATCTGCTGAAATCGCATGTGAAACTTCCAGCGAACCCCAGTTATACACGTACCCCACTCGCACAGGCCCTTTCACGTGTGAAACTTCCCGCGAATCCCCGTAATACACGTACCCTGCTGAAATCGCGTGTGAAACTTCCCGCGAACCCCAGTTATATACGTACCCCACTTGCACAGGCCCTTTCGCGTGTGAAACTGCACACGAACCCCAGTTATACATGTACCCCAATCGCACAGGCCCTTTCGCATGTGAAACTTCCCGCGAATCCCCGAAATACACGTACCCTGCTGAAATCACATGTGAAACTTCCTGCGAACCCCAGTTATACACGTACCCTACTCGCACAGGCCCTTTCGCTGACTGCTGCGGGGTGGGGGTGCAGGGGGACATGTGTGGGTGCCTGCTGGCAGGTGCCCCTGACTGCTGGGGGTTGGGGGTGCAGGGGGACATGTGTGGGACATGAGTGGGGGCCTGCTGGCAGGTGCCCCTGACTGCAGGGGGTGGGGGTGCAGGGGGAGATGTGTGGGGGCCTGCTGGCAGGTGCCTCTGACTGCTCGGGGGTGGGGCTGCAGGGGGACATGAGTGGGGGCCTGCTGGCAGGTGCCCTGCACTGCTGGGGGGTGGGATGCTGGGGGACATGTGTGGGGGCCTGCTGGCAGGTGCCCTGCACTGCTGGGGGCTGGGGGTGCAGGGGGACATGAGTGTGGGCCTGCTGGCAGGTGCCCCTCACTGCTGGTGGGTGGGGGTGCAGGGGTACATAAGTGGGACATGAGTGAGGGCCTGCTGGCAGGTGCCCCTGACTGCTTGGGGGTGGGGGTGCAAGCTGACATGTGGCTTGGCTGGGGGGCATGCCCATGGTGGATGGACTGCCTGCGGGACATGACCAGGGGTGGGGGGTAGTCCCCTGTGGTGTGGGCGGCCTGCAGGTGCCGTGGGGGGTGTAGAGGGAACACCTGGGAGGAACCACACTGCCAATTCATGTGTAGGACTCACTGCGCACCCCTGAAATTCATGTCCCCCGCTCTGACAGCAAAATCGCATGTTAAACTTCCCGCAAACCCCAGAAATACACGTACCCTGCTCCAATCACGTTTGAAACATCCCGCGAACCCCCGAAATACACGTATCCTGCTCTAATCGCGTGTGAACCTTCACGCGAACCCCCGAAATACACGTACCCTGCTGAAATCGCGTGTGAAACTTCCCACGAACCCCATTTAAACACGTACACCACTCGCACAGGCCCTTTCGCGTGTGAAACTTCCTGCGAACCCCCGTAATACACGAACCCTGCTCCAATCACGTGTGAAACTTCACGCGAAACCCAGTTATACACGTACCCCACTCGCACAGGCCCTTTCGCATGTGAAACTTCACGCGAACCCCAGTTATACACGTACCCCACTCGCACAGGCCCTTTCGCGTGTGAAACTTCACGCAAACCCCGAAATACACGTACCCTGCTGAAATCGCATGTGAAACTTCCTGTGAACCCCAGTTATACACGTACCCCACTCGCATAGGCCCTTTCGCGTGTGAAACTTCCCACGAACCCCCGTAATACACGTACCCTGCTGAAATCGCATGTGAAACTTCTCGCAAACCCCATTTACACACGTACCCCACTCGCACAGGCCCTTTCGCGTGTGAAACTTCCCGCGAATCCCCGTAATACATGTACCCTGCTGAAATCGCATGTGAAACTTCCAGCGAACCCCAGTTATACACGTACCCCACTCGCACAGGCCCTTTCGCATGTGAAACTTCCTGTGAACCCCAGTTATACACGTACCCCACTCGCATAGGCCCTTTCGCATGTGAAACTTCCCACGAAACCCCGTAATACACGTACCCTGCTGAAATCGCATGTGAAACTTCTCGCAAACCCCATTTACACACGTACCCCACTCGCACAGGCCCTTTCGCGTGTGAAACTTCCCGCGAATCCCCGTAATACATGTACCCTGCTGAAATCGCATGTGAAACTTCCAGCGAACCCCAGTTATACACGTACCCCACTCGCACAGGCCCTTTCGCATGTGAAACTTCCCGTGAACCCCAGTCATACACGTACCCCACTCGCACAGGCCTTTTCGCGTGTGAAACGTCCCGCGAACCCCCGTAATACACAGACCCTGCTGAAATCGCATGTGAAACTTCCCGCAAACCCCAATTATATACGTACCACACTTGCACAGGCCCTTTCGCATGTGAAACTTCACGCGAACCCCAGTTATACACGTACCCCACTCGCACAGGCCGTTTCATGTGTGAAACTTCCTGCGAATCCCTGTAATACATGTACCCTGCTGAAATCGCGTGTGAAACTTCCCACGAACCCCAGTTATACACGTACCCCACTCGCACAGGCCCTTTCGCTGACTGCTGGGGGGTGGGGGTGCAGGGGGACATGTGTGGGGGCCTGCTGGCAGGTGCCCCTGACTGCTGGGGGTGTGGGTGCAGGGGGACATGTGTGGGACATGAGTGGGGTCCTGCTGGCAGGTGCCCTTGACTGCTGGGGGGTGGGGGTGCAGGGGGACATGTGTGGGGGCCTGCTGGCAGATGCCCCTGACTGCTGGGGGAGGGGGTGCAGGGGGACATGTGTGGGACATGAGTGGGAGCCTGCTGGCAGGTGCCCCTGAATGCTGGGGGGTGGGGGTGCAGGGGGACATGTGTGGGGGCCTTCTGGCAGATGCCCCTGACTGCCTGGGGGTGGGGGTGCAGGGGAGCATGTGTGGGGGCCTGCTGGCAGGTGCCCTGACTGCTGGGGGGTGGGGGTGCAGTTGGACATGTGTGGAACATGTGTGGGGGCCTACTGGCAGGTGCCCTGCACTGCTGGGGGGTGGGGGCGCAGGGGGACATGAGTGGGGGCCTGCTGGCAGGTGCCCCTGACTGCTGGGGGGTGGGGGTGCAGGTGGACATGTGTGGGACATGAGTGAGGGCCTGCTGGCAGGTGCCCCTGAATACTGGGGGGTGGGGGTGCAGGGGGACATGTGTGGGGGTCGGCTGGCAGGTGCCCCTGACTGCTGGGTGTTGGGGGTGCAAGCTGACATGTGGCTTGGCTGGGGGAATGCCCATGGTGGATGGGCTGCCTGCGGGATATGAGCAGGGGTGGGGGTAGTCCCCTGTGGTGTGGGCTGCCTGCAGGTGCCGTGGGGGGTGTAGAGGGAACACCTTGGAGGACCCACACTGCCAATTCATGTGTAGGACTCACTGCGCACCCCTGAAATTCACGTTCCCCGCTCTGACAGCAAAATCGCGTTTGAAACTTCCTGCGAACTCCAGAAATACACGTACCCTGCTCCAATCGCGTTTGAAACTTCCCGCGAACCCCAGTTATACACGCACCCCACTCGCACAGGCCCTTTCGCGTGTGAAACTTCCTGCGAACCCCAGTTATACATGTACCCCACTCGCACAGGTCCTTTCGCGTGTGAAACTTCCTGCGAACCCCAGTTATACACGTACCCCACCCGCACAGGCCTTTTCTCGTGTGAAACTTCCCACGAACCCCCATAATACACGTACCCTGCTCCAATCGCGTGTGAAACTTCACGTGAACCCCAGTTATACACGTACCCCACTCGCACAGGCCCTTTCACGTGTGACACTTCACGCGAACCTCAGTTATACACGTACTCCACTCGCACAGGCCCTTCCATGTGTGAAACTTCACGCGAACCCCGAAATACACATACCCTGCTGAAATTGCGTGTGAAACTTCCCACGAACCCAAGTTATACACGTACCCCACTCGCACAGGCCCTTTCGAGTGTGAAACTTCCTGCGAATCCCCGTAATACACGTAATCTGCTGAAATCGCATGTGAAACTTCCAGCGAACCCCAGTTATACACGTACCCCACTCGCACAGGCCCTTTCACGTGTGAAACTTCCCGCGAATCCCCGTAATACACGTACCCTGCTGAAATCGCGTGTGAAACTTCCCGCGAACCCCAGTTATATACGTACCCCACTTGCACAGGCCCTTTCGCGTGTGAAACTGCACACGAACCCCAGTTATACATGTACCCCAATCGCACAGGCCCTTTCGCATGTGAAACTTCCCGCGAATCCCCGAAATACACGTACCCTGCTGAAATCACATGTGAAACTTCCTGCGAACCCCAGTTATACACGTACCCTACTCGCACAGGCCCTTTCGCTGACTGCTGCGGGGTGGGGGTGCAGGGGGACATGTGTGGGTGCCTGCTGGCAGGTGCCCCTGACTGCTGGGGGTTGGGGGTGCAGGGGGACATGTGTGGGACATGAGTGGGGGCCTGCTGGCAGGTGCCCCTGACTGCAGGGGGTGGGGGTGCAGGGGGAGATGTGTGGGGGCCTGCTGGCAGGTGCCTCTGACTGCTCGGGGGTGGGGCTGCAGGGGGACATGAGTGGGGGCCTGCTGGCAGGTGCCCTGCACTGCTGGGGGGTGGGATGCTGGGGGACATGTGTGGGGGCCTGCTGGCAGGTGCCCTGCACTGCTGGGGGCTGGGGGTGCAGGGGGACATGAGTGTGGGCCTGCTGGCAGGTGCCCCTCACTGCTGGTGGGTGGGGGTGCAGGGGTACATAAGTGGGACATGAGTGAGGGCCTGCTGGCAGGTGCCCCTTACTGCTGGGGGGTGGGGGTGCAGGGGGACATGTGTGGGGGCCTGCTGGCAGGTGCCCCTGACTGCTTGGGGGTGGGGGTGCAAGCTGACATGTGGCTTGGCTGGGGGGCATGCCCATGGTGGATGGACTGCCTGCGGGACATGACCAGGGGTGGGGGGTAGTCCCCTGTGGTGTGGGCGGCCTGCAGGTGCCGTGGGGGGTGTAGAGGGAACACCTGGGAGGAACCACACTGCCAATTCATGTGTAGGACTCACTGCGCACCCCTGAAATTCATGTCCCCCGCTCTGACAGCAAAATCGCATGTTAAACTTCCCGCAAACCCCAGAAATACACGTACCCTGCTCCAATCACGTTTGAAACATCCCGCGAACCCCCGAAATACACGTATCCTGCTCTAATCGCGTGTGAACCTTCACGCGAACCCCCGAAATACACGTACCCTGCTGAAATCGCGTGTGAAACTTCCCACGAACCCCATTTAAACACGTACACCACTCGCACAGGCCCTTTCGCGTGTGAAACTTCCTGCGAACCCCCGTAATACACGAACCCTGCTCCAATCACGTGTGAAACTTCACGCGAAACCCAGTTATACACGTACCCCACTCGCACAGGCCCTTTCGCATGTGAAACTTCACGCGAACCCCAGTTATACACGTACCCCACTCGCACAGGCCCTTTCGCGTGTGAAACTTCACGCAAACCCCGAAATACACGTACCCTGCTGAAATCGCATGTGAAACTTCCTGTGAACCCCAGTTATACACGTACCCCACTCGCATAGGCCCTTTCGCGTGTGAAACTTCCCACGAACCCCCGTAATACACGTACCCTGCTGAAATCGCATGTGAAACTTCTCGCAAACCCCATTTACACACGTACCCCACTCGCACAGGCCCTTTCGCGTGTGAAACTTCCCGCGAATCCCCGTAATACATGTACCCTGCTGAAATCGCATGTGAAACTTCCAGCGAACCCCAGTTATACACGTACCCCACTCGCACAGGCCCTTTCGCATGTGAAACTTCCTGTGAACCCCAGTTATACACGTACCCCACTCGCATAGGCCCTTTCGCATGTGAAACTTCCCACGAACCCCCGTAATACATGTACCCTGCTGAAATCGCATGTGAAACTTCCAGCGAACCCCAGTTATACACGTACCCCACTCGCACAGGCCCTTTCGCATGTGAAACTTCCCGTGAACCCCAGTCATACACGTACCCCACTCGCACAGGCCTTTTCGCGTGTGAAACGTCCCGCGAACCCCCGTAATACACAGACCCTGCTGAAATCGCATGTGAAACTTCCCGCAAACCCCAATTATATACGTACCACACTTGCACAGGCCCTTTCGCATGTGAAACTTCACGCGAACCCCAGTTATACACGTACCCCACTCGCACAGGCCGTTTCATGTGTGAAACTTCCTGCGAATCCCTGTAATACATGTACCCTGCTGAAATCGCGTGTGAAACTTCCCACGAACCCCAGTTATACACGTACCCCACTCGCACAGGCCCTTTCGCTGACTGCTGGGGGGTGGGGGTGCAGGGGGACATGTGTGGGGGCCTGCTGGCAGGTGCCCCTGACTGCTGGGGGTGTGGGTGCAGGGGGACATGTGTGGGACATGAGTGGGGTCCTGCTGGCAGGTGCCCCTGACTGCTGGGGGGTGGGGGTGCAGGGGGACATGTGTGGGGGCCTGCTGGCAGATGCCCCTGACTGCTGGGGGAGGGGGTGCAGGGGGACATGTGTGGGACATGAGTGGGAGCCTGCTGGCAGGTGCCCCTGAATGCTGGGGGGTGGGGGTGCAGGGGGACATGTGTGGGGGCCTGCTGGCAGATGCCCCTGACTGCCTGGGGGTGGGGGTGCAGGGGAGCATGTGTGGGGGCCTGCTGGCAGGTGCCCTGACTGCTGGGGGGTGGGGGTGCAGTTGGACATGTGTGGAACATGTGTGGGGGCCTACTGGCAGGTGCCCTGCACTGCTGGGGGGTGGGGGCGCAGGGGGACATGAGTGGGGGCCTGCTGGCAGGTGCCCCTGACTGCTGGGGGGTGGGGGTGCAGGTGGACATGTGTGGGACATGAGTGAGGGCCTGCTGGCAGGTGCCCCTGAATACTGGGGGGTGGGGGTGCAGGGGGACATGTGTGGGGGTCTGCTGGCAGGTGCCCCTGACTGCTGGGTGTTGGGGGTGCAAGCTGACATGTGGCTTGGCTGGGGGAATGCCCATGGTGGATGGGCTGCCTGCGGGATATGAGCAGGGGTGGGGGTAGTCCCCTGTGGTGTGGGCTGCCTGCAGGTGCCGTGGGGGGTGTAGAGGGAACACCTTGGAGGACCCACACTGCCAATTCATGTGTAGGACTCACTGCGCACCCCTGAAATTCACGTTCCCCGCTCTGACAGCAAAATCGCGTTTGAAACTTCCTGCGAACTCCAGAAATACACGTACCCTGCTCCAATCGCGTTTGAAACTTCCCGCGAACCACAGTTATATACGTACCCCACTCGCACAGGCCCTTTCGCGTGTGAAACTTCACGCAAACCACCGAAATACACATACCCTGCTGATATCGCGTGTGAAACTTCCCGCGAACCCCAGTTATACACGCACCCCACTCGCACAGGCCCTTTCGCGTGTGAAACTTCCTGCGAACCCCAGTTATACATGTACCCCACTCGCACAGGTCCTTTCGCGTGTGAAACTTCCTGCGAACCCCAGTTATACACGTACCCCACCTGCACAGGCCTTTTCTCGTGTGAAACTTCCCACGAACCCCCATAATACACGTACCCTGCTCCAATCGCGTGTGAAACTTCACGTGAACCCCAGTTATACACGTACCCCACTCGCACAGGCCCTTTCACGTGTGACACTTCACGCGAACCTCAGTTATACACGTACTCCACTCGCACAGGCCCTTCCATGTGTGAAACTTCACGCGAACCCCGAAATACACATACCCTGCTGAAATCGCGTGTGAAACTTCCCACGAACCCCAGTTATACACGTACCCCACTCGCACAGGCCCTTTCGCATGTGAAACTTCACGCGAACTCCGAAATACACATACCCTGCTGAAATCGCGTGTGAAACATCCCACGAACCCCAGTTATACACGTACCCCACTCGCACAGGCCCTTTCGCGTGTGAAACTTCCCGCGAATCCCCGTAATACACGTAATCTGCTGAAATAGCATGTGAAACTTCCAGCGAACCCCAGTTATACACGTACCCCACTCGCACAGGCCCTTTCACGTGTGAAACTTCCCGCGAATCCCCGTAAGACACATATCCTGCTGAAATCGCGTGTGAAACTTCCCGCGAACCCCAGTTATATACGTACCCCACTTGCACAGGCCCTTTCGCGTGTGAAACTTCACACGAATCCCAGTTATACATGTACCCCAATCGCACAGGCCGTTTCGCATGTGAAACTTCCCGCGAATCCCTGTAATACACGTTCCCTGCTGAAATTGCGTGTGAAACTTCCCGCGAACCCCAGTTATACACGTACCCCACTCGCACAGGCCCTTTCGCATGTCAAACTTCCCGCAAACCCCAGCTATACACGTACCCCACTCGCACAGGCCCTTTCGTGTGTGAAACTTCCCGCGAATCCCTGTAATACACGTACCCTGCTGAAATCGCGTGTGAAACTTCCCGCAAACCCCAGTTATACACGTACCCCACTCGCACAGGCCCTTTCGCATGTGAAACTTCCCGCGAACCCCAGTTATACACGTACCCCACTCGCACAGGCCCTTTCGTGTGTGAAACTTCACGTGAACCCCAGTAATACACGTTCTCCGCTTGGCGTTTGCTTTTTGGCAGCCCTGTAAACTGGTCCAGGGTTAGCGCAGCCCTTTGCGCTGGATTGGGGATTTTGATGGCTTTTCCTTGCGCTAGGGGCGTTCTTGGGGGCGTAACTGGCGCTGCTGCAGGGTTGCTGCGCCACTCTGCACCACGGCTGGTTTTGGAGGCGAAAATCCATGAATACGCTGTGCGCGGAAATCAATTTTAGCGCACGCAGCTGGCGCAGACATTCGCACGCACACACTGTGTGCCAGCCGCGTGCACCACTCTTGTGCGAAATTCTATGCATTACCCTGTCAATAATAACTGAACGTCCTGATTTAGAAGGAACTCCTGAGCATACTATCCCCAAGAGTTTTGAACTGGTAAACCCTAACAATGGACTTGAAGCTGATCGGTTTCAACCCTTATTAGAAAAAAGGTCTAAAAATAAAATCAATGACAGAGAGTGCGACCTGAACAGAGAAAATGTTATAAATAAGGATTGTACACATGAGAGACAGAAGGCAGATGCAAAAAAAATACTAATTTTGGAATGAAGAATCTTATGAACAGAATGATAGCGACATTCAAAACAGATCCAATTCCGAATAGATCCATTCTGATTTCAGTATTCCACACTATCAGCCCTATATGTGCAATAAGATCTTGCGACATAGAAACTGTCACCATCCTTAGAGACAAATGTTCATTCATGTACCATCATTGATTCCAGATTCCAATTCCAGAGCCCCAGGGCCTGATGGCATATCGAGTGCAATACTTAAAATGCATCCGGAAAAATGGTCAGTAATTGTATCATATATTCTGTGACGCATACAGAACAGGGACTATACCTATTTGGTGGAAACCGTCTGTTACTCCATCACCATCATCTTCCCAGTTTTTAAAAAAGGGACAGCATGAACCTTGAAAATTATTGTTCAGAGTTAAACAAATGGTCAAAGAAAAATAACTTGCTGGATGCTAAACAAGGAGGCTTAATATCGGGCGTAGGAACAGCTCCCAATTTGCATATAGTACAAGCCTTGAAACACCAAGCCACGACTAAGAAAACTCCCTTTTATATGGCATTCGTGTACTATAAACAAACCTTTGACACAGTATCCAGACCATTGCTTTGGAATAAACGTAAATCAGCAGGGTGTCGGGCTTATTTGAGTAATGCAATCCAACAACTGTACATGGGAACAGTTGTGAAGGTCAAACTGAACAGAGAAGGATTGCTGACCAATGCTATCATAACAAATGTTGGGTTGAAACAGGAATTCTTGTTAGTATCCGTGCTTTTTAATTTCTATATCCAAGATATAAACGAGTATTTACATAAAATCAGATCCTTTCCAGCGAGACTTAATCAGAATTCTGTGAAATACTTGTTATATGCTTATGATCTACATATCGTAGATCAAACACTGATAGGGCTTAGTCGACTGCATCATGCAATAGAAATGCACGCAAAAGATAACAATCTTCAAATTAACTCGGCTAAATTAAATATTCTCATAAATGGGAATAATCAAGCTTCCAAAAATAAATTGGGAAAGCAATGGCATCTTGCCATTTAGCTGGTAAGATAGCACATTGCGTAGAGCGCTAGCTTTGTCATCCGTGCAGAGCCTACCGCCGCAGGTTTGCATACCAGCAGGACCAAACTCAACCTTTCATTCTTCTGAGGTCGATAAATGAGCAGCACACACTTTGGGTAATAATAAGCAGCGCTCAGATGCCTGAGAGTTCGTAGCGCTATATAAATGCTACAATAGTATTATTAATATTATTATTGCAGGTGAAAGTGTCAAAATCGTCAGACAATACAAATACCTGGGAGTGAACATTAAAGACAGTCAGGCTGAGATACCATTCAAAGAAGAACTTAAGACTAAGATGCTCATGCTCCGTTCACAAACCAAACTAATACAACAAAAGTATGGTACATTTTCAAGTAAAGCCATCATTACGTATTACAGACAAAAGGTAGTTATGACAATTATAAATTGAAGCCTCCAGTAAAATGACCAATGTTCAACCCAATTGGTTGTATCTGGAGGGTCTATACTGGAAGACAATTTTGAAGTTACCCAAAAGCTTTCTGATGTCTGTAGTACGACATGAACTTGGTCTTACTTCTCTTGAGGCTAGTGCTAACTGGAGCTCACTAACATTATGCAAAAAATGTAAAAGATGGAAGACCGGCATAAAAACACAGTGATTGGCATCATATGCAAGGCATTCTCTAAAAGGGGCTCCGATATGACCAACATCTGGAAAAATAAATGTAGAGAACAACTGAATGATGCAGGAATTAGCGAATGCTTGCTAACAAAAAACTCAGTGAGAGTCAAAACAATATACTGGATGTAAGATTGGATCAAAACATGAAATGCTTTAGAAAGGTATACATGTTTCAAGAATGGATACTTCACTATAAAAAAAAATACTTAATGAGTTCCCCCATTATACTCAAACACATCTGAATATCCAATATCAGATAGAGATCATGAGATTCAGATTTGGCTTAGTTTAAACAAAAGTAGTGCAGGCAGGATGGGACATGGGTAAAAATCTAAGTAGCACTTAGAGGTTTTGTAAAAATGTTAAAGAACCAGAAACATTAAAGCATATTATGCTGGAATGTTAAAAGTTTAGCAATTTAAGATGTGATTTTTTTTAATAAATGTAGATAATATGTAGACAATAATGTGTGATTCATAACAAATATCCTTGGATATAACATGATTAGATATTTGGGGAAAATAGGCATTCTTGAGACCCCAAAAGTGTATCTGGCTTAACATTGACATATAGATGTGTTTTTTCCTTCTTTATTTTTTATAAACAAAATAAAAATAAATGTAAAAGTGATGTAAGTAATAACAGTATTATGAACAAAGCAATTATGCAAAGAACTAGTGACCAACTATGTCAAGTGACCAGCAAATGTAATGATATGCTTTTTGTACTGTAAAATTAATGGATCATGTGACATGTTAACTGTGTTTTTAACAAGAGAGTATATTAATTTTATAAAGGATATGTAATTTGTATATTTGTAAAGCTGTATTCCAACTAAATCAAATATATATATATAGTAACATTGTTAGATTTAATATTGTAAAGAATGTAATATGTTACACTTGACAAATTATTTCAAAAATATATTCATACTTTTCAATTAACATTTTCTTTTAATAAAAGCTTTTCAACTTAAATAGTTGTATTTTTGTGGATATTTTGTTAAGTACAGAGACAATTGTTTGTGGCTGTAGGAAAAGGCAACAGGAAAATGTGATATAAAGAATTATCATAACTTTGTATGTATATTATGTTTGTAATATTACAAATCTATTAATGCAACACATAATGTGATCATTTAAATGTTTTAGCAAGTCTGTGTACATGTCATAGGTTACATTATTAAATGTTCGCAGTACTATGGACATTATATTAAGCATGCATAAGTAATTGTCAAATATATATAACATTGGACACACTTTCAAAAAGCTGAAGTGCTCAATAAGGATGCATTCCCAATTTACCTAATAATATGAAGTGTGCAGTTTTATAAGCTGTACATTATGTACATTATGTTTAACATATATTCAGTATAATGCATGCATATTTAAATAAATAAGGAAGTGTTCATTATGATCCAACATAATCATAAAAAAATACAGTTGTAGTTAGCATGCAGTATGCAAGTTAGTAGTTAGTATGCAAGTTATGAAATGTTTTGTAAATTATACATTACTAATGTTATTCTTACTGTTTTGGTAACTACATTTACATTATTATAATGAACAGAACATTTGTAAAACCTAAAGTGTACCTCGAAATGGAACTGAAGTACTGTATGTATGTCTGTATGTATGTATGTATGCTGGTAATTAAACTTTTAGAGAATTGTACATTTCTAATGTCATATGTACAGTTGATGTCAACAAATGTACTTTATAAGTACCAGGACACTTGTTACATATGAAGTGCACCTAATGGTTATAATTAGAAGGACACTTGTTAAATATGAAGTGTACCTAACCTAATGGATAGCACGCTCTTGTTGAAGTTATAAATTGCATGAAGCACACAACTCATTGAACTTTTGAATAGTACTCTACTGCATGCATTTATATTTGCAGTGTGATATAGAATTATAAAATAAATAACCAGAAGCTTAAGTTTTTATTGTTTAACATTGTTTACATACAAGTGTCTCATAAATGTAGATTTTATAATGACTATTTTTCTAACCTGGCTCCACCTAAGCATTCAACAAAGGGGTTGACATTTTTTAATTTGCTGAAATAAAATAGGCTTACAGTTATTTTTGTAGACACAAAATTACTAATTAGAAAAGTGCGAAATTATTAATAATGCTACCTGGGATTTTTGGTTATTGTTTTGAAAACTTTCTAAAGGGTACTTACTTTGCCTCGGTACTGGTCACTGCCTTTTATCAAAATGTTTAATATTAGTAAAAGGCATGGTTGGAAATGTTAAACTGTTCAGCATGGTTAAAAGTACAAAAGCGCATGTGCTTGTTGTGAAACCTGTTCATGTATGTTCATTGGTGATTACTATATCAACATAGCTATCAAAATAGCTGCAGTTTTCAATATGCATGTGTTGCTTGTAATTGTTGTCAAGTGCATACAGAATCTAAAAAGTGCAACCGACTAACTTTGCATTTTTTATTTAATTGTAACTGCTAGGTGCGATTTATAAGTAAATGTGGGGCATACATATTATTTGAAGTGGCATATTTATTATTTTGTATTGTTATTATATTTCAAATGTTATTGTAGTAATTAGGGATATGCATCTGCAACATCGCCATATTTTACATTACACACGTTGTTTCCACATGCCTATAAGGTGCAGCGTAATAAACTGTACATGCCGGCAATGTTTCTCTAGCAAAATGGGCATGCTTTAGTATATAATACTTGAATGTGCATATGGAGATTGCGATATTGCTTAAATTATGTAAAATGGAACAATGGATAAATGTGCATGCAAATGAAATGTTTATATATTATTTACAGCTGCATAATTTTTGATGTTTTATTATGTATAGCAAAATATATTTAGATTACATAATGCATGTGCTTTAGTAATTGTCTGCACGTGCACATGGGAATTAAAACGTGCTTAAGTTATTATTTGAACTTTCTATTTCTTTGAATTTGTAAGAGGTCATTTACAAGCAAATGTGGTATGAATGTTTTATTTGTAGTAGCATATGTTATTTTAATTTTATATTGTATAGCAACATAGTTGTTATCTACATTATGTGTGTGCCTTTACAAACAAATACAGTAGTAATTCAGTATTTTTTATTTCATTGAAACTGCTAGGGGGAAATTTGCAAGCAAATGTGGTGTGTAAGTATTATTTTTAGTACGATACTTTTTCCATTTCCATTATATTGTAAATGTTGATTACAGTATACATGCGCACAATGTTTATCTGTGCTTTATTTATTTTGCGTGCGCCTATGTTTAGTGTTATGTAGATAATGTAGCTTTTGCATTCACTTGTAATTATGGTTTTGCACATGTGTATGGGGATTAATAAGTACTCAATTTAAAGTAGCTGACGTTGCAGTTTATGTAAAATTGAACTATTTGTAGGTCTTATAAAAGAAGTTGTATTTGTACATGTATGTACTTGTGTGTGAATACATTAACTCTATTATACACTTTTTTTATTTACATTTAGATAAAGAACATATTGCTTGGTGCCAATTACTGGAGTGTTGGCTTCAACATAATGCAAAACGAGTGCTGCCTGTACTACCATTAAACAATGTAAATGTTCAATGGAACGGATATCACAATGCCAAATGGGAAAAAATAGTGTAACCACTTGTTCATCATCATGACAGTGGCAAAATACCGGATGTGATTAGTTTTGTTACAGACTGGAGTAAATAATTTAAGATACAGGACAGGAACAGAATTATGTCAGCAAATAAAATATTCATTATTACATCTAATACATTTATTTCCAAGAACTAAAATTGTGTTTTCGTGCTTGGCTGCATGCATACTTTGGATGCGTGGAACTAGTAATCATTTTAAGAGTAAATAGATTTATATCTGCATTTTTGGTTCAAAATTGCATACATTGTATATTTCACCACAACATAAAAAGTAACAAATCAGCTGTTTTAGAGTTGATGAGTCCATTTAACAAATGAGGGAAATCATTTATTTTTTTAGGAAACATTATTGAAGGCCTATGTAATGTATTGCAATGATGGCCTGTTTTCTTTTGTTAGTTGTAATGTATGCAGCACCTTTACCAATGGTTATTGTCTTTGTAACTTTATTCAGATAACAATATAAATAAAGATATACATAAAAGTACAAATCACTAAAATAAAACACAAGTATATGAAATCCATACATAAACACATTAAAACATTTAGGGGGTAATTCATAGAATTTGGCGCACAAGTGGCGCAAGCTGCTGGCGTACAGAGGGCGCGTGCGGCAGACTGCGCCAGCCGCGTGTGCCAAAACCCATTTCAGTGCACAGCCTATTCATGGATTTTAACATCCATAACCAGCCATGGTGCAGAGCGGTGCAGCGACCCTGCCGCAGCGCCAGTTAAGCCCCCAACCAGCCCAATGTGCCAAAAACATCGCACAAATCCCTTACATGGTGCAAAGGCCGGTGGACCAGCATACAGTCCCCCAACCACGAAAACGCTTTGAAAACTCCCTGTGCACCCCTCGGAATACACGTACCCCGCTCACGCTAGCGAAAATGTGTGTTAAAGTCCACACACACCCCCGGAATACATGTTCCCCGCTCGTGCTAGCGAAAATGCATGTAAAAGTCCATGCGCACCACCGGAATACACGTACCCCGCTAGCGCTAGCGAAAACACGTGTAAAAGTCCACGCGCACCCACATAATACACGTAACCCACTCGCACTAGCGAAAACGCATGTAAAAGTCCACGTGCACCCCCGTAATACACGTACCCCACTCGCGCTAGCGAAAATGTGTGTAAAAGTCCACACGCAACCCTGGAATATACGTACCCTGCTCGCGCTAGCAAACACGCGTGTAAAAGTCCACGCGCACCCCCGGAATTCACGTACCCCTCTCATGCTAGCGAAAATTAGTGTAAAAGTCCATGCACACGCCTTGGAATATGCGTACCCCGATCGCGCTACCGAAAACACATGTAAAAGTCCACGCACACCCCTGGAATACACGTACCCTGCTCGCGCTAGCGAAAATGCATGTTGAAGTCCACACGCACCCTCGGAATACACGTACCCCACTCGCGTTAGCGAAAACATGTGTAAAAGTCGATGAGCTCCCCCGGAATACACGTACCCCACTCACGCTAGCGAAAATGCATGTAAAAGTCCATGCACACCCCTTGGAATATGCGTACCCTGCTCGCACTAGAGAAAATGTGTGTTAATGTCCACACACACCCTCGGAATACACGTACCCCACTCGCAATAGCGAAAACACGTGTAAAAGTCCATGCACACCCCTTGGAATATGCGTACCCTGCTTGCGCTACCGAAAACGGTAGCGAAAATGCATGTTAAAGTCCACACGTTATTCTCACCCGCATTTGTCCTTGTTCAGCCTTGCAGGTAAACAGACCCGGACTGCTATCACGACTTGCTGCTTCATGACAAATTTGTCATTGTTCAGCCTCGCATGGTAAACAGACCCGGACTGCTATTATGACCAACAACTTCATGCCGAATTTGTCTTTGCTCAGCCTTGTATGGTAAACAGACCCGGACTGCTAGTACGACCTGCTACTTCTTGCTGACTTTGTTATCATCGCGCCTCGTTCAACAAGCAGACTTGGACCAAGAAATCTACCAGCTTAACAGTGACATTGGCCACTTCTCTCAAGCACCCAAAGCCTTCCCTCTATCCGAACCTGATACGTGCCCCATGTGTGTTGCCCTATTTTCAGCACAGGAACTCAAGGACTTCCACCCCTGGCACTTGATTTACATTAGGCATCCTTATTCCATCATGACAGGTGGTCCCTTGGGACTAGAGACTACTGACCACTGCCATATTAGTCAACCTTGTGCCATTGAGGCAGTATTATTTGGGGCAATACACACTGGGTGCTGTATCTGGACTGATCCACAAAACTATCGCAGGTGGTGTCTCTCTGTCTTTGTCTATAACAGCTTGTTACTCCTGGGTGGTTGTTTCATAGTTTCTTGTTATTCCTTAGGAATTCCACCTGCCCATTCAGAGATAACCAACCTGCAATTAGAGGGATTTTCCGGCCGCTACTCCACTGAGGACCCTTGACACCCATATGCAGGTTAGCTAATCGTCTACATCCTTGGTATACTCAGAAACTTTCCCTGTATTCTTTATTTGATTACCATTGTCTTCATTATAGTCTCCCGGTGCAGCTAGTGCCCTCATCTCTCAACCAATGCTTACTGAGTCCAGCTGGTGTCCATCTCTCTCAACTAACAGATCTCTCTCTATGTGTGTTTTCATTCAGAGATTTACATTGGTGGGGAGATTTCTTCACCTACAATACGGGGGCAAGATCTCTCCTCCACACCACAAGGCCATACCAGGTATCTGACACATACTGGATAAAGTTTTTCCCTCTGAAAACAGGGACCAGCAACAACCTCCTAAACACAGCATAATTAGGCCAAAACAACAGGAAGTGTGCCAAATCCTCCAAACCCACAAAACATACAGGACAAACAGCATGAATATTCTATCCCGTTCTCTTTGATGTTACTTCTCCCAATGGCAGTCAATTGAAATGGGCTCTGGTAATGAGATTTTTTTGGGATATCTTATGGGACCAAACCAAATAGTCTTTGATTTAACTTGTTAATAATAAAATAAAGCCACTATTCAATAGTTTTGCTGTTTCTAAAGTTTAAATTTGTCAGAAATTCAAGCTATCACTCTCTTTTACATTTCACAGCTCCTTGACCTGTAAATAGGGTTGGCTTATCAAAATGCCTCTCCAGATGTAGATTCTGTAGCATTTATTGTATATAAAAGAGCCATTTGATTTGTTTCGCCCCATTATGCTTCGCAATATTTCTTCTAAGATGCTTTGTTAGGGAAAGCATTTCGATTTGCCCAAAACCTGAGTCACAATGAGATTGGTTATCTTGCCACATCATCCACGATGTAGCTCAAGCCCAATTCATTGTGGACTGCAAAGTTCGAAGCTGAAAGTGGTAGGGCCAACAACTTTTATAGAAAGGCATTTTCTTAGTGTATGATTGCCTTTTTGTTCACATGGCCCCAAATCTCAGCAACATATGTTAGGATTCCTCTGGTCCTAGCCATATAAATCATTCTATCTTTAATGTCTACTGCATGTAATTCAGTGTTCTGAATATTGTTGCTCTAGTATATGTTGTAATGTGTATGCGCTGGGTGTTAGTGCGTGTATGGAGCATGTGTTTATAATAATGTTGCCTGCATTTTATTGCACAGTTGGGGTCTGTGCGTATGGCTGGCATGCAGTTTGTTATTCAGTGTGTGTTGTCTTTGTAATGAGCACGCTGTTAGGGTGTATGCATATGGTTTACGTTGTTCATATATTATAATTACAGACATGTAATAAGTGTGTCATGTATGGATGAATCGTACATTGCTAATTTCCCAAAAATTGGTTGGTGTGTGTATGGTTGGCATATGGTTTATCTTATTGCGTTTGTTGTTTTTCAAAACAGGTTTTGCATTGTTCTTATTTTTTATGACAACATTTTGTATTGTCATTACGCATGCGTCATGTATAGATACATCTGTAATCTTTAATATCTCAAAGTGGCTATGTCGATTTTCAAAATGTGTTTTCCATGCACCTACTCCAGTTGATATCTAGGTTGATGACCAAAATTACAAAACATTTTCCTGTGGGAAAATCCCATTTTGAAAGCTGTTAAAAATACGATCAAAGTAATTTTTTAAACTTTAAAACCATTTACGTAAAATTTTGAAATGCTACCTCAAAATATTACTGTGGAACTTTTTCAGAGTTTTTCATGCAAGGGTTCAAAAGTTATTTAGAAAAGTTAATTTTGAAAACTCTATAGAGACTTTAACCCTCATTACAAGTTTGCCGGTATGGTGCTGGTGATTTTGTGGATCCGGTGGAACCAGAGGCACATCACCACATCGCAGGCTCACATGACTAAAACGGTGCGACCGCAATGACAGAAATACTGTCATTGCCTTTCAAAATTGGTGGCACCGCCAGGAGCAATGCCCATTGCAACGTTTACGTCATGTCTTTCATGGAAACACTGGCAACGGAACACTGGCACCGCAAACAACATCGTCACACCAGACACAATGTCTTCACTGGAACTGGAAGCTTTCTGGTGGCCATTGTGGGAACCACAATTGACTTATAATCACCCACCTCCTGTAGCCATCTGGACATGCAAACACTGGCATTGCACCATCAGGCATGGCATCTAGGATCCCAGAAAGAAGGCAGTTGTAGCCACGCTTTACAGAGCAGCAACTGACCGTACTAACAGCAAGCATCGTAGAGTATGCTGCAGAGCTGTTTTCCACGGACCACCGGCACAGTACACAGCTCAGGAAAAATTTGATCTGGGAGGAGCTGGCACAGAAGGTGTCCGCCCTGGGACCTGTGCCCTGCACAGAACACAAGTGACAAAAGCAGTGGGATGACCTCTGCCTGAGGGTCTGCAACCTGCTGTTGGCCCACCACAAAGGATACCTGGCTACTGGCGGTGGGACTGCCTCACCAATCAAATGAATGCCTTGGGAGGAGAAATGCAGCAGTGTGCTGCGTATTGAAGGGATAGAGGGAGTGGGAGCAGCTGAGGCTGGCACAGGGACACCTGGAGAGAACGTGAGCACAAACCACCTGGAAAACCAAAACTATGACAGCATGCATGTAAATGTAGCTTAGAACACATGCACACATGTCTAACTGCACAACAGCAGACCACATCCAACCCCTATAGTGGGACACTAACCATGGCCATTGGTCAAGGCTGCACAAACATTTGCCCTCCAAAACTTCAAAATACAGAAATGGCCACATATGTTATGTTACTTTGCATTCATATAGCGCCTTATGTACCATTGGTATGGTCTCAAGGCGCTGGTAGCTTGAACACCCTCGGGAACCGAAGTTCAAGTCAGTAGAGCGAGTAGAGTGAGTCAAAGTGCGTGTGAGCACCGGATATGTGTGAGGCTGGTGTGGCATTCATGTAATAGCTGCTTCATAGCGGTAGGTGTGGTGGTTGAGAGATCAAGAGTATGTGTTCATTCTGGCAGGTTTTATCCAGATCGGTTCTGGCTGCATTAGGCCTGAGGGGAACGCCTGGCTGGAGGGTGTGTAACCAACAGTGTTTAGTTAGAGTGATGTGGAGTATGAGGCAGATGTTGGTATGAGAACAGCTATACCGAATGGTGAAATAGTATCTCTGTGTTCTAGTTGAATGGTGGTGTAAAGAAGAGAGTAAGCGTGGTGATGTGAAATGATGGTTTACATGCTCTTTCAAACGTTCCATGCACTCCAAACCATTCCATGTATGTCGCGCACTTCCACGCACTCCGATCCGTTCCACGCACTCCAATCCGTTCCATGCAATCCAATTTGTTCCATGCACACCAGTCCGTTCCATGCACTCGAATCTGTTCCACGTACTCCGATCGTTTCCATGTATTTTAAGTTGTTTGATGTGTTCCATCCACATATTTCATCCATACCTTCCACATATTTCACCCGTACCTTTCATATATTACACCAGTACCTTTCACATACTTTATCTGTTCCATCCACATACATCACTCGTTCTGTCCACGTACATCCCTCGTTCTATCCACATACATCACTTGTTCTATCCCCATACATCCCCATTCCATCCACATACTTTGCGCGGTCTATCCGCTCTATGCACTCATCCACTCTACGCACTCGTCCGCTCGAGGTACTCGAGGTACTTGCCAGTTCGAGGCACTCATCCACTCAAGGTACTCATCTGCTCCATGCATTCATCCGCTCCACACACTTGTCCTTTCCAGGCCCTCGCCCGCTCTACGCACCCCCCGTCTATGCACTCACTCACTCTACGCACTCACCCACTCTACGCACTCATCCGCTCTTACACACTCATCTGCTCTATACACTCCATACACTTGTTTGCTCCATAGACTCGTTCGCCCCATACACTCGTCCACTGAACACACTAGTCTGTTCTACACACTAGTCCACTTTGCGCACCCGTCCGCTCTGTGCACCCGTCCGCTCTGTGCACCCGTCCAATCATACGCACCCGTCCACTCATACGCACTCGTCCGCTCTACACACTCGTCCGTTCTACATACTCTTCTCCTCTACACAGTTGTCCGCTCTGTGCACTCATCCGCTCTACACACCCATCCGATCCATGCACCCATCCGCTCCACGCACCCATCCACTCCATGAACCGATCCGCTCCACGCACCCATCCGCTCCATGCACTCATCTGCTTTATGCACTCATGTGCTCTACACAGTCCTTCGCTCTATACACTCATCGGCTCTATGCACTCATCTGCTCTACTCACTCATCCACTCTTACACACTCATCCGCTCTTACGCACTCATCCGCTCTACACGCTCATTGGCTCAATACAGTCGTCCGCTCTGCACACTCGTCCATTCTAAACACACTCGTCTGCTCTATGCATTCATCCGCTCTAAGCACCGTTCCGCTCTACGCATTTGTCCGCTCTACACACTCATCCGCTCTACACATCCATCCGCTCTAGACACTCATCCGCTCTAGACACTCATCTGCTCAACGCATTCATCCACTAAGCGCACTCATCCGTTCCACGTGCTTCATCCATTCTACCGATTTCATCCGCTCCATTCGCTTCGTTCATTCATCATGCATTATCGGTCCAGGCTATGTCACTTGGCATACGTACTGGATCCGTTCCGTGGTCTCTGTTTCATGCAATACATCCATCTCATGTAATTGATTCGTCTATTCTGTACTTTCCGTTTATGCCATGCACTCATACATTCAATACCGTCTGTCTGTGTACTCATCAGTCTCCTGTATTCATCTTTCCATCCTCTTCTCTTTATTAATTTCATCCATTTTGTTTATTTTGACCATTGCAATCATTACATCCATTTCATTAATTTAGACCGCATTACTGTTTTCGTACGATTTATTCCTTTTATCCACTTCACTGCTTTGATCTACTTTACTCATTCTATTCTGTTTGTCCTTTAAGTTTACATTAGCGGTCATTAGTTGTCGATTTCTCGCTTGGATCGCAATGTTGTATTGTTATTTTTCTTATTGTTATTCAAGAATTAGTAGTTTGTTGAGTTGGTGTCGTTGTGATGTTGTTATTCAGTTTGAGTTAGTTTGAGTACGGGGTTGGTTTTAGGGGAAGAGCCAAGTTCTCAGTAATTTGCGGAAAGACATTAGATCTTCAGTTAGGCGGATGTGGGGTGGAGGTGCGTTCCACAGAATGGTGGCCAAGGCTGAGAATGAAGATCCGCCTAACCTGACTGAGTGTGTTTTAGGTATTACTAGGAGGCCGGCTGAGCTTGATCTTAGAGTACGTGGAGGGTGATAGGGTTTTAGCTTGTCTTGAAGCTATTGAGGACCAGTTTTATGCAGTGCTCGGTGAGAAATGCATAAGGTTTTGAAGGTCTCCCTTCGGGCCAGCGGAAGCCAGTGCAGAGTTTTGAGGGCTGGGGAGATGTGGTATCTCGGGCCGAGCGCTAGTAGCAGTTTGCCTGCGGGGTTTTGTGCACTTTGTAGTTTATTCAGTTGGTAAGCGTGGACTCCGAGGTAGAGGGGGTTAGCGTAGTCTAGGCTTGATATAACAATTGATTGGACCGCGGAGAGTCTAGTTGGAAAGGAGAGGTATGGAAAGATGCGCCTAAGAGTTTTAAGGTGGTAGTGGCAGGTGGTAGTTTGAGACGTTGTTCACTTGGCGCGAGAGTGTTAGGTCAGAGTCAAGGGTGCATCCAAGGATTTTTACTGAATTAGAGGGAGTCGGTGAGTTGCCCATGGCAGGTGGCCAGGGTAGTGGGTGTGGAAGAAGTTCAGAGTTGCCACATACCATGATTTCGGTTTTGGAGGGGTTTAGCAAGAGGTGGTTTCTAGTCATCCAGAGCTCTATGTCGAGGAGGCATGAAGCAAGGTCAGTTGGGTTTTGAGTTCAGGAGCTTTAGAATTAGTTGAGTGTCATTGGCATAGTTGTAACACAGGATGTTGTGTGAGCGAATTATTGGTGGGAGGGTGATCAAGTAGAGACTGAACTGGAGGGCAGATAGGCATGCTCCTTGTGGAACTCCCGTGTCGACTGGTCGGGATTGGGAGGAATAGGTGTAGAGTAGCGTTATTTGGTAGCTAACTTTGAGGAACAAAGCTATCCATTTGAGAGCGTTTCCACAAATTTCTAGGGAGTGCAGGCGGTCAAGGAGGATTGAGTGATTGATTGTGTCGAAGGCGGCGGATAGGTCAAGAAGGATTAATGCGGCGCATCCCGCAGAGTCTGCCATGATTTTAAGGTCATCCCAGATTGAGGTTAGGGTGGTTTCAGTTCCGTGTCGGTCTCTGAAACCTGATTGTGCGGGGTCTAAGAGATTGTTGTATTTGACAAAGGCGTTTAGTTGTTAGTAGGTGGTTCGGTCAATAAGTTTGGCAAGGAACTTGGTGTTTGAGATGGGGCGGTAGTTTTGGGCTTGAGAGGGTCGAGGGAAGGTTTTTTTAATTAGAGGTTTCACATGAACCGTTTTGAATGCGTCTGGAAAAATAACTGAGGAAAGGGAGTTATTTATGATGGATCTTGCGTATTCTCCTGCGCAGGTAGAGGTGGAAATTTCTTTGAGGGTTGTGGCCGGGCAAGGGTCTAGTGGAGAGCCGGAAGGTTTGTGGACAGAGAGAAGTTTGAGAAATTAGCCGGGTGATATTGGACTAAAGGAGTCGAACGTTGGTTGTTTAGTGGTCGCAGACGGTGGGTTGGCCAGTATGGGGGGAGGGTTGCCTAGTGGATGTAAGAGAGCCAGTTTGGTGGTTAGAGCATTTGTTCTTTCGAGAGCCTTGGTATAAAATTGGAGAGAGAGTAAGTCACACAGTGATTGTGAGGGGGTCGGGACGGTGGTGGTGCATGATGGTTTGGTGAATTCAGTGATGTGTTTGTGAAGTTCTTTGCTCAGGTTTTTGCAGTTTAGGATTCGGGTGTTGTAGTGGGCTTTTTTTGCTTTCTGGATTTCAGCCTTGTACTGATGAAGGTGCCGGGCCAAAGTGGCTCTGCTCTCTTTGGTTTTGTCTTTCCGCCATTTGCGTTCTAGCTATTTATATAGTTGTTTAGTGGTCTTCAAATCAGGTGTGAACCATCTGGGGAACAGGCCATGGCGGGCTGATGGTTTGCAAGAGGGTGTGAGCTGCATTAGTGAGGTGTTGAGCCATGAGTCAAAGGCGTCAGGGGTTAGTTGTTTATTGAGTTGGTGGAGGAGACAGGAGGTGTGGGTCGGCTAGGTCAGGAAGGATTATTCATTGTTTCCATCATTTGCGTAGATTCAGAGGTTCAGGTTTGAGTACGGGAAGAGGGTCGGGTGAGCAAATGGCAAAAGAAACAATGAAGTAATCGGACCAGATGATAGGGGTGGGGCGTTTAGATGTATTTGATTGTGGGAGCTGAAGATGGCATCAAGAGTGTGTCCTTTATAGTGAGTCGGGCCGTTTATGTGGGATTGGAGGTCAATCGCGTCTAGACCCTCAACCAGAGAGCGTGTCATAGGGTTGGTGGGGATGTCGAGCCATATATTGACGTCTCCTAGAGGGTGAGGTTGGGATGGTTTAGTTGGAGGGTGGCAATAGAGTCACATAGGTTGTTTGAAAATTGTCTATCGTAGCCAGGGGGTCTGTCGATTATTAGGAAACTGTTTGAGGACGACGAGGAAAGGGATAGTTTAACGAGGAGCAATTTGCAGGAAGGAATGGAAGGTTGGTTGTCGATGATTGAGGTGTGGAAGTGAGACTTGTAGACAAATGCTATTCCCCCTCCTCTAGAAGGACAGTTTAGTGGGATGAGGGAGTAGTCGGGGGGCTTCATTGGCAATAGGGGTGAATTCGAATTTTGGTGATGAAAACTAGGTCTGGTTTGTCAGAGGTGAGGAGGTCAAAGATGCTGTGTCTGTTTTTTGCTACAGATCGGGCATTAAATAGGATGCAGCGATAGGGGGTGGGGGTAGAGGGGCGAAACTGGAGAGTGAGAGGGGTGGGGTGGTTGATGATCGATGGGAAAAGTGGGCAAGCAGAAAAGTTGGCGAGTTTCTGGTGGGAGTGGGCGTGCTCGGGTGATTGGGTTTGGCACAGGGGATTTGAAGGTGTGGTGTGGGGGGGTAGGAGTTTCAGTTGTGATCAGTGAGAAATCGAGGGAGAGGGGTTTCAGAAAGGGTGAAGCAAGGGGGGATGGTGGTGATTGGGGAATGAGGTGGTGGGTCGAGAAAGGGGAGGGGATGAGTGCTGAGAGAATGAGGGAGACAAGGTATGTTTCCTCTCTAGTGTCTTTGTTGTGATCGGTGTGTGCGAGAGGGTAGGGGGGTCAGAGGGGGAGAGGGATGTGGCTACTGTTCTTGCTAGGGCTAGGCGTGGGGTTTTTAGGGAGGGGAAGGGGTGTGGTTGGAGTGGGGGTTAGTGGGAAAAGCGGGGGGAGCCTGATTGCTGGGCATGGTGTGCCTGGTATGTTAGTGAGGGGAGTGGGTATAATAAAAGTAGGCTGATCAGTGGGGGGTTCGAGGGAGCAATGGTTTTAGGGTGGTTGGCTCGTCATCGTGCCACTCTGGCTTGGTGTTTGGAAAGGGGATGGGTAGGGGATGAGGTGGAGGGTGGATGCTTTGGGGAGGGGGGACGGGAGGCAGGGCTGGCCGGAGGCCAGAGGTAGTCCACGGTGGTCGCTTCCGGCAGACCTTGGTGGATTGGGTGCACTCGTGGTTACTACCTGCTATTAGGTATACGTTCAGATGCAAGTTGCCCTTTATATTTGGACTTTACAATTTCGGCTATATCACTGGGTGAGATTATTCTTTATTTCTAGGCTCCACTAAGCAGGGTGATATTATACACTTAATCTAGCTTTTAATGTTTCAATTGTAACTAGGATATGCTGTTAGGTGGCTTATTTAGTTGCAACTACTGCTCAGTTATGCTGTTGGGTAGACTTTCTTCTAGCAAGCTGGAATACAGGTAAGCTATTAGAAATTTGAATGTAACAACGCCACAGACAGAGGCGTTGCTAGGGGGGGTAAGGGGGCTATAGCCCCTGGTCTTTTGGTTATAGCCCTGCATAGAATCTCAGGAGCTACAGCCAAAAGACTAGCTAGCTCATAGTCCCACCAGTTCCGACATCAGCACAGCCCCGGGTCTTTTCCAGACCTAGCAACACCCCTGGCCACAGACATGCTTTTAGGTGTACTTTTAAGTGCAATTAGGAGGACTTTCTAATTGTAGTTCTAAATTCATTTAGGGTGCGCTATAAGGCACACTTCTAGATTCAATCAAGTGCACTATTAGGCACACTTCTAAATTTGAGTTTTGTACAGATAGGATATTAGGGGTGCTTCTATATTCAACTAAAAACTCAACGCTATTACACACACTTTTTTACAGAGAGGGATATTATGCACACAGAGTGGTTATTATGTACACTCTTAAGTTCAATTTGCACAGAGAGGATAAGGACAAGGGGCACTTCTGAATTCAACCAGGACATGTTATTAGGCACACTTCTAAATTCGGGCAATGTGCATTATTAGTTCCTCTTCTAAATTTAGCTTTGCACAGAGAGGATATTAGGGTCAGTTCTAAATTCAACGTTGCACAGAGGGGATATTTGGGCACACTTCTAAATTCAAGTTTTGTACAGACGGACTATTAGGCACACTTCTTAATTCACTATACACAGAGAGGATGTTAGGCACAATTCTAAATTCAACCAGGGCACGCTATTGGGCACACTTCTAAATTCAACCCGGGCACGCTATTAGGCACGCTTCTAAATTCAACTTTGCACTGAGGGGATATTTAGGCACACTTCTAAATTCAATCAGGGCAGGCTATTAGGCACACCACTGAATTAAACTTTGCACAGAGAAGCTATTAGGGACACTAGTCAGTTCAAATAGGGCATGCTATTAGGCGTACATCCAAATTAAACTTTGCACAGAGATGCTACTGGGGATAATTAGTCAGTTCAACTAGGGCACGGTATTAGACAGACTTCTAAATTCAACTTTGCACAGAGAGGATATTTAGGGACACTTGTCAGTTCAACTAGGGTGTGCTATTAGGCACAATTCTAAGTTCAACTTTACACAGAGAGGATATTAGGCACAATTCTAGATTCAGCCAGGGCACGCTATTAGGCACACTTCTAAATTCAGCTTTGCACAGAGAGAATATTAGTGTCAGTTCTAAATTCAACATTGGACAGAGGGGATATTTGGGCACACTTCTAAATTCAAGTTTTGTACAGACGGACTATTAGGCACACTTCTTAATTCACTATACACAGAGAGGATTTTAGGCACAATTCTAAATTCAACCAGGGCACGCCATTGGGCACACTTCTAAATTCAACCCGGGCATGCTATTAGGCACACTTCTAAATTCAACCTTGCACAGAGGGGATATTTAGGCACACTTATAAATCCAACCAGGGCACGCTATTAGGTACACCACTGAATTAAACTTTGCACAGAGAGGCTATTAGGGACACTTGTCAGTTCAACTAGGGCGCTCTATTAGGCACAAGTCTAAGTTTAACTTTAGACAGAGAGGATATTAGGCACAATTCTAGATTCAACCAGGGCACGCTATTAGGCACACTTCTAAATTCAGCTTTGGACAGGGGGGATATTTAGGCACACTTCCAAATTCAAGTTTTGTATGGAGAGGCTATTAGGCACACTTTTAAATTCAACTTTACACAGAGAGGTTATTAGACACAATTCTAAATTCAACTTTGCACAAAGTTGCAATTAGGCACACTTCCAAATTCAACCAGGGTACCCAGGGCAGGCTATTGGCCACACTTCTAGATTCAACTAGGGCACGCTATTGGGCACAATTCTAAAAGCAACTTTGCACAGAGAGGATATTTAGGAACACTTCTAAATTCAACTTTGCACAGAGAGGCTATAAGGCACACTTCTAAATTCTAGTCACTACCACATTGAGCTCCCACGCCAATGAATTCCTTGACCAGGCGGTGTGACCACAATGACGACCACACTGGAGTTCTGGTGTAGCAGGAGATCGCCACCAGATGAACCTTGATGGAAGCATTGGCTAACCCTGCCATGGCCAGTGACAGCAGATACGGCAGCACTTGCATGGCCATAATCCGTGGAGGGTCGAGTTTGTGTGCACAGCACCACACGATGAACCTCTTCCACTTATGGCCATAGCATTTCAGCATAGACAAAGCTCTGGCTTTGGAGAGCACCTCCTTGCAGTCCGCCGGGAGATCGTATCCACCAAACACTAGTGCTGTTGGAGCCCGGCCTGCAAGTTCAGCGACCCCCGGGTCGTGGTGCAGAATTGCACCTTCCTCCCTGGCGAGAAGATCTGCGTCCACCGGAAGCTTAACTGGAGGGGACGCTGACATGTCCAGAATGTCCGGGTACCATATCTAGGCCACGCTGGTGCGACGAGGAACATCCTGCACCGGGACCGTCTGAGTTCACTGATGACATATGTACTGGTCATTTGCAGACATTGACGAAATGAGAAGCAACACATTCACGAGGCACACACACTCCAAGGAAGCATGCATGCACCACAAGCAATCTGCCCCGTGACACACTCACACGCATTCACGCATTCAAAGTGCCCAGACATACCTGGCCCTGGCATAGTTGAACGGGTACCTGTCACACCGACACTCACATGTGAAATAGTACCCTTTCCACCGTTCCACCTCACTACCCACCTGGGGCCTCACTCAGGTCACCATTCAACACCCATGGCACACCAACACCTACCTTGCCGCTCTGGCCCACTCGATCACCACTATTGCACCCAACTAACAGTGTTCTGCTGATGACACACTGCCCACCTTTAGACTCCCATCCTGTACTCCCTCTACATTCCCTCTCAGCCATGAGTGCCTAATCAAGCAACATGCCCTGCTGATGATCCCTGCCTTAATCCCTCCAAGACACAGAACCCCCTCATGGTGATGTCTGTGCCCTGTCACCCATCCACTCCCTGGCCAACCTCCATGGGCAACCACCCCACATCCTTTGAGGGTCCACAGACCCTGTTGTCACCCTTGACTCATCCCACACCTCACATCTGCACATCACAAACCATGGCAAGAGTGCAGGCTCACTGCACCATCACCTCAGAGGCACCCTCCCATAGCTCACCTACCCACAGAAGCCCAATGTCTAAAGAGCACTGGTTAACAACAGCAACAGCCCTCCCTCATTGTACCTCTCACTTCCCTTTGCCCCCTCATACTTATACAGAATAGTGCTGCATGAATCAACCTGGGCCTCTAGCTCTGAGACTGCTTACTTCCAGCCCTGGATTCCCTGCACTGGCTCCCTGTGACGGCAAGGATCAGTGTAAAATCCCCCTGCCCCATACATACAGCTGTCTATGGTCTGGTTCCCCATGAGTCACACTGGTGCAAGCCCATCCACAACCGGTGACACCCAGCATCCCTCACAGGCATGTGCCTATAGCCAACCTACTCTGGACTAGCCCTAATCTGGACCACCCATCCTTTTCACTGTGCTCACCCCTTGCACCTGCCTCTATTTCTCCCATTAACACATGCTCTGCCCCTTGTGGCTACCACCTCATGCACTACACCCCTCCCATCCTGGTACCCTGACCCTTCCCTACCCTGCATGACATTGTGCCCTGCACTTGCATGGTAAGAATGACACAAGGCCCAGTACAGCTGTATTTCCTAATTTGTCCATCCTTGCCCACCACCATCTTGCTGGTGGTGCTTAGTAACACTTGTGTATATGCGCCATACCATTTGCCATTACATGACCCATAGACACCATGCACAGTCATCATGCCATAGGCTGTCTGAACTGCATCTAGCAAGGCGAAAGGATGGCAAAGAGGTGACTAACGGCATGCCCATCTCACCCCCACAGGCACGTCATCTGACAGTGATCATTGTGGACCAAACAACTCACAGGCACCCACACAGAGGAGAGAGTGACACCACGTCACACTGTTGCCTAGGCAACACCAGCACCGGCCACACACGGCACAGGCCCAGTGAGAATGCCAATTGCCCCTGCAGCAACTCCTGCTGCCCCAATGGATGCACAGCCCACAGCCCCTGCAGCAACTCCTGCTCCCTTAACTGATGCACAGCCTGCAGGCCCTGCAGCCACTCCTGCTGCCCCAACTGCTGCACAGCCTGCAGCCCCTGCAGCAACTCCAGTGCCCCAACGGAGGCACCAACAGAAGAGCCATTCCCTTCCCCAGCAGTCCTCAATGTAAATGGGCGCATCTACAGACAATGATGCTGGACAAGAGGCCGGCGACATGACTGTTCATCTGAGTACACCCCCTAATACCGTATCTCATTCCACCCCTCTGCGATTCACAACCCACATCCACCACCCATCCTCAGGTAGAGACATGGATGCATGCCTACAGCGCATCGAGGCACAGCATGTACAGATGGTGGTTCTCATGCACCAGCACCTGGAGGAGGCCATGTTGATGAGAGAGGAGATCGGGTTGATCCGGGTGAACGTGAAGGCCACCGGCCGGTGCTGTAAATTTGCCCTGGGCAGATTGACATACCCAACAGTCCTGCTCAAACAGAGGGCCCGGAAGGGGAACAAGGCCACCTCAGCACTGTCAGAGACCCTTACCCTTTCACTTCAGGTGGCACTATAGCACAGGGGCAGGTTCTGACCTACCCTGAACAATCACCACACCTGCCAGCTCACAACAGAGTGGCCCGAGGCGATGATCCCTGTGCCTGTCAGGCTCTCCACATAAGGGCAGGTCAGGTGCTAAAAAGGCACAGAAGTGATCCAGGCAGAGACATGAAGTGACACTGATGCTTACTGGGGGTGTTTATGGGATGGTGTGTATGGGAGGCTAAGTAGGGGAGGGTGACCTTGCTGCACCCTGTGACATTTACTGCTGGTCAGGACATGTATAGGATCAGACTCCCAATGATGCATTGGTGGTGGGTGGGGCATAGTGAGGAAATACTGTGCTTTGTGACATGGAAGTGATGCATTCTGGTACCTGTCGTGCATTACATATGCCTGTCCATCTGTGCCCAGATTATGTTAATATGTCCTTCCATGTACTAATATTGTACATGCCATTCGTGGGCACCCACTCCAGCATGCATATTGTGTCCCTCCATTTGCAGGTTGCCTGTGCCACGCCCGGGTGACAGTTAACACCCCCAACATGCCCCAGTTCACATGCAGTGTGGTGTGTGTGTTCATCCTTTGACTCACCCAATTACCAGGTCCACAGTCCACCATAACGTGCCATGTACCCAGACAGTGTGCTATTGCGCAGGACCATGGATTCATGTGTTGATCCCGGGAAACGTATGCAGCAGTGTGTGATCATCAGGTATGCATCACAGACCACCTGCACATTCATTGAGTGGTAGAGCTTTCTGTTCCGATACACCTCCTCTGTGGCATGGCCCACCACTAGCTCAATGTGTATACAGTCCACTGCTCCCAATACATTAGGCATTCCAGCAAGGGCATAGAAGTGGACCTTGGTGGCGTTCAGGACCTGCATGAGCACTTTTGATAATCCTGGCTGGTATGTGCCATACAGTTTCACAACTCTGTGCTGGAAGTTTCCTGTGGCAATGAAAAGCAGCACAAACACAACCTTCAACAAGGGGGCTATGGCAGTCCTGATGCCAATGACGCTCTGGATGTCATTCAGAATTATGGCCACTATTGCAAGTATGGTCTCCCTGTTCAGGTGGTAAAGTGTGTGGGTCTGCCTGTCAGACAGGAACCAGGTTGTGGCCCCTGTGCAGGGTATGGGTGCATGCCCCTGGGGAACTACTTGCTGCCCATTGTTCGTCTGCCTCCTCCCCACCTTTTCCTCCTCTGCCCGTCGGCCAGTTGCCACTGTTGCACCTCCTGCACATAAAGCTACATTGCTACATGCAGCGCCTGCATGTCCATGACTGTTGCTATGAGTGGCAGCATGGTTGTGTTGGAAGGTCTGTGTGATGTGGATGTGGTCCTTTTCAGCGAATCCCTGTGCTTATTGTATGGAGCTGGGTCGATTGGGTGCACCTGTGGAGTGCACCATGGTTCCAGTGTTTCCGACACGGTTTTCCCGCTGGCACCGACATTTTTGTGCAGGTGTTTCTGGGATGTCTGTTGTTGTTAAATGCTGCATTCTTTCCGTGGTGCTGGATGGGCACACAAAACAAAATTTGTTCATTATCCAATGCGTGTCACATTCCTTACCTCTATATGGCTTTCTTCTTCAAAGTGTGCAGGTGGCCCTTTCCCCTTTGGTGGCGTGGTGGCGTTGAGCCAGGCCTGGGGGACGTGAATCATTCGGTTTAAAATCAATTAACAGCTGATTAGCCAGCAATAGCTGATCAGCAAATGCAGGTTTTTGCCCCGAGAATGGGGTTGCGCTTTAGTGGGTAAAAATGGCATGAAAGACAGTTGCACTGTTTTATTTTTTCTGTCTGCAGACTTGCAGTTATCACAGCGCTTTTCAAACTGTGGCATGCGCGCTCTTGCCCATGAAAGGAATAGGTGCAGTCACTAACAGAGTCTGAATACGCAGAGAAAAAAGGGGAATAAAATGTAGATGGCGAGAGACTAAGACAGAATATAAGCAGAAGAGAGATCATTGGAAGAAAATGGGGTCCAGAATAACAGGAAAGTAGGTAGAGACAGGGAAAGAGCTAGAACATAAAAGCACATCAGAATGCAAAGGATAGAAACAGGAAGCATACACCCTGAAAGGAGGAATGGAGAGAGAGAGAGAAAGAGAGAGAGAGAGAGAGAAAGAGAGAGAGGTGACGAGAGCAGAGGTGACGAGAACAGAGGCAGAGGCAACATGAAGGAGAGACAGAGAAGCGACAGATTAAGAGTGATAGCCAACATGATTTGTTTACAGATTAAAAAACGTAACATAACCAGAGAGGTGAACCCAAGATACAGAATGGAATAGCGGCACAAGAAATTACACCAAAATGGAATGAGACGAGAGACAAATTGGGGGGATTGTAAAGAGAGACAACAAGAGAGAAGGAGGGATGGGGAAGAGGAGACTCCAGCCCAGAGGAAGAAAGTAGAGACAGAGCGGATGAACGTAACAAGGAGAGAGAAGAGATGGAATTTGAGGGGGTGACAAGGAAGATGGTTCAGAAAGAAAGGTCAGAGAACATGAGAAATACTGAAAGGCGAAGTTATGACTGGTGACCAAGAATGGAGACAAAACAGATGACAGAGAAGGAAAGGAAAATGAACAGGGGTGAAATAGTGAACAATAGCGGAATTTAGGAAAAGAAGGAGAGCGCAGCAGGTGTGTCTAATGGGCAAATAGGCAGTAAAAAATGCATAACAAAAATACAGGATAATGACATGAGGGTATCTGTGGCTTCCCTAAACTTTGTGATTCCCATCCTTAGTAACTAACATGTTTACGCTGTCTGGTTTTGAACCCAACACCTCAACCCTTAAAATATAAAACAACCTGGGACATGAGGGTTCCGGAGTATAACTCTACCTCACCCCTCCACCAACTTAAAGAAAGATCTCAACTGTACCACATTAGGATGGTTCCATCCTTCTTTGATTAATTTTAACCCGCCAAATAATTCATATTGAGATGAATGAAATCCCCTTTTTATAACATCTGAAACAAATCTCCCTGGAGACTCAACAGGTTTACTGGAGTGCGTGTGTGGTGAGTGTGTGCCCATGCAGTTGGTCTCTTCACATGCCACCTGCTCCCGCCTATCCCCTCTGATCATGGGTATGTGCTCTCTGACAAGTTCTGGCCAGAGGGGCATGACATCAAAATTGTTTCCCAAGGGGGAGGGGAGCTTGCCATTAAAATGTGAACACTGCTGATCTATAGGCGTGGAGTTGCCTTCCTTTAGGTGGAACAATACGTACGTACCACTCATAGGGCCCAAACCATTAACGACTTGGCAACGCTCCATATTATGATCTGGTTAATCAATAGCAATAATCATTTCAGCACTGGGAAAATGTAAACAAGAGTATATGCTCGCCCAATGTTCACATAGTATACAGCAAACGGCAATCATGCTCATAATATAACCTGGTCATAACACCGTCATTCAAATAATACTGAGAAGGTTAATATAAGACAAAGACAAATGCTATTTTAAAATGCCGTGCAATTGTTACTTGCATGAGTTTGTCCCAAAACAAACAAGATGATGTCCTAAATGTACTCGCTGTCTTCTTCGGAACAGCGTCCATGCACAAGGCCTTCTGTGGAATTCTGACAGACTTGAAACTGTGTAAATGAAATCATTCCTTCGATTGCAGAGCACTCGAGCAAAACCTTTGTCTTCTACCTGGCCCGTGTCTCAGTACTGTTAATCATTTGGAAGATGCAGCAAAGATGAGCATTTTACCATACTGGAGAGTTTGCATCACTTTAGTCCTCCCCACACACCATGGTAGGACAGCATTGGTTTATATTGTATGGTCTTGAAACATTCTGACTGGCAGGCTGGCTGGGGGATGTGTGCCCCACTCTGCCACAGATAAGACCCATACACAAAGGAGATTATCTTGTATCTGACTGAGGAGGAGAGGATCATGTATTGCAACCCTACTCCTATCCTTATTAGCCATAGTCCACACTCTCTGCTAATCCCACAGTTGCTGTGATTGGTGTTCTGGGCCCTTATGCATCCTCAGGGCCCTGCCCTCCCATACCAATCTTTCCAGCTCCTATCTATCCACAGCACTTGCATCTGTACACCCTCTCCCCTGGAGGTTCACACTACACCTCCCACGGCTCCAGGCCGTGTAGCACTTCATCTGTTGCTCACCCTTTGAGCTCAGACTCCCCAGAATTTACCCCCTCTTCCCTCTTCCTTGCTGCACTTGCACATTCTGAATACTCACAAGGCATAGTAGGTTCGTCCCCTCTACCCCCTTTGCTCTTTCATATTGTGCTTTTAATGTATTTCGCACCCTTGCCCCCTCCCTGCCCTATGGGCACTTAGAAAAAGTATTTTCTAATTGTATACACGCCTAACAAGCAAACAATAAAATAAAATAAAAAATAAATAATGCCAACCCACCTTAAAGGAACATCTTAGTTATATACATAACCTATGACAAATCAAATATATGATTTAGAAACGTGTGGCCCTGATCCTCTTTATTGAAACTGGTCCATTTCTCTGAGTTTTTCAGGCTCGTGTTCTATCGACAATTCATTTTTACTGCGGTCAAACCTCCTGCATAGCCCTTCATGTGCTACCATAAGTGCGCCGTATCACAGTTCTGTGCACCCCTGACTCAGTCAAATATTTGCATAGATATTTTACATGTACATACATCTTGTGGACATAAGACACTCTGCAGTCAACTCATTAACTCAGCCCAATTCACTCACAAAGCCACCTCTTGGATCACCTGCTTCCTTGAAGGGAGAGCCATGAATTTGTTCTCAGATCAGGCATGCCCGGCACCAGCCATCATCCACTCTGGAGTCCTACAGGATTCCGACATCTCACTCACATTGTACAATATTTTCACCCTACACCTGTTCAACAAGCTGGACAATCTCGGCATAGCATAAACAAACTATGCCAATGACACTCAAGTCCTCCTACCACTCACTGACTCACACGAAAAAGACGCAGAAACACTCTGCAAAACCAATGCCACCATCCAAGCATGGATGGCAGCTAATGAATTGTGCCTCAACAGGGATAAAACTAAAATTCTCTTGGTAGGCCCTAAGTAAATGCTTAACAAACTTGACAAACAATACAGCTCCTTCAACAAAGATAACACCCAAATCACGGTCTCAACAGCAGTGAAAACCTTGGGGGTATACATTGACTCCACTCTCTCTATGATGCGCCAAGATAGCGCCATCGCTTCCTCGGCCACACTCACAACCAAACTTATCAATGCAGTCAAACCCTACCTATCCACTCTAAACTGTCTATCCATTGCCAGAGCTACCATTGGGGCCAAACTAGACCACTGTAATGCCCTATCTGCTGGCATCTTGGCCATAAATCCCAACAGACTACAAATCATTCAGAATAATGCGCTCTGGGCAGCTCTAAGCATTCTCAAAAGGGACCACATCTCCCACGCAAGGTGGGATGCTCATTGGCTCCTGGTCAAAGAACATATACTTTTCAAGATCCTAGCCATAACCCATAAGTGCCTCTTTCACAGCCCCCCTTGTCTCTCAGAAAAAGTAGTCTGAGTCACCTCCTCCAGACCTAAGTGATCACATCATTCCAATCAGCTTAACATCCTTACCTTCAAAGTGCCAAAGCTGGAGGATCCAGCTTCCCATTCCTAGCTTCTAAACACTGGAATGCCCTCCCTGCAACCCTAAGGAATGAGACCTCCCACTCTTCCTTCCACAAATCACTCAAAACCAATCTCTTCAATTAGCTCACACCACCACACTAGGCCCACACCTACATTGATCCTAGGAACGCTTGAATTATCTCTGGCTCCTCTGGAACTATGGAACCGAGACTGTAACTTTGCCCACTATGTAAATGTCAATGTAACCATGTAATCTCTTGTATTAGGTTCACTGGATGCAAAAACCTTAGACTTTTGTTCCGGTTGTCTTCATGCAACTAAGTAAGCCTTATTGTAACAGCACCACAATGCCCTAGGGCCGCTTTGTGCGCTTTGTAAATGTAAAAAATTAAATTAAATTCAAATAAATAAATATACACAGGGAACTTAAACCCACCCACTGTCATACCGTGTGCATTGTTTTGCATTCTTATGGGGTGTTATGGCATATTCTGCCATTCGTGTCAACGTGCAATATTATGCATTGTTTACAATCTTAAGTGGTATTGGGTGTTGTACCAGCAATCTAGAGATTACAGGCACAAAAGACTGGATAACATTGCCCGCAACTCTACCAAGCCTTCCGGCCTGCCCACCAAGCCACGCCGCTCAGAACACACGAGTGCGTACAGCGGCTGACAGGCGTGGCCAGGCCGGAAGAGGAAAAAAACCTTGGTAGACCGGATAAGTATGTTTGTGTGGAGTTGTCAGAGTTGGGGGAAGTGGGGAGGGGAGGAAAGTTTAGGGGCTGAAACTCCCCTGTTCCAAAAGGTGTGGTTGGTGGGTGGGTGGGGATAAGCTCACATGGGTGTTTGGGTGTGACACCCCCCCTCCCCCAAATTGTCTTAATCCCAGCCGTTGAACGATGCACGACATCGGCCTAAATAAAGTGCCTTTTTTTAGGTGCAGTCTTCAGCATTCGGGATAATGACACCGCTTATAAGTAGTGTGTCCTAGTAGCATCATGTTTTTTCTTTTTATAATGGTGTTGGTATTCCAGTGCTTTCAACACATTGGATTAAGTGTTTATCACTGTTATCCTTTAACAACATTGCAGATAACTGTATTTTGCCATCATATCCAAATCAACGTGGCTTATATTGCTGCACGTTTGAAACACTGAAGCAGCAAAGAGGGAGGGCATATACAGTTACTTGACACATACATTTATTAATCAGAAGCATTGGTTTAATGGAAAATGCTAAGCTATTAATCAAAATGTGCTGGCAATTGGGTTGCGTTCTCATCGGCTTCACTCTAATTTAAAGGAAATTGTCTCCAGTTGTATTGTTGCCACACTTGCACAGAAGCATTTGGAGACCAGCTTTTCCTTAACCTGTGCTAAAGCCATCCAGGGACTGTCCACAGTTAAGAAATAACTCAGTAAGGGACAATGGGCCTCATTCCTAGTTCGGTAGCATTTCCGCTATAAATATGTCAAAATACTGCCACAATCTGATACCTTTACCACCACACTACAAGTGGCGGTATGGTGGTGCTAGTCCCCATTTGTGGGGTCCATATGACTCTAAGGGTGATTTATGGTGGAATTGACACCGGCGAAATTACCGGATGGTAACTCTGCTGAATTTTGGAGAATTTACCCACTTTTTCTCCAGAAATTGCCAGAATTACCACCTGGTAATTCCACCAAAACTCGTAATTTGACAGAGCGAGGTAAATGGAGGTAATTGTGTTATCACCAAAAAAAAGGTACCTGTAATGGAATTACCTCCATATCTTTTTTTTTTTACATCGCCAAATTCTTAATGAGGCCCTTAAAGGGTGCAGTATAGGAATGTGGCCTGGAAGATGGCCGACCCCTTTGGGTGGTTGACAGGAAACAGTGCTTAGGAAGGTTTGCAATGTAATGCATGGGGTCTGAAGCAATGAATGGAAAAGAGAAACATCAGAGGCAGCCTTTCCTACACATCCTAAGCTTGACGAACTTAAACAATAATGGATTTGCTCTGCACACAACACCAATGCGTGGCTGCTCTCTGCAGCATAGTGGAATTACTGTCACGGCGCCAGGCCTCTCTTGGAATGAATTGCAGGAAATGTACATCTCAAAATGACGAGGAAACATTGCATTTTGGTGATGTTTACCAGCTTTTTTCAGTTTCAAAATAAATCCACAAAGATTAATGTTATGATGCTTTAGAATCCATGCCGTGCTTGTAACTTTCTGCAACAGATGCGGTTTTATTCTGTGGCTGAGAATTATCATCCCACGACCAGCCTCAGACCTGCCTCATATAAGAAAGTGTGCCAACTCCATCAACGTTTTGTGGGACACTCTTTCAAACGTTCGGTGATGTGCACACATGCATTCTTAATATGTGGGGGTGCAAATCAGCAACCCTGGACCCTTGCATTGCTCCTCACTGTCTCCCTAATCACTCCCAGAGCCTCACGAAATCTACAGCAGCTTTTCACAACATTTCTTTCACATGTTCTCTATATTCCGCTAGAAATAGAAACACCTTCACGTGCACCAACCCCACGGAGATGCCTGCCAGGCCCCAGTGGAGCATATTAAAGAGCCCTGTGCCCTGTGGGGGTAGGGAGCATCCTGGCCTCCTTCTTAGGGCCTAAATATTTACCCCTGGAGTGAAATTTAATATTTCTTTAGATTATACACCCGGGAGTGAAACTGTTTTTTTTTTTTAGATTATTCACCCTGGGAGTGAAATTGAACATGTGTTTATGAATCTTGGGGCTCGAGCCACCCACATTTTGGTGACTGGACTGTGGCTTTCTCAGTAAGATGTCATAGTCCCCCCTCTCCAGAGCCTTCATAATCACTACCCCTAAATAGGTTGCACCTGAATAACAGAAAATGGGGTCATGTGCATATTTTGAAGATGTTGCAAATGATGTATTGGACATGCTTACCATACATCCATGTACCGACTAGTGTCTCGACGATAAGATCGAAACAGCCCAGGATCTGGGGTGCACATCTCTACATAATCAGTGTATAATTTAGCCCAGGTGTCAATTCCCTTTGTTCCTACATCAGAAATCCCTTAATATAGAAATACAAATAGTATGCCCAGGTCTATTGAAATGTCCATATAGGTTGGATTACACTCCAAATTCGGTGTTCAGTGTCTTAATAAAGTAATCAAACTCCTTGACAAATGTACTTAGGTTTCACAATAGGACATGTAAAAGATTGCCAATCAAAAATCATCTTAATGTCTAGCAGTATAACTGTTATGACTATGTATTGCATCCCAGCTCCTAGAGTACTTATGGATTCTGTTCTTCCGTACCAGGTTTTTATTGAAATTATGAGAGCACATGCGTGGTAACCTGCTTGCACTAGTGCAGAAGGGGACCTGCCATATGCCAGTCTTGGTCTTGTCACCGATGGAAGCAGTCCAGCCCAAACTGCTAGGTGACATCCCCTCCAAATAGGTACACAAGCATGCTCCACCATGCCTTATCCTTTTGCCACCTCATCAGCAGAGTGAAGCTTGGTTCACTGTGACGCAGCAAGCAAAGGACCTACGTCTGAACCTGCACTCTCTCACGTGGGGAGACAAATCATTATGAAAAAATGGGTTGCAGTTTACGAATCAATCTTAACCACTGGCAATGCTCTGGCCTACCTTCCACACCAGCTTGTTTTAGCCTTGCTACACCACTGCAGAATGGAACCTGACATATGCAAATTTGTCTTGCTACTGCCACCAATGAGATCAGTCCAACTCCAACTCTATGCCACATCTCTGCTGAATGGAAACTCAAGTAACCCCAGATATGGGTCTGCCTTATTGAGCCTGATCAGTAAGGCACACCTTGGTACCTTATGGCTCACAAGCAAGTTCCCATGCCTGGGCAAGCTCTCTCTCACATAGAGAGACCTGCTATAAACACAAATCTGATGGTTATGAGGTAATCTTGGCCACTGATATTGCACTGAGGAAACTTCCACACCATCGTTGTTCTCTTGCTCTTACCCCAAATGGATGTTAGAACTATTGCATCATTTTCAGCCAAAGTGTCCACTATACCAACTAATATTTTTCATGGCTGTACATGTATATCCTTAACTCGCAGACTTGAGCAACCTTAACACAATGGTTTGTGGGACTTCACAAGTCTTAATGTGATATTCTAGACAATTTGCAAATCTTCAAAAATGTTACATTTAAGCAGAAATGTCCAGGAATGTTCTGGGCGGTTCACGGTTTGGTTTTTCGGGCAGCATTTAATTTAAAAGTAAAATAATGTTTAAATGATAACTTCAAATGGAGGAGTGTCTGCAGAAAATGAGAGAAGAGATCTGAGATTGGGCATGGATGGAAAGGGTGAACCTGGTATTGTGATCCTCCGCATGTAAATCAGCTGTGCTCCTCATCTTTAAATTAGAAAGGGCAATAAAGTGTACTTTGTGTAACAGGTAGTAAATACACTTGCCTTGGATATCAATGAATACATTACAGGTTACAGCTTTCAATCCCTGTAAAGCTGATGGCTGATTACGAGTTTGGAGTATTTTCAGCCACAAAGACAGGTGGAAAGAGGAGTTTCTAAAATGAAAATCATAATGTGGTGGTGTGGTATAACATATGGTAACAACAATACGGCATGTTTTACCAATACCACCATACTTGTAATCAAGCCCTGAGTCTTTCCTATTTATGATGTTCTAGACATGGGGCAGAATCGGCATAACCCCATCTGATTTCTATCCCTTGAAGGTAATTTAAATAAGTACAGAAGATGTGTTAATATTTCAGTAGAGCGAAGACATGGTCAAAACGATGGGGTAGACTCAGCAATGTGTGATGCATGAATAATGTTGTCAATCATCCATCTGAGGCCATTTATGTGAGTACTATCGATGTTGATAATACTGCCCATGGGATATTTTCTGAGAAATAATCAATGGTAAGCCAGTGTGGCGAAGGCAGGAGTAGCCAAATGCAAAGCATGAGTTCTACCACCATTTGTGTCACTGGCATGCATACATTAAAGCAATTTAATAGGGTAATAATCAGAAACATAGTTTAGATGGTTAAAAGCTTGGTTCAGAAATTGGTATTAAACATGTAGTCACAGACTCAAATCCTGTCACAAACAATTCAGCTTCTCATCCTTTCAATGTTGCTAAATTGAGAATGAACACATTGGGAAATAGTAACACAGATTAGCACAGATAAGCACCTGGGGAGGGAGAAGCAGCCAATTAGGTTCCTTGGATTGCGGGCTGAATCTACAGATCCAAGCCCACGTTCCATGGAACCTGATGGCTGCTTCCCCCGCCCTGGACTGCAAATTTCCCCGCCCTCCCTTTCCTTTAAATGTTCCTGTCCCGCCCAGCCCCAACTGCACTTGGCTAATTTCTTCTACGGCGACATTGCCTACTGCTGCCAGGCTGCTGCTACTGCTCCGTGGCTGCCATGGAATTCTAAGAGGGGATCCGCATGGAGCCCCGCCTTCCTGATCCAGGGTGGCCATTTTAAGAAAGTATGTTGATTCAATGAACGGGACACCGTGAGGCATCCCAATTCATTGAATCAAAATACAATGCTCCTAGCACCCCTGATTTCCGGAATGGAAACCCGGGCTGCTAATAACAATAACCACCTGAAGTACGAGAATGCAATAACACCTTCCCCCCAATCTCATCCAGATCATGGCGTAGGGGATCAGAGGTCACACAGCCCCCACAAGAGGAGTTCATCTACTTACCAGATGACAAAGTACCCTGTTTCAAAAACCTACATATACAAGGAATATGCCCAGCAGCCCGGCATACTCAAACCGACGCCTGCAACATGGATCAGCTTGACTAGAACAACAGCCATGAGTATTCACATTGTTAGAGATGCCATGACGACATAGCCAACAGACAAGAACACACGTGCCACCATGCACACTGGTCACTCACACACCAACCCACACGAAGAACATACTCAGTGCTATGACGTAGCGGACTGTAACGCCCACAGACATAGATCATTGTTATTTTTCACATAGCCCTTCTACAGCACCCTAGAAATGCAAGAAGTCTGAAAAGCTCGTGTATATGCTTGCTGATGCTTCCTCGCTACCTATCCCTATGAAAATGCTACCATGTATATCTAATGCTGCGTATGATGCTTCGTCACCCTGCGATCCCCATAATATGGATCATGTACTGCTATCTGCGAAGTAGGCCCAAGTAGGCTGCAAGCAAGAGTCCTCTGACCGGAGCCTCACAAATGGAAACCATCTCAGAACAAAATACAAGTGCTGACCATGCAGAACAAGCCCTAACGAGAGCCCACGGCCAAGGCCACGATGTTGCAACCCGCACGCTGCGCGCCCAGTGCCAAGGTTACACCTGCAGGTGCCAAGCCCTCAGAGACATAATACAAAATCTAATGCTCATAATTCTGCTCCAGCTACGGTCTCCCCACACGTGACCAAGCCGAACTGACAAGACGCCAAGCTTACGAGACGAGAAGCCACCAGGGTCCCACGTCTGGGACACAGGTTGCAACAACGAAGCGGCAAAGATGGACACCTACAGCGATGGGAAAGACCTGCTCACCAGCCCATAAGCAGGCCTGTCCATTGTCCGCACTAACACATATTTGCACATTGTTGCTAATGTCAGGTACACCGTGAGCTGGGAATGGTGGTGGTCCCAGGCTTGGGGGCTCGCGGGAGAACCAATCAGAATACAGGGGGCTTATTACTGATGCCATTACTCTTAGCCAATCACCAAGGGCCCCCTTGTAACAATTCCAAAGTAGCAAATGTTAGGAACAGCCCAAGTATACCACCTGACTTGTCCTCTACCACTAATATCTCTCCCTATACGGGACATATACTAACCCTACCACTTGGGGAAACCAATCCGAAGTGTTCATAGGTTTTGTGATGATTTTTCCCAGGTGACGCAAGTAGCGCGTCATACTGCTGTAAAAAGGGCCTGCGAGCCCCACTAACGATGAGAGCTTCTCCGGATGCATACGGACTAAGCGTATCCCTGCCGTTACTCTAATAAACAGCAGTAATTGCCTTGCTTCTTGTGTGCGTGTGTCATACTCCTTCTGGGACACGGGAGGAGTTGGGGCCTCCCTAGCCCGGAAGTCCGCGGACGGCTCTGCCGGCCCCCAGGATAATCACCCCGACAAGTTGGAGGCACTGCTGAGATCTGTTTGAGGTCTGTTTCCCTGAGAGCATTATCCCAAGGCCTCTTGCTACGAGGTGATCCGGCAGCACGGCCCCCCCTGCCGTTGCCCCCTTTTGAGGACTACAGGACCATCGCAGAACTGCGAGAAGACCGGACAGCGCAATCCGGCTATTGGCCCTCGGGAGTCGGCTTGAGAAGTATCCCGCCCGCGGTTGGCGAGTGTCCAGACGTGGTCCAGACGAGTGGAGGTGGTGAGCCGCTTTGGAGGGGTGCATGCAGTCGAGCGGCCCGGCCTCAAGAGAACTTGGTGAGTAGGACACACCCAACAAGCAATGTAAAGTCATACGGGAGGGGGGAGGAGTTGTGAAAAAGGTGGCGGGAGGTGTTTACAGTGTGTTATAAAAGATTTGATAAATAAGTGACGATCGACGAGTGAGTGGTGATAGGACAGGCATGAGGGCAGTCTTCTACTGCACAGTGAATTGGGTGGGGCTGAAAGGCACCACATGTGGATGTTAGAAGGAACGATTTGTTCAGATCGCAGGCACCTGTAGGGAAGGGGTGTGGCTTTCCTTTGAATTGGCATTTTAGATCAATGAGTAGGTGAGGATCCCTACTAATTGAGTGTTGCAGCTTGTTAGGTAGATGAAGTTTCCCCGCAGGAGGTAGCTAGATTGTTTCCGAGTGCGGAAGATAATTGGCTGGTTAAGCTTCCCTGGTGAGGAGCGTATAACACGCGAGGCGACGCAATTTGCACAGTCCGATTATAAGAGTTTATTGTGGTTTTCCTTGCTCCAGTCGTAGCGAGAGGACAGCTGTAGGGTTTATGGGGGACAAAAGGGTTAAAACCTATTGTGCGCTGTTTTCATCATCTTAAAGTTTCTTACCGGTAATAATTGAAGAAGTTGGTGATGTCACCTGTAGGGCTTCTATAGGATACAGCGGCCATCTCAAGTTGATCAAGGGGTGGCCCGGGGGATAGGAAGTGGGGAAAGGCCGGCACAGACAAGGTGAGGAGGCCACGCACGGAGAACACCGGCAACCCTCGATAAGGGAGGGGCGAAAAGGGGAGAGGTGACCGCGCACTGAGAATGCCGGACACGCTAAGAAAGGTGGTTGAAAAGGGGAGGGAGGGGTTTGAAGAAGAAGGAAAGGTGGGGTGGCTGTAAAAGCAAGTCACACAGGGCATACAGCCACAGGGGGTTTTGTGCGCCACGGCCGCAGGGGGCCATAATAGCGACATCAAGGGGGACAGCTAACAAAGGAAAATAACTGTACATTTGCAATTGTATTACTTTTCAGCGGACGGTCGGAAGTCCCCAGTTTACGGGGCCAGGTAAAGAAGGTTACTGTTGGAGAAAACTCAAGTGTAACATGGCCACACATCACGAGAAGGGGTCAGGGGTGTGGGGAAACGCTTCAACTACACCCCTTCAACACATTTGCACGACACTCTCACCATACAAGGAGAAAATTATCAAGTATAGTATCGACTGGACACAAGGAACGGACAACAAAATATTGACACCGTGGCCGCCTAACGGCAGCTTTGATCCATACACCCAACACTCGCTATTGACATATATACAAAAAATGTACAAGGGGAAGAAATTAACTCACCATATAGAGATGTTCAACTTATGGAAGATGTTTCAGAGAACCAAGCCAGGGGCAATGGGGATGTTTAACATGGAAGGAGCAGCAGAAGAGAAAGGGAGCAAAGAAACGAAGGGAGTGAAGGAGGAGAAAGACAACAAAGAGGGCATGGGCACGGCAAGCAGCAATGCACTATGCACAGAAGAGCGAAAGTAGGAGGAAGAGGGATCAGGTATAATATCAGACAAGAAGGTGAAAAAGGAAGGGTCAGAATATATGCCTCTGGCGAAAGTAGTGAAGAAAGAGGAAGGTGGGTTGTACCCAGTAATGTAATTAAGAGAGGCTGCCAGACAACAACTGACAGCCGCAGAGGAGTACTCAAACCCTGCATACAGCCCTCCACCATATGCCGCTACAGATAGCTACCAGAGGGGGGAGGAGGTGATGAGCACGGTAGGTTCAAGCTTTACGCAGGCAGGTGCGAAAGGAGGAAAGAAAAGTGAGGAACTAATTGCAAACATAGGACAAGACGAATGGATAGCAGCCCAGGTGCTCCTGAAATTGCGAGGGACATTAAGGGGGGAAGAAGAGGACACAGTAAGGAGGATCACTAAGGAAGACACTAAGGAAGACATGAGTAACACACAGACAGGGACCGAGGTGAGTAAAACAAGAGAAGGCCAACTGTCACAGGTAGAGGAAGAAAAGCTGGAGAAAAGGTTGGCTGAATTAAGAGACGCACGAAGCACACTGATCAGGCAGCTCGAGCAAGAAACACGAGGAAGGAAGAAGGAGAGAAAGGAGAACAGAGACGAGCAGGAAAGGATGAGGGAGCAAATGGAAGAGGGAGGCAGATAAGTTGTAGGCAACAGCAGAGAGGGTATCACGCGCTGAGCAATGAGACATGAAACGGAGGGAGGAGGAGAAGGAAAGGGAAATTGAACTATGGAAAAAGAAAATACTATCTGAAAACGCCAGGAAATATGAAGAAGGTTAGGAAGTCATACAGAGCATATTAAAGAAGGAAAGGGAAAACTGGGAGAGGATCGAGGAGGAAGAAAGAATATTAGCGAAGGTAAGTAGTGAGGTGATGGAAGAATTGAAGAGGAAGAGAGTGGAAATAGGTGGTGAAATAATGGGGAACCAGGATGAAGAGAATGGAGATAGGAGGGTGGAGCACGGAGTAAGAACACGTCAGAACCCAGAGGCGGCCACAATGTCAACTAAAGGGGAAGCTGCAAAAGGAGAAGAGCACCGGGAAGCAGACTTAATAGATTTAAGGACGGTGACATTGAGTGGAAAATGCAGAGTGGGGTTTGATTTTTGTTGATGGATTTTGCAGTGAGGAGGAATAATGTTTGGGGAAAAGTGGAATAGATGAAAGGAGGGAGAGTTTAGATAAACTGTACATAACACGCACTAACCACGAGTCATCCTGGTCATGTGGAAAAAGGGACGAAGATAAGGAAGGTGCAGAACAGGTAAGTGAAGTAGAAAGGAGAACACCTCAAACAATAACAACAACACCACGCCCACTAACATCAACCCCTGCGCACACACCATATATTGGCAGGCTCAGAGACCTCCTGGGACGCCGGCCAGGAGAGCAGGCAAACACACCCGTGGTGAAGCAAGAGGGTAATAAACAAGGGAGGAAGCATAATGGAGAAGATAAGACAAACCACTGTAGTATTGATATGATAACAGAATTACCTGACACAGAGGAAGAGGACGAATACACTGACATTACCCCACTGGCACTGGGAGAAATGAGGGGTTACAATTTAATGCCACTGTTGGAAAGGGGAGGGACCAGACCACAATATATCCCCTGGAAACATCCCGACAAAGAGAACATAAAATGCAGACTCCCATCATTAAGTGGAGGAGCAGGAAAGTGGATATATGAGATGGAGAAACACACTGCGGGGCAGAAAGTGGCGGTGCGGGACGTGAAGGGACTCTTAATATCAATATTGGGGGATGCTGCAGATGACATTTGGAAAAGGCAGGCTTCCCGGGGGTTACAATAACAGACACGTCACATGATGGAGCGCCATTTGCCAACTGTAGATACGCACTGTGGCAGGCATTAAGAGTTCAGTACGCAGACATAGGAGCCATTACGTCACACAAGATGTGTGAGAATGAAGATGCTGTTGATTACATCCAGGAGATTCAGGAGAAATGGCGCCTGGAAACTAGGGAGCAGTAGGTAAAATACCAGCAATTTTTTACCACATATTAGTACAAGGGCTCCCGGAGCCAGTACAAAGGCAGCTGAAGAAAATGGTGGTGATGGAAGCTAAGCCCTGGCCAGAAATACAACTAACTATAATACATCACTGCAGGATGTGGCAAGAAAAGATGAAACAAAAGGAAGAGGATAGAAAGGCAGAAGAGGCAAAATTGGTACAGAAAAAGCAATCTAAGTATACAATGGAAGGAGCACTGATAACAACGCCAGTGGTAGCAGCACCAGCCCCCACCCAAGTAGTGGTTGCACAAGACACAACACAACAACAAGTAGCACAATTGCAACAGCCAACCCAAATTATAACACACCAGATGCCCACCATACACGCCTCCCGCAGGAGGAGGACATATGAGAATAGGAAATGGATAGTATAATACCTACAGGGGGAGGGGTAGCATGATAGGAGGAAGAGGATATAGCCAGCATGTACAACAGCAAGGGGGAGGGTTCTGAGGATACTACACTAACGGACAGCAAGGATACCAGGACAACACAGGGAGTTTCCCATGGCAGGCCAGAGAACCGCCAATATGTTGGATCTGTGGGATGGTGGGACACATGTCACGCACATTTAGGATGAGGCCAACCCAACCAGCCTGGGGGGAACAAGGGCATATTGGAGAAAAACAGGTTTTCCAACAACAACATTGAATACAACAATGCCTACCACAACAAGCACTACTGCACCAACCACCACCACAGCAACAGGTACAAATAAACACACCACCACAGCAACAGACGATAGCAACACTACACCATCAAGTGCAATGGGTCCAACAGCTCACACAAGTGCAGGACAATGCAGTATCAACAACCAATGAACAACTACAACACACACAGCTGGGGAAAGTGACAATATTGGGTCACAACCCTTACACAGGAAGCGGTCAGTCACTATATCCACAATACGACAGCCCACAGATGTCTTTGATGTGTCACATCCTATCGGTAACTCCTAATAGTATGGAAGAACCACGCATACAGATGGCGATAGGTGACAAAAAATGTCCTTCCTAGTTGACACAGGGGCCACCAAGTCCTGCATAAGGGAGGGTAATTTTAAAATGTCAGGCGAAGCCATGCACACTCATGGATTCTCTGGGGCTCGAGGGTTGGTTCCTTTCACTGATAACATCTCTTTATCTATAGGAGACCATGACATATATCTCCAACTTCTGTACTTGAAGCAGTCACCAGTCAACATACTTGGGAGGGACATAATGAGCAGATTGAATATGACAATATCCTTCACGGAGAAAGGCATAATTTGCTCTACACCAGGAATTAGCATGCTCACAGCACGACAAATACTGCAGGATTACTGTGGTAAGACAGTGGCCCGGGCTGAGCCTGTAGATGCAGAGGTATTCCAATATGGGACGGACATGATGATTGCATGGTTCCCTGGAATTGAGGGCAAACTTTGGAGGAGACCAGCAGCATACCTATTCAGACCAGAGGCACCAGCAAGTGACAAAGAGGGGAAAATGATTTCAGTAAGCATAGTGAGCATTATGGCAACTGCAGAGTACATCGCGGTGCATGCCCAAGACAGAGAGGGGAGGGCATGGAGAGCAGTTATAGCACTGGCAGAGGGGTGCAGGTTCACACAGGTGTCTGATGAGGAGCTCTTCTCAGATGACAATGGTGAAGGAGAGATGGTGCTTGGGATGAGCATTAACATTTGGTTGATGGTAACATACAAACAGGTGTCACAGAATTGTTTTTACGAGGAAGACATGGCAGCAGTACCAGCACCTCTGTGGACCACCAGTCCATACGATATTGGCTGCATCAAGAGCATTGGAGGAGTAAAAATAAAATTGAACAAAGGAGCAATGCTACCGAGAGTGAAACAATACCCTCTTCCAAAAGAGGCAAATGAGGGCATATATGAAACAATAACAGCCCTGATAAAAAATGGTATACTAGTACCATCAGAATCACCTTGCAACACTGCCGTGTACCATGTGTGCAAAGCAAAAGGAGGATCTTGGTGTTTTATCCAATACGTCAGGCCTTTGAACAACATTGTTGAGGCAGAGTACCCTATAGCAGCTAACTCGGCTACAATACTATGTTGGATACCAGCAGAGGCATCACGGTTCACCGTGATTGACCTCAAACATGCTTTTTTCTCGATACCCCTGCACCCAGACTCACAGGACCTGACAAGCTTCACATACCGCAACACCAAATGGAAACACACTAGGTTGCCCCAAGGGCATTGTGAATCACCATCCTTCTTCAACAGAGTAATCCAAATGGATCTGTGAAACGTTGAAATGGAAAGCATGGTGCTGAAATATGTAGATGACATCATGATTTGCAGCTCCACAGACGAGAAGTGTAGGAAGGACTCAGTTAAAATGCTTACAGTGTTAGCTGAAAAGGGGTACAAGGTAGACAAGGAAAAGCTACAGTACTGCCAAGAACAGGTGCTCTATATTGGCCAACTCATCGCACAGAATGGAAGACACATTGCACCACAAAGAGCACAAGCGATAAAAAACATACCGCAACCACAGACAGTGAGAGAATTGCAACATATGGGCCTATGCATCTACTGCAGGGCGTGGGTTTTTGATTACAGCTCATACATAGGACCCTTACTTGAGGCCCTCAGAGAAGCATAGAAGGGGGACAAAAGGTTGGGGTGGACAAGGGAAATGAAAGAGGCATTTGAAGAGTTAAAACACGCTATTTCAATGGCACCAGTGTTAGCCACTCTATGAACACCAATGTTTTATCTTTTCACATTGCGACTCAGCAGTAATGAAGGCAGTACTGACTCAGAAAACAAGCATGGGACACAAACCAGTAGCCTTTTACAGCGGACACTTGGACTCTGTAATGTTGGGTCACTTCCCCTGCAAACAGAGCCTTGCCACCGCAGCATTTGCGGTGGAGAAATCATCATCGATAACAATGGGGTACCCTACCACACTATTTGTGGAACATGCACTATTTGCCATTTTGAACAAACCCAAATCCACATTGACCACACAGAGGGCATCAGGATATGAGATAATACTTTCCAGACCAGAATTGACAATTGTAAGGTGCAGCAATTTAAACCCAGTGAGTTTCATAGCAGAGGTGGTTGAAGATGGTGACTATGTTCTTGATTGCACACAGGCCATCGAAATGTACTCAAGCACAAGAAAGGTTGAGGAAAATGCTCTAGAGGGGGGGAGATAATGTACATTGATGGGTCCTCAACAATTGACCAGAGTGATGGGGTAAGAAGGACAGGAGCAGCAGTGGTAAGGATAACAGAAGACTGGATTTATGTCCCAGTAAAATGTGTCCAGCTGCTACAACATTACTCGGCTCAGGCAGCGGAATTAGTAGCCCTCATCTTGGCACTAAAAGAGAACTATGACTAGAGAGTGACCATTTATTCAGATAGTGCATATGTAACATCAACGGTGCACTCAGGATTAATTAAATGGCAAAGAAGGGGGTTCAGAAGAGCTGATTGTACCCCAGTACAACATGTCCTCCTGCTTACTGAACTGATTGAAGTAATTAATGATCCTTAAGAAATAGCCCTGGTAAAATGTCAGGCACACACAAATGGAGATGACCCTATCTCAAACAGTAATGAAACAGCAGAGGCACAAGCAAAACATGCAGCATATTTTGGCGAAATGTGGACCCTCCCAGAGAAACAGAGGGGTGAGGGGATGGCGGCAGCAAGACAGATGTTGATGAAGGAGGGGTACACACACATCCCTGAAACACAGATAATGGAATTGCAGGCAGCTGCACCCATGGCGGAAAAAGAGGTATGGGTAAAAAGAGGGTGTGCAATGTCCCCCACAGATGCATTATGGCATCAAACTAATACATGAAAGGTGGTTATGCCACTGGCACTGTTGAACACATCCGTGGCTCAGCTGCACCATCCAACACACACCGGAAAGGAAGTAATTGCAGCATGAATAAAAGAAGCATGGTTCTGTCCCGAATTAAATTCACATGTTGCAAACTTTATCAGCAAATGCCTAACATGTCAACAGTTCACAGCCGGTCACACACTGCAAGTGATAAAAGGTACTATACCTCGGCCAGAGGGACCCTTCCTGCACCTTCACATTGACTACATTGACATGATCAATGTATGTCAAGGATACAGATACATGATTGTAGTGGTATGCCCATGTTCAAGGTGGATTGAGGTTGGGCCATGTTCACACGCGGACGCTTTCAGAGCAGCAACATTTTTAATAAGGGAGGTTTTCCCCAGGTGGGGAGTTTGCGAAGTGCTGCGGTCAGACAATGGCCCACACTTTGCAAATGAAATGTTTGAGCACATTACTGCGCTACTTGGCATCAAGCACAAGTTTGCATGTGTATATCACCTGCAGGCTAACGGTATTTGTGAATGCATGGATGGCCTCCTGAAAGAAGAAATTGTGAAGATCTAGCAGACAACTAAGAAGAGCTGGTTGTACTGCCTCCCCTTGGCTCTGTTTGAGTTAAGGAATAGGCCAGAGTCAGATCACCACCTCAAACCCCACAAGGTGGTGACTGGACATCAGATGCGCCTTCCACTTACACCACCATCAAGGGCCTTCACCGATCATGACAGCTCTGCAGATGTTTTTGGTGATGAAATGTATCAATATGTGTCTTCCTTGATTACTAGTGTCGACTTTATCTCTCAACAGCTCGAGCGCACGCGGGGAGGGTCGAAGACTACTGAACAGGAGGAAACCAACGAGGAGCAGGAACAAAAAACAAACTGTACTATAACGGTGGAGACAGCGTTCTCCTCTGCAACTTTAACAGAAGGTGGCACAGCCTTTGTTTTACAGGGCCCCACCTGGTTGAAGCAGTAGCTCCAAGAGCTGTAAAGCTGAGCGATAAAAAGGTGTGGAACCACTTGCACGACGTCAAGCCCTACAAAGATAATACCCGCCCTTGCGTTGACGACAGGGCCAACGCAGCAACAACAACAACAACAACTAAGGACAACACAGCAACATCTGAAACAAAAGACAATTGTGACATTGCCCCTGACCCACCCCCCACAGACATTAAAAACTCTGGACATTTACTCACAGCCCACCCCATGGTCACGAGATCCCAGGACAAACAAACCCCTGCCCAAACCAGTCCACCCATGCCACTATCCGAATAAAGGACATTGCCTACTATCTTGTAATATTGCACCACACTTGCAAACACATGCATGTTCTCTTTCTCTTTTTATCTCGCACATGCAGGTATTGCACATAAATGTTTTTTATGTGAAGAAATAGTGAAGTTACTGACATTGCGTCTTTGCCCAGGGGTAAATGCTGCCCACAGATGACGACACCCCTGAGGCCCTGTCACACCAATTTGTATACCATATAAGAAGACCAAAATATCTCACAAGAAGGAGGATATGTGTGTATTACAACACGTTCACTTTGGACATAGAACAATCATTCCCACATCTTCACGAGCACTTAACAGCTCTGAGAGATAGGTCACTGAGATTAGCGTGGGAGCAGCTTTTCACCTGGGCACTGAACGACTATCTAATAGGGAGAGCTTGACAACTAACACATTAACGCATACTTTCTAGTGATTTTCAGGCAGGCATCTTTAACATCACAAAGAATAAGCTGCAGGACTGCAGCAAAGGTAAGAACAAAATTCCAGTGATATTAGGTATTGTAATAAAGATAGTAGTAGTGTTGGTCATCACTGGTCTAATTGCTGCCTCTGTCTGGCAGTCACGCTATGCTTCTCAAATTGTGGCTGCACCCAAAATTAACACACCCCCTCACTCTGCTGCAACAGGTATGGTGTCAGGTGGTTCAAGTAACACAATAGGTAATGGGAATAGAGTTAAACATAGTACATATGGAGATAATGATGGGATTGACACATATATCACACTCAGCACATGTCGCAAATAACATGTGGTATCAGCACATGTCCAAAATTGGTAAGCAGACAACTAAGGACAACTGCTATGTGTGCTCGTTGATCCCATACGCCATGAGCACATCAAGGACGTTTGTAGCTACTGAAGTACCAGCGAGAACAGTTGAGTGCCTGATATATATGGCCCTGTTCCAAACAAAAGGACAATTCAAAGGGACAGTGGTAGCATTGCAATGGAAGACAAGGGACACTTGTCCATATGAAAATAACTTCATCAAAACACTTAACATGTACAAGAGCTACCACCTACACACTCAAGCATTGAGATACATAACGGATGGCCCTGACAAAGGAGATACGAAGAAAGTAACGTAAGAATACCTGACATGTGACTGGTATGCAAGTGAAATTGCAGGTGAACAAGAATGCTGGGAAAGACCTCTCATTGTAATATATGGGAAGATATACACTAATGAAGGATGGACAGATGAAGTGGTGAGGAGCAATATGGTAACAAATGAAAATGCGCACTCAATCAACGACACAAACAATAAGTGTTGGATGGAGTGGGTAAAAATGTACCACTGTTAACATGGCTGGAGAAAGACAAAGACCCAATAACTAAACTACCTCTAACTGCTCCCATACTGTGCTATCAACACAACAGTGATGTTGATGTTGGAAACCACAACTGTAAAAGTACAATACTAATACCTGAGGGGGGTGCAGGGACAGAAGTGATAATGGATCACTATTGGGCCTGTGGTAATAGGGCATATCACACATTGCCTCCATCATGGCATGGGATGTGCACTATGGTACATGTCAACGTACCATCTGTGGTCGTGCCTCAGAAACACGTCAATATGGCTAACTTCCCCAAGATGGATGAAGGAAAAAAGAGGAGGAAAAGATCTCTGAAGGTTGAAGAAGGCGACGAGAACAGTGACACAATCATTATGTCAAGAGTGAAAAGACAAGGAGAACCACTGATGGGAAATTACCTATGGGGAAGATCGGAAACAGCTCTCACTTCCATTCCATCAGAACACAGACTATTTAGCAGAGCAGCAATGTTATTCTCATCAATAATACACCCAGGACTGCAGGCACATGCAAATGCAAAATGGCTCCAAATTACACGCTGGGAGCTGATGATGACAATTAATTCAACAGTCAATGGATTCAATGCAATAAAAGAAGAATTGAGGGCAGTAAGAACGGTAGCACTACAAAACAGGTATGTGCTGGACCTTCTCACAGTGATGGAAGGAGGAGTTTGTGCGAAAATTGGACAATCATGTTGCACATTTAGCCCTGCCAATGATGCCGACAATGGAACACTTACAGAAGCATTAACACAACTTGCCTTGATGCACTCGAAAATGGTTGAAGAAAGTAAAGGAGTAAAGAATGATGGTAGCTGGTTCTCCTTTCTATGGTCGTGGATGCCCTCCTGGCTATCGGATGGACTGAAATTGATAATTGACTGTTCAATAGTAGGGATAGCTGTTTTAATAGGGATAAGGATTTGGAAAGCAAGAAAAGCACGTACAACAGATAAAATGATGGAGATGGTCGGCATGAACGCCCTGCTACCAGACGAAGACGACAAGCACATAGATATGATTATACAAGAAAGGGAAAGGTTGCGCAAACAGATACTTGAAAATCACCTAGACCCGCCATCCGTTAAGGTGGAGAACCCAAGGAACCCGAGGAGCTATGTCGGAAGATGGGTGTACTGTAAACCCGGCGGCGGATGTATTTATATGTACTGGTCATTTGAAGATCATGTAAATCACTATGGACACCTGGCTGGAATTACTAAAGTATGGAGAGTAAAAGAAGATATGGAAAAGGATGAGTTTGTGGTTGACAAGTGACCAGAGGGGGGACTGAAGTAGGAGAATGGGATAAACCCTCTCCCCAATCTCATCCAGACCATGGCCTAGGGGATCACGGCCCAGACACCCCCCATGAGTGGTGTTCATCTACTTAACAGAAGACAAAGTACCCTGTTTCAAAAACCTACATATGCGAGGAATATACCCACGAGCCCGCCATACTCAAACCGACGCCTGCAACATGGATCAGCTCGACTAGAACAACAGCCATGAATATTCACATTGTTAGAGATGCCATGATGACATAGCCAACAGACAAGAACACACGTGCCACCATGCACACTGGTCACTTACACACCAACCCACATGAAGAACATACTCAGTGCTATGACTTAACGGACTGTCACACCCACGGACATGCATCATTGTTATTTTTCACATAGGCCTTCTACAGCACCGCAGAAACGCCAGATGCCTGAAGAGCTTGGGCATATGCTTGCTGATGCTTCCTCGCTACCTATCCCTATGAAGACGCTACAATGTATATCTAATGCTGCCTATGATGCTTCGTCACCCTGCAATCCCCATAATATGGATCATGTACTGCCATCTCCGAAGTAGGCCCAAGTAGGGTGCAAGCAAGAGTCCCCTGACCGGAGCCTCGCAAACAAAAACCAGTCAGAACAAAATACAAGTGCTGACCATGAAGAACAAGCCCCTAACAAGAGCCCACAGCCAAGGCCACGATGTTGCAACCCGCATGTTGCGCGGCCAGCGCCAATGTTACACCTGCAGGTGCCAAGCCCTCAGAGACAGACTACAAAATCTAAAGCTCATAATTCTGCTCCAGCTACGGTCTCCCCACACGTGACCAAGCCGAACTGACAAGACGTCAAGCTTATGAGACGAGAAGCCACCAGGGTCCCACGTCTGGGACACAGGTTGCAACAACGAAGCGGCAAAGATGGACACCTAAAGCAATGGGAAATACCTGCTCACCAGCCCATAAGCAGGCCTGTCCATTGTCCGCACTAACACATAGTTGCACATTGTTGCTAATGTCAGGTACACCGGGAGATGGGAATGGCGGTGGTCCCAGGCTTGGGGGCTCGCGAGAGAACCAATCATAATACAGGGGGCTTACTACTGATGCCATTACTCTTAGCCAATCACCAAGGGCCCCCTTGTAACAATTCCAAAGTAGCAAATGTTAGGAACAGCCCAAGTATACCACCTGACTTGTCCTCCACCACTAATATCTCTCCCTATAGGGGACATATACTAACCCTACATCTCGGGGAACCAATCCAAAGTGGTGATAGGTTTTGGATGATTTTTCCCAGGTGACGCAAGTAGCACGTCATACTGCTGTAAAAAGGGCCTGCGAGCCCCACTAATGATGAGAGCTTCTCCGGATGCATACAGACTAAGCGTATCCCTGCCGTTACTCTAATAAAGAGCAGTAATTGCCTTGCTCCTTGTGTGCGTGTGTCATACTCCATCTGGGACACAGGAGGAGTTGGGGCCTCCTCAGCCCGGAGGTCCGCGGACGGCTCTGCCGGCCCCCGGGATAATCACCCTGACACACCTCTTCCAAGGGCTGGAAAGGGTGATAAAGGCACCGGGGACCCGAATTAAAGACCAGAGCGATAAATTCCCAAAGTGGAATGTTGGAATCCTGAGATCAAACAAGGATAAAGACAATCTGATCAATTATTCTCTACTAAAACCTGCCATTTGACTTCAGGTGGAATTTCAGCGATCACGCAAGGCAAAGCAAGCCTTACTTCTTGATATTGTCTGCCTTTCCAGACCCTCAAACTGCTGGAAGGTACTATATTGGCTCCTATAAATGCCACTTTGGTTCCCAAATGTCCTTGTACCCTCACATACCCACCTGTTGCTAACCCTTCCATTGCCAGAGCTCAGCACCTCAACTCCCCATCTACATGTCACCCCCAGACAAACCTCTTCCCATGCTTTGGCCGCTGTTACCAGTCCACCCCGTCCCTTCCCCGATGGCCACTATGGAAAGGGAGGACTCAGAATAGTGTCTTCTCCTTTTTCTATGACAGTTATTTTCTGTTGTGCTTGTTTAAACTTGTGAATTGTCCACAACATAATTTCATAAGTTTCATAAGAAACAATGAATACCACAGACAATGGCCCTCATTACGACCCTGGCGGAATTCGCGGTGCAAAATGCACCGCGGAGCATGGCGGAAAGCCGCCGATAGCGCCATGGGGGTTGGCGGATTTACCACCCCATGCCGACCTTGGCGGAGCGGTAAATCCCCAATCCCCATTTTACCCTTCCCCATTCCCATTCTTGCCCCATAGGGTATAATGGGAGTGGGGAAGGAGTTAATTACGCCGCCGTAAAGTACGGCGGCGTAATTAACAACGAGGTCCCTTAGCGCCATGGTTTTCTCCGCCCGTTAAAACCAGGCGGAGAAAACCTCCATGGCGCTAAGGGAACTCGTAGTAGGGCGGACGGGTCCGCCGCGAATACCGCTGGCGGTATCCCACTCCGCCAGGGTCGTAATGAGGCCCAATATGTGAGGTGCTAATGGCTATGACCCCTTTGGTTGTAGGGCATTACCACTTATGAATGGTGCTGGGCATGTTTGAAGGCCCTCACTTTTCTCGGGTCTGTAACTTGAGCCTCAGACCATTAGCAAACAATAATGCCCCAACCTTGAGTGTTTTTGCTTAAGTGTAGCCATGGACCCTGATGACACAAGGGATTCTACACACTGCCATTGCCTTCCAGCTCAAGCCCCCTTCCAGTCATTAACATTTGCCATCATTTGGTTGCCTCCAGTTTCCTCTTTGATATTCTTGAAGCATACCTGGTTTTGTCTAGTGCTGTATTCAAGGTGAAAATGCTGAATTTGTCAGGTTACATTTCAGTTAAAATCCAGGATTCAATGTGGGGGAGTCAGTGTATTAGTCATTAAATGTCACTGATTGGTTTTGTCTTTAGGTGCAATTCTGTGACATCAGCCAGCATATAGGTGAAATATGATATTATTGTTGATAAGGAGGTCTCCCAATGGCTTATTGAAAATATTTAACACAGTCGGGTACATGATTGATCTTTCAGACATTCAACATGTTTTCTGTCCATTTCCAATTCTGCAGTGGCTCAACTTGAGGATTAGATATTGACAGTGATTGAATCTCATGGCGTTTCCAAAATTCTATTTCGGGCCTTCTGCATGACAATATCAAGGGCCACTAAGAGAGCAAACAAAATCCATAGGCCGGTGTCACTGGTGTCCATAAAGCAATTGGTGTCCTATATGACTTGATTGATTTCCATCTTGTCTTCATGATGTATATGGATGAGGTGGCAAACAGCTAATTATGTTATGGGCTCTACTGCTTGATCCATATTGTTGCAGTTGTTAGCAACTGCTCTTCTAAATAGCTTTACACTGAAGAGAAGGTGGATGATCGGTGAGTAGTTGGCATGGTCATCTGAGTCAAATGTGGGTTTCATCAGCAATTGGAAGATCTGTCCAATGTTGGGTATGTTTGGGAAGATGGCTCAGTGAATGTGGCACTCTTAATGTTCAGGAGCAGTGTGATTTTGTTGGTGGACGATTTCCTAATGGAAGCCAGAAAGTTGTTGTTATCATAGCCGGCAGCTTAGAGCCTGATAATCTAGTTAACCATGCAGTACCTGGTATCTCTGGTAAAGGGCACGTAAGCTCATCCAATTTACGTGTAATACATGGTTAATATTTGGTTCCGGTTACTGGTATTCAGTGTCTGGTTCCTAGTGCTGCTATTAAAAGCTTGGGCATGAAACTTTTACCAGATGGGTCACGTGAAGACCAAGGGGGTAATTCATAGAATTCGGCGCACAAGTGGCGCACGCGTCTGAAGCACAGTGTGCTCGTGCGACAGTCTGCGCCAGCCGCGTGCGCCAAAATCCATTTCCGCTCACAGCGTATTCATGGATTTCAACATCCATTAACAGCTGTGGCACAGAGTGGCGCAGCGACCCTGCAGTAGCGCCAGTTATGCCCCAAACCACTCCCCGTGCGCCATGTACAGAGCACAAAATTCCGTACATGGCGCACAGGCCCCCAACCATGAAAATGCCTGTAAAACTCCCTGCGCACCCCTCCGAATACACGTACCCTACTGCACGGGAAATTTCACATGCGATTGGTCATGTGCGAGCAGTGTACATGAATTTCGGGGGTGCGCTGGAAGTTTTACACGCGATTGGCCCTGTGTGGGCGGGGTACATGTATTTTGGGGGTGCGTGGGAAGTTTCACATGCGATCGGCCCTGTGTGAGCGGGGTACGTGTATCACTGGGGTGCGCGGGAAGTTTCACACGCGATTGGCCCTGTGCGAGCGGGGTACGTGTATTACTGAGGTGCGCGGGAAGTTTCACACGCGATCGGCCCTGTGCGAGTGGGGTACGTGTATTTCGGGGGTTCACTTGAAGTTTCACATGCGATTGGGCCTGTGCGAGTGGTGTACGTGTACTTTGGGGGTGCGTGGGAAGTTTCACACGCGATCGGCCCTGTGCAATCGGGGTACCTGTATTTTGGGGGTGCGTGGGAAGTTTCACATGCGACCGGCCCTGTGTGAGCGGGGTACGTGTATTACTCGGGTGCGCGGGAAGTTTCACACGCTATTGGCCCTGTGCGAGCGGGGTACGTGTATTACTGGGGTGCGCGGGAAGTTTCAAACGCGATCAGCCCTGTGCGAGCGGGGTACGTGTATTTCGGGGGTGCGTGGGAAGTTTTGCATGCAATCGTCCCTGTGAGAGCGGGGTACGTGTATTACTGGGGTTTGCGGGAAGTTTCACACGCAAGTGGGCCTGTGCGAGCGGGGTACTTGTATTTTGGGGGTGCGCAGGAAGTTTCACATGCGATTGGGCCTGTGCGAGCGGGGTACGTGCATTTCAGGGGTGCGTGGGAAGTTTCACATGCGATCAGCCCTGTGCGAGTTGGGTACGTGTAATACTGGGGTGTGCGGGAAGTTTCACACGAGATCGGCCCTGTGCGAGCAGGGTGCATCTATTTCCGGAGTATGCGGGAAGTATCACACGCAATTTCGCTGTCAGAGCGGGTACGTGTATCCAGTGGGGTGGCAGTGTGAGTCCTCCCAGGTGTGCCCTCTACCCCCTCCATTGCCCTTGCAGGCAACCCACATGACAGGGGACTACCCTGCACCCCTGGTCATGTCCTGCATGCAGCCCACCCACCATGGGCATGCCCCCCAGCCAGCCCACATGTCCCCTTCCACTAGTGATCACCAACCCATGTCCCCCAGCACCCCCACCCCCCAGCAGTGATGGGCACCTGCCAGCAGGTCCCGACTCATGTCCCCCAACACCCCCACCCCAAGCAGTGATGGGCACCTGCCAGCAGGCCCTGACTCATGTCGCCCAGCACCCCCAACCCCCAGCAGTGATGGACACCTGCCAGCAGGCTCCGACTCATGTCCCCCAGCACCCCCACCCCACAGCAGTGATGTGCACCTGCCAGCAGGCCCCGATTCATGTCCCCCAGCACCCCCACCCCCCAGCAGTGATGGGCACCTGCCAGCAGGCCCCGACTCATGTCCCCCAGCACCCCCACCCCCCAGCAGTGATGGCACCTGCCAGCAGGCCCAGACTCATGTCCCCCAGCACCGCCACCCCCCAGCAGTGATGGGCACCTGCCAGCAGGCCCCGACTCATGTCCCCCAGCACCCCCACAACGCAGCAGTAATGGGCACCTGCCAGCAGCCCCCGACTCATGTCCCCAGCACTCCCACCCCCAGCAGTGATGGGCACCTGCCAGCAGGCCCGTCTCATGTCCCCCAGCACCCCCACCCCCCAGCAATGAGCCTCAGGCCCAGACTTATGTCCCAACAAACCACATGTCCTAACAAAACAGACCCATGTCCCGAAAACCAACCCTAATCCCCCTTAACCTCCAATCCAAGCATGCAACCATCCAGAGAACCGACTCCCAAATTACCCATGCCATGATAGATGAAATGAACCACCATGCCCATGCAGGAATGCAGAACATAGCCACACAGTGGCAACATGTGACTGAGGAAATGTTCAATGAGGCATGCACACAACCAATTACAGAACACAACACCAATTCTAAAGTAATAAAAAATGTATTAAAAACATGAAGAACTGACTTTGTGGAATAGTGAACTGAAAATCAATGCACAATGACCGAAGTAGGAAAGAATTATTGTAAATCCAATGAAGTTAAAAAAAAAAAAAAATCACGTAGAATAAAAAAGTGGTCCATTGCCAATGTCCATAATAAAAACATAATCCAAATTTAACAAAAAAATATTGATCCATGGGAATATAGAAAAAGAAAGTATGTACAAGTCTGCAAGTATATACAATGTAAGTCCAAATGGTCCATGATCCACAAAAAAAGGAAACCTTCAAAAAAGTCCCAAGAAGAAAAAACTATATACACACGAAGTGGAGCAATGTCCATTAACTCCAAATTAAAAGAAGAATAAAGGAAACCTAACACTGTCTAACTATATACAATGGCAACGGGCAAGTCCTGCGGCTCACTCTGTGATGTCCCGGGCCAGGGCATCATCGAACTCCGTGTCGATGTCCCGGAGCCGGGCCTCTGCCCTGGCCCCGAGGTCTCGCAGGGATGCACTCATGGCCTGTTCCAACTCCCTGCGAGTTGCCTTGAGGCACTCTGCCCACCTCAATGCCCGACGCATGGAGAACTCCGCCCTCAACATGGTGAGCCGCACCTCTTCCGCCCGCAACCGCTCCGCATCTATGCGCTGGCCCAACCGCAGCCACATGGAAGACCCATCCATTCCAGGGTTCTCCTGCCCTCTGGCCGATGCCTGCCCCTCTGATGTTGATGGCCCAGAGCAATCATTGCTCCCACCTAGAGCCTGCTGCTGTTGCTGCTGTCCATGTACCTGTCCGATGCCTGCACATCCTCCATCTGCTGGACTCCAATTGTTGGGGTGTCCAACCCTGCTGGACCGCCGACTCCCGACTGTGGCAGGGATGGGATCTCCACAAAGCTGGCTGTGTTGGTCAGGCCTGGTCCACAGGGGGCCCTGGTGGAATCTAGGCCGGAAAACGGCAGGGAGAACGACTGGCACTTAGTCTCCACAGAGGGGGAGAGGTCCGTCAGAGTGCGCAACACATGTAGGAACCCACCGATCAGGGCCCCTCCCAACAGTGCCACGTTGCAACGCTGCTGTTCATGATGGCGTGCGTGCTCCGCACAGGAAGCACGCACGTCATCACGAATGTCACGCGTGCACAGTGCAACACCAACCAGGACGGAGCCCACACGGTCGTGGGACCCCTCATCTGCAGGTAGTGGAGAGGCAGATGACGTGGCACTTCCCCCCACCTGCGGACGGGCCTGGGACGGGGCATCCCTGCTGGTGCATGGTGGTGCAGTCACAGGGTCAAGGACAGCGACATGCACAGGCCCCTGCGCGATGACCTGTGCTGCCTCCTGACCCTGGCCCTGGACTGCACCACTTTCACCAGTAGTACTACCCCCACCAGGCCCCATGTGCGGCTCAGTAGCGGGCTCCTCCTCCTCTGTGGAGACCACCAACCTGGATGTCTCCACACCATCTTCCGCCATTGCAAGCCCCTGTGGGGGCTCACCCGGCCCTTCCGCTACAGCCGTAGTGGCAGACGCAGCACCAGCCCCCTCGCTCCCAGATGTTGGCCATTCCTGGGAGGGTTACTGGGCTTTGCGTCACCGCCCGGTGGAGGCATCCCCGCCGCTTGGCTCCACAGCGCCATCTCTGCCCTTTTCTTCACTTGATGCTGCGTAGAGGGAGGCATAGAACACAAGCATCAGGGTACAGTACAATATTCCCCTAGACAAGAAGCAATTACACATAAGTGGTACTGTCAAATGTCACTTCCATCCTGTCCCTCCACAACACATGGGTGAATGCATACAACACACATGCAGAAACAGTCCCGGCGCCTACAATCAACGTCAGCATCCATGTACAATGGCCTCTGTTAACCAAAACGTTGACTTCAAACTCACATGCATCATGGCTCACACTGGTCCTATGCACACACATCACCAGAGGGTCATGCATCATGGCTTATACACCACAGACACAGTGGAAGCACACAGTGGATACAACGGTGACCGCACTGCATGAGTGAATCTACACATCATCACGGACATGTGTCATGATATGATATGATATGATATGGCATTAATAACACGCCTATACACAAGTGTTTCAAGGCGCAACAAGGCAAGGGGGGGAACAAAGGGAGGACAGTTAACAATCTTACTAGGCCAGGTGTCATTCAGATCGTGCAAGTGCATTGGAAAGGGGGACAGGAAGAGTTCAAGGGGGGAAAGGGAGAGGGGGAAGTGCAGTACATGGGAAGTGAAAAAAATAAGATAAATAAAAGACATAAAATAAAACAGGCAAGTGCAGGAAGTGCGGACAAGTACTGGAAAGGGGACTGAAGGGATACAGAAACAGTCCCCAAGTGCAGGGGTTGCCAGGGAGGCAGTGCAGGTTGGCAGTTGACAGGGCCTGGCCCAGAGATCATAGGGGTGGCCAGGTAACCAGTGCAATTTCAGTCAGGAGTTCAGCAAGGGAGGGGAGGAGAGAAAGCAGAAGCAAAGACGAAGGTTTTGAGGTGTTTCCAGAACCGGAGGTGGTTCTCCTCAAGTTTCAGGGAGGCAGAAAGGCTGTTCCAGAGAGAGGCCCCTGCCGAAGAGAGTGATCTGCCACCAACTCGTGTGACCTGCCACCATGGCATTTCAAAGTCACACACACACACTTCTCAGACTCACACACATGTGCACCATACATGTACATGACAGCAACACCCATCCCTCACCCCCCTCCATGTCCAAGAACAGAGACTGGCATGCATTCATGTGTGCATTCCGCATACAGCTCCCCATGTTGCATTGGAACACATGCACCATCCATGTGGTTCACACATTACTGGTCTGACATGCATGGCCATTATGTCCCTGCACACACACATCCATGCATGGCCTATGTCACACATACAGGCAAGTATCAGACTACCAGCACACTGCAACATGCCCTGTCTCACACATCAATGCTTTCCCACTTACCGCTCAACTCCAGACGGGTCTGCCTCTGAAGGATCTGGGCTTGGAGCGCTGGGGCTACGTGTTCCAGGACCCTCATCTGGATGTTACACATGCTGTCCCAGCCCCCCTCCGCGAGGCGCCGGGCCTTGTAGAGGGTCATGGACCTCAGGTCCTCCCAGCGCTTCTTGACGTGCTTGATGTCGCGGGTTGGAATCTCCTCTGTGTTGATGGCAACCACTGCGTCCTCCCAGATCCTCAACCGTCCTTCCTTGTTGGTGAGTGATGTTCTGAAGAGGGCATCATAATGCCCCAGGACATGCTCCACCAGGACACCAACTTGAAGCTGGTGGCCCTCTGCCTCTCTGACTGGGGGTCGCCAGTGGTCTCAGATGGTGCTTGCCCTGACAGGCATGGGTGGGCAACTGGGTCCTGGGGCTGGGCTGTGGAGCGATGTTATCCCAGTCGGGAGTCTTCTTATTGATAACTGGGAGCGTATTGTCTGTGGCCTGTTTCCATTTGGGACAGTGCACTTTGTGACACTTGTGTCATGTGTTGTGCATTCCTTTGTTTGCTTTCACATTGCATGACATGCCATGGTGTATTGGGTAGCGGAGATGGGGAGGGGTTGGGTGACATGGCGCTGTTTTCATGTTATATTTTGCAAGGGGGTAGTCATTCATGCAGCATAAATGTGTGTCTTTTTGTGACACAGCATTGGTTGTCTTTGGGTAGGTAGGGATGCACACAATGTAACACTTCTAGGTGATCAATCTCAGGCTGGTATGGTTGTGACAGTTGACTGTCCCTTATGTCATCATCATTGATTGTCAGCTGGTATGTACCAGGGCTGTGTGCACTCCACAGGGGTGTGATTTTAGGTGAAGTAATTAGCCACCACCTGCGCACGGGCTAAATCACCACGTGCCCTTTCCCCTCCGATGCGCAGCGGCCGTGCATGTGGTTGGGGATGTGGGGGCACCACCATGTCCACCGGCAGGCCCCGGCATGTGCAACGTTGTTCAGAAAACATGCTTCCACTATGATCCTGCACACTACTGGCGGCGTGTATAGCAGCTGCCCACCAGAGCGGTCAAGGGAGCGAAAGTGTGACTTGAGCACCCCGAATGTGCGCTCCACTATGCCCCGGGTTGCAATATGGGCTGTGTTGTATCTTACCTCGGGTGGTGTGGTGGGGCTCCGAATTGGCGTCATCATGTGGGTGCTCAGAGGGTAGGCACTGTCCCATGGGGAGGTGATGAAGGGTATCATTAGTGGGGTTGTGACATTACTCAGTATCTGACACGCATGCATGTGCAGAGGCATTTATACTCACCAAGCAGCCAAGTATCGCCATGCCGCCCAGCTTCTAGGTCCCGGTTTAGGGTTGACATTCTGTAAATGAAACTGTCATGGGTGGACCCAGGATAGTTGCCATATACTGAGGTGATGATTCCCTTGGCATCACATACTACCTGCACGTTGATGGAATGCCAGTGCTTGCGGTTTCTATAGATATGCTCAGTTGCCCTGGGAGGACATAGAGCCACATGGGTGCAATCAATGGCACCTAGCACTTTGGGGAAGTGTGCCACATCGTAAAAATCCTGGACGGCAGACTGCCTTTCTGCAGGTGTTCTGGGCAGGTATATGTGCCTGCGGACTGATGGGCGTGCAGTCATGATGGCCAACACCTGGTGTAGGCAGCGTGACTGCGTGGCCTGTGACACCCCCCACCACTAGGGCACTTGTCCGCTGAAATGAACCAGTGGCCAAGAAGTGCAGTACATTGAGCACCGTTTCCAAGGGGCTCAGTGCTTGGGAGCACAGGGTGGGTGATGTGAGGTCATCCTCCCACTCACTCACCAGGACGAGTATAATGTGAGGTGGAAACCTGTACCTCCCATACACCTGGTCATCAGGCATCCCAAAAAGGCTGGTCCTGGGTGTAAAAATTCTGGCATTGACTATCCTCCTCCTGCGGTGTCCCACGACCACTGCTGCGAGGAACGGTATATTCATCGTAGCGTCTGAGCTTGTTTGTTGTTTGAGCGCACTTTTATGCTGCGCGGCTCCGTGTATGCCTGCTTCCTGCTGGCGTACGTGTTTCCAGATTAGCGCATCTTTTTCGTGTTTCCCCTGTTCGATTCCATGAATACGTGTTGTAGGCGCATGTGTGGGCGTTCTGCGCATTTGCCTCCTGTACTTCCCCCGTAATGTCCACATTTTCACGCGTTGATCCCCGTTCTGCGTGTTACGCCCCGTATTCCTCCTACTTTTGTTGTGTGCGCCACACTATGTGCATGTAGCGCACGCCATTTGATGACGTGTGCGCCCGCGTGCGCCACTCAGGATTTTAGCGCACATCCCAGTATTTACACACGCACAGACTTCCATGAATCGGTGTGCGCGGCTTTCGCACGCTTGCACTGCGATTTTCACACTTGCGCTGCGATTCGCATGCTTTCGCACACTTGCGCTGAGATTTTTGGCGCACATTAATTCCATGAATACGCCTGCAAATCTGTGCTATATGTGGGGCGGGCTTTGGACAACTGAAATCCATATGAAAAATTCTTCCCTTGCTCCCTCTGGAAAAACGCACTACACTAGTAACCTCTTCGATAATGGGGTCTGTAGATTACTGCAACTGTATCTACTTAGGACAACCGAAGCATCAGATTCAGAGATTTCAAGTTCTCCAGAATGCGGCGGCCCGACTTGCTCTTGAAGCTCCACTGCTCCCCTCTTCTACTGCTTTGCTTCTCCAGCTTCGATGGTTGCCGATGGGAGCAAGGATTCAGTTCAGGATTTTGTGTATAGTGCATCGAGCTCTCCACAATGTTGGGCCTCATTATCTGAGGAGAAAACTGGTAAGGAATTACCCTGCTAGACATCTACGGTCGGAAACCCAAATCATGCTGAAAATTCCTACATTTTGCTGAAAGTGCTTCGGTGGCTGATCCTTTTTGGTACAGGCCCCCATCTTATGAAATGCCTTGCATTCCATTTGAGAGCTCAGACCGTATATCTTTCCTTTAGGAAATTACTTAAGACCCATTTTTGTGGTTCTCTCACTGTTCCATAGGTTTGTGGATCCTCGTATTGTAAAACTGCTTTCTCCTGAGCGCCTTGATGCTTTCGGGCCACTGTTCACATTTTATAAATCCCAAATAAATAAATAAATAAACAAATAAATAAATAAATAAATAAATACATAAATAAATAAATAAATAAATAGCCCAGCAGTTACTGAATTTGTGTAACAATCCTCTTAGGCATCAATTTTGCTGGGAATGTTGCGGTCCAAACGTGGTCCTAGTGTTCATTCCAACACTGTTTTGCTTCCACTATATTTTAATAGTGCATCAGAGAAGAGATATATTGAGGGGCAAGGAGTCAGTACTGTCTGCACTGTGGCCCCGCCTGCGCTTTCACATGTGTCCTGTCTCAGGTCTGGGCCAATGGTAGCGTATGTGAGAAGGAAAAGCAAGACTTCGTGGTATGGTATAGAAGAGGCACAGCACAATATGACTCTCTAATTTCCCCTCTGTGCACCGAGGCCTGTATTGACATCAGTAACATCTGTCACTGTCCATCTTTGGGTGACCAAATGGAACGCCTCCTCCAGCCCCAATGACCCCTAACTTGACTGTCCACCTGTTCAAGTTCATCTTTGTAGGATTCATCAAGGTCAGGCTTTTTACATGCGGAATGCCTGAAGGAGATGCTTCCCTGCAAAGGAACAAGTGCGCGTACAGGCTGTATTTATTCATTACTGAAGCTGTGGCTGTGAATAGCTGTTGCAAGTGGTTTTTAATTTGCAGGTCTCATCACATTTAGGTAAGAACATTCTCCTTATCTGGCCTCTAAGCGGATGAGCTGCCCTGATCATGCTCGGATGGGAATAGCTTTTTGGCTTTCGCCCGCTTCTTCAGCCCAGCTCATCCTTTAAGAAGACAATTTGCTGCATGCAATTATGAGACACGATTATACTTGCGCCTCCAAGGAGGCAGGTTCTAATTATAAAATTAACATGTATCAATGATACAGGAGACGTGCAAAGTAATAGAGTGCCATGACCCTGTGTGGATTATGAAGAGAACACAGTATCACTTCTCCTCCAGCTGTAATGGATTTAAAATGAAAACACCAAACGTGGATTATAGCTAGGTCTATGATAAAAAATATTTTACATATATAAAAGTAAATGCATGTGCGAATTGCGGGGGGGCAACTCCAATGAAAATGCTTCATCTTGAGTTACAACGAACATGTGCGGGGGAGGGGTGTTGACTGGCTGAAAGCAGATTTACAGAAATATTTAATAGTCTATATATTTGCATTCATTGTATTTATTTTTTTGTTTTTGGCTACAGGTAACCTTTACAAAGTTTCATAAAATATGTTGTTAAAATTCCGATATTACAAACAGTAAAGAATTTGATTTAAAAACACACAAATGTTAACAAAGAAAGAAAAAGAAATTATTAGCTCAATAATAACATTTAAATTAGACAACTCTGAGTTCACTTAAAGAAAAGATTGGGCAACTTAGAAGGTCCTACATAAACCTGCAAATTCCTACCAAAAATGAACGCAATACAGTAATTCAGTAAGAAACCCCAGATGCTCCAATTGCAATAAGAATACAGAACGTTCACTAAGTTATGAGCACAATAGAATGTCAGCTCCATCTTTACATCCTAGAATTATGCTCAAATAATTGCCCTTTTTTGAAGCAGCAGAACAACAGCTATCTGGATCGTGACCCTTCAGTCATGGAGCATTTACCACCAGAGTGTATGAAGGTTCACACGTTCTGAATTAGTTACAGATTTGCTAAAGCATCTAACACGTTCGGATTTCAGTGCCATACAGTCAATTAGGAGATGTCACAGTGTTTCGATACAGCTAGTTTGTTTATAAACCATACAGGCAGATGTTGCCAAGCAGAAACCTCCCCTGATTAATTCCATAAAACCACCAGATGCTCCAGCTGCAGTAAGAATACAGAACATTCATAGAACTATAAGCACAATAAAATAATGTTAACAGTTTACTAATGTTCTTAGTTACCAGACAAAAAGGACATTTTCAAGTGCCAACTACTGAACAATCATGAGGGCAAATGCCTATGTGCGGTGGAGTAAGCAAATCTCCAAAAGCCATAGAGGGTAATGTCTAATAAAATCAAATAGTCTTAAATAAGAGACTGAAATAGACAAAATGGTCATCTCCTAACACGTCACTCAGAAGTCAAAAGCAAGGGCTATTCAGTAAAAAAAACAAGATGGAGATAGTGGTCTGCTCATACTCCCTCAATTTTCCAGAACAGTGAGCAGAGTAACTACAAAGAGAAGGCCTTGTCTATAGATCAGGTTGATGACAGATGATGGACTAATTGGGAAATCAAGAAATGAATTGACACATCTCAAGCACCTAGGTTTTGTTTCTACTCACGTGCTGCTAAACAAGCTGAAAGTCCAAGGTTGAATGGGGTTGCCAACCAATCATAGGGCCTGCCATGCACTTTCACATACAATATTGCAGTTACCAATCCGCTTCCATATTCTCTACTATAAATAGTATACTACGTATCTAGAGGTTGCTCAGGGCATGTCCTACAGACAAGGGGCAGCCAATGGGATATTAACACGTATATGATTCTGTAAGTAGATATGTTCCTTTAATCCAATCCCTCCCGTTGATAGGTTTTGTAAAATACCACGTAGGATGACGTCATAGATGACATATGAAAAAGTATATACATTCTGTATACACAAGAGGAAATGTGATCATGCAAGTATCTATTTTGATAGTTGTACAACTCCCTGCTTTCTTTAATTGAGATTAAAGCAGTATTTTTCAATCTTCATTGGGTCTGTTCAGTTATTTGGTCTAAGATGTTTATTGGTAATTCCATCCAGCGCATAGAGGACACTTCAAAATGTTACAGCACAGACTCCTGTGTTGATGAAGAGTTTGACGGGGTATCAAAGATATGTTTGCTGTTGAAGTGTGCTTGGCAGAAAGTAAGTGGTCTGAAGCATGTGAAAGTGATAAAGTGTATCAGCTAGTGAAACTTCGCATCAAAGAAATGTGGTGTTGCGAGAATGAGGAGCTAATGAGAGACAGTAGCCTTCACATGAAGAGATTTAGCGCATCACGCATGAGTCGAGTGTGCGTGGAGAACTAGTTTGTAGACGGGAGCGATTGTTGGTACCAAGGACTTTAAGGAAGCTGTAATTGATTTAGGCCATATGGGCCCCAGGGGTATTTCCCGGAGCAAATCAGTTATAAGAGCAGATTTTTGGAGGCCACAAATGGATTTGGATTTCGAACGTTGTGTTACCAATTGCAGTATCTGCAAGGAGAGTGGCAAGGCCTTGAAAACTAGAGTGGCTCCCATTAAAGTGCCAGCTCTGCGTAAGTTTCTGTGGGAGGTTGCGGCCATTGCCTTGTTAGGACCACTGGACTTACCAAGAGTCAAGGATAGCTACGTGATAGTAGCTGTACATTTGTTTTCTAAATGGCCTGAGGTGGGAGTTTTGAGAGAAATCACACGGCTAATGTGCTTAGATTTTTGGAACGCATATTTTTGCAGGGAGGTTTTCCTGCCAAGATAGTTAGTGATAATGGGCCTCAGTTCAGGTCCTCAGAGTTTGAAACAAGGCTCAAAGTGTTGGGGATAACCCACAGATTAACAGGTGTGTTGAGAGGTGAGTGTGGATTCTGGGAAGTTGAGAGATTGCATACTCAAGTGTGGTAAAGCAGCGAAGGACAGGTATGACCAGAAGATGGGTTGATTATCTACTATGTTTGTGAGAGGTAATAAAGTGAAGATACTGCTGGCAACGAAAGGGAGGAAGTGTGATGTGGGGTTTTCTGCTGTCACAGTGGTGGAAAAGGACTATTGGAATGCATTTGAGAGTATATGGTGGTGAGTAGTGGACCAAAGAAAGGGTGGCCATGTATAGATGAGGTTTGTCTAGTATTAAAGAAAACAAAGCAATGTTCTGAGGAGAGGAGGTTTGTTGTAATGCTACCTCATGGCATGATGTTAACTGTTTACTAATGTTCTTAGGTACCATGCATTTTTCAGTTATAATGGTTCATCATTGTACCTAATTGCCATTCTTAGAATGTAGTGACCTCGCTCCCTCAGCCAGTTGGGATTGTTATGGCTTGAGAGAAGGGAGTTCTAGAAGTAAACCCAATGAGGGTTAGCCGCAATCTTACCTTGTTCATCACAATAAAACTCTCTGCAGCTTCATCTGCATTCATCTGGTACTACTTCAATCCAGACTTGCATCCTTACAATAGTTATCTCATTGTTTGCTCATTAATGTAATAACATTATTGGAAATTAACTGTACAGTGATCTGGTGAAAGAGGAAGGAAGGGAGGAAGGGAGGAAGGGAGGAAGGGAGGAAGGAAGGAAGGAAGGAAGGAAGGAAGGAAGGAAGGAAGGAAGGAAGGAAGGAAGGAAGGAAGGAAGGAAGGAAGGAAGGAAGGAAGGAAGGAAGGAAGGAAGGAAGGAAGGAAGGAAGGAAGGAAGGAAGGAAGGGAAAGGAGGGTGGGAGGGAACGAGGGGGTGAAAGAGGAAGGGAGGAAGGCACGGAGGGAGGGGCAAGGTTTGTTGATTTTAAACTCAGAACCCCAGCATCCAGTAAAGAAGATCAATTAAGAAACTTCTGAGGGATCTTTGAATATTGTGCAACGTGCATTCCAAGGTATAAACAGACGACTGTACTCCGAAATTGTAAGGGAGGCTTTGGCTGCAAGTGTGGTTTTGGACCATTCCTGGACACTTTTGCAGGGCTTGCCCTACACGGTCAGGGCTGGCCGTAAACCTATCGTGCATCTGCTAACTACTGAAGGCATGAATTGCTTGTGTTGGATTCCCAAATGCATGGTTGATTTATTGGGTCAAATACTTTGTGTGTGGAATACATGCAGTGAAATAAAAAAAACATGTGTCTGTCACACCTGCCATCAATTAATGGCGGGTTTGGTTGACAGCAGAGAGACACCATGGCATAAGCGTCAGTGCATGAATCTATTCAAATTGAGGATTGGCTATAGGCCAGCAGGGAAGTAAAGGAAAATAGTAATTGTCGCGATCTAACTGTGTCAGCAGGGCAAAATGAGAGGCACAGATTGTTTCACATGCCTTGTGAATATAGAATAAAAAGGGAAACTTGGAAGTAGTATGACCAAGATACAATTGATGAACTAATACTAGCTGTTCTGGATGGATGCCGACGTGAAGCTGGAACATAAAAATTGTGTTGGATTACAAGTTTGGTGGTGAGGAAAAAGGTGGTCATTCTGTAACTACCACTTTTCCTGCACCACAAAACTATACTTTTTGACGGATTTACCTGTGGCAGAATCGCTGTGCATTAAATCTGCCGATTTTCAGAGGAAAAGTGGTGGATTTGCCTCCAGCTTGTTGCTGAAGGTAAATCTTCCACTTTGGGCCTCATTACAAGTTTAACAGTGCTGGAAAAAAGAGGCAGTAATTCTGTTACTGCCACTTTTCTCGCACCACCAAAATATAATTGTCGGCGGATTTACTGCTCTGTCACTGAAAGGCACAGGAAACCCCACTCTCTAGATTGGGGTATTACCGTAATAATACATCTCAGAAAGGAAATCCAGAGGAAACTATTTGCAAAAAAGCGTGTTAAGGATTTTATTTTACCTAATACATTTTTCTCTGTGAATTTAATCATGAATTAATCTGCACTCTAACGATTTTTTATTTTACATAGCAGGAATATTATAAAAACATCAAAATTTGATAAAAATCATCCTATTAAATTATTCATACATTTATCCACATCCATACAACATCCATCCAAATACTCATACAACTCATCAATAAGTACAAGATAAAAACATATAACAAATATAACAATTCATCCACAATTTCATAGTTATACAAAAAGTTTTTGTGCAAAGCAACACATAGTGCAGGGCCACAATAGGTTTTTTAAGTGGTCAGCAACAACAACACACAATGCATGGCCACAGCAGATTTTAGAAGAGATGGTCAGCAATCGGGATAGGCCAAAAAGAGACTTCGCAAGTGGCCTTATCCTAGGTTTCTCTCAACCAGTTTCGACGTGTAAACGATGGTTTGGTACGACTTCATCAGGAGATAAAGGGTAGTTGTCTTGGCAAATGTAACAGGAATCAATCCATTGTATACATTTTGTATGGAACAGAAAACACTGGCATGCAAATTGGCAATATTCTGGTTAACAATCCTGCATCGCAGATGGTTGAATTTTAACTGCTGACAGAACTACCAAATGGAAATCTGTCAATGTACTTAGGAAACGCGGCATATTCACCTCCAGCTTGTTGATAGAGCTAAATGCTACACTTCAACTCCAAAAATCACATGCAGTAATTCCACCAGTGGTAAATCCACCAAAAATCCCCATTCAGTCCTACGTACTCCGAAAATGGGTAATTTCGCCACTTGTTTCTCATGGTAATTCCACAGGACCAAGTGGCAGTAACAATAATTGAGTTTGGCTGGAATACAGCAGATTTACTGCCAGAATTGGTGTGCTACTATTAGAGGTTCCTGCCAGAGTGTGAGAAAAAAATGCAATTAAAAAGGTAGGGACTTTTGATATTTGTGGGCCTGTGGACTTAGTCGTGGTGGAGGTGACATGTTTATGATTAGTTCCAATGTCATCAAACTTCTGGGTAAATTGTTTGGATAAGAAGGGGAACAGAGCAGAGCAAGCTGATTACTGTCCCCTGTTTCCAACTCTGAGCAATAGAAATAACCAGTTTCTCAAAGAGCCAAGTCATACTGCAACAATGTACCACATTGCACATTCCCCAATTGAACTGCTTGGTGGATAGTGTTGAATTAGTAGAAGCTAATGATTTGAACTAGCTGGAGGCACTGGAGAACTCAGGGAGAGCATAAAGACTGACACCTCACTCCTTCACGGAATATTCCCATTAGAAAAGCTTTGTCAAAGCTGCTGCCAACTTGGATGGAACACAATGGCAAAGTCAAAGAAGGTAAAATAAAATATGGACAGTTAGAGGGAGAACCGTTAAATTACAAGGCTCATTGCGATGGAAGGAATTGCATAAAAGATAGAGAAGGTGTGCTTGGTATTGCATTGTGAATGGCAAACTCCAGATTTGCTAACAAGGTAATGGCCATTTTCATGGAACCTTTGTAGGATGCAATGGTAGGAACACATGATATTGTGTTGGCATTTGGGTCCTGTTGGAACTTCAGAAGCGCCAAGTTGTACAGAAATACAGTATCTGTTCATAGAAAGGGGTGTAACACTCATGTGTTGATTCTAGTGATGGCATGGTGGGGAGTAAGGCTATCCACAGGTCGGAAGAGGGCCAGTGTAATGAGTTTACACATTCAGCGCTCATACACCATGTACAAGCCTTGTACAAGAACTGTGAGCTACTGTAATGAGAGGTGGTTGGTTGGCATTCTGTTTTTTCCTCGAATGGTTAATTCTCTCATTAAAGTATTTGTTCAAACTTTTTATTTTTATTTTCAAATGTATGGTCAAGAAAGTGTTGTAGTGTGATCTGGTTTCCTAATGACCGATTCCAGAGCATCAAAATTAGTGCCACCTCAATGGTCGTTGGTTTCAGTTGGGAGTCCCCCCTCTGCCACCACATCGTTCAAATTCAATGTAGCTTTGGATCCACCTAGATTTAGTTCTGTCACTTGCCTCTGTGTGCATTATTGTTTGTCAATATCTCTCCCAGAACGTTTCTTCATACATTCTTAGGTCAGTGATAGGTAAGTGGGATTAAGGGTTAATGCTTTGATTAATAACTTGTCAACTGTATTTCTGCTAGACCTACTGTACCTCGTCACAGTCCTATAATTCATGTCTGCCCACCTAAGAGATTATTAGCTTTGCCGGTGATACACATTGTAATACAACATGATAGGTTACAGATGATGGCACTTCTTATCCACTCCCTTAGGAAGAGTAAAACATTATAATTTATTATGAACATCTCTGGATGCAGGTCAACCCTAATTTCTTTGGACTGGGAAGAGGAAGGGTAGGTCTCGGAAGAATGTAGATAGTAAAGAAATCATGTGTATCCTATTACAGCAAGCTTTCACAAATCATCTCAATGAACAGACTGAAGTAGATTTACTTTCATTCTGATCATTGGAAAAACCTAATTAAATAATTATACATTTTCTATTATTGCCAAGTGTTCTGGCTATATATGAACATTGATTTGAATTTCGTAAAACAATAGATTGATTACACAGAACTACCTATGAAATTGGTGCTGGGTGATGTAAGTGTGACCTCTTCAATTCTGCAGTTCATTTTTAGAGCCATTTCAATGAGTAGTGTGAGGAGTCGGACATATGAGACGGAAACAGGTAGTGGAATTCTGTTAAGACTTTTATTGAAGATGTTTGGAAAAATGCCTCAATAGCCCTAAGACTATGAGGGGTTTTCCTGCCTCAAAAATACTAACTAATGCACTGGTCATTGTCAGGATGTCCAAAATAAAGTTCTCCACCCTGTGTCTAAAACCTATTCTGACATTCACAGTCTTCATACTACTAACGGTGCAAAAAGAAGAAAACGAAAGTGTGCTTTGGCAGCTTGCCTGCGGCCTTTCTCAGCTCCTATGCACCAAGTTCCAATGTGCAAAACAGAACGCAAAAAGCTTTCGGACGACATGTGCCACACTTTTAAGATGTTCATACTGGCTGGTCCATCGACTGATAGGGAAAGTGTGTGGGGTAAAATATAGCCGCTGAAAGTCAGAAATAAGGAGGCCATGCCAGGACAGGATTTAAGAGTGAAGCTGGCTGGTGCTATCCATTGAGAAATGCAGGCCAGTCCAAAGCACTTCTTTTTCCGAATTAAGACCTAGTGACATTAAAAAAAATGGCCGTAGTTAAATTCTACTAAAATGTAGAAGTGTGCAGGTGGAAAAAAAAAACACTTAATTTTCACAAATGAACTGACATTTAAATGCAAAGGCCTAATTTGAGTATTAAAGGGGACATCCGTTTCCCATGGTAAATGATGGCCTATGCGTGGCTGGTACCAAAGGGATACTCATGTCGTTTCAACTGCTACATTAAAGAAATACATTAAACATGCACAGATTTCAAAACTGCAACAGTGCACATGGGATAAAAAGAAATAGTTGCACATTTGGAAGTTAAAAAGGAGGGATGATGCCTTTCATTTAAGAAATAAATTTGAAGGACAGATTGCATTCATCAGGAAGAAAGATACTTAATTTCATCATATCAAATGACAGCATGGACAAAAAGGGACTATTTCATTTGGTGTAGATTTGAATACTGCTTCCTTATGTAACTATGGCCTATCTGTGTCGATAGAGTGAACTTATTTCTGTTTATACAGTATGTAATGAAAGATTGTATTTATGAACAACAGGCCTAAATGTAATCCGAAATGCAACATGTTAAACATAGAGTGCCAATGGAAAAGGTTATTCCTTTAGAACCATGCAGGTAACGGGCTGCTGTTGTTTTTCTACACTGAGCTGCTGGGTATCTGGAATTGTGACCCTGCTGCTGGGTATCTGGAATTGTGGGGATGGGTTCACCAAGGCACCAGCCTGTGATTTCAGTAAAAATATAAACAAATACAAAGCCAGAGATCTAAACTGTGGGTGATGTAGATAAAGCCAACCAGCAGAAGCGATCTTAAGGTTAAATCTTCACATAAAAAGAGCATTAGCTCTGAACAAAGACCCTTTGAAAATCTGAACTCAAGACCTTTGGCTAAGGGCCCCAGGAGAAGAATGGCTGGTTGTCAAGTTAAATGCTAAGATATACAAAGAAGTAGATTGAAAGTATGGGAGTTGCTGATAACATGTCTTCCAAAGTGACCTTTAAGGTGAGGCTCCACATAAAAAGTGCATTAAATTCTGAGCAAGGATCCTTTGAAGCCAAGGAGAAAACGGGTAAGATAAACATGGATAAATCAGATGGCTGGTCACATGTTTTCAGAGAAATTGAAACTGTGGGCCATATTATGCCCTGCCATTGATTAAACATTGAACACAGTTTTCTTAAATAAAAAGGGCAGCAGGTGTCTCACCGAGCTCAATCTGTGCTTATATTTAACAAAATAAAAATGCTGTTGGGACCCTGTAAAAACAGAATTTGGGTGATGTACACAAACTCAGTTGTGGGAAAAATTATGATTCTGACATTTTCATACACGTGAGAAATGGGAAAGTTGGCATAGTGATAGATCATGAAGGTAAGGTTTACATTGGAAATGGTGCCACTTTTAGCTATTTCAGCACAGCAGAAAACAGCAAAAAATTAAAGCTCTAACCAGGAAGGGCGTGACAAAATAAGAATAGTATTATCTGACTCACCATCAAATAAAGAACTAAAAAATATCTATATTCATGTGATTATCTTAAAGATTAACGGAGTTGTCACAATATTATATTTTTCAGAACACAAAATGTAAAATTCCCTGTCATTTTGAAATAATGTATCTTTTCTTCTCCCTCAACCTACATCATACACTCCTCTCAATTCCTGGTCCTTTCAGCAGGCAGTGGGTATGGTAGGGGGTGTGGAAGGGAGAGAGCTAGCCAATCCAGACCATGGGAATTAGGACCACATTGGAGTGTCATCAGCCCCATAAGAGGTTAGTTTTGCATCATAACATAGATGATAGCCTGCTGCTGGTCTATAGCGAGTATCAACTAGCAGAGAGCCAAGGAGAGCTACCAAGACCATCAGGATAAATCTTGCCATGTGACTGCATGTTTCAAAATTGTACCTGTGTCGTTTTAATAACAGAGTTATTGTTGTGATATTGGATTTTGCCACAGCCTTGGTGGCTGATATTGGCTGCTAGTCTTTCTTGTGAAACCTTAAATAAATAAATCTATATTTTTACTATACACTGGCCCGGTTTCTACTGCATTGGATACACAGGGTATTTGTAAGGGTGGATGCGAGACGGGTTGGAGGCCTCACCAAAAGTGAATCTGAAAGAAAAAGCGCTTTATTATTCAGCATCTAAAAGATGAGTTATCGAGGCAACAGCAAGCAAATGGAGAGTGAGAGGCTACATTTTCTGTACTGCAAGGGGAGTATCAAGAATGTGTTGAAAACCTGAGCACAAGTCAACACAAATTAAATGAACAGGTTGTTCACAATAGAGCCTGGTTATAGGACATTTTCACATTGCAAGCACATAGTAAACAACTGAAAGCTGAAAACAACTAGTGAGTCATTAGGGATGTTAATTCTCAGGGTGAATACGATCAGATGCTCCAAGATCTGAACACTTTTGAACAGCAGAGAGAGCAGCTGAGAGAAGAAAATAACATATTGAGCCAAGAGAAGAGAGCCCTGTTTCAGGAAGTGCGTCCGTTAAGGACAGACGTGGAGAAAAATGAGTTTTGTTCTCAGGAACTGACTGACATGAGGCTAGAGAATGAAAAATTAATCGAACATGTAAGGCAAGCAGAGGCTGACATAGAGCAGGCAACACGGGCCAGACATGCACAAGGGGAGGAGATGAGTTTCCTGAAAAAGAAGCAGTTGGAATATGCACAGACAATACAAGCCTCACAGAAGGAAAATGAGTCCCATTGTGAGGAGAACAAGGGACTCAGAGACCGATTAATGGCACAAAATAAAGTGCTAGAAGCTTCTCAAGCACTGGTATCAGAATTGAAAACTCAGGCCTCTGTATATCACCAAGAGATAGGGACTGAGAAAAACAAAAGTGAGAGGTTGGAACATGAAACAGCCAAACACAAAAAGTCTTTGAGGCACTCCGACCAATCAGGATATGGAAAAGAACCCTACGATCAAGGAGTGATGACCTCTCTACCAGGGACCTAAAGCCAATTACCACCTCATACGTCCAGGGTGCAGCTATATTCATACCTGCCAGTTTTCAAGAACAGGAAAACATGAGGCAGCTGGACTCAACGAGGCCTAGTCCAACAGAGTCAGAAGGCCATTCCTTATCATATATTGATGAATATTCATTTCTACTCAGTAGAACAGTATCTTGACGGAGCAGTGGGCTCTGGGAATTTAAAAATACCCTGGCATGTACTTCTGACCAGCAGGGCTCCAATGATGAAAAGATCAGGGAGTTAGACTGGCAGAAAATGAAGTTACAGTAGGACCACCCGGTCTGCTCTGCAGACAGAGAGGGACCAGAGTTTAGGCCTCAAAAGAGTATTTTAAAAACATCCACACTTTCAAAGAGGTGTGGGGAATTTCCCACCATACCCGGAAGGAGGGATGAGGAGAATGAGTACTTTCCTGTGCAAAAATGGGAGTACAAGGGAAATGCCCACAGCACCACAAGGGAGAAGAGACCAGACCCTGTCATTCTGGGAGGGATTCCCAGTCTCATAGAGGTAGGGAGCGCATAGAGGATAGGGAGTGGACTACCAAGAGCAGCAGATCTGAGTCAGAGGTGAGTGTACTGAAGTGCAGCGGAAAAGAAAGTCTGCCAAACAGAAGAGAGGTCTTGTGAAAGATCCAATTCAGAAGATGAAGACCATAAAGAACTGTATGACTGCCTACCATAGCAATGCCAAATATTTAGTATGGGAGCACCTAGAGCTGTGTGACCAAATTATGACTTCATTTGGTATTAAGAATGATAGAAACTCAATGGAGTTTGTCAAATGGACATTTTCCCCTGAATGCTGTGGCTTCTTTGCAGGGCTGGAGGACCGAGATCACCAAAAATGGTCCACCTATAAGGCGGCCATCTTAAAGCACTTTTCCATTCACACAAAGATTCAGAAGGCCCGCAAGGTGGCCTACAACCGTCAGTGTGGGGAAGACCAAGCACCTAGAGAGTTTGTGCAAGAGCTGAAGTGAGAATTTGCACAGACCTTTAGGCGGGAGTTCATCAACATATACTTCCATGCCCTCCCGAAATACATTATGATCCAACTAATCAGGGATTTTTATGACTGTAGGACCCTGGATTGGGTGATAGAAGAGGCCACCAGGATTATTGAGGCCCAAAAGCCCTCTGAAAAAAAAAATAACCCTAAGAACCACAAACCATCAAACCCACCCGCCGCTGCAAAGGTATCAGATCTTCTGCATTGTCTGGCTGTCTTGGAGGGCGCTTCCAATCTCTAGCCCGTTGCCATTCTCTTTCCATCTTCCACGCCTGCGTCTGCTGCCAAACTCGTTCCAATGGCTACTATAACATGTTCTAGTCCCACTACTACTGCTTCTGCTACAACTTCCTCCCTTTCTATTTCCTACTTCCCTTTTTATTCGCAGAGTTGGACAACAACTAGAACGTTGTTGATACTTTTCTAGTACCTCTGTGTAGGGCCTCCTCGACACAGTTAAAGAATAAATATTTTCCACAGGACCTTTATTCCTGTCCCTTACTTTCATCATGAAGGAAGGGTTTCTTGGGGGTCGTAAAGGGGGAAATCTTCCAGATTTGTCACTGTAGCTAAATCGAAAATAATGGATTCAAGGAATAGTTAAAAAAAAAGGAGAAGAACCTAAGGTGATGTAATTGTTTTTAAAAATAATAAGTAGCCACAAACAGAATACCACAGAATTTTAAATTCCTGTGTCGAGGCCAACACTAATGGCAGGTGGATGGCCCTTACATAATCCAGTGACATTGTCACAATGACCAGAAGATAGCCAATTATCTGTGCATTTCTCAAGTTAGAGCTATCATTAAATAGCACTGATATTTACTTCCAAATCATTATGCACTGGGCCTTTATTGTGGGAAGAAATATTTCTACGAGTGGTTTAACCCTTTAAACTTTTAAAAAACAAAATAAGGGAATCTGTTTTTTTGGTTGTATTTTTAAAATATATACTACTGTAGTCTCTGTTGCATGTCACCCCTTCTGGGGGACATGGTACCTTCTAGTGTTGGTGTCATGGTCACTTGGGGTAACCATGTGACCATGTAAATAAAAGGGACGAGCCGCTTCCAGCTCGTCAGTCGACGATGAACTGACTCCGGTGTCTTTTCTGCAAGGCATCATGTTGGTGCAACACCGCGTGCTAGAGGCTCAAGGACAGGGCCCAGCAAGAGGACAGTGCCCCTGCCAGGCAACACCGTCTCACTTGGGTATGCTGGCAGTGTGATCAATCGCTGGCTGGGCAACCCCGGCCTCAGTGCCACCAGAGCCGGGGCTGCAGTGAGCTGGGTGCCTCCAGCCCGTGTGGTGATATCCGGAGATAGCAGGGTGATCCCTGCTAAGTGTTTGCTGTGTGAGCGCAGCACTGGTGTCCTGGTCAGTTGACCCCGGCATCAGAAGAGGCCTGCTCCGGTGGTCCGGGAGCAGCCCCCTAACAGTCTCTATTTCATTTTTTTGTCTATTTTATTTTAGGCCGTTCATTTGTGGGAACCATTTTACACAGACCGATTTGTAGATTTCTCATTGTGGAAATTGTATAATAATGTGATGCGATGTTAAGCGCTTACAAGGAACACTGTTTTTATTTGAGGTACATCAGAGAGATGGACTACAACACGCAGTGTGTTAAGAATGCGCCAGTTATTAAAGCAGTAAAACGCTCTAATATGTCAGCAATGTGTCAAGCAAGCGTGCGTGTTTTAATTAAGTGCAGCGTGAAATGGTCCAGCGTAGGGGAATGTAAGGGCATTGGAGAGGAATGTGATTAGGTCTGAGCACTGATTGCTTCCTAATGCTAATGGATAGGCGTGAACATTGCTAGCAGGTGCTGGGCTGTAATCGGACGGCTGCAGGCACTGGATTAGCATCAGTAGGTAAGGTGATGTAAGGTCAGGGCATGGAGAAGGCCAGGGCTCGTAAAAGTGATTGACAAGAACCAATTTATCAGCAAGGCTAGGCCCAGAAAGACATTGCAGAAATGAAGGGCACTATTTGATATGTCAGCCTGATTTTGTTGTCTGGAAGTTGTAACGATGGCGGCCTGAAGACTACTGCAATGCATTACAAACTGAAAAAAAAGTACTTCAAACCGACGCACAAAAATGTTCCCTTTCCTAAAAATATCACTTCTATAGTGCAGCTGATAAAATACAGTATTTCAAGGCTTGTTACTTGCCACATTTTCAATCACTGTTATTTAGGCCCAACCTTGTCCCATGACGTCCACCCTACCCTTTGTCCCATCGTTAGCCCACGGCCCATGTCTGCGCCTGACTGTGGGTTCCCACCAGGAAACTCTGCAAATTTCTGGTTTGTCTAAAACTTTACAATGAAGTTTATACTCACCACATTTCTAACATGGATTGTCGCCACAGAAAATCGGTACTTCTTTGACTTTCCTTTTTTTAGTATGGTAAAGAACATAATTCCTCGAACACAATATACCCAATAAGGATACCAAGAGTAGACCTGTTTCAAACAGTTCTTACCAAGTTGGTTCCTATGAGAAGTTCAAACCAAAACTGGCTACATAAGGAGCCATGTGGGTGAACTTGATGCAGTCTTTGTCAGCTTTCAGCGAGGCAGGAGATTTTTGTGGAGCAGGTTTTGGACATTTGGGAAAGTTATAATACAGTTAGAGTAATTGAGTGGGGGGTAGTGCTGAGAGAGGTGGTCAGGATGTGAAGTTTGAAAGGCAGATTTAAAACAAAAGGTTATTATAACTACACACGTGGCATCAGTGTTGGGGGCAGGGATCACTGGGAGTGATATCATCTTGGGGCTCTAGTCCATGCAATATATGCACAAGAATTTTGAATTTGTGTGAGATTTATTGAGGTTTTAGCTAAAATAACTGTGACACATGGGTGGATAGAGTGACTGACCTTCAGGGAAGCAGGAGAGAACTATTAGTGTCCATCTCTTTGATTGCGTGAATTGTCTAGGTTTGCTTGGGTGACACTCCAGTGCAGACAATCAGGGACTCACAACTCAAGATACAATTACTTGAATAGAAGGAACATGTGCCCTTGGGTGACATTTGAGAGGAGTTACAGACATTCAGGGAGATGGGAGATAGCAGGCTGTCAGTGTTCATCTTGAGCAGAGTGAACAGCCTTCTTGCTGTTTGGGTGACACCCGGGTGCAGGGAAGAGTAGGGAACACCTGAGCTCAGCTTGTGCTATTGGGTTGACACATTGATGTGAATTTAGAGAAAGGCTATCGGAAGCGACCGCAGTACAATCACTCGTACTCGTATTCTAGCGGTGCCGGCTTGATAGTCACGTGTCACGCTGTGCGCGAGGTCCTTTACTCTAATTCCTTTGCCGGGGAGGCGAGAGGCGGTGAAGGCAACACCGGCGACGTGCGGCGTGCGGTTAGCGGGAGCTGCGAGCTGTGACCCGCCGGACCGCGGGATCTGCTGCCGGACTGGGACCCTGGCGTTGGGCGTTGGGCGCCGAGGGACAGCTGGAATTAGCCACGGGGACCAGTGCCACAGTCTCCCTGCCCCTGCTGCCTGTCGCGCCGGCGCCGTCTCCTGCGCATTCTGCGCACTAAGGTGAGCTGACGAGCCCAGTGAACTGGGGGCGGATGAGTGAACCCGCCGGCGCACACACTGAACAGGTGGCGCTTCGGCGGATTGCTCGATTACGTGTGCCATATTGTTGTGATTTCCTGGCCTGCCTGCGCATGGGACCTGGTAGCCCCCAGGTTAGTTAACTAGGGGAGAGCATACCCTAAGTACCATACTGAGGGAATCTGTGAAACCCACACGGAGACTGCGGGCCTTGGCCTTTGATCCGGCTTGGGTAGCCCCCTGACCAATTAACTAGGGGGAGTATAAAATAAGGGCAGGAAGACAACATTGCCTGTGGCTGTGGAGCTAGGGGAATTTACCTAGCCACACAACTACTTGCACCATATACCCCATAAATTGGGAGTAACAGATATCTGTTGGGTTTAGAAAATATTGTGATTAATACCACAGACATGCAGCGGGGACGAAGAGCCCTCCACTCGATATATAACTTGAGGAAACCCAAGTGCCTACCGACTAAGGAGGCTAAAGAGTGTTCAAAGAAAGTGGGCAAAGCCAAAAAGAATGCTAAACACACTCAACCAGTGACTCAAGGAGCTATAACTGAATTTTTCCCGGTGAATCCGCCCCCTGCCATTAACTCAACAGCAATTGAGGAAACAATTGCACCTAAAGATAAGGACGACCATCCCCCTGATACTACTAACTTTGAAGACATTGACAATAATTCCTTGTTGGAGCTCTGCCTGTCTATACAGAGAGGGATGCGGGTACCAACCTCGCCGAGACCAACAAGCGCCATAACGATCCCTAAAGACAATAGTATGAACAGCACCACAGGGGTGTATCAGGTGGTTGGAAGGAGTGAACGTCTGTCTGTTTCACCTAATTTAGTAATGGCATCGATGGAGGATGACCCTGATAATGGGACGGACGATAACATCGAGGTCCACTCTAGTGCAAATAAGATAATCGAACTGCAATCGTCGGTGGTGGCACTACAATTTGCCCTTAAGATATTGCTGCAGATGACGGGGCGCATTCTGGCTAACACGAATGCCATTACAATGTACTTGGATACTAAAGATCTTCCCCGAGAAGATGCAGATAGTGATCTATCAGCAGCGCTATGCGCAGGTGATGAGATCAACGAACAAGAAGTGGAGAGGGAGGAGATAGATGACCTGGAGGCTCCTAATAACATCAGCACACTGGAGATATCCTTGGAGGAGGCGGATGAACAGGAGCAGGAACCTAGCCCTAGGTCTCCTCTCACACGTAAACAACGTAGACGTGCAAAAAAGGCACAGAAGAATAAGTTGGCGGCCTCAGATGCTCAACATCCCACGCCAGGGATTAAACCAGTACTGGAGACACGGTCGAAAAAGGCCAGGAAAAGAATGATGAGAGCAGCCCAACGGGCAGCTAGGGCCAAGGGCCCCTTGTTAGATTGGCTGATACTTGAAAAGAAGGCTGACAAAGTGGATGATAATGAAGCATCTGTGATGTGTGAGGAATCAGATCTGGAGTCCAGTATACAACCACAGTTGGAATGCGTACCCGAGACATCGGTATTGGCAAACCCCGAGGAGATAGTATCAATGGACCAGAAAAAAATAGAGAACGATGTAACTACCAATCGCATAATTTTCATTAAGAATCTATATCCTAGTGGTAAAAATCCCTGGTTAGCACGCTCGGAACTGTTTGCAAGACTATATCATATACCGCAATTGCGTGTTCTGAAAACAGAGGATTTTATGTTCATCGAACCACTGGGATGTCCTAATCCGAATGTATCAGCCATACATTGCATGTTTCCGACCACAGCCCAATTGATTAAGAAATATAAAACAGAGCTAATAGCAGTGGACATTGAAATTGATGTGGACCCTTTGATGGCAACTAAATCTATGGGAGATGGAAACCCTGCTCTCATCGAAATACAACAAGCTCTAAAAACATTGCTAGAAGCCATCCCGCGACTGATAAAGAAGCATTGATGCCTAAAAATACTTTCCTGGAATTGCAGAGGATTTTCTCATCTTCTAAGACCAAAGGGGTCTGCAGAATTATTGGCACAATACAGTTGCATCTGTCTTCAGGAGACATGGTTGCTTGACCCGTTGTTACTTGACGGCTATACCATATATCAAGCAGATGCCAAGCGTGGTAGCAGTGGACGTCCTTTTGGGGGTTTATTAATTGGGATTGTGAACTCGATTGTGTCACATAAGATTAAGTGCAAAGCAGAGGAGCAGCTACTGGCGGTGGAAGTCGAACTCCATGACGACAGAGGCCCGGGACAGTACTTATTAATTAATCTCTATAACCCCCCAGGAGCATTGGCTCGGGATCTGCTACAGGAAGCAATACAGGATCTGTTGTCATCTTGGTGGCTAAAAACAGGAAATGTTGCTGTAATGATTATGGGGGACTTTAACTGCCATATGATTGATGAAACACGCTTACCCCCTAATCCGGACCTTAACAGTAGGTGCGTTATGACCCATGAGAAAAGAGACGCTGAGGGGCAGGGCTGGCTACAATTGCTTGGAGCTTGGGACATGGCCATGATAAATGGCCGAACTTTGGGAGACCGGCTGGGGAAACCCACTTGGACAAATGGAAAGTCGGTCAGCACATTGGACTATATATTTATGTGCCCGGAGCTGCAGACAAGAGTAGTGGATATGACCGTCGGGTGTAATGAATGGAGCGACCATGCATCACTGCAGTGTACTTTAAATATCCCATTACACCCGCAGATGTCCTCGAACATGGGCACTATCCAAACTAATGTGACAGGATCCAGAATTGTATGGTCAGAAAGAAATGTCACCATGGCCAAAGAATCACTTGAAACTATTGCAACCTTGGGTATCCACGATTTTGAATGTATGTCGATCAATGAGATTGAGGATTGGATATCCAGATTCTCATGTAAACACGCAGTGGCAAATAAGCGATCAATGCTAAAAACAGGGGGAGTAACACCTCCATTTAACAGGGAAATTAGGGATGCCAAGAGAGGACTAAGAGCAACTACTCGCAGATTGAAATTGATGAATCTACCTGGATCTATGTATCGCGAGAAAATAAGGAAAATCAAAAATCGATATAGATCAGAGATTAAAAATATCAAGACCAGTGAGAAAAATAATAGGTACCAAAAACTAGTGCAAACTATCTGCACTAGAAATTCCCGTGGTATCTGGTCACTCCTCAATGAGAATAGGGAGAAGACTAAAGGTCCCTTAATTAATCCAATAAGCAGGGAGGTGTGGGAAAAATTCCTATTGGAAAGGAATAGTGGAGGGTCAGAAACCCCAAAGAACCTTGGGGTAATAGTACCCCCATGTCCGCCTTTTTCTGTCACTCCTGAGGCAATATTGGAGAAGATAGCAGCCCTCAAGGCATCTAGAGCACCTGGCCCTAACGGCCTGGCTAACATAGTGATCAAGAGCCATCCTCTATTTTGGGCTGATCTGTTATCCCTGCTCTTTAAGAAAATCCTAGAGCAGGGGACAATACCTTGCTCCTGGCAAACTGCCATTTTGATACCTGTATTTAAAAAAGGTAACCGTATGGAGCCTAATAACTACATATTACTATCTATGTTAGATGTCTCGGGCAAGCTTTTTTCCTCATTAGTTCTCAGTGAGTTACAGAGATGGGCGGATAAGTGTAACATTCTTAGTAGATTCCAATGCGGGTTCAGGCGAGATTTCTCCACTTCCCACAATCTTCTGGTTATGGACATACTTCGCTCACGGGCGCTTAATAAGGGACAGCCTCCTCTGTATGCTCTATATATCGATTTCCAGGCAGCTTTCGATACCATCCCCCGAATGAGGCTATGGGCGAAACTAGAGAAATTGGGATGCCCGCCCGGCTTGCTCTACTACCTAAAATTACTACATCACAATACTTCGGCTTGCCTTAGACTTGATCAGGAAGGCAATCTAACACGTAAGGTAAATCAAGATAGTGGGGTAAAGCAGGGATGTGTTACCGCACCCCTAGTTTATAACCTCTATGTATACGACATCCCTGTAGCTCTGAGCGAGGTTAACAACTGTCCCCCCAAAGTTGGTAAGATACCTTGCATAGTGTTAGCTTATGCAGATGACCTGGTGATCTTCGACACTACCATAGGCGGTTTGAGACGCTCTGCTTCCGCCCTGTGGGACTATGCGAAATTAAATGGCCTGAAGATTAATTTAGATAAAACAAAGGTCCTAAGATTCACTAGGAAAAAAACAACACGGGTAAATCTGATAGTACATGGAAGCATCATACCCTATGCTCCATCGTATCGTTACCTGGGCATTGACATTGAGCCCCTCGGTGATTACTCACTTTGTAGACAAGGGCGGAGTATAAGAGCTTTGCAAGTTACCTCGCTTATCGCCTCGTTTACTAAAAAACAGGGCGGCTTTACTCTCTGGGGAAGGCGGCAGCTCTATATTCAAGTAATGGCACCCATGATTATATATGGCCTGGATGCTCTGCATACTATGGATCTTGGATGGTTACAAATACTGGAGGGCAAGTTCTGGAGGCGGATTCTGGGTTTATCCCCAGGGGTGCCGATGGCCCTGATTAGATTAGAATTGGGCCTATTGTCTCTCAAAGCCATGGTATTGAAGAAAAGAGCTGGCTTCCATCTCAAGATGACAAATGGCCCTGCTAATCCCCTACTCTTTGTAATCCACCAGGAGGTGACCAAAAATATTCTACGTCACCCTTACATAAAGACATGTCTACATTTCTTACTGATATTGGATAGACCCAAAGAGGGAATATGGTCTCCAGGGAAACCCTTCATGCACTTGGTAAAAAAGTGGATCTATGGGATTGGCTTGAGAACTTTGCTCATTTAAGTACTCTTAGGTCCTACCAATTTATTAAATATCGCCTGTTTAGTTACATGAAGCCTCAAGCTTACTTATCCCTGTCTCCCTCCAGTAGACTCAGATGTTTTATCATCCTATTTAGATGTGAGCAACTACCGACCCTGTATAAGCGAGGCCTTGGGAAAAAATCCCGGTTGATAAACGTATATGTCGCCTCTGTAAAATCACAGAATGTTTGGAGACAGCTAGACATGTACTCACTGGATGCTTGGTACTGAGAGCCACGATTGTACGCCATCTGGGGGACTTTGTGCATGATCATGCGACCATACCTGAAATGCCCTTTTGGCTGTACTGTACCAATACCAGTAATATGCACCTATTCGTCGCATTATATAACATCTGGCAACAAGTTGAATTGGAACTAAAATGTGAACTGGAATTATCACAGGATGGATGAAGCCTAAGGGAGTGCATAGAGAATCCCTGTGGCAACAGTAATTAAGTGGGCAAATAGAACTATATAAAGGTTGCATGTATTGCAAGTATGATTTTATTAGTACATATGTGTATACGGTTCGAATTGAATATAATGTAATGTTTGTATTATATGTAATTGTAATATGTAAATTATATGTGTAAAGTTTGAATTTATTTCATACTGTATCACATTAAAGAATTTGATTTGATTTGATTTGATTGATGTGACACATGTGGTGGGAGACAGTTGCAGACGTTCAGGTACGCAGGAGAAAATCATGAGTGTACATCACTTGAATTGCGTGAACTGTGCAGGTGCCCTTGTGTAACACTTGGATGCAGATATTTAGCAAGTCCCAACACAAGAAAACATCTCTCGAATTGTGGGAACTGCACAGGTGTCCTACGGTGTCCTTGGATGAGCAAAGAATTCCCATAACACATCTTGTGCAATTGCACTCAGGTGACACTTGTGAAGGGAAAAAGGTGGGAGGAGATACCTCCATCCATCCATGAAGGGAGGAGGTACCTGTGAGAGTCCATCTCTTGAAGTGAGTGAATGGTGCACCTGCAGAAAATATGTCTGGTGTACAGAAATACTCTGGTGGCAGATGGAAACGTGATGCTCATGGTCTCTTTTACACCTGCTGCAGCCCTTTCTACATGCACTGGTGATGCCAGAACATGATAAGGCCAATTATGAAGGTATCATCAACCCAACAGTTCACCCCCACCCCCTCAAGCTATTCTGAAGATCATGCAGTACAATTACATGCACAGTTATTGCACCACAATGATTGTTGACCCAAACCTTCAGAGGAGGGTGCACTTTCAATTCCATCCATTATTGCAAGGGGAAATGAGCAGATCTCAAGTTGCGAGGATTGAGACAGAAACCGTACAGTGCAGTAGAACTGCAGGTTGAAATTGAAAGTTCCAGGCCTCTGTCACCTCACCTTCCCTTCACAGGAAGATGTTTGGGATGAAATGGATGATGCTGATCAAGATAAAGTTTATGATCCGTTAGAGTCTGGACAAGAGCATCCGCTACTGCTGGAAAGCAGAGACACTAATGCTGAAGAGCAGGAGGAGACAGTGACCAATAATACAGAGACATAGGTAGTAGAAGCTCACTCCCCCAACTGTATACATTCTCTTTAAAAAAAAAACAGGCTTCTGTTCACAGATCATATATTGCAACATATCAGTATGTGCCACCTAAAAGAACATCATCACCACTCCCACCATCACCACTAGCAGCACTGCCTTCAGAAGAGCAGGGTATGCATGCTGTCAGCCCACAATGAAAATCCAAAGTGTGTCAGTACTTCACACACAATAACATGATGATGAATGAGGCCTTTTGTACAAATGTGTGCCAAGGAAATTAAGGAACCCACCAGAGAACCACATCTCTGGAAAGATCTCAAAAGACCAAAAGCACATCCTTCCACGTGCCAAAGGACAAGCAGCATACCAGTACCACTCCGCACTGCCATCCCCAAACCTCTTACAGCTATTGCTTTGCTTGACACACCAGGCCTGTCACCTAGTACCCCAGCGAAGCTTGGGGAGAACCATAAGTCCATTTTCTCCACTTAAATGTTTTCTCAGACTTACCATTTGCCTTTCATTTCTTACATCCCTTCTCCATTTTCAGTGATGCGAGCTCTTTGCCTCCCTGGCTGCTCTGCTCTCATTTTAGGTCTCTCTCTGGCTCTCTATCGCTAGTTGGCTTCCCTCAGCCACACCCAAACATAAAACAGTAAGATGATGGTTAGTTTTTCATGCACGCTTAACACTTCCAGCCCATTCGAGACTTTTTGTGTCAAATTGGCATGAAATATTAAAGCTACTGATAATTTAAGGTAGGCAGTGAGTCTAAGAGGTAGTACTGATTTGAGACTCTTCAAACCTATATGTCCCTATGGGCGTAAAGTTTCTCATGTCAAATTGACCCATGGCGTTAGATAAATTGTACTACCCCCAGTGTAAATGCTTGAGCCGATTCCAAACATCAGAATCAATTTATGTTGCTATTGATTTGAAGCATTTCAAGTTGGCTCAAGATTTCAGCTGAGCGGCAACCCCTTAGAAAAATCTTTGGCACACTCATGAGATACTTGGAATCACCATAAGGAATATTAAAAAATCTTAAGAGACGGTTTACAAAAGGCTCGTCCAGCACTAATACAGAGTCACTTTGGAGATATACACTTCAAGAAAACGCTCAAGGTATGGCCACAAGCATTTAAGACAGAAACCTATTTGGTAACTTTGAATAACCTTATGCTCTACAATTAGAAGGCCTTTATACTATATATGGTAAGTATATGAGGAGTTTTGTGCATTATGAAGCACTAGGCCCAACATTGTTTTGTGAAGACAAACAAGTGAAAAGTGACTAATAATACCATGAATAGGGGCAGCAACTACATAATTTAATTTAGTGCTTTATAACATCATACGATGCTTAGCGTTCTTCTTTTCAAGTAGCCAGTGCACGCATTGAAGTTTGGAGCATTCTGCACATTTTAAAGGTATGCTTTGCGTTTACGTAGAAGCGTTTGCCAATTAACGAGCACAGTTGCTTCTCCTTAGATAATGGAACTTCAAGGATGGCATTCTTCTCCTTTGATCTTTGCCTCCTAGGTATCAGTGCTCAAGTACATCACAACATGTTCATCAGCCTTAATACTGAGTGAGCCCCCATTTTAGTGGATGACAGCATTGAGGCTTGCATGCAAGTGTCATATTGTGCCCCTGCCCAGGGTAACCAGACTGTGGTCTGTCAGGAAAATGGTAGAGGGCAGGAAGTGAGAATTTGCGTAAAGCAGTAGTAGGGTACAAACAAACAGTCCAAAATGTGTAAGAGATTTGAGAAGTTGTGTGATTGTGGTGGTAGGGGTGTGTGTCTACACATTGGAGGTGGATTGAACACAATGCCGAATCATGATAATGGGGTATTAAAGTCAACCCGTAGTGATGATCATTTTCAATGAAGGCCGTTTAGCATACTTTCATTGTTTGGTACTAGAATTTGTCAGCACATTCTTGTGTGTGATGGACTCCAGAAGTGCTCATGGGTACCTTATGAAAACCAACTCAAGGCTTAGTCACTAGATTATAGTTCATACAGTCCTCCCTTTGACCAAGATGATAAATCTGGCCACGGCAGACTGACTGAATTAAGTACCTGAACCAAGAGATAACACTAATGCTGAAGGCAGTGTAGACAAATGTGTAGGAAGGGAGGTAAAGCAGCGATATGTCAGAAGCTCCAAGAGCCATACCACTTGAACTCTTGATGAGGGGGGACATTGAATGGTCATTGATAAAAGCCATTGGAAACATCTCAGGAGTTTGTCCATGCCATTTACTCAGAGGCTTACCAACACCACCATAACACTAGAAAGTATACCCATTGTTACAGTAGTGTGCAGTGCGTGTTAATGCACAATCATAAGGTAGGATATTTATTGGTCCTTGATAGTTGTTCGTCTATTTCATTTACTCAGGAGCTTAGCAGCACCACCATGAAGCCATAAAACCATAACGTCAGGAAGTATACCTATTGTTATGATAGGGTGTAGTGTATGTTAATGCACAATCATAAGGTATAACATATTATGTTATGCCTTATGCTTGCTGAATTGTGTTTCTAACATAATCAGAAGCAAAGACATGCACCAGAATGCGATGGATGGCTAAAAAACCAAGTTTCAGGTAAACACCATCTTGGTTTATGTGACATGCAAGGTTTCAGAGTCTTGGAGAAGCAATTGAATGTATGTGCTGACCAAACATAATGATCCCTGCTCGAAGGGTTCCTAGATGGAGAAGAACACCCCTTTGAGCTAAATCACATATACAGGCGACTGAGCAAGACCACTGGCTGAGAGCTCGGAATGGGACCAACGAACATAATAGTTTCGAACGAACAGAGAAGCCATTCAGAAATATGAACCGTAAAAGTGTGAGTGGGGGGTTGGAAGCCTACACAGATATAGAGTATATTAAAACCTGCCAACTGTACTCTTTGCTGCCTTGCAGACACTGATAACAAAGACACACCAACAAAACTGCCCCCTTGATGACAGATGTAAACTATGCAGTGACTGCCAACAGGTAAAATAACAGTCAATAACAGATTGTAACAAGTTATATTAGAAGAAAGCACGAAGAAGTACCTCAATTGACCATCAGAAGAGGTGTAATCTATACCTTATGAGGAGGGGAATACATTGAATGTGCCATTGCTTTGTGTCTAGGTTTCTATAAGCTAATACATAATGTTTGCCTTATCTTGTTAAGTTTAGCCTCCTCCTTGCTCTGGAGCAATGTGTAATTGGCTGGGTGGCTCACTGTAGGTGCATTGGGGTTTGGAGATCCCACAAGAAGAAAAATAAAACATTCTCTCCCAGAGGGTAGATGAAGTGGGTTCATACCTGGTTAGGGACATACCACTATTAGAGCACTTCGTCCTAAATCGTACATTTTGGATGATAAGTACACACAGAGAAACCAGTGGCCACATTTAGTGGCAGTTGAGGTAGCATCTGCCAATAAACAGAAATTCATATTGTGACTGGGTCACAAGGAGTGGCCAAAGTCAGAGAGTGAAAGCGAAGTGTGAATTTGCTTTTTCCTTTTTTTTTACATATCTTGTATGGGCAATGGTATCTTTGAAATGTGCGGAATAGTTTGATTTGTGCCAAAGGTTATGATTATCCAAGTGCACTTAAAAAAAAAGAAAAAACGTTTAGTTTGATAATGGTGTTGTTTTGTACTTGAGTGCCCCAGGGAGGGGCTTGGGTCACTTTGAGAGAATATCCTGGAGGGACATTGGTTCTATTGGAGGGATGTACTGAACAGTTGGATGTGGGGAGACCAAATATTAGATTATGGAGTGACCTGTAAAATGTTCATCCCTACTGTCTCTTCTTCAGGAGAGGACACACACAAGATTTGGAGTATGTGCAGGAATAATGTTGAAAAAAACAAAAAAAGGCAGGGGGAGATTTCAGCAGGACAACTTTACTTGACGAATGGAAATATCCCACTTGAGCTACTGGTGAACCTACTTCAGACTTTACTGCTGATGGTGAATAGTGATGAAACACTGAAGTATGATGTACGTGTGACTAAATATATTTGCTCCAATGGAAGTGATTCCATTTACAGGAGGCCAAGGAGAGTGCTGATTTGGTTGAGTGTGGCCATAGGCTGTCATGCACTCAGGCCCACAGTATTACATGTCCCAGAAACCCCCAGCAGTACCTTTGAACACGCCCACCTTCATATCCCGTCCTGTACACTCACAGCAGCAGGGGGAGGTCCGCCGGTGCTCCAGGGCGCTCCAGCAGGCTCTGGGTTACAACAGCCGGCTGCGCCCGTTCCTCCATTCTCATCTTCCCTGGCGCTTCTCACTGCGCACGAAAAGGAGTAATGTTACCATGGTACCACGTATCAATCTCCGTCACGTGACACAGAGATTCCGATCACGTGACCGGGTTTCCATGGTAACCCCTTAAATCAGTGAGGATTGTGCCCCTCCGTGCTTCACAGCTGTTTTTTCTGGTGCTGCTGGTGTTTTGACTCTCGTCTTATTTTGAACCTCTCTTGACCACGGATTACATACTTTGGACTGTTTTTGGATTACCCCTGGTTTTGGTCTTCGCATCTCCAGCAAACCTCAGGTACTTTGACCACAGCTCTGCATAAAGGACTTCTATTTGATCGCGTTTTTCTACGACGACTTGGCACACTTGGGTCTGCTCCGGACTCTACACCAACATTCAGGAATTGTTTGGAACTTACTGAATAAGCCCGTCCAGTGAACGCCTCAGTTTACCATCTCTTCAGCGGCTTCCAGTGAAAGCAATTACCGCCTCCTGCTTCTGCTTTTCACTGAGGGTACAGTTTATGCAACCAGGGGGAGCCTTTTCTTGTCACACTATGATCCCTTCCAGGATATCATACCCCAACACTTAGGTAAGATCACCCTGCTTGCACCCCTGTACTTACTCGAGTTGTACTGTCTTCCCATTTACTTATTACATGCCTGCTTATTTCCTTTGAAGCTCTCTGGGTTTCCGGCACTCCTGTACCTGCCACCTGTGACCCTAAAGACAGAACAGCGAGTTGTTCTTACTTCTCTGATCGGTACTTAGGGACAGAGGTCCTATAGTCTGCACAACACTCAAGTCTTGACATAGGCCCCTGATAGAGGAGATACGATTAGGTGGGGGACATGTTGATGCAGTGATATCAGGGAATGTATATTTGATGTTTCAGAAATTGAATGAAAAGGTAAAAATGTATTCCCAACAATACCATTAAAAAGCACCATCCATCCCTCAAAATATTCACTACTTCTTTACCTAGACCTCAACAATCAATCTGTACAAAACACATCCATTTTATTACTGTCGTCTGTAACTCGATGCATGACACCCATCTATCATAAAATGCCTCATAATCTAGTACTTGCAAGAAATTATTTTCAATGTCTTTAGCATAGTCCAATGATACAACCTGGGTAATTCATCTGGCATCCTTATACCCGTGATTTACCACCATGCGATGTACACAGTCATTTAAAGTCACTTTTCCATTGAGTTCCTACCAAGAAGCAGTTTTGTAGCCTCGCATCTCGAATAACATTGTCTTTTATTTCATCTTTACCTACATTCCACATGGCTCCAAAAGACAACAACACATTGGAGAATACCATAAGGCACCTTATTTTCCAAACGCTTACTTTAGCATCTATGTCATTTTCGGCGATGGCTCCTTATGCAGTTCACACATTACCACATTATTTTTCCATTTTGATAAGCCAATATGTTTCTCCAGATGAACACTGGCTTCTGTGCAGAGTGCCTTTGCAAACAACCAGCCCCCCAGCATATGGACAGCTGATTCCTTTTCCCCCATCCTTCATGTGGATGGAATGGGTGGCTTCAAATGGATCTTCTACACATTCTTGTGCTTCCGTGTAAGATTGCATGCAAGAGCTCTTGTGTAGTTTGCCAGCAAAAGTCTTAGGGCCTCATTACACGTTGTGCGCTAAAAACCGCATATTAGCGGCATGGCGCTATTAACGTGTCCGCCCTCGTAAGAGGGCGCTAATTACGTATCATTACGAGTACGCGGACACGAGCATAGCGCCATGCCGGTAATGACCCTACCGCCATGCCGCAAAAGTCCCAAAAAAGTCCCTTACCGGCTTTGACGAAAGTGCAGATAGCACCTCCGCCCTCACGCTACATGCAAATTGCGGTGACCGCCATTAGCGAGCGGTGACCGTAAAATTGCGGAACCGGAAATAGCGTCATCGCGCCGGAACGGGAAAGAGCCCGGCGGCCATCTTTAAAAACACAATCCATTGCCATCCTCTGCCCCCTGGACCTGTATTGATTCGTGAGCCGTGCCAAACAATTGTGGACACCTGCATCATGCCTAAGGCACTCAAGAAATCAACTGACAGGCAGCGCAAAGAAAAATACACCAATGAGGAATTGGTGATGTTGACACAGACCCTTGCGGAGAATGCTGAGGTTGTCTTTGCGAATGACATGCGCCGGCCAACCCTGTTGAGGAAGAAAGCCATCTGGGAGGAGGTCGCTGCCAAAGTCAGTGCGCGAATGCAGGAAGAGGTGGGACGACCTCAGGCTGCGGGTGAGGGGCATCCTGGCTGAGAACCACCGCATTGCCAGTGCTGGTGGAGATGGATCCCCAATCCGGATGAAGGAATGGGAGGAGACATGCGCTAACATGATTGCCGTCGAGTCAATAGAGGGAGTAGGCAGCATGGAGCTTGGCGTGGGTACCACTTCTGATGGAGGTGAGTGTACACATGACAGGATGCGATGTGAATGTACTGTACCCCCCATATGTGAGCACAGACTCCTCTCATGCATGGACACACATCCACACATGCATCCATCCCTCACCATGCCTGTGTCAGACCCACACACACACACATGCACACAACACCACAGACAAGTCCCAAACACAACCATGCATGGATGAGGCACTGAACTGGCACATCACCTGCATCCACAACCACTAAGTCCCAATTGCCACAACTGCATCATTTATGTAATTTGCATCAAGTATATTGAAACGCAACCAATGCCATCCCCCGTCTCGTCCCTGACAGGCTCACATACAGATGGGGAGGATGCCGCTGATGCAACACAGGCAACAGCTACATGCAAGAGGCCAAGGGCACAGGAGCCGGCGGATACCCCAACAACATCAAGGGGCAAGGGGGGCAGGCCGCACCAGACGAGTGCCAAACTTCGTCTGAGTGCCACTGCCACGGCAGTACTAGCTGCACCACCAACTGCGGCCCCACCACCGGTGGTGAACCCACCCGCACCGATGCCAGCCACCGAGGGCCCACCATCAGCTGCGGCAAGCTCCACTGGTGAGGAAGCCGCCACTGCCCCCCTATCGGATCTGGAGGACACCCTAGACGAGGCCATGGAGATGCACACCCCAAGCCCCCCTGGATCACCAGAGCCAGTGCCATTCCAGACCCCTGCGTCTGAATCCACAGTTGAGGACACCAACCCTGCAATCATGTCCCCCATGTTGGCATCACCTGCTGTAGTGGATGCATCCGAGGGCACAGCCTCAAGTGCACAGTCACCCAGCACTGCCCTCCAATTGACCACCATCCTGCAGCGCCAACAAGAGCTGTCTGTGCTGGTTGGCCAGCATGTTGAGGAGGCTGCCAATCGCAGTGAGAACATCGTGGAGGCGTCGAGGCACTCCACAGAGCGGATGGACGCCAACACCAACAGGCTGTGCGATGAGATAGGGAGGCTCAGGGAGGTCCTGGTACGCATGGCTGACACTATGGACCGCCACATTTCCCAACAAGGCCAGTCTGCCCCATCCTCATCTTCTGGGTCGAGACAAACAAGCCCCCTCCGTCGCTCAACGCGCACCACCAGGCGCACATCTGCCAGCCCTCTGAATACCCCCGAGGACTATTGAAAATAGGGGGTCGATAGAGATCCCTATGTGTGCATAGGCCAGGGCAAACTTGGCAAACACATGAGGGACTGTTGTGGGGGGGTGGGAAGGGTGTTATGGGTCTGTTGTGGGGGTGGGGGGAAGGGTGTTATGGGTCTGTTGTGGGGGTGGGGGGAAGGGTGTTATGGGTCTGTTGTGGGGGTGGGGGGAAGGGTGTTATGGGTCTGTTGTGGGGGTGGGGGGAAGGGTGGTGGGATGTTTTGGGACTTGCACTTTCACACCTTAATGTTACTCAATACACTGGTTTCTGATCTAAACACTGGCTTGGACAACTTCATTGTGTGTGTGTACTTTATTGGGGACAGGGTCCATTGTGTGCTCGAAAACATACACCAGTGCATTACTCCCCATTACCATGTGACAGTACGAAAACATGTTCCTCAGAATATTTGGTTGATCAGATGCTGTCTCACAGCACGTCCCTCCTGCCCATCCCCTCTTGCAAGACCTGCATCCCCTTCACCTCCGTCCTCATCACCATCATCATCCTCATCAGGTGCTTCTATTTCAACATCAGGGGGCAGTGGCACATTCCGTCTGATACACATATTGTGCAGCATGACACATGCCATGGTGATCTTGGCCACCTTCTCATGTCCATACAGGAGAGCACCACCAGACCTGCTAATGCACCTAAAACGTGACTTCAAAAGTCCAAAAGTCTGCTCGATCACGATGCGGGTACGGGTATGTGCACGATTGTATTCCTCCTCGTGCCTGTTCTGTGGGTTCCGTACAGGTGTGAGGAGCCAGGTCTTCAGGGGATAGCCCGCATCAACTGTATGGGGGAATGAACAGGGTCCTGTTACTGTTCACCTCAAGAGCGGCCTGTTCACATCACACTAATTGACATTGCATTGTGATTCAAGTACTGAATTGACTGCATACATGCAGATGGTCTGTGTGGCAGCAACGTGCAAGGGGGAGGTTGACCCTGCAAGTAGTAATGCAACATTAATGCCTCCAACAGTATTTGACATGTCCTGGGTGAGGCCAGGTCTTAGGTGTCCCTGTCCCAGGCAAATTTGGTACCACACTGCGAGTGTACTGACATTCTGACACCAATGTGGCCATGCTGTGAGGCATCACTTCAGTGGTGCTATAGGTGTGTGGTTCAGTGCTATGTCTAGGGGTGATCCCTTTGCATGCATTCAAGTGCGCATTGCTGGATTGATGTTGTGCTGCGCTGATTGTGTATTACTATCTTGACGCCATGTTGCAGATTCGTGTGAAATGTGGCGTGGTAGGATGTTCAATGTGGATGGATGTGTGATATTTTGCAACCTGCATTGTTGTCGATGTTGTGCAGCTTCAAATTGCACGTGGGTTCTTCTCAAGTACATCGTGGCCTTCCCGGATGCACATTGGTGTACATCTGTATGTCCATTTCTCCTACGGACGACAGTCAACACCCAGTTGCAGTATGTATCTCCCCCCCCCCCAATCACTCCCAGTTGCAGTATGTATCTCTCCCCCCCAATCACTCCCAGTTGCAGTATGTATCTCCCCCCCAATCACTCCCAGTTGCAGTATGTATCTCCCCCCCCAATCACTCCCAGTTGCAGTATGTATCTCCCCCCCCAATCACTCCCAGTTGCAGTATGTTTCTCTACCCCCCCCAATCACGTTGCCATGTGCTTGCCCTGCTACTCACCGAGTAGCCACAAACGTTGTCCGGGGTGTCGCTCCATGTAGCGTGGGATAGTTGAGTTCCGCAGGACCATGGAATCATGTGTTGATCCTGGAAATCTGGCACAGCAATGTGTGATTATCTTGTTGGCGTCACATACCATTTGGACATTGATAGAGTGGAATTGCTTCCTGTTTCGGTACACTACTTCATTGTGATGTGGGACCACCAATTCCACATGTGTACAGTCGATGGCCCCAATGCAACCTGGGATGCCTGCCAGTGAATAGAAGCCAACTTTTGTGTTTGCAATCTCCTGGGCAGTCCGTGGCATGGATATGTGTTCAGGTGCATGCTTCAGGAGTGCATCGAGTACCTGGTTCAGCGTGCGTGAGAATACTGGTTGTGAGATGCCATGCATGTGTCCCACTGTATGCTGGTAGGTGCCTGTGGCCAGAAAGTGGAGCACACTCACCACCTTCAGTAGCGGGGGGATGGCAGTTCTGATGTCTATGAGGCTCACAATGTCGTTGTGGATCATGTCCACGAGGCTGGTGATGGTAACCCTGTCCAGACGGTACAGGGTGTGTATCTGCTCAGGGGTTAGGTTGAATGGACTGGCTCTGATCCTGGGGATTGGTGGGTGCCTCTGTGGTATGAATAGGTGCCGTTGTGGTGCTTGCTGTGCCTGTCTTCCCCTCCTCCTCCTCCTCCTCCTGCGTCTCCTTTGTGCTGCCTGTTGTAGTAGCAGCTGCGCTGCAATGAGGTCCCCCAGGCCATGTACTGCTGCCAGTATTGGAACCATCTTTGTGTGGGAAGGGGTGTGGGAAGGGGTGTGGTGTGCTCCTTTTGAGCTGCCACAGTCTCCATTGCCTCCACCTGTGCTGATTGTGTCCACCTGTGGCAGGTGGGAACACTGCTCATTCCTCTTAACGGGTGGTCCGCGATGCCGGTATTAGCACCATGGCGGTAAGGGGTTTGAGTGGATTTACCATGCCGCTATTAGCATGTCCACTGGCCTTGTGATGCTGTGCTAATAGCGGCATGGCGTAATTTACGGGATGGAGGGTCGCGCGCACACGGCCTGCCCGCTATTAGTGGCACCGTAATTTGCGATGCCGCTAATAGCGGTGTGCCGGGTCGTGATCCGCATGGGGATTTAACGTTACCGGTATTCCATTACCGGTAACGGTAAATCCCTACCGCCATCCGTGTAATGAGGCCCTTAGTGCTGATGCAGCAGAACGAAATGGGACAGATCTACAACTTCCTCTGGTAACAGGTTTCACACTGGTGTACTATCGAGAACAACACATGAAACAATCCTAACATGTTTTCAGAACATCATTAGTACATACATCAAATTCTATTCAAAAGGTTGTGATTAAGACAGGTTTTTTTTCAGAAATGTCAAAACACATTGGCTACAATAATGTCAGTGCAACATCTTCAAAATTATTTACACGTTGACCTTATAAATCATAAAGCTGTTTAGGAACCATTTTCCTCCCTATTGCTTGGATTTGTAGGAGTAGCTGGGGGCTCTGAGTTGCTTGGGGCTCTGAATTACAGGGGCTTATTAGTGGAGTAGTGAACATGTAGCTCTACCCCAGCAACTCAGAGCCCCCAGCTACTCCTACAGGTTTAAATACCACCTCGCTCCTCAGTTTTACCAGTCCACCTTTGCAGAAAAAATCCATCCATTTTTTTACCAACACTTGCAAAGCATTCTAGGGTAACAGAAATACCACAGCTTAATGTAATAAAAGAGGAATTGAATCTGCTTTGACAATCAAAACTCTTCACTGCATTGTCAAATCCTGTAATGACTATAAACCTAGCTTTTCTGAAACCACCAAAATGCTGTCATTCCAAGTCAATGAACACAAGCCCATGCTATCAGATGTAATCCTTACAATCAAAATACAATCAATTGTAATATTCTCAATGTATGTTGCTGCGTATTTTACATCTAACACACATATATATTTCATCTTATTTAATGTTGACAAAGAAACTTTGGAGAATATTTCTGTAGTTATAATTGCATTCATGGTACCATATGTATTCCTACCAAAGAGATTCACATCATCCATTAATGTGATACGTTTCACTTGTTGTTTCCAGCTTGCAGGAAACGGGACTCCTTCAGCATCTTAATTTCTTCTCATCAGGGCAACTAAGAGTTTCAAACAACAGACAAACATATTAGTTGCCAATGGAAAGCCTTGACAAGCCCCACTTTTTAAAATCAGGATTAGATTTGATACCCAAACATTCAGTAGAATGCGCCAAATCTAATGACAATTCACAGTTTCAGAAACCTTCAACAAGCCCACAAGACCAAAATGCTACATAACATTCCTTAGGTAAGTCATATTTCCATGGTGTTTTAACACTTGCACTGTCATGTTCCACCACTTGAAGGTCTTCTATTCTAAAGGGCTTTCATTTTTTATTCTGTTGATCCATTTTCGTTTTATCCACTACTTCCTCACCACACAAATCTGTGTAGCAATTCTCCACCACTCTGCACATCACTTGGACTACATTTTGCACGTGCCTACCGACATGCTGAGCAACGTCCACCTCCGTTGTATACAATATTTATCTAAAAACGCCTTTTTTTCACTTTTCATTTTTCTCCATTTTCCCTTTCAACATCTAAACTGAACTGCTTTATATTTATCCCAAAACACTTTATCCATTTTTAGCTCTAATCCCACGTCCTCTTGTACTTCAAAAGGCATCTCTCCATGCATATCATATCTGCATTGTGTGTGATGTTTCTCAGACTGCTTGCATTCTCTCACCTTCCTCTTCCCATCATACATACACCATATTTCTCCTGTTTTTTTTTAAATTTCTACCCACCAGTCATGTTTAGTCACAAAAGTTATGCAGAAGTTTCCAACACAAATTTTAAAACTACCCTCAAATTCTATTAATCTTTCCCCATATGGTCTATTTTTAGTAATTTAATCCATGCTTTTACAACACAGCAGTCTGAAATAAATACAGCCTCATGCTCACATCTCTCATATATAATTTTTCTATCCACAAAAGTATAGTCAATGCAAGTATTTCTCATACGTATTGATTATTTTGTAAATGTATGTCTATTTGTTTTAACCAGTTCAATGCAATGTATTCCTTTAAAATCTAAAATGATATCAAACAATAACTGTTAAATCATATCTAAGTTTGCCTCACAAGCTCTAACTTTCTTCTGTAAAGTCACATTAAATTCTCCTTTAACAATCACATATTTAGTGGTTAAAACACATTGGGCCTCATTACTAGTTTGGCGGCAGCTGTGCGTATAAAACAGGTACGGCTGCCGCCAAACCCATGATTATTCTGGCACCCCGCAATGTGGACGAACGGTGGGATTCCGACATTGGCAGACCCGGTCCATCCCCATTGACGGATGCCGGCAATAAGGGACTCCCCATCCCCATTCGGCCCCTTAGGTCTGAATGGGTATGGGGAGCGGATGCACCAGCACCGTTCATAACGGTGCCCGCCTGGCAGGTAGAGCGAGACCCACAAGCACAACTTGTAGTACGGCGGTACGGTAACAACGGTGCCGGTAAGTTTACTGGCACCGTTGTCACCGTACCGCTAGGGTCGTAATGAGGCGCATTGTCTTAAATTTTAAAAAAAGCTCCTCCCTCTATACCTTATCTGGAGATGAAGAAACATTCATCAGAAAACAATCATTGCCATCAACTGAACAATGTCAAACCATGATCCTCCCATCATCAACAACTTTAAGCAACCAGTTAATCAGTAGATTTCATAATACAATTTATTATCACCCACTACTATTCATGTTATCACCCAACCAAATGGGCAAATCATGCTTCCACAGCATCTCCACTCAGTGGAATTAATTTAAAGTAATGTACTCTTTCCTACAGACAATACATGTCTGCTAGTATAGTCTTAAGGACATTTAGAAAAGTGCCACACGTAGACCTCCTGCACATGCAACACATAATCTTCCTGGTGCTAAGAAAAAAAAAGTGTCATAATCACACAAAAACCAAATCCACCTGTTAAGCTGCCTCACAACGTGCTTCAAGGCTATTTAATAAACACAGGCTCACTTTCATCTTCCAATTGTTGTAAAGCCTCAAATGGATTCTGATTAATGAACTTACTGAAGGTTCTAGAGTTGTATGCACATTATCACCACTCTCCTTCTGAAGCTGGGGTAATTTGTGTTCATCTGCACTAACATCAGATTCCGGGTCGGTCCTTGTTCTCTAATCTCTTTTACCATATATACCTCTCGATTGCACTCTGTGGAATTCCTCCTTATCAATCTAAGCGTACTTGTACCTGTAATAACAGCCATCTCTTCCAAATCATTAACCTCAACCTTTTCACCTATTTGCCTTGTGGTTGTCCTGCTGCCAGATTCCATGTGCACTCTTCAGATTCTATTTCTCCATTCATGTTTTCATGGACTCACAAATGTAATTCCTTATCATTTGATTCATCTATAACATTAACTACTTGTATACCAGTAGCGTGTGCCAATCGTTCTCCTTCAATGCCCTCCTCCAAAATCTCTGCTGTGTCTTCTCATTATATTACACATTCATCTTTCTCAATTGTTCCTTCCTGTTCCACATCCAAGGATAGTCACAAGAGAGGTATGGATAGGGATGGTGAGAGAGGTGAGGTGAGAGGTGATGAGAGGGACGTGAGAGAGGTGGGAGAGGGTTGTCTAGAGAGGTTACTAGAGAGGTGAGAAGAGGGGGAAGAGAGAGGTAAGGAGAGAGAGCAGATATCGGTGGAACAGAAGTGCAGAGAGAGAGAGGAGAGGACGAATACACAAAGGTATGTGAGAAGGTAGAGAAGGGAGCGGGGCGAGTGTGAGTAGAGTAGGGGAACAAGGGGTAGTGCTCAGGGAAAGGAGAGGATAGGGAGGTAGCATGCATATGAGAAAATAGATCGGAACGTTTGTTAGAGGACAGGAAAATCATCGTTCTTGTATAAACATCGGGTGTGTTGTTTTAGGGACCTCTGAGAAGAATCCCAGAGGGAACCAGGTAAATAACGCTGTTGATTTTAGGTACTAAACTCTTTCAAACCTTTAAATAGTAGAAGAGACCAATCACCAGTTGCCAAACCTGGGGTTAGGTTTCATGCCATAATCACTACACTGCCCCAGAATGTTAGGCATAATCAGAGCCAGGGTCCTGAAACCACATAAGAATCCTGTTTCAGTTAGAAAAGACATTTTAAGCTGGTAAAGGATGAAAGAAAGTCTCAAGAACTAGTGAGGAACTGGAGACAGGGAGGTCAACACTACAGCTCCCTTTGGGAAGCACATTCCCTCAAGATTAAGGCAAGTTACGGTGGCCATGACAGCTGGGAAAGTATTTGAACCACGGCAGGAGAGCTGCCAGGTCCTCATCCTTTCTGGACTCAACACGCGCTTACCTCGTTGTGAATGTCCTCTCTGCTCCACGTGACTCCATCCTGTTCTGCAGTATGCATTGCCCAATCTGTGTCCACCTGGATCTTCACCTGAAAGAGGAAAGAAAACAACATGTACAGTTAGTATCGCTTAACTGATTTGGTCTGTTCTCCTGAGGCTCAAACTCTGCATTGCTTTCATCACATGCTGTATCTCAGCCTGCACCATCTGCACGATTTTGACCCTTACCACACAGTCTTCTCACTCCATTCACTACGGTTGTGTGCCTCTGTCAATGCACAAGTTTACCAGGGAACATAGCTGCACATGCTCTTTTTATTGTGCACTGCTCCTCTCGATCTTCATTGTAGATAGAAAGAAGAAGACATCTTAATAATAATAACCAGTGTAGAAACTGGATACTGTCACGATAACAAGGAAATTGCAGTGAAGCAAACTGAGCTTTGGGTGCACCTCTCCTAACCAGGTCTGAATTGACAGTTCTGTTCAGTTCTAGCCCATGAAGAAACCAGCTGGGAGAAGTTGGATGTTGAGCTCACCTGTGGTCAAGGTAAGACAAAAGGAATGGGGGAGTGTTGATTAAGGGTCCCATTTGTGGAGGTTGATAGTAATTATAACTGCTCTTCTTACAGAGCATTGATAACACAGAGAGAAAATCAGATGGGGATTGTGCAAACAAGACACCTGGGAGAGAACAATACAGACAGCTGGAAGAGAAGGTGGCACCTGCACAGCACATTCCCATTACCTTCACTGGGTCCCATGGGTTTTGTGCAAAGTAGGACGCAGGTGACTCAGTGAAGAAGTTGGAGGACCCATTGTTCAAGGTATGGAGTTACATCAGGGAAGACTGGGTTACAGAGGTGGTAGCCCACAAGAGGTTTAGATAGGGAACCCCTAAGTCACAGTTTTAGCAATTTCAAAATAAAAAACCCTTGAACAATCTATCATAGTCTGGAACTAATAGGATATATTCATGACAGATATCAGGATAGTGTGTAGTGTTTAATCATCCATCATCCATTGATACAACTCAATATGAAGTGTCATATATGTGTAGTAATGAATAAACATGGCATGGCTGGCTACGAAGCCCACTTGCTAGTGACTACTATTTTTGGTCATGTGACATGGAAGGCTGGGAAGGCTTGGGTGAGCTATTGAGTGCTTGTGATAACGAAACATAATTTATCAAGGTTGTTAAAAGTCACCAGACTTGAAAGATAAACATATTGAGATGAATCACAGTCCTGAGAAAGGCCATGGGTTGAGAGACCAGAGTGAGAAGAATGAAGGAGGCTTTTCCAAACTAATACAATAGACAGGTAGAAATATGAACTTTAAAAGAGTTTGTAGTTTTTGAAGTTATAATTGTTGCTATTATTGAAGTTGAAATTCTAAAAATTTTGAGTGGCATGAAGAGAATGGTGACAAAGACACATCCACTAAACTACACCCTTGATGGCATTTATGTAATTTATGCAGTGACTGATTACAAGTGAAATGAAATTCAATTGCTGCATTCTGGTGAGTCAGTCAGTCAAATTGGCTTGGTGTTTCCATTTCGGCGCACTGCTGTGAAGTGTACAAGGCAGAGAAAGAACCCCAAGGCCGCCAAGGGCGTAGATTAGACGGGTCTAGCCAGTCCATGTGCAGTCCAAATATAGAACATACGTCTTAAATCACACATCCTGGATGTTGAAAAGGTCATACAAAGCAACTAGCAGGCATGCCTTTCCTGAATTCAATATATATCATTAGGGTTCTAAAAGAAAACTTCAGAAAATTGCTACATCAAATTGACTGGTTGTGTATATAAGCTAGCAGAGCAGTATACAATAACCAACCATATTGTATGGAACTCACCATTCATACTTTAAGGGATATGTTATTCAAGTCATTCTCTATGCTCATGGAATCAAATATCTCTTGTACCTTCCTTATGCATGGCGAGTAATCTTCAAAGCACCTGTGCCTTGTGTTGAGGGACACACTACTATAATAGAGTGAAGTTGCAGGCAAGGTAAAGAGAGGAGTGCTGGAAGTAGAAGACATCAACATTAATAGAATATGATGTTTTACTATATTGCTAGAATGTTTCACTATATCGCTAGAATGAGCCTTTGTATTTAATTCACACAGGAAGTGGTGAATTAAATATCAGCTCCGTGTAAGGTTTCATTGCTTTCTAGTCCTAGGGTAGTTTCATTCAATATTAACAATCTGAGATTTTTGTCTATTCAGTCTGCTATGATTAATGCCCGGTCTCTTCCAAAACATGCTACTTAGATCTACTAATCTTCTCAAGAATGACTTGCATGAGGTGTTTTCATTAGTGATATATTACATTTGGGGTTCTTCAGGTCCTGCCATACATGTTACTAGTCCATCCATTGTCTGTAGAGTTCTGTGGCAGAGAGATGTGCTGTTATATTTCACACCAATACAACTATTGCCCTACCTTCACTTATTACACTTACTACCAATGAGGTTTGAGCTTCTGCACGTTAGCTTTCTCCTAACATATATATCAGTGAAAAACCATTGTTAAAGGGACAGTTTTAAGTTGCACTAATAAATTCCTATACAATTCTGTGAAAAAGCTGTGTTAAATGGATGTTATGGTTAAGTTGCACTAATAAAAACCTAACAAAATCAGTGGCAAAACCTTCTCAAAGGGTTATATGTTTACAAGTAAAATTGAAAAGCCCCATGAATTCGCCAGTTATGGTAAGGTAAGCAACCATAGCCCACGCCACCACTGTGCACTGCTAAGACTAACGACCACAACATCAAAGATGACAGGACAATTTTCATTGATGACAGCACTGATGACCTCATGAATCTGGGCCACTTGGTTTTGGTCACTAACTGGAGAAATGTTTAAATGAAAATGTTGCGATATATGCAGAAGACTCTTACCTGCTTGTACATTGTAGAAGTACATGGGTTAGGGTTTGGTGTCAGCCAGCTCATCGTGCATAGATATAAGCCAATAGCCAGGCCATACACACAAAATTCATACGAGTACTTGATAATGAACTGTTATGCTACTGACATTTTGTCTTGATATTGTTTCTGTCTTCTGTACTGTAGTATGCCGGTGCGTGCCTCTAATTTGTATGCATTGTGGGTCTTTGAATGTACTGTTTGTAGTAACACACATATGTAGTAGGGCATGACTTATTACGTATGTATTCCATGCGTAGCATTACTGAAAGCTCTGCAAGGACATGTTCATGATTTCAAAAAGCAAAATTAGCAGAACAAAAATATTTTACTTCTACAGTGTTTGCTGCACCCATTTCTTATTTGTATGTATGCGTAGCTTCCTGTATTCAGATGAACACTGTAATATAATGTTTTCTTTACAAAAGTACATTTGTTCATATAGTTTTGCATAGATCTCCCAATCACATGTAACACCTTGTTACCAACATTATAAACAGAACACTTTGTAAGGACATACAGATTGCCATGTCATCTTTGGGCTTTCCTTAATTTTGCCAAATGTCTCCTTCATTGCAAACTGCAGTGCAATTCCAGTTACATGCCCTAAACTGTTCCCTCCACAATGAACAATGATAATGTCTGGATGTTGGAGCGTGACCTAATTGACACAAAACGGGAGCAAGTCCACCCACTTCAGGACACACACTCCATACCATTCCACATGAACATCATGAAAACCAAGATTTTCAGCCACTCCACTTTGCTCTGCATACACCTTCAACCAATGGGTCCACAAGTCCACCATAATCCACACACTCTGCCCCCTGAAAGACATAGCCATAGCCATCTGCATTCCTCTCAGCAAACACACCTCCTGCCAAACTCTCTCCTTGCATACCACACCCAGGAAAACCTATTGGCCAATCCCCTGGACTGCACAGTCCCATGTCCATGCCTGGCATCCTCAAAAGACCCGAATGTGGCATGTGCAGTCTGTGGAATACCATGGAGTCCATGGACAGATCGTCCATATCAAGGGGGTGGGGCAAGAAATTAAACACAAGGTAAGTTATTTACTCTTTAGTGGTGGCTCTGAAAATAACCTTTTTTGTATTTTGATTTTTTGGGAGACTTTTCAGATATTGTTTTGCTATACCAACTCACATGCACTCTACATCATTTTCACAAGAACTTTCTGAGTGCTTCCTGAATATTGGCAAGACAGATTGCATTGCGACAATCTGTAAAAGTGATGACATCACTAAACAAAGTATATCCACCATTCTCCAGAATGCTCTCATTCAGAACGGATGATATCCCAAGACTGTACAAAAATGACCATACCCTTTTTGTTCTCAAGGCGCCTTCCTGCGTCTTGTTGAGGATGAAAGACATTGGGGCATCTCCATAGTGCCCTAGCAGATACATGTGGAAACAGCTCCATTAGTGCCTTCAGTAATTATTTCAACACACTCTGCAAACTTATTGCACTAATATACCCCAAACTTTGTCCTCCACAATGCACCACAATTACATCTGGAGTTTGGAAAAGAGACATATTTTTGGAAAGTGAAAATAAACACTTCCAGTTTTGCCCAGGCACACCACACCAAAAAGCATCCACTCCCTGCAATCCAAGGTTATCAGAAATGCCACACGTTTCTGTGTGCCTTTGCCATCTTCCCTACACACAGCAATGAAAACAATTATTACCCTCTCTTCCTATAATGCACAACCTGAAGACCTAATTGGCTAATCCCCACAGTCCCCTTTCCATTCCAGACATCCTGAAAAGACCCAGATGTGGCACACCCTGTCTACAGACTACCGTGGTGTCTGCGAACATGGTTACACAGAGCAGCCCTTCTTCCCTTTCGACTTCAATCTTTGTAGCACTTCCTCATTGGCTACTGTCAAGCAGTGACACACCCATCCTTCAATCACATCCAAAAACTCTATATCTTACACTGTCATCTCAGTTCAACACTTCAGAAATGTTCAACTTTTATAAATGCACATAAACAGGATTTCTGCCACTTACCCTGCATAACCTACTCAATTATCATACGCTCATGTGTCCCAACTCCTGCCACCAAGTGGCAGTTACATACAATGCTGTGTGGTTGGAAAGTTTTCTTTTAATGAGCATTTTCATAACCATTTCAAAACACACATTTACAATTTCATCAGCACTGTTAATGTTTTTTGTGAAAGAAAAGAAAACCACATTTAAAACATTTCCACAGCATATTTAAATGCCAGATCCTGTGTGAAAGTTAAATAGATTACCAGGACATGTATACTTGCCTATATCACCCATTATAATGTACAGCCTGTTATTTCTTCTTTCATTCTGTCACTTTTAACACCACTTCTCACACTAACAAAGTTACACTAAAACTCCCACAATGCAAACTCAAAACGAAAACTGCATGTCTGTTACTAAAGCATGACATATACATGGAAAGAAAAATGGCAAAATGCAATGCTTTTAAAACTATTTATTGCAACACCATTTCAAGTAAAACAAACAAATGCATGTATACATTTACAACAGCGCCCTCTGTGAATTTTCTAAAAATAAATGAAAGAAAATGGTACCAATTTCTCCAGCATATTGCAGTAACACTCAGTGTATTCAATGTCATTAACGTTTCGTACACATGCATACTTGCTAACATTCTCCTTTCTAATCTGCACAGGCTTATGTTATGTTTTTTCTCTGTAGTCTGGGACTTGCAGTGCACATTTTCTAGTGCAAATAGTGCAACCACATCTTCCACAATACAAACAAAAGAAGAATCATCATTCAATAAGCAAGTACACATTACATTACATCCCATTCTCAAGTATGCATGTACTGACAAAATAACAAACCTTCACTCAAATGCCACTTAAAAGTGTTCTACAAATATTTTCAATATCCATTTATTTTTTTAGAAAAAAGTTACGCACAGTGCTGCTGTAAATCCACAATACCACATTTTACATTTCAAATCCAGCCTCCCAAAAATGACAGCTTTTTAAACACTCAGCGTTTATGGCCACGTGGGGCATCATTATCATGGAACCACCGGCCCCATTAGCAATGCTGCAGGTGATCCAGTGTCCCCAGTCCCATACAATGCTGTGCAACTGCACAGAAATAGGGACTAACATTTTCCAGCACCTGACTTTCCAGGCCAACCGGACTTGTAATGTCCTGCTGCCACTGGAAAGCTAGCTGCCAAACAATTATAAGGAATCTCATGGCAACCAGTCTAAAGCAACGGCAGGGTTGCCACCATACTCATAATCACATCCAATGTAACTAACTCTTCTTCCCAAGAACTCCTCCGACATTGCAAAATAATGTATTCTTGTACTGAAATTACTTTGCCATTACCATACATACCACACATTTTCTTCTTTACCAATTTCAGTGAAGAACAAACTCCCGGAAGACAACTGCCCTCCTAAAAGACAACAACCTGAATAAAACTACGCTTCACATCCTACAAAATAAGTGTATTAGTGTAGTAGTATTCGTTGTGTTACTCATACGGTACAGTGTAGCTTCATACTAGCCTCACAATTCCTTTCAAACCAATAACATTTACTTCACTCTCATTTATTGCACCTCAGAAGGTACACTCTTTGTATTCTCATCTGAACACCATTATTATAACACCCACAATTATTGTGAAAACATTGTAATGTCCTTACTTATTCATGCACACTAGCACTCTCTTATGCACTAACCCAAGCCCTTCACACATCTACAAACACAGCTACTCTTACAACCATCCCAACTAGAACTAGCAGCCCATTACACAGTCACACAACCCTCAATGTATGTCTGCCCTCATATTCACACACTCATTCAAAATGCACCCAAATATATTCCACAGCTTTCAAACCCAAAATTTCCTTTTTTCTCCAACAGACAGAACAGAATGCCTACTAAAAAGCAACTCCGTAGAAAACAAAGAAAATATAGAGCAGATATATAGCAAATGTTCAAACAAAACTGCTAATACAGTCAGTACACAAAAATGAACCAGCTAGCACTAAAAAAACTAGGGCCCCTCTTCCAAAAAGTAAAAATAAAAACAAATGGATAAAGAATGATAAAACTGCTAATAACGCTACCACTATATCTGCCAATGTTAATGTAGCCAAAGTTAAACACTCCCCAAAGAATATTTTACAAAAATGTTTCCACCATAGAGTACTTCAAAACCTTATGAAAACAGCAGAAAAGTAACGCTCGACCCGTAAAAATTACTGCAGAAGACTATATTTAACCAGAAATATTATTAATTTTAACCATAAAGAAAGCAATAACAAAATTAATCATTACACTACAAAAGGTAGTTCTAAACATGTGAAATGTCAACATAGATATGATATGATATGATATGACATTTATAACCAGCCTATACACAAGTGTTTCAAGGCGCAGAGGAAAGGGAGGGGGAACAAAGGGAGGACTAAGACAACAATCCTACTGTAAAAACAAGGAAATATCGAGGCTGAGTACCACAAAAGGAAATACACCAATCACAGGCTAGAAAGAGTCACAGATCTTTATTCTGTAGAGTTACAAAGAAACACAGATAGCTATCTGGCTCTCAACACCTCACAATGAGTACCAGCCTGTCAAAGAGAGGAGAGGATGCTGGACATCTAAACATTCATGCTTTTATACAATTTTCAGAAATTGTCCAGCCCCTCTATATGTTAATAATCTGCGGTGTAGAGTTTGTGCCTAGTTCACATACAGCTTATACAATAATATGCAGAAGGATTACATGAGTTTGCATTTCCATCAATGTTACAATGGTGTTGTATATTCTTGGATCCGCGGTAAGCCTTAGTCAATATCCCTTCACAATGTAGTTCTGCCTGTGTCCACGCTTGAGATTTACTCTGCAATGTCCCAACGTTTACACAGGAATGACTCTTATCTGCGCAGACAATGTTAGGACAACAGTTCATGTATACTACAAGGTCTCATTACCTAGCCTAAACAGTCAGCCCTTGCACAGTCTAACCATTAACAGAACTCAAAGGTCGGGAGGCTTGCTTGCAAGTTGAAAACACAGTCCACCATTTTAGAACAGAGAATGTGCAAACAGAAATCAAAATGGAAAATGGCAGATGATTCTAAAATGGCAGCAAAGTTGATCCAAAATCGGAACTTTGCAGTGTGGTTTTCCCCATAGAGCGACTAAGCTTAGGCCAATATAAACCTAAAGGAGGCACTATATGATTTCCCGTTTAACACTACTAGGCCAGGTGACATTTAGATTGTGCAAGTGCAGGGTAGGGGGGCAAGGGAAAAGTCTGAGGGGAAATCGGAGTGGGCAATGCAGAACATAGGATAACAGTAAAATAAATAAAAACCAATGCAATACAATAAATAGGAAGTGCAGCCAAGTGGTGGCAAGTGCAGGGGTAAGTGCAGACACCAGTTGTCAGGTTCTAGTAGGGGGCTCTAGGGATACAGAGAACAGCCCCAGAGAGAGAAGGAGTTGCCAGGGGGGCAGTCCAGGTGTGCAACTGGCAGAGGAGGACCTGGGACCGAGAAAAAAGGGTAGCCAAGTGACCAGTGCAAATTCAGTTCCAGCCAGGAGCTCAGCAGGGGAGAGGAGGAGAGAAAGCAGAAGCAAAGAGGAAGGTCTTGAGGTGCTTCCAGAACCATAGATGTTTCTCCTCAAGGTTCAGTGAGGCAGGGAGGCTATTCCAGGGGGAGGCCCCAGCCGAAGAAAGAGATCTACCACCAACGTGTTGCTTGGAGAAGCGACTGACCCTGAGGCGGATTAGCGAAGGGCTCGAGAAGGAAGACATTTAGGAAGATAGAGTTGAGGTATTGAGGCCCCAGGCCCCAGGAGGCCTTGTGGACAATGCAGAGGGTTTTGAACTTAATCCTCGCAGCCACTGGGAGCCAGTGCAGAGCTTTCAGTCCTGGAGAGATACGATGCCTGGTCTTGAGGCCAAGGACAAGTCTTGCAGTCCTGTTTTGAATGAGTTGCAGAGGGCGGAGTGTAGATGCAGGCAGATTTAGAAAGAGTCTGTGCAGTAGTCCAGCCTCTGGAAACAGTGAACTTCTGGGGGAGGGAAAGGAAAGGAAGCATACCTCTGAGGAGGTGCACCTGGTAGTGTGACTTCTTAGAGATTTCAGAGATGTGAGAAGAGAAGGAGAATATGGAGTTGAAGATGACCCCAAGGTTTTTAGCCTCACATGTGGGAGCAGGGAGAGGGCCAAGAGAGGCCGGTCAGAGAATGACAGGAAAGGAGGGAGCAGGTGTGCTGAGGAGCAGAATCTCAGACTTACGGCCATTAAGGCAGAGGTCATTGGTGGCACACCACTCCTAGATAGCAGACAGACAGTCAGAGATGAGATAAGGAGAAGAGGTGGCTGAAGGGAGCCTGAAAATGAGGTGAGTGTCATCCGCATATCACTGAAAGTTGGGGCAGAGAGCTGCAATGCGGTGGGCAAGAAGTGCCAGGTATTGGTTGAACAGCCAGGGAGAGAGGTTAGATCCCTGGGGAACACCAAAGGTAGAGATAGAGATAGAGGAGAGGAAGGACCCAAGTTGGACCTGGGAGGGTCGATCGAAGAGGAAAGAGGTCAGCCAAGCCAGGGCCTGAACCGTTATACCCAGGTTAACATGGAGAAAGTTAAGCAGGATGGCATGGTTGAGAGTGTCAGAGGCAGAAGAGAGATCAAGTAAGGAGGTGTTGGATTTGAGGTTGGAGAGCAGGTCTTTATAGATATTCAGGTGAGCAGTTTCTATGCTTCTGACAGCTCCGAAGCCAGACTGATGATCATGGAAACAACAAACAGATTCAGTATGGAGATTAAGCTGGTAGATGGCCTGCTTTTCCAGGAGTTTGACCAGGAAAGGAGTGATGGAAATTGGGTGGTAGTTAGCTGGGCAGGATGGGTCGGCAGAGGGTTTCTTAAGAAGAGGGTGCATGAGGGAGTGCTTCAGGGGGGAAGAGAAAACTCTGGTGGTAAAGGAGCGGTTGCAGAAGTCAGCCAAAGTGACAGTCATGGTGTCGATGTGGTCCTTGATGGTTTTAGAGAAACAGGGAAGAACCTGTTTTGATGCGACTTTCATAGATCAGACTTCTATAGGAACTTCATCAGGGGAGACCAGGGGAAAGGCAGAGAAGGGGGAGTAGGAGTGGCCAGAGGAAGTGAGGGGAGTAGAGGGGGGAATACCTTAGCAAATTTCTGAGCAGGTGAATGGATTCACCCAAGCACCACAGAACCATATTTCAATGAAGGGGTTTATAAACAATAACAGAAAAACCCAATTGCAATACATAGTAGTGGCCAAGGCTATGGCCGCTAATGAACAAGAAACCCTTATTGAAAAAACATCCCCAACAAACTTACAATCAACTCTTTCTTCCACCGAACCAATCCGTCCAGTCAACAAATGGCCATGCACCGCAATGTGTAACATACAGAAACAATCCTTCACATCTTACAACAATTCCTCAGTCACTATGTGAAAGTAAAAGACAAAATTAGAATATAAACTTTACAAACCATGGGCTCCTACCAAGTGTGTAATTACACTGAACTGTGAGGACATTCATTACCCTGCATTTCGGGGCCTGCTTGCAAAAGCACCTTCCACCATATCAAAATGTTAGCAACACACCATTCCACTATTCAGATTCTTCTCTGGAGACTATACTATGTAAAAGGTCCTACTTTACGACTGCACATTTTCATAACATTCTCCTACATGGCATGGACAAAGATCTCCTTCAGCAAATACACCCCATCCAAAGTAAATATTTTGGAAGTGAAGATCACTTAGACAATTCAGTAACTTTAGAGAACATTAGCGAAAACCTTACAAATGGCAATCTTCTAATAAATAGGTACAAAAAAGAAATAGCAATACCAAACCAGGTATGTGTCTGTTGTCACAGAACCTTTTAGAAAAATAGCACAACTGTAGATATGACTTACAAAATAGAAGACAATGAGGAATCCCATTGGTTCCAGTTAGCTCTATATCTCATAACAGAAAACAAATACAAAATAAATGACCACTCAATACTTTGCACACACTTCAATACAAAGCTATGCCTTCACAGACTATCACTAATAACTTGGAAATAATCCCATTTCCCATTTCCCACCCAAACCTCTCCAGCAGCATAATTGTATGAGAGCATTATAATCCAAAACGTATGTATAAGCTATAATATGCTTTCAACCCAAAACAGCCAAATTGTCTCTTTCTGAATTACTTAAAGGCATTTGTGTCAACATAGTTTATCTGCCATTAGATCTTAACAAAAATGTAGAAACTCTAGGAGTGCAATGGCCAACAGATCAAGCTTTGATTATCCTAGTTAATGGTGTACCAACGAACAACAACACGATTTGGCAGCAACAAGTAGACTTAAACCAAGTTAGAAAATCCCTACAATATCTAAAACAAAACAATGACTACTACAAAGACATGAACATTGAACAGACCTTAAGGGAAATCACCCAAATAATCCAGGATTGCTCACCAACTCCAATGTGAACTTGTAGATCCTATTATGGCATCCAATATATTAGATACATCTACAATTCACCTACTACACTCCAAAGACACCATAGATGATGCATTGGAAACACATCAAATGTCTCAAGCCAAAAGATCTCCAATCAGCATATGGGAGAAAAGTATAGAATCACAATCCTTTCCTCTACTTTTTGTTACAGGAAAAGGGGTACGATATGATGACAGGCACACAAATAACATGATCAGAATACCAGTCTTTATAAGTATTCTGAAGACCCCAGATTCAGACAAAAGGTTGAATACATATTCCACCTCCTGTTCGAAAGTGAAATAGCAACTCTATGTTACGGAGTTGCACACACATTGAAAACGGGCTCCAATGTTTTAAACATGTCTGCTACCCAACTACTTCAAAAGATAAAAGAAAAAGATGAGGTTTTGCAGTCAAGTATCACAAATCTCTTAGCAAACATGCATGGTACAAAAGAATACTGGTTCTGACGTCACACGGATGTACAGCGTATGCTAAAGAACCTTGGCCCACCCACATGATTTCTTACGTTAAGTTGTGCAGAATATGCATGGGATGACTTGCACAACTTCCTATGCATAGCAAACCAAAACAAAGAAGGGGGTAGACATAATAACACCAGGAGAACTCTCCTCTTTTGACTCTGTAAATGTATCAAGATACTTTCACCACCCCGTTATTGCCACGCTGCACTTCATCTTTAATAAAAATATTCCTCCCCTCTGAGAAGTCGAACACTTCTTTTGGAGAAAAGAATATCAATCCAGAGGAGCACCACACATCAACATGCTTTTGTAGATAAAATATGCTCCTACATTTTACAGATACATGACAGTGATGCCACTGTTTTGCAGTTTATTCACAAATACATAAACTGTAACATCACTTCAGAACCACACATAGCGAGCTACGCACACAAACTGTATGCTTCCAAAAGCATAAGTGTGGCAAATGCTGCTGATGCAGATATAAAAACAAAGGTAAATACTACATCAAATGCCGCTTTAGTTTCCCTATAGCAGTTTCAGCAAAAGGACAAATAAACAGCTTCATGTCTTCTGTTAGACACTGTGTTAAGGACAAATTCCCTAAAAACACATACTGCATTAAAAGAATCAAAGCTTCAAAGCACATCAATGATTACACTGCAATAATTTCCCTCCTGTGGAATGCAAACATAGAGATACAATATATTGCAGACAATTCCACTGCTGTTTCAAGATATGTCACAGCCTACCTAACCAAAGCTGTGAAAACAGTTAAAAGACCTTTGGGATGACATATCATCTTACAAAACACTGTCACAATAAATGTTCATCTTTGCCATAAAAATGCTCTCCATAGAGAATGTGGATGCTACGAAGCTGCAGACCATTTAACAGGCACAGCCTTATATGGTAAATCTGAATACATACTCTAGGTAAAGCTTGTTCCAGCTGCATCCAGAAAAAGTGTGCTGAAATTGTACAAAGACATAGAACAATAGCCAAAAATGATCCCAACAGCCAGGACATTTTGAAAAACAATTAGACACATACTACCCAAAAATAAGTACTGCTTTGGAAAACATGTGCCTGTACCACAAAGCCCAACATTTCTCCTGCAAGAATAATGTTAAACAAGGTGAAAAATGTGGAAAATACATGGTCACAGTTTGTGAAGGGAGTTTCGTCAAACTTACCAAACCCAGCCTAATTAATCATATGAAGTTATCATTTAAAACTCCTCAACATAGTCAACTTTACTACATGGCCATACTGCAACTTTTTAAACCATGCAGAAAATAAGAAAATATATGAGGCACCCATGACACATTTGAAGCTGCATTCAATTCAACTGAAAGTAGTATAATAAATGTCATTTTCAAGCAATACAAAAACATGTTTGACAATGAACGCCACCAAGAGGAAAAGGTTCAAGCACAACTAAATGAAGACAATGTTTGGATGATCCAGCGTCACCAAAGTGGCACAAAGAAGAGCCACATTCAGCCACTTCATTCCACGTACTCCATAACAGTGGACATACACATGATGGAATCCAAGATGTGCAGCCACTCCACAGCGTTCTGCATGCACATCCAACCAATGAATCCAGGAGTCACCCAAAATCCATACACTCTGCCTCCTGAATGACACAGCCATAACCATAGTCATCGGCACTCCTCTCTGCAAACACACCTTCAGCCATAGTCTCTCCTTACACACCACACCCAGGTTTGTCAATTTAAGTTGTGCAGAGTATGCATGGGAACACTTGCACACTTTCCTATGCATAGCAAACAAAAACAAAACAGGAATAGACATGAAAATACCAGGAGAACTCTGCTTCCTTGATCCTGTAAATGTATCAAGGTTGCTGTATTGCCATGCTGCACTTCATTTGTAATAAAACACTTTCTCCCCTCGAAGAAGTGAAACACTTCTTTTGGAGAAAAGAATATCAAACCAGAGGAGCACCACACATCCACATGCTTTTGTGGATTAAAAAAGCTCCCAAATTTGGTCAAAACAGTGTTGCAACTTCAGTTCTTCAGTTCATTCACAAATATGTCACTTGCAAAACCCCTTCCGAAAGTACACATAGCAACCTACATGCACAAATCTTGCAGTTTCAAAGACACAAGTGTGGCAAGTATTGTCGGCACAAATATTTAAAAAAAAGGCAAATACTGCACCAAATGCTGCTTTGGTTTCCCTAAACCAGTTTCAGAAACAGGGCAAGTAAACAGCTTCATGTCTTCAGTTAGACACAGTGTGAAAGCCAACTCTCCTAAGAACACATACAAAGTACATCAATGATTACAATGCAATCATTGCCCTCCTATGCAATGCAAATGTAGATGTGCAGTACATTGGAGACAATTTCACTGCAATTGCACAATATGGCACAGCCTACTTAACCAAAACAGAGAGAACAGAGCTCTAAGACTTCTGGGATGACATATAATCTGACAAAATACTTTCACATAAATTGCACCGCTTTGGCATAAAAATGCTCTCCCATAGAGAATGTGGCTGCTACGAAGCCGCAGACCGCTTAACCGGCACTGCCTTATATGGGAAATCTGAAAACATAGTGTGGCTAAGCCTTGGTCCTGCTGCATCCAGTAAAAGAGTTCTGAAATCTTACAAAGACATAGAAACAATAGCCAGAATGTATCCCAACAACCAGGACATTTTGAAAAGAACTTATTGGACACATACTACCCAAACAGTTGTACTGCTTTAGAAACCATGTGCCTATACTACATAGCCAAAAAACTCTCATGCAAAAATAAGATTAAACCAGATGAGAAACAAAGGTAAATACAGAGTCGAAAGTTGTGAAGGCAGCCTGGTGAAACTTAACAAATGCAGCCTGATTAATCATATGAAGCTGTCATTAAAAACACTTCAACATATAGAACTGTACTACATGGCCCTACTGCAACATTTTAAACCATGGAGAAAAGAAGACAATTAATTAGACACCCATGCCTCCTATGAAGATGCTTTCAATGCAAGGGAAAGTGCCATAACAGATATCAACTTTACACAGTACAAAACAATATTGGACATTGAACGCCAACAAGAAGAATAACTTCAAACACAACTAAATGTAGACACTCCTGAGAGGAGTGAAACTTCTCTGACAGGAAGCCAAGAATCACTTGGACAGCCAATCATAGCAAATGAAGCAGAATTAGCCATGACAGAAAACATCATTAACTTCCTCCAACAATTAACAAAAAACAAGCTTTCAGCTGTTGTAACTGCCCCCACAGGTTTAGCTGCCAACAACATACGTGGTGGCACTTTACACCAATTGATGCTCCTTCCAGTAGAACATCAAAACAAAATAGACTACAACAAACTTTCAACAGAAGTTGCTATGGAGCTATGCAGAGTTTTTAAAACAAATGAAAGTGAGCATGGTCTTCAACCTAATGTTAGCTTTGATTCACCTCAGATTGCAAGAGGTCCTCAAAAAGACTTTGAAGAACTCTTTGGAGGAAAACATGATATTGTTTTCAGAGAGCTCCTTCAATTAACACCAGTCAAAAGTGAACCTATCTTTGAAACCTTAGGACATAAACTATGCTGTAAAACTCTTGGAAGCATAGGGAATGTAAATCTCTGGCACCATTCCAATACAGAGAAATAACTGCAAACATGCATCAGTCTGCAGACCTCACCTATGCCAACATTTAAAAAAACATTCAGATTGGTGTACTATCTAAGGAAGCTCAGTCTACCCTCAATACCAGATGCATCCATGAGCTATACGGCCATAACACATGTGCTATTAATGTCATGGAACAATTAGCAAATTAGCACACACAAATGTCAACTGTATGTCCTCAATGCCAACTCTAGCAAACTGTGCAGAATTCAATGAAAAAAGAAATCCAACCACTAGTTCAAATTTACTCCACAGACAAACTGGACGTACACGGTATGACAATACCTAGGTGTCAACAAGCCATAGTATGATTAAATACCTTAGAAAACTCTATCCCTAACACTGCCGGTTTGGAGAAAATGTTAACATTGTATTTAAACTGTAGAGTAATGCTAAAGCGTAACCTTGACGTAGAGCAAGGTTTAGTTAATGGAGCACTTGGTACAGTTGTTGGCTTCCAAACATACCCATGTGACAACAGCATTCAGTTTGTCAACATCCACTTTGACAAACGTTCAGAAGTTAGAAGGATAGGATGCTCAACAGCCCGATTCCTTCTTTTCAACGACAAGTATGTACACTGAGAACAGTTTTCTCTGTCGCTAGCATTTGCAGTGACTATTCATAAATCGCAAGGTCTAACCTTAAATCAAGCATTAATTGATATTGGCAGCACAGTCTCTAAAGAAGGCATGAGTTTTGTCGCACTGTCACGCCTACGTACACTTGAAGGACTATTTCTAGTCAAAAACACAAACTTTGTAAAAGAAAACAAATGCAATCAGAATTTATAAATCTTCCCCCAACAGTACCACCAGCAAAATTGAAAACAGCTCATACTCCATCATCTACCAAAAACACTGAAAAATGGACTGGAAAGGACAATACATACCCAATTGCACACACAAAGAGAACCGCCTCTTCGAACAAACCATGTGCACTTCCATCAAAGTACTCAGACACAGAACTGTCTGGTGCATTACATTTTTCCAATACAACTGGTGTAAATTGCTATACAAATGTAGCAATCAATCTTCTATTCCAATTGCCAGCAATAATTGAAAAGATTTATTTAAACGGCTCAGACCAATTGTGTTTACAAATGCTACTCCTTCAGAGAAATGCAACAAACAATCCTGTAAACACTTTCAGTGTCTCAGGAATAAGGCAGGAATTGGACTACTGTCCTGGAATGGTGAGATTCACTTTAAATACACAGGAAGAGCCACAGGAATTCCTAATGTACTTACTACAAGTACTGGAAAGCAAAAACATACCCATAGATGAAATCTTCCCGATTTCCTACATGTGGCAACATACCTACACACTCTGAAACCATGTCATTCAGGAACAAGTCCCTAACACACGCTTTGTCTATGTATCTATACCTAACTGTGATTCCATCCATTTCAGCAACTCGTACACAATGCAAACCATAGCATATTGTGTACTACTTGCAATTCTGATAATTGTTCCACCTTACATATACAATCACATAGAAAATACATAATATTAATGCTTTTAACATACAATGCGGATGGAACCAAAAACAACTGCAATCTTACTACCACAAGTATCACTTGTCAAGAACATCCCTCACAACAGTAGCCATAATCTACCACAGAGGTCACACAACCAGTGCAGGCCACTATACTGCATACATTTGAAATTAATGTGCATGGTTTCAATGCAATGATACTTCCATTACTCTAAAGCAGAGATTACCAGCAAATCTTGCAAATGTCTACTTAATATTCTTGAAACCAAAATGTATGCACTGATCTACAAAATTAGAATAACCTACTCCCCAACACCCATAAATCAATACATAATTGCACACACAAAACATTACCTTCTACTCCGTGGAACTGGAACCACTTAGCGTAAAGCAGCTATTCAACAAATACATCAGTGTGCCTGCTGTACAATATTTTCTCCAATGGCCCAATGATTACAGTCACAAAAACAATAAGTGTACAAAAAGCACACTAACATTGTTTCCTACATGGCACTTAAACTATACTCAGTAACCTCTGAAACCACCAGCTACTGAAATAAGGCAACAACTGTCTAACAATTCCCATACCAATGCAAGAAATATGCAAATGTTATTACGTAAACCCAAAGTGGTGCACCAGCACTTCAGAATATTGAAAGATGTCAATGTACCAACAAGAATGCACAAGTTTCTAAACATAACCAGTAAACAAGAGAAATTGTAAACAGTTAGAATACACCAACTGCTATCTAACTGCATCCATAATACTTCAATATTATTTGCAGCATTCAAACTGCCAAACTCAACCTTCAGCAACCACAGTGCTACAAACATATCCTCAAAAACGTCCCTCCTATCAACAGTTAAAATACACCAACAGGCATCTAACTGCCCTCACAATTCACAGTGTAATGGCAGAATACTTACAAAACATCAGCAACAACCAAACGGACAAAGACATACTGCTAAAAAAAGGAAACAGGTAAACAGTTAGAATACGCCAACTGGTATATAACGGCAACCATACTACCAGCACGTACACAACACAAATCATGCACCATTTCAATTCCTCCTACTGCAACAGTGCACCTTAAACAATGCTGTACCTAGTGCAAACATTACTGAAACAGTCTGTGCAACATAACAACAAATAGATGTTGAAGGTTTTTTTTTTTATCCAGCTTGGATTTCTTTTTCCCACAGATTCAATGATTATGCAAAGAAACAAAGGAACTGCACACATTGCACAGTCCACTTGTTTAAAGCATAGTACTTACGAAGTACTAATTATGTTGTGTCCACAAAGTATAGAAATGTCTGCAATGCAATGAACTACAAATAACAAAGTACTTGCTCTAACATGTTATGTTTTCTTTTACCACAGAGAATGAAACAACAATTACCTTTACATTTCACATCCCATACACAGAAACTGCGTAGGCCATGAATAATAGAAACAGTGAATAACATTATTGGTGTCATACTTCTTTATAATCTCCAAATTGTAATCTATGCACATATTTCTGCAATCCACATGCCAATACCACAATGTTGAATGCACAGCTATATTATACTGTGCCTTTGTACCCATGGCCTACACTCTTGACTGCATACCCTATAGTCTATGGCCTCCAGCCATGCACTCAATACTCTACAGCCTGGCCACAACCACCACAGAATACTACAACCATGCATGCACACATCTACCCACTTACCAGAAACTTAACACAGCCACCTACCCATAAGCCACTTCAGTTGACTTAGTATTGCAGTACTTCCACTCAATGGACAAACTCTTTGCTGAATGGCCTTTTCACCCAAGCATCTAATAACTGGCCACAATCAATACATTATAGTAAAGTAACCTACCGAATAATCTACAATGTCACCACAGCCCAAACACAAAATGCATCCATGTCTCATACATAACGGTCCTATGCTCTGTAAGATATGGCTCCTCGCATGACACTGGCATCATTTAGGCCATTACTTAATCTTCCTTCTTATGTACACCGTTTGAGTGGAATGGGAAGAGCACACAACAGAGTGGACCACATGGTGCAGAACTCAGCAAGCATATTTGAAAGTCTCGTACTTATTGAAATGTTAAACGTCTGCTTTACTCTTTTATTATGTAATGGAAACACAATTTGAAAACCAGACCCCGCTTACAATCTTTTGAAGTTGTATAAAGTAATTCCCTTTGTTTCATGGATGAGGGCTCCAAATATGTCTGTGCCCAAAGACTCTAAAGTGCTTAATATGGCCCTGCCAGCCACGCATGCTGAGCCGTCGCACACACAGTCTCCAAACATACACCGTTGATTTGTAAGACACTGCACATATAAATATGACATACGGGACATAATTCTACAATTGTATTTCATACCCTCTTTCCATTCATTGCATGTATAAGGTGCCATCATCTCTCCATGTTGCTAATACTAACTTCTACGTAACCACACTACTTACATTGCGAAATGCAGAATAAAATCCTAACACTTTCCCGCCTGAATGCTTTTTTACCCGCATTCTGACTGGAAATTGAAACCTATCATGCCTCTCTTTCAACAAGACAAATGCTTATTGTAAAATAGCCTTGACCGCTACGCATGAAGCGCTCCAAGGGCAGACATTGTACGAAATGAAAAAAAAACAAAGATAACTTACACTAAAGTCACAGCGCACATTTTCCGCTAACATAGTCTGAAGCTGTCACATACAGTGTACAGAGGGATTTCCCGATGACACAGTGTAACCATGGAATTTGCAGCAATTATGTAAGTAGAAGTGTACATAACATTTTTTATAGGGATGAGTACGATACAGTGCTTATGCATAATTATTAACGTACAGTGCTGTAAACTTTGTCCATGAGCACTGTACTGGATTTTCTAACAGTAGCCTTGCACACTTCATTACAGTGCCATCTCTCCGGGATTCATCCTAAATGACTGCTATGAATATGTTTTGTTTTGTTCATATCATTTTCCAGCCCATTCAAACCTATAACTAGAGCAAAACACTGACATTGAACTCAACTCCTGCTCTCCAATAGTACACCGTGTGTTCTATCATGCGCTTAAAGATTGGCTGTATTGTCCTTATAATTAGCTTTCAAACACTTAAGAGTTATACGCTATCTTACTGTATTAAAATAAATAATGGCCAGAGGTGGATGTAACACTCGCCCGGCAGACAAACTGCGCCAGTTGATATTTTACTGTTGGATGTTTTGCCAAAACAGCTCCAGCACTGTCCTGCAATCGCAGTGGTCCGCCAGGAGAATTTCTTTTTGTAGAGGGTTTTTTCAGCACACACAGAGGGAACGTGCTGTGGGTCTTATGACAGTCGCTGGCACTGAAATCATTAGTGAAAAACAAAAACATGAAATGAGGGGGTGTTCGTAGCGTTTGAAAGACTACTCATGTGTGTAGCCGTGTAAGGAGAGGGGCACCTACAAAACAGACAGCAAGCCTCTGGGTGAACACCTGACACAAGTCAATAACATGCATTAGCTCCATGGACACAACCAACTCCACTCTTCATCTATACATGCTCCACAAAATAAGCACCATCCAATTTAGTTATAGAAACAAAAGTCTTTTGTAGTACTGCTTAGTCTCTAAATTTAGGTATTCAGCTTTTCAAATGAAGATGAAGTCCCTGCAATATCAGAAGCTACCCACCACAGTTCAAAATGAAGGTAGCTGGGCACAAAAGAGAATTCCCATTATTGCCCTTGCTTTACCTTTTTTTTGATACTTTCATTAACACGTGCGTTGTTGCAGTTTGCTTGGATATTCATATAAGGGCCCCACATAAAAGGTTTGTGGAAGCCACTGTGCATTATACTCCCTCAACCGTTCTACTCTCTCCTATAAGGGGGTCTTACGCAGACCATGTAAATAGCCGCCTGGGTTCTATATGCCCATCCTGAAAGGTGTTCTATGTGCCCAGTCTAGCTTTGATGCCCGGTTGCCAACCTGGACAGCACTGTGTTCCCGGCCTCGTTTGGGCTCAACCCGCAGTACCTTCTGCCTGGGCTCTGGATGCGCACTTGTGTTCTTTATACCCAACCTAGCCACTGTTATGTAGGTCCTTTGTGACCTGGATTATATGTGTTTGCCCAGCCTGGACTGGGATCAGTCTCGTTTAGCTTCTGTGAGCACATTTTATTTCATAGCAAATGTTCCACACTGAATTGCTTTTATCGGCTTGTTGGTACATCAACCATGATCAGATTGCATGATTTGCCCAGGATTACACACTTTGTTTAAGTAGCAAAACCAGGATTTTGTCCCAGGTGGACAAGTAAGAACTTGACCACATATCTATCTAGCAAATCACATAATACAAGAATATGACAGTATATCCATTGTTATATACATTGGTATAGAAACAGGTCAAGCAAAACAATGTGATTATACATTTATTTTGGCCATCCTGGATACCGGTTTTCCTTTGTAAAGCAAAAGAATTTTGTAGTGTAGTATATGAATGGACCCTCTATTATTAATATGTAAAAACAGTACAGTGTGCGCACACTCCTTTAATTGCATCTCTAATGTTGAATGATATTTCACGTGTGTGAGGTAAAGACAATGTAATAAAGGAAACTTTACATAAAAAAGCTTTTGTCTGGAAAGGTCACCTTTGAGCATGTGGCTGCAATTACCACCGCCCACCCTAAGCTGCACCTCCATGACCCGCCCACCTAGGGCTCTTTGTCACATGCTTCACACTGTACCCGTTGCCTTTATTCTGCCACTGGTAATGGCTACTTAAATGTATTGTTATTCCTCTTCATTCACAGATACCTTCTACCTTACTGCCCGTATCACCCCTTCCAAATGCCAACAGACAGATTCTGGAACAAGCATTGCAAGATTACCATAAGCTGTATGTTTTCGCTCATCGTTATCTGGGATGATCGCAATGGCCCTATATGTCCATTTGTGTTTCCGGCAATAAGGAGCGACATGCAAGCATTCATGATGTACGAAACCACAGAAACAAGAACTTTCACCTTTCCAAATCCCAAAAAAACTTATGTTGCTAATTTACCATATGACAAAAGAAGGCCACAAAAGCACAGATAGCATTTTGTGCTCAAAGTTACCCACAAAATGTAAAGATCAGTCGTTTCATGCAGCTTACACTTTCTTGTGAACATTATTTTTAAAATAAAGCCATTGCAATATTATACACTGTTGTTGATTAATTATTGAAATAATCACTGAACAACTACTATGTATGACAAGACAGAGAATGTACGCTCTGTGTGAACATGTCTGTTTTATGTTGTGCTTATCTTCCTGTTTCGCGGACCTTGGTCAAGACATGGCACATTGGGCTATGCTGGCCACGAACGTAATCAAAATAGCAGGAGCAAATCGTTTGAACAACTAATGTCAGCTTTGGGGGCAAATGTTTTATATATTGCTGTGCTTCACTTAAACTTGGCGCAATCGATGCATGCATAACATGAGCACAAGAAGGCCGCGAGTAAGAGTATGACCATTTTGCGGAACTTACCTGCATTGATATTTTTGTCCAGCGATTTGCATGCACACTCTGTGGGCCACTAAAGATCCTGAATTTGCCTTGACCCCCTGCCTGATTAAAGTCTTCTGTGCCCTGAGCTCACACTTCTGTGTGGTAATTGAAGCTCAGGGCAGAAAGGCACAAGTGCATCTCTCCCAGGATGTGCAGAATTTTAAGATGTTGCTCTGTGTAAACAGAGCATTACAATGACAGCAGTTAGACATCAATAGGAGCTAGGGGGGATAATAGCAGAGACTTTTGTCTCTTAACATAAGTGAACTCGGAGTGATTACAAGTGGCAGTGCAGCATGCTGTTTTTGAAATAACCCTATAATTTTGAAAGTCAAGTAAAAATGTTTTGTCTCACAGTAGTGTCCCTAGTACTACTGATACCTTCCATGCAGGATGGTGCAGAAAAAAATAAAGTCATACTTATGTTGCTCAACATATGGGCAACATGAGCAACCGGTGGCCCCATGGCTTCTGGCCATGTACCCAATAGTCTAGTCCCTGGCCACAACCACTGCAACATAATGCAGCCATGCATGCAAACATCTGCCCATTTACCACAACCCACAAACATAACACAGCCACCGGCAGCCCTAACCACTTCCGTTCACATACTAGTATACTACTTCCAACCAAATCAAGAAATGGCCTCTGGCCATGCACCAAAGGTGCTAGGGGCTTGCCACACACACCACAGCATAATACACTCTATACAAACATCCTCATATCATCTGCATGCACTCCCCTTCCCCAATTAAGCCTGCCTGTAGTCACCAGAGAAGCTACTCACCTGAAGAGCTACCCGCAAACTGCCGTAGTATTCTCGGACACCGCACGCACACCACCGTCTTCTTCCACCTAAACAAATACATCATATTAACCATTTTTCACTCCCCCACCCATGCCGCAAAGCATATTTTCGAGCCCCTTTCGCTGCACACTATCCTTGGATACAACATGGTGAGCGTTACTGAAAATTATGAACCACATTACGCTTTCCTCCAGCCAACCACCAGGCATGTTGTATGTCTACGGACATCACACTATACTCCGGGCCAATCGCAGTTATGAAAGGGCAGCAAACTCGGAAATGGGGCCGCAGAGCTGAGATAGATTTCACTTATTTTTTGGGATCTACATTTTACCTGTTTTAAAAAAAAACAACTGGATGGATTGTCACCAAATTTACAAAAGCATGCTTTCGGGACCAAGCCGCTGCTCCTGCCTCAAATTTGGTGAAAATCCATCTAGCGGTTTGGACTCTAGGCATGCGCAAAGTTTTTCTCCATGCAGTCTATGGAAAAAAACGTTTTTTTGGGACCCCCTATAACGTTGCATGAAACCTCACCAAACATGCCAAAATAATTCAGAGCGGACCATATACATTTTTTGCAAAGTGTTTTGAGGATTTGTCCAGGGGGAGCGAAGCTATAAGCTGCCAAAAAAGTGGTCTTATATATATAGGAATACCACTTTTTGGGCAGCTTAAAACTTCACTCCCCCCTGGATGAATCGTCATCAAACTTTGCAAAAAAAGTATATGGCCGGCTCTGAAATTTGTTCACCAAGTTGGGTGAGGTTTCGTGCAGGAAGGGCAAAGTTATAGGGGGGTCCCAAACATCTTTTTTTCCATAAACTGAATGGGGAAAAAACTTTGTGCACGGCTACAGGCCGAACGACTGGATGATTTTCATCAAATTTGCGGCAGGAGTGGGGGCTTGGGTTAGAAAGCGCGCTTTTTTGTGTTTGGTGGAAATCCAACCAGTACTTTTGATGCAAAGAACTGAAATGCACGCCCCAAAAAATTAGTGATATCTGGGTTCACTCAGATGACCCATTTCCTGACTCCGCGGACAGAAGTGTTATTGGCTTGTGGTACAGCTTGCTGTCGGAGAACTTTGGACTGGACCGGTGGTTCGTTGGAGGGAAGAGTGCTGTGCGTCAACATTTTTGGGGAAACACCGCCATGGTGTATCGGAGGACAGTGCGGCGGGGGAATCATCTGGAAAATGTACCATACAACATGTGTTGCGGCAAGAAGGGAGGGAACCGGTCGGGGAGTGAGAATTGGTTCATGTGACATATATACATAGGTGGAAGAATACGGAGGAGTGCCTGCAGTATTCATGCATATTGCGCCAATTCGTGGGTACCTAGACAGGCGAGTACTTTGTGTGGTGATTGGAGGCAGCTGTCTTAATGGTCTGATAGGTTGTGCCACAACCTGCTTGCGGTGACCTCTTTTTGTAGTGAGTGCTGGCAGGTGAATTTCAGAAGGGGAGTGAATTGCACATGACATAGGTTGGGTCAGAGTACGGGTGGCTGTGCTCTGCGGATGGAATGCCGTAGTTGGGCACATGATGCCATGCATGGGTGAATGAAGTAGCAGTGGGTCTGTGAAAGTATTAGACTATTGGGTGCATGGCCAAAGGCAGTAGGCCATAGGGCATGCGCTTAAGAGCATAGGGCTTCAGCATACCCACTTCAGTAACGCATGTCTGACTATGCATCCGGTATTGGGTGGTGCTTGCTTAGTGTGGTGTGTGCAGATTGGTTGGAGTAGGGCCAGTGTTGAGAACAGAATGTGAGTAGTTTGGCAGTGACACAATACTTTGTGAATGGAAGTGGGTACGCCCATTGTATGTGAATGAAAGTGCACAGGGGTGCAAGAGAGAGTGTTTTATTTACACATTATGGTGACTGTTGCAATTTGTTGCTGCATAGCCCCATGGCAGTGCGCAGGTTGGGTAGGAGGGCTCAGTGTTGTGGTGTGTATGTGGATTGTCGTAGTTGGTGATATGGTGACATGCATGGTGTCATTACGTTGCAGTGGGTTTGTTCAAGGCCTAGACTATTGGATGCATGGCAAAAAGGCCATAGCCACTAAAGAGCCTAGGATTCAAGGGCACCCACGGCAGTAATGCACTTTTGACTTTGCATCAGTTAGAGGGTGGTGACCTGCAAGGAATGGTTGTGGAGCACATTTCATATGCCACAGAGCAGCAGAAGTGAGCTGCCATGCATGTATGTTTGATTTCGCAGGTGAGGTCACTGTTACAACATGGTAAAGTTTTTGATGTGTGGTTGGAGATGGTGCAGTGAAAAGTCATGTAGTATGGGCACAGGGTGCACTGTTTACATACTGTCAGTATGGATGAGGGTATGGTTGAAGTGCAGCTTGTATGTGCTTGGTTATTATGCCGTGTGCATATTTGTTGAAGTAGGCCCTATGTTGTGAAAATGTTGTGGTTAGGTTGGCAGTGACACAATACTTTGCAAATGGGTGTGGGTAGCAGTCGTGGAGGTGGTGGTATTTTTGTGGATTCTGCTGATTGTGACCTGTTTTTTGTGAATGGGTGTTTATGGTGTGGGGGAGTTCGGGTGAAGTGCTGCTATCTCCGTATATTACGTTTGTGCATAATGTTAACTGCCCGCATTGGTGCATGCATGGATCCATAGTGTTGTGCTCGGTGTGGGCAATGGTGGACTGTTGTGTGCATGGCCAAAGGTGGGCTGGGTGTGCCTCAGGATCTTTGTGAATGCTGAAATAGTACATCCTTTAGCAGAAGTTTCTGGTGGAGGGGCTTTGTAAGCAAAGGGACCGTGCACTGAGAGTGTTTAACAGTAAATATGGAGTAGTGTACAGAAAGGATAGTGTGCAATGCAGAAGTTCAGTATGAGATTGGTGCATGCATGTTTGAAAATTTCACAGCAGCCAATGAGGGAGTGTTGGAAAAATGGCAGTGCAACGGGAAAAAGTATTGTGTCACAGTAGCTGGGAAAGAGCACGTGCCACATCCTGCACTTCGGAGCATGGAGCCTTACAAATTGAACTGTGGGGTTTTCTCCAATGAGGTGTCGAGGGTGTGGTTCACAGGAAGGGGTGTTTACATATTTACCCAAACTTCGATGCAGTGAGGTTGGCAGAGATGGACAGACGATGGGTGCGGATAGTGTGTGATACCTTTGTGCACCATCTGCACAGGTATGCCGTGGAAAGAGGCTTTGATATTGACTTTCAGTTGGAAGGAGTTCAGGCTTTTTGGGGCACAGTGTATGAGTCCAGTCTGGTGCATGGATTTCATTTGCACATGTGTGGCCTCTGTCAGTACTGTTGATGTGGTGGTTGTGCATTTTGTAGCACTTCATTTGGGGTACATGTCGTGCTCACGTTTGCTCGCGCACCTAAGAACTTGATGACAGCAGTGATGCAGATGTTTCCCACTGCCAAGGTGATTTTCTCATCGATAACACCAAGAGGAGCATGGGACCATGCAGGTGTAATTTGTCCACAACCAGAGGTCGGAGATGTTGGATCAACAGAAGCATGTGTGACTTTATGTGGAGTGCTGGGATGTTCTGCACCGACTATGAAAGCTTTAATAACCAGTACGATATCCAGTGGTTCCAAAGAAATTGTATTTATTTTAACTCCATTGGTAATGTTGTTTTGTTTGCCACTCTGCACGAAGCATTGCAGAGAATCCTATTGAAATGTAAGAGAAGTGTTCATCTTCAGTCGAGAGAAATCTCAGGAGGAGAAGCAAACAGACAGTCAGCAAAAGAAAGAACAAACAAATGTATGCACGCACGTACATATCAAAAACACAACACCCCCCCAAAAAATATGTGTTTTTAGAGACAGTACTAAAGACACAAGCCTCTACACTGTTTTACATTCCCCTCACCCTTCCTAGCACAGAAACACTGCAGATTTTGCGGTACTTTGAGGATTAGACGTGCCACATCCGGCTCTTTTCAGGATGGCAGCTATGGCATTGGCACTGTGGAGGCTAAGCCATTGTGCAATGTGGTTGCTGGTTATGGTGTGTACACAGACATTCTGCCAGAAGGTCTGTTTGTACAAGTGTTCAAAGTAAGGGGCAGGCATCCTGTTTGTATGCAGGCACTCTACGTACTTGCTTAACATTGCTAACATACATGCCATGCTGCTTTTGTGGGATCAATTTTCCGACATTTGTAGTAAATGCATTACAGTGGAAATACCATTTTGTAAAGTCTACAAGGTACGTGGCAGGCATCCTGTTGCTATGAATGCAGTGTGTGTATCATATGATATGACGTGGTATGGTATTCTGTGGCATTTGTACGGCGCCTACAAACAAGTGTGTGAAGGTGTGACGAGGAACGGGAGGTGGAACAGAGGCCACACAGAGACATTGATCCCACTAGGCCAGGTGACACTGAGAGTAAGCATGTAATTGGGAAGGGGAGGGCAAAGTTGAGTACATGGGAACAACAAAAAATAGCAATACGTGCAACTACGGCAAGTGGAAAGATAATTGTAGACATCAAGTGGTGGCTGGACTGTTAAGGTTGCAGAAAACAGTCCACAAGTGTGGGGGTTGGCAGAAAGCCAGTGCAGGGGTGGAACTGTCGGGAGGGAGGTAGCCTGGGTCACAGATTACAGGGTGGGTAGCAAACCAGTGCACAATCAATTTTAGGTAGGAAGTGAGCAGGGGAGAGGAGTGGAAAAAGAAGCACATGTAAACGTTTTGAGGTGCTTCCAGACCCTAAGATGGTTCCCCTCAAGTTCCAGGGAGGCAGAGAGCCTGTTCCAGAGGGATGCTCCAGCAGAAGAAAGACATCTACCACCAACTGGTTGCGTGCAGAAGCAACTGACCCTGAGGGTGTAGGAGGCAGATGAGGGAGGAGCTGGAGCAAGCAGATATTTAGGAAGTGAGAGTGCAAGGTATTGAGGTCCCAGGGACCAGAGGGCCTTCTGCATAATGCATAGGGCTTTCATTGTATTCTTCTCAGTCACTTGGAGGTATTGCAGACATTTTAGTCCATTTAAGAACCTGGCGTTCAGGCCAAGGACAAGTTGCGCAGTTCTTTTATAGATGAGTTGCTGAGAGCGCACAGTGGAACTGGCAGATTTAAAAATAGGCTGTGGCAATAGTTCTGAATACAATGAACCAGAGCCGTGCACAAACTGACCTTTTGGGAACTGACTTCAGGTTGGTAAGATACATTCAGTGGTGGCTTTGGTGCCAGCTTTTTACGATTTATGTAGAATGTGGGTCGGTGGGGAACACATTTGTAGCATTGTCGGAAGGAAAGAGGAGAGTTCCTGTTTTGCTAATGCACTGTATGATATGGGTAAATGAAACGTTGCAAGCAAATACCATTAAATTGCCACTTCATGGTGGGAGATGGGAGGAATACCAGTATGCTTTTCAAACAAGTAATGGATGGTTAGAGGCAGATATTGTGCGCAGAGGAACTCATAACAGAGTTGTGAACATACTCCCAAATAAATGTTCAGACCTTTCTTTTGTGGTGATGGGTGATCATGTGGATGAATGTTCATGCACACACTTCGCAATGTTTGACTGAACTTTCCACTGCACGTTCTTTCCAATAACAGCACACTTGCAGGCTGATTTTGTAACGGTACACATGATGTCTTGTGGAGAACCTACAGTGTTAGATGCCGACGTCTTGGATGGCACTGGTGGATGCGTGTGTGACTACTTAACAATACCCAATAAGGGCGTGGTGGAAAGAGGATAGTGGAAAGGGAAGAAGGAGAGTTTGTGCTTTACTGGTGTGCAGCCCTCACAATACTTTGGGAAGGGCACATGCCACATTCTGCACTTCTCACCATGCTGGTCAATGGAAATGGCACTGTGGCGATTATCCAATCAGGTACTGTGGGTGTGGGTCACAGGAATGGGCGATAATACTTGTATTCATTACTCTGCATAGTGAGGCTGGCTGACATGGAGAACCGCATTGTGTTGTCTTTGGGTGATGCCTTTGTGATGGATCTGCACACATATTTGTATTTGTATTTATGGAATTTTATATAGCGCTTTTACCAAAAGCGCTTTACATGAAACAACAAGAAATACCTTATAAGCAAGTTAATACTAATTCATGAATCAGGTAGCAGAGAACAATATACAGAAAAAATTGCCATGAAACAATCTGAAATAAACATATGCAGGGCATGGCGGTTGTCTGAAAGGAGTAGAGAACTGTCAAGTTGGAGATTGGAGTAGGTGGAATTTTAGAGAAGTGCGGAAGGAGGAGTCCGGAGTGATGGAGTGGATAGGGAAAGTGAGAAGTTTCCAGTGAAGTGGAGCGAGAAGTTGGAAGGAACGGAAACAGGATGCTGCACAAGGTCGAGGTGGAACAGTGAGTAAGAAGTGATCATCAGGGAGGAGAGAACGAGAGGGAGAGTAGAATGAGAGGAGGGAGGTGAGGTAGTGTAGGGCAATTACGTAGAGAGTTTTGAAGACAAGACAGAGGAAGTTGTATTTGAGTTGAGAGTGAAAGGAAAGTCAGCTTAGAGAGGAGAGGGAAGAAGAGATAGAATCATGGTGGCAGAGAAGACAGAGAGAACAGATGGCTGAATGGTAGATGGATTTGATGGGGGCTAGATGTGAGGAAGGGAGGCCAAAGAGAAGAGCTGAGCAGTAGAAAAGTCGAGAGAAGATTAAGGAAGATATCAGGAGTTTAGTGGCGTGGAAGGTAAGGAAGGGTCAGATTTTGCGAATGTTATAAAAATGGAAACAGCAGGCCCGGGAGGTAAGGGAGATGTGGTGAGTAAAGGAGAGGTTAGAGTCGAAGTGGAGACCAAGATTGCATGTGAAGGGGGAGCTAGGGAGCTGGAAGGGAGGAAAAAGAAAGGAGTGAGGGGGAGAGGGAGGAGGGAAGGTATTAGCAGGAAAGAATAAGACTTCAGTTTTGTCAGTGTTCAGGGTCAGAAAGTAGGAGGACATCCAGGATTTAATGACAGTGAGACAGGATGAAAGTTTATCATGGATGTTGGGGGTAAAAGATGAGAAGGAGAGGAAAATCTGGGTGTCATCGGCGTAGAAGTGGTGAGATACACCAAAGGAAGAGATGATTGGGGCAAAAAGGGAGGTATACAGAGAGAAGAGAAAAGGGCTGAGTACAGAGCCTTGTGGGGCACCATAGTCAAGGGAGTATGAAGGGGAGGTGCAGCCACCCCAAGATACTGCAAAGGTGTGATTGGTTAGATATGAGGTGAACCAGTTGAGGAGAGAGCCACTGAAGCCAAAGGAGGAGAGAGAGTCAAGAAGAAGAGAGTGATCTACAGTGTCAAAGGCGGCTGAAAGGTCAAGGAGAATAAGGACAGAAAAGTGTTTGGAGTAGCGGATAGTGAGGAGAGTGTTGAGAACGGAGGTGAGAGCGGTTGCAGTGGAGTGGTGGGGGTGAAACCCTGATTGAGTAGCAGGGAGGAGAGTTGTGCGTAAACAAGGAGTTCAAGGAGTTTGGTTAGGAAGGGTAAGAGAGGGATGGGGCGAAAGTTGGACGCCAGGAGAAGGTTAGCTGAGGGCTTTTTCAGAATTGGGTTGATAGTATGGCCAGGAAAGAAACTCTCATGGCAATTTCGGTTTGTAAGCAGTAGACACATTGTGGTGTGCTTTCTATGACCTCAGTTTAGCCGATATGCATGCACTTTGGAGAAAACTGGCGAGTTACGCTACTGTGTATGTTGTCGTCATACACTGTGGCAGGTTGCAATTGGGTTACGTGTCTTGTTTACGTTTGATCTGTCGACTCAAGAGACTGAACAATATAGTAAAGAGGCTTTTTCCCACTGCCCAGGTGGTTTTGTCCGCCATACCACCAACAACAGTATGGACCACTCATTTTGGCTGTTGTACCCAGCCAGAAACTGGAAGGTGTCTGATTAACAGAAGCATGTCTGATTTTATGTCTGCTTATGACATGTTTTTCTGTAACAATGACATCATTAGTTCTGCAAATCCGGAGTTCTACCAATAAAATGGCATTTCATTGTCATCCATTGGTAATGCTGTTTTGTTCGCTCATCTCCCAGATCCACTGAAAAGGTTCCTGTCAGATTCTGAGGACAAAAAGAAAACACACAACTGAATGAAACCGAAAACAAGCTCTTTGTGTGGTAGCAGCTAATAAAAAAATAAAACACATTTTTAAAAACCACAATGGCTCTTTTGGGAGCCACCCCTACAATCGAAAGCCCTTACCCTAGTTGACATTTCTTCCCCCACGCACGCAGCACAAATGCCTCATCCAGGTATTTTCAGGCCGGTGGCCATGGAAATGGGTCTGTGGAGGCTGAGGGATTGCACAACAATGTTTCTGGGTGTGGTGTGTACACAGGGGACTGTTAGACAGAACTGCTAGTGTTACATGGAGAGCGCACGTGCCACAATCTGCATTTCTCACTATGCTGGCCAATGGAAATGCGACTGTGGAAATTGTCCAATTAGGTGGTCAGAGCGTGCGTCACATGAAAGGGCGGACATATTCTGTTTCATTACTCTGTCTAGTGAGGCTGGCAGAGATAGCGAGACACACAGTTTTCATAGTGGGTGAATCAATTGTGCTAAATCTGCTCCAGTATGCAGTGGAAAGAGGCTTTCATGGCAATTTGAATTTGGAGGAACAGTGGCGACTTTGGCTACTGTACAAATTGTGGTCATGCACTATGGAGCATTGCTTTTGGGTTCCATGGCTTGTTCAAGTGTGTACCATCAACTCAAAAAGATGATGAAAGCAGTGAAGTACATTTTTCCCACTGCGAAGGTGTTTTTCTCCTGTATAACACCAAGTCCAATATACAACTATTCCAATTAACCTTGTCGGCAGCCAGAGGTCAGAAGGCGTCTTATCAACAGAAGCATGCGTGCTGCTAGGATTTACACCTGTGAGAATGACAACATTGGTTATCGATATGTGCACCTTCTCAATGGAAATGACATTTCATTGTCGCCAAGTGGCAATAACATTTTGTTTTCCAATCTACAGGCTTAGGCGAGGTAACACAAACACAAACACTTAAAAAAAACCGAAAAAAATGTGTTTCTATGGAAGCATCTTTAAAAAAAAAATACAAAACGGCTCTTTTGAGAGTCACCACTACAAACAACATCCCCTACCCTGGTTGACATTTATTCCCCTAATGCATGTGCGTGCACACTTGGAAAAGTCCATGGATATTGCGACAGTTGCAGGGTTGCACGTGTGACATACGCCCCTTTTGCACATGGCCACCATACATTTGGGCCTGTGGAGGAGACAGGATTGGGCAATAAGATTTCTGGGTGTGGAGTGCATGCACAGACTGTGGTATACAGTATATTTGTCGAGCAAAATGCAGAGGGTGTGCTTATGGCTGTGTGTTGCACAAGCCACAGCATATGCTTTGTGGGGGTGTTCCACATACATTAGTCCAGTGGGAGCTCCTTGTGGATTGTATCATGTGGATTTGTATGCGTATGGAGTACCTACAATGAAGTGATTGATTCTGGTTTGTCTGTGTGAGACTTTGGTGACGCGTGATCACTACGATATTATTGTTGTTCATTGTGGAGGGAAAATTGCACAACATGTAAGATGATTTTCAATGCTGTTTGCACTGAAGGAGGCACTTGGCCAGGTCATGTTCCTGTTTCCGATCTTCTGCATAATTTCTTAGTCCATTACGCAGACACCCATGTCGGCGCGTTATTTTTCATTTGGTCCGGAAATGGAGAAAGCCTGGTACATTGTGAAGAAGTGTTTTTGTGCGTTTTTACGACTTATGCCAATGTCATACTTTACCAATCGGAATCTGACGTTTCACAGGCATGAAGAGTTTTCCCCACAAATAGTGTTCCTCTTAAAATGACTGAATTTCAGTTTGTTGTATGGCCTACAGAAATTGCCTTGCTGCCATTTTTGGAAGTATTAGAATAATGTTTGTGCTAGGTGTTGCAGACTTGTGCTGTTGAAAACGCACTGCAACACGTAAAACCATCTCTTTCAACAGACACCCATTTCTTCCCGTTTCGACTGCACTGTTTTCCACAGTACCATGGTTCCTTCTATTTAGCACACAATCTGTGGAGGGTATACGATGCGCTACGTCCTGCCTCCCTTCATTGCCACTTACATTGATTGTTGCACTCTGAAAGGAGTTTTCTTTACTTACCTTTTTTCCTTTCCAGTTCATTACTATTTCTTATGGTCTTGTAAGACAAGCTACTGAAGAACCGAAAGACAAAGGCCAGTGAGTGAGGGCCACCACCTACAGGGATATAGTAGGGGACGTGGACAAAGAGGGTTATGTTGGGTGGCCCTCACTTAAATATCCATCACTCATTGTCATGCTCCCGGACTGACTATTCCCAAGCACTTCAAAGTAGCTTTCCTCTGTAGAATACCGGGTTGCAGTACATGCGCACTACAATGCCCTTTGGCAGGTAAGGGTCATTAGCGCAGCATATGGTCTACAAGGGTCTTTTAATGCTCTGGTGCCATACAGGAGTGCCCCTGTTGTAGGCCACAGTCTATGTGGAGAATGCCGTACATGAAATTACCATACTGCATTTTTGGCAGGGTAGTACTCTGCCAACTGGTCCCATATGCTTGCATTGCTGTTCTCATCACATGTGGTATGGACAGTTCATGGTACGCCATTAGCCATAGGACTAGCATGCACAGAGATGAATGAATTGTGAAATACAACAATGCTTTCAGCAAGCAGAAACACAGCTTCTGTATGTGCCAGAGGAAGATATTTATTAAGCGCGTCCCATGTGGCTATAGTATGTTCTAACCACCAGTGCTATTCTTTGCTCTCCAAAGATTCTGCTGTTTGCTTACTTTTCTAAACATGCACTACTATGTTAGTGACGAAGCCGCACCAGCTTTGCCATTTCACAGACTCACTACAAAATGTCACACCTGCAGTTAAATGTTATCTCCAACTATACGACCCGCAGGGGAACCCTTGACACTTTCCGGCACAGTGCAGAGAGGGTGTGTCTAATTTATGGGTCATGGAAAGGGCAGCAACATATTCATCACACTATTGTGACATTTAGCACGCCCACTGTACACTCGAGGTTGCTGTTCCTTGTTTTCCAGTGGGCCTCATACAGACAATTGTAGTGCAACAACCAATTGGTAGGTTTGCAGAGTAACCCACGTAGTCGTGACCAGTAGTTGAAATTCAGTAGTCAACCATATCAATCCGTAGGGCTGGCGACAGAGGAGCTCTTACCAGCACTCAAAAAATGCCTTCAGCATGGACATAGTTCTAAAACGGATAGACGTGCGCTCCCACAAGTAATTAAAAGAGCTTTACAACATGCCACCATGTGACTAGTACTGCAGTCCTACGGATACCTGCATTGTGATTGCACATACGCCGGCCACATGCAGTGTGCATAGGAAACCTCCACATTACTTACCTGCAGCTATCTCAGCTAGTAATGTGCGGCACAGATTCACCATGATATGTTAACACAAAAAGAAATACCACTCTCAGTGTCACCAACACTTAACATGCACACCTTTTATTTGTAAGATACACCGACATTATTAGGCAAGGTATGGGGTAGCACAAATAGATAGATATACAGGGCAATTTGGCCTTTCCAAAAGTTTGCGAGGAGGGCAGCCACGCTATTAGTGACAAAACGTTCTTAACAGGACGTTATGGTCTAATTGCGGTACCAAATACATATTACCTTTATAGAGAACAGTATGCTAAAGCAATATTCCGGTTACAATGTCCGACTTAAATCGTATGCAAATAATTAAAAAAAAATATTGCTAAAGGGACGTTATGGTGAAGGTGGGGTACAACAAACATATCACCTTTATTGCAAACACTATGCTAAAGTAACGTTCCCGTTACAGTGCTCTGCTAAAAACCTATGAAATTCTCTAACAGAAAACATTGTTAATGGGACGCTATGGTTTAGTTGTGCTACTAAAAATGTATCCCCTTTACAAAAAGAATGATGCTACAGGAAGGGTCTGCTCACAGTGCCCTACTAAACACCTATCATTATCACTGGAAAAACGTTGTTAAAGGGACGTTATGGTTAAGTTGCGCTACTATAAATATTTTCCCTTTATTGAAACAACTAGACTAAAGCAACATTAAGGTTAAAGTGCCCTACTAAAAACCTATGAAATTAAATAACAAAAAACATTGTTAAAGGGACGTTATGGTTAAGTTGCACTACTAAAAAACCTACGAAATTCATTGGAAAAACATTCCTACAGGGACGTTATGGTTACAGGTAAAACTGAAAACCCCCAGAAATTCCCCAGTTATGGTAAGGTATGCAACCATAACTTGCGCTACCACTGTGCGCTGCAAGGACTAACCCCCATGACCTCAAAGATGACATCACACATTGTGAGTTCTCAAAGTTTTAAATATCTCATAACACGCTGCATCCGCATTCTTTTTTTTTTACACTGTGCTACTGTCAGTCCTTGACTATAGCTTTCAAAGTTTTGCACTCGTAGACATTTTTTTTCCTTTTGCTGAATTGCATTCTGGAATTTGTAGTCTCACAGTCAAGATGGGGGAAATAATGCCACAATTGTACACTTTTGCCTAACATAGTTCTGTAAGGATTTATATATTTGAGTGACAGTATGGTATGTGTACTTTTGAAATTAGCTTTATAAATCAGAGTATTGCTGAAATACAGACATGAAGTGAGGAGGGGAAATTATGAGAGGGAAAGTTAGCCACCATAACTTTGCACTCACTGTTGCACATACAATGCCCACAATTATGACATGACAGATCACATCACTGATGATATCACTAATGACATGTTGTATGGGAGCACTTATGACATTACAAATCACATTACTGATGCCATCATTGGTGACAACACGAATTGCATTGTATATAACTGATTACATCAATAATGGAATTCAACTTAATATCATTAAGGTAGCTCATGAAAACTTTGATTACCTCACTAACAATTTAGACCGTGGACTTGCCCATGACAAAGGCTGTGGTCACTGGCCAGCACCAAAGGACATAGCTAGTCGTCGTTAGTGATAAAAAATACCAATATGCATGGTTAAAAGCCATGCCTAGTAGCCTGACACTTCTTTTAAAATATACAGTGGACAACGTTGAAAGCTATAGTCAGTGCCCAGAGCTAAAGGCCATAGCTAGTGCCCAATATGTCAGAATATACAGTCAGCACAGCCGAATGTATTAAACATTGCAGGCTTTGAGAACTCCCAATGTTTTTAGTCAATGCCCTGTGCAATTACATTATTTGCAGAGGATTAAACACTTTGGTTAAGCAGCTTTCTACAGACACCTTGTTTTATGGCTGGTCTCTTGGTGACTGCTGTGATGCATCGCACAACCCCAACCCACATTTAAGCAGCAGAGAAACGGGTAAAAAATGATCAGCTGCAAGAATAACATATGGCCAGGTACTTTTGCCCCCTTGGTGAAAATCAAAAGCTGGCACCCATGAATATGTGCACAGAAAGTGGCCACATGTTTTAAAGTGAAATATACAATTGTAGTTCAATTGACCTTGTCATTAGACGAAAGGGCGCAAGACAAAATAGCATTGGAAATTTAAAAAAAATAATGAACACCAGAAAAATAACCTGATAGAGGAAATCTTTCAATAAATATGCTGGCAAAGTATAAAATGTGCTCACCTTTTAAACCCAGCAATACGTGGTGAAATAATCCATGGTAAACAAAATCCCAATATGAAACAAGTGCTTGTGGTCTTGTGGGTAAGTGTCTGAACTGGGAACATGACAAACTGAGTAAAATCCTGGGATCCAAATACTTGGTCATGCTCAACAACCTAAAAAGAAAACAAGAGGTTGCAGCCGCCTTCTGTCCACCCACATGTGTCCTTTACTGGTGCCCTGAAAAGCAACCACAATCATCGGGAAATAACTGCACCAGTGTCCAGGATTGGAAACTCTCTTGCCACATCATGGGCAAATACTCATGACTTACTTGGGGAAATTATGAGAGGGCAAGTTATCAGTGATGTCATCAATGACATTTGTGATGTCATCTTTGATGTCCTGGGTGTTAGCATTAACAATGCATGTTGGTGGCGCGAGTAATGGTTGCTTATCTTACCATAATTAGCGAATTTTAGTGGTTTTTCGGTTTTACTTTGAACCATAATGTCCCTTTAACAAAGTTTTTTTTTACTGAATTTCATAGGTTTTTAGTAGCGCAACTTAACCATAACATGCCTTTAACAATGTTTTTTTACTGAATTTCACAAGATTTTAGTAGCGCAACTTCACCATAACCTCCCTTTATCAAAGACTTTTTTAATGAATACACATATACATAGTGTGAATTTGATAGATGTGTACAAGGATTCCCTTACTTTATATACATGTAATATAGAACCTACCGAAACCCTGCTAATGATTTTGATGTCCACGGACTGTGCGTATGTCCGTGGATGGATGCAGACAACAGCAACAACACCCAAAAATTTAGGGGGTATCTTAGATAGTTCTATCATGCTATATAAACACTGAACAAGTTCGAAAAGCAGCATATAAACATATTATGTGTAATGATAAATAAGAAGTGAAACCTATATATGTAACACATCAACCATCCATTTAAATACCACATGTACTAAAATGGAATATACCAAAACAAAAAAAGATATGCTTCCAACATAATTACCTCACAGAAACTGCACAGCTGGGAGCAACAGCAGACCTACACAACAGTAAGAACACAATTTACCAGAAACTAGTAAGTAAACTTATTTTTTCTTATATATTTCTAAACTTTCTATATTAGGTACACTAAAAGTAATATATTTTTTTTACACAGAAATGTCCAGTACTTTGGAATGGCTTGAGGAAAATTTCCCACGAGGAAATGTCTGAAGACAGTGGTACTAATGGTAGACACTTACCTTTATAAGCACATTATTAATCATTACTTTATGTGCACTTAACATATATATACATATATATGTTTTAAAAGACCATGCAAAGATTGAAAATAATACACCAAAGAGACATTAGAAAATACTCTGCAGCGCATTGAACAAAAAATGTACATTTTGTGGAGGCCCACATAAAAGAAAAAATTAAATATCATTGTCCCACATGCACCTGTTCCCTCTCTCAATGTGCCAGTCAACTATCCCCAAACCCTCAACACCAAGAAAAACGTTTTGATGAGACTTCTATCCCTTTATCTCCTCCCATCCATCCTCTCCAAACCCATAATTACCCTGTATTTGTGGCAGTTTCTGCTTCCCCCTCTCTTTCATAAATTTTGTATCTGTATATAATAAAAATAAATATTATGCGTCTTTTAATTCAATCCTGTTTGTCTTATTTTTTTTAAAAAGGCAGTTGAGGTGTCTGCGGACAGCGCGCCTGTCCGGAATGTCCGTAATTAGCAAAATGGGGGTGTCCTAAGGACACTATATTTGTCCATACCGTGCGCAAGCAAAATGGAACTGTTCTTAGAACATGCGCGGTAACCATGATGTCCGTAAATAAACAAAATTGAGGGGTCCTAAAAACACTATACTTGTCTGTACAGTCTGTAGAACATCTACGCACATGTGCACCACACCCATAAATCCTACGAACATTGCCCCTGTCCGTAACTGTCCATCTCACTTGTGTCACACTTTTAATTTGTTTGAGGACCCGAACACTGTCCGTAGAACACCCACGCACACAAATGTTCCTGTGCATTTGGTGTTCTGCGGACACCCGTTCCCTTCGCGGATGTTTTCGCGATGTCATCATGTGACCGCACCCACGCTGAGCATGTGTCCTGATTTGCAGACACTGTCTGGGTCCCTAAACATTTTAAAAGTACTTTTTCAGACAATCCAAAGTATTTTACAGTAAAACTTCACCATTGCACATGTCCCGGACAATGACCCTGGCTTTCCACATACTTTTTGGAACTTTTTGAACCTTTTTGTGGTGTTTGATCTGTCCGTGAAGCACACCCCTCCACCCCTATAAAAGGCCACACCCCAGAGCTGATCATTGTGCTTCTGGCTATTACAGATTGACTTTTGCTGCCTTTGCTGCTTTTGTTGAGATTATCTCATCAACCCTGAGGTAGTGGATGAGGTAGTGGAAGTCCTTACTACCAGCACTCGCCGGGAGTCTTGGGTGTGGCGGTTGTTTACCATTCATGGTGACGTACCAAAAGCATGTGCGAACAAGGTCACCAGCAACATAGTCCAAAATGGTGCTGAGTCGTGGGAGGCGTGGTTCGTACAGCTTTCGTACCACATCCATGAAGCGACACCTAACGTCGTTCCATGGTGGGGCCATTCGCAAGGTTGTACCTTGTGATGAACATAGTAGGTTGAGTTCCTCTACCACATCCTCTGTTTCTGCTCCTCTCATCACAAGAGACACTCCAGTGGGAGAGCGCATCCCTCCAGCTGCCTCACAGGCCATTCACGATGCTGTTGACCCTTATCTTTCGAGGGTCACAATATTGTGTATGTACTGTGACGCAGTACTCTGCAGGGGGGAGAGACTCCGAAGTGCTTTCAAGACTGCAGTCACGGAGCACAAGAAGACCTGCTACCTAAATAATTAAGGCCCACCCTATATCTTCCTCTCTCCACCTGCCCTTTCTTATCCCCTTGGTTGGTGTCCCTTCATTACCCTCATTACCCCTCCTCTCCTAGTGTGTCGTGTCTAAAAGAAAACAAAAAAATATAAAAGAACAAAAAAAAAGGCTCTTTTGAGAGCCGCCTTTCACAGTTTAAAAATAGAAGTGGCAAATAAACAGTGCAGGGCCCTGTGCATTTTTAGAAGTCTGAGGACAGCTCTAGGACATATAAAGTTTTAGGGTGCTGCCCTAGCAAAACCAATGCACTTTTCTCTGGGAGGAAGTGGTAGTTCTGAAAAGAGCCTTTTGGTGGTGTTTGTGTGTTTGAAAAACTTGAAATCGTCAACATCTACTGCAAAGTAGATGACTGTAATTCCAAAAAAGGTCACAATGCATTTTGTACATTTCTCAGAAAAATCTGATTGCCAGCATAAGTAAGATGGACTCCATCTCGGCGAAAAATGTATGTGCTATGAAACATAATATTTTCATTGTGAAAAGAGGACATGCCAACATCTCTTAGAAAGGCACAAACAGCCTTATTGAGTTTGCGCCTCACTTTCTCCATTTGTGGACCAAATGAAGAAGAACGCAGCCACATTTGTCTTTGCGCAATACGAGAAAAAATTACTTGGGAATTTGGAAACATGTCCATGACATTCCCAAGTCCTTCTTTCATTGCAAATTGCAATGGAATTCCAGACACATGTCCTAAACTGTTCCCTCCACAATGAATTATAATTATGTCTGGATGATGCTCTGTCTCTAAAGTAGCACAGAGAGGTACCAAGTCCAGCCACTTCATTCCACGCACTCCATGCCAGTGCACTTCCACATGAGGGAATCCAAGATCTGCAGCTACTCCACAGCGTTCTGCATGCACCTCCAACCAATATATCCATGAGTCTCCCAAAATCCAGATAATCTGTTTTCGTAAACACACAACCATAGCTATCTGTTCGTCTCTCAGGAAAAAGACTTTCTGACAAACTGTCTTCTTAGACAACACACCCAGTAAACTTTACTGACCAATCCCTTGCTCTACTCATTCTCATTTGCATGCCTCTCCACCCCAAAATCCCCGTATGTAATACACGCTCTCCTCGGACTACTGCCATGTCCGACATATCAAAAATCTGAGCATGGTGAATGCACATTTAAATAGTGTGCCCCATTCCCCCATTTATTTGGGGGTTTTTTTGCAGATGCTTGACAGACACCTATTATTTTGTATTTTTTTTTCTTCTTTACTACTAAAATCTTCATATAACTTTCTCCAAAGCAACCCTTATATTCCAAAACAGCATAGCATTTCCCCAAAAAGATAAGGAAATGCCATCTTCTTTAAAATAAATAGCATTACTGGAATCAAAATTCTCATTATTACAGAAAACCATACCAGCTCTAAGCATGAAAGATCACATGCCTCGGTTGATTGCACACCTACCAATGTTTTGCTGAGGACAAAAAACAGAACTGTTGCCCCATATTGCCCTAGGTAGTAATCCAGAAAAAAAATACTTTTTGGAAGAATGTTCATTACTGCTTGAACCAAGTGTTCCAAATCTGACAACAAAGTAGGGGCACTGACATAGCCCAAATGGAAAGCACCATAGTGCAAAACTACCAAATGGGGACTTTTCATCCTGCCCATATCTTCAAAAACTTGTAAAATTCCCTTTACATTGCAATCAGGCACAGTGCTCCACACCACCACCACTCCTTTAACATCAAATTTGTTTAACACATGCCTGCATTGAGCATACTTCTGTAAAGCATGCACAAACATATCTCCAAGCACCAACACCCTGACTTTCTCCACCTCTACCATCTTCACTACACACAGTCTCTTTCAACACAAATCCACAACCTCAACATCTGATTGGCTGATCCCTATAGTCTCATTTCCATGCTGGATTTGCTGGAAATCCCCAGATGTGGCATGCCCTGCCCACGGACAGCCGCAGTGTCTGCGAAGCACGTACCTCTTAGCCAGCCCTTCTACCCTTTCCACATCACTCTCTGTGCCATTCCCTCATTGGATACAGCGAATCAGTCACACAACCATCCACCAATAACATCCAAGACCTCTACATCTAACTCCATCATAAGAGTTCCGCACTTCAAATGTACTGTTGATCACTCTGAGTACAAGTCTCATATCTTTGGAAAGCACCTACTAGACACACTAGTGTACAAGTCTCCAAGATTTCTACTTGCAGCTGCATGCATATCCACATGCATGAATACAAACTACAGGTATGCATATTTTCTACACAGTACATGTACAACTCTTATAAATGCATATAAACAGAGTAACTGCCACTTAGCCTGTGTAAACTATAAAACAAACTTACTGTCATTTTTCCCATCTGCTATAATCAATAGTCACTTCCAAACCTGTCTGCTATCTACAACACAGCTTTAAAAAACCAAGTGAATTTCGTGCACTTAATATTCTACTCATTTGCAAACCATGTTGAACTAACACATTGTAAATAAAATATAAAGGCTGCACATAGTCAAATGAAATGCATGCATACAGTATGTTCAGATATCAAACAAGAATACTACTACAAAAACATAAAAATCAATGTCTAAATTAACATCAGTGCTATAAACACACAAAATTACTAACTTCTTTCTTTTACAATTGCAGTGAAGTCCACTCTCCTGAAAATCAGCAGCATCTGAACTACAAACAACATATCCAAAGAAACCTGCTCATTCCACATAATAAGAATAAGTACAATACTACCTTAATATTCTTACTGTTACTCAAACACATTGTGTGGTTCATTCATGTAATTTGTGCACCAAAAAAACTGAGATTTCTAAACCATTCTGCCCACAAATTCCCATTTATTGAACAGAGATTAGCAGGCAGAATGGCACACAAATCTCTGTTTTTTGGAACACAAATAACATAACTCAACCCCTAGAATGTTAGTATTACAAAACAAAGAACTGTTTACATTTTTTACCATAAGATTTACTATTAGTGCTTTTCCTCACCACTGGCTCACTTTCTACTGTCATCTGAACCGCAGTATAGTAACACAAAAATAGAAGAAAAGCCTTCCCAACTAATGGTAGCTGCCCAATACACAATCACACACCACCACATATATATTTACCATCACACTCAGACACTCATGCACACAGCACAAATACATTGCAGAATGACCCAACCAATACCTTCTTTTTTTTTTCAACAGACCCCAAAGAATGCCTACCAGAAAGCAAGTCCGTAGAATGCACACAGAAATAGATCAAATGAAAATAAAAGTGTCCAAAATAAGCATCCATCTCTAGCAGAGTTTGTACAAAAAGTTCAAACAAAACAGCTAATACAGTCATTTAGCGAAACAAAGCAAGATTCTAGTACAGAAACTTTGCCTCATCTTTCAAAATGTAAAACAAAACAGAACATGATTAACAAGAATTCAGCTACCACTACTGCTAAAACTGCTCCTATAAATCTTGATATACTAGCAAGTAACCATAACAAAAAAAGTATTTTAGCAAATATTTTCCACCAAAGAGTCCTTCAGAATTGTATAAAAACAGGAGACAAATCATGCACAACCTTTAAAACCTACCGTAGGAAATTAATCTTAGAAGCTTTGATAGACAGTGCAATCCTTCTCAAACGAAAGTTATTTATTTTAGTGTTAAACAAAATGAAACCACTAAAAAAACGAATGACTAAATTACAAAAAAGACTTCTCAATAAACAAAATGTCAACACAAATAATACCATAATGGAAAAAGAAATACTGCTTACAAAAATATCCCCAGAAAACTTAGAATTAACTCTCCATTCAACTGAATCAGAACGTCTAGTATACAAATGGCCATGCACGTCAATGTGTAACATTCCCAAAAAATCTTTCAAGTCTTTACGCCAATTCCTCAATCAGTATGTGAAAGGCAAAGACAAAATCAAAATTAAAATACTGCAAAATATGGATACCTGTCCAGTGCGCAAGTACACAGGACTACAAGGACATTCATTGGCCTGTATTTCAGGACCTATTTGCAAAAGCAACTTCCATCATATCAAAACGATATCAACACATCATTTAACTATAAGAAATCTAGTCTATAAACTGTACTATGCTAAAAGTCCTGTTTTAGCACTAGCCAATTTTAATAACAATCTTCTACATCGTACAGCCAAAGACCTACTCAAATTAATCGAGCATATCCAGAAAAAATATTTTGGAAGTGAAAGCCACTTACAAAATACAAAAGCTTTACAACAGACTAGCAACAATTGTACACATGGCAACCTTCTACTACACACATACAAAAAATAAATACTAAAATTTAAAAGTACATCCGCTGAAGTATCAAACCATGTGTGTGTGTTGCCGCAGAACTTTTTATAAAAGTAACACAAAGACTATAGATGTAAAATACAAAATAGAAGACAATGAAGATTCCAAATGGTGTGAATTAGCTCTGTACCTTATAGCAGAAAACAAATACGAAATAACTGACACCTTAATAATTTGCAGTTACTGCACTACAAAACTTGACAACAACCAAACTCCTTCACGTGCTATCACAAATAACTTGGAATTATTCCCACTACCAAAAACCCCTGCAACAACTCAATTTATATGAGAGCATCATAATTCAAACAGTGCACCCATTTCAAGCAATAATACGCCTTCAACCAAAAACAGCAAAATTACCTCCCTCTGAATTGGTGAAAGGCATTCGTGGCAAAATAGTTTATTTACCATTAGCTCTAAAAGAAAATGTGCACACTCTGGAAGTGCAACCTCCAATAGAGCAATCTTTAATTGTCTTAGTAAATGGTGTACCTACAAAAGACAAACAAATTTGGCAATAACTCGTAGACTTACATAAAGTTAGACAAGCCTTGCAATATCTAAAATGCAATAATGAATACTACAAAGAAATACATATTGAAGAAAACTTAAGGGAAACAACTGAAATAATTCAAGAGTCACCAGAAACTTCTAGAATTTCTAGATCCTGCTACAGTATCCAATATTTTAGACCCTTATACAATTCATCCATTACACTCTAATGACACCATAGATGATGCAAGAGAAATGTACCAAATGCGACAAAACAAAAGATCACCAATCACCAATCAGAATATGGGAAAAAAGTATAGAAGCTTGTGCTTTTACTCTACTCTTTCCTACTGGCAAAGGAGGAAGGTACGATGATAGACCTATTCATATAACAGCATCAGAATGCCGCTCATTATGAATGTATTCTGAAGAACCCAGATTTAGACAAAATGTGGAAAACATATGCCACCTACTCTTTGAAAGTGAACTAGCAACTCTATGTTACGGAGTTGCACACACATTCAAATCAGGAACCCATTTTCAAAATATGTCAGCTACGCAATGAATACAAAAAGTGCAAGAAAAAAATGTGGTTTTACAATCAAGCATTACAAATCTGTTAGCAAACATGCGTGGTACGAAAGAGTACTGGTTCCAACGTCACGGAGATGTACGTTGTATGATAAGAAACCTTGGCTCTCCCACTTGGTTTGTTACATGAAATTGTGCAGAATATGCATGGGAAGATTTACATGATTTCCAATGCATATCAAACAAAACCAAAACAAACATAGATATACTAACACCTGGAGAACTTTGCTCTCTAGATCCTGTTAATGTTTCAAGATATTTCCATCATCGTTTCATTGCTATGCTACACTTTATTTGTAATAAAACTGTTCCTCCCCTCAGAGAAGTGCAACACTTCTTTTGGAGAAAAGAATACCAAGACAGAGGAGCACCACATATCCACATGCTTTTATGGATTAAAGATACTCCTAAATTTGTTCAAGACACTGATGCCACTGTTTTACAGTTTATTGAAAAATATGTCACTTGTGAAATTCCATCAGAAGCAACAAATAGTGATCTTCGTGCACAAATTGTACAATTTCAAAGACACAAAGGTGGCCAATATTGTTGTTGCAAATACAAAAACAAAGGGAAATACTACACCATACGCTGCTTTGGTTTTCTTAGACCAGTTACAGAAACACGTGAAGTGAACAACTTCATGTCTTCAGTTCGACATAGTGTTAAAGGTAAATCACCTAAGAACACATATTGCTTAAAAAGAACAGAAGAAGAAAATATATCAATGATCACAATGCAATCATTGCCCTCATATAGAATGCAAACATAAATGTGACGTACATTGCAGACAATTCCACTGCAGTTGCATGATATGTTACAGCCTACTTAACCAAAGCAGAAAAAACAGAGCTTCAAGACCTCTGCAATGACCTATCATTGGACAAAACACTATCTCAGAAATTGTACAGCTTAGGCATAAAAATGCTCTCTCATAGGGAATGTGGCTCCTATGAAGCTGCAGATCATTTAACCGGATCTGTTTTGTATGGAAAATCTGAAAATATAGTATGGCAAAGTCTTGGTCCTGCTAAATCTAGGAAAAAAGACATTTTGAAAAACAATTTACTAGACACATACTACCCAAACAGGAGTACCACTTTGGAAACCATGTGTCTATACCAAAACTTCACATACAAAAATAATATAAAACCAGATGAAAAAAAGGTAGATATAGGGCCTCATTACAACTCTGGCGTTATGGGTTAATGCCGTCGTTAACCCTTAATGCCTGATTCCGATTTTAACAGATGCTTCTAGCAGCCGTTAATATCCATGGCGCTAAACCGCCTTGGTGCTAATTACGCCACCGTAATTTACGGTGGCGTAATTAGCGCCTTCCCCACTCCCATTATGCCATATGGGGCAAAAATGGGAATGGGGAAGGGTAAAATGGGAAATGGGGATTTACCGCCCCACTCACCTTGGAATGGGGCGGTAAATCCGCCATCAACCATGGTGTAAACATAGTTTACACCATGGTGGTAAAGTTGGGGTACTTAACGCCTGGGTCGTAATGACTCCCATAGAGTGAAACAATTGTGAAGGCAGCTTAGTGAAATTTACCAAACCAAGCTTAATTAATCATATAAAATTGTCATTAAGAACTCCTCAACATAAAGAACTATATTACAAGTCCCTGCTACAACTTTTTAAACCATGGAGAAAAGAAGAAGAGATACTAGAAAACTATGTCCCCTATGAAGACGCTTTCAAAGCAAATGAAAGCACTATCACCAATGTAAACTTTACACAGTACAAAATAATGTTGCACAATGAACAGCAACATGAAGAAGAACTCCAGGCCCAACTAGATAAGGACACTCCCGACAGTAGTCAACCTTCTGTAACAGGAAGCCAAGAACCACTGGGACAGCCACTAATAGAAAATGAGGCAGAATTAGCTATGACAGACGTAGAGAGCACTATGTGTCTCTATGAAGAAGATACAGAAGACTTAACTGTACTACAATCAAAATTGAACAAAGAGCAGCGTACCATTTTTCAAGAAGTAACAAAACAAACTGCACATAGTGTACAACATGAAAATAAAGAATGTACCTGCCAAAATTACAAACCTATACTACTACATGCCAGTGGTGAAGTTGGTTCAGGCAAAACATTCCTAATCAAAATCATCAGCAAGTTTAGTTTGGTTTAGTTTAGTTTAGTTTATTATTTGTATAGCGCAGCCTGGCCCTGGGGCATCCAGGCGCTTTACTGGTTACATTGTGGCCAGCATGTTACAAACAGTTCAAATAATAGTGTTACAGATAATAGTGACAATTATAAACATTTACTCTTACGATATACATTACATATACATATACATATTTACACAGGTTTGAGGTAAGACAAGTTTGTGAAGGCAGTGTTTACAATTGTGTGTAAATAGATAGTCATATTAGTTGGCTTTGGCCAATAGCCATGTTTTGGCGCTATGTCTAAATCGTTGAAAGGAAGGTTCTTGTCAGAGCTCGGTTGGTAGTGAATTGCAAAGTTTGGAGGCAAGCACAGGGAAGCTTGAGCCACCTGCTTTTTGGAGCTTCAATCTGGGGATGTTTAGGCAATGTGTTTGGGCTGATCTGGTTAGGCGAGAAGGGATATGTTTCGAGAAGTTGACCAACAAGTATCTAAGTGCTTTTTTTGAATAAGCATTTGTGTGTGAGCAAGAGTATTTTGTAGTCTATTCTTTGGGGGTGTAGATAAACATTGACAGGTGCGTCTAGCATCTGATATGTGTTCATGTTTTGGTATATTCATAGCTGTTCTTAGTGCGTTATTTTGGATAACTTGAAGCTTATTGATATTCTTTTGGCTGGTACCTTGGTAGAGGGCATTGCAGTAGCCTACTTTCGAAAGTACTAATGCTCTACCTAAGGTGATGCAATTCGGGGTTGAGAGGTACGGTCTGCTGGCATTGATAAGCTTGCATGTGTAGGCGGTAGCTGATGAGATCACGTTTATTTGTCTTGTCAGTGTGAGGGAGGAGTCCGATCCCTAGAGTTTTGACGTTGTTAGAGACAGAGATGTCATTGCCGTCAATGGTAAGTGTCTGATAGGGTTTGTCTAATTTGTTGAGTCTGGATTGGGAGCCTAGGATGAGAAGCTCTGTCTTGTCATTGTTGAGGCAAAGGCCATGATTAGCCATTCATTCTTGGATAATTGAGAAGATATTGTTGAGTAGTGTGCTGTCGGTAGTGTAGTTGCCTGTAAGTAGGATGAGAATTTGAGTGTCATCTGCATAATTTGTGTAGATGACACCCAAATTATCTAGTATGTCGAATAGGGGTTTAGTGAAGACACTGTAGAGTGTCTGGGAGACACATAACTCCTGGGGGATGCCACAAGTAACGGGAGCTGGTTCGGCAGAGGCTGTGGGTGCAAAGACCCTCATGGATCTAAGGTTAAAAAATGATTTGATCCATGCATTAGCCTTGTCAGAGAATTTGGCTGACACAGTAAGGTGTTTGCAAAGAATGTCGTGATTAGCTAGGTCAAAGGCGGCCAACAGGTCGAGGAGGAGAAGGAGATCTAGTTTGCCATTGTCTTTAAGGTTGTCCATTTGTGTCTTGAGATCGATCAGAGCTGTCTCTGTGCCATGTTTTGGATGGAAGCCAGATTGTCTTAGACCTAGCAGGTTGTTTTTCTCTAGGTGATTTTGTATCTGCAGATAGGCAGCTCTATCAAGGATTTTTAGGAGGAAGGGCACGGTGGTGATGGGTCTATAGTTGATGGAGACGCTGGGGTCTAGTTAGGGGTTCTTGAGAAGAAGTAGGACACAAGAGCCTTTTAGGTTGTTGGGTACTATGCTGGATGAGAAAGATGAGTTAATGAGAGAGGTGATGAAGGGGGCAAGCTGTTTGGCTGCGTCTTTAATGATTGGGTCTGGGCAGATGTCGCCTTGGCATTTGGAGGGTTTCAGAGAGCTGATTATGTCTTCAACCTCTTTGGTCGAGATGTGGGAGAATTCAAATGGATTGATGTCGTCCGTTCGTAGGACGTGGATGGAATTTTGCTGAGGAGTGCTTCCTGTATGTTAATACACCAAGAAATGTCTTTAGTGCATGTGTCCGGGATGGGTGATAGGGACTCAGGTCTCTCAGGATGTTAAAAAGCTCTTTGGTATTAGATTTGGCATTGCAGATTCTCTCATTGAACACATTTTCTTTTGTGTGGATGATAGCAGACTTGTAGGTGGAGAATGCTAGGGAGTAGGAGGTTTTATTGTTTGTCGATGGTGACTGTTTCCAGGCTAGTTCAGCTTGTCTTTTGATTTTACGGAGGGATTTAAGTTCAGGTGTGAATCAAGAGTTGAGATGCGCACAAGGTTTGGCTTTCCATAGTTTCAGAGTTGCTACCTTGTTCAAGGCTTTGAGGATGGTGGAGTTGTAGAGGTCTACTAGATCTGTGGGGTTGGTGATGGTGGGTGGGAAATCGATGATGGGTTGGAGTAGTGGGATAAGCTCTCAACAGTGATGTTGTTGCTGTTTCTAGTGAGTGTGGGTGGAGCGTTGGGAGTGGGCGCTGGTGTGTGTTTGTTTTTGTTGATGGTGAAGGTGATGAGGTGGTGGTCAGTCCAGGCACATGGTGTGTTGGAAAGGATAGTGGTGTTGCAGTTGAGGTCTGCGATCCAGTTAAGGATGCAGTCTTTATTGTGTGTGGTTTTAGAGATGTGTGTGAATCCTAATTCTGAGATTGTGTAAGCTACTGTGTTGGCACTGTCGTCTTTCTTATCGTTGTAACCCAAGTTGAAGTCACCTAGTATGAGGATCTGTGAATTCATTTTGGTGTTGTTGGAGAGGAGGAGAGCTATATCATTGTTGAATGATGAAATGGGGCCCAGAGGTCTGTAGATGAGATGGGTGGTGATAGTGCTTGTGCTGGAAGTGGATAGTTTCAGTGTGAGTAATTCAGCGGAAGGGAGAGATTGATTTTGTATGTGTCTTATAATGAGCGAGCTCCTGGCTATAATGGCTACTCCGCCACCTTTAGTTGTTTGTCTGTCTGTACAGTAGATGGTGTAATCATTAGGGATAGCTAGAGCTAAGGTGGGGCCAGATGCTGTGTGAAGCCATGTCTCAGTAATAGCTATGAGGTCTAGAATGTTGTGTGTGATGATATTGGCTATGTCTAAGTTCCTTCAACAATTGACAAACAACAAACTGTCAGCTGTTTTAACTGCCCCCACAGGTTTAGCTGCCTACAACATAGGCGGTGTCACTTTACACTGATTACTACTCCTTCCAGTAGAACACCAAAACAAATTAGAATATTACAAATTTTCTACAGAAGCTGCAATGGAACTACACAGAGTGTTAAAACAAATGAAAATGCTACTAATAGATTAAGTGAGCATGGTCTGCAACCTAATGTTGGCTTTGATTCACCTCATATTACAAGAAGTACTTAAACCAAACTACGAAAAGCTCTTTGGAGGAAAACACATTATTATAGATCTTCTTAAATTGACACCAGTGAAAGGTGAACCTATTTTTAAAACCTTAGGACACACACTCTGCCATAAAACTGTTGGCAGCATAGGGAATGTCAACCTTTGGCAAAATTTCCAATACAGAGAATTAACAGAAAACATGCGCCAATCTGCAGACCTCACTTAATACAAAAAGTATTAGAGTTGGTTTACTGTCTCAAGAAGCAAAAGCAATATTAAAAACCAGGCACATCCATGCACTTTATGGCCATAACTCATGTGCTACTGATGTCATGGAACAATTAGCACATAAAAATGTCTATTGTATGTCCTTAATGCCAACTCTTGCAATCTGTTCCAAATTCAATGAAACAATGTTGAAAAAAGAAATGCAACCAATAATTGAAATTTGCTCCACAGACAAACTGGACGTACATGTGTCAACAAGCCACAACAAGACTAAATACCTTAGAAAATTCTATCTCCAACACAGCTTGTTTGGAGAAAATATTAAAATTATCCTTAAACTGTAGAGTAATGCTTAAACGTAACCTTGACGTGGAGCAAGGACTAGTTAATGGAGCACTGGGAACAGTTGTTGGCTTTCAAACATACCCACGTGACAACAGCATTCAGTTTGTCAATATTCTCTTTGACAAACTTTCAGAAGTAAAAAGGATAGAGCACTCATCATTTCGATTCCTTCTTTTCAAAGATATGTATGTACGCAGAGAACAATTTTCTCTAACTCTAGCATACGCAGTCACCATTCACAAATCACAAGGTCTTTCCCTAGATAAAGCATTGCTAGATATTGGGAACACAGTCTTTAAAGAAGGCATGAGCTACGTAGCAATATCATGCTTACGTACACTTGACGGTCTATTTCTAATCAACTTTGAAGCAAGTAAAGTAAACGCTGATATTCCTTGCATTTTAAAATACAATAGACCACATTCACTATACACCCACCTTCTAAAGACATATCCTGTTCCACAAAAAGGAAAACGTTCTAAAAGAAAACTACTTCAAACAGAAATGCACCAGTATCTCACTGCACATCCTCCAAAGAGATTAAAAGAAGCTAATATCTCATCAATTGCCACAACCAAAGAAGAATATATTACTCAAAGTAACTCAGGTACTTCTTCAAAGGTAATTGATGAAGTATTAGCTTCTTTTAAGGTCTTACCCTAGATAAAGCATTGATAGATATTGGGAACACAGTCTTTAAAGAAGGCATGAGCTACGTTGCAATATCATGCTTACGTACACTTGACAGTGTATTTCTAATCAACCTTGATGCAAGTAAAGTAAATGCTGATATTCCTTGCATTTTAAAATACAACATACCGCATTCACTATACACCCACCTTCTAAAAACATATCCTGTTCCACAAAAAGGAAAACATTGTAAAAGAAAACTACTTCAAACAGAAATGCAACAGGATCTCACTGCACATCCTCCAAAGAGATTAAAAGAAGCTAATGCTTCATCAATTACCACAACCAAAGAAGAATCTATTACTCAAAGTAACTCAGGTACTTCTTCAAAGAAGCAACACACACTCCAAAAAAATTACTTGGACACAAAACTATCTGGTCCATTCAAATGTTCAAATATAACTGGTGTAAATTTCTACGCAAAAGTAGCAATCAATATTCGATTTCAATTGCCACCAATTGTCGACAACATTTACTTTCACAGTACAGACCAATTGTGTTTGCAAATGTTAGTCCTTCATAGAAACTCAACCAACAATCCAGACAACACATATAGTGTTGATGGAATAAGACAAGAATTGGACTACGGTGCTGGAATGGTGAAATTCACTATAAACTTACAAGAATATCCACAAGAATTCCTAATGTACTTACTACACGTACTGGAAAATAAAAACATACCTATAAATGAAATCTTCCAGATTTCATACATGTGGAAACATGCATGCACTCTCTGCAACAATGTGGCACAGGAACAAATCCCTAATGAGCGCTTTGTGTATGTATCTATACCTAATTGTGAATCCGTTCCATTTCAGCAACTTGTACAAAATGCAAACCATGGCAGATTATGTACTACCTGCAATTCAGATAATCGCTCCACCTTACTAATACAAACACATAGTAAATACATAATACCAATACTTCTATGCTACAATGCAGATGGTACCAAAAACAACTGCAAGCTGACTGGATGCACACATGTTCAAGTATCACTTGGTAAGAAAACCTTCACAACAATAGGTATAATCTACCACGCAGGAGCCACAACCAATGCAGGTCACTACACTGCATACATAAAAAAGAAATGAGGATGGTTCAAATGTAATGATAGTACCATTACTCTAAAGCAGAGATTACGAGCAAATCTTACAAACACTTATTTAATCTTCTCAGAACCAAAATTTAATAACTAATCTGTACTTAAACATTAACAAAACTTCAATTACAAAACTATAAATAGTTAGAATACGCCAACAGGTATCTAAATGCTCCAAGATTTTTCAACAACCAAACAAATAAATCAATACCACTAATAATTAATCTGTGCATAAACATTAATAAAACTTCAATTAAAAAACTATAAACAGTTATAATACGCCAAGAGGTATCTAACTGCCCCAATATTCTATAACAACCAAACAGATAAATCCATACCACTAAATTATAAGAAGAAATAATCAGTTAGAATATGCCAACAGGTATCTAACTGCTCCAAAAATCTGCAACAACCCAACAGATAGATCAGCAACTTGAGAATATAAATAATAAACTATAACCAGTTAAAATTCAACACAGGTATCTAACAATCTGCAACAAGCCAACAGATAGAATATTAGCCAGAAACAACAAGTGAACACTGAAAAAAAACAAACAAATATACTGTAGCGTAACAAAAAACGTTTTTTTTTTTTAATCCAACATGGATTTTTCTTCCCACAGAGCCAATGATTTAAAAAACAAACACAGAAACTGAGCAAAGTGCACAGTACGCTGGTTTGTAAACTACTAAATATGAGGGTCGAAAAAAAGCTGAAATGTCCATTACGCAATGTAATAAGATATTGAAAAAGAATATCTGCTCCAGTTACTCAACTCATGAAAAAAATATATCCAATCACAAAAAATCAAACAGTAAATATATTCTAATAGAACACACAAATACTGCTGCATAACAGAACCATTGAAGCAAACATCTAACCATACACCACAATACAAAATGTTTACTTCCCTCGATATGTTATACTGCAGTGCTTGTCACCAAACTCTACAATCTTAATGACATGGCGTAGCCAAAACTTCACATTCAAACTATACAAATCAAACAGTGCACAAACTGTAGATTTGCAAATATTTGACAGATATTCGATTCTATGGGTGTGATCTATGGGTGTAATATGCTGCGGTGGTTGTGGCCAGGGCCTAGAGTCTTGGGTGCATGGCCTACAGCCTACAGCCTTCGGCCATGCACCCAAGACTCTACGACCTGGCCATAACCACTGCAGCATATCACACCCATAGATCACACCTATAGAATCAAACATTTTAACTATGCCATGTGGGCATTTTTTATGTCCGGGGACACCTCACGTGTCCTTAGAACAGTTTCAACTTGCCTGCGGACAGTACAGACAGGAATAGTGTCCTTAGGACTCCCCCATTTTGACTGATTACGGATATCCCAGACAGCGTGGCTGTCCTCAGACAAGACGAACACAACGGGGTGCCTGCCACCTAAATATATACAGCATTTGACCCATCTCTTACTCCCCCACCCTCCAAACACTTTTTCACACCAACACACTTGCCAAAGCTGTATTTCTCCCCTGTTTGTCACCGCGCTGTCCGTGGATGTCCGCGGATCCATGATGGTGGGCGTATCGGAACAATCTGATGCACTTCATGCTCTTCACCATCCAATCAGCGAAAACATCACATGTTCGCGGACATGACGCGAGGCGCTTAACCAATCGGTGTCCTGTCCGCGGAGCAAACACGGAAGTGTGTCCGCGGAGTGGACATAGATATCACAAATTTTTGGCTACCTACTTTTTGGTCATTTTAAAAAAAAACTACTGGATGGATATTCACCGAATTTACAAAAGCACGCTTTCGGGACCAAGTCGCTGCTCCTGCCGCAAATTTGGTGAGAATCCGTCCAGCGGTTTGGACTGTAGGCATGCGCAAAGCTTTTTCCCCATTCAGTCTATGGAAAAAATACATTTTGGGACCCACATTATAACTTGCCCCCCCGGATCAAACATCACCAAACTTTGCAAAAGAGTGGGCCGTATACGTTTTTTGCAAGGTTTGGTGAGGATTCGTCCAGTGAGAGCGAAGTTATAAGCCACCCAAAAAGTGCTCTTCCTATGGGATTAGCAACTTAACCATAACTATATATATCCTTTGCTCTCCTTTATCCATCTCTAAAATATCATGTGGGCAGACTATCTTCACATGCCTAATGTAAAATCCACTTGTGATCTTTGTCCTTGTGCAATTTTAATCAATACGTGACAGGCAGTATACATTATGCTGGTTACACTAGGGATTGGCTCCTTACCAATGCCAATCTTATTTAAAATGCTCCTTCACTGACTTTTATATGATCAGATTACTTTCTTCTTCTTTTTCAAATATCTTCTTTCCTCTCCTTCCTCAGTTATCTGTCTGACTTCTTTCTGACTTCTTTCTGACTTCTTTCTCACACTGAATTTACAATCTTGGAAAAGCAATGTTGCTTCTCAATACTTTTTTTCTTGCTTCTTTACCCCTATTTTCTGAAAATGTTCGAGTAAATTCTTTCAACAACTGTAGCTCGTGCATTCTTGATTCTATAATCCTGCTAAAACTGCTATATGTACATCTAATTCTTGCCGTCCTTACCGGTTCCCGGTTAACTCACAATTGCTTAACCATTAAAACTACTAATAACCATGCATAATGCATTGGGTGCTGATCAAACAATGCCAAAGCCAGAAACACATGTTTGTGTCAACTCCTGCTTTACAAAAGAAGATTTTCAAGCGGATGAAGAGATGTTGTACTCCTCTCAGATGAATACAAGCTAACAGCGCTTTGCCATAGTGAAGGAACTTTGGTTTCCACTGTAGCTTCCTCCCACATCACCTCTGCGCTGAGTGAAAACCTCTGGTGACATCTATCCATACGAATTAATCTCTTTCCTCTGGGACTATGAGCAGATATGTATCTTGCATGCCCTCTTCTACCCTTCCCTGTCTTGTTCTCTGCTTTTTCTCTTCTGGATCATAATACACATCTGGGATTTCTCTAGAAATCAAATCTGGTTCACCACTAAACCCCAGTACTGGTAACATGTTCAAATCATGCCCCAACAATGTTTGTGAGTCTCTTCTGGCTGTGATCAATTATTCGCTCTCAATTTGCACTATTGCTGATTATTTTGCAAAGTCAATTATTACGCCTCTCTGCTCCACAAGTGACACAGATAGAAAATAGAATGGAGGGCTGGGGCATCAAGTGGCATTGTAATTGTAATTGTACTTGGTTATTTATAACACGCTTAATACCCAGAGGTTTCTAAGCGCGGACCAAGGGATCGAATCTGTGTTGCTCTGCGTCATCTTGCTTCCAAGACAAGTGCGTTGTCCCTAAGCTATCCTCCCGAGACATAGGTTTAAGGGGAGGCAGGCGGTGCGATAAGTGTACTGGATTACACAGGTAGTTCTGGGGCAGACAGAATATATCTCATTGAAATAGAAATACAGAAAATGGTTCAAAACCAGAGCTAGCACCAAGTAGCTAAATAAAACATGAGTTCTCAAAGAACCATGTATGAGCAACTGGGTGCATCTATATTCCTAACAGTAGGTATGGCATCTGAGAACATGTGCTTCTGTTGGGTTAATGGCTGATTCTTTAAAAAAATAGTTAAAGTAAGTGGGAAAAGGGATGCAAGAGAAGGAGCAAGGATGTGGATTTATGGTGGTCAGATAAAGTACAGATAGGTCGCAAATGGTAGGCAGACATCCAACCTAAGATCTGAGTGTTCGAAAGGCAAGATTTTAAGGCTGAAAGACAATGGATCTAAATAAACAAATGGACAAATCAGGGACAACGTCTGCAGAACACTGAGGTCCAACAAAAGTGAATAAACTAAAATGTGCAAGTGGGCACAGAGGGCACTGGAGAAAATAAACCACAAAACCTCCTGAAAGAGATTGCATAGGAGTAGAAGGCTGGTAGATAGCCAATGGGCCAAACACTCAACAGAGGAAGGGAATGAGAGAGACAGAGAGGAGACATGAATGGTAACCAGTCATGGGAAAGAAAATCCCTCAAAATAGACCAGTGAACCCACTATAAGTGTTAGAAAATTGTCCAACAGACAACAACATGAGTATGGCACCCCCAAACAATGGACTGGAAACCATTGCTATATCACTCATATTATAGCAAAATACATTCCTGCCTTTGACTGTCTCCGTTGGTTACTCACTTCATGTTGTTTCAAGTGACATTGAAGGCCTGGGTAGCGGGACTGAGAGAAAACTTGAATGATTCTACCAACATGGGAATTGAATGGATGAAAAGGACACCAAACCATCTTTGTGGAAAGTTATGTGAGGATTTCTGATAAATAAACTCCTTTACGTCTATCCCTAAACAACACACAACCACTACCAAAGGTACTCACAACATGTCACATTATTCTGAGCCTACCCCTATGACACTCACTTCCATTTTGCTATTTCAGTATACAGTAATTCATATATAGATGTGCTTTTTTTCTTTTATTTATGTTGCGTATGTATTGAGCGCACAGCTAGCTTCAAGAATTATTATAGCCCTGGATAATATTTGGTTAATAGGAATACAGGTAAATCAAAACAAGTTACAGCAGGTCTGGGGTGCAAACAATTAAGCAACAGGGGCAGCAACTAGTTATTTGGGTTGAGGTGGGATCGACATGGAGGTGGGATCAGGGTGACCAAGGTGCTTGAAGAAGGTGCTGTTTGAAGAGGAGAATCTTGAGCTCGTTACGGAAGTGGGGCTTTATACTAGTGTCTGTCTCCATACCAAATCCCTGTCGAACCAAGGAGACTCCAACTATTCATGTCCCACAATAGAATGCTGGTCTAAGTCCTTGTAGACACAAGACCACATTCCCAAAAGTGTATGAGCAATTTAAAACCAAACCATCCTGGGAGTCCGACATCAAGTTTAATAAGTCACTACAGTGTAATTCATGTTATTCTCTTCTTCACAAGGAACCATCCTACCCATTTCCCCACTCCTGTGACTCCTGCACCCCTAGTACCTCCAGTGAAATGTACTAGACCACAGGTCTCAAACCTCAAACCTTTAATCCTAAAATAAGCCTTGGTCCGACCAATCTCTCAAACTGCCCTCCTTCTCCTTTTCCTTCTTCAGACACCCTCAGGCTTAACACTGTTATGGCAATATCAGGGTTTTGTATTATTCAAACTGTACTCCAACCCTATGTAAAATCTACTCCTATCCATCCTGATTCTGGTGCATAAAAAGGGTTTGCGATTGGATCCAAAAACGACATGTTAGACTCTAATCGGAAGATCTTTGCCACACTTTTACTGAAACAACAATTTGATTAAATTCTAGCAGATGGGTTTTAGAAAAGGGTGTGGCACCTTTCACTGCATCTTGGCGCTACACTTAATAATGTTTGATGCCCTTTGTAGCATTCATACATGTTTTTATCTTTGTTATGTAGACTACAAAGTAGCATTCAACAGTGCATCCTTTGTTAAACTTTGGGAAAAACTGCAGCATTTGGGGATCAAACCCCATTTATTGTATTTCATTAATCTGCTTTACACTGATACTACCATGACTGTAAAATTATCACAGGAAAATGCGATCTTGGATTCTTTTGCTACCAACATAGTCCTAAAGCAGGGCTACATGCAAGCACCCCGTATTTATAATCTCTATGTTGCTGACATGGACGTGGCTTTATGATCAGCCGTTAATTTTCCACCTAAACTCGGTGGCGAGTGCAGGATATGGCTCTTGTACGCCACTGACACAGTCGTTTTGGACCAAACGCCCATTGGTCTGCAGCATACATTGGACTGCTTACAGCAGTGTCCTCAGTCGAGCAACTTAAAAATGAATCTGAACAAGACCAAAGATATGGCAGTCGAAAGGCGGGCCTCCTGCAAATTTTCATATTCCTGGCACTTAGGTGGAGATAAATGAGAGGTTGTCAACAACTACACCTATTTGGGTTTATCAGTGTGGAATCTTCCCTTGAGGACCTCTATGTAGAGACCCTCCCTTTAAAATCCATTCGCACATGGCAGACACTTGATTGTGCCATTTATAAACGTGGGGGTTACTCCATAGAAGAGATGCTGAAGTTATACCGTAAATACATTATACCCGGGATCCTATATGGCCTTGAGTACTGCCAGCATACCACGTGAGCTGGCCTGAAAAGGACGAGGGCAGAATATTGTGCTCCCTATTGGGAGTACCTTCTGGTACCCCTGTAGAGCCACTGAGGTTGGAGTTGGGGGTGCCTTCCCTTATTTCATAATGGATTATGGCAAGGTGAACGTTGTAGGTGAAGGTTTTGCTATTTTCTGATTCTAATTCCCTATTGGGTCTTTCCGTTGAACATGCTCGCATTCGGCCAAATAACACTACATAAAGGGAGCTGACGGACATGGTGAACACCCATCTTAATGAAATAGGTCTGATTTTGCCCATTGCCTGTGAAGCTACCTCATCTTTGAAAAAACCGAAAGAGAAAACACTTGGCTGGGATCACTCTCATCTATTCATAAACTGACACAGAAGAAGAGATACATGTAATATGCAAGACAGGGCTCCATTTCCAACCTCTCTTATGGTTATTTAATTAAGCAGTGAAATCCATCTCTGATACGCTTCATAATTTACCTGTGTTTTAATATCCTTCCAGTGATAGAGTACACTGGAGCCTGGATGGGCATTCTGCAGGTAGACAGACTTTACTGCTTGTGTGGATGCAGCATCAAAACCACCAGGCATATACTAATGAAATGCCCCTTATGGGTAGAAGCACATGGCAGAGCATATAATACATTTTCTGACCTTGGTTCGGACCGATTGTGGTCTGCAATATATTTGGTAACTACTGCTGCAGCTTTCCATGTTTGGGGAACATTTAAAAATGGATTAATTTGTAATATTCAGTTTATGATATGTGATTTGTTCTCCAGTTTCTATTTTGTATGATGTTTTAAGTATTTGTAATAGGTATTATAGTGTGAAAGGTTTGTTAGTCAAGCCATACAGACTTCAACAAAAGAAAAGAACACTCTCCTCTATATAGGTGTCTATGAATCTCCAATGGAGCCCCCATATTCAAACCAGCACTGCTTCACAATGGAGAACCAAACCACTTGAATCGTACCACATCTATGTTTTAGAATTCCCAAAAGAACACTCTGGTTCCAAATAATTCCCCCGACCATCAGACAAAACATCCTGGAACTCCGATTGCAAAGTGGAAGGAATGGTACCCTCACCCTCAAAGACCTTAGCTATGCCAACAATTATCAGCCATGGTGGATAAATGACAATGTTTCCACATAAGCAAAGACCCAGCAATCCAGGAATATGTTGAACAATAATCTCTAGCCATTCCAGAATGGTTCATTGGTAAGAAACAAACTGGAGCACCAAGGTTTGCCAGAAATAAGAATGGAAAAATGCTGCCACTGTAGAGGCATCATAAAAGAATTGAAGAAACACAGGAGGAACAGTGAAGGAAATGAAGAAATATTGTCCAGCAGGTACACAGACACCCATGACAATCAGGGGCTTGATTTGGGGAGTATGGGAGGCAGGATCTAACTGTACTAAAACCATGGCAGATGGAACATGACCTCTGACAGCTCCTGCACCATCATGGCCAACACTGTTGGAGAATTATGATAGTATGCACCATGTTTGGTATCCATGGAATGATAATATGATAAAGTATTTCTAGTAACAGGCTAGAAATGAATGGTTTTGATGATGTTACAGCCTTATTTTTTTATTTTTTATTTTTTTATTTTTTTTGGTAGCAAAATATTAGTTTGCACCTTTACAAATTGATGTCACTGTGTACATTACATAATTTCTTAAAATACATTTGTCAAAGTACAAAACATTTTTCCAAGTTTCAATTTACATTATAAAAAATGTACTGGTTTACAACCTATGTATTAAATACAATACAATTCAACATGTGGCTCCATCCAAGCCTGAAAGGAAACAGAAAACACCAATCTAAGCACCAATATAGAATTTAAGAAAAATGTAAAATGTTCAGACAGTCTCTCTTGTACTGCCAAATATGAGTTAGTTCATGAAATAACAACCTTCTGTGAATCAACTAGTGCATCTGTGGTGACTTTCCTCATGTACATTGATTTGTTTAGAGGCAGTAGGACTTTCTCAATCTTGTTGACAAGTCTCACTGTTGCAAGTATATTAGCATTTGACTGACCCCACATACAACGTAACCAAACCAGCTGACGCTCGTTGATCGAATGTGAAACCAAAAAAGGTCCCAAGCAGCAAGACCTATCGAGGTCGAATTTTGGGCAATACATAAACAGATGTTCCAAGGATTCACGTTCTCCACTCTTGGAGCAAAACCGACAGCAATCCCACAGCCCTGATTCCCTGTAACCTGACCAGCTACCAATGCGAGATCCAGTATGGACAACGTCCAACCAAAACCTCATATATGTCCTTCTTGCAAGGAGGTCAGGAAAACACAAGAGATAGGGCAGGCGGGGCAGAACAGCCTGTCGAAATTTTGCATAAGAGAGCAACGATGAGTAGCCTGAGATTAGATCCGCATTACGTGCCCATGCATTCCCAAGGAAGCAAATTTTAACCTTGCGTGGACAATCCATGAGATCCTGTTGCGTCATGTTCATAGATTTTAAGATTGTCAACATGCGCAATTTGAATTCACGAATAGAGGCGGGATGTTCCTTGATAAGCAATAATCCAAAGTCTTCATACAGAGAGTTGGCAGGAGGAGAGATCATTTTGTAGAAGGAATTTAACAACCACCAATTACGTTTCTCTGCCAGAGAGTAGAGACCCAATTCATGGATGAGAATTGGATTAGGCAGGTAGCCCGGAAGGCCAAGCACCCTTTTCCAAATCCTGCCTTGGAGGGAATTAAGTAACGGGCCCAGATTCACTAGGCACATATCCAAGGCATAAAGTAGAATGGGCTCTACTTTCATAGTATAGTAGTGAAGAAGAGGGAGAAGCGAAAATCTACAGTACCTCGCAAAAATGATCCTCATTTGACCAGTTAATTGATCTAACTTGGAGGTCAACACAAGGCGCCACCTGCTGACAGACATGACATTTGACATTGAGTACCCCAAATAAGTAATTTCTTCCTTCATCATAATTTGATGTGAGTTCACGACCTACTTAAATGTCACGTTTTTCTTTTTAGGTCCGAAAATTATGATGTGTGATTTAGCTGTGTTGATGGTTAAGTTATTCAGGGTACAGTATTCGTAAAAGATGTTAAGTTTGTTTTGTAACCCAAATGGGACCTTGTCAAATAGAATGACGTTGTCAGCAGATGCCAACCAGTGGAGACGTAGCTTGCCTAAATTTACCGCAAAGGTATTTGTTCCCTCCAATATCTGCTCTATGTCGGCGAGATACAGATTAAAAAGTATTGCGGCGAGGTTGCAGCCTTGCTTGACGCCAATTCTTGTCGGGATGCTGTCAGACAGCAAACCCGCGGGTTAATACGAACCCTATAAGAGGTGTTCTGATGGAGCGCTGCTATAATCGCAACCAACTCGTGGGGGATGCCATATGACAGCATCTTCTGCCAGAGTCTATTTCTCAATACACTATCAAATGCTGCTGATAGGTCTAACGATGCCATATAGATCGTCTCATTAGTGGAAGCATGTGATGTTGCCAATAAATGGGCAAGAATTGATGCATTTAGCTGCGTACCCATGGCTCTACGAAAACCAACCTGCATTTTGGAAAGGATCTTGGCTGTGTTAACAAACGATTCTAATTCACATAAAATCAGCCGTGCAAAGATCTTTGCTGAGATCTCAATTACGGCTATTGGCCTGAAGTTTGCCGGTTCGGTTAAGGCTCCCTTTTTGTGAATTGGGATTACAATTGCCGAGAGCCAGGAGGGAGGAATTTTCCCAGATTGATAAAAAGAGTGGTACCAGGGAAGCAAGTAACTGGCCCAAAAGGTGGGTCGTCCTTGTAGACACAGGGCGGAAGCCCGTCAGGACCCGCAGCCTTAGAAAACTTCAGGGCTGCAATTGCCCATATGATGTCTTTGTTTACCCAAGGGCAAACAGACGGAAGTTCCAAGTGCAGAGACACAGACTCCATCCTTTTGTGTATTTCTGGCAATTTGTATTTTGTGAGGAAGAAAGACTTCAATTCCATACCCGAAATGGATGCCATCATACGATTGTCGACCTTGCCCAAGGGGTTTCTTAAAATTGCCCATTGATCCCTTTTGTTTCTTTTGCATAGTAGTTCAACCATATGTTGATTTGCAAGGTTGTAAGCAGCAAATCGCAAAAGCTTCATCTTGCGCTTGAAACAGGTGGTAATGAAGTTTATTTTCCCTTTGTAGTTTTGCCACACTCAACAGAGATCCTCTTAAGGACCGCATATCGATGTTTTTTTGTCTTTTTTAGGTTTGCCACCTCTGTCCAATGTGGACAAACAGATTTTAGAGGCTTGATTACACTGCCTTCTTTACAAAGGCACACCAAGTGCATACGAATCATCTTCAGATTTAAATCGATGATTCTCTCCCTGTGCCATGGCTCCAGGGACTTATCACAAGGTACAACCAGGTGGTGATTTACACGAAACGCATTTTGCGACAGATTGTGGGGTTCCATCTGACCGACCAAGTGTGTCTGTCACATTCGAGTAGAGCTAAAGATTCCAGATTTTCGTATGCTTCAAGCCTCAAGTGTAGATAGGTGGTCAACATCCAATGGTCACTCAATCCCACATTAACAATTCGAATGGGATCGAGTAGGCCTGAACATGTGGTTGAGGCAAACACCTAGTCAATAAGGGATGATGAAGTGCCACAGTGTCAGGATGTTGTGGGTGACTCAGAGGAAAGTTGGATTGGATAGATGTCCCATGCTTCGAGGAAAGAGGCCCATCACTCACCTCTGGCCTGGGCTTGGCGAACATATGAAGAGGCCTGGTTGGCAGATCGATCAATGTCCTCCATTTCCAGGTACGAGTTTAGGTCACCCCCAATTATAATTTCATGGTTAGGACTATGGAGAGCCACATAGCCCAACAGTTGATTGAGCTCTTCCAGGGTCGAGTCCAATGAGACTTGACTCGGATTCCAGTATATCGACATCAAAAATAAGGGGGACATTTTGATGTTATCAAAGGTTAGCTCGACCAGAATATAAGATTCCAATCTTTCCAGAGTGCGTGAGGCCACCTTAAGAGTGTTGCTAATAAGTGTGGCAGTATCTCCGGACAGGCGTCCCAAACAAGAGCGTCGTGCAGGAGCGTTTAAACAAGTGTACCCATCTAACACAAAGGCGGCTAAAGCCATAGTTTCTTGTAATATTAAAATCTCTGCCCTATAATTGGGGTCTGCCTGATGGTGCCATGACTTAAAATTAGACACACCACAGCAGTTCCAAGAAGCAATTGCAATCCCCTGGTGTTATAATTCAGTTGGAGGAGCTTTCAGAGAGGCTGCCACTTTAATCAGAGGCTCGAGCCATGCCGTAAGCAATGCGAGTTGTACTGTCAGTTGTTTCGCATGTGACTCGAAAGGTGCCGCTACTGGACCCTCTGTTCTCACAACTGGGGCTGGAATGACAAAATCCAAAAAAAGTCCACGCACACTCCATACCCGTAAAAAGGCAAGTAGTGAGGGCCAACAATTCAAAATCGTCGGTGAATTCAAGGATCAGTTTTGTTATAATCTGGGATTGTACTCTGGACAATACCCTATAGTTGTTATGCGAGGGAAGCTTTACCCAATCAAGGTCCTTTGTCGACAGGTTTCTTAGTGATGGAATCTGAAAAAAAAAGATTCATCAAAAAGGACCTATTGATCCTAGCATCACCATTTATGGCTGGATTGCTAATCCAGCCCAGTATGACCTTCATGTCCTTTGGAGTTTCCAGAAAGGACAAAGGTGCATAAGATGGCTCACCCTGATGGATCTCTTGTGCTGAATCTGATTATCCTGGCGCGGGTTGGGGCCAGGGCGAGGAAACCAGCCCTTCCTCACAAGGAGGCGCGATGTCCACCTCCTCTTGCCACTCCTCTAGAGCCCGATCTGGGGCCACCAATCCAGCGGGCTGCTCTGCCACGTGTGGAATCACAGGCGGCAACTCAGATGCCAAATGTGGATTATTTGCAAGCTTGGTTTCGCCCACTAGCTGCGTTGCAACTTTCTTGCTTTCAATCGTAGGAAAGAAGCAATTGAGTTGCGGTTGGGACTTAGCAGGTAGGATCCGCAGTGGAATAGAAACGGGCACCTGCACATTGCCACCTTTTATGGCATTAATCTGAAGGTGTTTCTTACACTCCTCACTCAATTCACGAAGATCTAGGGCCTGATCGTCCTGGCAATTTAAAGAGCACAGGTCGATAATAGTGGCTATATCAGAATGCTTGTCCAAAACTTTGGGCCCTTTTTTTGCAAGTTTTTTCTGGGAGGCCTTTGCGATGTTCAAGCATTTCTGGGCTCTCAGGAATGACTACTTGGCCTTCCGAGAGGGGAAGTACTTTCCTTCCTGTTCGTCTTGTGTTGCTATTGTCTCACATGATACTGGGAGACCGCCCAGCTCGAGGATGTTCTGGCTATCGATGACAGATGTCAGAGCAGAGGGACTGTCAGGAGTGGGCTCAACACTATTAACCGGGACGGGAGCTCCGCCAGAGTGTTGAGAATCTTCCAAGGGATGGGACTTCGCGACCAGTTGGTACAAGGTATGTTCCATCTGGAGCATCCGATCGTGTTGTAGTTTCATTACGTCCAACAGATCAACAGCCTCAACTCCAGGCTGGTGTGACCCAACCGAGGAAGCTCCTGTCAGCACTTGGGAGTAGGATCTTTGTGGCGGGACAGTATTCCAATATATGTTGTCTGTCTGCGAGCCTTGTGCCCGTACTGGAGGCAAGATGGAAGCAGGCGATGTTAATACTGCTGCGCTAGCCAGCATTTTTTGAAAATGTGTGAAGTAAAATGCTTTAGATTGTTCCTCCGCAAAAAAAACCCTTCCAGTTTGGCCAACTTTTCTTCCATGAAGGCTAAAGAGCCTTGCATTTCTCTCATTGAACAGTGTGTAAGCTTGTGGCCCTTGTCCAAGAGGTTGAGTATTTGTGTTATAACCAGGAAGTTAGAGGGGTCATTTGGTGATGTGGCAGCAGGTAAGTCTTCTAGGGATGAAGCAAAACGTGCCTCCTCATTTAGTGGAGTGGGGGCAGCCTCGTCATTTCCCAGATTCAGCTTGATGTCATGGGACAGCGGATTCCCTGATGAATCAATAACCGCCCCATAACTGTTATTGTATGTCGAGGGCCTACCACTCCCCTTCTCCCCTTACCGGGGTAGGAGTCTGGTCCTTGTCATGAGTACTAAACTTGTTATAACAAGATTCCTGTGATAGGTGAAAGTGAACTTGTTCATGGAAGGGAAAGGAGTTTGAGGCAGGAGAGGAGGGACCCATGGAAAGTCGCACCCTTTTTCCTAATTCAGTCATTATTGTTCGGGGCTAGCATCGAGGTGTCAGAAACATGAGGGAAACCTTCATAATCAAACCTCTGCGTACAATTGCTATCATGCACATGGCAACCTCACACACCTCCACTTCCTCAATTTTATTAGCATCTTGTACAGAAAAGGTAGGAAGCTGCACAGCCGGGGGGAGCTTGTGCTCAATGGCTCCATGCACAAGACTAAATCCTCTATTCTTGGAACATCCATCGCCTCTGCGGGGTTAGGAACTGCCCCCTCCATGGTAGACAAAGGTGGCAACAGGATTAACGCTTTGTAAGAGGAGGTAGGTTGAGTGTGCTTATCACTATGCAATTTAGACCTTACAGGTTTCCCTTGGAACTTAAGAGTTACATCAAGCTTGGAGTTACTTCTCAAGACCCGGCTCATAATCTACACCCAGCACCCAATCCCCCTGTAGAAAGTACTACCTTACAGAGGGGTGCTTGATGTCAACAACAACCGTGTTTATACAAGTGTTGGCTGGGGCAGGCACAAGGCAGATAGCAATAGAAAAGCCATCTAGTAGGGTTAATGGCAGAAAAAATATTCACAAGCCCGATAAAGAAGTACCCCACACAACACACAGAATTTGACAGTACCTTTTCACCATGTGGATGCCAGAGCCCAGCACTGAGGCTGACCCAGGGCACCACACCCCCAAGGATCAAAGGGGTAAAACCCGCAGTCTCCTAAGGTGGTGTTGACGTGCTCACACTATCAAGCAGGCACACAGTGTGGCGTTACCCCCAACTGCAGGACTCTAGTTACCCACTATACTGTCGACTTTGGGTTGCAAGCCCGAAAAGCTAGGGCGTTAAGACTAGGCGCCCCCCCGCCACGCATCGCGAACAGCAAACAGTACCTAGCTGGTGCGTGGCGCGGGTGAGCCAGGAGACGTGTATTTAACGAGGCTCGAGGGGCGTAGCTCGTCACAGGGAGGCGGGTCCACCTCGTACAGGAAACGACTTCAACAGTAAAGAGAGAGAGGAATAATTAAGAACTTGCGGCTAAAGTTACGCATCCAATGTGGAGCCACAACCACAAGCACACAACTTCAAAAACACACAACCTGTGGAACACACAACCTGTGAAGCACACAACCTGTGAGGCACACAGGTGCAATAGTCCCGAACTGGGTAATGAACACACGGCAAACAATCACCTCGAGGTCAGGCACGCTGGTGTTGCCAGCAAAGACGTCCTCCAGGCAAAAAAGCCAGTCAAACGGGGCTGAGAGCCGACAGCAGCAGTGGCAGAAAGTCCAAGGATCAAAGTCCAAATCCCAAAGACACAAGGCGGGGAGGCAGCAGCAGCAAACAGTACTTAGTGGTACCTGGTGCGTGGCGCGGGTGCGCCAGGAGATGTGTATTTAACGAGGCTCGAGAGGCGTAGCTCATCACAGGGAGGCAGGTCCACCTCATACAGGAAACGCCTCAAGGTCAGGCACGCTGGTGTTGCTAGCAAAGACGTCCTCCAGGCGAAAAAGCCTGCCCTGCAGCGGGGCAGCTGCACCAGTCAAACAGGGCTGAGAGCCGACAGCAGCAGCGGCAGAAAGTCCAAGGATCAAAATCCAAATTCCAAAGACACAAGGCGGGGAGGCAGCGGCAGCAAACAGTACTTAGTGGTACTTGGTGCGTGGCGCGGGTGCGCCCGGAGATGTGTATTTAACGAGGCTCCAGGGGCGTAGCTCGTCACAGGGAGGCGGGTCCACCTCGTACAGGAAACGCCTTGAGGTCAGGCACGCTGGTGTTGCCAGCAAAGATGTCCTCCAGGCGAAAAAGCCTGCCCTGCAGCACGGCAGCTGCACTAGTCAAACGGGGCTGAGACCCAACAGCAGCAGCGGCAGAAAGTCCAAGGATCAAAGTCCAAAGTCCAAAGACACAAGGCGGGGAGGCAGCAGCAGCAAACAGTACTTAGCTGGTACTTGGTGATGTTACAGCCTTATAGCAATTGATGGTGAGTCCTTGTTGTTTATTAAATGTTCACCTGGTTATATTTGAAAATTATTAACTTCAAAAATGGATCAACTGATATTGAGGCTGTCCAATATTCAAGATACTGTATGAAATAAAGAAGAAATAGGAATCTGGATACTGCACCAATGGCTTATATCTTTAGTATGAGAAGTTTTTCTATTCAATTCTTATGTACATATTCAGTCCCTCAAAACATGTTTCCCCACCTTTGTCTGGTGGTTCATCGGAGGGGACATTGACTTGATCTGAATAATAGACAAACAAAGAATGACTTTGAGTCAGTCATACCTATATGTCAAAATTACATTAATAATTGATAAATATACTTGTATTACACTCACTTCAGATTGCTGATACGCTATGATTAGCTTGAATCCAAATCAGAACATTAATATGTGCACTTAAAGGATCTTTTCCGTGATTCAAGGGTGGTATCTAGAGAAGATTATTCACTATTACATTCTTCTTGTTAACAATGTATTGCATTAACACTTGTTAGTGGTATAATGCCCTAATTCTAAATTAGATTCACCTGTTCTTTTCTTGTTTTGCTTGATATCGCGGGTTTCCCTTTGATAAGTTATACTCATGGCATGTTTAGCCGTGTTTAGACAAAATGGCCACTATTTATGTTTACGTGATGACGCAATCACATCATCACGCTGTCTGCCATCTGGTTTTGGGCTTGTTCGGATTGTTTAACGTTTGTGCCAAATAGGTTTCTACCTTTTAGTGTTCTAATATTAATTAAAAATATTTCACTTCACTGTTGCTTTGTGAATAAAAGTATGTGTAATACTACATTATTCATGTTGTTGTATATTGGTTTAAGTGAACGTTATGCTTTTACCAATAACGGAGCTTTGTTTGAATTCACAGTAATGTATACAGTTTCCTTTTTAAATTCTTATTCAACTAAGAGCCTTATAGTAAAGCCTGGATGCATGAAGCTGATAGTAACTTAAATCAGACATTATAGATATTGTAGTACAGAATAATGACATACATTATGGTTAAATCATCACAAATAGTAGCTTATCGTCATATCAAAATTGAGTCCTGTATTGCAAGTGTCTAGTAAGTTTATTCAAATGGCTTCTTTACATCTGAGTAGCTTCTTCCTATTTCCTCCTCTTGGGGCCATGCGTTTACTTTCTAGTACAAAACATTTGATTTTTTCACCAGATTCTTGATTATGTTCACTTTGAAAGTGGTAAGCCAGATGGTATTATAGATCTTTATTTTTGATGGAACTGAAAAGCCACGCAATTCTTGTCTTGAGTGGACGTTTCATCCTGCCTATATATAGCTTAGAGCAATGGGCCTCATAATGAGGTATGTGGTAGAGGGATAGCGCGGCTGGTAGGGATATCAGCCCCGTTATCCCTCTACCGCCCTATTACGAGGTCTCCTTGCGGGACCCGCTAAGGATGCCTGGTTTTACTAGTTGTCCTTAGCGGGTCCCGTGAGCAGACCTGGATGCAAACAAGGGGCCCGTTGTTTGCATCCTCCCCATTCCCATTGAGCCCTATGGGGGCTCGAATGGGAATGGGGATGTACCCGGTCTGGGTTCCCGGGAAGGGAAATTACTAGGCCCTCCAAGGTCGGAACGGCCTGGTACTTCCCCATTCCGGGAACCCGGTACCCGGTATAGGGGTAGCCATGCCACTAGCAGCGGCATGGCTACCACCATACTTGTAATGTGGCCCAATGTATTTGGTGTTAAAGTTCATAAATTGTAATATTTGACATTAATGGTACTTTATTTTACAAAAACAACAAGCAATTAAACTGCAGCAAAAGGCATTCAGTTTTAAATGTCCTCTGTCAATAAAAAATATGTTGTGCTTTAAGGATATGTCATGCTACTTTATTTTCAATATTAAAAGGAATCCCAGGGCATTATATTTAACACCAGGCCTGAGTTCCTCTCATTAAATTTCATTTCCTTGAGTTTCCAGCACAATATTCCCCAGATTTACACTGGAGAGTCAATGGGGACAATTTGGAGTGATATCTGTGGTTTGTCTGATAGTTTAAAAGTCGATTCCTGTTTTGAAGAATCAACAGTGACTTCCTCTGTCTGGACTACTGCTTCTGTAAAGGCAGCTAGTTTTCTAGAATCCGAATGAGCAAGGACATCTCTCTTCTGCCTTGCTGTCTTCAAACCACTCCACAAGGGTATCAGCTTTCCTCAGAGATCTAGTTGTTTCCGAAATCTTCAATATTCATCTCTCCATATTATATCTATCTACCAGTCAGGTGCCACAAAAGGAGGGGTGAATCCACTCGAAATATTAAAAAGACTATTTCATTATAGGCCCTACATTTGGATGTGACAATGTGAGATTAATACAATATATCTCCCTGTAATCTAGATGTCAGTGTGGACAAATATATGCATGAACGATCGTGCTATGATAACATTTGATGAGTTACGTGTTTTCCGCTTTTATCTCCTAGTCTTTACGTGGGAAGGTATGTGAATTTATTCATGATTCGGTAGGTAGAACTGCTAGCTAGGAAATGCCATTTGTTTTGTGTCAATCAGAGACTTATGATTTTTCTAAGATTAAACCAATGATTTAAATATTGACGTATGCCGTCTTCTGTTCATCTTACCATTGTTGAGTTGATGACTTTTGTCTCTAGAGGTTATTGTTGACACATCCTTGCATACACTCCTTCATAATAGGAACATGTGTCAAGACCAGATTGCTTTGGGTGGGCAGAAAATTCAATAACCTTCTGGCATTTTTGGCAAATGATGTTTATATGTTGCCTGGAATTTGATGGATGGTGACAGGGTTCATTGTAGCTCTTTTTATTGGCATTTTAATACCCGTCAGCCTACGTTTGGGCTGACCACCAGAAACGGTTTGGACTGACCTAAGGACCTTGTGTGGACTCTTTGTTTTTTTTTTCTTTTTTTTTCAATTTTATTTTACTGTGTCATAGTTTAATTTAAACTTTTAAAACACATTTTTTTAAAATAACAATCAAAACATCATACATAATTTCAATACATGTTTTCCCTATAATAAATAAAACATAATTCCTCCATATCACAAAATAACATATCTCTCATTTACTATTTGTCCATTTGTATTTCTAATCTTAAAAAAAAACAATCCTTCTCCTGTTTCCCTCTTTCCAGATTGCCCAGGCCGCAACATTAATAACTAAAGATTTTGCTCCCACAAGTGTGGCCCAAAATTGATCATCAGTGATATCATCTAGACAAGCTTTAAAATTCCCATAGCCTTTATGAAAGGAATCAATCAGGGAGCACAGGCCATTAATCGATGCCTACTACTTTCTGATTCAGCTTGACATAATCGGCAAATGTTGTCTGTACCTTCCATTTTTTTTCCAATTTGCACAATGTTCTCTAGTAGGTAGTAGATTTAAGGGGTAATTCATAGAATTTAGCGCACAAGTGGCGCACGGGCCTTGCGTCTCCAGCTGGCGGTGCGATCCCGTCTGGAATCAGGACACGTTTGGTACTGCCGACATGCGCATGTGTGCGCAGGCAGAGGCACAGGGATTGCGATCATACATCCGAAAATCGATGATGTGTTTCAAGGGACTCCAGGCAAGGTGAGCAGCACAGGGTGGTAACAACACAGCAAACCTTCCAGCTGGCCAGTTGAACATGCATGCTTAGTAGCAGAACTGACTGTTATTGGTGTAGAAGCGCACAATACAGCTTAGATGTGTTAATGGACTGATGGCTAGCTGATGTGAAAGTTGTCTGGGGCACCTGCCGGGGCAGTGGCACATACCCTCCTGTCCACCATGGTCCATTGAGGCACTTGTATTAGCCATGTAGCATTCCGAGACATGGAATAAAGCAGCTCACAGGGACAGACAGCAAGGGACAGACTCGAGTGCAGTGCTTTTCATTTCCAAGTAGAAATTGATAGATGCACTGGCCACTTTATTTTGGTCATGGTGGTACAGGACTTGTTCTGAAGTCAGTCCTTGCTATATGCGTCTGTCTGCTTACACAGGGAACATTGCATGTTGTGTGAATCGTGACACATTGGTGTTACATTTGCCACGCACCCACCGGTGCCTGACTTACTCCATTGACTGTGTATGAACCATCAGAGTGGTACTGTTACGTATGGGTATGAAGCACCCACGCAAGTTTGTCTGTTTGTAGTGTATTTTGTTACTTTGGGGCATATTTGGTAGTTTGTTTGTGTGTTTTGGGCACGCACAGATTATTAACTGTGGCTCTCTTTGCAGCATTGAACTGCTCCTATTACCGGACCGGAGAGTGCGCAGGCAGGAGGCCAGCACTCACCCCAGAGATATGTTTCTCTTTGACTTCCATTTGAGTAATTTGCTGCTATGTGCATGTGAACAGGTTTTGTCGATTTGTGTATGTGTTAATGTGTGTACTACATTTTGGTGCATTCCCTACTTTCCCGTGTCAATCCTACTCCCCTCTCCTGCCCCTCATTCCCGTTTTCCAGTATGCCAATGCTTGTGCCGACTGCATATCCCTGACCTTCCTTCCCCTCCAGGGTCTCAGAGGCCTGTGTGAGTTAGACCTTGCAGGCACCCAGACCACGGTGGGAGGGTTGTTTTGTGCCACTCCTGCACCTGTACACGGGAGCTGTGACAGTAGACATCCGTTCGTGTTGCATCATTCTATGTTATGTACCACACATGGTTCAGATCCTGTAGTGACATTGTTTTACTGTGCTACCTTGGTTGTTGACATCATTGTGGTCGTACTTGGCCTTTGTGGCGTACTGCTACTTGAAGTCATCTACTGGAGGCTGTTCTGGTTTGCGTTACTGCCTGCAGGGTATTTGCTTGGCTTCTGTGTTGTCCTGCTTTGAGTTCTCTTGGATTTTGTGCTTTTGCAAATCTAGGTGGACTCTGAGGGTATTGGCAACTTTTTACACACAAGGAGGGGGATGGTGACAAAGGGGAAGGGCGATCCTGTGGCCAGGTGGAATTCAAGGATGTACGATGAATGACCCAGATGCAGTTGTTCAGTGGGTGGTGGTGATTTGTGAGGGAGGGGGGGTGTTTAGTTGTTGATAGTTGCCTTGCCCTGCAGTGTGATGGGCACCCTGAAATTGTAATTGTGCTTTCCTATGTACATGATGTATTCTGCTGATCAATGCCTGTTCATGTGTTGTGTTTACCTTTCAGGTGTGAGGGGATAGTTGTGGTTTGACATGCTGGGGTATACACATGGTGAATGTTCACATGTGATGTGTAGACGACACTGATGGTCACTTGATTTCACATGCATATGTTGAGTGCATGTCCCTACTGACCCACACGCTCGCACTATGATCCACTACAAGTACAACCACCCTTCCATGTCCACGTGTGCACTCTGTTTGCCTTCTGGTGCCGCTGTGTCCCTGCAGCACATGTTCTCTGACCATTTGTGGATCCTGTACATGCCTAATTTGGTTTTTTTTGTAGTTTGTCGCTTAGATGTCATACTCAGGGTGTGCATCACACACAATGGCTGTTCACTGTGCTGTGCGCTGAGCAGTGTGTTGCAGGAGGTGGTCAAGGCACACAGTAGCTGTAGTGTTGATTTTGCAATGCACATTGTGCATGTAGACAGGCATTCATTGTTATGTTTCAACTACAACTTTTGGAATGCATTTGGGTATGACTTATTTTGGGTGGGAGGTTGTTGGTCAGTCATTTCATCTGATTCCATGTCAGGCATCATTGTATGATGCCAATTTACATTTTTCACATGGCAATGTGTACCGTATTGTTACTGGGTTGGTCTATGGCTATTACTTGCCATGTCATCTTGTGGTTTTGGAAGGTTTGAGTGACATACCAGTGATAGTTATGGCCTGTTTGGCAGGTCTGTGTGATTCACACCTTGCATGTGTGCCTTTTGGTCACACAGGATTGCTTGTGTTTAAGTAGCTAGGCATGCACACAATGTGGCAATTCCATGGCAACAATCTCAGGGTGATAAAGTTGTGACAGTTGACTGTCTCTTTGTCATCATCGATTCTCGCCTGGTATGTGCCAGGCCTGTGTGGACTCCGCAGGGTGGGGAGTTTAGGTGCAAAATCTGTCCACAAGCTGGGTCCATGCTTCCTCACCACGTGCCCTATCCCCTCCCATGGGCAGCGCCTGTGCCTGTGGTTGGGGATGTGGGGGCACCACCATGTCCACCGGTACACCCTGCCGTGTTGCAACATTGTGCAGGACACATGCTGCCACAATGATCCTGCACACTACTGGGGGTGCATAGAGTAGCTGCCCGCCAGAGCAGTCAAGGGAGCGGAAGCGTGACTTGAACACTCCGAATGTGCGCTCCATTATGGCCCTGGTTGCAATATGGGACGCGTTGTATTTTACCTGGGGTGGTGGGGTTCCGGATTGGCGTCATCATGTGGTTGCTCAGAGGGTAGGCACTGTCCTTTGTAGAGGTGATAATGGTTGTGATTATTGGGGTTTGTGTATTTGTGTGTGTGTGTGACATGCATGCATGTGCACAGGCATTTGTACTCACCTAGGAGCCATGTGTCGCCATGCTGGCCAGCTTCCAGGGCCCGGCTCAGGGCGGACATTCTGTATATGAAACTGTCATGGGTGGAGCCAGGGTAGTTTGCATAGACAGAGGTGATGATTCCCTTTGCATCGCATACCACCTGTACATTGATGGAATGCCAGTGCTTGCGGTTTTGGTAGATGTGCTCAGTGGCCCTAGGTGGACGTAGGGCCACATAGGTGCAATCTATGGCACCAAGCACTTTCGGGAAGTGTGCCACCCTGTAAAAGTCTTGGACAATGGCCTGCCTTTCTGCGGGTGTTCTGGGCATGTATATGTGCCTGCGGACTGAGGGGCATGCAGTCATGATTGCCAAGACCTGGTGTAGGCAGTGTGACTGTGTGGCCTGTGAGACCCCCCCCCACTATGGCAGTAGTCCGCTGAAAAGACCCAGTGGCCAAAAATATGCAGGACATCGAGCACCTTCTCCAAGGGGCTCAATGCTTGGGAGCAGAGGGTGGGGGATGTTAGGTCATCTTCCCACTCCATGACCAGGTCTAGGATGATACAGGGTGGTAACCTATACCTGCCATAGACCTGGTCGTCAGGCACCCCAAAAAGGCTTGTCCGTGGTGAAAGAATGCATGCCCTGGCTATTCTTCCCCTCCTGCGGTGTCCCACGATCAGTGCTGCGACATATGGGGCATTCATCGTAGCTGTATATACGTGTTTGTTGTTTGTGCCCAGTTTTATACTGTGCGCAAGGATGCTTCTGCCTGCCTTCGTGTGGCGGACGCGTTGACGCCTGTGAGCGGCTTTTGCCGTGCACGGCTTTCCCGTATTCAAATCCATGTATACGTGTTGTTCGCGTGCGTGTGGGCGTTCTGTGTAGTTCCCTGCAGTACTTCCCCAGTTCCACCTTCTTTTTCACGCGTTATTCCCCATTCCGCGTGTTACGTCCCCTGTTCCACCTACTTTTGTTGTGTGCGCCGCACTATGTGCGCTTTCGCTGTGTGCTTAGCGAATGCTGTTTGGAGATGTGTGCACCAGCATGCGCCATGCACGGATTTGGCGCACAACCAGTGGGAAAGTAGCGCAGCGCCTTCCTTGAATCGCACGCATGCGTGTGCGCTTGCTTTCTCACGCTTGCGCCTCCTTGCGCCTGCTTGCGCTGGGATTTTCGGCGCACGTTTGTTCCATGAATCGGCCCCTAAATCTCAAGTAGATTATAACACATTTTAATTCTGGAGAGCATCATTTAATCAAATAGCTCTGAGGCTTATATATAGGGAAGCTCCGGTGAGAGTACTCCTTATATCTTTGTTTTGTATTCAGGGTATCAATGTTGTTTATCCTATCCCAGAGCCTTGCCTTCATTTTTTTATTTCTTCTCCAAGTTTGGATCAGTTTTAATCATGGTTTTATCAAGGCCCACTCCTTGAAAAGAATTTTCTGTAGAACACTTCAGGAAGGATAGCTCAGTAGTCAATGTGCCCGCCTTGGAAGCAAGATGATACAGAGCACCACAGGTTCGATCCCTGGGTCCGCGCTTGGAAACCTCTGGGTATTAAGCGCATTATAAATAACCTATCATATCATATCATATCTAATAAAAAAACATTCTTATTCACCAAATTGTTGATTTCACCTAATAGTTTATACAACTGATTGGAATTCAAATTTGCTTGGCATAGTTTCATATATAACAGTGCTCTCTGGTCCTGTTGATTATGGGACAGATGGAGGGCATACTGAGCATTCCATCACGTTCTACTCAGAATGTATAGTAGAGGTCTAGTCATCTAACATGCTGTAATTGACCACCAGGTGAGGTAGCCGGTGCATTGCAACTCCTTGCAGTTATACGCTTTGTTGTAGAAACAGCACTCATGTTTCTTTCCTGCCCATTTCTGTCCTTTGCTTCCTTGCTTTCTTTCACACTGCGTTCCATCCGTCCTGCTCTGCGTGCAGCGTGGCTCTCCCGCTCTACGTGCAGCGTGGCTCTCCCGCTCTGCGTGCAGCGTGGCTCTCCACCTTTCCCCTTGCTAGATCTGCGACCGGTGCAGCTCACATCTTCTGCTACATCCACCCACAGCGCGGCTCTCTACCTCCTCCTGCCGCAGCTGCTTCCAGCGCGGCACTCTTCCTACTTTCTGATTCTATCTGACTTACCCTGGCATTCTTGACATTTCTGGCGCTGGTACTTGTCGGATACTACTGCTTTCACTAGTGCATGCTGGAACTTGTGGTAAAAACATGGAATCAATACATTCAACAAGGAAGTTCCTCAAGTCTTGAATACCTCCAGACTACAGCCACCTCTACAAGACCTCTCCAGGGTTTTTTTACTGAAGCTTTTCCCTGGTTTGGGGTGGGCTCCAAGGAGTCCCCGATGCAAGGCAGATTGTCTAATAGGCAAGGTGGCCTCGGGGGGAGCCCGCCCCTATCTCTTCAAGACGAAAGGAAAGACACCAAAAAAAAAAGACAACACATGCGTGGAGAGAAAAGATTGTGGAAAGCTCCTCAGACGAACCATTGGAATACAACACAGAAACCTCAGGTGAGGAGTGGGCTAGTGCTAAGGGTACTGCACCTGGTGTAAAACAAACAGAATCTGAGAGTACCAGCCAAGATGATCTTAGTGACAGTACTCCAAATTCGAGCCTAAGGGTTTCAACCTGGGTGGCGTTTGGCAAGTTCATAACTGTACGCAGCATCTTCCCTTCTAGTCCATCTAACCATTTTGTCAGTCTATATTGTAATGCATTTCGGCCATGTTGATTCTGAGACAATATTTATATTGATAGGAGACACACTTTTTCTAAAAACGTTAACATGGGACCAAAAATTCTGGGTGCCATGGGATTTTAGCCAGCCAAAGAGACAAGACCAGTTTACTGTATTCACTGATAATTGGTATTGTCTTACCCCGTTTCTATATTTTGTAGCTAGGTTTTTTAATTTAGTTAGCCTCTCTGCCATAGGAAATAAAGGTATTTCTGATCACTACTCTCTTTGCAGTTCAAATTTTTTTTGTTTCTGGTCTGCAATTAGTGGATCAAAAACAAGATTTCCTTTGGTGCCGTTTTTAAATTTCATTTTGTCAGTGTGTTCTATTAGGCTTATTTGTTTATTGCAGGTCCGGAGGTTTAGATCCCAATTCAGTGACAAACCATTTGTCACAAGCTCATGTAGGTTGTAGTTTAGGAGATCATTTACTAAGTTATATCTTTTGCACTCCAGCACAGTCTGTTCCTTTGTATATTCATAGCATAGGTATTTTTCAATGTGAGGGACCATGTTAATACTGTGTAATCACTCAATGTATTAAAGTTTGTTTCAATATGATCACATTTACTGGCCAATACTGAATCGGCCAAGTGAGAAATAGATGACCCATTTTTCCATGTATACATTTTTTCACCAGATTCCATGTTGGCAAAATCAAGTTGCTCAAGTTCATATACTTCCAGCAGGGATGTCGAAAGAGACTTTGGTTTGCTGTTATGAAAATACTGAAAGCTCAGACTCTCTATGTTAAAGTCCGCAGCTACTATCATTTGCCCCTTCGGTGAGATTCATGCCATTTCACAATTATTGATTTAATATCTCTGTGTATCTCTTCTGTATACGCTTCTCCCGGTGGGTCATATACATTTATTATTAGCACAGGATCATATGTATGTCCCTTTGGGGAAGGAATGGCTGCTAAAACATAAGCAGATCTTGTCCTTATCGGAAGGGTCTTAGATTTTGTGACAATTTGGCTCCAATGGCCGGTACACCACTACTTTGTCCTCTATTTGAGGGAATTGCCGAGTTAAAGATGATTTGAAATCCCTCTATTATAAAGGGTCTCACGCACCATGTCTCCTGCAATAGAAATATATCAGTTCCCATTATGATTTCAAGTTCTAATGGATTGGACAGGAAAGAGCGATAACCACGGGTGTTCCAAGTAGGCTATTTTAATTTGTTCCCACTTGTATGGAGTCAGCTTGTGTTCTTGGTCATTTCATCAAGTTCCCAGTTCTCAGGTTCACTATTCGTCTTCAAGTTATTCTTAGTATCAAAAGCTTGTAATGCTGCTTTATCTGTCAATTGCATCCTTCTTGTTTTGTTATCACTGATTGCTGAAAGTACAGGATTTCTTCTATAGGTGGAACTCTTATTCTGTCTGCAAATTGTAAGGGATAGACCCAAGTTGGTCAATTCTATCAGCACTGATGAAAATTTAAATAAAGCCCAGTTTGTTTTGCTGCCCATCCAAGGTAGTTCAATACAAGAGATATCAGTTGAGTTTATCATATCCAGAAGAGGTAATTGGCCTAATATCTTCCTTAATCCTGTACGATTTAGAAAAGGGCTATAATCCCAGAGATTTTAGCTCTTTTTTTCCATCAGCGTGTTTTTTGCTCAAGGGGCCATTTAACATATTGATGTCTTCTGTATTCTTTTGGGACGTCTTTTGTTTCTCCTGTAACAGATAATTTCTCCAATTTCATTTATGTCAGCTGTTTTGAAGCTGTTTGCAAGAGTTTAGGGCCATTTAGTAACACTTGGCGTGTGGTGCCATTCAAAAAGGTATTTGTCACCAACTTCTTCGGGCTTTCTCCCCCCCCCCCCAACTTCCTATCTACATGCATCTTTGTTTGTTTCCTCTTTGCCTCATGTGTTTGATTTGTTTCATCTGGTCCAAATGATAATGTTTTCAATGACTTCAGGTTTTCTTCTTCAGTTGACATCATCGCCCTATGTGGGTTCGGTCATATGAACACTTCTTCATATTCCCAACTTTTATTTAGGTTTTTTTTCTTTTGACTGTGTATTCAGGGACAGGGGGCTAATAAAGATCTATTATTCATTGATAGAGATGGCACCACTTTCGTTTGTGATACTTTTCCCTTGGTTTCCACATTTGCTGTTCTATTTGTGGATGATTTTTGCAACTTTGGCTCATCGCCACCATGACTTCCAACATATTCTTCATATTTGTTTGTTCATCAGACAAGGTAGAGACCAGAGAAGTCAGTGCTTCAATTTTTGACGTCAGAGTATCAAAAGCCTTAGTGAAAACCTCAGCAGTAAGATCTTTATGAAGATTACTTGCATCGTGGCTTACAATAGACATATCTATGGAAAAAGAATGAACAGATGCAGATAGCAGGGCAACAAGGTCTGGAGATCGTGAAAGGTCATTTTCATTGTTATTTCCATTCTCCTCATAGGAGGGAAGTATTATTTCCCCACGCAAAGATGCTCTCTGTGATCCCACAACCATATATAGGAGTGAATTACTGTTATTAATTGTAGAGGAAATGCAGAGCACTGAAATTTCACACAATATACTGGATTGTTTAACAATTTTGATGGACACTGATGGGGTATATACCATCAGTTTTTAATTTTCTGAATGATTTCTGTAAGCGTTTGACATATTTTTCTTTGTTTACTGGCTTCTGTGTCAGAGGCTTTTTTGCTTTTGCACTCCGTAATGTAGTATTACGTGAGTTACCAGTTGACAATTTAAGTGCATTTCGCTGGGGTTTATGAGCCACAAAAAAGATCTGAGTGTTTACCTTGGAAAAATGTAGATGTTAAAGACAAACTCGCCACATGTCCACGTCTCCACCAGACATCAGGCACTCCTACTGCACGAACGGTGCATGAACGCGGGTGCTAATGCGCCCGTGCCCGTGTTATGTGTCAGCTGCCTGGGGGAGTGTCCACAGAGCTCCTGGGAAAGATCTGAGATCAGCTGACTGCCTCTGACAGTATTCAAACACGCGAGAAGCAGCGTGTTGTTTTCAATGGTAATCAACAAGAACGGTTTATCAGACGCCTTTCAATCACTTTAGCAAAGCAACTTTTCCAACTAAATGAGCCACAGAAAGAACAGTTTGTGCAGCACACCAGACACTCCTACTGCACTCGCGGTGCACAAACACAGTTTTTCATTCTGCGTTCCACAAGAATTTCAGAATGGACTTCAAACAGTTACCAGTTGCGATGAGCAGTCACCGGCTAGTCTTTAGATTTAAATACATTGATTCAGGGTGCAATACATGCATAGCAGAACAAAATGGAAGTTTAAATGAGGTTTCAGTTCCACTCTACATTTCTCATTCTTTTGGTTAAAATGAAACATATGCAAATGTAGTCACTGAAATAATATAGAATTTTCTATGCTACACAGGTGCAATTTATTTTCTCTGTGTTAGGTATTCGGGACACAAAACAACACAGTCAGCTGCAGTATGCCTTACATTTTACATCATTGTGTACTCCAAAATACATAGTAAAGATAGTCATTGAATACAAATCACTTTTAAACTGCAGGTGCATTTTCTCTTCACAGGGTATGTTCATAATACAAATGGATTTTCCATGAATACTGTGAATCTAGCAACATTGCACTGGTGATCAAATATCCAGGTCTTTCTTCTATCTCTGTCATGTTCTACAACAAACGTTCTCCAGCCTGCTGAATTCATTTGTAAAGTAAATGCACTCCAAAGTTGTGGGCCTTGTCTTTCCCACATAGTTCTTGTTTTGTTCTCAGCCATGCTTACAGCACTGATGAGCCAGTTTGTAAATTCAATGAAGTTGAAGAAAAATATTCTCGGGCACTTGCATTTACAACTTTCACTAGCACTTTTATCTTGCAGCGAGCAAGCTGTGCAATCCATCAGGTAGCCTTGTTATTGTGATCCAAGCCGGAGGCAGGAGGCTCCAACAAATTACATCATTTGTGAATGGTGCCTCTCTTACTTTTTATCGATGGCCTTTCTCGATTCACATTCTTTTAGGGCATTGTCTGTGTGTCATTTTCATCTACAACCTGACAACAGTGAAGACACTGTTTGTCACACTACTTCAACGCTTTGGAAGGGAGTGACTATCTAGTCAACAGTATTGCTTTTGTTACTCTATGCTTGGCCTTCATTAATTGCTATGTAGGGTACATGGTATTGATTTTGTGTTGGTGTCCTATGTCAAAGTGTATGCACCTACCTGAATATAATTTTGATGTACAGCTATTGCAATTAATCAAGAGAGTTTAAATAAATAACCACATGCACTTGACTGACGGGATCCAAAAAGGCAGAAACATGTCTTGGGCGGCTTGTGGTTTAAGGCAGAGGCTTAATGGTCTGTCAGTTATGGTGGGGCTGCTGCCATTGGGGGTACGATGAGTATGATTTGCAATGGGCTGGCCTTATTCTGTGATGTCACAGGTGGGATTGAAACAATGGTATTGAAGGTGTCTGAGCAATGAAATCCATATGATTAATTAGATATCATCCATCCATCAATGTTTGGTTTTAATGGGTGACCTGAGTTGGGGTGCACCTGACAGAGAATTATCACAGTGGGCTTGCAGTCCCGGGAAGAGAGATACCTGCACATTGTGCCTAGCGAATTCTCAAAGGCCCTTCACAATTTACAGGCAAGAGAATGACAGAGTGAGAATATATATCCTTTTAACAGCAGAAAATGTGTCAACAAATTACTACATCAACCACATACAAGATTATCAATCAAAGATTCTATCTCATGTAGCCAGAGAGCTCTGAGTGTTGATTTACAGCAGACAGATTAGGCCTTATACAACTCATTCTCATCCTCTTGGTTCCTGACAGAGACATGGTCATGGTAATTCAAACAATTAGCATTGCCATTCCTTTTCACATACAATTCATCATACTTACCTTGTACAGTGCATCTTTGCATATGCAGACAGGATTGCAATCTGTGAGGGTGTGAAAGCCATTGGTTGTTTGTTTTTATTCACACAAAATATGTAGGTAATTCTGCTAATTAGACTCCCTTTCATAAATGATCCATGACAAAATTGAGGTGCTAATAGCTGCCTTTGCTGAGGTAGTCAGCAGACACCCATAATCCCAGCTCTGCAGTGGCACCGACCATGTTCAAATGTCACATGTGCATCCCTGACAGCTGGTGGGAGACAAAGGGCCTGATTCAAGGAATTTTCTATACGGTTCAAAGTGACGTTGCAAGTGACATTGCACTACTGTAAAGCGACTTTGCACTGCTGACACAAACCCTGATTCATGGTGCTGTGCAAAGTGTATTTATGCAGTGCAAAGTCTGTGCAAAGTCAGTGCATAGTCATTTTTGCAATACAAACTGACTTTGCACTGACAAAAGAGGTTACAGCCAAAAAAACACTCCCTTGGCGACAGCTTGTTATAGTTTTAGAGTAATGAACTTATATTAAATAGCTGTTGTTGTCAGCATGAGTAATACCCAATCGCTTTGTGGCTGCTACACAGAATCACTATGAGAAGAATAAGACATTGGAAAAGGCTCACTCAAATGCGCCAACCTAATTTGTGAATTGTTTATAGGTGAGTCAAAGTCTTAAATGATGTTTTTCAAATCTTCTTTATTTTCCAAACTTCTATTCAAATGAATAAACAAATCATATAGTGTTGACTTCACACCTCGAATATGTTCTTCAATTCAATTGTACAAATCATATCTAACCTTTGTTAGATTCACCACTTGTGTCAAATGAGTCCTTGTTGTACTTGGATTGTGATGTAATACTGTTTCCATTTAGTTTCTTAGTTCTTGTTTTACTCTAATTTCAATACATTAGCTATAATTGTTATCTGATTTGCAAACTGTTCCTAACTGGACACGTGTTTCCCCATTGATATTCTCAATGGTTCTTCAGGAGATGGAACTTTTTTCTGATTGCTAGTTTTTCTATTATTCCAATAGATGAAAATAATTATACATGGTATCCTGTTCTTCTTATTTTGAAAATGTTTCCTTTTAAGACTGTTGTTTAAAGCCTTAGGCTAATGGTGTGCCAAAAAAGTTACTTTGTAGGTCTTTATATTTTGTAGATTCCTACTCTGCCGTGATAAGCTAGTAGGAGGTTCGTAGATTGGCGAATTTCAGTGAGTGTTTCCCAATTTCTTATTCTTCTCATAGTGACTTTGCACTGATTTTGCATTGCAAGAATACAGTTTGCACAGTTCCATGAATCAGGGTTTGTCTCGGCAGTGGAAAGTCACTTTTCAGCAGTGCAAAGTCACTTTGAACCATGCAAAAAATTCCATGAATCGGGCCCCAAGGCTCTGCAGGCAGAGGTGGATTTTTAATCTTCTGCTAATTTTACCTATTTACAATAACTGTATGCCTTATCCAGTCTGGAGGCACTGCATTTTTCAATATAAACCTTGCCTGACTATGGCATGGTGACTACTGAGAGCACACAATTATACAGTCCTAGCAATTTGATATTTCTCTAATTTCTCCTCTGTTAACAGGCCAAACAATGAGAGGACTGAGGTATATTGCTGCCTGACTTAACTGTCTCCAAAAGCTGATATGTGAGACAATGACCAGGATGATGTAGTTTGATCCCCATTAGGGGATGCTACACCTTCTCCCAGGGCACAGTATTTTCCGAAGGTCTCCTAGGAACCGGTGCTTCAAAGGCAGCACTGTGATAACAAAATCACCCTCTCACATGGGTGCTGATCACTGCTGCCCCTTTGAATTCCGCAAGCATAGGAAAGTGGCAGAGTTAGAGTAGCCAGAAAGAAGAGGTGGGCTGAGAAAAGGGTCCCACTATCTTGGTTTCTGTTAGGGCCCTCTCTCTTTTCATACCCCTTCCATTTCCTGCAGGCAAGGTACTCTAGGTGTTAGTCATAAGCAAAGGGCACCTATTTTCATTAATCTCTGGACTTTCAAATGACAAAGATAATCATCTGGAACTCTGTTGCGACACAGTCTTTTCCAAAGACCTTCAAGACGTGGAGATCATAGTAGACATTAAACATGCACGGGATGCATTACAATGTAGATTTTCCAAGAGGCACCTTAAATTTACACATTGTAATTCTTTTAAATAATACAATCACAAAACGTTCCCTAAATGTTATGTTAAAGGTTTTTTTATACCCCACACTATCACCACCTGCGTGGTCCCTTGGCACTCTGGCAGATGTGCAAAGCAAGAGGATAAGGAGGGGGAGTAAGTTAGTATGATTGAGTGGGAGAAAAGAGCATGGAAGCTGTGACGTGCTCTTGGCAGCTTCAGTTCGGTTTACACTGTTTGCTGAGCTTGGGTCTGTTTTTTGTTTTTTAGCCATCATGTGCTGTTGTGCTGGGCTTTGTGTGGTGTGTTTTGTTGATGCAGTGTAGTGAAGTGTGTGTAGTTTGTTGTGCTTTAGAGGTATGGTTGTGTTTACTTCAGAGTTTGAGTGGTGTACGTAGAGGGCTGAGTTTTTTTTTTTTTATTAGGGTTGGTTTGTGGCATCACTATCTAGATGTGATGGATGCTGATCTCCACAATTTCATCTGGATATGACGCATGCTAATCTTCATATTTCTATCTAGATGTGACGCATGCTAATGTTCACAATTCTATATCTAGATGTGATAAATGCTAATCTTCACAATTCTGTCTAGATGTGACGCCTACTAATATTCACAATTCTATCTGAATGTGTCTCATGCTAATCTTGTCAATTCTATCTAGATGTGATGCCTGCTAATATTCACAATACTATCTAGATGTGACGCCTGCTAATCTTCACAATTCTATCTAGATGTGATGCCTGATAATATTCATAATACTATCTAGATGTGACGCATGCTAATCTTCACAATTCTGTCTAGATGTGATGCCTGATAATATTCACAATTCTTTCTAGATGTGACACATGCTAAACTTCGTAATTCTATCTAGATGTGTTGCATGCTAATCTTCACAATTTTATATCTAAATGTGATGAATGCTAATCTTCACAATTCTGTCTAGATGTGATGCCTACCAATATTCACAATTCTATCTGAATGTGATGCATGCTAATCTTGTAAATTCTATCTAGATGTGACACATGCTAATCTTCACAATTCTGTCTAGATGTGATGCCTGCTAATATTCACAATTCTATCTAGATGTGATGCCTGCTAATCTTCACAATTCTATCTAGATGTGACGCATGTTAATCTTCACAATTCTGTCTAGATGTGAGATGTTATTCTTCACAATTCTGTCAAGATGTGAAGCATGAATGGCTTTCAGGAATTATTTTGCCACCCCATATAGATTGTTGCGTGGAATTGACAAGAAAGGTCAGGAAACTAATGGCGGACTTTGTGAAATGTTCATCATCTGATTTTTTGTGATATTATTTGCTGCGTGGGGTCTATGAACTGTTTTGTGATATTATTTGGTGTGTGAGTTCTGTGAAAGTAAGGCTCACCAAGAAAAGGAGCAATAGCAGAGGATGGTTTATGGACTTGAAAAATAAGTTTGACTCGTGACGGGCATTCTTTTTGCTTGAAAATGCTTTTCAGACTGCTGTTTCAAGGAATAAAGAGCATTACATCATTCTGTGCCACAGTGTCATTTATATGATTATGCCTCTCCATCCAGGGCCTTTCAGAGCATTCTCATTATGTATGTGATTTAGTGCCACCACTGTACATTATACATGCAGGAAGTCCTTGAAGTGTTTTGCTACCATTGAGAGAGGCAAGTCCGCAGATCAAGTGCCTTTGTAAGGTTATACATCTTGTAAGTGATTTGCGATATAGATGTTTTCCATACAGTTTGGGGTCATTGTACTCTTTATTTGAATATATTTTGCTATGCTCTTTGTGTGGTTTGAATTGACCTAAAAAGACCTACCAGAGTGCAAGGTGTACAGGTAGGATCATAGTGGAATGGCTTATGGAAAAGTTCAGTATGATAAGCAGCTGGCAGACCAGGGCATCATCATGGCATCCCAGCACATTAGCCAAGTAAGACTCACAGGATAGATTAAGAAGGACGGCACTGCAAAGGGTTGTGTACCTTGGATGTGTAATGTTTAAACCATCAACACATGTGTATCTGTAGTGGCCTGTGCCCAGTAAGATTTAAAATGCAATCTATGGGTATTTTCTGTTCTGCTCTTACCGAGGGACCATTTTGGCTCATTCTGATGCAGGTCCGTGTTACGATTGGGAACCAGTAGAGGGACCACAATGCCAAGGAGTTGCGTTTGTAATGCCTCTGCCCAAAAAGGAGCAAGCGTCAACATTCTGTGCTCCCGGAACTTCTGTAAGGATGCCTCAGGAGTCCCTTTCAGACGTCATTGCAGTAGCTTTCCAGAATAATATGACTGGTAGTTCGCCATGGGTCAAATGCCAGGCCCACTTGACAGCCAATTGTATTTTCCTTTGTTTTTTTTGGAAGTCTGACACTGCACCCGTTATTATTAATCATTATTAGTGTATGGGGTATTCCGTTTCTATTGGCTCCTTTATATTAACTCCCCTGGTCTGTTTTGAATGACTATGTATGGCCCACGTAGCGTTGAGCGCCTGCAGGGCACGAGTGCACATGATCATATATGTTGGGAATGGCTAGAATCTTGCCCTTGGGCAGTGCAGTTTGCATCCAGCATCAACCAATGGAGAGAGTGTGCAGGTGCACTTCATTTTATGTTCACTGTATCGATGAGGGGAAATGTTAAACACATCTGTGGAACAGGATGCAGGGTCTCCATTCACTGAAAACTGCATATTAAAAAACGGCTGAGATCACAAATATCTATGACAACAATTTTATTCTTGTTGCCAAATTTTGTATGTTTAAACTAACATGTATAGCCTATCTATCTTTAAAAATGTACATGTAAAGAAATAATTCACTTAAAAGTAGGGTTAATAAAAAACAAACTTAAATGCCGGTTTTGTTCTCAAATTTTCTGCACTCTACCTCATATTTTTCTTTGCAAATGTGTGTTCCTTAGTAAAGAGTAACTGATACCACTATTGATAATTCTGTGCCTTTTACTTCCATCCTTCTTCAGGCATGGAACAGCTGTACACGTGCTATGCTCATCTACAATTCTGTACCTTATTCAACGAATTTGAAATTCATCTAATTTGTGTGGTCTCACGCCTACCATCAATATTTTCTCAAAAGAGAATTTGCTCTTTTTCTTGTGCCAGCTTGTTTATAGAGAACTCAATACTTTGAATATTTTTTTTGTGTGAAATGTCTTGCTTTCTGTGCTACCTGTTCAATATTTACATGTATGTTTGCCTGGTACCAATTTAACATTTTAAGAGTATCCGGTCATGTACGTCGAACTGCCTCAATTTATCTAGCAATTTTCATGATATGTTTTTGCTTATGATTTCATGTTCTTGAACTAATAAATATAAATACCTTAAAGGACAGCATTGATTTAGGTGAAGTTTTGAACTTTGTATGGTATTTTGAGGTGTCCGGTCAAAGGATCGAATACAAAGGGTTGATTAGTCAAAGGATCGACACCAAAGGATCGAAAACCAAAGGATCCAATTTTTTTTTAAACTATATATTTTTTGGGGGGTTTTCGTTTAGTGAAAAAAAGTGTTTTTTACCACAAAAACAGGGGTTGGGGGGACACAAAAAAAAAGTAAACCCCCCCAAAAATTTGATCCTTTGGTTTTCGGTCCTTTGATGTCGATCCTTTGACCATTCGACCCTTTGGTTGTCGATCCTTTGACCTACAACCGTATTTTGTGTATGAATAATGAGTTTCAGCATGTGTGCATGCTTACCCAGGTGCAGCCTTTCCTTTGTGGAACTGAGAGAGTCAGCTATTTACTTTTTTTCTGTCACTTGCTCCAAATAGGTACTACCTGTTTCTCCCAAACAGATTTTCCCAAGAAATAAGATGGCATTTGTAACATCTGAAGAAGTGAGCATTGTACGAATTCAAGCCCTATATGTTTGCCAGAGTTCTCCTACCCCAAGATCTGCCCCACTTCATTCAGGCCTGCTACCATAAGTTGTCCCAGAATTCCCTTTCTGAGAATATGACAAATAATGTGGGGTTTCACATAACAAAACAAATGACACTAGTCTTGTGCAAGCTTATTTTATGTTCTAGTCATATCTTATCTACTGTCTAAGAAACATGTCAGGATCCTTGAACTGATTTTCTTAAAACATTAGGGAGTGCTCTACGATACTACTTTTCATGTTCAGTTATTAAGGCCAATGAATGAGCAGTGTGTCTTGTTTCATCATCATCAAGGGAATAACCGGTCCAATATTGTTGCCAAATAATAAGTAATTGAACATATTAACTTCAGCCAAGCTGTTATTGGCTTTTAAGTAATTATTTTTTGCAACTCCATACAATATTTTGGGTATTCAAATCAGAGCAGAGAGAAGAAGGAACAATATCTAGGAGCAGTCCAAGGTATTCAGCTTAGTATATGTTTGTGACATGATTGACACAAGTCTACAGAGGCAGTCATAGATTCCATGCCCACTTTAACTGTGCTTCGATTTTAATAGGTTTAGTCTCATAGTTGTTATGAGAGATTCCATCTGTCTATGTTTTTCTCCAGTTCTTTCACTTTATTTCAGCTGCACTCTTCTCCAGTTTTGGACTCCTCTGGGAGGCAGAGGCCTAAACACCTCTGGCCTTAACCCTCAGTGTTGCTGTTAAATGACAACCCATGCTTCAATGCACAGATCATCATGGGGGTACCATTGCATCTAAAAGCCTGTATTATATGTACCTGAATGTTGATTGTATTGCAAATGCATACAAATCCTGGCAAATATTGTTGGGTCCTACAGGCAAAGTGTTAAACATAGTTGTAGAGGGGGAGCCAAGTACCCCTACCTCAACTGCCATATTGCCTGTATGTTCGGAAACCACAGTATGAGACATACACGGAGCAGTTGAACAGAAAAAGAACAGAGTATGGACTCTGTGCAGTACCAGTGAAAATACCAATACCTAAGAGAATCTGGGAGGCAAGGTACCCATTGAGATAACCGTACCTGCATACAAGAAAATATGATGGCCATTTGAATGAGATTCCTGAAGAAGCAGAGCAGATAAATGGCAAAGATGAATGGTGACGTCACACATAATCGAGCTGATGTCTACAGAAGAGATGCAGAGACCAGAGAATGCAGATATCCTATACGGCATCAAGAAAGCACCAAGGATAAGTGACATCTTGGGATCAAGATGAAGAAACGTATGCCATAGAAAAAGTTGAAGATATTAAACTAGTTTAAACGTTTAAACGTGTACAGATGCAAAAGAAACGCAAGCAGACAAAGTAATCTTGAGGCTGGCTTTTTAGTGATTAGATTGCGGCAAGCGCAAACGTATACATATATAGGAGTAAGTGAACTATGGATATTTTTACTAAGCATTATAGCAGTTCTGGACAGTAGCAAGAAGGCCTCATTTCAGTGTCACAGTTAAAAAAGCAAATTGAATTACCACATGAATCTCAGCAGAAAGAGTTGGATGAGCCAAAGAAGCCAAGGTTTTATCAAATTGAAGTAAACTGACATTGGCTACAAATCGTGTGAAAGAACAGAACTCCTGTTCAGAAGGCTTAATCAAAACGAAAGATGTCAGAGGACTATTATAAAATAGTATTTTAACACACTAAAAGGCTCGATTCCATGGTCTCCAGTCATGTGGAAAAATGAAATTAGACAAATGAGTTGGTCACACCCACGAAAGAGGGCAGAGTGTGCCCACACTCCTTAAAATTTCTCAGAGCCCAGTACAAACTCGAGGCGGAGCTTCAAAGCCCTAATTGACACTAAACCATTCAGGTGTGATGGATTGATTTGCTAATGGGAGGAAAGCTAGTGTTAAGACGAGCTCACCAGCACCTGAATGTTCAGACTGCAAGCTGCTAGAAATAGGTGGAAAAGTACTGATGGGGGTTAGAAGCCAACCAATTGTAGTGGCCCGCATAATTAAGGGTCCTATAGTTTATGTAGCCAATGGGACATTGTGTATTTAGTGATGTTCATAGTGACCATTTTGAAGGGAGGGCTTAGTTGCCACGCATGATGTTAAGTACCCTATCACTTTCCTTCACTGTTCTATACTAATATGGAACGTATACTTAGATATTAACTTAGAGCCCATCACTTCCTTCAATAGATTTTTGTAGTTTGCCACGGAGGATGATGTTGGTAATGACGCAGGTCAATACGTCACTGATGACGATTTTTCTAAATATAACCTCAGTTTCTACTAAGATGCGTTGAGTAAGAGGATCGAGCGAGTGCTGATGTTCGTTGTACTCCCTGTTTTAGATAATTGACATTAAAACAGCTTTCCTTTTGCCAAACTATCTGAGTCATTTTGATTATTGATGTATGAATAACATTTGCATCCCGGGTAATTGATACTCATCAAAGGGGCTGGGGCATCCAGTTAATCGTGAGTAAAAGCGGGTGGGGAATATATTTGTCAACTAAGAATGACATTTGTTTCTGCCTTGTACTGATCATCATGTCACAGATAAGGCCTCTACCATGTTACAGCCGAAGATCCAGCATTCACTGGTGTTACACCATTTAATCAATATCTCCCTGTGGTTGTGAGCTGAACATTTTATTTGAAGAAATGTTTGGTTTTCTGGAAGGATTATGGACTTCACAGTGATAAAAACGAACCAGTATTTAAAAGTATTCTATATTTTATTCTAAAAATAAGTTTAATATGTTTTAAAAAGTACTTGTGTTTCACACGGTAATTCCCACTTCAGTCCTAGTCTGATGTCCATTCAATGAACTAATATAGATGATGATGTTGCATGGTTGCTTGCATTACCCAAATAACAATGCAATCAATTCCAGCTATTTTGAGTCAGAGCATTGTGTTTGCGCAGCACCATTATTGGTGTCCCGATCTACAGCTGAGGCAGTAGCAACCTCAACATAAGTGGTGTAGGTGTAGGACTGAAGCATGAAACCTTGAAGTGCTGTATCCATACATGTACAGCTGAAGCATGTAAGCGTTGTACTGTTGAGATGGCATACATACATCAACTCCCATGGGAAATTAAGTTCCTGTAATTATCATGAGAGTTCTGCCACGATGTGACAGACAATGTCATTGCGGACACTATTAAAGAGAATATCACCATTTACTGTCACCTGCATTAATACAAAATCACCATTTTGTGTCACCCACATGACTTCAAAAGTGAGTGCCGCTAATGTCAGCTAAAATTATGATAGTGTGAAAAGTTTAGGAACAATGAACTGCTGAATTTACGTAGAACTATATCAGAACAATAGTGTTGAGAGCCATATGGCAGCAGTAAGCATTGCAGCCTGCTTATAAAAACAAAAACATTAGAAAAATCCATATTTGATACTTTCTGCATTGTCTATAATTATAATTGTTGAAGACCGGTTTCTGGGCGCAAGACTGGGACTCAAACCTGTGTTGCTATGCATTGTCTTGCTTTCAATAACAACGCGTTGCCCCTGAGCTATCCAGCCAGCCCGGCCTACACCATGGAACCCACTAGCCAAATCACACGCACACACACACACATATCCATATATGGCAGGGGGAAGCATTGCAGACCGCTTACCTTCTTTACTTTTTACATTGTCTACAGCATGGAACCTTCCCACATGGCAAATTTCAGGTTGGTAGCATCTTGGGAAGGATGATGAACATTTTGAACAGACACACACACATTTTCCCTTTTATAACTATAGAGAGGAGATACGTTTGTTCTGAGGGAAATGAGCAGACAGTTGTTTCAGACTGCTGATGAGTCATGTCTCATAATATCACCATCAGGCGATATCCTGGGAGGGGCAGGATGATCCATTCACATCTACACTTTAGGGGCTGGAGTGTCCTCTGTATTCATGAACACAATCCATCTAACAATATAATAAAAGACCAGATGTATTTTTGTCCTTGTATGTTTGTCCGATGCATAGCTGGGCATGGTTCCGGCATCAGAGATACAGTAAAGTCAACAGGCCCTTGCTCTTTCGCAAACATTCTGTTAGCAGGCGCTCTTTCAGCCCCAACCCGTAGACCACACAAATACCACCAGAGACCACATATTTCCAGCTGGGCTCCCTTGTACACACCATGGGGGAATGGCTGTTAGTCTGATAAGCAGCGCCTGGGAACAGGGCTGAGTGTGTGCAGCATTACTGCTGCTGAGGCCCAAACATAAACCATGCTGGGAAAACACAGCCTCCTCCACTAATAACTCCAGCTCCTACTCACGCTGGCCTAATAGGTGTTGAAAGGCCTTCAAAGAGCATGTTTAACACCAATTAACCTTCTATCTGCCTCATGTCATAATAGCCCTGTGATGAATACATTGAAGTGACAGTCAAGGTCTAAGGTTAACTTCCAGAGACTGGACCTTCAGAGTCACTGGAAACCCGCACTTTGGCCCATGTTCACTAGTCCAGAATAAATGTCTAAAACACATAGCAGGTTACACTGCATGTAAGTGCAGACCCAATCACCTTCATCGCAATCTGCAGTATTCCAACTGCTGGTTAACGATTGCTACTCACATAAAATAGGTTCCCCTACAAATGTAGCCTTCCTTGGAGTTCGATACCCGCATTATTCCTCACCCTTACCTCCTCACAAACATTCCCTTAGTATGAGCGATGGACATCCAGGTATCAAGTTCTCCTTTGTTCAGAGGAAAACAGTCTCTCAAGCTGATGCCACCCTGTTAGGGCAGGTACACAGATGTCCGAAGCGGTGCACCAGAAAAAAATAAAAAGTGGGAAAATACCTCTCTTGTCTGCTAGTTGGAATGTAGATGGAGAAGATAGCAAAGCATCCACTTGGTGTCTGGACAGCCTTCTTTAACGAATTATCCTTTACAATGGTGCTACCACAGTAGGTCAATTTAGGGGTAACAGGCAGCTTAATAGACCAGACACTCACAGCTAACAGGCAGCAGGCAGCATTCAGGGAACATGTAGCATGTAGCAGGAATACAAACAGTTACGTTGTTGTTATCCATTTCCATGTTTTCATAGTTTCTACTTTAAACATCCAATTGTTAACATTTGTTCAGGATAATACCTGCATGCCAGTTGGGCCACTTCACAAGCAAGTCTGCTAGGGGATTTCCCCTTTGCAGTTGTGTTGTAGGAGATTTTCACTGCGAGATTTTCACTGGCAGACAACTTCAGACCTTTATAAATGTGATCTTTTTCACTCTTTCCAGGTGAGCTACACCAAAGTTACAATACTAAGCTTGCCTTAATGGCAGCCATGGATGATTATGGCTCCGCCAAGTACGGTGGAGCCATAATAGGTCTGTTCATGCTTAACTTGTCAATGTCCTTCAACATGATCTACTATAATTTCTTTCTGGGCTGCCTTCGTGCTTGTGGGATCGTGGGCTTTGCCCTTTCATTGCTTTCTTTATTTCTGACTTGATGCTTCCAATCAGTTTCTATGCCACCCCTGTCAGCTTTTTCTCACCCTCTGTGTTGTGGTGTTACCCCCCACCCCCACGTCTTCCCTCTCTCTCTTCCTCTTTCTGTATCATTCTTTTGTTCTCTCTCTCTCTATCATCCACTTTAACATTAACCACAGCCCCAAGGAAAACATTATAACTTGATGGGAGCCCTCCCACTGCACTCATTTTGATGAGACCCAACTCATCATCAGGCTTTATTGGAATCTGAGAGTCACAGCTTTTAGCTTCAGACCCTGATTATTGACCATTTACTTGAGAATGAACACAAACTCCCTCATGCTTAACGCTGACACATTTGACAATTCATACACAGGCATTGGACTTGGATTCAGAAGTATTTTGTTGACTTGACTATTTTTTAACAAGTGTAGGCAGAGAGTACCAATACAAATTTCAATATACAATGAACTATAGAAATATAGCTAAATTCAAACTTTCCAGTGGTCCTCATGACCATACCAAAACCAGACCTGCACATTATCTTAACTGGATAATTACATTAATATACCAAATGACTTTGAAGAGAGGGTCTAGTATTCGGTTTTCAAAGATGAGAGAGTCAATGCTAAGACCAGCTGCAGAGAGGAATGTTGGTGAGACTTTCAATGTACATATATTTCGTTTTATAGGTATGGAATGAGCCAACCTCCAAAAAAGCAGTTATCAGAAGGAATCTACGTGAATTGGGCCTCATTCCGAGTTTGGAGGTAATCATGGCGCCATTAGCTATTAGCGCCATGGCTACTTCCAATCCCATCACTGAGTCCGCCCTCGTTCAATGGGGACTTACCGGTCTATTCCCACCTTTGCGGGATCGGTAAATCCCCATTGAAAAAGCCATTCCCCATTCCCATTTGAGCCCCATTAGGGCTCAATGGGAAGGCGCTAATAACGGTACCTCAAATTGCTGGGGTGCGCGAGAAGTTTCACACGCGAATGGCCCTGTGCGAGCGGGGTACGTATATTACTGGGGTGCGTGCAAAGTTTCACATGCGAGTGGTGTACGTGTATTACTGGGGTTCACAGGAAGTTTCACATGCGATTGGGCCTGTGTGAGCAGGGTACGTGTATTTCGGGGGTGCGCGGGAAGTTTCACACGCGATTTTGCTATCAGAGCGGGTACGTGTATCCAGTGGGGTGCGCGGGGAGTCCCACATGTGAATTGGCAGTGTGGGTCCTCCCAGGTGTGCCCTCTACCCCCTCCACTGCCCCTGTAGGCAACCCACACCACAGGGGACTACCCTGCACCCCTGTTCATGTATCGCACGCAGCCCATCCACCATGGGCATGCCCCCCAGCCAGCCCACATATCACCTTCCACTAGTGATCACCAACCAATGTCCCCCAAGACCCCCCACCAGTGATGGGCACCTGCCAGCAGGCCCCGACTCATGCCCCCCAGCACCCCCATCCCCCAGCAGTGATGGGCACCTGCGAGCAGGCCTCGACTCATGTCCCCCAGCACCCCCAGCCCCAGGAGTGATGGGCACCTGCCAGCAGGCCCCGACTCATATCCCCCAGCACCCCCACGCCCCAGCAGTGATGGGCACCTGCCATCAGGCCCCGACTCATGTCCCCCAGCACCCCCAGGCCCCAGCAGTGAGCCTCAGGCCCTGACTTATGTCCCCCAGAACCCCCATCCCCCAGCAGTGAGCCTCAGGCCCAGACTTATGTCCCAACAAACAACATGTCCTAACAAAACAGACCCATGTCTCGAAAGCCAACCCTAATCCCCCTTGCCCCCAATCCAAGCATGCAACCAGCCACAGAACCCACTCCCAAATTACCCATGCCATGATAGATGAAATGAACCAAAATGCCCATGCAGAAATGCACAACGTTGCCACACAGTGGCAACACGTGACTGAGGAAATGTTCAATGAGACATGCACAACACCAATTACAGAACACAACACCAATTCTGAAGTAATAAAAAATGTATTAAAAACATGAAAAACTGACTTTGAGGAATAGTAAACTGAAAATCAATGTTCAATGACTGAAGTAGAAAAAAATTATTGTAAATCCAATGAAATTAAAAAAAGAAAAAATCACGTCCAATAAAAAAGTGGTCCATTGCCAATGTCCATAATAAAAACATAATCCAAATTTAAAAAAAAACATTGATCCATGGGAATATAGAAAATGAAAGTATGTACAAGTCTGCAACTATATACAATGTAAGTCCAAATGGTCCATGATCCACAAACAAAAGGAAACCTACAAAAAAGTCCTAGGAAGAAAAAACTATATACACACGAAGTGGAGCAATGTCCATTAACTCCAAATTAAAAGAAGAACAAAGGAAACCTAACACTATCTAACTATATACAATGACGGTGGGCAAGACCTGCGGCTCACTCAGTGATGTCCCGAGGTCTCGCAGGGATGCACTCATGGCCTGTTCCAACTCCCTGCGAGTTGCCTCGAGGCACTCTGCCCACCTCAACGCTCTACGCATGGAGAACTCCACCCTGACCATGGTGAGCCACGCCTCTTCCGCCCGCCGCCGCTCCGCATCTATGCGCTGGCCCAACTGCAGCCACACGGAAGACACACCCATTCCAGGGTTCTCCTGCCCTCTGGCCGATGCCTGCCCCTCTGTTGTCAATGGACCCGAGCCATCATTGCTCCCATCTAGAGCCTGCTGCTGTTGCTGCTGTCCATGTGCCCTGTCCGATGCCTGCACATCCTCCAATTGCTGGACTTGTTGGGGTGTCCACCCCTGCTGGACCGCCGACTCCCAACTGTGGCAGGGATGGGATCTCCACCAAGCTGGCTGTGTTGGTCAGGCCAGGTCCACAGGGGGCCCTGGTGGAATCTGGGCTGGAAGACGGCAGGGAGAACGACTGGTGCATAGTCCCAACAGTGCCACGTCGCGATGCTGCTGTTCGTGATGGCATGTGTGCTCCGCCCAGGAAGCACGCACGTCATCACGAATGTTACACGTGCACAACGCGACACCAACCAGGATGGAGCCCATACGGTCGTGGGACCCCTCGTCCACAGGTAGTGGAGAGGCAGATGACGTGGCACTCCCCTCAACCTGCGGACGGGCCTGGGACGGGGCATCCCTGCTGGTGCATGGTGGTGCAGTCACAGGGTCAAGGACAGCGACATGCACAGGCCCCTCTGCGGTGACCTGTGCTGCCTCCTGACCCTGGCCCTGGACTGCACCACTTGCACCAGTGGTACTACCCCCACCAGCCCCATGTGCTGCTCAGTAGCGGGCTCCTCCTCCTCTGTGGAGACCACCAACTTGGATGTCTCCACACCATCTTCCGCCATTGCAAGCCCCTGTGGGGGCTCACCCGGGCCTTCCGCTACAGCCGTAGTGGCAGACACGCACCAGCCCCCTTGCTCCCAGATGTTGGCAATTCCTGGGAGGGTGGCTGGGCCTTGCGTCTCCGCCCGGTGGAGGCATCCTCGCTGCTTGGCTCCACAGCGCCGTCTCCGCCCTCTTCTTCACTTGACGCTGCGTAGAGGGAGACATAGAACACAAGCATCAGGGTACAGTACAATATTCCCCTAGACAGGGAGCAATAACATATGAGTGGCACTGTCAAATGTCACTTCCATCCTGTCCCTCCACAACACATGGGTGAATGCACGCAACACACACGCAGAAACTGTCCTGGCGCCTACAATCAACATCACCATCCATGTACAAGGGTCTCTGTTAACCAAAATGTTGCCTTCAAACTCACATGCATCATGGCTCAAACTGGTCCCATGCACACACATCACCGGAGGGTCATGCATCATGGCTTGTACACCACAGACACAGTGGATAGACACAGTGGATAAAACGGTGACCGCACTGCATGAGTGAATCTACACATCATCACGGACATGTGTCATGATATGATATGATATGGCATTAATAATGCGCCTATACACAAGTGTTTCAAGGTGCTACGAGGCAAGGGGGGGAACAAAGGGAGGACAGATAACGATCTTACTAGGCCAGGTGTCATTCGGATCGCGCAAGTGCATGGGAAGGGGGGTAAGGTAGAGTTGAAAGGGGGAAAGGGAGAGCGGGAAGTGCAGTACATGGGAAGTGGAATAAATTAGATAAATAAAACACATAAAAAAACAGGCAAGTGCAGGAAGTGTGGACAAGTGCTGGAAAGGGGACTGAAGGGATACAGAAACAGTCCCCAAGTGCAGGGGTTGCCAGGGAGGCAGTGCAGGTGGGCAGTTGACAGGGCCTGGGCCAGAGATCAGAGGGGTGGCCAGGCAACCAGTGCAATTTCAGTCAGGAGTTCAGCAAGGGAGGGGAGAAGAGAAAGCAGAAGCAAAGATGAAGGTTTTAGGGGTTTCCAGAACCAGAGGTGGTTCTCCTCGAGTTTCCAGGAGGCAGGAAGGCTGTTCCAGAGAGAGGCCCCTGCTGAAGAGAGTGATCTGCCACCAACTCGTGTGATCTGCCACCATAGCATTTCAAAGTCACACACACACACTTCTCAGACACACACACATGTGCACCATACATGTACATGACAGCAGCACCCATCCCTCACCACCCCTCCATGTCCAAGAACAGAGACTGGCATGCATTCATGTGTGCATTCCACATACAGCTCCCCATGTTGCATTGGAACACATGCACCATCCATGTGGTTCACACATTACTGGTCTGACATGCATGACCATGATGTCTCTGCACACACACATCCATACATGGCCTATGTCACACATACAGGCAAGTATCAGACTACCAGCACACTGCAACATGCCCTGTCTCACACATCAATGCTTGGCCACTTATCGCTCAACTCCAGATGGGTTTTCCTCTGAAGGATCTGGGCATGGAGCGCTGGGGTTACGTATTCCAGGATCCTCATCTGGATGTTACTCATGCTGCCCCTGCCCCTCTACGCGAGGCGCCAGGCCTTTTAGAGGTTCCTGACCTCAGGTCCTCCCAGCGCTTCTTGACGTGCTTGATGTCGCGGGTTGTCACCTCCTCCGCGTTGATGGCAACCACTATGTCCTCCCAGATCCTCAACTGTCCTTCCTTGTTGGCGCGTGATGTTCCGAAGAGGGCATCAGAATGCCCCAGGACATGCTCCACCAGGACACCAACTTCCTTCTCACTGAAGCTGGTGGCCCTCTGCCTCTCTGACTGGGGGTCGCCAGTGGTCTCAGATGGTGTTTGCCCCGACATGGCGACCCCCGAGGCAGGCGTGGGTGGGCAACTGGGTCCTGGGGCTGGGCTGTCAAGCAATGGTATCCCAGTCGGGAGTCTTCTGTTCCAGCAGGGGTGGACACAGCAACTGGACCCCTGCAGATGGCTGACGTGCATGCACCAAATAGCAGGACACATGGGCAGGAGGCAGGCAGCAGCAGATGGCAGGTGGGAGCGTGCGCGGGGCTCTTGGGGGCAGGCAAATGGCCTTTTGGGCAGGAGCATGGTCTTCCGTGTGTATTCGCGTGGCCAGCTTGATACGGAGTGATTTGGCACGTGAAAAAATTGCATGTCAGCGTGTAATTCGAGGAAAGGCCCTTAGCACGTAAGCGCATCAGTGACGTTACGCACGCAGGCGTTTCCCACAACACCGGTGCATAGTGAATCAGCATGTGAGAAAACTGCACGTCATGGTGCTGTTGGAGGAAAGGGCCTTAGTGTGTAAGCGCGTAAGTGTTGTTTTATGTGTGGGCTGGCTTAAAAGGTACGAGTATCACGCTATTTCCTTGTACGTGCTTTTTGTGGAGAGCGAGCGGGTGTATCTTGTACTTCTTGTCGGTTCACACGCGATTACTTCACAATGTTTCCAGTTCGTACTCCCTGTTTCCTCAGACTGCGTTCTTTTCTTCTTTTGGCGGGGGTGTTGCCAACGCGCACGCGTGTGTCTTTTTCACATTCTTTTTCAAGGCAGACGGTGAGTTGCGCACGTATTTCCCAACTGTGGTTGCCCCCGTGTGTCGCATACCCCTTCAGAGGTCATTGTAGGCTGTGTGTAACACGTGTACGCTTATTTTTGTGTTTCTGGGTGCCACAGCGTAGTGCGGGTTTATTTTTCCACGCACATGGTCTACCAGGGGTTGCGTGCACGTATGCTTTTGTTTTTGGGGTGCCAGTGCGTTTGCGGGACCCGTCATCTTCGCCCAGGGGTCACATACAGCCTTGACAGAGCACTAGGGTATGAATTCCAGCTAGTACCCTACCCCTTTCACCCCAATTGCCCAGGACAATTGTTTACTGCAACTCCCATACGTACAACAACATCAGTGCCATGGTTGGGAGGCGACCAAGCAGTAAGGGAGGCAAAGGTGGCTGACCTCCAAAAGGTGGGTGTGGTGGGCGTGGTAGGTGACGTGGCCATGATTTGCAGGGTGCCCCTAGAGCCCTGTGTGTGGAGGACCAATCGGGGACACCCATGCCCCCCCAATGGTTGTGGGAAACGTAGCTGACACCATCCCAGCTCAGCCCTTGTTGGACCGGCCCATTTTGGCACCTGAACCGGCACAGGATGACTCCCAGGCTGACTTCCAGGTCAGCAAGTCTAAGCCACGTGTGGCGGTGAAAGTTGCTGTCACCAGGCCACATGGATCTGGGGCAGCAATGTCATCTGCTGCCCCAAGTAGCCAGAGTGGGGAGGCTGCAGGGGAAGCTGCAGCTCAATCCACCCCAGCTCTGAGTCTCCCAGCTGGGACAGTGTCGGTCCAAGTCCATCAAACTGACGTTGGCCCTGCCAACATCACCCTGCAGCCAATGCCTGCACCAAGACCTATGGTCATTGTGCCTTTACAAGCTTCTGTTACCCAGTCCACCTGCGCTTCTGCCCCTACTGACCAGAACGGCGTAAGCCACTCAGGATCCGCACCACATTTGAAGAAGAAGAAGAAGAAGGGTGCTTTGGCACTACACGCTGAGACCCCAGACACGGCTACACACTCGGGCACATCAAGGAAGCCTAGCTTTAATGACGCCAAACTTGATGCACTTGTGGCCTATGTGTCGGCACATAGCCGCAAAATGTTGGTGACTGCAGGTTCCCACCTGGTCAACGTAGGGCACACTGGCAGACCATCGCGGACCACATTAGTGCCCTTGGATTTGTGAGGCGTACAGCTGATGATTGCTACAAGCGGTGGAATGACCTGAAACGCAGAGCAAAGAACGAGCTGGCTTCAAATCATGCCTCTACTCTGGTGACTGGCAGTGGGTCTCCACCAGAGGACAACCAACTCACTGAACATGAGTCTGTTGCTGGAACCTTCAACACAGAGGAACAGATCCAAAGTGTGGGAGACCTACCTGATTACTAAGGATTGTCCGGTGAGTGCCCATGCATGTGTGTGTAATCCATGTGTATGTTGCATGGGTGACATGTTCAGATTGAGTGCCAGGTGAGGGTGTGTAGTCCTGAGTGGTATGGGTCACCCATGTGCTTCCTCCAAAACATTCAGAAGCCTTGGATTTGGGTATGACAGTATCCCTTCTGACCACAGTAGCCAATTAGTGCAACATTAATGCAGTTGCCCTTGAACTGTCATCTTGCAACAACATTGTTCTGATTTTTTCTGTGTTCATTCAGCCTGATTGTTTCAATTCTCCCATTTTTAAAATGCATTTTTCAGCCCTAATGCCACATATGTGAAATGCTTCTGTCATTGATTACACCCCACATTGGGCCACATTTATTACCTTGTTATGGGAATGATTAGACCATTCAGGCTGATTGAGTAAGGGCCTGCTCACGAAAATTTTTGGGGCATGTTTGAATGTGGAACATGATAGTCTTTTTGTGTCATGTTGAAGTGACGGACCATTGATGTATCCATTTGCATGCCATCACTGTATAATTGTACACTGGGTGTGTTGCAGTGTGTGGCACACGCGTATTTTGACACACTATTTTGCATTTTACATCGCCTCATGTCCATCTCACATGGATGGGTGACAGTACTCATTCACTGACAAATGGCTGTACTTGTGAAATGTACCATGGCTATGCAACATGGCATCTATGTGCTGGCATGTGTCATGTATGTGTATTGGACATGCCACTCAGAGGCTAATGTGTGATGCCAGTGCTACCCAGCATGCAGCAAATGTGTTGCTTTTCCATCTTGGTGTCCTCAGTGTCTGCTTTTTGCCTCCCCTTCCAACTCATTGACAGTGCATGCATGCCAGGGTTATAGTCATGTGGGACATGTGTAATTCATGTACTGGATCTCTGGCTTGTCAGGCCTATGTTTGTGTTATGGTGCTCATGCCTGTTTCCATTTGTTGTCTTTCATGTTTTTGCAGATGATGACGCACTTGATGCTGTTGAGGTGGAGGAGATGGTGCAGACCCAGGAGGAATCTCAGACACGACCGGGTACCAGTGGAGGACGTGGTGTGGTGGTGGGTGAAAACCCAATCTTACTGCAGACCATACTGTCCATGGGTGTCTCTGGTTGCACCTCCCCAGACCTCTATGATTCAGGTGCTGAATCGGAAGATGAGACTTATGTGCTGTCGCAGGTGAGTGTTTCTGGCAGGGATTCTGTTCTGTCCAACCCACCTGCACCAGGGGTAGAACCCTCTATGGGGATGTCAGTGTTGGTAAGTCCGCCTTTGGCGGTTACGGATGCAGGGTCACACTCCACAACATCTGATCCTGTTCCTGGGCCAGCAGATCAGAGGGGGAATGCAGTCCTGCAGCCTCAGGCAGTACCAGCACAGCAAGGTGCAGATCGCCTTGCTACAAACAGGTGTGGTGTCCGCCGACACGGTGGCCGTATGCCACCAGGCAATAGTGTATGCGAAAACTCCATGTACGGTATACCAGCACAACAGGGAGCATCGGTTGAAATGATGGCTCAGGCAATGAGAAGGTGGCCCCTTCCATTATCCCCCCTGAAAGGCAGATGGAGCAACAACAACAGGCAACAGACTCCATTTGCCAATCACGCAGGGAAGACATGTTGGCGTCCAACAGGGACCGACGGGCGCCACTTGAGACTCTGCGGGTAGCCATTTCTGTAGAGTCACAGGGCCACAGGGAAGCCCTGAGGTTAGAACTCCAGTTCCTCAGGCAGACTTTAAGTGAACTTGAGGCTTCCCGAAATTTAAGGTCAGAACAGCAGCTGGAGCAACTCACACGTTCGCTCTCAGCTGAGCTGCAGGCAACTCAGGAGGAGATCCGGGCATCACGCGAGGCCATGCGTGCAGAAATGCAGGCAACCCGTGAGGTGCTGCATGGGGATCTCTGCATTATCATCCTCCAGAATCAGACCTTCAACACCCGCATGCTTGCTGCCATGGAGGACCATACCAGTGCTTTGCGTGGGCTGCCTCCCATAGCACCACCACCTCCTGATGCAGCAGCAGAGGGTGAAGAGAGCGACAGCAGCAGTTCTCCCACTATAGCGTAGCCGTGCAGGCCATGAGCCCATGGAGTTTTTTTTTTCTCACAACATCCATGCAGGTGGGTGTTGGTGTGCACCCTGTCCTCGAACCTCCTGGGTGCTCCTCCTCCCCCTCCACCCCCACATGGCCATTTTTTTTTTTTTTACTGTGTGTTGCCTTGTGTGGCTCCCGTGGGCATCCACTGTGTATTCCAGCTGGGCACATGCAGGCTTGTCCTGTCTTCGGGTTAGATGCTTGGGTTCCTGACACACACACCCATCCTGCTTCCCTTTCCATGGGCTTGCAAAGGGTGTGACCAAGTGACAGTGACTTACACAGTGACATTGGGCTCCCATGAGCTGTGTGGGCAGTCTGCAGTCAAAACTGTGTGTGCATCCCTTTTGGGGATTGTTGTTGTATTGAACACTGCATGGTGTATTGATATGTGCTTGTGCATCCATGTCTTCCTCCTTATTCACAGGTACCTTCTTCATGTCTTCACAAGGCCGTCTCCTTTGCAGATGAAGTTCATGTTGTATGCAGTACACTCACACATTTGCCTGACAGCAACACTCTGCAGTTGGAAGGGGTCGATGTGCTGGCTTATTCAGGTTGTAAGACTTGCACTACTTTGTATTGGTACTGTCATATTTTGGCAATGTTTCATCCTGTGTTGCTGTATTGTGTTGCTGGTAAGTATTTGGTCACGTGTGCTGTTTGTTATTGATTACTGGGAGCATATTGTCTGTGACCTGTTTCCATTTGGGACAGTGTACTTTGTGACACTTGTGTCATGAGTTGTGCATTCCTTTGTTTGCTTTCACATTGCATGACCCGCCTGGTGTGTTGGGTAGCAGAGATGGGGAGGGGTCGGGTGACATTGTGCAGTTTTCATGTTGTATTTTGCAAGGCGGTAGTCATTCATGCAGCATAAATGTGTGTATTTTTGTGACACAACATTGGTTGTCTTTCAGTAGGTAGGGATGCACACAATGTAAAACATCCAGGTGACCAATCTCAGGCTGATATGGTTGTGACAGTTGACTGTCCCTTATGTCATCATCATTGATTGTCAGCTGGTATGTGCCAGGGCTGTGTGCACTCCACAGGGGTGTGATTTTAGGTGAAGTAATTAGCCACCAGCTGCGTACGGGCTGCCTCACCACGTGCCCTTTCCCCTCCCATGCTCAGTGGCCGTGCATGTGGTTGGGGATGTGGGGGCACCACCATGTCCACCGGCAGGCCCCGGCGGGTTGCAGCGTTGTGCAGGACACATGCTGCCACTATGATCCTGCACACTACTGGGGGCGTGTATAGCAACTGCCCACCAGAGCGGTCAAGGGAGCGAGAGCATGACTGTAGCACTCTGAATGTGCGCTCCACTATGCCCCGGGTTGCAATATGGGCTGTGTTGTATCTTACCTCGGGTGGTGTGGTGGAGTTCCGAATTGGCATCATCATTTGGGTGCTCAGAGGGTAGGCACTGTCCCCTGGGGAGGTGATGATGGGTATCATTAGTGAGGTTGTGACATTACTCAGTATCTGACATGCATGCATGTGCAGAGGCATTTATACTCACCAAGCAGCCATGTATCGCCATGCCGCCCAGCTTCTAAGTCCCGGTTTAGCGGTGACATTCTGTAAATGAAATTGTCATGGGTGGACCCTGGATAGTTGGCATATACTGAGATGATGATTCCCTCGGCATCACATACTACCTGCACGTTGATGGAATACCAGTGCTTGCGGTTTCTATAGATGTGCTCAGATGCCCTGGGAGGACGTAGAGCCTCATGGGTGCAATCAATGTCACCTAGCACTTTGGGGAAGTGTGCCACCCTGTAAAAATCCTTGACGGCAGCCTGCCTTTCTGCAGGTGTTCTGGTCAGGTATATGTGCCTGCGGACTGAAGAGTGTGCAGTCATGATGGCCAACACCTGGTGTAGGCAGCGTAACTGCGTGTCCTGTGACACCCCCCCACTATGGCACTAGTCCACTGAAATGAACCAGTGGCCAAGAAGTGCAGTACATTGAGCACCTTTTCCAAGGGGCTCAGTGCTTAGGAGCACAGGGTGGGTGATGTGAGGTCATCCTCCCACTCACTCACCAGGTCGAGTATTATGTGAGGTGGAAACCTGTACCTCCCATACACCTGGTCATCAGGCATCCCAAAAAGGCTGGTCCTGGGTGTAAACATTCTGGGCCTGACTATCCTCCTCCTCCTGCGGTGTCCCACGTCCACTGCTGCGAGGAACGGTATGTTCATCGTAGCGTCTGAGCTTGTTTGTTGTTTGCGTGCACTTTTATGCTGCGCAGGGCTGCGTATGCCTGCTTCCTGCTGGCGTACGCGTTTCCAGATTAGCACGTCTTCTTTGGCCCACGCGTTTCCCCTGTTCGATTCCATGAATACGTGTTGTAGGCACGTGTGTGGGCGTTCTGCGCATTTAACTCCTGTACTTCCCCCGTAACGCCCACATTTTCATGTGTTGTTCCCCATTACGTGTGTTACGCCCCGTGTTACACCCACTTTTGTTGTGTGCGCCACGCTATGTGCGCTTTCACTGTGCGCGTAGCGCACGCTGTTTGATGACGTGTGCACCCACGTGCGCCACGCAGGATTTTAGCGCACATCCCAGGATTTACACGCGCACCGACTTCCATGAATCGATGTGTGCGGCTTTTGCACGCTTGCGCTGCGATTTTCGCACTTGCGCTGCGATTCGCACGCTTTCGCACGCTTGCACAGAGATTTTCGGCGCACATTAATTCGATGAATCGGCCAGAAAATGTTATAACGCTGGTATTCTTTAAGTTACAGAGCCAAGAGCAATCACATTTATTTCCCTAGAAAGACACATACATCAGATAATGTATGAACCCGCAAGGCCAGTAGAAAGTAGATTTATATACATGTGACTTATGCAATTCCAGTATAAATCCCAGGAGGTCATGCCAGGAGCTGTGGTAGAACCTTAGCCTTTACCAAACCCTTTGGACAGCCCATGAAGAATGCTTACCCTATAGGCGAGAGAGGATGTTTTCTAAGAGTGACACAACTAGCATATGCTACGATTCTGAACAAACATTCAATGAGGACTCAGGTAGGATCAAAACCTATAGAGGGTGGTGTATGCAAACTATTTGAGGCACTGCGCCGAAGATTTTGGGATGAAACTGAAAAATATTTAATGCTATGCGATTATACCAGGAGACTTGACTGGAGTCACTTTCTCTGAGGTTTCTTCCACTGGGATTGATAAGAGAATTGATTTCTGGGCACTGACCAACCAAACTAAGAGGAACTGGGAACTATATTGGTGCATAAGGGATTGCCTACATTGGTGCAGAGGAGATTAAGCTGGAGAGGAGCTTACCTGAGCAGACTGCCTGGAGATGGTCCTGGTGTTACCTGAGCTTAATAATCAACTGAGGGGAAGTGAGTAGTTGTACCCTTGGGTCAGCTATTTCATTGCTTAAGAATTCAAATAAAACTTATATCCCGTTTATAGTATTAGACGTACATGTGGGGAACCCTGTTTGAAAAAATAAATCACTGGGAATTATAATATAGTCTGAAGTCTATTTGATATGGGGAACTGGAATAACTAAAAAAGAATCTATTCACATCAACCTGGCAGATGTTCTATTCCTACACGCTGTAGTATATGATTCAAATGGGTTTCATAGATTGAAAGTAAGAACCTTTTAGCCCTGACATGGTGTGAATGCCATAGTCAACAAACCCTCTGTGTATCATTCCATTCCCAAGAGCCCTCACACACATACAAAGATTGTCTGTCAAGACTAAGATATGAATTCTGCTTGGCCGCAAAGACTAAATGGGCCCAATAACACCCATAGCAACTTAAGACCAAACTTGATCCCAATATCTCTCGGGGGTGTAGTGGCTATTATCCTATTGCTCAGTTCACATGGCAAGCAGTCTCTAACCATTGCTTCCACTTCGGCATGTATCCCTGGCCACCAGTATTTTTCCTCACCCATCATTGCACAAGATCCCGTCCTAAATGTCCCTTATGTGCCAACGTCATTGGAGACACAATTCTCTCACCGGGCATGAAACCCGAAAGTCCATGTTAACGCTCATCAGTTACCTACCAAAAATTGGCTAGCTCTGGTTCTCTGTTTCCCCACCCTCAGGCAACTCCTGATGTGGTTGTCCTCACTGTCCTCCATGCAACACTTCAACCACTTTTCTCTGGGTATGGTGGGATTTATCAGCACCACTATGTGCTCCTTCAACTGTTCACTCTCTTCTGGCTCCTCAGAGTTACTCGACCTACAAGGCCATATAGAAAGATAGTCAGCCACCATGTTCCTCCTCCCAAGCACATATGCCACAGTTATGTTATAGCTGATTATCTCAACTATCTTACAGCATCTCTGGACTCCTACTCATTTTTCATCATGTTCTTGTTTGCTGTTTCCAGTAATCAGGATGCCATCCTTGAAAAAGTTAACCCCTTGCTTGTCTATAAACACTTCTTGCATTCATTTATGAAAAATGGCAGATGCCGGGGTTAGACCAAATGTCATCTGTCAATAGTGATAAGCCCCCAAAAGTGTGACAAATGATGTCAGGAGTTTTGACTGGTAGCATAACTCAATTTGATGATATGTAGAGGATTAATCCAGGGTGATGAATATAGTTGAGAGATTTAAGGTGACTAATATTTATCCAATGTTGGGGCACGGATACTGATCCACCCATATGTTTGAGTTCAAGTCTCTTGACACACATTCTGATGGGGCTTTTGGGCTTCCTCACAATGCCAACTAGAGATAACCAATCTGAGGATTCAACTGATTTAATAATGCTCTTGTTTCAAAGTTGTTTTAGTTCATCAAGCAACTCTTCTGTAGTCCTATTGTGACTGGTCTTACTTTGTGAACCGTGTGCCCCCATTTCCGTAACATATGATGTTTGAAGCCAACAAGTTTCCCAATTCACGCGCTAAATACTTCTGGATAGTCTCTCAGCAGCTGTTCCTTGATTCCATTTTCATTTGGCTTGATGGTCTATATGGGTCATTCTTCACCAGGGTGTGGCCTCATTTCCAAGATTGTTTGTTCAGTCCCTTCTTCACTCAAATTCGTGGAAGTTATGCTATGTAACTCTCTTTCCTCGGATTGGGCATCTTTCAACAATCTGATGGATTTGTTACCCATCTCCACACTCCTGGCGATGTCAATAGATTTCTGAATAGTGGGGGTTTTCACTTGTCAGAGCTTTTGTTGAATGGTTAGATCCAAAGTGTGAATAACAAGTTGGACTCTCAAATAATCCTCGCCCATCCCGTAAAATCCTGCGTTATGATGAGACCTCTCAGATTTACACTATAGTTATCCATGGTTTCTTGGTTCCTTTGTTTCCTTGAGAAGAAGTGGCATTAGTCCAGAACCACATTTGTTTTCCTACCAAAGTGTTCTTTACCCCCATTGTTGGTCGGATTTGCCAGGCAACTAAATATCTGCAGCCCCTCTGTTCCCAGTTTGTGGAGGAGTATTGCTTCCTTTTTGGTTGTCACTGAATTTTTCTCCCCTGATTACACTGGGATATACTTGAAATTAGTCCAACCACAACGCCCACTACATGGGGGGCTCGCATGGATGTTCCATCCAATTTTCACAATGTCCTTCATTGATCCTTGATGCTTAACATGATAGTTGCCTCTTTGACGTCTCATTCTTTTTTTTTCCCATTCCATGTAGCATTGTTTCCTTACATATTCTAGTTCCTATTGTAATCATTAATGGAGCTGGTGTCCTCTGCCTGACCATGACATCCGCAGTTGCATGGCACTTTAATCTGTCTTGAAGGTCAAACTGTCTTCGGATTCATAAGATGCCACATCCAAAAGCAGGTAGTGAGCGTGGCTCTCCTTCCATCTCTTTTGCCTTTATGTTGGCGTGGTTTTCCTGCTATATTCTTTTCTGACTCCCTCTGTGGTCACTGACCTGTAGTGTGCCTTTGGGTTTCCTCGATACTGGCAGACCACAGCTCTGGCCTCGCTCTCCTAATGACAAGAGCCTGTACACCTGGCCACTGCTCTCATGCTCCTGCTGGATGCTCTCTGCTCATCACCACTGAAGAAAAGTGATAGACCAAATATTTTGGTGTCCTGCTTTATTGAAAACACCTTGCTGCTGCAAGCAGCTGCACCCCCAACACCCACAGAAGCAACCCTGACATGGAATGACACTACAGAACCCAGTGTGTCATCCCAATCCAAGAGCCCTTGCACGCACACATAGGCAGGTGACAACATTCAATAACACATTTTAGAGTATTTATGATTTCGGCTGTCTGACTTTGATGACAGGCATATTTTGTGATTTGAAGTCTTAATTTGAACATCACCACAAAAGTTGTATTAAAAATGTGGGTGTCTGCTTAGAATGGGTAAAATATTCCCATATCAGATTGTAAATGCTATTGTGAACAGCTGACATAATAAATATTTCAGTATGACTGATTGAAAAGTTTTAAATCTTTTATGTTTTTTGTTTGCCTTGGCTGTGGTACTGATTAATTCCTGGTTTCAGCTGTGGGTGACCTAGCCTGGCTTTCTGACCAAAGTGGCTTTGACGCTCTGATTGTTCTTGATCTATCATCTGCATTAGATACCATCGACCATGTAATCCTGGTTGATTGTTTAGCCGTGGCAGGGCTCAGTACTGGCCTGGTTTAGTTCCTTTTTGGCTGACCTTTCACAATCTCTTTCCATGCCTCCTTTGCATCCTTTACATTCCCTTTCTCACTCTGTCACCTGTGGGGTTCCTCACGGTTCGGACCTTTCTCCTCTTCTATGTGCAAACTTTAGCTAAACTCATCCAGTCATACGATTTCCGTTGCTATACACATGCCGACAATAGCCAGATTGTGGTTACTCTCAATCTTGCCCAATCTGAGGTCAGAACTGGCTTAAATTGAATGATGAGAAACCTGAGTTTTTGGTGATCGGTCCCCCATTCGTGTATTCTCCCTTCCCACATTCTATCAATGTAATTAAATATGTTGGCATATACATCTCAGCCCCCCTCTCTATGGAAGGTCAAATCAGCGCAGTCTGTGAAGCAGGACATTTTAAAATGAGGGTGCTAAAGAAGGTCCTCCCTTTCCTGCCACTGAACCTGTGCTCTCTAGTAGTAGCATCTTCTCTATTTGATACACTAGATTATTGTAAGGCACTCAATCTGGCCCAACCTGCCTACCTTTTCAATCATCTGCAGGTTCTTCAGAATTCTGCCGCTAAGGCAGTTTCTGGTCTCTCTTTCTTTAATCACAGTTTGCATGTTCTCCACAGCCTACATTGGCTGCCTGTTGACCAATAAGTAATATTTACATCACTATGCATTGTGCATCATGCGTTTTATGGTTTTGGCGTCGAATACCTGTAGAGCAAGTCTGATCTTTATATTCCTAATATATCTCTTCGTTCTGCCTCCAGTCTTCTGTTGCTCCAGAGTGGGCATTCATGCCATTTCCGTTGCTGTGGCACTTCTTTGGAATAAGCTACCTCTTAACCTTCTAGCAATTGATGATCATTTGATCTTTCATAGTTGCCCAAAGACTTTACTCTTTTAGCTGCTTTTCTCTCTTTAAGGCATGTCCTTATCTGTTCTGGTTGTGCACCATGATACCTTTGGGTGAAAGCTGTGCTGTACAAATTCAACTAACATAGCATAACATAACATACTGTGGCACAGGTGTACTTCTGTGCAATTTGAGTAGGGAGTTAGCTGACTCAATTTGGAATTTGAAAAGATTAATTAAACACATTGTATATGCAAATCAGATTGCTTCTTGTCCGAGAGAGTGGGAGTGTGTGACAAATTGGATTCTACCTCGCAGTAGCACAAGGATGAGTAGGGGTAAGATGGCCCACTCAGCCCACGCAGTTCCGCAAACCAAAACCCAACACAATCATAAAGGTCAAACAGGGACAATAAAGAGATATACTTTCTTCACCTTTTGTGATAACATGGGCTGAGGGAAGGCTATACTATCAAGAGTGTTGAGAGGGTGAACTAGCAGTGACCCAAAACAACACAATATCACAGTCCAAAATAAAAGGAATGTCCAATTAAGATTCTATAGAAATATCCATAATTAAGAACACCATCGGCACGCAGAAAGAAAAGAGATTACTGCACAAAAACCCACCACAAAGGAAGAACAGAGAAGATGCTACAGACTGGATACTGTAGAACTCTGAGCATGTTTCCAGGGGTGGTAGGTAAGGTAATACCATAAAAAGGATATTGTTGAAAACTGGAGGGATTGTGATCTAACCAGTCTCTAGGGTACCAGTGGACTGTGGGGGCAGTTCTTTGTCAACAGTACCTGGATTCAGTTCTTGGTGGGCTGACGCATGAGACCCAGGTTTGAATATTGATGTGAACTGATCAGGCTTTCCGCCATTCAGGATTGAGTAGGACCCAACATCAAGTGGGCATTGAGTAGGGACAGATGTGTGTGTGTGCTGTGCGGCTGAACGGTGGCTCTTCAAAGAAGCAGGTCAGGCGGACCCAAGAACACTTACAGTTGGCCAGCTTAGGCAAGTTTTAGCCACTGGGAGGGGTCAGCCAGTGACGCTCCAGTGGTTCGAGTCAGATAGAGACGGTTGTTGAAATGGTGATCGAAGGTGCATAGATGTGTGGTCAATGAGGTGGCAGTTTACGGGCTACCATTCGTGAGCTGTGGTTGTAACTCCTAGTTAGAGTCGGTGTGTTGCTCTCCTGTGATTCAGTTCAGTTCCGGCATTGAGCAGTTGCTTCGGGACTTACATGTGATGTACTTTCCTATGACACGATGTAGACATGAGTTGGTTTTGATGCAAGCAATAGCTCAGCTGATTGGAGGAGCGCAGACATCAGCACCAACACCTTCCCTTTTGTTCAAGATGCAGGGAACTCAGAGTGACTGGTTTGGTGCAGTAGAACAGGGAGCTTCGGATGGCCAGGCACTCCAGTTGATGTAAGGCCTCCGCAGAGAACTTGATGATAGGATGCTTCTGTTCAGGGTCTGCTCCCCTAGCTTAAGAGATCTGTTGCAGAGTGGTTGGTCCTGTTCCACAGTACTGGTCACTCCCAATATGCCCTGAGAGTGGTGAAGTGACCGATCTTCCTTCTGTTTTAGAGAGCTCTTTCTTCACCTCAGGCTGAGGGCATTGGACAGTGAACCTGTTTCATTGGAAATCCAATGAGGATATTCTGAATGCTACTTCTGCCTCAAAGAATCCTTGAGAAAATTAGGGAATTCAGCTGAATAAGTGAGAACCCCCTTCCTTTGAAGTGCCCATGTGATTGGTTTAAAGCTAGCTTTAGTGGACCAATCCCTGCTCCTAGCCGGAGTGACCTTTGTCCTGTTGATTTCAAACCCAAAGTTCTGTGCTTCAAAGGAAGTGGAGGGGATAGGAAGTGGAAAGAGAGACTGCGAGAAACAAGATCATGGAAGGCTTCTTCCAGAGACCAGTGCCCTCCTCCCACCCTCTTCCCTCCTTACAGACAACAAAGGCCTTTGGTCATTCAGGACCCCAATGTGAGGCTACTCCTCCTGGATGGATGTGCTCCTTTGATACCTGGGCCCAGGACAGCTGCCTGTGGTGCAGTTTTCTCTGAAGGAGGGTGTTATCAGCCCCCACAAAAACAGTCCGGGTCCTCAAGGTTTCTGTCGTGTCATTTGGCAGTATCGGGTCGTCTGACTGGAATACACATTGTGTTCCACAACAGAGCTGATCGGCCATGATCGCAAGTAGTGTAATGTACTATGCCTAAACTGAGACATAGCTTATTCTTAGAGATTACGCTGTCACCAGCATGGGTTACTCACGATCATCGTAGTTTTGGTACGGGGCATATCTTAAATGCCACCACTAGGCCGCAGAGATTTTGCTGTCCCTGCGGCTGTCGAGTTGACACGTTGTGACCTTTGAAACTGTTCTGTGCCCCAAGCAGAGAAGGTGCTCTGGATCAGGCTTCTGATGCAGCAGAACACAAGTGCACTATACTTTAAGCATGGAGTTTTGTTAAGCAATATTCAATCAACACTACAGCTAAGTCAATGCCTAGTCTGGGATGCTGAGGAAAACCCTTATTGATGTATTTTTATGTAGTGTTCAGTACTCTGGATGACAACCCTTGTATAACACACCCTCTTAGAATCCCCCTGACCCCACTGAGCCAAGAAGTAGGTTTGCTTTGCAAATTAAAAGGTTTATTTGAAAAATTAAACAATATATATGTGTCACACTTTTATAACACATTAATATCTGATAGTACACTTAGACATATGATGTGGATCCACAATGGGTAATGTTACAGTGGTACACTTGATTACTTAGGAGTAGTATAGAGGATGAGGTAGCTGAAATGCTTTATGGTTTCAAGGTGGAATAAATGCAGTACAGAAAATAAACTGATATGGTTTCACAAGAGATAATATGTTCACTTTTCCCCTGGGGGCAATTCACCCCCCCTATATGCAATGCAAGGAGATGGAAGTAACGCCCTCATTACGACCCTGGCGGAAAGTGACTGACCGGACCGCCACAGCGTAAATAGCGTTTCCGCCATTGCACGAAGGAGCAAAGTGCGGCCCATTCCGACCCATCGGGCACGAGCACCACGGCATGGCGGAAGTGCAAAGTCCGCGATGGCGGAAATGACCCCAAAACGGCCCACACCGCCGCCGTACGGCGCCCTAGGTGCAATACCGCCACCCATCACAGCGGACACCGCAGTGTGCGCCTACCGGAAAGTACGGTGACCGGAAATATACGGAAACGGAAGTAAAAACATGGGCCCGGAACGGGAAACATCCCGCCGTACACCTATAAAACCACAAAAACCACACAACCACTAAAAACACTACCCCGAGACACACCCCAACCCGTCATCCACCCTAGCGAAACCAAGAAAAATGGGAAAAGTAGCGAAGAAAGCGTGCGACCGCAAGTGGCAGGTCCACTTCTCCCGTGAGGAACTCACCGTGCTAACAGAGACCCTCCAGGAGAATGCTGCCGTCGTCTTCTCCACGCAAATGACCAGGACGGCACTTGCGAACAAGAAGGCCATATGGGCTCTGGTGGCACAGCGGGTAAGCGCGGTGGGGACCGCACCCCGCAACCCACAGCAATGCAGAAAGCGATGGGACGACCTGCGGATACGCGTCCGCAGCATACTCTCTGCCAACCGCAACATTGCCACAGCCACCGGGGGAGGTCCTGAATCACCCATCAAGTTGACCCCCTGGGAAGAAATCTGTGCCTCCACCATCGGAATGGAGAGCATAGAGGGAGTCGGAGGGATGGAGAAAGGAGTGCAGACATCCGAAGATTCATGTAGGTGGGCCAGATAAAACAATGCTAAATCCACAATGTCCAATCATGTGAAGTACCATGTGTCCACATAGTGCAACAGAAACACATGTCCAGGAGAACGTCCACACACATCGGCCTGATAGCGCACTCTAAAACTCACAATAAATACATAAATAATTAAAAACCCCTAAAACACCCACTACACGTGCAGCAGGCACACCCTAACTGCAGGCTGCCAAACAACTGCACCCTCACTCCACACACAAATGAAAGCACCTCCAAGGCCCCGACCCAAATCACCCTCAGGTACCACCCCAATGCATGTGATACAATGCCATTCCAATACCCACAGACCCATTAATAACCCTCGCCCTCCTTTACTCCACCACAGGGTCCGATCCAAACGACGAGCATCAGGACACCCCTACCAGCACACCTGCAAAGAGGGCCAAGACCAACGGCCAAAGACCCTCCACCTCAGCTGCACGCATCAAGACACGGCAGCAGCACACATCAGGTGGCAGCACAGAGGAGGGAACATCAACAGGCACCCCAGCAGCCAGCATGCCCACACCACCACCACCACAGGTCCCCCCAACGGATGCCACAGAAGGCACTGCCTCTGGTGGCAGCAGCACCATAGGTGACACCCCATTGATGGCAGCATGCTCCGACACAGAAGACGGGGATGTCGAAGTCAGATCCATCCATGACCTGTCCCATTCCACCTGTCTGTCCCATCCCGTACAACATGAGGATACCACGCAGGGGCACCCACAAGACGACGACTGGCCATCCCCCACAAGCCCTGTGGCAAGGCAACATGAGGTCAACAGCCCCTCTGTGACACCCCCGCAAATGGCCATGGCCCAGCAGAGGCAACAGTCCCTCGACCAGTTAATCGTGCAACAGCAGCAACTGGCCACGCTCCTCAAGGACCATGCCGATGAATGTGGGCGCACTAAGGCAGACATAGAAACATCAACTGAGACACTCAGGGCAGAAATGGAGAGAAGTACAGAGACACTAAGGGCACAAATGGAGAGTAGCACCGAGAGCCTGAGAGTCCAAATGGAGAGAAGCACCGAGAGCCTGAGGGGGGAACTGCATGCGACGTCCAAAGACGTATGTGCCGAACTTGCCGCAGTGCGCCGTGTGCTCACTGAGCTCTCACAAACCCTTAGGGACATGCATGGACGTGAGCAGGCAGAGACATCATCCGTTGCAAGTTCCGTCCAGGGCAGCCCCCAACGTAGATCTGGGAGGAACCTGCGCTCCACAGGCAGGGGTGCCCCTGATACCCGCAGAGGGGGCTTGCAATAGCGACAGCCCACTGACAATGAGCATCTTTGGACACTGGTGTTCGGGGGGGAGGTAGGAGGGTGGAGGGGGTGTGTTGGGCTCACTTGGGTGGCGGGTCGATAGGGTGTTCAACATGATATCACATATGCCATAAACAGTGCACGATCAACCAATGAGATGTGTGGACAATGATCTTTGTGTACTAGGCCATCATAGGCGTACTGTCCATATTGTGCATGTACCAGACACACACAGTGCCACGAGTCCCGTGTCCATGTATCAGCCACCAGGCGTGAGTGCTAGAAGCATGCATCAATGAGATGCTGACGAATGTCACGGGCCTCCGGTGCCTCGCAGACTCCTTGAGGTGCTGCCACATCCCCACCCTCATCATGACCATCATCAGGTGCTTGCAGTTCTGCGTCAGGGGGCATGGGCACATTTCTACGTACGCACATGTTGTGGAGCATGACACATGCCATGACCATCTTTGCAACCTTCTCATGGCGGTACAGGAGTGCCCCGCCAGACCTGCTGAGGCAGCGGAAACGAGTCTTCAGTAGGCCGAATGCCTGTTCAATGACTACACGGGTACGTGAGTGGGCATGGTTGTAGTCCTCCTCATGCTGGTCCCGTGGGTTCCGGACTGGTGTGAGGAGCCATCTCTTCAGTGGATACCCAGCATCACCTGTATGTGGACGATAAACGTATGATGTGGAATGCCATTGCTACGTACGCACACCCCCCCCCCCTTCCTGCCAGGTCATTGCCGCATCACATACCCCACATCATCATGCATGATATGAGACTCACCGAGTAGCCAGGATCTGTTCCCTGCGTGTCGCTCCATGTAGCGTGGTATAGTAGAGTTCCTCAAGACCATAGAATCATGGGTTGATCCAGGGAATCTGGCACAACAATGTGTAATGATCCTGTTGGAGTCACACACCATTTGTACATTCAGGGAATGAAATTGTTTTCGGTTGCGGTACTGGGCCTCCATGGCATGTGGGACGACCAATTCCACATGGGTGCAGTCGATGGCACCAATGCAACCCGGTATGCCGGCAAGTGCATGGAATCCCACTTTTGTGTTGGTAATTTCCTGCTCTGAGCGTGGTAGAGAGATGTAGTCGTCTGCGTGCTGCAGGAGGGCATCGAGCACTTGCAATAGTGTCCGTGAGAACAGTGGCTGAGAAATGCCATGCAACTGTCCGACTGTGTGCTGGTAGGTGCCTGTGGCCAGGAAGTGGAGTACAGACACCACCTTCAGTAGGGGTGGGATGGCGGTTGGGCTATCTATCATGCTGACAAGGTCAGCCTGTGTCATGTCCACAATGGCGGCTATGGTGTCCCGGTCCAAACGGTAGAGGGTGTGGATCTGCTCATCAGTGAGGTTGAACGGATGTGCTCGGAGGCGTGGGATTGCGGGCTGCCTGCGTGGTGGTAGTGGCTGTGCTGGCGGCCCTTGCTGGCCCTGCCTTGGCCTCCTCCTCCTCCTGCGTCTCCTCCGTGCGGCCGGTTGTAGTTGGTGTTCGTCTTCTTCTTGGAGTTGGAGTACTTGCAGTGCTATCAGGTCCCCCAGGGCCAACATCGCGAGTCCTGCCGGTAGCATTCCGGAGTGGGTGTGGTTGTGGGAGGAGACTGGGTGTGCAATTTATGTGTTTGCAGGCTGTATGGCCTCCACCTGTGGTGATTCATTCCACCTGTGCAAGCTGCTCTCCCCTTTGGGCGAGCACGTCCCGCACACAACGCTGCAATTCGAGGAATGGCATCTTGCTATTGCAATCATGTATTTGTACCCGATGGCCGTGTAACATTTGTTGATATGTACATTCGGCTATGGTCCCATTGTTTCACATACAATCTTTGCAGTCGCGAACAGACTTGTGATGGGTCAGTGGAACGTAGTACTCGAGTAACGGTGGGCCCTCATGCATCACTGTACCGAGTTGCAACGACGGGCGGGGCGTCCCATTAGTGGGTGAAGGCAGTTGCCATTTTCACACACAGCCGCACTAGATGGATTAATTTGTGATTTCAAACGGCCACAGATGCCTTTTCGACGTGATGTTGCAAATGAGGAATTCGAAGGGCGGCGCTTTCGGTTTTCAGCTAGCGGCGAGGAGATGCCCACAGGTCTGACTGCAAATATAACGTTCTATTGTTCAATGTCCTTGAGACAGGGGCCATGGTGAGGATGCAATGATTGATATGAATAGTTTGGGATGCGCAATAGCGACGTGGGCGATGAGGCCGGACGTTCCCAAATACATGTTACTTCACAACACTGGAATTACGGGCTGGGGCACTGTGGATTTTGCAGGCTGCATAGCACACAGACTCAATGGAAATTTCTAATGTTATGTGAATAAATATTCAGGCGTTTTCATACCGGGATGAGGGAATGATGAATGGATGCATGGATAGGTGATTTGTTACAGGGTTTGCCATGTACAGGGCTTCTTGGAATCTATCCGCCTCCCCTGCGCTATGTGGTGCAGGGCTGCCATAGTGGGACCATCGTCTATCTGGCCTTGTTGAGCCCTCCCTGTCTCGACGCGCCTTCAGACACTTGTGTCCATGCACGTTAACATTCCCATCTGATGGAATCTGTTTTGACAGACGCATGCACAGGTACACTCGTTTGTGATGGTGTTTACACCTCGATATAGATGGTTATGAGTCGCAAGTGGTTTTGGGGTGGTGATGATCCTTTGGAGTGGGCTAGCATGCATATGGCTGTGGATTTAGTGTGATCATTGAAGTGAGTTGTTCGAATGTAGTTCTGATGGCCATTCTGTTCTTTTTCTTTTCTTTTGGTTGACAGGTATCTCCTCCCCTTTTGCCACTGCCATCTGTATGCCACTCCTGCAGATGGCTTTTACTCCCGACACCTGCTGCTTCGTGTTAATCAGTGGAGCAGCATTACGATCTTATGGGACGATCGCCAATGGGCCACATGCCCTTACGCAGTACTAGTGGCTCGGAGCAACATTTCGGCCTTTCAGCTGGACTAGTGCCTCCCCATTGGGACGGCCCTGCGGTTCTGTGCGCTTCCATGTTGCCTTTTCGTACGTGAATGTGGCTCTGTGTACCATGATGGAACAGGGCGTCACACAAGTAGTAGCTGGTCATTCCTTGCGGATGCAGCCCACAATGGTGATATGTGTTTTGGAGTTCATGGACTTATGGCTGTATGGGCTTGGTGATTTTGTTGTGCATTAAATTTCTATTCTGATATGGGCCGTGTAGCGTTCTTCTTTGCGAGTGATGTGGCATATTCCTATTTGGGGAGCGATGTATTGTGAGGAGATCTGCATTGGGTTCCAGCTTCGGAGTTTAGTTGCGTGGTACTGTGCTGGGCGCGTTTGCCTACGGAGCCCAGTGAGGTCAAGGATGGGGGCTGCCAATATGACTGTTTGAATGTTGTCATGCTCAGGGGCGGGGGATTGGGTTTTGTGTAACAGATGCCGGTCAGCCAGGTGGACTGATGGAATGTTGTGATTTTCGGAATATTGCTGGTCACAGGTGCCTGTGTTTGCGTGCGTTTCGGGGGGGGGACTGTGGTCATGTCCATTGGAATGGCTTCTGTATTCGTGCCATCTGTGCCCTGCAGCTCCCATTGGCCCCTCTTGTGATTCTTTTGTTGGTTGGCATGCATGGGTGACTTGTACTTTTCACTGGTTGCATTGTGACTTCATTGCACCTACGGGGAGTTGTACTTTGTGGGCAGGGAGCGGTGTACAGGCACTCAGTGGGGCCGTTTACGGTTGATTCGCGATGCCGTACTTCTCACCATGGCGGAATGGTACTTTCCGCCATGCTTGATGGCGTTAGGTACATGTCCGCTAGGGTCGGAATTCGCGTACCCTTGCGCCATGGTGGTATTTACGGTTTGGCATGGCGCGCGCGCGCGTACTTGGTGCAGTTAGCGTTGGCGTTCACTACGGTGTCGCTAATGGCTTCGTACTTTGCGGTGACGGGTCATAGTCGCACCGAGCGCTATTCGATGGCGGTATTGCATTTCCGCCATCGTTTTCCCATTTCCGCCAGGGTCGTAATGAGGCCCACAGTCTTCAGGAATACAATCAAATACAATACGGAACTCAGTCCCCCCCCCAGCAAGCTTAGACAACAGGTATGCTTTTTAAAACACAGGCCCAAAATGCTTTTAAATGTGATGGCAATGGATGGGAAAAGGTGCTAACTGATTTCAATTCCCTGTAGAGATTCAGAGTGAGTGAGAGATGCTTGTTGGTATTAGTTCAGGCTCACTTTAGCAATGCTCTATGAGTTATTACCAGGTTGCAAACGGATTTTAACAAAGGAAAGAATGGAGCTGCTATTTTGACAAGTGGAGAAATTGAGCCAAATCGCAAATCGCTGTAAATTTCGCGAGTGCGTAAATCGCGATTGCGGAAAAAGTATAGGGAGTAGGAAGTCGGTTCTAGGTTCGTTGGAAAGCCTAGAATCACAGCCTTAAAACGAAAGTTGAATTTCCTAGCCCAAACGGTTCCAGAGATACAGACGATTTAATAAAGGTAGATTTTCGGATTTAAAGTAAAACTCAAAATGACGGGTGACAGCTTGCATCTGCAGAAATGACAGGTGACAGTTGGGCAGCTTTAAAAATGACAGATGACATGATTTCTAGGAGGCAGTTCTACTTAGGTTTAAATAGCTTGAATTAGATTATTTTAACTACGAGATCGGTTCTACACAGTTCTGCTAGGTACTCACAATATAAATTTGAACTAGGCCTCGTCACGGATCTGGTCAACACGTCCGGCGGCAGTTCTGTCTGCTCGGCAGGTCAATCAGGCACAGGTTCTGCTCACAGCGACCCGGATCTCTGGTTCTGCTCACAGCGGTCTGGGTCAGCTCTGTTCTGCCGGTCTAGCCTCTCTGGATACAGCGGCCTCTGGTTCTGGATACTGCTCTGCTTTCCGGTCTGGATCAAGTAGATTCTGGATGTAACACTGCTTTCTGGGTACTGGAAAAAGTTCTTGGCAAAAGAATTCAGACAGCTCGCCCGGCTTTGGAATAGTTTGCAAATGATTTTAAGGATGCTGAGGCCTGCTGAGAAGAGTTCTCAGTTTTTGGATTTAGGCCCTTGCTTTAAGTTCTGAAGTAAATTTCTAGTCTCTGAAGATTGGTGGATGTGAAGTCTGGAGTCTCCCGGCAGAGCGTCCCGCAGGAAATGGAATTGAATCTCTCTACCTGTCCCAGCAGTCTCTTTTTATGTGTTTTAAAAAGTGGGTGGAGAGGCTAGCATCACTAAGCCTGCCCCTCTCTTGATTTGATAGGTCAATAGATTCTTTGGTCCCTGATTTGGGAAGGGATAGTGTGTCAGAGTGATGTCATTATTATGACCTGCAGAAATGACACTCCCCTGGTCAATGTGCACACAAATCTATTCCTGATCCAAATACATATTTCCCAGGTACACAGTTGTTTGACATGACATACACACATCATATATTACTAAAGATAGTCCCTGTCCCGACTCTGGCGTTTCTAGGAGCTTGCATTCAAAAATGGCAACTTATTTTCAATTTTAGTGGGTTTTGCAACATTGGTTTTTCATCAAAAATTATACAAAGGTACATTTCCCTTCCACATATATCCCAGTAACTTTCCATGTCTCTAGCTTAAATACATTGTCTACAATATTCATAATTAGCGGGGTTTTGCCCCAGAACATGGTACAAATTGGAGTTTGGACTCAAATCGTGAGGGCATTTTTCAAACTAAGACTCTCAAAGTTGTACATTCCTGTCATTTGGTTACAATAGGTTATCACTGTTTCTATAAAATATATATTTGTTGCAATCAACTTCCCAAAGTGTTTGGGTCCGCCTTCAGAAGTCTGGGTGGGTCAGTGATCACATGTCTCTGCTTGCCGGCAGAGGGCTGTTGACAGGAAAGACTCAAAATTAACATACCCCATTCAACAGAAAGGGGCTATTGTCTCTCTCCTCCAGGCTAAAGGGGAAACCCCCTCCCTCTCACTCAGATGGGCCATGTGATATCCTGCCTCCTGTAGTGAGTCTCTGGGGTGTTAAGAGTTCTCAGCCTCTTGGCCTCTGGGAACAGCAGGTGGCTAAGATTTTTTAATTAACCAACAAGCTTTGAAGTCCCTGCCCCTCTTGCAACTCCTAAATACAGTTTCCCTGTCAGAGTTTAGACCGCTAGCGCCGCCTTGGGGAATTTGTCAGTACTGCATCCATTTTTGGGATCTGTCTTGAATTACTGCATTTCAATAGAGTGGTCTTTTGCTTGATAGTATAGGACCCTTGCTTAACATTGATGGCATCCTTACAGTAGAGTGGTGATGTGGAACCCCCCACAAGAAGGTTGTATCTTTGGAGTGGTCTTGTGCCAACTGCGCAGTTCTCCTGGATTCTGGCGTGAATGTGGGCGGCGACAGCTCATCCCCACATCCACCCAGTCTATTGATTCAGCATGGGTCAAAACCCTTCACAAAGCCCCCCCGCCCGACTACGCTTTGATTCAAGTCGAGGGGAAGTCGGGTGATAAAGGAGGTTTTGAGCCCTTGTGCTGGTATGTCCGCATTATCTTCTTCCAATTTTGTAGATGGCACAGTTCAGCATCTTTTCCTTCACCCAGTTGGATCGATCGGTTCTCCTCGCCGGTCCTGATGGGAATATTGGGCGGTACCCCGGGCCCCTCGGGTCTCTGCTCCCGGTCCCAGGTCGTCCTCCTTGGTCAGTCTCCATGGTTTCCTCTCTCCTAGGATGATAAACCAAAAGCGGCAATACACATTCCTAGACATTTTTCCACCACTATTAATGGTGTGGCGAACATGTACATTTTATACATCCAAATGCATTTTGCAGTCTGATTTTAAAAACAATATATAACAGGGAACATTTGCATTACGTTACTATATTATTGATATGTGGAATATTTTAGAGTTTGAACTGACTCACTCTGGAGCGGCCCCCTCTGGTATTGCAGTGGACTCCTCCAGTTGCTGCAGAGTGTGCCTGGGATGGCAACACTTTAGCTGATTTATATGTACCCACTTGTCTTCCCCCTCTGCCGAACTGCCTTTGGGGATGCAGATCTTGTACGCTACAGAGGGGAGATCTTGTCTATAATTTCAAAGGGTCCCTTCCATGTAGGCAAACATTTTCGTTGTTTGGCCTGGTTCCTTTGGAAATTGTATAGATAGACCCGGTCCCCTACAGTATATTCCTTCCTGGTGGTCTTCAGGTCGTAGTGGGTTTTCATGCTATCAGCTGATCTTTCTAGATTCCGCTGAGCATAGGCAAAAGCCTGCTGAAGGTCCTTAAATTCTCCACATACTCTAGGGTTGTGGAGGCATTTATCAGTGTCTGCTCTTGGGTCCTGTAGAGCAAATGCTGAGGAAGCACCATCTTGCGTCCGGTCATCAACTCAAATGGTGACATTTTAGTTGCAGATGAAGGGTTAGATCTGATGGATATCCCAACTTGGCCCAGAATCTGCCACAAACGTTTTTAAGATGCTCACAATGGTTTGGTTGTATCTCTCTACTGCTCCAGAAGAAGCTGGCCTGTAAGCAATGTGTAGCTTCCCTTTAACCCCCAGTATCTCCCACATCTTTGTCATTACTTCACTGGTGAAGTGGCTACCCCTGTCTCACTCAATCCTTTGAGGTAGACCAATACGGGAAAAGATGTGGTTAATCATCAGGGCAGCTGCTGTTTCTGCCTTGCAGTTTGGGGCTCGGAGACATTCCACCCACTTGGTAAACAAGCATGTAACGGTCAACATGTACTTGTTTCCTCTAGACGAGCGAATTACAGGGCCTACAAAGTCGATTTGCAAATCTGACCATGGCAGTGTCATCCCCCTCTTTTGGAGAGGCGCACGGTGTGTGAGGGATGATGGCTGAAATTGTGCACACACAAGACACCCCTTCAAGTATTGGTCGAGGTCCTGCCCCATGTGTGGCCAGTATGCAACCTCTCTTAAGATTTCCAGTGTTGTGTGAAACCCCCTATGACCGGCGGTGGCCGCATCACGGGCGTGACTTAACATCAGGCTTCGGAATGAGGTAGGAACCACCCACTGATCGTGGCCAGCTTTGGATTTCCTTACCAGCAAACCGTCTTGGATTCGGAACCTTTTTGGACATTTCATCAACAGTCTTAGGTCCTCTTTCCCAGTGTAATCGGTATCCGTCAGGGGAAAGTTCTCAGGGTCCTCAAGGTGTTGGTAAAACTTACCAATAATTGGATCCCCCTTCTGAGCTGTAATTAAATCAGCATCAGGGTCTCCTTACTCCATTGGGCAGTTGAAAGATCATTGTGAGCATTTGTCTGGGACCTAGTGATAGCAGTGACCTGGATTTCCCCCAACAGGGACTCTATTTCTATTAGATCCCCTTGGATGGCCCCGGGTTTGGCCAGCTGATCAGCTAAGTCATTTCCAGTTTTGTCTGGTCCCTCTACTTTGGAATGACCCTTGATCTTTTTCCAGTAGATGGTCATCCCATTCGAGGTGACCAGATCATCAATGTTTTGGATTAACTTCCCATGATTCAAGGGTTTGTTATTAGCACATAACATGCCTCTGGTTTTCCAATTAACCAGGTGCTCCACGAACCCGTTCCGTACATAATCCGAATCTGTGATTATGACCAGTTCGTGGAGTTGATGTTGGACAGCAGGGAGGATGGCCTGATCCACAGCCATCAATTCTGCCACCTCACTACTTCGGGGACCAATTTTGGATCCAGCGGAGGGTTCTGGGGACTCATTCACCCATGCATTCCCTACGCCGGCCACCAGTTCTTTCTCCCAGTTGTTGTCAACATGGTACGAGCATCCATCCACATAGACAGTGCATTCCCTCACACTTGTCTTCTTCAAAGACTTTATGTGGGGAATTAAGGTATGCCTCCATGTTGTCCTTGATTTTTAGACTTCCGTCCTCGAGACAGTTTTCTCTGGCACAATCATGCAAGTCAGCCAGACCTTGCGCGAGGGGACTCTTCTTGTTTTGGCCATATCTGACCTCCACAGGAAAGCCTTCCATTGACAGAATCCAGGAAATAATTCGGGAATTACTCACATTTCCGGGCCGGATTCTGTCACTCTGGAGATATTGCAGAGGCTGGTGTGGAGTCTCCACTATGATGTGTTTCCCCTGGATAAACGGGCGGTAATTCTTCAATGCCCACACCATTGCCAGGAGTGCCTTCTCACAATCGTTGAATTTTTCCTCCACAGAGGATAAAGTTTTGCTCGCATAGGGGATTACTTTATTGACCTTGTCATGCTTTTGGTATAATACTGCCGTCAAGCACGTATTAGAGAACCCTGTCTCCAGGAAGAATTCCTTGTTTCTGACAGGGTAAGCTAGGCAACGTGCTTGTGAGCGGCTTCTTTTGAGTTGTCTTACTGCCTCGGATTGTTCTGGACCCCATTGCCACTTACCCCCCCTTCAGGAGATGAATCAGGGGTCTGGTGATCTCTGCGTAGCCCTCAATGAACTTTCTGCTGTAATTAGTCAGTCCAAGGAGGCTCCTTAGTTCCCGCAGAGTGGCGGGGTCTTTCATTTTCTGAAGTGCTTCCACTTTCTTTTCCTGGGGACAGAGACCCTGAGGAGTAATCTCATGCCCTAAGAAATTAACACGGGTTCTACACCACTGTGCTTTCTGAAAGGAAAGTTTTGCTCTGGCGGCCCTCAAGTGTGTCAGAACATAACGGATCTCCGCTATGTGTTCCTCCACAGATGAACTTTTGATGAGGACATCATCTACATAAGCCAGGTTACCCCTCGCACCCAGGTCGGGCATGGCCTTATGTAGGAAAATGTCGAATTCATTGCCGGAGTTGAGGTATCTGAAGGGAGTCTGGGTCCATGTGTACTGCTGGCCCTCAAAGTTAAAAGCCAGTTTGTATTGGTGCTCCCTACTGACAGGCACGGTCCAGTATCCATTGGTCAGTTCTATTGCTGTGAATACCTGTGACCCCTGAATCTGGGCCAGCCCTTGGTCAATGTAGGGCAGAGGCCATCGGGAAGTATGGACCCGTTTGTTGAGCTCCCTAAGGTCGGCGCAGAGTCTCCACTGGCCGTTTGGCTTCAATATTCCCAGCACCGGATTATTGAAGGCGCTGTGTACTGGACGGATTATTCCCCGGGACTCAAGGTTCTTGATTATTTCAGTAAGGGACTCCATGGATGCGAGAGGCAAACGATATTGCTTCACAAACACTGGAGTCATTCCAGGGTCCGTGGAAATTGTTGTGATGTGGATGTTGGTGCGACCACAGTCATATGAGTCTACCGCAAAGAGATCTGGGAAATACAAGAAAATTTGTTTCAACTTTTGCTTCTGTTCCAGAGTCACGCAGGCATCAGCTAGGTTGACCCTCTCTTCCACCATCTGCCTGAAGCCTGGAAAGACTTCTGGTTTGGCTATCTCAGCGGCCTCCTCCTGCTGGGTGGAGAAGTCCCTGGTCAGAGTGCTGATTTGGACTGGCGGCTTCAGGTGGGGAAGGCAGCCTTCATGGACCTGAAAAATCACCTCATCCCTCCTGAAGTCACAAGTCACATCTTCCTTACCATAAGGGCAGGAAGTGTACGCCAGGAAGTTCCCCCCATGCCGGGTGAAAATCCTGTCTGGTGTTGTATTGTCCTCACTGTCACTATCAAAACAGTCCTTGGGGATCGGTCCTAACAGTTCATTTCCTAAATCAATGGAGAAATGTCGGTCATCAACCGCCATTCCAATGATGGTGCCTGCGGCTAGAGTAATACTCTGTAAGTCGCTGTTATCCACCTCTATTGGAATGGTGTCATGTTCTATGTTGACTAATGGTGTTGAGTTTACCCCTAACCCTTGTTGTTGGAGAGAACCATTTAGATGAATATAAGCATCTGTGTTTTTCAATTTTTGTCCTCTTTTAACTTTCACTTCCATGGAGAATTGTCGGGTCCTTTCCGGGATGGTGACTTCCTCTTTAATCTGAATTTCAACTGCATAAGGTAGCAATTGAGCTGACCTAAATGCTTTTTCTGAATCATCAAAGCCCATGGGATTATCCGCTAATCGGGACCAAGCTTTGAAGTTTATTAGGTCCAAACTAATGGCGAAGCGATTGCGAATGTCACTGCCTAAGTAAAAGGCGGCAGTGACGTCTCGCACGACCCAACAATTATGGACTATAATAATAATAATAATAATAATTAGGCATTTATATAGCGCTACGAACCCTCAGGTATCTGAGCGCTGCTTATTATTACCCACGGTGTGTGGTGCTCATTTATCGACCTCGGAAGGATGAAAGGCTGAGTTTGGCCACGCCGGGATTCGAACCTGCGGTAACAGGCTCTGCACAGATGTCAAAGCGAGCACTCTACTCGCTGTGCCACTTGACCGACTATGCTCTTGTTGCCAATGGATATTTTGAGCATACACCTGCTTGGCAGGAGATGTTTGGAATTGGGTGTTTCCAGATCCATTTCCCATTTGTCTATCAGTTTGAATGTGGGAATGGCTGGATCTTTTCGGAGTTGGCGGAACATGGCTTCGCTAGTGAAGCTCTTACCGTTGTTCACACACACTCGAGCGAGAACAGAGTCCTTCCCATCATTTAACTGAACAGGGATGAACAACTGCCCTCCAAGTTGCTGAATATCAGCCAGGCTCTGAGCTGATTTCACATCTTTCTGGACTATGGGAGTGGGAGTGTCTGATTGTGGATTGGTAAAGAATTTCAGAGTGTTTCCTTCCAGTGTGGAATACCACCTTAAAGGTTGATTTTCAGAAATAGAGAGGGCCCCCCCATCACCAGTCTGTTGTCCTACTGCTATTACTGTCACGTCTGGAATTTGGTTGTTCTGGAAGTGAAATTCTACTTGGTCAGATTTTTGTTCAACCATGTGGCAGGTGCCGTTTAAACTAACATGGTTGACACTCTGTTTTAATTTTATTGGTTGGCTAGTCTGGGTCCAGATGACCTTGTGTACGCAATCTTTTAGGGGTGACAACCTTCTCAGGAGGTAATTCCCTAGTAAACAAGGGGTGCCCTCTGGAGTCACTACTATGACCGGGTGTTTCACCTTGTGTCGCCCAATTTTGATGTCCAAATCTGCCCTCTCCTCGACAGGAATTTCCTTCCCGTCAAAGTTCTGCAGTTGTCCAGGAAGAGAGGTGAGAGGAATACAGTAATTCTCCCCCTTCCTGCATTTAGTTCATTAAAGGCCCTTTTTGACAGAAAGGTAGCTTGGGATCCAGTGTCCACCAGTGTCGAAATTGTACCCTGCCCCTGTACTTGTACCGTGGCATAATATCTTCCCTCCTTCTCCTCAAGGGGGCACAGATAATGCACATTTTTGGACAACTGGTGGGCTAACTTTCTGGTTTTGGACATTGCTAGTGAAGAGATTTGGCCAGAATTCTGTGGAGAGCCTGGGGAATCTCAAAGAAAAAGTTGGCAACTGGAAATGGTTTCGGGTTCTGGGCCGCCCCCCCCCCTTTTTGGAGGCAGTCATCAGGATGGGTTTGACCCATGGGATTTTGGTATTGTCGGTTCTGGGATGAGATGATGGGCAGTGGTAGCTCAGTCTCCACATCTCCCCAGTCTGAATTGGCATCCCTTGGGACCCCTTTTTCCTTGGGAGGAGTTCCCCCATCTCTGAAGGAGAATATCCTTTCCCCAGGATCCTCTGAGGATCCCTCTCCCTCGAATTGGAAGACCTGTACCTCCTCCACAAAGTGGGTCTGTTTGGGTCCTTTGTTTCTCCTACCTCCTCTCTGCTCCTTGGGAGGCAGGCTTTCAGGGGCAGGAGATTTTGTTTCCGGTTCCTGGTTTTCCAGGGGCTGTTCACAAGTTGGGAAGGAAGCTTCCGCCAAGGCTTTACACCCCCTTGTGCCTCCTCCCTGGGAACCGGTGGGTTATCGGGGTGCTGCCCCCGTCATTGTTCTGGAGCACCAGGTCCAGAGTTTGGGGCATTCTGCAGTGGCATGCCCATCTGAGGGTTCTGTTGAGCCCTCAGTATGTGACCCAGATCTCGTGCCATATTTTGGACCTGGCGCTCAAGTTATGAAACCCGCTCAGGCTGATACGGGGCTCTGTTTTCTCCCATTGGCTGATCCCGGGAAGGGTAGCTATCCCTTCTCTGGTAATACCTTGGGTTGGGAAGATTCGGGTACCCCTCCACCCTTGGCCTCCCCTCTCCCGGATTAGGTTGTCTGGGCTCAGGGAATTGGGGAAAGAAGGATGGATGATTTAAGGGCTGGAAGTTGGGCGGATACCTGGGAAAAAGTTCTGCCCAGGATTTGGAGAATTTCTGCCCTCCTGTGGGAAGTTGGGAGGGAAGTTCCCTGGGTTAGGTGCTTGGCTGGATTCCCCCCCCTTGGGCTGGAGGAGTCCACACATAACCCAGGATGGGTCGGTTTCCCTTGTAGCGGGGACTGACATAATCAGGGGAGTGAGTGACCCCATTTTTGGGACTACCTCCTTGGCTCCCTGTCTGCGACTGGCCCGAGGGCCTTCTGGGCTTGGCATTATTAGGTGCAGGTAGGTTTTTAGCCCCCCACATCTCCAAATCCAAAACGGGGGTGACCTTTACCTCTGCCACCTTGGCAGCAGCAGGGGTGCTGTTGGTTTTGGGGTTTTTCTGTGCATTATTTTTATTTTCGATGGGCTTCTGCACCTCATAGATCCGGGTAGCCTGTTCAATGACCCAGTCTAAAGATCTTTTCTCATGAAAATCTCTCACGAGCTGGGTCATTATGTATTTGGGTAAGGCATGCAAAAACGTATTGATAAATTCTCTGCTATCCGTGCGCACCCTTCTGGTGGTCTGCGCAAAAGCACGCTTTAATTCTTGCACAAACTCTTGTGGGGCCTGATCCTCCACACATTGCAAATTGTAGGCTGCCTTGCGAGCCTCTTGAGGATTTCTGTGCACAGAAAAATGTTTCAAGATGGCCGCCCTGTACGTGGACCACCTTGAATGGTTTTGATCCTCCAGCCCAGCAAAGAAACTGGAGTATTCTGGTGAGAAGGTCCATTTGACGTACTGGATGCAGTTACTGCTGTCCTTCAAATGGAAAGTCTCCATCATTTGCTCATAGAGCTCCAAGTGTTCCCAAACAGAATACTTGGCGTTCTTATGATAAGGCGTGATGACACTCCTCATTGCCTTTATTTGTTTCAATGGGTCCTTAAGCAAGGCCCTTTTTGCCTTATTGGCCTTTTTGGTTCGGGTAACCCTGGTCCATTCATCCTCTGACTCAGAAGCACTGCTCCCAGAGGTGCCCGTCTGATCTTCCAGGTTTTCCCGGATTCTGCGAGCCTGGGAATGGCTGGCAGAAAGTGGGGACCTGGTCTCCTGTGTCCTGTAATGCTCAGAGGAGTCTTCAGATCCCTCCTTGCTGCCAGGATTTGATGGGTACCCCCCCACTGACCTAACTGGGCAGAGGTTTTCAGGATGCCCTTGATGGGCCTACTCTCCTGGGGTTCCCCACTGAATTGCACTGTGCTTCTGGAACTTCAGAAGTCGCCACAGGACCTAAGAATCCGACGAGGGAGAAGCTGAGCTGACCTGCCACGACACCACCACCGGTGGAGCCCTGCTGGACCGCCTCACCACTTTTCCCAACGACAGAGGAGATCTCCCGCCGGAGAGTCTTCTTCCTTTGACTGGTGGGGATAATCAGTTTCACCGTCTTTTCGCTTTCCCGACGTACCTTGTGGCCGCCTTGCCCGTGCTAAGCACCCCAGCAACCGGGATACCACGTTTTACCACGACCGCGAAACCAAGGTACTACCTTTAACCGGAAAACTCCACGGCTGGTTTCTTCCCTGGTAGTGCAGCGACCTTCATCTTTCCTCCAAGTCGAGATCTTCTCTTCCCCTGGGTGACGACACAACTTGCACCCACTACCAGGAACAACTGCCACCACTGGAGGATCCTTCCCACTTAAGGTACCGTGTCCCGCCTGGCTTCCCTTGCTACCGACTGTACGTGGTAGATTTAGCCCCCGGCTTTCGAACCTGGGTTAGCCTGGGACACCTTGGCTAAACTTTTCTAAGCCTCTCTAAACTCTTCTTGAACCCTCTGCAAGACTTTCTAAGCCTGGTGTAACTGTGTGATCTTGGGCACATTTGTGCTCTGCTCCCTCTAAGAGTGGGCCCAGCCTTTGGACTTTGGCTCACCAGTGACTTTTTGCTCTCTGCCTTGCTAAGAGTGTTCCTGAATCCTAGAGTGGTGTACCTCTTCATATTCTGTCTCCCCCCCCTTTCTCACAAACTTATTGGAGTGCTATCTAGTTAAGCGCTCACCTCTGTATGAAAATAAGTGGTGTTTTACTGTGATTTATCTAATAGGGAAAAAGGGGTTTATATATCATAATAGTAACTGTGTTTAGAATATTTTTCAATAAGAGTAAGAGTGCTGGAGTGTTTCAACTGTGTGTTTTTAATAAATAATTATATACTTTGATACCCAAGCTCTGGTCAGTGTTTGCTTGTATTATTGTATCTGAGTGCCTATTGAGTATACTTTGCATACTGCCTAACTCTTCTTGAGGGAAGTCTGACTGCTCAGCCACAGCTACCAGGTAAATCTGGGTGGTACAGACTGCTACCAAGGGGGTTTACTGCCAACACCTGTAGTCTTAAATCTTTTGCAGTGTTCCCTAAGGGAACTGCACAGGTTTCTGCTTAACACTGGTGTACAGCGGTGGGATTTGTATTGAGTATACACTTTAGAGTGCTTTAGGATACCTTAGTACAACTAACCACAAAGCTTAGCACTGAAAAAGTAATCTTTCTAAAATGTCAACTATGGAAACTTATAGACAAGAGTACCTTGCTACAAAAACTGCTGATTGTTTAAGAGTATTGTGTAAGCATAAGAACCTCTTGACTGAGGCAAGAAAATGGAGTTAATAGAAAGGTTGTTAGCTAACCAAAGTCTGGATGATGGGTCTGAGGAACCTAACATGCCAGAAAATGTAGATAACAGTATAGAAATTGATATTGATCAAAATGTTGATAATCCTGAGGAAGAGTCAGAAGAGGAGGGTGAGGCTGCTGTGACTGTCCCCCCTAGGCCTCTGTCTGCTCTACCTGCTGTACCTACTGGGCCTTTACCAAGTCCCACACTAAGTCCTCAATATCTCGAATTAGTGAAAATGAAACTTGAACTAGAGTTCAAGAGACTGAATACTCTGGCTGAACAGAGACATCAGGAAATGAATCAAGAACTAAGGCTAAGGGAAATGGAGCTCAAGCATGAGCTAGAAATGAAGAAATTATCCGTCGAAAATGCTTCTCTCTCTGGCTCCTCTAGAAGTTCCAGTCCTAAAAGACCCCGGATGCCTAAAGAATTGGTTGGTATGTATGAGCCTAAATTGGATGTGTTGGATTGGTTGTCTCTGTTTGAATATAATCATGGGCTCCAGAACATCACAGGAAATTACTTGCTCACCTGGTTGTTCTCTAGGCTTCCCCCTGTTGCAACTGATGTGGTAATGGAGTTGGGGAGGAGGATAGGAAAGAGTATGAATGTGTAAAACTAGCTTTGATAGCTAGGTTTGGGAAGACCCCTTCCCAGTATCTTAAGAGGTTTAGAACCCTCAAAAAGCATGATGGTACCCCTTGGGCTACCTGGGTGAGTGAAGGGTAGAAAAACTTAGAGGGATGGATTAAGGGTTACAAAGTGGACACTTATGAAGGTATGAAGAATCTTTTTATGTTGGAGTCAATTTATGATGCCTGCTCTCCTGAGCTCAGACAGCACTTGGCTGATTCAAAGGAATTAGATTCCCGAAAGCTAGCTAAGGCTGCTGACTTGTGAGTTGCCAACAGGGCCACTCACAAGGATTCTGGGGTAACTCAGAAAAAGGATGAGGGGAAACAGCCTAAAAAGGACTCCAAAGAGAATTCTAATACTGCAAATTCCAAAGAGGGCCCCAAACAAAACCAGAAGTGTAAGCCACCAGGGAAACCACAGCAGAATAGTGTCTCCTCTGGTGCCAAACCAGAGGGAGGTCAGAACAAGCCTCCATTCCAGAAGGCATTTGGAAAATGCTTTGTTTGTGGCTCTACTGACCATGTGAAAGGAGATCCCAGATGCAAGGGTAAACCTTCAGGGATCCAACTTGCCTCCTTAGCCTTCGTTCCAGAAGAGGAAGTCCCAATGGCAAGTGGAAACTTTCTACTGCTGGCTGATGAACCCATTGGTGTCTCAGCCAGTGTTTCTTTAGTCTCTCGGGTTGTGGGAACAACAGAATTTAGATGTGTATAATTCTATCCCAGATAATACTAAAGAGTATTATAAAGACAGTGTCCAGGTGAATGGTCAGGAGACTCCTGCCATTACAGACACTGGGTCCAGCATAACTGTGGTGGATGAATCATTTTTCAAGGCAGAGGATGTTGCTAAGGCACCCAAATGCCTCACCAAGTTAGCTGGAGGGCCTGTGCAGATGTGTCCCCAGTTACCAGTTCTAATCCAGTGTAATGACATGGCTGTAAAAATACCTGTCAGTGTACAATTTGAAGTGCCAGGTAGGGTTCTGTTGGGTAATGACCTAAAAACTCTTGGAGTTGTGTCACATACCCCCAGACCACCTAGTAAAAGGTTACAGGAGCTCACAAAACCTGCAAGAGAGAAAACCCTGAGGGGGTTATCTCAGGAGATGATGACAGAGATCACTCCTTTACCACTGGAGCAACTCAGTGCAGTAACTACCAGATCAGGAGCAAAGGGGCGAGCAACTCAGTGCAGTAACTACCAGATCAGGAGCAAAGGGGCAACCCAAGACTCCTAAGAAGAAGTCAGCAGCAAGCACTCCAGTGCTTCCAACAGTTACACCTGTAACTCCAGCTGAGGATGAGAGGGAGGTACAACCCTGTATGGTTGAACTAGACTCTGAAGAAGAGCTAGTGGGAGGCCAAGAACTTATTGGAGATCTAGACCCTGAGGACCATCCTGAGCTGCAGTCTTTACTAGCAGAAGGTGGACCTAGCAGGGCAGCTTTCCGTAAGGGACAAAGAGAATGTCCAACTCTGGAGGGTCTCCGCCAACGGGCAGCTGCTCAGGCTGATGGGCAAGAGCCTGGGAAGTATAGGTTGCACTGGGAAGATGGTCTCTTCTACAGTGAACCAACTGAGTCTGAACCTGGAGACTACAAACGCCTTGTAGTACCTCAAGAAAACAGACAACAGTTCTTGCACTTAGCCCACGAGATTCCTTTGGCTGGTCACTTGACTTTCAAGAAGACCAAGGAAAGGCTCTCACTCTACTTCTACTGGCCAAAAATGGGGGCCGAAGTAGATAAGTTCTGAAAGAGCTGCAATACCTGCCAAACTTCTGGTAAGGTTGACACCAAGACTGTGGCACCATTAGTGCCTCTCCCAGTTGTGGGAGTCCCATTTGAGAGGGTTTGGATTGACATTGTTGGTCTCCTTGATCCCCCTACTTCTTCAGGCAACAGGTTTATCCTTGTTGTAGTTGACCATGCTACTAGATACCCTGAGGCAATACCTATGAGAACTGTTACAGCTTCGGCTGTGGCTAAGGCCCTCCTTGCTATTTTTACCAGGGTTGGGTTTCCTAAGGAAGTAATATCCGACAGGGGGTCAAACTTTATGTCCCACTTCATGAAAACCATGTGGAAAACCTGTGGAGTTACTTACAAGTTCTCAACCGCCTACCACCCCCAAACCAATGGGCTGGTGGAAAGATTTAACAGAACCATGAAGAGCATAATAGGTGCTTTAGAGGAACCCCTGAAAAGAAAGTGGGACCTTCTACTGCCATGCCTTCTCTTTGCTTATAGAGAAGTCCCTCAGGAGGGAGTAGGTTATTCTCCCTTTGAACTTCTCTATGGCCATCCGGTCAGAGGTCCATTGGCCCTGATTAAGGAGGGGTTGGAAGGCGCTCCTCCCCTCAAGCCAGTCAGAGTGACTGACTATGTGATAGGTCTCCGAAGGGGAATATCACACATGATGGCAGAAGCTAGTGATAACCTGAAAGCTGGACAAGCTTTGGTCAAGCATTAGCATGATCAAAAGGCTAACATGGTTGAGTTCACTCAAGACCAGCTAGTTTCACGTTATGCTCCCAACAAGGCAGAGGGCCTTGCAAGACAAATGGATGGGGCCCTTCAAAGTTGTGGGAAAACTTGGAGAGGGCAACTATCTGGTGGATCTGGGCAGACCCAGGGAAGCTCCTAGAGTCTTCCACACCAACCGACTGAAAGCGTACATCTCCAGACCTGAAGTAGGCGCCTTGCTCCTAGCTTCAGCAGCAGAGGAAGAAGAGAGTGAGCCTCTCCCTGATCTCCTCAGAGGTGTACCTTTAGATGAAAAAATTGAAGGAGTCAATCTCTCTTCAGATCTGACACCTGAGCAACAAGAGGAGTGCAAATCTATGTTAAATCAGTTTGCCTCCCTGTTCTCATTCTCACCAGGCTTGACCCCTTGGGGACAGCACGAGATACTCACTGGTGACTGTCTGCCAGTCAAAAGCAGAGGATACCGAATGTCAGAAAATGTGAGAACCCATATTAAGGGGGAGGTCAAGAAGATGCTTGATCTCGGGGTAATAGAACCCTCTACTAGTCCATGGTCTAGCCCAGTGGTTTTAGTACCAAAGGCAGGATCCAAAGACTTGAGATTCTGTGTGGACTATAGAGCTCTTAATGCAGTCACCAAGACTGATGCCCACCCTTTACCTAAGACAGATGAGTTGGTGAATAAACTTGGTGCAGCCAAGTACCTCAGCACATTTGACCTTACATCAGGCTATTGGCAAATAGCCTTGACAGACCATGCCAAGGAGAAAACTGCATTTTCCACCCCAGTTGGCTTGTACCAGTTTAAGGTCATGCCTTTTGGATTAAAAAATGCACCTGCTACATTCCAAAGGATGGTAAATCAAGTTCTGGCTGGGATGGAGGACTTCTGCATGGCATACTTGGATGAGATTGCAGTCTTCAGCCACTTCTGGGAAGATCATATGAACCACCTAGGCCATGTTTTGCAGGCTCTTGGACAGGCCAATTTGACTATCAAGGCAAGTAAATGCCAGATAGGTCAAAGTAAGGTGGTCTACCTTGGACATGAGGTAGGAGGTGGAGAAATAAGGCCTTTGCTCAGCAAGATTGAAGCTGTGCAAAATTGGACAACACCTACTACTCAAACCCAAGTGAGAGCCTTCCTAGGCCTCACTGGGTATTACAGGAATTTCATTGAGAACTATGGGACCATAGCTTCTCCACTGAATGTAATCTCCTCTCCAAAATTCCCTAAAAAGGTCAAATGGAATGAGGAGTGCAATCAGGCCTTTGAAAAACTGAAGAAAGCTCTTTGCCAAGCTCCAGTATTGAGAGCTCTTGACTACCACCAAACTTTCATTGTACAAACTGATGCTTCCAATGTAGGTATAGGTGCAGTTCTAAGCCAACTGGATGAGAAGGGTAGGGAGCACCCCATTTGCTTCATCAGCCGTAAGCTGAAGGATCCTGAGACAAGGTGGGCAACAATAGAAAGAGAATGCTTTGCTATTGCGTGGGCACTGAGGAAGTTTAGGCCATACTTGTATGCCTCTACTTTTGTCATTCAGACTGACCACCAACCCTTGAGATGGTTAATGCAAATGAAGGGAGAAAATCCAAAACTATTGAGATGGTCAATCTGCCTGCAAGGGTTTGATTTCACCATTGAGCACAGGTCAGGGTGTCACCATCAAAATGCTGATGGACTCTCTAGGATGTATGTCATCGACTAGAGGTATGAGGTTCATCCAGGAGTGTATTAAATCTTCCTGTCCATTAGTCTGGTGGGGGGCGAGTGTTAGGGCGAATTCTCTGTTTTGGCTGAATTTCCTAACTTAGTGAGTCCCCCAGCAGCTTTGCTGGATTTTTGGGGTTTATTTTTTTTCTCCTGCCAAGAATGAGACTCTTTTACCCGCACTCTTGGACATGATTTGAGTGTGTTTCTTTGAATCTAGAAGTGTTTAATGGGCGATGGGGTCTTTTACTCCATAGGGTTTCATGTGTTTTTGTGATGTGTGTTACACAGCACCCTCAGTGCAGTGACACAGGGCTGTCTTAGTGACCCCCCAGTATAGACTCCATACCCTGGGACTGACTACTGTCTCCCAGGGCATGTAAAGTCACCATTGACTTTACTAGTCTTTAATTCTGAACAGAACCAGTACAAACCATCATATTGTGGACGTACTGGCTGGGGCAATTCGATTGTCCCAGGGTCTGTTAGTCGAGGGGGCGCGTCTCCGTCCCCCCTGATCGAGTTTTGGCTGGTGGCAGTGGATACTACTTTTTATATTCAACCGCGAATATTTTCCTATGGGATTTCCCATTGTTTTAGGCTACTATCTTTATTTAATTATTTACGGTAGCCTCGAACATACCGCCGGTTTATTTAATTAATATTAATTCTCCGGTTGGTATTTTTTGCCAAAACTTGATTCTAAAATGGCGTTTGTGTTCTCTTCTGTGACTCCAACCCAAGTCGAGCCCTTTGTTCCACTTTTTGGCGGGCTTCTCCACAGAAGCCCTCCAAAGTGGTGCCACTCTGTCTGGGGTACTTAGGAGGGGTGGAGGGGAATTTAGGCTCCCTGGACTGAGTTGCCTAGGCAACTCAAGTCGCACTCCATCCTGATTGGCCCAAGTGGTGAGCCGGCCGGCTCACCACTTAGCATGTTTGAGTGACAGCTAGGCTGAGTGAATGGGGGTTTGCTGCATAAAAGCAGGGCTTTGGGGACTGGAACTTCAGAAGTCGCCACAGGACCTAAGAATCTGACGAGGGAGAAGCTGAGCCGACCTGCCACGACACCACCACCGGTGGAGCCCTGCTGGACCGCCTCACCACTTTTCCCAACGACAGAGGAGATCTCCCGCCGGAGAGTCTTCTTCCTTTGACTGATGGGGATAACCAGTTTCACCGTCTTTTCACTTTCCCGAAGTACCTCGTGGCCGCCTTGCCCGTGCTAAGCACCCCGGAAACCGGGATACCACGTTTTACCACGACCGCGAATCCAAGGTGCTCTCTTTAACCGGAAAACTCCATGGCTGGTTTCTTCCCTGGTAGTGCTTTCCTCCAAGTCGAGATCGTCTCTTCCCCTGGATGACGACGCAACTTGCACCCACTACCAGGAATAACTGCCACCGCTGGAGGATCCTTCCCACTTAAGGTACCGTGTCCCGCCTGGCTTCCCTTGCTACCGACTGTACGTGGTAGATTTAGCCCCCGGCTTTCGAACCTGGGTTAGCCTGGGACACCTTGGCTAAACTTTTCTAAGCCTCTCTAAACTCTTCTTGAACCCTCTGCAAGACTTTCTAAGCCTAGTGTAACTGTGTGATCTTGGGCACATTTGTGCTCTGCTCCCTCTAAGAGTGGGCCCAGCCTTTGGACTTTGGCTCACCTGTGACTTTTTGCTCTCTGCCTTGCTAACAGTGTTCCTGAATCCTAGAGTGGTGTACCTCTTCATATTCTGTCTTCCCCGCCCCTTTCTCACAAATTTATTAGAGTGCAATCTAGTTAAGCGCTCACCTCTGTATGAAAATAAGTGGTGTTTTACTGTGATTTATCTAATATGGAAAAAGGGGTGTATATATCATAATAGTAACTGTGTTTGGAATATTTTTTCAATATGAGTAAGAGTGCTGGAGTGTTTCAACTGTGTGTTTTTAATAAATAATTATATACTTTGATACCAAAGCTCTGGTCAGTGTTTGCTTGTATTATGGTATCTGAGTGCCTATTGAGTATACTTTGCATACTGCCTAACTCTTCTTGAGGGAAGTCTGACTGCTCAGCCACAGCTACCAGGTAAATCTGGGTGGTACAGACTGCTACCAAGTGGGTTTACTGCCAACACCTGTAGTCTTAAATCTTTTGCAGTGTTCCCTAAGGGAACTGCACAGGTTTCTGCTTAACAGTTAGCACACTGTATTAATCTGCACAAGTGATAGATCTAACCCAGAATCTCCGGCTATGAGCCCCCACTTTGTTAAGCGATATTCAATCAACACTACAGCTAAGTCAATGCCTAGTCTGGGATGCTGAGGAAAACCCTTATTGATGTATTTTTATGTCCAGTTCAGTACTTTGGATGACAACCCTTGTATAACACCCCCCTCTTAGAATCCCCCTGACCACACTGAGCCAAGAAGTAGGTTTGTTTTGCAAATTAAAAGGTTTATTTGAAAAATTAAACAATATATATGTGTCACACTTTTATAACAAATTAATATCTGATAGTACACTTAGACATATGATGTGGATCCACAATGGGTAATGTTACGGTGGTACACTTGATTACTTAGGAGTAGTATAGAGGATGAGGTAGCTGAAATGCTTCATGGTTTCAAGGAAATGCAAGGTGGAATAAATGCAGTACAGAAAATAAACTGATATGGTTTCACAAGAGATAATATGTTCACTTTTCCCCTGGTGGCAATTCACCCCCCCTATATGCAATGTAAGGAGATGGAAGTAACACACACAGTCTTTAGGAATACAATCAAATACAATACAGAACTCAGTTACCCCCCAGCAAGCTTAGACAACAGGTATGCTTTTTAAAACACAGGCCCAAAATGCTTTTAAATGTGATGGCAATGGATGGGAAAAGGTGCTAACTGATTTTAATTCCCTCTAGAGATTCATGGTGAGTGAGAGATGCTTGTTGGTATTAGTTCAGGCTCACTTTAGCAATGCTCTATGAGTTATTACCAGGTTGCAAACGGATTTTAACAAAGGAAAGAATGGAGCTGCTATTTTGACAAGTGGAGAAATTGAGCCAAATCGCAAATCGCGGTAAATTTCGTGAGTGCGTAAATCGCGATTGCGGAAAGTGTATAGGGAGTAGGAAGTCGGTTCTAGGTTCGTTGGAAAGCCTAGAATCACAGCTTTAAATTTTGTTCATAGCACAAACGGTTCCAGAGATACAGACGATTTAATAAAGGTAGTTTTTCGGATTTAAAGTAAAACTCAAAATGACAGGTGACAGTTTGCAGCTGCAGAAATGACAGGTGACAGTTGTGCAGCTTTAAAAATGACAGATGACACGATTTCTAGGAGGCATTTCTACTTAGGTTAAAATAGCTTGAATTAGATTATTTTAACTAAGAGATTGGTTCTGCACAGTTCTGCTAGGTACTCACAATATAGATTTGAACTAGGCCTCGTCACAGATCTGGTCAACACGTCCGGTGGCGGTTCTGTCTGCTCGGCGGGTCAATCAGGCACCGGTTCTGCTCACAGCGATCCGGATCTCTGGTTCATCTCACAGCGGTCTGGGTCAGCTCTGCTCTGCTGGTCTAGACTCTCTGGATACAGCAGCCTCTGGTTCTGGATACTGCTCTGCTTTCTGGGTACTGGCAAAAGTTCTTGGCAAAATAATTCAGACAGCTCGCCCGGCTGTGGAATAGTTTGCAAATGATTTTAAGGATGCTGATGCCTGCTGAGAAGAGTTCTCAGTTTGTGGGTTTAGGCCCTTGCTTTAAGTTCTGAAGTAAATTTCTGGTCTCTGAAGATTGATGGATGTGAAGTCTGGAGTCTCCCGGCAGAGCGTCCCGCAGAAAATGGAATTGAATCCTCTACCTGTCCCAGCAGTCTCTTTTTATGTGTTTTAAAAAGTGGGTGGAGAGGCTAGCATCACTAAGCCTGCCCCTCTCTTGATTTGATAGGTCAATAGATTCTTTGGTCCCTGATTTGGGAAGGGATAGTGTGTCAGAGTGATGTCATTTTTATGACCTGCAGAAATGACACTCCCCTGGTCAATGTGCACACAAATCTATTCCTGATCCAAATACATATTTCCCAGGTACCCAGTTGTTTGACATCACATACACACATCATATATTACTAAAGATAGTCCCTGTCCCGACTCTGGCGTTTCTAGGAGCTTGCATTAAAAAATGGCAACTTATTTTCAATTTTAGTGGGTTTTGCAACATTGGTTTTTCATCAAAAATTATACAAAGGTACATTTCCCTTCCACATATATCCCAGTAACTTTCCATGACTCTAGCTTAAATACATTGTCTACAATATTCATAATTAGCGGGGTTTTGCCCCAGAACATGGTACAAATTGGAGTTTGGACTCAAATCGTGAGGGCATTTTTCAAACTAAGACTCTCAAACTTGTACATTCCTGTCATTTGGTTACAATAAGTTATCACTGTTTCTATAAAATATATATTTGTTGCATTTCAACTCCCCAAAGTGTTTGGGTCCGCCTCCAGAAGTCTGGGTGGGTCAGTGATCACATGTCTCTCCTTGCTGGCAGAGGGCTGTTGACAGGAAACACTCAAAATTAACATACCCAATTCAACAGAAAGGGGCTATTGTCTCTCTCCTCCAGGCTGAAGGGGAAACCCCCTCCCTCTCACTCACAAGGGCCATGTGATATCCTGCCTCCTGTGGTGAGTCTCTGGGGTGTTAAGAGTTCTCAGCCTCTTGGCCTCTGGGAACAGCAGGTGGCTAAGATTTTTTAATTAACCAACAAGCTTTGAAGTCCCTGCCCCTCTTGCAACTCCTAAATACAGTTTCCCTGTCAGAGTTTAGACCGCTAGCGCAGCCTTGGGTAATTTGTCGGTACTGCATCCATTTTTGGGATCTGTCTTGAATTACTGCATTTCAATAGAGTGGTCTTTTGCTTGATAGTATAGGACCCTTGCTTAACATTGTTTTGATGGCATCCTTACAGTAGAGTGGTGATATGGAACCCCCCACAAGAAGGTTGTATCTTTGGAGTGGTCTTGTGCCAACTGCGCAGTTGTCCTGGATTCGGGCGTGAATGTGGGCGGCGACAGCTCATCCCCACATCCACCCAGTCTATTGATTCAGCATGGGTCAAAACCTTTCACAGTTTGCAACAAAGGGGGACCTAGTAAGCAGATTACCCTTTGGAGAAGAAATCACATTCATAATTTTATGTATTAATAAGAAGAAAAAAAAAGCTGGGTCTTTGCACACTTGCCAGATGTCAATTCCTCACTGAGAGGAGCATTTTGCGAGAAGTTACACAGTCTAAAAATAGTTTAAAATGTGTGGCTTTTGTTTGGGGTGGGTTGATAAATCACCCTAAATCGGGGCTGCCCAATTAAATTAAATCCACATTCATCAGTGCATGCATTGAGACAGCATTTTATTGTATCATATACATGTGTGTGCTGCTCAATGCGGTGAGCCTAGATAACAAAGTGCTCTGCTTAAAATACTGTGTGCCTGACATCCTCAATCTGCCATCTCAAACGTATCGTATCATACATACATAAATGCATACACAAAGGCATTCCCTTGTGGTTACCTGGCCTGGAGCCTTTGAGTCCCAATAGTGGTGTGTCTGGGTAGGAAAGTGGTATGCTTAATGAGTGGTCATGTCTATTTTGTGTAGTTACCACAACTATCAGACCCTTTCTACCTTTCTGCCTATGTGGTGTTAAGGAATTCAATCAGGCGACACACACCTTAAATCTCGGCCCAGTATGCAGCACGCGATTGAAATGCCTATGTTGGATTAGATTCAATATTGAGATGATACACCACTCATATCACACCCCTTTTTCAAATACCCTGGGTTACAATGGACCAGGAACAGGCTGGTTGGTAAACGTATTATTTATTTATTGATTTATTTAAAAATTCAAAGCAATCATACACTTTTTATTATAAGACAGCAATCACCAATGTGGTGACAATAACAATAGGAATGTGAACAAGGCACTTAAATTAACCCTTTAGCAACACATATAGAAAACACCAGAGAATATAAACACTTTTGATTTTTGGAAAGATAGCACTCAAGTTAGGATTTCCCCCTCCAATATTCCCTCAACCAACAAATATTCAAATCTGAATGGATATATTGAAGCAGCAGGTAATGAGAAATAAGGAATAGGAAACAAAATAAAAATCCAACCTTCCCTCGCTAATGAGAGTGAAAAACGGATTTGAAACCCTTGCAATGTTAAAATAAAACTTGGAAACAGCTTAATAAAACAATGAATGTGTGCAAAAATCCTTAAATAAGTACAATTCTTTACTGAAGCAACATTGGAAAGATACTAGCAATCATAAGCAATAGATTGAGCAAAATCATACATTTTGAAATTCAATGGAAGGTTTAACACAATTTATTATCGAAATAACACGTGTAAAACTGCAAAAATGTTAATTCCTGCCTGAAATTAACCAGACGGTTTTTGATTTAATAAAACAGATGAAATTCACAGATTTGGAGTGCGGTAAGGGGATAGCTATGGATCTTAGGTACTATCTGGAAGTGAAATTAAGTCTCTAGCTATTAAACTGAGGGAGATATGCAAGATAGTATGAGGTGCAGTTTTGGAAAAATTGGGCTGTGAAAAAGGAAAGAAACTCAGTGTGGACAAGAACAGTTTCCAAAGAGGGACACAGTAAGCTCTACGGTTGATTCATGAATTCAACCCTAGTTCTCCAGCGCCCGGCCTGGCGGAACCAGTCCGATCACTCAAAATAGGATTGATAGCTTAGGATTTCCACAAGATAGAATTATTAAAGAGGTGACACTAGCAATATAAATCAATGATAGGGCTGCAATAATGATTCTGACAATTTTACAAGTTATTAAGGTAAGGATAGGATGGTTTAGAGATTGGGATATGGCAAGGCAAGGTATGCTATGGTTTTCTATGGTTCCTATTAATACTCACAGTCCACTTTAGTTTAGGATATTGGACAGTCAAGGGTTCTGGTCACTGCAAGATAAAGTTCCTGGCAAGACAGTTGGGCGGTTCGGTCACTAGAGGGCACTGGACTGGACTGGCTCTTCTGGTTACTGGATACTACTTATCAGCTGGATGGTAGGTTTGCAGCAGACATGCATTTAGTGAGCAACAAGCCAGGTTAAATTTAGGATGCTTTCCCAAAACACCACAGCTTCCCTTTGGTTATTGGGATAATTAAAAATTGAGGCCTAGCTGTAGCAGGATCAGCAAGGTTTGGCCTTGTGGTTGGGATCTGGATTCTAGATGAATGATTGCAAGAAGACAGGGACAGACATGACACCGGGCAGGAAATCAGGAATCAGTCAGGAATCAGTCTGTGTGGTGTCAGGGGCTCTTATTTATAATGCCAGGTGACATCATCACAGTATATGACAGGGGCGGGCTTTAGTACACACACCCCTAAGAATAGGATTGGGCAAGGGTAGTAATCTCTGCCTTGCTCTCTGCTGCTTGGATTTCTAAGGGGGTGATGTCAGGTTTATGAGGTGAAGTTTACAATGTCCCACCACTCCCACTTTTACTTTACTTAAAATCCAATTTTGCCAAAAACCTACATTTCTTTACTTGCAATCGCTTGGCAAATTATACACACAGGATACATATGATGGGCAGCACAGATTAGTCCAAATCTCCAGTCTGTGCGACCCTGTTTTACCTTTCTGACACATTTTGTAATTTTACACATTAAAGATTTGGCCTAAAATTCCACAATTTTATGCACAAATGCGAATTGTCCCCAGGGATATATGTACAAAATCTTATGTTTAAAAAACACACACCCTGGACGTTGCCGACCAGGAGCCCAAAGCTGCACTCCTTGCGGGATAATATCCCAGGTCAAATATCTCAACTAGAACAGAAGTTAGATGGCTCCAATGAGTCACATATCCATAACAGTTGAAGCTGTAAATTTGTAATTTAGATGGCGAGCAGCATACAACTGTGCTCAATAGTTTAACACAATACGTAATCATTAAAGTGTGTATTTCAATATTTCTGTCCGCCTGCTGGAGTAAGACAAGGAAAAGGACCGAACTGACTCAAAACAGGTTAAAACAGAAAGTAAACAGGTTTTATGTAAACAAAAGCCTCTGTCTGTTGCACTGTTAGTTTCCGCAGTGCACCGTGAAGGGTGTCGTAAAATACAGTAATTCAAAATACAACAATGGTACGGTTAAAGCTATAATAAAATTGGGTAAACCAAAAAGAAGGTGAATCGAATGAGTATGACAAGTTGTGATCCAATTACATCATTGGTGATAACATGTACAGTTTCCAACATAAATCCTTTTGAAATTGTCAACATAAAAAAGCACTCCTAGTTGGTATGAGGTGCCAACACGTTTTGGATTCCATTAATCCATCTTCAGGGCCGGATGTGCTCATATTTCATAATGTATTTGAGTAGAATCTCTTTCGTTGGGTCCTAAGAATAATTCAAATGAACTCGTCAAGGGGCATAGTGTATTGTGTTTCAAAGTAACTAATAGGCTTAGTAAATACAATGACCTAGTGAGTCGAGGGAACTGGACTCAAAAAGGTGTTGTCAGGTCTGGAGAGAGTCGCCTCCCATCTAGATCATTGGTAAATGGTGGCGGGATTCAGGTCTCATGCAGGTATCTGCAGGTAAAAGGGAAAAGCCCCCATCAGAGGTGATGGCAGATTCATACTGAAGCAATTTAGAAGTCGCACTGACAGACTGTTCTGCCGCGCGAAAACATCGCCCCCGTGTACTAGCGTGATGAGCAAGTTCGAGCGTGTATAGTAATAGGAGTGAGAATCTCTCCGTAGGGAGTATCGTATTGGTTTGAAATTCAATTGTACTTACTGGATCTCTGAAGGGAGGATAACCCGAGCGGCCCGTCGCCAAGACGAGTCGCTCGTAAGTCAACCTAGATAAAGTGATTGTCACGGACGCCACGCATGCACGTTGGCGCTTAAGCCACCATGTTGGTGTGGGCAGTAAGCCGTACAGAGCCGTATTGCGAGCGGCGCTGCAATAGTGTCAATCAGGAGAAGAATCAAATTGTACTCGCGCATCTGTATGCGTAGGTAAAAACGTCTGCAAGGGCAGAAAATACGGTCATCATTAATCTGAGTAGTGGGGCGCAGGAGGGGGGGCGTCACAGTTCCAGTCGGACTGTGGGGCGCCCCCCCTCCTGCCGGTTAGCTGGGACCCAGAGGGAGGAGCTAGCGAGCATACCGGCTCCTATCAAAAACTGGGTCGAACTGAAGAGAAGTGATCAATGGTCAATCTACATGGGTACTTACAGTTTTTCTCTGCATGGAATACCCCTAAAGAGCTTGTCATGCTGACGGTCCCTAAGCCGTTCACATTCTATAGAGGCATACATATTCACATATATCTGGCAGATTGGCATGTTGACGGTCCCTAAGCCGTTCACATTCTCTAGAGGCATACATATTCACATATGTCTGGCAGATCGGCATATACACATATTGGCACATTCATTTTATATGGCATCTCAGTGTGCCCTGTGCATTCAAGCTTATGTATGTAAAGTCCCGATTCCACTTTTATAACAGTAAAGGAGGAGCACAGCCTCAACTTCTAAATTCACATCTGTAACATCAAAGGAAACACATAAGATCAAATTCACAGTTCATGCCGCGAGGGGTGAGACAGTCTAACAGATCTATCCATATGATTTCTCTCTGTAGCAGTTTTTTATGGATATCACCTCCTCTAGGGCCATCCTTCACCTGTTCAAGGATTAGACATTTCAGTTGAGCTATCGAGTGCCTAGACTCCAGAAAATGCACCGATACTGGGGATTTAAGGCTCTTTGTCCTTATATTTGACTTATGCTCTGTCCATTTTAGCTTGGCCTTTCTCATAGTGATGCCTACATAGTAAAAACCGCAAGGGCATTTTAAGGCATAGACCACATTTGTGGAGTCGCAAGTACAGGAATGTTTTAGTGTGATTGGCTTCACAGTGTGTGGATGTGAGATGGTATTGCCAGGTAAGATGCTGCTGCAATGTTGGCAATTAAAGCAAGGTTGTGTCCCCTTAAATGTCTTTGCCGTGGGTAGATCTTTGGGTGTTTCAGCACTGATCAAACTGTTTCTAAGTGCTTTGCTATTCCTATACGCGAAGGTAGGTAGTTGTCGAAAGAGAGGCTGAGTTTGAGGGTCCATCTGGAGCATCGGCCAGTTTTTTTGGATTAAGTCCCTAATTTTCTTGCTTTGGGTCGAATATGTTGTTACATAGACCAAATGTTCATCCTTTGGTTGGTTTTTCGAGGTTAGTAGAGTGTCACGCTTCATGATAGATACTTTTTCCTCAATGCCAGTGATTGTGGCCGGATTGTATCCCCTGTTTTTGAATTTTTGTCGTAATGTGGCAGATTGTCTTATGTATTTCGTGTCTTCAGAGATGTTTCTGCGATAACGCATAAATTGGCTAAGTGGAACACTGTCTATTGTTCGATGTGGATGAAAGCTTGTAGCTAATAGTACACTGTTTCTGTCTGTGGCTTTTGTGAAAATCCTGGTCTCAAGGTTCTCATCTCATAGACCTCCATATCAAGGAAATTGATCTTCAATTTACTCGTTAAGGTAGTAAACTTAATTCGAGGGTGCATGGCGTTCATCATCGAGAAGAAATTATTAAGTTCATCCTCTGGGCCAGACCAAATTCCGAAAATATTGTCAATGTATCTGACAAAGAGGGTAAGATGGCGTGCCCACCTCGGAGACGTGAGGACATTTTCGGATTCCAATTAATACATATAAGTGTTGGCGTAAGCTGGAGCCATGGCGGCACCCATGCGGGTCCCTGAAAGTTGGAAGTAAAAATCATCTTGAAATTTGAAGAAATTGTTCATCAGTACTATTTTGAGTAGTTTTAGGATGAATAGTTTGTCTCCTTGGCAATTGTCCGACCTCAGCAATAGCCATTCAACGGCCTCCAGTCCAGCCTCGTTGCGATGTTGGTGTACAGCGATGTCACATCCATGGTAAAGAGTAGATCTCTTTGCTTGACAAAAGTACTTTCACTTAATTTTCTCAAGAAATGCGTGGTGTCCTTAATATACGTCTCAGTTTCTTGTATAAGTGGCTGTAGAATGCGGTCCAGACACTTCGCTAGCGGTTCCAGTAGACTGTCAGTTGCTGCTATGATTGGTCGTCCAGGTGGATCGATTAATCTCTTGTGGATTTTAGGCAGAATGTAGATAACCGGTGTGATCGGATGCGGTTTTTCCAGAAATGTGCATGTTTTTTCTGTGATCACTTCTCTCAATTCTGCTTCATCCAAGGTTGCTTTGATGAGGCTTCTTACTTGTTCTGTGGGATTGTAAACGATCTGCTGGTAAGTCTCAAGATCGCCCAATTGGCGTTCGACTTCCGCTATATACATACTCTTGTCCATCAGGACGAGCACTCAAAAACTTGTTAGATAACAACAAGATCATCTTTAAACCAGCTGACAAAGGCGGAGCGCTCGTCCTGATGGACAAGAGTATGTATATAGCGGAAGTCGAACGCCAATTGGGCGATCTTGAGACTTACCAGCAGATCGATTACAATCCCACAGAACAAGTAAGAAGCCTCATCAAAACAACCTTGGATGAAGCAGAATTAAGAGAAGTGATCACAGAAAAAACACGCACATTTCTGGAAAAACCGCATCCGATCACACCGGTTATGTACATTCTGCCTAAAATCCACAAGAGATTAATCGATCCACCTGGACGACCAATCATAGCAGCAACTGACAGTCTACTGGAACCGCTAGCGAAGTATCTGGACCGCATTCTACAGCCACTCATACAAGAAACTGAGACGTATATTAAGGACACCACGCATTTCTTGAGAAAATTAAGTGAAAGTACTTTTGTCAAGGAAACAGATATACTCTTTACCATGGATGTGACATCGCTGTACACCAACATCGCACACGAGGCTGGACTGGAGGCCATTGAATGGATATTGCTGAGGTCGGACAATTGCCAAGGAGACAAACTATTCGTCCTAAAACTACTCAAAATAGTACTGATGAACAATTTCTTCAAATTTCAAGATGATTTTTACCTCCAACTTTCAGGGACCAGCATGGGTGCCGCCATGGCTCCAGTTTACGCCAAAACGTATATGTATTATTTGGAATCCGAAAATGTCCTCACGTCTCCGAGGTGGGTACGCCATTTTACCCTCTTTGTCAGATACATTGACGATATTTTCGGAATTTGGTCTGGCCCAGAGGATGAACTAAATAATTTCTTCTCAATGATGAACGCCATGCACCCTCAAATTAAGTTTACTACCTTAACGAGTAAATTGAAGATCAATTTCCTTGATGTGGAGGTCTATGTTAAAGATGAGAACCTTGAGACCATGATTTTCTGGGATGAATGGGATGATCCCTGGAACCCTAGACATGTCAATTTGAGTGTGTTCACATGTAAATTGACCCTGAGAGCTGATCAATGGATGTCAGGTGGTTTGCCCTTTCTGATGATACCTGATTTACTCGTCTGAATCTTGACAAATATTAAAAGGCCATGGGGAGACAACAGCTAAGGGCATGCTCACTGGTTGACTGTTAGGAATTGTGTAGATTCCTTGCATCAGTGATATTAAAAAAAGAAAAAATCTGTCCAATTACAGCAATACCACTGTACCAGTGTTGACAATAGTGGATATCCTGAAATAACCAGTAAGATGGCTCAGCTGGTTAAAGGCTCATTGCTGTGATCTGTGTTTGTCTGCATGTCACAGGCTCAAATCCCAGCAAAGCCAACTCAGCCTTTCACCCTTCCGAAGTTTGTAAATGAGTACTAATTTCGAGTGGATAAGAATAGCTATGTATGTAAATATGTCTTATGTAAAGAGCTTTAAATTAAAGCGCTATATAGGAAACAAATGATTCATATTATAAATACCCCTGGTGGTATTTCACAACATCCACTGAAATATTTTGTTGTGTTCTATCTATTTACGTCCTCTCTTTCAGTGTGGAAATTTAGTGTGTGCTCTTCTATACATTACTCTGGCAACATGAAGTCCCCAATGAACAACAGAAGCATGTTTTCCACTATTGAAGGGAAGCACTTTTGCTCCATTCAAAGAAACCTATGAACTCGTTCTGATAATGTTTACAATGCGCACCTCCAACTGAACAGTGAAGCGAAAATGTTGAGGACTTTCAAGACAGTATTGCACTTTTAAATAGTGGAAAGAGGATTACTACCGTCAGTATTCCCTTTGCAAATGCCTTTTATTATGACTCTGAATGAATTTTTGAAAAATGTATCCCGCTCTTCCCTATGTGTGGAATCAGTGGACTTCTATTTTTGCACGGACTTTGCATTGTAAAAACTACACTTTGAACGGTTCCATGAATCAGGGTTTGTGTCGTCTCAACAGTGCAACGTCACTTTGAACCATGCAAAAAAAAAAAACATGAATTGGGTCCTAGGTGTTCTACTTTTGTTTGTTCAGCCGCATAGGTCAATGCATCTGTCCTGTGATGATCTGCATCCAGGTGGGGCTCATGGTATACAGCTAGCCGCTAAAGAGACATCAGTCTTCACAAACGAATTGACGTGCTATTGCAAATGGGTAGCTGCCAGCTAAAGACAGACCTCCTAACAAGTTGTTAACCTATCACAGACTTGCATGGAGGTCCTACCCATCATTTCAAAATGGCTGCGCCCCCACCAGCTCCCACACATCTTCAGCCGGCCCTGACTGCTGACTGCGAGGCGCACTTTGCCAGTCAGTTTCTGTGCTCCCAGTTCTTTTTCAGTCGCCCCATTGGCTCTGCTAATTCCTGCCTCATTTGTAGCATGGCAATTTGCATCAGGTCACGGTGATATTGGCCTGCCAGGCAGACACAACATCCTCCAGCATTTATTTTGATAGTACTGGAATAAATGTTCACGTGAATATACTCGTGTTGGACTGGGTATAATCATATGAGCGTGTTTGCAATATGCAGGACGTTCAACAAGGTTATAACATCGCCAGCACTGCTTGGGTCATTAATCTTTGGTGGAGGGCTGCGCAGCTAAAACTGTAATAAATAGTTGTGAGAAAAAAAATTGCTGCTTCAGTGCATTTCGTCCATTGCTATTATTTAATCATCACTGTATGTAGCCATCTGACCTTGAATTGCTTCCTATAAACACACTGTTAAGAACTGTTTGTAATACAGGACTCTGCCATGACTGGTACATTAACTAAATGGGAGTTCAGGGACAGACGCCAATCTGCCTAATTATGTCATACATTAAAACATGACACTTTCAATTTCTGATATACACTGCCTGTCCTGGAGACAAAGAGGGTTGTGTTTTACTCAACTGCCTGCTGACAGCTGCAGTAAATTATTGCAATTACATCCTGTATTCGAAATTCGATTAACTGGTACTGTAACTCAGATAACGTAGCGGTTATTCCTGATGACCCATTACTCATTTTTCGAAATTGCTGTGTGTCAGGAAGGTCGATGCTCGTTGTGTGCACTGCGTTCGTTGGATTCAGAGTACAGCAAGGGCTGGCTGGCTGAATTGTCTATACATGTGTGGGTGTACTGGAAGAAGACACACAGCAACTCATTACAGTGCAATGATAACATAGTAATGTCAGTCAGAAAAGGCAAACAGGATAATTCATAGAATTTTGCACAAAAGTGGCGCACGCGGCTGGTGCACAGTGTGCGTGTGCGAATGTCTGCGCCAGCCGCGTGTGCTAAAATCGATTTCCGCGCACAGCGTATTCATGGATTTTAGCCTCCAAAACCAGCCGTGGTGCAGAGTGGCGCAGTGACCCTGCAGCAGCGCCAGTTACGCCCCAAGAACGCCCCCAGCACAAGGAAAAGCCATCAAAATCCCCAATCCAGCGCAAAGGGCTGTGCGAACCCTGGACCAGTTTACAGGGCTTCCAAACAGCAAACGCCAAGTGGGGAACGTGTATAACTGGGGTTCGTGTGAAGTTTCACACGCGAAAAGGCCTGTGTGAGTGGGGTACGTGTATAACTGGGATTTGCGAGAAGTCTCACACGCAATTACAGCAGGGTATGTGTATTACGGGTTCAAGGGAAGTTTCACACGCGAAAGGGCCCTGTACGAGTGGGGAACGTTATAACTGGGGTTTGCGTCAAGTTTGACACGCGAAAGGGCCTGTGCGTGTGGGGTACGTGTATAACTGGGGTTCGCGTGAAGTTTCACACGCGAAAGGGCTCTGTGCAAGCGGGTTACATGTATAACTGGGGTTCGCGAAAAGTCTCAAACGTGATTACAGCAGAGTACGTGTATTACGGGGTTCAAGGGAAGTTTCACACGCGAAAGGGCCCTGTGCGAGCGGGGTACGTGTATAACTGGGGTTCGCGTGAAGTTTCACACGCGAAAGGGCAACGCCCGTGCGCGATAAGTCACAGACGTGCTTACACGCTAAGGGCCTTTGGTCCAATGAAATCGCGTACGTGTGCTGACCCGCTTACGCGCTAAGGAACTTTCCTCGAATTACACGCTGACGTGCAATTTTCTCACGTGCCAAATCACTCCGTATCAAGCTGGCCACGCATACATACACGGAAGACCACGCTCCTGCCCTGAGGGCCATTTTCCTGCCCCCCAGAGCCCCAAGCATGCTCCCACCTGCCATCTGCTGCTGCCTGACTGTCTGCTGTCCATGTGCCCTGCTATTTGGTGCCTGCGCATCATCCATCTGCAGGGGTCCTGTTGCTGTGTCCACCCCTGCTGGAACAGAAGACTCCCGACTGGGATACCATCGCTCCACTGCCCAGCCCCAGGACCCAGTTGCCCACCCACTCCTGCCTCTGGGGTTGCCATGTCGGGCACATCTCCATCTGGCACCACTGGCAACCCCCAGCCAGAGAGGCAGAGGGCCACCAGCTTCACTGCCACCGAAGTTGGTGTCCTGGTGGAGCATGTCCTGGGGCATTATGATGCCCTCTTCGGAACATCACGCGCCAACAAGGAAGGACGGGAGAGGATCTGGGATGACGTAGTGGTTGCCATCAATGCAGAGGGGGTGGCAACCCGCGACATCAAGCACGTCAAGAAGCGCTGGGAGGACCTCAGGTCCAGGACCCTCCACAAGGCCCGGCGCCTCGCGGAGGGGGGGCCGGGCATGCATGAGTAACATCCAGATGAGGGTCCTGGAACGCGTAGGCCCAGCGCTCGCCGCCCAGATCCTTCGGAGGCAGACCCGTCCGGAGTTGAGCAGTAAGTGGCCAAGCATTGCTGTGTGAGACAGGGCATGTTGCAGTGTGCTGGTAGTCTGATACTTGCCTGTATGTGTGACATAGGCCATGTATGGATGTGTGTGCAGGGAAATCATGGTCATGCATGTGAGACCAGTTATGTGTGAACCACATGGTTGGTGCATGTGTTTTAATGCAACATGGGTAGCTCTATGCGGAATGCACACATGAAAGCATGGCTGTCTCTGTTCCTGGACATGAAGGGGGGGTGAGGAATGGGTGCTGATGTCATGCACATGTATGGTGCACATGTGTGTGTGTGTGCCAGAGAAGTGTGTGTGTGACTATGAAACGCCATGGCTGCATGTGACTTTGAAGGCAACATCTTGGTTTACAGGGGACCTTCTACATGGATGTTGATCTTGATTGCAGGCGCCAGGACTGTTTCTGCATGTGTGTTGTGTGCATTCACCCATGTGTTGTGGAATGACAGGATGGAAGTGACATTTGACAGTGCCACTCATGTGTTATTGCTTCCTGTCTAGGGTATTTTGTACTGTACCCTGATGCATGTGTTTTATGTCTCCCTCTACGCAGCGTCAAGTGAAGAAGAGGGCAGAGACGGCACTGTGGAGCCAAGCGGCGGGGATGCCTCCACTAGGCGGTGACGCAAAGCCCAGCCACCCTCCCAGGAATTACCATCATCCGGGACCGAGGGGGCTGGTGCTGCGTCTGCCACAACGGCTGTGGCAGAAGGGCCAGGTGAGCCCCCACAGGGGATTCCAATGGCGGAAGACGGTGTGGAGACATCCAGGTTGGTGGTCTCCACAGAGGAGGAGGAACCCGCTACTGAGCCGCACATGGGGCCTGGTGGGGGTAGTACCACTGGTGCAAGTGGTGCAGTCCAGGGCCAGGGTCAGGAGGCAGCACAGGTCACCGCAGAGGGGCCTGTGCATGTCGCTGTCCCTGACCCTGTCACTGCACCACCATGCACCAGCAAGGAGGCCCCGTCCCAGGCCCATCCACAGGTAGGGGAGAGTGCCATGTCATCTGCCTCTCCACTACCTGCGGACGAGGGGTCCCACGAACGTATGGGCTAAGTCCTGGTTGGTGGGTCCCGACATGTGTCGCACACTCTGGCGGACCTCTCCTCCTCGGTAGAGACTATGCGCCAGTCATTCTCCACACCGTCTTCCGGCCCAGTTTCCACCAGGGCCCCCTGTGGACCTGGCCCGACCAACACAGCCAGCTTGGTGGAGCTCACATCCCTGCCACAGTCGGGAGTCGGCAGCCCAGCAGAGGTGGACACCACAACTAGAGACCAGCTGATGGAGGATGTGCAGACACCATCAGACACGGCACATGGACAGCAGCAGCAGGAGCAGGCTCTAGGTGGGAGCCATCATGGCTCGGGGCCTTCGACATCGGAGGGGCAGGCATCGGCTAGAGGGCAGGAGGGCCCAGGACTGGAAGTGTCTTCTGTGTGGCAGCGGTTAGGCCATGCCATAGATGTGGAGCGGCAGCGGGCAGAAGAGGCAGGGCTCACGATGGTCAGGGCGGAGAACTCCATGCGGAGGGCCCTGAGGCAGGCCGAGTGCCTCGAGGCAATTCGCAGGGAGTTGGAGGAGAACATGTCGTCATCCCTGCGAACCCTCGGGGCCTTGGAAGAGGACCACCTCCAGGACATTGAGCAGGAGTTCGATGATGCCCTGACCCGGGACATCCAAAGTGAGCCATTGGACTAGCCCGCTGCCCTTGTAAATAGTTTTTAGAGTTAGGTTTTCTTTCGTTTTCCTTTTATTTGTGGTCAATGGACAATGCCACACAAATTTGTATATAGTTATATTTTCAGGTAGGTAGGTAGGTTTCAATTTTTTTGGTTGGGATCATGGACCCTTTACATCCTTGGACAATGGATTGTATATAGTTGGACTATGGACTGATTTCTCTTATTTTCTATATCATGAACATGAAGCAATGGAGATTTTTTTTACATTTCCTTTGGATTTGCGTTGATGGAGGGTGACTTTGGACTGTTTTTCTTTCAATTTTTTTTGGATTGGTTTTCAGTTTCAGTCAATCGTTCTTTTTCACATACTTTTCATTTCATGTTTCATATTTTGGTATGCTTTCATTTCATTTTTGATTCCATGTACATAATACATTTTCATTTTTTAGTTCCATGTGTGGGATTCGCTCATTGGGTTGATGCATGTGAAAATGTGCGTTTACACAAGCAATGCCAACCAGTGTATGTGTGTGACGGACATGTGTTGATGTACATAGTTGAATTTTGGTTTGTGTCATGAGATCAGCATTTCACTACTGGGGGGTGGGAGTGTAGGGGGACATGAGTGGGACATGAGTGGGGGCCTGCTGGCAGGTGCCCTGTACTGCTGGGGGGTGGGGGTGCAAGGGGACATGAGTGGGACATGAGTGGGGCCTGCTGGCAGGTGCACTGCACTGCTGGGGGATGGGGGTGCTGGGGGACATGAGTGAGACATGAGTGGGGGCCTGCTGGCAGGTGCCCTGCACTGCTGGGGGGTGGGGGTGCTGGGGGACATGAGTGGGACATGAGTGGGGGCCTGCTGGAAGGTGCCCTGCACTGCTGGGGGTGGGGGTGCTGGGGGACATGAGTGGGGGCCTGATGGCAGTTGCCCTGCACTGCTGGGGGGTGGGGGTGCCAACTGCACCGGCTGGGGTGCAGTTGCTGAGGTGGCCGCCCCTGCTGGACGGCCGACTCCCGACTGTGGCAGGGATGTGTCCTCCACCAGCCTGGCCGCAGGGTCAGAGGCAGCTCCACAGGGTACCCAGGTGATACATGGGTGGGAAGATGGCATGGAGGACGACTGGGGCATAGGGGGTTCAGTTGAGGAGGGGGTCGGAACAAGGTCCAGAAAACAGAGGAATCCAGCCCTGGTGAGCTGTCCCAGTAGGTCTACGTGGTCAACGAGCCATCCTAGAAGACGTGCAGTCTCCACATGGAAAGACTGCAGGTCAGCTTGCATGGCCCGTTGACTCAATGCCACCCCACCCAGGACAGGCTCAACCCGGTCCCGGATAGCCACGACCGCAGGGAGAGGAAGGCCAGTTGTTGTAAGCGGATCCCCTCCCTGAAAAAGGGTCTGGACGTAGGCATCCCTGCTGGTGCTGGATGATGCAGTCACAGGATCAGGAACAGGATTACACAGAGGCACCTCCACGGTGGCCTGTGCTGATTCCTTTCCCTGCCCTTGCACTGCACCACTGGCACCAGTGGAATCCCCACCTCCAGACCCCGTCTCTGTCCCTTGCACGGCCTCCTCCTCCACCAAACCCCCCACCAACCTGGATGACTCTGTGCCATCTTCCTCCGTCGGACCCTGTGGGGTCTCAGCTGCCCCTTCTGCTGCCGAGGAGTCCAACTCCGACCTCCGCCTCTTGGACCTTCCCTTGGCAGCTGTGGCCTGGGATGCGGCACCGGACTCCTCACTCCCCGACAAGATGACAACCTGAGAGGGGAGCCAGGCCTTGCGTCTCCGGCTGGCGGGATGATCCCTGCCGCTGTGCTCCACAGGACCCTCTCCGCCCTCTACTTCAGTTGACGCTGCAGACAGGGAGAGATAAAACACAGGCATCAGGGCACTGTACAATGGACTGATACACACATGACAGTTGCACATGACTGGCATTGTTTAACTACAGACACAGCATCACACTCCACCACACACATGTCATTTTAACTCACACACATGAACATTTCAACAGCAACATTGCACCAGGCAGCACCATCCATACACATCCAACAGCATTAGCAGGCAAAGGTGAGCCTAACATCACATGAAACACAAGGAGTGCACTAGACATGCACACACACCACCACACTTACATGCATGTCTACATCTCCTCCAACTGTTGCAGTGATGAGATCACCATACATGTCACATCTGCCATTCATCCTTCTACATATCAGTGTCACATGCATCCTTGTTGCATTACATTTGCACACTTGTCAGATACACATACATGCACATGTACACAGTGCAGATACATGCATTATGAACCACCATCCATGCCACAACCATGCCAATGTACATACATAGAAATTCAAACATGTGTGCTCCCACACATGCATTTGCCCAGCATGCTTACCAACACATACACCATCAATGTGTCTCACAACTGAGAGGACTCACATGTGGCTGCCTCATGCCCATGTTCATACACATCCCTACATGCCCCTACATAAACACATGTGCAACCGGCACACTACTGGCACACCACGACACGCACAGCGTACTATCACCATGCATGTACACTTACCGCTCGACTCCAGACAGGTCTGCCTCTCAAGGATCTGGACATAGAGCGCTGGGCACATGCATTCCAGGACCCTCATTTGATGGTTTGACAGCTGGCCCCAGCGCCCCTTGGCATCCGCTGCCTTAGCGAGGCGCTGGGCCTTGTTGGGGGTCCTGGACCTGAAGTCCTCCCAGCGCTTCTTGAAATGATGTAAGTCGCGGACTGGTCACAGCAACTACACCCCTGGCTGACGTGCAGGCAGCAAATGGCAGGGCACGTGGGCAGCAGGCAGTCAGGCAGCAGCAGATGGCAGGTGGGAGCATGCCCGGGGCTCTGGGGGGCAGTAATTCGGCCTTCTGGGCAGGAGTGTGGTCTTCCGTGTGTTTTCACGTGGCCAGCTTGATACGGAGTGATTTGCACGTGAAAAAATTGCACGTCAGCATGTAATTCGAGGAAAGGGCATTAGCGCGTAAGTGCGTCAGCACACGCACGTGATTCCATTGGACCAAAGGCCCTTAGCGCGTAAACGCGTAAGTTACATTACACGCGCGGGTGTTTCCATGATAGCACGTGATGACAGAGCACATGTGGAAAAACTGCACATCCGAGTGTCATCGCGTGTAATTGGAGGAAAGCGCCCGCGTACACGCGTCTCTGACGTGTACGTGTGGGCCGGTTTAAAAGCTACATGTAGGATGCCATTTCCTTGTACGTGCTTTTCGTGGAGAGCGAGTGGGGGAAATCTGTACTTCTTGTCGGTTCACACGCGATTACTTCACAGCGTTTCTAGTTCGTACTCTGTTACCTCTGACAGCTCTTTTCAGAATTTATGTTGGGCCTGTTTCCTCTAACAGAGTTCACTTCTCCTTTTGTCCTGTCTCCTCAGACAGCGTACAATTCTTTTGGCGGGGGTGTTGCCAACGCTTGTATTTTTCACTTTCTTTTTCCAGGCAGACGGTGAGTTCCACACGTACTTAGCAACTGTGCTTGCCCCGTGTGTCGCGTTCCCCTTCAGAGGTCATTGTAGGCTGCGTGTATTACACATACGCTTATTTTTGTGTTTCTGGGTGCCACAGCATAGTGCGGGTTCATTTTTTCACGCACGTGGTCTACGAGAAGTTGCGTGCATGTTATTTTTTGATTTTTGGCTGCCTATGCATTGCCTGACCCGTCATCTTCCCCCAGGGGTCACAGACAGCCTTGTTAGAGCACTAGGGTACGAATTCCATCTAGTATCCTACCCCTTTGACCCCCAATTGCCCAGGACAGTAGTTTACTGCAACTCCCATACGCACAACAACATCAGTGCCATGGCTGGGAGGCGACCAAGCTGTAAGGGAGGCAAAGGCAGCCGACCCTCAAAAGGTGGGCGTGGTGGGCACGGTAGGGGACATGGCTGGGATTTGCAGGGTGCCCCTATAACCCCATGTTTGGAGGACCAATCAGGGACACCCATGCCCCTCCCCCCCATGGTTGAGGGAAACATGGCTGACACCATCCAAGCTCAGCCCCTGTTGGACCAGCCCATTGTGGCACCTGACCTGGCACAGGATGACTCCCTGGCTGACTTTCAGGTCAGCAAGTCTAGGCCACATGTGGCGGTGCAAGTTGTTGTCACCAATCCACGTGGATCTGGGGCAGCTATGTCATCTGCTGCCCCAAGTATGCAGGGTGGGGAGGCTGCAGGGGCAGCTGCAGCTCCATCCGCCCCAGCTCTGGCTCTCCCAGCCAGGACATGTTAGTCCCGGTCCATCAAACTGACGTTCCCCCTGCTAACATTACAATGCAACCAATGCCTGCATCAAGACCTATGGTCATTGTGCATTCCCACACTCCTACTACCCAGTCCACCGGTGATTCTGCCCCTACTGTCCAGAGAGGCTTAAGCCACTCTGGCTCTGCTCCACCTTCAAAGAAGAGGAAGAGGGGTGCTCTGGCACGACAGGCTTAGACCCCAGACACGGCTACACACTCCGGTACCTCAAGGAAGCCTTGCTTTAATGATCCGGAACTTGATGCACTTGTGGGCTATGTGTCGGCACATAGCCACGAAATGCTGGTGACTGCATGGTGCCAGACCACACCTGGTCAACGTAAGGCACACTGGCAGACCATCGCCGACCACATAAGTGCCCTTGGATTTGTGAGGCGCACAGCTGATGATTGCTGCAAGCGGTGGAATGACCTGAAACGCAGAGCAAAGAACAAGCTGGACACAAATCATGTCGCTACTCTGGTGACTGGCGGTGGGTCCCCACAAGAGGACAACAAACTCACTGAACATGAGTCTGTTGCTGGGGCCTTCGTCACAGAGGAACAGATCCAAGGTGTGGGAGGACTACCTGATTATGATGCATTGTCCGGTGAGTGCCCATGCATGTGTGTGTAATGCATGTGTATGTTGTTTGGGTGATGGGTTCTGATTGAGTGCCAGGTGAGGGTGTGTGTGCCTGAGTGGTATGGGTCACCCATGTGCTTCATCCAAAACATTCAGCAGCCTTGGATTTGGGTGTGACAGTATCCCTTCTGCCCACATTAGTAATTTGGCTCAACATTACGGCAGTTTCCCTTGAAGTGGCATCTTGCAACAACATTGTTTGTATTTTTCAGTGTTCGTTCAGGCTGATTGTTTCAATTCTCCCACTTTTGCTACGCATTCCTCAGCCCTATTGTCACATGTGTGACATGCTTCTGTCATTGATGAACCCCACATTGGCCCACATGTGTTACCTTGTTAGATGAATGATTTGAACATTCAGGCTAATTGAGTATTGGCCTGATCACAGGAATTTTTGGGGCCTGTTTGAATGTGGAACATGATAGCTGTTTCCTGTCATGTTGAAGTGGACAACCATTGATGTGTACATCGGTCTGCAATCACTGTATTTTTGTACACTGGATGTGGTGCAGTGTATTTTGTCACACTATGTAGCATTTTTCATCTCATCATGTCCATCTCACATGGAAGGCTGACAGTATTCATTCACTGACATATGGATGTACTTGTGGAATGTACCATGGCTATGGTACATGCCATCTGTGTGATGGGATGTGTCATGTATGTGCATTGGACATGCCACTCACAGGCCAATGTGTGATGGCAGTGCTACCCAGCATGCAGCAAATGTGTTGCTCTTCCATCTTGGTGTGATCAGTGTCTGCCTTTTGCCTCCCCTTCCAACTCAGTGACAGTGCATGCATGGGAGGGTTATAGTCATGTGGGACATGTGTAAATTATGTACTGGTTCTGTAGCTTGTCAGGCCTATTTGTGTGCTATGGTGCTAATGCCTGTTTCCATGTTTTGTCTTTCATGTTTTTGCAGGGGATGACGCACTTGATGCTTTTGAGGTTTAGGAGATGGTGCAGACCCAGGAGGAATCTCAGGCACGACCGGGCATCAGTGGGGGATGTGGTGTGGTGGTGGGTGAGAACCCAATCTTGCTGCAGAACATTCTGTCGAGGGGTGCCTCTGGGTGCACCTCCCCAGATCTCTATTCAGGTGCTGATTCGGATGATGAGACCTATGTGGCATCGCAGGTAAGTGTTTCTGGCAGGGATTCTGTTCTGTCAAACCCACCTGTACCAGGGGTAGAACCCTCTATGGGGATGTCAGTGTTGGTAAGTCCGCCTTTGGTGGTTACGGATGCAGGGTCACACTCCACAACATCTGATCCTGTTCCTGGGCCAGCAGATCAGAGGGGGAATGCAGTGCTGCAGCCTCAGGCAGTGCCGGCACAGCAAGGCGCAGATCGCCTTCCCCCAAACAGGTGTGGTGTCCGCCGACGCGGTGGCCGTACGCCACCGGGCAATACCGCATGGGAACAATCCATGTACGGTATGGCAACCCAACAGGCAGCATCAGTTGAGATGATGGCTCAAGCAATGGAGAGGATGGCCACTTCCATTGTCCCCCCTGAAAGGCAGATGGAGCAACTACAGCAGGCAACAGACTCCATTTGCCAATCACACAGGGAGGACATGTTGGCGTCCAAAAGGGACAGACGGGCGGCACTGCAGACTCTACGCAAATCGATATCAATAGAGTCCCAGGGCCACAGGGAAGCCCTGAGGGTAGAACTCCATCACCTCAGGGAGACTCTTGTTGACCTTGAGGCTTCCACTAACTTGAGGACAGAACAGCAGCTGGAGCGGCTCACACGTTCGCTCTCAGCTGAGATGCAGGCAACTCGGGAGGACCATACCAGGGCTTTGCGTGGGCTGACTCCCATAGCACCACCACCTCCTGTGGCAGCAGCAGCTCCTGTGGCAGCAGCAGAGGGTGATGAGAGCGGCAGCAGCAGTTCTCCCACATTGGCATAGCCATGCAGGCCATGAGCCCATGGAGGTGTTTTTTTTCCCAACATCCACACAGGTGGGTGTTGGTGCGCACCCTGTCCTCGGACTTCCTGGGTGCCCCTCCCGGCCCCCACATGGCCATTTTTGATTTTTGATTGATTTTTGATTTTTAAATTCTTTTTACAGTGTGTTGCCTTGTGTGTCTCCCGTGGGCATCCACTGTATTCCGGCTGGGCACATGCAGGCTTGTCCTGAGTTGGGGTTAGATGCTTGAGTTTATGAGACACACACCCCTCCGGCTTCCCGTTTCCATGGGCTTGCAAAGGGTGTGCCTAAGTGACAGTGACTTACACGGTGACGTTGGACTCCCATGAGCTGTGTGGGCAGTCTGTAGTCAATACTGTGTATACATTCCTAGTGGATATTGTTGTTGAATTGTATACTGCATGGTGTATTGCTATGTGCTTGTGCATCCATGTCTTTCGCCTAATTTGCAGGTTAATTCCTCATGCCTTCACAAGGCCGTCTACTTTGGAGATGGAGTACATGTTGTAAGCAGTGCACTTAGACATTTGCGTGGCAGCAGCACTGTACAGTTGGAAGTGGCGGATGTGCTGGCATGATCAGGTTGTAAGACTACCACTACTTTAACTTAGTACTGTCATGTTTATGCTATGTTTAAGGTTGTGTAGCTGCATTGCATTGTTGGTAAGTATTTGGTCATGTGTGTTGTTAATTCTACATTACTGGGAGCATATTGTGTGTGGGGAGTCTCCATTAGAGACACTGTACTTTGACACTTGTGTCATGTTTTGCTTTGTTTGCTCTCACATAGCATGACATGCTATGGTGTGTTGGGTGGCGGTGCTAGGGAGGGGTTGGGTGACATGGCACTGTTGTCATGTTGTATTTTGCAAGGGGGTAATGATTTTAGCAGCATAGAAGTGTGTCTTCTGATGACACAGCATTGGTGGTGTTGTAGGTAGTGATGCACACAATGTAACACTTCCAGGTGACCAATCTCAGGCTGGTACGGTTGTGACAGTTGGCTGTCCCTTATATCATCATCATTGATTGTCAGATGGCATGTGCCAGGGCTATGTGCACTCCACATAGGTGTGATTTTAGGTGAAGTAATTAGCCACCAGCTGCGTACGGGCTGCCTCACTCCGTGCCCTTTCCCCTCCCATGCGCAGCGGGCGTGCATGTGGTTGGGGATGTGGGGGCACCACCATGTCCATGGGCAGGCCCCGGCTTGTTGCAACGTTGTGCAGGACACATGCTGCCACTATGATCCTGCAAACTACTGGGGGAGTGTATAACAGCTGCCCGCCAAAACGGTCAAGGAGGGGAAAGCGTGACTTGAGCACTCCGAATGTGCGCTCCACTATGCCCCGGGTTGCAATGTGGGCTGTGTTGTATCTTACCTCGGGTGGCGTGGTGGCGTTCCGAATTGGCGTCATCATGTGGGTGCTCAGAGGGTAGGCACTGTCCCCTGGGGAGGTGGTGATGGGTATCATTAGTGGGGTTGTCACATTGCTCAGTATCTGACATGCATGCATGTGCTTTGGCATTTATACTCACCGAGCAGCCATCTATCGCCATGCCGCCCAGCTTCTAGGTCCCAGATTAGGGTTGACATTATGTAAATGAAACTGTCGTGGGTGGACCCTGGATAGTTGGCATATACTGAGGTGATGATTCCCTTGGCATCACATACTACCTGGACGTTGATGGAATGCCAGTGCTTGCAGTTTCTATAGATGTGCTCTGATGCCCTGGGGGGACGTAGAGCCACATGGGTGCAGTCAATGGCACCTAGGACTTTGGGGAAGTGTGCCACCCCGTAAAAATCCTGGACGACAGCCTGCCTTTCTGCAGGTGTTCTGGGCAGGTATATGTGCCTGCGGACTGATGGGCGTGCAGTCACGATGGCCAAGACCTAGTGTAGGCAGCGTGACTGCATGGCCTGTGACACCCCCCCCACTATAGCACTTGTCCACTGAAATGATCCAGTGGCCAAGAAGTGCAGTACATTGAGGACCTTATGCAGGGGGCTCAGCGCTTTGGTACAAAGGGTGGGTGATGTGAGGTCATCCTCCCACTCACTCACCAGGTCGAGTATTATGTGAGGTGGAAACCTGTACCTCCCATACACCTGGCCATCAGGCATCTCAAAAAGGCTGGTTCTGGGTGTAAAAATTCTGGCCCTGACTATCCTCCTCCTCCTCTTGCGGTATCCCACGACCACTGCTGCTAGGAACGGTATATTCATCCTGGCGTCTGTGCTTGTTTTGTTGTTTGCGCGCACTTTTATGCTGCGCGGGTCCACGTACGCCTGCTTCCTGGTGGCGTACATGTTTCCTGATTAGCGCGTCTTTTTTGGCGCACGCCTTTGCCCCGTTCGATTCCATGAATACGTGTTTTGAATGGGCATGTGGGCGTTCCGCGCACTTGCCTCCTGTACTTCCCCCGTGATGCCCACATTTTCACGAGTTGTTCCCCATTCCGCGTGTCGCGCCCCCTGTTTCTCCTACTTTTGTTATGTGTGCTGCGCTATGTGCGATTTCGCTGTGCGCGTAGCGCATGCTGTTTGGAGACGTGTGCGTCAGCATGCACCACGCAGAATTTTGGCGCACATCCTGGGATTTAAACGGGCACGGACTTCCATGAATCGCTGTGCGCGGGTTTCGCTGCGATTTTTATTTTCGCACTGGCACTGCGATTCGCACGCTTGCGCTGAAAATTTCAGCGCACATTAATTCCATGAATCGGCCTATATATTGTGGATACATGATTATCCATTAAAATGCAGACATTTTAATTTAAAATGCAAAACGAATATCCAAGATTATTACAAATATCTCCCCCCAAAAAATAATATAAGAGCGCGTTGTTAATTCATCAATAGCCAATGTCAAATTATAACATGCTTGCAAAACAAAATAATGCACGCGTCTCAATTTCCAATCACTTAATATATCATGAATTACAATTTCCTGGCAGTGGTTGCATTTCATTGTTCCGACTAGAGGAAGAGAGGATCTCGTCGAGGAGGAAACTTGGAGTCGTTGCACTGCCCAGGGATGAAACCAGCGGCGGAGTTCCCGATTAAAAGGTTCGGTCCTTTTATTCGCGGTCAAAGTGGTGAAGCTTGGCTATCCGGCCACCGGGGTGCTTGGCACGGGCGATTCTACCAAGAGACGTCTTTGGAAGGCGAAAGAGGTGAACTGGTTGGTCCCACCAGCTCAGGGGGAGAAGACACGTCCAGCAGAAGATCTTCTCTTGTCGTTGGGAAAGTGGTGAGTTTGTTGCAGTAGGGCTTCACCGGTGGTGTCGTCATTGCAGATGGCTCAGCTTCTTCCACCTTCGGATTCTTAGGTCCTGTGGCGACTTCTGAAGTTCCAGTCCCAAAGGCCCTGCTTTTATGCAGAAAAACCCCCATTCATCAGCCTAGCTGTCAATCACACATGCTAAGTGGTGAGCTGGGTGGCTCACCACTGGGCCAATCAGAGAAGAGTGTGACTTGAGTTGCTACGGCAACTCAGTCCAGAGTGCCAAATCCCCCCTCCACCCCTCCTATGGAACCCAGACAGAGTGGCACCATTTGGGGGGCTTCTGTGGAGAAGCCCGTCAAAATAGTGGAACAAAGGGCTCAACCATGGTCAGAGTTACAGAGACGGACACAAACGCCATTTTGGAACCGAGTTCTGGCAAAAAGACCCTACCGTGGATTTAATATTAAATAAATAAAGTGGTGGTATCTTTAACAATGCACCAAAAAGTGGTGCATTTAAACTCAATGGGAAAATCCCATAGAGAATATTCCGAAGGAATATTTTGTGTGGTAACCACTGCCACCAGCCAGAAACTCGACAAGGGGGGACTGCACAGTGCCCCCATGGAAACAGACCCAGGGGCAATCGAATTACCCCTACCAGTACTTCCACAATATGATGGTGTGTACTGGTTCTGTTCACCATTTAGGACTAGTAAAGTCAATGGTGACTTTACATGCTCTGGGAGACAGTAGTCAGTCCCAGGGTATGGAGTCTATGTTGGGGAGTCACTATGACACTCCTGTGTTACTGCACTGAGGGTGCTGTGTAACACACATACAAAAACAGATGATGCCCTATGGAGTAGAAAGAGGTTACCCCATAGCCCATGAACACATACTAAGTCAAAAAACACCTCAAATCACGTCTAAGAGTGGGAGGAAAAGAGTCTCACTCTTAGCAGGAGAAAAAAACAAACCCCAATAATCCAGCAAAGCTGCTGGAGGACTCACTAGGTTTGGGAAATTAGCCTTATAAGAGAATTCTCCCTAACACTATAGCAGCTATAATCCGGACAGAAAAGAAAAAAGTGCTTGATGCCGCCTTGAAAAAAGTTCTGGAAGTCCAGGTTTGGACAAAAATGACAGTTTTGGGGTTATTTCACTTGCAGACAAAATCATTAACTGGGAACAGACCACACCTTTGTGGTACGTACTTTTCACTTACAGAAGACTTGACCTTGTCAATGTAATTTACTAGGACTGATTTTTTATTTTTTTAAGCAAGTAATCTTTTTGTTGCATATTGCTAATTTTAAATCAAGATTTCTGTATATATCCAGTGGAGATATGCCTCTTTTATAACTGTTTTTACAGATTTGCCATTCGAACTTGGATCATCCCATATGTTTCTTAATTTAATCTTAATAATGACAGTGTAACATGTAAACCGGAGGGGGGGGCGTGGGGCTGATTGAACATTTGACCAGTCAGTACACCAGAAGCGATCTGGTCCACAGTGAGCAAGCCAGGACAACGTTTGCTATATATATATTGAGCGTGGGCAATACAGCTAGAGCATCTAGAAAAAGCGACTCTTTGCCTAACAAATGTACTAGTTCTGTTGTTGGCCATTTGGTATTAGCATCCATCGTCACCCACTAGATAATACTAGAATTGTACCTGTTCTAATAACTCAGTCTGAAGTGCAACCTTGATTTTAACATTTTAACATTCTTGACCAATGTACAGGCCATGTATTTGGTTTTCCGGGTCCATATGTCAAGGCCCTTTGCCAAGCACTATCAATGGAAGGCAACTCTCTCTTCTTGTAAACCAAATGATGTTTTATTTAAACCAAAAAGCCATCATCAGCAAAATCAAAGGATGCCAGTCGTGGGCTTGTCCAACAAGGCAGCAACGGTTTCAAGAGTAGATACGATCTGGATCACAGGTTAATGGTAAACACAAATAATTGGTTAAAATACATCCCTCTCTCCCTCTTTTACTCACTGGGTATCCATCAGTGCATACAGCAACTGCACCACATCTTGTAGATGCCATTTTATTAAAGGAGGCAGATGGCACCTCGAAGATCTTCAGTGGCACCTAGTTTATAAAGAGTCTGTCATAATAGAGGCTGTGGAATTGTCTCAAATGTTTTTTTGATATCAACAAAAAACAAAGTGAGTATTTCCTAGACATTGCCTAACATCAAATCGAAAGGTAAATATAATCAACTGGTGAACATTGCCATCGCTCCTACTGAAGCCATCTAAACATTACCTAGCATGTTTCCCAGTCTTTTGAGAAGGAGAATTCGTTTATAATTTATTGGTAACAGTCTATCAACTTTCTCAAATAGCGGCAATATCTCCCTTCAAACAACTTGATGGAGTCTCTCTGTCAATCATCATTGTACTAACATTTTGGACAAAACAGGAGTCCAAATCTCCGGGTCACAGAGAAAAACATCTGCTGCTGTTTGGTCTGGGCCGCCATTTTGTTGTTCAATAGCAGTATAAACTTCAAAAGAAGTAATAGAGAGAGGAGCTTCTGATCCTCTTCTAGCGTAGACATCCTCCACTGGCAAACTTTCTTCTAGAGTGTCGCATGTGATTGTAACAATGTGACTCTTGAAAATTACACATTATGAATGTACATTTTATAACAACTCTCCCGAACACTTTGGATTTGTTGTTGCTCTGTAGTAAAGTCTTTTCATGCACTCCATTCTAAATTGCTGAGATTCTCAGGTAGCAGTTCAGATTCAGCACGTCGACATTCTGCATAATGGCAACTTACACACGTGATCACCATTAATTCTACCCCACTGGAGCCAATAGCGGACAGCAATGGTTGTATTTGGTGTTTTCTTTGATAAGCATATTTGCATCAATATCCAGCTTCAATTGGAGTGAAACATGGTCATTGACTGGTCTCTGCACGAAGCTGAAATATTAGGCCATCCAGTAACAGTTCACATGCAATACAATATAATCTATAAAACTAGATCTTGCATAGGTACGAGAGTTTGGTCTAGCTTGTTGATCTCTATTAGTGCCCTCTTTATGTAAGGTTTGTGCAAATGACAGAGCATACTCATATTTACAAGGTGTTTTTTCCTAAAAAGGAGACAATGTCCCTCGAGCTTCAGAATGTGTAAAATGCCTATCAAGAATTGGATCAATTTGTATATTTAAGTCACTGGAAAGTACATGTCAGGGCCCCTTATTTGGAACCTGCCATAATTATAAACTGCAGAATACTTGATATTGAATTGGAGCCTAGTCCAAGGTGACACTTTAGCAATGATAGCTGGCTTGTTGCTTGTTTGAAAGTCATCTTTGTAATGTCTAGTATCAGATAACAAATTATCTGAGGCTTAACAAGGCCGTTTAGATGCTCACACATGCTGGGTGATAAGCGGATGAGAATTTGTGTTTTATTCCTAAAAAAAAGAGTGATGTGCTCAAACACAGCATTTACAATGTGTGGTCCACTGTCGGAAAGTAGCCTTTTGCACACTCCCCACCTTGAAAATACCTCATGTAAGCGGAACTTTGCAGCAAATGTGGCATCTGGATGTGTGCATGGGCTAGCTTCAATCGAGCAAGAAAAGGGGCATACGACTAATATCATATACTTGGAGCCATCACAAATTTGGAGCATATCCATGTAGTCTATATGCAAATACTGAAAGGGTCCAGTAGGACACGGTATTGCTCCTCTCACCATTTTCAAGGTATGGGCAGCAGTGAACATTTCACATATTAGACAAATGATTTGCCACAATGCCTTTGGGATGTGGTGCACTTTATAAATGTTAAAATGTAAAATGTTAATAATAAATAAATAAATAATAAAATGTGCTCAATTAAATTAGGGACACACCACTGCTCCAAAATCAGTACTGCAAGATATTCCCTCATTATGTGTGCTGGATAGTGCAACTGCTCTAGTGCTACTCTAAGCTGCCCTAGGTGCATAACAGGCTTTCCAGTGCTGTCCTGCCACCACCTTGCTTTTGTGGGGGACAATGGGCACTCCCTCCTATTCCACAATTCCTGCTCCAGTGATGATGCCCACCACTGAAACTCAATTATTTGAACTATTGGTATTGTATTAAAGCTATCCTTCAATGCCATGTTGCGTGCACATGTGTACTTGTTTGGGGCAGTTGTAATGTCAGATGTTTCTGAGAAAAATGCTGCTCTTTTTCCTTCTATGTCAGCAGCCTCGTTGCCAAGGTAAATCATGTCTACACCTCTGGTGTGCGCTGCAAACTACACTACGGCAAAAGCTGATGGAAGTTCAAGTGCGTCTATGAGTCTTTCTAAAATGGCACATGCTGTACTGGTGTGCGGTCTGCACACAGGAAGCTGCTCCTTTTCCAATGTGACAGGCCTGCATTTATTGTAGACTTCCTGTAGCCGAAGTCGGAATACACCAATACCAACTCATCCTTGTGTAATTCAAGCACCAAATTCAAAGCTACCAATTCTACTGCTTGTGCTGGGAAAATGTGCTGGCAACTTTTGCTTATTAGTATTTTAAAGCTGTCTTTCTCCCCTGCCTTCACCCCTGCGGTTCCACTGTGCCTTTCTCCAGAGCGCTGATTTATCATTGATGACCCATCAACAAAGAGAATTATCCCCCTTCCTAGGGCATTTTCATTAACATGAGGTACATCATCATAATATTCAGTGTAGGTTGTACAATCATGTACATGGTCTGCCTACATTACTTCTTCTGCTATGAATCTGTCTGGGTTCACTAATCGGCACCTGACCATTTTGATAGGTGGACTTGAGATGATCACCTCAGAGAGTGAAGGTCTCTGTTTCGTCAATGTACTTTTGGGCTTTTCAAGGATGGCAAAAAGCACATGTTCGACATATAATGTAACTGAACATCCCATAGTGATGCTGGCTGATTTCTCAATTGCAAAAGCCGCTGCAGCCAATGCTTGCTCACAATGGTACTTGCCTTTCATTACTGGGTCTAATATCCCACTGTAGAATGCTACTGGTTTGTATCCATAGATGTTTTTTGTGGGCGGACAGCCATCATCACTACTCCATTTGAATGGGAGAATAGAAAAAAAGTCTTCTTTGTTATTAGGAATCCCTAACACTGGAGATGTGCTAATTGCTTGTTTCAACTCATCAACAGCATCTATCATCTTGTCTGTTGATCCTTTAAAAGTCGCTGACATATGTGCTGTAGTCAAATACCAATGCCCTACAATAATTGCAAAGGCCTAGGAATTGCTGTAATTCTTTCACTGTCTCCGGCCCGCGTGTGTTGGTGATTGGTAATGCTCTTTCAGGTGCCTCCTTCCTCCATTCATTTGATATTATCTGTCATATGTATAGTTTCACTGAGTCTTTCTTGTACTCTTCCTCTGTGATGCTGCAGACTGTGTAGAGGTGGAGCAATGTACCCCCACCCAAAGCTCCTCCCCCATGCTCTCTATATGTTGGGAGCCAGAGTGTGAGACACGTGCAAAGCCAGTTAGAATACCGATTCCAAAGTGGATCTTGGAAGTAGGTTCCCATTGAGAAAGCCATACATGCATACACAACAATATGATGGCCAGTTCAATGAAATCCCAGAGGAAGTGGGAAAAGCCAGTGAGAAAGTAGACGTCATACAGAGCAGAGCTGACACACATAAGAAGAGATTAAAGAGTAAAAGCATTCTATAGAAGCAAAGGAGGAGGTGCCAAATATGAGAAACATTTTGTGCTCGAGATGAAGATGCTCATGCTACAGAAAATAACGAAGATATTAAGTCATTTTATAAATGTCCAGTAGCAGCAATGCAAGTAGACAAGTATTCTTAAAAGCTAGCTATGTAGTGACTAGATTGCGGCGATGCAGCAACGTATATACATAGGAAACTATGGATAATTCCACAACACACTTTAGCAGAGGTGGACACCGTTAGCAGAAAAGCATTTTAGTGTGTTGCAGTTAGAAATCGAAAACTTAACCATGGAGGTGGATTGAAGAAAATATTGGCTGGCTCAACACCAAGAAGTCAAGGCCACCTTGGGCCTGAATTTCGTACAGTAGGTTCAGAATGTGTGAAAACAACACAGCTTCTGTCTTAGGTGTGGAGCGAGAACATTGAAGACATCAGAGAGTCATCATTTAATAGTATTTTAAATGAAAGACTCACAAACATGGTCTGCAGTCAAGTGGATGGGTGAAAATAGACACTAGGATGAACTGTATCGAAACCTAGAAGACAGAGTATGTCAATACTCCCTCATATTCTCGAGCACAGAGAACATTTCCAAGGCCGTGTTCAAAGACTTAATTGACTAGCAGACTGCAAGGGTGATGATGGATGACAAGCTAATTGGTGGGAAGCTATGGTTATGACCAGTACACCAGCACCTGGATGCCAGGTTGCGTTCTGCTTGCGTGTGTGGAATAGTACAGATGGCTACAAGGGTGCCAATCAATTAAGGAGGGACACGTAATAGAGAGCCCTATAGTTTGTATAACCAATGGGACATTGTGTATTTGGTGACTTTAGTAGTGACCTGCACTAGCGGAGGGCTTAGTTGCCCCAATTGATGTTAGAGACCCAATCACCTTCCCTAACCAATATCGAATCTATACCTAGATGTTCCCTGTAAGCCTATCACCATTCCAAATAGGTTTTTGAAGTTTGGCACATAGATAGAAGTCAATGATGACGAGATTTTATTATTTAAGCTGTTTTTTTATGACATGCATTGAGTGTGAAGATAGAGCGAGTTCGTTGATGTTCGTTGTAACTCCTTGTTTTACATAATTGATATTAAAACAGACATACTTTGCCAACTTCCTGAGTTAGTTTGATTATTGATGTTTGAGTATATTCTGCATCTCCATCCATCTGTAAATATTGCTACCTCATCTTAAAGGGCTGGGTCGGACACCCCAGTTTAATCGCTTATGCCATCCAGATATTGGATGATCTCACTGTACATTTCCTAAGTCCATTTGAGGCACCTTGTAGGAGACTAAGGGTGATTCATAGTACCCCTGGAGTAAATAGGAATGTAGCAATCAGATTCTGCGATAAGGGAACACAGTCAAATATTAAGACTCTTCATGCAAGGCAATTGAAAAGGTGTTCTTTAAATCAATCACTTTACCATATTTTGACATAGGCAGGATGTTACATAATATTGTGGCTGGATTTGGCAGCAATAAAAATTCTGCCTCGACAAGATTATTCAGGGGGCGTAAATCCTGTATAAATTTCCATGACCCCCCTGTCACCTTTTTAATCGGTTACACTTCCATGTTGCATCATGATTTTGAAGGCACTAATATCCCCTGTTGCACTAAGGTGGCAATAGTTTCATAGATGCCCTGGTCAGCTTCATCTGACATGGGATACTGTTTTACTTGAGGTAAAATGGCTCCTTTCTTCAGGTTTAATTTTGACTGTTCCTACTCCTTTTAATAGACTAACTAGGTCCATAAAGAGCTTGGCATGTGTGCCAGATCCTGGAGAAAGGATGGTACTTTCCTCACTAAAAGTACTTTAGTAATTTAATGGCCACTGTTAAATGGCCACACTGGTTTTATGCTAATAGAGTTGGTCTCTGCCTCAACAATTGTTTGGTGTGATTCCTTTTCAAGAATGAAAGTAATCCTGAAACTGTCAAAGAAATACTGTAACAGAATGTCATTGTAGCAAATCCGCTAGGCCAAGGGTGTGCAGCCCTCACCGCTGATGATTCAGCCAAGGTCCACAGCTTTGCCACTTTCCTCACTAATGATATTCTCTGGGGAATCTCCCTGTCCTCAATGTGTATCTAATATATGAGACTGATGTTAAACATCACCTTGTCATTTGAGTCTTCACCTGAAAACAATTCTTAATATGTCAAGTCAATCAGTCTGTGAACCGAGTCGAGTGCTATTACTGTGCACCAATTCACCCCTTTGACATCTACTCCATGTACAATCACTCTGTCCTCTCTTACTATGGCTGTTTCTAGCTCATTTATAATTATCTGCCATTCTACCACGTCCATGGGTACTCCTGGTCTTAACAAATACTCTGTGGGTAACCTCAATACTTCGTCTCATAGTCATGGAAGATTTACCTGGAGAGCAATGATACTTCACACATGTACTCCATAAAGGAATACTTCTGGGTTTAGTGGAAACGTTCTCTGTGTTTTCTGACCATAAAATGCTGTTATGAATTCTTGTGCATTTACATAATGGATCCCTGGAGTAGAACATATTATTCCCTTTTCAGTAAACAAGATTGTCATGTTTAGATCACTCATCAAGTCTCTCCCCAATAAGTTACCTGCTGTCTTGCGAGAATATAACAATCGAAGATACATGTCGTGCTCTCCTATCGTGATAAGTAATTTGTCTATAAAAAGAACCATAGTCGTAGCCCCTTGTGCGTCCACGGAAATGCCCGACTTTGGGAATTTTCCCTCTCTAATACATGATCGAGTCACCCCCATATCTACCAATGAGGAAAATGTCTTGTCACCTATGGTTACCCCGACCCTTATTTCCTCTTGTGGCTCTGGTGTATTTGATAGGATTGAACATATCACATTTCTTCTGTGGGTTGTCGATCATAGATAAATATTCAGTCCCATACTAGTGAAATGATTCCCTCCCACTACTGTCACACCCATTATTCTAGGTGTAGGTGTGTGTGGTAATATATTTGCCTCCCATGGTGCCACCCTGTTCTGTTGTGCTGGTGCCGGTGCATTCATTGGTGCTTACTGTGTCTGAGGTTGCATTGCCTGTTATGTCTGCTGTATTTGTTTTTTGCTGGTGTCTGATACTGTGTGTGATCTTTGGCATAACATTCTAGTGGCTCAGTGCTATATGGTGGGGGATATGCTGGCCCACTCTTGTGTCTATTGGTTGCCAATTTGTTTGCATTCCTTCCCTACTGCTGCATACACGTGAAATGTACCTCATGTTCCCACATGACCAACACTGTTGTGGAGGTCCTCCGAATTTTGGTTGCCCTAGATCAAACCCTCCTTGCAGAGCTTGGAATCCAAATCCTCTGCCTCTGGGTGCAAACCCTCAACCCCGGGGTCAATGATTATACTCTCCTCTTCTCACAAAATTCCCGTTCATTCCTGGCCATGCTTGTTGTGCTTCTTGTGCATTATAACTTTCTCCCCCACTTGTCTATACTGCTCCTGCCACTATCAATGTTGACAGTTTTCTCTGAACCAACGTCGCTTCTTCAATCTTTCTGTCCTCAACTTTCTTTCTATCCTTCTCTTGTTTTAGTTGACAATGATGAGCAATAGTCAATTGTATTTCTGCCAATGGTGTTGCTTCCATTCGCACATTTTTCACAGATGTCTGTGCACTTCTTCAGGAAGTCCCTGACATAAAATCTTTTTAAAAATAATTATGTTTTTGTCCCACGGTTCCCTGGTCCCTAGTCTCCATTTCTCATGAATGTCCTGTATATATGCCACTGGATCCGCGTCTGCTCCTATTTTACAGGTTATAATTGTGCTTATATCTGACGAGTCTGGGTACTGTACCCTAAGGGCTCACCATATGCCAGCTCGACAATTATTAAAAGGCATTCTGTCATGTTTCTGTCATGTTTGGTATTTTGCACAGTCTCCCCATGATATCCTGCTATTCTCCAAATGTTCTCTGATTGCTCTCCCAATATGGCTGCAAACAGGCTTTTCCTGTGACCTACTGCTAATGTCATACCAGCCATTATTCTTTCCCACTCATAAATCCATGTGTCTGTTCCTGATGTGAGTGATGGCAGTTTACAAATTCAATTATTTGTATCCGTTTGTGGCCATCGGATAAATTGAAGCAGTGACCCCTTTCTCTAATAAGGGTAATTGTGTTAGCCCGGTGACATGTCCAAGCATGACAACACCCTTTGTCTTTGTTACCACGTCTGTCATGCTAACTCTCTTCCGTCTGGTAGATTTCACAGTCTATTCACATATGGGGTCTTCTCTTCTAAACTAGTTGAATGCACATCATGCGTCTTGCATATTCCAAGGGTTCTGGCCTCATTGCGGGTTCCTCTATCTCTATCCACGCTACCTCTTTCCCCATCTGTGTACTTGTGCATGGAGCTTTTGCTGCCCCCTCCTCACTCTCCTCACCCTCTTCATCTTCGAACACTGTATCCTAACTGTCTCCGTCCTCTTCATCCTCTCTTTCCTCAAAATCTAGTCTTGCAAGGGGATTTACCCTAAATGTTTCACTCATTACCTCTTCAAATACATCCCTTCCTTCACCTTGCAGAGACCCTGCTGTACTCTCCCTTATATTTGTGCCACCTCTCCTACTCCTGTATAGCTTGTCAATATTCCTTTGTGTAGTTCCTTCCTCTTCTCTGTCTGGAAGCAAATGCTTTTTAATAATGTCATCAACTTCCTTTCAGCGCCCCTCCCTACTTCTTTCCTAATCTCGTTGTCTCTCTTGCTCTTTCTCTTCAACCTTTTTTCTTTCTCTTTTCCTCTCTGCATCTCTTCATTTATCTTTTTTTATTTCTGCTTTTTGTCTCTTCTGCCTCTCTCTTTCTGCCTCTCATTTTTTTTCTTTCTCCCTTACTTCTCTGTTCCATTTTTTCTTTCTCTTTCTCTTCTCTTCTTTGCTCTCTTTCCTTCTCCTCCTCCACTATTTTCTCTTATTCATTCTCCTTTCCTTCTATAACTTCCCTTACTTTCTCTCTAGAATCATCAATGCCCTTTCTATCCAGTTTAAGCATTATTTCGTTCTCCGATCCATTCATTTGGCACAATTGCTGTCTCATCCCTGCCATCTTGTATGCCTCTCCCTCCTTGAACCTGTTCCTCAGTTCTGTTAACTTTGCTTGCAAGACGCTGCGTTAATCCACTTATAATGTCTTCACTACTATTTTCAGGGGGCGCATATGTGAGATTAGTATGCCCTGCCTCTGCTTGTAATGTATGTAATGGGTATAATCATTGTGCAGTCAAGGAAGGATCACTGCTCTGGGGAAGAGGAGAAGGAGCCATGGGCATCATACACGCCTTGTCATGCTGGTTAAGCATCCATTCTTTCGTATCTGGCTGCATTGTGTCTTCCCTGAACATTTTCCATAGTTCTAGTATGATTCTAGTATGCATAACCTATTCCGTAACTGATTTCCCTTATAAGCGGCATGTACATAGGTGCACATGTTTTGTAGTACTGTTTTTGAATGAGTGCCTTCTTGTGGCAATGGTATATACATCGTGCCCACCATGTCTTTAACCAATTCCATGTGGTACTTTACTCTTGTGTCCTTATATCTGGGCAGTGACTTACATAAGTGAATGATTGGGTTGTCTTCCATGATAATAACTTAAGAGAAACAACTTACCAATAATTAATAAACTCTACTTCAATTCTTGCTCAACTTTTGTCCTCCTTTACGCACCCCATCCCAAAATATTTCCCCACAAATGAACATAACCTTTGTCTCTTTCCAAGAACATGCAACCTGCATCTCGCAACCCTTCTGAGTGGCACCACAAATGCCACTCATGATCCATGCAGCCCCACCTTGCTGCTCCTGCACCAGACCACACTCATCTGTCCACACCACCACTTCATGTCCTCCATAATTATACAAAAGAAATACTTCAAAAAAACCTAAGACATCTTACTACATAAGGCTGGCACCAGCAATGATTACATTAATTGTATTACTGCCCCTTAATAAGGCTTACCACACGATCATTCCCAACACTATTCAGAAGATATCGCTTTTTTCACTCTCGTATTTCTTAATAAACCCACATAATACAACAAACCCCGCCCCTGTTTTGCCATGCTTATGTCATACTTACATCCATGGATCTGCTGAAGGTCTCCTGCATTGGGTCTCCCCTATCAGCTTGCTGACCTTCACACCCTATGGCATGGCATGCAGGGACCAGACAGGACTTTTATTCAAAGGAGGCTCCTGTCGGCCTTTCTCTGTTGCGCGCAATCACGCTTTCCACAGGTCGCCTCTGTATACCTCGGGACACAGCGGGGACTCCTCGACAGTCTGACTGCTACCATATGTTAAGGTGGCCCCAAAATCCCAGAGGAATCAGAGTCAATCCAAACCAGACTCAATGACGGAGTATACAAAGTACATGGCAAAACCCAACTTCATTCACATTGAAACAAAGCCTGGACACAATACAAGCATTGAAATCTCATCACTCTCAACATGCTTATAAAAAACAATTCCTTAAGTACTGCAAACTCATCATCCCTGAGGTCATAACAATTTATCAGTTTACAACATCTATGGGGAATGGGGAAAGGTTAGAGGGTTTGGCTACATATAGATTTCATACAGGTTACACAGTTCATTAGGTTTCAAGTATCTGATGGCTCCACCTGGAACCACCCCTTTATTGATAAAGGTTAAACTAGTTCACCTTCATGGCAAGGCAATGGGTTAGTTGGCATACAAATTGATAGGTGGCATGACTCTAAGGATTTTGACATGTTAGCACATTGCTAACCAACCTATCAGTAGATGAGCCAGATGGAGAGTAGGGGGAGAGAGGCCCATGGAACTTTTTTACTTAGATTAAAAGTTTGGGAATGCTTTAATGTGGCTATGTTAACATTGATAGACAGTGTTAGGTTCATTAGTAGGTCTGCTTTTGTTTGTACATCTTTTTTAATGGTGGCTGGTTTAGTTTTGTTGAGAGAGGTTATTAGCTGTTTTGTTTTAATGTTTTAAATACATTGTTTTAAATGTGGATAACCATATGGCTTGCTTTTATTGTTATCTACTCTATTTTTTCTTTGTTTTCTACAGAGTTACATTTTAGGAGGCATTCTGTTCTGTTTGTTGGGAAAAAATAAATGTTGGGTTTCAACGTTGTGGAGTGTATATGCATGTATTGTGTATGGGTGTGCGGGTGTGATTGTAGAGATGAATAGAGTACTGTGTGACTTTGTAGTGGGATGATAGTTGTGGTTGGGAAGATTGTAAGAGTCTATACTGGTGTGATGTTCTTGGGTTAGTGAGTAAGGGTGTGGTGTTGTGTTTGTATAAGTATGGACATTATAATGTTTTCAGGAAAACAGTGGGTGTTAAAATGGTGGTGTTTAGATGGGAATCAGAGTGAAATAAATGTTGTTGATTCGAAAGGAATACTTTAGGCTTATTTAGTGAAAGTACATTGTTACAATTAGAGAGATATACATGTTATATTAATGTACTTTGTAGGATGTGGAGAGTGTTCTTTTTTCGGTAGCTGAATTTGGTAATCTTCTTCTTTCCTGCAATTCTAAAATAGTGTTAGTGGGCATATGTGGTAATGGTCAAGTAATTTTAGTAAGAGAGATTGTTATTTATGGAGGTAGGCAGAGTTGTTGGGAAAAAGAGTTAATAAAGTTGTGTTATGGCTGGTGTACTGAAGTATGTTAACTATGTTGTTCGAACAATTGAGTATGAGTAGTGCTCTTTGGGACATTGGAAGGAACAGGGCAAAAATGGGTTTCAGAGAAAGGCACATGTGTAGGTTCTTTTTTGTGCTGCTGATTTCAATGAAAGAAGTGCTGTGTTTGTGGTGCAATGTATTTTTAATGTGTTGCTGTGTTTTTAAAGAATATGGAAACTGTGGCCTAGTGGTAATGCAATGGTGGATTGCAGCAGTGTTTAGTGTCTTATAGTCGAAGTTGGGAAAGAAGAGTACTTTATATGTAATGTGAAGTGTTGAATATAGATACGTTGTTGAAATACACTATGTGTGACCAGGTGGAGAATGGTGGCAGTGTAAGGGATGTAATGAGTGAAGTTGGAAACTGTGACATTTATATGGAATGAAAAATGGAACATGCTGAGTGTTTATAAATGTTTCCATTTAGGACCATTTTCATGATCATGAACGTTAAAAAATTCATATCCTCATTTACAGCAGCACTGAGTGTAACTTTTTTGTAGAACAAAAGAACAGCAGATGGACAAGATTTGTAGAACATTTTTAAGTGGCACAGGAGGGAAGGTGAACCAGCCACAAAGACGGAGGGCAGGTAAACAGGGTAAGATTTTGGTTGGGCCTTACATTTAAGGTAAGAGGCAGTTTTTCTCGTGATCCTTGACCGTGGCGTCGAAAGCACTTTGAAATTGCTCCCCCCTGCAGATCGGTTCCTCACAGTACAAACACAGTACTGTGACCCTCAAATGTTAAGGGTCAACAGCGTTCTGTATGGCCTGCAAGGCGCCCACTGGGATTCTCTGCCCCACAGGAGTAGCCTGTGTGGTGGCAGGAGCGGTCGAGGAAAATGGGGTAGAAGTCTGGAAAACAAATTGTGGGTTATTTGGTAGTGGATAGAGGGGCTGGGAATGGTGGGGGAGTGGAAAACAGATGATATGGGACTGTTTCTGTGTCAGCAGGTGTCGTAGCAGTCCATTGACACCTCAGTAGTTCATGGACAGTGCCATGAACGGATGGCTTGGGAAACACATTTAGAGTTATTTGGTGGGTGAAAGAGGGTTTAAAATGGGTAGGGGAGTAGAATAAAGATATGGAGCTGCTTATATAGGTGGAAAACGGGTCAGCAGAGTCTGTGGTCAATTTCGGTGCCCGCAGACATCATTTCGATTGCAGGGGGTTTTAGGGTGAGTTTTATTAGTTGACTGTGTATGGCATGTACTTGCTATATGGTCAATTGTGGCCACCACAATATTGATATGTGTATAGTAAGTATATGTAATGTAGTAGGAGTATGGGCAGAATCACCACAGTGTATAGTAATTAGAGGTAATTTAGTGGGAGTATACATTGTTAGTAATATGGTGGGTTGAACTGTATATGGTACTTATGTTTGTAGTACAATTGAGGATAGTGTTTAAAAAATATGTATTTGATTACACTTGGTATTGTTTCTTAGTTCCATAGCGTTAAGAAGCTGGAATCTCTGGTTCATTTTCTGTGGCAACAAAACACTATAATTTGTTAAGCAGGATAGTTTAAAAGCTTTAATTGTATACACATTTACTTGTTTAGACCCTCATAAACAGTACATTTTAAGTACTATGTTTGATACATTAATGTATGACACACTGCTGCTGTATTGACATTAAATAATCATTGGATCATTGGGGACAAAATTCATACTTGGTTAAAAAAAAAACCTGATTACAATTAAGTCAGTGCAAGTGTGATAGTATGTTTATTTGAAGTATGTTGTGATTAAGGGAATGCTTAAAATAATTAGATACCTGTTGGCATATTCTAACTACATCGATGTTTGGAAGATGGTTTGTTTTAAAAGAATTACGATGGCGTATTTGAAGCGTTTTGCAATGGAGTGTATTTTTTAAGTAGTTAGATACCTGTTGGCGTAGTCTAACTATATTTACTTTTAAAAGTACTATTGTAGTTTCATGGATGTAGTTAGATACCTCTTGGCACATTCAAACTGTTAATTGTGGTACAGTTTAGTGGCTACATTTGGGTGGAAGTAATATTAAGTAGGCATTTGTTAGATTTGCTTGTAACCTATATTTTGGAGTAATGGTGGTGTCATTACATTCAACCAACCACTTCTTGTTTTGACATATGCAGAATAGTGTCCTAAAGTGGTTGTGGCAACAGTGTGGTATATTATGCCTACTGTTGTGAAGGTTTTCTTTCCAAGAAATACTTGGCCGTGTGTGAAGCCTGTAAGTTTACAGTTATTTTTGGTACCAACTGCATTGTACTTTAGAAGCATTAGTATGACATATTGTCAATGCAAGTTCATTTGTATGGTGGAACGATTATCTGAATTGCGAAAAGGACATAATGTGCTATGATTTGCATTCTGCAGAAGTTGGTGAAATGCAATTGATTCAGAATTTGGTATGGATATCTATAGACATAGTTCATTAGGAATGTGCTCTTGTGAAACATGGTTGCAGAGAGTACATGTATGTTTCCATATGTATGAAATGTGGCTGGTTTCATTTATAGGGATGTTTTTGGTTTGCAGTACTTGTAGTAAGCACATTAGGAATTCTCGGTGATCTGCCTGTGTGTTTATTGTAAATGTTACCATTCCTTCACTCTAGTTCAATTCTTGCCTTATACCCGAGACACTGAAAGTGTTGTCAGGATTATTTGTGGTATTTCTATGAAGGACGCTCATTTGCAAACACAACTAGTCCGAGCCGTTTAAGAAATTTTGTGAACAATTGGTGGCAATTGAAAAAGTAGATTGATTGTTGCGTTAGCAAAACAATTTACTCCAGTTGTGTTGCTGAATTTAAATGGACCAGAGAGTTCTGTTTGTGGATTGTTTGATGGGCCTGCAGATTTTTCTGGAGAAGAGACATTTGTGTCTGTTTTGTGATGGATGGGCAGTTGACTTTGTACTAGGCAGTATTGTGGTTGTATTCTTTGATGCCGAAGGAGTTGGTCGTCGTTTCTTTAGCAGTATTGTTGGGAGATTGTTCTGTTTGTATTAGTTCTCATTTTAAAGGTTTCCTTTTTTGAGGTACAGAGTACATATTAGATGGGGGGTGTATAGTGCAAGTTGCCTGTTTTATTACAGGATGCAAGGAATGTCAGCGTTGACTTTGTTTGCATCAAAGTTAACTACCAATTGGGGGGAGTGGCTCCACAGCCATGCAATAAGACGTGTCTCCGGGAACTCCTGTGATCCTTACATGCATTTATACCAAATACAAGGTTTTTGGAAAGCCTACGACTTGAAAATTGCAGCACTGCGTGAAGGAAGTTGGTGCGCACAGCTGTGCACTGATTGGGAACCTGAAGTGCTCTACCCAGGGAACTGTGGCTGTTGGCAGACCCAGATGCAACTCGAATGGAAGAGATTCAAGATGGTGGCATAGAACAAAGAGAAAGTTGCAGAACGCCGATGGTCTGGAGCAGAACGGAGCTCGAGAGGCTGGCTCGCAGCTGGCAGAGTGAGCATCAGGACGCCCAGCAGAGCGAGACAAGCGAGAGCAGCATAGGAAGAGTGGGCACATGCTGACAAAGTGAACGGGAGAGTGCGTCTGTGGAACACGGGTCTGGGAGACCAAAGTGCGGAGGGAGATTGCAAAGCGGTGCACATGACAGCAGAGGCTATACAGCATCGGAATTCGGAGCACGCATATGGGCAACAACACCTGAGCAGCAAACAACAATAAGCCTGTTGGAAGTAAGCACCCAAGGATCGCTGCGCAGAGAAGGCAGATACAATGTTTGATGGCTTGCACATTAGGGATTAATTTACAGTACGCAGAACAGTGAAAGCTCGAGAATGCCATTTGGTCAGCCTGTGAACAACTGCAAGAAAGCCTGAGACCCTGTGGACAACAGGAGTGGTAGCAGCCTAACAGTGGGCCGAGCACGAGCCATATGAAGGACGAGCCACCGAAGCAGATCACACACAGTGGAGGTGGCCGTGAGAAGGTCTGTCCAGGGGGCTGGTTGCTGACCGAAAGCGCGTGACAGCTGAGACATACTCAGGATTTCGGAGGCAGTGTGAGCCGGGTGCCGTAAGGAGAACCCCTGCCGCCTTAATCAGACAGACAAGAAACCAGACTAATATTGCTACAAAGATTTTCAGGGCATATACAGCAGTGTCGCCAGACAGCAACAAAGGGCAATTTAGCAGTCAGCACATCAGCAGTGCTAGGCTACAGTGACTGCCCAGGTCAAGAGACAGCTGAAATGGCAGAGCAAATGAAAACCACCAGCAGCTTGGCAGCGGTCCGAAATGGGAGAGAAGAAGGATGGGAAGAAAAGAAGCTGAAACAAGAGGAACTGCACGGCGAACAGGGCGCAAAGCCAAGTCAGGCGAATAAGGATCGATAAATGAAGGGCTTGGGGACCCAGAATACCCGTAAGCAAGGACACCAGAAGGTTCATAGAGGGCTGCTGATAATGCCTAGGCTACTGTGGGCTGCATTGACTGGTCTGAACTGGGTGCTCTGTCTGTGACCTAGTGGAGAAGAGAGAGGCGAGCGCGGACCATGCATCAGACACTGTACACCCGTCCACGTTCACGATAAGAGCACCCAAGTATGAGCACGTGGCTATAACCAAGGAGGGCATATCCAAGAGGGCTGCTCCTGCAGGGTTAGATGATCCCCCCCATTGGGATTCCCACCGGTGTTACACAATTGCAACATAATAAAGGCACATCTGATTGGATAGTGGAAAAACGAAGGCCAAATAACGCTGCTGCTGTGATTGAACAAACCAGAGGGTGTTTATACTCCGGCTGGCAAGTGGAGAAGGGCCTTGAGAGCAGATTACCCATCAGGGTGGTCCAAACAGGCTCTGTGCTTCCTAAAACAGCCTGATACAAGAACAGGTATGATAAGTGCTTGGGAATACGGAAGTCTGCAGGATCAAGGGCAGCACTTGGATGGCCTTGTGCCATGATTGCCTACATATTGTTTGCATTCAGTGACATTTAGGAAGTCATGGTGGCCTGAAACAAAAGACCGTTGGCGGACTGCTACTCTGAATAAACTGAGCTGTCACAGGTGGGAATAAGGGATCTAGGAAGTTCAGTCCTGAAGAAAAGCGAGCGTACAACAAAGAAACAAGTGGCGCCTCTGACACTTGCCAGTCAGTCCTCAAGGTAGGGCTGCTACCCCGTTACTAAGACAACGCAGTACAAAAGACAGGCAAAACTTGGCAGGTACACCAAGCACTCTGGGCCGGAAGCATAGTGGGTGCAACACAACTCGTCGGCACTGTTGATATTGGCAGGCAGTGACATTGAAAAGCCTAGGTTATAAGAACATTATTCAGAGGGTGGAAATACAGATTGGTAACGAACATGGCATCCAAGAACCAGAAGTGTATATGGAAACAACTCACCCTGAAGGTATGCACCAAGTCTGCGCTCTCAGCAGAGAACCCTCCCCAGACATCTTCAACACCTCTAAAGGAGCAGAAGCTAGTGGAAGTAGACCAACAGATCCTGGCAGCCTTAGCATCATTGAAGAAGTCCCGGATGCCAAAATAGATGCCATCAGTATTGATGTGAACTTACTTAGACAGGATGTGAGTGCCCTCGCTGAATGTACAGGAACACTGGAAAGTAAGTGGTGGAGAACACAAGTGGCCTCAAAGACACCACAGAAGAAGTCAGAGTACTGTGCCAACAAGTGTGTAATTTGGGGCACACAATGGAGGACACCGAGGGCAGGGCCAGACATAATAATGTATGTATTATCAGGCTCCCGGAGGAGAAGAAGGAGCAAACCCGACAGAGTGCATATAAACCGATTTGCAGCAAGAAATAGGTCCTGGGTCCCGGAGTCAAGGCTTCACGGTCGGGAGAGCGCACAGGTCACTGATAAGGAAACCATGACCAGGAACCCCGCCAAGGCAAATAATAGAACCAGATTTTGAACTACCATGATAGAGAAAAGGTCCTTGAGCACTTTCGTAAAGGTGGGATGATCCAAAGGGCATTGGCCAATGTAACAGCATATCCGGACTATACATTGTAGGTTCAGAAGCAGTGAATGAGCATCTCACCAAAGAAAAGCTAATTTCCTTGAAAAAGAAATGGAGTGGGACGAATGTGGGTTCGCCATACTCAGCGTACGGCAGAGGGGTCTTGATATGGGTGGCACCAACAGTTCCGTTTAGAGTCCTTAAAACCATCCTAGAGGATGATGGTAGGATGGTAGTGCTACAGGGGTTGGTGGAAAATAGGGAGATTTGTGTCATCAATACGTATGCGCTGAATCAGATCATAGTGGCATACTGCCGATCACTGTACTCCAAGATCTGCTCCTATACTGTACACTGATATGGGGAGGGGATTTAAACTGTACACTTAACCCGGCGATGGATAGATCAGATGAGAAATACACTCACCCAGTTCTGGCGGCTAAGGCCCTGAGCACGCTGCTGCACGCATTTAAGCTATCTGACGGATGGAGAGCGATGCATCCCCAGGAAAGAGTATATTCCATTACACTGCACCCAAGAATTTGTACACAAGATTGGTTTATGTGTTTGCTGGCGAGGAAATATTGGGACAGTTTACAAGGGCAGAACATAAGGTGAGGGTGCTCTCGGATCACGCACCCTTAGTGGTTGTGTGGCAACTTCTACCACCTTCTACCACCCAGGCTAGAATTCACACTTGGAGGCTTAGGGTCGAGGCGCTCAAGATTTTGAGGGAGGAGGTGAAAGAATATTTTGTACATAATACAGGTAGCTTAACGTCTGCAGGTATGTGTCAGAGGCCTTTAAAGTGGTGGTACAAGGGGCGGATATGACTAAGTCAAAAAGGATGCAGGATATGATTGAGAGAGACCTGCATAAAGCAGAAGCTAAACTAGAAACCGCTGAGTTAGCAGATGACAGATCCAAGACAGGACACAAGAGGTTGCCCACCTGCAGAAGGAATGCTTAGAGCACTGGAATAGATTGGGCAAATAGACCTATAGGAAATATGTAGAGTGACAACATGCAGAGGGAGACAGACCTGGGCGCCTGCTGGCCTGGCTTTACAAAAGTGAGATCAAGAGAGAAACTATCAGAGCAATAGTGGGGAGCGAAGGAGGACTGATTGAGATGCAGGAGGGGGTGAAGACATGTTTTACGATTATTATAGGAAGCTGTATCAGGAAACCTCAGAATGCCTGATGTCAGAGATAGAGGAAGCATTGTAACAGATTAATCTACCCAAACTAGATGAAAATGAGGTACAAAGGCTGGGGGCCCCCATAACCAAAGAGGAGCTAGAGCATGTCATTCATGAGCTGCCAACAGGCAAAGTCCTGGGAGCAGACGGACTGCCCAGCAAATTCTATAAAGAGTATAGAGCTGAGGTTACAACCCCATTGCTGGCAATGCTTAACGAGGTGTTGCACATTTGCCGACTGCCGGGGTCACTTAGAGAGTCAATAATTATTCCCCTCTTGAAAAGCAGGCAAGCCGGCTATGGACTGCAGCTCACATACGTACAATGGGTGTGGCTGCTCTATAACAAGCTGATAGCAAGGGTTAAAACAGGCACAATTATCTCGGAACAATAGCAACTGGGTAAAGGCACAAGGCAAGGTTGCCCATGGTCCCTGATGCTCTTTATTTTTGCACTGGAGCCATTGGCAGTCTATCTCCATGAAGAGTACATAAAAGTGAGTATTGGTACACCGGGAAGAAGGCATTTGCTCTCACTGTACGCGGATGACATGCTTCTGTACCTGCAGCATCCTAAGGTCAATCTGCAATATATCCTAGACATGTTGGAGCGCTCACAATTAATGTGCAGAAGTCGAGCTTTTTCCCTCTGGGAGGATATGTAGGACAATCCGAGAGCACATTACCGGTACTACCAATAAGATGGGAAATTGATACATTTCGGTACCTAGTGGTAGACATATGCCACAATCCGAAGTCTGAAAACAAGTGGAACACGCAGAAAGTGATGAACAAAGTGGAGAGCTCCCTGACCTTCTGGGCTAGACTGCCGTTATCAATGATGGGCAGAGCAGAGCAGCTTTGCTAAAGATGGTGGTGCTACCAAGATTCCTTCATTATTTTTCCAACATCATGTATGCTAGCCCGAATTTTATTTTTAGCAGATTGGACGGAATATGCAGGAGCTTTCTGTGGCATGGCACGAGATGCATGGTAGCACTACAGAAACTCCAGAACCTGTACGAGCAAGGAGGGATAAAAGTGCCCAATTTTGAAGTATACTTTGTTGCTAGCCAGCTACAATTTGTGACCAAGTGGCTGTCCTATGAAAATTCACAGGAGTCACAGTTGCTGCAGGAGGCGGCAGCCCCATTTTTTCTCAAAGAGTTGGTATGGACAGCTGTACCTTGAGAACCTTGCCCAGCCTTACCTTTGAAGTTAGGTAGAGCCACATGGCGCCGAGCTTGCCAGCTGTTAGGGAAGGCTACACCATACTCTCCACAGTGCCACTTGTGACACTGAACGGGGTAGATATGCATACAAGGCTGAATGTGAGGAAGTATTGGGAACCCAGGGGAGCAGCAACGGTGGGTGATGTACTGAAAGAAGGGGTCCCCGTAGACTTCATGAAAATTATAGCAGATACGGAATACACCGAGGACAACATCTCACGCACACCTAACTGCTAACTCAACTTAGGCAGAAATGGCCAGAGATGGTAGAGGGTCTACAAGAGGATGAAAAACTGGAGACGCTCTATGATATTTCAGAGGGTGGACATGAGGTCTCGAGGATATATGAGTTGTTGATGGTCAGGCAGAGTTGGGAAACAGATTTGCAAGAACAGCTGTCAGATGAAACATGGGGCAGGGCAATGACTTATCACAAAAAAGGTGTCCCGAAAATGCTAGGCTACAGCAGATTCAATTGTATGTTACATACAGGGTAACCTGACCCCCGGAAGAATAGCGAAGTTCTGCCAAACCCGAAATATGGTTTAATTAATGCAGATCTAGTGCTTATGTTCTGGGCCTGTGCACAGATTAGGCACTTCTGTGATGAGATAGCATGAGTGTTAGCACGGGCAGATATCACCTTAGCTATAGGATCCCCCAAGGCATGCCTGCTGGGTAGATTTGCAAGACCCAAGAAGACATGTGAATAAATTGAAAGATCTGGCATGAATACTGGCAAAACGCAGGATAGCGATGGGTTGGAAAGCACCTAAGGGGCCTGCAATACGAGTGTGGTGGGCAGATCTCCAGAAATTGATGAATGCAGAGACGGTGGCCTGGCAAGAAGCAGCAAATCGGGGCCCGGAACAGAGTAATATGGGACTGGATGCTTGGAGACAGATAGTAATGAATATAACCGCCACTGGGTTTGAGGATGCAAGTCAAGAGGGCAGGCAAGTAGAGAGTAACGTATAGAGAAAGGAGGATGATATCAAACAGTGAAGACAGACAGAAGTGATCACAATTCAAGGATGTTTATTGAACCTCAATAGGTTGGAAAAACGCCTATCTAAACGTAAATCTAAAGATGGGAGCAAGCTACGACCATCAACTAATAATAACGCAGACCAAGTGGAGTCTGTCAAGATAAAAGGGCATATACTAATTAACCTATTTCAAATCCTTACTTCTAAATACAAAATGATGTGGGATAACAATGTATACAAAAGAAAAGTGTTCAAGAAATGATATATCAGAATAGTTGAGCAGTTGGCTTCCCTTCCCCACGTTTTCAGTATAGGGCAAGGTGGCACGTACAAGCTTTGCGCACACCCTGGCTTCTTGGCAATGAGGTAACAGTTCAACAAATAGGTATCCAGGCCTTCTGCCAAAGTCTCTCTTGCAATGACAGTCTCTTATTGCAGAGGGCCTGATGTAACAAACAAAACACAAAAGTTCCACAAGATCAAGACAGGGCTCCCACCTTCGGGCTCAGACCATTGGCCCTCCTAATCTGGGCTCAAATCCCTTTTCTACAATATTTACAATTTGGTCTCCCTCATTTTGGCTCGGACCCTGGATCCCCCTCATCCGGGCTTATATGCTCTTTTCCACAATATTCAAAACCTCTGAAATGTTCACAATTTAGTCTCCCTTGTTTGGGCTTGGACCATGGATCCCCCATCGTTCGGGCTCTGATCCACTTTTCTACAATATTCACAACTTCTACAATGTTCAAAATTTGATCTCCCTTATTCGGGCTCGGAACATGGATCCCCTTGTTCAGGCTCAGATCCCTTTTGATACCAGAATCGAAGACTTTTGAATGTGCAATGGGATTTTCTTAAACCGTCGCAGGACCACTTCGATTCACTTCATGCAATTTACACTTCACATCAATCTTCTATTTTCGTTTCTTTTGTCAGGATACCATACAGAGACCTTCAACTGAGAACATTCACAGTGCCGGACCACTCTTCAACTGTATTTTATCTTTGATTCTAATGTTCAGATATTCACCAGCAATTTATCTTCACTCGCGTCTTTCATCACATGCATTTAACAATGTTTGTTCCAGCGCTCGCTTTACAATGTGTCCGCTTGGAACCTTGACTTCAGCACAGAACGGTCTGGCATTGATCACCCCAACTCACCGGCTGTGTTGTTCTCTGTTGATTCTTTGTTCTTGGAGCCAAGGACGATACCATGGCATCTGCTGCTCCCCCTGCCTTGGTCAGTTATGCGGGAGGACCCTCGGGCTCCGACACGCAGTGCAGGATTTTTCAGGCTTGTTTCCTGGTCTTACATTTTCTGCCTTGAAGGTTTATTGAAAGTAACAGCTTCCTGACAAAAAGGTCAAGGGGGTTGACCCTCTCATGAACATCACATGCTTGGCCGTCGTTCAGCTGTCAACTCGAAACTGCTGTACCTTCATGTGTTTTGCCTCCCTCAGAGTGTGCCTCTGTGCTCTGCCTTTTATCCGTGTGAGGAAGTGTAAAGGAAGTCAGGAGTGAATGATTGTCGATAATTGCCTAACCTCACCTGTCCAGAGTATTGGGAAATGTCAGGTACACAGCGGTTTTCTCCCAGAGTGGGCTATCAGTGTAACAGTGTTTGTGAAGGAAAAGGGGGAGGGGTTGAGTTTCTAAATATCCCATCGGGTAGGACAGGGAAGGACAGGGAAGAGAGGGATACTGCATCTCAACATCCGGTGTCCTACTCCAACTCCTGTGGACCCCTCTCCCTGGTGATCCTCCCACACTGGTCTACCCCCAGGGTCTGGATTCAAGGTGATGGCCATGCCCTGGCCACCTGAGAGAGAGAGATCCGCGGGGTCTAGCTGGTGAGACACCTTCTGGTTTCTCACACACCCTTCCCCTATGTGATGTAGCCACATCTGTTTCACAGGGAAACCAGGAAAGGAAATCAACAGCCCCTTGGTCTTTGCCTTTTTGGTGTTCCGTAATGAAACAGTAGGTTTGTAGGTCAAAGAACTTTTGCATGACTCAGGATTAGAGTCCTTTCGATGGCTTATCCATACTAAAGGTGAATGGTCTGTGACAAAGGTGAACTTCCTCCCCAAAAGGTATTATCTTAGATGGGTGATTGCCCATTTGATGGCAAGTGCCTCTAACTCCAATATGGAGTAGTTCTTTTCACAAGGGAAGAATTTTCGACTAGTGAATAGGATATCATGTTCTAATCCATCACACATTTGTGATAAAACTGCTCTGGAAAACATATAGGAGAGAACAGTGAAAACCATCTCCACCCACTTTAAGATACACACCTTCTGCCCCTGAGGAATGTCTGTCCATGTCGTTTCCATCTTCATCTTGTATCCTGGCTTGCAACATTGGGCCTCATTACAACCCAGGCGGTAAGTTCCCTACTTTACCACCATGGTGTAAACTCCGTTTACACCATGGTGGATGGCGGATTTACCGCCCCATTCCAAGGTGAGTGGGGCGGTAAATCCCCATTCCCCATTTACCATTCCCCATTCCCATTTTTGCCCCATAGGGCATAATGGGAGTGGGGAAGGCGCTAATTACGGCACCGTAAATTACGGTGCCGTAATTAGCACCAAGGCAGGTTAGCGCCTTGCATTTTAACGCCTGCTAAAAGCAGGTGTTAAAATGGTAATCAGGCGTTAAGGGTTAATGGCACCGACGGCGCCGTTAAACCCTTAACGCCTGGGTTGTAATGAGGCCCATTATGTGTTACTTCTGACTTCTGAAATTGTATTCGCTCTCCCCTCTTGCTTCTCCACTCTTTGTGATTGCTTACTCTCTGTTCTCTCCTCTCCTCCCCTCTCCCTTTTCCTATCTCCTCCCCTTACTTTCTTCTATGCACTTACTCTGTCAGAATTGTCCCTGGACCTAATATGATAGCAACCTCATCTGTCGCTCCCCCATCCACTTACTGTTGCCCCCCCCCCCAGCACTATCTGAAACTTTGTCAGGCCTAGTACGATAGTCGCTTGTTTTGTTCCTCCCCTCCATTTCTGCACCCCTCTCCCTCACCTTTTGTTTTTTTCCGGCTCTACCAGAAATGTCATCAGGCCTAGTACGGTAGTCGCCTGTCTGTTTCCATTTCCTTCCCACTCTCCCCCTGCCTTCCTTATCGATGTCTTAGCTCTTGCACTATCTGAAATGTCATCAGGCGGAGTATGATAGTTAATTTCACATCCTTACTGTTCATGGCGTCTAAGAATGTTGTTGTATTTTCCCTTGTTCCATCCCCTGCCTTGAAGCGCTTTGAAATACATTGTGTATAGGCGCTATATAAATAAACAATCATATCATATCATATCATGGTTCAGCTACAAAGGTCAGAATCATATATAAGTCGGGCAAAGACAATCGTAGTGTTAGAACTGGGTGTAAATAACCAACACTATGAACACTCAGGACATAGGGAATTGATTTTCTAGATGCCAACCATGTACACAGTGTATCATCATTGTACTAATTGGAGTATTAATTTTCATACCATTAGATGTTGTTTACTGGTGAAATATATATGTGTTTAATAATTATTTTCCATTGAAATATTAGGTGGCTATACCCCTGATTTGATGTATTGTAAAATAAAATGTATAAACCATTTGTATGTAACATCAGCTTGATACTTTGATATTGACCTATATTTGTTTCAAGGTTTTTTTCTCAGAGTGTCATGAGGACTAGATATTGTATACTTGTTTTATCTGTGTTTGAGACCTTCATTTAATTTATTGTCAAAATAAGCCCCACAGAAATCCGAACAGGGCTGTAATATCCTGTCCATAAGCTGTTGGAAAGTGGCTGGGCCCCATGCAGGCCAAAAGGGAGGACTTTAAACTGGAATAGTCCTAGGGGCATTGAGAAAGATGTCTTTTCTTTATCAGGTCAATGTACGGGACCTGCCAATATCCCTTGTTCAAGAAAATAATCCAACCTGATAAAAAGCAAAGGGCCCATTTTACCATGTACATCTGTTAAAGGAGTGGAAAGAAAATCCTTCCACTGCTTCCGTCTCACTGTTGTCTTGTTCAATACCGGAGGAGATAGACAACTCAGAACGTATTCCGCAAGAGCTATCTAGACAGAAGCAAGAAGACTTAAACAACCTGGTCATGAAATTCCCCAATTGATACTGCAAAAAAAAGGGAGAGTACATGGTACATTACATTATGTCAGAACTCCAAAGGGAAAAGTTGTCCATTTAAAACCCTACTGACTCACAGAAGCCCGAAAACAAAAAGTGGTAGAGGAAGTTAAAAAGAAGCTTAAGGCAAACATTATTTTATTGGTAACCAAACCACATCATTCTTGTTGATTCCGCATAGACTTTAGGCAGGTTAACGCCATCTCTGCCTTCAATGCCTATCCTATGCCATGCATCGATGAATTCATTGATAAACTATGAAGTGCTGTCTAGGGTCGCTACAAAGACAGCACTTCCTAGTTTATCAATTAATTCATCTATGTTGTGGAGATTTAAATGACAACTTTATATGATTGATTAGATTGGATTTAGTAAGTTTGACTAGGCTTCCTTCACAAGTTGAGACTGAATATTTGCCAGTTGTCTCATTTGGTGTGTGTGACATTGTTTTTGTAGGTGTAGTTTGGGCAATGTCATACAGACACATGTTTTCCAAATCAGTACTTCTGTTTGGGTAGTATGTGACAATTACATTGATTTTAAAATGTCCTGGCTGTTGGGATAATTTGTGGCTATGGTTTCTATCTCTTTTTCGGGATGAAACTGGACCAAAGATCAGCCAGACATTGTGTTCAGATTTGCCATATAAGGCTGTAAATATTACACGGTCTGCAGCTTTGTAGCACCTGCATTCTCTTTTGGAGCACCTTTTTAAACCGAAGCTGTACAATTTTTGTGATAGTGTTTTGTCAGATGATATGTCATCTCAGAGGTCTGTTAGCTCTTTTTTTCTCAGTTTTGGTAAGATAGGCTGTGGCATATCTTTCACCTGCAATGGAATTGTCTGCAATGTATTGTATGTCTATGTTTGCATTCCACAAACGGGCAATGATTAGATTGTAATCATTGATGTACTTGGATGATTCATCCCTTTTAATTTTGTATGTGTTTTTAGGGGATTTGCCTTTTACGCTGTGTCTAACAGAAAACATTAAGTTATTTACTTGTCCTTTTGTGCAAAATGGTCTAGGGAAGCCAAATCGACATTTGGTGTAGTATTTGCCTATGTTTTTATATGTACTTCAGCAGTATTTGCAACACTTATGTTTTTGGAAGCGTAAGATTTGTGTATATAGGTCTCTATCTGTGGTTTCAGAAAGGATGTAGCAGGTAATGTATTTTTTAATAAACTGTAAAACAGAGGCGTCACTATCATGGCCAAATTTAATAGCATCTTTTATCCACAAAAGCATGTGGATGTGTGGTGCCCCTCTGGATTGATATTCTTTTCTCCAAAAGAAGTATTGCACTTCTCCGAGCAAAGGGGTAGTATTATTGCAGATAAAGTGCAGCATGGCAATGAAGCGATGGTGAAAGTATATTGGTACGTTGACAGGGTCAAGAGAACAGATTGCTGCTGGTGTTTTTTTCAATCTGTTCAATCTTTATTTTGGTTTGCACTGCGTAAGAAGTCGTACACGTCATCCCATGACTCTGCACAACTTAAACTAACAAACCATGAGGTGAGCCTAGGTTCCTAAGCATACAACGTACCTCAGCATGATGTCAGAACCAGGATTCTTCTGAACCACGCATGTTTGCCAAGAGATTTGTGATACTTCCCTGCAAAACATCTTCTTTGTCCTTTACCTTTTAAAGCAGTTGGGTAGAGGACATTTAAAAAGTTAGAGCCTGTTTTTAATGTGTGTACAACTCCATAACATACATTTGCTAGTTCACTTTCGAAGAGGAGGTAGACAATGTATTAGACATTTTGTCTGAATCTGGGGGTCTTCAGAATACATTTCTTAAAAGCGATATTCTAATGCACACATTTTTGTGGACCTTTCATCATATCTTCCTCCTTTTGCTGTAAGAAAGTGTAGAGGAAAAGAATGTGCTTCTACGTGTTTTTCCCATTTGCTCATAGGGGTGCCTTTGGCTTGATGCATTTAATATGTTTCTAATGCATCGTCAATGGTGTCTTTGGAGTGTAGTGGCTGAATTGTATACTGGTCTAAAATGTTGGCTGCAGTAACAGGATCTACACGTTAAAATTGGCCGGTTGCTGGTGAGTCTTGAATTGTTTGGGTGGTTTCTTCTAAGTTTTCCTCTATGTTTATATCTTTGTAGAATTAGTTGTTTTCTTTTAGACATTGTTGGGCTTGTCTAACTTTGTTTAAGTCGACTAGTTGTTGTCAAATTTGTGTATCTTTTGTTGGTACACCATTAACTAGTCAAATCAAAAATGTATCTATTGGGGACGGTACTCCTATAGTTTCTACATTTTCTTTGAGATTTATGGCAAATATACTACTTCGCCACGGATTACCTTTAGTAACTCAGATGGAGGTAATTTAGCTGATTTTGGTTGAAGGCATATTATAGCTTTAAATGGTTGTACTGTTTGCATTATAATGCTCTCATACAAGTTAAGTTGTTGGAGAGCTTTTTGAAGTGGGAATGTTTCTAAGTTATTAGTGATCGCACGTGATAGCATTTGATAATTGTCAAGCTTTGTGTTGCGATACGTGCAAATGATTTAGGGGCCAGTTATTTTGTATTTAGTTTTACTATTAGATATAAAGTTAATTGGAACCGTTGGGATTCCTCATTGTCCTTTATTTTGTAGGCTATATCTACTATTTCTGTGCTCTTTTTATAAAATGTTTTGCGACAACAGACACATACTTGGTCTGGTATGTCAGCAGATGTGTTTTTAAACATAGCTATTTCTTTTCTGTATGTCTTTGTTAGGACGTTGGTGTTTATGAGGTTTTCGGTAATGTTTTCTGAAGTTACATATTTTCTAAGTCAACTTCAGTTCCAAAGTATTTACTTTGGTTGTGCTCTATTTCTTGAAGCAGTTCTTTGGCTGTTCCATTTAGGATAATGTTTTTTAAATTTTGCAGTTCTAGAGCAGGACTTTTTGCATAGTATATGATATGATATTCTAGGTGCGACAATACAAGGAGGGGGAGACAAAAAAGGGGGGACAAAACAACGATCTCACTAGGTCTTGTGTCATTCAAATCCTGCAAGTGCAGGGAAGGGGGGGAGAAGTGCTGAAGGTGGGGGGAGGATGAAGAAGTGCGGGGCAAAGGAGAAACCAGAGTGCAGCCAACAAGTGGCAAGAGCTGGTACTACTAAGTGCAGTCAGCGGATGGAGAGTAAGTGCAAGAGAGGGGAATGTAGGGTTACAGATACAGACCACAAGTGCAGGGGAGCCATTAGGAAGTGTGGAATTGCAGCTGGACAGACCGGGACCTAGACCCGAATTCAGAGTGTGACCAGTGCATGGAGCAGGCAGATGATCAGCAAGGAAGAGGAAGAGAGAAGGCAGAAGCAAAGAGAAAGGTCTTGAGTTGCTTCTGGAGCTGGATCTGCTCAATTTAAGAGAGGCAGGGAGGCTGTTCCAGAGGGAGGCCCCGGCCGAAGAAAGAGATCTGCCCCCAACTCTTTGCTTGGAAAAGCAACTGACCCTCAGTGAGATCATTGGCAGCACACCACTCATGAATTGCAGAAAGACAGTCAGAAATGAGAGAAGGAGTAGAGGCGGCTGATGGGAGCTTGAAGGATAGCTGATTGTCATCAGCATAACACTGAAAGTTGGAGCAGAGGGCGGCTATGCAGTGAGCAAGAGGTGCAAGGTATTGATTGAATAGCCAGTGAGAAAGATTAGACCCCTGGGGAACACCAAAGGTAGAGAGAGAGAGAGATAAAAGAGAGGAAGGACCCCAGTTGGACCAGGGAGGGTTGGTCAGTGAGAAAGGAGGTCAGCCAAGCCAGAGCCTGATCAGTGACACCCAGGTTATCACAGAGCCGGTTGAGCAGGATGGCATGGTTGACCATATCGAAAGAAGAGGAAAGATCGAAGAGAATGAGGACAGAAGGGAGGTTAGAGTCGAGGTTTGAGAGCAGGTCATCACGGATGTTCAGGAGTGCAGTTTCTGTTTTTCTGGCCGCTCTGAAGCCAGACTAATGGATATGGAGACAACTAACAGTTTCAGTGGGAAGGTTAAGCTGGGAGATGGCCAGCTTTTCCAGGAGTTTGCCCAGGAAAGGAGTAATGGAGATTGGGCAATAGTTGGCAGGACAGGAGGGATTAGCAGAAGGTTTCTTAAGAAGAGGGTGCACAGGAGAGTGCTTCAGAGGGGAGGGGATGGTTCCAGTTGCAAAAGAGTGATGGCAGAAATCTGCTAGCACAAGGGTGTAAATGTGGTTCTTGATAGTTTTGGAAGAACCAGTTTTGATGAGACTTTCATAGATCAGAATTTTCTGGAAAACTCATCTGGGGTGAACAAAGGAGAGGAAGAGAAGGGAGGAGGAGAGGCGGCTGCAGGAGTGCCAGGAAGGCCAGGAAGGAAGGATGAGGATGTAGAAGAGGAGAGGGTGGACAGGATGTCCTGGGTTTTAGTGATAAAATGAGAAGCAAGGGCCGTGCAGAGGGACTGGGAGGTGACAGGAGAAGTAGAGACTGCAGCAGGATTGGCCATCTCCTTGCAGATTTGAAAGCAAATTGGCTGAGTTGATGGATGCCGCAGAGACGTGGGCTTGGATGTGCGCTCTCTACTTAGCAAGGACAGACTCTGTATTGCCTTTGGAGAAGGCAGCGGGCCAGTTTTTCAGAGGATGTACCTGTTGCCCTCCACTTTCTCTCAGTCACACTACTCTTGAGTTTAAGGTAGACGAGGTGTTATTCGTACCTAGAGTTACACTTGGATTTGGGCTTCATGCGGATCCTCATGACAGGGCAAGTACATTAAGTGTCAGAGATAGAGCGGGGAAGGTTAGAAAGGGCTGTGCTATTGTGTGAGTTAGCCGAAGGCGCAGAAGGAGGAGATAAAGTGGTGGCAAAAGCCTCAACTGACATACGCTTCATGGGCCGGATGACCGAGAAGGTAGGTGGCAGAACTGGCATTAGCTTGGCCTGCAGGGTAGAGGGAGAGAGATATGAGAGGAAAGAGGAAAATGATCATTGCATTAGAGAGGAGTGGCTAGAGGGATAGATAGAGGGGGGGGTCTGAGGAGAGTAGAACATCCAAGATGTGCACTGTAGAGTAGGTCGGGCCAGAGGGGTGAATAGAGAGAGAGAGAGAGAGAGTCACAGAGGTTGCGAAAGAGTCCAGAAGAAGGACAGGAAGCATCCAGGTGGATGTTGAAGTCTCTGAGAAGGAGTAGTTGAGAGGTGGAGGCAAGGTCTGCCCACTCTGAGAGGAAGGAGGTCACCTGGCCGGGCAGCCGGTAGATAGTGGCCACAGTGAGAGAGAGGCCAGAAGAGAGAGAGAGCCTGAAGACCAGGCATTCAAAGGAGGAGTAGTCCTGCACAGGAATTACAGAGGCAGGGATCCACTCTGGGAAGATCAAGGCTACACCCCCACCGGGACAGTTGTTTCTGGGCGCAGAGAGGATCTTGTAGCCATCAGGGAGGAGAGTGTCAAAACTCATGTCAGATCTGGCCGTGAACCACGTCTTAGTCAGACCGAGAACATCCAGGTCGAGTTCTTCAAGGAGACGGCAGATGTCAAAGGAATATTTGACAGCTGAGCAAGAGTTGAGAGTGGCAATGCAGAGCAGGTTGCCATCTTTGCAAGACTTAAGTGGGGAGTACAGGTCTGGGGTACACCCTGAGGAATTGTAATAGGAGTCCGAGGGTGGGCAGAAGAGGAAAGAAGAGAGGGCAAAGTAGCGAAGGAGGAGGAGGAGGATGCCAGAAGGTGGTGGAAGAGGGAGGCAGCAGGGTGGCCAGAGAAGCAGTACAGGGTGCTAACGAGGTGGTGAAGGATGGAGGAGGCAAAGGAGGCAGAGGATCCAGAAAAGGAATAGAAGGAAAAGCTGGAGAAGAAAGGAAGTTGATAAGGCGCAGTAAGCGTCTATCAAAAAGGAGGATGTTGGCTTGAGGACCTTGGACCAAGATGGGTGGCATTTAGGTAAACATTACTGATGGTCTTGGAGGAATGGAAGTGGGCCAGGCGGGCTTTCCAACGGGTGCCACCATTTATGGGTGAAGAGGAAAAAGGAGAGAGCTCAGAGACCAGATTGAGGGTCCATAGGCCTGGAGAGAGAACGACAAAGAGGATGTCATTGAGGGTCTGTCTGGAGTAAGTGCTGGTGTAGGTATCAGTGATAGGGAGGCCTGGGTTGAAGACCAGGATATCCCCTTTGAACTTCTTCTTCATAGACTTAGTGAGAAGGACAGGATAGTCAACAGAAAAGCAGTTAGAGAAGATAGGTGAGACAGAGAGCACCATAGAGGATGCAAGAGTGTTGGAGGGGGAGGAGGTGTGGTGAGGTGGGGAGACCCTAGGTTTGGGACACAAAAGGGGGGTAACAAGCAGACAAATTACAACTAAGAAGAAAACGAATTAAGTACATGTGGGGCCTAGATAGAGGAGTGGGCACAGCAGATGGGCAGTGAATACCAAAACTAAATAAACTGAGCAGACGACCAAGGCAACCTAGAAGAAAAGACGTGTGCCACATGGATGCAGGCAGTACAATGTGAGGAGACCACAATGAGGTAGAACTCAAGTTAAAGAACAACCAATCGAGCGGACCTAGAGGAAAGAAAGAAAAGCAACAGGAATGCAGGCAATAAGATATGAGCAGCAATCAGGAGAGCAGAACAACAGGGCTGTAAACAACAATCATGGCATCAAAAGCAGAGTAGTAGAAAGAAACCTAGAAGAAGGAACAGCACAGCAGAACACAGAGCAATGCACAAAAGGGGAGCAACTTGGAGGAGGGACTGGCAGTGGAAGGCGAGGGTAAGGGCCCTCAAGGGAGCAAGGATGCACAGATGGACTAGGAATGCAAGGGAGCACATGAGATAAAGGGATGAACTGAAAGCATGCAGCCCCAGGAGTGAAGGTGCATGCGGTCAAGGAAGCGAGAGAACCACACAATCAGAGATGCATGGGAGTGCACACAGCGTAGGGGGTGAGCGAGTGCACGCAATCAAGGACAATGAGGGAACCCATGATCAAGGGATGCACAGGAAAACACGCAGCCTAGGAGGCAATTTGCGCACCCGATCAGGGATAATGAGGGAAGCACGTGATTGAGGACTGCGTGGGTGTGCGTGCAACAATGGGCAAGTGATCCAAGCAATTTCAAGGTAAACGAGGGAACCGTGCAATCTCAGAGAATTACGGTGAGTGGGGGGCATGTAGCCAAGGATGTGAGTGTGCTCATGCGATCAGGGAAAGTGAGGGAACCACGCAATCATTGGATCCGCAGAAGCACACACAGCCTAGGGAGGGAGCGGGCACATGCAATCAAGGATAATGAGGGAACCGCAAGATCAGGGAGGTGCAGGAGAACACGCCACCTAGGAGGAGAGTGAGCGCACATGATCAGGGATATCGAGGGAACCACATGATCAAGGGATGTGCAGGATCTATGCTCAAGATTCTGTGTAGCGGAATAGCGTGTTGCTAACATTTTGATGTGGTGGAAGGTGCTTTTGTATGTAGTTCCCGAAATGTATGCTAATGAATGTCCTTGCAGACCATTGTGACAGTGCACTGGACAGGAGTCCATGGCTTGTAAAGTTTTCATTCTACTTTTATCTTTCAGTTTCCAATAGTGATTGAGAAATTGTTGTAAAGATTTAAAGGTTTGTTGCCATATGTTACACATTGAGCTGCATGACCATTTGTACACTGGACGGTTTGTTTGGGTGAAAGCAGCATTTGGTTTGTTGGGGATGTTTTTTCTATAAGGGTTTCTTTTGCCATAATGGTTTTTTCTACAATTTCATACCCTCGACCATCATTGTCTATGGCTATTGTTTTGTGTTGTTCTCGTTTATAAGCTTCTTCGTTGACATATTGTTAGGTGCTGCTTGTGTGAATCCATTCACCAACACAGAAGTTTGAAACAGTCTCTATATTGACACTGCGCATGTTTAGAAGTACATTTTTGAAATGTATTAATTAATTTAGTAAGTGGTTTCATTCTGTTTAAAATCAATATAAAACATGTTCTCTTAAGTAGATAAGCTCTGTCATTTAGAGCTTTGAGGATTGGTCTCCTGCAGTAGTTCTTAAGGGTAGATTATGACTTCTCAGCTGGTTTTATAAGATTTTATAAGATTGTGAAGAACTCTATTGTGGAAATATTTTTTTGGAACACACAATTTTTGGATTGCTTTACTGTGACTATGTTAACACTGGTAGATACAGTGTTAGGTTTGTTGGTAGGTCTGCTTTTGTACATATTATTTACTTTTAGTTTTTGCAAATTAGTTGTTGCTGGTTTGCTTTTGTTGAGTGAGGTTACTAGCTTATTTGTTTTAATGTTTTCTATAATATGTTTGAGATATGAATGACTATATTGTGTGGTTTTATTCTTATCTGCTCTATATTTCCATCTTTTCTACTATTTAGTATCCATATTGTTGTGTCTGTTGGGAAAAGAGAACGTTTGGGTCTGAAAGTTGTGCAATGTGCATGCATGTATTGTGAATGGGTGTGTGGGTGTGATTGGAGAGCCTAATAGAGTGCTGTTTGATTGTGAGGTGGCATATGAGGTGTGGTTGGGAAGGTTGTAAGTGTAAGAGTCTGTAGAGGTGTGATGCCGTTGGTTTAATGAGTAAGGGAGTGGTGGTGTGATTGAATCAGTAGGGACATTGGGCTGTTTTCAGGAACACAGGGGGTGTTGTAATGGCAGTGTTTAGATGGCAATAGGAAGAGTGTGAATGGTGCAATGTAATGAGATAGAGTGAAAAGAGTAGTCTGGGGTAATATATAGTGGAACTGTGCTGTTGTAATTACATACATATACATGATACACTAATGTACTTACTTTGTAGGGTGTGAGGGGAATTCTTTTTTCAGTTCTTGTCTTCGGTAATGTGCTTCTTTCCTGTAATTGAAAAAGAAAGTTAGTGGGGATATGTGGTAATGGTGAAATACTTTTAGTAAACAAGGTTGTTATTTATGAAGGTAGGAGGAGTTGTTGGGAAAACAGTGAATGAAATTGCTGGACATTTAAAAATGTTTGTTTGTTTGAGGCGCATTTTCATGAAAGTTAAGAAATACGTATGTGCATTTATAGAAGCTCTGTGTGTAACATTTTGTAAAAGCGAAGAAAAGTTGATGGAAAAGATTTGCAGTGCACTTTTAAAGGGCAGTTGGTGTGTGGAAGTTCAATATTTTAGGAGTATATGCATTCTTGCCAACATGATGCATTCTAATCTGCAGGTGTTTATGCAGTTCTTTTTTTTTTTCTTACTTGTGTATATCTAAATAAATAGATTTTACAAGATTCTTGCTTTTCTTTAGGGTGAGCCTGCAGAGGCCAATCCCCCTTCGCTTGACTGATTATTGTATTCCGCCAGAGCAGCTTGAAGTATCTTGGTTGTTGCAATGGTCCAAGACGTTCTGGCTCTGCCAATTAGGCGCGGCCACCAATGCTCTTATTCGGGACTCTTGAAAGGTGCCAGTACTTGCCGCAGGTACATTGATCGTATGGTAGCCATTGACTGACAGCAGGTGCTGCACGTTTTCCGTTAGGTCTGGTTTTTTACACAGTCTGCACATTTTAGATTCTGATTGGCCTCTGATTTGAAGTATCTCGTTGGTGTGTAGTAAGTTCAAACGTGCTCATAAAAAGAGTTGGCGGAGCGGTCTGCTCGGGAATCTTCTTAGATATTGGGCAGTTTCATTCTGTTTTAGTGTGTAAGGAGGAGCTGGGTGAGGAGTTTGTTCTCGGATGCTTTTTCCAGAGTTGTAATCCAGTCTGAATCAGCCAGTTTCCTTTTGATTTTATTTGTGTTGGAGATTAGGTCTTCTTCTGTGCATGCTATTTGGTCGAGTTGTGTCTTTATCTTTACTGCCCATTTCGCAAGCATTTTACAGTTTCTTGAAGCAATTTCCGCTTGGATAAGTGGTAGAGCGGGATGCGTTGAGGTGCAATTGTTTTTCTGTACAAAGCGATGCTGTTAAATTCTACTGTTGCTTTTAGCGAGACCAAACCCAGTTCCCTCCTTATGGCAGCCATTGCTGTGGATTTTGGTAGGTTTAATACTGTCTTCCAGAAGTGGCCCTCTATCTTCTGCCAAACGCTGTCTGGGATCTTTGGCATTTCTTCGGACCCGTATGTGAGTGCCGGGACAACTTTCGCCTTGTAGAATTTGATCGTTGTTATCATCGAGAATCTTCCGTATTTTTTTTCTCCAAGATTTTAGCTAGTGTTGTTAGCGCTCTCACTTTCACCAAAGATGGTTTTGCATACTAGTTTCCAGCTGTGAGTTGTCCACGATCACCCCCAGGAATCTGAATTACGATACTGACTCGATCTGGATCTTTCCATCGCCCATTTGTTTGATTTTTTTTGTGGCTTTTTTCAAAGTTAAAATTTTCGTTTTGTTCTTGTTTACTTCCAGATTTGATTGATTGATATAGTCGAACAAATTGTCTAATTGTCTCTGAAGGCCTATTTGCATTTGGTCCATTAGCACGATGTCGTCGGCGTATGCTAGGCGTGGCATTGGGATATTACCTATTTTTGGGGGAAAGGCTCTCACCGCGGAATAGGCCTCTTTGAAATCGCCCATGAAGGCCACAAAAAGTGCTGGGGCCAGAGGGCAGGCCTGTTTGACACCTCTGTGCATTGGAATCTCCCTGGACAGAAGGCCTTTTCTGTTCAGTTTCACTCGCATTTAGGTGCCCGTATGTAGTGCCTTAGTAGGAGCTAGGATTGTTTGTGGGCAGTGCCAGAGGTTCAGTTTTGCCCATAAGAGTTCCCTGTCGATGCGGTCAAAGGCTTGAGTTAAGTCTACAAAGGCCACAAACAGACTAGTTGAGGCCTCTGAGGTTTTGCTCTTAGCTATGCTTAAGAGCATGATGTTGATTGTGGTGGATGAGTTCTTTTTAAAACCCGCTTGAAAGGGGTCGTTACAAGGTGCCTCTGATGCCCAGTTCTGGAATCGCTTTAGAAGGAGCATGCTAAAGATTTTGCCAATTGTGTCCAGGAGGGCGATTGGTCGGTAGTTGCCCTGGTCAGATTTGTCTCCCTTTTTGTAAATTGGGACCACGTTGGAGGTTGTCCAAGATCTCGGAATTGATTGTGTTTCTGCACACTTGCTGAAAACCAGGCTGATGAAAGGGGACCATAGATTTTGAAAGTTTTTGAGGTCTATGTTGGTGACTCTGTCAGGGCCAGGTGCTCGCGAAGCTTTAAGTTTGCGGATAGTTGCTCTGATGTCTACTTGGTCTGACACGTCAACCCAGGGGTCATCACCCTGACTTTGTTCAGAGCCTGCCCGAGTCTTTGGCTGCCGAAAAAGGGCTTCAAAGTGAAGTTTCCATTTTTCTTCGCTGGCACAATTAGATGGTTCGTTGGAATTCTTTTCCGTTCTCAATTTCAAGAGCGACCAGAATTCTCTTGTGTTTTTGCCTACTCTTTTTTTTAGTATCTCTTCCGAGTCCTTTTGATAAAGTGTTACGCAATGATGTTTCAGCCTGGCCTTGTATATCTTTACTTCCACTGCCACTTGAGCCAATAGGTCGGGTGAGCCCGATGTTTTGGCTTTGCGCTTTAGTTCTCTGAGGATTGCGCGTCTTGCAGTGAGTAGCTTGTCGTACTGGTGGGGGCCCAGTTTCCCCGATCCAGTCCCACTGTGTCCGATTACTTTGTAGGGGCTCAGCTGTGGTTGAAAGTCAGTGACCGCTGCATCGTGTTTGGATGCACAGATTTTGGTTTTGTAGTTCCTCGTCAGTTCTTCTACTCTTGTCGCTGACAGTTTTAAGCGATAGCCCTGTGCGTTTGACTCAATTTCTGTATTCATTTTTGGGTTCTTTTCTGCCATCGAGCTCCATGATGCTCTTAGGAGATTGTGGTCGCTGGGTTCAGTGCTTATGACTTTGAATTCCGTTATTAACTCTAGCATTGCGTCCGAGGCGAAGATGTAGTCTATGGTACCTTTTAAGGCGCCTCTCTCCCAAGTGGGGAGTCTTCCTGGGAGTGGAAAAGACAGGTCCAGGTATTGGAATGCTCAAGATGACATCAGGTCGTTCCAGAGCTCCCCTCGTGTTTCTGCTGTGGTTTTCGGTCTGTAGGCCTGTCTTTGGGCATGATTTTTCTGCTTCACATTTAGGTCTCCACAGATGATAATGTGGGAAATCTGTTTTTCTGCATATATGTTGTCGATTTCTGTTTCTAGCCTGTACAGGAATTTTTTGTCCGAGATGGCTTGCGGATTCCAATATGTGTTTATAATTGCGATCTCGGTAGTTGATTTTTTTTTTTTCTGAGTGCTTGTCATAGTTAGTCCAGGAAGTTCTGATGGATAGATGGTGAGTTTAGAGTGAGAGTGTCTCTGTTATATTGATTCCGCTGTCCACTCTTATTGCCAGAAGAAGTCCTGATGATGGGCGACCCAGCCTGTTCTTTGGTGCTGGTGCAAATGCTATCTCGAAACCCTTGAGGGCTGGTTTTTCTGTTAACAATATATCCTGTAACGCTACTAAGTCGCACCGTCCCAAGTCGGGACCGCCTTTGGTCATGAGGTGCTTGTACCCACAGGTGTTCCATGAGACAATTTGTATGTTTTTTTTCTTCAGCAGTTGTGTCGTTGGAGATGTAGTCTCAGGTGCCCCGTCTCCAAGAGCTGTTGGTTGCTATTTTTTCAATGTTGGAATTAGCGACTTTGGCAGCCAAGACCAGAGTGGTTTCAGGTGCATTGTTGATGTTGGGGTGTTTGTGATCTTTGGTCCTGCTTGGGTCCGTGCTGTGAGTAGGTACCAGTGCTATAGACATTTGTTGACTTGAGATGTTTGCGAATTCTGGAATTGACCCAGTGCATCTCTTGCCGTTCTTGGTTCGTCAATCTTTCTGGTTGAGTCTCTTTCTGATGATTCTGGCCTCTCTTTTAGCATGTTTTTCGGTCTCTCTGATGTTTCTTTTTCACGATTCAGCCTGTTATCCTTGTAGAGTGCTTCCGTTCTCGAGACGTAGTGCGATTTTTTTTTTCTATGGTTTGAGGTGGAGGCCTTTCACTACCTCTGAGCCCCTCTGGACCGTGATGTCTGTTAGCCTTAGGCCACGCTCTATGCAGTTATGGATTCTGTGTTTGCGTTCTGGGACTTGTAGTTCCACTTTTCCTATTATAAAAGTTGGAGTACAAGTCCCAGAATATAGAGAATATAGAGAGGAAATTAGTACTGCATACACATACGCAGCTAAAGATTGGGTTATGTTAGGAAATATACATGTACTGTCAATATATTAAACTGGCACACACTGAGTGTCAATTAAAATGGTCCACAAATGTATTCATCAGCTTTTACTTTCGTTTATGAAAAAGTGACACAGTGCTGGTATAAATGCACATATGCATTTTTTTACTTTCATCAAAATGCTTCCAAAAGAAATATTTTGAAATGCATAGCATTTTATATGTTTATTTGATATACATATCACAGATTTGAATATTCACGTCCAGTCCTTTATTTCTCTGCATTCTGGGAATTGTTTGACCTTTATAATGGGAAAAGTGGAATTGGAAGTGACAGAATGTAAAGGAAAAAATGAATACTTAATAAGTGCCTATTGATTTGAATGGGTGATGTTGGGATGTGTGCCACTTAAAAATGGTCTACCAATCTATTGAATCTGCTTTTCCTTTCTTGTATGAAACTGTGACACAGTGCTGCTATAAATGAACATATGCATTTTTAAACTTTCATCAAAATGCTTCTTAAAAGGAAACTTTTTGAAACATGGAGAATTCTAGTTATTTGCTGCATTGTGTGAGCAGGTGCTGAATGCTGCAATGCATGGTATTTGCTAGAGTGGTTACAAACGGGAATATGCATATTGAGAAGCTTATTACAGGGTAACTAGCAGGAATCCTCTTTATAGATATATATGTGAAAGAGTTGAAGAAAATATTTTTAAAATATAAGCATACATGTACTGTGTCTTGTTAGATGCAGATCTTGTTGAATCTGGAAATAGAAATCGTGGACAGTTTTACAGTCAGTTTTGATGTGGATGTGAATGGATGATTAACAGGAAATAGGTATTCTCAGAGTTCAAGTTCACATCTGAAGTGTTGAACTGAGATGACGTGGTTAGCTGTAGAGGGTTTGGATGTGATTGGTGGATGGATGTGTGACTCTTTGAAAGCAGCCATAACTTGAAAGTGGAAAGGCTAGAAGGGCTGCCCCTGTGTTACGGGGTCTGTGGACACCGCGGTAGTCTGTGGATGGCATGTGCCTCATCTAGGACTTTTGAAAATGCCCGGCATGGAAAGGGGCCTGTGTGGATCAGCCAATTCGTTTTTCTGGGTGTGATGTACAGGAAAAGAGTGTAGCAGAAGTTGTGTTTGCAGAAGTTGTGAGAGCGCTGAAAATGGCTATGGCTATGTGTTTGAATAGGCAGAGTGTGTGGATTTTTGGGAACTCTTCAATTCAGTCATTGAAGGTGTATGCTGAAATTCATTGCATCTTTGGAAGTATTGGATTGGCAGAAGTGGATGTTTTGTGAGATGTAGTTGTTGGCTTAAACTGGGAAAGCGTGTTTTCATTTTGTGAGAGTATGGCCTACTTTAAATGTTCAGACATTGTAATTGTGAATTGTGGAGGGGACAGTTTGGGGTATGTGACTCCAGTGCATTTGCAGGTTGCCCTGAAGGATTTCCTTAAAAGCCCAATGGAACTGTTTCCAGCTGCCAAGGTTATTTGTTCTGTAATAAATCAGAGCAAACATGGAGATGTCCAACACATTTTTTAAGTCAACAAATGGACGAATCAAGGCAGCTTGTCAATAAAGCGGTGCCTGCTTTTTTATATGTTGCAGGAATGTAATCTTTTCAGAATGATAACATAAGGTCTGGAGGTGTGATATTATTTTGTGAAGATGGAGTTCATTTCGCAGATATCGGAAATGCAATTTTCCTTTAAAATGTTAGGAATGAATTGAAAAAGTTCCCGTAAGAAGATTGAAAGGGAAGATGTAGAGTGTACAGCACAACTATACATACATGCAAAAAAGGAAAACAAGGTGTTTGTTAACAAACCCCAAACAAAGGTTCTTTTTAGAGCCACCACTAAAGAAAAAATAACTGAAATTGAGTTTACACTCCCACCCACCCCTTTGATTGTCTGCGACTTCCACAGACACTGCAATGGTCCACGGACAGCACATGCCACATCCAGGTCTTTTAAGGCTGCATAGGATGGAAACAGAACTGCGGAGACTACAGACGGTTGTGATGTCCGCAGATATTGGGGAATCAGCCAATCAGATTTCCTGGGTGTGGTTTACAGGAAGAGAGGGTAGATCTTGGGTCCATTAGTTGAAAGTCTAAGCAGAGCAGTGTGGATAGGTGGAACATTTTGGATTCCATGAATTTGAAGTGTCATGGTATGGCGTGCGAGAGATAAAGTTGGTGGAATTGCTCCCATTTTGTGCAAATATGGTTCAATTGAAACATCTGGACAGTATTATTCTTCATTGTGGAGGAAACAGTTTGGGTAATGAGACTGGAATTTCATTGCAGTTTGCAATGAAGAAGATATTGGCAAAGATTAAGAACATTTTCTCAAATTCGAAAATTATTTTTTCTCGCATTGCTCAGAGACAGATGTGGATACCTTCGAGTTTATTTGGTCCGCAAATGAAAAAGGCGAGGTGCAACGTCAATAAAGCTGTGTGTGCTTTTCTGCAAGATGTTTGCATGACATCTTTTCATAATGAGAACATTAAATTTGATATCGGGAAAATTATTCAGAGAGATGGAGTCCATCTAACTGATGTCAGTAATCAAATATTTCTGGGAAACATTCAAAATGCTTTGAAACAGTTTTTGTGAAAGTTAGAAGAAATAATTAAGTTCAGTAACATGTTTCTTAGTTCAATTTATAAAACCAAAAATTAAATAAATATGTAAAAGGCAAAAACACAAACAAAAGGTTATTTTAAGAATTCTCCCACCCCATGCCTGGAATGTGTCTGATGTCCGCGGACTAACACACTGTCCTCGGACTATGCAAGCTGCACACAGGCCTTTGACTTTTGTTCTCAGTTAGGTCGCTCCTAAAGGAACCTTTTTGTGTGTTTTTTTAGTTTTGTAATTTGATTGGGTTTTTCTTTTTGCAGGAGATGCAAGGTAGGGTAGGGAAGGGAGGGAAGGGGCACCAACCACAGGGACGAAGGGGCAGGTGGACAGAGGAAGATGTTGGGCGGGCATTAATCAAGTAGGTGGCAGTGTTTCTCGTGCTCCCTGACCGCTGCCTTGAAAGCACTCCGAAACTGCTCCCCCCTACAGATTGGTGCTTCACAGTACTAACATAGCATTGTGACCCTCGAAAGGTAAGGGTCAACAGTGTTCTGTATGCCCTATGAGGCTGTCGCTGGGATCCTCTGCCCCACAAGAGTATCCCTTGTTGTGACAGGAGCAGTTGAAGAAAATGGGGTAGAGGACGCCAATATACTATTCCCTGAGAAATGTACCGCCTTCCTCAGTGCCCCCTGGTGATATGATATGATATGATATTTTATTTGTATCGCGCTGGTACACAAGTGTTTCAGAGCGTGACTAGGCAAGGGAGGGGAACAAGGGAGAACACAGCACAACATAAAAACGATCTTACTAGGCCAAGTGACATTGAGAACGCGCAAGTGCATGGGAAAGGGAAAAGGGAAAAAGTGCATGGAAGGGGGAGAAGGGAAAGTGAAGAAGCCGAGGAGCGCAGATAAATAAAATAAATAGAAAATTGAGGCAAACTGTGGTAGTGCAGCCAGCAAGTGGCAAGTGCTGTGTTTAAGGCAGCAGAGTGGGTAAGTCTGAATAAGTGCGGAAAAGAAGAAAAATGGGGGGTGGCTGTATGGGTACAGTCCCCAGTGCAAGGGGTGGCCAGGAGGCAGTGCAGGAAGGTGGCAGGGTGAGCAGGTACCTGGGCCCAGGGGACAGAGGGTGGCCAGGTGCACAGTGGATCAGCAGGGGAGAAGGGGAGCGAAGGCAGAAGCAAAGAGGAAGGTTTTGAGGTGCTTCCGGAACCAGAGATGGTCCTCCTCAAGTTCTAGAGTGGCAGGGAGGCTGTTCCAGAGGGAGGCCCCAGCCGAAGATAGAGATCTACCCCCAGCTCGTTTCTTTGAAAAACGACTGACCCTGAGTGAGTAAGAGGTAGAGGAGCGAAGAGCTCTAGAGGGGAGGTATTTGCCGAAGGTATTTTGGACCCAGGCCCCAGAAAGCCTTGTGGACAATGCAGAGCGCTTTGAATTTAATCCTTGCATCCACTGGGAGCCAATGGAGAGAATTCAAAGCTGGAGATACACGATCCCAGGGCTTGAGGTCAAGGACAAGTCTCGCAGTCCTGTTCTGGATAAGTTGTAGAGGGCGGAGAGTAGAGGCAGGTAGATTTAGAAAGAGGCTGTTACAGTAGTCCAAGCTAGAGAGAACCAGAGCTTGGGATACCATGAGCTTCTGGAGGAAGGAGAGAAAAGGCAGAATACCTCTGAGAAGGTGCAGTCGGAAGTTTGACTTTTTAGAGACATCAGAGATATGGGCAGAGAAGGTAAGTGTGGAGTCAAAGATGACGCCAAGGTTCTTAGCCTCACAGGTAGGGGTAGGAGGAGGGCCAAGGGAGGCCGGCCAGAGAGTGAGGGAAAAGGATGGAGATGGTGTGCCGATGAGGAGGATCTCCGTCTTGCTGGCATTCAGACAAAGATCATTGGCGGCACACCAATATTGAATGGCAGTTAGGCAGTCAGAGATGAGAGAGGGAGAGGAGGTGGCTGAGGGCAGCCGGAAAAAGCGTTGAGTGTCATCAGCGTAGCACTGGAAATTTGAGCAGAAAATGGCAATGCAGTGAGCGAGAGTTGCCAGGTGTTGGTTGAAAAGCCAGGGTGAGAGGTTAGACCCCTGGGGAACCCCACAGGTGGAGAGGAAGATAGATGATAGGAAAGACCCCAGTTGGAACTGGGAGGGTCGATCAGAGAGGAAAAAGGTCAGCCAGGCCAGAGCCTGATCAGTGATACCCAGATTATCACGGAGACGGTTGAGCAGGATGGTATGGGTGACCATGTCGAAGGCAGAAGAGAGATCAAGAAGGATGAGGACAGAGGGAATGTTAGAATCAAGGTTGGAGAGCAGATCTTCACGGATATTGAGGAGAGCATTTTCCATGCTTCTGGCCGCTCTGAAGCCAGACTGATGGTCATGGAGACAACCAACAGAATCTGAATGAAGGTTAAGCTGAGAGATGGCAGCTTTTCCAGGAAATTGCCCAGAAAGGGGGTAATGGAAATTGGGCGATAGTTTGCCGGACAGGAAGGATCAGCTGTGGGTTTTTTGAGAAGAGGATGCACAAGGGAGTGCTTCAGAGGGGAGGGGAAGGATCCTGAGGCAAACGAGTGGTTGCAAAAATCAGCAAGGGCAGGAGCGAGGGTGTCAATGTGGTCCCTGATGGTTTTGGAGGAACAGGGATGAACATGTTTTAACAAGGCTTTCATAGATTTGTCTAGCGACCTCGTCAGGGGAGAAAATAGGAAAGGAAGAGAAGGATGGTGGGGGGGGGGTGCTTAAAGGGGGGTCTCCAAGCACAGACTGAGAGGAATAGGAGGGGGAGGGGAGGCAAGGGTGGACAGGATGTCCTGGGTTTTAGAGATAAAGTGCGAGGCAAGGGCATTGCAGAGAGCTTGGGAGGCAAGAGGAGGGGAGGAGACTGCTGCAGGGTTGGCAAGCTCCTTGCAGATTTTAAAGAGTTTGGCCGAGTTGCTGGATGCCGCAGAGACACGGGCTTGAATGTGGGCTCTCTTCTTAGTGCGGACAGAGAGTCGGTATTGCCTTTGGAGCTGGCGACAGGCCAGTTTGTCAGAGGATGAGCAAGAAGACCTCCATTTCCTCTCAGCTGCCCTACACTTACGTTTAAGTGTAGCTAGGTCGGAATCATACCAGGAATTGCACTTGGCTTTGGACTTCAAGCGGATCCTCATGACAGGGGCAAGAGCATCAAGAGTATCAGAGATGGAAGAGTAGAGAAGGGACAGGGTTGTGTCGGGGTGAGTCAGCCAGGGGAGGAGGAGGGGGAGAGAAGGTGGCAGTGAAAGCCTCAGCTGACACACGCTTCATAGGTCGGATGTCCGAGAAGGTAAGTGGAAGTGTTGGGGTGTGGTTGGCTTGGGGAGAAGAGAGTGAGAGATGGGAGGAGAGGAGGCAGTGGTCACTCCAGGAGAGAGGAGTGGTCAGAGGAATAGAGAGGGGGAGGCCAGGGGAGATCAAGACATCAAGTGTGTGTCCTGCAGAGTGCGTCGGGCCAGAGGGGAGGATAGAGAGGGAGAGGGTATCACAGAGGTTGCAAAAGAGCAGCGATGAGGGACAGTGAGAATCGAGGTGAATGTTGAGGTCACCAAGGAGGAAGAGTTGAATGGTTGAGGCCAGGAGGGAGGAGGAGAAGTCAGCCCACTCAGAGAGAAAAGAGGTGATTTGCCCGGGGGGCCTGTAGAGAGTAGCAACAGTAAGAGATTGGCTAGGAGAGAATGAGAGCCTGCAGACAAGGCATTCAAAAGAGGAGTAAATCTGAATGGGAATGATAGTGGCAGGAATCCACTCCGGAAAGATCAGGGATACGCCCTCTCCAGGTCGAGTGGATCTGGGTGCGGAGAGGATCTTGTAGCCCTCTTCAAGGAGGTGGCAGATGTCAGAGGCGTGTTTTACAGCAGAGCGAGAGTTGAGAGTGGCAAGATGAAGAAGGTTGCCAGCCTTAAAGACCTTCCGGGGAGGGGTACAAATCAGAGGAATGCCCTGCAGACTTGTGGAGGTAGCCTGAAGAGTGGCAGAGGAGGAGGAAAAAGTGGGTAAGGTAGCCAGGGAGTGAGAGGAGGGGACAGCTGGAGATGAGTGGAAGTTGATGAGGCGAGGGAAAAGCCTATCGAAGAGGAGGAGATTGGCCTGAGGACTTTGGACCATGACAATGCCATTTAGGTAGACATTAAGGGTGACTCTGGAGGAGTCGAAAGAAGCCATGAGGACATCCCAGTGAGTGCCACCAATAATGGGAGAGGAGGCGACAAGGCAAAGCACAGAGATCATATGAGGGGTCCATAGATCCGGCGAAGGAACAAAAAAGAGGATGTCGGTGAGGGTCTGTCTGGTATAGGTATTAGCGACGGGGAGTCCAGGGTTGGAGGCCAAGATATCCTTTTTAAATTTCTTTTTTCCAGGCTTAGTGAGAAGGGAAGGGTAGTTGATAGAGAAGCAGTTGGAATAGATGGGAGAAACAGAAAGCGCCATGAGTGAAAATGAGAAGAGGCAGAGGGAGGAGTAAGCAAGTAAAGCAGTATTGAACAGTCACTGGGCTAGCAGGTTACAATCAATGGTTGTTGGACTTGGTGTGATGCCACCTGGAGGTGGTCCTGTAGGAGTACAAGCATGGTTTAAATGACTGAGTACAACTTTGCACGCAATGTATCACACCTTGGCTGCCTGAGCCTTTGGTGCACCCCCTACAGTAGTGAAAAATCACCAAACCCAGGACTCACTCCGGGTGCTGGAGATAGGGACTTCCTCTACCCACCGTCTTCTTTATCCTTCTCTTCTGTACCACAATGCCTGTTCCCCTCTCCAGGCCCTCCAGATGGTGTTCGTGGTGGTGGGGGTGGTTGTTGAGCAGAAGTGGCCATAGCAGATGCCATGATGGTCTCCACAAAACAGATCTGCAAAGCAGCAAATCAGGTTTCATAAACTGCAAGCAGGTGTTCTCTCCTGGACAGCCAGATTGGGAATGAGGAAAAGTAATGGTTGGGTCCCTTCTGAGGAACCATCCGCGGACAGTTGTGCTGTCTGCGGACAACTGAGTCACAAATAGGCATGGAAAAGTTGTAAAAAGTTGCCAGATCAACCAAGAATGGGTTTGGGAGCTGTGGAAGGGTAATGTTTCAGCTTGAAACACCCTAGCTTGGAGGAGAATGCAGTTTGAAACTGTCCACGGTCACATGCAAAGTTCGAGGACACCCCTGTCATGCTGCACGAGTGTGGTCACTTAATGACATCCAGGGACGTCCGCAGCCATGACGGCCGCTGCGGACACTGATTGGGCGAGGATGGTAGTGTGCATGCGTGGGGTGTCTGTAGAACAACATATTTATAGTATTAAAATGCATTTATTTTTGAAAGGGATGTGGTATCGGAATGGGAAACATAAATTGGAGAATTAGGAATGTTTGTACAATAATGATGAGGGGAAGAAGGGAGTGAGGTTTCATCAAAGCGTCTTTGATTAAAATGTTCAGAATTTGATGGGGATGATTGCTGGGGACAAGGGGGGCAGGTGCAAGAAGGACAGTGATAGGGACAATGTTTAATAATATGATTCTTCACATATTGTAAAAGTTCTCTGAAATCGTTACTTAGTTCATTCATTGTGTAGGCAAGTTCATGATTTGATTATGTACAGTTGGGGAAAAGGATTATCTTTGTAATTCTTGGAATTCTTGGTATTTTGTATAATGCATTGTTTCTTCAGGAAATCTATGCAGTGTAAGAAAAAAAGAAATTATTATTTTAGTGAGATCCATACAAATTTCATTATTTGTGTACATTAAATCATATATTCTATACCATTAGATATGTTATTGTGACTAATTTCTTCTTTTGGGAAGTTCTCCTCTAACCACTCAAGAGTGTTTGCCATTTCTGTGAGAAAAATACATGCTTTTATCTTATATAATGACTGCTAATAATAGAGAAATAGATATAATGCACTTACTATTTAGTGAGAATTTGTTTTCCAATAAGCACCTGGTGTTTCTCGATCTGTATGAAGAGTTGCACTGAGGAGATTATATAAAGTTTACTGTTATAGTTTCTGGTTGGTGCATTCCATCATAATGGCCCTCATTACCGTCTGCGGCTGGTGGCGTTACGCCAGGCAGGTCAGACCTGGAGGGTGTAACACCACACGGCCACAGAACTTGTAGTTAGCCGGTCCGGAAAACAGTGCCAGTACGGTTTTACCGGCACTGTTAAATCCAGACCGGCTAACTTGTAATGAGGCCAAATGTGTGCTAAATGAAAAAATAATTAGAATTTTTTGAATTAATTGTTATTAGATAAAGGTATATTTGTCTTTCATAAATATTAATAATGATGTTATGTACATCTGTTTGTTGGTTGATGGGTACAACTTTTTTGGGTATCCCGTATGATTATAGGCTTTGTGAATGCTGTCTGACATCCGTGGCCTACCACATTGTCCGCACACTCTATATCTGCCAAATTGGGGGTGAGTATTATATAAGGAACTTTTAGCAAATTAAGGGTACACTAGTAGAAACCTATAAAATGTACTGAAAAACTTTTCTAACAGGACGTTATGGTGAAGTTGCACTAATAAAAACCTATGAAATTCACTGAAAACACTTTGTTGAAGGGACGTTAACGTTAAGTTGCACTAACAAAAACCCATGAAATACAATGAAAAAAAGGAAGAAATATAGTGTACTTACTACTTTTTATAATGGTTTCTTCTGAGTAGCTTAGAGTTGCTTCTGAGTGGGTACGCAATGTTGCACTGAGGTAATACAGTTAGATGTACAGTTCACTTTGAGCTTGGTGCATTCCATTATGTTGTGCAACCTATAAAATTGTACTTCTAGTTTCATAAGTACAGAATTTGTATAGATATTTAATTTTCGAATGTGCTACATATATCTGTTGTAGTTTAAAGTACATGTCTTTCTTTGTTGAAGGATATAATAATGTAAGGTAACACATGTGCTTTGACTGCTGCCCGAAGTCCACAGACAATCGCATAGTCCGCAGACCCTATGCCTATAAATCTGGAGGTGGGTGGAGCAATATGATGTAAGGGGACATGTTGAAAAATTAAGGGTATCCTGGTAAAACCCCATGAAATTCAGTGAAAAAACTTTGTTAAAGGGACATTATGGATAAGTTGTACTAATAAAAACCTAACAAATCCAATGGGAATACTTTGGTAAAGGGTTATTATGGTTACAAGTAAAACCGAAAACCCCCAGAAATTCCCCAGTTATGGTAAGCCATGCAACCATAACTCGTGCCACCTCTGTGCACTGCTAAGACTAACAGCCCTGGACTTCAAAGATGATATGACAAATGTCACAGATGCAGTAATGGGAGGTGTCCGCATGATTCAGTTTCACACAGACCCTTTCAATTATTCCACATATTGGAGCCGCATAGGACTACATGGGGAACTACTTCATTAGTACTGCATGAGTTAATACTGTGTCGATTAACGCAAGCGAAAATGTACTCCAAACAAAGGGGCCCACTATAAATTCTCCCGGTCCAGAAAAATGCTGGTAATTCCGGCACCAGCATTTTTTCCATACCTGGGAAACACAACTTTGCCCCCTATAGGACTACATGGGGAACTACTTCATTAGTACTGCATGAGTTAATACTGCGTCGATTAATGCGAGCGATAATGTCCTCCAAACAAAGGGGCTCACTATAAATTCCCCGGTCCAGAAAAATGCTGGTAATTCCGGCACCAGCATTTTTTCCATACCTGGGAAACACAAGTTTGCGGGTGGGGGCGGTGATCTACCAGCAGGCCTGACCTGCAGGGAGTTCAGGTCCCTACCGGTAAATAAATGCCAGAATCTCTGGCACCGGTACTACCGATGCCGGTAAATCCGGCAATCCCATACATGCAGTCCTATGGGACTCAACAAATGCCATTGCATGGGGAATTGTTTCCTGCATGCAATATTTATGGTTTACCAAATGTGGTGGGTTTTTGTTAGAACACTTGGGGCGGTCAACTAAAGAAATCGGTTAGTGCACCTCGGATTACAGCATGTGGTTGTGATAACTGCAGAACATTAGGAAATCACAATGATATATAGAAAGTGAATAATGTGGTAATGCTATTAAAAGAATGATGCAAAATAAAAACGAAATATTTGAGTTTAAAAAATAGCCATTGTATCCAGACGTGACTACCAGAATGAAATATTTTTGCTTGCATGTACAATTTATGATTTACATATTTTGTGCATTTTTTTTTTCTTCTTTAAAACACTCATGGAAATCACCTAATAATTGATCAGTGCAGTTCGGATCACTGGATGTGGTCAGATTAATTGCAGCATCATGCATTTTTTAGCACTCATAGAAGAACCCAAAATGTCCCTGTAAATCAATAGCTGACCTACAACATCGTATTAAAACAAAATACATATATTTGTACATTATAGTTGGCACACTCTATTTTGCTTTCAATCTCAAATTAATTATGTTTAGCACGTTGCTACTACCTCTGTATTGCCAGTCCAGGTAATTTTTGAAGGGGTTCGTGTGACATGGACCTGGCCCGTCAAACGATCGTATTTCACTATTGTCACGTCTAAGCTGCACACTTCATTTTTCTAGGCGGCTATTTCTTTTTATCAATGATTCCTAACAGAAAGTCATCCTTTTCCATTTTGATTCTTTAATGTTTAGGCTTTCCTCAGCTGAATTTATGCTGGCAGCTTATATCTCTGCTGCTCTGCACTGCACTGCACCAAGTCACTCCTGTTTCCCATCAAAAAGCATGTTTCTCATTTTGAGGCTTATGGGGAATTTATTTTCAAAGAAAGGCCCGGGGGCTTTTTCACTCAATTCTAGAGGCTTTGACTTCAGACAAATGTGATTTATAAAGAAGTCATTCCATCGCTTTGCTTACGATCTGCTGGGGTCTTTTCAAGTAAGGTTGATGGGGACCGCTCTCCTGCACGTTATGCTGGGGTGTCACTCCTGCTTCCCTGACTCACCATGAACAGGGAGACAAGTAGGTGCATAGGGGTTTTAATGCAGATCCATGTTTTACTGCAAAGGTGCTCACACTGTTTATTACTAATAACCTGTTATTGCCATCCCAGTGTTAGCTGTTTTGTAGTCATTTTAAATAACATATGTTACTATTTTTCAATCTGATTATACATCTTTCTTTTTTTTCGATAACATATGTTTAATTAAAAAAAAGCAGTGTTTTTATTTTATACAATACACTTTTACACTACAATAAAATGAAACCGGATGCACATTATCATGCGATCATTCAAAATAAAGTAAGAGGGTAATTCAAAGAATTCAGCGCACAAGTGGCACACGCGGCTGACGCACAGTGTGTGCGTGCGACAGTCTGCGCCAGCCGCGTATGCCAAAATCCATTTCCGCGCACAGCGTATTCATGGATTTAAACATCCATTACCAGCCGTGGCGCAGAGTGGCGCAGCGACCCTGCAGCAGCGCCAGTTACTCCCCCAACCCCTCCCCGTGTGCCATGTACAGTGCACAAATCCCATACATGGTGCACAGGCCCCCAAACACGAAACCGCCTGTAAAACTTCCTGCGCACCCATCCGAATACACGTACCCCTGCGCGGGAAGTTTCACACGCGATTGGGCCTGTGCAAGCGGGGTACGTGTATTTCGGGGGTGTGCGGGAACTCTCACACGCGATTAGCCCTGTGTGAGCGGGGTACGTGTATTACGGGGGTGCGCGGGAAGTTTCACACACAATTGGGCCTGTGCGAGCGTGGTACGTGTATTACTGAGGTTCACCGGAAGTTTCACATGTGATTGGGCCTGTGCGAGCGGGTACGTGTATTTCGGGGGTGCGCTGGAAGTTTCACACGCGATTGGGCCTGTGCAAGCAGGGTATGTGTATTTCGGGGGTGCGTGGGAAGTTTCACACGCGATCGGCTCTGTGCGAGCGGGGTACGTGTATTTCGGGGCTGCGCGGGAAGTTTCACACGTGATTGGCCGGGTGCGAGCGAGGTACGTGTTTTACGGGGGTGCGCGGAAGTTTCACATGCGATTGGGCCTGTTGCGAGCAGGGTAGATGTATTACTGGGGTTCGCGGGAAGTTTCACACGCGACTGGGCCTGTGCGAGCGGGGTACGTGTATTTCGAGCGTGCGCGGGAAGTTTCACATGCGATTGGGCCTGTGCGATTGGGGTACATGTATTTCGGAGGTGCGTGGGAAGTTTCACTTGAAAGGGATGTGGTATCGGAATGGGAAACATAAATAGGAGAATTAGGAATGTTTGTACAATAATGATGAGGGGAGGAAGGGAGTGAGGTTTCATCAAAGCGTCTTTGATTAAAATGTTCAGAATTTGATGGGGATGATTGCTGGGGAGAAGGGGGGCAGGTGCAAGAAGGACAGTGATAGGGACAATGTTTAATGATATGATTCTTCACATATTGTAAAAGTTCTCTGAAATCATTACTTAGTTCATTCATTTTGTAGGCAAGTTCATGATTTGATTATGTACAGTTGGGGAACGGGATTATCTTTGTAATTCTTGGCATTCTTGGTATTTTATATAATGCATTGTTTCTTCAGGAAATCTATGCACTGTAAGAAAAAAAGAAATTATTATTTTAGTGAGATCCATACAAATTACATTATTTGTGTACATTAAAACATGTGTTCTATACCATTAGATATGTTATTGTGACTAATTTCTTCTTTTGGGAAGTTCTCCTCTAACCACTCAAGAGTGTTTGCCATTTCTGTGAGAAAAATAAATGCTTTTGTCTTATATAATGACTGCTAATAATAGAGAAATAGATACAATGCACTTACTATTTAGTGAGAATTTGTTTTCCAATAAGCACCTGGTGTTTCTCGATCTGTATGAAGAGTTGTACTGAGGAGATTATATAAAGTTTACTGTTATAGTTTCTGGTTGGTGCATTCCATTATAATGGCCCTAATTACCAGTCTGGCGATAGCCGTGCTGGTAGAAACGGCAGGCTGCCGCCGGATATGTGGGGATTTACCAGCCTGACTTGCCGGAATTACCCGGGCATTACTGCCCCGGTGGTCCGGTAATTCCGTCGCCGGTATTCCGTTACTCCCCATTCCCGTGGAATCCAATATAGGCCATTCCATGGCCCCCACTCCACGGGAACGGAGGCCATGGAAACACTGTCACCATGCGGTAATGGTGCTGGTGTTTCCGCGTCCGTCTGCGGCTGGTGGCGTTACGCCCGCCAGGTCAGACCTGGAGGGTGTAACACCACACGGCCACAGAACTTGTAGTTAGCCGGTCCGGAAAACAGTGCCAGTACGGTTTTACCGGCACTGTTAAATCCAGACCGGCTAACTTGTAATGAGGCCAAATGTGTGCTAAATGAAAAAATAATTAGAATTTTTTGAATTAATTGTTTGTAGATAAAGGTATATTTGTGTTTCATAGATATTAATTATGATGTTATGTACATCTGTTTGTTGGTTGATGGGTACAACTTTTTTGGGTATCCCGTATGATTATAGGCTTTGTGAATGCTGTCTGACATCCGTGGCCTACCACACCGTCCGCAGACTCTATATCTGCCAATTTGGGGGTGAGTATTATATAAGGAACTTGTAGCAAATTAAGGGTACACTAGTAAAAACCTATAAAATGTACTGAAAAACTTTTCTATCAGGACGTTATGGTTAAGTTGCACTAATAAAAACATATGAAATTCACTGAAAACACTTTGTTGAAGGGACGTTAATGTTAAGTTGCACTAACAAAAACCCATGAAATACAATGAAAAAAAGGAAGAAATATAGTGTACTTACTACTTTTTATAATGGTTTCTTCTGAGTAGCTCAGAGTTGCTTCTGAGTGGGTACGCAATGTTGCACTGAGGTAATACAGTTAGATGTACAGTTCACTTTGCGCTTGGTGCATTCCATTATGTTGTGCAACCTATAAAATTGTACTTCTAGTTTCATAAGTACAGAATTTGTATAGATATTTAATTTTTGAATGTGCTACATATATCCGTTGTACTTTAAAGTACATGTCTTTCTTTGTTGCAGGATATAATAATGTAAGATAACACATGTGCTTTGACTGCTGCCCGAAGTCCACAGACAATCGCATAGTCTGCAGACCCTGTGGCTATAATGCTGGAGGTGGGGGAGCCATATGATGTAAGGGGACATGTTGAAAAATTAAGGGTATCCTGGTAAAACCCCATGAAATTCAGTGAAAAAACTTTGTTAAAGGGACATTATGGATAAGTTGCACTAATAAAAACCTAACAAATCCAATGGGAATACTTTGGTAAAGGGTTATTATGGTTACAAGTAAAACCGAAAACCCCCAGAAATTCCCCAGTTATGGTAAGCTATGCAACCATAACTCGTGCCACCTCTGTGCACTGCTAAGACTAACAGCCCTGGACTTCAAAGATGATATGACAAATGTCACAGATGCAGTAATGGGAGGTGTCCGCATGATTCAGTTTCACACAGACCCTTTCAATTATTCCCCATATTGGAGCCCCATAGGACTACATGGGGAAATACTTCATTATTACTGCATGAGTTAATACTGCGTCGATTAACGCGAGCGAAAATGTCCTCCAAACAAAGGGGCTCACTATAAATTCCCCGGTCCAGAAAAATGCTGGTAATTCCGGCACCAGCATTTTTTCCATACCTGGGAAACACAAGTTTGCGGGTGGGGGCGGTGATCTACCAGCAGGCCTGACCTGCAGGGAGTTCAGGTCCCTACCGGTAAATAAATGCCAGAATCTCTGGCACCGGTACTACCGATGCCGGTAAATCCGGCAATCCCATACATGCAGTCCTATGGGACTCAACAAATGCCATTGCATGGGGAATTGTTTCCTGCATGCAATATTTATGGTTTACCAATTGGGGTGGGTTTTTGTTAGAACACTTGGGGCGTTCAACTAAAGAAATCGGTTAGTGCACCTCGGATTACAGCATGTGGTTGCGATAACTGCAGAACATTAGGAAATCACAATGATATATGGAAAGTGAATAATGTGGTAATGCTATTAAAAGAATGATGCAAAATAAAAACGAAATATTTGAGTTTAAAAAATAGCCATTGTATCCAGACGTGACTACCAGAATGAAATATTTTTGCTTGCATGTACAATTTATGATTTACATATTGTGTGCATTTGTTTTCTTCTTTAAAACACTCATGGAAATCACCTAGTAATTGATCAGTGCAGTTCGGATCACTGGATGTGGTCAGATTAATTGCAGCATCATGCATTTTTTAGCACTCATAGAAGAACACAAAATGTCCCTGTAAATCAATAGCTGATCTACAACATCGTATTAAAACAAAATACATAAATTTGTACATTATAGTTGGCACTCTCTATTTTGCTTTCAATCTCAAATTAATTATGTTTAGCACGTTGCAACTACCTCTGTTTTGCCAGTCCGGGTAATTTTTGAAGGGGTTCGTGTGACATGGACCTGGCCCGTCAAACGATCGTATTTCACTATTGTCACGTCTAAGCTGCACACTTCATTTTTCTAGGCGGCTATTTCTTTTTATCAATGATTCTTAACAGAAAGTCATCCTTTTCCATTTTGATTCTTTAATGTTTAGGCTTTCCTCAGCTGAATTTATGCTGGCAGCTTATATCTCTGCTGCTCTGCACTGCACTGCACCAAGTCACTCCTGTTTCCCATCAAAAAGCATGTTTCTCATTTTGAGGCTTATGGGGAATTTATTTTCAAAGAAAGGACCGGGGGCTTTTTATACTCAATTCTAGAGGCTTTGACGTCAGACAGATAGTGATTTATAAAGAAGTCATTCCATCGCTTTGCTTACGATCTGCTGGCGTCTTTTCAAGTAAGGTTGATGGGGGACCGCTCTCCTGCACGTTATGCCGGGGTGTCACTCCTGCTTCCCTGACTCACCATGAACAGGGAGACAAGCAGGTGCATAGGGGTTTTAATGCCGATCCATGTTTTACTGCAAAGGTGCTCACACTGTTTATTACTAATAACCTGTTATTGCCATCCCAGCGTTAGCTGTTTTGTAGTCATTTTAAATAACATATGTTACTATTTTTCAATCTGATTATATATCTTTCTTTTTTTTCGATAACATATGTTTAATTAAAAAAAAGCAGTGTGTTTATTTTATACAATACACTTTTACACTACAATAAAATGAAACCAGATGCACATTATCATGCGGTCATTCAAAATAAATTAAATATATTTCAAACATAGCGCAGTCAAACATGATTCCATATACTAGAGATATCCATTGAGCTGTCATGGGAGTAGATGCCTATACATCTTTCTAGTTTTCAGTTTTGCTAGGATAAAGTACACATTTCCATGAAATTATCACATTGCAGTAATAAATATGACAGTATAATAAATCTGTTTACAGAGAAAAAAACCTAAAAACAGCAGTTCATGACACGTGTTTTATAAAATCTTTCACTTGTACCATGCTGCATTTAACATTTTGCCGAACTCCAGCACCACTTCCTATATTTTTAAAACCTTAGGAAGCACAATAGCTGCCTTGACTCAAACATGTTGTATCATTCAAACATGACATCACAATAATACTAAAGGGAGAATTAGTGCATCCCTAATATAAAAGTGGTAATAACATAACCTAAAAAACGTAGTTCATAACACGTTTCATCAAGATCTCCCTCTTAGAGTATGTTGCATTTAAACATTTCATGAACTCAAGCGCAACTTCACCTGCAACATTAAAAAACACAATGATCCATTAGTTGCACAAACAATTTTACTGCCTATATTCGGAATATAAAGGGCAACAGGAAACAAGTGATAACATGTTTTGCTCGTATCTTTGCAAACACGATTCCAAATGTGTCTTATCCCACTTACCATTGGTACCTGCTAGGAGTAAAAGGTTATGTTAAGAGGGACTACTTTAGATAAGTACCCCAAAAAAGGTACAACAATATGCCACAGAAGAGTATACACTGTGCAAGACAAACAGAGCTTTATTGACCCCCCCACAGGTGGGAGACAATTCAGGCAGTCCTGCAAACTGAACTGGTTGAAAGGTCTCAACACCGCCCATGACAGGCTACAATATTTTTACAACAAAACACATATTAAAATATGGTTAACGTCTCATTCCCCTATTGTACTTTTTCTGAGGCTTTTAAAATTACTCACCTTTGGTGATTGGTTCTTGTTTGAGTCCCAATGTCTGTTTCTCATCAATGCTGTAGTTCTGTGCTGGTGTTTTTTTGCAGATCGGTTAGATGCACCCAGTCGCGGAGATTCTCAAGCTTTGCTGCAGTTGGTGTGGCTCTCTACATTTTGTATGGTCCTGTGAACTTTGGCTGATTCCAACACTGTGTGTGCTGTCTGGCGTAGACTATGTCGGACCGCAGTACTTTGTAAATGCCCCATATGGGGAACACCTCCCTCAGAAGGAATCTAGTTGCAGATTTGGCATCTGCATCCACACAGGGTCCTGCCTCTATCTGCCGGGAGTATTGACACACTAATACTAGTACATACCTGTATGTGCTGCATCTGGTTACCATGTTAATATAATCAACATGGATCTTCCTGAAGGGCCCTGAGGGGTGGGATAATGTTGTCTTTAGTGTCTTAAGTGTGTATCCAGGGTAAAATCTGTGACATGTGGGGCAGTTTGCCACACATGTGTTGACTTGTTTGGCCACAAACCAGTCCTCACTGATGTCAGCAGAATTCTACTCCTTAGGTGAATGTGTGGGAAAGTGGAGCTGTTCTAAGGCAACGTTTTATAATTATATAGGCATTACTAGTTTACAAGTGCTTTTTTGCCTCCATATTATGTCAGTGGGTACAGGGTAATCCCTTTTTTACCCATTATACCCTTTCCTCTGGTGGGGCACTTTCTTGGAACTCAATGATCTGCTCTTTTGATAAGGCACTGTAAACCTATGTTTGTCGTTCTTGTTTTACTGTTGTGACAGTCGTTTGACTTTCCCCTGGAAAGGGCATATAAGCTGTTTGTTTGGTGGCTGCCTCTGCAACCGTGTTTCCATGCAAAATCACATCCTTCCCCTTGGAGTGTGCTGCACACTTCACAATAGCTACATGAAGGGGGATTTTTAATGCTCTTATTAGTCTAGCGAACACTATTGCATGTTGAACCTGTGACCCATTTGCCCTTCTGGAACCTCTTCTCTTCCACCTTGATAATCCTGAATGTACTGTAGATGTCATGTATGCTGCATCAGTTTAGATAGTGACTTCATCGTACGCTGATGCTTCTAGTGCTTCTTTTAGTGCTATCGGTTCTGCTGCTTTTGCTGAATAGTGTGAGGGTAATCTTTGTAGCATCACTATTTGAAATTCTTCTTCTTGTTCCTTCATATATTTTATTACTGCTGCTCCTGTGTGTTTTTTTAATGTATTGTGCATTAATTAAGTTTAAACTTTCAGAACATTAACCAGAAAATCACAAATTCATAAAAAAACAAAAATGCAGACAATACCATAAAAAACTTACAATACGAACACGACATTTAAACTTGAATTCCATTTAAAATGACCTTAAAATGGGGATAGCTAAAATAATGATATAAAATGTATAAGCTCCTACTACTCTATTATGACATCCCAGAATCATGATAGCATTTCATCATCCATAAACGTTCATCTAAAATGCGTCCTGTGCTTGTTCTAAGTTCAAAATCAATTTCCAAATAAAATAGGCAGCCACATTTAGCACAACTGATTGCGCCCGCATTAAAGTGGCCCAAAATGTATCCCCTCTGATGTTAACCAATAAGCTGACATATCTCCAATATCCCTTTCCATAATAAGGCGTTAGAGCTGGACATGAGATCAGTATATGTCGGGCAGTCTCAGGCACCAAATTTCAGCCCCTACACAATTCGTCCTGTGCTGTCGCATTATGCCACTGACTAACATATTCTTTGATTTGTGGTATATTAAAACAGAGTGCATAGTGAAACATCTCAGTTCTGGCCTGGAATGTTTAGTTAAATAACCAAGTGACATCCCACCTTTAAAACTTTGGAGCAAATATTCCCTATATCATTTCAAGTCACACAATTTATCAATGCTATCTGCCATATCCATTTGCTGTGCATTACTTTTGATGATTTTCTCATAGTCGGGCAAGTGTCAAACACCTCTAAAACTAATCCCAATTCTGACAAATATTTTTTAGTAAGGATTAAAAGTTCTCCAATAAAATAATTTTGACAGTCTCCTTGCCTCTTTTGCCCCAATAGATTTGGTAAGTCATTTGAGGACTCATCAGCTGAGCACAGTTTGGCACCCAATAAGACTTTTTTAACTGCCCATTTGAGTTTAGGGATTGGAGACCATATTCTAATCTTAAAGCTTTGACCAGTATACCTTTTAGGAGATTAATAATTGATTGTAAGAGTTTGGCCTCTAGTTTTCCAAGCCAGGTGACCTGCAGACAATTGTAGTGCTTCTATGGCATACAATATTGATGGCACAATGCTCGTCTTATAAATCTCTACAAATCCCTGTATGTTTCCTCCACCACGAGGCTCATTGGTCTTGGTCTTTATTTTATTCATAATCATATCATTTTCCCCGGCGTATATGGACAAAGCATTCAGTGATCGCTGCAACCAAAAAAAAAATGAACACATCAGCGTATAACAAACGGACTGCTTTTACGCCGTTTATTCTCAGTGTGAAATTATGTGCGGCCCTCAAGGACAATTCCATATTAGCCATGTAGGCATTATATAAAATTTGACCGAGTACACAGCCCTGCTTAAGGCACCAATTTCTTTGGGACAAATTCAGAATGGTGTCCCTCAGCATTAAGTCAAATAGCAATTGATGTATTTGTAAGCAAAGATTGTATGAAATGCAACAATTGAGGGTCTATACCCCATCCCTTTAGTTTCATCCATAATTTAGGTCTTGAGACCAGGTCAAATGCTGTGGAAAAATCCACAGAGCAAGAGTGGAGTTTACCAACCCCTTAGTGCTTTCATGAATGATGAACTGTAGTGTGTCAATGCTTGTAATAGTATTGTATCTCTTCTGGAAACCAGTTTGCAATATACTCAAGATAATCACTCTCTTAATCTACACTTGATGACACATCTACATAGAGCACTTCTCCTGTGTCAAGGGGGTCCTCACTCACCCTGCTGTATTCGTCCAGTTCTCCAATTCTCCTTTGTATATTACACAGTCATGAACCTCATCTTGTCGCCCCACCAGTTTGGCTATGAATGTTGCTGGATTGACTGTGTGGCATCTCACTATGGTGATGGCTTTGTTGGTTAGAATTAATTCATACCTGCTCACTCTCTGTGTGGTGAGTGTTGATTTGTTCTCTCTAGGATAGAAAAGACTGCATGCTTAAAGTATAAAGTGAGTGCACATCCCATAACTATAGTGTCAGACTTTTGTACAGCAAATGCTGCAGCAGCTAATGCTTGCTCACTTGGGAAGTCGCCCTGCATTACTGGGTCTACAAGGCCACTGTAGTAATCCAATCGCTTGTGTTTCTGTGATGATTGCTGTGTGAGTTCTGCTGTCAGGACCTGTCAAATTGAGTGTGAGAAAAGGAAAATCTGTTTGTTGTAGTCTGGGGTTGCTAGTACTGGTGCACTGCTGATAGAAATGTTGAGGTTACTCTAAGCATTCTGACATCACTTCTGTCCATTCCAGTGTACTTTTTGTTATCTTCTTTGCTTCCTTACGTGCCTGTAGCAGGGTCTGACATGTGTTGAAAATTCAAATAGTCATGATTTGCATTAATTACACAGGCCTAGGAATTGCTGCATCTCTCTGACTGTTTTTGGTTGTGGTGTGTTTCTCACTGCTCTGGCTCTGTCACAGTGTATCCTTCTTCAGCTGAGGATATGATCTGTCCCAAATATACCACCTCCTTCAGACAGTACTGTAATTTATATTTGCCCACTGTGTATCCTTTGTCTGCAAGGATTATCAGGAGTTGTATTGTGTATTTTCTACACTGTTCATCTGTGGTGCTACACACTAATAAGTCATCTACGTATTGTAGCACTGCACTGGTCATGTGGATGTTTCCTAGGTCCATCTGAAGGATCATGTTGAAAACACTAGGGGATTCACAGTACCATTGGGGCAAAAGAGTGTGCTGGAATCTCTTTCTGCAATATGAAAATGCAGTCACGTATTGAGAGTCTGGATGTAGTTGTATTGTGAAGAATGCATTTTTTAGTTCAATTACAGAAAAGTAGACTGCATCAGCAGGTATGTTACACAGTATTGATGTAGGTTTTGCCACTAGTAGATATTCTGCTTCCACTATGTCATTCAGAGGGTGTATATCCTGAAAATATTTGCATGATGATCCCTTTATTTTTACTTGGCTGTGTTGCATTGTGAGTCTAAAGGCACTAAAATGACTTAATCAATTAGTGCTTTGATCAAGTCATACATTCCCTCAGCTGCTTCTTTGTACAATCGATTATCTTTTACTCTAGGGAATATGGTGCCTGGTTTGAGTTTGATTTTGACTTCCCTTTTGCTGGTCAGCCACCCTACGTCATGTGGGCTGCTTGTCTATAGTCTACTAGGTACTTGTGCAATGTCTTCTTGAAGCTGTGAGGTTGCTACTGTGGTGGTCAGCATTGTTTGGGGTACTTTCCTGTGCTGCACTACCATATGGCCTGGTATGACTGATTTCAAATACTATTTCTCCATCTGTTTCCATGTTTGTAGATAACTGTTAGTCTGTGGCATCTCTTAATGGCAGTGTAGGGTCTATGCATAGTACTGTTCTCCACTCCATCCCATCCTCTTCTGTGCCTGTTAAGATGACTGTTTCTTTTCTCAGGATCACTGCCCCAATGTGTAATGTAAAAAATAATTCCTGGGGCTTCCTCGTGTGGAACTGCTGGACTCAATAGAAATCTGCTGGTAGGCAAAATATCACATCTTGTACACCTGGTAACAAGCCAATCAAAATGGTCATTTCATATGTAAATAGGGTCTCATGCAATGGTAATGCTCGAATTGTGTTTGTGCTGCAAAGTGCTTGTATTACTATGGCTATTCTGTTGTAATATATGCCTCATCTGTAAATGATGGTCATATTCAACCTCTGGAGGAGATCCGTACCCATTAAGTACACCTGTCTCTGTGCTGTAAATTAATGGTGTGACTACCTCTTGAGTCACTATAGTGAGGGCTAATTCTTCTGTGAAAGGAACCCTTACACTTGCCCCAGAAAATCCCTGTGTGTCCATACTGTTTGTAATTGGAAACCGTCCTTCCCCTAGTCAAGTTCAGATGGCTCCTCTGTCTACCATAAAGGTGTACATTATGTCCCCTATCCTCATGTCCACTTTGGGTTCCTTGTCTGCATCTCAAGTGATTGAGTGAACTAGCCATGTCAGGGCTTGATGTGGGTTCTTCTATTATATATATGTGTTAGACCCTGGAAGTGGGAAGCATTTCTCAATAAAACACTAGGTCCACTGTAGTGTGCCACAGTTCCTCATGGAAGGGCATTCTGCACCCATGGTACTGTAGTTGCTTGTGTTGGAGCATTTTGTGTGACATTCTGTATAATGGTTGGTGTTGGCTACTGTATGGGCTGTCCCTGTGTGTGTGGGTGGAATCATTTGTACTGGGACTACATGCTGGGTTTTTGCAGATCCTGGGGCATGCATAGGTGCCAGGGCTGTGACTTGGTTTGGGAAATAAAATCCCTGTATTGGCCCTTGTGTTTAATATGGAGCTGGGGGTACTCCTGGGTGGTATTACATGGGGGTCTGCTTCAACAATCCTTAGCCATGTGTCCCATCTTCCCACATGTTCTACATGCTCCTCCGAATCATGGCCATAATCCACCAATTCACCCCCTCAGCCTCTTTTAAAAGAAATGTCTCTGGACCCTTGGACCTCTTCCCTGTCTGGTCCCTGTCTGGTCGATTGCTATCTGGGTTATTTGTCCATCTCGAACATATCTGTACATCTCCCGCTCTGGCCATATTTTACCTTGGCCAATTGTTGCTTTAAAGGGCCTTAATCTAAGCAAGAATGAGGGCAGGAATCTGTAATGATTCGAAGGCTAGTCATCATTTGTCCTTAACAACTCTATCAAATGCATTCTTAAAATCAATAAAAAACAAATATAAAAAAATATTCTTTTAGATACCACATGTTTCCAATAAAGCACAGATAAGAAAACAGTTTTCATGTGTCTCCTTTTTTTCACCAAAACCCCTTGGTATGATGTTCCTTTACCCATGTTTCCAGTCGTACCAGTAGGATTTTACAGGAAATCTTAGCCATGCTGTCGATTAAAGAGACCAGGTGATAAGTCTCAGGTAGATTTGTGTCACCTTTTTTATAAATAGGAATCCTTTCTGTTAAAAGCCAACTAAGACTAATACCATTTCTATTAATGGCATCAAAGAAGGTTAAAATAGAGATACAGATTAAGAGCTTAATTTATTTACAATACCCTTTTCAAGGGGTTTTCGCATTCAAAAACGTTTTTGTAAATGATGCCCAAACAGTTAATTCCAAAAATATTCCAATGGGATTTTGTCTTCACTGGTGTCATGATGCCTACCCCCGGGCATCCGGACCAGGCCCATCAGTCCCGGGAGCAGGCATCCAGATGCTTAGAAAAAGCCCAGCAGCCCTGGCTAGGGGCTATCTGGGTACAGTCTTGGCGCCGTAGGCACCAGGCTCATAGAAGGGGTCAGTCCTGGCGCCATAGGCGCCAGGCTCATATGCTTACACTTACCTCATGCAGACCATGCTGCTAAGAATCCAAGCCAACGTGAAGCCTGAAGGAGGGAACTACTTTACTTCAGGGACTATTTTATTACTCGGGTGTGGTCTTGGGGGAACTTCTTACCTGGGACTACTTTGAAGGCTATTTAAACCACGCCCGAAGAGCAGCACACGCTTCGTGTTATTCTGCATCCAGCAACGTAACGCTCACCGTGCCTGCAAGTCAGCATCCAGCCTTCTGCCACGCCCGCCTCGAGTCTGGAGCTCCTAGAAAGAAGGAGGAAAGATTAGAACAAGAACATTACTTCTATTTGTCAGCTGATTCTGGATCCATCGCGCCTTCAATCAAGGAAAGAGACGTTAATTCTATACGCGTCGCATCGCCCGCTGTAGCGCTGCGCTATTCTCACCAGCCTTCGCAGCACCTCCACGATCCGCCGCAGTCTCCATCACATCTTCGTCGAACTCCGGCACCAAAGGGGGACAAAAGAACAGCAAGGTGAGCCGAGAGAATAAACAAAGGCAATCTCTGTTACCACCATAGACTTACCTGATTTTACCGCCGTAGGCATTTTTCATCTCCACGGTCTGGTGCAGTCTCCATCTCATCTTCGCCAAACTCCGGCACCTAAGGGAACAAAAGAACAGCAAGGTGAGCCAAGAGAATAAACAAAGACAATCTGTTTACCACCATAGACTTACCTGATTTTACCGCCGGAGGCATTATTCATCAAGACGTCATAATTTCTCACGCCGCACCTGTAAAAGGAGGGAAAGCAACAGATTAAACACAGGTATCATTTACCGGACAGTGTTGGGTAATACAGACTCTTACCTGAATGCTACCAGCTGCCACGAGGCAATCTTCTCTTGGGTCAAGCTGCAAGATAAAAGGAATTGGACAAGAGTGAATATCAGACATTTTTGAACTCTTACAAACTATGTACTTACGGTTCCTCGCCAGGGACCTCAGTGTCAATATTGGTCTGGAACTCTCCCAACTCCTTCGGACCAGTGAAGTAACTGGTTATCTACGCGCCACTGCATTCCACGCAGGATGGAGAGCTCATCTTTTATAAACATAAGGTGAGACTATGAAAGGAGATATCAGAGGTGATTAGTGGGAAGAACAGTGGGGTGTTATCACTCAAATCCACGGGTGGCTAATTCCCTTTCTCCACTTTCAGGAAAATACTTCTACGGATCAAGCAGACAAAATTAGGCGGGCCAGTCCAATCTGTCATCTCTGCACTACGCGTCACGTTGGTGGAAACTGCAGCTGTTCAGTTCCGATCAACGCCCCTGTGGGAGCCAGGTGAGCGTAACAACTGGGTAGTTTACCTGATTTTTGAGAAAACATTGTAAGGTTAGCCCCTTTATCCGCTAGTGTGCACTTGACTGCAGGTCCACAAGAGATGTTGGAAAAACTAAATAAACCCTTAAAATGGCTATGCCATGCTTCTGGCTCAATACCTGCAGAGAACACACTCAGGCTCTTTTTATCAAAACCATGTTCTACTATATTCCATTAAAGGCATTGGTTTTATGGCACACAACTTCTTTAAGAGAGCTCCATATGTTATTAACATCTGATCTCTTTTTTTTTCTAGTAACATTTTATACTCTTTCCTTAGCCTACACATTTCACTGGGATTAGAATCATTACTGACCACTAAAGCTGGTCAGATAGCACAGTGAGCTAAGCGCTCGCCTCTGATATCTGTGCTTAGCCTGCCATAGCAATTTCAAATACTGACAGGGCCTACTCAGCCTTTCATCCTTCCAAAGTCAATACATTCAGTACCATTCTCTTGTATAATAATGTGTTCTGTTATTTCAGCACTCTGAGACCTATGGGTGTGTAGCGCTATATAACACCTACATTATTATTACTAAGCAAGGCTTCAGTGTGGATTTACCACTTTTGCATTATTCAACCATCAAGACCATCCTTTTCGCTTCTGCTTTCTCTCTCACTCTCTCTCTCTCCCCCTTGTGGATGTTCGTTTTGTACTGCACTAACTGGTTACCTGGCCACCCTCTGAACCTTATGGGGATCAGGCTCCTTCACAACCAGTAGCCCCATGCACTACCTCCGGGCCAACTGCGCACAATGGACTGTATCTGCAACACTATAGACTCTGCCCCCTCACACTTACTTAGAGCTGGCCACCCCCACAGCACTTACTTGAGCTCGCTTATTGCACTCTTCCCCTTCCCTCCCCCTTGCACTTCTCCCCTCCATTCCCAGTAAGATAGTTTGTTTTGTCCTCTTAGTCTTCCCCTTCCTTGTATTGTCGCCTCTAGAAACACTTGTGTACAGGCACGTTATAAATGACTTACATATCATATCATCAAACCATCATCTGAGTCTTGATATTATTAGTAAAAATTGCATAATGGCCTGTGATATGTCATCATAAATCCTGTTAACATTAACATTGTTACTTAAATAATGTGTGTTGAAATTCCCCAGCACTAGTAACAATTTTGAATGAATAAGGGGAGGTTTTTCATCTAGATTTACATTTGACCGTTTTTGTCTATGTCTGGTAACAGTAATAAATACCTATATATTCACATATTCACTGTGGATACATTTCCTTTCATGAGAGAGATCAATTTTTAGGATCCTTGGGCTCTGATTACTTTCTAACCTAACATCCACAGAAAGCTCAGCGGCCAAATACCAACATGCTAAGCCTATTAAAATATTATCAATGTAGGAGCTAGAAAATCCTCTTCTAAAAGTAGATGTTGATACTATACAATATCCCCAGATATACATATACATTCATGACCAGCTCTCGGAGCCAACTCCATGATCTGTAAGGCTAGTTCCACACATCCTTATATTGGCATTTAGATGGGAGAACTATGAATTCAGAAATATTACAGATGATATCCTCCTCTTTGCAAACATTGTCCAAGAATGAAATTGGTTCAAATTGAGTGGTAAACTCACAACCAACAAAGATCTTGGTTCCTAAAACAGGGTATAGAGGTAGCCCTGCATCCTGTATGAAACATGTTAAAGCCTAAACGGGTCTAAGATCGATTTGTTCTATAACTAGCCTTACATAGATATTAAAAATGATGAACTGTGTAACGCTATTCAAACTAAAACTTAGACATAGAATGTCAGTGTTAGTTCATGTCTAACTGTTTTAAATAAAATACTCGCTGCATAATGAACCAGGATGTCTGGAGAGACCTAAGACCAGTACAACTATCTTTAATATGTAGTTTATCAATATTCCCAAATAGATATAATCGTGGGATACCTCAATAGGGGTCTCCTTGATTTTCCAAATAAACATTTGATCTTCTTTTTTACCTTTTCCAATCCCCATTATCTTGTTTTGTGACACATTTATGGCAGCACCATTAGCTCTAGAGTATGAAATAAGTGCATCTATACTCTGCTGCAATCTCATAGCTGTCATATCCATCAATAGTATATCATCGGCATAAGAGAGCCATGCCATAGATTTAATACCAATTTTGGCCAGAAAATTCCAACAGTTCTTAAGGGCTTGTTGCATGTCAGAGACAAAGAGGTTGTAAAGCAGGAGCGCCAACACACAGCACTGCTTTACTCCAACATTAGTATTGATATCCTCAGATGTCATCCCATCTGCAACCAGCGTTATACAAACCAATGTTCCTTGGTAGAGTTGCTTGATCAAATTTAGTATTAATCCATTGCAACCCAATCTTGTATTTTTTGCTGTAACAATGCCTGGGATACAGAATCAAATGCCCTTTGAGAATGCAATGAAAATATATACAATCTTCAAAGCAACTCTAATTAGGTAAAGAAATGTATATATTTTAAACATGGTGTTCATCCCTTTCCTAACCTCTGTTTGTTGATTAGGTATACGCTTATATGTCTTGACCCATTCATTTATTTTTTCTGGCATACATAGAGAAGAGGTGTTTGCCATTGTATCTGTCAATGCCAGGAGTCTATAAATATGAGGATCAGAGTGAATCCCCTTCTTAAGTATGGGCATGATATTTTCCTTCTTCAATGGAGATGGATTCAGCCCAGAGTTGATCATATTTTTAAATAGACTACATACAATCTCAGCCCACAGTTATGGTTGTGCTTTGTATCACCACATTAGGGATACAGTCAGCTCCTGGTGCTCTAGAGGCTTTCAAATTGTTTATAATTCTACAAATATCATCCAGCTCAAAAGGGAACCGTTGAGCATTTTTTAACCCGTCAGCGGCAACCCTCCCATTCCTGCTTTCTCCAAATTCTTCAGCCTCTACCTTCTTAAAATACAGCTTCTTAATATAGACAAACCATCAGTTTGTTGTTCGGACATTAGCTGATACGTCTCTCTAGATTTTGTGAACTTTCAACATAGTGCCAAAATGTATGAGTGTCTTTATCCCTCATAGCTTCATACATAATAGCCTAATAGGCACTGTTTTGAGATTGCATGTGATGCCTCACCCAATGTGTGTACTTTGTCTGAATACTTCTTATGGTATCGGATTTTAAGAGTACAACCTTATAACGCTATTTTTTAGCAATCCTCAATTCCATGCGGAAGAGCTTATTTCTTATAGCAATTTGTTATGTCTGCTGGAGTGAATCATTGTACACTCTGCATTGTGAGTGAAATGAACTGCCATATTGATTTTTCATTCAATCATGTTATAAGTCTCCTCTATCTTAAGGTGCCTAATTTTAGCCATAAGATTATCCTCACTAAATAATGCAGAAAGTAGGTCATAAATGTTAAATGTTAAATGTTAAATGTTAGAGGTATTTGTACCGCTCACCATCACCAATGGAGTTGGTCCCCAGGAGCTCTGGTGGATCTGGAAACGGGAAGGGCTAGGATGGGTTAGTAGGGTGAAGAGGGAGCAGTATAGTGAGAGGGGTGGTGTTCTATTGGCAGCTTCATCTCGGTATACACTGTGCGCTGAGCTTTGGTGCAAGTCTCGGAGCAATGTCGGGCCTCGTGTACTGTTGGTGCGGCTTATGTGTTGTTACAGTGTGGTGAAATGCATGCGACTTGTGGTCCGAGAGGTGGTTGTGTGAGTTTTTTAAGCGTGTAAGTATGCAGAAAGGTTAAGCTTCTCGGTTAGTGCATCAAGTTGTGCAGCTAGTCCTCACAGTATGACCAGATGCCTAGATTTCAGGCATAGCACCTATATGGTGGGAGGGAGGCCTATGCCCAGCAGAGCAATAGAGCACCAAATCAATAGTGTATGGTACCATACACTGCTGGATATGAGAAACAATTGAGCAATTCAGTACCATCCCAGAACACAGTTAGATCCGATGGTTCTGCACAGTGGGAGGAAGGCCCACGCCTGATAGATCAATTAAGGTTTTGGGCCGAGGTGACTTCCTGTTGTTTGTAGTGACCTATGTGTAGAGAAGTATTCTAATGTGCTATGTGTAGTGAGATGGGGGAGTTTGTTCTTCTCCGTCGATGTCGGAGCTGGAGTAGTGGCGTCGTCTTTCCCTATTATCTGAGTGAGTTTGAGTAATGTCGTGCAGTGCGCTCCTTTTATTCTTTCATCGTCGCTTGTTTAGCAGGAACCGAGGACGGTATCTTTATTCATCGTTGTTTTAGCTGTCTGGGTGTTCTTGTGGGTGGTCTTCTAGTTACGCAGTGAAGAGACAGGATTTCAGCAGTTTCCTGAATACTAGGTTTCTTGTGTTCCGTATATTGTGTGGTAGGTCATTCCAAGTTTTTAGTGCCTGGTGAGAGAAAGAGGATCCTCTGAGTTTCCTTCTGTTGTAGGGTTTTGGTTCTAGGTGAATGTCCTTGCTTGATCTGAGTGTTCTTATTGGCTGGTGTAGGAATAGTTTATCTCTCAGGAATTCTGCGCCTTGGTTGTGTATTGCTCTGTGCGTGATGCACATTGATTTGAATTTTATTTGTTGTTTTATTGGTAGCCTATGTAGTGTTTTTAGTATGGGCATGATGAGTTCACTTCATGGAAGTTTGAGAAGGAGTCTTGCTTCTGCATTTTGTATGTGTTGTAGTTTTATTAGGAGTCGTTCAAGCATATCCAGGTATAGACTAATGGTATAATCTACTCTGGACATGACCATAGCGATGATGGTAAGTGTTTTGTTGGCAAATGACAGCAATGGTAGGACTCTTTTTGCCGCTCGCAGGAGAAAGAAGCATTTCTTGAGTAGCGCGTTTACTTGTAACTCTAGAGTGAGATTGTTGTCCATCAGGACCCCCGGGTTTTTTTCAGCCGCCAATGGCGCTTGGGTCGTGCCGAGTTCTCTTGGCCAATGGATGTAGTTGGTGTCTCCTCCATTTTTTGTTACAATCATTATCTCTGTTTTGTGTGGTTTGATTTTGAGGTGGTTCAGGTTTATCCAATTGAATATCTCACAAAGACAGTTCTCTAGTGTTGTGTTTTCTTCTCTGGTGGCTTGAATTTTGAAGATTATTTGTGTGTCGTCAGCGTAGTTGTAACATGTGAGGTTGTGTTTTTTGATGGTTTTGATTAATTGATATGGGTAGATGTTGAATAAGAGCGTGGAGAAAGATGATCCTTGTGGTACTCCGCCTGTGGAGTCTCTTGGGTTGGACTTGAAAGGTTTCATCCATACGGTTTCCGTTCTGTTTGTTAGGAAGGATTTGATCCATAGTAGAGCGGTGTCTGTTATTCCCAACCCTTCTAATCTCGTTTTGAGGATGTTGTGGTTGACTGTATCAAAGCGGTACTGGTATCCAAGTCTGCGTTTGCTTTTAGGTCGTCCCATATTGAGAGGAGAGATGATTCCGTTCCTCTCATTGGTCTGAAGCCAACTTGTGCCTGATCTAGTAGGCAGTGCTCTTCTATAAATTCTTGGGTTGTTTTGTAGATGTATGTTTCTAGCAGCTTGGCTATATATGGGATATTTGAGATGGGTCTGTAGTTGGATAAGTCCTCTACGTTTCCTGCTGTGTCTTTAAGTAGCGGCCTGATTTATGCCGATTTGAAGGCGTGTGGTACTTTACCTGTTGAGATTGAAAGGTTGAGGACATTCCTATAGTATTCCATGGGAGTTCCTTGTTTATGGATAGATTTGTATATGTCCGGGGGGCAGGGGTCTTCAAAAGAGCCTGAATTGTTGCTTTGATTTACCAGTTCGAAGTGTCCACTGATATTTTGGTAAAGCTTTGTAGTTTGTTTGGATGTTCCTCATGAGGATAGGTCAGTTCTGTGTTTTGATCGCTTGGTCTGCTTTGTGTTGTTAGATGTTGATGATTTTATTTTTGAAGTGGTCTCCTAGGTCATTGCATAGTTTCCTCGATGGGGTTGGTGTGTTGTTGCACCCCAGTGGGTTTTTTATTTCATTTATGATTTTGAAGAGTTCTTTTTGGGTGTTTGGTGCTTTAAAGATTCGATTATCGTAGTGTTTCCTCTTTGCTTTTTCTAGTTCCTTTTTGTATAAGTGGATCTGTTGCAGAAATGTCAGTTTGTTTGCAGCGTTGTTGTCGATCCTCCATTTTGATTCTAGTTTTCGTTTTTTTCTTTTCATGGCGCTGAATAGTGGGTGAACTATTTTGCCATTGTTTTTTTTACGTGAGGGAGTAAAAGGTTTTTCTTTGGCGATGTCGTCTACGGTTGTTGTAATCCAGGTGTGGAGTAATGGCACTTTTTGTCCAGGTCAGTTCTTCCTTAATTGTTGCTTGTGGTTTGCTGAGTTCCAGGAGTTCAGTTAGGTTGGAATTTTTGATGGTACGCCAGTTACTTTTCATGATGATCGGTGGTCTGTCTTGTTGCTTGTTAATTGGAAAGGCCATTGTGATTATCAATGGAATGATGTGGTGGTTGCGCCAGACTATTTGAATTGGAGGTGCTGTGGTAATGAGGTCTATGTTGGCAAAGATTGCATCAAGTGTATGCCCTGCCGAGTGTGTTGCTCCTTTGGCTAGTTGTAGATTCATTGCTCCTCATTGGGCGATTGAAGATTTTTGTGTGGTTGAGGTTTCTTCATCGAACAAGATGTTGAAATCTCAGAGGATGATCAGATGATTGTGCTTGATGGCTTGGATGGTGATTGCTTCTGTGAAGATTTCTACGAAGCTTGCATCGTAGGTTGGTGGTCTGTATATTAGTACGAATTTCAGGTTTGTTTTGGGGTTTAGTGATGGGTGTAGTATTAAGGATTCACATTTATTGATGTTTAGTTGATCTTCCAGTTTGATAGCCAGGTGCTCCTCATGCATGATTGCCAGTCCCCCACCCCTCTTTTAGTTTTCCTGTTTGCTTGGAGGTATTTGAGGTTTTCAGGCAGGTAGTTGTTGAGCATGATCTTGCAGTTGTCGTCTAGCCAGGTTTCAGTTACAAATAGGATGTTGATGTCTTCGTCAGAAATGATATATTTTGCATATTTCAGTTGAGTGCTTGGACATTGACCTTGAGTTTATTAAATTACAGTGGATTTTCTTGGTGTGGTTTTGTTGATTGGATGTTCCTTGTTCTGGTTTGTAGTTGTGTCTTCATGGTGTTTCTGTATTGGTGTTGTTTGGATGAAGAACGGCAACAGCTGCTTCTTCTTTGAGGCGGTCCACACTGTTGATAGCATGGCTGTTCAGTTGTGATGCCTCACTAGTTATGAGATAGGTTGACGATCAGCGATAGCTTCTTCTTCATTGAATTGGTCTGTTAGGTTAATGATAGGATTGTTAGTCTCCAGGGCTTCATCATCTTGTCTGGTGTGTTATAGGTGTCGATGGTGACCCTCTGTTCTTGTGATGTATGGAGTAAGTGGGTTGTAATCGTCCGGCTCTCTTGTTTGGTGTTCTCCTCTTTTCTCTGAGAGTATTAGGGGATTCTTTGTATCTGTCGAGATTTCAGTGTTGGGGTATCAAGGCTCCATGGTTGCAGCGAGGTAGGGTGTGAGATATAAGGATTTTTCTCTTACATGGTTTGTTATAGTGGTTATCATGTTGGTCAGGGTGTTTCCTGAGTTTGAGGCTGCCTCTGCTGGGTGCTGTTGGCTTTGTGTGTCTGTGTCAATGGTTGCCCAATCTTTTTCTCTTTCTCTGCATCCCTTTCTGGGTCAGGGAATTTTGGTAGACAGTGCAGAGGTAATAGGGTAGGTGGTGTTCTGGGATATATTGTGCAAGCACAATATTGATGTTTCTTTAGTCTTGATATGCTTGGATGCTCTCAGGTTCAGTCTGTCATTCCCTGTCGAAGGGTTGGGTTTGTTGCCTATGGGTGGACTGCAGGGTTTTAGGGAGATGGGCGTTTATCTGTAGCGTGGATTAGGACCCAGTTAAGGTGAATACTGATAGATCACTGGATATAGGCAAGAGACTGGGGCTTGGTTTCACCATTGTGGGTGATCTATAATGGCAAGTGGTGCTTGGTGCTCAATTGGTGCCCGGGCGGTGGGGTCCTGTTTCATGCAGTCTTGGCCAGTAGTTCGAGTTACTAGGTTTTGCGACCCCCTCGGTAGCTATAGGAAGGTCTGGAATTTAGGAGGTAATAGGTCAGTGCCCAGATCTTAGGTGATTGTACAACAGGAGAGGCCTGGCTTCAGTTAGTGACTGAACACAGCCGGACATGACGGTCCTGCACAGTGGGCGAGAGGCCCAAGCCCAACAGAGAAATAGGTTACAATTCTAAACACAGCTAGATTTGAGAGCCCTGCCTAGTGGGAGAGAAGCCTACGCCTAACAGAACAATAGGGTATGATCCTAAATACAGATGGATGTAAGGGTTATTTGAACAGGTGGGTACAATCCTAAACACAGCTAAATTTGAGAGTCCTGTATAGTGGGAGAGAAGCCTACGCCTTAATGAACAATAGGGTACAATCCTAAACACAGCTAGATTTTAGGGTTAATTGAACAGTAGGGTACAATCCTAAACACAGCTAGATTTGAGAGTCCTGTATAGTGGGAGAGAGGCCTACCCCTAACGAAGCAATAGAGCACACTCCTAAAGCCAGCTAGGTTGAGGGTTAATTGAACATTAGGGCACAATTATAAAACCAGCTAGATTTGGGAGTCCTGTTTAGTGGGAGGGAGGCCTACACCTAAAAGAACAATAGGGTACAATCCTAAACACATCTAGATTTCAGAGTCCTGTATGGTGGGAGAGAGGGTCACACCTGACAGAACAATAGGGTACAATCCTAAACCCAGCTAGATTTGAGGGTTAATTGAACAATAGGACACAATCCTAAACACAGACAGACTTGAGAGTCCTGTATAGTGGGAAAGAGGCCTACGCCTAACAGAACAATAAGGTACAATCCTAAACAGAGCTAGATTTTAGAGTCCTATATAGTGGGAGAGAGGGCCACGCCTGACAGAACAATAGGGTACAGTCCTAAACCAAGCTAGATTTGAGGGTTCATTGAACAATAGGGTACAATCCTAAACACAGCTAGATTTGAGAGTCATGTATAGTGGGAGAGAGGCCTAAGCCTAACAGAAATGTAGGGTACAATCCTAACCGCAGCTATATTTGAGGGTTAATTGAAAAGTAGGGTACAATCCTAACCACAGCTATATTTGAGTTTTAGTTGAACAATAGGGTACAGTCATAAACACAGCTAGATTTCACTGTCCTGTATAGTGGGAAAGAGGCCTATGCCTGACGGAACAATAGGGTACAATCCTAAACACAGCTAGATTTGAGAGTCCTGTATAGTGAGAGAGAGGGCCACGCCTAACAGAACAATAGGGTACAATCCTAAACCCAGCTAAATTTAAGGGATAATTGAACAATAGGGTACAATCCGAAACACAGCTATATTTGAGAGTCCTGTATAGTGGGAAAGAGGCCTGCACCTAACAGAACAATAGGGTACAATCCCAACCACAGCTAGATTTGGAGGTTAATTGAACAGTAGGGTACAATCCTAACCACAGCTAGATTTGAGAGTCCTGTATAGTGGGAGAGAGGCCTATGCCTAACAGAAAAATAGGGTACAATCCTAAACACAGCTAGATTTGGCAGTGTGGGAGGGAGGGAATGGGAATTAATCACAGTGTTTTAGATAGGTAGGTTAAGTGGTTAGGCTTCCAGGGTAGAGTAATTGCTCCACTCCCCACCTAGGCCACTCCTACCGTGCTGGTCCTAGTAGTTGCTTTTTGACGGCTGTCTACCGCTTGCCCCGTTGACACCCGTAGACACTGTCTGAAGCCGCCTCTGTTACTGCCGCCCTTTGCTTTGTGGCCCTTAGCTGCAGGGGCTGCATGGGCAGAGGGCTGCCCTGGGAGGCACACCAATGGCCGTTTGGTGATCCAATCAGGGAGGTGGGTGAGGCTAGGAGGCAGGAGCTGTGGGCCCAGCTGTGTCAATGGAGGGGCCAATCAGAGCTGCTGTTCAGAGGCAGACAGCCAATCTGGGCTAGTGGGAGGTGGGAGGGGGAGGAAACACAGAAGAGGGAGAAGGATCAGGAGGGGAGCAGGCACGGAGTGATATTGGGCCTGGGGCCACAAAAGCAGATGGAAATACAAATAATTAGGAGTCTGGACGGTCTACAAAAAAGCACAGACACTCACCAAAGACCGCTTTGGAAATGCGGACAGAGCGAGCGCAGCGGGTCAGTAGGCACAGCTGTGTTGGTGGAGGGGCCAATCAGAGCTGCTGTTCAGTGCCAGAAAGCCAATCCAGGCTGGCGGGAGGCGGGAGGGGGGGAAACACAGAAGAGGGAGAAGCTGTGGGAGGGGAGCAGGAAAGGGGTAATACTGGGCCTGGGTCCGCAAAAGCAGATGGAAATACAAATAGTTAGTAGCCCAGAGGGTCTACAAAAAAGCACAGACACTCACCAAAGACTGCTTTGGAAATGCAGACAGAGCGAGCGTACCGGTTCGGTAGGCCCAGCTGTGTCAGTGGAGGGGCCAATCAGAGCCACTGTTCAGAGGCAGATGGCCAATCCGGGCTGGCAGGAGGGGGTGAAAAAACTGAACAGGTAGAAGGTTCGGGAAGGGAGCAAGGGCCTGGGGCTGCAAAATCAGATGGAAATACAAACAATTAGAGGCCCAGAGGATCTACACAAATGCACAGACACTCACCAAAGACTGCTTTGGAAAAAATGTATCCACGTGTTTCCCCGACCAGCACAACTTGGACTTCTGTGGATTATGCACAATGCCTACCATTAATTTATTCTGCTTGTGCCTAGTGTATAATTCAAATTTACAAGTCAAAAATCACAGAATCACTAAGGTTTGTAACCATTGGGGTAAAACCCCTAACATACCCTTTCCCTGAGACAAATATATAATCAATATGGGATGTCTGCACATTGCTAAACTGTGTATAGGTAGGCACTGTCTTATCTCTATAGGAATCCTTACTTAACTCAAAAAACGTATAGCCTCAGTCATCTAAAATGATGGACCAATCAATATCGGTTTCAAACGCATTAGTTGGTAAATCTGAAACGCTGTTATCAATTGTGTAGCATTTCACATTAAAATCACCCAAAATGACGAAATTCTGGCCTCTCGCCTTATATATCCAAGAATTTTAAATGGTGTTGATATAATTCTGAATAGATGTTGTACAGGACCTACGAGGGCGGGTCATATAAATGATTTAATAGCAACTTGGGCCATTGATTTTCTTTAAAGCCAGATACAATCACAGAAAGAACATTCCCAAAAAAACATGGGGCAGATATCCAACCACATTTATATCTGCACTCATACAATCCCCCCCGAAACCCTGTAGGCGTGCCAACATGCTTTTTAGTGGCAAGTCTATGAATCAATGAAAGCCGTCAATATAACAGGAATTGACAAGCCAGGTCTCTTCAATACAGAAAATATAAGCATTTAATGTTCTGAGCCTCCTGACCACCTAAGAATGCATGCATTACCCAAGAGCTTCATAAGATGAGTTGGACTTTTCTAATAGATTCCAAGCTATCACCATCCTACTCCCATCAGTTCCTTTTGCACAGGGTCGCTGTTAGCCAACTCCAATCCTCTTGTTTTCCTCCAAATGTAACATTTTTGACATTGAATTGGAGGTGTTGGATTTAAAGCCTGGTAGCAGATGTACTCGATTTAAATTGTTCAGGCTACTAAGGTGCCACAGTGGGTCAGCTTTAAACACTGCCTCAATTATTTGAATAGGTGCAAGTTCAAAGCCCATCTTTAACAATATCGGCACATAAACTAACATGCAATCCAAAAATAGCAGGAAAGTGAAATGTACGATAACCCAGTTAATACAAATTCCTACCTCTGGTAATTCTACAGCAAAGGTGTCATTAGAGGGGATAACCTGAAGTTGTGCAGGATTTGTAACACATTACTCCAATTTAAAAATGGGGTGTCATCAATAGTATCGGATTCTGTTTTTTTAACCTTGGATATATTAACTTCATTTAATTTAACCAACAATCCAGGTTTGTCACCTTCTTTAATCACAGGGGGCAGATCTGTAGCCTCCTCTAGCTCCACCCCTAGCATATTACCTCCAGTTGGTGTTGCAGTGCACTCAACATATTATCAGATAACATAGTCTGGTCCTCTGATACAAACTCATCATTGACACTGGCCTTAGTGGTGGTATTGGGTTTATTTAACCACTGATCTATCGGACCTCGCTTTTTTCTCAGATCTGTAGTGCAGGTTTTGGTAGGCGACAGCCATTTCCTTGATCTAGCTAAGCATGGTCACCTATTATCTCTCTTCCAGATCTTACAGTGGGCTCAGTTGATCCTTTATTAAGCGACACGTTCGAATAGAACACACTATTCTTGCACCCCGCATTAGTCATTCCTTTGTGGTATTTTTTTCTCTCTTTTGAATACGCTTTTTATTCTGCTTACGTTTATGGGCCACAGAGTCTGTGTCTTTTCCCAGAACAACCTTTTCCAGGATTAGTTTGCCATCATGTATTGAGTGCTGTGTTATATGCTCCTGGTAACAGGACTCCGTTGGCGCCAAGATAATGCAGTCTTTTTCATGTGCCAATATATGCAGAGGAGATATGGAATTGGGAGTATGAAGTTCAATATTGATTTAACCATTGCCAAAAGCTCTACTAATTCCTTTTGCAAAGTGGGTATGGTGTTAGCAGTATCTTCACGCTCCTCATAGCTATGCACACTCTCTGTATCCATCACTAGGTTCAGTCATTTTGAGAGCCTAGCTTCACACAAACGATGCGCATTCATGTTTATTATTTCTGTTAGGCCAAAAGAGGGAAAACCCACATACCAGCCTGCCATCGATTTGTGTTGCAATGAATAACACATGTTCAATAATGAATGATTATTATCTATAAATGGGGCCGAGGGAGCGCCCTTAAGGCTAAGAAGACGAGGGGAGGAGGCAGCAGCTATTTCGGGATTACCTGCAGCCATGCTTTTCTCCATTTCTATACTGGAATCGGGATGAAAGATGTCATTTTCCCCAGATTACTCTTTGCAGTAGTATTCTTTATGACTTTCATAGATGCATCATTACTTTTGTCTGACGTTGTTGTGGACTCAACAGAATTTTTTGCCACCCGATTATACATTACTACATGGTTTAGCAGCTTCCTTATTATTGTAACTGCAATGTTGGTTCTTCCGAGTACATACCCGCTAGTTTAACTGTATTTGTAATGTACTTTCGTTTTGATGGATAAGAATGGATAAGAAAGTGTTGATATATTACCAGAGAAGCGGCCAAATTGAAGTTAGGGGGGCTATTTTTATTTAGACCTTCATATGTATGCACCTCGCTTTTTGCATCAAACTGAAAAGCAACATGCAGAAAAATGTAAAGATGCCCAGACACCATTTCTCAAATGAAGTACAAATGTTCACGCTTTTATTTCATATATGAAAACTGGCCAGATAAATGAAACATGGATAAACAAAAGAGCTTTTGTTCCTCTGGCGGAAAATTAATTGCCACACATGAATTCATCGGGCTAGTTTAATCTCCAGGTTAACGGCTCACATTTATAAACGTGAACTTTGGTCCCAAGTACACGTTATGTGATCTAGATAAAGGTCAGGTTCTAAAAGTCTTCAATATCTCATGCAAATGTGGCATCCATCTAATCATGGGCTAGATAACCAATGTAAACACATTATTTTAACTTAGTAAAGACATGTGACAAACATTAGAAATGGAACACAATTCGACTTTGTTAAATTAAATTCAATAGTTCTAAGAGCCGAAATGGAATTGCAAATTACAAAAAAATTCACAGTTCATTGCCAGAAGAAATGTGACACCATACAATCGGAAATCTGCAATGCGGATTGTGAAATTCACAGTACAATGTCCATATGTTCTAATTACCATTGACTTTATCCAAAATTCTGACCAAGTGGCCTATAATCTAACCTAGCCATATATATCGACATCCAAGATGACACGCAACATGTCTTATGGTGTGCCCTGAGTGAGTGTGCATATGTCTAGACTCTGCCCGTTCCTGCTGCCCCAAAGGCTATGACTCCTGAGGCAAATTGTTGTGAGGTCTGCTCCCCGTTACTCTCCCACACTCAGCCAACACACTGTGGGTCCACGCCCCTCTCCCTCTTGTGGGTCACTGTACCTTGTTCCTATCTGCAACTCAATTAACGTACTCTCTCTACTTCACAGACCTTGCCTAAGTGGTACTCTTACAGCCACTCTCAACTGGGACTGTTTCCTTTAGCCCAGACTTACAGCATGTTCCCATTGTGTACAGTCCCTGTACCAAGACAATACTGGTGTGGCATGTGAAGGATGCAGACTTTGATGTGGATATGTTGCGCTGCCTGTTGCCATGTGACGTAATTGCATGTCACAGAGCCACATGTCCATGCCCATTTCACCGGTATTAGTCAACAGTTTGCGGTGCAATGGGCCATGATGTTCTCCTAACTACCCTGTTTGTTTGCAATGTGTCCACTGACAGCATGACCCTGAGCAGGGAATTGTGAGTCTGCATATGCCATGCTCAGATAGCTTGTTGTCCATAGTGTATGAATGCTGTATTTCTTATGGCCACATGCCCTGCATTATGTTGCATGACAGAAACATGATATACATTTGTTTACCGTAGACACGTGGCACATGACTCTACATGTCTTTTTCTGCCCATGTGCAGGTGAGAAGGCACCTGATGCAGAGGATGAGGAAGAGAATGAAGAAGAGTCTGTGGTGCTTCAGACCACCAGTGGAGGACGTGGCGTGGCAGGCTGTGAGAACACACTGGTGCTACAGACCATCCTGAGCTGTGCTGAAGAGACTTTTGACTCTTTGGAATCAACTGGCTTTGGTGCTGAACCGAATGTGCAGTCCTCAATGCTGGCCGAGGTACGTGCAACAATTAGTGGAGCAGTTGGGGCCAGTGAGTCTGCAAGGGTTCAGGTGCTTCATAAGGCCAGTCAGTGGTGGAACGCCCATCTGTAGTGTTTATGGCTGCAAGGTCACGCTCCCATCTATTGGTTTCTGGTCCTGGGACAGATGCCCAAGGAAGTGTTGCAGTCCTGCAGCCAGGGAGAGGGGCATCACAGGAAGGGCCATGGTTCAGGCAGGCGTGGGCCCTGCACGCATGGGGGACGTGTGCAGGCTGGGCAGACAAAGTGAGAGCAGCAGATGTTGTGTTCTGCACACCAACCGGGTGCTGCTTATGGGAGTTTGGCTAAGGGCATGGATAGGGTGGCTACTTCAATGATCCACCCAGCAACACAGGTGGAGCAACAGCTGCAGGTTATGTGGTCCACATGCCGCTCCCACAGGCTGTGCATGGAGGCCAACATCAGGGGCCGACGGGCAGATCTGCAGAGTCTGCAGGCATCCCTGCGTGCAGAGGGTCAGGCACACAGGGATGCCTTCAGGCGTGAGTTGTTGGCCCACAGAGCTGCAATCCGTGAGGAAGAGGCAGCCAGCAGAAGACTGTTCTGCCAGTAGATGTTATTATTGAAGCAGAAAATCTCAGAAGAACTCTGTGAAACCCATTCGCTTGTGCATAGGGACCTCCAAGCCTCAGTCTGCTGGTGAATTCATCAGTATCATGCATGGTGGCGGCCACTGAGGACCAGGCCAGGGACTGTGTGGTGAGCCTCCAGCACCACTTCCACCTTCAGATTCAACGCAGGAGGGGGTGCCAGCACATCTATGCTTCCCGGTCCACCGTAGCCATGCAGTCCGTGAGCCCATGGAGGGGTATTTTTTTTTTGGGGGGGATGTCCACCCATGTTGCCGCCATTGACATGCAGCCTGCCCCTCCCTCCTCCTGGGTGGACCCCTCCAACCCCTGGTCCATGATGGACATTTTTGATTAAATTCTTTTTTTTTAAATCCTTTTGTAGACCCCAGGCACGGATGTTTGGCATGTTATTTTTGAGTTGTACTTTCCAGGTTTTATTTATTTTTGTATTTTATTTTTACCTTGTATGTGCAGTTGCCCTCTCAAGGCCATGTGTTTGCAGTGGTGGACATGCAGGCATACATAGTGAGGTCAACTTGCATGTTTACATGGTGGTGCGCATGATGGCATATGCAGGTAACTATGGGTTCAGTGTATCCTCGCACATATGTGCTGTGTGAATGGTACTTCACTATGCCTGTTGTAAAGTCTTCTCTCATGTTGTTTCAGTAATCCCTGATGTGGTGGTGACTGCTGTCCTGGGGGAGACACCCTGCACCCTTTGACATCCATGCGCCCCATGCCCTCCACCAGGCACTGGCCCTCCTGTCATTAATCCGGTGACACCGTTTCTGGTGAAGGTGATGGGGGATACACACCATGCTGGCACAGTCAGCGGGTAAGCATGAGCACTGTCTTGCATGTTGAGCATGCATCATTGTTCCCTATGTTTGCTGCATGTGTAACTTTACTTATGTGTACTTTGCATGCTACCATGACAGGATGTTTTTTTAAGTGGTACTCATGTCACTGTGTTACCTCCCTCGGTCGACTCATCTATGTGTGCACCTACTGTGGTGTAATGCATGTCATTGGCCATCTCCAACGAAGGCAGTGTACTCCTTGATGTGTGTTTAACTTGCCCTTCCCTCTCATTGTCACTCTCTCTCCCTCTCTGTTGTGCCAGGCTGCACTCATGGGCAGATCACAATCTATGTACTGTCACCCTATTGCACCCTGTGGTTCTACTGCATTGGGTGCCCTCTGCATAATTTCAGGATCCATTCATGTGTTGTCATGGATGTGCATGTTCTTTCTGTTGTTACTATGCATGTCATTGCATTTAGGGGATGTGTCTCTGGATGGGTTGCATTGTATGAAAGGCACGAGGGCACCCTGTGCAGGTAAGTGAAGGGCATTTGCAGACGCTTGTGGTGTGTTTGGCTGGGATTCGTGTACTGTGTGTGATCAATTTGGATTGACTGTCTTGTAGGGCACCCGTAATACTTCATGGGTACATGTTTCCCAGTGTGTAGTTCTGGTGATAGGTCTGGGCAGAGTACTGTTTCTATGGATTAGTGGGGCCACTGGTTTCATAATCAAAATGTTGCAAATTCCAACTGTGTGGGCCTTTCTTGGGTGGTTGGGAGTGGGTGGCAGGGCCAGCTGTTTCCCTGTGACAAGTGTTGATGGTTGTGCTGGTGTGTGCTTCATTGCACTTTGACCATGTGTACTGAGTGACACTTCACATCCCTTGCAATGTTTGTGGGGTAATGCTTCTATCGCACATTTTGCCTCTCCTGCTTAGGGTTCCCCAATTATAGTGTGCAGTCCCAGTTAAGACCCACAACCATGGAACCATTGATGCACATTTTTGGGATGCTATGCTGTGAACCAGCACATTACGCTGTGCGGTGTTGGTGTTTTCACAGGCATTTCCCATGCTTGCTGCAATATGGTGCAGATGGGTGCATGGTACTGCAGCATTCAATTAAATGCACAATTGGACCAATTGTATGCTGTCTCAATGACGTCTGCATTGACCATGCACATTTACTTTGCATCCTACATTTAGCATGCGTTTATCCTTGCTTGCAGTATCACATAGCTTTGTCTTGTCTGCTGATGTCTTCCATGGCAGTTGCCTCAGTGTCCAGCCTTCCAGTCTGACCTCGGCCTCTATGAATTGCTGCATCATGCATGATCCTGGCTGGAGTGCAAGAGGTGAGTATTTGTGTAGTTGCCTTCTTATGCTTTGCATAATGCACTCCCATGACTGTGTTCAGTGCACTGTCCAAATACTACGCAGGTGATGGCATGCCTTGTCATGTCATTGATAGTCTTCCAGGGGGGTCCCTGATTTTTTGGGGGCTCAATTATCTGCATATGTGATGTCTTCTCACTTTCATGCAGCATGTTGACTGATGCGTGCAATGTGTATGTGCCATTTTCTTGTGAATTGGGATATATGACATGCATATTTGCAGCATGTCATTCAGGGGGACAAGCAGTGTGGGGGTTGGTGTTTGTCAGTTTGTGTGTGTTGTGTGTGTTTGATTTGCATGCAGTGTGCAGGTGTTAATGCATGTGTGCTGGGACACATGTTGATGGTTGTCTTGTGAGTTGTTGTTTGCAGGTGTTGTATGTCCCTGAGGGGGGCACATGGGTTTTGAGTTTTTGGGTGCATATGTGTGCTAGCTGCACTCAGTTTCATTTTGTTCATTGTCTGCAGATCCTTCCATCAGGGAATGTTGGCTATTTCATGGGATAAAATTTGCTTGTCGACTGCATGACAAGGGGACAGGTAAGAGGTGCATTTATCTTGATCATTATGGAATGGCTACATTAGTTGCTGTATGTCTGGATGTGGCCATTCTGGTGTGTCGCCCTATTTGTCACAATTGTCAATTACCTCTTGTTAATTTGTGTTTCTGAGATGGGGTTTATTGTGGATCTATACTGCACTGCTTGTGTCACATGTGGATCTATACTACACTGCTTTTGTGCACCCCACAATAGGGACATGTGTGTGTGCGCATTATGCACATTCTAGAACATGTGTGCAGCAAGATGACATTGTGCTTGTTGTATTTTGTGTCCATGTTAATTTGTGCAGCCATGTATGGATTGCAGCTCTGACATGTTTCAGGATGTATCCCTGCTTACACATTTGACAGGTATGTTAGTTAGTCATAAGGGATGTTTTTGGTGCCAAAGGCGTGATTTCATTAAATGGTTGGCATGGTGGTAGTGTTGTCCTCCCTCTCCAATGTGTTTCGTTGGGGTACACAAAATGAAATGTCTTTTTAGTTCTAAGGGATGCACACAAATCTGCACTTCCAAGGGCACTTTCTCAGGGTGGTTTTGTGGGCACAGTGGATTGGCCTATTATCATCATTGAATGGCACCTGGTATTTGGCGGGATCATGTTCACTCCACAGGGGAAGGATTTTAGGTGAAAAAAGATTACACAAGCTGTGTACGTGCAGCCTTTCCACGTGACCTTCGCCCAGCCATACGCAAGCAGTGTGCCTGTGGGTGTGGATGATGTGCCACCACCATGTCCACCGGTACGCCACGCTGTGTTGCAACATTGTGCAGGACACATGCTGCCACAATGATCCTGCAGACTATTGGTGGTGCATATAGCAATACACCACCAGAGTGGTCAATGGAGGGGAAACGTGACCAGCCCCTTATCAGTGGGATACCAACAGACTTATAATAAGGCCCACTATCTCATTGTTTGGAAGAATGACTGCAGCCAACATGAATATACTCCAAGGACCTCATACCCTTTCCAAGCACTAATGGTCCAAATACCCTGGTTGGAATTAGATAAATTGCAGAAAGCTATAACTCGCTATAAATGGAAAGGGAAGGAAAGTAGTTTATCGAAACACATCCTGGAAACACCAGCTAATAAAAGGGGACTTCAGATCCCAAATTTTAAATTGTAGTATTACGCCTCACAATAAAAGATGTTAAGATAATGGTGTCAAGTGGAGTCCCACAAACAATGGTGAACAATGGACACATAAATAGAGGGCATCCCCCTATGGTGAGACCTATGGTTACCCAGTGAGGATAGGCTTACGTCCCTTCACATAAAACCAGTACTGAAAACAATGTTGGAAACATGGCATAAGTTAGCAACGCCCTTAAAACTTACTACATTCCCATAACCTTTCACTCACAACCCTGATAACCCACAATTTAACCCGGCTACTGCCTCCAGAGTTTTCTGGAGTTGGAGGGAAGCTAGAGGGTGGTGTATATCAGATTTCTTTAACGAGAATGAAATTGAAACGTTCCAATATTAGGGATTCACTCTCATAGAGCAAGCAAGATTACAATACTTACATATTAGACACTGGGTACAACACAAGGAGGTAAAAAAGGCAGCTACTACTACTACTACTAGATTCTGTAATGTTGGTGAACAGAGCAGCAGCCTAAGCCAACTGCTCCTGCTCCCTCCCAGCCTATAGATAATTGAAAAACAACTAAAATGAATAGCATACATAAGAAAAGAATGGAGATTCCTGACAATCCGACTTCTAAGAAATCTAAACTAGAAGGAGACATGGAAGAAATTCCAGGGATTGGTGACATTTATGCGTTAATATTGAAGATTGCTCAGGATGTTGGTGAAATGAAATTCACCCTGAGTGAACTGTCCTCTCAAGTGGGCCATCTAGAGACTAGAGTAACTAAAGTGGAGACAGAAAATACAACATTGGCCACAGAAGTTGCGGGAAGTTACAGAGCATATAAGGAGCTGAGTTATGATGTTTATGATTTGAAGAAAAGGAATTTAAGACTGGAGGCAGACCAGAGGAATTTAAACTTGCATTTATTGGGAGTGAAAGAAAATCCAGAGTTGGACAAAGATCTTGATTTAAGAATCAAAGGAGTATTAGCTGAGACTCTGGGGAAAAATATCCTAAAGGATGGTGACCTGGATTATTCATTTAGAGCTGGTAAAAATGCACATACAGGAAAACCCAGACAAATCATCATGGTCCTGACAAAAGTGAGCGGGAAGGAAAGAATACTAAAAGCTGCAAGAGAAAAAGGAAAGCTTGTGCTAAATGGAGACCCGTTGGCCATTTACCCATTCTTTCCAAAAGAAATTGTGGATTTGAGAAAAGCTTTCAAAAATGGAAAAATTCTGGCACAAGAGAAAGGGATTAAAACTATTTTGGTCAAACCTGCAACCCTGAAGATTGTATTAGATAATGGGATTAAGTGTCACGCCCCTGCGAAGACCATGGTCACTGTGGCATAGATGGTCTATTAGACGGATTGCGGCCATCTTTACTACCAAGATGGCCGCCGCTACAGAGGGTGTGGGTCTAGACGTACACCATGGCCGCGCGGTGGAAGGACCGCCCCCCGATGCCGGAGCCGGTTCATCTGATCCTGCGGACAACGCGCGGATGCGTTGCTACTCCTCCACAACAACGCTTCGTGAGTTCGATACTAGGATCTATTGCTTACCAGAGTGTGTGTCATTCCTTCTGTGTAACTCTACCCCTTTTTACTCACCTGTTTTCAGACCTGAATCCTTCTCTCAACTTTTGCACAACATCTAAGACTCGAGCGGATTTCCTCAGCCCCATTCGTTTCGAGCTGAACCTCACTGATCGGTTCGCTAGTGAGACTCCCTCCCTGGCGTGCGGTACGTGAAGATAGATATTCAGTCCCTAGTATACCCGGGGATAGATATAGATCAGAATTGACACCTAACCTTGTTTTACCTATCCAGAAGCAGGGAAAAGCAGGGTACGATCTGCAGCATTGAGATATGAGAACAATTCTCTTCCTGGGACGCCCCCGAGGTTACTCCTGTCCGCGTCTCATCGGGAGACCTGCAATCTAGCTTGATAAGTGGTTTCCCCATTTCAATCAGGTACTCCTCATTTCCTCTACCCATATTCTGCCTTCTAATATCCTTGCCTCAACTTACCACTTTCCTCTGTCTTTATTCAGACGGCTCACCTTCAGCGGATATTCTGGGTACCAAGAACCTCGCCAGACAGACAACATCTATCCAGGGGCCATCAACACAGGGTTTTCTTCCCCAGAGGGTTTCCCTGGAGTCCTTCCCCTCCTTAATCCTTGTATTTGAGGCGGAGGAAGGGTCTCAGGGAGGCACTCATTTTCTACCCCTGTTGGAAACCATTTCCGAAGAAGGAAGCGTAGGAGAGATAACGACTGGTGTTTCTCTAAGGTAACCCTTTGGTCATTTCAATTTTCGTAATTAATCTAAACTATTACAGTTAGCAACGCCCAAAAGAAAAAGAAAATACTGGGTCTTCCCAGGTGCTGAACGGTTGCCTTAAAGAACTCGATAGTTCTAGGAGATACCATGGACGCAGCCCAACAGCAGCAATTAGTTTCTGCTGTCCAGTCTTTGACTGCGGAAGTGCAGGCATTAAAGCAGGAAAATGCATTTTTGAGACAACAGGTTGGAAGGGTACCTAGTTGTTCAGAATTACCACCCGGTCCTATTCCAGGGGGTTTATATGATGGGAATCCCCACAAACTTAAAGCCTTTATCGAAGCATGTACTGTCCAGTTTTCATTTAAAACGGCCTTCTTTCAGAATGATCGTGACAAGGTGGGACATATGATAGCTAACTTGACTGGACCGGCATTGGCATGGGCTACACCTCTGGTGGTGACAAACAACGCTCTGCTTGACTCCTATCCCGTCTTTCTGAACAGTCTTAGGTCCATGTTTAGCAGACAAGAGATCACTGTTTCTTCCCAAGAGCAATTATTAGACTTCAAACAGGGATCACAGGATCTACTGTCATATATCACCTCTTTTAAACAGCTTGCTGCTGGAACCTCTTGGGCTGATGATGCTCTGATAACACTATTTCGTAGGGGTTTGAATGAGGAACTTAAAGACGAGGTGTCTAGGGTGTCTCGACCTCCCAACCTAGCGGAAATGATTACATTAGTGATGCAAATGGACTACCGTCTACAGGAAAGGCTCAGAGAGCGACGTCGAAATCGTTCTGTGAGACCATTTACTATGCACCCTTCTAGTCCTATGAAAACCCCAATTGATGAACCTATGCAAATAGGGATCACAAGAGGAAGAGGTAGACTCACCTTGGAAGAACGTAATCGACGGAGGGCTAAGGGCTTGTGTATGTATTGTGGGTCCAAGGACCACCCAGTACAGGATTGCCCCCTCACCCCTACCAAACGACAGGGAAACGCTTCCTCCCAACCGCTTGGGGAACCGCGGCTAGGGAGCCAATAACAGGTTCCTCATCCATGTCAGTAACTTCTCAAGTCACAGACACTCCCGATCCTCCCATGATTGCCATACAGGTTTCATTGGAATGGGGCACTTCCGAGCCAATATTGGTTCCTGCATTGATTGATTGCGGAGCCGCGGGAAATTTTGTAGACACCCATTGGAAGAATGACAAGAATATACCATGCTCCCTTAAAACCATTGCTGTTCCAGTAGAATCTGTTGATGGAAGTCCACTGACTTCCGGTCCTATCCGGGAACAAACAAGACCTATTCAAATGAAGATTGCTTCTCATCAAGAGACTATCGTATTCGATGTCATTCGCACTGCACATTATCCCTTGATATTGGGATTACCGTGGCTCAGAGCCCATAATCCATACATCAATTGGAAGGCCGGCACAATTTTTCTAGGATCGGAACATTGCCTTACTCACTGCCTTTCTGGTGGAGCGTTGGGGTTTTGTTCTACACACTCCGTCCAAGAAAGGAATTGCACTACTTCGGTGTTACATAACATCCAGGAAATACCTCCTGACTACCAAGAATTTCAAGTAGTATTTTCCAATTCTGAGTTCGCCGAATTACCTCCCCATCGTAGAGATGATTGCGCCCTAGAGCTAGATCCGGGTGTTCCAATCCCCTTTGGGCGCATGTATATACTTTCGACACGCGAACGGGAAGTCCTAAAAGAGTATCTCCAGAAGAATTTACATAACGGCCTCATTCAGGAATCCACTTCTCCTGCCGGCGCCTCACTGTTCTTTATCCCCAAGAAGGATTCGACAGAACTCAGACCATGTGTAGACTATCGGGGTTTGAACAAGATCACCACTCCGGATCGCTACCCGATGCCACTAATCCCAGATATTCTAGAGGCAGTAAAGGGTGCCAAGATATTTACCAAGCTAGACCTACGCGGAGCTTACCATCTTATCCGAATCCGCGCAGGGGATGAATGGAAAACCGCCTTTCGTACTCCCTTGGGCCACTATGAATACAAAGTGATGCCATTCGGACTTTCCAATGCACCAGCTGTTTTCCAACGTTTTATGGATCACATATTCTCGGATATCCTTCTACATACCGTTATAGTCTATTTGGACGACATACTGGTCTTCTCAGTTTCCATATCGGACCATATCCGACATGTGAAGGAAGTATTACAGAGACTGGAGGAGAATCATCTTTTTTGCAAACTAGACAAATGTGAATTCCACAAGGACAGAGTGGCTTATCTGGGTTATATACTATCCACCGAAGGAGTTGCCATGGATCCCAGAAAGGTCTCTGCTATAACGGAATGGCCAGTTCCACAGTGTGTTAAAGACCTGCAGAGATTCTTAGGTTTCGCCAACTTTTATAGGCGTTTCATTCCCCACTATTCAGAGAAGATTCTCCCTATGACGGCTCTCCTTAAGAAAAATGCAAAGTTCTTTTGGTCAGACAAGGCTCAAATAGCCTTTGAGAGTCTCAAGGAAGATTTCACCAAGGAACCTATACTCCTGACCCCAGACCAAAACAAGAAGTTCATTGTAGAATCGGATGCCTCGCATCATGCTGTAGGTGCAGTACTACTGCAAGAAAATGAACAAGGAGAGGAGTGCCCTGTGGCCTATCTATCTAAAACACTCTCACCTTCAGAGATCAATTACTCGGTCCTCGAAAAGGAATTATTAGCTATTAAGAGAGCCTTTGAGGAGTGGCGCCATCTGTTACTAGGGGCCAAATTTGCCATCGAAGTACGGACCGATCACAGCAATCTCCGAGCCTTACAATACTCTCAAACCCGAAATAGTCGCCAAGCTCGTTGGGCCCATTTTTTTTCGCCCTATGATATCATCTTCTCCTTCATACCGGGAAGAGTTAACCTCAAGGCAGATGCATTATCCAGAAAGGATTACAACTCTACCACTCCTTTCCGTTCCGAACCCTTGTTTCCCAAAGCCAAATTTTTGCAGGAAATCACCACCTTTCTTCAACTGGTAGCTATGGATACCTCTCGATTTATACAGGCCAATCCACGGTTTGCCGCTCTCTGGAGGCTTAACTCCTCTCAAGGAAGCCTCTATAGAAACAAACAGTTATTCATTCCCTCTGAAGAATTAAGAAGAGTGGTACTTCAACTCTGTCATGATTCTCCGATGGCAGGACATCGCGGTATGACTAATACCAAGGATTTGATTCAACGCCATTTCTGGTGGCCAAAGATGAGCAGAGATATCAGAGACTATGTGTCGGCATGTGCCATGTGTTTACAAACAAAGACCCCTCGGTCGGGCCCAGTGGGTCTTCTATCATTGATGCCGATTCCTGATCGACCTTGGCAGATAATTTCGACAGATTTTATAGTCGAACTCCCTATCTCAGATGGTTGTACGGTAATCATGGTTACAATCGACTACTTTACGAAGATGGCACACTTTATTCCTCTACCTTGCATTCCCACTGCAGCCCAGATGGCGAAAGTTTTCCTTTCACGCATCTTCACGCTCCATGGGCTTCCAGAAACTATCATCTCCGATCGTGGTTCCCAATATACTTCACGTTATTGGCAACAGATATGTAAAAGTCTTAAGATCTCCCGAGCATTGAGTTCTGGCTTCCATCCTCAAACCAACGGCCAGACGGAACGACTAAACCAGACATTGGAGGGCTATTTGCGCTGCTACATCTCAGCTTCACAGGACAACTGGGTTTCTCTATTACCATTGGCGGAGTTTGCCTATAATAATTCCCGTCATTCCGCTCTGGGTTCCAGTCCTTTTTTTTGCTCATATGGATTTCACCCTTCTTGTTTTCCTACTGGCCTTCCTTCTTCGTCACGATTTCCAGATGTGGATAACCTGCTTCAAGCTATCCAGTCAGGTCATTTGGCGGCTAAATCCTCGCTACTTGAAGCTCAGGATAGAGTCAAACGGTTTGCAGACAAACACCGTTCTCCAGCACCCTCCCTGAAGGCGGGTGATTTGGTATGGCTGGCCTCTCGTTTCTTACCACGGCATCTGGTCCCATCCAAACTGTCTCCTAAATATTTCGGACCTTTTCCCATTCTGCGGAAGTTGGGTTCCTCTGCTTTCAAACTCAGGCTTCCTCCTTCTTGGTCCCGGATTCATCCCGTGTTTCATGTGTCCCAACTAAAGAAGGATGTGTGTGATCGATTTTCAAGATTGAAGAATACTCACCCTCCTCCGGTGTCTACCCCGTCGGGTCCTGAATATGAGGTGGCGGATATTTGTGACTCTCGCATCTTTCGAGGTCGCCTTCAGTTTTTGGTTGATTGGCAGGGTTATTCTCCTGCTGACCGTTCCTGGGAACCTGCATCTGCAGTGCATGCACCAGCTCTTATTCGCCGTTTCTTCCGTAACCATCCGGGAAAGCCGGGGGCCCCTGCCCTTCGGAGGGGGCATACTGTCACGCCCCTGCGAAGACCATGGTCACTGTGGCATAGATGGTCTATTAGACGGATTGCGGCCATCTTTACTACCAAGATGGCCGCCGCTACAGAGGGTGTGGGTCTAGACGTACACCATGGCCGCGCGGTGGAAGGACCGCCCCCCGATGCCGGAGCCGGTTCATCTGATCCTGCGGACAACGCGCGGATGCGTTGCTACTCCTCCACAACAACGCTTCGTGAGTTCGATACTAGGATCTATTGCTTACCAGAGTGTGTGTCATTCCTTCTGTGTAACTCTACCCCTTTTTACTCACCTGTTTTCAGACCTGAATCCTTCTCTCAACTTTTGCACAACATCTAAGACTCGAGCGGATTTCCTCAGCCCCATTCGTTTCGAGCTGAACCTCACTGATCGGTTCGCTAGTGAGACTCCCTCCCTGGCGTGCGGTACGTGAAGATAGATATTCAGTCCCTAGTATACCCGGGGATAGATATAGATCAGAATTGACACCTAACCTTGTTTTACCTATCCAGAAGCAGGGAAAAGCAGGGTACGATCTGCAGCATTGAGATATGAGAACAATTCTCTTCCTGGGACGCCCCCGAGGTTACTCCTGTCCGCGTCTCATCGGGAGACCTGCAATCTAGCTTGATAAGTGGTTTCCCCATTTCAATCAGGTACTCCTCATTTCCTCTACCCATATTCTGCCTTCTAATATCCTTGCCTCAACTTACCACTTTCCTCTGTCTTTATTCAGACGGCTCACCTTCAGCGGATATTCTGGGTACCAAGAACCTCGCCAGACAGACAACATCTATCCAGGGGCCATCAACACAGGGTTTTCTTCCCCAGAGGGTTTCCCTGGAGTCCTTCCCCTCCTTAATCCTTGTATTTGAGGCGGAGGAAGGGTCTCAGGGAGGCACTCATTTTCTACCCCTGTTGGAAACCATTTCCGAAGAAGGAAGCGTAGGAGAGATAACGACTGGTGTTTCTCTAAGGTAACCCTTTGGTCATTTCAATTTTCGTAATTAATCTAAACTATTACATTAAGACCACTGAGGATCCAATGGAAGCAGAGAACTGGCTGAGAGCAGAACGTCATAGGATTGATAAAAATGTTAAATAGTATTGGTGATTTGTTGATGGTGGGATTTGATCTGTTCATTTATCTCATTCAGCATACTAGTTAGTTAATGTGATTGATTTTATATTTTATGCCCAAAATGCACATGTATTGTGATTATAATAGGGTATTTCCATTCGTTTGCTCATTTTTTGTTTTTGTTTTTCTTCGATCCATAGTTGTCGTTTTTAACGGTTATTTGTTGAGGCTCGAGCTTCTTAGGGCTCATGTTGTTGTTGTAGGTGCTTTTTTCGAATGCTGTCATGGTGCCCTGATGAGGCTGTAGTGAATTCGGCTTTATTTCCTGAATATTTATCAGAGCTAGGAATGTGTAGGTAGCGGATGTCTTTTAATATGATTTTTGTTTTTGAAACATGCTTGCAACATTTGTTTTGTGGATGGATGCGATGGGAAGTCCTGAATATCCGGTGATTGCGGTGAATGGGTCATGTGACCACGTTGTAGTAATATGTGAAGTAACGTACTGCTTTGGTATGATTTCCGGTAATCGAGAGCCGGAGGCACCACAGTCCAGGTCGGAGGGATGTGTTTGCTAAGTAGAATGATATGTTTAATAATAAGCACATTGTATTGATCTGTACTATATATTTATGCCATGTTTGACAGCTCCCCCCGTAATGACGTCTTATTGTTGTCATGTTATTATGATATAATGATGGCGCAGTGCGGGGTCAGGGGTTTATGTGTCGGAGGATTCGGATTGTTATTAAGGATATATTTTGATGTTGAAGGTGATTTATGATTGTTTGGGCATATGATTGTTTAGGCATATAGTGGTGCACTCTTGGCTTGGGGGGCTTCTCTGTGGGTCAGGGCTGGGGTGTGGTGCGTCTGGTTTGGATTATGAGTTTTAAGGTTATGATCTTTTTTTTGGATGAGGAAGGGTGGGTAGAGGTGGTAGGAAGTATTTAATGATATTTTTATTGCGGTGGGGTTGTTTTTATGGTGATGTTCATATATGCATGTGACGGATGGAAGCTTGTTTTATATATAGATGGAGACAACTTGGGAATTACCTTTTGACTGCGGATTCACTCCGGATGGGCTGATGAGTAGCTTGACTGAAAAAGAGAGCTGGGTGGTTGGGCGTATATCATTTTCAGGGATTATTGTGGAAGTATGGTAGTAGTGTTTACATATGTTTACAAATGCGGAAGGTGGGTATATTATATACAAAGGTAGGTATGCCGAGACTCATGTTTGGATAGATGTCTGGATGGTTTAATGATGCAATTCATCAGCTGGACGCATTCTAAGCTTGCCTCGTACTTCCGGTGTTCTGTTATTATGCTAATACAGGATGTTAGTGTCTTAAAATTAAGCACAGTGTTAAGGGGAGTGGGGTTTATAAAGCACTGGGAAGGAATTCCCATTTATGCATTTTTCATGCTTGGGTCTCCCAGGACTGGCAGTATGCTCTACCCTTTTTCCATTTTGGTGGGCAGTATGTCTAATTCACCCTTACTGTGGGATACAGTGCATTGTGTTTATTTTGAAATGCATTTTTACATGGCAACATTCCATGCTTGCTGACTTAGTTTTGTGTTGGAATATGGATGTAGTGATTTGGTAGTGATTTGGTTTTTGAATTTTGCTGCATGTTGGGGTAGAACTCAAAATGAAATTATTTTATTGGGGTTTTCCATCGGATGATGTGGATGGATGGGAATTGAAAAGATGGTATTTTGATTCACCTTGTATTGTATTCCACGGGGTGAAGTATGCAGTGTGTCATACTTGTATCCACATGCATTCTTACATTATCATATGTGTAATGTTGATAGTACTTTCAATGCTCGCTGGCTTTTCAGGATGTGGGGATTATGTTTGCACTTGTGTAGGAAAGGATTTTGAATTTTGAATTTTATTACAGGTTAATATAGGACTCAGAGTTAGATTTATTTTGATGTGGCTCTTTAGTGGGTGGAGAGGTTTGGTGAGAATTGATAGAATGTTATTTTAATGGTACCTAAGATTCTTTACTAAGATACATTTGCAGGCTATAATTTTGAATGAAACAATGGAGGGGGCGGGACAGTCCTTTTCTATGTGATTGTGGAAGGGAGATTCCAGGGGGTTGGATTGTTCAAATCCAAGACGGCCTTTCTATTTTCTGTTATTTTCTTTATATGTTATTTTGTTAATTTAGGTGTTAGTTATTTTGAATTACTTGAATTTATCACAGGAGGGGTAAGGCGTGGTTCACTCACGTCTTCCATTAACAAGAGGAATTTAAGGATGATATCCTGGAATGTTAATGGTGCTAATTGTGCAAACAAAAGGAAGGTGATTTTACAAAAATTGGAGGCGATGGGGGCAGATGTTGCGTTGCTTCAGGAGACTCATTTGTTAGAGATAGATATGGATAAGTGGAAACGGGGATGGGTTAGTAATGTTTATTGTTCATCCTTCATTTCTAGTTCTATGGGTGTTGCATACTGATTAGGAAACATCTGCCAATTACAGAAATTAAATGTGAAAAGGATAAGGAGGGCAACATTGTTTGTGTAACTGCGAAAATCCAAGACGTTTTCTACTGTTTTTGCAATATCTATGCCCCTAATGGGCGTGATTGAAGCTTCTTCATTTCACTAGCGCAGTTTTTACAGAAAGTGAATGTAAGTAATGTTATTGTGGGGGGAGATTCAATGTTACTCTTGATCCAGGGATGGATAAACGTGGGAAAACTAGGGACATTGCAAATAATTTGAAAAGAGTAACCTCGAAGAAATGTATGGATGGGATGAGTGGAATCTCTCAGATGTGTGGAGATTACAGAATCCTTCTGTCAAGCAATATACCTTTTTCTCTGCCAGACATAAAGTATATTCACGGATTGACCGCCTTCTGACTTCTGGCTTGTGCATAGAATATTTCAAAGGGGGGGAAAGTAAAGCTATTCGTGTTTCAGATCAGCACCAATCTCCCTAGAAATTAAATGTACTTTTCCTTTACCGAAGACAAATACATGGCGGATGAATGTTACACTTCTTGATGACAATGAAATTGTGGATAAAATAGTGCAAGAGGCAAAGTTTTTTGTGGCTGAAAACTGGACTGGAGAAGTGAAAGTAGAATATGTTTGGGAAGCCTTCAAGTACTATATGAGAGGAACGTTGATTGGTCTATCGAGCAAAAAGAAAAAGGAGAATGATACTGAGATGAAGAAACTGAATGAGGAAATTGAGATTCTTGAAAAAGAAAATATGAAAAAAATCTCTGTGAGTTATTTCGATTCCATACAACAGAAGAAGGAAAAATAGAAGACCTGCTTACCACAAGGGCTGAGAGACTCCTGTTTAGGACACGGTGCAAGTACTATGAAAAGGAAGAAAAATGTAATCGACTTCTTGCTCATCATTTAAGGATTATGGATAATGAAAAGACAATTAATGCTATAGAAAAGCAAGATGGGATGGTGACTTTTGAACCAGCTGAAATTAATGATACATTCAAGGAGTATTACACTGGTCTATAGTCTTCCGAAGTACACTTGCCACAAGAGGAAGTGAGGCAATTCGTCAATAGTTGTAATTTGCGAAATATAAACTCAAACTACAAAGACACCTTCTGAGTGTGGATGAACTCAGAACTGCTGCTTGTGCTTTGAATTCAGGGAAATGTCCGGGCCCGGATGGGTTACCAGCTGAATTGTATAAAATATTCCCGGAAGAGGTTTTTGAAAGAGGGGAAATCTCCAGCCAAAATGAGTAGTTATCGGCCAATTAGCTTGCTGAACATTGACAATAACATGTTTGCGAAATCATTGGCCTTGAAAATAGAGCTTCTCTGCCGGATATTATAGACCAGAGCCAGACAGGTTTTGTGAAGGGTAGACATGCATCAAAAAATATGAGTAGACTTTTGTTGACTCTATTTGAAAGCAGAGAACATCTGAATGATGTGGTGTTATTGTCATTGGATGCAGAAAAGGTATTCGACCGGATTGAGTGGAAGTATCTACTGACAGCATTGGAAGGATTCGGATTTGGAAAAAATATGATAGAATGGATAAGACTATTATATTCATTGCCTAAAGCAAGTGTAAACACAAATGGTATGGTCTCGAGCAAATTTGAACCTAAAAGAGGGACAAGGGAAGGTTGCCCATTGTCACCCATTTTGTTTGTCATTGCTATGGAACTCCTTGCTGTGAAAATAAGAGAAGATGAAAGAATTGAAGGTATTCATTTTGGTGAAGCTTGTCCGAAGGTATGGTTATATGCGGATGATATGCTGCTGGTTATTCAAAATGTTGAGAATTCCATTCCTGTGCTAATTGAACAAATTGACATGTTTCACAGAGTATCTGGATACAATATTAATTGGTCAAAATCCGAAGCACTACCTGCGTCCAGATCGTGCTCACTTTTGACAATGAGGAACTTTGCTTTCAATTGGTGTCTGGACACAATGCGGTTTCTTGGAATTTGGTTGACTAATGATGTGTCTAAAATGATGGATGTCAACCTGACTCATATGGTCCAGATCCTGGAGTCGAATTTGAGAAGGTGGAATACATTTCGCTTAAGTCTATGGGGGAGAGTGCATGCAATTAAAATGACGACAGCACCACGTGTTAACTATTTGCTCAGTATAATACCTTTTCAAATTAAGAAGCGCTTTCTGAAGAAAATTGAAATGTGATCAAGTCTTTTTTATGGGAGAATAAACAGCCGCGTCTAAAACTTTGGAAACTACAATTATCCCAGGATTGTGGTGGTCTGGTAGTTCCAGATTTTGAAAATTATCACTTGGCGTTTGGAGCTAGACATTTAGTTCCTTTCATAGACAATTCAACTGATGTTTGGACATTGGCAGAAACTAGTCGATCTTCTCCACTTTCACCCAGGGCAATTCTGTATATGGTGGATGGGACTGGATGTAAATCATTTCCACCAACAGAATTTTTATGGTCATGTTGGAAAGATCTTTGGAAGAAGAGTAGAAAAGTGGTTTCTGACAATAGTTTTATCTCAATCTAGTTGAATCCGGATATACAGTTGAGTAAAAAGTCACTTTTTTGGACACACTGGTTGCTGGGTGGTGTGCAGTGGCTGGAGGATCTTGTTGAAGATGGAAAATGGATCAGTTTTAAATGGCTAACACAAATTAAAGGCCTCAAAGATTGCACTATGGGAGAATATAGAAAATTGAAGAAAGCTCTGCAGAGCAAATTCGTAGATGGAGGCAAAGGCTGGCAGATCTGGCTATGCGATTATAATGTTGAAGGTGTTATGGCGTCTAAAGTGTACAAAAATCTGGATCAACACCGAGAACCAAATAAGGACTTGTTATCAAATTGGTTGGAAATAATTGGATCAGAGATGTCTGAGGGCAGTTGGAGAAATGTGTGCAAGACTGTGGCTCTGACATCATTGAATCTGGGAGAGCGAAGCTGTCAAATTAAAATTCTAAACAGAGTTTTTTGGACGCCACAAAGACTTTATGCAAGGGGTTTGGTTGATTTGGATGCATGTTGGAGGTGTAAACATGATGTTGGATCTTTTGAACATATGATTTGGGACTGTTATGAACTAAGGCCTTTCTGGAGAAAGGTCACCATGAAGATGAATGACACCCTAATGTTGCATGAAGATTTTGACTATAATTCTGTTATTTTGGGTGAGGACGACATGGTGGAAGAGCTTACTTACCCACAGAAGTGTTGGTTTTTCAGAGCAGCGAATTCTGCAAAGAAACTCATCTTGAGGAAATGGAAATGTGTAGAAAGCCCAACATTCAAAGAATGGATGGATGATTTGAAGCAGGTGTCCAGATTTGAGAAGATAATCTTTTACAGAGATAAAAAGATGAACTTGTATGATCAAATATGGGGTAGATTTTTAGAATTGTGATATTGATGTCTCTTTGATGTTTCCTGATATGTTCCGGTGTTGAATATGTAATTTTTCCTTTTGGAGGGGGGACGGAGGGTTTTGAGATACCGAATGTGATGAATTTCATTGTTAATTATATTGCTATGAATGCATTTGTTTATTTGTTTTTTTTTCGTTTGTAATGTACATAAACTTAATAAACATGTAAATAAAAAAGTAAAAAAAGGCAGCTACTAGAACATTAACAGATTATCAAACATGCATGGTGGCGATTTCCAAGTCCTCTAAGGGATTAATTACGAGTTTATACTGCATTTTAAATAGGGTGTATATGAAAAGATGGCAGGAGGACTTGGGTACAGCGATTCAGGGAGCAGAATGGGAGGCAATTTGGATTAGGTCTTCCTCTACATCAGTGCAAATCAAAGAAGTAGCATGTAAAGCAACTAATTCTGATGGTATTTGATGCCCGTACGCCTATGTAAGATATACCCAAGCATAGAAAACTGCGGAAGGGGGTGTGGTATGAGGGGCACCTTCATCCACGTCTGGTAGGAATTTCCTAATATTAAACTATTCTGAGAAGGAGTCAATGATATGACATGATAGGTTATTGATAACGTGCTTAATACCCAGAGGTTTCTAAGCATGGATCCGGGGATCGAACCTGTGCTGCTGCGTGTTGTCTTGCTTCCAAGGTGAGCACGTTGCCCCTGAGCTATCCTCCAATGACAAGTCTGCACATATATTCCAAAAGTGACAGATCAGAATTTCCCATATGATCGTGGAGCAGTATAGTTGAGGATACCAATTGAGAACACCTATCCCCTATATACCACTCGAGGGAAAGTCATTACTACAATGATTATGGCAGCAAAGATAGTAATAGCCTCCAAGTGGAAAGAATTGGATCCGCCACACATACATCTGTGGTGGGCCAAACTCTTCAACATAATGGTGATGGAAAAGCTGACGGTAGACTTAAATGAAAATCAACCTAATAATTGTAGGTTAGTAATGGAGTCTACTAATGGATTTCTTAAGATTAGACTTTATGAACATCACTTCCACATCGACTAAGGGTGCTCAAATTATTTGTTGTAGGATATATTGAAAATAAAAGTGAACCAGCATGATCCGACTAGGTGCAGGGAACGCTAACCCTAAGAGACAGGCTTTCTAGGCCCCAAAGGTGGGTACCTGGGAGTAAAAACTTGGCATATTCCCTTCGAACCAACAAGGCTGGAAAGAAAGCACTAAGTAAATGTCAGCATGGATCTGGGGGAAGGAGGATAGGGTGGAAGGAGGCGAGAAGGAAGGTGTGGATAGTTTTAGAGTTGTTTGTAACCGGAACTCTATTGCTTCTTTTTCCTTATTGTTGGCGTTGCTTTGAAGCTTCCATAACAAATAATTCAATAAAATGCTTTTTGAATAATTGCTGAGCACAAATGAACAGGAAAGAAACCAGCGATAAAATCACTGTTATCACCGGATCAATATCTGATATATGAAACACATTTACAGTTTCTCTACATCGATCTCATCCCTTCCTTCAAAACCAAGTGTCCAATTCTCTTCATTAACAATACACTGGTTATCAAGCATATACCGTAGCTTTATGTCATTTTGTGATTATGTAATTTTGTGCCAAACATACCTTTAGAGAATGCAACATAGCGGGTTTGGTAAAATCTGAATCAATAGCATTGAAGTTTGCATTTACGGACACACTATGGAAAGAGTGGGGAAGAGCACTTATTTCTCATTTAGTCTTTTTTCCAATGGAGAAAAAAACACAGAAATGTGTGCAAGGTGACTTGCCTACATGCATAGCATAGTTTGGTGGCAATTTAAAAGGTCATTGACAAGTACTGTGCAGTAAGTGCAGTGTTTGGAGGGAACGCATGCACCAAGACTTGTATGGAACAAGATAGTATTTCTTTAGCAATAACACTCGATCCAGCCCACCGGCCGTATTGGGTGGTAACAGCCAGGAGCCCAAGTTAAAGGCCGTACACAGTGAGGGCATTAACAAGCGGCCCCTGTGCCATTACCACCTCATCTGGCGGGCCTGATCGGACGTTATTGCTATTAGCACCTCAGGTTTCCAATTTGGAAACCAGGGTTCTGACAACAATTAATTTTTATTTTATTTACTAATGGGATGAATTTCAGCGTCCCTTTAATTCACACAAAATTCTTAAGAAAAGATGGCCGCTATGGAGCTCCAAGTCCATTTCCATGGCGGCCCGGTAGGCTAGAGTGGCAGCGGTGGTTGAGCTGCAATCCAAAGCAATAAGGTGAGTGGGGTATGGGTGTGGGGAAGTACTGCTGGGAAATACACGCAATGCCCACACGCTCGAGAACAACACGTATTCATGGAATCGAATAGGGAAAACCTGCGCACACCAAAACACAAGCACACGTGTAAATACGTCCGCCACACGAAAGCAGGTGGAAGCAACCCCACGCAGTATAAAAGTGTGCGCAACCAACAAACAAGCATATACAGCTATGATGAATGTCCCATTTCTCGCAGCATTGATCGTGGGACACCCCCGGAGGAGGAGAATAGCCAGGCCCTGCATTTCTTTGCACAGGGCCAGCCTTTTTGGGATGCCTGATGACCAGGTCTATGACAGGTATAAGTTTCCACCTCATATCATCCTAGACCTGGTCACTGAATGGGAGGATGACCTCAGATCACCCACCTTGTGCTCCCAAGCACTGAGCCCCTTGGAAAGGGTGCTCAATGTCCTGCCTTTTTTGGCCACTGGGTCATTTCAGCAGACAACTGCCATAGTCTGAGGCGTCTCACAGCCCACGCAGTCACGCTGCCTACACCAGGTATTGGCAATCATGACTGCGAGCCCCGCAGTCCACAAGCAGATATACATGCCCAGTACACCCGCAGAACGGCAGGATGTGGTCCAGGATTTCTAGAAGGTGGCACACTTCCCCAAAGTGCTAGGTGTCATAGATGGCACCCATGTGGCCCTATGTCCACCGAGGGCCACTGAGAACATCTACTGCAACCGCAAGCACTGGCATTCCATCAACATGCAGGTTATATGCAATGCCAAGGGAATAATCACCTCTGTCTATGCACACTATCCAGGGTCCACCCATGACAGTTTCATATACCGAATGTCTTCCCTGAGCCAGGAACTGGAAGCTGGGAAACATGGCAACACATGGCTCATTGGTGAGTGCAAATGCCTGTTCACATGCATGCATGTCACACACAGACAAATACACCAGCCCAACTAATGACAACCATCATCACCTCCCCAGGGGACAGTGCCTACCCTCTGAGTACCTACATGTTGACGCCAATACGGAACCCCACCACACCACCACAGGTAAGATACAACGCAGCCCATATTGCAACCAGGGCCATAGTGGAGCGCACATTCAGAGTGTTCAAGTCACGCTTCCGCTCCCTTAACCGCTGTGGCAGGTAGATACTATATGCACCCCCAGCAGTGTGCAGGATCATTGTGGCAGCATGTGTCCTGCACAACGTTGCAATATGGCGGGCGTACCGGTGGACATGGTGGTGCCCCCACATCCCCAACAACATGCACAGGTGTTGCGTATGGGAGGGGAAAGGGCATGTTGCGAGGCAGCCCGTACCAAGCTTGTGGCCACATTCTTCACCTAAACTCCCACCCTGCGGAGTGCACACAGGCCTGGCACATACCATGTGAAAATCGATGATGACAAAGGGACAGTCAACTGTCACAACCATACCACCCTGAGAAGGTGTCCACGGAAGTGCTACATTGTGTGCATCCTTAGCTACTTAAACATAACCAATCCTGTATGACCAAAAGGAACACATGCAAAGTGCATATCCCACCACCCCCCTGCAAAACAGGGCATGAAAATACTGGTATGTCACCTAAACCCTACCAACCCCCATGACCCCATTCTGCCCCACCATGCCATGGCATACAATGGCAAAACAGCAAACCAAATGCACAACACATGACACAATCGTCATGAAGTGCCACATGAGAAACGTAAACAGGCATGAGACAATTACACATGACATGGAATCTGATGAAATGACTTACCAAAACCTCCCACCCATAAAAAGTGTGGCACAAATGCATGCCACCAGCGGTAAGAGCAACAACTGTTGCCATGCACATCGGGCAATAGAAATTTGCCAATAAAAACACTGTGTGCTGTGTGTGTGTCCCCTGCAACACACCGCTCACCAGAGAGCACAGTGAGTGTGCTTTGCGTTGGTGAAACCCCTTGAGAATCATGAAAAATAACTACAATCAACCAAAAGTACCCTGTGATGCATGTACACAATCAAGGAATTGAAAGTGATCATGCAATGCATTGACTCAGCATGTTGTTGTCGTTATTGTTGTGGGGGTGTGTTAAGTGTTTGTGTCAGTAGGGACATGCACTGAATACATGTATGTGGAATGAAGCAGCCCTCAGTGTTCTGTACACAGCACATATGAACATTGCCCTCGTGGACCCACCAGTGTGTTAAACCACACAAATCCCCTGACACCTCAAAAGCAAACCCAACACAGGATCATTGTAACGCTCACCTGATTCCCGTAGAGACGCCGGTCTTGACTGGGCGTATACCGTATCTTCAAAGGTGATGTGTAACACACGGCTGGCTCTTTGAGCTGGACCTCTGTGCACTGTATGTTTGTCTCGAAGGGTAAGATGTCTGCAGATAGAAAATATGGGATTAAGGAACTGGGTTATTGAATGTCTCTCTCTTCTTCCCTTTCTCTTCTCCTGTAGAACCCCAAAGGTTAACGCTATCACCTTAGGTAAGTGAACGCCGTGCTCTCCATCTGCCTCGGGGCAGGGTGCTGTAACCAGTTTCTTCACTGGATAAGGGGAGCAGGCCTCTTGACTTCAGAGGACTGCTGTCCGTCGTTTACTGCACGAACGGTAAGTTTCGAGTAATTCTAATGTCTTTAAAGTCTTTAGTAATGATGTTTCTTGTTTTGCAGGGTTCCGGCGATGGCGGATGACGGGCTGAAGTGAGTTGAAGATGGAGCCCGTGTGATGAACAGAAGCGCCTGGAAGCAAGTAAGTAAGCGCTTGTTGCCTGCTTCACGATGCGCTCTAACTGTCTTTTTATTTTGCAGGTACAAGTTCGGAGCGGCTGCAGGGTGCCGGAATACCCACTGGGTTAGATGTGGAAAGGAGTAATGGCACGTGAGTATTAAAGTTCCCCAATGTCTTTAAACGCACCTTGTTTTGTCTTTCAGATGCGGGATGCAGCGCCGAAGGCCTCCGGAGCGTGCGAAGAGTTGGTAAGCTTTTGTCTTTCAGATGCCGGAATGCAGAGTGAAGACCTCCGGAGCGCACGAAGAGTAGGTAAGCCTTTGTCTTTCAGATGCCGGAATGCAGCGCGAGGCGTTGGTGACAGCCGATGGACCAGGTAAGTGAAGAGCTGTCACTGAAGACCGTAATGCTAACCTGTTCTTTCTTGTCTTTATAGGTGTTGCTGAAGACTGGATTCAGGATGGTAAGCCTTTTTCCTTAGGCCGAGGATCAGATGCAGAAGACACGATGAGCGTTCTGCTGCAGAGGATGCAGAATAACGCAAAGCAAGATTCATCCATCGGGTGTGGTTTAAATAGCCTCCTGTAGTGCTTAGGCTCTCCTTCCACAGCCACGCCTAGGTAAGAAAAGAGTTCCTGCTTTCCAGAAGAGTTCCAGTGTTCTGAATCTAGGGAGTGGCTCCTGCCCCACCCAACAGGAAAAGTAGTTCCAAACAGAAGAGGATCAGAGGCTCAACTGGCAGGCAAGTAAGCAGCATGGTCTGCTGCAGGTAAGTCCACCCAAGCATTATGAGCCCGGCGCTTCCAGCGCTGGGACTGGGCATATTTATGAGCCTGGTGCCACTGGCGCCAGGACTGGGTCCAAAAGGTCCCAATTGGGACTGGTTGGCAATCGGAACCTGGGTTATGGATCTGCTTCCAAGGGAGTTGGGAAAACCCTGACCTTTTGGAAGCAGAGATCATGACAGTACCCCCCCTCAAGGCCCCTCACAAACCGGGCTTCTCCAGGGGTTTTGGCTTGTCAGGAAATGTTCGGTGAAATCTTTTGATTAGGCGAGGAGCGTGGACATATTCAGCAGGTTCCCAGGATCTCTCTTGGGGGCCGTAGCCTTTCCAGTCAATTAGGTAAAATAGTTTAGATTTGGAGATCTTGGAGTCCAGAATGCTTTTGACTTCAAACTCGAGTTCTCCATCAACTAGGATAGGTTTTGGAGATTTAGTTAGTCGGGTTTGAGGTTGCACAGGTTTTAATAGAGAGACGTGGAAGACCGGATGTATCTTCATGTGCGGGGGCAAGTCCAACTTGACCGCTACTGGGTTTACTATGGTAGTGATGGAATAGGGACCAAGGTATCTTGGGTTGAATGTGCGTGGCCCTTTTAGAGGTAGATATTTGGTGGATAACCAGACTTGATCCCCTACTTGATATTGAGGGGCTTCCTTCCGATGTTGATCTGCTCCCTTCTTGTATTGTTCTTTAGCCCTTTGAAGGTGAGAAACAGCTTCCTTAAAGGCTTGGGTGATTGTAGAATGCAGGTAGTCTACTGCTGGTGTTTCAAGATCTTGGAGGGGATCCAACTCCGAGGTTCGAGGGTGACTGCCGTACAAAAGAAAAAACGGGGTTTTCCCAGTTCCCGAATGGACAGAGTTATTGTAGGCATATTCGGCTATCAAAAGGATGTCTTTCCAAGTTTTTTCAGTTTGTTGCAGCATGCAGCGTAAATACTGTTCCAGAGTTTGATTGGTCCTCTCGGTTTGTCCGTCGGTCTGAGGGTGGTGACTGGTCGATAGTCTCACATCAATTTGAGCCGACCGACAGCAACTTCGCCAAAAATGAGAAATAAATTGACTACCTCGTTCCGGAATTAGAACCGAAGGAAAACCGTGCAGTCGGACGATGTTTTCGAGAAATTCTCGGGCCAGAGTTGCTGCTGTTGGCAAGCCTTTGAGCGGAATGAAATGCGCCATCTTGGAGAATAAGTCCACGATTCCTAGAATCGTATTGTATCCGGAGCATGGAGGTAGATCGGTGATGAAGTCCATAGAAAGCGTATGCCAAGGGCGAGGTGGGATGTCAATAGGGCGTAAGAGGCCTGCTGGTCTTTCCTTTTGACTCTTGTTTTGGGCGCATACTCCACAGGACATTATAAAGTCTCTGATATCTTTTTTCCAAGACGGCCACCAGAAGTAGCGCTTGATCTTTTCTGAGGTCTTGGCCATACCGGGATGTCCTTCCATTAAAGAATCGTGATAACAAGAGATTACTTTTTTCTGTAAATCTGTGCTGGGTAGGTATAATCGTTCTTGGAAATACAATAAGTTGTCCTTTACTGCAAAGTCCTTTCCCTGCAGATGCCAATTCTGTATGTCTGCTGGAGTTACAAGTTGCCTAGCTTTATCCTTAACTTCCTCTATGGATTCTGTGGCGATTACACCCAGAATTCTTTGTTCGGGAATGATTGGTACAGGTTTAGGGTTGATCAAGTGTTCTTCCACTCCCATCCGAGAAAGGGCATCAGCTTTACCGTTCTTTGTACCAGGTCGATAGGTAATTATGAAGTCAAACTCGGCAAATAATAATGCCCAACTGAGTTGTCTAGAGGATTGGGCTTTTGCGGTTTTCAAATATTGCAGGTTTCGGTGATCCGTAATCACAGTAACGGTGTGCCGGGCCCCCAGCAGATAATGCCCCCAAGCCTTAAAGGCAGACCTGATAGCCAGAAGTTCCTTGTCAGTAATCGTGTAATTGATTTCAGGAGGCGAGAATTTGCGGGACCAAAATGCCACGGGATGCAACTGATTGGTTACCGGGTCCTTTTGTGATAGAACTGCCCCCATGGCAAGGCTTGAAGCATCAGTTTCCACGATGTAGGGGAGTTCGGGGCGAGGGTGTTTTAAGATTGGTGCAGAGATAAATTTAGTCTTCAAATCCTGGAAAGCTTGTTCCGCCTCGGTAGACCATTCAAAACGTTTGTTTTTCTTTAACAAGGCAGTGATGGGCTGGACTATTCGAGAGAATTCGGGGATAAACCTGCGGTAAAAGTTAGCGAAGCCTAACATGCTTTGCACACCTTTTACGGAGGATGGTGATGGCCATTTGAGAACTGCATCGACCTTCTTTGAATCCATACGCACTCCGCCAGGTGATAATATGAATCCCAAGAATTCAACTTCAGTCACGTTGAAAACACATTTTTCCAACTTAGCGAAAAGTTTGTGTTGACGCAATCTTTCGAGGACCATTTTCACGTGTTTCCGATGTTCAGATTCCGATGAAGAATAAACGAGGATGTCGTCAATGTAAACAACAACACACACATCTATGAGCTCTCTGAGGACATCGTTCATAAAATATTGAAAGGCGGCCGGGGCATTGCAAAGTCCGAAGGGCATGACCTGATATTCAAATAGCCCATACTTGGTGTGGAAGGCCGTCTTCCATTCATCGCCCTCTTTTACTCGTACCAAGTGGTAAGCTCCTCTAAGATCCAGCTTTGTATATATGCATGCTTTTCTGACTTGGTCCAGGAGTTCAGGGATCAAAGGTAACGGATATCTATTCTTAACGGTGATCTGGTTCAGGGAGCGATAATCTATACAAGTTCTAAGGTCTCCTTCCTTTTTTGGAACGAAGAACAAAGCTGAAGAAGCAGGGGACTTGGAAGGACGAATAAACCCATTTGCCAGGTATTGATCCAGGTATTGTCGAAGGTGAAGGTTCTCAGGCTCGGTGAGGGCATAAATTCTACTACAAGGAGGAGTAGATCCAGGTATCAGGTCTATCTGGCAGTCATAAGACCTATGAGGAGGTAGAGAGTTAGCCTGATCCTTCCGGAAAACATCTTGGTATTCTAGGTATTCGGGAGGTAACTGGGGAGTCTCTGAAGAAATTGCTTCCAGTGCAACACCAGGTGGAGGGTGACAAGTAGAGACACATTCTGGAAACTGGACCGTTCTTGCTCGCCAATCGATCAGAGGATTGTGTTTCTCTAACCAAGGTATTCCTAGAATAATCTGAAACTGAGGGGCCTTGATCACATCGAACACGATCTTCTCATGGTGTCCATCTTGACTTACTAGCGTCACCTCTTGAGTGGTATGCGTTACTGGCCCGGAGGCTATCTCCGTACCATCCACCGTAGTAATGACGTCCTTTACAGCCTTGGGACAAAGAGTTAGATTCATCCTCAAAACCATTTCATGATCCACATAATTGCCGATGGCACCGCTGTCGACGTAAGCTTCAATTGCATGTAATCGATCCGGATTATCAGGGCTAATGAGGACCATAGGTATCACGAAATGCGAGGTCACGGAACTGGTTTTCACGCTCGGCAAGAGGACCTCTATTCTTGTCGGGCGAGGTCGTTTCCCTGCTCAGAGTTTGTAACTTTGGTAACTGCAGCTCCTACTGCCTTCTTGGCAGGTTTCACCGGACAGTCTCGAAGAAAGTGCCCTGAGTTTCCGCAATAGAGGCATAATTGCAACTGTTTTCTCCTTTCCCGCTCCTTTTGTGTTAGAGGACCTTTCAGACCCCCTATTTGCATGGGTTCCCCGGAGTCTACTCCTTTGGAAGGAGTTGGCGGTTTGGAAAATACTCGAGCATCAAACTTGGAACGATCGGCCTTCCTGTTCTGCAGTCTGTGATCTATTTGAACGACTAAGTCTATATAGTCCGAACAATCTTGTGGGGGATTCACTACTTGGGCTAACACATCTTTGAGCTCTCCACGTAGATCTCTATAAAACAGCGTAATCCTTTTGTCCTGAGGCCATTGAGTTTCCACTATCAGTCTGTTGAAAGACGCAATATAAGCCAAAAGGTCTTGATTACCTTGTCGCAACGAAAGAAGCTCATTGTCCAAGGCCTGCCCCTGTGAATGTCTTGCGAACAGTTTTTCCATACTGAGCTGAAAAACTTGAAAATCATGGAGGACCGGATCATCTTGATTTACTAGAGGGATCGACCAGTCTGCCGCATTGCCACTAAGGTACGAAAGCACGAAAGCTACTTTAGCTTGATCAGTTGGAAAGGCTGCTGGCCGGCATAAGAAATGCAACCGGCACTGATTGATAAATACTGCAAACCTCTTTGGGTCACCAGAAAATCGTTCGGGCGGAGCCAGAGGTACATTCCCAGGTAGGTTGATCTGCACTGGATTCATAGAGGATGTAGAAGGAAGATTTCCCCCAGATGCGGGTAACGGGGTCTGTCCGGCTTGTGACTGTAGCAATTGTCTAGCGAGATCATCTGTTCGCTCCTTGGAAATAATCAGTTCCCTTCTTAGAGCGTTCATTTCCTGACGAGCTGCATGCACTTCTGCCCTTAGTTCCCCAAGTAACTGGGCTAGCTGGTCAGTATCCGAGGTTTCCATAGCGCCTGGACGGGAGTTTTGTGGTAGGCTTTGCGTTCTGTAACGCTCACCGGATTCCCGTAGAGGCGCCGGTCTTGACTGGGCGTATACCGTATCTTCAAAGGTGATGTGTAACACACGGCTGGCTCTTTGGGCTGGACCTCTGTGCACTGTATGTTTGACTCGAAGGGTAAGATGTCTGCAGATAGAAAATATGGGATTAAGGAACTGGGTTATTGAATGTCTCTCTCTTCTTCCCTTTCTCTTCTCCTGTAAAACCCCAAAGGTTAACGCTCTCACCTTAGGTAAGTGAACGCCGTGCTCTCCATCTGCCTCGGGGCAGGGTGCTGTAACCAGTTTCTTCACTGGATAAGGGGAGCAGGCCTCTTGACTTCAGAGGACTGCTGTCCGTCGTTTACTGCACGAACGGTAAGTTTCGAGTAATTCTAATGTCTTTAAAGTCTTTAGTAATGATGTTTCTTGTTTTGCAGGGTTCCGGCGATGGCGGATGACGGGCTGAAGTGAGTTGAAGATGGAGCCCGTGTGATGAACAGAAGCGCCTGGAAGCACGTAAGTAAGCGCTTGTTGCCTGCTTCACGATGCGCTCTAACTGTCTTTTTATTTTGCAGGTACAATTTCGGAGCGGCTGCAGGGTGCCGGAATACCCACTGGGTTAGATGTGGAAAGGAGTAATGGCACGTGAGTATTAAAGTTCCCCAATGTCTTTAAACGCACCTTGTTTTGTCTTTCAGATGCGGGATGCAGCGCCGAAGGCCTCCGGAGCGTGCGAAGAGTTGGTAAGCTTTTGTCTTTCAGATGCCGGAATGCAGAGTGAAGACCTCCGGAGCGCACAAAGAGTAGGTAAGCCTTTGTCTTTCAGATGCCGGAATGCAGCGCGAGGCGTTGGTGACAGCCGATGGACCAGGTAAGTGAAGAGCTGTCACTGAAGACCGTAATGCTAACCTGTTCTTTCTTGTCTTTATAGGTGTTGCTGAAGACTGGATTCAGGATGGTAAGCCTTTCTCCTTAGGCCCAGGATCAGATGCAGAAGACACGATGAGCGTTCTGCTGCAGAGGATGCAGAATAACGCAAAGCAAGATTCATCCATCGGGTGTGGTTTAAATAGCCTCCTGTAGTGCTTAGGTGTCTCCTTCCACAGCCACGCCTAGGTAAGAAAATAGTTCCTGCTTTCCAGAAGAGTTCCAGTGTTCTGAATCTAGGGAGTGGCTCCTGCCCCACCCAACAGGAAAAGTAGTTCCAAACAGAAGAGGATCAGAGGCTCAACTGGCAGGCAAGTAAGCAGCATGGTCTGCTGCAGGTAAGTCCACCCAAGCATTATGAGCCCGGCGCTTCCAGCGCTGGGACTGGGCATATTTATGAGCCTGGTGCCACTGGCACCAGGACTGGGTCCAAAAGGTCCCAATTGGGACTGGTTGGCACTCGGAACCTGGGTTATGGATCTGCTTCCAAGGGAGTTGGGAAAACCCTAACATTTTGGAAGCAGAGATCATGACAATCATCCATTAATCAGCAGAACACATCATCTGCAGGGTACCACACATCGACAATGTCAGACAGTGACCAATCACTGTAGCCCAAGTGTCCCAATGTGACATTGTCACCGCACGGACCCCTTCCATCATCAGTGTGTGTTGCACAGCCAAAGGGCCACGGTACCGCCTACAGCAGGAAGTGCATGAACAACATAGACAGGCAAGTCATAAAAAACATCACACGCAACATGATGAAATGCAAGTTAACAAAATACTCACCAAAATCAAGTGCAGACAAAAATGGCCACATACAACCCAGATGGGGGGGTACCCAGGAGGGGGAGGTACAGGGTGCACCTCAACAGCCACATTTGTTGATATGCAGATAAAAAATAATCCTCCATGGGCTCAACGCCTTCACGGCCTGACCTGTGTGAGAGATAAGTCATTGTAACCTTCTGGATGTAAATCAGAAGATGGATGTGGCACAGTTGTCTGACCACACCTATCCGCAGCAAGCCCCTCCACAGCAGCAAGCATGCTGGTCCGGTAAGCCCGGTCCTACATGGCTATGGCACATAGGTCTGCATGCAGCACATCACATGATACAAGTGCTTCCTCCTGCAAGGTCTCACGTTTGTGACAGAGTTCTACCTGGATGACCTCACATGACATACGGAGCACCTCCAAGCTTGCATAGAGTTCTGCCGAGATGGTGTTTTCAAGCTGCTCCATCCTCTCTTCTGACCGCGTCCTCTGGGTCATCATGAGCACACCCAGAGTATACCTGAGGGATTGGTGTTCTTCCCTCAGGGCCTTTCTGTGTGCCTCTGCCTGAACAGCAAGTGCAGAGCCACCATTTCAGGCTGGCGTGCCCTGTCGGAGGCCGCCATACCCAGCCTGAGTGAGTGGCATGTGGACCGCGTTGCCTGCTGCTGGAGCTGCACCTGCCTCTCAGGGATGAGGATGGAATGGGCCACACTTTCCATGCCTTGAGCCATCATCTCAACTGCTCCCCCCTGTTGCTGTGCTATGGCATACATGGCATGCTCCCACTCAGTGGTACCTGGTTGCGCACGGCCACGGCGTTGCTGGACACTACACATGCGGGGCCCAAGGAGCTGTGGTCCTTGCTGGGTTGGCACCACCCGCGGCTGCAGGACTGCTACCCTCCGTCGACTTGATGCCCCAGGAACATGAGCAACTGGTGTGGAGTGTGACCGTGCACCTGTAACCACCACAGGCGGACATTCCAACACTGCCTGGCCCCTTGAGGGCACTACCCTCACTGCAGGTGTCAGGATAGAAGATCATCCACTGCAGGATCACTCACCGGCGACGACACATCATGATGCACATCCAATTCAACATTGTGGTCAGAGAGTTCATCAGAGCTTGACTCATAGTCAGCTCTGTACACGATGGCCTGGAGCAACAATGGGTTTTTGTGGTTTAACACCCCACGACCACCACTGGTGCTAGGTTGGTGATGTAAACCCATCACTGTGTCTGGAATCACATCCTCATCCTCTGCTGCCAGTGTCTCATCACATGTAATGTAAATAAAAGAAACATTATCACACATGTCAGCAGCACATACCACGCACATAGACATCACAACATCGACAGCCAACACATGAAGCACACATGTCACACACAACTCAAACTCTGACATGCATCCAGTGGCACTGCAATGCAATGGTATCCCAAAAGCAGGCACAGATCCAAGGCAGAAATGAGAGATGGCAACAAAGAGATGGCATGTGGCATAAGCATGGTGGAATACCCAAATAGCCACAGCTGCAAGTGAAACCAAAAACACCATGACACATCTAATATGCATGTTGACATGCAGCACTCAGCAACTGTCACCAGTACATGTGTCACAGGATGCACCTACGCTAGTGCGTTTTAATACAGTGAAGGGATGAAGATGGGAACATACATGCCAGGTAAGTTTGACATAGCAGCATTGCGTAGGCATATTGAAGGCAGGAACATGGTTGCAGAAGTGGTTGGGTGCAGGGCAGTGCATGTGCACTGCCTCAACTTCCAACATTAACACGTACGTAGTGATGTCAATCTCTTAACATGACGGAAGTGTAAGGACAAGTGCAGCCATGATGTGCAAAGTGCATGCACTGGGTTGCATGGATACAGTGAATCCCCCACCCTTTGGGGAATTGCAGGTAGGCAGTGCATGACAATGAAAGGTTGACCAGAGAACAATGCATTGGCAGACATTGTTGGCATGCGTCAATTGCATCTTGTCAGTCAAATGACACTACATCAGATGAGAAGTGGACATTAAGTAGAACACATGAGGAACCATCAGTAGTACACCCATGCATGCAGAAACCACAACACCAGTTGAACAGAGGCAGGGGGCCTGTAACAGGGTGAGGCCTGTGAACGACACAGATGAGGAGACCCTAAACTTGTACGTGATGAGGGACTGACCCAGAGTGAGCATTGAATGGATGACCAAATACCAGGACCCTTAAATAATCCTGGAGACGTACCACGATGATCAGCCTGTCAAGGACCCATAGGGGCATACATGGAATGCACATGGAGCATGAATGGGCACTCATGTCCACGGGGAGCCACTGCCATCTGCACAGTCTGAGTGAGACACACTGCACCAAGGACAAAGGATGTACGTGTTTTGCAGGTTTGCAGAGGGAAGTGTGCATGTACACAGGAACGGGGAACAGGCAATTGCAGTAGTCCAACATGTGACTCACCAGTGCCATATTGAAATTGAGCTGCAGCGGTTTTGAGAGTCAAGGAAGCGTGTCCATGAGGAGGATCACCTTTCAGGCTGTCCACACATACACGGCAGTCATGTGATCAGATAGATTGAGTGCTGAGTGCAACAACACCACAGGCTATTGGCAGACATGTGAGTGAGCAGGAACATGATAGTATATGATATGATCATTTATTCATATTGCGCTCGTACACAGGTGTTCCAGAGCATGACCAGGCAAAGGGAGGGGAAGAGGGGAGAAAACAAAAACAACGGTCTTACTAGGCCCCGTGACATTGAGAACGTGCAAGTGCACGGGGAGGGAAAGGGAGGAAGTACATGGGAGGGGGGGGCAAATTGGAGAGTGTAGAGCATAAGAGAGGACAAGATAAATAATAAGTAAATAAATAAATAAATATGCTGATCCAAAACAGTGGAAGTGCAGCCTGTGAGTGGCCAAGTGCAACGTTAGTCAGATTGGGAGTATCTGATAAGTGCAGAAGAAGAGTGGGGGGGCCTGTATGGGTACAGATACAGGTCGCAGTGCAAGGGGTGGCCAAGAGGCAGTGCAGACGGGTGGCAGGGTGAGCAGGTACCTGGGCCCAAAGGGCAGAAGGTGGCCAGGTGCAGCATTGCTGAGAGAGAAAGCAGATCAGCAGGGGAGAAGAGGGTGCAAAGGCGAAGAGGAAGGTCTTGAGGAGCTTCCGGAACCATAGATAGTTCTCCTCAAGTTTCAAGGTGGCAGGTAGGCAGTTCCTGAGGAAGGCCCCCGCAGAAGATAAGGATCTACCACCAGCTTGTTTCTTTGAAAAACGGCTGACCCTGAGGGAGTTTGAGGAGGAGGAGCGAAGGGCTCTAGAGGCAAGGTATTTACAGACGAATAGTTGAAGGTAATTTGGACCCAGGCCCCAGTAAGCCTTGTGGACAATGCAAAGGGTTTTAAATGTAATCCTTGCGACCACAGGGAGACAATGAAGGGATTTCAGAGCTGCAGTTATATGAATCCAGGGCTTGAGGCCCATGACTGTTCTGGATTAGTTGTAAAGGGCGGAGAGTGGAGGAAGGAAGATTTAGAAAGAAGCTGTTACAGTAGTCCAACCTCGAGAGAATCAGAGCTTGGGAGACAAGGAGCTTCTGTGGGAAGGAGAGGAAAGGAAGAGTGCCTTTAAGGAGGTGCAGTAAGAAGTTTTACTTTTTTGGAAAAATCAGAGATGTGTGCGGAGAAGGAAAGTGTGGAGTCAAAGATGACCCTGAGGTTCTTAGCTTCGCCGGTAGGGGCAGGAGGGCCAAAGGAGGCCGGCCAGAGAGTGAGGAGAAAGGATGGAGGGGGTGTACCAATGAGGACGATCTCAGTCTTCTTGGTGTTTAAACAAAGATCATTTGCGGCACACCAATTTTGAATGGCGATTAGGCAGTCAGAGATGCGGGAAGGAGAGGAGGTGGTTGAGGGAAGGCTGAACATGAGTTGGGTGCTGTCAGCATAGCACTGGAAATATGAGCAGAAAATGGAAATGCAGTAGGCGAGAGTTGCCAGGTATTGATTGAAAAGCCAGGGTGAGAGGTTAGACCCCTCGGGAACACCGCAGGTAGAGAGAGAGATAAAGGATAGGAAGGACCCAAGTTGTACCTGGGAGGGTCGATCAGAGTGAAAAGATGTCAGCCAGGCAAGAGCCTGATCGGTGATACCCAGGTTGTCACAGAGACAATTTAGCAGGGTGGAATGGTTGGCCGTGTCAAAAGCAGAGGAGAGAACTAGTAGGATGAGGACAGAGGGAGTGTTAGAGTCAAGGTTGGCGAGCAGAACATGTACCGGAGGGGCTGCCGAGTGACTTGCATGTGAGTAGGTTGCATGTGTGGTGATGAGGACAGTCCCTGTGTGCATCACATATCCTGCATGCATCACAACAGGCACACATATGTGAAACACTGCATGACTCAAACATGACAACCATGTATACATAGCATGTAGTGGCAGTTAAGCACAACACATCACACAAGCCAAACACACATGTTCTGGACAACACTCACCAGATGATGCGTCATAATCCATCATCTCTCCCACTCCATTAATTAGTTCTCCCTCGATGAACTCTGCAGCAATCTCCTTGTGCTGTTTGAGTACACCCTCCTCTGGTGCTGGCCCACTGCCAGTCACATGAGTCATGGCATAATTGGAGGCATGCTTTTTTTTTCACAGCGTCGGAGGTCATTCCAAAGCTTGTAGCAGTCTTGAGCTCTGCGCACCTGAAATCCCATGGCATTCACGCCATCCGTAATATGATGCCAGTAGACCCACTGGTGGGAAGGCATAGTATGGCACTGTGGGCCCACCAGTATATTGCGTTTGTGTGCCGACGCGTAGCCCACAAGGAAGTCCAGCTACTGCTTGTTGAAAGGCTTCTTCCTTGATGTGCCGGAGGTCCCAGCCTCTTGCGCAGGAGCATGCATCCTCCTCTTGGGCTGTGGTACGGACCCTGAGTGGCCAATGTCGCCCTTATCAGTAGGGGCAGTGGCAATGGTGGACTGGACCAAGGGAGTGGTTGGCAGAACCAGGACGGAAGGCCTGACTTGAGTCAGTGGCTGCAGGGTACTGTTGCCAGAACCCAGTGCCACATATGCCGCAGTGCCAAGGTCTGTAACCAACACAGTCCTGGCTGGCAGACTCACAGCCGGGGTGATGTTGGCTGCATCTGCTCATGCAGTTACCACCACCTGGCTGCTTGGGGCAGCAGATTTCACGACTGCCCCAGATACGTATGCCTCGGTCACAGCAACCCTGGACACACCTGGCCTGTGCTTCCTGACCACCCGGAATTCTGCCTGGAAGTCCTCAGGTTCCAATGCATTATGCGCTGGCCGACCCCGAGCATGGGTGGTGGTCGCCACAGCTGCACCTGCAGCTACCACTACCGGTGGGCCCGTGACAGCAGATGTAACTGACTGTCGGGTCATATGGGCACCTGGGTCAGATGCAACAGCTGCATCTCCCGGAGCCACAGTGGGTGGTGGCATGGCTGCACCGGCATGTGGCTGGACATCCTGCCCAGTGGTGCTTGTGCACCCCTTCCTCTTCCCCCTCATGGCAATGTCCCCGACCATGCACAACACTGGGAGGGCGCCCAACTGGTGGCCTCCCAATCATGGCACAGATGGTATATTGCCAATGGGAGGTGCACTCAACAATTGTCCTGGGCAATTGGGGTGAATGGGGCAAGGTACGTGATGTTAGATGCACCCCTGTGCTCCTGCAAGGCTGTCTGTGACCCCTGGTGATAAATGATGGGTCATGCAATGCTCAGGCACCCCATAAAATGATAATAAACGTGCATGCAACCCCCGGTAGCCAACGTGCGTGGAATATACCTCCCGCAGTACTTGTGGCACGGAGGGACACAAAAAACGCATACACAGGTGGAACCACAGTGGGAAAAATAGCGTGCGCGACTCACCGTCTGCCTTGCATGGAAAAGAAAAACACACACGCTCATGCTCGTAGGCAACACCCCCGCTAAAAGAAGATGAACAAACTCTATCCGCTGTGAAGTAATAACATGTGAAAACATAAGAGTAAACACATGCGTCGATCTCCACGAAAAGCAGGTACAGCAAACTGCTGCCCCGCACTCACCTTTAACCTGGGCCGAGGGAAACGCCTGCGCGCGTAACATAACTTGCGTGCTTACGCGCTAAGGGCCTTTCCTCGGATTTCACGCAATCTCACGCTGACATGCTGGTTTTGCACTTATGGATTCACTCTGCATCAAGCTGGCCACGCAACAACACACTGAAGTCCATAACATGCTCCTGCCCAGAAGGCCATTTACCTGCCCACCAGAGCCCTGGTGAGCCTCCTGTGAGCCATCTGCTGCTGCCTGTCTGCCTGCTGCCAACATGCCCTGCTATTTGGTGCCTGCACATCAGCCATCGCCCAGGCTCCAGTTGCTGTGACCACCCCTGCTGGAATAGAAAATTCCCGACTAGTTACAAAACAATTAATAACTCAAATGGTAACAATTAAATGAGCCGTTCCCTCACATATATGGTACATGCACTGGACTCCCCGATACGCTCTCCTTTCTGCAGGAAAAAGCCTGCTGTGACAATATTTACTGAAAGAAGACAGTTATGGTTCTTGTTGTTTGTTGTTATTAAATACTGTGATTACGAAACAAGAAATGTAATGCATATGATATTGCTAATAATAGATTGTAAACACTGCAAATGCCAATACAAATATTTAAAAATAAATAAAGACTCCCGACTTGTGTTCCATCGCTCCACAGCCCAGCCCCAGGATCCATTTCCCCACCCACACCGGATGCCCTCTTTACACCATTGAGCGCCGACAAGGAAGGACAGGGGAGGATCTGGGAGGACATCATGGGTGCCATCAACGTGGAGGGGTGGCACCGCGCAACTTGAAACACGTCCTGAAGCGCTGGGAGGACTACAAGTCCAGGACCCTCAAGAAGGCCCGGCGCCTCTTGGACACAGAGGATGCAGTGGGACGCCAGGGCCAGCTTACCATCCAGCAGATGAGGGTCCTGGAGCGCATTCGCCCAGTGCTTCACCACCAGATACTCAAGATGCAGACCCGTCTGCAGTCGAGCGGTAAGTGCCCATGCATTCTCGTACAAGACAGTGCATGTTACAGTGTTGGAGGAGTTTGCAACTTGTCTGTATGTGTGATACGGGCCATGTATGGATGTGTGTGTGCAGGGACATGATGGTGCTGCATGTGAGTCCAGTCAGGCATGTTCCATATGGATGGTGTATTTGTTGCAATGGATAATGCGCAGCAACATGTGAGAATGCACACATGTTTGCATGGCTGTGTCTGTACTTGCCCATGTTTGGGGTGTGAGACATGGGTGCTGCTGTCACCGTCATGATCATGCATGTTGTACATGTGCGTGTGTCTGAGTAGTGTGTGTGTGACTGGGAAACGCCATGGATGCATGACACATGTCCATGGCGATGTGTGAATTCACTGATGGGGCCTAGTCCTCCATGAATCCACTGTGTCGGGAGGTAGACATGGCAGATGCATTATTGTCCGGTGGTGTGTGTGCATGTGATCAGCATGTCCCATGATGCATGTGAGGTTCAGCCCCCATCGGATGTTCCAACGGTGCCTTGGAGATGGATGCAAATGTTTGTTGCATGTGCCATGGCTGTTTCTGCATGTGTGTTGCTTGCACTGACCCATTTGTTTTGGAGGGTGATCATGGAAGTGACGTTTGACAGTGCCACTCATTTGTCTAGGAGACTACTGTTCAGTACCCTGATGCTTGTGTTCAATCTCTCCCTGTCTACAACGGCGACTGAGGAAGAGGGCAGAGATGGAGCTGTGGAGCAGAGCAGCGGGGATGCCTCCACCAGGCTGGGACGCATGGCCCAGTCACCCTCGCAGGACATGTCAACTTCCGGGAGTGAGGGGACTGGTACCGCGTCCAAGGCTGGGCAGCGGTAGGGGCAGGTGAGCCCACACAGGGTCTTTCCACAGCAGAACATGGTGCGAAGGCACCCAGGTTGGTGGTGGGTGAGGAGGAGGAGAATGCCGCATCAGACCCATACATGGGGCCTGGTGGTGGTGGTTCCACTGGTGCAAGTGGTGCAGGGCAAGGGCAGGAGGCAGCACAGGTCACCGTGGAGGGGCCTGTGCATGTTCCTGTCCCTGATATTGAGACTGCATCACCATGCACCAGCAGGGATGCCCTGTCCCAGGCCCGTCCGCAGGTAGGGGGGAGGCCCACGTCAACTGGCACCCTCTACCTGTAGACGTGGCGATCCATGACAGGGTTGAGCCCGTCCTAATCAGTATCTCGTTGCGCACACGTGACATTCGTGATTATGTGCATGCTTCCTGGGGGGACCATGCACGTCATCACGAACAGATGTGTGCCAACGTGAGTCAGCTGGGAGGGCTCATGGTCAGGGATTACCTCCATGTACAGGGCGCTCTTGCGACCCTCTCCTCCTCTTTACACACTATGCGCCAGTCATACTCCATGCCGTGTTCCGGCCCACATGCCACCAGGGCCCCCTGTGGACCTGCCCAAGCCAACACGGCCATGCTGGTGGAAATCACTTCCCTGCCACTGTCGCGAGTCGGAGGTCCAGAAGAGGTGGTCACCTAAGCAACTGGACCCCTGGTAACGGAGGTTGTGCAGGCACCATCAGTAAGGACACATGCACCACAGCCCACAGTGTTTCCATCCTCCCGGGGCAGTCATGGTTGCAGAGGCAGTTGGCATTACCATGCACCGGGAGGATAGCTCAGCAGCAATGTGTTCACCTTGGAAGCAAGACAACACGGAGCAACACAGGTTCGATCCCCGGGTCCGCACTTAGAAACCTCTGGGTATTTAAGCGCGTTATAAATATGCAACTAAGATTTAAAAAAAACAATTACACAACCAAAAACAAACAATTCCTGTAACAGTGCCTCAATGCCCGCGGGCTGTGTGAGCGCTTTAAAAATGCAAATAAATAAAATTAGACGGGGGCAGGCTCGACGTGGGAGGTGTCAGGCCTCAGGGCCGTCTACATCACGGGGGCAGGCATCGGCCAATGCACAGGAGGACCCTTGACTACATGTGTCTTCCGTGTGGCAGCGGTTGGGCCAGCAGATAGATGCAGAGCAGCAGTGGGCAGAGAGGGCACGGCTCACGGTGGTCAGGGCAGAGAACTCCATGCACCGGGCATTGAGGCGGGCAGCATTCCTTGAGGAGACTCGCAGGGAGTTGGAGGAGACCATGGTGACGTCCCTGCAAGCCCTCGAGGACAGTGCCCTGGCCCGCCTCCGGGACATCAACATGGAGTTCGATGATGCGCTGGCCAGAGACATTAACAAAAGAAGTGAGCCGTAGGACTAGCCCACTGCCATAGTATATAGTTTATTAGGCTTAGGTTTCCTTTCGTTTCATTATTTTGGAGTTGATGGACTTTGCTCCACTTTTTGTACATAGTTGATTTTTTGTAGGTATTTTAGTAGGTTTCATTTGGTTTTGGGATTATGGACCCTGAGAACTTTCATTGTATATAGTTGTGGAACTGTGGACTTTATTATTTTCGGATTTTTCACACCCATGAAAATCTGTGCAGAGCGGGTGTTAGCAGATCGTCAGTAGTCCAGCTGCTGGAGACCCCTCCGTAGTCATTGGGGGCCTCATGTGAGTGTTTGCCTATTTTTTCAAATATTTTCCTGCATTGGGCTCCGAGAGCGCTGTGTTTTCTCCCCCTCTCCCCTCCCTCTGCAGTCACTTCCTGGTCCCCCCTTCGCTCCCGCCTATCTGCCCGCCCAACCCCCCTCTGATTGGTTGAGTGCCGGTGTCCCTTTGGACTACCCGATGGCTGCTCTCCCCGCTCGCCTCTTTTCTGTGCAGAGCGGGTGTTAGCAGCTCATCGGCAGTCCAGCTGCTGGAGACCCCTGCGTGGTCCTTGGGGGCCTCATGTGAGTGTTTGCCTTTTTTTTCAAATATTTTCCTGCATTGCGCTCCGAGCGCATTGCGTTTTCTCCCCCTACCCTCCTGCAGCCACTTCCTGGTACCCCTTCCCTCCACCCTACCTGCCCGCCCATTGCCCCCTTTCCTCTTCCCTACTGGCTGCTGTCTGGTCTTAACTGACCCTGCCCGACAGCCCCCACGGCTAAGGGCCCCTTAGGCAAAGGGTGGCTGCGGCTCCTGTTGTGTCTGCAGAGGACGCCAGTTGCCAGTCAGTCTCCCTGGTCAATCCCACTTACCTCCCTGCCTACCCCTCCCTCAGGCTCTTATACACGACTGCGTTTTCCACATTTGTCTAACTGTGCACTGTACCTGTATTTAAAATTTTGCGCTGTGTACTAGGCCTTTTCTCCCCCCTTCAGGATTCTCAAACCTAGGTGGTCTCTCCACAGGTTGTCTAATATGCACTTACCTGTATTTAAAAATGTTGCGCTGTGTACTAGGCCTTTTCTCCCGCCCTTCAGGATTCTCAAACTTAGGTGGTCGCTCCACAGGTTGTCTAATACGCACTTACCTGTATTTCAAATTATGCGTTGTGTACTAGGGCTTTCCCCTCCCCCCCTTCAGGATTCTCAAACATAGGTGGTCTCTCCACAGGTTGTCTAATACGCACTTACATGTATTTAAAATTTTGCGCTGTGTACTAGGCCTTTTCTCCCCCCCTTCAGGATTCTCAAACTTAGGTGGTCTCTCCACAGGTTGTCTAATACACACTTACCTGTATTTAAAATTTTGCGCTGTGAACTAGGCCTTTTTTCCGCCCTTCAGGATTCTCAAACTTAGGTGGTCTCTCCACAGGGTTTCTAATACGCACTTACCTGTATTTAAAAAAAAAAAAAATGTTTGCGCTGTGTGTATTAGGCCTTTTCTCCCCCCTTCAGGATTCTCAAACTTAGTTGGCTCCTCCCCTGCTTCTACACTTGAGCATTGTGAGCTCTTAGCCTGAGCGAGTCTGTCCTACTGAGCAACTTGATTGCCTTTCACTCTCTTGTCCAACGGCTCTCGCCTGTGTCTTCACCTCTCTCCTGCCCCCCCTCCTCTCCCACCTACTCTATGGTGCTCTCTATCTCTACAATCTTCTCTAACTGCTTCTCTATTGACTATCCTGCTCTCCTCACTAAATCTGGTAGGAAAAAGTTTACAAAGGACATCCTGGTCTCCAACCCAGGCCTCCCTATCACTGATACCTACACCAGTGACTCTGCCAATGAAACTCTCACCGAAATCCTTTTTGTCGTGCCTTCACCTGACCTATGGACCTTTCATATGGTCTCATTGCTCGCTCCTTTCTCCTCTTCTCCCATTAATGGTGGCACCCATTGGGATGTCCTCTTGGCCTCCTTCCACTCTTGTAATGTCATCATTAATGTTTACTCTAACGGGACCGTCTTGGTCCAAGACCCTCAGGCCAACCTTCACCTCTTTGATAGACTCTTCCCACGCCTCATCAATTTCCTTTCTTCCCTGCTGTCTCCCCTCCCCTTTCCTCTGCTATCTTGCCTTCCCCCTCTCGCTTTGCCCCCTCTCTGGCTCCTTCTACACCTCCGCAGGGCGTACCTCTGATCTGTACCCCTCCCCGGGAGTCCTTAAAGGATAGTAACATTCTTCACATTGCAACTATTAACTCTCGCTCTGCTGTCCTCTGATATCTGCCGCCTTCTTGAAGAACTTGACCTTGCTGTCCTCGGTCTCACTGATACATGGTTCACGGCCAGCTCTGTCACCAGCTTTGACACGCTCCTACCGGACGGCTACAAGATCCTCTCTGTGCCTAGACCCAACCACTCTGGTGGGGTGTTGCCCTTATCTTCCCTGAGTGGATTCCTTCCTCTGTCACTCCTACGCAGACCTACTTCTCTTTTGAATGCCTTGTCTGCCGGCTCTCTCTCTCTCCTAGCCATTCCCTTACTGTGGCCACTATCTATCGGCCACCTGGTCAGATGTCCTCCTTCCTCTCCGAGTGGGCAGACCTCTCCTCCTCTCTCTTGGCCTCAACCACTCAACTCCTCTTTCTTGGAGACTTAAACATCCACCTGGATTCCTCCTATCCTCCCTCTGGACACTTTCGTGACCTCTGCGACTCTCTCTCAATACCATTCTCCCCTCCGGCCCGACTCACTCTGCAGGGCACACTCTCGATGCACTGATCTCCTCTGATCTTCCCCTCTCTGTCCCTGTCTCCACTCCTCTCTCCTGGAGTGATCACTTTCTCCTATCCTCCCACCTCACCCTCCTTACCCCTCAGGCTAAGCCACCTTCATCACTGCCACCCACCTTCGCGGTCATCCGACCCATGAAGCGCGTGTCAGTTGAGGCTTTCGCCGCCACCTTCTCACCTCCTTCTCCCCCTTTGGCTGACTCTCACCCTGACACAGCCCTCTCCATGCACCACTCTGCTATATCTGATACTCTTGATATCCTTGCCCCTGTCATGAGAATCCGCCTGAAGCCCAAAGCCAAGTGTAACTCCTGGTATGATTCCGATCTCGACACCCTAAAACACAAGTGCAGGGTGGCTGAGAGGAAATGGTGTGCTGCATGTTCATCCTCTAACAAACTGGCCTGCCGCCTACTTCAGCGGCAATATCGGTTCTCCGTTCTCACCAAGAAGAGAGCCCATATCCAATCCTGGATCTCTGTGGCATCTAACAACTCGGCTGAACTCTTTAAAATCTGCAAGGAACTGGCCAACCCTGCTGCTGTCTATACATCTCCTGTCCCTCCCAGGCCCTCTGCACGGCACTGGCTTCTCACTTCATTTCTAAGACTCAGGACATCATGTTCTCACTCTCCTCTTCTCACCTCCCTCTATCTCCTGCTCTTCCTCTGATCCTTCTGCTGGCACCCCCCCTCCCCCCCTCCCTCTCTGCCTTTCCCCTTTTCTCTGCAGACGAGGTTTCTCGACAAGTCTGATCTATGAAAGTCTCGTCAAAATGGTCCACCCCTGCTCCTCCAAAACTATCAAGGACCACATCGACTCCCTGGCTCCTGCCATGGCTGATTTCTGCAATCACTCCTTCGCCACTGGCGTCTTCCCATCCCCCCCTGAAGCACTCCCTTGTGCACCTTCTTCTTAAGAACCCTCTGCTAACTACCGCCCAATCTCCATCACTCCCTTCCTGGGCAAACTCCTGGAGAAACTGGCCATCTCCCATCTTAATCTGCACACCGAATCTGTTGGTTGTCTTCATTACCATCAGTCAGGCTTCAGGGCTGCTAGAAGCACAGAAACTACTCTCCTGAGCATCCATGAAGACCTGCTCTCCAACCTTGATTCCAACACCCTGTGTGTCCTTATCTTGCTTGATCTCTTTTCTGTCTTTGACACTGTCAACCACACCATCCTGCTCAACCGTCTCCGTGATAACCTGGGTATCCGACCAACCCTCCCAGGTCCAACTTGGGTCCTTCCTCTCCGATATCTTTCTCTCTACCTGTGGTGTCCCCCAGGAATCTAACCTCTCTCCCTGGCTGTTCAATCAATACCTGGCACTCGTTGCCCATCGCATCGCCGCTCTCTGCCCCAATTTTCAGTGCTATGCGGATGATACCCAGCTCATCTTCAGGCTACCCTCGGCCTCCTCCTCTCCCTCCCTCATCGCTGACTGTCTGTCTGCTATCCAGGAGTGGGGTGCTGCCAATGACCTCTGCCTTAATGCCAGTAAGACCGATATTCTACTCATAGGCACACCCACTCCCTCCTTCCCGGCAGCTCTCTGGCCAGCCTCTCTTGGCCCTATTCCTGTTCCCACCTGCACGGCTAAAAACCTTGGGGTCATCTTCGACTCCACACTCTCCTTCTCTCCTCACATCTCCGACGTTTCTAAGAAGTCACACTACCAGCTGCACCTCCTCAGAGGTATTCTTCCTCTCCTCTCCTTCCCCCAGAAGCTCACCGTCTCCAGAGCCCTGCTTCTCTCTAAGCTGGACTATTCCAACAGCCTCTATCAAAACATGCCTGCCTCTACTCTCTGCAATCTGCAACTTATCCAAAACAGGACTGCGAGACTTGTCCTTGGCCTCAAGCCCAGGGATCGTATCTCTCCAGGACTGAAATCTCTGCACTGGCTACCAGTGGCTGCAAGGATTAAGTTCAAAACCCTCTGCATTATCCACAAGGCCTTCTGGGGCCGCATTACCTTCAACTCACTCTTCCTAAATACCTTCAGTCTCGAGCTCTCTGCTCATCTGCCTCCAACTCCCTCAGGGTCAGCCGCTTCTCCAAGCAACAAGTTGGTGGTCGATCTCTCTTTTCGGCAGGAGCCTCCCTCTGGAACAGCCTTCCTGCCTCCCTGAAACTTGAGGAGAACCATCTCCGGTTCCGGAAACACCTCAAAACGTTGTCTTTGCTTCTGCTTTCTCTGCCTCTCTCCCCTGCTGAAACCTCTGGCTGAACCTGCTCTGTTTAAATGGCCACCCTTCTGATCTTGGGGCCAGGTCCCACCCTTTGCACTCCTGCCCTGCCTCCCTGGAAACTCCATGCACTTAGGGACTGTTTTTCTGTATCCCTTCAGTCCCCCCCACCAGCACTTCTGCTCTACCTTGCACTTGCCACCATAAGGACGTTTACCTTTCGTATTATTCCTCCATCCCATGTACTGCACTTCCCCTCTCCCTTCCCCCCGGCGACTTTTCCCTTCTCCCTACCCTTGCACTTGCACGATCTGAATGACACTTGGCCTAGTAGGATCGTTTGTCTGTCTTTCCACAGTTTTTTTCCCTTCCCTGCCTCGTCGCGCCTTGAAACACTTGTGTATAGGCGCGTTATAAATATCATATCATATCATATGATGGAATGTTTTTTTTTCATTTACCTTTTGGGTTCTGATTTTTATTTTTCTGGAAATGGAACACTTGATGTTTTTCAAATTTTTTGATCACATATTTTTTGGAATTACCATTTCAGTTCAGTTCACTTTCATTTATTTATCCTTGTCATGGTTGGTTTTTGTTTGTGAGATTTCTGTTATTTTAACACATTTTCATCTGTTCATATATTTGTGTTGTGTGCTTTCATTAGTTTGGTGCATGTGTCATTCGTCATTGCCTCAGTCATGTGTCGATGGTGTGTGGCCATGTTTGGCATGTCTTTGGGTGCATGCATGTATGCTACTGTGCATGACATGCCATGGGGCGTGTACTGGGAAGTGGGGACAATGGATGGGTGTGAAGTTGCATTTGGGGGGGCAGTGTGGGGTGGCATTTGGGTGGACATTTGGTACATGCATGTGTGTTGTGACAATGTGTTGGTTGGGTGGACACAGGTGCCTGTCACTGGTGTGGGGGCATGAGTTGGAGCCTGCTGGCAGGTGCTCGTCACTGGTGGGGGGACATGAGTCAGGGCCTGCTGCAGGTGCCCATCACTTGTGCGGGGGGACAAGATTTGGGGCCTGCTGGTAGATGCCCGTCACTGGTGGGGTGGGCATGAGTCGGGTCTCGCAGTTGCATGGTGCCATGTGGGCTGCCTGCGGGCTATGGTCAGGGGTGTAGTGGGGTCCCCTGTGGTGTGGGCTGCCTGCGGGCCATGGTCAGGGGTCTAGGGGGGTCCCCTGTGGTATGGGCTGCCTGCGGGGCATGGTCATGGGTGTAGGGGGGTCCCCTGTGGTGTGGGCTACCTGCGGGCCATGGTCAGGTGTGAGGTGCTGCCTGTGGGGCATGGTCAGGGGAGAAGGGGGGTCCCCTGTGGTGTGGGCTGCCTGCAGGGGGTGCATTCAGCTCCTCGCCACGCTGTGCGCGAATCAGGGGATACGCGAGTTCGCTTTTCACACAATTTGCCTGGCACGAGCGGGGTACGGGTATTCTGAGGTATGCAAATGCACTTTCCATGCAATTTGGCCAGGGTGAGTGGGGTACATGTATCTGGGGTACGCCAGTGCACTCTCCACGCGATTCGGCCTGTATGTGCGGGATACATGTATTCAAGGGTACGCGAGTGGACTTTCTGCACGATTTGGCCGGCGCGACTGGAGTATGTGTATTGCGGGGTACGCAAGTACGCTTTCCATGAGATTTGGCTGGTGCAAATGGGGTACGTGTATTCCGGGGTTTGCGAGTGCACTTTCCATGTCATTTGGCCGGCGTGAGTGGGTTAACTGTATTCTGGGGTATGCGATTACGGGGGCTGTGAGCTGTTCCTGGGTTAGCGCGGCCCTTTGCGCCATATTAGGGATTTCTATTGCTTTTTCTGGTGCAAGCAGCGTTCTTGGGTGCGTTACTGGCGCTGCTGGATGTTCTCTGCGCCACAGCTGGAAATGGCTTGGGAAATCCAGGAATATGAGGTGCGCGTAAATGCAGTCTGACACACGCGACTGGTGCACGCTTGCGCACGCTCCCTCTCTGCGCCAGCCGCGTGTGGTAATCTATGAATTACCCCCTTAGTTGCTTGGAACGTGGGCTTGTATTAGTAGATTCAGCCAGAGATCCAAGTAACCGAATTGTCTAGCTCCCCCACCCCAGGTGCTAATCAAAGTTATAACATTGCAAAGGACATATATTGTGTTTAAATAAAAAAACAAAACCATGTCAAAATATACTGAGTAGTGCAACAACTTCATACAAAACATTAATAACCAAAACTGTGACATATGTACAGTCATGGAGAAGCACATATATAGGAGGTGTTTAGAGCAACCGTTTTTCAACCTGCTCCTCACAATATCAGCAGTAGGCCAGAGTTCTCAAGGTTCTTACGGATATTTAATGGACGTCCTTCATCTTTGGATAAAATACGTGAAACATATTGTTTTATTTTCATTACTATTTTCTTCCTCGTTTTCCTTCTTTGATAGGCGACAATCACATGAAGCCAGTAAAAATGCTACATTTACAAGCCAACGTTTGATTTATTTTCAAATAATTTTCTGGGCTTCATTATGAGAACAGCTGTCTGGGAAAAAAACGGCGGTAATGCAGAAAATAGTATAATGCAATGGTAGCACTGTTACCACTGTATTACTGCTGCATTACTGCACCACCGTACTACAAATTTGGTGGCAAGGTGTTGGATTTTCCTCCAGCAAAACGCTGGAGGAAAATCCTCCACATTACCGCCCAAAAACAGTACAATTGACTGAATTACCGCAAGCCCATGGCATCCAGTGGACTCCTAAAAAATGGGGACTTATGGGACCAAGTGGTGGCAACGGTGGTAACGAAAATGTTAGTAGAGATATAGGAATGGCTTCAGTAGGAGTTCTATTAATAGTACAGGAATGATCCGCATAGCTAAGGGTCCCATTATGAGTTTAGCAGTATTATCTGTGCTAATACTGACAAAATAAATGACTATTTCTGGCAGTAGAAATGGTCATTCACAGTCTAATGATGGGTATGTGCTATTCCTCGTTTAAAGTTACATAGTACCTCATTGGACAGTGGGGTTTGGGGTATTTCTTCATGAGATAATACCACTAGCACCATTGCCACCATTGTAGGTAAATGCCAATCCTGCACTCACAAGCAGACCTTTTTTTGCCTATGGGTTGGGAAACCTATAATCAAGCAGAGCGCCAAAACAGGCAATACTTAGAAATAGTTCCTGCGTTACCATTACCACTATATTCAAAATGAGGCCCTAACTCTTAAGAAATGCATCTGACTCTAGTTAGGAAGTTAGGTGGGGAATTTCTTGCATCCTTCCCTTCAGCGTCAGGGCTCAAGGGAGACTTGGGCTGGTGTGGACTAGGAGCCAAAGGAAGAACACAGCACCGAAGACCGCCGAAACACCTGTTTGTGGTATTTTAAATGAAATGCAAATTGAATGCAGAGGGCAGCCAATGCTAGCACTTATTGCTGTTGGGCGCCCTGCATGCAATTTCCAATATTTGCAAGAAGTGCAAAAACAACGAGTAAAAGCAGGCAAAGTGCCTGTACTCCTTACTTAAATGCTCTTGTAAAATAGTAAACACTGCCTGAAAATTACTCTTTGCCAAGGGCGTTTATATATGGATTCCTTTGGAATACAATTGTTCTTTCGCATGCGCGCATTACAGCCTGATTTTATAGGAATCCATTAATTTTTGACTTTTATGAAAATCTCATGCAGGTGTAAAGTGCGTGGCTCTTTCAAGATGCCAGTAATAGGAGACAAAAAGGGGCTGGAGTACAAAATGAAGGCATAAGGGCATTATGCCCCTCTCTCTGCTGCTGATCTGTTATCTCTCAGCACCGTGCACCTGCCCTACCCTCTGTCCTTTACTGTTTCCACTCCTTTGCTGCGCTCTGAAACACTTGTGTGTGAGCGCGATATCAATGAAATATCAATATGCCCTGCTTTTATGCTTTCATTTTGCTCTTCAAACCATTTTAAAATTACCCTTCTTGTGGGCCGCAGTTGGTCCACCAGAGAACCATACACGTCAACAGTGCTCATCATCAGACGTTCAAGACCCCACAACGCAAGTGAAACAGAAGGCCTGTGACAAAGTACTACCAAGAACTACTGAGACAAATAAATATATGCGTCAGTATGCTTCTCAGCACCCGCCATTTTGAACCTCCCTCTGCATGAATGCTAAACGCAAATACGCAGTTCCTCGCCCTGAGCATTTCTCATGATGCAGACATTTATTTTTAGAGCTCCCTCCTTAGGCTCGCATGAGGATCAATGCCATTGCCAACCATGGAGTCATGCTATTATCAGTCCAATTTTCTATTATCAGTCCATTTTTTAAAAAGGGCCCTAGCGAATCCCTTTTTTGCTGTCGAACTCACAATCTGAACTCTTGGGTAAGAAGGTTTTTAACTAGATTGAATCATCTGTGGAACATGAAAGTATCCTTTCAACAACACAATTGGGATTCTGAGAAGGCCTGGGTATAAACGATACTGCACTAAACCTATACTTAAAACATTCTAATGCCTTGTACAAACACATGTAGACCATCTGCTCGGCATTCATGGAACTGAGCAAACCTTTGACAAGGTTAATAGATCCAAGCTTTGGCAATGCCTGACAGACTTGTATTGCCTGGCAGATCTGGTAAACATGTTGGCATTCATTCATCAAAATTTAATAGCCTGTGATTGCTCCAGTCCAGCTGCTCATTTTATCTGTTGTTTTTTTGATACTGGAACAAGGCTGTGTATTATGTCCTTTGTTGTTTTCTCTTTATATTTATAGGTTTCATGAATTTCTATTAAGCAGTGCGGCAGACCTACCTCGTCTGCATATCTATATACTAATGATACAGTTTGTATTGCCAGGACACCCAAATCCCCCCAATGTTTGTTAAAAACCTATTTTGTGTTTATAAATAATCTTGACCTTGCAATAAATGTATCTAAATCGGGGATCATGTACTGTCTATCATTTAAGGTTGGTATCAGTATAATTAAGGTCTTGACGACGTTTGATTAATCTAGGCATCTCTTTTCCATCAAGATTGAATGGAGCGATCCATATAAATAAAGACATTTAAAATTGACACAAATATTTGAAAGTATATTTTGCTTTGTGGGACTTTCACGGCCTATTCCATGGAAATGTTAGTACAAATATATACTATCAAAGCAAGGGTGGTGATGGTGCTGGAATCTGGGTGATTAGTAATATCACTATGCGAAAAGTGCAAGAGATTATTTTGTTGCTGTTTCAGTTTTGGCACTGACCTTTGGGTATATATGGAAATGGGAATGTCCTGTTTGGATGATGAGTTATGCATAGGACCAGTTACATTATGGTTACGAATAAGGGCTATTGAACAAGATAATTTGACTCATCTTAATTTATGACATAGTATTGCATATGAACTTAACTGTTTATCCCTCCCTTAGTTGAACTTTGTAAAACAATACCTGGGAATAATGATTGCTTGGAACCATTTTGTTTAAACCCATCAACAGCAAACAACTCAATTCCTATTTGAGTCATTGGAGAGCTGGGGGTATATCTGTCATCACAGACAGAACAGAGAGGACTAATTAAACAGTCTAATGGGGTTCAAGAAGTATCTACTTCCAATCATATATCAGAATAAGGCTAGCTGTTTACCCTGCAATGATTTGTCAGAAGACGTCATTGAATTTTCTTCTGCCCTTTTTTTTCCTCAATTTGAAAGAATACAATTCCATTTTCCAGAATGTATGATTAGTTCAATATAGCCATGCTCTGTATTACATGGACACTGCTGACATATTTGATGTTTGCATTGTGATGGAGACATACTTTAATGAATTTCAGACTCAATGAGGTTGGTTGAATCATTGTACAGTTTTTGCATTTTATAATATTTCTCCCACTATGGGATTATGTTATTTTAGTTATTGAAATTGATTTGTTTTACTTCTTCATTCATGTACATTTTTAACAATGTAATTGTAAATGTTATCTAAAATTGTATTGTGTTGCTATGTATGTTTTTTTATATTTTGATAATTACTTTTTTATCTGAATAAAGTGTGTTGTGTGCAGGTGTGATAGTCTCAGAGCACTCACTGCCCTGCAGACACAGGAGATAAGTATTCGGCTAGGCCAGGCCCACCTTGTTGTTGGATTTGGAACCTCTCTGGGATAGAACTACGAGTCACCACTCTCTCTTTCATTCAATTCACTCACTCTGAAAGTCTTGGATCGGTATTGAGGCAAAATATTGGTACTTAAAAACAAAGATGAACACCAGAGGCTCTTTAGGAGTGGGGAGCTGACATCATGTCTGTTTTCTTCTTGTCATATGAGAGTACAGCGAGAATGAGGTTGGCCACAACAATAGTGAGATAATTCTGGTGGTTGGATGTTAAACACCAATTAGGCAATATAGGTGTCAAATGCCCATAAAGAGTCATAGAACATTACCTATGCTACAACCCCCTACATATAACTAGCCTAATACTGGGTGATACAAGAAACCTCTTCCCCATCCAACTAACGCAACCCAAACCCGCTTTTCCAATGGGGGTTGTGGCTTCCTATTCATATACTAAAACTAAGGTGTCACAATCTCTGAGGGGATAGTTGATTCTTGCTGCCTATGAGCAAAGAACAACCAGCATAGCTGGGGCCCCCTCAGCCCTATGTCCAGTGGGTCCCCACCTCAGTCGTCACCTTGACTGCCTCGAGGTGACTGCGGCTCAGCCAAATGGCAGAACATAAAGGCCTGCTCCATCTCTGGCTCTCCACTGCACTTCATAGAGGAACCAGGAAGGTCTCTGAAGTCCGTGAAGGTCTGTGACTCATGTCTTATTCATAGGATCACAGGTAAACTGATAAGGAAAATACCCACCAGTCACCACCACCGAGGTAGCTATCTTCAGCAGCTGTAGCTCCTGGAACCTCTTTGAAGGATCCTTCCATACTATGTATGCATTCCATCACTCACTCATGACATCATTGCAACAGGGCACACTGCGAAGGACATGGATCCAAGACACTACAATCTCCTTGTTTGTGGTTTGTGGCAGCAGAAAGCCTGGAGGCAAAGCATTGAGTCTAGCGGACTGAACAAGGGAATCAGGTAAGACTTCTATGAGTATGTGTGTTGTGTGGTGCATGTGTGTGTCTGATGTGTATGTATATATGTGGAAATGCTTGAGCACATGTGAATGGTGTTTCTGTATGTATGGTTGTGAGTCCGTATGCCATCATCTCAGTAAGAATTCAGTGAGTGTGAATGTTTGGGGAGTGTGTGCACACAAATCCAACTGGTGTATGTTCTTAAATGGGGGTACTGGCATATATTTGCAGAGTGGGCATGTGTTTCATTACTGGCATTATCTGCAAAGCAAATACTGTGAATACTGTCATATATTGGTGCTGCCATTATGAAATGTACGGGCACAGCAAGCATGAATGTATTTTTTCTACTGGCATATATTGTGGAGAAATACTCATATGCACTGTTGGTGACTTACATCTACTGGATTATATTCATGAGTACCCCTACAAAACCGATTGCAAACTATCTGACTTGAAGAGGGAAAATTGAGATCAAACTCCTGCCCCCCTCATCCCAGGCACATCAACAGAAAGAACATCAGGAAGAATAAGGAGCACACTCATCATTTTGTGCCAGGCCCCTGTGTGCCTATGGGAGACAAATATGCTGAAAGTCACCCACTTCACCAACACTGCAACCTACATTCTACATTAGCCCCAATGCAGCAGTACCGCCATGCAGAATTTACAAAACACAAGAATTCCTGTTTAAAGGCTTGCAGATGCTCACATCAATTAACCTAACAGCACTATAACTCATCAATTCATGCATTATCAAATGGCACAGTGTAAAGCCAAGCTTCAGGAAAATTACAGCCAAGTACAATTGTCTCACTGAACACCAGCCGCAGTGGGGATTCGTGCTGGCTTCAGGAATGTCCCTCGTAAACCCAGGAGCAGCTCAAGGCCTTGCAGTAAGATAAGATTATTTTCTTTGAACGACAGTGAACTCTGGCAGACAAGCATTTTTAATTCTTCATAAATATGAGTAATTCAGAGCAGAACACCCAGGGTCCAGTGTTTTTTCGCTGAGAACGAAAGACATTTTTGAAAGATCCAGACATCGTTTGAAACATAATTGTAACAAGAATGGCTCAGCTCCGGCCAATGAACGCTGAGGGCTCAGGGGCGTAAAGCCTGCTCAGCTAATACCAATGGGAACAAATTTAAAATGCAACAATTTTAGAATTAGGTAATGGGGAAGAGCAGCCAAGCCAGCCCTCTGACACGAAGGTCCAATGATCAGGGCTCCTATAAGGGCACTATATGTAAACAATCAATTAGCAGCCAATCTTAGGATGAAATAGATTTCTGGAAGCTTGTCCAATTTTGTGATGCCAGCCTGCAGTGTGTTACAAAGCTGGCTTGCAAGACAGTCCTTCTGAGAGTGTGCCTGGATTTTCTTTGTGCACAAATCCCTGTGTTTTTGTTTGCTGCCCAGAAATAAAACGCAGTTGAGAAATACTCATATGCACTGTTGGTGATTTACATCTACTGGATTATTTTCATGAGTAACCCTACAGAACCGATTGAAAGCTATCTGACTTGAAGAGGGAAAATCGAGGTCAAACTCCTGCCCCCCTCACCCCAGGCACATCAACAGAAAGAACAGCAGGAAGAATAAGGAGCACACTCATCGTTTTGCACCAGACCCCAATGCGCCCATGGGTGACAAATATGCTGAAAGACACCCACTTCACCAACACTGCAACCTACATGCAAGATTAGCCCCATGCAGCAGTACCGCCATGCAGAATTTACAAAACACAAAAATTCCTGTTTAAAGGCTTGCAGATGCTCACATGAATTAACCTAACAACACTATAACTCATCAATGCATGTATTATCAAATGGCACAGTGTAAAGCCATGCTTCAGGAAAATTCCAGCCAAGTAAACTTGACTTACTGAACATCAGCCGCAGTGGGGATTTGTGCTGGCTTGCGCCTTGCAAGCCCAGGAGCAGCTCAAGGACTTGCAGTAAGATAAAATTGTTTTCTTTGAATGACAGTGAACTCTGGCAGTCAAGCATGTTTAATTCTTCATAAATACGAGTAATTCAGAGCAGAAAACCCAGAGCCCAGTGTTTTTTCTATGGGAACGAAAGACATTTTCGCAAGATCCAGACATTGTTTGAAACATAATCGTAACAAGAATGGCTCAGCTCTGTCCAATAAACGCTGAGGGCCCAGGGGCAAAAAGCCTGCTCAGCTAAAACTAATGGGAACAAATTCACAATGCAACAATTTTAGAATTAGATAATGTGGAAGAGCAGCCAAGCCAGCCCTCTGACATGAAGGTCCAATGATCAGGGTTCCTATGAGGGCACTATATGTGACCAATCACTTAGCAGCCAATCTCAGGATGAGATAGGTTTCTGGGAGGTGGTCCAATTTTGTGATGTCAGCCTGCAGTGTGTTACAAAGCTGCCTTGCAAGCCAGTCCTTCTGAGAGTGTGTCTGGATTTTCTTTGTGCATGAATCCCTGTGTTTTTGTTTGCTGCCCAGAAATAAAACACAGTTTGGAACATGCTCCTTGCTTGGAACTCTGCTGCATTTCTTTGGACAAAATAGGAGGTGTTGCGGCCTCCCACACCCCGGGACCCCCAGAAGCCCTGGTGGGGGTCCAACTTCTCCCCAACAGACATTTTACCCAATTTTTGACACAAAGTGTGCTGCGCAGAGCATATTTTTAACCAATTTTTCCAAAATTTGTGTTAGTTTGGGCTCCCTCATTACGCTTTGTCACCCTAGCATATTTGGGCTAAATATTTACACCTCTCCAATTAAAGAATTCACCAGCCTGGTATATTTGGATAAGCCAAACAAAAGTGGCGATGGCTGGAAGGTTTTGAATGATTCTTAACCTCTGGCATTGCTCTGGGCAACACCCCAGACTATCTTTTTTCACCTGCCAAGCCATTACAAAAGGGTAAAGACCATATGCAAATAAGCAGGGTCCCACCCAAAAGGGCCAGTCCAGCCCGAACTGCTTGGTCAACTCACTTCTGCACGAGACCACAAGCATCCTTAAACATATTTCAGCATCATTGGGCCTCATCACTGAGGAGGAGTTTGGGTCTCTAGACCCAGCAGGTATGGGACCCACATCTGCCCATACCCGTCCCACACGGGTTGACGAGGCAAAACAAAAGAGGTGATGGTTGGAAAGTTTAGAATCATTCTTAACCCCTGGCATTGCTCTGGGCAAACCTCCAGAACATCTTGTTTTAGCCTGCCAAGCCATTACAAAAGGGGAAAGACCACATTCAAATCAGGCGTGGTCCCACCCCAAAAGGGGCAGTCCAGCCCGAACTGCTTGGTCACTACGCTTCTGCATGAGACCACAAGCATCCTCAAACATGTTTCAGCCTTGTTGGGCTACATCAGTGAGGAGTAGCTTGGGTTTCTAGGCCCAGCAGACACGGGACCCACATCTGGGCATACTCTTCCCACTTTGGGTGACTAAGCAAAAGATGGTCTGGACGGATTCACAGAGCTGTGCCCGTGGTTATGATTAAATCAAATCCTTCCAGCCATCACCTTTTTGTTTTGCTGAAGTCCATGGTCTATTTGGATGCCAGGAGCGGGCACCACCTCAATGTCTACCATAGCATTGATTAAAAAGCACACATCCTTCTTCAGAGCAATATGTGCATGCCTCTGCAGCAGCATGATCACATTGAGCATCGGCTGGGCGTGATGATCTATGCCGGCACTGAGTGTGGCACACCCCATGCTTTGTAGAGAAGCTTGTGCAGGGAACCTCAACATGGCTCGCAGGGGGCCCCCTTGAAAGTTTGGGCAGCACCATTGTTCAGAACATGACATACAGACCCATTGCCATCTAACAGGCAAGTTACACAGACAATACACGATAGTGGTTAAATAATGCACTCCTTCCTTTATAATAATAATGTGTTATTTATATAGCGCCTTAAGCCAAAGCACTTTACAGAGCACATATTTACATACACTATCACCCAACCGACACTGGTACTTATTTATCGACCTTGGAAGGATGAAAGGCTGAGTTGGCTTTGTCGTGATTTGAACCTGCAACCTGCTGTTCACGCTCAGTTCACAGTAGTGAGTGCTCAACACGCTGAGCTATCTTACTGGAAATGAAAGGGCTACTGCAACAATACAACACTGCAAATAAGAACACTTTTCACGTTCAAGGCAAGGGTCATCTGTGGTGCTGCAAGGCTAAACAAAGACATTTAAAGAGAGTCAGGCAGAGATGCATTGGTGTGTAGGTGAATGTCAAATGCAATACATGTGATCATTTATCAGGTCACAATTGGAAACTTGCACATTTACAGAGAGCAAGCTGGGGAAGGAATTGTACACAACTAAAGGTCTGAAATAAAGTGATAAATCTAGAGGCGATGCGAAGCAATTCATCTTCCAATCCACCGCTGGACCCTAAAGAAAATGCGAAAGAAATCAGTGCAGAGAGGAAAGAGGAAAATAATTCACGGTATAAGATGATGTATTGCGCCTGCCACCCAGAGAAACAGAACCAATTGCATATGTCACATCTATGTTTAATATGGGTTTAAAATGACACTTTTCTGAATGTAAGATGACTTGTCAGTGAAATATTTCATCAGCACTTTTTTCATTATTTGCATGAAGACCAGCTCGCTCCATAAATTTGGCTTATTTAAAATAATATTGATGACTGAATGATCATGCTTCTTTTGTGTTCCCAGGAGTGAAGCTGCACCTTCTGATTTATGTTTTAATATTTATTTAACACAACTTTTCATGTTTCTCAATATTGATCGTGTTTCACCTCAGCTGTAGGATTTCACCCAAACAAATTGCATATCTGCAACAATTTAATGCACCATTTGCTGCACGTTCGAGATTATTTTTGCAAGTTCGCGTGCATCTCACATCTCCACTGCTAGAAGAAATGTGCATTGGCTTCCAATAAAAGAGTGGGCCATGTTCAAACCTGTATCTGTCACGCACAGATGCTTTTCCAACACCCCGCCTCCTTACCACTCCCAGAGAATCAGGAAAGTCCAATTCTACTAGGCCTACTAGAGTGGCCTATTCCCAGCGACTCACCCAGCCCAAAGTCAAGCGGGCTAAAGCCAGAGGCTCCAGCTTCCCTTCCATGGCATCCAAACACTGGAACTCGCTCCTTCCTGTCCTGCGGACCAAACCTCCCAATTGGGTCTTTCGTACAGTGTTGAAAACCTGGTTGTTTGTGTAAATCTGTTCATGATATGATGTTTTTAGCCTAATCTGTGAAATCCTTGCAAGTAACTTGTTATGTAACAGCGCCACCATGCCCCCGGGCTCAGTGCACTTAATAAATGTGAAAATAAATAAAAACATAAATCTGTAACAATTCACTACAGATTCTATTTTCTACAGGTTTGTTTATTGATGTGTGCATGTGTTTTATTCCTGGGCAAGTGTACGTCTGGATGGGCAATTTGGGTTTTCATTGTTTAATGGGTGGATGTAGGCATGAAATTGTTGGTGCATGTGGATGGTGTGTTCCAGGATTGTGAATGCTCGAAGCCACCCCTTAAACTGTGTAGTTCATTAGCTACACAGGGAAGTACACTACTGTCAGTGCTGCCCTTGATGAAATCCTAGACCAGGATGCAGGGTCCGGCAGGCAGGGTTTACACCACACAGATGCAGTAACATTGCCTAGCTGGTGTTGGGATGGAATTTAGCCTATCCCACCCTCCTAGGCGTTTCCAAATAAGATGAACACCATATGAAGTGAATAAAGTACAAGGGGGTGAAGTAATTTGGCACTATCAAGGAAACAAGTAAAGGCTCTATATTGCTTAGAAGTAGATGCATAGCACTAGAAAACCCATAGCCATCGTCTCCATTTTGTATTAGGCCCAGAAGGGATAAACTGCAGGCTCGTGCAGAAGTGTAGCCAGGATTGTCAAACGAGTGGGGCCGAAAGCAAATGTAGTTGGGGCCCACCAGAGTGTCAATAACTTCTGTAAATGCCCACACAGTGCTGCTGAGTGGGCATTTACAGGTTTTGGGTGGGCTTTGCCCTCTCAGGCCGTACCTTGTCTGCGCATCTGGGCTCGCGCTGTTCATGTTCCTGGTTCATAAGGCCCAATTTCTGTATAACACACTGGCTTTGTAAGTGCCCTGTTCCCATGGAAGTCTGCTTCCCCCTCGTCTGTTCAGTGTTGCTAATATTTAGTATCTTCCAAAGGAATGCACACTGCAAGAGCGTGAGACACCAGGCTTCGTGCTGCATCCATTCATCCCCACTAAACTGCTGTTGGGCCCCTAAACCCCACTCAGCCTGGCCGGAGCCAGCCCCACACCACTGACTCAACCCACACTTCTTTGCATTCCTTGATAAGCACACAACCTCCGATCTATTGGAAGAGAGGTTTGAAGGGTGGAGCAGGGGGCAGGGCAAGTGAAAGCCCACCCGAGCGATGGCCAAAAGCCACTGATCTTCGGTGATGGTCAGCCACGCCTCCAGAGGAGACGAGATTCGTTCTCCCATCGGAGTCATGTGCGACCGACAAAAGTATCATTTGGATGATTTGTTGGCAGAGAAACTACCTGTCTCTGGAGAAGAGGCTGATGGCTGAGAGAAAAATGGACCACCTTGCCGCTGTTGCTTTCGGTGGGTCCCGCCAAACGCAGTTTCAGTTTGGCGTGCACAGCGATCCTGAAACCACCTCAGGCCAGGGAAGGACCAAGTCTGGTGTCCCCTGAGGAGACAATTGTCTCATCTCCACATGTGACACAATTCTCCTGAGGTGTCGAGAAAATGTCGGCCCAACTCCCATTGACCACGGTGGCCATTTTGGATACCTCCCATACATCAAACCTCTCTTCCAATAGATTGGGTCGCCTTCCCTCAGAGCCAAGGTAAAGAAACTTCTAGACCTCAGAGCGGTGGAGGCTGTTCCCCTAGGGGAGCAAGGAGATGGCTTCTACTCACATCTGTTCACAGTGCTCAAACTCAACCAGGCTGGCTTGCTCACTATCCTCGATCTTTCTCAGTTCAATCTTTCTCTTCCCCAAGAGAAATTCAATGTGATCACACCTTGCAAAATAAAGTATTCTCTTCAAAAGGGCGACTGGCTCAGTGTTGTGGATCTTCAAGACGCCGTACATGCCCATCCTGATATGGAGGCCACATAGTAAATATCTGTGGTTCTCCCTGGGAGGGGAACACTTCCTGGTCTGTGTGCGCCCTTTTGGTCTCAGCTAGGCGCTGCGTGTCTTCACGGAGATGATGTTGGTCATCGCAGCTTTCCTCAGACTGCAGGGGATTCATGTATATCCAGATTTGGACGATTGGCTCCTGTGCAGTCCCTGCCAACAGACAGCACTGAACAATCTCCAGTCTCTCCTCCAGCTCCTGTTCCACGTTGGGCTGTCGGTGAACTGAAGTAAATCTTCCATGATGGTCTCTCAAGATCTGATTTTCCTGGGTTTCTGTTGGAATACGGTCTGTACCAAGGTGTTCCTAATGGTGGACAGGATTGTGGACCTATCAGCCATGTGTCAGCTCTTCCTCTAGTCTTTGCACATGACCGCTTGGTGGTTCAAGAAACTTTTGGGCCTCTTGGCTTCTTGCGTGCTAGGCCTCCCTCTTGCACGTCTGATGATGAGGCGTACCCAGATGTCTCTTCGGAGCTCTTGGTCACAGGCTTCGGACCCGGATTCCAAGATAATACCAGTTCTGTCCTCTATGATGGTCGATCTACAATGGTGGTCTTTGACCGACAACCTTTCTGTGGGGGCCTCTTTCCAAGATCCCGGCCCACAAGTGACGATTACCACAGACTCCTCCCTTCTGGGGTGGGGCACGATGCTGGGTCACTCCGAAGTAGTCAACCTTTGGACAATTCAGGACAGGGAGTTTCATATACATTATCTTGAACTCCTGGCTGTTTTTCTGCCACTCAAAGCTTTTCAGCTGTCCATCATGAGCAAAGTAGTTTTTGTTCGCATGGACAATTCTGTAGAAATGTTTTACATCAACAAGCAAGGTGGCACCAAATCACCTCTCCTTGTGGACCTAGCCATACAGATTTGGGAATGGGCCATCCAGCACAAGATTTGGCACCTGGCTGTACACATTCCGGGTCCAATCACTGTGACTGCAGACTGACTAAGCCGCCAATCAGCAACCAGTTACAAGTGGGAATTGAACACAGATGTTCTCTCTGCAATTTTTCGCCAATGGGGCACTCCAGAAGTGGACCTCTTTGTGACTTTTACAAACCAGAAACGTCCTCTATATGCATCCAGAAATGGTCTTGGGGTCTCCTCCCTAGGGGACACTCTCGAGATTCTGTTAATGACTCCAATCAAGCATCCCACTAAGTCAGTGCCTCGTCTGGGACGCCGAAGGGAAGCCCTTATTTATATATTTGTATGACAAGTTATAATCTGGATGATGAACCCTTGTATAACGCCCCTCTCTTAGAATCCCCCAGACCACACTGAGCTAAGAAGTAGGTTTGTGTTTCAAATTAAAAAGTTTTATTTGAAAAATTAAACAATAGATATATATATCACACTTTGATAATAAATTAATATTTGATATCACACTTAGACATATGACAGTGAGTGATCAACAATGGATGATGTCATACTAGCACACTGGTTTAATTACTTAGGAGTAGTATAGAGGATAATGTAGCTGAGAATGCTTTATATGGTACAAGGAAATGCAAGGTGGAAAAAGCAACACAGGAATAAACTTGATATGATTTCAGCAAAACATAATATAATCACTTTTCCCCTTTTGGCAATTCACCCCCCCTCTATGCAATGTAAGGAGGTGGAAGTAACACACACAGTCTTCGGGGATACAATCACAGTACAATATGAATTCAGTTCCCCCCTAGCAAGCTGAGAGCAACAGGGATGATTTTAAACACAAGCAAAGTACTTTAAAGGTGGTATGCAAAGAAGGGAAAAATATGCTAACAATTATTTTAATTCCCTCTAGAGGTTCAGGGTGAGTGAGAGATACTTTAAATCAGTTCAGGCTAGCCCTATCAATGATTCAGGGATGGTTACCAGGTTGAAAATGGAATTCCGTAATGGAAGCAAAAGACAAATGTTTTTACACGTGGCTGGAATGAAGCAAAATATCAAATCGCGGCAATTTTGTCGCATGCGTCGAGCACAATTACGGAGCAAGTTTAAGGAGTAGCAATTCGGCTTGTTGGAAAGCCTAGAATCTCAGCTTTAAAATAAAAGTTAAATCTCGCTTCTATCACACACGGTTCAAGAGATACGGACGATTTTGTGAAGGTAGATTCTCAAAATAAAAGTAAAGCTCAGAATGACAGATGACAGTTTTGCAGCTTTGAATCAACAGGAGGGACACGATTTCTATGATGCAGTTCTCAAAAGGTTAAAATAGTTTGAATTAGATTATTTTAAACTAAGAGATTGGTTTTGCACAGTTCTGGCTGAGTACTCACACTACATTTTGGACAGGAATGCGACTTCGTCACGGATCGGGTCAATAGGTTTAGCTGTGGTTCTCTCTGCTCAGCGGGTCAATCAGGCACCGGTTCTGCTCACAGCGGTCTGAGTCTGGTCTGCGGTTCTGCTATCGGCACATCTTTCTGGGTCTGCTACCGGTTCTGGCAAAAGTTCTTGGCAAAGAATTCAACAGCTCGCCCGGCTGTAGAATAGTTTGGTTGGATTGCTGGATTCTGAAGGCCTGCTGAAAAAGGATTTAGCTGGTGGTCCAGGCCTCTCTGCTTTAAGTTCTGGAGTTAAGTTCTGGTCTCTGGAGATTGATGGATTTGAAGTCTGGAGTCTCCCGGCAAAGCGTCCCGCAAGAAAGGGGAAAGTGAATGTCCCTGCCTGGGTTCCAGTGGCTCTTTTTATGTCTTTTGAAAATGGGTGTGGATGCTAACTTTCTTTGCCCAACCCACTCATGATTTGATAGGTCAAGGATTTCTTTTTGACCTGATTTGAGAAGGGAACAGTGAGTCAGAGTGATGAGGTAGGTTTATGATCAGAGGATCCTCCCCTTGTCAAATTGCACACAAATCTATATTTGATCCAAATACACATTTATCTATGTACCATTTTTCTAATATTATATGTCCAGTTAACATATTTTCTGTAGCACCAAACCATCCGATCCCTGTCTTTGCAAGATGTCGTGTCCACTTTTGACAGAATTCTGCCCTTTTCATCCAGATAATGACCTCTAAACTTTTCCAGATTGTACACAAATGTGCACAAGGGATATGGGTTTCAGATGATAAAGTGTCAGATGTTTAACATGCATACATTTGGAGTAACAACCTTATTTTCCACTACTACTCCCCAGAACATACCACAGAGTCCTGACACCTCTTAAAATGTGCACAGAAAAATCACAAGAATGATGATATTATTTATATAAATTTTACAAGTCCGCACTATGAATTATCCATCTTTATAAAATTATGCTCTGGCCCCAAAGGGGAGTGGCTTTCCAAAGCACTTGGTGGAATTTCTGGTTTGTCCACTTCCCCCAAGCTCACAGAGGCACTTCTCCTCCCACTTCTCCCAAGAGGAAGCTATTTTACGACCCCCCCAATATAACATTTGCCTGAGCCCAAGACAGTGCTTTGTTCAGTTTCCTGCAGTCCCCAGGTGCCACTCCCCTAATTCAATCAGAGAGGTGTCATCTCCTTTTGGTAGAGGCAGCAGAATGCAACCAGGCCTTGGAACACAGCTGCTGATCAAGTTTCAACTCCTGTCGGGGGTAGGTGTCAGGCAGAATTCAATCTCTTTAAGCCAGGCTTCAGCTAAATGTCACTTTAGTTCCCAGTTTTCTACATTCAAACCAAACTTGCAATTTTTACACATGCAGCTAGAACACTGATTCTAAGTTCAAAACTATGACATTTAAACAATTTCAACCTATGTGACACTCAAAAGTAGGTCACTCATTTATTCTAAACATTTCGATTTTAGTGGCTTTAAATCCAAATTCGCTTAAGCTGCTGACATCCCCAGCTATTTTAAATACATACATTAGACAATTACTTCCTTCAAGTCATTTCAGAATATAGTTTTACATTGTATCCACCTCTTAGTAAGTCTTTCTTTGGCCTGGTTTGGTTCATTTGTTCAGTTTTACACAAGTGTCTGGTGGTTTCAAAACACCGGCTTTCTGGTAGTGGTGAGCACCAGTATTTCACCCATTTTTGACATTAATAACAACAGATTTTGAACAGCACCATATTCCTTAGCACTGATTTCACTCATGGTGCTTCTGGCCCCTCACGCTCACACTGGTGGGTGGCAGGTCAGGCGACCATTTTGTTGTGCGCAAAGACTGCGCGGTTCTCAAGGATTCTGGCGCAAATGTGGGCTTTTCCGCCCTCTTGGATTTCCTAAGCCCACAGCACCAAGTGTTGCAGCATAATAGTCCAAACGTGGGTCAGGACACCCAACAATTCCATGGCACAACATGAAGGATTATGCGTTTCCTCCACTGCCTCTGATACATCTGTTACTCTGCAAGCCCAGGAATGAATACAACTGCACTCTCCCCCTCATAGCACCTTGGTCGCCACCCAGATTCTGGTTCTCAGAACTTCAGCATCTGTCGATTCTTCCTCCGATCAGATTGCCGTTGATTCCTGACCTGCTTCATCAGTGCTAAAAACATATGTGGCACCCCTCCCCACAATCGTTCAGCTTGGCGGCCTGGCGCCTGAATTCAAATCTTTAGCGCATTTTAATTTGTCAGAGGAAAAGATTATTCAAGCTGACAGAAAACCTTCTTCAAGGTCTCAATATAGGATCAAATGGCTCTGTTTTTGCCACTGGTGTTTGGCTAAACAATTTGACCCTAGGCACGCTACGATTGATACGCTCTTTCGTTAGCAATCCTATGATGCTTACAACAACAATCACCCATTCCCTAGGCTCTATCGTGTGGTAATGCTTCACAACCCTCTTTAAATGTATTATTTTCAGCCCCAGTCATTACAATCCACTAGAGCCCAGGTAACAAATATTTACTGCTTACACGAGACATGTTGTTTTCTGTGAGTAACACTGACTTCGCTTTCCAATAGCAAATCCTCCTGAACCTAGAAAGTATGAAGTATTCAAACCATAAATCTGTCTGGAAAGACCTTCTTTTAAAGACATAACTATTTTTAGCTCTCGTCCATCCAAATCCTACGGGCTAGACCTTAACTGCTCCACAACCGCTACCAATAGGTGAACCCAAACATCTGAAAGATCCATGTTTGATTATGTCTGTAAAAGTACACATTCTCTGCCCTAAAACCTTAATAACATTCCTGCTATTCAGCATTGGCAAAGGAATTCCAATGTGCTCGTGGGAACCTACATTATAATGCACACCATTGGTTTGTAGGATATAAGGTAAACATATAGGTTACAATAGCATATCCCGTATAACTGGCTCCATAGGTGGATGCAGCAGCCAAACAGGTTGCTAAAATGTGTACTGAATCTCCTGATCCAAGCCCACATTTTGAGAAAACTCTCAGGTGCTCTCATCAACCTGCCATCTTCTTTCCCTTGCCCGCTGCACCCACTGTGCCATACTCCTCTTAACTTCACCCCTCCCAGCCTACACTCACCACACTCATTTCAGGCCTCACTATCCACTTGGGCTGCAATGGAAATAGAAGAGGGGCTTTGCACAGAGCCCCAACCCTATAATACCTGCCAACCAATACAAATGCCTCTCTCCCTCAACCAAGGGTTCTGCATTACAGTACAAAATGCTAAGCCCAATTCTGGCACAATCCTGTTGCAATGTGCTCTGCTGCTATGGAGATAGGTGTATGCTATATGCAATAAAATAATAAATAAATACAATGTTCATGACAGCCATCATTTTTGAGGTTCTTTTCTCTTGAACAATAGTTTGCACACTCACCATGGCCCATTATTTGAGAAGAAAAAATCTCTCTCAGTACCCTGATTAACAAAGCGCAGATGGTAAAAACAATAATCAACTTTTCCCCAGGCCACACTCGGTGCTAACTCACGTTAAATGCCCTCTGACATCCCTGACCTTTTAAATTGGGGCACAGCTCATTAGCACCCAGTACATCTTGAGAAATTTGTGATTATTGCAAAATATTTTTAATATACCAGGAAATGTGATTCATGTACTGTGGGGTTAACAAAAATGAAGCAGAGAATCGCTGGAAAAAAGATGGGATCAAAGCTTTAAATCAGTGCTTAGGATACTGCATGGCCATCCCTGCTGTAATCTCATAGCATTGAGTAGTATCTTGCATAGCTGTTAAAAACACGGGGAATGGTGCAATGAGAGTGTTTTTATACATTGAATTCACTGTTTGAGATTTAGACTTCATGTGCAGTCTTACTAATGCATTTAAGAAATTAAGGGAGTACTGAATGGCCTACCCGAGTTGAGATTTCTGGTGTTTTTGGGACTGATCACTTAGTTTAAGCACTGCTTATGGAGTGATGCAGACAAAGGAGGGGGGGATTGTATAAAGAAATAAATGCATACATTGTCACTTTAATATACTGACCAACAGGAGATTGGAGAATGGAAGATGATGGGTAGAGTGATAAATCACGCTATTCACTCACTTCTCCACAGAGGGGAGTCTTTCCTTGTGAGGCTAGGGAGGAAAGCCAGTTACGTGATATTCCCCCTAAGGGAGGCAGCAAGTGGGACCGCACAGCGAGAGACTCCCCCCTTGGGGACAAAGACTCTGTTCCACAGAGAAACTCCCGAAAACCCTCACTATTGAACCAACAGTAACGTCACAGTTTCACAAAAGCCCAACAGACCAATCCAATGGTTGTTATTTGCGCAAGGAAAGCACCAGGAGAGCTGAAGGCAGAGGAGAGCTGGGAAGGAAACCCCAACAAAGAGAGCCAGTCATGAGTGATGACGTGAACAAATAGAGGTGGACTGTGCAGTCTGTTAACTACACCGAGACCACTGCGATGCTGGCATCGCAGAGTAGGGGACAAAAAACAGAGAGAGTTTGAGAGAAAGCAGAAGCCATCTTGACCTAACAAAGAGAACTCCCTGTCCTGCAGGCAGGCTTGGTGACACCAATCCATGGAATAGAAGGTAACAGGGATGGCAGGAGACGTGGGAGGGAACATGAATATAACATGTACCAGAATCATACTCATCACCTTAGTCTTGATAAAGTCAAGCAGAGAATATTATTGTCGGACTGAGCCTACTTGTTCAAGGGTTATGAGAAGGAATCTAGAGAGTGTGAATCTTCACAGGACTCCTACTCATCCCAGTGATATAAGAGAGAACCAAGCATGTGAGAATCATTACATGACTCGTCCCATTAATACCAACATTAACAAACAGAGCAATGCTCATCACTCAAATAATTGTACTCATCTCAGAAATGTAATAGGTGACCTAGCAAGTCAGAATAATTGCTAACACATCCAACTGTTCTCAGTAATTCCAGAAATAACCAAGAGTATGAGAATCATTACAGAACACATCCCACTTATTTCAGTAGTACACAAAGTGGCCAAGAAAATAAGAATAACTATTGAGTGTATCATACTGGCCACAGTGAGAACCAGTGAACCAGAAAAGGAGAGTTCTAACATAGGATACGTTATTCACAAGGCTGGAACAACAAAAGATTGGTTCTATTCCAAAGGAAATGCTAGAGAAAGAGAGAGTTTCAGAGACACTTGAGAAAAGCACAATAATGACTTAATAAGCAGATAGCAAAAAAACGATCTATCTAATAATTATAGATTGAGCCTGGAGAAGCCTTTCCAGGAGTAGGGATTCATTTACCGGGGCTTTTGTCATTTTGTCCTGGTACTATGGTCTGTGCTGCTTAGTTTTGGGTTGCGGACATACTGTTTATTTTGTACTTCCCGCAGATGATGAGCATCCTAGTTCGTTTTGTTAGGCAGAGACATCCACAGATTAGGGACAGTGAGGCGTTTCACTGAATTCCTTAGGAAGAGCTGTCATTCTTGTTGCTGCTGTGAAAAGTTGGTCTTTGATGGAGCACTCTGTTGCTGGCGGGTCCCAATCATGCTAGATATATATCTGAAAGATTTGATCAGGTCCCTAAGGTACCCCCGAACTCATCCCCCAGTACCTGCACAGCTGTGTAGGCATCAGATGATGTGCTTGCAGGTATGACCGCTCTATGCATCCTTCTACCGGTCACCATCTCATGGGGGGTTAAATGATGGTCAGAACCTCATAGGTTTCATAAAGCAAAGGGAGACAATGGTAGTATAAGGGTGCAGAAGTACGAGTCTGACACAGTGGTGGCATGCTTGTTGGCAAAGACTTTTATTTAATATAAAAGAAAAGAAAAGTAAAAACCTATCTTGCCCTATATATATGAGGGGTTGCCCTGCCTCAACAAAACACTAAGGACTCTGTCAGGATGTTGTGTAAAGTAAAATGTCCACCATCCTGTGTCCAAACCTATTTCTTTCTCTTACGCTGAACTAAGGAAAAACTATGCATCTTCTTGATTCAGAGAGAGCGCTCTCGTTCTGGATACAGACTTGTAATGTTCAATTCTTGATGAGAAAAAACAATGAGTCACTATTTAAACACAGTTCCCAAGTTCCATAGTTTTAAGTCTGGTCCACTATCCTGCCCGACTTAACTGTTGATCATCTTATCACAAAGCAAAGAGTATTTAGTCTGGTTCACTCTCTTGCCAGACCTAACTGTAGACCTCTGTATCACAAAAATATATTTCAAAAATATCACAGGGGAGTATTTTCCCTTTGTTCTTCTCTTCAGTTCACAAATAAAGTACTAAGTCTGGATCACTATCCTGACAGACTTAACTGTAGACCTTCATATCACAAAACAAAGAGTATTAAGTATGGTTCACTGTCCTACCAGATTTAACTGTCGACCTTCATAAACACAGTTCCCAAGTAACAAGGGGGAGTCTCTTCCCCCTTGCTCTTCTCTTCAGTTCACAAATGTAGTATTAGGTCTGGTTCACTATACTGCCAGACTTAACTGGAGACGTTTGTATCCCAAAGCATAGTTTCCAAGCATAAAGGGGTTTTGTCGCTCCCCATTGTTCTTTCTCCAGCTCAAAGATTGTAATGTCAAGTATGGTGTACTATCATGCCAGACTTGACTATAGATCTTGGAGTTCCCAAAAAATTCTCTTTTTTGGTGTTGGATCCTTGATCTCTTGTGTCAGCTTCTTGCACCTCTCTTTCTTTCTTCAATGAATTCAAGGTCCTCCTGGGTGTTCTCAGGGTCTCCCTGACTTGCTCTATGCCTTCTTTCTTGTGTGTATCCTCAACCCCATAATCTTATTCTGTGCTCTCCCTGACTTGCTCCGGGCCTCAGCCCTGTTCCTCTGTGTTTCTTCAAACTTGTAGGTGTCATTGACTCGTATGTTTTGCTTTTGTGGAGGTTGCCCAACCTCATATTCTGTGTTTGTGGGTTTGTTCCCCTTGCTTCACTCAATGTCCAACTGAACAGACCTGGTGTACTCTTCTGCCAGGTAGTGTTCCACATAGGAAGTTTTGTAAAGTTTGTTCCAGCTTCTATAATTTGTTTGTTATCCCTTTCTGCCTCTTAGGATATTAGTATATTTTTTAAATCTTATTTGGTGCCCTCCATGTCCCACCAGCCAGCCCGCCTCTTTCCCTACCTTGTGGAAATGTGGTCTCTGGCCTGTCCTGGGAGTGGAGCAAGGCTTCTGCTCTGCTTTCAAATTCTGCATCCTGTTCTCTGCAGTTCTGCAGTAATGCACTCTCTCTCTCTCATGTCCTCGGTTGCACATCTTTCTCCTGCTTTGGCTTTGCTGGTTGGGTTTCCTCTCTCCCCATGAACGGTTAGACTCCTGTTCCACGAGGTGCTGTAGAAACTCATCCCTTCTTGACAGCCTATCTTTCTCTTTCCCTCGGGTCTTTCACCACAGAACCAGCATCTGGTTCCTCACTCCTCTAGGGCTGGCTTGACAAGATACACAGTCCTTCCCTGCTTTTTATCACCAGAGCAGTCTTTATCAGACTGCACCGCATATGTTAGTTCCACAGTGAGCTTTTGCCTCCTTGTCTGATCTTCTTTGTGTCAGTGATTTCATGCACTCCAACTAGGTCTTCCTCTTCCTCGTCCCAGTATCACCTGCATGAATGGAATCCTCTATTCAACAGAGATACATAGAGGTGTGGGGTCAACAGGGAGCTTGGTGGGGCAAAAGGAAGGAGTGGACAGATATGAAGGTGGTGTATACCGAGTTCTCCCAAGGCAATCATCACTGGTTCGATGGAGGGTTTCCCTCCCCATGAGATCCACCCTTGAATACCACCCCCAGGGGGACTTTTGGGTAGCAGCCTCACCTCCCTGGCCTCATGGAATGGGTCTCCCCCATGGTAGCAATGACAATATCCTATGATTCATCACAGTAGGCAATGCAGCTAACTCTATTTCAAAGTATCACACAATTTTGCAAGTCTTAGCTTTAGTTAACCATTGAGGCGTTCTAACAGCCTGTTTACCTGGAGTGGTAAACCCTACACAGCTTGTACTTTATTCCCAACAATGACACCACTCCTTTAAAAAGCGTGTTGACAACATGGCTTCCGTTATCTAACATCACATACTCCCCACACTTTCCAAACCATGAACCTTGTGGCACTCTTTGCATCAGGGTGGACACAGGGTCCAGCACCTACCCATAATGAGAATGCACAAACAACAACGATGAGGTAACGGTAATTATTGCACCTGTTAACCATGTCCACATAATCTATGTGTAGGTGTTCAAAGGGCCCTTGAGGGTGGGACAATGTTCTCTTAAGTGTTTCGAATGTGTGCCCAGGGCTGTGTGTTTTACAAGTAATGCAATTGTTGACATATCCATTGATGAGTACCTGCACATTTGGAATAAACCAATCTTCTCGTCGGTCAGTAGAAATACTGAATTTGGAGGCATGTGCTGGAGTATGTAACTGATTATGGGCAACAGTGAGCAATTATTTGGGCATGATGGGCTTCCCTGAGATATTCTGTCTACAGATAAGGTCTTTTGGGCATATGGAACATCCCCTCTCAACCCATAACTGTTTTTCTTGCTCGGGCGCTTATGCTTGTAACTTAATTAGTTGTTTGTGGGAAAGTGTGTTGTAGGGTACTGTGATTTCTGTGTGGTCTGAAAGCAGTACCAGTGATGCTGTGTTCTATGGATTGTCTAATAGTACAGCTTCTTTTGCTGCTAAATCTTCCCTGTGGTTTCCCTTTGCAACCAGGTCCTTATTGGCTGTGTCCAGGGTGCATTTCACCACTGCTACTGCTGTGGGGAAGCATAACACATCTATCATTTTGGAGAGTAATTCTACATGGCATACCTGTGTGCCATTTGATTTTTGACATGTGTTTTCAGACAAAAGTGTTGCAAACTTTGTCCTCTGTAGGTAAATGCGATAAGGTGCTGGGATTCTGGATGTAGTGGAATAGATAATAATGCATTCTTCAGGTATACTACAGTGAAGTGAGTAGTTTCAGTGGAAATATTGCAAAGGATGGTGGCAGGATTGGGGACCATAGGGAATTCTGCTTCAGCAATGTTGTTCAACAGGTGCAAATCCTGAACCATCCTCCAAGATGACCCTTTTTGTTTTTTTTGATTGGGTACTGAAAGAGTGCAGAAGGAGGATGCTGAAAAAAAGGTGGCATATTTGTGGGAAAAGACTTTTATTCAAAGAAAATGAGAAAAGAAAACCTATCCCTATCTCTTTGAGGGGTGTTTCCCTGTTTCAACTAAAATATCTAAGGGGATTGTCAGGATGTCAGTTAACTCAAAATGTCCATGGTCCTGTGTCATGAAAACCTTACTTCTGACCCTCACACTAGAAACCATAACCAAAGTAGTATCATTCTTGTCGATCCCAGGGGGATGATTCCCTTCACGTGGGATCAAGTTCCTGGTTTGTTGTAACAGTTCTATTCATTTCAAAACAGTCTCCTGTTTCAAAAAATAGCTACCATCCCCTGCTAACAATGTCCCAATCAATTGTTCTCACCTTTTATCAGGAAGCATGACTCCCTTCCCCTGACAGGAGAGTCCCAAGCACTCTGGTACTCCTTCTTGGTAGGTCAAGAAAATGAATCCCTTTCCTGAAGTATGTTTTCAGACTCCCTTCCCCAGGCTCATTTTTAACTTTAATACTGGTTTGAGTTATCTTATTACTAATGTGCTTTTAGCCTACCACTAGCTGCCACCCATCAATGGATCAAATTGAAGCTCTTATACATCACAAGCCAAACCATCTAATCCTTAAGATTAAATAACTTTGGGGGAGGCTGACACTCAATAGCCACACCAGGGATTTACACTCTGTCATGTGAAACATGCTGATTTAACCAAATCCCAGAGGATCACAAGAAGGAAACAACATTTAATTCAAGGGCCAGAAACCTTGGAGCAGACTCAATCTCATTCTCACATTGAAACTCAAATCTGAAATTCAGGAAACTCCTAAAAACAAATCTCTTCCTAGAGGCCCTCCCACTAAGCCATTAGCACTGGTATCCTACTTCATTTATTTCGGAGAAGTTCAAATGGCAGTTGCTCTTAATATCAGGAATGCAGTTTGAAAATGTGCCACACATTATACCTCTTATCTGTTTCTACCTCTCTTCTGTCTGCTGTGATAGGTTTGAAGTAGGATACAGACCAGTTGTTGGTTTTCTTATAGATGTTTTATTGAAATAATAAATAAAAGGTAACACAGTATCAGAAATGGATCCGCGCCCAGCATGCATTCATATATCAACAAGACGGAGAGTCCATGTTGCGAACTCTCACATCCAAATCATCTGCAGCTACATGGAGCCTATTGAACATCACATCCAATACCGCGCAAGAGGCAATACAATAAATGATGTGACGGCCTATACATGGCATAATTACTTTCTTCATCTATTTGCCCTACCAGATCTTTCTACTTCAATGAGAAAAAAGACTTCTGTAATAACTACTACAGACATGTTCCACTTACAAATCACTAACGAGGACATTGCATCTTTCATACGTATATCGAGTCAGTCCAGGTCCCCTGGCCCTAGTGGCTTAAGCAACAGTATGTTTAAAGTATTTCCAACTGAATGGGCAGCCATTTAATATGAAGTATTTCAAAAAATTTTACTTGCGAACACACTGCTGAAATCCTAGCTCAAATCCATTGTGATACCAATATACAAAAAAGGAAATCGGCAATTACCAACCAATTATCGGCCCATCGCCTTGCTGGAGGCTCCCAGCAAAATAATTACACGCCCCCAAGCTGTAAGTGATTTCAATCTGGCATACACCTAAGTTAATGCCTAGCATGTAGTGCACAACTGAAATCATTATTTATTTTTGTCTAAAAGTTCTTTATTCTGAACAATATACCACTCACATCATGTCCTTCTCCTGGAACCCCCCCGGTCACACTGAACCAGGAATCAGGCTGGTTTGCAAAGGTAAAGATTTATTTATGTATTTAAAATGTAATCACAATATGTCTTACTAGGTACACAACAAACACCAATGGGGTGATGTAACACTGAATGATCTCTTTAATACACAAGGAGTAAGTAGTGAGCAAAACAATTCAGCACATAAAATAATCCTTGTGTGTGGTTTCAGATAGGATAGGACTGTGGTTAAAGGTTCCCCCTGCACAACCCTCAACCCCCAATAGGCAATGTAAAGAGATAGGAAGATAGAGCAGGTATTCAGGAATGGCAGAATTCAACAGAATATCAATCCCATGTTCCTCCTTTCAAACACAAGAGAAAACAGAATTGACTGTCAAGCTGTCAAAATGGCTTTTAAAGTTATCTTTAGAATCGACTGGGCAAAAACACTAAATATGGTCTAGATTTCTGAAATTGCTATACATTCTTATGAGAGCTGCTTGGGATAGTTGCACACTAACACAAGCAATGATTTAAGGCAAAGAAACAATTTTAAATCTTAAATTCAAGTCGGAGGCAATTGAAAGATGTTTTACACGTGTAAGAATGTCCCAAAATGAAAATTGTGATATTCGCGATAACAGGAGAACCATATTGATTTGGAATGCGGTTTTAGTTGCGATTTAAAACTGTGGATGTTAGCTACAAGCAGAAGTTGAATTTCTAGCACAAAAACGGAGGGAGTTATAGGCGTTTTTGTGGAGGTTGTTTTTTCGAGATAGGCACAAGAATGGAAAACAGGAATGCACTTTTAAAATGACAAAAGGGTTTCTTACACTAGAGGATGACTATGAACAAAACTAATAGCACACAGGAACACAGTCACTTGATCAGAATGACAGCCTGCGGAGGAAACTCGCCTTCTTCAGATGAGAAAAGATCAGCGCAGAGATATATTTAATAATACTAGTACAGGAGGAAGATAGGATGGTTTGGATAGAGAGTTCAGACAATTCAAAAATACTCCTAACAACACAGGTTCTGAAAACAAGATAGGATGGGTTTAAGATAGGGATTGACTATGCAAAATACATATGCCAGTGACACAATTCTTTCTATAGATACTCACTGGATATGTTTTTAAATGGAACCGTCAGAATTCTGGTCAGTCAAAATTCTGGTCAGGGAATGGGATCTGGTTTAGGACAGACGGCTGGGCACATCGGATTGGACAGTATCAGCAAGGCGCTCTGGTCACCGCACCGCACAGGACTGGACTGGATCTGCAAGGCCCTCTGGTCACAGCACGGCACAGGACTGGATTGGATCTGCCCTTCTTGGTTATGAGGATATTATTTTCAGCAGGCAAGCAGTACAGCACAGCCCGGCTGTATTATGATGCTTCCCCTTAGGTTTGTAGGGTTCTGGTTCTGTAATTTGAGGCCTAGCTGAAAATGATTCAGCTATGCAATGGGTTTCTGCTTTGCCAAGTTTCTGGAGTCTGGAGCAAGGAAGATGTACAGTTCAGCAGCAGGGTGTTCCGCCAGCATCAGGATAGTGAGTGAATCTGTTTGTCTTGGTGTGGTGAGCTGTCTCTATTTATGCTATGATAAAGGGGGTGTGTGGGCCGGTTTAGCCTAAGCTTGCCCCTTTTTACAGGTGATTGGGTCAGAGTCTACTCTCTGCCTTGATAGGAGGAGAGAAACAGAGTGTCACTTTTATGGTGTGATTTTATGAGGCTGAGAATCCACCTCTAGCCCCTGGAACACAAAATCTACTTTTGGCTAAATACATATTTACACATGTGCAACCTCTATAACAATCACATATACAGATTACATATTTTCCATAGCAGCTACTCCTCAAAACCCTGTAGCTGTGGGATCTTGTCTCTGCTTTTCACAGAATTTTGCCCTTTTCATCAAGAACAAAATGTCCAATTTATAAGCAAATTTCTACAAGTGTGCACGTTTAACATGGGCATAAGTATATAAAGTTTCATAATTCTAGCGGTAATACATTTTGCGTAAAATCACATTTCTTGCCATTTCCTTCCAGAACATGTCAAACAATTTTGCCGCCTCTTGAAACGTGCAGCCAAAATTTAGATTCACAAATCTGTTACTTTTATATTTTTCACAATTCTGACTGGCAGGTTATAAGTCTTTAAAAAAAAATGTCTTTGTTAATGTTCAGCCACAGATGGTTGTTTGGGTCTGCCTCTTTTTGTCTCCCTGCAGTTCCGGGGCAGTCTCCTCCCTGTTTGCTCCCGGCAGAGGCCATTTACGACTGTCTTCACACCTCACATTTTCTTAGTAGCGGCTGGTCATTGTTCCTCATGCCTCTGTAGACCAGGTTCTTTCCCAACCCCATAATTAACGCTTCTGTGTGATTTCCAGCTGGTGGGAAAGACATTCCTTCTGTTAGAAAACCTGTCATTCCAGTTTGGTAGCTTCAGCCAGGTTTATTTTAATTGTTACTTCTGTTGAATTTTTCCTTAGCTTAAAACAAACTTGTTGTATCAAATCACAGCTAAGATACTTATTCAAGATTTTAAACCATGGGATCAAAACAATTACAATATGGGTTACTATCAGTAACAGGCCTCTAGATTGCAAACATTTGATTTCAGTTTATACATGTTAAAGTTTAATCAGGCAGGTTCCTGACAGCTATCATTGAGGCGGCGCAGGGTACTGCACCCAGAGATTTTTGACAGATCCACAGACAGGCCACTTTTGCTGTGGGAATCTCTTCTTGCTTTCAGCTTTTCAGGACCTTTTAAATTCACAATAATTTCTTAAACTAAGTGAATTGTAGCACCCAGCAGGAGTTTGAGATATTTGAGGGTGTTCTGTACCGGCATTCTGAAGTTTTAGCAACAAAGAAGAAGGGATTTAAAGCAAGATTTATGGTTTCATTTAGCAACACACTGCTTTTTCCTTCTGTACTCCATTTTCACTTGTTGTGGAGCCCAGTGACATATTACAGGAGTGAGATCTCTGTTCCACCACTGCCAACATGCGTATCAGATTGGGCAGCCATCTTTTTGTACATTGCAAAGCACGATTTTCAAAGGTTTTGGTGCACACAAGGGTTTTGCAGCCATTTTGCTGTTTTCTGGCACCATCATAACACAGTGCTGAAGCATAGCAGTGCCAAAGTGGGTTAATACATCCACAAGACCAAACGTAACAGGACGTATTGGCTCAGAGAAAGGCCACCCTACAGACCCCCCTCCAGCTACTCCTTTGTTTATTAACTGTTAGGGGGTATTCACCTATCTGCACCACAGTCCTCTGGAGCACTACTAGTGCTGTGCATGCATCACTGAGAGTGAACTTGTACCACCCCATTTTGGTGGGTGTTGCATATAAGTCTTGGTACCACAGGCCCAATAGTGGCTCATCAGCATCAGTACAGCTGAGCCTACTGTCATACATGGCAAATCCAGGATGTGACCTCATCCTTTATTCTTTACTACCTTCATAGTGCCATTGTTTTTGAAGCACAAAGAGGCATTTACCCTCGTTATTATGTAATTTGGCCCTCTTTTGTCCTTTATCCATGTTCACAAATTGTCAGTTATTGGCTACTTATTAAGACATTTGCTGGTGGCAGCTAACCAAAAATCCTTCCATAATCTTATCAGGGCTTCTACTGTTCATACCATTAGTGCTCCTGTGTGCCCTTCAGAGTTATATACTTCCCATATTATTGTCAAGTGTGGTCTATTCCAACAAAATGGTATTTCTTTCCCTTGTGAGTCTGTGCACTTCAGCAATGGATGTTCGATCATTGTTACCTCACCTATGTATGGCCCTGATAATATATGTTTCACTACCATTTTATTTGTTCCTTTCACTTGCGTTTGATTAATATAGTTGTCTTCATAAGGCAAGTCTGCTTTTGTAACCCATTTAAAATAAGCTCATTTGCCCTGAAATCCTCCTCTTGTTCTGCACATTGTAAAATGCATTAGGCACTGTGCTCTTTCTTCTGATATCTCTTTGGCCACAAACACTTTGATGATAGTTAAAGCGTGTGGAATGAGAGAACACACAAAGCAGTTCTGATCCGATTTTTCTCACTCCCAGCTTGGTTATATGCTGATATCAAAGGTTATTCCATTTTTAGTGTTGGCTATTAGGTGGCGCTAAAAGCACTACCTTTAAAACCGGAACTACTGTCATTAAAATAAGAGCTTTAACACAAGAGCTTGAAATAGGGGTTTTAAATGAAGGTTTCTTATGCTTTTCAATGCAGATGACATATGAGGATGGATATATGTAGTTTGGCTATGGGTCTCACCCATTTACACCCATCTCTAACTCAAATCTATATGATTTTTCTCCCATTCCCACCAATCTTCCCTCAAACCACACCCATTTGTGCACTCTTTACCGCCATTTGTACTGCATGATGAATTTGTCAGCCATTTTTACTTCCAAAATGGTGCGTGCCAAGTGTTAATGTTGTTAAAAAGTTATTTGACTTGATTGATGCTTTTAAAACTATTTACTGCATCTTTTAAATTATGTTACATAAGTGAATGTATTTTGTATTAAAAATAACTACGTTAATGTTATAGTTACGCTTTCATCTAAAATGTCTCTCAAAATCCCCATGTACTGATTTGTAGGTATTGCTCTAGTGTTTGGTGATGAAGCAGTACTTGATTGGCTATATAGTTTTCTGTCCAGGTAGCCATTTTGTTTCCACTTTTGATTCCATAATACTTACCATGGCACCTATCAATATATGCTCCAAAACGCTCTCACAAATATATTCCACAGCAAGTGATCGGTATTAAAGAGGCCACGATGAGCGTGACGGGAGGCTTCTGGAGAAAGCTAATAAGGAGTCGTGTGAGAGGTAGCTGGGCTGCAGGTACAGCAGAGCTGGGGTGCCTTAGTGTGCGACCCACTAGCAGTGTAAAAGTTGTGCGAGAGGCAGCTGGACTGCAGGTACAGGGGAGCGGGCGTGCCTTGGGGGTTGACCCACCAACAGTGCCGAAAATCACACCTGGTTTCCAACAAAATTAATGTGTTGTTTAAAATGTGTATAAGATCATCCAGCATTATTATTCTTAACCCAGATTGAAATGAACTGATGCCATTGTTTACCTCCAATAGGGACCTACAGTCCCCAGCACCACAAAGTGGATGTTCATTGTTGCCAACAGAGGCTGCAGCGCCCCTCATCAGGTTCCCTGTGGAAACTAATGCAGTAGATTGACAATTAGCTACAGCATACATCCTTCATACTCTGCCCATAGGCAGGAAGCTGGGCCGACAGGTGCCCAACCTCCACATCATTATTGAACTCTTGTGCCCTAGTGTTAGGTTAAATTATATCCAATTCCCTTTGAGAGCACCACACACAATTAGGACTACAAGTAACAGTACAAATTCACCTTTGGTACAAGCCTGTACTACACAGTAAAGTGGTAGCGATGGCTGAACAGCCATCATACTTATCTCAAGAGTAAGTGAGCAGTATCCATAGTTACACAAAGGACAACAATTACTATAATTCAAACAAACACTGACTCAAGGTTTCTGAGTAAAAGAATATGCATTTATTTACACATCAGTTGTAAAACATTTCACTAGTAAAGCAGTTGAAAAATCACACTCTTAACACACTACACCACACCCAATAGATTCTGGAAAAGTTAGGCTCAAAATGAAGAGTGAGCAAAATGGCACTCCAGCAATTTAAAAGTGAGAGAAAGACAAAGTTAGACAAGAATTGAGCAGCACCAACATGTAAGTAAGCAGAGCAATCTAGAAAAAGGACTACAGTGAGGACATCAAATTCAAGTGGCCTGGCCCAAAGTCAATGGACCAAAGTATGTTCTCAAGATCACACAGTTCAGGTTAGTTCGCGGATAAGTCTTTGCCAAGAGTTCAGGACACAGTTGCTTGGCAGAAAAGTTAGTTTAAAGAATGAAGGACAAGCCCTCGGATTGGCGAAAGGTTTCACACACTTTCACTGCGGATGGACGAAACGAACAACCGGATTTGAACAGTACCTTAAATGGAGAAGAAGGCTGTAGCTGAGGTGGACGTTCTGTTATGCTCACCTGATATCCCCTGGGGCGTCTGGAAAGCTCTGAGATCTGGAACCCTGGATGCGTAGTTGCCCAGTGCTGAATAATGAATCTGCAATTACAGAAGGGAGTATTTGTGATAACTGTCTCTAATGGGTGAATCTCCACCTCCCTCTGACCGATTCCCTTCCCACTGGGTTCTTTTCTCACCTTAGTTATTTGTAGGATGAGCTATCCGTCCTGCATTTCTTGTGCAGGGGCACTTGACATTTGTTGGCGTGCTGCCCGAGTTACTTCACTGGTGCAGTACGCCTTCCTTGGGCCCAGGCCTGCTGTGACCCTGAATCTGCTGGTAGGCAGGTAGGTTTGTTAATTGTAAGTCTTTGTTCTGTTTATGGTGGAAATTCGTTAATGTCTTTATCTCCTTCTTTTCAGGTGCGAAGGTCTTGATGCTGGGGTGCCGGATGGAGAGGCACATTTTCTAGGTAAGAGAAAGCGTGAAGCACAGCGCCTTTATTGTCTTTTAAAGCAAACCTGTGTTTTCTTCTTCTTCTCCTAACAGGCCGCTGTGGTGCTGCGAGTGGATGAGAGCGCATTGAAAAGCAGGCCCCTGGAATTAGTTAAGGTAAGTACAGCACTGTGCGGTTGTTTAATATTGAAAGCGAACCTGAATATGTCTCTTCTCCTTTGCAGATGTTGCTGTGGAGCTCCGGATGAAAGCGTGGCGTAGCGCAATGGAATTCAGGTAAAACAGATGGAATTCGATGTTTTGGAAGCAAGCATTCTAATATTGTTTTTCCCTTTCTCGTTATTGCAGGTTGCAATGTTCGAACAGCAGCTGTGGTAGCGGTTCGCCGGACGTCCTTAAGCTAGTACTCACAGGTGAGTGATGTTTCTTCTTCTCTCGGTTTCCACAGATTGCAGCCCAGTTGAGATGCTGAGTGCTGGATGGTGTTTTCTCAGGTAAGATTGAATAATCTTGTTCTTGTTCTTGCAGCATTACAGGAAGATGCTGAAGACCAGGAGCTGGACACGGGGAGCGTCACGCTGTGGGTTGCAGAATAAGACGAAGCGTGTTCTGCAGTCAGGGTGTGGTTTATATAGCCCAGGTAAAGTAGTACCAGGGAAAGTAGTTCCAGGCATGCCACACCCAAAACACTAGCCCGCATGGCTTGGTTCTTAGAACTAGACTGTGTGGGTGCTTCCATGTTGGATTTAAAGGCCCATGTACATAAATGGAACCTAGTTTGAACAGCCCTTCCTTCCTGCATATGAGCCTGGTGCCAGCGGCGCCAGGACTAGCTCCAGGAGCCTGTTTGCAGTGGTTTTAAGGCCCTCAGGGTTCTGGTGGGAGCCTGCTTGTGGCACAACTTGTGCCCCTTCACAGTGGTCATGACTGGCAGGTCCTGCAGGCTCGCGGTTCCTGAAGTGACTGTCGGACTGACATGAAGTAGGAAGACTGGAGGGTCCTGCACTGCCCAGGGAAGAAACCAGCTGCACAGCAAAGCAACAAATAAAAGGTGCGCTCCTTAAAACGCAAGCAGGATCCGGTCCTCCTGGCTATCCGGTTCACTGGAGCTCTGTACAGCAAATTTGAGCAGAGAAGGGAGGCCTGGAAAGCATTTTGGTAAACTGGTTGTTCCCACCAGCTCAAGGGGAGAAGATTCCTTGTAGATCTTCCCTGTCATTGGAGTATGAAGATTCGGACCTGCAGCAGGGCTTCACCAGGAGGTTCAGTCGTGGTAGGGGTCCTCTTCGGTCTGCTCCTCTTCGGTTCTCTTGTTCCAGTGGTGACTCTGCCGTTTCAGCCCCAGAGACCTGATTTTTATGCAGTTTTCCCCCATTCACACAGCCGGGACAGTCACCACAACCAATCAGATCAGAGTGTGACATGGGTCTCCAAGGAAACCCTGTGCAGGGAGTCCTAAACCCCTCCCTCACATCCTGTCCCCCCCAGACATACAGGCACCTAAGGAGGGCTTCTGTGCAGAAGCCAGCGAAAGGACGGTGAACAAAGGAACCAAACCTGGTTTGGCACGCAGAGTAAAACATGAGAAAGATTTTTACAAAAAGAAATGGCAACTAAACCCAGCTAGAACTGTATAAAAACGTATATGGTCTACCGGGTAGAGGCTATCAAGATAGCCTAAAACAATACCAGGGCTATTTAAGATAACCGCGGTCGGAAAAATAGGGTAGTTACCACTGCCACCAGCCAAACAATGCTCCAAGAGGAACACACAAAAAGGGATAAGTATTTACCCTTTCCAGAACTCTATTTAAGATAGTTTGTACTGGGTCTGTGATTTTTAAAAAAAAGACAAATAAAGTCAATGGCAACTTTACATGTTCTGGGAGACAGTAGAAAGTCCCCGAAAATGGAGTCAGAGTTGGGATAGTTTGCACTGGGTCTGTGAGTTCAAAAAAAAAAGACTAATAAAGTCAATGGCAACTTTACATGTTCTGGGAGACAGTAGAAAGTCCCAGAAAATGGAGTCGGAGTTGGGAAGTCAAAAAGACAACCCTGTGTCACTGCACTGAAGGTGCTGTGTAACACACAGTAAAAAGATGCCTTTGGAGTAGGTGAGGCTCCACAGTCTATGAACACAAGAAAATGTTAAACACACAGAGCAAAACACATGTAAGAGTGGGAAAAAAAGGCTTACACTCTTACCAGGTGAAAAAATAAATCCCAGAAATCCAGCAAAGCTGCTGAGGGACTCAGTAGGTAAGGGAAATTAGCCATTTTGGAGAATTCTCCCTAACACCTAGGCATTGCTCCTAGCCTCGGCACTGTTTTAAAATGACAGCAGAATTTCCAGATTTGTGAGGCATAACAAATAGAAGAAGCAGCTAAATTTGGGATCTAGCTTTCAGTGCCCTAATTGGCATCATAAAAGTGGGCTGATTTTCCCCAGAGTAAGTATATACATGTACAAATGACCCAACCACCTCCCATCCCCTCTTCTGGCAGCCAAAGGTTTAGTATTTTACATCTGTCTTCATTATTTTAAGCTTGCCCATGATGGAATGGTTTGCATGGGTCACATAGTACCTTAAGGAAAATTCCAAGACTGCTGTTAGTGACACTTCTTTTTACCTCCTGCAGTTGCTGACATATTTTTTTTTAACAGCCCCTGACCTGGTAGGAGTTGATTCCAGTAGTATCTTAGTACTGGTCATTGCTAGCAGAATGTTTCTACTGACTCCAGTTTATGTTTTGATTAATCATTTTCATTTCCCTTTTTTCCCACTGGCCCCAATATGTCCAATGATGAAAACCCACCATCTGTAACTGGATCCAGTAAAGTAAAGCTTACAAGGCGGTTGGGCTTTTCCATGTTTTTCTTTTATAGGTTTGATAATTATCAGATTCTTCAAGAATGAAAGTAAGGGAGAAATAGATGTGGGGAAGTTAAGATTCAGACACTAACACTACAAAAAATGTTCTGCCTACAAATTTGTTTTTTCTAATTTAGACCCATTTGGTCCTGCTCTTTGTGTTGTCATTTGCTTTCATTGGGCACTAGTGCCCCTCTCAATGACCACTTACCTTGATCGGTGGCCTTTGATGAGCGTGTGCCAGGACCAAAGGAGATGTCACTCTGCCAGCAAAAAGGTCTGTTCTTCGCACCTGTCAATATAAGCATGGCTGTGAGTTTGAATGTCAACTCCCTGCTCCCATGCTTTTAGTTCTTGTGGTGTGTTGAGCCTACTTTTGTCCTTCATGACAGGTGGAGTGTGTGTGTGTGTATAAAACAGTCTGCACGTGCCCTCAGTAGCAGTTCTGTTGAATGGCATGGTTAAAAGTCTGAAGGAACACTCTGTGGCAGGGTTGCATCCTTCTGATTAGCTGCTGTGCACAGAAGGCCAAACTGAGTTTGGCAGACCACAGGCAGTGTAGTGCACAAGAAACATGGTAAGAGTTTACATTGTGCTACTGATTGCAGAGCTCTGTGTGCAAGAAACAGGGTAAATGAATTGGCCCACAATTGGGTGCTTTTAGAGAACAAGACATTGTTCAGGTCTGCAAGGCCAATCAACAACAGTGCATTTTCTGAAGACAATATGAAAAGAATCTGCATTGACACTCACTGACACTACTACACTATGTGTGCAGTGGTCTTGGTTAGAAATCTACAGAGATCTTTTATGATGGTGATACTAAGCAAGCAGCACATATAGTAGAAGTCTAGAGAGAGTCCAGTGATGGAATGGTGGAATTGTTGGTGCAGGAGACATGCTACTGCATTATTGAGCAAACATGAGACAAGTGCATTCCAAAGTGGCTGTGCGGTACTATTGGCCAAAGTCACACGATTATATTCTTACAGTGGTAGTACAGCAGCCACCCAGCCTAGACCTAAATCTCTCGACCCCCACTGACCCACCCAAGACCTCATTCTCTCTAATGCCACCCACTCAGCCTAGGCACCACTCTCTTTGGTAAGTGATGTAAAAGTGTTCAAAGGCACGGCCCCCATGTCAGATGAAGAGGGACCAGTAGAAAAAGAAGTAGAGGTGACCAGACCACAGACAAGGGGAGAGTGAGAAATGACCAGCAACATGAGGGGGATCGCTCAGGGGCAAAGCATTTGACTTAGAAGCAAGATGATGCAACGCAGCACAGGTTTGCATCCCGATTCCGGGCTTAGACATCAATCTCTGATATTAAGCTCATTATAAAAGAACATTTGGAATTATAACGCGAAATGTGCATTCTTCTGACTGTCACGACTTCATGGAGAATGAGGTGGTGGTCTGAGCCTGGCTGATTGCCTAAGGCAAAGAGAGCCAGGGGAAAGCAGTGCAGCCAACTTTTATTTAATGTGTCTCACAGTTGCAATGTGTTCCTTCGACATGACGTTGAGACGTTCTACAGGTCTGTTGGCCTGAGGGTGATAGGCAGAACAAAGCTTGTGCTTAATGCCAAAAAAGGATGCTATTTAAGAAAATAGTTAATTTGCGAAGTATGGTCTTAGAATTTTGCATATTTCCCATTGGGAAATAACCTAACCTACAAGGAACTTAGCAGCCAACTGGGTGCCTACATGGGTACATTTTAATGCTTCTATCCAACATGAAAAAGGGCATGCAACCACAATCATACATCAATATCCATTATAACTTTGAAGCATATGGGGATAGTCTGTATGCAAGTGCCGAAATTGGCATGTAGGGTGAGGTATTGTCCCTCTCACCGTTCTCAAAGTACCTCCAGCAGTATATTGTTGGTATACTGAGCAATTGATAATAAAATTCACAATGTTTTCAAGCAGGTGAGGAACATCGCCTTTTTCAGTTATGGTTGGTGCAAGACATTACCTTTTGGTGTGTGCTGATAGTGCAACTGCTATAACGCTACTGTAAGTAACTGGGAGGCATTACAGGCTTTCCTGTACTGTTTGTTGCCACACCAGCTCAGTGGAAGACAATGATCACCCTGTCTTTATCCACACATTTTGTTCATATGGTGGTGTGCGTCCCTGAGGATCAATCAGTTTTGTCAATGGTAATGTGCTATAGCTCTCTCTCATCATAATGCTGAGCTCCTTTTTATAAGTGGTATATGTTATTTCTAAAAGTTGGTAGAACTATGCTGCCCTTTTTGCTTTTGTGTCTGCTGCTTCGTTGCCATGAGAAATTAAATCGGTACCATTTGTATTGGCTGTGCATTTCATCAGGGCAGCTACCATTTGGTATGCTAGCACTTTGATAAATCTTTCTAATAATGATGCATTTTGTACTGGAATGCCGTTGGCACCCTGAATAATCCCCACCATCACAGTCCTGAATGTACTCTGGACGTAACGTAAGCTGAATCTAAATGTATCATTATTACCAGGTCCTCATGTTGTTCAAATGCAATTATCATTGCTACTAACTCTTCTGCCTGTGCTGAAACATGTTGTGGTAACCTCGCACATTGCACTACCGCAGAATCCTCACCTTTCCTTTTTACCACTGATGCACCTGAATGCCTCAATCCCATAGTCTGATCACCTCTCCCCCTTCTAGTGCAATCTCTATAATCTGTTGGATGTCACCATATATGTTAACATATGTGATACAATCATGGACCTAATCGCCTGCCTCCATAGGATCAGCGCCTAACAATTTTAATCAATGGGTTAGACAATATCACCTCATATCCAGATGCCCCCTGTGTGGTGACCATGGATTTTGCCTTCTCAGGAATGCCAAAAAGGGCATGTTCCACGTACATTGTGATGGAACAGTCCATTGATATTGTGGCGCTCTTTTCTATTGCAAACGTTGCTGCAGCTAGCGTTTGTTCACATGGATAATGTTCCCTCATCACTGGATCTAGAATCCCACCGTAATATGCTAATGGTTTGTGTCCAATTGAAGTCTTTTCTGTAAGGACAGCCTTCATCACATACCCATTTGAATGGGAGATCAAGTACAATTCTTCTTTGTAATCTTGGTATTCCCAAAACGGGAGCTCTACTTATTGCTTTTTTCAATTAGTCAAATGCACCTGTCCTCTCACTTGTCCACACTATAGTTCTGTTTTCTTTCTGTACTTCTTTTAGTCCTTCTAGCAGGGGCCAAACATATATACTGCAGTTAAAGACCCAAACACTGCAGTAATGGCATAGCCCCAAGAATTGATGCAATTCTTTGACTGTCAAATTACTTATTGCTTCTTCTCTTTCTGGTGTCACCTTAATTCCTTCTGGTGTCACCTTAATTCCCTCCTTTGATATTAACTGGCCCAAATAAAGTACTCTTTCCTGACAATGCTGACATTTCTCCTTGTCTATTTTGTATCCCTTTTCAGCCAACAGGGTCAACAAATTCAATGATTCTGTCCTGCACTCGTCTTTTGTGGAGCTGCACATTAACAGATCATCTACATATTGTATAATGGTATTAGGAGTCTGTAAGTTACCCAGGTCCATTTACAGCACTCTGTTAAACATGCTAGGGGATTCACAGTACCCCTTAGTGTGGTTGATCTATAGTTGAACTCTGCCACATACTGTGATTCTTCAAGCAAGGGGATGGAAAAGAAAGTATTGTTTTACTCAATCCTTGTAAAATGTGTGACAGTAGGTGATATGTAACACACAATGGTAGCTGGATTGGGGCCGATTGGAAATTCTGCCTCCTCAATGCAATTTAAAGGGTGTACATCCTATGTACGTCTCTAACACCCCCCTTTTGATTTTTTTCACAGGGTACATAGCCGTGTAACATGGGGATTCAGGCAGTACTATTATCCCTTGCTTCATCAGGGCAACAATAATGTCATGAATGCCTTTGTCTGCCTTGCTAGACATTGAGTATTGTTTTACTCAGGGCAAAATTGCTCTTTGCTTCAATTTTATTTTCACTGCTCCAACCCCATTTAATAATCCTGCATCATAGGGGCTATTAGTCCACAATTCACTGGGTACTCTTGCCAAGTCTTCTTGTAAATAGGATGGTACCTTTTTTAACCAATATTATCATGGGTGTTTCTCTGTATTGTACCTGCAACTGGCATCGGATGCAGATGTCAAAAATAAATTCATCATCTGTGTCATTGTCATCAAATAAGATATCATCTGTCATGTAACTTAGTCTCTGTGCTGCATCAAATGCTGTCACTGTGCAACAACTAACACCTTTGTCATCCATCCTATGTAGTACAACCATGTCCTCTTGCACCACAGGTGCTTCTAGCTGCATAAGAATAACCTCTCCTTCTGTTACCTCTGAGGGCACATGTGCCCTAAATAGAAACTCTGCAGGCAAGTACAATGGGTCTCATTACAACACCGGCGGTAGCCCTGCTGGTAAAAAGGTAGGCTGCCACCGGAGTAAGCCTACCGGCACCGTTGTTATTGGACCAGCAGGGTCGTAATGACCCCCAATGTGTCTTTTATCCATTGGAGCCACCATATCAACACCTGTAGTTCATAAAAGAATACTTCTACAGTCAATGGTGCTCCTCTCAGTTCCCTTTGGTCATCAAATGCTTGTATACATTCCTTTGCATTTGCATAATGAATGCCTGGTATTGAACATATTCCTTCCTCAGTTAATGAAATCATCATATTCAGCTTGCTCATCAAGTCCATCCCCAATATTGTCACTGGTGTCCTTCTGGAATATAATAATGGTGCAGCCAATGTATGCTCACCTACTGTTATGGGTGATATTTCTGTAATTGGAACCACTGTCACAGCCCCAGAGAATCTTTGCGTGTCCCCATCACATTTTCTGACATTCAAAACCTCCCTTACTTGACACGAGATCTCGTACCCCAGTGTCTACTAAAAAAGAAAATATTCACCCCCACCCAGGTTCCTCATCTGGGTCAGGAGTTACTAATAGTACTGGACACTATTCAAGCCACTCTGTGGGCTATCCTATTGTGGATACATGCTCATCCCTGTCCCTGTAAAACGGCTCCCTCCCACAACTGTTACTTCCCCTTCTCTGGTTACATGTGTGTACTGCAATATGTTCCTGCCCCACTCTCCAAACTGCTGTGTTTGCATCTGTAATGCGTTCCACGGCTGTTGTTGTATTTTTGGTTGCTTTATCTGGGATATCAATACTTGTGGCTGTTGCATTAATATCTGCTGTTATGGTTGTGGTGTGTGTTATGTTCCTTGTCATACCTGTGGCTTTTCACTACCATTTGGAAATGATTGCTGTTGTGTCTAATCAAGTGTGCCGTGTCTCGGGTCAGGCACTGGCTTGGTTTGTCTCCTTTCTGGTGGATAGGTCCCAAACTCTGTCCCTTCCTCCCTTCACCTCCAAGTCCTGCCACCTCAGCTGTGGTGTTCCTCAAAGGTCTGCTTTGTTCCCTATTCTTTTCAATATTTATATCTTCCTTATCCGCTCCTCCGACGCCAGGTGCTATTCGAACGCCAACGACAATCAGCTTCTGATCCGTCTCATCCTTGATCAGGCTGAGGCGTTGGCATGTCTGAATAAGTGCCTGATGGCCGTGGGTGAGTGAATGGGCCACAACTGGTTGAAACTGAATGGGGACAAAACTGAGGTGTTGGTGGTGTGCTCTCCTCCTGCTCCTACACTCTGGATTTCCTCTTACTGGCCATCCTCTCTGGGCCCACTGCCGGTGCCCTCTACTAAAGTAAAAAATCTTGGGGTTCTTATGTCCGACAATCTGTCTATGGCAGCTCAGGTATCGGCATTGTTCATTGCGCTCTCCATGATCAAGGAGAGGAATATTTGCGCACTAAGTTTGTGCGCTATGCCCCAAATCGCCCCTTGTGGTCGGCAGCTTCCGGCCTGCTTTGTGTGCCATCGCTTCGGCACTCCCGGGTGGTGAATGGGCCTTCTCTATTGCTGCCGCTCAGCTCTGGAATGCCCTCCCTATTTCTTTGAGGCTTCTACCTAATCACCTGCTTTTTTCGGAAAGCCTTAAAGACTCTCCTGTTATGATTTCTGTTTGCCCCTGCTGCTTTTGTCTGCTGGGCTCTTGGGCTCCTTCTCTCTAGCACCGTTATGCCTCCGGGAGACGGTGGCTTTACAAAATTACATAACATAACATACTGCAGTGATTGTAGTGGGTCATAAGCACTATATGCAGGGGGGTATAAAAGCCGCCCTGTTGGGCTGTTGCCATCCCTGCTGCACCACCCATCCTCAGCTCCTCCATGTTTTTGAATAATGCCACTTTCTTCAGTATGTCCAACATTACACCCCAGATCGAGATCCCCAAATCGTGGCATCATGCCATCAAATCCCCTTCCAAATCAGTTCCAAACCCAGACCATCTTCCTCCTGGCACATGCCCCCTCCCTCTGGGATAATAATTGATTTCCCCTCTCCCTGCAAAATATCCACTGGTACCTGGCTGTGGACCTCGGTGCCCCTGCTGATCTCCCCCAACATTCGTATTCATTGCTCCTTCTACCAATATTTTTGACAATTTCTTGTGCACCAATTTCGCTTCCCTCCTCTTTTGCTCTTCAATTTTATTCCTTTCCTTCTATTGTTTCATTTCAGGTCATGGTTTTGCCTCAATCCCTTCTACTCTCTTAAATAGTTTTTGCACATCGTCAGGGAGGCCCTGACATGAAATGTGATAAAAATACAGTTATATTTGTATCCTAATTTCCTCTCGTCTCCAATTGCCACTTGTACTGTATCTTCAGTATGTATCTGGCAGGGTCCTCGTTTAGTTTCATTATGCATGTCTTAATCACACTCATGTCTGATGTGACTTGAATTTGTACCCTTAATGCCCTCCAAACATCCGCTCAGCAATTACCAAAGGGTGACCAATCATGTGTAGTGTTCTACGCTGTTACCCCAGGGTATCCTGCCCTTTCCATTTATATTCTGATTGTTCCCCCAATATAGAAGCAAATAAACTCTTTATGTCTCCTACTGCCAATGTCATCCCTGAAATAAGCTTTTCCAACTTATAAATCCACTTCCCTTCTCCTGCTGTGAGTGATGGTAATTTAGTCATTAAGTTGGGAATCGTACCACAACTGTGAGCTCATAATGTCGCCTGTTACTGACACTGTTACTTTGCACATTACTAAAATACCGACCCCCATTATTGCAACTAAGGGAGGCAGGAGTTGCAGGGTTGTTCCCCACTCCTCTTAGTCATGGTGACGGGGGTTGGGGCCTGCAGGTGTGTCCCCCGTTTCCTTTAAATGGAGCCCGGGGGACAGGAAAGTGTAAAAAGAAATGTTTTAAAAAAGGACCCTGCGGCCCAAGCTTCGACCCATGTAAGTGGGTGGGAACTGACGCAGCAGGGATCGAGGGAAGTTGGCGGCACACTTCCATGTGTACCACCATTAAGGCAAGTGGGCAGAGGGAGTGGGGTTGGGGATGCGGGCGACAGCAGTCTATCTGATCACTGCGCCATACCATAATGGTTGTCGACATTTTCGTCTGCGGAATTACGGCTGGCGCAATGATCACATAGATTCATTAAGTTGTCTTTGTCTGTCTGTAGCCATGGTACATACTATATACTATATACTGCTATATACTATTTTGTAACTTAAGTGCTGTGTTACCATCATATGTTTAACAGAACTTAATGACCAGGAGTAGTAATGATACACATACTTTCTTGAGGAAAATGGAAGTGGCTAACTAGCTCTGAAGAGAGATTTGTAATGGACATACAAGTGGATCGACAGTACAGAGAAACTAGATGTTCGAAAAGGATATGCACATAAATAGATCTATGTATTAGATATAGTGAATTGCAGGTACCACATATATTTCATTTGATTCTATTTTTCTGTTGCCACATTGGATAATTTGAAAAAACTGTTGTTGTATTGACTTGCTAACAAGAGAATGTTGTTGCTACGCTAATTAGTTCGTATTGACATGCTAACAGGAGAATGTTGATGTTTTGTTAACCAGATTCACAAATAACATCTAAATAAGTATATTGCTTGAATTTGTAGAGCTCATCCCTGAAGAAGGACCATTGTTAAGGTCCAAAATGCATTGGCAACGTACAGACTCTGCTTCTTCACAGAAAATGATTCATCATTAAAAGACTATTTGATCTCTTGAAGAAAGACATATCACTTCTTGAATCATTGATATATCAATACCATAAATTGGAATCAATTGAATAAACATTATCAGTAGTATTCACTACATATGTTGGCAACCATCAGATACGAGTAGTGCTCAAACACGAGAAGAGGCACTACCCAGACAAGAGAAGAAAAGAACCAGGAGGGGACACAGGAAAAGAAACAGTACAGAAACCAGAGGGCAGATACCTGAACAGGAGAGTCTGATCATTAACATATCAGATCGTAGACTTAACAACGTTGAGAGAAGGATTCTACAGAAGGGGTTGAGTTTTATGCCGACATATGGCACCAGATATTTTGATGCAAAGATATACATCTTCAGATTTGTACGCAAAATGAAATTAAAAGCATATATTTCTGACATAGAAATTCAGGAGACACAAACAACCTCTGATCACCTAGAACTCAAATCCAAAAGTACCCACATACCTCCGCTACCACATGGAACTATTGATATCTTTCATGAAGCCATCTTACGCAGTCTCAGAAAAATCTCTTTCAGAGCTCCCAAATTCTGCAATTTAAACAAAAGCGAACTTACTATCATTCGAAACTTGTATGAAGATGATACTATCACTATTCGCGCAGCAGACAAAGGCGGAGCACTGGTCGTTATGAACACCAAGGACTATGAAAAAGAGTGTCTGAGACAACTAAATGACACCAACATTTACAATAGCTTACCAGGTGATCCAACCAAAAACATTACAGAAAACCTCAAACCTATTCTCGGAACGGCTGAAGATGATGAGTGGATTAGTAACAAAACAAAGATCTTTCTTCCACAGAAGTTTCCAAAGACACCACACTTTTGTCTTCTTCCGAAGATTCACAAATCCTTAAGAGAGCCCCTGGGAAGTCACATAGTTGCAGCCACCCATAGTATCTTACAGCCTTTAGGTATATATATTGACACCTTACTTTAATCTTTCATCCTAAAATACCCTACTTGAATCCAAGACACTACGGATATTCTGAACAGTTTGCACAAATACAGCATGACGAACATCATATCTTGGTAACAATTGATGTTAACAGCCTATACCAGGGTCAGACTGGGAGAAGAAATAGGCCCGGTCACCCAATAAAAACGGTCCCACCCCTCGCCTCAAAAAAGTGGCCCAATCCTTGTCTCACTATCCTTGACCTCTGATGACATCACCGGGAAGTGATGTCATTTGACCTCACCCCAAAGTGACATCCCAGGAAGCTATGAAATACGACCTTTCACCCCTTGACAAAACAGGAAGTGGCATCAAATAGCATTGTTCCTAAGTACACTAAATTACTGTGAATCCAAGCAGACGTCCAAGGCCAAATGATAATATGTTATTGTATAGCACTTACGCTTAAGCTCTTTTTATAGAACAAACATGCATACAATATCACCCAACCTGTGTTGGTACTCATTTATCGACCTAAAAAGGATGAAAGACTTTTTGGAGAAAAAAAAGAAAATGGCCATGTTTTTTCCAAACCGGCCCAGTCCTGGCCAGAAACTGACCCCCACTCCCCAGGGACAATTTTGGCCCAGCTACGGGCCGAAAGGCCGAGAGACCAATCCAACCCTGGCCTATACACTTCGATTCCACATTCATTAGGACAGCAAGCAGTAGAATGGCTCTTATTACAAGATGATGAAGTAGGTGCTTGCAAAGAATGGATAATGATATTACTGGATTTCATCTCCCAGAATGTATACTTTCAATACAAACAATCGTATTAATCTGCATACCAGTGGAACAGCCTTGGGAGCCACTATAGCGCCGGCATACTCTAACACTTTTATGCTTAAGTTTGAAGATGACCATATTACTAAACACCCAGTATGGCATTGATTCATCAAACACTGGGGGCTATATATAGACAATTCTTTCTTGGTTTGGAGCAACACACATAAAACTTTGAACTCGTTTTTGACATATCTTAACTTGATTGACCATAGAATACAATTTACGCATGAGATTGGGGATCCATTTCCTAGATGTACACGTCACACCCAAGATACCAACATTTGAAACCAACTTATATCATAAACCAACTGACAAGAACAATCTGCTGCACAGGATGAGCTTTCATCCACCCACTACCATCAAAAGCCTACCATATAGTCGACTACTGTGGATAAAAAGGATAATTAATACAGATCACAAATATGAACAAGAAAAAAAGCAATGTTGGACAAATTCAAACAAGGGACTGCAATGAAGATGAACTCTGCATGGCAGCTGAAAAAGTATCTATCCAAGACAGAACAAGTCTGCTGACTGCAAAAAATACCACTAGTGCTGATAATCCACTGGTTTTTGTAAGTAAATACAGCGTGCAGACACCCAGAATTAAGAAGATCATTCTCAAACACTGGCCTCTATTGACCTGTGTTGAAAAATACCAGAATTTGTTTCAGAATGAGCCAATTTTTGCAAACCAACGCACCAGCAATTTAAGAGACCTTCTTGTACAGACCAAACCAAACAAACCTACAAAACTCAAACCTAAAAAACAAGGAACTTTCCCTTGCATGACATGCAGAATTTGCAATAACATCACTAAAGGCAACACTGTGACACATCCCAGGACGGGAGACAAAATCAGAATCAAAGAACATGCAACATGCATTTCACAAGGGGTAATCTATTGCATCAAATGCCTGTGCAGCTTATTGTACATCGGACTAACTGGCAGAAAAGTTTGATTAAGATGGAACGAACATAAGTCAAACATAAGGACACGCAATCCACATTCACCAGTTGCAAGACATTTTAACCAAGCTAACCATCAAGTGGCCCACATTAGGTTTCAAATCCTAGAAGTGGTTAAATCTACCAATCCAAGAATGAGCTTCTCCAAGAAACTTCAACAGAGGGAAGTGTATTGGATTGAGAGACTGGACACTGTATCTCCTCATGGACTGAACGAAGAACTAGATCTTGACTGCTTTCTGTAAAGTTTAAGGATTCCAGAACTCTATAGATATTCAACAATGTTTGAATGTATGGAAATGACACTGATCATAGCAATGTGATAGACCTTTACATAAATTTAGCTGTATTTGTGTTCAAATGCGACGGAATCTTCTCTGTAGTTGTGATTCAGATCTACTTTTTGACAGGTGAAAGGAATGGTCACCTAATCTGTTATTACTTGCAAACTATCATGGTTGTTTGACACAATTAGAAGGGCACTTTGCCCCAACAATCAAAAACTGTTAATTTCCTACACACTGTGATTGACCAAACTTGGACTGTTTGACTGAATGTATATATTGCAGACACTTTTTGACAGAAGTCTAATGACAATAGTATCTGAATGTGAGAGAACCTTTCTTATCAGCCGCACATCAGAACAGTTTTTAAACATGTGCAAGGATCTATTTATCAACCGGTTTCAAGCCTTAAACCACTATGTGTATTTACCACACCAGGAAAGTTCCATTACTTACTATCACCCATTGAGCTTGATACCAGGTAGATTTGTAGTTTCTTTATAAGTTTCACAATGGAACTGGTACCTAAAAGATATCTGCTAACTATGGATATACATTGTACATCTGTTGAACCCGCTATCTTTATTCTGTGAACAATGCTAGTTATGCATTGAATAGATAGACATCTGACACATGATACAAAAAAGGTAGCAGGCGCCCCTCTCTCGAAAGAACAAGGCATGATAAGTGGTCATTAACCACATTGAGAGTTCGCAGCCATTGCTTTTTGCTCACTGTACCTTCACAGATTGGAAATTTCCATTTGCATATCAGTCTTTGTCCCGCCCACAAGGGCAGTCCAGCACCGAAATGCCATGGCAATTCCTCTCTGAACAAGAGTACCATTATCAACCCCATACACGTGTTTCAGCCTTGTTGGGCATCATCAGTGAGGTGAAGCTGAGCCTCTCTAAGCACAGTGAGCAGGGAGTCCACGTCTGGTTGCCCCCAGGTAACCTAGGGTGACCAACCCCAAGTTCCTTCTGACACGTGATGCCCAATCCATCATTAGACACTAGAATGGCTGACAGGTGATTGATTTACTTACTCACCGCAGTTATCCGGTTGCAGCTGACCGGCCATCGCGTACACACTTTGCAGGTCTGAAATATGACTGTATATGACAACGCGTACAGATATGAATATGCCATTTTAATTCAGCTTTCCATATAGATCCAACCGATATCTGAGCACTTTTTGTACCTTTTGGGCATGCTGCCCCGACTACTTCTTGAGAGTCTATAGTCTCCAGCCGATTGGCCACCACGCAAGGACTCTTTACGAGCCACGCCACAGAACTAACATTTTCGTTACCTTGGTAACAGAGTAACAGTACGTGCTGTCTATACAGACGCATGCACACGCAATGTCAGAACAGATTGAGGCGTTAGCATAACTACGATTCCAAACTTCTCTTCGATCAGACTTCTCGACTGCGTTCACGCTGGGAAGTATCGAGACTAACTCAGTATGAACATTGGTGCAGAACCGTGGAACTTTCATGATATTTCAAGAAAATTAGAGTGATTTTGGAATTATTTACCGTTATACAGCAGCTACAACACAGATATCTCTTTTTGGACAATGGTAACTATAACTTCTTAATCCTCCGCTCCCGGACAACAAAGATATTCTCTTACAGACATAGACATGATTACACTGAGCACGGTAGGATAACCATCTGCATTATAACTTATGAGATTAGGACATATCGTGATACATGATACTAACAATAAACTGCACAGCACTATTTTATTACCTGTGTGCTGTGTTACCATTATATGTTTAACAGAACTTAATGACCGGGAGTAGTAATGATACACATAAGTTCTTGAGGAAAATGAAAGTGGCTAACTATCTCTGAAGAGACAGAGATTTTTAATGGACATACAAATGGATTGACAGTACAGAGAAACTAGATGTGCGAAAAGTATATGCTCATAAATGGATCTATGTATTACACATATAGACATAGTGAATTGCAGGTACCACATATATTTAATTTATTCTATTTTTCCGTTGCCAAATTGGATAATTTGACAAAACTGTTGTCGCCTTGACTTGCTAACAAGAGAATGTTGTTGCTATGCTAATTAGGTCATATTGACATGCTAACAGGAGAATGTTGATGTTTTGTTAACCAGGTTCACAAATAACATCTAAATAATTATATTGCTTCAATTTGTAGAGCTCATCCCTGAAGAAGGATCTATTTGATCACTTGAAAACTTGAGAAAGACATTTTTCTTCTTGCATCATTGATATATCAATACCATGAATTGGAATCAATTGAATAAACATCATCAGTACCATTGACTGCATTTGTTGGTGACCCCAGGTGTGATGAAAGCACTTTCATCAGACAATTTTGTGTTCTCATGGTATATATTGAGCCAGCCCCTCCCTTTCTGGAGCAAATGAAATTGCATCATCCCTGCCTTTTGTATCGGCACAACAGGACCTTTCTTTCCTTTCACTGTTATCGATATGCAATTTACTTGACGACTTGACAAGTTCCATAATCTGTTTTACTTCTGGAATTTACTGGGAGTAGCCCCGGTAGCGAGGGAAACTCACTCTGTATTTGCTTGTCATGTCACAGATCTATCAATAAGCCCTCCTGCATCGTGGGCACAGGTGCTTGAGGGGCGTGTGTTGCCTCCTCACCCCCTCTTCTTCATGTCCCCAATCTTCTTCATCTCCCTCACTTTCTTCTGTTACCCTATTGCAAACACTTCCAAGACCTTCTCTCACCTGCTGTCATTTTTCTACCTCCCCTATTATTTCTCTTCTAACCCTTTCATAAGCCTCCGTTGTGTTCTCTTTTCTTTCCCTGTCCTCTGTCACTCTTCTATTAATGCTAGTGTTAACTGGCCTCCTTTACTGATCTCTCCTCTTCTCCTGCTCGTCCCTTCTTTCCAACGCCTTCACATTTTCATTTCTGCTGTTTGGTTCATTTATTTTGAATACCAATTGCCCTCCCATCCTTTTGTCTGTGGTAGTTGCTGGCTCATGTCCCCCTTTTATCATGCATTTCCCCCTTTTCAATTCTTCTTTTGATTCTGCCAATTGCATTGCTACACTGCGCAGCGCATCACATTTTTTATTTATTTTTTATTTATTTGTTTGTTTGTAATGCGTCGGTAGCCCGCAGACATCAGGGCGCAGAGAGACGAATTAGAGTTAAGCAGAACGATGGGTGGAAACTAGGGTGGCACCTTATTTGAAGAGATGAGTCTTCAGATTTTTCCTAGAGATTAACAGATTTGGCTCTGCTCTCAGGGTACCTGGGAGGTTGTTCCACTGCTGAGCTGCTTGAACCAGAAAAGATTTCCCAGCGCCCGTAGTTCGGGATACCTGGGGTATCTGTAGCTTGCCAGATGTTTGAGATCTTAGGTCCCTATTGGGGATGTATAGTGTGAATGTGGCTCTAAGGTAGGATGGAGCTGCTCCGTACAGACATCTGTGCACTAGAGTCATGGACTTAAAGAGGATTCTCTCCTCAATTCTAAGCCAGTGGAGGGATCTTCTAGCCTCCGTCACATGGCTTCTTCTATCGATCCCTTTTACGACCCGGACTGCATTGTTCTCCAATATCTGGCATTTACTGATGCATTTTTTGGAAGCTCCCAGCAGCAGTGAATTACCATAGTCTAAACGTGCCAGTATAATGGCCCTGGCTATTATGGCCGCATTATTTTCTGTCAGAAAAGGGCGCATAGCTCTCAAAAGCCTAGTATAATATGCGTTGTTTTTATGAAGATAGTTTGCCTGGGATTCTGATCCCAAGGACTCCTCCAGCATCATCCCAAGTGTTTTGACATGGGAGACCACCTTAATGCATGAGTCTTTAATGAAAACTCTTCAAATTCTTTGCCGAGCTTAGCCCTTGCTTGACCAGAGCCGAAAATCATAAGCTCAGTTTTTTTACTGTTCAAGCAAATCCAATTATCTTCCATCCATTTGTCTATAAGATTGTAGATTGTTGTAATCTTTTCCTTATCTAGTTGGTATTATTCTCCCTCAAGCTCGAACACTAGCTGTGTATCGGCGTAGTTCGTAAAATGAACGCCGATGGATTCTAGAAGTACACATAGATATTTCATAAAAAGGTTAAAGAGCAGAGGGGAAATACTAGCACCCTGTGGTACACCTGCACTCATAGGGGTAGATGTTGAGAACTTCTCTCCCAATGTCTTCTGGCTACACGGTCTGTGAGGAAGAATGCTAACCATGCCAAGGCTGCCTTGGAACATCCCGCTGTTTTCTCCAGAAGTTGTTGTAACAAAGTGTGATCAACAAGGTTGAAAGCAGCACTTAGATCCAAAAGCATTAGGATCCCTGTTTCCCCCTTGTCTATTATAGAAAGCATGGGTGTTTGGAGACTCAACATTGCAGTTTCCATGCTGTGAGCAGCACGGAACCCAACTGTTGCTCATGCAGGATATTATTGGCTTCCACATGTGCCTGCATTTGTCCTGTGGCGATTTTGTCCATGATTTTTAGTTCAAAACTGGTGTTAGTAATGGGGCGCATATTACTGGGGTCTTTGGGATCCAGGACTGGTTTTTTTAACAGTGGTGTAATGGTCACCTTTTTTATGGCTGTAGGAATCTTGCCATCATGGAAGGATGCATTGATTATCTTGGATAACACTGGGTAAAACAGTTATTTGTTTTCCACAATCATTTTGGGAGGGATTGGGTTTTCAGCGCAAGAGGATGGTTTCATCTTGGCTAGCACCTTCACCATCTCAGCCTCCTAGATTGGTTGAAAATTAAAGTTCTCCAATTCCCTAGGGCTGTAAATTGGCATCATTAGGAAATGAAAATCCTTAGCGTGGTAGAAATAAAAAAAGAAAAACAGAAATATTCCAACTTCATAAAATCTCATAAAGCAAAATGCACCAAGCGGACGCAGAGGCGATACTAGCGGCTCTAGGACAGAAAAACACCAGACAGTTGTGGTCGCTTTAAACGAAAAATCCATTGCATCAACCATGATACAAGAGGTAGAATCTGGAGAATGGTCTCTACATTTCAAAAACCTTTACAAAGAGAAAACAGGCATTTCACCAACAGGAAGCTGGAGCAACCATCAGGCTTGGGACCTAACATGGGAAAAGGATGAGATCAAAAAAACCATTATGGCCCTGAATCCATTGCGAGCACCAGGCCCTGATGGGCTTTCAAATGCCGATCTAAAATCTGCCCCTGAGGAATGGGCTACCTTTTTCTCAAAACTGCTTAATCTAATAGAGAAAACCAAACAAATCCCATCCACCTGGAACCTAGCAATATTGATTCCGATTTACAAAGCTGGTGATAGGAAAATGCCAACAAACTATAGGCCCATAGCCCTTCTTGACCCATTGGGAAAGCTATTCGCGGGATTCCTGATGAAAAACTAAATATTTGGGTAGAGGAAAACGGTTTCCAAGAGAAGAGACAGACTGGTTTCGCTAACAAAATCGGCACAAACGTGAATCTGCTACTATTAAGTATGATTAAGTACGAAGCAACCATAAAGAAACAACAAGTATACGCTGTCTTTAAAGACCTAAAAACAGCATTCGACTCGGTGAATAGAGAAAATTTATGGCTGAAGTTAACATCATGTGGATGCCCCTCCTCCATTCTCAACCCAATTAAACAGCTCTACTCAAATACATCGATCAGAGTCAGATTAACAAAAGACGGTGCAGTAACAGACGAAATTATCACCTCGAACGGCCTCAAACAAGGATGTCCCCTGGCTGCTTGTCTTTACAACTTATATACATTTGGCTTTGTACAAGCGATTCACGATCCACTCTCGAATCCGCCGAAGATTAATAAGGAACAGTTAAAAACCTTAATGTATGCCGACGACATCATTGTCATGGACAAAACACAATCAGGTTTACAAAAAATGGTAAACAAAGTGGGCCTTTTTATGAAAGAGAACGACCTACAAATTAACATTCTGAAAACCAAGTTAATGAGACTAACATCTCTGCATAACATCAGGCGACAAAAGGTGAAACTAAAATTAGAAGATACAGAGATTGAAGAAATAAAAGTATTAAAATATCTTGGGGCAATGATAAATCCATTACCAGTTGAGCAGGAATGGAAAGACCATATCGAGAGGAAAGCACAATCCTTAGCCCATTTAGGTCGCTTTTTTCATTGCAAATTTGGATCCTTCACAATAAAATCGACAATCCTTTTGTACAGACAAAAAGTGGTCGCCATCCTAACCTATGCAGGAGAAACAATAATCAATCAAGACACAATGAAATGGCAACAATACGAGGCCATATTTTGGAGAAAAACTCTTGCTTTACCTAACTCATTTCCAATGCCAAGAATCTTTTTGAATTGGCACTACAATCGCTAGATACTATTATTACTTGGAAAAAAATGGATCTTTACAGAAAAATAATTTGCTAGGATAAAATTCCATCTCTAGAAATACTCGAGGAAAAAAAGACCCCTGTATATGTAACAGCTCTTCAATACTGGACCAACGAGATAAAAAAGAAAATGAAGGCCGAAGACATCAGCGAAGACCTGCTAATAAATAGACCACAATATGCCAAAAAAAGAGTTCAGCAAAATGATTGAATCAAAACAATAGAGGAACAATCAAAATATAAACGAGCATTAAATTGCTCAATAGAATCAAGAGCTCTCAATGAACTACCACCATATTTAGAATGCTTTCCAGAACGATCAATACAAGACCAATTCCTACGCTTTCGCCTAAACATATTGCCAACTCGCGATTACTTATCTAACATAAAACATCCAACCATAACGACTACAAACTGTCGATTTTGCAAGATTGACAACACCAAAGAGATTCTTTTTCACGTAATCATGATTTGCCAAGCTTTGACAGATGCAAGAAACTTGTTCTGGGATTTCTTTAAAATCTCCCAGAAACAGATGAATACACAGGAACGATGGGCCCATATCATAAAAGGACATGACAAGAACCTGATCTTAACAGTAATGAAATTTTGGACTGCGATCCTGAGTACTAGCAATCACCAAGAATAAGAAACTTAAATTTCAACCTGTTCTCATTTTGTAAATGATATAAATGAAAAGTTTGTATTACCCAACAGAACATTTTAATTAAAAAAAAATATTAAAAAAAATCCTTAGTGTTTTTCTGTCCAGAATAATGGCTTCTCTGGCTTTTTGAGTTTTGTTTTCAAAGGTTTTTTTTTACAATTTCACAGTCCTCCTCCATTGGAATATATGGGGGGGACACGATTTTGGTTTCTCAGAAGATTTAAGAATATCAAAAAGCTTAATGGCAGCATTAGTTGCGACCTCAATCTGCTTATTGTAGCGTTCAATGCTGGCATTTTTAATGCAGTTTCTATACTTGACATTCGCCTGATTCCATTGCTCTTTGGATTCAGGTGAGAGATTTTTTTGCCAAATTCTTTCTAGTTTTCGTTTCTCTATCTTGAGGTCCTGAAGTGTGCTGTTAAACCAGCTTTGATGGTTGCTAGTTTTTCTGACTATTTTGGATTTAAGAGGGGCATATTGATTTACCATCTCTGATATATGATTCGTGTAGTGTTGTAGCAGTTGCTCGCATGAGTCCCCGGTTTGAAAGCATTTGCCTATTTGGCGAAGGCAGGGTTCTAGCTTATTCTGGACCTATACCTTTAAAATTTCTTCTCTTGGTTCTAATATGAGGGCTATGTTTATGGCTGGGTGCTTCTGTTGGACAGATCTCAAACATAACTTTGAAGTGATCCGACCAAATGCACGGCTGGGTTAATATGTTCTGAATAGTAAGGTTGTGTGTCACATGTGCTTGCAATACCAAAGCGCTTCTTGTATTGCCCTTCATTCCATGTGCACTACTATCATCTTGTTCCTCTGGGGGCAGACATTTTAGATTTGAATATCCTGCTACTGCTTGCAATGGATATAACCCTTCCACTGCCCAAAATGAAACACTCTGTGCATTAAAAGGAGGCACCATGTGTTGCACACGTCCTTCTTCGTGTGAGTTATCAGTATTCTCAGTTTTAACCTGTTCCTCCTCCTCAAACATTTCAAAGCTCAAGTTTGCTTAATTTATTTCAGAATGGTTCGCCTTATATGTAACATGTATGTACGTGTGCATGTGTTGCAGCAAGATTTTCAAATGTGTCCATTCTTGAGGCAAAGGCTAAAATATTTCGCCAGCCACCTATTTGGCCCAATGCATATTAACTGCAATACTACCACCACCAAACAAAATACACCTCTACCGCCCTATTTATATGCAAAAAATATTTGCGGCATGAAACAAAAACTCTATCAGCACAGCTGTTTTCCCTTTATATGGCGTAACTCCCATATATCTCTTTTTCACTGCTTCCAAAGGAGGCTGGGCTTTACACCCTACCGTGGGATATTCCCCAACGACTTTCGGAAGTAGCTTCTCTTTTTTATCTCCAATACTCTTTTTTCAACTTAAAACAACATCCCTAACCCTTCCCCACAGATATCTTTGTGCACATGTATACTCATAATCCTAGGATTCCAGAGGTTCTTTGGTGCTGAGTGCCATCTATCAGCCTGCTTCGCCATTTGTGCCCAGCATGCCGCCTGAGAAACCGGGCAGGACTTTGTGAGAAAACAGGCTCCTGCCAATCTCTCTGTAAGTGCGCAGTTGAACCGCTCCCTGCAGGTGTACTCTACTACCCAAGGGGCGCGCTGGAAGGAGTCCACAGCAGTGCCTCCAAGTGTTAGGGTACCAATCAATAATCACTCATTAATAATAAAACAAACTCAAATAAATTGAGTAACTACAAGTGCACAAGAACACCCAGCTTTATTCAAACATGAACGGCTGGGGGAATACAAAAATGCACTCTCAAGCGTTATAATGTAAAACACAAGCTTTTAAATGAGAAACACGTCATAAATGGTGTCATGGTTAGTGATAAGTAAACATCTTTATTCACTTGTTTCATTGGTTAGTGAGATATAATGTTAATACATTCTCCTGAATTATTACCACAGCTCTGTTGACTATCAGTGAAAAGCCAGGTTAATTTTAAGATACTCGATTCATGGAATTAATGTGCGCCGAAAATTCCCGCGCAGAGGTGCCAAAACGTGCGATTCGCAGTAAAAGTGCGAAAATCGCAGTGCAAGTGCGAAAATCGCAGGGAAACCAGCGCACATCAATTCATGGAAGTCCGTGCGCGAGAAAAACATTGGATGTGCGCTAAAAATGTGCACCGCGCACGCCGGCGCACAGGTCATCCAACAGCGTGCGCCACGGCCACTGCGAAATCGCACATAGTGCGGCACACATCACAAAAGTAGGCGGAACACGGGGCGTAACACTCGGAATGAGGAACAACGCGTGAAAATATGGGCGTCACGGGGGAAGTACAGGAGGCAAGTGCGCGGAACGCCCACACGCTCGCCTACAACCCGTATTCATGGAATCGAATAGGGCAAAGCAGCGCACGGTCAAAGACGCGCACAGGGCCAAACAAGTACGCCACAAGAAAGCAGGCGGTAGCGCCCCTGCGCCTGAAAAAAATGTGCGCCAAAATGTGCGCTAACAAAAAGCACCCATATACAGCCATGATGAATGGTCCATACAGTGGCCCTCTAGGACAAATGAGGTGCAAAGGGGTACCGACAAACACGGACACCCGCTGTGTTAAAAATAGCGTGTGCATGTGTTCCTGGGTGCGCGGTAAGTTCCACATACGATTGGCCTGGGTACGTGTACTTCGGGGTGCGCGGGAATTTCCACACGCGATTAGCCTGGGTACGTGTACTACGGGGTGCGCGGGAAGTTCCACACGCGATTAGCCTGGCTACGTGTGTTTCGGGGTGCGCAGGAAGTTCCACACGCGATTGGCCTGGGTACGTGTACTTCGGGGTGCGCGGGAAGTTCCACACGCGATTGGCCTGGGTACGTGTACTTCGGGGTGCGAGGGAAGTTGCACACGCGATTGGCCTGGGTACGTGTACTTCGGGTTGCGCGGGAAGTTCCACACGCGATTGGCCTGGGTACGTGTACTTCGGGATGCGCGTGAAGTTCCACACGCGATTGGCCTGGGTACGTGTATTCCGAGGTGCGCGGGAAGATTCACACGCGATTTCAGCAGGGTACGTGTATTTCGGTGGTGCCGGGGAATGCTACACGTGATTTGGCCGTGTGGGTCCTCCCAGGTGTTCCCTCTACACCCTCCACGGCCCCTGCAGGCAGCCCACACCACAGGGGACTACCCTGCACCCCTGCTCATGTCGCACAGGCAACCCATCCACCATGGCCATTCCCACCATCCAACCCACATGTCACCTTGCACTACTGATCACCAACACATGTCTCCCAGCACCCCCACCCCCCAGCATCCAGGGGCACCCTCCACCAGGCCCCCACTCATGTCTACCATCACCCCCACCCCCCGGCCACCAGGGGCACCCTCCACCAGGCCCCCACTCATGTCTCACACCACCCCCAACCCCCAGCCACCAGGGGCACCCTCCACCAGGCCCCCACTCATGTCTCCCACCACCTTCACCCCCCAGCAGTGCAGGGGCAGCCTCCACCAGGCCCCCACCCATGTCTCCCACCACCCCCACCCCCCAGCAGTGCAGGGGCACCCAGGCCCCCACTCATGTCTCCCACCACCACCACCCCCCAGCCACCAGGGGCACCCTCCACCAGGCCCCCACTCATGTCTCCCACCACCCCCACCCCCCAGCAATGCAGGGGCAGCCTCCACCAGGCCCACACTCATGTCTCCCACCACCCCCACCCCCCAGCAGTGCAGGGGCACCCTCCACCAGACCCCCACTCATGTCTCCCACCACCCCCACCCCCAGCCACCAGGGGCACCCTCCACCAGGCCCCCACTCATGTCTCCCACCACCCCCACCCCCCAGCAGTGCAGGGGCAGCCTCCACAAAGCCCCCACTCATGTCTACCATCACCCCCAGCCCCAAGCCACCAGGGGCACCCTCCACCAGGCCCCCACTCATGCCTACCATCACCCCCACCCCCCAGCCACCAGGGGCAGCCTCCACCAGGCCCCCACTCATGTCTACCATCACCCCCAACCCCCAGCCACCAGGGGCACCCTCCACCAGGCCCCCACTCATGTCTCCCACCACCCCCACCCCCCAGCAGTGCAGGGGCACCCTCCACCAGGCCCCACTCATGTCTACCATCACCCCCACCCCCCAGCCACCAGGGGCAGCCTCCACCAGGCCCCCACTCATGTCTACCATTACCCCCACCCCCAGCCAACAGGGGCACCCTCCACCAGGCCCCCACTCATGTCTACCATCACCCACACCCCCCAGCCACCAGGGGCACCCTCCACCAGGCCCCCACTCATGTCTCCCACCACCCCCACCCCCCAGCAGTGCAGGGGCAGCCTCCACCAGGCCCCCACTCATGTCTACCATCACCCCCACCCCCCAGCCACCAGGGGCACCATCCACCAGGCCCCCACTCCTGTCTACCATCACCCCCACCCCCCAGCCACCAGGGGCAGCCTCCACCAGGCCCCCACTCATGTCTACCATCACCCACACCCCCCAGCAGTGCAGGGGCACCCTCCACCAGGCCCCCACTCATGTCTCCCACCACACCCACCCCCCAGCAGTGCAGGGGCAGCCTCCACCAGGCCCCCACTCTTGTCTACCATCACCCCCACCCCCCAGCCACCAGGGGCAGCCTCCACCAGGCCCCCACTCATGTCTACCATCACCCACAACCCCCAGCCACGAGGGGCACTCTCCACCAGGCCCCCACTCATGTCTCCCACCACCCCCACCCCCCAGCAATGCAGGGGCACCCTCCACCAGGCCCCCACTCATGTCCCCTATCACCCCCACCCCCCAGACGTGCGATTTGCCTGGGTACGTGTACTTCGGGGTGCGCGGGAAGTTCCACACGCGATTAGCCTGGGTACGTGTACTACGGGGTGCGCGGGAAGTTCCACACGCGATTATCCTGGCTACATGTGTTCCGGGGTGCGCGGGAAGTTCCACACGCGATTGGCCTGGGTACGTGTATTTCGGGGTGCGAGGGAAGTTCCACACGCGATTGGCCTGGGTACGTGTATTTCGGGGTGCGCGTGAACTTCCACACTCGACTGGGCCTGTGAGAGTGGGGTACGTGTATTCCAGGGGTGTGCGGGAATATTTACTCGCGAATGGGCCTGGGAGAGCGTGCTACGTGTATTCCTGGGGTGGGCGGGAAGATTCACACGTTCGCCTACGACGCGCCGAAAAATAAATGGTCCAATCCTGAAACACGTACGCCAGCATGAAGCAGGCGTACGTCGACCCGCACAGCATAAAAGTGCGCTCAAACAACAAACAAGCTCAGACGCCAGGATGAATATACCGTTCCTAGCAGCAGTGGCCGTGGGTTACCAAAGGAGGAGGAGGAGGATAGTGAGGGCCCGAATTTTCACTCCCAGAACCAGCCTTTTTGGGATGCCTGATGACCAGGTGTATGGGAGGTACAGGTTTCCACCACACATAATACTGGACCTGGTCAGTTAGTGGGAGGATGACCTCACATCACCCACCCTGTGCTCCCAAGCACTCAGCCCCCTGGAGAAGGTCCTCAATGTACTGCACTTCTTGGCCACAGGATCATTTCAGCGGACAAGTGCCATAGTGGGTGGGGTGTCACGCAGGTCTTGAACATTATCACTGCACGCACATTAGTCCGTAGGCACATATACCTGCCCAGGACACCTGCAGAAAGGCAGGCTGCCACCCTCGATTTCTACGGTGTGGCACAATTCCCAAAAGTGCTAGGTGCCATTGACTGCACCCATGTGGCACTACGTCCCCCCAGGGCATCTGAACACATCTATAGGAACCGCAAGCACTGGCATTCCATCAACGTGCAGGTAGTATGTAATGCCAAGGGAATCATCACCTCAGTATATGCCAACTATCCAGGGTCCACCCACGACAGCTTCATTTACCGAATGTCTACCCTAAGCCGGGACCTAGAAGCTGGGCGGCATGGCGATACATGGCTGCTTGGTGAGTATGAATGCCACTGCACATGCATGCCTTTCAGATGCAGAGTTTTGTCACTACCCCACTAATGATACCCATCACCTCCTCACCAGAGGACAGTGCCTACCCTCTGAGCACCCACATGATGACACCAATTCGGAACACCATCACGCCTCCAGAGGTAAGATACAACACAGCCCATATTGCAACCCGGGGCATAGTGGAGCGCACATTCGGAGTGCTCAAGTCACGCTTTCGCTCCCTTGACCGTTCTGGCGGGCAGCTGTTATATGCGCCCCCAGTAGTGTGCAGGATCATAGTGGCAGCATGTGTCCTGCACAATGTTGCAACACGCCGGGGTCTGGCTGTGGATATGGTGGTGCCCTCACATCCCCAACCACATGCATGCCCGCTGCGCATGGGAGGGAAGAGGGCACAGGGTGAGGCAGCCCGTACGCAGCTGGTGGCTAATTACTTCACATAGAAATCACACCCCTGTGGAGTGCACACAGCCCTGGCACATACCATCTGATAAGCAATGATGACTCGACCTGACAATTATGATGAAGAAAGGGACAGTCAACTGTCAGAACCATAGCAGCCTGAGATTGTTCATGTCGAAGTGTCACAATGTGGGCATCCCTACCTACACAAACACCACCAATGCAGTGTCATCAAAAGACACACTTCCATGCTGCAGAAATGAATACCCACTTGCAAAATACTACATGAAAACAGTGCCATGTCACCCAACCCCTCCCCGGCACGGCCACACAACACACCATGGCATGTCATGCAATGTGAGAGGAAACAAATTAATCCCCACAACATGCCCCAAGTGTCACCAGCTACAGTGTCCCTAATGGAAACATGGCCACACATGAAATGCTCACAGTAATGCAGGACCTACAACACACATTACCAAATACTTACCAAGAATACCAATCACCTACACAACCTCCAACCTACCCTAAACATGACATTACAGACTTGAAAATTTGCTAGCCTCACTACCTGATGATGCCAGCACCCCGAACACTTCCAAGTATACAGTGTTAGCGCTACGCAAGAGTGTAGTTGCACTGCTTACAACATGGACTCCAGTTCCAAGGTGGACCGCCTTGTGAAGACATGAGAAATGGACCTGCAAATTAGGAGGATGAGATGGATGCAGAGGCACATATCAATACACCATGCAGTGTACAATACAACAACAATATGCACTATGAATGTATACACAGTATTGACTACAGACTGCCCACACATCGAATGGGAGTCCAATGTCACCATGTACGTCAATGTCACTTGGGCACACCCTTTGCAAGCCCATGGAAACGGGAAGCAGGAGGGGTGTGTGTCACAAAATCCCAAGCATCTGAACCAAATTCATGACAAGCCTGCATGTGCCCAGCCACAATGCAGCGTATGCCCACGGGAGCCACACAAGGCAACACACTGTCCCAAAAAAAAAAAAAAAAAAAAAAAAATATCTAAAATGGCCATTAATGGGCCTGGGGGGGGTGGGGGAGGCCACCCAGGAGGTCCGAGGACAGGGTGCACACCAAAACCCACCTGTGTGGATCTTGCGAAAAAAAACACCTCCATGGGCTCATGGCCTACACGGCTACCCTATTGTGGGAGAATCACTGCTGTCGCTCTCCTCACCCTCTGCAGCTGCATCAGGAGGTGGTAGCACTATGGGAGGTAGCCCACGCAAAGCCCTAGTCTGTTCCTCCATGGCTGCAAGCATGCGGGTGTGGTAGGTCTCGTTCTAGAGGATAATTGTGCGGAGGTCCCCATGCAACAACTCACAGGATGCCCGGACCTCCGCCCTAGTTTCCTGAATCTCAGCTGAGAGCGTATGTGTGAGACGCTCCAGCTGCTGTTCTGTCCTTCTGTTTGTTGAAGCCTCAAGCTCAACAAGAGTCGTCCTGAGGTGAAGGAGTTCCACCCTCAGGGCTTCCCTGTGGCCCTAGGACTTTATGGAAATGGCTTCCTGAAGAGTCGCCAGTGCCGCCCGCCTGTCCCTGTCGGACGCCAACATGTCCTCCCTGTGTGACTGGCAGATGGAGTCTGTTGCCTGCTGTAGTCGCTCCATCAGCCTTTCGGGGGGGACAATGGAAGTGGCCACCCTATCCATGGCCTGAGCCATCATCTCTGATGGTGCTGCCTGTTGGGTTGCCATACCGTATATGGATTGCTCCCATGCGGTATTGCCAGGTGGCTGACGGCAACACCACGTCGGCGGGCACCACACCTGTCTGGGGCAAGGCGAACTGTGCCTTGCTGTGCCGGCACTGCCTGAGGCTGCAGGACTGCATTCCCCCTCTGATCTGCTGGCCCAGGAACAGGATCAGATGTCGCAGAGTGTGACCCTGCATCCGTAACCACCAAATGCGTACCTGCCAACACTGACATCCCCATTGAGGATTCTAACCCTGGTGCAGGTGGGTCGGACAGAACAGAATCCCTCCCAGGAACACTCACCTGCGACGGCACATAGGTCTCATCATCCGAATCGACACCTTAATACAGCTCGGGGGAGGTGCAGCCAGAGACACCCCTTGAGAGCACGACCTGCAGCAGTTGTGGGTTCTCACCCACCACCACACCACGTCCCTCACTGGTGGTCGGTCGGCCCTCAGACCCCTCCTGGGTCTGCACCATCTCCACAACCCCAGCAGTATCAAGTGCGTCATCCCCTGCAAAGACATAAAAGAAAACAAATGGAAACAGGCATTAGCACTATGGCGCACAATTAGGGCTGAGAGGCTACAGAAACAGTACTTGATTGACACATGTCCCACATGACTAAAACCCTCCCATGCATGCACCGTCACTGCGTGTGAAGGGTAGGCAGATGGCACACATTGATGACACCAAGATGGAAGATGAACACATTTGCTGCATGCTGCCTAGCAGTGGCATCACACATTGGCCAGTGATTGGCAGGTCAAATACACATGCCATCACACAGATGGCATGTACCCTCGCCATGAAGTGAAGAGGGAGAGGAGGGCACCAATTGTTCATTCAGTCCAGTTAGCTCATGAAATTGATTTTTTCATTGAAATGGTTCAAATGTTCAACCTGGAGCTGCCAGTCCAAAATGATCCTATAGCACAGGGACATGTCTAAACAAATCATGTCCAGGAAACAAAGCCAGTCCACTGTACCATAGCCATGTCAGACATGTGACAATAGGACTGAGAAATCTCGAGTAAAAGTGGTGGTATGCAAACAATCTGCCGGAATAAACAGAGGTAAATAAGCAACGCTGTTGTGGCAAGATGACACTTCAAGGGCAACTGGCGTGGTGTTGGGCTGGATGTCTAATGTTGGCAGAAGGGATGCTGCTATACCCAAATGCTGGTGCGCAGAATGTATAGGATGAGGCACATGGGTGACCCAAACCACTCAGGCACACACAGCCTCACCTGGCACCCAAACAGAAGCCCTCCCACACACACCATGCACATGGATGACACACACATGCATGCGCACTCACCGGACAATGCCTCGTAATATGCCAGTTCTCCCACGCCTTGGATCTGTTCCTCCGTGACGTAGGTCCCAGCAACCTGCTCATGTGGAGTGAGTTCTATGTCGTCTGCTGGAGACACACCTCCAGTCACTAGAGTTGCGGCATGACTTGAGGCCAGCTTATTCTTTGCCCTGCGCTTCAGGTCATTCCAGCGCTTGTAGCATTCAGTAGCTGTGCGCCTCATGATTCCAAGGGCACTTATGATGTCCGCAATGGTCTGCCAGTGTGCCTGACGTTGTGCAGGTGTGGTCTTGGATCCTGCAACAATCACCATTTCGCAGTCATGTGCGGACACATACTCTACAAGTGCATTCAGTTCGGCCTCATTGAAGCTGGGCTTCCTTGACGGGCCGGACTGTGTAGCCGTGTCTGGGGCATCAGCCTCTACTGGACGAGCACTCTTCCTCTTCCGCTTGGATGGTGGTGGGGATCCTGAGTGTCCTACTCCGCTCTGGACACTAGGGGCAGGAGCCCCGGTGGACTCTATACTAGGAGTGTGGGATTGCACACTCAGCATGGGAGTTGGTGCAGGCATTAGCTCAAGTGTGATGGTGTCAGGGGGAATGTCAGCATGATGGACTTGGACCGACACTGTCCTGGCTGGGTGTGTGGGAGGTGGGGTGGATGGAGCCGCAGCTGCCCCTGCAGCCTCCACAGCCTGCCTACGCGGGGCACCAGATGACCTAGCTGCCCCTGATCCACGTGGCCTGATGACACCAACGTTCACCGGCGCACGTGGCCTAGACCTGCTGACCTGGAAGTCAGTCATGGAGTCACCCTGTGCCAGGTCTGGTTCCACAGTGGGATGGTCCAACAAGGGCTGAGCATGGATGGTGTCAGCCACGTTAACCTCAACCGGGGGGGGGCATGGGTGTCCCTGACTGGTCCTCCACACATGGGGGGCTAGGGGCACCCTTCAAGTCACGGCCACGTCCCCTACCGGATCCACCACGGCCACCACTTGGGGCTCGGCCACCTTTGCCACCCTTACGGCTTGTTCGCCTCCCAGCCATGGCACTAATGTTATTGTGTGCATGGGAGTCGATGTGAACTATTGTCCTGGGCAATTGGGGGTCAAAGGGGTTGGGTACCGTATGTTAATCGTACCCTAGTGCTCTAGCAAGGCTGTATGTCACCCCTGGGGAAAGATGACGGGTCACGCAACGCACAGGTACCCCAAAACAGGGAAGTAAGGTGCACGCAACCCCTCGTAGACCACGTGCGTGGAAAAATAAACCTGCACTACGCTGTGGCACCCAGAAACACAAGAATGAACGTATGCGTGTCACACGCAGCCTAGAATGACCTCTGAAGGGGTACGCGACACACGGGGCAAGCACAGATGTTAAATACGTGCGCGACTCACCGTCTGCCAGGAACAAAAGCGTGAAAAATATGCGCGTGTGCGCGTTGGCAACACCCCCGCCAAAAGAAGAATTGTACGCTGTCTGAGGAGACAGGACAACAGTAGAAGGGAACGCTGTTTGAGGAAACAGGCCCAGGAAAAAGAGGAAAAGAGAAAAAGCTGTCAGAGGTAACAGGGACTACGAACTGGAAACGCCGTGAAGTAAATCGCGTGTGAACCGACAAGAAGTACAGATTTCACCCACTCGCTCTCCACGAAAAGCACGTACAAGGAAATGGCGTTCTACACGTACCTTTTATACACACGTCACAGACGCACATACGCGATGAGGCCATTTCCACAATTATACGCTTTGACACTCGGACATGTATCACGTGTATCTTTTTTTTTTACACGCGCCATTTACGGCCATGCGCGTGACGTCACAGCTGCGCATGGGGGCCTTTGGGCCAATGAAATTGCATATGCGTGCAGACGCGCTTACGCGCTAAGGGCCTTTCCTCGAATTACATGCAGACGTGCAGGACGTTTCACGTGCCAAATCACTCCGTATCAAGCTGGCCACGCGTAAGCACACGGAAGACCACGCTCCTGCCCAGAAAGCCGATTTACTGCCCCCCAGAGCCCCGAGCACGCTCCCACCTGCCATCTGCTGCTGCCTGACTGCCTGCTGCCCACGTTCCCTGCCATTTGCTGCTTGCACATCAGCCAGGGGTGCTGTTGCTGTGACCACCCCTGCTGGAACCGAAGACTCCCAACTGGGATTCCATCGCTCCACAGCCCAGCCCCAGGACCCAGTTGCCCACCCACTCCTGCCTCTGGGGTTGTCATGTCGGGCACTGCAACATCTGGCACCACTGACAACCCCCGCCAGAGAGGCAGAGGGGCACCAGCTTCAGTGCCAGGGAAGTTGGTGTCCTGGTGGAGCAAGTCCTGGGGCAGTATGATGCCCTCTACGGAAGGGTGCGCGCCGACAAGGAAGGACGGACTCGGATCTGGACGGACACTGTGACTGCCATCAACGCGGAGGGGGTGGCAGACCGCGACTTCCAACATGTCAAGAAGTGCTGGGAGGACTTCAGGTCCAGGACCCTGAACAAGGCCCGGCGCCTCTTGAAGGCAGCGGATGCTAAGGGGCCACTTGTCGGAAGATCAGATAAGGGTCCTGGAACGCATATCCCCAGCGCTTCACGTCCAGGTCCTTGAGAGGCAGACCCGTCTGGAGTCGAGCGGTAAGTGTACATGCATCATGATTGTAAGCTGTGCGTGTGGTGATGTGCCAGTAGTGTGCCGGTTGCACATCTGTTTGTATGGGGCCGAGTATGGGTGGGGGTGTACAGGACCGTGAGGCTAACACATGCGAGCGCTGTCATGTGTGAGACATGGATGGTGCTTGTGTGTGTAGGCTTGCATGCCAAATGCAGTTGTGTGTGCACACATGTTTGTATGAATGTGTATGTAAGTAGGCATGTTCGTGATGTCACGCATGTATGTTGTTTTCAGCTGCATGTATCAGCACTGTGTACATGTGCATGTGTGTGTATTTGACAAGGGTGCAACAGTGATGCAACATGGATGCATGTGACAGCGGGATGTGGAAGCCTGATTGGCAGATGTGACATGGATGCCCATCGGAACACTGCGACTGTTGGCTGAGGTGTACACATGCATGCAAGTTTGGTGGTGTGCGTGCATGTGTAGTGCACTCCCTGTGTTGCATGTGATGTCTGGCTCACCTTTGCCTGCTCATGCTGTTGTATGTGTATGGATGGTGCTGGCAGTTGCGATGTGGCTGTGGTATGGCTCATGTGTGCATGTAGAAATGACATATGTGTTGCCAATTGTGATGCCATGTCTGAGGTTTGCCAATGCCACTCATGTGCAACTGTCATGTGTGTATGTGTCCATTGTACAGTGCTCTGATGCCTGTGTTTTATTTCTCCCTGTCTGCAGCTTCAACTGATGAAGAGGGCAGAGAAGGTGCTGTGGAGCACAGCGGCGGGGATCGCACCGCCAGCCGGAGATGCAAGGCCCGGCTCCCCTCCCAGGTTGTGATCTCGTCGGGGAGTGAGGAGTCCGGTGCCGCGTCCCAGGCCACAGCTGCCAGGGGGAGGTCCTAGAGGCGGAGGTCGGAGTTGGACTCCTCGGCAGCAGAAGGGGCAGCTGGCACCCTACAGGGCCCAACGGGGGAAGATGGCACGGAGTCATCTAGGTTGGTGGGGGGTTTGGTGGAGGAGGAGGCCATGCAAGCAACAGAGACGGGGTCTGGAGGTGGGGATTCCACTGGTGCTAGTTGTGCAGTGCAGGACCAGGGACAGGAGGCAGCACAGGTCGCCGCGGAGGTGCCTGTGTGCAATCCTGTCCCTGATCCTGTCACTGCATCATCTTGCACCAGCAGGGATGCCTACGTCCAGACCCGTTTTCAGGCAGGGGATGAGCTCACGACAACTGGCCTTCCTCTGCCTGCGGACGTGGCTATCCGGGTTGAGCCTGTCCTGACTGGTGTGCCGTTGCGTCAACGGGCCATGCGAGGTGACATGCAGTCTTTTCATGGGGAGACTGCACGTCATCTCGAATGGCTCGTTGACCGCGTCGGCCTACTGGGACAGGTCACCCAGGCCGGATTCCTCCGTTTGATGGGGCTTGCTCTGACCCCCTCCTCAACTGAACCCCCTAAGCGCCAGTCGTCCTCCGTGCCATCTTCCCACCCATCAGTCACCTGGGTGCCCTGTGGAGCTGCCTCTGACGGTACGGCCAGGCTGGTGGAGGAGGCATCCCTGCCACAGTCGGGAGTCGGACGTCCAGCAGGGGTGGCCACATCAACGACTGCACCCACGCCGGCGGAGGATGTGCAGGCAGCAGGAGGCAGTGCACGGGCAGAGGCGCAGCAGCAGCAGCAACGTGGTGGGAGTCATGATGGCTCGGGGCCTTCGACATCGGAGGGGCAGGCATCGGCCGGAGGGCAGGTGGACCCAGGACAGGAAGTGTCTTCCGTGTGGCAGCGGTTGGGCCACGCATAGATGCGGAGCGGCAGCGGGCGGAAGAGGCACGGCTCACGATGGTCAGGACGGAGAACTCCATGCGGAGGGCCCTGAGGCGGGCCGAGTGCCTCGAGGCAATCCGCAGGGAGTTTGAGGGGAACATGTGGACGGCCCTGCGGACCCTCGGGGCCATGGAGGAGGAGCGCCTCTGGGACATTGAGCAGGAGTTCGATGATGCCCTGGCCCAGAACATTCCGAAGTGAGCCGTCGGACTAGCCTGCTGCCCTTGTAAATAGTTCTGTAGTTAGTGTTAGGTTTCCTTTGGTTTAGCATTTTTTTTGGACCTTTTGGACAATGGGCAACAATTTTGTATATATTCTTTTTTTTTTTAGGTAGTGTTATTAGATAGGTTTCAATTCTTCGGTTGGGATCATGGACCCTGGATTGTTTATCTGTATATAGTTGACTTTTGGATTTTCATTTTTTTTATGATTTCCCCATGGAGCAATGGTTTTCGATTTTAATTTTCAATTGGATTTACTTTTGTGGACTGTGACTTTGGACACCTTTCGTTTGCATTATGATTTGTGGTTTTGCATTATTTCACGTTCCTGCTTCTTTTTTTTTAAATAATTTCCATTATTGTTTGTTTATTTTTGGTTCAATTAATGTTGCGTTTAATACATATTTTTCTTCAAACTTCAATGTGTAGTATCATCTCATTGGTTTCATGCATATCATGATATGTGTTTTGACATTCACTGACACACATTGGGTGTATGTGAGGGACATGTGTTCATTTCCAAACTTGCAATTGTGGTTATATCATGTTTTGCCATTTCTAAGTGGGTGGATGCAATACTCAGGTGGGTGTTTGGCATTTGGAGGCTGACCATAAGGGCCAGGGATCTAGATTGTGTTGACATGTTGGCTGGGGGACATGAGTGGGAGCCTGGTGGAGGGTGCCCCTGGTGGCTGGGGGGTGGGGGTGATAGGGGACATGAGTTGGACATGAGTGGGGGCCTGGTGGAGGCTGCCCCTGCACTGCTGGGGGGTGGGGGTGATAGAGGACATGAGTGGGGGCCTGGTGGAGGCTGCCCCTGGTGGCTGGGGGTGGGGGTGGTGGTAGACATGAGTGGGGGCCTGGTGGAGGGTGCCCCTGGTGGCTGGGGGGTGGGGGTGGTGGTACACATGAGTGGGGGCCTGGTGGAAGGTGCCCCTGGTGGCTGGGGGGTGGGGGTGGTGGTAGACATGAGTTGGACATGAGTGGGGAACTGGTGGAGGGTGCCCCTGGTGGCTGGGGGGTGGGGGTGATGGTAGACATGAGTGGGGGCCTGGTGGAGGCTGCCCCTGCACTGCTGGGGGGTGGGGGTGATGGGAGACATGGGTGGGGGCCTGGTGGAGGGTGCCCCTGGTGGCTGCGTGGTGGGGGTGGTGGTAGACATGAGTTGGACATGAGTGGGGGCCTGGTGGAGGGTGCCCCCTGGTGGCTGGGGGTTGGGGGTTGTGGTAGACATGAGTGGGGGCCTGGTGGAGGGTGCCCCTGCACTGCTGGGGGGTGGGGTGGTGGGAGACATGAGTGGGGGCCTGGTGGAGGGTGCCCCTGCACTGCTGGGGGGTGGGGGTGGTGGTAGACATGAGTGGGGGCCTGGTGGAGGCTGCCCCTGGTGGCTGGGGGGTGGGGTGATAGGGGACATGAGTGGGGGCCTGGTGGAGGCTGCCCCTGCACTGCTGGGGGGTGGGGGTGGTGGGAGACATGAGTGGGGGCCTGGTGGAGGCTGCCCCTGCACTGCTGGGGGGTGGGGGTGATAGGGGACATGAGTGGGGGCCTGGTGGAGGCTGCCCCTGCAGTGCTGGGGGGTGGGGGTGGTGGGAGACATGAGTGGGGGCCTGGTGGAGGCTGCCCCTGCACTGCTGGGGGGTGGGGATGATAGGGGACATGAGTGGGGGCCTTGTGGAGGCTGCCCCTGGTGGCTGGGGGGTGGGGGTGGTGGTAGACATGAGTGGGGGCCTGGTGGAGGCTGCCCCTGCACTGCTGGGGGGTGGGGGTGATGGTAGACATGGTTGGGGGCCTGGTGGAGGCTGCCCCTGCACTGCTGGGGGGTGGGGGTGATGGGAGACATGAGTGGAGGCCTGGTGGAGGCTGCCCCTGCACTGCTGGGGGGTGGGGTGATGGGAGACATGAGTGGGGGCCTGGTGGAGGCTGCCCCGGTGGCTGGGGGGTGGGGGTGGTGGCAGACATGAGTGGGGGCCTGGTGGAGGCTGCCCCTGCAATGCTAGGGGGTGGGGGTGATAGGGGACATGTGTGGGGGCCTGGTGGAGGCTGCCCCTGGTGGCTGGGGGGTGGGGGTGGTGGTAGACATGAGTGGGGGCCTGGTGGAGGGTGCCCCTGGTGGCTGGGGGGTGGGGGTGGTGGTAGAAATGAGTTGGACATGAGTGGGGGCCTGGTGGAGGGTGCCCCTGGTGGCTGGGGGGTGGGGGTGGTGGTAGTCATGAGTGGGGTCCTGGTGGAGGCTGCCCCTGCACTGCTGGGGGGTGGGGGTGATAGGGGACATGAGTGGGGGCCTGATGGAGGCTGCCCCTGCACTGCTGGGGGGTGGGGGTGGTGGTAGACATGAGTGGGGGCCTGGTGGAGGCTGCCCCTGGTGGCTGGGGGGTGGGGGTGGTGGTAGACATGAGTGGGGGCCTGGTGGAGGGTGCCCCTTGTGGCTGGGGGGTGGGGGTGGTGGTAGACATGAGTGGGGCCTGGTGGAGGGTGGCCCTGGTGGCTGGGGGGTGGGGGTGGTGGTAGACATGAGTTGGACATGAGTGGGGGCCTGGTGGAGGGTGCCCCTGGTGGCTGGGGGGTGGGGGTGATGGTAGACATGAGTGGGGGCCTGGTGGAGGCTGCCCCTGCACTGCTGGGGGGTGGGGGTGATGGGAGACATGAGTGGGGGCCTGGTGGAGGCTGCCCCTGCACTGCTGGGGGGTGGGGGTGATGGGAGACATGGGTGGGGCCCTGGTGGAGGGTGCCCCTGGTGGCTGGGGGGTGGGGGTGGTGGTAGACATGAGTTGGACATGAGTGGGGGCCTGGTGGAGGGTGCCCCTGGTGGCTGGGGGGTGGGGGTGGTGGTAGACATGAGTGGGGGCCTGGTGGAGGGTGCCCCTGCACTGCTGGGGGGGGGGGGTGGTGGGAGACATGAGTGGGGGCCTGGTGGAGGGTGCCCCGGCACTGCTGGGGGTGATGGGAGACATGAGTGGGGGCCTGGTGGAGGCTGCCCCTGGTGGCTGGGGGTGCAGGGGGACATGCGTTGGTGGGCAGTAGTGCAAGGTGACATGTGGGTTGGCTGGGGGACATGGCCATGGTGGATGGGGTGCCTGCGGGACATGTGCAGGGTAGGCCCCTGTGGTGTGGGCCACCTGCAGGGGCTGTGGAGGGCGTAGAGGGAACACCTGGGAGGACCCACACGTGCAATTCACGTGTGGTGCTCCCTGCGCACCCCTGGAATACACGTACCCTGATGGAATCGCGTGTGATACTTCCTGCGCACCCTTGAAATACACGTACCCTGCTGCTTTTGCGTGTGATACTTCCCGCGCACCCCTGGAATGCACGTTCCCTGATGGAATTGCGTGTGATACTTCCCGCACACCCCTGAAATACACGTAACCTGCTGCTTTTGCGTGTGATACTTCCCGCGCAACCCTGAAATACACGTACCCTGCTGCTTTTGCGTGTGATACTTCCCGCGCACCCCTGGAATACACGTACCCTGCTGTTTTTGCGTGTGATACTTCCCGTGCACCCCTGGAATACACGTTGCCTGATGGAATCGCGTGTGTTACTTCCCACGCACCCCTGATGTACACGTACCCAGGACAATCGCGTGTGGAACTTTCCGCGAACCACTGAAATACACGTTCCCCGCTTGGCGTTTGCTGTTTGCCAGCCCTGTGAACTGGTCCAGGGTTAGCGCAGCCCTTTGCGATGATTTTGGGATTTTGTAGGCTTTTCCTTGCGCGAGGGCGTTCTTGGGGGCGTAACTGGCGCTGCTGCAGGGTCGCTGCGCCACTCTGCGCCACGGCTGGTTTCGGAGGCTAAAATCCATGAATACGCTGTGCGATGAAAAGGATTTTTTCGCACGGGGCTGGTGCAGTGTATCGCACGGGGACACTGTGCGCCAGCCGCGTGCGCCATTTTTGGGCGAATTTCTATGAATTACCCTGTGTGTTTTACGCACCATGCAATTCACAACTCAGGTGCTAACTATTTACAGTCCAAGTTGACTCTTTATAAGCCTTCTCGACTTCTTTACTCTTCTTCACAAATCTTACTGAAAATTCCCAGGAATAAATGATCATTGTTCAGATCACCTGGTAGGGGAACACTGCTCAGAACTAATTTTCGAATATTTATTGAGTTTTCTGCCATTCTAATCTGTGTTTGATATATTGCGTGTCTTTGTATTAAGAGGGCGCTTGATACGGTAGCTACTTGCACCTGCATATCTGCGTATGCTGCAACGTTTTCTACGTTTTTAAGTGCTCTATAATTTAGGCCCTACCTGTGTGGCACAACCAATTCTATTCTTTATGGAACTTGCATTATCCCTAATGTTTAAACTGGCTGTTTACAAGTCATTTATCACATTTGTCAGCTTGTACATACATTCTCCTCTGTGAATGTCTCAGGGCTGTTGATTTTATCTGCATCATAACAAATATTTGCACACTCCTCAAACAACTCCACTGGCTCCCCTTGGACGACACACAATGTTTATAGTGGCATGCCTAGCTCTCAAAGCTAATAATGATTATTCCCCTAGTTGCCTTGCTTTCAAAGTGGTGATCTCAGGCATTAGGGTCCTCTCAACTCATACACATTTGTGATTGAAGTTTCTCAGGTTCCATTGTGTGTCAACATTCAAACACTACTTGTCTGGCTCTGCTTTGACCTACCTCATGCAGAACAGATTTTACATAGCAGTTTGGGATTGACTGTCCTTTTGGGGGTTAGGCCAAGCCAGTTTTGCATATGGTATTTCCCTTTTCTGTAGTGGCTTGGCAGGCAAAGAACAATGGTCTGGAGGATTGCCCAGAGCAACTGTCAGAGGTTTAAGATTAATCTAAATTTTTCCAGCCATCACCTCTTTTTTTTATTTTGTCACCCGAGTGGGACTGGTATTCTCAGATGTGTGCACTGGGTCTGCTGGCCCTAGAGACCCAAGATGTACCTCACTGATGAGGCCGAATGAGGCTGAAACATGTCTGGGGTTGTTTGTGGTCTCATGCAGAAGGGATGCAACCAGGCAGTTCAGACCAAACTGCCCCTCTGGGGGTGGGACCAAGCCTGATATGCATGTGGGTTTTCCCCTTTCTGTAATTGGTTTGCAGGCAAAGAAGAATGTTCTGGAAGGTTTCCCAGAGCAATTGCCAGAGGTTTAAGATTAATTCTGAACCTTTCGGCCATCAGCTATTTGTTTTACTGTGATCTGCTGGAATGGCTTCCTTCCATGTATTTGGCAGGTGCAGGATCTGCTCTTTTTGTGAAAGCTCTTGAAGACCTGATTTTGGAGCAGGGTCTGCAAACCTCTGGTCAAGTGTTCTGTTTTCCCTGGGTCTTCTATATGTTTTGTCGTTTTACATGTATAATTTCAAGAATTGATCCACTGTAATACTGTATGTTTTATTTGTTCTGCTTTTGTCTTCATTTTATGAAACACTTTTTATTGGATTGTGTATTTCTTTTACTAGAACAAGCTCTGATGTACATTGGTGATATATTTGGCTCTTACAAAAATGAACCAATAAAAAATAAACACGCACCTTTATTTAAGGAGTGGTCTGCTGTAGTTGAATGGCTGAGAAGAAGGCAATCAACATGACTACTTGATTCAGATAAAACTCTAACAACACCATAGGGAGGAAGCATGGAGGCATTTTTAGCACTGCTTCATATTAAGCTGATAAATGGTTCTGAGAAAGCCTTCTATTCACTTCCCCTGCAAGCAAAAGTAAAAGTCACATTGAAGGTGACTTCCATATAACACATTTGATATCTTCTTTTTGCCTGGGCTCAAAAGAAAGCTTTGACAACTTTGAAAAATGGCGATGAGTTTCCAGTCCTGATATTGTGAGGAAATGGAGGGAACAGGTGTATGAGACATTATAGGAACTGCTCAATCACAAATTGTGAGAGAAAGGACAGATGGCTCTCATGCTAGTGATAATTTGAACATCAGCTAGAGGGTTCAAGGTGAACAGCAACTACAACCATGTCATTGCTGACAGCAAGTGGCAGGGTAATATATGATATCCCTTCACTGGCTCCCCAAGACTGCAAGGATCAAGTTCAAGACCTTCTGCATTGTCCACAAGGCTTTCTGGGGCATGGGACCTACCTACCTGCAACACTGCCTACCGAAATTCTGTCCCTCACGAGCCCTCTGCTCATCTACCTCCTGTGGGTGAGCCAGTTCTCCAAGCAGAGATGTGGAGGGAGATCCTTATCCCGAGCCGGGGCCTCTCTCTGGAATAGCCTCCCTGACGCCCTCCACCTTGAGTCTGACCTTCTTAAGTTCTGGAAACTCCTCAAGACTTTCCTCTTCTCCTCCTCCGTCACTCTCCCTGTTCCCTGCTAACCTAGCTCTCTGCTCTCTCCATGTCTCCCTCCTCTTCCTTACAGCTTGCTGACTGGCTGCCTCGTGCACCGCAGATCTCACTGATCCCGGGCACCCCCACCAGTCCTCTATCGCACTTGCCTCAGGGACCTCCACCCACCCACCTTCACCTAGAAATAACTCTGAGAGTGTCTCTCTCTGCGCTTACCCCAGCCTCTACCGACTGGGTGCACTTGCACCTCCCCCTCCCTGTTACCGTCTATGCACTTGCATGATCCATATGCAACCTGCCTAAAATCATCTCTCTGTTCTGTTCTCCCCTGTCCTCTCCCCATAATTGGCACTGGAAAAAACTGCAAAATCGCTGTCATGCCTATTCGCTGTGTCTCAATTGTTAACTGTATTTTATGCACTTACTCTGCCTGTGCAGACTATTATCGTCTCAGAATTTCAAGGGCTCTGAGCAACTGTTGTTATTTTCCCCTGTCCCCAACCCTCCTTGAGCCCTTTGAAACACTTTCCTGTGTATAGGCAATATGTACATAAACAACACAGTACAATACAATATGATGTAGTAGACAAAAGTAGTTGGCCCCTGTTGACTTGCCACACACAGAACCATTTCCATTTGCGATGATGCATATGGCTATTTGTTTTTTTGTTTTTTTTTGTTTTTTTTGCCCATATCCAAATTTTCTGGGCAAGCTTGGACAGATTTGGCGAACGAGTCACTCCCTGCTTGTTTATGTAAAACATGGCTGTAGTGCTGTCCGTCCGGATCTGCACTGACAGATTCAGCAGGTAGGGCTTGAACGCTTGAAGCACTCTGAATACTGCCAGAAGCTCTAGCAGGTTGATATGATTCTTGGCCACTGAGTGAGACCAGAGACCCTGAGCTGTGTGGTGGAGGAGGTGAGCTCCCCACCCTGTCAGGCATGCATCGGTTGTGACTACCGCCTGTATCTCGGGATCGTAAAAGGGTTTCCCCTTGGACAGATTTTCTCTTGTCCACCAGTGAAGGCTTTGTACCAGTGTTGGCGAAACGACCACTAGATCGTCCCACTGACCACTTGCCTGAGACCACTGTTTCACCAACCATTCCTGCATGGGACGCATGCGCAGGCGCGCGTGGGGGACCAGGTAAATACATGACACCATCTTCCTATCTCTCCATCTGTTGTACCTTATGTAATGAGCTTGTTAACAATTATTAATCAGAATATTTTCGTGCTTCAAACTTCTTTTTCAATCCCCAAAGGCACACCACAGCATGAAGCGTTAAACTGTACAATGTAGGATCCATTAGGTAGTACTAGAACGTTGCTACTGAAGGTTTCCATTCGAATTGCACTCAACATGCATTTGGGAGATTTTGAATTCTGTTCACATGGGCTGATCTTAGAAAGGTCCTGGCATCATGCATTGGTTGTTCCCAAACAGTCCCTGGGGGAATACAGTTGTACTGTAGAGTCCTCATGAGTCACACTGGCATGGGTATATGGCACCTCATAGACATTGCCTGTCTACTTGGTGCATGGTGCCAAAGGACTGCAGTTCTTCACACAACACAGGTGATTCTGCTGACACTGGAAAGGGGCCAACTACTTTTGTCTGCTACATCATATTGTATTGTATTGTGTTGTTTATTTACATAGTGCCTATACACAGGAAAGTGTTTCAAAGCGCTCAAGGAGGGTTGGGGACAGGGGAAAAAAACAACAGTTGCTCAGAGCCCTTGAAATTCTGAGACGATAATAGTCTGCACAGGCAGAGTAAGTGCATAAAATACAGTTAACAATTGAGACACAGCAAATAGGCATGACAGCGATTTTGCAGTTTTTTCCAGTGCCAATTATGGGGAGAGGATGGATGAGAGAAACAGACTTCTCATGCTACCTTTTCTGACGTAATAGGCGCTGGACCACCAGCGGAGTGGCTTTTAAAATGATATCCCAAAGAGAAAATGCGCTCAATCTGCACTGTCCTAATGAATGATGAACCCCTGTCGGTTAACCGCGATTGATCCAGTGTCCTCATCCTTATGGACTTGTAAATTGCCTTTGCCACTGTCAATTCAGACCCTCTGCTTAACTACCTGGCTAGCAATTTTGGCATCAATGCCAGTACTGTGGAATAGATATCTTCCTTCCTCTGTGATGGGGGAGCCATACCAGATCATGCCTATTCCTCTCTCATGATGCAATCTTCAAATGCAGGTCTTAGTTCCATACACTTGCTTTGGCTCTTCCACAAGTAGCTGTATCATTTGGCTGAGTTCATGGCCCCATTTCCTGCACCTTCCAGATGTGAGAAAAACAGACAGATTGCTTTAAATCTCGGGAGGATAGATAAGCGGCAACGTGCTCACCTTGAAAGCAAGGTGACCCAGAGCAACACAGGTTCGATCCCAGGGTCCGTGCTTAGAAACCTCTGGGTATTGAGCGCGTTATAAGTAACCTATCATATCATATATCATAAAGCTGGGGAAACATCACTGGTCTATTGCACAATTGCTGCTTCTTTCACATGCCTGCAAAAATCTGTCAATGAATTGTGCTTCAATCCCGCTAAAGTGCGATCATCTATTGTACCTCTTATATCCCCCATTCACTGCATTTCACCTGCGCCCTCCAGGGGTTCACTCCCCCCTCTGGTCTGTGCATAAATTAATTCAGCTACTATTGGTTTCCACTTGGAAGAACCATGCTTTCCCTATTTAAGGAAACCTGACCTTAGAAAGGGGTGATGTGCCACCAATCTAAAAATGAAATTACTGCAGAAGTACACTGCTATCTTACCCAACCAATAATGCGAGTGGTACGTTATCTCAAACAACTGAAATGGGTGTTATCTATTGTATTCCTCCCACAACTGAATTTGTATAACTTGGTTGATTTAATATCTATAAAAAAACATTCTTATTAATGAGTATCCCAATCAGTAAAGTATATCTCAGACTAATGGTTGATTGGTTTCTTCAACTTTTATTGCAATCTTCAGGATCTTAGAACCCAACTTCGGTTCTGTTTAATTATGGTTCAAGGGATGCATTTGTTTCATTCTATTTATACCATATTCCCTTCTCAATTCAGATACATTCTTCACTGTCATTGTATTTCTCTGCCTCAATCTTTTGGCATCTATATAGTTATCGTCCTTTAATTCCAAGAAGCATGTCTCCATTCAAGGAGGTATCTCCAGGCATATCAAGTGCAGAAAACACAAATAAACCTTCAGGCCAGATTTCATAAACATATCATTTAGAGGTCCTGTTGAAGTAGAAGATATTCCTCCCAACCAGCGTCGCACGTGGTACTCTGAACTATTGCTGTTTGAGATAAAGCACCACTCGTAATATTAATTTGGTAAGATAGAAGTATACCTCTGCAGATAGTTTGGCAATCTCTTTTAGATAGGTGGCACATGCTTGCTTTCTGAGGTCAGGCTTCCTTTAATGGGGACAGCATAGTTCTTAACAGCAGAATAAAATAGTTGCTAAATTAATTAAGTTTGGTTCAAAGGAGAGCCCCTTTGCAGAATGTGAAAGGTTATGATCGAGACACTCTGTTCTCAACAAGGGCCCCACTTGCAAGACTGTTTTTCCTTATCCCCACAGGTCATAGTTTTCTTCTTAAATTCTCCCCAACATCAATGTTACCTGGACTCTGGTCCTTTCTAAAATTGTTTTTTTTTAGTATTATTTGCTGTGCATCATCCTTGCAAGTCACTCCAAACACAGTGCCTATACTTATCTTCTGTTTGAGGCTTCAATAGCACATTTCATCAGCATTTGAATCCCTTCACTGGTTTCACTTAGATTCCCTAGTTCTCTTCAATGCTTCAGCCTACTGCCACAGAGTACGTTAACCAGGCCCTCTTCTGCTTGGCTCTTAAGATCGGCCTTCTCCAGGTCTTCCATAATGCAGCCAAAGAAAAAATACATTCAGTCACCAGTTTGCTCATGGGGCATATCTATAGAACTAATTCACTCCTAAAAAGGCATACAACTATCCTTTTTAAGAACGTTTTTGGCCAGTGGGAATTGCCTTGGCCATGTCTGGCCTTTGGGATGTGAGCCCTCCTCTTTGACTGGACTGGACTGATATCCCTGTCAGCTGACCTACCTCTGCTGCAACCCTGTGCCTCTCTGGATAGACATTGGATTTGAATGCACTTTCTGATTTGTTGTTTACTGAACTGCCTTACACTGACCAACTTCCCTTATCCCTGTCATTGTACTTAGGTGCGCTTTATGCTTCCATGCTGTGCAGGTCGGAGACCTTATCCTCCCTAACCTCTTTCCTCTTGGATGCTGCGCAGTGTCCTTCTTGCAGCCTCATACAGAGCTGGCATTGCAGTCTCAAAGCTATGCATGATGACATGACCCTTAAGAGGCATTTGTAACTGAGCACTCCGACAAATGGATCAAAAGGAACTGCATTGATGATATGATTGCAACGTTGACTTGTACTTGATGCCTGTGGAACTTCGATTCAAGAAGAGGTACAGGGTGAGTTGCAACGAGTGGAATACTGTCCCTCACTGTGAACACACAGTAGCCTAAATAGCTATCATGGAATAAACCTCCCCACATTTGTAGTTTTGCAGCTTCCTACTCCAAACAATTTGTAAAGTCCATTGGAGACTACTGAAAGCTGAAATGTAGCACATTGAATCATTTCTATTACAGGGTATTACCCTGCTTTAAGCACAGAATAACCGTTTGGAGCATGGACTTCCTGAATGATTCTTTTTAATATTGTTTTTTGTTTCAGCAAGTAGGTGTCCCCTCCAACACCCATAAACTGAAACTATTGCAATGGAGTACAAATAGGGAGGAACAGGGGTGGACTGGGAACCATAAGAGGCCCTGCCGGAAGACACATGTTTGGGTGGTCAGGAACGGTCCCAATAAGAAAGAGGGGTACAAGTTGCGTGCGCCATATTGGTGACTGGGGGAGCGGTGAAGTTGGTGCGATGTTGCAATTTTAAATGTATCTATTCATTTATTTATTTATTGGGCATTTGCATGGCACCTATAGACAAGTGTTCCCAGGCGCCACAGGAGAAAAAAAGGGGGGGCATAGGAAAGAAAACCACAATGGTGCTTATCTTGGCCTTTTGATGGTCCTACTGTGCAACTGTAGACAAAGGTGATAAGTGCAGGTGGGAAGGGTAGGCGGCAGGATGCGAAGGGGTGAAGGGCTGCACTGGGGGGGCAATGGTGGGTAGGCAGTGCTGAGGGGGCTAAAGAGGGCAAGCACCAGGGGACAAGGGGAGGGGCAGGATAAGTGCAATGGACAGGGTGGACCAGATTCGGGCTAGTGAGGGCAAGTGCTGGTAGGGGATGCTGGAGAAGGCTGGTCAGGGGTGCTCTGGCCCCTGTATGACTCAGGAGGTACCAGGCACCGGTTGCAGTGGCAGAGGGACATTCCCATGGGAGAGGAAGGAAGAGGAGAAAAGGAAGGTCTTGAAAAGTTTCTCGAACTTAAGAAGATCTGGCTCAAGTCTGAGAGGGGCAGGGAGAGAATTTCAGAGGAAGGAATCTGCCGAGGAAAGGGATCTACCTCCACTCTCTGTTTGGAGAAACGTCTGACCTGCAGAGAGTTGGAGCTAGAGGACCAAAGAACTCTAGCAGGGAGAGAAAGCTGGATGTAAGGAGGTCCCATGCCCCAGACAGCCATGTGGATGATGCAAAGGGTCATGGATATGATCCTTGCAGTCAGCTGGAGCCAGTGGAGAGATTTTAGGGCTGAAGAGATGCCATCCCTTGGCTTGAGGCCAAGGATTAGTCTCACAGCTCTATTCTGAATTAGTTGAAGGGGGTGAAGGGAGGAAAGAGTCGGATTGAGAAAGTGACTGTTGCAGTAGTCCAGCCTACAGAGAACCAGAGCTCTGGAGAGATTGAGCTTCTGGGGAAATGTGAGGAAAGGGAGAATGCCACTGAGGAGTGAGAAGTGAAAATGTCACTACCTGGCAAGGTCTGTGATGTGTGGCGAGAAAGGGAGAGAGGAGTCAAAGATGACCCCCAAGGTTTTTTGCTTCAGAAGAGGGTAATTGGTGGGTGCCTAAGGAGGGTGACCAGAAAATTGGGGGGGGGGCACGGAGCAGGTGTCCCAATGAGAAGGATCTCGGTCTTACTAGCATTAAGGTAGAGATCATTGGCAGAGTACCACACTTGAATAGCAGTCAGGCAGTCAGGTATGAGAGAGGAAGGAGAGGGGGTGGATTGAAGCTGAAAGGAGAGCTGTGTGTCATGAGCATAACATTGGAAATGAAGAGAGAAGGTGGAGATCAGGCAGGCCATAGGGGCTAGGTAGATGCTTAAGAGCCATGGTGATAGGATAGAGCCATGAGGGACGCCACAGATAGACAGTGAGTTGGAGAAGAGGAAGGGGGCACATTTGCATGTTGGAGGGTCAGTTTGACAGGAAGGAGGTCAACCATGCCAGTGCCCTGTCCATGACGCCTAGGGTATCATGGAGACAATTTATGAGGGTGGATTGGTTGACTGTGTCAAAGGGCAAAGAAAGATCGAGGAGGATCAGAACAGAGGGAGAGTTAGAGTCCAGGTTCCAGAGCAGGTCTTGATGGGTGTTCAGGGGAGCGTTTCTGTGCCTCTGGATTCTCTGCAACCAGACTGGTGATCATGGAGCAGCCAGCCACTTCAGTGTGCAGGCTCGGTTGGGAGATAGATTTTAATGTATAGAGATGACCAGCTTCTCTATGAGTTTGCCCAAGAAAGGGGTGATAGAGATAGGGCAATAGTTAGCCAGGCAAGAAGGATAAGAAGACAGCTTTTTTTTTTAGGAGAGGGTGCACAAGAGAGTACTTGAGACCTTATATGTAAGTATCCAGTAGCAAAGGAATGGTTATAGAGGTCAGCCAAAGCTGGGAGAGAGAGACAGTGTTGTCCTTAATGGTTCTGAAAGAACAGTGTAGCACCTGTTTGGAAGAGACTTTCATAGAGCAGACTACTCTAGAGACCTTGTCCGGTGCAATGGGAGAGAAGGTGGTTAATAAGAATGAGATATGAGTTACTTTAGTGTTACTTTGTGTTTAAGTTGATACATTTTAGATTTGCACACGCGTAACAAGATAAATATCAAAATTGTCAATGAAATACAATGTTGACATGGTGTGCCACAAAGCACCTAGAAACAGGACAACAAGGAGCTTTATAATGGTCATGCGAGAAAGGAGATTTGTCATGAAGGAACCACTGTGAACAGGACACAGTAGTTCTAAAACATGCATGCACCGACATACATACATGGGGGTCCCAAGGGATATATGTTGAGGAAAGTTTGGGGTCCATGGGGAATCTATAAATCTGTATGCCATGGGGTTTTCTTAGTTTCGCCAAGCCAACAGCTTTTTTTCAAGGTTGGAGGCCGAAGGAACTCAAAGAGTAGCCACAACAGTATAACATGGTCAGTTACAGCCAGCCAGGGTTTTTGCAAACTGGCAGTATTGCGGAAAGGAGATGCAATCTTTTTTAAGTGCATGGGAGCTTGTTATTTATTGTCATGGGGAATTCATCCATCTGTTCGAGGCTGAGTAATAAACCTGGGATGAAGGGACATCTAAAGGCAGAGTTGACTGATAATACTTTATGCTTTTCGAATATTTTCTCTGATTGCGACCGGAGGCTATGCATGTTCAATTGGGAGTAATTTAGATTATAATGAAACAACGACACCAGCAAGTCTGGGCTGGAGAGATAGTTATCATCAGTTCAAAGGAATCTTGTTTATTCTCCCTCTGCCCACATTTCTTGAAATGTCTTTGCAAACAATGTGCAATCACGTCTGGGATTAGAAGGTCCCAGGACAGATGGAACTAGTAATTAATTATGTTAATGTTTAAATGTGTAACTATGTGATGATATCATGACCTACCACGGAAGGCTCCAGGAAAGGGGTGTGCCACAAATATGAGCTGATGATGGTGGATAAATGAATGTGACCAATGGGAACGTGGGAATTAGAGAAGATTGGATTTCTTTTATATGTGTTTGGACAATCATGTGGGGGAATGATTTGTAATTAAATATGTGGGCATGTTTTAATTGTTGCAAAGTGTATATAATGTGAAGTGTTTGTGTGGTTCAGGGAGAATCTGGTTAGTTTGACTCTGTATCATCTTCTACCCCCTCCCGGCTGATTGTACAATTAACTCACTTAATGTACAAACATGCAGTCATTCCTTAAGTGGTGGCCTGCTTTGGATTAAGGTAATTAGCGGCCCATCCGCACACATATGAGGGGGGACACTGAGTTTGTATGTATTGTTTGGTTATGGCACCATTTGCCAAGGAAAGTTTGTTTTTCGCAATATTCCATATTGAGAATGTGGCCGCATTAATGACAACAGATTGAGCCCCATAAAGTGTAGATCAGAATTCGTAATTTTGTATGCTTTCTATTTCAGTGACAAAACCCCCTTATCCCTTGGATTAACATTGGAACAATACGGAGCAGTCCATGAGAATATGTCGTCTTGTTATGACCTTGGTTAAACAAGGTCTACAGAGGCATTTGTATGGAAGGGAAACATACCAAGAGCTAATGTATTCATTTGTCGGCAAGATATTGAAACTGAGGTACCTGATAAAGAGCTTCAATTCAATACTGCATGCTTTAGTTAAGTAGGCACATATCGTGTTCCCCGCAAAACACTGATGAGAAAACTGGTTATATCTTTTGTATTTGTGGAGTTGTTTGACATTTGAAGCAGTGCCCCACTGTTGGGTTTTGAGTTTAATTACTTTTTGGTAATCGGATCTATCTTCAAAAATGTCAGGCTCAATGTTCAGATTAGATAAATGTGTCATCGCAAAATATTTTAACTCCGTAACAAATGAGTTGTTACACCGGTTGTCAAGTTGGATGCCCAAAAGTTGTAAAAGAGCGTTTGTGCTACGATCGAATTTGTGCAACTATGCGAAGAGGAGGACTTTGCGTATGCACCATAATGAATAGAGTGAAGGCAGGCCGTATTCGAGCCTTAATGCCTTGACAGGGACAGCCTTGGGAAGATTAATTATGCATCATAATAGTTTTGCCTCAAGTTTCACCAACCAACCTATTTGTGCATTTTTAAGGATTTCTAGGGCATATACAATTGCAGGGATAATACTTAGCTTGCACATCTCAACAACACCTTCGATATTCTGACCTCCTCAGTGATCGACATAGTTTTTCAGCACCAACCATATTTTTCCAATTTCTTTCCCTAACAATAGCCTTGTAATAATTGCCGGATGGGCAGATGTGGATCGGAAAGCCCAAATATATAAATTAATTTGTATTTTCGAGCACAGTTTTGTCTATTTGCATTTGGGGCACACTTTATTAGAAGTAGCCCCTCCAAGCACATCGTCTGAGTTTTAGATGTGTTAATTATCATCTCTATTTCTTTAGCATATTCTGCTAGGGCAGCAATTGATCATTGCAAGCCGATGTATGATTCATCGAAAGGATGGTAGCATCGGCCTATGACAACCTAATAATTGTGCCATTTATTTGTGGAGGGAAATTTCGTGTTAGATGCAGGGAAGATTCTAGGTTGGCCGTGTAAGAATTGTACAAAATGGGCCCAGAACACAGCCCTGCTTCAAACCTCAATTTATTTGATGATAATCGTCAGAACTGAGACATGTTGAGATGGAGGTATTTGAATATAACTGCTGTGTATAGAAGAGCAGAGTTGGGTTAATCCCCGTTTTGCTCAACTTTGTCCAAATTCTGGGCTGAGGGACTAACTCGAAAGCCTTAGTGAAATCCACAAAGCAGCAAATAGATTTTTTTAATCCATTAATCCTTCTTGGAATCGTATTGTGAAGTTAAGAATTGGAAAGTACTGATGTTAGTGATGATGCCGACATTTTTTCTAAAGCCTGTTTGAAATACACTGAGTCATTTTTTATCCTCGATCCAGGCAGTACGTTTGTCCAGGATAATACTAGCAAATATTTTTTGGCTAGAGTCCATCATTGCTAAAAAGCGATAGTTGAATGTCACTAGTCGGTTGCCTTTTTTAAATATAGGAACAACAATGGATTTTGGGCAGCTCTCAGGAGGTTTGCCGGGCCGTTCAATATTTAAGAATAGTGCTTTTAATATGTTTACCCAGATTTCAGGTTGGCTTTTAAATACTATGTTTGGGATGCCGTCAGGACTCGGGGCATGTGAGGTTTTAGATTTAGCTATTACTCTAAGGATGTTCATGGAAATCGATGTTACAATTGGGTTTTGTCCCCGGAGATCCCAGGGATGCCAAGATAGTGTTCCCATTCAGAGAGTAAGGTAGGGCTGTCACCGAGATACAATAGAGGTCGCTATAATGTATGAACCAGAGATCTTGTGATATAGGGTTCAGTTCGATTGGTGATAGTGCTTTTCCAAAATCATTGTATCATCCCCAAAAACTACTTCAATTATGTGCTTTAAGCAAGTAAAACAGTCTTTGCCAATTTGAATGTTTGGTAGAGGACTTGTGCTGCTTAGTCCAATGTCTATGTTTAGTAAAAAGTGTAGTAAGGGCTTTCTCTATTTCCTGTTTGTCAAGCCCTGAATTTGATCGAATAGCAGCACAAGCTTTTCGAAAGGATCCATTTTCTTTCATCGACAATGGGGTTGAAAGGTATACTGTTCTTAACAATGTTATTTCTGCTATTTTTCCAGATCTTAATTGGCAAAGATGATGTTTTAATAACAATAATTTTTCCTAGATACCAATTAGCTAATCTTAGTGCTTCTATTGAAATAGATTGGTCGCGAGAAAGCATGGTATTTGTTTATTGGATATTCTTTGTTGACCAGTGTAGTCGAGTGCCTTGAAAGTCAGAAATAAGCTCCAAGTTCCTGAAACCTTGCAGGCAAGGGATTATCGCATCTGAGAACCAGTTAAGTACAGCATTGTCACTCTATTGTTTGTTACTGAAGCTAGGTTTCAGTGCAGAGAGCGTTAAGACATAATCAATATGAGAGCGAACTATTCTGTTGGACCAAGTGTTGTTTTTTGATTTTGGACATGGAAGAAGAAATTCAAGAAATGTTACATCGAAGTGATCCATTAGATTATACCATGGGGCGGTATATAAGAGATCTTCCGAGGAAGGTAAATGCAGATATTTTTTGTTGAAATCACTGGCAATCAGAATACGGCCAGCAGGAAAGATCTCTAGCCATTTACTGACAGAATTTTCCAAAATCACTAGTATTGTATTTGACCATAACACCCTGGCAGGGTGATAGAAGTGATGATTAATGTTGTTGCAAAATTGGGAGAAGTTGAATGCAAGACTGCCATCATCACATAAGGTGAGATAGGGGAGTATGCAAAGTCAGTCAGTAATAAGTGAGGCTTGGCTCCGTTGGCAAGGCCTCTACTAAGGCGGCCCTTTTTCGAGAGAGTAGCATTATAGGAGAAAATAAAGAAGCCATCAATTGATGTTGGTTTAGTGCACCATGTTTCTTGTAGAATGAAGATGTCCACAGACTGTAAAAGGACTCTCCTCTTGGATGAGACAGAAAAGAGCGATAACCCCTGGTTTTTCATGATAACCACTTTTGATGTTTTTGCGGTGTAGAAGGTCAATTTGCGACATTCAATTGTCGTCCAGGCATCCAGTATCACAGTTTGTAAACATTTATAAGTATTTTTGAACTTTGTGATTGAAGAGCTCTAAAAGCCTCTCTTTCCGAACCTTTTAAGTCATGGTGAAGGTTTGGTTTTGGCACTTCCGCCTTATCGACTGTGAATTTTAGTTACTTAATTTTTCTGCTTGCTATTACAAGAGGCCCAATTGAGTAAATAAATCAGTATGCGTTTTCAAAAGACCCATCGTCAAAGGTGATGTAAATTCTATAAATGCCCAATTAGTAGAACTATTCAATTTTGGCAGTTCGCTTTTTAAAATGTCTGATGACTGGATTAAATCGAAGTATGGCAATTGTTGGAAAATAGTGAGAAGATAGGATCTATTCAAAAAAGGGCTAAATGTAGTAGGATTTGTTTCTTCAAGGATAACCAATTTGCCCAGATCTTTAAGGGCATTTCGGTCTAAAATGTGTGCCTCCAGATTGTTCAGATTAAGTTCATCAACAGGTTGATGAAGTATAGTAGGTGATTTACAAATTGCAGGTGCTTTATTCAAGCTAGGAGCATTTTTTGTCACAGTGCTAAGAGGCTTAGTATTTACTTTCTTGTTTTGATCCTCAGGTAACCTTGCAAAAGGACCTGTTGCATGGTACCATCGGGGGTAGGATTTTCCACTCGGGTGTATGGGGGGAATAATCTGTTTCTGGTAGGAGAAAACAGTGAGCAGTCAAAATATCGAGAAAAAAAATGTCGAAAGACAAAAAAATCGAAAACATAACACCAGAAAAAAATAGTCAAACAATTTATCTTTTATTTATTTCTTTTTTTGGCTCTCGCATGTAAAAAAAAAAAGTAAAAACTAAAAAAATATTCAAATAGCAGGGTTGGGGGGAACCCCCCCATTTCGATTAAAAAACCTAATAAAAAGAAATTCGACTTCTTTTTTTTCGACTTTTTTTCTTGATATTTTGACTTTCGACCTTTTTGTTTTCGATTTTTTGACTATAAACCGGGGAAAACCTGTATTTTTTGGTCTAACCACCTCATCCCCAGCCTTATGGTCCAAGTAATGAGGGTGTGATCCCCAGTGTAGATCATTTGTTGTAGAGACCTGGACATCCATAATAGAGGGAAAGCACATTTCCTCGTAGAAAAGTCATCAAAAGAAGATTTCATCGATTTTGCGGATGGTTTTGAGGTAGTGCCATTTGCATGGTTGGCATTGTTGTTTCACTGTGAGATTTCAGAATCACAACAGCGTCTTTGTTGTTTTTGCTTAATAGTTGTTTTCTTGAGCAGAAGCGCAAACTCTTTGGTAGACAAAGCAATTATTTCGAAAATGTGCATCAGGATTGATTTTGCTTCCTTCTGCTCTTTCGCTACAGACACGAGTGAAATAGATTGAGCTTCAATTTTTGAAGCAATTTCGTTTAGGCGGTTTATATTTTTGCTTGGGAGCAGATGAGGAGGTACATTGGGAGTTATTTCCAAACTTTCATAGGAAGAGTCACGGCTGTCAGACGAGCCAAAAGAGGATGAGGCAAAGGCGGCTAAGTCGGGCGAGTTTGATAGATTAATGTCAATGACATCATCACAGTTTTGCTCTTGTAGGAGAGTTTCACCGCCCAAGTATGCCTGCTTTAAATTAATAACCAGTTTAAGTAGAGAATTATTATTGTCTATATCGTGAGACAATTTTCAAGGGGGTCGTCCGTATGCACAGATGAATGGTGAAATTTGGGGGGAGGTTTGGTGGCAAAAAAACTTGAAATGGCTGGTCGTGCACTAAGTGTGCGTGGGCGCTTCAAAATTCTGCTTCAGGTCTTCGCCGCAGTAGTTTTTCCAGAGTTAACCTTCAGCGGCTGGGTAAATTTAGAGGCTGCACCATGGAGTGTAGCCTTACTTGTCATAATTTGACCGTATGAAGGTGTAACAATAAAGGTAAAACACGAGGGAGTAACTATCTTAAAGTCTAGGTAACCAAGTAGGCAGCACGGCGGTTGGTCTCAGCTGGCGCAAAAATAAAATACAGCAGAGAGTGACTCGATCCGAAACAGTCAACACATGGCTCAAATGGCCCTGCCCGCAGTCACCACGCATGAGTAAAGAGGACAAAAATGATTCTTAATTTGCAAAAGGCAGATGGAAGATCTCAGCAAGCACTTACTTGGCTAAAGGTGAATGGTAGATATAGTGAAGCAGCCAAGGAGTTTATCGAAGCCAAAGCAAAAGGCAGTTTGTATTGAACTGTCCACTGCTGCCCACAGCGGACCACTGCAGACCATTTTATGACCTGCTTAACACCCGTGCAGCGTTCTGCGTTATAATGGTGTTTTTATAAGCTGGATTTGGGGAGAGGTGAAGAGGCTCCTCCTCGGAGCAAGGCAACGGTAGAAAGACTGCAAAGTCTGTGATGTAGGCAGAGAGACCAGCACCATTGCAGACCACTTTACGACCCACTTAACACTCGCTCACGCTTTAATGGTGTTTTTATATGCTGGAGTTGGAGCGAGGTGAAGAGGCTCCTCCTCGGAGCAAGGCAACGGTAGAAAGACTGCAAAGTCTGTGATGTAGGCAGAGAGACCAGCACCATTGCAGACCACTTTATGACCCACTTAACACCCGCTCACGCTATAATGCTGTTTTTATATGCTGGAGTTGGAGTGAGGGGAAGAGGCTCCTCCTCAGAGCAAGGCAACAGTAGAAAGACTGCAAAGTCCGCGATGTAGGCTGAGAGACCAGCACCACTGAAGTTCACTTTACGACCCAATTAACACCCGCGCAGCACTCCGTGCTATAATGGTGTTTTTATATGCTGGATTTGGAGCTAGGTGAAGAGGCTCCACCTCAGAGCAAGACAACAGTAGAACGACTGCAATGTAGGCAGATAGACCAGCACCACTGCAGATCACTTTACGACCCACTTAAGACCTGTGCATATGTTTTAAGCTTTTGCAAGGCACTGCTATTAAATATGCAGGTACTCGCACCATTTTGCAACTGCTACCAACAATCAGTAGTAAAAAACGCTACGACTGTGCATGGCAAGTGACTTTTCCATGCCTACACAACAAAAAAACTGTTGTCATTGCCAATGCTTGAGTAATGTACATAGTTCAGGGATGGAGTTCCATTCCACATTCTTCTTTCTGACCAGAAGGTAAAGGAAGTAAAATACCCATCTCCCTTGTTGAAGTAAAATCCTTTCTGTAGCCCCTTGCACAGAAGAGATGTTCTTCGTTTGCCAAAAGGAACACATTGCTGTTTCAAGGGATGCCTCTTGGAACTGTGCAAGGTAGTTTGACAAAATCCAGGGCGTCACCTTGTTTGGAAATTTGCTGTGCCCACTTGTCCATTGTTATACTTTGGTACAGAAGAAAGCAGTAAGTAAATTGCCCTCAGAAAAAAGGTGATGGAGTTGCGAGCCTGTTTCTGAAGATTGTCAGGTGTGTCTCTATGTATGTGGCTTTCCTTGTCTTGAATCTCGTCTTTCAAATTGTCTGTGTTCGACCTCCCGAGATTTGTCAGGGAATCAAGTGGTCATCAATTGGGAGCCTCTGAGGAAAGGCAGCAGCTGCCATCCATAAGAGGGGTCTATAATATTCCCCATTGCCCATACAGTGGAGCATAGAAACCATGTTTCTATTCACAGCCCTCTGGAAATACATATGTGTATACATGTCTTGGGTGCTTTGGGAATTGGAGAAAATGAGCAGAAGTGTGAGTGACTATGGGGTGCTTTGGAAGGTTGGGGTGACTTTTGAATTTGCGAGCTGTGGATATTTGTGTGGCCCCTTTTTGGTGGAGTCACCCAAATTTACAACTGGCTTGTGAGACTATTGGCATTGCTGGAGTCTCAAATATGCCTGGAAAGATAAAGGATAATGATGTAATACAGCCCCATCCACACTGAATGTGTGGGGGGAGATATGTTTTTTTTCTTCAAGTTTATGATCTCAGTGCAGAATGAAATACATAAAGGTCAAAGCAAATATGGATTCTTGCAAAAGGATAAGGTCAGAGGTATATGGCTGAAAAAGTGGTATGGAGATGAGATGCAGATGCTGAGAATAAATTATCGTGCTTAGGTGCTTATGCAAAGCAGACCTAAGGAATTAAGCACCCAGCAAGCTGCACACCTTACGGATGAGCATAGTATCGACCAAGGTGACTGATTAGGTGGCCCTCCAGATGCTTTGGAATTCAACTCCCAGCAACCCTATTCAGCATAATCATTGGCAAGGGATCATGGGAGTTGTGGTCTATGGCAATTGAAGGACCACATAAGGAGTGTCCATGTGCACTATTGGTCATACTGAGGAAATTGCTATTCCTACAGGATCCATGCAACTTAAGAAAAAGGAAATCATGTCTTGAAGGTAACATGTATAGTTCATCATGGAAACCATGCAAATATCAGCGGTGCACAGTGGAAATCCTCATAACAGAACATAACATAGGCTGGTGGTGAGCCAGGACTCCAAGTAGTGGCTGGACATGCCACACTCAATGTCATGTTTGACGGTGAGCAGGAAATCTGCAGAAGAGCAGGGAGTTGAGCAAAGTGAATTTCACAGCTTTGAAGAGCTGCAGGAGGGCCTACAGACCAAAGATGATATGTTGTAGCATCATGTATCCGACTGCAGGTCCAGTATTTAATCATTGGAACTCCCAAATATGTTTTTCATTGCAGAATTTTTCAAGGTCAGGTGTAGGCAGGCCAGCAGTGGCCTCCTGGTCCTCACATATAATTGTTGTAGCTTTAATGTGGATTTGAGAGACCGTGGTCGTTCTCATTCTGCATTCTCCCAGCGCCATGAATCAGAAATTACAAAGGCATCTCTCCCCCTCCACTCATCCACAGCAGCCAGGAATCAGTGTGCGGGATCAGAGGAAAACATCTGACAAACGGGCTGCGCAGCTCTCGGCCCAGCGAGAACTGAAGGGAATTAATGAAAATGTGACTTCAAAGGCAGCTCGCGAGAAAGATGGCATCTGCCGAGAGTTAACACTCCCGCTGACAAAACGGCGTTCTGTCAGAGAAAGGGAGGCGAGTTCTGCGGCACTCGCCGCGACAATATGGCGGCCCCCGCCAGGGTCCTGCCTCGGCGTCTCCAGGGCAGGCGAGAGAAGCCGTTCTTAATACAAGTACAGCGGCTGCTTCCCTCGAGCGCTGCCAGAGCCCTGGAGCCTTTCATGACGGTGACATTTCTACAGCATTCTAATAACCATAGCCGAGCAGACTAAAAAGTACCCTCATATCAACGCAATCCCCCATCAGGGAATGTAGGTCACTTGTACTTCTCAGGCTTGAAAGTCAGAGAGGCTTCCACCCGACTTTCTTCACATCATTGCATTTCGCTCAGGGTTTCAAATTATTCTCTCTGTGATGAAATGAAATATTTCACATTTCATAATGAATTCCCTTTCTGGAGAGGCCATGTTTATGTTTTATTTATTGCAGTGCGGGGCCTCGGATCCTGCATTTGCACAAAGTACAAGTTGACCTCTTGATGTGGAGAGCAGAGGTTTACCTCTGTGTAGCTGCTCCGTGTAGACAAAAGTCGTGATCGAGACCGTTTCCATATCTATATTTAACAATGTTGGGATTATGCCAGCAGTGCGTCAATACTCATTTTAGCAGAGGTTCACATGTACCTATTCAGGGACTGAACTCTTATTGGCGTGTTTCACAAAGATCACACAAAGGTTAAATGATGCTGGGCTGCTGGTGTATTAGAATGGATTATGTATACTGCCGATTCTGCAGTTTACCTGGTGTTGTAATGTTGTTGTTTTTTTTTCACTTGCTAAATTCACGCGGATAAAATTAAATATATTTCTGTGTTTGTTATGAAGTTCTACAGTGCAGACCTAGGGTGCAAGTAGACAAACATTTCGGAGAAGGCTAACCCTTCAAATGTTGGAAGAGTGGCTAATTTTACAGGCTCTGGGGGAGGGGCAAACCTACCTGTGTGGGGGGTGGCATCTAACTACTTAACATAACCCAACCTTTTTTGGGCGACACAGGCATGGGCTAACGCCCAGTCTGCCCAATGCTTGTGGTGCCACTGGTGACACAACATTCAATTGGTATGTTAATGAGTACCCCTCCCCACCCCCACCTTTTTTTGTTTTTGGGACTTGGTCCCTGGGACCAAACAGACAAGAGTGAAAGGAGTGGGTTCACTGTTAACCCAGGTTATTTTTTTAATTTTCCAAAGAATGTAACACCTGCATCATTCTGTCGAGAGTGCCAAATGTGGTGTGGGTGGTCGGAGGATATTGTTGTGGGTCAATGCCAGCATGAGTGAATCTGGATATGGAGAAAGGTGGTGCAGCTAGACTGGGGAGAGCAAGAGCAAGCAGATCATGAGAGAATGCAGGCCTCGCTCAGAGAACCAAGAGCATGTTCTCTCGGAACTGATTGGCTGTGCGCACCCCAAGGATGCTAATCAGTATTAGCAATGGTGTCAAAGACCAGATGACGGAGTTGAGGTATCAACCACCTGTAATGAATTGGATTCTGCCTCGCAGGAGTACACGGATGAGTCTGGGTAAACTGGCCCACTCAGCCCTGACACTTCTGCAAACTAAAACACAATGCAATCAGGTAGATCATGTACAGTTAAGAGATATAACGCCTTCCCCTATTGTGGTAACGTGGGCCACGGGATGGCTATGCTCTTAAGATGGCTGTGAAGGTGAACCAGTAGTGACCCAAACAACACAGTATCACAGTCCAAAATAAAGGGAATGTCCAATTAAGGTTCTATAAAAATATAACACTTTAATTAAACTCACCATCCTCACATAGAACAAATATAAACACTGTACAAAACCCCACCCTAAACAAAGAACAGAGACGATGCGACAGACTGAACAAAGTAGCACTCTGAGCATAATTCCAGGGATGGTAGGTAAGGTAATACCATTTCTTGTAGAAATGAGGAGCGATCATGTCTTAACCAGTCTCTAGAGTCCAAGTGGACTGTTGGGGCAGTTCGAAGTCAACAGTACCTTGAGTCAGTTCTTGGTGGGCTGATGCAGTCAGATCTGGAGTCAACCGAGAATGCACGCTGATCAGGCTTAATTTGGGCACGTGGGATCGTGGAGACCCTGTGTCATGATCTCTGCTTCCAAAAGATCAGGACTTGCCCGACTCCCTTGGAAGCAGACCCATAACCCCGGTTCCGAGTGCCAGCCAGTCCCAATTGGGACCTTTTGGACCCTGTCCTGGCGCCAGTGGCACCAGGCTCATAAAGATGCCCAGTCCCAGCGCTGGAAGCGCCGGGCTCATAATGCTTGGGTGGACTTACCTGCAGCAGACCATGCTGCTTACTTACCTGCCAGTTGAACCCCTGATCCTCTTCTGTTTGGGACTCTTTTTCCTGTTGGGTTGGGCAGGAGCCACTCCCTAGGTTCAGAACACTGGAACTCTTCTGGAAAGCAGGAACTCTTTTCTTACCTAGGCGTGGCTGTGGAAGGAGACACCTAAGCACTACAGGAGGCTATTTAAACCACACCCGATGGATGAATCTTGCTTTGCGTTATTCTGCATTCTCTGCAGCAGAACGCTCATCGTGTCTTCTGCTTCTGATCCTGGGCCTAAGGGAACAAAGGCTTACCATCCTGGAATCCAGTCTTCAGCAGCACCTGTAAAGACAAAGAAAGAACAGGTTAGCACTACGGTCTTCAGTGGCAGCGCATCTCTTACCTGGACCATCGGCTGTCACCAACGCCTCGCGCTGCATTCCGGCATCTGAAAGACAAAGGCTTACCTACTCTTCGCATGCTCCGGAGGTCTTCGCACTGCATTCCGGCATCTGAAAGACAAAAGCTTACCAGCTCTTCGCACGCTCCGGAGGCCTTCGGCGCTGCATCCCGCATCTGAAAGACAAAAGAAGGTGCGTTTAAAGACACTGGGCAACTTTATTACTCACGTGCCATTACTCCTTCCCACGCCGAATCCAGTGGGTATTCCAGCACCCTTCAGCTTCTCTAAAGCTCCGAACTTGTACCTGCAAGATAAAAGGGACAGTTAGTGCGCATCGTGAAGCAGGCTACAAGCGCTTACTTACGTGCTTCCAGGCGCTTCTATTCCTCACGCGGGTTCGATCCTCAACTCTCATCAGCCCGCCATCCGCCATCGCCGGAACCCTGCAAAACAAGAGATATCATTACAAAAGACTTTTAAGACATTTGAAGTGCCCAGAACTTACCGTTCGTGCAGTTAACGACGGACAGCAGTCCTCTGAGGTCAAGAGGCCTGCACCCTTATCCAGTGAAGAAACTGGTTACGGCACCCTGCCCCGAGGCAGATGGAGAGCTCGGCGTTCACTTACCTAAGGTGAGGGCGTTAACCTTTGGGGTTCTACAGGAGAAGAGAAAGGGAAGAGGAGAGAGGCACCCAATAACCCCAGTTCATTAATCCCATATTTTCTATCTGCAGACATCTTACTCTTAGAGTCAGACATACAGTGCACAGAGGCCCAGCCCAAAGAGCCAACCGTGTGTTACACATCACCTTTGAAGATACGGCATTCACCCAGTCAAGACCGGCGCCTCTGCGGGAATCAGGTGAGCGTTACAGAACGCAAAGCCTACCGCAAAACTCCCACCCAGGCGCTATGGAAACCTTGGATACCGACCAGCTAGCCCAGTTACTTGGGGAACTAAGAGCAGAAGTGCATGCAGCCCGTCAGGAAACGAATGCTCTAAGAAGGGAACTGATTATTTCCAGGGAGCGAACAGACGATCTCGCTAGACAATTGCTACAGTCACAAGCCGGACAAACTCCGTTACCCGCATCAGGGGCAAATCTTCCTTCAACATCCTCTACGAACCCAGTGCAGATCAACCTACCTGGGAATGTACCTCTGGCTCCGCCCGAATGATTTTCTGGTGACCCAAAGAGGTTTGCAGTATTTATTAATCAGTGCCGGTTGCACTTCTTATGCCGGCCAGCAGCCTTTCCAACTGATCAAGCTAAGGTAGCTATCGTGCTTTCGTACCTTAGTGGCAATGCGGCAGACTGGTCGATCCCTCTAGTTAATCAAGATGATCCGGTTCTCCATGATTTTCAAGCTTTTCAGCTCAGTATGGAAAAACTGTTTGCAAGACATTCACAGGGGCAGGCCTTGGACAATTAGCTCCTTTCATTGCGACAGGGTAATCAAGACCTTTTGGCTTATATTGCGTCTTTCAACAGACTGATAGTGGAAACTCGATGGCCTGAGGACAAAAGGATTACGCTGTTTTATAGAGGTCTACGTGGAGAGCTCAAAGATGTGTTAGCCCAAGTAGTGAATCCCCCGCAAGACTGTTCGGACTATATTGACTTAGTCGTTCAAATTGACCACAGACTGCAGAACAGGAAGGCTGATCGTTCCAAGTTTGATGCTCGAGTATTTTCCAAACCACCAACTCCTACCAAAGGAGTAGACTCCGGGGAACCCATGCAAATAGGGGGCCTGAAAGGACCACTAACACAAAAGGAGCGGGAAAGGAGAAAACAGCTGCAATTATGCCTCTATCGCGGAAACTCGGGGCACTTTCTTCGAGACTATCCGGGGAAACCAGCCAAGAAGGCAGTAGGAGCTGCAGTTACCAGGGTCACAAACTCTGAGCAGGGAAACAACCTCGCCCGACAAGAATAGAGGTCCACTTGCCGAGCGTTAAAACCAGTTCTGTGACCTCGCATTTCGTGATACCTATGGTCCTCATTAGCCCTGAACATCCGGATCGATTACATGCGATTGAAGCTTACGTCGACAGCGGTGCCATCGGCAATTATGTGGATCATGAAATGGTTTTGAGGATGAATCTGACTCTTTGTCCAAAGGCTGTAAATGACGTCATTACTACGGTGGATGGTACGGAGATAGCCTCCGGACCAGTAACGCATACCACCCAAGAATTGACGCTAGTAAGTCAAGATGGACACCATGAGAAGATCCTGTTCGATGTGATCAAGGCCCCTCAGTTCCAGATTATTCTAGGAATTCCTTGGTTAGAGAAGCACAATCCTCAGATCGATTGGCGAGCAAGAACGGTTCAGTTTCCAGAATGTGTCTCTACTTGTCACCCTCGACCTGGTGTTGCACTGGCAGCAATTTCCTCGGAGGCTCCCCAGTTACCTCCTGAATACCTAGAATTCCAAGATGTTTTCCGGAAGGATCAGGCTAACTCTCTACCTCCTCATAGGTCTTATGACTGCCAAATAGACCTGATACCTGGATCTACTCCTCCTTCTAGTAGAATTTATGCCCTCATCGAGCCTGAGAATCTTCACCTCCGACAATACCTGGATCAATACCTAGCGAATGGGTTTATTCGTCCTTCCAAGTCCCCTGCTTCCTCAGCTTTGTTCTTCGTTCCAAAAAAAGAAGGGGACCTTAGAACTTGTATAGATGATCGCGCCCTGAACCAGATCACCGTTAAGAATAGATATCCATTACCTTTGATCCCTGAACTCCTGGACCAAGTCAGAAAAGCATGCATATATACAAACCTGCATCTTAGAGGAGCCTACCACTTGGTACGAGTAAAAGAGGGCGATGAATGGAAGACGGCCTTCCGCACCAAGTATGGGCTATTTGAATATCAGGTCATGCCCTTCGGACTTTGCAATGCCCCGGCCGCCTTTCAATATTTTATGAACGATGTCCTCAGAGAGCTCATAGATGTGTGTGTTGTTGTTTACATTGACGACATCCTCGTTTATTCTTCATCGGAAACTGAACATCGGAAACACGTGAAAATGGTCCTCGAGAGATTGCGTCAACACAAACTTTTCGCTAAGTTGGAAAAATGTGTTTTCAACGTGACTGAAGTTGAATTCTTGGGATTCATATTATCACCTAGCGGAGTGCGTATGGATTCAAAGAAGGTCGATGCAATTCTCAAATGGCCATCGCCATCCTCCGTAAAAGGTGTTCAAAGCATGTTAGGCTTCGCTAACTTTTACCGCAGGTTCATCCCCGAATTCTCTCGAATAGTCCAGCCCATCACCGCCTTGTTAAAGAAAAACAAACGTTTTGAATGGTCTACCGAGGCGGAACAAGCTTTCCAGAATTTGAAGACTAGATTTATCTCTGCACCGATCTTAAAACATCCTCGCCCAGAACTCCCCTACATCGTTGAAACTGATGCTTCGAGCCTTGCCATGGGGGCAGTTCTATCACAAAAGGACCCAGTAACCAATCAGTTGCATCCCGTGGCATTTTGGTCCCGCAAATTCTCGCCTCCTGAAATCAATTACACTATTACTGATAAGGAACTTCTAGCTATCAAGTCCGCCTTTAAGGCTTGGCGGCATTATCTTCTGGGGGCCCGACACACTGTTACTGTGATTACAGATCACCGAAACCTGCAATATTTGAAAACCGCAAAAGCTCAATCCTCTAGGCAACTCCGTTGGGCACTATTCTTTGCCGAGTTTGACTTCATAATTACCTATCGACCTGGTACCAAAAACGGTAAAGCTGATGCCCTTTCTCGGATGGGAGTGGAAGAACATTTGATCACTCCTAAACCTGTACTTATCATTCCCGAACAAAGAATTCTAGGTGTAATCGCCACACAATCCATAGAGGAAGTTAAGGATAAAGCCAGGCTACTGGTAACTCCAGCAGACATACAGAATTGGCATCTGCAGGGAAAGGACTTTACGGTGAAGGACAACCTATTATATTTCCAAGAACGGTTATACCTGCCCAGCACAGATTTACAGAAAAAGGTAATCTCTTGTTATCACGATTCTTTAATGGAAGGACATCCCGGTATGACCAAGACCTCGGAAAAGATCAAGCGCTACTTCTGGTGGCCGTCTTGGAAAAAAGATATCAGAGACTTTATATTGTCCTGTGGAGTATGCGCCCAAAACAAGAGTCAAAAGGAAAAACCAGCCGGCCTCTTACGCCCTATTGACATCCCGCCTCGCCCTTGGCATACGCTTTCTATGGACTTCATCACCGATCTACCTCCATGCTCCGGATACAATACGATCCTAGTAATCGTGGACCTATTCTCCAAGATGGCGCATTTCATTCCACTCAAAGGCTTACCAACAGCAGCAACTCTGGCCTGAGAATTTCTCGAAAACATCGTCCGACTGCACGGTTTTCCTTCAGTTCTAATTTCGGATCGAGGTAGTCAATTTATTTCTCATTTTTGGCGAAGTTGCTGTCGGTCGGCTCAAATTGATGTGAGACTTTCGACCAGCCACCACCTTCAAACCGACGGACAAACCGAGAGGACCAATCAAACTCTGGAACAGTATTTGCGCTGCATGCTACAACAAACTGAAAAAACTTGGAAAGATATCCTTTGGATAGCCGAATATGCCTACAATAACTCTGTCCACTCGGGAACTGGGAAGACCCCGTTTTTTCTTTTATACGGTAGTCACCCTCGAACCTCGGAGTTGGATCCACTCCAAGATCTTGGAACACCAGCAGTAGACCACCTGCATTCTACAATCACCCAAGCCTTTAAGGAAGCCGTTTCTCACATTCAAAGGGCTAAAGAACAATACAAGAAAGGAGCAGACCAACATCGGAAGGAATCCCCCCAATATCAAGTAGGAGATCAAGTCTGGTTATCCACCAAATATCTACCTCTAAAAGGACCACGCACATTCAACCCAAGATACCTTGGTCCCTATTCCATCACTACCATAGTAAATCCAGTAGCGGTCAAGTTGGACTTGCCCCCTCACATGAAGATACATCCGGTCTTCCACGTCTCTCTATTAAAACCCGTGCAACCTCAAACCCGACTAACTACATCTCCAAAACCTATTCTAGTTGATGGAGAACTCAAGTTTGAAGTCAAAAGCATCCCGGATTCCAAGATCTCCAAATCTAAACTATTTTACCTGATTGACTGGAAAGGCTACGGTCCCCAAGAAAGATCCTGGGAACCTGCAGAATATGTCCACGCGCCTCGTCTAATCAAAAGATTTCATCGAACATTTCCTAACAAGCCCAAACCCCCGGAGAAGCCCGGTTTGGGAGGGGCCTTGAGGGGGGGTGCTGTCATGATCTCTGCTTCCAAAAGATCAGGACTTGGAAGCAGACCCATAACCCCGGTTCCGAGTGCCAGCCAGTCCCAATTGGGACCTTTTGGACCCTGTCCTGGCGCCAGTGGCACCAGGCTCATAAAGATGCCCAGTCCCAGCGCTGGAAGCGCCGGGCTCATAATGCTTGGGTGGACTTACCTGCAGCAGACCATGCTGCTTACTTACCTGCCAGTTGAACCCCTGATCCTCTTCTGTTTGGGACTACTTTTCCGGTTGGGTGGGGCAGGAGCCACTCCCTAGGTTCAGAACACTGGAACTCTTCTGGAAAGCAGGAACTCTTTTCTTACCTAGGCGTGGCTGTGGAAGGAGACACCTAAGCACTACAGGAGGCTATTTAAACCACACCTGATGGATGAATCTTGCTTTGCGTTATTCTGCATTCTCTGCAGCAGAACGCTCAACTTGTCTTCTGCTTCTGATCCTGGGCCTAAGGGAACAAAGGCTTACCATCCTGGAATCCAGTCTTCAGCAGCACCTGTAAAGACAAAGAAAGAACAGGTTAGCACTACGGTCTTCAGTGGCAGCGCATCTCTTACCTGGACCATCGGCTGTCACCAACGCCTCGCGCTGCATTCCGGCATCTGAAAGACAAAGGCTTACCTACTCTTCGCATGCTCCGGAGGTCTTCGCACTGCATTCCGGCATCTGAAAGACAAAAGAAGGTGCGTTTAAAGACATTGGGCAACTTTATTACTCACGTGCCATTACTCCTTCCCACGCCGAATCCAGTGGGTATTCCAGCACCCTTCAGCTTCTCTAAAGCTCTGAACTTGTACCTGCAAGATAAAAGGGACAGTTAGTGCGCATCGTGAAGCAGGCTACAAGCGCTTACTTACGTGCTTCCAGGCGCTTCTATTCCTCACGCGGGTTCGATCCTCAACTCTCATCAGCCCGCCATCCGCCATCGCCGGAACCCTGCAAAACAAGAGAAATCATTACAAAAGACTTTTAAGACATTTGAAGTGCCCAGAACTTACCGTTCGTGCAGTTAACGACGGACAGCAGTCCTCTGAGGTCAAGAGGCCTGCACCCTTATCCAGTGAAGAAACTGGTTACGGCACCCTGCCCCGAGGCAGATGGAGAGCTCGGCGTTCACTTACCTAAGGTGAGGGCGTTAACCTTTGGGGTTCTACAGGAGAAGAGAAAGGGAAGAGGAGAGAGGCACCCAATAACCCCAGTTCATTAATCCCATATTTTCTATCTGCAGACATCTTACTCTTCGAGTCAGACATACAGTGCACAGATGTCCAGCCCAAAGAGCCAACCGTGTGTTACACATCACCTTTGAAGATACGACATTCACCCAGTCAAGACCGGCACCTCTGCGGGAATCAGGTGAGCGTTACACCCTGGCAGCAATCATGCATGTAGTACAGGCCAATGCGGGTGCTCTGTGCAGTAAAACACCAGCTCCTCAATGGTGCAGGTTGGGGCGGTCCCAGGAGCATTTCGCAGTTGGCCAGGCCGAGTCGGGCCTTAGCCGCTGGGAGGAATCGATGAGTGACGCTCCAGAAGTTCAAGTCGGCAGGCGACGGTCGTGCAAGTGGTGATCTTGGGAGCATTGATGTGTGATCATTGAGGTGGCATTTCAAGCGCTAGCTGGGCTGAGCTGTGGTAATAGCCCCGGTTAGAGTCATCAAGCGACTCTCCAGTGATTCGGTTTGGGTCCTGGCATTAAGAAGTTGCTTCGGTCTACCAGGTGATGAGCTTTGGCTGGGACACGATGCTGTGCCAAGCTCGTCGAAGGTGCAAGCAAATGTTCGAATGGTGGATGAGCAGCACTGGTGACTTTTTTGTTGTTCCAGGTGCCGTGAACATGAGTGACAGTTTTGGTGCAGTGAACAGGGAGCTTTGGTAGGTAGGGTCCTCTGGTTGCTTTGAGGCCCATTCAAGGGGATTTGAGGCTAGGATGATGCCATACAGGGTCTGCTCTCCCCGGTCTTGAGATTCCAGTGCAGAACGGTACATCCTGATCCACAGCCGAGGTTACTCCTGATGTGCCATGGGAGTGGTAGCAGACAGATTTTACTTCTGCCTTGAATGATTCCTTCTTCACTTCAGGTTAAAGGCTTTGGAGAGTACAATTCTCCCAAAGGAAGTCCATTAAGATCTTCAGATCTTATGGTTGTTTGGTTGTGCGTGTGGGTGGGATGTTGATAGTTATCGTAATAAGTAGAGTGATTTTTGTCATGTTCCAGCAAAGGGGCTTTCTTCTGTTGGGCGGGTAGGTGTGCTATTTTCTGGTGTTGGCTGGTTCCCGGGTGTGGTGTTTTAAGATGGTTGGACTTGTTCAGTTTGGTTTGTTCTGTTTTGGATTTTTTATGTGTGTCAGTCTTTCCTGGTGTGGTGCATTTTGTGGTGTGGACTTGTTGCTTGGTGTGGGTTTCTTGTTTGTTTTTGTTTTTTCTTGATCTGGTTGGTTAGGTTTGTTCCTGGTGGACTGTCTGTTTTTCCTCACGGTTTTTCTCTTTGCTTAGGCTGTTTATGCTATTCCAGCAATGAGTGGAGGTGCGGTGTGGTGTAGTTTGTAGGAAAGTGTTATAGGGTATTCCCACTGGTTCAGGTACCCAAGAGGCTGACCTGTTTCAGGTGTCAAACGGTCCCATGGGTAAACCTATCCCAAGGGTTAACCTTGTTCAGGGGTCTAGCCTTATCTCAATTGGGTGCCTTATCCCTCATCTGAAAACTTATCCCAGTGCCAGAAACCTTTTATTTGGAGTGGGCCTATCCTAGGAGCAGTGCCTATTCCAGGGGTGGGACCTATCCCAGAGCGAGACCTATCCCAGGAACGAGACCTATACCAGGGACGGGAGCTATCCCAGGGACAAGAGATGTCCCAGAAGTGGGAGTTATCCCAGGGGAGGGAGTTATCCTAGGGGAGGGAGCTATTTTAGGTACAAAGCTATCTCAGGGGCTGGATCCCAGGGACTGGAGCTATCCAAGGAGCTTGAGGTGCCAAGTGGTTGGAGCTTTTAGGGGCTGTAATATCCCAGTGGCAGAGCTGATTCCCGCTGCAGGTTTTTTTTCCCTGTGTGGTTTTCCTGTGATGGAGGCCTCTTAGTGCTATGACCATGAGGAGTCTCTCAATGGCAGGATCTCTGAGTGCTGAGTCCTTAGTGTGCTAGGGCTTCCTGTGTGTAAGTCCCTGTAATAATGGTTGCTTGTACTGGTGAATGGTTTAATGTGGCTTTAGCTTCCAGATGGTTTGGGCTCACTCTATTGGGGCCTTGTAGTGGTATCGGGTTCACAGTGGCAAAAGACTCTCTGTGGTGGTTCTATCTCAGTCTCAAAATATAAACATTGGCCAGACTCAAAGTAGAAATCTACACTGGGAAACCTGGACAGGCAAAATGCTAGTGTGGCAAAAAACCAACAGAGATGAGCTCTAAAGTAGCAATCTATATTCTGAGTCCTTGTCAGGCCAGATGCAAGCGTGGCAGAGCACAATCAGTGAGGATCTTCACAGCAGTAATTTAATCTGCCAAAAAGGCGAATGTGGCAAAATACAAATTATGGCGAGATTCAAAGCAGCAATCTAAACTGAGAAGCGTAGTCTGTCAAAGAGCAAGGGTCACGAAATGCAAGCAGGTGAAATCCAAAGCCGCAATCTCAACTGGGGAACGTAGTCAGGCAGTGCAAGTGTGGCAAAATGCAAACAGTGGCGAGATTCAAATCAGTCATCTTAATTAGGAGACCTAGGGCCTCATTACAAGTTGTGCGGAATGCATTTAACGGCGCCGGTAATGGTGCCGGCGCCGTTAAACGCATCCGCACTATTACGAGGTCCCCTCACGGGACCGGCTCTGGACGTCTGGTTTATCCAGACGTCCAGAGCGGGTCCCGCGAGGGGACCAGGGGGCTAACAACGGGCCCTCTTGTAATGGGCCCGTTGTTAACTCCCTCCCTATTCCCATTGAGCCCTATGGGGGCTCGAATGGGTATGGGGAAGGTCCGGGTCCGGGTTCCCTAAATGGGGAAATACCGGGCCCTCCATACTCAGAATGTCCCGATATTATCCCATTCAGGGAACCCGGACCCGGACATGGTTTTGGAGGCAGCCATGGCACCAATAGCGCCATTGGCTACCTCCAAAGTCGTAATGAGGCCCCTAGTCAAGTAAAGTGAATGTGTGAAAACTACAAATGCAGTGACAAGATCTAAAGCAGCAATCTAAACTGGGAAGCTTACTCTGGAAAAAAGCAGAGGTGGCGAAACAGAAACGGTAACGATATCCAAAGCAGCAGTCTAAACTGGAGAGCCTAGTAAGGCAGTGCAGGTGAGGCAAAGTACAAACATTGTTGAGATTCAAAGCAGCAATCTAAATGATCTCCTCAGAGGTATTCTTCCTTTCCTCTCCTTCCTCCAGAAGCTCACTGTCTCTAGAGCTCTTGTTCTCTCTAAGCTGGACTACTGGAAAAGCCTCTTTCTAAATCTGTCTGCTTTAACTCTCCGCCCTCTGCAACTCATCCTGAATCGGACTGCAAGACTTGTCCTTGGCCTCAAGCCCTGGGATCGTAGCTCTCCAGCTCGGAAATCTCTTCATTGGCTCCCAGTGGCTGCAAGGATTACTTTCAAGACCCTTTGCATTGTCCACAAGGCTTTATGGGACCTGGGTCTACAATACCTACAACTCTCCATCCGTAAATACCTTCCGACTCAAGCTCTTCACTGCTCCACCTCTAACTCCCTCAGGGTCAGTTGAATATCCAAGCAACGTGTTGGGGGTAGATCTCTTTCCTTAGTGGAGGCCTCCCTCTGTAACAGCCTCCCTGCCTCTCTGAAACTTGAGGAGAACCATCTTCAGTTCTGGAAGCACCTCAAGACCTTCCTCTTTGCTTCTGCCATCACTCTTCCTCTCCCCTGCTGATCTATCTGTTTTGGCACCGGGCACCTAGTTACCCTCTGATTCTCGGGCCCAAGCCCCTACCCACCCAGCCACACACTTGCTCTGCCTCTTGGCAATCCTTGCACTTGGGTCTGTATCTGTAACCCTACAGTCCCCTTTCCTGCACTTACCAGACACCCCCTGTTGTCTGCACTTTAACCTTGCACCTGCCATCTAGCGGGCTGCACTACCAGCTGTTGTTGTTTTATCCTTGCTCAGCACTTTCCACTCCTCTCCTCTCCCTTGCACTTTCCCCCTTCCTAATCCCCTGCACTTGCACGTTCTCAATGTTACCGGGCCTAGTAAGATTGCTGTTCTGTCCTCCATTGTTCCCCTCCCTTGCCTCATCATGCTCTGAAACACTTGTGTATGAGCGCGATACAAATAAAATATCATATATCATAAATTAGGAGACCTAGTCAGGCAGAAGTGAATGTGATAAAATACAGTGGTGTGCTTTGTAGCATCTGTCTAAACTGGGAGCTCTAGCAAGTCAGAAGTGAATGTGGTGGAATAGAAACAGTGGCAAGCTTCAAATTAGGAATCAAATTTAGAAACCCTAGTCAGGTAATTGCAACCATGTCAGAACACAATGAGTGATGATCTTCACATCATTGGTCTAACCTACTTTTTGCAACTGGCAAAAGCAGAGGCGGCGAAATACAAACATTGGAAAGATTTAGAGCAGGCATCAAGGTTGGGAAACCTAGTTAGGCAGTTCAAGCGTGGTAAGACACAGAACCATGGGGAGATTCAATGAAACAATCCCCCAGTTGGAACACCTTTGAAGCACTATGCAGGTGTGGCAGTATACACTAGTGGTGGGATTCTATGAAGATGTCAACCAACCCCTGGAAACCCTGAGGTATGAGAAAATGTAAGAGTGGTGCCATTAAGCAGTGGTAAAATTAAAAAACAGCACAACCCACACCCTGGAAAACCTGAGGGAAGTGAAGTTGCAAGAGTGTCGGCATACAGTAGTGGCAAGATTCAAAACAGCAGAACCCACACCTGAAAGCACTGTGGGAAGTGAAATGTAAGTGTGTCAGAAACCTACAGTAGCGAGATTTAAGACTGAAAACCCACCCCTGGAAGCATTGTAGGAAACGGAAATGCAAGTGTGTCAGAAACCTACCGTGGCACGTTTCCAAACTGCAAAACCACCCTTGGATTTACAGTGGGAAGAGAAAATGCAAGTGTCGCAGAGCACAACAGTGGCAAGATTCCAAACTATAAACCACCCCTGGATTTACTGTGAGAAGAGAAAATGCAAGTGCGGAAGAGCACAACAGTGGCAAGATTCCAACCTGCAACCCCATCCCTGGAGTTACTGTGGGAAGAGAAAATGCAAGTGTGCTAAAACACAAACGTGGTGAGATTCCAAACTGCAAGTCCAACCTTGTTGTTACGGTGGGAAATCAAAATACAAGTGTGCTAAACACAACAGTAGCAGGATTTCAAACTGCAAACCCAACCCTGGAGTTACTGTGGGAAAAGGAAATACAAGTGTGCTAGAACACCACAGTAGCGAGGTTCAGTACAGCAGAGCATACATAAAAGCTGATGTCTCTTACTTGGTAGTCACTCCAGAGGGCAGGTGAAGAAGCCAACAAGGCTCGAGCATCTAGGCGAACAGGCAAAATGGATGTTAACCTGTTCCCTTCACTGGCTGCCTTGGCAAGGCTGCTCTAGGAGCAGTGCTTAAGAAATGTAGAGTTAAAGGGGGGAAGGCAAGAGGGCAGAGACATACAAAGGACTAGACCAAAAAGGCTGTGCACTTTAGGAGCAATCCAGCTAAAAATAATTGGAAAACAGTAAAAACACAGATTCCTCCAAATAGTCACCAAACAGGGTCTTAATTCCTTGACAAGTGGTTGTTGTGCAGGATGGCCACAGATTACAACCAGGAAGGCAGGGGAGAACACTAAGAGAGGGCTGCAAAAACAAAAGGATAGGAACACATGACTGCCTCATCCAGTTGCTATGGGGATGGAAGGGGAAAGGTAAAAGGCCAGAAACAAACAAAGGACTAGACCACAAAGACAGTGCACTGCAGGAACAATCAAGCTCAAACATGGATTGAAAATCACAGTAAAAAACATACATCCCTCCAAAAAGGCACCAAACAGTCCCTAAACTCCTTACTAAGTGTTGGTTATACATGGTGGCTACAGATTTCAATCAGGAAAGTAGAGGAGAGCAGTAAGAGAGTTTCACTTTTTATTTAGAGTTTTCCCTGTAACCAACATAATGGACTTATGATCATCATAGTTTGGGGTACAGTCGGACATATCTTTAAAAAATGCCTATGTGCTGCTGGGACTAGCCTGTCTCTGCTGCTGTCAAGTGGGCACTTTGTTACCTTTGAACCCATTATGTGCCTTGAGTAGAGCTAGTGCCGCAGATCAGGCTACTGGGCAGGCCACGAGTGCACTATTCTTGTGGCATGAAGTCAACGGGAAAGGGGCAATCTGGTTGGACATTTAACCCTTTTTTGAGACAGAATTACCCTCATCATTCTATTTGTTAATAAAAATTTAAAAAAACACCCTTGCCAGAATGCAATTCCTCACATCACCAGTGGTAAATACTACCATATTACTGGTGGAATACCACAGGACAAAACAGCAATTTTACCAACACTTAAGGTGGAGGTAACAATGCTAGGAAATGTACTAAAGTGTTGTTTCTTTTATCTAGTGAAGAGAAGACATTGTGGCAGATAAATGACTGAATTTAAACTGCTGAAAGCGGCTGGAATGGTGGAATTACTGATGCCTACCTTCTCACACCCTTTGCAATGTAATGCAGAGATGGTCATTAATGTTCCATCTCAATATTACAAAAAATAGTGCAGCAGCAGTATGACCCATTTGAGGATGGAAATAATGGTAGATGCAAAATGTAAAAATGCACGGGGAAACCACAGAACACTGGTGAACCGTTGATCTATTATTGTAGATTGATAGGACCCACAGATCACTAGGACCAGCTGCAATGGAAATTATCACTAGTGGCAATCAGGCCAAAAATATCTGTGTTTTGAGTTGGGCTTTAGTTTGAAAATGAAGATTTTCCTCCTGTTTTTATTTCTTCTTTTGAAGGAAAGCTGGTCAGTGTCGCCTTGGGGGTGCATAAAGTAGGATGTTTGTTTTTTGCATGTTCCATGTTTGTTTGTTTTATTTATATAGCGCTCATCACCACAAAGATATCTAGGTGCAAAATGACATGCTACAAGTAACGTACATGTATTTTTCATTACATTTAGACAGTTACAGGAGTTCACATTAACATTAATAAGTACATATTATTTATCAATACAATTTGGTAGTATTGTACAAAGTGCATAAGGACAGAGGTTATATGCTATGGTGGTATAGTTCATCAAATGGCAACCACTAATTACAGTGTGAATAACAGATGTTGGATTAAAAGATAATACCAAGATACCATGATAGCAGAGGAATTATAGGTGGATGGTACAAGACATATAGTAGTAAACAGAGCAAGGTTCATTAGGTAGACATCTCAAAACAGAGTGCTGATTCATTGGGAAAAGTTATTCTTGTGAGACTAGCCATGTTTTCACTTTTCTTTTAAATGACCAATACGCTGTCTCGGTTCTGAGATCAGCGGGTAAAGCATTCCATAATTTGGAAGCTAAGACTGGAAAGTTCTTACCTCCAGATTTTTGAAGTTTATATCTTGGTATCATAAGTTGGTTGGTCTGGGCAGATCTAGTGAGTCTGGCAGAGAGGCATATGGTGAACTTGCAGTTTAAATATTTAGGAGCTTTGTTTGCTAGACATTTGTGAGATAGAGATAATATTTTGTAGATTATTCTGTTCTTCACTGGGAGCCACTGGACTTTTTGTCTGGCAGCCATGATGTGATTAGCTTTAGGTATGTTAAGGGCAGCTCTAAGAGCGTTATGCTCTAGTACTTGTTTTGGTTACGTTGACTAGTTCCCACACATAATGCGTGGCAGTAGTCAAGTTTGGATAGAATAAGGGCTCTTGCTAAAATATTAAAATATAAAATATGCGAGGCTCTACTGAAGCATACCAAGTGTTATAGAAAAATTAGGAAATGCAGAGCAGCTCCCTTTTGATGCCTGCAGTATTTTACTTCTCATAGGCCCCTAAACATACTCCCACTAGGACCGTAGTGTCTGAATGTTTAGTAGTAGTGGCATTTATTATCGGTTGTAGTAGAGGAAGCATTTTCTCCACAGTTATATTACGGTTATTCCTCGGATGAATAGGTGGGGAGAGGTTGTGGGATGTACTCTGATTGCAATCTTCCATTATCATGAATGGTATGAAGTGGTGGTCTGACCAAGCGCATGGTGTGTTGGATAAGATGTTGATGTTACAATTGAGGTTGGCTAGCCAGTCTAGAGTTCAGCCTTTGTTATGGGTAGGTTTCGAGATACGATGCATGAAGCCTAATCCCATAATCGTATTGGCGAGGGCTGCTGCCTTAATGTCCTCAGAATCCTGAAATCCAAGATTCAGATCCCCTAATAGAATCATTTGTGATCCTGGCTTGTTATTGTTTGAAAGGAGCAGGGAAATGTCCTCTTCAAAGGTCGGAGTAGGCCCAGGTGGTCTGTAAACTAGGTGGACGATGATGGTTCGGGAGGCAGAGATGGGTAGCTTGATGGACAGAAGTTCCGCCGACGGAAGTAATTGATTAGATAGCAAGAGAGAGTGAGGGCCCTGCTGCAGCATGAAGCCAAGTCACTGTGATTGCTAGAAAGTCAAGGTCATTGGATGTTATGGAGTCAGCAATATCTAGGGGATGTGCTGGCAGGGATCTGGCATTGATCAGGGATCTGGTATTGATCCGTTCCTTGTGCAGAACTGACAATGAGTTAAGGTTGGCCCAGAATAAACAATGCTATTTTAAGGAATAAACACAGAGCATAAAGGGATAAGCTCTGAATATAGGACATTCATCATAGATTGAAGACTAAGAAAACATCTGTAAAAGCTAACTGTTGGTCAATTAAAAGTGCACAAAATTCATATCAAATGGAGTAAGAAAGTCTCTAGAGGCCAAGATGAGCAAATATATCCAGCATGAAATAGCCGGAAACAGAAGCCTGAAATTGACAAATGTGTGGTCTCTTAACATGTGATTTTGGAGAAGAGAACAAGGGCTATTCTTTAAGCCTCAGACAAAGATAGTGGTGTGCTTACACTGCCTTGAATATTCCAGGTCAGTGAGCAGTCAACAATGTCAATTACAAAAAGAAGACTTTGGCTCAAGGCCTACCGATGAAAGGTGAAGGACTAATTGGGAAAACACAGAGTAGTCTGACGGGAATCAAACAGCCAAGTTTCATTTCACTTACATACTGCTAAAAGAGTCAAAAGTATGCCAACTAATCATTGTTTGTTTGTTTGTTTGTTTATTATTTGTAGAGCGCGCCAGACCCTGGGGCATCAGGGCGCAAAAAGACAGGAATATGCTCAACTTAGTTACAGGTACATGGTAAGTAGGAAAGTACAGGGTCATCAGACATGTTACAGTAGGCAGATATATACAAGGCAGGATCTAGGTCCTGAAACAAAGTAATACAAGTGCAGGTATTCGTGATAGATATAAGATAATAATATACACATTAATAATATAACATTACATTGCAAGAAGAAAGAAGCAGATTCCAATAGCCTGGTAATGAGGTGCATGTAGAGCTTCAGGTTAGTGCGTCAGCGGAAACAAGCATGTCAGGGTAGTTAGGTGTCATTTGCTCTCAACCAATTGGTCAAGTTCTGTCTGAATTTCACAAAGGGCTGGGGTTCTCTAATGCTATGGGGTAGGGAGTTCCATAACTGCGCCGCCTTGACTGGGAAGCTGTGTCCTCCTATAGTAGCGAGTTTGAATCGCGGGACTTGTAGGCAATTAGCGTTCGCTGTTCTTATGGGTCTGGTCGAGGTTCTAATATGTAGCCTATCCTTGAGGTAGGGAGGTGCTTTGTTGTTAAGGCACTTGTGGGTGGGGAGGCGACCTTGAGTTGAATTTTATCCGAAGTGGATTGCCATTTGTATTCTCTTCTTACCAAGGATATATGCTTGTTTCTGTTGATCTTAAGAGCTGCTCTCAGGGCATTATTCTGGAGGACCTGGATTTTATGAATGGTCTGTTTATTAGCCCCAATGTATAGTCCATTACAGTAATCCAGTTTGGAAAGTATAAGGGCTCTGGCAAGCGGGATGCAACTGTCTGTAGAGAGGAACTGTTTACTAGCTCTGATAAGTTTGCATGTGTATGCAGTAATAGAGGCTAGAGAGTTAACTTGTTTAGAAAAGTTCATGGTGGCATCTAGGTAAAAGCCTAGGGTTTTCACTTCCTTAGCTACTTTTATGTTATACCCATCGATAATGAAATTAAATAGTCAGGGCTGAGTTTGGATATGTATGTTGGGGTGCCTAGGATAATAAGCTCTGTTTTGTCATTGTTCAGGCATAAACCGTGTGTGGCCATCCATGCCTGAACGATGCTATAGATTCTATTCACTAGGGCCATATCCTTGACATAGTCTCCTAAAAGCGGAAGGAGGATCTGGGTATCGTCTGCGTAATTCGTGTAGGCGATACCCAGATGATCCATTTCGTCAAAGAGGGGCTTTGTGAATACATTGTAAAGGGTAGGTGACAAACAAGATCCTTGAGGTACACCACATGTTATGGGGATCGGGTCTGCTGAGGCTGATGGAGAGAAGACTCTCATAGTTCGGTTACTCAGGAATGACTCGATTCATGTTATGGCCTCTTTGGAGAAGTGGGCTGCAGAGGCTAGGTGGCTACATAAAACTGTATGGTCAACTAAATCAAATGCGGCTGAGAGGTCTAGCAGGAGGAGTAGGGCTGCTTGGCCATTGTCTCTGCACTGATCTATTTGGACCTTAAGATCGATTAAGGCTGTCTCAGTCCCGTGTTGCGGGCGGAATCCGGATTGGCGGGTTCCGAGTAGATGGTTGGATTCAAGGAAGTTTTGTATTTGCATGTATGCCACTTTGTCAAGAATCTTCAGGAGAAAGGGCATAGTCGTGATGGGCCTGAAGTTGGTGGGAATGGTCGGGTCAAGCGTTTGCTTCTTTAAAAGTGGCAGTACCCAAGACTCTTTTAAGTTATTCGGTACAGTGCCTGTGGTAAAGGAGGAGTTGATGAGTTTAGTTTTGAATGGCGATAATTCTCTCGCAGCATCCTTAATCAGTTGGGCTGGGCATTGATCGCCTTTACAGTTGGATGGTTTAAGTCCCAGAATAACCTTTTATGGTGTTAGAGATGCTTTTTTGAGGGCAATATTAGTTTGTAGGTTGGCTACTTTGTTGGTTAGGGCGGACTGTATGCTGGAGCACCATTTTTTATCCTTGGTGCAGTTTTCTTGAGGAACAATAGGTGTTTCCAGTTCTTTCAGAATGCTGAACAATTCTCTGACACTAGATTTGGATTGAGATATTCTAGTGTTATACGTTTCCTGTTTGGCTAGTAGGATGTCTTTCTTGTATTGGGATGATGCCTTGGAGAGGTTGAGTTTGTTTTCGGCTGATGGAGAGAGTCTCCAAATAGTTTCCAGTTTTCTTTTAATCAGCCTAAGATTTTTTAGATGAGGAGTGAACCATGAGTTCAGATGTTTTTTCGGTTTACTATACCGTAGTTTGAGCAGAGCTATATGGTCAAGGGCTGTATTAATAGCTTCATTATATTGTTCAACTAGCAAATTTGGATCCACATTGTCTGGGACCAAGTTCAGTTGAGGCAATATAATGGGCAACAGTTTTCCTCTGTCATGAGTTTTTTGTTCCTCGTGGGCACTGGAGGGGCAAGTGAGGACCGGGCCATGGCAGTGTTCGTTGCTGCTGTAAATAATAGCAGGTGGTGGTCAGGCCAGATCTGGGGTACAATATCTGTGATAATTACTTCACAGTTGTGTTCCGCTATCCAGTCAAGGATTCAACCTTTGTTATACGTGGGAAGGCAAACTTTCTGCGAGAATCCGAGCTCTTTTAGGGTCAAAGCAGTAGCTGTTGACTGGATATCCTTAGTGTCATTGTAGCTCAGGTTGAAGTCGCCTAGCACTATTGTTTGGGAGGTATTTTCTAGGTTATTGGAAAGGGTCATAGAGATATCTTCAGCAAAGGTTCCAATAGGACCTGGAGGTCTATAGATAAGGAAGAGGTTTAATGTTTGGAAACTAGCGGTGGCGATTTTGACCATGAGGCATTCACAGGATTTCATAATGGGGGTTGTAGTAATTCTCATGTCTAGGCTGATCTTAGCTATGATAGGTAGACCCCCACCTCGAGAGGTGTGTCTGTCTGCTCGTAAGATGGTATAATTGTCAGCAACTGCTAATGATAGGGCAGGGCCTGCCGCGTCATGAAGCCAAGATTCTGAGATAGCCAGGAAATCGAGGTTGTCTGCAAGAATGATATCTGAGATCTCTGTTGCGTGTACGACTAGAGACCTAGCGTTTATAAGCGCACCTTTGAGATAATGTTTGTGGCTTTCTGAGTTGGGGTGCGTGGTACTGAGTCTGTCTATAGCGGTTGGTATAGTGGAGATTTGTATGGGTCTTTTGGGATCACAGTATTTCCTAATACACTCTACAGGTGCCTTCAAGGGTAGGTGTTTTTTTAGGAGATTTAGTTGTTCAATTTTCTTAGCCGGTATCTCATGCAGTTTCGATAGGCGCGTGTGTAGTCTAAGGTTTCTGTGCGCGGTACTACATGGCCTTTGTATGATAGTATCTTCTTGATGCTGGTTCACTATAGGTCCTGTAATTTATTGTGTGCCTGGCATGGTGAGGTAAGTGAGGTGAGTAGGGTAGGACCTGGTGCAGGGGATCAATATGTTAGCTTTGGTCGCCAAGCTAAATAATAATGCTACTAATATGATGGAAGAAGCGATGTAGAGAGGTAACCTAGCTGTCCTATAATGGTCAGCGATAGTATGTTTACCTGGATTTAGAGAATGCATGCTAACTGGCTATGTGCAAGCAGGCTGGATGTGACTATCAGGCTGGGTACAGTTTTAGATATCAGAGTACATTTTAACTAGATGAAGCTATCCGGCTAGGTGCAGTTTTAGATATCAAAGTGCACTTTAAAATTGCTAGGTACAGGCAGGCTAGATGCGACTATCCGTCTAGGTCCAGTTTTAGGTATCAAAGTGCTTTGTAAAATTCCTAAGTACAGGCAGGCGCAGGCTAGATGCGACTATCCGGCTAGGTACAGTTTTAGGTATCAAAGTACATTTTAAAATAGCTAAGCACAGGCAGGCTAGATGCAACCATCAGACTTTGCATAGTTTTAGTTTTAGGTGGCAGGACATAGGCTAGGTACAGTTTCACAGTTCAGAATGCCGACAATCAAGGCTGAGTACAGTGTCATCTGGCTGAGAGTAGACATTTACATTTGGCTGAGTACATTTTTATGTATACGCATGAGCGTGCTAGTTGGCATAGAGCCGGTGGGAGAGACTAACATAGAGCACATAGTATGCAGAACATACAATGAATAGGCAAGCAGAACTGTGGATACAGTAACTATGCTAGCAATCGGGGAGGTTGATTACATGTGGCTGGGTCCCAAAACGTATGAGGCTAGAGGGGCAGATGGCTAGAGGAGCAAACCTCATACAATTAGTAGCTGTGCATCAGCCATAGGATAGCACAATAAGCCATATGAATAGTGTCAGCGGCAACGCATGAGCATGATAGCAGCCAGGAAGTAGGGTCACTGAAAAAGGCTGTGTTAGTAGATATCAGAATGGTATGCAATGCGACAGTAACTTGGGTCTGTGCCCTGGTTGCAGGTCCGGTGAAGCAGGGTCTCTGGCAAGAGACAAGATCAGGCAAAGACAGGCTCAGACAGGAAGTAGCCTTTGTTCCTGCTAGCCTTCGTTCCGGATGCCGGCTCACGCATCCCGGCTCCGGATTGGTTACTTTGTAGAAGGTGCGGGCCAATCGAACGGGATCCGTGGGGTCCGTGGACTACTGCCAAAAGAAGACTAGGAAGTAGGGATCACGACAGCCATCTTGGAAAGGGCGGCGTATACCTGCAGCGGGGTGCACGAGATGGCTCAGGATTGCTTTTCAGCATGTTTACGGGCCTGGATGCGGGTTTGCACGGCGTCTGTAGGTGTAATCCACATCTGTTGTGGAAAAATACTGCTCAGTGCGATACGATCAGCGGTTGGGGGCGCATATATGCTCCACGCCTGCCTTGCTGAAGGGAAGCTCCTGCTTCACCTTCACAAGGCGGTGCACTGCTCCGGCAGTGTGGATAGGGGCTCCTGCTCCCTGCGACGGATTGTGTGTTTGAGGAACAACCTAACATACAATGTTGCAAAGACAAATCCATTGACAGTTTGTCCATTATAATCAGTACTGCACGTATGCATAGGTAGTTCAAGGGTTGCCCTACATATAAGGGGTAGCCAATGATAACTAATCCTTATATATTATATAAATAGATATGATCCTTTTACCATTCCTTCCCCTGAATAGGTTTTGTATTTTGCCACGTAGAATGACGTCAGAGATGACGCATATTGGGGTATAAAAACCTCTGTGTACTCAAGGGTATTACCCAAATTGTTCGAACAAATTTGAACGCATGGTAGATTTGACCACATTTCTTCGAACAATTTAGGTCTAAAAATACCGACCATGGGGTGCGGGGTTTGCAGGGGTGTTGGTATTCAATCTTTTCAATGAACGGTCAAAACGGGGGCCTGAGGAGTTTTATTGCAGACAGTGTGCCCGGGAACAAAACGTTTGTGGCCAGATCACCCGAATCCTAATGAAGCGGCTCTGTGAGAGTACATGCATCAGTCTGACGTTTGTCAGGTCTCCTTACTCCTTAGGTCAGGTCTGTCCGGTTTTTTTGGTCTGTGATCTTTATTTGTAATTCCATCTAGCACAAACAACACTTCATGGTGCTAGAGCACATTTGGTAGCAGTGCGGATGGTTACGATCTTATTGTCCTAGGCCCAGATCCAGACTTCCAGACAATCGACTGATCCTGTCATTAGCTCGATGATCATGCAGCTTCCTTCAGAGAGGGGAGTGCAGAAAACATGTGTTAGAAGAGACGGTCGGCAATTCCTGTCTGGTCCCTGCAGGTTCCCCGAGGACGAAAGGCGAACTGGTCAATTGAGGGAGAGTCGATGCTGGGGGACTTTAGCTGAGCCACGGATGTAAGTAGAACATAGATAGTGGCAAAAATGGACAGATGTATTGTCTTGTAAATAATATATGGGGGGATTATAAAGAGAAGAAGAAGATACCTCGATTTGTGGTTCCAAGAAGGACAGAAGAGTATGCACTAAAAAATAAAAGTAAAACAGAGAAGGGATACATTTACTAAAATAGTAAAGGAAGGTGTATGCAGAAAAATTGAAAAAGTACACATGTGGGGTTATGTAAATGTCAATATAAAGCTTTTTATGTGTTTAAACTAATAGATATAAAACAATAGTAAAGAATTAAGGTGATTGGTAGATATTTCTACCAAGAGATTGACATCAATTAGGAGGGAAAAATCAAAGCAAATTAATATATAAATAAAGAAGAGACTCTTAAAATATAATAATAAAAGAATTAGATAATAAAACTTCATAGAAAGTGTAAACAAAGTAGCAAACATAATTTCATTGCATAGATTTTTAAATTAAAAAGTAAGCAGTTAAAATAGTTCCTTTTGGAATATAAACAGTGATTGATGGTGATTGTGCCAATTGATCAACATGGTATACTTGATAAAATAAAGAAGCGGATAAAACATCGGGTAAGTATCAGCAGTCGAGATATTCTCGCCATTATGGGGGACACTCCTCTTTTACATTTGCCTAGGACATTGCCAGGATATGCAGCAAAAATAAGGATATATCATTCAGAATGGGTTTGAGGCTCAATGCCGTGGCTTCAGGAAGTTTTGCTGTCAAAAACCATATTGTATCATATGACAACTTATTTGCATGCCACATATAATGGAAAAAAGTTATAAAAAAGGCTGGCCATTTTAGAGTTATGGAAGATGTATCAGAGTGAGAAGGAAGATCCAGCTGCGAAGGAGGGGATGCTTAATCAGCATAATGGGGAGGATAACACTCCTTGAGCTCCCCTTTTGCCCCCCGAAGAAAAAAGCATAGAAATAGAACAGAAGGGAGTTTACCCTTTAAGGAATTAAAAGCAGCAGCAGGTTATGTTGATCTAACATATGCACCCCCTGCTTGAAACAGCGAGGATAATGCTGAAAAGATATATAAACACACCTTGAAAGTATACAGCGTGATGAGAGAAAGGACAGACAGACGGAGATAGAGGAAGATGGAAAGAAGCAGAATGAAATAAAGGATAACACTAAGGGAATAGCTTTAGTGTACAATCAATGGTCGGGAGGACAAATGTTACTTAAGCTAGACGATAAGGGCATTGATGGGGTTCGGGAAAGAGAGGAAAGTGAAGAGCGGGAAAAGAAAGAGAAGGAAGAGGAAAGAGCATGCAAAAAAGAAAGGGATAGAGAAAGAACGAAGAAGATATGAGGCAAGGATAGAAAAGGAGAGATTAGAAGAGAAGAGATGAGAAGAGATAGAAGCCCAAAGAATGAAAGTACATAGGTTGCAGAGAAGGAGGATGAATTGAGGGAGATGAGGAAAAGAGAGTAAGAAATAAATATAAGTAGGAGATTAAAAGATGACAACTAGAATATTTATGTCATAGGAGCATTGTGCTGATTGATGCACGAGAACGATTGAGGAAGAGAGAGGGTCACGAAAGCCCTATAGGGAGCTACAAGGGATGCCGAGATGAACATGGGCTGGTGGGCAGGACACAGGAGACATAGAGAAAAGGCTTGGAAATTTATACAGGCAAATAAGGTATAAATATGGTATAAGACCCAAGAGAACAATTAGAGATCCCTATTAAGGGGAACTGATGGTAGGTTAGATGACGTCATAACAGACGAGTATGAAGCATTCTCTTTAAACAGATTATATCTTGATGACAAGTAGAAGGACAATAGTCACACGAGTTGGGGCAAAAGGATGCCAGACGAAGAAAGGGAGGAGAATGAGAAAGCGCAAAGAGAGGGCGCATGCTGGTTTTCAAAAGAATTGAGTGGAGACAAAGGGGTAAAATAGTCAGATTTAGGAGACCCTAAAGAGAGAACACCAGAATCAACATTATATACCGATCGACCACAAGAAAGATCGTGAAGTACAGGGGATGTATCATTGCCTTATGTAAGTAGGTTAAGGGCATTACCAGGACAGAGTCAAATTGGTGACACAAGCCCTGCCTGAAAAACACAAAGCATGGGCAGGAGTGATAATGGATTGGGATTTTCACAGTTCCTATTATTGGAGGATGGCCACAATATATACCATGGCCACAGATGGATAAAGAGAATTTGATATATAAATTGCTGAGTTTTACTTCTGGTGCAGTAACATGGATTTATGAGTTAGAAAGAATTACATCAGGATTGACCTTGGCTATAGGTGATGTAAAAGGCTTACTAGCAGCCATTCTAGGAAATAGAGCTGATGTAATTTGGAAGTGAGCAGGATGCGCAGGTGTGTCTGCGCAAAACACGACACAAAATGGAGCGCCATTTAATAATTGCAGAGCAGACGCATGGCGGGCACCAGGAGTGCAATATCCCGATACATCTGATATGGGTGTGATTATGACTAGGAAGATGAGGGAGGATGAAGATCCTGATGCTTATATTCAAGGTATTCAAGAACGATGGCATCAGGAGACTTGTGAACAGTCCGATAAAACGGTAGCATTATGTTACAACATTTTGTTTTAATAACTGCCCGAGCCGATGAAACAGCTAATTGAATAAAAGGTGGGAATGGAAGCGAAGCCATGGCCAGAAATGCAATTGACAATCGTGCATCACTGTCGATTTATGCCGGAGAAGAATAAAAAGAAAGCTGAAAATCAAAAGCAGGAGGAAGCCAAGTTAGTTCCAAAGAAGTTGTCAATAGTAGCAATAGAAGGAGCGGTATTGATGAGTAATGAAGCAAGGGTGACAAGGAGATACTGTCAGGACAGCAAAATATTGAAGAGTATTACATAGATCAGATCAGAGTGGGAACAGCTTTTTGCCAAGAGGAAGAGAGAATGGATCTAGAAGAGTAGGACGAGGTGGATTTCAAAACCCTCATGGAAGAGGATGATTTAATGGCAGAAAACTGCCACAATGTTGGAATTGCAGAAGAATAGGACACATGGCAAGGACATCCAGAAGCAGAGGAGGCATGACATAGAATTTACAAGCTCAAAGAGCTTGTAGTGTCATCCTCAGTACTATAACTATTGCAATTAAGAACCTGTATATTCCTGTAATGCACCCAGATACCTCAGGGTGAGGAGCGCTTTATAAATAAATAAACAAACAAACAAACAAACCAAGAGGGAGGACTGGTTATACTCCACAATATAATGCAGAATAACAGGAATATTATGCATAATATTATATATTATTACAAGCAGGCTCAGACATATGCACGCAACCCCAGCAAATGCAGTCAGTGCCACAGAAAATGCAAGTACCCATGCAAGCACAACAGGTACAACCATAGCGAGTCCAGATACAACATACCATGGTATCACAATGGAATATGATTCCAGGAGCTCAGCAAGCACCTGCACCCAAATTGGGGAGTGTGACTGTGGTAGGATGAAATCCTTTCCCAGGCACAGGGATGAATGTATACCCACAATCAGATAGTCCACAGGGTGACCTGATGTGTTCAGTACTATCAACAACACCAGACCCCCAAGAGGAACCAAGGGTCAAGGTGACAATAGTAGGCAAGAAGAAATGTTCATTTTTTGTAGACACTGGAGCAAACTGTTCCCAAAATACCAATTGTCAAGTACTGCCATGAATGCTCCGGGATTCGCTGGGGCAATGGTTTAGTTCCTTTTACAGACACATTACCAATCCCTATAGGAGAACATGATCAATGCTATTTTTATATTCTTGGCAGATGCTAGTTAACATATTAGGGCATGACTTAATGAGGAAACATAACATGATGATATCTTTCACTGATGATGGGATAGTGTTTTCAACAGGAGGGATACATTACATGAATGTGGAAGAGTTTATTTTAGCTTTTAAAGGCCAGAAGCCATTACAAGGAGTTCCTTTATATCCAGAGGTATTCCTGTATGGAGTGACTGTTCTAAAACACAGTTAGCCAGATTGATAGGCAAAATCTTGAGAATACCTGATTAATTTTTGTTAAGGCCAGAAATCCCTATGGATGATGAAGAAGGGTGGACTATTCCCTTAGAATTAGAGGCATCAGTGTTCAGAGATGAAAGGATGATGCTCCATGGGAAAGGTGAATAGGGAACAGGATGAAGAACAGTGATAGCTCTCACTGAAGGATACAGACTGACTGATTTGACTGATGAAGAGCTGTTTAGAGATGACTACTCAGATGACAAATTGGTGTTTTTTAATAAGTCTCACTTATTGGATTAAAGTTAAGAATATAGAAATACTGCAGAGAATGTTGCTGGTAAAAAAGAAACTCCAATTGTTTCAGGAAGACTTAGAGAAAGTGGCAAGTATTTTATGGACCACAAGCCGATATGATGTATGTATATTAAAAGGAATAGGGGCAGCTAAAATTAAGATTAAACCAGGAGCAGCCATTTTGCCACGGGCAAAGCAATACCCCATGTCTAGGGAATTGGATGAAGGTATATTTGAGACCATTTCTGCTTTAATCAAGCAAGGCATATTAGTGCATTCTGACTCTCCAGGAAACACGGCCGTATAACCTGGGAAAAAATTAAAGGGGGGTTCTGGATATTTATCCAGGACCTTCGCCCCATAAACAATATAGTCGAAGCAGAGTTTCCTTTAGTTCCAAATCCTGCGATAATATTTTGCAACATCTCCTTTAAAGCCAAATAGTTTAAGGTTATAGATTTAAAAAATGCATTTTTCTCAATTCCGCTACACGAAGACTCACAAAATCTGACTTCCTTTTCCTATAGTACGATCCACCTGAAACATACTCGATTGCTCTAAGGGTACTGTGAATCACCTTGAATCTCTAATAGAGTCCTCGAGATGTACTTTGGTAATGTTCAACTTGAAAGTGCAATATTTCAATAGATGGATGACCTTTTGCTCTGCAGTGAGACAGAGAAAGGTGCAAAGAAGACTCAGTTGAGCTCATGACAGTACACTCAGAGAAAGGGTATAAAGTCGATAAAGAAATGTTACAACATTGTCAAGAAGAAGTCTTGTATATAGAACTGTTAATCTCTCATGAAGGGAAGAAAGTGATACCTGACAGTACAGAAGCAATCATGAAAGCATCAGTACCCAAAACAGTGAGGGAAATGCAACAATTTCAAGGCTTATGAAATTACTGTAAATCCTGGGTGTTTGATTACAGTACATATAATCAACCACTTTTAAAAGGACTTTTATACACTCTGGTAGACAAGAGAAGAGTAGCTCTTGGACAGATGAGATGACTGGAGGATTTGAGGAATGAAAAAAAGCACAACCCTTGTGTTAGGGATTCCAGATTATCATGAAGAATTGTATTTATTGCCCCATTCAAATGGAGAAGTTATGCCAGCAGTTCTCATGCAAAAGATGACATTAGGACATGGGAACAAGCCATCAGCTTATTATAGTGGGATTTTAGATCCAGTTCTGAAAAGACACTACTCTTGCGAGCAGTCTTTAGCAGCTGCTACATTTGCAATAGAAAATGCTTCAAATATAACCATGGGTGTGCATTATTGGCAATTTTAGAGAAACCGAAAAGTACATTGACCATGCAAAGATCATCAGGATACAAGGTAATTATATTGAATCCTGCATTTAAAATTGTTAGATGTAAAATTGTGAACCCAGCAAATTTTATAGCAAAGCCAGTAGGAGAGGATGACTATGTACATGATTACACAATGCATGCTGAAAATTATAGCGAAATCCCCCCAGGTTAGAGAAAATGCTCTTGGGAGGGGGGAATTGGTCATTGACAACTGATTAAAAAAAAATGGGGAAAGGCATATGGGATCAGCAGTATTAAAAATGAATCGAGAGTGTGAATTTGCGGTAGGGACAAGTGCTAGATTGTCCTCAAACTACTTAGCACAGGCTGCAGAATTAGTGGCACTCATCCAAGCACTGTGTAGCTTTGAGGATGAGGAGGTGACAGTGTACTCTGACTCTGCCTACATGATGTCAACTGTGCACGCAGGCTCGTCCTGCTGGAAAAGGAGGGGCTTCCTTCATGCAGACGGCACTCAGGTGCATCATTCAGGCCTATTAGACAAGCTTATCGAATCATTAAGTCTTCAATTGACCCTAGCAGTTGTAATATGTTCAGCATATTCTAAAAGAGCAGACAAATCTTCCTGTGGAAACGAAGCCCCAGATGTAGAGGTCAAAAAGGCAGCCTATCATCCACCTATGTACGGTTTAGAAATAGAAGATGTTAAACAAATGACAGAATGATGCATGTTAGTAAAGGATGGCTTTAACATGCTGTGTATTGACCAGTTAATTGAAATACAAGGATGAGCTTCTCAAGAAGAGCAAGATTTAAGGTGAAAGTGGGGGTGTTCAGTTTCACACACTGAGGCAATTTGGAGACAGAATACAGTCATCTATGTGCATATGCTACAGATATGCAACTGCCACAGATATACATAGTATGTTCGTTGCCTAGGTGGATCGAGGTAGGTCCAGGCACACACCTTGAGGCCACATGTGCTGCCAAGTTCCTTGGGTGAGAGATGTTCCCGATATGGGGTGTGTGTGAGGTCCTGCGGTCTGATAATGGACTATATTTTGTGAATGAAGTATTTGAGCAAGTAGTTTGTTTGTTAGGGATTTGACACAAGTTGTCTTCCGCTTATCACCCACAGGCCAATGGCCTATGTGAGAGATTAAACAGACTTTTAAAGGAGAGAATAGCCAAGTTGAAAATAACTCTGAAGAAGGGAAGACTACACTGCCTACCCCTAGCCTTATACGTATTACAAAATCAGCCTGGCGGCTCAGAACACCATCTAACTCCTCATGAGTTGGTGACTGGACATCTTATGAGAACCCCACTTGCTCCTCCAACTAGAGTATGAACTGATGCCCATAGTGTAGCGAAGAAATTAGGTGACGAGATGTATGATTACCTAACAACAATGACTGCAAGTATTTCTTTCATGTCTTAACAGATCAAAACCAGAAGGGATGGATCAAAAAGAAGAGACAAAGACAATCAACCTATTGAAACAGAGGAGTTGCTGAAACCTCCTAATCCATATTCGGGAGACTATGTGCTAGTACATAGGTTTGTGTGCACCTGGCACACGCCCCGGTTTGAAGAGCTACACAAGCTGGAGTAAGTTAGTCCCACCACAGTAAAATCATATAAATACGAACCATCTACCCCTCCCGCATCTGCCCACAGTGAAGCAAGAGAAGAAGTTCTGAGCATGCAGACATGTTCCATGGCTTGAAACAAGAATAAGGAAAGCCTATTGCACCACAGCACCATCGACTAAACACCAGCATTTCTCAAAAATCAACTAAAGATCAGCGTTTTTCAAAATTCGATAAAGAAAAGATAGACTTGCAGTTGCCCCGGAACCTTTTTAGATAAGATTAGCGGAACAATGAGAGAAGAATCTGGAGTTTGAAGAGAAGAGAATAAAAGAAAAGTATTTTTCGGCCATCGTGCATGCTACCTAGTATAGAGATAATACACACAATCTTGCATGCTGTTTTTCCTACATATTACAGTTTTATCAGCTCTGATACAAAGAGAATATAATCACTTTTCACAGAGATCACAAGAATAACTGTATCATTTTGAGAGTTCTAATTGCAATCATAGTACAGTTTCCAATATAAAAGTGATTCAAAAGGAGATAACACGTTTGCATATTAAAGGAAACACAAAATGGAGAAGCTGCACAATTTCTGAGATTCACTACCATCCAGAAAGTTGATGTTTTCATGGAATATTGATGGTGATATAATTTTGTATTATGGTTTGTGTTTTCCTCCTTATCATTATGGCATTTAGACATGTTACACAAGGCAATACAGGGATGAATGGCGTTAATGAAACATTGATTATTGTTCCCAATGGAGGTACAGACAGCTTTTTCCATAATGTTACTAGACACGTGTTTAGATATAAAAGGGATGTTAAGGCATACCAAGGAGATATAAAACCATATCTTGATAGCTCTATTCATATAAAAAATATCTATGGTAGGAGCACATGAACGAGGTGGCCGAAAGAACGTCGGACAAAAGCTGTTAGGTTTATTTCATAATACCATATGCCATGAATGCAGCAAGAACATGAAATGCAAGAGCAATTTCTACACATGATGCAAAGTGCCTCAGTCATCTAGCAGCATGCACAACCAGAGGACAAATCGAAGGAAAATGGGTAATGTTACGATGGCAATCAAAAATAGCATTTTCATATGAAGACATCAATGTGAAAACAATAAAGATGGAAAATGGACTAGAATGGACAAGCAAGAAGCTAATGTATCAATCCCAGATTGGAGAAAAAATAAAAGTTGTCTACAGGAAGAAATTGAACTGTTTGTAAATGATTGAAAATCCCAGAGAACCAAGATGCAGAGATAGAGCTCAGCTAGTGGTATATGGACGTGTTGTCACCAGTACCGGATGGGAAGAAGGACTATTTCCCTGCCCTGCACATCTATTGAAGAAAGAATCAGCAAGCATAGTGCAGATAGTGAGTGACAAATGCCTAGGATCATGGGCCAAGTACTTGAAGTTACTCACATGGGTCTACAATGAAGCAGGACCTGTATCTATGATACCACTAAAGAATGCAACAACATGCTTTCGGAATGATGGCCTGATCCTGGCTTGAGAAAATAGAGGATGTGGACAGATAATCGAAGTCCCAGGAATGAATGGAGGAACTGCAGTATTGATGGACCGATATTGGGTCTGTGGATTAAGATCCTGCATGCAGTTGCCTAAGAATTAAGAAGGAATATGTTTCCACCCTCCTGGAAAACAGCTATAGTTATCCAGTTTTTCAAGGGGGGCATTCGAGTGAACCCGGTAAACTATCGCCCAATAGCCCAACTTGATATTGAAAGTAAACTATTCATGAAACTGCTGTTAAAATATCTGGAAAGCTGTGCTGAAGAGGCGTGTATTCTATCTAAACTCCAGACAGGCTGTGGGAGGGGTCTCTCGGCTGTGCTTAATGGGTTAGCTCTGAATATCATTAGTGAGAAAGCTAGAGGAAAAGTAGAGTCCCCATTGTTTGGGGCCTGGGTAGACCTCACCAGAGCATTTGACCAGGTAAATAGAGACCGTCTGTGGAAAGAGCTATCAAGCTGGGGGATTCCAGAACATATCCTGGAAATGCTTGTAGAGTTACACAGAGACACCACATTGAGAGTGAGACTAGATGAGCAGGGTCACTTGTCCGAGTTTGTTAAGGTGGAAAGATGAGTCAGATAGGGGTGCATGGGGGCCCCTCTTTTTTCTAACCTCTATCTGGCAGGCATGGGAACATCACTGGAGTCATCAGCATTGAGCAATTAAAAAATCATTGATAGTAAAATATGTTGGCTGCCTTATGCTGATGACATTGTCCTACTTGATAAAACAGCAATGGGGTTACAGCGCCTCTTGGAAAAACTGGGTGAGTACGCTAACCTCAATGGTTTCTTAATCAAACCAGAGAAGTCAACAATTGTGGTATTCAGACAAGCGAGAAAGAAGGTACACCATCTACAATGGGCATTGGATGGTCAAATAATATCAAGAGTGGAAGAAGTGATCTATCTGGTGTATGTGATTTATGCATCTCCCTCGATTGAGAAGGTCGAATCAGAAGTAGATGGAAAAATCATGTGGTTGGTATCCCAAATGAAAACAGTTTCCACTAAATATTGTACTTTCTCACTAGTCCCCCTAATGAAATATTATGTGACCAAGGTAGTCACAATGGTTTTGTACAGGCTAGAAATTCTCTCGAGAGCAGACACACATTTTGAAACATTGGTTGCCAATCCCCAAAAAACTAAAAGAGCAATAGAACAGATGGACTGGATCACCACAATTGATGCCATGCATAGCGCTGCCCTAGCAAACTCACTCTCAGTGTAAGATAAGAAATTGGGAAGCATACCAAGATACCTCTAACAATTCCCTGACTGGAGCGCTCAACATAATTCTCTTAGAATTCGCTTAAACCTGGTACATACTGGAGAAGTTCTCTCGAAATGGGTACAGGAGGAAGTCGCAAAAAATGGTGTGTGTTTTGTGAAAATCCTGAGAAGCAGACATTAAAGCATTTTCTGTTGGAGCATGAGGGCACCTGGTCTACAAGAGAAGCTCTCCTACAAAAATGTGTGGATAGAACTGACAGCATTTTAACAGAAATGTTTTGGGAGAGGTTGGTATCTGGTCATGAGACAGGCCGGACGATAAAGGTGATACAAGTTCTTGAAAATATCAACATTATCACTTAAAGCTAGATCTTTCTCCCTCCCCATTTGATTTAGCACCTGCATTTTTTTTTCCTTGTCTTGCCCCCCTGGACCTAAGCTTGGTTAACTGTGTTTTGCTCTAATTGTATAATTGGAATTAAGGAATAATGTGTTTTATCCTTGTATTTGTATTTTTTATTTCCTAATTACGTATTATTTTATGTTTCTTTTTCGTTAATTGTTACATTTTCTTTTCTTATTTTTTTTCCTGGTTGTTTAAAATGATTATTGAAGTAGAACTATTTGATTTGAATTGAAATAGATTTTATTGTTCTTCTTGCTTTTGTAAAGGTTCTTGGGAACCATAAACAAATTAAAAATAAATAATGGTCCAACACAGAGAGGTACCCCACACTACACTCATTGTCAGGACAGTGCCATCACACGTACAGGAGGACATGGTCAAAGTACCCAGGTATTTATGTACTACTAATCCCCACAATGTAGGATTATTTAAGGATATAGGGGCGTTCTAGATTGAACTGAAAAAGGTGCAGTTTTACCTAGAGTATGACAGTGCCCTTTGTCACGAGAGGCGGATGAGGGAATTTACTACAAAATCATAGCACTATGGAGCAAGGCATAATTAAGCCATCAGAATACATATGCGACACGGCTATATACCCAGTGAAAATAACAAAGGGGTCCAGTTGAAGGATGATACATGATCTCTGCCCTTTGAATAATATTGTAGAAGCAGAATTCACTGTAGTACCCAATCCTGCCACTATTCTTTGTAACATCCCCACTGAGGCGACACTCATTTTACTCTCATTAATATTAAAAACACATTCTTCTCCATTCCATTACATCCAGACTCCCAGCATCTCACAGCATTTATGTACTGCAGGCAGAGATTCCAAAACACAAGATTACCTCAAGGGTACTGCAAGTCCCCAAGTATTTTCAACAGGGTACTACAAATGGATTTAGGCAACATATACATGCAGAGCACAATCATTCAGTGGGTAGATCTGTTGGCCTGCAGCTCCACAGAAGAGCATTGTAGGAGAAATGTGGTGATACTTTAAACATTACTTGAAGAAAAGGGGTAGATAAAGACAAAATGTAATATTGTCAGAAGGAGGTAGTATACCTAGTACAAATGATATCATCAGCATGGAGGAGGGTAACACCTGAAGGGGCAATGGCTGTGCAGAACACAACACATCTGGCCTCATTTAAAGAAATGCAGCAATTCTTAGAACTATTCAATTAATGTAAGTCATGGATCTTAACTCCAGTTACACCAAGCCTTTGCTGCAGGGACCAACAGAAGCACAGAAACATGCTTTCAGGAACTAAAATATACAATCAGCCATGCACCAGTGTTAACAACACCAGATTATGGCAAGCCATTTTTTCTATTCTTATGTTATAATGGACAGGTCATGATGGTCGTTCTTACATAGCACACATCCATGGGCCATAAACCCATAGCTTACTGCGGCGGGCTCTTCGATCCATTAATACAGGGCCACTTACCGTCTGAGCAGGCTATAGCAGCAGCAGATTTCGCAATACAAAAATCTTCCACAATAACAATGGGTTGCCCAGTGACATTATACGTGGAACACGCAGTTTTCACCATTCTAGGGTGGTCTAAATCAACACTCACTACACAGAGAGCATCTGGGTATGAAGTCATATTGTCTAATTCTAACATCAACATTGTCAGGTGCCGCACAGTTAAAACAGGAACCTTCATTGCAATACCTATCCAGCCAGGTGAGGAAATTCATGACTGTGCAACATATGATGGTTTTGAAGACGAGACAATCCAGGCAAGGGAGGAAACGCTGTAAGAGCGAGAGGGGCTCTTCATTAATGGGTCATCAATGATTTACCAGGAAATTGGACAGAGGCATACTGGTTTAGCAGTAGTGAGACTAGTAGACACAGAGTATGAGGTTGTGGTAAAAAATAAATTGACCACATGCTACTGTTCACAGACGGCTGAACTGATAGGATTAATAGAGGCGTTAGAAATGTCAAAGGGTACTAGTGTTGCCATCTATTCTGATTCAGCAATGGTCACATCCACTGAACATTCAGAGTTATCCAAATGGCACTGAAGGGTGTTCTGGAAATCTGATGGGACCCCAGTTCAGTATGCAGCATTGTTAGGGTGACTGAGGTCCTAACACACCCCTCTGTAGTTGCTGTAGTCAAATGCACAGCCCATACTCATAATACAGATCCAATTGCTCATGGTAATGATGCCACAGACATGGCAGCAAAAGAAGCAGCATATTTGAAAGAACCAGATGACACAGCATTCCCCGAAATCACTTCTCAGCAAGGGCAGTTGTCAGTGGCATATAATACAGTTCCCCTCACCCAAATCATAGAATTACAGGGCCAATCACACCAACAAGAGAAGGATTTGTGGGTCAAAAGTGGATGTTCCCTTTCACCAATGGATATGATTTGGAGACAAAATATTACAGGTAAATTAGTAATGCCTCAGGAATTGGTCATGGTTGCTCTTGAGCAACTCCATCATATGATACATACTTCTATAAGAACACATGTATGAGTTTGTAGTGCATGGTACCGCCCTTCAACTTTACAGCACAGGCCACACCCTGGGGATGCTACAAGAAACATTGCCATGCCCTACTGTGCCCTTTCTAAAAGCTCCATGGTTAATAGGTGCAGTAGCTACCATTATTTAATTGTTGTTGTGTGTCCATTCTCCCATTGGCTTTAAGTCGGACCCTGTGCCCATCCTGATATCAAATGAGCAGCTACTTTTCTGGTGCCTGCGGTATTTCCTCAATGGGAAATATGTGATGTCCTAAAATCTGACAATGGGACACACTTTTTCAATTAGTTATTTAAACAAATTACATCCTTATTAGGGATCAAGCACAAATAATGCCCACTTTACCACCCACAGGCCAACAGCATTGTGCAGCATTTACATGGGTTGTTAAAGCAAAAAATATCTAAACTGTGTCGTACCTTAGGGAGGAACTGGCTGCACTGTCTCCTTTTGGCACTATTTAGCCTCAGGAATCAGTCAGGAAAAAATCACCAGTTGACCCTGCACGATACAGTGACAGGGACAAGGCTACACACACCACTCACACCTGCATGCACTGCATCAAATTCACACAGGGAAGCAGATATTTGGGGGGAGGAGTTCCAGGGTTATTTTAGGGATTTATCCAACTGTATGAAGATTATATCTCAACAGTTTACACTAAGAAGCGAACAGCCTGCTGCACTCAATACAGTTGAACCAATGCCTCTGCCACAACCAGAACCATTTCCTGGAGACCTGGTTTTCAACAGATTGTTTGTAAGGCAATGCAATGAGAGGAGGGATCAAGGACCATACACAGTAGTATATGCGACTCAACATGCAATGACGGTGGAAGAATTGTGCTGCTGGGTAGACCTCTCTGACGTATGCAAGGATACCATCACAGGTCCTCTGCACCAAGGACACCCAAGAGGATTAACTTTAGAAGATGACTGTAGTTAATTTTCTTTTTACATTTTAGCAGGCGATAAGCCCTGGTGGACTGAACAACATTAACTTTTCCTCACAGCCTCCAAGATCATTGGGTCCGATAGCACAGTGAGTAGAGCGCTCGCTTTGACATCTATGCAAAGCTTACTGATGCAGGTTCGAATCCCAGCAGGGCCAAACTCAGCCTTTCATCCTTCTGAGATTGATAAATGAGCACCACACACCGTGGGTAATAATAAGCACGCTCACATGCCTGAGGGTTTGTAGGGCTATATAAATGCTAAATGATTATTATTATTATCAAGACGTTGTATCAAGAATATGGTCTTATGCATAGGATACTTCTGTCTCTATCTTCCATTTTCCTTGTTTATATCAAAATGTATATGGTTGGGGCATGAACAAGGAAGGTATAATTATACTTAAGTATAATGTGTGTTAGTAACCAGAAACAGGAGGGAAACTGAAATTGAATATACAGGAGTTATTTTGGATATTGCTGATGATGTGAATTACCCGACACAGATAATATGTGGTATAATAACATGCGGGAGGTGGAATGGACGAGGTCAAAAGAGAGCTGTTATATTTGTTCTGTTATGACGCATGCACCAGGGGCGCCCACATTGTTTATCCCTAGAGAGATACCACCTCAGATAACCCAATGCTTAGTGCACCTAGCCCTCTGTAGAATATGAGGGTTGTACCAAGGAAACATTGTTCAAGCAACTGTAATAGAAAGAGATGAAAGTGAATGTGCAGAAAATAAGGAGCAAGTGCACTGCCAAATTAGACCATTATTGAAAGTGGAAGATGTACTGTTCTCTAACACCATATGGAAAAAAGGACTAGTAAGCTGCAAAGCATGGGGATGCTGAGTTTCTTGGCAGAAATAGTGGCACACACGATTTAAGCCTGTTATGATATATGGAGCACCTATATACCAAAGTTGACCTCGGTTGAAATGCACAAAATGCCTGTTAAGTACAGATACTCACCCACTTCTTCTGTTTCAGCGGTAACGGCACCATGCCTGTCAGCACCAATGAACAATGAACCAAGACTGTATTCATACCCACTTTCACCAGCAGCACGGCCACCCTTATGGATTATTTTTGGACATGTGGACAGTTTGCCTATTTCCACCTTCCACAATCCTTGGGAGGTTCTTGCTCTCTAACGACTATCATTAATATTCCACCCCCATTTGCAACTGTGCCCCCTCTCCTGCCACGTGTCTGCCACTCACTCAGATTCTCTCATCATAAACACTCCAACAGCTGGTGCCAGGAGTCTTTTAGACAAGTTAAATCTATTCCTGAGCATTACCGGTTGTTTACTAAACCCAAACCAATCTTTACTTCCAGGCATCCAAACAGCAGCAAATGAGAAACGTTTGCAGATAATGAGGTGGCAAATGCTACAGATAGTGAACCAGACCGAGCAAAACCTCAACACCATAAAAGGGGAGTCGCAGGCCATCAAACACATGAGGCTCCAGAACCACTTTGTTCTGGATTGCCTAACTTCTATGGAGGGTGTGTGTTCAAGAATATACTATGTTCTGGATCTCCTTACTGCTAAGGAGGGGTGTATGTGAAGGATAATAGGGAGTTCTTTCTGTACATACCCCCCAAATTACTCATAACATGTTCCTGACCCACGCTATAGGGGCCCTCCACAACTTGCGTATTGCTATGGAAAAGGACACTGGAGTGGGAGAAGAAGATTGACTGGATTTGTTGTTTTCATGGGCTGCTTCATGGGCAGGTATGGTAGTGAAAGTGCTGGTTCCAGTCGCTGTCTTTTTATTGGTTATATTTTGCTCCTGCCAAGCAATGATGATGTCTGTGTCATTTACAATAGGTAAAGTTGTTCGCCCGCACATAACACATGTACACGCAGACCGAGAAGTGGAATGGTGAAATAGAGCATAAGATTGTAACAGTAGAACATCCAGTTGGACCCCCGTGGACACAGTCACACCCCTACTGATCATGAGAATTATGTCACAGATTGGGTAGATCATGCTGGGTTGGGGTATGTTGCGTTATGATGTGTACCCCAGAAGAATATGCTCGGATGGGGGAAAGCTTACATCATGTGTGCCAAGTGCGGCTGCCCAAGGATGATGAATATAGAAGGAGAGAAGCAGGATTAGTTAATAATTTAACTTAAGGGGGAGGGTTAGTATTCAAGTGCAGTGTCCCAATCATGGAAAAAGTTTTAGGTTGCACAAAATATATTAGTAGGTCTTTAGTGTTAGCATTTCACTGTTTGGTGCAGCAGTTGGGTCACGTGTCATTTGTACTCAGCATTGACACATATTAGAAACATCACAAGGCCCTACAGAAATAGCAAAGTAATGACATTGTGGATATAGAGGTTAGAGCCACGGTGTTGTAAAGCAGGTGGTTTATTTAACAATACTGACTTATGTTGTGTTTAGAATAGTATGTGAGAAGGTAGTTGAAATACAATAGGAGCAAGCCAGGGAGTTAGAGAGGTGTTGAAGTGAACACTGGGACTGTTGGATCTAGGGCTGATTAATAATCTGTTTCTTTTTTGGAAGTAGGAGAAGCTGGGCCCATTTGAAGCTGAGGCTCTGTCATTTTTTATTAGAAGAAATCTGTTTCTCTCCCCGTGAATGTTCAGGTACCCAATGTCACAGGAAGATGCGCTGTGCAGATAGTAGCTAACTGTATCAATTCATGCAGCTCACAGGAGCTTGGAACGGACTGTCGGGTTCTGGTCTGAAGGTTTGGGCTGCCGCTGCACATGCCAAATCTGTGAGAATGAAAAAGGGTGTCCAGGGTACACAGTGGTGCGACTAGATTCTGTAGCAATACTGCCTCCATCGAAAAGCAGCCATCCCATTTGAATTGTAGTTGACTGTGTAAACAGGATAACTAAATAACCTAAATTTAGGCCCCAGCACTGGTGCTCCAATCACATAATTCCTGGGCACCTGGGTTCCCAGAGAGATAACAGAGGAGATGTGCGAGACATGTACCATGTTCTATGATGAGAGTAACAGAGTTCAAAGGGAGCTATTTGTGCGTGCCAGGGTGTCTGGTATCATGAGAAAGCCATTTTGTTACTTTTCAGGGTTCACCTAGTTATTCCCATTTTCTCTCTGATTGGATCCTGTCGGGGGCATGCACATCACATGATGGCCCATGTTACCTTAACCAATAAGAGAAGCTTTTTATTGCAATAAGGTACCTGAGTAAAATGTGCCAATCATACTGCAATATAGTCCAATGATCACCTGTCAAGTCATGTCATAAGGGCTGTATTTTGATCAGTATTACTTATAGGTTATCAAACTGTAGGGGATGTTTAGATTGTATACAGGTGTTAGCCAATGGGGAAAGTGGGATTATGTTGTAACTAATATGCTCATTTTATGTTAAACTTGCGGTTTTCCACAATGCAAGATGTGCACCCAAAGCAGACGTGCCAAGACAATAGTTTAATTTTCAGTTCCACATTACTGACGGAAAATCCCAGAGGTATTTGCATGTAATAAAACATGTTTTTCTCGGAAAAAGTGCACTAGTTATATAACCCTGTGGGAGTTGTTTTAATTGATTGAATTTTGGGTCCATGCCAACATTGCCACCAGCTCATGATGGTAACAGGTGGCGATTCCCAACTGTATGCAGCCAGCAGCAGCAGAACACCTCCACAGGAAGAGCAGGATATGTTTCCTGGCAGAAGAACAATGTCAGCAGATGACAGCCTTGGCCGTCTTCTGTCCGATGTGGGCTTCAGTAAGAGCATGTTTGGTAGCCCAACACCACTTCCTTCATTCTGGCCCATCACCACCACCATGGAATCATATTCCGAGGAGGAGGCCACCACCATTGAACAGCACAATTAACTGGAGGAGGAGGAGGCAGCATACCAGAGTGCCACTCCTCCAAACTCATTGTACGCAGCCCTTGAAATTCCATCACCAGTCAAGGGGCCTAGGGAGGACTCACAGCGCCACCACCAGTACAGAAGTGGAAGAAGCAAGAACCACTGCCACCACTGTACCATAAGACACACTACCACCAGCACTTGACCTGTAGCCTCCATCACCGCACCAGCATACAACACCACCACTGAATCATACTCTGATGAAGCGGCCATCATCATCCTGAAGGATGACCTTCCTTCACCCACAAGGGACCTGTAAGCAGTATCTGCATCACCGACAGCAAGCAGGAGCACGAGGAGGGAGAAGAGGACCCAGTGTCACCACCAGCACAGACGAGGAGAGGGGCAGCAACCACCACCACTGGTAGTTCAGAAGCCAGCACCACATCACCAATATTTGCCAAACCAGCAGCCACCCTCCTGACTCACCACAGGACCATCAGCCACCCCTCACACCATAGGACCAGTAGCCAACTGACCATCAGCTAATGCCACCAGAACTGGACCATCAGTTCCCACCACCACTGCCAGCCCATCAGATCCCAGCACCTCGGCTCTACGATCATCTCCCACCACCACCACTGCCGGACCATCAGACCAGCAGTCCCCGGCACCACCACTGGAGGAAAGACATGGACACGGAAACTGTTAGGGAGAATTCTCAGAAATGTGTTAATTCTTCTCTACCTTAGAGACCCCCAGCAACCTTGCTGGATTATGAGGACATGAATGTTTAACCTGGACCCTTGTCCCACTCTTTTGTGCATTTTAATGTGATTTTGTAAACTGTGTTTCTTTTGGTTGTGGAGTCTAACAAACTCCATAGGCATCATCTTTTACATTGTGTCACAAAGCACCTTCAGTGCAGTGGCACAGGGAAGTCTTTCAGATTTCCCCAAGTTTTCAATACCTTCTCTTGGATAAACTACTGTTTCCAAGAGCAGTAAAGTGAAAATGACTTTACTTAAATTTGTAACTTTCTAGACCCAGCACACACTATCTTACATTACGGTGCTGGACAGGTTACTTAGTATCCCCCTTTGTCTAGCTTCTCATGTAACATTTTTATGTTACCCTTTCTTCGATAAATGGCTGGTAGCAGTGGTTTACTTTTTACTACCGTTGTGTGTCCTTATAGAGGGCTGCGTTCGCAGCCACGGTAAAGCATCCATGGGTGCCATATTTGTTAAAATGGCCCTGGTCTGCTTTTTTGCCATTTCTTTTTGGAGAGGTGATTTTTGAGATTTATTCTGCTGCCAAACCAGGTTTGGTCCCTTTGTTCATTTTGACTTTGGCGGGACTCATGAGTGAAGCCCGCCTCTGGCTCCAGGGTGCCTGCGAGGACAGGAAGCGAGGAAGGTGCCCAAAACTCCATGTGTTTAGTCTCCTAGGAGACAGCAATACACGCTTCGGTGATTGGCCGGCTGGCTGTCCAAGGAATGAATGGGAGAAACCTCGATAACAGGCCAGGCTTTTTGGCTTGGAAGGCAGAGTCGACCACTGGATGAAGGTATCTGAAGAAGAACTTGGAAGAGACGCTTGCTGCAACTCCAGGACCGTTGGTTTGCCCGCTGAAGCCCTGCTGCATTGCTAAATCTGCAAATTTGCCTCGATTAGAGAAGCCCTGCAACGGACGACTTCTCCCTTTGGGTTGGTTGGACCAATCAACCCCAAAGCAAACTCGCCTGGACATCTTCTCAGAGCTGGCTGTACTTACATTGCTGCTGCAGGAACTGATTGCCAGGGAGAGGAACACCAGAACGAGTGCATCGTTTTTAAGTCGGACCCAAGCTACAGGAAGAATCTCTGGACTCCCATGAAGCAGGACTGACCAAGCCTGAGCCACCTCAACAGAGTGCTGGACCCCAGATGCGAGGACAGTCCATAAAGGTATCCGAGAACCGCAGTGGTGCTGTTTGCGAGAGCAGCGAGAATCTGAAACTGGAAAGTGCTGCTGATCTGAAATTTGCAGATTGCATCTGCCAACCTTCCAATCATAGTGCAGGAGTCCCAGGCGGCCTCCCACTTGTCCCCATGACTGAGGCTCAAGAACAACAGGATCTGCAGACCTACACAGGAACAGAAGCCAGCTGGAAACAGTTTTCTTCAAACCAAAGGTACTGTTAAACTAAGGGTTGCTTACCTCTTGTTGTGCAACCTTGCTTGCTCTCAGTTGAGGCTTGTCTTGGTTGCTTTGCAGAGTTGCTTGCAGCTTTGCCCATCACAAGCCTCCCAGCTTGTGGCCCTACAGTGATTTCATTTTCTTCGAAGACTTCTAAAACTTTGTGCAAGACTTTTACTTACCTACAGGAAGTGTTTCAGTTCCCCTAGACTTTTACTCAATTAACATTGGCTGTTCTGGCTCCATGAAAGACTATTCTCACATCTGTATTTGTGCTTTACCTATTCCCCATGAAAGGGTTAATTTACTTTTCATTGGAAGGTTTCAAAAGTACTTACCTGTTTAAGAATATTTGTTAACCATTGTTTCATTCCCTCCTCTTTTACTTTTGACACTAAACCTCAGTATTGCTCTAAATGTCCTAGTTATTTAAGTCACCTGAGGGTGTAGGAAGCATCTGTGTTTCATCCAAAATGGGTATCTACTTTTTTTGTGAAACTGAGAGTGTAGTTTTAAAAGTGTATTTTGCTGTTACATATTTTTGCTCCCTTCTAAAGAAGGCTTATTCAATCGACTGTTAAATTAATAAATAATTGTTTAATCAAGCAACCTTGTTCACATTTTTTCATTTATATGTTTTAGCATTTTTTTAAATTAATAACAATTGTGACAAATTTTGAAAAAAAAAAAAAAATCAAGCAACCTTGAGTGTAAGTGTTTATTTGGATATTTGTCACTATAAATCTCTGTGTAACAACCCTACAGCTCACGTTGACCCCTCTTGAGATAAGCCTGGCTACTCAGTCTCTCTACCAACTTGTGTAGTACATGCTTATACCAAAGGTTGGGTTAACTATCGGCAAGAGGACAAGTCTGGTGCAGTCTCCCACAGGGCACTGCATAAAATCTTGCCTAACAGCATCCACTTTCAATCATACAGTCTTCCTCTAAAGACAGTAAGATTTCTGCTTCTCCCGAAGACACATGTCCTGGTCCATGGCGCCTGCCTTCCTCCCGAAGACACATGTCCCGGTCCATGGCACCTGCCTTCAGAGTGCAGTTTGTCTGCACATCAGCAGAGAGCCAAACAGGCGCTGTCTTAGTCAGTCTAAATGTCTGCCTGGTTTCTGAATTGGGGGTGCTGGGCTGGCATGTGCAGGTGTTATTATGGACACAGTATCAGGGGAACTCAGAGATCACATAGTAAGTTGAGTGCATGCATTTTGTAATTGTAATTGATTATTTGTAAAGCACTTATACACAAGTGAAGTGCTTCAAAGCGTTTCAATGCTTGAAGGGAGCGAGGGATTACTGTTGTCATTCTTAGGCCTTGAAGATTCGTCATTCTTAGGCCCTGAAGATTCTGAATGATCTAACACCAATAACCAGCATACTAGTTCAGAGGCATACATTTCTATTAGTGTAAGTGCGTGACAAAGAGTGAGGGGAGAAGGGAGGATGTACAGTCCAATAAACCTCCCCACACGCCTAAGGGAGGGGTAGCCTGGTGTCTATTATTCTTTCTTTTTTGTCTTGATATTTACCTTGCCTTCTAGAACTAGGTCCCTCTTTAACAAAAAAGAAGACTACCACCCTTTACTGCTTTCAGTCCAATAAACCACAGTACTAGGCACGGCGACTGCTTGGTGGTTGGTCATCCAATGTGCCTATGCGTGAGTATTTCAGGCACCATCAAGCTAGGGAGGGGAGACAAAGGGAGGACTGGACAGACATACTTGCTAGGCCAGTACATACAAGGTTATGCAAGTGCACAGGTAAAGGAAGTGCAAGGGAGAGGGAGGGGGAAAAGTGTGCCCAGCCCAGCAGGGGCCAAGGTTAAGTGCAGAGTGGCTGCTACTCTCGTGGAGAAAATGCAGTAGTGCCAACCAATGTACAGAGGTCCGGAGGCAAGTGCAGGATTGGCAGGGGAGCCTGGGACCTGTACGGCTCTGGAGGTGCACCAGGCAACCAGTCAGCGAGCTGAGCAGGTGGAGGAATAGAAAGAAGGAGGGAAAGAAGCGGGGAGAGAGGGGATTAGCCGGGGAGAGGGAGAAAGAAAGAGGAAGAGAAAAGGAAGGCCTTGAGGAGAGAGGCAGGAAGGCTGTTCCAGAGGGAGGCACCTGCAGAGGATAAGGATCTACCCCCAAATCTCTGCTTGGAAAAACGGCTCTCCTGCAGAGAGTTGGAGGTGGCCGAGCGGTCTCCTTTATCCAAAGCCTTTTATGCTTTTTATAAAATACAGTGTTTTTGATATTTTTATATTGCTTGTGGATTGATGAAGTACTGGGGGGGAAGGTGCTCTTAGCCGGTAAAGACAACATTGTATCTGAAGGGATGGTTCTATGATAAAAGGGCAGGTCATCCCTCAGTTCTAGAGTGAAGGGAACTTCAGGAGGATTGGTGTACCCTCGCCCCGAGGTAAAGAGACAGAGGAAGGATCTACATCATTGTTTAAATAATTGTTTTTATTGTTAGATGTTGTTAGAAATTGTGTATAGAAAGGTGTTTTTTGTTAAGTATCTGTAGTAGTTGCATAGACCAAGGTGTTTGGAGTCAGATGTTTGTATTGATTGTGCAAATGAAAATGGTTATTGCTAGGTGTTGTAGGCAGTTCTGTAAAATAACTGGTTTATTGTCCGGTTGTGAGTCTTGGAGGTTGGCATTATTTATGTTTTGGTGAGGAGAGCATCCATTAGGCCAGTATTAACATAGTTTTGTGGTAATATGGAGACACAATTAGAGCATATGAGTAAAGCTCTTCCAGAATATAAGGAAACCATTTTAAACTATCATGATATGTGGGATCAGAGAATTGTCAGCAAAATGTCCAGACCCTTGCCTGAAGAATGCATGCATGATAAGAGTTTATAAGAACTTGTGCACCCATACTTGTTGTCAACCTATACAGGAGAACAGTTAAAGAATTGCCAGGGCGTTTTAGATTCATGGCAAATGTTTGAAGCAGGAGAAAGTACACCTGATAGTGGCAGATAGGGATGCAGACAAACAGACAAAAAAGCGAATGCCCCACCACCCCAAATGGGTCTCGCCCCTTGCAACCTGATATAGAGTACACCAGCCCCTTGTTTTCCCCCTGCAGCAAAGGAGAAGGGGACGCTAGGGAAGCTTGGGGAATACACAAAAAAGCCATTGATTTTAGAAATTGTAAACAGTGCTTGACAACAACTAGAGGCGGCAGTCCAAAAGGCAGAAATGGAGCTAAGACAACAGTGAAGGGCCAAAACCGACAGCAGGGGTGAGAAGAGGGGCAGTGCATACCTATAGGAACTGATCAATGGAGGGCAGGACAGATCCTCTTCAAGATATATAGTAAAATTGTAAACAGTCCCTAGATTTCCAATGCACGGGCAGACCTAGATGATAAGGACTGCCCTAGGGTCACAGGAAAAGGGTTGCAATCCATGGATGAAGACAGGGGTCTGGAAGATTATGATTCCTTACATATAGAGGGAGAACGTGAAGAGGACGATGATGGGTGGGAGTCAAAGGACACAGAGTAAGTAGTGCCACAGAAAAGCTGGCTCTGACCGCAGCCTGGTCAGATGACCCTAGCCAAAACCAAAAGGGGGGTGCGGGTCACCCACCCTAAACAGCGGGGTATGCAGTTTCCATTGCTGCAGAAGGGACCAAGGAGGCCCTGGTCTCACATGGATCAGGAAAATTGTATGTGCACCTTGCTCTACCTTACAGCGGGAGCAGGCAATTGGAATTATACCCTTGAAAAACATACAACAGGCATCACTTTGGCTGTGGAAGACATGAAAAGTCTGTTTGCTTGCCTGCTAAGGGAGCAGTTGGGAAACATATGGAGAAATGCGGAGAATAAGGGAACAACATTAAACAATAACACCCACAATGGGTCTCCATTTAAAAACTGCCAAGCTCATATATGGAAAGTTCTGAGAGACATGTACACCGAAGGACCCAACATGCACTCTATAATGGCCCAAACAATGAAGGTAGATGAAGACCCCGCAATTTATATACAGCAGATACAAGAAATGTGGGGGAGGCATGGGACAAGAATATTATTGTTTTCTTTCATGTGTTTTGCACAAGAGATTTCCTTTAGAAGTGCAAGCAGACTTAAATAAGGTGGTTGGAATAGAAGATAATGAATGGCACCGATTCAGGCACTCATAATACATTATTGTTAGCAGAAACAGGAAAAGGATCGGACAGAGCAAACACAGAGGGCAAAAGCAAAATTGGTGCAGAACAAGTTAGCCAAGCTAAGCATGGAAGATGGGGTAATACATGGCACTGCGGAGGGACAACCTGAACTCACCCCCCCAAACCCCTGCAGGGATTGGTAGAAGTCCTTAGAGATTTTAGGAGTGAAATGGGAGGATTTACAGAAAGGAGGAGGACGTTTTTAGAGGGGGAAGATTTTGGGGAATGAGACCTTGGCTAGGACTGCAATGTTGGTCCTCAGGCCCCATGTAATAGAAAGCAACAAGTGCAGCCCTTGGCATGACATTTCACCCAGCCATGGGATAAGAACTCCTTGCCAAAAGGAGCACAGTAACTCACTACAAAGGTGCAAGTGTATTGGGAGGCAATCCTTTCCCGCTCCCAGAACAAACACTCAACCACAATAGGACAACCCATGGGAAACCCTGGTGTGCCCAGTACTATCAGAAACTACCGACCCAGAAAAGGTGCCCTGTGTGGGAGTGATGAGACTGCATTGAACATTCTCTTTTTTTGATTGACACAAGAGCTACCAAATCCTAAAGGGATGTTCCCAATGTTGAAACAAAACAATGGACACGCAATGGATTTGTGGGAATATTACATTGTTCCTTTCACTGAAAATGTACCTGTCACCATAGGCACACAATCACTATCTGTCCCTTTATTGTATTCACAAGACACCCCATTCAGTCCTTTTGGCAGGGACATCATGAGTAAACTGAAAATTACTATTTCATTTTCGGAGGAGGCCATAGTGTGTTCCACACCCAGCATTTATGTACCATACTAGGGAAGCAACATTAATACAAGTGCTTTGTGGCCACAGCGCCTTGAGAACCATACCACTCCATCTAGACTTGGTCCTTTATGGGGTGACAGTCCTGTTAGGTCTGGTGCCGGGGATTCGGGACAGAATTCTGTGTATACCTGCCACATTTTTGTTTTGGTCAGCTGTCCAACAGGAAGAGCTGTGAGGTGTCATCATCACGCTACATCTAGTGAGTAATTATCAGGACATACCATGTAATCCTGTCCAGTCAGAATGAGGAAAACTTGAATGGAGCACAGTCTTATGCATTGAACCAACACAGTGATTAAGGGAATTGTTTGATGAGCAGCTATTCAAGAACACCAAAGAAGGGGGATATAGTGTTTCAAATCTCCATTCCCTGATCCTCTGCATTGTTCACAAGACCTTCTGGGGCCTGGGACCTACTTGCCTTCAACGTGCCTTCCTAAATACTGCCCCTCTCGAGCCCTCCGCTCATCTACCTCCAACCTTCAGCGAGTGAGCCGGTTCTCTAAGCAGAGATTTGGAGGGAGATCCCTTTCCTCAGCAGGTGCCTCCCTCTGGAACAGCCTCCCTGCCACCCTCTGTCTTGAGCCTGAAATGTTCAAGTTCCAGAAACTCCTAAAACCTTCCCCTTATCCTCTTCCTTCTCTCTCACCCTACCCTGCTAACCTAGCTCTCTGCTCTTCCTTCTCTCCCTCCTTCCACACAGCTTATTGACTGGTCGCCTGGTGTACTCAGTCTCACAGATCCCAGGCACCCCTGCCAGTCCTTCTGCACTTGCCGCAAGGCCTTGCAACCCATTGCACTTGTCAGAGCTTTCTCTCTCTGCACTTCCCCATTCTCTACTGACTGGGTGCACTTGTTTCCCTGCCCACTTTCCCTCCCGCACTTGCACGATCTGTAGACGGCCCTTCCTGAAGATCGTTCTGTCTGTTCTCCCTTGTCTTCACCCCTTAATGTGTGCACTATCTAAACTGTTAAAAGTATCATATTCAATTCAAGGGCTCTGAGCGACTGTTGTTTTTACCCTTGTTCCTTCTCTTCTTGAGTGCTTTGAAACACTTGCCTGTGTATAGGCACTATATGAATAAACATTATCATACCATACCATACCGGACAGGTAATAGTGGAAAACCGAGAAGAACTGCACACCCTGCTCCTTGCCAACACATTCCCGTCTCACATTCGCCGGAAGATTTAGAAAGGGTGCCCAGTCTGTTGTAGACCAGTGGACCACACAACGTAGGACTATTGAAGGGCATTGGGGCAGTTCACATTAAACTGAAACCAGGCGTAGTTTGGCCCCAAGTGAAACAGAATCCCATTTCAACTGAGGCAGCGGTCGAAATTTTCTTTTTTCTTTTTCTTTTTTCAATTGTGTTCTGGTTTGCAAAAAACCTTACATATAGTAAAATGTTTTTTTTTAAAAATAAACATACAACATCATATCCACATAAATAGAACACATTAATGAAATAGCTAAGAAAAGAAAAGAGCATGTGGCAGAAGAATCTTCTACAAAAAAATACTACACATATATCAAGTAGCATAAAAAAACATCATTGTTTAAAAAACTTCCTAAAGCAATGATTAAGGATACACTCCCCCCCCGACCCACATCAGTGTCGCCCAGAACACATTTTTGGATAAGTCTGAATTAAAGCTCTCAATATGTTTGTTAAAAGCCTTTAAACAAATAGGAGTCAAACACTGACAGTCCATGACCCAGTGTTTCAGAGTTTACAGCTCCTGCTTGATGTTACAGAACCGACAGGTCTGAGAAAATGGCTGCGTGAAAGAGAGGGATCATCCTCTAGTCTTTCTTTTGTGTGAAATTAGTTTAACTTGAAGTGCAGATATGTAGATCTCAATTCATTCCATGGAAAGTGATTCAAGTAAGCGGATAAGTGGTCCTTTTTATGTGGGAAACTGGCATACCCAGAGTACAAAGAGAAGGACCAAAAGCTCGTCCAGTGTAATTCTCCAGTCATCACTGAATAGCTTGACTTTAACCGCATCCAATCTAAAACTCAGCTCCTCTCTATTAGAACCAATATAATGCAACAAGTTGAGGATACAAGTATCAAAAGTTTTAACAGACTTAACAGAAGCCATTAATATAATCTGATGTAAGTCACTATAAAGAGAACTATGCGAGGGAGACATTTTCTGGTGATTAAACAAAATCCTCCATTGATAACGGGCTTCTAATGTCACCAACCCCAACTCGTGTCTCATACTTGAGTTTGAACTTTTGTCCATATCTGTCCCTGTATAGAGTGCAAAAGAGGACCCATATTAAACAGAGACAAATTCATCCCATACAACAATATGGGATCTATTTTGGCTAGATAATGTTTTTGATCTGGACTAAGAGAAAATCTACACAGTTTTGAGTAAATTCTCTTCATGTGAGACACAAGAGGGACAATCTTAGCTTTTAACTCCAACTTCCAGGATGAAAAAGAAGCAGTGTTTGATAAATTGTATCCCAAGTAGCTCAAAGACTCAACCCTCTCCACTCTCACCCCAGAGAGATACCACCAAATAGTTTTCACTTTTCTACCCTTAAGGAAGATGACAACTTTGGACTTTGCTCCATTTGCCATAAGATTATTATCCTCTGTGTAGGAATTAAATATATTCAGAATTTTCTGGAGACCCATGGGAGTTTTGTGCAACAAGATGATATTATCCATAAAAGCTAACCAATGACCAGGTGGCCTTATTTAACAGGGATCAAGTTGTTCTCCTCCCACAACTCCTCTATATCACTATGGTAGGCATTGAAGAGAGTTGGAGCCAAGGTACATCCCTGGTGTACACCAAGATCAACTGAAATTGGACGAGACATCGCCCTCGACTGATTAGGATGCACCATCTTCGAAGAATTTACAGTGGAGGAGTGCAATCAGTTGACCAAATAAAGAGGAACACCCAGATATATGAGCTTAGACCACAGCTTTTCCTGAACAATGCCGTCAAAAGCAGACATCATGTCCAAGGAAGCCATCCAAATAAGTCTGAGCTGGTTGTGCTTAACACCATGAATGAAGTGTGCCAATATCGTGGCATTAAGAGAGGTACCCATACCTCGCCTGAAACCCAGCTGTAAGTGTGAGAGAACATTACATTGTCGTAGATTATGATTTAGGCCTCTAAGGAATAGAATGGCGAAGACCTAACTCACTGCATCAATAAGTACAATTGGCCTTTAGTTGGCCCTTCACGTTCCCTTTTAAATATAGATAGGAATACGAAGGGACTGTGACCAAGATGTAGGGGCCGGGTGGATAATACAGATCATATCAGAAGAAGTTTTTAAAATGTTGCCCATAGAACAGGATCCTTTTTAACAAGGAAAGGGGGAGACACCAAAGGGCTTAAGTTTAGAAATATCCCACGCATTGTCCTCTATGTCCCACAATGACATTCCTAGCCGGACCAGGCCCAGGGTGGGATCACCCACTCTGGAAAACAGAGGGCATAGCAAATTTGTTAGTAAAAAAGTTGACCCAGGTTGCCTCCTGAATGACCTCACAATCGATCATCACTGTCTGTCCTGAAAAGGTGTTAATTTTAGCCCAGAAAATTCTCAAATTCTACCTAACAAGAAGATTCAACACAGATCTGTTTTCATTAGGAAACATCTCATGCTTCTATGTTGTTGTAGAATCCGCTTCTTTACCAGGATATAGTCGGAAGGACTAAGGTCACGAGTTTTAAACAACCTAATGTTCTTCTGTTTACTCGCGTTTGAAAGCGAAAATTCTTGCATCAAAAAGATGAGGATGCAAAGTTCTATTCAGAGAAGCATAACCCTTTGCAGAAAGGCGGTTCAAACATTCAATGAATCATAGGAAGGAAGAATCCCCACCCTATGGCCATCCAACTTGAGGAGAGAGAACTCCTCAATTTCTAGTAACGACCATGATCCCACCTACACATGATCCCATTCCTGGCTTGCGCCACTGGAAACAAAGAAGTAGAACCTTCAATCATATCTACCACCTAAGAACAAAGTCCAACATTTGGTGGTAACCAAGCAGAGGGTCATGGAGGTGCAACTCACCAGAATGAGACTTCAAATCAGATGAGACAAAGAAATAATCTATCCATGATGATTCATCACCCCTGTGCCACGTGAATAGTAAGTAGTAAGCAAAAAACATCAGTAGTTTGAAAGTACCAGTTGGTCAAATCATGATCCCAACTCAACCCCTAAGCAAGAGACCTGGACGGATAAGGCAGAGCCATAGATGTGTTATTGTAGTTGTGACCCTTAGCGCAATTTGCGTTGAAATCACCCCCCATGACTATCGCATTTGGGTGACCCTCCGCAAGCCATTTTTCCAAAAGCAAATTCAAGGTAGACTGAAAGGCTTTAATAGAGTGTAATGAAGGGTTCCAATATACAATAATTAACACATATCCAGTCTTGGTATCAAGGAAAATCATGCACACTCCTTAAACACCCTCCGAACAAAACCAAACATTTCCAACAGATTTTAGTTTAGTGTCGATAGCAATGGCTTGACCCCCACTGGAGCGACCTGTACCGGCCCTGGTAGCCAGAGTAGTAAATGTCACGTAACCACTAAAGACAAAGGAAGACATAGCCATGGTGTCCTGGAGCACCAGAATATTAAACGTCAGCAAACGTGTAGAACCATGCCATACTCTGCTAATATTTGCGAAACCACAGACATTCCAGGATAGAATCCTCAGATCACTTTTGATAGGGTTGAATCAAGCCCTGGGTCAGGTTTGCAAATGGCTCCAGCCAGGACCAATTCCGAGACACTTGTAGCACAGAGGCCAGGGGGGCAATCAGTGTTGGCAAAGATGAAATGATGTTGGGCTTATCTACAGCCTCAACAGGATTGGGCAAGGAAAAATGACAACAAAGATTTAGCCTCAATCTGACTTCCAAACTGGGACAGGGCATATCCCAGAGAATGAAGAAAAACCCTCTGGCCCCAGACTAAATTCACCACAATCTCAGAATGAAAGCACAGCAGTATGCAGTTGTTATTAATCAAAGGAAGAGAAATGAAATCCATGTCTCAAGGATGTAGGTCTCTTAATGGAGGGATCAGGTTAACCATTTCTAGAACCTTCGACCTGTTCAACCGAGTAGGACCATGCACCACCCAGCCCAAGATCTTGGAAGGACACAGGTCATCTGTGGCACTCATAATGGTCTGCTTAACAACTCTCTCTGCAAACCCACGGGACTTATCCACAACATTGGACTACCTACTAGATATGTGGGAGCCATAGTTGTAGAGATTTCTAGACTTGTGCTTGGGCTCATGTTGATTTTTAGATTTTTTTCCTGTTGTTTGTGTTTTTTTTTCCTCTAGGGATTTCTGGGGTGGGGGGGAACTTGGGTCACAGGAAGTAAATGTTTGAAATTCACCTCAATTGCTGTGACTTCCTCAATTCCTATATGCGCTTGAGGAGATTCGAACAGGAGCTGAGAGGCACTTAAACATGTAACACAAGCAATCAGAGGAGACGGAGTATTAGGAGTTGAAAATACAGGAGAATTTTGCACAACCCCTACCAGTTCTAGGAACCCCCCGAACACATGCCTCTTCTTTCCGAGCCTCCCCTTAGATTCAGCAGTAGTATCCAGGCCAACAAGATTGTCACAAAACACTGGCAGAGGAAAAGCCCCCAGACACTTCCCACGAGTGAGACTCTGCATTGAGGCCACTAGGTTCGTAAATTTTAAAGAACTGTCCCTAACAATGTCCTTGATGTTACCGAAAAGTTCTAGGATCCCCAACTTCATTTGTGAAATTGAATGTTTCTTGTGCGTAAAGTGGTGCACCAATAATGAGTGTAGGTTACATTAATTTATGTTACTTATATTTGGTCCAACAAGTTTGACATCTTCCTGCCAGTAATCCCATGTGGAATATGTCAAAGGGTCCTTTGATAGAATTACTCACAACATTCGAATCACATATGGCAATCAAGGACACATTGATAGGTATTTCAGTATATTGGTTGTAATTGTATCTATCAGAATTCAATTATTGCAATTCTGGCAATTCTTACATGGAATTGGAATGGTTTCTTTGGGTTTATCTGGCTCTTCTACAGGGATATTTCTCTCCTCTCCAATTATGTTGTCAAGGATGCCGAAATGTCTCTTGCAGACAACTGTGTCTGTGTGTGGTATATGAAAAGGTTTATTAAGAAAATTATTCAATGACCCAATGCAGCCCTGTGATGGAGGCTGAACTCAAACAATCAATGGGGGGGGGCAAATGCATCTGTACATTTCAGTCTGACAAACTCAGTGTGGTACAAACCATAGCAGTCTGTACCAAACGAACATGGGTGGCAGGACCTTCCTGCTCATCGTTAGATTATGTGGGGGCCCCCTTATGAGTCCAAAGGGCTTTCTCGTGGAATAAGAAAGTTGCATATTGTTGCAAATCTGTAAAAAGGACTCGTGCAATATGACTGAATCCTTCAAAGATGGACATATGGGTAAGCATATAAGGAGTGAAACATTGCTCCTGGTAGATGTATGTGTTTCCAATGAGCTGATTGAGTCCAGTTGTGTTGAGGTAAATGAGGATCCCAGGCCGCCTTCCACCTGGGCATCTATCAGTAGAGTAGTCTTCAGAAGAAGAGCAGTCCCCGGACTACTTGGGCCACCTCAATATCAACCTCATGAATGTGAGACGTCAAAGGGGCATAGGGCATGCTTAATACAAGTGGACAAACAGTTGTTGATGTGAGCAAATGGTTCACTTCCACCATTGAGCTCGACCTAAAGGGATTTTCTTTTCAACCCCATTAATTTGAATATCAGTCCTAGATTTACTATGCAGCGCCACAGCCATATGTAACAGGTGATGCATTAGTTTAGAGTACACATATGTAGCTACAAGTGGAGGCAAACGTGAGTTCTGATTCAAACTCCACCCCAGACCCCAGTAGTTTCCAGCAATCGAGAGATTACAAAACAAGAGCTCCCACAGACACATGCCGACATGGACTAAACCGACTATTGAGTCCCAACTTGATAGCACAGCGCACAATAAGAATGAGCATAAAGTACTTCCAAGTGCAAGGAGGTCACATAACAGATAAGCGACAGCTCACAATATTTCAGCAACTGTGGGTGTGGGAAGAGCAGGAAAGAACAGTTTTTGAGGTTTTGAAGCCACTCACTACTGACTGATTCTGACTGCTGTGACTGCTTTTCCAACTCGCCCAGCTCCCATGCGCGCTCACATGCTGTCTTCCGTTTTGTAGCTTATCCAGGCAGGACAGGAAGACCTGAAACTGTGAAAACACACTGTGAAAACACACAAGCAGAGACTCATGCCAACTGCTTTTCCAACTTGCTCAAGCCACGTGTGCGCTCGTGCGCTGTGTTCCGTTTTTGTAACGTATCCAGTGAGGATAGGAAGACCAATTAGCAACACTGTGAAAGCACACGAGCAGAGACTCCTGCCGACTACTTTTCCACTTCCACCATTGTGGCTTTTTGGCAACAGTGCATAATACAGCCATCAGAGTCTTCGTGTAACACAGCTATTTATCTTGTCAAAAATGTGAAGGGGTCAACTTGGAGGATGGTTCAGGACTTGTGTCCATTGAGCAATATTGTAGAGGTAGAGTTCTGAGTAGTTCCCAACTCTGCCACCATCCTGTGTTACATCCCCACTGAAGCCACCTACTTCACTGTAATATACCTAAATAATGAATTATTTTCTATCCCATTGCGCCCTGAATCCCAACCCCTTACAGTGTTCACTTACAGAGGCCAAAGTTTACAACACACTCGGCTGTCCCAGGGAGTCCCCAAGTATTTATAAGAAGGTGTTGCAAATCGATCTATGGAATTTACAAGCACAACACACAGTGATTCAGTAGGTGGATGACCTCCTGCTCTGTAGTACAAAAGAAGAGCTATGTAAGAAGCACTCAGTAAAACATTTGAACTTACTGGCAGAGATAAACTGCAGTACTGTCAGCAAGAGGTTGTATACCTAGGACACATAATATCATCGGCCGGCAGGAAAATAACCACAGAAAGGGCTGCAGCTGTGCAGGATACAGCCCATCCTACCACAGTCAAGCAGATGTATTCATTTTTGGGTTTATGAAAGGATTGTCGAGCATGGATATTTGACTATTCAACTTACAGTAAACAACTATTGCAAGGGCTAAAGAAAGCACCAAAGTGAAAGGGCCCACTGTCTGGACAAACCAGATGGTCGAATCATTTCAGGGGCTTCAAATTGCAGTCAGTGATGTCCCTGTTCTGCCACACCACACAATAAAAAAAAACATTATGTTTGTTCTCACACTCTAATGGTCAGGTGATAACAGCTGTACTCACACAGAAGTTTTCACTGGGACATAGGCTTCTGGCTTATTGCAGTGGTTTCCTGGACCCATTCATGCAGGGATATTTCCTGTGCAAGCAGGCTCTAGCAATTGCTGTACTTGCTATACAGAATTCATTTACCCTTACTGTGGGGTGCCCTGTAACCCTTTACATTGCACATGCAGTCTTTGCAATCCCAGAGAAGTCAAAATCTACTCTCACAACACAACAAGCATCAGGGTATGAGGTAATATTGTCAAATCCATCTATTCATGTAGAGAAGTGCCAAACCAATAATCCAGCAACCTTTATTGCAGAACCAGTATTGCTAAGTGATACAACACATTATTGAGCTGCACATGAAGACACCATGGACAAAAGTACCCACATTAGGGAGGATGTGATCAAAGAAGGGAGGGTGCTCTTCATTGATGGTTCGTCGATGATCGATCAGAGCAGTGGATCCCCGCACATGGCGGCAGCAGTAGTGAGCCTTAAATCAGGGGATTACCATGTGTTAGTTAGGGTGCCATTGCCCTTGTACTATTCTGCGCAAGCAGCAGTGCTCGTAGCCCTAATAACAGCCCTAGAACTATCGCAAGGTGGATAAACCACTGTTTACTCAGATTCAGCTTACGACACATCCACAGTACATTCCACCCTGTCCTGATGCCACGATGCCAACGGGCTGTTGCGCGCTATACAAATAGGAATAAATAAATAAGATAGGAGGGTTTAAAAAATCTGATGATGCATCCATGGAACATGCTGCAGTACTTTCAGGATTGATGCATGCATTAGCACTCCCAAAAGCAGTCACAGTACTAAAATGTGCAGCTCATACTAACAACACAGAACCAATTGATTATGGCAAGCAGCCAAGGAAGAAGCACATTAGAGGACCCCAATGACCCATTGTCTTCTGAATTATCATCACAGCTGCTGGAAATGACAGTTTCCTTCAACGCTCTTCCCCTGACCCATCTTATCGAACTGCCAGAACAGGCTTCCCGTCAGGAAAAAGAACGTTGTAAGGAACAAAGAAAATGAGGTGTCCTCTGATTTGCATACCCTATGTCTCCATCTTTTTTCTTCCCTTTTCACCCTCTTTTCATCACTATATCTTTCTCTTGCTACAAAAATGCACAATGAAAAGGAGGATATAAGTGAAGCAAATGACAAATGTATGATGATAATAAGTGCAGCAACCGTTACGAAGGAAATGAGTAAACATGAAGTGTAAATACATATATATAATTTACATATTCTGGTGACTTAACAAATTTGTATTGTCCCTCCAGGTGACAAAATGGCCCAGCGAAGCGAACTCGTGGAGAACACGCTAATAGCAACAGGGATGCCATTAGGGCTAATAAGTTTAGCAATGTTGAATGTGTCTTGAAATGCTCTGCTGTTTTGCTTTCTGTGGTGTTGTTTGTCATGGCCTGGTAATACACTCTCTGGTCTCTGGTTAATGACATGCACAAGGAGGGGAGCGGGGCTAAGCTGATACGGGAAGGTTCAAGCCTAATACGGACTGGAGTAAAGACAATATGGGGAGAAACATATATCATTAGTATTAACGATACAAATGTAACACAACCTTCAGAACACGCCCGTGCAGATCCAACAATTGTCTCCTTTTTACATCCTGGCATAAATATGAGTAATGATTATGAATCAAATGAATATGATGGCGACTATTATTGGCTGAGTAATGGCCGAGTAACTTAGCCAACACAAGTATGCATGCACAGACAACCATAGAACCTCCCTCATATTACGCTGCTGCTACTAATGAGTATACACATGCCATATTCATCAGCAATGATACTGCCTGGGCTGGAATGTTCCCAATACATTACCAAAGAGTGAGAAGCTATAAGGAGGGAGGGAAAAGGAGAGAAAAAAGGAGGGCGGGAAGGAAGAGATACGACATTTATCATGACCTAGGGTTAGATGAAATAGAAGACCCCCGCCACCCTGATCAATCTAACAAATGGTACTCGGACATGAGTGCTACAGCAAAGCAAGCAACAAATGAAAGCTGTTATGTCTGTTCACTCTTACCGCATGTATCAGGGACACCAAAATGTTGGTACCACAGGAAGTGCCCTTGTCGGAGGCTCATTGTTTGATTCACTTAGTTCTATGTAGGATAAAAAGCACCTTCCAGGCACACACCGTCAGCCTAGAAAGGCTGGAAAGTGAGAAAACATGCACAAGCTGGCATCAAGGAGTAATCTGCCTCAGAGAACCATTTCTTGTCATAAAAGGGACGAGGTATGCAGATAGCAAATGACACGCTGAAACTATCGAATGCAAAGCAGAAGCACTCTGGGGACTATCTGAGGATGCGTTCCAATGGATAAAGGAAGTGGGCACCCCTATCTGGTCACAGCACGTCACTAAGCTAACATGGATCACAGCACTGGAAAAGCCTATAAAAATACAAAAAGAAAAACCGCACGAACTATGCTTCCATGAGGAAGGTTAAGTGAACATGGGGGAAGCAAGGAAATGCAACAAGACAGTAATAATACCTGACATGAAGAAAGGCACTGCAGCCCTCATGGACATGTACTGGATTTGTGGCAAACAAGCCTACCTGCATCTACCTGCATCCTGGAAAGGTACTTGCGCCTTAGCCACCCTCCATACAGCCCTGATGGTAATACCAAAAAGCCATATCCAAGGAACAGCAGGAGAATCGGCTGGCAAATCGGCAGCAGGAGAATCGGCTGGCAAATCGGCAGCCGGGCAATCGGCTGATCCATCGACAGCGCCCCAACAAGCAAACACAGAACTACCAGTTTATGAACTGTTGTCAGAATACGAGTTGAAAACAAAGTTGTCACGAAGCAAAAGATCATCCAACTATATTTCGTCTGAATCATCAAAACTCCTTGCTGAGATCCCACAAAAATACAAGCTCTTCTCATCCGCAGAGACATTTTTCGCATCGCTCCTAGTACCAGGGCTCCAAGCACGAGCAAATGCCAAATGGTTACAAATAGTGCGCTGGGAGCTAATCCAAATGGCCAACGACACTGAAGAAGGATTCAACGTTCTAAAAATAGAGCTCCGTGCCTTGCGCCTAATGACAATGCAAAACCGATATGTTCTAGATCTCCTCACGGCGATGGACTGTGGTGTTTTTGGAAAAATCGGGGGGGGTCTGTTGCACATAATGGGACACTCTCAGATGTGATAACAGCAGTTCACAATTTAGGAGAGAGGATGAGAACAGAGGGCGGAGCAGAAGAAAGCACATGGTTTAACAACTTGTTCAGCTGGATACCATCATGGTTAAATGTGATGATGAAAATACTCGTTCCTATCATCGTCTTTGTGTTACTATTCTTCTGCGTGTGCCAATTAGGACTCCGGTGTTGTGCAAAAAGTATGCCTACCTGAACTAAGATGATGGTAACAATGGACAACGGTAGCAACTATGATAGATGCACAAATACAAACAGGGGAACATAACACTCCAAAGTACAGGATGACTGCCATCTACAGGCAATATGTGGACAGGGTTGATAATTTATACCACACCACAATTAAGGAACAAACAGAATTGCAATGGTATAACAAGGTATGGGTAGACCTGGACGGGGATGGTGGGATATACTTAACATGCACTCCAGATTATATTGAAACAACTATTCATAAAATGCGATTCGTATTTTATTTTGTTGCTGATGTTGATGACAAATATGTACTACACATTGTATACTTCGGGTTGCATCACAGTGTGGGAAAATCCCCTGTACTGACCTCTGTCACTGGGGAATTGGCTCGAATGGCACCAACGACACAGGCGTGTATTACTCAACAAACTCGGTATCCAAGCCTCCCAAGAAGCCACCATGTAAAAGCACGATAAGCCACCTGCCTGTACCATCTGTGGAAGTGAAACATACAAACTGTAATTAAATGAACATGATCAGTGTATCAAACCGTATCCTACGGCATAGTTGCCAGTACAAATGTAACTTCATGGATCAATCAACTTGGGCTTTAAAGTGTAGACACATTACAAACGTGAACACCCATGCATTCCATAACATTGGGGCACAGTGACATATTGTGTCTTCGTTGTTCGTAAAAGACACATAAGATGACCACTATGATTTCCCCAAATCGTGAGAGATGTATTTAATTGCCAGACTACATTCATTTGGCAGTGATAGATCAAAGTTACGACAATATAGGAGACAAACATGAAATGTTAGTGGCCTAAGTGACCTCACATCTAGAGTACACTTACTCGGTACTTTGATTGGGAGGATGAACTGTTGCGTGAAGTTCGTGCATAAGCACCATCATAATCTTCCACAGGGACCTTGTGAGACAGGCTGCCCTGAAGTAATGCAGCTTGGTAATGCATAGCAGTGGTTTGTCTTTTTCCCATATGTAGGCCAAGCATCCAAAGTTTTTTTCTTTGCAGCAGCAGTTCTCCTCCTCGCTTGGAATGACCTTGCACCGATTTCAGGTACACCAGGTGGAAACGTCTTCTCAAGCTCATGATCCGGTGTCGTCCCAACTGTCGTCCGATGCCCCATCGTTTCCGCATTTGTCTCTTTCAACTAATTCCGCCTCGGAATACTCCAGCTCGTACTGGTAGGGCTTTATTGTTGCCATTATACGACAAAATTAAAATCGATAGTAATGCTAGTACTAATATCTGTTTGTACGGGCAATGAGCAATGAAGATAGCTGAACAGAGCAGAAACGAGTTACAGGATAAACAAAAAAAGACAGTGAAACGATTGAAAAAGCAACTCTGAGGTTGCCTGATGAGAAGCAATCTGTTTATACTTACTGGGGAAAGAGGCGTCCTGCCATTTCCATGTAGACACGTCATTAGCTGGCGCACAGAGAACGTTGACACGAGACGTGCATTCGCATTTTGAAATGGCCCGTACGAGTCTAGCGATGTCAGCTTCAGGGGCGGGGGATATGATTCAGTGCTGCAAGGGCAGTTCACCTTAGGGCCATGCGGCAATGGATAAGATTAAAACAAGATGGCCGCGCCCCACTGCCTGATTTTGCATGTGTAAAAGTGAGATAAACTATGGTAACGTGCATAGAATTTTTTTTTTAAATCGATCAACGTATGCTTATACCGACTTGCCTGATCAATTGGTACAATAACATTTTTGAGTGCAATATTCCTTTAAGGACAAAAAGTGGATAGTTGGTCGGTCCAAATCATTTCTTTACAACAAGTCATTCATTACAGTTGCCACCCTGCATAGGGATGTTGACTTTTCTAGGATCCCCAACTTCATTTGTGAAATTGAATGTTTCTTGTGTGTAAAGTGGTGCACCAATAATGAGTGTAGGTTACATTAATTTATGTTACTTATATTTGGTCCAACAAGTTTGAAATCTTCCTGCCAGTAATCCCATGTGGAATATGTCAAAAGGTCACAACATTCGAATCACATATGGCAATCAAGGACACATTGATAGGTATTTCAGTATTTTGGTTGTAATTGTATCTATCAGAATTCAATTATTGCAATTCTGGCAATTCTTACATGGAATTGGAATGGTGTCTTTGGGTTTATCTGGCTCTTCTACAGGGATATTTCTCTCCTCTCCAATTATGTTGTCAAGGATGCCGAAATGTCTCTTGCAGACAACTGTGTCTGTGTGTGGTATATGAAAAGGTTTATTAAGAAAATTATCATGTTTGTACATTTGCCAATTTAACATGTGTAACATATTTTCCATCAGTAGTCTAGACATTTCCTAATTCTTAAGGAAAGATTTTTAGTCAGACATTGGTCCTATGTAAACAAGTAAGGGCACAATCAGAGGATGAACCACAGGTTTATTGAAAATCCATATGGCTTGCACAATGGTAGAAGAAAATTGAATATTTGGAAAGTCTCTTGTTTTGATCACTGAGAAATGTACCCCAGTATTTATCAAACACAGCAAATTTTTCACTCAACAAAAGAAGCCACTGTGCCAATTGCCATTAAAGCATATCAAATAAAATCAATTACCCCCTGTCTTCCCTGGTCATTATGTTACCTTTTAACCTATGTTTGAACATTTGTAACATTCACATTTGCCAATGGAGTGCAGAAACCATTCTGGTGGCCTGAAGGTGAGGGCAGTTAAGACACTTGAACGTCTAATGTCCCTCCTGCTTGCATTAGTGACACACAATAATACTTGTCACAAACAACGTCTGACTGTGATGAATGGATTCTGCCTTGCAGATGTAAAAGGATGAGTAGAGGCTAAGATGCTCACTTAGCAGTCACACTGCTACAAACCAAGAGCCATAAAGATAAAACAGGCACAGCTAAGAGATATACCTCCTTCGCCGTTTGTGGTAATCTGGGCAGAGATATGGCTATGCTCTTAAGAGGTGTGTGAATGTGATTCAGTAGTAACCCAAACAGCAAAGCATAACAGTCCAAAATAAAGGGAACATCCAATCACGGTTTTATAAAAATAGTTATACAACAATATAATAAAAGACCAGATGTATGTTTGTCCAATGCAGTCATGTGCAGTAGAGATTGCCCACTTTGCTTATTGTAACTGTTAGAGTGAGCAGTTGCCTTAGGAAAAGAACACTCTGAAAATGTCTCTCCTCACACACTTTGGCCAGTGTACACAGGCTTTCACACTATTATTTTGGGAAAATAATCAATTTTCAAAATAACTATATAGAAAAATACTACACAAAACCCACCCGTGAGAACAGAGAACAAGCAATGATAACACAATGCAGCACTCTGAATAGTGAATCAGGGGTATAAGGCAAATAAAAAACATTCTGTTCTTTAAAAAGAATATGTTTATTGGATACAAAAATGGAATTAGTGGTCTTTATTCAATGGGGCCCAGAACTGGACAATGGGGGTAGTTAATAATCGAAAGTAGATTTTTGTAGTTCTTAATGGTTCGACAGTGTTGAACCAGGTTTGGTGCTGTTGTGCAAGTGGATTGAACCAGGTTTGAGGACTGTGCATTATAATGTATACAAACGTAGAGTGGGCATCGAGCGGGGTCCAAGGCAGAAGCTCAGGAGTTTGAAGGCGGCACCTGAGTGATGCAAGCCGATGTACTAGGGTCAGTTTGAAGTCAAACAGGTTTGAAATGGGTGATCTGCTGGTTCATATCAATGAGTGATGCTCTGAATGTTCAAATCATTTGGTGAGAGACATCCCAGCACTTTGAGTCGAGAGCCTGCAAGGAGCAGTTGATTGGAGCAGGGCAGGTTAATTGTTCAGTGAGGTATGAGGCAGCATCGAGGAGATTTGTCGAGGCAAGCACGTCGGGTCAAAGAGCTCAAGTGCAGCAGCGATGTGGTTCCAGGCACTGAGCAGGCATTGCGCTGGTTTGAGGCAGAAGCATGCTATGGTTAGGAATGGTTTAAGAAGTGTGGATCATGAGGGCAACCAGTATCAGTTCAACTGTCCAGGTGACAGCAAGGATGCTGGTGACTGGATGACCAGATAGGTTTGAGGTGGCATTAGGAAGATCATTGTTTGAATGAGTCCCCCATTACCTGCTTGACTGTCAATGACGATCAGCTACAACATTTTTGGGACTTTGGCAGCAGTTCAAAGGCTTTGGCTGCAATGAAGATCTTCTGGTTTAAGCTGAGGCAATGATGCGCTCAGCTGGCGCAGTGGTGGCAAACTTGCATGAACACATCGCAAAACGGTTTAAGATGGTTTCGAGCCAAAGGCAGCACCGAAGAGTCCTGTAGGTTTGAAGGTGTCTTCCTCCTCCCTGCCCTTTGCTACGCGCTGAGAGTATATCTAAGTAATTGTGTTTCTTGTGATGGGAAAACCTGACTTCTCCCTCCCTGCCGTTCCCTTTTATATGGGGCCTACCCCTTTGTTTCTTTATTCTCTGTAACTTCCCTAAGAATGTTCTCATTTGTGTGGTTTACACACGTAATTCTCGACTTTCCTAACATCCTTGCAACTTTTCAAAACCAGGTTAAGAATACCTCCCATTGCTCTTTATTTTTCCCTTTTTTCTTCCAATGTATCTTATAACTATAATAGTTTTCATAGGTTAAAGGTTCTTTCCAAAGGGAACAGCCTGCTCTTACATCACGATCTCCATTTTTCTAGATATATGTCAATATTTGGTATATAATTAATGTGCATTTAGAATGGTGGAGTACTAGCGGGAGCACTTGTCTCGTTTGATTAACCCTTTCCTGTCTTTTAGGCTTTGTCCTTTCTTGTGTATATTCATTATGCTTGGAGAATTGGATTTTAGAACATTATTTTCTCTTAGGACGGTACATCTTAAAGGAGGGTACATCTTAAAATTAAGATCTTAATGCTAGCTCTCATCCTCAGCATCCTTTCTTTAAGTGGATTTACCCTGAGATACCCTCTCACTTGTTCTCTACCGATTTGTTTGCTATTTTTAAACAAAGTAGACTCTACACTTTCTCGGCCTGATTCAAGGAACGTTTTCCTATGGGATTGCGCCATTATAAAACACTTCCATGAATCAGGCCCAGATCTATATTCCGTTTCCCAGAATCCAATGTCATAGGGTTCTAAAAAAAACTTAATTTCCTCCAGAGTCGACCCCTGCTTCCTCTTTTTAATGAAATGATGTATGCCTGTACATGTCTGCTCAGACTACCCACATGATACAACTTGCGATTCTTGCAGATGGTTCCACTTAGTGACTTAGTGACCAACACCCACATGCATTCGGCGATCAGTCATTAACACTTTGCTTCAATGGTGACATCGCATTCAACACCTGGCATAGCCACGCCTCGCTAAGAGACTAACATCATGGCCGCAGAGCCTTGTGGGATCATATATTTGTGTGAACCAATCACATCTTACGTCTCTCTCCATGTCACTGCCTCTGCTATAGGATAGGTTCTGCTCTGCCCTTGGCTCATGTATCAAATACCGTCAGCTACAAACCAACTTTTCTTGCTGGACATAACACAGAGGGTCGCAGAATGTTGAACTCACAAGGAACACATACCAAATCTTACCACCCCGTAAACCTAGAGGGCATAAAATAAACAACTGAACAATCTGAAATGGGCGGGGGGAGGTTCAATACATGTATAATTATTTAAACCATATTCTAATTGTTATTGACTCTTTCTTCTTTTGCACAGTCTTCATTGTTCATGCTTTCTACTCGGAACAAAGACCCCTCTTTCCCTTCTTGGTTTCATTTTTCGTTGGGACATGGTTGCCTTTTTTCATAGTTGATTCCGCCTCCAACATCCTCTGCACGCCCTCAAGTCATCATTCTACTTGCTTGATTAGCAATACACAGCACTAACAATGACCATTCACTAATCAACAACACCATCAACCTAATGATTCCTTCCAGATGCCATGAGATCTCATTGCAATTAGCAATTTAAGTGCAGCACGCCAAGGATGCATTCAGGCAGTATCCACGGGAAGCACGGGGAGCACAAGCTGCCGATCTACCTCCTGCTTGCGGCGTGATGTGAAGCACCACTGAGCTGGGAAGCCAAAAGCGAGGCAGCAGCGCACATGTTGTATGTTTCTTCGTAACAACTCCAAACTAAGCAGAAGACTGCAGTGGGAAAAATACAATGGGCCATCCTTACTTTACTAAAGCACAATAACAGCAAAACCCATTTGGTACACTCTACAGTATGTATTCCAAATCCATCCTTAAGTACCTATAAAATAGTCATTTTACTTAATCCATACATGTAACAGATGTTAATATCAAGAAATCCTGACAAAAAGATCTCATCTACGTATTGTCAGTGGGATTAACAATTTGTGGAAATGCTGCAGGCTCTTCCACAGTGTCCTCGTAAGGTAATACTTAAAGTGCATCTATAAGACATTCTAAAATGTGACACTACTTTAAAACACTGATTCCTAAAGAAATTACAAACAAATCCATTGCAATGATCAACAATTTAAGAACAGTCCAATATAGTGCACACATCCAACAGCCTAAAAAGTAAAGTGAACAAAGTTTAACACCCTCCAAAACTACCCAGCACGTTTTGTTCCTTCAGACTGCACAAAGTGCCAGAACTTCTTCAGGGCTATAGTCTAGAGGACTCTATGCTGCTCAGCGTTCAACCTTATGCCTACTATGCTCTTTTATTATTTAAACATCAAATTGCTTTCATAACCCTTTTTTGTTATGGAAATAATTATTTGGCTGTTTGCAAGAAATATACAAACAAACAACAATCAGATGCATGCTTTTGGGCGCTACGACGTCAGGGGGAGAGATGCCCTTTTGCGCCACTGTTACTGATTACAGTCCAAAAGCCTGGATCCATGTAAGTGAGACCTACGTCTATTCTGGCTGGTGCCTTCTCTTTTATTGCTGAGAGCAGCCTCCTCCCTGACCCGTGCCGCCACACCTGAGTGGGTCCACGTCAGCTCAGGTTCCCCCAAAAGAACGTCACTTACATCCTCTCTCTGTCAATGAATTGTGGATGCCTGCTGAAAAAAGTTCCATTCCTTTTATTGACAGGTGCACACCATCTTTGTGAAATAAATCAGTTTGCTCAGTGCCTGATGAAATGTAGACCCCCTGCCCTTGCAGAATCCCCCTAATCCCTTATTCAGCTTGTTTCTGCCTATGCCAATTACCTTGTTGGATTTGCCTCCCTGCCATTGGCCTCTTGGGAGTATTTTAGATATGAAGTTTTCTGTCTCTCTTCAGAACTGTGGTATGCCAGATAACGATGCGCACATGCCATAAATTAGCTGTTTTCACTCCAAAATGACCAGGCTGTTGCCCCCTAAGTGTGTGACCAGATACTCGGGAGGGGTCCCTGAAGCCAAACAAGTCTGACAGTTTATCATGGATATCTTCTCAGAACAAGCCTGAGTAACCCCATCAGGTTGTTATTGTCCTCCCCAAATGTAGGCCTTTCCCTGCATCCTCCAGCCAACTCCCGGTTTGTGCCCTACAATCCATGCCGAGCTGTAGGGTTCCTCACATTTTAAGAATATGATTTTTGGTTAGATCAGGTGCCTCCTTGTATACCTTTTGTAACACTATGATGTCCAAATCCGACATTTTTCACTTGTCAGGCCATAGTTCCCCCATCCATGCAGTTGTTGCTGCCCCTATGCGAAATTAGTGGGTGCCATATTATGTTGGGTCCCCCTCTGCAGCTGCAATACCTTTCTTCATTATTGCCTGAAGTGAAATCTGCTGAGGGCCCTGATATTCCAATGGATCATAATTTGCCGAACAAATACAGGGAGGACCTTGAAAAAATGTTGTGTGATGCATATCGGGCAGTATTTTCTAACATCCATGCTGTGAAGGATTGAAATCTGGAGTCACACACCGGAATAGGACTCTTGCCCTTAGCCTTGGATTTAGCGCTCAATTAGAATACATTTTCTTTATTTTATACGCATTCAGATGGAGCCGGCACCCGACCTGTCTCACACCCCCTTTTACGAAAACCCGGGGTCACAATGGACCATAAACCAGGCCGGTAGGTGGGAATACAATATTTATTTATTTTAAATTCAAAGGATATCACACAATTTTAATATCGGGCAGCAATCACCAATGTGGTGATAATTACAGAATGAATGATGAAATGCACTTAGTTTGAACCTCTGTTATAACATATCCAGAGCACAGATGAATAGGAGCAATTTTACTGTTTGGGTAGGAAGCACACGAGTTAAGATCTCTCCCTGCAATGCTCCATCAAATCCCTATTAATCGAATTTTGAGTGGATAGAAAGGAACAGCAAGGAGTCAGGGATGCAAGGCAGCAAACAGAGTTAATATCCAACCTTCCCTCACAAAATGAGAGGCAACATCGGGTTTCAAAACCTTTGCAATTGCATAAAATGACCCTCGGAATGGGTAACAGTTAATTTAAACGTGTGGTTAAATACATAAGGTAAATATGATGTATCACAGTCTCAGGGATGTAATATCACTAGCAACTACCAGACGAGGTATCAACAATTGCATCCAGTTCAGAAAGCAACTTGAGAGTCAGAACACAGTGCAGCCAAAATCACACGTTGAAAAGATGCATTTTCCTCTTTTTACAATTTTAAATGTCAAAACAGTTTTTAAAATAAACGGGTGAAATAGACAGAATAGGAATGCAGTTTTTAGGCTGGGTCATAGATGCACATCACAGGGTAATATAGAAGTGAAAGAGTGGCTCTTGCTGAATACCTGGATGAGATTTTCAATGTGGAAGGAGATTCGGTTTTAGGAAAATAAACGCAGTTAACAGAGAAGGTTGGTTTAGAAAGAAAGGACAAGTTTTACTTACCCTATATTATCAAGACTAGATTGTTTAAGAAAGACACGGTACGATCCAAGGTTAATTTGAAATGTTAACCTTTGCACCCCGCGTTCAGCTCTATGTGGGAATTACTTAAAATATTCAACATATGACTAAGGCTCTATGCAAGAGAGTGATGAGTAGAAGAATGGCGCTAACGCTTAGAGATCAAGGACAGTATGCACAGAGAGATTCAGACAGTTTTAAACAAGTTACCAGGGTATGGACAGGATTACTTAGAGAGTAGAACAAAGACAAAGTATCAAGAAGGGGTAGGCTATGTGTTGCTATGGGATGGGGAAATACTCACAATCCGCATTTGAGTTTGGGATTTAGGACAGCCAACTGGGTTTCTGGACTCAAAGGCTCTGGTCACAGCACGGTAGACTCTCATAACAGTAAACAGCTGGGCCTTTCTGGTCGCTGGATAGCAAGGGTACCACTGGCATGCAGTTTGTGGGACAAAAAGCCGGTCTGGTCACAGGGTACTCCCAAAAGGGTACCACAGCTTTCCCCCCTGGTTATTGGGATTTTTAGTGGGGTTTCTGGATCAATGGTCCTGCCTGGATAGGGACAGCTATGCTCTGGCCTGGCAGTAGAGTCTGGAATCTAGCAAAGTGAATGTGGAATATCTGGGTTTGCAGGCACTGGAAAATTCAGAAGAGACTGTCCTGTCTCTGTGAGCTTTCCCCCTGTATATAAGGCGCTTACATCACAGGATTTATTGTTGGGCAGAACTAAGCTAGACCTACCCCTAAGAACCGTATAGGTCAGCCTATGTTTGTCACCTCCTCCAGGAAGGGACTAATTTCACGGGGTTGTGTTTTATGAAGTACAAAGCCATCCCATAGTAATTTTTGCACAAAATCAATTATGACATACATCACTCCTTTTTACAATTGTGGCACCTTTGCAAATTAGATTACATATTACAGGTTACATATTTCACACAGAGCATGGTATTCCAACTCCCAGATCTGTACAACATTGTTTCGTCCTTCTAATAACTTTTCGCAATTTTTAGTAGGAACAACTTCACTCAAAATACCACAATTTTAGATATGTGTGCACATTATCATAGAGCATCTTTCCGTTAAGTTTTAACGTTCCGCCATATGTACTTTTCCCATAATTCCCATTTTGTCAGCGTTTGTGTCCCATACATGCTATAGACGGCCACAATATCTTGTTTTAAAGCCTCAAAAATTACATTTAAACTGTAAACCTTTTACATTACTGTGTTATCCAGTGTAGCAATAACAGTCTGAAAGTTTATTCATTAAAATAGTCTTCTGAGCCAAATGGGCAGGCCTTGGTCACCAAATATCAGTTTAGCCCAGGGTTGCCCAGGGAGTTTGCCTTTGGAGCTCCTTAGTTTGAATGGATGCATACTTCCAAAAGTAACAAATAGGTGTCCCAGAATCTATTGTAGAAAGTCTGGATGAGTGTGTTACATTGTCCCCTTTAGTCCATTCAGAGCTTCCAGATGCTGGTCCCCTGGTGGGGGGGGGGGGGGTGTGCAATGTCCTTTGAAGCCAGGGCAGAAAAAAAACTGTTGGGCTGGTTCCCCAGTACAGCCAATGCATTTATTTATTTATTTATTTAGTTTGTTTTCCTGAGCCCAAAAGGCAAGGCTGTTGGAATAAAACATTATACTGGATTTTAAACAAAACCCCTTTACATTTCTAGGCAAGGACAGGGCCTTATTCAACACTACACTTTAAAACAGATATTTGTCTTGTTTTCAAAAGCGCATTTTGACACGTGGTGAATTCTGCTGGGATGTCCCTTTCAAATTCGGTTTTCTCTTCCTTCTGGATTCCAAAGATTGTTTGCAGCCCAGGTCAGTTTCTCTTACACAACAATCTGTTCAAGGCACAGGTCCTCTGAAATTGACATATGCACAGAGAGCTAGGGTTTCTTTTGAAGAGTTTATTCTGGTGATTTCCCAGATCTTGCCTAATACAGCCTGTCATTCAGTGAGAAATGCTTTCTTTTGCTGAAGCACAACTGGAATATGGCTTGGCATAGTTGGGTCTTACTGGACCTGAGCTGTAGATTGTTGAACAGATACAGGGCATATATAACTAATGCACATTGGGCTGGGTTCACACCTCCTGCCAGTTTAACATAATATGCAACCTGATTTATTTCTATTTTACATAAATGCCCACTCAACAAATATGCCCACATGGGTTTCTGTAATGGTATGTTTATCTGCTTTTTGTATTATTTCTTTAACTCTGGTAGATTGTATTTTTGTACTGCATTGATGTGTTTGGGCCACGGCTCTGTTTGCCAGATCAAACATGAACCCTTTTTCTTCTACAAATGTTTCATTTTTGGAGTCTCTTTGTATGGCGCTTGTTAATGGTGCAGGTACAGCTGTTATGCTGTCTATGAAAGAACCCCTGCCATGCAGCGAGGTAAACTAATTTTCTTTTCTTCTTATACCGAGGTTATCCATACCGCTCTTAGTACTGTGGTCATTTCTTGTTACGCGTCCGGTCTTAGCTGCCTGAACGTGTCCACCTGAAACCGAGACAAATCATTAGCCATATCATTCTCTTTGCCCACAATTTGCTTTGCCTTTGTTTCAATGTTGTGTTTCAGTGCTTCCTTCCTTGCCCTCAGGCCCCACAGTACTAATTGGCATGCTGTGACCCCTTTGTTTATTACTTGTACCAACGCCATGTTGCCTGACCACACTGCCAGCTCTTGTTACTTAGTTCTTTTCAGCATAGGAACATGGTAATCCAAATGGGAAGGATTTCTAGCAATGTGATGTTTCTGGTCCAACTGTAAAACTGTACAACTGGCATGCCTGTAGCCAATGACCTGCACACCATTTAGTATCCAACACAGCCCCAAAGCTCTTGCTGCCTGCTGCATCCGTGAACAATACTCTCCTGTTTTCTCAATTAAATGGTGTGCAGCATATGACCGCCCCTTTGAATGTCTGCAAGAATTCTGCCCAGATTATTAGATACTTTTGAACATTCCTCCCTAACCTGATGTGGTGAGGCCCTTTTTACGTCCCTCTGGTCTTTAATGAAATGCTTCTTGCAAAGCTGCAGCCCTTTGGTATTAGCCTAGCGGCGAAATTTACTTTTCCTGCAACTGACTGGAGTTCTTTCACCACTGGTTTTTCTTTCGTTGCTAGGCACTCTATTGTTGTTACTTAATCCTCAATTGTATCCCTAAGTATGCAGAATTCCCCTTTCTCAGTGTCAATTTCTATGCCCGAGAAAGGCATTATTTGGCATGGGCCTGCTGTTTTTCCCTGTGCCAGTGGGATGCCCCACTTATTGTTGATCTCATTAAATTGTTCTAATGTCTTTTCACATAAGTCAGGCCCTTTTGGGCCTGTGAATATAATATCATCTAGATAGCGTACGATCAAAGTGCCTGGTAAAGTTATCCTCAAAATGGAAACATAACCAGGGTTGTGGCCTCGTGTGTACGGGCAGCAGCCTGAAAGCTGACTGTATGTCTGCCTTTGCTAACATTGTCTCTTCTCCTGCTTTCTTTACCACCTCCACTGCTTCCTGGATGCTTGTTTCAGACACCACTGCTTCTATCACTGATATGCCATCATTGACTGATCTGCCTGGAGGGTATGATAAATGGCGTACCTTGCTGAATTCTCCTTCCTTTTTTGGGACTAGCCCTAGACAGGAACAGATGAAGTCTGCAAACAGTATTTTTCCCATGGGCCACTCACCTTGCCCAGGTCAATTTCTTGTGTATCTTTTTCCTCACTATTTCTTATTTTTATTTTACTGACTTAAGATTGTTCATGATTTCCTATGACCCTCTGCCCTGGAATAGGATTGCAAAACCTTGCTCAAAACCATGGAAAATAGAATTGATGCTCTTTTTATCTGGGAATATGTTTAACCATTTGAACATTGCTTGTAGCCTGATAATTGATTTACCCAGGCCCAGGTCAGTATCAGGGGTGTTTGATTTCCACTGCTCTCATGGAGCCTTTTGTACATTTGCTACTGCTGTGACCTGCCACACATTTGCCACATTGGTGTTTATACCCGCATCCCTTACCCGAATAGCAGCTACCTTTTAAAAAGTTCCAGCAAATTGCTGCACTTCGATTCTGTGGGGCTCCTTGTGTTGTGGGGGTAAACTGGGGTGTATTACCAATGTATGTTTTTGACCCCTATAATTGTCTCTTTCAAAAGGGCTGCCACCCTTTATATTGCTGCTCATAACTGTTGCCATATCTCTGACCATTGTAAAAACTGGGTTTCTCTGTTTGCTATCCTGGCATGCGGGTGTGCCCCTGGTTTAGCCTTGCTTTCAATACATTTGATAAATATAAGTTTGCTTCCTGTTCACCCCAGCCTAAGTCGGGGTAACTGTTCATTGACATTCTGTACTCCCTGTAAGTGTTGTGCCAGGGAGTTCCAGGCAACTCCCACATGTGATTTGTGAACTGTGTGCACTGTATGCTGGTAAGCCTGTAGTGCTGTCCCTTCTTCTGGAAATTCTTCCAGAATTATGGTCCTCAAAATCCAAAACAAGTTTTGGAAAGTATGTTCCACTGGTGTCTTTTTTATAACATTCTTTTCGTCATCCTTCTTGTCATCTTTACTAATATCAAAACCTCTTCTCTGGAAGTTTAATAATGAGAATATTTCTATAAACTCTTTCCTCAATATTTTCTTTTCACCTTTTTCTCAATGTGTCATGCTAACATTCTTTTAACTCTGCTCTGTATCATTCTCCCAACTGTGTGCCTCCCAAATGTTGTTTTAAAGGCACCATCATTTTCATTAATTTCCATATGATTATCTTTTGATTTAATTACACTCTTTTTCTTAACCCATGCGTTCATTTGCTTCCATTCATCCTCATCAGTTTTATCTTTGTCATTTGCATGTGTTACTTGATCCTTCTTATTTGATGTTCTTTTCTCCAATTTCCTAAACTTCCTGGCAATCTTTTTTAATGCTTTATTTTTATCATGCTCTCCTTTCTTTTTAGGCAACAATGTTTCAATCATTTTTTTCAGATGCCCCGTTCAGTACCTGTGTTCTTTCTTTTTTCTACGCTCTTCTTCCCAGCAGCACCGTTCACTGCTTTCCCGTGTCCTGGTCCAGAAATGTCTTCCTTTTTTCTTGACTTCTTTTCCTGGGGGACCTCTGAGATGCCTGGATCAGAAGCCACTTCATTTTTTGCGTTCTTTGGAAAAGCTGGAAGACTGGCTTCTAGTTGGTGCACCCACCTCCTGGCCTAATTTCTTTTGGACTCAGTCCAACCCATGTTACTTTTGTGCTGCTGCCATCCATGCCAGTGTTTGGCACTCCTTTCCACTTTATGTGACCATGGCTTAAACTTGGCATGAGGCTGCTTGCTGCAAGTAGCTCTGTGCTTTCTAATAAAAGAAAATCTTCTGTGTGCCCCCCGCAGTGGACACAATTAATTCTGCATATAATTCTGCAATTATATATATATAATTTCTCATTATAATTTTGTTCCTACTTAAGGTATATTTTATGTGTAAAGTTTCATTGTAAACTAAGTCACAATAAATTATTAATAATTCTGCAAGTCTTCTTTTCAGCACGATCACTGGCCTCAGTTGCCTCTGCCTGCAAACTTAGCAAAGCTCAGATGTGTTTTAAATTGAACTGAGGACTGAGGTTTGCAGGGCCTTGTGGCAGCGCTTTCTTCTTGTTCTGGAGTGCAGCACTTTTGCTCCTACTTCATATGTGATCAGCTCCCTGAAAATGGCAGCGCTCTCTTCTTGGTATGGAGCGCTGCACTTTCTGCTCCTACTGTGTGAGCATCCAGCTCCCTGGTGATGGCAGATGCTGTGGGACGCGTGCTCCTTTAAATATTATTCAGCTGCCTTTGAAAACCGCACACAGTGTTCCCGAACTTTGAGGTCCTTGAGAGCAGGATGTGCCTCAACTGCACCAGAAATGTTCCTGTTCCCAAGCCTGCCGGCTCGGCTTCCCAGAGTGTTCTGACATAGGCAGACGTGTTCTGTTGTCTTTCGCTTTGCTTGCTTTAAATACTTGTTAGACGTCCATTGTGAGGCGCTCTCTCACACTCACCCATCTCTGGCCTCACTCCCAGTGCAACAGAACAGTTTGCTTCTCTTCTGCAAACACCAAACATGTTTCCAGGTCACACAGCAGCAGCTCCATTTGCCCATGGCCCCTAACCATCCCATAGGGGCAGGAAGATAGAGGGACGTGGGAATTAGGCATAGGGCTTATGTAGAAGGGCTCACAAGGAGAGGGCGGCCATAGGTGACCAAGAACAACAGAGAAAAGAAAGGTGCCAAAAAAGGAGCATGGGGCAGGAGAGGGCATGCATGCCCCCAGTAGAATAACAAAAGGAAAAAGGAGGAATGAAAAAGGCTACCAGGATGGTAGCAAGCACAAAGGAAAGCAAGCACCAGTTTGGGTGAAGCTTGCTGGAAGAAGGGAGACAGAGCTTTCCCAGTTCACAAGCAAACTCACACTTTTTTTGAAGGAGCCAAGGCTGACCATGGGGAGTAGCCGGCAAGAAGGAGTGCTCCCAGAGTCCTGCAGGAGCTGAGGCTGCCAGAGTCCTGTAGGAGCAGATACTAACTGTGGGGAGAAGCCAACACGGAGGAAACGCTGCCGGATGCCTGGACAGATCGGACAGCTGCGAGAATCCCAAAAGTTGAAGAGAGCAAGTGAGGGGCACAGCCTGCGTCACAAGCCGATGAGAAAGTGAGGGACACAGCTTGCAGCAGTGGTTGGCAATCAAGTTAGGGATACAAACTGCAGCAGGGGACAATGAGTGAGTGTGCCCACAACAGGCGGGTGCCCACAGCAGAGCCATGAGACACAGTGAGGCACCGGCCCGGAGACACAGCATCGAGGAGAACGTGAGCCTGAGGCCCGTGAGCAGCAGGAGGAGCAAGCAGGGCTCACTTTGGCAAGGCAGGCCCCATGTGGCAGTTAGCCCTGGAATTCCAACCCGCACAGAACGAGGCTGCCTAATAAGTACCGGGAAAAACAGCATCATTGTGGCAAGGCCACAGGTGGCCTGGAACTAAAACAGCAGATCGGAGCACAGGGCTCAGTAATTTTATGCACAGGTTGCGGCAAGGCACAAACAGAAGGCCTTTTTGAAGTAGTGCAGCTGCAAGAAGAAAAGTGAACAACAGCACAAGAACAGGCACAAAAGGAGGATAATACTGCAGGAGGAACTTTTGCCCAAACTGGTCATCAAAAACCCGGAAAATGTCAGAGGAGCAGCACAAAAAAGCAAGGGTACTCCAGCAGTGGGCTAGAGCTGCAGATAAAGAATGTGGAGCACAGTGGGTGTTTGAGGCCCTGCAAGGGTTGGACCAGAACAGGGAAATGTCACCCCTAGTGATCAATGAGGGCAGTGGAAGTGAGTCAGGAGGGGCAGGAGAGGAGACCCTACCCACGGAGCAGAAGAGACAAAGAGAGGCACACATCACAGTCGCAAAGGCAGCAAACGAATCCCTAAGGAAGAAGAGCAAGAAAGAAAAACACACAGGTACTGTGAAAAGCAAAACAGAAAATTGTATTTTAAAAATGTTACGCTCCTGCATGGCTTTTTTGGGCATATCACCCAAGAAGAGTGGCAGCAGCAGAGGGAAATGGAGGCAGAAGAAAAGTCATTACACAAGCATCATCTGAGTCCGACACGGGGACAGCCAGCAGTGGGGATGAGGAGGCAGAACACCTACAGGCATGGGTAAAGCAGAAGAGTGTATTGAGCAAGGGGAAAAATCAGGGCAGTCCAGAGGGCCGCACAAGGCAGGACGTGCGGGCAGAAGAACCCACACCCCAGGAAGGGCAAGAGGGGGTACCCGAGGTGCAGGTCGGTGGGGCTGCTGCACCCCCAGTAAGAGGAATAGCCCAGGGAGAAGGCCAAGCCACAGACAGCAAAGATGGGGGACCAGTCATGACAAAGTTTGGCAGAACATGCATGGGGAAGGACGTACATAGAAGGACAAAGAAGACAATGGCATGGCATTTAGATGAGAAAGTTAAAACAAAATATGGCGGAAATAATTCATAGACACATTTACACTGTTGGAATATCAAAAAAGAGGGTTTGATGTGTGCAAGGAGGGCAAGAAGGAAGAGGAAAAAGGGGTAAGCAGGAAAGTGGTAGTAGAACAGACATTCGAGAATTGGTTGTCAGAATTTCACATCCTATCCACAATTATACTACAAAAATGCCCTGAGGAAGGGACTGCTCTGGTGGCATATGAGCAGAGGTCTTTTACGGTGCACAAAGCTTTTGCGAGAGATGCATGGCGGGAATATGATCACAAATTCAAGGTGCAAATGGATTGCTATCCAGACCTAGAATGGGACAAGGAAGATTGCAATATATACATCTTTAATGTACTAAAAGATAAGTGGGAAGAGAACTCTGGGAGCTATCATAGGAAGCCATATTGGCAACATAGCAAGAGGGGGAGCAAGAGCGGGTACAATCATCGGAGCAGCGAAAGTGGGTACCAACGATCAAGGGAGCAGTATTTTCGGAAAAGGCAATTTGGGAACAAGTGGGGCTGGCAGAGCAGCATGCCACCAACATCACATGGCGGTGGAAGGGGGCATGGACAGCACAGGGGCCGCCCATGCTCTTCTGGAAGTTTTAGGAGGGAGCTTGCAGCTGGGCGAAGGAATGCAAATTTAGGTACCAATGTGCTGAATCCAGCCGAGACCACAGCAGCGCAAAATGCACCAAGGCAGCAACCTCCAGTGCTAGACACAGCGAGGGCAAGCGTACATAGGATAAGGACATGATGGAAAGGTCGCCGGTAAAGTTGGAAGAAATGCAAGAAATGGCTGTGGGTCTTTCCTGACACAGAAACAGCTACTTTAATAAGGGAAGGGTTTCTTGAAGGGTTTACATCCCATTCAATCGGACGGGGTCTAAGGTCATACCACATAATTTAAAATCTGCAAAAGAAAACCCAGAGGTATTAGGGGAAAAATATAGAAAGAGATAGAACTGGGCAGAATGGGTGGGCCATTTGCGATAATACCATTTCAGGAATTCATCTGCTCTCCCTCGGGCCTAGTGCCTAGAAAGGAGAAGGGGGAGTTTAGGCCTATCCACCATCTAGCATACCCCTTAGGTAATTCAGTCAACAACGGTATCTCACCATTAGACGCTGCAGTGTCCTACACAGATTTCCAGGATGCAGTGCAACTAGTCAGAGGGGCAGGCAAGGGAGCATGGTTAGCAAAGGTGGATGCATAATCCACATTCAGGCTCCTCCCGCTAAATAGGGCATCAGAGCAGTGGCTATGTTTACAATAGGTGGACAAATGCCTTCCCATGGGGTGCGCAATTTCATGCTCATATTTGGACAAAGTTAGCTCTTTCATGCAATTGACACTAAATAGGTTAATGCCAGAAGCAAGGATAGTACATGATCTGTAGGATTTCCTCTTTGTAGGGATGCAGGAGTCGGGGCTGTGCAAGGCAGCACTAGGCAGATTCAAGAACTTAGCAGAGGAGTGGGGCATCCCATTGGCACAAGAGAAACCAATAGGGCCAACACAGAGAATTCAGTTACTGGCATAGAGATTGACACTCGATAAGGGGTGTGCTGCATCCCAAGGGAAAAAGTGGAGGACTTGGCAGCTATCATCAAGGGGTTGAAGAAAAGGAACAAACTGCGGTAAAAGAGCTACAATCCCTTGTAGGGAAACTAAACTTTGCAGGGAGAGTAGTATTACAGGGGTGGGTTTTCCAGAGGAGCATTGAGATATGCACAAACATTGGCCATGCAGAGACACCACAGAGTCAGGCTGGGGACAGGTATTAAGAAAGAACTGGCAATATGGGAAGAATTACTGGAGGATTTCAATGGCTCGGTCATCTGGTGAATGCCTATCAGCCAGGATGGAAAAAAAGTGCTGTTAACTGACGCCTCAGGCGCCTGTGGTTTTGGTGCAATATTGGGAATGAAATGGTGCGCAGAGGAATGGCCGCCAGAGACATGGCATTCCCAAGAATGGATCAAGAACATCACGCTATTCGAGCTTCTCCCAATATGATTGGTGGTATGCGCATGGTGTAGCGAGCTGAGTAACAAAGAGGTGAGGGTATGGTCTGACAACATGGCAGTGGTGCAGGTGTTGAACAAAGGGATTGCATCCTGCCCTCTGGTGCTCGATCTATTGAGAGCAATTACACTGAGAGCATTGAAATATAATATATGTTTGAGAGCCAGGCACATCGTCAGTGAGGTAAATGATGTCACCAACGCCCTGTCTCGTTCACAGTGGGGGGCATTCAGGCATCTGATGCCAGACGCAGAGGATCAAAAGACGCCTACGCCAAGGGAGAAATGGGCGCTGCTGCTATTGCTGCAGGAGAAGGAGAGCGTAGCCCAATGCCAGACGGGAAACAGGAGAAAAGATCAACGGAAGGCCCAGAAAGGCCAGAGAGAGAGCGGGTCATAAGAAACCTCAGCAAAAACGCTTTGGCCCAGAAAACGGGTAAGCAATATGAGAAACACTTGCTGGATGTAAAGAGGGTGATTGAGAAACGCAATGAGATTGACATAACAGTGAGCGATATGTGCAGATTTTAGGAATGGGCATTTACGCAGGGGAAAAGGAAAAGTTGGGCTGCAGCTCATCTAGTGGCAGTGGCATATGCAGTTAAGGTAGCCGGGGGGACAGATGCAACTGACAGCCCATTGATATGATATGATATGATATGGCATTTATAACGCGCCTATTCACAAGTGTTTCAAGGCGCGAAAAATATATAAAATATGCCATGAGTGGTTGGCTGAAAGTAGAAGGGAGCAAGCCAGACACCTGGAGACCTCTGAACTTTGGGAAATTAGTTTGCCTGTTAGCAACGCTCAAGGACACATGCTCCGATGCGTACGCAACGGCACTGTTCAGGGCAGCATTTGCGCTAGCATACTTTGGGGCTTTTAGGATTCGGGAACTAGTGCCACAGAAGACTACAGCGGGAGATGCCCTACCCCTGGGGGATATCAGCAGGGGAAAGGAAGTCATGACAATATTCTTAAGAAAATCCAAAACCAACCAAATGGTTAAACGGAGGGCGATACAGTTAAGATGCATCAAGGAGAAGGGCCACTGCCCCAGATGCATCACACAGTCCTTTTGGAAAAACGGCCTGCAGAGGGGGGCCAGCTACTGATACACAAGGATGAGAAAGCCCTCAGCAGGTACCAGTTCCAGGCAGTGTTGAAGAAAGTGATCGTGAAACCCGGGTGGGGCCCAGAAGATTTCAGTGCTCACTCATTCAGAATAGGGGCAGCAACTTCAGCCTGGTCCAGGGGTTTGGGGGAATGAGGGGTCAACAGAGAATCAGGGATGGAAATCCAACAGCTTTAAAAGATATGTTAGAGAGGAACTCCTATAATAAAGCATCACGTTCCATCCCCACTTACACAGATGACGAACCATACAGATCGGCAAGGATAGTGGGCCGTTTGTTTGTGACCCGGGCAGGGCGTTGGATAGCGGACATGAACCATGGTTTGCACTTCCCGAAAACAATCACTTCCTGGTGGGGGATACCTGGAATTAATTGGGAGGACATACATGAAAGACTGTCAGATCTAATTGGTTTCAGAGACCCCCCGGAATATTTGATAATACACCTGGGGGGCAATGACCTGGCACAGATGGGAAGGTGTCAATTACAGAGGGACATTTGCACATTGTTGCACAACATCGCACAAAGTTGGAGGGGGACTGAGATTTTCATGTCAGAAATAGTACCCAGGAGGTTATGGCATGGTGCATTTTGCAGAAAGGCGGTAGAAACATCTAGGATGAAGCTGAACAAAGCCTTGGAAGGAACACAGGACTACACTACATCAGGGACGGGCTGTCCCAGAACAACCCTGATTTGTTTCACCACAATGGGGTGCACCTGTCCAGAAAGGGATGGGGGTGTTCACAGATAACATTTTTAGGGCACTGGAGGTTAGGGGTGCAGTAAAGGGTGCTTTTAGGGGAACCTGAGCGGCCCGGCTTCCACTCAGATGTGGCAGCACATGTCTAAGGAGAGGGGGCCAACTGGGCTGGGAGAAAGGAACCAGCCAAGAATAGAGGCAAACGTCTGGCTTGCAGGTACGCAAAGAAAAGGATTTGCCAACAGAGCTCGAAGAACGGTGGTAAAACCACTAAAACAAATCTTGAAATATCTATGAAGAACAATCGGCTGGTGCAAGGCATCACTCATCTTGGACACGAGGTGACCAAAAGCCCACCTGTTTCTTATCCTGTGGTTATTATTGCTGTAAATAATAATAAAAGCCTACTGCCAAAAATGGTATTCCACCCAGAATGGTATGTCGTTGGTGTTACTAGGTGGGGGTATGAAAGAGATCAGGGGTGCCTTCACTACTTACCCTATGCGACAGGTCCCTGACCATTCCATAGGGGCGGGAAGATAGAGGGCTAGGGGGTTTAGGCATAAGACGTAGGCAGAGGGGCTCACAGGGGGAGGGTGGCCGCAAGGCGCCGTGATCAGTAAATTGCCAGGTGGCCAAGAGCAAGAGAGAAAGGAAAGTTGCGAAAAAGGCAGTACGGGGTAGGGGGAGGGCCTGGCTCCCAGTAGAATGACAAAGGAAAGCAGAGGAATATAAAGGGCTACCAGGATGGTAGCAAGCACAACGGAAAGCAAGCACACCCAGTTTGGGTAAAGCTTGCTGGAAGGAGGGAGACAGAGTTTTCCCAGTTTCCCACCCAACCCATCCTGGAAATGGATGTCATGAATAAGACGCCGGGTAGCAGGTTCGGTACCCGTCCACGTCATAGGCGGCACGTGTCTAAGGAGAGGATGCAAATTGGGCTGAGAAAGGAACCAGCCAAGAATAGAGGCAAAGGTCTGGCTTGCAGGCACACAAAGAAAAGGAATTCCCAGAAGAGCTGGAAGAATGGTGGAAAGACCACTAAAACAGAGCATGAACTAGCTCTGAAGAACAATCGGCTGGTGCAAGGCATCACTCACCCTGGACACGAGGTGACCAATAGCACACCTGTTTTTTATCATGTGGTTATTATTCCTGTAAATATTAATCAAAGCCTATGACCCAAATTTGTATTCCACAAAGAAAGATATGTAGATTTTGTTACTAGGTAAGGGTATGAAAAAGAGAAGGGGTGCCTACACTACTACCAGCCTATAGTGCGAGCCAGCCAGAACCCCGGGAAGAATCTTCCCTCTGGCTACCGCGCTCCTAGCAGAATGCTAGGCAACAACTGAAAAGGGCCTCCTAAACTAAAGGACATTCTTGTATTTTGGATCATGCTCCGTTCAGAGCTGGACCATTTGGCTAACCTTATGCCACTGCCCCCTGTACTTATGATGCAAAACTGCCCTGGGCCACATTCCATTTTCCCGGCGAGGCGGCTGAAAGGCAGCTGCTATCGGAGGCCTTCTCTTGCGTTCTTTTGTTTCCTTTCGCACCTACACTCCCTTTGTCTCCCATTTTCCCTGCTTCTCCAGGCCCCCTGTTCTTGGAAGTACAAGGTGTTATAACACCTTGTACTTCAACTACCTGGCGCCAGGTTGCCTTGCATCCTGGTGTGGGGGAGAGCTCAGGGGCTGCTGGCCCTGGGGGGTAAATTGGGGGAGCCTGCTTTTGCCGACCCCAATGACCTGTATTGCCCCACCACACGCCCCCTAAAACTTGTGGCTTCTATGTACATGCCTGGGGGCATTCCCCGCCACATGGCAAAAGCACCACTGAGATGAGAAGCCAAATGCCAAGCAGGAGCACTTGCATTCCCAGAAAATTCCAATGTTATATGTTTCATGGTGGAATCTTTACAATCAAAAGATGGTCTTAAATGCGCTTTTATGGCTTGTTTTTGCCACAAGCCAAATCAGTGGCTGCATGTCATTTTTGCCTCATTGAAACAGTCATACTGCATATTGAGGCTGGCACCTTAATCGTTTTTCAAATTGTATGTTTTCACATGTCCCAGCAAGCAATGTGAAAAGCCAGAACTGGATCAATGTGTCAACCAACATATGGAATGACTTGGCAACTGTGACCGTTCAATTTCAGCATGCACTCTGACTGCTCAATGGGCTTTCCAGAGCTGAGGAGTTCATCTATTTTTCCCGAGAAGCTCTCAGATAAAAATGTCACCCTGAAAGATGAGTGTAGACAGGGTACAGTAATAGAGTTTACAAAGCGCTCTCCATCCCTCCCAAGCTCCCTAGCCTTCTCTCCTTCCCTCAACCATGCAGTAGCCACTTCTCCCCGCCTACTTCCCACTCACTAACCCATGGCTGTTGCAATACTACTGTGGTCACATGCAGGATCCTATTTTATAAAACGCATCTTTTAAAGGGTTAATTGCTATCATGTTAACACAACCTGTTTGCATGTGCAGTGACATCATTTACTTTGCTGTCAAACCACAGCAGCCCACTGTCATGCTGTTGCCGAATCACTTTTTAGCCCTTTTACCGATTGACAACACACGAAAATAAATATAGGTTTGGTGCATCACAAATGCGCAGCCTTTAGTATCAGGCACCGCATGTCAGCAATATTCTCCTCCTTCATGTACACTGTTTTTTGCCATCGGCCCGTCAAAATGTGTAGAATGCAATAACACATGATCATATCAGTTCACAGCATGTGTCCTTAGGTGTTTGTCATATTAGTAGCAGGCCTGCAGTTCTAAAGGTAAACAGTGCTATAATCTCTCTCACATGCTGCTTCCACCATACCAAAGTATATTAAGGGTTGCACATGGCACCCTATTAGCCACGTGAATCCCTCTGTCTGAATTGAATTGGTATTTTGTTTCTATGGCACTACACAAGTGTTTCAGAGAGCTACAAGGCAAGGGAAGGGGAACCAGGGAGAACAAAACAACAATCTTAGTAGGCCCAGAGATATTGAGAACGCGCAAGTGCACCGGAGAGGGGGAAAAGTGCATGGAAGGGTGGAGAAAAGGAGAGTGCGGAGCAAGGAGAAAACAGATAAATAATAATAAATTAATATATGATAAAGGCAAACAACAGTGGTGGTGCAGCCAGCAAGTGGCAAGTGCTGGGTTTAAGGCAGCAGACTGGGTCGGTCTGATACGTGCAGGAAGAAAATGGAGGAGGGGGGAACCTGTATGGGTACAGATACAGACCCCAGTGCAAGGGGTGGCCTGGAGGCAGTGCGGCAGAGTGGCAGGGTGAGCAGGTACCTAGGCCCGGAGGACAGAGGGTGGCCAGGTGCACGGTGCTGAGGGAGAACAGAATCAGCAAGGGAAAGGGAGGGCAAAGCCAGAAACAAAGAGGAAGGTCTTGAGGTGCTTCCAGAATCAGAGATGGTTCTCCTCAAGTTTTAGAGTGGCAGGGAGACTGTTCAAGAGGGAGGCCCAAGCCGAAAACAGATATCTATCCCCAGCTTGTTTCTTTGAAAAACGACTGACCCTGAGGGAGTTAGAGGTAGAGGAGCAGAGAGCTTGAGAGGGGAGGTATTTGCAGAGGGATAGCTGAAGGTATGTTGGACCTAGACCCCAGAAATCCTTGTGAACAATGCAGAGGGTTTTGAATTTAATCCTGGCATCCACTGGGAGCCAAATGAGAGATTTCAGAGCTGGAGATATACGATCCCAGGGCTTGAGGCCAAGGACAAGTCTTGCAGTCCTGTTCTGGATAAGTTGCAAAGGGCGGAGAGTAGAGGCAGGCAGATTAAGAAAGAGGCTGTTAAAATAGTCCAACCTAGAGAGAACCAGAGCTGGGAGACAGTGGGCTTCTGGGGGAAGGAGAGGAAAGGCAGAGTACCTCTGAGGAGGTGCAGTAGGAAGTTTGATCTTTTTGAGACATCAGCGAGGTGGGCGGAGAAGGAAAGTGTGGAATCAAAGGTGACCCCTAGTTTCTTAGCCTCGCAGGTGGGGAAAGGAGGAGGGCCAAGGGAGGCCTGCCAGAGTGTGAGGGGAAAGGATGGTGAAGGTGTGCCGATGAGGAGGAACTCAGTCTTGCTGGCTTTCAGACAAAGATAGTTGGCGGCACACCAATCTTGAATGGAAGTTAGGCAATCAGAGATGTGAGAGGTAGAGGAGGAGGCTGAGGGCAGCTTCAAAATGAGTTGAGTGTTGTTCGCATAGCACTGGAAGTTTGAGCAGAAAATGGCAATGCAGTGGATGAGAGTTGCCAGGTATTGGTTGAAAAGCCAGGGTGAGAGGTTAGACCCCTGGGGAACACCACAGTTGGAGAGGAAGATAGATGATAGGAAAGACCCAAGTTGGACCTGGGAGGTTGATTAGAGAGGAAAGAGGTCAGCCAGGCCAGGGCCTGATTGGTGATAACCAGGTTATCACAGAGACGGTTGAGCAGGATGGTATGGTTGACCGTGTCGAAGGCAGAGGAGAGATTGAGTAGGATGAGGTCAGAGGGAATGCTTGAGTCAAGGTTGCAGAGCAGAATCCTTGCGGATGTTCAGGAGAGCAGTTTCCATGCTTCTGCCAGCTCTGAAGCCTGACTGATGGTCATGGAGACAGCCTACAGAATCGGAATGAAGGTTAAGCTGAGAGATGGCCAGCTTTTCCAGGAGTTTGCCCAGAAAGGGAGTAAAAGAAATTGGCCGATAGTTGGTCGGACTTACTGCCCCAACATGCAGTCCGGTCTCTGTCGCTGCAGGGCACCATCAGAACTTACTTGCAGTTGTTTGGCTCTGCCCTTTGCCACCTCACAGTTTGATGATCAAGTGTCATGTAGAAGATTCCTGACATTCTCCAACAGGACGGTAGATTCTGGGGGACACCTTGAGGATGCCTAGTGACCGCTGTTATGGTCCTCCCACATGCAGATTAGCCGAACAAGAGGCAAGGTCAGCATTGTTAATGTAGACTGAAACTTTATTCACTGCAGGATAACATGGTTAACATTGACCTCAGTGCTCAGCAAAACACCCCTCATTGTCCTCGAATCAGCTCTTCATCAAGTGACACCTCAAGAACACAGCCCCCCTCATTTCTGCATCTTGTCTCCATGGAGGAAAGAGTGGTATGCCCTTTATGGTATTATTTCGGCAATGATGAACTCTGGTATTCCTGATTGGTAAGACCTAACAAAAGTCTTTAAAGTATTCATAGTAGAGGTTGACAAACTATTATTTATATGCTATTTTCAGCTAGGTACAGTGTTGTCAACTCCAAAAGAATTGCCTGTGTTTGGACCAAATTAATTTGAAAATGCATACTTTGGGTCATTATGAAACAATAATAATAATATTTCTTTTTATGTGATATGGATTGAAATAAATTCAAACTTTACACATAATAAAAATTACATACATTAACATTAATTCATGAAAAACAAATCATCAACACATGCAATATGCAGGAAAGTGAAAGGATAAAAGCAAAAGCAACATTAATTAAAAATGTTTACAGAAGCTGATAGGAAAAGAATCATGTTAAAATATATATATATATATATATATATATATATATATATATATATATATATATATATATATATATATAATCTTTTCCCGATATTCTATTTTATACAATCTTAACGATACAAAGTGACAGTGAAACAGCTTGCCCAAAAATCTACTTATATCCGAGTCATGTAAGAATAAAGTTGGTGATAGAACTCGTCCCAGACAGTATGGCATGTCTGTTCTTGACACCACTGTACTCACATCATTCACATCAGGAAGCCCAAACTTATTTCAATCTGTTGCCAGACATTATGCAATGCAATAAACAAGTGCAAATAAAGCCAAAATGATGTTTCACCTATAGGTAGAGGATTGTGTACAAATTCATCAAGGTGCAATAAGATTGTATCATTTAATGTCTGGCATTCGGTTAAAAGATGTTTGGCTGTCTCCAAGCATTCTGTGGATTTACACAGGCGGCAGACTCACTCGTTAACAGGGTTATTTTCCCTGGCTCCCACGTTGCTCAAAGTGGGCAGTTGTTCCAGACTGAAGAAGATGATAAAACGTCTGAGCCTTTTAGTAGGGCAGAGATACAGATATGCTTGGGGTTTCATAAAGGTGTATAATCTGTATTGTACAAATTGATAGGTCTTTAGACTGCTCAAATGTGAGAAATTCTCGAGCCAATCCCACAGGTCCACCTTTTTCCCCAAGTGCATTTAAAACTTCCTTGGTGATGGTTATCCCTCTATACGTCCAGCCTATGTCTACGAAAAGTTTGGTCATGGCTTTTAGCAGGGGTGAAGTGGTATGTTTTTTGATCACTTCCTGGTGGATCAAGGACAATAGGGGATTGGAAGAGCGGCCAGTCATTTTAAGATAAAACCCTGCCCTCCTTTTAAGGACCAATGCTTTCAGTGATTGAAGGCCCAGTTCAAGTCTAATGAGGGCCATCGGAACGCCCGGGGGCAACCCCAGTATCCGGTGCCAAAATGTGCCCTCCATCACTTGAAACCACGGCAGATCGAATGAGAGAAGCGACTCCAGGCCATAGATGATCATGGTGGCAAACACTTGGATATTTAAGTGTGGTGTCCCCCAGAGAGTGAAGCCACCCTGCTTATTAGTGAATGAGGATATTAATGCAGTGACTTGCATCGCCCTAGTTATGCGTCCTTGTCTACAATGGAGATAATCGCCATGGGGCTCGATTTCCACTCCAAGATACCGGTAGGAGGGGGCGTAAAGTATGTGATTTTGATGTACCATCTGGTTCACACGGGATGCTCTCTTCGGGTGAATCTAAGTATCTTGGTCTTGTCTAGGTTAATGGTCAAGCCATTAATCCTAGCAAAATCCCATAGGGTGGAAGCAGAACACCTAAATCCACCTATGGTGTTATCAAATACGACCAAGTCATCCTCATATGCCAGGACTGCGCACAGTGCCTCACCTATTTTTGGAGGGCAATTGTCAACCTCAGCTAACACTGCAGGAATGTCATACACATACTGGTTGCAAATAAGGGGTGCTGTAACACATCCCTGTTTTACCCCCCTATTTTGGATTACCTTTTTGGTCAAGCTGCCTTCGTGATTTAATCTAAGACGAGCAGAGATGTTCTGGTGCAAAAGTCTCAGATAGTATAAGAGACCAGTCGGGAATCCCATCGTTTCAAGCTTAGCCCATAATCTTGCTCTGGGGATAGAATCGAAGGCAGTCTTGAAGTTAATATAGAGGGCATACAGAGGGGGCTGCCCCTTACTAAGCTGCCGCGTACGCAGTATATCCATAGCCAGTAGATTGTGTGAGGTGGAAAAATCCAGCTGAAATCCACACTGAAATCTACTGAGTATGTTAGTCTCTTCTACCCATTTCTGCATTTCTCTTAGCAGTAATGAGGCAAAGAGTTTTCGTGTGATGTTGAGCATAGAAAGAAGCCTGAAGTTATTCAGGTCAGTGCGACTGCCCTTTTTAAAGACAGGAATGAGGATTGCTGTTTGCCAGGATTGGGGAATTGTCCCCTGTGCTAAGATCTTTTTAAATAGTATGGAGAATAAGTTGCCCCAAAATCCAGGGTAGTTCTTAATTACTGCATTAGCCAGGGGCTCTAGAAGACTTAAGTGCAATTATTTTGTCCAAAATGGCCACCGCTGAAACGTCGAAGGGCGGAAGGATAGGGGCCTTATTCAGAGATATACTTAATGACTCTGTCTCCCCTGAATTACGGCCTAGTAAAAATTTTACCCATACCTCTTCGCTGATAGGATTGACTAATGGGCCTTTGACCTTCTCTCTATTCTCATTTAGGAGTGACCAAATACTGCGGGAATTTCTAGAGCAGATGGTGTGTACTAGCCTTTGATATGTATTACACCTCTCTGCTCTTTTAATGCTCTTAATGCTAGCTCTATATCTATTTTTAGCTTTTCTTACTTTCTCGCAGTAGAGGACTCCCGGTAGGCTCAGGGTCTTAAGACCCCAGATCTCCGCTCTCAGCCCTCTCTTTGCATCCCTAATTCCCTGATTATAGGGAAATGTTATGCCCTCAGTTCTTAGCATATGCCCCATTTTAGCAGTGGCGTGCTGGCCTGAAAAACCTAGGATCCAATCTTCTATGTCATTTGTAGTCATGAGATTGAAGTCAGGTAAATCTTCTACAGCGGCGGGTTTAAGAGCTTCAGTGGCCGATTTTATATTCTTCTCAGACCACACTATTCTTGATCCTGTGCAATTGACTTTAATACTGCCAATATTCAATAGGGAAGTGGGAGGGATAGGAAGGCGGAGTGAACAGTGAAGCAACGCATGATCGCTCCATTTATTAGCGGTCACACTCATGTCAACAACTCTAGACTGCATCTCAGGACACATAAATATGTAGTCCAGAGTGCTGAATGATGTTCCATTTGACCAAGTGTGTTTCCCGGGCCGATCTCCAGGAGTACGGCCATTGATCATCGTAAGGGCCCAAGCATCAAACAATTGGAGCCAGCCTAATACTTCGACCTCCCTCTTTCCGTGGGTCATTGAACATGATGCACTAAGAACAGGATTAGTGGATATGAGTACATCACCTGTCATGTGGCAATTAAAATCCCCCATAACAGCAACCGCCATATTACCAGGCCTCAGCGACCAAGAGGACAATAAATCCTGCACTGCCTCTTGTAGAAGTTCTCTCACCACCGCTCCTGGAGGGTTATACAAATTAATAATAAGAAACCTACATAAGCCATTTTCATCATGGTACACAACCTCCACTGTCAAGAGATGGTCCGCAGCTTTGCTCTGAATTTTACCTTATATAACCGTGTTAACCACCCCCGTAAGTAAACCCACATAAGGGCGACCCTTATTGCCCCATTTAGCAGGTGATTGATATATAACAAAACCATCTAGCAATAAAGGGTCTAGTGATCAAGTCTCTTGGAGACAAATACAGCTGTATTTGGACAATAGGTCTACAGAGCCCTCCGACCTCAAAGGATGGGCAAAGCCGCGACAGTTCCAAGTAAGTAACGAGAAACATCAATGGTTTTGTAAAGCTTGCAGAAGGGATTCCAGAAGTGACTTAAGAACATGCTGTATTTCAACCAATACAAGATTTTCCCCTGCCACAGTCTTAAGATAATTTGATAAAGGGGCAGGAGTGACAGTATCCTCTGATTCAGAGCAGAAATAATTCTCATGCAGGTCCACATCAATATCGATGTCAACTGCCCTCAGATTATCTTTAATTTTCCTAATCAGTTGCGCAGTAGACAGGAAAGTACAATGTAATGCAGAGACATGGGAGTTGGGGCCCTTCAGAGGTTCGACAAACAGAAAATCATCCGATTTTAGGACCCAGAGTTGGGTGATGTAATAACTCGTAATCCGCCAGCCAGGGATTTTTGCCACTTGGGTATAAATTCTTAAAAAAGCAAATGCGGTTATCATTAATATCCTTGGCTGCGCTCTTCTGGTCAGACAATACAGGCTCAAAAGATTCTCCCTCCACGACTGACCCGGGAGGTTGCTCAGGGCATACTAACAAACTAGATACAAGATCCTGCTCCGAATCTGCCAGAGAGGCTTCATCCGAGTCCAGGCAGATAGACTTCTCTTCCGGTACCAGCCAGTCTGTAAGGAGACCTTTGGTCGTTGCCGCCCGTGCAGCCGCTCTCGCAAGTCTTTTCCTGGCTTTTTTCAAACGTATTTCTGTGACTGGCCGTGATCCAGCAGTCGGAAGTGGAGCACTCATTGTAGATTTCTTATTTTTAAGGGCTTTCTTTGCCAATCTACATTGTTTCCGAGAAGGGGGAGCCAGAGGGCTTTGTACTGGCTCATGGTCGTCTACACGCTCCACTGGGACATCCTCAGCTACAATGCTCCTGATGGATTCAGAATGCTCTGCGACCACCTCTACCATGGATTCCTGATCTTCAACCCCCTCGGCTAAGTGCAAGGCGTTTGATAGATTAACTTCCGCTTCTTCACGAGGGAGATCCTTCAGATCTAACGCCATGGTGAGGGTATTGGTGTTTGGCAAAATACGCCCTGACATTTGCAGAAGGATCTTAAGTGCAAATTGAAGAGCAACAACTGAAGATTGGAGCTCAGCTATCTCAGTTGAGCTCGAATGCGGACAATTGTTCTCCTCAGCCTCTGTGTCGGCCACATCCTCCATCGATTCCATTGCAAGGTTAGGAGAAGCAGACAAACATCCACTACTTCCCCTAGAATTATGCAGACCCGGGGGGGGTGCTTGTGATGTTTTCCTTCGGGGGCATTATGCCGCTGGATGCCATCTGGGGGGTATGGGATTACATTCCTCTCTGTATATTTAAACAGAGGTCTAAGAGGGAATTGTTGTCGATGCCGTCAAAGTTAGTAGTGTTTAAAGAAATGCAGCCACTTAGACCAGGGGCTACAGTTTTCTCGATGATAGTGGAATTTATTTCAGGCGGGGGATTCACAGGGAAAAACTCTGTGATATCACCTTGTGCTATCGGTTTAGAGTATTTGGCATTCTTCGTGGGTTTATCACCCTTCTTGTTGGTCTCCGCAAGTTATAAATCGAATGGGAAGCCCTTTTCCCCCGCTGCATATCTGCGGTGCAGCTCACTGTCCACCCAATGTTCACTTGTCAGAATAAGGTAGGACTACAGTGAAAGGATGTAAAAGAAGATGCTATAGTCAGAGAAGAGGAATGATTATTCCAAAAGGCCACAGAGAGAGAGAAAGAGGGGATGGTGTCCCACCATCTACCTAGACCACCCGAATTCTTCCTCTCACCAAACAGCCTTTCGCTTAATCACACAGTGCCCGCGTTCCGACGCCCCGGATCAAAGGCAGAAGCCCACAGTCTCCGGGACGTACACCCTGATTCCGGTTCTCCACAGAATTAGCCCAGGGACAGTGATATATGGGAAGACACCGAGCTATGCAGAAGCAGCGCCAGGGATAAGCAGTCACCTTAAAGGTTGCATTGTAAGAGGCCACCTACCACGCGAAAACTAGATGTTAGAGGAGCCTAATCTACTCGGTGCTAATGATGCAACAAAACCTGGTATATCACATCTAAGGGATTTGCAACCTTTCCCACTCCCTGCTAGCCCCTTCCTCCAGAGGTCAAAGCCCCCAGGGGAGCCGGTTGCCAAGCGTCGTGCGTCAGGCTTACCCTTTAGCCTTCTGCTAGCGATGCTGCATGCTCTGCTTAGTTCCCCAAACACGAGCACACGGGGAAAAGATCCTCTCAAAGTGGACTCCACCAGCAGGCCAGCCGAGGCACAGCAGGCAAGAAAGGTCAAGGGGTGGAAAGCCGCCGTTCACCGTTCACGGCTCAGCTTCCCTCGCCTTACTCGTGTCTCTTGTCTCCTACGTGGATCAGAGGAAAGGACCTCTGTACGTGACACTGTGTGTCAAGCTGCACCTCACTTCACAGTTCACCACGGTTCTCCAATGGCTCACACAGAGGCCGCTTCCCACACGCTCACCGATTTACAACATTCACCATAACCCTAGTCATTATGAAACAGAAACCCCCCCATATCTGGCTGACCTGTTCACTTGTCCCCACCCTCTTGACTCTTGTAGAAGTAATGAACTTTAAATTACACTCCAATGATAGATGGTGTGTTAGCAGAGTCTTGTCAACCCTGCAATTTCTTTAAAAGCAAGTATATGAAAGAGAAAAACGTATATTCTGCGGACCTGCAGGTGATTGTCCTGGGAAATATCAGGATGCCCAGGGGAAAGAGTCAGGAGAATTGTCCCTGTATCTAGGCTTCCATTTTGTAACCAGTCTCTAATCCTAGTAGCTCCCTGTCACCGCTGAAACGTCTACATTGCAGGGGTACATTCACAGGTGCTTTGTAAGTGCAGTCTTGCCGAAGTCTGGCAGAGATGCTGTTGTTAGGCTAATAATGCCTATGTACCTTGAAACTTTAAACGCTGTTTTTGGCATTGTTGCTGACTGTTATGGCAGGCACCCTGATGGCAGGGGCCAGAATGCAAGATGCTGTGGGCACACAGTGTTGCTACAAAGAGTGTTGCAGTAATCAGTGAGTCAGCCACAGGTGCTCCGGTCATAGAGTCCGCCAACGTACTGCCGCACGTGCCGCCAGGAGACTCGTTTTATTGGAAGCACTCCATGACGTGGTCATGGCTCAGAGCCATAAAGGGGTCACCATCACACTGACTTCGGCTCCACCCATCTTGAGGAAATACTACAAAAATACTACAAAAACGGCAGCCACGCATTGCGTGCGTGCATTGACAAGTGCTTGGTGAGTGCAGTCTGGCAGGCTGATTGTGAACTGCGAGAGTGCAGTGCTTTGTTAAGCCTCCTTACTTCTGTTTACTGTTACTTATTTATTCTCTGTGTGGCATCATATTTGGATTGGCTTTTATTGTTTGTTCCGCTCGCTCATGCCGCAGAAAAGCAAAAGCTACCAATTACACAGTTCTACACATAATAAGCAACCCTTAAATATGACAAGTGGTAGATGTAAAAGAGCCACTAAAAACATATCTAACACTGAAGCCACTGACACCAGCTCGAGTAAGACAATGAATGTCCCATCAAAGAGAGCGGGAAATTCACTGAAATCCTCTTGTCCCACATAAAAAACAAACCAGCACCAGTGAGTGAGCACGATTTATCTATAGAGGCTGCCCCTATTCCAGTTTCCTCGCAAACTGACACATCACTATATTTATTTATTTATTGGGTATTTATAATGTGCCTATACACCAAGGTGTTTCAGGGTGCAAAATGGGTGAGGGGGAAGGGGGCAGGGATGAATAAAAACAAAATCAGTCCTACTAGAGAGTGCAGGCAGGTGGAGAAGGTCCATGTGCTAAGAGCGATGGATGAGGCTGGGGTAGCAGTGCCTGGGAAGACCAAGTGCAGGCGTAGACTGGTCAAGGAGGCCCTGGTGCCCTGTAAGAATCTGAAGGAACCAGGCAGCCAGTCAAAGAGGCATAGAGGAACATTAGCAGGGGAGGGGTAGAAGGAAGGAGGACAAGGACAGGAGGGCTTTGAGAAGCTTCTGCAACCTGAGATACAGTTCAAGTCTGCATTGTTCAGGGAGGCCATTCCAGAGGGAGGCACCTGTGGAGGAGTGAGATCTATTCCACACTCTCTGCTTGGAAAGGCATCTGATCTGCTGAGAGTTGGAGTTAGAAGACTGAAGGGCTCTAGCAAGGAGGTATTTAGAGAGAGACAGTTTGATGTAGCGGGGTCTCAGGCCCCAGAAAGCCTTTTAGATGATGCAGAGGGTCTTGAACTTGGGAGCCAGTGGAGATTTCTTTAGAGCTGGAGAGATGTGGTCCCTGGGCTTGAGGCCAAGGACAAGTCTCACAGTCCTATTTTGGATTAGTTGAATGTGGCAAAGGGAAGAGTTTAGCAGATTTAGGAAGAGGCTGTTGCAGGAGTCCAGCCTAGAGAGCACCAGATATCTGGAGACATTGAGTTTCTGGGGGAAGGTGAGGACAGGGAGAATGCCTCTGAGGAGGTGCAGCTGAAAGTGGGACTTCTTGGCAAGGTCTGTGGTGTGAGAAAAGAAGGAGAGAGAGGAGTTGAAGATGACATCAAGTCATTTTTGCCTCACAGTTGGGTGACGGGAGTGGGCCCATGGAGGGCGGCCAGAGTGTAGGAGGGTAGGAGGGAGCTGGGGTCCCAATGAGAATGATTTCTGTCTTAGTGGCATTAAGGCAGAGACCGTTAGCTCTGTACCATGCCTGCATAGCAGACAGACAGTCAGGAATGAGTGAGGAAGAGGAGGAGGCAGTGGAGGGAAGCTTGAAGAGAGCTGCACATCATCCACATAATACAGGATGTTAGGAGAGAAGGTGGAGATCAAGTGGGCTAGAGGAGAAAAGTAGATGTTGAAAAGCCAAGGCAAGAGGATACAGACCTGAGGGGCACCACAGTTAGAGAGTGAGAGGGAGGAGAGAAAAGGGCCGAGTTGAACCTGGGAAAGTCGGTCAGAGAGGAAGGAGTTCAACCAGTCCAGAGCCAGGTCCGTGATTCTAAGGGTGTCACAGAGCCGATTTATAAGGGTGGCACGATTGACCATATCACAGGCAGAGGAAAGGCCAAGAAGGATGAGAATGGAAGGAGTTGTAATCGAGATTAGAGAGAAAGTCTTCATGGGTGTTCAGGAGTGCAGTTTCCTTTCCTCTGGCTGCTGCAAAGCTAGAGTGGTGGTCATAGAGACAACCAACAGCTTTAGTGTGGAGAATAAGCTGGGAGATGGCCAGCTTCTCCAAAAATTTGCCCAGGAAGGGGGTAATGGAGATAGGGTGGCAGTTAGCTGGACAGGAGGAGTCAGCAGAAGGCTTTTTGATGAGAGGATGCACAAGGGAGTGCGTGAGAAGTAGCAGAAAGGATGCAGTGGCAAAGGAGTATTTGCATAAATCAGCCAGGGGTGGAGCAACAGAGGCAATGTTGTCCTTGATAGTTCTGGAAGAGCAGGGGAGCACCTGTTTGGATAGATTTTCATAGAGCAGACTTGTCTAGAGACCTCATCAGGTGATACAGGAGAGAAAGAGGGGAGATGAAGGGGGGGGGAGGCAGGGATGAGAATGGGTAAATAGGAATGGAGTGGTGTAGAGGAGAGTGAGGACAGCATGTTCTGAGTGTTAGTAGTGAAGTGAGAGGCCAGTGCAGTGCAGAAGGCCAGGGAAGGCAGAGGAGAAATTGAGACTGCAGTAGGAATGGCAAGCTTCTTGCAGATTTTGAAAGGCCAGCTGTGTTGTTAGTGGCCCAGGAGATGCAGGCTTGGATACAGCCCCTCTTCTTTGAGCAGATGGATAGTCTGTATATCGTTTGGAGCAGGCGACAGGCCAGTCTGGCAGAGGACATGCTCAAATCCTGCCACTTCTGCTCAGCAGCTCTGCACTTGCAGTTCAGAGAGGTCAGGTCGGAGTCATACCAGATGCTGCACTTGGAGGCAGGCTTTAAGCAGATCCTCATGACAGGGGCAAGGATGTCCAGTGTGTTGAAGATGGAAAGTTGAAGTTAAGTAAGGGCTGTGTCAAAGTGAGAGTCAGTGGCAAGAGGGGGAGGGGGAATGAAGGAGGTAGCAAAAACAGCAACTGACAGGCGCATCATAGGTCGAATGACAGAGAAGAAGACAAACAGTGCTGGCGGGGCCTTAGCCGGGGACCCAAGAGGTCCAGGTGAGAGGAGAGGAGAGCATGATCAGACCAGGAGAGAGGTGTAGTGAGAGGGATGGTGACGGGGATGTCGGCTGAGATGATAACATCAAAGGTGTGTCTGGCTGAGTGTGTCAGTCTAGAGAGAAGAATGGAGAGGGAAATAGAGTCACAGAGGTTGTGGAAAAGTCCAGAAGCTACATTAGGGGAGTCAAGCTGAATATTGAAGTATCGGCGGAAGAGAAGCTTGGAGATGGAGGTCCGGAAAGAAGAGGTAAAGTCAGACCACTCTGAGAGGAAGAGGGAGACAAAACCAGGGGGCCAGTAAATGGCAGCAAGAGTCATTGAGAGGATAGGAGAGACACCAAGCCAGCTGACGAGGGATTTGAAGGCCGAGTAGGACTGAGTGGGTATGATAGTAGCAGGGACCCATCAGAGAATATATGGGTCACTCCAGCCCTTGCACCGGTTAGGCCTGGGCTTAGAAAGGATCCTGTAGCCCTCCGGAAGAGGTTTGTCAAAACTAGTGACAGAGCTGGCTGTGAACAGCATCTTGGTGAGAGTGAGGACTTCGAGGATGAGGTCTTCAAATAGGTGGCAGATGTCAGAGGAGTGTTTAATGGCAGAGCCAGAGTTGAGGGTAGCTAAGTGGAGCTGGTTGCCACAATTGAAGGTCTTCCAAGGAGGGGTATAGGAGTGTGATGCACCATCAGTGGTGGCAGGGGGGCCAGAAGGGTGGCAGAAGGAGGAGTGGCAGGAGAATGGAGGAAGTTGATGAGAGACGGAAGACAGCTATCTAGAAGGAGTTGGTTGGGCTGAGAGCCCTGGTCCATGACAGTGCCAATCAGGTAGAAAATAATGATGGCTTTAGAGGAAGGGAAGTATGCCACGCATGTTACACAATGGGTACCACCATTACTGGGAGAGAAAGTGAAATGGGAGAGCACTGAGACCACATGGGGAATCCAAAGGTCCAGAGAGGGAATGACAAAGATAATGTCAAAGATCAGGAGATCCTTCTTGAACATTTTCCTTGCAGACTTTGAAAGAGAGATAAGAGAGAGTAGCAGTTAGAGAAGAAAGGGGATATTGAAAGCACCATGGAGGGAGAGTGCAGAGAAAAGGAGGGCAGTGAGGGGGAAGGAGAAACTGCAGTGCACGACATCCAGCTTTAAAACAACTGCAATGAAACAATCTAGACTCAAGTGTCCAGGATAAAGGGAAAGAGCCTAGGTTTCAGCATACAGCAGAAAAAGCAAAGCAAAGACCTGTAGAAGAAGGATTTCTGGATAGAGGGAAACACAGACCAGACAGAGGGATAGAGGGAGAAAAGCCTACATGTCAAACACAACAATAAATGCAAAAACACCCAGATTCGACTTTCCTAGAAAGAGGGAGAAAAGCCTACATTTCAAACACAAAGGCAAATGCAAACACACCCAGATTTGACTTTTGTAGAAAGACGGAGAAAAGCCTACATTTTAAACCCCACAGCCAATGCAAAATTAACCAGCTTTGACTTTGCTAGATATAGGTGAAAGGCACAATATGACTAACTATGACAATGCACCTAATGCAAATATGGATAACCTAAAACTATGAGCGACGCGCAGTAGACTGCAAGCTTAGAAAATATGAGTAATAAGCGAAGAGGGACAGTTGGATAGGGAGCAGTAATGGTTGTTCCCCCTGCCCATATCTTTCTTGCTTTGTTAGTTGCTGCTGGTGGATGGCTACGCTGCATGCTCCACCGGCGAACAAAGGCAAACACATCTGAAGCTGATACTGCAGGAGCTGCCCTTTTCCTCAGGTCCTTAGCTGCATGGGCTGCCCTGGAGGGACCACTTATGTAGGGCAATCCTACCAAACAGGCAATGGGCAGGATGGGAGGAGGGATGGGGTTCATGAAGTGGGAAGTAAAAAATGACTCACAGGCAGCGATTCAGCAAGCAAAAAGTGATTTTCAATACAGATATTTCATTGTGAGCAGAAGTTACATCAATGCACTAGATCTTATCAGGCCCAGCACACACTCACTGCACTGCCACTCAAGAAATGGAGCTGAGCGTCGGTGAGGGGTACACCCTCTGCCTGAGCCTTGGGCAGGGCAATCTACCAATCAGGCCGATAGGGGTGGGTGGGAGGACAGAGGGAAACGATCAGGAAGTGGGAAGAAGCAAAGAATTGGGAAGAAACAAAGGACTCGCAGGCTGCAAAGTGGCACACAAAAAAGTACATTTCAATGCATATATTTCAATGAGAGCAGAAGTTACATCAAGGCACTAGATCTTATCAGGCTCAAGGCACACACACAAACTGCAATACTGCTCAAGTTTTGGAGCCAAGCATCAGCAAGGGGTACACCTTCTGCCCGAGCCTCGGACATGGCAATCCACCAATCAGGCCAATGGGGGTGGGTGAGAGCAGCGAGGGAGTGGATCAGAAGGTGGGAAGAAACAATAAGTGTGAAGAAATGAAGGACTCCCAGGCTGCAATCCGGAAACCAGATAGTACATTTCAATGCAGATATTTCAATGTGAGCAGAAGTTACATCAAGGCACTAGATCTTATCAGGCCCAGGACACACTCTCTGCAATGCCGCTGAAGTAATGGAGCTGAGCGTTGGTGAGTGGTACACCTTCTGCCTGAGCCTAGGACAGGGCAATCCACCAATCAGGTCAACAGGGATGGGGTGGGAGGAGGGAGTTGGGGGATCAGGTAGTGGGAAGAAACAAGTCTCGGCTTGTAAGGCCCATCGGCTGCCTGCGGCTGTCCCCATTCCCAGTTCATTATGATCTTGGAAGGAGGGCAGGAACCCTCCCTCCCCCCATCTACTTCTGCCGAATACCATTGTGCTCCATGGAATCTTCACCCGGGATAAGGTCAGTGCTAAACTGCACTTCCCGCCTTCACAGACCCCTCTCTACCCATTTGAGGACACGCACATGCCTGCAATATGCACCTTGAAGATTGTGGGGAGTCTTGTGTAGTATTGCTACTCTTCGACGGAACCTGGTACTCTGTGCGCCATATGAGGCACTACTAAGATAGTCACTGCCATAGCTGGCCGACCTATTGCCTAGCAACACATCTCCACCAATGCGTGCCACTGATTGGACATTTGTTCGCTCTTGTTGCCCCCAGAGGAACCAGAAGTCGATCGCCGAAAAGCCCGCCTCCTAAGGCCCGGCTTGTAAGGCCCATCGGCTGTCTGCACCTGTCCGTGGATGGACGTGGATTCGTAAGTACATTTGGTGACTCGCACTGCTGAAAGATACTCTTGATGTCTATGCACATCCTAGCCCATATCATATACCATTGTTCATGGTGATTAAAAGTCACAGCTTGCCTGATGGTACCCAATCACTGCTCCCACAGTTTTGTATTTTTCACTGAGATAGCCCACACGCTACCTGCCACAGTTAGTGTTTGTACGTCATGACTTTATTGTGCAAAATTATCAGTGATGTAATGCTCCGTCACCTTATCTAACGGTTTTGACACACTCCCTAATATATTGCTACTGCTCACGTTGTTTGAATTAGAAGCATACACTTGCATTGATTTGTCTTAAATAGCCCTGCTCACATTTGTGTTATATGTTGGACCAGCCTATTGTGGGATCCATGGTTATGCTTGAACCACCCTCAACTACACTAGTCTATTAAGATATTGCATGTTAGACTAGCCTATCGTGTAAATGTTCAATGCTATGCTCTGAACTGCCTCAACTAGCACAGCACACAATAGCATTATCTTGGACTAGCCTACAAAGGTGTTGTATGTTGGACTAGCCTATCGCGTGGAAACTGACGCTGTGCATTGAAATGCATTGACTAGCCTGTTTACCAGATAACTAACCTCATTCCATATGAGTCACCCACTAATGTGCAACCCTAGACCAACCTACACCTTCCCTTTAATATAGCAGCCATACAAGCCTACACACTATTGGTCCTGACTAACCTCGACTATATTTCCAGTTAGTCATGTTAGGTTGGCTAACTATTATCATGTTTCCAATCTTTCTCCTAGCTAGTCATTACAATGTTCACAGAAATGGACTCTCTAAACCAGCCTGCCCAAGGCATCCTATCCCATGCCCCACACCATTCTTGCCTTCACTATCACTGTTTCCACTAGTTACTAATGATGTCTTCATTATCAAACCTAAGACTAGCACCCAGACCCTCTCTCTTGACGCCACTACCATGACGCCACTACCATACTACATAAGCACACTCAGAAGCACAGCAGCTCGGTAGAATTACAATCATTATCTGTCTCAGGTAATGCAAGACGGTTACGCTTAAGAGCAAGAACCCAGCACCAGACCAATCATCATACAGCCCCTGATACACCATCTACCACCATGTACACTAAACCACCGCTAAGTGACCATCCTCCCATGCCCAAAATGAATTCCAAAACAAGTACCACCCCTAGACGGGTGACCACAACAACAGAAGAAACCCACTCTCCAAAACTACTCTCCACCCTCAAATGCTCCCTCATAAATGCACGTTCTTTAGGAGCTCATGCTATTGAAGTGCATGATCTCATCATAGAATCGAAGCTGGACATACTAGTCATCACTGAATTATGGCTTCACCAAACCTCTGGCCCCCACCTCACCTTAGCCATTCCACCCAACTACACCATCCTTAGAACGGATAGGTCCCATTCAAATGGGGGTGGAGTGACCATCATTGCAAAGACCAAGCTACGTCTATGATCATGCCATATTGAAAGCCTAAAAGGTTACGAACTTCTGTTAGCCAAATTCCCCATAAATGCAAAAACAACTATCAATGTAGTAGTCATCTACAGAGCCCCTAACTCCAATAATCAGCCAGAGACAGACATTGCACTACTATTAGCGCCACTCATCAAAGCCAACATCAAATGTATCCTTTTGGGAGATTTGAATTTGGGATTCAATGATAGCAACGATCATAAAGCGGAAGCATTCCGCTCCCCCATGAAGTACATGTGCTTTACCCAGTTAGTGAACTCCCCCACCCATTCCAAAGGAAGAACCCTTGATTGGATCCTTTCGCTTAACTCAGATATCTCCATTGATTCTATAACCCCTCTAGATTGGTCAGACCATCATAAGATCATGTTCACCATCACCTCTTTTGCACCCCTCGCAACCAACTCTAAATCCTCTAATTCTTATGAAACCAGAAACCTCAGTAAACTCACCCCTGAAACCCTAGAACCACTGTTCTCCAAAGCACCAGACACACTCTCCATCCCTGATGACAACCCCAACGCTCTAGCAGACGCCTACCACAACTGTCTCACATCAACCATTAATGCTGTAGCCCCACTCATCATCAAAACAAGCGCTCAGAAAACAATCGTCTTTCTGGTTCAATGAGGAACTAGTCGCTCTCAGGAGAACCAAGCGGGCTCACGAACACACCTTTAGAAAACATCCATTGCCAGAAACTGAAACAGCCAACCAGGAAGCAGACAGAATTTACAAAAAAGTCACCATCACACATAAAGCTAACATCTTTAACACCCGGATCAGCAATGCTGCACCCGACTCAAAAGAACTCTTCACAATTCTAAAAAAATGGGAAAATCCAAAATCCACCACCAACTGCGCCAACTGAAGTAAAGAATGGTGCACCACTATCCAAGATGCTCTTGCTGCCAAGACCAACCTCCTTCAAAACAGAATCCAAACCAAAAAACAACTCCTAGCAGATAAGCATGCCACTGACACTCACCCACCCACCATTTATGGTAACACCAAACCAACTTTCCAGTTCACTCCAATTTCCAAGAACTAGTGCGCAACACCATACCCTAGCTTAATGCATCCAATTGTAAGGGGGTCTCTGTCCTGGCTAAAGTAGTCAAATCATGCTCTCATGCACTGACACCCATCATAACGAAATTCATAAATGCCTCCTTTGACAATAATATCGTGCCAGCTAGCATTAAGGAAGCCTGGGTTACCCCTTACCTAAAATAGCCCAATCTCAATCCCACTGTGCCCACAAACTATAGACCTATAACAACGGTCCCATTCTTATTAAAAATCCTTGCTAAAATAGCGTACAATCTAGTCCAAGCACACTTGGAATAGAACCAACTCCTTGGCACCAGACAATCTGGATTCCGCCCTAACAATAGTACAGAAACTGCTCTCTTGGATCTAAAAATCCAAATGGATTCCATCAGAGATTTAAGAAAGCTCTGTATCCTTCCCTTATTGGACCTATCTGCACCTTACTCCCTTGTGGACCATAACAAACTCTGCACCACTTTAGCTAAAGATTTCAACTTCTCCAAGGACGCCACCACATGGATCAAATCCTTTTTTGGCAGAACGAACCTCTAGCGTGTCCATTGGCAAAGAAGCTGCATACTCCATACCAGTCCCCATAGTTGTTCCACAAGGATCCTGTCTACCCCCCACACTCTACAACACTTACACAAAGCTCCTCTTCTCAGCATTGGATGATATGGGTGTCATCTACACCACCTTTGCAGATGACACCCAGATTCTCATCACACTCAAAGGGAATTACATACAAGACACATCCACCATAAATAAAATCTACTCCATAATCCACAACTGGATGGCTTTAAACAGTCTATGTCTTAATGATGAAAAGCCAGAGTTTCTCATTGTGGGCTCACAAGCTCAAATAAATACCCTCCAGCCAGACTATACCACCATCAACATAGACAGTACCTTCATCCCAGTACTCAAACATGTAAAAACAATAGGAGTCTATCTAGATTCAAAACTATACTTGACCAAACACATCAGTGCACTCTCATCCTGCACCTCCTACACCTCAAAACCTATCTCACTCAGCCACCAATTCCTGAACCCTACCAACTGCATCACTCTAGACAGGGCCTTGATCTTATCAAGACTTTACTACTGCAACATACTATTTGTAGGCACTTCGGCCACCAACCTCAATAAACTTCAGATGATAAAAAATGACACCCTTAGGGCTGCCCTCGGAATAAGAAAATCTGATCACATATTATTATTATTATTATTATTATTATTATATCCAAAACCAGAAGAGAGCACCACTGGCTCCTTATCAAAGCCAGAATCTTATTCAAAACGCTGCGCACCACTTTCAAATGCCTACATGAAAATGCTCCCATCTAGTTAAACCACGTAGTAACAAAAAAAACAAGTACCAGATTCCTGAGATCTAATAACCACTCACTACTCGCAATACCCCACTTCAAAAAGACTAGAGTAGGAGGCACCAGCTTTCAACATTTAGCCCCCAATCACTGGAACACACTGCCACTCTCCATCAAAAATGAGACAACCCTCAAGGGGTTCAAAAAACAATTGGCTATTTAATCAATAGCAATAATACAGCCATCACAATTTGTTGTAAATATATCTTCCCATGTATTTATGATTGTGTTATGAACATTTACCCACTATTCTATTTCATGTATTGCTGGCCAATTTTATTTGCGCCTTTTGGCCGATGTAATGTATGTATCTTCAAGCTGTCTGTAACCTCGCTGTGATACCTAAGGGTCTGGGCGAGTAACAAATGTAATAAAATCAATACAATAAAATAAGGACGTGCAAAGAAACGAAGGACTCACAGGCTGCGATAGGCCAAAAGAAATACATTTCAATGCAGATATTTCAATGCGAGCAGAAGTTACATCAAGGCACTAGATGTTATCAGGCCCAACACACACACATTGATAGATTATTATTCTCTTTTGAACATGTGCTATAGCCTGCAGAGAGAATCTATTAGTTACCTGTTACCCATACAGGTTTATGATATGTAAGTTTGCCCATACAGAATATGATTTCGCCGACTAAAAGCATTGGATTTTGTCTGTCCAAATCACCAGACATGGAAAATATTGCTCAGACAAGGACGAGTCTACTTGCTCACAATAACCAAAACTATATTCACACTTTGTTATGTTATGTTATGTTAAAGGATATTTATACCATGCACTATCACCACGTGAGTGGTCCCCTGGCACTGTGATGGATCTGAAAAGCAAGAGGGTAAGGTACGTTAGAAGGACAGAGGGGGAAAAAGCACAAGAGAGCTGTAATGTGCTGTTGGCAGCTTCAGTTCAGTTTACACAGTTCGGTGAGTGCAGGTGTGAATATTCAGTCGGTAGTTGTCAAGTGCTGTTGTGTGAGGCTATGTGTGGTTTGTTTCGTTGTTGTGATGTAGGAAAGTGCAGGCGGTTTGTTGTGTTGTAGAGGTATAGTTGTGTTTTGTTTAGAGTTTGAGAGGTGTAAGCAGAGGGGAGAGATTTTTAGTGGTATTGGTTAGTGGTGATATTTTATCATACTCCTATCAGTTTGGCCACCTGTGCCACAAATCCCTGACAGTGGTGTGCTATGCTAGGGGACTCCCTCCTGTATTCATCTCTGCAGAGGTTCGGATTGTTTGCAGGCTACTTAGTGGTGATACCTCCTCCATCCCCACCATGTTCAGACTAATGGATATTTACACCTCTTTGTCCCCTGGCAATTTCGTGTGTGCAGCCACCATCTCCTCCCTAGCCCCCTTGAAGTTGGGGGACCTCTTCACTGCGCCCTTGAGCTCCCTGGGCCCTGTGCGCTATCTGTTCAGTCGCCTCTCTTTCCCTTCAATTCTAATGTCATGTGTCTATAGTTCAACGTACAACTTCCTATCTCTCTACTTAATTTCCAGTATGGCCCTCTATGGTAATGGGTGCACCTCGGTCTCCCTTCTTATTTAAGCTTCTCTCTACTTCCCTGCACTTCGCTGTGGTCTGTCCTAAGTCCCTCGTCTTGTCATTTGTGTGTTCATTTCATGGGGTGTGGGCGATGCCCATTCGTTTCTGTCCAGTTCTGAGTTGAAGAGCCAAGTTTTTATGAGCTTTCTGAATTTGATGTGATCCTTCGTGTTTTGTATTTCTATCGGGAGGGAGTTCTAGAATTTAGCAACTAGGTAACAGAATGCTAATCCACCAAGTTTTTTCCTTGTGTATGGTTTAGATTCCAGGCAGATGTCATCGCTGGATCTGAGTGTTCTGGTCAGCTAGTAAATGGTGATTTTCTTTTGTAAGTATTTTTCTAATTGGCTGTGGATTGCTCTGTGTGTTATGCACATTGTTTTGAATGTAATTTGTTTTTTGATTGGCATCCAATGTAGCATCTTTAGCACTGGATTGATGTGGTCCCTTCATTAGAGTTTGATGAGAAGTCTGGCCACTGCATTCTGTATACGTTGCAGTTTCTTCAGTTGTCATCCGCCGTCACGGCCATAGCCGAAATTGGCGGATGTTTCCGCGTTGGAGCTGTAGACACAGAGGAAGGGTGTTTTAGTCCTTTCTCTGTGTTCTTGCTACCAGCCCCAGTTACATGACGCAGCGTCGCTGGGAGTATTTAACTCCCCGCCTCCTGGTAGACGCTGCATTGCAACCCATTTTGGACGCTTCCCTTTTTCCGGGTTTCCTCACTCCGATCCTCTGCTGTCCACCTTTCGGATCTTCCAGAGGGTTTTCCTGTTCACCTGTGTTCCTGCTTCTTTCCTCGGAACTCTACTCCTCGCTTCAATTTCCTACTGCCGCTCCGGCGGTACTCCAGTGTGCTTTATCCGTTTCTCTCTCTCTCTCTTCTGATTTCGGGAATCCTTCCCGTACTCTCTTTCTGCTGGGATCCTCTGAGCTGTGCTTGCTGCATACCCTCTTCCTCTTCCTGGAACCAGTGCCATATCTTCAAACTGCCACAAGGAGCTTCCGTCTCCCCTGACTCTGCTACTCTTTGGTTTAGACTGTTGGACATCTTCTATTCTGCTATCCGCCTCGCTCCATTGCTCTCATCAGCGATTGTCCTGTCATCCGGAATAGAAGAGTCAACACTTCACCTCAGGGTTTTTTCCCTTTTGGATTTTTCCCTGATTTCTGGCTTGGTTCCGGAAAGGGAGTCACGGGACAGCTGTTTATCCAGCAGTCACTGTGGCTTCCCTCCGTGACAAGCACATTCATCATAAGAAGGGAAGAGACTACCTTGCACGACAACGTCTACAAGAGACCAACAACTCAGACAGCTCAGGTGAGGAGAGTGTGCTTGCGGGGAAGAAAGAGTTTGAATTGCACCACTCATCACAGATTGCAATGCCAAAAGCTTCAAAGATGTCTGCTGAGGATCAAGTTCAAGAGCTGTGGAAAGCTTTTCAAGCAATGTCTCAGGAGCTACAAGGAGTAAAGACCAAGAATGCTCTGCTTAAACAGATGGTATCAGCTAGAGAACCTGCCCCCCCGGAATTACCACCCATGGCACTGTCCTCTGGGAAATTCGATGGATCTCCCAAAAAGGTGAAGGAGTTTCTGGAAGCATGCATGGTTTATTTCACATTTAGGCCTCGTACCTTCGCTACAGATCAAGCCCGGGTGGGTTTCCTAATTTCAAATATGACAGGAAACGCACTGTCCTGGACTACACCATTGGTGACAAGTGGAAACGCCATTTTGCAGGATTTTCCAGGGTTTCAGAATCTACTGAAGCAGACTTTTGAACGCCAGAGCTGTCCTTTACAGCCTGCGAAGATTTACTGGATGTCAAACAAGGCTCTCTAGATGTTTTGTCTTACATCTCCTCTTTTAAAACCTTGGCAGCCGGAGCGGGGTGGCCTGAGACAGCACAATATGCCATATTCAGGAGAGGATTGAAGGAAGAAATCAAAGATGAGCTGGCCATGTCTCCTCGTTCACCCACTTTTTCAGACTTGCTAGCGGCTGCTCTTCACATAGAGTATCGTCTACAGGAAAGAAGGGCGGAGCGTCGCAAACAAAGAAGCCCTGGTTATACTACAGAACCCTCTGTACACTCACTCCCTGGTCGCTCTACTGATACTTCTTCCGAAGAACCAATGTAGATCGGCGCCACCAGAGCACCATTATCCGCTGCTGAAAGACGTCGCAGAAGAGAAAAAGGATTATGCGCCTACTGTGGTTCAGACCAACACCTTCTCAAAGACTGCACAGAATTGCCAAACAAGAGATCGGGAAACGAATACCCTCGGCATCAGTAGGGACAAACGACCGGGGGTCTCCCAACATTTCTTACCGTCCCTATGTCTCTCTTTCAGTTTCCTCATCCGAGTCTAAAGAGGATTCCAGACTCATGGTGATTCCTGTACATCTTGACCTAGAGAGCAGACAAGTTAAGACCCTAGCCCTACTGGATTGTGGAGCGGCGGGTAACTTCGTTGACACCCTGTGGGCAGACAAGGTGGGTCTCCGCTGGATACCACGGAAGGAAGGTCAGAAGGTTGAAGGAGTGGATGGGACACCATTGTCTTCTGGTCCTATTACCCATACCATGGAGGAACTTTCCTTGACGATAGACCAACACAAGGAAATCTTATGTTTTGACATCATCAGGGCCGCCCATTTTCCCATTATATTGGGCATCACATGGCTCCGTAGACATAATCCTTTGATAAACTGGTTAGAGAATCAGCTGAGCTTCAATTCCCCGTATTGCGCTACCAACTGTTTTCGGTTAAGATTTTTTCCAACAATCACGTGGGAGTCCATGCATTATCCAGTTTTTGCTCAGGATTTTCCGAAGTGTTTCAAGAGTGCCTTCATGCCAAATTGCCGCCTCATCAGCCAGAGGACTGTACCATCGATTTGGAACCCAATGCCCTGGTTCCGTTTGGTCGGAGGTTCTCTCTCACGCAGAAGGAGAAACAGGTTCTTCGGAAATACTTAGCTACCAATTTGGAGAATGGCCTTATACAACCATCAAAGTCCCCTGCAGGAGCCCCTTTATTTTTCATTAAGAAAAGAGACTCCACCGATCTTAGACCCTGTATAGACTACCAGGGTCTAAATAAGGTTACCATTCGTGATAGGTATCCGATGCCCATTATCACTGACATCATTGAGGCTGTACAAGGGGCTAGAGTATTTACAAAGCTTGATCTTCGAAACACATACCATCTGCTATGGATTGCCCAAGGAGACGAATGGAAAACAGCATTCTGTACCCCTCTGGGCTTGTTTGAATATAAGGTAATGCTGTTTGGATTGGTGAATGCACCAGCGGTATTCCAGAGATTTATGGACAGAATGTTTTCCGACATGCTTTCGATATCAGTCATCATTTATCTGGATGATATCTTGATTTTTTCATCTAACATGGAGGATCACATCGAACAAGTCAAGCAAGTTCTGAATCGCCTGCAAAAGAACCATCTACTGGTCAAGGCAGAAAAATGCAAATTCGCTGTACCTTCGGTGCAATATTTGGGATATGTACTGTCTGAAGAAGGGATCGCCATGGACCCAGACAAGGTACACGCCATTCTCGACTCGTCAGCCCCTACTTCTGTTCGGGAGGTGCAGCAGTTCTTGGGACCTTCGAATTAGTATAGGAGATTCATTCCGAACTTTTCAGAAGTGGTGTTTCCCATTACCCGATTGCTCAAGAAGGAGGCCTACCCGTTTTTCTTGGTCCACTGAGGCGGAGAAGAGCTTCTGTCATCTGAAAAGCCTTTTCTGCTCAGCCCTGATTCTGCAACATCCGGATCAAACTCTACCATTTATTCTTGAGACGGACGCATCCGCCATTGCTGTTGGGGCCGTGTTACTTCAGACCTTTCAGGATGTAGAACACCCGGTCGCCTACCTATCTAAGACTCTCTCTCCCAGCCAACTCAATTATTCTGTTCTTGAAAAGGAGTTACTGGCGATTGAAATTGGCTTGTGAAGAATGGCGGCACCTTCTCATGGGTGCCCGCCACCAGTTCCTCATCCACACAGATCACAAGAATCTGAAGGCCTTACAGGAGATGGAATGTTCAAACTCCAGACAAGCTAAATGGGCTTATCTGTTTTCACAGTCCGACTGCCACATCACATACATTCCGGGGTCGCTTAATTGACTAGCTGACGCTTTGTCTCATAAGGACTCCCATACAGAAACAGTGTCTGTCAAGACCGAGCCCATGTTCCACCGAAACCAGATCCTAGCAATGGTGGGCTCTTTTCTTCAAGAGGGGAAGGCTGCTGTCACGCAAGAATTGCCTCAAATTTCCTTCTTAAGTAAAGGATGGATGGGTGTTTTATAAGAAGAAGTGGTATATCCCAGATGGACCGCTACGCAGGAAGATCCTGAGATAGTGTCATGACTCACGTATGGTGGGACACAGAAGCGGAGACGGCACCTTAGAACTCATCTCGAGGTCGTTTCTCTGGCCCAACATAAGAAAGGAGGTGTTTGAATATGTGAAATCTGGTCCAATTTGTGCCAAGGCAAAGTATGCCTCGGGCAAACCTCTAGGACTCCTCACTCAGGTCGAGAAGCCGACTCGCCCGTGGGGACTCATCTCCACGGACTTTATAGTGGATCTTCTGGAGTCCGAATCATGTACTTGTATCATGGTGACGGTGGATGCTTTTTCCAAATTGGCTCATTTATACCCCCTTCCGAGATTACCTACTGCAACCAAGATGGCGGAGACCTTTGCCCGAGACATTTTCAAATTACATGGTCTCCCTGACAAGATAATTTCTGATCGGGGAAGTCAGTACATTTCAAAATTCTTGACAGCCTTGTGTACCTGATTAGGGGTAGAAAGAGCCCTTTCTTCCGGTTTCCATCCGCAATCTAATGGCCAAACCGAGCGTCTCAACGCCACTCTAGAACAATATCTGAGATGTTTCATTTCCCAGCATCAAGACAATTGGGTCTCTCTACTTCCCACGGCAGAGTTCTCCTACAATAATTCCAAACACTCCGCCACAGGCCTTTCTCCATTTTTTTGTACTTACGGAGTCCACCCAAGATTTCTAATACCAGAGGCACCCCGATTTTTCAACTCACCAGCCGCTGAAGAGGTTTTGAGAAATATCCAAGAGGCACAGACCAGCGCATTGCAAGGGTTGGAAGACAGCAGACGAAGGAATAAGGTTGGAGCTGACAAGCACCGTAGAGAATGCTCTTCCTGGAGGCCAGGAGACAAGGTGTGGTTGTCTACAAAGTACCTTCCCTGATGGACAAGACCTTCCAAACTGTCTCCACGCTTCCTGGGTCCTTTTTCCATTCTCTCCAAGATCAATCCTGTGACCTATCGTCTTCAACTCACCCCTTCTCTAAACGCATCCATCCTGTTTTTCATTCCTCTCTCCTCAAAACTTACTATCCAGATCCCCACCAGAGGTCTCTCTCCCGGCAAATTCCTGTGCCTACATCCACCCAGGATGATTATGAGGTTTCTGCTGTTAGAGATTCTAGGTTTTACCGTGGTAGGTTGGAATACCTTTTGTCATGGAAGGGTTAAACGGAGTCGGAGGACTCCTGGGAACCGGCTTCTCAGATACATTCCCCTCGGTTGCTTGCCAGATTCCACCGCTTGCACCCGGGGAAGCCGGGGTGCTTGTGGTCTAAGGAGGGGCATATCGTCATCCGCCGTCACGGCCATAGCCGAAATTGGCGGATGTTTCCGCGTTGGAGCTGGAGACACAGAGGTAGGGTGTTTTAGTCCTTTCTCTGTGTTCTTGCTACCAGCCCCAGTTACGTGACGCAGCGTCGCTGGGAGTATTTATCTCTCCGCCTCCTGGTAGACGCTTTATTGCAACCCACTTTGGACGCTTCCCTGTTTCTGGGTTTCCTCGCGCCGATCCTCTGCCGTCCACCTTTCGGATCTGCCAGAGGGTTTTCCTGTCCACCTGTGTTCCTGCTTCTTTCCTCGGAACGCTACTCCTCGCTTCAATTTCCTACCGCTGCTCCCGCGGTACTCCGGTGTGCTTTATCCGTTTCTCTCTCTCTCTCTTCTGATTTCGGGAATCCTTCCCGTACTCTCTTTCTGCTGGGCTCTTCTGAGCTGTGCTTGCTGCATACCCTCTTCCTCTTCCTGGAACCAGTGCCATATCTTCAAACTGCCACAAGGAGCTTCCGTCTCCCCTGACTCTGCTACTCCTTGGTTTAGACTGTTAGACATCTTCTACTCTGCTATCCACCTCGCTCCATTGCTCCCATCAGCGGTTGTCCTGTCATCTGGATTAGAAGAGTCAACACTTCACCTCAGGGTTTTTTACCTTTTGGGTTTTTCCCTGATTTCTGGCTAGGATCCGGAAAGGGAGTCACGGGACAGCTGTTTATCCAGCAGTCACTGTGGCTTCCCTCCGTAACAAGCACATTCATCATAAGAAGGGAAGAGACTACCTTGCACGACAACGCCTACAAGAGACCGACAACTAAGACAGCTCAGGTGAGGAGAGTGTGCTTGCGGGGGAGAAAGAGTTTGAATTGCACCACTCATCACATCAGTAGATAATCCGGCATCCGAGGTACGGACAGTTGGAGTAGAATATCCTGGAAATGATGAAGGAGATTATGACCAGTGTTTAATGCTTGAATGAGAGGAATGGTAGAATCTTTTTGATCGTGGTGAGGTGGAAGAACCATTTCTTGATTTGTGCGTTTACTGGTGGTTCTAGGGTTAGCTCATTGTCCATTAGGATTCTAACATTTTTTACAATTATGGATGGTGTGGGCACTGTTCCTAGTTCTGTGGGCTATGTATTGGTTGCTTCCCTGATTTTTGGATATAACCATGATTTTTGTCTTGCCCGGGTTGACTTTGAAACTGTTTGTGTTCATCCATTCGTAGAGTTCTTTGAGACAGTACATTAGTGTTGTGTTCTCCTCTTGTACATGTTTGATTCTGTAGATGATGTGGGTGTCATATGTGTAGTTGTAGCGGGTGAGGCTGTGCTGTTTGATGAGGTTGATTAGTGGAGTCATGTAGATGTTGAAGGGGTGGGGATAGGGAGTATCCTTGTGGTACTCCACATGTGTAGTCCTGCAACACTGATTTGAATGGTTTAAACCATACTGTTTCTGTTCTTTTAGATAGTAAAGATTTAATGCAGGGCAGCTGTGTGTCAATGATCCCTATTTCTTCCAGTATCTTGATGAGGATGTTGTGGCTGACTGTGTCGAACGCTGCAGAGAGGTCGAGTATTATCAGTGCTGAGATTGTTTTGAAATCTGAGTTGGGATTTAGTTCATCCCAGATAGAGAAAAGTGACATATCTGCCCCTCTCATGGGTCTATAATAGTTGGTGGTTTTCCATGTTCTCCAATGTTTGTCCATGGACTTAGGTCACTAGTAGCTTTGCTGGATAAGGAATGTTTGATATTGATCTGTAGTTAGAGAGGTCTTCCACATCGCCGGTTGTTTCCTGAGGAGTGGTTTGTTGAATGCAAATGTCAAAAGCTGTGGTAATCTCCCCATTGATAGTGATTGGTTGAAGAGGTTTATGGCATTCCAATTGTGTGCCCTGCGTAGGGATTGCTTGATATATGTCTGGTGGCAGAGATCCATTGCTCAAAAATGTCAAGAGAACAAAGAGAACTCTTTGACATGGTGGCTAAAATCATTGATGTGATTATAATAAACAGTACAGAAGGCTAGATTTAGGATTCCAGGATGCACTGATTTACTATCGGTAGGTTAAGGTCGGCCAATGCCGACCTTAACCTACTGGTCAACACTTTCAACGACTCCATGGCCATTGCCATTGATACCATCGCCCCATTGAAACTACGCAAAGGAAAACCTAGAGCCCATTTGAATTCATGGTACACCCCCGAACTTAAAATATTGAGAAAAAGAAATCTAACCTAGAAATACTATGGAAAACGGAACCTTCTGTAGAAAACAAAACCAATCTTACAAATACATGTGTCTTATATACAAAAAGGAGATAATTCGCACCAAGAAAGAAACCTACAATGTTAGGATAAATCAGGCAGGATCCTGCACCAAAGAACTATTTAATATACTAAAGGAATTAGAAAATCCTATTCCACCCACAAATACGTGCACGAAAGACAAACCCTGGTGCACCAGTCTCCAGAACGCCCTTGCCAACAAAATTACAGGTCTCCAAACTAAAATAGAGGATAAACTACAACAAATTACCAGTAATGAGGCCTGCCAACCCTAGCTCTCCATCTCCCTCTGACTCCAACTTAGGCTTCACATTTAAGAAGGTAACTATACCGGAAGTATACAAAATGACAGCCTCTCTAAAACCTTCCAACTACAAAGGGGACAGCTGCCCTGCCCAAATTATAAAAGACGCAGCCAGAGACTTATCCCATTTCATCACTAAACTAATTTACCTGTCTTTCTCTTCTAACTCAGTCTCTAGCAACCTGAAACAATCATGGGTTCTCCCACTGTTAAAAAAACCATTAGACACAGCCATACCCACTAATTACAGACCCATCACCACGGTCCCATGCTTGCTAAAAATCCTTGACAGAGTTGCCTACCTGCAAATTCAGAAAAATTGCCCGGAGACAAACAAACTGTTAGGAATACGTCAATCTGGCTTTAGACCTCAATATGGAACCGAAGCAGCCCTTGTTGACCTCAAAAGTCAGATTGATGAAATCAAAGATAAAGCAACACCGCCATCCTACTCCTTTTAGACCTCTCAGCAGCCTTCGATTTGGTCGATCACAAAATCCTCTGCAACCACCTAGCTTCCGCAGCTCACTTCTCCTCCTCTGCTGTCATGTGGATACAATCCTTCTTGGCTAATAGAACCATGAAGGTTTTCTCACCAGTAGCGGCAGCAGACCCCATCCCTATCACCTGTGGTGTCCCACAAGGCTCATGTGTTTCGCCCACTTTGTATAATATATTTACAAAGCCACAAACTGGACTATCTGGGTGTCACCTACACCAATTATGCAGATGAACCCTCTCAGGCAACTACAATGCTGACGTCGCCCGGATTAATGAAATTTCTCCATCATTCAGGCATGGATGGCCACGACTGAATGATGAAAGAACTGAGCTTCTCCTTATTGGTTCACCCAACAACCTGGCAAAACTCAGCCCTAACTACAATAGTATCATCATCGATGGTAACACTATTCCCATTGTTAAAAGTGTGAAAACCCTTGGCTTTTACCTTGATGCCAACACTAACATATCCAAACAAATTAACATGACTGCTTCAGCCACCGCACACACTGGCCATGCTGATCAGGGCCTGCAGACCCTTCCTGTCCCCTAATAGCTGCCTAACGCTGGCCAGGGCTCTCGTACAGTCCAAACTGGACTACTGTAACAGTCTATACCTAGGTGCAAACCAATCCATAATTAATAAACTACAGGTACTCCAAAATAACGTGCTACGAGCAGCTTTAAACATCCCCAGGCGAGAGCACATTTCTACCACAAGAAAATTGTGCAAATGACTCTCCATACAACAAAAAATCGACCTAAAAACCATTTGTATCACATACAAAGCCTTAAAACACCTAGCCCCACCCTACCTCACCAACAAATTCACCATGAAATCTGCTACCAGAATTACTAGATCCTCCAATACCTTACTGCCTAACAGTGCCCAGATTCACATTAACAACAGCTGGAGGATCCAGCTTTACGGTCCTTGCCTCCCAACTCTGGAACACCCTTCCACTCAACATCAAATCTATTGAGTCCTTTCAGTCCTTTAGGAAACAGTTTAGTAGATGGTTACTGGACAAAAACTGGCATCTTACACCTGCTCTATACTTAATTTTTATTTTTACCTGTAAACTGTATAAATATTTAAATGTATAAATGTAAACTGTATATATTGTACTCTGTAACCATTTCCCGAAGCACCCTTTTACCCCTGGGTCTGGAGCGCTATATTAATAAAAAAACAAACAAACAAACAAACCTGAAACCAATATGCCACATCGTGTTCGTGAGAGTGTTCCCTCTCCCTCCAATCAAAGTGCTATGGTTAGTGTCTGGAAAACTAGCAGCAGCCTCCCTCAATATCATCTGACTTGGAACTACAGGGAAATAACAGGCAATTGAATGAATCAATTTCTTACGGCAAAAGCAAGAAATTCATGATAATCAAAAAAGATATTTTGAAACTCTCCTTCAAAATTCTAATAGTACATTTAATAATCAAGGTAAAACTTGAATTGTTTATTACATTGTCCAGACTTAAAATAAAAATCAAAATAACATACTACAGTTATTTCACTGTGTATCACAGTTACATTCTTTTGTTACAGAAGATATTACATTGGTTGAACTCCCTTTGTTACATAGTCCCACACATTGGTCATTGGTGCATTTTGTATCTCCCATACTTGTGGATTTATTAATGTTGTTTTCATACAACTTTAAATAAATTGGTTGTAATCTAATTTTTGCTGTAGAAAACAATACAGGTGATGACATCTTACAGGAAAGAAGGATTCTTTTACATAATTGTAAGATTAGAAGTGACAATGTGGGTAGAACATTACAACAGATGGTAACAGAAAATGATTAACTTCATCGTATGGATGATGGAGTATTACAAGCAGGAAGATGTAGTAGGATGTTGAGGGACACTGCCTGCCCTGAAAAGAACTTAATAAAATGATTTTTAATATCATAACCTGAAACACTAGGGGTGTTCTTTCTTCTATTAGCAAGCCCAAGGGTCAATGATTCTTGACTGATTCTTACATTTTTGTATTACAAGGAACTTGGCTAGTGCAGTCTTTTCATCTTGATGGTTATAGAATGATACACAAACATGCCATACAAAAATCTCTATGTGGAACCATGGGAGACTTATAATAGGGGCTAGAAATTAACTTAGCATACTATTTACCTCACTTGACCAATGGCCATGTGTTTTCAGGAATTTTGACTCATCTCTCCCTAGTTATATCTGGTCCAATGGGAAATGCTATTCTTGGATAGATTAAATATTTGTAGCTCAATTGCTTAGAACAATTGTTGTGGAGTTTTAGACAATTCCTAATGACCTCAGTGATCATGCTGTCTTGGAGTGATCTCTTAATGTGCAGGAGATAGGTAAAACCCATTATGAACAGGGCAACACTTCAACTAAATGATGAGGGAACCGAGTCCTTCAGAACAAAAAGAATATTAAAAGATTTAATTTAAAATAGATTATACATTTAGATCCTAGATGTTATTATAATAAAATGAATCTGAAACATTCTATGAAGTGATTGATAGGATACAAAGGCAATTTCTTCATTCTCAGAAATTGAATGTCTGCTGTAAATATAAGCCAGGTGTAGCATTTGATCTTGCGATTGCAGCCAAGGGATCTAAAGGCTAATGTACACAAAAATAGAAATGTATGCAGTTAACCTTTCTAACAAATTTTAGGATTCACTATGAAAATTGGCTTGGATCTTATAAAAGCTCTGCTTTGAGCACGCAGCAGCAGATTATTTTTAACATTTTTCACACTAATGACTGTCAAAAATTCTGGCAAATATACAATAAACATATGACAGAGCATATTATTAAAAGTGAGATTAACACTATCCGTTAAATGAAATGGATGAAACATGTAAATGGTCTTTATTGTAATTCTATTAACATTGATGTTGGAATTAATTGCTTAATGACAATCTATAATTCTTACAGTTGCTCATTTTCAATTAAATATATCTTGAACATCATTGCCAGACTTAAGCCCTCTCGTACTTTGGGCCTGGATGGTATTGCATATATTGTTAGAAAGAGAGCACCTACCATTTTGGGCTACTCTTATGCACAAAATCTTTTCTGAGGCTATACCGTCTGGTATTGTTACTGAAAGTTGGGAAAAATCGATACTTAGGCCAATTTAAGAGAAAGGGCCACACGATAATCCCTTAAATCACTGCGTATTGGCAATGGTGGATTATTAATCTAAAGGTTTCTCCTCTTTCCCCTGTTTCCTGCTTGATAAAGGGAACACTTGGGCATGTGAGAAGAACTTAATAAAAAGCCATCAAACTGACTTTTGCAAAAACATCAGCATCATGAGTAACATTTGGTGCTTACTCTATCTGATTTTCTCTACTTTAAAAACAAAGGGCCTAACACTATACATATGCTTTATCGATTACGACGGTGCGATCGATACAGTTGAGTGGAATAGACTTCAGCGAAATCTGGAAAACTGGGGATTTGAGCCATATATTCTTAAATAAATGAAGAAACTATATTCAAACACATCAGGTTTGGTCAGATTGAACCATCATGGTTTACTTCCTGATCCCATATAAACTAATCATAGGCTTAAGCACAGGTGTGTTCCTGCCTCCTTGGTCGATAATGTATTTCTCTCGGACATGCATGAGACACTGAAGAATTGCCAGAACTTTCTACCACATTTCAGTAGCTGTGCGATCAGTTGATTCTCCTATGCAGATAATACGATCATCATGGATCGCACTCCAATAGGACTCCAACGCAGATTACAAGCCCTATATAAATATTCTTTGGAGAGCAATGTTTCACTTAATAAAAATCATGATCATTGATACCAGAAGAAAAAAAGGGGAGTCATTTCCTAGGGGAAATTGAAAATACTCCTATTGAGATCATGAACGAGTATACATTAGTATACTTTGAGGTTCTTTCAATAATTCTCCTAATCAAGCTTTCCTGCCTGACATTGGAACTACAAAAGTCCTGAAAAAATGTTGTGCTGTGAAAGCATTTATTTCTTCTAGTGGGGGATGCTTATTGGAGGGACTTCTAAAATATACACATCTATCATTACCCTTGAAGCCTTCCCTGAAAAACAAGTTATATTGTTGAATGCATTGGAAATTAAACTTGGCGTTCGAGTTTGGGGTTGCCCAAATCAATCCCTAATGAAGCCATTTGTTGGGAACTGGGAATCACTTCGATAATTACTTCCTGGAAAGTTGCACATAGCTCCTTATACTTGAAAATGTTAGCTGACAAGGATAATATAAATTCTCTCTAGAGCTTATTTGCGGATGTTCTTTTATGAAATTCTTTTTCTTCATCTCTATCTAAGGAATTTATCTTTGCAGAAGTCCTGGTTAATTTGGGTTCTTGGAACCATTATTAAGTCTTCCTTCCATGAGTATATAAGGCATGGATTTCCAATTTAGAAGCATTTTAATGACATCAAGAAGGCAAAACATTTGGCTAAAGGATTGGGAGCAAATGTGGAAGGTCCCGGTTGAAGCGAAAATTGACTTAAACTTGCGTTATATTCATCAAAGAGTGTTGGGTAAAATTTATTGGACTCCGCTTCATATGTATGAACTTGGATTGATGGATAATGATGTTTGCTGGGGGTGTCAGAAGGAGAAAGGTTCTCTGTTGCACATGTTGTGGTACTGTGATAGAGTGATGGACTATTGGAAAGATGTGTTGGACAGGATTGATGCAATTTGGACCATCAATTTCCTGTGGAGCCCCTTATCTGTACTTCTGCTATCTCCAATATGCGGGAACAATATCGCTTATGTGACTAGGAATTGGATTAATAAATGCTTACTAGTAGCTATTAAACAGGTGTTAAAGGTGTGGAAAATGAGGATGAAACCTCTTATGGAGGGATGGATATGTGATATGAAGATTCTTTCAAGGTATGAGAAATGCTTAGTATGTAGACAGCAAAAAGAAACAGTATATGAGGAGCTTTGGGGACCTTTCAATGAATTTTATGGAAGTGAATGATTGTATATCAAGGTGTGAGTTTTTTTAGACTGTGGGGGGTTGGGAGGTGGGAGTGTGTTTTATGTATTGTCCTTTGTCTTGATTTGTTGCATTGTTGTTCTGTGTTGATTCATGATACTTTAAAGAATTGGAGTTGGTATTTAGATTTAGTAGTGATAGGGTGATTCTTTGCTTTTATTTGGTATTTCATGTATGTTATTTTTTCTTTATATTCTTTTACTGTAACCATTTATTCTTCGGAATCAATGCTTGGTTTAACTATATATTATATGAAAATAATAAATAAAGTGTTAAAAAAAAGAAGGCAAAACATTCCCAAATTAGGCACTTTATTATGCAGCTTACTTTTAATTTATTACAAACCAATCCTTGCATTGGAGCATGGTCCAATATACCTTACAATCAAAGACTCTGTTGCTTTTGACAGATGGAGATTGAAGCTTCTCGCCATATTTAAATTTCTTGTACTACGTTGATAAATATGTACAATAAGGGACAAGAGGTGGGGTGATGAGCCTTATTATCACCCGCGCTGGGCATGTGTCAGGGGTGGTGATATTGTATTTATCATGCGTGCTGCATGTCTATTTTTCAGGGGCCACACCGGAAGTGCCCCGAGGGACAATGACTAGGTAAATATAGACCAAAGACACATTTGTGCTCACAGTGTTTGTCAAGGAGTTCTCTCCTGTGCTTTATTTTTCAATAATTTGATAGCACATTTCAGATAAACTAAGGAATGTTTGAGTGACAGCTATCTGTCACTCAAACATTGCTTGGTTCTTTCTTCCGATGATTGTATCTTTTATTTATTTCTTTTTTTAAACCTTTAACATAGTTTCCAGCCTCAAAATCCCTCATCCAGTTCACACATGAACAACTAAATCCCCAACGTCAAGTTAATGGGCATGATTAATTTGTCCTCTTATACCCCGATCCTTTCATTTGTTTTTGGGCAAGACAGCGACACTTTACTCAATGTTCAGCCGTAGGATTTGTTCTATGAATTTGAGAGCATCCAGTGTTGTTCCAATTTTTTTTCCACCGTTAACAGCCTTTCCCAATATGCGTCCTCAGTACTTGGGTTAATTAAGCAAGCATAGTTTCCCAAGTTCTGGCTCCTTTGAGCTGAGAGCTTTGGGCAAGATAATAACAAATTCCTAATTTTTTCTATTATGTCGGCATTTCCACAATGTCTACATCCAGCTTCGGTATGTGTGATCTATTTTCTTTGAAGTTGTACTTCTTTAGTTGGAAGAATGTTTAACATGCATTGTATCAACAGATCCCAGAGCCGGGAAGAAGGAAATTTCCTCAAGTATGGAGGTGGGCCATTGACTGCCTTCCGCTCCCAGATAATATTGTGGCATAATTTGTTTGCCAGTTTTAGCGTGCTGGTTTCATCCCAATCATGTTCACGCATTATTCTCTTTGCCTTGTCGGGATTTGTTCTTAATATCTCTCCTTTGATATTATAATACAATAGAATATCCTGACATTTCATTTTCCACTCTTGAAGGTTTGGATCTTGCTTCCTCACCGTTGTTTTTGCTAGAATCTCAAATGGAGGAGACGGTGAATCAAGTGTACATTTCCAATAGAAAGAAATTGTTTTCCACAGGACTATCAACCTCATTGACTGGAGCCTGAGCTCATATCTTATTGTTGAGATGGAGAGGCAGTTAGGGAGTCTTAAAATTTTCCACCAGAAGTAGGCTTCAACTATGTCCCAAGTTTCCCATCACATGTTTAGAAGACACTCTGCACCATAAGTCACCACCGCCACTACTTTCTGCTTGAAAAAGGTTAATATTGGTAACATGGAATATGTCCCATATCTGTGATGGAGAGCTCGCCCTTGATTTGTTAATTTTTTCAATTTTTCTCTAATTAGAGTGTATTGACCCTGTTCATTTACATTTTTGTTAATTCTTATTCCTAAATAGACTATTGAGTCTACTTTGCCCAGTTTTTGGTTTTCAATTGACCATACGAAGTTCCTTTTTTTTGATTGATGTCCTCGTGCTGACTTCATTGTTAAGACAACTGACTTCTTTATGTTGATCTTCATTTGGTTTCTATCCAGATAGGTCTTGAACTCCTTCATACATCGCTAAAGCCCTATCGCCGTCTGGTCAATGAAGACCAAGTCATCTGCATATAAGATCCAGGGGAGAGCTTCCCCTTCGTTTGTAGAAGGAAATGCTCTAATCTTGCTCTGGGACTCGATCATATCCGCCAGGTATAAGATAAACAGGAAGGGTGCCAGCGCACAACCTTGTTTGATTCCTTTTGAATGTTGGGATCTTTTCTGTGGTGGCACCTCCTTTCGTAGTTATAATTTGGATCGAGGTGTCGGTATACAGTTCTTGAATGGCTTCCATAAAATCGACTGGGTAATTTCATTTCTTCAATTTTTCCCAGAGAAGATCTTTGTTGACTCCATCGAAAGCTTGCTCTAGGTCAATAAATCCCCGGTGCACAGTTGTTTTTGTTCCGTGTGCCCAGAGTTTTAGTAAATTCAGAATGAATACGTTCAAGGACGTGCCGACTCCACTAACGAAGGCTGTTTGCCGTTTGTCCAGAAAGCCCTCCCTTATGGCCCAGTTTTTTAAGTCCCTTAAGAGGATGGAGGAGAATATTTTACCTGTGGAGTCCAGGAGGGCTATAGGTGTTTAGTTCCTGGGATCTCCACGATCTCCTTTTTTGTATATTGGGACAATCAGTGCTTCTTTCCATGACAATGGAATGGTTCTTGTCTTCTTTATTTTTTTGAGCTGCAGAATAAAGATAGCCCATGCTTCTCCGTTTTCTTTTAGCATTTGATTTGATATGCCATCCGGTCCGGCCGCCCTTGAAGTACTTAGCTTCTTTATTCTCCCCAGAATATCATCAAAGTCACATTCTATGAGCTATGGTGATTTTCGCCCTGGGTGTATGATCGTTTCTGTATTTAAAGTTTGCTGAAACAGGGTAGAATAATGCTTAACCCATAGATCTTTTGAGATTTGGGAGATGGTTAGGGCCGGTTGGAAATCGTTGCCTTTATTAATGATCCCCCAAAGGCTATGCGCATTTGCCATTTGGATTGCAGCTAGCATCTTCTCTGCGTCACATTGAGCTCTTCAGGCCTTCGATGAAATAAGCCAATTTTTATAAGATTGTTTGCACTTTTGTATTCGGTGTTCTTTGTCGGCCATTGAGCTTTTTCTTATGCTTCTTAATTCTGCACTATAGATCTTTCATCTGGTCACAAGATCGGCATTGTATGCATGTTTTCTAGTGATGGATCGATTTTCATTTCCATCACTTTTTACCACGTACTCCTTTAGTAGCCATTTGTATTCTACTTCTCCTGGACTTCTTGTTACCTGGTTATTGAACCCATCTGTTGCTTTAGCAACTGCCTGAGGTTTTATTCTAAGCTGGTTTCTTCCCCACGAGACTTCTAGTTCCGGGAGTGCCTGATTTATTGCAACACCAGATCCCCAGTTGAATTCCAGCTCTAATAGAGCGTGATCACTCGATTTCTGTTTTTTCACACTGAATGTGTTTATCTACCTTTGAGTGTTTCCTGATACAAAGCAGTAGTCGAGGACCGCGCTACTTATATTATTTGACCATGTGATTGTTCCTTCAAGATCTCCTTTTGTCTGTCCATTTAAAAATGTTCATCTCTCAAATTTCCATTTCATCCGACCATCGTTTTTCATTTCCTTCCAGATTTTAGTTTTCCCGTCTTGTCGACCATCTTTAAATTCATGTCTCCACATATGATAATTAGTTGATTTTTTCCTTCTTTGTATATTGCTTTCATTATATCTGATAGGTATGTTTCATTATCGCAATCTGTTTGGCTCATGTGGGTGTTAATTAAAAGGAGACTGATGTCCTGGGATTTAAACCTTTTCTTGATCTTTAAGATCTGGACATACGGGTTCGGAGTGCAGTGACTCAGTACTTGGAGATCGCTTTCATCTTTTACAAGAGTCAGGAGACCGGCACAGGGTCTGCCCAGTCGTCCTTTCTTTGCCGGGTTCAGGTACACCTCGTAGCCATCACATAAGGGAATTGATCTTATCCAAGATTACTGGAGGCAGATTATTTCATATTTCCCCAGAAAGGCACTGTCTCCTGAGTAAAGGTGATTAAATCCCCTTTTGTTCCATGAGGCCAGTAGGGGTTTTCCCCTGACTGCCTCAGTATTGGCCTATTGTCTCTTTTTTTCTGGTTTTAGTTCGTGGGCTCCTTGTTTTGATCGTTGACTTCCACTGCCTTGCATTAAGGTTTTTGAGGTGGAGTTATCCACCATAAATTTCAATTTTGCTGTTCTGCTACCAGCGAAGGGCCTGAATCCATCTCTCTGTATTTTTACAGCCACTGTGTTTCTGTCTCCCCCTGTCAGTCTATGTGAGTCCTTTGGGCTTTCTTTCAGCACTTCCCATTCTATCCGGTTGTGATCTTCCCTCAACGGGATTGCCCTTGCCAATTTGTTTTTCTGGGCCTCTCTCCCTGTAGTTTGATGTAGAATCCTTAGTTTGTTTGACTGTGCCTGGTTTTAATGTGCTCTCTGACTGGATTTTTAAGATGACCTCTTGGGGATTCTACATAACGCCATTCCTCTCTTGATTTATAACCTTCGTAGGATGAGCGATTCTGATTTTCCCTTTCTGCGGCTTACTTCATCTCCTTCCACATCTGTTAGTCTGAAGCCTGCATCTGCCAACTTAACCTTGGATCGTAACATGAGGTCTGCTGTTCTTTGAGATCGCAGATGGATTACTATCACATCTGGCCTCTTTTCTTATGGAAATTCGACTATCAAGATGTCATCTGCTGAGATCTTTCTGAGTGATGTAAGTTGTGTTATGATAGTCATTAGATTTTTCCTATTGAGAATGCTCTTTTTTGAGTCTTTTGCTACTCTCTCCAGCTTGAGTTTATAGGGACTATGCGTACCTTTGTTTTCACCCGCATAGACCTGCTTGTTTCCTTCTGTCCTCTCCTTTGTCTTCTTGTTTTGCAGGCTTAACCTATTTCGCAGGGTTCTTCTTCGTGCTGGTCCCACTGATAGTGATCTTTTTTTCAGTCTCTCTTCTAGAGATTTCAAAAATATAAGTCTTTTGCATTCTGTTTCCTTTTTCGTTTCCCTGCTGCAGGACCGTTTCCTGAACTCCTGAAGCCTTCGATCATCTGTGTTTTTTTTCTCTCTGCTCCGGCTGTTTTTGTTTTTCATCTCTTATAGTCTTTTTTTCTGTTTCATATTGATGGGACTGGTTATCAATCGCTTGCCAGTCTGAGTTGCTAATATTTTGCCATTGTTCGTCCTCATTATTTTCTTCCATCTGTTCTATTACATCGCTCAGGTATCCAACTGTGTCCTCTTCACTTTCAATTTTAATTGAGACTGGGTTTTTAGAAATTTTGTTTTTGCTCCATGAATTGCAAATCTTCATTTCCACTTCTGAATGGATTCCACTACTGATGAATTTCCAATCTTCACTTCTTTGCTGGCTGGTTTTGTTCTTCCCTAACCGGCATTTTTATGTTTCGTAAGAAGGATCTTGAGCCACATTCCTTCCGTTTGATACTTTGATTTTTAGGCTTCTATTGCAGTTTATCTTGAGGCTCTTTAGATGGTCCCTTCGAGGTAGTTTCTGTTACGTTCTTGGTCTCATTTGTACTGCACCAAAAATTGCATAACTTGACTTGTCCCTTTCGTCCTTGCCCGTTTTCTGCATGGCCTTTTGAGGGTGATCATTAGCTGGATTTTCTTTGCCTTCTTGTTTTTCTTTGATTTTATCAAGACCCCTTCTGAGTTTCATGGGTCCCCCTTAGTCTTGTCGCACTGTTTTTTTCCCTGCTATAGCCGAGGTTGAAGCTTTCATTTGTTCCTGTTTCCCTCTATTGTCTTGAGAGGCATTCAGTCTGAGGACAATTGAGGGTGTCTTGTTGATGATTGGTGCGAATCCACTTGTGGTCTTCTAAAATCGCCTCCATCAAAATTTGTTTATCATTGGCATCACGGCGTGCTAGATCACTTAGACGGTCTTGCCACTTATTTGATTTGTCTGCTTCCCCATCAATTCTCACCTCTAGTCTTTTTAAAACTCCTTCAATTTCAGTTATCTAATCCTTTGTTGCAGAGTTTACCGAATAAACCGATTGCAAGGATTCATTGATGTTCTCATAGAGCTTGAGAAAGGGGGCCATCGTGGTGTTTGCGGCCGCCATTACCACATTCTGCATGTGCACAAAGTCGTCCATTCTCCACTTATTACACATCTCTCTCATTTTTTTCAAGGGAGTATTCATCCATCCGTGCTTCCAATTTGTTTTTATGTCCCTGATTTGCCTTCTTGTTTGTGTTGTTTGTACCTTTATTCATGGGGAACCCTGTGTCCTTTTCCTTTTGTCTATACCGATTCTGAGTTTCCCATTCATCGTGGTCTTCTACGTCAAGCGCAGCTATTTTTTCTTTAATAAAGAACAAACTTTTCCTTTTTTCTGCAGCAACTTTCCCAGTGAGTTTTGCTATATCCTGCACAAGTTTTTGTGCCAAGACAGAGTTACTGGATTTTTCTTCCTCTACAAACTTCCCTTCGATCTGGACCTTGAAATTTGGAGAGCCTTGCTTGGTCCATAAGTGATTTTACATCCCTCGGCTCCAGGATATATTGGCTGCCCGGGAGTTTCTTGGCATTTTTGTTTTGGTTAGGACCGAGGCTTGAGGTGATGTATCCATATCTCCCCAAAAAGCCTCGTCCTGCCAGGTCATTAGCTCTAATTCACTGATTTCTCCTGTTAGTCTTTCATAAGCTTCATAGGCATTCTTTCTAGAATGCTTACTCCTCTGATGTTTAGTTTCTTTCAAAATGGTAGTTGATAGGATACCTGCATCTAATGTTTTCTTAGGGTTTATCTGGGGATTTGTAGTGTGAGTTCTTCCACTGTCAGTTGGTTCACAGTTAGCTCTGGGTTCTTCAAGTGAGCTAGCAGTGATTTTCTCCCTCTGAAAAACCAACTCAAGGTTAGGTTTGATTAACTGAGGTGGGGGGTTTTCTCCCACTTGTGTCACAGCTACTAGAGTTGTAGTAGGCGTGGTGCTGTTAGTATCCAACAGGTCTATTGGCGGCTCTAAATCATCTGGTCTCATAATGAGTATGGGGGCAGCGTGGTCCCGTTGTGCAGGTCTTGTAGTCTCAAGATTCTGCGTTTCCTCCCCTCCCCAGCTTGTATTCAGTACTTCCTTGTATGGCAAGTCTGTCGTATTTGGGAGAGCTTTTTAGGCATCTCGGCCATGTTCTTGCATCCCTCCTGTTCTATGTCAGTACCCCACCACTGTGGTATCAGGGAGGGCCCATCTGGCTTCCTTGGGGGTATCAAACCGCTTGGTGCTACTTTAGGTGTGTTACCAGTGTCTAGTTCCCTACAGGTTTCCTCCAAAGACACAGACTGTATGGGTGACTGCTCATCATCGCCCAATGTGGTGGCTTCCCTGCTCTTATTAATTCTGTCTACTGTGTTCCCAAGTACAGCACACTCTTTCAATATCTGATCCTTTTCAAGTGGTCTAGGTAGAGTGAGTATATTAATTGGCTCTTGAGACTGGGGTTGGGTTTGGGCATCCTCTAAAGTCTCCTGGAGGAGTCTCTCTTTAGTAAATAGTAACCTAACTATGATTGTTTTAGAGGGGGCAGGAGTTTGCCTTTCGGGGGTCTGGAAGGTGATGCAGGCACCAAGAGGGCAGGGTGGGAAGCTAGTCTCTGTCTTACCTGCATCCTCGTTTTCATCACCGCCTCTTCCCCTGAGTCCGTAGGTTCACTCGTCAGGCGGCCCATTTTCTTACGTCGTGCAGCTCCTCTAAGGTCCAAGAATGTTGAGATTGGGGTTTTTGCTTATGTGACAAGACCAGCAAGCCAGCAAACAGCCAGTCAGCTGCAATGCCACTCACCCTTTTCGCGCTCGGGCTTATCGCCGCAAGGGTGGCTGGGAAGGCCTTTTCAGCTTCACATCCTTGTGTGGGCGTGGCCTCACTGGGGGCATGGCTTCGTCCCACCTCGATTCTTCTGCCTGATTTCCTCACGGCACGCCGCAGAGGGAAAGCAGGGGAATCAAAAACACAAGCTGCACTTGCCAAGCTGCACAGCAAACGCCAAACAGTCAGCTGCAATGCCACCCACCCTTTTCACGCTCTGGCTTATCAGCAACCTTTCACAGGGACAGTTCTGACCAGACACGATAAGATATGAAATGTGCTATAACATTATTGAGAAATAAAGCACATGAGAGAACTCCTTGGCAAACACTGCAAGTGCAAAGTTGCCTTTGGTCCATCTTTATCTGTATAATAAGGGCTATGCTGAATTTGTTTTGTAATTGGTTATTTATAGCGCGCTTAATACCCAGAGGTTTTTAAGCGCGGACCCGCAGATTAAACCTGTGTTGCACCACATTGTCTTGCTTCCAAGGCGAGCGCATTGGCTCTGAGCTATCCTCCCGAGATGGCCATGACTAATAGTAGAGTTGAATATATTCAAACTAACCAATTTTGGATACTCCTTTTTTCTGCAAATATTTTAATTCTTAGAGCAGAGGCCTATCATATTTGCTCGGAAATAGAACAATGGATGTAGAAATTACTCTTTTAAAAGCGAGAGATTGGATGAAGAAATCATAGTACTTAATAGCATTGATTATGTATCGTAATGCCTACACCATTTAACCAATACACAGAATTCAATGATTCTAAGAAACAATCTTTCAATGAATTTGAAGGAAGTTTTTGCAAAACAGCTGACTGAGGCACAAGAGAATGGTGTTATCTCTTAATAAGAAGCACATTTCTTAACACCATGACAGACTAGGGGCCTCATTACGACCCAGGCGGTATGGGGTTAATGCCACCAGAAGAGCTGCCGATGCCTTTAACTGCATACCGCCTCATTACGAGGTCAGCTCGCGGGACCCGCTCAGGATGCCTGGTTTTACCAGACGTCCTTAGCTGGTCCCGCAAGCGGCCCCGCATGCTAACAACGGGCCCATTGTAAGCAGATTGGACTCAGAAAAGTGACATCAGTTTTAGTTTGGGTGTTTCTATGAGGTACTTTGTTTAACCACAGTTACTTTTTTGCCAAAATCAGTTATCAAACAAAATCCTTATATAGCCTCCTGAAAATCAGATGGGCTGTCCCCATATTTTACAAGGAATATGCCGTCCCACTCCCAAGTTAGTGCGATGTTGTTTTGTCCTTCTGGCAATCTTTCGCCATTTCTATGGAAAACATTTCACCTAAAATTCTACAAATAGATGCACATGAACCTAACAATGTCGGGCATATTCCCATCAAGTTTCATAACTAGCATGTATGCTTTCTTCAGAAATGCCTCTTTCATGCCATTTGTGCCCACCACGTGTCAGGAAGACCCGCATCATCTTAACTTGCTGCTACTAAAATCACATTTCATCCCTCCTAATTTTACATTACTGCTTATTCATGTCACTGAAATACATGTTTTTATGCAAAAAGTCTTTAATTCAGATGGGCCGGCTTTGTTCCCAAAAGTGGGCAGTCTTTCCAACCCCCCCCCAGCCAATGCCTTGCTCTGGTCAGCTTTGCCCAGAGGTTGCTATGACTCCCCTTTGTTCCTAGGCAGTTGAAACTGAGGAGACGTGTCAAAGGAATTCACACTCCAGTGACAAGGCTGTCCATTTTCCCATGCTGCAGCAATGGCGGTAAGTCTGACGAAGTCGCCACTTCCCACACCTCTAGGCCTTTCATGTTGTAAAGGGACTTCCTTTTACAAGGGGCTGGATATCTTTAAAGTGCCTGCCCAGGCAACTGGTTCTGCTGCTTTCAAACAGCTTTCAAATATTGTTTTTTCTTTCTTTCAAAAAAGCCAGTCTTCGTGTAAATAAATATATTATACATTTAAACTAAATCCCATCCCCACACAAATAATGCTGTTTCTGTGTGAATATTGGGATGATTTCACAGTTTAGCTTTTAAAAAGAGTAGTTTTCTTGCTTTTGCAAAAGCAGGTTTTTACACATGTGTTTATTTCAGGTCATTTAGAGATTCCCAATGCGGTTTCTGTAGCACCCATGTTCTTTGGCACTAGTGGTTCTGAAAGCTTTTTATAGCTCTGGTCAGTTTCTGTACAGATGGATATGCTTGGTAAATGGGTTCTTTGAAACGGACACATAGCAAGTGAGACAGAGAGCTTCTTTTGGAGCATTTCGCATGAGTTAATTTGTTTCCAAAAGTAAATTCCAGCTGTGTTTCAGTAGAAATCCAAATTCTTGGCCTTTCAAGTGGTTTCCCAGCACATCAGCTGCTCTGGGAATGCTTTTGCCTCATCCTTTGCTACTCAGCAGAAATGAAACATGCCAGGAGGGGTTTCCTTGAAGGGCACAATCTTTCTGGAAATGAATCAAGAACACATTTCAAATCCGTCTTGGGAGTCATGTGCGCAGTTTTACTATTTCAACAGGACAGAACAGAAAAAGGTGATGTCATTCTGAGCAGAGGTAATTTTCAGCTTGATTTTAGATAACAAAAGCAAATGCAACCATGCTTGTGGTGGCAGTGTTAAAAGATTGCCACTCCTGTGCTAGGGAAAGAAAAGGCAGCTGCTTTTGGCTGAAATGGGAAATGTGGTTTTTGCTGTAGGCAGTTTCTGTGGGGGCTGGCAAATGCACCCCACACAGTTATCAAGGTGGATGTGTGTCGGGAAAACTGTCATGTTTTTCATCACTATGCTCTAGAAACGTGTGTAGAGGCGCAATACAAATACCAAATCATATCATATCATGTTACTGGGGGTACTACTGAGGGCAAATACCATCTGCCATCAACCTTTTGAGGGCCATTAGGGGTTTTGCCACTTTCATGAGACCAGGTATGGTGCCATGCACCTAAATAGCGGTGGGGGAAAGCATCAATAATCATGATCTTGGAAATATAGTTCCCAGCATGTTTGAGTGGAGTCCATCTTGGAGGCAGTGCTATATAAGAGTACCATGTCCTAAGCATGCTACTGGCATGTGTTGAACATATTGAGGGAGGGCATTGAACAACCAGCCAAAACCAACCCTAGGCAAAACACTGACACAAGCCACATAACAAATGCTACATGGCTCATGTACAGCACATGATCACAAACCTTGGTTCCAATGCACATTTCCTATTGGGGGAACAACACACAACTGCTTTCCAGAAGTCCCACATGACCCAGAGGATAAGTGCATTTACTATGTGTCATGCTCAATAGAGTAACCAGAATGTGACCGGCATAGCCATATCAGAATAGGTGATTTAGAATTGAGAACTTGTGCCTGAGACCACAGTTGAAGTGAAAAACAGACTTTGGTTGTGCCTATTACCTTGTATTGCCTAGCCAGTGCAGTAGGAGGAGTCATAGGAATGTGTGGTAACAGGCATTCTAAGGACATTCAAGCTAAGCAATGTGAAGTATTTTGCTTATGGCTGAAACCAAATTCCACATGATTCTAACTTATGTTTCATGTCTTTGTGCTAATGTAACAATGCGTATTCTAAAATAATACAAAGGAATTGATGTGGATGAAAAAGCTCCTGAGGAAAATAGGCATTACAACCCAATTAGACCAATAGTTGCGTTAGTGTGCATATGGTGTGAATGCGAAGGAGCATGCGGACATCTTGACATCTCTGTCTGTAGTGAGCGAAAAGGGCATATGAGATCCATGCTGCACATGGTTGATTCACAAGAGCTGGGCAGTTACATTGTTACTACACATTTAGCCACTCTCTGATTTAACTTCAATAGCAAACGCATTAACTCATGCATGTCACAGTTCCACAACACACACTGCATTTGATTGGTCGGATCATTCTCCAAAGGAAGCAATACAGGTTTGACGCCTGGTGACACCCACCTTGATCTTCTTTTTCTCCCTACCCCCATTCACCTGTGTGCCAGTCAGGTGTTGCCTGTGCTGTGATATAAGAATATGCCATGGCAGGCCAAGGCTATAACAGCCTTGATGCTGAGTTGAGTGTAATGTGCCCAATCTCACATCTTAACAACCCCCATGCTTTAAGGGTCATCTTGAGCCTATCATCCAACCAATCGCCTTTATCTGATGCTTTAATAGGCTACATTGACCTGATGAAATACCGCTTTCTGGCTTCTCATTATTACCCTAGTTTTCACCTATATTTGGTGGTCTATCACCCCTCCTGCGATCCCCCAAACCCATAGAGAAATAATACTCACCCATCATCCTGCTCTTCACAGTTCCCCTGGGTCTAAGCTAGCTGCACATGCTATACCCTCCTTCTCACCCCTTAGAAATTTCATTTCAGTCCACTCAAAAGGTCTGTTTCACTGAGGCATGGGCACAATACACTTTCCGCTAAGCTTTGGTGCAGGGAAACCACTGCACTGGCACATGGAGCACTATAGATCACTTTCACATTTACAAAAGACACTCTTCAAGCTATTCTGACAAGTCTGTTTTGTGCCTTGAGATCTCTTTCTGGTCACCCTAACCCTAGCCAGATCCTCCATCCTTGATTGACACCAACAACATTCCTGGGTAATGGGAGGCGATACCCATTGTCCAGACAGAAAAGAGGGTTTGCTTGGTAAGTCAAAAAACTGCATGAGCACACGTAAAATTATTGGTGTTCACTAATGATTTACTGGTGTACAAGCTAGCCGAAAGAGGGCTTCCACACGGCCTATTGAACATTCTGGTCTATTTGCACTCTGACACTAGATTCAATCACCTAGGTCACTTTTGTTATCGTATATTACTACTCATAAAGGGTCTAGGCAGGGGTGCGTCATGGCCCCAGCCTTTTTAACCTCTACATGTCTGACATTGAAGAATTTTTTCTGAAAGCAGACTTTATTTTTCTCCTCATAGGCTTTCAGATTTTCTTGGCCTATGCTGACGATTTCATCCTTATGGATTAAGCTAAAATTGGCCGGCAAAGATTTCATGATTCCTTTTGAGATTTTATTAAAAATAACAATCTAAAGATAAATCCGTCAAAACCTCTGAGGCTTGCTAAAATAAGAAGACACCCCTGTTTCTCTTGGTACATTGAAAATTGAATCCATGGGAAAGTTGATTTACCTAATGTTTCATACTGTGGCACACCCTAGGAAATCCCTCATAGTTCAGACACAAATAGGAAAGTGCCTATTCTATCTGTGCACATGGAGAAAATAAACAGGATACAAGGCAAATTCTCATAGTTGCCAATCTTAATATTCTATCTGGGGACAGGTGCCCCAAAACACGCGTACGGGCTCGAGATAATGCAACATTGGGCGCCTGGCGACTTGGTCACACTGGAAGCAAACTTGTAGAGGAGCATTTTGTTCCTTCCCAACTGTGTCCCAGTTGCTGTCCCACACTTTGAATTGGATTTGCAATCATTGAGGGGGCGTGTACTGTGGAAACTGTTGCTATAGCATTCTTGATCCTCCGCCTGATTCACTTTTCATACTTTTATTAGATTAATCACTAGCTCCGCTCTGAGGCCCATGGGCAAGTGTCCCAGAATTAAAATGTATTATTATTAATAATAATCAAGAGCTAACAGTGGATGCATTGTAAACCGTTTTATGACAAAATGCTCTGAAGGATTTACAAGTTACCAGACAAACCATTATACATATCATTAATTCTTCTAAAAAGCATTACTAAACAAAGAATGGATTGACACATTCTTCACAATTACTTTTTCTTTTCTCCTGCTTAACACTGGAGTATAAAACTTTGGTAACAGTGACCCCATATTTGATTAAATTTCCCAACGCACATTGAGGATTTAACCACTTACCAACAAACACAATCTTATGTATTTGGAATATATGATTCCGTGATTTATTTTCTGTCTCTTTTATAAATCCATCCAAGAAACAGAGAGCACAAAGCACTTAATCATTTTCGCCACAATTTGCACCACTTGTGCAAAAAGTACTTTAAATATTTTGTACACAACATGGAATACATTAACAGGGTAATTCATAGAATTTCGCAGAAAAGTGTCGCAAGCGGCTGGCGCAGAGTGTCCGCGTGCGATAGTGTGCGCCAGGCACGTGCGCTAAAACCGATTTCCGCGCACAGCGTATTCATGGATTTCATGCTCCCAAACCAGCCGTGGCGCAGAGTATCGCAGCGAGCCTGCAGCAGTGCCAGTAACGCCCCCAAGAACGCCCTCGCGCAAGGAAAAGCCATCAACATCGCTAAATCATCGCAAAGGGCTGTGCTAACCCTGGACCAGTTTACAGGGCTGCCAAACAAGGAACGCAAAGCGGGCAACCTTCATATCAGGAGTACACGGGAAGTTTTACACGCGATTAGCCAGGGTACGTGTATTACAGGGGTATGCGGGAAGTTCAACACGCGATTGTCCAGGGAACGTGTATTACAGGGGTACGCGTGAAGTCTTACATGCGATTAGCCAGGGCACGTGTAATACAGGGGTACGCGGGAATTATCACACGCGATTTGGCAGGGTACGTGAATTACAGGGGTGTGTGGGAATTATCACACGCCATTTTGCTGGGTACGTGTATTACAGGGGTGCGTGGGAATTTTCACACGCGATTAGGCTGGGTGGGTCGTCACAGGTGTTCCCTGTACACCCTCCACGGCCCCTGCAGGCAGCCCACAAAACAGGGGACTACCCTGCACACCTGCTCATGTCCCCCTGCACCTCCACCCCCCAGCCACCAGGGGCACCCACCACCAGGCCCCCACCCATGTCTCCTACCACCCCCACCCCCCAGCGCTGTGGGGCACCTGCCAGCAGGCCCCCACCCATGTCCAACCCATGTCTCCCACCACCCCCACCCCCCAGCCACCAGGGGCACCCTCCACCAGGTCCCCACTCATGCCCAACTCATGTCTCCCACCACCCCCACCCACCAGCCACCAGGGGCACCCACCAGCAGGCCCCCACCCATGTCTCCTACCACCCCCACCCCCCAGCGCTGTGGGGCACCTGCCAGCAGGCCAGCACCCATGTCCAACCCATGTCTCCCACCACCCCCACCCCCAGCCACCAGGGGCACCCTCCACCAGGCCCCCACTCATGCCCAACTCATATCTCCCACCACCCCCACCCACCAGCCACCAGGGGCACCCACCACCAGGCCCCCACCCATGTCTCCTACCACCCCCACCCCCCAGCGCTGTGGGGCACCTGCCAGCAGGCCCCCACCCATGTCCAACCCATGTCTCCCACCACCCCCACCCCCCAGCAATGCAGGGGCAGCCTCCACCAGGCCCCCACTCATGTCTCCCACCACCCCCACCCCCCAGCCACCAGGGGCAGCCTCCACCAGGCCCCCACTCATGCCCAACTCATGTCTCCCACCACCCCCACCCCCCAGCCACCAGGGGCAGCCTCCACCAGGCCCCCACCCATGTCTCCCACCACCCCCACCCACCAGCAGTGCAGGGGCAGCCTCCACCAGGCCCCCACCCATGTCTCCCACCACCCCCACCCCCCAGCCACCAGGGGCAGCCTCCACCAGGCCCCCACCCATGTCTCCCACCACCCCCACCCCCCAGCCTCCAGGGGCACCCACCACCAGGCCCCCACCCAGGTCTCCTACCACCCCCACCCCCCAGCGCTGTGGGGCACCTGCCAGCAGGCCCCCACCCATGTCCAACCCATGTCTCCCACCACCCCCACCCCCCAGCCACCAGGGGCACCCTCCACCAGGCCCCCACTCATGCCCACCTCATGTTTCCCACCACCCCCACCCCCCAGCCACCAGGGGCACCCTCCACCATGGCCCCCACCCATGTCCAACCCATGTCTCCCACCACCCCCACCCCCCAGCCACCAGGGGCACCCTCCACCAGGCCCCCACTCATGCCCAACTCATGTCTCCCACCACCCCCACCCACCAGCCACCAGGGGCACCCACCATCAGGCCCCCACCCATGTCTCCTACCACCCCCACCCCCCAGTGCTGTGGGGCACCTGCCAGCAGGCCCCCACCCATGTCCAATCCATGCCTCCCACCACCCCCACCCCCCAGCAGTGCAGGGGCAGCCTCCACCAGGCCCCAACTCATGTCTCCCACCACCCCCACCCCCCAGCCACCAGGGGCAGCCTCCACCAGGCCCCCACTCATGCCCAACTCATGTCTCTCACCACCCCCACCCTCTAGCCACCAAGGGCAGCCTCCACCAGGCCCCCACCCATGTCTCCCACCACCCCCACCCACCAGCAGTGCAGGGGCAGCCTCCACCAGGCCCCCACCCATGTCTCCCACCACCCCCACCCCCCAGCCACCAGGGGCAGCCTCCACCAGGCCCCCACCCATGTCTCCCACCACCCCCACCCACCAGCAGTGCAGGGGCAGCCTCCACCAGGCCCCCACCCATGTCTCCCACCACCCCCACCCCCCAGCCACCAGGGGCACCCACCACCAGGCCCCCACCCTTGTCTCCTACCACCCCCACCCCCCAGCGCTGTGGGGCACCTGCGAGCAGGCCCCCACCCATGTCCAACTCATGTCTCCCACCACCCCCACCCCCCAGCCACCAGGGGCAGCCTCCACCAGGCCCCCACTCATGCCCAACTCATGTCTCCCACCACGCCCACCCCCCAGCCACCAGGGGCACCCTCCACCAGGCCCCCACCCATGTCTCCCACCACCCCCACCCCCCAGCCACCAGGGGCAGCCTCCACCAGGCCTCCACTCATGCCCAACTCATGTCTCCCACCACCCCCACCCCCCAGCAGTGCAGGGGCAGCCTCCACCAGGCCCCCACCCATGTCTCCCACCACCCCCACCCCCCAGCCACCAGGGGCAGCCTCCACCAGGCCCCCACCCATGTCTCCCACCACCCCCACCCACCAGCCACCAGGGGCAGCCTCCACCAGGCCCCCACTCATGTCTCCCACCACCCCCACCCCCCAGCAGTGCAGGGGCAGCCTCCACCAGGCCCCCACCCATGTCTCCCACCACCCCCACCCCCCAGCAGTGCAGGGGCAGCCTCCACCAGGCCCCCACTCATGTCTCCCACCACCCCCACCCCCCAGCCACCAGGGGCAGCCTCCACCAGGCCCCCACCCATGTCACCCACCACCCCCACCCCCCAGCCACCATGGGCACCCTCCACCAGGCCCCCACCCATGTCTCCCACCACCCCTACCCCCAGCAGTGCAGGGGCACCCTCCACCAAACACCCCACCAACCTCGATGACTCCGTGCCATCTTCCCCCTTTGGGCCCTGTGGGGTCCCAGCTGCCCCTTCTGCTGCTGAGGAGTCCAACTCCGACCTCCGCCTCTTGGACCTCCCCTCGCCAGCTGCGGCCTGGGACGCCGCACCAGACTCCTCACTCCCCGACGAGATCACAACTTGGGAGGGGATCCGGGCCTTGCGTCTTCGGCTGGTGGTGCGACCCCTGCCGCTGTGCTCCACAGCACCTTCTCCGCCCTCTTCATCAGTTGACGCTGCAGACAGGGAGAAAGAAAACACAGGCATCAGGGCACTGTAAAATGGACTCATACACACATGACAGTTATACATGAGTGGCATTGGTAAACCTCACACATGGCATCACAATCCCCAACACACATGTCATTTCAACTTGCACACATGAGCCATACCACAGCCATAATGCAACAGCCAGCACCATCCATTCACATACAACAGCATGGGCAGCCAAAGGTCATCCACACATCACATGCAACATAGGGAGTACACTACACATGCACACACAACACCAAACCTGCATGCATGTGTACACCTCTGCCAACTGTCGCAGTGTCTCGATCGACATCCATGTCACACCTGACAATCATTCCTCCACATCCTGTGCCATGCAAGCCCACACACACAAGCACCATCCATGTGTCACACATGAGACTCCTCGCATGTGTCACCCTCACAGCCCTGTACAACCCCCCTACTTGGCCACATAAAAATACATGTTCAACCTGCACACTCCTGGCACACCACCACACGCACAGCTTACAATCAGTATGCATGTACACTTACCGCTCGACTCCAGACGAGTCTCCTTCTCAAGGACCTGGATGTGGAGCGCTGGGGATATGCGTTCCAGGACACTCATCTGATCTTCCAACAAGTGGCCCCGCCCGCCCCTTAGCATCTGCTGCCATCATGAGTTGCCAGTACCTTGTTGAGGGTCCTGGACCTGAAGTCCTCCCAGCGCTTCCTGACATGTTCGTAGTCGCGGACTGCCACCTCCTCCGCGTTGATGGCAGTCACGATGTCCATCCAGATCCGAGTCCGTCCTTCCTTGTCGGCGCGCAACCTTCCGAAGAGGGCATCATACTGCCCCAGGACATGCTCCACCAGGACACCAACTTCCCTGGCACTGAAGCTGGTGCCCCTCTGCCTCCTTGGCCGGGGGTTTCCACTGGTGCCAGATGTTGTAGTGCCCGACATGGCAACCCCAGAGGCAGGAGTGGGTGGGCAACTGGGTCCTGGGGCTGGGCTGTGGGGCGACGGAAAAGCAGTCGGGAGCCTTTGGTTCCAGCAGGGGTGGTCACAGCAACAGCACCCCTGGCTGATGTGCAGGCAGCAAATGGCAGGGCACGTGGGCAGCAGGCAGTCAGGCAGCAGCAGATGGCAGGTGGGAGCGTGCTCAGGGCTCTGGGGGGCAGTAATTTGGCCTCCTGGGCAGGAGCGTGGTCTTTCGTGTGTGAACGCGTGGACAGCTTGATACGGAGTGATTTTGCACGTGAAAATCCCAGACGTCTGCGTGTAAATCGATGAAAGGCCTTAGCGCGTAAACGCGTCACTAGCGTATGCACGTCTATGAAGTCACGTGCACGCGTAGGAAAAAGTTGCGTGACACGTCCGAGTGTCAAAGCGTGTAATTGGTGCAAATGGACCTACACGCAGAAGTGTCAAAGCGTGTAATTGGTGCAAATGGATCTACACGCAGAAGTGACAAAGCGTGTAATTGGTGGGAATGGGCCTAGCACGTACACGCCGCGTAGGTGACGCTGTACGTGTGGGCCTGCATATAAGGTACGTGTAGAACACCAATTCCTTGTACGTGCTTTTCGTGGAGAGCGAGTGGGTGAATTCTGTACTTCTTGTCGTTTCACACGCGATTTACTTCACGGCGTTTCAAGTTCGTACTCCCTGTTACCTCTGACAGCTTTATCTATTTTTTCTCTTGTACTGGTTTACCTGGGCCTGTTCCCTCAAACAGTGTTCCCTTCTACTGTTGTCCTGTCTCCTCAGACAGCGTACATATCTTCTTTTGGCGGGGGTGTTGCCAACCAAACGCGCTCATTTTTCACGCTCTTTTACCTGGCAGACGGTGAGTCACGCACATATCTAACATCTGTGCTTGCCCCGTGTGTAGCCTACCCCTTCAGAGGTCATTCTAGGCTGCGTGTGACACGCATACGTTCATTCTTGTGTTACTGGGTGCCACAGCGTAGTGCAGCTTTTTCTTTCTGCACACGTGGTCTAGGAGGGGTTGCGTGCACGTCATCTCCCTTTTTTGGGCCTCCTGTGCGTTGCGTGACCCGTCATCTTTCCCCAGGGGTTACATTCAGCCTTGCTAGAGCACTAGGGTACAATTACCATCTGGTACACAACCCCTTTGACCCCCAATTGCCCAGGACAATAGTCTACAGCCACTCCCATACGCACATTAACATCAGTGCCATGGCTGGGAGGCGAGGATTCCGTAAGGGTGGCAAAGGTGGAAGAGCCACAAGTGGTGGCCGTGGTGGATCCGGTAGGGGACGTGGTCGTAACTTGCAGGGTGAGCCTGTCCCCCCATGTGTGGAGGACCAGTCAAGGGCACCCATAATCCTCCCCCCCCCCCCTCCCGTTGAGGCTGATGTGGCTGACACCATCCATGCTCAGCCCTTGTTGGACCAGCCCATTGTGTCACCAGACCTGGCTGACTCCATGGCTGACTTCCAGGTCAGCAGGACTACGACACGTGCGCTGGTGCACGTTGATGCCATCATGCCACGTGGATCTGGGGCAGCAAGGTCATCTGCTGCCCCAAGTAGGCAGGGCGGAGAGGCTGCAGGGGCAGCTGCGGCTCCATCCACCCCAGCTCTCACACACCCAGCCAGGGCAGTGTCGGTCCTAGTGCATCCTGCTGACATTCCCCCTGACACCATTACACTTGAGCCAATGCCTGCACCAACTCCCATGCTGAGTGTGCAATCCCACACACCTGATACAGAGCCCACCAGGGCTCCTGCCCCTAGTGTCCAGAGCGGCGCAGGACACTCAGGATCACCACCACCTTCCAAGCGGAAGAGGAAGAGTGCTCGTCCGGCACAGGCTGATGCCCCAGACACGGCTACACAGTCCGGCCCGTCGAGGAAGCCCAGCTTCACGGATGACTAACTGAATGCACTTGTCGAGTATGTGTCCGGACATGATAACGAGATGGTCATTGTTGCAGGATCCAAGACCACACCTGCACAACGTCAGGCACACTGGCAGACCGTTGCGGACATCGTAAGTGCCATTGGAATCGTGAGGCGCACAGCCAATGATTGCTATAAGCGCTGGAATGACCTAAAGCGCAGGGCAAAGAAGAAGCTGGCCTCAAGTCATGCCGCAACTCTAGTGACTGGAGGTGGGTCTCCAGTAGTAGACATGGAACTCACTCCACATGAGTCAGTCGCTGGAACCTACGTCACGGAGGAACAGATCCAAGGCGTGGGAGATCTGCCTGATTACGAGGCATTGTCCGGTGAGTGTACATGCATGTGTGTGTCATCCATGTGCATGGTGTGTGTGTGAGGGCTTCTGTTTGTGTGCCAGGTGAGAGTGTGTGCGCCTGAGTCGTATGGGTCAGCCATGTGCTTCATGCAATACATCCTGCGCAGCTGCATTTGGCCATTGCAGTATCCCTTCTGCCAACAGTAGACATCTAGCCCAACAGCACGCCAGTTGCCCTTGAAGTGTCACCTTGCCACAACATTGTTGCTTATTTTTCTCTGTTCATTCAGACAGATTGTTTGCATTCCACCACTTATACTAGGCATTTCTCAGTCCTCTAGTCACATGTCTGGCATGGCTATGGTAAAGTGGAGTGACTTTGTTACCTGGATATCATATGTTCACACATGTCCCTGTGCAATTGGACCACTTGGGACTGCCAGCTCCAGGTGAAAATCAGACCTGTTTGATTTAGAAAAGCTATTACATGCGGGAACTGGACTGAATGAATAAGTGCTGCCCTCCTCTCCATCTTGCCTCAATAGCAATGGTACATGCCATCTGTGTGATGGCATGTGTGTGTCACCTGGCAATCACAGGCCAATGTGTGATGCCACTGCCAGGCAGCATGCAGGAAATGTGTTCATCTTCCATCTTTGTGTCATCAGTGTGTGCCATTTGCCTGCCCTTCATACGCAGTGAGGGTGCATGCATGGGAGGGTCTTAGTCATGTGGGACATGTGTCAATCAAGTACTGGTTCTCTTGCTTCTCAGCCCTCATTGTGTGCCATGGTGCTAATGCCTGTTTCCATTTCTTTGTTATTATGTCTTTGCAGGGGAAGACGCACCTGATACTGCTGGGGTTGTGGAGATGGTGCAGAGCCAGGAGGGGTCCGAGGGCCGACCAACCACCAGTGAGGGACGTGGTGTGCTGGTGGGTGAGAACCCACAAGTGCTGCAGGTCGTGCTCTCAAGGGGTGTCTCTGGCTGCACCTCCCCCGAGCTGTACTCAGCTGTTGATTCAGATGATGAGACCTACGTGCCGTCGCAGGTGAGTGTTCCAGGGAGGGATTCTGTTCTGTCCCACCCACCTGCACCAGGGTCAGAACCCTCAATGGGGATGTCAGTGTTGGCAGCTAGGCCTTTGGTGGTTACGGATGCAGGGTCACACTCCGCGACATCTGATCCTGTTCCTGGGCCAGCAGATCAGAGGGGGAATGCAGTCCTGCAGCCTCAGGCAGTGCCGGCACAGCAAGGCGCAGTCCGCCTTGCCCCAGACAGGTGTGGTGCCCGCCGACGTGGTGGCCGTACGCCACCTGGCAATACCGCATGGGAGCAATCCATTTACGGTATGGCTACCCAACAGGCAGCATCATCCGAGATGATGGCTCAGGCCATGGATAGGGTGGCCACTTCCATTGTCCCCCCTGAAAGGCTGATGGAGCGACTACAGCAGGCAACCGACTCCATCTGCCAGTCACACAGGGAGGACATGTTGGCGTCCAACAGGGACAGGAGGGCGGCACTGGCGACTCTGCAGGAGGCCATCTCCATAGAGTCCCAGGGCCTCAGGGAAGCCCTGAGGCAGGAGGTCCATCAACTTATGACGACTCTTGTTGAGCTTGAGGCTTCAACACACCAAAGGACAGAACAGCAGCTGGAGCGTCTCACCCGTACGCTCTCAGCTGAGATGCAAGCAACAAGGGCGGAGGTCCGGGCATCCCGTGAGTTGTTGCATGGGGACCTCCGCACCCTCATCCTCCAGAACGAGACCTACCACACCGCATGCTTGCAGCCATGGAGGAACAGAGTAGGGCCTTGCATGGGCTGCCTCCCATAGTGCAACCACCTCCGGATGCAGCTGCACAGGGTGATAATAGCGACAGCAGTGATACTCCCACAACAGGGTAGCCGTGTGGGCCATGAGCCCATGGAGGTGTTTTTTTTCCCCAGGATCCACACAGGTGGGTTTTGGTGTGCACCCTGTTTTATTTTTATTTTTATATTTTTCCCAATTTTTTTGGGACAATTTGTTGGCTTCCGTGGTTCCTGTGGGCATACGCTGCATTGTGGCTGGGCACATGCAGGATTGTCATGTATTTGGTTCAGATGCCTGGGTTTGAGTCACACACACCCCTCCTGCTTCCCGTTTCCATGGGCTTGCAAAGGGTGTGCCCAAGTGACATTGAAGTACATGGTGACATTGGACTCCCACTACATGTGTGGGTAGTCTAGTCAATAATGTGTATACATTCCTAGTGCATATTGCTGTTCTGTTGTACACTGCATGTTGCATTGATGTGTAACTCATCATCTGTGTCTGCCTCCCAATTTGCAGGTCCCTTCCTCATGTCTACACAAGGCCCTCTAGTCTGGAGATGGGGTCCTTGTTGGCAGCAGTGCACCTACAACTCTACATGGCGCCAACACTGTACAGTTGGAAGTGGTGGGAGTGCAGGTATTTCCAGGTGGTGAGACTACTGATTCATTACATTAGTGAAGTCATGTTAATGGTAGTACCTGCTCAAGTTTGTTGTTGGTCCTGCATTACAGTGAGCATTTCAGGTGTAGCAAGTTTCAATTGGGGACACTGTACATCGTGACACTTGTCATGTTGTGGGGATTACTTTGTTTACCTGCACATAGCATGACATGGCACGGTGTGTTGTGTGGCGGTGCTGGGGATGGGTTGGGTGACATGGCACTGTCCTCTTGTTGCATTTAGCAAGTGGGTATTCATTTTAGCTGCTTGAATGTGTTTCTTCACAAAACTGCATTGGTGGTGTGTGTGGGTAGATATGCTTTTCACGGTTGAATCTCCAGACATTCAGGATCAGTGTCAGGTTGAGTCATCATTGATTGTCAGATGGAATGTGCCAGGCCAGTGTGCACTCCACAGGGGTGTGATCACTATGTGAAGTAATTAGCCACTAGCTGTGTATGGGCTGCCTCCCCCCGTGCCCTTTCCCCTCCCATGCGCAGCGGCTGTGCATGTGGTTGGGGATGTGGGGCCACCACCATGTCCACGGCCAGGCCCCGGCGTGTTGCAACGTTGTGCAGGACACATGCTGCCACTATGATCCTGCACACTACTGGGGGAGCGTATAACAGCTGCCCGCCAGAACGGTCAAGGGAGCGAAAGCGTGACTTTAGCACTCCGAATGTGCGCGCCACTATGCCCCGGGTCGTAATGTGGGCTGTGTTATATCTTACCTCGGGTGGCGTGGTGGGGTTCTGAATTGGCGTCATCATGTGGGGGCTGAGAGGGTAGGCACTGTCCCCTGTGGAGGTGGTGATTGGTATCATTGGTGGGGTTGTGACCTTGCTCAGTATCCAACATGCATGCATGTGCAGTGGCATACATACTCACCAAGCAGCCATGTATCGCCATGCCGCCCAGCTTCTAGGTCCCGGCTTAGGGTGGACATTCGGTAAATGAAGCTGTCGTGGGTGGACCCGGGATAGTTGGCATATACTGAGGTGATGATTCCCTTGGCATTACATGCTACCTGCACGTTGATGGAATGCCAGTGCTTGCGGTTCCTATAGATATGCTCAGATGCCCTGGGGGGACGTAGAGCCACATGGGTGCAGTCGATGGCACCTAGCACTTTGGGGAATCGTGCCACACCGTAAAAATCCAGGGTGGCAGCATGCCTTTCTGCAGGTGTTCTGGGCAGGTATATGTGCCTGCGGACTGATGGGCGTGCAGTGATGATGTTCAAGACCTGGTGTAGGCAGCGTGACTGGGTGGCCTGTGACACCCCACCCACTATGGCACTTGTCCGCTGAAATGATCCAGTGGCTAAGAAGTGCAGTACATTGAGGACCTTCTCCAGGGGGCTGAGTGCTTGGGAGCAGTATTATGTGTGGTGGAAACCTGTACCTCCCATACACCTGGTCATCAGGCATCCCGAAAAGGCTGGTTCTGGGTGTGAATATTCTGGCCCTGACTATCCTCCTCCTCCTCCTTTGGTAGACCACTGCCACTGCTGCTAGGAACGGTATGTTCATCCTGGCGTCTGAGCTTGTTATTGTTAAAGTGCGCAAATGTATGCTTTGCGCGTGTTCTAGGCGAGCGTGTGACCCGCGCACCCCTGGAATCCAGTTCCCAGTCCAATAGCGTGTGGAAATTCCCACGCACCACGGGATACAGGAGCGCTGACGTACTTGCGTGTGTACGTGCCCGCACACCCCTGAAATACACGTACATAGGCCAATCGCGTGTACGCGCACTTTTGTCCAATTACACGCGATGACACTCTGACGTGCAGTATTTCCACGTGTGCTCCGTCATCACTTGCTGAGTGGGGAACACCCGTGCGGGTCACGTCACAGACGCGCTTACGCGCTGAGGGACTCTGGTCCAATAGAATCGTGTAAGCGTGCTGACGCGCTTACGCGCTAAGGGCTTTCCTCGGATTTCACGCTGACGTGCAGGATTTTCACGTGCCAAATCACTCCACATCAAGCTGGCCAAGCGAAAACACACGGAAGTCCACGCTCCTGCCCAGAAGGCTGAGTTACTGCCCCCCAGTGCCCCGAGCAGCCTCCCACGTGCCATCTGCTGCTGCCTGCCTGCCTGCCTGCCTGCTGCCACCGTGCCCTGCCATTTGGTGCCTGCACATCAGCCATCTGCAGGGGTCCAGTTGCTGTGTCCACCCCTGCTGGAACTGAAGACTCCCGACTGGGATTACATCGCTCCACAGCCCAGCCCCAGGACCCAGTTGCCCACCCACACCTGCCTCTGGGGTTGCCATGTCGGGCACTTCCACATCTGGCACCAGTGGCAACCCCAGGCCAGAGGGGCAGAGGGGCACCAGCTTCACTGCCACCGAAGTTGGTGTCCTGGTGGAGCATGTCCTGGGGCAGTATGATGCCCTTTTTGGATCGTCCCGCGCCAGCAAGGAAGGACGGGAGAGGATCTGGGCCGACTGTGTGGTTGCCATCAACGCGGAGGGGGTGGCAACCCGCAACGTCCAGAAGATCAAGAAGCGCTGGGAGGACTTGAGGTCCAGGACCCTTGTGAAAGCCCGGCTCCTCGTGGAGGGGGGCCGGGGCCGCATGAGTTCCATCCAGATGAGGGTCCTGGAACGCGTACGCCCAGCGCTCCACGCCCAGATCCTTGAGAGGGAGGCCCGTCTGGAGTTGAGCGATAAGTGTCCAAGCATTACTGTGTGAGACAGGCCATGTTGAGGTGTGCTGGTTCTATGATACTTGCCTGTATGTGTGCCATAGGCCATGTATGCATGTATGTGTGCAGGGACATCATAGTAATGCATGTGCGACCAGTGATGTGTGACACACATGGTTGTTGCATGTGTTCAAATGCCGCATGGGGAGCCCTATGCAGATTTTGAACATGAGAGCATGCCAGTCTCTGTACCTGGACATGGGTGGGGGTGAGGGATGGGTGCTGATGCCAGGTACATATATGGTAGCCATGTCTGTGTGCCTGACCTGCATGTCTGTGACTTGTGCATGCCATGGATGCATGACACATGTGTGTGACAATGCACAGATTCAGTGAAGCAGCCAAATTACCCTTGTATCCGCTGTGTTTGGTGTGTATGGGGCCAGATGGATGTGACTGAGGTGAAGTGTGTGCATGTGATAGGCATGAGCCATGATGCATGTGAGTTACATATCATTGAATGTTTCAAGAGTCCATTGGACATGCATGGAAATGTCCATGGCATGCACCATGCCTGTTACTGTGTGTGTTTTGCCTGGACTGACCCATGTGTTGTAGAGGGACATGATGGAAGTGTACTTTGACAGTGGTGCTCATCTGCTATTGCTTCCTGTCTAGGGGACCATTGTACAGTACCCTGATGCTTGTGATCTTTGTCTCCCTCTACGCAGCGGCTAGTGAAGAAGAGGGCGGAGACGGCGCTGTGGAGCAAGGCGGCGGGGATGCCCCCACGGCTGCAGCGGAAGGGGTGGGTGAGCCCCCACAGGGGCCTGCTACAGTGGGAGACGGTGAGGAGCCATCCAGGTTGGTGGTTTGCACAGAGGAGGAGGAGGCCGCCACTGGGGCACACATGGGGCCTGGTGGGGGCATCCCTGCTGGTTCAAGTGGTGCAGTCCAGGGCCAGGGGCAGGAGGCAGCGCAGGTCACCGTGGAGGGGCCTGTGCATGTCGCTGTCCCTCACCCTGTGAGTGCACCACCATGCACCAGCAGGGATGCCCCGTCCCAGGCCCGTCCGCAGGTAGAGGGGACATCCATGTCACCTGACTCCCCTCCATCTGCAGACGTGGGAACCCCTGGCCGTGTGGAGAAGGTCCTGATTGGGGCCGCGATGCACACGGCTGTGATTCGTGATGCCGTGCGTGCTTCCCGGGAGGAGCACGCACGTCATCACGAAGTGCACCGTGCCGACGTGGCCCAATTGGGATCGGCCATGTTCGGGGGTTTGCTGCATGTGTTGGCCAATCTGGCGGCCCTCTCCTCCTCTGTGCAGGCTATACACCAGTCGTTCTCCTTGCCGTCTTCCGGCCCAGATGCCACCAGGGCCCCCTGTGGACCTGCCCCGACCAATGCAGCCAGCTCGGTGGGGATCCCATCCCTGCCACAGTTGGGAGTCGGAGGTCCAGCAAGGGTGGACAACACAGCAACTGGACCCCAGCAGATGGAAGATGTGACAGCATCATCGGGCAGGGCACGTGCACGACGGCGTCGGTGGTTTCCATCAGCCTGGATGCCGTCGTGCTGGCAGAGGCAGTGGCGTCGGAGGCAGCAGCAGGCTCGACGTGGGAGGCATCATGGCTCGGGGCCATCAAGATCAGAGGGGCAGGCATCGGCCGGAGGGCAGGGCAACCCTGGGATGGTGGTGTCTTACGTGTGGGAGCAGTTGGTCCAGCAGATAGGTGCGGAGCGGCAGCGGGCGGAAGAGGAGCGGCTCACCATGGTCAGGGCGGAGTTCTCCATGCGTCGGGCGTTGAGGCGGGCTGAGTGCCTCGAGGAAGCTCGCAGGGAGTTTGAGCTGAACATGGGGTTATCCCTGCGAGACCTCGGGGCCAGGACAGAGTCCCGCCTCCAGGACATCGACATGGAGTTCGATGATGCCCTGGCCAGCAACATCACCGAGTGAGCCGCAGGACTTGCCCGCTGCCTTTGTATATAGTTATTTAGTTAGTTAGTGTTAGGTTTCCTTTATTCGTTTTTATTTTTTTGGACCGCTCGGACAATGGCCACTTTTTTTTATATTTTTTTCATTAGGTAGTAGTAGGTTTCATTTATGGTGTTGGGCTCATGGACCCTGGAATATTCGTGTATATAGTTTGCTTTTTGAAGAAACATTTTTTTTATTAATTATTGTGTTCACCATGAGGAAATGGTTTTTCATTATTTTCCTTCCACATGATATTGCTTTGGACAACATTTGTTTTTGGATTACTTTGTTTTTTTTATTTTTACATTTGTTCTCGGACATGGACCATTTATTTTGTTATCCCCATTGTTGTATGTTTGATTTGTTTACTTATTTTTCATCTTTAATACATGTTTTTTTAACTTTCACTTGTGGTATTTTCTCATTGGTTTCATACATGTCATGATATGGGTTTTGACATTCACTTGCACCCATTGTGTATGTGTGTGTGACGGACATGTGTTCATTTACATACTTGTGTTGTATCATGTAATTGCATTCACTATGTGGGTGGATGCAATCCTTGCCTGGGTGTTTGTGCTGGGTATGCTGCCCATTACTGCCATGCTTGAGTATCGTCAGGACCTGGGGGCAGGGGGACATGTGTGGGTGCTTGGTGGAGGCTGCCCCTGCACTGCTGGGGGGTGGGGGTGGTGGGAGACATGGGTTGGACATGGGTGGGGGCCTGCTGGCAGGTGCCCCACAGTGCTGGGGGGTGGGGGTGGTGGGAGACATGGGTGGGGGCCTGGTGGAGGGTGCCCCTGGTGGCTGGGGGTGGTGGGTGACATGGGTGGGGGCCTGGTGGAGGGTGCCCCTGGTGGCTGGGGGGTGGGGGTGGTGGGTGACATGGGTGGGGGCCTGGTGGAGGGTGCCCCTGGTGGCTGGGGGGTGGGGGTGGTGGGAGACATGGGTGGGGGCCTGCTGGCAGGTACCCCACAGTGCTGGGGGGTGGGGGTGGTGGGTGACATGGGTGGGGGCCTGGTGGAGGGTGCCCCTGGTGGCTGGGGGGTGGGGGTGGTGGGAGACATGGGTTGGACATGGGTGGGGGCCTGCTGGCAGGTGCCCCACAGTGCTGGGGGGTGGGGGTGGTGGGAGACATGGGTGGGGGCCTGGTGGAGGATGCCCCTGCACTGCTGGGGGGTGGGGGTGGTGGGTGATATGGGTGGGGGCCTGGTGGAGGGTGCCCCTGGTGGCTGGGGGGTGGGGGTAGTGGGTGACATGGGTGGGGGCCTGGTGGAGGGTGCCCCTGGTGGCTGGGGGGTGGGGGTGGTGGGTGACATGGGTGGGGGCCTGGTGGAGGCTGCCCCTGGTGGCTGGGGGGTGGGGGTGGTGAGAGACATGGGTGGGGGCCTGCTGGCAGGTGCCCCACAGTGCTGGTGGGTGGGGGTGGTGGGAGACATGGGTGGGGGCCTGGTGGAGGGTGCCCCTGGTGGCTGGGGGGTGGGGGTGGTGGGTGACATGGGTGGGGGCCTGGTGGAGGGTGCCCCACAGTGCTGGGGGGTGGGGGTGGTGGGAGTCATGGGTTGGACATGGGTGGGGGCCTGCTGGCAGGTGCCCCACAGTGCTGGGGGGTGGGGGTGGTGGGAGACATGGGTGGGGGCCTGGTGGAGGGTGCCCCTGCACTGCTGGGGGGTGGGGGGGGTGGGTGACATGGGTGGGGGCCTGGTGGAGGGTGCCCCTGGTGGCTGGGGGGTGGGGGTGGTGGGTGACATGGGTGGGGGCCTGGTGGAGGGTGCCCCTGGTGGCTGGGGGGTGGGGGTGGTGGGAGACATGGGTGGGGGCCTGCTGGCAGGTGCCCCACAGTGCTGGGGGGTGGGAGTGGTGGGAGACATGGGTTGGACATGTGTGGGGGCCTGCTGGCAGGTGCCCCACAGTGCTGGGGGGTGGGGCTGGTGGGAGACATGGGTGGGGGCCTGGTGGAGGGTGCCCCTGGTGGCTGGGGGGTGGGGGTGGTGGGTGACATGGGTGGGGGCCTGGTGGAGGGTGCCCCACAGTGCTGGGGGGTGGGGGTGGTGGGAGTCATGGGTTGGACATGGGTGGGGGCCTGCTGGCAGGTGCCCCACAGTGCTGGGGGGTGGGGGTGGTGGGAGACATGGGTGGGGGCCTGGTGGAGGGTGCCCCTGCACTGCTGGGGGGTGGGGGTGGTGGGTGACATGGGTGGGGGCCTGGTGGAGGGTGCCCCTGGTGGCTGGGGGGTGGGGGTGGTGGGTGACATGGGTGGGGGCCTGGTGGAGGGTGCCCCTGGTGGCTGGGGGGTGGGGGTGGTGGGAGACATGGGTGGGGGCCTGCTGGCAGGTGCCCCACAGTGCTGGGGGGTGGGGGTGGTGGGAGACATGGGTTGGACATGGGTGGGGGCCTGCTGGCAGGTGCCCCACAGTGCTGGGGGGTGGGGGTGGTGGGAGACATGGGTGGGGGCCTGGTGGAGGATGCCCCTGCACTGCTGGGGGGTGGGGGTGGTGGGTGACATGGGTGGGGGCCTGGTGGAGGGTGCCCCTGGTGGCTGGGGGGTGGGGGTGGTGGGAGACATGGGTTGGACATGGGTGGGGGCCTGCTGGCAGGTGCCCCACAGTGCTGGGGGGTGGGGGTGGTGGGAGACATGGGTTGGACATGGGTGGGGGCCTGCTGGCAGGTGCCCCACAGTGCTGGGGGGTGGGGGTGGTGGGAGACAAGGGTGGGGGCCTGGTGGAGGGTGCTCCTGCACTGCTGGGGGGTGGGGGTGGTGGGTGACATGGGTGGGGGCCTGGTGGAGGGTGCCCCTGGTGGCTGGGGGGTGGGGGTGGTGGGTGACATGGGTGGGGGCCTGGTGGAGGGTGCCCCTGGTGGCTGGGGGGTGGGGGTGGTGGGAGACATGGGTGGGGGCCTGCTGGCAGGTGCCCCACAGTGCTGGGGGGTGGGGGTGGTGGGAAACATGGGTTGGACATGGGTGGGGGCCTGCTGGCAGGTGCCCCACAGTGCTGGGGGGTGGGGGTGGTGGGAGACATGGGTGGGGGCCTGGTGGAGGGTGCCCCTGGTGGCTGGGGGGTGGGGGTGGTGGGTGACATGGGTGGGGGCCGGGTGGAGGGTGCCCCACAGTGCTGGGGGGTGGGGGTGGTGGGAGACATGGGTGGGGGCCTGGTGGAGGATGCCCCTGCACTGCTGGGGGGTGGGGGTGGTGGGAGACATGGGTGGGGGCCTGGTGGAGGATGCCCCTGCACTGCTGGGGGGTGGGGGTGGTGGGTGACATGGGTGGGGGCCTGGTGGAGGGTGCCCCTGGTGGCTGGGGGGTGGGGGTGGTGGGAGACATGGGTGGGGGCCTGGTGGAGGGTGCCCCTGGTGGCTGGGGGGTGGGGGTGGTGGGAGACATGGGTGGGGGCCTGGTGGAGGATGCCCCTGCACTGCTGGGGGGTGGGGGTGGTGGGTGACATGGGTGGGGGCCTGGTGGAGGGTGCCCCTGGTGGCTGGGGGGTGGGGGTGGTGGGTGACATGGGTGGGGGCCTGGTGGAGGGTGCCCCTGGTGGCTGGGGGGTGGGGGTGGTGGGTGACATGGGTGGGGGCCTGGTGGAGGGTGCCCCTGGTGGCTGGGGGGTGGGGGTGGTGGGAGACATGGGTGGGGGCCTGCTGGCAGGTGCCCCACAGTGCTGGGGGGTGGGGGTGGTGGGAGACATGGGTGGGGGCCTGGTGGAGGGTGCCCCTGGTGGCTGGGGGGTGGGGGTGGTGGGTGACATGGGTGGGGGCCTGGTGGAGGGTGCCCCACAGTGCTGGGGGGTGGGGGTGGTGGGAGACATGGGTTGGAAATGGGTGGGGCCTGCTGGCAGGTGCCCCACAGTGCTGGGGGGTGGGGGTGGTGGGAGACATGGGTGGGGGCCTGGTGGAGGATGCCCCTGCACTGCTGGGGGCTGGGGGTGGTGGGTGACATGGGTGGGGGCCTGGTGGAGGGTGCCCCTGGTGGCTGGGGGGTGGGGGTGGTGGGCGACATGAGCAGGTGTGCAGGGTAGTCCCCTGTGGTGTGTGCTGCCTGCAGGGGCCGTGGAGGGTGTATAGGTAATACCTGGGAGCACACAGCCAAATCGCGTGTGGAACTTCCCGCGCACCCCTGAAATCCACGTACCCGGCCAAATCGAGTGTGTAACTTCCCGCGCACCCCTGAAATCCACGTACACGGCCAAATTGCGTGTGGAACTTCCCGCGCACCCCTGCAATCCACCTACCCTGACTAATCGCGTGTGGAACTTCCCGCGCACCCCTTAAATCCACGTACCCGGCCAAATCGCGTGTGGAGCTTCCCGCGCACCCCTGAAATCCACGTGCCCGGCCAAATCGCGTGTGTAACTTCCCGCGCACCCCTGAAATCCACGTACCCTGACAAATCGCGTGTGGTACTTCCCGCGCACCCCTGAAATCCACGTACACGGCCAAATCGCGTGTGTAACTTCCCGCGCACCCCTGCAATCCACGTACACTGACTAATCGCATGTGGGACTTCCCGCGCACCCCTGAAATCCACGTACCCGGCCAAATCGCGTGTGGAACTTCCCGCACACCCCTGAAATCCACGTACCCTGCCTAATCGCGTGTGGGACTTCCCGCGCACCCCTGAAATCCACGTACCCGGCCATATCGCGTGTGGAACTTCCTGCACACCCCTGAAATCCACGTACCCTGACAAATCGCGTGTGGTACTTCCCGCGCACCCCTGTAATCCACGTACCCGGCCAATTTGCATGTGAGACTTCCCGCGCACCCCGGTATACACGCACACGTTTTTTTTCTGTCAGCGCGTGTCTGTGTTTGTGGGTACCCCTTTGCACGTCATTTGTCCTGTAGGGCCACAGTATTGGGCATTCATCATGGCTGTATATAGGTGCTATTTGTTGGCGCACCTTTTGGCGCACATTTCTTACAGGCGCAGAGACGCTACCGCCTGCTTTCTTGTGGTGGTCGTGTTTGTGCCTGTGCGCTGGTTTGAGCGTGCGCTTTTTTGCCCTATTCTATTCCATGAATACGTGTTGTAGGCGAGGGCGTTCCGCGCACTTGTACCCTGTGCTTCCCCCGTGACGCCCACATTTTGGCAAGTTGTTCCCCATTCCGAGTGTTACGCCCCGTGTTCCGCCTACTTTTGTTGCGTGCGCCGCGCTATGTGCGATTTTCGCTGTGGCCTGTGCGATTTTCGCTGTAACCTGGCGCACGCCGTTAGATGGCCTGTGCGCCAACGTGCGCCGCGCACTTTTTTATCGCACATCCGATGGTTTTCTCGCGCACGGCCTTCCATGAATCGATGTGCGCTGCTTTTCGTGCGATTTTCGCACTTGCACTGCGATTTTCGCTATTCCACTGCGATTTGCACGTTTTTGGCCACTTGCGCCGCGCTAATAATTCCATGAATCGGCTTGTTAGTCTTATCAACTTTGGTGCAGACGTTTACTTGGAAGTCAAATTGTGTTAGTCTTAACTGTCATTAGATTTGTAGGCGACTTGCAATTTAATAGCTCACCAGGAACATTATTTTTTATGTTTACTCAATTCCTTCTTTTAAAAGTATCAAATGTGAAAAAAGTTCTATACAATTTTAATGCATTAGTATTATTGCATTTAATAGCTATAATCAAGAATTACTGTATGCCTTTTTTTTCTTTTTTTGTATGATCATAAAAGGTCCATTTAAAACTTAGTAAATGGGGAATGGTTACATGCAATGTTATGAATGTATCTTATTGCATCGCATTGTAACGATGAATTATTTGATATATTGTTTTCGTTTTCTGTATGAATGTGAATGTTCATTTTGAAAGAACAGGCATAATAAACAAAATGGATTATTTAGTATTTTGAATGATTTCTAATTGTACATGTAGACTATTCGGACCGGCAAAACACCTACCCACAATCTGAGTAGGTGTTCTAAAGAGACTATGCTTTGCTTTGATTCATGGGTTGCATTCCCATCCCCCGGGGGCTGCCTATCTTTGTGGCACCTCTTAGGTCCTGGCACATCTCTTTGTTGGCGTGTCTTTCTCTCAGCCCCCTCAATGCCTTGCAAACCCCCTTGTGCGTTTATCTTTTTCTGAACCCCCAACTCAGCCTTGCACACACCCTTATGGGTTGTCTTTCTCTCAGCCCATTCTGGTTTCTGCTTCCTGCAATGGCGTCTCTGGTGGCCTCTCCTTTCTCTTCCTGCCTCCAAGGAACAACCGCCTAACTTGTCTCACCTTGCGGTTTTCCTGCGAGTGGGTGTTTGACTCAGCTGATGTAGTTTCCCTCCTCCAGCTCCTTCTCGTGGTTGCAGGTCTAAAGGGCAGTGGCTCCTCTTCTGCTCCAGCTCAGCAGGTTCCTTGGTTTGATGTTTTGGCATTCTGTTTGTTTGCCGCTCAAGCCTAGTTTGCTGTGGAAGAGTCTACTGGACCAGCATCATTTGGACCAGCTCTTGGCAATGGAGCAGGCTGTTCATCAGTCCTCAAACAGAGTGTATACATGTGTTTTGCAGCCTCTATTTAGTGTTTGGACAATTTCATGATTTCAATGCTAAGGTTTCCTGGCTGGTATACTATAGGACACTACAAAATATGCTCTCAAGGTTTAATTGGTGCAGTCTCCAATGTTACCTCAGTGAGTGTGGAGAATGTAAAATATGTTACCCTTATTTGAACTGAGCAGTGTCTGCTATTATCATAAATGTCCCATACCCGATAATGAGTGCCACCAATTTGAGCTTTGCCACCCAGGATTTCCATTATCAGTGACCTGTGCTCCTCAACCATTATGGGTCTTGTGTCCAACAGCTGATGGTGAGAAATGGTACTGCAGGGTTCCCTTCTGACTTTGTTGATGCAATGGCATTGCTGGATCTGGACACAAAGTAGGCTATAGTTTGTCATAAAACCCATATCTATTTTCAGGCCACTGCCTTTTTATGTAATGCATATGCCGTTACTTGAGTTCCAACGCTTATGTGTGTGGTAATCTAGAAACCACCTTTTAAATCCATCATTGATATTTCCTGGAATGAGTTTCCATGCTGTGTGTAGTGTGGACCCACTGGTGTTTTGTTTTGTTTTTAAGACAGAGGGCCTCATTACAATTGTGCCGGTCCAGAAACAATGGTGACGGCAAGCCTACTGGCACCATTGTTTTCGGACCGGCACACTTCAACTCTGCCGGCGGGTGCCTCCCCGCCCGCTAGGATCAGACCTGCTGGGCAGAAGGCCACCCGATCGCAGAGTTCTCACAAGAGTACCGGCACCATTGTTAACAGTGCCGGTGCTCCAGTGTCCCCATTCCCATGTAGTCCAATGGGACTACATGGGAATGGGGACTAACAGAATTACCGGCACCTGACTTCCCGGCCACCGGACTCGGAATAGCCCGGTGGTACCGGGAAGACAGGCGCTGGTAATTCTTTACAGGTCTGGTGGCAACCCACCGGTAGCACCGGCAGGGTTACCGCCAGAACCGTAATGAGGTCCAGTGTATCTGTGTATGTTCATCCATTCACACAGATGATTGCAGGTGTCACCTTCATAACTCCCTTGTGTGGATTATTTGCATTGGATGAGATACACAACTTTGGGTGATCTGTAGTTGTATGTCTCTTGTATCTGCATTGTTCATTCATGCAGGGTTGTTATGGCATATCCATAGCAAATGTGTTGGCACATTTTTCATCTCCAGATGTTGCAGAGGTATGTTCCTGGTGTTTTTTTTTCTTGATCTAGTGGAAATGTACTCCTGGTCTGAGACAGTACTAGGTTTCTCAGATGTGTATATACAATTAGGGGGACTTCTTTGAAGATGTCTCTTAGCTTGGATATCCTGTTGGGCAATGTTTGTAGATCCTTAAAAATCACAGTTGTGTTAGTGCTGGGTGGTAGGTGTCAACCATAGGAATTCATTACGTGTATCTAATGAATCTTTATTATAGCAGATTGTCTGTAGGTATTTTCAAAGCATAATCATATTACCTGTCAATTTGTCTTGCTGAGTGACCCTTCTGCAAGTCGGATGTACACAGTGTGACAAGTTGGTTGTCCCTTGTCTTCCTGTTAGATCATATGTGTTATCAGATGGCCTGGATATTGACGAAGGACCATTTTGTGTAGCTTGAGTGGAAAGCTCTGGGCGGGAAGTTGTTCATATCGGTTGGTTTCTTGTATAGACTTGTTTCTGGATGGCCATTCCTTCCAACTAAGAGTGTTGTATCCAGTAAATATATGCTCTTCTTGGAGTATCACTTGGTGAACTTGAAAGCATTGGTGGAAGCCATTTAGTGAGTAATATAATTGTTAAAGAGTGTATTCATCTTCTGCAGATGTTGTAGTGCTGGTTAGTTTGTGTGGTGATATATGGTTAGTTGTATTTAAAGGTGACTTTGAATACCTGTTGGCTTCCTGCATGGAACTGTGTTATAAAAATAGATGTGGCTGCATTGTAGCTGCATTTTTTCGGGCGAAAGAAACAGAAGAAATCACAAGGAGGATGCACTGTGAAAACGTGTGAAATTCAAGGATGCATTGTATCACAGCTTGCACAATCAATTGAACACATTATTCACACAGTAGGAAGAACACCCATCAGCCAACATTTTGCAAACTACACTTATATGAAGTACAAGATTAATCCAATCAAAAAGCAGCACCTGATGTCTGAGCGGTGTGCAAAGTCTATAGGGAGAAGAAGCTATGGAACTTTCACCTTGGTGACTCCGGCTTCTTGAATACAGACACATCCTCAAGAACACAGAGAAGAACACAGAGAAGACCATCAATACCATCAATACATGATACCTATCTACTAGAAACTTCACAGGCGGGAAGGGAAGACAACTCCATAGTAAAACTCTCTCTGCAAGTATGCAGACACAGAAAGTGTTTATTATATCCTTGGCCAATTTCTCAAACCACTCATGTCACATGAGGAAACATTTACATTCATAAAAATGACCACAAACTTAATTGCCACAGTACATGTGACACCAAAGAGTGAAACAAGGTTCTTTTGTGGTGCGTGTAGTTGGGAAATTGTGAACTGTATTAGCGACTGGGAAGCCCTGACCAGTTGATGGCTTATTGATGACATGCCTTTGCCTTTTATGCCAGTACTTTATTTTTAGGCTAACTATTGTTACAACCATAAACTCGACAAACATTGCAGGATCTCCCACAGAGTGCAACGCCCCACTACATTTCTCAGACTCTCCCACAGAGTGCAGCCAACTCTCAAAGTTCACAGACACTCCCTAAAGTCCTCATTCTCTCCAACAGAGTACAGCCACCCCCTAGAATTCATAGTCTATATCTCAAAGTGCAGACAGCACCTAAGTTTAATGGTCTCTAAGACATATAGCTGCCACTTTCACGTGTCTGTAGTCTCCTGAGGGAACATGTGTCCCCACGGGGCTGCCTCCTTGCTGCCCCTTGGCAGAGCCACCTACAGGAGGGAATGATGGTGCTGCAGCATGAGCCCTTCCATGGCAGCTTCAATTGCTTTGGTGTCCAGATGCCCACAGTTGAACGGATTCAGTCAATGCAAGCCGTACATACCTGCATGCCTCATCAGCTAGCAACGGGGAATTACATGCCGTCTCAAACCACTTGTTAAGGCAGAGCCAGCAACACAAGCCTACTCTCGCCCTCAGTCTTTGGTGCCACTGGCAGAGATGAACAAGCTTTACAGACGCATTGATTGCCTGCTGCTTATCATAGCATGCCAGACAATGGTAAGGGGCTGCACCGTCTCCCTGGGAGGTGGTCATACTCTGTACATCACTGTTGCTGGAGGGGGATTTGGTAGCTGATAGTCTATTGGTGGAATCAGTGGGGTTGGGCTACTCATTTGCCTTGTAAATCTCTTGGTTCCACCAGCAAATGTGATTTTGCATGGATACCATCCCAAGGGTGTGGCCCTAAATTCTTTACCCCCACCTCAGAATTAATCATAAGACTTAATCACTTGTTTGCCACAAACATCCATGTTACAGAAAACTCCACACTGGTCACATTAGACAATCTTCTCTAGAGGCAAGTAAGGCTACACCCAGGACAATAAGGGCAAAGGGGGATGTGCTGGCTCTCTTTACCTGATATATCCGAATTCCTCATCAATCAAACGGATTCTTCTTCGTCCCAGGAGGAGAAATGACACTCCTCATCCTCTTCAATCAACTTCCCCTCTTTGAAGCATTACACGCATACCCTTCCCATAGGTATTCCACCTGTGCTTGCAACTGAAAACTAGAAGGAACCAGAAAAGAGAATCAGAGAATGAAACCAAACCCCCTAAGAAACTAAACAAACACCCAGAGAACCAATTGTACCCAAGGAACAAGTCACAACAACACATAATACTACAGCTATTCCAATTAACTACACATCCACACTTAGATTGATGAACCAACTCAACATAACACGTTGGGAGGTGACAACAACCGACAAACAGGGTGAAACTGTAAAAGGGCAAACACCTAAGTACTGAAAACGTGTCAAACAGTACAGAGCAGCCTCCAATTTTGAGCCTGCTCCGAGTCACTCCATCTCCCGCACCCTAATAAAACCCACAAAGGCCCAGGAAGTGAGCTGGACCTTTCACACATCACACTTCCTTTTCTAGATAAGACCTGATATTCCATACCCGTTATTGGAGCCCTGAATCGATGTAAAACTCAGGGGCCTGCTTTGAGATTCGTCTGGGGATTTAAGTGTGCCAAAAACCCAGCTGTATACATGCAAGAAAGGGATTCTAGGGTCTCCCAAGAGGTATTTCAGAAAGTACTGGGAACGGAAACTAAAATAAAACACTGTTACTTCTTGCTTTCATGACTTTAGGAACTGGGGTGGAAAGGGTTGCCTTTTATGTATTTGGGAATTTATACTGCAAATTGTAATTGGCTTAATTAATCCCATGTACGAACCTTTTGCTACCAAATGATATTGTTTGATATTTTTGAAGCCATTTCTTTTATTGGTTTAACATTTTTTAGATTTAATGTTTTATTCCATAATGGAACTGATGTTATGTGATTCCATTCTGCATGTGTGGAATGCTGTGTTGATTTATTTTCCCAATAAATGTATTCATGCATTTGTAGTAATTTGTTGTAACCTTTATTTGTTACATTATCATTGGACCCCGTCTTGGCGCCATTTTCTGTTGGCAGCCTTCCTTTCTCACTGGAATGGGTGCAGATGGCGATGTGTGCATCTGCTTGAAGCAGTGCTTCTATGCTGTGTGATTTGGTTTACTTGCTTACCACCTTAGGTACATTGTGCATAATGCTGGAGGTAACCATACCACTCCTTACAGGATGAGGACTTGAACGTCTTAAGCTGAAACGAGAGTCATCACTGCCTAATCATGACAAACACGATAAACTGTCAAAATAATCGAAAACTGTTCAAAAGAAATGTAATTAGGGTGTTAAACAGTAGCTACGTTTATCAAACATGTCTTTCTTACTGAAATTCAGAACTCTCCCTTTACTCAATATAACATTGTCCGCATCTCACAACACGCCAACATGATATCACCAGCCTCGTAAACACCATTATATACATCTCTCCCTCTGCAGATGCAACTTTCATGTGCCCCTTTATTTCATGAAATGTTAAACCCTTGATTACCAGGGAGCATCAAAGGTACTCTTAATTAGGGACGCGTGTAAAATGCTGTGCCACCACGATAAGCAGCATTGTCTTGGCGGCCACCAGAATCTGTGTTGGTCTTCTGCTTCGACAGCATATGTTTCGTTTTCCTGCTACGCTGGCTATTGGGGGGCTTGGCCACATGGTCTGAAGGAATGAGTCTGGGGTGAGCTACGGCCAACTGTCCTCACTGTGGAAAGAATTATATCTCTACCTTTTTATGTGATGGTTGTTGACTGGACATTCTGGCTTCCCCCTTCAACCTCTGCTTCTGCCCAACTATAATACAGCCCTCGTTCTTCTGTGCCCATTTTGCAGAGATGTGTCAGACCTATAGTATTGGCCCATATACAATCTCATGTTGATAATCATCTTCTTGCCCTGGTCAGTCTTGGTTCAGGTCAGACCGTCTAGTCTGAGACGTTGTGAGATTATGGGCCTGACTCACAGAGCGTTTTCCTATGGGTTTGCGCCATTTTAAAACCCTTCTGTGAATGCAGCCGTATGTGTCTTGTCAGTATATCTTCAGCACATACTATAAACTGTTCAGTTATTAACCTCATTGACGGCCTTGCTAGATAACCTAAAGAGAAAGCAATAGTGCTGAATCCTCATAATGAAAGCATTCCATGCTCTGTTACGTTTCCCATAACAACCTTTTTCTGCCGATCCCCTGGGGATTACCTCTCACTCTTTCGTGCTTAACATGTGTTGTTACATCAATATGCTTTGTTATTCTTAAATTCTGGCTAATATGTCCATCGGGAGGATGCCACAATAAAGGTTTCAAAAAGCGACACTCGTTCCAAGTCAACTCCAGCTGTTGACGGACAAGAAAGAAAGGACAAACAGGCAGTCATCCTCAAAATCCCCAAAAAGACAGCAAGTAGTACTAACCAACCAAAAGTAAAGGTAACAGTCCCAAAACCAATGGTAAATGAAAATGTACCTTCTTTGTCCGTTGCTGAAGAGGACATGGAGCAATCCATCGATTTGATGGACATGAGCCTATATACGGTTGAAGACTCAGAGTCAGAATTGACAAATTTGCCTCATCAAAAGAGAAAAGCGCATGAACCCAGAGATGAGGCTCTACCTTTTGAGCCAAAGATGTAGATCATGATATTGGAGCCGCCTAAACCCATTTTTCTAACTATGGACGAAAAACGTAAAAAGACTTCCACTAAGGACGTGAACATTGATGTAGGTCAAAGAAGATCACCAAATGAGAACTATGCTCTGACCATTCGAAGGCAAACATTAAAGAGAGAGATAGCACCCTCATTATTCGCCCATAAGAGAGATTGATGCTCTCTTCATCGTAAATCCTCGGGAATACAACCTGATCGCTGGGATTACAGTGATAAAGAGAGATATAGGAGGTCATTACGACCTTGGCGGTAGGGGGTTAACAGGGCCAGTAGAGTTCCCCTTGCGGCACCCCTGAGCAGTCCAGCATGCTAACAACGCGCCCGTTATTAACAGGCCCGTTGTTAGCAGGCTCCCCCTTCCCATTTAGCCCTATGGGGGCTCGAATGGGGATGGGTTCCTGGAATGGGGAAATACCGGGCCTTCCAAGGTCGGAATGGGCCAGTATTTCCCCATTCCAGGAACCCAGACCCAGTACCCGGAATGGAGGTAGCCATGCTGTAAATAGCAGCATGGCTACCTCCAAAGTCGTAATGACCTCCATAGACTAGGAGACCCTCAAACATCAGCTCTGGGAAAGCGTGATTATAAAGTAAGATCAAATGATCGGTCCCAGTACAAAAAATTAAGCAAAACACAGACTACCCGCACTTTTAAGTTGGAATGTGTTCTAGATCTGGAGAATGACCTAATCTTAAACAGGAGAACAATATCAAAGTTAACCAATCACGTTCTGAGTCTAAGACAACTTCGCTCAGAGGATATAAGGATCATGCAACCAAGTCAAAATGGTCGTAAAGCATGTTCTTATCTGCACATCGAATTATCGGTAGTTACATGTATGCTACTTGATGCAATTGAGAACTTACTCATTTTGGGCTATGATCTATGCAAAACCCACACAGAAGAAGGTTCATGTGAACGTCCATTAGAAGTAGAATGTAAATATAAGCTGAGATATTTATCTTCGGATTCTAGACCAGGAGTGAGGAACCAACGTATAAAATCATGTGGGAGTGATCATCCTTCCCCGAAGCGGGCTCAAGAAGACTTGAATAATACCATTAAAATCACATGACGAGAAACCAACCGGGGAGGTTAATAAAAGCAAGTATGTTTGGTGGAAGACATGAGAAGCCCAGTTCTCATATCCTTGGTGAAAAAGAGGAGTCAATAGTCTACAGGGACTTAGACAGATTACCCAAGGGACCATTGCCTAAATTGAAAATGACCACTGAACAAGACCAAGCAGACCAAAAATTGGGAAGGTCAAACATCACAGCTGCTTCTTTGAAAAGTGCTTAAGATCACAGAAAATAGGCTTGGATTTCATCAGCCCTTGCTCCACAATCACCAAATTAGCCATCAATAAACAATACGACATGTCATCTGGTTACAAGGGAAGAACATGTCACAACGTACCTACTATCAATTGAAAAGCTGACTATGAGCTCCTGGAATATCAGAGGGTTTGGCCATTTGACCACGCAAAGTGACGTCAATTTAGGGGGTTATGACATTCTATGTTTGCAGGAGACCTGGTTACAGCGGAAACCATGTTTGGACGTATATGAAATAGCTTTCACATCAGCCCAAAAGGGACTAAAAGGATGCCCAACATCTGGTCTTCTAACTGTGGTGCGGTCGGGTCTTGGGCTGCATCTAAAGAAGTTTCGATTTTCATCAGAACTCATCCAGGCCTCCTTGGTCTCTTGGCATCGACCAAACTTATTGGACAATGAAAATAAGTCTGACAACATTTTACTAGTGAACACTTATTGGAATCCAGGTGCAATAAACAACATGCTCTTTTTAAGAACAATAGAAAAGATAATTGATGCAGCAGTCGTTTTCCATCTGGTAAAGCATATAATAATTACTGGGATCTCAATGCGACATGCCCAAAGATAGGAGACAGTAAGTACAATGCATTGAGACCTTTGCCTTCATCTGCAAGGGTGAGTCAATGGGCCACCTTAATGGACTCTAAGGACTTAACTTGCACTGGATGGTAGATAATAATCAACCAAAAGTTCCTACCTGGGAGGGAGAGGGTCAAGGTGGTACCATTGATCACAACTATGTATCAAGAGAACTCCTCTCTTGCATTAAACATTTTAAAGTACTAAGAACAAAACATAGTGATCATAATATGTTGGTTACCACATGGAAAGGTCCACAAATACATTGAAAGGAAATGTTGGCTGAACTTGAAAAAAGTGACGGTGACAAGCGTCTCAGGTTGACGGAAGTTGCGATTAGACAACTGACAATGCAATACCTAGGTTGCAATTCATCAGACAAGCCTGAGGGCAGTCGAGAAGTAGATTATCGACCACTACTTACTGCTTACCGATCAAAAAAGGGAAAGGGACAATTAGCCCCAAAGTCAACTATCAATACGCATAGTCAAGAGTTGGTGGACAAGAGAAAAATCTTGCAGCAAATAAAGAGGGTCGCTAGTAAATCAAACTCAGTTGAAAATAAAGAAAAGGCCAAGGCCGCTGAAAAGATCTACATATCCTGGCTATAAAATCATAGAATTCAGAAGTGTCCAGACTACTCTACCCTGATGATATCATTCTAATTGATCAGATGGCAGTGGGGCTCCAGAGAAAGTTAAACAATTTGTCAACCTATATTAAGGAAAATAATCTGAACTCAACAAGACAAAATCAAAAATAATGTCGTTTGAAAAAGCATCAAAAAAGATGGAGAATTTGAAGTGGTACATAGATGGAGTCAGTTTGGAGAGGGTCAAGTGTTTTAAATATTTGGAAATGACCCTCAATAACAGCCTTTTGGAAATACCAATGCAGTCAACTCTGTACGAAAAGACCAAAACACTGATAGTTCAGACTAGAGCCATCGATAGGAAATACGGCCGTTTTTTGTTCATCCCAGTGCTAAACCTTTAAAAGGCCAAAATGGTCCCAGCCCTGATTTATGGAGTGGAAGCGATGCCTCAAATCCCAAAGGAAATTGTGATTAAATTGGAGGGCCTTTTTTGGCACAAAGTTCTGGCTTTACCCCATTTGACGCCTGTAGCATTAATCCGGCGGGAGTTGAGCCTAATGTCAATGAGTGCGATGGTAGGACGTAACACTCTAGTGCTCTACAGGAAGGTTATCCTTCCGGCCCACCCTACAATCTTTGCAATCATCAGAAGAGAAATAGATGGAGGCAAAACTAAAATGCAAATGCACCAGATGGTCAACGGAGAACAAGCATCTGTTGGACGCGATTGGTAGCTCAGAGGATGAACTGATGATTAACCCAACTAAAGTCAAAAAGAGACTGCTACTATAATTTGACTGGATTCAAACGCTGGAAGTAGCAATAAGAAATAAGTTAACTAGAAGCATGCCGACCAATACTAAGATAATAAACCAACTGATGATTTACCTGGAACATTTCCTGATTGAAAGGTTCAGCAGAGCTTCTTGCGCTTACGTCTAAATCTGCTAAAGACAAATGAAATCCTCGCAATAAGAGGGAAATCAAGTTCTAACAAATGTCGATTCTGTAAACAGGCAGACCAAGTTGAATCAATGAATCACCTGCTTCTAGCATGCCTTGGAATGCAAGAGGAACAATCTATCTACCTTGGTTACATCTTATCCAATCTATTCATATATGAAGAGGAGTTATGGTGGGCTCGCCCAATGAATGGAAAAAAGACTTTGTTGGTGATCGCTGTATCAAAGTTTAATAGCATTGGTCTGGATCAGACTCCTGAGACCCTAAGTGAAACAAGGATCTCCTCTAATATCATGGGACATTTGTGAAGTCTCTATAGTCTTGTATTCATTGTGTCCATCATAGAGCCTCATCCTGCTTAAATTGTGTTTCAACTTTCTGCTGGACAAGCTTCATTGAAGGATTACAGTTAAAAAAAGTAGTAAAAAATAACAAAACATGCCCATCTAATTCTGAAAAGACATAATTATTTTAAAGTTTAGCTATTCTTGGTCAATATAATAACCTCCCTAATGGAATTACCTCATCTACATTTAAATTGGATTTACCATGGCTTTGTCTGAATAAGGGAAACAAGAGGTATTTGTTACTAGTTCCCAATTGTATACTAATTAGCATCATGTCTTATTGGTGGTTACTGACTTCTGTGGTCAGGATCCATCCAACTAATACATTTACATAATCGTTCCTTTCAATTTGATACAGAGATAACCCCAGTCATTGTGAAGCATAATTCAGTAATGAAATGTGTTGTTTTATATCTTTATCTGCTTGACTTACCTTTACCTGATTCCAGCCAGGGATCCTCCACAATGATGGACAGCTTTTGCCAGCTCAAATGGTAAAAGTATTTTAAAAAAGTATTCATTGAATGCACAACTGCCTGAAAGATGCTCAATGCTAGTCTCAGTGCAGTTAACCACTGCTTTCCAGAGTGGGGGTGAGGACACAGGATCCAAGATGTCATTAGTTGATTAATTCCACTGTGCCAATGGCCACTAGTTTGATCTTGACACCAGTCTTGATGCCTGACCTTGATGCGCCACACAAGCCCAAATTCTCTCCTGGTCAACACTATGTTCAGTTGAAAGATATGAACTACATTTACCATTGCATTTAATGTATTTCTAGGTGGTCATATTCCAAGTGTACAATAGAGTGGCAGTGACCAGCATAATGAAGCACTATAGCCCTGATTAAGGACAGAAGACCTGCATCACTTCAAAAGCTGTAAGGCCCTATTAACACAGAAGTTGAAAAATAATGGTTGATCTCTGGCTTGTCAATGTATGGGAAGGCACTAGCCAATCTCAAAGTAGACATGCCCAAAAGATATAATTTGTTTTCCCTCATAAATCTCAAACGGGAGATCATGTATAACTTCACTGAGACACCCCGAGTCCCCAGAGTGACGTGCATGCTTACAGACAATCCAGAAGAATATATATGTGACCAGACGACAGCGTTCAAAAGAAGTTGTGGTCAGCAAGGAATCCCAGCCAACAAGAGATGTTGACCATCACAAGGTTGGTAGAAATGTAAACAAAGCGCCTCATTGTGGTGACAATAATTGAAAAGCCATCTGGGTATTGCGAACTGAGGAAACTATAGAGGAACAAGACTAATGTGACTAATGGCATTAATGACAGACCTCACATATCCCAAACCTGGGCACAAAGTAAACCAGTTAAGGGTATGGACATGATATCAAGAACAGTTCCATCCTGAATGTAACTAGTGTATCTGAGAAAAGCACACTAATGGACAGAGGGATTACCCAGCATTCAGAACAGAATGTTTATGATGTCATACAAGAGAATATTTCATATACATTTGCAGGAGGAGTCAAAGAGCAAGACTGGGGACAAATCAAGAGGAAGGGGGATCGGACAACTCCAAATTCATTCTGTCTCTCACCAATAAAAGAAAAGTTGGCCTTTGGACTATTCAGGGAAACCGATACTATAATTTACAAGTAAATGTTCATGGATACATTCCAAGGAATGTTAGAGGACCTCAACAAAATACACATTATGCTGACCTCACTACATTATGGTCTTTAAGTGGGTAAACCTGAGATGCAAACACAGAGATGCAATCTCCAGTGTATATGTAGGAAGGATAGGCTTGGCCATGTTTTAGTGGCTCTGAGGCAAACATTTTACCCCAGAGAAAAAAGGCTCAATTTTAACCATCTCAATCGAAGACACAGGCAAGTCCAAAGACCTTACAGAATAATACCATGTTGTGTTGACTGATGCCATTGGGTTGCTGTTTCAAGAACAGGATACCTCTTATGAAGGCTGCATGACTCGATGCTCAAAATGTCAGACTGGTCGCAGTATGTGTAAGAAAATAACTGTTCAAAAATGTGTATAACGTTGCATCAGCCACATCATTTATATATATGGCCTTTAAAATAAGTATGCCATTTAGTAGCATGCGGCTGAAAACCCAGACACAGAATGAAATCAGTGTGGATGTGTGAAAGACTAAAACCCATGCATCTGGATTTCTTACACCCAGTACCAAACACCAACTAGATGCTAGCAATGGTGACATCTGGAAGTCTAGAAGTGTCTTTTCCACCACAGAGCTTTCCTTAGCAAACAAGCACATCATTTAAATAATTTTGACTTAGGGCCTCATTACACGGATGGCGGTAAGGATTTACCGGTACCGGTAAAATACTGGTACCGGTAAATCCTTACCGCCTTACTACGAGGTCCCTTTGCGGGTTGGGGGATTTAACGCCTGCTTTTTTGCAGGCGTTAGAAACCAACCCGCAAAGGGACCCAGGGAGCTATTTACGGTACCGCAATTTGCGGTACCGTAATTAGCGCCTTCCCCATTCCCATTGAGCCCTATGGGCCAAAATGGGAATGGGGAAGGGCAATGGTGGAAGGGGGAATTACCGCCCCGCCAACCTTGGAATGGGGCAGTAATTCCCCTTTCCGCCAAGGCGGTGCCGGTATTTTACCGGCATGAACCATGGCGCTAATAGCGCCATGGTTCTCCGCCATCCGTGTAATGAGGCCCGTAGGCTCCAAAAGTATAGTGTTTCAATGCATGATGTAGGAGTATTTGTTGTCATGCTACTTCTTACAATAACATGCTGTTGTCCTGAAAATGCTATTGTAACAGGAAACGTGAGGGGGAATTGGATGCTCACCTGCACAGCTTTCTAAATATCATTAAGGCAAATTGACTTACCCTCAAGTTAGAGATATCTGTCACCAGGGTTAGAGATGTGGTATATCTTGGTCACACCATGTATACAATGATGGAATTGAACTGAAGAAAGAGCATCTACATTTCTAAAAGTGTATTCATTGTATAGAGAAAACTTCATGATCTACTACCACCCAGGATGACAAACCCACCCCAATATCAGAGACAAACAAAAAGGCTGCTTTTAATCTGCATATTCTATTCTATTTAAATTAATCAATCAAGAAATTAGGTGGTCATCTAAATTTCAAAGTTGGGAAAGTCACTCACAGTATTCCACATAATTACAAGCATCTTATCAAAAGAAAAGGAAAAACAGCCTGACCGCTATTGTCGAGCTAATATTTAAATCCACAGTACACGCAAACAGCCATACCTTTAAAGGCAAAACTGAATACATTTTTCTAGACAAAAGAATGAAATCCCCACCACTACAAATCTACAAATTGGCATTGTTTGTCGAACTCAAAAAGACAAAACTATTCTCAGAATACAACATTTTACAACAATACAATTCACTTAGTTTACTCGGAGGCCATCAACACGTGTTTACATCAGAGAAAGATATTCTTTTTCTAGGGCGGGTTCAACAGTATAATGTTGGAGACCATTGGTTTCTAAATTGGGCATAAATAAAAAAAAAAATGTCTTATAGGGTTGACTTGGTTACACTTATTCTAAACACTTGGTTTCTGGATATAAATGTTATTTTGAAGAGTAAAATGTTTTGAACCTTTAAAGGGCCACACAAGCATAAGATTATAACATTTTTATTTATTGTATTGTATGTGTCCATGTTGCATATTCTTCCTTCCTTCTCCTTCTCCCAGAAGCTCACTGTCTCTAGAGCGCTGGTTCCCTCTAGGCTGGACTACTGCAACAGGCTCTGGGCCTCATCACGACTTTGGCGGTAACCCTTAAATGCGGCGGTAACGCTATTACCACCGCATTTAAGGGTCCGCCAGATAATGGCCTTGGCGGATTTCCCCCCAGCTCTGAGCTGGGGGGAAATATGCAGCAAAATTGACGATTTTCGGCGCTATTACGCCCGGTGGAAATCCACCGTTGGTAATAGCACAAATTTTCACCATTGGGCCCAATGGGGAATGAGGAATTCCCGAATGGGCCCAATGAGGAATGGGCACTAACTGTTCCGCCAAACCCGTGTTCCGGCACTCATAGCGCTGGGGGTTTGGCAGTAGGGCTAATAGCGCCGGCGGTAATACTGCCGGCGTTACTGCCCAACTCTTGATGAGGCCCTCTGTCTAAATATGCCTGCTTCTACTCTCTGCCCTATGCACCTTATCCAGAACAGGACTGCACGACTTGTCCTTGGCCTCAAGCCCAGGGATCGTATCTTTCCAACAGTGAAATCTCTGCATTGGCTCAAAGTGGCAGCAAGGATTAAGTTCAAGACCCTCTGAATTGTCCACAAGGCCTACTGGGGCCTGGGTCCTCAATACCTCCAACTCTCTTTTCATAAATGCCTACCTACACAAGCTCTTTACTCCACCCCCTCCAACTCCCCTAGGGTCAGTCGCTTCTCCAAGCAACGAGTTGGTGGCAGATCTCATCCCTTCGGCTGGGGCCTTCCTCTGGAACAGCCTCCCACCTCTCTGAAACTTGAGAAGAACAATCCCTATTTTTCCGAAGCACCTCAAGACCTTTCATTTGCTTCTGCCATCTCTCTTCCTCTCCCCTGCTGACTTCATGTCTGATACTGCACTGGTCCCCTGGCTACCATCTTATTTCGGGCCCAGGTCCGTGCCCACCCAGTAGCCCCTGCAATGCCTCCTGGCAACCCTTGCACTTGGGTTTGTATCTGCAACCCTACAGTCCCACTACCTACACTTTTGGACATCCGTTGTCTGCACTTACCCTTACACCTGCCACCTGCTGGCCGCACTTCATTTTTGTTTTGATTCCATGAACAGGATTGCCCCCTCCCCTTTCCCCATGGCACTTTTCTACTCCCCGTCCCCAGCACTTGCGTGATCTCAATGTCACTTGACCTAGTAAGATCGTCGCCTCTGTCCTCCCTCTGTTCCCCCTTCCTTGCCTTGTCGTGCCTTGAAACCCTTGTGTACGGGCATGTTACAAATGCCATATCATATCATATATATCATATCATATCATATCATATCATGGTTCTACTTAAAAACATTACAAATATAAAATACAATAAACAACAAGTAATACAAGACAATATATTGCACATCAAGTATAACAGATTGAACATCTTTATAGTCATGTAAATCTTTAGATTTATAAATAGAATGCACAGCATTACAGTACAATAAGTATGATGTAAACATTATAAAAAAGGTCCCATGAAAGAGTAGAGGTATAAACAAGGAATCATTTATCTTATTTAATAATTTCCTCTATGCATCTATTATGACCAGAACTGTTTATCTATGAAAATATTTTTCCAAAATTCATCAGCCCTTTAAAACCTTAGACCAGATAAAAATGGATTCAAATATTTATGTCTAATAGGGAACATAGGTGGATAGACCGTTTCATGGTTCGTAAAGACCCCTCTACCTTACACAATCTACAGATTCTTTTCAAATGGTCAGCTCCCTTTCTGGCCCCTGAACTCCTTCAGTGGCTAATAAATTCATACAGAACTTTAAAAATGTATGCCTCCCCAGCGGACAAGGAAATTGTTTAATATAGATCTCACAGTCTGCCATGGGGTTCAGGAGCCATGATATCTCATGAAATAGGGCATATCTCACGTTTCTCTCCCTGGTCCTTACCCAATCCTGCTCCCAAAAAGCCTTTTCTTTTTTTTACTTTTTGCAAGAATAAGTCCAGAGATTGATTAGAAAGTGCCAGATCTTGTAACATCAATGTGCATGATGTTACCCAACTAAAGAGGCATCAAGAGCTGTTATCAATCACTCAGGTCTTTAATTTAGCAAATAAAAGTTTGGAGGATGTAACCAAATCTTCCTATAAAAAGATACAGTTTTCCCCTCTAGCCCTGATGTGATTGAGAGCAGACTCAACTCCTGGTGGATGATAGAAGCAAACACAACATTTTGAAGGCTCAAATTGCTCCTCCAAATTAGACCTTTTAAAACCTGGCAATCTGAAAATTCAACAATGGAAAGTAGATCAACATCATATAGAAGCACTGGCATCCACTTAGCTCTAAAATCCTCTTTAATTGCACTCAGAAAGTTAAGCAATTACTTCTCATATAGTCAAAATGATATCTAGTTCTTGCTGGCTATATATCGTAAAACCTAAGTATATATACTGGCCCACCATGTCTGATTTCACTACATTCATTTTCTGGAGAAAAGTGTTGTTTCTTCCTTCCTGAACTGCAAATCATTATTTTTGTCTTTTTGACATTGATGTCCAAGTTGAACCTCCATAAAAGTACTTAGGACAGTAAGGGAACACTGTGTAGTCCAGTAGGCGTTTGTTCAGATATCAACATGTCATCTGCATATGTCAAGTATTGAATTCCCGAGACCCAGGCCTTGGAGGAAAGGATTTAGCTTGATTCAGCCAGGTATCTATATCTGAAAGGTACAAATTAAAATGTATGGGGGCCAAAATGCATCCCTGTTGTACCTCACTATCCATAGATATTGGGTTTGTTAAATTGACCTTGCAGTCCAATCACACTCCAATCTTAGCATTATAAAATGTAAATGGAGGAGTAATCAGCAAGTTAACTTTAATTGGCATTAGGAATATATCTAAGACAGAATACTTCAATTTATGTGCAATATTATTTGGAAAAATTACATTGGTTATTAGAATTGGCCTTTTGTTCTTGGGAATGAAGGGGTAAAACAGACCTTTGTATTCCACTCCGAGGAGTAGACTTCCCAATTCAATATTTTATTTTGACATAAACTGTGATTCTCACAAATCAAGGTCACTAGGAATCCGTGGGTTACATTCTACACCCTTCTCACAAACTCAGATATAGTTTGTTCCTGGGAATTAATTAATAATTGGTTAGAGTCAGAGACTAGCAGGTCCTGCACAATTGTTGATTCTAGGACAATCTATTTTAAATATACTTCCACAAAGTTTCCTTTACAAGCCCAGTCCCTGTTAGTGACATATCTTGTTAATAGGGATCTGGCAAAATACTTTTATTTACCCTCTGGGATTTAATACATTATTGGGACATTTAGCTTAATGCTCCTGGGTTGGTGTGTCTTTCAAAGGCGCAGAGCAGTTAGGGACATCAACATTTCAAGACAACTCCACCAGTTAATCTCGTAAATATATTTCTGTCTTGGAAAAGACCTCTGCAATCCTACTACACCACACTGTCAGACAGGCTCTCTGTCATGATCAGGTCATGATCGGGGCCTTCGGCCCACGCCTCACTTAAACTAGCATTCATCACGGTTCCAGACAGGCCCCACACAGCAGACAGCATCACCCCTTAAAAGGTACACTCATTGCTCACGCATCATACAAAGTCCCAGACAGGCCCTGCAATGCAGGCGACATCACTCTCCATGTAATACAAAATCAGCACTCATGGGGTCAACCTTGGTACAAAGGCAGAGGTAAACTCAATTCCAAAAGCTGCGTGGCTGTGTTGATGGGAAGTTACCATACTAAAAAACCTGCAACACTATAAAGTCTTACAGAATCAGCCAACTCACGTGCACCATCTATAAGTCCCACCCATCCTGAGGCACTTGCTCACCGTTCCTGTTATCAAAGCTGCACCAACTTTGGTGAGCTTCTCCCATTCACCCTGAGACCAGCTTACCCTGTTACTTAACTGGAAGATTTCCCTCTACCTCCATGGAATCCAGACACTTCAGATGCACCTGCAGAACGAAAGAGAAGGAAAGAGACATCACAGGAAGAACCGCTCCGGAAAGGACTTTTGACTTTAACACGATCAAAGCAGGAGGGTGATCACAAAGGTACTTGCCTTATTCTCTTTCATCACACCTCAACCGGAGAGCAATGAACCATAGGGAACTGTAATGGACCTGTAAAGGAGAAAATGTAAAAAATGTCACAAAATATGCACAGTCAGACCTTACCGCAATCCAGATTGCCAACAGCCATTTGAGATTTAATAAAGGCAACAAGACCAGGAAAATCTAAAGCCACCTTATAGTGAACATTGAAGAACTTGTTAATGCTAAACAACATGAAGCCCAGCCCGTTGACAAAGCAATTGGACATTTCACCAGTTGCACATTACCAGTGAAGGCGCAAGACGCCAACCAGAGTTGGACTTATTCGTTAGTTTCAGTGAAGCACCTGGCCAGGAGCACATCTAAGCAACCTCAAACATGCACCACAGTAAGCCACACATTCAAAGGGTTTCAGAGGGAAACACTGTAGTGGTGGAACACAGGTAAATCTCTAACAGTTCCTTGTATTGTATAGACACTGTGCATGTCCACCACAGTGGCAAATAGTATGTAGTCTTCACACTTCAACCCACTCCGCCACCCCCGGTCATGCCTGCACACCTTAGAGTGCCATGCGATATAGGAGAGGGAGGGATGTGGTGTATTGGAGGGGGTCTCCGAGTCATTTCTACAACACACAGACAGGTGCGCGTTATCTCTCTTGCTTTGCTGTTTTCCAAAACCTCACCCCTCTTTCTTTGTGTTTGACATTAAATACTTAACAGGCTTCTTCAGTGCAGCATCATTTGAAGTGGCAATATGTTTTCCGGCATAGCCTGTGGTATAGCCTGTGGTCGGCTCCCTTCACTTACTCATACCCACAAGAATCCTACTCTTTGGGCAACCCCAATGTATTTAACAACGCCTTAAGAGATGAGGAAAATCACCCAGCAAGAAATATGATCATCAAAGTGGACTGAAATATGTCTTTCCCTTATAAGTTATTTTGAGGACCTGTGTCATTAATAAGCTATATATTTAGAATCATATAAACAATTCTGAATTCAGAAACATCCTTCATATATTTGTAACTGAAGGCATAACTGTTATTAAGATATGGACATTTATCAATACCTCATTGAACCTAATATATGATTCTAATATGGATGTGATTGGGGTTGCCACACTGAATTCACACATATTTTTTGGTTTTCATATTGATCCAAGGGTTTGCAAATTCGCACTGAAACGTATTTCAATATGTGTTTATTTGAATGCTTTACTTTGGTGTACATTTTAACCTGTTAAGTTCTAAGGATAGGTACTTTGGTCTTCAAAGCACATGGGGAATCATGGTTGGCCCTGGCCACGCCACAATTAAGTTGTTCATGTACGATTCAGTTTGGTTTTGGTGTATTTCTAGGGCCATCCTATCAAGAGAAATCTCCATCCTTCACATGGAAGGGAAGTGCCCCATGTGTTTGCCTCCCTTGCAATTTGTTGGACAGTGAATAAGTGTACAACAGTGGAAAGGGAAATGGTGGGACTCAACTGGTGCTTCAAACATTTTAAAACATTGGATTGGGGCCTACAGTAATCAAAGGAACAAACCACAGAACCCTGAGACATGTGTTCAGCACCAAATGACTGCTGACAGCACCACCTTTTACATGCCGTTGAATTGTCAAAATGTTGGGAAATTCCAAGATTATGTGAAGAAAATGTAGCAGAAGACTCTTTATTAAGGCTTCCTGGTGACCATGCTACAGATGCAAGTGCCTTACGAAAACAGAACAAATATATGGAGGAGTGCATCTTAGTGATCATCAACCATAACACTGGCAGCATTGGCAAGACAAACGAATGGAAAGCACCAGGAATTACTTTGAGATCCTCTACAGCACAGGGTTGTGTGGTAAGCAGCCAGAAATAGCATGATACCAAATTAAGTTTCAGACATTGCATTCCATATTTTTCTTTTTATGCCAGCTGTGGAATGCTTCTTATGTTGAGGCAAGAAGTACATACCACATTTGGAATTGTGCAGAGATGTGAGTTACAGTAAAATGATGCTTTGTCATTCTAAAATCCAGTTCTCTCTGAGGTAAGGAGATATCAACAAACAGTGTAGTGAGTGAAGCAAATGGGCCTGCGTGCAAGTGGACTACAATACCACACCTGTACACGAGAAGCCATTTATATTGATGGCCCACAGGCAGCTAATCTACTGAACCTTCCCACTTGGCCTGTCCAGGATGAAATGATCACTTTAAACATGGGGAGGTTCTTGAAAGAGTGAAGAAAAACTAAGAAAAAATGGGATAAGTTCTGACAAGAAAATTCAGTCCAGAGAGAATGATGAATCCAGAATGGGTCCCATGAAGACCATAGCCAATTGGGATAGCCTGTCAACCAATAGGATAGACCATAACAGGGTCAACCTAAATATCAGAGATATCTTTGTTATTAGTAACACATATTTCCTCCTCATTATTTGTTTATTTTTTCGTTTTAAGGAGGGGAGCGAGAGAAGAGTTATGTTTGTGTAATCCAGTTCTGGAATTACATAATTCGCTTGAACCGGAAGTTTCATTGCTTGAAAGCATATCATATTTACCCTTAGACCTGTGGGTATAGTGACAGGAGGAAAGCCCACACTAATTAAACTTATTCCTTTTTTTTTTTAACAACTTTATTTAACGTTGCACGAGGTAAGCACATACAAATCATACATCACATTTGACACATTACATGCACCCATATCATAGTACCACAATTTCGGTATTTACACTCTCTGCCTTGTCTGCTAAATATTGCTTGTAGCTGGCCCATATATTCCTTGGTTTAGAGGAGGGCAGCACCGAATCAATATACAGTTCTTCTGTATCATTAGTCCATAACATGTCGTTGTCCCAATCTGCCTTCATCGGGGGGTTTGCGCTTTTCCACCTCATAAGTATCACTCTCTTTGCTATCAATAAGCCAAGGTTTAGCAGGTTCCGCCAGGTTCGGTCCATTTTCCCTATCACACCCAATAAACATAACCGTGGTGACCATTCTACGGGTTGATCTGCCATTTCATCTAGAGCTGCACACACCTCCTTCCAGTATTCGCCCAATTTTATACATGCCCATAGCATATGATGAATGTTTGCGTCTTCAGCCCCACATCTTGGGCATTCCCCCGACAAGGCGGGGTAAATTAGTCTGAGCCTAGCTGGGGTGTAGTGGGTGCGGTGTACTATTTTGTAGTGTATTAGCCTATACCTGGCATTGCAGGATATTTGTTTGGTGAGTTCACAGATCTTAGCCCACTCATGATCATCGATTCGCTGTTCGAGATCCTGTTCCCATTTGGCTTTGGATGCGTTTTCAGGTACCGGGCGTGTTTGCATTATAACTTTGTACAGTGCTGAGGCTGTGATTTTCTGTGTCCCCCCTGTGAACATATACCCTAGTCCCATATTAATCTCCGGTTCATTGGGAAAGGTGGGGAGTAATTTTTCTATCGTTGCTTTCACTCTCATATATTGCATTTTATAACAATTGGACCTTCCCACCATTTCCTGGATATCCTCCCATTTTACAAAGAGCTTTTATGAGAATAGTTGTCCCCACTGGGATATACCTTTGGAAGACCAGTGTATAGCCACTTCCCCGTCTAGAGAAAATGGTGTCCGAGGATCTCCCCAAATCGGCATACTCGGATGATATAGCCTGTCTTTGCCATATATGTCTGCCAGCTTGACCCAGGCCGTAACCGTCACCTTCGTGGGATCTATGGAGTTATGATGTGTGTGTGATGCTGTAGTCATTTGGTGTAGTGCGGTAATTGCCTCTTGTTCCGTAGTGCCTAGCGATGGGGTACCTGGATCAATGAAGACAGCGGCCCATTGTGCTGCATAGTGTGCCTGTGCTGACAAGTAATATAGCTCTAGGTCGGGTGCTGTCAGCCCCCCTCTTGTGTATGTGTTTGTTAACATCCTCCAGCTCAGCCTGGGATGCCCCCCCCCATACAAAGGAGATACACGCACTACTTATTCTAGTAAACAGGGCTCGGCCCGGCCAGACCGGTACAGTGCTAAACAAATAGAACAGTTTTGGTAACACTATCATCTTAATAAGGGCTATTCTTCCCATCATCGAGATTGGTAGAGCGTCCCAGCGCTTTATCTTAATACATAATGCGTCCGCTAGCGCGCTATAGTTCAGGGCCCGTGATAATTGTGCTGTTCTGGCTATGTGTGCCCCCAGATATTTGATATGCACAGGGCTCCAAATGAGGCCATGTAGATCACTAGGTACCACAGTATTTTTTGTAAGCGGGAAGATCTCCGATTTGGATTGGTTAAGACGCAGGCCCGAGAGGTCTCCAAATTTATTAACTTCAGCAAGAATTTTGGCCAGCGTACGATCTGGATCCCGTAAGTACAACAAAATATCGTCAGCATAAAGATTGATAATATGGAGTCTACCCTCAACCCTCAATCCAAATGTGCTGTAATGTGACCTCAGTATATCCGCTAGGGGCTCTATCACCAGGGCAAACAGCAGTGGCGATAGAGTACATCCCTGCCTGGTTCCACCGAGTAATTCTAATATCTCCGTCAGTGTGCCGTTGACTCTAATCTTGGCGTAGGGATGCGCATATAATACCCATATCCATTTCATGATATAAGGGCCAAACCCATAATTTCTAATAACCCCAAATAGAAAGGGCCAGTAAACTGTATCGAATGCTTTTTGCATATCAAGAGACACTGCCACTCCCTGAGTTTCGGGGGCTAATTTGGCCAATATATTGTAACATCTCCTAATATTCGTGGCCGTGGATCTACCCAGGATAAACCCTGCTTAGTCTTGGTGGACCATATGGGGCATAAGTGGTGATAATCGGGTTGCTAGTATTTTCGCAAAAATCTTCGCATCCGTATTAATTAATGATAGGGGTCTATACGAGCCGCATTCCTCTGGTGGTTTACCTGGTTTGAGTAGTAGTGTAATCACCGCTTCCCTGGTGGTCTCGGGTAGTTCCCCTTTGTTTAAGGCCTCTACCCAGACGGCGTGTAGCCTAGGAACCAAGATAGAACTGAATTCCTTGTAAAATTCCGCTCCAAGGCCATCCGTCCCCGGGGCCTTCCCGTTAGGCAAGGCTTTTATAGCCTCTGCTATCTCCGCCTCTGTTATCGGGTTCTCAAGTGATTCTCTAGTAACATCTGCTAATAATGTTGTTGGTATGCGGGAGAGATATTCATCAATCTCCTCTTCAGTTGCATTACTTTGAGGGGAGTACAATGCCTTATAGTATTCATAGAACACCTCCTGAACTCTAGCATTGTCAGTGGTAACTGTGCCGTCCTTTAGCGTTATGCATGGTATTGTTGCATAGCCCCCCTCACCCCTTATTGTTCTGGCTAATAGTCTACCTGGGCGCTCACTTTCCCCGTATCTACGGGCAGCTCTTGGTCTATCGAAATATCGGATCTCACGGTCCGCCTCTTCCTTGTATTCATCTAATTTCAGCTTAATCTCTAAGCTCAGTTGTGCGGATGATGTGTGTGCATATAACGATTGAAGAGAGGTTATGTGCGTTTCCAGGCGCGCCAACCTTCCCCTGATATCTTTGAGGACTCCCCTCTCTGTGGAGATTGAGTTACCACGAATACAGACTTTGAACGCCTGCCACAATATGGCCTGGCTAGATACCGAATTCTCATTTATGTCAAAATAGTCCTGTATGTATTTTGTCAGTGCAGTTTTGTACACCAGGTCCAGTAGGGCCGCCGGTTTGAATTTCCATGGTGCTTTCCACACCTTAGCATCTGGAATGCGCAGCGTTAACTGTATCGGGGAGTGATCAGAATATGTTCTGGGATAGATATGTACGTTCTCAGTCCATGTTAACACCTCATCATCTACCAGCCATAAATCAATTCGAGAATGCATGTCATGTACAGTAGAGTAATATGTATATTCCCTTTTCAACGGATTTAACACCCTCCATACATCCTTCACATTCAGGTCAGTCATATGGGTGAGTATATTCTGCGCCGCTCTCGACAATACCCTCTGCTGCATTGAGGTACGATCTAGATGTGTGTCAAGAATAGTGTTAAAATCCCCCCCCGATTATCAATCTGGCAGTGGGATAAGATGTAAGTTTTCCAAATAATGTTGTATAGAACTCTGCATCGTCTATGTTGGGGCAACTTATTCCTTTTACGCGCATTGTGCTATGTTTAACTCACATCATTCTTTGTGCTTGCTCATTATTCATCTCTGAACGATTTTGCATTGTGCTTGTTTTTCCCTTCATTGCTCAATACCACTTGATGTGTTAAGGCTTGCGTTAGACTCAGCTATTGAAACATGAGACAGGCACAGTTCAGGGAGCCTGTACTTCACCTTTGTCTGTAAATACTTCAATAAAGTTGGTATTGAATTGTAGGCATAGCAAATCACAAGTAAACGGGCTCTTCCCCATAGAGCGGTCCATTCTCCTCTTCAGTGAAAGCACAAGCAGATTATTCATAGACTTCTGAAAAAAGAAAGACATTTAAAATTGTATATGTATGTTTATCAGAGCTATTTTTCCTTCAAATCTAATTTGTTCATACAGAATTGTATTCAGTAGTCCCTTGTATCAAATGATGTTTTTTCCCCCCAAACTATTGAATGTTCTCCTACTTACTTTCGATCCATGCCACTGAAAAATAATAAAATGAAAAAAAAGCTGTATAGGCCAATTCATTAACTTGAACCATGCCTGCTGAGAAAGGAACGCCTTGCCATGCAAGCTGTGGATGATCTTGACACTCTCCTTGATATATCTATTATCTCTGAAGTTCAGGGATAGTCTATGGCAGTTCCATCATTTGCCACAATGGAGGTCGGAGACAATGAACCCAAGCGTCGCAAATGAGGGACGCTTCTGCAAATTGAAAATATGTATTGTGTCCTCAAGTTAACAAGGTCTCTTTGGCAAGTTATGACATTTGAGGAAGCATAGACATAATGTATGGTGTGTTTGCCTACTTGTAAGCTACTTGTAACTGATATGTTGTACATACATACTAAAAGAAAAGTACCCGCAACCCGCACAGGTTCTGTAGACAGGCATGATAACACTTCCATCAATTGTTGAAAACCAATGATCCTGTAGGTCGCTGCTCTGAGTCGCTTATCACTTGATGTGATTTGCACCCTGAAGTAAACTGCACTGAGAATGTGTGCTTGTGGCTGTCTGGCATACCCCAGAGAAGACGAGGAGGGGAGGTGAGATTTGGCGTGTTGCAGCATACTGGGACCTTCTGTGCACTCTCCCAAACTGTCGGCTCAACCCAGGCGCTGTGCAGTGCAATGCAGTGCAAATATCTTGGAAAAGGAGCATCCTTGGGGCTGGATGCGTGGTGTGGAAGCGTGGTGTGGAAGCGTGGTGTGGAAGCATGGTGTGGAAGCGTGGTGTGGAAGCGTGGTGTTTGAGATTGTTGTTCCTCCTGCTGAGACGCTTAAAATGGGCTTTGCCCGATCCTTGTAAGACCAAATTGATGTTTCACCTATTTCAGGCAATTGTGTCTTGTGTAAAGGGGTGGAGTGTCCACATTCCATGTAGCCAGTAATGTCCATAGAGTCCTTACGAGTAGCTATGCAGAATTTGGTGCAGATTGGTGGAACGGCGAGGAATTATAGAAGGAAGAAAATAAAAGATGTTCCGCTTTATGCAGAGATAGATTGCATATTTAGCAATCTCTATTGTGCAGGCTTCATTTCAAAACGTGCCTTTTACAGGCATGATCTAACCACTGTACACTATTTTCCATAATTCATGATGAAGACACATTTCCTGTGAAGTATAGATTCCATCCACTTGAAAGCCTGAAACAGTAACCTGGTAAATTAGACCCTTTGTTCCCTGAGGATTGCAATCACTGGAAGTGATCAACATATATTATATTATTCACCTTCAAGCCACGTTTTAGGTGCCTTCACCACTCCGGAGGGGCACTAATGTGCACGCCAGAGAAGGTGGGGAAGATAGTCCTGGCTTGTCCTATGTTGCCAATATGTGCATCAGGCGGAATAGAGCCCTGCCCCCAGGCATGGAGATGCCTACAGTTGACACTGATTATGATGGTGAAGGGGATGCAGCTGCATACATGCAACAACACCAACACAGCAATGTCGGCGATGGTCATGCAGCCCACCAGGAACTCATTCAGAACTACTTTTGAGCATCCGTCACCTTCAACCAACCCATGGCACACGCTGCCTGTGATTCAGTCCAATTATAAAGCATACCACTTCACACATCGAATGTCCAGGCGTAAATGCCTTTGCACAACCATGTGTATTTTGGAATTACCAAACATAACCAAACGTGTGTCCCACCACCGCCTCCCAAACTAATCCTCCCCATCCTCCCAACTAACCATCCCCACCACCCACTCCCCAAATAGCCCTACCAAACACACCCTCCCCAAAACACCCCTTAGGTTGCAGCAGTATCACATAAACTGTGGTACTGGGTCACTTCGGTGCCCTCTTTTCACTGGACCTGCCCCTTTTCTGTGAACCTGTCAGGCGCAAGGAGTGACGCCTTGGTCTGCTCTGTTGGGAGCTGGCAGGCATAGTGATGGTTGAAGGGGGGGGTCGGAACCAGCCATGTCCCTGTGCTCTAGGGCTGCCTGCAGGTAAAGGGTGAGGGGCTCAGCTAGTGACAGGATTGCCTCATTCCCCTCCCAGACCCGCATTGCAAGCAAGACTGTTGCGCATGAGGAGTGTCCCGGGGCACGGACAAAGCGCTGGCTGCTGGCTCGCACACTCTCCCGCATCAATCTGGTTTCTTAGAGCTGCTGGCGCACAAGTTCAGCAATCTCCTTGTGATGGGCCGAGATTCGCCGGATGCGCACATCCATTACATGGTACTAGGGTTTGGTGGTAGAGGTGGGCTGCAGAGGTCCGATGGGCTGAAGGAGGGAAGGTGGTAGGGGATATGTTGACATATATGGGAGGCTGGAGGGGGGAATGACCGTCTTGGTGGCCCATTCTGATGTGTTTTGAGGGCATCTGGCTGTGCATCCATGGGTGTTGGTGGTGCTGCTGCAGGGACAGCTGGCTGTGCCTCTGTGGGCGTTAGTGGTGCTGCTGCAGGGCAAGCCGTCATGCTCACTGGGCTTGTAGTTTGTGTGGGAGGTGCTAGTGTGGCGTTGGTTGTCGTGGCGCAGGTTGTGGCTTTCCTCCTCTGTGTCAGTGGCTGGGATGTGATTGGTCCTTCATGCTCACTGTCAGATGAGGTGTCTGTGGGGGTGCGATGGGCATGCCGGTATTCACCTTTCAGACATCCTATGGCCTTGCAATATGCAGTTTATACACTGTGTGACATGATGCCTTTGCACAGAGTTATGATGTGGGACGGCTTTGATGGGTGCTTGTGAGTGTGTTACAGGGGCACATTTCTTTTGGTGCATGCATGACACCTTGTTCTGGAATGTTCCTTGTGTACGTGTTGCTTCTCATGTCATCACTTTGTGCACATGACCAGTACTCATTTGGCCATATGTGGGTTTGGATGTTTGGGGGGCAATGCCTGTGTACCCCTGGCCAACGGCCATGGCTTATTGGTCACTCTATGAGTTGGATGTGGTTTGGTGGCATGCAGTTAGACTTGTCTTCAAGTAGTGTGCGCTGTATTTACCTGTCCACTGTGTACAGTTGTTTTTGTGTTGCACATTGGAGTCACCGCCCTCTCCATGTGTCCTGCAGTGCGCTTTGCCACTCTCACTCCCTCGATTCTTTCGAGGTGGAGCACACTCCTGCATGCATTTCTCCTCCCACGGCATGAGCTTTATTGGGGAGGCCATCCCACCTCAAGTGGCCAGGCATTCCATCCTGTGGACTGACAACATGTTGTGGACCCTCGGGCGGAAGGTAATCTCATAGCTTATGGTGGTCTCTTTCGTGTGTGGGAAGGGACCCACGGCTGACACCTTCTGAGCCACCTCCTCCCAGATGAAATTTTTGCAGATTTGGGTACTCCACTTGTGGTCAGTGGCAAACAGTTCCCCAGCATGTTGCACTATGGTGTCCATCAGCATGGTATGTTCTTGCTCAGTGAAATGTGGCTTCCCCTGCCACGCCTCAGAGACTCTAGATGTCATGACTGCTGTCAGGATGCCAGTATTAATGTGTCCGGATGGCAACAGGAAGTAGGTGATTATATGTGGATTGTGTTTTTCAAAATGGCCACCGGTGAGCTTCCAGTTCCTGCAACGACTTTGTTTCCGGTCCCGTTGTGTTCATTGCCGGTGTTTCCGTCCGATACATGCCAGTAATGGTGCAATTAGAATTTTTGATGATGGTGCCACAGATTTTAGTGGAAGGTGACAGTGTTTCCGTCATGCCGGTTCACACTCATGCAAGGTTGTGATGTGCCAGTGATTCTGTGGTTGCGGTTGCCAGAAACAGTGCCACTGGTTCCACAGAATCAGCGGCACATTATCGGCAAACTCGTAATGAAGGCCAATGTCTTGCCATGTTTTAAAACATTGAAGTCATTACCAAAGTCAACAAGTCTGTTAGTTTTCTCTTAGGGTTCCTGGCTCATGAGGTTGCCATCTTTCCTTGGTTGGTGACATGGATCCTGTTGCAAAGTATCAATGCTATGCTCAGCAAATGACTGCAGCACACGTCTGCGGCGACGAGAGGCAAAGGCTGATGTTACAATGTACATACGGGACTTAACTGTAGGGAACATGTGTCAACTGTGAAATGCAGTAATGGACATAATACAGGTAATACATGTATAATGCTATTTTGCTGTGACTATTTCTATGCTCTTCCTTTGTTTCTTCCTCTTCTCTCTATCTCCGTCTATCTCTCTCTCTGTCTTTCTACGTTTTCTTTTTCAGTGTTCTTTCTTCATTCTTTTCTTCATCCCATCTTGGCTTCTTTATCACTTCCTACTTTCTTTTTTCAAATAATAATCAACATAAGCTCCAACACATTTAACTTGCTTCCATTTTCTATATATCTGTTAAACTTTCTGGTGAATTATTCATGGGGAGATAGAAAGAAACAAAAAAATGTAAGAAGGAACAATGGCAAAACAGAAGGAGGGATGAAATGGAAGTTTGGAAGACAAAGACAGATGACATGAAGCAAAAGTGCATATGGAAAGGTGGAATGAAGTAGAGATTAAATAAAAGCAATATGGAAGAGTTGGAAAGAAACATATGATTGAAATATGTGAAAGAATGAAATGTGGATTGGAGTTCATATAGAACAAAGTAATGAAAGATGAATGTAAAAAAGTAAGCAAGAACGAGACTGATGCAATAAAGATAGAAATGAAGAACGAAGAAAAGATAAAGACAAGAAAAAATGGATTGAAGGAAAGAAAGACAGAAAAAAAGAAAGTAAGAAATTAAGAAAGAGAAAAGATGAAATGAGGCGAAGAAAGATAGAAAGATGATTTAGGGTAAATCCCCTTTCTTGCCAATAAAAGTTTTCTCCTGAGCCAATAATCTAATGCACAGGATACTAGATAAATGATATATTACAAAATCTGCTTAAGCAGGGAATTATCCACATACATTCAAAGTCCAATGTTGTGAGCAGAAGCTTATATTTTGTTTTACAGAAAGCAACAACATGTTTCAATAATGCATCTGCCTGGTTGGCTTGTATAAAAGTAACATACATGGGTACCGCCATTATACATGTCCATGAACCTATTCTAGACATGTGATACCTCATCAGATGCACGTTAGCCCATCTCTAATGAGATCATTTTAGATCACACAATTGGGGATTGGACAAGATGCATTTCGTCATATGTAACACATGAGATTGCAAGTATCATTGGTTTATTCTGGACATCGTGCAGACTAGTTAGCTCAATGCATGGTGATGTCACTCGATTTCACAGAAGTAGTGTGCACAGGTAGCAATATAGCCTTTTATTCTCATTTGCTGTTCCATGGTGAGTGGAAGTAAAATGTATAACTTACATTGAACAGTTTGGTTACATATAACAACATATTGCAATCGGCATCCGTTTCTCAGAGAACCTTGCACACTTTTGTATGCATTTAGCTAATGTGAAAATGAGGCTTACAAACTCTTCCACTTAACATGGTATGATCTAATGGGGATAAAGAAAATATGATTATTTCTATATGCAATATATAATGTACAGAGGGTATGTTTTCACAACAAATCCTGCCTGCTGTATTTGCCAAGCTATATTAGGCCCACATGCAATGATTTACTGTAAATGAGCTGCTTTGCTTCATGGTTGTGCATATGTATTGTGGCCTAATTAAAGTATAAATTATGATTCTTCTTGGTGGCTTCTGTAATGCTTTATGTTCTTGCATGTTTGGAGTGCTGAATGGAAGTGCTCATATCTAAGTATTCCCTTACAATGGAATGGAGCAAATAAGCTTTAAATATCAAATAGACAGAAAAAAGAAATAGGGAATGTAGCAAGGAAAGATTCAATATAAATTAGACATAAAAAGGGACGAGGGAGTAGAGACAAAAGCAAGACATAAACAAGAGATGAAGACAGAGAAAGAAAGCACAACCAAGAACGGGGAACAGAAAGAAAGAAAACGGATGGAGATAAAAAGATGGAGTGAGAAGTTAAGATCAGTACCAACTCCACCACCACCCATCAGCATCTGCATAACTGATCAAGGACACATGCACACACACAACTATCTAGGACAACTCACACCGTCAGTGATATTGGCCATCTCCCAATGATCACCTTATATAATAGAAATGCTCAAACTCACATGTGCCACATTATGCCACTATTGGGATGCATATGTCACCAGCCATGAAAATGCGTGACAGTTCACATCCTTAGCTCGTCAGATAGCCCAGTGAGCTAAGTGCTCACCCATGATATCTGTGAGCAGCTTGCTGTGGCAGGTTCAAGCCCCGGCAGGCTCAACTCAGCCTTTCATCCTCTGAGGTCGATAAATTGATATGACTCTGTGGATATATCTAGGCTGATGTTCTCAGGGTGATCAGGGTGTCCTTTAAGGGAGTGTAGACATTGAATGAGGAAAGATACCTGAAATCGCATTGAACATTTGTTTCAACCAGCTAAAAGAGTTTGTTTGATAGAATGCACTTATCCACATCAATGTTAAATGGAATGTTCACATGTATATGCAAGGTTGTAGCAGTCTACAACACCACGTCAGTTGACTTCACTGAGCATGGCTGCATGTTCAGTGCCCCGGCACGTAAATGTACCCAGTAGCATGAGCAGTTGAGTCACTGCCCTCTGAAGCACAATGACCCTGGCATGAGGACAGTAGACATACAGTCCACCTTGGACAGGGGGAAAGAATGATACAAAATAATCCATGCTCCCACCAACGGCTCATGCCCACTATGGTGCATGAAGAAGGTGTGGTGTTGGCAAGAGGATATGGGTGAAGGGGGATATGGCCAGTGGCATCACCTGCATGTTTCACTTGGACCCCCATCCTGTGGTGGATCCTGGGATGATACACTCGGACCACGCAATGCCAAAGAATGGTACTCATTTGCTACAGCCACTTGTGAAATGGATACGTGCATGAGGACACCAATTGTAACAAGTTCCTGATGATAGTATTACAAGTATGCAAACGCATACAAAGAAATCCAGGACATTGCGCCCATTCACGTTGAACAAAATGTTTTATTATTATCATCCAATCCTCAAATTCGCCCTTTACTGTATTCCATTACGAAGCCAACACGAGAGACTGCAGGTTCCTTTGAAATCATATGTAAAAGGGATTTAACCCAATACACACAACTAACAAAAGAGCAGTCAATGACCCCCGGTGTGGTATGAATATACAAATACTAAGCCCAGCCCTGATTTGAGAAAGGCCAGTAAGGGCTGAAACACGTGTCATCAGTAAAGGGCGAATTTGAGGATTGGATGATAATAATAAAACATTTTGTTCAACCCGAATGGGCGCAATGTCCTGGATTTCTTTGTATGCGTTTGCATACTTGTACTACAGTTTATGACGAGTTTTTTCTTGGTTTACCGTCAATCCAGTGACCTGCGACAATACAATATATACACACTTTTTGACATGTGGAACTAAGGGGTTATTCCTGTTCCCATTCCACATTTGTCTAACTTGCTACAACTAGTGGAAGCTTCTCATTGGAGGTTCAATCGTGATTAATGAGTCGCCCAACAGACCAGCTGTACTCATAAACCTGGCTTTTTTTCTAAATTAAGTTCCTGGTGATGGCTGTAGTGAATGGCAACGAGTTAGCATGCATGGTGACCCTTGATGTCTCCAATTGCATGTTGAGAGTTTCTTGAAAGGCAGACATCTCCTGGCGGTGTAAGGCCCTTGAGACCAACAACTCCTCATGCAGAGAGTCAGGGAATCCATGTCTTGATGATGGAATTCTCTTGAGGTCAACATCTCCTCATGCAGCGATTGGATCAAGGAATCTGTGTCTATCGCTGTGCAGGTGGGGCAGCTTGGACATTGGGAATGCCCTCAAAGGGTGTATGGGGGATATTGGTGTACAAAGGAGGAGACAATGCAATAAGGACGCAATGTCAGTACTGATGGAACAGTTACACTGTGTAATTGCTGTTTTATTTATAGGTTTGAAATGGTTGATAATAATGTAAAAGAAAGTTTCCCAAAACAAAAGTAAGCTGTGTTAATTCCCTTGAGACCAACATCTCCTCATTCAGAGCTTGTCTGAAGGAATTGGTGGCTTGACGGTGGCTTCCCCTAGAGGCCAGCAGCTATGAACTTTGGTTTTGCCGTGAAGTGGCTATCTCCTGATACAGGATGTGCTTTGAGGCTAAAATCTCATCATGCAGGGATTGCATATAGGTAGAACCCTCACTGTGAGTCACCTGGCTCTGGTGTTGTTTGTTCTCTGTTCTCTCCTGCCTCAACAGATGTAGTCCAGCAGTGAGTGCAGTACTGGAGCAGATGACATTTTCTTCCGCTCTCTATATGGTAGAGGAGACGCACAGAAGACCCCAGCCAATATTCTCCATTATTGGGAACGTGGTCGAGCAATCAAGGCCTAGCTTCTCAGGAGGTGATGCAGGCTGGTTATTAAGTGCAGTGTAGTCCCCGAACCCCCACAAAGGGATGTCCACACACTGTATAACTGAAAACACAGTCTTTATATAATTAGTATTCAAAGGAATGTACACTATCACAATAACGCACTGTGTACTCAGAAATCAACAATGATAAATATATACAATTCTAAAGTGGTGCCACCAATGTTATCGAATCTCATTAAAGTGCATCAACTGTACGGTTAAAATGTCACACAGATCAATAACGAGGAAACCAGAAATAGAGATAGGAAGGAATGTAAAATGGTTGAAACAATAGGCAGAATGCTGGCCTATACCGATAGACACAGTTCTGTGTGGAGATCCCCCCACATGGGCAACCTGTAAAATAAAGATATATAGCACAAGCCCAGTCCATATATTGTTCAATAGCCTTATTTCCTCCTATTAAGGTTTTACCCACCCAATGTACCTTGTGGAGTAGAGTTCTTTGAAGACGCGTCGAAGGATCCTTCTTGAGTGACTCCCTTTAATGCAGGAGCCACGGATCGTCGAGAGGCGTCAAAGATGGTGAACTTGTTGTCGACAACGGCGATGAGAAGTTCAAGGGTGCCGAGACCCCGATGTCAATCCAGGCGGTGCTCGTCAGTGACGTCCTGCGAGGGTGAGGTGTGCGGGGCACCTCGGCGACGGATTGTTCAGGACAGCAAAGAGTTTCAGAAGAACTGTGGCCCAACAAGGGCATCGAGTCGTCGAAGTCTTTGTGGCCTTCAGTTGGCGGGAAACCCACCGGCGGATTCTGCTCAGCGCGTTGGTCGTCCTCGACTTTCTCTGGCGGGACAAAGCGGTCGACGTTGCAGACAAGGGAGTCCTTGGTTTCAAAATGTTCTTAGGCAAAGGAGCGGGCAGCTCCGGTCGTCAGCGGCACGGCGTCAAGTACCCACAGCTGGGCAACACAACTTCGATGGGCCTTCAGCGTTTACACAAACCTGCCAACCCTGGTCGACGGCAATAGACTTCGACAGCAGCAAAGTCTGGGTGCTTTGCTTCGTTCTCCTTAGCTGTCCCGTCTCGGGTCGGCAGCCTTTCGAGGGTCTGACTTCCAGGGAGCTTCGGCGAAGGTTAGCGGTGCTCGATGGTCCCTCGGAGCACGGGAAGAGGGCGCCTTACCAGGTCCTCTCTCGGATCAGTCTTCGACGAGTTCGGCAGCTTTCAGATCAGGTCGAAGCAAATGCAAAAGCAAGTATTCTTCTTCCAGCTGAGCATCGAGGATCAGCAGTTCCAGTTACTCTTCAAGTGTAGACACTGCTTCTGAACAATTTCCAGTGGTGAGAGGTCCCCAGATATACTATCTTGTCTCTCATCCACACTGCTGGGTCACTCTCAGCAGCCAATCCTACAGAAGGGCATTCGTGCAGTCAGTCAGCCAATCAGGCACACAGTGCATTCAGGCCATCCTCCTCCATCTCAGACACTCAGAACAAGGAATATGTATTGGGAAAAGTACCCAGCCATTCAACACTACACACTGCATTCAGGCCAGTTTCGGGCAGGGCTGTCTCAGTCTTTGGGCCTCATTACAACTCAGGCGTTAAGGGTTAACGCCGTCGTTAACCCTTAACGCCTGATTCCAATTTTAACGGCTGCTTTTAATGTCCACCTGAAGTGGGAGGGTCCAGGGGACCAACAATGTTGATGGCCACCTTCTCAAATGGTGTGCCAACCACTGGCAATGGCTGCAGTGGGGCAATGACACTCCCTCCAGTCTTGCCAGACAACTGACAAGTTGGGCAGGTCCTGCAGTGGGACTCCACTTCTACTCCCATCCGAGGCCAGTAGAAATGGGCAGAGAGCCTCTGCTTAGTCTTCTTGGTACCAAGATGAAGATGACCAGCCAAGGGCACCTCATGCCCCAACTGCAGTAGGAAGGGCCTGTAAACCTATGGTACCACCAACCACTTGAGGGCACCAGGTTCAGGCTTAGTGGGCTCACTAACAAGGAGCTCATCCTCCCAATAAATCCGGAATGTCCTAGGCACTTCTCCTTGTGCCTGGGACAGGGCCTGTTTCCTCAGACCCTCGAGAGAGTGGTACTCTCTCTGTACTTTACAGAAGTCTGCCCGGGAGGGTCCCCCTTCAGCTAACAAGCATTGAAGATCGAGATGATCCTCTGGGTTGAGAACCTCTCCCACAGCACAGTCTTCTGGCTCTTCTCCCACAGGAGGTGAGACGGGGTTTACCACTGGACCCAGCCCGTCTGGAGCATGGATCCCAATGGGTGCTGTAGGAACAGCAGGAAGAGAAGGAGCTCCCTCCGCAGAGGTGGCCTTCTTGCTCTTCCTTCTTCTTGCCTTAGGCCGCGCCTTTGGCTCGGGTACCTGACTCACAGCCAGACCCGGGGTCACCTGTGACCTAGTGACCGCAGCCGCAGTCATGGGAAGACCATCCGAGATCAATCCCAACTTTACTAGATCATTACCTAACAGAATGTTGCAGGGACATTGTCCTGAACCAGGACAGGAAGCTTTGCTGTGTTGTCTCTAATTACGAGTGTGACTAAGGCTACTGGCGATAATTTGGGAGGCCCACCAGCTAACCTGGCGGTTCTCAAAGGAGCATCTACATAGTCCTCTGATTTGAGCAGGGTCTTGTCCACCACTGTCATGCTTGCCCCAGTGTCTTTCAAATCAGTAGAAGGCTGGCCATTCAGGAGGACACTTATCAAAAACCTACAGGTGTTCTGTGGGATAATCGCCAGTACTTCTGCGTACTGGTCCCAGACCCCAAGGGACACTAAGGAAATCTCTACAGGAGCACCAAATGTGATCCCTGTAGAGGAGTGGAGGACAGTGGCCTCCACCTCTGACTTGTGGTAAGGGTAGGTCAGGCTGACAGCCTGTACTCCAAGTGCCTTACCTTTACACTTGGAGTCACCCCTCTTGTGATCTAGAGCCCCACAATCCCAACAAGTGCCAGGAGTGTGGGGTACGGTATTGGAACCACTGTGAGCCTGCTTTGCAGCAGGTGGACCACTACTCTTATTCCCACCCACAGATGACTTATCCCCACTAAATTGTTGGGTCTTCGGAGAGGAGGGTTTAGGTTTACACGACTGTGACCGCTTTTGGGACTCCTCAGCTTTCTGAGAGGCCCCCTTTTCTTTGTCCTTGTCCTTCCCACTGGAGTCCTTAGGGGACACCCGGTGGGAGACCCACTTGTCAGCCAACCTAGCCAGCTTAAAGGGATCCAAAATGTTCTGGTCAGCAACATACTGATGTAGCTCCGGTGAAAAGGCTTCAGAAAAATGCTCAAAAAACAACAGGTGGGACAATTCAACAAAAGTTTTCACCTTGTAACCATCAATCCACCCCATCATGTTCTTGTTCGCAGCACTCACCCAGTCAACCCAAGACACATTCTCTCTTTTCCTAAAATCCCTGAACCTTTTAAGGTATTGGGTAGGTGTCTTGCCAAACTTGGCAATTAAAGCAGACTTCATACACTCATACTGACCCCTGTCTTCCAAACTCAGCTTCAGAATACAGTCATACCCAGTCTGAGGCACTCTGCTTAACAAACACTTAGCCCAATCTCTTTTGTCAACATCATGAATTGCACAAGCCATTTCAAACGTTTCAATCCATTGGAGGATATCAGAACCCTCCACAAACACACCAACCAAATCTTTCATAAATTTGGTGGCTGGGGACCTGCCACTCTCAACTAGTTTAGCTGAAGTCTCCATTCTAACTTTCTCTAGCTGGATTCTTTAGTGCTCAGTGTCCCTATCTTTGAGTATCACTTGCTGTGCCAACTCCTCTTTCTTAAACTCAGCTTTGGTTGCCAACTTTTTGTATTGAAAGGCTAACTGTTCCCTTTGTAGCTCCAATTTTAAAAGTTCAATCTTCAGGGCTTCCCCCTGAAGAGCAGTGCTGGGGTTCGGAACAGAGGCAACAGGAATGGTGGCATTCCCAGAAACAGATTCAGTAGAACCCCCAGGGGCAGAGTCCTCATTGGTTGCATTCCCCCCCTCATCAAGAGTTTCACCATCAGTCTGGTAGTCCACCAGGGCAGCTATCAGCTCAGCCCTAGACTTATCCACAAAGTCTAACTCCCTGGCTTCACAAGCACTCTGGAGAGCCTCTAAGCTCATCCTAGTCAATTTACCATTTGCAATAGACTCCATTGTTTGTAATGCAGTTATTTTGTACACAACCAAACCTTAAAGGAATGGTTCGGTCAAAAATGTTTATTGCCCCTATGGGTCGGCCATGTGTTTTTAAGCCTAAGTCGCTCGATTTTAGAAAAGTTTCCTATGGACCTTACCCGAGTTTTCGTCCATTAAACGCACACGAAAACACGCACCAGGGAACTGCCATTTTGTGATAATCCTATCATTTCCCCCATCGCCCTGGCTGACCTGCTTTTGCGGCACTAAATCATATCCCCCGCCCCTGAGCCTGTCATCAGCAGACGCGTACCGCCCATTTGACAACGCCAAAGCACGTCTCGTGTCAACATTCGCTGCGCTTCAGCTAATGACGTGTCACCATGGAAATGGCAGGACGCCTCTTTCCTCAATAAGTATAAACAGACCGTTTCACAACACACAGCAGCAGATTTTCGATTCCATTCCTCTCTTTGTGTTACTTTGAGTATTCTGTGACTCGTTTCTGTGTTCTGGTCAGCTACCTTTGTTGCTTGTAGCCCGTGTGGACAGATAACAGTACCACCGTTGTCAATTATTTTAGTTTGTGCAACACACAATGGATACAATAATGCCCTACATGTACAAGCCCGAGTATACTGAGGAGGAACTACTGGAAAGGGAAACACGCGAAAACGATGGGGCTTCGGACAGCAGTTGGCAGGACGAATCAACGGATGAAGACACTGGACCTAGTCGCATGGACGGTGTTTCCACCTGGTGCACATGCAATCGGTGCGAGCTAATGCCGACCGAGGAGGAGAACTGCTGCTGCTGTGAAAACTCGGGATGCGTGGCCTACATTTCGGAAGGCGAGCCACGACCGCAATGCATCACCGAGCTGCCAGACTTCAGGGCAGCCTGCCTCACACGGTCCGTGTTGAGGATAATAATGGTGTTTATGCACGAACTTCGCGCAACTGTTCGTCCTCGTAATCCGAGTAACGAGTAAGTATACTCTGCTTGTCATGCCACTCCTATTTCATGGTCTTCTACTATATCCAAAATTACATATACATATCATTGTAACGCATGAAAGTCGTTCAATAGTGTGCAGTGTCTAGATAGCATTTGTCCAAGCAGAATGCCATTAGTTAAAAGAATTGTCATTGACAACTAACGTTTATTAAAATTATCTTGGTCATTTAAAAACAGTTTGTTTCATTCCTTTTCACAGGTGGTACAGGCTGGTGGCCTATCGTTCCTTTACATGGTGGCTTCACGGGAGGCTTGGACACCGCGATCGAAGAGTGATACCCGCCTGTGCCGTTCCTGCCATAAGAGATCATTCCCGAGTGACAGCGGTCAATACAGGGGATTTTCTCTCGCTGTTCTGCAACCTGAACTGTACAATGTGTAAACTTTTGTATTTTTGTGTCATCAAAATAAGCTACAAAATAAAACACCATAAATATTTTAACAACGGTTGTTTCGATTTTTTAAATCAATCAAGTGTGTCTCCATTCAAGGATGGAAGTCAGACACCTGTGCACAGAATGGGTGAAGTTCAGGTCGCTGTGAAGCGGGGTGGTCACTATCTAAGCTAAACAAATATATTATCAATAATGCATGCACTAAATAACTCTTGTTCAAAGTCTTTCAGTCGGTTATGTCTCTATAAAAGTCACACATATGTCAATACTATCAATGAACATTGGATTATACAGGCCTTAGGTCAAGGGTCTTGACCACTATAATAGAGTGTTTGAAGTGTGGGTCTGTGCTCACAAGAGTCTCCGATATGTGGCATTTGTTATTGATAGGCAACGATATACTGCAGTAGGGTTCTAATGTTAGTTGGGGATCTGCTAGGTGGCTATCATGGCGTGGTCAGTGGTCTGGCACATGAAGAGAATACCTTGCAGGGACACAGGGTGAGAATGGCAGTTACTTTCCACTGGCGAGGGTGCGTGGGCAAGGACACGTTTGTGGAGATGAACGAGCCATGTGCATGGTTCAAGCCGGTTCACATGCAGGACCGTGATCTCAGAGAGTGATGTGTTACATTTATTAGCTGTTGCAAATACCTCTGGAATTTTCCAGTCAGAGTGGGAACGAGGCTGTGGGCCATGTGCTCTGCGCGCTGTACTATCGCAGTGAGGCCTGGTCACCAAAATGGAGTGGAAAGGGGGAACAAAAATGGATGCCCCGTGTCCTTCTCAGTGTTCCCATCTATGCGAATGTCATGCAAAGTTAACATCACATAAGGGCAAGGGACGGGCGCAAACGGCCAAGGTGCCAAACAGCATGTACACTTCAAAAGGTATCCCACGCCCAGGGGCCATCGCTCACATGGCCTCCTCAGACCCCGTGTCTCCTGAGGCAGGCTGCCCCCCTGCAATCCACATAAGTGAGTCTCCATTCAGCAGTCTTCCTGTGCCTTATCTGCACGCCCCAGGCCCATCCATCCCACCCCCTCTATCAAAGGCGGTTCGCACCTGGGGATGAGCACTGGCATGGGGGGCTGTGACGGGCGCAAACGGCCAAGGTGCCAACCAGCATGTACTTCAAAAGGTATCCCACGCCCAGGGGCCATCGCTCACATGGCCTCCTCAGACCCCGTGTCTCCAGGCAGGCCTCCCCTGAGCAGGCCGCCCCCTGCAATCCACATAAGTGAGTCTCCATTCAGCAGTCTTCCTGTGCCTTATCTGCACGCCCCAGGCCCATCCATCCCACCCCCTCTATCAAAGGCGGTACGCACCCGGGGATGAGCGCTGGCATGGGGGGCTGTGACGGGCGCAAACGGCCAAGGTGCCAAACAGCATGTACACTTCAAAAGGTATCCCACGCCCAGGGGCCATCGCTCACATAGCCTCCTCAGACCTCATGTCTCCAGGCAGGCCTCCTCTGAGGCAGGCCGCCCCCCTGCAATCCACATAAGTGAGTCTCCATTCAGCAGTCTTCCTGTGCCTTATCTGCACGCCCCAGGCCCATCCATCCCACCCCCTCTATCAAAGGCGGTACGCACCCGGGGATGAGCGCTGGCATGGGGGGCTGTGACGGGCACAAACGGCCAAGGTGCCAAACAGCATGTACACTTCAAAAGGTATCCCACGCCCAGGGGCCATCGCTCACATGGCCTCCTCAGCCCCCTTGTCTCCAGCCAGGCCTCCCCTGAGGCAGGCCGCCCCCCTGCAATAAACATAATACCACGACATACACACGTCATTCATTCAAAAACACACCCCTGTTTCCAATACTTTATAAACCACTTGATATGTCTCATGAGAACATCTTTGTGCTTTGCAAGTCAACTCCTGAACCTTCTACTTGAGAAGCACTGAGATTTATGCTAATCTGCTCGTCGCCGTGCTATCTGTGACCGCTTCGAGCAAACTCGTCAGTGTGCCATCTACCTGTTCTCCTGCAACATACTGCTCGGCCTGCTGAATCCAACTGTTTGTTGGTCAAGGTAAGGCCATGTATCCTAGTCATATTTCGGTCATTTTTACATTTCAATCTATTTGCTATTACAGTACCCAATAGAGCTATGGTCATTGGTCTCATTGCTATTGACTTGAGTTTCAATTGTTATGCTATCAATAGAGCTATTTATTTTCATCTGTGTCAATTGTCATCGAATTGCATCCTTCGCGGGTCCAGTCTATAATGTAAGCATGGTTCCTTTTCGTGCAAGACAAAACAGAAATTTCTGTAACTTATGCAAATACTAAGCCGCACATGATGAATTGGTATAGTTCCGGCGACCAAAACAAACTTTGCATTGAGCATGGTATGGTTCATTTACTTTTTTATGACATTTTTATTCATCAAGGTTTTATAATAATCTTGATATTTACTTTTCAGAATTTTCAACAATGCCTGCCTGTTCGATTAGCGGTTGCCCTTCGAAGACCCATGCTAAATCTGAAGGCACTTCAATGCATGTATTCCCGAAAACTGTTGATCGAATAAGAGAATGGGTCAGACATTGTGGATGTCCACTGGATGAGCTGGAAAGTAGAGTCCAACAAGTCGTTGAGGACAAGAGGGGTGATTGATACCGCATCTGCAGCTGGCACTTTCCCTCGAGCATGTACACCACATCTTGGGTAACAAAGAAGAACAAACGGCGATCGACATGAAAATTGCTCGCAAACGCTATTCCCACTCTATTCATCCACAATCCGCCACTGGTGAGTCAAGTGTTCGTTTTTAGCTTTAGGCCTTGCAGTAGTGTGTAGGTAGCCGAATGGATTCATTGATATTTTAGGTGTTGTTTCCAATTTGTAATACTTTCGACATTGATATGAATGTATAGCTTTTTGAATAATGACATTTATCAACATATTATTTTTAGATTTCATAACCCACAAACGAAATCTATATATGGGCACAGGTAACTGTGCTATATTGCGCATTACTCAAACGAACGAAATCTATATATGGGCACAGGGAACTGTGCTATATTGCGCATTACTCAAGTATTCTGTCTCCATACATGGCAATTTTAAATATTGGCATTTCATTATCAAACAATAATTTACCTTTACAACTTCTTGACTATCCCTTGAATCTGAAGCAAGAACATTTTACTTCCGTCACGTGTTCGCAGTTATCAACCACTTCTAGCGCGTATCAGGTAATCATACTTGGCTATTCCGCTACAGACTTGTTTTATGCATGTCAAGTAATAGTTTGTATGTATCGTGTCATTATTTTACCAATTGTTTGGTTAGTGCTTTCCAATTGATATACACCTTAGCTGTCGTCCCCTGGTGTTTGTTTTCAGTTATAATTAGTGTTATCCATATTAATGCAAGTACTGTCTTTCAGGGAGATGCTAAAGCGTCCACCACATTGACAACAGCCCTAGATGTTCTTCAGCAGCCCGAGGTATGGATACTGACAGCTCAACTGACCGTGATCATCAGGACTGGAACACTTGTCGTTTGATTGTTCTACACCATGTTTCATTTGTGGTTAGCCGTTGATATGTACCTGTGCGGTCGACCCCAAGCGTGTGTTGTGTTTTCAATATTGTAATCCTTACTAATGCAAATACTATGTTTCAGGCTGTTGTTGGATCGTCAACCCACGCACTTGATGCGGAGCCTGACATTCAAGTAATTCCGGTGGAAGTGGGACCATGCGTATACGAATCGGCGCAACAGCTTTCGGAAGTGCGCACCACATTGACAACAGCCCTAGATATTATTCAGCAGCATTAGGTATGCATACTAACAGCTCCATCGAGCGTGATCATATAACGTGATTCCATTTGCTATACTTTCTTCCCTATTAACGCAAGTACTGTGTTTCAGGGAGATGGTGGAGCTTCCACTACAATCACAAGATCCCATTTAGATGATGCAGATGTAAAGAAATCGGAGAAATAAGTCGATTAAATCTGATCATTTTTAAATATTCCTTGATTGTTTTAGACAATGCAACATTTGTGGTTATCTCTTTATATGTACCTGTGCCGTCGACCCCAAGTGTGTGTTATGTTTACGATATTGAAAACCATACTAACGCAAGTACTGTGTTTCAGGAAGTTGCTGATGCCTCCTCTTCAATATTTGTGGCAGTCCATGTAGAGCCAGAGGTATGGATACTGACATCTCCATCGAACTAGGTCATCAGAGCTCGAATACTTGTCGTTTGATTGTTCCACACAATGTTTAAATCGTGTTTGGCTATTGAGATGTACATGTGTGTTTGTCCTCACGTGCGTTTTATGCTAACAATATTTTGATACATACTAATGAAAGTACTATGTTTCAGGGAGTCGATGGAGCCTCATTCCGTGCTGTCTATGCGGATAGAGAAAATATAGTCGTTGCATCGCAAGAGGAAGGGGAGACATGTGGATACGTATCAGAGCAGCAGCGTGCAGATGTTGAAGGTCGAGTCAAAAAAGTTGTAAAGAAAAGAAACCAAAATAAGATTGGTTACAAACAATTCATAACTTTAGAAGTTTTTTCGTGCTGGGGACTATTTTATGTTTTTTTCCAGTCAATTGTACTATACTTTATCTTGTGTTTAAACTGAACATCCCTTTTCCAATCTGTCCTCTAGTTACCCGTGTGTCTACGAACTATACATACACAGACAGTGAGGCGAATGAGAGATGTTGCTTGCCAGACCATTTACACTATGGAGGAACTATTAATTCAGACGCGACATGTTGAGACTCGGATGCTCATGTCCAATGGCCAGAACATGAAATGAATGTGTCCGTGGAATCCAGCAAAGTTTTATTGGACCATTGCTACAGTACGACCGCACCGCCGCAACAACATGATACTGGAAGTATTGAAGATAGCTCTGAAGTAGTTGCAGATCAATTCACACAATCTACACCCGCCAAAAAATTGCCACCAAAAAAGCTGTCGACATTGTTGTGTTCTCCCATCAATGTTGAGGTAGCAGATGTTGAAATGACAGAGAATAAACCAGCAGCAGCATTCACTGACGCATCAGAACATGATAGCAGCGATATTTCTTTCAAATGTGGTGATATGTCCTCAACGTCAAAGGCCGAATCAACTTTGACGCAGGATGACAGTCTAATGAAAGAGGGCAAATACATAGTATTCAACAGTTGTTTGATGGATATTATAAGTATACTGAAATGTGGGGAATTCCGTCAGAGGGAAAGTATGTGGGAAGCCATTGATTCATGTGACTCGTCAAAAACAAGGCAGTAACGTCACAATGCATGCCGCCTGTAGATTACATCATACGTTCTCATGGTCTGCACAACCGATGCTGGGGAAACTGCCAGCAGGCAATCTACTGTGTGCAGCTGCATCACTTTTTAGTGGCTCCAGTTTTAGAAAGTTAGAGTCTTTCTTTCAGTTTGTGGGACTCCATTTCATTTAAAAAACGCAGTACTACAAATACCAACATGATTATCTGTTTCCGGCCATTAGTGATGCTTGGAAAATTGAACAATTGTCTCTAGCAAGTACATTCGAAGGCAAACGATTCAGGCTAGCCGTCGATGGACAGTGCGACAGCGCTGGTTTTTCTGCCAAGTACTGCACCTACCACTTTCAGGACATGGATAGTAAGAAAATTGTGAGTTCGGTGGTCGTGCAGGTAACACAATGTACATCCTCAGTGGCCATGGAGAAACTAGGATTTATAAAATCAGTGTAATATCTACAATCGAGGAGAATGCACATCGACCTCATAGCCACGGACAGACACGTTTCAATTGCCAAGACAATGAGAGAGCAGTTCCCACATATTAAACACATATTAAACATTAAACATCAATTTGACGCATGGCATCTTGCTAAATCAATCAATAAGAAAATCTCGGCTGCAGGGAAAAAAAAGGTTTGGAAAGTATTTCAGAGTGGTCCCAGTCTATCAGCAACCATCTTTGGTGGAGCTCCAAAACTTGTGAAGGGTCAGTGGAAATACTACTTGAAAAATGGCGGTCATTGATGCACCACTGTACCAACGTGCACCGCTGGTCAGAAAACCTACATTTCCACCAATGTGAACATGGCCCTTTATCCCCAGTAGTGGCACGGAAGAAGAAGTGGTTGAATCCATCTTCACCGACACACAAATCCATTGAGAAGATTGTTTTTGATAAAACTCTTTAAAGAGATTCGAGGGGACTGACAGAATTCTGTCAAGCAGGAGGTTTGGAGGTGTTCCACAATATGTGCCTAAAGTACAGGCCAAAGCGCTTGCATTTCAGCATACAGGGCATGAGACATAGGACTCTACTTGCCATCTTGGTCCATAACGAGAATCTCGGCCGTGAACAATCTAGGACTAAGGGTAATGTAAGGATGCCTCGCTACACTAAGGCCTTTTCAAAAAGAAGTAAGCAATGGGTGATCAAACCAGTCTATGAGGAAATGGAGTTCGACTTTGTCAAAAGCCTTATTGTTGCTGTATTAGAGAAGCACAGATACAGAATTTTGAACTTTTCTGTGCAGAGCACTGATCCATTGCCACCCAACACTGCCACTGTGCCATGTCCACCCAAAGGAGAGCTGGTTGTGAAGTAAAAATCCCGGTTTAAATAATTGTAATACGATTGTTTTTTTTGTAAATAAATTTTATTGTACAGTGTGCAAACAAAGTACGCTAACCCTAACCCCTTCCTTCACCATCCTGGGTGCCGAACTACCTGGGTGTCATCTTTGAATTCTCTCTCTATTCACCTCATATTGCTGACCTTGTCTATATGTGTTTGTATATATTTTTGTTGATGTAACTCATTTTCGCAATCTCTTATAAATGGTGGGCACTGTTAACTGAGGGGAGGCTTGCGTATTGCAAATAATAAAAATAATAAAACAAACAAACAATAAATCTCACTTTCAAATCAACTGCTCGGGTACTTTATACTTTCACCTGACCTTCCCCAAAAAATTAAAAGTCTCAATAGTTATGGTTCTTTGGGGCTTCAAAGCTTGCAGACAATGAAGACAAAATTGGGGCCTTAGAAAGCGCCAAGCGAGCCGTTGCAGATGGGAGAGAAGCCAGTTCGCATTTGCACATTGAGGCGCACTACATAGATGGATTCAAGTTCTCACAGATGGCTTTACTATGGGATGTTGCAAAGAAAGAATGTATGCTAATTTCTAGTGAAGGTCAGCGGCTTTGATTTTCAGCTCGCGCCCTGAAGTGGCCCACAACTCGCACTGGCAGTATAAGGTTCTATTGTTTTTTGACCTTGAGAGACAGGGACCATGCAGAAAGAACTTCATTTGAAAGGGGGCTTGGGGGGTGCAATAACATTTGAGACGATAAGGCAGAAAATTCTTAAACTAGACTGAGTTTCATGTTAGTTCAGTATACGAAAAATCGTTGTCAAGAGCACAGTGGGTTTACGGACTGCATTACGCAGAGACACAATGGAAATTGCAAATATAATGTAAGTAACTCTTTAGACGCTTTTATACCAGAATGAAGAATTAATGAATGGATGCATGAATAAATGAATGAATGAAGTGCTTTGAAAAGGTTTGTGGGATCGTCCTTGTAGCGGGCACATGGGCATGCAGGTCCACATTCCACACGCATGTAGACAAAAGGTCGTTTCTCATTGTGTACCAACCTCGATTTATTTAGTTAGTTTTCGCATTGATTTTAGAGCTGAACATACTCCATTGCACTATCCTTGAAAGCAAATAGTTTCAGCTCGGCCGTAATAAATAAAATGAATAATATTAATAAAGATCGGCTGGCGAGACTAATTATAAATTTTATGTTTTTCAAAATAGGTATATACTCCCATTTTGCCACTGTCACCAGTTTCAGACACCGGCAGACGGTTTCTTCAGCCGCCAGCTGCAGCTTAATGTAAACAACTGCACCATTCTGACGATCTTATGGGACGATCGCCAAGGGCCATATGCTAGCGACTAGATGCAACATATCAACCCTTACGCTGGCCTAGAGCCTACTTGATGGAACAGCCTTGTGGTTCAACGTGCGACAAAAGTGCCTCTTTGAACGAAAACCAACACCCTGTGTACCATAAAGGAACAGCGCGTGACTCACGATAAAATTTTAAGGATTTGCGGATAGAGATAAAAGAAAATAAATGACTTTCGGAGTTCATATGGCAATTGCAGAATATTCTATAAACATTTAATGTCAAATAAATGTACTTTACCAAATTTACCGTGTTGCTGTTTGATTTTAAAGTACAGTTTCATATTCCGAATTGTGGCACACTGTGTTGTGAGCTGATCTGTGTTGGTTTCCGGGTTCTGTGTGAAGTTGCGTAGAAGACGACTGGGCGCGTTTGCCTACGCAGCACAGTAACGTCACGTAGTGAGGTGGGGAAATGAATGTTTTGATAATGTCAGGCTCAGGGGCGGGGGATATGATTTAGTGCCGCAAAAGCAGGTCAGCCAGGGCGATGGGGGAAATGATAGGATTATCACAAAATGGCAGCTCCCTGGTGCCTGTTTTTGCGTGCGTTTAATGGACGAAAACTCGGGTAAGGTCCATAGGAACTTTTTCTAAAATCGAGCGACTTAGGCTTAAAAACACATGGCTGACCCGTAGGGGTAATAAAAAATGTTCACCGAACCATTCCTTTAATTTAGTAAAGTGCAGATATTTTGTAAGTGGCACGGTTATACACTGATTCTTTAAACCATAAGCATCCCACCGCTGCCACCAGTGTAAAGACTGGAGGGGGGTGTCTGTACTTCCGCTCTCTATATGGTAGAGGAGAGGCACAGAGGACCCCAGCCATTATTGGTAACGTTGTCGAGCAATCAAGGCCTAGCTTCTCAGGAGGTGATGCAGGCTGGTTCTTAAGTACAGTGTAGTCCCCGAACCCCCACAAAGGAATGTCCATACACTGTATTACTAAAAACACAGTCTTTATATAATTAATATTCAAAGGTATGTACACTATCACAATAACGCACTTTGTACTCGGAAATCGACAATGATAAATATATACAATTCTAAAGTGGAACCACCAATGTTATCGAATCTCATTAAAGTGCATCAACTGTACGGTTAAAATGTCACACAGATCAATAACGAGAAAACCAGCAATAGAGATAGGAAGGAACGTAAAATGGTTGAAACAATAGGCAGGATGCTGGCCCATACCGATAGACACAGTTCTGTGTGGAGATCCCCCCACCTGGGCAACCTGTAAAATAAAGATATATAGCACAAGCCCAGTCCATATATTGTTCAATAGCCTTATTTCCTCCTATTAAGTTTTTACCCCCCCCCCAATGTACCTGGTTGAGTAGAGTTCTTCGAAGACGGGTCGAAGAATCCTTCTTGAGTGACTCCCTTTAAAGCAGGAGCCACGGATCGTCGAGCGGCGTCGAAGATGGGGAACTTGTCGTTGACGGCGGCGATGAGAAGTTCAAGGGTGCCGAGACCCTGATGTCGATCCAGGTGGTGCTCATCAGCGACGTCCTGCGAGGATGAGGTGTGCGGTTCACCTCGACAACGGATTGTTCAGGACCGCAAAGAGTTTCAGAAGAACTGTGGCCCAACAAGGGTGTCGAGTCATCAAAGTCTTTGTGGCCTTCAGGTGGCGGGAAACCCACCAGCGGATTCTCCTCGGCGCGTTGGTCGCCCTCGACTTTCTCCAGCGGGACAAAGCGGTCAACATTGCGGAGAAGGGAGTCCTTGGATTCAAAATGTTCTTAGGCAAAGGAGCGGGCGGCTCCGGTCATCAACGGCACGGCATCAAGTGGTCCCCACGGCTGGGCAACACAACTTCGACGGACCTCCAGCGGTTACACAAACCTGCGAACCCTGGTCGACGGCAATAGACTTCGACAGCGGCAAAGTCTGGTTGCTTTGCTTCGTTCTCCTTAGCGGTCCCGTCTCGGGTCCGCAGCCTTTCGAGGGTCTGACTTCCAGGGAGCTTCGGCGAAGGTTGCGGTGCCTGATGGTCCCTCGGAGCACGGGAAGAGGGCACCTTACCAGGTCCTCTCTCGGATCAGTCTTCGACGCGTTCGGCAGCTTTCAGATCAGGTCGAAGCAAATGCAACAGCAAGTCTTCTTCTTCCAGCTGGGCGTCGAGCATCAGCAGTTCCAGTTACTCTTCAAGTGTAGACACAGCTTCTGAACAATTTCCAGTGGTGAGAGGTCCCCAGATATACTATCTTGTCTTTCATCCACACTGCTGGGTCACTCTCAGCAGCCAATCATACAGAAGGGTATTTTGTGCAGTCAGTCAGCCAATCAGGCACACAGTGCATTCAGGCCATCCCCCTCCCTCTCAGACACTCACAACAAGGAATGTGGATTGGGACAAGTACCCAGCCATTCAACACTACACACTGCATTCAGGCCAGTTTCGGGCAGGGCTGTCTCAGTCTTTGTCTCTCATCCCAGAAACCAGACAGCCACAGCAAGAAGTGCATATTGGTCACACACTCCATTCACCCAGGTCCCACCCACAGGAGGTACCCACAACATACAGTCACTGGGAAGGCTCCAGTCAGTCTGGACTGGACTTCACAACAACATCATATATGGAACTTCCACCCAACAGCCATTCAGGGGGAAGGGACAAAGTCAGGGCTTCCCGGGACTTTGGGAAAACAAGGTAATAGGTAATAGAAAGCAAGAGGCCACAGGGGCCATCTTGTTTTCCATCGGGAATCAACTGATTCCAATGACATGGCCTGAGGATCCCAAAATGGAGGATACTCAGCGCACCTGTCAAATTCAGCATGGAGCTGCCACCTGCCCATACCCTGCTCTGCGGGCCACCCACAGGTGCCCAAAAACATACACTAGGGGCACAGGGTTGTACCCCCACCCATGAGTGCCGTAAGGGTATCCCACGGGTCTGTTCACCAAACCAAAAGAGAGAGAGCTGCACTGCCAGGAGTCCCACATAAACTCCTGCGCGGAAAATATGACAGAAAAAACGATAAAAAGGCAGTAAAGGACAAGGATACAGAGGCCCTGTCCATCCGATGCATTTCCAGCATCACACCAGGCCACGGGTGTCCCTGGACATCTCTTGCAGGACCTCACCTGTTGGGCACTTGCACACAGCAACTCTTCCTCCCACTCCAAATGTCCAGATGGCACATGTCCACCAGGTGTGTGTGGCCTACCAAACCGGGATGCCGGAGTCAGGCCCATCGTCGTGAGTGCACTGTCATAGTCTGGCAGTCTACAACCCTCCCATGGACCTCAGCCTTTTCTGCTGCCTCCATCCATGATGGTAGGAGGTAAACCTGCAGACTCAGAATCCACCAGGCCCAGTTGTTCGATATACACAGCTGCTGACACTGGCACATGTGTATGGACGTGTGGTCATGGCAATTTAGTGCATTTGACTATCTGGATCAACATTTGGACCTGCCAGGCCACTGAATGAGGAGGCATGCATTGTGTGTCATCATGACATATGTTTGTGTTGGGAGCAAGACAATTTCGGTTGATCCTCAGCAACAGGTGCATGCATCTGTTGCATGCTTTCATGTGGGACTATCAGGGGTGCATGTTGGTAGATGTGGTTGGATGGAGATGTGCATAGGTTGCTACGGACACATGTGGCCAGGTGCCCTTCCCATGGCTTCGCTTGGGTCACTACTTCATTGTGATAGTGATGTGACACGAGTGGTGAATGTGGCCAGACGTCAATGTGCTCTGTTCACATGTGCATTTCTCATCATTGTTATTAATGCTGACAGCATGCTACTGACACAATTGGGGAGAGTACACATGCATTGGTACTTATGGCTGATTGCTATGTTCTTTTTTTATTATTAATGTGTTGCGGTTAAACACATTATCCTTTCACATGCAAGAGGCAAAATAAACCACACTCATTATAAAATACAATATAGAATACACAATAAAACATATTCAAAGCTCTTAACATAATGCAATACATATATTCAGACCATTCCTTCAAATAATTTCATACATAATACACCAGATTTTACACTCCTTTCTCCATAAGACGATAGATCAGCCCTACTGTAAAAAAAAATAGCAAAAGTGGAAGATCATCCTAGCGCGTCTAACAAATGAAGTTGCATTAACAATTGCAGGACTTCATAAATCAACAGACGTTCATTGCCAGAAATCACGTTGTGCCAAATTCCTCTGTATTCAACCAGCCTCCCTGTTCAACAAAACACCCAACAGTCTTACTCTAACTTCTTGTAAGGATGGATAGTGAACTATAAGGTGCTTTAGGGTTTGAGGCTCATCTCTCCTCAAACATAAGTTACAGGGTTTATAATATATTCCTTGTTTGGAGCGTGATTCTAAAATGTCATTAGTGTGCAAGAGGTTCAATCTGAATGGTAAAAATTGCCTGTGTCAATAAGGATTAGTAAAACCTAGTTAAATATCTTGGATGGGAACCCAAAGGTTTATCAAGAATAGATAGAGAGCTATAGACATTGTAGCTGCACATAATGTCATTGGTTTCAATCCAGTCCTGTTGGAACAATAGTGTTTTCACTATGGGAGGGTTGATACTCAGGAGTTTGAGTGTGAGACCACAATTATTTAGATGACCCTCTGCAAAACAGTGCATCTCAATTAAAACCATACATTTCTTGGAATATATAAACAATGAACCTGGCATAGAGGCAATTACTTTCCCAAAGAAAATTAGAACTCTTCAATAAAACCGCCCCTTGATCGAAATCAACCCCATTTCATACGTAAGTTATGCCATAGGAAGATTAAAAACTTTCTTCCTAAAATGACCTTCTAAAATGGTCCAAACTTGATCCACGACCTGAGGTTCTACTTCCATTTCATACAAAATCAAGGGTATCTCTTAGGCCTTATAAAACTGATTTAAAGGAGTTACAGTGAATTTACAATATTCTTTTTTTTCTTTTTGTATTCTATACACAAATTGGTCCATTTTCTTCATTAGTCTATTCAATATATATGGCGGGTTAGGAGAGGCCCAAAATTCAAATCTGAAGTATGTCACCTTTCTCAATGGTGATAAAACAGCATGCCCCCATTTCCATGTGAAGCTGTATGCTTAATTCATGTTTTTGGTCAAGCAAATAAGATTGGATTTTTTTGGTGTTTAATAAGAGTTCATTGGCAGCTGCATATTACACTACCGCGGTCAATAAACGTTGAAGCCCCAGCAGAGTAGAATCCAGTAGGACTAAGGTGTGTGCATAGGCAAGCCATGTTACTCTAAGTGAACCAATTTGGAGACTCATAAAGGCTGCTTTCGCCAAGCATGCTGCAATGTCCGCAAATGATATGTTAAAAAGGCAAGGATCCAAAGGACATGCTTTGCAGCGAATCTATGCTTCTCAATTAGCTTAGACAGGCTGCCTTAAACATCCAGCCTAATTTGGACTATTGTGTCTTCATGCAGCTGTTGTATTACATCTAACAAAGAAGGGGGCAACCACCATGAATTAAGTTTTTGCCACAACAAATTCCTATTTACAGAACCAAATGTCTGAGATAAATCTATTAAAGCAGCATATGACCAAGGGGCTTCGATCACCCGCCCCATTAGCATCACTTGGAGGCAGCTGATTAAGATATCATTAAGCGATGTATTCAAACCTTTGTGGAAGCCTGTCTGAAAAATCTATAATTGTCCTGCTCTTTTAGTCCAAGTTCCTAGTTCCAATAGAACAATCGCAGTAAGCAACTTACTATCTGCGTCCAAAAGGGCGTTCAGTCTGTAATTTACTGGATCTGACCGATCGCTCTTTTTAGAAATAGGAATGACATTAGCTAACTTCCAAGAGGCTTGGATACATTTAAAACTTAAAATATCATTTAATAATAAAAATAATATTCTGGCACATAAAGCACTATCAATATCTAGCACTGTATTACTGAGACCGTTTGGGCCCATGTCCCAGCAGCAGGATGCCTTCTCAATATGGCGCTATATACATTGCACATCAAAAGTAAGTTTCCTCACTGTTCAATCTAAGGACAACCGAACTTGCGATTCAGAAGGCTTGTAAACTTTCTGAAAATGTGCACTCCAAAGAATTCAGAGACATAAATGGCATGTAAATCTGCTTGTGGAGAACACATCTAATTAATTAGCGACCAACAATTCCTTATATTGACAGAAGCCAAAGTTTTCAGCATCACTTCCCCATCCCTCTAGCTCAATATAAACCAGCGACCCATGTACCAGTCCATATATCCTTGTTCCTAAACGTGTTTTGCCTTAGCACAGTCCAAGCCCAGCCTGTTCAATATCTACGATTCGTTCTCAGAATCCTTTTCCTTATTGTAAGGGTGTGGAAGGAGGAGACTGACACTTGACACACAGGTGGTACAGTTGTTGGCAGAGACTTTTATAAAACAAATGAGGATTGAGGAAATACCCTCCTGACCATAATACTAAGAGGGGTTTCCCTGACGCAAAATTATATTCTAATGAGTCTGTCAGGATAGTCCAAAGAGATAAGTCCACCATTGTGTCAAAACCTATTTCCAGCCCTCACACTAAGAACTCAATGTAATGTGCACAGAGGATCTTCTTTAGTCTCAAAGTTCTTTTCCAACTCAAAAAACAAAGTTCCAAATGATGCAACAAAAAAACTTCAAAGGAAAAACAACCTTGCTCCCAGTTGCCATGCCCTCCGAATGTCCAATGAGGGTCTTTCCCCTTTTCCAAAAAGTTATTTTAAATTGTGTGTACAAATTACTAGGGAGGATGCTTCCCTTCCCTAGTTTCTTCCAAGTATATATCACAGTCAACCTGGCTCTCGTTTCTTTTAGGGACTTCTCATTTGTTTCACAGCCAACCTGGTACACTATTCTGCCAGTTACTGTGAATATGAAGATTGATTTGGCTTTCTCTTCATATGGATGTACATGCCAGACTCGCCTTTTCTTTTATTGTGGTCTTCTTGCTTTGCTACTACTTTGTTTTTCCCAGCCAGCTCTGTATACTATCCTGACAGGTACTGTGTGTATGGAGATGGGTTTTAACTGTAATCTTCTCACTCTGCTACTACTTTGTTGCTCACAGCCAGCCCGACATACGAAATGCCAGGAACTGTGACTATGACGATTGCTTTGGAGGCCGTGATTAGGCTTGTGGGTGTGAGTCCCAGACTCTCCTTTGCAATCCTTGCTTCTCTTAGCTGTCACACCAATCGTCCTGGTCTCCCCAACCTCTCTGAAGAGCTTATCGGTGGTCTTCAGTTGTTTGCGGTTGCTTTGGGGCTTCTCGGCTTCCCTCTGTTTCTTCCAGGTATTACGGCAGCTCTGTGCTGACTCCCAGATTCTGAGCCGCGAGTCTCGGCTTCTCCACATGCTCCAGATTTCCCGTTTGGATGTGGGCTCAGGCTTTTGATTCTCTCGGGTATTTGTCTGTGATGGATGTCCTCATAACACCTCTCCCAGCAGGTAAGTGCCACTCTCTTGGTATTTTCAGCATCCTGCTTCCTCCGCTGCTGCTGGGATTTGAATCTCCCACTTCTTCCTTGGAGGGACTCTAGTACTTTCCAGTCTTGGTTCCCTTTTATGACAGGAACAGTATTGTCTGTTCTAAGGCATCTAGTCCTGCGGAACCTGCCACATTGATCTGTGCCTCTTTCTCATTTAGGAGATCTTCACTCCTTAATAGGTTGTTGTTGCTCTTCCTCATCCCAGTAGTGAGGTCTTCACTACTCACTAGGTTGTTGTTACTCTTATTCCTCCCAGTATTATGGTCATCGCTATACTCAATGTTCTTCCTCGTTTCAGTGTTTTTTGGGGAAGTGACATGTTCTATTCTGTAGACATACATGGAGTTGTGGGGGTTATTATGTCTTATGCAGGCTAACAGGTTGGGGTGTAGGAGAATTATACTGCATATCTTCCAAGGTGGTGTCCCTCATTCCATATGGGGTTTCCCACCCATGAGATCCATCCACTGAGTACCTCCCCAAAGGGGGACTATCGGGTAGCGGCCTCACCTCCCTGACCTCACAGGAATGGGATTCTGTCATGAAAACAGTGATGTCAGCCTGGGTTTCGTCAGATAAACAAAACATCCCTATCAAAGCAATGGTGCCTCACCATAGAGAACGTAGGAACCAAGTTCCTTGCTCCACAGAAAAGAGACAAAAGAGCTGTAATGGGGGTCCAGTTTTTTAATTCTAGTAGTATCACTCAAATAAAGCCTCAAATTATTATTCAAATGGAAACTATCAGAACCACATTTATTTAAGCAAGCAGTTTCCGTTCCGTTCTGCGTGCCAATTAAAACCTGAACAATTTAAAATCAACATTGACAGGATTGTGGGGGATTATGAGAATATGGGAGATTACAGCAGTGTTGGAGAGTACATGCAGTGCCCTAATGTGCGTGAAAGTACAAGCTGCACAATTCTGTGTAAAATGAGCGCATAGCATGGCAACCAGCAGCCACACACACACATATCCAACAAGATTCCCTTGTGCAGGTCCAACAAAGCACGAGCTGCCACATTTTAGTGTACAATGGCATATTCAACGTATAGCTGAACATAACCCCATGCCATAGTATAAACAGCTGCATTTTTTACCATTAGTTAGAGAAACATAAAAAGTATTAACAATGATAATGAATGGCAGTAACCTTTTAGACTAAACTGAGAATACAGTAGCCACCTCACAAAGATGAAATTCCTCACCCCCACAGCATAAAACATCAGCCAAACCTTTGCAAGGAAGCATACACACATCTCAATTGTAACTTTCTAGAGCAAACAGCTAAATGCAGCACGATGATTGGCTAAGACAATGTGAGGCAAACCAGTTTCCAGGTTTGGGATGTGGCAGTGAGGTCATGAAAGAGTAACAAAGAAATATATCAAATTACAGAGTTAAATGACAAGACACTGTACACTGATTGGTCCAAGAAAAAGTAGTCTGGTTATGTTCCTAAGGCCATGCTCATAAGAGATATAACAATTTTTCTTCCTGAGTAGTACATCCAAATGTATTATAATGAAGATAAAAAGCAGAGAGGACAGAACAATAGGCAGAGTTCAAATCTGACTGACGTGATAGAATAAATAAGGTACAACTCTGCCCTCTGTAGGCTGGTAGGATTGTACTAATAGAGCACTATTTACTAAGTGAGAAGCAATGTAAAATCCTATTGCACATGAAGTAGCATTGATAAGGAATCATTGATTTGCTTTACAGAAATATGCACATAGCCTTCACAATATGTAGATAATATCACTAAAGACACTTTCATGAAATCCCAAGTTATATAAATGCATGCACGTTTAGGTATATACATGTATACATGTACACGTATCGTTGTCATTGTAAGAGAATTGAGTTTGCGAGCAGCTATGTCCCAGCATGAAAGGGAAAATGCAGAATAGAGTAAATCATGAAAAAGGAAGCCAGGCAAGTAATGTTTCCAACAATGAGTCGCAAAGTGTACAGAAGATGAACAGTTGCAATGATGAAAATCGTAAAATGGTGCCAAACCGCTTTGGTAAATGGGAAAGGATGGCAGGTTATAATCTCAGTGCCACATTGTCACACCTGACAGGGATTAGTTGAAATGTGCATAATCATTCACTCCACCCATACACCTCATGGAACAACCAATTGCAAGTTGTGTTTAACTGATACATGTTTAAAAGAGTGTTATTCAGTTGGCATTAGAGCCATTTTGATAGCACAAATGCATGGGATGGGTTGCAGAATAACTCCAACACCAAATAATCAAATCAACTCAGGAAGATGGCAAAGATTTTCTGTCTCATTATCAATTATCTAAAACAGGGAGTTTCAACGGACATCAACAGACGTCACACGAGTTCTATTGTATATTTCATTAAAAAGATCACAGTTATATACTAAAGATTCATCATACATGACATCATACTACAATGAGAAAAACCTAAGAGGGGTTTTGATATGTTCAAAGGGAACACCTAAGTTCTATAAGGGGTTGGGTTGTGATTGGACATATACTGTCAGGTGGACAATTTATGCCCACCCCTAGTGCAAGTCATCTTTATCACTATTAGGTACACATTATATCATTGGTTCTCAAACTATAAGGCCATTCATTATATGCCCCACTATAATTGGTTTGCAAGCTTGTGTCTGGTCAGAACATTCAGTTCACTTAGCAGCATGTAAGTTCATACCCAGGTACCAGGAGGAGGACATGAGTTTACCTCCCCACTCAATTAGGCACGTTCAATGCCTTCAAGAATAGATAGCCAGTCTTGGCTTCTTCAGCATTGACACCAGGCCAGACAGCCCTTCCACACTCTTGCACAATCTCAGGTAATTCTTTGCTGCGACACAGCTCTTGGCTCTTCTCTCCATGGGTTTGAGCTTACTAAAGTTATGACACTGATGTCCAGTTTGTATACAATGGCAGAATTGCCTGCTGTCTATTTACTAGTAATAGCCAGCTTCTAGGATTTCTTGATCTACTTGCATTACAGCAGCTGTACAGTTATTTTTATTTATGTTTATATTCTTTCGGTTAGCTCCTCCATTAGATTGTCTTCTCGCTCGAAAATTCACTGCATAATATTCACAAGCATGGCACAATTTCAGGCCTCCAGCATACAGGTAGTAGGGGGCGGGACTTCCTGCAGAGGCATGTGGCTGCTCCTTTACACTCCCCCCTCTGGTCAAGCCATCGACCACCCCTTCACCAGTCTCCGCATTTTGGTATCTCCTCTTATAGAAGTGTTTCTTCAGAGTCCAGATCTTCATCACTCCCTTTAGGGAACCTGCTGATTTAACATGTTCATCCAAACTCCAAATCATGTAACTGCATTGTCCATTTGGATGGCAATAGACCCATCATCCTATGTACTTTTTGTGATTCTTTAGATACAGGAACTTCGTTCCCTCAGGTGCAACGATGCTGGTCTCTATGTATTTTCAGATTTCTTCATTTGTCAAATCCTTGGGTCCAAACCTTTGTTGCTGTCTTTTTACACTGGACGATTATTATCTTAATACACAATCCGAACATCACTATGAGCAATAGTGCTCCAAGGAACTTGAAGATTTTTACCATCCACTGTGGAATACATGAGAATATAGTCGCAAACCAGCTGTCATCTATAATGTCCTCTGACTCGTCTTCCATCTTAGTATGCAGGTTCGTCAGCAACATTATAGCCACTGTCAAGGTCCCATTCGCCTCATCATGAGAATGTATGAATGTGCAAAATGATGGGCCGATTTTGGAGCAAACTCCTCCTTCCATCACCGTGATCATGTTGAGGACATATCTGTTCTGTAGGGTCATTAGTCGTATGGCTCTCAGCTCTTCCGTGATAGCAGTGAATCCCTTTATTGTGGTGGTGTTTGTTTGCAGAAGCTCACATCTGGTAATTTGTAACCATTTGGCATCGGCCATTGTCTGAATCCCAGGCATGAAGATAGTTGTGAACATCGACACAGTCTGACTCAACAACCTATGCTCATAAGGAATAGCCTTAGAGGCTTCTATTGATTTAGCTGAGAAATAGTTCTCTCTTCTGGTCCTATTAAGAAATTCAAGCGCTTTTCTCTTTCTCAAATGGCATGTACTTTTGGAAATTCTCCAATATTCAGGTCACTCTGAGGAAGCACTAATGCTGGAACATGGATGAGCACCAAGGAACACGTTCCTCCCCAATCCTTTGGCAGCTTCATGTAGGCCCTGCGGTCACAAGCTCAATACCGATCGAACAGAACAGCTGTCCCTGCTCACATTCTGGAGACATCAACTGTAGTCTTGCAACCTTTGTTATCCCCCACATAATTCTTCCTTCTCTTCGGAAGCACAATGTTGCACTCGCCAACGGAATCATCATCATTGGGCCTGATTCATTTTCTACGTATGTCAACCATTTGGCAGGCTTCGCCATGACTTCCAACATCCATCGTTCACTCTCTGCACCTCTTGCATATATTCTGACTTCAATATATGAGCTGCACAGGACATCAGTCCTGCTTCCCATCCTTCTTGGATTTCACTTGTCTATAGAATAAGACTCATGTCTCTTATAACTACTTCTTCCTGTCCATTTGCAGGATACACAAGCATCTTGCTCTCCCATCCAGGTTGCTTCTCCATCTTTGAAGTCTTGATGTAGTCATCTTGAAACAGAAATGACCAGTTGGATCTCCATCGCAAGTTAGCCTAACTTCCCTGAAATTGTCCTCTGGTCATACATGTTACAAGAAGAACGGCATCATCTTCTGGAACCTCTCTAGAAATAAAAGTTTGTGCTGCATTCATGGCATATGGTATGAGAGCGCAGACGTAGCAACATTCCTTAGATGTTTTTCCCCCACATTTTTCATATGCTGATACCACATGTTAACACCCACACTTGCTGCATTGTCTATATAACGATATAAGAGCAAAAGGGTGGGAGGGGCCAGCTTCTCAGTTGCAGCCCCCACTCTTTGGAACACTTAACCCTCATCTATAAGAAATTAACAATCCTACCCTGCTTTTAAAAAACTGATCGAAACCTGGCTGTTTGACAAATATAAATACTGCCACCTCTTTCCTGTTAATACGGATGTACCTGTAACTGACAATATGATGTAACTAATGCGTGATACCCTTGGGTTTGGGCATTTAACACATGCTATAAATAAAATAAATATAGCTGTCATATTTTTGCTTAAAGAATAAGAAATTGCCGCATTGATGAATACTGACAGGGCTCCAGAACAATGAGGTTGAGAATCTGTTTTCTCCAAAATATCAAAATATTCTTCTATAGAGGAAGTCTCATCATTTGCATGTTTCCCCATCTTAAATGTGGTGGTCAGAATGCGGCTGCTTCGAGTTAATGAAAATAAAGCTATCTATCTGTTGTGAAATATTTATATATGTAAAGGATTAAACGCGACTGCATTGCATGATAAATGTTGGTTCTATGGTGTACAAGAGTGATGCCATCCGGAACGAAAGTAAATTCTCTAAGTAAATAAGCAAAGATTGAGGATTAGTACACTGCCAGAGGGGTGTGGTGGCCTCCCAGCCAATGGGGAGGCTCAAAATGCATCTTGGTGATCCTGCTGGCCCTATTCGCCTCACGGCCAGCGGCCGCCATCTCCCCTTACCGGGGAATCAGGTAAGTCTCTCCCACCCCCATCCACAGAATTCTCTTCCTGCTCTCACCTCCACCCCCACTTACCTTCTTTTTTGTAAATTTCGAGAGCAGATGCGCTGGGAACACTTCAGTACCCAGGGCGTCCGCTCCCGATCTGCGACAGGCCGTTATAGAAAGAAAGAAGGGACTACGTGTAGTCCTTTCTCCCTTCGCATGGTGACCATTTTGTTTGTTTACTTTTCCCACATTTTTTATCAATGGCTGCCATGGAATGAGAAAACGGACTTCGGAACAGAAATGCCAGAGCTCTCCGGAAGTGAAAAAAATGCCTTTAGTACCCCAGTCTAATGGGCCGGGGTAGTAATGGCAATAAGCCTCTCAACTGTGGGCCATTGCCACATACGACAATGCCCCCAGGGCTGTAGTTAAGGCCCTCTGTATGCTAGGGCCTGTAACTATGGGCTCCAGGGGCATTACCTTATGCAATAATGGTCCGCAGTCTGGGGGCTTATTGCCTAAATAAATCCAGGACCTAAGTACAAATGAAAACTGCAAACATAGGTCTACTCAACATATGTCCCCGGCAAAATAACAGTAAACGGTAAGATAGATACGCCATTACCAGTTTTGAGAATGCCATCAGTTATTTAGTGAGAAGTAATCGATTTCTTACACCTCTTGCCCTTCCTTTGTTCCAGTGGCATGCATCTTTGATTTACTCTTTTTAAAGATCGATTAAGGATATGATGTCTAGAAAAAAAGTGGCCAGAGCTTGTCTGGTGTAAAAAGAGCTTAGCAAAATGGGTCTGGTTAGTTGTTATAGCAGTGGGACAATATACTTTGTTAAGAGAACTTTTTTACAACCTTATGTTCTTGGTTTGAATCATCTCTGCTTAGCCCTCCACCATTCGAAGGTCCTATCATGAGGACCACTGAGTTGGGTAATTATGCACATTATTAGATCAATAATCTTTCATGTCATGATACTTAAACATGTGAACGTTCTATTGTTATTGGAGCTGTCAAGGACTTACTCATTCAAATGTTATCACAGCAGGGCATAGCAGGGTACTGAAGCTGAGACATCAACTGATCTCTTGTAAATGATATTCTGTGGTGGTACTGGGGGGGTTGATTCGTATGGATTGCCTTGTGCACACAGACTAGCTGTCGCAAGAAGACAGTACTTTAGTTCTACATTTGCCATCTCCATGTAGAACACCATTAACATAATTACAGAATCATTTCAGAGATGCATTGGTCCATGTAAATGACAAGTGGTTATGACATCCTGGTGGGGCAAAATAGACAGGGAAAAAGTGGAGTTGTAACGAGTGACGAAACACCAAGGATAGGATATATTTAGATCGTTTATAAAATAACCACACCATCATGTAAGACAGAGATAGTGTTTCATTGTAGGGAATTGATTGTATCCACACGTGCCCTAGTGGAATAATCAAACTGAACTTATGGTATTGAAATAAAGCTTTCTAATACATTGGATCCTGGGGAGCTGCTAGGTCCATCATCAGGAGACACCGACAATCTCGGAAGCGTTGGGCCAATTAACAATGACTCTGAAATCTTCACTATAACTTGCCATGAATACCCATTTCACATTCAGAATATTCTACCTCACTCACACATATATTCAATGAAAGGCCCCTCAAATATTCCAATTGCAGAAAGCTATGATGAATCTTTGGATACTTCCTACACTCCTCCAACAAAGGCCACCTCTAGAACCCGTGCATGGGCTGGACCGAGGTTTACAGTGCTCCCTCTATCTGTCAGGAAGCCAACCCGTTAAACCATACCACGCACTATTGATGTAAAGGCGTCAGACATGGCAAGCATTTCTCAATAGACATCAGTGATGCAAGCATCAGCAAACTCCAGTTTTTAACCACTTAAGAGCTAAGGGCAACTATGTTTGTCCTGGATTCTCATAAGGAATCATTGTAGGCTCCCCCTTACCCCAGGCATTAATCAACTCGCAAGCTTTAACTGTATACATGCGGGTGCGCTTATGCAATAAAAGATGAAGCAGAAAGAGGAAACAGAGCCTGCAACATCAATGAGAGAAGAAAGCGTAGAGACTCAGCGAGAATCGATTACCAACATTGATGATCCTCCCCTCAGCCATAGGTCATGCATCCACATGATATATACATGCTCACTTGATTGAGCGGGCAGATTTGGGAACAGGATCAGAGGTGACATGGAAACCTGACAGAAGGGTGTAGCAGAGTTCAGGCTGCTTCAGGAGAAAGAACTGCAAAGTCACTGAGAGGCGTTGGGGCAACTGGGGCAAAGGGGTGTGCCAGTCATGCATGTCTGGGGAGGGGCTGAACGACAATCAGTAGTCAGTACTTAGCCAAATATGGGGTCTGAAATCTGTGAAAGGGTGTGATTGTCAAGTCATAGAGCAGAAGGGGAATCCCCTAGCAGCAGAAGGCTTGCAGAAAGGGACCTCAATATAAAATCGTCATGTTATAAATACAGTTACACAGGCTAAAGAGAGATGGCCTGCTGGTGCTTTTGCATGGAGCCAAGTCAAACATCTCGCCTTCTAAAAAAAGATAGAACATTAGGTGCAGGTGACTGGTGGTTAAAATTCCTAACGGGAGAAGGTCATATGTTGGATTTTGCTATAGTTAAGTTCCTTAATGGAATCCCTTTGAGTGATAGCATGGAGACTGATGTATAAAATAGTGCATATTAGTAGTGAACCTATGAAGACTTATGAGAAAGGTGGTGGGGTGAGTGGGAGAATTGTAATTCTCCTTTTCTCTTTTTTTCCTCTCTTTCTATCTTTTCTTCTTTCCGCAGTGTGCTTATTTGGGGGCAGCGTTTTATATACTGTATTTATGTTGTTGTTTTTTTATTCTTGGATTGTGTCTGTATATTTTGGAGATTCTCTTTTTGCTTTCTATTTCTGATTGATCTTTTAACTTTATATATGGACATTTGGAAAATATTTTTATCTTTGTATTCAATTTTTAAAGGTTTGAAATAAACCAAAAAAAAAAGAAAAAAGTGGCTGCGAGGTCAGAAAAACAGGCACCTCCTAGTCTGGAGAACTTGAAAGGAGGGACGACCAGGAAGTGTGCAGAGCCTGATCCGAGGATTCTGATTGGGTGGTAGCGAGTGAAATTATTTTGGAGGAATTCCAGGCCTTTCTTTTGAATTGCACGGTGGGTAATGCACATGGCTTTGAAGGAGGGGGTAGCCAGTGGAGTGTCCTTAGTGTAGTGCAGACGGGTCCTCTGAGGTAGAGTGTGAGTAGGAGCCTTGCTTCAGAGGTTGGGATCCGTTGGAGCTTTCTCCGCTGGTATGTAGGCACATCTTGGTAGAGGGAGTTAGAGTAGTCTATTTGCGAGAGGATGATGACCATGATTATGGAAATTCTATGGAGGTAGACGAGATAAGGAAAGATCGCTTGAGGATTGTAAGGAACTCATGGTACTAGAAGTACAGACAGACACAAGTGATCACAGTTCAAGGGCGTTTATTGAACTATAAATTCAGGGTGTAAAAACACCTAACCTAAACCTAAATCTAAGATGCAAGCACGCATTGACCATCAAATGAAAAATAAGGCAGTCTTAGTTGTGTTGTGTCAAAATAAAAGGACTATACTTAGAAAAACCTATTGCCAATTCATTACAACTAATTACAGAAAGAGTGTGCGATAGGGTATCAAATAAAGAAAGACGTGTTCTGAAATCATAAATCAGGATGTGATTGCCAGGGGTCTCCCTTCCCCTCGTTTTCAGCAGGGGACAAGGTGGGGCCTTGGAGCACAGCACATCAGGCTTTCTTAGCACAGGCCGACAGTTTTGTTCCAGCTGGTACAGCACATGCTCAAGCTTTCTCAACACAAGCCCACAATTCCATTACGGCTATCAGGTTCGATGATGGTAAAATCTCTTTTCAATAAAAGTTACTCGCCTTTGCTGCCTGATACTTTCAACAAACAAACACAAAACTTCTGTTGTACGAACACTTTGGGGGATGGCTTCACCTCTGGGTCCCCCTCTTCTGGGCGCAGACCCATCAGAAATGGCATTGAACAAATTCACAATTCAGTTCCCTTCTCAGTGAGCTTTGGGTGACAGCGTTCAACCCCTGGATCTCCCACGGCCAAGCTTGGATCCCAAATGACAAGGGGGAAACCTTCCTTCCCCTTTTCTTGCAATATGCATTGCTTTCACAAATCTTAATGTCTTTTTAAACAGTTTTTGGGCTTTGCCCCTCATTACTCGTTTCCCTCTGCCGGGTTCACCCTCACCACCTTTTGGTTGTTGGTTTCCCTCTGCCGGGTTGACTTTCACCGACCTTTGGTTGTCGGCTTCTCTCTGCCATATTCACTCTCGCTGATGTTTATAAACAATTCATCACAGGACTTTAGACTTCGCCCCTTCTCATTAGCATCCCTCTGCTGGGTTCACGCTTGCTAATCTTTGCAAAATCCAGTTCAGACACTAATTCACACCATGCAGGATTAACTTCCCTTAGCTTTTGCAATCATCCGCTAGTCAAAGACTTCCGATGGTACAGAGGATTCTACAAGACCTCTGTATGACCACGTTGACCCTTCTTTGCCTCTTCCAAGGCCTTCTGTTTGCGGTAGTCTTTACTGTTTGGCAATTGCCCAAAGGTTTCCAAGTGTACACCCATGTGGTGCTGGACTCTTCTGTCGCTGGTTTTACCCCTTCATTTTTACTAGTATTGCTTGCTTTTCTAAGTTCAATTTCACCTTTGGCTGCTTTTCATTCAACACAGTTCGGCCTCTTATCAACACTGTTCTCAACTTACCGGCTGTTAACTGCTTGGCTTTTAAGTCAAGGTTGGTACCACTGAGGCAAGCTCCCCTTCCCGGCCTGGAAATCAGCAGAGGAGGGTTTTGTGTACAATTGACATCTGTAGCAACACACGTTGGCCTTTGTTCGTGATCTTATGTTTCTATCTGTGGAGGTTTCACGTGCCATGATCAGAAAGGGCAAGGTTACTTCTCTCCTTGTCACCCTATTGGTATGCCCCATGTTTCGCCTCCTTTTTAACTGGAGTGCTGAGTTAGCTCTTACGCCGTGTGGACTGCCTTTCTTGTATTGTGCTCTTGTGCTCCACCTTTTATTAACCCTGTGGGGAAGGGAAAGGGCCATCAGGTGTGCATGATTATGGTTTATTGCCTGACTTTTCCTGACCCTGCTATTGGGACACACCAGGTAAATGTCTCTGGTGTTAGTCTGGTGTCTTTCGTGTTGTGTGAAAGTGTTCATATGGAAAAAGGGGGGTCAGGCAGTGTTATAGAATACCCTATATGGTAGAATGGGGGAAAGGTGTTGAAATGAGGGGGATACGATGTCTCACCCGTCAATGTCTCACTCCCTAAGGACCCCGCATCCAGGGGATCCTCCCTCACTAGTCACCCCCTGGAACTTGATCCAATAGCAATGGCCGTGTCTTGGTCACCTGGATGACAGATCCCTGGGGACTAGCCAAGGAGACACCCTCAGGTTTCTAACAGGATGCAGAGGTGGAAGGTGCACAATCTGAAGACTGCATTGATGTCACGGGAGAGAGCCAGGTCTAAGCTTAAAGTGCATCCTAGGTTTTTGACTGAGGGGTATGCAGTGGGTCCAGGTCCTAACGAAAGCGGCCGAGGGATAGTTTGGGGAAAGAGAGCTGTTTTGCTGCAGATTAGGATTTCGTTTTTTTCTGAGGTTGAGGAGCAGGTGATTGTCATTTAGAGGTCAATGTCTGAGAAGCAGGATGCCAGTTCAAGGTGGGTTGAGGAGGGGGAGTTGGGAATCTTAAGAATGATCTAGGTGGGAATAAACCAGCTGTCAATGAGTTCTTGATTATAGTTCTGGTGAGGACGCCTACACAGGTGGACGAGTGGATGTTTTTGAGGATGGCTGGGAGGCAGGGGTCTCCCAGGGAACTTGAAAGGTGGCTACTGGAGAAGAGCCTTGATAAGTTGGGACGGGAGATTGCAGAAAAGCTGCTGAATTGGGTGCCACTACAATGCAGCAGATGGTGGGGCTGTCGGTAAAGGGGGCAAGGGGTTGGTAGTTTAGCGTGGATGGTGAGGATCCTTTAAATGGCTATCTTGAAGTAATGTCCAGAAAGGGTGTTGCACAGGGGCGGTCTTGAACTCAGAGATGATCTTGTGGAGTTCTTTGCGTGGGTTGTTTGCACTGGTGATGCGGGAGGTGTAGAAGGAATGTTTGGCTTTTAATAATATCAAATCTGTAGGCACTCGTCTGTCTAGCCACAGTGGCTTTGTTTATGGTAGAATGATTGGTCTCACTGTAATTCATCTCTGGATGGCTCTCCACTGTGTAAATCTAATCTCTTTAAAAACTGAAGTCATCATTCTCCCAGCTTCCAATGCAATCCCTACCTTTTCACGTCCACTGTTTTTCTTACATTATTTTTTTCTGTTTTGTTTGTATATTCCCCAGTCTATGTCCAACCCTTTTTTACACCCGCATGAATGGTATCACTGCTTGTTCTCATCATTGTGCTATTGTGCAGGCACCTTTTAGGGAATGCCTTCTCCAACCGCAAATGTTTATTGTAAGTAATTTCTGATTAAAATTGAAATCCCTGTTCTTCAGATAAATACAGATAGAACAATTCAGAACTGCACTTTGGTTAGTTCATTGTAGCACAACACCATCCTACCCTACCAAGTATATGTATCTGCGTCTTTATCTTGTAGCCCATAGTTTGTCCACCCCATTTGCTATTCAATATTTTGTTGTCTGTAACCATACAATCTCTATTCATGGCCCCCTCTAACACCTATACGTAAATCTACCTTGTCTGCCTTGTTTCTCTTGCTTCATGTCCCATAGGAAGTAGGTTGGTACTGATTTAAGATCAATTGTATTAAGGCGAATTTAAAATCTCATTTCTGCTACCATATCTTTCTACATCTGTTGCATTGGAGGAAGCGTCCAACGCATCAGTGAAACGATGGGTGCCTCATCTGAAGGCCCAATAGCTGAATAACAAGTGGGACCTCATTTGAAGTGCCCATACCAGGTTAATTCCTGGTGGTGGTGTGTATGTTGGCTCGAGAAGAACTGACTAGACCAGCCAGTGTGGTGAATATTGCCTATTAGATAGTTTGAAGCAACCCTCCTTTGATGCTTGTTGTATCATTCTGCCCTTCCTTCCATAGTTGCTAGCATTCTTGGTGGAATGTGATACAGGGAGTTCTGTGTTTGCCTGTCAGGGTGTGTGCTGGAATAGGTGAACGGGAAGAGGCGATGTGGTACTTGCAAAAGGTAATATAGTATTTGGTGCTCGTTTAAACTTCATTTAAAGCCATAGGAAGGGCATGCATGCGTTGGTTATCTAGTGTTTGCTACACTAGACAACGTCTAATCGATGAGAGGAAAATCAGTTATTAATCAGAAATTGAGACAAGAGAAAAACGAGTCTCAAATTACCATTTTGGAAAGACATTTCTTCCTGTTCTGAGGACAAGTTGCTGCTGTCTATTGGAAAATGGGTGAATGACACTTATAACGCCAGGCACAAATGCAGCCATCTTGAATCAGGAGCTGTTCCATGTGCATCATAGGGAAAACTCCTATTCCAATAGGTCAGACTTTCAGGGAGACAATCGAATGCCCAAGTACCAAGACATAACACCTCCTATGGTTGTTCTTTCCTGGATAGTATTAGGGTGAATCAGGTGGATGCATAGCTCTACAAGTAGGCCACTCACCATGATGCGAAAAGGCTGAGTATCTGCCCAATGTATGCCTTCATACCTCTGAGGTTCTACTTAGAGGCCCTGATTCACAGAAGCGTTTTAGAATGGCACAATCCCGTTGGAAAGTGCTCCATAAATCAGACCGAGTGTCTCAATGGGGGTAATACTAAAGGTAATTGGAACAACCAAGTTCTCTGAAGCTGGTGACATTTGGTGCACGTCTATTCAAAGCATACAATTAATATTACGAGCATGCCAGTTTATGCTCAACGGCATTAAATCTGATCAATACATTTGTACGTCTGTGTACTGTAGAAGGAGAATATAACTGCAATAGAAAATGAGCACATTCAATAAATAAAATAGTATTGTAAGATGTGCAGTACATTGGAATAGCATCACACGTAACGTCTAAGCATTCAGTAAGGTGGTAGAAATAGTGAATTTGTAGGCAGACACGTGTTTCGGTAACTGGTGATGAACAAGACATCATGCTTCTCCCAGTTCTAAGTGGGAAGCAAACACAGGCCTAGCAGCCAATGTGTCAACTGGCCTTGAAAAAGGGTGTGGGAAAGCTGCCTGCACGTTCAATGTTCTTCTGTTCTCTTTCTCCTGATCCATTGTGATGAAATAAACATGGTGTACAGTAAATACATCACTCACAGAACATACATGCTTAGTTTAAACTTGCAACCTGTTGAGAGATAATCAGGAGTGTAAATAACGTAACGCAGACAGAAACACAACTTTTTAACATTTAATTTAATGTATCACCTTATTCTTTATTTCTTTTGCATTGTTTTTAATAAAGACGCGTTCATCTCAGTATAAACATGAATAGTTTGTTATTATAGTGCATTCCAAATTAGAGTGGCCTCTGGGTTCCACAAAATATTGGAACTTTCACATTATTTAACATAGAATAAAGAATTGTGTAGAGCAAAGCAATGGCTCACCGAATTCAAAAAACATAGTACATGTGACTATCATTCCAATGAAAGGACTCACATTGCACATTGTCGCAAATAAGGATTTTTTAGTGTCGTTTCAAAACATGAGATGCATTTTCACCTAGTGAAGGAGAGGGTAAGCAATCATAATGCACTATTTTCACTCCCTAAAGGTGATTTTTCTTTATACGAGGTGTGGTGGCTCAGAAGAAGGACAAAGGGCCTCATTACAAGTATGGCAGTAAGTGGTAAAATAGGCGGTAAATTCATTCCAGCCAGCTTTACTACTACACCAAATAATGGCTACTGAAGAAATTGGCGTTAATTCCACTGGCAGAATTACCTCTGGCGGAATTACCCCCAGTGACAAATCGACCAATAATTCTCAAAATTAGAGCCATGGCTAATTCTGCTGACGGAATAACCTCCAAAAAATTAAAACCTATTTCTGTCCAATTACAACACCAAATTAAGCAGAATTACCCCCACAAACTGAAGGAAATTACGCCAAAAACACAGCACAGTTACCTCCACCAATTCATACAGGTGTTACAAATCAAGGCACAGTGCACCAGAAACACTCAGGAGTAGTATAAAAGGACCACACCTACCCCAAGCACACATCCAAGCGACATGCAGCCACAAGCAGATGATGTTGATTATGGGCTCAAAGACCTGACCCTTTACATCCAGCTATAGCAGCATGCAGGACCACAGCAGGGCTGGAGACAAGCACTGGAAAGGGGCAGGAGACGTATGTAGCAGAGGGCACCTATACCACAGCCACCCATCCCAATGGACACTGAGGGACCACCAATTAGTGACTCTATATCAACTGGACCACCCCACCATCGCTGAACTGTTCACCCTGATACAGGCAGAACTAGAGAGTGCCATTGCCACCTGAACATCAATTCCCACCAGCCCCCCGCTGAAGCTTGTGGCTGTCCTACACTTCTGTGGCATGGCACAATCCACCCTTTCAAAGGTGCTGGACTAAGCCCTGAATGCGCACATGAGGCATGTCCATCTGCACATCTCCATGCTCATCACCCAGCAAAGGTGCATGCAACAAAGGCACATTTCTACAACATTTCCTATTTCCCTAATACCATAGAAGCATTGGATTGCACATTTGTGGCATTGGTACCCCCCAGGCAATGGAACAGGGATACCGATCAGGAAACATTACCTTTCCATGAACTGCAAATGACCTGTGATGCAGACCTCACCATCAGCCACTGCTGTGTCCGATACCCCGCATCACACATGAATCCATGATACTGAGGAACAACACCGTACCTGCGTACATGGAAAGGTACAAAGGACAGCTCACCTGGCTTGTGGCTAAGTAACAGTCAGACCTGACTTCCAAAATCACCCAAACACACACCTGGGGTATGTAAGTAGTAGAAAAGTGAAACAACAGAAATGCACAGAACAGGCCCAGAACCCTGACTGACCCTCCCTAGCACACAGACTTGAACCATGTGACACAACCGGTCACCCTGCCATGCAAGGCACCACAACGCAATCAGGGCAACGTCCAATCCATGAGAGCGTTCACATGAACCATACATGACGTACTGCATCACCATAGTTGACCAGTGCAATGCTAATGATACAGCATTGGCATATAGCACATGATTGCCGATTCCTACCACATGAATGACTGCAAGTGAACCAGGTAGGCCTAGTCCCATCAACCTCCATGCACACAGAGTGCACCATGCACAACCACAGAGTAATGCACATAGGTGTAGGCACATCAGGACCATCAACATTTACCCACACCCATTCATGTTTTGCAGGTGACACTGGCTACTTGCAGTTACCATGGTTGATGATTTGAGGAACCCTGCCACACCATATGAGATAGCCTACAATGAGGCGCAGAGGAGGACCAGGTAATGCATTGAGCAGAAATTTGGATTGCTCAAATCAAGATTCAGCTGCCTTCACCACACAGATGGTGCCCTCATGTATAGCCCCAAGAAAGTTGGAAAAATTGTAGTCAGATGTGCAATGCTGCAAAATGTGTGCATACGTAGGAACATTCAAATGCCACCATATGAGAACCATACCCTCTCGAGCTCTGAAGAGGACAATGTTGATTGCGTGAACAGGGCACCACAGGACATACTCATGGTCACCCCCACAGCTTAACTGTCTTATCATTGATGTTGATTATGTCTTGATATTGTTATCAATGTTGATTCCGCAATGTGTCATGACCCACAGGACGCGCCCCTTTTGGTCTTCCTGGTCCTTATCGCAGCGGGGCCTTGCATTCCTTAACACTCCCAACATGGCCATCCAGCGTGACACGCCTTCCGCGGTCCATACGTTGGACGTGACGCATTCTACTAATAGACCGCACCCCCGCGGCTCTGCGCCTCTCAGTGCTATTGCCAAGTAGCGATCAGACGTGTGCTCCGTAGTTCACAGTATTGCTTTCCTGGTTCCTAGCTTTTCAACTTCCATTCCTTGCCCCTTTCCCTTTTCCTCTTGCTTCCTGGACTTGTGCGCCATCAGCACGTCTTCTTCGTTTCCCGGATCCCCGGATTGCTGCATCCCGGAATCTTAAACGCACGCTGGAGTCTGAAGAGACTCACTCAGCCTTATTCAAGTCCAGGTCTGTCCGCAAGAAGACACCGCCCACAAAGTCGAGCAAGGATCAGTCTCAGATGAGAAGGGGGGAACTCCATGACAGTTTGAGACGCCTACCAACAGCACTCGAAGTCGACATGGAAGCGACCGTCCAGGACCTGAAGCGAGGTATGCAAGAATTAACCACTGAGGTGCAGAAATTAAAGGTAGAAAACGCTACTCCAAAGCAATTAATTCTATCCCGTGATTCAGCCGCAAAAGAAAGTGTGTTACTGTGCGGCATTGTTGACAAATACGATGGGTCGGCAAAAACCCTTGATGGATTCCTGGACTCATGTTTGGTTCACTTTACATTTAAGCCCTATTACTTTTCCACTCCCAGGGCTAAGGTGGTGTTCATAATCTCTCACCTTTCCGGAAATGCTTTAACCTGGGCTAAACCCCTAGTTAATTCCAGCGACGCTCTCCTAGATGACTACGATGGTTTCATACGGGCCCTGAAGACCATGTTTGATCGCCCTGAGCAGGACTTTAGTGCCCAGGAACGCCTCTTAGACTTTCAGCAGGGATCCCAGGATGTACTCATGTATGTAGCCCACTTTAAGCAATTGGTCAAGGAAGCTGATTGGTCTCTGGAGGCAAGTTTTACCCTTTTCAGGAGAGGACTAAATGAGGAGATTAAAGATGAGTTAGCCAGAGTGGCCCAACCGAGCTCATTCCAGGCTCTAATGGACCTTGCCATGCAAATAGACTTTTGCATCCAGGAAAGGAAAGCAGAGAAGAAAAAATCTAGGGGAACCCCTCCGAAGGTGTCCTTTGAGAGTACCTCCAAATCTGACACAAACCCTGGATCAGTCACCGAACCGGAACCCATGCAGATAGAAACCTTCCGTGGACCCATATCCCCGCAAGAAAGGATGAGAAGGATTAATACAGGGTTGTGCATGTATTGTGCCTCAGACAAACACTTGGTTAGAGAATGCCCTCTGGCCCCTCCTCAGCATTCGGGAAACGCCAACTCCCCATCCTAGATTGAGCAGGGCTTTGGGAGAGAGATGTTTGCTCCACATCAATTCCATCCTGGAACTCTCCTGGACAAAACAATCTAGTGATACTACAGGCCTTCCTATCAACCTCCGGGAATAAGACCTATCCTGTTTTGGCCTTAGTGGACTGCGGGGCTATGGGAATATTCATTGATCAAGATTGGGTTTTTAGTCACCACATCCCATACGAAACACAAAGCATCATGCAGCCAGTGTAAGTGATCGATGGAAGACCCCTCACTTCGGGGCCCATAAGCCTGCAGACCAAAGAGATCCAGCTTTCAATTAACCACCACCAAGAGTGGATTCAATTCGACATTATTAAGTCAGCTCATTACCCCATGGTACTGGGCATGCCCTGGTTACAGAAACACAATCCGTATATCAATTGGACAGCAAGATCACTATTCCTCGGCTCAGAGTTTTGTATGTCTCACTGTCTAATCCTGGATTCCTCCTTGACCCCCTCCAAAGAACCACCAATAGACCATCAAGCAATTCTCATGGTTTACAACATCGTGCAGGTTCCTAAGGGCTATCAGGGATTTGTTGATGTGTTCTCAACTGCCATAGTCCAGGCCTTACCCCCTCATAGGCCTGAAGACTGCGCCATAGACACGGATCCCTCAGCAGTGATTCCTTTTGGCAGGATGTTCATCCTTTCCGAACCTGAGAAAAAGGTCCTCCGAGAATACTTGGATACCAACCTTGAGAATGGCACCATAAGACCTTCAAAATCTCCAGCCGGAGCTTCATTGTTCTTTGTTCCTAAGAAGGACACTAAGGAACTCAGACCCTGCCTCGATTATCGTGGATTAAATCAATGCACCCTCAAGGACCGGTACTCTTTAACCTTAATCTCGGATATCCTGGAGGAGGTCAGAGGTGCTGTGATTTTCACGAAACTGGACCTCTAGGGTGCCAATCATTTGATTCGTATCGGGGAAGGAGACAAATGGAAAACAGCATTCAGAACACCCTTTGGTCACTTCGAATATCTGGTCATGCCCTTTGGATTAGCTAATGCCCCAGCAGTCTTTCAACGTTTTATGAACAGGGTGTTCTCTGACATGCTATTCCTCTTCGCCATCGTCTACCTGGACGACATTTTGATCTACTCCAAGGACCTTCTAAAGCATGAAGAGCACGTAAAGGCAGTACTACAACGACTCTGTGAACATAAACTCTTGGCCAAACCCGAGAAATGTCTGTTTCACGTTGCTTCTGTTCATTACCTAGGATTTATCCTTACTTCAGAGGGAATTGGCATGGACCCTTCAAAGGTAAAGGCTATATTATCCTGGCCTGCTCCCACGTCCGTGAAACAAGTTCAATCCTTCCCGGGGCTTGCCAATTTCTACCGGAAGTTTATACCCATCTCCTCTGAGATTGTTCAACCGATTGTTGCTCTCCTGAAGAAAGACACCCCCTTTGTCTGGTCTATTCCGCAAGATAAGGCATTCCAACTCTTGAAGACAAGCTTTACTCAAGCTCCCATTCTGGCCCAACCCGACATTGATCGACCATTCCTTGTGGAAATGGATGCCTCTAACTACGCCATTGGAGCGGTGTTGAAGCAAGAATTTGAGCATAAACTAGAACACCCCATTGCTTACCTTTCACAAACCCGCACCCCAGTGAGACACACTACTTCGTCCTGGAAAAATAACTTTTAGCCATCCGCCAAGCCTTCATTGAGTGGCGACATCTACTCCTGGGAGCAAGATATCCAGTCCAGGACCGCACGGACTACCGAAATCTTCAAATTCTACAGTCATTAGAGTGTTGGAACAGTCGTCAGGCTCGTTGGGCCTTCTTCTTTGCCCAGTACCAGTTCCACATCACTCATGTTCCTGGATCACAAAACTTGATTGCTGACGCCTTATCTCTACAGCCTGACTATGAAACTACTGAAGATAAGGCCTATCCTAAAATGTTTCCCCACACGATTTTTGTAGCCCAAGCAGTCAACCTCCTGGAAGAAATCTGAGTACAAACCCAATCTAACTGGGTTTGTCTCTCCTGTCCGTCTTTTTGTTTTGTGAGTGTTTCGTTTTGAAGCGCCCTTAAGCCCTCGGGTACCTGGTGCGCTATATAAATGTTAAACATAAACATAAACATAAACAATCCTCTGAACTCTGGAAGAATATTTCAAGAAAGAATCAATGGAACCTGAGAGTCAAGGAAGGATATTTGTTCAAGGACAACGCACTGCTCATTCCTACACAAATATTACAACAAAGAATAATAAACCTCTGTCATGACATCGTGGCATCACCAACACCCTCCACCTCAAACAAAGACAATTTTGGTGGCCTAAAATGAAGACTGACGTACAACTATACGTCCGAGCCTGTGCAATCTGTAGTCAGAATAAACATGACAACAAGAGGCCAGCGGGTCTTCTGCTACAACCCGCACTGCCAACAAGGCCATGGGAATTTATCGCTACAGACTTCATTGTGGAATTACCGCCTTCCAGAGGGTATACCACCATCATGGTCACCATTGACTAGTTCACTCATATAGCTCATTTCACACCCCTCAATAAGCTACCATCCTCATCTGAACTGGCTGAATCTTCCTGGAGCACATATTACGCCTTCATGGACTTCCTTCCAAGAGAATTTCCGATCGAGGATCTCAATACGTCTCACAATTCTGGAAACACCTCTGTCAAATATTAGGAATGCAACGTGCTCTTTCATCAGGTTATCACCCTCAAACCAACGGGGCCACAGAACATGCTAATCAGACTTTGCAACAATATCTTTAATGTTTTGCTACTAAGGTTCAGGATGACTGGTCGCTCCTGATCCCGGTGGCTGAATTCGCCTATAACAATTCTGATCATTCAGTAGTTAAGACCAGTCCATTTTATTGCAGCCAAGGATTCCATCCATCAGTTCTGCCCTCTGTTCTTCCATAACCCACACCGGTACCTACTGTCGACTCCTAGATTGAAACACTCATCAACATACATAAGGAGACCAAAGAGCACTTAGAGAAGGCCAGAACACAGACCAAGAGATATGCGGATTCCAAAAGAAGACCCGGGCCTTCTTATTCAGTTGGAGATCAAGTCTGGTTGTCCTCGAAATTACTACCCCGACATCTATGGCCAATCAAATTGGCCCCCTGGTATTATGGTCCGTTTTCCGTCAAGGAAATTATAAACCCAGTCTCATACCGGCTCAAGTTACCAGAATCCTGGAAAAAGATTCACCCAGTTTTTCACACCTCCTTATTAAAACCTTACATTCAATCCTCCCGGAAATCCTGCAGACCCACTCCTGTGATGGTGGACAATCAACTGGAATATGAAGTGTCCCAGATATGCGACTCCAGGTATAAACGGGGTCAGCTTCAATATCCGGTTGAATGGAAAGGATATCCCCCCAGTGAAAGAACTTGGAACCACTTTCTAATCTGAATACCCTCAACTGCTCAGAAGATACCACCTCATACACCCAGGGAAACCTGGAGGAACAGGTTTTCAGAGGAGGCATGCTGTCATGACCCACAGGACGCTCCCCTTTTGGTCTTCCTGGTCCTTATCGCAACGGGCCTTGCATTCCCTGACACTCCCAACATGGCCGTCCAGCGTGACACGCCTTCAGCGGTCTATACGTTAGACGTAATGTATTCTACTAATAGACCGCACCCCCGCGACTCCACGCATCTCAATGCTATTGCCAAGTAGCGATCGGACGTGTGCTCTGTAGTTCGCAGTATTGCTTTCCTGGTTCCTAGCTTTTCTACTTCCATTCCTTGCCCCTTTCCCTTTTCCTCTTACTTCCTGGACTTGTGTGCCATCAGCATGTCTTCTTCGTTTCCCGGATCCCCAGATTGCTGCATCCCGGAATCTTAAATACATGCTGGAGTCGGAAGAGACTCGCTCAGCCTTATTCAAGTCCAGGTCTGTCCGCAAGAAGACACCGCCCACGGAGTCCAGCAAGGATCGGTCTCAGGTGAGAAGGGGGGAACTATGTGACACAATGTGCTAAACTCAATGCAACTGTCAAATGTACGCATAACTGCATTGCCTGATGATTACCTTAGTAATAACCCCATAGCCTGTAAAGTGACCCCCATTCCCAAAGTATTAGCTAACATTAGGCCTGCTCCGCCACTCACAATCCAATACCCTGACAACACTTCATTGTGTCCCCACACCAGCCTCTAGCACAGGATCACCAATGCTGTGCAGGGCCATCACCACTAGTACATCCACATTCTGCCTGCCTAAATGCAAACCCACGCAGAACCCCACACGGCCAACCACCAACACCAGACACCCATACCACCACACAATAGAGATAGCCACACACCTAGGAAAGCCACAGCCCTGAGCTATACAATCATCACCATCCTCAGCTTTCTTATCCCCCTCCTTATCAGAACCACCTCCCATCAAATCATGCCCACCAACACCCCCACCCCCAAACCTGCCACCAACTGTTGTGTTTTCCAAACACATACCCTCTTCACAACACAACTTGCACTAAAGGCATTTACATATTTTACAAGATAGGCCTGGCCCGGCTCCTTTGCCCCAGACATTACCCTCTGCCCTGCCCCACACCTTTCCTCCCCAAACAACCAGCATTTCCAACCACACACCAAACCCCTGGCAAAACTCGACCCATTCTAGGTAACACCCGACGCACACAATTAGCATCAAGGACCACACACACTATCACCCAAACAAGATCAACCACCACATCCAAAAGAAACTCCAGACTCTCAGGACGCACCCATCTCCAGCTCCTCCCCATCAAAAACCCTCACCCCACAAACAATCCCACTACCTCTATGACACCCATAATTCACAAAACCCTGGAAACTACTGTCTCCACTCAAAACCGCAAAATCTCCAGTCCCCAAGTCCACTTGACCCAACCCCCATCACCATCAACACTAGACAACCCCTAGTAGGAGCCCTACTAAATGTAAGATCCCTTGGAGCACATGCAATTGAAATACACGACTACATACTAGAGTTCAAACTAGATTTCCCGGTGCTCACGGAAACCTAACCTGTCTACATGCTGCATCAGGTCCTCAGATCACATTACCCATCCCAACCAACTACAAGCTCCTCAGAGCAGACCGCACTGACACAATAGCCATCATCCACAAAACCACACTACTTTTGAGGGAATGTAAAATAGAAGCACTCAGTGGCTATGAAATTCTCTCCCTCAAACTAGCCGTGAACCATCAAGAAACCATTCATTTCCTAATAGTCTACAGAACACCCAACGCCCCAAGAAAGCCAAAACTAGACCTACCACTTCTAATCACTCCTCTACTCAAACCTAAAACTAAATACATCATCCCATGAGAGTTCAACTTAGGTTATGATGACCCTGCAGACAGAAAAGCTGCATCTGCAAAAAGGCATTCCAGGAGATGCAATTCTCCCAAATAGTTAACACCCCCACTCATTCCAAAGGAAGAATCCTAGACTGGATACTCTCCGTTAATACCACAGTAACTATAACAGATGCCCTCCAACTACACTGGACCAACCACTACCTAATTAAATTCACAATAAACCTAGATACTGACCGTAAAACCTTAAATTGCAAACTACCACCCATACAGGTCAGAAATATTCGTAACCTCACACCAGAAAATTTAAACCGAGTACTTAACAATCTACTCAATGCCAAACCCCAGGCCAATACCAGCCCAGATAGTATTGCTAAGCACTATCACCAATGCCTTAAATTAGCGGTTGATGACGTAGCACCGTTCAAAGCCAAAGTGCCCAAAGCTAAACGCAGTGCCCCCTGGTTTAATAATGAACTCATAGAACTCAGAAGAGAAAAAAGAGCATTATAACATCTAACCAGAAAAAATAACTCATCAGACCTACAAACCAAACTACAAAAACTAGCCAAAGCCTACAAACTCAGTGTACTCTCCCATAAAGCAGAATCACTCAATGACTGCATAGCAGCCGCAGCCTCCAACACAAAAGAATTATTTACTATCATCAAAGAACTAGAAGCACCCATTCTCCCCACCAACCCCATAGTTCCGAGCAAAGCCTGGTGCACCACCATTCAGGATGCCCTATCCTTCAAAGTGATGACACTCCAAAACATAATAGCCGCACAAAAAAACTACCTGACCTTACCACCACGCCACCCAACCCTTTGACCATCTCCACCTGCCTCGACGTACCGGAATTCCACTTCACACAAGTCACCACTGAGCAAGTCCTTTAAACAATAGCGTCCCTAAAGCCCTCGAACTACAAAGGCGACAGCATCCCAGACAAAGTAGTCAAATACTGCACCAACATACTAGCACCCACCATCACCAATTTTGTGAATGAATCCTTCATCTCCAGCGAAATACCAGCCTCCATTAAGGCATCCTGGGTAACACCAACACTCAAAAAACCTTCACTAGACCCTACAGTCCCTACCAACTACAGGCCAATAACTACAGTACCATTCCGCCTAAAAATAATTGACAAAATAGCCTTTACCCAAGTGCAATCCCATCTTGAACAGAATCACCTACTAGGGGAAAGACAATCAGGTTTCCGCCCCAACCACAGTACAGAGACTGCCTGTTATGCTCACCTGGTATCCATAGAGACGCCACCCAGCTGGGTTACTCGCTGGTATGCGTCTCAGCTTTGCCCTGATGTAGTCTGCGGGGAAGGTTCTGCCTGAAAATACAGGACTGTGTTCAAGACTGACCGACTGGGGTAAGTATCCTCCCTCCACCCCCGTATGCTTTCAGTCCCTCTGGCGCCCTCTCCTCACCTCGTGGTAGAATTAGGCATGCTCTCCGTCCTGCCTTCTTTGCAGGGGCGCGTTGTCTTTCATGGGCGAGTGCGGTCCAGTTACTTCACTGACGCCGGCCCGTTTGATATTGTTCACGTAGGTCTTATTGCTGTTCTTTAGTTTTGTTGCAATCCTGTATGCCTTTCTTGTTTAAAATGTCTCTTTTTTCTCCCTTAGGTATGCAGAGCTTCAGTGCAGCGAACTGGCTTGGTTGAGCCCCGCTGGTAAATGATGGCGCATTAAGAGCGCTATGTGCAGCGCTGCAAAGTCTTGCCTTTGCTAACCTGTGTTTTCCTTCCTTGTAGGTCGCAGTGTTCTTCAGCGTGAGTGGAATGTCCGGAGTGGTGCCAGCCGAGAGGCGACCAGCCAGGTAAGCCTTTTGAGCAGTTCGTAATTTGTAAATGTCTCTACAGCTTTCTTTAATGTTGCCTCTATCTTCCTCTTTCAGGTCGTTCTGTCCGAGAGGCGTGCAGATTCGAAGGAGCTGTTCTCAGTAGCTGCGAGTGTTTAAAGATGAAGACTGCAGGTAAGATGCTGCTGCTAATGATGTTCCTTTTGTCTCCTTGCAGGTTCTGCTTCTCCGAGGTTCAAGGGAATAGCTGGACACGTTGAGCGTCACGTTGCAAGCTGCAAAGTAACAAGAAGCATGTTCTGCAGTCAGGGTGTGATTTATATAGCACAGGTAAAGTAGTACCAGGGAAAGTAGTTCCAGGCCTGCCACACCCAAAACAGTAGACCGCATAGCTTGGTTGTTAGGGAACCAGGCTATGTGGATGCCTCCATGTTGGCTGACAGGCTTTAGAGGCCTGAGTCCTGACTGCACCTGGCCAATGGGTTTGCCAGGGGGGGTTTTGGGCGAGGGTCGTGACACTGCCCTACTAGACCTAAAAAAACAGATGGATGCCATTAGGGACTCCATCAAACTGTGTATCCTCCTACTCCTAGACCTGTCAGCGGCTTTTGACCGGGTAGACCATAACAAACTTTGCCAAACCCTATCCACTAACTTCCACTTCTCACACAAGGCCACCACTTGGATAAAATCCTTCCTCTCTGACCGCACCTCCAGAGTTTCTATAGAGGAAGTTGCAGCAGATCCCACCCAGTACCACTAGGTGTACCACAAGGATCCTGCCTCTCCCCCACTCTCTACCATGCCTACACTAAGTTACTCTTCGCAGCACTAGATGACACAGGAGTAATTTACACAAACTTTGCTGATGACACACAGATCCTCATTCCCATCACAGGAAACCTGGACCAAGACACGACCACCATTAACACAATCTACTCAAACATCCAAAACTGGATGGCGCATAACAGCCTCTGTCTTAATGGAGACAAAACTGAGATTCTCATAGTTGGCTCCCCAAACAAACTCAGCAAACGCCACCCAGACTACACCACCATAATGATAGATGGCACACCCATTAACATCTCCCATAAAGTCAAAACACTGGGTGTGTACCTTGACTCGAATCTCACTATGAACAATCACATTAGCGCCCATGCTTCCTCAACAACATATACCGCCAAACTCATCACACTTAGCAGGCCTTTCCTATCATCTGTCAACTGCTTGACACTTGCTAGAGCCCTCTTCTTATAGACTATTGCAACATCTTACTGTTAGTTACCTCCAAAAAATGTAACTAAACTCCAACTCCTACAAAACAAAGCCCTTAGAGCAGCCTTGGTCATTAAGAGAAGTGAACACATCTCACACCAAAGAAGAGAGACACACTGGCTCCCAGTACAGTCCAGAATCCCCCATAAAATACTCACCATCATGCACAAATGCCTATCTGACACTGCCCCCTCCTACCTCAACAACTGCATTGCACGCAAAGCCACACCGAGATCTTTCAGATCCAATGCAAATACCCAACTGCACATACCACGCTTCACCACCACAAGAGCAGGAAATGCCAGCTTCACTATTGCAGCCCCCTGTATCCGGAACTCTCTCCCACCCCATCTCTCCAACGAAACCTCTCTACCTAAGTTCAAAAAACAACTCCAAACGTGGTTGTTCAACAAGTACTAATATTCCTTAAATACTCTTTACGCCTAGACGGTAAATCCCAAGCAACACTAGATCATTACTATGTCATATGATAGACTATATCTATATACGCCTGGTATACTGCTGCAACCTAAAAATGTATGTAACCCAGACCTGATAACGAAGATATGTATTTTGCTGTAATTTAAAATGTATGTAACCCTGATTTGCTAACAAAGATATATGTAATTACGCCGTGATACCCAAGGGTTTGGACGTATATCCAAATGCAATAAATAAATAAATAAATAAATAAATAAATAAATAAATAAAACTACGTGTGGATATGAGGGAGGATGATTGTGCCACCAGGAACTTATGGACAATTATATTTGAAATGGGACACATGCAGCCCATACATGAAATCAATGCACAAGTTTCAATTGCATTGAATTAAAACTTGAAAGATGATCTTGTTTCAACTTTGTTTATTCTTGTTAACAAGGAACCCCCAGCCCAAACACCAACTCCCACCTCCCAGCCCCAGCTCCAACACCAACTGCCACCCCCCAAGTGCAGCTCCAACACCCACCACACCCCCCCAGACCCAACACAAACTACCACTCCCCACCGCCAGCCCAACACCAATTCTCGCTACAGTTTCCGCTTGTCTCTTTGTCATTAGGATGGGAAGCATGAGATGTGAGGTGCTGCAAATGCCTGGGTGGTGTGCCTGCCATTGAACCTTCAGTAGCGGTGGAGGACACAGAACTCTCCTGTACACTGCCCTGGAGGTGTTCCATTGTGAGGATGATGGCTCGGGCCATGGTCTTATTGGAGGCTGATAGCTGGTTGGCCTGCTCCCTCACCCTCTGGCACCCAATAATTTGGCTGGCATTAGTGTTCATTGTGCTCCTGCACAGTCGTACCATAGCCCCAGGGATTGGGCCTGGCTGTTGACTACATCCCGTGCTGGAGGATGGGTTGGATCAGCCTGTTCATCTGAGGACGTATCCTGTCTGTACTATGATGCACGGTGGAATGACCGTGGTGAAGGATGTGTGTGTAGTGGCGAGAGTCTGCCATGGGTGAGGACTCAGGGGAGAAATGGTGGACAGTTGCATGACCATGGCTGATGGTGTGGGACTTCAATCTGTGTGACAATTGCTGTGGCATCCATGGTCTGTTGGTCTTACAGGTTGTCTTCCACACTCAGGCCTATGTGTGCGTCTGGAGATCCTACAGCTTTTTGCTGGTGTAACTCCCTGCACATTTGTGGCCTGTTGAGGCCTTGTGCCTTTGTCCTTTGCTGCAGTGGACATGGCAGTAGGTTCCACGATCAGAGAGAGCCTTTTTTGGTGGCACGCTGCCACTCCATGCCCTAACCTGTTCAGATGGCCCGGGGTCACCTTCTTTTGCTGGTGTAGTGGAGGGTCTGGGCTCATTGGCTGGCTCCTGGGTGTCTTGAGTGTGGGATGTATTTACCCATGCATCCGAGCCCTACCTCAAAACTGTGCAGTACTGACATGAAAACATCATGATGGCCAGAGCTTCCCAGAAAATGCACAGGGAAATGCAGGAAGAATAGGCTGCCACCCATTTTTGCCGATGTTATGGGCACAGAAGGACACTGCCTAAAACCACCATTGGACTACCCACACAGTAGTCTGAAACCATTGGGAATGGCAATGCTGATTGCCAAATGCAACCTAGAATTGTTGGGAATTCATTTTCTTAAATCCCAAAAATGGGTGCAGTACCAGTACTCACCACTATCCAAAAGCCGGCAGTTTAAAACCACCCTGTGTTTCTCTGAAGGCAAGCCAAAGTGCCTATTTCAAACATTGCAATATGTGCAAAATATTCACTGAACACCAGCAGACATTTGGTAGAATGGAGTTTTGTGTGCCTACAAAATCTGGGAAATGAAGAGCCCAGAAAAATGCTTATAACAAGACTGGCTGCGCTGTGGATTGCAGCAGTTTAAGTTGCACTGGATTTAAAGACACTAAAATCGAAAATGTTTAAATTGACTGAGTGACCTACTTTTGAGTGTCACATAGGTTGCAATTGTTTAAATGTCATAGTTTAAACTTAGAATCAGCATCATAGCTGCATATGTAAAAAAATGTCTTGACTTAGACTGGGGAACAAAAAGTGACATTTTATCTGAAACCTGGCTTAAGGAACTGAATTCCACCTGGCAACTACCCCCATCAGGAGGAAACTTGAGTCACAGCTGTGTTCCCAGGCCAACCTTCCTTTTGCTGCCCACACTAAGGATATGCCATCTATCTGATAATTGAATTACCTGTGCTCTGTAGGAGAGTGAAGGAAGCCCTCTTCACTCAGGCAAAGGTTTTTATTACGCAGTCGTAAAATGTAGCTTCCTCTTGGCAGGAGCTGGGAGGGGCACTGCCTGTGAGAGCAAGCTGGCTTGGCAGAACTGGAAAGACCAGTATTTCTACCTTGTGCTGAGAGGAAACCACACCCCTTTGGAGCCAGAACATAACTTTAAAAAGATGAATAACTCATAGAGCGGACATGTGAAAATTTTATAAATGATACCATAATTCTTGTGATTTTTCTGCCCACATTTTAAGAGGTTTTTCGACCCGGTGGCATGTTCAGGGGGGTTTTAGCGGAAAAGTGGATATTACTCTAACTGTATGCATGTTAAAAATCTGAAACTTCTTCAGTTAATGTCCATACTCCCTGCACACATGTATGTAAAGTTGGGTCAATGTCAGAAATTGAAAAATCAGTTAAAAAGTGAAATATCTGCCATTTCTGAATGCAAGCTCTTAGAAACAGCAGATTTGGACAGAGACATGGCTAAATTCAGCCACACCATGTATATGTAATTTCAAACAACTGTGTAACTCTGAAATATGTCTTTTATTATCAAATATAGAATGTGTGCAATCTGACAGAGGAGTGTCCTATCTGCAAGCCATAAAATGACATCCCTCTGACTCACAGTTCATTCCCCAATCAAATGATAAATGGAAGTTTGACCAATTAGAAGCTGAGAGAGAGGTAGGGTCAGTGATGCTAGAACACACCCACATTCTAAACACATAAAAGCAGACACATAAGGACAGATAGGGACCTTCCAAATCCATCTGCAGTGGGACGCTCTGCCGGAAAAATCCATACTTACCTCCATACAACATCCAGAGATCCAGACTTCAAATTCATCAATCTATCCAGAACTAAGAGACCAGACCAGAGAGAAAGCAGTGCTGTACTAAGAGACCAGACCAGAGAGAAAGCAGTGCTGTACTAAGAGACCAGACCAGAGAGACCCAGACCAGCAGAGAGAGTGACCAGAGCCCAGTCTAAAACCCTGACCAGATCCGTGATGAGGCCCATTTAATTCAAGAATATAGTGTGAGTACCCAGCAGAACTGTGTAGAACCAATCTCTTAGTTTAAATTCATCTAATTCAATCTATTTAACCTAAGTAGAACTGCCTCCTAGCTGTCACCTGTCATTTCTAGTTGCAAGCTGCACTTGTCATTTTGAGCTTTTGAAATTTGCAAACCCAAAAACGACCTTTATTAAATCGCTCATATCTCCGCGACCGTTTGGGCTAGAGACTTGCAGTAACTTTCCTCTGATAGCTTAGAATCGTAGCTTTGAATCGCACCAAGAATCGCATTCCTACCCCTTATAGTTTTACCGCAATCGCGGAACACGCATCCGCGAATTTTACCGCGATTTGCAATTTCTTCACATGTAAAAACTGCTGCTGTTTGCTTTCCATTTGCCAGAAATTCGTTTAACCTGCTAACTATCCCTGCATCATTGCTAGTGTGAGCCTGGACTAATATTAACTAGATACCACTCACCCTGAACCTCTGAAAGGGAATTAAAAAGTATTTCCAGCATATTTCTCATCCATTGCTAGCACATATCAAAGCATTTGGGCCTGTGATTTCAAAACTCCTATCTGTTTTCTGTTGTCTAAGCTTGCTGGATTGAACTGATTACATTGATTGCATTTCTGAGAACTGTGTGCTTTCCTCCCATTTCCTTGCATTGCATAAAGAGGGGGGGAGTGAATAGCCAGAGAAAAGTGATTACATTGTTTGGTTGAAATCATATTGCGTATTTTCTGTACTGCATTCATTGAATATTGCATCCACCTGAGCTTACATAAAGCATCCTCTACCACATTATACTTTTGTTCCTATTTACCAGTGTGCTACCTTATCCATTTCATGTCAACTCATTAGTGATTATAGAAGTGTGCTAGTGCCAGATTCTCCGTTGTTGATCTTTATCATATCAGATTAAGTGTGCTATTCAATTATTAATTTATTATAAAGCGTGATATATATATCTATTTTAAATTATCAAATAAACCTTTTAAACTTGCAAAACAGAACTACTTCTTGGCTCAGTGGGGTCAGGGGGATTCCAAGAGAGGGGTGTTATACAGGGGTAGTCACCCAGAACGCATGAACTGGACCTAAAGATATATCAATAAGGGTTTTCATTCAGTATTCTAGACTAGGCGTTAACTTAGCTGTAGTGCTGAATTGAATCCTCTTACATGAGTACCTGTTGGGAGACATTGATATGTGCATGAATACATTGCTTTAGGTGTGCATGACAAGCCAACATTCACTGTCACTTGTACTTTGTCCTCACAGTCTATTGCGCCTTCGGGGGGTGATGGCTCATTTGACTGGCAGTGTTGGGGTAGCAACCATTGTATAAAGACATCAATGCAGTTGGTGTGGGGTGACTTACTTGTTCACTTACTCCAGACCAGGACCTGTGCATATACACATCGGGAACTGTCAATGCATGGAGTGCTGTCAGCTGATTCATTTATATTGTGCACTGTGAGGATCATGTCGAATTGATGTCAGTCATCATGTTGATGTGTGGTACGTTGCAGTTGCTGGGCTTGTAGGTCTGACACACATGTCCACTGATGCTCTGTGTTGGACATGGACTCAGTTGACTGTGTTGACTGTACATGGGTAGCTGGGCAAGCGGTTGTTGTGTAGTGTGTTGTGGATGTGCATTATTTCTTCCATCTTGCCATTCCATGGTGGTGCTTGGCTGTCTCATCCCCTCCCCACCCCACTTGGTTGCTATGTTTGGGGTGTCATGGCTTCAGTGTCTCATGTAGTTGTGGCCTGCTGTCTAGCATGGATACTTCATGCATTATTGCTATTGCATGCATGCATTGGAGGCACTGATTTTTGCATGCCTATGTGGTTGTACATCTATGGCAGTCATTGACTGAGGTACTCACCCTGACTGATGGCTCCAGTGTCTGCTGTGCCCACTCCATAAATGCCAGCCATATGTAGGATTCCGCTCACCTACTCCTCCCAGGGTGTGAGTTGGAGCGGTTCCACACTCCCGCCACCAGTGGCTGCTGTCTCCCTTCGGTGGATGGAGATGGGACTTTTTTTCATTTCGTCTGTCTCCCATTGCACATGGCCCACGGCCACCACCTTGTCCCTAATGATGTCTCATTGGCATTTTTCCTCTGCTGACTTGTTTTCCTGTGTAGCGACATGTATAAATCCTACAAGTGGGCCACCACCTGCTCAGTGAGTTCTATTAATTTATTCTCTGTGAATTTGGGCTTCTTGGGGCTCTTATCGGGATCTCTGCTTTTCCTCTTGCCTCCTGACATGATTTTGACGGTCATTAGGTTTGAATGGCACTCCTGTGTCGTGATATCTAATGGATTGTAATTTCCAAAATGGCCGGTGCTGTGCTTTGATGATGCGGTGATGTTTTTCCATTGGCTGAATTTCCGCTGAATTTCCATTGGCGGAATTTCCGTTGGCGGATGAGTAGGTATGGTTTCATAACATTTCCCCTTTTCTTCTCTTATTATCACTACTGTATCTTCACTATCTCGACTGTGACAAGGATGAGTAGTCTGATCACAATCTTCTTTTCCTCCCGTTATTCTCCATGCTAGTTACTAGTTATCGTGACTTGTTTGATTCATAACACTTTTTCTCTTATGTCCTCTCCTTTTTGGCCTTTTCCTTTCTGATGGATACTCAGTATTTATGTACCTGGTGTGCTCCATGGTCTCATCCGCTTAACGGTATTACCAGGCTCGACAGGACCAATGGTCCACCACTGGCTCGATGTGGCCACACCACCACTTACTGCTTCACTCTCCCTCAAACACTTAGGGCGCTCCACATCTGCTTCCTCAACTGTGTCGTGGCAGTCTGTTCAAAACTCATGGACGCTCTGGAGTTCCCAGTCACCTCCCCTTGCAGAGGTTACAAAGCCGTTGGCCTTCCCCATCTTAGCTTCTTTGCTTCTCCTGTTCTCTCACATGGCTTCTTGAAGCCCTTCATTTTCGTTGATCACCATTTTCGTCTCAGTAGAATAAAGTATTTCCCATTGAGGAATATATACAAATTCAGTTTTACACTAACACCTATTGTTTAATTTTTTGTATGAGTCCTTCTGGAAAATGGTTGAAGAGGTCAATTTAGAAGAGTCCCAGGGAGTTCCTCACAGGAATGGGAGTACTTGTCCCTTCCGGGGGAGTCTCTTCCAGTGAGGTCCCACTTGCCTTTATCCCCTAGGGAGTATATTACAGAGCGGGCTCACCTCCAAAGCCTCACAGGGGGGAAGAAGCTCCCCCTTGGGGAGAAGGGATGCATTTCTCAAATTCATCGCAAACCTTTTCCCTTAATTTGGTGGTGTCCCCTTCTTCCTTTAGCTGGTAATTCTTGAAAGTTTGACCTCGGGATATGTCTGGGTCTGGATTGAATGACTGAACATCCTTCCAATTACATATCTGTGTGTCAGGACATTTAACAGGCAACACCCAATATTGATAAGGGAGTAGGATAGGAAAGTCAGTGCCTATTATCACTTCTTGTTGTACACCTGGTATGATGGCAGAATGTATTGATATTGGTTGATTTCGTACCTCGAGTACTAGGGATGTCTTTGAATAAGTCGACACATCCCTTTGTCCCACGCTATTTTCACTGGTTGGCTATCTTTTAGATCTTCTGTATATATGAGGTTTGATTGTATGGCTGTTGCGCTTGCTTCCTGAGTCTATTAGCACAGTAGCCAATACCCCATTTACCATAACACTTTCATGCATCTTAATATATGTCCACAATAATACGTTTTCCCTCTCCCACTCTAGTTCTTCTTCCCGTGGTTTGGCTGATATCACTCCAATCTCCATAGGTTCCTCTAATTTGTTTCAGGACAAAACTGAGAAATATGTCCTTTCTCGCCACATGAGAAGCATATTGGTGTTTTGGGGGGCAGGGGAGAATCTCCCTTTTCCTATTCATTCTCTGTGGGGTACAGGAGCTTTCATTATTGATGATGAAATGCTTTTTTCTGGATTTCTTCTTCATCAACACTTTCGTGTGGTAGACATTTTTCAATGTTTGTCAATTTTTCTGGTGGTACATATTTAGATTGGGGTTTCAGGTCTTTCTTTCCTTCTCCTGTTTTTCCTAAATGTTTAGGGTGTTTAGCGGCTTCTAACTGAGTTTGGGCTATCTAAATAGCTGTTTCCCACAATGGTTTCTGTTCCTGTAAGATACTTCTTTGTAAGAAGAGTGGAAGGGCATTCATTATTCCAGGGTTACCTTTTCAAGTACTTTGGCTAGTGTTTTCCTCCGCAGCCATTGCTTAAGAAAATTTTCTACACAGCCCACTAATTCTAGTGGAGTTTCATTATAGAGCAGATGGATATCTCAAAATGTTAGCCCATAGAAGTTTCAGTCTGTCCCACTCATTTCAATACGGCTTGTTTTATTTCAAAGAAAGTGGTGGACTCTAGTGGGTTAATGCATTTGTAGGAGGCTTATAATTCACCCTTTTAAGAGTGGGGCTAGATCACATGTCTTCACACCTTCATTTCAGTAACATTGGGTAGCTAATCTTTCAAAATTAAGAAAACACTCTGCCAGATTGCCTCCCTCTTGATAGGGTTGTACAACCCCATGTGGAAGTATTCGGGGTTGAGTGCCTATTCTTATTTGTTGTAATGCTTCTGTTACAATTTGCTCCATTCACTCTCTTTTCTGACTCTTGGGGATCTCATTTGGGGTTTATTCCCTATTGGACATTGCTGCGATCTGAGCGTGATCTGCAGGTCACAGTTTTGAATCCCGGCAAGGCAAACTCATCCTTTCAACCTTCTGAGATCGATAAATGAGTACCAATTTCGCTTGGGTGATATTGTATGTAAATATGTGCTCTGTAAAACACTTTGGATTAAGGCGCTATATAAATAACACATCATTATCATTATTATCATTATTATCATTATCATTATGAGGCAATGCTTTGGTAATATTGGAGTGCTGAACCCTTATTTCCCATGTCACTTCCCTTCCGGATCCATTCCAGGTTTTTTGCAGCCAGTTGTAACGCTCACCTGGTATCCACGGGAATGTCATTCAGCCTGTTCTGACCTCTTACGACCTCGAACCCTTCCCTGTAGTCTACTCGACTGGAGACTGGGTCTGGAAGACAGGATTGGTAGAGTTTAACTCCCAATTGTCTTTGTATGCTTGAACCCCTTCTTCCCCGGGGTCCAACCCTTCCCTTTGATCCACAGCTCACCTTGTTTTCTTGGAAAGTGTGCTCTCCATCCTGCTTTCAGCGCAGGGGCGCGTTGATTGATGTGGGCTCGTTGCTGCCTAGGTACTTCACTGGCAAGTGTCCGACAAGTAAGTATAATGAGTCTATTGAACAGTTCTCTAACTTCGTTCCTTTCCTTCCTTAGATGATAGCCGGCGTCCGGGGATGGCGACGTGCTGCTGAGATGAGCAGCGCTGAAGATGAGTGAGAGTGCGATGCACGATGCAACCCTTTCGTATTTGTATTGAACTGAGTTCTTTTTCTGTGTCTTTTAGGTGCCGCGACATTTTCAGCCTGGATGCCGGTTATGAAGAAGAAAAGCGGTGAGTAAGCACGCTATGCGGCGCCTCTAGATGTTTTCACGCTAACCTGGAGTGTCTTTTCCTTCTTGCAGATGGATGAGAAGTTCCGGAGACAGAGTTCCCCCAGAGCGCCTGGATTCAGGTAAGCGTTTGAAGCTTGTACAGTCTTTAAAAATAAGCCAAGATTTGCTGAATGCTTACTAATGCCTTTTTTCTGTTCTTTTCCCTTTTTCTTAGGAAGCGGCGTGCTGGGATGGGAATGACACCGCCGAAGATGCCCGCAGAACAGAAGGAGCGATGAATTATGGCCAGAAGCGCCACAAGGTAAGGCTGTTCCCAACGGTGTTCTTGTTCTTGCAGGAGTTAAGCGCAGAAGAAAGATGCAGGCCTACTGGAGACCGATCCGAACACGGTGAGTGTCACGCTGCAGGTGCAGAGCATGTTTCTCAGCCTGGGCATGGATTAAATAGTCTCTGGGTATCCCAGGTATCTCTGGGCTGAACCACACCCAAAAGACTAGACTGCACATGCATTTCTGGGAACCAAAATATGTGGGGGCATCAATATTGTCCCCATCAATGCACTACATGTCCAATTCCCCAATCTTATCCCATGGGAGTGAGTAAGTCTGGTGCCACAAGCGCCAAGTCTGACTCCAAGTGGGTCTTTGCAGGGATGGAGAGGCCCTTGAGGGCCATGTAGGTGATCGTGGCCTGGCTCCAGCCTGACATCTTGGAGGGCTAGGGACATGAGGGGCAGGAATCATGACACCAGTATGCTGCTTTAATGAAAAGAATATGCTTCCCAGAATGCATGGCCCACTGCTTTATTTCCACCCCTGCAGGAAAAGATTGGATGGAGGATAAGCTGCACCTGTGTCTGGCAGTTGCTGGCAAGTTGCACACCTGAGGTGTGTACTCGTTAGTCAGTTTAGCTCAGTGTCTAGGGTTATCCAACTTTTCTATGATTCTCTGTTGCTTTTTCTACTGTGAATATAACAAGTCAGATTAGTCTCAGAGGGTTTTGCCTCCAAATCTTTGTCTCTCTTGTTTATGCGCTCAATATCTTTGCAGGAAAGAGTAGGAATGGCTTCATAACGATTCCCATTTTCTTCACTTATTCTCACTACTGTATCTTGGTTATCTTGACTGTGACAAGTATGAGTACTTGGATAATGATCTTCTTTTCCTCGTCTTATTCTAAATGCTATTTCCTGGTTACCTTGACTCGTTTGAATTTGATACATGTTATAATGATTCTCAATAACTCCTCTAACTGTTGGATTCCATTTATATTGGCTGGGCTAAGTAGGAATGTTTGCATATGGTTTTCATTCACTACTCTCCTGCTTACTGGCATATTCTCATGGTATTGAATGGTATGAGTATAAATGTTGATATAATGATTTTAATTCGCTTACATTATTCTCAATGGTATATTTTCATGATATTGACTGGGACGAGTATGACTGTTCATATGATGATTTTCTGTTACCTGTTTGTCTCAATGATGACATCAACAGGTTTCCATTATGTTCGGGTTTCTCCTTCTCTCGTCTGCAGCCATTTTTTCTTATGTCCTATCCTTCTCAGTCTTGTCCTTTCTGATGGGTGCTCTCTATCTCTGCGCCTGGTGTTCTTCGTGGTCTTATCCGGTTAGCTGTATTGGCGTGCTTGACAGGACCTCCAGTCCACCACTGCCCTGATGTGGCCACACCACTGCTTACGTCTGCTTCCTCGACGCTGGCTTGGCAGCCTGTTTGAAACTCCCAGTCTCTTCCCTTTGCAGAGGTGATGTAGCCATGGGCCCTCTCCGACTTAGCTTCTCCTACCCTGTTCTTTCGCATGGCTTCTTGAAGCCCTTTGTCTTCGTTATTCCTCATTATTTGTCATTGAATTTAGGAGAGTCTTTAGGGTGTTCCTCAGATGAATGGGAGTCTTTGGCCCCTCAGGGGTAGTCTATCCTGGTGAGGTCCCTCTTACCTCTACCCCTAGGGAGCGTCCTGCAGAGTGGGCTCACCATCCTAGCCTCGCATGGGGGGTAGGGGCTACATCTTGGGGAGATGGGACACATTTCTGCGATTTATCAAAGATGGAAGAAGAAGGATCACAGTTGTTAATTTTGTCCCCCCCAAACCCACAGGGAAAATCAACGCCAAGGAAAACAACTTCTGTTATTAGCAAGATATTGGGCATAACCTATGGATCCCTGAGCACATTCTAGGAACAGACAGGCCGACCGTCCAAACCAGACTGAACAGGAGAAAAGCTGATGAGGATAACTTAAACCTGTAGTGTCACCAGACAAGCAAGAGACTATGGCAAGTGCAGCACCGCCCTGCCATAAGTATGACTAAGCAACAGAAGACCAAGGAAGAACTCTCGACAATATGTCCAAGTAATGATGAGTATAAATAGAAATGATAAAATGCAATTTACAAGAAAGTCTACTATAAAAAAGGTGCTGTCTCCCATAAAAACAGAAATTTAGTAACACGAAGTTAGCGCCACATAAAACATAGGATGGAGTTTCAACAGACACACAGAGTGATGCATTTCTGTTAAGCCCCGCAGTTGTGTAGAGCTCATCACCAGTGGTGATTGGCAAGAGACATGGGAAATTAAGCCCCTGTATGTATTACTAAGGGCCTGAAGACCCGGGAAGAAATCTCCTCAATATCTAATAATGAGCATGAATACAAATGATCAATTGCAATTTACAAACAAGCCTCCAATAAAAAGGAGCTTTCTCCCCTTAAAATCACAAACTGAGCACCACATAAAACTTAGGAGCCCCCGTGACTCATTCTTTACCTTGAAGATGTTTGGGAGACCATAGTAGCAGTGCAAAATGTTCCACCCAACCTAGGATTGCAACAAGTATTTTGCATCTTGTATGCAGATGACATGGTGTTAATTGTTCAGACTTCTATTGGTTTACTGTGGTCTTTGAAGACATTTTTTCTGATTACATCGATAAAAAAATAGCCTCAAATTGATTTAAAAAAAGCAACTCGTGTTTCACGACTGATAAAAGGACAAGAACTATGTATGGCAATTCAACTCTGATCCGCTAGGAGAGATAATTAAAATATTGCATTTTGGATATTGCATTACAAATAGTGAAGACGACATAAAGCTGTGCAAGCGACCCTCAAATAAAGCTAAAGCCCATATGTTCTCAGCAAAATGACTGGATCTGAGGGTTGGATTCTTTTCGTTCCTTCCAACCTTAATATTATTAGCCTGATCAATTTGTATAAATAAAATGTTCCTTTGACATTCAATCTTGAATGGGTGGACAAACTGGAAGGGTGTGGACCTTCTGAAAAAGTATCATCTACACAAATCATAATCTTAGAGTTATGCCTGGCATCTCTTAAATCATTGTTTTTTATATAAACGATTGCATCTATAACTGAGCATTCAGCTGAGAGGGAAACAATCTATGTTTAATGAGCCAATGGCCCCAGGCATATATTTACCATTACCCCGATTAAATCAAGTTGGAAAAATAGGTTAGAATGTGCCAGCTTTCTTAGTGACACAAATTAGTACTATTCCAGTTCATTTCGTGGGCTGAAGAAGAAACTTTGTGTACAGGATTGGTATGGACATTGTATTACTTGGATACACAAATCAGTTTGAAGTACATTCAGCACTTACCATCCTATTCATCACAGCTCTGTCTAAGTCGCTTTCCGACTAAATATGTGGGGCTAAGGCTTTTAAGATTCTGTCTACATTTGCTGACACATAAAAAAGATTTGGAGCCAACACACACATTCCTAGTATTTGACAAAGAACTGCTTCAGTAGGAACGTGGGGCAGATGTGTATTATTGCGCGCCTACCTTACCAAGAACTATACATTATTTCTCTATGTACATTAGGTAGCAAGGATAAGTACGAATGAAATTTGTCAACCATGATGTTGGGACCCCAACTCCTGCGGGCTATCAACATCACTGTATATTGTGTTTTAAATACATTATGATTACATTCTGTGACTTACATGAAGGTATATTGTTATGGCTTGGAAATGACAGTATTTTAACATGTTTTATTAAAACAAACAAAAAGTTGTATTTGTTTATGGTTACAATTTAAGCAAAGCACAAAAGAATACCGTGTTTTTCTAAGGAGTTTGCTCAGAGACCATATAAGCTGCAGGAGTAACACAACCTCATCAGATTCAGATTCACTGTTAGCTGGATATTATAGTTGACCCTGTTTTAGAGCAGCAATGCATCAGCCTAACCCCACTTATTTGGTTAGTTTCAATGGAGGTTAATATTGGTCATGTAAGCAACCCCTATGGGAACTGTGCTGGTTGGTAGTGGGGTTCTGGTGCAGAGCTCTGCACAGACACATTTTTGTAGACCGCTTAGCACAGGACAGCTTTGACATTCATGTCCCTGCAGAACCAGGTTTCAAGGAAAGGTGTATTTGCAAGAACATCCAGACAACGTTTTTCCTCTAAGTCCGAGCTGAGTGACTGTTAAGATGGATTACTAAACTCTGGCCTGGTGGACAGAGTTTATAACGCCACCCTAGTTTTAGTGAACAGGGGAAACCTCTGGGAGTTTATTCAAACCGTTCAAGGTTGCATGGAAAGTGGTCAAGGCAATGCCTCATGAGTGGTGAGTGGGTTCAGGGGTCCACTAATGAGCCCACTCACTGAAACATGCAAAGATTACGCTTAGATAGTAAGTAAGCTTACTCTGACCCCCCTCCTCTTTAGCACAGTGTTCTACAGGGGTCAGTTCTTGCCCCATTTCTCATTTCTCTGTATACTTCTCCATTGGATGGCATTATCTTTTCTTTTGGATTGTCTCATCATGTTTATGCTGATGACATCCAACTATTTCTAACTTTGTCTTCTTTCACACCCATTATACACACACATCACTCTGCCTATCTCTCTGCTATCAAAACCTAGATGTCTGACCACTTCCTTGTCCTCAATTCCTCTAAAACTGAAGTTCTCTTTTTCCCAGCTAATACAATCCCTTCGCCTGTTTGTCCTCCCTGTGTCTTATTTTCTCCTTCCCATCTGCCTATTTCTCTTACTGGCCGGAATCTCGGCCTCCATCTTGGCATTAATGTCTCTTTTGCTTATCACATTTCTTTTACATTCCACTGCTGTCCTTTCCATGTTTTCAACATTTGGAAAATTAGACCTCTTCTATCTTTTAGTGCCACTAAGCTTCTAATCTCTTCCTTAATTTTGTCATGACTATTCTAATGCTCTGTTCTTCTCTTTGGTCTCTCAGTCTCTCACCTAGCTCCTCAAAAGTCTGTTTTTAATTTCTATATTCGCATTTTGTAATCATTATCTATTCATGACTCCATTTCTACCTCTGTGGCCTCTCTTCGATGGCTATCTGTTCATTCTCAACTAAAATTGACTTTTCTCTGTATTGTATTCAAGTCCCTCTATGTACTTACTCCTATTTATCTTACATCTCTTGTTTCCTTTTATGTTCTCTCTCATGCTTTTTGCTCCCAATCCCAGTTTCTTCCAACTGTACCCCGTTCTCCACGGTTCTACTCCTTTTCTCTATTGGCTCCTCTTTACTGGAAAGCTCTTCCACTTTCTTTGCGGTCTATTTACTCTTATCCGACTTTCTGTGCTGCCCTGAAAACGTTCTTACTTCAATCTTAACTGTATTTTAGTGTCATTTATTTGTTCATTTTTCTCTATTATAATACTGTCTTCACTCAGTTGTACTGTAAATTGTTTTTTTACAGAGCCTTGGTGTATAAATGATAAATAAATATGAAACACGCAATATAAAAATACTATCCTTTTTATAGGACCCAAAACACACAAGGAAAATGAATGGGACAGGTAATGTTGTCACACAATACTAAAGATATAAAACCTATATACAGTCACAGTTAGAGAAAAGTGTACAGTTCACCCCACAATACCTGAATGGGAAAGTAAGGAGTTAACAATTGCACCAACTGTCCACAGGAATAGGAACCCTAACTTTTAAAGTCCAACCCTAAATTGAATGGGGCTTTGTGCCCAAATGTTCACAAGTACTTTGAAAGTTGGAAAAAAGGTTAGGGAAATGTTCCAGTGGGTGTGCAAATCCATCCAGAAGACTTTTAAAGGGGTTTACTGGTGAGTAAAATATGTTTCTATCCTTTGGAGGGGTTTTACAACAAGTGCTGGTAAAGGCAAATATTGTAAAACAAATCAAAGTTCTTCACAAACTGTATGAAGGAAGATATGGGGCAGCGGTATGTATGGTGACGATTCACTACCCGTACTCTTATTTTTCCCCAGCCTTGGCAGGTTGAAGGGGGGCAGGGGGGTCGCTGGAGGTAGGTTTTCCCACTGTTGGTTCTGGTTGAAGATGCCCAGGAGCAGCGAGTGCAACCAAAGTCCTGGTCCAGTCCAGGAGCTGAGTGCAACCCTATGCAGTAGAGATAAGCAGCGGGCACCAATGCACGACTCTTCAAGGCACTGGACCAGATGAGGATAGGCTGGTTCCAGTGACAGTCACTAATGCACAGCGACAGTAGGTTTCTCAGTAGTCACAGTTAAATAAAGCCTTCCAGTGCAAGACCCTTTCATGCTGCTATGCTGAAACCTTGAAAGGAATGTGGCTTATGGGAATAGCTGGAGTCCACTGAAGTTCCATGTGATAACATGGAACATCAATGCTTCTGGTGCAGTGGCCCAGAATGGAATTGGTCAGCCCACCCGTTGGCACGGGAACACTTCTGAAGACACCAGGCTGCAGGAATGTGAGATGTTATCATTCCAAAGCGTTGAAGCACCAGCAAGGGTCTTCTGAGATCAGTAGCCAGACAGGGCTCCACCGGGACAACAGCAATAATTGGTCACCAGGCCACTTAGGGATTGTTCCTCGGGTCTTTCGGCATCTGCACAGCTACATAGGATACTTGGCTCCTCTTCTGATCTACTGGAACACCTGCAGGACTCCTCTTCTTATCCCAAATTCAGGTGAGTGATCAGACTCAGCCCTCCAATTGTAAGCTCTGCCCCACACGTGCACACCATCAGTGGTCTAATCAGGGACAACTGTCAGTCTGACTCATGCATGCACACCCATACATATTGGCACCAGTATGTGGATTGGGACCAGACAGTCGCAACCCACTTCCTGGGACCCAACTCACATGGCAAGCAGTAGCCCGCACAAAGCACTGCTTTCCCGGGCTTATGGGTGACCATAAAAGGAAATTCCTGACCTGGGAAGGCAGGAAGAAGGCCAAATAACAACATTGACAAAGAACAAGTGAAAGACCTTGTGGCGTGGCCATGTTAGGACACTAGCCACAGTAAGTAGCCAAACACGGTAAACGCGAGAGAGTTAACAAAGATATAGCAAACATGATAACAATGTAACTGCTGCCACCAGTTGTCTTTAGGCACATTTAAATGTAACCAAACATCCTTTGAGTGTGAGTTTAGGCTGATCCAAAGATATCCCCATTGCACTGCAATGGAAGATGAATTGTGCAATATGAAAAAGTTACCCAAAACAGATAAATGCAAAAAGAAAAAAGGAAACATAGTTTCCCAGTACTGACAGTCTGAAGGACTAGTCAGTTTCCCCATAACAAATTAGCAAAAGGCCAGTGGAGTGAAGTTGAGGTCTTTCCTTCACTGCAAAATAGTCAGGCCAAGGTGTGAGAACAAAAGCAAAACGTTTAAGAGTACATAGAATATGGAGGAAAAGTTGCTCCAAGAGAAAACCTTCCTAACAGTGACCTCCAGAGATTCACTTCTGAAACACCATGCATACAATCTCACTTTCAGACTGGAGTTAGGGAGATGATGCGTCCCCCACGTCGCAAGGCTGAGTGGTAAAATGGCTTGATACTATTTGACAGTATAAGGAAATGGAGAAAGAACTTCAAGAAATGGTTCCTCTGAAATCCAAGACTGAATCAAATCCTGATTATTTGTTTGTGATCATAGGAGGTACTAAATATTTGAGATTTTGAACCTAAACAAATGGTGAGGTCATTTTTCCCTTGAACCCCAGAAAATAATTCCCTGTGAAACTGAATATTGTTGCTTGATGATACTTGGAGGTACATCTAGGAGTCAACTATGTACTGACCCATTGCTTCCCCCTCTTGCAAATCAGAACATGCTCAGAGTGGAAACAACATAGGTAATAGGGTCTGGAGTAACCTGAATGGATTGGAACCCTCCAACACAGACCGGGTGGGGCCACCTTTCCAGGTAGACCCAGATCATTCAAGTACCACACCTTGCAACACATGGTCGAACATGCCAAATGCTAATGAGAGGTGCAGCAACCATCATCAGTAGACATCATCTAGGACCGGCAGAGCATTTATCTCATACTGAAGCCAGGCTGAAAGCCAGACTAACAAAGAACTAATATGTTGCTTGTCAGCACAAGTTTGCCAAGCCCAAAAGACACTACTCACTCCAGAAATATGCACAGCAATTCTAAGACTGTGACCGTGCGTAATCTGCACAAACACACTGGGTCCAGTGCATCTTAGATAAACAATGGTATTATATTAATGTCAATTTGTTGAAGTCACGGTATACCGTTTTCAACATCAGAGTAGTAGTCGGGTATACATGTACAATCTGAAACCAAAACACATAATAAAACAAAGCACACCTTCAATGTATGTGGTGTCTATGGATAGTGATCATTTTGTATTTGTATTTGTTATCATATAGCACACAGCTAGCAAGCAATGGAGTGCAGTACACACCGTTGAGGGTAACATATGAGGTGAGGAGGAGAGGTTAGAACGTTTGACAGAAGGAGCTCAGATGGAACATAGGTATTGACTTAAGTAAGGTCTGGAGTTCCTTCTTCAACTGCAAGAGTTTTGGCACTGTCTGGATTGCTACGAGTAGACTGTGGCATAGCAAGAAAAGGCCTGATTTCTCTTTTTTCCTTGCATGACACTTTCACCTGCAGCTTGGAAATGGCGTGGACCCTGGAGCAGTGTGACCTGCCTGAGCATCAGTGTTTTGCAACTAAGCAGGCAATTGAGAGGTGGTTGCCTTATAAATGATGCCGGAGGTTTTAAAGGAAATTCTCAATGGGTTGGTAAACTAGTGTAGCTCCCTTAGGATGAGTAAGATAAGGTTGAATTAATTGTTTCCTCATATGAGCTATGGCCGAGCTTCATGAGCAGCCGTCTGTGGGGCCAAGAGCATTGCAGCAATGCCAGATAGGCTTGGCATTTCCCCCCATGAGTGTGGAAGATTGCCAGGGTATTAGAGTAGGATTCATTGACTTTATTAAGTACCACAGATATAATTGATATTTTTCTGCTCAAATGTTTGGAAATGTCAGGAGTGTTCTCCAATATGTCCCACATTTTGTCAGAGCCAATGATGGCTGCATTGCACACTTAGAAATTCAGGAAATGTAAGCCATCAATTTCCCCCCAAAGAGTGGTGGGTGCATAAAGCAATTGAAGAATGCTGCACCTTTCCTCAGGTTCAGGTTTACCGCTCTGTGAAGGTAAAAGCCATGTTTTATTTTATCATCCCTTTTATCAATTGGAGAATCTTCACTCATCCAAGGTCATGAAAAATACAAAACAATTAAGAATACATTTGTGTGGAATTGCCATCTGGCAAGGGTGGAAATCCCTGGCTTTTCTTTTTCTTGTTAGTACCTAAAATGATGCAGGTGATTCCTTGTCCAAAGGGGTAATCTAGTAACCAGATCCCCCTTTGTCACAACTCCATACCAATAGCATAGTGCACTTGTGCACTTATGCATCAGTAGCCTGATCCACAGCACACGCTCTGCTTGTGGTGCAGAGCAGGTTCAAAGATGGCCACTCGACGACCACAGTAACAGCAATGTCACTGCAGCACAGAAGAAGCATTTAAGATAATCCCCTGTACCCACACTACGACCATCATGACACCTTGCTGGTGTCAGGGTAATCTCTAAGAATAAGATATGCCCAAGTTTAGGCATAGGCCATGGTGATACTTATGATTGTGACCGCCACAATCCAATTTATATTGCACATGTGTCAGCTCCTCTGAGTCAACTCTGGTGTGGCAGGGAATGTGTATGAAGGTCAGATGGACCAATACTGTCACCCGGCAAGCCAGATTCTCTTTGTGAGTGTTTGTAACCCCTTCCCCTAGAGACCGCCACACAAAAGGCAGTGGCCCTGGTCACAGGTATCAAAGAAGCACACCTATTCAGGAAGAGTAGCCTCATACCAGGGTGCTGCATGTCTAAATGTCTTTCGCTGTCAGTAGGAGGTAATGGGCCAGGGGTAGGATATGCAGGATTGCTCTGTAAAATGGAAGAAACCTTCCACCATCTTGTTTCTTGCTGTCTCTCTTTCCATGTCCTGCCCCTCTGCTTCCCATGGAGTAAAGCACTTTGAGTGTAAGATCAAGAGGCCAAAGAGCAGTACCGCCAGGAGTAGGGATTGATCCCCTAAAACAGGCTAGCTTTAGACCAATCACCTGAGGACTTATGCCCTTAAAAGAAGGAGTCTTTCAAACCCTTCAACAGAATACCTTCAGTTCCTTGAGGATCATTTAAGTACAAAGAGATGTTCTGGGGCCTCTCACCTGAACCTCCTTTGGCACAATTGCACTGTCCGAAGTACTCTGCAAGCGTTGAAGAAGAAGCCGTCCAAGACAGAAGGAAAATCTGCCCCCTAACCACTTACAGGAACTATCTGGAGTGACCAGTCCTGTGTACCAGGACCTGACCAGCCAATCTGCGATGGATCTTCTGTGCCAGAAGAGCAGACCCTCAAGTGAAGTATCCTGTCCTCGAGCCCTTTGCGATGGCCTCACAGCAACCATGAAGGACAGACCAGACAAAGCTCCCTGTTCACCTGCACCAACCTGGTCGATCCAAGTTCCCCACATACTTAATAAGAGGAAAGACACTGGTGCTGGTATCTGCATTTCTTCAACCACCTGAACGATTGCACTGCATTTCCATCAGCCTGACATGGAGGAGAGCCGGTCAACTGCAAGGCCAAAGCGTCTGCTCAATGCTGGAAACCAAACTGAATCTCTGAAGGGTTACTCGCTGATCCTACCTGGAGGTTACCACATGACTTGGCCCAGCTACACAGAGAACCACTGCCTCATTGCTTGCTCCTTGATGCCCCCTCGATCAACATTTCATAACTGTTGCCTGCTGACTCAACCTGCTGGAGCATCACCTGCCAACCTCTGTCAACGGCTAAAGCCTGACTCGGACAACATTAGAGCATTCTTCGGACCGCCCTGACCTGCAGACTTAAACCACCACTATTTGACTGCACTGAGCACCCGCATTTGCCTCTGATTAATGCCCACTTGCTGACTGGGCCTCCACGATTCTATGTGCACCTCATCTCCCTCAGCCAGACATAGAGGAGAGCCAGTCATCTGCCAGGCTGAAGCATCTGCTCAATGCTGGAAACCAAAATTGATTCTCTGGAGGGTCACTAGCTCATACTACCCGGAGGTTACCACACGACTTGGCCGAGCTATGCAGAGAACCACTGCCTCATTGCTTGCACCTGAATGCCCCCTTGATCACCACTTCATGACCGTCACCCGTGGACTCGACCTGCAGGAGCATCACTCGCCAACCTCTGCCAGTGGCTAAAGCCTGACTCGGCTGGGCCAACATTGGAGCATTCTTGGGACTGCCCCGACCTGCAGCACTTGATCCACCACCGTTCGACTGAAGTGAGCACCTGCATTTGCCTCTGCTTGACGCCCACTTGCTGACAGGGCCTCTGTGATCCTAGATGCCCAACTGAGTAGACCAGCTTGCATCAACGTTCAACCTGGGTATGATGCGTCAGTCCACCTGATACTGTGACACTGAACTGCTGCCGTCCTGTGCCACTTGGGCCCTTGAGACTGGTTAGGTCACGATCGTCCTGGTTTTTTCCAAGATATCCTTTTTTGTAAAACCTTACTTGGTCCACCGAGAACTAAGCCCGAAGTGCTACTTTATCCAGTCTGTTGCATATTCTCTGTCTTTCATCTGTGGTGGTTTATTGTACAGTAACCTCTTTTCATTCTACTTGCATATGGTGTGTTTTTATTAAAGTGTTTATATTTGTATGGAACCTTGATTGGACATTCTCTTTATTTTGGACTGTGATACTGTGTTGTTTGGGTCACTACTGGTTCACCTTCACACCCTTACTTGAAGTATAGCCTGTCTTTGGCCTGCTTTGCCACGAAGGGCAAAGGGGGTACATCTCTTAACTGTCTCTGTTTTACCTTCATGATTGTGTTGTGTTTTGGTTTGCAGAAGTGCGAGGGCTGAGCGAGCATTTGGTCCCTGCTCACCCTTGTACTCTTGCGAAGTAGAATCCAATTAATCAAAATGTTGAAATGCATCACATGACAACACATAAGCATTCATCAACACTTTGCACCTTTTAACAATAGTAACATCACCAGTCAGTTGGAAGTCAATTTGTCTGCATAGAAACATGCATATATCACAATATTGTTTGAACACTATTTCTGTTTATTATTATTAATCTAACTTGTTCTCCACTTTTGCTTCATGCTGATCCTTCATACTTATTTTAACATTTAATAATGTTACGTTGCTATTAAACACTGTACCCTGTTCTATTCTTTCTTCCACAAACACCCCATCTATAACCATCAATATTATCTTGGAATTATGCGCTATTCAGTGATACTTTGCAAGCCACCTCAATCTAAGTTGATGGTAGCAGTGTCTTGGCGGTAAGAGCCTGAGATGGGGAGGAGAATTTGGTTGTCATGAGCGTAATTCATGTTGGAGATGCTGAGGACATCCATGTGATCGAAGAGGGGTTTTGTATAGATGTTATAGAGAGTCGGGAATGGCAAGAAGCTTGGGGGACACCGCAGGGAAATGGCATGGGTGAGGAGGCATTGTTAGGCAGAATCAAATGCAGTACCCTTTCGGAACACCACATACAATTAAGACTACAAGTGTAAGTACAATTTCGCCTTTGGTACAAGCCTGTACTACAAAGTAAAGTGGTAGCGATGGCTAAGCAGACAGACTTATCTCAAGAGTAAAGTGAGCAGTATCAGAAGTTACACAAAGGACCACATTTACTATGAGTCAAGCAAACACTGATTCAAGGTTTCTGACTAAAAGAATATACATTTATTTACACCATCAGTTATAAAACAGTTCACTATTATAAAGCAGCAGGAAATCACAATCTTATTACACTACAATAACCCCCAATCAATTCTGGACAAGTTAAGCTCAAAATGAAGTGTGAGCAAAATGGCACTCTAGCAATTTAAAAGGGAGAAAAAGACAAGGTTATCCAAAATCAACAACACCAACAAGTGATAGGCAGGGCAATCTAGAAAAGGCTTACTACAACTAGGATTCAAATCAATAGGCCTGGGGCAATGTTAGTGGTTCAGAGTCTTTGCAGAGGATCACACAGTTCAGGGTAGTTTGCGGTTAAGCCTTTGCCAAGAGTTCAAAACAAAGTCAGTCAGAGGTAAAGTTATTTAAAGGAGAAGAGAAGGACAAGCCTTCGGCAAGGTGAAAGATTTCAAACACTTTCACCGCGGTCGGACGGAACGAACAATCCGATTTGTACAGTACGTTAAATGAAGAAGAATGCTGCAGCTGAGGCAGTTGTTCCTGGCAGTTCCTACAGGCTCACGGTTCCTGAAGCGACTGTCGTGGTGACAAGAAGGAGGAAGAATGGAGGGTCCTGCACTGTCCAGGGAAGAAGCCAGCAGTAGAGCAAAGCGTCGAATAAAAGGTGTGCTCCTTAAAAGCACAAATGGACTCTCTCTCACTGGCTATCTGGTTTCCTGTGGCACAGCAAATTCGACCAGGCTGAAGAGGAGGTCCATGGGCTTTGTGAGCTGGTTGGTCCCACCAGGCTCAAGGAGAGAAGACTCCTTGCGGATCTCCTCTGTCGTCGAAGTTTCAGGCGATTCGGACCTGCAGCAGTGCTTCACCGGGTATCCAGTAGTTGCAGCAGTCGTCTTCTTTCAGCTTGTCTTTGGTTCTCTCGATCCAGTGGTGACTCTGCCTTCCAAGTCCCAGAGACCTGCTTTCAAGCAGTTTTCCCCATTCACACAGCCTGGCTGTTAATCACACAGCAAGGCGGCTGTTCTGGCAGGACAGTCACCTAGCCAATCCAAACTAGAGTGCGACTTTGGGTCTCCAAGGAGACCCTGTGCAGGGGCCTCAAACCCCTCCCTCACATCCTGTCCACCCAGACACTCATGTGCCTAAGGAGAGCCTCTGTGCAGAAGCCCAACAAAGGACAGTGAACAAAGGAACCAAACCTGGTTTGGCGCACAGAGTTAAACACTAGAAAGACTTTTACAAAAAGAAATGGCGAAAAAACCCAACCGGAACCGAATTAAAATAAAAGGGGTCCAGCAGCTTAGAGTTTGAGGCTACCACCATAGCCTCTAATTGTACAGAGGCTATTTTCATAGCCCAGAGTAAAATTAAAATGGTAGATACCACTGCTACCAGCCAAATCTTAGAGAAATGGGAACAAAATAATGTTCCATGAGAATCAGACAAAAAGGGATAACTATTAACCCTACCAGTACTCTATTGGAGATAGCTTGTACTGGGTCTGTACATTTAAAAGAACTAGTAAAGTCAATGGCAACTTTAGATGTTCTGGGAGACAGTAGTCAGTCCCAGAAAATGGAGTTGAAAGTGGGAAGTCTAAAAAGACAACCCTGTGTCACTGCACTAAAGGTGCTGTGTGACACACAGTAAAAGGATGATGCCTATGGAGTGGGTGAGACTCCATAGTCCATGAGCACAAAATAACATGTACAACACATAGCAAAAACACATGTAAGAGTTGGAAAAGAAGGCACACACTCTTACCAGGTAAAAAGATAAAACCCTAGAAATCTAGCAAAGCTGCTGCGGGACTCAACAGGTAAGGGGAATTAGCCATTCTGGAGAATTCTCCCTAACAGGCATGATCGTCTATGAAGACCCAAGATGATCTGTTAGCTAGCAAGGATTTGATCCACTCAGTGGCTGCAGGAGAGACGTGTTCTTTGGTGGTGAGGTGATTGCAGAAAAACTGATGGTCAATGAGATCAAACGCAGGTGAGACATCCAGGATGAGGAGCAAGGCAGGTTTAACCACGTCTTTGATGTCCTCTAGTTGATTTTTCAGATCAAGCAGGGCAGTTTCCATGCCATGCCTTCAGCGGAAGCCTAATTGAAGGCTGCTGAGGATGTGGTTGGCTTCAAGGTATTGTTGTACTTGGATGTGGGCTGCACAGTTGAGGATCTTTAGGATGAAGGGCACTGTCGTGATGGGAGGGTAGTTTGTAGGGGTGGAGGGGTTGAGGGAGGGTTTTTACAGTAGAGGGAGGATCCATGCTTTTTTCAGATACGCAGGAACAGTTTTTGTGGCGAAGGAGGCATTGATTATAGCTGTGATGAATGGTGTTAGTGACACTGCACAGCCTTTGATGGTGGGGGCCTCTGAGACAGGGTGAAAGTCAAAAGGCATAGAGGATGGGGAGTGTGGTGCCACCAGGTGAGAGGGTGGTGATGGCTTGGCTGGAATGGCTTGTTGCTTGGAGCAGATTTTTTTCTGGAGAGTGCAGATTTTTCATGAAAGGGCTTCGTGCTCCTTGGTGTGCCTTTCATCGTCTACTGTGTGAACGGTGGGAAGGGTGACTGTAGACTCAAGTTCACAAAGATAGTGAAGAGTTCACAAAAAGTAGAATTGGCGCTTTCTATTCTAGATGTTGGCTTTGGCAGTGTGTATGCCTTTATTACTCCTTGGCAACAGAAGGGAATTGGACTTTGTTAACTAGAGAAGGGTTTTTCCTCAAAGTCGTTTCTGCAGCATGTTTCAGAGTGCACGAAGCATGGAGCTCAGGGGTGAACCATGAGTTTTTATTTAGAGCAGGTCTGGCTTTGCACTGTTCAAGCAGGGTAGTATGTGAACTGCTTGAGCAATCGTGGGGTTGTAGAGATCGACTAGGGCCACAGGGCAGACAGCATACATGTACCAGAATGCATCTGCTGGTTTAACCCTAACACCCGGAATTGAACATGAAATTAGATTGGCCCAAAACTGCAGTGATAAAACAAGTAAATGAATACAGGGGCAATTTGTAGGTTTTAACTTGCCAATTATGCCATAAACAGAGTCTCTGAATGTGTGCATGTAGCAATGATTGGTGGCAAGTGGGTAGGATTGTGACAGTAACAATAGTTCAAAGTATGAACCACGTTTCAGCATTAGTGAATGTCATGCCCTCTTCAGGACCACACTAAAACATGCTTTCATAAAATGGCCATATTGTTAAATCATAAAACAAATTACAATGAACCACTAAATAACTTTCAATGTTGTTAAATATCATGCCTTGTACAGGGCCACACATGAATATTTTCTTGTAATATCCAAATATTTTGAATTATTTTCCAATGTAAGGCAGACTATCCTACATATATGGGAGGCTGCATTTAGATAAGTATTTCTCCAGTCCAAATCAGAAATAATGATTCTCAGAGTAATCAATGACATGTAGCAGTGGATGTATACCAATGTACCAGTTTAGGTAAAACATGTAATAATTATAAACGCTATACTTTATTTTTTAGTTGTAGAAATTAGAAAAGCCCAATCAGAAGACTTAAGAATTCTCATCTAGTTAATTTGGGACCCAGACTCTAGTCCATTAATACGTATACCAACTTCGAGATGGAACATGATGAAATTGTCAAGGAAATATAAAAGCATGTGGCAGACAGAGAACAATAAAATAAGTCCACAATGCTATGTATTTTAATGCAGACACACACTTTAGGTATTGGCTACTAGATCAACAAACAGATATGAGAATCTTAAATAAACTTGACACAAAAATTCCAGTTTTTCAAATCTGCAAGGATAATTGGGTAGCTTAAATTTCATGATTTCATCTGAAAAGGTTTTAATCATTTGATGGGCTCAAGATCATTGATCGTTTCAGTGGTCTGACCTGCCATGATAGGGAGGTAATATCCAGAAGAAAGCTAGGAAATATTTCTCACACAGAATACCAGAATTATTGTGGAAATCTTTAATCTCCTGTCCCTCCAGGATAAATTCTACTGTGCACATTTTCATCATTCAACATGAATCACCATCATTATCAACCTTATTGCAAATTAAAAAAAAACATAAAAGCAACAACATACAAACATAATCAATATCAATATAAACCAATCAGTAATACATAACTAAAAGTCTGCTTAAATAAGTTCATCAAGAAATCAAATATTACAATCTGATTACCTTTGTATAAAAAACATTCATGTATCCCATCTTAATAGGAGTGGTGTTAGCACACTACAGTAAGTTCCCACAATTTAACATTTTAAAATGAATTATCAATGCTTCAAAAGAAATCCTAGCTCTAAAGGCATATGCCAATTTCAGTGAACCTGTGTCCTGAACAGATTGAAGTATAAGAGAAACTGACTAGAGCTGCAAAATAATGTTGGCAGATATCACCACGTGTTAAAATATGCTTTTGCAAATAAGGAAAAATACCTGTTTCAAAAGTGTAATGTTGAATAAGGCCCTGTCTTGGCCTAGCAATGTAAAGAGGGTTTTTCTGGGAAACATATATGGGATGTTTTATTTCAACAGGCTTGCTTCTAATTCAGAACAAATGAAAATAATACAAGGAAATAAGGGGGTAATTCATAGAATTCAGCGCACACGTGGCGCACGCGGCTGGCGCACAGTGTGCGCGTGCGAATCCCTGCGCCAGCCGCGTGCGCTAAAATACATTTACGCGCACAGCGTATTCATGGATTCCAGCCACCAAAACCAGCCGTGGCGCACAGTGGCGCAGCGACCCTGCAACAGCGCCAGTTACGCCCCCAAGAACGCCTCTCGCGCAGGGAAAAGCCATCAATATACCCAATCCAGCGCAAAGGGCTGCGCTAACCCTGTACCAGCACGGCAAGCGGGCTACGTGTATCACTGGGGTGTGCGGGAAGTTCCACACGCGATTGGCCCCGTGTGAGCAGGGTAATCGTATTTCAGGGTTGCGCAGGAAGTTCCACACGCGATTTCTGCAGGGTACGCGTATCTCAGGGGTGCGCGGGAAGTGCCACACGCGATTTCAGCAGGGTACGTGTATTTCAGGGGTGCGCATGAATTTCCACATGCGATTGGGCCCGTGCGAGCAGGGCACGCATATCTCAGGGGTGCGCGGGAAGTGCCACACACGATTTCAGCAGGGTACGTGTATTTCAGGGGTGCGTGGGAATTTCCACACGCGATTGGGGGTACGCGTATCTCAGGGGTGCACGGGAAGTACCACACGCGATTTCAGCAGGGTACGTGTATTTCAGGGTGCGGGGGAAGTTTCACACGCGACATCAGCAGGGCACGTGTATTTCAGGGGTGCGCGGGAAGTTCCACACGCGATCTCATCAGGGTATGTGTATTTCGTGGTGCGGTGGAAGTTTCACACGCAACATCAGCAGGGTACGTGTATTCCAGGGGTGCGCGGGCAGTTCCACACGCGATTCCATCAGGGTACGTGTATTCCAGGGGTGCGCGGGAAGTTCCACACGCGATTGGGCCCGTGCGAGCAGGGTACGCGTATTTCAGGGGTGCGCGGGAAGTTCCACACGCGATTTCATCAGGGTACGTGTATTACAGGGGTGCGCGGGGAGCACCACATGTGAATTGCACGTGTGGGTCCTCCCAGGTGTTCCCTCTACACCCTCCAAGGCCCCTGCAGGTGGCTCACACCCTGCACATATCCTGCAGGCACACCATCCACCATGGCCATGACCCCCAGCCAACCCACATGTCAACTTGCACTACTGCCCACCAACGCATGTCCCCCTGCACCCCCAGTCACCAGGGGCACCCTCCACCAGGCCCCAACCCATGTCTCCCAGCACCCGCACCCCCCGGCAGTGCAGGGGCACCCACCACCAGGCCTCCACCCATGTCTCCCAGCACCCCCACCCCCCCAGTCACCAGGGGCAGCCTCCACCAGGCCCCCACCCATGTCTCCCAGCACCCCCACCCCACAGCCACCAGGGGCAGCCTCCACCAGGCCCCCACCCATGTCTCCCAGCACCCCCACCCCCCAGCAGTGCAGGGGCAGCCTCCACCAGGCCCCCACCCATGTCTCCCACCACCCCCACCCCCCAGCCACCAGGGGCAGCCTCCACCAGGCCCCCACCCATGTCTCTCACCACCCCCATGCCCATAGCAGTGCAGGGGCAGCCTCCACCAGGCCCCCACCCATGTCTCCCACCACCCCCAGCCCCCAGCACTGTGGACCACCTGCCAGCAGGCCCCCACCCATGTCCAACTCATGTTCCCCACCACCCCCACCCCACAGCAGTGCAGGGGCACCCACCACCAGGCCCCCACCCATGTCTCCCACCACCCCCATCCCCCAGCCACCACGGGCACCCACCACCAGGCCCCCACCCATGTCTCCCAGCACCCCCACCCCCCCAGTCACCAGGGGCAGCCTCCACCAGGCCCCCACCCATGTCTCCCAGCACCCTCACCCCCAGCCACCAGGGGCAGCCTCCAACAGGCCCCCACCCATGTTCCCAGCACCCCCACCCCCCAGCAGCGCAGGGCCAGCCTCCTCCAGGCCCCCACCCATGTCTCCCACCACCCCCACCCCCCAGCCACCAGGGGCAGCCTCCACCAGGCCCCCACACATGTCTCCCACCACCCCCACACCCCAGCACTGTGTGGCACCCACCACCAGGCCCCCACCCATGTCCAACTCATGTTCCCCAGCACCCCCACCCCCCAGCACTGTGGGGCACCTGCCAGCAGGCCCCCACCAATGTCCAACTCATGTTCCCCACCACCCCCACCCCCCAACACTGTGGGGCACCTGCCAGCAGGCCCCCACCCATTTCCAACTCATGTTCGCCACCATCCCCACCCCCCAGCAGTGCAGGGGCACCCACCACCAGACCCCCACCCATGTCTCCCACCACCCCCACCCCCTAGCAGTGCAGGGGCAGCATCCACCAGGCCCACACCCATGTCCAACTCATGTTCCCCACCACCCCCACCCCCCAGCACTGTGGGGCACCTGCCAGCAGGCCCCCACCCATGTCCAACTCATGTTCCCCACCACCCCCACCCCACAGCAGTGCAGGGGCACCCACCACCAGGCCCCCACCCATGTCTCCCACCACCCCCACCCCCCAGCAGTGCAGGGGCAGCCTCCACCAGGCAACCACCCATGTCCAACTCATGTTCCCCACCACCCCCACCCCCCAGCACTGTGGGGCACCTGCCAGCAGGCCCCCACCCATGTCCAACCCATGTTCCCCACCACCCCCACCCCCCAGCACTGTGGGGCACCTGCCAGCAGGCCCCCACCCATGTCCAACTCATGTTCCCCACCCCACCACCCCCACCCCCCAGCACTGTGGGGCACCTGCCAGCAGGCCCCCACCCATGTCTCCCAGCACCCCCACCCCCCAGACACCAGGGGCAGCCTCCACCAGGGCCCCACCCATGTCTCCCACCACCCCCACCCCCCAGCAGTGCAGGGGCAGCCTCCACCTGGCCCCCAACCATGTCTAAATCATGTCCCCCACCACCCCCACCCCCCAGCACTGTGGGGCACCTGCCAGTAGGCCCCCACCCATGTCCAACTCATGTTCCCCACCACCCCCACCCCCCAGCACTGTGGGGCACCTGCCAGCAGGCCCCCACCCATGTCTCCCAGCACCCCCACCCCCCAGCCACCAGGGGCAGCCTCCACCAGGCCCCCACCCATGTCTCCCAGCACCCCACCCCCCAGCAGTGCAGGGGCAGCCTCCACCAGGCCCCCACCCATGTCTCCCACCAGCCCCACCCCCCCAGTCACCAGGGGCAGCCTCCACCAGGCCCCCACCCATGTCTCCCAGCACCCCCATCCCCCCAGCCACCAGGGGCAGCCTCCACCAGGCCCCCACCCTTGTCTCCCAGCACCCCCACCCCCCAGCAGTGCAGGGGCAGCCTCCACCAGGCCCCCACCCATGTCTCCCACCACCCCCACCCCCCCAGCCACCAGGGGCAGCCTCCACCAGGCCCCCACCCATGTCTCCCACAACCCCCACCCCACCAGCAGTGCAGGGGCAGCCTCCACCAGGCCCCCACCCATGTCTCCCACCACCCCCACCCCCCAGCACTGTGGGGCACCTGCCAGCAGGCTCCCACCCATGTCCAACTCATGTTCCCCAGCACCCCCACCCCCTAACACTGTGGGGCACCTGCCAGCAGGCCCCCACCCATGTCCAACTCATGTTCCCCACCACCCCCACCCACCAGCAGTGCAGGGGCACCCTCCACCAGGCCCCCACACATGTCTCCCAGCACCCCCACCCCCCAGCCACCAGGGGCACCCACCACCAGGCCCCCACCCATATCTCCCAGCACCCCCACCCCCCAGAAGTGCAGGGGCAGCCTCCACCAGGCCCCCACCCATGTCTCCCACCACCCCCACCCCCCAGCCACCAGGGGCAGCCTCCACCAGGCCCCCACCCATGTCTCCCACCACCCCCACCCCCCAGCACTGTGGGGCACCCACCACCAGGCCCCCACCCATGTCCAACACATGTTCCCCAGCACCCCCACCCCCAGTACTGTGGGGCACCTGCCAGCAGGCCCCCACCCATGTCCAACTCATGTTCCCCACCACCCCCACCCCGCAGCACTGTGGGGCACCTGCCAGCAGGCCCCCACCCATGTCCAACTCATGTTCCCCACCACCCCCACCCCCCAGCACTGTGGGGCACCTGCCAGCAGGCCCCCACCCATGTCTCCCAGCACCCCCACCCCCCAGCCACCAGGGGCAGCCTCCACCACGTCCCCACCCATGTCTCCCACCACCCCCACCCCCCCAGCAGTGCAGGGGCAGCCTCCACCTGGCCCCCACCCATGTCCAACTCATGTCTCCCACCACCCCCACCCCCCAGCACTGTGCGGCACCTGCCAACAGGCCCCCACCCATGTCTCCCAGCACCCCCACCCCCCAGCCACCAGGGGCAGCCTCCACCACGTCCCCACCCATGTCTCCCACCACCCCCACCCCCCAGCAGTGCAGGGGCAGCCTCCACCTGGCCCCCACCCATGTCCAACTCATGTCTCCCACCACCCCCACCCCCCAGCACTGTGCGGCACCTGCCAACAGGCCCCCACCCATGTCTCCCAGCACCCCCACCCCCCAGCCACCAGGGGCAGCCTCCACCAGGCCCCCACCCATGTCTCCCAGCACCCCCACCCCCTCAGCAGTGCAGGGGCAGCCTCCACCAGGCCCCCACCCATGTCTCCCAGCACCCCCACCCCCCCAGCAGTGCAGGGGCAGCCTCCACCAGGCCCCCACCCATGTCTCCCACCACCCCACCCCCCAGTCACCAGGGGCAGCCTCCACCAGGCCCCCACCCATGTCTCCCAGCACCCCCACCCCCTAGCCACCAGGGGCAGCCTCCACCAGGCCCCCACCCATGTCTCCCAGCACCCCCACCCCCGAGCAGTGCATGGGCAGCCTCCACCAGGCCCCCACCCATGTCTCCCACCACCCCCACCCCCCAGCCACCAGGGGCAGCCTCCACCAGGCCCCCACCCATGTCTCCCACCACCCCCACCCCCCAAGCAGTGCAGGGGCAGCCTCCACCAGGCCACCACCCATGTCTCCCACCACCCCCACCCCCCAGCACTGGGGGGCACCTGCCAGCAGGCCCCCACCCATGTCCAACACATGTTCCCCAGCACCCCCACCCCCAGCACTGTGGGGCACCTGCCAGCAGGCCCCCACCCATGTCCAACTCATGTTCCCCGCCACCCCCACCCCCCAGCAGTGGAGGGGCACCCACCACCAGGCCCCCACACATGTCTCCCACCACTCCCGCCCCCCAGCCACCAGGGGCACCCACCGCCAGGCCCCCACCCATGTCTCCCAGCACCCCCACCCCCCCAGTCACCAGGGGCAGCCTCCACCAGGCCCCCACCCATGTCTCCCAGCACCCCCACTCCCCAGCCACCAGGGGCAGCCTCCACCAGGCCCCCACCCATGTCTCCCAGCACCCCCAACCCCCAGCAGTGCAGGGGCAGCCTCCACCAGGCCCCCACCCATGTCTCCCACCACCCCCACCCCCCAGCCACCAGGGGCAGCCTCCACCAGGCCCCCACCCATGTCTCCCCCCACCCCCACCCCCCAGCACTGTGGGGCACCCACCACCAGGCCCCCACCCATGTCCAACTCATGTTCCCCAGCACCCCCACCCCCCAGCACTGTGGGGCACCTGACAGCAGGCCCTCACCCATGTCCAACTCATGTTCCCCACCACCCCCACCCCCCAGCACTGTGGGGCACCTGCCAGCAGGCCGACCCATGTCTCCCAGGACCCCAATCCCCCAGCCACCAGGGGCAGCCTCCACCAGGCCCCCACCCATGTCTCCCACGACCCCCACCCCCCCAGCAGTGCAGGGGCAGCCTCCACCAGGCCCCACCCATGTCCAACTCATGTCTCCCACCACCCCCACCCCCCAGCACTGTGGGGCACCTGCCAGCAGGCCACCACCCATGTCCAACTCATGTTCCCCACTACCCCCACCCCCAGCACTGTGGGGCACCTGCCAGCAGGCCCCCACCCATGTCTCCCAGCACCCCCACCCCCCAGCCACCAGGGGCAGCCTCCACCAGGCCCCCACCCATGTCTCCCAGAACCCCCACCCGCCAAGCAGTGCAGGGGCAGCCTCCACCAGGCCCCCACCCATGTCTCCCACCACCCCCACCCCCCCCAGTCACCAGGGGCAGCCTCCACCAGGCCCCCACCCATGTCTCCCAGCACCCCCACCCCCCAGCTACCAGGGGCAGCCTCCACCAGGCCCCCACCCATGTCTCCCAGCACCCCCACCCCCCAGCAGTGCAGTCACAGCCTCCACCAGGCCCCCACCCATGTCTCCCACCACCCCCACCCTCCCAGTGGTGCAGGGGCAGCCACCACCAGGCCCCCACCCATGTCTCCCACCACCCCCACCCCCCAGCACTGTGGGGCACCTGCCAGCAGGCCCCCACCCATGTCCAACTCATGTTCCCCAGCACCCCCACCCCCCAGCACTGTGGGGCACCTACCAGCAGGCCCCCACCCATGTCCAACTCATGTTCCTCACCACCCCCACCCCCCAGCAGTGCAGGGGCACCCACCACCAGGCCCTCACCCATGTCTCCCAGCACCCCCACCCCCAGCCACCAGGGGCACCCACCAACAGGCCCCCACCCATGTCTCCCAGCACCCCCACCCCCCAGTCACCAGGGGCAGCCTCCACCAGGCCCCCACCCATGTCTCCCAGCACCCCCACCCCCCAGCCACCAGGGGCAGCCTCCACCAGGCCCCCACCCATGTCTCCCAGCACCCCCGGCCCCCAGCAGTGCAGGGGCAGCCTCCACCAGGCCCCCACCCATGTCTCTCACCACCCCCACCCCCCAGCCACCAGGGGCAGCCTCCACCAGGCCCCCACCCATGTCTCCCACCACCCCCACCCCCCAGCACTGTGGGGCACCCACCACCAGGCCCCCACCCATGTCCAACTCATGTTCCCCAGCACCCCCACCCTCCAGCACTGTGGGGCACCTGCCAGCAGGCCCCCACCCATGTCCAACTCATGTTCCCCACCACCCCCACCCCCCAGCACTGTGGGGCACCTGCCAGCAGGCCCCCACCCATGTGCAACTCATGTTCCCCAGCCAACATGTCATCACAATCTAGATCCCTGGTCCCTATGGTCAGCCTCCAAATGCAAAACACCCACCCGAGTATTGCATCCACCCACTCATAATTTGCAATTACATCACAGAACACCAATTGCAAGTTCTGAAACAAACACAAAACACATATCATGAAATGCATGAAACCAATGAGATACCACACATTGAAGTTCACCAAAAAGAATATGTATTAAAGGAAACATAAATAGAATAAAAAATGAAGAAACAGAAATGTAAATGTACAAAAATTAAAAGAAGCATGTCCGTGAAAAAAAGCAAAACCAAAAATAAAATTCCAAAGTGATGTTGTCCAAAGTCAATGTCCACAAAACAAAAACCAATGGGAAATAAAAAAGAAAGCCATTGCTCCATGGTTAAAAAGTGAAAAAAAAATACAATCCAACAGTGAACTATGTACATGGGAACAAGCCAGGGTCCATTATCCCAACAAAAGAAAGGAAACCTATCTAACTACACTAACTAATAAAATAAACTATATACAAAAATGTGGCCAATGTCCAAAAGGTCCAAATAAAATCAAAACAAAAATTAAACCTAACACTACCTACATAACTATGTACAAGAGCAGCGGGCTAGTTTCAAGGCTCACTTGTGGATGTCCCGGGCCAGGGCATCATCAAACTCCTCCTCAATGTCCCGGAGGCGGTCCTCCTACATGTCCCCGAGGGTCCGCAGGGCCGTCGACGTCTCCACCTCCAAACCCCTGCGGATTGCTTCGAGGCACTCGGCCCGCCTCAGGGCCCTCCGCATGGAGTTCTCCGCCCTGACCATTGTGAGCCGTGCCTCTTCCGCCCGCTGCCGCTCCGCATCTATGGCGTGGCCCAACCGCTGCCACATGGAAGACACTCTCTGTCCTGGGTCCTCCTGCCCTCCGGCCGATGCCTGCCCCTCCAATGTTGAAGGCCCCAAGCCTTCATGGCTCCCACCACGTTGCTGCTGCTGCTGTGCCTCTGCCCGTGCACTGCCTCCTGCTGCCTGCACATCCTCCGCCGGCTGGGGTGCAGTCGTAGATGTGGCCACCCCTGCTGGACGTCCGACTCCCGACTGTGGCAGGGATGCCTCCTCCACCAGCCTGGCCGCACCGTCAGAGGCAGCTCCACAGGGCACCCAGGTGACTGATGGGTGGGAAGATGGCACGAAGGACGACTGGTGCGTAGGGGGTCCAGTTGAGGAGGGGGTCGTAGCAAGCCCCATCAGACGGAGGAATCCCGCCTGGGTGACCTGTCCCAGCAGGCTGACGTGGTCAATGAGCCATTCGAGATGACGTGCAGTCTCTTCATGAAAAGACTGCAGGTCACCTCGCATGGCCCGTTGACGCAACGCCACACCAGCCAGGACAGGCTCTACCCGGACCTGGATAGCCACGTCCGCAGGCAGAGGAAGGCCAGTTGACGTGAGCTCATCCCCTGCCTGAAAACGGGTCTGGACGTAGGCATCCCTGCTGGTGCAAGATGATGCAGGGACAGGATCAGGGACAGGATTGCACACAGGCACCTCCGCGGCGGCCTGTGCTGCCTCCTGTCCCTGGTCCTGCACTGCACCACTAGCACCAGTGGGATCCCCACCTCCAGACCCCATCTCTGGTGCTTGCACGGCCTCCTCCTCCACCAAACCCCCCATCAACCTGGATGACTCCATGCCATCTTCCCCTGTTGGGCCCTGTGGGGTCCCAGCTGCCCCTTCTGCTGCCGAGGAGTCCAACTCCAACCTCCGCCTCTTGGACCTCCCCCCAGCAGCTGCGGCCTGGGACGTGGCACCGGACTCCTCACTCCCCGATGAGATCACAACATGGGAGGGGAGCCGGGCCTTGCGTCTCCGGCTGGCGGTGGGATCCCCGCCGCTCTGCTCCACAGCACCTTCTCCGCCCTCTTCATCAGTTGACGCTGCAGACAGGGAGAAACAAAACACATGCATCAGGGCACTGTACAATGGACACATACACACGTGACAGTTGTACATGAGTGGCATTGGCAAACCTCAGACATGTCATCACAATCCCCAACACACATGTCATTACAACTCGCACACATGAGCCATAACACAGCCATATCGCAACTGCCACCACCATCCATACACATACAACAGCATGATCAGCCAAAGGTGAGCCAGACATCGGAGAAGGTGCTGTGGAGCACAGCGGCGGGGATCCGACCGCCAGCCGGAGACGCAAGTCCCGGCTCCCCTCCTGTGTTGTGATCTCGTCGGGGAGTGAGGAGTCCGGTGCCGCGTCCCAGGCCGCAGCTGCCGGGGGGAGGTCCAAGAGGTGGAGGTTGGAGTTGGACTCCTCGGCAGCAGAAGGGGCAGCTGGGACCCCACAGGGCCCAACGGGGGAAGATGGCACGGAGTCATCCAGGTTGGTGGGGGGTTTGGTGGAGGAGGAGGCCGTGCAAGCACCAGAGACGGGGTCTGGAGGTGGGGATCCCACTGGTGCTAGTGGTGCAGTGCAGGACCAGGGACAGGAGGCAGCACAGGCCGCCGTGGAGGTGCCTGTGTGCAATCCTGTCCCTGATCCTGTCCCTGCATCATCTTGCACCAGCAGGGATGCCTACATCCAGACCCGTTTTCAGGCAGGGGATGAGCTCACGTCAACTGGCCTTCCTCTGCCTGCGGACGTGGCTATCCGGGTCCGGGTTGAGCCTTTCCTGGCTGGTGTGGCATTGCGTCAATGGGCCATGCAAGGTGACCTGCAGTCTTTTCATGAGGAGACTGCACGTCATCTCGAATGGCTCGTTGACCACATCAGCCTGCTGGGACAGGTCACCCAGGCCGGATTCCTCCGTCTGATGGGGCTTGCTACGACCCTCCTCAACTGGACCCCCTACGTGCCAGTCGTCCTCCGTGCCATCTTCCCACCCATGAGTCACCTGGGTGCCCTGTGGAGCTGCCTCTGACGGTGCGACAGGCTGGTGGAGGAGGCATCCCTGCCACAGTCGGGAGTCGGACGTCCAGCAGGGATGGCCACATCTACGACTGCACCCCAGCCGGCGGAGGATGTGCAGGCAGCAGGAGGCAGTGCACGGGCAGAGGCACAGCAGCAGCAGCAACGTGGTGGGAGCCATGAAGGCTTGGGGCCTTCAACATTGGAGGGGCAGGCATCGGCCGGAGGGCAGGAGGACCCAGGACAGAGAGTGTCTTCCATGTGGCAGCGGTTGGGCCACGCCATAGATGCGGAGCGGCAGCGGGCAGAAGAGGCACGGCTCACAATGGTCAGGGCGGAGAACTCCATGCGGAGGGCCCTGAGGCGGGCCAAGTGCCTCAAGGCAATCCGCAGGGGTTTGGAGGTGGACACGTCGACGGCCCAGCGGACCCTCGGGGCCATGGAGGAGGACCGCCTCAGGGACATTGAGGAGGAGTTTCATGATGCCCTGGCCTGGGACATCCACAAGTGAGCCGTGAAACTAGCCCGCTGCCCTTGTACATAGTTATGTAGGTAGTGTTAGGTTTCATTTTTGTTTTGATTTTATTTGGACCTTTCGGACATTGGCCACATTTTTGTATATAGTTTATTTTATTAGTTAGTGTAGTTAGATAGGTTTCCTTTCTTTTGATGGGATAATGGACCCTGGCTTGTTGCCATGTACATAGTTCACTGTTGGATTGTATTTTTTTTTCACATTTTAACCATGGAGCAATGGCTTTCTTTTTTATTTCCCATTGGATTTTGTTTTGTGGACATTGACTTTGGACAACATTACTTTGGAATTTTATTTTTGGTTTTGCTTTTTTTCACGGACATGATTCTTTTAATTTTTGTACATTCACATTTCTGTTTCTTCATTTTTGATTCTATTTATGTTTCCTTTAATACATATCTTTTTTGGTGAACTTCAATTTATGGTATCTCATTGGTTTCATGCATTTCATGATATGTGTTTTGAGATTCACTGACACCCATTGGGTATATGTGAGGGAAATATGTTTGTTTCGGAACTTGCAATTGGTGTTCTGTGATGTAATTGCAAATTATGAGTGGGTGGATGCAATACTCGGGTGGGTGTTTTGCATTTGGAGGCTGACCATAGGGACCAGGGATCTAGATTGTGATGACATGTTGGCTGGGGAACATGAGTTGCACATGGGTGGGGGCCTGCTGGCAGGTGCCCCACAGTGCTGGGGGTGGGGGTGGTGGGGAACATGAGTTGCACATGGGTGGGGGCCTGCTGGCAGGTGCCCCACAGTGCTGAGGGTGGGGGTGGTGGGGAAAATGAGTTGGACATGGGTGGGGGCCTGCTGGCAGGTGCCCCACAGTGCTGGGGGGTGGGGGTGGTGGGGAACATGAGTTGGACATGGGTGGGGGCCTGCTGGCAGGTGCCCCACAGTGCTGGTGGGTGGGGGTGCTGGGGAACATGAGTTGGACATGGGTGGGGGCCTGCTGGCAGGTGCCCCACAGGGCTGGGGGGTGAGGGTGGTGGGAGCAATGGATGGGGGCCTGGTGGAGGCTGCCCCTGGTGGCTGGGGGGTCGGGGTGGTGGGAGACATGGGTGGGGGCCTGGTGGAGGCTGCACCTGGTGGCTGGGGGGTGGTGGTGCTGGGAGACATGGGTGGGGGCCTGGTGGTGGGTGCCCCTGGTGGCTGGGGGGTGGGGTGCTGGGAGACATGGGTGGGGGCCTGGTGGTGGGTGCCCCTGCACTGCTGGGGGGTTGTGGGGGGTGGGAGACATGGGTGGGGGCCTGGTGGAGGCTGCCCCTGGTGGCTGGGGGGTGGGGGTGCTGGGAGACATGGGTGGGGGCCTGGTGGAGGCTGCCCCTGCACTGCTGGGGGAGGGGGTGGTGGGGGACATGGGTGGGGGCCTGGTGGAGGCTGCCCCTGGTGGCTGGGGGGTGGGGATGGTGGGAGACATGGCTGGGGGCCTGGTGGTGGGTGCCCCTGGTGGCTGGGGGGTGGGGGTGCTGGGAGACATGGGTGGGGGCCTGGTGGTGGGTGCCCCTGCACTGCTGGGGGGTGGGGGTGGTGGGAGACATGGGTGGGGGCCTGGTGGAGGGTGCCCCTGGTGGATGGGGGTGCAGGGGGACATGCGTTGGTGGGCAGTAGTGCAAGTTGACATGTGGGTTGGCTGGTGGGCATGGCCATGGTGGATGGGGTGCCTGCAGGACATGTGCTGGGTAGGCCCCTGTGGTGTGAGCCACCTGCAGGGGCCGTGGAGGGTGTAGAGGGAACACCTGGGAGGACCCACACGTGCAATTCACGTGTGCTGCTCCCCGCGCACCCCTGTAATACACGTACTCTGATGAGATCGCATGTGGAACTTCACGCGCACCCCAGAAATACACGTACCCTGATGAGATTGCGCGTGTGACTTCCCGCGCACCCCAGAAATACACGTACCACGCTCAATCGCGTGTGTAACTTCCCGCGCACCCCCGAAATACACGTACCCCGCTCAATCGCGTGTGTAACTTCCCGCGCACCCCCGAAATACACGTACCCCGCTCAATCACGTGTGTAACTTCCCGTGCACCCCCGAAATACACGTACCGCGCTCAATCGCGAGTGTAACTTCCCGCGCACCCCCGAAATACACGTACCCCGCTCAATCGCGTATCTAACTTCCCGCGCACCCCCGAAATACACGTTCCCCGCTCAATCGCGTGTGTAACTTCCCGCGCACCCCAGAAATACACGTACCCCGCTCAATCGCGTGTGTAAGTTCCCGCGCACCCCCGAAATACACGTACCTCGCTCAATCGTGTGTGTAACTTCCCGCGCACCCCCGAAATACACGTACCCCGCTCAATCGCGTATTTAACTTCCCGCGCACCCCCGAAATACACGTACCCCGTTCAATCGCGTGTGTAACTTCCCACACACCCCCAAAATACACGTACCCCGCTCAATCGCGTGTGTAACTTACCGCGCGCCCCTGAAATACACGTACCCCGCTCGATCGCTTGTGTTGCTTCCCGCGGACTTCCGCAATACACGTGCCCCGCTCGCACAGGCCCAATTGCTGTATGTTGCCACTTTTGTGATGCGCTGGGACTCTACCGCCTGCCTTCGTATGGCGGACGTGTTTCAGCTTGTGCGTGTCTTTGGCTGTGCGTGGCTTTGCCCTATTCGATTCCATGAATACGTGTGGTTGGAGTGCGTGTGGGCGTTCCGTCTGCTTCCCTGCAGTACATCCCCAGTTACACCCTTATTTTCGCGCGTTGTTCCCCATTCCGCGCGTTACACCCCGTGTCCCGCCCACTTTCTGGTGTATGCGCCGAGGTTGTGCGCTTTCACTGTGCGCGTCACGCACGCCTTTCGGGATGTTGCAGTGACTTGTGCGCCATGCACGGGTTTGGCACACATCCCGAGGTGAACACGCGCAGGGACTTCCATGAATCGCACGCGTGCGCGTGCGCCTGTTTTTTTCTGCTTGCGCCTGCTTGCGCGAAGATTTTCGGCGCACGTTTGTTCCATCAATCGGCCCCTAAATGTTTTGGCTGTACTGGGAAATCAGCCCAAACAGGATTTCTACTATGGCTAAAGGAACATGTGGGGGCTGACAACAGAAATGCCCTACCCCCAAGAGAATTCACATGGGATTTCTGAGATGCCTATGTGTTCATTATGCCCTTTGAAACTTTGAATGGACCAGGAGGCAGCATATCACATGCTCGTCAGACTTTTGTCTGTGCTCCAGGTTGAGACAAAAGATTCTGGGACACTTACGTGTGACTTTTAGAAAATCACCTAACCTCAACTTCTACTGTGGAGCTTCAAAGCCAACTCCAGAGGAGCCTTGTAAGCTATGCCCTTATTTGGAAGACAATGCTGGCTATTTGGCTAAAAAGGCTATTTTATTAATACATTTCAAGACTTCTTATCTCCCAAATTGGACAACACAGTAACGTGAAAGTTTCACAATTTAGATGCAATTTTGGTGGCTTTACTTTAAGACGGTAGCATTCACTGGCATATTGGGGACAGTAATGGCAGCAAATTGGATATTCTGAGGAAAGTGTACATGATGCAACTTTGAAATGTTATATTCACATGCCTCATAATAGTCCATACACATGTATAAAGTTATAGAATTTTAGGTAAAATCATTTAATTGAAAATGACAAAAAAAATTAGATGGACGAAACAAACTCCTTCAAACTGCAGAGTTGGACTGCCATGCTCTGCGTGAAATATGTAATCTGCTAATGTAATTTGCAAAAATGCTGCAACTGTATACATGTGTGATTCATGTTAAGATGTTTTTTTGGCAAAAAGGACCGTGGGATGGCTTTGCACCTCATAAATCACAACCCCCTAAACTGAGTCCCTTCCTGGAGGAGGCAATCACCATGGGCTGACCTATCAGGCTCTTAGGGGAAGGTCTACCTTAGTTCTGCCCAACAATAGACCCAGTGATGTCTCCCGCTTTTATATAAGGGGTGGGAGCTCACTGGCACAACCCACTCTCTCCTGAATTTCCAGCGCCTGCATATCCAGGCATTCCAGATCCACCTTTGCAAGATTCCAGACTCTGCTGCCAGGCCAAAGCATGCCTGACCCTATCCCAGCAAGGCCATTGACCCAGAAACCCTACTAAAAATCCCAATAATAAAGGGGAAAAGCTGGTACCTCTTGGGAGTTTCCTAAAACCAGACCGACTTTTTTTCCCACTAGCTGCATGCCTGCTGTACCCTTGCCATCCAGTGACCAGACTTGCCCAGCTGTTTGCTGTTAGGAGAGCCGCCATGTTGTGACCAGAGCCCTTTGAGTACAGGACCCGGTTGGCTGTCCCAGATCCCAAACTCAAGTGTGGATTGTGAGTATTTGCCCATCCCACAGCCGCACATAGTCTACCCCATCTCGATAATTTGTCTTTGTTCTACTCTCTATGTAATCCTATCTTTGCATTGGTTACTTGTTTAAAACTGTCAAAACTCTCTGTGCACCCTGTCCTTGATTTTCTAAACATTGCAGAGTTCTTTCATTCACCACATCTCCTTAGCAATATTTTGAATAATGTAATTGATATGATATGATATGATATGGCATGTGTAACGCGCCTATACACAAGCGTTTCAAGTGTTTCAAGGCGCGACGAGGCAGGGGGGGGAAACGGGGGAAGACAGACAACGATCCTACTAGGCCAGGTGTCATTCAGATCGCGCAAGTGCAGGGGAAGGGGGAAGGGACAAAGTGCAAGGGGAGAGGAAGGGGCAAGTGCAGTACAAGGTAAGTATATATAATAAAATGAATAGGGCCAGCTGGTGGCAAGTGCAAGGTAAGTGCAGACAAGTGCTGGGAACGGGGGCTGTAGGGATACAGAGACAGTCCCGCAGAGCAGGGGTTTCCAGCGAGGCAGTGCAAGTGCAGAGTGGCTGGGCCCAGGACCGAGGTCAGCGAGAGTAGCCCAGTTGCAGATTCGGTGCAGATTCAGCGAAGAATTAGCAGGGGAGAGGGAGAGAGAAAGCAGAAGCAAAGAGGAAGGTTTTGAGGTGCTTCCGGAACCGTAGATGGTTCTCCTCAAGTTCAAGTCAGGCAGGAAGTCTGTTCCAGAGGGAGGCCCCTGCCACGGAGCGAGATCTACCCCCAGCTCGTTGCTTCGAGAAGCGGCTGACCCAGAGGGAGTTGGAGACGGATGAGCGAAGGGCTCGGGAAGGAATATATTTAGGAAGAGAGAGTTGAAGGTATTTAGGCCCCAGGCCCCAGAAGGCCTTGTGGACAATGCAGAGGGTTTTGAACTTGATCCTCGCAGCCACTGGGAGCCAGTGTAGAGACTTCAGTCCTGGAGAGATACGGTCCCTGGGCTTAAGGCCAAGGACAAGTCTTGCAGTTCTGTTCTGGATGAGTTGCAGAGGGCGGAGAGTGGAGGCAGGCAGATTAAGATAGAGGCTGTTACAGTAGTCCAGCTTTGAGAGAACCAGGGCGCGTGAGACAGTGAGCTTCTGGGGGAAGGAGAGGAAGGGAAGAATACCTCTGAAGAGGTGCAGCTGGTAGTGTGACTTCTTAGAGACGTCAGATATATGAGGAGAGAAGGAGAGTGTGGAGTCGGAGATAACCCCAAGGTTTTTTGCCGTGCAGGTAGGTGCAGGAAGAGGGCCAAGAGAGGCCGGCCAGAGAGCTGCAGGGAAGGAGGGAGTGGGTGTGCCGATGAGTAGAATCTCAGTCTTACTGGCATTAAGGCAGAGGTCATTGGCAGCACACCATTCCTGGATAGCCGACAGACAGTCAGAGATGAGGGAAGGAGAGGAGGAGGCCGAGGGTAGCCTGAAAATGAGCTGGGTATCGTCCGCATAGCACTGAAAGTTGGGGCAGAGAGCGGCGATGCAGTGGGCAAGGAGTGCCAGGTACTGGTTGAATAGCCAGGGGGAGAGATTTGATCCCTGGGGGACACCACAGGTGGAGAAAAAGATGTCAGAGAGGAAGGACCCCAGTTGGACCTGAGAGGGTCGATTGGAGAGGAAAGAGGTCAGCCATGCCAGAGCCTGACCAGTGATACCCAGCTTATCACGGAGACGGTTGAGCAGGATGGCATGGTTGACAGTGTCAAAGGCAGAAGAGAGATCGAGCAGAATGAGAACAAACAGAGTGTTGGAGTCAAGGTTGAAGAGTAGGTCCTCACAGATGTTCAGGAGAGCAGTTTTCGGCCTTCTGGCAGCTCTGAAGCCAGATTGATGGTCATGAAGACTGCCAACAGATTCAGCAGGGAGGTTACGCTGGGAGATGGCCAGTTTCTCCAGGAGCTTGCCCAGGAAGGGAGTGATGGAGATTGGGCGATAGTTAGCCGGGCAGGAGGGGTCAGAAGAGGGTTTCTTAAGAAGAGGGTGCACAAGGGAGTGCTTAAGGGGGGATGGGAAGACTCCAGAGGCGAAGGAGTGGTTGCAAAAGTCAGCCAGGGCAGGAGCCAGGGCGTCGATGTGGTCCTTGATAGTTTTGGAGGAACAGGGGTGAACCTGTTTGGATGAGCCTTTCATAGATCGGACTTGTCTGGAAACCTCATCAGCAGAGAAAAGGGGAAAGGCAGAGAAGGAGGGAGGAGGGGTGGCTGTAGAAGGGCCAGAGGAAGAGCCAGGAAGAGAGGGAGGGAGGTGATAGGAGGAGAGTGAGGACAGGATGTCCTGAGTTTTAGAGATGAAGTGAGAGGCAAGTGCAGTGCAGAGGGCCTGGGAGGGGACAGGAGAGGTAGAGACTGCAGCAGGGTTGGCAAGCTCCTTGCAGATTTTAAAGAGTTCGGCCGAGTTGTTAGATGCCGCAGAGATGCGAGCTTGGATAAGGCTCTCTTCTTGGAGAGAATGGAGAGACGGTTTTGCCTTTGGAGCAGGCGACAGGCCAGTTTGTCAGAGGATGAACATGAAGCACGCAATTTCCTCTCTGCCACCCTGCACTTGCGTTTAAGGGTAACTAGCTCCGAGTCATACCAGGAGTTACATTTGGCTTTAGGCTTCAGGCGGATTCTCATGACAGGGGCAAGGATATCAAGAGTATCAGATATAGCAGAGTGGAGCATGGAGAGGGCAGTGTTAGGGTGGGAGTCAGCAGAATCGGGAGGGGGGGGTGCGAAGGTGGCATGAAAGCCTCAACTGACACGCGCTTCATGGGTCGGATGACCGAGAAGGTGGGTGGCAGTTATTGTTATTGTTATTGTTATTTTGCACTTATATAGCGCCTTATATACCATTGGTATGGTCTGAAGGCGCTTGTAGGTTGAACGCCCTTGGGAACCGAAGTTCAGATCAGTAGAGAGAGTAGGGAGAGTCAAAAGGTGCGTGTGAGCACCGGGTATGTGTGCAGCTCGTGCGGTACTCGTGTAATAGCTGCTTCTTAGCGGTAGGTGTGGTGGTTGAGAGATCAGGAGAATGTGTTCGTTCTGGCAGGATTTATCCGGAACGGATGTGGCTGCGTTAGGCCTGAGGAAAACGCCTGGCTGGGGGTGTGGAACCAGCAGTGATTACATAGAATGATGTGGAGTAAGCGGCGGAATGTTGGTATGAGAACAGTTATACCGAATGGTGTCATAGTATCTCTGTGTTCTAGTTGAGTGGTGATGTAAGGAGAGAGTAAGCATGGTGGTGTGGTATGATCGGTTATATGCTCTTTCACTGAGCACACTTCTAATTGCAACTTTCCCAGAGAGGGTACTGGGCGCACTTCTAAATACTGTTTTCCACAGAGAGGCTATTGGGCACACTTCTAGATTCAGTTTACTAGAGGCTATTGGGCACACTTATAAATGAAACTTTCCAGAGTGTCTATAGGATACAGTTCTATAGTCAACTTTCACAGATGCTATTGGGGACACTTCTAAATTCAACTTCACAGAGCGACTATTGGGAACACTTCTAAATTCAACTTCACAGAGCGACTATTGGGAACACTTCTAAATTCAACTTTACAGAGCGTCTATTGGATACACTTCTATAATCAACTATAATCAGTGGTGAGGGTGGCTTTGTCAGTGGGGTAGGGAGGGTGATGTGGGAGGATAGGAGAAAGTGATCACTCCAGGAGAGAGGAGTGGAGAGAGGGACGGAGAGGGGAAGGTCAGAAGAGATCAGAGCATCAAGAGTGTGCCCTGCAGAATGAGTAGGCCCAGGTGGGAGAATAGAGAGTGAGAGAGAGTTGCAGAGGTCACGAAAGAGTCCCGTGGGGGGACAGGAGACATCCAAGTGGATGTTGAAGTCACCAAGAAAGAGGAGTTGAGTGGTTGAGGACAGGAGTGAGGAGGAGAGGTCAGCCCACTCGGAGAGGAAGGAGGAGATTTGACCAGGTGGCCGATAGATAGTAGCCACGGTAAGGGAATGGCTAGGAGAGAGAGAGAGACGGCAGACAAGGCATTCAAAAGAGGAGTATGACTGCGTAGGAGTGACAGTGGCAGGAATCCACTCAGGGAAGATAAGGGCTACACCCCCCCTGCACGGTTGGGCCTGGGCACGGAGAGGATCTTGTAGCCGTCAGGTAGGAGTGTGTCAAAGCTGGTGACAGAGCTGGCTGTGAATTTCCACATAAAGACACACGCAGCGTGAAGGGGTTAATGCAGCTGCTTAACCTATTTTCATCGGCAGCGCTATCTTCTTGTAATCTGTTTAAGTAAAACTGCCCTTTCTTTCCAAACCGATTTTCTCTTTTTAACTGCTTTATTTCACCAAAACCGGATTTCTTTCACCTTGAAAATCTCATCCAATTATTCAGCTATAGCCACTGTTTCACTTCTATATTGTCCCTTTGATGTCTATCACCCAGCCTAAAAAAAAACACATTCTGATTCTGTTTATTTCACCCGTTTAAAAAAAAAAAAATTGACATTTAAAACATAAAAAAGTGTAAAAATGCAATTTGTCCACGTGTAATTTTGACTGCACTGGGTTCTCATTTTCAAATTGCTTTTGAACTGTATACCTTTTGTAATATCTTGCCTTATAGTTGCTAGTGATATGACATCCCTGATACTGTGATAAAACATATGTACATCAGTATTTAACCACACATATAATTAATTATTTGTCAAATTCTGAGTCTCATTTTCTGCAATTGCAGAGGGTCTTGAAATCTCTTATTTTGTGAGAGTAAGTCAGATTTCGATTCTGTTTGCTGCCTAATATCCCTGAATCCCTGCTGCTTCCTTCTATACACTCAGAATTTGATTAATTGGGGTTTGTGTTACGCTCACCTGGTATCCACGGGGGCGCCACACGATACTGGATGGAGGTCTAAGAGATAGCTCAGACCCCTCTTTTCTTGGTTATGTGCCAGATGTTGGATAGCGCTGGGGTTTTTTGTGCGTTGAACTCTCCGTCCTGTGTCTCTGTGCAGGGGCACGTGGTTGGTGCGGGCGTTCCGTGGACCTAGTTGCTTCACTGGTCTGTGTGCCCTTATGTCCGGTCCAGACCGGCTGTGACTCCGACTCTGCTTGCTGTCTTCCAGGTGAGTTATAATGTCTTTTCCGTCTTTATTCTGTCACTTTCTTTCCCTCAGTTTTCTCTGTCTTCTCGGCGTCTTGCTCCACTACGCTGTTCCCTAACAACGTCTCTTTTTGTTTTCACAGGGATGGTTGCGATCTCGGATTTGCCGCGCTCATGGCGAAGACCACTGTGAGTTATTGATGCGCGGAGCGCTGCACTGTTTGTTGGTGTTAATTGCTTATCTGTGTTCTCTTCTCTTCTTTATACAGTTTGCGGTGATGTTCCAGAGTGACGAGCGATCGAAGTGCTTTGTTTATGCTGACCTTGTTCCTTCTCCCGTGCAGGTTGCGGTGAAACCCGGAGATGGGCGAGGTAAGAGAAGCGCAGGGTGCTGCCAAGGCTCGCTGCTTGCCCGGTAAGAATTGTTATTAATGCTGTCCTTGTTTCTTTACCTTTTCAGGTTGCGGCGAACTCCGGAGATGGGCGAGGCAAGCGATGCATAGGATGGATTCAAGACCGGTTACTTCACAGGTAAGTGTTCTTGCTTGCTAATGCTGTTCTTGTTCTTCCAGGTTATTAATGGAATCCGGATCTAGAGCTTCAGGATCGGGCCGCCAGGTAAGCAGATCAGCAGGAGCTGGACACGCTGAGCATTACGCTGCAGAAGTGAAGAGTAACACGAAGCGTGTTCTGCTGTTTGGGTGTGGTTTAAATAGCCTAGGGAAAGTAGTTCCAGGCCAAGTAGTTCCAGGCCCAGCCACACCCAAAACACTAGACCGCATGGCTTGGTTCTAAAGAACTGAGCTGTGTAATAGGCCTCCATGCTGGATTAAGGTCCAAAACTGGTATTGTTTTATTCCTGATAATGAGCCTGGCACCAAAGGCGCCAGGACTGACTCCAAGTATTTTTCTGATGGAGTTTTAAGGCCTTTGGGGCCAGTGTGAAGGGCTTTAGCCCCACTGCTGCCAGGTGGCTGTTATACCTGAGTGGGTCAGGGGCATGGATCGTGGCAGCGCTCCACCCTAAGGCCCCTCTCAAGGTATTTCCTTCCGTCTGGCCCTGGTTTGGTCGGATGGTTCAGATGAAATTGCCTTACTAGGCTCCCATGTCCTGTCCTGAGGGCCGTATCCCTTCCAGTCCACTAAGTAGTATAACTTGGACCTGGTAAGTTTAGAATCTAGGATGTCCTTGACTTCAAATTCGGGTTCTCCATTAACCTGTACCGGATTTGGTGGTGTTTTGACCGAGTTCCAGGCTGAACAGGTTTTAAGAGTGACACGTGTAATACGGGATGGATCTGCATATTTCGTGATAAAGCTAGTTTTACTGTCACAGGATTTATAATAGCCTTGATGGTATAGGGCCCTAGATATCTGGGACAAAATATTCAAGTTCCTCTTATGGGCACGTGCCGAGACGCCAACCAGACTTAATGTCCGACATGGTAGTCTGGAGCTTTTCTTCGGTGTTGATCAGAGAATCTTCTCTGTCTTTCTTGGGCTTGGATCTAGTGTTCTGCTGCCTTTTTGAAGGCTTGAGTGATGGTTATATGTAAAGTCTTCACCACAGGCATTTCCAAGGCCATGGGGGTATCTAATTCGGATGTACGTGGGTGCCTTCCATATATGGTATAGAATGGACTCTGTCGGGTACTGGTGTGTATCAAATTGTTGTAGGCATATTCACTATCCACAGCACATCCTTCCAGCTTTCTTCCACTTGATGTAACATGCACCGTAGGTATTGCTCTAGTGTGTGATTCGTCCACTCCATTTGGCCATCAGTTTGGTGATAGTGACTAGTGGACAGACGAATATCGATTTGGGCAATTTCACAACTCTTCTTCCAGAAGTTAGACACAAACTGACTCCTTTGGTCAGAAATCAGTACGAAGGGGAAACCATGTAATCGTACGATTTTCTCTAAAAACACCCTTGCCAGACTGGATGCATTTGGTAGACCTTTAAGCAGAATGAAAGGGGCCATTTTAGTGAATAGGTCAACAACCACTAAGATGGTGTTGAACCCTTGACAGGGAGGCAGACCTGTGATGAAATCGAGGGACAGTGTGTGCCAAGGTGCAGGTGGAATTTCCATCGGTTGAAGAAGGCCAGCAGGTCTTTGTTTCTGGAATTTAATCTGTGCACAAATGTCACATGACAGAATAAACTGCGTAATGTCCTTTCACCAGCTCAGCCACCAAAAATGTCTTTTCACCTTGGCTAGGGTCTTGGCAATTCCTGGATGTCCTTCTATCAGGGGGTCGTGATAACCAGAAATGACTTGTTCTTGTAGTGCCTTATTCGGTAGATATAAACGCCCTCTGAAATACGAGAGTTGGTTCTTTGTTGTGTAATGTTCACCTTGAGTGGTCCAGTCTTGTAGAACCTCTGAATTTCCTTTTGGAGTTCGTCCAGAGATAATGTTGTTGTAAGTCCTAGTAGTTTGTCACCTGGCATAATGGCCACCGGGTCTGGAGTTGAATATGCGTTCACATCAATACCCATGAAGGATATGGCATCAGCTTTTCCGTTCCGGATTCCAGGTCGGTAGGTGATTATGCAATCATATTCTGGGAAGAATAAAGCCCATCGGAGTTGACGGGATGATTGAGCGTTTGTCGTCTTGAGGTATTGTAGGTTGCGATGGTCAGTGATTACTGTGATGGTATGTCTGCCGCCTAGGAGGTAATGTCGCCAAGCCTTAAAGGCTGCTTTGATCACTAGGAGTTCCTTGTCTGTTATTTTATAGTTAAGTTCAGGTGTAGTTGATTTTCATGACCAAAAGGCCAGGGGATGTAACTGGCCTGTTTCGAGATCCCTTTGGAAAGAACAGCCCCTATTGCCATGCTGGAAGCATCTGTTTCCACTACATATGGGAGATCTGGGTGGGGGTGTCGTAGCACCACGGCTGAGGTAAATCTTTTCTTGAGTTCCTGGAAGGCCTTCGCCGCCTCTTCTGTCCATTGGAACAGTTTTTTTTTTTCATAATAAAGAAGTGATCGGGTGCACAAACTGGGAGAAACCCAGGATGAATCGGTGATAAAAGTTTGCAAAGCCCAGCATGCTTTGGACACCTTTGACTGAAGACGGTGATGGCCAGTTAAGGATGGCGTCTACTTTGTGCATATCCATCCGGACGCCTCTGGGAGTGAGGACAAAACCAAGGAAATCGACTTCGGTGACATGGAAGGAGCATTTTTCAAGTTTGGCGCATAGCTTTTGCTGTCAGAGTTTTGCAAGGGCGGAGCAAACATGCCTGACATGGTCCTGTTTAGAAGGGGAGTACACCAAGATGTTGTTGATGTAAACTAGGGCCCATACGTCGATCAATTCCCATAGTACATCCTTCATGAAGTATGGAATGCCGCAGGAGTGTTGCAAAGCCCAAAGGGCATCACCTGATATTCATACAGCCCATACTTAGTACAAAAGACGGTCTTCCATTTGTGTGTAAATTTGGGCATCCTTGACTTGGTCCAGCAGTTCTGGGATAAGGGGTAGAGGATAACGGTTTTTAACTGTTACCTGGTTTAGTGCACGTTCTCAAGTCCCCCTCTATCTAGGGTATGAAGAATAGGGGCGTGGCTGCAGGGATTTGGACGTGCAGATAAAACCGTTTGTCAGGTACTGGTCCAGATATGATTTCAAGTGGAGATTTTCAGGTTCAGTGAGTGCATAAATTTGACTACACAGTATTTGTGCACCAGGTACGAGGTCGATCTGACAGTCATATGGCCTGTGAGGGGGTAAGGTATTAGCCTGTTCTTTTTGGAAAATGTCATGAAAATCATGGTATTCGCATGGTAGTGTACTTGTTACACCTAGTACCAACGCCTCTTTATCTTGGACAGGTGTCTCTGGGTCAAACAATGGCATTTCCACTTGGTAGCACGCATGAGCGCACTCATTGGAGAAGGCACATTTTTTGGCTCGCCAGTGGATGTTAGGATTATGAGCCACCAACCACGGCATCCCTAGAATCACCCGGAACTGAGGGGCCTTAATAAGGTCGAAGGCAATGGCTTCCCGATGTCCCTCCTGGCACAGAAAGGTCAATTCTGCTGTGCGTTGAGTTACAGGACCAGAAGCTATCTCTGTGCCGTCGACAGTGGTGACCTTCTCAGTTGTCGTTTTCTGACAGAGGGGAAGCCCCATCCTTGTTGCCAGGCCTTGATCTATGTAGTTACCAACGGCTCCGCTGTCGATGTATGCCTCCACAGCATGCATCCGAGACGGTTGTTGGTGACTGATCAAAATCACAGGCAGGGTAAGGTGTGATGTCTGTGGCTCTTTTCCTTTGCTCGACAAACGGACCTCTACACTTGCTGGGCCTGGAAGTTTTCTGACTCTTGTTCTCCTCCTTCTTTCTCTGTAGCTCCAACTGTTCTCCTAGGGGTTTTTACGGGACATTCTCTGAGGAAGTGACCTGATTTCCCACAGTACAGGCATAATTGCTGTTGTCTCCTTTTGTCTCTTTTGGCCTTGGTTAATGGGCTCCGTACCCCCCCAATTTGCATGGGTTCCGAAGTGTTTTGTGATGAACTCGGGCTGTTCTCCTTTGAGCGTACATACACAGTCCGATTCTCCATTCTGGCTCGATCTGTCCTTCAATCTTGCAACCTGTAGTCTAGCTGCACCACTAGGTTGATGAACTCTGCACAGTCTTTTGGCGGGTTTACCACCTGAGCTAGGACGTCTTTCAATTCCCCCCATAATCCTTGATGAAATAACGTTGTTCGTTTCTCCTCAGGCCACCCAGTTTCAACGACAAGTCTGTTAAAAGTGGCGATATCTGTTAACAAATATTGGCTGCCTTGGCGGAGGGACGGAAGTTTGTTATCCAGAGCTTGGCCCTGGGTATGTCGGGCGAACAGCTTCTCCATCTCCTGTTGAAACCCCCTGAAATCCCACAAGAGTGGGTCATCCTGGCTTACTAACGGTATGGACCAATCCACAGCACTGCCACTCAGATATAACAGAACGAAGGCAACCCACGACTGATCGTTAGGAAAGGCTCCGGGTCTACAAAGAAAATGGAGGCGGCACTGGATCATGAATACTGCATTTGTCTCCTGCCCCCCGTAAAACATTCCGGTGGGGCCAAAGTAACTGCCCCAGGGAGGACCACGTGCACTAGATTGATGGATGTGGCTGGAACCAATGGAATACTTCCTGACAACGGAGCCTGCCCAGCCTGTGTTTGGAGCAATTGTCTGGCTAATTCATCGGTGCAGTCCTTGGTGACAATCAACTCCCTCCTAAGGGCGTTGGTTTCTTGCCGGGCGGAGTGCACCTCGGCCCATAATTCTCCCAGTAACTGGGCTAGTTGGTCAGTCTCTGATATTTCCATGCCGCCCAGGTGGATGTTTTAATTGAGGCTTTTCGTTCTGTTACGCTCACCTGGTATCCACGGGGGCACCACACAATACTGGATCGAGGTCTAAGCGATATCACGGACCCCTCTCTGCTTGGTTATGTGCCAGAAGTTGGGTAACGCCTTAGGTTTTTGTGCGTTGAACTCTCCGTCCTGCGTCTCTGTGCAGGGGCACGTGGTCGATGCGGGTGTTCCGTGGACGTAGTTGCTTCATTGGTCCATGTGCCCTTATGTCTGGTCCAGACCAGCTGTGACTCTGACTCTGCTTGCTGTCTTCCAGGTGAGTTATAATGTCTTTTCCGTCTTTATTCTGTCTCTTTCTTTCCCTCCGTTTTCTCTGTCTTCTCTGCGTCTTGCTCCACTAGGCTGTTCCCTAACAATGTCTCTTTTTGTTTTCACAGGGATGGTTGCAATCTCGGAGTTGTCGCGCCGATAGTGAAGACCATAGTGAGTTATTGATGAGCAGAGCGCTGTGATGTTTATTGGTGTTAATTGCTAACCTATGTTTCGTCTCTTCTTTGATGAGCGATCGAAGCGCTGCTTGCCCAGGTAAGTGGTTTGTTAATGTTGACCTTGTACCTTCTCCCTTGCTGGTTGTGGCGAAAACCGGAGATAGGCGAGGTAAGAGAAGAGCAGGGTGCTGCCAGGACTCGCTGCTTGCCCAGGTAAGAATTGTCATTAATGCTGTCCTTGTTTCTTTACCTTTGCAGGTTGTGGCGAACTCCGGAGATGGGTGAGCTAAGCAAAGCGCAGGGTGGATTCAAGACCGGTTACTTCACAGGTAAGTGTTCTTGCCTGCTAATGTTGTTCTTGTTCTTCCAGGTTATTAATGGAATCCGGATCTAGGGCTTCAGAATCGGGCCGCCAGAGAAGCAGATCAGCAGGAGCTGGACACGGTGAGCATTACGCTGCAGGAGTGCAGAATAACGCGAAGCGTGTTCTGCTGTTTGGGTGTGGTTTAAATAGCCCAGATAAAGTAGTTCCAGGCAAAGTAGTTCCAGGCCCAGCCACACCCAAAACACTAGACCGCATGGCTTGGTTCTAAAGAACTGGTCTCCATGTTGGATTGAGGTCCAAAACTGGTATTGTTTTATTCCTGATAATGAGCCTGGCACCAAAGGTGCCAGGACTGACTCCAAGTATGTTTCCGATGGAGTTTTAAGGCCCATGGGGCCAGTGTGAAGGGCTTTAACCCCACTGCTGCCAGGGGTCTGTTATACCTGAGGGGGTCAGGGGCATGGATCGTGACAGCTTGAGGGAAAACTACAGGGGGAAATTTTGACTTGGGTACTATCTATCCTAATTGAATAAGTGCTCCATTCATTTGTTCTTTGGTAATGTTTGTGTAGAAGGTTACCCAAGTGCATTACTGTGGTTTTCATTATAATTATCACCCCATTCGTGATTGCTGCCCAATATAAAAATTGTGTGATTTTCTTTGAATTTAAAATAAATAAATATTGTGTTAGCACCCACCGGCCTGGTTCATGGTCCATTGTTACCCGGGGTATTTGTAAAAGGGGGTGTGAGATGACTAGGGTATCGGCTCAATTAGAATTTGTAGAAAATAAAGAAAAAGTATTCCCATGAGCGCTACATCCTAGGCTAATACCAAGGGTCCTGGTCCGGTGTGTGACGCCCGATTGGAATCCTTCACAACAGGCTGCCTATATCACTTCCCTACTCTCCGGTCCTATGGTAGCTGGCCACTTCCAACATCGTTCAAGACCCAATGCTGAACAACAGCTCTTAATGTGCCTGAGCCAGGGAACTGTGTGGCTGCCCTGAACGTGAATCAATATTGTCCTCTTAGATTTCTACCATTGACTCAGTTTTGTGGTTTATGCTAACAGGAACGGAATGTTGGACACATGGCTCTTATTTATGTTAGATTTTTCAACAGTAACATCTAATTGGTGTGTGTTTTCTAGAACTTTAACACACACCATGGCCCTGCCCTTGCTCACTCCCTACACTTCTGTCAAAGGAAGTGCGGGTTAAACAGAACGGACAGGGCTAGGAGCAAGGCTCTGCTTGACAATAATGCTCTCCAAACCTCCCCACCTCTGCTACTAAAGAGCCCCCCAGTTCCAGTCCTTTTGGGGTGACAGTGCCAAGGAGAGGTTTGTTTGACAGAAAGGGGAGGTGAAGATAGGAGTCTCCAGTTCTCTGAAGCATCCTGTCAAACAGAGCATATATCAAGGCTACCAATCTGAACATGTCCAGGTAAGTATGTCTTTCTTCTACTGCTCTCCTGGCACCACTATTCTAACTGGATATTCTGGTATCTGATCATATTGTGCAAACCGTTCACACTGGAGTCTGCCTTTACTGTGATAACTAGCCATACTGGAATCTGCCGTTAATGTGATACTAACTAAAATTTGTCTTTACAGTGATAAATCGGCATACTCGTATCTACTAAGGGGTTACTATGTAAGGGGCGGAGTAGTCAATAAAGCCATACAAGTTGAGACGAAAGATGTTCAGACCTTGGTCTACTGCTCTGAACCTTGTTCCTCCCCTTTGTCTCCAAAGTGCATTTGTTTTATGCCTGCATTGAAATTTTAATGCAGGTGCAAAACAGATGGATTCCTATAGAATCCGCTTCCATAAACCACCTCCTAAAAGTAGGCCGATTCCATAAGAATCCACTGTAAAAGGTTCCTGCAAAACATTATTTGTTTTACATATTTTTAAAATAGGCAGTGTAAAACAGTAAAGTACATTTTGTAATCTATACTTTGGTGATTGTTTTGCAAAATTTGAAAATGTCATGAAGGAGACTTAACGGCAAGAAAATGCTAACATGCATTGCACTTTTTTGTAAAATTACTCCCCTAACCTTCCTCTTGTAACTTGACCTCCGCAATTCGATGTCTCTGTGCTAAATGTGCATGCAGGTGTCTTTTTTGTGTGTACCTGGCATTCTGCAATGCAAGCTTACCATGGTAATTGGGAACAGTAATATGTGACCTTACTGTGCTTACTTGACATGGGTCCATCTCTTTCCTTGCTATACTAAATGTGTCTACTGGAGTCTGACCACACTGTGCAGAACGAGTACAATGCAAACTGCACCTAGTGAGATAAATGCACATACTTGATTACTCCCTTAAAGTTGTGGTGCAACATATTGGAACACACCCTTAAGGTAGTAACTGAAGCAAATTGGAATTTGACCTCCCTGTATTTAACAGATGCAAATCTGAATAATAACGTCTGAAAGGTTATGAATTAATCTTAACCACTGGCAATTGCTCTGGGCAACCCCCCAGACCATAGTGTTCAGCCTGCCATGCAATTGTAGAAGTGGAAAGACAGTATGCAAATCAGGATGGGTCCCAACCCATCCTGAGTGGGTATTCCAACCAGAGCTACGACCTTCCAACCATCACCCTTCAGTTCTATATGTATCACTCAAAAATGCTCAGAAGAGAGTCCCACGCCTGATGTGCTTAGAGGCCCAAAGAGGCTGAAATGTATCTGAGGATGCAGTTTGTCATGTACAGAAGGGATGCGACCAAGCAGATTGAGGTGGACTGACCCTATTGGGATGGGACCAATCCTGATTTGAATATGGTCTTTCCGCATTTGTAATTTGTATTTGTATTCAGCAAACATACACAATTCAATTATCTATCACACAGCGCTGGTGACAGTGGTAGGATAAGTTGGGGAGAAAGGAGGAGAAGTCAGGGGAGCTTTCTTTTTTTTTGGCCAGTAAGTGGAGAGTAGACAGAGATAAAGTCAAACATGTAGTCAGGTGCATGGCCATTAATAGCTTTCTAGAGGAGTAACTTGAAAAAGACAGCAGTTCTGGATGAAGAGCCATCCATCATGGTATCAGTAGGATGAAGTGGGGAGGATCTGGGTAGGTTGCAAAGATTGTGGGTAGCAACGTTGAGGACTACGTCTTAAAGTAGGATGGAGTAGAGAAGAAGGTCAAAGAGTATGCAAGAGCAGAAACAGAGTTTGCTGCGCACAAGGGTGGAGTTAATTTGAGCAGCAGAGATGTTGGTAGTGAAAGGGGCAGCTCTCAGGGACATACAGCAAGGGACATACTCGGGTGCAGTGCATGTCTTTTCCACGTACTTCATGATAAATGCACTGCCAACTTTGTTTCGGTCATGGTGGTACGCAACTTGCTCTGTAGTCATGGCTTGCTATATGTGTCTGTCTGCTTACCCAGGGAACATTGCATGTTGTGTGAAATGTGACACATTGGTGTTCCATTTGCCACGCACCCACCAGCGGCTGACTTACTGTATTGACTGTGTATGACCCGTCACAGGGGTGATGTTATATATGGGTACGAAGCATCGAGCACAGATTTTCTGTTTGGTGAGTAGTTTGTTGCTATGGGGAATGTTTGGTGTTGTGTTTTTGTGTAATTGGCACGTACAGGTTGTTGACTGTGGCTCTCTTTGCAGCATTGCAGTGCTCCTGTAACCGGACCTGAGAGTGCGCAGGCAGGAGGCCAGCACTCAAAACCAGAGCTAAGTGTCTTGTTGTTTTTCTTTCGAACTGCTCTGCATAGGCTTGCTGGGGAGTGTACTGATGCATGGATGTATGTGTGGTTCAATTTGGTATGTTTTTTCTCCCTAATCACCCGTGATCCTATGCAATTTTGAAACCTGTACCCTCTACCCGGTGTTCCTGCTTCCCGTGCCTATCCAAGCAACGTTCCCTGTCCCTCTTTCCCCACTGGGGTTGCGGATGCCTGTGTAAGCCCCGAACTTGCAGGCGCCAAAACCCTAGAGGGGGGTTGGTGCGTACCACTCCTGAGCCTGGACTACAGAAGGCCATGACAATGATGTCCAAGTTTGTTTGGATTGTGTATGTGTTCATGCAGGTTGTACAGTTTCGTGCATTCCCTAGTTTCATGTGTCATTCCTCCTCCCCTCTCCTGCCACTCATTCCAGTCATCCAGTGTGTCAACACCTGTCCCGACTGCATATCCCTGAACCTCATTCCCCACCAGGGTCTCAGGGGCCTGTGTGAGTTTGACCTTGCAGGCACCCGGGACATGGTGGGGGTGGTTGTTTCGTGACACTCCCGCGCCTGTACAGGGGACCTGTGACAGTACACATCCATTCATGGTGCATCATCCTATGTCATGTACCACACATGTCTCACATCCTGTCGTTACATTGTTTTGCTGTGCTACCTTGGTTGTTGCATCATTGTGGTAGTACTTGGCCTTTGTGAGGTACTGCTACGTCAAATCATCTACTGGAGGGTGTTCGGGTTCGTTTTTATGCCTTGGATTTTGTGATTTTGGAAATGAATGTGGATTCTGAGGGTTCAGGCATCTTTTTACACACAAGGTGGGAGATGGTGACGAAGGGTAAAGGTGATCCTGTGGCCAGGTGGAATTGAGGTTTGGAGGCTCCATGACCCAGGTGCAGTTGTTCAGTGGGTCATGGTCATTTGTGAGGGGGGGTTGTTGTTGATAGTTGCCTTGCCCTGCAGTGTGATGGGAACTCTGACATAGTAATGGTGGTATCCTATGTACATGTTGTGTTCTGCTGATCAATGCCTGTTCATGTGTTGTGTTTTCCTTTCAGGTGCGAGGGGATAGTTGTGGTTTGACATGCTGGGGTGTACACATGGTGGATGTTCACATGTGATGTGTAGGGAACACTGATGGTCACTTGAGTGCACATGCATATGTGGAGTGCATGTCCTTGCAGAACCACACACTTGCACTCGGATGCACTACATGTACTCCCACCCTTGCATATCCATGTGCACACTGTTTGCCTTCTGGTGCCCACTGTGTCCCAGCAGCACATGTTCTGTGACCGATTATGGATCCAGTACATGCCTAATTTGATGTTTGATGTGGTCTGTCACTTAGATGTGATGCTCAGGGTGTGCATCACACACAATGGCTGTTCACTGTGCTGTGCGCTGAGCAGTGTGATGCAGGAGTAGGACACTGCACACATGAGCTGCAGTGTTGATTTTGCAATGCATAATGTGCATGTAGACAGGCATTCATTGTGATGTTACATCTACGACTGTTGTAATGCATTTGGAAATGACTTATTTTGGGTGGGAGATTTTGTTGGTCTGTCATTTCATCTGATTCCGGGTCAGGCATCATTGTCCGATGCCACTGTACATTTAGGACATGGCAATGTGTACCTTATCATTACTGCGTTGGTGTATGGGTATTGCTTGCCCTGTCATGTTGATGTTTGGGAGGGTTTGAGTGACATGACAGTGATGGCCATGGCCTGTTTTGCAGGTGTGTGTGATGCACACCTTGCATGTCCGGGTCATCTGCTTCTCGAGCAACTAGCTGGGGGTAGATTTCTCTCCGCAGCAGGGCCCTCCACCTGGAACAGACTTCCTGCCTGACTTGAACTTGAGGGGAACCATCTCCAGTTCTGGAAGCACCTCAAGACCTTCCTCTTTGCTTCTGCCTACTCTCTGCCTCTCCTTTGCAGAATTCTTCACTGGAACTGCACAGGAGCTGCAACTGGGCCACTCTCACTGACCTCGGTCCCTGGCCCAGCCACTCTCCACTTGCACTGCCTCCCTGGCAATCCCTGCACTGCAGTACTGTCTCTCTATCCCTACAGCCCTCCCTTCCCAGCACTTGTCTGCACTTACCTTTGCAGTTGCCACCAGGCGACCTATGTATTATTGTTTTGGGCTACTTCCCCTGTACTGGACTCCCCCCCCACCCTTCCCCTTGCACTTTTCCCTTCCCCCTACCCCTGCACTTGCACAATCTCAATGACACCTGGCCTAGTAGTACCGTTCTCTTTGTTCCCTTGTTCCCCCCTCCCTGCCTCATTGCGCCTTGGAATACTTGTGTATGGCCCATATCATGTCATATGTCATATGTGTGCCTTTTGGTCACACAGGATAGCTCGTGTTTAAGTAGCTAGGGATGCAGACGATGTGGCACTTCCATGGCAACTATCTCAGGGTGGTAGGGTTGTGACAGTTGACTGTCTCTTTGTCATCATTGATTGTCACCTGGTATGTGCCAGGCCTGTGTGCACTCCGCAGGGGTGGGAGTTTAGGTGAAAAATGTGGCCACAAGCTGGGTCCGGGCTTCCTCGCCACGTGCCCTGTCCCCTCCCATGGGCAGCGCCTGAGCCTGTGGTTGGGGATGTGGGGGCACCACCATGTCCACCGGGACGCCCTGCCGTGTTGCAACATTGTGCAGGACACATGCTGCCACAATGATCCTGCACACTACTGGTGGTGCATAGAGTAGTTGCCCACCAGAGCGGTCAAGGGAGCGGAAACGTGACTTGAGCACTCCGAATGTGCACTCCACTATGCCCCTGGTTGCAATATGGGCGGCGTTGTATCTTACCTGGGGTGGTGTGGTGGGGTTCCGGATTGGCGTCATCATGTGGTTGCTCAGAGGGTAGGCACTGTCCCCTGGGGAGGTGATAATAGTTGAGATTATTAGGGTTTGGATATTTGTCTGTGTGTGACTTGCATGCATGTGCAAGGGCATTTGTACTGACCTAGGAGCCATGTGTCGCCATGCTGCCCAGCTTCCAGGGCCCGGCTCAGGGCGGACATTCTGTATATGAAACTGTCATGGGCAGAGTCAGGGTAGTTTGCATAGACAGAGGTGATGATTCCCTTTGCATCACATACCACCTGTACATTGATGGAATGCCAGTGCTTGCGGTTTCGGTAGATGTGCTCAATGGCCCTAAGTGGACGTAGGGCCACATGGGTGCAATCTATGGCACCGAGCACTTTCGGGAAGTGTGCCACCCTGAAAAAATCCAGGACAATGGCCTGCCTTTCTGCAGGTGTTCTGGGCATGTATATTTGCCTGCGGACTGAGGGGCGCGCTGTCATGATTGCCAGTACCTGGTGTAGGCAGCGTGACTGCGTGGCCTGTGAGCCCCCCCCACTATGGCAGTAATCCGCTGAAATGACCCAGTGGCCAAAAAATGCAGGACATTGAGCAGCTTCTCCAAGGGGCTCAATGCTTGGGAGCAAAGGGTGGGGGATGTGAGGTCATCTTCCCACTCCCTGACCAGGTCTAGGATGATATGGGGTGGAAACCTATACATGCCGTAGACCCGGTCGTCAGGCATCCCAAAAAGGCTTGTCCGTGGTGCGAAAATGCGTGCCCTCGCTATTCTCCTCCTCCTGCGGTGTCCCACGATCAGTGCAGCGACAAATGGGGCATTCATCGTAGCTGTATATACGTGTTTGTTGTTTGCGCGCACTTTTATGCTGTGCGCGGGGACGCCTCCGCCTGCCTTCGTGTGGGCAGACGCGTTGACGCCTGTGCACGTCTTTTGCCGTGCGCGGGTTTCCCGTATTCAGATACGTGGTAAGACTGTAGGTCCGAGTGTCATCGCGTGTGATCGGAGGGGAGTGAGCGTACACGCGATTGGCCTGGGTACGTGTGTTTTGGGGTGCGCGGGAAGTTCCACACGCAATTAGCCTGGGTACGTGTCTTCCGGGGTGCCGGGAACTTTCACACGCGATTGGTGGAAATCCACGTGTGTTCTGTCATCACGTGCAATGAGGGAAACACCCACGCGCGTCACGTCACAGACGCACTCACGCGCTAAGGGCCTTTGGTCCAATGAAATCGCATATGCGTGCTGCCGTGCATACGCGCTAAGGGCCTTTCCTCGTATTACACACGGACATGCAGTTTTCCACGCGCGCTTACGTGCATGGGCCCTTTCCTCGTATTACACGCGGACGTGCATTTTTTTGCGCGCTGAAATGACCATGCACGTCTGTACGCGTCACGGCAAAGGGGCGCTTGCGCTTGAGGGGCCTTCTTTCCAATGAAAATGCGTATGCGTGCAGACGCGCTAAGGGCCTTTCCTTGAATCACACGCTGACGTGCAGATTTTTCACGTGCCAAATCATTCCGTATCAAGCTGGCCACGCGTAAGCACACGGAAGACCACGCTCCTGCCCAGAAGGCCGAACTACTGCCCCCCAGAGCCCCGAGCACGCTCCCACCTGCCATCTGCTGCTGCCTGACTGCCTGCTGCCCACGTGCCCTGCCATTTGCTGCCTGCACATCAGCCAGGGGTGCTGTTGCTGTGACCACCCCTGCTGGAACCGAAGACTCCCGACTGGGATTCCATCGCTCCACAACCCAGCCCCAGGACCCAGTTGCCCACCCACTCCTGCCTCTGGGGTTGTCATGTCGGGGCAAACACCATCTGAGACCACTGACAACCCCCGGCCAGAGAGGCAGAGCGGCACCAGCTTCAGTGCCACCGAAGTTGGTGTCCTGGTGGAGCAAGTCCTGGGGCAGTATGATGCCCTCTTCGGAAGTTCCCGCGCCGACAAGGAAGGATGGACTCGGATCTGGACTGACATCGTGACTGCCATCAACGCGGAGGGGGTGGCAGTCCGCGACTTACAACATGTCAAGAAGCGCTGGGATGACTTCAGGTCCAGGACCCTGAACAAGGCCCGGCGCCTCTTGAAGTCAGCGGATGCCAAGGGGCGGCGGGGCCACTTGTCGGAAGAACAGATGAGGGTCCTGGAACGCATATCCCCAGCGCTCCACGTCCAGGTCCTTGAGAGGCAGACCCGTCTGGAGTCGAGCGGTGAGTGTACATGCATCCTTATTGTGAGCAGTGCGTGTGGTGATTATTCAGTAGTGTGCAGGTTGCACATCTGTTTGTATGGGGTCGAGTATGGGTGGGGGTGTACAGGGCCGTGGGGCTAACACATGCGAGGGCTGGAATGTGTGAGACATGGATGGTGCTTGTGTGTGTAGGCTTGCATGCCAAATGCAGTTGTGTGGGCACACATGTTTGGATGAATGTGTATGTAAGTAGACATGTCCGTGATGTCACGCATGTATGTTGTTTTTGGCTGCATGTATCAGCGCTGTGTACATGTGCATGTGTGTGTATTTGACAAGGGTGCAACAGTGATGCAACATGGATGCATGTGACAGCGGTATGTGGAAACCTGATTGGCAGATGTGACATGGATGCCCGTCTGAACACTGCGACACTTGGCAGAGGTGTACACATGCATGCAAGTGTGGTGGTGTGTGTACATGTGTGGTGCACTTCCTGTGTTGCATGTGATGTCTGGCTCACCTTTGGCTGCTCATGCTGTTGTATGTGTATGGATGGTGGTGGCAGTTGCGATATGGCCATGGTATGGCTCATGTGTGCGAGTTGTAATGACATGTGTGTTGGGGATTGTGATGACATGTCTGAGGTTTGCCAATGCCACTCAGTGCCCTGATGCCTGTGTTTTGTTTCTCCCTGTCTGCAGCGTCAACTGGAGCACAGCGGCGGGGATACCACCGCCAGCCGGAGATGCAAGGCCCGGCTCCCCTCCCATGTTGTGATCTCGTCGGGGAGTGAGGAGTCCGGTGCCGCGTCCCAGGCCGCAGCTGCCGGGGGGAGGTCCAAGAGGCGGAGGTTGGAGTTGGACTCCTCGGCAGCAGAAGGGGCAGCTGGGACCCCACAGGGCCCAACAGGGGAAGATGGCACGGAGTCATCCAGGTTGGTGGGGGGTTTGGTGGAGGAGGAGGCCGTGCAAGCACCAGAGACGGGGTCTGGAGGTGGGGATCCCACTGGTGCTAGTGGTGCAGTGCAGGACCAGGGACAGGAGGCAGCACAGGCCGCCGTGGAGGTGCCTGTGTGCAATCCTGTCCCTGATCCTGTCCCTGCATCATCTTGCACCAGCAGGGATGCCTACATCCAGACCCGTTTTCAGGCAGGGGATGAGCTCACGTCAACTGGCCTTCCTCTGCCTGCGGACGTGGCTATCCGGGTCCGGGTTGAGCCTTTCCTGGCTGGTGTGGCATTGCGTCAATGGGCCATGCAAGGTGACCTGCAGTCTTTTCATGAGGAGACTGCACGTCATCTCGAATGGCTCGTTGACCACATCAGCCTGCTGGGACAGGTCACCCAGGCCGGATTCCTCCGTCTGATGGGGCTTGCTACGACCCTCCTCAACTGGACCCCCTACGTGCCAGTCATCCTCCGTGCCATCTTCCCACCCATGAGTCACCTGGGTGCCTTGTGGAGCTGCCTCTGACGGTGCGACAGGCTGGTGGAGGAGGCATCCCTGCCACAGTCGGGAGTCGGACGTCCAGCAGGGATGGCCACATCTACGACTGCACCCCAGCCGGCGGAGGATGTGCAGGCAGCAGGAGGCAGTGCACGGGCAGAGGCACAGCAGCAGCAGCAACGTGGTGGGAGCCATGAAGGCTCGGGGCCTTCAACATTGGAGGGGCAGGTATCGGCCGGAGGGCAGGAGGACCCAGGACAGAGAGTGTCTTCCCTGTGGCAGCGGTTGGGCCACGCCATAGATGCGGAGCGGCAGCGGGCGGAAGAGGCACGGCTCACAATGGTCAGGGCGGAGAACTCCATGCGGAGGGCCCTGAGGTGGGCCAAGTGCCTCAAGGCAATCCGCAGGGGTTTGGAGGTGGACACGTCGACGGCCCAGCGGACCCTCGGGGCCATGGAGGAGGACCGCCTCAGGGACATTGAGGAGGAGTTTCATGATGCCCTGGCCTGGGACATCCACAAGTGAGCCGTGAAACTAGCCCGCTGCCCTTGTACATAGTTATGTAGGTAGTGTTAGGTTTCATTTTTGTTTTGATTTTATTTGGACCTTTCGGACATTGGCCACATTTTTGTATATAGTTTATTTTATTAGTTAGTGTAGTTAGATAGGTTTCCTTTCTTTTGATGGGATAATGGACCCTGGCTTGTTGCCATGTACATAGTTCACTGTTGGATTGTATTTTTTTTTCCCATTTTAACCATGGAGCAATGGCTTTCTTTTTTATTTCCCATTGGATTTTGTTTTGTGGACATTGACTTTGGACAACATTACTTTGGAATTTTATTTTTGGTTTTGCTTTTTTTCACGGACATGCTTCTTTTAATTTTTGTACATTCACATTTCTGTTTCTTCATTTTTGATTCTATTTATGTTTCCTTTAATACATATCTTTTTTGGTGAACTTCAATGTATGGTATCTCATTGGTTTCATGCATTTCATGATATGTGTTTTGAGATTCACTGACACCCATTGGGTATATGTGAGGGAAATATGTTTGTTTCGGAACTTGCAATTGGTGTTCTGTGATGTAATTGCAAATTATGAGTGGGTGGATGCAATACTCGGGTGGGTGTTTTGCATTTGGAAGCTGACCATAGGGACCAGGGATCTAGATTGTGATGACATGTTGGCTGGGGAACATGAGTTGCACATGGGTGGGGGCCTGCTGGCAGGTGCCCCACAGTGCTGGGGGTGGGGGTGGTGGGGAACATGAGTTGCACATGGGTGGGGGCCTGCTGGCAGGTGCCCCACAGTGCTGGGGGTGGGGGTGGTGGGGAAAATGAGTTGGACATGGGTGGGGGCCTGCTGGCAGGTGCCCCACAGTGCTGGGGGGTGGGGGTGGTGGGGAACATGAGTTGGACATGGGTCGGGGCCTGCTGGCAGGTGCCCCACAGTGCTGGTGGGTGGGGGTGCTGGGGAACATGAGTTGGACATGGGTGGGGGCCTGCTGGCAGGTGCCCCACAGGGCTGGGGGGTGAGGGTGGTGGGAGCAATGGATGGGGGCCTGGTGGAGGCTGCCCCTGGTGGCTGGGGGGTCGGGGTGGTGGGAGACATGGGTGGGGGCCTGGTGGAGGCTGCACCTGGTGGCTGGGGGGTGGTGGTGCTGGGAGACATGGGTGGGGGCCTGGTGGTGGGTGCCCCTGGTGGCTGGGGGGTGGGGTGCTGGGAGACATGGGTGGGGGCCTGGTGGTGGGTGCCCCTGCACTGCTGGGGGGTGGTGGGGGGTGGGAGACATGGGTGGGGGCCTGGTGGAGGCTGCCCCTGGTGGCTGGGGGGTGGGGGTGCTGGGAGACATGGGTGGGGGCCTGGTGGAGGCTGCCCCTGCACTGCTGGGGGAGGGGGTGGTGGGGGACATGGGTGGGGGCCTGGTGGAGGCTGCCCCTGGTGGCTGGGGGGTGGGGGTGGTGGGAGACATGGCTGGGGGCCTGGTGGTGGGTGCCCCTGGTGGCTGGGGGGTGGGGGTGCTGGGAGACATGGGTGGGGGCCTGGTGGTGGGTGCCCCTGCACTGCTGGGGGGTGGGGGTGGTGGGAGACATGGGTGGGGGCCTGGTGGAGGGTGCCCCTGGTGGATGGGGGTGCAGGGGGACATGCGTTGGTGGGCAGTAGTGCAAGTTGACATGTGGGTTGGCTGGTGGGCATGGCCATGGTGGATGGGGTGCCTGCAGGACATGTGCTGGGTAGGCCCCTGTGGTGTGAGCCACCTGCAGGGGCCGTGGAGGGTGTAGAGGGAACACCTGGGAGGACCCACACGTGCAATTCACGTGTGCTGCTCCCCGCGCACCCCTGTAATACACGTACTCTGATGAGATCGCGTGTGGAACTTCACGCGCACCCCAGAAATACACGTACCCTGATGAGATTGCGCGTGTGACTTCCCGCGCACCCCAGAAATACACGTACCCCGCTCAATCGCGTGTGTAACTTCCCGCGCACCCCCGAAATACACGTACCCCGCTCAATCGCGTGTGTAACTTCCCGCGCACCCCCGAAATACACGTACCCTGCTCAATCACGTGTGTAACTTCCCGCGCACCCCCGAAATACACGTACCGCGCTCAATCGCGAGTGTAACTTCCTGCGCACCCCCGAAATACACGTACCCCGCTCAATCGCGTATCTAACTTCCCGCGCACCCCCGAAATACACGTTCCCCGCTCAATCGCGTGTGTAACTTCCCGCGCACCCCAGAAATACACGTACCCCGCTCAATCGCGTGTGTAACTTCCCGCGCACCCCCGAAATACACGTACCTCGCTCAATCGTGTGTGTAACTTCCCGCGCACCCCCGAAATACACGTACCCCGCTCAATCGCGTATTTAACTTCCCGCGCACCCCCGAAATACACGTACCCCGTTCAATCGCGTGTGTAACTTCCCACACACCCCCGAAATACACGTACCCCGCTCAATCGCGTGTGTAACTTACTGCGCGCCCCTGAAATACACGTACCCCGCTCGATCGCTTGTGTTGCTTCCCGCGGACTTCCGCAATACACGTGCCCCGCTCGCACAGGCCCAATTGCTGTATGTTGCCACTTTTGTGATGCGCTGGGACTCTACCGCCTGCCTTCGTATGGCGGACGTGTTTCAGCTTGTGCGTGTCTTTGGCTGTGCGTGGCTTTGCCCTATTCGATTCCATGAATACGTGTGGTTGGAGTGCGTGTGGGCGTTCCGTCTGCTTCCCTGCAGTACATCCCCAGTTACACCCTTATTTTCGCGCGTTGTTCCCCATTCCGCGCGTTACACTCCGTGTCCCGCCCACTTTCTGGTGTATGCGCCGAGGTTGTGCGCTTTCACTGTGCGCGTCACGCACGCCTTTCGGGATGTTGCAGTGACTTGTGCGCCATGCACGGGTTTGGCACACATCCCGAGGTGAACACGCGCAGGGACTTCCATGAATCGCACGCGTGCGCGTGCGCCTGTTTTTTTCTGCTTGCGCCTGCTTGCGCGAAGATTTTCGGCGCACGTTTGTTCCATCAATCGGCCCCTAAATGTTTTGGCTGTACTGGGAAATCAGCCCAAACAGGATTTCTACTATGGCTAAAGGAACATGTGGGGGCTGACAACAGAAATGCCCTACCCCCAAGAGAATTCACATGGGATTTCTGAGATGCCTATGTGTTCATTATGCCCTTTGAAACTTTGAATGGACCAGGAGGCAGCATATCACATGCTCGTCAGACTTTTGTCTGTGCTCCAGGTTGAGACAAAAGATTCTGGGACACTTACGTGTGACTTTTAGAAAATCACCTAACCTCAACTTCTACTGTGGAGCTTCAAAGCCAACTCCAGAGGAGCCTTGTAAGCTATGCCCTTATTTGGAAGACAATGCTGGCTATTTGGCTAAAAAGGCTATTTTATTAATACATTTCAAGACTTCTTATCTCCCAAATTGGACAACACAGTAACGTGAAAGTTTCACAATTTAGATGCAATTTTGGTGGCTTTAATTTAAGACGGTAGCATTCACTGGCATATTGGGGACAGTAATGGCAGCAAATTGGATATTCTGAGGAAAGTGTACATGATGCAACTTTGAAATGTTATATTCACATGCCTCATAATAGTCCATACACATGTATAAAGTTATAGAATTTTAGGTAAAATCATTTAATTGAAAATGACAAAAAAAATTAGATGGACGAAACAAACTCCTTCAAACTGCAGAGTTGGACTGCCATGCTCTGCGTGAAATATGTAATCTGCTAATGTAATTTGCAAAAATGCTGCAACTGTATACATGTGTGATTCATGTTAAGATGTTTTTTTGGCAAAAAGGACCGTGGGATGGCTTTGCACCTCATAAATCACAACCCCCTAAACTGAGTCCCTTCCTGGAGGAGGCAATCACCATGGGCTGACCTATCAGGCTCTTAGGGGAAGGTCTACCTTAGTTCTGCCCAACAATAGACCCAGTGATGTCTCCCGCTTTTATATAAGGGGTGGGAGCTCACTGGCACAACCCACTCTCTCCTGAATTTCCAGCGCCTGCATATCCAGGCATTCCAGATCCACCTTTGCAAGATTCCAGACTCTGCTGCCAGGCCAAAGCATGCCTGACCCTATCCCAGCAAGGCCATTGACCCAGAAACCCTACTAAAAATCCCAATAATAAAGGGGAAAAGCTGGTACCTCTTGGGAGTTTCCTAAAACCAGACCGACTTTTTTTCCCACTAGCTGCATGCCTGCTGTACCCTTGCCATCCAGTGACCAGACTTGCCCAGCTGTTTGCTGTTAGGAGAGCCGCCATGTTGTGACCAGAGCCCTTTGAGTACAGGACCCGGTTGGCTGTCCCAGATCCCAAACTCAAGTGTGGATTGTGAGTATTTGCCCATCCCACAGCCGCACATAGTCTACCCCATCTCGATAATTTGTCTTTGTTCTACTCTCTATGTAATCCTATCTTTGCATTGGTTACTTGTTTAAAACTGTCAAAACTCTCTGTGCACCCTGTCCTTGATTTTCTAAACATTGCAGAGTTCTTTCATTCACCACATCTCCTTAGCAATATTTTGAATAATGTAATTGATATGATATGATATGATATGGCATGTGTAACGCGCCTATACACAAGCGTTTCAAGTGTTTCAAGGCGCGACGAGGCAGGGGGGGGAAACGGGGGAAGACAGACAACGATCCTACTAGGCCAGGTGTCATTCAGATCGCGCAAGTGCAGGGGAAGGGGGAAGGGACAAAGTGCAAGGGGAGAGGAAGGGGCAAGTGCAGTACAAGGTAAGTATATATAATAAAATGAATAGGGCCAGCTGGTGGCAAGTGCAAGTTAAGTGCAGACAAGTGCTGGGAACGGGGGCTGTAGGGATACAGAGACAGTCCCGCAGAGCAGGGGTTTCCAGCGAGGCAGTGCAAGTGCAGAGTGGCTGGGCCCAGGACCGAGGTCAGCGAGAGTAGCCCAGTTGCAGATTCGGTGCAGATTCAGCGAAGAATTAGCAGGGGAGAGGGAGAGAGAAAGCAGAAGCAAAGAGGAAGGTTTTGAGGTGCTTCCGGAACCGTAGATGGTTCTCCTCAAGTTTCAGGGAGGCAGGAAGGCTGTTCCAGAGGGAGGCCCCTGCCGCGGAGCGAGATCTACCCCCAGCTCGTTGCTTCGAGAAGCGGCTGACCCAGAGGGAGTTGGAGACGGATGAGCGAAGGGCTCGGGAAGGAATATATTTAGGAAGAGAGAGTTGAAGGTATTTAGGCCCCAGGCCCCAGAAGGCCTTGTGGACAATGCAGAGGGTTTTGAACTTGATCCTCGCAGCCACTGGGAGCCAGTGTAGAGACTTCAGTCCTGGAGAGATACGGTCCCTGGGCTTAAGGCCAAGGACAAGTCTTGCAGTTCTGTTCTGGATGAGTTGCAGAGGGCGGAGAGTGGAGGCAGGCAGATTAAGATAGAGGCTGTTACAGTAGTCCCGCTTTGAGAGAACCAGGGCGCGTGAGACAGTGAGCTTCTGGGGGAAGGAGAGGAAGGGAAGAATACCTCTGAAGAGGTGCAGCTGGTAGTGTGACTTCTTAGAGACGTCAGATATATGAGGAGAGAAGGAGAGTGTGGAGTCGGAGATAACCCCAAGGTTTTTTGCCGTGCAGGTAGGTGCAGGAAGAGGGCCAAGAGAGGCCGGCCAGAGAGCTGCAGGGAAGGAGGGAGTGGGTGTGCCGATGAGTAGAATCTCAGTCTTACTGGCATTAAGGCAGAGGTCATTGGCAGCGCACCATTCCTGGATAGCCGACAGACAGTCAGAGATGAGGGAAGGAGAGGAGGAGGCCGAGGGTAGCCTGAAAATGAGCTGGGTATCGTCCGCATAGCACTGAAAGTTGGGGCAGAGAGCGGCGATGCAGTGGGCAAGGAGTGCCAGGTACTGGTTGAATAGCCAGGGGGAGAGATTTGATCCCTGGGGGACACCACAGGTGGAGAAAAAGATGTCAGAGAGGAAGGACCCCAGTTGGACCTGAGAGGGTCGATTGGAGAGGAAAGAGGTCAGCCATGCCAGAGCCTGACCAGTGATACCCAGCTTATCACGGAGACGGTTGAGCAGGATGGCATGGTTGACAGTGTCAAAGGCAGAAGAGAGATCGAGCAGAATGAGAACAAACAGAGTGTTGGAGTCAAGGTTCAAGAGTAGGTCCTCACAGATGTTCAGGAGAGCAGTTTCCGGCCTTCTGGCAGCTCTGAAGCCAGATTGATGGTCATGAAGACTGCCAACAGATTCAGCAGGGAGGTTACGCTGGGAGATGGCCAGTTTCTCCAGGAGCTTGCCCAGGAAGGGAGTGATGGAGATTGGGCGATAGTTAGCCGGGCAGGAGGGGTCAGAAGAGGGTTTCTTAAGAAGAGGGTGCACAAGGGAGTGCTTAAGGGGGGATGGGAAGACTCCAGAGGCAAAGGAGTGGTTGCAAAAGTCAGCCAGGGCAGGAGCCAGGGCGTCGATGTGGTCCTTGATAGTTTTGGAGGAACAGGGGTGAACCTGTTTGGATGAGCCTTTCATAGATCGGACTTGTCTGGAAACCTCATCAGCAGAGAAAAGGGGAAAGGCAGAGAAGGAGGGAGGAGGGGTGGCTGTAGAAGGGCCAGAGGAAGAGCCAGGAAGAGAGGGAGGGAGGTGATAGGAGGAGAGTGAGGACAGGATGTCCTGAGTTTTAGAGATGAAGTGAGAGGCAAGTGCAGTGCAGAGGGCCTGGGAGGGGACAGGAGAGGTAGAGACTGCAGCAGGGTTGGCAAGCTCCTTGCAGATTTTAAAGAGTTCGGCCGAGTTGTTAGATGCCGCAGAGATGCGAGCTTGGATAAGGCTCTCTTCTTGGAGAGAATGGAGAGACGGTTTTGCCTTTGGAGCAGGCGACAGGCCAGTTTGTCAGAGGATGAACATGAAGCACGCAATTTCCTCTCTGCCACCCTGCACTTGCGTTTAAGGGTAACTAGCTCTGAGTCATACCAGGAGTTACATTTGGCTTTAGGCTTCAGGCAGATTCTCATGACAGGGGCAAGGATATCAAGAGTATCAGATATAGCAGAGTGGAGCATGGAGAGGGCAGTGTTAGGGTGGGAGTCAGCAGAATCGGGAGGGGGGGGTGCGAAGGTGGCATGAAAGCCTCAACTGACACGCGCTTCATGGGTCGGATGACCGAGAAGGTGGGTGGCAGTGGTGAGGGTGGCTTTGTCAGTGGGGTAGGGAGGGTGATGTGGGAGGATAGGAGAAAGTGATCACTCCAGGAGAGAGGAGTGGAGAGAGGGACGGAGAGGGGAAGGTCAGAAGAGATCAGAGCATCAAGAGTGTGCCCTGCAGAATGAGTAGGCCCAGGTGGGAGAATAGAGAGTGAGAGAGAGTTGCAGAGGTCACGAAAGAGTCCCGTGGGGGGACAGGAGACATCCAAGTGGATGTTGAAGTCACCAAGAAAGAGGAGTTGAGTGGTTGAGGACAGGAGTGAGGAGGAGAGGTCAGCCCACTCGGAGAGGAAGGAGGAGATTTGACCAGGTGGCCGATAGATAGTAGCCACGGTAAGGGAATGGCTAGGAGAGAGAGAGAGACGGCAGACAAGGCATTCAAAAGAGGAGTATGACTGCGTAGGAGTGACAGTGGCAGGAATCCACTCAGGGAAGATAAGGGCTACACCCCCCCTGCACGGTTGGGCCTGGGCACGGAGAGGATCTTGTAGCCGTCAGGTAGGAGTGTGTCAAAGCTGGTGACAGAGCTGGCCGTGAATTTCCACATAAAGACACACGCAGCGTGAAGGGGTTAATGCAGCTGCTTAACCTATTTTCATCGGCAGCGCTATCTTCTTGTAATCTGTTTAAGTAAAACTGCCCTTTCTTTCCAAACCGATTTTCTCTTTTTAACTGCTTTATTTCACCAAAACCGGATTTCTTTCACCTTGAAAATCTCATCCAATTATTCAGCTATAGCCACTGTTTCACTTCTATATTGTCCCTTTGATGTCTATCACCCAGCCTAAAAAAAAACACATTCTGATTCTGTTTATTTCACCCGTTTAAAAAAAAAAAAAATTGACATTTAAAACATAAAAAAGTGTAAAAATGCAATTTGTCCACGTGTAATTTTGACTGCACTGGGTTCTCATTTTCAAATTGCTTTTGAACTGTATACCTTTTGTAATATCTTGCCTTATAGTTGCTAGTGATATGACATCCCTGATACTGTGATAAAACATATGTACATCAGTATTTAACCACACATATAATTAATTATTTGTCAAATTCTGAGTCTCATTTTCTGCAATTGCAAAGGGTCTTGAAATCTCTTATTTTGTGAGAGTAAGTCAGATTTCGATTCTGTTTGCTGCCTAATATCCCTGAATCCCTGCTGCTTCCTTCTATACACTCAGAATTTGATTAATTGGGGTTTGTGTTACGCTCACCTGGTATCCACGGGGGCGCCACACGATACTGGATGGAGGTCTAAGAGATAGCTCGGACCCCTCTTTTCTTGGTTATGTGCCAGATGTTGGATAGCGCTGGGGTTTTTTGTGCGTTGAACTCTCCGTCCTGTGTCTCTGTGCAGGGGCACGTGGTTGGTGCGGGCGTTCCGTGGACCTAGTTGCTTCACTGGTCTGTGTGCCCTTATGTCCGGTCCAGACCGGCTGTGACTCCGACTCTGCTTGCTGTCTTCCAGGTGAGTTATAATGTCTTTTCCGTCTTTATTCTGTCACTTTCTTTCCCTCAGTTTTCTCTGTCTTCTCGGCGTCTTGCTCCACTACGCTGTTCCCTAACAACGTCTCTTTTTGTTTTCACAGGGATGGTTGCGATCTCGGATTTGCCGCGCTCATGGCGAAGACCACTGTGAGTTATTGATGCGCGGAGCGCTGCACTGTTTGTTGGTGTTAATTGCTTATCTGTGTTCTCTTCTCTTCTTTATACAGTTTGCGGTGATGTTCCAGAGTGACGAGCGATCGAAGTGCTTTGTTTATGCTGACCTTGTTCCTTCTCCCGTGCAGGTTGCGGTGAAACCCGGAGATGGGCGAGGTAAGAGAAGCGCAGGGTGCTGCCAAGGCTCGCTGCTTGCCCGGTAAGAATTGTTATTAATGCTGTCCTTGTTTCTTTACCTTTTCAGGTTGCGGCGAACTCCGGAGATGGGCGAGGCAAGCGATGCATAGGATGGATTCAAGACCGGTTACTTCACAGGTAAGTGTTCTTGCTTGCTAATGCTGTTCTTGTTCTTCCAGGTTATTAATGGAATCCGGATCTAGAGCTTCAGGATCGGGCCGCCAGGTAAGCAGATCAGCAGGAGCTGGACACGCTGAGCATTACGCTGCAGAAGTGAAGAGTAACACGAAGCGTGTTCTGCTGTTTGGGTGTGGTTTAAATAGCCTAGGGAAAGTAGTTCCAGGCCAAGTAGTTCCAGGCCCAGCCACACCCAAAACACTAGACCGCATGGCTTGGTTCTAAAGAACTGAGCTGTGTAATAGGCCTCCATGCTGGATTAAGGTCCAAAACTGGTATTGTTTTATTCCTGATAATGAGCCTGGCACCAAAGGCGCCAGGACTGACTCCAAGTATTTTTCTGATGGAGTTTTAAGGCCCTTGGGGCCAGTGTGAAGGGCTTTAGCCCCACTGCTGCCAGGTGGCTGTTATACCTGAGTGGGTCAGGGGCATGGATCGTGGCAGCGCTCCACCCTAAGGCCCCTCTCAAGGTATTTCCTTCCGTCTGGCCCTGGTTTGGTTGGATGGTTCAGATGAAATTGCCTTACTAGGCTCCCATGTCCTGTCCTGAGGGCCGTATCCCTTCCAGTCCACTAAGTAGTATAACTTGGACCTGGTAAGTTTAGAATCTAGGATGTCCTTGACTTCAAATTCGGGTTCTCCATTAACCTGTACCGGATTTGGTGGTGTTTTGACCGAGTTCCAGGCTGAACAGGTTTTAAGAGTGACACGTGTAATACGGGATGGATCTGCATATTTCGTGATAAAGCTAGTTTTACTGTCACAGGATTTATAATAGCCTTGATGGTATAGGGCCCTAGATATCTGGGACAAAATATTCAAGTTCCTCTTATGGGCACGTGCCGAGACGCCAACCAGACTTAATGTCCGACATGGTAGTCTGGAGCTTTTCTTCGGTGTTGATCAGAGAATCTTCTCTGTCTTTCTTGGGCTTGGATCTAGTGTTCTGCTGCCTTTTTGAAGGCTTGAGTGATGGTTATATGTAAAGTCTTCACCACAGGCATTTCCAAGGCCATGGGGGTATCTAATTCGGATGTACGTGGGTGCCTTCCATATATGGTATAGAATGGACTCTGTCGGGTACTGGTGTGTATCAAATTGTTGTAGGCATATTCACTATCCACAGCACATCCTTCCAGCTTTCTTCCACTTGATGTAACATGCACCGTAGGTATTGCTCTAGTGTGTGATTCGTCCACTCCATTTGGCCATCAGTTTGGTGATAGTGACTAGTGGACAGACGAATATCGATTTGGGCAATTTCACAACTCTTCTTCCAGAAGTTAGACACAAACTGACTCCTTTGGTCAGAAATCAGTACGAAGGGGAAACCATGTAATCGTACGATTTTCTCTAAAAACACCCTTGCCAGACTGGATGCATTTGGTAGACCTTTAAGCAGAATGAAAGGGGCCATTTTAGTGAATAGGTCAACAACCACTAAGATGGTGTTGAACCCTTGACAGGGAGGCAGACCTGTGATGAAATCGAGGGACAGTGTGTGCCAAGGTGCAGGTGGAATTTCCATCGGTTGAAGAAGGCCAGCAGGTCTTTGTTTCTGGAATTTAATCTGTGCACAAATGTCACATGACAGAATAAACTGCGTAATGTCCTTTCACCAGCTCAGCCACCAAAAATGTCTTTTCACCTTGGCTAGGGTCTTGGCAATTCCTGGATGTCCTTCTATCAGGGGGTCGTGATAACCAGAAATGACTTGTTCTTGTAGTGCCTTATTCGGTAGATATAAACGCCCTCTGAAATACGAGAGTTGGTTCTTTGTTGTGTAATGTTCACCTTGAGTGGTCCAGTCTTGTAGAACCTCTGAATTTCCTTTTGGAGTTCGTCCAGAGATAATGTTGTTGTAAGTCCTAGTAGTTTGTCACCTGGCATAATGGCCACCGGGTCTGGAGTTGAATATGCGTTCACATCAATACCCATGAAGGATATGGCATCAGCTTTTCCGTTCTGGATTCCAGGTCGGTAGGTGATTATGCAATCATATTCTGGGAAGAATAAAGCCCATCGGAGTTGACGGGATGATTGAGCGTTTGTCGTCTTGAGGTATTGTAGGTTGCGATGGTCAGTGATTACTGTGATGGTATGTCTGCCGCCTAGGAGGTAATGCCGCCAAGCCTTAAAGGCTGCTTTGATCACTAGGAGTTCCTTGTCTGTTATTTTATAGTTAAGTTCAGGTGTAGTAGATTTTCATGACCAAAAGGCCAGGGGATGTAACTGGCCTGTTTCGAGATCCCTTTGGAAAGAACAGCCCCTATTGCCATGCTGGAAGCATCTGTTTCCACTACATATGGGAGATCTGGGTGGGGGTGTCGTAGCACCACGGCTGAGGTAAATCTTTTCTTGAGTTCCTGGAAGGCCTTCGCCGCCTCTTCTGTCCATTGGAACAGTTTTTTTTTTTCATAATAAAGAAGTGATCGGGTGCACAAACTGGGAGAAACCCAGGATGAATCGGTGATAAAAGTTTGCAAAGCCCAGCATGCTTTGGACACCTTTGACTGAAGACGGTGATGGCCAGTTAAGGATGGCGTCTACTTTGTGCATATCCATCCGGACGCCTCTGGGAGTGAGGACAAAACCAAGGAAATCGACTTCGGTGACATGGAAGGAGCATTTTTCAAGTTTGGCGCATAGCTTTTGCTGTCAGAGTTTTGCAAGGGCGGAGCAAATATGCCTGACATGGTCCTGTTTAGAAGGGGAGTACACCAAGATGTTGTCGATGTAAACTAGGGCCCATACGTCGATCAATTCCCGTAGTACATCCTTCATGAAGTATGGAATGCCGCAGGAGCGTTGCAAAGCCCAAAGGGCATCACCTGATATTCATACAGCCCATACTTAGTACAAAAGACGGTCTTCCATTTGTGTGTAAATTTGGGCATCCTTGACTTGGTCCAGCAGTTCTGGGATAAGGGGTAGAGGATAACGGTTTTTAACTGTTACCTGGTTTAGTGCACGTTCTCAAGTCCCCCTCTATCTAGGGTATGAAGAATAGGGGCGAGGCTGCAGGGATTTGGACGTGCAGATAAAACCGTTTGTCAGGTACTGGTCCAGATATGATTTCAAGTGGAGATTTTCAGGTTCAGTGAGTGCATAAATTTGACTACACAGTATTTGTGCACCAGGTACGAGGTCGATCTGACAGTCATATGGCCTGTGAGGGGGTAAGGTATTAGCCTGTTCTTTTTGGAAAATGTCATGAAAATCATGGTATTCGCATGGTAGTGTACTTGTTACACCTAGTACCAACGCCTCTTTATCTTGGACAGGTGTCTCTGGGTCAAACAATGGCATTTCCACTTGGTAGCACGCATGAGCGCACTCATTGGAGAAGGCACATTTTTTGGCTCGCCAGTGGATGTTAGGATTATGAGCCACCAACCACGGCATCCCTAGAATCACCCGGAACTGAGGGGCCTTAATAAGGTCGAAGGCAATGGCTTCCCGATGTCCCTCCTGGCACAGAAAGGTCAATTCTGCTGTGTGTTGAGTTACAGGACCAGAAGCTATCTCTGTGCCGTCGACAGTGGTGACCTTCTCAGTTGTCGTTTTCTGACAGAGGGGAAGCCCCATCCTTGTTGCCAGGCCTTGATCTATGTAGTTACCAACGGCTCCGCTGTCGATGTATGCCTCCACAGCATGCATCCGAGACGGTTGTTGGTGACTGATCAAAATCACAGGCAGGGTAAGGTGTGATGTCTGTGGCTCTTTTCCTTTGCTCGACAAACGGACCTCTACACTTGCTGGGCCTGGAAGTTTTCTGACTCTTGTTCTCCTCCTTCTTTCTCTGTAGCTCCAACTGTTCTCCTAGGGGTTTTTACGGGACATTCTCTGAGGAAGTGACCTGATTTCCCACAGTACAGGCATAATTGCTGTTGTCTCCTTTTGTCTCTTTTGGCCTTGGTTAATGGGCTCCGTACCCCCCCAATTTGCATGGGTTCCGAAGTGTTTTGTGATGAACTCGGGCTGTTCTCCTTTGAGCGTACATACACAGTCCGATTCTCCATTCTGGCTCGATCTGTCCTTCAATCTTGCAACCTGTAGTCTAGCTGCACCACTAGGTTGATGAACTCTGCACAGTCTTTTGGCGGGTTTACCACCTGAGCTAGGACGTCTTTCAATTCCCCCCATAATCCTTGATGAAATAACGTTGTTCGTTTCTCCTCAGGCCACCCAGTTTCAACGACAAGTCTGTTAAAAGTGGCGATATCTGTTAACAAATATTGGCTGCCTTGGCGGAGGGACGGAAGTTTGTTATCCAGAGCTTGGCCCTGGGTATGTCGGGCGAACAGCTTCTCCATCTCCTGTTGAAACCCCCTGAAATCCCACAAGAGTGGGTCATCCTGGCTTACTAACGGTATGGACCAATCCACAGCACTGCCACTCAGATATAACAGAACGAAGGCAACCCACGACTGATCGTTAGGAAAGGCTCCGGGTCTACAAAGAAAATGGAGGCGGCACTGGATCATGAATACTGCATATGTCCTTGGGACCCCCGTAAAACATTCCGGTGGGGCCAAAGTAACTGCCCCAGGGAGGACCACGTGCACTAGATTGATGGGTGTGGCTGGAACCAATGGAATACTTCCTGACAACGGAGCCTGCCCAGCCTGTGTTTGGAGCAATTGTCTGGCTAATTCATCGGTGCAGTCCTTGGTGACAATCAACTCCCTCCTAAGGGCGTTGGTTTCTTGCCGGGCGGAGTGCACCTCGGCCCATAATTCTCCCAGTAACTGGGCTAGTTGGTCAGTCTCTGATATTTCCATGCCGCCCAGGTGGATGTTTTAATTGAGGCTTTTCGTTCTGTTACGCTCACCTGGTATCCACAGGGGCACCACACAATACTGGATCGAGGTCTAAGCGATATCACGGACCCCTCTCTGCTTGGTTATGTGCCAGAAGTTGGGTAACGCCTTAGGTTTTTGTGCGTTGAACTCTCCGTCCTGCGTCTCTGTGCAGGGGCACGTGGTCGATGCGGGTGTTCCGTGGACGTAGTTGCTTCATTGGTCCATGTGCCCTTATGTCTGGTCCAGACCAGCTGTGACTCTGACTCTGCTTGCTGTCTTCCAGGTGAGTTATAATGTCTTTTCCGTCTTTATTCTGTCTCTTTCTTTCCCTCCGTTTTCTCTGTCTTCTCTGCGTCTTGCTCCACTAGGCTGTTCCCTAACAATGTCTCTTTTTGTTTTCACAGGGATGGTTGCAATCTCGGAGTTGTCGCGCCGATAGTGAAGACCATAGTGAGTTATTGATGAGCAGAGCGCTGCGATGTTTATTGGTGTTAATTGCTAACCTATGTTTCGTCTCTTCTTTGATGAGCGATCGAAGCGCTGCTTGCCCAGGTAAGTGGTTTGTTAATGTTGACCTTGTACCTTCTCCCTTGCTGGTTTTGGCGAAAACCGGAGATAGGCGAGGTAAGAGAAGAGCAGGGTGCTGCCATGACTCGCTGCTTGCCCAGGTAAGAATTGTCATTAATGCTGTCCTTGTTTCTTTACCTTTGCAGGTTGTGGCGAACTCCGGAGATGGGTGAGCTAAGCAAAGCGCAGGGTGGATTCAAGACCGGTTACTTCACAGGTAAGTGTTCTTGCCTGCTAATGTTGTTCTTGTTCTTCCAGGTTATTAATGGAATCCGGATCTAGGGCTTCAGGATCGGGCCGCCAGAGAAGCAGATCAGCAGGAGCTGGACACGGTGAGCATTACGCTGCAGGAGTGCAGAATAACGCGAAGCGTGTTCTGCTGTTTGGGTGTGGTTTAAATAGCCCAGATAAAGTAGTTCCAGGCAAAGTAGTTCCAGGCCCAGCCACACCCAAAACACTAGACCGCATGGCTTGGTTCTAAAGAACTGGTCTCCATGTTGGATTGAGGTCCAAAACTGGTATTGTTTTATTCCTGATAATGAGCCTGGCACCAAAGGTGCCAGGACTGACTCCAAGTATGTTTCCGATGGAGTTTTAAGGCCCATGGGGCCAGTGTGAAGGGCTTTAACCCCACTGCTGCCAGGGGTCTGTTATACCTGAGGGGGTCAGGGGCATGGATCGTGACAGCTTGAGGGAAAACTACAGGGGGAAATTTTGACTTGGGTACTATCTATCCTAATTGAATAAGTGCTCCATTCATTTGTTCTTTGGTAATGTTTGTGTAGAAGGTTACCCAAGTGCATTACTGTGGTTTTCATTATAATTATCACCCCATTCGTGATTGCTGCCCAATATAAAAATTGTGTGATTTTCTTTGAATTTAAAATAAATAAATATTGTGTTAGCACCCACCGGCCTGGTTCATGGTCCATTGTTACCCGGGGTATTTGTAAAAGGGGGTGTGAGATGACTAGGGTATCGGCTCAATTAGAATTTGTAGAAAATAAAGAAAAAGTATTCCCATGAGCGCTACATCCTAGGCTAATACCAAGGGTCCTGGTCCGGTGTGTGACGCCCGATTGGAATCCTTCACAACAGGCTGCCTATATCACTTCCCTACTCTCCGGTCCTATGGTAGCTGGCCACTTCCAACATCGTTCAAGACCCAATGCTGAACAACAGCTCTTAATGTGCCTGAGCCAGGGAACTGTGTGGCTGCCCTGAACGTGAATCAATATTGTCCTCTTAGATTTCTACCATTGACTCAGTTTTGTGGTTTATGCTAACAGGAACGGAATGTTGGACACATGGCTCTTATTTATGTTAGATTTTTCAACAGTAACATCTAATTGGTGTGTGTTTTCTAGAACTTTAACACACACCATGGCCCTGCCCTTGCTCACTCCCTACACTTCTGTCAAAGGAAGTGCGGGTTAAACAGAACGGACAGGGCTAGGAGCAAGGCTCTGCTTGACAATAATGCTCTCCAAACCTCCCCACCTCTGCTACTAAAGAGCCCCCCAGTTCCAGTCCTTTTGGGGTGACAGTGCCAAGGAGAGGTTTGTTTGACAGAAAGGGGAGGTGAAGATAGGAGTCTCCAGTTCTCTGAAGCATCATGTCAAACAGAGCATATATAAAGGCTACCAATCTGAACATGTCCAGGTAAGTATGTCTTTCTTCTACTGCTCTCCTGGCACCACTATTCTAACTGGATATTCTGGTATCTGATCATATTGTGCAAACCGTTCACACTGGAGTCTGCCTTTACTGTGATAACTAGCCATACTGGAATCTGCCGTTAATGTGATACTAACTAAAATATGTCTTTACAGTGATAAATCGGCATACTCGTATCTACTAAGGGGTTACTATGTAAGGGGCGGAGTAGTCAATAAAGCCATACAAGTTGAGACGAAAGATGTTCAGACCTTGGTCTACTGCTCTGAACCTTGTTCCTCCCCTTTGTCTCCAAAGTGCATTTGTTTTATGCCTGCATTGAAATTTTAATGCAGGTGCAAAACAGATGGATTCCTATAGAATCCTCTTCCATAAACCACCTCCTAAAAGTAGGCCGATTCCATAAGAATCCACTGTAAAAGGTTCCTGCAAAACATTATTTGTTTTACATATTTTTAAAATAGGCAGTGTAAAAGAGTAAAGTACATTTTGTAATCTATACGTTGGTGATTGTTTTGAAAAATTTGAAAATGTCATGAAGGAGACTTAACGGCATGAAAATGCTAACATGCATTGCACTTTTTTGTAAAATTACCCCCCTAACCTTCCTCTTGTAACTTGACCTCCGCAATCCGATGTCTCTGTGCTGAATGTGCATGCAGGTGTCTTTTTTGTGTGAACCTGGCATTCTGCAATGTAAGCTTACCATGGTAATTGGGAACAGTAATATGTGACCTTACTGTGCTTACTTGACATGGATCCATCTCTTTCCTTGCTATACTAAATTTGTCTACTGGAGTCTGACCACGCTGTGCAGAACGAGTACAATGCAAACTGCACCTAGTGAGATAAATGCACATACTTGATTACTCCCTTAAAGTTGTAGTGCAACATATTGGAACACACCCTTAAGGTAGTAACTGAAGCAAATTGCAATGTGTCCTCCCTGTATTTAACAGATGCAAATCTGAATAATAACGTCTGAAAGGTTATGAATTAATCTTAACCACTGGCAATTGCTCTGGGCAACCCCCCAGACCATAGTGTTCAGCCTGCCATGCAATTGTAGAAGTGGAAAGACAGTATGCAAATCAGGATGGGTCCCAACCCATCCTGAGTGGGTATTCCAACCAGAGCTACGACCTTCCAACCATCACCCTTCAGTTCTATATGTATCACTCAAAAATGCTCAGATGAGAGTCCCACGCCTGATGTGCTTAGAGGCCCAAAGAGGCTGAAATGTATCTGAGGATGCAGTTTGTCATGTACAGAAGGGATGCGACCAAGCAGATTGAGGTGGACTGACCCTATTGGGGTGGGACCAATCCTGATTTGAATATGGTCTTTCCGCATTTGTAATTTGTATTTGTATTCAGCAAACATACACAATTCAATTATCTATCACACAGCGCTGGTGACAGTGGTAGGATAAGTTGGGGAGGAAGGAGGAGCAGTCAGGGGAGCTTTCTTTTTTTTTGGCCAGTAAGTGGAGAGTAGACAGAGATAAAGTCAAACATGTAGTCAGGTGCATGGCCATTAATAGCTTTCTAGAGGAGTAACTTGAAAAAGACAGCAGTTCTGGATGAAGAGCCATCCATCATGGTATCAGTAGGATGAAGTGGGGAGGATCTGGGTAGGTTGCAAAGATTGTGGGTAGCAACGTTGAGGACTACGTCTTAAAGTAGGATGGAGTAGAGAAGAAGGTCAAGGAGTATGCAAGAGCAGAAACAGAGTTTGCTGCGCACAAGGGTGGAGTTAATTTGAGCAGCAGAGATGTTGGTAGTGATGAACTGTTGCAGTCGGAGATCGGTATCATGGTTTACCCAAAGATTGCAAGTCTTGGGCGAGGGAGCAAGTAGGTCAGGCAGGAAGGAGATAGGAGAGAGGAGGATGGGGATGCTGTTCAAGGCCAGGATAATAATAATAATAATAATAATAATAATAATAATAATAATAATAATAATAATTAGCAGTTATATAGCTCTACGAACCCTCAGGCATCTGAGCGCTGCTTATTATTACCCAAGATGTGTGGTGCTCATTTATCAACCTCGGAAGGATGAAATGCTGAGTTTGGCCCTTCTGGGATTCAAACCTGCATCGGCAGGTTCTGCATATCTGACTGGCCTGGATAAAATTGACTTCAATTTTTTAACAGTTGAGCATTAGGAAGCAGAAAGGCGTCATTCTGAAATGGCACAGGTGAAGTAGAAAAAGGAGTGTCAGCAGGAAATAGGTTGTAGTAAAAGTCAAAGGGTGAGATAAGTCCACCTATTGAGGAGATATAGAGAGTGAAGAAAAAGGCTCAATGATGCATCATGGGACTAGGCTGAGATAGAGAAGAGTGGGTCAAAGGTTTCTGGCTTCTAGGAGATTTTAAAGGAGTGGCATTCCGAGTAGGAGGCAATCCAGTCTAGAGCAGATTTGTGAAACCCAAGGTCCTGGGAAGTGAGGAAGAGGAGAGGGAAGTGGTCAACAGTGTTTAAAGCAGCAGGGAGATCCAAAATGATGCGCACAAAAGAGAGTTTGGAGTGGTATGGCATGGCAGTTGAAAAAATTATGGTATTAAGGTTGCCCAGAGAAATTCACAGTGGTTAAGTTTGATTCATATCCTTTGAGCCATCAACTTTTAGTTTTGCGTTTGTGTGGACAAACCGAGAAACAATAGAAACGGCCATTAGTTTGCTAACTGGGTAAATGTAAGGCTGATATTAATAAGACCTATTAAATCTTGCTGTATTGTACTAGCAAGCCATAATGTAATCTGTCTCTGATGTGCCAACTAAGCATGCTGGAAATGGCACTTACTGTACGAAATTAGTATACTGCAATCTGTCCTTCCTGTGGTAACTGGACATTCAGAAATCTGCCCTTAAAGAACACACAAAGCAGAATGGAATTTCGCCTTTCTGTAGTAATTGGGCATAATCAAATTGGGATTGACTATGGTTACTGGGCATTTGCAAAAGGGCTTTGCAAAGTCAGACTATTGGAATCTGCCCTTACTATGCTCACTTGGTATAATGGCATCAGATCTTGCTGTGGTACCTGGGAATAATTCAAGCTGATATCACTGATGTACAGGCAGGGTTTGATGGAAACTGGCAAAGCTGTTATGATGACTGTGTCTACTGAACTGGACCTGACTGCACTAACTAGAACTAATGTTCTAGTAACACTTGTGTTCCAGAGGGATACAAATAAAATATCAATATCATTATTGAAATTCGTTGTTACAGGGCTTAACAGGCATAGAGGCAAATGGGCATACTGTGCTGGCTAAGCATGGCAAAATGTGCCATTATGATGGTAAATGGAAATAAAAGAATCTAGACTTAGCTTTCAAAATGGATATAATGAAATTCTGTATTAGTGTGCTAATGACATATAATGAAAACTGGCACTGTGAATTATATTGTTTTGACATATTACCGGGTCATTACGAGTATGCCGGTAAAATGGCGGTAATACCAATTCTGCAATGTTACCATTACTTGCGGAAGTAGAGCTATATTATGACCATGCACAGGCATGTGCACCCCCCTGCCGTTAACAGTAATACTGCTGAACCCGTAGAACCATCAATAACCTGAAATAAACAGCTGTATCACCACACATCTGTTGGTGATAATGTAGCCGGTAATACTGGCAATGGAAATAACACTGCACCCAGAACAGGAAGTGCTGTAGCAGCCATCTTTAAAAACTCAATCTATTTTGAACACCCCATTTCCTGTTGCCATTGTAGGAAAGGCATGGGATCACAAGTATGACACTGGGCCTCATTACGAGGAAGGCGGTAGAGGGATAACAGCGCCGGTAGAGCTGCCGGCCCCGTTATCCCTCTACCGCCTCATTACGAGGTCTGCTCGTGGGTCCCGCAAAGGACGTCTGCTAAAACCAGGCATCCTTAGCGGGACCCGCCAGCAGCTAAAAGCGGCATGGCTACCTCCATACTGGTAATGAGGCCCACTGATACAATGGATACAATTTGTAAAATCTTTATTGAAAATGTTGGGTTTGGAGAAACTCCTATTCTGCCCTCTCACTAAAATGGGAGTAGTCTTGACCATCAAACCATAAACAAAACAGTCCTAGTGGAGTCCGTCAAATCAAAATGGCCTATGCTAACAAAAACCTAATGCCCGCCCCATTTCTTGTACAAAAAGTGTGAAAAGGAGAAATGTATGCAAATGAAAAATCAGTGTTCAATAGAATAAACCTTTATTGAACAAGTTCTCTTCCTCACGTTAAACCTTGCGGAGTAAGGAATTCCGTGTGGGTAGGATGACGCACTCTGGCTCCATTTCTAACACTCTAAGCAGATCCAGACTCACCTGGCCTTCCACTTTAAAGTCTCAATCTTGACTCAACATTGTATTCCAACGTAAAGTTCACAAAGGTCCCCCTCTGCTGGGCTCAGACCTTACAGCACACAGTTCACGTAGGTCCCCCTCTGCCGGGCTCTGATTCAACACAAACTTGTCATGGCTCCCTTTCCCATGCGCATCGTACTTCGGGTCTCCCTCAATCAGGCTCGGACCCCTTTCAGATGTCAAAGACCTTCGAATGTACGTAGCTCATACAGACCACTGCCGGACCACTTTGATTCAAAGTTCACGTTTACTCTTGCTTAATTCACTTTCGCTTTATAGCTTAAAACAATGTACCTTTCACAGTGACTTTCAAATGGGCTACTTCCCTTCGCTGGACCACTCCATTACTTAATATTGCTGATCTCACAGCTGCCTTTTACTTCAAAGTACATTCAACGGTCTGCCTTTCTTCACATCTCTTCCACACATGTGCAGACTTTGCTTGTTATATGATGTTGCTACTTCATTCGCTTTGGCACACACCGGTCTCTTAGGTCGCTTGCGAACTCACCAGCTATGTGTGCTTTTTCTTGTTTTTCTAGTTCCAATTCACAAGTCAAGGTTAGTACCACAGGCTTGACCTCGCCTCCCCAGCTCTGCCGTTCACCCAGGAGGGTCACTGGCATCCTTGAAACTCAATGCAATCTTCACTTGTGGGGTCTGGCTTTCTGCACGTGTCTTTCACGGTCTGGAGGCAACGGCCTCCAGTAGGGAACCCTTGGGTTTTTGGCCTGCTGTTCTTGTCCCTTGTTCCGTTGCTCTGCTCTAGTAGGTGTGCCTTCATTCCAGAAGTTCTGCTTATACTCATGTTGTGACTTGCTCAGAGTGTGTCTTGAGGTGTTGCCTTTTTTTGTGTGAGGAGAGCTTACTGGTATCAAGTGTATGCACTTAGGGTAAAGTGCCTGACTTTGCCTGTCCCGATTAACAGGACATGTCCAGTATGATGTGAAAGATTTAGTCTGGCTTTCCTCTGTCACCCTCTTCCTTGGACCAATAGTTTGTGTAAAAAGGGATGGGGAATTTGGTACTGTGAAAATCCTACAAAATAGGATGTGGTAGATGAACAAAAAAGGGGGGAATACCACGTCTCACCATCAGCTATCTCATCCCCTCGCCCCGAAGACCCCTCACCCAGGTGATCCTCCCACACTGGTACTTATCTAGGAACTGGATCCAAAAGCGATGGCCATGTCCTGGCCACCTGGATGATAAGTTCCTGACAACTAGCAGGTGAGACACCCTTTGGTTTCTTACACCATCCAGTCCCGATGCCAGTGTCATCATCATGGCACAACAGTAGAAGCACACCTCCCAGAGGTGCAGCTGCAGAAGACAAAGTTCACTGAGCCAGACTCACTGCACTCACTGATGCAGTCATAGAGAATGCCAAGGAGCTACTTAGGTGCAAATAGCACAAGACATCTGCAGAGAGAAAGACGGCCATATGGGCTGTGTTCATGTCAATGGTGTCAGCAATGGGCACCGTATCCCACACTGCCAGCAACTGCCACAGGTGATGTGATGATTTAATGGTGACGGTTTGCAGCCTCATATCCCAACACAAGAGAGAGTGCTGCAAGTGGAACGGTGGAACCCATCAATCTCATGCCATGGGAGGAGATGGCTAGCTCCATCCTCCACATGGAGGCCACCAAGGGGATTGGCAGAGTGGAGGCGAGAGCTGGGTCCCACAGTGATGCAGGTGAGTCCATCTGACCCCATGTACATGTGAATTTTGTGACCATTAGCATGCATCCTCCAGCAGAGACATACAACATGGGCAAGATAATGGGACACCACATGGCCATCACAGCAAATACACAGTGAAGACACACATGTGCCAGGGGAGGCAGGGAAACATACCCATGTACATGCACTGTAGGTGAGACATATATGCCAAATTATGGACACATGAGAAGCACCCATGCATGCCATGTAAGTCTGTAGCTCCAAGTGATGCCCCACCGCACACACAACAACATGCCACCTTGGCAGGCCAACAGACAGTGAGTGCATGCATGCACTGTTTACACCCTCAGCAGACACAACCACTATGTAGAAGTGGCAGCACCCATTGCACCGATATCACCCATACCAATCAAGCAAAATGTGAGTCCCTGGAACATTAACAATTTTTATTTATTTGAATTTGTATAGCGCACAGCAGCCCTGAGGCATCGTGGTGGTGTTACAGAACGTTTGCTTAGTACATACATGAGTGAGTCAAAACAATACAGAAAAAGGCAGGGAAAACAATGTATACAGGGAGAGAAGATGCACATGTTATTAGTCAGGGGGTACAGTTGCCTGTGGCAGTGCCAACAACGTCTTCAAATGCATAGCGAGGACATGGTTAGTTGAACAATTTGGTTTTTAGCAGTTTGTGGAAGACATTGTAGGATTCTTCATTTCTGAGTGCCCTGGGGAGGGCATTCCAGTTCTTGGGGGCTAGGTGTTGGAAGCTGGATCCTCCTGCTTTTACCCTTTTGAAGGAGGGGACATAGATCAGGTTGGAAGGATGTGTTCTGATGGGTCTGTATGACAGGTTGCGGGTGATCCTTTCTGAGAGGTAGAGAAGGGTGTTAAGTGACAGGCACTTGTGTGTGATGGTCGTTGTTTTAAAGAGGATGCGTTCTCTGATAGCTAACCAGTGCACGTCTTTCCTGGCCTGGGAGATATGTTCCCTTTTGGGAATGCTCAATGCTGCTCTGAGGGCATTGTTTTGTGTCACTTGGAGCTTATTGATGTGCCAAGGAAGAGTGCATTGCAGTAGTGGAGCTTGGTTCCTACTCTGGGTCTGGCAATTGATAGGCAGCTTTTGATTGATAGAAAGGGCTTGACAGCATTGATGATCTTTGTGGTGAGGGCAGCGGAGGAGGCTATTGAATTGACCTGGCACGTAATGGTCAGGGAGGAGTCGAGGTGTACAATGGCGTATGAGTGCCCTGCAAGCCTGCATACAAATACACAAGATGACTGAGAGCATGCTATTCTATTTCCAAAAGGAACACAGTTCACAGACAGTGATCAGACATATTACTGCAGGAACATCAGCTGCCACCACCTCTGCACAGGCTAGACCCCTTGCAAGGCCACCACCACCAATACCTCCTACAACTCCAACCAACACCAGAGTGGAAACACCAGCTACCATTGAGGGTGACAACATCCGTACTTTGATGCACAGTGTCCCCTCCACTAGCCAGGTAGATGACACTGGTGACACTGCAGCCACAACTGCCATGCCACAGCCTTCACCTGTCAAGGCACACACCGATGCCGTCCCAGCAGTGGTGCACAACCGTCAGGCTTCCAGCATGCCCTAACCTCCAGCACATACAATACAGCCACTGGCACATCATGGCAGGGCCCATGTTCCTACCACCAATAAGGAAGAGGGGAGGAAGAGGAGCAGGAGGAGCTTGACATGGCTGATGCATCTCCATGCTTTGTCCCAGAGGCACCCCAAAGCCTACACAGCCCACCGCCTTTGCCTGTGACTAACATGTTGACAGTACAGGTGAGGCTGGATGCATTTGCGGCCAGCAGCTGTATGAAATGCAGGTCATGCGTGACTGCCGCCATGTTCTCACTGGGACAGAGAGTGCAGGTGCATACAGAATCATCAGTCTCTGTTGAGTCACTCAACTAAGCTATCCAGCTCACCCTCCAGTTCATGCAGCCCCTGGGGTCAGAACCCTCCTCCTCTGTGACCCCCACATAGGGCTTCCTACCTGGTACCCCAAAGTGCCGCTTACAGTGCCTCCTCATTGGCAAGGAGCCAATGAAGAGCTCCATGGCCAAGAGGCACAGAAAGTGACAGTTGGACACTGCTAGTGCCTTTTGAGGGTGGGTTTTTGTGAAAGGTGAGTTGAGGGTAGGTTTTTGGGGATGGGGAAGCTGCTCTGGGGAAGGTTGTTACACGTTGCATGTTCTTACATACACATATTTTTATTTTGAGCAATGCTAGGACATTCCTTATTGTGTGCAAGTGCATAATGTAAGAATTGACAATTGACAAAGGGGCAAGGGAAGTGCTATGAGATGGTGCTCAGAAATTATTGTTCCTGGTGACCCAGGTGCCACTCCCTTATCTCTACCCACTTAGTGCCTGCATGCACAGCACTCGCAGCCACTGTGTCATCCTTCTCAGTGGGTGGAATGTCTACATCCGGGGGCAGGTGAATGTTCCACTGTATTCATATGTTGTGCAACACTGCACATGCATGGACAATCTGTCCCACCTTATCGCGACTATACATAATGGCCCCTTCAGAGCAGTGAAAACAGCAGGCAAAAGCCTTCAACAGGCCAAAGGTGCGCTCGACACACACCCTAGTCCGTACATGTTCCCGGTTGTAGGCAACCTCTTGTGGCCTCTGGGGATTCCCCAGCGGAATTATTAGTCATTGAAGCTGGGGTTGTAGAGTCACCTGCCAGGGCAATGGACTTAGGTGTCAATCTGTGTATGCATGTCACATGTTTCATCGCACAACACAATTTCACATTCCAGTCCTTGCAAGGGAGTCAACTACGCAGTGGGCATGTGTAGTCTGTCATGGTAAGTCTTTCACACTGCTCATAGCCAACACTTGTTCCATTCACAGTCTGTGATTGACAGGGCGGCATGCCATGTGGGTGGGTGGTTAGGGCCTGTGCATTGCTCCCATGATATGAAATGATATGATATAATAAGTCATTTATAACACGCCTGTACACAAGTGTTTCTAGACGTGACAAGACAAGGGATGGAAGACAGAGGGCAGATAAGACAAACAATCTTGCTAGGCCTTTGGACATTCAGATGGTGCAAGTATGAGAATGAAAAGTGCAAGGGGAAGTGCAAGGGAGAGGGGAGGGGAAAACCAGGCACTAATTCTTTGAGTAAGTGCAGCCAGGGCAGCATGCCTCTGGGTAGTGCAAGGAGAACAAGGTACTGTGGGGTTACAGTTACAGCCCCTAAGTGTGTGGTAGTCCCAGAGGAAGTGCAAGGGTGACTGAACAAGAAAGAGCCTAGTACCCAGTGAGATGCAGAGGGTAGTCAAGCAACCAGTTGGTACAGCAGACAGGTAGGTCAGGTAAATCAGCAAGGGAGGGATAGAGAGAAAGTAGAGGAGAAGTGGAAAGTTCTGAACTGCTTCTGGAACTTCAGGTGGTCCGACTCAAGTTTGAGTGAGCCAGGGAGGCTATTCCAGAGGGCCGTACTGCAGAGGAGAGAGATCTACCCCCCACTCTCTGCCTGGAGAAGTGTCTAACCCTTAGAGAGTTGGAGGAAGCTGAGCGAAGTGCTCACGAAGGATGGTATTTTGCAACAGAGCGTTGTATGTGTTGCGGGCCCCGGCCCCAGAAAGCCTTGTGGACAATGCAAAGGGTCTTCAACTTGAGCCTTGCAGCCACCGGTAGCCAGTGGAGAGATTTCAGGGCTGGAAAGACATGGTCCCTGGGCTTGAGGCCAAGGATAAGTCTCTCAGTCCTGTTCTGGATTAGTTACAGAGGGCAGGGCGTAGAGGAAGGCAGATTGAGAAAGAGGCTATGGCAGTAGTCCGGCCTAGAGAGAACCAGGGCTCTGGAGACAGTGAGCTTTTGGGGGAAAGTGAGAAAGGAAAGACTTCCTTTGAGGTGGTGATACTGGTAGTAGGACCTCTTGGTGATATCTGAGATGTGAGGAAAGAAGGAGAGATTGGAGTTGAAGATGACACCAATGTTTTTTGCCTCACAGGAAGGTGAAGGAAGAGGGCCCAAGGCAGGCGGTCAGAGTGAGCGAGGGAAAGCAGGGGCATGGGTACCAATGAGAAGGATCTCCATCTTACTGGCATCAAGGCAAAGATTGTTGGAGGAGCACCAATCCTGAATCGCAGAGAGACAGTCAGGATTGAGAGAGAGAAGTGAGGAGGCTGAGGGGAGCCTGAAGGAAAGCTGAGTGTCATCCGCATAACACTGAAAGTTAGAGGAGAATGTAGAGATCAGGTGGGCCAAAGGGGCCAAGTAGAGGTTGAAAAACCAGGGTTAGAGGATAGAGCCCTGGGGAACGCAACAGGTAGAGAGAGAGGTGGCAGAGAGAAAGGGACCAAGTTTGACCCTGGAGGGGCGGTCCAAGAGGAAGGAGGTCAGCCACTCCAGGGCCTGATCCATAATACCCAGGTTCTCACAGAGTTGATTGATCAGGATGACGTGGTTGACCATGTCAAAAGTAGAGGAAAGATCAAGGAGGATGAAGATAGAAGGAATGCTGGAATCAAGGTTAGCGAGCAGATGTTCATGGGTGTTCAGGAGAGCAGTTTCCGTGCCTCTGGCAACTCTGAAGCCAGTCTGATGGTCATGGAGAAAACCAACAGATTCAGTGTGCAGAGTCATGATATGATATGATATGATATGTCATTAATAAAATGCATATAGACAAGTGTTTCAAGTTGGGAGATGGCCAGCTTTTCCAAGAGTTTGCCAAGGAAAGGGGTGATGGAGATTGGGTGATAGTTTGCTGGTCAGGTAGGATCGGAGACAGCTTCTTGATGAGGGGGTGCACAAGGCGGTGCTTAAGGTGAGAGGGGAAAGTTTCAGTGGAGAAAGAGTGATTACAGAAATCAGCCAAGGCTGGAGCGAGAGTGTCAATATGGTGCTTGATGGTTCTGGAGGATCAGGGAAGCACTTTTCTGGATGACACTTAACTTTCATAGATCGGACTTGTCTAGAAACCTTGTCAGGTGTTGTCAAAGAGAAAGAGGAGAATGGAGGAGGAGAGGGAGAGATTTCCAAAGGGGGGGCCAAGAGAGGAAGAGGGAGAGGAAGAGGAGATAGAGGACAGGATGTCCTGAGTTTAAGTGGAGAGGTGAGAGGCCAGAGCTGTATATAGAGCCTGGGAGGGAACAAGAGAGGTAGAGGCTGCAACAGGATTGGCCATTTCCTTGCATATTTTAAAGAGTTTGGCCATGTTGTTAGAGGCCGCAGAGATGCAGGCTTGAATGTGTGCTCTCTGCCTGGACAGGACATAGAGTTTGTATTGCCTTTGGAGTAGGCAGCCGGCCAGTTTGTCAGAGGATGCGCCCGAAGCCCTCCACTTCCTCTCACTGCACTTGTTTTTCAGGATTGCGAGGTCAGAATCATGCCAAGAGTTGCACTTGGAGGTAGGCTTCAGCCATATTCTCATGACAGGGGCAATGATGTCCAGGGTGTTGGAAATAGAAAGATGCAGTTTAGAAAGGACTGTGTCAGGGTGAGTCAGCCACAAGAATAGGAGGATCAGAAAAAGTAGAGGCAAAGGCAACCACTGACATATGCTTCATGGACTGAATGACCGAGAAGGTAGGTGGCAGTGCTGGGGGTAAGGGGCTTTGCCCGAGGGATAGAAAGTTTCAGATGACAGGAGAGTAGAAAGTGGTCAGTCCAAGAGAGAGGAGTGGTGTGAGGGTTAGAGAGGCGGATGTCTGTGGTGATGAGAACATCCAAAGTATGTCCGGGAGAGTGTGTCGGGTCAGAGGGCAGAATGTAAAGAGAGGTTGGGGAAAAGCCCAGAGGAGAGATTAGAAGCATCCAGGTGGATGTTGAGATCTCAGAGGAGAAGACGTTAGTTGAGAAGTAGAGGCAAGGAGAGAAGAGGAGAAGTAGGCCCATTTAGAGAGGAAGAGAATGACCTAGCCATGTGGCCAGTAGATGTATGATTGCTCTACGATTATTGATGGGAATCTGGGTTACATGTGCAGGTTGTCTGTGTGGAGTCCAAGATGGATTCATATTCATGGTTACCTGAGTACATGCTATGTCAACTGCCAGTGTTATGTCCCTTAGTTGCACTTTAGCGGAATGTCATTCCATATATGCCAGTGGTCTTCACACCTTTACATGACAGACACGCCTTTAGCCAGATTGGTGTTTGTGGGCCATGCGCCTAGTCATTTGCCACTCCCTCAGGTAGCACAAAGGGTGTCCGGGGGTGGCCAGGCTATTCAGAATTGCAGAGAGTGGTTGGGACAACTTCTCTCCTTGTGTTACATTGTACTGTGTGGTTTTACTTTGATTGGACGGTAATCGTGGTCATTGATGATTTTGCCAACTGTCCTCTTCACCCTTTTTCCCTGACTCTTGGGTCCCCCTGGACATGCTTTGGGCATTGCTAGGTGCGGCAGACCTCCCCATTGCCAGCCCTCCCATTGCCAGCACATAGATGTTGTGGGATGTGTGATGTATTGTGGTACCTGTAGTACAGTGTGCGTAGCTGGACCGTTGGGGTAACATTCAGAAGGAAGGAAACCAACCTGCACTCCTTGATTAGAAAATATTGATAATAGAAATGTTACAATAATTATTTGGTATTTTAAGGTGCGCAGGAGATAAGAAACAACCCTGGCATATGGGTTGTGGAAATATGCAACAAGAAAAATGTTCCCAAATGTAGGAACTCCCGTCCTCTCTACTCTATAGGTGGCTCTATAAAGAGTCCTAGTAATTAAATGTATTCAATGAATCTGTTGTTTGTAAATGTATAAGACACTCATGTTAAATTAAACATCTATAGGTAAACACTTATTAACATATATCAGATAAACTGACACAGTTGGGGTAACATACCTTGGCCATTTACTGCTGCACCGTGAGTCATGTCGTACTCCTGTGGGTGGCTGTCTATCATGTGCGGGCTGTGTGGGCAGGTCCTGCTTGTACAGTGCCTTGCCAGGACATGCATTGTCCATTTGTGTACAACCCTGTGACATTGTATTTCACTTGTACCACAAGGTTAGTGTGATGGCTCATGTACGCACCTAATATCCAGGTCTTTTGGACTATGTGCCCCTCCATGTATGCCAGCAGCATTGTGTTCCGCATGACCACGGCATCATGGGTCAATCCTGGGATGTGTATATAGCAGTGCCTGATGGTGAGATCTGCATCACAGGTGACCTGGATACTTAGCAAGTGGAACTGCCTGCAATGCTGGTAGACCTCCTCTGATGCCTGGGGTGTCACCAACTCTGCATGGGTACAGTCCACGGTTGATAGCACATTGGGCATGTGTGCCAATGTGTAGAATTGTGCCTATGTGGCATTCACCTGTGCCGGGGTTATGAGTAGGGTGGCATGCCATGACTCATGCAACAGGAGTGCTTACAGCACCTGACTGAGCACATTTGAGAATGTGGGCTGGGAGATGCCATGTAGTGTGGCCGCAGTGTCTTGGAATATGCCCATTGCAAGGAACTGCAGGACCAACACCAACTTCACCAGTGGTGGTATAGCCATCCTGATGCTGATCCTGCTTCCAATTTCCTCCTGTATGAGGGTCAGCAGCTCAATGATTGTCTCCCTGTTGAGCCGGTACAGGGTGAGTATCTGACCTGTCTGTGAGGGTCCATGGTTAGGCCCTGACCTGGGGTATGGGTGCCAACCTTTCATGGCATCTCCTCCTCACCATCCTCCTCCTCATCTCCTCTGCTACATGTTCCCTGTGTTGGTTCTCCGGTCTCTGCAACTCAAAGTTCCTCTGGAGCAGCTACATGTCTATTCACACACACACCATGGTGGTGCTGGGGTGTGTGGTTGGAGGAGGTGTGGTATCCCTTTTGTACCCTTCAGGGGTGCATTGGGTGCACCTGTGGTTTCCTTTTCATCATCTGCATGCATTTACCTCCTGCTTTTAGGTAGAGGTATCTCCGCCTTGCTTTCGCCGCTATTAACGTCAATAAGCGGCAATAGTACTGTCATTTCCCATTTTGTAATACACCGGTAATACCGGCGCTGGTTATATCATTATCTGATAACCATTACCGGACTTTCCACGGCCGACTTGTGATACGCCAGTACTGTGAATGTGGCAGTAAACGGAATTACCGCCACTTTTGCTGCATACCAGCATACTCGTAATGACCTCCTTTGTGCCAACTGGATATATTAGAACCTGGAACTGCTTTTTGAAGTAGCCGATATTGAATGTGCCACAGCTGCGATAGCTGGGTATAATATAAACGGGCCTCCCTACTAACTGATCATGACAGAACCTGGCATTCGTGTGATAAGTGTTCACAATGGAATCTTGTGACAATATGCTTGATGCCATGAACATATCTATCACTGCTTCTCTCAATATCTCTAATGGAATCGGACATTGAGAGGAATCTAGCACTTCTCCACTAACTAGGTATTGTACCCACACAACACTTCCTTGGTAACTGCCACTCCTTTGCCAACTACATATTCTTGACAGCATTGCGCACGAGTAGACAATGAATGGTCATGGTAATATTATTGCATGCTATCGAAGGTAGAAATGCTACCTGAGCATTTGATAACACAACCTAGAGCATGTGTGCGTATTCCTAGCATTTGGTGCAGCGCATTTTTGGCAAATTGGTAATTGGTTATTTATAATGCGCTTAACACCCAGAGATTTCTATGGGTAGACTCGGGGATCGAACTTGTTTTGCTCCGTGTTTCCAAAGCGAACACTTTGACGTTGAGCTATCCTCCCGAGACTGTGGGATATCACGGAAATGTCTGTCACACGATGGCCCTCATGGTGATTTGATGGAAATGCATGGCAAATTGTGTCAACACTTTGTTATCAGATCCAAAACCAGGACAATTCTTGTACAAATGCCCAAACTATTGACTGTGTTGCTTCTTGCTTCCTGATGTTACGAAAACGCACTGGCAAAGGTCACCTTATTTGTAACAGATGTGATTCTGCGGCGTATCTTTCTTAAATGTCACACAATCAGATGAATAGCCCAGAGCCAGTGACCTCTTTTACTCAATGGACGATTCCTGCGCTTGAGAAGGTTACTCAAAGCGTGTTACAATTAATAAAGTAATGAGGGAAGGGCGGAGTGTCTGCAAATGAGTCTGACATCATTAACTCAATGCAATTATTTCTGAGACCGAATACTATTTAATTAGCAGCATTGTTGGCCACCCCTAATCCCCTGGTATAAAGGGCAGGCGTGCTGCCAAAGCGGCAGACTCCACAGAGAATTGCGGTGGAGAACCCGGTGCAACATTGTATTGAGCTGCGCAGATATCGCACTTTCATTTTCTTTCCCAGAAAACAGCATTCTCATCGGATTTCAGTAGTGAACAACTCTGGAAATGCATTACCCAAATTGTAATCGTTCTCAATACAGAATATGGAGATCAAGGTCGTGTTCGGGTGATCTGTAATAATAATAATATATATATATGAAATAGAAAACTTCTGCCCATCTCTGGTCACAATTATTCAACACGACTACTTCCACACAACTCGAGGGGTAAGTGGTGCACACAATGCAAAGCTAAATCAGGAACCTCGTCTTGGAGATGATGCTGCAAACCTGTTGCATGATCATCTCATTTGTGCATGCCCTACAGCTCCCGCGGGCACTCATTTGAGGGTTCATCATCCTCCCGGAATATTGACATCTTTGACTCTGTTGTGTATCCAGGATGAAGTTGAAATCTTGATGGGACTATGAGTTTTCCCATAGACGCTTGCCGGTACCTATAAGAAATGTGGGCGCATGACTAATGCAACCTGAGATACATCTGATAAAGATTGACCCATTGCTGTGACTAAAAGACTTGCCTTTGTGTTTTATATGAAGGGACAATGCTACAATTTGTAGAGCAAGATCCATAAGTGCCTGGTAAGAACTAGGACGTGCTACCCTGGCTAATTCATCCTTAACATCTTCATTTAGCCCTCTTCGAAAGAGGGTGAAGCAAGCTTCAGAAGGCCAACCTGCTTCTTTAACCAATTGCTTGAATCGAGTTATGTAGGTGAGCATGTCCTGAGAGCCTTGCTGGAAATCGAGTAAACGTTCTTGAGCACTAAAGACCTGATCTGGGCGGTCATACATAGTTTTTAGTGCTTGAATGAATCCATCATAATCATCCAAAAGAGAATCTCCGGTGTTAACTAATGGTGTGGCCCAGGCTAAGGCGTTCCTGGAGAGTTGAGAAATAATAAAGCCCACTTTAGCCCTGGGGGTGGAAAAATAATAAGGTTTAAAGGTAAAGTGGACCAAACAAGAATCCAGAAAACCTCGGAGAGTTTTTGCACAGCCGTCATATTTGTCAACAACGGCGCCAAATAGCACGCTGTCCTTTGAGGCAGAGTCGCGCGAGAGTACCAATTGTTTCAGCGCGGCGTTCTCCGCTTTCAAGTTCTGTACTTTGGTCGATAGTTCTTGTATGCCACGCATAAGATCCTGGATGGCCGCCTCCATGTCTGTATCGACTTCGGTCAGGTGGCGTCTCAATCTGTCACAGGTTTCCCCCCTTCTCACCTGTCTATGTTGCCTGATGTCCTCCTTTGGTGGAGTCTTCTTTCGTATGGCTCGGGACTTAAATAAGCCCGCTCGGCCGTCCTCGGCTTCCAGATTACGTACAGCTTCGATGTCCAGGATCACGGGAAACTCCAGAAGTATTCAAGAAGGTGTTGGGGGTGCGCAGATGTGGCACAGGGATTCCGGGAAGTAGAAAAGAGGGAAGAAGTCGGAAGAAGGGAATCCAGGGGTTCAGGGAATAGCAAGTAGCACTAGAAAAGGTTCAGAACACACATCCGATCACAGCTAGTAGCAGCGTTGAGATGCGCGGGCCGTGGGGGTGTGGCTTCTTTATAGAGGACGCTGCGTAGAACGTGAAGACTGGCGAACAGCGTGCTGAGCTCGCTGCCATGTTGGTAGTATTATGGAGTGTAAGGCCCGACGTGACAGGGACCAGGAAGCCCAGAAGGGGCGAGTTCGATGGTTCATGACAATTCTAGCTTAAAAAATGATTACCTTAGATCATTTTCCTGTTATATTTATTCTTATCACTAAGTGAAATAATGATCCCTTGTGACTAGACCACTTAAGGAATCTTCTCTGGGCAATGATAACAGGAAATAACTTATGATAATAACAAGAGGATGTGAGTCAAAGGAGGCGTGTCAAACCTGAAGATGTTCCAAACGATTTGATTTCAAGATGAATGACTCAAAATAAAAAGGCGGAACCAGGAATTAGATGGACACCCTGATTAACAAAGTAACTCACTATATCTGGTATACTAAAGTTTGCCACTCTATTATGAGGGACTATATTGTTTCATCTTTCAGGTTCTCTGGTCTTCAACATAAGGATTCTGATTTAATTACAGTAACCTTCCTTAACAAGTGTCAAATACAAATGCTTCAGAATCTATCCCGATCAGGTCCAAAGGTTGTTTTTTAAGGGAATCTATCGATTTACAAATAAGCCATCCACTATCTTACAGTGTACATTGACTGGTCGGAAAAAAAATCCAGACTGCAAGAGCCATAAAACAAGGATGTCTACTCAACACAGTTGTTTTTAAAAATATATATATATATAAACACATGTTCAAACATTTTGAGGAAGCTGCGAGAGACATTCCTAATATACACGGGAGGCCTGTGTCCATGCCTGTATATACCGATGACTCTGTCCTTGTTGCCAGAACACCCAATGTCCTTAGAGCCCAGCTACAAGCAGTTTCTTCATACTGTCCCTGCAATCATTTAATTTTGAATAAAGGTAATTCAAAAGCAATGATGTTTAGTAATGTGAGCAGGGGAAGGTCAAACACAGATTTATGGTAAATGCGAACTCAATAGATGCAGTGGACAGCTTCTCTTACTTAGTTGTACTATTTACCCCAAATCTCAGCTGGAAAAGCTAGAAAAGCCTCCACTGCAGGTAGAGCCATTATCAAGTTGGTCTGCAAATACAGGGGCAACTATGCTGCCTACATTAAAAAGGTCTTTTGTGCAAAGCTCTGAGGTACCATTGCCTATGGACTTGATACATCAACCACCCAAATAGGCATGCATGAGTGGCTTTTCTGGAAAATTTCTTGTACCTACCTAAAAGTTTCTCATGTGTTGCCCTTCATGCAGATGTTGACTTGCAGAAGCAAGAGAGAAGGGTGGTGGATATGCAGTTGAGAGGGCAACCTCTGAGACAAGAGTATTGGTGGATCTGGCAAGGCAGTAAACATGTTCACAATCTTCCATCTCCCCATACAGGAATAATCTGTCGAAGGACCTCTCTGAATTGAGCTTTGGCTATGTACTCGAGCAAGATTCCCACGTAACCGACTGCGACCGGAACTTATTGCAGAAACTTAACAAATCTCAAGAGCAAAGACAAGGGAGGTTGAGTGAGGAGGAGCTGGTTGGCCTGGCATGTATAGCTTGGGGCAACATATTTGTGAGAGGGGGAGGACACCGACCATACCTGTCGACACTCACCAATCCACAACTGAGATGCCCTTTTGTACTTACACAGACAAACTGCCTACCTGTAGCTGTCATTACTAATACATTGAAGGGCGAGTCACACCCAAAGTGTATAATGTGTACGGCTGAGAGAGAGGATTTGCCCCATTTTCTTCTTGTATGCCCAATGACTCTTTCAGGACCTAATGCATTCTTCCTCTTTTAGGAAATGAAGGACTTTTGGATAATGCAGATGATGCTCTGACTTTTCTTTTGGGGTACCAGGACACTAACACTACCAAAGGAACCTCAAGCTTCATCTTTGGAGCCTGCCATAAGAGAGTCAACAGGTTAGTAGCCACCTGGACTAGATAAGAGCTGTGGTGCTGCTAGCAGGGACACACATACAGGGGGACTGTCAGCAGCTCTCCCCTGGGTCCCGAGCCCTTAAAAGCATTCAAAAGCATATATCCAATCTAGATAGATTCTGCTACTACTCAGGATCTTTTTCCATGGGGGGGCTTTAAAACAGTTTTTATATTAATAGTCTATTCATACCTTTTTGACATTTTTAATTTTATATTAGGATGCATTTTTTGTATGCGACTCATTTTATGCCATTTCACTGTCTGTATTATATCTTCTGGTCACAAAAGACTTAATGAGTCAGAAGTGTTAATAAGATATCTCTCTGAAGACTAAATGGAATAACATGTTGCTAGTAGCGAACCAGGTCTAGATTCCACACATCTGAGAAAGTCTGATATTTCCCTCGAGGAGATATCACTGGTGATCTAACTGTGGAAACACTGGCTGCCTATGTTTGGGATAACATGCTCGCTGGTATTTCTTGGAACATAGCTCTCCTACCTATCAAATGCAACGACCAAAATTGCCAGGATTCTATAGAGAATTTGCAAGTTGAATATTTCAGGAAACATGGTCGATTGATAGTGGAGTTAAGCCTTTTTTTCAGACCTTCTGCTGGTCTGTGATAAATGGCAAATAGGATCAGCCAAGTGGGGAGGGGTATCTGTGTACAGGTCTACCGGGAGTATAAAGCAACTTCTATTGTTAACAAGTCTCATAACTTAATATTATAAATGTATCTTAATGTTTAGTTTAGTTTATTATTTATAATGTGCACCAGACACAGGAGCATCAGGGCGCAGCAGAAAGGATATGTTAAACTTAGTTACATGGCCAACAGGCTGACATATATAATAACACATCAGTATATACAGAGTAAATTACATAATCGCAAGAGAATGCACTGAGATTACATGGGTACAAGAAATACAGGACAAAATGGACAGTGAGTGGCATATCAATAAATACAGTGTAGGTTGCATGGTTAGGTGGCATAGAGTAAGGTAGACGCAGTACATTAGGAGAGTTGTCCAGGTGGACTTGGTGCAAAGTAGGTGACTCCATAGGCAGAGGATAGGAAGCAGAGCGTCGAGAGGGTGTTAGTCTGAGTTTATTTGTCATTTTCTTTTAGCCAGTTGGTCAAAATCTGTCTGAATTTGGCATAAGGCTGGGGTGCTCTAATACCTGGAGGTAGAGAGTTCCATAGTTGCGCGACCTTGACTGGGAAGCTATGTCCCCAATAGTGGATAGTCTAAATCCTGGAACTTGGAGGCAGTTGGAATTAGCTATTCTCGTCGGTCTGGAGGATGTTTTTTTGCAAATTCTGTCTGTAAGGTAGGGTGGTGCATTATTAGTGAGGCACTTGTGGGTAAGGGAGGCAGTTTTGAGTTTGATTTTATCAGGGGTAGATAACCATTTGTATTCTCTTCTAGTAGAGGAAATATGCTCACTTCTATTGATCTTCAATGCTGCTCTCAGGGCATTGTTCTGGAGAACCTGTATTTTATGGATGGTTTGTTTATACACTCCGATGTAGAGTGTGTTACAATAATCCAATTCGGAAAGTATGAGGGCTCTAGCCAGCGTGAGGCAACTGTCAGTGGAGAGCAATTGTTTACTAGCTCTTTTTTTGCATACCATGCAACCTACATTGTATATATTGATATGTCACTGTCTATTTTGTCCTGTATTTCTTGTACCCATGTAATCTCAATGTGTTCAGAGTTCATGCCTTGGCTTCCAAATAAGCATTACACACTTAGAAAAAATACTACAATTTAATATTAAAATGAATGTGTTTATGCTTTTACTGTCTGGGATGCTGAAAATTGTATTGTTTAATTTTTATTTGGGGCCCATGCGGAACAATTTGTTTGACGCCCACTGGAGAAGATATAGAATTTATCTGAGCATTTAGGTCTGGATACCACTAAGCATAATTTAGTGATTATGGTGGCTGGGGATGTGAATGTTTAATTCAAGCTCTTGATGGCCATACTGGGTATCACTGAATATGAAGGTTTGATGTGGAATATTCCAGATATGATTGTCTGTCTTTTGAGGTTTGTCCATCTTTATGCTAAACATGTAGCATTGATGTTTGCTTAACTGTGCTGCTTGCCATCAATGGTAGAATGATTGGTGATCAACCTGCACATATTTGCAAAAGGTTTATCTTCATCCAATATTGCTTACATTCTAATTAATTTGGTTATCTGGAAACTGGACCAAGATCTACAAATAGACTGCCGATCAGAAAGTGATCCAGCAGTATTGACTTTATTGCTAATGCAAATGAAACCCACCATCCATGCTAGGGCATTGAATGTGAATCTACTGGCCTCATTATAAATTTGCTGATCCGGAAACAACGGTACCGGTGAGCTTGCCGGTCCCATTGTTTCCAGACCGGTAAACTACAAGTTCTGCGAGCGGATGCCTTTCAGCCTGCCAGGTCTGACCTGGCGGGCGGAACGGCACCCGCGCGCATAACTTGATGGATGCACCGGCACCATTCATGAATGGTGCCGGGGCATCTGGCCTCCCCATTCCCATTGTGTCCAATGGGACTCAAATGGGAATGGGGATTAATACATTCCGGCGCCCGGGAATGGGCAATCACCGGTTCTGCCGGGGCTTTAATGCCCGGGTAATTGCCCATTACCGGGCACAGGAAAATTCATGACTCTGGCGGCAGCCATGCCGGTACTTACTGGCACGGCTTTTGCCAGGGTCAGAATGACCCTCTATGTGTTAATAACAGCAAGTGCTGATGCAAATCAGTTTGTATTTTACCAGTTATATATAATAAGCTTATGCAATACATGCATATACATTCACCAACTTTCAAACCCAAACTTTCCTTTTTCCCAACAGAGAGAAAAGAATGCCTACCAAAAAGCAACTTTGTAGAAAACAAAGAAAAAATAGAGCAGATACAAATAAAAGCAAGACATATAGTCATCAACCTCTAAGACAATACATAGAAAACATTAAAACAAAACAGCTAGTAACCTCACGCAACAAAACTAAAGCAACGACCACTAAAAAAACTAAGGCCCCTCTTGCAAAAACTAAAAGGAAAAAATATGTACAAACAAAAGCAGACCTGCCAATGAACCTAGTACTATCTACCGATGTTAATTTAGTCACAGTGAAGCCATCCAACAAAGTCATTCTACAAAAAATCTTCTACTGTAGAGTTCTTCACAATCTTATAAAGACAGCTGAAAAGTCAAGATCTACCCTTAAAAACTAACGCAGAAGACTACTCCTCGAAGCTCTAATTGACAGCTCACTTCTACTAAAGAAAAAGTTGTTTTTTATTGAATTAAACAGAATGAAACACTAACTAAATTAATCAATACATTACAAAAGGTACTTCTAGAAACCGTCCAGTGTACAAATAGACATGCAGCTCAATGTGCAACATACACCAACAATCCTTCAAATCTTTACTAAAATTCCACAATCACTTTATGAAACCAAAAGACACAGGTAGAATGAAAACTTTACAACCATAGACTCCTGTCCAGTGCGCAGGACATTCATTACCCTGCATTATTTAGGAACTGCTTGCACCTTCCACCACATCAAAATGTTAGCAATACACCATTCCGCTATACGAAATCTTGGGCATAGATGGACTTTGCAAAAAGTTCTGCTCTAGAACTGCAAAATTTAAATAACATACTCCTACATGGAACAGCCAAAGAACACCTTTGAGAAATAGAGCACATCGAAAGTAAATATTTTGGAACTGAAGTTGCCTTACAAAATTTAGGCACTTCAGAAATCATTAGCGAAAGCCTCATAAACTCCAACCTCCTGACAACCACATACAAAAATGAAATAGCTGGATTTCAAAACCCATCTGCTGAAAAACCTGACTAAGTAAGTGTGTGTTGTCGCACAACCTTTTATAATAACAGCACAAAAATAGTAGATATGGACTACAACATAGAGGACAATTAGAGGACAATTAGGCAAACCAATGGTTCCAATTAGCCTTATATCTAACAACATAATTGACTTGTCAATAGTTTGCACGTACTGCAATCAATGGTTGACTATAACCAAATGACAAATGACATCACGTGCTATCACTAATTACTTAGAAGTATTTCGACTTCCAAAGGCTCTCCAACAGCTTAACTTGAATGACAGCATTATAATCCAAACAGTACATCTATTTTAAGCTATAATACACCTACAACTGAAAAGAGCCAAATTGCCTCCATCTGAGTTACTGCATCTGTGGCAGTGTATTATATTTGCCAGAGATCTTAAAGAAAATGTAGAAACTGCAGGAGTACAATGGCGAATAGATCAATCTTTGATTGTACTAGTTAATGGTGTACCAATAAAAGACAAACAAATTTGGCAACAACTAGTCAATTTAAACAAAGTTAGACAAGCCCTACAATATCTGAAAGAATATTACAAAGATATAAACATAGAAGAAAACTTAAGAGAAACCACCCAAATAATTAAAGATTCACGAGCAATTGGCCAATTTGAATCTGTAGATCCTGTTACTGCAGCCAACAATTTAGACCAGTATACAATTCACCCACTACACGACAAAGACTCCATTGAAGAGGCATTAGAAACATATCAAATGTGTCAAGCCAAAGGATCTCCAATCAGCATATGGGAAAAAAGTGTAGTTCTGCTGTTAAGTATCACAAATCTTTTGGCAAATATGCGTGGTACAAAATAATACTGGTTCCGACATCACGCTTATATACTGTTAAGGAGAATTTCTTTTTTCTCCTGCTAAGAGTGTGACTCTTTTTCCCACTCTTAAGGCATATTTACTATGTGTGTTCTAGGCTATTTCTTTGTGGTTAATGTCTATGGGATTATCTCACTTCCATAGGAACCATCGTTATCCACATGTGTTAAACAGCACCCTCCGTGCAGTGACACAGAGGTGTCATAGCAACCTCCAAACATAGACTGCATACCCTGGGACTGACTACTGTCTCCCAGGGCATGTAAAGTCCCAATCGACTTTACTAGTCAATCTTTATGAACAAAACCAGTACAAATCATCTTACTATGGAGGTACTGGCAAGGGTTAATAATTGTTCCCTTGTGTTCATTTTCGAGAGGGTACCGAACAGTCCCTCTATCAAAAGTTTCTGGCTGGTGGCAGTGGTTACTACCAAAAATATTCGACCACAAATTATTTCCCTATGGGATTTTCCCATTGTTCGAGGCTACCACATTTACTGACAGCCTCTAACATACAGCCGGTTTATTTTTATATTAACTTTACTCCGGTAGGTTTTATTTGCTAGAACTTTTATATAAATTCTTTCTTGTGTATTTCTCTAAACTCCTAACCCAGGACAGGATCCTTTGTTAGTCCTTTTGGCGGGCTTCTGCCAAGAAGCCCTCCTTTTGGTGCCACTGAGTCTGGGGTGGATCCATTGTGTGGGAGGGGGAGTAGGACCCCTGGACAGGGTTGCCTCAGCAACCCAGGTTGCACTCTGCCCTGATAGGCTGGAGGGTCTCCCGCCAGGATGACCACTCCACTGTGTGAGTGACAGAGTGACAGCTAGGCTGTATGAAAGGGGATCATTTTGCATAAAAGCAGGGTCCTGAGGACTGGAAGAGCAAGAGGTCTCCACTGGAACTATGAAGCTGAAGAGGAGGGACGCCAAAGACATCTGCAACGACTGAACCACCGGTGAAGCCCTGCTGCAGTGTCTCACCACTTTTCTCCACACGATGAGAGATCTTCATCTGCAAGAGCCTTCTTCCCTTGAGCTGTTGGGGCAACCAGGTTGCCAATCGCCTTCCTGGACCTGCCTTGGTCAAATCGCCAGTGCCTTGCACTCGGAGATCAGATAGCCAGACACCCATTGTTAAGTCAGGGTATATTCCTTAACAAGGTAAACACAATCCTGACTTCAAGATTTTGAACTCGTCGTGTAGAGGACAAATTCTTTTTGTCAATGTACCCAACAGAGAGGTAAAAGAAACTCTCTGAATGGTCAATTGACCTAAAGATGAGGGGACGTCACAGGAACCGGTCAACCTGCAAAGGAACCGTACATTAGTGACAGAAGACAACCTGAGTAACAATGCCAGAAAACCCAAACTCTTAATACCTGAAAATAGACTGTAGTTGACTGACTGGCAAATCAGAATAGTAAGGTTGGCGTCAGAATTCTAACAGGACAAAAAATAACCAGTTATTCACCGGAACCCAAACAAGGATCAAAACTTGAATTAGAAATATAGAAAAAGTCTTACTGGTTGAGAGTTTCCAAGGAAGCTCAAAATCCGGAGGAATAAATGAAGAGCAGAAGTGATCCGCATGCAGGAGTGTAGATCCACCTACCCACCGCCGGCACGAGGACGCCTAAACAAGAATCCGGTAAACAACAATGTCCACCTGAAAACCGGCACGCGGACGCCTAGTACAGAGTCTCCAGTTCCATGGGGCAATGAGGAAGTCTGTATCCACAGGTCTGTAGAAAAGTTCCAGTAGCAGTAGAATGGAGGACGTAGATAGCAGCACCAGCCGAAATGAGGACAAGAAAAATCCGTGAACAGTTGAACCAAGCGAGCAAAATTCAAGCAGACATCCGTGATCCGTAACAATTCCAATGATCAGTTCCGAGGGTCGAGGCAACAACAAGAGGGACAAACAAGGGAAAACCAGCAGGAGTCCAGTAGGCGATCCGGGTCAAACACTAATTCAAGACGAGCAAAGCAAGGTACGTAGCGGCAAGGGAAATAACAATTTCAGAAGCAGCGAGTAGCGGGGAGGCGGGGCATAAGAACGAAAACCAAAAAGTCACGTGAGGGTCTAACAATGTGTAAAGACACGTGACCTCAGGTACGCAGAGTAACTGCGTTTCCATGGTAAAGCCCAGCGCTGCTTAAAGGACACAGAACGAAATGGCTGAGCAAACTTCTGTGTCCTGAACCAGAGTCTCTGTGACAGAAGCAAAGGAAACCCAGGTGAGGAAGGTAAGCGAGTAGGGAGGGAAAGATCACCAGTATGCCTCCCTGATTTACGACACCCATCCACCTGGACCGCGATTTAAAGGAGCGTACCTTTTATTCATTGGGCAGCACCGCGGCTGGTTTCATCCCTGGGAAGTGCAGTAACTCAAACCTTCCTCCACGACGAGAGTCTCTCTTCCTCTGCTGGATCTCCCAAACTGCAGGAACTGCCAGGAACAACCGCCACCGCAGGAGCCTCTTCTACATTTTAAGGTACTTTGTTCCACCAGGCCTCCCTTTTCGCGTGGTAGTGCTGAAGATGTTTTAAATCCTTTACCTCCCTGTTGGGTTGGCCGCCCCTATTCTCTAATATTGTCTTTCACCTTCTGCATCCACCTTTTTGAATCATTTAACAAAGACTTGACTGCAGCTACAAGAACATTTTGCTCCTGGGCTCTTTGCCCTGTACCACTGACTCTGGCACAGGCCTATTGACTCTGGCTGAATTTGTTAGAACTGCCTTCTCTAGATTACTTCTCAACTAGAACTGTGTTGGTGCACCTACTTCTTATAACCACCTTTTCCTACCCACTTTTAAAACTTGTGAAGTGCCATTTTGCTTGCTTTTCATTTAAGTAGCATACATGCTAAAGTACTGCCTTGCCTAAACTTGTTCACAAACTTATGGGAAGTGTTGATAGGGTGTCTAAGAATATATTGCTGAAAAACTTGTGCTTTCCCTCCCTTGTGAGAAATGTTTGTGTTTGGTTTTCACTGAGCCGTTTTTCTCAGTTTTCACTCTTGCTCAAACTTGTCTACAATTTAACTAAGGAGTTGTGTATACTTTTCTTGACTGATTTTAACTTGCTTTAATAACTATGATTAATGTGTTAACTTAGAAGTGTGTCAAATAAATATATATATTATTTTTAATCCGAAGTTTTGGTCAGTGTTTCCTTGTGCCATAGTATTATAGCCCTATTGTGTAAACCCGGAATACTGCTCATCTCCCTCTTGAGATAAGTCTGACTGCTTAGCCACAGCTACCAACTAAATCTTTGTGGTACAGACAGATACCAAAGGGGATTTATTGCTCATACCTGTAGTCTTAATATTCTGTAGTGCTACCTAAGGGAACTGCACTGGATTCTGCCTAACATATATGTTGTAAGCTAAGGAACCCAGGCTCACCCCCATGTTTTGTTACGTTAAGTTGTGCAGAATACATATTGGATGACTTATGATATGATATGATATTTTATTTATATCGCGCTCATACACAAGTGTATCAGAGCGTGACAAGGCAAGGGAGGGGAACAGGGGAGAGCAAAGCAACTGTCTTACTAGCCCCAGTGACATTGAGAACGCGCAAGTGCATGGGAAAGGGAAGAGGAGAAAAGTGCATGGAAAGGTGGGAGAAGTGTAAAGTGTGGCACAGATGAACAAAAGATAAATAATAATAAATAAATGAAATACATAAATAATAAAGGCAATAAACAATAGTAGTGCAGTAAGAAAGCGGCAAGTGCTGGGTTTAGCAGACAGGGTATGTCTATAATTGAAGAAAGGAAGGAAAGAGGGGCCTGTATGTGTACAGATACAGACCCCAGTGCAGGGGTGGCCCAGAGGCAGTGCCGGAGAATGGCAATGTGGGCAGGTACCTGGGCCCGGGGGACAGAGGGTAGCCAAGTGCACAGTGCCTAGAGAGAAACAGATCAGCAGGGGAGAAAGGTGGCAAAGGCAGAAGAAAACAGGAAGGACTTGAGGTGCTTCCGGAACCGGAGATGGTTCTCCTCAAGTTTCTGAGTGGCCGGGAAGCTGTTCCAAAAGGAGACCACAGCCGAAGATAGAACTCTATCCCCGGATTGTTTCTTTGAGAAACAACTGACCTGAGGGTCTTAGAGGTAGAGGAGCAAAGAGCTCAACTTGGGAGGTATTTACGGAGGGATAGTTAAAGGTATTTTAGACCCATGCCCCAGAAAGCATTGTGGACAATGCAGAGGGTTTTAAATGTAATCCTTGCATCCACTGGGAGCCAGAGGAGAGATTTCACAGCAGAAGATATATGATCCGAGGGCTTGAGGCCAAGGACAAGTCTTGCATTCCTGCTCTGGATTAGTTGCAGAGGGTGTAGAGTAGAGACAGGTAGATTTAGAAAGAGGCTGTTACAATAGTCCAACCTAGAGAGAACCAGAGCTTGGGAGACAGTGGGAGTCATTACGAGGTTGGAGGTAATGGAAAAAGAATGCTGGTAAGGGATTATCGGCACCGCATACTGCTCCGGGCTATTATGAGTCGGCAACCCAGTATCAGCGCCGCCGCTGATACCGTGCACCCCGTACAGGCCTGCGCGCGGGCACACAGCCCTTCGGCCCGGCAATACTGGGATGGCTGAAACAGGAGGAGATCACAAGTCATGCGGACATGCAAATACCAGCATCATGAAGGTGGTAATAAGGGAAACCGGGATGCCGGCATTACTAGCATCGCAAACTACCCGCAAACAGCAATGTGCAGTGTACCCAACTGCCACAGGTGCACACAATCAGCACATGTGGAGGCAATGGAGTCTGGCCCAGCACAAAAGTAGCACACCTACACACCACACCCCATTCCACACCAAAATGATGCCACGTGCAGTAGCAATATTGGGGCTGGAGGACATGCTTGCACTGCTACACCAGCAACAACAACAACAACAACAACAACAACAACAACAACAACAACAACAACAACAACAACAGGCACCACAGAGGAGACACAGGAGGAGAAATAGGCTGAGAGAGGCCCACCAAGCCCCTCCAGTGCAGCCAGTGGTACCACGCAGGCAGCCCCCAATCCCTTGCATCAGAGCCAGTCCATTCAACCTAACCCCTGAGCAGATCCACACCCTGTACCGTCTGGACCGGGACACCATCACCACCATTGTGGACATGATACACAACAACATTGTCAGCCTGATAGAAAAACGCACCACCATCCCACCTCTACTGAAGGTAGTGTCTGTGCTCCACTTCCTGGCCACAGGCACCTACCAGCACACAGTGGGGCACATGCATTGCATTTCACAACCCTTATTTTCTTGCATGCTGAACCAATTGCTGGATGCCCTCCTGAAGCACTTAAGGAACTACATATCCATACCACGGACTGCCCATGAGTTCTTTGACATGAAAGTTGGCTTCCATGCACTGGCAGGCATGCCAAATTGTATTGGTGCACTTGACTGCACCCATGTTGAATTGGTGGTCTCGCATGCCACAGAGGTGATGTACCACAATTGTAAGCTATATCACTCCATCAATGTACAGATGGTATGTGACTCCAGCAAGATCATCACACATTGTTGTGCCTGATATCCCGGATCAACTCATGACTCAGTGGTCCTGCGTAACTCCAGGCTACCATGTTACATGGAGCGGCATGCAGGACGACGTGCCTGGCTGCCCGGTAAGCCGCATGACAGAAACAAGGCAGTGTAATGGGGGTAGAGATGCACACATCACCATGGCGTCATTGTTGTGATGACAGCACAATGTCCACATCGCAAAACACTGTGCCCCAAATCATCCCAAACTGAACATGACAACCAATCCCCATAGCAATGATGGAAGCTTCACACCAATTACAATATGCCTAATTTCCAACCAGCCCACATCCCACAACACGTCCACCACACATCATCAGACCTCGGCCTCCGTAACACAATCCAGCAACATGCTGTGAGTATGCGCAATGTAAATGTCCGCAGCAATTCACAACACAGGACAAGCATCCATGAAAGTGCACAAATCAATCCCACCAAGGGATACACTGCTTGTCACACGGCCACCACCACAGTAGCTGTCAGGAACCGCGGGTGGAGGATTTGGAATCAATTGAGGCACTACCATAATGCATGGTTCTGCACTAGTCCTCACCCAACATAGCGTAGTCTCCTATAATATCCGACTCCGCCCCCTGGTTTGGTGCGTTGTATCTGTGATCATTCACTCCGACGCTCTGTTTACTCCTGTAGTGTTCGCTTCTCTCCTTCAACTCCTCGTAGTCGTTTTATTCTGTGTTTTCCATTTAGCTTCTTAGTGCCTGTGCTTTCCTCGTCTGTCCGCTCCAACTTTCGCATTGTTTACCTTCTTTGCTTCGGCTCCCAGAGTCGGTTTGCTTACCTCTCGCTTCGCCTTCTTTTGCCCTTCCTTGCTCCGCCGCCTGCGGTCGTCGACTGCTTGCGGCTCTACCTGTCTCCTCCTACTTATTCTTACTTACTTAACTACAGCGTCGGGCCATTTCTCTCCTTCGCATCTCTTCTGATCTTGCCTTCCGCTAGTTTTCTGCTTTATTGATCTTCCTCCATTCATTTTTCTTTGACCTGTTAGCACACTGTTTATTATCCTTCTTTCTATTGGGACTTACCAGCTTTTCGGATATTTTCTCCCTCCGGTGGTTGTTTATTTTATAGTGCCCGGTTCTTCTGTCTTTCCTTTTAGTGCTTCTTGGTTTGTAGTGGAGACTGCTTCTTCCACTTTATCTATGCCTCCGAGTCAGCCACCATTAACCATCCATCGAGTGTTCCTTTGGCAACTCAGCTGATTGGAGTGTTTCATCCACTGCTCATTAAGTTCTGGAAGATCCTCATACCAACATCTCCCATCAACAAGATCTCCAGGGTTTTTTCTGCCTTCCGGCTTTTTCCCTGGGAGTTGAGGCTGGTCCTCTGGGAGCCCCCGAGGGCAGGTTTATATCTCTGTCAAGGTGACTTCCGGAGGGGCCAGACCTTATTTACACGAGAGGAAGGTCCGGACGCACAAGGACAAGGCTTCCAAAAAGGAGAAGAACCACCTAAGAGCTAAAGAGGCTCTCAAGGATCTAACATCCGAAGAATCAGGTGAAGAGAAGGGGGAGGTAGAGCCGAAGCCTGACAGCATACAACGCCCAACTTTACCCATGGCGTCCTTGGAGCAGTATAAATAACTTGTAGCTGCAATGCAGAATCTTACAGTAGAGGTACAAGCCTTGAGAACTGAAAATATCGCTCCTCGCCAACAAGTGGTGTTACACCGAGATGATCACGGTGACTTACCAACTATGCCACTCTCATGTGGCAAATATGATGGTCATCCAAGAAGACTCAAGGATTTTCTGGACGCCTCCAAGGTGTACTTTACTTTCCGGCCCCATGCTTATGAGACGGGCCGGTCCAGAGTCAGTTTCATCATAGCAAATCTCACAGGAAACACCCTCTCCTGGGCTACACCGTTAGTCACCAATGATGACCCTTCTTTGAATAACTATGACCAATTCGTAACAGCCTTTAAAGACAGATTCAACAGACCTGAAGTGCTGTATTCTTCATTGGAAGCCATATTGGATGTTCGCCAGGGAAACACTGACGTCCAAACATATATTTCTCGCTTCCAGAGACTAGCCACCTAGGCTGATTGGCCCGACTCTGCCCAGCAGACTAAATTCAGATGAGGTCTCCAAGACGAGATCAAGGAAGAACTTGCACGGGTAGCCCGGCCCACATCCTTTCAGGATTTGATGACTTTATCCCTCCAGATAGAGTACAGGTTGCTGGAACATCAACAAGAACGAAGACAACTTCGCAGAACCCCGCAGGCTGTCGGTTTACCCACCCAGACTCCTGCTCCAAGGTCAACTCCCCCTATGGATGAGCCTATGCAGATAGGAGCTACTCATGGACCCCTTACTTCTGAAGAAAGAAAACACTGTCGAGAAGCCGGTCTGTGCATGTACTGCGGTTCCTCAAAACATCTATTATGAAATTGTCCAGAGGTTCCTCCTAGGAGAAAGGAAAACTCCAACCCCCGATCTGCTGCAAGGGAAGTTTCAGGGGATCTACCAACAACCCTTGCTACAACTCAAGAACACTAGAGGATAATGAAGAAAACAGTTTGATGGTTTTCAAGGTCTTACTGTGGTTGTCCGATACAAATCCCACTGAGGTGTTGGCAATGTTGGACTGCAGGGCAGCCGGCAATTTCATGGACCTTATCTGGGCCAAGGAGAACCTTGTTCCCACAAGACCCAAGTCAAGACCCATTCCAGTAGAAGGTGTGGATGGGAAGCCCCTGTCCTCGGGGCCTATTATGAGAGAGACGATTCCTCTGCAAATGAGATTGGGCAAACATCAAGAGTATCTGGTTTTTGACCGAATCAGAACAGCTCACTTTCCTTTGGCTATTGGAATACATTGGTTAAGGAAGCATAACCCTCACATCGATTGGACTGCCAATAGGGTGAGCATTAACTCGCAGTTTTGTAGATCAAATTGTATGAACCCTTCTACTACCAAGGCAGTAACTAAAGATGGAACCAATATCATCAGTCCCTTAATAGTATCCTCAGTCCCACTCCAGTATCAGGAGTTCTCAGAGGTGTTCCTGGATTCTTTACCCCCGACAATTACCTCCACACTGGGCGGAAGACTGCTGCATAGACCTGATCCCTGACACAGCAGTGCCTTTCGGAGGATGTACCCCTTGTGCCCTCCGAGACTATCTTGATGGCAATCTTCAAAATGGGCTAATTCAGGAGTCTAAATCATCTTGTGATGCTTTGTTATTTTTTATACAAAAGAAGGATTCCGCTGAACTACGCCCATGCATTGACTACAGAGGCCTCAACAAGGTAACCATCCGAGACCGTTACCCCATGCCCTTGATACTGGACATCTTGGAGGCAGTTCAAGGTGCAGTGTACTTTACCAAGCTTGATCTGAGAGGTGCTTATCACCTCTTGAGAATAAGCCAAGGAGACGAATGGAAGACAGCCTTCCGCACCCCCTTTGGACTATTTGAATACAGGGTAATGCCGTTCGGTCTCGTAAACACACCCGCCATTTTCCAGAGATATATGGATAAGGTATTTGTGGACATGTTGTTCTTATCTGTGGTAGTCTACCTGGATGACATCCTGATATTTTCTAAGACGTTAACCGAACATAGGCAGCTGGTCAAGAAGGTGTTGCAACATTTACTATCCCATCAGCTGTTGGTCAAGCCAGAAAAGTGCCAGTTTGAGGTTACTTCAGTGTCTTACCTAGGTTTCATCGTGTCCCAGGAGGGAATAGAAATGGATCCTAGTAAGATAAAGGCGATTACGGAATGGAGAGAACTGACAAACACCAAGCAATTACAGAGTTTCCTGGGACTAGCCAACTTTTATAGACGGTTCATTCCCAATTTCTCCAAGACTGTGCTTCTACTTACTTCACTACTCAAGAAAGGTGACATATTTACCTTTGATAATAAACCTAGGGAGGCTTTCCTTACGCTCAAGAAAAGGTCCACCACAGCACCCAGATTGGCCCAACCAGATCAGACCAAACCATTCATCTTTGAAACTGATGCTTCTCTAGGAGCAGTAGGGGACATCCTACTTCAAAGATCAGATGTCGGATATGAACATCCAGTGACATACTTCTCCAAGACATTGACGAGCAGTGAACGTAAACACTCAGTACTGGAAAGAGAGCTATTGGCAATCAAATTGGCTTGCCAAGAGTGGCGCCATCTCTTGCAAGGTGCAGCTCACTGCTTTGTTATCCGTACTGAGCACCAAAACTTTTATGTGTTACAGCAAATGGAATGCACCAATGCACGACATGCCAGATGGGCCTATTTTTTCTTACAGTATGACTTTGTTATTACTTACATTCCTGGTGCCCAAAATAAGAAGGCAGATACCTTGTCACAGAGTCATGGAAAAGGCTCCAGGTCTTATCAGGGACATGACCTGGTTTTCCCAGAGCTTAAGATTATGACTTCCACTACCTCATTTCTTAAAGAGTTGATTCCCCAATATCAGACCTGCACATATCTACCTTCCACAATCGTCCAAGGAAACGATGGGTTATACTATCATGAAAAGGCTCTATTCATTCCCACCAAAAGACTCCAGAATATGGTTCTTTCCTGGTGTCACGATACGCCCTTGACCGGACATCCAGGTATCCGGAAGACCTACGAATTACTACGTAAAGGGTTTTGGTGGCCTACACTCAGAAACTACGTATACCAGTACGTGTCTACCTGTTCCGTTTGTGCTTTCAACAAGCATCAGACGGGTAAGCCCCTGGGACTATTGCAACAACATTCATTACCTGAACGCCCATGGGAACACATATCCATGGATTTTATAGTAGATCTTCCCCAATCCTATGGCATGACAGTGATTATGGTGACGATTGATTTGTACAGCAAATTGGTGCATTTTTCAGCCTTCAAACAGGTTCCTTCTGCCTCAGAGACCACTGCACTTTTTCTTCGAGACATAGTCCGTCTGCATGGGTTGCCCAGGACCATTGTCTCGGATAGAGGGCCTCAATTTACCTCAAGATTCTGGGCTACTCTCTGCCAAAGCCTGGGTATCCATAGGGCCCTTTCTTCGGGGTATCACCCTCAGAGCAATGGTCAGAATGAAAGACTTAACGCCAGCCTGGAACAGTATCTAAGGTGCTTTTGTAGTCCCCAGCAGGAAATGTGGTATCGGTTTCTCCCTCAAGCTGAGTTTGCCTATAATAACGCCATACACACTTCGATTCAGATGAGCCCTTTTTTTTACACATACAGGTATCATCCCCAACACCTGCCCTGGCTTAGTTCACCTGCCACCAAGGTTCCTGCTTCGGACGGGGTATTGAAGGACCTACACGAGGTACATGAACTAGATAAGAAGGCACACTTGGATAGCCAACAGTCACAAAGGAGATGGGCTGATAGAGCAGACGCTCCAATCCGGAGTGGAAGACGGGACAATTAGTCTGGTTGTCCACCAGATTTTTACCCAAATGGGTCCATACCAGAAAGTTTTCCTCACGTTTCATTGGGCCTTTTCCCATTGTTCAACAGATGAATCCAGTAGCCTTTAGGCTCAAACTCCCAGACTATCTCAAGAGATTGCATCCTGTCTTCCATGTCTCCCTACTCAAGGAGCATAAGAAAGATCCATTCCAAAGATCAGTCCATAGAGGGCGTACTCAGGTGGAACAGGTTCCAGATGAATATGAGGTGGCTCGTCTAGTTGATTCCAGATACCGCAAAGGCAGATTGCAGTACCTGGTACATTGGAAGGGCTATCCTGTAGAGGAAAGATCATGGGAACCAGTGAGCTACATCCATGCTCCCCGTCTGGTGAAGAGATTTCACCAGCTTCACCTGGGTAAAGCCAGGGGCCCCCCAAGGAGATGGGGGTATACTGTCAGGAACAACGGATGGAGGATTTGGAATCATTGGAGGCACTAGCATAATGCACGGTTCCGCACTAGTCCTCACCCAACATGGCGGAGTCTCCTGTACTATCCGACTCCGCCCCCTGGTTCGGTGCGTTGTATCTGTGTTCAGTCACTCCAAGGCTCCGTTTACTCCCGTAGTTTTCGCTTCTCTCCTTCGACTCCTCGTAGTCATTTTGTTCTGTGTTTTCAATTTAGCTTCTTAGTGCCTGTGCTTTCCTCGTCTGTCCGCTCCAACTTCCGAATTGTTTACTTTCTTCGCTTCGGCTTCCGGAGTCGGTTTGCTTACCTCTCGCTTTGGCTTCTTTTGCCATTCCTTGCTCCGCCGCTTGCGGTCGTCGACTGCTTGCGGCTCTACCTGTCTCCTCCTACTTATTCTTACTTACTTAACTACGGCATCTGGCCATTTCTCTTCATTCGCTTCTCTTCTGATCTTGCCTTCCGCTAGTTTTCTGCCTTATTGATCTTCCTCCATTCATTTTTCTTTGACCTGTTAGCACACTGTTTATTATCCTTCTTTCTGTTGGGACTTACCAGCTTTTCAGATACTTTCTCTCTCCGGTGGTTGTTTTTTCTTATAGTAGTGCCCGGTTCTTCTGTCTTTCCTTTTAGTGCTTCTTGGTTTGTAGTAGAGACTGCTTCTACCACTTTATCTATGCCTCTGAGTCAGCCACCATTAACCATCCATCGAGTGTTCCTTTGGCAACTCAACTGATTGGAGTGTTTCTAACACTGCTCATTAAGTTCTGGAAGATCCTCATACTACCATCTCCCATCAACAAGATCTCCAGGGTTTTTTCTGCCTTTCCGGCTTTTTCCCTGGGAGTTGAGGCTGGCCCTCTGGGAGCCCCTGAGGGCAGGTTTATATCTCTGTCACGGTGGCCTCTGGAGGGGCCAGACGTTATTTACACGAGAGGAAGGTCCGGATGCACAAGGACAAGGCTTCCAACAAGGAGAAGAACTGCCTAGGAGCCAAGGAGGCTCTCAAGGATCTAACATCCGAAGAATCAGGTGAGGAGAAGGGGGAGGTAGAGCCGAAGCCTGACAGTAGCGCTGCATGTCACCATGGGAATAATAAGCGCTGAATGATAAATAATGCTGAGACTAGTGCCAACGGTGCCAGTAATAAAATCATACTGATCACTACACATCACATAATTAAAACAAACACAGCACTATGCGTCCACAGTGCATGAGCAACATCAAGGGAATGTACACCCTGTATCATTTTGAAGACGCAATCCACACAATAAGACCATGGCACAGCACACATTGTTGCAAGGTAAAATGTGTGCATACAACCAGGACATGTGCATGTGAACAACAAATATCTGCAGGCATGTGTGATAAGTACAGGTGTCCATCAGGAATTGTCTAACACCTACCTTATTTTGCACCCATGCAAGTGATAGTGGCTATCCCTTGAAGACGTGGCTCCTCACCCCTGTCCGGAACCTGCAGAACAGGCACGAAGAGGACTACAATCGTTCCCATAACCGTACCCGTGTGGTCATCGAGCACACCTTTGGCCTGTTGAAGGCACGTTTTCGCAGTCTTAGCCGGTTGGGTGGGGCACTCCTCTACATTCATGAGAAGGTGGCCAAGATCATAATGGCATGTGTCATGCTGCACAACATGTGCATCCGACGGGACATGCCTCTGCCCCCTAACATTGAACAGCAAAAACCAGGTGATGATGAAGAAGATGAAGAAGATGTGGTCACACATCACCACAGTGGCGATGCACAGGAGGGAAGTGCTGTGCGCCAGTCTGTAATTGGCCAATACTTCTAAGACACATGGGTGCAGAGGGTGCCATGAATGTGGGACCGAGGGCACTGGGTGTGGGAGTATATGGACACTATGCACTGTAAACCATTAAATGACACATACACAATAAGGAATGTCCAGTCAAGTAATTTTTCAGGTACACAAAGGGTGTATTTAACTGTAAAAAGTAAAAAAGTGCTCCTACCCTCCACCTCACACACACACACCCTCCCCCCACCCCCCACACACCCAATCCCCCTCCCCCACAACTCCCCCCATACCCCATCCCTGCTCCCTCTCCCCGCACAACTCCCCCACACACCCCATCCCCCTCCCCCTCTCCCCACAACGCCCCCATACACCCCACCCCCCTCCATCTTCCCCCACAACTCCCCCACACATGGCGTGCAATGGTATGCCACTTCAGTCTGCATCAGTGTGCACGTGAAGGCTGAGCCTGCAACTAATGGCCTGTGTCTAACTCCAGGGGTGGCATGTTGGAGCGGCGCATGGTGCGCACAGACCTGCGCAGGGGGCTTGTCTGTGCTGAGCTAAAGGAAGATGCCGTGGCCGCATACTCAACTGCCGGTGAAGGACGCAGAGCCTCCATGTCATCCGCAATCCTGCCAAGGACCTGCCGCACTGCTGACAGCTCCTCACAGATCTTCTGTGTGCTCGCCTCTATGGCCTCTTTCATGGCAGCAGTGTTGTCTCTGGCCTCCCTCCTGGTCACATCACCATCAGTGACATATTGCTTCACTAGGCCAGTCAACCCCTGCTCGCGCGCCTCCATCTGTGTCATCCTGAGCTCCCCGTCCCATACCCCTGTGGAGGTGGATGGCTGGTGAGGCAAGGGGCCCATATCTGGTGTGTCCTGTGTGGGGCTCCAGGCCTCTGCTTCAGCCTCTCCTCCCGACTGGACATGAGACGTGCCATCGGGTGTGCTGATGGGTGTGTACTGTTGTTCTTGTTTTGTTCTGGGTGTGCCAAGGAATTCCAGGGAGCGTGATTCCTCCTCAGGGACACAGACCTCGCCTCTGTGACAGCTGACTCCCCAACAGAACTGGTGGCTGCAGACAGGGTCTCATCTGCCACCGGCTCTACAACTGCGAATACCACAGGTGTTGGAATTTGTGCAGTAGTGGGTGAGCTATAACGCCCCTGTTCCATGCCATCCATTGGTGCCTTTCTCCTCTGTTGCTGATCTGCCTTGCCAGTGCCCTTGGAGGAGGAGGGCCTGTTGGTTTCTTCCCTGTACTTGTCCTCTGCATTGCTGTCATTATCTCGGCCTGTGTAGGACCATAAGAGGGACGGCATCAGTGATGGTTGTACATGCATCATGCATAAAATGGTATTAGTGCTGTTGTACACATTTGATGACTTGCTGTCCTACTCTTGTGGCATACAGGTCATCTGCCATTTGTTGGGGTTGCTCAGGCATACGATAGGTTCACACATGTGTGAGGTGGTGTGTGCTGTGAGACATGCCTTTGTGTTGTGGACTGCGTGCAGTGTGACACATGCCGTTTCCCTGTCTGTGGTGTGTGTCAGGTAAGGCATAGGCATGCTGCATGCATGTGGATGTGTAAGTGCTGGGGACAGCATCTAGGCAGGGATGTGTCCATGTGTGTGATGGCCCATGCATTGGCTCATGGCACGGTCACCTTGGTAGACTATCTTCATACTTTGCAATACAGTGTTTTCTTAGGACACTCACCTCCATCAGCCAATGACGTGGCTCCATGTTCCATGTCTCCCACACCTTCTATTGATTCCAGACCAATTGTGCTGGCACAGGCTTCTTCCCAGCGGCTCAGTTTTATCGGTGAGTTAGAGCCACCGCCAGTAGCCCAGCCCTGGCTGCGGTTGGCAGATAAGATGTTCCACACTCTAAGGCGCAGGTTGTCCTAACGTTTTCGGACGTCCTTTACTGTGCGCGGGGTGTTGCCAACAGCACTCACTTTCTGGGCTACTAGCTCCCAAATCTCTTTTTTTTTAGCTGTGCTGCTCATTTCAGGTCATTGGCAAATACCACCTCTGCATTCTCAGCCAGAGCGTCAGCAAGCATTGTCAGTTCATCTTCGGAGAACCACTCCTTCCGCTGCTGGGATGCCCCTTTCTTAACAGCCTTCGGCATGGTGCTGGTGCTGTGGAAGATGTTCTGGTGTTGGATTGAGGCTCCAGGTCCTGTGTATCGAGGATGGCAATGGATTGTGTTTTTCAAGATGGCTGCCGTGCCGTTTCCCGTTCCGGAGCGATGATGTTATTTCCGGTTCCGGCATTAGCGGTGCCCACTATAAGCGGTGGCTGATATTAGTGGTGGCTGCTAATGCCGGACCCGTTATTCAGTGCTGGATGGAGGCGGAAGGGCTGTCTCCGCTTTCCATGCTGCTGCTAAGGGAGGTTTTTGGGACTTTTGCGGCAAGCCGGTACTGTCGAAACTGGCATGCTGCTACACGCATGCATGCATACTCGTAGTCTGCTGCCATTAGTGGCGTCATTGCTACACGGACACGGTATTGCCTCCATGCCAGTAAAAACGGTTTTTCACTGCGAACCTTGTAATGATGCCCAGTGACCTTCTGGGGGAAGGAGAAGAAAGGCAGAGTACCTCTGAGGAGGTGCAGTAGGAAGTTAGACTTTTTAGAGACAGCAGAGATGTGTGCGGAAGAGGAAAGTGTGGAGTCAAAGATGACCCCGAGGTTCTTAGTCTCGCAGGTGGGAGTAGGGCCAAGGGAGGCCGGCCAGAGAGTGAGGGAAAAGGATGGTGAAGGTTTGCCAATGAGGAAGATCTCGAACTTGCTAGCATTCAGACAAAGATCATTGGTGGCACACCAATGTTGAATGGCAGTTAGGCAATCAGAGATGAGACAGGGAGAGGAGGTGGCCGAGGGCAGCCTCAAAATGAGTTGGGTGTTATCAGCATAGCACTGGAAATTTGAGCAGAAAATGGCAATGCAGTGGGCGAGAGTTGCCAATTATTGGTTGAAAAGCCAGGGCAAGAGGTTAGACTCCTGTGGAACACCACAGGTAGAGCGAGAGATAGATGATAGTAAGAACTCAAATTGGACATTGGAGGGTCAATCAGAGAGGAAAGAGATCAGCCAGGCCAGAGCCTGATCAGTGATACCCAAATTATCACAGAGATGGTTGAGCAGGATGGTATGGTTGACTGTGTTGAAGGCAGAAGAGAGATTGAGTAGGATGGGGACACAGGGAATGTTAGAGTCAACGTTGGAGAGCAGATCTTCACAGATGTTCAGGAGAGCAGTTTCTGTGCTTCAGGCATCTCTGAAGCCAGACTGGTGGTCATGAATTTTTACGTACTGCAAACCCATATAAAGAAGCAATAAAGAAGCAATAGATATAAAAACATCAGGAGAACTTTGTTCTCTTGACAATGTCAATGTTTCAAGGTACTTTCACCATCGGCATTTCATCTGCAATAAAACTAGCCTACCACTCATAGAGGTGCAACACTTCTTTTGGAGAAAAGAATATCAATCTAGAGGAGCACCACACATCCACATATTTTTGTGGATAAAATATGCTCCCAAATTTAGCCATGACAGTGATGACACTGTTTTACAGTTTATTTAAAAATACATTACCTGCAACATCCCTTCAGAAACCACACACATTGACCTATGTAAATACATTTTATACTTTCAAAAACATAAGTGTGGCAAATACTGCTGACCTAGATGTAAAAACAAAGGTAAAAACTACGCCAAATGTTGCTTTGGCTTCCATAGACCAGTTTGTGCAAAGGACATGTAAATAGCTTGATGTCGTCTGTTAGACACAGTGCAAAAGAATAAATCCCCTAAAACATACACAACACTAAAAGGGACGAAGCATCCAAGTACATCAATGATTACAATGAAATTGTTGCCCTCTTGTGGAATGCAAATTTAGATATACAATACATTGCAGACCATTCCACTGCAGTTGCATGATATGTCTCAACCTATCTCACCAAATTTGAGAAAACAGAGCTAAAAGACCTCTGGGATGACATATCATCTGGCAAAACACTGTCACAATAATTGTACAGCTTTGGTATAAAAATTGCTTACCCGTAGAGAATGCATTACAACCCCGGTGACCCAGTAATTCCAGAGGCGTAAATCGGTAAATCCCCATTCCCCTGGAGTCCTATAGGAAGGATGGGGACCATGGAAACACCGGCTCCGTCTATGACAGAGCCGGTGTTTCCATGTCCGCTTGCAGGGAGGTGGTGTTAAACCCGCCAGGTCAGACCTGGTGGGAGTGACACCTCCCGCCTGCAGGACTCTTAATCAGCTGGTCCGGAAAGAACGGTGGTGGTGGATTTAACACCACCGTTCTTTCCGGACTGGCAGGGTCGTAATGAGGCCCATTGTCTTGCTAAAACCATGGTCCAGCTTCATCCCGAAAAAGAGTACTAAAATCCTACCAAGAGATAGAAACAAAAGCCACGATTGATCCCAATAGCAAGGACATTTTAAAAAACTATTTAATTGACACATATTACGCAAACAGAAGTACTGCTTTGGAAAACATGTGCCTGTGCGACATAGCCCGAAACGCCTCTACAAAAATAATGACAAACCAGATGAGACAATTGGCAAATATTCAGTCTCAACTTGTGAAGGAAGCCTAGTATAACCTACCAAGCTCAGCCTAATTAATCATATAAAGTTAACTTTTAAATCTCTGCAACATCGAGAACTTTATTGAATGGCCCTACTACAACTCTTTAAACCTTGGCAAAAAGATGAAGAATTAGACCCCGGGCTTGGTGAATACCCCTTTTCTATTGGTTAATTGCAGGCTTTAAGAAATGGTATAGCTTGCAGTTTCATTATAGCCTGCAAATTTGGCCTTTGCTTTTTTGTAGCTCGGAAAGTCGAGAACTAACAGTACTTCTAGTGGCCTTTTTTAAAATAAGATTTGCCTACAAATACCATGGTTTTTTAGTTTTTGTTTAAATGCATGATGACTGGGGGTTGCAGTGAAGTTAGAGAGGGACCCCTTTACTTGTCCCTCAACACCATTCCGTGAGCCCGAACACTCACCTCAGGCTGTGACCCCTCACTCCTCACTGTGCACTCACTCAGCCCCCAACTATCCTTTCTCTGCTATCCCTCACTTTTTGTCATGTTGTTTTCATGTTTTTTACAAACTTAAATATTGCACGTGGAATATTTGGGCTCCCCAAAAAAAATGAATATTTAAAAAATATATATTTTTACATCAACATTTTGTGTGTTTGCCCATGGTTTCTAATAGCTTCATAGACCTCACCCTTGGGCAGTACCATCGTTATGGGACCTTATACCTTGTTAAAACCCGAGAGTTAAAGTCTCGCCTTCAGTGCCCTTTACGCCCGGTACAGCACTCACTGCGGGTCTATAAAACTATATTATTAGCTGACCTTGACTCATTTGAAGCTGCATTGAAGGAAAATGAAAGTAGTATAATAAATGTCAATTTGAAATAATACAAATAAAAGTTGGACAATGAATACCAACAAGAGGAAGAAATTCAATCTCTAACAGATAAATAAAGACATTCCTGAGGGTAGTCAATCTTCCCTTACAGACACATTATTGCTGTCAGATACCTCCTACAGTTAACACCACTAAAAAATTCCATAACACACGCAGCAGCAGAGGAAATGTAAATCTCTGGCAACACTTTCTCTACAGAGAACTAGCTCAAGACATGCGTCAGATTGCAGATCTCACCTATGCTGGCATCTTAAAAAGCATTAGAACTGGTTTGGTTACTATAGATGCAAAAGCCATCTTAAATAGACTTATACTTGAGCTATATGGGTGAAACACATCTGCACCTGATGTCATGGAACAACTAATGAAACAAAATACACAATGCATGTCCTTAATGCCAACCCTGGCAAGCTGTATTCAATTCAATGATACAATGTTGAACAAAGAAATGCAACCCATAGTGCATCTCACCTCCATAGACAAACTAGAAGTGCACGGCATAACACTACCTACCTATGTGTCAACAAGCAACAGCATAACTAAACATCTTAGAAAAATGGATCTCCAACACAGCTGGATTAGAACAATTATTAACTCTATGGCCCTCATTACAACACCAGCGCTAAACCATGGTGCTATTAGCACCATGGTTGGTGCCGGTGTTGTAACGAGTCCGCCATGGTGAAATGGGGAAATACCGCCCCATTCCAGGGTTGGCGGGGGGGTATTTCCCCATTTCACCATGGCCCTTCCCCATTCCCATGTTTGCCCCGTAGGGCTCAATGAGAATGGGCAAGGCGGCAATTAAGGTACCGCAAACTGCTGTACCGTAAATGCCTGCGAGGTCCCTTTGCGGGTCCCTACTTTAACGGCTGGTCCAGACCAGCCGTTCAGGTCGGGTCCTGCAAAGGGACCGCAAAGGTTGCCGCAGCCTTTTACAGCGCCGTTAACCACGTAGCGCATGGGTCGTAATGAGGCCCAAGGTCTAAACTGCAGAGTGATTCTAAAATGTAACCTTGACCTAGAGCAATATTTACTCAATGGAGCATTTGGTGCAGTAGTTGACTTCCAAACTCATCCACATGACAACAACATTCAGTTTGTCAACTTCAACTTTGACAAACTTGCCAAAGATAAAAGTATGCCACTATATGGCAGGTTTCCTTCTTTCTAAAAACATGTATGTACACAGATAAAAAAATCTCTCTATCGCTTGCATATGCTGTCACTATTCACAAATCACAAGGTCTAACCCAGGATCAGGCATTGATTGACATTGACAGCACAGTCTTTAGAGAATGTATATGTTACGTAGCACTTTAACATCTGCATCCACTCACTGGTCTATTCCTAGTTAACCTTGATGCAAAAAAACACTGACATGCTTTGCATCCCAGAATACATGCACTGTACACTCCCATCTAGATATGTACCCTGTACTCAAAAAATAAAACCTTTAAAAAGAAAACAAATTTCAAACAGAACCTATAACAGATCTCCCAACAATATTGCTAAAGTAACAAAGACCAACTGCTGCTCCATCAAATAATACAACCACAAAACTGCCACGTACAAAGTCAACTGCAGATCCATCAGAAAACAAAGAGACAAATGTCTCTTCTCAAAAAAGAACTGCAGTTCCATCAAAGGATGCAGAGGCACAACTCTCTGGTCCATTTGAATACAACAACACAACTGTAGTAAATTGCTATACAAATGTAACAAGCAATCTTCTCTTCCAATTGCCACCAATTGTTCACAACATGTACTTAAATGGCCCGGACCAGTTGTGTTTGCAGATGCCACAAATAATCCTGACAGCACTTACAGTGTCTCAGGTACAAAGCAAGAATTCTATTGTACAAGTATGTTAAAATTCACCATAAACACACAGGGAGATCCACAATAATTCCTAATGTACTTAATACAAGTACTGGAAACCAAAACATCTCTATCAATGGTATCTTCCAGATTTCATACACGTGTAAAGATACATGCACTCAATGCAAACTAAGTTTCACAAGAGCACATCCAAAATGAATAATTTGTGTATGTATCCATACCAAATTCTGAATCAATTCCATTTTACCAGCTTCTGCAGATTGCAAATCATAGCATATTAGGGCTTTTTTGTAATTCAGACTCTCGTTCCAGCATACAAATTAAAGCACATGGCCAATATGTGATACTCACGCTTCTAAGGTACAATTCAGAGGTACCAAGAACAACTGTAACCTTACAGGCTTCACACGTGGCAAGTATAACTTGGCAAGAAAACCTTCACAACAGTGGGCATCATTTAACACACAGGTACTGCAACCACTTCTGGCCACTAAACTACATATGTTAAAAAAGAAGTGGTTGGTTTGAATGTAATGACACCTCTGTTACGCCAAAAAATACATAATATTCCTTCATCCCAAATGTGCTCCCTTAACTGTAGCACAATAAACGGTTAGAATATGCCAACAGTTATACATAGTCCATAGATTATACTGTTTATGAAAATGAACCAGAGATTTCAGCTGTATTACTGTATGCAACTAAGAAACTATAATGGTTTAAAAAATACATATTCCATAAGCACTATCCTCAATTGTTCTACAACCATAAATACCATATACACTTCCATTATATCTTTCCACCATTTTAAAAATACCATATTTTTCCCACCAGTACCTAGAATTATTATACACATATTACTGTAGTGTATGTGGCAAGTGGCCAGTTGCCACAACCACCACAATATGATTAAACTGCATAACAAGTATGTACAATATACCTTCAAATAGAAAATCTCACCCAGAACCCCTTGCCATCCAAATGATGTCTGCAAACACCAACATTGACTGCGGGCTCGGCGGCATCTGCAAACCCTTTTTTCACTTAGAAAAACAGATCCATATCAACTTTATTCCACTACCCCACACTTTCCTGGCCCTCTTTCATCCCATATGTGTTTTACAGACTTTTTTCTGACCGCACTATCCGCGGGCACCGGCAACTATCCGCGAATCCAACATGGCGACCTATTAAAAATATATGACGTACCTTATGCTTTTGAACATCCAATCAGCTGGCCCGTACGATGTCTGCAGTCAGCGGCCATATTCTGCGGACTCAGTGGCACCCGCAAACCCTTTTGTCACATATAAAAGCAGCTCCATATCAACTATATTCCACTCCCCTACCCACTCCAGCCTCTCTTATGGCCACTAAATAACTACAAATGTGTATTCCAGACTTTTCCAAACCGCACTATCCGCGGGCACCGGCAACTATCCGCGAATCCAACATGGCGAACTATTAAAAATATATGACGTACCTTATGCTTTTGAACATCCAATCAGCTGGCCCGTACGATGTCCACGGACATTATGCCACACCCTGATTGGCACAGCTGTGTCTGCGGACCCCGAATCGTGAAGTGCATCCAGGGACTGGACCAATAGATCACTAATTTTTTTACCAGCTTTTTGTCAATTTTTGTAAAAACTGCTGTATGGATTTATACCAAATTTCCAAAAGCACTTTTTTGGGACCAAGCTGACACTCCTGGTGCAAATTTGGTCAAAATCCATCGAGCGGTTTGGCCTGAAATCCATTGCATCTATGAGGATTCCCACAAATTTAGGGTTGCCCCTATAACTTTGCCACCCAGGACGAAACCTCATCAAACACTTCGCAGAGTCATTCCGAAGGGGCCATATACTTCTTTTTGCAAAGTTTGGTGAGGATATGTTCAGAGGGGGGGACAAAATAATAGGCCACTAAAAAAGTGCTCTTTCTATGAGGAGAGGTTATGATTAAGTTGTTCAGCTCATAGAAACATCACTTTTGGCCATCTTTTGACTTTGCCCCCCACCCCCTGGGCCCTCTCGGAATAATTTTTTGAAGTTTGGTGTGGTTTTGTCCAGGGGGGGGCAAAGTTATAGGAGTGTCCCTAAATGTATGCAAACCCTCATTTTATCTTCCAGGAAGTCCACAAACATTTCAAATGTTGTGTTTGCATATTTCTGCATTACAGGGTTGGTGAAAAGCAGTTTTTGGAAGGATTATAGCTATGGTGCCACTCAATGATACTGCATGAAATGTTGCAATATGATTTCAGACCTGACCCTGAATAGTTCTGCAAAGTCTGGTGCTGTTTCGCCAAGAGAAGGGAAAATTAGAGGGTGGGGTCCCAAAATATTTGAAAGGCTTATAAATGTGGTACCATTTGACGATTCTGCATAAAAGTAGAGCTAGATATGAATGTTTTTGCAAAGTTTGGTGGGATTTTGTCAAGACGGGGGAATATTAGAGGGGTGGTCTCAACATTTTTAGATGGCTTATAACTTTGTTGCCATTTGACAAATGTGAACACAAGTTTTCAGAAAGAATATAGACCCAAACTTGAATGTTTGTACAAATTCTGAACAGATTTTGTCAAGTGCGGGCTACTTTTTATGACTGTTTTATTCAAGTATATTTTGACACTTTTCAAAAAATAAAACATGGGTGGATTTGCAGCCAACTCATCCATGGAGCATTGGCAAGGACCTGAAAGCATGCTTTTGCAAATGTGTCTGTGTTCTTTTTTTTTAAAAGTGTCTTAATGTAGGTACAAAAATAGTGATAAACGTTTGGTGACTGAGGTATAGCCATGTGGCCATGGGCAGTGGGCAGATTGTCTACAATCTGGCTACTTGCCATGACCATGAGAGACCAGCAATGGGTTAATTTGGGCATGGCCACCAGGGACTGGCTATGTGGAAACGTTTTTCAAAAACTGTATAGGTTTAAATGGAAAACACAATTCTGCTCATGGCTACAGCCCGCAGTGCTGCACAGGACTGCAGCAAACATTCGCGGGGGCATCAGCAAGGACTTCAAAGCATGGTTTTGCAAGCCTGTCCTGTGTTTTATTCTTTCTAAAGTGTTAAAATGTTAAGTACACAAAATTGTGATATAACTTTGGTGCATGGGCAATGGGCCTGGCCCTGAGCAAGGACAAATACGTATTCTGATTTGCTTATTGGGTCGTGTGGTATGGGTGAAGCCCTAGGTTTGAATGGGGAAAGAAATTCTGCCTGTGGCTACAGCCTGAAGTGCTGGACTGGATTACAACAAACCTACTACAACAAACCTACGTGAGGACCATCAGCAAGGACCTGAAAGCATGCTTTTGCAAATCTGTATTGTGTGTTATTTTTTCTAAGTGTCAAAATGTAAGTACAAAAAATAGTAATATAACTTCGGTGAATGGACAGTTGGCCTGTCCCTTGGCAGGGACAAATTCCTAATCTGAGTTACTTATGGGGACATGCGGCATTGCCAAAGCCCTAGGTTTAAATGGGAGAAATCAATACTGCTGGCGGCTGCAGCCATAAGTGCTGGATGGGATTGCAGCAAACTTGTGCGAGGAGCATCAGCAAGGAGCTGAAAGCATGCCTTTGCTAATCTGTCCTGTGTTTTACTATTTTCAAAGTGTCAAAAAGTACACACACAAAATAGTGATGTAACTTTGCTGCCTGGGCAGTGGGCCTGATGCTCGGCAAGGACACATTTCTACTCTGATTTGCCTCGGCAGTGGGCCTGATGCTTGGCAAGGACACATTTCTACTCTGATTTGCCTATTGTATTGTGCCCCATGAATTGTGTAGACTGGCCATGGTTGCAAGCCATGAGCACTGTCCATTGGTCACAATATGAGGTTATAGTGGACACTGAACTAGGATGCAGGGTAAGTGCAGTGGATAACAGGGGTGGTTTGGTGGGGCTGGGGTCATGGTCGAGCATCATGCCCTAAGCAATTCAACCATGTCTTGCATCCCCAGCAAGCGCTGCTGATAACAACACACATCAGTGTGCATTGCAAAAAATATTTTTGTTAAAGGAGGTTTACAGTTCAATCATATATATTAAAAGAGGAATTATTAATATTTTCACTTGCAAAAACCTATGAAATTCACACAAAGTCGGTATTACAGGGACGTTATGGTTAAGTTGCACTAATAAAAACCTATGAATTTCAGTTAAAACACTTTGTTAAATGGATGTCATGGTTACAAGTAAAACCGAACACCCCCAGAAATTCGCTAGTTATGCTAAGCTAAGCAACCATAATTCGTGCCACCACCGTGTACTGCTAAGGCTAAGGCTAACGCCCAGGACATCAAAGATGACATCACAAATGTCATTGATGATCTCACTGATGACATCACATCACCTATCATGAACTACTTACAGGGTAATTAATAGAAATTTGCACAAAAGTGGCGATTTCCGCGCACAGCGTATTCATGGATTTTCGCATCCAAAACCAGCCGTGGCGCAGCGTGGCGCAGCGACCCTGCAGCAGCGCCAGTTACGCCCCCAAGAACGCCCTCGCGCAAGGAAAAGCCTTCAAAATCCCCAAATAATCGCAAAGGGCTGCGCTAACCCTGGACCAGTTCACAGGGCTGGCAAACAGCAAACGCCAAGCGGGGAACGTGTATTTCAGTGGTTCGTGGGAAGTTCCACACGCGATTGTCCTGTGTACGTGTGCATCAGGGGTGCGCGGGAAGTTCCACACCAAAATCAGCAGGGTACGTGTATTACAGGGGTGCGCGGGAAGTTCCACATGCGATTTCAGCAGGGTACGTGTATTTCAGGGGTGCGCGGGAAGTCCCACACGCGATTGGCCCCGTGCGAGCAGGGTACGTGTATTCCAGGGGTGCGCGGGAAGTTCCACATGCGATTTCAGCAGGGTATGTGTATTTCAAGGGTGCACGTGAAGTTCCACACGCGATTCCATCAGGGTATGTATATTTCAGGGGTGCGCGGGAAGTCCCACACGCGATTGGCCCCGTGCGAGCAGGGTACGTGTATTTCAGGGGTGCGCGGGAAGTTCCAGACGCGATTCCATCAGGGTACGTGTATTTCAGGGGTGCGCGGGAAGTTCCACACTCCATTGGCCCCGTGCGAGCAGGGTACGTGTATTCCAGGGGTGCGCGGGAAGTTCCACACGCAATTTCAGCAGGGTATGTGTATTTCAGGGGTGCGCGGGAAGTTCCACACGCGATTCCATCAGGGTACGTGTATTTCAGGGATGCGCGGGAAGTTCCACACGCGATTGGCCCCGTGCGAGCAAGGTACGTGTATTTCAGGGGTGCGCGGGAAGTTCCACATGCAATTTCAGCAGGGTACGTGTATTTCAGGGGTGCGCGGGAAGTTCCACACGCGATTGGCCCAGTGCGAGCAGGGTACGTGTATTCCATGGGTGCGCGGGAAGTTCCACACGCGATTTCAGCAGGGTACGTGTATTTCAGGGGTTCTGGGGAGTACTACACGTGAATTGGCCGTGTGGGTCCTCCCAGGTGTTCGCTCTACAACCTCCACGGCCCCTGCAGGCAGCCCACACCACGGGAGACTACCCTGCACCCCTGCTCATGTCCCGCAGGCAGCCCATCCACCATGAGCATGCCCCCCAGCCAACCCACATGTCACCTTGCACTACTGATCAACAATGCATGTCTCCCACCACCCCCACCCCCCAGCAGTGCAGGGGCAGCCTCCACCAGGCCCCCACCCATGTCTACCACCACCCCCACCCCCCAGCCACCAGGGGCAGCCTCCACCAGGCCCCCACTCATGTCTCCCACCACCCCCACCCACCAGCAGTGCAGGGGCAGCCTCCACCAGGCCCCCACTCATGTCCCCCTGCACCCCCACCCCCCAGCAGTGCAGGATCAGCCTCCACCAGGCCCCCACCCATGTCTCCCACCACCCCCTACCCCCCAGCAGTCAGGGGCACCCTCCACCAGGCCCCCACTCATGTCCCCCTGCACCCCCACCCCCCAGCAGTGCAGGGGCAGCCTCCACCAGGCCCCCACCCATGTCTCCCACCACCCCCTACCCCCCAGCAGTCAGGGGCAGCCTCCACCAGGCCCCCACTCATGTCTACCACCACCCCCACCCCCCAGCCACCATGGGCAGCCTCCACCAGGCCCCCACTCATGACCCCCTGCACCCCCACCCCCCAGCAGTGCAGGGGCAGCCTCCACCAGGCCCCCACCCATGTCTCCCACCACAGCCTACCCCCCATCAGTCAGGGGCACCCTCCACCAGGCCCCCACTCATGTCTACCACCACCCCCCACCCCCCAGCAGTCAGGGGCACCCTCCACCAGGCCCCCACTCATGTCTCCCACCACCCCCCACCCCCCAGCAGTCAGGGGCACCCTCCACCAGGCCCCCACCCATGTCTACCACCACCCCCACCCCCCAGCCACCAGGGGAAGCCTCCACCAGGCCCCCACTCATGTCCCCCTGCACCCCCACCCCCCAGCAGTGCAGGGGCAGCCTCCACCAGGCCCCCACCCATGTCTCCCACCACCCACTACCCCCCAGCAGTCAGGGGCACCCTCCACCAGGCCCCCACTCATGTCTCCCGCCCCCCCACCCCCCAGCAGTGCAGGGGCAGCCTCCACCATGCCCCCACTCATGTCCCCCTGCACCCCCACCCCCCAGCAGTGCAGGGGCAGCCTCTACCAGGCCCCCACCCATGTCTACCACCACCCCCACCCCCCAGCCACCAGGGACAGACTCCACCAGGCCCCCACTCGTGTCTCCCACCCCCCCACCCCCCAGCAGTGCAGGGGCAGCCTCCACCAGGCCCCCACTCATGTCCCCCTGCACCCCCACCCCCCAGCAGTCAGGGGCACCCTCCACCAGGCCCCCACTCATGTCTCCCACCCCCCCACCCCCCAGCAGTGCAGGGGCAGCCTCCACCAGGCCCCCACTCATGTCCCCCTGCACCCCCACCCCCCAGCAGTGCAGGGTCACCCTCCACCAGGCCCCCACCCATGTCTACCACCACACCCACCCCCCAGCCACCAGGGGCAGCCTCCACCAGGCCCCCACCCATGTCTCCCACCACCCCCTACCCCCCAGCAGTCAGGGGCAGCCTCCACCGGGCCCCCACTCATGTCCCCCTGCACCCCCTACCCTCCAGCAGTCAGGGGCACCCTCCACCAGGCCCCCACCCATGTCTCCCACCACCCCCTACCCCCCAGCAGTCAGGGGCACCCTCCACCAGGCCCCCACTCATGTCCCCCTGCACCCACACCCCCCAGCAGTGCAGGGGCAGCCTCCACCAGGCCTCCACTCATGTCCCCCTGCACCCCCACCCCCCAGCAGTGCAGGGGCAGCCTCCACCAGGCCCCCACCCATGTCTACCACCACCCCCACCCCCCAGCCACGAGGGGCAGCCTCCACCAGGCCACTACTCATGTCTCCCACCACCCCCACCCCCAGCAGTGCAGGGGCAGCCTCCACCAGGCCCCCACCCATGTCTCCTACCACCCCCTACCCCCCAGCAGTCAGGGGCACCCTCCACCAGGCCCCCACTCATGTCCCCCTGCACCCCCACCCCCCAGCAGTGCAGGGGCAGCCTCCACCAGGCCCCCACTCATGTCTACCACCACCCCCACCCCCCAGCCACCAGGGGCAGCCTCCACCAGGCCCCCACTCATGCCCCCCTGCACCCCCACCCCCCAGCAGTGCAGGGGCAGCCTCCACCAGGCCCCCACTCATGTCTCCCACCACCCCCTACCCCCCAGCAGTCAGGGGCAGCCTCCACCAGGTCCCTGTCCATGTCTACCACCACCCCCACCCCGCAGCCACAAGGGGCACCCTCCACCAGGCCCCCACTCATGTCTCCCACCACCCCCACCCCCCAGCAGTGCAGGGGCAGCCTCCACCAGGCCCCCACTCATGTCTACCACCACCCCCACCCCCCAGCCACCAGGGGCAGCATCCACCAGGCCCCCACTCATGTCTCCCACGACCCCCACCCCCCAGCAGTGCAGGGGCAGCCTCCACCAGGCCCCCACTCATGTCCTTCTGCACCCCCACCCCCCAGCAGTGCAGGGGCAGCCTCCACCAGGCCCCCACTCATGTCTACCACCACCCCCACCCCACAGACACCAGGGGCAGCCTCCACCAGGCCCCCACTCATGTCCCCCTGCACCCCCACCCCCTAGCAGTGCAGGGGCAGCCTCCACCAGGCCCCAACTCATGTCTACCACCACCCCCACCCCCAGCCACCAGTGGCAGCCTCCACCAGGCCCCCACTCATGTCCCCCTGCACCCCCACCCCCCAGCAGTGCAGGGGCAGCCTCCAACAGGCCCCCACCCATGTCTCCCACCACCCCCTACCCCCCAGCAGTCAGGGGCACCCTCCACCAGGCCCCCACCCATGTCTACCACCACCCCCACCCCCCCGCCACCAGGGGCAGCCTCCACCAGGCCCCCACTCATGTCCCCCTGAACCCCCACCCCCCGGCAGTGCAGGGGCACCCTCCACCAGGCCCCCACCCATGTCTCCCACCACCCCCTACCCCCCAGCAGTCAGGGGTGTTAGGGAGAATTCTCTGTTTAGGCTGAATTTCCTAACCTAGTGAGTCCCCCAGCAGCTTTGCTGGATTTCGGGAGTTTGTTTTTTCCATCCTGCCAAGAGTGAGAATCTTTTCCTCCCACTCTTGGACATGTATGTGTGTAATTCCTTTGAATGTCCATGTGTTCTATGGGCTATGGGGTCATTTACTCCATAGGGTCTCATATGTTTTCCTATGTGTGTTACACCGCACCCTATGTGCCGTAGCACTGGGGCGTCCTAGCGGACCCCCACCATAGACTCCATACCCGGGGACTGACTACTGTCTCCCCGGGCATGTAAAGTCGCCATTGGCTTTACTAGACCTAAATTTACTAACAGGACTAGTACCAACCATCTTATTGTGGACGTACTAGTAGGGGTAATTCGATTACTCCTGGATCTGTTACTCGAGGGGGCACTGTCCCGTCCCCCCTCGTCGAGTTTTGGCTGGTGGCAGTGGAAACTACTTGTTATGTTCGACCCCGGACATAACCCTATGGGATTCGTCCCGTTGTTGGAGATTGATACTTTTTCTCGTTTATCTCTAACGTACCACCGATCTACTTATCTTAAATAGGTTTATCGGATGGTATTTTCTGCCAGAACTCGGTTTGTAAAATGGCGTCTGTGTTCGTCTCTGTGACTCCTAAACCAAAGGTCGAGCCCTTTGTTCCACTTTTGGCAGGCTCTGTACAGAGACCCTCCAAAGTGGTGCCATTCTGTCTGGGTTACCACAGGGGTGTGGGAGGGGGTTTAGGCACCCTGGACCGAGTTGCCTTGCCAACTCCGATCGCACTCTGGAGTGATTGGCCCAAGTGGTGAGCCTTCCCGCTCACCACTTAGCATGTGTTGATTGACAGCTAGGCTGAATGAATGGGGGTTTTCTGCATAAAAGCAGGGCTTTTGGGACTGGATCTTCAGAAGTCGCCACAGGACCTAAGAATCCGACGAGGGTGACGCTGAGCCGACTTGCAACGATGACACCTCCTGTGGAGCCCTGCTGAGCCGACTCACCACTTCCCGACGACAGAGGAGATCTCCCTGCTGGAGAGTCTCTTCCCCTGACTGGTGGGAACAACCAGTCCCCTTTGCTTTTTATTCGCCTCAGGATGCAGTGGTCGAATTGCCCGTGCAGCGCACCTCGGCAACCGGATAGCCACTACCCCTGTACCGCGACCAAAAGGTGGTGCCTTGTGACGGAGCACTCCGCGGCTGGTCTCTTCCCTGGTGGTGCACCGGACTTCACTTTTCTTCGACGACGAGAACCTCTCTACTCTTGGCAAAGACCCGACGTGCATCCACCACCAGGAACAACTGCCCCCGCCGGAGCTGCCCTCCACAACAAGGTACCGTGTCCGCCTGGCTTCCCTTTCGATCGGTTCGAGTGAGGTGTCTTAATCCTCTCCTTTCCGTTGGGTCGCCTCCAAGCTTTTCTCATTTATTGTTCTGAACTGGTTCAATCTGCCGATAACAATTTGCTACAAAGACTTGAATGCATCTCCACTAGAGACTTTTTGGGACATCGCGCCTTGCCTCTCTCCGAGTGGGCCTGGCCTCTGAACTTTATGATCTACTGTGGTTCTTGCCTTCTTACCGTACATTTTGCCCGTGAAGTACTGAACTGTGTTGATTTCATAACCTGCCTATCTTTTTCTCTCCCGTCCTAACTAATATTCGAGTGCCATCTAGGTTGAGGTATACACCTCTGTCTGAAAATAAGTGGTGCCGGTAGAACCTAGACTTATCGAATTATTGCTAGGGGGATTGATTGTTTCTTCTTCGTAGAGTAATTGTGTTTGATTTGTTTGCTGTGAAAGTGCCATAGTGTTTTTCATAGATGTTTCATTATAAATAAATACCGTAATATCTTTACACTAAGCCTCGTTGCGTGTTTGCTTGTCTTGCTGTGAAGGATTGCCCTATTTTGTATACTCCACATACTGCTCAACTCTTCTTGAGGGAAGTCTGACTGCTCAGCCACAGCTACCAGGTGAATCTGTGTGGTACAGACTGCTACCAAGTGGGTTCACCGCCAAACACCTGTAGTCCTAAATCTTTTGCAGTGGTCCCAGAGGGAACTGCACAGGTTTCCGCCTAACAAGGGGCACCCTCCACCAGGACCCCACTCATGTCTACCACCACCCCCCACCCCCTAGCAGTCAGGGGCACCCTCCACCAGGCCCCCACTCATGTCTCCCACCACCCCCACCCCCCAGCAGTGCAGGGGCAGCCTCCACCAGGCCCCCACCCATGTCTCCCACCACCCCCTACCTCCCAGCAGTCAGGGGCACCCTCCACCAGGCCCCCACTCATGTCTAACACCACCCCCACCCCCCAGCAGTCAGGGGCACCCTCCACCAGGCCCCCACTCAAGTCTCCCACCACCCCCCAGCAGTCAGGGGCACCCTCCACCAGGCCCCCACCCATGTCTACCACCACCCCACCCCTCAGCCACCAGGGGCAGCCTCCACCAGGCCCCCACTCATGTCCCCCTGTTCCCCCACCCCCCAGCAGTGCAGGGGCAGCCTCCACCAGGCCCCCACCCATGTCTCCCACCACCCCCTACCCCCAGGAGTCAGGGGCACCCTCCACCAGGCCCCGACTCATGTCCCCCACCACCCCCACCCCCCAGCAGTGCAGGGGCAGCCTCCACCAGGCCCCCACTCATGTCCTCCTGCACCCCCACCCCCCAGCAGTGCAGGGGCAGCCTCCACCAGGCCCCCACCCATGTCTACCACCACCCCCACCCCCCAGCCACCAGGGGCAGCCTCCACCAGACCCCCACTCATGTCCCCCTGCACCCCCACCCCCAGCAGTGCAGGGGCACCCACCACCAGGCCCCCACTCATGTCTACCACCACCCCCACCCCCCAGCCACCAGGGGCTGCCTCCACCAGGCCCCCACCCATGTCTCCCACCACCCCCTACCCCCCAGCAGTCAGGGGCTGCCTCCACCAGGCCCCCACTCATGTCCCCCTGCACCCCCTACCCCCCAGCAGTCAGGGGCACCCTCCACCAGGCCCCCACCCATGTCTCCCACCACCCCCTACCCCCAGCAGTCAGGGGCACCCTCCACCAGGCCCCCACTCATGTCCCCCTGCACCCCCACCCCCCAGCAGTGCAGGGGCAGCCTCCACCAGGCCCCCACTAATGTCTACCACCACCCGCACCCCCCAGCCACCAGGGGCAGCCTCCACCAGGCCCCCACTCATGTCCCCCTGCACCCCCACCCCCCAGCACTGTGGGGCACCTGCCACCAGGCCCCCACTCGTGTTTCCCACCACCCCCACCCCCCAGCAGTGCAGTGGCAGGCTCCACCATTCTGCAACTGGACCACTCTTAACGGCCTCGGTCCTGGGCCCAGCCACTCTCCACTTGCACTGATGCCTTTGAACCCCTCTGCACTGCGGGACTGTCTCTGTATCCCTACAGCCCCCCCCCCCCCTTTCCCAGCACTTGTTCTGCACTTACCTTGCACTTGCCACCAGCTGGCCCTATTTATTTATTACTTTACGCCACTTACCTTGTACTGCACTTCCCACCCTTCCCCTTGCACTTTTTCACCCTCCCCCACCCCTGCACTTGCGCGATCTGAATGACACCTGGCCTAGTAGGATCGTTGTCTGTCTCCCCTTGTTCCTCCCCTCCCTGCCTCGTCGCGCCTTGAAACACCTGTGTATAGGCGCGTTACAAATGCCATATCATATCATATCATATCACCAGGCCCCCACTCATGTCCCCCTGCACCCCAACCCCCCAGCAGTGCAGGGACAGCCTCCACCAGGCCCCCACCCATGTCTACCAACACCCCCACCCCCCAGCCACCAGGGGCAGACTCCACCAGGCCCCCACTCATGTCCTCCTGCACCCCCACCCCCGGCAGTGCTGGGGCAGCCTCCACCAGGCCCCCACTCATGTCCCCCTGCACCCCCACCCCTCAGCAGTGCAGGGACACCCTCCACCAGGCCCACGCCCATGTCTCCCACCACCCCTTACCCCCCAGCAGTCAGGGGCAGCCTCCACCAGGCCCCCACTCATGTCCCCCTGCACCCCCTACCCCCAGCAGTCAGGGGCACCCTCCACCAGGCCCCCACCCATGTCTCCCACCACCCCCTACCCCCCAGCAGTGCAGGGGCAGCCTCCACCAGGCCCCCACTCATGTCCCCCTGCACCCCCACCCCCCAGCAGTGCAGGGGCAGCCTCCACCAGGCCCCCACCCATGTCTACCACCACCCCCACCCCCCAGCCACCAGGGGCAGCCTCCACCAGGCCCCCACTCATGTCTCCCACCACCCCCACCCCCAGCAGTGCAGGGGCAGCCTCCACCAGGCCCCCACCCATGTCTCCCACCACCCCCTAGCCCCCAGCAGTCAGGGGCACCCTCCAGCAGGCCCCCACTCATGTCCCCCTGCACCCCCACCCCCCCAGCAGTGCAGGGGCAGCCTCCACCAGGCCCCCACCCATGTCTCCCACCACCCCCTACCCCCCAGCAGTGCAGGGGCAGCCTCCACCAGGCCCCCACTCATGTCCCCCTGCACCCCCACCCCCCAGCAGTGCAGGGGCAGCCTCCACCAGGCCCCCACCCATGTCTACCACCACCCCCACCCCCCAGCCACCAGGGGCAGCCTCCACCAGGCCCCCACTCATGTCTCCCACCACCCCCACCCCCAGCAGTGCAGGGGCAGCCTCCACCAGGCCCCCACCCATGTCTCCCACCACCCCCTAGCCCCCAGCAGTCAGGGGCACCCTCCAGCAGGCCCCCACTCATGTCCCCCTGCACCCCCACCCCCCCAGCAGTGCAGGGGCAGCCTCCACCAGGCCCCCACCCATGTCTCCCACCACCCCCTACCCCCCAGCAGTCAGGGGCACCCTCCACCAGGCCCCCACCCATGTCTACCACCACCCCCACCCCCCAGCCACCAGGGGCAGCCTCCACCAGGCCGCCACCCATGTCCCCCTGCACCCCCACCCCCCAGCAGTGCAGGGGCACCCTCCACCAGGCCCCCACCCATGTCTCCCACCACCCCCTACCCCCCAGCAGTCAGGGGCACCCTCCACCAGGCCCCCACTCATGTCTACCACCACCCCCGACCCCCCAGCAGTCAGGGGCACCCTCCACCAGGCCCCCACTCATGTCTCCCACCACCCCCACCCCCCAGCAGTGCAGGGGCAGCCTCCATCAGGCACCCACCCATGTCTACCAACACCCCACCCCCCAGCCACCAGGGGCAGCCTCCACCAGGCCCCCACTCATGTCTCCCACCACCCCCACCCCCCAGCAGTGCAGGGGCAGCCTCCACCAGGCCCCCACCCATGTCTCCCACCACCCCTACCCCCCAGCAGTCAGGGGCACCCTCCACCAGGCCCCCACTCACGTCCCCCTGCACCCCCACCCCCCAGCAGTGCAGGGGCAGCCTCCACCAGGCCCCCACTCATGTCTACCACCACCCCCACCCCCCAGCCACCAGTGGCAGCCTCCACCAGGCCCCCACTCATGTCCCCCTGCACCCCTACCACCCAGCACTGTGGGGCACCTGCCAGCAGGCCCCCACCCATGTCCAACTCATGTTCCCCAGCCAACATGTCATCACAATCTAGATCCCTGGTCCCTATGGTCAGCCTCCAAATGCAAAACACCCACCTGAGTATTGCATCCACCCACTCATAATTGGCGATTACATGACAGAACACCAATTGCAAGTTCCGAAACATATACATTTCCCTCACATACACCCAATGGGTGTCAGTGAATCTCAAAAGCCATATCATGATATGCATTAAACCAATGAGATGATACTACACATTGAAGTTTGATAAAAAAAATATGTATTGAAGGAAACATAAATAGAATAAAAAATAAAGAAACAGAAATGGGAAAGTACAAAAATGAAAAGAAGCATGTCCGTGAAAAAAAGCAAAACCAAAAATCAAAATCCGAAGTAATGGTGTCCAAAGTCACTGTCCAGAAAACAAAATCCATTGGGAAATAAAATAGAAAGCCATTGCTCCATGGTTAAAATGTGAAAGAAAAATACAATCCAACAGTGAACTATTTACATACGAACAAGCCAGGGTCCATTATCCCAACAAAAGAAAGGAAACCTATCTAACTACACTAACTAATAAAATAAACTATATACAAAAATGTGGCCAATGTCCGAAAGGTCCAAAATAAATCCTAAAAAAAATTAAACCTAACTCTACCTACATAACTATGTACAAGGGCAGCGGGCTAGTTTGACGGCTCACTTGTGGATGTCCCGGGCCAGGGCATCATCAAACTCCTGCTCAATGTCCCGGAGGCGGTCCTGCTCCATGGCCCCGAGGGTCCGCAGGGCCGTCGACGTGTCCACCTCCAAACCCCTGCGGATTGCCTCTAGGCACTCGGCCCGCCTCAGGGCCCTCCGCATGGAGTTCTCCGCCCTGACCATTGTGAGCCGTGCCTCTTCCGCCTGCTGCCGCTCCGCATCTATGGCGTGGCCCAACCGCTGCCACACGGAAGACACTCTCTGTCCTGGGTCCTCCTGCCCTCCGGCCGATGCCTGCCCCTCCGATGTTGAAGGCCCCGAGCCTTCATGGCTCCCATCACGTTGCTGCTGCTGCTGTGCCTCTGCCCGTGCACTGCCTCCTGCTGCCTGCACATCCTCTGCTGGCTGGGGTGCAGTCGTTGATGTGGCCACCCCTGCTGGACGTCCGACTCCCTACTGTGGCAGGGATGCCTCCTCCACCAGCCTGGCCGCACCGCCAGAGGCAGCTCCACAGGGCACCCAGGTGACTGATGGGTGGGAAGATGGCAAGGAGGACGACTGGCGCGTAGGGGGTTCAGTTGAGGAGGGGGTCGTAGCAAGCCCCATCATACGGAGGAATCCGGCCTGGGTGACCTGTCCCAGCAGGCTGACGTGGTCAACAAGCCATTCGAGATGACGTGCAGTCTCCTCATGAAAACACTGCAGGTCACCTCGCATGGCCCGTTGACGCAACGCCACACCAGTCAGAACAGGCTCAACCCGGACCCGGATAGCCACGTCCGCAAGCAGAGGAAGGCCAGTTGTTGTGAGCTCATCCCCTGCCTGAAAACGGGTCTGGACGTAGGCATCCCTGCTGGTGCAAGATGATGCAGGGACAGGATCAGGGACAGGATTGCACACAGGCACCTCCGCGGAGGCCTGTGCTGCCTCCTGTCCCTGGTCCTGCACTGCACCACTAGCACCAGTGGGATCCCCACCTCCAGACCCCATCTCTGTTGCTTGCATGGCCTCCTCCTCCACCAAACCCCCCACCAACCTGGATGACTCCGTGCCATCTTCCCCCGTTGGGCCCTGTGGGGTCCCAGCTGCCCCTTCTGCTGCCGAGGAGTCCAACTCCAACCTTCGCCTCTTGGACCTCCCCCCGGCAGCTGCGGCCTGGGATGTGGCACCGGACTCCTCACTCCCCGACGAGATGACAACATGGGAGGGGAGCCGGGCCTTGCGTCTCCGGCTGGCGGTGGGATCCCCGCCGCTGTGCTCCACAGCACCTTCTCCGCCCTCTTCATCAATTGACGCTGCAGACAGGGAGAAATAAAACACAGGCATCAGGGCACTGTACAATTGACACATACGCACATGACAGTTGTACATGAGTGGCATTGGCAAACCTCAGACATGTCATCACAATCCCCAACACTCATGTCATTTCAACTCGCACACATGAGCCATACCACAGCCATATCGCAACTGCCAGCACCATCCATACACATACAACAGCATGAGCAGGCAAAGGTGAGCCAGACATCACATGCAACACAGGAAGTGCACCACACATGTACACACACTGCCACACTTGCATGCATGTGTACACCTCTTCCAAGTGTCGCAGTGTTCAGATGGGCATCCATGTCACATCTGCCCATCAGGCTTCCACATACCGCTGTCACATGCATCCATGTTGTATCACTGTTGCACCCTTGTCAAATACACACACATGCACATGTACACAGTGCTGATACATGCAGCTGAAAACAACATACATGCGTCACATCACGGACATGTCTACTTACATACACATTCATCCAAACATGTGTGCCCACACAACTGCATTTGGCATGCAAGCCTACACACACAAGCACCATCCATGCTTCACACATTCCAGCCCTCGCATGTGTTAGCCCCACGGCCCTGTACACCCCCACCCATACTCGACCCCATACAAAAAGAGGTTCAACCTGCACACTACTGAAAAATCACCACACGCACAGCTCACAATCAGGATGCATGTACACTTACCGCTCGACTCCAGATGGGTCTGCCTCTCAAGGACCTGGACGTGGAGCGCTGGGGATATGCGTTCCAGGACCCTCATCTGTTCTTCCGACAAGTGGCCCCGGCGCCCCTTGGCATCCGCTGCCTTCAAGAGGCGCCGGGCCTTGGTTAGGGTCCTGGACCTGAAGTCCTCCCAGCGCTTCTTGACATGTTGTAAGTCGCAGACTGCCACCCCCTCCGCGTTGATGGCAGTCACGATGTCAGTCCAGATCCGAGTCCGTCCTTCCTTGTCGGCGCGGGAACTTCCGAAGAGGGCATCATACTTCCCCAGGACTTGCTCCACCAGGACACCAACTTTGGCGGCACTGAAGCTGGTGCCCCTCTGCCTCTCTGGCCGGGGGTTGTCAGTGGTCTCAGATGGTGTTTGCCCCGACATGACAACCCCAGAGGCAGGAGTGGGTGGGCAACTGGGTCCTGGGGCTGAGCTGTGGAGCGATGGAATCCCAGTCGGGAGTCTTCGGTTCCAGCAGGGGTGGTCACAGCAACAGCACCCCTGGCTGATGTGCAGGCAGCAAATGGCAGGGCACGTGGGCAGCAGGCAGTCAGGCAGCAGCAGATGGCAGGTGGGAGCGTGCTCGGGGCTCTGGGGGGCAGTAGTTCGGCCTTCTGGGCAGGAGCGTGGTCTTCCGTGTGCTTACGCGTGGCCAGCTTGATACGGAGTGATTTGGCACGTGAAAATCCTGCACGTCTGCGTGTAAATCGAGGAAAGGCCCTTAGCGCGTATGCACGTCAGCACGCATATGCGATTTCATTGGACCAAAGGCCCTTAGCGTGTGAACGCATCTGTGACGTGAGGCGCGCGGGTGTTTCGCTCATTACACGTGATGACAGAGCACACGTGGATTTCTACCAATCGCGTGTGGAACTTCCTGCGCACCCCAGAAATACACGTACCCAGGCCAATCGCGTGTACGCTCACTTCCCGCCGATTACACGCGATGACACTCGGACGTGCAGTTTTACCACGTGTGCTCGCATATGCGATTTCATTGGCCCAAAGGCCTCCATGCGCAGCTGTGACGTCACGCGCATGGCCGTAGAGAATGGCGCGTGTAAAAATGAAGAGATACACGTCCGAGTGTCAAAGTGCGTAATTGGTGGAAATGGCCTCATTGCGTATGCGCGTCTGTGACGTGTGTATAAAAGGTACGTGTAGAACGCCATTTCCTTGTATGTGCTTTTCGTGGAGAGTGAGTGGGTGAAATCTGTACTTCTTGTCCGTTCACACGCGATTTACTTCACGGCGTTTCCAGTTCGTACTCCCTGTTACCTCTGACAGCTTTTTCTCTTTTCCTCTTTTTCCTGGGCCTGTTTTCTCAAACAGCTTCCCTACTACTGTTGTCCTATCTCCTCAGACAGCGTACAATTCTTCTTTTGGCGGGGGTGTTGCCAACGCGCACACGCGCATATTTTTCACGCTTTTGTTCCTGGCAGACGGTGAGTCGCGCACGTATCTAACATCTGTGCTTGCCCCGTGTGTCGCGTACCCCTTCAGAGGTCATTCTAGGCTGCGTGTGACACACATACGTTCATTCTTGTGTTCCTGGGTGCCACAGCGTAGTGCAGGTTTATTTTTCCACGCACGTGCTCTAGGAGGGGTTGCGTGTACCTTACTTCGCTTTTTTGGGGGGCCTGTGCGTTGCGTGACCCGTCATCTTTCCCCAGGGGTGACATACAGCCTTGCTAGAGCACTAGGGTATGATTACCATCTGGTACCCAACCCCTTTGACCCCCAATTGCCCAGGACAATAGTTCACATCGACTCCCATACGCACAATAACATCAGTGCCATGGCTGGGAGGCGAACAAGCCGTAAGGGTGGCAAAGGTGGCCGAGCCCCAAGTGGTGGCCGTGGTGGATCCGGTAGGGGACGTGGCCGTGATTTGCAGGGTGCCCCTAGCCCCCCATGTGTGGAGGAGCAGTCAGGGACACCCATGCCCCCCCCCTGGTTGAGGTTACCGTGGCTGACACCATCCATGCTCAGCCCGTGTTGGACCAGCCCACTGTGGAACCAGACCTGGCACAGGGTGACTCCATGGCTGACTTCCAGGTCAGCAGGTCTAGGCCACGTGCGCCGGTGAACGTTGGTGTCATCAGGCCACGTGGATCAGGGGCAGCTAGGTCATCTGCTGCCCCGCGTAGGCAGGCTGGGGAGGCTGCAGGGGCAGCTGCGGCTCCATCCACCCCACCTTCCACACACCCATCCAGGACAGTGTGGGTCCAAGTCCATCATGCTGACATTCCCCCTGACACCATCACACTTGAGATAATGCCTGCACCAACTCCCATGCTGAGTGTGCAATCCCACGCTCTTGCCCCTAGTGTCCAGAGCAGCGCAGGACACTCCGGATCCCCACCACCTTCCAAGCGGAAGAGAAAGAGTGCTTGTCCAGTAGAGGCTGATGCCCCAGACATGGCTACACAGTCCGGCCCGTCAAGTAAGCCCAGCTTCAATGAGGCCGAACTGAATGCACTTGTAGAGTATGTGTCCGCACATGACTGCGAAATGGTGATTGTTGCAGGATCCAAGACCACACCTGCACAACGTCAGGCACACTGGCAGACCATTGCGGACATCATAAGTGCCCTTGGAATCGTGAGGCGCATAGCTAATGAATGCTACAAGTGCTGGAATGACCTGAAGCGCAGGGCAAAGAATAAGCTGGCCTCAAGTCATGCCGCAACTCTAGTGACTGGAGGTGGGTCTCCAGCAGACGACATAGAACTCACTCCACATGAGCAGGTTGCTGGGACCTACGTCACGGAGGAACAGATCCAAGGCGTGGGAGAAGTGGCAGATTACGAGGCGTTGTCCGGTGAGTGCACATGCATGTGTGTGTCATCCATGTGCATGGTGTGTGTGGGAGGGCTTCTGTTTGGGTGCCAGGGGAGGGTGTGTGTGCCTGAGTGGTTCGGCTCACCCATGTGCCTCTTCCTAAACATTCTTGGTAACAGCATTTGGGTATAGCAGCATCCCTTCTGCCAACATTAGACATCCAGCCCAACACCACGCCAGTTGCCCTTGGAGTGTCATCTTGCCACTACACTGTTGCTTATTTACCTCTGTTTATTCAGGCAGATTGTTTGCATACCACCACTTTTACTCAGGATTTCTCAGTCCTATTGTCACATGTCTGACATGGCTATGGTACAGTGGACTGGCTCAGTTTCGTGGACATGATTAGTTTGGACATGTCCCTGTGCTATAGGACCATTTTTGACTGGCAGCTGCATGTTAAACATTTGAACCATTACAATGAAAATAATCTATCATATAAACAAACTGGACTGAATGAACAATTGGTGACCTCCTCTCCCTCTTCACTTCATGGCTAGGGTACATGCCATCTGTGTGATGGCATGTGTATTTGACCTGCCAATCAATGGCCAATGTGTGATGCCACTGCTAGGCAGCATGCAGCAAATGTGTTCATCTTCCATCTTGGTGTCATCAATGTGTGCCATCTGCCTCCCCATCACACGCAGTGATGGTGCATGCATGGGAGTGTTTTAGTCATGTGGGACATGTGTCAATCAAGTACTGTTTCTGTAGCCTCTTAGCCCTCATTGTGTGCCATAGTGCTAATGCCTGTTTCCATTTGTTTTCTTTTATGTCTTTGCAGGGGAAGACGCACCTGATACTGCTGGGGTTGTGGAGATGGTGCAGACCCAGGAGGGGTCTGAGGGCCGACCGACCACCAGTGAGGGACGTGGTGTGGTGGTGGGTGAGAACCCACAACTGCTGCAGGTCGTGCTCTCAAGGGGTGTCTCTGGTGCACCTCCCCCGAGCTGTACTCAGGTGTTGATTCGGATGATGAGACCTACGTGCCATCGCAGGTGAGTGTTCCTGGGAGGGATTCTGTTCTGTCTGACCCACCTGCACCAGGGTTAGAACCCTCAATGGGGATGTCAGTGTTGGCAGGTACGCCATTGGTGGTTACGGATGCAGGGTCACACTCCGCGACATCTGATCCTGTTCCTGGGCCAGCAGATCAGAGGGGGAATGCAGTCCTGCAGCCTCAGGCAGTGCCGGCACAGCAAGGCGCAGTTCGCCTTGCCCCAGACAGGTGTGGTGCCCGCCGACGTGGTGGCCGTACACCACCTGGCAATACCGCATGGGAGCAACCCATTTACGGTATGGCAACCCAACAGGCAGCATCATCAGAGATGATGGCTCAGGCCATGGATAGGGTGGCCACTTCCATTGTCCCCCCCGAAAGGCTGATGGAGCGACTACAGCAGGCAACCGACTCCATCTGCCAGTCACACAGGGAGGACATGTTGGCGTCCGACAGGGACAGGCGGGCGGCACTGGCGACTCTGCAGGAAGCCATCTCCATAGAGTCCCACGGCCACAGGGAAGCCCTGAGGCTGGAACTCCTTCACCTCAGGGCGACTCTTGTTGAGCTTGAGGCTTCAACAAACCGAAGGACAGAACAGCAGCTAGAGCGTCTCACCCGTATGCTCTCAGCTGAGATGCAGGCAACTAGGGTGGAGGTCCGGGCATCCGTGAGTTGTTGCATGGGGACCTCCGCACACTCATCCTCCAGAACGAGACCTACCACACCCGCATGCTTGCAGCCATGGAGGAACAGACTAGGGCTTTGCGTGGGCTGCCTCCCATAGTGCCACCACCTCCGGATGCAGCTGTAGAGGGTGAGGATAGCGACAGCAGTGATACTCCCACAATAGGGTAGCCGTGTAGGCCATGAGCCCATGGAGGTGTTTTTTTTTCCGCAAGATCCACACAGGTGGGTTTTGGTGTGCACCCTGTCCTCGGACCTCCTAGGTGGCCTCCCCAACCCCCCCCCCCCGGGCCCATTAATGGCCATTTTTGATTTTTTTTTTTTTTTTTTTTTTTTTTGGGACAGTGTGTTGCCTTGTGTGGCTCCCGTGGGCATACGCTGCATTGTGGCTGGGCACATGCAGGCTTGTCATGGATTTGGTTCAGATGCTTGGGTTTTTGTCACACACACCCCTCCTGCTTCCCGTTTCCATGGGCTTGGAAAGGGTGTGCCCAAGTGACATTGACGTACATGGTGACATTGGACTCCCATGAGCTGTGTGGGCAGTCTGTAGTCAATACTGTGTATACATTCATAGTGCATATTGTTGTTGTATTGTACACTGCGTGGTGTATTGATATGTGCCTCTGCATCCATCTCATCCTCCATATTTGCAGGTCCATTCCTCATGTCTTCACAATGCGGTCCACCTTGGAACTGGAGTCCATGTTGTAAGCAGTGCACCTACACTCTTGCGTGACGCTAACACTGTATACTTGCAAGTGTTCGGAGGGCTGTCATCATCAGGTGGTGAGGCTAGCTAATTTTTAAGTCTGTAATGTCATGTTTAAGGTAGGTTGGAGGTTGTGTAGGTGATTGGTATTCTTGGTAAGTATTTGGTAATGTGGGTTGTAGGTCCTGCATTACTGTAAGCATTTCATGTGTGGACATGTTTCCATTAGGGACACTGTAGCTGCTGACACTTGGGGCATGTTGTGGGGATTCACTTCTTTCCTCTCACATTGCATGACATGCCATGGTGTGTTGTGTGGCCGTGCCGGGGAGGGGGTGGGTGACATGGCACTGTTTTCATGTAGTATTTTGCAAGTGGGTATTCATTTCTGCAGCATGGAAGTGTCTTTTCATGACACTGCATTGGTGGTGTTTGTGTAGGTAGGGATGCACACATTGTGACACTTCCACATGAACAGTCGCAGGCTGCTGTGGTTCTGACAGTTGACAGTCCCTTTGTTCGTCTTAATTGTCAGGTCGAGTCATCATTGCTTATCAGATGGTATGTGCCATGCCTGTGTGCACTCCACTGGGGTGTGATTTCTATGTGAAGTAATTAGCCACCAGCTGCGTACGGGCTGCCTCACCCCGTGCCCTCTCCCCTCCCATGCGCAGCGGGCGTGCATGTGGTTGGGGATGTGGGGGCACCACCATGTCCACGGCCAGGCCCCGGTGTGTTGCAACATTGTGCAGGACACATGCTGCCACTATGATCCTGCACACTACTGGGGGCGCATATAACAGCTGCCCGCCAGAACGGTCAAGGGAGCGAAAGCGTGACTTGAGCACTTCCGAATGTGCGCTCCACTATGCCCCGTGTTGCAATATGGGCTTTGTTGTATCTTACCTATGGAGGCGTGATGGGGTTCCGAATTGGCGTCATCATGTGGGTGCTCAGAGGGTAGGCACTGTCCCCTGGTCAGGAGGTGATGGGTATCATTAGTGGGGTAGTGACATAACTCTGCATCTGACATGCATGCATGTGCAGTGGCATTCATACTCACCAAGCAGCCATGTATCGCCATGCCGCCCAGCTTCTAGGTCCCGGCTTAGGGTAGACATTCGGTAAATGAAGCTGTCGTGGGTGGACCCTGGATAGTTGGCATATACTGAGGTGATGATTCCCTTAGCATTACATATTACCTGCACGTTGATGGAATGCCAGTGCTTGCGGTTCCTATAGATTTGCTCAGATGCCCTGGGGGGACGTAGTGCCATGGGTGCAGTCAATGGCACCTAGCACTTTTGGAAATTGTGCCACACCGTAGAAATCGAGGGTGGCAGCCTGCCTTTCTGCAGGTGTCCTGGGCAGGTATATGTGCCTACGGACTGATGGGCGTGCATTGATGATGTTCAAGACCTGGTGTAGGCAGCGTGACTGCGTGGCCTGTGACATCCCACCCACTATGGCACTTGTCCGCTGAAATGATCCTGTGGCCAAGAAGTGCAGTACATTGAGGACCTTCTCCAGGGGGCTGAGTGCTTGGGAGCACAGGGTGGGTGACGTGAGGTCATCCTCCCACTCACTGACCAGGTCCAGTATTATTTGTGGGGGAAACCTGTACCTCCCATACACCTGGTCATCAGGCATCCCAAAAAGGCTGGTTCTGGGAGTGAAAATTCGGGCCCTCACTATCCTCCTCCTCCTTTGGTAACCCACGGCCACTGCTGCTAGGAATGGTATATTCATCCTGGCGTATGAGCTTGTTTGTTGTTTGCACGCACTTTTATGCTGCGCGGGTCGACGTACGCCTGCTTCATGCTGGCGTACATGTCTCAGGATTGGACCATTTTTCGGCACATCGTAGGCGAACGTGTGAATCTTCCCGCCCTCCCCAGGAATACACGTAGCACGCTCTCACAGGCACAGTTGCGGGTAAATATTCCCGCCCACCCCTGGAATACATGTAACCCACTCTCACAGGCCCAATCGCGTGTGGAAGTTCACGCGCACCCCGAAGTACACGTACCCAGGCTAATCGCGTGTGGAAGTTCACGCGCACCCCGAAGTACACGTACCCAGGCCAATCGCGCGTGGAACTTCCTGCGCACCCCGAAGTACACGTGCAATCGCGTGTGCAACTTCCCGCGCACCCCGTAGTACACGTACCCAGGCAAATCGCGTGTGGAAGTTCCTGCGCACCCCGAAGTACTCATACCCAAATCGCACGGCTGGGGGGTGGGGGTGGTGGGAGACATGAGTGGGGGCCTGGTGGAGGCTGCCCGTGGTGGCTGGGGGGTGGGGGTGGTGGTAGACATGGGTGGGGGCCTGGTGGAGGCTGCCCTTGCACTGCTGGGGGTGGGGGTGGTGGTAGACATGAGTGGGGGCCTGGTGGATGCTGCCCCTGGTGGCTGGGGGGTGGGGGTGGTGATAGACATGAGTGGGGGCCTGGTGGAGGCTGCCCCTGCACTGCTGGGGGGTGGGGGTGCAGGGGGACATGAGTGGGGGCCTGGTGGAGGCTGCCCCTGCACTGCTGGGGGGTGGGGGTGGTGGGAGACATGAGTGGGGGCCTGGTGGAGGCTGCCCCTGGTGGCTGGGGGGTGGGTGTGGTGATAGACATGGGTGGGGGCCTGGTGGAGGCTGCCCCTGACTGCTGGGGGGTAGGGGGTGGTAGGAGACATGAGTGGGGGCCTGGTGGAGGCTCCCCCTGCACTGCTGGGGGGTGGGGGTGGTGGGAGACATGAGTGGGGGGGTGGGGGTGGTGGTAGACATGTGTGGGGGCCTTGTGGAGGCTGCCCCTGCACTGCTGGGGGGTGGGGGTGCAGGGGGACATGAGTGGGGGCCTGGTGGAGGCTGCCCCTGCACTGCTGGGGGCTGGGGGTGGTGGGAGACATGAGTGGGGGCATGGTGGAGGCTGCCCCTGGTGGCTGGGGGGTGAGGGTGGTGGGAGACATGAGTTGGACATGAGTGGGGGCCTGATGGAGGGTGCCCCTGACTGCTGGGGGGTAGGGGGTGGTGGGAGACATGAGTGGGGGCCTGGTGGAGGCTGCCCCTGCACTGCTGGGGGGTGGGGTGCAGGGGGACATGAGTGGGGGCCTGGTGGAGGCTGCCCCTGCACTGCTGGGGGGTGGGGGTGCAGTGGGACATGAGTGGGGGCCTGGTGAAGGCTGCCCCTGTACTGCTGGGGGGTGGGGGGTGGGGGTGGTGGTAGACATGGGTAGAGGCCTGGTGGAGGCTGCCCCTGACTGCTGGGGGTTAGGGGGTGGTGGGAGACATGAGTGGGGGCCTGGTGGAGGCTGCCCCTGCACTGCTGGGGGATGGGGGTGGTGGGAGACATGAGTGGGGGCCTGGTGGAGGCTGCCCCTGGTGGCTGGGGGGTGGGGGTGGTGGTAGACATGGGTGGGGGCCTGGTGGAGGCTGCCCCTGCACTGCTGGGGGGTGGGGGTGCAGGGGGACATGAGTGGGGGCCTGGTGGAGGCTGTCCCTGCACTGCTGGGGGCTGGGGGTGGTGGGAGACATGAGTGGGGGCCTGGTGGAGGCTGCCCCTGCACTGCTGGGGGGTGGGGGTGCAGGGGGACATGAGTGGGGGCCTGGTGGAGGCTGCCCCCGCACTGGCTGGGGGTTGGGGGTGCAGGGGGACATGAGTGGGGGCCTGGTGGAGGCTGCCCCTGGTGCCTGGGGGATGGAGGTGGTGGTAGACATGGATGGGGGCCTGGTGGAGGCTGCCCCTGACTGCTGGGGGATAGGGGGTGGTGGGAGACATGAGTGGGGGCCTGGTGGAGGCTGCCCCTGCACTGCTGGGGGGTGGGGGTGGTGGTAGACATGAGTGGGGGCCTGGTGGAGGCTGCCCCTGCACTGCTGGGGGCTGGGAGTGGTGGGAGACATGAGTGGGGGCCTGGTGGAGGCTGCCCCTGGTGGCTGGGGGGTGAGGGTGGTAGGAGACATGAGTTGGACATGAGTGGGGGCCTGGTGGAGGGTGCCCCTGACTGCTGGGGGGTAGGGGGTGGTGGGAGACATGAGTGGGGGCCTGGTGGAGGCTGCCCCTGCACTGCTGGGGGGTGCGGGTGCAGGGGGACATGAGTGGGGGCCTGGTGGAGGCTGCCCCTGCACTGCTGGGGGGTGGGGGTGCAGGGGGACATGAGTGGGGGCCCGGTGGAGGCTGCCCCTGGTGGCTGAGGTTTGGGGGTGGTGGTAGACATGGGTGGGGGCCTGGTGGAGGCTGCCCCTGACTGTTGGGGGGTAGGGGGTGGTGGGAGACATGAGTGGGGGCCTGGTGGAGGCTGCCCCTGCACTGCTGGGGGGTGGAGGTGCAGGGGGACTGTTAGGGAGAATTCTCTGTTTAGGATGAATTTCCTAACCTAGTCAGTCCCCCAGCAGCTAGTCCCCCAGCAGCTTTGCTGGATTTCTGGAGTTTGTTTTTTTCCATCCTGCCAAGAGTGAGACTCTTTTCTCCCACTCTTGGACATGTATGTGTGTAATTCCTTTGAAATGGCAATGTGTTCGATGGGCTATGGGGTATCTTACTCCATAGGGTCTCATATGTTTTTCTATGTGTGTTACACCGCACCCTACGTGCCGTAACACTGGGGCGTCCTAGCGGACCCCCACCATAGACTCCATACCCGGGGACTGACCATTGTCTGCCCGGGCATGTAAAGTCACCATTAGCTTTACTAGACCTAAATTTACTAACAGAACTAGTACAAACCATGTTATTGTGGACATACTAGTAGGGGTAATTCGATTACTTCTAGGTCTGTTACTCGAGGTGGCACTGTCCCGTCCCCCCTCGTCGAGTTTTGGCTGGTGGCAGTGGAAACTACTTGTTATGTTCGACCCCGAACATAACCCTATGGGATTCGTCCCATTGTTGGAGATTGACCCTTTTTCTCGTTAATCTCTAACGTACCACCGGTCTCCTTATCTTAAATAAATTTATCGGATGGTATTTTCTGCCAGAACTCGGTTTTTAAAATGGCGTCTGTGTTCGTCTCTGTGACTCCTAAACCAAAGGTTGAGCCCTTTGTTCCACTTTTGGCGGCCCTCTGGACAGAGACCCTCCAAAGTGGTGCCATTCTGTCTGGGTTACCACAGGGGTGTGGGAGGGGGTTTAGGCACCCTGGACTGAGTTGCCTTGCCAACTCCGGTCGCACTCTGGAGTGATTGGCCCAAGTGGTGAGCCTTCCCGCTCACCACTTACCATGTGTTGATTGACAGCTAGGCTGAATGAATGGGGGTTTTCTGCATAAAAGCAGGGCTTTTGGGACTGGATCTTGAGAAGTCGCCACAGGACCTAAGAATCCGACGAGGGTAAAGCTGAGCCGACCTGCACGACGACACCTTCGGTGGAGCCCTGCGGAACCGACTCACCACTTCCCGACGACAGAGGAGATCTCCCTGCCGGAGAGTCTCTTCCCCTGGCTGGTGGGAACAACCAGTCCCCTTTGCTTTTTATTCGCCTCAGGACGCAGTGGTCGAATTGCCTGTGCAGAGCACCTCGGCAACCGGATAGCCACTACCCCTGTACCGCGACCAAAAGGTGGTGCCTTGTGACGGAGCACTCGGCGGCTGGTCTCTTTCCTGGTGGTGCACCGGACTTCACTTTTCTTCGACGACGAGATCATCCCTACTCTTGGCAAAGACCCGACGTGCATCCACCACCAGGAACAACTGCCCCCGCCGGAGCAGCCCTCCACAACAAGGTACCGTGTCCGCCTGGCTTCCCTTTCGATCGGTTCGAGTGAGGTGTCTTAATCCTCTCCTTTCCGTTGGGTCGCCTCCAAGCTTTGCTCATTTATTGTTCTGAACTGGTTCAATCTGCCGATAACAATTTGCTGCAAAGACTTGAATGCATCTCCACTAAAGACTTTTTGGGACATCTCGCCTTGCCTCTCTCCGAGTGGGCCTGGCCTCTGAACTTGATGATCTATTGTGATTCTTGCCTTCCTGCCTTGCATTTTATCCGCGAAGGATTGAACTGTGTTGATTTCGTAACCTGCTTATTTTTCTCTCCCGTCCTAACTAATATTAGAGTGTCGTCTAGGTTGAGGTATACACCTCTGTCTGAAAATAAGTGGTACCAGTAGAACCTAGACTTGTCGAAATATTGCTAGGGGGATTGATCGTTTTCTTCTTCGTAGAGTAATTGTGTTTGATTTGTTTGCCGTGATAGTGCCATAGTGTTTTTCATAGATGTTTTGTTATAAATAAATACCTTAATATCTTTACACTAAGCCTCGTTGCGTGTTTGCTTGTCTTGCTGTGAAGAATTGCCCTATTTTGTATACTCCACATACTGCTCAACTTTTCTTGAGGGAAGTCTGACTGCTTAGCCACAGCTACCAAGTGAATCTGTGTGGTGCAGACTGCTACCAAGTGGGTTCACCGCCAAACGCCTGTAGTCCTAAATCTTTTGCAGTGGTCCCAGAGGGAACTGCACAGGTTTCCGCCTAACACTGGTGTACAGCGGTGGGATTTGTATCGAGTATACAGTTTAGAGTGCTTTTCGACACTGTAGGATAACTAACCACAAAACTTTGCACAAAAAGCAACTTTTAAAAAACATGTCTACGATGGAAACTTACAGTCAAGAGTCCTTGTCAGGTGAAAATACTGAGAGTCTGCGAGCTCTCTGTAGGCAAGAGAATCTTCCTGTAAGAGGCAAGAAGTTCGAACTAATAGAGAGATTGCTGGCAAACCAAAGTCTGGGTACTGGTTCAGAGGAACTAATCTCTCCAGCAACTGTAGATAACAGTGATGTTGTTGATCTGAATCGTAATTCTGATGATAGCGATGAAGAGGCTGTCGAGGACGGAGAGGCTAACGAAACTGTCTCCTCTGCTCCTCTACCTGCCTTACCAGCTGTGCCTACGGGGCCCATACCAGGTCCCGCAAGTAACCCTGCTTATTTTGAACTTGAAAAAATGAAGCTCGAACTAGAATACAAACGGTTCTTGGCTCAATCTGAACGAAACCAAGAGCTCGAGTTCAGACGGATGAATGCCCAGGCTGAGCAGAAGCAAGCTGAGTTAAGACTCAGAGAAATAGAACTTAATCACGAGTTAGAGATGAAAAAGTTGTCTATGGAAAATGCTTCTCTCTCCTCTGGTTCCTCTAGGAGCTCCAGTCCCAAAAGACCCCGGATGCCGAAGGAATTAGTGGGTATGTATGAACCGAGATTGGATGTGTTGGATTGGTTAAAACTGTTTGAATACAATCATGGGCTCCAGGACATCACCGGGAATGCGTTGCTTCCTGGTTGTTCTCTAGGCTCCCTCCTGTTGCGACTGATGTGGTAATGGAGTTGGGGGAGGTGGATAAGATGGATTACGAAAGTGTGAAACTAGCTTTAATAGCTAGATTCGGGAAGACCCCTTCCCAGTATCTTAAGAGGTTTAGAACCCTCAAAAAGCATGATGTTACCCCTTGGGCTACCTGGGTGAGTAAAGGGTTGAAAAACTTAGAGGGATGGATTAAGGGTTACAAAGTGAACACTTATGAGGGTATGAGGAATCTTTTTATGTTGGAGTCTATTTATGATGCCTGTTCTCCTGAGTTCAGACAGCACTTGGCTGATTCGAAGGAATTGGATTCCAGGGAGCTAGCTAAGGCTGCTGACTTGTGGGTTGCCAACAAGGCTACTCATAAGGATTCTGGGGCAACTCAGAAAAAGGATGAGGGAAAACAGCCTAAAAAAGACTCAAAAGAGAATTCGAATAACTCACATTCCAAAGAGGGCCCCAAGCAAAACCAGAAGGGTAAGCCACCGGGAAAACCATAGCAGAATAGTGTGTCTTCTGGTGCCAAACTGGAAGGAGGTCAGAACAAGCCACCATTCCAGAAAGCATTCGGTAAGTGCTTTGTTTGTGGCTCGACTGACCATGTGAAAGGAGATCCCAGATGTAAGGGTAAACCTTCAGGGGTCCAGCTTGTCTCCTTAGCCTTCGCTCCAGAGGAGGAAGTCCAAATGGCAAGTGGAAACTTTCTAGTGCTAGCTGATGAACCCATTGGAGTCTCAGCCAGCGTTTCTTTAGTATCTCTGGGGTTGTGGGAACAACAGAATTTAGATGTCTATAATTCTATCCCCGATAATACTAAAGAGTATTATAAGGACAGTGTCCAGGTGAATGGTCAGGAGACGAGACTCCTGCCATTAGGGACACTGGGGCCAGCATAACTGTGGTGGATAAATCGTTTTTCCAGGCTGAGGATGTTGCTAAGGCACCCAAACGCCTCACCAAGTTAGCTGGAGGGCCTGTGCAGATGCTTCCCCAATTACCAGTTCTCATCCAGTGTAATGACATGACTGTAAAGATACCTGTCAGCATACAGAGTGAGGTACCAGCACCCGTACTGTTGGGTAACGATTTGAAAACTCTCGGAGTTGTATCGCATACTCCCAGACCTCCTAGTAAACGGTTACAGGAGCTAACCAGACCTGCAAGAGAGAGGACCATGCGCGGTACTCTCCAGGAGATGATGAAGAAAGATATCACTCCTGCTCCACTGGAATTGTCGGCCGCTGCCTCCAAGAAATCAGAAGCGAAAGGGAAACCTAAGACTTCTATCCTGAAACCAGCAGCCCGCATTCCAGTGCAGCCAACATGGACTTCCCCGCGGTTGTCCACAGTTACACCCGTAACTCCACCTCCAGCCGAGGCTGAGAGGGAGGTACAACCCTGTGTGGTAGAATTAGACTCTGAGGAAGAGCTAATGGAAGGCCAGGAACTCATTGGAGATCTGGATCCTGTTGACCATCCTGAACTGCAGTCTTTACTGGCAGAAGGTGGACCCAGCAGGGCAGACTTCAGTAAGGGACAGAGAGAATGTCAAACTCTGGAAGGTCTTCGCCACCAGGCAGAAGCTCAGGCTGAAGGGCAAGAGCCTGGGAAATACAGGTTGCACTGGGAAAATGGACTCTTCTACAGTGAACCGACTGAGTCTGCACCTGGAGACTACAAATGACTTGTAGTACCCCAAGAGAACAGACCACAGTTCTTGCAGTTAGCCCACGAGATTCCTTTGGCTGGTCACTTCAGTTTCAAGAAGACTAAGGAAAGGCTCTCTCTCTACTTCTATTGGCCGAAGATGGGGGCCGAAGTAGAAAAACACTGCAGGCGCTGCCACACCTGCCAGATCTCTGGTAAGGTTGGCTCCAAGAATGTGGCACCTTTAGTGGCTCTCCCAGTCGTGGGAGTCCCATTTGAGAGAGTAGGGATTGACATCGTTGGTCCCCTTGATCCTCCAACCTCCTCAGGAAACAGGTTTATACTTGTTGTAGTAGACCATGCTACTAGGTATCCCGAGGCAATTCCTATGAGGACTGTTACAGGTCCGGCTGTGGCTAAGGCCCTCCTTGGTATTTTTACTAGGGTCGGGTTTCCTAAGGAAGTAATCTCTGACAGGGGGTCAAACTTTATGTCCCACTACATGAAAGCCATGTGGAAAACCTGCGGAGTTACTTACAAGTTTTCAACGGCTTACCACCCACAAACCAATGGGTTGGTAGAACGGTTCAACCGAACCATGAAGAGCATGATAGGTGCTTTAGAGGAACCCCTTAAGCGTAAGTGGGACCTTCTACTGCCATGCCTTCTCTTTGCTTATAGAGAAGTCCCTCAGGAGGGCGTAGGTTACTCGCCCTTCGAACTCCTCTATGGTCATCCTGTCAGAGGTCCATTGGCCCTGATTAAGGAGGGGTTGGAGAGTGCTCCTTCCCCCAAGCCAGTCAGAGTGACTGACTACGTGATAGGTCTCCGGAGGAGAATGTCACACATGATGACGGAAGCAAGCGATAACTTGAAAGCTGGACAAGCATTGGTCAAGCACTGGCACGATCAAAAGGCTAACATGGTTGAGTTTGCTCAAGACCAGCTTGTTCTTGTTATGATCCCAACAAGGCAGAGGGCCTTGCAAGATAAGTGGATGGGACCCTTCCGAGTAGTGGGTAAACTCGGAGAGGTTAACTATCTGGTGGACTTGGGCAATCCCAAGGAGGCTCCGACAGTCTTTCACACCAACCGACTTAAAGCGTATGTCTCACGACCGGATGTAGGAGCGTTGCTTCTAGCATCATCCGAGGAAGAAGAAGAGAGTGAAGCTCTTCCAGATCTCCTCAGAGGCTTACCTTTAGACGAAAAAATTGAAGGAGTAAATCTCTCCTCCAATCTGACACCCGAGCAACAAGACGAGTGCAAATCTATGTTGAATCAGTTTGCCTCGCTGTTCTCGCTTTCACCAGGCTTGACCCCTTGGGGCCAGCACGACATACTCACTGGTGACTGTCTGCCAGTCAAGAGCAGAGGATACCAAATGTCAGAAAACGTACGAACCCACATCAAAGGTGAGGTCAGCAAGATGCTCGATCTCTGGGTAATAGAGCCCTCTACTATTCCATGGTCTAGCCCAGTTGTGTTAGTACCAAAGGCCGGATCTAAAGAACTTAGATTCTGCGTGAATTATAGAGCTCTTAATGCAGTCACCAAGACTGATGCCCACCCTTTGCAAAGAACAGATGAGTTGGTGGATCAACTTGGCACCGCCAAGTTCCTCAGCACATTTGACTTGACGTCAGGCTATTGGCAAATAGCCCTGACAGACCATGCCAAGGAGAAAATGTAACGCTCACCTGATTCCCGCAGAGGCGCCGGTCTTGACTGGGTGAATGCCGTATCTTCAAAGGTGATGTGTAACACACGGTTGGCTCTTTGGGCTGGACCTCTGTGCACTGTATGTCTGACTCGAAGAGTAAGATGTCTGCAGATAGAAAATATGGGATTAATGAACTGGGGTTATTGGGTGCCTCTCTCCTCTTCCCTTTCTCTTCTCCTGTAGAACCCCAAAGGTTAACACCCTCACCTTAGGTAAGTGAACGCCGAGCTCTCCATCTGCCTTGGGGCAGGGTGCCGTAACCAGTTTCTTCACTGGATAAGGGTGCAGGCCTCTTGACCTCAGAGGACTGCTGTCCGTCGTTAACTGCACGAACGGTAAGTTCTGGGCACTTCAAATGTCTTAAAAGTCTTTTGTAATGATATCTCTTGTTTTGCAGGGTTCCGGCGATGGCGGATGGTGGGCTGATGAGAGTTGAGGATCGAACCCGCGTGAGGAATAGAAGCGCCTGGAAGCACGTAAGTAAGCGCTTGTAGCCTGCTTCACGATGCGCACTAACTGTCCCTTTTATCTTGCAGGTACAAGTTCGGAGCTTTAGAGAAGCTGAAGGGTGCTGGAATACCCACTGGATTCGGCGTGGGAAGGAGTAATGGCACGTGAGTAATAAAGTTGCCCAATGTCTTTAAACGCAACTTCTTTTGTCTTTCAGATGCGGGATGCAGCGACGAAGGCCTCCGGAGTGTGCGAAGAGCTGGTAAGCTTTTGTCTTTCAGATGCCGGAATGCAGTGCGAAGACCTCCGGAGCATGCGAAGAGTAGGTAAACCTTTGTCTTTCAGATGCCGGAATGCAGCGCGAGGCGTTGGTGACAGCCGATGGACCAGGTAAGAGATGCGCTGCCACTGAAGACCGTAGTGCTAACCTGTTCTTTCTTTGTCTTTACAGGTGCTGCTGAAGACTGGATTCCAGGATGGTAAGCCTTTGTTCCCTTAGGCCCAGGATCAGAAGCAGAAGACACGATGAGCGTTCTGCTGCAGAGAATGCAGAATAACGCAAAGCAAGATTCATCCATCGGGTGTGGTTTAAATAGCCTCCTGTAGTGCTTAGGTGTCTCCTTCCACAGCCACGCCTAGGTAAGAAAAGAGTTCCTGCTTTCCAGAAGAGTTCCAGTGTTCTGAACCTAGGGAGTGGCTCCTGACCCACCCAACAGGAAAAGTAGTCCCAAACAGAAGAGGATCAGGGGTTCAACTGGCAGGTAAGTAAGCAGCATGGTCTGCTGCAGGTAAGTCCACCCAAGCATTATGAGCCCGGCGCTTCCAGCGCTGGGACTGGGCATCTTTATGAGCCTGGTGCCACTGGCGCCAGGACAGGGTCCAAAAGGTCCCAATTGGGACTGGCTGGCACTCGGAACCGGGGTTATGGGTCTGCTTCCAACGGAGTCGGGCAAGTCCTGATCTTTTGGAAGCAGAGATCATGACAGCACCCCCCTTCAAGGCTCCTCCCAAACCGGGCTTCTCCGGGGGTTTGGGCTTGTTAGGAAATGTTCGATGAAATCTTTTGATTAGACGAGGCGCGTGGACATATTCTGCAGGTTCCCAGGATCTTTCTTGGGGACCGTAGCCTTTCCAGTCAATCAGGTAAAATAGTTTAGATTTGGAGATCTTGGAATCCAGGATGCTTTTGACTTCAAACTCGAGTTCTCCATCAACTAGAATAGGTTTTGGAGATGTAGTTAGTCGGGTTTGAGGTTGCACGGGTTTTAATAGAGATACGTGGAAGACCGGATGTATCTTCATGTGAGGGGGCAAGTCCAACTTGACCGCTACTGAATTTACTATGGTAGTGATGGAATAGGGACCAAGGTATCTGTTAATATGTAAATGACCAGGCTTCACGCTGATGCTTGTCTTTATAGAGAGGCTTTATTTCTTTTGTTCATCCAAGAGAAAGGCCCCCAGCTGTGGCTGTCCTCCTGCTCTCAATCCTCTCTCTCTCTGCTGCTAGAATGTGGAACCTTTGCTTAATCATAACAACAAAGGTTCCTTGGTAACTAGGTTACATGGCAGCAGCTGAATTGATGTGATTGTAGACTCAATGAAGTGAATGTAACCACCTCCTAACACCTCCCTTCCTTTTACCAAAATATAAGTATTTGCCTAAACTAGATAATAGATTTCATTGAACATAAGTAGTTCATTATTTACATAGTATCTGATACACCGCTATATGAAGAAATAATTAAATTGCTTTAAATACCTTGCAGTGCAGTTACAAGTTGTTGTTTACCTTTTTGCAAATTGCTATCCTCTCCTTGTTCCAGACCCCACCCCCTTTAACAAGCACCGAAGATCCCAATTCTTTAACAACTTGTTTGGGCTGTGAAAATATGGATGCACCTTTGCGCACCTTGGTGGGAAGTTTGATCTTGATCCAATCACCTTCCTCAAGACTGAATTCTCTACAAGCATTCTTCCTGTCATATTGCTCCTTGGAACTGACCCCAGATTCAAATATCTTCTCTCTCACTCCCTCCAGATCTATTCCTACGAATTTTGACCTTCCCATCCAGCCTGGACACATGTGTGAGTTAGGTTTCCTCCCTCTTAATAGTTCAAAAGGGGATACACCCGTAACACTGTGTGGTGCTAGTCTATATTGGAATGTTCTCTCCATTATGGTCCTGATCCAGTCACCTCCTGTTGCTACCGCAATTCTAATTGCATCCATGAGAGTGCGGTTGAAGCGTTCTACACACCCATTGGTCTGGGGATGATATAATGAAGTGGTTACTTGTTCTATTCCATGGTTACTCAAGAACTCTCTAAATTCCTTGGAAACCAATTGGGTCCCATTATCTGATAAACACTTTCTGGGGAATCCCTCTCTCCAAAATAATTGCTCCAAACATTTAATGATGCTACTGCTGGATATGTCTCTTAGTGTAAATATTTCGGGCCACTTGGATAATAAATCTATGACAACCAGTACATAGGTGTCTCTCCCACCCTTGATATTGAAAGGCCCTAGTAAGTCTAAAGCAACCTCATCCCATGGAACTGTGGATGGCTTTCTAACAGTCATGGGTACTTTTTGAATCCTGAGACCCTTATTACCTTCAATGCAATCACAACAGTTGTTGACCACTTCTTCAGTGTCTTTGTCAAGATTAGGCCACCAAAATTCTGCTCTAACCAAGCCTTTGGTTCTAGGCAGTCCCAAATGCCCAACATGAGCTAGCTCAATTATTAATTTTCTCATTTTAATAGGTACAACCATCTGATGTCCTCTATGTAAGTATCCTTTATCAATCCAGAGTTCTTCCTTAACTTTGGCAAACCCGCCTAAATCACCAATATAGTTTCTTATTCTGTTCTGCGTCACCAATGTTAAAACTCTCTGGTACAATTCATCCTCTGAACATGCATTGTCCCACTCCTCTTTCTTTACTGACTCATGAACCTGAAATATTTCAACATCTTTCTCATGAGTCAGAGGAGACTCCTCAGACACTGTTTCTCTCACTACTGATCTGGATAAGGCATCAGCAACTACGTTGGTTTCACCACTAATGTGAAGCATATCATATTGCAGGCCTTGTAGGGATGTCACCCACTTCATGATGCGTCTGGAGACTCCCTCCAGACCACCTTTGGTAAATATTCCTATTAGGGGTTTATGGTCTGTACATACTGTGAATTCTCTGCCCCATAAATATCTTTTGAACTTTTCCACTCCCCAGACACAAGCCAATGCTTCCTTTTCTACCACTGAATATCTGTTCTCAGGTCCTTTGAGAGATCTAGAGGCAAATGCTATGGTGTGTAAGCCCTCCTGATCTTCCTGCATTAGGACTGCCCCAATACCATAGTCACTTGCATCCACAAATAGTAATGAATGTCTACTTTCTTCAAACGTTTTCAAGATGGGTGCATTGACTATAGCATCTTTAATCTTACCAAACTCTTCCTCACAAGATTCATTCCACTTGAACGTAACACCTTTACGAGTCAACATCCTCATGTTCCTTGACAAATTTGCCAACCCTCTAACAAACTTGCCATAAAATTCAACCAGACCTAGAAAAGACAGTATATCTGCTTTGGATTTTGGTGCTTCCATCTTGCGAATAGCTTCTATGGCCTTTTCTTTGGGTTTGATCCCTTCACCTGTAATTTCATGACCTAGATATTCAACTTTGTCAGTTTTGAATATGCATTTCTCTAACGATACTGTAAGGCCAGCCTCTTTGAATATGTTCAACACTCTCTCTAACCTTTTATCATGTTCTGCTTCATTTTTCCCACATACTAGCACATCATCCTGGTAACACATGACACCTCTCTCTCCTCCCAGTAATCTGTACATGACGTTCTGAAATACACTAGCTGCTGAAATCAATCCAAATGGCATTCTTATACATCTGAAAAGGCCAATAGGGGTAATGAAAGCTGTGAGATCTCTCGAATCAGGGTGTAATTCTACTTGGTGATATGCAGATTTGAGGTCAATAAGAGAAAATACTTTGGAATCAGACACCCCTGCCAATAAATCATCTATTCTGGGTAAAGGAAATTTGTCAGCCACTACATTTTTATTCAGGTGTCTAAGGTCTATGCATATCCGCAGAGATCCACTGCTCTTTCTCACTATTACAATAGGACTAACCCACTCTGAGGAATCAATTCTCTCTATCACCCCTTCACTTTCCATTTTATTCAATTCACTCTCTACATCTTTTCTCAGGGCCAAGGGAATGGTCCGTAATTTGGCAACTTTGGGAATGGCATCCCTTTTCAAACGAATTTTGTGCACAAATCCCTTCAAGCACCCTAACTTAGTGCCACTCATATGCCCTCTGGCCCCTTCCATAACAATGCTCGAGACCGATTTTCCACCGGATTTTCCACCTTCAACAGTCAAAACCTGTTCTGGGTGGCTTGCTTCAAGTCTTATCTTGAGCTCTGCCTGATCGCTCCAGGACAACAGCTCTCCACCTCTGTTGGCTACATGGATAGTCCCTAACGCCTTCCTGTCTTTGAATTGGAGCTCAGCTTCAAAGCACCCTAAAATTTCTATGGGCACATCTCCATAAGCATTTGCTCTGACTACATTCTCCCACAATGTACAACATCCAAATTTCTCCTTCCACACTTGCACACTTATCAAAGTATAATCTGCTCCACTGTCCATGAGCATTGATACTGGCACCCCTCCAACTAACACAGTTGCATATGGTTTCTTTTTCTTGACCTTCCCATCAATGGCATTGACTGAAAATATAACTTCTCTACCAGCATCATCAATTGATATAAATTCTTGATCTGCATTGACTTCATGTATTTGACTTGGGGCAGTATAAAAATTCCTACAGCATCTAGCCATGTGTCCTCTGACCCCACATTCATTACATATAATTTTTGATGCATAACATTCTTTGTCAGATGCTTTGTGATATAGACTCCCACATCTGAAACACCTCCTAATTGATGCACCTCTAGGATAACCAGAGTCCCTGCCACCCCTGAATGTAACATTCTCACTGGGCGACCCTCTGATAGATGATCCTTGTCCCCATGCTCTGGTAAAGGTACCTTGGCGACCCTCAGGTCTGCTACCCATTTGCCAAGTGCGACGCGCAGTTGCCGCACCTCTCTGCATCACTCTCGAAACCTTATGTATGGCAGCTTCATTGTCATCAGTTTTGGGCTTATCTTGAGATGTATTATCCACTTGAAGCATTTGTATACATTTGTCTGTGTGTTCTATCATTTTCGCTATCTCAATTGCTCTATCAAGAGAAGGATTTCTTTCCTTCCATAACTCCTTCCTGATGTTATCATTAGAACACTTAATCATGAGTTGGTCCCTGACATGCTCATCTCGACAATGGTCAAATCTACATTTGATGGCTAAACCTCTAGAAGCAGTTACAAATTCCTCAATACTCTCTCCAGTTTTTTGAGTTCTCGTGGCAAATTTGTACCTTTCAAGAATTATATTTTCTTCAACACAGTAGTGTTTGTCTAATTTTGCTAATGTTTTCTCATATGGACCCCCATCAGGAATGTCTGGAGGTTCTGGTAGTTTTTTGACCACTTCCTGTCCTGCGGCACCTAAACAGTGAAATAGGAGCGCCTCTTTGCGCTCATTGGAGAAATTGGGTCCAAATGCTGCCAGTGCATATTTTTGAAAACCCTCTTTCCAGTCTATCCAACGCACTCTGGGCTCACCTGGTGTAGGCAGGAAGAAAATTGGGGCTGGGACGTTTGCCATGTTGTGAATTACTTAATGTCACCCCCAGGTAGGAAACCTTACACAGCCACACTGTCACTTACTTGTACTTAAATTTTATAAGGTGTGATTTCAGGTGGAACCTGTGCTGATATTGTCAGCGCTGTCTGTGGTAGTTGCAATTTGTGATCCACAGGTCAGCCTCCTCCGTAATCCACAGGTGATCCAATTTGTGATCCACAGGTCATCCAACCTCCTCAATATTCGTGCTCAGCTCCAGTATGCTTTTATGGTTCTCTCCACTGCCAGGCACTGACTTCTTTCTTGGTTCTCCGCTCCAAAATGCGCTTTGCTGGTTTACTCCGCTACAGGAGGATGGCCGTGTTTCTCGCCTGCTATTACACAACACATCTAGTGTAACACTCCGTCCATTTGCTTCCAAACTGTAATCAATATTACTGCAGTGTTGCTGCTGCTGGGGGCCTTTTCTCCTTGGCCCATCCTCGTCGCCAATGTTAATATGTAAATGACCACGCTTCACGCTGATGCTTGTCTTTATAGAGAGGCTTTATTTCTTTAGTTCATCCAAGAGAAAGGCCCCCAGCTGTGGCTGTCCTCCTGCTCTCAATCCTCTCTCTCTCTGCTGCTAGAATGTGGAACCTTTGCTTAATCATAACAACAAAGGTTCCTTGGTAACTAGGTTACATGGCAGCAGCTGAATTGATGTGATTGTAGACTCAATGAAGTGAATGTAACCACTTCCTAACAGTATCTTGGGTTGAATGTGCGTGGTCCTTTTAGAGGTAGATATTTGGTGGATAACCAGACTTGATCTCCTACTTGATATTGGGGGGCTTCCTTCCGATGTTGGTCTGCTCCTTTCTTGTATTGTTCTTTAGCCCTTTGAAGGTGAGAAAAAGGCTTCCTTAAAGGCTTGGGTGATTGTAGAATGCAGGTGGTCTACTGCTGGTGTTCCAAGATCTTGGAGTGGATCCAACTCCGAGGTTCGAGGGTGACTACCGTATAAAAGAAAAAAACGGGTCTTCCCAGTTCCCGAGTGGACAGAGTTATTGTAGGCATATTCGGCTATCCAAAGGATATCTTTCCAAGTTTTTTCAGTTTGTTGTAGCATGCAGCGCAAATACTGTTCCAGAGTTTGATTGGTCCTCTCGGTTTGTCCGTCCGTTTGAGGGTGGTGGCTTGTCGAAAGTCTCACATCAATTTGAGCCGACCGACAGCAACTTCGCCAAAAATGAGAAATAAATTGACTACCTCGATCCGAAATTAGAACTGAAGGAAAACCGTGCAGTCGGACGATGTTTTCGAGAAATTCTCGGGCCAGAGTTGCTGCTGTTGGTAAGCCTTTGAGTGGAATGAAATGCGCCATCTTGGAGAATAGGTCCACAATTACTAGGATCGTATTGTATCCGGAGCATGGAGGTAGATCGGTGATGAAGTCCATAGAAAGCGTATGCCAAGGGCGAGGCGGGATGTCAATAGGGCGTAAGAGGCCGGCTGGTTTTTCCTTTTGACTCTTGTTTTGGGCGCATACTCCACAGGACATTATAACATCTCTGATATCTTTTTTCCAAGACGGCCACCAGAAGTAGCGCTTGATCTTTTCCGAGGTCTTGGTCATACCGGGATGTCCTTCCATTAAAGAATCGTGATAACAAGAGATTACCTTTTTCTGTAAATCTGTGCTGGGCAGGTATAACCTTGGAAATATAATAGGTTGTCCTTCACCGTAAAGTCCTTTCCCTGCAGATGCCAATTCTGTATGTCTGCTGGAGTTACCAGTAGCCTGGCTTTATCCTTAACTTCCTCTATGGATTGTGTGGCGATTACACCTAGAATTCTTTGTTCGGGAATGATAGGTACAGGTTTAGGATTGATCAAATGTTCTTCCACTCCCATCCGAGAAAGGGCATCAGCTTTACCGTTTTTTGTACCAGGTCGATAGGTAATTATGAAGTCAAACTCGGCAAAGAATAGTGCCCAACAGAGTTGCCTAGAGGATTGAGCTTTTGCTTTTTTCAAATATTGCAGGTTTCGGTGATCTGTAATCACAGTAACGGTGTGTCGGGCCCCCAGAAGATAATGCCGCCAAGCCTTAAAGGCGGACTTGATAGCTAGAAGTTCCTTATCAGTAATAGTGTAATTGATTTCAGGAGGCGAGAATTTGCGGGACCAAAATGCCACGGGATGCAACTGATTGGTTACTGGGTCCTTTTGTGATAGAACTGCCCCCATGGCAAGGCTCGAAGCATCAGTTTCAACGATGTAAGGGAGTTCTGGGCGAGGATGTTTTAAGATCAGTGCAGAGATAAATCTAGTCTTCAAATTCTGGAAAGCTTGTTCCGCCTCGGTAGACCATTCAAAACGTTTGTTTTTCTTTAACAAGGCGGTGATGGGCTAGACTATTCGAGAGAATTCGGGGATAAACCTGCGGTAAAAGTTAGCGAAGCCTAACATGCTTTGAACACCTTTTACGGAGGATGGCGATGGCCATTTGAGAATTGCATCGACCTTCTTTGAATCCATACGCACTCCGCTAGGTGATAATATGAATCCCAAGAATTCAACTTCAGTCACGTTGAAAACACATTTTTCCAACTTAGCGAAAAGTTTGTGTTGACGCAATCTCTCGAGGACCATTTTCACGTGTTTCCGATGTTCAGTTTCCGATGAAGAATAAACGAGGATGTCGTCAATGTAAACAACAACACACACATCTATGAGCTCTCTGAGGACATCGTTCATAAAATATTGAAAGGCGGCCGGGGCATTGCAAAGTCCGAAGGGCATGACCTGATATTCAAATAGCCCATACTTGGTGCGGAAGGCCGTCTTCCATTCATCGCCCTCTTTTACTCGTACCAAGTGGTAGGCTCCTCTAAGATCCAGCTTTGTATATATGCATGCTTTTCTGACTTGGTCCAGGAGTTCAGGGATCAAAGGTAACGGATATCTATTCTTAACGGTGATCTGGTTCAGGGCGCGATAATCTATACAAGTTCTAAGGTCCCCTTCTTTTTTTGGAACGAAGAACAAAGCTGAGGAAGCAGGGGACTTGGAAGGACGAATAAACCCATTCGCTAGGTATTGATCCAGGTATTGTCGGAGGTGAAGATTCTCAGGCTCGGTGAGGGCATACATTCTACTACAAGGAGGAGTAGATCCAGGTATCAGGTCTATCTGGCAGTCATAAGACCTATGAGGAGGTAGAGAGTTAGCCTGATCCTTCCGGAAAACATCTTGGAATTCTAGGTATTCAGGAGGTAACTGAGGAGCCTCCGAGGAAATTGCTGCCAGTGCAACACCAGGTCGAGGGTGACAAGTAGAGACACATTCTGGAAACTGAACCGTTCTTGCTCGCCAATCGATCTGAGGATTGTGCTTCTCTAACCAAGGAATTCCTAGAATAATCTGGAACTGAGGGGCCTTGATCACATCGAACACGATCTTCTCATGGTGTCCATCTTGACTTACTAGCGTCACTTCTTGGGTGGTATGCGTTACTGGTCCGGAGGCTATCTCCGTACCATGCACCGTAGTAATGACGTCCTTTACAGCCTTTGGACAAAGAGTCAGATTCATCCTCAAAACCATTTCATGATCCACATAATTGCCGATGGCACCGCTGTCGACGTAAGCTTCAATCGCATGTAATCGATCCGGATGTTCAGGGCTAATGAGGACCATAGGTATCACGAAATGCGAGGTCACGGAACTGGTTTAAAGCTCGGCAAGAGGACCTCTATTCTTGTTGGGCGAGGTCGTTTCCCTGCTCAGAGTTTGTGACCCTGGTAACTGCAGCTCCTACTGCCTTCTTGGCTGGTTTCACCAGACAGTCTCGAAGAAAGTGCCCCGAGTTTCCGCAATAGAGGCATAATTGCAGCTCTTTTCTCCTTTCCCGCTCCTTTTGTGTTAGTGGTCCTTTCAGGCCCCCTATTTGCATGGGTTCCCCGGAGTCTACTCCTTTGGTAGGAGTTGGTGGTTTGGAAAATACTCGAGCATCAAACTTGGAACGATCGGCCTTCCTGTTCTGCAGTCTGTGGTCAATTTGAACGACTAAGTCAATATAGTCCGAACAGTCTTGCGGGGGATTCACTACTTGGGCTAACACATCTTTGAGCTCTCCACGTAGACCTCTATAAAACAGCGTAATCCTTTTGTCCTCAGGCCATCGAGTTTCCACTATCAGTCTGTTGAAAGACGCAATATAAGCCAAAAGGTCTTGATTACCCTGTCGCAATGAAAGGAGCTCATTGTCCAAGGCCTGCCCCAGTGAATGTCTTGCAAACAGTTTTTCCATACTGAGCTGAAAAGCTCGAAAATCATGGAGAACCGGATCATCTTGATTAACTAGAGGGATCGACCAGTCTGCCGCATTGCCACTAAGGTACGAAAGCACGAAAGCTACCTTAGCTTGATCAGTTGGAAAGGCTGCTGGCCGGCATAAGAAGTGCAACCGGCACTGATTAATAAATACTGCAAACCTCTTTTGGTCACCAGAAAATCGTTCGGGCGGAGCCAGAGGTACATTCCCAGGTAGGTTGATCTGCACTGGGTTCGTAGAGGATGTTGAAGGAAGATTTGCCCCTGATGCGGGTAACAGAGTTTGTCCGGCTTGTGACTGTAGCAATTGTCTAGCGAGATCGTCTGTTCGCTCCTGGGAAATAATGAGTTCCCTTCTTAGAGCATTCGTTTCCTGACGGGCTGCATGCACTTCTGCTCTTAGTTCCCCAAGTAACTGGGCTAGCTGGTCGGTATCCGAGGTTTCCATAGCGCCTGGGTGGGAGTTTTGCGATAGGATTTGCGTTCTGTAACGCTCACCTGATTCCCGCAGAGGCGCCGGTCTTGACTGGGTGAATGCCGTATCTTCAAAGGTGATGTGTAACACACGGTTGGCTCTTTGGGCTGGACCTCTGTGCACTGTATGTCTGACTCGAAGAGTAAGATGTCTGCAGATAGAAAATATGGGATTAATGAACTGGGGTTATTGGGTGCCTCTCTCCTCTTCCATTTCTCTTCTCCTGTAGAACCCCAGAGGTTAACACCCTCACCTTAGGTAAGTGAACGCCGAGCTCTCCATCTGCCTCGGGGCAGGGTGCCGTAACCAGTTTCTTCACTGGATAAGGGTGCAGGCCTCTTGACCTCAGAGGACTGCTGTCCGTCGTTAACTGCACGAACGGTAAGTTCTGGGCACTTCAAATGTCTTAAAAGTCTTTTGTAATGATATCTCTTGTTTTGCAGGGTTCCGGCGATGGCGGATGGCGGGCTGATGGGAGTTGAGGATCGAACCCACGTGAGGAATAGAAGCGCCTGGAAGCACGTAAGTAAGCGCTTGTAGCCTGCTTCACGATGCACACTAACTGTCCCTTTTATCTTGCAGGTACAAGTTCAGAGATTTAGAGAAGCTGAAGGGTGCTGGAATACCCACTGGATTCGGCGTGGGAAGGAGTAATGGCACGTGAGTAATAAAGTTGCCCAATGTCTTTAAACGCACCTTCTTTTGTCTTTCAGATGCGGGATGCAGCGCCAAAAGCCTCCGGAGCGTGCGAAGAGCTGGTAAGCTTTTGTCTTTCAGATGCCGGAATGCAGTGCGAAGACCTCCGGAGCATGCGAAGAGTAGGTAAGCCTTTGTCTTTCAGATGCCGGAATGCAGCGCGAGGCGTTGGTGACAGCCGATGGACCAGGTAAGAGATGCGCTGCCACTGAAGACCGTAGTGCTAACCTGTTCTTTCTTTGTCTTTACAGGTGCCTCTGAAGACTGGATTCCAGGATGGTAAGCCTTTGTTCCCTTAGGCCCAGGATCAGAAGCAGAAGACACGATGAGCGTTCTGCTGCAGAGAATGCAGAATAACGCAAAGCAAGATTCATCCATCGGGTGTGGTTTAAATAGCCTCCTGTAGTGCTTAGGTGTCTCCTTCCACAGCCACGCCTAGGTAAGAAAAGAGTTCCTGCTTTCCAGAAGAGTTCCAGTGTTCTGAACCTAGGGAGTGGCTCCTGCCCCACCCAACAGGAAAAGTAGTCCCAAACAGAAGAGGATCAGGGGTTCAACTGGCAGGTAAGTAGCAGCATGGTCTGCTGCAGGTAAGTCCACCCAAGCATTATGAGCCCGGCGCTTCCAGTGCTGGGACTGGGCATCTTTATGAGCCTGGTGCCACTGGCGCCAGGACAGGGTCCAAAAGGTCCCAATTGGGACTGGCTGGCACTCGGAACCGGGGTTATGGGTCTGCTTCCAAGGGAGTCGGGCAAGTCCTGATCTTTTGGAAGCAGAGATCATGACAGAAAACTGCATTTTCTACCCCCGTTGGCTTAGACCAGTTTAAAGTAATGCCTTTCGGATTGAAGAATGCACCTGCTACGTTTCAACGGATGGTAAACCAGGTTATGAGTGGGGGCCTGGTGGAGGCTGCCCCTGCACTGCTGGGGGGTGGGGGTGCAGGGGGACATGAGTGGGGGCCTGATGGAGGCTGCCCCTGCACTGCTGGGGGGTGGGGGGGTGGGAGACATGAGTGGGGGCCTGGTGGAGGCTGCCCCTGGTGGCTGGGGGGTGGGGGTGGTGGTAGACATGGGTGGGGGCCTGGTGGAGGCTGCCCCTGACTGCTGGGGGGTAGGGGGTGGTGGAAGACATGAGTGGGGGCCTGGTGGAGGCTGCCCCTGCACTGCTGGGGGGTGGGGGTGGTGGGAGACATGAGTGGGGGCCTGGTGGAGGCTGCCACTGGTGGCTGGGGGGTGGGGGTGGTGGTAGACATGGGTGGGGGCCTGGTGGAGGCTGCCCCTGCACTGCTGCTGGGTGGGGGTGCAGGGGGACATGAGTGGGGGCCTGGTGGAGGCTGCCCCTGCACTGCTGGGGGCTGGGGGTGGTGGGAGACATGAGTGGGGGCCTGGTGGAGGATGCCCCTGGACTGCTGGGGGGTGGAGTTGCAGGGGGACATGAGTGGGGGCCTGGTGGAGGCTGCCCCTGCACTGCTGGGGAGTGGGGGTGCAGGGGGACATGAGTGGGGCCCTGGTGGAGGCTGCCCCTGGTGGCTGGGGGGTGGGAGTGGTAGTAGACATGGGTGGGGGCCTGGTGGAGGCTGCCCCTGACTGCTGGGGGGTAGGGGGTGGTGGGAGACATGAGTGGGGGCCTTTTGGAGGCTGCCCCTGCACTTCTGGGGGGTGGGGGTGGTGGGAGACATGGGTGGGGGCCTGGTGGAGGCTGCCCCTGGTGGCTGGGGGGTGGGGGTGGTGGTAGACATGGGTGGGGGCCTGGTGGAGGCTGCCCCTGCACTGCTGGGGGGTGAGGGTGCAGGGGGACATGAGTGGGGGCCTGGTGGAGGCTGCCCCTGCACTGCTGGGGGCTGGTGGTGGTGGGAGACATGAGTGGGGGCCTGGTGGAGGCTGCCCCTGGTGGCTGGGGGGTGAGGGTGGTGGGAGACATGAGTTGGACATGAGTGGGGGCCTGGTGGACGGTGCCCCTGACTGCTGGGGGGTAGGGGGTGGTGGGAGACTTGAGTGGGGGCCTGGTGGAGGCTGCCCCTGCACTGCTGGGGGGGGTGGGGGTGCAGGGGGAAATGAGTGGGGGCCTGGTGGAGGCTGCCCCTGCACTGCTGTGGGGTGGGGGTGCAGGGGGACATGAGTGAAGGCTTGTTGGAGGCTGCCCCTGCACTGCTGGGGGTTGGGGGTGGCGGGAGACATGAGTGGGGGACTGGTGGAGGCTGCCCCTGGTGGCTAGGGGGTGGAGGTGGTGGTAGACATGGGTGGGGGCCTGGTGGAGGCTGCCCCTGACTGCTGGGGGGTAGGGGGTGGTGGGAGACATGAGTGGGGGCCTGGTGGAGGCTGCCCCTGCACTGCTGGGGGGTGGGGGTGGTGGGAGACATGAGTGGGGGCCTGGTGAAGGCTGCCCCTGCACTGCTGGGGGGGTGGGGATGGTCGGAGACATGAGTGGGGGCCTGGTGGATGCTGCCCCTGGTGGCTGGGGGGTGGGGTTGGTGGTAGACATGAGTGGGGGCCTGGTGGTGGCTGCCCCTTGTGGCTGGGGGGTGGGGGTGGTGGTAGACGTGAGTGGGGGCCTGGTGGAGGCTGCCCCTGCACTGCTGGGGGGTGGGGGTGGTGGGAGACATGAGTGGGGGCCTGGTGGAAGCTGCGCCTGGTGGCTGGGGGGTGGGGGTGGTGTTAGACATGGGTGGGGGCCTGGTGGAGGCTGCCCCTGCACTGCTGGGGGGTAGGGGTGGTGGGAGACATGAGTGGGGGCCTGGCAGAGGCTGCCCCTGGTGGCTGGGGGGTGGGGGTGGTGGGAGACATGAGTGGGGGCCTGGTGAAGGCTGCCCCTGCACTGCTGGGGGGGTGGGGGTGGGGGTGGTGGGAGACATGAGTGGGGGCCTGGTGGATGCTGCCCCTGGTGGCTGGGGGTGGGGTTGGTGGTAGACATGAGTGGGTGCCTGGTGGAGGCTGTCCCTGGTGGCTGGGGGGTGGGGGTGGTGGGCGACATGAGTGGGGGCCTGGTGGAGGCTGCCCCTGGTGGCTGGGGGGTGGGGGTGGTGTTAGACATGGGTGGGGGCCTGGTGGAGGCTGCCCCTGCACTGCTGGGGGGTGGGGGTGGTGGGAGACATGAGTGGGGGCCTGGCGGAGGCTGCCCCTGACTGCTGGGGGGTAGGGGGTGGTGGGAGACATGAGTGGGGGCCTGGTGGAGGCTGCCCCTGCACTGCTGGGGGGTGGGGGTGGTGGGAGACATGAGTGGGGTCCTGGTGAAGGCTGCCCCTGCACTGCTGGGGGGGTGGGGGTGGTGGGAGACATGAGTGGGGGCCTGGTGGATGCTGCCCCTGGTGGCTGGGGGGTGGGGTTGGTGGTAGACATGAGTGTGGGCCTGGCGGAGGCTGCCCCTGACTGCTGGGGGGTAGGGGGTGGTGGGAGACATGAGTGGGGGCCTGGTGGAGGCTGCCCCTGCACTGCTGGGGGGTGGGGGTGGTGGGAGACATGAGTGGGGGCCTGGCGAAGGCTGCCCCTGCACTGCTGGGGGGGTGGGGGTGGTGGGAGACATGAGTGGGGGCCTGGTGAAGGCTGCCCCTGCACTGCTGGGGGGTTGGGGGTGGTGGGAGACATGAGTGGGGGCCTGGTGGATGCTGCCCCTGGTGGCTGGGGGGTGGGGGTGGTGGTAGACGTGAGTGGAGGCCTGGTGGAGGCTGCCCCTGCACTGCTGGGGGGTGGGGGTGGTGGGAGAAATGAGTGGGGGCCTGGTGGAGGCTGCCCCTGGTGGCTGGGGGGTGGGGGTGGTGTTAGACATGGGTGGGGGCCTGGTGGAGGCTGCCCCTGCACTGCTGGGGGGTGGGGGTGGTGGGAGACATGAGTGGAGGCCTGGCGGAATCTGCCCCTGGTGGCTGGGGGGTGGGGGTGGTGGGAGACATGAGTGGGGGGCTGGTGGAGGCTGCCCCTACAGTGCTGGGCGGTGGGGGTGGTGGGAGACATGAGTGGGGGCCTGGTGGAGGCTGCTCCTGGTGGCTGTGGGATGGGGGTGGTGGGAGACATGAGTGGGGGCCTGGTGGAGGCTGCCCCTGCACTGCTGGGGGGTGGGGGTAATAGGGGACATGAGTGGGGGCCTGGTGGAGGCTGCCTCTGGTGGCTGGGCGGTGGGGGTGGTGGTAGACATGAGTGGGGGCCTGGTGGAGGCTGGCCCTGCAATCTGGGGGGTGGGGGTGGTGGGAGACATGAGTGGGGGCCTGGTGGAGGCTGCCCCTGCACTGCTGGGTGGGTGGGGGTGCAGGGGGACATGAGTGGGGGCCTGGTGGAGGCTGCCCCTGCACTGCTGTGGGGTGGGGGTGCAGGGGGACATGAGTTGAGTGAGGGCTTGTTGGAGGCTGCCCCTGCACTGCTGGGGGGTGGGGGTGGTGGTAGACATGAGTGGGGGCCTGGTGGAGGCTGCCCCTGCACTGCTGGGGGGTGGGGGTGCAGGGGGGCATGAGTGGGGGCCTGGTGGAGGCTGCCCCTGACTGCTGGGGGGTGGGGTGGTGCTAGACATGGGTGGGGGCCTGGTGGAGGCTGCCCCTGACTGCTGGGGGGTAGGGGGTGGTGGGAGACATGAGTGGGGGCCTGGTAGAGGCTGCCCCTGCACTGCTGGGGGGTGGGGGTGGTGGGAGACATGAGTGGGGGCCTGGTGGAGGCTGCCCCTGCACTGCTGGGGGGGTGGGGGTGGTGGGAGACATGAGTGGGGGCCTGGTGGATGCTGCCCCTGGTGGCTGGGGGGTGGGGGTGGTGGTAGACATGAGTGGGGGCCTGGTGGAGGCTGCCCCTGCACTGCTGGGGGGTGGGGGTGCACGGGGACCTGAGTGGGGGTCTGGTGGAGGCTGCCCCTGCACTGCTGGGGGGTGGAGGTGGTGAGAGACATGAGTGGGGGCCTGGTGGATGCTGCCCCTGGTGTCTGGGGGGTGGGGGTGGTGGTAGACGTGAGTGGGGGCCTGGTGGAGGCTGCCCCTGCACTGCTGGGGGGTGGGGGTGGTGGGAGACATGAGTGGGGGCCTGGTGGAGGCTGCCCCTGGTGGCTGGGGGGTGGGGGTGGTGTTAGACATGGGTGGGGGCCTGGTGGAGGCTGCCCCTGCACTGCTGGGGGGTGGGGGTGGTGGGAGACATGAGTGGGGGCCTGGTGGCTGGGGGGTGGGGGTGGTGGGAGACATGAGTGGGGGGCTGGTGGATGCTGCCCCTGCAGTGCTGGGTGGTGGGGGTGGTGGGAGACATGAGTGGGGGCCTGGTGGAGGCTGCCCCAGGTGGCTGTGGGATGGGGGTGGTGGGAGACATGAGTGGGGGCCTGGTGGAGGCTGCACCTGCACTGCTGGGGGGTGGGGGTAATAGGGGACATGAGTGGGGGCCTGGTGGAGGCTGCCCCTGGTAGCTGGGGGGTGGGGGTGGTGGTAGACATGAGTGGGGGCCTGGTGGAGGCTGCCACTGCATTTCTGGGAGGTGGGGGTGGTGGGAGACATGAGTGGGGGCCTGGTGGAGGCTGCCCCTGCACTGCTGGGGGGTGGGGGTGGTGGGAGACATGAGTGGGGGCCTGGCGGAGGCTGCCCCTGGTGGCTGGGGGGTGGGGGTGGTGTTAGACATGGGTGGGGGCCTGGTGGAGGCTGCCCCTGCACTGCTGGGGGGTGGGGGTGGTGGGAGACATGAGTGGGGGCCTGGCGGAGGCTGCCCCTGGTGGCTGGGGGGTGGGGGTGGTGGGAGACATGAGTGGGGGGCTGGTGGAGGCTGCCCCTGCAGTGCTGGGGGTGGGGGTGGTGGGAGACATGAGTGGGGGCCTGGTGGAGGCTGCCCCTGGTGGCTGTGGGATGGGGGTGGTGGGAGACATGAGTGGGGGCCTGGTGGAGGCTGCCCCTGCACTGCTGGGGGGTGGGGGTAATAGGGGACATGAGTGGGGGCCTGGTGGAGGCTGCCCCTGGTGGCTGGGGGATGGGGGTGGTGGTAGACATGAGTGGGGGCCTGGTGGAGGCTGCCCCTGCAATTCTGGGGGGTGGGGGTGGTGGGAGACATGATTGGGGGCCTGGTGGAGGCTGCCCTGGTGGCTGGGGGGTGGGGGTGGTGGTAGACATGAGTGGGGGCCTGGTGGAAGCTGCCCCTGGTGGCTGGGGAGTGGGGGTGGTGGTAGACATGAGTGGGGGCCTGGTGGAGGCTGCCCCTGCACTGCTGGGAGGTGGGGGTGGTGGGAGACATGAGTGGGGGCCTGGTGGAGGCTGCCCCTGGTGGCTGGGGGGTGGGGGAGGTGGTAGACATGAGTGGGGGCCTGGTGGAGGCTGCCCCTGCACTGCTGGGGGGTGGGGGTAATAGGGGACATGAGTGGGGGCCTGGTGGAGGCTGCCCCTGGTGGCTGGGGGGTGGGGGTGGTGGTAGACATGAGTGGGGGCCTGGTGGAGGCTGCCCCTGCAATCTGGGGGGTGGGGGTGGTGGGAGACATGAGTGGGGGCCTGTTGGAGGCTGCCCCTGCACTGCTGGGTGGGTGGGGGTGCAGGGGGACATGAGTGGGGGCCTGGTGGAGGTTGCCCCTGCACTGCTGTGGGGTGGGGGTGCAGGGGGACATGAGTGAGGGCTTGTTGGAGGCTGCCCCTGCACTGCTGGGGGGTGGGGGTGGTGGTAGACATGAGTGGGGGCCTGGTGGAGGCTGCCCCTGCACTGCTGGCGGGTGGGGGTGCAGGGGGGCATGAGTGGGGGCCTGGTGGAGGCTGCCCCTGACTGCTGGGGGGTAGGGGTGGTGGTAGACATGGGTGGGGGCCTGGTGGAGGCTGCCCCTGACTGCTGGGGGGTAGGGGGTGGTGGGAGACATGAGTGGGGGCCTGGTGGCGGCTGCCCCTGCACTGCTGGGGGGTGGGGGTGGTGGGAGACATGAGTGGGGGCCTGGTGGAGGCTGCCCCTGCACTGCTGGGGGGGTGGGGGTGGTGGGAGACATGAGTGGGGGCCTGGTGGATGCTGCCCCTGGTGGCTGGGGGGTGGGGGTGGTGGTAGACATGAGTGGGGGTCTGGTGGAGGCTGCCCCTGCACTGCTGTGGGGTGGGGGTGCAGGGGGACATGAGTGAAGGCTTGTTGGAGGCTGCCCCTGCACTGCTGGGGGGTGGGGGTGGCGGGAGACATGAGTGGGGGACTGGTGGAGGCTGCCCCTGGTGGCTAGGGGGTGGAGGTGGTGGTAGACATGGGTGGGGGCCTGGTGGAGGCTGCCCCTGACTGCTGGGGGGTAGGGGGTGGTGGGAGACATGAGTGGGGGCCTGGTGGAGGCTGCCCCTGCACTGCTGGGGGGTGGGGGTGGTGGGAGACATGAGTGGGGGCCTGGTGAAGGCTGCCCCTGCACTGCTGGGGGGGTGGGGGTGGTCGGAGACATGAGTGGGGGCCTGGTGGATGCTGCCCCTGGTGGCTGGGGGGTGGGGTTGGTGGTAGACATGAGTGGGGGCCTGGTGGTGGCTGCCCCTTGTGGCTGGGGGGTGGGGGTGGTGGTAGACGTGAGTGGGGGCCTGGTGGAGGCTGCCCCTGCACTGCTGGGGGGTGGGGGTGGTGGGAGACATGAGTGGGGGCCTGGTGGAAGCTGCGCCTGGTGGCTGGGGGGTGGGGGTGGTGTTAGACATGGGTGGGGGCCTGGTGGAGGCTGCCCCTGCACTGCTGGGGGGTGGGGGTGGTGGGAGACATGAGTGGGGGCCTGGCAGAGGCTGCCCCTGGTGGCTGGGGGGTGGGGGTGGTGGGAGACATGAGTGGGGGCCTGGTGAAGGCTGCCCCTGCACTGCTGGGGGGGTGGGGGTGGGGGTGGTGGGAGACATGAGTGGGGGCCTGGTGGATGCTGCCCCTGGTGGCTGGGGGGTGGGGTTGGCGGTAGACATGAGTGGGGGCCTGGTGGAGGCTGCCCCTGGTGGCTGGGGGGTGGGGGTGGTGGGAGACATGAGTGGGGGCCTGGTGGAGGCTGCCCCTGGTGGCTGGGGGGTGGGGGTGGTGTTAGACATGGGTGGGGGCCTGGTGGAGGCTGCCCCTGCACTGCTGGGGGGTGGGGGTGGTGGGAGACATGAGTGGGGGCCTGGCGGAGGCTGCCCCTGACTGCTGGGGGGTAGGGGGTGGTGGGAGACATGAGTGGGGGCCTGGTGGAGGCTGCCCCTGCACTGCTGGGGGGTGGGGGTGGTGGGAGACATGAGTGGGGGCCTGGTGAAGGCTGCCCCTGCACTGCTGGGGGGGGTGGGGGTGGTGGGAGACATGAGTGGGGGCCTGGTGGATGCTGCCCCTGGTGGCTGGGGGGTGGGGTTGGTGGTAGACATGAGTGTGGGCCTGGCGGAGGCTGCCCCTGACTGCTGCGGGGTAGGGGGTGGTGGGAGACATGAGTGGGGGCCTGGCGGAGGCTGCCCCTGCACTGCTGGGGGGTGGGGGTGGTGGGAGACATGAGTGGGGGCCTGGTGAAGGCTGCCCCTGCACTGCTGGGGGGGTGGGGGTGGTGGGAGACATGAGTGGGGGCCTGGTGAAGGCTGCCCCTGCACTGCTGGGGGGTTGGGGGTGGTGGGAGACATGAGTGGGGGCCTGGTGGATGCTGCCCCTGGTGGCTGGGGGGTGGGGGTGGTGGTAGACGTGAGTGGAGGCCTGGTGGAGGCTGCCCCTGCACTGCTGGGGGGTGGGGGTGGTGGGAGACATGAGTGGGGGCCTGGTGGAGGCTGCCCCTGGTGGCTGGGGGGTGGGGGTGGTGTTAGACATGGGTGGGGGCCTGGTGGAGGCTGCCCCTGCACTGCTGGGGGGTGGGGGTGGTGGGAGACATGAGTGGAGGCCTGGCGGAATCTGCCCCTGGTGGCTGGGGGGTGGGGGTGGTGGGAGACATGAGTGGGGGGCTGGTGGAGGCTGCCCCTACAGTGCTGGGCGGTGGGGGTGGTGGGAGACATGAGTGGGGGCCTGGTGGAGGCTGCTCCTGGTGGCTGTGGGATGGGGGTGGTGGGAGACATGAGTGGGGGCCTGGTGGAGGCTGCCCCTGCACTGCTGGGGGGTGGGGGTAATAGGACACATGAGTGGGGGCCTGGTGGAGGCTGCCTCTGGTGGCTGGGCGGTGGGGGTGGTGGTAGACATGAGTGGGGGCCTGGTGGAGGCTGGCCCTGCAATCTGGGGGGTGGGGGTGGTGGGAGACATGAGTGGGGGCCTGGTGGAGGCTGCCCCTGCACTGCTGGGTGGGTGGGGGTGCAGGGGGACATGAGTGGGGGCCTGGTGGAGGCTGCCCCTGCACTGCTGTGGGGTGAGGGTGCAGGGGGACATGAGTTGAGTGAGGGCTTGTTGGAGGCTGCCCCTGCACTGCTGGGGGGTGGGGGTGGTGGTAGACATGAGTGGGGGCCTGGTGGAGGCTGCCCCTGCACTGCTGGGGGGTGGGGGTGCAGGGGGGCATGAGTGGGGGCCTGGTGGAGGCTGCCCCTGACTGCTGGGGGGTGGGGTGGTGCTAGACATGGGTGGGGGCCTGGTGGAGGCTGCCCCTGCACTGCTGGGGGGTGGGGGTGGTGGGAGACATGAGTGGGGGCCTGGTGGAGGCTGCCCCTGCACTGCTGGGGGGGTGGGGGTGGTGGGAGACATGAGTGGGGGCCTGGTGGATGCTGCCCCTGGTGGCTGGGGGGTGGGGGTGGTGGTAGACATGAGTGGGGGCCTGGTGGAGGCTGCCCCTGCACTGCTGGGGGGTGGGGGTGCACGGGGACCTGAGTGGGGGTCTGGTGGAGGCTGCCCCTGCACTGCTGGGGGGTGGAGGTGGTGAGAGACATGAGTGGGGGCCTGGTGGATGCTGCCCCTGGTGTCTGGGGGGTGGGGGTGGTGGTAGACGTGAGTGGGGGCCTGGTGGAGGCTGCCCCTGCACTGCTGGGGGGTGGGGGTGGTGGGAGACATGAGTTGGGGCCTGGTGGAGGCTGCCCCTGCACTGCTGGGGGGTGGGGGTGGTGGGAGACATGAGTTGGGGCCTGGTGGAGGCTGCCCCTGGTGGCTGGGGGGTGGGGGTGGTGTTAGACATGGGTGGGGGCCTGGTGGAGGCTGCCCCTGCACTGCTGGGGGGTGGGGGTGGTGGGAGACATGAGTGGGGGCCTGGTGGCTGGGGGGTGGGGGTGGTGGGAGACATGAGTGGGGGGCTGGTGGATGCTGCCCCTGCAGTGCTGGGGGGTGGGGGTGGTGGGAGACATGAGTGGGGCCTGGTGGAGGCTGCCCCAGGTGGCTGTGGGATGGGGGTGGTGGGAGACATGAGTGGGGGCCTGGTGGAGGCTGCACCTGCACTGCTGGGGGGTGGGGGTAATAGGGGACATGAGTGGGGGCCTGGTGGAGGCTGCCCCTGGTGGCTGGGGGGTGGGGGTGGTGGTAGACATGAGTGGGGGCCTGGTGGAGGCTGCCACTGCATTTCTGGGAGGTGGGGGTGGTGGGAGACATGAGTGGGGGCCTGGTGGAGGCTGCCCCTGGTGGCTGGGGGGTGGGGGTGGTGGTAGACATGAGTGGGGGCCTGGTGGAGGCTGCCCCTGGTGGCTGGGGAGTGGGGGTGGTGGTAGACATGAGTGGGGGCCTGATGGAGGATGCCCCTGCAATGCTGGGGGTGGGGGTGGTGGGAGACATGAGTGGGGGCCTGGTGGAGGCTGCCCCTGCACTGCTGGGGGGGTGGGGTTGGTGGGAGACATGAGTGGGGGCCTGGTGGATGCTGCCCCTGGTGGCTGGGGGGTGGGGGTGGTGATAGACATGAGTGGGGGCCTGGTGGAGGCTGCCCCTACACTGCTGGGGGGTGGAGGTGCAGGGGGACATGAGTGGGGGCCTGGTGGAGGCTGCCCCTGCACTGCTGGGGGGTGGGGGTGGTGGGAGACATGAGTGGGGGCCTGGTGGATGCTGCCCCTGGTGTCTGGGGGGTGGGGGTGGTGGTAGACGTGAGTGGGGGCCTGGTGGAGGCTGCCCCTGCACTGCTGGGGGGTGGGGGTGGTGGGAGACATGAGTGGGGGCCTGGTGGAGGCTGCCCCTGGTGGCTGGGGGTGGGGGTGGTGTTAGACATGGGTGGGGGCCTGGTGGAGGCTGCCCCTGCACTGCTGGGGGGTGGGGGTGGTGGGAGACATGAGTGGGGGCCTGGAGGAGGCTGCCCCTGGTGGCTGTGGGGTGGGGGTGGTGGGAGACATGAGTGGGGGGCTGGTGGAGGCTGCCCCTGCAGTGCTGGGGGTGGGGGTGGTGGGAGACATGAGTGGGGGCCTGGTGGAGGCTGCCCCTGGTGGCTGTGGGATGGGGGTGGTGGGAGACATGAGTGGGGGCCTGGTGGAGGCTGCCCCTGCACTGCTGGGGGGTGGGGGTAATAGGGGACATGAGTGGGGGCCTGGTGGAGGCTGCCCCTGGTGGCTGGGGGATGGGGGTGGTGGTAGACATGAGTGGGGGCCTGGTGGAGGCTGCCCCTGCAATTCTGGGGGGTGGGGGTGGTGGGAGACATGATTGGGGGCCTGGTGGAGGCTGCCCCTGGTGGCTGGGGGGTGGGGGTGGTGGTAGACATGAGTGGGGGCCTGGTGGAAGCTGCCCCTGGTGGCTGGGGAGTGGGGGTGGTGGTAGACATGAGTGGGGGCCTGGTGGAGGCTGCCCCTGCACTGCTGGGAGGTGGGGGTGGTGGGAGACATGAGTGGGGGCCTGGTGGAGGCTGCCCCTGGTGGCTGGGGGGTGGGGGAGGTGGTAGACATGAGTGGGGGCCTGGTGGAGGCTGCCCCTGCACTGCTGGGGGGTGAGGGTAATAGGGGACATGAGTGGGGGCCTGGTGGAGGCTGCCCCTGGTGGCTGGGGGGTGGGGGTGGTGGTAGACATGAGTGGGGGCCTGGTGGAGGCTGCCCCTGCAATCTGGGGGGTGGGGGTGGTGGGAGACATGAGTGGGGGCCTGTTGGAGGCTGCCCCTGCACTGCTGGGTGGGTGGGGGTGCAGGGGGACATGAGTGGGGGCCTGGTGGAGGTTGCCCCTGCACTGCTGTGGGGTGGGGGTGCAGGGGGACATGAGTGAGGGCTTGTTGGAGGCTGCCCCTGCACTGCTGGAAGGTGGGGGTGGTGGTAGACATGTGTGGGGGCCTGGTGGAGGCTGCCCCTGCACTGCTGGCGGGTGGGGGTGCAGGGGGGCATGAGTGAGGGCTTGTTGGAGGCTGCCCCTGCACTGCTGGGAGGTGGGGGTGGTGGGAGACATGAGTGGGGGCCTGGTGGAGGCTGCCCCTGGTGGCTGGGGGGTGGGGGAGGTGGTAGACATGAGTGGGGGCCTGGTGGAGGCTGCCCCTGCACTGCTGGGGGGTGGGGGTAATAGGGGACATGAGTGGGGGCCTGGTGGAGGCTGCCCCTGGTGGCTGGGGGGTGGGGGTGGTGGTAGACATGAGTGGGGGCCTGGTGGAGGCTGCCCCTGCAATCTGGGGGGTGGGGGTGGTGGGAGACATGAGTGGGGGCCTGTTGGAGGCTGCCCCTGCACTGCTGGGTGGGTGGGGGTGCAGGGGGACATGAGTGGGGGCCTGGTGGAGGTTGCCCCTGCACTGCTGTGGGGTGGGGGTGCAGGGGGACATGAGTGAGGGCTTGTTGGAGGCTGCCCCTGCACTGCTGGGGGGTGGGGGTGGTGGTAGACATGAGTGGGGGCCTGGTGGAGGCTGCCCCTGCACTGCTGGCGGGTGGGGGTGCAGGGGGGCATGAGTGGGGGCCTGGTGGAGGCTGCCCCTGACTGCTGGGGGGTAGGGGTGGTGGTAGACATGGGTGGGGGCCTGGTGGAGGCTGCCCCTGACTGCTGGGGGGTAGGGGGTGGTGGGAGACATGAGTGGGGGCCTGGTGGCGGCTGCCCCTGCACTGCTGGGGGGTGGGGGTGGTGGGAGACATGAGTGGGGGCCTGGTGGAGGCTGCCCCTGCACTGCTGGGGGGGTGGGGGTGGTGGGAGACATGAGTGGGGGCCTGGTGGATGCTGCCCCTGGTGGCTGGGGGGTGGGGGTGGTGGTAGACATGAGTGGGGGCCTGGTGGAGGCTGCCCCTGCACTGCTGTGGGGTGGGGGTGCAGGGGGACATGAGTGAAGGCTTGTTGAAGGCTGCCCCTGCACTGCTGGGGGGTGGGGGTGGCGGGAGACATGAGTGGGGGACTGGTGGAGGCTGCCCCTGGTGGCTAGGGGGTGGAGGTGGTGGTAGACATGGATGGGGGCCTGGTGGAGGCTGCCCCTGACTGCTGGGGGGTAGGGGGTGGTGGGAGACATGAGTGGGGGCCTGGTGGAGACTGCCCCTGCACTGCTGGGGGGTGGGGGTGGTGGGAGACATGAGTGGGGGCCTGGTGAAGGCTGCCCCTGCACTGCTGGGGGGGTGGGGGTGGTCGGAGACATGAGTGGGGGCCTGGTGGATGCTGCCCCTGGTGGCTGGGGGGTGGGGTTGGTGGTAGACATGAGTGGGGGCCTGGTGGTGGCTGCCCCTTGTGGCTGGGGGGTGGGGGTGGTGGTAGACGTGAGTGGGGGCCTGGTGGAGGCTGCCCCTGCACTGCTGGGGGGTGGGGGTGGTGGGAGACATGAGTGGGGGCCTGGTGGAAGCTGCGCCTGGTGGCTGGGGGGTGGGGGTGGTGTTAGACATGGGTGGGGGCCTGGTGGAGGCTGCCCCTGCACTGCTGGGGGGTGGGGGTGGTGGGAGACATGAGTGGGGGCCTGGCAGAGGCTGCCCCTGGTGGCTGGGGGGTGGGGGTGGTGGGAGACATGAGTGGGGGCCTGGTGAAGGCTGCCCCTGCACTGCTGGGGGGGTGGGGGTGGGGGTGGTGGGAGACATGAGTGGGGGCCTGGTGGATGCTGCCCCTGGTGGCTGGGGGGTGGGGTTGGCGGTAGACATGAGTGGGGGCCTGGTGGAGGCTGCCCCTGGTGGCTGGGGGGTGGGGGTGGTGGGAGACATGAGTGGGGGCCTGGTGGAGGCTGCCCCTGGTGGCTGGGGGGTGGGGGTGGTGTTAGACATGGGTGGGGGCCTGGTGGAGGCTGCCCCTGCACTGCTGGGGGGTGGGGGTGGTGGGAGACATGAGTGGGGGCCTGGCGGAGGCTGCCCCTGACTGCTGGGGGGTAGGGGGTGGTGGGAGACAAGAGTGGGGGCCTGGTGGAGGCTGCCCCTGCACTGCTGGGGGGTGGGGGTGGTGGGAGACATGAGTGGGGGCCTGGTGAAGGCTGCCCCTGCACTGCTGGGGGGGTGGGGGTGGTGGGAGACATGAGTGGGGGCCTGGTGGATGCTGCCCCTGGTGGCTGGGGGGTGGGGTTGGTGGTAGACATGAGTGTGGGCCTGGCGGAGGCTGCCCCTGACTGCTGCGGGGTAGGGGGTGGTGGGAGACATGAGTGGGGGCCTGGCGGAGGCTGCCCCTGCACTGCTGGGGGGTGGGGGTGGTGGGAGACATGAGTGGGGGCCTGGTGAAGGCTGCCCCTGCACTGCTGGGGGGGTGGGGGTGGTGGGAGACATGAGTGGGGGCCTGGTGAAGGCTGCCCCTGCACTGCTGGGGGGTTGGGGGTGGTGGGAGACATGAGTGGGGGCCTGGTGGATGCTGCCCCTGGTGGCTGGGGGGTGGGGGTGGTGGTAGACGTGAGTGGAGGCCTGGTGGAGGCTGCCCCTGCACTGCTGGGGGGTGGGGGTGGTGGGAGACATGAGTGGGGGCCTGGTGGAGGCTGCCCCTGGTGGCTGGGGGGTGGGGGTGGTGTTAGACATGGGTGGGGGCCTGGTGGAGGCTGCCCCTGCACTGCTGGGGGGTGGGGGTGGTGGGAGACATGAGTGGAGGCCTGGCGGAATCTGCCCCTGGTGGCTGGGGGGTGGGGGTGGTGGGAGACATGAGTGGGGGGCTGGTGGAGGCTGCCCCTACAGTGCTGGGCGGTGGGGGTGGTGGGAGACATGAGTGGGGGCCTGGTGGAGGCTGCTCCTGGTGGCTGTGGGATGGGGGTGGTGGGAGACATGAGTGGGGGCCTGGTGGAGGCTGCCCCTGCACTGCTGGGGGGTGGGGGTAATAGGGGACATGAGTGGGGGCCTGGTGGAGGCTGCCTCTGGTGGCTGGGCGGTGGGGGTGGTGGTAGACATGAGTGGGGGCCTGGTGGAGGCTGCCCCTGCAATTCTGGGGGGTGGGGGTGGTGGGAGACATGATTGGGGTCCTGGTGGAGGCTGCCCTGGTGGCTGGGGGGTGGGGGGTGGTGGTAGACATGAGTGGGGGCCTGGTGGAAGCTGCCCCTGGTGGCTGGGGAGTGGGGGTGGTGGGAGACATGAGTGGGGGCCTGGCGGAGGCTGCCCCTGCACCTGCTGGGGGGTGGGGGTGGTGGGAGGACATGAGTGGGGGCCTGGTGGAGGCTGCCCCTACACTGCTGGGGGGTGGAGGTGCAGGACATGAGTGGGGGCCTGGTGGAGGCTGCCCCTGCACTGCTGGGGGGTGGGGGTGGTGGGAGACATGAGTGGGGGCCTGGTGGATGCTGCCCCTGGTGTCTGGGGGGTGGGGGTGGTGGTAGACGTGAGTGGGGGCCTGGTGGAGGCTGCCCCTGCACTGCTGGGGGGTGGGGGTGGTGGGAGACATGAGTGGGGGCCTGGTGGAGGCTGCCCCTGGTGGCTGGGGGGTGGGGGTGGTGTTAGACATGGGTGGGGGCCTGGTGGAGGCTGCCCCTGCACTGCTGGGGGGTGGGGGTGGTGGGAGACATGAGTGGGGGCCTGGCGGAGGCTGCCCCTGGTGGCTGGGGGGTGGGGGTGGTGGGAGACATGAGTGGGGGGCTGGTGGAGGCTGCCCCTGCAGTGCTGGGGGTGGGGGTGGTGGGAGACATGAGTGGGGGCCTGGTGGAGGCTGCCCCTGGTGGCTGTGGGATGGGGGTGGTGGGAGACATGAGTGGGGGCCTGGTGGAGGCTGCCCCTGCACTGCTGGGGGGTGGGGGTAATAGGGGACATGAGTGGGGGCCTGGTGGAGGCTGCCCCTGGTGGCTGGGGGATGGGGGTGGTGGTAGACATGAGTGGGGGCCTGGTGGAGGCTGCCCCTGCAATTCTGGGGGGTGGGGTGGTGGGAGACATGATTGGGGGCCTGGTGGAGGCTGCCCTGGTGGCTGGGGGGTGGGGGTGGTGGTAGACATGAGTGGGGGCCTGGTGGAAGCTGCCCCTGGTGGCTGGGGAGTGGGGGTGGTGGTAGACATGAGTGGGGGCCTGGTGGAGGCTGCCCCTGCACTGCTGGGAGGTGGGGGTGGTGGGAGACATGAGTGGGGGCCTGGTGGAGGCTGCCCCTGGTGGCTGGGGGGTGGGGGAGGTGGTAGACATGAGTGGGGGCCTGGTGGAGGCTGCCCCTGCACTGCTGGGGGTGGGGGTAATAGGGGACATGAGTGGGGGCCTGGTGGAGGCTGCCCCTGGTTGCTGGGGGGTGGGGGTGGTGGTAGACATGAGTGGGGGCCTGGTGGAGGCTGCCCCTGCAATCTGGGGGGTGGGGGTGGTGGGAGACATGAGTGGGGGCCTGTTGGAGGCTGCCCCTGCACTGCTGGGTGGGTGGGGTGCAGGGGGACATGAGTGGGGGCCTGGTGGAGGTTGCCCCTGCACTGCTGTGGGGTGGGGGTGCAGGGGGACATGAGTGAGGGCTTGTTGGAGGCTGCCCCTGCACTGCTGGGGGGTGGGGGTGGTGGTAGACATGAGTGGGGGCCTGGTGGAGGCTGCCCCTGCACTGCTGGCGGGTGGGGGTGCAGGGGGGCATGAGTGGGGGCCTGGTGGAGGCTGCCCCTGACTGCTGGGGGTAGGGGTGGTGGTAGACATGGGTGGGGGCCTGGTGGAGGCTGCCCCTGACTGCTGGGGGGTAGGGGGTGGTGGGAGACATGAGTGGGGGCCTGGTGGCGGCTGCCCCTGCACTGCTGGGGGGTGGGGGTGGTGGGAGACATGAGTGGGGGCCTGGTGGAGGCTGCCCCTGCACTGCTGGGGGGGTGGGGGTGGTGGGAGACATGAGTGGGGGCCTGGTGGATGCTGCCCCTGGTGGCTGGGGGGTGGGGGTGGTGGTAGACATGAGTGGGGGTCTGGTGGAGGCTGCCCCTGCACTGCTGTGGGGTGGGGGTGCAGGGGGACATGAGTGAAGGCTTGTTGGAGGCTGCCCCTGCACTGCTGGGGGGTGGGGGTGGCGGGAGACATGAGTGGGGGACTGGTGGAGGCTGCCCCTGGTGGCTAGGGGGTGGAGGTGGTGGTAGACATGGGTGGGGGCCTGGTGGAGGCTGCCCCTGACTGCTGGGGGGTAGGGGGTGGTGGGAGACATGAGTGGGGGCCTGGTGGAGGCTGCCCCTGCACTGCTGGGGGGTGGGGGTGGTGGGAGACATGAGTGGGGGCCTGGTGAAGGCTGCCCCTGCACTGCTGGGGGGGTGGGGGTGGTCGGAGACATGAGTGGGGGCCTGGTGGATGCTGCCCCTGGTGGCTGGGGGTGGGGTTGGTGGTAGACATGAGTGGGGGCCTGGTGGTGGCTGCCCCTTGTGGCTGGGGGGTGGGGGTGGTGGTAGACGTGAGTGGGGGCCTGGTGGAGGCTGCCCCTGCACTGCTGGGGGGTGGGGGTGGTGGGAGACATGAGTGGGGGCCTGGTGGAAGCTGCGCCTGGTGGCTGGGGGGTGGGGGTGGTGTTAGACATGGGTGGGGGCCTGGTGGAGGCTGCCCCTGCACTGCTGGGGGGTGGGGGTGGTGGGAGACATGAGTGGGGGCCTGGCAGAGGCTGCCCCTGGTGGCTGGGGGGTGGGGGTGGTGGGAGACATGAGTGGGGGCCTGGTGAAGGCTGCCCCTGCACTGCTGGGGGGGTGGGGGTGGGGGTGGTGGGAGACATGAGTGGGGGCCTGGTGGATGCTGCCCCTGGTGGCTGGGGGGTGGGGTTGGCGGTAGACATGAGTGGGGGCCTGGTGGAGGCTGCCCCTGGTGGCTGGGGGGTGGGGGTGGTGGGAGACATGAGTGGGGGCCTGGTGGAGGCTGCCCCTGGTGGCTGGGGGGTGGGGGTGGTGTTAGACATGGGTGGGGGCCTGGTGGAGGCTGCCCCTGCACTGCTGGGGGGTGGGGGTGGTGGGAGACATGAGTGGGGGCCTGGCGGAGGCTGCCCCTGACTGCTGGGGGGTAGGGGGTGGTGGGAGACATGAGTGGGGGCCTGGTGGAGGCTGCCCCTGCACTGCTGGGGGGTGGGGGTGGTGGGAGACATGAGTGGGGGCCTGGTGAAGGCTGCCCCTGCACTGCTGGGGGGGTGGGGGTGGTGGGAGACATGAGTGGGGGCCTGGTGGATGATGCCCCTGGTGGCTGGGGGGTGGGGTTGGTGGTAGACATGAGTGTGGGCCTGGCGGAGGCTGCCCCTGACTGCTGCGGGGTAGGGGGTGGTGGGAGACATGAGTGGGGGCCTGGCGGAGGCTGCCACTGCACTGCTGGGGGGTGGGGGTGGTGGGAGACATGAGTGGGGGCCTGGTGAAGGCTGCCCCTGCACTGCTGGGGGGGTGGGGGTGGTGGGAGACATGAGTGGGGGCCTGGTGAAGGCTGCCCCTGCACTGCTGGGGGGTTGGGGGTGGTGGGAGACATGAGTGGGGGCCTGGTGGATGCTGCCCCTGGTGGCTGGGGGGTGGGGGTGGTGGTAGACGTGAGTGGAGGCCTGGTGGAGGCTGCCCCTGCACTGCTGGGGGGTGGGGGTGGTGGGAGACATGAGTGGGGGCCTGGTGGAGGCTGCCCCTGGTGGCTGGGGGGTGGGGGTGGTGTTAGACATGGGTGGGGGCCTGGTGGAGGCTGCCCCTGCACTGCTGGGGGGTGGGGGTGGTGGGAGACATGAGTGGAGGCCTGGCGGAATCTGCCCCTGGTGGCTGGGGGGTGGGGGTGGTGGGAGACATGAGTGGGGGGCTGGTGGAGGCTGCCCCTACAGTGCTGGGCGGTGGGGGTGGTGGGAGACATGAGTGGGGGCCTGGTGGAGGCTGCTCCTGGTGGCTGTGGGATGGGGGTGGTGGGAGACATGAGTGGGGGCCTGGTGGAGGCTGCCCCTGCACTGCTGGGGGGTGGGGGTAATAGGGGACATGAGTGGGGGCCTGGTGGAGGCTGCCTCTGGTGGCTGGGCGGTGGGGGTGGTGGTAGACATGAGTGGGGGCCTGGTGGAGGCTGGCCCTGCAATCTGGGGGGTGGGGGTGGTGGGAGACATGAGTGGGGGCCTGGTGGAGGCTGCCCCTGCACTGCTGTGGGGTGAGGGTGCAGGGGGACATGAGTTGAGTGAGGGCTTGTTGGAGGCTGCCCCTGCACTGCTGGGGGGTGGGGGTGGTGGTAGACATGAGTGGGGGCCTGGTGGAGGCTGCCCCTGCACTGCTGGGGGGTGGGGGTGCAGGGGGGCATGAGTGGGGGCCTGGTGGAGGCTGCCCCTGACTGCTGGGGGGTGGGGTGGTGCTAGACATGGGTGGGGGCCTGGTGGAGGCTGCCCCTGCACTGCTGGGGGGTGGGGGTGGTGGGAGACATGAGTGGGGGCCTGGTGGAGGCTGCCCCTGCACTGCTGGGGGGGTGGGGGTGGTGGGAGACATGAGTGGGGGCCTGGTGGATGCTGCCCCTGGTGGCTGGGGGGTGGGGGTGGTGGTAGACATGAGTGGGGGCCTGGTGGAGGCTGCCCCTGCACTGCTGGGGGGTGGGGGTGCACGGGGACCTGAGTGGGGGTCTGGTGGAGGCTGCCCCTGCACTGCTGGGGGGTGGAGGTGGTGAGAGACATGAGTGGGGGCCTGGTGGATGCTGCCCCTGGTGTCTGGGGGGTGGGGGTGGTGGTAGACGTGAGTGGGGGCCTGGTGGAGGCTGCCCCTGCACTGCTGGGGGGTGGGGGTGGTGGGAGACATGAGTTGGGGCCTGGTGGAGGCTGCCCCTGCACTGCTGGGGGGTGGGGGTGGTGGGAGACATGAGTTGGGGCCTGGTGGAGGCTGCCCCTGGTGGCTGGGGGGTGGGGGTGGTGTTAGACATGGGTGGGGGCCTGGTGGAGGCTGCCCCTGCACTGCTGGGGGGTGGGGGTGGTGGGAGACATGAGTGGGGGCCTGGTGGCTGGGGGGTGGGGGTGGTGGGAGACATGAGTGGGGGGCTGGTGGATGCTGCCCCTGCAGTGCTGGGGGGTGGGGGTGGTGGGAGACATGAGTGGGGCCTGGTGGAGGCTGCCCCAGGTGGCTGTGGGATGGGGGTGGTGGGAGACATGAGTGGGGGCCTGGTGGAGGCTGCACCTGCACTGCTGGGGGGTGGGGGTAATAGGGGACATGAGTGGGGGCCTGGTGGAGGCTGCCCCTGGTGGCTGGGGGGTGGGGGTGGTGGTAGACATGAGTGGGGGCCTGGTGGAGGCTGCCACTGCATTTCTGGGAGGTGGGGGTGGTGGGAGACATGAGTGGGGGCCTGGTGGAGGCTGCCCCTGGTGGCTGGGGGGTGGGGGTGGTGGTAGACATGAGTGGGGGCCTGGTGGAGGCTGCCCCTGGTGGCTGGGGAGTGGGGGTGGTGGTAGACATGAGTGGGGGCCTGATGGAGGCTGCCCCTGCAATGCTGGGGGTGGGGGTGGTGGGAGACATGAGTGGGGGCCTGGTGGAGGCTGCCCCTGCACTGCTGGGGGGGTGGGGTTGGTGGGAGACATGAGTGGGGGCCTGGTGGATGCTGCCCCTGGTGGCTGGGGGGTGGGGGTGGTGATAGACATGAGTGGGGGCCTGGTGGAGGCTGCCCCTACACTGCTGGGGGGTGGAGGTGCAGGGGGACATGAGTGGGGGCCTGGTGGAGGCTGCCCCTGCACTGCTGGGGGGTGGGGGTGGTGGGAGACATGAGTGGGGGCCTGGTGGATGCTGCCCCTGGTGTCTGGGGGGTGGGGGTGGTGGTAGACGTGAGTGGGGGCTTGGTGGAGGCTGCCCCTGCACTGCTGGGGGGTGGGGGTGGTGGGAGACATGAGTGGGGGCCTGGTGGAGGCTGCCCCTGGTGGCTGGGGGTGGGGGTGGTGTTAGACATGGGTGGTGGCCTGGTGGAGGCTGCCCCTGCACTGCTGGGGGGTGGGGGTGGTGGGAGACATGAGTGGGGGCCTGGAGGAGGCTGCCCCTGGTGGCTGTGGGGTGGGGGTGGTGGGAGACATGAGTGGGGGGCTGGTGGAGGCTGCCCCTGCAGTGCTGGGGGTGGGGGTGGTGGGAGACATGAGTGGGGGCCTGGTGGAGGCTGCCCCTGGTGGCTGTGGGATGGGGGTGGTGGGAGACATGAGTGGGGGCCTGGTGGAGGCTGCCCCTGCACTGCTGGGGGGTGGGGGTAATAGGGGACATGAGTGGGGGCCTGGTGGAGGCTGCCCCTGGTGGCTGGGGGATGGGGGTGGTGGTAGACATGAGTGGGGGCCTGGTGGAGGCTGCCCCTGCAATTCTGGGGGGTGGGGGTGGTGGGAGACATGATTGGGGGCCTGGTGGAGGCTGCCCCTGGTGGCTGGGGGGTGGGGGTGGTGGTAGACATGAGTGGGGGCCTGGTGGAAGCTGCCCCTGGTGGCTGGGGAGTGGGGGTGGTGGTAGACATGAGTGGGGGCCTGGTGGAGGCTGCCCCTGCACTGCTGGGAGGTGGGGGTGGTGGGAGACATGAGTGGGGGCCTGGTGGAGGCTGCCCCTGGTGGCTGGGGGGTGGGGGAGGTGGTAGACATGAGTGGGGGCCTGGTGGAGGCTGCCCCTGCACTGCTGGGGGGTGAGGGTAATAGGGGACATGAGTGGGGGCCTGGTGGAGGCTGCCCCTGGTGGCTGGGGGGTGGGGGTGGTGGTAGACATGAGTGGGGGCCTGGTGGAGGCTGCCCCTGCAATCTGGGGGGTGGGGGTGGTGGGAGACATGAGTGGGGGCCTGTTGGAGGCTGCCCCTGCACTGCTGGGTGGGTGGGGGTGCAGGGGGACATGAGTGGGGGCCTGGTGGAGGTTGCCCCTGCACTGCTGTGGGGTGGGGGTGCAGGGGGACATGAGTGAGGGCTTGTTGGAGGCTGCCCCTGCACTGCTGGAAGGTGGGGGTGGTGGTAGACATGTGTGGGGGCCTGGTGGAGGCTGCCCCTGCACTGCTGGCGGGTGGGGGTGCAGGGGGGCATGAGTGGGGGCCTGGTGGAGGCTGCCCCTGACTGCTGGGGGGTAGGGGTGGTGGTAGACATGGGTGGGGGCCTGGTGGAGGCTGCCCCTGACTGCTGGGGGGTAGGGGGTGGTGGGAGACATGAGTGGGGGCCTGGTGGAGGCTGCCCCTGCACTGCTGGGGGGGTGGGGGTGGTGGGAGACATGAGTGGGGGCCTGGTGGATGCTGCCCCTGTTGGCTGGGGGGTGGGGGTGGTGGTAGACATGAGTGGGGGCCTGGTGGAGGCTGCCCCTGCACTGCTGGGGGGTGGGGGTGCAGGGGGACATGAGTGGGGGCCTGGTGGAGGCTGCCCCTGCACTGCTGGGGGGTGGAGGTGGCGGGAGACATGAGTGGGGGCCTGGTGGATGCTGCCCCTGGTGTCTGGGTGGTGGGGGTCGTGGTAGACGTGAGTGGGGGCCTGGTGGAGGCTGCCCCTGCACTGCTGGGGGGTGGGGGTGGTGAGTGACATGAGTGGGGGCCTGGTGGAGGCTGCCCCTGGTGGCTGGGGGGTGGGGGTGGTGTTAGACATGGGTGGGGGCCTGGTGGAGGCTGCCCCTGCACTGCTGGGGGGTGGGGGTGGTGGGAGACATGAGTGGGGGCCTGGTAGCTGGGGGGTGGGGGTGGTGGGAGACATGAGTGGGGGGCTGGTGGATGCTGCCCCTGCAGTGCTGAGGGGTGGGGGTGGTGGGAGACATGAGTGGGGGCCTGGTGGAGGCTGCCCCGGTGGATGTGGGATGGGGGTGGTGGGAGACATGAGTGGGGGCCTGGTGGAGGCTGCCCCTGCACTGCTGGGGGGTGGGGGTAATAGGGGACATGAGTGGGGGCCTGGTGGAGGCTGCCCCTGGTGGCTGGGGGGTGGTGGTGGTGGTAGACATGAGTGGGGGCCTGGTGGAGGATGCCCCTGCATTTCTGGGGGGTGGGGGTGGTGGGAGACATGAGTGGGGGCCTGGTGGAGGCTGCCCCTGGTGGCTGGGGGGTGGGGGTGGTGGTAGACATGAGTGGGGGCCTGGTGGAGGCTGCCCCTGCACTGCTGGGGGGTGGGGGTGGTGGGAGACATGAGTGGGGGCCTGGTGGAAGCTGCGCCTGGTGGCTGGGGGGTGGGGGTGGTGTTAGACATGGGTGGGGGCCTGGTGGAGGCTGCCCCTGCACTGCTGGGGGGTGGGGGTGGTGGGAGACATGAGTGGGGGCCTGGCAGAGGCTGCCCCTGGTGGCTGGGGGGTGGGGGTGGTGGGAGACATGAGTGGGGGCCTGGTGAAGGCTGCCCCTGCACTGCTGGGGGGGTGGGGGTGGGGGTGGTGGGAGACATGAGTGGGGGCCTGGTGGATGCTGCCCCTGGTGGCTGGGGGGTGGGGTTGGCGGTAGACATGAGTGGGGGCCTGGTGGAGGCTGCCCCTGGTGGCTGGGGGGTGGGGGTGGTGGGAGACATGAGTGGGGGCCTGGTGGAGGCTGCCCCTGGTGGCTGGGGGGTGGGGGTGGTGTTAGACATGGGTGGGGGCCTGGTGGAGGCTGCCCCTGCACTGCTGGGGGGTGGGGGTGGTGGGAGACATGAGTGGGGGCCTGGCGGAGGCTGCCCCTGACTGCTGGGGGGTAGGGGGTGGTGGGAGACATGAGTGGGGGCCTGGTGGAGGCTGCCCCTGCACTGCTGGGGGGTGGGGGTGGTGGGAGACATGAGTGGGGGCCTGGTGAAGGCTGCCCCTGCACTGCTGGGGGGGGTGGGGGTGGTGGGAGACATGAGTGGGGGCCTGGTGGATGCTGCCCCTGGTGGCTGGGGGGTGGGGTTGGTGGTAGACATGAGTGTGGGCCTGGCGGAGGCTGCCCCTGACTGCTGCGGGGTAGGGGGTGGTGGGAGACATGAGTGGGGGCCTGGCGGAGGCTGCCCCTGCACTGCTGGGGGGTGGGGGTGGTGGGAGACATGAGTGGGGGCCTGGTGAAGGCTGCCCCTGCACTGCTGGGGGGGTGGGGGTGGTGGGAGACATGAGTGGGGGCCTGGTGAAGGCTGCCCCTGCACTGCTGGGGGGTTGGGGGTGGTGGGAGACATGAGTGGGGGCCTGGTGGATGCTGCCCCTGGTGGCTGGGGGGTGGGGGTGGTGGTAGACGTGAGTGGAGGCCTGGTGGAGGCTGCCCCTGCACTGCTGGGGGGTGGGGGTGGTGGGAGACATGAGTGGGGGCCTGGTGGAGGCTGCCCCTGGTGGCTGGGGGGTGGGGGTGGTGTTAGACATGGGTGGGGGCCTGGTGGAGGCTGCCCCTGCACTGCTGGGGGGTGGGGGTGGTGGGAGACATGAGTGGAGGCCTGGCGGAAACTGCCCCTGGTGGCTGGGGGGTGGGGGTGGTGGGAGACATGAGTGGGGGGCTGGTGGAGGCTGCCCCTACAGTGCTGGGCGGTGGGGGTGGTGGGAGACATGAGTGGGGGCCTGGTGGAGGCTGCTCCTGGTGGCTGTGGGATGGGGGTGGTGGGAGACATGAGTGGGGGCCTGGTGGAGGCTGCCCCTGCACTGCTGGGGGGTGGGGGTAATAGGGGACATGAGTGGGGGCCTGGTGGAGGCTGCCTCTGGTGGCTGGGCGGTGGGGGTGGCAGTAGACATGAGTGGGGGCCTGGTGGAGGCTGGCCCTGCAATCTGGGGGGTGGGGGTGGTGGGAGACATGAGTGGGGGCCTGGTGGAGGCTGCCCCTGCACTGCTGGGTGGGTGGGGGTGCAGGGGGACATGAGTGGGGGCCTGGTGGAGGCTGCCCCTGCACTGCTGTGGGGTGAGGGTGCAGGGGGACATGAGTTGAGTGAGGGCTTGTTGGAGGCTGCCCCTGCACTGCTGGGGGGTGGGGGTGGTGGTAGACATGAGTGGGGGCCTGGTGGAGGCTGCCCCTGCACTGCTGGGGGGTGGGGGTGCAGGGGGGCATGAGTGGGGGCCTGGTGGAGGCTGCCCCTGACTGCTGGGGGGTGGGGTGGTGCTAGACATGGGTGGGGGCCTGGTGGAGGCTGCCCCTGACTGCTGGGGGGTAGGGGGTGGTGGGAGACATGAGTGGGGGCCTGGTAGAGGCTGCCCCTGCACTGCTGGGGGGTGGGGGTGGTGGGAGACATGAGTGGGGGCCTGGTGGAGGCTGCCCCTGCACTGCTGGGGGGGTGGGGGTGGTGGGAGACATGAGTGGGGGCCTGGTGGATGCTGCCCCTGGTGGCTGGGGGGTGGGGGTGGTGGTAGACATGAGTGGGGGCCTGGTGGAGGCTGCCCCTGCACTGCTGGGGGGTGGGGGTGCACGGGGACCTGAGTGGGGGTCTGGTGGAGGCTGCCCCTGCACTGCTGGGGGGTGGAGGTGGTGAGAGACATGAGTGGGGGCCTGGTGGATGCTGCCCCTGGTGTCTGGGGGGTGGGGGTGGTGGTAGACGTGAGTGGGGGCCTGGTGGAGGCTGCCCCTGCACTGCTGGGGGGTGGGGGTGGTGGGAGACATGAGTTGGGGCCTGGTGGAGGCTGCCCCTGGTGGCTGGGGGGTGGGGGTGGTGTTAGACATGGGTGGGGGCCTGGTGGAGGCTGCCCCTGCACTGCTGGGGGGTGGGGGTGGTGGGAGACATGAGTGGGGGCCTGGTGGCTGGGGGGTGGGGGTGGTGGGAGACATGAGTGGGGGGCTGGTGGATGCTGCCCCTGCAGTGCTGGGGGGTGGGGGTGGTGGGAGACATGAGTGGGGGCCTGGTGGAGGCTGCCCCAGGTGGCTGTGGGATGGGGGTGGTGGGAGACATGAGTGGGGGCCTGGTGGAGGCTGCACCTGCACTGCTGGGGGGTGGGGGTAATAGGGGACATGAGTGGGGGCCTGGTGGAGGCTGCCCCTGGTGGCTGGGGGGTGGGGGTGGTGGTAGACATGAGTGGGGGCCTGGTGGAGGCTGCCACTGCATTTCTGGGAGGTGGGGGTGGTGGGAGACATGAGTGGGGGCCTGGTGGAGGCTGCCCCTGGTGGCTGGGGGGTGGGGGTGGTGGTAGACATGAGTGGGGGCCTGGTGGAGGCTGCCCCTGGTGGCTGGGGAGTGGGGGTGGTGGTAGACATGAGTGGGGGCCTGATGGAGGCTGCCCCTGCAATGCTGGGGGTGGGGGTGGTGGGAGACATGAGTGGGGGCCTGGTGGAGGCTGCCCCTGCACTGCTGGGGGGGTGGGGTTGGTGGGAGACATGAGTGGGGGCCTGGTGGATGCTGCCCCTGGTGGCTGGGGGGTGGGGGTGGTGATAGACATGAGTGGGGGCCTGGTGGAGGCTGCCCCTACACTGCTGGGGGGTGGAGGTGCAGGGGGACATGAGTGGGGGCCTGGTGGAGACTGCCCCTGCACTGCTGGGGGGTGGGGGTGGTGGGAGACATGAGTGGGGGCCTGGTGGATGCTGCCCCTGGTGTCTGGGGGGTGGGGGTGGTGGTAGACGTGAGTGGGGGCCTGGTGGAGGCTGCCCCTGCACTGCTGGGGGGTGGGGGTGGTGGGAGACATGAGTGGGGGCCTGGTGGAGGCTGCCCCTGGTGGCTGGGGGTGGGGGTGGTGTTAGACATGGGTGGGGGCCTGGTGGAGGCTGCCCCTGCACTGCTGGGGGGTGGGGGTGGTGGGAGACATGAGTGGGGGCCTGGAGGAGGCTGCCCCTGGTGGCTGTGGGGTGGGGGTGGTGGGAGACATGAGTGGGGGGCTGGTGGAGGCTGCCCCTGCAGTGCTGGGGGTGGGGGTGGTGGGAGACATGAGTGGGGGCCTGGTGGAGGCTGCCCCTGGTGGCTGTGGGATGGGGGTGGTGGGAGACATGAGTGGGGGCCTGGTGGAGGCTGCCCCTGCACTGCTGGGGGGTGGGGGTAATAGGGGACATGAGTGGGGGCCTGGTGGAGGCTGCCCCTGGTGGCTGGGGGATGGGGGTGGTGGTAGACATGAGTGGGGGCCTGGTGGAGGCTGCCCCTGCAATTCTGGGGGGTGGGGGTGGTGGGAGACATGATTGGGGGCCTGGTGGAGGCTGCCCCTGGTGGCTGGGGGGTGGGGGTGGTGGTAGACATGAGTGGGGGCCTGGTGGAAGCTGCCCCTGGTGGCTGGGGAGTGGGGGTGGTGGTAGACATGAGTGGGGGCCTGGTGGAGGCTGCCCCTGCACTGCTGGGAGGTGGGGGTGGTGGGAGACATGAGTGGGGGCCTGGTGGAGGCTGCCCCTGGTGGCTGGGGGGTGGGGGAGGTGGTAGACATGAGTGGGGGCCTGGTGGAGGCTGCCCCTGCACTGCTGGGGGGTGAGGGTAATAGGGGACATGAGTGGGGGCCTGGTGGAGGCTGCCCCTGGTGGCTGGGGGGTGGGGGTGGTGGTAGACATGAGTGGGGGCCTGGTGGAGGCTGCCCCTGCAATCTGGGGGGTGGGGGTGGTGGGAGACATGAGTGGGGGCCTGTTGGAGGCTGCCCCTGCACTGCTGGGTGGGTGGGGGTGCAGGGGGACATGAGTGGGGGCCTGGTGGAGGTTGCCCCTGCACTGCTGTGGGGTGGGGGTGCAGGGGGACATGAGTGAGGGCTTGTTGGAGGCTGCCCCTGCACTGCTGGAAGGTGGGGGTGGTGGTAGACATGTGTGGGGGCCTGGTGGAGGCTGCCCCTGCACTGCTGGCGGGTGGGGGTGCAGGGGGGCATGAGTGGGGGCCTGGTGGAGGCTGCCCCTGACTGCTGGGGGGTAGGGGTGGTGGTAGACATGGGTGGGGGCCTGGTGGAGGCTGCCCCTGACTGCTGGGGGGTAGGGGGTGGTGGGAGACATGAGTGGGGGCCTGGTGGAGGCTGCCCCTGCACTGCTGGGGGGGTGGGGGTGGTGGGAGACATGAGTGGGGGCCTGGTGGATGCTGCCCCTGGTGGCTGGGGGGTGGGGGTGGTGGTAGACATGAGTGGGGGCCTGGTGGAGGCTGCCCCTGCACTGCTGGGGGGTGGGGGTGCAGGGGGACATGAGTGGGGGCCTGGTGGAGGCTGCCCCTGCACTGCTGGGGGGTGGAGGTGGCGGGAGACATGAGTGGGGGCCTGGTGGATGCTGCCCCTGGTGTCTGGGTGGTGGGGGTCGTGGTAGACGTGAGTGGGGGCCTGGTGGAGGCTGCCCCTGCACTGCTGGGGGGTGGGGGTGGTGAGTGACATGAGTGGGGGCCTGGTGGAGGCTGCCCCTGGTGGCTGGGGGGTGGGGGTGGTGTTAGACATGGGTGAGGGCCTGGTGGAGGCTGCCCCTGCACTGCTGGGGGGTGGGGGTGGTGGGAGACATGAGTGGGGGCCTGGTAGCTGGGGGGTGGGGGTGGTGGGAGACATGAGTGGGGGGCTGGTGGATGCTGCCCCTGCAGTGCTGAGGGGTGGGGGTGGTGGGAGACATGAGTGGGGGCCTGGTGGAGGCTGCCCCGGTGGATGTGGGATGGGGTGGTGGGAGACATGAGTGGGGGCCTGGTGGAGGCTGCCCCTGCACTGCTGGGGGGTGGGGGTAATAGGGGACATGAGTGGGGGCCTGGTGGAGGCTGCCCCTGGTGGCTGGCGGGTGGTGGTGGTGGTAGACATGAGTGGGGGCCTGGTGGAGGATGCCCCTGCATTTCTGGGGGGTGGGGGTGGTGGGAGACATGAGTGGGGGCCTGGTGGAGGCTGCCCCTGGTGGCTGGGGGGTGGGGGTGGTGGTAGACATGAGTGGGGGCCTGGTGGAGGCTGCCCCTGGTGGCTGGGGAGTGGGGGTGGTGGTAGACATGAGTGGGGGCCTGGTGGAGGCTGCCCCTGCAATGCTGGGGGTGGGGGTGGTGGGAGACATGAGTGGGGGCCTGGTGGAGGCTGCCCCTGCACTGCTGGGGGGTGGGGGTGGTGGGAGACATGAGTGGGGGCCTGGTGGATGCTGCCCCTGGTGGCTGGGGGGTGGGGGTTGTCGTAGACATGAGTGGGGGCCTGGTGGAGGCTGCCCCTGCACTGCTGGGGGGTGGGGGTGGTGGGAGACATGAGTGGGGGCCTGGTGGATGCTGCCCCTGGTGTCTGGGGGGTGGGGGTGGTGGGAGACATGAGTGGGGGCCTGGTGTAGGCTGCCCCTGGTGGCTGGGGGGTGGGGGTGGTGTTAGACATGGGTGGGGGCCTGGTGGAGGCTGCCCCTGCACTGCTGGGGGGTGGGGGTGGTGGTAGACATGAGTGGGGGCCTGGTGGAGGCTGCCCCTGCACTGCTGGGGGGTGGGGGTGCAGGGGGACATGAGTGGGGGCCTGGTGGAGGCTGCCCCTGCACTGCTGGGGGGTGGAGGTGGTGGGAGACATGAGTGGGGGCCTGGTGGATGCTGCCCCTGGTGTCTGGGGGGTGGGGGTGGTGGTAGACGTGAGTGGGGGCCTGGTGGAGGTTGCCCCTGCACTGCTGGGGGGTGGGGGTGGTGAGTGACATGAGTGGGGGCCTGGTGGAGGCTGCCCCTGGTGGCTGGGGGGTGGGGGTGGTGTTAGACATGGGTGGGGGCCTGGTGGAGGCTGCCCCTGCACTGCTGGGGGGTGGGGGTGGTGGGAGACATGAGTGGGGGCCTGGTAGCTGGGGGGTGGGGGTGGTCGGAGACATGAGTGGGGGGGCTGGTGGATGCTGCCCCTGCAGTGCTGAGGGGTGGGGGTGGTGGGAGACATGAGTGGGGGCCTGGTGGAGGCTGCCCCTGGTGGCTGTGGGATGGGGGTGGTGGGAGACATGAGTGGGGGCCTGGTGGAGGCTGCCCCTGCACTGCTGGGGGGTGGGGGTAATAGGGGACATGAGTGGGGGCCTGGTGGAGGCTGCCCCTGGTGGCTGGGGGGTGGTGGTGGTGGTAGACATGAGTGGGGGCCTGGTGGAGGCTGCCCCTGCATTTCTGGGGGGTGGGGGTGGTGGGAGACATGAGTGGGGGCCTGGTGGAGGCTGCCCCTGGTGGCTGGGGGGTGGGGGTGGTGGTAGACATGAGTGGGGGCCTGGTGGAGGCTGCCCCTGGTGGCTGGGGAGTGGGGGTGGTGGTAGACATGAGTGGGGGCCTGGTGGAGGCTGCCCCTGCAATGCTGGGGGTGGGGGTGGTGGGAGACATGAGTGGGGGCCTGGTGGAGGCTGCCCCTGCACTGCTGGGGGGTGGGGGTGGTGGGAGACATGAGTGGGGGCCTGGTGGATGCTGCCCCTGGTGGCTGGGGGTGGGGGTGGTGGTAGACATGAGTGGGGGCCTGGTGGAGGCTGCCCCTGCACTGCTGGGGGGTGGGGGTGGTGGGAGACATGAGTGGGGGCCTGGTGGATGCTGCCCCTGGTGTCTGGGGGGTGGGGGTGGTGGTAGACGTGAGTGGGGGCCTGGTGGAGGCTGCCCCTGCACTGCTGGGGGGTGGGGGTGGTGGGAGACATGAGTGGGGGCCTGGTGGAGGCTGCCCCTGGTGGCTGGGGGGTGGGGGTGGTGTTAGACATGGGTGGGGGCCTGGTGGAGGCTGCCCCTGCACTGCTGGGGGGTGGGGGTGGTGGGAGACATGAGTGGGGGCCTGGCGGAGGCTGCCCCTGGTGGCTGGGGGGTGGGGGTGGTGGGAGACATGAGTGGGGGGCTGGTGGAGGCTGCCCCTGCAGTGCTGGGGGGTGGGGGTGGTGGGAGACATGAGTGGGGGCCTGGTGGAGGCTGCCCCTGGTGGCTGTGGGATGGGGGTGGTGGGAGACATGAGTGGGGGCCTGGTGGAGGCTGCCCCTGCACTGCTGGGGGGTGGGGGTAATAGGGGACATGAGTGGGGGCCTGGTGGAGGCTGCCCCTGGTGGCTGGGGGTGGGGGTGGTGGTAGACATGAGTGGGGGCCTGGTGGAGGCTTCCCCTGCACTTCTGGGGGGTGGGGGTGGTGGGAGACATGATTGGGGGCCTGGTGGAGGCTGCCCCTGGTGGCTGGGGGGTGGGGGTGGTGGTAGACATGAGTGGGGGCCTGGTGGAGGCTGCCCCTGGTGGCTGGGGAGTGGGGGTGGTGGTAGACATGAGTGGGGGCCTGGTGGAGGCTGCCCCTGCACTGCTGGGGGATGGGGGTGGTGGGAGACATGAGTGGGGGCCTGGTGGAGGCTGCCCCTGGTGGCTGGGGGGTGGGGGTGGTGGTAGACATGAGTGGGGGCCTGGTGGAAGCTGCCCCTGCACTGCTGGGGGGTGCTGGTGTAGGGGGACATGAGTGGGGGCCTGGTGGAGGCTGCCCCTGGTGGCTGGGGGGTGGGGGTAATAGGGGACATGAGTGGGGGCCTGGTGGGGGTTGCCCCTGCACTCCTGGGGGGTGGGGGTGGTGGGAGACATCAGTGGGGGCCTGGTGGAGGCTGCCCCTGCACTGCTGCGGGGTGGGGGTAATAGGGGACATGAGTGGGGGCCTGGTGGAGGCTGCCCCTGTTGGCTGGAGGGTGGGGGTGGTGGGAGACATCTGTTGGTGATCAGTAGTGCAAGGTGACATGTGGGTTGGCTGGTGGGCATGGCCATGGTGGATGGGTTGCCTGTGGGACATGAGCAGGGGTGCAGGGTAGTACCCTGTGGTGTGGGCTGCCTGCAGGGGCCGTGGAGGGTGTAGAGGGAACACCTGGGGGGACCCACATGGCCAAATCACGTGTAGCATTCCCCGGCACCACCGAAATACACGTACCCTGCAGAAATCGCGTGTGAATCTTCCGTGCACATCGGAATACACGTACCCAGGCCAATCGCGTGTGGAACTTCCAGCGCACCCCGAAGTACACGTACCCAGGCCAATCGCGTGTGGAACTTCCCGCGCACACCCACCTAGCCAGGCAAATCGCGTTTGGAACTTCCCGTGCACCCCGTAGTACACGTACCCAGGCCAATCGCATGTGGAACTTCCCACGCACCCCCACCTACCCAGGCCAATCGCGTGTGGAACTTCCTGCGCACCCCGTAGTACACGTACCTAGGCTAATTGCGTGTGGAACTTCCCGCGCACCCCGAAGTACACGTACCCAGGCTAATCGCATGTGGAACTTCCGGCGCACCCAGGAACACGCGCACACGCTATTTTTCACACAGCGGGTGTCCGTGTTTGTCGGTGCCCCTTTGCACCTCATTTGTCCTAGAGGGCCACCGTATGGCCCATTCATCATGGCTGTATATGGGTGCTTTTTGTTAGCGCACATTTTGGCGCACATTTTTTTCTGTCGCAGGGGCGCTACCGCCTGCTTTCTTGTGGCGTACTTGTTTGGTCCTGTGCGCGTCTTTGACCGTGCGCTGGTTTGCCCTATTCGATTCCATGAATACGGGTTGTAGGCGAGCGTGTGGGCATTCCGCGCACTTTCCTCCTGTACTTCCCCCGTGACGCCCATATTTTCACGCGTTGTTCCCCATTCCGAGTGTTACGCCCCGTGTTCCGCCTACTTTTGTGATGTGCGCCGCGCTATGTGCGATTTCGCAGTGGCCGTGGCGCACGCTGTTGAATGACCTGTGCGCCGGCGTGCGCGGCGAACATTTTTAGCGCACATCCAATGTTTTTCTCGCTCACGGACTTCCATGAATCGCTGTGCGCTGGTTTTCCTGCGATTTTCGCACTTGCACTGCGATTTTCGCACTTTTCCTGCGATTCGCACGTTTTGGCACCTCTGCGCGGGAATTTTCGGCGCACATTAATTCCATGAATCGACCCCTATATGTATTTAAAAATGTATACATCTAAAAAAAACTTTATATTGGAGTGTTGTTGTTAATAAAGGAACCAAATCATACATACACATAGGCAATGGCTGCAGCAGGCACCATAGCATAGCATGGTGACCTGATTTTTACAATACTTTCACTGAAATGCTGGACTCAACGGCACCCAATAAATCCAAACTGGTTAGAGACAACACAGGACACCAAACCTGGTTTACTCCAGAACTCGGAACTCTCAAAAGACAAAAACGCACCCTACAAACACAATGGCTAAAACACCATTCTGAGGAAACCATAATAGTCTGGAAGGAGGTAGATAAACTATATAAATCTCAAATACTGGACACCAAAAATAATTTCTTCAAAAAGCAGATTGAACAATCTTCCAACTGCAGGGGAAAGCTATTTGAGATCCTGAAACTGCTTGAAAAACCTAAGGTTTAGTTTAGTTTAGTTTATTATTTGATAATGCGCACCAAACCCAGGGGTAGCCGGGCGCAACAGTACAAGAATACTTAAGCTTGGTTACATACGGTAAATGCATACATGTTATAACAGCAATTACAGTGAAAATGTACATCAGATCACACAGGGGGAGGGGAGGGGAAGGTCTATATTACAATTTTCAGTAGAGAACACGTTTCAGAGTATTTACATGCATAAATCCAAGGTAGAGGCCGGGGACCAGTTTAGTGGGTGTCCCAAAATTCCTGTCAACCCACAATCCTAGACTGCTCCACGGTGCAGGCCGCCATTGAAGCTAAAATTGTCAATGCAAGAAACAAAACAAAAAAATTCACAGAGCAGTGCTTTCTTATAGAAGGACCAGACTACCACTAAACCCAAGGGTCTTGAACACCCTACCTTTACACTCACGCAAATCTCTGTCCAAGATATGCACAGAATGTTATCCTCCTTGCACCCCACTTTTTGCCCATATGATGTTCTTCCTTCAAAACTGATTTTGTTCGCCATTCCTTAACAGATTTGTAAATGCCTCTTTAGGGATTGGTCAAGTACCCAACTCAATAAAGAAAGTCATTTACCCCCCTTCCGATAAAAAAACACATAGACCAAATAACCAAGTAATCTGAGACCAATTACACATTGTCAATTCCTTCTCAAATTCTTGTATAAATTTGCCCCAGCAAAGCTCCAAGCCTTCGTGGAGCATAATCACATCCTCCATTGCCGACAATCGGGCTTCCGTCCATCCTCCAGTACTGAGACAACTCTCGTGGATCTTCAATCCACCATGTTAAAAATCATGGATGAAGGGAAAGCCGGGATGTTGATCTTGTTGGATCTTTCCGTGGATTTTGATTTGATAGACCATGAATGTCTTGTGCTTTCCTTGAGTGATTTTGGACCAATGCTCTAAGGAAGCTGTTGGCTGGTTCCACTTCTTCCTTTCAAACCAAGGGTCTAGAATTCAGTGGGGCCCAGTGTGTTCTCCACTAGCACTTATAACTTGTGGAGTGCCTCACGGTGCATCCATCTGACCCATGTTCTTCCATCTATATATCAGATTGCTTTGCACTCTCTTTGACAATTTGGGCAATTTTTTAAAAAACTGCAGTTATCATGCCAAACACTCCATAACTTTATCCATCATTTACGGTTAAATTGAAAGATGGATGTCAGAGAACTGGCTATGTCTGAGCAGCAGCAGAACAGAACTGCTGATCTCAACAGGCCTGTGACAAAATTAATTTAGACTACAAAGAATTCCGGATAAGAGACAATGAAGTCCAACAAAAAGCGAAAACCCTAGGAATTCAATTGGAGACCTCGTCAAATGCAGATGCCCATGTAAATTACTTAAACCAAACTTGCAACCACCATTTACGCCTACTCAGGATTATTTTCCCCTAAATCACAGAAAAGAACTGCTCCACCATCGCTTGAACAACCATCCTGACCAGACTTGATTATTGTAATTCGCTATTAAGTGGAGCCTCACTTTCTAATCTTAAGAAGTGCCAGATCTTTCTAAAGGATGCTTTGCGTATTGTTAAAAACATCCCCAGAAGAACTCACATTTCAGATCACAGATAAAATCTCCACTGCTTACCAATACAGGAACCCCTACATTTCAAAATGGGCACCATAGTTCATCGCTGCCTTTTCAGCACAGCCCCTGAATACCTTAATCCATTGGTTCCCCCGTTTGTCTCCAGCAGAACCCTTTGATTGTTCAACCAAGGACAAATACAGGGCCCAAGCGCCAAACGCACAATTGGTCTGAGAAGATTGCTCACCGCCAAAGCGGGCTCCTTTTGGAACACACCGCCACTTGTACTCAGGTTGGAACCTGACGAAAAATCCTTCACAAAATCTTTGAAAACCTTTCTTTTAAAATGAGCTTATCTCCTAACATAGTCTCTGCCTCAGGGTAAACTGTCCTGTCTCTTTGTGTTTTGTCGCATTGTGTTTTTGCTTTGTGCCCCGGTGCCTGCGGGCTCCTGGGGCAGTATAAATAGAAAAATAAAAAAGAGCTACAATATTTTGACTCTGCACATTTGTGATAGTAAAATAATGAATTCTACCAAATCAGAATTTTCTGTAATGTTAAACATTGAATAAATGGGCCACACACCCTTAATTCCCACTGGGGATTGTAAATAGTTTTGAAAATAACTACAATGAATGTTTGAGTCCTTTGTGTTTTCAAGTAAATGATCCAAATTTTAATTTTAATTTTTCAAGTAATCATTTTTCAAATTATAAAAAGAATAGTTGCTTGCTGGTTCCTTTGTAAGCAAACATCAAAAAATGGCCAATGCATTTCAGATATTATAATCCTTCATCAAGGCCTTATCCAATCTATGTCCAATCTATATTGCACTGCATATTGAGTCCAACAAAATCATATATATTATTTATACATTTTTTATATGTGCATTTAAGTTCAAAGAAAGACATGAAAATCATTAACAGGCTATCCACAAACAGGAAACAGAACATAAAAACAAAACAAGACATAAGAAAAGTCATAAGCAAAACATCAGCAACCTTGAGCATATTATTCAAACCGAAAAGTTTTGTAGGTACACATCCAATATAATTAACTATGTGCCTGTTAAGCGCTATATTATATAGCCCTCACCTCCAGTGTGTGACTGTCTATCATGTCATTGTGATCATGCATTATTGGTGATATTCAGGAAATGTCTGACCTGGTGTGAGCCAGCGTCTGTAAAGCAATGAGGCTTGGGGCGTTTAGCCTGGTGATTAACAGCGTCTATGAGGCTGCGCGGCTCGAGGCGTTTGTGTAGTATCCTACGGACAATGAATAGAAGGCATCACATTCACATTGCTCCCTTCATTATTCTCATACTTTCGTGTTGGGCAATCCCAAATTTTACCTTTGTGATTCCAGTTGTTGTCCTGATCGTTTGCTTGCTGCCTTCGATCGTACTTCATTTCACCTAAGTAAACCCTGAACTGGTGTTGTCAAGGCAACGTATCCTAACAAGATGGCCGTTGCAGCCAATGCTGTCGGCCATTTTGGAAAGGGCAACGTTCCGTGTGTGATCGATAATATTCACAGTGATCAGTGTTATAGCACTAAGTATTATACATTTATTGCACTTCCCTGTGTGTGTGTTCACAGGTTAAAATAGATATTCTAACTCTGGATTACTGCATGCTCTAAAATATGAATTAATCTCTAGACAGTAAGTTACCACATATTGCATAAACATTTAGTCTCTAGACAGTAAGTAACCACATACCGCATCAGTATCTCAGATAAAACTCTTACTAACTCTAGGTGATAAATTGTTACATGTTCAAATTGATATGCAATCTGTAGACAGTAAGTTGTCATATATCACATGGACATTTACTCTCTGGACAGTAAGTAACCACATGCGGCATGCATATCTCAGTTGTAATTAAATTTGACGCATCCACCCTGGATATGACAATTGAATATGGCAGTTTCAACATGACTATGCCAGTTGTATGAAGTTCTACTAATAACATGTGAGGTGCATATAAAAGATGAATTATAAAAAGCAATTCAAATCAAGCTCTTCATTCATTCCTCTGGGTGATAGTGTATCCAGTAGGCTGCTCTTTGTTGTCTTCTTTTTTTGGGGTTAATATCTGGCTGTAAATTATCCAATCCTCTAATACCTGGAATCTCAATTGCGCCACATTATGATTCTTCTGATTAAAGTGTCTAGCCACTGCTGAATTGATATTCCTATTTCGTATGTACGATTTGTACTCCTTCATTCTGGTTTTTAATTTGCGTCCAGTTTCGCCTACATAGCATAAGCCACATGGCAACCGTGTGCAGTAAATGCTGTTCTCTGTATTGCAGGTCGCAAAACACTTGAGTTGGATTTTTTCGCCAGAGTTTGGGTGTAGTACCACATTTCCCTTGATTACATTATTATAATTGCTGCAGTTTAGGCAGGGTTATGTACCTAGTTGTTTATGTTTTTGCGGTGTGCGCCTGTTGTCTCTGGTGTTGACTAGGAGATCTCTTAAATTGCTTGTGCGTTGGTATGCAAAAATCAGTTGTGTCTGAAAAAGCTCCTTCGTCCTTTCGTCGTTAGTAAGAATAGGCCAGTGTTTGTTAATGCACCTCTTGATCTGTGAGCTTTGGGTTGAAAATGTGGAAATATGTACGATCATCAGTGTTTCTGTCTTGGTTTTCTGCTCTAATGTATTTGCTCTTGTCTTAATAGAAACCTTTTCAGATGCATGATCCAATTCATCATCAGGATATCCATGGGCTTGTTGTCTTCTTTGTAGTTTGTTTAATTCTTGGTCTATCTCTTCCTGATCACTAATGATCCTTTTTAAGCGTAACATTTGTCGGTACGGCAAGTTACGCAGTGTGTTCTGAGGATGAAAGCTCATGCGGTGTAGCAAATTGTTTCTGTCTGCCGGTTTTGTGTATAATGAAGTGGTAATCCGTTGTTCATTTACGTTCAACTTGACATCCAAGTAGTGTATGTTAGGGTTGCGGATTTCTGCGGTAAATTGAATGCGTGCATCAATGCTGTTGATGTATATAAGTAATTTGTTCAATGATTCTCGGGTGTCTTGCCATATTACAAACACGTCATCTATATAACGTAGCTAAATTTTCAGTTTGTCTTTCCATTCTATTTCTTCAAGAATGTGTTCAGTCTCAACTCGATACTTAAACGCATTGGCGTGTGAGTGTGCCATGGTGGCCTCCATCGGGGTGCCTGATATCTGAACTGAAGGAAATACTCTTTATCGTATGTAAAGTATGAATTAGTGGAAATGAAAGTAAGTAGAGTGAGTATGAATTCTTTAATTGCTCCAATATTGCCCTCTTGTAGCAAAAGCCACTTCACTGCTGCTTGTCCAAGGTCATGAGGTATATTAGTATACATGCTGTTTACATCTATGGTGAACAGTATGTCACCTTCTTCTAATTTTATCTACTCCAGGATGTGCAGAAATGTGTGCTGTAATATTCCTCCCGTTGCTGCCACTATGGGTCTTCCCGGTGGGTTGGTTAGATCTTTATGTATTTTGGGAAGCAAATAAAAATGTGGTGTTTTAGGTCGGGATTCTGTAGGAATTGTTTGGTTTTGTGTGTGATCATTCCTAGCTCTTCAGCTCATGTAAGTACCAATTCAAGGTTATTCTTGAGGCTGTTAGTGGGATCATGATCTATCTTGGCATAGATGGTTTGGTCGTCTAGCTGTCTTCTACATTCTGTTCGCAATCTTCAGTGTTTTGGATTACTAAAGCACCTCCTTTATCCACTGGTTTTATTGTGATACTCTCATCTGTGTCCGGTCCGTGGATGATGGACATCTCACCTCTTCTTAGATTTTTATGTTGAGGTGTACCAAAATGTATCTTCTTTAGGTCAGACAGAACCATTTTCGCGAAAATCTCTATCAAAGGTACAGCGATAGGTGCGGCAAAAGAGCTTTTGGGTTTGAATTTGATTAATTCAGTTTGGGTCTCTTCTCTGTTGTTCTCATTCTCCATCTCAGCAAAGAACACTTTCAATTTAAGTTTTCTTGTTAGTTTATGCAACTCTACTTTTGTATTGAACAAGGTTGTGCCAAATGTAGGTAAAAATGTGAGTCATTTTTGCAGGACTGCGTTCTCCTGGCTGCAGAGTGTCCTATTTGAAATGTAAACAACTAAGTTCTCCATGCTTGATATCTCGTCGTCACTCCTGGTCCTTTTCCTCTTCCCCCTCCTCGTTCTTTTCCTCCTCTGCTGTTGTCTAAAAAAGGTTGGGTTTTCCTCCCTGTTCTAGGTGCTACTTCATCCGTTGTGCTGTCACCTTCTGCTCCTTCTGGCGAAATTTGAGGGTTCTCGTCTCTGCTTGAATTGGTATCTGAGCTACTATCATCCGAATTCGATTTCTTAGATTGAGTTGGTTGTTGCTGGTACTTGTCTGCCCATGTGTAAACTTCGACTCTCAGAAAGTCAAATGTGTCACAGCGAAATGTATGTATCTTTCTTGCTTCTAGATCTGACATATAACTCTACAGTCATTTGTTGATATCTGCTAAAATATCCACAAAAGTATCTTTGTTGGTAAGTGCCATGATTTCTGTAGTGAGATCTTGTATTTCCTTTTCCAAAGTAGCCAAGTTGACTGACAATTCTTTAATGCTGAGTAATATCAAGTCCAATGAACATCTATTGAGTATTTGTTCCCTCTTAATTACAAAGTCCTTATTTTCCTTGCATAGAGTTGGTCTGATGCCGATTCTTAGTCCTCGAGAGATGCGTTGAGCTTTGCAGTAGCGTCCTAATATAACCGCGTGTAATTTACGGTTCATTTCTTTTTGAATGTTGTATTCTAATTGATTAATCCTCTTATTGGGGTCAATATGTTGCGTAGAGAGATTGGTATCTTTGATTAGACCAAGTATTGTGTTTGTTTCGTCAGCTGAGAAGCCTAGCGATGCTGCACGTAGTTCTGTAAGTTTGTCTATTTCATCATACAACATATTAGCGTGCCTCCGCTATGTGATACACGGAAGTGTGAACTACAGAGTAAATTAGGAGACACACTGATCACACAACAAGAAAAGGTGATGGTAGCAGTGCACACCACAATATCTAACATTGCAAAACATTTTGGTTTGAATAACATGTTGAAGGTTGCTGATGTTTTGCTTATGACTTTTCTTATGTCTCGTTTTGTTTTTATGTTCCGTTTCCTGTTTGTGGGTACCCTGTTAATGATTTTCATGTCTTTCATTGAACTTAAATGCACATACAAAAAATGTATAAATAATATATATGATTTTGTTGGAATCAATATGCAGTGTAATATAGATTGGACACAGATTGGATAAGGCCCTGATAAAGGATTATAATATCCGAAATGCATTGGCCATTTTTTGATGTTTGCTTACAAAGGGATCAGCAAGCAACTATTCTTTTTATAATTTGAAAAATTATAACTTGAAAAAATTAAATAAATTTTGGATCATTTACTTGAAAACACAAATGACTCAAGCATTCATTGTAGTTATTTTCAAAACGATTTACAATCCCCAGTGGGAATAACGGTATGCGGCCCACACCGAAGGCAATTAGCCTAGGTCTCTTTTTTCTGTCCATAATTTTGTGCCCTACACAGAGGCACATTTTAGTGGGCTGCACCCCATAATCAAATGAATTTGTCATTAATCAATATTTTCTAACAAACACGCAATTTGAACCAAGGGTGCCCGCTTATCTCCTAATTTACTCTGTATTTCACACTTCCTTGTATCACAGAGCGGGGGAACGCTAATATGTCGTATGAAGAAATAGAAAAACTTACAGAACTACGTGCAACAACGCTTACTTACTACACACTTGTGTTAGTACAAAAAATACATATGAAAACCGACAATACATACAAATCAGAGGCACATACAGGGAAACTAAAGCCAGGAAGAAAGAAACCACATCATCAGTAAAAATGGCAATAACTTTAAAGTTTATCTTCATGTATACAAATGAATTGTGTGTTTGAGGCCTGCTTATTGCCCCATGTATTTTCAGCATGAACTGAGACCAAACCCTATGAAAAGTACTTTAAGAACATACACCAAAGTTAATGTCTAGATATAAAGCACCTTTTGAATCTCCATATTCTGACTGTCAGTGAACAAAAACAAGTGGCCTATATATGTGATGTCATCAGTGATGTCATCAATGACATGTGTGATGTCATCTTTGATGTCCTGGGTGTTATCCTTAGCAGTGCATGGTGGTGACACGAATTATGATTGCTTAGCTCCCCATAACTGGTAAATATCTGGGGGTTTTCGGTTTTACGTGTAACCATTACGTCCTCTTAGCATAGTTTTGTCACTGAATTTCATAGGTTTTTATTAGTGCAACATAACCATAACGCTCCTTTAACAAAGATTTTCACAGAAAAATAAAAGAAAATATATAAAGTCAAAATATGCTTATTGCAGGTTTTTGTCACAAAGTGCTGTGCCTTATACAATTCCACACTGTTTCAACAATCTGCACCACATTTTGCATAGTAACCTGTCAGAACCCTAAGTTAATACTGGCTAGATGACATACAGACACCCCGAATTTCAGCACAAGCCAAAATGTGTTTGTAGGTCTGTGGCTTGGTGAAGCATTGCTCCTTATACAATTCCACACCATTCACCAATCTGCACCACATTTTACATAGCTACCTGTTAGGACCCGCCGGACATTACTAGCTGCATGACATTTGGACAACCCACCCCTTTCCCTGGATTTCAGCACCTTCACACATGAGATGGTTGCCTGAAATTGGCAAAACATCAATATTGTCGTAGAAGGAACGGTCCCGACAGGAGGAACAAAACTAAAGGTTCAGGCACTAGTATGCACAGTTTCTAAGATATTTGCACCACAGTGCACCGCAATGAAATTCACCCCACCAGGGCGGGGTGACAGGTGTTTGAGAGAGCACAGGAGGTCCCAGTATGAATTAGCACACCAATTCTCACCTCCCCCCAACGTCTGCTCTGGGGTATGTCACCCAGTCACACCTGCCCATTCTCAGTACAGTTTACTTCAAGGTGCAAAGCACATCAAGTGACAAGCGAATTGGAACAGCAACCTACAGTATCAGTGTTATCATGTCTGTCTACAGAACCCGTTTGGAGAACGGGTTCTTCTGCTAATACAAGATAAAATACAGTTAGGTGCATACATAAAATATATGACTTCTATTGAAAGCGCTAGCAGTGCATACCTTTGCTGTAAGCAACACCCTAACGATGTTGAAGGAAGCAAAGCCAGATAATTAATCTGTGCATACAAATCACTCAAGGATAGTAGAAGCAATCAAGACCATATTGAGCGACTGCATGCCCACAAATGCCGAGCGGTATCAAAATAGGTCAAAAATGGCAGCCCTGCCATTCCTACCTCTGTCAAAATCTCAGGAAGAAGTAAAAAAAATGCAAATCAGAAATGGTCGCTTTTCCCATTTTTCAACCTTTTATGCTGCGCAATCATCAAAGAATTCAATTTTCTGTCAAAACAGAGCATAACATCAGAAGCAATTGTGCCTAAATGGCGATGTTCAAAATGGAGGATTATTTGCCGCCTACCTGCTGAAAGCGTTGGTATCACAACAAGAAATTGCCAGTGATTCATCCTGCTCCCATGAGTGATAGCGAGCACTCTGACTGCATTCCCATTATGTAAATTGAGGCTTTTACTCAAGAATGCATTACAGCCTGCAGTTTGACAATGTGGATGGGCACCGTTAACAAGAATGTTTTAGTAGCACAAGTAGATGACATCTCAGCTTAGTTCTTTCAATAAATGGTCTCTAGACTCTAAAGGGCGTCTAAAGGATGTTGAGCTATTCGCTAAAACTTTGTGGCTCTGCCCCCATAATAAAGGAACAGCTTGAAGACACTTTAAATTCTGCATGTTGCGAAATATTCAGTCTGACAATTACATCTATGGTAATTGCGATTTAATACCTCTCTGGAAGCGAAAATTGCAGCAGGCGGCCCAGGAAATTCTATAAAAAGAAAAATATACCCAGTAAGAGCAGCTTTTGATACCTCAGGCTATTGCATGTTAACTGCTTTCTCTGCACACAGTCACACAATTGCAGAACAAACATTCCTCGCTGATTTTATTATACAGAGGGATGGAGGCACTGATTATGTTCCTGGAACAAAGATTCTTGCAGTTTAATTGCTGCATTTTTACAACTTATAGTCGGTATAATACAGCACTTAAGTACAAGCGAATGCACACCCTAATGTAACCTCTTGACTGCCAAAGTTTTTGTCATGCCAACCACGAGAGAATGCTCTCGTTTACAAAGGCTGCAGCAGTATGTCCCTTGAACTGTTGCCAGAGAAGCAGCTGGTCTGCGGCATACTATTCCTGGATGGGACCCAAACCGTCAGCTACTGTCTGCTTCAGTAAATGGGAGCTATCACCGGCATCGCCATTCAACGGTACCAAATGTAGTCTATTCAGGGTGGGTGTCTACATTTCTTCATATATTAATGGAATACTATTCACACCCCTGCTTGCTTTAATACAATCTAGACTTTGCTTTGTAAGGCTAGCAAATTCAGTGTTTTAGGGCCAGCAAATTCAGTGTTTTAGGGCAGGCACAGTTGCTTCCCTGTTTGAGAATCAAGAGAAGTGTATTGCCCCAACATTATAATGCAAAGCAGTGGGATTGATGTAGACGATTTCCTATAGGGTCTAAGGCTTTCTCAACAAAAAACGCAAAGAGGGATAACAACACTAAAGGTGGTTGTTGTGTCCAAGTCCCCTCCCCATGCCTTGTGCAGTGTCACGCGTTGCACACGTGGCACACACCATGTGATGTACTTAATAAAAGGTTTGCACGGCTCACTGTGTGGCAGTTCGACCACCAGCTCACTGAATCCAGTGTCTCTGTCATGCAAGGTACTGGAGGGGGCCCAGCATGATCACAATGCCCCAAAACAGTGGCAAGATGGGTGACTCAAAGTGTTGTAGGAAATCCTCAGTCGGGCACTTTCTCTGCTATTAGTACCTGGCTTTAGCACTTATATCCTTCAGAGATAAAACTGCTGCTAAGGGTGGTGCGATAGAGTAACGCAAAATTATGAGTGGATCATGGACCTTTCATAGGGAATATTCATCCTTTCAGCATTCACTGACATAATACTCAGTGTCAGAGTTATAGCCCTCAATACTCGCTTCTTGGCTTCACAAATAGAGTCCTAAGAATATAGTGGCCAGCTTGAATCTTTATTTCAAATTCCCAAATTCCTGATACTCCTAGCAGCAAGTATTTCTCCCCATTTGCTTTAAGGTGAAGTCTTTGAACAGGGGTCTTCTTCCCATCAAGCTTTCTATCTCGGAAGTCTTTATTTAGATGAAATTATAAGACACTCTAGAAAAGCACACAGCACAATTTGCCTTCAATCTGCTTATATAGGCTTATTTCGATAATGCAACACCCTCATGCAAATTTCTACTTGGTCAAAGTATGCTTCTGATAGGTTCACTTAGCCAGAGGAAAAACCCTCTCCTCCATATGATTGGATGACTTATCCGGTGCACCCCAAGCCCACATTAGCATACTTGGCATTAACACTTGCTGTCTGATACATAGACTGATAAGCTATTTTAAAACCAGCTGAACACAATAACAACATTCTTCAACTTCTGCCAAAAACGTTTTTAATCACATCACTGTCAATCCCTGTCACATCACTGTCAATCCCTTATCTATTCTTCGAGGTTCTGCCAAGTTAGTTTATTGCCATTATACCATGGAGAAATAAATAAGCTCAATTATATGGTGCCAAGTAATGAAGCTGGTCTGTTTGAATTGGTATTTTCCCTTGCCTTTATCTGATTCCATTATCAATCTTGTCTGCTTTTCCTGCCAAGTTCCAAATTTAACCTCCTAGACTTAATATCTCACAGCGAGATTCTGCCAAAGACCATTTCTTATCAGCATGAGCCAGGATTTCCACACCTGTCCTTAACATTAGACAACATGTTCTACTTGAGGTATCCATTTTGAAATATATCTGTGTGTGCCTACCGTATTAATTCTTCAGGGAGCCATTAATTGCTTATTTAAGCATTTCTCATTATGTATCTCTTTTTCATAATATATTTTTATATATTCATGATATATGTGTGATATTATAAGCACCCTTTACTTCCTGGGTCATTTTAACCCAGATATGTGCAGCCCATGTGCACCTTTTTTACGTTTTCATAAAAGGCACTGTGATCCTGTTTTCTACAATAATGGAACCATTCATCTGCTTATCATGTTATCTGTACTCAGAGGGTTGAGTATATGCCACGGAGATCCTTGTCTGATCTGCAGGTTGCAGGGGCCAACTCATCCTTTTATACCTTGGAGGTGAATAAGGGAGTAATAATTACAGTTTGATAATAATTGTTGAACAGGGAAAATCCAAATATATCTTCCCTCTCGATGGACCACCCAACCGGAAGAAGCATCTGTGACAAAACGACCACTGATCGTATGAGCTTGCACCTCTCCCACCATAGATAACCACCACGAAAGGTACCCAGCCATCCGACCACACAACCCTCTGGTGGTTAGAACCCTACCCAAAGTGAGTGAGGAGAGACAAGACTGAGCTGGATATTACTACATGGACCGAATCGACTAATAGCACCACAAAGCCATGCCACAAGTCGTTAGAGACATCATGACAACGTAGCTGCATTAGACAGGAAGCACAAGTGCACTCTGCACATTCAGGAATTCAGACACCAATCTAGAAGAAGCACACATGCGTACAGTTCTATGAGATAGAGGACAGTGATATATATATATATTGTCTACACGTTTATTATTTTGCCACTTAGGGTCGCAGAAATGCAACGGTAATCAATAAACTGCAAGTTATACAAAATAATGCACTCCGTGCCGCCCTGAATATTCCCAGAAGAGAACATATTTCGGCTACCAGAATCGCATGCAAATGGCTATCCATCCAACAAAAAATAGATCTAAAAACTATCTGCCTCACCTATAAAGCACTCAACGGCCTTGCCCCGCCCTATCTCACCAACAAATTCACACTAAGACAGAACACTAGAACCACTAGATCCTCTAATACACTACAATTGACTGTGCCCAAATTCTCCCTCAAAAGAGCTGGTGGTTCCAGCTTCCCAGTTCTGGCTTCACAACTTTGGAATACCATTCCACTGGATATCAAATCTACACCCACCTTCCAACCTTTCAGAACTAAGGTCATCACCTGGTTACTCAACAATTAACCTACCATGATTGAATGCATACCTCCTGCTTGATTGTATTTTGCACCATGCCAGCATATTACTGTCTATGCACGAATTGCTATATTACTGTCTATGCACAAATTGCTATCCTGTCTTGTATACCTTTGCTTCATCACTGTATAATTGTACCCTACCTTGCCTGTAACTCGAAGATTAAGCGCCCATATACCTTTGGGTCAGGTGCGCTATACAAATTAATAAACAAACAAACAAACAAACAAACAAGATGACAGAAGAGAATGTGTACCTGCTTGCAGATGCTACTGGTTATTTACAAGAGGAAGGACAGGAGCACTCGAGGGACCTGCCCGACCATGACACAAACTAACCTGTGGACGTTATGGAGACTACATATTCAGAGCCAAAGTAGGCCTTAGGAAAATACAGTAAGCCAGGATCACCTCAGAGAAATCTCAAGCCGTAAGATGCTGTGCAAGCAGAATAACCCTGGAAGGAGCAACTGCAACAAGGCCATAATGTTGCAAGCGACATTCCACACACACATAGCCAAGGTGACACCGGCTGCAGCAAAGAATATTCCTTGCAAATACAAGCTTATTCAAAGCTAACAAGCCCACAACGATGGTCTCCTAACACGTCACCCAGTCGAGTTGATACTGGGCCAATGCTCAGAAAGTGGGAAAGGAGCAGCGTCTAATAGCCAATCAACAACCTGCGACATAATCAATACTCTCCAGGCACCTTGTACGATGGGAATGGAATGCTCTCATGGCATTAGTCTTATACACGCTATTGTATAACACAGACACATAGTTGCACTTTATTGACACATAGTATACATGCATCAGAAACAGGTGTATTTCAGGCTGGGAACAGAGTTTGTCCCAGGCTTGCCGGCCCATGGCCCGACCAACCAGGACCATTTGATCCTGAGGCAGATGGTGGGGGCTACCAACCAATCACAGGGCTCACCTAATATAACATTTTAGGAGTATCAGTTTTTAGGGATGACCCAAGTGTACCACCTGACATAGCAGCATCCACTAACAGTGCTCTTCATATGTTCCTATACTGGACTTACAACTCAGGGAGCCAATCCTGGGTGGTGTTAGGTTCGGGGGTGAGCCCGCTGAGTGACGTAGGTTCTGACGACACTTTTCTACAAAAGTGGCCTGCGAGCCAGAATGCAGCAAGATATGCCTGGATCACTCCATGCATATGACCCCTGTGTGTTTGCTCTAATAAACCGCAGTAACTCTTGCTCCGTGTGTGGACCTCGACTTATTTGGGACAAGGAAGGAGTTAGGGCCTTCCATGAGCTGGGAGTCCGCAGACCCCTAGCATGGCCTTGCCTGCCCAGAAATTACCCTTACAAGTTGGAGGGCCCCAGCAAGATCATTTGTGATGTCAGCTCGGCCTGGTTCTGCCTCCTCGGCTGTCGGACCTCGGAGGACTGCAGGAACCCTCGTGGGAATTACGAGACAACCGGACTGCACAACTGGAGATTGGTCGTCAGGAGCCGACTTCAGAAATTATCCCACCCGCGGTTGGCGAGGTATCGACGCAGTCCAGAGGGGGCGAGACAAGCAGAGCGGGAAGTCAGCAGCCGAGCACCGCCGGCAGACGTGTAACAAAAGTAAGTGTAGTCCACATAACTAGCAACCTAATTTGTGTGGGTGGTCGGATGTGTAAATAAGAATGAGGGTAATATAAAATTGTAACATATGTTGGTGTTAAAGTGTTTCATAGCACGCGTGCAAATGCAGGGATCGGAGAAGAGGTATTCCCTTTTCTGTTTCTAGCGAGTGTTCAGGTTGCGAGGCAACATGTTCTTGTTGACGAGAGGTTGTTACATTTCAAGGCCATGACCATTATCCATATATGCTTTTATGGAGAGGCTCCGAGTTATTTTAAGAAACAATTCTCCATGTAAACTCCTCAAAGATGCCTTAGATCAGCTGACAAGGCCAATCTGAATATCACTAGAGTGAATATCCCTAGAGCAAATTGTGTGCATGGGCGTGGAAAATCCTTTCCAGTCAAGGCAGCACAATGCTGGAACAAACTGCCAATAACATTACGGCTGGAAGTGAATTATCAGAGGTTCAGGAAATTTCTGAAAACTTATCTGTTCCAATGATAACCATTACATCTTGGATTTTCCGTCAAATATAAAATAACATACATTTTAGATCACTCTGGGTTTTTTCCACACCCTGATGCCTGCGGGCTATCGGCACGTTAAAAACAGGTACATAACATAACATAACATTGATAGGTCTGGATCGTGAATGTATATGTAGACGTATGGTTTTCGTATAAATTGAACATTCTAGTTCAGTGAATAGTTGACATATTCCTGTAAAGAGTTAGCTTGATCTATCTTAGATTGCGGAAGCTCCCTGTGAGGGACATATCACACGTCAAGCAATGCGGTGGGTGCAGTTTAATTGCATTTGAATTAACAAGCATACTCCACTCCAGGGAGGTGGGAAGACAGCTGTGGGGTTGAGGGTTATCAATGTGGGATTGAATTGATGGGTTGTTGCTCTGTGCACGCACAAATTGTTTTCTTCTGTGAACTTTTAGCTTGGAGTCGTCACCCATAGGCCATTGCATAGGACACTGTGTTATCAACTGATGAGAGGTTAGCAGTTCGGTAGTGGAATTGCTAGACAGGTGAATGAGCGGCAGTGCGTGGAAGGCGCCTGCCTGTGGTTGAGGTGGTGTGCTGGACAGTGGCAGCTCTGGTGAAGGCGGGGCAGTAAGGGAGTATGCCACGTTGGTGCCATGGAGGCCCATAGATAATAAACGATAAACGGAATTGTATAATACACAACGTTTTTTACCACTGTTCTGACAGTAGAGAGTCAAAATCCTCAATTAGAGGTCAGGTAACATACCAACCAACTATGCTTTAGCGTGCGCGTTTGCAGCAAGTTGTGTGAAGTTGCAGTGACTGCAGGAGACTCTTGGCTCTCTATTGCTTTTAGCTGGTGTATTGGATTTTTGCTGGCTGGCCTGCCTTGGAGCTGTCTGAGAAGCTCCATAATCTACTACTGAGTGCATTAGTGTGTGTGTTTGCAGCAAGTTGTGTGATGTTTAGTCACTGCAGAACACTCATGGCTCTCTATTGCTTTTACCTGGCAGATTGGTTTTCTGCTGGTTAGCCTATCCTGGAGCTCTCTGAGAATCTCCATAATCTACCACTGAGCACATTAGCGTGTGCATTTGCAGCAAGTTGTGTGAATTTGCAGTCACTGCAGGACACTCTTGGCTCTCTATTGCTATTACCTTGTGGATTGGTGTTCTGCTGGTTTCACCTGCCCTGGAGCTCTCTGAGAATCTCCATAATCTACCACTGAGCGCATTAGCGCGAGCATTTGCAGAAGGTTGTGTGAAGTTGCAGTTACTGCAGGATACTCTTGGCTCTCTATTGATTTTACCTGCTGGATTTGTGTTCTGCTGGTTGACCTGCCTTGGAGCTGTCTAAGAAGCTACATAATCTACTACTGAGCGCATTAGTGTGTGCATTTGCAGCAAGTTGTGTGAAGTTGCAGTCACTGCAGGACACTCTTGGCTCTCTATTGCTTTTACCTGGCGGATTGGTGTTTTGCTGGCTGGCCTGCCTTGGAGCTGTCTCAGAAGCTGCATAATCTACTACTGAGTGCATTAGCGTGCATGTTTGCAGCAAGTTGTGTGGAGTTGCAGTGACTGCAGGACACTCTTGGCTCTCTATTGCTTTTAACAGGTGGATTGCTGTTTTGCTGGCTGGCCTGCCTTGGAGCTGTCTGAGAAGCTGCATAATCTACTACTGAATGCATTAGCGTGCATGTTTGCAGCAAGTTGTGTGGAGTTGCAGTGACTGCAGGACACTCTTGGCTCTCTATTGCTTTTACCTGGCGGATTGGTGTTTTGCTGGCTGGCCTGCCTTGGAGCTGTCTGAGAAGCTGCATAATCTACTACTGAGTGCATTAGCGTGCATGTTTGCAGCAAGTTGTGTGGAGTTGCAGTGACTGCAGGACATTCTTGGCTCTCTATTGCTTTTAACAGGTGGATTGCTGTTTTACTGGCTGGCCTGCCTTGGAGCTGTCTGAGAAGCTCCATAATCTACTACTGAGCACATTAGCGTGCGCGTTTTCAGAAAGTTGTGTGACGTTCTAGTCACTGCAGGACACTCTTGGCTCTCTATTGCTTTTACCTGGTTTATTGGTGTTCTGCTGGCAGGCCTGCCTTGGAGCTGTCTGAGAAGCTCCATTATCTACTACTGAGTGCATTAGCATGCGTGTTTGCAGAAAGTTGTGTGAAGTTGCAGTGACTGCAGGAAACTCTTGGCTATCTATTGCTTTTACCTGGTGGATTGGTGTTCTTCTTCCTGGCCTGCCTTGGAGTAGTCTGAGAAGCTACATTACCTGCTGCTGAGCACGTTAGTATGCGCGTTTGCAGCAAGTTTTGTGAAGTTGCAATCACTCCAGTCTCCGCAGGACTAAAGGACTGAAGGTGACGACAAAGAAAAACACAAAATAACTCCGGCAGGGTCCTCCTTCTCCCTCCCTCTCCCCTGGTTAAGGAATAGTAAGAAGCGCGCCAAAGAGCTTGTGAAAGCCCGTGTGAAAGCCCGGGAAGGGCACCAAAGGAAAGGTGTGGGCTAAGCCCCATATAAGCAGGAGGCATCCGGAGCAGTCAGCATCCAGCCCCAGGAGAAGGGTTTCTCACGGCTGTGTCGAATGCTCATTGGTATGGAGGGTTTGCTCTCAGTACCCGCTAGCCCGCACACATTTTTCCCTATGTTTAGCCGTTTAGCTTTATGGACCCGGTTGTGGGGGGCAGGCACATCACATAAGGGGACACAAAAGGCTCAACTGATAGAGCGTGCATTCACCAGCATCAAGAGGCAGGGTTCAAGCCACCGCTCAGGGGCAGGTGAAAGCAAAAGGGCAGATTGAACGTGTAAATCAGACACACGCGACCCAGGACTTCCCCGAGACAGTCAGTGAATGTTTGTAGTTCACGGAGAGGGATGTTCAAACATAATAGGAATGTGCATTGCGCATGAGATGAAATACGAGGTAGGGGAGGCGCCACAGGGCCTGGTTGGCTGTGGGTAACAGGATGTTGCGGGCTGCGTTGGAATTCATGGTTGAAACGTGCTATGCCGACTAAAAATGTATACTTTAGATGTGCAGACCAGTTATTATGTATGTTCCGGGGGTCGAGTACTAGGTGGGTTCTTGGAACGTAGCGGGCACCATCCCGCGGTTCCGGTAAACTAAATTTTGCGCGCAAGGTGGGGGAGCTGCACAGAGGCAGCATGAGAGACAGGCGCGGTGCTTGTGGTATGATGAGGATGTGATGTGGTAGGGATATGAAGGAGGTGGGCACCGTCCCGCAAGTCAGCTGTGTTGTTCACGTTCGGGGGCTGACAAGGGCAGGTTCAGTGCTGATGACACCGCGAGTTGGTGTACGGTGGTCGCGGCATGAAATAAGGAAGCAGCCTTTTTGGGCGAAAAATTATTTTAGTCGCAGAGTTGTCACTCTGGTATTTTTATTGGCTCACCCAGCACGGTTTGGGGGCCATATGGGCAACTACGTGGAGGCTCACCTTCCCATAAATGGGTTTTCCAGTGCGGTTATCAGCACCACATGGGTAGTGGCTTGAGAATGCTGCCTTTGTTTCGTTATTTTCTTGTGTTCTGCTGGAACGGTTTGCCGCGATTCGAACGGGTGGTGCAGCTGGGTGTAATTTGTCATTAATTCAGGTGTTAAAACTGGGACCACGGAAGGGGGGCCTTACACACTCGCTGGGAAGGAAAATACATTATCCTGGGGATCAGGGTGCTGTCAAGTTTTTGGACTAATAGTAAGACTTGGGGGGCACAACGATTTAGGGCTACAGGTTACCATAGGCTCAGTGGGAGAGTACTCCATCTGGTGTAGTGCATGTTTTGTAACGTGGTTCTAAGGAATCTATGGGCTGTTCTCAGGGGCACCCGAGGAAACTGATGCACCGCTAGTATCTGAACACGAGTACTTATCAGGGCGGGTTACCCTGCGCACGTTCGCACCTTTATGAATGTCCAGTGCTTTGGACTACTTTCCTAGAATGAGGTCAGGCACAATAGGCCACACAGGGCATGATGACGAGGAGTCATGGGCGCGTGGCTGGCCTTTGCATTGGGGGTTTAGGGAGTTTTAAGCAGTGTGCTGGTCGTAGGGGTGGGCAGGTATGCGACAGGAAGGACAAAAATAATTTGCTGCCCACTGTCGTTTCCCAATAGAACCACTTGTTATCCACTGCCGAACCAGGATTATACTTGTTTGTATGAAAAGGATTTGTAGGAAAACGGGCAATGGCTTTGATGTGGAACTAAGTTGAATGGTAATTGTTCTCTTTGGGGAAAGAGGAGTGTTCAGCACTAATCTTGGTACCCCGGCTACAGGGGATTGTTTCGTAACAGCGCCATGCAAATTGTAAAAGGTGCCGTTCAACAGTGGTGAAATTGCAGCCCGATCGCATTTGATGGGGGTGGGGCAGAGATAGAATGGTCGAGAATTAATGAACAGATTAAGTTTGATTTGGTGGCCCAGCTACGGAGGGTTGTTTCGTGACGGCGTCAGGCACAGGCTGGGTCAACTAGTGGAATTAAGCGGCGGCCGTACAGGTCGCATGAGGTTGCACATCAATTTATGGGCCAAAATAGCATGTCTGTAGTATCAGTCTGCACGACAGACTGAGGCATTGGTGGCACCAGACAGCCGCGGATAGTAGGCAAATGGGATGGCACAGCAGCGCACTGACCAATACGGGTGCGCGCTTGGGGGTAGAACATGAATGTAAAGGGGTATTTTTTCCCCATAGAGGGGTTATACATCAAGGTGAGACTGTTTGCAATTGTCCCCTGCTGCTTGATGTAGCGGATTTCAAAAGGAGCGTGGGGTGATAGCCCAAGTAAACAGCAGGGTTGGAGCCCACTTACACGGACTGGGCGTAAGTACGACGGAGCCCACGGCAGTCGTGTCATAATTATAGTGGACTTCTGGCAGGGAGCACGCGGGGTGAGGCACCGGTGGCATCGATCGGCAGGTGATGCCGGGGTAATGAGTTGATGCCACTAGGGGTCAACTGCTTCTGGACAGGGTCTGTAGCAGTCATCAAGGTGAAAAGCAGAGTTTTATGGCAGTATTAGGTGCGTGCCCCATGGAGCAAAGAAGGTGGTGGAGTATACATTTGGGGTAGTATCCAGGCCTTACTTCGAATACGGTAGTAAAAAGAAAGTAGGCACGCACAACCTGGGGTGAAGGTTAACTGACACAAAGGCCAGCTTTTAAAGACGGTAGAGCACCGTGATGTTACATATGGCCCAGGGAGGAACAGGAATTTGGTATACTACCATATTTACTGTGGGAGAGTTAGGCGGAACCAAGGGGGAATATCATACCGCCACGGGTAGGACTTAAAAAGGGGGACCTGGTTGCGGTCCATTGGGAGCGAAATTTTAGCAGTCATGGAAGGAGCAGTAACTACACAAGTAGTTGCAGGAGAGAGCAGCAGGTTGAACTAAGAATGCAGGGGCTAGTTCACGCTGCGTTTGATACAAAGAACATCGAGATTGCTGAGCCTATGGTAACAGGTAATGGAGATCAGCTCAGTGTGGAGTTTTGGTCTGAGGTATCAATTGACCCCGGGATTACAAAAAGTTCTGAATTAATGATCGTAGACATGTCCTGGGGATGACCAAAGCAGCAATAGGAAAAGGGGAGAGGCACTGGATCAGGTAGAGTTAGGCTCTATTTAAGTGATAGAATGTGGACCATGGCGCGGCAATCAGCGGTTTTATCGCAGGTAGAGTACTGCGGGAAGGGCTCATGCCATGGTTTTAAAGGAGCAAAGCACAGAGGCAGGAGGGTGCACTGCTAGTATATGCAAAGTTGAAGTACTGCCACTTGAAAGAGGCCTCCTCATGTTAGTCAATGGGTTCACGGAAGCAGGAAATGCGATGCCAATATATAAAGATTGAAGTACTCCGGTCTTGAAGAAGGCCTCCTTGAGTTAGTCACAGGGTTATGCGCCTGCAGCACAGCCCAGCGGCGGCAGGGGCAGAGCATGAGTCCACCAACAACAACATACAGGGTGCAAGCCACCTCTCAGACATGTGAGAGCAAAAATGGCAGATTGAGGAACAAGTTGATATTTTGGGACACCGTTAGGGGTCAGCAGTCGAGACCGACGGATAAATAAAACACACGGGTGGCAAGGAAGTTTTATGTCTGTTTAGTTATAAGGGGTGCCTTTAGTTGGCCGGAGTGAACTATATATTGCCGGGTGTATGAGACAACAGGTTGGATACGATTAGTTGATGGGGCTAAGTGGGAAACAGGAGAACAGGAGTCGAGTACGTCGTCAGTCTATGGGGGTTACGTGGCCCGGACAGGATTCAGGAAGGATGTTGGTTGACCCAGTGGATAGCGAGATTGTTCCAGCACCTCTTGGGAGCCTAAGTGGCAGGGGTGGCTGGAGGTAGCAATGAGAGACTCGGCTTCCCCCGAATAAACAGCGCTCTCCCAGACCAGGAACACCTGCAATGGCAGGCAGGTTTCAGACATGAAGGGTTGCGAGAGTTTGGCCTACTATGGACTGTGTTGGAAAAAAGGGGGAAGTGGGTTTTTGACCCAGTGGATAGCGAGATTGTTGATGTTGAGATCAGGGGCCATGGGGCAGGCAGTACCGAAATAGCAAGGTAAATCGGGTGAGGTACCATTCTCTTAGGTCAAGAAGTTGGGCAAGGTTCTCGGGTACAGCATCACCATCGCAAGGGGCAGCTAGAGTAGCGGAGCAGCAAGGCCAACGCAGCCGTTCCGCCGCCTGGGGTCGAGAAGCAATTAGCAGAGCACATGGTGAAGTGGACAGGGAGTTGGGGCCCACACAACAGGTTATAATGGGGCGGGGGGAGAGCCTCCTTTTTGAAGCTTAGCGGCTAGGCAGAATAATGAAGGAAGGGAAAGGGGCAAGTCCCCTGGTCAGTAGCGGGGCTCCTCCAGCAGAAGAAGCCCAGGCAAATGCAGGCAGACCAAAGATTCTGGGGGTTCTCGAGCAACACCGGTTTTTGATAGTGTAACAATAGGATAAAGTCACTTCACTTGACAGGAACGAGCTCCCCCAGCATGATGGCTCCTGCAAGGAGAGGCAGGGTAGCAAGGAGTTGGTTGGGGAGCCTTAGCCTAGGAAGAAGTGGAGAAGAACATTTCAAGGGTGAAGTATGAGGATCAAAGGGACCACACAGTGGGGGGTACCCGGAGCCTGGTTAAACCCATTTTTCGGCAAGACGGGATGGTCGCTAAAGCCAGTTAATGCGAAGACACTGGAATTAGGAAGCTGGAAAGGGGGGAGCCACTGTGGGCTGTAACCCACCTTCGGCGTGGCAGTGTTTTGGCGACCAGTGACAAGAGACAGACTCCGAATGAGCCATGGGAAAGCCGGAAGGGTCTTCTCTCTTCTCGGACCAGTGCCTCTTGGGAGCCTAAGCATAAGGGGCATCTGGTGGTAGCAATGAGAGGCTCAGCTTCCTCCGAACAAATGGCACTCTCCCAGCCCAGGAGCACCTGCAGGGGCAGGCGGGTCTCAGACACAAAGTGTTGGGAGAGTTGTGCCTACTATGGACTGTGTTGGAAAAAGGGGGAAGCAGGTTTTGGACACAGAGCAGTCGCCACTCCTTCGGAGCTATTTTCACAATTGTTTGTTGTGTTTTTATCATGTGTGTGAAAATAAACATGTGGCCTTTTAATGCCAACAAGAAGACATGTCTCATTCTGACCTTTACTGGTTGGGAAAGGAATGGACCAAGAGGAATGAGCAGGGGTAATGTATGTTGTCATATCAATGGACAAATTGCCGGGTTATGAAGTTGCTGGGGATATCTGCGACTGGCTCTTTTGTCTGCAAATGAAAGTCTCACTGCAAGACGGTAGTGTGACTGTGTACTTTGAACCTTTTTTCTGCTCACGGTTCAGCGCCCTTGTGTAAACAGCTGTGAACTTTCTCCTGTAAAACCATACAATCTCTGTTGGTATAGACAAAGGGCAACGCTCAGTGAAACGCCCACCATTGATCCGGCTCGGTTAGAAAGTGATACGCCCCACCGGTTCCCCTGATATTGCCATTCCATTTGCCTAATTTACATGCAGGCTTTAAGATAACTAATTATTTTAGAGCACAGGGCATGGGCTTAGGGTGTGTGCCGGGTGTGTGCCGGGTTTGGGGACTCTGTTTGAGTCAGGAGATTCGACAGCAATGGCTGGTGAATCCACTAAAAGAGATAACACCAAATCACTTTTGAATTGTCTTTCCTTGGAAGCAGAAGTGCAACAGTTACCGACTATAGTCACTTAAAATGATGACAAAGGTTTAGATGTGAATAAAAGTTTGGCAGAAGAAGATAACAGCATACCATCTGCAGACCAACGTCTATCCGGCTCACCTCATCTAATGGGTCTAATGGAATACTCCATCAGTGAGGCCTCAGAGCAGAGTTAATAGTTTGGAGCACAGGAAGGACCGTGGATTATTAGTGACGCGGTTGAAAGTCAGACGCATGCTCTGGACAATCAGCTATTAACCTTATGTAAGGCCAATGTTGTTGGCCCTACTGTAACTTGCACTGTATCCAATGAGATCAAATCCGAGGCTGTCAGAAAGGGGAAAACACGTCTCAGCTAACGCCTCCACCGGAGGTGGAGCCTAGGGAATCTCCGTTAGAATCTGCATTAGTTGAGAACCCTGTGGAAGAGGTAAACAAACCAAATTATGACGAAGTCCTTTCTAGGAAAACTTGGCAATAAAGGAAAAAAAAAACCTTGGGATCCAGATCCAGAGTCTTGTCCCAAACTCGTCTAGAATTGCAGATACATCGACAAATGTACAAAAAAAAAGCTCCTCCCTCAAAGAAAAACCACAAGTAAATGGCAAGAAAAGCAAGCAGATCAAATAATAGACCTGGCATCTTAAATTCTTGGTTTTTAAATTGTGGGGACAAAAATAAATCAGAAAAAATGAGGCTCCTCGGGAAACTTGTAACAAAAGCGCCAAGGAATTTGCTGTGTCAGTGCAGATGCAGGACACTCAGAGTAACCTATAAGCTTCTGCTTCTTACAAATCCTTTGTGGTGCCAGCTTTAATTTCAAACGTTGTGGAGGACACCGTTTTGACCACAGCTAATAAAATTGCTCAGACGGTGCTTCTACCATTGACATCCTTTACAGCAACCTGCTCCTTCAAAGATGGCAACCTGCCTATAAAAAGGAGTGCTCTATTCACTTGGTTTACCTTTACTGTGTGTCTTACAAAGCAAGGACTTTGAGTATGTTGAACAACTGGAAGGCAACACTGTGATCTGCACGAAAGTTCACTGTTGGCACTTACAATTGGCTGCTTTGGTATGGAGTTGTGCCTCCTCCCTGTTGAGTGGGGCTTTGCCTCCCTGTTGAGTGGGGCTTTGATATAGATCAAACAGTTACATTTATCTCAAATCAGAGTAAAGTGGTTGGAAGGTCCGAGGACACCTCAAGCCTCTAGTGCCCCCATCATCTTCTCTTTCACTGAGGCAAGACGATAAAGCAGTGGTGAAAATACTGGGACTGGCTATTGTCCCTTTTGACAGCGCCGCTTCAGCATACCTGATATTGGTGTTATAATATGCTCTTGGAACACCCCAGGCCATGTTCACTTGTTTTCAGATGAGGGCTCACATAATCTCTTAAACAAGTCTGATATTATGCTATTACAAGAGACATGGGTGATGGGGATGCAGCATTCAATATGAATTAATGCTCTACAAAATCCAGCAAGAGGGGGTGAAAAAGGTCGGCCATTTGGCAGCTTATTTATTCTTTGCTCTAATTGACCCTCCCAGGTCCAACTTGGGTCCTTCCTTTCTTCTATATCCCTCTCTAACTGTGCTGTTCCCTAGGGGTCTAACTTCTCACCCAGACTTTTAAAACAATACCTGGCTCATCGCATTAACATTGGGTGCTCCCATTTGCAGTGCTATGCTGATGACACTCAACTCATTTTCAGGCTTCCTATGGCCACCTCCTCCCCTTCTCTCTTCTCCTCCTCCCCTTCTCTCATCTCCTACCTACCATTGAGGATTGGTGTCCCACCAACGATCTCTGCCTGAATGCCAGCAAAACTGACATCCTCCTAATTGGCAAGACTTCACCCTCCTTTCCTCTCATTCTCTGGCTGGCTCCCCTCAGCCCTCCTCCTACCCCTACCTGTGAGGCTAAGAACCTCAGGGTCATCTCCACGGTTTCGTTCTCTGCCCACATCTCTGATGTCTCTAAAAAGTTAAACTTCCTTCTGCACCTCCTCATAGGTATTCTGCCTTTCATCTCCTTCCCCCGAAAGCTTACTGTCTCTCGAGCCCTGGTTCTTTCTAGGCTGAACTACTGTAACAGCCTCTTTCTAAATCTACCTACTTCTATTCTCTGTCCTTTTTGCAAGTTTTCAAGAATAGGACTGCAAGACTTGTCCTTGGACTCAAACCCTGGGATCGTATCTCTCAGCGCTGAAATCTCTCCAATGGCTCCCAGTGGCTGCAAGCATTACATTCAAAATCATTTGCATTGTCCACAAGGCTTTCTGGGGCCTGAGTGCAATATACCTTCAGCTGTCCCTGTGTAAATACCTTCCCCCTCAAGCTCTTCGCTCCTCTACCTCTAACTCCCTCAAGGTCAGTCGTTTTTCAAAGAAATTAGTTGGGGTAGATCTTTGTCTTCGGCTGCGGACTCCCTCTGGAACTGCCTCCCTGGCACTCAGAAAATTGAGGAAAACCATCTCTGGTTCTGAAAGCACCTCAATACCTTCCTCTTTGCTTCTGCCTTTGCCCCTTCTCTCCCTTGCTGATTCTGCTCTCTTGGCACAATGCACCTGGCCTACCCTCTGAATTCTGGGCCAAGGCACATGCTCACCGTGCCACCCACCCGCACTGCCTCCTGGCAATCCCATGCACTGGGGCCTGTATCTGTAAACATACAGTTCCCCCTTTTACATTCTGCACTTACCAGACTCACCCTGTCTCTTGTCTTAAACCAGCACTTGCCACCTGTTGGCTGCACTTCCACTGTTTGTTGCATGTTGTTATTTATTTATTTATTTATTATTTACTATTTATCTGTTTTTCCTTTGCTCTGCACTTTCCACTGCTCCCCCCTTCCTTGCACTTCTCCCCTTTTCCCTCTCCCATGCAATTGCACGTTCTCAATGTGACTCGGCCTAGTAAGATCATTGTTTTGTTTCTCCCTTGTAGCCCTCCCTTGCCTAACTGATCTGAAACACATGTGTACGAGCGTGATATAAATGAAAAATCAAATCAAATCAAACAAACCGAATGCCAGAGAAATAATATTATCAGCTAATAAACCTAAAATATTAATGGTTGTTGTTGAACTTAGTTAGCACTACCATATCATTTTGGTAAATGTACATGACCCTCCCGGAGGCGGACCCATAGAATCTACACAAGTTATAATTTATGAGACTATAACAACATTTAGATCTGTGTTCAGTGATGCGGAAATTCTGTTTGGGGGGATTTGAACTCTCTCTGTATAGATTGTGTGATATCAGAGAAGGGGGTGTTACCATTGCACAATGTGTTCAATAGACAAATTAAACCTTTAGTACTATGTGGGTGGAATTTTGTAATGATTTCGAAGTGTATATTATGAATGGGGCATCCCCTCGGGACATCTCTGCTGCTACAATGTGGAGAAAGTGTGGCAAGTATTCCACTTCAGATTACATTTTTGGGATTGAGGTGTTCTACTGCCGTAACAATCTCGGTGAAGTCTGTACTCTCTCAAAAGAACATGCACCACATTTAGTTTAGAAATAGCTTCCTTTTTTATTATTGATTTTAACCAAATCTCCCTCCACCTTTGTGGATCAGCCCTTTTTTGATTAAACATGTTTCGGCTTTTTGTGTCTTTTTCAAATCTGGGCAATCTTATTTTAACCAAATTATTTCCACATCATCATATTGATGTCTTCTTGTTCAGTTTGATGCACCCTCCATTAAAGGGGATAATCCCACCTGCTAATCCTACAGTGTTCCGTGTACTGGCGTCCCTTCGCGTCGGCTTTCGGATCCAATGTTGGTGAAGCTCTCAGATTATGTTGGCCATGCTATTTTAAACATCACTCTGGGTTTGAAGGATTCTATTCTATATGAAACTGACAGGGTGGGTGACCTGCAGGTGACTAACAGACTAAAACATGGACGCTGGCCCGACAGAAACCTAACAGCAGTGACAACATATATATGCATCGCTCGACAGAGTGTATGAAATTTGTGATTGCCCAGACAAAGCCATGAACTGGATTAGTTCCGTGACCAGTTCATTCCAGTTTCTTCCTGATAAGAAGAAAAGGGCAAGTATTTAGAGAAAACATAAAGCATTTACATCCATATTATAAGGTAATAGTATATGAAAAGCATAAGCTAACACAGGACATTAGAAAAGTGTGATAACTGGATATGGAACACTTAAGTACATGGAGCGTGGTAGGGAACTTAAAAAATAAGTACAGGATTGGACTAAACGCCATGAGATGTCCTTTGCTAATTTTGCCTGGGAGAACCTCTACGAAGCTTTGAGAAAGAACGATAGCAAACAGCTATGGCACATGTTTAATAACAATGGCAAGCATTCAGAGAAAGCTTTATCTAACGTTATTGCGGCTGAGACCAGGAGAATTATATTGCTGACAAATTCAAAGCGCAGTCTTCTTTTATGCCAACCCCACGGGTTCCGTGGGTGTTTCATGTTGGCCGAGAGGATTTAGTAATAATAATGGAGAAGCTAAAACAACCAGGAGCAACCCGGCCCAACCCCCAATGGGGTCTCAGATGTGTTCATGAGAGCCAGCCCAGAATGATGGGCAGACATCTTAACGGTGCTGTTTGGGCGTATTGTCAGTACCAGCTACATTCCCCACTCCTGGACAATCTCATATTATTCCAGTGCTCAAGCATGGCAAAAGAGAGGATTCTGGAAATGATCGTCTCTTGCCTTTACTGGGCGGGTCCAGTAAAATATTCACAACTTATCCGCTACATCGCACTGAGAAATGGATTGGGGAACAGCATGGACAGAGACAGTTCCAAACTGGATTTCATAAGGGCCTCTCATGCACCTATAATATTATTATAGCTAACTCCCTGATTCCTCAAGCATGTGGTAAAACTTTCCCGCCTCTTTATATTCTCTTCTTGACTTTGCCACAGTGTTCGAGCTAAGCTGTGGCCAAAACATCTAATTTACGCTTGCCAAGTTTTGCATGAGAACAACGCCGCCTGGGTTAAACTGAACTGTGCAGGGGATATGGCCACCCGTATTCATATTGGTAAAGGAGTACTCGCCCCTGTTCTGTTTAACCTATGCCTGGCCGACTCGGAGAGTGCTTGGGTAAAGTTCGTAATTTTCCCCCTAAATGGGGTAATGCTAAAATTCCATACCTTGCCTACACTGATGACTTGGCAATCTTCAATGCAACCTGCGCGGGGATCCGCAGAAATGCTTTGCAATGGTTAAGCACGCAAAGTCTAATGACCTGCTCATTTACATCTAAAGTTATGACATTTGGGAAAGCCAAAGAGAACCACGTGAATATTACAGCATTGGAGGGCCACATGAACAGAGTTTATAGCTATCCTAATCTAGGCAATGATGTAGTAACCGAGAAAAGGGGATTGTCATTATTTCAAAAGCACCACTCAAAGGCTGCTTTCTTGAGTGAGGCCGGTTTTAGTCTGACAGCTGTTGTCACTCTAGACTGCCAAAAGTGTGTGACAAGCATTTTTTGGGGCGGACAAGCTTGAGGGTCACATCTGGTGATATATCCTGGGTTTACCGAGAGCGACTCTCATCTAGGTGATTCGAAATAGAGTTGGGTCTGAATTCTTTGTGCACGGGGTGAACATTAATGGAGGGCAACCTCTATTTAAGATCATGTGTGCAGAGGAAAATACTGCACTCGCCAAAACGAGACAATAGCATGGACCCCAAATTGGGAACTGAGTTGTGTGTACTTTTGGGTGACTTTAAAACGAGGTCATTGGTTTGGCACTGGGCCCAAAATTACGATCCCATTGGCACTTTGTCTTTTTTGCGCGACTATGTTAAATTATATTCCCCATATGGAAGGCCACAGAAATACGTCGTCCAATTCCATAATCCTGCAATGAGACAGATCTTTATGTGGTTAAAATTAAACAAATGACCAGTTATGGCTGTTAAGGGTTTCTGGCTGGGATTACCAATGGTTCAGAGCCACTGCTGCCTATGTGGAGACAGTACTGCTACGGAGACTCTTAGACATGTTCTCACTGCATGTGGAGAGATGCTTAAGTATTATTCTAGATACTAACTGCATCTAGCAAGGATTTCAGGAGATTCAAAATCAACTCTTCCGGTTAAATGGTATCTCGGGCAGCCAGCAGTTTAGCAAGAACAATCGCATTGGTAAAAGTCTGGCAAGCCTTTGAGTGTGAACTTGCAAAAGTACAATAACTGGACATAAGTTTGGTTCTACACTTAGTATTAAATGTGAATAAGGATGACTTTGATGAAGTTTTCTTTTATATATAAGCCTGCTGGTGAATATGTTATGCTCCACCTTTTGGGGACCAAGAGACTTGTTAAGGTCATGTTACACCTTTCACAATCACAGCATATCCGTTGGAACCCACGGTTTCAATTCTTGCCAGTTTTCCTCTGTGCAGAGTATCGAGAATGTTTATACACTTCTGTTCAGCATCTTCTGTCTGCTTCTTACAGGGGTGTGTTTTCATAGTGTTTTTAATAGTTGGTTGTATATTTGGAATGACAAATTAAAACACAACCATATACATGTGCACTTATTCACTTCTGTACATTTTGAGTGTGGACGATGCTGATTAATGTCCTTGTGATTTATCAATATATATATATATATATTACTTATGCTGAGTGAAAGGTACTGAACTGATTGTTTGGTGGTACATTAAAGCGTGATGAACTTGCATGTGAATAGATTGATGTTGCATGAAACATTCCTCAGCAAACATGCACGCCAACTGCTGTAAGCCTCCAGGTGCACGCCTAGCTTAAGGCTGTTCTTCTTTACATTGCATTATGCTTATGTTTGATGATAGAAGTTTCGAAAACACTGCAGCAAACGGAGAAACAATCTGCCTTAATCAGATATAACCTCCTGGGCGATTGTATCAGATGTGTTTCCTCGCTGTAGCACTGCAGCATGTCATGCTTTAAACATATAGTGAGGGAAATGGATTCTGCGCCTGCAGCGTCATGGCATTTTTGCAATTGAGTGGTTCAGGCAGCATCGGGAGCATGAAGGATTAATGCAGACCTGTCTAAATGTCTGCAGACTCCGTTTTTTTTAGCAATCTACACACTTTTAGGTCACGTATGCAGGTATGCAGTTTAAGTGATGAAAATGTATTTCCAGTTTTTTCAATCATGCATTATGTAGTTTGCAGTATACAACTGTAAGTTTACGTATTGATGTAAGCCAACGTCTGGGTAGTGTACGCACCACAACCAGTGAGATGCCAACCATCATCTTTAATAGTTTGATTTACTTCTACAAAGATTGGCTAATATATAATATCTACTGTTGGTACCGGCACCCTATGGCAGGTGGGCAAGGTGGTGCCCTTTCCCACACGTCATGGGCTGCGTATTCCTTTTGGTCACATTGATAAGTAAGGGGAATGCACTTTAAAATGTCTCTGAAAACTAAGCTATGTCTGTATTGCTGTTCAATTTATGTTCAGTGCATCGTGCATCGTGCTCGGAAACATGATGGAAACTCCCATTTGCCTGCTCACTTAGTAAAAGGAATTTGGATTTGTACGTGTGTGCGAGCCCTTGTTGTGTTTGTGTGTGTGTGTGTGTATTAGATGTGCTGATTGCACCTATACAATGTTATGTTCTGTCATGTGCTGTTATGTTGTGTGTCATTATATAGAACCTAAGTACCGTTATTTTGACTTCGAAGCAATGTGGGAATACGGTAGGCATAGCCTGGACTTTACATTCTAAGACTGTACATTGACTGCAAGTAAGCAACCATTGCTTCCCGTAGATATTCAGTATTATTACCCGACGCCGCGAATCCATGGTATACACGTCATGTGGATTGGCTCTTTCCGAGCCATACCAAAGTGTAATCCCGTGGATGCATTTACGTGCATCGCGCGCCGGTAAAAAAACATTCCTTCCTTTCATTACTATGGCACAACTTGACCCAAAACGGCGCCCTGTTGCCCAGTACTAATGAAGCAGTACGCGCGTTCTAGTGTTCCGAGAACTAACGTCTACTGCTGCAATCACTTTTTCGAACTGCAAAAGAAATGCTGCTCGAAAAGGTTTTGCTTTTGCTTAGTATCTCAGGGCTACAAACTCAGGAATACTAATGGCAACAACCACATCGCTGACGGGCCATTACTGCGCTCGGGCCTGTAACTTTGGGCCCCGGGGGCATTACCTTAGGCGGTAATGGCCTGTCGGCTCTGCGGTTTTACCAGTTGGTTGGAGAGCACGTGATTGCTGGTGAGAGAAATGACTTTAGCCAGTGGGACTCTGTTCTAAAATGGTTAAGCAAATAAAGTGAGATGGGACATGATTATCTATTCTAAGGTAACTGATTACAGTTATGGGCTCTGCGATCACACGATCATGTGTGCATTACATTGGAGCAAAGATCATGATAAAGTGTACTTTACATCACAGTGAAATTGCTTGGCAGAGAGGACGAGTACTGCAATATTATCTTTAACAGTTGTTATGTGCTGGGTGGGCAGTACTGTGTGTTTTACTGTGTCTGAGATGTGATAATCTATCTTTTATGATCTGGTTATGATCTGGGCTGTTCACGTCGATCTGGGTCACTGATCGGATTTCGGTAAGGAGAATTCAATGTAGGAGTTCTTGGCGATATGTCGAAAATCCATGGTAGAAGATGGGCAGGGAGGGTATGGGCACAGCACTTACTAATAATAGTGATGAGGCTAATGATATATGACATGCTGTCCAAGTTTGAACAACACATGTATTGGGTTCACTACATGGATCGGTTGCTACCACCATTAGTTGCATATGGTTGGTATGAAAATAGATGTATGACAATTTGTTTGTTTGTTTATCTGTATGAAAATCCAATAAAACCTATGATCACAAAGAAACCTTCAGTACATCCTTTGGGAACTTCTTTTGTGCTCACCAGACTGGCACAGAGCCCCCTACCATAAAAGGAACACTTTTCTTGTATGTATCTTTATATATCCCTTTAGCCAGGGATATCCTTGCCAGGAGCACCTTAACAAACACATTCATTACTTCAATCATTAACAATTTTGAAGAAAAGTAGTGAAGCACTTGTGTAACACTTGTGTATAGGTGTGTTATAAATGCCATATCATATCATATCATATCAAAACCCTCCTGTAAAAGTATATTTTGCATAAATACCGCCTGATAGTAAACATTGGCCTAAGCATATTCACATTGCACTGTAAGTCACATTGGGCCTCATTACGACCCTGGCGCTAAGGGGTCTGCGCCAGCGTTAGCTGCGCGGACCCCTTACCGCCAACTACGAGTTCCTGGAGCGCCATGGTCATTTTTCCGCCCGCTTTTTGCGGGCGGAAAAATCCATGGCGCTCTGGGACCTTGGTGTTAATTACGCCACCGTATTTTACGGTGGCGTAATTAACTCCTTCCCCACTCCCATTGAGCCCTATGGGGCCGAAATGGGAATGGGGAAGGGTAAATGGGTCAATGGGGACTTACCGCCCCGCCGACCTCGGAATGGGGCGGTAAGTCCGCCATCCGCCATGGCGTAAAGGGACTTTGCGCCATGGCCGGAAAGTCCGTCGATGGCGGAAAAAATCCGCCAGGGTCGTAATGAGGGCCATTGAATGAAACTGAAACAAGCTGACTGCACCGCCTTTTTAAACTTATTTGCCATTTTGATTAATTCCTGCCTTCTGACCCATTTTAGAATTAGTGTTTTCGGCTCCAGCAGTGCAAAATGGACTTTGTACTGTGTCAACGTAGATAAGCATGTTGAAGCTGCTAAGGTGGATTATTTGTCCTGCACTAAAGAAACCTTGGAGCTAAACAAGAGCCGTACTAATCAGTATTTTAGATGCCATATGTATCAATAGTATCTTCCCCGTTCAAAGAGCAAAACAGAATGATGAATAGCTCAACATGTGCTTTTGCAGACTTCTTTGTTTTCGCTCCTTGAAACTAAGCTGACTTTAAATTTAAGAACAAATGGTAGACAAATATAAGTAAATGAAACATGGACTGTTACCTTTGTGTCCAATGTTTGGAAAACATGTGAAGAGTTTAACAGACAACAATCAACTATTCAGAAATGTTTAAACATGTATTAGTTATGTGGAAAGGCTATGAACCCTAGGTAAATGTGTTACACAAAGAGGGACTGGACGATGTGTTTGGGATTGTGGAAAAGTGTATAAATACTCATGTTTTTGACATGTCCAGCACTCTCTCTTCTCACGGTGTCTGCTTGCACACATTGTGGGGTGTTGAGAGCCAGACAGCTGCCTGTAAAATAAAGTGTACATGTACCTTTGGACTCGTGTCTGGCGTATTTCTATTATGTGGTATTAAGCCTCGATATTTTTAATCTTTCACTCCCCATAAATGAGTTGGTTCACCCGACCATCCAACCAGAATTTGTTCAGGGCAGGTTCATCTGTATTCCCACCACATAACATTACATTCTGATTGCCATTAATGGCACTCTGTGTTCTTGGGGATCATACCATTCCATCCATTACATGAACAATACGATTAAACATAGTTCTACCACTTAAACCCTTTGTCCAAGGCAAAGACACTCCATGCAACGTCTTGCATTTATTATATTATATTGTTCAATTTATTGCGAATGTTTCATATAGTGTGTCACTGTACAGTGTGCTTTATTGTGCAACAACACCTTGAAAAGTGACTGTTCTAGTCAAGTGTGTTCTTCATAAATACATGTGTGTTTACTATTGATCCTCATTTCATTGTGGTGTTGACTTTCTTGGAGGTGTCAGTCTGTGTCTCTTAACTGTATTGCCCCCTTCCATTGGGAGACATTGTTATGGCAGTCACTTGTGCCTCCCCTTGTCCTCTTCCCAATTCACCTGCCACTTTTAAGTAAGAGTGCTTCAATTTTCAGGTATTAATTGACATACAAAAGATATACTTCCGGATCAACGGGATTTTTGTATACTATTCTTATTCATGTTTTTGTCTCCCCTTTTTGAGCTCAGGGAGGTTCCGGCAAGACAGCTGGAACTAACCATCTCCTTCCCTGTACCCAGGACCTGGTATCAGAAAAATAAATGAGGACGAGGTGCTGATCACTGTCTTAGTGAACCATTCTTTGAAGGCCCATTTGGACACCACCAACATGTCTAAATGGATTCAATCTTATTATTGTGGTGATTGATGCTTAACCTCATTCTGATTTCTGATGACTCTGCAGACAATCCAGTTATGGTTAATCATATGAAAGAACAAGCCTTAACGGAAGTCAGTATGGTGAACCCTGCAAGAGACTGTTAATGATTGTTGCATCTTATTAATACGTGATGATGCAAGTGAGTTAAAAGGCTACATAATGCCCCCTACGAGGGTCTACAACCATGCTGTAGCTCACTGTACCTTTCAAAGAAATGTACCAGAAATGTCATCAGGCCTAGTATGGTAGTCACCTGTCTGTTTCCCAGTTCCTTCCTATCTGCGTTTTAGCTGAAATGTCATCAGGCCGAGTACGATAGTTAATTTCACATTCTTGTTGTTCATGGCTTGTAAGAATGTCATTATATTTTCCCTTGTTCCCTCCCTTGCCATGATGCACTTTGAAACACATTGTGTGTAGGCGCTATATAAATAAACTATCATATCATATCAAAGAGAAAAAATACCCATTTTCATATCAGTCGAGTCCCACTCAGCATCTACATGCTATGCAATTCTACTAGTAGCAAGAGCACCAACAGCAACCCCAGAAACATGTGTCTGACTTGTTGAGTGCCATTGCTGAGGTAAGGCTGTGTCTCTCTACCTAGAAAGAGCACACATTGGGGTACGCGTTCTCACTTTGGATGAAAGGTATAGTGAATTGAAACTTGTTTTTATTGTTTAAAGCTTTTTAAAACACAATTTTGTGAACCCATCTACTGAGAACAGACATGACCAAATGACCTGTACTCTGGGATGTGTGCCACTCAGGAGGGACTATAACCAGTTTTAGGCTAACTATGCCTTTCACAGAGGAGACATGCCCATTTGCATATCATTTTGGCCCTGCCCAAAAGGACAGTCCATGCCTCAAATGCTGAAGAATTCTCCTCTGAACACGAATACCACATCAACCACCAGACACCATTTTGGCATCATCTGTGAGGTGAAGGTTTGTCTCTCTAGGTGCAGGGAACAAAGGTCCACATCTGAATGATCTGTCTAACCTGGAGTAAAATCCATGCGCGCTAAATTTGCCAACCAGTTTCCTAGGATTTTTCTCATTCAAGAGAAAGCCTACACCCATATTTTCAACAACTCCTGGCCAAGGACTAATTCCAAGGACATTACTGCGCTACTGTTAAAAATGCCAGCACAAATGCCGGCTACCAACTCTCTGTACAGGGCTCAGCTGCTCTTGCGCTAGGTCTGTGCTTTAAACAATAAAAAAAAAGTTTCAATTCACTATACCTTTCATCCAAAGTGAGAATGCTACCCCAATGTAGACTCTGTGCTCTTTCTAGTTAGAGAGACACAGCCTTACCTCAGCAATGGCACTCAGCAAGTCAGACAAATGTTTCTGGGGTTGCTGTTGGTGCTCTTGCTACTAGTAGAATTGCATAGCATGTAGATGCTGAGTGGGACTCGACTGATATGAAAATGGGTATTTTTTCTCTTTGATATGATATGATATGATAGTTTATTAATATAGCGCCTACACACAATGTGTTTCAAAGTGCTTCATGGCAAAGGAAAATACAATGACATTCTTACAGGCCATGAACTACAAGAATGTGAAATTAACTATCGTACTCGGCCTGATGACATTTAAGCTAAAACACAGATAGGAAGGAAATGGGAAACAGACAGGTGACTACCATACTAGGCCTGACGACATTTCTGGTACATTTCTTGCTCATAAATTGGGTTTTAATTTTCTCTTCGGGATGGTGACGACAGGCAGCCAAGAAAAGGGCTTAGCTGTCAAAATTGGAAATTTGTTTCAAGGAGAAGGACAAAGGTACATAACGGATAGGATTCTGATAGAAAGGGATCGTTCTCAATGGGACTATGGTTCGGGTTTTTCTATGGGACAGATGCAAATTAGGAATTTGTGGGAACGCACACAGTACACAGGCAAATTCGGTTTCTTGTTACTCAAAGATGATTTCTATTGAGGCTATGTTTTAATGACTATAGTTATTAAAGAAAGGCACTTGGAACAAGGTTGTTAATTTCGAATTTCAACCAACTCACACCATGAATCTCTTTATAGGGGAATACATTGAGTTCTTCAGAATGATACTAAGGACTTATACAGACAACTGAACGATGTATAAAAAGTAATACGCTAACATACACAGGCTAATACAGATTCTTCCATGGGAAGGTGAATGGATTATACTGGTGATTTGGGACTTTGAATGGGATTTTCAATGGGATGCAAGAGTCAAAAGTGTGGGATATGCAGTTTGGGACTGGGGTTATTTGCTACTTACAATGTAACCTTGAGTTTGGGATTCTGGAAAGCCAGCAAGGTCTGTGGTCACTTCCGACAACTAGACCAAGGGATCTGGTCACTCTGGACAGCTAGGCCAACGGATCTGGTCACTGCGCTCTCTTGGAAGGTATTCTAGACAGCTAGATGGGTTCAGCTAGACAAGGGCTTGTCTCTGCACTCTCTTGGATGGGATCAGCTGCCTCCTCTCCCTTCTCCCTGGATTCTTGTGTGTGCCTGGATCTGGAATCTAGGGATCTTGCTGTAGATGGATGGATGGATCCCTTGTGTCTCTTTGTGTCCCCCTCATATAGCCGAAATTACATCATCTATTTTACAATCTGAGGGGAAGTACTTGTGAATTACACATATCCTTGGATAGAACAGCCTACCACTTATCTCCCCTCCCCCTGGGCCTATTGGTTCAGGGGAAAGGACATCATTTGGGTGTTTGCTTTTATGACCTTTCTTTGTCTCTCAAGTCTACCTTTTAACAAAAATCAGTTACAGATCAAAACTTCAAACTTATATTAGCCATCACCATAAGAAGTGCATATGCGGATTCAATGGGTCACATGGAATTGGACAACCGATCGCCGGCTCTGTGCGAGGTAGCATTGCCCTTTGGCACATTTTGGCCCTTTTCATGAAATGCATAATATTTAAAATCCTGCCAATGATTACACATGTTCATAATTACATGTTCCATCTTTCCCCCAAGTTTACTATTTGTCCCATTTATATATCAGCCGAAACGCATCTTTGCTGGCCATTTCAGTTCACCAAGTGCTAGAAACATGCACTTGGTCTGTTTACATTCGTCTAAGTATCACATGGAAAACTAGCATAATACAAAATTATTACTTACTCAGAGTGCTGGGAAAAATGTCTTAAAATGAAGAAGTCCTTTAATGTCCATGGGAGGATTTGTCACACATGGGGGCGGTCCTGTGGTCCCCCAGAGCAAACTGTCTCCTCCTGGCTAGGCTTGCAACAAATGATGTTTATGATGCCCTTTGAACTTTGACAGTTCCTCCTTCAAAGTGGGAGGTGGAGGAAATCACACTTCTGTGTCACGCTCTAGCCATACTGGCTTCCTTTGTTCCCTCTTCCAGGACTGCCTGCTAATCTGGCAGGGCAGTGAATCCTCACACTCCTGACCACCTCACATGCCATTGTGAACCGGTTCACTTATTGGTGCGACTTTTCAGTGGGAGGCAAGGCTTGCAATTGAATTCTGTGCCTGAGCCAAAAACCTGTTTTACCGGTTTCTGAGCCTTTTCCAAGGTAACCAAATCTTGTGGGGACAAATATAATGTACATTGTGTCTCCAAACGCCCACCCACACATATTCACAGATATTTCTGTGCAAGCAGAAGCTGTCATTTGAGGTTGACTTTTAAACAAAAATGTTCCTTATTTTCCAAAGAGCAAATAAAAGAAACATGTTATTTCTTTTGCAGTAATTTGAGTGTGATGGTTCATATCAAAGGGAAACAAAAGCCATGCCGGGTTGTAATGTAGAGATCCTTGCCCCTCATGTGATTTATCACTAAAACAAGGCTGTTTTGGATGTTGTGCATACTTTTTGTTCTCCAGATGTAAGAAAAACAGATGCAGAGCTGTTCTGGATGCAGTGCATAACGTCTAATTATGCAGATAAAAATGAAGCAAGGTAGGGCCATTTTTCAATGCAGTGTTCAACTGCTTGCCACACATGTGCCAGAAAGACAAAAGCACAGCTGTTTTGGTGGCACTGTTTGAATGCGGTTTTAGGTGAAGGGGATGTCTGCTTAGGGCCTTAAATGCACCCCACAAAGTGAATCATTGGGATTAACATGCACTGTCATGCAGAGCACTGCCGTAAAACAAATGGGTCTGTAGATAAGGCAGCATGTAGAGACCATAGCTGCTGTGAACAGGGTAGTTGCAGCTCTTGAGTGGTATGTTGCCAGTATGGCCATCAGATTCCAGTACTGCCTCTGGCCTATCATCCATTGACCCCATCCCAACACACTTTCCCCCACACCACATTACACCATCAAAGTGTGTGTGGACTAGAGAAATTATTTTGCTCAAAAATCATTATATTTACAACCTTGGTTCTTTATATCAAGTTTTTTTTAATCAACACAATAAACTGTACATGATTATTTTTTCAACATTAATAATCAAATCCACAGAATTATAATCAACATTATTCATTCTTCAATCCATCAATCATATGCTCTACGCATTTCAGGAATTCCTTTCCTTTCTTCAGGAGATATATTGCTAAACTTGTTAGTGCCTCTGGAGCCAGCATGTACTTCGTGTTCTGCTGCATCCGACCCTATCTTTGCAGGTACTCATCCTTTCAGCAAATGTGAACAAGGGACATGAAGATCGGAGAATCAATGGACATGTTTGTAAAAAGATGACATACATTGTTTGCGGTTTGTGACTTTCACAAGTTTAGCAATGATGAGGACTCGCAAAGTATTTCTAGCAACTCATCCTCCTCTCAGAGGGAAAGGTTGCTGAAAGAACCCCTCATGAATGATATCATCCTCTTAATGGAAAGGACATGACAAGTATGCTGGGTGTCAGGCAGATAGAAAGAATGAACAGGGGAACAATATCATAGAATACAGAGAGCAATAGTGAAATATGTTATTTTAGAGCACCATAGTCGGTGTCCTGTGATGGACAATCTGTTTAACAATTGTAACAAAGCCATCCATTTTGCTAATATCTGTAACAGACTGTAAGATGCAATATTTGACTTTCAAGAAGTGAGATTTACTTGTGTCTGTCCACCAGAACAACTCAGAAGACAATGTTTACATGATGACTAACACAGAGGTGGGTCAGAAGGAAGAAATACTGTACTTGAGAGGATTATTTGTAAGTATCGCTTTATTTTGTTTTTAATCAGCTGACTCTCCAACACATCTCAGCACTATGTTTTCCTCCAGTTATCCAGGACTCCACATTTCGAGATACTGGTTAATCATTGCATCATTTGGTGGCTCGTTGTTACTCAATGGGGGTTGAGCCACAAGTACCTATGCATTGGCCCTGACAAAAATCATATTCTCCATTGTAGTTATTCTAATTGCCTTCGGCGAAAATCACATTTAACACCTGAAGCATTTCACACATGAAGTACATATTTTAATATCGTTTTGATAAATGCCCTGACTTTTATTTTGTTTTCCTTTAGATGTTTAGTGACTAAAATGTGGCAAACAGTGAAGCCAGAAAGAAAACAACGAGACAGGATGACAAAGGGAAAGAAGGAGAGAAGGAATGTAAAAGAGACAGAAGGAGAGAGGAAAAGAAAGAAAGAAAGAAAGAAAGAAAGAAAGAAAGAAAGAAAGAAAGAAAGAAAGAAAGAAAGAAAGAAAGAAAGAAAGAAAGAAAGAAAGAAAGAAAGAAAGAAAGGAAGGTGTAGGTACATGACAGGACATCATCTGTCTATTTGAACGGGTCGCCTCGTAATATTGGACCCTACTTATCTTCAGTGACCCTTGTGGTTACTTGATCTGCGAATAAATATTGAGCTACATTTTTACATTCCCATCAATCACACACATTCCTGAACAACTTAATGCATACCCAAAGAACCCAAGATGAGTTCGTGTTATAGGTCTGTACTATTACAAAGTCAGGGACGTCATTTCACCAAAATGCTAGGGGTAGCAGAAGTGACACCACATGACCCTTGACCCTTGACCTCTGTTGACATCACAGGATGTCATTTGTTCCGGCCCAGAAGTGACATTGCAGGAAGCAATGGAACACGACTGTTTACCCCTTCACAAAACAGGAAGTGACATCACATAGCATTGTTCCTAAGTACACTATGAACAACATGGTTACCATTTTTGTCTGCGTTGTTGAATGTGAGGTGTTTAAGAACAGACTAAGGGGCCGATTCATGGAACAAATGTGCGCCGAAAATCTTGGCGCAAGCCGGAGCAATCGTGAAAAAGCAGGCGCACGCGTGCGATTCATGGAAGGGCCTGCGCATCTTTACTGCAGGATGTGCGCCAAATCCGAGTGTGGAGCTCACGGGAGCACACGTCACAGCAACATCCCGAATGCCGTGCGTGATGTGCACAGCGAAAGCGCACAATGTCGGCGCACACACCAAAAAGGGGGCGGGACACGGGACGTAACACGTGGAATGGGGAACAACGCGTGAAAAAGAAGGCGTAACTGGGGAAGTACTGCAGGGAAATACACGGAACGACCACACGCACGCGAACAACCCGTATTCATGGAATCGAATACGGGAAACCCGCGTACGCTAAAAGACACACACAGGCGTCAACATGTTTGCCACACGAAGGCAGGCAGAAGCGTCCCCGCGCGCAGTATAAAAGTACATACAAACAACATCCCCCTTCACCCCAATTGTCCTGGGCAATTGGGGTGAAGGGGGGTGGGATACAATATCTTAACCGCACCCCTGTGCACCTGCAAGGCTGTATATGACCCCGGTGATAAAGTCACGCAACGCTCAGGCACCCCAAAACGGCAGTAAAACCGTGCACGCAACCCTCGTTAGCCCACGTGTGTGGAATTAAACTCCCGCAATATGCGGTGGCACCCAGGGACACGAAAAACACGTACGTGTGGGACACGCAGGCTACTATGACCTCGAAAATGGGTACGCGATACACAGGGGCACCCGCAGTGGCAAAAATAGCGTGCGCGACTCACCGTCAGACTAGCGTGATAATGAAAAACACGCATAGCCAATACCCCTGCCAAAAGAAGAGATACGTCCTTGATCCGCTGTGCAGTTGTGATGGCGCGCGAAACAACATGAAGTAGCAACACACAGGTTGGTCTCCACGAAAGGCACGTACAGAGAACTGCTGGCCCCGCTCACCTTTAACGCGTGCTGAGGGAAACGCCCACATGCGTCACTTCACGTACGCACTTAGGGCCTTTCCTCGAATTACACGCATTGACACGCGGACGTGTTGTTTTTTCACGTGCTGATGCACCCGTCACGAGGGAAACATCTGCACGTGTTATGTCACAGACGTGCTTACGCGCCAAGGGCCTTTCCTCGAATTACTTGTGACGTGATATTTTTTCACATGCCAATTCACTCCGTATCAAGCTGGCCATGCGACAACACACGGAAGACCACCCTCCTGCCCAGAAGGCCATTTATCTGCCCCCCAGAGCCCCAAGTCCGCTCCCACCTGCCATCTGCTGCTGCCTGCTGGCCACGTGCCCTGCTATTTGGTGCCTGCACGTCAGTCATCTGCAGGGGTCCAGTTGCTGTGACCAACCCTGCTGGAACAGAAAACTCCCGACTGGAGTTCCATCGCTCCACAGCCCAGCCCCAGGACCCAGTTGCCCACCCACACCTGCCTCGGGGGTTGTCATGTCTGACACAACACCATCTGGCACTGGTGGCAACCCCCCAGCAGAGAGGCAGAGGGCTTCCAGCTTCACTGCCAATGAAGTTGGCATCTTGGTGGAGCAAGTCCTGGGGCATTATGATGCCCTCTTTGGAAGTTCACATGCCAACAATGAAGGACGGAAGAGGATCTGGAAGGACATCGTGGCTGCCATCAACGTGGAGGGGGTGACAGCCCGCAACATGCAACACGTCTGGAAGCACTGGGAGGACTTCAGGTCTAGGACCCTCAGCAAGAATGGGCACCTTTGAAGGCAGCGCATGCAGAGGGGTGGCAGGTCCGCCTTACCAACATCCAGATGAGGGTCCTGGAACGCATACACCCAGCGCTCCACCTCCAGGTCCTTCAGAGGCAGACCCGTCTGGAGTTGAGAGATAAGTGTCCATGCGTACTGATTGGACGCAGTGCATGTTGAGGTGTGCCAGGAGTGTGCAGGTTGGACATATGTCTTGAAACGCCCATGTATGGATGTGTATGTACAGGGACATGGGCCTGCCGCATGTGAGTCCAGTCATGTGTCACGCACATCAATGGTGTATGTGTTCAAATGCATGATGGCCAAATGCATGTGTAGGTGCACACATGTATACATTTCTGTGTATGTACTGTGGCATGTTTGTGGTGTGACACATGGATGCTGGTTCCACCTTCATGTATGTGCAGAGGGACATGTGCATGTGTGTGTATTTGACATGGATGCCACTGTGATACACCATGGATGCATGTGACACCGGCATGTAGGAGGCTGATTGGCAGATGTGACATGGATGTCGATGATTTCACTGCGACAGGTGGTGGAGTTGTACAGATGCATGTATGTCTGGTGGCATGTGTTCGGCACTCCCCGTGTTGCATGTGACATCAGACTAAGCTTCGGATGCTCATGCTGTTGTATGTGTATGGATGGTGTTGCCTGTTGCACATGTTAATTTGCACATGTGTGTATCAGCCCATTGTACAGTGCCCTGATGCCTATGTTCTGTCTCCCCCTGTCTGCAGCATCAACTGATGAAGAGGGTGGAGACGGTGCTGTGGAGCACAGCGGCAGGGATCCCACCGCCAGCCGGAGACGCAAGGCCCAGCTCCACTCCCATGTTGTCATCTCGTCGGGGAGTGAGGAGTCTGGAGCCATGTCCATGGCCGCAGCTGCCGAGGGTAGGTCCAAGAGGCGGAGGTCGGAGGTGGACTCCTCGGCAGCAGACGGGGCAGCTGAGACCCCACAGGGGCCTATGGAGGAAGATTGCACGGAGTCATCCAGGTTGGTGGGGGTTTTGGTTGAGGAGGAGGCCGTGGAAGGCCCGCACACAGGGTTTGGAGGTGGGGATTCCACTGGTGCTAGTGGTGCAGTCCAGGGGCAGAGACAGGAGGCAGCACAGGTAGCAGCGGAGGTGCCTGTGTGTAATCCTGTCCCCGATCCTGTGACTGCATCATCCAGCTCAGGGTGGAGAACTCCATGCGCAGGGCATTGAGGCTGGCTGAGCACCTCGAGGCAACTCGCAGGGAGTTGGAGGAGTCCATGGCTGAGGCCAGGGAACAGGCCTGCCTCCGGGATGTGAACAGGAGTTCGATGATGCCCTGGCCCGGAACATCAACAAGCGAGCCGTTGGACTTGCAGCCGCCTTTGTAAATAGTTCTGTTGGTGTAAGTTTCCTTTCTATTTTTTTTTCCTTTGGGGCGCATGGACTATGCCCCGCCTTTTTGTATATAGTTATATATAAGGTAGGATTTAGGTTAGGTTTCCTTTGGATTGTTGGGCTCATGGACCCTTGGATGTTCATTTGTAAATAGTTTTGGACCTGGATATGATTTTCTTGGACCCCTAGTGGAATATTTTTTTTTGTGAACTCTGATTGTTGTTCGATGGATGGACTCATTGGAGCCATTTTACTTTGGATTTTATTGGTTACAGCATTCATTTTTTTTTTCTTCATTTTTTTGGACTTCCAGACTTGGAATATTTATTATTTTATTATTGTCTGCTTTTGTTTTATTCATTTGGTTTATTCTTTAACACACTTTTTTTCTATACTTTACTTGTGTGGTCTTCTCTCATGTGTTTTGTGCATGTCACAATGTGGTTTTTCACAGTCATATGTCGCCATTGTGTGGGTCAGAGGGACATGTATTCATGGGCATGCGGGTTATTTATGTTCTATCATGACATTGGGAATTCAATGTGGAGTGCATGGAATGCTTGGTTGGGTGTTTGGACTGGGGTGGCGTGGGATTTGGGTGGCCATAAGGGCCATGGGTCTGGAGTGTGATGACGTGTCGGGTGGGGGGAGCAGGGGGACATGAGTCGGGGGCCTGCTGGCAGGTGCCCGTCAAGGGTAGGTGGGTGTATGTCTGGGGGACATGAGTCGGAGCCTGCTGGCAGGTGCCCATCACTGCTGGGTGGGTGGGGGTGCAGGGGGACATGAGTCGGGGCCTGCTGGCAGGTGCCTGTCAATGGTGGGAGGGGTACATGTGTTGGGTCTCACAATTGCATGGTGCCATGTGGGCTGCCTGCGGGGCATGGTAAGGGGTGTAGGGTAGTCCCCTGTGGTGTGGGCTGCCTGAAGGGCATGGGGAGGGAGGAAAGGGCTCACCCGAGAGCCCACACTGCCAATGCGCGTGCAAAACTCCTGCGCACCCCTCGGAATACGTGTACCCCACCCGCGCTAGCAAAAACGCATGTAAAACTCCCCGCGCACCCCTCGGAATACGCCTACCCCATCCGCGCTAGAAAAACACATGTAAAACTCCCCACACACCCCTCAGAATACGCATACCCACCCGCGCTAGCAGAAACGCGTGTAAAACTCCTCGCGCACACCTCGAAATACTCGTACTCTACTCGCATTAGGTAAAATGCATGGAAAAAGTCCCCCCTGTGGTTTGAGCTGCCTGTGGGGCATGGGGAGGGTAGATGGGCTGCCTGTGGGGCATGGGGAGGGAGGATGGGCTGCCTGCACATTTTCCAAGGGGTGCGAATGGATTTCTACACGCATTTTACCTGATGCAAGCAGGGTAGGTGTATTACGTGGGGCGCGTGTGGACTTTTGCACGTGCATTGGCAGTGTGGGACCTTGGGTGTGCCCCTTCCCCACTCCCCTTGCCCTGCAGGCATCCCACACCACAGGGGACTGCCCTACACCCCTGACCATGCCCCGCAGGCAGCCCACATGGCACCATGCAATTGTGAGTCCCAACACATGTACCCCACCCACCATTGACAGGCACCTGCCAGCAGGCCCCGACTCATGTCCCCCACCCAACCACCCACCCACCCTTGACAGTCACCTGTCAGCAGGCCCCGACTCATGTCCCCCTGTACCCAAACCCACCCAGCATTGACGGGCACCTGCCAGCAGGCCCCCACTCATGTCCCCCACACCCTTGACGGGCACCTTCCAGCAGGCCCCGACTCATGTCCCCCTGCACCCCCACCCACCCAGCAGTGACGGGCACCTGCCAGCATGCCCCGACTCATGTCCCCCTGCTCCCCCACCCACCCAGCAGTGACGGGAACCTGCCAGCAGGCCCGACTCATGTCCCCCTGCTCCCCCACCCTTGACGGGCACCTGCCAGCAGGCCCCGACTCATGTCCCCCACCCAATTACCCACCCACCCTTGAAGGGCACCTGCCAGCAGGCCCCGACTCATGTCCCCCTGCACCCGCACCCACCCAGCAGTGACGGGCACCTGCCAGCAGGCCCCGACTCATGTCCCCCTGCACCCCCACCCACCCAGCAGTGACGGGCACCTGCCAGAAGGCCCCCGACTCATGTCCCCCTGCTCCCCCACCCACCCAGCAGTGACGGGCACCTGCCAGCAGGCCCCGACTCATGTCCCCCTGCCCCCTCACCCACCCAGCAGTGACAGGCACCTGCCAGCAGGCCCCGACTCATGTCCCCCTGCACCCCCACCCACACAGCAGTGACGGGCACCTGCCAGCAGGCCCTGACACATGGCCCACCAAAAACATGTCCTGACAAAACAGACTCATGTCCCTAATGCCAACCCTATTCCCCCTTGACCCCCAGTACAAGCATGCAACCATCCACAGAACCCACTCCAAATGTACCAATGCAATCACAATGTTAAATAGAACACCATGCCCATGCAGGAATGCACAACGGAGCCACAAGGTGGCAACACATGACTGAGGCAATGTTCATTGAGACATGCACAAAACCAATGATAGAACACAACACCAATCTTGAAGTTAGCTAAAATGTATTACAACATTATGACTGACATTGAAGAAATTAAACTTGAAAAACAATGTCCAATGAGAGAAATTAAAAAAGGGAAAATGTAGATCCAATGAAGAAAAAATTAAATATGTCATGTTGGATAAAAAAGTGGTCCATTGCCAATATCGATTAGAACAACATAATCCGAAGTAAAGAAAACCATTGATCCATGGGAACATTTAAAATAAAGTATGTAAAAGTCTGTAACTATATACAATGGTCCATGATCCACAAACAAAAGGAAACCAACAAAAAAGTCCTATGATTAATGAACTATATACACGAAGTGAAACAATGTCCGTGAACTACAAAATAAAGGAAAAACAAAGGAAACCTAACAATAATGAACTATGTACAATGGCGGCGGGCAAGTCCAACGGCTCACTTGTTGATGTTTGGGGCTAGGGCATCATCAAACTCCACGTCGATGTCCCGGAGGCGGGCTGTTAGGGAGAATTCTCATTCCATGGCTAATTTTCATTACCTATAGAGTCCCCCAGCAGCTTTGCTGGATTTTAAGGGTTTGTTTCTTTTCTCCTGCTAAGAGTGAGACTCTATTTCCCACTCTTAGGCATTTTTGCTATGTGTTTTCTAGGCTATTTTTGTGTTTAATGCCTATGGGATTTTCTCAACCCCATAGGAACCATCTTTATTCACATGTGTTACACAGCACCCTCCGTGCAGTGACACAGGGGTGTCGTAGTGACCCCAAAATATATACTCCATACCCTGGGACTGACTACTGTCTCCCAGGGCATGTAAAGTGCCCATTGACTTTGCTAGTCAATCTTTATGAACAAAACCAGTACAACCCATCTTACTATGGAGGTACTGGCAAGGGTTAATAGTTTTTCCCTTGTGTTCATTTTCAAGAGGGTACCATACAGTCCCTCTCTCAAAAGTTCCTGGCTGGTGGCAGTGGTTACTACTGTAAATATTCGACCGCAAATATTTCCCTATGGGATTTTCCCATTGTTCGAGGCAAACACTTTTTCTGACAGCCTCTAACATACCGCCAGTTTATTTTTATATTAACTTTACTACGGTAGGTTTTATTTGCCAGAACTTTAATATAAATTCTTTCTCGTGTCTTTCTCTAAACTCCTAACCCAGGTCAGGGATCCTTTGTTTGTCCTTTTGGCGGGCTTCTGCCAAGAAGCCCTCCTTTCGGCGCCACTGAGCCTGGGGTGGTTCCATTGTGTGGGAGGGAGAGTAGGACCCCTGGACAGGGCTGCCTCAGCAACCCATGTCACACTCTATCCTGATAGGCTGGAGGGTCTCCCGCCAAGGATGACCACTCCACTGTGTGAGTGACAGCTAGGCTGTATGAATGGGGCTCTTTTTGCATAAAAGCAGGGTCCTGAGGGCTGGAAGAGCAAGACGTCGCCACTGGAACTAAGAAGCCGAAGAGGAGAGAAGCCAAAGACATCTGCAACGACTGAACCACCGATGAAGCCCTGTTGCAGCGTCTCACCACTTTTCTCCACACGACGAGAGAAGATCTTCATCTGCAAGAGCCTTCTTCCCTTGAGCTGGTGGGGCCAACCAGTTTGCCAATCGCCTTCCTGGACCTGCCTTGGTTGAATCGACAGTACCCTGTACTCAGAGGCCGGATAGCCAGGCACCAGTCCACCTGGACCGCGATTTAAAGGAGCATACCTTTTATTCGTCGGGCAGCACCACAGCTGGTTTCATCCCTGGGTAGTGCAGTAACCCGAACCTTACTCCACGACGAGAGCCTCTCTTCCTCTGCTGGATCCCCCGAACTGCAGAAACTACCAGGAACAACCGCCACCGCAGGAGCCACTTCTTCATTTTAAAGGTACATTGTTCCGGAATGCCCCCCTTTCTTCACGATGGAGCTAAAGGTGTTTTAAATCCTTTACCTACCTGTTGGGTTGGCCGCCCCTCTCTCTTAACATTGTCTTTCACCTTCTGCATCCACCTTTTCAAAATTGTTAACCAAAGACTTGACTGCAGCTACAAGAACATTTAGCTCCTGGGCCCTTGCCCTTTACCTCTGACTCTGGCACAAGCCTTTTGACTCTGGCTACATTTGTTAGAACTGTCTTCTTTAGATTGCTTCTCAACTAGAACATCTTATAATCCCATTTTTCTTCCCCTTTCTAAACCTTGTGAAGTGCCATTTTGCTCAGTTTTCATTTAAGTATATTCTATACTGAAGCACTGTCTTGCTTAAACTGGTTCACAAACTTTTGGAAAGTGTTGCTAGGGTGTGTAAGGAGATATTTCTGTATGACTTGTGCTTTCCCTCCCTTGTGAGAAATTGCTAGAGTATCCCTTGTGTGTGGTTTTTACTGTGCCGTTTTGCTCAGTTTTCACTATGGTTAACTTGGTCTACAATTTAACTATTGTTATTTATTTTGTCCGCTTATTTTGACTTGCTTGATGACTGTGATAAATGTGATTTACTAGAAGTGTATAAAATAAATATATATATACTTTTTAATACAAAGCTTTGGTTGGTGTTTCCTTGTGCCATAGTACTGTAGGCCTATTGTGTAAACCCTGAATACTGCTCATCTCCCTCTTGAGATAAGTATGACTGCTCAGCCACAGCTACCAACTAAATCTTTGTGGTACAGACTGATACCAAAGGGGATTTATTGCTCTCACCTGTAGTCCTAGGGCCTCATTACACGGAAGGCGGTGAGCCATGGCGCTATTAGCGCCATGGCTCATGCCGGTAAAATACCGGCACCGCCTTGGCGGAAAGGGGATTTACCGCCCCATTCCAAGGTTGGTGGGGCGGTAAATCGCCCTTCCGCCATTGCCCTTCCCCATTCCCATTTCTGCCCCATAGGGCTCTATGGGAATGGGGAAGGCGCTAATTACGGCACCGCAATTTTGCGGTGCCGTAATTAGCTCCGAGGTCCCTTAGCGGGTTGGTTTTTAACGCCTGCAAAAAGCAGGCGTTAAAACACCAACCCGCTAAGGGACCTCGTAGTAAGGCGGTAATGGTTAACGGCCACCGTTACCATTAACGGTGGCCGTTAACCATTACCGCCTTCCGTGTAATGAGGCCCCTAATCTTCTGTAGTGCTCCCTAAGGGAACTGCACAGGATTCTGTCTAACACGGGCCTCTTTCCTGGCCTCGAGGTCTCGCAGGGATGCAGTCATGGCCTGTTCCAACTCCCTGCGAGTTGCCTCAAGGCACTAAGCCTGCCTCAATGCCCTGCGCATGGAGTTCTCCGGCCTGACCATAGTGAGCCGTGCCTCCACTGCCAGCCACCGCTCCACATCTATCCGCTGGCCCAACCGCTGCCACACGGAAGACACTCCCAATCCAGGGTCCTCCTGCCCCTCTGATGTTGATGGCCCCGAGCCATGATGCCTCCCACGCTGAGCCTGCCGCTGTCTCCGACGCAACTGCTTCTGCCAGCACGACGGCATCCGGGATGATGGAATCAACCGGTGCCGTCGTGCACATGCCGTGCCTGATGATGCGGGCACATCCTTCATCCGCTGGGATCCTGTTGGTGGGGTGTCCACCCCTGCTCGATCTCTGACTCCCGAGTATGGCAGGGACGGGATCTCCACCAGGCTGGCTGCGTTGGTTGGGGCAGATCCACAGGGGGCCCTGCTGGCATCTGGGCCGGAAGACGGCACGGAGAACAACTGGCGTATGGTGTGCACAGAGGAGGAGAGGGCTGCAAGTGTGGCCGACACATAGAGGAAACCCCCAAACATGGACCCTCCCAACTGGGCCACGTTGGCACACAGCTCTTCGTGATGACGTGCTTGGTCCACCTGGGAACCACGCACGTCATCATGAATGTCACGTGTGCGCAACGTGACACCAATCAGGACGGACTACATCCAGTCATCGGTCCCCTCATCCACAGGTAGAGGAGATCCAGATGACATGGACCTCCCCCCTACCTGTGGATGGGCCTGGGATGGGGCATCCCTGCTGGTGCATGGTGATGCAGTCACAGTGTCAGGGACAGAGACATGCACAGGCACCTCCGTGGCAACCTGTGCTGTCTCCTGCCCCTGCCCCTGGACTGCACCACTTGCACCAATGGTAGCACCCCCACCAGGCCCCATGTGTGGCTCTGTAGCAGCCTCCTCCTCCTCTATGCCCACCACCAACCTGGATGGCTCTGCACCATCTTCTGCCGTTGCCGGCCCCTGTGGGGCTCATCTGCCCCTTCCGCTGCAGCCGTAGTGGCAGACGTGGCACCAGTCTGCTCGCTCCCGGATGATGGTATTTCCTGGGAGGGTGACTGGGCCTTGCATCGCCGGCCGGTGGAGGCATCCCTGCTGCTTTCCTCCACAGCGCCGTCTCCGCCCTCTTCTTCACTCGCTGCTGTGTAAAGGGAGACATTGAACACAAGCATCTGGGTACTGAACTATAGTCCCCTAGACACAAGCAATGGCACGTGAGTGGCAGTGTAAAACGTCACTTCCATCATGTCCCTCCACAACACATGGGTCAGTGCAGGCAACACACATGCAGGAACAGGCATGGCACATGCAACATACATTGGCATCCATATCCAAGGCACCGTTGTTGCATCCAATTGTGGGCTGATTCTCACATGCACCATGGGACATGCAGGTCACATGCACACGCGTCACTGGAGGGTCATGCCTTCAGCCCGGTATACCCCCAGACACAGTGGATACAGGGATGACTAGGCTGTATCAGTGAATCAACACATCGTCACCAACATGTGTCATGCATCCATGGCACACACACTACTCAAACAAAAGGACATGTACATCATGCATGTCCATGACAACAGCCACATCTCTCACACCCCAAACATGTCAAATTACAGACACAGGCATGCATACATGTGTGCGTTCCGCATGCTGCTCTGCATGATGCATTGCTACACATGCACCATCCAGGTGGGTCACACCTGACTGGACTCACATGTGGCACCATCATGTCCCTGCACACGCACATCCAAACATGACCCATTTCACACATGCAGCCAAGTAGCTAACTACCAGCACACTGCAACATGCCCTTTTTTAAATATAAGTGCATGGCCACTTACAGCTTGACTCCAGACGGGCCTGCATCCTGAGGATCTGGTGGTGAAGCACTGGGCGAATGCGCTCCAGTACCCTCATCTGCTGGTTCGTAAGCTGGCCCTGGACTTTTAGTCCTCACAGCGCTTCTGCACTTGTTTGATGTCATGGGGTGCCACCCCCTCCGCGTTGATGGCACCCACTATGTCCTTCCAGATCCTCTTTCGTCCTTCCTTGTCAGCGCGCGATGGTGTGAAGAGGGCATCATTATGCCCCAGAACTTGCTTCACCAGGATACCAATTTCATTTTCACTGAAGCTGGTAGCCATCTGCCTCTCTGGCTGGGGGTTGCCACTGGTGCCGGAAGGTGTTGTGTTGGACATGGCAACCCCCGAGGCAGGTGTGGGTGGGCAACTGGGTCCTGAGGCTGGGCTGTGGAGTGATGGTACTTCAGTCGGGAGTCTTCTGTTCCAGCAGGGGTGGTCACTGCAACTGGACCCCTGCAGTTGGCAGATGTGCAGGCACCAAATGGCAGGTCATGGTGGCAGCAGGCAGGCAGGCAGCAGCAGATGGCTCGTGGGAGGCTGCTCGGGGATGTGGGGGGCAGTAATTCAGCCTTCAAGGCAGGAGCGTGGTCTTCCATGTGTTGTCGCGTGGCCAGCTTGATACGGAGTGATTTGGCATGTGAAAAAACAGCAAGTCAGCGTGTAATTTGAGGAAAGGCCCTTAGCGCGTAAGCGCGTCTGTGATGTGACACGCACGGGCGTTTCCCTCGCCACGGATTGAGGGTCACACGTGGGTTTCCATCGCTCTGTACATGCTCTTCATGGGATGCGGTACGTGAATTCCGAGGGTGCACGTGGACTTTTACACATGTTTTGGCTGGTTCAAGCAAGGTATGTGTATTCCGAGGGGTGCGTGGGGAGTTTTCCATGTGTTTTCGGTAACGCGGGAGGGGTACGTGTATTACGAGGGGTGCACATGGACTTTTAGACGCGTTTTCGATAGTGCGGGCGGGGTACGTGTATTCCGAGGGGTGTGCGTGGACTTTTCCACATGTTTTCTATAGCGCGAGAGGGTATGTGTATTCCGAGGGGTGCGTGTGGACTTTTACATGCATTTTCGATAGCAAAAGCAGGGTACGTGTATTCCGAGGGTTGCGCGTGGACTTTTCCATGCTTTTTCGATAGCACAAGCAGGGTACGTGTATTCCGAGTGGCGCGGGGGGAGTTTTCCATGCATTTTCGATAGCGCGAGCGGGGTACGTGTATTCTGAGGGGTGCGTGGGGAGTTTTCCACGTGTTTTCGATAGCATGAGAGCAGTATGTGTATTCCGAGGGAGGCGCGTGGACTTTTACATGCGTTTTCATGCTTGTGGGGGGCTGTATGCTGGTCCCCTGGCCTTTGCGCCATGTAGGAGATTTCTGCGATGTTTTGACGCACGGGGCGAGATTGGGGGTGTTACTGGTGCTGCTGCAGGGTCGCTGCACCACTCTGCGCCACGGCTGGTTATGGATGTTAAAATCCATGAATACGCTGTGCACTGAAATTGGTTTTGCGCATGCGGCTGGCGCAGACTGCCGCACGCGCACACTGCGCGCCAGCTGCATGCGCCACTTGCGCGGTGAATTCTATGAATTACCCCCTAAATCATTGACTCACCCCCTGAAGTGTGCCTGAAAAAAACCTTTAATGAGTCTAGAAATTATTGTATAAAATTCCAGAAAGACAAATTATGTGTTATTCCTATTCTTTCTTATTTCGGGTCACTGCTCAAAGTGTTACACTTGTAGAAACCCCATACCCCCACCCCTGTTTTTTTTTAAAGAAGCCTGAACACGAAAGCCAGCAACTCTAGAAACAAATAACCACATGGCATTGGCCACAGCCCAGGAGTTTCAATTTGTCAAATAAAAAGAAAACGTTTTTAACCCATTTTATTAGGGGTAGCAAGGGAGACCACAGGGGTAGCAAGGGAGACCTCAGGGGTCGTAAGTGTGACCCTTGGCGACAAACTAAATGATGTCCCTGAACAAAGTCGACCCTTTGATCCTCAAGTCAGCGAGTACCATTGCTGGCTTCGTGCACACCGCCTCTCGAGTTGCATGCACCCTTGGGGAAACGAGCTGACTTTTTATGTATGCAGATGCGCGGTGTAATGTGCCTTGTGTCATGAAAGCACTTTATTGAGGGTTTATTTATGCAGCTAAAATTACTGCCATTAAGAAAAAGAAAACGTAATCAGGTGTTGATGAGAGGCTTCATCATTTTCCAACGATCATTTAAACTCTGTGATGCTTCATTTGTTAATAATGCCTGCATGCCATCTAGACGTAAGCTTCAGAATGGACCATTTGCACGTCGATTGCAACCAAACAAAACGGTCTAATTTCAATAAGCGTCTGCCAACTCAAAAATGTACATACAGCGAGGGGATGTAATTACAAACTATATTAGCCTCTTCTTAACTCATTTCAGAAATGCTGCACAATCATTCATTGGGGAGGGGTGTTCACCCTGAAGCCCATTTGTGTTTTTCTCTCATATTTATTTTTATTTTCCTGCACCTAGAGTGTTTAGGAATGCTGTCATAAATGTAAATTCTTGCACATAATTATAAGTACTAGAAACTCATGAATGAAGGTAGATCGAACGTTATTAAGTATGCAGCCTATTTTTAACAGACTTCTAGCAAAAGCAGCCATTTCAATAATGCATCATTGATTCACCTAATATGGAATGCAGGTAATAAAACCATGCATGCGTAATGCTCACATCGTGGTTGTAGGATCACTGCACTTCAAAGCTCTGAGAAGCACTCCTTCATCTCTGGCGTGTGGATCTTTGATGCTACATTGTAGGGATTTTTAGACGCGCCAGTGATTGGAGTATTCGTACCTTGGAGTTGGCATTATGAAAGGGTGTGACCAGAGCCTGCCCCGCTGATTGGCTGGTGATTTGCATATTCATTGGATTACTGTGGCCAGAGGATCTCTATACTGTGAATCATTTTCATGCACTCTACCCAGTGCTTAAAAGTGCCAGGGCCCAAAAATTCTTGTCTCACTAATGCCAGCCCCGGCGGTTACACGGCACCAGCGGCCTGGCTCAGTGCTAGATCGGCCCACCACCAGCCCATCACACTGCTGCTGCTCCATGTCAAATCTTTTGCGCTGCACAGCACGGGATAGTGGGAAGGAGCACATATATGCATCTTTGTTTATTACACAACTACTTTTATTTCATGTCTTAAATCACTGAAAGTACCAGGGAGTTAAGTAGATTTTTCAGTTTGGAATTATCTTGCATTCTGCGAGTTATAGTTTACCATTAAAGCCACAATCATATTCTTTTGGCTTAACATGTTGCTATATGTATTTACATGCTCTCATGTGGCTTTATTATGCAATTTGTATTTTTTGTAAGTAAACTCTATAAGACATTATTACTGTACAGTGCAGTCCTTGCAATCCCACTATTTGAGCCCATCTTTGTGATCCTGGTCAGACCCCTTCCCCACTCGACACCCCCCCCCCACCATCCTGGCCATCTCTCCGACTATACCATCTCCAGCTGTGCTAGCTCTCCAGTCTGCTCACCTCTTTATAGGGACATGTCCCCTGAACCTGTTTAATCCATCCGGCAGCCAACACACTTGCGGGCTCTAGAAGTTGAATATTAAGTGTGTGTTTTTTAAAGTGTGTTTTTTTTAAATCCAAACACACTCAGCGTTGAATATATATGAGCAACTGGAAGATCGGTCACAATACATTAAGCAAGAGGCCAGACATTAAAGGTGCTGGCAGTGCATGGTCAGGTGTTATAAGGAATCAAATGTCCCTTACCTTACGTAAAAGGAATATTTCAAGCCACATTTAGAAAATATCAGGTTACATGTATCTGTGACCAAAGGTGTATCCACGTTATGCCAAGGAACCACTGAGCAGTTCCCATGTATGCCCTCGGGATGAAGTGTGCAAACAAAAATGACATCTAAAAAGAGCAGTGTGTATGTACTCTCGCCTTTACTACACAATATTTTGAAAAAAGTTCACAACAGACACGCACCACAGTAAATTATGACCCAAGAAAGTGTTAGTTATTAGCAGTAATTAGTGATAGCCAATGATTCCATGTATCTGTATTCATCTCAGACCATGTTTCAGAATATTTAATGTGACGCCTCGGACTCTGCATGAAAGAAAAGTTACATTTTAAAAACACATACAAGTTAAGATGCACACAAACCCGTTGCTCGCAAACATTGTCAGACAATTAAGCATTTAAAGTGCTGTCCTTTGGAACCTCTGGGCTTATTTTACGAACTTCAAAGGGAAGTGTTCCTTTTCCAGGTGGCAGGAAGCTTTTGGGCTGGCTGATGAAAGGATTATAACACGAGCCTTCAGGCTGCATGCAAAACTATTTTTTTTCCAGTCAGTCTGAGATAAACAGTTCTGTTAAGCAGGAGCGGGCTTCTAGTTACCAGCCGTAAAAAGGAAACAGGCCTATCAGTGCCGTTAACGTTCACTGATGCACGTGTGAAAGTGCACTCTAAAGTTATGAGCACGCTGATGGCAGATCAATTGATTGTGACCTAGAATTGTGCTCTGCAGTTAATAATTGCGTGGTAGCCCAGACGTGTGCTTATCACCTACGTTTACTTTACAAGTACGTGTTGCCACGAGAAAACACTTTGGAGCTGGTGGCCGCTTGCCGACGCTAAATGATAAATGCTTTCCAGCATAGCCTGCAAACAGAGCCAGGTGCGATACAGTGCCATTGCTCAAATGAGACCATACGCTGCCCGGCGTTACTGTCTAACATCAAGGCAAAGTCATGTGAAACCGGATACACTGCAGAAAAAGTCTTCTCTAACTCACGATCAACAAACTGCGTATTAATGATATACACTTTCAGAATCCACGCATTTGTACTTCAGAAGAACCAAACATTGTAAAACTACATTTTAATTTCAATGGGAAACATGCCCTGTAATACGTTCAATATTGTGTCTGCATTCCCAACTTTAGGATTTCATAATAAATGCAAGATAACATTAGGAAATCTGAAACATGCATTGTGATAATTTGAAGCATATTCATTTAACATTTACGAAACGGCGCAGGAAGATTTTTCTATTCACGTATTACCGTAGGAGTCTCTCAGTACAGCCTCTGTCCTTGTGAACTCGAAAAAAAAACACGCTAAGCAGGAGGCAGTGGTGGTACTCACAGAACTTCACGAGCAGGTACTTGTTTTCTTTCAAGGCCCTCGCAAAGTTCTCGCTTCGTCAGCACGAGGACACTGTCCTCCTCTTTGATTTTGGGTGCTTTGCTTTTCTTGACCTTTGCAGGCATTGGTGCCTGCCATCAAAGACCCATCCTGCACTGTAAAAAAAGAGCCACTGGGAGCAAGGCGGCACTCGCACTCCTGACTGGCGCCACGCCGGCTCCACGGGCCCGGCAGGTGGCTGGAACACTGACAGCAGAGCCTCATTCATCACAGAAATTTAACACTTAATTGTTAACTTTCTTTGATTAATGCAACCTCTATCTCCGCAGCAAGCCATGATTAAGGGCAGCTGCAGAGGGGAGTGCCGGTGCTGAAAAAACACTTCCAGTGTTGGGGACTGGCAACCACTGGCACAAATTAAGCACTGACTCTACCATCTAGGCAACAGCTAGGTGAGAACCTTTGTTGATACTTATTTTGTACATTCAAACTTGCGCTGGTGACGTGCAGTGGGAACTTGGTACTTGCTGCCCGTATAGAGGAGGGATGTGACTACATCCCACTCACCTGATGTGTTGCTGATTGACATATGCATCATATCACTAGCTGGGGCAGCATGGCATGGCAAGGTAATGCGCTGCCTGCATGTGTGAAGCCAGCCATGTGTGTCACTATCATGCCATTAAGCCTTTACACTGCTGTTAAATTAATTGGCTGAGTCATTTTGGACTATATCAATTCAATGTGCAGTAATATTTTGTGTGCCCTCAATAAGAGAGCTGATTTAGTACATTCTGAGGGGTCCTGTTTACATCTTATTTTTTTTATTTTTTTTTATTGTAATTTTTTAGTTTATTCAAACTTTTATTACAAACTTTCTTATTACCGAAAAGAACATAAAAAAACACAAAGGAGAACGCAGAGCCACGAACAAGAAGAGAGAAGAAAAGAAATATACATAAGCGGACAGAAAAATAATCACGGATTCCTTCCCATATTGGTGAGTGTTCATATTATGAGTTCTTCATATGGAAGGATCTTTTCTAAAAAGTTAATGACCGCACAGGTTAGATGGACATTTTGACTGGAAAGCGTCCTACACCACCACTCCTCAGAGTTGTTATTTAGAGGAGCATATTTGCCCAAAAACAGGGATCTCGTCTTTACTAGCTTGTCGCATTCAGTTATATGTTTCAAAGATTCGTTGTTGTCCAGACAGAATCTACATGTGACGTCGGTTGTATTTACATCATGTCGGGTCCATAATACATCTTTTGTATGGTACATATTTAAGCGTAGTCTCAAAAATTTATTTCGATGATATCTAGATGGAAATTGGATTAGATATTTTGGTAATTTATCCAAGCCATTTATCGCAGTACCTAGATCCAGGGAAGTCGTCATGTTCACACGATTTTCTGCATTCTGTATCCAACTCCACTGATGGAATTTATTGGCTAGCTGTGGTAGTTCCATCACGGCTTCCCATTTAATGTCAGCGGCGTCAACAATTGGTTTTATTTTTTTGACCCAGCATCTCAGCAGTCCTTCATATGGTCGCTGTGTGGATTCTGTCAGGATTCTGTATGCAGGCATGGGCTCATGTAATTTCCTTACTGTTGATATAGATTTCCATTGCACAGTGGTGTATAAGGAGACAAGACCGAGCTCATATCTTATGGCTTTTATTGAGACGTAAAACGGGAGACTAAAGACATGTCTCCAGAACTTTGCTTCAAGTATGTCCCAACAGATAAAGCTCAGGTTCCATCCTGCCTCGGAGCCGAAAGTAATTGCTGGAACGACTTTCTGTTTATAGAATGTCAACACTGGAATTGTTGTGAATTTCCCATATTCTGCATGTATGCGTGCTCCCTGCACTCCAAAGCTGGCCATCCGATTTTTTAGAGCTTTCAACCAGTCTGATTCGCTTATTGAATTGTTGAAGAGAATTCCTAAATAGCGAATGGAGGGAACATTTCCTGTACTCTCACGACCAATAGACCATTTGAAGGCACGATCTTTCTTTGTTAACACCTTGCTAACAATCAGAATCTTAGTTTTCTTTTCGTTTATTGTTAACTCATTGTCGTTACAATATGCTTGAAATCCAGTTACCAACCTTTGGAGTCCGATTCGTGTGAGATCCACTAAGACAATATCATCGGCATAGATTGCCCAACTCAGATGCTGCCCATTTACCTTTAGTGGGAAGCATGAGACATTGCCAAGTGCTGATGAGATGTCAGAGATGTATAATTTGAATAATAGTGCTGCCAATGGGCAGCCCTGCTTAACACCTCTATTTGTTGGAATTTTGTTTGTTAACTCACCTAGAGCATTCATCCGTACACACATGGAGGTATTTGAGTGTAAGGCTCTCACCGGGTCTAATAGTGATGTTGGACAGTTCCACTTAGCCAACTTTACCCATAATGTGGCTCTATTTATTGAGTCAAATGCTTGTTTCATGTCGATGAATGCTAAAAATAGCTTTGACTTTTTCTTTAACGTCTCCAATTTTAACAAGTTTAGTATCATGAGATTTACTTCGGTTCCCACACCTTTGGAGAAACCTGTTTGTCGACAGTCCATCAGACCAGCGCCGAGGGCCCATTTTGCTAGTTTCTGTTGTAAACAGGTTGCAAAGATTTTTCCAATAGTGTCTAGAAGAGCAATCAGGCGATAATTCGAGGGATTGTCCCGACTGCCCTTCTTGAATACTGGAACGACAATGGCTGTTCGCCATGACTCAGGAACTTCTTTCACTGATGCTATTAGTTTGAACAGGTAGGCAATGAAATGAGACCACTTCTCTTTTCTTTCTTTGAGCATGATATTTGTAATGCAGTCAGGCCCTGCAGCTCTTGAGTTCTTTAGATGTTTAATAACTTCTTCGATATCTATAATGTTCTCTACCACATCCCAGGGCTCAGTCCTAACCTCTGTCTGAATAAATTTGCTTGAAGATGTGGAACTAAATACATTGCAGAAGTGTTCTTCCCATGTAGTCCTCGATATCCCATTTGACTGCATTATGTCTTGATTTAGAGACCCTTGATTTAAGATCTTCCAAGTTTCTCTGGACTTGTGATTTAGGATCAACTTTAACATCTGTTCACCTCTTTCCTGATCGCGCAAGCAGACAAAGGACTTCAACCAGTTTCTGTATTTCAACTTCCTTTTTTTGATTAATGGGCCAGCATTGTGACCATGATGTCTCTTGAGCAGTCTTAGATCTTTTCGCAACAACTTTTTTTCCGTCTGCACGGAACTGCTAAAGGCATGCTTCTGAACTTTAGGCACACTCACACCCAATTTGTTTATGACACGAAATTCTGATAACATAGGGGCAACATTTATTTTGCTTTTTGGAGATTGGTTCCCCATCTTAAAATTCTGTGAAAATTTGACTAATTGGGCTGTGTTGATCCTTAATCTATTACCTCCATGATTGACTACGACGGCGGTCTCATAGGATCCCTCAGGTGTATATTTGTCACATCTCCAGGATAGATGTAATGGATCATGGTCACTACTAGCACACCTAATGATTTCTAGATCAACAAAGTCAGCCCACACGTTGTTTGAAATCCATATGTAATCCAGGGTTTTAATTCCGCAGTCCACTATGCCAAGTCGACTTTGGTGGATTATCACTTTTCGTCATCCCATTTAACATATCACAGTCTCGTGTTTCTATGGCTCCTTGCCATTGTGTTTTTCTCTCTATATTTGCGTTGGCTGATTCTTTTCTTGCTCAATTTGTTGGCTCGATGTCGTCAAACCAAGAACAATTTAGGTCGCCACATATGATTATCTGTAAATCGTGACATATCACTAAACTGTCGTCTATAACTAATGTTATTGATTCCAAGTATTTGCTAGTTGCGATCATGGTATGGTTCCAATATGTGTTGATCAAGAGTAACTTTTTGGAATCTTTAAAGACAGATGGCATGAATTCCAGCAGAATCCCTTGAACAAACAAGTTAGGCATGTATGTTTTGATTATTTCCCATCCAAATGAGTTGTTAAGCATTATTAAAAGCCGAGAGAAGGGGCGACTGCTATGATTTTTACCAGCTGGGTTTAGAAGAATGGAATATCCATCTCTTGCCGGTGTTTCACGCAGCCACGTTTCTTGTAGGCATATCGCAAAGTTCTTATCTAAGGAAAAAGGTAGGTCTTGAAAAAGATGGCTAAAGCCACGTGTGTTCCATGAAACCAGTTCACAAATCACTTTTCCATTTGGCCTATCTAGTTACGTCCTTCTTTGAGTTTCCACTGTTGCTCTCCCTTTAGCCACATGGTCATTTTCCTTCTGTCTAGGCTGTATTTTAAATGCCTGCCTTAAAACATCTCTTCGCTTTTCGCTCATCGTACGGGGATCTTCAACTGGGGAGGTACACTCGGACCGTTGTTCGTTGGAGTCTTCTATCTGATGTGAGACATCAAATCCATAGGACAGAAGTTCGTCTTTAGCTGACAGTAGTGTATTTTCTACTCCCTGTGAACGTATATGTAGTAGTACCTGGTCAGAACAAGTCTCTGATAGGTATTCTACAATACGGATGTCATCTGAAGTTATTGTGCGCAGTGATGGAATAACATAAAATAAGCACATCACGTTACTTCTATTTAGATTTCCTTCGTTGCCATCTGGGAAAATATTTTCAATCCGAACTCTTCTAGTCGAATTTTTTGTGACAGGGTTTTTTTCAAAACGCACTTACTGTTCTTGAACGGAATTTTTTGACCTTTGCGCTTGAGTTACTCTTGGATTTAGCGCTATATTTGAATGGTTTCTTTTTTGAGACTCCGCCTTTGGTTCACTAGTCAGCTTCCTCGAAGCGGATTTTGGGGCTATGGTACAGTCAGCCTTGCCATTATTCATTTTGCTTTTGTTCGTTCAGCAACTACTAGGCGAGTGAATGGATGGTGCAGTTACAGGAATCATCTCTTGCACATTTGCTCCAGGGGCACTCTCGTTTTCATCTCTTGCAGCATCATTATCTTCATCGATCGAATAGGTTGACCAATCTCCAAGTTCAGAAGACTCTTTTACCGACTCCACTGTTTTTGTTTCTGAGTCCAGCCTTATTCGTTTTTTTGGGTTTTTCTCCTGTTGAGCAGTCGATCGTTCAACAATCTTCGGCATTCCCTGAAAATTGAGTTTGTCTATTACGCTGCTTGTGTCTTATCAGGGAGAGCCCGTTGGAAAAGACCTAGTTTGCTCGGTGTCGACAGATTTCGTATAAACTGTTTGGTTTTTGCAGGATTTTGCTTTCTCTGTCGTTTTTTTACCGCTGGCTTCTGTTTGTTATTAACATCGAATATTTTTGTGGAGAGCTCTAGAGTCTTAGCTTTGCCCAAAAAAATATCAAAGGTATTACAGTGGTTTTCTTTTGGGCTATTTTGCACTGGCATTTTCGGGCACACAGAAGTGGGGCTTTCCTCCACTATCACGATGGACGGAATCTGATCCTGAGGTTTTTCTCCCGAATCAACGAAGACTGCTGGAGCGGAAGCTGATACTAAAGCTTTTATAACTCATCGCCTCTCGTGGAGTGCCTGTTTTAGCTGTATTTACTCCGGCCATAACATGTTGACATCCATGTGCATAAGAGCAAGATTGGTCATTCCAACGATTTTTGTCCAGGTGGCGAAACCATTTCATACATTCAAGAATGGCCTCCATGAGGTCATCTGACTTGGTATGCTCTCTCATTGCGATGTCACTTAATCTGTGTTGCCATTGGAGAGATAGATTTGCCTCCATTTCGTTTTTCTGCTGTAACAATTCAAAACTGTGAGTTAAAACTGACAATTTATTGTCCAGGTTTGCCATTATTGCCCCTTGATCTCTTATGGATACATTCAGAGATTCGTATAGTTTTACAAATGGCAACAATGCCAGAGACGTTGCAGCTAGCACGCTGTTGTGTATTTGAATAGATGCAGCCACTGAAATGTTTGCCTTTAAAGCACTTTCTACATTGTGCTCTTTATGTGGCTGCTCAATATGTGGCTGATTCGATGAACCCTTTTTCGAGCCTGCTGAATAGTCTCCATTATTTTGTGACATTTCCGATGTCGATTTGTTGCAGTGATGGTGCAATGGAGCGTTTGAAACGCTTCTTATCCCTTGAGAGCTTGCATTGGCTCTCATGTTATTTGTCTGTGGAGTACTTGTTTTTTCTCTGTTATTTGTCGGCGACGCACCTCTGTAGTGTTTACATTGTTTGAAGACGAACTCAAAATCATATTACTTGGCACTGATTTGACTGGGAGCGAAAAGCTGTTCACTAATTTGTCTTTTATTTGCAAGAAGGCATCGGTCAGGCGTTTAGTCAAACGCGCTTCCCTCTCGACAGCATCAGAGCTTGCTTTTAATTGCGCAGACGTCTGAATTTGATGGTGTCCCAAGACTGCGGTTTTTGCTTTCAGTGTGTCAGGTACGGCAACGTTTGGTGTTTCCCTATTGGATGTAAGGGGATTGGCTCTGTGCAGGCCAATGGCACCGCGTCCCATAGACATTCAAGTATCACTCACTTCACAGCTCTGATTGTCATGCGCGTTCCAGTTTGCAGCTGCGGCAGCATGAATGATTGGACACGCCTCCTCGCAGGCAACTGGAAAAGCAAACGCTGTCTGTTTTTGATTTAATGGCGCTGGAGATTGTTTGCTCACCCAGGAGCGGGGCATGTTCGAAGGATCAGTGGATGAAATCAAGCCATAATCCGCTTAATATGTTGTAGAAGCAGATTGACTCGCTGCCGCTGATTCGACCTGCGTTGACGGTTGACACACTTCAAGACCCACAAGGCATTTCTTTTGTACCTCATGGAGTTGAGGATTGAACAACACTTCCCTTTGTTCTATAGCATTTGACGGGACATGTATTTTAAGTAGTTCGGTGTCTGTGACATCGAACAGAGATTGAAACAGCTAGGGATCGATAGTAATGTTATTTGGAAGTCCATATCCGACATCTTCTGTATTCTCAGTCTCGTCAGCATTCAACAGAGTGGCATCAACAGCTCCCCCAAGCAGGACCTCATGTGAAACTTCAGGTAAGACAGGTACATCAGTTGTTACTACGAACGAGACTTGTGTCTCAGCACGCGTCTCGACATGTACTTGTTGATTAGAGAATGGAGTCAAAGCCTGTGTTAAGCCCGATTCCTTCAACCTGGGACTTAAGGGGCCTGATGCAAGCGATTGTAGAGATGGCACTGGTAATGCCACAGATAACTGAGTGCAGGTTGCTAATGGCATATCAGCGCTTACCTCGTCGAATATTTCAGGGGAAGACATTAGACCGAGTGCTCTGGGCAGTTTCGACTGCCGTCGCTCAAACAGCGTCTTTAGCCTCATCTGAGGGCCTGGTGCAGTCATTTTTCCACTAGTTCCGGTCTCCTTCGTAATCGCCAGATCTTTCGCCGTCAGAGGCAGACTGGGCAGACTGGGACTCTACGGGACTCTGCGGCGCTTCGCGCCAGCTACACCCTTTTAAGGGTGGAGTCAACCAGTTAAAGGGCCAGAAAAGGTAAATTCACCAAAACTCAGTCTGTAGCAGCAGCTCCTCACAGCACAGAATCCTGGGCAGACTGGGACTCTACGGGACTCCTTATTACATCTTATTGTCCCTAAAGAAGAGAAAGTTGAGTTGATTGCAGTCAAAAGCTGCTGTGTAGTAAATCCATACTGAGACCTCTAAATTAGAGTCCCATATTGGGGAGCTCTGCAAGAACTCCTCACTAGGCGCAAACAGCAACAGAAATCATGTGACTCCGGCAGTCTGTGCGCAAGGAAATCACAAATGCCCAACATCGCAAATGTGATTACCAAAACCTTTGTCATGGATCAAAGGAATTTTGTGATTACTAACTCCACTAAACGGGATGGGAAAGAGTCCAGAGAATCATTGCGAAACAAGGTGCTTGCTTGGTTACGACAAAAGACAGGCCCTGGTGTGGTCAGAATGTCTGACATAAAGATCCTAAGCAGGATAGATTTGAGCAATTGGTGCTCTGAACATACCTGCGACTGTGTTTTAGTGGGCTGTGGGTTTTACTGCCTTATCGCTTTTTCTCAGAGCATGCAAATCCCCTCCCTTGGGAGGCATTAACTGCAAACTGGTACTTTGATGTATCCTGGTGAAGAGTTCATTGTTTGAATAATTGATCCTCTTCCTGGTAGTCTACATGTTTGCAAGTTGGACTCCTCATTGTTTTTGGCGATTACACTGCTTCTTTATAATATGTAGCTTGCCCTCTCCTTTATGTTTCATGTTTTATATTTTATGTGACTGTTTGTTATGTTGCGCCATCATTCGTATGGGTCCATTGAGTGCCGTACAAATGAAATAAGGTAAATTAAAGTAAAACTAAAGCAGTGCCGGTAGGATGTCAGATGGTCTCAAAAGGTCTAACTCAAACATAAAGTATAAGCATGCATTAATATAGCTTTACAGACCTGCAATGAAGGCCGTACCGGGCGTTATGGGCCCTGAAAACCGAGTTAATGGGCCGAGTGAAGCAAGGGCCTTTAAAGAGATATGACGCCCGGTACAGTGCGAGCTGCAGGTCCATAAAGCTATTAGAACACCCTTAGTGTTTAATTAAAGTAGAAACAAAGAGAAATTATACATACATGTTGCAGAAATTAAGTATTTATTGGGAAAATGGTTACAGGTTAGAAATGGTCGTTTTGTAAACATAAATGTCTATTTTAGATTTAAGTGTGTGGTACCATAGAAATGAAGGGTGCACTTTATAAATTGGCCATGTGGAATAAGACTGGGGACTCCAGTTTTGTTTACATTTGGGCTTGAGGTAGCAGACAGAATTATGGACAGACGAAGTGCTTCGCAGTAAATCTGGAAAAGTTTCATCAGTTGGTTGGTTTGCTGACAGTTTAGGATATTTATTATGTTTTGTTGGCTGCAGGAGTGCACATGAAAGCAGTAACAGTACTGGGGTTTGATGGGAAATCCATCTGTCACACTTATTTCAGTTGACTTTCCAGTGTTTTCTGATACTGAAGCATATTTTGCTTGTTGAAGGTATATTTGTGTCTGGATTTGTGGTAAAAAGGAAGCTTGAAGATTTGTTGTTCGGTTTTTCTACATTATGTAGAGGTCCAGACCATTCCCTTTTTTCAGAGTACTGTGGGGTCTATCCAGTAGCTTTTGATGGAGGATTCATTTTTGTGGGCTGTAACAGAACTTATTTGACAACTTTCCAAACCTACATTGGCTAAAATCTGCACAGTTGTGACATTCAAGGAGTGGTTTGTGTAGATAGTACTTAATTTTGCTTTCTTGCTGATTGCTTGCATCATTGATCCCAGTGTATTTTTCCCAAGTGGTCTGCAGGTATACCAAATGGTGTTCAGTTTGGCTTCAGCAATTGTCAGTTTCTTGGCCAGGACAAACAAACATGGTGCATTCTGGGGGAGTTTTGTAGATATAGTTCTAGGGATTTTACGGGGCAGTCCTCCTCATCTGGAACTTCATGCATTGCCCCATGAAGGCTATCTCAGTTTTTCTTAGAGATGGATTGATGGTTTTTGGTAGCTTCATTGAATGTCAATCTGGCATGCTTGCGGCCTGTTTCGTCTGTGCAAATACGGAAAGCATCACTTGGCTGGGCATGTTGCCCTTCTCTTCCTCGTCGTGTAAAATGCAGTTGGTTATCTTACCATACTTTATATTGCAGAGTTATTCGATGTCTCTTTTGAAAATTCCACTACTTTTCAGAGTGTGCAGGTCTTTTCCGCTGATGCATTGTTTGTGCGTTGTTTAATCTTTGCACTCAAGTCTTGCTTTCTTTATCATGGCAATGAAGATATTGTTGGCACTCTGGAACTCTTCCCCATGCATCAAGTTCACATTTCGTGAAAATGGATGGTTCTTCAGATATTTCAAAAAATTTAGCAGGCGGTCCTCTCCAGAAAGAACATGGCATGATAATCTGTTCTGAGATGAGAGTTTGAGCACATGCTTTTTGCTCACTGTACCTTTCACAGATGGGAAATATCCATTTGCATATACACATGGGCAGTCCAGCACCAAAATGCTATGGCAATTCCTCTCTGAACAAGAGTACCAACAGCAACCCCATAGACGTGTTTCAGCCTTGTTGGGCCTCATCAGTTCTTCAGCTATCTATTTAGGCCAGCACGGATTGAAATTAGGCTTGCAGGTTGATATTCAGAGCCAGATGAATTATGTACCTTCGCATAACATTTCCGCAGCAAGCTGCTTAGTATTGGCAGTGGAAGTAGTTCAAACAGCAAGGATAGTTTGTACTGTGCTAGCCAGGTTTTGAAGATGTTGGTTGCCCATTTGGTTTCATTTTGTGTGTTGACTTTGTACTTGTTGATCTCTAGAGCATTTAAATCGGCATCAGAGAGAAAATTGTGTCTTTTAGGCATTTCAATATTTTCCTGTATGTCTTCATTATCTTCCTTCAGCCACTCCTCTAGGGTTTGGTTTCCAAGGAGGCTAAATGATATCTGTGCCATTTCCATCAAATTACAGAGTGTAGCAGTACAAAACACAGCTGCAATGCTGCAGCCATTGACTTGGTTGTTCTTTTTTATAGGGTGGTGGAAGGTGATTGGGTGGGATGAGTATGTAAGTAAGGAAATGTAAGGTGTGGGTATGGTTTTTAAAGTACCAAAATGAAAGCCTATAATCATTACACATTTAAATATACTAGCACAACATTTGCAAGGTGGGTCTGCCTAGCAATTAACGTTTACTTTTTCTGTTCTTTTCTTCCCCTTGACATTGATATACAATGTTGGACAAAAGAACTTGAGGAGGTGGGGCCATGGGTCCATGTTATTTTATGCCGGGGAAATATGAAAGTGGGCAGTTTGCTTGGATACTAAAATACATATCTTAATTTTCTGCTACATGAAACACCTTTGCTGAGAACGGAAAGTCTTTCTTCCTGTTTTCATAGAGTGGGCAGGGCTATTTTCCATTCTGGTATCACACGAAGACCAACACAGCAAGTTTCTGAGCTGCAATGGGCGATGGCAGCGATGCAGGCTCAGGTAAGAATTTAGAATTACAATTGCGGGTTGTAATCAATCTGCGGGCTATACCAGTTCTTATAGCCCACAGATTGAAACATTTGTGTATAGGCGCGTTATAAATGCAATATCATATCATATCATATCATATCATATCATATCAATGACCAATCAGGATTGTGAAAATACCACTAGGGTGTTCTACTGCATATTAGCACACTGGCGGGGGGAGCAAGCCAATCAGGTAGCTAAGAACTTTAGGCTTGAACTGCTGGTGAAAGCTTGTGTTCCATCCGAATTGAAGGCCGGCTCCCCCACCGCCTTCTCCCCCCCCACCCTCCGTCCTGTTATTTTTGTTTTTCTCCCCCTCGGAATCCCCATCTTATGATATCTCTGTGGCGGTGGAACTCCCTGCCGTTGCCGCTGTTTCCCCTCTGCTACTTCTTCGCCGCTCCGCTCCTGCAGGCCGCCATGAAAAGGGAAGAGAAGGTTTGCAAGGAGACCCGCTTCCCTTTCTATGGTGGCCATCTTGGAAAAGGAATCATCAGCAATCTTAAAGACCAAAATATAATGGAGGCAGCATGCACTGTGGGATTTATGAAGCGTTAGTACACATAATTGATAAGCAGCAGGCGCCGCAGGATTTCTGAGGCTTGTACGGAGCCGTGAGACAGCTGATGTGTGCTCCTAGAGCAAAGCGGAGGAATGCCGTGGATATGCAGCTTAGAATCTCAGGCTTCCCGGGGCCAAGGAGGCCGTGAGGCAAATGATGTGTGTTGTAAAAGCAACACGGAAATGCTCATTGCTATTGAAACAAATCGGCAAAGCCGTTTATTTCCCAATAGCGTTATGTAGCAATGCTGTTTAGACTTCTATCAAGGAAAATAGAGCAGTAAGAGAAGGCAAAAGGGAGGTGGGAAGTGTGAGGAATGAAACAAGAAAGAAAAAGGCACTTACTTGATCAAGATGTCTGGATGGCTTGAAAGCTATCAAATTTGAACTAACGGGCCGTCCTCTGTGAATGAAATGTATTTAAGGGAGCAGACCAGAGGCCATATTGGAAACAATTAGACCAAGTTAGTGAAACAGTCAATTTGGGCCTGGGAGTTTCCATGATGGATGGGGCAAGAAAGGAACTATTTACGTGATTTCCATCTCCTCCATAGGGAATATCTGTATATGACACTAGTCCTGGTACATTTAGGTCATGCATTTGTACAGACGGCGGTGCGTGGAAGGGAGTCTTGGGGGAACAAATGAGTCCAGTCCAGCAGGGCCCTGGGTTAAGTGCAGAGAGCTTGTGCCGCTCATGGAGCGTTATCTGAAAGTGCAGTAATGCTGAACATAGTGTGTGGCCCGGAGGCAAGTGCAAAAGACTGGCACGGGAGCCTGGGACGTGGAAGGCTCTGGAGGTGAGCTAGGCAACCAGTCAGCAAAACTGATCAGAGTTAGGGAGGAGAAGGAGGGTGGAGAGAAAAAGGACAGGGGTTATCAGGGGAGAGAGATTGAGAAGGAGGAAGAGAGGGGGAAGGTCTTGAAGAGTTTAGGGAACTTAAAGTGCTCAGGCTCAAGACAGAGAGAAGCAGGTAGGCTGTTCCAGAAGGAGGCACCTGCAGAGGATAGAGATCTACCCCCACATTTTTTTTTGTGAAAGTGGCTCACCCTCAGAGAGTTGGAGGTGGACGAGTGGAGGACTCTAGAGGGAGAGTATTTAGGAAGAGAGTGTTGTAGATAGTGCAGGCCCCGGACCCAGAAAGCTTTGTGGATTATGCAGAGGGTCTTGAACTTGATCCTTGCAGCCACAGGGAGCCAGTGGAGGGATTTCATCGCCTGAGAGATGCAGTCCCTGGGCTTGAGGCCAAGGATCAGACTTGCGGTTCTGTTCTGGATGAGTTGTAGAGGACAGAGAGTAGAGGTAGGAAGATTGAAAAAGAGACTGTTGCAATAGTCCAGCCTAGAGAGAACCAGGGTTTGCGAGGTGGTGAGCCTTTGGGGGAAATTGAGAAATGGCAGAATACCTCTCAGGAGGTGCAGTTGGTATTGGGACTTTTTGGGGATGTTGGAGATGTGAGAGGAGAAGGAGAGATGACCCCTAGATTCTTTGCCTCATTGGTAGGTGAGGGCGCAAGGCCTTGGGAGGTTGGCCAGGGGGAGAGTGGGAAAGCAGGAGCAAGGGTCCCAATGAGTATGATCTCTGTCTGACTCGCATTCAGGCAAAGATCTTTAGCAGCAAGCCAAGACTGACCTGCAGATAGACAGTCGGGAATGAGCAAGGAGGAGGCTGAGGATAGCCTGAAAGAGAGCTCCTTGTCAATCGCATTAGGCTGAAAGTTAGTGGTAAAGGTAGAGATCCTTTGGGCCAAGGGGACCATGAAGATACTGAAAAACCAGGAGGATAGGTTAGATCACTACGGGACACCACAAGTAGAGAGAGTAATAGAGGAGAGAAAGGACCCTACTTCCACCTGGGAGGGCCGGTCAGATAGAAAGGAGGTGAGCCACGCCAGGGCTGATCTGTGATGCCCAGGGCAGCACAGAGACGGGTGATCAGGATGTTGTGGTTTAACATATCGAAAGCAGAAGAGACGTTGAGAAGAATGAGGACAGAGAGAGAACAGGTCTTCACAGGTGTTCAGAAGAGCAGTTTCTGTGCCTCTGGCTGTGCTAAAGCCAGACTGTCGGTCAGGGAGACAACCAACAGATTCAGTGTGGAAGGTAAGCTGAGTGATTACAAAACAAAAGAAAGCCAGACTGTGTTTACTTTACTTTATCAGCCACCGTCAGTCATCAATACAAGCAAAGCCTACTGTGTGAATCCCTGTGTACAATAAGTGTCGCACTGAAATGAATGCTCCATGCACTGTGAAAGAGTCCCTTTGAATAATAACCCTGCACAAGCGATTACCTCTCAGTTGCTGTTCCTTGCCATCTCTGAAACTGCCATCACCTGCTGCGAGCATGTGTGCAGCTGACACACAACCGCAACCGAGAGCCTTCACAAGGCAGTCAGCTTGCCTGGATACAGTGTACCAGCGACATGCTAGTGCTCTTGCAGTTTAATGTGAAGAAAGTGCATTCAAATCCATACACAGCAGAAGACGTGAACAATGTGTTAGGTGAAGGTAATGTAATGGGTTGCAGCAATCAATAACAAAATGGTGACGGTTGTTTGAGAACGGTTAGGACCTGGAAAGATTGTGGTGGGGGAGCGCCAATCTGACAGTTTGCCCAGAGTGGCAATATTCCTTGCACCGGCCTTGAAAAGGAGTTTCCTTCGTACAAAGCGATGTCATGCGCATACCGTTGTATTCAGGAAAATCCTTTTTTTAGAACTCTGGGTTACGGCTTTGGCAACCCAGCCTTAATCCTGCGTTCCAAGTGCTGGAACGGGGAGTAACGCCATTTGATATACCCGTCTAAACAAAAAAGTAAAAGGATACAACCCACTACCCACTACCAGCAATAAGGAGACTTTCCAAAACGTGACAACAGTACAAACAGATGGGTCAAACAATGTGACCTTTGAAGCTACTGAAGAATACATTTATATAATGGTAAAGGTGCGGCAGAAAGCGACTCAACACAAAGCAATAGCAAGGTAGCAAGAAAGGTCGGAAAAGGGTAACGGTAAACAATAGATTCAAAGGATGTAAAATGTTGATAATGCAAATGGGGGATTTGAAGGCTCCTGCAACATCCAAATCTTGGAGTGAGGACTTTGTACCGTTGTTAATGATGGTTCAAAGCAGGATATAGATATTATTTCAACTACTTGCCCTGATGTGGTCCCAAGAAGGCCAGTGGAGGGCACAGTTTGGAATGGGGATACAGTTTGAGCTGGTAAATTAATGGAGAGGATCCCAAACCCTCCAAGGAGCTTAATAAATATAAGTAATTCCCAAATAACACTGGCCATATATACAGGCAGCTGATTTACAAACGCCTTTTACAATGGTACCATCCCATTGAAAAATGCTTTGAAGTCTGCAGGCAACATATGGGTGTTTGATACTGGGGGTGAAGGAGCGCTCTTTGTAATAAACTAATGACAATGAAAACAGCTTTAAAAGATGCAAAGAGAATGGCACTTAATCATGTCCATATAGAGCAATTCTTTCCTCAGATTCTGTCACTAACCATACTTATTTCACAGGACACAGAACACACAGTGTGCCCTCATCCTAATCAGAGTGTGGTTTCTAAAATGTACATGTAAAGAAGCAGACTGGATAGGTTGACAGTGAAAAGTAGTGCGCTCTTGAGAATGATCTATGACCACTGTTCTGACCGAGAGAGTGCAATAAAAAGTAAAGAAAGACAAGGACATTTTCAAAATTGCAGTTCACTGGGAAGTAGGGAAAAGAATTTCTAGTGTCTATCATACAAATTAAGATAATAGAAAGAGTGACATTCAGTATTTATCGTCATGAGGGGTTTTGCAACTATCTATTCTCCAGTGGTCATCAACTATGCAAATACAATCTTATTACAGCATCTTGGAACACCAGGATTCACTCTTACTTTGATCAACATAATGTCAAACCTAAACCTATGAAGGTAGCACAATAGAACCATTGCACACACGTATTTGTTAACTACCTATCTCAAAACTGATTACATGACAATTAACCTGGAACCAGTAAGAGATGTTGGGGCCTCCAAAAAGGAGCCCTTATTATAGGAGTAAAGAACCAATAGTGACAGGAGACTCTTATAATAGTTTTTTGGCCAGTCAACATCGAAAATGGATCAAACTATAATGAGTGATTATTTAGATCATTGATGAGATGTGGATTATCCCTACAGTATTAAACTCACACCAAATATTTGGTGCCAAGTTAAGAGAAGTTGACTATTCTGGATAATTCAAGACTCTTCTAAATGTATCATAGTAGCAGGAGACCTAAGTGCTCCCTGTTGCAACACAGACACTTTTGCAAATGGAATAGACCCAGGGTTTGGCTAAAATATTCTTAGTTCTGTATTGGTACAAGAGGACTCCAACTCCCATGGTCAATTTTTGTATGCCAATTATGCCAATTAAGAGAGCTGGGACCTAGTCATGGTAAATTAACATACAAGACTACGACATTCCAAGACAATTTACTAAACGCACAGCACAGATGTCATCCATCTTTGGCTAAAGTGCTAATATAATCCTTGCCATTGGTTTCAGTAGTGTCTTATTGAAGACTCAACCATACAAATGTCTTTTAAATGCCGTACATTTAATTAATGTGATAGCATTTTCTAGAAACAGTTGGGAAGTGAGGACATTTCTTTTTTTAATTGTTTTATTAGCCTATGGTTTTCAACTTAAACCTTAGCTACAAAACAGAATAAAGACAGACAATTAAGAATAGTTCAATTAACTACAACATTCAGAATCTTGATCTCCATCTTGCCTCACAAAGAAAATCCCCTGCCAGGAGCACCCATACTCAATTAGTTAAAGTTCAACCTGTTCCCTGAGTATACGGTCAAGGTACATCATTTAAATACACCATTTGAGTGGATGCTCCCATTGGCTTGAGTTGACATCACTATTTTGTCTTACTTGGTCGCTATAAGTTCAAAAAGTTGTTTCAAAAAGGCCAACAAGGCCAGGATCAGCAAGGTTTTTGTGCTTGACATCAAGCTCCCCAACCACTCCTCCACCGTCAGGGTTGTGAATTTACCAAAGTACTTAGCCAGCCATTTTGACCGTAGATCATTAAAAGCAGGACAGTTTAGATTGAGATGAAATAAGGTTTCTCGATCACAATCGCACAGCCGGCACCGATAGTCCCGTAGTTCAACTGTTCCCTAACCTCAGAAGTTCCTTGGTAGGACAAATTCATTCTTCCCCGCAAAAACTTATCCCGCTTAAATTTACATGGAAATTTAGAAATGTAAGGCAGAAGAGAACCTCTTGCTCTTATATCCTTAAAGTTATTTCCATAGATCTTAGAGATAGCTTTGGCCTCAAGCAAATGGATCCAGTCAAGGTTGTACAAGCTTTCTTTTAATTCTGGCTGGGTGCCCCATAACGACTCTGCTGTTTTCCCCAGGATGATCAGAATGTCATTACACAGTGAGCTCCAGGCAGTCAATAGGGTTTCAGAAGGCCTTGCCATAGCCAGTCCAATAGCCGCCAGGCCTCCTTCGATTCCATCTGCGTGACAGTTCCTGAAAAGTTAGAGGGTTTTCAAACTGTAAAGGAATAGAGGGAGGTGAGCCCCAAATCCATCCTTATCACCTAAATTGGGACACAGTTTGGCAAGCGTAAAACCCTCCTCCAAAAAATGCCCCCTAGTTTTCCCCACACTAATGCAGACAGTGAAAGTGATGTTTTTGCCCCGTAGGTCAGGTTCGGGGTCACCTTAAGGTGAAAAAATTCAATAACTGGGGTCAGAGAAAATTTACTGTATCTGTTTTTAATGTCGCTGGCTTGAGCAGCTAAGTTCTTTGTCTTGCTCTGCAGGGATTGTTCCCTTTATAACGGGAGCGCTGTCATTTAGGCAGAGCCCCAGGTAGGTAAGTGCCGACACCTCTAGGATTTTTTCGCCCTTGATAAACCACGCCTTCGTAGATCCCTCTTTCTTCTTCTTCCTTTTTCCAAAGGTTAGGATTCTTGATTTTTTTACAACCATTTAGATCCACATACTTTTCTTGGGCGTTCAGCTATCTTTGGATGACGACTTTGCAAATCATCTGCATAAAGCAGTCTTCCAATTCGGACCCATGCCAGAGTAGGTGGAAAACATCTGACCTGGTCAAAAGCCGCCTCTACATCCAAAATAAACAAATTAAAGACAGCTGGCACCAGTGGGCATCCTTGTTTTAACACATTAGAGGTTCTAGCAGGATAAGTCATGAAGCCCCTTCGATCTAGTCTCACACATAGTGAAGTCTTGCAGTGTAATAATTTCAAAGCTTCTCCTGTATCTGACAGGCAACCCCCAATTTTCCAGTTTTAGCCACAGGTGTCAAAACGCTTGCACCAAATCAATTGACGCCATGTATATTTCTTGACCATTCCTATCCTTTGCCTTTGACTTGAAGATGTTAAGGATGAAGAGATTGACAGACGTCCCCATGCCTCTGATAAATCTCGTTTGCCAAGGGTCGTAACAATGTGTTGATGTTGGCCAATTGGATAGCGCTTTAAGAAGCAGTGATCCAAAGATTTTTCCACTGGCATCTAAAAGGGCGATGGGCCTATAATTTGCCGGCAACGTCCTATCACCATTTTTTAAAATAGGCACGATGGGTGTGCTTGTCCAGGATGGCAGGATTTTTTTGGTCTTTTTTGTAAATGCAGATTTGTCAATCCATCAGGGCCAGCCGCTCTAGAGTTGCACGCCCTGATGATCAGGTTGTATATTTCACTATGTGACAAGGAGAAATCCCAGGCGCCCCCCGTGCCCAAATTTCTTTGAGGTTGACTCTCAGCAAATACTGATTTGAAATTAAGCTTCCATTTTTCCGCAGGTATTGGATTAAGGAGCAGAGTTTTCTGAGGGGCCAGGCGGTGGTTAATCAATCTCCACATCTCTGCTGTGTTTTTTGAGGAGATATAATGTAATATGCTTCCTGCCTCCCGCTGCAACATCAAATATGTATGTGACTAGAGCCAGTTCTTAAAGGCTTATTTGAGCCTTCTTGCATGTTCCCTTACCTCCGCTGTTTGATCTACATAGTTTAATCTTAGCTCCTTATTCAAATTATTTGTCCTCTTGGCCACTTCTGAGTCGTATTTGTGTCGCATAGAGGATCTGACTTTATTCGCTGTCAAGGGCCCGAGATAATAAGCTTTGAGGGAGTTCTGGGCGAGGGGTTGGGTGGCTACCAGGTGTGTAGGCACATCAGAAGGGGAAACTCTTAACCTCAGCCTGTTTCTTCTGGGCTCAATTTCCAAGATGTCACTTTGTCGCTTACAGACCCTAACTGGCCAATGTGTCACTGTTACAACCACAAAACTGTGGTCAGTCTTGCCAGTGTCCCAATTCTCTAGATTTAATAAGTCTAAGAAGAGTAGATCTTAGGCTAACACATAGTCTAAGACTTATAAGTCCAAGCCCCTTTTCCACGTTGGCCTTGGTGGACGATCCCCTGAGGTGTGCCCATTTAACAAATGGATATTCCTTTCCAAAAGGTCTTTTCACCAAAGTAAACCTCTCTTCACTTGCTGGGGTGATAACGGCAACATTTCTTTAAAGGATAGTTCCGGGACTTTTTTTTTATTGTTCCTATGGTTCGGCCATGTGTTTTTAAGCATAAATCGGTAGATCGTAGAAAACTTTCCTATGGACCTTACCCGACTTTTCGTCCATTAACGCACTCGAAAACATCCGCCATTTTATGATAATCCTCTCACTTGCCGCATCGCCCTGGCTCACCTGCTTTTGCGGCACTAAATCAAATCCCTCGCCCCTGAAACAGACTTGATCAAAACATTCATATTCCCCGCCTCTATCCGTGACGTGACTGAGCTGCGTAGGCAAACGCGCCCAGGCGTCTTCTACGCGACTCCACACAGAACCAGGAAATCAACACAGATGAGCTCAAACAACACAGCGCGCCACAATTGTACTTTTAAATTAAACCGCAAGATTGTAAATTTGGTAAAGTACATTTATTTGACATCAAATGTTTTGAGAATATTCAGCGATTTGCATTTTTATTTGCTCACGTTCCGAAAAGTTCGTTTCGAGGCACACAATGTTCCTTTGCTGTACACAGGGTCTTAGATCAATGAATTTTTATTTGCTCTCGATCCAAAATATTTCATCTTGAGGCAAGCGATGTTCGTGTGCAGTAGACAGGGTGTTGGTTTACGATAAAATAAGCTCTTCGGTCGCACTGATAATCGCATGGCTATTCCAACAACGAGGCACTAGGGCACCACAACGGTCTGTATGTTGCATCTAGCCGTTAGTACCGCGTAAGGGCATACTTGTACTTGGCGATCGTCCCACAAAATGGTCAGGGTGCTAACGTTGTTCACGCGGAGAAGCAACTGGCGGTTAAAAAACCCATCCGCCGGTGTCTGGTACTCGTGACACAGACAATAATGGACGATGTATCTATTTGAAAAACATAAAAAAATGGAAATTAGTCTCACCATCAGATCTTTATTAAAATTATTCATTTTATATATTAGGTCTGGAAATTATTTCATAGCTAGGACAGTGCAACTGGGTTTTATACTTCAAGGGGGGGCTGTAGGATACTGAGACAGTCCCCCAGTGCAGGGGTTGACAGGGAGTGCAGGTGGAGAGTGGAAGGGCCCAGGACCGAGGTCGCAGACAGTGGACAAGTTGTAGCAGGGGAGAGGGAGAGAGAAAGCAGAAGCAAAGAGGAAGGTTTGGAGGTGCTTCCGTAAAAGGAGACGGTTCTCCCCAAGATAGTGCGCGGTACAAAACAATATGCCACATAGAATGAACAAGTACAACTTAACCCGTCTTTAAAGCTACTGTAAAGTAATTAAATTGCGGTATAAACTCATCTAAAGAGTTACTTACATTATATTTGCATTTTCCATTGTGTCTGTGCGTAGGGCAGCCCCGAAATACAACTCCTTCTATGCCGACGTTTTATTTCTTCTAATGAACGAACATGAAATGGCTTTCGTTTCTGAAATTATATTCTTTATCGTTTCTTACGTGGTCCCGGCCTGTCAAGGTCAAATAACAATAGAACCTTATACTGAGTCGTGGGCCATTCTGGCACCCGAGAAAAAATCAAAGCAGCTGACCTTCACTTTGAACGAACACACATTCCTAGTTAGCTACATTCAGTGTAAGGCCATCTTACAGGACTTGAAATTTACACTCCATCTTTGCATTTTGTCTGCGTGCTTTGCTGCCCCACAGAACCATAAATACGGAGACATTCTATATTTTTGGAAAAATCATTTATATTACTGTTTGGTTTAATTTAATGCGCAAATGAACAAGGTTGGATATATAAACATATTCAATGGGCCTGCGACATGAGGAGACTCGAGAGAACAGACAATCAAATTACAATCATTTAAACCGTGATGTGTATTTCTCAATGAGCTCTTCTTTAGGTGGACATGGAACAGAGGCAATGTTGGGTGGCAATGCAGTTGTCACCTGCACAGGTTCGTTCACAACTCCATTTATGTGCCTATCTAGGACGTCAACAATAAGTCTCTCAATAAACTCATATTGCATATCCTCAAACACTGGTTTGATCACCCATTGTTTACTTCTTTTAGTGAAGGCCTTATTGTAGCGAAGCGTCCCTAAAGTTCCGGTCGTCCTACTTTGTTGACGGCCGACATTATGGTTATGTGCCAAGACCGCTAAAAGAGTCCGATTTATCATGCCCTCCATGCCAAAATGCAATCGTTTTGGCCTGTACTTTAGGCACATATTGTGGAACACCTCCAAATCTCCTGTGTGGCAGAATTCCGTGAGTCCCCTCAAAGCTTTTGTTATAGTTTTATCAAATACAATCTTTTCAATGGCTTTGTGAGTGGGTGATGAAGGAATCAACCACTTCTTCTTCCGTGCCTCCTCTGTGGACAAATGGCCATGTTCACAATTGTGGAAATGTTGGTTCGTTTTCCAGCTGTGCACGTTTGTACAGTGTAGCATTACTGACCGCCATTTTTCCAGTAGAATTTCCAACGACCCTCCACATGTTTTTGAGCTCCACCAAAGATGGTTGCTGATTGACTTGGACCACTGTGAAATACCTTGCATATCTTTTTTTTTACCTGCAGCCGACAATTTTTTATTGATTGTTTTTGCAAGATGCCAAACGTCAAATTGGTGATTTATATTTTTGTACTCTTCTCTCATTGTCTTGGCAATTGAAACGTGTCTGTCCGTGGCTATCAGGTCGATCACCATTCCCCGCGATTGTAGTTCTTGCAATGATGCTACAAAGCCAACTTTCTCCATGGCCACTGAGGATGTACTTTGTGACACCTGCACGACCACCGAACTCACAATTTTCTTACTTTCCATGTCCTGAAAGTGGTAGGTGCAATACTTGGCTGAAAATCCTGGGCTGTCGCACTGTCCATCACCGGCTAGCCTGAACCGTTTGCCCGCGAATGTACTATCAATAGACATTTTTTCCATTCTCCAAGCTTCGCTAATGGCTGGAAATAGATAATCGATTTGGTATTTGTAGAACTGAGTTTTCGCAATGAAATGGATTCCCACAAACTGAAAGAAATACTCTAACTTTTTAAAACTTGAACCACTAAAAAGTGCGGCCGCTGCACAAAGTAGATTGCCTGCTGGCAGTTGCCCCAGCATGGGTTGTGCAGACCATGAGAAAGGATGATATTTTGTACAGGTGGCATGTATTTTAAGGTTAGTGCCTCGAATTGCACGAGTCACATTAATCAATGGCTCCCCACATACTTCCCCACCAACCGAATGCCCACATTTCATCCTAATAATAATATCAATCAAACAACTATCGGATACAATGAATTTGGCCTCTTTCCTTATACTGTCACTCTGCATCCCAGCTGGTTCGGCCAGTAACGTTGAGGACATGTCACTCACATGAAAGGTAGAATCTCTGATATCGTCTTCCGCTATGTTCAGTGATATTGAAGGTGTTTCATTGTAGTCCACTTCATTCTCTTCCATTGCAACATCTGTTCCTTCTCCGGCAATGGGTGAATAGGACAATTTCTTCAACTTTCTCGCGGTCTTAGTTTTTGCGGGTGTGGATTCTGTGAATTTATCTCCAACTGCATCCGAACTACCAGGAGGACATTCACTATCAATGGCTGGTGGTGGTATAGCTCCGTTGTCAATCACTTCATATTCTTCCCATTGGCACGATGCATCTCCAGTCTCAAGTCCCTGCCAAAAGGTTTGACAAGCAACATCTCTCGTTCGCTTCACTGTCTGTGTAGATCTAGTTCGTACACCCACTCGCAACTAGAGGACAGATTGGAAGGGATGTTCAGTTTAAACACAACTTACAGTATTGAACTATTAACAGTGAAAAACAACATAATATAGTGATCAGGACACTAACCTTCTTTTGCTTTCTTTTCTTTGAAACTTTCTTGCCTCGAACTTCAACATCAGGACGCTGTTGCTCCGACTCGTGTGTGCATGTCTCCACTTCCTCTTGCGCTGCAACGACTACATTTTCATGATAAGCACATCCATCACGCACTAACGCTCCATCGACTCCCTGAAACATAGAACTTTCATTAGTATGTATAATAATATCGAAAACACAAAATGTACTTGGGGACCAATACCCACGTACATCTCAATAGCAAAACACGAATGAACGCTTTGTGTAGAACATTCAAACGGCAATTATTCACGCATTGTTGATCTAGTTAGATGGAACTGTCAAGATCCATACCTCGGGCTCCTCATAGACTTCCATTGATGATATTATTGAAGATGATGCTTCAGTGACTCCCTGAAACACAGTAATTGCATTAGTATGGTTTTCTATTTTGATAAAAAGAACAGAAACTTTGTGCAGGCGTGAACGGCTCATCTAAATAGACCTGCACGAATGATCAGTTGTCTAAAATAAATAATGGATATGTAAATATGATTCGATTTGCTTGATCGTTGGAAGTGTCACCACCCAGAGATCTGCATCAACTACTAGGGGTGATGTTCTTGTAGAAGAAGCTCCGTCATCTCCCTGAAACATAGTACTTGCGTTAATAAAGAAGGAAGTATAGCGGATGTAATCACGTCATATGATTTCGCTTGATCGAACTGTCAGTATCCATACCTCGAAATGCATAAGAACATCAAGGGACGATGTAACTGCGGTGCACACTTCTGCAAGCTGTTGCGCCGACCCGTAACTGCATGCTCCCCCTTCTTCTTGGACTAATGCTCCATCGACTCCCTGAAACATAGGACTTTCATTAGTAATGAACACAAAATTGAAAAAAGAAGACACATAGGAGGGCGACGGAACTGTCCTGAAACGTACCTCGAGCATCTGAGTGACATCAACGGTAGTCGTCAATACGTTGGACTCCTCAGCATTTCCCTGAAAGACAGTACTTGCGTTATTTTGGATAACAATAATTATAACTGAAAACAAAGACTAGAGGACGAGTACAAGGGTGTACCATTAGGTAACATAATTACACGATAAATTAAAACTATTGATTTACATGCCTAAAACAAGTCAGTGGCAGAATAGCCAAGTAAGATTACCCGATAGGCGCTTGAAGTGGCTGATGACTGCAATAACGACACGGATGGGGAATCTTCCGCCTTCATATTGAGTGGATACATAAATGGGGAAATTATTGTTAGCTAATGCTACACACTACCGCAAGGCCAAGAGATAAATACGTAAACTTGACTCACCAGTGGAGGGATGTGGACGAATAGAGTGGGAATAGCGGTTGAGAGCAATTTTCGCCTCGCTCGCGGTGTGTTCTTCTTTATTAGCAATGATGTGGAGTACATGTCAGAGGTAAAGTGCCTGCTGCAGATGCGGTATCGATCACCCCTCTTGTCCGCAAAGACCTCTAGGACTCTACTTTCAAGCTCAGATGGTGGATATCCGCAATATCGGACCCATTCTCTTATCTGATCTATTGTCTTAGGGAAAACATGCATTATAGTACCTTCAGATTTATTATGGGTCTTCGAAGGGCAACCGCCAATGGAACAGGCAGGCATTGTGGAAAGTTCTGAAAAGAAAAGATCAACAATTCTCTATGAATACCAATGTAAACTCAGATCATGTGACTAGTTCCTTGCATGTACTGTCTTGAACGAAACGAAATTGGGCGCAAACTGATTATGGTACATGGCCTTACCTTGACGAACAAACAGTTAGATGCAGGGATCAGAGTAGTTTCTTGTCGTAGAACATGGAGCAGTTCACAGGTTGCAAACTGACGAGTTTCCTCGAAGTGGTCACGGAAGTTCACAGAGGCGAAGAGCAGATAACCAGCACCTTCACGGGTTGACTAGCAAAGCGCAAAGAAGTGCTCATTAGAAATATGAAGTGGGTTATAAAGAATTCGAAACAGGGGTGTGTTTGTGAATGAATGACGTGTATATGTCGTGGCATTATGTGGATTGCAGGGGGCCGTCCAGCGTGAGGGGGGATGCTTGGCAGGAGACACGGGATCTGGAGGTAGACATGGGAACAACAACCCATGCTCTATAGACCACTTTGAAGTGTACATGGTCTTTGGCACCTCTTGGCCTTTATCGCTCCCTGACTGCTCCAGTTGCCAGCACAAGTACCCCGGTGCGAACTGCCTTTGATAGGGCGGGGGTGGATTGGGGCGGTGGTCGTGCAGACAAGACACAGGAAGACTCGTGAATGGAGACACACTTATGTGGATTGCAGGGGGCCGTCCAGCGTGAGGGGGGATGCTTGGCAGGAGACACGGGGTCTGGAGGTAGACATGGGAACAACAACCCATGCTCTATAGACCACTTTGAAGTGTACATGGTCTTTGGCACCTCTTGGCCTTTATCGCTCCCTGACTGCTCCAGTTGCCAGCACAAGTACCCCGGTGCGAACTGCCTTTGATAGGGCGGGGGGTGGATTGGGGCGGTGGTCGTGCAGACAAGACACAGGAAGACTCGTGAATGGAGACACACTTATGTGGATTGCAGGGGGCCGTCCAGCGTGAGGGGGGATGCTTGGCAGGAGACACGGGGTCTGGAGGTAGACATGGGAACAACAACCCATGCTCTATAGACCACTTTGAAGTGTACATGGTCTTTGGCACCTCTTGGCCTTTATCGCTCCCTGACTGCTCCAGTTGCCAGCACAAGTACCCCGGTGCGAATTGCCTTTGATAGGGCGGGGGGTGGATTGGGGTGGTGGTCGTGCAGACAAGACTCGTTTGCCGCAGGGCCTCACCAAGGAGAGGCCATCTAACTGCATGTAAGAGGCTGGCTGCAGGATCTAGTACATGGAAGGCAGGGGGGTGAGTTTATAAATACCTCACACTCCCAGGAGAATATATGGGTGCAGTTCACCCTGGAGACCCTGGATGCCTAGGCAGTTAGTCAGCAGCAGGCTGGCCTGTGGTGGCAAGGCGGCATGGGCCAGAGGTGGTCATCTCTGTACCCGGTGCCCAAAAGGATGATTTATTATGATCAACCATATTTACCTATAACCATGTTTTGTATCAATAAAATACAACGGCCTTCCTTTTATTGCCAACGCTTGAACAAATCAAAACAACCATTGTTAAAATATATATTGGCTTTTATTTTGGATCTTAATTTCAATTGAACATAAATAATAAACATTACACATTGTAAATTTGCGGTTGCAGCACATCCAGGGAAAATCCGCGGTATTGTCCACTGTCGCTGGGGAAATGTTGTCTAATGGCAAGTACCGCACAGGCAGGTATTACTCTCCGAACGCGGTGTCCGAGCCTCCCGTGAAGCCACCAAGTGAAGCAACGATAGGCCACCAGCCTGTACCACCTGTGAAAATGAAAGATGCAAACTGTATTAAAATGACAAAACTTTCTTATCACTGTCGATTCAGGTAAAAAATGTCATTCTGCTTTGAAAAAAATTCTATCTAGAAAATGCACAATATGGAACCAATTTACATGCATTCGAATGATATGTAGATGTAATTTTATATGTGGGAGACGACCATGACATAGTAGTGGCATCACTGACATCACAACCAGAGTATACTTACTCGTTACTCGGATTACGCGGACGAACAGTGCCACGAAGTTCGTGCATAAGCACCATCATCATCCTCAACACGGTCCGTGAGAGGCAGGCTTCCCTGAACTCTGGCAGCTCGGTGATGCATTGCAGACTTTGCTCGCCTTCCTGCAGACTTTGCTCGCCTTCCGAAATGTAGGCCAGGCATCCCGAGTTTTCTCGGCAGCAGCAGTTCTCCTCCTCAGTTGGCATTAGCTCGCACCGATTGCACATGCACCAGGTGGAGACGCCGTCCATGCGACATGGTCCAGGCTCTTCATCCGTTGACTGGTCCTCCCAACTGCCGTCCGAATCCCCATCGTTTTCGCGTGCTTGCCTTTCCAGTAGTTCTTCCTCGGTGTACTCGGGCTCGTACATATACGGCATTATTGTAGCCATTATGTGGTAAAGAAAGTAAAATAATTTATAGCGGTGGTACTGGTATCTGTTCACACGGGCTACAATCAACGAAGGTAGCTGACCAGAGCACAGAAACGAGTCACAGAATACTCAAAGTAACACAGAGAGAGGAATGGATTCTAAAATCTGCTGCTGTGTGTTGTGAAACGGTCTGTTTATACTTATTGAGGAAAGAGGCGTCCTGCCATTTCCATGGCGACACTTCATTAGCTGAGGCGCAGCGATTGTTGACACGAAACGGGAAATGGGCGGTACGCGTCTGCTGATGTCAGGCTCAGGGGCGGGGGATTTGATTTAGTGCCGCAAAAGCAGGTGAGCCAGGGCGATGGGGGGAAATGATAGGATTATCATAAAATGGCGGATGTTTTCGAGTGCGTTAATGGACGAAAAGTCGGGTAAGGTCCATAGGAAAGTTTTCTACGATCTACCGATTTATGCTTAAAAACACATGGCCGAACCATAGGAACAATAAAAAAAAGTCCCGGAACTATCCTTTAATAAGATCTTGAGCACAATCAAAACAATGGATATTCAAGTCTCCGCACACCAAGACCTCCATGTTTGCGGGGGTAGCTCTAGCATCATCGACGAGTGCGAACATTGTCTCCATGTATCTATCACTCCACTTGGATGCCACGTTCCAATATAAATTCATCACCACAATCGCCTTGGTAGTTCCTGTTGGTGACGGACCCATTAGAATTATTATTACCTGAATCAACAGTGTTGGTTGAAATTCTGAGACAAACACATAACTCCTTTCTACACGCAGGGCTATTAGAAGGCTGGCCATTGGCCTACCATTTAAGCCTTTTTACGCCGAATCAAAAGTTATGGAAAATCCCTCCAAAATTGGTGGAGACTTGAGCCACGTCTCCTGCAGGCAAATTATGTCTAATTCATGTACGTTTGGGATACCCTCCCAAACAGGTGCAGGAAACACTGTGTATTCCAATTACAGATTTAAACCTGGCTGCGCAACACCTGCAATTGCTCGGACCCCCCAGTTCCCCATGCTATGACCTTTAATTGCACCTCACCAGGGCACCCGCCAACCAGCTCAAGTCATCTGTACCCTGATTATGGCGAGTCAGGAGACGATGTCGCTGCTCCATATTTGCTTTGAGGCTATAGGGCCGGTAGGAGGTTGATGGACGAAGGGGTATTGCATGTGAGAACATTTTGATTCTAATCCACAAGAAAGATGACAGAGTGCCCCTGAGAAATAAAAGGCTTATGGCGTATGTGTCCTCCCCATGCAACATTTTTAGACCAGACCAGTGCATTTGACAGAGTGGATCATTGAAGGTTTTGGATTAAATTGCCTAATTGTGAGATTAACGAGGGGGGCACTGAACATTATAATGTTATTACATAAGCTATGTGACTGTGAAATTGGTGGGATCGATGACCTTATGCATTTTATGCTATTATATACTAAAGGCACTTCTAACTAAAAGATACATTGAACCACATCTACGTAGACTGGCATGTATTGAACTGTGAAGAGGCTATGTTAATGAGAGAATGTGAGTAACAATAATTCTCTGCACCTTTTATAGAGAAAGCATTGCGATTTAACGCTGTTCAGCTTTCTATTTTACAGCCCTTGAAGAGAAGGACTAGGGTTTGCGTTCTTTAAAAATAATGTGTAAATAATGTGAATATGAATTAATGTTTAAAGTGTGAAAGCAAAATAAACGTTTTCATACATGCATGCATGAAATAAATACGGCCAAGGAATGACAACAACACAAGTGAGAAAAAAAACAGACACCTCACGAGGACTACAATGTATATGCCTGATTTTTACCAGACCTTAGGGCAAGGCAGTTTGTTTCCACCTATGTTAGGGAATGACCGTTTCACATGCTTGACCCATGCCGATGACCTTGAGTTTTTGAACAATACAGTATTGGGCGTTGGATGCTACTCAATGGGCCTCATTCCGACCCTGGCGTTAACCAAGGCACTATTAGCGCCTTGGTGGACGCCGTTATTTTTCTGACTCCGCCATGGTGAATGGCGGAATTATCGCCCCATTCCAAGGTTGGCGGGGTCGGTAATTCCCCATTCACCATGGGCCCTTCCCCATTCCCATTTTTGCCCCATAGGGCTCAATGGGAATGGGGAAGGCGCTAATTATGGCACTGTAAATTACGGTGCCGTAATTAGCTCCTAGGTCCCTTTGCGGGTTGGTTTTTTAACGCCTGCAAAAAGCAGGCGTTAAGTACCAACCCGCAAAGGGAACTCAGAATAGGTTGGTAAGGGTTTAACGGCACTGGTCTCGTTACCGGTAACCGTTAACCCTTACCGCCCTACTCGGAATGACCCCCAATGTGATAAACAAATATCATAAAAGTGCACTAGAAATTAGTATCACTAAATAATGAACGACATGATGGCCCTCATTACGACCCTGGCGGAAATCGGAAAACGATGGCGGAAATGCAATACCGCCATCGAATAGCGCTCGGTGCGACTATGACCCGTCACCGCAAAGTACGAAGCCATTAGCGACACCGTAGTGAACGCCAACGCTAACTGCACCAAGCACGCGCGCGCGCGCCATGCGAAACCGCAAACACCACCATGGCGCAAGGGTACGCCAATTCCGACCCTAGCGGACATGTACCTAACGCCATCAGGCATGGCGTAATGTACCATTCCGCCATGGTGAGAAGTACGGCATCGCGAATCAACCGTAAACGGCCCCACTGAGTGCCTGTACACCGCTCCCTGCCCACAAAGTACAACTCCCCGTAGGTGCAATGAAGTCACAATGCAACCATTGAAATGTACAAGTCACCCATGCATGGCAACGAACAAAAGAAACACAACAGGGGCCAATGGGAGCTGCAGGGCACAGATGGCACGAATACAGAAGCCATCCCAATGGACATGACCACAGTCCCCCACCAAGAAACGCACGCAAACACAGGCACCTGTGACCAGCAATATTCCGAGAATCACATCATTCCACCAGTCCACCTGGCTGACCGGCATCTGTTACACAAAACCCAATCCCCCGCCCCTGAGCATGACAACATTCAAACAGTCATATTGGCAGCCCCCATCCCTGACCTCACGGGCTTAGTAGGCAAACGCGCCCAGTACAGTACCACGCAACTAAACTCCGAAGCTGGAACCCAATGCAGATCTCCCCACAATACATCGCCCCCCAAATAGGCATATGCCACATCACTTGCAAAGAAAAACGCTACACGGGCCAAATCAGAATAGAAATTTAATGCACATCAAAGTCACCAAGCCCATACAGCCATCAGGCCATGACCTCCAAAACACCAATCACCATTGTGGGCTGCATCCGCAAGAAATGACCAGCCACTACTTGTGTGTCGCCCTGTTCCCCCATGGTACACAGAGCCACATTCACGTACGAAAAGGCAACATGGAAGCGCACAGAACCGCAGGGCCGTCCCAATGGGGAGGCACTAGTCCAGCTGAAAGGCCGAAATGTTGCTCCGAGCCACCAGTACTGCGTAAGGGCATGTGGGCCATTGGCGATCGTCCCATAAGGTCGTAATGCTGCTCCACTGATTAACACGAAGCAGCAGGTGTCGGGAGTAAAAGCCATCTGCAGGAGTGGCATACAGATGGCAGTGGCAAAAGGGGAGGAGATACCTGTCAACCAAAAGAAAAGAAAAAGAACAGAATGGCCATCAGAACTACATTCCAACAACTCACTTCAATGATCACACGAAACCACAGCCATATGCATGCTAGCCCACTCCAAAGGATCATCACCACCCCAAAACCACTTGCGACTCATAACCATCTATATCGAGGTGCAAACACCATCACAAACGAGTGTACCTGTGCATGCGACTGTCAAAACAGAATCCATCAGATGGGAATGTTAACGTGCATGGACACAAGTGTCTGAGGGCGCGTCGAGACAGGGAGGGCTCAACAAGGCCAGATAGACGATGGTCCCACTATGGCAGCCCTGCATCACATAGCGCAGGGGAGGCGGATAGATCCCAAGTAGCCCTGTACATGGCAAACTCTGTATCAAATCACCTGCCCATGCATCCATTCATCATTCCCTCATCCCGGGATCAAAACGCCTGAATAATTACTCACATAACATTAGAAACATCCATTGAGTCTGTGCGTTATGCAGCCTGCAAAATCCACAGTGCCCCAGCCCGTGATTCCAGTGTTGTGAAGTAACATGTATTTGGGAACGGCCGGCCTCATCGCCCACGTAGCTATTGCGCATCCCAAACTATTCATATCAATCATTGCTTCCTCGCCATGGGCCCTGTCTCAAGGACATTGAACAATAGAACGTTATATTTGCAGTCAGACCTGTGGGCATCTCCTCGCCGCTAGCTGGAAACCGAAAGCGCCGCCCTTCGAATTCCTCATTTGCAACATCACGTCGAAAAGGCATCTGTGGCCGTTTGAAATCACTAATTATTCCATCGAGTGCGGCTGTGTTTGAAAATGGCAACTGCCTTCACCCACAAATGGGACGCCCCGCCCGTCGTTGCAACTCGGTACAGTGATGCATGAGGGCCCACCGTTACTCGAGTACTACGTTCCACTGACCCTTCACAAGTCTGTTCGCGACTGCACAGATAGTATGTGAAACAATGGGACCACAGCAGAATGAACATATCAACCAATCTTACACGGCCATCGGGTACAAATACATGATTGCAATAGCAAGATGCCATTCCCCGAATTGCAGCGTTGTGCGCGGGACGTGCTCGGCCAAAGGGGAGAGCAGTTTGCACAGGTGGAATTAATCACCACAGGTGGAGGCCATACAGCCTGAAAACACATAAATTGCACAGCCAGTCTCCTCCCACAACCACACTGAAATGCTACCGGCAGGACTCGCGATGTTGGCCCTGGGGGACCTGATAGCACTGCAAGTGCTCCAACTCCAAGAAGAAGACGAACACCAACTACAACCAGCCGCACGGAGGAGACGCAGGAGGAGGAGGAGGCCAAGGCAGGGCCAGCAAGGCCCACCAGCACAGCCAATACCACCACGCAGGCAGCCCGCAATCCCACGCCTCCGAGCACATCCGTTCAACCTCACTGATGAGCAGATCCACACCCTCTACCGTCTGGACCGGGACACCATAGCCGCCATTGTGGACATGACACAGGCTGACCTTGTCAGCATGATAGATAGCCCAACCGCCATCCCACCCCTACTGAAGGTGGTGTCTGTACTCCACTTCCTGGCCACAGGCACCTACCAGCACACAGTCGGACAGTTGCATGGCATTTCTCAGCCACTGTTCTCACGGACACTATTGCAAGTGCTCGATGCCCTCCTGCAGCACGCAGACGACTACATCTCTCTACCACGCTCGGAGCAGGAAATTACCAACACAAAAGTGGGATTCCATGCACTTGCCGGCATACCGGGTTGCATTGGTGCCATCGACTGCACCCATGTGGAATTGGTCGTCCCACATGCCATGGAGGCCCAGTACTGCAACCGAAAACAATTTCATTCCCTGAATGTACAAATGGTGTGTGACTCCAACAGGATCATTACACATTGTTGTGCCTGATTCCCTGGATCAACCCATGATTCTATGGTCTTGAGGAACTCTACAATACCACGCTACATGGAGCGACACGCAGGGAACAGATCCTGGCTACTCGGTGAGTCTCATTACATGCATGATGATGTGGGGTATGTGATTCGGCAATGACCTGGCAGGAAGGGGGGGAGGGTGCGTACGTAGCAATGGCATTCCACATCATACGTTTATCGTCCACATACAGGTGATGCTGGGTATCCACTGAAGAGATGGCTCCTCACACCAGTCCGGAACCCACGGGACCAGCATGAGGAGGACTACAACCATGCCCACTCACGTACCCGTGTAGTCATTGAACAGGCATTCGGCCTACTGAAGACTCGTTTCCGCTGCCTCAGCAGGTCTGGCGGGGCACTCCTGTACCGCCATGAGAAGGTTGCAAAGATGGTCATGGCATGTGTCATGCTCCACAACATGTGCGTACGTAGAAATGTGCCCATGCCCCCTGACGCAGAACTGCAAGCACCTGATGATGGTCATGATGAGGGTGGGGATGTGGCAGCACCTCATGGAGTCTGCGAGGCACCGGAGGCCCGTGACATTCGTCAGCATCTCATTGATGTATGCTTCTAGCACTCACGCCTGGTGGCTGATGCATGGACACGGGACTCGTGGCACTGCGTGTGTCTGGGACATGCACAATATGGACTGTACGCCTATGATGGCCTAGTACACAAAGATCAATGTCCACACATCTCATTGGTTGATCGTGCACTTTTTATGGCATATGTGATGTCATGTTGAACACCCTATCGACCCGCCACCCAAGTGAGCCCAACACACCCCTCCACCCTCCTACCTCCCCCCCGAACACCAGTGTCCAAAGATGCTCATTGTCAGTGGGCTGTCGCTATTGCAAGCCCCCTCTGCGGGTATCAGGGGCACCCCTGCCTGTGGAGCGCAGGTTCCTTCCAGATCTACGTTGGGGGCTGCCCTGGACGGAACTTGCAACGGATGATGTGTCTGCCTGCTCACGTCCATGCATGTCCCTAAGGGTTTGCGAGAGCTCAGTGAGCACACGGCGCACTGCGGCAAGTTCGGCACATATGTCTTTGGACGTCGCATGCAGTTCCCCCCTCAGGCTCTCGGTGCTTCTCTCCATTTGGACTCTCAGGCTCCCGGTGCTACTCTCCATTTGGACTCTCAGGCTCTCGGTGCTACTCTCCATTTGGACTCTCAGGCTCTCGGTGCTACTCTCCATTTGTGCCCTTAGCGTCTCTGTACCTCTCTCCATTTCTGCCCTAAGTGTCTCAGTTGATGTTTCTATGTCTGCCTTAGTGCCCCCACATTCATCGGCATGGTCCTTGAGGAGTGTGGCCAGTTGCTGCTGTTGTACGATTAACTGGTCGAGGGACTGTTGCCTCTGCTGGGCCATGCCCATTTGCGGGGGTGCCACAGAGGGGCTGTTGTCCTCATGTTGCCTTGCCACAGGGCTTGTGGGGGATGGCCAGTCGTCGTCTTGTGGGTGCCCCTGCGTGGTATCCTCATGTTGTACGGGATGGGACAGACAGGGGGATTGGGACAGGTCATGGATGGATCTGACTTCGACATCCCCGTTTTCTGTGTCCGAGCATGCTGCCATCAATGGGGTGTCACCTATGGTGCTGCTGCCACCAGAGGCAGTGCCTTCTGTGGCATCCATTGGGGGGACCTGTGGTGGTGGTGTTGTGGGTATGCTGGCTGCTGGGGTGCCTGTTGATGTTCCCTCCTCTGTGCTGCCACCTGATTTGTGCTGCTGCCGTGTCTTGATGCGTGCAGCTGAGGTGGAGGGTCTTTGGCCGTTGGTCTTGGCCCTCTTTGCAGGTGTGCTGGTAGGGGTGTCCTGTAGCTCGTCGTTTGGATCGGACCCTGTGGTGGAGTAAAGGAGGGCGAGGGTTATTGATGGGTCTGTGGGAATTGGAATGGCATTGTATCACATGCTTTGGGGTGGTACCTGAGGGTGATTTGGGTCGGGGCCTTGGAGGTGCTTTAATTTGTGTGTGGAGTGAGGGTGCAGTTGTTTGGCAGCCTGCAGTTAGGGTGTGCCTGCTGCACGTGTAGTGCGTGTATTAGGGGTTTTTAATTATTTATGTATTTATTGTGGGTTTTAACGTGCGCTATCAGGCCGATGTGTGTGGACGTTCTCCTGGACATGTGTTTCTGTTGCACTATGTGGACGCATGGTACTTCACATGGATGGACTGTGTGGATTTGGCATTGTTTTATCGGGCCCACCTACCTGAATCTTCGGATGTCTGCACTCCTTTCTCCATCCCTCCGACTCCCTCTATGCTCTCCATTCCGATGGTGGAGGCACAGATTTCTTCCCAGGGGGTCAACTTGATGGGTGATTCAGGACCTCCACCGGTGGCTGTGGCAATGTTGCGGTTGGCAGAGAGTATGCTGCGGACGCGTATCCGCAGGTCGTCCCATCGCTTGCGGCATTGCTGTGGGGTGCGGGGTGCGGTCCCCACCGCACTTACCCGCTGTGCCACCAGAGCCCATATGGTCTTCTTGTTTGCAAGTGCCGTTCTGGTCATTTGCGTGGAGAAGACAACGGCAGCATTCTCCTGGAGGGTCTCTGTTAGCACGGTGAGTTCCTCACGGGAGAAGTGGACCTGCCGCTTGCGGTCGCACGCTTTCTTCGCTACTTTTCCCATTTTTCTTGGTTTCGCTAGGGTGGGTGACGGGTTGGGGTGTGTTTCAGGGTAGTGATTTTAGTGGTTGTGTGGTTTTAGTGGTTTTATAGGTGTACGGCGGGATGTTTCCCGTTCCGGGCCCATGTTTTTACTTCCGTTTCCGTATATTTCCGGTCACTGTACTTTCCGGTAGGCGCACACTGCGGTGACCGCTAAGAGGGGTGGCGGTATTGCACCTAGGGCGCCGTACGGCGGCGGTGTGGGCCGTTTTGGGGTCATTTCCGCCATCGCGGACTTTGCACTTCCGCCGTGGCGTGGTGCTCGTGCCCGATGGGTCGGAATGGGCCGCACTTTGCTCCTTCGTGCAATGGCGGAAACGCTATTTACGCTGTGGCGGTCCGGTCAGTCACTTTCCGCCAGGGTCGTAATGAGGGCCGATGTGTTTAAATACAAATAAGATCAGAAATATATTTGGAAGCTAAGGGCTCAATTCACAGAAGGTTTTGCGTGCCGCAAAGGCACTTAGCGTGGAAAAAGTCCAATTTGTGGTGCGCAAATCTTAAGTTTCTGATTCACAGGTCAGACTTTGGGCATGTTTTTCCCCACTTAGCGCTGTGCTGAGCGCTTTGCACAGCATACATTGAAAAGTGTGGGAAGGGCCTCAGCAAAGGAATAAATAGGGGGCAGAACATGCATATTCCCCATTTCTTGCGCAAAAGGAAGAAGAACAAGGAATAATGTGGGTGTGTTAAGAGACGAGTCACGCAAACAACATGCACGCCCAGCCAAGCACAAACATAACCCATTTCATGGATTTCAATGCACAATTTCCCAATGGAAACCACAAATTTCATGATCTTACCGCAACATGATTTGAGACACAACATACTGCGTGAAAAAGCGTGCAATGCACACCATTACAAAATGTGACTTCCAGGATGAATCCCGCTTAGTGGCATTGATCGTTGTTGGAAGGAGGAGGTGGAGTATGGCGAGGGCCAGGATATTCCATCCCTGCACTACCCTATTTGGAATGCCAGATGAGGAAGTGTATGCAAGGTATAGTAATAATAATATTTTATTGTGATATAATCCAAGAACAGGATTTTACACAACACATATTTAAACACACAATCATTAATATTGATATATATATATATATATATTACATGGCCACGGTAGTGGCCATGTAGTTATGGTTAAATTGGAGTTTCAATAGGAAGAGCACTTTTTGGGCGGCTTATAATTCGCTCCCCCTGGACGAATCCTCACTAAACTTTGCAAAAAAGTATATGGCCCACTGCAAAGTTTGGTGAGGATTTTTCCAGCGGGGGAAAAGTTGTAGGGGGGGGTCCCAAAACTTTTGTTTTTTCCAATAGACATAATGGGAAAAAACTTTGCTCACGCCTACAGCCCAACCGCTGGACGGATTTACACCAAATTTGAGGCAGGAGCGGCGGTTTGGTCCCGAAAGCGTGCTTTGCTTTATTTGGTGTAAATCTGTCCAGTAGTTTTATAAAAAAATGACAAAAATGTAAGTGAAAAAAATTAGTGATATCTGTGTTTGCTTCGTGGACACACTTCCCTGTTCGCTCCGCGGACAAGACAGTGATTGGGCAAGCAGCTTGCGTGATGTCCGCGGACACCTGACATGCTCTCTCATTGGATGCAGTAAAAGCGTGCAGTGCGTCTCTTGCTTCAGAGACGCCTGCCATCTTTGTTCCTGGCATGAGAGGCGTTGTCAGCAGGAGCGGGATCTGCCGCCTGCACAGTAATTCCGCCCGTGTCTGTCTCCTGTTCCTCCCACCCCCGCTCATGCCCCGTGTGTCCTTCTTGTCCCCCCCACCCCCACTCATGCTCCGTGTCTCCCCTGTTCCTCCAGCCCCCCGCTCACCCCATCGGCACACGGTGGCCAGCGGAGGGCCAAGGAGCGGGATCTGCCACCTGCACACGAATGCCGTGTGTCTCTCTCCCTACCCCCCACCCCCGCTCATGCCCCGTGTGTCTCTCCCCCTCCCGCCCACCCCCAGCTCATGCCCCGTGTGTCTCTCCCCCTCCCACCCACCCCACGCTCATGCCCCGTGTGTCTCTCCCTCCCCCCACCCCTGCTCATGCCCCCTGTGTCTCTCCCCCCCCGCCAACCCCCCGCTCATGCCCCGTGTGGCTCTCCCCCTCCTGCCCACCCCCGCTCATGGCCCGTGTGTTTCTCCCCCTCCCGCCCACCCCCCGCACATGCCCTGTGTGTCTCTCACCCTCCCGACCACCCCCCGCTCATGCCCCGTGTGTCTCTCCCCCTCATGCCCACCCCCCGCTCATGCCCCATGTGTCTCTCTCCCTCCCGCTTATGTCCCATGTGTCTATCCCTGCCGCCCGCCCACCCCCCGTTCATTCCCTGTGTGTCTATCCCTCCCGCCGCCCACCCCCCCGCGCATGCCCCGTGTGTCTATCCCTCCCGCCGCCCATCCCCCGTGTCTCTATCCCTCCTGCGGCCCACCCCACGCTCATGCCCCGTGTCTCTATCCCTCCTGCCGCCCACCCCCCGCTCAAGCCCCGTGTCTCTATCCCTCCCACAGCCCACCCCCCGCTCATGCCCCGTGTCTCTATCCCTCCCGCCTCCCACCCCCCGCTCATGCCCAGTGTCTATCCCTCCTGCTGCCCACCCCCCGCTCATACCCCGTGTCTCTATCCCTCCCGCCGGCCACCCTCACTCATGCCCCGCGTGTCTATCGCTCCCGCCGGCCACCCCCCGATCATGCCCAGTGTGTCTATCCCTCCCACCGCCCACCCCGCGCTAATGCCCCGTGTGTCTATCCCTCCCGCCGCCCACCCCCCGCTCATGCCCCGTGTGTCTATCCCTCCTGCTGCTCATGCCCCGTGTGTCTATCCCTCCTGCTGCCCACCCCCGCTCATGCCCGTGTCTCTATACCTCCCGCTGCCCACCCCCCGCTCATGCCCCATGTGTCTATCCCTCCCGCTGCCCACCCCCCGCTCATGCCCTGTGTGTCTCTCCCCCTCCTGCCCCGTGTCTCTATCCCTCCCGCCGCCCACTCCCTGCTCATGCCCCGTGTGTCTCTCCCCTCCCCCCACCCCCGCTCATGCCCCGTGTGTCTCTCCCCTCCCCCCACCCCCGCTCATGCCCGGTGTGTCTCTCCCCTCCCCCTCACCCGCTGACCCCCCGCTCATGCCCCATGTGTCTATCCCTCACGCCGCCCACCCCCCGCTCCTGCCCCGTTTCTCTATCCCTCCCGCCGCCCACCCCCAGCTCATGACCGTGTCTCTATCCCTCCCGCCACCCACCTCCCGCTCATGCCCCGCGTCTCTATCCCTCCCGCCGCCCACCGCCCACTCATGCCCCGTGTGTCTCTCCCCTCCCCCCACTCATGCTGCGTGTGTCTCTCCCCTCCCCCCCACTCCCTCCCCCCGCTCATGCCCCGTGTGTCTATCCCTCCCACCGCCAACCTCCCGCACATGCCTGTGTGTCTATCCCTCCCGCCGCCCACCCCCCGCTCATGCCCCATGTGTCTATCCCTCCTGCCACCCACCCCCCGCTCATGCCCCATGTGTCTATCCCTCCCGCCGCCCACCCCCCGCTCATGCCCCGTGCCTCTATCCCTCCCCTGCTCATGCTCCGTGTCTCTATCCCTCCCCCGCTCATGCCCCGTGTCTCCATCCCTCCCGCCGCCCACCCCCCGCTCATGCCCCGTGTCTCTATCCCTCCCGCCGCCCACCCCCTGTTCATGCCCCGTGTCTCTATCCCTCCTGCCGCCCACCCCCCGCTCATGCCCCGTGTCTCTATCCCTCCCACTGCCCACCCCCCGCTGATGCCCTGTGTCTCTATCCCTCCCGCCGCCCACCCCCCGCTCATGTCCCGTGTCTCTATCCTTCACGCGACCACCCCCCGTGTCTCTATCCCTCCCGCTGCCCACCCCCCACTCATGCCCCGTGTGCCTATCCCTCCCCCTGCTCATGCCCCGTGTCTCTATCCCTCCTGCCGCCCACCCCCCGCTTCTGCCCCGTGTGTCTCTCCCCTCCCCCCTCCCCCTGACCCCCCGCTCATTCCCCGTGTGTCTATCCCTCCCGCCGCCCATCCCCCGCTCATGCCCCGTGTGTCTCTCCCCTCCCCCCGCCCCGCTGCCCCCCCCGCTCATGCCCCGTGTGTCTATCCCTCCTGCCTCCCACCCCCCGCTCATGCCCTGTGTGTCTATCAATCCCGCCCACCCCACGCTCATGCCCTGTGTGTTTATCCCACCCGCCCACCCCCCCGCTCATGCCCCGTGTGTCTATCCCTCCCGCCGCCCACCCCCGTGGGTCTGTCCCTCCCGTCGCCCACCCCCCGCTCATGCCCCGTGTGACTCTCCCCTCCCCCCACCCCCCGTGACCTCCTGCTCATGCCCCGTGTGTCTATCCCTCCTGCCGCCCACCCCCCGCTCATGCCCCGTGTGTCTATCAATCCCGCCCACCCCACGCTCATGCCCTGTATGTCTATCCCAACGCCCACCCCCCACTCATGCCCCGTGTGTCTATACCTCCCACCGCCCACCCCCCGCTCATGCCCCGTGTGTCTATCCCTCCTGCTGCCCACCCCCCGCTCACGCCCCGTGTGTCTATCGCTCCCGCCGCCCACCCCCCACTCATGCCCAGTGTCTCTATCCCTCCCGCCGCCCAACCCCCGCTCATGCCCCGTGTCTCTATCCCTCACGCCGCCCACCCCCCGCTCATGCCCCGTGTGTCTATCCCTCCCGCTGCCCACCCCCCGCTCATGCCCCATGTGTCTATCCCTCCCCCCGCTCATGCCCTGTGTCTCTATCCCTCCTGCCGCCACCGCCCCATGTCTCTATCCCTCCTGCCGCCCACCCCCCGCTCATGCCCCGTGTCTCTATCGCTCCTGCCGCCCACTCCCCGCTCATGCCCCGTGTCTCTATCCCTCCCGGCGCCCACTCACCGCTCATGCCCCGTGTCTCTATCCCTCCCGCTGCCCACCCCCCGCTCATGCCCAGTGTCTCTATCCCTCCCACCGCCCACCCGCCGCTCATACCCCGTGTCTCTATCCCTCCCGCCACCCAACCCCCGCTCATGCCCCTTGTCTCTATTCCTCCCGCCGCCTACCTCCCACTCATGCCCCGTGTCTCTATCCCTCCCGCCACCCACCCCACGCTCATGCCCCATGCCTCTATCCCTCCCGCTGCCCACCCCCGGCTCATGCCCTGTGTCTCTATCCCTCCCTCCCATCCCCCGCTCATGCCCCGTGTCTGTCTCCTGTTTCCCCCCACCCGCTCATGACCCGTGTCTGTCTCCTGTTTCCCCCACCCGCTCATGCCCCGTGTCTGTCTCCTGTTCCCCCCACCGCGCATGCCCCGTCGTTACCCCATTTTGGCGTTGCCGTTTCGGCGACGGGATGTTTTGGTGCGCCGCACATCAGTGCACATCGTTGTGCCCTGAAAATGCAAGTTTCAACTTCACCCCACACTATTTTAAAATGAAACTGTTCTAGAGCGGTTTCATTTTAAAATAGTGTGGGATGAAGTTCAAACTCGCACTTTCAGTGCACTGCACTGAACGTTTCCCTAAACAGCAGGCGATGTGCACTGGGGTGCGGTGCACAGAGCAGAATTGATCTGCCGGGCTCACGAGGGTGGGGACTGTTCTGCTTGGAGCAGACTGCTCCGAGCAGCACAGCCCCCACCTTCGTGGGCCCGGCTGTGTACTCTGCGTGGCTGTGGTGCCTTCATGAAGAACTCGCACACCCCCTGGTCATGCCCCGCGTCTGTCTCCTGTACCTCCCCACCCCCCGCTCATGCTCCGTGTCTTCCTCCTGTTCCCTCCCACCCCCTGCTCATGCCCCGTGTCTTCCTCTTGTCACCCCCTCCTATGTTGCCCCTTGTTGACCTCTTGATCCCACCACCCCCCGCTCATGCCCCGTGTCTCCCTTCTTCCCCCCACCCCCTGCTCATGCCCTGTCTTCCTTTCCCCCCACTCCCCGCTCATGCCCCGTGTCTCCCTTCTTCCCCCCCGACCCCCCGCTCATGCCCCGTGTCTGCCCTGTTCCAACAGTGCACCAGTGCACCTTGCCCTACCCCCGCTCATGCCCCGTGTCTCTCCTGTTCACCCCCGCTCACGCTCCGTGTCTGTCTCCCTCCTTTTCCCCCAGCTCATGGCCCTTGTCTCCCCTGTTCACCCCCACCCCCCGCTCATGCCCCGTGTCTCCCTCCTTTCCCGCTCATGCCCCGTGTCTCCCTTCTTTCCACTCCATGCTCATGCCCCGTGTCTCCCTCGTGTTACCCCCCACTCATGCCCCGTGTCTCTCTCCTGGTCTTCCCGACCCCCTGCCGATGCCCTGTTGTGTTCTCTTTATACACCCTGCCTTCCATTTCCCTGGTGTCCATCTTGATAAAAGATTTTCCTTCCTACACCGGGACGCCTGCCTGCGGTGTCCTGGTTTGGGAAGAAAAATCTTTTTTTTACCACCCCGGGTTCCCACTTTGAGAACCTAGGATGCTAGTGGTCTTCCTCCATTGAAAAGGACGTTATGGTTACGTTGCACTAATAAAAAACGATGAAATTCAGTAAAAAAAATGTTTTAAAGTGACTTTATGGTTAAGTTGTACTAATAAAAACCTATGAAACTCAGTAAAAATACTGTGTTAAAGGGACGTTATGGTTAAGTTGCGCTACTAAAAACCTATGAAATTCAGTAAAAAAAACTTTGTTAAAGGGATGTTGTGGTTAAGTTGCGCTACTAAAAACCTATGAAATTCAGTAAAAAAACATTTTTAAAGGGACGGTATGGTTAAGTTGTGCTACTAAAAACCTATGAAATTCAGTGAAAAAACATTGTTGAAGGGACGTTATGGTTCAAAGTAAAACCAAAAACCCCCTGAAATTCAGCAGTTATGGTAAGGCAACCAAAACTCGCGCCACTGTGCACTGTTAACACTAACACCCAGGACATCAAAGATGACATCACAAATGTCATTGATGACATCACTGATGACATCACATGTGCATTTACTTTTCATGAAAACTCTGTACAAGGGATTCTTATAATGCTGACCAAAAACTGTCAAGGATCATTGGGAATAAATATCATGAGCTAAATATTGCATTAAGCAATGCATTGATATAAATAGCATTCTATTATGAAGTTCTATCCAGTATACTAAGCTACTCATGCAGAAACATAGGCAGTGTGTGCAGTATACATGATGAAGGTGCAATATTCATAATCTTGCCATGTTGAATAGTGAAATGATCACTGCTTTCTTATTAGAGTTTTGCATACTGTGACACATGTAATAAGTAGATAATAAAACCGACTTAATACATAATTATTACAGACAAAACACAAAGAGACAGCAACACATACAAATATGAGTATATACAGGGACAGTGAAGTAAACAAAAAAGCAGAAGTAGTAGCAGAAAGAGTTCATAACCTGATTGTCTTTATGCAGAGATTATTGCTCTGTTTCAAAGCTGATACTTACCATATGTATGTGTATCACATGATGTGACTGCACCCTAAGGAAAGGAGAGTGAGTACACTGTACACAAATATGAGCATATACAGGGAAGGTAGAGTAATACAAATAAAACTATGAGAAAGTGCTGATAACCCTAATGATTATCTTCATGCACAGAAAGGATTGCTTTCTTTCAAGCCTGTGTCTTCCGCTATGTATATGTTTCATATGATGTGACTTGACCCTAAGTCTACAAATAAAGTACCTTTTCAATTTTTACTTCCTGACTGTTACTGAAGAAAACTATGTGGCCTAGATATGTCAGTAAACGGAAAAAAGGGAGAGCCAGACATGTGATGTCATCAGTGATATCATCAATGACATTTGTGAAGTCATCTTTGATGTCCTGGGTGTTAGTGTTAACAGTGCACAGTGGCGCGAGTTATGGTTGCTTATTTTACCATAACTGCTGAATTTCAGGGGTTTTTCGTTTTTACTTTGAACCATAACGTCCCTTTAACAAAGTATTTTCACTGAATATATATATATATATATATATATATATGTGCAAAATACAAAATAATATAAATATATATATATATAAGTATAGTGTAACACAAAAAACATAGTACAATACAATACAATTAAAAAGAAGAATAATATAATTTAGTACCAATGGGAATATATATGTAAATTCCAACAATTCTAAAACTTCTGAATTCTAAGAACTCTAAATTCTAAGACTCTGTATATTCATACATGGGTAATTTGAAGAAAGGGGGAAATTGGGGGAAGGGGTGATGATATATTAATACCGATATTACTATAATACCTCAGGCAAGGGGGTAATTTGTGACCATACCCTGAAAAGTGCGAGCTGTAATCATCCTCCTTAATTGCCTTATAATTATTAACCCATTTTTCATACGCATTCATATATATAGGACCTATTTTTGGACAAAGTGTTAGTACATGTCTAGCAGTTTCCAATGTTCCTGCCCCCTGGCAGATTCGACATAGCCTGGCCTCCAGAGAGATCTTCAATCGAGGACCTATAATAGTGAGAATCGAAAGCTGGTTGGTTCTCAATTTTAGTAGGAAATGCCTTACATCGGGGGCCAGGCTTAATAACAGATAGGGCTGAGGTTTTAAATATCTATGTGAGACATACCTGACTGCCTCATATACTTTCAATTTAGACAAGCGGTCTGTGTTCGCACACCAGTCCCACTTGTTCAACTTTTCCTCAAATGACTTTTTTTGATGGATATAAGGTAAATTGATCAGTTTTTCATAGGGCCAATCAATCTCTCTAAAGAGTGATTCATTCAAATCTTTATGATTCAAACCACGTGGATGTTTTTCAGCCTCATAATTTTCCCCTGCCAGACTCAATAATTTACAATATGGCTCTGCATGAGGTTTCAGATAAAAAGCACCTGCCTCTCAAGGAAATAAGGCCCAATTCTTGGTGAAGACATTGTATCGAACAGAGGGACCCAAGCCGAGCACCATACGCCAATAATGCCCTTCCAAAGTATTTAGCCATGTAAGATCTTGTATAGCCACTGCCTCCAAGCCATATAAAACTGCGGGTACAAAGCATTGTTGATAAAGTTTCAATATACCAGCCATACTGAAGCCTGCAGTACCCTTTGCAAATTTACAAGCCTGAAGGGTGAGTAGTTTTGCTCTTCGTATCTTATGTTTTTTATGGTGTCATAATCTGTAGGTGCTCTAAAATCTAGACCCAAGTAGGGATATTGCTCTACCACCTCAATTGTTCCTACCTTTGTGTCTATCTCAGTACGGCCAGGTCCCTTACGAGCTATTGTCATTATTTTTGTTTTCTCCACATTGATCACTAATCCTCTCTGTGTTGAATAATCTACTAATTCGTTCAACATGTTCTTTATACCCGCCATTGTGGAAGGATCCAGAAGGATCCAGAAGGATCAAATCATCCGCATATAACATACCTATTATAGGGATCTTCCCTAATTTGGGGGGGCAGTTAGATTTTTGTGCCATACAATCCAGTAAATCAGCTATATATATGTTGTATAGCATTGGAGCAGTTACACAGCCCTGCTTTACCCCCATATTGATGATGATTTTATCAGTTACATCACCTTGATCGTTTAGGTAACTGAGCCCAATTGTGTGGATCTTTCTTCAGAACTGCATTGGCTAGTCCATTTGGGCCCGGGGCATTGGACGATTTTAGATTCATAATAGATTGCTTTATGATCTTGTAGCTCAGGGGCAGGGGCCATGTCCTTACACCCACCAGACAACTGCTGGTACTCATGTTCTCTATATAAAATGTATTTGATATATATTCCACCCATATATCCCCTGGGATGGGATTGACTGCCCTCAGTTTTGGTTCTCCCCCAGCCTGGGCCAGTATCTGCCAAACTCTACGACTATCCCTACTACATAGCGCTTCAGCAAACTTTTGCCATTGATATCTTTTTAGAGTTTGACGATACCCTCTAAGCCACCTCTGATATTTTCGTTTTATTTCTACTGTCTCAATTTTTGCTGCACCTTCGTTACTTTGGCCAATTTTATTTACTCTTATATTTCTAAGGGCTCGTCGCATAGTGTGTTTCTGATCTCTTATATTTATATCAAAGGTTAAGGCACCCCTCATATTCCAACTCAGCCCCGGAGCAGGACTGCTTTTAAATAATGTATGGGTAAGATGTGTTATCCAACATTCAATCTCTTTAGGGCTATTTCCCCACATTAGCTGTTTGATGTTAATATAAGTGGGGAAAATTACACTGGTCATCTTTTCGATGTTTCGCTGAATCCACCTAATCTTATTTCCCGCATGGTTAGGTATAATTTTTCTACATATACCCCCCTCTGCCATTTCTCCACTTCCCTCCACACTTAATGTTAGCGTACCATGGTCACGGTAGTTATTCAGCATGACATTTAAATACAGGGCATAATTCAGAAAACAATCAGATACAGCCATATAGTCCAGACCAGAATGCTTTTTTCCCATTGCCCAGGTTTCTTTACCCGGAGTATCCCCCCTTGTGCGCCCATTTAAAATGGTCAGGTTCCATTCCTTAAGGATTTCAAGCCACATTCTCCCTTTAGTATTACTCTGGTCTGAGGGTAGTTCACTGATATTTTGAACAGAGGGATAGTTCCCACATCCCTCAGGATCAAGACATTTGGCATTCAAATTTCTGCCAAGTATTACAGCCATCGCTTCTTCCCCCATACACCAGGTAGTTAGCAATGCATCCAGCTTATCTCCTAGGGCTTCCGTAATCAGTTCCCCAGGTGGGTCATAGATGTTAATGATCAGGACTTCTTTACACCCTGCCCAACCCCCTGGTGGACTAATCTGGATCGCCAAGATGTTACCTCCAGGACTATCTTGATAAATCAATTTAGGGTTGTAGGCAGTTTTAGCACTTATTAACAAGCCCCTTTTTGGTCTTCCCCATTCTCCCCTTATAGCCATATTTTGATAGGTTGTATATCCATCGAATTCCAGATCAAAAGTTACCCACGTTTCCTGTAATAAAAATAGGTCATTAGTCAGAAGTTGGTCACGTGAGGGGCCCTCATTCATCCAATGACTAAAGCCCCTCGTATTCCAGCAAGTTACAGTCGAGGTTCATCATCTTTTTTTTCTGAGCAAACATTTCTTGCAGCCATTCCCATCCTTGCTCATCACTGAACCTTTGTGGAGTTTTTGTTTGCTTTATTGATGTCGGTCTAGTTGTACATGCACACTTACAATTTTGACAATTTTCCGCTATTGACTCTGTCGGAATAGGTACTTCCAACAAATATCCCAGATATTCAAGTGATGATCGGTTTGCCCTTATTATCGATGCAGTTTCTGGTAAACAGCAATGAATGGTTGTGTGTTTCCCTCCTTTTATTCGTGATGGTTCCACGAAATACACAATGTATGCAAGGTATAGATTCCCTCCCCATTTCATCCTAGACCTAGTCAGGTAGTGGGAGGAAGACCTTGCATCATCCACCATCTGCTCCCATGCACTCACTCCCCTTCAGAAGGTGCTGTCAGCCCTCAATTCTTGGGCTACAGGCTCATTGCAGCACACCTCCGCCATTGTAGGGGGCATATCACAGCCCACACAATCACAGTGCCTACACCATGTATTGTGTTGATTAATATCAAGTGTGTGTAGGCACATGTACATGTCACACACCCTACAGGCAAGGCAGAGAGTGTGCCAGGCATTGTATTACATTGCACACTTCCCACAGGTACCTCAAGCATTGGCATTCAATCAATGCACAGGCCATCTGCAATGTGAAGGGAGTTATCATGAATGTGAATGCCAATTTTCCTGGGAGCATGCATGATAGCTTCATAGACCGATGCTCACCGTTATACCAGATCAGGAACCTATGGGAACACTTGGCTTATATTCAAGTATCAACTATCACACACAAGCAAGCAGACAGCTGCCTGCTAGTCAGGCCTACACCCACTACCACAATCACTATTGCCACCAGCCCCAGGCTGCCCCTCAAGTCTGACACCTCCCACCACCCCCACTCACCTCCACCCATTCCCCTGGCTGCCCCCTCAAGTCCTGACACCTCCCACTACCCCCACTCACCTCTGTCACCAGCGCCAGGCTGCGCCTCAAATCCAGACACCTCCCGCTACCCCCACTCACCTCCACTCACTACCCCATGCTGCCCCCTCAAGTCCTCACATCTCCCACTATACCCACTCACCTCTTCCACCAACCCTAGGCAACCCCATCAAGTCCTCACACCTCCCACTTACCGCACTCACCTACACCAACTACCCCAAGCTGCAACCTCAAGTCCTGAGACTTCCCACTACCCCCACTCACATCAGCCCACTACTCAAGGCTGCCCCCGCCTGCCTCACATCACCCACCGCCCCCAAACACCTCCCACTATGCTTACTCACCTCCAAAACCAGCCCCAGGCTACACACTCAAGTCCTACACATGCAAGCAGTCACATCACACACATAACAACAAAACCATGACTATCAGTGCTGCCAACAACCATTTCCATCGTTGCAGGGGTCAGTGCCTAGCTGCTCTCACCATTCCTTCTTTCAGGACTCCTTTAATTTGGCCCCTCGGATCTTGGTCCCTTTCCCACCCCAGAATCTGTGGTGACAAATCTTAGTTTTAAAATGTCTTGCATCTTTCTAAACTGAGGCACAAGTTAGTTCCATTTGCCATATTGGCCATTTCCAGTTGAAAGTCCTTCGAAAGGTACTTTGCTTTCTTCACCCTAATTGTCATGCTCCAGTCACTTCCTCTCTCTTTTTGTCTCCAGTTCCTTCAAAATTTGGTGGCACGTATAGCCACTGACACTCCTTATGGTTCCCACATGTCCCCCACACACCACTCTTTACACAGGTTGACAGTCTTTAAACACATTTCCGTTAAGTCACGTTGTATATTTTACCAGACATTCTATAGTCAGGATGCAGAATACATGCATGACAAGTTTTCCCCTTATCTTCCTCTGCATCCTTTGCACTCCCAGGATGCTCGCTAGTATTGGTTCCCCGATTTAGGCTAGCTAGGACTGGTGGTTGCTCCTTCACTGTTGCAGCAGCCAAATTGTGGAATACCTTACAACGTTTTCTTAGGCTTATGGGAAATCATCTCCAGTTTAGACGTCTGTTCAAGAACCACCTGGTTTAATTCCTTTGGGTCTTCTGGTTCCAGTCCTCCTGTTGTACTTTGAGGGCATTCATGCCTTTGGTGTACATGCACTATACAAGTTTACTTAACATAGCATAACATCCTGTTACCAGTTTATCCTGCTCCACAGCAATAATTGTGCAGACACCCAATAAAACACAGGAGACCAGAAGTAAAAATACACAGCATATAATGTAATCAGGAACTAATGCCAGGGAGGACTGATCTGCCCACCGTAGGCATTTCTCACCCTAACATACAGATGGAGTGGATACTCCATTCACTGCCAATAATACAGCTCATTGCATACATCTCCATACAAATAGCTATGCAGACAGGGGAAAGTGCAAGTTGTGTTCAGAAACAAGTCCAAGTCAAGTGGCACATGTTTTCCCTTGAGATCTTGCTTCAGCTGTCCTCAGTCATGTAGCAATGTACTTCTCTGGAGTTGCCGACACCAGCCTACACTGCCTGTGGCGTGCAGACATTCCACAGCCCTGCGTCTTTGCATTGCAGTAACCGTCTCCCCTTGCAGAAGGCCTAAGAAGAAAGGAAAACCCATGGTCAGAGCAGGTATCAACATCCCTGCATCCAATTACACCATACCCTGTGCTTCACTGAGTGACATAAAAAAACATGCACAAATGACTCACCTGCCTCCCATCTCCATCATGCCTCCCTCTGCACCCATGCGGCTGGACCGACTCACCCCAAGCCAATGCACATCAATACACCCAACACAGTGAACACATCCATGTCACCCATGCCACCATACCCTGTGCACCCCTAAGTGCCATGAACCAACATGCAAAAAGGACTCACCTGGCTCCCATCTACATCATGTCTCTAAATCACCGTTTCAACTTGCATAGACAGGCAGTGTGTCAAAGAAAAACAAATGTACAGCCTTGAGGTGTCCAGTATGGAGCAAGGAATCATGACAGCTATGGTCTACCCGGCAACAACAAACAAAGCTGTGCCCTCCAGAGTGGGCTGGGTTCCCTGTGAGGAACACTGCGGAGTAATGTGGCTGGCAAACTTCATCAGAGGCTTGTGCCCAATGGCTGAGTTCACAGCCCTGGGCAGCGGCGTCACTGGCTGGGACAATTCTGACCCATGCCCTCCGGAGTGGCCTGGGCAGGGCTTGCTAAACTTCCATGCCAACTTGCATAGGCATGTAGTGTGAAATAAAACGACTGCCTCAATGAATCCTGCATGGATTTGTTAAACGTGACCACTGTGATCTACCGACCAGTGCCCCCTGTGTGCCTGGTGTGGGCCCCTGGTCATGCAAAGATCCAATGCGTTTAGCCGTTGCCTGTCCTGCCAAGGTCCCTGCAGCCTCCAACCCTGCCCCACAAAACCACCTGGATGTTGCCTTCTGGGGCCACGCAGAGGGGGTGGGTCTGTGCCAGGAGGCTAGGGGCTGTGCCTGCCTAGAAGGCCGATTGGAAGAGTTTTCTCATACCCTGGCCTGAGCTCCATCATGGCCGGGGGTGCTGCCTCCTCCCTTGGGCACCGGCCTTGATGCCTGTTGACAGTCTGCCTGCCCAACAGCCAACAGTGGACCTTGGACACCCTTCCGTTGTCCCTATCCCTCCCTGGAGGGAAAAGCTCAAATGTACCCTGGCCAGAGTGCAAGTGCTGGCCCTCTTCATCCCCACCCTTGGGTGCCTGGCTCACACACGGGTCTGCTGTGTCCCCTGCCCAGCAGGGCCTACCGGCTCTTTGGCAGGGGGCCAAAGGACCTTCCAGGCCAGGCCCATTAGAATGCATTGTACTACCAGACAGCCGGCCTCCACTGGAAGTTTGGGTGGGAATTAAGTTCCAAATTAATCTACAGTCATAAGGAGGTTGGTGGCTCAGTCCTCCCCCTCTTCACCCAGGGTACACAGAATACAAGAAAGTTCAGTCGCCTACCTATGGAGTACTATATACAGTGGGCATGGGCCCTGTCTATGCTCCACTTGGTTATCGCTGCCCCACCTGGGCTCTTTGGTGAAACCACCCCCTTTGTGGCCAATGGCTGCACTCTAGAGAATGGCCTGTTGCAGGTGTCCTTCTGGCTCACAGTGGGGGGCGGTGGGAGAAGCACTTGGGTTTTCTCAAAGAAGCCACCTATTTCCTTGTCAGCAGGGTGACTGGCTGACAAATCCTCAGCTGACTTGCATGTGAATGTCAGGGTGGCCTGCCTGTGTGCCTTCCTGTACTCCATGGGACTGATTTGGCACTGTTTGATACTCTTCTACTGTCAGACTGCTTGGCTGGCCTCAGCTGTTGTTTCACTCAATGACCCACCACCTCCCTTGGGAGCATATCAACGTCATTCCCCTCAGAGAGGGCATCTCAATGTGTGTGGCTCTCTCCAGCAAACACAATGACTGGCCGAGCAGCTTCGTGGAAAACCAAGCCTTTGGGTACTGAGGGGCAGCATGTTTGCAAAGCTGAAACTGAAAGGAATAGACAGAAGGGCACCACCAGGATTATAGTCAATAGTTCAGTTTGACCACACCTGCCCGTACACATAAAGGATTGACAGATTGATAGCTCATATTTGATAAATTGGGTTGGGGTGCAGGTCTGTTCTAGGTTGGTGGAGCCATTGTTCTGGGTAATTCTGATAATGAACGAGACTCCTCCAAGCCAACTACTTACGTTACCCCCAGTGGTTGGCGTCTGTCTTCTAAGAGGGACAAGTGGCACTTAGCCACACAAGATTGACCAATAACATGTCTGTGACACTGTCCAATGTCAGGGGCTGCACGTGTGCTACACTGCACAGATCAGCATGTGTCTACCCTTTGCCGACAGGTGCAGGTAAACTGATGACCCCTGTTTGTGATATTTATTGGAGATAGCAATCATATCACATGCACTAGGAATTCCCAGTAAGTGCAGGTCATAAACCAGTGTTGATTACATTTCTGCTTTTTGTACACATTGCCCATTACCATAACTGATTGGATGGTTGAGTGTGGCCCCCGGATTAGTCTTGCTGGGGTTGGTAATGTCCCTTGTGGAGTGCTGAAAAGAGGAACAAACTTGATTATCCTGAGAAAGTAAAAGTCACAACAATGTTTCTGTAGTTGAATCTGTGGAAGGGTCATCAATGGTGGGCCAGCTGTTTTGTCCCAGACATGCATACCCACAGCTCAGGGCACGCATCGTGGCATGATCTCACCAGTGCAATTGTCTGTGGCTGGGGCAGGTGCCGGGGAGCGGGATCCCTTCCAACGGAGTGGTCCGTGACCCAGTAGATTGATGAGGATATCTGGCAATGTTGGGTGAACCTGCCAGGAGAACCCCAAGCACACACTGGTAAGGGAGCCATGAGTGGAGCCATGAGTGGACCCCTTTCTATCCGACTGGCAGGGGAGCTGTTGTGCTGGCTGGGTGCTCTCTGCTCTCTGGCCAGATAGCATCTAGCAAGCAGGTATTGGTGGGGGCACTACAGTCAGAAGGTAAATCCTGAGTGGGTGCATCTCGGAGAAGAAGAAAATCTAGCTGATCTCAAAGGACACCTCCCCAGCTGGATGGGAGCTTGCCACACTAGCCAAGCTCTGAGCCATGTCGCAGCCAGGCCACTCCAAGGGTTGGTGTTGAGGTTCCGACACCCACCGATGTGGGTGAGCGATGGCCATGCTCACCAGTGCAGTGTGAGACATACCACTGCCACCACAATACTGAAGATTGGCCCTGTGTGGCTGAGCTGGGGTTTGAAGACCGTAGAGGTCCCACCCATCCTCGACAATGCTTGTTTCTGGGCCTCTTCTCCTTCTCCCTGAAAGGGAAACGGTAGGACATGGTTGTGGAAGGATGAGCTGGTCTGGTGGGCTGGCGGTAAGCTGCATGCCCAAGTCACTGTGGAAAGCCCCAGTTGCAGTGCTGCAGAAGATGATCGTTGGGTTTCCTTTGAAAACTGCAATGGTCTTTGCTGACTCACAAGTGGGGAAGCTAGATGGGGCACTGGCTGTCTCGCTGTGCAGGCAGGTGGGACTGGCGGCACTGTCTCCCACCAGTCCTCCTGCACATGCAGGTTTGGGCTGATATCTGGACAAAATTGTTAGCTGTGACTCCTGGTGGTGGATCACTGGTCTTGCACATCAATGAACAAAGCAGCTACCTGCGAGAATTAGTGTGGATTGCAGGACACATGTATCTGACACTTTGAACGCACCTTGCGACCGTGAATTTCTCTTGTCTGCGGGTTACTTTAATGTCAATAGCCCTAGGGCACTCCCCAGGTGCATGGCTCGGGTTGTTGCATGGACCCCCTTCCCCTCGTCTCCCTAATGTCAGACCCTGACCAGCACTGTCACAGGATCCCTGGACCTGGCACAGAGGCCTGTTGTTGGATTGTCCTGGACTCCTCGTTTCCACAACCTGTGTGTTTGGGAGGTCCAGGCACCCAGTGTGCTCCGGTGGTGGTTGTGGTGGTAGCAGCCAAAAAGCCTGATGCACATTCCCCTACCACTGCTCATCTGACCATGCCATCTGTAGCTGTCTTTGGTGTCCCATCGTTGCCTGCATTGGACAGCCCTGGATGGCCGGCCTTGTGATTCCATCCAATGGCCAACCCCTCCACAGGTTTGGTTTGGCGCAGCCTGAAACTTTTGCAGCCCTGAAGCCACCTGCCTGAGCTTTGGCTCCCCAACCATGACCTCAGATCAGACGTGGTGATCCACTGAATTGAAACATAGTAGTAAGCAGAGAAAAAGTGACTAACCAGGATTCCCTAAGAAATGGTAAGTGAAGAGAAATAAAAACAGCCCTGAATCCCTGTCCGGTGGAAGGGTGAGTATGGTAGTGCCCCCTGGCATACTAGGTCGGGGTAATCATGGAGTTTGGTTGATTGAGAATTCAGGCCAGAGCAGGTTGTAAACTCCATGTAAGGCTAAATACGGACAAAAGGCTAATGGCCAACCAGTACCATAAGGGAAAGTTGAGAATAACACTGAAGCGAGAGTGCAAGAGGCCGTGAAACCGTCAAGAGTTAAATGGGTGGGGTCTGTGTAGTCCACATGGAGCATCCAACACAGCGGGCAGGTTAGTGGTCCAGAATAGCTGATCCACTCGTGCGATCTTCCAATGGGCCCACACGGCCCATGCATGTTGCATTCCCTACACACTGCGACTGGGTCAGCTGGGAAGGACCAGGGGGTGCAGTGGTTCTCCCATCCAGTAGAGAGTGTCACAGCCCCCTGTCAGCAGTTTTGCCATGTCCATGGGGCCAAGGGAGATTGACTGCTGCTGCACCCTCCTCCATCAACCATCCTAGACCCTCTTGGCGGGTAACCAGGTCAGCTCATTCAAGAGTGACCTACGAGGGACTAGTGGATAACATGCTGAGTTTAGTATGCACTCTAGGCCTATACATGTAAGATTGTGATACACCTGTTTCCTACAGCTCGAGACAAACAACTGGGAAAAGTGTTTGGACCAGGCCCACCAGATCCTGTGTCTGAGCTGACACTCTTATGACAGCATCCCTTGCTGATAAATTCCTCATCCTTTGCTGTTGGCTTTGAAAACCCACATTGGCATGGAGAATAGCATTTGGAAAGCCCTTGGGTAAGTACCAAATATGTTTCCAGAATTGGCTTTCGCCTATGCCTACTCTGTTAAAATTTTTGTCTAGACCCCACATTTCATCACCATAGGTGATTGTCCCACCAAATTTCTCTTGGAAGACTGTTTCAATATCAGCCCTCAGGTTATCCCTATATTTTTGGGCATGGTTGATCATGACCTTCCCTGCTACTGCTGCCTTCCTCGTTGCAGTCTCTGCTTGAAAATTGTCAGGCAAGATTTGAGGAAATAGAGATCCCAGAACAATTGAAGCAATCTACAACCTCTATTGGTTCCCCTCCATTCTAAAACAAGGATTTGTTTCCTTGTATGTTTGCTGTTGATAATCAAGACTTTTGACTTGCTTTTATTTAAAATTAGCTGATTTTACTTATAATAGGTTGCAACTGTCATTAGTTAGTGCCCTGGCCAAGAGGACCGAGTCATCCGTATATATAGCAGGCATATCTTTAGAAGCTTCTTCTGCAAATGCTGGCAGAACTTTGATTTTACAGATAGAAGATTGCTGGTACTAATAGACAACCCTGTTTAATGCCTATTACCATGGGTATTTTGTCTGTGAGCTGACCACATCGACCCTATCTGATCGGGACAGAGGTTCTGAAATATAATCCATGATAATGTGCAGGAGTGCCTATTCCCAACTCAGCAAGTTTGACCCAGTGCCTGTCTCTACCTACTAGGTTGAAAGCCAATGTGATTCCCAGAAAGGCTGCACAAATAGGACAATTCTTGACTAGAACATATTTATTGCCAATATGCCAAAAAACAAAAACGTGGTCTACTGTGGATAGCCCACATCTGCAACCTCTCAGTACCCAATTTAGAATACTATTTACGTCGATCCACCTGTTTAGCTTTGACAAAATAACATGATAGAGATCGTACAATGTCGATCAGACTGATCGGTCTGTAGTAGCAGACCACGTGGACGTGAGATTTCTTATATAGTGGGATAATGGTAGAGTTAGACCAAGCTACAGGAAATGTCCCACTTGTTACAAAAAAAATGAACGCTTCAAATAGTTTGTGAGTTCACCAATTGCTAGATTATTTGAACGTTTGAACAGGTATTACAGGTTTCATATTTGGGCCTGGTGCCTTGCCTCTTGCCATATGCTTAATTGCTTCATAGATCTTATTTTGGGAAAATAATGTCAACAAGGCATATTTCCCCCTCACATTCACTGATATTACTTCCTATGTGTAGATGAGTCAAACTGCTGATCTGGGTGTTCGACCCCCACCTCCCGAAATATAGAGGTGCAGTGAACAACTGAATTCTCCCCAGATCTGCAAACACTTTTGCGTGGTTAGTATTGGCCCAGCCGCAGAGAAATAGCCTTCCAGATTGCTAGTGAGTCTTTCTCCATTGCTGATTTTGCCAGGTGTTGCCATCTGTAAATCAAATGGTCATTATTTTTCTGCGCAACAAGTGATTTGTCATTGTTTCGCAGCGCAATGACCTTGCTAATCTCCCTCTGCTAGTCTAACTGCTTCCTGCAGGGTTCTACTTACCTCGGCACATTCATTGTCAAACCAGTCTAGTGCATTTTGTATAAATGGGGACCTATTAGCAGGAGCCCTTTTAGTGATAAGTTGAGCAAGGGAGGATATTATCTCCTTGTACATATGAACAACGCAGGTATCAGTCTCTTGACCCTCCTTACTAGATGGCCCACGTGCAGTCAGGTTGAATTTTTCTGATGCACCGATGAAATATTTTTCCAGTCTTGTCCCCTAACTAACCCTTGCTTTGTTTGCTAATTCTAAGAGATGTGCTTCTTCTATAGGTCCTACCTGTCTCTAGCCTCATATAGATATTTGAACAGAGTGAATTATAGTCACTTTCTAGTCTAGACACTACTGTAAAATGTTCATAAGTGTACCATTTGTCATTCACAACCAGCGCATAGTCAATCAATGATGGTTGAATCTCTGGCTTCATATGTGGGTTAATTTGTTGAATCAGAGACCACAGTGTTTTGGACAGATGCCAAATCAGTCTGATACAAAACTGCATTAGCCTCATTAGCTTCTGCACTTTATGATTGATCTTTACTCAACCATGGCTCAGAATGGGTAACACATATGTGCTGAGTTTCCCATTTTGTGCCTCATTGATCCCTCACCAAAGACCCATCTTGGCAATCAGATAACCACATACCATAAAATCATGAACCCCATTCAAACATTTTGCCCGAAATCTCTAGCCCTCACTGATTGTTTGCCTCTGATCCGTTTCCTGCACTGTTGGAAAGGTGCAGACAGCTTCCCAGAGACCAGTGTTCTAACTACCAAGTTTCCTGTACGACAATCATTTTGTACGTCGAGACTTATGCTTTAATATCAGGATGCCAGAAATGTTCCAATATTGAATCTTGATGATCATTAAAGGGGTGTAGTCCTGCTCCATTTGGTGAATTTCACTCACAGAATAGGGATGTTCTCCATTCAATCACGTACTAGTACAATTTTCGTGTGAAAGAGAGTGGTGGCTATTTGGGACTGTCACTCCCATTTGCTCTACTTGAGTTTGCCACTAGATGGGCATATTCTTCTTTTGATTTGTTGTAAGATTAGACATATAGGGCTCATGTCTCATCTGGTGCACCAGTCTGCTTTGACAGATCTGCTTTGGCAGACCTGCTCTCCTGAGGCGTGGGTATACTTGTAGTCAAAGGGTTTCTTCCATCAGGGACACTATGACCAATTGGTAGCAACAGCCTTATCCTGGAGAAGGGATGTGTTAGTGGGTCAGCCTTTTTGATGAAAGAAACTAAGGCTTGAATTGACATACCCAATAAGAACAACATTTTGAAGGGAGGCTGCAGGCTTTATTGGCAGCCTCTTCCCAATTTTTAAATCTTCTCTCACAATGTTTCCATCCCCAAGCGTTCTGCTTAGCCATCTGTACACCTTTCTTCATAGGGCTTGTTGATTTTTGGGTCAGGATAAGGAAAGCTAGCAAAATGAGCTGCATCTTCAAAATCATTTAAAAAAACAAGCAGACTTACCACCTGGGGCTTACCATGATTTGGTTGTTTTTAGAAAAGTGCTTCATTATGGTGCCATTTCTGTAACTTTTCTGCTATAATTACCACCAAATGTATTTACTGGAACTGCCACTTGGTCTAGAGGATTTACAGCTTGTTTGCAAGTGCTAGTAAATCGGTGGTGAACCTCAATTTTGAAGTGCATACAACTCAAGAGACAATTCTAACGTAGTAAATTGAACAATTTTTTTAACGTGAATTTGGGGGATTTAACTCCAGCTATATCCAATCTCGGAATTTGACAGTGCAATCAAATTGCACCGTTACTAAAACAAAATGGTGGCTACAGAATTATCGATAAAATTGATCCTCACCAGCAGACTTGTAATGAGCCCGAATGTGATTCATCGCAATAGAAAGACATGCTATATCGACAGTAGAAGTAGTTAGTACACCATTATGTGTTGACACAGCCTATTCCTGTTTAATCACAAGGAATCCCAATGTAGAGACACACAACTGAGAGCTGTACAGAAATACTGTTTCATTAGCAATTTATTGATATATAAAGCAAAACAAAACTCATCATATCCATTAATAACAACTGGGACAAAAAGATCTGCTAACTTAGATTTGGACAGCAAACCTTAGGAAATCATGATAACATTCCCTTAACCTATTCTGATAATCTCATATGGAATGCCCACCATGCCATGAAAAAAAGAACAGTGACAGCTGTAATTAACTATGGGCCTCATTACAAGCATGCCGGTCTGTAAACAATGGTGCCGGTAAGCTTACCAGCACCGTTATTACCAGTGTTTCTGTGATCCAATGGGGAATAATATTTTACTGACGCATGACTTCCTGGCCGCCGGGGTTGTAATCCTGCGGTGTTACCGGCAAGTCAGGTGCTGGTAAATGTTTACGGGTCCAGCAGCAACCGGCTGGTATCGCGTAATGTGGCCCTATGTATTATTAATCCATTATACTGGGCCTCATTACACGGAGGGCGGTAAGGGTTAACGGTGACCGTTAATGGCAACGGTGACCGTTAACCCTTACCGCCGTACTACGAGGTCCCTTTGCGGGTTGGAGGATTTAACGCTGCAGGCGTTAAAATCCAACCCGCTAAGGGACCTCGGAGCTAATTACGGCACCGCAAAATTGCGGTGCCGTAATTAGCGCCTTCCCCATTTCCATAGAGCCCTATGGGGCAGAAATGGGAATGGGGAAGGGCAATGGCGGAAAGGGAATTTACCGCCCCTCCAACCTTGGAATGGGGTGGTAAATCCCCTTTCCGCCAAGGCGGTGCCGGTATTTTACCGGCATGAGCCATGGCGCTAATAGCGCCATGGCTCACCGCCTACCGTGTAATGAGGCCCACTGTCTAGAATGTCTACTATGGTACTGTTCTGCAAGCTAAATTTGATAGCATTGTTATATTCATTGTAGAGATCTGGGCCTTGACACAAAGACAGAGGGCCTCATTATGAGGTGGGCGGTAGTTTTACCAGGCGTTAAGGACGGGACCCGCAAAGGGACTTTGGTGCTAATAACGGTACCGCAATTTGCGGTACCGTTATTAGCACCTTCCCCATTCCAATTGAGCATTATGGGGGCTCAAATGGGAATGGGGAAGGGCCCTGGTGAATGGGGAATTACCGCCCCCGCCAACCTTGGAATGGGGTGGTAATAGCTCCATTCACCAGGGTGGAGTCAGTAAGGATTTGGAGGCAGCCATGGCGCTAATAGCGCCATGGTTACCTCCAAACTCCTAATGAGGCCCAGAATGTTTTGTAGAAAGGAAAATATAAGACGATGTTTGAAAACATATACTAATACCTCTGATATGTTTGCCAAACATGCTCTACTCTTTCACTTGACGCACATTTTTTGACACTTTTCCACACATCTCCTGCTGTGACTCTAAACTCTACTTTTCAGAACTGTGTAAATGCATTTTATTTCTCTCCAGGGTACACATTCATTCTATTTATTCAGGGTCTCAAACTGTTTCCCAAAATATAATAAATCACAAAATTGCATTTGCTAACCTAATATCAATGACCTTGATCGCAGGCTTTCCTTCTTAGATAGCCAATGCAAATATAATATTCACATACAAGTGTCAATATACAACATGCTAAACCATGTATTTTTCTCCACTATCAGGCAACATGACATAATACTCACAGACATAACTCCTTTGGGGTGCACATTAAGTGGAAGAACTAGATCAAGAAGAAAAAAAGAAAAAGATACGGTGTACCCTCGAGCAATATCAGCTTTGATGCTATTTAGCCAGCTCAATGACAGTGAGATCATCGCGCAACATCTGTTCTGAAGCAAATTATCATCTGTTCAGCTGACGGTGACAATGCTCTCTACACAAATCCCATGTGGGCTGTTTAGGTGAACACAATGCAGTTTCCTGGCTGAAAGCATACAGGTCATGAGGGTTACACGTATCATATGCATTCTAAGCTAGGAAAGGGCAGCCCACACTGCATGATCAAGCACCCTATTAACAAAACAAAATCTAAACCCCTGTAATGTAACGTTAAACATGTTATGTTTGGAATTACAGAGCCATAGTGCCTGTTATGTCGCTCGAAACCTCAAGGTGAAATGCATCCCATAGTTAAAATCTATGAATCTATAATGTTATGTTGTGTATGCGGGCCTCCCCCCTTTCATCCTGTGCTGTCCCTTATGGAACGAAATTGCCAGGGGTGCAGAGTGGAGTCATGAGGAACTACTGTGACAGGGTCAGGGGCTTGACCCTGTAAGTGGTGGGGGGGGGGGAGGGGATTTTGGGGCAGACAGAGACCTCTTCCGACCTGAGGTAGACAGTCTAGCAGGATCCTGACTCAGAGGTGGAGTGATAGAGTTGGGGGCTGGCGAGGCCCTAACTCCCCTGGCATACTTTGAATGTGGGTACCGCTGTCTGTCACACCATGCCTTTCAGGCTCTTGTCTGCCGGAGGCCATACCTATTGTTTACATAGAACTTCTTGTACAGGGATTGACTCCATGACAGGCAGATGCCATTTGGGGTGACATTGAAACCCTAAGACAAGCCTTGATCTTAATTGGAGAATTGAATAATCACATGTCGGCGCCAAGCTGTTTCAGATGCATGCCCTAAATCTCAGGTGTGACAAGCATCGGCTTCATAGTGCTTATCACTATGCATTATTTACACCGCCCTCTCAGTAATCCCGCAAGAGACAAGAGTCTACTACGTATGAAGATGACAACGAGGTCAAAACATGTGTTGGCTCTGCACATCATGGAATACATTTGATTTCTGCAAAACATTATTGCCAAAATGTGACTGTTTTATCCAATTTGGATTATTCCAGTTAAAACTATTTTTGAGATATAGGGCCTGATTCACGGAAGCATGTTATAAAGGCACAATCCCACAGGAAAACGTTCTGTGAATCAGACCCTGAATACCCTGAGCGCGAGTCACCCTTTTCAGATTCAAATCTTACCTATTACTTACATAACCCCAGGCACCAGGATGATATGATATGGCATTTATAATGCGCCTATACACTAGTGTTTCAAGGCGCGACAAGGCAAGGGTGGGGAGACAGAGGGAGGACAAAAACAATGATCTTTCTAGGCCCAGTGACATTCAGATCGTGAAAGTGCGAAGGAGCGGGGAGAGGAGAAGTGCCGGTGGTGTCTGTGAGAGGATGGACAAGTGCAGCACAATGAAAAACAGGGAAAACAACAAGTAGTGCAGCCAACGGGTGGCAAGTGTAAGTGTTAGGAGTGCAGACAACAAGTGTCTGATAAGTGCAGGAGAGGGGACTGTAGGGATACTGATACAAACCACAAGTGCAGGGGGTGCCGAGAGGCAGTGCGGGTATGCAGCTGGCAGGCAGGAACCTGGATCCAAGTTCATAGGGTTGCCAGGTGACCAGTGCATGTAACAGGCAGGATATCAGCGGGGTAGAGGAAGAGAGAAGGCAGAAGCAAAGAGGAAGGTCTTGAAGTGCTTCCGGAACCATAGATGGTTCTGCTCAAGTTTCAGAGAAGTAGGAAGGCTGTTCCAGAGGAGAAAGCGATCTGTCCCCAACTTGTTGCTTGGAGAAGCGACTGACCCTCAAGGAGTTGGAGGTGGAAGAGCGAAGAGCTTGATTGGAAGCTATTCCGCAGAGAGAGTTGGAGATATTGCTCTCCCATGCCCCAGAAAGCCTTGTGTACGATGCAAAGGGTCTTGAATTTTATCCAGATTCAGTGGTGGTCTAAACCTCAAGAAGGAACAGAGGTGCAGAAGACGAGTATCCCTCTTCCGAGACCATCCAGACTACTGGCAGAAACACCAATTTCCTGGGACTGCCAAAAGGAGGTGCTGGCAACGAACACCAACAAGAGTGGGCCGCAGAAACTCATGATTGTGTCTACAAGCCGAAGGAGGGCAGGTCAAGTGCGGTTTTTAAGTTTACCCTAGTCTCAGCAAAAACATAAGGATATATTGGCCAGAGTAGTCAGGTGTTAGTGGGGACTAATGTGAAGGGAGAGGAGGCAGTGAAGGAGGACACAGGTATAAAAGACCCATCTAACATGCTATGGTTGAGGGGCGTTCGGGTGAGATCTGGAGAAGAGTTGGTGGACTCGGAGGCTAGGTGAGGGTGGAAGTTAGATAAGAGTGCTGAAGAATTGCTGAAGTTATTGGAAAAGAGTGCAAGTGAGGTATTTCATATGAAACAGTGTGGTACTGAGCGTGAGTGAGTGGAGTGTTTCTTGGAGTGGGTGTTCAAATTAGTTGTAGTAGAGTGAGAGGCAGTAGAGATAGGAGAGCGTGAGTGTAGAGCACCTGTTAAAAAGTGAGACTGGTATAGAGAGATGAAGAAAAAGTAAAAGAGAAAAAACAGAGAGAAGGTGAGAGAGAGTGGAGTGGTAGAGAGAGTGAAAGAGGGAGGAAACAAGTGTAAAGGGGAAGGTTGTAGAATATGAGGGAGTAGCAATAGGGAGAGAGAGAGAAGAGGTCAGAGGGAGAAATGTATGAGTGACTCAGAGGCAGAGACAGACTGAGCAAAAGAAAGAGAGGAAGAGAGTGGGGACGCATGAGAGAGTTATGTGGTTGTTGTAAAGGTGGGTGTTATAATGTGTGGTAGTAGAGAGAGATTGTACGGAAGGTAGGAAAGAGTGAGAGTAGAGGGTCAGTACAAATATTAGAAGGCAAGATTGGAACAGAGGGAGAGAGACGGAGTGGAAGAGGAGTGGAATTGAGAGTGAAAGAGAGATGAAACATGCGTAAATGAGGATTGAGAATAGGAGGAAGCAGCAGAAGGGAGAGGAAGAATGGTATAGTGATACAATAGGAGGGACAGAGAGGTGGAGAGAGAGGTGGGAGTAATCGAGAGAGATAGAGAGTGGAACATGAGATACAGAAGAGGAGAGAGTAGGAGAGAGCAGGTGGAGTGACAGCGAGAGAAGGGAAAGAGAACAGTGAGGAGAGAGCAAAAGATAGATTGTGAGAGAGTGAGAGAGCAGGCACCAATTCAACATCACATTGTATTTGTTTTTCCAATGTATATAATGCCATTTGTCAAAGCACATGACAAACGAAAGGTGGTACTAAACATATGAAAGGTCAAATACACTGAATCAAAGTTCATGTACATAATAAAGAGAAGACGGAGCAGCAGAGAGACAAGGAAGTAAAAGATCAGAGATTAAGTGGGAGCCTGTTCCACAATTTAGGTGCAATGTGATACAGGATGGAAACCAGGGATGACGAACTAATAGAAGGAATAGAGACTGGGGAAGAAGGGAGCGAGAAGGTGACTAGAAAGTAACCATTGAAGAAAGATAAGAAGGAACCATGCCACGAAGACCTTTAAATACAACAAAAATGAAGTGGCAAAGAAAAAAAGATTCCAAATAAAGACACTGAAGAGACAGCAGTTCAGGAAGTATAGAACCACGAGGTGAGAGAAGGAATAGAAGGTGAATAGAAGAGTTGAATATATAATACAGTGAAGCCAGCTGATTGGCAGGAAGACCATGGAGGAGAGTGAAGCAAAAAAAAAGAGCTGAGAGAAAATAAGTGATGAGACAAGAATTGTAGTGCCTCAAAAGGTAATACAAGGACACGCTCGTCGGACATTATATAAATGAAAAGGACAGGAGGGGCAACAGCGAAGATATGAGAGTAAATAGACAGAGTAGAGTCTAGAATGCCTCTAAAATCTTGAAAAAAAGACTGAAAGAGAGGATGGAGGACAAGAAAGAAGAAGAGGGAGGTAGAAGCAGAGCAATGGTGGTAGTGTGAAGAAAATAATTTCAGATTGGATGGATGAAGGTGTATTTAACGATCAGATACCCGTGATTGCAATGCCAAGAGAGAGGCCTGCAGAGCAGAGAGGATAAAAAAGAAAGAATGATTTCAGAGTATTAAGAGAGGCTAAAGGAGGAGATACTAGAAGCAAGAGGAATAGAACTAGAGAGGAAGAGAAGGGGCCAGATAGACCTGCCCAGCTGTCAGAATAGGGTAGTAAGATAGATAAGTCTACAACCGTTAGGGCCTCATTTGAAGTGCATGATAGAACTAAATAGCAGGGATAAAGTAACACTAGTTCTTACAAACAGTTGAAGAGTAGGGGAGCCTGGGCTAGAGGGAGGTATCCCACGGGAGATCAAGGGATAGACCAGTGCCTCCCCTTAGTCTTGCCATCCTGCAGTCCATCATCAGCTGAGTTGTGAAACCTATTAATACAATATTTTATCTATCAAACCAATCCTTGAATCCTTGAAGCCATCTGTGACACTACATACAACATAAAGAATACTTTCCCTCTTCTTTCATCCCACAGCATCCTAGAACAGGAAAACATGCCTCTCAAAGAAATGCTGTATCCCCATGAGGTGACGTCACCACACTTGATTATGACTTCCGTAATCCTCTGCTATTGTGTCACTGCAAAACGATACAGCATTTGGAATTTAAAATAACTGGTAATAGCTTGCATGTAATGCATAATCGGCAACAACAGCATATGCAAATAATCATTAATTGGCCATCTTGTTGTTGATTTTGTAGTATTCAATTGCTCTGTTACTCCTGTAACGTTGACTTTATCTCAGTCATGAGCCACTCTTTGGCCCAAATATCCATGAATGGCTCCCAGACAATCTCATCCAAGGTTGGACAACAGAACGTTCATTGTGGCATCGCTCCAAGGTATCTGCTCTGCACGACCTCCTAGTTCTCCAGCACTTGATCAAGGATATCCTACATTGGGACATGCATGCCATGCCTCCAGTTTGAAATGGCATGCACAGATGTATCCCCTGGAGCAACTTCTCCAATTCATAGGTATCCCTATTCAGCAAGTCCAATCCTCTATGATTCCCAGAAGAGTGCCACTGCTCTCTAACCAGGATGTCTGCAGCCTTCATATTGCATTACTGTTCACATTCCCATTGCTGGCTACCACACTGCATTACCTACTGCTCTCCTGCTCCGCTGTGACATTTACCTACTATTGACCATCTTGGATATCTTCCCTTATTTTCTCACTATGACTCCCATATATGGGTCCCACTGTTGCCTTCTCCTGTGGATGCCTGATGTAGTTATCTATCTGCATGGGGATTTTCCAATATTGAATTTTACAAGAATATACATGCTTCTATATCACTCTACCTTCAATTGGGGCCTCATTACTAGTCTGGTGATAATTACTACCAACTTCATTTACGGTTGCCACCACTTTGTCACATGGTTTTGGTGGATGTACCACTGGCCGAATTACCACACGGTAAATCCACTGATTATTGGCGTTAAGGAGGAAGAATTACCTCTAACATTTTTCTGGATGTAAATCTTCCTCCCTACCATACATGCATTACAGTGGTGCATTATTGTGGCAGTAACGAGGCGGTAACAGAAATACTGACACTTTACCACCATTTTAACTGCATCGATGTACTTGTAATGAGTCCCATTGTTAGCACTGCTTTTAGCTCCTGTATGTTTTAAACTTGCCTCCTATCTCTTTCCATAGTGATTTAGAACCAGGCATTGTAAATTATCCCCTTCTAGGGAGACCAAACCACTCTACAATGCTCACTGCATCTCTGCAGAACCGCCGCAATGCCTACGCGGAATAGATGCGCAACATGCATATCAGCGTCTCCACATACTCTTCCCAAGACTAATACCCCACATTCTACTTCCAAACACACAATAGGACTACCAACAAAGCAAAAACAAACACACCACTCAGCAATTGACACCCCCTTCCCAAGACACAGGAACACTCACATCCCCAACCAATATAGAAATTAAAGTCCAAACCAAAGCCTCCTCCCACTGCAGGCACATAAGGAACTTCTCTGTAGGAACTTCTCTGTTATACAGGTTCAACAACTACAAATGTTGCACATAACACCCGGATAGTTCAAAACTGAATGCATCAAAACACAAGCACAGCTATTTTGGATTTGTCCTATGTCACCACTAACCAAACCCAGCACACCTTTTCCTGCGCGCCCATATTTCCAATGCTCTTTTCAAATGGAAGTGGAGCAATGGTATAAAAACGAACACCATATCATATATTAATGCCCTGTGCAGTGCTGGATATTACATTTGAATAAATATAACACAAATGCTAATAAATAATTCAGTCAAACCTACGCAAATGCTATTGAATATCTACCTCTTCTGACTAAAGGAGGACCATAATTCAATAATTAAAATTCCCATAGTTCCCAATGGAACACAACACACTGTCTGCCTCTTCATAAGCTGCTTAATATCTTTGATCACATTATGTGTTTAATCCAGTAAATCATCCCGACACTCAGTGAGATAAATATGCTGCCTTTAATTTATCTTGTTTGGGTTAGAGACCTATATTTATTTCACTCTTGCGAGTAGAATGCTCTAAATAAATCTTACGCTATCGGTGCGACACTTTGTCATTTGTAATCTGTCAGTGGTGGAGCATCAAAGGAGAACAACTGGAGCCATAGCCTTGAAAACAATAGAGCCAGAGAACATGGAATAAAACGCAGAATGCCAGTTGCAAAATAGACATTGTACAATCTTGAACTGATCTGTGATTACCACCTATTGGCTCATTCTAGCCGCATCTAGAGACTGAAGAAAAGTACATCTCGATTGAGAATCTGCCTTGGTATTTGTATTATCAAATTTATTGTGGAAAACATGACATTAAAAGGACCAACGTGTAAGTTCTACACATAAGAAATACACGTATAAAAGTTTAAATGTGTTGCGTGTAAGAAATATAACACATTAAGCTACTTGGGGTAACTGCTTGAAAAACTCAAATTAATGTGTGCGTTTCTTTGGCACCAAGGGTTCGCTGCATATACAGACGTAGGGCATGGCTCCCTAAGCATAACATAATAGGGGTACGTGATGCTTGCAGACGTTTTCGTGTGCTGTAACTTGCGCTTGAAAATGGCACTCACTCCTGAGTGAGTATATACTTCAGGATTCACCATGTATGTTTCACCCGCTTCACTAAAAATAAACTATTGTACATGCAATCCCCCCCAAAACAAATCTCTGTGGATATTTCACTGGTGAACTTGCAGGCAAGGCAAGCTTTTTTAACTGAAACTGACACATTTAATGTTTTCACAGAGTATTTCCAAATCTCTCATTTCCATACGCACATTTTAAATTTTAAACTCCTCAAACCACATTTACACCATAAACTATTAGGTGTAATATAAGCAATGCGAGATTTACAGTTTGGCAACTTGAACAACAGGTCCATGGAAGTCACACCGTATTTGAGATGCACAGAGACATTATAATACAGCCATGTAGTCAAGGACACACAAAATAACTACTCTCCAAAGTAAAATAGCCCTAAAAAAAAGCCTCCCTGAACTCCCCACTAACCCTACGCCATCCCACACTCCCCCTCCCACTACCATACAGTCTAATGTTAAAACACCCACCTCTCCCAGCTCACCTCCCGCTCGCTTAACATTTTCTAAAATGTCCATCCTTGAGGTTGAAAGAATTATACTTTCGCTCAAACCCTCCAACTGCCAGGGTGACCCTTGCCCAGCCCAGCTTATCAAGGACGCATCAAGGGACCTAGCCCCCTTTGTTTCCAAGCTCATCAATGCTTCATTTGCTTCTGGTATCATCCCAGTTAACCTAAAAGAATCATGGGTGCTTCTCCTTCTAAAAAAAACGAACACTTGACCTGTCAATACTCACTAATTACCGGCCTATCATGACCATACCCTTTCTATTAAAAATCCTCGACAAGGTCGCCTACACACAAATCCAAAAATACCTGGAACTACACCACCTCCTGGGAGCACGTCAATCTGGTTTTCGCCCACAACAAGGCACAGAGACAGCCCTCATTGACTTAAAGATCCAAGTCGACGTATTAAGATATAAAAGGAAACGGCCTTTCTCCTCCTTCTTGACCTCTCGGCTGCATTCGACCTGGTTGACCACAAGGTCCTATGCAACCACCTAGACTCAGCTGCTGATGTCTCTAGGGAGTCCAGCGCATAGATCGAGTATTTCCTCAGTGAAAGTACCATGAAGGTATTCTCGCTCTCAGCAGCTGCAGACCCTATGCCTATCACATGTGCCGTCCCCCAGGGATCCTGTGTCTCTCCCACGCTATACAACATATTCATCAAGCCCCTTTTCGATGATGTGAGCAATCTCGGTATCACCTACACTAATTATGCGGATGATACCCGGATTCTCCTCGCACCTTCTGGGTATTATAGTAAGGATTTGGCCTTGGTGAATAGGGTGTATCTCATCATCCAGGCATGGATGGCTAATCATGATCAATGCTTGAATGATGACAAAACAGAGCTCATCCTCCTAGGCACCTCCATCAAGCTCCAAAAACTTGGGACTGAATACGCCTCCTTCATAATTGATGGCAACCTCATCAAAGTGGCCAGTGAAGTGAAAACCCTTGGCTTCTATCTTGACTCAACCCTCTCCTTCACCAAACAAGTCAACATGCTGACTTCCACTACCAGTTACACTTGCAAACTCATCAGAACCGGCAAACCCTTCCTCTCAAACAACAGTTGCATCATCCTGGCCAGAGCCCTCATCCTGTCCAGGCTTGATTATTGCAACGCCCATTATATGGGCTCAAACAAAGGAATAGTCAGGAAGATCTAAACACTCCAAAACAATGCCCTTAGAGCGCCCTTGGAGTGGCCAAAAGAGATCATATTTCTGACATTAGGCAGCAAAACAACTGGCTCTCGATTTACGACAAAATCAAAGTGAAAACTACGTCCCTCACTCACAAATCCCTGAACAATGCTGCCTCCAGCTACGTGGCAGAGAGGTTCCATAAAAGGGCCTCCACTAGACCCTCCAGACTAGCCCATAGGAACTCCCTCCTTGTCCCTAGATTCAAACTTTCTAAGTTAGGTGGGAACAGCTTCCCCACTAAAGCGGCCCAGCTCTGGAATTCCTTGCCTCCTGCTATCCGAGAAGATAAGCCATATCAGAACTTCAGATCTAAATGTACCAACTGGCTCAGGTCTTCCAATATTTAACTCCACCTGTGTGTCCACTAGATTCCAACACCTTTAAGTGGACAGTAACGTAATGTATAACCTCTATGTCCACTGTTGCCTGTGTCTATTCTATGCATGTAGGTACCTGTATTTCTAATTTATTTATCTGTGTAACCAAGCTGAGAACCTGCCTGTAACTGTCGCACCCTGATACCCTCGGGTCTGGTGCGTGTTACAAATGAATAAACAAAAACACAAACAACTTGACACACCCATTCCATGGGATATCCCATGGTGAAAAATGTGCAACTTGGCTGAACTCCATTGAGGTGTATGTATAATGAGCACTTTCACATTTCACATTGGAAAAGTGTGAGACATACCCGCTTCATAAATCCGATACAGTCACAGCATGTGAAAATTAAACACAACTACTGTCAAAATGAATCAACGTTAACGGCACTTAGCGGATTCACTGCAGGATTACAAATGGTGGTAAATGGTGTAAATCACAATTTTTCGGAGTCTAGAAGACTCCATGGGGATTTCGGCAGAATTACAGCCGGTGGATATTACGCTGAGTTTGCACTTTTTTCCGGGTTCAGGTGGAGGATTTGCCTCCACCATGAGGCTGGAGGAAAATCCCCCACTTGAAGTCCAAACTCAAGATTTAATTCTATTACCACCACGTTTTTGCCACTCTGCGAAACTCAGAATGAGGCCCACAGTACCTGTGTTCTTGCTGCTATGGGTAAGTTACTCATTCATTAATAGTAAAAGTTACAGAATTACAGAATGTGATGATACATTTACAATTTTAGTTAGTGTGTTCTGCAATTTACAATTAGATAGGGACAATGCGCCTCATTAGCTAATTTGGTAGAACATCCAACAGGCTGGTTTACCGCTACTTGAGGAGTTCCATCCTGCATGCGCCATGTTGCAGTGCTGCACCTCCGTGTGCCGAATCACTGGAATCTGCTCTCACACAGTGCAGTTGGAGCCTTCATTGTGAGGACATTAGAGGTTAAAGGGATGTGCTTCAATCCGGAATTTCAGCGATAGCTACACAATATATGTCCACAGATACACACTGATGTGCTTTGTCAAGGGGCATAAGGTCAACACTCCAATGAAATGAAAATGGGAACTGTTCAGTGCATGTATCAATGAGTTATCTGATCTCATTGTGATAGCTATGACATGGTCACATGCAAGTGCTATCCTTCACAGTCCCATCATTCCCTGAAAAAAATTGAGAGCAGCCGAGTGACCAAATGAAAGCTACCTACACTCCAAGAGGGTGAGAGGGGACCCTCAACCATGAAGACTTTACTGCATGATAACATATCCGTTCTTGCAGTGAATACAGAAGATCAGTAAATTGCATTGCAAAGTTGTCCCCTACACTCCATCATCCTGCAGAAAGGGGCACACACTAGTCCCGCAATGTTTGTTTCAGATGACATGCCAGTATGTTCCAGCTGCTGCCCAGAGTCCCAATAATGTATTTGCAGAGGTAAAACACTGGTGCCTTCGTGTAGGTGATAGCTACAAGAAAGTCGGCGTGACAATGAAGAGCTGCATTGTGACCTAAAGAAAGCAATCTTCATCTCAGAGTTCCTTCCTAAATGATGTCTTTAACACATGAGGTAGAATGTCCTCTATTGGTCTGGGTGTTCCTTCACACAGCCACTCCAGAAACCTGCAGAAAGGGCCATCCATTAGTGGTGCAGTTGCTGCAGGGATGTGCCAGCATGTTTCCCTTGCTGCTCAGCATCTCAATTGTTTCTGAAATATACCAGGCTGAAGTCAGTGATCCAGAGTCTTCTCAGGGGAAACACCAATCTGCTCTGCTGGGTCTCATGATGAGAGACCAGCAGGAGTTCTGGAAGATGTGAAAATCCAGAGTCGCTGTTAGGGCGGGGTTAGGGGCTATAGCCCCAGGTCTTTTGGTTGAAGCCCCAGATAGAAGCTCAGGGGCTACAACCAAAAGGCCAGCTAGCCCGAGTCATGACCATCCCAACATTAGCACAGCCCCGGATCTTTTCCAGACCAAGCAACACCCCTGTACAAATCTACCTGTATCCTTTGCTGCCTGAACAGAAGATGAGCATCCAATATCCTACATACCGTAATGGTAAATAGAAGGACAGAGTTGGCATCTCACGAAGGCTATATGCAAAACTGGAAAGGAATCTTGTGATGAAAAAGGAAGCCTAGAGAGAAACATGATAGGGGTTACAATACAAAGATGGTTCTTCAGAGGCGCAAAGCCTAGATTAGACTCTCCAATCAGCCAGTTGTTCACAGATCCTACAGGAATGTTCATACATCCTTCTCTGGTCACATTGTACTTCACGTCTATTGTAAAACATTTTACTGGAGAAATTTAGCAGTTGCTCAGGATATAGAGCCTCAAGACCCATACTCCCTGCACCATCCCCAAGGTGGTGATAGTTCCTAGACATCATTGAGTGGGCGAAGACAATACCCAGATGTCTGTGACACCAATCCAGAATAATTGACTAGCTAACACCTCTTTCAATGACTCCGTGGAAAAGGCAATCATGCAGCAAACAGAATTCAGAAATCAATGGCAGAATTCAATGCCTAGGCTTTGGGAGGGCCTTGGACCAAAACAATTGACTTCGGATGTTGTTGTGAGTGACAGTGGAAGCATCAGTATGAAGGGAGTGGCAGATGTCAATTACTGCCATGTGCCCTTTTTCGGAACACTGCTTGACCCTTATGGTGCAAGATATCATAACAAGACACAGAGGTTGCCAAGGTAAAGGCCATAGTCCACAAAATATGTGCCATTATGGCCAAGCTTGGAAGACGCTGAGAGAACCCTTCAGAGGGGCTTCCTCAGCTCTGCCTTGCCCATGAGATTTACAACTGATGGAGTTTCAACTCTATTTTCACATAAATATCTCTTCAAATAAGCACAAAACTCTCAGCAGGTAAGAGAAGCAACACAAACCTGAAGCAGGGTCCTTGATGGCTTAGACTCTTAAGCAAAAACTACCCTAGAATACCCACATAGTGTGCTAGAGGCGTGTCACATGTTGTTGTCCCATGAGGACCCTGCTCCTTAAATACATGGATTTAAAATACAGAGCTGCTGGAGGCCTGGAATGCCACTACCATATATTCTAGACATCCAGATGAAAAGTGGGAAGCATGGGATTTACTATGGCTGACAGATTTATTGACTCCAGTTCAGGGGCTTGCAGAGCAGCATAGATGCTTCAGGAATCGTGTGGTGGAGTGATGCACGCGCTGGCTCTCTGCTTGTCAGTTCCAAGATTGAGGATGAGCATTATGAAGGCTTGGTCCACCATGTGCTGTATCCCCATGGAAACGTGGCTGTCACAGATGCATCCAACCACAAACCTAATGCTGCTCACAGTTGCACCAGGTGAGGAGAAACATGGCACAGGTGGAGAGAAATATGGCTTTATGCACAGCAGGCTGCTTAGTCAGGATGCAGTTGATTGGAGTTGCCGAGAGGGAAACATAGGTTTTGACAGAGAGGATCCTGTGGTAGAAAAGATACAGGAGATGAATGGAGACTAGTAGAAGAAAACTAGCTTGTGGAGCAGAGCGCATAATGAAGGATGTCGCATGGTGGTGGAATATAAGTTGTGAGAAGGCCGGAGGGCAGAAGGAGCCAGGATGAGATTAGTGCAAGTGATAAGGAGAAAGGAGAAAGCCGTCAGGACATAAGGCTGGACATAAGAAATATAGAGGATCTTTGTCAAAATAGCAGGAAGGAAGTGAACAGAAGCTCTGATGAGGAAGTTATAAGGGTTTACAAGGAGGTTGAATGAAAGAACATCAGAAAAGTGATTGGTGGGCAGGAGAGAATATATTTATAATGGAGAGAGGAGGAGAGGGTGCTAGGATGGAGGTGAGGTGGAAAAGAGTACAGTGATGGAGCTGGTAAAATGACAAGAGAAGAGAACCAGAGTTTTAGAAAATGAACTCTGGAGGAACAGCATGAAGGTCAGTGAGTGCAAAGGAGAATGGGGTAATTAACAGGGAGGATCCTTTAGGAATGTGACCATTGTGAGTCATCAAGGAATTAGAAGAGTTTGGGGATTTAGAGAACCAAGCTAGGACTAGGGCACCAGCAGGAAGTGAACAAAAGATAGTACAGGGATACAGACTCTGTGGTGGTGGAATCAGTGAGACACAGTGGATGTCACCAGGAAGTAGAGAGGGGAGATAAAAGAATAAAAAAGAAGCCCATAAAGGAATTCAATCTTTGTGGAATCTGGTTGAAGAAGTGGAAAAAAGAATATTTGAAAATCTATGTCACCAGTTTCCTTGTGGCACCTTTGGGGACTACACAGCTGGCCTCGACCACAGCTCCAGGCACTGGGAGGCATAGTGCACAGACACATTTTGGCCTGGAGCACCATGGAATTTGTTTCCCAAAATAACCAAGGTGATAAGCAGATGACCACCTTCTGAAGAGCCAGAAGACAAAAAGGAAGTGTTGAATGTACTTAAACAGTCCACATACAATGTTTGACTGTGAAACTACAGCTCATTCCAGCAAGGAGAGATTCCTATGTGAATGTTGTAACATTGAGCCCAAAAAGAAAATACCATGTTGTAGTAGACATATTTTATGGCATTTGTTTTTCTACAACAGTGCAGGCGATGAATGCACAAACGCACCCGGGAATTGTAGATTGTGAATGGTCAATCTACCTTTCCCGGGTGCGAATGTGGATGGTTCTATGTATTTATAGAGGGGATGAGTAACTGCCCAGGTAGGAAAGGTGGATTTGGGACATTTTCTCAATGACAAATAAATGTTTCCCTTGTAGAAGCAGGGATCATATGGATTTACCCATGGACAAAGAGCCTGTCAACTAGAGGAAGATAGGTTTGGGATTCGCACATGGACAAAGAACCTGCAAAATAACAAAATAACAGACTGTGAGAAGCAGCACGAGCACAGAGAATATGTCATTTAAATGAGAATCTGCACCGGTATGGGCTATGCAAACACATGTGTATTGTTCTTGTGGAAGAATAGGTTCTAATATTATCAAAAGAGGTTGCAGACCATCACTTTTTGGAAGGATTGGTTCTGGGGAGTGGCCTAAGGATTATCAGCTAATTATTTGTTGGAGGGATGGTCTTTGGGGATTCATCGAAGAGAGAGATATTGGTCACTGCCTAAATTATGGGTTCTGGTGATTAAGACAGAAATTGAGAAAATTGGGGCATTGCTGTAAAGGTAAACTGAACCCCCACATGACCCTATTCAACCAACCATAATAAAAGACAGGTCACATACCTACGCAAAGTAGCCCAAGCTTATAAATGGGTAAAATAAGCCAAGCTTGTGACTTATCCCTGCCAGATGTACCAGAGGATCGATAATTCACAATTACAATTCAATTAAGAATCAAAAAATCCTATGGATCAAGAATTCATTAACGAGATTGAAACAGTGATTTAATGGGGTCACCTGTGTGAAAGATGGATTGTAATATTAACTCACTGAGGGAAATACAAAATTTCACATACAGGAAGAAAATGTTCTGATATTCAACGAAGGGCTGACAGCAAGTTATCTGTATTGAGGGCATGTTTTGGGGAGCAGCTCAGGGATACAACACAGGTGAACTGTACCAAATGTTAGTTCCAATGGATGGAGAAACTGTTCACTGTATGAAAAATGTGTTCATGCAGGGATGGAGAATCTTCTGCATGCAGAAAGAATGTTGATTTCCGCTAATTATATCTATAAGATATGTTTTCAAGTTGAGCACTTTCCTTAGATATTTGGCCTGCACAGTAGCCTAGAATACACAGGTCCAAAGGCAGACAAAGTCAACTCATCCCATCACCAGGCCAAGGTCTATACATTGAGTACAATGACAATGGCTTATAAAACACATTTTTGTACTGGGCTTAGCATCAGGAGGGAACCAGCAGGAAGCACTACACACTTACATCATGTTTAATCTAGCAGCAGAGAACCACCAGCCAAAACAGCACAGACCTCAGGAATTATCACATGGGTGCAACAACCCCTTTCTCTCAGGCTGCAGTACTTTCTTAAGGATAAAAAGGAACCCCCTCCATGGCAGGATGGGCTTAAATGGTTAGCCCAGGAACACAGAGTGGATCACTTGCAGTGCAGGATGAGATCAGTGGATCAGAGTAGGTACACCGATTTAGCGTAGGTATACACAATTCTGGACCTCACATAGTGAATACCTCCAAAGAAAGTTTAAAGGAACAAAGTATTTATGTGGTTTAGGGGTTGATACAGGGATCAGGTTTCATATCAACACCTCCCTTACTTAAGACAAAATACTTTTAATGGAATTGCACAGGAATACCCAACTCAATACCCCACCATTTGAAAGGTTCAAGTGGGAGATTGACCAGTAATATACCTTTGGTCTCTTTCTGGAGGTTTGGAAGCCTTGCCCTGTGGTCTTGAAAATTAGCTCCTCATCCTTTCATTGGCTACTCTCCAAGTGTCGCAAGACTCTGAGTAACTTTTGATGCTAGATGAATGCAGTACCTGGATTATTATAGAATCACTTGTAGAGAGACATATGTACAAGTCCTATCTAGTGCCTGTCCCCTCACCTCTGTCATATTGGAAGAACAAGGAAGTACTGTGCTTGACACCAGGTATCATCCCAGTACTGCACTGAAGTTATAAAAGACTTTATGGACTTAGATAAATGTATTGAATGTACCCTCGCACTGAGGAGTTTGAAGGATGCCTGCATATGCCATTGAACATAGAAATTATGTAAGTGAAACCTGATGAGAGTAAACTGATGTCATATAGAGAAGATATAAGGACACACTGAAATTATATGCGAATACGTAAACAATGAAAAAAAATGGAAGTAATAAAGTAACTGGATGTGCAAGTACGAAGAAATCATATATACTAAGAAGATAAGTAAGAAGAGATGAAGTAGATGTACATACATACGCAGAACGCAAGGTAGAAAGAGACACATAGAAGCTTGCTGTAGTAGAAAATATAACGTGGACCAAGAGTTCATGATGAAAAGATGGACATAGGTTTTGTATAATAGTAATCTAAAAAGTCTAAGGAGAGAGACCAGGGCTGCAGAGCCGACAGGCACTGGAAAACAGCTTTACACAGAGAACAAATAATATCTGTTTGGCTTGGGATCAAGGCTGCCTCATCAAGTGGCAAATGCAAGGCACAAAGGGAGTCAGAGGGATGAGCTAAATACACAATACATATTTTTCTTAGATTAGGTAAAAGAAAGAACATTTGTAAGTATTGAACAATCAAGGATGCAGAAAGCATATGCAAGAAGGAAAAACCATGTCTCAAAAGGCCCAGAGGAGTAATAGCACCCAGCAAAATTGAATTAAACAGCACTAAACAAATGGTTGAAATAGTCAAAATCGTGGTGTCCTCACACGTGGTGCAGGATTTCAAAACAAGGCCTATTCATTGAGCTCCAACTGAAAATAGTGATGTACCTACACTCCCTTAAAAGTCCCAAGGAAGAGAACAATCAGGAAGGCCAACCACAAAGAAGTAACTTTGTCCTAGGGCTCAAGTGATGAGAGATTATAGACTAATTGGACAACTGGTTGGTAGTCTGACGTTGTTCCCAGCACCTGGGTTTCATTTTGCTTACATGCTGCTAACGAGACTAATGTCCAATGTTGGAATAGAATGCCAACCAATCTTAAGGGCCTTTGTAGCAATCGATCATACATTGTTGCAGAAGCCAATCCACTATTATTCTACTATTAATCTGTATTATATGTTGCGAACGTAGTTTAAGGCGTGCCTACCAGATATGGGGACAGCCAATTGTGTTACTAACGCCTAAACAAAATATAATTATATATGTTCCCTTAACCAGTTCCTACGCCCAATAGGTTTTTATGGTTTGCCTCGTAGGATGAGGTCATAGCTTACATACATCAAGGTATGAAGCTTTTGTTTAATCAAAATGTATTCTGAGAGTGTCTGAGCTGCATTTGCTTGTTCACCAGGTTTCCCTACTATATTGAGTTATAATAAAGTTGTATTTTGCCACAGTCTGTATGGTTATTTGTGTCTGATATCATTTATTAGAATTTCCATCTGGCACATGGACCGCTCCAAGTGTGACAGCTCATTTTGGTAGCGGTGCAGTCTTCTGTACGCAGGTCCAGACTCTCAGATTATTGACGGCTTCTACCATTAGCCAGAAGATTGCAGAGTTTCCTGTGGGGAACAGAAAAAAGACTCAAGTCTGAAAAAAAAGTTGGTCGGCAGGTGACCCTTTGTCAAAATTCCTGGCTGGTCTACGCAGGCGCCCCGCAGACTGAAGGCAAACTGGTCGATTGGGGAAGAGTCTATACTGAGGGACTCGATCTGCATGTGTATATATTTATACATATATACATAGTGGCCATGTAGTTATGGTTAAGTTGCTGTTTCCATAGGAAGAGCACTTTTTGGGTGGCTTATAACTTTGCTCCCTCTGGACGAATCCTCACCAAACTTTGCAGAAAAAGCCCAGTCTGAATTTGGTTGCAAAGTTTGGAGAGGTTTGGTCCAGGGGGGGGAAAGTTATAGGGGGCGGTCCCAAAACATTTGTTTTTCCGCGGACATGCAACGTGTTTGCTGATTGGACGGCGTGGGGCGTGGAGCGCGTCAGATTTTCTGTGGCGCCCACCATCTTGTATTCACTGTCGACCGCGTACAGCACGGTGAAACTCGGATTAAAAATTGTATTTAGTGGAGAGTGTTGGTGTGTAAGAGTGTTTGGGGAGGGTGGGGGAGTATGAGATAGGTTCAATGTTTTTTTTTTTTATGTGCTATACGCTTTTGTTGTGTTCGATTTGTCCGTGGAGAACACGGCTGTTCTGACATTTTGTAAATAAACTAAATGGTGGAGTATTCAGGGGACGGAGTATGTGTCCTTTTTGTTCGCAAGGAAGGTAAAATTGAGCTAAAAACACTTGCAGTGTATTTAAATGTTCGTAAATACACAAACTGGGGGTGTCCTGAGGACGCTGTCCGTATTGTAATCTGTCAAGTTGAATGTGTTCTAAGAACACTCGCGGTGTCCCGCAATGGTTGCAATTACACAAAATGGGGCTGTTCTGAGAACGTTGTTTGTATTGTTCATTGTCAGGTTGAAAGTGTTCTACGAACCCTCCTTTTGTCCGCTGATAATACAATTTCCTATGGGCCTCACCCGACTTTTTGTCCACTAAAGAAACGATAAATCAGGCTGGTGTGCGCCGACATTATGTGATAATCCTATGACTGGCGCTATTGACCTGGCTGACTTGCTTTTGTGACACTAAATCATTTCTCCCGTCCCTAAGCCTGACATTATGAAAGCATTCATATTCCCCGCCTCTCTCCGTGACGTTACAGGGTGCGTCATCAAACGCGCCCAGTCGTCTCCAGTCTTACGCGACTTTACACAGAACCCGGAAGAGAACACAAATTATGTCACAACACAGCGCGCCACAATTCGGAATATGAAACTGTGATTTAAAAGCAAACAGCAAGATTGTAAATTTTGTAAAGTACATTTATTTGTCATCAAATGTTTAGAGAATATTCAGCGATTTGCATTTGTCTTTGTTGTCGATCCGCAAAAGTTCATGTTGAGCCACGCGATGTTCCTTTGCAGTACAGAGGGTGTTAGATCAGCTTAGAACACAGTGCGCCACAATTCGGAATATGAAACTGTGGTTTAAAAGTAAACAGCAGGATTGTACATTTGGTAAAGTACATTTATTTCACATGAAATGTTTAGTGAATATTCCGCGATTTGCAATTGTCTGCAAAAGATTATTTTGAGCCACGCGCTGTTCCTTTGCGGTAGATAGGCTGGTGGTTTATGATAAAAGCAGTAAATGGTCGCACTGATAATTGGAAGGTTGCTCCAACAACGAGGCATTAGACCATATTGGGCATATTGGTCCTTGGCGATTGTCCCATAAAATGGTGAGAGTCATGAAGTTGCTTACATGGAGCTGCACCTGGCAGTTGAAAAATCCATCCGCTGGAGTCTGCAAATCGTGACATTGGCAAAATGGGGCAACATACCTGTTTTAAAAAACATAAATTAGTCTCACCAGCCGATCTTTATTAAAAATATTCATTTTATTTATTAGGGCGTGAAACTATTTGCTAGCGAAAAATAATAATATTTTTGTATTTATATAGCGCTAAGAATCATCAGGTATCTCAGCGCTGCTTATTATTACCCACGGTGTGTGGTGCTCATTTATTGACCACAGAAGGATGAAAGGCTGAGTTTGGTCGTGCCAGGATTCGAACCTGCGTTAGCAAGCTGTGCACGGATGTCAAAGCGAGCGCTCTACTCGCTGTGCCACTTGACCAGCTACAGTGAAGAGGCACAGCGAGTAGAGCACTTGACCGGCTACAGACCGGTTAACTTATTTCTATTAACCCACCCTGTGTCGTCTGCCTTTTTCAGAGCCCTCTAAACGACAGGGGATCAATTTGGCGGTGATAGTGCGCGGTAGAAAACAATATGCCACATTGAACGAACAAGTACAACTTGATCGGGCTTTAATGCCACACTATTGTTATTATATTCCGGTATACAATAATCTAAAGGGTTACTTACATTATAATTGGATTTTCCATTGTCCAAGTGTAGTGCAGTCCCAGAATACGACTCCGCGTGTGCCAACGATCTTTCTCAAAGTGATACAATATACAAAAGTGGTTTCGTTTCAGAAATGTCATCTTTATCGTGTCTTACGTTTTTGCTACACTTCTTCAAAAGAAGTCTTTCAGCACAATCTCTGTCTGTCAAGGTAAAAAAAAATAGAACCATATACTGGGAGTCGTGGGCCTCTCCGGGCCGCGAGAAAAAAATAGAAGCAGCTGACCTTCACTGTGAACGAGCATAAATGCTTACTTTGCAACATTCTGTGTAAAGCCATTTGTGAGAACTTGCTGTTTACACTACATCTTTGTATATTGTTTGCGTGCTAATAAAAAAAGTTTGTTTAAGGGACGTTATGGTTCCAAGTAAAGCCGAAAAACCCCTGAAATTTGCCAGTTATGGTAAGCTAAGCAACCATAACTCGCGCCACCACCGTGCACTGCTAAGACTAACACCCAGGACATCAAAGATGACATCGCAAATGTCATTGATGACATCACTGATGACATCACATGTGCATTTACTTTTCATGAAATTTGTGTACTAGGGATTTTTATTATAATGTTGCGAGAAAAGTGTCAAGGATCATTGCAATAAATATCATACCGTAATTAGTGCTTTGAACGATGCATTGATATAAATAGCATTGTATTATGGGGTTCTATCTAGTATACTGAGCTACTAATGGAGAAACATAGCATTGTGTGCAGCGTACAAGATAAAAGTATAATATTTGTAATGTTAATATGTTGAATAATGAAATGATAATTGTCCTGAAATGTTCGAAAATAAACAAAATGGGGGTGATCTGAGGACGTTCTTCGTATTGTCTGACTGCTTAGCTGTATGCAATGAGGGAATGGCACAGAGAGTAAAGTAGAAATGGTAGAAGGGGTGTCGAAGAGTTACGCGGTCCGCGTGCTACATCCGGGGTTTTCCAACAAATCCAACATGGAAAGAAGACTGTACGGATTAGCCAATCAGATGTCGAGGTTGTGGATTTGTGTTGAAAGAGACTGTGTGTGGTGAAGATGGCAGAAGTAGAGAAAGTCAGGGTGTTGGTGCTTGGAGATATGTTTGTGCATACAATGTTTTTTACTGAATTTCATAGGTTTTTCGTAGTGCAACTTAACCATAACGTCCCTTTAACAAAGTTTTTTCACTGAATATATATATATATATATATATATATATATATATATATATATATATATATATATATATAGGTATATATATATAGATATAGATATAGATATAGATATAGATATTACATGGCCTGTGGTAGCGGCGATGTACTTATGGTTAAGTTGCTAATCCCATAGGAAGAGCACTTTTTGGGTGGTTTATAACTTCACTCTCCCTGGATGAATTCTCACCAAACTTTGCAAAAAAGTATATGGCCCACTCTGAATTTTTTTGCAAAGTTAAGTGAGGTTTGGTGAGGGGGGGCAACGTTACAAGGGGGGTCCCAAATTTTCTTTTTTTCCTATAGAGTGAATTGGGAAAAAACATTGCTCACGCCTACAGCTGAAACTGCTGGACGGATTTGCACCAGATTTGTGGCAGGAGCAGCGGCTTGGTCCCAAAAGCATGCTTTTGTAAATTTGGTGGAAATCCGTCCAGTATTTATTTTTAAACGACCAAAAAGTAGGTCTAAAAAAATTAGTGATATCTATGTCTGATCCGCTGACATATTTCCCTGTTCACTCCACGGACAGGACACCGATTGGCTAATCGGCTTGCGTCATGTCCGCGGACATGTTACGTGTTCGCTGATCGGCTGGGGTGAAGCATGAGGTGTGTCACATTGTTTTGATGCGTCTGCCATCTTGGATCCGCAGACAGCGCAGCGACGAATGGGGGAAAATTACAATGTCGGGGAGTGTGTTGGTATGTAAGAGTGCTTGGGGACGGTGGGGGAGTAGGAGATGGGTCAAATGCTGTATTGGTTTAGGTGGCAGATGCCCCTGATGTGTTTGTCGTGTCCACAGTCTTCACGGCTGTCCGCGGACATAAAAAATGCACTACTGCACAATATTAAATGGGTCGGCATCAGCGAAGTAACTGGACCGCACTCGCCCATGAAAGACAACGCGCCCCTGCAAAGAAAGCAGGACGGAGAGCACCACTAATTCTACCACAAGGTGAGGAGATGGTGCCAGAGGGACTGAAATCATACGGGGGTGTAGGGAGGATACTTACCCCAGTCGGTCAGCCTTGAACACAGTCCTGTATTTTCAGGCAGAACCGTCCCCGCAGACCACATCAGGGCAAAGCTGAGAAGCATACCATCGAGTAACCCGGCTGGGTGGCGTCCCTGTGGATACCAGGTGAGCGTAACAGAACGTGAAGCCTACCATAACAAATCCACCTGGGCACCATGAAGACATCAGAAATGGACCAATTGGCCCAATTACTAGGAGAGCTTCATGCTGAGGTTCATTCTGCCCGACAAGAGACTAATGCCCTACAGAGAGACCTAATAGTGACCAAAGAACGCACTGAAGAGATTAGCAGGCAATACTTGCAATCACAGGCAGGACAGTCGCCTCCACCTGGAAGCAATCCAACGATGCAAAATCCTGCCATACTACCCACTCCGGTACAGATCACGTTACCTGGAACAGTGCCCCTGGCACCACCAGAAAGGTTCTCAGGCGACCCACGGAAGTATGCAGCATTCAGCAATCAGTGCCGCCTTCATTTTCTTTGTAGGCCTGGAGCATTTCCAAATGACCAAGCTTTTGTCTTATCATACCTGAGTGGTAGTGCAGCAGATTGGTCGGTGCCGTTGGTAACCCATGACGATCCTCTATTACATGACTTTGGGGGGTTCCAGAGAGAAATGGAAAAACTTTTTGCTCGCCATACCCAGGAACAAGCAGTAGACAATGAACTCTTGTCCCTCCGACAGGGGAATCAGGACTTGTTAACGTACATTGCTACATTCAACAGACTGGTTGCCGAAGCCAGGTTGCCAGAAAACAAAAGAACCACGTTATTCCATCGAGGCTTATGAGGCGAATTAAAGGAAGTTTTATCTCAGGTGGTTGATCCACCCAGAGACGGTGCAGAATTCATAAAAATGGTTGTGCAGCTAGACCACCGGTTGCAGGGCCGAAACGCAGACCGGTCTAAGACGGACCCTCGGATCGTGTATGTTCGACCAAGGGAAAACATACCGTGTGTACCTGAAAATGCTGTAGAACCCATGTAGATTGGAGGGATACGGCCTCCATTAACAAAACAAGAGCGGGACAAAAGAAGACAACAACAGCTTTGTTTGTAATGTGGGAAACCAGGACATTTCCTGAAGGACTGTACAGTAAAACCCCCAAGAAGAACAGTCGGGGCCACAGAGAAGGATGAAGCTAAGGAATCGGAAAACTACCAAGCTCAACAAATGTAGAGGTCAGTTTGTCGAGTGAGAAGAAAGAGTTGCTGACCTCACACTTTGCAATACCAGTGATCTTAATTAACCACCAACAGTCATCAAGAATGCATGCCGTTGAAGCATACATCGATAGCGGAGCAGTTGGAAATGATATTGATCAAGAACTGGCAGCAGAGATGGGGCTTCCTTTGTGTTCTAAGCCAACTATGGACAAGGTAACCACCATGGATGGGACAGAAATCGCTTCCGGACCAGTAACCCAGTGCACAGCCAGGGTAACCTTGCTGTGCCAGGACGGACATCGGAAGTCTATTTCATTCGATCTCATAAAGGCCCCTCAGTTCAGGCTAATATTAGGGATGCCATGGTTGGTTTCTCACAACCCTTTGATAGCCTGGCGGGCACGAAAATTAACCTTCCCCTGTGACAGCTCCCCTGCCTGCTATTACCAAGAGGAGAAACCCAACGTCTGTATCCCCATGATTCCCGGAGTGACAGTATCAACCCTAGGAGCAACTAATACCTTGCCAAGTTAATACCATGATTTCCAGGATGTTTTCCGAAAGGACCAAGCCAATACATTGCCGCCACACAGGCCCTGTGACTGTCAGATTGACCTTGTTCCTGGTGCACAAATCCCTTGCGGCAGGATCTACGCTCTCACAGAGCCAGAAAACCTTAATTTGAAATTCTATTTAGACCAGTACTGTCATGATCTCTGCTTCCAAAAGGTCAGGGTTTTCCCAACTCGCTTGGAAGCAGATCCATAACCCAGGTTCCGAGTGCCAACCAGTCCCAATTGGGACCTTTTGGACCCAGTCCTGGCGCCAGTGGCACCAGGCTCATAAATATGCCCAGTCCCAGCGCTGGAAGCGCCGGGCTCATAATGCTTGGGTGGACTTACCTTCAGCAGACCATGCTGCTTACTTGCCTGCCAGTTGAGCCTCTGATCCTCTTCTGTTTGGGACTACTTTTCCTGTTGGGTGGGGCTGGAGCCACTCCCTAGATTCAGAACACTGGAACTCTTCTGGAAGGCAGGAACTCTTTTCTTACCAGGAACTCTTTTCTTACTTAGGCGTGGCTGTGGAAGGAGACACCTAAGCACTACAGGAGGCTATTTAAACCACACCCGGTGGATGAATCTTGCTTTGCGTTACTCTGCAACCTCTGCAGCAGAACGCTCATCGTGTCTTCTGCATCCGGTCCAGGGCCTAAGGAAAAAGGCTTACCATCCTGAATCCAGTCTTCAGCAACACCTATAAAGACAAGAAAGAACAGGGTAGCATTCCGGCATCTGAAAGGCAAAGGCTTACCATCCTGAATCCAGTCTTCAGCAACACCTATAAAGACAAGAAAGAACAGGTTAGCATTCCGGCATCTGAAAGGCAAAGGCTTACCTACTCTTCGTGCGCTCCGGAGGTCTTCACACTGCATTCCGGCATCTGAAAGACAAAACAAGGTGCGTTTAAAGACATTGGGGAACTTTAATACTCACGTGCCATTACTCCTTTCCACATCTAATCCAGTGGGTATTCCGGCACCCTGCAGCCGCTCCGAACTCGTACCTGCAAAATAAAAAGACAGTTAGAGCGCATAGTGAAGCAGGCAACAAGCGCTTACTTACGTGCTTCCAGGCGCTTCTATTCATCACACGGGCTCCATCTTCAACTCACTTCAGCCCGTCATCCGCCTTCGCCGGAACCCTGCAAAACAAGAGACATCATTACTAAAGACTTTAAAGACATTTGAATGACTCGAAACTTACTGTTCGTGCAGTAAACGACGGACAGCAGTCCTCTGAAGTCAAGAGGCCTGCGCTACCTATCCAGTGAAGAAACTGGTTACAGCACCCTGCCCCGAGGCAGATGGAGAGCTCGGCATTCACTTACCTAAGGTGAGAGCGTTAACCTTTGGGGGTCTACAGGAGAGGAGAAGAGGAAAGAGATAGGGACACCCCAATAACCCCAGTTCATTAACCCCATATTTTCGATCTGCAGACATCTTACTCTACACGTCAGGCATACAGTGCACAGAGGTCCAGCCCAAAGAGCCAACCGGGTGCTACACATCACCTTTGAAGATACGGTAGTCGCCCAGTCAAGACCGGCGCCTCTGCGAGAATCAGGTGAGCGTTACAGAACGCAAAGCCTACCGCAAAACTCTCGCCCAGGCGCTATGGAAACCTCGGATACTGACCCCCTAGCCCGGTTACTTGGGGAACTAAGGGCAGAAGTGCATGCAGCTCGTCAGGAAACGAATGCTCTAAGAAGGGAACTAATTATTTCCAAGGAGAGAACAGACAATCTTGCTAGACAAGTGCTACAGTCACAAGCCAGACAGACCCCGTTACCCGCATCAGGGGCAAATCTTCCTTCAACATCCTCTATGAATCCAGTGCAGATCAACCTACCTGGGAATGTACCTCTGGCTCCGCCCGAACGATTTTCTGGTGACCCAAAGAGGTTTGCAGTATTTATCAATCAGTGCCGGTTGCACTTCTTATGCCGGCCAGCAGCCTTTCCAACTGATCAAGCAAAAGTAGCTTTTGTACTTTCGTACCTTAGTGGCAATGCGGCAGACTGGTCGATCCCTCTAGTTAATCAAGATGATCCGGCTCTCCATGATTTTCAAGCCTTTCAGCTTAGTATGGAAAAACTGTTCGCAAGACATTCACAGGGGCAGGCCTTGGACAATGAGCTTCTTTCGTTGCGACAGGGTAATCAAGACCTTTTGGCTTATATTGCATCTTTCAATAGACTAATAGTGGAAACTCAATGGCCTGAGGACAAAAGGATTACGCTGTTTTATAGAGGTCTACGTGGAGAGCTCAAAGACGTTTTAGCCCAAGTAGTGAATCCCCCACAAGACTGTTCGGATTATATAGACTTGGTCGTTCAAATAGATCACAGGCTGCAGAACAGGAAGGCCGATCGTTCCAAGTTTGATGCTCGAGTATTTTCCAAACCGCCAACTCCTTCCAAAGGAGTAGACTCCGGGGAACCCATGGAAATAGGGGGTCTGAAAGGTCCTCTAACACAAAGGGAGCGGGAAAGGAGGAAACAGTTGCAATTATGCCTATATTGCGGAAACTCAGGGCACTTTCTTCGAGACTGTCCGGTGAAACCTGCCAAGAAGGCAGTAGGAGCTGCAGTTACCAAAGTTACAAACTCTGAGCAGGGAAACGACCTCGCCCGACAAGAATAGAGGTCCTCTTGCCGAGCGTGAAAACCAGTTCCGTGACCTCGCATTTCGTGATACCTATGGTCCTCATTAGCCCTGATAATCCGGATCGATTACATGCAATTGAAGCTTACGTCGACAGCGGTGCCATCGGCAATTATGTGGATCATGAAATGGTTTTGAGGATGAATCTAACTCTTTGTCCCAAGGCTGTAAAGGACGTCATTACTACGGTGGATGGTACGGAGATAGCCTCCGGGCCAGTAACGTATACCACTCAAGAGGTGACGCTAGTAAGTCAAGATGGACACCATGAGAAGATCGTGTTCGATGTGATCAAGGCCCCTCAGTTTCAGATTATTCTAGGAATACCTTGGTTAGAGAAACACAATCCTCTGATCGATTGGCGAGCAAGAACGGTCCAGTTTCCAGAATGTGTCTCTACTTGTCACCCTCCACCTGGTGTTGCACTGGCCGCAATTTCTTCAGAGACTCCCCAGTTACCTCCCGAATACCTAGAATACCAAGATGTTTTCCAGAAGGATCAGGCTAACTCTCTACCTCCTCATAGGTCTTATGACTGCCAGATAGACCTGATACCTGGATCTACTCCTCCTTGTAGTAGAATTTATGCCCTCACCGAGCCTGAGAATCTTCACCTTCGACAATACCTGGATCAATGCCTGGCAAATGGGTTTATTCGTCCTTCCAAGTCCCCTGCTTCTTCAGCTTTGTTCTTCGTTCCAAAAAAGGAAGGAGACCTTAGAACTTGTATCGATTATCGCTCCCTGAACCAGATCACCGTTAAGAATAGATATCCGTTACCTTTGATCCCTGAACTCCTGGACCAAGTCAGAAAAGCATGCATATATACAAAGCTGGATCTTAGAGGAGCTTACCACTTGGTACGAGTAAAAGAGGGCGATGAATGGAAGACAGCCTTCCGCACCAAGTATGGGCTATTTGAATATCAGGTCATGCCCTTCGGACTTTGTAATGCCCCGGCCGCCTTTCAATATTTTATGAACGATGTCCTCAGAGAGCTCATAGATGTATGTGTTGTTGTTTACATTGACGACATCCTCGTTTATTCTTCATCGGAATCTGAACATCGGAAACACGTGAAAATGGTCCTCGAAAGATTGCGTCAACACAAACTTTTCGCTAAGTTGGAAAAATGTGTTTTCAACGTGACTGAAGTTGAATTCTTGGGATTCATATTATCACCTGGCGGAGTGCGTATGGATTCAAAGAAGGTCGATGCAGTTCTCAAATGGCCATCACCATCCTCCGTAAAAGATGTGCAAAGCATGTTAGGCTTCGCTAACTTTTACCGCAGGTTTATCCCCGAATTCTCTCGAATAGTCCAGCCCATTACTGCCTTGTTAAAGAAAAACAAACGTTTTGAATGGTCTACCGAGGCGGAACAAGCTTTCCAGGATTTGAAGACTAAATTTATCTCTGCACCAATCTTAAAACACCCTCGCCCCGAACTCCCCTACATCGTGGAAACTGATGCTTCAAGCCTTGCCATGGGGGCAGTTCTATCACAAAAGGACCCGGTAACCAATCAGTTGCATCCCGTGGCATTTTGGTCCCGCAAATTCTCGCCTCCTGAAATCAATTACACGATTACTGACAAGGAACTTCTGGCTATCAAGTCTGCCTTTAAGGCTTGGCGGCATTATCTGCTGGGGGCCCGACACACCGTTACTGTGATTACGGATCACCGAAACCTGCAATATTTGAAGACCGCAAAAGCCCAATCCTCTAGACAACTCCGTTGGGCATTATTCTTTGCCGAGTTTGACTTCATAATTACCTATCGACCTGGTACAAAGAACGGTAAAGCCGATGCCCTTTCTCGGATGGGAGTGGAAGAACACTTGGTCAACCCTAAACCTGTACCAATCATTCCCGAACAAAGAATTCTGGGTGTAATCGCCACAGAATCCATAGAGGAAGTTAAGGATAAAGCCAGGCAACTTGTAACTCCAGCAGACATACAGAATTGGCATCTGCAGGGAAAGGACTTTGCAGTAAAGGACAACTTATTGTATTTCCAAGAACGATTATACCTACCCAGCACAGATTTACAGAAAAAAGTAATCTCTTGTTATCACGACTCTTTAATGGAAGGTCATCCCGGTATAGCCAAGACCTCAGAAAAGATCAAGCGCTACTTCTGGTGGCCGTCTTGGAAAAAAGATATCAGAGACTTTATAATGTCCTGTGGAGTATGCGCCCAAAACAAGAGTCAAAAGGAAAGACCAGCAGGCCTCTTACGCCCTATTGACATCCCACCTCGCCCTTGGCATACGCTTTCTATGGACTTCATCACCGATCTACCTCCATGCTCCGGATACAATACGATTCTAGTAATCGTGGACTTATTCTCCAAGATGGCGCATTTCATTCCGCTCAAAGGCTTGCCAACAGCAGCAACTCTGGCCCGAGAATTTCTCGAAAACATCGTCCGACTGCACGGTTTTCCTTCGGTTCTAATTTCGGATCGAGGTAGTCAATTTATTTCTCATTTTTGGCGAAGTTGCTGTCGGTCGGCTCAAATTGATGTGAGACTATCGACCAGTCACCACCCTCAGACCGACGGACAAACCGAGAGGACCAATCAAACTCTGGAACAGTATTTACGCTGCATGCTGCAACAAACTGAAAAAACGTGGAAAGATATCCTTTGGATAGCCGAGTATGCCTACAATAACTCTGTCCATTCGGGAACTGGGAAAACCCCATTTTTTCTTTTGTACGGCAGTCACCCTCGAACCTCGGAGTTGGATCCCCTCCAAGATCTTGAAACACCAGCAGTAGACTACCTGCATTCTACAATCACCCAAGCCTTTAAGGAAGCTGTTTCTCACCTTCAAAGGGCTAAAGAACAATACAAGAAAGGAGCAGATCAACATCGGAAGGAAGCCCCTCACTATCAAGTAGGGGATCAAGTCTGGTTATCCACCAAATATCTATCTCTAAAAGGGCCACGCACATTCAACCCAAGATACCTTGGTCCCTATTCCATCACTACCATAGTAAACCCAGTAGCGGTCAAGTTGGACTTGCCCCCGCACATGAAGATACATCCGGTCTTCCACGTCTCTCTATTAAAACCCGTGCAACCTCAAACCCGACTAACCAAATCTCCAAAACCTATCCTAGTGGATGGAGAACTCGAGTTTGAAGTCAAAAGCATTCTGGACTCCAAGATCTCCAAATCTAAACTATTCTACCTAATTGACTGGAAAGGCTACGGCCCCCAAGAGAGATCCTGGGAACCTGCTGAATATGTCCACGCTCCTCGCCTAATCAAAAGATTTCACCGAACATTTCCTGACAAGCCAAAACCCCCGGAGAAGCCCGGTTTGGGAGGGGCCTTGAGGGGGGGTACTGTCATGATCTCTGCTTCCAAAAGGTCAGGGTTTTCCCAACTCCCTTGGAAGCAGATCCATAACCCAGGTTCCGAGTGCCAACCAGTCCCAATTGGGACCTTTTGGACCCAGTCCTGGCGCCAGTGGCACCAGGCTCATAAATATGCCCAGTCCCAGCGCTGGAAGCGCCGGGCTCATAATGCTTGGGTGGACTTACCTTCAGCAGACCATGCTGCTTACTTGCCTGCCAGTTGAGCCTCTGATCCTCTTCTGTTTGGGACTACTTTTCCTGTTGGGTGGGGCTGGAGCCACTCCCTAGATTCAGAACACTGGAACTCTTCTGGAAGGCAGGAACTCTTTTCTTACCAGGAACTCTTTTCTTACTTAGGCGTGGCTGTGGAAGGAGACACCTAAGCACTACAGGAGGCTATTTAAACCACACCCGGTGGATGAATCTTGCTTTGCGTTACTCTGCAACCTCTGCAGCAGAACGCTCATCGTGTCTTCTGCATCCGGTCCAGGGCCTAAGGAAAAAGGCTTACCATCCTGAATCCAGTCTTCAGCAACACCTATAAAGACAAGAAAGAACAGGTTAGCATTCCGGCATCTGAAAGGCAAAGGCTTACCATCCTGAATCCAGTCTTCAGCAACACCTATAAAGACAAGAAAGAACAGGTTAGCATTCCGGCATCTGAAAGGCAAAGGCTTACCTACTCTTCGTGCGCTCCGGAGGTCTTCACACTGCATTCCGGCATCTGAAAGACAAAACAAGGTGCGTTTAAAGACATTGGGGAACTTTAATACTCACGTGCCATTACTCCTTTCCTCATCTAATCCAGTGGGTATTCCGGCACCCTGCAGCCGCTCCGAACTCGTACCTGCAAAATAAAAAGACAGTTAGAGCGCATAGTGAAGCAGGCAACAAGCGCTTACTTACGTGCTTCCAGGCGCTTCTATTCATCACACGGGCTCCATCTTCAACTCACTTCAGCCCGTCATCCGCCTTCGCCGGAACCCTGCAAAACAAGAGACATCATTACTAAAGACTTTAAAGACATTTGAATGACTCGAAACTTACTGTTCGTGCAGTAAACGACGGACAGCAGTCCTCTGAAGTCAAGAGGCCTGCGCTACCTATCCAGTGAAGAAACTGGTTACAGCACCCTGCCCCGAGGCAGATGGAGAGCTCGGCATTCACTTACCTAAGGTGAGAGCGTTAACCTTTGGGGGTCTACAGGAGAGGAGAAGAGGAAAGAGATAGGGACACCCCAATAACCCCAGTTCATTAACCCCATATTTTCTATCTGCAGACATCTTACTCTACACGTCAGGCATACAGTGCACAGAGGTCCAGCCCAAAGAGCCAACCGGGTGCTACACATCACCTTTGAAGATACGGTAGTCGCCCAGTCAAGACCGGCGCCTCTGCGAGAATCAGGTGAGCGTTACAGAACGCAAAGCCTACCGCAAAACTCTCGCCCAGGCGCTATGGAAACCTCGGATACTGACCCCCTAGCCCGGTTACTTGGGGAACTAAGGGCAGAAGTGCATGCAGCTCGTCAGGAAACGAATGCTCTAAGAAGGGAACTAATTATTTCCAAGGAGAGAACAGACAATCTTGCTAGACAAGTGCTACAGTCACAAGCCAGACAGACCCCGTTACCCGCATCAGGGGCAAATCTTCCTTCAACATCCTCTATGAATCCAGTGCAGATCAACCTACCTGGGAATGTACCTCTGGCTCCGCCCGAACGATTTTCTGGTGACCCAAAGAGGTTTGCAGTATTTATCAATCAGTGCCGGTTGCACTTCTTATGCCGGCCAGCAGCCTTTCCAACTGATCAAGCAAAAGTAGCTTTTGTACTTTCGTACCTTAGTGGCAATGCGGCAGACTGGTCGATCCCTCTAGTTAATCAAGATGATCCGGCTCTCCATGATTTTCAAGCCTTTCAGCTTAGTATGGAAAAACTGTTCGCAAGACATTCACAGGGGCAGGCCTTGGACAATGAGCTTCTTTCGTTGCGACAGGGTAATCAAGACCTTTTGGCTTATATTGCATCTTTCAATAGACTAATAGTGGAAACTCAATGGCCTGAGGACAAAAGGATTACGCTGTTTTATAGAGGTCTACGTGGAGAGCTCAAAGACGTTTTAGCCCAAGTAGTGAATCCCCCACAAGACTGTTCGGATTATATAGACTTGGTCGTTCAAATAGATCACAGGCTGCAGAACAGGAAGGCCGATCGTTCCAAGTTTGATGCTCGAGTATTTTCCAAACCGCCAACTCCTTCCAAAGGAGTAGACTCCGGGGAACCCATGGAAATAGGGGGTCTGAAAGGTCCTCTAACACAAAGGGAGCGGGAAAGGAGGAAACAGTTGCAATTATGCCTATATTGCGGAAACTCAGGGCACTTTCTTCGAGACTGTCCGGTGAAACCTGCCAAGAAGGCAGTAGGAGCTGCAGTTACCAAAGTTACAAACTCTGAGCAGGGAAACGACCTCGCCCGACAAGAATAGAGGTCCTCTTGCCGAGCGTGAAAACCAGTTCCGTGACCTCGCATTTCGTGATACCTATGGTCCTCATTAGCCCTGATAATCCGGATCGATTACATGCAATTGAAGCTTACGTCGACAGCGGTGCCATCGGCAATTATGTGGATCATGAAATGGTTTTGAGGATGAATCTAACTCTTTGTCCCAAGGCTGTAAAGGACGTCATTACTACGGTGGATGGTACGGAGATAGCCTCCGGGCCAGTAACGTATACCACTCAAGAGGTGACGCTAGTAAGTCAAGATGGACACCATGAGAAGATCGTGTTCGATGTGATCAAGGCCCCTCAGTTTCAGATTATTCTAGGAATACCTTGGTTAGAGAAACACAATCCTCTGATCGATTGGCGAGCAAGAACGGTCCAGTTTCCAGAATGTGTCTCTACTTGTCACCCTCCACCTGGTGTTGCACTGGCCGCAATTTCTTCAGAGACTCCCCAGTTACCTCCCGAATACCTAGAATACCAAGATGTTTTCCAGAAGGATCAGGCTAACTCTCTACCTCCTCATAGGTCTTATGACTGCCAGATAGACCTGATACCTGGATCTACTCCTCCTTGTAGTAGAATTTATGCCCTCACCGAGCCTGAGAATCTTCACCTTCGACAATACCTGGATCAATACCTGGCAAATGGGTTTATTCGTCCTTCCAAGTCCCCTGCTTCTTCAGCTTTGTTCTTCGTTCCAAAAAAGGAAGGAGACCTTAGAACTTGTATCGATTATCGCTCCCTGAACCAGATCACCGTTAAGAATAGATATCCGTTACCTTTGATCCCTGAACTCCTGGACCAAGTCAGAAAAGCATGCATATATATAAAGCTGGATCTTAGAGGAGCTTACCACTTGGTACGAGTAAAAGAGGGCGATGAATGGAAGACAGCCTTCCGCACCAAGTATGGGCTATTTGAATATCAGGTCATGCCCTTCGGACTTTGTAATGCCCCGGCCGCCTTTCAATATTTTATGAACGATGTCCTCAGAGAGCTCATAGATGTATGTGTTGTTGTTTACATTGACGACATCCTCGTTTATTCTTCATCGGAATCTGAACATCGGAAACACGTGAAAATGGTCCTCGAAAGATTGCGTCAACACAAACTTTTCGCTAAGTTGGAAAAATGTGTTTTCAACGTGACTGAAGTTGAATTCTTGGGATTCATATTATCACCTGGCGGAGTGCGTATGGATTCAAAGAAGGTCGATGCAGTTCTCAAATGGCCATCACCATCCTCCGTAAAAGATGTGCAAAGCATGTTAGGCTTCGCTAACTTTTACCGCAGGTTTATCCCCGAATTCTCTCGAATAGTCCAGCCCATTACTGCCTTGTTAAAGAAAAACAAACGTTTTGAATGGTCTACCGAGGCGGAACAAGCTTTCCAGGATTTGAAGACTAAATTTATCTCTGCACCAATCTTAAAACACCCTCGCCCCGAACTCCCCTACATCGTGGAAACTGATGCTTCAAGCCTTGCCATGGGGGCAGTTCTATCACAAAAGGACCCGGTAACCAATCAGTTGCATCCCGTGGCATTTTGGTCCCGCAAATTCTCGCCTCCTGAAATCAATTACACGATTACTGACAAGGAACTTCTGGCTATCAAGTCTGCCTTTAAGGCTTGGCGGCATTATCTGCTGGGGGCCCGACACACCGTTACTGTGATTACGGATCACCGAAACCTGCAATATTTGAAGACCGCAAAAGCCCAATCCTCTAGACAACTCCGTTGGGCATTATTCTTTGCCGAGTTTGACTTCATAATTACCTATCGACCTGGTACAAAGAACGGTAAAGCCGATGCCCTTTCTCGGATGGGAGTGGAAGAACACTTGGTCAACCCTAAACCTGTACCAATCATTCCCGAACAAAGAATTCTGGGTGTAATCGCCACAGAATCCATAGAGGAAGTTAAGGATAAAGCCAGGCAACTTGTAACTCCAGCAGACATACAGAATTGGCATCTGCAGGGAAAGGACTTTGCAGTAAAGGACAACTTATTGTATTTCCAAGAACGATTATACCTACCCAGCACAGATTTACAGAAAAAAGTAATCTCTTGTTATCACGACTCTTTAATGGAAGGTCATCCCGGTATAGCCAAGACCTCAGAAAAGATCAAGCGCTACTTCTGGTGGCCGTCTTGGAAAAAAGATATCAGAGACTTTATAATGTCCTGTGGAGTATGCGCCCAAAACAAGAGTCAAAAGGAAAGACCAGCAGGCCTCTTACGCCCTATTGACATCCCACCTCGCCCTTGGCATACGCTTTCTATGGACTTCATCACCGATCTACCTCCATGCTCCGGATACAATACGATTCTAGTAATCGTGGACTTATTCTCCAAGATGGCGCATTTCATTCCGCTCAAAGGCTTGCCAACAGCAGCAACTCTGGCCTGAGAATTTCTCGAAAACATCGTCCGACTGCACGGTTTTCCTTCGGTTCTAATTTCGGATCGAGGTAGTCAATTTATTTCTCATTTTTGGCGAAGTTGCTGTCGGTCGGCTCAAATTGATGTGAGACTATCGACCAGTCACCACCCTCAGACCGACGGACAAACCGAGAGGACCAATCAAACTCTGGAACAGTATTTACGCTGCATGCTGCAACAAACTGAAAAAACGTGGAAAGATATCCTTTGGATAGCCGAGTATGCCTACAATAACTCTGTCCATTCGGGAACTGGGAAAACCCCATTTTTTCTTTTGTACGGCAGTCACCCTCGAACCTCGGAGTTGGATCCCCTCCAAGATCTTGAAACACCAGCAGTAGACTACCTGCATTCTACAATCACCCAAGCCTTTAAGGAAGCTGTTTCTCACCTTCAAAGGGCTAAAGAACAATACAAGAAAGGAGCAGATCAACATCGGAAGGAAGCCCCTCACTATCAAGTAGGGGATCAAGTCTGGTTATCCACCAAATATCTATCTCTAAAAGGGCCACGCACATTCAACCCAAGATACCTTGGTCCCTATTCCATCACTACCATAGTAAACCCAGTAGCGGTCAAGTTGGACTTGCCCCCGCACATGAAGATACATCCGGTCTTCCACGTCTCTCTATTAAAACCCGTGCAACCTCAAACCCGACTAACCAAATCTCCAAAACCTATCCTAGTGGATGGAGAACTCGAGTTTGAAGTCAAAAGCATTCTGGACTCCAAGATCTCCAAATCTAAACTATTCTACCTAATTGACTGGAAAGGCTACGGCCCCCAAGAGAGATCCTGGGAACCTGCTGAATATGTCCACGCTCCTCGCCTAATCAAAAGATTTCACCGAACATTTCCTGACAAGCCAAAACCCCCGGAGAAGCCCGGTTTGGGAGGGGCCTTGAGGGGGGGTACTGTCATGATCTCTGCTTCCAAAAGGTCAGGGTTTTCCCAACTCCCTTGGAAGCAGATCCATAACCCAGGTTCCGAGTGCCAACCAGTCCCAATTGGGACCTTTTGGACCCAGTCCTGGCGCCAGTGGCACCAGGCTCATAAATATGCCCAGTCCCAGCGCTGGAAGCGCCGGGCTCATAATGCTTGGGTGGACTTACCTTCAGCAGACCATGCTGCTTACTTGCCTGCCAGTTGAGCCTCTGATCCTCTTCTGTTTGGGACTACTTTTCCTGTTGGGTGGGGCTGGAGCCACTCCCTAGATTCAGAACACTGGAACTCTTCTGGAAGGCAGGAACTCTTTTCTTACCAGGAACTCTTTTCTTACTTAGGCGTGGCTGTGGAAGGAGACACCTAAGCACTACAGGAGGCTATTTAAACCACACCCGGTGGATGAATCTTGCTTTGCGTTACTCTGCAACCTCTGCAGCAGAACGCTCATCGTGTCTTCTGCATCCGGTCCAGGGCCTAAGGAAAAAGGCTTACCATCCTGAATCCAGTCTTCAGCAACACCTATAAAGACAAGAAAGAACAGGTTAGCATTCCGGCATCTGAAAGGCAAAGGCTTACCATCCTGAATCCAGTCTTCAGCAACACCTATAAAGACAAGAAAGAACAGGTTAGCATTCCGGCATCTGAAAGGCAAAGGCTTACCTACTCTTCGTGCGCTCCGGAGGTCTGGTCTTCACACTGCATTCCGGCATCTGAAAGACAAAACAAGGTGCGTTTAAAGACATTGGGGAACTTTAATTCTCACGTGCCATTACTCCTTTCCACATCTAATCCAGTGGGTATTCCGGCACCCTGCAGCCGCTCCGAACTCGTACCTGCAAAATAAAAAGACAGTTAGAGCGCATAGTGAAGCAGGCAACAAGCGCTTACTTACGTGCTTCCAGGCGCTTCTATTCATCACACGGGCTCCATCTTCAACTCACTTCAGCCCGTCATCCGCCTTCGCCGGAACCCTGCAAAACAAGAGACATCATTACTAAAGACTTTAAAGACATTTGAATGACTCGAAACTTACTGTTCGTGCATTAAACGACGGACAGCAGTCCTCTGAAGTCAAGAGGCCTGCGCTACCTATCCAGTGAAGAAACTGGTTACAGCACCCTGCCCCGAGGCAGATGGAGAGCTCGGCATTCACTTACCTAAGGTGAGAGCGTTAACCTTTGGGGGTCTACAGGAGAGGAGAAGAGGAAAGAGATAGGGACACCCCAATAACCCCAGTTCATTAACCCCATATTTTCTATCTGCAGACATCTTACTCTACACGTCAGGCATACAGTGCACAGAGGTCCAGCCCAAAGAGCCAACCGGGTGCTACACATCACCTTTGAAGATACGGTAGCCGCCCAGTCAAGACCGGCGCCTCTGCGAGAATCAGGTGAGCGTTACAAGTACCTTGCAAACAGATTTATCCGTCCTTCGAAGTCCCTCGCAGCCAGTCCATTGCTCTTCGTACCATAAAAGGAAGGAGACTTGAGAACCTGTATTGACTACCGCGCATTGAACCAGATCACCGTGAAGAACCGCTACCCCTTGCCACTTATCCCTGAGATGCTAGACCAAGTTAAAGATGCCCAGATTTATACCAAATTGGACTTTTGAGGAGCGTACCACCTGGTCCGAGTCAGAAAAGGAGATGAATGGAAAACCGCCTTCCGTACTAAGTACGGCTTGTTTGAATATCAAGTCATGCCCTTCGGGTTATGCAACGCTCCTGCGGCATTCCAATATTTCATGAATGACATCTTAAAGGAGTTAATTGATGTGTGCGCCTTAGTGTACATAGACGACAACTTAGTATACTCAGCCTCGGAACAAGATCATGTCAGGTACGTTCGTTCAAATGCTTTTTTCACGCCACCGAAGTAGAATTTCTTGGTTTTATCCTTACTCCAGGAGGCATCAGAATGGACGTGCAAAAGGTAGATGCCATTCTGAAATGTCCTTCACCGACGTCTCTGAAAGGGGTACAAAGCATGCTGGGCTTTGCGAACTTCTACCGCCGAATCATCCCAGACTTCTCTCAGGTTGTGCAACCAATCACAGTACTATTACGAAAAAACTATTAAAAGTTTGCTTGGACTGAAGAAGCAGAAGAGGCCTATCAGGAACTTAAACAAAGGTTTACCTCCGCTCCAATATTGCGACATCCTCGTCCAGACCTCCCTTATGTCGTTGAAACTGATGTGTCCAGTATCGTAATGGGTCCTTTCACAGAGAGACCCGGAAACCGGCCAGCTACATCCTGTGGGCTTCTGGTCGATAAGTTCTCACCTCCAGAGATTAATTATGCCATCACGGACAAGGAACTCCTGGCTATCAAATCTGCCTTTAAAGCCTGGAGGCACTACCTTCTGGGGGCCAGGCACACCATTACAGTCATCACAGACCACCGAAACCTGCAATATCTCAAAACAGCCAAGGACCAGTCCTTGCACCAATAACGGTGGGCCCTTTTCTTTGCCGAATATTATTATGTAATCACATTTCGACCAGGAGTCAGAAACGGAAAGGCGGATGCCTTATCACGCATGGGCATATATGAAATAGTATATATAACTCCAGACCCAGTACCTATTATACCTGAAGACAAACTCTTGGGTATCACAACTGCCTTAACACAAGCAGAACTACGAAAAGAAAACCAACGGACAATGAATCCTGATGCCTACCTCGCATGGCAAACTCAAGGAGAACAATATACCATCAAGGACCATCTACCCTTTTTTAGGGATCGCCTATATGTACCCAAGAAGAAATTACAACAGCATATTATTTCAACCTATCACGATTCACTGATCAAAAGGCATCCTGGGATCGCCAAAACACAAGCTAAGGTGAAAGAGAACTTTTGGTGGCCTACCTGGCGTAAGGACATCATTCAGTATATTCCTGCGATGTCTGCGCACAAAATAAATCACAGAAACAAAAACCATCTGGTCTTCTACAACCATTGGACATTCCTCCAGTTCCATGGCACACTCTTTCCCTTGACTTCATCACTGATCTATCTCCAAGCCAAGGGTTCAACACCATCCTTGTAGTTGTGGACTTATTCTCGGAGATGGCCCATTTTATTCCTCTCAAGGGACTCCCAGACGCAGCCACTTTAGCAAAAGTGTTCCTGGAGGGCGTGGTTAAGCAACATGGCTTCCCTTCGGTTCTGGTCTCTGATCGAAGCAGCCAGTTTGTTTCAAACCTCTGGAAAAAATGTTGTGCAATGGCACAGATCGACGTTCGGCTATCTACCAGTCACCATCCCCAAACGGACGGCCAAACCTAGAGAACCAATCAGACACTCGAGCAATATTTACGGTGCATGCTGCACCATGAACAAAGGAATTGGAAAGACCTACTATGGATAGCTGAATATGCATATAACAGCTCTTTGCGTTCAAGCACGCGACAAGCGCCCTTCTATACCCTTTATGGCAGACATCCACGTACCTCTGAACTAGACCTCCTAGCCAGCTTGGAAATGCCAGCGGTAAAGACTCTACACACAACCATTACTCAGGCTTTCAAAAGGGCAAAGGAACACCTTATTCATGCCAAAGAAAAACAAAAGAGTTTGCCGACCAACACCAGAAAAAGGCCCCTGATTATCTAGTTGGTGACAAAGTTTTGTTAGCCGCTAAATTCGTACCCATCAAGGGAACCCGGACCTTTCATCCCAGATTCCTCGAATCTGCACACCTCCCGGACAGAACGACCTGAAAGAGGAAGATAGAGGCAACATTAAAGAAAGCAGTAGAGACATTTACAAATAACAAACTGCTCAAAAGGCTTACCTGGCTGGTGGCCTCTCGGCTGGCACCACTCCGGACATTCCACTCGTGCTGAAGAACACCGCGACCTACAAGGAAGGAAAACACAGGTTAGCAAAGGCAAGACTTTGCAGCGCTGCGCATAGGGCTTACTTACCGCATCATAGTGCTCTTAATGCGCCATCATTTACCAGTGGGGCTCAACCAAGCCAGTTCGCCGCGCTGAAGTTCTGCATACCTAAGGGAGAAAAAAAGACATTTTAAACAAAGAAAGGCATGCAGGATAGTAACAAAACTAAAGAACAGCAATAAGACCTACCTGAACCTGAACAGTATCAAACGGGCCGGCGTCAGTGAAGTAACTGTACCGCACTTGCCCCTGCAAAGAAGGCAGGACGAAGAGAACGCCTAATTCTACCACAAAGTGAGGAGGGGGCACCAGAGGGACTGAAATCATATGGGGGTGGAGGGAGGATACTTATCCCAGTCGGTCAGCCTTGAACACAGTCCTCCTGTATTTTCAGGCAGAACCTTCCTTGCAGACCACATCAGGGCAAAGCTGAGAAGCATACCAGCGAGTAACCTGGCTGGGTGGCGTCCCTGTGGATACCAGGTGAGCGTCATATATATATGCAGTGTAGTGACCTGCATTGGTTGTGGCTCCTGTGTGGTATATTATACCTTTTGTTGTGAAGGTTTTCTTACTAAGTGATACTTGACCATGTGTGAATCCAGTCAGCTTGCAGTTGTTTTTGGTACCATCTGCATTGTAACGTAGAAGCATTAATATTACATATTTACTATGTGTTTGTATTTGTAAAGTGGAGCGATTATTTGAATTGCAGGTAGTACATAATCTGTCATGGTTTGCATTTTGTACAAGTTGCTGAAATGGAAGGGATTCACAGTTAGGTATGGATAAATACAGGAAGAGTTCATTAGGGATGTGTTCCTGTGCCATATTGTTGCAGACAGTGCTTGTATGTTTCCACATGTATGAAATCTGGAAGATTTCATTTATAGGTACGTTTTTGTTTTCCAGTACTAGTACTAGGTACATTAGACATTTTTGTGGATCTTCTTGTGAGTTTATAGTGAATTTAACCATTGCAGCACAGTAGTCCAATTCTTGTCTTATTCCATGAACACATTATCAGGGTAATTCATAGAATTTCGCTGAAAAGTGTCGCAAGCGGCTGGCGCAGAGTGTCCGCGTGCGATTGACTGCGCCAGGCACGTGCGCTAAAACCGATTTCCGCGCACAGCGTATTCATGGATTTCATGCTCCCAAACCAGCCGTGGCGCAGAGTATCGCAGCGACCCTGCAGCAGCGCCAGTAACGCCCCCAAGAACGCCCTCGCGCAAGGAAAAGCCATCAAAATCGCTAAATCATCGCAAAGGGCTGCGCTAACCCTGGACCAGTTTACAGGGCTGCCAAACAAGGAACGCAAAGCGGGTAACGTGCATATCAGGGGTACGCGTGAAGTTATACACGCGATTAGCCAGGGTACGTGTATTACAGGGGTACGCGGGAAGTTTAACACGCGATTGGCCTGGGTACGTGTATTACAGGGGTACGCGGGAAGTTTAACACGCGATTAGCCAGGGTAAGTGTATTACAGGGGTACGCGGGAAGTTTAACACGCGATTAGCCAGGGTACGTGTATTACAGGGGTACGCGGGAAGTTTAACACGCGATTGGCCAGGGTACGTGTATTACAGGGGTACGCGGGAAGTTTAACACGCGATTGGCCAGGGTACGTGTATTACAGGGGTACACGTGAAGTTATACACGCGATTAGCCAGGGTACGTGTATTACAGGGGTACGCGGGAAGTTTAACACGCGATTGGCCAGGGTACGTGTATTACAGGGGTACGCGGGAAGTTTAACACGCGATTAGGCAGGGTACGTGTATTACAGGGGTACGCGGGAAGTTTAACACGCGATTGGCCAGGGTACGTGTATTACAGGGGTATGCGGGAAGTTTAACACGCGATTAGCCAGGGTACGTGTATTACAGGGGTACGCGGGAAGTTTAACACGCGATTGGCCAGGGTACGTGTATTACAGGGGTATTCGGGAAGTTCAACACGCGATTGGGCAGGGTACGTGTATTACAGGGGTACGCGGGAAGTTTAACACGCGATTAGCCAGGGTAAGTGTATTACAGGGGTACGCGGGAAGTTTAACACGCGATTAGCCAGGGTACGTGTATTACAGGGGTATGCGGGAAGTTTAACACGCGATTGGCCAGGGTACGTGTATTACAGGGGTGCGTGGGAATCATCACACGCGATTAGGCTGGGTGGGTCCTCACAGGTGTTCCCTGTACACCCTCCACGGCCCCTGCAGGCAGCCTACAAAACAGGGGACTACCCTGCACACCTGCTCATGTCCCCCTGCACCCCCACCCCCCAGCAGTGCAGGGGCAGCCTCCACCAGGCCCCCACTCATGTCTCCCACCACCCCCACCCTCCCACCACCAGGGGCAGCCTCCACCAGGCCCCCACCCATGTCTCCCACCACCCCCACCCCCCCGCCACCAGGGGCACTCTCCACCAAGCCCCCACCCATGTCTCCCACCACCCCCACCAGTGCAGGGGCACCCTCCACCAGGCCCCCACCCATGTCTCCCAACACCCCCACCCACCAGCACTGTGGGGCACGTGGCCAGCAGGCAGTCAGGCAGCAGCAGATGGCAGGTGGGAGCGTGCTCAGGGCTCTGGGGGGCAGTAATTTGGCCTCCTGGCCAGGAGCGTGGTCTCTCGTGTGTGAACGCGTGGACAGCCTGATAGGGAGTGAAATCCCACACGTCAGCAAAGGCCCTTAGCGCGTAAACCCGTCAACAGCATATGCGCGCCTATAGTTACCTGCACGTGCAGGAAATTGTTGCGTGGCACGTCCCAGTGTCAAAGCGTGTGATTGGTGAAAATGGATGTACACGTAGAAGTGACAAAGCGTGTGATTGGTGAAAATGGATCTACACGCAGAAGTGACAAAGCGTGTGAATGGTGAAAATGGATCTACACGCAGAAGTGACAAAGCGTGTGATTGGTGAAAATGGATCTACACGCAGGAGTGACAAAGCGTGTGATTGGTGAACGTACACGCCGCGTAAGTGACGCTGTACGTGTGGGCCTGTATATAAGGTACATGTAGAACACCATTTCCTTGTACGTGCTTTTCGTGGAGAGCGAGTGGGTGAAATCTGTACTTCTTGTCGTTTCACACGCGATTTACTTCACGGCGTTTCCAGTTCGTATTCCCTGTTACCTCTGACAGCTTTTTCTCTTTTTTCTCTTTTACTGGTTTACCTGGGCCTGTTCCCTCAAACAGTGTCCCCTTCTACTGTTGTCCTGTCTTCTCAGACAGCGTACACATCTTCTTTTGGCGGGGGTTTAGCCAGCCAAACGCGCTCATTCTTCACGCTCTTTTACCTGGCAGACGGTGAGTCACGCACGTATCCAACTTCTGTGCTTGCCCCGTGTGTAGCCTACCCCTTCAGAGGTCATTCTAGGCTGCGTGTGACACGCATACGTTCATTCTTGTGTTACTGGGTGCCACAGCGTAGTGCAGGTTTTTCTTTCTGCACACGTGGTCTAGGAGGGGTTGCGTGCACGTCATCTCCCTTTTTTGGGCCTCCTGTGCGTTGCGTGACCCGTCATCTTTCCCCAGGGGTTACAATCAGCCGTGCTAGAGCACTAGGGTACAATTACCATCTGGTACCCAACCCCTTTGACCCCCAATTGCCCAGGACAATTGTCTACAGCCACTCCCATACGCACATTAATATCAGTGCCATGGCTGGGAGGCGAGGATTCCGTAAGGGTGGCAAAGGTGGAAGAGCCACAAGTGGTGGCCGTGGTGGATCCGGTAGGGGACGTGGTCGTAACTTGCAGGGTGAGCCTGTCCCCCCATGTGTGGAGGACCAGTCAAGGGCACCCATCATCCCCCCCCCTCCCCCCTCCCCCCCTCCCGTTGAGGCTGAAGTGGCTGACACCATCCATGCTCAGCCCTTGTTGGACCAGCCCATTGTGGCACCAGACCTGGCTGACTCCATGGCTGACTTCCAGGTCAGCAGGGCTACGACACGTGCGCTGGTGCACGTTGATGCCATCATGCCACGTGGATCTGGGGCAGCAAGGTCATCTGCTGCACCAAGGAGGCAGGGCGGAGTGGCTGCAGGGGCAGCTGCGGCTCCATCCACCCCAGCCCTCACACACCCAGCCAGGACAGTGTCGGTCCTAGTCCATGCTGCTGACATTCCCCCTGACACCATCACACTAGAGCCAATGCCCGCACCACTCCCATGCTGAGTGTGCAATCCCACACTCCTGATACAGAGTCCACCAGGGCTCCTGCCCCTAGTGTCCAGAGCGGCGCAGGACACTCAGGATCACCACCACCTTCCAAGCGGAAGAGGAAGAGTGCTCGTCCGGCACAGGCTGATGCCCCAGACACGGCTACACAGTCCGGCCCGTCCAGGAAGCCCAGCTTCACGGATGACGAACTGAATGCACTTGTCGAGTATGTGTCCGGACATGACAACGAGATGGTCATTGTTGCAGGATCCAAGACCACACCTGCACAACGCCAGGCACACTGGCAGACCGTTGCGGACATCGTAAGTGCCCTTGGAATCGTGAGGCGCACAGCCAATGATTGCTATAAGCGCTGGAATGACCTAAAGCGCAGGGCAAAGAGTAAGCTGGCCTCAAGTCATGCCGCAACTCTAGTGACTGGAGGTGGGTCTCCAGTAGTAGACATGGAACTCACTCCACATGAGTCAGTCGCTGGGACCTACGTCACGGAGGAACAGATCCAAGGCGTGGGAGATCTGGCTGATTACGAGGCATTGTCCGGTGAGTGCACATGCATGTGTGTGTCATCCATGTGCATGGTGTGTGTGTGAGGGCTTCTGTTAGGGTGCCAGGTGAGAGTGTGTGCGCCTCAGTCGTATGGGTCAGCCATGTGCTTCATGCAATACTTCCTGCGCAGCTGCATTTGGCCATAGCAGTATCCCTTCTGCCAACAGTAGACATCTAGCACAACTGCACGCCAGTTGCCCTTGAAGTGTCACCTTGACACAACATATTTGCTTATTTTTCACTGTTCATTCAGTCAGTTTGTTTGCATTCCACCACTTTCACTAGGCATGTCGCTGTCCACTAGTCACATGTCTGACATGGGTATGGTAAAGTGGAGTGACTTTGTTACCTGGATATCATTTGTACAAACATGTCCCTGTGCAATTTGACCATTTCAGACTGGCAGCTCCAGGTGAAAAATCTGACCTGTTAGAATCAGAAAAGCTATTACATGCGGGAACTGGACTGAATGAATAGGTGCTGCCCTCCTCTCCATCTTCACTCAATAGCAATGGTACATGCCATCTGTGTGATGGCATGTGTGTTTCACCTGCCAATCACAGGCCAATGTGTGATGCCACTGCCAGGCAGCATGCAGAAAATTTGTTCATCTTCCATCTTGGTGTCATCAGTGTGTGCCATTTGCCTGCACTTCATACGCAGTGAGGGTGCATGCATGGGAGGGTTTTAGTCATGTGGGACATGTGTCAATCAAGTACTGGTTCTCTTGCTTCTCAGCCCTCAATGTGTGCCATGGTGCTAATGCCTGTTTCCATTACTTTGTTTTAATGTCTTTGCAGGGGAAGACGCACCTGATACTGCTGGGGTTGTGGAGATGGTGCAGACCCAGGAGGTGTCCCAGGGCCGACCAACCACCAGTGAGGGACGTGGTGTGGTGGTGGGGGAGAACCCACAAGTGCTGCAGGTCGTGCTCTCAAGGGGTGTCTCTGGCTGCACCTCCCCCGAGCTGTACTCAGGTGTTGATTCGGATGAGACCTACGTGCCGTCGCAGGTGAGTGTTCCAGGGAGGGATTCTGTTCTGTCTCACCCACCTGCACCAGGGTCAGTACCCTCCATGGGGATGTCAGTGTTGGCAGCTACGCCTTCGGTGGTTACGGATGCAGGGTCACACTCCGCGACATCTGATCCTGTTCCTGGGCCAGCAGATCAGAGGGGGAATGCAGTCCTGCAGCCTCAGGCAGTGCTGGCACAGCAATGCGCAGTTCGCCTTGCCCCAGACAGGTGTGGTGCCCGCCGACGTGGTGGCCGTACGCCACCCGGCAATACCGCATGGGAGCAATCCATTTACGGTATGGCTACCCAACAGGCTGCATCATCCGAGATGATGGCTCAGGCCATGGATAGGGTGGCCACTTCCATTGTCCCCCCAGAAAGGCTGATGGAGCGACTAGAGCAGGCAACCGACTCCATCTGCCAGTCACACAGGGAGGACATGTTGGGGTCCAACAGGGACAGGCGGGCGGCACTGGCGACTCTGCAGGAGGCCATCTCCATTGAGTCCCAGGGCCACAGGGAAGCCCTGAGGCAGGAGCTCCTTCACCTCAGGACGACTCTTGTTGAGCTTGAGGCTTCAACACACCAAAGGACAGAACAGCAGCTGGAGCGTCTCACCCGTACGCTCTCAGCTGAGATGCAGGCAACGAGGGCGGAGGTCCGGGCATCCCGTGAGTTGTTGCATGGGGACCTCCGCACACTCATCCTCCAGAACCAGACCTACCACACCCGCATGCTTGCAGCCATGGAGGAGCAGACTAGGGCCTTGCGTGGGCTGCCTCCCATAGTGCAACCACCTCAGGATGCAGCTGCACAGGGTGATAATAGCGACAGCAGTGATACTCCCACAATAGGGTAGCCGTGTGGGCCATGAGCCCATGGAGGTGTTTTATCTTCCCAGGATCCACGCAGGTGGGTTCTGGTGTGCATCCTGTCCTCGGACCTCCTGGGTGGCCCCCCCAACCCCCCCGGGCCCATCAATGGCCATTTTTGATTGTTTCTTATTTTTATTTTTATTTTGATTTCTTTTATTCCCAATTTTTTTGGGACGATCTGTTGGCTCCGATCTGTTGGCTCCGATCTGTTGGCTCCGATCTGTTGGCTCCGATCTGTTGGCTCCGATGTGTTGGCTCCGATGTGTTGACTCCGATGTGTTGGCTCCGATCTGTTGGCTCCGATCTGTTGGCTTCGATGTGTTGGCTCCGATGTGTTGGCTCCGATGTGTTGGCTTCGATGTGTTGGCTTCCGTGGTTCCTGTGGGCATACGCTGCATTGTGGCTGGGCACATGCAGGCTTGTAATGTATTTGGTTCAGATGCTTGGGTTTGAGTCACACACACCCCTCCTGCTTCCCGTTTCCATGGGCTTGCAAAGGGTGTGCCCAAGTGACAGTGAATTACACAGTGACGTTGGACTCCCATGAGCTGTGTGGCCAGTCTGTAGTCAATACTGTGTATACATTCATAGTGCATATTGCTGTTGTGTTGTACACTGCATGTTGCATTGATGTGTAACTCTTCTTCTGTGTCTACCTCCCAATTTGCAGGTCCCTTCCTCAAGTCCACACAAGGACCTCTAGTCTGGCGATGGGGACCATGTTGGCAGCAGTGCACCTACAACTCTACATGGCGCCAACACTGCACAGTTGGTAGTGGTGGGAGTGCAGGCATTTCCAGGTGGTGAGACTACTAATATGTAACATTTTTGATGTCATGTTAATGGTACTACGTGCTCAAGTATGTTGTTGGTCCGGCATTGCTGTGAGCATTTCAGGTGTTGCAGGTTTCTAATAGTGCCACTGTACATAGTGAGAGTGATGTCATGTTGTGGGGATTACTTTGTTTACCTGCAATTAGCATGACATGGCACGGTGTGTCGTGTGGCAGTGCTGCGGTTGGGTTGGCTGACATGGCACTGTCCTCTTGTTGCATTTTGCAAGTGGGTATTCATTTTAGCTGCTTCAATGTGTAACTTCACAAAACTGCATTGGTGGTGTCTGTGTGGGTAGGGATGCACACATTGTGACACTTCCAGGTGAACAATCTCAGGCTGACATGGAATTCCCGGTTCATTCTCCACACATTCAGGATCAGTGTCAGGTTGAGTCATCATTGATTGTCAGATGGAATGTGCCAGGGCAGTGTGCACTCCACAGGGGTGTGATTTCTATGTGAAGTAATTAGCCACTAGCTGTGTACGGGCTGCCTCCCCCCGTGCCCTTTCCCCTCCCATGCGCAGCGGCTGTGCATGTGGTTGGGGATGTGGGGCCACCACCATGTCCACGGCCAGGCCCCGGCGTGTTGCAACGTTGTGCAGGACACATGCTGCCACTATGATCCTGCACACTACTGGGGGAGCGTATAACAGCTGCCCGCCAGAACGGTCAAGGGAGCGAAAGCGTGACTTCAGCACTCCGAATGTGCGCTCCACTATGCCCCTGGTTGTAATGTGGGCTGTGTTAAATCTTACCTGGGGTGGCGTGGTGGGGTTCCGAATTGGCGTCATCATGTGGGGGCTGAGAGGGTAGGCACTGTCCCCTGTGGAGGTGGGGATTGGTATCATTGGTGAGGTTGTGACCTTGCTCAGTATCCAACATGCATGCATGTGCAGTGGCATACATACTCACCAAGCAGCCATGTATCGCCATGCCGCCCAGCTTCTAGGTCCCGGCTTAGGGTGGACATTCGGTAAATGAAGCTGTCGTGGGTGGAGCCGGGATAGTTGGCATATACTCAGGTGATGATTCCCTTGGCATTACATGCTACCTGCACGTTGATGGAATGCCAGTGCTTGCGGTTCCTATAGATGTGCTCAGATGCCCTGGGGGGACGTAGAGCCACATGGGTGCAGTCGATGGCACCTAGCACTTTGGGGAATCGTGCCACTGCGTAAAAATCCAGGGCGGCAGCATGCCTTTCTGCAGGTGTTCTGGGCAGGTATATGTGCCTGCGGACTGATGGGCGTGCAGTCATGATGTTCAAGAACTGGTGTAGGCAGCGTGACTGGGTGGCCTGTGACACCCCACCCACTATGGCACTTGTCCGCTGAAATGATCCAGTGGCTAAGAAGTGCAGTACATTGAGGACCTTCTCCAGGGGGCTGAGTGCTTGGGAGCACAGGGTGGGTGATGTGAGGTCATCCTCCCACTCACTCACCAGGTCCAGTATGATGTGTGGTGGAAACCTGTACCTCCCATACACCTGGTCATCAGGCATCCCGAAAAGGCTGGTTCTGGGTGTGAATATTCTGGCCCTGACTATCCTCCTCCTCCTCCTTTGGTAGCCCACTGCCACTGCTGCTAGGAACGGTATGTTCATCCTGGCGTCTGAGCTTGTTATTGTTAAAGTCCGCAATTTATGCTTAGCGCGTGTTCTAGGCGAGCGTGTGACCCGCGCACCCCTGGAATCCAGTTCCCAGTCCAATAGCGTGTGGAAATTCACACGCACCACGGGATACAGCGTGTGACCCGCGCACCCCTGGAATCCAGTTCCCAGTCCAATAGCGTGTGGAAATTCACACGCACCACGGGATACAGCGTGTGACCCGCGCACCCCTGGAATCCAGTTCCCAGTCCAATAGCGTGCAGAAATTCACACGCACCACGGGATACAGCGTGTGACCCGCGCACCCCTGGAATCCAGTTCCCAGTCCAATAGCGTGCGGAAATTCACACGCACCACGGGATACAGCGTGTGACCCGCGCACCCCTGGAATCCAGTTCCCAGTCCAATAGCGTGCGGAAATTCACACGCACCACGTGATACAGGTTCGCTGACGTACTTGCGTGTGTAAGTGGCCGCGCACCCATTAAATACACGTACATAGGCCAATCGCGTGTACGCGCACTTTTGTCCAATTACACGCGATGACACTCTGACGTGCAGTATCTCCACGTGTGCCCCGTCATCACGTGCTGAGTGGGGAACACCCGTGTGGGTCACGTCACAGACGCGCTTACGCGCTGAGGGACTCTGGTCCAATAGAATCGCGTATGCGTGCTGACGCGCTTACGCGCTAAGGGCCTTTCCTCGGATTTCACGCTGACGTGCAGGATTTTCACGTGCCAAATCACTCCGTATCAAGCTGGCCACGCGAAAACACACGGAAGCCCACGCTCCTGCCCAGAAGGCCGAGTTACTGCCCCCCAGTGCCCCGAGCAGCCTCCCATGTGCCATCTGCTGCTGCCTGCCTGCCTGCCTGCCTGCTGCCACCGTGCCCTGCCATTTGGTGCCTGCACATCAGCCATCTGCAGGGGTCCAGTTGCTGTGTCCACCCCTGCTGGAACTGAAGACTCCTGACTGGTATTACATCGCTCCACAGCCCAGCCCCAGGACCCAGTTGCCCACCCACACCTGCCTCTGGGGTTGCCATGTCGGGCACTTCCACATCTGGCACCAGTGGCAACCCCAGGCCAGAGGGGCAGAGGGGCACCAGCTTCACTGTCACCGAAGTTGGTGTCCTGGTGGAGCATGTCCTGGGGCAGTATGATGCCCTCTTTGGATCGTCCCGCGCCAGCAAGGAAGGACGGCAGAGGATCTGGGCCGACTGTGTGGTTGCCATCAACGCGGAGGGGGTGGCAACCCGCGACGTCCTGAAGATCAAGAAGCGCTGGGAGGACTTGAGGTCCAGGACCCTTGTGAAGGCCCGGCGCCTCGTGGAGGGGGGCCGGGGCCGCATGAGTTCCATCCAGATGAGGGTCCTGGAACGCGTACGCCCAGCGCTCCACGCCCAGATCCTTGAGAGGGAGGCCCGTCTGGAGTTGAGCGGTAAGTGTCCATGCATTACTGTGTGAGACAGGGCATGTTGCGGTGTGCTGGTTCTATGATACTTGCCTGTATGTGTGCCATAGGCCATGTATGCATGTATGTGTGCAGGGACATCATGGTAATGCATGTGCGACCAGTGATGTGTGATGCACATGGTTGTTGCATGTGTTGAAATGCCGCATGGGGAGCCCTATTCAGATTTTGAACATGAGAGCATGCCAGTCTCTGTACCTGGACATGGGTGGGGGTGAGGGATGGGTGCTGATGCCAGGTACATATATGGTAGCCATGTCTGTGTGCCTGACCTGCGTGTCTGTGACTTGTGCATGCCATGGATGCATGACACATGTGTGTGACAATGCAGAGATTCAGTAAAGCAGCCAAATTACCCTTGTAACCGCTGTGTTTGGTGTGTTTGGGGCCAGATGGATGTGACTGAGGTGAAGTGTGTGCATGTGATGGGCATGAGGCATGATGCATGTGAGTTACATATCATTGAATGTTTCAAGAGTCCATTGGACATGCATGTAAATGTCCATGGCATGCACCATGCCTGTTACTGTGTGTGTTTTGCCTGGACTGACCCATGTGTTGTGGAGGGACATGATGGAAGTGTACTTTGACAGTGGTGCTCATCTGCTATTGCTTCCTGTCTAGGGGACCATTGTACAGTGCCCTGATGCTTGTGTTCTTTGTCTCCCTCTACGCAGCGGCTAGTGAAGAAGAGGGCGGAGACGGCGCTGTGGAGCAAGGCGGCGGGGATGCCCCCACGGCTGCAGCGGAAGGGGTGGGTGAGCCCCCACAGGGGCCTGCTACGGTGGGAGACGGTGAGGAGCCATCCAGGTTGGTGGTTTGCACAGAGGAGGAGGAGGCCGCCACTGGGGCACACATGGGGCCTGGTGGGGGCATCCCTGCTGGTGCAAGTGGTGCAGTCCAGGGCCAGGTGCAGGAAGCAGCACAGGTCACCGTGGAGGGGCCTGTGCATGTCGCTGTCCCTGACCCTGTGAGTGCACCACCATGCACCAGCAGGGATGCCCCGTCCCAGGCCTGTCCGCAGGTAGAGGGGATGTCCATGTCACCTGACTCCCCTCCACCTGCGGACGTGGGAACCCCTGGCCGTGCGGAGAAGGTCCTGATTGGGGTCGCGATGCGCACGGCTGTGATTCGTGATGCCGTGCGTGCTTCCCGGGAGGAGCACGCACGTCATCACGAAGTGCACCGTGCCGACGTGGCCCAATTGGGATCGGCCATGTTCGGGGGTTTCCTGCATGTGTTGGCCAATGTGGCGGCCCTCTCCTCCTCTGTGCAGGCTATCCACCAGTCGTTCTCCTTGCCGTCTTCCAGCCCAGATGCCACCAGGGCCCCCTGTGGACCTGCCCCGACCAATGCAGCCAGCTCGGTGGGGATCCCATCCCTGCCACAGTCGGGAGTCAGAGATCCAGCAGGGGTGGACACCAGAGCAACTGGACCCCAGCAGATGGAGGATGTGACGGCATCATCGGGCATGGCACGTGCACGACGGCGTCGGTGGTTTCCATCAGCCTGGATGCCGTCGTGCTGGCACAGGCAGTTGCGTCGGAGGCAGCAGCAGGCTCAACGTGGGAGGCATCATGGCTCGGGGCCATCAACATCAGGGGTGCAGGCATCGGCCGGAGGGCAGGAGAACCCTGGAATGGGAGTGGCTTCCGTGTGGGAGAGGTTGTGCCAGCGGATAGGTGCGGAGCGGCAGCGGGCAGAGGAGGAACGGCTCACGATGGTCAGGGCGGAGGACTCCATGCGGAGGGCGCTGAGGCGGGCTGAGTGCCTCGAGGGTCTTCGCAGGGAGTTTGAGCTGGACACTGCGTTATCCCTGCGGGACCTCGGGGCCAGGGAACATGCCCGCCTCCAAGCCATTGACCAGGAGTTCGATGATGCCCTGGCCCATGACAACAACCAGTGAGCCGTCCGAATAGCCCGCTGCCTTTGTATATAGTTGTATAGTTAGGGTTAGGTTTCCTTTGTTTTTTTGATTTTTTTTTGGTTGCGATTGGACAATGCACCACTTTTTTGTATATAGTTCACTTTTTAGTTAGTAGTCAGTTAGGTTTAATTTGGTAGGGCTCATGGACCCAGGATGATCTTCTTAATTGGCTTATTTTAATTTTTCAGAATTTTTTCTTGGACATTCATCTTGTTTTGTTTGATTTGCTTTGTGTTTTTTCTTATTTGCTGTTCAATACATATTATTTTTTTAATCTTCAATGTGTCGTATCATCTCATTGCTTTCAGGCATGTCATGTTGGGTGTTTTGTCATTCACTTGCAGCCATTGTGTGTGACAGACATGTGTTATATTGCATTATTTACATTGGGGGTGTAACATGTAATTGCCTTTGATATGTGGGTGGGTGTGATAGTTGGTTGGGCCTTTTGGCAGGGGAGGATGGGCATTACGGACATGATTGGGGAATGTTGGGACCCAGGTGCAGGGGGGCATGGATTGGACATGGGTGGGGGCCTGCTGGCAGGTCCCACACAGTGCTGGGGGGTGGGGGTGGTGGGAGACATGAGTGGGGGCCTGGTGGAGGGTGACCCTGGTGGCTGGGGGGTGGGGGTGGTGGTAGACATGAGTGGGGGCCTGGTGGAGGGTGACCCTGGTGGCTGGGGGGTGGGGGTGGTGGGAGACATGAGTTGGACATGGGTGGGGGCCTGCTGGCAGGTGCCCCACAGTGCTGGGGGGTGGGGGTGGTGGGAGACATGAGTTGGACATGGGTGGGGGCTGCTGGCAGGTGCCCCACAGTGCTGGGGGGTGGGGGTGGTGGGAGACATGAGTTGGACATGGGTGGGGGCCTGCTGGCAGGTGCCCCACAGTGCTGGGGGGTGGGGGTGGTGGGAGACATGAGTGGGGGCCTGGTGGAGGGTGACCCTGCACTGCTGGGGGGTGGGGGTGGTGGGTGACATGAGTGGGGGCCTGGTGGAGGGTGCCCCTGGTGGCTGGGGGGTGGGGGTGGTGGTAGACATGAGTGGGGGCCTGGTGGAGGGTGACCCTGCACTGCTGGGGGGTGGGGGTGGTGGGTGACATGAGTGGGGGCCTGGTGGAGGGTGCCCCTGGTGGCTGGGGGGTGGGGGTGGTGGTAGACATGAGTGGGGGCCTGGTGGAGGGTGACCCTGCACTGCTGGGGGGTGGGGGTGGTGGGTGACATGAGTGGGGGCCTGGTGGAGGGTGACCCTGCACTGCTGGGGTGTGGGGGTGGTGGGTGACATGAGTGGGGGCCTGGTGGAGGGTGACCCTGCACTGCTGGGGTGTGGGGGTGGTGGGTGACATGAGTGGGGGCCTGGTGGAGGGTGACCCTGGTGGCTGGGGGGTGGGGGTGGTGGGAGACATGAGTGGGGGCCTGGTGGAGGGTGACCCTGGTGGCTGGGGGGTGGGGGTGGTGGGAGACATGAGTTGGACATGGGTGGGGGCCTGCTGGCAGGTGCCCCACAGTGCTGGGGTGTGGGGGTGGTGGGATACATGAGTTGGACATGGGTGGGGGCCTGCTGGCAGGTGCCCCACAGTGCTGGGGGGTGGGGGTGGTGGGAGACATGAGTTGGACATGGGTGGGGGCCTGCTGGCAGGTGCCCCACAGTGCTGGGGGGTGGGGGTGGTGGGAGACATGAGTGGGGGCCTGGTGGAGGGTGACCCTGGTGGCTGGGGGGTGGGGGTGGTGGTAGACATGAGTGGGGGCCTGGTGGAGGGTGACCCTGGTGGCTGGGGGGTGGGGGTGGTGGGAGACATGAGTTGGACATGGGTGGGGGCCTGCTGGCAGGTGCCCCACAGTGCTGGGGTGTGGGGGTGGTGGGAGACATGAGTTGGACATGGGTGGGGGCCTGCTGGCAGGTGCCCCACAGTGCTGGGGGGTGGGGGTGGTGGGAGACATGAGTGGGGCCTGGTGGAGGGTAACCCTGGTGGCTGGGGGGTGGGGGTGGTGGTAGACATGAGTGGGGGCCTGGTGGAGGGTGACCCTGGTGGCTTGGGGGTGGGGGTGGTGGGAGACATGAGTTGGACATGGGTGGGGGCCTGCTGGCAGGTGCCCCACAGTGCTGGGGTGTGGGGGTGGTGGGAGACATGAGTTGGACATGGGTGGGGGCCTGCTGGCAGGTGCCCCACAGTGCTGGGGGGTGGGGGTGGTGGGAGACATGAGTGGGGGCCTGGTGGAGGGTGACCCTGGTGGCTGGGGGGTGGGGGTGGTGGTAGACATGAGTGGGGGCCTGGTGGAGGGTGACCCTGGTGGCTGGGGGGTGGGGGTGGTGGGAGACATGAGTTGGACATGGGTGGGGGCCTGCTGGCAGGTGCCCCACAGTGCTGGGGGGTGGGGGTGGTGGGAGACATGAGTTGGACATGGGTGGGGGCCTGCTGGCAGGTGCCCCACAGTGCTGGGGGGTGGGGGTGGTGGGAGACATGAGTTGGACATGGGTGGGGGCCTGCTGGCAGGTGCCCCACAGTGCTGGGGGGTGGGGGTGCAAGGGGACATGAGTTGGTGTTCATTAGTTCAAGGAGACATGTGCCTTTGCTGGGGGGCATGCCCATGGTGGGTGGGCTGCCTGCGGGACATGACCAGGGATGCAGGGTAGTCCCCTGTGGTGTGGGCTGCCTGCAGGGGCCGTGGAGGGTGTACAGGGTACACCTGGGAGGACCCACACTGTCAAATCACATGTGGAACTTCACGCGCACCCCTGAAATACACGCGCCCAGGCTGTTCGCGTGTGGAACTTCCCGCGCACCCCTGAAATACACGCGCCCTGGCTGTTCGCGTGTGGAACTTCCCGCGCACCCCTGAAATACACGCGCCCAGGCTATTCGCGTGTGGAACTTCCCGCGCACCCCTGAAATACACGCGCCCAGGCTATTCGCGTGTGGAACTTCCCGCGCACCCCTGGAATACACGCGCCCAGGCTATTCGCGTGTGGAACTTCCCGCGCACCCCTGAAATACACGCGCCCAGGCTGTTCGCGTGTGGAACTTCCCCCGCACCCCTGAAATACACGCGCCTAGGCTATTCGCGTGTGGAACTTCCCGCGCACCCCTGAAATACACGCGCCCAGGCTGTTCGCGTGTGGAACTTCACGCGAACCCCTGATATACACGTAGCCCGCTCCCCCAGACCCGATCGCGTGTGAAACTTCACGCGAACCCCTGTGATGCACGTACCCTGCTGAAATCGCGTGTTAGACTTCCCGCGCATCCCGGTATACACGCACACGTATTTTTTGTCAGCGGGTGTCCGTGTTTGTGGGTACCCCTTTGCACGTCTTTTTTCCTGGAGGGCCACAGTATGGGACATTCATCATGGCAGTATATAGGTGCGATTTGTTGGCGCACCTTTTGGCGCACATTTCTTACAGCCGCAGAGACGCTACCGCCTGCTTTCTTGTGGCGGTCGTGTTTGTGCCTGTGCGCTGGTTTGAGCGTGCGCTTTTTTCCCCTATTCTATTCCATGAATACGTGTTGTAGGCGAGCGTGTGGGCGTTCCGCGCACTTGTGCCCTGTACTTCCCCCGTGACGCCCATGTTTTGGCAAGTTGTTCCCCATTCCGAGTGTTACGCCCGTGTTCCGCCTACTTTTGTTGCGTGCGCCGCGCTATGTGCGATTTTCGCTGTGGCCTGTGCGATTTTCGCAGTGACCTGGCGCACGCTGTTAGATGGCCTGTGCGCCAACGTGCGCCGCGCACTTTTTATCGCACATCCGCTGGTTTTCTCGCGCACGGCCTTCCATGAATCGACGTGCGCTGCTTTTCGTGCGATTTTCGCAATTGCACTGCGATTTTCGCTATTCCACTGCGATTCGCACGTTTTTGCCCACTTGCGCCGCGCTAATTATTCCATGAATCGGCTTGTATGTGTTGTGAGGATTGGTGCTTGCATTTCTATGAAGGACTAACATTTGCAAACACAATTGGTCTGTATTGTGTAAGTAAATGTTGTCAACAATTGATGGGAATTGAAATCGAATATGTATTGCTACATTTGCGTAGCAATTTACACCAGTTTTATTTGAAAATTTGAATGAACCAGATAGTTCTGTGTCCATGTCATTTCTTCGGAGTGTGTGTTGCTTCTTTGAAGACGTTCCTGAGTTACTCTGAGTAGTAGATTCTTCTTTGGTAGAAGTAATTGATGAAGTATTAGCTTCTTTTACTCTCTTTGGAGGATTTTCAGTGAGATCCTGTTGCATTTCTGTTTGAAATAGTTTTCTTTTACAAGGTTTTGCTTTTTGTGGAACAGGATAGGTTTTTAGATGGGGGGTATATAGTGAACGTAGTCTATTGTATTCAAGGAATATCAGCGTTTACTTTACTTGCATCAAAGTTGATTATAAATAGACTGTCAACTGCACGTAAGCGTGATAGTGCTACATTCGCCCACGGAGGAGCTGGAGCACCCCCCACTGCAGGAGCAGTGGCGTGCCTGGAGGCACACACAGAATACTAGGTAGGGCCACTGCCTCTCCCTTCCCTGCTTCATCCTGGTGCAGCACTTCCACTCGGAAATCGCCTCCTGCCCCACGGAGCATTGCCACATTTATTTTTGATGTGTGGCACCTGCTCATGGTGTCTGCACAGTCCAGATCTCGCCCCTACAGCACCGGAGTGCAGCCAGCACCATCTCCGACCACGAGGCTGTTAGCCATTCCAAAATGGCCGATCGAAATTCCATCCAGCGAGTCCCATGTGTGTAAACACACCAGGACCAGCATCTACAGCTGATTGGCCCACTATCCGTATTTGTTGCCCAATAGTGAGCCGGCAGGCTCTAAGCCGGCCCACTCCCAAAGGCACACTACTCAAGGCAGCGTACCCTGTCGTGAGCCTGTCTGGAGCGCTCGAGCCCAGAGCCACGAATCCTGCCTCCTGAGCATCCGCCCCCGCTCCACCACCTCGCCTGGATCTCACAGCCAGTCCTATCACCCATACCGAGTCGAAGAACTTCTGCAGCTTGTGGGATGTATTTACCCATGCATCCGAGCCCTACCTCAAAACTGTGCAGTACTGACATGGAAAACATCATGATGGCCAGAGCTTCCCAGAAAAGGCACAGGGAAATGCAGGAAGAATAGGCTGCCACCTATTTTTGCCGATGTTATGGGCACAGAAGGACACTGCCTAAAACCACCATTGGACTACCCACACAGTAGTCTGAAACCATTGGGAATGGCAATTCTGATTGCCAAATGCAACCTAGAATTGTTGGGAATTCATTTTCTTAAATCCCAAAAATGGGTGCAGTACCAGTACTCACCACTATCCAAAAGCCGGCAGTTTAAAACCACCCTGTGTTTCTCTGAAGTCAAGCCAAAGTGCCTATTTCAAACATTGCAATATGTGCAAAATATTCACTGAACACCAGCAGACATTTGGTAGAATGGAGTTTTGTGTGCCTACAAAATCTGGGAAATGAAGAGCCCAGAACAATGCTTATAACAAAACTGGCTGAGCTATGGAGTCAGCAGTTTAAATTGCACTGGATTTAAAGACACTAAAATCGAAAATGTTTAGATTAAATGAGTGACCTATGTTTGGTGTCACATGCCTTTGTAACTGTTGGAATGTCATAGTTTTGCACTTAGAATCAGCATTCTAGCTGCATATGTGAAAATGTTTAGTTTTATTTGAATGCAGAAACTGGGGAACAGAAATGACAGCTTAAAGAGATTCCAATTTGCCTGGCAACTACCCCCATCAGGAGTGAAACTTGAGTCACAGCTGTGTTCCCAGGCCTAGCTGCCCTTTTGCTGCTCACACTAAGGATATGCCATCTATCTGATAATTGAATTACCTGTGCTCTGCAGGAAAGTGAACAAAGCCCTGTCCTGGCTCAGGCAAAGGTTTTATTGGCAGGAGTCGTAAATGGTCGTAAAAAGTGGCTTACTCCTGAGGAAAGGGGAGGGGCACTGCCTGTGAGAGCAAGCTGGCTTGGCAGAACTGGAAAAACCAGAAATTCAACCTTGTGCTGAGGGTAAACCACACCCCTTTGGAGCCAGAACCTAACTCTAAAAAGATGAATAACTCATAGAGCGGACATGTGAAAATTTTATAAATGATACCATAATTCTTGTGATTTTTCTGCCCACAGTTTAAGAGGTTTTTAGAACCGGTGGTATGTTCAGGGGGGTGTCAGCGGAAAAGTGGGGATAACTCTAAATGTATGCATGTTAAAAATCTGAAACTTCATCAGTTAATGTCCGTACTCCCTGCGCACATGTATGTAAAGTTGGGTCAATGTCAGAAATTGCAAAATCAGTTAAAAAGTGAAATATGTGCCATTTCTGAATGCAAGCTCCCAGGAAGAGCAGAGTTTGAACAGGGGATACCTCCTGTAATGCATGATGGGTGCATATGATTTTAAAACAATATGTACCTCTGCAAATATGTATTTGTTTCAAATCTAGATTTGTGTGTAAGTTGACAGGAGGAGTGGACTTTCTGCAGGCTGTAAAATGACATCACTCTGACCCAACCTAGCTCCCCCAATCAAATGATAAATGGAAGTTTGACCAATTAGAAGCTGAGAGAGAGGTAGGGTCAGTGATGCTAGAACACACCCACATTCTAAACACATAAAAGCAGACAGACAGGACAGATAGGGACCTTCAAAATCCATCTGCCGCTGGAAGCTCTGCCGGAAAAATCCATACTTTACCTCCATCAACCTCCAGAGAGCCAAACTAGAGACTTCAATCTATCCAGAACTAAGAGACCAGACCAGAGAGAAAGCAGTGCTGTACCCAGAGAGACCCAGACCAGCAGAGAGAGCTGACCCAGATCACTGTGAAGTGCAGAGGCCAGACCAGACCAGACCAGAGTCCAGTCTAAAACCCTGACCAGATCCGTGGCGAGGCCCATTTCACTCAAGAATATAGTGTGAGTACCTAGAAAACTGTGCAGAACCAATCTCTTAGTTAAAATAATATAATTCAATCTATTTAATCTAAGTAGAACTGCCTCCTAACTGTCACCTGTCATTTGTAAAGCTGTCACTTGTCATTTTCTAGTCGCAAGCTGCACTTGTCTTTTTGAACTTTAAAATTTCAAATCTGAAAAACGACCTTCACAAAATCGCTCATATCTCCGCAACCGTTTGTGCTAGAGACTTGCAATAACTTTTATTTGAAAGCTTAGAATCTTAGCTTTGAATCGCACCTAGAAGCGCATTATATACCCTTATAGTTTTACCGCAATCGCGGAACACGCATTCGCGAATTTTACCGCGATTTGCAAATTTCTTCACATGTAAAAACTGCTGCTGCTTGCCTTCCATTTGCCAGAAATTCGTTTAACCTGCTAACTATCCCTGCCTCATTGCTAGTGTGAGCCTGGACTAATATTAACTAGATACCACTCACCCCGAACCTCTGAAAGGGAATTAAAAAGCATTTCCAGCATATTTCTCATCCATCGCTAGCACATATCAAAGCATTTGGGCCTGTGTTTTCAAAACTCCTATCTGTGTTTTAAACTTCTGTTGTCTAAGCTTGGGGGGGATTGAACTGATTACATTGATTGCATTCCTGAGAACTGCGTGCTTTCCTCCCATTCCCTTGCATTGCATAAAGAGGGGGGGAGTGAATAGCCAGAGAAAAGTGATTACATTGTTTTGTTGAAATCATATTGAGTATTTTCTATACTGCATTTCATTCATTCAACCTTGCATTTCCTTGAACCCTATAAAGCATTTTCTACCACATTATACTTTTGTTCCTATTTACCAGCGTGCCACCTTATCCATTCATGTCAACTCCTTATTGATTATAAGAAGTGTGCTAGTGCCAGATTCTCCGTTGTTGATCTTTATCATATCAGATTAAGTGTGCTATTCAATTATTAATTTATTATAAAGCGTGATATATATATCTATTTTAAATTATCAAATAAACCTTTTAAACTTGCAAAACAGAACTACTTCTTGGCTCAGTGGGGTCAGGGGGATTCCAAGAGAGGGGTGTTATACAGGGGTAGTCATCCAGAACGCATGAACTGGACCTAAAGATATATCAATAAGGGTTTTCATTCAGTATTCTAGACTAGGCGTTAACTTAGCTGTAGTGCTGAATTGAATCCTCTTACAAATTGGGGGCTCGAGCCGAGACGTTGGGTTAGATTTACCACTTGTGCAGCTTAATACAGTGTGCTAACTGACGGGATACATACATCCGGTCGGATCACCACGCTGCATTACGCTGTGAAGCATTCCTCAAAAGGGACACTCCAAGAAAAGTTCTGTTCTGCAAAAATAAAATACAAACTTCTGTAAGTCAGGACAGAGACCAATCTCTAGAATGACGACCTTAGTAGACATGAAAATAGCCAGAGAGCACCTCTTGCATAAGCTATTTGTGAGAGGTGAATGGACCGAACAGGGCCAGGATGTGTGGTTGCAGGCCATCACACAACAGGTCACTGAAACAGGGTCAGATATATATAGAGATCAGGGTCCCTTACATGTGGCCCTGAGTGAACTATATATGGCTCCTAAAGCCAAAGAGGAACACAATAAGATTGCCAGGATAGCAGCATACCTGTACCTATATATGGGAGACATGCAGGATAGATGTGCTGAAAGCCAAAATCTGGCAAATAGGCAACAGATGGCATTACAGAAGGCCCAATCTGATCTGGACTCTTCTGAGCAGAGGCTGCAGAGGAGCCAGGAGGCAGAAAATGATAGTAGGCAATATATCATTAAAATAAAAGAGGATATGGGCATCCTACAACAGGAAAAGACAGACCAGGATACCCGATTTCTGGCCCTGCAGAAGGAGCACCAAGACAGTTTGGACTCCTTACTGCAGAACCAGAAAAAGCTGGAGCAACAGATCAATTTCAACAGGGCATGCACAGAGCAGGTAGCCACCCTGCAAATCCAACTAGACAGAGAGAAAGAGGAGAGCAATAAACTGATTCTGAAAGACCTGGATACCCAGGCAGAGTTTGATGAGGAGCGCCAAAAAGCTGGTGCCCTTCAACGGCAAAGGGACGACCTGGCGGCACAAATGCAGGCTCTTAGTCAGGAAAGAGATGCCATAGGCCAGGAAGTCTGCCACTTAAAAAAGGAAATTGAAGAAAATCACCTGGCCCTCCAGGGGCTGGGTGATCTCCAAAAAGAAAACCAGAACTTGGTAGAGCACACCAGAAGGGTGGAAGATGCTCTAGCAAGAAAGGAGCAGGCCAATAGGGACATTGCCCAGGAGGTAAACCTCCTGCAGCAAAGACTGGCCCAGTTCTCCAGTACCAACCAGGAAGCACAGAGGGAGAATGAGGCCCTCTGTCAACACAATGATAGGCTCCAGCAACAGGTAGCGATGCAGGAGAAACTGATAGAGGCGAGTAAGGCCTTAACAGAGGAACTGAAGGCACAAATGCAGGCTCTTGCATTGCAACAGGGAGCAGGGGCGGATAGAGATGAGGTTCGCTGGGAAATGGAAACTCCGGAGCATAACCTCAGGAGCCCTAGTACCAGAGGCCCTCATACCTCTCAGTCCCTGGACTCTGCCACCCCCATGTCCCCTGGTGCACATGAGCACAGGGCCACAGGGATGGCAGATTACTATCCAGCTAAAAGTATGGGGCTCATAGGCCAGTACCACTCAGGAATGGAGGGGTGGGCATCCGGGTATGGGCACCCAAGTACAGTACAGTTCAGTGGGGAACCCCAGGAGAGTAGGCCCATTAAGGGCATCCTGAAAACCTCTGCCCAGTTAGGTCAGTGGAGGGGGTACCCATCAAATCCTGGCAGCAAGGAGGAATCTGAAGACTCCTCTGAACTGCGCAGGACACAGGAGACCAGGTCCCCACATTCTGCCAGCCATTCCCAGGCTCGCAGAATCCGGGAAAACCTGGAAGATCAGACGGGAACCTCTGGGAGCAGTGCCTCTGAGTCCGAGGATGAATGGACAAGGGTTACCCGAACCAAAAAGGCCAATAAGGCAAAAAGGGCCTTGCTTAAGGACCCCTTAAAGCAGATTAAGGCGATCAGGAGCGTCATCACGCCTTACCATAAGAACGCTAAGTATTCTGTTTGGGAGCACTTAGAGTTGTTTGAACAAATGATGGAGACTTTCCATTTGAAGGACAGCCAAAGCTGTATTCAATATGTAAAGTGGACATTCTCCCCGGAATACTCCAGTTTCTTTGCGGGGCTGGAGGACCAAAATCATTTAAGATGGTCCACCTATAAGGCGGCCATCCTGAAACATTTTTCCATTCATAGAAATCCTCAAGAGGCTCGCAAGGCAGCCTACAATTTACAATGTGGGGAGGATCAGGCCCCACAAGAATTTGTGCAGGAACTGAAACGTGCCTTTGCGCAGACCACCAGAAGGGTGCGCACAGACAGTCGAGAATTCGTTAATACATTTTTTCATGCCTTGCCCAAATACATCATGACCCAGCTCGTGAGGGATTTTCACGAGAAAAGATCCTTAGACTGGGTCATTGAACAGGCTACCCGGATCTATGAGGTGCAGAAACCGGTAGATAGCAAAAGTAATGCCCAGAAAAACCCCAAAGCCAACAGCACCCCTGCTGCTGCCAAGGTGGCAGAGGTAAAGGTTACCCCCGTTTTGGATTTGGAGATGGGGGGGCCTAAAAACCTGCCTGCACCTAATAATGCTAGGCCCAGGAGGTCCTCGGGTCAGTCACAGACAGGGAGCCAAGGAGGCAGCCCCACAAATGGGGTCCCTCGCTCTCCTGATTATGTAAGTCCCCGTTACAAGGGAAATCGACCCATCCTGGGTTATGTGTGGACTCCTCCAGCCCAAGGGGGGGGATCCAGACAAGCACCTAACCCAGGGAACTTCCCTCCAAACTTCCCACAGGAGGGCAGAAATTTACCAAACCCTGGGCAGAACTTTTTCCCCAGATATCCACCCGACTTTCAGCCCCAAAACCATCCATCCTTCTTTCCCCAATTCCCTGAGCCCAGACCACTGAATCCGGGAGAGGGGAGGCCAAGGGTGGAGGGGTACCCAAATCTTCCCAACCCGGGGTATTACCAGAGGAGGGACAGCTACCCTTCCCGGGATCAGCCCAGGGGAGAAAACAGGGCCCCGTATCAGCCTGAGCGGGTTTCCCAGTTAGAGCGCCAGGTTCAAAACATGGCGCGGGATATGGGTCATATACTGAGGGCGCAGCAGAACCCTCAGATCAGCATGCCGGCGCAGAACGCACCCAACTCTGGACCTGGTGCTCCAGAACAATGACGGGGGCAGCACCCCGATAACTCACCGGTTCCCAGGGAGGAGGCACAAAGGGAAGGGGGGTGTAAAGCCTTGGAGGAAGCTTCCTTCCTCACTTGTAAACAGCCCCTGGAAACCCAGGAACCGGAAACAAAATCTCTTGCCCCTGAAAGTCTGCCTCCTAAGGAGCAGAGGGGGGGTAGGAGAAACAAAAGACCCAAACAGACTCAGTTTGAGGAGGAGGTACAGATCTTCCAATTTGAGGGAGAGGGATCCTCAGAGGATCCTGGGAAAAGGATCTTCTCCTTCAGAGAGGGGGGAACTCCTCCCAAAGAAAAATGGGTCCCTAGGGATGCAAATCCAGACTGGGGAGATGTGGAGACTGAGCTACCGCCGCCCACCATCTCATCCCAGAACCAACAGCAAGGAAATCCCCTGGTTCAAACCCATCCTGGGGACTGCCTCCAAAAAGGGGGGGGCAGCCCAGAACCGGAACCAGGGGAACCCACAATGGCTCTGATCTCCAGTTGCCAACTTTTTTCTTTCAGATTCCCAAGACTCTCCACAGAATTCTGCCCAAATCTCTTCGCTATCGATGTCCAAAACCAGAAAATTTGCCCACCAGTTGTCCAAAAATGTACATTATCTGTGCCCCCTTGAGGAGAAGGAGGGAAGATATTATGCCCCGGTACAAGTACAGGGACAGGGTACAATTTTGGCACTGGTGGACACTGGATCTCAAGCTACCCTTCTGTCCAGAAGGGCCTTTGATGAACTGAATGCAGGAAGGGGAGAGAATTACCAAATTCCTCTCACCTCTCTTCCTGGACAACTGCAGAACTTTGACGGGAAGGAAATTCCCGTCGAGGGGACGGCAGACTTGGACATTAAGATCGGGCGACACAAGTTGAAACACCCGGTCATAGTTGTGACCCCAGAGGGCACCCCTTGTTTACTAGGGAATGACCTCCTGAGAAGGTTGTCACCCCTAATAGATTGCGTAAACAAGGTCCTCTGGACCCAGACTAGCCGACCCATAAAATTAAAACAGAGTGTCAACCATGTTAGTCTAAACGGCACATGCCACATGGTTGAACAAAAATCTGACCAAGTAGAATTTCACTTCCAGAACAACAAGATTCCAGACGTGACAGTAATAGCAGTAGGACAACAGACTAGTGATGGGGGGTCCTCTCTATTTCTGAAAATCAACCTTCCTTCCAGTTTAAGGTGGTATTCCACGCTGGAAGGAAACACTCTGAAATTCTATACCAATCCACAATCTGAAACTCCCACTCCTATAGTCCAGAAAGATGTGAAATCAGCTCAGAGCCTGGCTGATGTTCAGCAAATTGGAGAGCAGTTGTTCATCCCTGTTCAGTTAAATGATGGGAAGGACTCTGTTCTCGCTCGAGTGTGTGTGAACAACGGTAAGAGCTTCATCAGCGAAGCCATGTTTCGCCAACTTCCAAAAGATCCAGCCATTCCCACCTTCAAACTGATAGACAAATGGGAAATGGACCTGGAAGCACCCAATTCAAAACATCTCCTGCCAAGCAGGTGTATGCTCAAAATCTCCATTGGCAACAAGAGCATAGTCCACAATTGTTGGGTCGTGCAAGACGTCCCTGCCGCCTTTTACTTAGGCAGTGACATTCTCAATCGCTTTGCCATTAGTTTGGACCTAATAAACTTCAAAGCTTGGTCCCGATTAGCGGATAATCCCATGGGCTTTGATGATCCAGAAAAAGCATTTAGGTCAGCTCAATTGCTACCTTATGCAGTTGAAATTCAGATCAAAGAGGAAGTCACCATCCCAGAAAGGACCCGACAATTCTCCCTGGAAGTGAAAGTTAAAAGAGGACAATATTTGCAAAACCCTGATGCTTACATACATCTAAATGCTTCTCTCCAACAGCAAGGGTTGGGGGTAAACCCAACTCCATTAGTCAACATAGAACATGACACCATTCCAATAGAGGTGGATAACAGCGACTTAAAGAGTATTACTCTAGCCGCAGGCACCATTATTGGAATGGCGGTTGATGACCGACATTTTTCCATTGATTTAGGTAATGAACTGTTAGGACCAATCCCCAAGGACTGTTTTGACAGCGACAGTGAGGACAACACAACACCAGACAGGATTTTTACCCGGCATGGGGGGAACTTCCTGGTGTACACTTCCTGCCCTTATGGTAAGGAAGATATGACTTGTGAATTCAGGAGGGATGAGGTGATTTTCCAGGTCCATGAGGGCTGCCTTTCCCACCTGAAGCCTCCGGTCCAAATCAGCACTCTAACCAGGGACTTCTCCACCCAGCTGGAGGAGGCCGCTGAAATAGCCAAACCAGAAGTCTTTCCAGGCTTCAGGCAGATGGTGGAAGAGAGAGTCAACCTAGCTGATGCCTGTGTGACTCTGGAACAAAAGCAAAAGTTGAAACAAGTTTTCTTGGATTTCCAAGATCTCTTTGCGGTAGACTCATATGACTGTGGTCGCACTGACATCCACACAACAACAATCCCCACGGACCCTGGCATGACTCCTGTGTTTGTGAAGCAATATCGCTTGCCTCTCGCATCAATGGAGTCCCTTACTGAAATAATTAAGAACCTTGAGTCCCGGGGAATAATCCGTCCAGTCCACAGCACCTTCAATAATCCGGTGCTGGGAATATTGAAGCCGAACGGCCAGTGGAGACTCTGCGCCGACCTCAGGGAGCTCAACAAACGGGTCCATACTTCCCGATGGCCTCTTCCCTACATTGACCAAGGGCTGGCCCAGATTCAGGGGTCACAGGTATTCACTGCAATAGACCTGACCAATGGATACTGGACCGTGCCTGTCAGTAGGGAGGACCAATACAAGCTGGCTTCTACCTTTGGGGGCCAGCAGTACACATGGACCCGGACTCCCTTCGGATACCTCAACTCCGGCAATGAATTCAACATTTTTCTACACAAGGCCATGCCCGACTTGGGTGCAAGGGGTAACCTGGCTTATGTAGATGATGTCCTCATCAAAAGCTCAACTGTTGAGGAACACATAGCGGAGATCCGTTATGTTCTGACACAGTTGAGGGCCGCCGGAGCAAAACTTTCCTTTCAGAAAGCACAGTGGTGTAAAACCCGTGTTAACTTCTTGGGGCATGAGATTACTCCTCAGGGTCTTTGTCCCCAGGAAAAGAAAGTGGAAGCACTTCAGAAACTGAAAGACCCCACAACTCTGCGGGAACTAAGGAGCCTCCTTGGACTGACTAATTACAGCAGAAAGTTCATTGAGGGCTACGCAGAGATCACCAGACCCCTGATTCATCTCCTGAAGGGGGGGGTCAAGTGGGAATGGGGTCCAGAACAATCCGAGGCAGTAAGACAACTCAAGAGAAGCCTCTCACAAGCGCCTTGCCTAGCTTACCCTGTCAGAAACAAGGAGTTCTTCCTGGAGACAGGGTTCTCTAATACGTGCTTGACGGCAGTATTATACCAAAAGCATGACAAGGTCAATAAAGTAATCTCATATGCGAGCAAAACTTTATCCTCTGTGGAGGAGAAATTCAACGATTGTGAGAAGGCACTCCTGGCAACGGTGTGGGCATTGAAGAATTACCGCCCGTTTATCCAGGGGGAACACATCATAGTGGAGACTCCACACCAGCCTCTGCAATATCTCCAAAGTGACAGAATCCGGGCCGGAAATGTGAGTAATTCCCGAATTACTTCCTGGATTCTGTCAATGCAAGGCTTTCCTGTGGAGGTCCGATATGGCCAAAACAAGAAGAGTCCCCTCGCGCAAGGTCTGGCTGACTTGCATGATTGTGCCAGAGAAAACTGTCTCGAGGACGAAAGTCTAAAAATAAATAAAGGACAACATGGAGGCATACCTTAATTCCCCCCACAAAGTCTTTGAAGAAGACAAGTGTGAGGGAATGCCCACTGTGTATGTGGATGGATGCTCTTACCATGTTGACAACAACGGGGAGAAAGAACTGGTGGCTGGCGTAGGGAATGCATGGGTGAATGAGTCCCCAGAACCCTCCGCTGGATACAAAATTGGTCCCCGAAGTAGTCAGGTGGCAGAATTGATGGCTGTGCATCAGGCCATCCTCACTGCTGTCTAGCATCAACTCCACGAACTGGTCATAATCACAGATTCGGATTATGTACGGAACGGGTTCGTGGAGCACCTGGTTAATTGGAAAACCAGAGGCATGTTATGTGCTAACCACAAACCCTTGAAACATGGGAAGTTGATCCAAAACATTGATGATCTGGTCACCTCGAATGAGATGACCATCTATTGGAAAAAGATCAAGGGTCATTCCAAAGTAGAGGGACCAGACAAAACTGGAAACGACTTAGCTGATCAGCTGGCCAAAACCGGGGCCATCCAAGGGGATCTAATTGAGATTGAGTCCCTGTTGGGGGAAATCCAGGTCACTGCTATCACTAGGTCCCAGACAAATGCTCACAACGACCTTTCAATTGCACAATGGAGCAAGGAGACCCCTGATGCTGATTTGATTACCGCTCAGAAGGGGGATCCAATTATTGGTAAATTTTACCAGCACCTTGAGGACCCTGAGAACTTTCCCCTGACGGATACCGATTACATTGGGAAAGAGGACCTAAGAGTGTTGATGAAATGTCCAAAAATGTTCCGGATCCAAGACGGTTTGTTGGTAAGGAAATCCAAAGCTGGCCACGACCAGTGGGTGGTTCCTACCTCATTCCGAAGCCTGATGTTAAGTCACGCCCATGATGCGGCCACCGCCGGTCATAGGGGGTTTCACACAACATTGGAAATCTTAAGAGAGGTTGCATACTGGCCACACATGGGGCAGGACCTCGACCAATACTTGAAGGGGTGTCTTGTGTGTGCACAATTTCAGCCATCATCCCTTACGCACCAGGCGCCTTTACAAAAGAGGGGAATGACACTGCCATGGTCAGATTTACAAATCGACTTTGTAGGCCCTGTGATTCGCTCGGCTAGGGGGAATAAGTACATGTTGACTGTGACATGCTTGTTTACCAAGTGGGTGGAATGTCTCCCAGCCCCAAATTGCAAGGCAGAAACTGCAGCTGCCTTGATGATTAACCACATCTTTTCCCGTTTTGGTCTACCTCAAAGGATTGAGTCAGACAGAGGTAGCCACTTCACCAGTGAAGTAATGACAAAGATGTGGGAGATACTGGGGGTCAAGAGAAAGCTGCATATTGCTTATAGACCAGCTTCTTCTGGGGCAGTAGAGAGATATAACCGGACAATTGTGAGCATATTAAAGAAGTTTGTGGCAGATTCTGGGCCAAGTTGGGATATCCGATTACCTCTGGTCCTAATGGCCATCAGATCTACCCCTTCATCTGCAACCAAAATGTCACCATTTGAGTTGATGACTGGGTGCAAGAAGGTGCTTCCTCAGCATTTGCTCTACAGGACCCAAGAGCAGACACTGATAAATGCCTCCACAACTCATGAGTATGTGGAGAATTTAAGGAAACACCTTCAACATGCTTTTGCTTATGCTCAGCAGAATCTAGAAAGATCAGCTGATAGCATGAAGACCCACTATGACCTGAAAACTTCCAGGAAGGAATATCAGGTGGGAGACCGGGTCTATCTATACAACTTCCAAAGGAACCAGGCCAAGCAGCGCAAATTTTTGCCTACATGGAAGGGACCCTTTGAGATCGTCGATAAGATCTCCCCTGTGGCCTAAAAAATCCACATCCCCAAAGGTCCTTTGGCCGAGGGGGAAGACAAGTGGGTCCACATAAACCAGTTGAAATGTTGCCATCCCAGGCACACTCTGCAACAACTGGAGGAATCCTCTGGAATCCTAGCGGGTACTGTCTCAGACTAATTCTGTTCCAATCATAAAACATACCACATCTAGTCTCTAAAATATTGTGATTTGCATGAAACTGTCTCTTAGTTATACTGTTTTTTATCAAAATAAGAATGTAATGTTTCGTCATGATGAAATGCATATGCTGTCCCACTATCTCAACAGTGGTGGAAAAACGTCTATGAGTAGGTATTGCCGCTCTTCCTTTGTCGTCCTAGGAGAAAGAAAACCTGAAGACGGGCCAAGGAGGACGATCCGGAGACCGGGAACGAAGATCCGATGGGCCCAGTGGACCGCCCAATCTTCCCATCAGGACCGGCGAGGAGAACCGATCGATCAGTACCGGATGGAGAAGAAGATGCTGAACTGTGCCATCTATTGGAAGAAGATGAGGAAACATCCCAGGTCTTGCGAGTCCCATTCGTGAAATAGAATGGCCATCGCAAGAGGGGGGCTTGTGGGATGTATTTACCCATGCATCCGAGCCCTACCTCAAAACTGTGCAGTACTGACATGGAAAACATCATGATGGCCAGAGCTTCCCAGAAAAGGCACAGGGAAATGCAGGAAGAATAGGCTGCCACCCATTTTTGCCGATGTTATGGGCACAGAAGGACACTGCCTAAAACCACCATTGGACTACCCACACAGTAGTCTGAAACCATTGGGAATGGCAATGCTGATTGCCAAATGCAACCTAGAATTGTTGGGAATTCATTTTCTTAAATCCCAAAAATGGGTGCAGTACCAGTACTCACCACTATCCAAAAGCCGGCAGTTTAAAACCACCCTGTGTTTCTCTGAAGGCAAGCCAAAGTGCCTATTTCAAACATTGCAATATGTGCAAAATATTCACTGAACACCAGCAGACATTTGGTAGAATGGAGTTTTGTGTGCCTACAAAATCTGGGAAATGAAGAGCCCAGAACAATGCTTATAACAAAACTGGCTGAGCTATGGAGTCAGCAGTTTAAATTGCACTGGATTTAAAGACACTAAAATCGAAAATGTTTAGATTAAATGAGTGACCTATGTTTGGTGTCACATGCCTTTGTAACTGTTGGAATGTCATAGTTTTGCACTTAGAATCAGCATTCTAGCTGCATATGTGAAAATGTTTAGTTTTATTTGAATGCAGAAACTGGGGAACAGAAATGACAGCTTAAAGAGATTCCAATTTGCCTGGCAACTACCCCCATCAGGAGTGAAACTTGAGTCACAGCTGTGTTCCCAGGCCTAGCTGCCCTTTTGCTGCTCACACTAAGGATATGCCATCTATCTGATAATTGAATTACCTGTGCTCTGCAGGAAAGTGAACAAAGCCCTGTCCTGGCTCAGGCAAAGGTTTTATTGGCAGGAGTCGTAAATGGTCGTAAAAAGTGGCTTCCTCCTGAGGAAAGGGGAGGGGCACTGCCTGTGAGAGCAAGCTGGCTTGGCAGAACTGGAAAAACCAGAAATTCAACCTTGTGCTGAGGGTAAACCACACCCCTTTGGAGCCAGAACCTAACTCTAAAAAGATGAATAACTTATAGAGCGGACATGTGAAAATTTTATAAATGATACCATAATTCTTGTGATTTTTCTGCCCACAGTTTAAGAGGTTTTTAGAACCGGTGGTATGTTCAGGGGGGTGTCAGCGGAAAAGTGGGGATAACTCTAAATGTATGCATGTTAAAAATCTGAAACTTCATCAGTTAATGTCCGTACTCCCTGCGCACATGTATGTAAAGTTGGGTCAATGTCAGAAATTGCAAAATCAGTTAAAAAGTGAAATATGTGCCATTTCTGAATGCAAGCTCCCAGGAAGAGCAGAGTTTGAACAGGGGATACCTCCTGTAATGCATGATGGGTGCATATGATTTTAAAACAATATGTACCTCTGCAAATATGTATTTGTTTCAAATCTAGATTTGTGTGTAAGTTGACAGGAGGAGTGGACTTTCTGCAGGCTGTAAAATGACATCACTCTGACCCAACCTAGCTCCCCCAATCAAATGATAAATGGAAGTTTGACCAATTAGAAGCTGAGAGAGAGGTAGGGTCAGTGATGCTAGAACACACCCACATTCTAAACACATAAAAGCAGACAGACAGGACAGATAGGGACCTTCAAAATCCATCTGCCGCTGGAAGCTCTGCCGGAAAAATCCATACTTTACCTCCATCAACCTCCAGAGAGCCAAACTAGAGACTTCAATCTATCCAGAACTAAGAGACCAGACCAGAGAGAAAGCAGTGCTGTACCCAGAGAGACCCAGACCAGCAGAGAGAGCTGACCCAGATCACTGTGAAGTGCAGAGGCCAGACCAGACCAGACCAGAGTCCAGTCTAAAACCCTGACCAGATCCGTGGCGAGGCCCATTTCACTCAAGAATATAGTGTGAGTACCTAGAAAACTGTGCAGAACCAATCTCTTAGTTAAAATAATATAATTCAATCTATTTAATCTAAGTAGAACTGCCTCCTAACTGTCACCTGTCATTTGTAAAGCTGTCACTTGTCATTTTCTAGTCGCAAGCTGCACTTGTCTTTTTGAACTTTAAAATTTCAAATCTGAAAAACGACCTTCACAAAATCGCTCATATCTCCGCAACCGTTTGTGCTAGAGACTTGCAATAACTTTTATTTGAAAGCTTAGAATCTTAGCTTTGAATCGCACCTAGAACCGCATTCCTACCCCTTATAGTTTTACCGCAATCGCAGAACACGCATTCGAGAATTTTACCGCGAATTGCAAATTTCTTCACATGTAAAAACTGCTGCTGCTTGCCTTCCATTTGCCAGAAATTCGTTTAACCTGCTAACTATCCCTGCCTCATTGCTAGTGTGAGCCTGGACTAATATTAACTAGATACCACTCACCCCGAACCTCTGAAAGGGAATTAAAAAGCATTTCCAGCATATTTCTCATCCATCGCTAGCACATATCAAAGCATTTGGGCCTGTGTTTTCAAAACTCCTATCTGTGTTTTAAACTTCTGTTGTCTAAGCTTGGGGGGGATTGAACTGATTACATTGATTGCATTCCTGAGAACTGCGTGCTTTCCTCCCATTCCCTTGCATTGCATAAAGAGGGGGGGAGTGAATAGCCAGAGAAAAGTGATTACATTGTTTTGTTGAAATCATATTGAGTATTTTCTATACTGCATTTCATTCATTCAACCTTGCATTTCCTTGAACCCTATAAAGCATTTTCTACCACATTATACTTTTGTTCCTATTTACCAGCGTGCCACCTTATCCATTCATGTCAACTCCTTATTGATTATAAGAAGTGTGCTAGTGCCAGATTCTCCGTTGTTGATCTTTATCATATCAGATTAAGTGTGCTATTCAATTATTAATTTATTATAAAGCGTGATATATATATCTATTTTAAATTATCAAATAAACCTTTTGAACTTGCAAAACAGAACTACTTCTTGGCTCAGTGGGGTCAGGGGGATTCCAAGAGAGGGGTGTTATACAGGGGTAGTCATCCAGAACGCATGAACTGGACCTAAAGATATATCAATAAGGGTTTTCATTCAGTATTCTAGACTAGGCGTTAACTTAGCTGTAGTGCTGAATTGAATCCTCTTACAAACTGCTCTGATGCCTTGAACACGGCCGCAGACAAACGTAAGAGCACAAGCACATGATGCATCAAACCACCTGATTTATTTATTTATTTATTTATTATTTTTGTATTAGTCACCGGCCCATATTGCACCTTGCCCCAGTCAACATTACGCTACGCCGGCATCAAAAGTCCAACCGTCCTGCTGAGCTTTGCGTGGCCACCCCTGTGAATTCATACAAAAACTAACTTTCGCCTGCGCACCGGAACTTCATTTGGCCTCTTGCATGCCCTGTGATATGACCTATACAGTGCTCCTTTTGCATCTTATACTACTACCTAAAACATAACCACCTGTCATAGTTGTATTTGGTGCGACCTTTTTTGGTAGTGCCCACCCCACAACCTAGGTCATCATGCGCTTCATGCACAAGTTCTACAATGCACTGTCTGCCTACTTATTTTGCTGTGTTTTATCCTTACTGTTAAACTGGAATTGAGCCCTATTCACTACTTGAGCCTGTCTTTAGTTACCCTTAACTACTTGAGTATTCATGCCCACCTCTTGCCTCACGCAGGACTACCCTATCTAGCCTAATGCAGTATTATATGTGACAATTGTATTTGGTCTAAACTGTGCCACACGTAGGACAATTGTACTTTAGCCTGCTGGCATTCTACTTCTGTCATGCACTGAAGGACTATGAGGTTGCACCTAGGGGCAGCCCCCAGTCTTTGCATTTTTTAGTCACTGTTGGGATTGTTGCACTTAGGTGCCGCTCTTGCTCTCTGCTCTTTTAGTTATTGTTGGGATTGCTGCACTTAGGTGCCGTCCTTTGTTCCTTGCATTCTTAGTCACTGTTGGGATTGCTGCACCTAGGTGCCGCCCCTGTTCTCTGAATTTTTAGACATTGCTGGGACTGTCGCTCTTAGGTGCCATTGCCAACTGCTTCCCAACATGCACATTACTAAGACTTACCTTATATATGTACTCTGCTCCCTACTTTGGACCATTTTCACTATTATCATAACAATGACCCACACTAACCAGCGACTGACAGCGAGACTACCACGTCTGCATGACCTCAAAAACAAAAGAACTAGACCCCTTGGTTGTACACTAACTATAACTGCCTCTGACTCCAACCCTTCTGCCCTAGCTGCAGAAAGACGCCCTAAAAAACACATTGACCTCTCTCATAACCAGAAAAGACTTGATTTTCCTAATCCCAGACCCACGCAAAAAATAATCACAACTCCTACCTTATCAGGAGCCCTCATCAATGCAAGGTCCCTCATAGCACACAATACGGAAATTGCCAACATACTAGCCATGGACAACTTAGATCTCCTAGCTATTACTGAGACCTGGCTCCATGACGCTGCTGGCCCCGCACTCATGATTGCCATACCTGACAACTACAACATACTAAGAGTCGATTGGCCTAACTCTAGGGGAGGTGGCCATGCCATTATTGCCAAAACGAATTTAGCGGTAAGGCTCACCCCACACCCATCTCTAACAACAGTACACTAACTGTCCTTCTGGTGTATAGACCACCAGGCCCTTTAGGTAATTTTGAGGAAAATCTGCCTAGCCTTCTCATGAACATCATCAAAGACTCCACTCAGCTCCTGCTACTAGGTGACTTTAACCTAGGATTCAATGACGATGTGGACAAACAGGCCCTTTCCATCCAATCAATCTTAGTCGATCACGGCCTTACCCAAATAGTCTTAGCCCCCACACATATAAAAGGATGGACACTAGATTGGATAGCTAACCGAAACTGTGCCACCACCATCTCCAACATCCTACCACAAACATGGACTGCTTACCTTATCTGCTTCTCATCTACCATAGAGCCTCCTAAACCAGACAAGCTTGAAAAAGCTCCACCTATGCCTACTAGAAGTAAAAAAGAAATCACAGCTGAAAAACTACTTCCACTCCTCCTACCAGCCCTTACTGCTTGCGTCATCAACTCTGACCCTAATATGCTAGTTGAGACATTCAACTACACTATGTCCAAAGCCTTAGATACCATTGCACCTATCAAATTGTGCAAAAGTAAACGAGAGTCTCACCTTAACTCATGGTTCACCCCCCACCTCAAAGAATTACGGATCCAAAAAAGTAAACTCAAAGCTATTTGGAGACACACACCTTCCGCTGAGAATAAAACCTTACTTGACAACCTTGCCAAAAAATATAAGAAATAAATAATCCAAACTAAAAAGAATATATTTAATGAGAGAATTAGCAATGCCAACTCTAACTCCAAAGAGCTCTTCTCCATCCTCCGGGAAATGGAAAACCCAATCACACCCGTAGACAATGTCCCTAAGGACAAACAATGGTGCGCCAGCATCCAAAATGCTTTAGCTAATAAAATTACAATGCTACAAACGAAAATTGCAGAGAAGAAAGCTTCCCTGAACCCCACTGGTACCATACCTCCCACATTGGTGCAGTTGCACCTAGAACAGTCACTCAAAGTAACTGCAAATCATTCACATTTTGCAACATATCAATATTGGAAATTGAAAAGGTGATACTATCCCTGAAACTGTCCAATTGCCAAGGTGACAGCTGCCCACCACAAGTTATTAAGGATGCAGCGAGAGACCTAGCGCCCTTTATTTCTAAATTAATAAATTCTTCCTTCCGATCCAGCACCGTACCGACTAACCTTAAAGAATCATGGGTTCTGCCTGTCCTTAAAAAACAGACCCTTGACCCAGCCATCCCGACTAATTATATGCCAATTACCACAGTCCCATTTCTCCTTAAAATCATTGACAGAGTAGCCTACCTCCAGATCCAAAATTATCTGGAGACAAGCCAACTACTAGGATCACGCCAATCTGGCTTCAGACCATTACATGGTACTGAAACAGCCCTTATCGACCTTAAGACACAAATCGGCGAGTTGAAGGATAAAGGTAAAACAGCTATGCTCCTCCTCCTTGACTTATCGGCGGCCTTTGACCTAGTGGACCACGCAGTGTTATACAAACATCTAGTCTCTGCTGCCCATTTTTCAAGTGAAGCTATAGCCAGGGTACAATCCTTCCTTGACAACCGCACGATGAGAGTGTTCTCCCCTTTAGGCTCAGCGGCCCCAATACATATCACCTGTGCCATCCCACAAGGTTCATGTGTCTCCCCCACAATGTACAATATCTTCACTAAGCCACTCTTCAACAAACTTGACAGACTCGGGGGAGCCTACACCAACTATGCGGACGATACATAGATCCTCATACCATTATCTGGCAACTTTGTTGATGACACAGCTTTAGTAAACAAGATTTACCTCATCATTCAGGCATGGATGGCCTCTCATGGCCTCTGCCTGAATGACGATAAAACAGATACTGATCCTGGGTTCCGACTGCAACCTCAAAAAACTCAGCCCCAACTACTGCACCTTCAATATAGACGGCAGTATAATCAAAGTGGCAACAGAGGTAAAAACACTAGGTTTCTACCTTGACTCCACCTTATCTCTCAAAAAAGTCAACTCCCTGGCTTCCTCCACAGCTTACACCTGCAAATTAATCAGGGCCTGTAGACCTTACTTGTCTAAAACCAATTGTATCACACTAGCCAATGCCCTAGTAATGTCCAAATTGGATTACTGTAATGCCCTATGTGCGGGCGCCAATAAAACTGTCACAAACAAAATACAAATATTGCAGAACAATGCTCTTAGAGCAGCCCTGGACATACCCCACAGAGAACACATATCCAACATTAGGAAAGACAATCATTGGTTAAAAATCAGTGACAGAGTTCTCCTTAAAACGCTATCTCTCACACATAAAGTATTGAACAACACTGCGCCCCCATACATCTCAGCTAGACTGACTAGAAAATCCTCTACTCACCACACCAGAGCCTCTAACCACTCCCTACTTGAAACTCCTAGATTTAGACTAACTAAAGCAGGTGGAGCAATCTTCACTGTTAGAGCTGCCTTTGCCTGGAACACACTCCCTACAGAAATGAGAACTAATCTTCCCTACTCTAGATTCAGATGTAAGGAGAAAAGTTGGCTTTGGATTAACGATAACTAACCTACGGAACTCAATCCTATCATGGCGTACAACTACCTTGATTCTGACACCTGATTATCTGATTATCTAATCGATCTGATTATCTGATACCTGACCAATGAGAGGGATTCACTTTTTGTATCTTTTGTATACTTGTATAATTGTATTGTATATATGTTAATATATCCTCTGTATGTATGTAACCTAAGCCTAAGTATTCTTGTAACTGCTGCGCCCGGCTACCCCTGGGTTTGGAGCGCATTATCAAATAATAAACTAAAATACACTAAACTATAGCTCATGCCTTCTTTAAAGACTGTGTTCCCAATATCTATCAACACTTTATCTAGGGTAGGACCTTGTGATTTGTGAATGGTGACTGCGTATGCTAGAGTTAGAGAAACTTGTTCTCTGTGTACATACATGTCTTTGAAAAGAAGGAATCAGGCTGTTGAGCGTCCTATCCTTTTAACTTCTGATAGTTTGTCAAAGAAAATATTGACAAACTGAATGTTGTTGTCACGTGGGTATGCTTGAAAGCCAATAACTGTACCAAGTGCTCCATTAACTAGTCCTTGCTCCATGTCAAGGTTAAGTTTAAGCATTACTCTACAGTTTAAAGATAATTTTAATATTTTTTCCAAACCAGCTGTGTTGGAGATAGAGTTTTCTAAGGTAATTAGTCTTGTTGTGGCTTGTTGACACATGGGTAGTGTCATACCATGTACTTCCAGTTTGTCTGTGGAGCAAATTTCAATTATTGGTTGCATTTCTTTTTTCAACATTGTTTCATTGAATTTCGAACAGCTTGCAAGAGATGGCATCAAGGAGATACAATTGGCATTTTTGTGTGCATATTTTTCCATGACATCAGTAGCACATGAGTTATGGCCACAGAGTGCATGGATGTGGCAGGTTTTTAATATTGATTGTGCATCTTGAGATAGTACACCAACTCTACTACTTTTAAAATGTTGGCATATGTGACGTCTGCATACTGGTGCATGTTTTCTGTTAATTCTCTGTATTGGAAATGTTGCCAAAGGTTGACATTTCCTATGCTGCCAACAGTTTTACGGCAGAGTTTGTGCCCTAAGGTATTAAAAATAGGTCACCTTTCACTGGTGTCAATTGAAGAAGATCTCTGAAAACAATAGTGTGTTTTCCTCAAAAGAACTCTTCGTAGTCTGTTCTGATTACCTCTTGTAATCTGAAGTGAATTAAAGCCAGTATTAGGTTGGAGCCATGCTCACTTAATCTATTAGTAGCATTTTTAGTTGTTTCAAAACTCTGCGTAGTTCCATTGCAGCTTCTGTAGAAAGTTTGTAATAATCTAATTTGTTTCGGTGTTCTACTGGAAGGATTAATAATCAGTGTAAAGTGACACCACCTATGTTGTAGGCAGCTAAACCTGTGGGGGCAGTTACAACAGCTGACAGTTTGTTGTTTGTCAATTGTTGAAGGAACTTACTGATGATTTTGATGAAGAATGTTTTTCCTGAACCAGCTTTACCATTGATATATAGCACTATAGGTTTGTAGTTTTGGCAGGTACTGTTTTTATTTTCATGTTGTACACCATGTTCAATTTGTTTTGTTACTTCTTGGAAAATGCTACGCTGCTCATTGTTCAGTTTTGATTTCAGTAGAGTGAAGTCTTCTGTATCTTCTTCATAGTGACACATAGTGTTTTCTACTTCTGTCATAGCTAATTCTGCCTCATTTGCTATTAGTGGCTGTCCCAGAGGTTCTTGGCTTCCTGTTACAGAAGGTTAACTACTGTCAGGATAGTCCCCATCTAGTTGGGCCTGGAGTTCTTCTTCGTGTTGCTGTTCATTGTGCAACATTGTTTTGTACTGAGTAAAGTTTACATCTGTTATAGTGCTTTCATTTGCTTTGAAAGCGTCTTCATAGGAGTCATACATATCTAGTAACTCTTCTTCTTTTCTCCATAGTTTAAAAAGTTGTAGCAGGGACATGTAATATAGTTCTTTATGTTGAGGAGTTTTTAATGACAATTTGGTATGATTAATTAAGCTTTGTTTGGTAAGTTTCACTAAGCTGCCTTCACAATTTGTTACTCTGTATCTACCTTTGTTTTCATCTGATGTTATATTATTTTTGTATGTCAAGTTTTGGGCTATGTGGTATAGACACAGGGTTTCCAAAGTGGTACTCCTGTTTGGGTAGTATGTGTCTAGTAAATAGTTTTTCAAAATGTCTTGGCTGTTGGGATCATTTTTGGCTATTGTTTCTATGTCCTCATATGATTTGAGAACTCTTTCTAGATTTAGCAGGACCAAGACTTAGCCATACTATATTTTCAGATTTTCCATACAAAGCAGTACCGGTTAAACGGTCTGCAGCTTCTTAGCAGCCACATTCTCTATGAGATTACATAGAGTACAATTTCTGCGACAGTGTTTTGTCAGATGATAGGTCATCCCAGAGATCGTGAAGCTCGGTTTTTTCTGCTTTGGGTAAGTGGGCTGTAACATATCGTGCAACTGCAGTGGAATTGTCTGCAATGTACTGCCCATCTATGTTTAAATTCCGTAAGGGGGCAATGACTGCATTGTAATCATTTATATATTTTGCTTCTTCTGTTCTTTTTATGTAATATGTGTTCTTAGGTGGTTTACCTTTGACAATATGTCTACCTAAATACATGAAGTTGTTTACTTGACCTGTTGCTGTAACTGGTCTAGGGAAACCAAAGCAGAATTTAGTGTAGTATTTCCCTTTGTTCTTATATTTGCGACGACAATAGTTACCACATTTGTGTCTTTGAAATTGTAAAATGTGTGCATGAAGATCACTATTTCTTGTTTGTGAAAGAATTTCACAAGTGCCATTTTTCGATAAAATGTAAAACAGTGGCATCACTGTCTTGAACAAATTTAGGAGCATATTTAATCCATAAAAGCATGTGGATATGTGGTGGTCCTCTGGCTTGGTATTCCTTTCTCCAAAAGAAGTTTTGCACTTCTCCGAGGGGAGGAACAATTGTATTACAAATAAAGTGTAGCATAGCAATGAAGCGATGATGGAAATATCTTGAAACATTAACAGGATCTAGAGAGCAGAGTTCTCCAGGTGTTAGTATATCTATGTTTGTTTTGTTTTTGTTTGCTATGCTTAGGAAATCATGTAAATCTTCCCATGCATATTCTGCGCAATTTAATGTAACCAACCAAGTGGTGGGCCAAGGTTTCTTATCATAAAACGTACCTCTCCATGACATCGGAACCAGTATTCTTTTGTACCACGCATGTTTGCTAACAGATTTGTAATGCTTGATTGTAGAACCTCATCTTTTTCTTGAACTTTTTGTAGTAATTGTGTAGCTGACATATTTTGAAAATGGATACCTGATTTCAATTTGTGTGCAACTCCGTAGCATAGAGTTGCTAGTTCACTTTCAAAGAGTAGGTGGAATATATATTCCACATTTTGTCTAAATCTGGGATCTTCAGAATACATTGGTAAAGAGCGGTATTCTGATGCTGTTATCTGAGTAGGTCTATCATCGTACCTTCCTCCTTTCCAAGTAGGAAAGAGTAGAGGAAAGGCACGTGCTTCTATACTTTTTTCCCATATGCTGATTGGTGATCCTTTGTTTTGTCGCATTTGGTACATTTCTAGTGCATCATCTATGGTGTCTTTAGAGTGTAATGGATGAATTGTATAATGGGCTAAAATATTGGATACTGTAGTAGGATCTAGAATTATTTCAGTCGTTTCCCACAGGTTTTCTTCAATATTAATTTCTTTGTAGTATTCATTATTGTCTTTTAGATATTGCAAGTCTTGTCTAACTTTATGTAAGTTCACAAGTTGTTGTCTTTTGTAGGTACACCAGACAATAAAAGATTGATCTATTGGACGTGGCACTCCCAGAGTGTTTACATTTTCTTTCAGATCTAATGGTAAATAAACTACTTTGCCACAAATGCCTTTCACTAATTCAGAGGGAGGTAATTTTGTTGTTTTTTGTTGAAGGGGTATTATTTCTTGAAATGGGTGCACTGTTTGAATTATGATGCTCTCATGTAAATTGAGTTGTTGCAGGGGTTTTGGTAGTGGTAATAATTCCAAGTTATTTGTGATAGCGCGTGAAGGAGTTTGGTTGTTGTCAAGTTTTGCAGTGCAGTAAATGCAAAGTATTTGTTTTCTGCTATAAGGTAGAGAGCTAATTCAAACCATTTGGAATCTTCATTGTCTTCTATTTTCTATGTTATGTCTACAGTTTTTGTGCTACTTTTATAAAAAGTTTTGCGGCAACACTCACACACATGGTTTGGTACTTCAGCGGATGTACTTTTAAATGTTAATATTTCTTTTTTGTATGTGTGTAGTAGAAGGTTCCCATCTGTACAATTGTTGCTAGTCTGTTGTAAATCTATTGCATTTTGTAAGTGGCTTTCACTTCCAAAATATTTTCTTTGGATATGCTCTATTTCTTCGAGTAAGTCTTTGGCTGTACAATGTAGAAGATTGTTATTTAAATTGGCTAGTGCTAAAGCAGCGCTTTTAGCATAGTACAGTTTATGGACTAGAGTTCTTATAGTTGAATGATGTGTTGATATCATTTTGATATGATGGAAGGTGCTTTTGCAAATAGGTCCTGAAATGCAGGCTAATGAATGTCCTTGTAGTCCTGTGTATTTGCGCACTGGGCAGGTATCCACATTTTGTAGTAGTTTCATTTTAAATTTGTCTTTGCCTTTCACATACTGATTGAGGAACTGGCGTAAAGATTTGAAAGATCTTTTTTGCATTGTTACACATTGACGAGCACAGCCATGTGTAGACTGGACGTTTTGGTTCAGTCGAATGGAGAGGTGCTACTGAGTTTTTTGGGGATATTTTTGTAAGCATCATTTCTTGTTCCATTATGGTATTATTACATTTTTCATACCCTTGTCCACTGCTATGTATGGCAATTGTGGTTTTTTGCCTTTGCTTGTTTGATTCGTCATTAAAATATGGTTCTGTGCTCGTGGTGTGACTCCATTCACCTCCACAGATATTTAAGAAGTTATTTTGTTGACATTCCATTTATTGAGAAGTCTTTTTTGTAGTTTAGTAGTTAGTTTTGCTAGTGGTTTCATTCTGTTCAAAACTAAAATAAATAACTTCCTTAAGAGAAGGATTGCACTGTCTATGAGAGCTTCGAAGATTCATTTTCTACTGTAGGTTTTAAGGGTTGTGCATGATGTCTCTCCTGTTTTTATAAGATTCTGAAGGACTATGTGGCGGAACATTTTTCGTAAAATACTTTTTTTGGTATAGTCACTTGGCACTACATCAAGATGTATAGGAGCAGTGTTAGCAGTAGTGGTAGATGAATTCTTGTTAATCACTTTCTGTTTCATTTTATATTTTGAAAGAGGAGGGGAAGTTTCTGTACTGGAAGCTTGTTTTGTTTCGCTTAATGACTGTATTAGCTGTTTTGTTTGAACTTTTTGTACACATTCTTCTAGAGATAGGTGCTTATTTTGGACACTTTTATTTTGATTTGCTCTACTTCTGTGTTGCTTTCTACAGACTTGATTTTTGGTAGGCATTCTTTGGGGTCTGTTGGGAAAAAAAGAAGGCATGGTTTGGGCTGTTGTGCAATGTATGTGTGCTGTGTGCATGAGTGTCTGAGTATGATAAGGATGTATGTGGAGGTGTGCGATTGTGCAATGGCCAGCTACAACAAGTTGGGAAGGCTATTCTTGTATTTGTGTGTTACTAAACTGGGGTTCAGATGACAATACAAAGTAGGCTAGTGGTGAGGAGAAGCACCAATAATACATCTAATGGTATACAATTAAAACAGTTCTTTGTTCTACAATACTAATATTCTAGGGCCTGATTCGTGGAATTTGTGCACCGAAAAAGGGGATTTGTGTGCCATTCTGCCCGCAAATACCTGTTTAACAAATGGGGATTTGTGGGCAGAATGGCGCACACATCCCTGTTTTTTGGCGCACAAATTCCATGAATCAGCCCCACAGTGTGTTTGAGTAACAGTTAGAACATTATGGTAGTATTGTACTTACTTTTTTGTAGTGAAAGAGTAGGTTTCTTCTGAGTTGTTGTTTGTACTTCAGATGCTGCTGCTTTTCAGGAGAGTGGTCTTCACTGCAGTTGTAAAAGAAATAAATTAGTCATTTTGTTTATAGCACTGTTGTTAATTTAGACGTTTATTTTTATGTTTTTGTATTAGTAGTGTTTTTTGATAACTGATCATAGTGTGTACATGCAGTTTAATTTTCCTATGTGCAGCCTGTATATTTTACTTAGAATCTGTTAGTTGAACATGCTTTGCAAATGAGTATAATTCTAAGCATATGAAACTCACTTGGTTTCTTAAGGCTGTGTTATTGGATGTTAGGAGATAGAAGCAATGTCCATGTACTTATTGTGCTATTTTTATAGGGTAAATGGCAGAAACTGTATAGAAAATCATGGAATGTATACATTTGTGAAGATGTGGGTAATAAAGCAGAAGGATGTGATGTAGAGACAGTGGTGTTATTTCAGCTGGGAGCTTTTCTAATGATGGTGTCTATCTGTATGAGTGTATAAAGATGCATGCACTCATCCTGGCTCTGTGCAATTTTATAATACACTACTAAGTGTGTTTCTACAATAATGCTGTTCTTTCTCCCATCTTTTAATATTAAATTACACTTTTTTAGATAGCTGTAAGTTATACAGGTTAAGTGGCAGTTACCCTGTTTATATGCATTTACAAGAGTTGTACATGTACTGTGCTGATAATATGCATACCTGTAGTTTTTATTCATGCATGTGGATATGCATGAAGTTGCAAGTAGAGATCCTGTACAGCTGTTTGTGTAGTAAGTGCTTTCCAATGACATGAGACTTGTACTCAGAGTGATCAACAGTACATTTGAAGTGCTGCACTATGATGATGGAGTTAGATGTAGAGTTCTTGGATGTGATTGGTGGATGGTTGTGTGACTGCTCAGCTGCATCCAATGAGGGAATGGCACAGAGAGTGAGGTGGATAGGGTAGAAGGGCTGTCTAAGAGTTACGTGCTCTGAGGACACTGTGGCTGTCCGCGGACAGGGTGTGCAACATCCAGGGTTTTTCAGCAAAACCAGCATGGAAAGGGGACTGTAGGGATTAGCCAATCAGGTTTTGAGGTTGTGGATTTGTGTTGAAAGAGGCTGTGTGTAGTGAAGATGGCAGAGGTGGATAAAGTCAGGGTGTTGGTGGTTGGAGATATGTTTTTTCATGGTTTGGAGCAGTATGCTAAATGCAGGAATGTGGCAAACAATGTTGATGTTAAAGGAGTGGAGGTGTAGTGTCAGTGCCCAAAAATTCTTGGCCCATAATGCCGGGCATATGGCCGGTGGGCACCGCGGGCAGCCGGGCCAGTTCAGTTCTAGACCTAGATCGGCCCACCACCAGCCCATCACACTGCTGCTGCTCCGTGACAAATGTGACCCTACACTACACTGTCCTATTGTAACTTAAAGGTGTAAATGTAATCACTTATAAATAAGCACTCCAATTTTTGCAGTTGAAGTCAGGATGAGATTACATTATTTGCCCGGGATCACACACTTATGCTGAACAGTGAAGCAGGGATTTTAACCCACTCTGCAATTTGGGAACAGAACAGGAACCTTCTTCCACGCTTTACATGGGTGTCAACAAGACCTAATTATACTGTCCTATAGAGTTTACTTGCAAAATACGCAAATTGCATAAAATCTTCATGACAACATGAAATATAGCAGCATGTTGGGCCAACATAATATCAGTGTACCTTTATACAGCCTGAATGGAAAATTATAAGATGCAAAAGGCAAAATATCTATAATTTACCCACTTTATTTTCAGCGCTTTAAGACACACAATAATATCAGCTTAGGTTTGGAGATTTCGTCACAAGCCTCCAGCGTGTTGTATGGTTTTATGAACATTCAACTAAGGTCATCAAAACAAACTTTTTAGCATATCAAGCTATTCTGGGTTTCAGTTCATGGCTTTATGGGGTGGTCGTGGCCTTATTGTGTATGTGATGGAGGCTTTTGCAGTTATTGCGTATCAGAGACTCCACTACACACACTCACACACACACACAGATAGGCACATTCAGACATTATGCGCACATTCTAACGGCATGTCCTCACAAACATATGCACATGCACATTACTATTGCATTCGTTCGCCAAACCGAGTAAAACGTAACAACATTTTAAGAAAGCTTGCACAACCACAGCTCCCTGCCCACCACCTCTTGCACACTCTCCAACTCCCTCACACGCGCATCAATGCACACCTCCAGGGCATGCATTTATAAACAATGACAGTAACAAATATGCACACTAGAGAAAGCAATGTTCTATTACCGATATCCGCAGAGGGGGACAATGTGCAGAAGTTGCATTTTTCCACAAAAGACACAGGAGCAGAAAACATGGTGCAAATCCCGAATTCCTCTTTCACATGTGGAAACTTTGCACACTCCTAGCTAAAACCATCTTGCTCAACGGAACCTGCCTAATTTTCTGGAGCAGTGGAGATTTGCAAAAAGCAGAGGGTGCTGCTGGATGAACGGCAGAACGAGTCAGGCTTTTAAGGTCTCTGCCCCCTACAATGCATGGGCACATACTGCAAATAACGAGGAAGGCCAAAAACGGAAAAGGGTAAACCCATAGTCTTGAAAGACAAGGGCTCTCATTACAAGTCAGGCGTTAAGGGTTATGCCCTATGGGGCAAAAATGGGAATGGGGAAGGGCAAATGGTGAATGGGGAATTACCGCCCCACTCACCTTGGAATGGGGCGGTAATTCCGCCATCCACCATGCCGGAGTCCGGCATGGACCATGGTGCTAATAGCACCACGGTCCACCGCCTGACTCGTAATGAGGGCCATGGAGTGTATGTCCGGACCTTGTGGCACATGCCATGAAATGCATGCCCCTACCTTGTCCGGTGAATCAACGACTGCATGCCCCCACCTTGTGCTGTGGGACAAGGAATACAGCGCCTGCTTTGTGTTGCGAGATGTGGAGTGCATGTCCCCATCTTGTGCTTTAGGACATGGAGTTCAGCTTTCTCCTTTTGTCATTAGACATGCAGTACATATGGCCCCCTTGCATTGCAAGACTTGGAGCACAGGGCCCCCCTTGTGTCATGGGACATTGAGTGCTGCTCCCCCTCGCTTTCTCTACAGATTCAGACACATGGGCATGTCCCTTCCATCTGTATTTGAAAGGGTATAGAGTTTGTTGGGTTTCGGTTACTGTGATAAAGTGCAGCTCTCTCACTGGTGTTTTGGAGTCAGTCATGGGGTGCAGAGGGGACTCTGGTGTCTGCGATCTGGAGCAACGCCCTCTTTTATGTCTCGGACGGTGCTGTACTATGTCAGATACAGAGGGAAATACGGTATACATCACTCCAGAGCGCCATGGAATATGGGCCCTGTGCTCTTTCTTGGTACCTGTGAGATATGGGGGGCAGGTCTGTCCGAGATATGCTATGTTATTGCATTGTCCATACAGAGCCCACCATCCCCATAGTGGTCTTAAAGTGCTGAGTCTCTTGTCCATGTAGATGTATCAGAATCGTGTCCCCCTCCCATACCACTCGCCCCCAGAGTGGCAGCCAGATCGAATAGGCCTGGTGTCGAGAGACATGGTGTCTAGGTCTCTCTCGCTGTTGCCTGTGATGGGGTGCAGGCTGCCACTCCCACCCCGTGCTGTGGAGTAATATGGCTGCATTGAGTTGTAATAATTTTGATTTGCAGGGAGAATGCTAAGAGAAAGATTTATCCTCAGTATTTTAAATTCATATCCTAGAGTGATTCCTTTTTTCTTGCTCCTCTGTTCTAAGGCCCCTCTCTCCATTCCTCATACCTTAACTTAGTTCATATTATGTCCCGGGCTCGGCCCACGAAAAAGTGTAGATTTACATTCAGCAGTGCCGTCTCATAAAAGGATCGCAGAGCCAGTAGTTCATGACAACTAGAAACACAAAACACACAGGCACCTGTGCAAAAGCATGCAAAGTGCGCGCAGGGAGGCCTGCTGCTCCTGTGTGCACGTGGGAGGGACAGTGGCCGCACTGCTGTAAAGTTTTCATTAACCTTGCAGCTTTTAATTCATAGGAATGTCGTGCCACATTCAAAAGCACGTGTTGCGCTTGTCGTTTATTTGAATGTATAACGACCGCACAATGCATCTATGCATCTTGAAGACAAGCAGCACATCGTGGCATCTGTTTGCACCTGAACTGCTTGCACTGGTTGTTGCGCTGATGACGTCATGTGTGATGGCTTGGGTGTTCTCCTGTCTAGAGTTAGCTATCCCCTCATCTGACTATATGTTTCGATAGGCTTGCCTTACAAAAGGGCAAAGCATGTAAGCTGCATTTGAAGCCACGTGCAGACAGAAGTTGGTATCCCAGTTTACCACTCAGTCTCTTTACTCCTGCTCCCTCACCCAACTCCCTCCTCCCATGTGGTCGAATCAATGTATTCACCCATTTCAGGCCTGGGGCCATTAGTGAAAAAAACATTTAAATATGGTCACAAAAAAGGAATGAGTCCCAGTATGATAGTAAATTACAGACAGGTGACGTGAGAAATCAGAAGTGCATAGACAAAAAGATGAGGAAGAAAGGATAAAAACAAATCAACCCCTTGGGTTGAAAAGTTAAAGAAAACAGCAGGGACAAGGCATTTTGTGGAGTAGGGTAAGTGAGAGAATGGCGAAGGCTGTCAAACAGAATACGTATTTATCGAGGGCTCGCAGGGCCCACGTTAATTCATTTTTTTGTTTGTTTTAGTATTTTCTTAAATCGCGCTGTCGCAGAGATGCTTCTGGAAGCAGTGACTGGGCTGCTCTTTACCAGGAGAGCATTTCAGGACACGGGCGGCCGCACAGGACAACCCCTAACCCCCATACCAACGGAGAGGGTTAAATACGCTAGGGTCCCTCTTCGGTGAGCGAAGGAAATGTGTGCCAGGCTCACAAAGTGACGGGTGGGGTCAGTTGAGTTCAGAAAAGAATTTGAAAAGAATTGTAAAACGGGGAGCGGGGAGGCCGATACTGCAAACACATCAAGTTGGAGAAGAGTAAGTAAGGTTACTGGGCACGCACTTTTATCTACAGCAGGACGACAGACAACACCACCACTGGGACCGCACCGGACGGACCCCTGGCTCAATCAGCACTTCTTCACACATTCACTTACCGTCTTTCTTTGGAGTCAGCAGGGACTTTCTCCTCCTGTCGGGAGGTGGAGAGGGGGTGCAAATGAAAAATAAGCATGGCCCAGCTGAGGGAATGACATGCTGGGCTGGCTTAGGCAGGCTCTCTCCTCGGCTCTCACAGATGCCATGCCCTACTTGTGAAGTGAAGGTGGCGCCACGCTGCCTGTGCCAAACAACAGCACCCACGTGACCCACCACCTCCCCCCACACTTACCATGTCATTTCATTGGCTCAGAAGAAAAGTCAATGAAAACTGCAAATTCTGTGTTACTGTACAGCATTTATCAAATACTGCATAGTAACAACAGAATGTTAGTTTTCATTGGCTGTTGTTTCATTGATATAGTCTCAGGCCCAGCCAGCCATGGCCTGCAACTACAAGCACAGCAGAGACAAATAAAACAAATCACAATGATTTATGCTGGAGCTCGCTGAAACAAACAAAACGTGCACCGGCCTGCATCAATTAGTTCCGGTGCCCAAAAAAGACTGACAAACACTGGCACAAATTAAGCACTGGGTGTGGAGCACTGTGCCTGATTTCAATGTGCAGGGAATTGTACAATTTTGTGAAGAAATGGGCTGGATGAACAGTCCACATGTGGTAGTTTGCACTGTGGTACTTTGTATTTGGGCTATGTCAGTGCCCCTACTTTGTTGGCAGATTTGGAACACTTGGTTCAAGCAGTAATGAAAGTCCTTCCAAATGTCAAAGTTATTTTTTCTGGTTTAGTACCTAGGGCAATGTGGGACAATAGTCCTGTTTTTTGTCCTCAGCAAAACATTGCTAGGTGTGCAATCAACCGAGGCATGTTTGCTTTCATGCTTAGAGCTGGTATGTTCTTTTGTAATAATGAGAACATTGATTCTGGTAATGCTGTTTATTTTAAAGAAGATGGTATTCCTTTATCTTTTATGGGAAATGCAAAAAAGGTAGCAGGCGCCCCTCTCTCGAAAGAACGCGGCATGATAACCTGTTCAGTGGTTTTTAACCACTTTGAGAGTTTGCAGCCATCTGCTTTTTGCTCACTGTACCTTTCACAGAAGGGAAATATTCATTTGCATATCAGTCTTTGTCCCGCCCGCATGGGCAGTCCAGCACCAAAATGGTAACCTGTTCAGTGGTTTTTAACCACTTTGAGAGTTTGCAGCCATCTGCTTTTTGCTCACTGTACCTTTCACAGATGGGAAATATTCATTTGCATATCCATCTGTGTCCCGCCCACATGGGCACTCCAGCACCGAAATGCAATGACAATTCCCTTCTGAACAAGAGTACCAACAGCAACCCCATACACATGTTTCAGCCTTGTTGGACCTCACCAGTGAGGTGAAGCTGTGCCTCTCTGAGCACAGTGAGCAGGGAGTCCATGTCTGGTTGCCCCCAGGCAACTTAGGGTAACTAACCACAAGTTCCTTCCGAAAATACAAATATTTTTATGGGAAATGCCATGCTGTTTTGGAACATAAGGGTTGCTTTGGAGAAGCTTATGTGAAGATTTTAGGAGTAAAATAATTTAAAAAAAACTTTAAAAAAATACAAATTAAAAGGTGCCTCTCAAGGATCTGCAAAAAAAAGAAAGAAATGGCTCTTTTCAGAGCCAACCTCAAAGGGGAAATGGGGTACATTAATTCAATTTAAATTCATCATGCTCAGATTTTTCGATATGTCCGCGGACATGGCGGTTGTCCGCGGACACCGCGTATTACATACGTGGATTTTGGGGTTGAGAGGCATGCAAATGAGAATGAACAGAGCAAGGGATTGGTCAATAAGGTTTACTGGGTGTGTTGTGTAAGGAGAGAGTTTGTCAGAAAGTCTTTTTCCTGAGAGAAGAACAGATAGCTATGGCTGTGTCTTTCAGAAAACAGATTATCTGGATTTTGGGAGACTCATGGATACATTAGCTGGAGGTGCATGCAGAATGCTGTGGAGTGGCTGCACATCTTGGATTCCCTCATGTGGAAGTGCACTGGCATGGAGCGCGTGGAATGAAGTGGCTGTATTTGGTACCTCTCTGCGCTACTCTGGTGACACTGCGTCATCCAGACATAATTATTATTCATTGTGGAGGGAACAGTTTAGGACATGTGTCTGGAATTTCTTTGCAATTTGCAATGAAAGAAGGACTTGGGAAGGTCATGGGCATGTTTCCAAATTCCCAAGTCATTTTTTCTCGTATTGCGCAGAGACAAATGTGGCTGCGTTCTTCTTCATTTGGTCCACAAATGGATAAAGTTTTTTTAACACGACACACAAGGAAAGGAGGGGAAAGGAGGGTAAGGAAGGGACACCAACCACGGGGATAAGAAAGGGCAAGTGGAGATGTAGGGATGGGCATTATTTAGGTAGGTAGCAGACCTTCTCATGCTCCTTGACCACAGTCTCAAAAGCACTCTGAAGATTCTCCCTGCTGCAGAGTACTGCATCGCAGCACATACACAATTGTGTGACCCTCAAAAGGCACAGGTCAACAGCATCATGAATGGCATCTGAGGCAGCTGGAGGGATGCGCTGTCCCAAAGGAGTGTCTCTTGTGGTGACAGGAGCAGAAACGGTGGATGCTGTAGACAAACTTGTGAATAGTCCCACCGTGCAACGACCTTAGGTGTCGCTTCATTGATGTCGTACCAAAGCTATACAAACCAAGCCTTCCATCACTCAGCACCATGTGGCACTGTTTGCAGGTGACCTTATTCGCACAAGCTTTTGGCACTCCATCAAGAGTGGTAAATAACCACCACACCCAAGACTCACTGCAAGTGCTGGTAGTAGGGACTTCCACTACCACATCCTCTTCATCCTCTTCATCCGTCTCCTCTGGATCCTCACGTCTGTTCCCCTCTGCAGGCTCTTGGTTAGGTGGTGGTGGTCGAGAGTGTGGGGGTGGTGATGAAGCTGAAGCAACCATGGTCGCCATCTGGAGGACAGCAGGCAAAAGTCAGCAGCAATGCAGTGAATGCATTTAGAAGCAATGCTCTGTCAGGTAGCCAGAAGCACAATGAGGAGCAATTCTAGGGTGTGGCCTTTTATAGGGGTGCTGGTGCGTGCTTCGCGGACAGCGGGGATGTCTGCAGACACATCGAACACCAGAAAAAGGCTCAAAAGGTTCCAAAAAGTATGTAGATCGGCAGGGACATTGTCTGGGACATGTGCAATGGTAAACTTTTACTGTAAAATACTTTGGATTGTCCAAAAAAGTACTTTTAAAATGTTTGGGGACCCGAACAGTGTCCTCAAATAAGGACACATGCTCAGCGTGGGCGCAGTTACATGATGATGTCACGGACACGTTCGCGAATGGGACGGCTCTTTTGCAGTACACCAAATGTGCATGGACTGTTGTGCGCATGTGCGCAATTGTTCTACGGACAGTGTTCGTGTCCTCAAACTAATTAAAAGTGTGACACATGTGTGACAGACAGGCGCAATGTTCGTAGGACCTATGGGTGTGGTGCGCATGTGCGTAGATGTTCTACGGACAGTGTGGACACTCCCATTTTAATTACGAACAGTACAAACAGGTATTATGTCCTTAGGACACCTCCATTTTGGTTAATTACGGACATCCCGAACATCGAATGTGTTCTATGAACAGTTCCATTTTGATTGCGGACAGTACGGACATTGAGTGTGTTCTAAGAACAGTTCCATATTGATTATGGACAGTACGGATAGTCATAGTGTTCTTAGGACACCTCCATTTTAGTTAATTGCGGACATCCCGGACATCGAGTGTGTTCTAAGAACAGTTCCATTTTCATAGATTACGGACATTCCGGACACCCACGCTGTCCACGGACACCATAACTTCCTTTTTAAAAACAATAAGACACAAGGAATAAAGTAACAACACACATAATATGTTATTATTATATACAAATATAAACATTTTGAAAGAGAGGGGGAAGCAGAAACTGACACAAATACAGGGGAATTAGGGGTTTGGAGAGGATGGATGAGAAGGGATGAAGGGATGGAAGTCTCATCATAACGTTTTTCTTGGTGGTGATGGTTTGGGGACAGTTGACTTGGACATGGTGAGGGGGAACAGTTACATGTGGTACAATGATATTTAATGTTTTCTTTGATGTGGTCCTCCACAAAATGTTTTAAAAGATTGACATTTTTCATTAGCATATCCATTTTTTGTTCCATTTGCTGCAGAGCATTTTTTAATGTCTCTTTTGCTATATTATTTTCACTGCTTGTATGGACTGTTAAAAAAAATGTGTTAAGTACACATAAAGTAATGGTTATTAATTGGCTTATATAGAGAACGATCTACCATTAGTATCATTGTCTTCACTCACTTCATCACGTGGGAAATTTTCTTCAATCCATTCCAAAGTACTGGACTTTTCTGTGTAAAAAAAAAAAAATACTTTTAGTGTACCTAATACAGAAGGTTTAGAAATATATAAGAAAAATGAAATTTAGTTACTATTTCTGGTAAATTGTGTTGTTACTGTTGTGTAGGTCTGCTGTTGCTTCTTGCTGTACAGTTTCTGTGAGGTAATTATGTTGGAGGCATATCTTTTTTGTTTTGGTAGATTCCATTCTAGAAAAAAAGGGAGAGCCAGCTATGTGATGTAATCACTGATGTCACCAATGACATTTGTGATGTCATCTTTGATGTCCTGGGTGTTAGTGTTAGCAGTGCACGGTGGCGCGAGTTATGGTTGCTTATCTTACCATAACTGCCGAATTTCAGTGGCTTTTCGGTTTTACTTTGAATCATAACGTTCCTTTAACAAAGATTTTTTACTGAATTTCATAGGTTTTTAGCAGCGAAACTTAACCATAACGTCCCTTTAACAAAGTATTTTTACTGAATTTCATAGGTTTTTAGTAGCGCAACTTAACCATAACGTCCCTTTAACAAAGTTTTTTTACTGAATTTCATAGGTTTTTAGTAGTGCAACTTATCCATAATGTCACTTTAACACATTTTTTTTTACTGAATTTCATAGTTTTTTATTAGTGCAACGTAACCATAACGTCCTTTTCAAAGGAGGAAGACCACTAGCATCCTAGGTTCTCAAAGTGGGAATCCGGGGTGGTAAAAAAAAGATTTTTCTTCCCAAACCGGGACGCCGCAGGCAGGCGTCCCGGTGTAGGAAGGAAAATCTTTTACCAAGATGGACACCAGGGAAAGGGAAGGCAGGGTGTAGGAAGGCAGGGTGTATAAAGAAAACACAACAGGCCATCGGCGGGGGGTTGGGAAGACCAGGATAGAGACACGGGGCATGAGCAGAGGGTGGAAAGAAGGGAGACACGGGGCATGAGCTGGAAAGAAGCAAGACACGGGGCATGAGCGGGGGGGTGGGGGAGAAGAAGGGAGACACAGGGCATGAGCGGGAAAGAAGGGAGACACGGGGCATGAGTGGGGGGCATGATTTAAGAAGGGGGACACGGGGCATGAGCGGGGGGTGGGGGTGAACAGGGGAGACACGGGCCATGAGCAGGGGGAAAAGGAGGGAGACAGACACGGGGTATGAGCGGGGGGTCGGGGGGAAGAAGGGAGGCACGGGGCATGAGCGGGGAGTGGGGGGAAAGGAAGACACGGGGCATGAGCGGGTGTTGGGGGGAAGAAGGGAGACACGGGGCATGAGCGGGGGGTGGGTGGAACAAGAGGTCAACAAGGGGCATCATAGGAGGGGGGACAAGAGGAAGACACGGGGCATGAGCAGGGGGTGGGAGGGAACAGGAGGAAGAAACAGGGCATCAGCAGGGAATGGGGGGGCAGGGCGAAGACACGGGGCATGAGCAGGGGTGGGGGGAACAAGAGGTCAACAAGGGGCATCATAGGAGGGGGACAAGAGGAAGACACGGGGCATGAGCGGTGTTGGGGGGCAACAGGAGAGAGACACGGGGCATGAGCGGGGGGTGGGGGGTACAGGAGACAGACACAGGGCATGAGCGGGGGGCAACAGGAGAGAGGACGGGGCATGAGCGGGGGGTGGGGAGAACAGGAGACCGACACGGGGCATGAGCAGGGGGTGGGGAGAACAGGAGACAGACACGGGGCATGAGCGGGGGATGGGGGCAACAGGAGAGAGACATGGGGCATGAGCAGGGGGTGGGGAGAACAGGATACAGACACGGGGCATGAGCGGGGGGGTGGGGAGAACAGGAGACAGACACGGGGCATGAGCAGGGGGTGGGGGAACAGGAGACAGATACGGGGCATGAGCGGGGGGTGGGGAGAACAGGAGACAGACACGGGGCATGAGCAGGGAGGTGGGGGGCAACAGGAGACAGACACGGGGCATGAGCGGGGGTTGGGGGGCAACCGAGAGAGACACAGGGCATGAGCGGGGGTGGGGGGCACAGTAGACAGACACGGGGCATGAGCGGGGGGTGGGGCGAACAGGAGACAGACACGGGGCATGAGCGGGGGGTGGGGGAACAGAAGACAGACACGGAGCATGAGCGGGGGCGTGGGGGCCAACAGGAGAGACACGGGGCATGAGCAGGGGGTGGAGGGTACAGGAGACAGACACGGGGCATGAGCAGGGGATGGGGGGCAACAGGAGAGAGACACGGGGCATGAGCGGGTGGAGGAACAGGAGACAGACACGGGGCATGAGCGGGGGGGCAACACGAGAGAGACACGGGGCATGAGCTGGTGGGGGGAACAGGAGACAGACACGGGGCATGAGCGGGGTGTGGGGGTACAGGAGACAGACACAGGGCATGAGTGGGGGGTGGGGGGCAACAGGAGAGAGACGCGGGTGGTGGGGGCAACAGGAGACAAACACAGGGCATGAGCGGGGGGTGGGGGAACAGGAGACAGACACGGGGCATGAGCGGGGCGTGGGGGGAACAACGGACACGGGGCATGAGCTGGGGGTGGGAAGAACAGGAGACAGACACGGGGCATGAGCGGGGGGTGGGGCAACAGGAGACAGACACGGGGCATGAGCGGGGGTGGGAGGAACAGTAGACAGACACGGGGCATGAGCGGGGGGTGGGGGTGAACAGGGGAGACACGGGCCATTAGCGGGGGGAAAAGGAGGGAGACAGACACGGAGCATGAGCGGGGGTGAACAGGAGAGACATGGGGCATGAGCGGGGTAGGGGGGGAAGAAGGGAGACACGGGACATGAGCGGGGAGTGCGGGGGGGAAGGAAGACACGGGGCATGAGCGGGGGGTGGGCGGGAGAAGAAGGGAGACACTGGGCATGAGCGGGGGGTGGGTGGAACAAGAGGTCAACAAGGGGCATCATAGGAGGGGGGCAAGAGGAAGACACAGGGAATGAGTAGGGGGTGGGAGGGAACAGGAGGAAGACACAGGGCATCAGCGAGGAGTTGGGGGACGGGAGGAAGACACAGGGCATGAGTGGGGGTTGGGGGTAACAAGATGTCAACAAGTGGCATCATAGGAGGGGGGACAAGAGGAAGACACAGGGCATGAGCGGTGGTGGGGGGCAACAGGAGAGAGACACAGGGCTTGAGCGGGGGGTGGGGGGTACAGGAGACAGACACGGGGCATGAGCGTGGGGTGGGGGGCAACAGGAGAGAGACACGGGGAATGAGCGGGGGGTGGGGGGCAACAGGAGAGAGACACGGGGCATGAGCGGGGGGTGGGGCCAACAGGAGAGAGACACGGGCTTAAGCGGGGGGGTGGGGAGAACAGGAGACAGACACGGGGCCTGATGGGGGGTGGGGAGAACAGGAGACAGACACGGGGCATGAGCGGGGGGGTGGGGGGCAATAGGAGACAGACATGAAACATGAGCGGGGGGCAACAGGAGAGACACGGGGCATGAGCGGGGGGTGGGGGGTACAGGAGACAGACACGGGGCATGGGTGGGGGGCAACAGCAGACAGACACGGGGCATGAGCGGGGGGTGGGGGGTACAGGAGACAGACACCGGGCATGAGCAGGGGGTGGGGGGCAACAGGAGAGAGACACGGGGCATGAGCGGGTGGGGGGAACAGGAGATAGACAAGGGCATGAGCAGGGGGTGGGGGGGTACAGGAGAGACACGGGGCATGAGCGGCGGGCGGGGGGGTACAGGAGATAGACACGGGGCATGAGCAGGGAGTGGGGCAAAAGGAGAGAGACACGGGGCATGAGCAGGTGGGGGGAACAGAAGACAGACACGGGGCATGAGCGGGGGGGCAACAGGAGAGAAACATGGGGCATAAGCAGGTGGGGGAACAGGAGACAGATACGGGGCATGAGCCGGGGTGGGGGTGTACAGGAGACAGACACGGGGCATGAATGGGGGGTGGGGGGCAACTGGAGAAAGACGCGGGGGGTAGGGGGAACAGGAGACAGACACGGGGCATGAGCGGGGGGTGGGGGGCAATAGGAGACAGACATGGGGCATGAGCGGGGTGGGGGGCAACAGGAGACAGACACGGTGCATGAGCGGGGGGTGGGGGGAACAGGAGACAGACACGGGGCATGAGCTGGGGTGGGGAGAACAGGAGACAGACACGGGGCATGAGCGGGGGTGGGGGGCAACAGGAGACAGACACGGTGCATGAGCGGGGGGTGGGGGGAACAGGAGACAGACACGGGGCATGAGCTGGGGTGGGGAGAACAGGAGACAGACACGGGGCATGAGCGGGGGTGGGGGGGAGGGAGAGAGACACATGGGGCATGAGCAGGGGGTGGGGGGAGGGAGAGAGACACACAGGGCAGGAGCGGGGGGTGGGGGGGAGGGAGAAAGGTGGGGGGTGGGGGGGAGGGGAGAGACACATGGGGCATGAGCGGGGGGTGAGGGGAGGGGAGAGACACACGGGGCATGAGCGGGGGGTGGGGGAAGGGGAGAGACACATGGGGCAGGAGCGGGGGTGTGCGGGAGGGAGAGAGACACACGGGGCATGAGTGGGGGCTGGGGGGAGGGAGAGAGACACACAGGGCATGAGCGGGGGGTGAGGGGGAAGGAGAGAGACACACGGGGCATGAGCGGGGGTGGGCGGGAGGGAGAGAGACACACAGGGCATGAGCGGGGGGTGGGGGGAGGGGAGAGACATGCGGAATGAGTGCGGGGCGGGTGGTGGGGGGAGGGGAGAGACACACGGGGCATGAGTGGGGGTGGGGGGAGGGGAGAGACACACGGGGCATGAGCGTGGGGTGGGGGAGGGGAGAGACACACGGGGCATGAGCGGGGGGTGGCGGGAGGGGAGAGACACACGGGGCATGAGGGGGGGTGGGGGGAGGGAGAAACACACACGGGTCATGAGCGGGGGGTGGGCGTTTGGGAGAGAGACACACGGGGCATGAGATGGGGTGGGGGGAAGGGGAGAGACACACGGGGCATGAACGGGGGTGGGGGTGAGGGAGAGAGACACACGGGGCATGAGCGGGGGTGGGGGGAGGGAGAGAGACACACGGGGCATGAGCGGGGGGTGGGCGGTATGGGGAGAGACACACGGGGCATGTGCGGGTGGTGGGCGATAGGGGGAGAGACACACGGGGCATGAGCGGGGCTGGGGGGGAGGGAGAGAGACACACGGGGCATGAGCGGGGGTGGTTGGAGGGGGAGTGACACACGGGGCATAAGTGGGGGAGAGACACACGGAGCATGAGTGGGGGTGGGGGAGAGGGAGAGAGACACACGGGGCATGACCGGGGCTGGGGGGAGGGAGAGAGACACACGGGGCATGAGCGGGGGATGGCGGGAGGGGGAGAGACACACGGGTTATGAGCAGGGGGTGGCCGGGAGGGGGAGAGACACACGGGGCATGAGCGGGGGGTGGCCGGGAGGGGGAGAGACATACGGGGCATGAGCGGGGGTGGGAGAGAGACACACAAGGCATGAGCGGGGGGTGGGGGGGAGGGAGAGAGACACACGGGGCATGAGCGGGGGTGGGGGGGAGGGAGAGAGACACACGGGGCATGGGGGGAGGGGGAGAGACAAATGGGGCATGAGCGGGGGGTGGGCGGGAGGGGGAGAGACACACGGGGCATGAGCGGGGGTGGGGGGAGGGAGAGAGACACACGGGGCGTGTGCGGGGGGTGGGGGGAGGGAGAGAGACACACGGGGCATGAGCGGGGGTGGGGGGGATGGAGAGAGACACACGGGGCATGAGCGGGGGGTGGAGAAGAGGGAGAGAGACACACGGGGCATGAGTGGGGGGTGGAGGGGAGGGAGAGAGACACACGGGGCATGAGCAGGGGAAGGATAGAGACACACGGCGTTCGTGTGCAGGCGGCAGATCCCGCTCCTTGGCCCTCCGCTGGACATCGTGTGCCAATGGCGTGAGCAGGGGGCTGGAGGAACAGGGGAGACACGGAGCATGAGTGGGGGTGGGGGGACAAGAAGGACACATGGGGCATGAGCGGGGGTGGGAGGAACAAGAGACAGACACGGGCCAGGGCGGATCCCGCTCCTGCTGACAAAGCCTCTCATGCGAGGAACAAAGATGGCGGGCGTCTCTGAAGCCAGACCCACTGCACGCTTTCACCGCATCCAATGAGAGAGCACGTCAGATGTCCGCGGACATCACGCAAGCTGCTTGCCCAATCACCGTCCTGTCGGCGGAGTGAACAGTGAAGTGTGTCCGCGAAGCGAACACAGATATCACTAATTTTTTTCACTTACATTTTTGTCATTTTTTTTAAAACTACTGGACGGATTTACACCAAATAATGCAAAGCACGCTTTCGGGACCAAGCCGCCGCTCCTGCCGCAAATTTGGTGTAAGTCCATCCAGCGGTTTGGGCTGTAGGCGTGAGCAAAGTTTTTTCCCATTATGTCTAAGAGAAAAAAAAATAATTTGGGACCTCCACTATAACTTTTCGCCCCCTGGACGAATCCTCACCAAACTTTGCAAAAAACTTCAGAGTGGACCAAATACTGCAAAGTTTGGTGAGGATTCGTCCAGGGGGAGCAAAGTTATAAGCCACCCAAAAAGTGCTCTTCCTATGGAAACACCAACTTAACCATAACTACATGGTCACTACCGTGTATATATATACATATATGTATATAAAATAGGATTTGGGTTAAATAGAGCTAGATACCTCAATTCCTGGTTCCAAGGGGACAGAAGGACATGCATTAGACTCCAACTGGTAAGTTTTTTGCAATTCCTGAGGCAAGGGCCGAGATGAAGCATGCGTATTGAACTCCAAGATGGGGTAAAACTGAAATGAGATACATTTACTAAGAGATAGTAAAAGAAGTCGATCCCAGAAGATTTCAAGTGTACATTTGTTTGGGGTTATAAATATGTCAGCATACTACTTGTATTGTGTTCAGACTAGGAGGCATAAAACAACAGTAATAATTTAGTTGGTTAGTAGACTCTAAAAATGATTGACATCAATCAGAGAAGGATAAAAGTTGAGAAAAAAATAAATAAATAAAATAAGATTCTTAGGGCCTCATTCCGAGTATGGCGGTAAGGGATAGCGGCCACCGCTAACGAGAGCGGTGGCGGTAATCCCTTACCGCCATACTCCGAGTTCCCTTTGCGCCATGGAGGTTTTAACACCTGCTTTTAGCAGGTGTTAAAATCCATGGCGCTAAGGGACCTTGATGTTAATTACGCCACCGTAATTTACGGTGGCATAATTAACGCCTTCCCCACTCCCATTATGCCCTATGGGGCAAGAATGGGGAAGGGTAAATGGGGATTGGGGAATTACCGCCCCGCCAACCTTGGAATGGGGCGGTAATTCCGCCATCCACCAAGGCGCTACCGGTCCGGGTACGGCGTCAACCAAGGCGTTAATAGCACCATTGGTTAGCGCCGTACTCGGAATGAGGCCCTTAGTGTGTTAATAACAGAACAACAGGACAGCAATAATTGATGGAATTATAAACAAAGGAATAAAGAGAAAATCATTGTTTTTAAAATTGGCAAAAACTTTGGGAATGGGCAGCGATTCATGGTTCAAGCCTGAATTGATTATTGTTGTGTATTTGATTAAAAGTAATACATGAAATAATTCAGATTGTGCGTTTTGACAGTCAGAAATGACTTGTCTCCATGGAGGGCACACCCTTGCTACCCCTATGTAAGATATTACTGAAATACACACCTAAGGTTAGGCAGTACCATTCTTAATGGGTAAAAGGCACGACTGACAAAATGCATATTCTGTGGACCCAAGAAGGTTCATTCTGAAAGAACCATATTGCAACACATGACAACATACTTACACGCTGCATATACAGGGAAGAAGCTACACAAATGTCACGCCATTTCAGAATAATGGAAGATGTATCAGAGCGAGAATGAAGACCTGCTTGAAAAGGAGTGGCATAGAGGGGAGGGCGTAATGCCCTCAGCCCTCTTGCAAAGAGCATGATGAAACAAGGGACAGACAGATAGATATTGTCATGATCTCTGCTTCCAAAAGATCAGGACTTGCCCGACTCCCTTGGAAGCAGACCCATAACCCCGGTTCGGAGTGCCAGCCAGTCCCAATTGGGACCTTTTGGACCCTGTCCTGGCGCCAGCGGCACCAGGCTCATAAAGATGCCCAGTCCCAGCGCTGGAAGCGCCGGGCTCATAATGCTTGGGTGGACTTACCTGCAGCAGACCATGCTGCTTACTTACCTTCCAGTTGAGCCCCTGATCCTCTTCTGTTTGGGACTACTTTTCCTGTTGGGTGGGGCAGGAGCCACTCCCTAGGTTCAGAACACTGGAACTCTTCTGGAAAGCAGGAACTCTTTTCTCACCTAGGCGAGGCTGTGGAAGGAGACCCCTAAGCACTACAGGAGGCTATTTAAACCACACCCGATGGATGAATCTTGCTTTGCGTTATTCTGCATTCTCTGCAGCAGAACGCTCATCGTGTCTTCTGCTTCTGATCCTGGGCCTAAGGGAACAAAGGCTTACCATCCTGGAATCCAGTCTTCAGCAGCACCTGTAAAGACAAAGAAAGAACAGGTTAGCACTACGGTCTTCAGTGGCAGCGCATCTCTTACCTGGTCCATCGGCTGTCACCAACGCCTCGCGCTGCATTCCGGCATCTGAAAGACAAAGGCTTACCTACTCTTCGCATGCTCCGGAGGTCTTCGCACGGCATTCCGGCATCTGAAAGACAAAAGCTTACCAGCTCTTCGCACGCTCCGGAGGCCTTCGGCGCTGCATCCCGCATCTGAAAGACAAAAGAAGGTGCGTTTAAAGATATTGGGCAACTTTATTACTCACGTGCCATTACTCCTTCCCACGCCGAATCCAGTGGGTATTCCAGCACCCTTCAGCTTCTCTAAAGCTCCGAACTTGTACCTGCAAGATAAAAGGGACAGTTAGTGCGCATCGTGAAGCAGGCTACAAGCGCTTACTTACGTGCTTCCAGGCGCTTCTATTCCTCACGCGGGTTCGATCCTCAACTCTCATCAGCCCGCCATCCGCCATTGCCGGAACCCTGCAAAACAAGAGATATCATTACAAAAGACTTTTAAGACATTTGAAGTGCCCAGAACTTACCGTTTGTGCAGTTAACGACGGACAGCAGTCCTCTGAGGTCAAGAGGCCTGCACCCTTATCCAGTGAAGAAACTGGTTATGGCACCCTGCCCCGAGGCAGATGGAGAGCTCGGCGTTCACTTACCTAAGGTGAGGGCGTTAACCTTTGGGGTTCTACAAGAGAAGAGAAAGGGAAGAGGAGAGAGGCACCCAATAACCCCAGTTAATTAATCCCATACTTTCTACCTGCAGACATCTTACTCTTCGAGTCAGACATACAGTGCACAGAGGTCCAGCCCAAAGAGCCAACCGTGTGTTACACATCACCTTTGAAGATACGGCATTCACCCAGTCAAGACCGGCGCCTCTGCGGGAATCAGGTGAGCGTTACAGAACGCAAAGCCTACCGCAAAACTCCCACCCAGGCGCTATGGAAACCTCCGATACCGACCAGCTAGCCCAGTTACTTGGGGAACTAAGAGCAGAAGTGCATGCAGCCCGTCAGGAAACGAATGCTCTAAGAAGGGAACTGATTATTTCCAAGGAGCGAACAGACGATCTTGCTAGACAATTGCTACAGTCACAAGCCGGACAAACTCCGTTACCCGCATCAGGGGCAAATCTTCCTTCAACATCCTCTACGAACCCAGTGCAGATCAAACTACCTGGGAATGTACCTCTGGCTCCGCCCGAACGATTTTCTGGTGACCCAAAGAGGTTTGCAGTATTTATTAATCAGTGCCGGTTGCACTTCTTATGCCGGCCAGCAGCCTTTCTAACTGATCAAGCTAAGGTAGCTTTCGTGCTTTCGTACCTTAGTGGCAATGCGGCAGACTAGTCGAACCCTCTAGTTAATCAAGATGATCCGGTTCTCCATGATTTTCAAGCTTTTCAGCTCAGTATGGAAAAACTGTTTGCAAGACATTCACAGGGGCAGGCCTTGGACAATGAGCTCCTTTCATTGCAACAGGGTAATCAAGACCTCTTAGCTTATATTGCGTCTTTCAACAGACTGATAGTGGAAACTCGATGGCCTGAGGACAAAAGGATTACGCTGTTTTATAGAGGTCTACGTGGAGAGCTCAAAGATGTGTTAGCCCAAGTAGTGAATCCCCCGCAAGACTGTTCGGACTATATTGACTTAGTCATTCAAATTGACCACAGACTGCAGAACAGGAAGGCCGATCGTTCCAAGTTTGATGCTCGAGTATTTTCCAAACCACCAACTCCTACCAAAGGAGTAGACTCCGGGGAACCCATGCAAATAGGGGGCCTGAAAGGACCACTAACACAAAAGGAGCGGGAAAGGAGAAAACAGCTGCAATTATGCCTCTATTGCGGAAACTCGGGGCACTTTCTTCGAGACTGTCCGGTGAAACCAGCCAAGAAGGCAGTAGGAGCTGCAGTTACCAGGGTCACTAACTCTGAGCAGGGAAACGACCTCGCCCGACAAGAATAGAGGTCCTCTTGCCGAGCGTTAAAACCAGTTCCGTGACCTCGCATTTCGTGATACCTATGGTCCTCATTAGCCCTGAACATCCGGATTGATTACATGCGATTGAAGCTTACGTCGACAGCGGTGCCATCGGCAATTATGTGGATCATGAAATGGTTTTGAGGATGAATCTGACTCTTTGTCCAAAGGCTGTAAAGGACGTCATTACTACGGTGGATGGTACGGAGATAGCCTCCGGACCAGTAACGCATACCACCCAAGAAGTGACGCTAGTAAGTCAAGATGGACACCATGAGAAGATCGTGTTCGATGTGATCAAGGCCCCTCAGTTCCAGATTATTCTAGGAATTCCTTGGTTAGAGAAGCACAATCCTCAGATCGATTGGCAAGCAAGAACGGTTCAGTTTCCAGAATGTGTCTCTACTTGTCACCCTCGACCTGGTGTTGCACTGGCAGCAATTTCCCCGGAAGCTCCCCAGTTACCTCCTGAATACCTAGAATTCCAAGATGTTTTCCGGAAGGATCAGGCTAACTCTCTACCTCCTCATAGGTCTTATGACTGCCAGATAGACCTGATACCTGGATCTACTCCTCCTTGTAGTAGAATTTATGCCCTCACCGAGCCTGAGAATCTTCACCTCCGACAATACCTGGATCAATACCTAGCGAATGGGTTTATTCGTCCTTCCAAGTCCCCTGCTTCCTCAGCTTTGTTCTTCGTTCCAAAAAAAGAAGGGGACCTTAGAACTTGTATAGATTATCGCGCCCTGAACCAGACCACCGTTAAGAATAGATATCCGTTACCTTTGATCCCTGAACTCCTGGACCAAGTCAGAAAAGCATGCATATATACAAAGCTAGATCTTGGAGGAGCCTACCACTTGGTACGAGTAAAAGAGGGCGATGAATGGAAGACGGCCTTCCGCACCAAGTATGGGCTATTTGAATATCAGGTCATGCCCTTCGGACTTTGCAATGCCCCGGCCGCCTTTCAATATTTTATGAACGATGTCCTCAGAGAACTCATAGATGTGTGTGTTGTTGTTTACATTGACGACATCCTCGTTTATTCTTCATCGGAAACTGAACATCGGAAACACGTGAAAATGGTCCTCGAGAGATTGCGTCAACACAAACTTTTCGCTAAGTTGGAAAAATGTGTTTTCAACGTGACTGAAGTTGAATTCTTGGGATTCATATTATCACCTAGCGGAGTGCGTATGGATTCAAAGAAGGTCGATGCAATTCTCAAATGGCCATCGCCATCCTCCGTAAAAGGTGTTCAAAGCATGTTAGGCTTCGCTAACTTTTACCGCAGGTTTATCCCCGAATTCTCTCGAATAGTCCAGCCCATCACCTCCTTGTTAAAGAAAAGCAAACGTTTTGAATGGTCTACCGAGGCGGAACAAGCTTTCCAGAATTTGAAGACTAGATTTATCTCTGCACCGATCTTAAAACATCCTCGCCCAGAACTCCTCTACATCGTTGAAACTGATGCTTCAAGCCTTGCCATGGGGGCAGTTCTATCACAAAAGGACCCAGTAACCAATCAGTTGCATCCCGTGGCATTTTGTCCCACAAATTCTCGCCTCCTGAAATCAATTACACTATTACTGATAAGGAACTTCTAGCTATCAAGTCCGCCTTTAAGGCTTGGCGGCATTATCTTCTGGGGGGCCGACACACCGTTACTGTGATTACAGATCACCAAAACCTGCAATATTTGAAAACCGCAAAAGCTCAATCCTCTAGGCAACTCCGTTGGGCACTATTCTTTGCCGAGTTTGACTTCATAATTACCTATCGACCTGGTACAAAAAACGGTAAAGCTGATGCCCTTTCTCGGATGGGAGTGGAAGAACATTTGATCAATCCTAAACCTGTACATATCATTCCCGAACAAAGAATTCTAGGTGTAATCGCCACACAATCCATAGAGGAAGTTAAGGATAAAGCCAGGCTACTGGTAACTCCAGCAGACATACAGAATTGGCATCTGCAGGGAAAGGACTTTACGGTGAAGGACAACCTATTATATTTCCAAGAACGGTTATACCTGCCCAGCACAGATTTACAGAAAAAGGTAATCTCTTATTATCACGATTCTTTAATGGAAGGACATCCCGGTATGACCAAGACCTCGGAAAAGATCAAGCGCTACTTCTGGTGGCCGTCTTGGAAAAAAGATATCAGAGACTTTATAATGTCCTGTGGAGTATGCGCCCAAAACAAGAGTCAAAAGGAAAAACCAGCCGGCCTCTTACGCCCTATTGACATCCCACCTCGCCCTTGGCATACGCTTTCTATGGACTTCATCACCGATCTACCTCCATGCTCCGGATACAATACGATCCTAGTAATCGTGGACCTATTCTCCAAGATGGCGCATTTCATTCCACTCAAAGGCTTACCAACAGCAGCAACTCTGGCCCGAGAATTTCTCGAAAACATCGTCCGACTGCACGGTTTTCCTTCAGTTCTAATTTCGGATCGAGGTAGTAGATTTATTTCTCATTTTTGGCGAAGTTGCTGTCGGTCGGCTCAAATTGATGTGAGACTTTCGACCAGCCACCACCCTCAAACCGACGGACAAACCGAGAGGACCAATCAAACTCTGGAACAGTATTTGCGCTGCATGCTACAACAAACTGAAAAAACTTGGAAAGATATCCTTTGGATAGCCGAATATGCCTACAATAACTCTGTCCACTCGGGAACTGGGAAGACCCCGTTTTTTCTTTTATACGGTAGTCACCCTCGAACCTCGGAGTTGGATCCACTCCAAGATCTTGGAACACCAGCAGTAGACCACCTGCATTCTACAATCACCCAAGCCTTTAAGGGAGCCATTTCTCACCTTCAAAGGGCTAAAGAACAATACAAGAAAGGAGCAGACCAACATCGGAAGGAAGCCCCCCAATATCAAGTAGGAGATCAAGTCTGGTTATCCACCAAATATCTACCTCTAAAAGGACCACGCACATTCAACCCAAGATACCTTGGTCCCTATTCCATCACTACCATAGTAAATCCAGTAGCGGTCAAGTTGGACTTGCCCCTTCACATGAAGATACATCCGGTCTTCCACGTCTCTCTATTAAAACCCGTGCAACCTCAAACCCGACTAACTAAATCTCCAAAACCTATTCTAGTCGATGGAGAACTCGAGTTTGAAGTCAAAAGCATCCTGGACTCCAAGATCTCCAAATCTAAACTATTTTACCTGATTGACTGGAAAGGCTACGGTCCCCAAGAAAGATCCTGGGAACCTGCAGAATATGTCCACGCGCCTCGTCTAATCAAAAGATTTCATCGAACATTTCCTAACAAGCCCAAACCCCCGGAGAAGCCCGGTTTGGGAGGGGCCTTGAGGGGGGGTGCTGTCATGATCTCTGCTTCCAAAAGATCAGGACTTGCCCGACTCCCTTGGAAGCAGACCCATAACCCCGGTTCCGAGTGCCAGCCAGTCCCAATTGGGACCTTTTGGACCCTGTCCTGGCGCAAGTGGCACCAGGCTCATAAAGATGCCCAGTCCCAGCGCTGGAAGCGCCGGGCTCATAATGCTTGGGTGGACTTACCTGCAGCAGACCATGCTGCTTACTTACCTGCCAGTTGAGCCCCTGATCCTCTTCTGTTTGGGACTACTTTTCCTGTTGGGTGGGGCAGGAGCCACTCCCTAGGTTCAGAACACTGGAACTCTTCTGGAAAGCAGGAACTCTTTTCTCACCTAGGCGAGGCTGTGGAAGGAGACACCTAAACACTACAGGAGGCTATTTAAACCACACCCGATGGATGAATCTTGCTTTGCGTTATTCTGCATTCTCTGCAGCAGAACGCTCATCGTGTCTTCTGCTTCTGATCCTGGGCCTAAGGGAACAAAGGCTTACCATCCTGGAATCCAGTCTTCAGCAGCACCTGTAAAGACAAAGAAAGAACAGGTTAGCACTACGGTCTTCAGTGGCAGCGCATCTCTTACCTGGTCCATCGGCTGTCACCAACGCCTCGCGCTGCATTCCGGCATCTGAAAGACAAAGGCTTACCTACTCTTCGCATGCTCCGGAGGTCTTCGCACTGCATTCCGGCATCTGAAAGACAAAAGCTTACCAGCTCTTCGCACGCTCCGGAGGCCTTCGGCGCTGCATCCCGCATCTGAAAGACAAAAGAAGGTGCGTTTAAAGACATTGGGCAACTTTATTACTCACGTGCCATTACTCCTTCCCACGCCGAATCCAGTGGGTATTCCAGCACCCTTCAGCTTCTCTAAAGCTCCGAACTTGTACCTGCAAGATAAAAGGGACAGTTAGTGCGCATCGTGAAGCAGGCTACAAGCGCTTACTTACGTGCTTCCAGGCGCTTCTATTCCTCACGCAGGTTCGATCCTCAACTCTCATCAGCCCGCCATCCGCCATCGCCGGAACCCTGCAAAACAAGAGATATCATTACAAAAGACTTTTAAGACATTTGAAGTGCCCAGAACTTACCGTTTGTGCAGTTAACGACGGACAGCAGTCTTCTGAGGTCAAGAGGCCTGCACCCTTATCCAGTGAAGAAACTGGTTACGGCACCCTGCCCCGAGGCAGATGGAGAGCTCGGCGTTCACTTACCTAAGGTGAGGGCGTTAACCTTTGGGGTTCTACAAGAGAAGAGAAAGGGAAGAGGAGAGAGGCACCCAATAACCCCAGTTAATTAATCCCATACTTTCTACCTGCAGACATCTTACTCTTCGAGTCAGACATACAGTGCACAGAGGTCCAGCCCAAAGAGCCAACCGTGTGTTACACATCACCTTTGAAGATACGGCATTCACCCAGTCAAGACCGGCGCCTCTGCGGGAATCAGGTGAGCGTTACAGATATAGAAGAAGAAGCTAAGAGACAAAAAGAGGGGAAGGATAAAGCTAAGGAACAGACAATAGTGCAGAACGAGTGTATGGAGGAAACATTTTACTCAAGTTAAATGGAAAGGGCATTGATGGTGTTAGACCAAGAGTGGAAAGAGAGGAACAGGATGAAAAGGAAAAGGAATGAGAGAGAGCATACAATGAGGAAAAGGGAAGAGAGACGAAGCAAAAGGAAGAACAAAGAAGGTATGAGGAACAAAAGAAAGAGAAAGAGAGATTAGAGGAGAAGAAACACGATGAAACAGAAACACAGAGATTGAAACAACATAGGTTGCAAAGAAGTTGAGAGACAGAAGAGAAAGGGGAGATGTGGAGAAGGGAAGACAAAATGAGAAGGAGTAGGGGACAAAGGGATGACGAAACGTTTATTTGTTATTTTCTCTTTCACTGTGCAGAAACTATGATCTTTGTAACTTGCTTTCCTTGCTGCTGCCCATTTTAAATTGACTGCTGCTAAATCTTTTATACTCTTTCTAGCTTAGTAGTGATAGACAGCTTTGCTTTTAAAAAATATTTCAGCTTTTTAAATCTATTTTTAGGAGCATAGCCATCAATTGTATGAACCTTACCTGTATGTTTTGATTTTATCATTGTTTGCATTGTTTGTGAATTAGCCAGACTTCATTTCCCAGAAGATTGGAAGTCCCCCCTTTTTAGACGATGTCAGGCGAATCAGCGCTGGTGTGTCTAAGCCAGTTTGTGCCCGAGTTATATAAACAAAAGCGCTAGCAACATGTGAATTTGGACAGTTTTTTCTCTTTCACTGTGCAGAAACTCTGATCTGTGTAACTTGCTTTCCTCGCTGCAAGGAAAAGCCATCAAAATCGCAAAATCATCGCAAAGGGATGCGCTAACCCTGGACCAGTTTACAGGGCTGCCAAACAAGGAACGCAAAGCGGGTAACGTGCATATCAGGGGTACGCGTGAAGTTATACACGCGATTAGCCAGGGTACGTGTATTACAGGGGTACGCGGGAAGTGTAACACGCGATTGGCCAGGGTACGTGTATTACAGGGGTAGGCGGGAAGTTATACACGCGATTAGCCAGGGTACGTGTATTACAGGGGTACGAGGGAAGTTTAACACGCGATTGGCCAGGGTACGTGTATTACAGGGGTATGCGGGAAGTTTTACATGCGATTAGCCAGGGTACGTGTATTACAGGGGTACGCGGGAAGTTTAACACGCGATTGGCCAGGGTACGTGTATTACAGGGGTAGGCGGGAAGTTTTACACGCGATTAGCCAGGGCACGTGTATCACAGGGGTACGCGGGAATTATCACATGCGATTTGGCTGTGTACGTGTATTACAGGGATGCGATTTGGCCAGGTACGTGTATTACAGGGGTGCGCAGGAATTATCACACGCGATTTGGCTGGGTACGTGTATTACAGGTGTGCGTGGGAAGTCACACGCGATTAGGCTGGGTGGGTCCTCACAGGTGTTCCCTGTACACCCTCCACGGCCCCTGCAGGCAGCCTACAAAACAGGGGACTACCCTGCACACCTGCTCATGTCCCCCTGCACCCCCACCCCCCAGCAGTGCAGGGGCAGCCTCCACCAGGCCCCCACCCATGTCTCCCACCACCCCCACCCCCCCGCCACCAGGGGCAGCCTCCACCAGGCCCCCACCCATGCCTCCCACCACCCCCAACCCCCAGCAGTGCAGGGGCAGCCTCCACCAGGCCCCCACCCATGCCTCCCACCACCCCCAACCCCCAGCAGTGCAGGGGCAGCCTCCACCAGGCCCCCACCCATGCCTCCCACCACCCCCAACCCCCAACAGTGCAGGGGCAGCCTCCACCAGGCCCCCACCCATGTCTCCCACCACCCCCACCCCCCCGCCACCAGGGGCAGCCTCCACCAGGCCCCCACTCATGTCCCCTATCACCCCCACCCCCCAGCAGTGCAGGGGCAGCCTCCACCAGGCCCCCACCCATGTCTCCCACCACCCCCACCCTCCCGCCACCAGGGGCAGCCTCCACCAGGCCCCCACCCATGCCTCCCACCACCCCCACCCCCCCGCCACCAGGGGCACCCTCCACCAGGCCCCCACCCATGTCTCCCACCACCCCCACCCTCCCCCGCCACCAGGGGCAGCCTCCACCAGGCCCCCACCCATGCCTCCCACCACCCCCACCCCCCCGCCACCAGGGGCACCCTCCACCAGGCCCCCACCCATGTCTCCCACCACCCCCCACCCTCCCGCCACCAGGGGCAGCCTCCACCAGGCCCCCACCCATGTCTCCCACCACCCCCACCCTCCCGCCACCAGGGGCAGCCTCCACCAGGCCCCCACCCATGCCTCCCACCACCCCCACCCCCCCGCCACCAGGGGCACCCTCCACCAGGCCCCCAGCCATGTCTCCCACCACCCCCACCCCCCCTGCCACCAGGGGCAGCCTCCACCAGGCCCCCACCCATGTCTCCCACCACCCCCACCCCCCCGCCACCAGGGGCAGCCTCCACCAGGCCCCCACCCATGCCTCCCACCACCCCCACCCCCCCGCCACCAGGGGCACCCTCCACCAGGCCCCCACCCATGTCTCCCACCACCCCCACCCTCCCGCCACCAGGGGCACCCTCCACCAGGCCCCCACCCATGTCTCCCACCACCCCCACCCTCCCGCCACCAGGGGCAGCCTCCACCAGGCCCCCACTCATGTCCCCTATCACCCCCACCCACCAGCACTGTGGGGCACGTGGCCAGCAGGCAGTCAGGCAGCAGCAGATGGCAGGTGGGAGCGTGCTCAGGGCTCTGGGGGGCAGTAATTTGGCCTCCTGGCCAGGAGCGTGGTCTCTCGTGTGTGAACGCGTGGACAGCCTGATAGGGAGTGAAATCCCACACGTCAGCGTGTGAATCGAGGAAAGGCCCTTAGCGCGTAAACCCGTCAACAGCATATGCGCGCCTATAGTCACCTGCACGTGCAGGAAATTGTTGCGTGACACGTCCCAGTGTCAAAGCGTGTGATTGGTGAAAATGGATCTACACGCAGAAGTGACAAAGCGTGTGATTGGTGAAAATGGATCTACACGCAGGAGTGACAAAGCGTGTGATTGGTGAAAATGGATCTACACGCAGGAGTGACAAAGCGTGTGATTGGTGAAAATGGATCTACACGCAGGAGTGACAAAGCGTGTGATTGGTGAACGTACACGCCGCGTAAGTGACACTGTACGTGTGGGCCTGTATATAAGGTACATGTAGAACACCATTTCCTTGTACGTGCTTTTCGTGGAGAGCGAGTGGGTGAATTCTGTACTTCTTGTCGTTTCACACGCGATTTACTTCACGGCGTTTCCAGTTCGTACTCCCTGTTACCTCTGACAGCTTTTTCTCTTTTTTCCTCTTGTACTGGTTTACCTGGGCCTGTTCCCTCAAACAGTGTCCCCTTCTACTGTTGTCCTGTCTTCTCAGACAGCGTACACATCTTCTTTTGGCGGGGGTATTGCCAGCCAAACGCGCTCATTGTTCACGCTCTTTTACCTGGCAGACGGTGAGTCACGCACGTATCCAACTTCTGTGCTTGCCCCGTGTGTAGCCTACCCCTTCAGAGGTCATTCTAGGCTGCGTGTGACACGCATACGTTCATTCTTGTGTTACTGGGTGCCACAGCGTAGTGCAGGTTTTTCTTTCTGCACACGTGGTCTAGGAGGGGTTGAGTGCACGTCATCTCCCTTTTTTGGGCCTCCTGTGCGTTGCGTGACCCGTCATCTTTCCCCAGGGGTTACAATCAGCCGTGCTAGAGCACTAGGGTACAATTACCATCTGGTACCCAACCCCTTTGACCCCCAATTGCCCAGGACAATTGTCTACAGCCACTCCCATACGCACATTAATATCAGTGCCATGGCTGGGAGGCGAGGATTCCGTAAGGGTGGCAAAGGTGGAAGAGCCACAAGTGGTGGCCGTGGTGGATCCGGTAGGGGACGTGGTCGTAACTTGTAGGGTGAGCCTGTCCCCCCATGTGTGGAGGACCAGTCAAGGGCACCCATCATCCCCCCCCTCCCCCCTCCCCCCGCCCGTTGAGGCTGAAGTGGCTGACACCATCCATGCTCAGCCCTTGTTGGACCAGCCCATTGTGGCACCAGACCTGGCTGACTCCATGGCTGACTTCCAGGTCAGCAGGGCTACGACACGTGCGCTGGTGCACGTTGATGCTATCATGCCACGTGGATCTGGGGCAGCAAGGTCATCTGCTGCCCCAAGTAGGCAGGGCAGAGAGGCTGCAGGGGCAGCTGCAGCTCCATCCACCCCAGCTCTCACACACCCAGCCAGGACAGTGTCCGTCCTAGTCCATTCTGCTGACATTCCCCATGACACCATTACACTTGAGCCAATGCCTGCACCAACTCCCATGCTGAGTGTGCAATCCCACACACCTGATACAGAGCCCACCAGGGCTCCTGCCCCTAGTGTCCAGAGCGGCGCAGGACACTCAGGATCACCACCACCTTCCAAGCGGAAGAGGAAGAGTGCTCGTCCGGCACAGGCTGATGCCCCCGACACGGCTACACAGTCCGGTCCGTCGAGGAAGCCCAGCTTCACGGATGTGGAACTGAATGCACTTGTCGAGTATGTGTCCGGACATGATAACGAGATGGTCATTGTTGCAGGATCCAAGACCACACCTGCACAACGCCAGGCACATTAGCAGACCATTGCGGACATCGTAAGTACCCTTGGAATCGTGAGGCGCACAGCCAATGATTGCTACAAGCGCTGGAATGACCTAAAGCGCAGGGCAAAGAAGAAGCTGGCCTCAAGTCATGCCGCAACTCTAGTGACTGGAGGTGGGTCTCCAGTAGAAGACATGGAACTCACTCCACATGAGTCAGTCGCTGGGACCTACGTCACGGAGGAACAGATCCAAGGCGTGGGAGATCTGCCTGATTACGAGGCATTGTCCGGTGAGTGCACATGCATGTGTGTGTCATCCATGTGCATGGTGTGTGTGTGAGGGCATCTGTTTGTGTGCCAGGTGAGAGTGTGTGCGCCTGAGTCGAATGGGTCAGCCATGTGCTTCATGCAACACATCCTGCGCAGCTGCATTTCGCCATTGCAGTATCCCTTCTGCCAACAGTAGACATCTAGCCCAACTGCACGCCAGTTGCCCTTGAAGTGTCACCTTGCCACTACATTGTTGATTATTTTCCTATGTTCAATCAGACAGATTGTATGCATTCCACCACTTATACTAGGCATTCCTCAGTCCTCTAGTCACATGTATGGCATGGCCATGGTAAAGTGGAGTTACTTTGTTACCTGGATATTATATGTTCACACATGTCCCTGTGCAATTGGACCATATTGGACTGGCAGCTCCAGGTGATAAAGCAGACCTGTCAGAATTAGAAAAGCTATTGCATGTGGGAACTGGACAGAATGAATAAGTGCTGCCCTCCTCTCCATCTACACTCAATAGCAATGGCACATGCCATCTGTGTGATGGCATGTGTGTGTCACCTGGCAATCACAGGGCAATGTGTGATGCCACTGCCAGGCAGCATGCATGAAATGTGTTCATCTTCCATCTTTGTGTAATGAGTGTGTGCCATTTGCCTGCCCTTCATACGCAGTGAGGGTGCATGCATGGGAGGGTCTTAGTCATGTGGGACATGTGTCAATCAAGTACTGGTTCTCTTGTTTCACAGCCCTCATTGTGTGCCATGATGCTAATGCGGGTTTCCATTTCTTTGTCATTATGTCATTGCAGGGGAAGACGCACCTGATACTGCTGGGGTTGTGGAGATGGTGCAGAGCTAGGAGGGGTCCGAGGGCCGACCAACCACCAGTGAGGGACGTGGTGTGCTGGTGGGTGAAAACCCACAAGTGCTGCAGGTCGTGCTCTCAAGGGGTGTCTCTGGCTGCACCTCCCCCGAGCTGTACTCAGCTGTTGACTCGGATGATGAGACCTACGTGCCGTCGCAGGTGAGTGTTCCAGGGAGGGAATCTGTTCTGTCCCACCCACCTGCACCAGGGTCAGAACCCTCAATGGGGATGTCAGTGTTGGCAGCTAGGCCTTTGGTGGTTACGGATGCAGGGTCACACTCCGCGACATCTGATCCTGTTCCTGGGCCAGCAGATCAGAGGGGGAATGCAGTCCTGCAGCCTCAGGCAGTGCCGGCACAGCAAGGCGCAGTCCGCCTTGCCCCAGACAGGTGTGGTGCCCGCCGACGTGGTGGCCGTACGCCACCTGGCAATACCGTATGGGAGCAATCCATTTACGGTATGGCTACCCAACAGGCAGCATCATCCGAGATGATGGCTCAGGCCATGGATAGGGTGGCCACTTCCATTGTCTCCCCTGAAAGGCTGATGGAGCGACTAGAGCAGGCAACCGACTCCATCTGCCAGTCACACAGGGAGGACATGTTGGCGTCCAACAGGGACAGGCGGGCGGCACTGGCGATTCTGCAGGAGGCCATCTCCATAGAGTCCCAGGGCCACAGGGAAGCCCTGAGGCAGGAGCTACATCAACTCAGGATGACTCTTGTTGAGCTAGAGGCTTCAACACACCAAAGGACAGAACAGCAGCTGGAGCGTCTCACCCGTACGCTCTCAGCTGAGATGCAAGCAACGAGGGCGGAGGTCCGGGCATCCCGTGAGTTGTTGCATGGGGACCTCCGCACCCTCATCCTCCAGAACGAGACCTACCACACCCGCATGCTTGCAGCCATGGAGGAACAGAGTAGGGCCTTGCGTGGGCTGCCTCCCATAGTGCAACCACCTCCGGATGCAGCTGCACAGGGTGATAATAGTGACAGCAGTGATACTCCCACAATAGGGTAGCCGTGTGGGCCATGAGCCCATGGAGGTGTTTTTTTTTCCCAGGATCCACACAGGTGGTTTCTGGTGTGCACCCTGACCTCGGACCTCCTGGGTGGCCTCCCCAACCCCCCCGGGCCCTTTAATGGCCATTTTTGATTTTCTTTATCTTTTTATTTTTTTTAAATTTTTATTTTTATTTTTATATTTTTTTTGGGACAAATTGTTGGCTTCCGTGGTTCCTGTGGGCATACGCTGCATTGTGGCTGGGCACATGCAGGCTTGTCATGTATTAGGTTCAGATGCCTGGGTTTGAGTCACACACACCCCTCCTGCTTCCCGTTTCCATGGGCTTGCAAAGGGTGTGCCCAAGTGACATTGAAGTACATGGTGACATTGGACTCCCACTACATGTGTGGGTAGTCTAGTCAATACTGTGTATACATTCCTAGTGCATATTGCTGTTGTGTTGTACACTGCATGTTGCATTGATGTGTAACTCATCATCTGTGTCTGCCTCCCAATTTGCAGGTCCCTTCCTCATGTCTACACAAGGCCCTCTAGTCTGGAGATGGGGTCCTTGTTGGCAGCAGTGCACCTACAACTCTACATGGCACCAACACTGTTCAGTTGGAATTGGTGGGAGTGCAGGCATATCCAGGTGGTGAGACAACTGATTTATTACATTACTGAAGTCATGTTTATGGTAGTACGTGCTCAAGTATGTTGTTTGTCCTGCATTACAGTGAGCATTTCAGGTGTAGGAAGTTTCAATTGGGGACACTGTACATCGCAACACTTGTCACGTTGTGGGGATTACTTTGTTTACCTGCACATAGCATGACATGGCACGGTGTGTTGTGTGGCGGTGCTGGGGATGGGTTGGGTGACATGGCACTGTCCTCTTGTTGCATTTAGTAAGTGGGTATTAATTTTGGCTGCCTGAATGTGTTCCTTCACAAAACTGCATTGGTGTTGTGTGTGGGTAGGGATGCACACATTGTAACACTTCCAGGTGAACAATCTCAGGCTGATATGCTTTTCACGGTTGAATCTCCAGACATTCAGGATCAGTGTCAGGTTGAGTCATCATTGATTGTCAGATGGAATGTGCCAGGCCAGTGTGCACTCCACAGGGGAGTGAATACTATGTGAAGTAATTAGCCACTAGCTGTGTACGGGCTGCCTCCCCTCGTGCCCTTTCCCCTCCCATGCGCAGTGGCTGTGCATGTGGTTGGGGATGTGGGGCCACCACCATGTCCACGGGCAGGCCCCGGCGTGTTGCAACGTTGTGCAGGACACATGCTGCCACTATGATCCTGCACACTACTGGGGGAGCGTATAACAGCTGCCCGCCAGAACGGTCAAGGGAGCGAAAGCGTGACTTTAGCACTCCGAATGTGCGCTCCACTATGCCCCGGGTTGTAATGTGGGCTGTGTTATATCTTACCTCGGGTGGCGTGGTGGGGTTCCGAATTGGCGTCATCATGTGGGGGCTGAGAGGGTAGGCACTGTCCCCTGTGGAGGTGGTGATTGGTATCATTGGTGGGGTTGTGACCTTGCTCAGTATCCAACATGCATGCATGTGCAGTGGCATACATACTCACCGAGAAGCCATGTATCGCCATGCCGCCCAGCATCTATGTCCCGGCATAGGGTGGACATTCGGTAAATGAAGCTGTCGTGGGTGGACCCGGGATAGTTGGCATATACTGAGGTGATGATTCCCTTGGCATTACATACTACCTGCACGTTGATGGAATGCCAGTGCTTGCGGTTCCTATAGATGTGCTCAGATGCCCTGGGGGGACGTAGAGCCACATGGGTGCAGTCGATGGCACCTAGCACTTTGGGGAATCGTGCCACTCCGTAAAAATCCAGGGCGGCAGCATGCCTTTCAGCAGGTGTTCTGGGCAGGTATATGTGCCTGCGGACTGATGGGCGTGCAGTGATGATGTCCAAGACCTGGTGTAGGCAGCGTGACTGGGTGGCCTGTGACACCCCACCCACTATGGCACTTGTCCGCTGAAATGATCCAGTGGCTAAGAAGTGCAGTACATCGAGGACCTTCTCCAGGGGGCTGAGTGCTTGAGAGCACAGGGTGGGTGATGTGAGGTCATCCTCCCACTCACTCACCAGGTCCAGTATTATGTGTGGTGGAAACCTGTACCTTCCATACACCTGGTCATCAGGCATCCCGAAAAGGCTGGTTCTGGGTGTGAATATTCTGGCCCTGACTCTCCTCCTCCTCCTCCTTTGGTAGCCCACTGCCACTGCTGCTAGGAACGGTATGTTCATCCTGGCATCTGGCTTGTTATTTGAAAAGTGCGCTAATTAATGCTTTGCGCGTGTTCTAGGCGAGCGTGTACATAGGCCAATCACGCGATGACACTCTGACGTGCAGTATTTCCACGTGTGTGGAGTATTTCTACGCGCTGAGGGACTCTGGTCCAATAGAATCGCGTATGCGTGCTGACGCGCTTACGCACTAAGGGCCTTTCCTCGGATTTCACGCTGACGTGCAGGATTTTCACGTGCCAAATCACTCCGTATCAAGCTGGCCACCCGAAAACACACGGAACACCACGCTCCTGCCCAGAAGGCCGAGTTACTGCCCCCCAGTGCCCCGAGTAGCCTCCCACGTGCTATCTGCTGCTGCCTGCCTGCCTGCCTGCCTGCTGCCACCGTGCCCTGCCATTTGGTGCCTGCACATCAGCCATCTGCAGGGGTCCAGTTGCTGTGTCCACCCCTGCTGGAACTGAAGACTCCCAACTGGGATTACATCGCTCCACAGCCCAGCCCCAGGACCCAGTTGCCCACCCACACCTGCCTCTGGGGTTGCCATGTCGGGCACTTCCACATCTGGCACCAGTGGCAACCCCAGGCCAGAGGGGCAGAGGGGCACCAGCTTCACTGCCACCGAAGTTGGTGTCCTGGTGGAGCATGTCCTGGGGCAGTATGATGCCCTCTTTGGATCGTCCCGCGCCAGCAAGGAAGGACGGGAGAGGATCTGGCCCGACTGTGTGGTTGCCATCAACGCGGAGGGGGTGGCAACCCGCAACGTCCAGAAGATCAAGAAGCGCTGGGAGGACTTGAGGTCCAGGACCCTTGTGAAGGCCCGGCGCCTCGTGGAGGGGGGCCGGGGCTGCATGAGTTCCATCCAGAAGAGGGTCCTGGAACGCGTACGCCCAGCGCTCCACGCCCAGGTCCTTGAGAGGGAGGCCCGTCTGGAGTTGAGCGGTATGTGTCCAAGCATTACTGTGTGAGACAGGGGATGTTGCGGTGTGCTGGTTCTATGATACTTGCCTGTATGTGTGCCATGGGCCATGTATGCATGTATGTGTGCAGGGACATCATGGTAATGCATGTGCGACCAGTGATGTGTGACCCACATGGTTGTTGCATGTGTTGAAATGCGGCATGGGGAGCCCTATGCAGATTTTGGACATGAGAGCATGCCAGTCTCTGTACCTGGACATGGATGGGGGTGAAGGATGGGTGCTGATGCCAGGTACATATATGGTAGCCATGTCTGTGTGCCTGACCTGCGTGTCTGTGACTTGTGCATGGCATGGATGCATGACACATGTGTGTGACAATGCACAGATTCAGTGACGCACCCAACTTACCCTTGTTTCGCCTGTGTTCGGTGTGTTTGGGGCCAGATGGATGTGACTGAGGTGAAGTGTGTGCATGTGATATGCATGAGCCATGATGCATGTGAGTTACATATCATTGAATGTTTCAAGAGTCCATTGGACATGCATGGAAATGTCCATTGCATGCACCATGCCTGTTACTGTGTGTGTTGTGGAGGGACATGATGGAAGTGTACTTTGACAGTGGTGCTCATCTGCTATTGCTTCCTGTCTAGGGGACCATTGTACAGTAGCCTGATGCTTGTGTTCTTTGTCTCCCTCTACGCAGCGGCTAGTGAAGAAGAGGACGGAGACGGCGCTGTGGAGCAAGGCGGCGGGGATGCCCCCACGGCTGCAGCGGAAGGGGTGGGTGAGCCCCCACAGGGGCCTGCTACGGCGGGAGACGGTGAGGAGCCATCCAGGTTGGTGGTTTGCACAGAGGAGGAGGAGGCCGACACTGGTGCACACATGGGGCCTGGTGGGAGCATCCCTGCTGGTGCAAGTGGTGCAGTCCAGGGCCAGGGGCAGGAGGCAGCACAGGTCACCGTGGAGGGGCCTGTGCATGTCACTGTCCCTGACCCTGTGAGTGCACCACCATGCACCAGCAGGGATGCCCCGTCCCAGGCCCGTCCGCAGGTAGAGGGGATGTCCATGTCACCTGACTCCCCTCCACCTGCGGACGTGGTAACCCCTGGCCGCGTGGAGAAGGTCCTGATTGGGGTCGCGATGCGCACGGCTGTGATTCGTGATGACGTGCGTGCTTCCCGGGAGGAGCACGCACGTCATCACGAAGTGCACCGTGCCGACGTGGCCCAATTGGGATCGGCCATGTTCGGGGGTTTCCTGCATGTGTTGGCCAATCTCACGGCCCTCTCCTCCTCTGTGCAGGCTATCCACCGGTCGTTCTCCTTGCCGTCTTCCGGCCCAGATGCCACCAGGGCCCCCTGTGGACCTGCCCCGACCAATGCAGCCAGCTCGGTGGGGATCCCATCCCTGCCACAGTTGGGAGTCGGAGGTCCAGCAGGGGTGGACAACACAGCAAGTGGACCCCAGCAGATGGAAGATGTGACGGCATCATCGGGCAGGGCACGTGCACGACGGCGTCGGTGGTTTCCATCAGCCTGGATGCCGTCGTGCTGGCAGAGGCAGTGGCGTCGGAGGCAGCAGCGGGCTCGACGTGGGAGGCATCATGGCTCGGGGCCATCAAGATCAGAGGGGCAGGCATCGGCCGGAGGGCAGGGCAACCCTGGGATGGTGGTGTGTTCCGTGTGGGAGGAGTTTGGCCAGCGGATAGGTGCGGAGCGGCAGCGGGCGGAAGAGGAGCGGCTCGCCATGGTCAGGGCGGAGTTCTCCATGCGTCGGGCATTGAGGCGGGCTGAGTGCCTCGAGGAAGCTCGCAGGGAGTTTGAGGTGGACATGGGGTTGTCCCTGCGAGACCTCGGGGCCAGGACAGAGTCCCGCCTCCAGGACATCGACATGGAGTTCGATGATGCCCTGGCCAGCAACATCACCAAGTGAGCCGCAGGACTTGCCCGCTGCCTTTGTATATAGTTATTTAGTTAGTTAGTGCTAGGTTTCCTTTTTTTATTTTTATTATTTTGGACCGCTCGGACAATGGCCACTTTTTTGTACATATATTTTTCATTAGTTAGTGGTAGGTTTCATTTTTGGTGTTGGGCTCATGGACCCTGGAACATTCCTGTATATAGTTTGTTTTTTTGGGAGATACATTTTTTTAATTTGTTATTGTTTTCACCATGACGTAATGGTTTTTCATTAATTTCCTATGACATGATATTGCTTTGGACAAAATCATTTTTATTTTTTATTCCTTTGTTTTTTTGTTTATCACTTTTGTTCTCGGACATGGACCATTTATTTACTTAGCCACATCGTTGTATGTTTGAAAAGTTCACTTATTTTTGGTATTTAATACATTTTTTATATTTTCTTACACTTGTGTTATTTTCTCATTGGTTTGTTACATGTCATGATATGGGTTTTGACATTCACTTGCACCCATTGTGTATGTGTGTGTGACGGACATGTGTTCTTTTGCATACTTGGCATTGGGGTTGTGTCATGTGATTGCATTCACTATGTGGATGGATGCAATCCTTGCCTGGGTGTTTGTGCTGGGTATGCTGGCCATTACTGCCATGATTGTGTATCGTCAGGACCTGGGGCCAGGGGGACATGTGTGGGGGCCTGCTGGCAGGTTCCCCACAGTGCTGGGGGGTGGGGGTGGTGGGAGACATGAGTGGGGGCCTGGTGGAGGGTGCCCCTGGTGGCGGGGGGGGTGGGGGTGATAGGGGACATGAGTGGGGGCCTGGTGGAGGGTGCCCCTGGTGGCGGGGGGGTGGGGGTGATAGGGGACATGAGTGGGGGCCTGGTGGAGGGTGCCCCTGGTGGCGGGGGGGTGGGGGTGATAGGGGACATGAGTGGGGGCCTGGTGGAGGGTGCCCCTGGTGACTGGGGGGGTGGGGGTGATAGGGGACATGAGTGGGGGCCTGGTGGAGGGTGCCCCTGGTGACTGGGGGGGTGGGGGTGATAGGGGACATGAGTGGGGGCCTGGTGGAGGGTGCCCCTGGTGGCGGGGGGGTGGGGTGGTGGGAGACATGGGTGGGGGCCTGGTGGAGGGTGCCCCTGGTGGCGGGGGGGTGGGGGTGGTGGGAGACATGGGTGGGGGCCTGGTGGAGGGTGCCCCTGGTGGCGGGGGGGTGGGGGTGGTGGGAGGCATGGGTGGGGGCCTGGTGGAGGCTGCCCCTGGTGGCGGGAGGGTGGGGGTGGTGGGAGACATGGGTGGGGGCCTGGTGGAGGCTGCCCCTGCACTGCTGGGGGGTGGGGGTGGTGGGAGACATGAGTGGGGGCCTGGTGGAGGCTGCCCCTGCACTGCTGGGGGGTGGGGGTGGTGGGAGACATGGGTGGGGGCCTGGTGGAGGGTGCCCCTGGATGGTGGGGGGTGGGGGTGGTGGGAGACATGAGTGGGGGCCTGGTGGAGGGTGCCCCTGGATGGTGGGGGGTGGGGGTGGTGGGAGACATGAGTGGGGGCCTGGTGGAGGGTGCCCCTGGTGACGGGGGGGTGGGGGTGGTGGGAGGCATGGGTGGGGCCTGGTGGAGGCTGCCCCTGGTGGCGGGAGGGTGGGGGTGGTGGGAGACATGGGTGGGGGCCTGGTGGAGGCTGCCCCTGCACTGCTGGGGGGTGGGGGTGGTGGGTGACATGAGTGGGGGCCTGGTGGAGGCTGCCCCTGGTGGCGGGGGGGTGGGGGTGATAGGGGACATGAGTGGGGGCCTGGTGGAGGCTGCCCCTGGTGGCGGGGGGGTGGGGGTGGTGGGAGACATGGGTGGGGGCCTGGTGGAGGCTGCCCCTGCACTGCTGGGGGGTGGGGGTGGTGGGAGACATGGGTGGGGGCCTGGTGGAGGGTGCCCCTGGATGGTGGGGGTGGGGGTGGTGGGAGACATGAGTGGGGGCCTGGTGGAGGGTGCCCCTGGATGGTGGGGGGTGGGGGTGGTGGGAGACATGAGTGGGGGCCTGGTGGAGGGTGCCCCTGGTGGCGGGGGGGTGGGGGTGGTGGGAGGCATGGGTGGGGGCCTGGTGGAGGCTGCCCCTGGTGGCGGGAGGGTGTGGGTGGTGGGAGACATGGGTGGGGGCCTGGTGGAGGCTGCCCCTGCACTGCTGGGGGGTGGGGGTGGTGAGTGACATGAGTGGGGGCCTGGTGGAGGGTGCCCCTGGTGGCGGGGGGGTGGGGGTGATAGGGGACATGAGTGGGGGCCTGGTGGAGGCTGCCCCTGGTGGCGGGGGGTGGGGGTGATAGGGGACATGAGTGGGGGCCTGGTGGAGGCTGCCCCTGGTGGCAGGGGGTTGGGGGTGGTGGGAGACATGGGTGGGGGCCTGGTGGAGGCTGCCCCTGCACTGCTGGGGGGTGGGGGTGGTGGGAGACATGGGTGGGGGCCTGGTGGAGGGTGCCCCTGGATGGTGGGGGGTGGGGGTGGTGGGAGACATGAGTGGGGGACTGGTGGAGGGTGCCCCTGGATGGTGGGGGGTGGGGGTGGTGGGAGACATGAGTGGGGGCCTGGTGGAGGGTGCCCCTGGTGACGGGGGGGTGGGGGTGGTGGGAGGCATGGGTGGGGGCCTGGTGGAGGCTGCCCCTGGTGGCGGGAGGGTGGGGGTGGTGGGAGACATGGGTGGGGGCCTGGTGGAGGCTGCCCCTGCACTGCTGGGGGGTGGGGGTGGTGGGTGACATGAGTGGGGGCCTGGTGGAGGCTGCCCCTGGTGGCGGGGGGGTGGGGGTGATAGGGGACATGAGTGGGGGCCTGGTGGAGGCTGCCCCTGGTGGCGGGGGGGTGGGGGTGGTGGGAGACATGGGTGGGGGCCTGGTGGAGGCTGCCCCTGCACTGCTGGGGGGTGGGGGTGGTGGGAGACATGGGTGGGGGCCTGGTGGAGGCTGCCCCTGCACTGCTGGGGGGTGGGGGTGGTGGGAGACATGGGTGGGGGCCTGGTGGAGGGTGCCCCTGGATGGTGGGGGGTGGGGGTGGTGGGAGACATGAGTGGGGGCCTGGTGGAGGGTGCCCCTGGATGGTGGGGGGTGGGGGTGGTGGGAGACATGAGTGGGGGCCTGGTGGAGGGTGCCCCTGGTGGCGGGGGGGTGGGGGTGGTGGGAGGCATGGGTGGGGGCCTGGTGGAGGCTGCCCCTGGTGGCGGGAGGGTGGGGGTGGTGGGAGACATGGGTGGGGGCCTGGTGGAGGCTGCCCCTGCACTGCTGGGGGGTGGGGGTGGTGGGTGACATGAGTGGGGGCCTGGTGGAGGCTGCCCCTGGTGGCGGGGGGTGGGGGTGGTGGGAGGCATGGGTGGGGGCCTGGTGGAGGCTGCCCCTGGTGGCGGGAGGGTGGGGGTGGTGGGAGACATGGGTGGGGGCCTGGTGGAGGCTGCCCCTGCACTGCTGGGGGGTGGGGGTGGTGGGTGACATGAGTGGGGGCCTGGTGGAGGCTGCCCCTGGTGGCAGGGGGGTGGGGGTGGTGGGAGACATGGGTGGGGGCCTGGTGGAGGCTGCCCCTGCACTGCTGGGGGGTGGGGGTGGTGGGTGACATGAGTGGGGGCCTGGTGGAGGCTGCCCCTGGTGGCAGGGGGGTGGGGGTGGTGGGAGACATGAGTGGGGGCCTGGTGGAGGGTACCCCTGGTGACTGGGGGGGTGGGGGTGGTGGGAGACATGAGCAGGTGTGCAGGGTAGTCCCCTGTTTTGTGGGCTGCCTGCAGGGGCCGTCGAGGGTGACAGGACCCACCCAGCCTAATCACGTGTGTAACTTCGCACGCACCCCTGTAATACACGTACCAAGCCAAATCGCGTGTGATAATTCCCGCGCACCCCTGAAATACACGCGGCCAGGCTATTCGCGTGTGGAAATATCCGCGCACCCCTGAAATACACGTACCCTGCTGTAATCGCGTGTGGGACTTCCCGCGCACCCCTGTAATACACGCGCCCAGCCTATTCGCGTGTGGAAATTCCCGCGCACCCCTGAAATACACGCGCCCAGGCTATTCGCGTGTGGAACTTCCCGCGCACCCCTGAAAACACGTACCCTGCTGGAATCGCGTGTGGAAATTCCCGCGCACCCCTGAAATACACGCACCCAGGCTATTCGCGTGTGGAACTTCCCGCGCACCCCTGAAATACACGTACCCTGCTGTAATCGCGTGTGGAACTTCCCGCGCACCCCTGAAATACACGCGGCCAGGCTATTCGCGTGTGGAAATTCCCGCGCACCCCTGAAATACACGTACCCTGCTGTAATCGCGTGTGGAACTTCCCGCGTACCCCTGAAATACACGCGGCCAGGCTATTCGCGTGTGGAACTTCCCGCGCACCCCTGAAATACACGCGCCCAGGCTATTCGCGTGTGGAACTTCCCGCGCACCCCTGAAAACACGTACCCTGCTGGAATCGCGTGTGGAAATTCCCGCGCACCCCTGAAATACACGCGCCCAGGCTATTCGCGTGTGGAACTTCCCGCGCACCCCTGAAAACACGTACCCTGCTGGAATCGCGTGTGGAAATTCCCGCGCACCCCTGAAATACACGCGCCCAGGCTATTCGCGTGTGGAACTTCCCGCGCACCCCTGAAATACACGTACCCTGCTGTAATCGCGTGTGGAACTTCCCGCGCACCCCTGAAATACACGCGGCCAGGCTATTCGCGTGTGGAACTTCCCGCGCACCCCTGAAATACACGTACCCTGCTGTAATCGCGTGTGGAACTTCCCGCGCACCCCTGAAATCCACGTACCCGGCCAAATCGCGTTTGAGACTTCCCGCGCACACGTATTTTTTGTCAGCGTGTCCGTGTTTGTGGGTACCCCTTTGCACCTCATTTGTCCTGGAGGGCCACAGTATAGGACATTCATCATGGCAGTATATGGGTGCTATTTGTTGGCGCACCTTTTGGCGCACATTTCTTACAGCCGCTGAGACGCTACCGCCTGCTTTCTTGTGGCGGTCGTGTTTGTGCCTGTGCGCTGGTTTGAGCGTGCGCTTTTTTGACCTATTCTATTCCATGAAAACGTGTTGTAGGCGAGCGTGTGGGCGTTCTGCGCACTTTTACCCTGTGCTTCCCCCGTGACGCCCACATTTTGGCAAGTTGTTCCCCATTCCGAGTGTTACGCCCCGTGTTCCGCCTACTTTTGTTGCGTGCGCCGCGCTATGTGCGATTTTCGCTGTGGACTGTGCGATTTTCGCTGTGACCTGGCGCATGCCGTTAGATGGCCTGTGCGCCAACATGCGCCGCGCACTTTCTTATCGCACGTCCGATGGTTTTCTCGCGCACGGCCTTCCATGAATCGATGTGCGCTGCTTTTCGTGCGATTTTCGCTATTCCACTGCGATTTTCGCTATTCCACTGCGATTCGCACGTTTTTGCCCACTTGCGCCGCGCTAATTATTCCATGAATCGGCCTGTGAGTTGTGATAGAGAGCTTTGCTTTGGAAAAAGAATTTCAGCTTTTTAAATCTATTTTTGGGAGCACAGCCATCAATTGTATGACATTTACCTGCATGACTCGATTTTATCATTGTTTGCATTGTTTGTGAATTAGCCGGACTTCATTTCACAGAAGCTTGGTAGCCCCCCCCCAATTTAGATGTTGTCAGGCGCGTTGGCGCTGCCGCGTCTAAGCCAATTTGTGCCAGAGTTATATAAACAAAAGCGCTTGCAAAATGCATGTCTAGAATTTCTTTTCTCTTTCACTGTGCAGAAACTATGATCTTTGTAACTTGCTTTCCTTGCTCCCAATTTACATTGACTGCTGCTAAATTTTTTATACTCTTACCGCTTGGGTGTCATCTACACCAACTACGCAGATGACACCCAAATACTGATCCCTTTAACAGGCGATACTCCACCGACCTCACTGCTCTCAACAACATTTATTCCATTATCCAAGAATGGATGGCCAAGCATGGCCTATGCCTCAATGACGACAAGACCGAACTTCTTCTCCTAGGTTCCCAACCCAGACTTAATAAACTCGACAAACTCTATCAAGCATTCACTATAGACGGCAATAACATCATCGTCTCTAACAGCGTCAAAACCCTAGGAATCTACCTCGACTCCTCCCTCACACTGACAAGACAGATCAATTCCATCTCATCAGCCACTGCTTACACCTGTAAACTCATCAATGCCAGCAGACCTTACCTCTCACCATCCAACTGCATCACCTTAGCCAGAGCGCTAGTCCTTTCCAAAGTTGACTACTGCAATGCGTTATACTTGGGAACCAGTCAGAAAAACATCAACAAACTACAAGTCATACAAAACAACGCCTTGCGAGCAGCCCTGAACATACCCAAACATGAACACATTTCGGACGCCAGACGCACCTGCCATTGGCTATCCATACCACAAAGAATTGAATATAAAACCATCTCACTCACACACAAATGCCTAGCTAACCAAGCACCCAGATACCTATCCGACAATCTCAATCACCACACCCCAGCGCGCCCTACCAGATCAGCTCAAACACATTGCTTAAATATCCCAAGATTTAAGCTCCAAAAAGCAGGTGGCTCCAGCTTCCCCGTGCTTGCCTCCAAACTTTGGAATTCACTTCCACTCGAGCTGAGATCAGAACCTTCCTTTCACAGATTTAGACACAACACCAAAACTTGGCTTCTATCCAAAGAAACGTAAACTGCCTAGCCCTACCTTACTAGCATGCACCAAGACTGTAAATTTTAAATATGTAATCGGTTTGTACATTTCTGTTGTATTATTCTTGTTGTATTCATCGCAAGCGCCTGGATGCCCTAGGGCCAGGCGGCGCTATACAAATAATAAACTAAACTAAACTTACTATCTTAGTCCTGATAGACACCTTTGATTTTTAAAAAACATATCAGCTTTTTAAATCTATTTTAGGAGCATAACCATCAATTGTATTAACTTTACCTGCATGATTTGATTTTATCATTGTTTGTGTGTGTAAATTAGCCGGAATTCATTTTCCAGAAGTTTTGTAGTCAGCCCTCACCTTTTTAGATGTTGTCAGGTGTGTCAGCACTGGTGCGTCTAAGCCGGTGTTTGCCGGTTCATGGGCGTTGAGGGTGCTGTGCTGTATCACCCCCTTTAACTTCAACATACTGATCTGCACTGTAAGTATAGATTAATACTTAACTCGTATACTAATAGTTCTATTACATAGCAGGACGTCATGCAGTGGCCTAATTATGCATATCCAAAAGAATCGCAAATCAAGCATGGAAGCTGTGTCCCGAGATGGAGCAGACGAGACTCCTGCTCAAATCCACACTGGCAATGACCCAGAGGACAAAGAGATTGATAATCCTTTAACAAATACAGAACAAATTACTAATATAAAGAACCAGTGGGAGACTGGGATTGCTGAGTGCTGTAATTCCACAATGTCCAGTGTTTTAAAGACAATGGGCCTCATTACGAGTTTGGCGGTAAGAAATAGCAATTACCGGCATGCAGGTACTAACGTGTCCATGTTGCACTGGCCCCGTAATCAACCGTTGATTACGAGTCTGCATGCACACGCGCACCGCCATGGCTGTAAGGTCCTTACCACCCCCGATAGCGGCATCATTGAATGCTCAGAGACCTCCACTGGCATCACTGTCTCTGCTAAGAGCGGCACCGTTGACACCGGCACCGGTAATACAGCCACCAGAAGCAACGTTATCGCACCAGAACGGGAAATGCACTGGCTTCCATCTTTGAAAACACAATCCACTGCCACCCACCACAGACAGGACCTGTTTCAGAAAACACACTACCCAGCCTGCCAGAACATGTCAAAGGCAACCAGAAAAGGAAAACCCAGGTTCAGTGATGATGAACTTAACATGCTCGCTGACACACTCGTCGAGCATGGCGACATTGTGTTTTGTGCTGACCCGTGCCATGCAGTGCAAATAAGGAAGAAAAAATATAAGGGAGGAGGTGGCCAGGAAGGTTTCTGCCATGGGGACAACCCCACGCAGTGTGAAGGACTGTCGCAAGAGATGGGATGACCTGCGGCTGTGAGCCAGAAACATCATGTCCACCAACCGCAGCCATGGGCAGGCAACAGGTGGTGGACCTGCCTCACCTATGAACTTCTCATGGTGGGAGGAGACGTGTAGCTCCATGATGGATATGGAGGCAATCGATGGAGTTGGCCATGCGGAGACGGGAGTCCCATCATCGGACGATGATGGTGAGTGACCCTTTGTGAAATACAGAAGTCACCACACACGCCTGATATCCCAATTACAAAGTTGTTCTCCAAGTGGGAAGTAGATGAGAGCAAATACATGGCCCATCAGCCCCACCTAACCACACCCCTAAACCAAATACCACATCCTAACCACAAAAACACACAAGCAAACCCAAAGCCACCATCAAAATGATCACACAATTGCACACACAAACAACATATGCATGCACACACACATACACACACATCCCTGTTGAGATGCTGGCATCACCACCGTCCCATTAAAATGCATACTGCACGCCTCTCCACTACCGAATACACACTTGAAGCCACGACACACCTGTAGGACACTCAACAGACACCATGGACATCATGGAAGCATCAGAAGGATTCCAATACAATCCCCCCAATCCTGCAAGCACCATGTGTGCCCCTCAAACATGCACACAACGATGCACATGACCCAAATTGTACCAACATCGATGCATGCAGGATGTAAGTTCTCCCATGACTGATGCCCTGCCTCTCCATCCCCCACAAGCACGAATCCAGACAGTGACTCTGAACACGCCACATCAACAGGAAAGACACCTGCACGCATGGGCAGGGGTGAGGATGACATCACCAGGCCATCAACTTCTAGGCCTGCAACGCGTAAGACAGGCACACCTAAATCAGACACCAGTGCCCAACTGGCTGCACACCCTCAAAACCAGGTGGAGCAGCCACCTGCAACAGTCACTGAGGAGCACCATACCGGAGACATATGTGCCATCAAGGCACACTTGCAAAAAGATGCAGCGACCAGAAAGGTCGCACCAATGAGAAAACTGGCCCCGCAGCAGACATCTCATGCTGACGATGAACCAATCACAGTGGCCAGTGTTGTCGAGGGTACACATTCAACGGCCACAAGTTCCATGGGTGAGGTGACAGCCTCAGCACAACATAGCAATGAAGAGGACGTTTGGCCTGAAGATGAACACACTGCAGGACCTAGTATGTTGGGGGATGGCCAACACACCCCAAGCATGTTAGACACACCACAGTGCGACCCCTGAACATGTGGATGGTACCCACAACACTGATGAGGAGATGGCTGAACATGGCTTCAACCCCGTGAGGAGTATATCAACACCTCTGTGCAGCCATATGGAAGCACATGCATACGGGACATTGAAGAGCGGCTTAGCCACATAGAGGTGAGACAGCAAACCATGTATGACATGGTGAAAGAGCACTTGGCCGAAGGGGAGGCCACACGCAGGGCTAACAGGGAGAACACACAGGCAATCATCTGTGTAGTGAACCGTGTGGCGAGGCGGGTACATGAGGGCATTTTAGCCTTGACACAGGCTGTCGACCGATTGGCTGGCAACATGGCACAACAACGTCCTGCCCCAACCGACCCACAACCACCATTGTCAAGCACAACACCTGCAAGATCGATGCAGATGAGCCCTGTGCGCAGGTCTCTGCGTAGTGTGCGCCATCCAGAGCTACAAACCCCACCATCCAAAACGGGGCAACAATAGCCAGGGACACTGGGACATTTTATGTGGCAGTCCTGTTGAACTCAATTTGGGGTAAGGGGCGTGGGTGTGTGGGGGTGTTGGGTGAATGGGGGGCGTGGGTGTGTGGGGGTTTTGGGGGGTGGTGGGCATGGGTGTGTGGGGGAGTTGGGGAGTGGTGGGCATGGGGGTGTGGTGTGTTGGGGGGTGGTGGGCATGGGGGTGTGGTGTGTTGGGGGGTGGTGGGCATGGGTGTGTGGAGCTGTTGGGGGTGGGTAGTCTGTAACATAATGCATGTGGAGGGTTAATTCATGTACACAGTACCACTTCATTAATACACCTGTTGTGTGAAAAAAAATAACCTGACTGGACATAACTTCTTGAGTGTTTGTCAATTTATTGTTCAACAGTGACCAGTGCCCAGAGTCCCCCAATCCCAGTGCCCAGTGTTACACATTACCGGTACCTTCTGTGACCAAGTCCATCAAAAATATTGTGCTATCAATGATTGGCGTACAGTATGTCCCACAAGCGTATCGCAATGTGGCCGATGTGCAGCATCTTCTTCAACATCATCATCATCTTCACACAGTGGTGTCTGGTCCATGTCAGGTGGCAGAGGTACAATGCGTAGGATGCACATGTGCAGCATGGCACATACCAATACAATCTTCCCACCTTCTCGGGCCCATAAAAGAGTGCCCCACCCGACCTGCTGAGGCAGCAAAACCATGCCTTCAACAGGCCAGAAGTCTGCTCTATCACCACACGAGTGCGTGTATGTGCACAATTGTAGTCCTCTTCGTGCCGGTTCAGAGGATGCCTGACAGGGGTGAGGAGCCACGGCTTCAGGGGATAGCCAGCATCCCCTGTATGGGAGCAAAATTAAGTGTGATTATGAGTATTTATGCCATTCCATGTGTGCACTGCCTGTACATTGTTCATTTTCATATGCACTACATTTCCAATGACATCTATTGCCATCACATCTGCGCAAATATCAGGCCTGTGTACTACTCAGCAAGCCATGGTGGGGGGCATGGGTGGCGTACACAATTTAGGGACCTTGACATGAGATACACCACTCACCCAGATGAAGTGTGAAGGTCTGTGAGGTACTCACATGTGAGGGGTGTGCAGCAGGGAATGAAACCAAATGCATGTTGAGCACTGTATGATGCATTTGGTGGCTTTCCAACATGATACAGGTGGGTTTGACTATCATGATTTCAAATAATTGATGATGCCATACCCATGTAACCATGGCACAATGTGATTGGTAGTATGGTCTGCCAGTGTAGGGATATGTCCCTTTCATGATGCAGGGTGACAACTGGCATCCTGGTACTTTTGTACTGTGGATTGTTCCCGCACCAATCACACTCATGTTGGTGATGTTCACCACTTTATGGAATCTATTTTCATCATCATTGTGACATGGGATTCTTGAGTTTGCCCTCATCTGCACATAATGGCATGGTGTTATGAGGTGTTCCTGTCGGGGTGGGGCAGTGACAGGGAATCCCTGAGTGGCATTTTACATTGCACAGTCACGGATGCATGATCTGTGATGTGCTTTGATGCGCTAATGGGGATTCAGCTTTGGGACTGCAAGATGGTGCATTGTGGTACCTTTGGGTGCGGTCTGATGATGTCCAGTGAACATGTGCATGGGTGGGTGCTGAATTAGAGTCTGACATTTGTACATTGATGTGCGGCCATGGTACGTCTGCATCCCTTGTCAGTATCATGCATCAGGTTGGGATGATTAGGGTCACAGTGTTTGCCACCAATAACAGTGTTCGAACACCCAAATGACCCCATGGCCCAGGAAGCATACAGGCTGCATATGCATGTGATCCCCCCCCTAAAATGAACCCCATGGCCCTGTGGTCAGACTTACCCAACAGCCAGTACGTTTCGCAGAATTTCGTTCCATGTTGAAGGGGAGCGTGGTGTTCCGCAGCACCATTGCACCAGGTGTGGATCCTGGGTATCTGGCACAGCAATGTGTTACCATCCATTGATGGAGTGGTATTGCTTCTGTATGCGGTACACCACCTCCATGGCATGCCAGACTACCAACTTCACGTGGGTGCAGTCAAGGGCACCAATGACGTTAGGCATGCCTGCCAGTGCATGTAATGCAATGTTGGTGTCATTCACCTCCTGTACAGTCCGTGGTAGGGATATGTAGGCACTAGCGTGCTTTAGGAGTGCATCCAGCACCTGGTTCAACATACCGGAAAAACATGGCTGCGAGATGCCATGCACCTGCCCCACTGTGTGCTGATAGGTGCTTGTGGCCAGGAAGTGGAGCACAGACACTACCTTCAGCAAAGGGGGGATGGCGGTGCAGATGTTGATCAGGCTGACCAGGTCATCATGAAGGAGATCCACGATGCTGGTGATGGTGTCCCTGTCCAGGCGCTACAGGGTGTGGATCTGTGCTGAGGTTAAGTCGAATGGACTGGCCCTTATGCAAGAGATTGGTGGTTGCCTGTGCGGAACCACTGCTTGCACTGGTGGTATTTGCTGGGCCAGTCTCACCCTCCTCCTCCTCCTCCTGCGTCTCCTCTGTAATCCCTGGGGCACTGCCTGCTCAAAGAGTAGCAGTGTGTTACGCTCACCTGGACCCCACAGGGGTGTCGATCGGACCCGGACAGCTGTGGTCTCCTTCAACGTGGTGCGTAGTGCAGAGATGACTGTCTGGACTGGCCTGCCTAGTCTTGTCTGCTGGACCCGAAGAAGTATTTTCCTGCAAGTGGAGATAGGGATTAACCACCTGTGGGTTTTAGTGATGGCCTCCCAACGGTTATCGCTCTCCCCCACTAATCTCCTCCGATGTCCCCTTAGTAACCTCACCTTATGTTCGTAAAAAATGAGCTCTCCATCCTGCATGTTTTGCAGGGGCGCGTAGATACCAGTTATTTCACTGGTTTGAAGGCGTTGGGAGAGTTCCTGTAAGTATTGACTCTGAAGTCCCTGGCGGGATTGGTAAGTATCAAGTTCAAAGAGTTCAATGTACCCGATGTTCACTCTTGTCCCCTTCCTTCCTTAAATTGCAACTGAGTTCGTGAGAAGAAGTTCTCGTAGCTGCTGCTGGCGTTCAGGTAAGAGTCTGTGTTACCCAACACTGTCCGGTAACTATGGCATGCGTTAACGTGTTGTTTTTCTCCCTCTTTACAGATGGGGCATATGAAAATGTGGAGAGTTATGGAATAATACCGCCGGTGGTAAATCAGGTAAGTCTATGGTGGTAAGAGGTTGTATTTGTTGATTCCCTTGGCTCACCTTGTTTTTTCTTGTGTCCCTGAGGTGCCGGATTACGGAGAAGAAATGATGGAGACAGTGCCGGATCGAAAGATGCTGTGAGAACTGGTGAGTATGGCGCCGTGCTGGAGCTGGCGAAGCGACACGTGCAGGACTGATGTACTTTCCAGGTCTGGAGATGAAATGGTTCCGGAATTAGGTGAGGAATTTGAAATAAGTTCGTTTTCTAACCTTGTCCTTTTCTTCTTCTTTATTCTAGGAGCTCCAGGTTCGAGGCAGGCGTGGCAGAAGACTGGATGCTGGATGCAGGCATGCGGGCGTGGCTGAAGACTGGATGCTGGCTGCAGGCACGTTGAGCGTCACGCTGCTGGATGCAGAATAACGCAAAGCATGTGCTGCTGTTCGGGTGTGGTTTAAATAGCCTCCAAAGTAGTTCCAGGTAAGAAGTTCCCTAGAGCCACGCCCGAGTAAAAAATAGTCCCTGTAACAAAATAGTCCCATCCAGGCCTCATGTAGGGTTGGACTCTTTTGCAGCATGGTCTGCATCAGGTAAGTAAAGTCTATGAGCCTGGCGCCTATGGCGCCAGGACTGATTTCTATGATGAGCCTGGCACCTACGGCGCCAGGACTGAACCCAGACAGCCCCTAGCCGGGGCTGCTGAGGTTTAAACAAATGTCTGGATGCCTGCTCCCGTAGCTGAGGGCCTTAGTCCTGATGCCCGGGGGTAGGCATCATGACACAGTGCAGGCATGTCCTCCAGCTACTGTATCCCAACCGCTAGTGGAATCATTTATGTCTTGGACGGTTTGTGGTGTGTGGGTGTGCACCTTTTGTGCTGGGCCAGACTCCATTGCCTCCCCCTGTGCTGATTGTGTGCACCTGTGGCAGGTCTGAGCACAGCAGATTGCCATTAACGGCTGTCCCGCGATGCCAGTGTTACCACCATCTTGGTGACCCTTCTTACCGGCATCTGGATGCCGGAATATGCATGTCCGTGCAACTCGTAATGTCCTCTTCCTTGCGGCATGCTAGTGTTACTGGCACGGCAGCCGCGAGTCTGCGCACAATCTGGTACGGTGGCGCACGGTGCCCGCGGGTCCATGTCGATGCCTGTAAGACCGGCATTGCAAGTCGTGATGGCCCGGTCCGGTAAAGGATGCAGGCATTCCCTTACCGGTATCGTTATTACTGCACCACCTTGTAATGAAGCCCAATTATGTTACTTATTGCACAATCGTTAGCATGCCATCCACCAGAAGTTTAAGACAACATTGAAAGTGCAATGCTGGACATTTCTCATGGAAACTTGGATTCAAGAAGCAAACCTGCATACCATTCAACTAGCCACGCCCCCAGGAAACAAAGCCCTGTATATAGATTGAGTGGATCTAAGGGGAGGGTGATAGCCATCATTTTCAAGGAATGCCCCAATATCTTCCTCTCTAGCATCCCAACATTCGACGCCTGTGAGGCTATGTTGGTGAAACTCGCCTTGAACCCCACATCAATGATCAGAATTCTCATCCTTTATCGTCCTCCTACTGTTACCCTTCTCTTTGAAACACAGTGTCTGGCATTCATAGGGTCACACATTAAAGTACAAGCACCATTGTTAATTTCTGGAGACTTCAATTTGTGGGCATCTAACTATTTGGACCAAGAGGCTTCCACTTTGTTAAAATTGCTTCAGAATATCGGTCTGAGCCAACACGCAACGGTGCCTACACATCTAGGGGGTAACATCCTAGACTGGGTACTAATCAGAAATCACGCTGTCTCCACTCTAGATGTTCAAACCTGCTGTTGGTCAGATCACTATACTATACATTTCAATATCATGATTTCTAAAATATGAAGGACAAATGTATGCTCGACTCTCAAACCCACTCTTCTGCCAAGCACTTGCAAGATCTCTCAGGAGGCAATAGATCTGATCGTCTGCCCACATCTAGACTCTCTGGATGAGTTCAGTCCTCTTGAACAATATGTGGCACAGCTATGTACCACCTTGAATTAGGCCTTTAAGAAATTAGCACCAACAAGGTTAACTCTTAAAACTAAACCAACTATAAACTAATGGTTCTCTCAGGAATTCATAGCAGCCAGAAAGTAGAAAGAGTATGGCTGAGAGGAGCTGGAGGAGAAACCCCTCAGACTCATCACTCCCGACATACAAGGAGGCAGCTAAGAGCTACCAGAGAACTATTCTCAAAGCCAAAAAAGATACGTTAGAGGAACGGATCATGGGAGCAAAATAGAGCTCTAGAGAGCTGTTAATAATATTGAATGAACTCAAGGGCATAGTTCCAGACTCACCTGTGAATATAGATGATACCTGGTGTCAGAAAATTCATGATGGGCTCACTAAGAAAATTAGTGAACATCAAACAAACATCTCAGATGGCGTAAACAACACACCAACAATAGGCTGTAGGTTAAAAGCCTATTGAGACAGACGTTACTGTCAGCACCTTCTCTTTCCATAATATAACTATTACTGAAGTTACAGATATTGTTGTTAACATGAAACCTACTTCATTCCTGTCTCATATTTTAAAGAATATTTCTCCTCTTAAAGTCCATCAGTGGTAACATATATTAATTGATCCTTCAATGAGGGATATGTTCCAGAGTGCATTAAAGAGACCTAGATCTCCCCTTTGCTATAAAATGAGAACCTTAATCCAAATGAGCCCGCTAATTACAGGCCTATTACCAATGTACCATATTTGCTGAAGGTCGTAGACAAAGTGGCATGTACTCTGTACGTTACCTTTGTTGAACAGAGGGAAATCCTGGCAAAGGTCCATGGGGTTTCAGGAAAAAAACACAGAATTGAAACAGCATTGGTGGATGTCAAATCTTGTATAGCGGATGTCATAGACAGGGGCAGGCTGGCCATGCTGTTGTTGCTCGACCTGTCTGCTGCCTTAATCATGATATCATGGTAGATAGGATAGCAAAGGTGGGAAAATTCTCTGGACTAGTTTGTTGACTAGTTGTGGACTGGTTTAAATCCTTACTGCTACCAAGGAGGGGGTGTCAGGTAATATTATACCCACCAATAATATCACCATACATATGGTCGTGGGTTAAAGCCATAGGTGATATTATTAATGGGAATAATTTATGGGGTTTTGGGACCGGGGTTGCAGGGGTGTCCCTTGCTCAATTAAAAAATGATGGGGGTTGCAGGGGTGTCACCCGCAGGTTCCATGGCTTTATAGCTCTGCAAAAATATGGCAATATTTTTGTATGGCAATATTTTTGCAGGGATATTAACACATTGAACCACATGGAACCTAGGAGGGCAAGTGCTGCCAAATAGAATTTCCAATCTAACCAAGTCCAACTCATTTGTGGCGTTCCCCAGGGCTCATGCCTGTCACCGCTATTGTATAATATCTATTCTATACCACTGTCTGATCTCCTGGATGGCCTGGGTGTCAATTCGCAAATTACGCAGACAACACCCAGATTGTCCTGGAGCTATCCAGCACCTACGACATAGATTTAACAACAGTAAAGGAGATCTTTGCAACCATTAAAAAATAGATGACGGAAAACTCCCTCGCACTAAACGACAATAAATCTGAGACTCTGACTTCAGGAAAAGATGTGAAGCTGAAGAAACTAGATGTAAAATATAAAGCCTTCCTGATTGAAGGCACCAATATACCGGTCTCCAACCATATGAAAACTTTGGGGGTTGTTTTTGACTCCAATCTGAACTTGAAAAAACATGTCTCTTACTTAAGCTCCACTTGCGCCTATATGACCCAGCTCCTCTGAGAGATACACCCATACCTGTCTATGTTATTTGTCTGTATGTTCCGTGAGCGTCATGAGGCCTATGGGCATGCTGACACTGTACAAAAACCCACTAAAATAGAATAGAATAGAAATAGATCACTTGGTTAATAGATGTATAGTGCCAATCGAAGCACAAGCACAATGGGAAGAAGAGAGAGGGTCACAACAGCCCTGAAGGAAGCTGCAACGGATACCAATAATATAGACATGAGTTGATGAACATGAGGCAGAAGTCATAGGGAAAAGGGTTGTTGATTTATATAGGCAAATGGGGAGAACGATGGTTATAAAACCAAAGCGAGTATCGAAGGGTCTCCACCACAGGAAACAGGAGGGAGATTGGATGACCTAATGGCGCACAAGGATAGAACGTTGTCCCCAAGCAGATTAGATCTTGATAATGAGGAGAGGGACGAGATTCATACAAGCTGTTGTATAATGATGTCAGACGAAGAAAGGGAACAAAGCGAAAGGGCACAAGGAGAAGGGGCATGACATTTTTTGATATACCCAAGCAGAGTGAGAGGGGTAAAATGATCAGCTTTAGTAGCCCCAAAAGAAAAAAACACCAGAACCAACACCATATTCTGAATGACAACCAGAATGGCCGTGCAGTGCAGGGGATCTATCCCCGCTGTGTGTAAGCAGATTAAGGTTGTTGTCAGGACAAAGATGAATGGGAGAAATGAGCCCCACCTGGAAGACGAGAAGTGTAGATTGTGGACCAGGATTTACACATGGTCCATTATTAGAGAAAGGGGGAGGACAACCACAATATTGTAGGTGCCTTTCCCCGGCTTACTACGTGTAAGAGAAAATAAAATAACCAACACAACCCCACAAGGGGAAGGAGGCACTGAGACCCGGCTGCAAGAGTTCAAAGGATGGTTTATTTCTCCAGCTAGGAAATAATCCAAAAAACCCTCCAAAAACATTTACATCATTACTCATATATATATCAGTTAAAGTAACTCTAACAAAAAATACTAAATGGACCCGATTGGCCAGGCGGTGTGGTGCTGTAGGTGTGGGTGGCATCTCTTCCTTCTGATTGGCTGAGTGGCTGACGAGATGATGGACGTCGAATATCTTGTGCTCCACGCAGGTCAGGTTCCAGTCACTGTGGTCACTACCTAAGCTAATATGTTGCATTCGTAAAACACTAAATAACAAATTATCTAAACATTTTATGCTACTTTTCATATTTCTTACACAAATCACACATAGTATTTATTGTCAGTACAATTGGGTCATTTGTGGCTTTAATTGGAGGCCTTGACCTTTATTGTGCATGTAAAAAGAGTCAAGCTGTGTTTCACATATCTCCTAAGCTTTAGACCTATTAGTATAAGTAAAAACATATATTGTGGCAAGATGCTTAAGGTTAGTAGTGGGTGTGTTGGGTGGGTTTCGCAGCACAGGCGAGGGTCTGGCACTTGAAAGAAATACCTTACAGGGAGCGCAGGGTCAGGATGGCAATGAATTGCTCTAAATGGGGGTGGGTGGCTTGCACGTTTATGGGGATGAACGAGCAGAAAGTGCTTATCTCATCCTGGTTAACATGCTGGTTCTCATGCTCACAGTGATCTCAGAGGAAGAAAACTGTATCATATTGATTGTTGCAACTTTCTCCAGCTTCAGCATGAGAATGGGAGCGCAGAGCTTTCCTTCGCAGGGGGAGTGAAACGGTGGGGGCCAGCCAGCTGCCTGCGCGCCTTGTGTGTGTCTCTGTCCTTGGCTATTGCAGTGGAAGGGGAGCTGAGCCTTGCTGTACTATCGCAGTGAGGCCTGTTTACCCAAGATGGAGTTTAAAGGGGGCACAAAAGATGGATGCCCCGTGTCCTGCTCAGTAGTCCCATCTATGTAGCGGTCAACCGTGGTTAACTTTACATGAGGGCAAGGGGCAAACCCACTACCGGAGGAACGTGGTCCAAGCTTTGTACTGAGTGTACGGCACGAGGGGGGCTGGGGGCCTCACTCCCATACATTATATTCTGTGGCCACAAATGGATAAAGATAATTTGGATTGTAATCTACCTAGTTTGACGGCAGAGGTGAGAAAATGGATCTAGAAGTTAGAAGGATTGACAGCGGGAATAACGTTAGCAGTGGGTGACATAAAAGCCCTGCTAGCAGCCTTTCTAGGGGAGAGAGCTGATGACATTTCGAGGCGAGCAGGGTAAGTGAGTGTGACAGCGCAAAACATGAGACACAATGGAGCACCATTTAACAATTGCAGAGCAGATGTATGGCGGTGTCATGGCCACTGGGCAAGGACCACAAGCTCCACTACATAAAAGGTCCACCTTATGAGTAGGTGTGCTCTGCACACTTTATTCTGGTGCACGTGCCTTTTTTTTCCTGCAGGGCTTCCACATGTCTCCAGGTCGGGCGTGGCCATAGGAATTAATTGGGCTGCACGTGCAGCATCCTCTAGGAGTGGCAGGGTGGGGCCATGAGTCAGAACAAATGGGCGTGGCCAGGACCAGGCTATTTAAGCCTACCCCACCCACATGCAGGTGCTTTGCGTTAGTCTTCTTACAGCAGCATAACGCTCACTGCCGCCTGAAGTGCATCTTTACCTGATTCCAGCAGCTTACCTGATTCCAGCAACAACCGCAGTCAGAGCGCATCCTTACCTGATCCCAGCAGCAACCGCAGTAGGAGCGCATCCTTACCTGATTCTAGCAGCAACTACAGTCGGAGCACATCCTTACCTGATTCCAGCAGCAACCACAGTCGGAGCGCATCCTTACCTGATTCTAGCAGCAACTACAGTCGGAACACATCCTTACCTGATTCCAGCAGCAACCGCAGTCGGAGCGTATCCTTACCTTATTCCGGCTCACAACACTACTTGGGAGTCCACTTTCGGCCAGCTTCATCGCAGATCCAGGCATCCTTCATCCGCAGGCAGATCTCCAGATAACAGCATTCCAGTCTGACTTTACCAGGCCATCCCTGCAAGAGAAAAGGACAAAATAATGTTAGAAAAAACAATAAAGACATTACGCTAAGGTCGCGCTCAAACCAATCCTTGCGCTTGACCTAAGAACCAAACTTACCACCTATTCGGACATCACAAACTCCTTTTCTCCATTGGCACTCGCTTCTTGCACCATAACTACCGCTGGGCCTCTTATGACCTATTGGGGAAAAGGAAAGACATTACAAGAGATACGGACAATAATCAAGGGAAAAGACATGACAAAAGGATACAGACAATAATCATTATCGAAGGATACTTACCTTTGAAGTGGTTCTGCCACAGCCGGTCTGGGCTGCCACACACATGGACCAGTGAAGAAACTCCGTCTATCTACAAGCGTCCCTGCAGTGAGAAGCAGGGCGGAGAGCTCGCCATCATAATTAAACTGGTGAGACTATCTAGGTAGGCACATGCTCACCACATTCTGGGAAGAAGGGTTTGAGGGAGACCACAGTCATATCTCAGCGTTCTCACAGCCTCTCGTATTCTCGCTGGGGCAGTATCAACAACCAGTGCAGTCCACAACACAGGAGCAGGGGAAGAAGCCTGACCCAGGGGAGCCAGTTTCAGGGAGGGCTGCCGTGCCCCAACGTCCCTGCAGAGACGAGGTGAGCATAACAGGCGGGCACTTAGGGTGCAATATCCTGATGTCAGACGTGGGCGTGATTATGACATGGAAAATGGATGAGGATGAAGATCTGGCTGCATTTATTCAGGAGAATCAAGAACGTTGGTGCCTTGAGACGAGAGAACCATGGGATAAAACAAAAACAGTAGTATTATTTTATCGTATTTTACTGCCCGAGCCAGTACAGTGGCAGATGAAGAAACAGGTAGTGATGGAAGCGAAGCCATGGTCAGAAATCCAATTGACTATTGTACATAATTGTCGATTATTACAAAAGAAAATCAAGAAGCAAGCTGAGAGTAGAAAATAGGAGGAAATTACATTTGTTCAGAAACAATTGTCCAAATTTGCATGAGAAGGAGCAGTATTGAAAAGGAAAAGTGGTGAAGGTGTTGCAACACAAGAGGTACAGTCAGCACAGCCAAACAATGTAGGGTGTCCTATAGACCCAAGCAGGAATGAATTTTGGCCACGAGGCAGGTTGAATGGACCTAGAGGTGGATAAGGTGGATTTCAAGACCTCAGGGAGGAGGAGGATTTAATGGGGGACAACCACAACAATGTTGGAATTGCAGGAGGATGGGACATATAGCCTGAGACATGATATGTTCAGTACTATCAGGGACACCGGACCCTCAGGAGGAACCAAGGGTCAGGGTAATGATAGGAGGCAAGACATTTTTGCTTCTTGTAGACACTGGAGCGACTTGTTCCTGTGTTTCCAATATCTGACATTTCCATGAATGCTCAGGGGTTTTCTGGGGCTATAAGCCTAGTTCATTTCACTAACAAATTACTAATCTCTATAGGAGAACATGACGTGACTATGCCACTATTGGATTCTATGCAGATACCAGTTAACATATTAGGACGTGACTTGATGATGAAACTAAACATGACAATATATTTTACTGATAAAGGGATAGTATGTTCCACTCCAGGTATACATTATATGACTGTAAGAGAGTGTATCTTAGCATTTACAGGCCAAAAGGCATTGTGAGGTGATCCAGAAGTATTTTTTATTTGGAGTGAATATTTTGTTGACATGGCTTCCTAGGTTGATAGGTAAAGTATTGAAAATACCTGATGAATTTATGTTTAGGCCAGAAATACCTATGGATGATGAGGAAGAACAGATTATTCCTCTAGAACTCAAAGCAGCAGTGGTAAGAGAGGAAAGAGGGGCTGTTCATGGGACAGACGATGACGGAAGGGGATGGAGATCAGTAATAGCTCTTGGTGAAGGATATTGACTATCAGACCTGACAGATGATGAGTTGTTTAGAGATGATTATTCAGATGATGAATAGTATTTTTTATAAGTCTCATTTATTGGATTAAAGTTGAGAATAGGGAAATACCACAGAGAATGACATTGGTGAAAAAGAATCCATAATTTTTCCGGGAAGATTTAGAAAAGGTGCCAAGCATCTTATGGAACAGTAGTCCATATGACATGGCCTATTGTGTGGTGCAAGAGTAGTTAAAATTAAGCTCAATCCAGGAGCAATCCTGCCACGAGCAAAGCGGTATACCATGACCAGAGAAGCAGACAAAGGTATATTTGAAACCCTGAATATTTAGAAGCAGAGGGGGCATGCAACAAAACTGGCAAGCTCCAAGAGGGGGGATGGGCTATACTCCACATATAATACGGACACACAGGAATAGTATACCCAAGATAACACACAGAATCAAACATGTGCACCGCAAATAAAGCAAGTTCTATAAGGTTTATTGCAATCACAATCTCCACAAGGGCAATCATAACAAGTGCCTATGCAAACACAGAAAGTGCAAATTGAGCCAGCACAGACAAAAGCAATGGTGCCACAATAGAATGTGAATACAGGAGTCCTACACGCATCCACACCCAGTATCGGGAGTGTGACCGTGGTAGGAGCAAATCCTTTCACAGGTACATGGAAGTATTTGGTGCAGCAGGGAATATTAGTGTCATCAGAATCCCCATGTAACACGGCTGTGTACGCAGTGAAGAAATAAACATGGGGTCGTGGAGATTTATTCAGGATCTCCGTCCCCTAAACAATATATTAAAAGCAGAGTTTCAATGGGTTTCAAATCCAGCTACGATATTATGTAATATTCCAGCCATAGACAAGTACTTTAAAGTCATAGACTTAAAGAACGCCTTCTTCTCAATTCACCTTTATGAGGACTCCCAGGATTTGTTCTCCTTTTCATATGCCACATTTACAGACAGAACATTTATATAAAGAGAAATACCTGTTCATGATGCAATGTGTTTTGTCAACATAGCAGCATGCTTTACCAGAGGACAATTTGAAGGAAAATGGGCCACCCTACGATGGATGTCAAAAAACATTCCAATAGGAAGATTCTTTCCTCAAGACACAAAAGATGGAAAAGAGTGTAAGAATAGAATGCTGCATTATTCATTTAGTGGCCTGACTGGAGGACAGATAACAGTCATTGAGCAAGAGATTGAATTACACAGATGGATGTGAAAGACCAGGACTTCCATGATGCTGGGACAGGGTCGTCAACTATTAGTATATGGACAAGTGACCACTAATGTAGGATGGGAGGCAAGAATGTTGGCATGCAGTGCACACATATTGATGACATCACCACTGCATGTAGTGTAGAAAATACATGATGGATGTCTCAAGGAATGGGCCAAATATGCAACATTAGTAACATGGATTGAAGATTTAGTAGAACCTGTATCTACATTACACATAAAGAATGCAACACTGTGTTTCATAAAAAAAGAGCCTGACCAAAGTTAGAGAAAACAAAGGATGCCAGAAAAAAGTCTAGGTTACAAGAATGACAGGAGGAACTGCAGTATTGATGTATCGTTATTGGGCCTGCAGATCCATAACTTATATGAAGTTGCCCAACAGCTGGGAGGGAGTATGTTCCTTGGTGGTGGTACATGCTCCTGCATTGGTGATCTCTCAGAGCGACCTCCACAAAGATGGGTTTCCAACAATGACTGCACACCACAGGAAGAAGAGGTCGCTCAACCTCATCCGATTGAAAAGGGAAAATTACTTTTCAGCAAACTCAGTAGAATGTATCATGACATTCCAGATGAGCATAAACTGTGTGATAGGATGGCAGTGATATTTACAGCCATATTCATGCCGGGAATTCAAACAGCAGTAAACACCAAATGGTTATAAAATACTAGGTGGGTGGGAGCTGCTATAAACAATTTATACAACCATGTGGGGACAAGATGAAGAAGATTGAGGAGGTGGTGGAGGACACAACCAGAGGGGGGAATGTAGAGAGACAGATGTACACGTCACCTCTGTCATATTGGACGAACAACAAAATACAATGAGTGAGACCAGGTATCATCCCAATAATGCATCGAAGATCAAATAGACGTTATGCACTTAAACAACCGCATCAAAAATACCCTTGCAGTGAGAAGGTTAAAAGATGTCGGCATATGCCATTGAACATAGAAGAGCTATAAATTAAACCAAACAATGGAAAAGTGGTGTCATAAAGAGAAGATAATAGGACACACTGAAAGAATATGCAAATGCAAAAATAATGAAGATAAGAACTGAAGTAATAAAGTAACTGGATGTGCAAGTACAAAGAAATCATATATTCTAAGAAGATAAGTAAGAAGAGATGCGGTAGATCTGCATATGCAGAAACACAAGGTAGAAAGAGACATATAGAAGTTTGCTGCAGTAGAACATATAAAGATGACAATGCGGACATGATGATACGATGGACGTTGGTTTCGTATAATAGCAAGCTAAGAAGTCTAAGGAGTGAGACCAGTGCTACAGAACAGAAAGGCTCTGTAAAACAGCTTCTGCAGAGAGAACACATGATATCTGTTTTGCTTGAGATCAAGGATGCCAAATCAAGATACAACAGCAAGGCACAAAGGGAGTCAGAGAGGATAAGCTACATACACGTGAATTATATCTCAACAATTAGGTAAAAGAAAGAACATTTGTAAGTGCCAAGTATCAAACAATCAAGGATGCAGAAAGCATATGCAAGACAGAGCAACCAAGTCTCCAGAGGCCAAGAGGAGTAAGAGCACCCAGCATAATTGAATTAATTAGCACTAAATAAAAGGATTAAATTGAGAACATCGTGATCTCCTCACATGTGGTGCAGGTCTCGAAAACAAGGCCTCTTCATCAAGCTCCAACTCAATAAAGTGATGTACTATACTCCCTTAAAAGTCCCAAGGAGGAGAATTGTCATCCAGGTGAACTGCAAAGAAGAAGCCTTGCCTTAGGGCTTAACTGATGAGAGATGATAAACTAATATGACAAGTGTTTGGTAGTCTGACGTTGTTCCCTGCACCTGGGTTTCATTTTACTTACGTGCTGTTAAGGTGCTGAATGTCCATGGTTGGGAGCGAATTCCAACCAATCATGACGGCCTATGTAGCAATTGATCATACATTGTTGCAAAAGCCAATCAGCTGCTGTTATTCTACAATTAATCTGATTTTTTATGTAGCCAAAAGTAGTTTATGGCATGCCTACCAGATAAGCTGACAGCCAATTGTGTTACTAATACCTAAACAAAATATAAGTATATGGGCCTCATTACAACCCAGGTGTTAAGGGGTTAACGGCGCCGTAAAAGGTGTCGGCGCCGTTAAACCCTTAACGCCTGATTACGAGGTCCCTTTGCGGGTTGCACTTTAACACCTGCTTTTAGCAGGCATTAAAAAAACAACCCGCAAAGGGACCTAGGAGCTAATTACGGCACCGTAATTTACGGTGCCGTAATTAGCGCCTTCCCCATTCCCATTGAGCCCTATGTGCCAAAAATGGGAATGGGGAAGGGGCCATGGTGAATGGGGAATTACCGCCCCGCCAACCTTGGAATGGGGCGGTAATTCCGCCATTCACCATGGCGGCACCCCGGCATGGACCATGGTGCTAATAGCACCATGGTTTAGCACCGGGGTCGTAATTGGGCCCTATATGTTCCTTTAACCAATCCCTCTGCCCAATAGGTTTTTATGGTCTGCCTCGTACTATGAAGTCATAGCTGACATACATCGAGGAATAGAGCTTTTGTTTTATCAAAATGTATTCTGAGAGTGTGTGAGCTGCAATTTGTTTGTTCACCAGGTTTCCCTACTTTATTGAGCTGATAATAAAGTAGTATTTTTCCATATTCTTTGAGTCTGTCTGGTTATTTGGGTCTGAGATCACTTATTGGTAATTCTATCTAGGACATGGACTTCTCCAAGTGGGAATCCACACACTCCTCTAGAGAGAAGATACTCTATCGTCATGCCTGTTCAGCCCTTGCCCTCTCCATAGAGATATCTCATCCAAAGGTGAGGTGCTGTGAGAGGTCAGTAATGTGATACTCACAACTGTATTGAGTTTTCTCAGGATTTGCCATTTAATTACACAGAAAATAACAGAAATCCTAACTAAATCTACTCTACCAGGGGATTCCCAACATATTCTGAGTTCTACGGGAAAAGCTCCTAGCATTCACAAAACGAACCCTAACTTTAAATAATACAAATATTCAAAACAGCATAAGTACAACATAAAGATGAGGTTACCAAACATCCAGTGTCTTGGATAACTTCTCGTGGTCCTGGGCAGATCTTGATCCCTCAAAAATGTCCCAAAGTCTGTTTTCTCCAAAGAACAAAAAACAAGTTTTAACCAAAGTCTTGAAAAGTTCAAAAGAATCAAAAAGTGCATACACATAACATCCACTGATCAAAGTATCTTCTTTGTTTGTTGAAAACTTTGGTAAACACCTCTTGCTTTACAGTTCCACAAAGAATCAAAAAAGAATCTATAGAACCAATGGCATTTCTTGAAGTTGACAAAAGTACCTTCTCCCACTTTGATGACAACTTCTTTACTTTCAGCTTCTGCTGTGTCTTATATACAAATTGTCATAATGGTTCTGCTTGAAATGTACTCCTCTCTCTCAGCAACGTCCCTCTATGCTGCAACTGTCAGAATAGGGTACTTTGCCCCAAAGTGAGCCTCAACAGTTCTGGAAAATTCTGATAGTTACAGTCCTGCTACTGCTACTACGGTTTCTACTGTTTTGCAATCTGCTACTGTAACAGCAACTTCAAGGATGAGCAACTCTGCAAGAAATATTCTACCTCCATAGGCTGAAAAAGCATTCTTCTTTCTATTCTTAACAAAGGGCAGCCTCTTTGCCTGTCTTGCAGCTATCATAGAATCTGCTTTGGGCTTCTCGACTAATTCTTGTTCTTTTAAACAGTCTTTGCCATGCAGATAAAGAAAACTACTTTAAGGAACAAATACCGAGCTCCCCTCCCAGCTTTGTATATACCATGATTTCAGTATTACCGCAAAGAGATTGTGCCACTCTCCCAGCTTTGAATACAGACTCTTGGGTAACAATACACTCCTCAGCTTTACAGCACTTGTATAGAGTTCTTATATGCATGGGTTTTTACTTTCATAGACATCACTCTATGTTCTTGGGTATTGCTTGTTCTGGCTGGAGCCCTTCTCCATCTCCATCTGCAGGAGCAGCCCCCGCTGGCTTCTGGCTGATTACCACTCGACAAGAACACCCAGCGCAGCGTCCACTGCTCACCCCAGTGCTCGTGCATCTTTGAATCCAGCCAGCAATTTCATTGAGATAAGGTCATCACTGACGAAGCAAGCAGCCACTTCTTCCTTCAATCCTGCTTTTGTGTGCCTCAACCGCATGCTTTTTGCCCTAATCATCTTGCCAGCCTGATCTTAAAATGACTGGTGCATCCAGAGTCTGAACCTCAGAATGAGGTTGTTTATACATTGCCTGGCTTTTGCAATCTTCTGCTTCAGACTTTGATTTGTTGCAATATGTGTATTTCCATTTGGAATGAGAACTTGGCACACACAACTATTTTTTCGTAGTGAACTGCCACTTCAAAGAGAGATGCGTTCCCACCTTTCGGTCCGCGCTCAGCTTCCAAGGTATCTGGAAACATTGTCTCATGCACACAGTTCCTTTGACAATACTTGCAACACTTCAGGAAAGTCTGTATAGCTGTAGGTGTGCTACCAGCAGCGTTCTATGTGTTAATCATAGACAAGCAACTGCTCAGCAACAAAGTATTAATACTATAAGGGAAAGAAAGGCTTTTCATCACACACTTGTACATCAACGCAAGTGTAATTAAAAGCTGGCTACAGTTAACAGCAAGGAACTTCTGCTCTTAGGAGTACAGAGTTTCCATTTTCCACTCCCAATTATAATGACTGCAGGTTGCTGTGGCTTCCTGCCTTTGCTTCTCCTCTTGCAACTACTGCAGGCATGCTTGTCATCAACACAACTCTGCTGCACACGTGTCTTCGATCCAGCCTCATTAAGGGAAAGCCTCTTACTCTCCAGTTTCCCTCGGTTGGACTCTGCAGACATGCCTTAGGAACAACTCCAACTTCAGCTTTGCAATTACAGCAATCATGTGCCCCAGGAAAGACTGCCTGGTGGTTTCATTTCTCTCCAGTGCTGCCACATCTATTCAGGGTTTGTGAGCACAGGACCAATTCAGAGTTTGCAATTGGTATTTGCCACTCTACTCTGGCGTCCCTGTTGTGATCACACTTCCTTGAAATCTGCTGGCTAAGTGCTCTACTTCTTCTTCTCTGCAACCTCCGACTGTCCAGCTCCTGCCCCAGCTTCTTTCTACTGCTTATTTCTCAAGAAGCCTTTTATACCCTTTTCAGGTGGGCTGATAAGATTTAGGTGCAGACCCACAGGCTGACCTGGACTCCTACCTGCCTCTTTAGCTGTGTCAAGTGACTTCAAGTCAGCAATCCCACTAAGTCAGTGCCTCGTCTGGGACGCCCAAGGGAAGCCCTTATTTATATATTTTTATGACAAGTTATACTCTGGATGATAAACCCTTATATAACACCCCTCTCTTTGAATCCCTCTGACCTCACTGAGCCAAGAAGTAGGTTTGTTTTGCAATTTAAAAGATTTATTGGAAAAATTAAACAATATATATATATATTACACTTTTAGAAATAAATTAATATTTGATCGCACACTTATGAATATTACCGTGATCAACAATGGATAATATGACAATTGTATGCTTACTTAATCACTTAGGAATTGGTATAGAAAGGGTAAAGTAGCAGAGAATACCTTTATGGGTTCAAGGAAAAACAATGATGGAGAAGAATGCAACACAGGAATAACCTTGATTTGATTTCAACAAAAACAATGTAATCACTTTTCCCCTTTTGGCAATTCACCCCCCCCCTTATGCAATATAAAAAGATGGAAAGAAGAGCACACAGTTCTCAGGAATAAAATCAAATGTAGTTCAAAGTTCCAGTTCCCCCCAGCGAGCTTAGAGGAAAACAGGTATGATTTTAAAGCAGGCAAATCCTTTTAAATGTGGTGGCAATGAAGTAAAATATGCTAAAAATGATTTTTAATTCCCTATAGGAGATTCAGGGTAGGTGATAGATATTTAAGATTAGTTCAAGAAACACTGGCAATGCTCAATGAAGGATTAGCAGGTTGAAAACGAATTTTAGCAGTTCAAGCAAAAGACGGCTATCTTTGACAGGAGCTAATTTTTCAATTCGCGGCAATTTTTCCGAATGCGTTGAGTGCGATTACGGAAAAACTCTAATGAATAGAAAGTCGTTGGAAAGCTTAGAATCTTAGCTTTCAAATGAAATTTAAATATCGTTCCTAGCACCTACGATTCCCAAGATACGGATGATTTTATGAAGGTCGTTTTTCAGAAATTAAATAATGATTCAAAATGGCAAAATGACACTTTTACAGGTTTAAAATCGGAGAAGGAACACACGATTCTATGATGCAGTTTTGGACAGGTTAAAATGGTTTGAATCAGATTATTTTAGGCTAAGAGATTGGTTTTGGCACAGTTCTAGATGAGTGCTCACACTATAAATTTGAAATAGGCCGTCAAGGTCTGATCAGGTTTGGACTGGACTCCTGGCGGATGGTTGTGAAGTCACAGCTCTGCTCTGCACTTCACAGTGGTCTGGTCTCTGGTTCTGCTGGTCTCTGGTTCTGGAGATCTCTGGTTCTGCTCACAGTGATCTGGTCTGGTCTCTCTGGATACAGCACTGCTTTCTGGGTCTGCTACCGGTTCTGGCAAAAGTTTTTGGCAAAGAATCCAACAGCTCGCCCGGCTGTAGAATAGTTTGGTTGGATTGCTGGGTTCTGAAGGCCTGCTGAGAAGAGTTCTCAGCTTGTGGGTTAGGCCTTTGCTTTAAGTTCTGTAGTTAAGTTCTGGATCTCTGGATGTAAAGTCTGGAATCTGGATGTGAAGTAGTCCGTCAAAATGCTCCGCAAGAAAGTGGAAAGTGAATGTCTCGCCTGTCCAAGCAGTCTCTTTTTATGTGTTTTGAAAGTGGGTGTGTGCGTGGGCCTAACTAAGCCTGCCCCTCACAACTTATCATTGGCCAAGCTCTCCTCTCTCCCTTGATTGGGGGAAGGAAATGGAGTGTCATCGTGATGAGGTAGTTTATGGGTCAGAGGATCCACCCCTGGTCAATTTGCACACAAATCTATTCTTGATCCAAATACATATTTATCTACGTACAATTTTTCTAATATTATATGTCCAGTTAACATATTTTCTGTAGCACCAAACCATCCGATCCCGGTCTTTGTAAGATGTTGTGTCCACTTATGACAGAATTCTGCCCTTTTCATCAAGAACACAACCTCTAAACTTTTCCAGAATTTACAAAAACATGCACAAGGAATATGGGCATCAGATGATAAAGTGTCAGATTTTTAACATACAGACATGCGGAGTAATACCTTATTTTCCAGTACTACCCTCAAGAACATACCACAGAGTCCTAACACCTCTTAAAATGTGCACAGAAAAATCACAAGAATAATGATATTAATTATATAATTTTGACAAGTGCGTACTATGAATTATCCATCTTTTTAAAATTATGCTCTGGCCCAGAGGGGTGTGGTTTCCCAAAGCACATGGTGGAATTTCTGGTTGCTCCCCTTCCTCCAACTCAAGTTGCTCACAGAGGCACTGCCCCTCCCAGTTTCTCTCAAGAGGAAGCCATTTACGACCCCCCCTAATTTAACATTTGCCTGAGCCAAGGAAGGCTCATCGTTCTGTTTCCCTGCTCCCAGGTGTTCCTCCCCTGATTCAATCAGGGAGGTGTCATCTCCTTTTGGTGGGAACAGCAGAAGGCAGCCAGGCCTGGGAATGCAGTGGCTGAGCAAGTTTCCACTCCTGTCGGGGGTAGTTGCCGGGCAGAATTCAATCTCTTCAAGCCAGGCTTCAGCCAAATTTCACTTTTGTTCCCAGTTTTTCTTCATCCAAATCAAACTTACAATTTTTACACATGCAGCTAGAATGCTGATTCTAAGTTCAAAACTATGACATTTAAACAGTTGCAACCTATGTGACACTCAAAGTAGGTCACTCATTTATTTTAAACATTTCGATTTTAGTGGTTTTAAGTCCAATTTCACTTCAGCTGCTGACATCCACAGCTCAGCCAGTTTTGTTATAAACATTGTTTTGGGCTCTTCATCTTTCCAGATTTTGTATGCACACAAGACTACATTCTGCCAAATGTCTGCTGGTGTTCATTGAGATTTTTGAACATCTTGCAATGTTTAAAATAGGCATTTTTAGCTTGCATTTCAGAGAAACAAAGGTGATTTCAAAGCGCTTTATGAGCTAACAGGCACTGCTGTTTTTCCTTTGGCACGCATTCCACTCATTGCACTCTTTTGGTGTGTGTAAAAACTGCACGGTTTTCCTGGATCCTGGTGCAAATGTGGGCTTTTCCACCATCTTGGATTTCCTAAACCCACAGGACCAAATGTTGCAGCATAATAGTCCAAACGTGGGTCAGGACACCCAACAAGCCCCCTCCGCCCGATTGCGTTTTGATTTCAAGTCGAGGGGGAGTCGGGTGCAAAGGATGTTTTGATCCACACGTTGGGATGTCCGCTTCATCTTCTTCCGATTCCACAGATGACAAAGTTCAGCATCTTTTCCTCCATCAGGGTGGATCGATCGGTTCTCCTCGCGAGTCCTGATGGGAGTATTGGCCGGTACCCCGGGCCCCTTGGATCTTTGCTCCCGGTCCCCAGGTCATCTTCCTTGGTCAGTCTCCATGGTTTCATCTCTCCTAGGATGACAAAGCAAAGCGGCAATACCTATTCATAGATATTTCTATAGTGGGACGGCATATTCATCTTATAAATCCAAAGACATGAACATATACATTTTTTTTAAAATCAGGAGACAAGAACATATACATTTTTTTTTAATCAGGATTCAAGAACATATACATTTTTTTAATCAGGAGACAATTTGCATTCAAGAATCAAAATATTTTAGAGACTATATGTGGGATATTTTAGGGTTGGAACTGAATTACTCTGGAGCGGACCCCTCTGGTATTGCAGAGGACTCCTCCAGTTGCTGCAGAGTGTGCTTGGGATGGCAACACTTTAACTGATTTATATGGACCCACTTGTCTTCCCCTTCTGCCGAACTACCTTTGGGGATGCAGATCTTGTAGGCAACTGGGGAGATCTTGTCTATAGTTTCAAACAGTCCCTTCCATGTAGGCAAAAAATGTGGCTGTTTGGCCTGGTTTCTTTGGAAATTGTATAGATAGACCGGGTCTCCCATATTATATACTTTCCTGGAAGTTTTCAAATCGTAATGGGTCTTCATGCTATCAGCTGATCTTTCTAGATTCCGCTGAGCATAGGCAAAAGCATGTTGAAGGTGTTTCCCTAAATTCTCCACATACTCATGAGTTGTGGAGGCATTTATCAATGTCTGCTCTTGGGTCCTGTAGAGCAAATGCTGGGGAAGCACCATCTTGCGTCCAGTCATCAGCACAAACGGTGACATTTTAGTTTCAGACGAAGGGGTAGATCTGATGGCCATTAGGACCAGAGGTAATCGGATATCCCAACTTGGCCCAGAATCTGCCACAAACTTTTTTAATATGCTCACAATGGTTCTGTTGTATCTCTCCACTGCACGAGAAGAGGCTGGCCAGTAAGCAATATGTAGCTTCCTTTTCACCCCCAGTATCTCCCACATCTTAGTCATTACTTCGCTGGTAAAATGGCTACCTCTGTCTGACTCAATCCTTTGGGGTAGACCAAAACACGAAAAGATGTGGTTGATCATCAGGGCAGCTGCTGTTTCTGCCTTGCAGTTTGGGGCCGGGAGACATTCCACCCACTTGGTAAACAAGCATGTGACCGTCAACATGTACTTTTTTCCCCTAGAGGAGCGAATCACGGGGCCTATGAAGTCGATTTGCAAATCTGACCATGGCAGTGTCATCCCCCTCTTTTGGAGAGGCGCCCGGTGTGTGAGGGATGTTGGCTGAAATTGTGCACACACAAGACACCCCTTCAAGTATTGGTAGAGGTCCTGCCCCATGTGTGGCCAGTATTCAACCTCTCTTAAGATCTCAAGTGTTGTATGAAACCCCCTATGACCGGCGGTGGCCGCATCATGGGCGTGACTTAACATCAGGCTTCGGAATGAGGTAGGGACCACCCACTGATCATGGCCAGCTTGGGATTTCCTCACCAACAAACCGTCTTGGATTCGGAACATCTTTCGACATTTCATCAACACTCTAAGGTCCTGTTTCCCAATGTAATCGGTATCCGTCAGGGGAAAGTTCTCAGGGTGCTCAATGTGTTGGTAAAACTTACCAATTATTGGATCCCCCTTTTGAGCCGTAATCAAATCAGCATCTGGGGTCTCCTTACTCCATTGTGCAGTTGAAAGACCATTGTGAGCATTTGTCTGGGACCTAGTGATATCAGTGACCTGGATTTCCCCCAACAGGGACTCAATCTCTATTAGATTCCCTTGGATGGACCCGGTTTTGGCCAGCTGATCAGCTAAGTCATTTCCAGTTTTGTCTGGTCCCTCTACTTTGGAATGACCCTTGATCTTCTTCCAGTAGATGGTCATCCCATTCGAGGTGACCAGATCATCAATGTTTTGAATTAACTTCCCATGTTTTAGGGGTTTGTTATTAGCACATAACATGCCTCTGGTTTTCCAATTAACCAGGTGCTCCACAAACCTGTTCCGTACATAATCTGAATCTGTGATTATGACCAGTTTGTGGAGTTGATGTTGGACAGCAGTGAGGATGGCCTGATGCAAAGCCATCAATTCTGCCACCTGACTACTTCAGGGACCAATTTTGTACCCAGGGGAGGGTTGTGGGGACTCATTCACCCATGCATTCCCTACGCCGGCCACCAGTTCTTTCTCCCCATTGTTGTCAACATGGTAAGAGCATCCATCCACATAGACAGTGGGCATTCCCTCACACTTGTCTTCTTCAAAGACTTTGTGTGGGAAATTAAGGTATGCCTCCAGGTTGTCCTTGATTTTTAGACTTTCGTCCTCAAGACAGTTTTCTCTGGCACAATCATGCAAGTCGGCCAGACCTTGCGCGAGGGGACTCTTCTTGTTTTGGCCATATCTGACCTTAACAGGAAAGCCTTGCATTGACAGAATCCAGGAAGTAATTCGGGAATTACTCAAATTTCCGGCTCGGATTCTGTCACTTTGGAGATATTGCAGAGGCTGGTGTGGAGTCTCCACTATGATGTGTTCCCCCTGGATGAACGGGCGGTAATTCTTCAATGCCCACACCGTTGCCAGGAGTGCCTTCAACAATCGTTGAATTTTTTCTCCACAGAGGATAAAGTTTTGCTCGCATAAGAGATTACTTTATTGACCTTGTCATGCTTTTGGTATAATACTGCCGTCAAGCACTTATTAGAGAACCCTGTCCCCAGGAAAAACTCCTTGTTTCTGACAGGGTAAGCTAGTCAGGGCGTTTGTGAGAGGCTTCTTTTGAGCTGTCTTACTGCCTCGGATTGTTCTGGACCCCATTCCCACTTTACCCACCCCTTCAAGAGATGAATCAGGGGTCTGGTGATCTCTGCGTAGCCCTCAATGAACTTTCTGCTGTAATTAGTCAGTCCAAGGAGGCTCCTTAGTTCCCGCAGAGTTGTGGGGTCTTTCAGTTTCTGAAGTGCTTCCACTTTCTTTTCTTGGGGACAGAGACCCTGAGGAGTAATCTCATGCCCCAAGAAATTAACACGGGTTCTGCACCACTGTGCTTTCTGAAATGAAAGTTTTGCTCCGGCGGCCTTCAACTGGGTCAGAACATAACGGATCTCCGCTATGTGTTCTTCCACAGATGAACTTTTGATGAGGACATCATCTACATAAGCCAGGTTACCCCTCGCACCCAGGTCGGGCATGGCCTTATGTAGGAACATGTTGAACTAATTGCCGGAGTTGAGGTATCCGAAGGGAGCCCGGGTCCATGTGTACTGCTGGCCCCCAAAGGTAAAAGCCAGTTTGTATTGGTCCTCCGTACTGACAGGCACGGTCCAGTATCCATTGGTCAGGTATATTGCAGTGAATACCTGTGACCCCTGAATCTGGGCCAGCCCTTGGTCAATGTAGGGCAGAGGCCATCGGGAAGTATGGACCCGTTTGTTGAGCTCCCTAAGGTCGACGCAGAGTCTCCACTGGCCGTTTGGCTTCAATATTCCCAGCACCGGATTATTGAAGGTCCTGTTTACTGGACGGATTATCCCCCGGGACTCAAGGTTTTTAATTATTTCAGTAAGGGACTCCATGGATACGAGAGGCAAGCGATATTGCTTCACAAACACTGGAGCCATGCCAGGGTCCGTGGGAATTGTGGTTGTGTGGATGTCGGTGCGACCACAGTCATATGAGTCTACCACAAAGAGATCTTGGAAATCCAAGAAAACTTGTTTCAACTTTTGCTTCTGTTCTAGAGTCACACAGGCATCAGCTAGGTTGACCCTCTCTTCCACCATCTGCCTGAAGTCTGGATAGACTTCTGGTTTTGCTATCTCAGCGGCCTCCTCCAGCTGGGTGGAGAAGTCCCTGGTCAGAGTGCTGATTTGGTCCAGAGGCTTCAGGTGGGAAAGGCAGCCCTCATGGACCTGGAAAATCACCTCATCCCCTCTGAAGTCACAAGTCACATCTTCCTTACCATAAGGGCAAGAAGTGTACACCAGGAAGTTCCCCCCATGCCGGGTAAAGATCCTGTCTGGTGTTGTATTGTCATCACTGTCACTGTCAAAACAGTCCTTGGGGATTGGTCCTAACAGTTCATTTCCTAAATCAATGGAGTAATGTCTGTCATCAACCGCCATTCCAATAATGGTGCCTGCGGCTAGAGTAATACTCTGTAAGTCGCTGTTATCCACCTCTATTGGAATGGTGTCATGTTCTATGTTGACTAATCGTGTTGGGTTTACCCCCAACCCTTGCTGTTGGAGAGAAGCATTTAGATGAATATAAGCATCAGGGTTTTTCAATTTTTGTCCTCTTTTAACTTTCACTTCCAGGGAGAATTGTCGGGTCCTTTCTGGGATGGTGACTTCCTCTTTAACCTGAATTTCAACTGCATAAGGTAGCAATTGAACTGACCTAAATGCTTTTTCTGGATCATCAAAGCCCATGGGATTATCCGCTAATCGGGACCGAGCTTTGAAGTTTATTAGGTCCAAACTAATGGCAAAGCGATTGAGAATGTAACTGCCTAAGTAAAATGCGGCAGTGACGTCTCGCACGCCCCAACAATTATGGACTATGCTCTTGTTGCCAATGGAGATTTTGAGCATACACCTGCTTGGCAGGAGATGTTTGGAATTGGGTGTTTCCAGATCCATTTAAAATTTGTCTATCAGTTTGAATGCGGGAATGGCTGGATCTTTTGGGAGTTGGCGGAACATGGCTTCGCTGATGAAGCTCTTACCGTTGTTCACACACACTTGGGCGAAAACAGAGTCCTTCCCATCATTTAACTGAACAGGGATGAACAACTGCTCTCCAATTTGCTGAATATCAGCCAGGCTCTGAGCTGATTTCACATCTTTCTGGACCATAGGAGTGGGAGTTTCTGATTGTGGATTAGTAAAGAATTTCAGAGTGTTTCCTTCCAGTGTGGAATACCACCTTAAACTGGAAGGAATGTTGATTTTCAGAAATAGAGAGGACCTGCCATCACCAGTCTGTTGTCCTACTGCTATTACTGTCACGTCTAGAATCTGGTTGTTCTGGAAGTTAAATTCTACTTGGTCAGATTTTTGTTCAACCATGTGGCACGTGCTGTTTAAACTAACATGGTTGACACTCTGCTTTCATTTTATTGGTCGGCTAGTCTGAGTCCAGAGGACCTTGTTTACGCAATCTATTAGGGGTGACAACCTTCTCAGGAGGTCATTCCCTAATAAACAAGAGGTGCCCTCTGGAGTCACTACTATGACCGGGTGTTTCACCTTGTGTCGCCCAATTTTAATGTCCAAATCTGCAGTCCCCTCGACGCGAATTTCCTTCCCGTCAAAGGTCTGCAGTAGTCCAGGAAGAGAGGTGAGAGGAATACGGTAATTCTCCCCCCTTCCTGCATTTAGTTCATCAAAGGCCCTTTAGGACAGAAGGGTAGCTTGGGATCCAGTGTCCACCAGTGCCAAAATTGTACCCTGCCCCTGTACTTGTACCGGGGCATAGTATCTTCCCTCCTTCTCCTCAAGGGAGCACAGATAATGCACATTTTTGGACAACTGGTGGGCTAATTTTCTGGTTTTGGACATTGGGAGAGAAGAGATTTGGGCATAATTCTGTGCAGAGTCATGGGAAAAAGTTGACAACTTGAAAGAGGATATTCGAGTTCCCCTGGTTCCGGTCCTGGCCCGCCCCCCCTTTTTGGAGGCAGTCACCAGAATGGGTTTGAACCCAGGGATTTTGATGCTGGTGGTTCTGGGATAGAATGATGGGCGGCGACAGCTCAATCCCCACATCCACCCAGTCTATTGAAGCGGTTTTGGGTTCCCCTGGTTCCGGTTCTGGGCCGCCCCCCCCTTTTTGGAGGCAGTCACCAGGATTGGTTTGAACCAGGGGTTTTCGGTATTGTTGGTTCTGGGATAGAATGATGGGCGGCGACAGTTCAATCCCCACATCTACCCAGTCCATTGATTCGGTTTTAGGTTCCCCTGGTTCCGGTTCTGGGCCGCCCCCCTTTTTGGAGGCAGTCATCAGGATGGGTTTGAACCAGGGGTTTTCGGTCTTGTTGTTTCTGGGATAGAATGATGGGCGGCGACAGCTCAATCCCCACATCTACCCGGTCTGGGTTGGAATCCCTTGGGACCCATTTTTCCTTGGGAGGAGTTCCCCCTTCTCTGAAGGAGAAGATCCTTTTCCCAGGATCCTCTGAGGATCCCTCTCCCTCATATTGGAAGACCTGTACCTCCTCCACAAAATGGGTCTGTTTGGGTCCTTTGTTTCTCCTACCTCCTCTCTGCTCTTTGGGTGGCAGACTTTCAGGGGTAGGAGATTTTGTTTCCGGTTCCTGGGTTTCCAGGGACTGTTTACAAGTGGGGAAGGAAGCTTCCTCCAAGGCTTTTCACCACCCTTCCCCTTGTGCCTCCTCCCTGGGAACCGGTGGGTTATCAGGGTGCTGCCCCTGTCATTGTTCTGGAGCACCAGGCCCAGAGTTTGGTGCATTCTGTGCCGGCATGCCCATCTGAGGGTTCTGCTGAACCCTTAGCACGCGACCCAGCTCCTGTGCCATATTTTGGACCTGGTGCTTAAGTTGGGAAACCCGCTCAGGCTGATACGGGGTTCTGTTTTCTCCTCTGGGCTAATCCCAGGAAGGGTAGCTATCCCTTCTCTGGTGGTACCCCGGATTGGGAAGATTTGGGTACCCCTCCACCCTTGACCTTCCCTCTCCTGGATTAGGTTGTCTAGGCTCAGGGAATTGGGGAAAGAAGGATGGATGATTTTGGGGCTGGAAGTTGGGTGGATACCTGGGGAACAAGTTCTTCCCAGGATTTGGGGAATTTCTGCCCTCCTGTGGGAAGTTAGGAGGGAAGTTCCCTGAGTTGAGCGCTTGGTTGGATCCCCCCTCTTGGGCCGGAGGAGTACACACATAACCCAGGATTGGACTGTTTCCCTTATAGCGGGGACTGACATAGTCAGGGGAGCGAGGAACCCCATTTGTGGGACTACCTCCTTGACTCCCTGTCTGTGACTGGCCCGAGGGCCTTATGGGCTTAGAATTATTCGGTGCAGGCAGGTTTTTAGGCCCCCCATCTCCAAATCTAAAACGGGGGCAACCTTTACCTCTGCCACCTTGGCAGCAGCAGGGGTGCTGTTGGTTTTGGGGTTTTTGGGCTGTTTCTTATTTGCCACCGGTTTCTGCACCTCATAGATGCGGGTGGCTTGCTCAATGACCCAGTCTAAAGATCTTTTCTCGTGAAAGTCTCTCACGAGCTGGGTCATTATGTATTTGGGTAAGGCATGGAAAAATGTATTAAAAAATTCTTTACTGTCCGTGCGTATCCTTTTTGTAGTCTGCGCAAAAGCACGCTTTAACTCCTGCACACATTCTTGTGGGTCCTGATCCTCCCCACATTGCAAATTGTAGGCTGCCTTGCGAGCCTCTTGGGGATTTCTGTGAACAGAAAAATGTTTCAAGATGGCCGCCTTGTACGTGGACCATCTTGAATGATTTTGGTCCTCCAGCCCCGCAAAGAAACTGGAGTATTCTGGGAGAATGTCCATTTGACATACTGAATGCAGCTACTGCTCTCCTTCAAATGGAAAGTCTCCATCATTTGCTCATAAAGCTCCAAGTGTTCCCAAACAGAATACTTGCCGTTCTTGTGGTAAGGCGTGATTTAACTCCTTATTGCCTTAATCTGTTTTAAGGGGTCCTTAAGCAAGGCCCTTTTTTGCCTTATTGGCCTTTTTGGTTTGGGTAACCCTGGTCCATTCATCCTCTGACTCAGAAGCACTGCTCCCAGAGGTGCCCGTCTGATCTTACAGGTTTTCCCGGATTCTGCCAGCCTGGGAATGGCTGGCAGAATGTGGGGACCTAGTCTCCTGTGTCCTGGGCCGCTCAGAGGAGTCTTCAGATCCCTCCTTGCTGCCAGGATTTGATGGGTTCCCCCCCCCACTGACCTAACTGGGCAGAGGTTTTTAGGATGCCCTTAGTGGGCCTACTTTCCTGGGGTTCCCAACTAAATTGCACTGTGCTTGGGTGCCCATACCCGGATGCCCGCCCATCCATTCCTGGGTGGTACTGGCCAATGAGCCCCATACTTTTGGCTGGATATTAATCTGCCATTCCTGTGGCCCTGGCTCATGGCGCCAGGGGACATGGGGGTGGCAGAGTCCAAGCACTGGGAGAGATGAAGGCCTCTGGTACTAGGGCTCCTGACGTTATGCTCAGGTGTTTCCCTTTCCCAGCAAACTTCATCTCTGTCAGCCCCTGCTCCCTGTTGCAATGCAAGAGCCTGCGCTTTCAGTTCCTCAGTTAAGGCCTTACTACACTCTATCAGTCTCTCCTGCATGGCTACCTGTTGCTGGAGCCTATCATTGTGCTGACAGAGAGCCTCATTATCTCTCTGCGCCTCCTGGTTGGTCCTGGAATACTGGGCCATTCTTTGCTGCAGGAGGGCTACCTCCTGAGTCCCATCCCTACTAGCCTGTTCCTTTCTTGCCAGAGCATCTTCCACCCTCTTGGTGTGCCTTAACAAGTTCTGATGCTCTTTTTGGAGGTCACCCAGTACCTGGAGGGCCAAGTGATTTTCTTCAATTTTTTCTTTTAATTGGCAGACTTCCTGGCCTAAGGTGTCCCTTTCCTGACTAAGAGCCTGCATCTGTGCTGCCAGGTCGTCCCTCTGCCTTTGAAAGGCACCGGCTTTCTGGCGTTCTTGATCAAACTCTGCCTGGGTATCCAGGTCTTTCAAAATCAATTTATTGCTTTCCTCTTTCTCTCTGTCTAGTCGGATTTGCAGGGTGGCTACCTGCTCTGTGCATTCCCTGTTAAAGTCTAGTTGTTGCTCCAGCTTTTTCTGGCTCTGCAGTAGGGAGTCCAAACCTTCTTAGTACTCCTTCTGCAAGGCCAGATATCTGGTATCCTGGTCAGCCTTTTCCTGTTGCAGGATATCGATATCCTCCTTTATTTTAATAATATACTGCCTACTATAATTTTCTGACTCCTGGCTCCTCTGCAGCCTCTACTCAGAAGAGACCAGGTCAGATTGGGCCTTCTCTAATGCCATCAGTTGCCTATTTGCCAGATCTTGGCCTTTAGCACATTTGTCCTGTATGGCTCCCATATATAAATATAAATATGCTGCTACCCTGGCAATCTTGTTGTGCTCATCCTTGGCCTTAGGGGCCATATATAGTTCACTCAGGGCCACATGTAAGGGACCCTGATCTCTCCATATATCTGACCCTGTTTCAATGATCTGGGGTGCGATTGCCTGCAACCAGGCCACCTGGTCCTGATGAGCCCACTCACCTCTCACAAATAGCTTATGTAAGAGGTGTTCTCTGGCTATTTTGATATCTACTAAGGTCGTCATTCTGGAAATTGATTTCCTTCCTGACTTACAGAAGTTTGTATTTTATTTTGCAAAACAGACCGTTTCCTATATATCCTGTCAGTTAGCACACTGTATTAATCTGCACAAGTGATAGATCTAATCCAGAATCCCCGGCTCGAGCCCCCAATCTGTCAAGAGACTTCAAGTCAGCAATCCCACTAAGTCAGTGCCTCGTCTGGGACGCCCAAGGGAAGCCCTTATTTATATATTTTTATGACAAGTTATACTCTGGATGATAAACCCTTATATAACGCCCCTCTCTTTGAATCCCCCTGACCTCACTGAGCCAAGAAGTAGGTTTGTTTTGCAATTTAAAAGATTTATTGGAAAAATTAAACAATATATATATATTACACTTTTAGAAATACATTTATATTTGATTGCACACTTATGAATATGACCGTGATCAACAATGGATAATATGACAATGGTATGCTTACTTAAAGTAGCAGAGAATACCTTTATGGTTTCAAGGAAAAACAATGATGGAAAAGAATGCAACACAGGAATAACCTTGATTTGATTTCAACAAAAGACAATGTAATCACTTTTCCCCTTTTGGCAATTCACCACCCCCCCTTATGCAATATAAAAAGATGGAAAGGAGAGCACACAGTTCTCAGGATTACAATCAAATGTAGTTCAAAGTCCCAGTTCCCCCCAGCGAGCTTAGAGGAAAACAGGTATGATTTTAAAGCAGGCAAATCCTTTTAAATGTGGTGGCAATGAAGTAAAGTATGCTAAAAATGATTTTTAATTCCCTATAGGAGATTCGGGTAGGTGATAGATATTTAAGATTAGTTCAAGAAACACTGGCAATGCTCAATGAGGGATTAGCAGGTTGAAAACGAATTTTAGCAGTTCAAGCAAAAGACGGCTATCTTTGACAGGAGCTAATTTTTCAATTTGTGGCAATTTTTCCAAATGCATCGAGCGCGATTACGGAAAAACTATAATGAATAGAAAGTCTTTGGAAAGCTTAGAATCTTAGCTTTCAATTGAAAGTTAAATATCGTCCCTAGCACCTACGAATCCCAAGATACAGACGATTATATGAAGGTAGTTTTTCAGAAATGAAATAATGATTCAAAATGGCACTTTTACAGATTTAAAATCGGAGAAGGGACACACCATTCTATGATGCAGTTTTGGACAGGTTAAAATGGTTTGAATCAGATTATTTTAGACTAAAAGATTGGTTCTGGCACAGTTCTAGCTGAGTACTCACACTATAAATTTGAAATAGGCCGTCAAGGCCTGATCAGGTTTGGACTGGACTCCTGGCGGGTGGTTGTAAAGTCACAGCTCTGCTCTGCACTTCACAGCGGTCTGGTCTCTGGTTCTGCTGGTCTCTGGTTCTGGAGATCTCTGGTTCTGCTCACAGTGATCTGGTCTGGTCTCTCTGGATACAGCACTGCTTTCTGGGTCTGCTACCGGTTCTGGCAAAAGTTCTTGGCAAAGAATCCAACAGCTCGTCCGGCTGTAGAATAGTTTGGTTGGATTGCTGGGTTCTGAAGGCCTGCTGAGAAGAGTTCTCAGCTTGTGGGTTAGGCCTTTGCTTTAAGTTCTGTAGTTATGTTCTGGATCTCTGGATGTAAAGTCTGGAATCTGTATGTGAAGTCGTCCGTCAAAATGCTCGGCAAGAAATTGGAAAGTGAAGGTCTCGCCTGTCCAAGCAGTCTGTTTTTATGTGTTTTTGAAAGTGGGTGTGTGCGTGGGCATAACTAAGCCTGCCCCTCACAACTTATCATTGGCCAAGCTCTCCTCTCTCCCTTGATTGGGGGAAGAAAATGGAGTGTCATCGTGATGAGGTAGTTTATGGGTCAGAGGATCCACCCCTGGTCAATTTGCACACAAATCTATTCTTGATCCAAATACATATTCATCTACGTACAATTTTTCTAATATTATATGTCCAGTTAACATATTTTCTGTAGCACCAAACCATCCGATCCCTGTCTTTGTAAGATGTCGTGTCCACTTATGACAGAATTCTGCCCTTTTCATCAAGAACACAACCTCTAAGCTTTTCCAGAATGTACACAAACATGCACAAGGAATATGGGCATTAGATGATAAAGTGTCAGATTTTTAACATACAGACATTCGGAGTAATACCTTATTTTCCACTACTACCCCCAAGAACATACCACAGAGTCCTAACACCTCTTAAAATGTGCACAGAAAAATCACAAGAATAATGATATTAATTATATAATTTTGACAAGTCCATACTATGAATTATCCATCTTTTTAAAATTATGCTCTGGCACAGAGGGGTGTGGTTTCCCAAAGCACATGGTGGAATTTCTGGTTTGTCCACTTCCTCCAACTCAAGTTGCTCACAGAGGCACTGCCCCTCCCAGTTTCTCTCAAGAAGAAGCTATTTACGACCCCCCCTAATTTAACATTTGCCTGAGTCAAGGAAGGCTCATTGTTCTGTTTCCCTGCTCCCAGGTGCTCCTCCCCTGATTCAATCAGGGAGGTGTCATCTCCTTTTGGTGGGAACAGCAGAAGGCACCCAGGTCTGGGAATGCAGTGGCTGAGCAAGTTTCCACTCCTGTCGGGGGTAGTTGCCGGGCAGAATTCAATCTCTTCAAGCCAGGCTTCAGCCAAATTTCACTTTTGTTCCCAATTTTTCTTCATCCAAATCAAACACATGCAGCTAGAATGCTGATTCTAAGTTCAAAACTTTGACATTTAAACAGATGCAACCTATGTGACACTCAAAGTAGGTCACTCATTTATTTTAAACATTTCGATTTTAGTGGCTTTAAGTCCAATTTCACTTCAGCTGCTGACATCCACATCTCAGCCAGTTTTGTTATAAACATTGTTTTCGTCTCTTCATCTTTCCAGATTTTGTATGCACACAAGACTACATTCTGCCAAATGTCTGCTGGTGTTCATTGAGATTTTTGAATATCTTGCAATGTTTAAAATAGGCATTTGTAGCTTGCATTTCAGAGAAACAAAGGTGATTTCAAAGCACTTTTTGAGCTAACAGGCACTGCTGTTTTTCCTTTGGCTCGCATTCCACTCATGGCACTCCTGGCCCATCACGCTCACACTGGTGGGTGGTAGGTCAGGCGACCATTTTGGTGTGTGCAAAAACTGCACGGTTTTCCTGGATCCTGGCGCAAATGTGGGCTTTTCCGCCATGTTGGATTTCCTAAGCCCACAGGACCAAATGTTGCAGCATAATAGTCCAAACGTGGGTCAGGACACCCAACAGCTGGCTTCCTCTACACTGTTCCTGAGGGATTCTGAGACTTTTAGTTTGATTTGGAAAATAAAGGGGTTCATCCCAATCATCCTGGTCTGATCCTCTCACAGTACACCACCCCCAGGGTCAGTATCAGAGAGCACCTGCCTTCACCTGGCCACAGGAGAAGGGTCCCAAAAAAGCTTCCTGGTCGTAATCCCATTGGATTCTCCACAGTGCCCACTCTATTTCCTCACATATGCTCCTTTTAACAATCATCACCCCATCAGTAGGATATTGTCCCCTCTCATGGTCACCTTGCTCTGATATCTTCCCAGCCCTTCCCTTTATTCCCCTTCCATTGATCCATACGCACAGCTCTCCATGCACTATCCTGGTTCAATCTAGCTGAGGGGTTAGGGTCTAATAGCTGCACAATAGCATTATCTTTCTTCATGATCTCAGCTCTCATTAGGGCTATAAGTAGTTTACAAGCCATGGGTTTCAGCAGACCACAGGAGTAAAACAGGTGAAATGTGAAAACAAAGAAATTCATACTGCGGAGAAGAACCTGGTCCCATGAGAAACCCTAAAGTAGTTGGTTTTGTTCCATCATTTCCCCAAGAACACTTACCAAAATTAAAGTATGCTTGGCTCAGGCACTGCTTCGTAGGGTTCAACAGTTGGAATAAGTGTTTTTCAACTCGGGGATGAGTTGATGCTCTCTGGACTGGTAGTGTGCATAGCTTTCCTTCCTTCTGCTTCAATCTAATATCTGCTAATAACTCTATCTCTGTCTTAATGGCCTGGCATTGATGTGTTGGCCACATTTAGTACATGTGATAGCTGCTTGCTCTTATATACCAGCAGACAGTGCTATGTGATCCTACAGTCCTCAGAAATATTTGTATTAATTTTGCTATGGCCGGCATCTTCTGTTATGAGGCAGATAAGGACTTTACTCAGTATTAATTGTGTGCTAGTGACATAAAACAAAGTAAGGGGCCTTCTGAAGCTCCTCGAAGAATTGGTTGCAACACAACTTACTCCAGGCTTACTCCCAGGCTGGCCATGTGTGCTAGTTCCCAGTCAATAAGGCCTGGTGACAACATCACAAAGTGCCACCCAAAAACCTCTTTTTGATGACTCCCAAGCAGTTGAACACCCATGACACGGATATTTACAGTTTTGTAGGCTTGCTGGATCTAGGTACATGGTACTTTGTGAAATCTCCACAAAGTCAAGGGTGAACTAAACATTACCAAACATCCTGCCATGTTATAAACTACTCACCAGGAGCACAGGCAGCTAAAGGGCAGCTCTTTTCATTACAGAAGCAAAATGGCTACCATCTTCTATGTAGAAATGTGTTTGTACCCGGATACCTTGCACTGGTTTTAAAATGATTCCATATCTAAACACTTGGGTTAGTACTGTGTGGTTTATTATGTATCATAAGTGGTCAGCCAACACATGGTTCGACCCCTCGGGGTCCTTATCAAAGCTTGGGTGTGTTTGTCTACATGCCACGTCTTTGGACTGTGGCCTGTAATTGTTTTACGATGAGCAGGGTGGGTTGATTTCTGCGGTGTGGTCTGCCGCAGGTGGGGTGTTCTCGTCCGTAAGTGCTTCAGTGACAACCAGCATTGTTGTAATATGGCGGTCCAGAAAGGGTGCCGATATATTGCTACCGGCACCCTTATTTCTGGACCGCCATACTTATAATGAGGGCCATTGTTTATTGCCATTTTAGGATGCACACCATCATACCACAATAAATCCAAAAGGAGTTGGCAGCTTGCTTCTAATTTTAAGTACACCCTAAAGATATCTTCAACGGTTTGTCAAACTAATTCCTCATTAAGCAACTGCAGATATATTAGTGCTGTCCTACATTCACTAAAACAATATAATATCAGGATATGAACTATCGTTTTCTTATTCTAGAGGGAATGCAAAGGGGAAAAATACATAAAATGTGTCAAGTGCTTGACTACAGGAGGAGTACAGTAGTAATACACACGAGTTACCACAAATGACGATGACTCTAACAGAGATTACATTTCTAGGAGACATGTTACATCTCAACTTAAAGAGAAGAGAATATCTGTATATGTTCTGTACCTAAATATTGCTCATGTCAGTGTGTGAGATAGTCATCATTCCCTTTGTCTCTTTTTGAAAGTCACAACATGCAGTGAAGCAGTCAGATATACTTCAGATGGTACACAATCCATGTCCTTAGACCCAGTTGGCCCCATGGCTCAGTTCCTGACAGTTGCAAGGATACTGGTAGGGGATGATGCCGCAGTATTTCTCCCGATGCTGCACCATAATAAAATATGCTTCAGGAATAGACAATCCACAATATAGCTTGCCCTTGTTTCTTGATGAAGTGCAAACATTTAGTTGTGTAAGAAAGACACAACACGTCCCTCAGGAAATCATTTCCCCCACTTTCAAGAAAATCAACGTTGGTTTAATCCCAAACAATTGCCCATATGTCTCTTATTCTACCATTTAAACCCAATAAGCCTACACCATATCTTTGACATGATGACTACGTTTATTTCTGAAAAAACAGGAGAGGGTTGAGTTTATGTGTGTCATCCATACAGACTGTCTACTGTGGAACTGGTGAGTCCATGTCAGCAGATCAGAGAAACCAAGGCCTAAATAATCCTTAATTGTCTCCATTTTACCACACTTGCATGTTATATCAAGGAACAGTTTATGTTTCTGCCTAACCACCATAACCTTAAACCATGAGGTGTTAATTGAGAGGACCTTATGTGGATCAGTGCCTTCAGCCCTCTGGGTGTCCATGTCAATGAGACTGCATCATCTGAGTAATGTATTATTGCTAATAGATTACCAACTATTTTGAAACATCACTGTCCATCAATTAAAAATGTATAAATCACTAATATATAAATTAAATAAGAAGGGGACAAGGCACACTCCACCTTGATGCAAATAAGTTAGTTGAGAAGTATATTGAAGATAATGTGCGGGGTGCTATGAATGACACACCTTTTCTTTACTGCGCAGAGAAATGGAACTGTGGCCAATGCTAAGTAGTCTGTCAATCAAAATCACATGTGTCCTGCCACCAGAATCATCTCCGAAAACATTTGAGTGGATTGACTGTGATCATCAGAGACAGGTGTAGAAGTCCTAACCGTGCAAAAAGGGGAATTAGCGCCTCTTACCCTGCACATATACTGCTGGAGGTGATGAAAATGGAGCAAGCATGTCTGGGAAAATGTTGACATGTTCCACAGACATTGCCCCCTCATACTTCTCATACTTTTGTTCGTCAACAAAAGGAACATATACCGTAGCATTTCCCTCTTAAATGCTGCATTACTTTCTCTGCTGCAGCCACGTTAAACAGCAGAAGTATATGTTATTTGTCTATCATGGGCGATTTACAGTTGTTTTTCAAATGTGGCCTGAAGTGTGTGCAGGGGTGTGCACACACACGCACTTACCCTGTGCACCTTCTTTTAAAGCATATCGCCCTGGCGAATGTTCATGTCTAAAAGACTGTCTATGAAAACAAGTAGAACCACAGACACATTGCCATTTCACATAGTACATTTACCTGTCACACACTTGTCTTTCACTATGACTTGCTCTATGCATCGTGTACACATATCACCAACTGTTGAATTGATTAGCATCGCTATAACCCACGAGTTGATGCCACCAACACCTCTAAGTTGCTAGGATCCATTACTTCTAGAACCTTCAGTTCATACTATGTGTAGTTGGAATCATGAACTGAGCATCCTCCATTCGTCTTGGAATGTTCCTTTATACTTATCTACTTGTACCAGTCATGTTAACTGTTGTCAAAAGGGCTCATTACAAGTTTGGCAGTGTGGTAAAAAATGGTGGTAACTATGTTACCTCCAAACTAGACACTTGACCTTGACATTGAGGAATTACCTCCAGCAAGTTGCCAGATGAACACCCTCCACTTTGGTGACAAAAGCAGCACATTTAACCTGGGTACAATTACCACCAACTGGAAATATGCCAACTCTCCAATAAAGTTCTGTAGACTACAAAATGGGTATTTTGCCCGGTAATGCCATATTGATAATTCAACAGTCAATCCAATAAAGTGGTGGTAATGTTTACTGATCGTTGTGGACATACCACAGAAATACCATCAAATAACGCCCAAAATAGAAGGACCCTCGTAGTATTGTCTCCTTAGCTCTTTACAAACCTTAGACTACATGACACATCTTTACTTTGGTGCATATCCGTTCTACAAGATGGTGCACTACATGCAATGTCCACAAGCGATCCCACTCCAGCAAAAGTGATCAGACAATCCATGCACATGCTGCAGCCAGCACACCACTGTTACTGATGGCATTGCGTTCTACCTCCAGGAGCCGTGAGATTCCGGCTCTGGGCAGACTTGCAAAACAGCAGCCACCATTCAGCTGGCAGGTAGTTTCCTACGGTCCATACACGCGTCCAGAACATGATACGGCCTGTTCATCCACAGCACATGCTTGTTTGCATTACTTGTGGCACCAAGGCAACACTTGTGTTATGTACTAAAAATACTGGTAGGTAGATAAAATAAATGGTATGCCGGTGTTACACAATAAACCCTCCCCCTTAACAGAGTCTCCCCCGGGGGACTTTATTCTGAAATGGAAACTCCCCCCGACCCCTGTGATAATTAATTTAAAAACATTTTAAATCTCCATCACCTGGAATCTTTCAAAACAGTTTCTCTACTGTTCTAGGCAGAGTGTTGGAAAAGTCGAGTCAGAAAAAATAAGTTTTTCTTTTGAAATATTGTTGTGCCTCCCTCTATAACAGAATAAACACTCCCCCTTGAAAGGGGACACTCTATGTCAGACTCTGTACCAGAATAAACTCTTCCCCCTTGAAAGGGGGTGACTCTGTATCAGAATAAACTCTCCCCTTGAAGGGGGGACTCAGTACCAGAATAATCTCTCCCCCTTGAAAGGGGGTGACTGTGTCAGAAAATACTCTCCTCATGAAGGGGACACTCTTTATCAGAATAAACTCTCCCTCTTGAGGGGGAGACTATGTACTAGAATACACCGTCCAACTTGATGGGGGAGATTGTGCACCAGAATAAACTCTCCCCCTTGAAGGGGGAGACTGTATCAGAATAAACTATTCACCCTTGAAATGGAGAATCTGTAGTAGAATAAACTCTCCCTCTTGAAGGGAGGACTCTACATCAGAATAAACTCTTCTCTTTGAGGAGACTATATATCGGAATACATTCTCTCACTTGATGGGGGGAGACTATGTATCAGAATAAATTCTCACCCTTAATAGGGTAGACTCTCTATCAGAATAAACGCCTCCCCCCTTGAAAGGGAAGACTCAGTATCAGAATATACTCTCCCTTTGAAGGGGAGACTCGGTACCCAAATAAACTCTCCCACTTGAAGGGAGAGACTCTGAATCAGAATAAGGGGAAACTCTGTATCAGAACACACTCCCCCCTTTAAAGGGAAGACTGTATCAGAATAAACACTCCCCTTGTAGTGAAGACTCTCTATCAGAACGAATGGTCCCCTTCAAGAGTATAGATTGTATCAGAATAAACTCCCTTAATGGAAGAGAATTTTTAGCAGAATAAAGTGTCTCTCTTGATGAGGGAGACTGAGTAGTAGAATAACCCCCCGCCCCCTCTCCTTGACATTGGCGTCTCTGTAGAAAAATATACTCTCCCCCTTGAAGGGTTGGGCTCTGGATCAGAATAAAATCTCTTATTTGAAGGGTGTGTCTCAGTACCAGAATAATTATCTTCTAGCAGAATAACATCTACCCATTGCAAGTAGAGACTATAGCCCTGATTAATGGAATTATTTGCGTGTAAACCTGGGATTTGCGTGCCATTCTTTGCGCAAATCCCTGTTTGACGAATAAGGATTTGTGACATGCAAATCCCCATTTTACACGCAAATAGGTCCATGATTCAGGGCCTATGTGTAGTAATCGATCCCCCTTGAAGAGGGTAACTTTGTATAAGAATAAACGTTCCTCCTTCCTGGGGAGAATCTGTAGCAGAAGAAATTATTTACTTTTAAAGATAGTAACTGTGCAATAATAAAACCTCCCACTTGATGCTGAAGACTGTGTTACAATGACTCGTCACCCTTGAAAGGGGATACACTGGATCAGAAAATAACTCCTTATTCAAACTCTCCTCTTTGAAGGTAAAGACTATCTATCTATGCTAGAAATAATCAAAAACCTGTATGCAGACAAGAAGGCAGTGGATGTTGGGACTCAGGAGGAGGGTACGACTAGACCTATAGAAGTAGAGAAGGGTGTGCGCTAGCATGTGTCCTGGCCCTACTGCTCTTCTGCATCTATATTGATAAAGTGATTGGAGAGCATGTTGTGCACGCCCAACACCGCCCTAGACTGGGAACAGAGAATACCATGTCTCTTCTTTCCCAACGACGCTGTTCTCTTGTTGTCCACAACACCAATGGGAATCAAGCATACCATGGACAATGTTGTATCCAAAAGCAAGCAACTCAAGATTGTGATAAACAAGAGTAAGACCACGGTGATGGTCTTTAGACCTAAAGCATCTATACATGCGAAATTGAATCTTCTATTAGATGACTATCGTCAAGAGCAGGTAGAAGGATACGATTATTTAGGGATTAGATTCTCTGAGAACGCCTATGGACCTCCCAGGTGACAAAAGGATGTGTAAGGCTAGACAAAAATGGTTGTGACATAATAAGATTTGCTGCATGTCTCCAGGGTGGGGCCATATCTCCAGCTATAAAAATGCATTAGACCCAAGCTCTATCTTCAGCACTATATGGAGCAGAAATATGAGGGTACACAAATACTAAGTCGCTCTCACTAAGGGGGTCATATTTATGTCCGTTATTCAGAAAGCTAGGCATTTGAAGTGTGAATAATACTCTAGATTTACGCAAGGAAACACATGACCCTATATTGTTCATTATGGATCCAAATGCATTAACAGGGACTGGCTGAGGAGAAATACTTTTATTAAACTACAATCCTTGACCAGCAAGGCGTTAATCTGGCAAAAGGTACCAGTGAATATTCTAGAGACAAGATTGGGGATTTGTATTCTTTATGAATGATGTGTCGAATGTGCATAGGCTCTTCTAGGATTTTGGTATGTTCTTTAATTATTATTATGGTGTAAATGTACAGTTATGATGTATGGACTTTGTGCACTTGGTTGTATGGTCTTAACACAGAATAAACTGATCATTGACTATCAGAATAAATCTCACCCTTGAACGTGAAGATGCCATAACCAAATACATCTTCCCCCTTCAAGGCGGAGTCTCTGTATAGGCGACACTCTTCCACCTTGAAGGGAGGGAGTCTACATCACAAGCCGCTATCTTCCTTGAATAGGGCATCTCTCTATAAAGCTGGCGATGGCAAATGGCTGCTAGTCCAATGGTACATTTGGCAAACCAGTATGTAAATCCAAAGCTCTCATGTGTGATAATCTCTAAAACGGCAATAGTAGCTAATGTATACACCAATAAGGCATTTAGAGAATAACTTTACTGGAATGCTGATTCACTGCTCACAGCAGCTTCAATAGTGAAAGCCTCAACATAAAGCACCTTTAAAATATGTATCATTTTGAGAATACTTTACTTATGTCTAACATATGGTGCACGTAGCCAAAGGTTTTTCCAGTTTGGTCTTAACATACGATTCTGCTGGCAGTTAATAGCCACATTTGAAGAAATCTAAGGTGTTGCTCTAAACGTATTCTCACACCCTATTCTTCCACTCAGGGACCGGCAGGCTTCAGCCGGCCCTCTCAGCAAGGCCCACTGACTGGAACTGGTTTCTTTCATCTGCTTCTCACTGGGAGTGAGGTCCTGTTTCTATCCTCCTGGCCATCTGTTGTTCTCCAGCACATGTGGAGTTTGTGCCTGGCTGCTGACCATTCCATTAGGTAGGTGCACTTTCTGAGCATTAATGCACCTCCTGGGGAATTATTGAACCTGAAAAATCGAAATTTGAAAAAAAAAGAAGAAAAAGGAAAATAGAGGACATTTGCATAATAGTGTTGGAAAAAACTGTTTTATTTAGCATTTTCACCGTGCAGCCATTTTTTTAGATTTTTAATACCTGGAGCTGCGTTGCTATTTTGAAAGCACTAGTTTTTTCCTACTATTGGTGCTTATTTGACTGTTTTTGGCCCTCCCAAGATGACCGCCGTGGTTTTCTTTATTGTGTAGGCAGGCTGTGCTGAATCACCTCTCCCTGTACTGCACTCCCATTGGTTGCTGAATGTTTTCTTCCATCCAATCAGGGACTGGCAGGCTTCAGCGGGCCCTCTCAGCAAAGGCCCACTTCCCCTGTCTGCTCCCTGTCCGCTTCCGGAACGCTGATTGGGGTCCTCCCTGCACCATAACCACAATGATACTGCCACCTCACTCTTCTAAGAAATCCGGACTGCCTTGACTTTGGCACCTCCAGAACTATGGGTTAGTTCCCTCCTTATGGACTCACTTCTACTGCCTTTGACTATCACTGTTCTTTCTGCTTGTTGCTCCCATGTTGTCATCCTGCTGCGCAGTGCTTCTTAAAACCCTTTGCTAACATCCAATTCCAAGATTGAAAAAGTCAAATCTTGCTGTTGTTGCTTTGTACTAAAAAGTCAAATCTTGCTGCCCATTGCGAAATTCTCTGTATTTTGCTTGGATACTGTTTCTTCTCTGTAACTTGCCAGCCCAGTGACCTCACCACTCTCTTTTGTCTCACACCTACCTGCCTTAGCCCCCCCGTATCTCTATCCTCTCCTAACTTCCACCCCAATGGCGCTTTCTGTTTCTCCCATCTTCTCCAACTGCTTCTCCATTGACTATCCTTCCCTTCTCACTAAGTCTGGTAGGAAGAAGTTCAAAAAGGATATCTTGGCCTCTAATCCTGGTCTTCCTATCGCCGACACCTATTCCAATGCTTCCGCCAGACAGACCCTTACCAACATCCTCTTTGTCGTTCCTTCGCCAGATCTATGGACTCCTCATATGGTCTCTGTGCTCTGCCCTATCTCCTCCTCTCCCATTAATGGTGGCACTTGCTGGGAAGTTCTCATGGCTTCCTTCGCCTCCTCTAAAGTCATCATTAATGTCTACCTAAATGGCACTGTCATGGTCCAAGGCCCTCAGGCCAATCTCCTCCTCTTTGATAGGTGCTTCCCTCGCCTCATCAATTTCCTTTCATCTCCTGCTGCCCCCTCCTCTCCCCCCTTGGCTACCTTGCCCTCGCTCTCTTCCTCCTCCTCCTCTGCCCCTCCGAGGGCTCTTTCTCCTCCACAGGGCGTACCTCTGATCTGTACCCCTCCCCGGAAGGTGTTTAAGGTGACCAACCTTCTTCATATTGCCACTCTCAACTCTCGCTCTGCCGTCAAACACTCCTCTGACATCTGCCACCTCCTTGAAGAACTAGACCTTGATGTCCTTGGTCTTACTGAGACATGGTTCAGGGCCAGCTCAGTCACGAGCTTTGACACTCTCCTCCCTGATGGCTACAAGATCCTCTCAGCACCCAGATCCTCCCGGTCCGGTGGGTGGGTAGCCCTGATCTTTCCTGAGTGGATTCCTGCCTCTATCATTCCCACTCAGACCTACTTCTCTTTTGAATGCCTTGTCTGTAGGCTTTCTCTCTCACCTACCCATTCTCTTACTGTGGTTACCATCTACCGGCCTCCTGGTCAAATCACCTCATTTCTCTCTGAGTGGGCAGACTTCTCCTCCTCCCTCCTGGCCTCTACCACTCAACTCCTCCTCCTCGGTGACCTAAATATACATTTAGACTCTCCTTGCTCCTCCTCTGTACTCTTCCGTGACCTCTGCGACTCCCTCTCCCTGTCCATCCTCAACTCTGGCCCGACTCACTCTGCAGGGCACACACTCGATGTCTTGATCTCCTCTGACCTCCCCCTCTCCATCCCCCCCGACCACTCCTCTCTCCTGGAGCGATCACTCCCTCCTCTCATCTCATCTCTCCCTCTCTTCCCCCCAAGCCAAGCCTACCCCAACACTGCCACCTACTTTCTCGGACATCTGGCCCATGAAGCGTGTGTCAGTTGAGGCTTTTGCCGCCACTTTCTCTTCCCCCCTCCACCTTTGGCTGTCTCTCATCCTGATACAGCCGTGTCTCTGCTCTACTCTTCAATTTCTGATACGCTTGATGCTCTTGCCCCTGTCATGAGGATCCGTTTGAAGTCCAAAGCCAAGTGCAATTCCTGGTATGACTCTGACCTACCTACACTTAAACGTAAGTGTAGGGCAGCTGAGAGGAAATGGAGGACTTCATGTTCATCCTCTAACAAACTGGCCTGTCGCCTGCTACAAAGGCAATACCGACTCTCTGTCCTCACCAAGAAGAGAGTCCACATTCAAGTTCGTGTCTCTGCGGCATCTAACAACTCGGCCAAACTCTTTAAAATCTGCAAGGAGCTGGCCAACCGTGCTGCAGTCTCTACCCCTCCTGTTGCCTCCCAGGCTCTTTGCAATGCCCTTGCCTCTCACTTCATTTCAAAAACCCAGGACATCCTGTCCACCCTCTCCACCCACATTCCTCCACTTCCCTCTCCATCTGTGCTTGCTGACCGTCCTTTAGCCACCCTCCCACCATCCTTCTCGTCCTTTCCTCTTTTCACCCCTGACAAGGTTGCTAGACAAGTCCGATCTATGAAAGCCTCTTCAAAACAGGTTCATCCCTGTTCCTCTAAAACCATCAAGGACCACATTGACCTCGCTCCGGCCCTTGCTGCTTTTCGCAACCACTCCTTTGCCACTGGATCCTTCCCCTCCCCTCTGAAGCACTCCTTTGTGCATCCTCTTCTCAAGAATGCCACAGCTGATCCTTCTTGTCCAGCTAACTATCACCCAATTTCCATTACTCCCTTTCTTGGCAAACTCCTGGAAAAGTTGCCCTTCTCTCAGCTTAACCTTCATTCCAATTCTGTTGGCTTTCTCCATGACCACCAGTCTGGCTTCAGAGCTGCCAGAAGCATGGAAAATGCTCTCCTAAACATCCGTGAAGATCTGCTCATCAACCTTGACTCTAACATTCCATCTGTCCTCATCCTCCTCGATCTCTCTTCTGCCATCGACACGGTCAACCATACCATCCTGCTCAACCGTCTCCGTGAAAACCTGGGTATCACTGATCAGGCTCTGGCCTGGCTGACCTCTTTCCTCTCAGATCGACCCTCCCAGGTCCAACTTGGGTTCTTCCTTTCATCTATCTTCCTCTCTACCTGTGGTGTTCCCCAGGGGTCTAACCTCTCGCCCTGGCTTTTCAACCAATACCTGGCAACTCTCGCACACTGTATTGCCATTTGCTGCTCAAATTTCCAGTGCTACGCTGATGACACTCAACTCATTTTCAAGCTGCCCTCTGCCACCTCCTCTCCCCCTCTCATCTCTGATTGCCTAACTGCCATTCAAGATTGGTGTGCCGCCAATGATCTTTGTCTGAATGCCAGCAAGATGGAGATCCTCCTCATCGGCACACGTTCACCATCCTTTCCCCTCACTATCTGGCCGGCCTCCCTTGGCCCTCCTCCTACCCCCACCTGCGAGGCTAAGAACTTCGGGGTCATCTTTGACCGCACCTTTTCCTTCTCCGCCCACATCTCTGAGGTCTCTAAAAAGTCAAATATCCGACTGCACCTCCTCAGAGGTACTCTGCCTTTCTTCTCCTTCCCCCAGAAGCTCATGGTATCTCAAGCTCTGGTTCTCTCTAGCTTGGACTATTGTAACAGCCTCTTTCTAAATCTACCTGCCTCTACTCTCCGCCCTCTGCAACTAATCCAGAACAGGACTGCAAGACTTGTCCTTGGCCTCAAGCCCTGGGATCATATCTCTCCAGCTCTGAAATCTCTCCACTGGCTCCCAGTGGATGCAAGGATTAAATTCAAAACCCTCTGCATTGTCCACATGGCTTTCTGGGGCCTGGGTCCAAAATACCTTCAGCTATCCCTCCGCAAATACCTCCCCTCTCTAGCTCTTCGCTCCTCTACCTCCAACTCACTCAGGGTCAGTCGTTTTTCTAAGAAACGAGCTGGGGGTAGATCTCTGTCTTCGGCTGGGGCCTCCCTCTGGAACAGCCCCCCTGCCACACTAAAACTTGAGGAGAACCATCTCCGGTTCCGGAAGCACCTCAAGACCTTCCTCATTTCTTCTGCCTTCGCTCCCCCTCTCCCCTGCTGATCTGTTCTCTCTTGGCTTCGTGCACCTGGCCACCCTCTGTCTTTTGGGCCCAGGTACCTGCTCATCCTGCCACCCTCCCGCACTGCGTCCGGGCCACCCCTTGCACTGCGGTTTGTATCTGTACCCATACAGCCCCCCTTTTTTCTTCCTGCACTTATCAGACTTACCCTGTCTGCTGCCTTAAACCTAGCACTTGCAAATTGCTGGCTGCATTACCACTGTTTGTTGCCTTTATTATTTATTTATTGTTATTTATCTGTTTCTCCTCTGCTTCGCACTTTCCACCTCTCCCCCCTTCCATGCACTTTTCCCCTCCCCTTCTCCCATATACTTGCGCGTTCTCAATGTCACTGGGCCTAGTAAAATCGCTATTTTGTTCTCCCCTGTTCCCCTCAGTTGCCTTGTCGCGCTCTGAAACACTTGTGTACGAGCGCGATAGAAATAAAATATCAATCAATCAATCACTCCTTGTTGTTTGTAATGTTCCAGTTTGTACAGTCTGCTGTGTTCTAATGAACCGAGAAACAGCTTGAATTAAGAATTTAACACATTACAGGCACCAGTTAAACTAATAAACACCTTGAGCCTCATTCCGAGGTGGACGCAAAGGGATACCAGACACCGTTAAGGACATTGGTGCCAGTAATCCCTTTGCGCCCTATTCCGAGGTCCCTTAGCGGGTCCTGCTATGGGTGCCTGGTTTTACAAGGCGCACTTAGCGGGAGCCAGTATGGGACCAGAGAGCTAATAATGGTACCGCAAATTGCGGTACCGTTATTAGCTACTTCCCCATTCACATTTGAGCTCCCATTGAATGGATTTTTCAATGGGGATTTACCGGTCTCTCCAGCGTCGGAATGGACCGGTAAGTCACCAATGAACCAGGTCGGACCTGGACCCGGTATGGGAGGTAGTCATGGCGCAAATAGCGCCATGACTACCTCCATACTCGGAATGAGGCCCATTCACATTTAGATTTAAATTGAACATTTATTTGTTAACTGTAACGACTGAACTGTTTTAGAATTAAGCATATTTTATTACCAAAAAAATGCAATACTCTAACTCTGAAAAATAATTACAAATGCTGCATTCTGAAGGGGACAACTGTGGTCTCTTGACAACTCACCGGTAGGAATTTGAATTGTAATGATGTATGCAAAATATATGTCATATATCCACCATAACAGTTATCTCTTTTGTCGCTATTTTATCCTTCTGTTCTTTTAGATATCGAATATATTTGTTGTCATCAAGACGTTAAAACTGGTATGGCCCACTATGTCAAAGCACCTGCGAGAAAAAGCATCATGGCCAATGGTGGTTAGCTAGTTCAAATGCATAGAAAGCAGCAAATATTCCACAATCAGGCTCATATTGTCACATTGCATTGCCGTTGGCAAGGGATGATGGCCAATTTTAGCTCTCCGTTTGAATATAAGTAGGTAGCATACAACTGTTTCACTTCTGCTGGAACATACTCTGACACAGGCCTTCACATCCAAGAGCAATGCAGCACTAGATGAAACCCCTGGCATACAATACAATTAAAGTAAAGAGAGCTCTTCTGATTGCTCATTAGGGCTGCAAATGCATACAACATGGTGACTGGAGGCTTAGAATGTAGTGCTTCCATTTTGCATAGTGATGCAAAGTATTAGCCCCAGTAGGCAGCTACACAGCATACGCAGAGGTCTTGCTAGTGTGCGCTAGATGGCTGCCTACATTTTCTGTCGTTCATAAGCATGTTTCCCTCTCCTTTGCAAGTGAGTATGAGAAGATTGTCAGTGTTCTGACTTCAGGTGCGAATCCCTTCCTTGAATATTCAAAGGTTTGTCATTATTTACCCACTTAGAGCATTGGTTAGTATCACTAATCAAGAGAAGGATTAATAGAAACCTTAACTGGAAACCTATAATGACAATATTTTTCAGAGATGATTGAATAGCTATTACAAATGTACGTTGTGGTTTTTAGGGTTACCTATTTACACCAATGCTGTGAAAAATGTGGTGGAATTTACTTCACCAATGCATTACATTATATGGAATTTAATATTACTATGTATATGAACATGACCAATTTCTTTGTTACATAGGGAGTAGTGAATATGTCTAGATACATGTACATCTAGTTTGCATGTTCAAATACTGCAATGTTCACATGGAGAGTTAATTGTACTGATGCACACAGCCGGTATGATTGCTTTGTTCTATATACTGCACAATCTATTAACTTTCCCGGGTCACCCAATTCATTAACAACATCTCAAATGTAATTTGGAAGAAGCCCAGAAACCTGTAATGACTAGTTATGGAAGATCAACACTGAGGTAGTAACAGTTGGCACAAACGCTTGATTCCACTCATGACATTGTTGGTTCTGATGATCCATAGTTCCCCTTATCTGTGATGAAGGCAAGATGTTAAAACATTAGACATCTGTCGACTTTTGGTTTTGTATTGCTTACATTGCTAACGGATTGTTTTCATGCATCTACTATTTTTGACCTCACATCTTGAACTCTCTCAGATTTCTGTTCCATGTAAGTTGGTGGTGCAGGGATTATGTAAAATACTGTAGACCAGACATAATGACTAGGGGACAGAACAACTATGAGCAAGATATACAGGGCCATGTATACATGCATATGTGATATTATGGGGAAAGGCAGGTTGGACGGTCAGTGGAGGAGGATTAGTGTGGGTGTCAGAGGTGCCCCTCCATTCACTAGTAAATGGTGTTTCAGCCTGGTCTTGAACAACTGCTCTGATGAAATGGGTTTGATGTCCAAGGAAAGAGCATTTCAGTGGAGGGGGCAAGTCGGGAGAAGGTGTGGTAGTGGGAGAGGCAAAGAGTTGTGGGCACAGATAGGGTGCTGATAGATGTGGACTGCAGAGTCTGAGGGAGTATAGATTGATTCAATCAAAAAGGTAATTGTAGGCAAGCACATGGATAGATTTAAAGAAGGGGGAATTGAAACTCAAGGAGTGAGACATTTTGCATGGGATTCAGACATAGTGATGTTATACTTTTAAGTGGAACATGATCTAGGTAGACAGTATATAGGGTGTATAGCAAATTTGAGAACTCTGTTGAGGGGAGCAAGGCGTCAATGGGAATACCAAGGAATAGGCTACACCAGTAGCCCCGTTTTCAGTGCACCAGAGTATAGATCAGAATGGTTTCTGAGTGGTGCATGAGGTGTGGTCAAATATTCCCTATGTTGTGAAGATTAAGCCTGAATGTGCTAGCCGTGGCCATGATGACTGCTAGAGTTCAAAGGAAGGAGATGGTCAATGGAAGAGATGGGATAATGTTAGAAAGTAGGATAAAGATGACTACAGTCTTTGATAAGTTTAGCATCATGCAGGTGTACAGCTATCCATTTACACATGGTGTTGAGGCAGCTAGTAATACATTCTGAGACAGTCGTGTGATAGAGGCAAAGATAAAAAAAGATTTGAGTATCACCAGAATAGATTTTGTATTGAAAGCAGAAGGATGATATGACTTTAACCAGAGATGAAATGTAAATCGCGAAGAAGAGTCAAAAAAGGCTAGTCTGGGGAAACACCAACTGAAAAAGAAATGAGGGGAAGAGATGCGTGTGTTCCAAAAGTTAGAAACGTGGCAGTTGGAGATATATGAGGAGACCCCATCAGGTATGGTGTCCATTAACCAAAGGGAATAACATTTTTGGAGGAGGGAGCGGTGAGCCACAATGTGGAAGGCTACGGAGAGATCAAGTAAAATGAGAGACAAGAGGTATGAGTGGTGATCAGTGGTGACATATTTATAGCTGTGGGAGACAGTAGTTTCATTGAAGTGTTTTGCTTCTAAATTTAGATTGAAGGGGATTGTATAGTGCATATATTGAAGGTCGTCGATTATAAGCATTACAAGGCAACCCTTTTGAGAAGTTTTGAATGGCGAGGTAGGAACGGCACATGTCCGGAGAATGATAGATTGTTGGGATCTGCTGTGCTGTTCTTTAGTACGGGTATCCCCGTGGTTATGTTTAACAGGCTTGAAGATACCTGTTGAGAGAAAAATATTGAAAAGCCAGTAGAGGTAAAATGAGATGAAATGTTTGAGGTACAAAGGGATCAACTATAGCTGAGAATTGGTTGGCTGAGCAAAGGATTAGTCAGTTCATTTGGGGAATTAAGAAGGATGTTCGATACTGAGTAAAGGCTGAGAGTGATTGGAAGACGAGAAAATAGAATGAAGGAGAGTGGGTGGGAGAGATAGAAAGGTACAGGACATTGCATAGTTTGGATATTTTGGAGATGTAGGATGCAAAGCTGTTAGCATATATAGAAAGTAGATTTAGAGTGTTTGTTTTCTTCTGGTGGGAGAACATGGCCTGCAGGGTATTGGATTTATTGTGAGAGTGCAATACTGAGAGAAGATATCAAATCTGTCTAGTAAGAGTATTTTTCAGAGCCAAGAGCAGCAGTGAGGGCAATGAGAGAGTCTTTGTAGGGAATAACAGGACTAGTGGAGGAGCTTTCATCCTAGCGATGTATATGAATGTGCATAAATATCTTGGCTATCTGGCTGGAGAAATCCATGGTTGAGGATGTAAGTGGGAGGGGATGAAGAAGCAGGTAGGATAGTTACCATTTAAGTGGTAGCCAGTGTTTATTGAATTAAATGAAGGATAGAGAGGTAGAGGAGTGAAAGCTTGGTGGGAGGATTTGTCCTGTCCCAGAAAAGGGGCCATGGAGCCTTTTGTGATAGGTAAGGGGGGAGCATGCGTAAAAAGTAATTGAAGGGGTGAAGGGGTGAAGAGGTGAAGGGGCTCAGTGGATAATTGAGTGGTCCAGCAGCATGGCAAATCACAACCTCTCTTTTCGCGCATGCTGACCCAAGTGCTGGATGCCCTCCTGAAGCATGCAAGCATCCACATATCCCTACCACGGAGCTTGCTGACACCAAAGTTGGCTCCCACGCGCTGACAGAAATGCCCAATTGCGTCAGGGCCCTCGACTGCACCCATGTAGAATTGGTGGTCCCTCATGTCATAGAGGCGGTGTACAGCAATCATAAGCAATACCACTCCAACAATGTGCAGATGGTATGTGACTCCAGTGAGATCATCACACATTGTTGTGCTCAGTATCCCGTATCCACACATGATGCCATGGTGCTGCGTAACTCCTCGCTACCCCGCTACATAGAGCGACATGCTGGACATCGTGCCTGGCTGATTGGTAAGTTGCCTGATAGGCCCATGGTAGTGCTGTGAGGGGGTCATATGGGGGGGGGAATGCATAATCCACCTGGGTGGGATTGGGGGGGATGCATAATCCACCTGGGTGAGAATGGGGGGGGTGGATGCATAATGCACCTGGGTGAGATTGGGGGGGATGCATAATCCACCTGGGTGAGATTGGGCAGTGAGTGGACAATGCCCATGCAGCTAAACACTGTTGCCCTGAACATACCAACCAGAACATGACACATCAATGCCATACATAAGATCAATGCTGCACAGCAATGACAAAATTCCAGACACACAAGCAGGCCACCTTGGGAATGTCAAGCGATGGATGACAAAACATGATTACACCTGTGACAATGCCTCTAGTGGCAATACATACTGAGTGCCATACATCGCCAATGTGGGTGGCAAGACATGGTTCCGCATCCACACTATATCTGCAGCAACATGCAAGTGAACACCCTGCATCATCTGGACAATGCAATCCACACCTGCAGACCAATGTCCAGCAAACATTGTGACAAATGTATACTGCATACATCCAGGGACATGTGCATGTGAACACCAAATAGCTGCAGCCATGACAGTGATTTCTACAGGTGTAATGCCAGAAATTGTGTCACACATACCTCATTGTGCTCCCATTCAGGTGACGGTGGCCGTACAATCGGGTTCACACCCGTACCCGTGTTGTGATTGAGCAGACCTTTGACCTGTTGAAGGCACGTTTCTGCTAACTCAGCAGGTCTGGTGGAGCACTCCTTTATGGGTCTGAGAAGGTGGATAAGATCACCATGGTCTGTGCGATACTGCACAACATGTGCATCCAGTGGAACTTACCCATACCACCTGACATTGACCAGCAACCACCAGGTGAAGATGGGGATGATGAAAGGTAAGAGTAATAAATCAGCCATGTGCCAATGCACATGATGGATGTGCTGTGCGCCAATCAGTGATGGACAATTTCGTTTGATGCACTGTGATGAAGAGGGTGCATCAATTCCCACTCGCTGTGCACTGGGATCGAGGGACTCTGGGCACTGTACACTGTTTGCATTAAATTGTGACACACTCAATAAGCAATGTCCTGTCATGTTATTTGTTTCCAAATGAGATGTAATTAACAATGAAACTATTTACATAGATGAACCGCCCACCCACGATGCAAGTGAGTCTAAAGTGTGCATCAGGGAGCAGCACGTTTCCTCCCACCATGCTAGCCGGATGGGCAAGAATGGTTCACTTCCTGTTGCCTGGGCCTGCTGACGGCTGGTAGTCAGTATGTTGTGGACACACAGCCACAGGTCGTTCCACCTTTTCCGGCATTCCTTTGTTTTGTGTGTGGTTGTCCCCACTGCAGACACCTTCTGGGCCACCTCCTCCCAGATCTGTTTCTTCTTGATTTGTGTCGCATGGCGCAGGTCTGTGCAGAACACCAAATCTGCTTGCTGGGCCAGGGTGTCAGCCAGCATGTTTCTCTCCTCGCCGGAGAAACATTGTTTGTGCAGATGAGGTGTGCCTTTGAGGGTGGACTGTGTCATCTCTGGCAGGCTGGGATCTCGGTTTTGGATTTCACTGCCTGTAGCCATGGGATTGCAATGGATTGTGATTTTCATGATGGACGCCGGAGCATTTCCTGTTCCGGCGCAATGACTTTATTTCCGGGTCCGGTATTACAAACCCGGTATTTGCATGATGGTATTTATGGGTCCGTTGTTAAGGGGTTGCTCCTGGGTGGAGGCAGTATCAGCGGGTTCTGTGATGGCGCTATCAGGGGGTTGGGCGGGCCTTTTGCGGCATGGCGGTGCAACCATCACCAGCATGGGGGTTCACACGTGCTAGCGCACTCGTAATCAGATGCTATTAGCAGCGTCAAGGGTGCACGGACACCCTAATACCACCATGCCAGTAATGACTGTGTTTTTAGCGTGATTCTCATAATGAGGCCAATAGAGTGAGACAGAAAGACAGAGAGTGAGTGATTTTGACATACAGAGAAAGAGAGAGGGTGGGGGAAGAAGTAGTGTAACAGAATGGTCATTTGCTAGGGGTAAGATAACCTGACCCTTTTTCTATTTTTAGGAAAACATTATGTGGGCAATTCTGCCTCTACAAGTTAGCACTGCTAACCAGACTTCATTTGCTAAAATACTCTATGAGTGTAAATCCATGGTTTACCATGTGCCTGGTCAAAACGTTCTCCTGACATCTACAGCACTTGCTCTGCAGTGGCAGCAGAGTAGGTTCAAAGATCACATGTGAATTCCTGACAGCTGCTGAAACAGAAAGATCCAACAGGCAGCCATGGCTTTTTAATCTTCTGTCTTCTGTTAATATCTTTGTACACTAGTCATCCTGGGGGCACATTAAACTGTAAAAATAAGTCATGCTTGGTTGCGGCACAATAGCTTCAAGGACCACACAATTATACAACCACAGCATTTGGAAATCCTATTGTGTCAACTTGGTTCATAGAACCCTTAGCCATAGAGGGGTCAATTAGTATTAGTTGTCTTGCCTGGATGGCACCACCACAGGCCTGTGGGACAATGCCCAGCAAGCTGCCCTTTGATCTCCCGAAGGAAGGCCAAATCCTTCAAGGCACAGGAATTGTCCCCGTGAAGTCAACTGTTAAGTAGTGAGTAAAAAAAAATACAACCCTGACATAAACCAACCACTCTCACATCAGGTTGCTGATTGCAGAGTCCTTTTGTAGGCAGCAGACATGGGAACATAGTGGAGTTAGTGTATCCCAGAGGCCATGAGATGTGTTCCTCTATCCAGGCTTCTGCTACGGCTCTCTACGACGTTCTGTCCATCCCCACTTTCCACAGAGTACTCTAGGTATGATATCAGAAGGCAAACAGCACTTTTTACAGCAGCCTGCATTGGACCACTGACAGCAGGCTTGCTTTTGGCCAATAAAATTTAGCAGTTTACCATTTTATGGATGGGTAATTCTGTCCTTAGTTGATTCACAGCTGCACTCTAAGAGGAAGAAGAAGAATTCACGTGGCGCTCTGATGAGGGGAAAGTCTATCACAAAGTCCAGGTGAAGACAGAGGGTTCCAAGAAGTCGAAAGCTCTGCTCCCTAATCATTCCCAGAGAACATGAGAGAGTGAACCTTGTCCTGGACCAAGACTTCTCTCCTGCCTGTGCACTGGATGTGAAGGAACTCCTGTGAGTTCGAGTCAAGCTACCTGGAGCGGAAAGGCGGAAAAAGGGACTCACATTGGCCCCTGAGAACCTGGGGTTTACCTCCCCATAACACAGATGTCTCTGGGTTAAGCAGTTGGAAACATGTTTTACCAGCTTAAAACATCTTTGAGCCAGCTCATTAGCGCTCAACTCAATTTGTGCCACTAAGGACTTGCTGTGATGCTTTTGGCACTCTACAATTTTTGAATCACTGACCTGGTCTTTAAGCCATCCAGGAACCAGCTCGACCTATTGTAATGGACCAGATCATATCAATATGATCTCATGCTCGAATCTGTGAAGCAACTAACTCGAGTACCTGCTGGAAATATCTCCCTCACTGTCTCAAACACTGTCTCGATCCCGCATAATCATCTGTTTGTCACCATCTCCACTGCTAATGTAAACCATTGGAAGCCATTGTCCCAACTGACTTTAAGGCTGACTTGATCCAGTGGGAGCTCACACCTTCAACGGATTCGCCGTCAACTCCCCTTTGGGACCACGCAACTCAATCGTCTTAACACCAGCACAACTGCAGCAAAGCATCTTGAAACCTGGCTTGTTGCTGTTGAACCCCAAAGACAAGATACTTTAACATTGACATTGCTGCTGAAATCGTTTGCTTGAACACCTCTGCTTATCAACCCTGAGTGCCATCAAACATTTGCATCCTCTGTTTTGTACTCTTGTTTTATTCTTACAGGGGTGGGTCTTTAGAGTTGTAATTATTTGTTTGCATTGATAGTTTAAATAAATGGCATACATTTTTATAGAACCTTGATTGGACATTCTTTTATTTTGGAATCATTGTATTAATGCTGTTTGAGTTCCTACTGTTACCAGCTCACATCCCCTCTTAGAGCACAGCCTGCCCTTGGGCAATGCTACCAGAGGCGGTGAAGGAGGTGTATACTGGCGTGTTGCACTTTGTTCACCTTTATGATTGGGAACACTGTTGGGTTAGTAGGAGTGTGAGACTGCATGGGCGCTTTGCATTAGTCACTACTCATCCTTGTACTCCTGTTGCACAGTCATCATTTTGCTGTGCTTCCTGTGGAGAGGTTAGTCCAGTCCTGTGTTTAACTTTGCATTCTGGGACTTGTAGTCCTGAATTATAATGGGGAATCCCCGGGCTACAAGTCCCAGAATGCAAAGGTAATCCAGGACTGGACCAGCATCTCCCAAATGGAATGAGGCAGGTAGGCATGTATGTAGATGCACTGTGTCCCACTCCCACGTAACCCACATTTAGGGCCAGAATTCCATTTGTATATTAAACTGAGTCCAAATAAAAATAATACCTTCAGACTGTGAATTTTGAGCTGCTTGAAACATGAATTACCCCTGACATGTTGCACTAAAAAACAGTCATCATAAAGTCATTGATGGCTTGTTTGCTGCAAATATGTCAACTTTTTTCAAAGGTTGTTCCCTAGCTCCCCGATAGCTTAACAAGCTAAGTGTTACCCTTTCATGAGAATAAAAGTCCTACTGCCACGGTTCAATCCAACGTGTTTTAAGAAATACAAATAAAGTTTGGCACCACATATAGGAAACTTTATTTCGAAAGGAGCGTATCCAGAAGTCGGATAAATGCGTGTGATCAATAAAAGGAATAACAACATTATTTAGGCAATAGCCACAGCAGGGGGGCGTTACCATTTCAGGTAATGCCCCAGGGGCCATAACTGCAGGCACTCACTTCACTCAGGCTTTAATGCAGATCCCGGGGCATTATCTGAAGTGGTATTACCCTGCAAGGGGGTTATTGCTATTAGTACTCAGGCCCGTAAAACCGGGGTACTAATAGTGTTATTTTCAGTTGCGAGACACCGTTGGCATTTCGCAACTGAAAAAAAGAAAAAAATGGCTACCACATAACTCAGAAAACGCACTATACATTGTCCCTTTTCCCTTTCTGTGGCAGCCATTGAAGAAAAAAATAAAAGTAAACAAAAAAATTGCTGCCATGGAACGTGAGAAGAGACTGCATGTAGTCCCCCATAGAGGAGCTTCACTAATTTTGTGCTTCCCACGGATGGCTGCTGCATCACGCTCCTGCACAGTTTGAAGCAGAACAAGGTTTTCAACAGTAGCCCTTCTACCTGCCTGGGCATCCTGACTGACCGCCTCCTTAGTTACCAGACATACAGGAGACGGAGCAGCCCATCCACACCGTGCCCCTACCCTTGGGCATGTTTGGAAGACAGACTTACCGCATGATTGATTAGATGTTCCTGAAGAAGATGGTCTGAATACCCTACTCCATCGAAACCGGTCGACCCTATTGGTCATGGGTGGTACCATGGCCATTTTTGGATATCCCCAACAGTAAGGGGTGATACCCTATAAGTAATATAAGGTGCTGCTTACCTGAAGCAACTGCTGTGGTAAATTTAAAGCTGCAAACTTTCACCCGCAATTGCAAGCTTCTCCTAGGCTCTTGCCGGCTTCCCTGCTACACCTTGCTTCCTGGAGGAGGCGGGGCCACGTGCGACACGTGAGCTGATCATGTGATCGAGGGCTCACTCAAAAGACACAGGCTACCACCCTTGCGGCGTTAAGCACGACAGGGGTAAAGGCCTGGAGGCTGTTGAGCGGCTGTTTGGCGCAGGTGGTGCACTACCTACATCCGGGGAGACTGCAGAGGATTCACCGCTTTGATCCCGTCTGTGCGCCTACGAAGTTGAACCTAGAGTCAATCTACGCCACTCCATTGAGAGCGAGTCTGCCCCGAGTTCCCAGTCCGCACTATGACGGACGTAACAGCCAAAAAGTCAGGACCTCAGACCCGCAACAAAACGCTTCAGCAACATCGGATGTTGAACCCATGGACAGCCCTGAACAAGGATAAACAATGTGAAGGAAAGGTAAGAAAAGAAACTGAAACTGTAATCTTGCAGAACCCGGTTCCCATAAGCGAAACAACAACTTTGCAGGACACGAGTACGAGCACTGAGATAGGCCTCTGTGTCAGTGCCGCGAAACTTCAAAAGCCAAACACTGCCTTTTTCGGCGACACAAATGGAGACACATCTAACATTATTACGTCTCCTTTTATTGCCCAAAAAGATTTACCAGTAAATAATGAACATCTTGACACCCCATTTAATAACACCAACAAAACTTTGCCAAATCTGGCGAAAAGCTTATCATGCCAAAGGCAATCCAGCCTGACATACGATCTGTAACTTCTTCGGCGACAGTATCACCAAAAATTGTTCTATTGACTCTAGACAATTTAGAACCCATATCACAATCAATTTGTGAGTCTCATGAGTCTCATGAGAAAATTTGCAGCCTGACGTCGCAAGAGACGTTTTACTCACCATTTGAAATCACAGACGCCGACATGATGGCTGCTGCACATGTTTCCTCTTCCGCACCAATCATGTGCGTAAAAGATTTCCCGGAAAACATGCAACCTTGTGAACGTCAGGACGTTTCATCAAGTGCCCTGATTATTGAGCATGAGTCTGTGGAAATAACTCAATTGTTAGTCGGCAAGCAAATAGAAGTCCAAACCGCCATGCCAGAAAATGCAAATCAGATATGCAATCAGTTTAACATTAAAAACAATGTTGACGCTAGAGAATTTAGAGAAGTGCGAGAGTCGAACAATGGCAAAGCCGAAAGCTTAAAAGACCCAGTCTATGAGTCTCCAGACATAACAAGGTGTAATTTGCATCAGGTTCAACTTCATGGAACTCACGGGGGTTTAACTCCAACCGGAGGCCAGGTGATACGCTATCATCCCATGCCGAATCCAAAGCGATTTGACAAAGGGCCAAATTATAGTTCCATTGTTTCATCCCTGCCTACATCTTCTGTGGATGAAATTCTTTGAATGCCCATGTTGGAAAGCATAGCGTCGACATCTAATGGAACTCCTATGTCTCCAAATCAAGAAAATAGCATTGCTAAGATCACTCAGACGATGAACAAGAACTCCTTGAAAGGTTTAACTGCGGGCTCAATGTTCGAACTAAACAAACCAACTACAAGTACCCCTGTGATGCCAACATGAAAAAGCAGAAACAATAAAGGGCCAGAGGCGGCCCGAAAATCTGATTTAATGACCGAAACAAATGCTCATAACAAAGACGCTTCATGCCTCTCAATTAGTGGAGGAGAGAACACAGGACAAACTCCAGCAAAAGCCAGCATTTCGTCAGCCGCAGCTATGCAAATTCATAACAACGTTTTGGCAACATCCTCCCTGGCAATGATTCCTTTTGTTAAATTATATCAAGCATTAAGCGAACGGCTACAGGATCAAGGGGCTCTACTTTCAAACCTCATTCAGAAAACGACGGAACTAGAAAAGTCTAACATCTATCTAATTGAAAAATTAATGTTGACGCAGAACGCATCGCAACATGGCAAAGAAGGCAAGACGACATGGCTACTCGAAACAACTGTCACCAGGAGAAATTAGTTGGTGGCTTGGTTGAGGCTCTGAGCTTAACGCAAAAATGTCATTGTTGTATGACATGCAGAAATGATAGTGCTAAGAACATGTCGCAGAATACAGATTTCGCTAAGGCAAAAGAGGTTGGAATCTCAGCAAAAAATAATGCTGACAAAATGACTGAGGATTGTGTGATTCTATCTGACACAAAAGGGGGCCAACTAAAATCCAACAATCCGGCCATGGCTGATAAATCGATGTCTCAGCTGATCTGCTTGGAGGTTGCGACCACGTCTGGGACTACAATCTGTAACGACATCCATGGACCCCAATTAAGGGAAAATGACCCAAAAGAGGATACTAATGTCCCGCATCAGGCTGCCACACAAGTAAAAGTGGCCTTACCAGGATGTAATTTCTCCTCCTTTGGCATATTTTCTGGTTCTGCAAAAACAACGACACCTGCTACAAAAACAGACGAAAATAAAGCTGTATACAAAAAGGCAAGTGGTAAATCCAATAACCTGGTAATAAACCCTGCAAAAGACACCAAACAAACGGGAGCCTCCAAGAAAAAAGTGTTTCTAAGAAACCTATCAACTCCGCCACGTTTGAGTACATTCAAACGTAAAAACGGCCAGAATAAGACCAAACCCGGGGCTGCTTAAAAGCTAGCGTCTTGCATGCCCTCGACTCAAGCGTTGCATAAACCATCTTTAAAACGGAGAAGAATCATTTCTGATTCTGACAGCACCTCGACAACAACTGCATCCACCTCCATAGACCTCTGCGATCTATCTATGTATTCAATTGATGAGGTTCAAGATGCCGAAAGCAGTCAAAATGACAACAGAGAGACATCTATCCATACCTCTGTAGATATAGTAAACAAATGATCTGCAAAAGATGTGAAATCACAAGGTCAGAAATCGCAAGCTTGTAATATGGATGCTGGAAAATTCACCCAGGACATGTCTGCGGATATTCAGTTGAATCCGAAATTCACACTGAAACAACGAACACAAGGTGTCAAACTCAAAAGCAGAGTTCATGAAAATACTTACTCTCAAAACACCCTCAATTACAAAAAACTACGCTTGCAAAACATTCAAAACGACGACGTAGAAGTAAACCTGAATAGGGCAAACATTATGAAACTCTTTCAATGCGTGCCGTCGCTACGCACAATTGTCTCTGAGGATATACGCATAGTTGAGTATGCTACTGAAAAAACCTCTGATCAGGTGTTATTGCATATTAATTCAGCAAGTGTTCGTGGTACACTCTTAAAAGCGTGTGATGAATTGCTGTTCTTTGGCTTCGAACTCTTGCCCGAACCAGATCAGGAAGAGTGTAGCCGTTTAGAGAGAACAACCGTGGGAAAAAGCTCCTCAAGCAAACTGGTTGATGCAGATATACTAAGACAGTCCATGAGCATTTCTTCATCATTCAGTCCAGTCCAGCTGTCACAAAAAAACGTGTCATTCAAAAAACAGAATCCAAAGCACTATGGGAAGCAGCACTAGCCATGACTAATCACAGGAGGAAATCCATCTGAACTCATCTCCTGGAACACACGTGGATATAAACATCTATTCAACGAGTTTGAGACACCACTAGAAAACGTTTTTATAATATGCCTGCAAGAAACCTGGCTTTGTATACCTCCCATTTGTGATGGATTCTCGGTCTTATTGAATGCAGCAGTCAAAAACATCAAGGGTCGCCCGAGTTCGGGCCTTATAACAATGGTGAGGATTACTCAAACTTGGTCACTGCCGATTCCAATAAACCCAAACCCATATGTGCAAGGAACCATCATGCACACAATGGAAAAAAAGATCACAGAGCGACAATATCTATTAATCATAAACATTTACTGGAACCCAATAAATATCAGTACAGACAGCATCATCTCTGCAGTCTCACACTTACTTGATGAAGCAATGTTAGCTTATAATAATCTTTCAGTTATCTGTTGTGGGGATTTGAACTGTACGTGGTTCCACTTCAATCAATCTCTGAAAAGCTACCAGCAAATCCCTAAGGAAGCGCTTGATGAAAGAGCGAAAAGATGGGAAACTGCCATGGAGGTATGTGACTTTCAAATGTTAAATGGAAATGTGAAAGGAGATGTTCCAGCAAATCCAACATGGAATTGAGATTCCACACACAGCATTCTTGATTATATATGGATTTCAAGAAATTTGGTATTCAAGGTAGTCGACCTGAAAATAAAGAAAATTAATTATAGTGACCACTGTCTTGTTCACTTACGCATCATGTTAGACACGATTTTGCCGACGAGGCCGTGTAAGACAAACCTAGAAACCAACTGTCGCAGAAATCGTATACGAGTAAGCGGGAAACAAATTGTGGGTCTTGGTGTAAAGCTTTTGAATAAGTCAGCCTCACATGTGCCTAATTACATTCCACTCTTGACTGATTTCATCATGTCGGAAAATACATTCCAAAACCTTGGGCGGACTCATCCACATACATATTGCAAGGTGCTACATGCTGCCAAAAAGGACTTGCAAAAAGATCTGAGAAGTCTAAAGAAACTTAGTCCTAGTATGGAAACTCAAAATGCTTTACAAGAAAGGTGTGCGAGATATCGAAATTGGCTAAAGTCACAGGCAGCCATAATTGAGCAAGAGCGCGCTGAGCACATGTTGCAATTGATTCTGAACAAGAATACACGTGAGATTTGGAAATTATTAAACATGGAGTCAGTAAACGGCGCCCCACTTATAATCAACACCATAACAAATGATGTATGGAATAGGCATTTCTCATCGGTCTTCAAAAGTCCGGACTCCGAGGTTACGTTACCAGTGAGCGCAAATGACACCAATTGGGACGTGCAGATGAAAAATGAAGAAATAATTTGAGCAATTAAAGTCCTCAAGTGCTCACGAGCTGAAGGTCCCGACTTGATCTCCAACATCGACTTAAAAAAACATCCATGTGAGTGGGCAGATTTCATTAGGAAACTATTTCTAAAAATCAATCTTACGAAGAAATTGCCTGATTCTTGGAAGTCCGCAATTGTATTGCCAATTCATAAGCGAGGCAGTTGGGACGATCCTAACAACTATCGCCCAATCGCTTTGCTAGATAAGATCGGCAAAATCTTCGGGGCAAACCTGCGCCTTAAACTTGCAAAATGGGCTGAAATGGCACAGATAAGCGACATACGGCAAACCGGCTTCACGAAAGGGACTGGAGTGGACGTAAATCTGCTTATCCAGACGATCTTAAAATTGGAAACCTTATATAAGAACGGCAAGATACATTTTGCATTCATTGACTTAAAACAAGCGTTCGACGGAGTGAATCGAAGCTTATTATGGGCAAAATTGGCAAAATGGGGTTGTCCGCCTGCAATTCTAGAACCAATTATTGCTATACACGAAGATACGTCAATCAAAGTACGGTTAAATCATAGCGGTGTATTGTCTAAAGCCATCTCTACCCACAAGGGCGTCAAGCAAGGCTGCCCCCTAGCCACAGAACTATTCAAATTATTCTTGGATGACCTTCCAATCCACCTGAACAAAATTCCTTGTTTCCCACCCAAGATAAACCAAATATCAATTAAATGTATAGTATATGCGGATGACCTGGTCCTGATGGATAAAACCCAAATTGGGCTACAACGTCTCCTATCAAGGCCTGAAATCATATATGGACTCAAATCAATTGTCAATAAACACCTTGAAAACCAACGTTATGTCGATTGGAAACATCGTAAGTAAAAAAGACAAAGCATTCAGGTGGAGAATTGCCGAAACCAATTTAACAACTGTTGACTCGATAAGATATCTGGGCATACAGGTTAATAATTCCATCTGCGAGCAACAATGGGTGGCTGAACTAACATCCAAAATGAGGAAGTTATCTTTACAAGCTGCAAAAATCAACAGGAATTTTGGAAAATTTTCATTAGAACCTGTCCTCAAATTTTACCTACAAAAAGTGACTCCAATCATAATATTTGGGGCTGAGGCAGGCTGGAATATAACTGTCCAAACGTGGCATATCTTGGAAGGCCACTTTTGGTGGAAAGTTCTGCAGGTGCCGCAAGCAACGCCAATTACCATACTGCGACATGAACTAGCGATCAACTCGCTGCATATGAAAATGGTTTGGAATTCTATCCCAACATCACCGGCCCTAGCCTACAAAATCTTTGCCAACAATCAGTTTCCGAACAATCATGATCTTCTCAGCATATGGTTTCGTAAATTGTCGGCCTACCTCTCTGCAGCAAATATCACCAACAAGGAGTTGATAAACCGCCACAATATGCAAAAAAGAAATTTGATAACTGAGCTTGGATTACCAACAATGATGCGAGATCTAAATTAAAATCGATGAAACTAATGGAAGGTGTGCATAGGAAGCTAAATGAACCAGCACGTTATCTACTGCACTGTCCCTCGAGGCATCATCGAGCCCAATTTCTTAGGTTTCGAATAAATGCTCTAAAGACCAAAGAAATTCTTTGGCAAAGAAAGGACAATGCCATCAAAGACAATCTTTGCCGCTTCTGTAATCAGTCGATCGAATCAGCTAAACATCTGTTAATTGAATGCACCAAGACGATTACTCAACGCACACTACATCTGGGTAATTTTGCACCAATAGATGGAGACATGGAGCGATGGTGGGGCGGATCATCACTGGTCACAATATAAAACTTGTATGTGCCACTATGAATTATTTTGACTCGATACTGAAAGAGGAGAGCTAAAGCTACATTTTGGTATCGGGTGGAAGGACGGGGTGGAATCTTGATGGTGTCGGCAACTGAATACTTGCATCTGCATTTTTGCTTGTAATTCTGCATCTTGTTTCTTGTTTGTTTTTTTCTTTTTCTTCCTTTCTCCTGTTTCTGATGGATTTTGATTACTCTTATGATGTGAGAATTGAGGTCTTGTTTGAAACAAAAGTTTGTTTCTTGAATTCAAACTGTAGTTTTTCATGAAAATAAATAAATAAATAAATAATATATATAATACTAGTTCATTACTCACAAATCGTGAGGTTTTTATAGTGTTTCACACTTAGGGGCATTGATGTACCCATACCAATTGCCTTTTTAGATGTTCATAACATCCACCACTCCATCATGAGGCTAAACTAAATTTCCTTAGGGTGAATAAAACTTGAACAGAAAATCCCATGGTTATTTAAACACTCATGTAAGCTATATTTTTTAGCTGTGCTGGCCAGCGATCTAATTATCAGTCCTGCCGCACCAGGAAACATTGGAGTGGTATGTTGTTTCTTTGGTTGTCTCCATTTTAGCATTTCCTGTTCAGAATCTTTAATGCAGGTCGGGGCATCCGAACATTTGGTAGATTGAGGGACAGTTTTCTCTTTACCCTATCCCTATTAGATAGGCATTGCACCATACGCTGCCTAGGGACAGGCACCCCTGTGTGAGGACACAGTGTTCTTCCAACAAGGATTAGACAGCAACATAACATTGGTTCCCCCTCCTGCATTCATTTTCAACTAGTATCTCTAGACATGAGTTTGCAGTATTATTTCTCCTAAGAATCGTTTGTATTGTGATACAAAAGTCCCTTCTCCATTTCCATGACATACATTGATCAAAGAAAATAGCCGCCAATGAAAGGGAGACAGGACTACCTTGAGTGCCTTCTCTCTTTCTGTGGTGGACGGTCGTTGAAGGAACTCTGGGGCTGCAGCGTTGAGCGATGCTGTGTGGGACAGGGAAAGAACATTGTGCGAAGTTGGGCGCAAGATGGAACATCAGAAGAGGGATTACTGGTCAGGTAAGTCTTGCAATTCCAACAATGGGCCTTAGCAGGTAAGTACAAAAATGGCACGCCGGGTACTAATTTGACAGATATCGCCATGGCCATTTGCAGCAGTGCCCAGGCTCACCAAAATGGAGAAACTATGTATGATCTTCTTTTTGCTCTGACTGCCTACCTGCGGATGCATTTCTTCTTCTCTCACCACATTTGTTATTCCACCCACTTCTCTTCTAGCTGAATCAGAAATCTAACATAGTTTTCGTGTTGCTAGTCCCACCTCTGCCTCTCTGGATTCTCAGTATTCTCTCATTATTCCCTCTATCTACTTCCTCTATCTACTTCGTTTTAACTTCTCTCATCATGCTGGTATCTGTCCTCCTTTTATTAGCACTATGCCATTCTACCTATTCCTTAGAATCACCTCTCCCACTATCTTGACTCAAATACCCTCCTCCTTAGTATTCAATCTGGTCTTCTCTCCTGCTCTACACAAGTAGCCTTCTTCACGTTACTAACGTTCTGTCTAGCACAGCATTCAAAGCTCCCCTTCATTCTTATTCTTCTTGACCTATCTGCTGCGTTTGACACTATTGACCGTTCTTTGCAATTACTCTGTATCTTGAGTGCGCAATTCTTCTCTGCACTACTTATTCCTTTCTGCTCCCTCAAGTATCTGTACCTGGATGTTCATTTTTCTCAATCTACACCATCCTTCTTTGATCCATTATATCCTTCCAGTAACATTTATGCTAATGAGTCTTTCCTCTTTTCTCTCATCACTGGCATTTCACCATGCAGAACTCTTCAGTACTTTCGCAGAGGTGTAGCCGGGATTGTCTAACAAGTGATATGATATGATATGGTATTTGTAACGCGCCTATACACAAGTGTTTCAAGGCGCGACGAGGCAGGGAGGGAGGGAAACAAGGGGAAAACAGACAAACGATCCTACTAGGCCAGGTGTCATTCAGATCGCGCAAGTGCAGAGGTAAGGGGAAAAGGAGGAAGTGCAGGGGGGAGGAGGTGGGGGGGAAGTGCAGTACAAGGTAAGTAGCGTAAAAAAAAAAAAAATAAAATAAAATAATAATAAATAATAAATAGAAAGGGCCAGCTGGTGGCAAGTGCGAGGTAAGTGCAGAGCAAGTGCTGGGAAAGGGGCTGTAGGGATACAGTGACAGTCCCACAGTGCAGGGGGAGCCGGGGAGGCAGTGCAGGTGGAGAGTGGCTGGGCCCTGGACCGAGGTTGCTGAGAGTGGCCTGAAGTGGGGCCTGAAGCTAATGTAGATGGGCCCACCGCAGTGACATTAACACCTGTAAATCCCCACACATTTAATCAGTGCTGCTGAGTGGCCCTTTACAGTTTTTTGGTGGGCCTGGCCCGCTCAGGCACTACCCTATCTACGCCTCTGACTCTCCGCTTCGTTTAAATTGTCCTTGCTCTTTTGTGTTCAGTCCTGCCCCGAAGGACTGGAATGCTCAACCTTTTTCCTCATTACATTCAATCTGCTTCAATACACTCTTCTTGCTTTTCTTTTGAAACCAATGTTCTCTCCTCTCACCAGTCCGAAACTTCAAATGTTGCCAACGAGAATTGCACTGTGACACAATTGTGTACCAATTGATACTGTTATCTGTTCAGCTCTTAAGTATTAGCACTATATAAACTTAATTAAAATTAAAATAAATCACATTGGTTGGTACGCCACTTATTCTGATTATAACCCCGTGCCCACTTATTTGCCAGGCATTGCCATCCTCTATTCCCAGGTAGCAATATCATCACTGTGGATTTATTTCATGTATATATAAATATTCAATTTCCAAAATGCCCTGGGCTGTATAGAGAAGGGTAGGCCATGGAAGGGGTTGGTATATCCTACGACAACACATTTTGCCCATAATACACCCTCCACCTGTTTTCCCATGAATGCAGAGACACCACGTGTGTCCTATTTCCCTAAATCAGTGAGATCACTGTTATGAACATTCACAAATAAATGTACGAAATGGACACTGTCAATAGCACTGTTGTATTTGTCTAGAACCCTAGGATGCTTTCAATCATACTGTTTGTTTACCTAGGAACCTGTAATTTTTAAATTGCACTGTTTGGCCAACTATGCCCCTCTATTATTTTAAATGGCACTCTTTGGTTGCCTATGGCACTGTGGTTTTCTTACACTGCACTTGCTGGTCCTCTGGGAACCTGTGATTTATTACATTTCCTCACCTAGGGCACTGTGATTTGTTTAAATTGTACTGTTTGGTCCCCTAGGAACCTGTGCATTTCTAAATCACACTGTTCGTTGCCTAGGACTCTTTTTTACATTGCACTGTTTGGGGGCCTAAGACCATGTGATTTTTTTAAATAGCATTGTTTTTCACCTAGGTCCATGTGATGCTTTTAATTTGTAAAATGTTTGTTATCTAGGAACCTGTGACTTTTTAAATATTACTCTTTGGTCACTTAGGACCCGATGGTACCCCCTAAACCCTCCCTACCATTAATTGTGTCATTGTCCTGGCAATCCCTCACGTCCATCTTACTTTTGTTTTGCTCACGCTCCCCATGGCCTACATCCATCACCCATCTTCCCTACGCACCACTTGACTTGTTCCCCTTGTCTTTCCATTCTTCACTCTGCTCTAAAACACCAATAAAGCTGCTCTTCTCTCTCCCATTCCACTCACTGCAACTTCATCTACCCTTCCTGCATCCCTTTATCTACTCCAACAACTACCTCCTCTGCATCTGCACCCTCTATTAACCTCTTCCCCGGTATCTGGAAACACCAATAGTGCTTCAAAAATGATGTGGCTAATTATGTTTCTGAAAGGTAGGCCTGCTAATCATACCTTTCCCTTTCAAAATGGTACATGCCAAAATTAAAGTGCACAGCCGTTCCTTGCTTTAACTAGTCTACTGACAATTACAGTGCAAGCTTTGTTGTGGCACAGAGAAGGTTCACATGTCACCTGTGCAACCTACCAAGGTGCTGGGACACTGTCTATCTATCTCTGATAAAAATAATAATTGCCTGCATTAATCAGTCAGGTTGCAGTTGCATCTCTAAATATAAGCTATCCCTGGTTGTGGCATGATATTGCTAAGAGCACACAATGTTGAGTTCACAGCAATCTAATATCACACTAGTGTCAACTCTGTTGCAGTGCTAAAATGAGACAGAAAATATGTGTATTGGTGCTGAGGCTGAATGTTTCTACAGCTGCCTTGTGGGCCAATAGACAAGAAGAGTGACAAAAAATATCCACAAGGGCATAGAAAATTCCCTCTGAAGATCTCCTGGGGACAGTGCTTCTGAGTCAGCACAGATATAACAAAGGATGAATACGAATTGCTCTAATGACAATCGATCGCAGGAGAACTGCTCGCAGGGAAAACTGATCTAATTTAAAAGGTCAATTAGGACATATATGTGGGGGGAAAACCCCACAACCCCCACCCAATCCAAACCTCTCTGAACCGCGCACCCAATACCCTTATATTATTTATTATCACAAACCGACCCCACATATATAAAAAAAGAACTAAAATAAAGGTAAAGGTCAATTGTGCAGAAGGTCATTTAGGACCACTACAGAGATTTCTGCATGTCAGTGGAACATCCCTTTTATACTGCAGGATGTACAAATACTTATCTCTAGATGTTCCTCATCTCGTGCACCAGGATCAAATATGCTTGCCAATGTTGTTTTTAAGGGCAATATGATTCAGTGGGCCAAAGTTTTGTTTCTACTGTTCAAGGATATTGTTATATCCAAGGTTTTTCCAACTACTTGGCACATGTCTTTTGTTGTACAAATCTATATAAAGGGCGATAGGTCTTTACCATCTAGCTATAGACCTATCGCCATGCTTGATGCCGACTCTAAGATCTGTGTGTCCCTAGTCCTGGAACACATCCACATTTGGATGGATGAAGAGGCAGTACTTTCACCCCAGCAATGTGGCTTTAAGAAAGCAGTGGGAACTGATCATTTTATTGACCGTTATGCAGCACCAGACCAGGCAAAGAGGTAGCCAACCAATATACTTGGCGTCTATTGATCTTTGCTCCGCTTTTGATTTAGTTGATAGAGCCACGCTGTGGCGTAAACTGCTTGCCTTAGATATGCCTGTACAGTTCTTAGATATCTTATACCATCTTCATGCAGAAACTAAGATTAGGGTATGACTTAATACTGAGGAAACTCTCTCTGAGGAAATCATCACAAGTAATGGTCTTAGACAGGGGTGTATATTTGCGCCAAATAACTTTTTTGTATATGTCAGATGTTGGTCCGCATTTGGAAGAGGCATCTTTTGCCGTCCCAAAAGTGGAGGGTACCAAGATTGTGTGGACCGCCTATGCGGATTACGTATTACTATTTGATTTAACTCCCTAGGCCTGCAACGTGTCTTGTCTTCATTTAAGAAATACACGGTGGAAAATGCATTAGCTATAAATTGCTCAAAAACTTTCATCATGCGATTGAGCTATAGGAAGAGTGCAATTAAATTTGCCTGGTTCTTGGATCAGGCCAAACTCTCAATATGTCATGCTTTCCGGTACCTTGGCTATCTTATTTTTGAGACTGTTACCAGGGTTAATTTGTGCAATTACTTGGATAAAAAAAAAACTCCTCTGATTTCCCAATTACTCAAAATTGACAACAAATATGGGAAATTCTCGATGTTACCTTGTTTAAAAATGTACCGTAGCAAGACCATTGCACAGTTTTGCTATGGGATGGAATTGGTTCCATCTTGGTTTAGGAGTGAATTTCCAAAATTTTAGTCATGTTTGTTGAGGTCCTTGGTCTGGTACCTCCCGAAGTGTGTCCCACTTGCGGCAATACGCTAAGAACTTGGGTTATATTCCCTCTCAAGTATAATTCTCTGGCATAGATTATCGCTTTTTAGGAAATTGCTTGTGGGTAAGGACTCTAGGCTGTATGGAATCCTGGGTCTGTGCTTGGTGGCTGGCAAGGATTCTCTTGTGGTATTGCGAGAATTGGAAAGGGAGGTTCAGGAAATCCTTGTAGAAGTAGGGGTTTCAAAAGACCTGCTTATTAGCAACCCGACGAAGGTTGAGATACTCTTGCAACATGCAGACTGGAATTTGACGGTCAATTTAATTCAAAGAAAACAATTATATGTGCATCTGGTCGGTAATAATAAAAAAATGGCTACAACAGCACCTTACCTTATAAAATTCCCCATTAAAGGGCACAGACAGGAATTCATGCGTTTTCGCTTTAATGTGTTGGCAACGGGCCAAATTATGAGTATAAGGCAATGTTTGTCTACCCCTACGGCAGAATGTCGATTTTGTAACCTAGACATCAGGGAAGTAACTTTGCAACATCTGTTGACACAATGGGCCTCATTACGACCCAGGCGGTAAGTTACCACCTGGGCCGTGACTTTACCACCATGGCGTAAACTACGTTTACGCCATGGTGGTTGGCGGACTTACCGCCCCATTCCGAGTTTGGCGGGGCGGTAAGTCCCCAATCCCCATTTACCCTTCCCCTTTCCCATTTTTGCCCCATAGGGCATAATGGGAGTGGGGAAGGCGTTAATTACGCCACCGTAAATTACGGTGGCGTAATTAACTCCATGGTCCCTTAGCGCAATGGATTTTAACACCTGCTAAAAGCAGGTGTTAAATCCGCCATGGCGCTAAGGGACCTCGTACTCAGGCGGTAAGGGTCGGCGCTGTTTACAGCGCCGTAAACCCCTTACCGCCTGAGTTGTAATGAGGCCAAATGTGTAGGACTAAGACAAGCATGCATTGACTATTTTATTAATTATGTGCCCAACCCAGAGTGTGTTAATCTGGAAGCGCTCTGGATAGATATGTTGCATGGTTCTAGGGTCAAACTGCAATTGGTGGTGCTACGTTTTTTTTAAACTAAATGTGAAATACAGGGAGGAATGCTGGGTAGATATGTTGGTTGCTTAACGTGTGGGGATATGCAACACGAAAATTCATGAAGGAAAGGAAAAGTTATCTATTATGTAATATTGTCTTTTCTGTTTTTGTTGGTCTATCTGTATACAATATGTGTTTTGGTATATTTTATGTATTGGATTTCATGTAATGTAATTTTATGATCTTTTATTATGAGATTTCTATATTTTGTTAAGGTTACTGTGTAGCCAAAACAAATAAAATAAAAAAATATATATATTATTTATTATCACAAACCCACCCCACATATATATAAAAGAACTAAAATAAAGGTAAAGGTCAATTGTGCAGAAGGTCATTTAGGACCACTATTATTAGGCCAATTAGGATAAAAGGTCAAATTGAAAGGTCAATTTGGGTAATACCATAACAAAGCCAGCCTCACACACTGGTGGACTGGTGGTGATCACTGGAATACTGTTGAAACCAGCATGCATGAAAGGGGGCAGAGTTAGTGTTACCAAAGAGGGAAGGTAGGTCTGGAGAGGAGTTCAACCATTTTGGCTGTATTGAGGAGCTCTTCCTTTTCATTTATTTTCTGCAAACAAACCACACTGGATGTGATGTCATAAAGCAAAGGACAAGAACTGGAATTGGACCCCTTACAGCAATCCTGCTTTGGACCAGATCCCAGTGGCAGTGTTTCCTATAAAATGAGAGGGACACCGCCTCATTTTTGGATTTATTCCTAGACTCTAAGAATGACATGGAATTTACATGTTAGAACATACGTCGATTCAAATTTCCTTTGCCAGGAATGTGAAGACAGAAGGTATGCAAGGCATAGGATAGCCCTGCTCCATAACCTTCCCCAGGATGCATTGGGATGAACTGCTGTTGAACCAAGGCCTTCCCACGGCTGCACTGGAACCAGTAGCCTGTCACTGAGGTGAAGGAAACCCTGGAGATGCCAGCCAAGCTCCTGGGAGGTGGAGTGCATCAGAAGAGTTCACCTTGGTCAGGAGTCGCTAGATTGCGTCTCCCAGCAACCGGAAAACTCAAGATCAGATGGAATCCTTTTTCATCCCCTCAAGTGATCTTCAAGCTAGTTAATTCATCATCACCACCCTTCGAGCTGACACAGGACCTGATGTACTACATATAGCACTCTAAACACTTCAGCTGCTTACCTGCATCTCTGTGTTGACTCAACGTTGTCCTGCACCAGTAAAAATGACTACTGCCTCGATTTGCGAAGTAAATATTGTGCAGTGCATGGACCCAGCAGAACATCATCTCAACCCGACTCAACCCACTGGAAGCTATCGCATCAGACAGCAACTCAGCCCACCACAGGCATCCTTTGTATCTGACTCTACCAATTACTCCAGCCTGTTCGAACACATCAACCTGCTTCATCTTGAGCGCAATTCGATCTACACAGAACCCTGTCTTGATGCCGGCTCACCCCTGAGTCAACACAAATTGCCCTTTATCGACATAGGCTTGACTGCAGGAAAGTGCATAGAAGCCCAACTAATTTTGCAGTTGAGTACCCAAAGCCCTGTCCCCCTGCTCCACTTTTAGCACCATTCTTGTCTTTTTCTAACAATACACTTTCTTGAACACTGACATTGTGCCAGTTGGGTGCCTGAACACCACTGCTCATCTTCCGAGAGTGCTATACTACAACAACTTGCATTGGAGTGAGTTTTTGCTTGTGTTTTTAGTAAGTTCCTTGCATTTGTATTGTTTAAATAAAAGTCTATATTTCATAGAGCCTTGATTGGACATTCTTTTGTTTTGGAGTCCTGTACTATTATTGTTTGGGTTGCTACTACAATCATCTCATACCCCTCTTGAAAAAATAGCTTTTGGTTGTTCCACATTCATGATTGGGATCACTGGTGGTTTAGTAGTGTGGGGCTGAGTAGGTGGTTTAGCCGCTGCTCATTCCTGAACTCCTGCTGATCAGTAATTTCATCACACTAAAACCCAACAGCGCCAACTTAATTCCACTCTCTCACAAGTTAACCTACATACCCTTCCAACCCACACCAAAGGTAACTCTGTGAATCTCATCTTCCTATCTTCCACCCTGGTCTGCTATGCTCCCACAATTCAACTGTGCCCTTATGACCACTCCTCATTTACTTCATCATCCTTGGTCTTCCAACATTCTTCCAGCCTCCTCCTTTCATCGATCACTAAATGTAAATTCATGCCCAACTCCATGGTCCCCTATATCAATCTGGTCAACATCTCACTTCTCTCCTACACTTGCCCTCTTCTTTGAACCCACCTTTACCTATTGCAACTCTGCACTGTCTAACAACTCCAATGATCATTCCACCGCCTGCTCCTACACTCTGCACTCCTACACTCTACCCTGCTTGCATACTCAAACATGTATCTCCAACCAGCTGCTGAGGGCAAGAAGGGTGGAGAGACTGATCTCCCACTCGCCTCACTGCCTACAAGAACTCTCTACTGACCCGGACCACAGCTCTCAATACTGCCAAATCCGCCTATTATACTATTGGTGTTTCCTCTTTCTCCTTGCCACCTTGCTATTTATCTATTACACTCCAGCTCATGCTTTCACTGTAATCAAGTGCCCTGTTTCCTCCTGTCTCTCTGCAAATATCTTTGTTTCCTACTTCTCTGCTAACATCATCAAAATGCTGCACACCAAGTACACCCTTCTATCACTTTTACCAGCACCCTTGTTCTCCCCTCTTCCCATCCTCACCACACTGCCATCTTCATATTCCTCACTGAACATCTATCCTTCCTTCCCCCTGCCAACCCATTCTGGGTTCACATTGACCCCTTTACATTTAATTTATTAAGGACATTAAACTCATCACCTCTGCTCATCTCTCCACCTCATTCAAAAAATATCTCACTCAAATGGTATCTTTCCCACCTGCTACAAAAAAGCCACAGTGATAGCTTACTTAAAGAAACCATGTGTTGACCCCAACAAACACCTCATTCTCCAGACCTGCCTCTTCTTTCCTACAACTCTAAAATCATTGAGAGTGTTGTCTTCAACCACATCGTTAACTATCTACAGGTACATTCACTTGCTGGCCCTCCCCCATCTGGATTCTGGTCCAAACACTCAAAATGGCATTCATACGCATGAATTCTCTTACCACTGCCCACCACTCTCATCTCCCATCCATTCACATCCTTATTGAACTTTGTGCTGTGGGTCATCCCCCTTCCTTTAAAGTGTTTTGCTCCTTGGCTTCAATGACACCATGCTTGAAAGTGTGTCCCCTGTCATTCTTCCCCACCTCAATGTTCTTCAGCACCTCCCTCCCATGGTTGTTCATCAAGGATCAGTCCTAGGCCCACTCCCATTCACCCTCTGCACATTCTCAGAAAACGAATTTCCTCCTTTGCCTTTAACTATTACTGCTTTCAGTCCACTGCCACACTGCCTGTCTGTGTGCCATTCATCCACAATGAGCCCAGAAAGTGGATCAGAGAGATGTTGGGGTATTTACCAAAAGAGGAAGATCCCATTTTCTGAGGATGAATTGTCCATACAAATGGACGAGGCCATTAACGGTGCCCCAGGCTGTTTGTGAACCAGGGTGTGAATACATCAGTGAGTAAAAGAAGGAAATATGGCAGCACATTTCCAAAATGGTGGATGCAATGGGGCCAATGGATTGTGAGGAATTAAAATCGGGCAATGGCCTAGAAGCCCTGGCATATTTCACTTTTATTATTTAATACAATGATGCAGGTAATTCCATCTCAGAAAGGGTTGCCTGCTTATCAGACCTCTCTTTTAGAAGCTGCATGCTAAACACATAACATACACCCATGGCCTACTCATCAGTCTCCTGATCTGCAGCCCCTGCTCTCAAAAGTAGCACAGAACAGTTTTAGCAATCACAGGTGCCCTTTTGACAGCTGATATGACAGCCAAGTCAAAATCAGCTCAGAGGCTGCATTTAAAGACTGCACCTCTTTTCCAAAGCTACATACTCATGAGGGATTACTGTTCTGGTAGCACTTTAATCTTTAAACATGAAGTTATACCTGAGTTTACAGGGTTCCATGTGTTAATATCCCTGCATAAATATCGCCATACAAGAATGGCGTTGAATTTCTGCGGCGATATTAAACCATTGAACGTACATGGGACACCCCCACAACCCCCATATTATTTTAAAGGGAGTGGGGGACACCCCCTCAACCCCTGCTCCCTTTTACCCCCAAAATTATCCCCACTAATAATATTGCCTATGGCCGTCCCCGACGACCATATATATGGCAATATTATTGGTGGGGATAATATTACCTGACACCGTTTACAGTAGGGTGGATAGTAAATCACATACTTATTAGAAGCCACATTCAATTTGTATCATAAATATTTCAAAACTGTGAGCCCAGAACAGCTGTAGAAGGATTATGTGTATTCTGGTCAGTGTGGCAGGTCAGAAAAAGCGCACAGACTCAGATTATTTTTGTCCACTGGTGGCTTTATTACATGAAAGGAAGAAATGCATATCTGTCCACATGCTAAGGGTTGTCCATGCCTTACAAAACTAACTAAGGTGCTTCTCAGTATCAGTGAGAGTCCAAATCAGAACCAGTCTACTGTCCAACCTAATATTTTCTAACCCTAGCACTATTATAACAACAGAAAGCAGGAGAATTACTCCCTTCTCCTGCACGCTGGTTCTTCGCCCAGTTCAGTTCAATACGGTATTCTTAAGTGGGCAACTAGGTGTGTTAAGTCACACAGTTGAGTTCTTCAAATGTATAATCCTTTCTCTCTTTGGATTACTCTTTTGATACGCATGGCCCTCACCTTGTTTTCTTTTATTTGTATTTAGCCTTTTTCTCTCATAAGAAATTTTATCCAACACTTAAAACTTATCTCTTGACTTCATGGGTTTTCAATCTTTATATCACAGTTTCCTATTCTAAAATGTTTCTGGGCTTTCTCCTTTACTTACTGCCAATATCTTAAGACTGGGATGAGTATGGGCATTCCAGTGATGATTCTCTTTTCGTTCATTAAATGTCTGGGATTGGGACCAGTAAGAGCATTCCAGTAATGATTATCTTTCTCTTCATTCAATGTCAATATCTTAGGACTGGAATGAGTAGGATCGTTCCAGTAGTGAATCCCAGACCCCTCCCTGGGGTCTCACCCCTTGCCCATTACCTTGTGCTGTATCAGGATAGTGTCACAGGGTTGGGATGGTCAATTGTCAGGTTGGCCTCTTGGAGTCTCTGTGGTTTCACACACAACCTTCCCAGTTTCTCTTTTGTTTGCACTTTCTGTGTCAGTGCCAAGGCAGCGTATCAGTGTTGTTTCCAGAACTACGGACAAAACTCTGCTCCTTTTCGGTCATGCCACCAATTAGCTCTTGTCTGTGTTGAGGATGCCTCGCGTTTGTCTCACTTTCTCTCTGTTCCTTCTCTTCCTGATGCCGCACATCAGAATCTTCCTTTGGAATCCTTTTTGTCATAGGACGCAGCGCGTCCTCTCTTTCTTCAGTGCACGCCTGCGAGCAAACTCAAAACTCACATGTTCTCTCACTTCCTCCTCAGACTCCACTTCTTTCCTTTATTACGCTGCTCTGGGCCTTCTCAGGCACAATGTCACAGTATTTTCTCTTTGTTTGTTTTGGGCTCTGTATTCCACTTGTCGGGGGGAAATTCTGCCGGGGTCGGCCGGGCCGTCCGCAGACCTCCGGGCAGGGAGGCCCCAACTCCTCCCGTATATCCCAAAAGAGATAGAGTATGAGACACACGCAAGAAGCAAGGTGACTCTGCTGTTTATTAGACAAAACGGCAGGGATGGGTCAAGGAGCGTACGCGTCCGTCCTGACACACACACAATCGTGGGGCTCGCAGGCCCTTTTTACCTTAGTATGACGCGCCACTTGCGTCACCTTACAAAGTTTAACAAAAAACCTACTTCCACTCTGGATTGGTTACTCGAGTGGTAAGGTTAGTATAGCATACATATAGAGAACGGTGTTAGTGGTTGAGGGTTAGTCAGGTTACTTGGGCTGTCCCTTCAATTTGATACATGAAAATTGTTACATGAAGACCTCTGAGGATTGGTCAATGTTAATGGCGTCAGTGATAAGGGCCCCATGTTCTGATTGGTCCACTCGCGAGCCTCCCAGTCTGGGACTATCGCTGTTCCCAGCTCGCGGTGCACCTGTAATTTGCAACAATGTTTTACTATGGATAGGTGTAAACAATGTGAGGATTTATTCATATGTTGGGAGGTCGACTACTCCCACTGCTGCAGATGTCCAATGAATCTTTTAATTGTATCTGCCTGTGTCTTAAAACGTGGGATTCAGGCGTCTCCTTCCTCCTGGGCTTGGCATCCTGTCAGGTTTGGCTTTGTCACGTGAGGTGGGACCATGTTTGAGGCAGAATTCAGCACAATTAATATTGTTTTTCCCACTGTGTGCCTGGTTTATCTTGCAGGTGCGACCTTGGCGTTGGCTTGCGGCGTGCAAGATTGCAACATCGTGCCCTTGGCGGTGTGCTTTCGCCGGGCTCATTCTGCAGGGTCAGCAACCGAGCTCTTGCTCATTCAATGTTCATGGAAGCTTTTGCTTGCGGCCTACTTGGGCCTGGTGCATAGGTGGAACCGTTTGATGCAGAGCGCTTTAGGTTACGGTATCATATTGCCCTATCCTCAGTATCGTGTCTCCGTTATATTCTTCATTATGGTACATGGTTCTTAGAAGAAGCGTGAGCAAGCCTTTTTAGATAAGTTCATGATGCGTCTTGCGTTTCTGCATTTTGAGAGCCTATGTGGAAAATAATAAAGATGCACGTCCGTGAGTATGTCTGTCGCCTACGTCATAGCACTGAGTATATTCTTCGTGTGGATTGGTGTGGGAGTGTCCGTGTGCATGTTTGCACAGGTGTGCTAACCGTTGGCTAGGTCGTCATGGCATCTCTAACGACGTGTTGATTTTAGTGCTGGATGGTTCAGTCGAGTCCATCCATGCCACAGGTGTCGGCATGTGCAGGGCAGGCTGGTGGGCACATCCGTATGTTCCTGTACCAGGGTATTTGGTCGTCTGGTAGATGGGCAAACTCCTCTCGTGGCGGGTGTCTGGGCCGTGATCCTCTAGGCCAAGCGCGAAAGGGGAAGGGTGGGAGCCTGTTCTTCCATTCTCCCACCTCAGTCCCCCCTCTGGTCGACTTGTCGACCACAAACATATCATTTTCTTTATCTCCTCTTACTCTCCATATTTTAGTTATTCCTCCCAAATATCCATAGTGGTTAACATGGTCTTCAAATAACCAATACATATATTCACAGGTTCCTCCAGGAGTGCAGTATACCCATTTCCCTATGTAGCTCTTTGGGTTTCTTGGGTTTTCGAGCTTTACAGATGGTGGGTCCAGGTGGTTGGTGATGATCTGGTTGCGCAACTTCTCTCTCTCTTTTCTTATTGTGCCTGTGTGTTTTCCGTCATTTGTTGGCATCAAGAGGTGCATACCAACCATTTCGATCATCTCGTCTGTGGTGCGTGCCTTCCGGGCCTTCCAAAATCTTATTATGATCAATGTAGCTCCAGCCAAAATAGTACATCCAACTATAATCTTCAGTCCATCTGACAGCCAAGATGGCATCCATGACCATAATATTGAAAACCAGCTCTCATCCTTTTTCACACCTTTACTTTCATCCATCATTTTTGAGTGCATCTGGGTCAATTGTAAAACTGCTTCTGTCAGTGTACCATTGTCAGCATCGTTGGCAGGGATAAATGTGCAGCATGATTGTCCTATCTTAGCGCAAACTCCTCCTTCCATTGCTGTGAGGAGGTCCAGTACATATCTGTTCTGAAGCGCTACCATCCTCACAGCTCGCAGTTCCTCTTTTATTGCGTTGAATCCATTCACTGTAGAGTTAATTGTCATCATTAGTTCCCACCCAGTTATCTGGAGCCATTTTGCGTTTGCGTAAGCCTGTAGTCCCGGATGTATTATTGAGGAGAAGAACATTGCTGCTCTGCTGAATAGTCTGTGTTCTGGCGGAATTGAAGTGAGTGCTGTTTCCGACCTTCCCCACAGGTAATTTCCTGTCAGAGGTTCTCCTTGTCTTTTCTTCCTATTCAGGACGGTGTTGTTGCCGTTGTTCCTGTTCTCTTGCCCCTTCTGAAGCTGTGCAGATCTCTTCTTCCTCTGGTTTCCTTCATCCATTTTGGGGAAATTCGCCATATTCACATGTTTCTGGGGCACCACTAGTGATGGTACATTAACGTGTACTATTGTGCATACACCATTCCACAGAGGGGGCAGTGTGTGGTATGCCTTGTCTCCACAGGCCCAGTAATGGTCCATTACTACTGCTGTTCCTGCTCCCCCCTCAGGAAACTCCATCACGCTTTCACAGTTGGTGTTGTATCCTACGTCCACTTCTCCTTTATGTTGGTAGCATACCTTAGGCGCAGTTAGCGGCAGTATTGTTATTGGGTCTTCATCCTTTTCCATCCACGTGAGCATGGGTACGTACTTGACCCAAGTCATCCAACATCTATGGTTGTGTCCATCAATAGTTGAAATATTTTCTCTTGTTATCATGTTGCTGCCAACCACTCCTATGTCCCATTTGTTGTTCATGTACACCTTCCCTGTTATTATCACCAGTGGTCTTTCCCAACATCCGTTTTTACCAGGGACTTCAGTGGCGTACCAATCACATGGTAGGTACTGCAGTGTTACTTTCTTTGTTTCTCCTTTTTCAGGACCACTTGTTATGTATTTGAATCCTTCAGCATGTAAACTGCTCTTGTGGTAACTCAAATAAGTCTTGAGGAAGTTGTTTTCATATGGATATGTATCTCGTGTTTTCCACACCAGATGCACCACTGTCCCTTGAAATCTTCCTTTCGTCTGGAACAGTGCCAGGTATATTATACATCGTGCTATTTTTTCATCTATCTCCGTGGCAACAAATGTTCGAGAAGCGCTTATGGCGTATGGAATTAATGAGCAAACGTAGCAGCTGTCTTCTGTTGTCTGTTTACCTATGTGGGTCATGTGTTGGTACCATATGTTGTTTGAGATATGTGCTGAATCTTGTATGTAGTTGTCAATACCTTTATTATCTGAGTATGTGCTGCGTTTAATTCTATTTTTCTTGTGTGGAATTTTACTAGTACCACCTGACGTAACACCTGTTGCAGCTGGGGGTGGGGGTGCATTAGGTTTGGGTACAGCAATAATATCAATAGCATAGCTGTACTGCCATACAGAGGCAGCCAAGAACCTGGTGATCATTAAAATCCCTATCAATTTTATTACAGATGCTAATTTCACCGGCATTTTGCTCTTACCTTGCTGCAGTCCGGCAGCTTATTCTTGCGACGTTACAGTTGCCCGCCTGAAAATTCTTAATATGCTTGTTATTGGTGTTAGTTGTCGTTTTTTTAAGCTCTCCCTATCAAGTAGTCATTCAGTGCCCAGGCGAAGAGCTGTTCCCACGCCAATCTAAGCGATCTATCTCTTAGGGCAGGCAAGTATGGTTGGAGGTGGGGCATTGAGTGTTCTATGGCCAAGAGGAATACTGTGTAGTAGACACGTACCCTCCTTCTTTTCAGGTACGTTGGCCGTTTTATTTCATATACAAATTGGTGTGACAATTCTTCCAGGTAATTATCGTCTGAGGGTACCATCTACTCCTGGGCAGTGAATTGGTTAGTTATCTACTTTCTTAACAGTACAATAATACGCTGTACCTGCATGTGCGAGAGAAAAGAAAGAGAACATTCAGGTGTTTACATGTGTATATGTGCAAAACAATGTCCTTCAGTTCAGTTATTACTACAGTGGGTAGGGGGTCAATGGGCAAAGGGTTTGGGGCTCAACTGGCGGAAGTCTCTTTACCCTTTGATCGTGTAACCATGGGGTGGGTGGTATGGGGATCACCCCTTTCTTTTCTAGTAGTTGTCTCTGGGGAATCTGGGGGTGGCAGGGTATGGGGACACTTAGGCCGTTAGTTGCGGTAGAAGTCTCTTCCTCCATTGGTGACGCTGTTGTTGTTCTTTCAGTGGCCCTGTCGGTGGTGCTGGGGCGGGTCTGGAGTTTGTAGATCTTTACGTCATGTAGGTGGTTCCAGGCACGTTTGTCCTGTAGCTTTACTGCTCTCGTTGATACCTCCTCTACCAGATGGGGGCCAGTGAAGCGTGGACTGTTCCACTTTCTATTGAAATTGCGAAGTAGTACGTGGTCACCTTTAGCAACTTTGCACAGTCTTTCCTTTTCCAATTCTTTATCCGCGTCTTCTTGTTGATCGCTGTTAGACCCGCCCCGCGTGCGCTCGAGCTGTTGAGACACAAACACTACACTAGTAATCAGAGAAGACACATATTGTTACATTTCGTCACCAAGGACATTTGCAGTACTCTCGTGGTCAGTAAATGCTCTTGATGTTGGCGTTAGGGGAAGGCGCATTTGACGTCCGGTAACCACCTTGTGAGGGGTGAGGTGGTGGTCAGAACCTGGTCTATTCCTTAGCTCAAATAGGGCTAATGGAAGGCAATACAACCAACTCTTCTTTGTTGTTTGCTGTATTTTTGCAATTGCCTCCTTTAATAGGCCATTCAGGCGTTCACATATACCGTTGGCCTGTGGGTGGTATGCACATGCAAATTTATGCTTGATGTTCAGTAAGGATGTGATGTGCTGGAACATTTTGTTTGCGAAATGTGGGCCATTATCTGACCGCAGTACTTCGCACACTCCCCACCTGGGGAAGACCTCCCTCACTAGGAATTTAGCTGCTCTAAATGCATCTGGGTGTGAACAGGGCCCTGCTTCAATCCACCTCGAGAATGGGCATACTACTACAATCATATACCTATTTCCTTGACATAAGTTGATCATATCAACATAGTCAATATGGAGATGTCAGAAGGGTCCCTCTGGCCGGGGTATAGTACCTCTTATCACCTTCAGAGTGTGACCGGCCGTAAACTGTTGACATGTGAGACAATTGCTGATAAAATTTGACACATGAGAATTTAACTCGGGGCAGAACCAGTCTTCCCTAATTCGTGCTGCAATTACTTCCTTGCCTGTGTGGGCTGGGTGGTGTAGTTGGCTCAGGGCGGTGTTCAATAGTGCCAGTGGTATTACAATCTTCCCAGTGTCACTCTGGCGCCATAGTGCGTCGGTTGGTGACATTGTGCATCCTCTTTTTAGCCATATTTCTTTTTCGGCCATTGGTGCAGCCGCTTGTAGCTCCATAATCTGTGTGGCTGGGAGATGGGTGTACCCTTCTCTTATCAACATCTCCTTAACCATTCCCCTCCCTCTCCCTCTCTCTGACTCTGGGGGGTTCCATATCTCACCAAAATATGCAGCATACTTCGCATGTGTGTCTGCTGCTGCATTCCCTTTTGAAATGTGGTCTTCACCATCGGTGTGTGCGGTGCATTTGACCAAAGCTAATTCTTGGGGGTCATTTATTGCTTCAATTAGTTCAGCCAATAGGAGGGCATGTTGCACTGGAGTGCCATCAGCTCTCCTAAACCCTCTTCTTCTCCATTTCGACAGCCCTGAGTGGACAGTGGACGTAACATATGCGCTGTCGGAATATATGGTCACTCGTTTGTCAAAGCTTTCCTTCAACGGCAAAATCAGTGCAATTAATTCTGCTGCTTGAGCGGAATAATGCTGTGGTAGTTGAACACATTTCATTGCCACACACACCGGTACCTCCATCATTTTTACCACTGCTGCCCCAGTCCTCCTTATAGCATCCCTTTGGTCGATAGTTGATGACCCATCAATGAACAGGAGCTCACCTCCCTCTAGTGCGTTTTCTTCAATCTTTCTAGTACATGAGTACATTTCAGTTATTTGCGTACAATCGTGGGCATAATCTCCTTCCTCAAGTACTTCTGCTAGGAACCTTGCAGGGTTGACCATGCTACATCTAACAATTGATAGTTCAGCTCTGGATAAAATGATCTCATAACCTGATGCCCTTTGCGTGGTTAGGGTGGACTTAGGTTTATTCAATATTGCAAATAGTGCATGTTCCACAAACAGTGTAGTTGGGCACCCCATGGTGATTGCTGATGCTTTTTCTACCGCAAAAGCAGCTGCGGCGAGACCTTGTTCGCAAGGGAAATTACCTAACATCACAGGATCTAAGTGGCCACTGTAAAATGCTACTGGTTTGTAGCCAATGCTTGTTTTTTGAGCCAACACTGCTTTCATTACTGCTGAGTCGCAATGTGAAAATATAAAGAGTTGTCACTCATAGTCTGGGGTTGCCAGTACCGGAGCAGTTGATATTGCATCTTTCAGTTCATCAAAAGCCTCTTTCATTTCCATTGTCCACCCCAACTTTTTCTCCCCTTTATTAGCTTTCTTTAACGCCTCAAGCAGGGGTCCTATGTATGAGCTGTAATCAAATACCCATGCTCTACAGTAGTTGCACAGACCCAGGAACTGCTGCAGTTCCCTCACTGTTTGTGGCATTGGCGTTTTTGAAATGGCCTGTGCCCTTTGTGGTGCAATCTTTCTTCCATGTTGGGATATGAGCTGACCAATGTAAAGTACCTGTTCTTGACAGTACTGCAACTTTTCCATGTCTACCTTGTAACCTTTTTCAGCCAATATTGTCAGCATCTTTAATGAGTCCTCTCTGCATGTTCTTTCATTTGTACTGCAAATTATTATGTCGTCGACATACTGCAACACTGTGCTTTCCACTTCAATGTTACCCAAATCCATCTGTATTACTCTGTTGAATATTGAGGGTGATTCGCAGTACCCTTGTGGTAATCTGGTGTGTTTCCACTTTGTGTTTCTGTAAGTGAAGCTTGTCAGATCTTGTGAGTCTGGGTGCAATGGTATTGAGAAAAAAGCATTTTTAAGGTCGATCACTGTAAATCATGATGCTTCCGCTGGAATGCCACACAATATCGTGGCCGGGTTTGCGGCTATGGGGTATTCTGCTTCTACTATGTTGTTCAAGGGCCTGAGATCCTGTATGAAGTGCCAAGACCCCCCTCTAGCCTTGCGCACTGGGTATACAGCCGTGTTACATGGTGATTCTGAGGGGACCAATATGCCATTATCTATGAGGGCCGTTATGGTTTCATATATGCCCTCATCTGCCTCTTTTGATAGTGCGTACTGTTTCACTCTGGGGAGTATTGCACCTTTTTTCAATTTTATCCTTACCCCCCTATACTTTTAATGCACCCCACGTCATAGGGGCTAGTAGTCCATAATGATGTGGGTACTTAAAGAAGGGAACTGGGGTGGATGTGGGTGCCTCAAGTGCCATTGCCATTTTCTGTGCCACTTGTTTGTACGCCACTCTTAGCCATATTTCCACACTCATCATAAACACCATTTCACCTTCCTCCTTTTCTTCTGAGAACAGCTCCTCATCTGACACCTGGGTGAGTCTACATCCTTCTGCTAGTGCTATCACTGCCCTCCAAGCTCTTCCTTCTCTGTCTTGGGCATGTACAGCAATGTAATCAGCTGTTGCTATAATGCTCTCAATGTCCACTGGAACCACCTTTCCTTCTAGTTCGTTGACTGGTGTTTCTGGTCTGAACAAATATGCTGCTGGCCTCCTCCAGATCTTTCCCTCTATCCCTGGCATCCATGCAAATGCCATGTCTGTCCCGTACTGGAAGAGTTCGCCATCTACTGGCTCGGCCCTAATCGCTGTCTGTCCGCAGTATGCTTGCATAATCTGTCGTGCTGTGAGCATGTTAATTCCTGGAGTAGAGCAAATTATGCCGTCCTCCGTAAAGGAGATCGTCATATTCAACCTGTTCATTATGTCTCTCCCCAGTATATTTACTGGTGAGGCACTATAATATAAAAGTGGGACTGACATGTCATAATCTCCTATAGATAAGGGAATGTTATCAGTAAAAGGAACCAACCCTCTAGCCCCAGAGAATCCTTGGGAGTTCATGGCTTCGCCCGACATCGTAAATTTACCTTCCCTTATGCAAGACCGGGTCGCCCCGGTGTCAACAAGGAATAATAATTTTTTGTCGCCTATCGTTACCTCTATGCGTGGTTCCTCTGCACTATTAGGTGTTACCGACAGGATGGGATACACCAAGGCCGTCTGTGGGCTGTCCTATTGAGGGTACAACGATTGACCATTTCCTGTGTAAGGGTTGTGTCCCAGGACCGTCACCCTACCCAGTTGTGTTTGTTGTGCTTGGGGTTGTTGTGTTATCGCTACCTGTTGTTGTGGCAGTGAATATGTCTGTGGCTGTTGTTGTGTTATTAGTTGTTGCTGTTCATTTCCCTGTTGCAACGTCTGCTGTTGCTGTATGCCCTGCTGGTCCTGTGTGGGCCTTGGTTGTCCCTGTTCGCTCCATGATGGTATACCTGGTCTTACTCTACACGTGCGTGACATGTGCCCTACTAATCCACAACTCCAACACACCCGTGGTTCCCTACTCTGCCATGGAAAGCTTCCTGTGTTGCCCTGGTATACTGGTTGCCTGGTGGGGTAGGAGTTTCTAAGTCCTCCCACCTGCTGTTGTGTGTTATATCCGTATCCTCTCCCCCTCATAATTCCTCCTCTTCCCCTGTTGTAATTATAATACCCAGCTCCTGGCATTGAGTATCCTCCTCCCATGTTGGTCGTGTATGGTTGGAGTAGCGGCACCTGTTGTGTTATTGTCTGTGAGGGTAGTATTTGGGAGGGATCTTGTGCAGCCAATACTTGTGTGGGGCTTTGGGTCATTATTGTAGGTGCAGTTATTAGTGCCCCTTCCATTGTGTATTTAGTAAGTTTTTTCTGTACTAGCTTAGCCTCTTCCGTTTTCCTGTCCTCTTCCTTTTGTTTCATTTTTCCTTGCCATGCCCTACAATGATGCACTATTGTCAGTTGTATTTCTGGCCATGCTTTTGCCTCCATTCCCACTACTTTCTTCAGTTGTTTCTGAACTCCTTCTGGGAGCCCTTGTACTAGTATATGATAAAATATTGCTGGTGTTTTGTCCCATTGTTCTCTAGTTTCCATGCGCCACTTCTCTTGGATTTCCTGGATATAATCAACAGGATCTTCGTTCTCACACATCTTGCGTGAGGTAATTGCTCCTATGTCTGATGTGTCTGGGTACTGTACCCTCAAAGCCTGCCATAGTGCATGTCTGCAGTTTGCGAATGGTGCCCCATCATGCAATGTGTTTGCTATTGTTACCCCAGGGAATCCCGCTCTCTTCCAAATGTCATCCGCTGCATCCCCTAATATCGATATTAGAAGGCCCTTTACATCTCCCACTGCCAGTTTCTGTCCTGCGGTGTGTTTTTCCATTTCATATATCCATTTAACCGCACCTCCACTTAATGATGGGAGCCTGCACTTTATATTTTCTTTGTCTGTATGCTTCCAAGGGACGTACTGTGGTCTAACCCCTCCCCTCTCCAGAAGTGGCATTAAGTTGTGTCTCGTTTTATCCCTTGGGTTCCATAAAATCGAGTCCTCACACCCCTCCTCTTCTTCCCTCTCTCCTACATCGTCAATTTCGTCCGTATTTCCCCTGCTCGTAACTCTTTCTTCTCCATCCTTCCCCTTCTTCCATCATTTCCTGTATTTAATGTGGGCGTGTGTATTCGTCCTTCCTGCCTGCGTCTAGGGAGGTATCTAAGCCGACATGCATAGGGTGTCAGTTCGTTTGTGAAGGGCGCAAGTTTTATTGTACGTAATGAGCGTGAGGTGGTTGAGCATGTAGGGTGGGATGGGAGAGGGTGTGATGGTGACGGTGTGGTTTCATGTGTCTGTCTTTCCGCTATTCCTTGCTCTTCCTCCTCACTTCTCTCCAGTTCATCCTTTCTCCTACAGATCCATGGTGAGTCTGTATTGGTCCGGGTGGTGTATAGTTTATCTAGACTTTCCCTTTCACTGTTTCTCCCTTCCTTCTCCATTCCTTCTTCTTCCTCACTACAAAAGTCAGTCATAAACGGCACCCCCCACTCGGTCTTTTTCCCCTTGATTGTTACTGTTTTTAAGTCTATTAGGTCCAGTTCTCCCTTTTCTCCTTTATCAACCGCTCCCCTTTGCGCTGATGTTGTTGCTACTTCTGTGTCTCTATATACATCCCCCCCTTACTTCACTCTCCCTTCTCCTATCTTCTCTTTCCCCTTCATTTCTCTCTTCCATCTCTCTACCAATTTCCTCCCTTTTCCTTTTTAATTCCTCCATTACTTCACTACTCATCTTTTCCAATATCCTTTTTATCCTCTTTCTTCCTTTCCCCTCTCACGCTCTCCCTTTCTAATATACTCTCTATCACCCTCCCTTCTTCGTATTTCTTAGTTGTTTCTGATAGTAATCTCTTCTTCCACATTGCCATTTCTTTTTCTTTCTCTTCTTCTTCCCTGTTCCTCTCTCGAAGCACTGCTCTTGATACCCTTTCTGCTGCTGCTTTTACCCTGTCAGCTTCTTGCCTTTGCTCCTCAGTTTGTTCCCTTATTTTTCCAATTTGTTCTTACCTTCTTTCCTTTCCCTCGCTCTCTCTCTTTCCTCCCTCTCGAGCTGTTTGATCAGTTCATTCTGCTCATCCCTTAACTCTGCTAGTCGTTCCTCCAAAATCTCTTCCTTTTGACGTAACAGCTCTTCCCCTGTCATTCCACTCTCCCTAGTATTATCCTCGTCTATTTTCCTTACTACCTCCTTCTCTTCTCCTGTTAATGAACCTCGTAATTTTAATAATATCTGCACGGCTACCCACTCCTCATGTCCTATTTCCACAGTTTGTTCTTCTCCAGTACTCTCCTCCCCTGCTGGCATCTTCCTATGAGCCACATATGGTGGCGGGCTGTATGCCGGGTTCGAGTACCCCTCAGCCGCCCTTAACTGTCCTCTTTCTATTTCTCCTAATTCTCTTAAAGGGTACAACCCCCCTCCCTCTGTTTTCCCTACCTTTGCTAGGGGTATATCGTTGCTCTGTTCCTTTTTTATTTCATTTACTTTTGAGTTATTATTCTTTTCTCCTCCCTCTTGTCCATTCCCCGTGTTCTTTGGGTCTTCACTCCCCTTTTTCCCATTCTCTCTTTCCTCCTTAATCTCTTTTTCTTCCGGTATTTCCCCCACAGTGAACATTCCATTTGGTCCTGGTCGGGACCCCTGGAACATCCTCCATAAGTTAAACACCTCCACGTGGTTTGTCAACTTCTTCCCTTTGTATGTATTATGCAGATGGTTTAATAGTGAATGTTGGGTATATGGATCGAAGCTACCATTAGGCGGCCATGGTGTTATCATTTTGTTGTCCGTCCCCTGTGTCCATTCTATGCTATACTTGATCAGTTTCTCCCTATGGGGTGACAGTGTTGTACATATGTGTTGTAGTGGGATAGTGAGGGTGTTCCCCCACCCTCCCGATCTTGTCCCGTGTGACATAGTAGCGCTCAACTTGTTACCCTTCCCCTATTTGGTAGCGGTTATCTCACTAGCAGTTTACAATATACAGCCTTATATCGTTACCTGGCCCCGTAAGTTTGGGGACTTGCGATAGTCCGCTAAGGAAAATTATTAAAATATAGTATTTACATTTGTATATTTTCTTCTGTCTTTCTTCCTTTACACGACACCCTTACGGCCCCCTGTGGCCGAGGCGCACGTAGCCCCCTGCGGCAGCGTGCCCCTTGTGACGTTCTTATACAGTCGTCCTATTTTCACTTGCTCCTCCTCCTTCTTCTACACTTGCCGTGGCCGGCGTTCTCCGTGCGCCGCCACGTCCCCCGTTTCGCCTTTCCTCGATCAATTCATTACCGTTTATCTCCGTTTCCACTCCCTTACCACAGTTCTCTTCCCCACCACTCTCAGAAAGAAAGATGCCTTGTGCTCGGGATATCCTATGAAAGCCCTACTGGTGACGTCACCGATCTCTTCGAACTACTGGTAAGTTCTTCATATATTCTTTGAGTCCAAAATACACTTGAAATCTACCCCCGTTAATCCTCACAGCTGTCTTCCTGTCACTCCTGGAACAAGGTAATCAATAGTATAATCGGACTGCGCACACTGCGTCGCCTCGCGTGTGATACGCCCCTCGACAGGAGGGCTTAACCAGCCAATTATCTTCCGTATTGGGCAACTAACTAGCTACCGCCTACAGGGAAACGTCATCTACCTATCGAGTTTCTTGCTCGAACAATAGGGATCCTCATCTACTCATTGATCAATAAATGCCAAATCGTAGGAAACCACACACACACCCTTACACGTAATCGCGACCTAGGCCAAACAGTGTCTACGAGCGGCCGCACGTGATGTTTTCGTGCTCCACCTCCCTCTCTCGCGTAACGTAGCCCACTGCTCTCGCAATCGTTCGGCTACCATTCATTTCATTGCCAACACTAAATTGTCAAACCTTCGCCGCGCACCTGTGCAACACCTCCCGTATTTAATTCATCCCCCCTCCCTCACAATTTCACATTGCTTGTTGTGCGTGGCATGCTCACCAAGTTCTCTTGATGCGGGGCCGCTCGACTGCGTGCACCCCTCCAAGCGGCTCGCCACCTCCCCCCGTCTGGACCACGTCCGGACACTCGCCAACCGCGGGCGGGATACTTCTCAACCGGCTCCCGAAGGCTAATATCCGGATTGCGCTGTCCGGTATTCTCGCAGTTCCGCGATTGTCCTGTAGTCCTCAGAAGGGGGCAACGGCAGAGGGGGCCGCGCCGCCGGGCCTCCTCGCAACGGGATTACCTGGAAAAAAGTAAAAATAAAAAAAGCAGATCTTAAACAGATCTCAGCAGTGCCTCCAACTTGTCGGGGGGAAATTCTGCTGGGGTCGGCCGGGCCGTCCGCAGACCTCCGGGCAGGGAGGCCCCAACTCCTCCCGTATATCCCAAAAGAGATAGAGTATGAGACACACGCAAGAAGCAAGGTGACTCTGCTGTTTATTAGACAAAACGGCAGGGATGGGTCAAGGAGCGTACGCGTCCGTCCTGACACACACACAATCGTGGGGCTCGCAGGCCCTTTTTACCTTAGTATGACGCGCCACTTGCGCCACCTTACAAAGTTTAACAAAAAACCTACTTCCACTCTGGATTGGTTACTCGAGTGGTAGGGTTAGTATAGCATACATATAGTGTAAGAGGATTCAATTCAGCACTACAGCTAAGTTAACGCCTAGTCTAGAATACTGAATGAAAACCCTTATTGATATATCTTTAGGTCCAGTTCATGCGTTCTGGATGACTACCCCTATATAACACCCCTCTCTTGGAATCCCCCTGACCCCACTGAGCCAAGAAGTAGTTCTGTTTTGCAAGTTAAAAGGGTTTATTTGATACTTTAAACAATAGATATATATATGACACTTTATAATAAATTAATAATTGAATATCACACTTGATCTGATATGATACAGATTAACAACAGAGAATCTGGCACTAGCACACTTCTTTATAATTACTAAGGAGTTGAGATGAAATGGATAAGGTAGCACACTGGTAAATAGGTACAGAAGTATAATGTGGTAGAAAATGCTTTATAGGGTTCAAGGAAATGCAAGGTTGAATGAATGAAATGCAGTATAGAAAATACTCAATATGATTTCAACAAAACAATGTAATCACTTTTCTCTGGCAATCCCCTCCCCCCCTTGATGCAATGCAAGGAAATGGAAGGAAGCACACAGTTCTCAGAAATGCAATCAACTGTAATTCAGTTCACCCCAGCAAGCTTAGACTACAGAAAACAGATAGGAGTTTTGAAAACACAGGCAAATGCTTTGATATGTGCTAGCAATGGATGAGAAATATGCTGGAAATGCTTTTTAATTCCCTTTCAGAGGTTCAGGGTGAGTGGTATCTAGTTAATATTAGTCCAGACTCACACTAGCAATGAGGCAGGGATAGTTAGCAGGTTAAACGAATTTCTGGCAAATGGAAGGCAAGCAGCAGCAGTTTTTACATGTGAAGAAATTGCAAATCGTGGTAAAATTCGCGGATGCGTGTTCCGCGATTGCGGTAATACTATAAGGGGTAGGAATGCGGTTCTTGGTGCGATTCAAAGCTACGATTCTAAGCTATCAGAGGAAAGTTACTGCAAGTCTCTAGCCCAAACGGTCGCGGAGATATGAGCGATTTAATAAAGGTCGTTTTTGGGTTTGCAAATTTCAAAAGCTCAAAATGACAAGTGCAGCTTGCAACTAGAAATGACAGGTGACAGCTAGGAGGCAGTTCTACTTAGGTTAAATAGATTGAATTAGATGAATTTAAACTAAGAGATTGGTTCTACACAGTTCTGCTGGGTACTCACACTATATTCTTGAATTAAATGGGCCTCATCACGGATCTGGTCAGGGTTTTAGACTGGGCTCTGGTCTGGTCTGGTCTGGCCTCTGCACTTCACAGTGATCTGGGTCAGCTCTCTCTGCTGGTCTGGGTCTCTCTGGGTACAGCACTGCTTTCTCCCTCTGGTCTGGTCTCTAGTTCTGGATAGATTGAAGTCTCTAGTTTGGCTCTCTGGAGGTTTGATGGAGGTAAGTATGGATTTTTCCGGCAGAGCGTCCCGCTGCAGATGGATTTGGAAGGTCCCTCTCTGTCCTGTCTGTCTGCTTTTATGTGTTTAGAATGTGGGTGTGTCCTAGCATCACTGACCCTACCTCTCTCTCAGCTTCTAATTGGTCAAACTTCCATTTATCATTTGATTGGGGAATGAACTGTGAGTCAGAGGGATGTCATTTTATGGCTTGCAGATAGGACACTCCTCTGTCAGATTGCACACATTCTATATTTGATAATAAAAGACACATTTCAGAGTTACACAGTTGTTTGAAATTACATATACATGGTGTGGCTGAATTTAGCCATGTCTCTGTCCAAATCTGCTGTTTCTAGGAGCTTGCATTCACAAATGGCAACTTCTAGCACTTTTTAATGTGCTAAACAACATTGGATCTTCATTAAATTTTATACAACTGTTCCTCACATATCTACCCACATACCAATGCATTTTCGTTTGTCTAGCTGAAACAGGGAGTCTGTAATATTAATAAACAATGGGGTTTTGCCCCAGAACATCACACAAATTCGAGTTTAGTCTTGAATTAAAGGTACATTTTTTAAATTAAAGCTCTCAAAGTTATACATTTCTGTCATTTGATTACAAAGAGTTATCAGTGTTTTTGAAAAATATATATTTTCCTTTCAATTCAGTCCTCAGAGTGTTGAGGTCCGCCTCCAAGACTTGGGTGGGTCAGTCCTCTGGGCAGGCAGGGCTTTGTTGACATTAAACAGTCAAAATCAACATATTCCTTTCAGAGGAAAGGGTCCTTTGTGTGGTCTCTGGGAAGCTCCCAGCCAGTCTGCCTTCTATCAATCAAGAGGTCATGTGAGATTCTTACTCCTGGTGTGAGCTCTGGAGGTGAGAGGGTTTCCCAGGCTTCAGGCCTCTGGGAACAGCATGTGGCTAATTTTTAATTAAAATGCAGCCTTTGAAGTCAGCTGAGTCAAATCCCTTTGTCAGCTACTGCACTCAGTTCTCCTGTCAGAGTTTAGACCGCTAGCGCCACCATCGGGATTTTGTTGGCACTGCATGCAACTTTGGAATTTTCTTGGATTAATGCATTCTAAACAGGAATGGTTCTTACATGATAGTAAATCCTTGCTTAACATTGTTTTGATGGGGCTCCTTATAGTAAGATGGTTATGTGGAACCCCACAAAAAGGGTTGAATCTTTAAAGTGGTCCAATGAGTCACGATTTCAGCAACTTTTTGACATCAGTAACAGTGGATTTTGTTAACAAAGACCTTTCTTTACACTGGTGGGTGGCAAGTTAGGTAACCATTTTGGTGTGCGCACAACTGCGCAGCTCTCCTGGATTCTGGGATGAAATGATGGGCGGCGACAGCGCATCCCCATCTTTACGCACTCCAATGATTTATTTTTGTTCTGGGGTAAAATGATGGGCAGCAACAGCTTAATCCCCATATTTACCCCGTCTAATGATTCCACATGGGTCAAAACCCTCCACAAACCCCCCCACCCGACTGCGCTTTGACTTGAGTCGAGGGGGAGTCGGTTGCAAGGGAGGTTTTGAACCCTGGCGCTGGTATGTCCACATTATCTTCTTCCAATTCTGTAGATGGCACAGTTCAGCATATTCCTCTCCATCCGGTCAGATCGATCAGTTCTCCTCGCCGGTCCTGATGGGAAGATTGGGCGGTACCCCGGGCCCGTTGCGTCTCTGCTCCCGGTCTCCGGATCGTCCTCCTTGGCCCGTCTCCCGGTTTTCTCTCTCCTAGGACGACAAAGGAAGAGCGGCAATACCTACTCATAGACGTCTTTCCACCACTGTTGAGATAGTGGGGCGGCATATGCATTTCATCATAACGAAACATTACATTCTTATTTTGAAAAAAAAAACAGTATAACTAAGAGACAGTTTCATGCAAGTCACAATATTTTAGAGACTAGATGTGGTATGTTTTATGGTTGGAACTGAATTAGTCTGAGACAGTACCCGCTAGGATTCCAGAGGATTCCTCCAGTTGTTGCAGAGTGTGCCTGGGATGGCAACATTTCAACTGGTTTATGTGGACCCACTTGTCTTCCCCCTCTGCCGAACCGCCTTTGGGGATGCGGATCTTGTAGGCCACAGGGGAGATCTTGTCGATGATCTCAAAGGGTCCCTTCCATGTAGGCAAAAATTTGCGCTGCTTGGCCTGGTTCCTTTGGAAGTTGTATAGATAGACCCGGTCTCCCACCTGATATTCCTTCCTGGAAGTTTTCAGGTCATAATGGGTCTTCATGCTATCAGCTGATCTTTCTAGATTCCGCTGAGCATAAGCAAAAGCATGTTGAAGGTGTTTCCTTAAATTCTCTACATACTCATGAGTAGTGGAGGCATTTATCAGTGTCTGCTCTTGGGTCCTGTAGAGCAAATGCTGCGGAAGCACCATCTTGCGCCCAGTCATCAACTCAAATGGTGACATTTTGGTTGCAGATGAAGGGGTAGATCTGATGGCCATTAGGACCAGAGGTAATCGGATATCCCAACTTGGCCCAGAATCTGCCACAAACTTCTTTAATATGCTCACAATTGTCCGGTTATATCTCTCTACTGCCCCAGAAGAAGCTGGCCGATAAGCAATATGCAACTTCCTTTTGACCCCCAGTATCTCCCACATCTTTGTCATTACTTCACTGGTGAAGTGGCTACCTCTGTCTGACTCAATCCTTTGAGGTAGACCAAAACGGGAAAAGATGTGGTTAATCATCAAGGCAGCTGCAGTTTCTGCCTTGCAATTTGGGGCTGGGAGACATTCCACCCACTTGGTAAACAAGCATGTCACAGTCAACATGTACTTATTCCCCCTAGCCGAGCGAATCACAGGGCCTACAAAGTCGATTTGTAAATCTGACCATGGCAGTGTCATTCCCCTCTTTTGTAAAGGCGCCCGGTGTGTGAGGGATGTCGGCTGAAATTGTGCACACACAAGACAACCCTTCAAATATTGGTTGAGGTCCTGGCCCATGTGTGGCCAGTATGCAACCTCTCTTAAGATTTCCAATGTTGTGTGAAACCCCCTATGACCGGCGGTGGCCGCATCATGGGCGTGACTTAACATCAGGCTTCGGAATGAGGTAGGAACCACCCACTGGTCGTGGCCAGCTTTGGATTTCCTTACCAACAAACCGTCTTGGATCCGGAACATTTTTGGACATTTCATCAACACTCTTAGGTCCTCTTTCCCAATGTAATCGGTATCCGTCAGGGGAAAGTTCTCAGGGTCCTCAAGGTGCTGGTAAAATTTACCAATAATTGGATCCCCCTTCTGAGCGGTAATCAAATCAGCATCAGGGGTCTCCTTACTCCATTGTGCAATAGAAAGGTCGTTGTGAGCATTTGTCTGGGACCTAGTGATGGCAGTGACCTGGATTTCCCCCAACAGGGACTCAATCTCAATTAGATCCCCTTGGATGGCCCCGGTTTTGGCCAGCTGATCAGCTAAGTCATTTCCAGTTTTGTCTGGTCCCTCTACTTTGGAATGACCCTTGATCTTTTTCCAATAGATGGTCATCCCCTTCGAGGTGACCAGATCATCAATGTTTTGGATCAACTTCCCATGTTTCAAGGGTTTGTTGTTAGCACATAACATGCCTCTGGTTTTCCAATTAACCAGGTGCTCCACGAACCCGTTCCGTACATAATCCGAATCTGTGATTATGACCAGTTCGTGGAGTTGATGCTGGACAGCAGTGAGGATGGCTTGATGCACAGCCATCAATTCTGCCACCTGACTACTTCGGGGACCAATTTTGTATCCGGCGGAGGGTTCTGGGGACTCATTCACCCATGCATTCCCTACGCCGGCCACTAGTTCTTTCTCCCCGTTGTTGTCAACATGGTAAGAGCATCCATCCACGTACACAGTGGGCATTCCCTCACACTTGTCCTCTTCAAAGACTTTGTGTGGGGAATTAAGGTATGCCTCCATGTTGTCCTTTATTTTTAGACTTTCGTCCTCGAGACAGTTTTCTCTGGCACAATCATGCAAGTCAGCCAGACCTTGCGCGAGGGGACTCTTCTTGTTTTGGCCATATCTGACCTCCACAGGAAAGCCTTGCATTGACAGAATCCAGGAAGTAATTCGGGAATTACTCACATTTCCGGCCCGGATGCTGTCACTTTGGAGATATTGCAGAGGCTGGTGTGGAGTCTCCACTATGATGTGTTCCCCCTGGATAAACGGGCGGTAATTCTTCAATGCCCACACCGTTGCCAGGAGTGCCTTCTCACAATCGTTGAATTTTTCCTCCACAGAGGATAAAGTTTTGCTCGCATAGGAGATTACTTTATTGACCTTGTCATGCTTTTGATATAATACTGCCGTCAAGTACGTATTAGAGAACCCTGTCTCCAGGAAGAACTCCTTGTTTCTGACCGGGTAAGCTAGGCAAGGCGCTTGTGAGAGGCTTCTTTTGAGTTGTTTTACTGCCTCGGCTTGTTCTGGACCCCATTCCCACTTGACCCCCCCCTTCAGGAGATGAATCAGGGGTCTGGTGATCTCTGCGTAGCCCTCAATGAACTTTCTGCTGTAATTAGTCAGTCCAAGGAGGCTCCTTAGTTCCCGCAGAGTTGTGGGGTCTTTCAGTTTCTGAAGTGCTTCCACTTTCTTTTCCTGGGGACAGAGGCCCTGAGGAGTAATCTCATGCCCCAAGAAATTAACACGGGTTCTACACCACTGTGCTTTCTGAAAGGAAAGTTTTGCTCCGGCGGCCCTCAACTGTGTCAGAACATAACGGATCTCCGCTATATGTTCCTCCACAGATGAACTTTTGATGAGGACATCATCTACATAAGCCAGGTTACCCCTCGCACCCAGGTCGGGCATGGCCTTGTGTAGAAAAATGTTGAATTCATTGCCGGAGTTGAGGTATCCGAAGGGAGTCCGGGTCCATGTGTACTGCTGGCCCCCAAAGGTAAAAGCCAGTTTGTATTGGTCCTCCCTGCTGACAGGCACGGTCCAGTATCCATTGGTCAGGTCTATTGCAGTGAATACCTGTGACCCCTGAATCTGGGCCAGCCCTTGGTCAATGTAGGGCAGAGGCCATCGGGAAGTATGGACCCGTTTGTTGAGCTCCCTAAGGTCGGCGCAGAGTCTCCACTGGCCGTTTGGCTTCAATATTCCGAGCACCGGATTATTGAAGGTGCTGTGGACTGGGCGGATTATTCCCCGGGACTCAAGGTTCTTAATTATTTCAGTAAGGGACTCCATGGATGCGAGAGGCAAACGATATTGCTTCACAAACACTGGAGTCATGCCAGGGTCCGTGGGGATTGTTGTTGTGTGGATGTCGGTGCGACCACAGTCATATGAGTCTACCGCAAAGAGATCTTGGAAATCCAAGAAAACTTGTTTCAACTTTGCTTTTGTTCCAGAGTCACACAGGCATCAGCTAGATTGACTCTCTCTTCCACCATCTGCCTGAAGCCTGGAAAGACTTCTGGTTTGGCTATCTCCGCGGCCTCCTCCAGCTGGGTGGAGAAGTCCCTGGTCAGAGTGCTGATTTGGACCGGAGGCTTCAGGTGGGCAAGGCAGCCCTCATGTACCTGGAAAATCACCTCATCCCTCCTGAAGTCACACGTCACATCTTCCTTACCATAGGGGCAGGAAGTGTACACCAGGAAGTTCCCCCCATGCCGGGTGAAAATCCTGTCTGGTGTTGTATTGTCCTCTCTGTCACTGTCAAAACAGTCCTTGGGGATTGGTCCTAACAGTTCATTTACAAGATCAATGGAGAAATGTTGGTCATCAACCGCCATTCCAATAATGGTGCCTGCGGCTAGAGTAATACTCTTTAAGTCGCTGTTATCCACCTCTATTGGAATGGTGTCATGTTCTATGTTGACTAATGGAGTTGGGTTTACCCCCAACCCTTGCTGTTGGAGAGAAGCATTTAGATGTATGTAAGCATCAGGGTTTTTCAACTCTTGTCCCCTTTTAACTTTCACTTCCAGGGAGAATTGTCGGGTCCTTTCTGGGATGGTGACTTCCTCTTTAACCTGAATTTCAACTGCATAAGGTAGCAATTGAGCTGACCTAAATGCTTTTTCTGGATCATCAAAGCCCATGGGATTATCCGCTAATCGGGACCAGGCTTTGAAGTTTATTAGGTCCAAACTAATGGCAAAGCGATTGAGAATGTCACTGCCTAAGTAAAAGGCGGCAGGGACGTCTCGCACGACCCAACAATTGTGGACTATGCTCTTGTTGCCAATGGAGATTTTGAGCATACACCTGCTTGGCAGGAGATGTTTGGAATTAGGTGCTTCCAGGTCCATTTCCCATTTGTCTATCAGTTTGAAGGTGGGAATGACTGGATCTTTTGGGAGTTGGCGAAACATGGCTTCGCTGATGAAGCTCTTACCGTTGTTCACACACACTCGAGCGAGAACAGAGTCCTTCCCATCATTTAACTGAACAGGGATGAACAACTGCTCTCCAATTTGCTGAATATCAGCCAGGCTCTGAGCTGATTTCACATCTTTCTGGACTATAGGAGTGGGAGTTTCTGATTGTGGATTGGTATAGAATTTCAAAGTGTTTCCTTCCAGCGTGGAATACCACTTTAGACTGGAAGGAAGGTTGATTTTCAGAAATAGAGAGGACCCCCCATCACCAGTCTGTTGTCCTACTGCTATTACTGTCACGTCTGGAATTTGGTTATTCTGGAAGTGAAATTCTACTTGGTCAGATTTTTGTTCAACCATGTGGCAGGTGCCGTTTAAACTAACATGGTTGACACTCTGTTTTAATTTTATGGGTCGGCTAGTCTGGGTCCAGAGGACCTTGTTTACGCAATCAATTAGGGGTGACAACCTTCTCAGGAGGTCATTCCCTAGTAAACAAGGGGTGCCCTCTGGGGTCACAACTATAACCGGGTGTTTCAGCTTGTGTCGCCCAATTTTAATGTCCAAATCTGCAGTCCCCTCAACGGGAATTTCCTTCCCGTCAAAGTTCTGTAGTTGTCCCGGAAGAGAGGTGAGAGGAATTTGGTAATTCTCTCCCCTTCCTGCATTCAGTTCGTCAAAGGCCCTTCTGGACAGAAGGGTAGCTTGAGATCCAGTGTCCACCAGTGCCGAGATTGTACCCTGCCCCTGTACTTGTACCGGGGCATAATATCTTCCCTCCTTCTCCTCAAGGGGGCACAGATAATGTACATTTTTGGACAACTGGTGGGCTAATTTTCTGGTTTTGGACATCGCGAGAGAAGAATTTTGGGCAGAATTCTGTGGAGAGCCTTGGGAATCTGAAAGAAAAAGTTGGCAACTGGAGATCAGAGCCATTGTGGGTTCCCCTGGCTCCGGTTCCGGGCCGCCCCCCCCTTTTTGGAGGCAGTCACCAGGATGGGTTTGAACCAGGGGATTTTCTTGCTGTTGGTTCTGGGATGAGATGGTGGGCGGCGGTAGCTCAGTCTCCACATCTCCCCAGTCTGGATTTGCATCCCTAGGGACCCATTTTTCTTTGGGAGGAGTTCCCCCCTCTCTGAAGGAGAAGATCCTTTTCCCAGGATCCTCTGAGGATCCCTCTCCCTCAAATTGGAAGATCTGTACCTCCTCCTCAAACTGAGTCTGTTTGGGTCTTTTGTTTCTCCTACCCCCCCTCTGCTCCTTAGGAGGCAGACTTTCAGGGGCAAGAGATTTTGTTTCCGGTTCCTGGGTTTCCAGGGGCTGTTTACAAGTGAGGAAGGAAGCTTCCTCCAAGGCTTTACACCCCCCTTCCCTTTGTGCCTCCTCCCTGGGAACCGGTGAATTATCGGGGTGCTGCCCCCGTCATTGTTCTGGAGCACCAGGTCCAGAGTTGGGTGCGTTCTGCGCCGGCACGCCCATCTGAGGGTTCTGCTGAGCCCTCAGTACGTGACCCAGGTCCCGCGCCATGTTTTGAACCTGGCGCTCTAACTGGGAAACCCGCTCAGGCTGATACGGGGCCCTGTTTTCTCCCCTGGGCTGATCCCGGGAAGGGTAGCTGTCCCTCCTCTGGTAATACCCCGGGTTGGGAAGATTTGGGTACCCCTCCTCCCTTGGCCTCCCCTCTCCCGGATTCAGTGGTCTGGGCTCGGGGAATTGGGGAAGGAAGGATGGATGGTTTTGGGGCTGAAAGTCGGGTGGATATCTGAGGAAAAAGTTCTGCCCAGGGTTTGGTAAATTTCTGCCCTCCTGTGGGAAGTTTGGAGGTAAGTTCCCTGGGTTAGGTGCTTGGCTGGATCCCCCCCCTGGGCTGGAGGAGTCCACACATAACCCAGGATGGGTCGATTTCCCTTGTAGCAAGGACTTACATAGTCAGGAGAGCGAGGGACCCCATTTGTGGGGCTGCCTCCCTGGCTCCCTGTCTGTGACTGGCCCGAGGACCTTCTGGGCCTAGCATTATTAGGTGCAGGTAGGTTTTTAGCCCCCCCCATCTCCAAATCCAAAACGGGGGTGACCTTTACCTCTGCCACCTTGGCAGCAGCAGGGGTGCTGTTGGCTTTGGGGTTTTTCTGGGCATTGCTTTTATTTTCTATGGGCTTCTGCACCTCATAGATCCGGGTAGCCTGTTCAATGACCCAGTCTAAAGATCTTTTCTCATGAAAATCCCTCACGAGCTGGGTCATGATATATTTGGGCAAGGCATGGAAAAACGTATTTATAAACTCTCTACTATCTGTGCGCACCCTTCTTGTGGTCTGTGCAAAAGCACGCTTTAACTCCTGCACAAATTCTTGTGGGGCCTGATCCTCCCCACATTGCAAATTGTAGGCTGCCTTGCGAGCCTCTTGAGGATTTCTGTGAACAGAAAAATGTTTCAGGATGGCCGCCTTATAGGTGGACCATCTTAAATGATTTTGGTCCTCCAGCCCCGCAAAGAAACTGGAGTATTCCGGGGAGAAGGTCCACTTTACATATTGAATGCAGCTTTGGCTGTCCTTCAAATGGAAAGTCTCCATCATTTGTTCAAACAACTCTAAGTGCTCCCAAACAGAATACTTAGCGTTCTTATGGTAAGGCGTGATGACGCTCCTGATCGACTTAATCTGCTTTAAGGGGTCCTTAAGCAAGGCCCTTTTTGCCTTATTGGCCTTTTTGGTTCGGGTAACCCTTGTCCATTCTTCCTCGGACTCAGAGGCACTGCTCCCAGAGGTTCCCGTCTGTTCTTCCAGGTTTTCCCGGATTCTGCGAGCCTGGGAATGGCTGGCAGAATGTGGGGACCTGGTCTCCTGTGTCCTGCGCAGTTCAGAGGAGTCTTCAGATTCCTCCTTGCTGCCAGGATTTGATGGGTACCCCCTCCACTGACCTAACTGGGCAGAGGTTTTCAGGATGCCCTTAATGGGCCTACTCTCCCGGGGTTCCCCATTGAACTGTACTGTACTTGGGTGCCCGTACCCGGATGCCCACCCCTCCATTCCTGAGTGGTACTGGCCTATGAGCCCCATACTCTTAGCTGGATAGTGATCTGCCATCCCTGCGGCCCTGTGCTCATGTGCGCCAGGGGACATGGGGGTGGTAGAGTCCAGGGACTGGGGGAGATGAAGGCCCCTGGTGTTAGGGCTCCTGCGGTTATGGTCAGGAATCTCTCTTTCCCAGCGGACCTCATCTCTATCCGCCCCTGCTCCCTGTTGTAATGCAAGAGCCTGCATTTGTGCTTTCAGTTCCTCTGTTAAGGCCTTACTCGACTCTATCAGTTTCTCCTGCATCGCTACCTGTTGCTGGAGCCTATCATTGTGTTGACAGAGGGCCTCATTCTCCCTCTGTGCTTCCTGGTTGGTCCTGGAGAACTGGGCCAGTCTTTGCTGCAGGAGGTTTACCTCCTGGGCAATGTCCCTATTGGCCTGCTCCTTTCTTGCTAGAGCATCTTCCACCCTTCTGGTGTGCTCTACCAAGTTCTGGTTTTCTTTTTGGAGATCACCCAGCCCCTGGTGGGCCAGGTGATTTTCTTCCATTTTTCTTTTTAAATGGCAGACTTCCTGGCCTAAGGCGTCTCTTTCCTGACTAAGAGCCTGCATTTGTGCCGCCAGGTCGTCCCTTTGCCTTTGGAAGGCACCAGCTTTCTGGCGCTCCTGATCAAACTCTGCCTGGGTATCCAGGTCTTTCAGAATCAGTTTATTGCTCTCCTCCTTCACTCTATCTAGGTGGCCTTGCAGGGTGACTACCTGCTCAGCACATGCCCTATTGAAGTCTAGCTGTTGCTCCAGCTTTTTCTGGCTTTGCAGTAGGGAGTCCAAACCTTCTTGGTGTTCCTTCTGCAAGGCCAGAAATCTGGTATCCTGTTCTGACTTTTCCTTTTGCAGCACATCCATATCCTCCTTTATTTTAGTGATGTACTATCTGGTCTCATTTTCTGACTCCTGGCTTCTGTGCAGCCTTTGCTCAGAAGAGTCCAGATCAGATTGGGCCTTCTCTAACGCCATCTGTTGCCTTTTTGCCAGATCATGGCCTTCAGCACATTTATTCTGTATGGCTCCCATGTATAAATATAAATATGCCGCTATCCTAACAATCTTGTCGTGCTCATCTTTGGCCTTAGGAGCCATATATAGTTCACTCAGGGCCACGTGTAATGGACCCTGATCTCTATATATATCTGACCCTGTTTCAGTGACCTGTTGCGTGATGGCCTGCAACCAGACTGTTTGGTCCTGGTGAGTCCATTCACCTCTCACAAATAGTTTGTGTAAGAAGTGCTCTCTGGCTATTTTCATATCTACCAAGGTCGTCATTCTAGAGATTGGTCTCTGTCCTGACTTACAGAAGTTAGTATTTTAGTTTTGCAGAACAGAACTTTTCTTGGAGTGTCCCTTTTGAGGAATGCTTCACAGCGTAATGCAGCGTGGTGATCCGACCGGATGTATGTATCCCGTCAGTTAGCACACTGTATTAAGCTGCACAAGTGGTAAATCTAACCCAACATCCCGGACGAGCCCCCACTTTGTAAGAGGATTCAATTCAGCACTACAGCTAAGTTAACGCCTAGTCTAGAATACTGAATGAAAACCCTTATTGATATATCTTTAGGTCCAGTTCATGCGTTCTGGATGACTACCCCTATATAACACCCCTCTCTTGGAATCCCCCTGACCCCACTGAGCCAAGAAGTAGTTCTGTTTTGCAAGTTAAAAGGGTTTATTTGATACTTTAAACAATAGATATATATATATGACACTTTATAATAAATTAATAATTGAATATCACACTTGATCTGATATGATACAGATTAACAACAGAGAATCTGGCACTAGCACACTTCTTTATAATTACTAAGGAGTTGAGATGAAATGGATAAGGTAGCACACTGGTAAATAGGTACAGAAGTATAATGTGGTAGAAAATGCTTTATAGGGTTCAAGGAAATGCAAGGTTGAATGAATGAAATGCAGTATAGAAAATACTCAATATGATTTCAACAAAACAATGTAATCACTTTTCTCTGGCAATCCCCTCCCCCCCTTGATGCAATGCAAGGAAATGGAAGGAAGCACACAGTTCTCAGAAATGCAATCAACTGTAATTCAGTTCACCCCAGCAAGCTTAGACTACAGAAAACAGATAGGAGTTTTGAAAACACAGGCAAATGCTTTGATATGTGCTAGCAATGGATGAGAAATATGCTGGAAATGCTTTTTAATTCCCTTTCAGAGGTTCAGGGTGAGTGGTATCTAGTTAATATTAGTCCAGACTCACACTAGCAATGAGGCAGGGATAGTTAGCAGGTTAAACGAATTTCTGGCAAATGGAAGGCAAGCAGCAGCAGTTTTTACATGTGAAGAAATTGCAAATCGCGGTAAAATTCGCGGATGCGTGTTCCGCGATTGCGGTAAAACTATAAGGGGTAGGAATGGGGTTCTTGGTGCGATTCAAAGCTACGATTCTAAGCTATCAGAGGAAAGTTACTGCAAGTCTCTAGCCCAAACGGTCGCGGAGATATGAGCGATTTAATAAAGGCCGTTTTTGGGTTTGCAAATTTCAAAAGCTCAAAATGACAAGTGCAGCTTGCAACTAGAAATGACAGGTGACAGCTAGGAGGCAGTTCTACTTAGGTTAAATAGATTGAATTAGATGAATTTAAACTAAGAGATTGGTTCTACACAGTTCTGCTGGGTACTCACACTATATTCTTGAATTAAATGGGCCTCATCACGGATCTGGTCAGGGTTTTAGACTGGGCTCTGGTCTGGTCTGGTCTGGCCTCTGCACTTCACAGTGATCTGGGTCAGCTCTCTCTGCTGGTCTGGGTCTCTCTGGGTACAGCACTGCTTTCTCCCTCTGGTCTGGTCTCTAGTTCTGGATAGATTGAAGTCTCTAGTTTGGCTCTCTGGAGGTTTGATGGAGGTAAGTATGGATTTTTCCGGCAGAGCGTCCCGCTGCAGATGGATTTGGAAGGTCCCTCTCTGTCCTGTCTGTCTGCTTTTATGTGTTTAGAATGTGGGTGTGTCCTAGCATCACTGACCCTACCTCTCTCTCAGCTTCTAATTGGTCAAACTTCCATTTATCATTTGATTGGGGAATGAACTGTGAGTCAGAGGGATGTCATTTTATGGCTTGCAGATAGGACACTCCTCTGTCAGATTGCACACATTCTATATTTGATAATAAAAGACACATTTCAGAGTTACAAAGTTGTTTGAAATTACATATACATGGTGTGGCTGAATTTAGCCATGTCTCTGTCCAAATCTGCTGTTTCTAGGAGCTTGCATTCACAAATGGCAACTTCTAGCACTTTTTAATGTGCTAAACAACATTGGATCTTCATTAAATTTTATACAACTGTTCCTCACATATCTATCCACATACCAATGCATTTTCGTTTGTCTAGCTGAAACAGGGAGTCTGTAATATTAATAAACAATGGGGTTTTGCCCCAGAACATCACACAAATTCGAGTTTAGTCTTGAATTAAAGGTACATTTTTTAAATTAAAGCTCTCAAAGTTATACATTTCTGTCATTTGATTACAAAGAGTTATCAGTGTTTTTGTAAAATATATATTTTCCTTTCAATTCAGTCCTCAGAGTGTTGAGGTCCGCCTCCAAGACTTGGGTGGGTCAGTCCTCTGGGCAGGCAGGGCTTTGTTGACATTAAACAGTCAAAATCAACATATTCCTTTCAGAGGAAAGGGTCCTTTGTGTGGTCTCTGGGAAGCTCCCAGCCAGTCTGCCTTCTATCAATCAAGAGGTCATGTGAGATTCTAACTCCTGGTGTGAGCTCTGGAGGTGAGAGGGTTTCCCAGGCTTCAGGCCTCTGGGAACAGCATGTGGCTAATTTTTAATTAAAATGCAGCCTTTGAAGTCAGCTGAGTCAAATCCCTTTGTCAGCTACTGCACTCAGTTCTCCTGTCAGAGTTTAGACCGCTAGCGCCACCATCGGGATTTTGTTGGCACTGCATGCAACTTTGGAATTTTCTTGGATTAATGCATTCTAAACAGGAATGGTTCTTACATGGTAGTAAATCCTTGCTTAACATTGTTTTGATGGGGCTCCTTATAGTAAGATGGTTATGTGGAACCCCACAAAAAGGGTTGAATCTTTAAAGTGGTCCAATGAGTCACGATTTCAGCAACTTTTTGACATCAGTAACAGTGGATTTTGTTAACAAAGACCTTTCTTTACACTGGTGGGTGGCAAGTTAGGTAACCATTTTGGTGTGCGCACAACTGCGCAGCTCTCCTGGATTCTGGGATGAAATGATGGGCGGCGACAGCGCATCCCCATCTTTACGCACTCCAATGATTTATTTTTGTTCTGGGGTAAAATGATGGGCAGCGACAGCTTAATCCCCATATTTACCCCGTCTAATGATTCCACATGGGTCAAAACCCTCCACAAACCCCCCCGCCCGACTGCGCTTTGACTTGAGTCGAGGGGGAGTCGGTTGCAAGGGAGGTTTTGAACCCTGGCGCTGGTATGTCCACATTATCTTCTTCCAATTCTGTAGATGGCACAGTTCAGCATCTTCCTCTCCATCCGGTCAGATCGATCAGTTCTCCTCGCCGGTCCTGATGGGAAGATTGGGCGGTACCCCGGGCCCGTTGCGTCTCTGCTCCCGGTCTCCGGATCGTCCTCCTTGGCCCGTCTCCCGGTTTTCTCTCTCCTAGGACGACAAAGGAAGAGCGGCAATACCTACTCATAGACGTCTTTCCACCACTGTTGAGATAGTGGGGCGGCATATGCATTTCATCATAACGAAACATTACATTCTTATTTTGAAAAAAAAAACAGTATAACTAAGAGACAGTTTCATGCAAGTCACAATATTTTAGAGACTAGATGTGGTATGTTTTATGGTTGGAACTGAATTAGTCTGAGACAGTACCCGCTAGGATTCCAGAGGATTCCTCCAGTTGTTGCAGAGTGTGCCTGGGATGGCAACATTTCAACTGGTTTATGTGGACCCACTTGTCTTCCCCCTCTGCCGAACCGCCTTTGGGGATGCGGATCTTGTAGGCCACAGGGGAGATCTTGTCGATGATCTCAAAGGGTCCCTTCCATGTAGGCAAAAATTTGCGCTGCTTGGCCTGGTTCCTTTGGAAGTTGTATAGATAGACCCGGTCTCCCACCTGATATTCCTTCCTGGAAGTTTTCAGGTCATAATGGGTCTTCATGCTATCAGCTGATCTTTCTAGATTCCGCTGAGCATAAGCAAAAGCATGTTGAAGGTGTTTCCTTAAATTCTCTACATACTCATGAGTAGTGGAGGCATTTATCAGTGTCTGCTCTTGGGTCCTGTAGAGCAAATGCTGCGGAAGCACCATCTTGCGCCCAGTCATCAACTCAAATGGTGACATTTTGGTTGCAGATGAAGGGGTAGATCTGATGGCCATTAGGACCAGAGGTAATCGGATATCCCAACTTGGCCCAGAATCTGCCACAAACTTCTTTAATATGCTCACAATTGTCCGGTTATATCTCTCTACTGCCCCAGAAGAAGCTGGCCGATAAGCAATATGCAACTTCCTTTTGACCCCCAGTATCTCCCACATCTTTGTCATTACTTCACTGGTGAAGTGGCTACCTCTGTCTGACTCAATCCTTTGAGGTAGACCAAAACGGGAAAAGATGTGGTTAATCATCAAGGCAGCTGCAGTTTCTGCCTTGCAATTTGGGGCTGGGAGACATTCCACCCACTTGGTAAACAAGCATGTCACAGTCAACATGTACTTATTCCCCCTAGCCGAGCGAATCACAGGGCCTACAAAGTCGATTTGTAAATCTGACCATGGCAGTGTCATTCCCCTCTTTTGTAAAGGCGCCCGGTGTGTGAGGGATGTCGGCTGAAATTGTGCACACACAAGACAACCCTTCAAATATTGGTTGAGGTCCTGGCCCATGTGTGGCCAGTATGCAACCTCTCTTAAGATTTCCAATGTTGTGTGAAACCCCCTATGACCGGCGGTGGCCGCATCATGGGCGTGACTTAACATCAGGCTTCGGAATGAGGTAGGAACCACCCACTGGTCGTGGCCAGCTTTGGATTTCCTTACCAACAAACCGTCTTGGATCCGGAACATTTTTGGACATTTCATCAACACTCTTAGGTCCTCTTTCCCAATGTAATCGGTATCCGTCAGGGGAAAGTTCTCAGGGTCCTCAAGGTGCTGGTAAAATTTACCAATAATTGGATCCCCCTTCTGAGCGGTAATCAAATCAGCATCAGGGGTCTCCTTACTCCATTGTGCAATAGAAAGGTCGTTGTGAGCATTTGTCTGGGACCTAGTGATGGCAGTGACCTGGATTTCCCCCAACAGGGACTCAATCTCAATTAGATCCCCTTGGATGGCCCCGGTTTTGGCCAGCTGATCAGCTAAGTCATTTCCAGTTTTGTCTGGTCCCTCTACTTTGGAATGACCCTTGATCTTTTTCCAATAGATGGTCATCCCCTTCGAGGTGACCAGATCATCAATGTTTTGGATCAACTTCCCATGTTTCAAGGGTTTGTTGTTAGCACATAACATGCCTCTGGTTTTCCAATTAACCAGGTGCTCCACGAACCCGTTCCGTACATAATCCGAATCTGTGATTATGACCAGTTCGTGGAGTTGATGCTGGACAGCAGTGAGGATGGCTTGATGCACAGCCATCAATTCTGCCACCTGACTACTTCGGGGACCAATTTTGTATCCGGCGGAGGGTTCTGGGGACTCATTCACCCATGCATTCCCTACGCCGGCCACTAGTTCTTTCTCCCCGTTGTTGTCAACATGGTAAGAGCATCCATCCACATACACAGTGGGCATTCCCTCACACTTGTCCTCTTCAAAGACTTTGTGTGGGGAATTAAGGTATGCCTCCATGTTGTCCTTTATTTTTAGACTTTCGTCCTCGAGACAGTTTTCTCTGGCACAATCATGCAAGTCAGCCAGACCTTGCGCGAGGGGACTCTTCTTGTTTTGGCCATATCTGACCTCCACAGGAAAGCCTTGCATTGACAGAATCCAGGAAGTAATTCGGGAATTACTCACATTTCCGGCCCGGATGCTGTCACTTTGGAGATATTGCAGAGGCTGGTGTGGAGTCTCCACTATGATGTGTTCCCCCTGGATAAACGGGCGGTAATTCTTCAATGCCCACACCGTTGCCAGGAGTGCCTTCTCACAATCGTTGAATTTTTCCTCCACAGAGGATAAAGTTTTGCTCGCATAGGAGATTACTTTATTGACCTTGTCATGCTTTTGATATAATACTGCCGTCAAGCACGTATTAGAGAACCCTGTCTCCAGGAAGAACTCCTTGTTTCTGACCGGGTAAGCTAGGCAAGGCGCTTGTGAGAGGCTTCTTTTGAGTTGTTTTACTGCCTCGGCTTGTTCTGGACCCCATTCCCACTTGACCCCCCCCTTCAGGAGATGAATCAGGGGTCTGGTGATCTCTGCGTAGCCCTCAATTAACTTTCTGCTGTAATTAGTCAGTCCAAGGAGGCTCCTTAGTTCCTGCAGAGTTGTGGGGTCTTTCAGTTTCTGAAGTGCTTCCACTTTCTTTTCCTGGGGACAGAGGCCCTGAGGAGTAATCTCATGCCCCAAGAAATTAACACGGGTTCTACACCACTGTGCTTTCTGAAAGGAAAGTTTTGCTCCGGCGGCCCTCAACTGTGTCAGAACATAACGGATCTCCGCTATATGTTCCTCCACAGATGAACTTTTGATGAGGACATCATCTACATAAGCCAGGTTACCCCTCGCACCCAGGTCGGGCATGGCCTTGTGTAGAAAAATGTTGAATTCATTGCCGGAGTTGAGGTATCCGAAGGGAGTCCGGGTCCATGTGTACTGCTGGCCCCCAAAGGTAAAAGCCAGTTTGTATTGGTCCTCCCTGCTGACAGGCACGGTCCAGTATCCATTGGTCAGGTCTATTGCAGTGAATACCTGTGACCCCTGAATCTGGGCCAGCCCTTGGTCAATGTAGGGCAGAGGCCATCGGGAAGTATGGACCCGTTTGTTGAGCTCCCTAAGGTCGGCGCAGAGTCTCCACTGGCCGTTTGGCTTCAATATTCCCAGCACCGGATTATTGAAGGTGCTGTGGACTGGACGGATTATTCCCCGGGACTCAAGGTTCTTAATTATTTCAGTAAGGGACTCCATGGATGCGAGAGGCAAACGATATTGCTTCACAAACACTGGAGTCATGCCAGGGTCCGTGGGGATTGTTGTTGTGTGGATGTCGGTGCGACCACAGTCATATGAGTCTACCGCAAAGAGATCTTGGAAATCCAAGAAAACTTGTTTCAACTTTTGCTTTTGTTCCAGAGTCACACAGGCATCAGCTAGATTGACTCTCTCTTCCACCATCTGCCTGAAGCCTGGAAAGACTTCTGGTTTGGCTATCTCCGCGGCCTCCTCCAGCTGGGTGGAGAAGTCCCTGGTCAGAGTGCTGATTTGGACCGAAGGCTTCAGGTGGGCAAGGCAGCCCTCATGTACCTGGAAAATCACCTCATCCCTCCTGAAGTCACACGTCACATCTTCCTTACCATAGGGGCAGGAAGTGTACACCAGGAAGTTCCCCCCATGCCGGGTGAAAATCCTGTCTGGTGTTGTATTGTCCTCTCTGTCACTGTCAAAACAGTCCTTGGGGATTGGTCCTAACAGTTCATTTACAAGATCAATGGAGAAATGTTGGTCATCAACCGCCATTCCAATAATGGTGCCTGCGGCTAGAGTAATACTCTTTAAGTCGCTGTTATCCACCTTTATTGGAATGGTGTCATGTTCTATGTTGACTAATGGAGTTGGGTTTACCCCCAACCCTTGCTGTTGGAGAGAAGCATTTAGATGTATGTAAGCATCAGGGTTTTTCAACTCTTGTCCCCTTTTAACTTTCACTTCCAGGGAGAATTGTCGGGTCCTTTCTGGGATGGTGACTTCCTCTTTAACCTGAATTTCAACTGCATAAGGTAGCAATTGAGCTGACCTAAATGCTTTTTCTGGATCATCAAAGCCCATGGGATTATCCGCTAATCGGGACCAGGCTTTGAAGTTTATTAGGTCCAAACTAATGGCAAAGCGATTGAGAATGTCACTGCCTAAGTAAAAGGCGGCAGGGACGTCTCGCACGACCCAACAATTGTGGACTATGCTCTTGTTGCCAATGGAGATTTTGAGCATACACCTGCTTGGCAGGAGATGTTTGGAATTAGGTGCTTCCAGGTCCATTTCCCATTTGTCTATCAGTTTGAAGGTGGGAATGACTGGATCTTTTGGGAGTTGGCGAAACATGGCTTCGCTGATGAAGCTCTTACCGTTGTTCACACACACTCGAGCGAGAACAGAGTCCTTCCCATCATTTAACTGAACAGGGATGAACAACTGCTCTCCAATTTGCTGAATATCAGCCAGGCTCTGAGCTGATTTCACATCTTTCTGGACTATAGGAGTGGGAGTTTCTGATTGTGGATTGGTATAGAATTTCAAAGTGTTTCCTTCCAGCGTGGAATACCACTTTAGACTGGAAGGAAGGTTGATTTTCAGAAATAGAGAGGACCCCCCATCACCAGTCTGTTGTCCTACTGCTATTACTGTCACGTCTGGAATTTGGTTATTCTGGAAGTGAAATTCTACTTGGTCAGATTTTTGTTCAACCATGTGGCAGGTGCCGTTTAAACTAACATGGTTGACACTCTGTTTTAATTTTATGGGTCGGCTAGTCTGGGTCCAGAGGACCTTGTTTACGCAATCAATTAGGGGTGACAACCTTCTCAGGAGGTCATTCCCTAGTAAACAAGGGGTGCCCTCTGGGGTCACAACTATAACCAGGTGTTTCAGCTTGTGTCGCCCAATTTTAATGTCCAAATCTGCAGTCCCCTCAACGGGAATTTCCTTCCCGTCAAAGTTCTGTAGTTGTCCCGGAAGAGAGGTGAGAGGAATTTGGTAATTCTCTCCCCTTCCTGCATTCAGTTCGTCAAAGGCCCTTCTGGACAGAAGGGTAGCTTGAGATCCAGTGTCCACCAGTGCCGAGATTGTACCCTGCCCCTGTACTTGTACCGGGGCATAATATCTTCCCTCCTTCTCCTCAAGGGGGCACAGATAATGTACATTTTTGGACAACTGGTGGGCTAATTTTCTGGTTTTGGACATCGCGAGAGAAGAATTTTGGGCAGAATTCTGTGGAGAGCCTTGGGAATCTGAAAGAAAAAGTTGGCAACTGGAGATCAGAGCCATTGTGGGTTCCCCTGGCTCCGGTTCCGGGCCGCCCCCCCCTTTTTGGAGGCAGTCACCAGGATGGGTTTGAACCAGGGGATTTTCTTGCTGTTGGTTCTGGGATGAGATGGTGGGCGGCGGTAGCTCAGTCTCCACATCTCCCCAGTCTGGATTTGCATCCCTAGGGACCCATTTTTCTTTGGGAGGAGTTCCCCCCTCTCTGAAGGAGAAGATCCTTTTCCCAGGATCCTCTGAGGATCCCTCTCCCTCAAATTGGAAGATCTGTACCTCCTCCTCAAACTGAGTCTGTTTGGGTCTTTTGTTTCTCCTACCCCCCCTCTGCTCCTTAGGAGGCAGACTTTCAGGGGCAAGAGATTTTGTTTCCGGTTCCTGGGTTTCCAGGGGCTGTTTACAAGTGAGGAAGGAAGCTTCCTCCAAGGCTTTACACCCCCCTTCCCTTTGTGCCTCCTCCCTGGGAACCGGTGAGTTATCGGGGTGCTGCCCCCGTCATTGTTCTGGAGCACCAGGTCCAGAGTTGGGTGCGTTCTGCGCCGGCACGCCCATCTGAGGGTTCTGCTGAGCCCTCAGTACGTGACCCAGGTCCCGCGCCATGTTTTGAACCTGGCGCTCTAACTGGGAAACCCGCTCAGGCTGATACGGGGCCCTGTTTTCTCCCCTGGGCTGATCCCGGGAAGGGTAGCTGTCCCTCCTCTGGTAATACCCCGGGTTGGGAAGATTTGGGTACCCCTCCACCCTTGGCCTCCCCTCTCCCGGATTCAGTGGTCTGGGCTCGGGGAATTGGGGAAGGAAGGATGGATGGTTTTGGGGCTGAAAGTCGGGTGGATATCTGGGGAAAAAGTTCTGCCCAGGGTTTGGTAAATTTCTGCCCTCCTGTGGGAAGTTTGGAGGGAAGTTCCCTGGGTTAGGTGCTTGGCTGGATCCCCCCCCCTGGGCTGGAGGAGTCCACACATAACCCAGGATGGGTCGATTTCCCTTGTAGCGAGGACTTACATAGTCAGGAGAGCGAGGGACCCCATTTGTGGGGCTGCCTCCCTGGCTCCCTGTCTGTGACTGGCCCGAGGACCTTCTGGGCCTAGCATTATTAGGTGCAGGTAGGTTTTTAGGCCCCCCCATCTCCAAATCCAAAACGGGGGTGACCTTTACCTCTGCCACCTTGGCAGCAGCAGGGGTGCTGTTGGCTTTGGGGTTTTTCTGGGCATTGCTTTTATTTTCTATGGGCTTCTGCACCTCATAGATCCGGGTAGCCTGTTCAATGACCCAGTCTAAAGATCTTTTCTCATGAAAATCCCTCACGAGCTGGGTCATGATATATTTGGGCAAGGCATGGAAAAACGTATTTATAAACTCTCTACTATCTGTGCGCACCCTTCTTGTGGTCTGTGCAAAAGCACGCTTTAACTCCTGCACAAATTCTTGTGGGGCCTGATCCTCCCCACATTGCAAATTGTAGGCTGCCTTGCGAGCCTCTTGAGGATTTCTGTGAACAGAAAAATGTTTCAGGATGGCCGCCTTATAGGTGGACCATCTTAAATGATTTTGGTCCTCCAGCCCCGCAAAGAAACTGGAGTATTCCGGGGAGAAGGTCCACTTTACATATTGAATGCAGCTTTGGCTGTCCTTCAAATGGAAAGTCTCCATCATTTGTTCAAACAACTCTAAGTGCTCCCAAACAGAATACTTAGCGTTCTTATGGTAAGGCGTGATGACGCTCCTGATCGCCTTAATCTGCTTTAAGGGGTCCTTAAGCAAGGCCCTTTTTGCCTTATTGGCCTTTTTGGTTCGGGTAACCCTTGTCCATTCTTCCTCGGACTCAGAGGCACTGCTCCCAGAGGTTCCCGTCTGTTCTTCCAGGTTTTCCCGGATTCTGCGAGCCTGGGAATGGCTGGCAGAATGTGGGGACCTGGTCTCCTGTGTCCTGCGCAGTTCAGAGGAGTCTTCAGATTCCTCCTTGCTGCCAGGATTTGATGGGTACCCCCTCCACTGACCTAACTGGGCAGAGGTTTTCAGGATGCCCTTAATGGGCCTACTCTCCCGGGGTTCCCCATTGAACTGTACTGTACTTGGGTGCCCGTACCCGGATGCCCACCCCTCCATTCCTGAGTGGTACTGGCCTATGAGCCCCATACTCTTAGCTGGATAGTGATCTGCCATCCCTGCGGCCCTGTGCTCATGTGCGCCAGGGGACATGGGGGTGGTAGAGTCCAGGGACTGGGGGAGATGAAGGCCCCTGGTGTTAGGGCTCCTGCGGTTATGGTCAGGAATCTCTCTTTCCCAGCAGACCTCATCTCTATCCGCCCCTGCTCCCTGTTGCAATGCAAGAGCCTGCATTTGTGCTTTCAGTTCCTCTGTTAAGGCCTTACTCGACTCTATCAGTTTCTCCTGCATCGCTACCTGTTGCTGGAGCCTATCATTGTGTTGACAGAGGGCCTCATTCTCCCTCTGTGCTTCCTGGTTGGTCCTGGAGAACTGGGCCAGTCTTTGCTGCAGGAGGTTTACCTCCTGGGCAATGTCCCTATTGGCCTGCTCCTTTCTTGCTAGAGCATCTTCCACCCTTCTGGTGTGCTCTACCAAGTTCTGGTTTTCTTTTTGGAGATCACCCAGCCCCTGGTGGGCCAGGTGATTTTCTTCCATTTTTCTTTTTAAATGGCAGACTTCCTGGCCTAAGGCGTCTCTTTCCTGACTAAGAGCCTGCATTTGTGCCGCCAGGTCGTCCCTTTGCCTTTGGAAGGCACCAGCTTTCTGGCGCTCCTGATCAAACTCTGCCTGGGTATCCAGGTCTTTCAGAATCAGTTTATTGCTCTCCTCCTTCACTCTATCTAGGTGGCCTTGCAGGGTGACTACCTGCTCAGCACATGCCCTATTGAAGTCTAGCTGTTGCTCCAGCTTTTTCTGGCTTTGCAGTAGGGAGTCCAAACCTTCTTGGTGTTCCTTCTGCAAGGCCAGAAATCTGGTATCCTGTTCTGACTTTTCCTTTTGCAGCACATCCATATCCTCCTTTATTTTAGTGATGTACTGTCTGGTCTCATTTTCTGACTCCTGGCTTCTGTGCAGCCTTTGCTCAGAAGAGTCCAGATCAGATTGGGCCTTCTCTAACGCCATCTGTTGCCTTTTTGCCAGATCATGGCCATCAGCACATTTATTCTGTATGGCTCCCATGTATAAATATAAATATGCCGCTATCCTAACAATCTTGTCGTGCTCATCTTTGGCCTTAGGAGCCATATATAGTTCACTCAGGGCCACGTGTAATGGACCCTGATCTCTATATATATCTGACCCTGTTTCAGTGACCTGTTGCGTGATGGCCTGCAACCAGACTGTTTGGTCCTGGTGAGTCCATTCACCTCTCACAAATAGTTTGTGTAAGAAGTGCTCTCTGGCTATTTTCATATCTACCAAGGTCGTCATTCTAGAGATTGGTCTCTGTCCTGACTTACAGAAGTTAGTATTTTAGTTTTGCAGAACAGAACTTTTCTTGGAGTGTCCCTTTTGAGGAATGCTTCACAGCGTAATGCAGCGTGGTGATCCGACCGGATGTATGTATCCCGTCAGTTAGCACACTGTATTAAGCTGCACAAGTGGTAAATCTAACCCAACATCCCGGACGAGCCCCCACTTTGTAAGAGGATTCAATTCAGCACTACAGCTAAGTTAACGCCTAGTCTAGAATACTGAATGAAAACCCTTATTGATATATCTTTAGGTCCAGTTCATGCGTTCTGGATGACTACCCCTATATAACACCCCTCTCTTGGAATCCCCCTGACCCCACTGAGCCAAGAAGTAGTTCTGTTTTGCAAGTTAAAAGGGTTTATTTGATACTTTAAACAATAGATATATATATGACACTTTATAATAAATTAATAATTGAATATCACACTTGATCTGATATGATACAGATTAACAACAGAGAATCTGGCACTAGCACACTTCTTTATAATTACTAAGGAGTTGAGATGAAATGGATAAGGTAGCACACTGGTAAATAGGTACAGAAGTATAATGTGGTAGAAAATGCTTTATAGGGTTCAAGGAAATGCAAGGTTGAATGAATGAAATGCAGTATAGAAAATACTCAATATGATTTCAACAAAACAATGTAATCACTTTTCTCTGGCAATCCCCTCCCCCCCTTGATGCAATGCAAGGAAATGGAAGGAAGCACACAGTTCTCAGAAATGCAATCAACTGTAATTCAGTTCACCCCAGCAAGCTTAGACTACAGAAAACAGATAGGAGTTTTGAAAACACAGGCAAATGCTTTGATATGTGCTAGCAATGGATGAGAAATATGCTGGAAATGCTTTTTAATTCCCTTTCAGAGGTTCAGGGTGAGTGGTATCTAGTTAATATTAGTCCAGACTCACACTAGCAATGAGGCAGGGATAGTTAGCAGGTTAAACGAATTTCTGGCAAATGGAAGGCAAGCAGCAGCAGTTTTTACATGTGAAGAAATTGCAAATCGCGGTAAAATTCGCGGATGCGTGTTCCGCGATTGCGGTAAAACTATAAGGGGTAGGAATGCGGTTCTTGGTGCGATTCAAAGCTACGATTCTAAGCTATCAGAGGAAAGTTACTGCAAGTCTCTAGCCCAAACGGTCGCGGAGATATGAGCGATTTAATAAAGGTCGTTTTTGGGTTTGCAAATTTCAAAAGCTCAAAATGACAAGTGCAGCTTGCAACTAGAAATGACAGGTGACAGCTAGGAGGCAGTTCTACTTAGGTTAAATAGATTGAATTAGATGAATTTAAACTAAGAGATTGGTTCTACACAGTTCTGCTGGGTACTCACACTATATTCTTGAATTAAATGGGCCTCATCACGGATCTGGTCAGGGTTTTAGACTGGGCTCTGGTCTGGTCTGGTCTGGCCTCTGCACTTCACAGTGATCTGGGTCAGCTCTCTCTGCTGGTCTGGGTCTCTCTGGGTACAGCACTGCTTTCTCCCTCTGGTCTGGTCTCTAGTTCTGGATAGATTGAAGTCTCTAGTTTGGCTCTCTGGAGGTTTGATGGAGGTAAGTATGGATTTTTCCGGCAGAGCGTCCCGCTGCAGATGGATTTGGAAGGTCCCTCTCTGTCCTGTCTGTCTGCTTTTATGTGTTTAGAATGTGGGTGTGTCCTAGCATCACTGACCCTACCTCTCTCTCAGCTTCTAATTGGTCAAACTTCCATTTATCATTTGATTGGGGAATGAACTGTGAGTCAGAGGGATGTCATTTTATGGCTTGCAGATAGGACACTCCTCTGTCAGATTGCACACATTCTATATTTGATAATAAAAGACACATTTCAGAGTTACACAGTTGTTTGAAATTACATATACATGGTGTGGCTGAATTTAGCCATGTCTCTGTCCAAATCTGCTGTTTCTAGGAGCTTGCATTCACAAATGGCAACTTCTAGCACTTTTTAATGTGCTAAACAACATTGGATCTTCATTAAATTTTATACAACTGTTCCTCACATATCTACCCACATACCAATGCATTTTCGTTTGTCTAGCTGAAACAGGGAGTCTGTAATATTAATAAACAATGGGGTTTTGCCCCAGAACATCACACAAATTCGAGTTTAGTCTTGAATTAAAGGTACATTTTTTAAATTAAAGCTCTCAAAGTTATACATTTCTGTCATTTGATTACAAAGAGTTATCAGTGTTTTTGTAAAATATATATTTTCCTTTCAATTCAGTCCTCAGAGTGTTGAGGTCCGCCTCCAAGACTTGGGTGGGTCAGTCCTCTGGGCAGGCAGGGCTTTGTTGACATTAAACAGTCAAAATCAACATATTCCTTTCAGAGGAAAGGGTCCTTTGTGTGGTCTCTGGGAAGCTCCCAGCCAGTCTGCCTTCTATCAATCAAGAGGTCATGTGAGATTCTAACTCCTGGTGTGAGCTCTGGAGGTGAGAGGGTTTCCCAGGCTTCAGGCCTCTGGGAACAGCATGTGGCTAATTTTTAATTAAAATGCAGCCTTTGAAGTCAGCTGAGTCAAATCCCTTTGTCAGCTACTGCACTCAGTTCTCCTGTCAGAGTTTAGACCGCTAGCGCCACCATCGGGATTTTGTTGGCACTGCATGCAACTTTGGAATTTTCTTGGATTAATGCATTCTAAACAGGAATGGTTCTTACATGGTAGTAAATCCTTGCTTAACATTGTTTTGATGGGGCTCCTTATAGTAAGATGGTTATGTGGAACCCCACAAAAAGGGTTGAATCTTTAAAGTGGTCCAATGAGTCACGATTTCAGCAACTTTTTGACATCAGTAACAGTGGATTTTGTTAACAAAGACCTTTCTTTACACTGGTGGGTGGCAAGTTAGGTAACCATTTTGGTGTGCGCACAACTGCGCAGCTCTCCTGGATTCTGGGATGAAATGATGGGCGGCGACAGCGCATCCCCATCTTTACGCACTCCAATGATTTATTTTTGTTCTGGGGTAAAATGATGGGCAGCGACAGCTTAATCCCCATATTTACCCCGTCTAATGATTCCACATGGGTCAAAACCCTCCACAATAGAGAACGGTGTTAGTGGTTGAGGGTTAGTCAGGTGATATACTTGGGCTGTCCCTTCAATTTGATACATGAAAATTGTTACATGAAGACCTCTGAGGATTGGTCAATGTTAATGGCGTCAGTGATAAGGGCCCCATGTTCTGATTGGTCCACTCGCGAGCCTCCCAGTCTGGGACTATCGCTGTTCCCAGCTCGCGGTGCACCTGTAATTTGCAACAATGTTTTACTATGGATAGGTGTAAACAATGTGAGGATTTATTCATATGTTGGGAGGTCGACTACTCCCACTGCTGCAGATGTCCAATGAGTCTTTTAATTGTATCTGCCTGTGTCTTAAAACGTGGGATTCAGGCGTCTCCTTCCTCCTGGGCTTGGCATCCTGTCAGGTTTGGCTTTGTCACGTGAGGTGGGACCGTGTTTGAGGCAGAATTCAGCACAATTAATATTGTTTTTCCCACTGTGTGCCTGGTTTATCTTGCAGGTGCGACCTTGGCGTTGGCTTGCGGCGTGCGAGATTGCAACATCGTGCCCTTGGCGGTGTGCTTTCGCCGGGCTCATTCTGCAGGGTCAGCAACCGAGCTCTTGCTCATTCAATGTTCATGGAAGCTTTTGCTTGCGGCCTACTTGGGCCTGGTGCATAGGTGGAACCGTTTGATGCAGAGCGCCTTAGGTTACGGTATCATATTGCCCTATCCTCAGTATCGTGTCTCCGTTATATTCTTCATTATGGTACATGGTTCTTAGAAGAAGCGTGAGCAAGCCTTTTTAGATAAGTTCATGATGCGTCTTGCGTTTCTGCATTTTGAGAGCCTATGTGGAAAATAATAAAGATGCACGTCCGTGAGTATGTCTGTCGCCTACATCATAGCACTGAGTATATTCTTCGTGTGGATTGGTGTGGGAGTGTCCGGTGTGCATGTTTGCACAGGTGTGCTAACCGTTGGCTAGGTCGTCATGGCATCTCTAACGACGTGTTGATTTTAGTGCTGGATGGTTCAGTCGAGTCCATCCATGCCACAGGTGTCGGCATGTGCAGGGCAGGCTGGTGGGCACATCCGTATGTTCCTGTACCAGGGTATTTGGTCGTCTGGTAGATGGGCAAACTCCTCTCGTGGCGGGTGTCTGGGCCGTGATCCTCTAGGCCAAGCGCGAGAGGGGAAGGGCGGGAGCCTGTTCTTCCATTCTCCCACTTCACTCTAGATAGGTTTCTCCTTGTTTCAGTATAATGCATTATTTTCTATATAATTTTCTTCACTGGATGTTTTTAGAAGTGTATCATTGGTATAGTTCATAGGGAGTTCCTCACAAGAAGAGGAGCCCTCTCCGGGTGAGTACCACTTGTCTTTAACCCTAGATAGTGTATTGCAGAGCGGGCTCACCTCCCTAGTTTCACAGGGAAAGGTTCCCACCTGGGGAGAAGTGACGCATTCCTGTGATTCATCACAGCAGACAGACTGCCCCTGCCAGCCAGCAGGTTGCAAGACTGAAAGACTGTTTCACTCCTTTGATCATTTCTGAGGTAAGGTAACACCTCCCGTCATTTAGACAGCCGTCCAAAATAATCAGTCCTGGGAAAAACGAACAACAGTGCATATCCTGCACAAAAGGACTAACCTCACACCAGGATGATGCATACCCAAAGGCCTTTAATGCTTTGGGTCTGAGAAGAGGGCAGATTTAGTGTAGTCAGTGAAGCTAAGTACACGTGGGGAAGAGATCCACCATCTTGTTTCTATCTGTACCTCTCCTGCCTTCCTGTCTCCTTACCTTTCTTTAGCACAAAGCACTTTGGAATTTAAGAAAGCAAAGACCACTTGTCACAAGGACAGGGATTGGATCCATTAAAGCATGATTGCTTTTGTCCAATTACCTACGGATGTTTGCCTATAATAGAGGGGTTTTTCTTCTTTGATTAATATCTGGACTTCAACACTGCAAGAAGACTTTGTTTGCACCTTGTTGGGAGGGCAGTCCTCCAGTTTTGAGATGAAGACAGGTGTTCCGAGGCAGAGGCAAGCTCTGTTCCCTAACCATTACCGAGGACACATTGGGGTGACCTGGAGCTGGAACAAGACCTGCCTCTCTGCCAGCTACGCCAGTACCCAGGACCTCATTGGAGGTGAAGGAATCCTGCTGGTGTTTGCCATCCTCCACCATGTTTGGGAGAGTGAGAGCAAGGACACATCATGTCCCTGGGCTCTTGAATCGGGACTCAAAATAACCCTGGATTCCTGTGCTTTTACCACTGATCCACTTTGAGCCGGGCTTCAAGTACTGCTCGGCACATTTGAACCACCAGGACCATCTAGTGATGCTTTTGGCACTCACCAAGAAACGGCATCGAACTTGAATGGACAAGAACAGCAGAAGGTATTATTGACTGAAACCTGCCCACCTGGTCCAACTTTGGACCCTAGAGACTAGGACTGGTTAGGTCACTTTATAGTCCCTTTCCTTGCTAAAGGCATAGCCTTTTTAAAACATTGCCTTTCACTTCTACTTCATTGACCAGAGTGCTGCATTCTTCTCTGGCTTATTCTCTGTTCCTTCCACATGGGATTATTTGTGTAGTAGTTTTCGAGTTAGTCATTTCTGCATTTGATGAGTTTAAATTATATTTATTTAAAGAACTTTGATTGGATATTTCTATATTTTTGATTGCTGCACATTGCTGTTTTGATTGCTAATGTTTCACATTCACATACCTCTTAAGGGTGTAGCCTGCCTTTGGCCCAAGTTACCACACAGTAAAGAAGGTATATGTCTTACCTGGGCCAGTTTCACCTTTATGAATGGAATCACTCTTCTTTTGTAGACGTGGGAAGGCTGAGTAGGAGGTTTTGCACTTATATTTATTTATGTATTTAATTAAAAAATGTATCATGATTTAGCATACAAGAAACCTCTCCTGATGCACCCAAAGCAGAACAATTGGCAAACCACATTTCATTTCACCATAAAGGATAGAACCATACATGTTCACGTACTTCCTTAAAGTCAAAGGCCCTAAAGCAAGAGATTGTTTAAAAACCTAACAACAGATATCGCCTGCTCGTTTTCGACCAGCTCAAAAGTATGGACCACCAACCCTCATCAGTAAATGTTCTATAAACACCTAAGAAAATGATCCGATTGCACGTATGGCAGGACAAACTACAAATAGATGATGGTATGTCTCTACTGATGTTACATCCTTCCAAAAGCTGCAAAATGCAAAACCGATGTCCAATTTCTGATGAGAACATACAACTTCCTTGGTTGGGTATAATTTAAGCCGAAATCTTAAAAATTAAGTTCACCACACAACATTTGAGAAAAGCTTTAAATATGTTTGTAATTTAAGGGTTTTGTTTTATTTTTTAAAATGGTAAAATAATGTATAATTATTGCAGTCGTGCCCAGTATTAAACCAGCCCGTTAACCAAAGCTTGTTCTTAACAGCCCCACCATTAGCAACCAGGAAGTTTACTGTGGTTTTCGGAGATTGGATTCCAAACATCTCACACCAAAGCAGCATTTAAAATGGAAAATAAGGAATTTGGTTTCGAAAGCAAACTTTTCATAAATAAAGACACACATTGCCATTGTACTATAGCAAGTGAAGACAAAAGACCCAGCTCATAACAGATCACTGGAATCGGAACACCATGGGGTCGATGTAAGCTTTAGAGTTTTCTAAAAAACTTCCGATATAGTGAAGGCAATTTCTGCGCCATAAGTCAGCACTGGAACAACCTTCATCCTATAAAATGTTATCACTGGGACAAGAGAAAAACATCCAACCTTCTTGTTTAACGTATTTACTTGAGCAGCCAGGGCAGCCATCTTATGCTTTAGCATCAACATTCTTAAACCATCCTTTGAGCCTCCCACCATGCAAAATCCAATATATGTAAAGGATTCTACTCCATACAGCTCAACGATGTTCAGTTTCCAGTAATAAGAGGGTAATCCTTTCTTCTTAGCCAGAGTAAAAACCAGTGCCTTTGACTTTGGCACATATCCGGTAAGATCGTGCTGACATGCACAAACAGATTAAATATGGATCTGGCGCTGTAACCGAACTGGGTCTGGAGAGTTAAGGCTAGGTCATTGTTATATAGAAGTAAGTTAATAGTCTGTCCTACAATACAGTGAGGAAAAGAACAAGCCTGACAAGGAGACTCACCCAAATCACGCAAAAATAGATTAAAGAAGGCCAGCGATAAGATACACCCTGCTTAATCCCCTATACGTCAGAATTTGCCTTCATAGATTGCCACTTGACTTAATCTCAAATGTAGTATGTGAATGGATATCTTTTAGTATCGCCACCAAGTAAGCAGTGTGCAAAATTCAGCCCCAGAGTGACAGAGACTGAGAGGCCATGCAAGACCATATTGTGAAAATGAAGCTGGCTGTGTTGAGACTCATTGGGATATGCAGGTCAGTTCAAAACATTCTTTTTCGACATAAGGCCTGGTGAATTAAGAAAAATGGGTCTCTTTCAACTTTACCAAAATGGACAGGCACTCAAGAGAAGGAAAATGTGCCTGAGAACATGAAACTGCTGGATTTGCCGATTGCGTTCCAAAAGACATATGTTTCTGCAAATGTTGACTTCATGTAAAATGGGAAAATACACATTTTTGACTGAGAAAAAAACCAAAAAAAAAACTGCAGCATAATACATGAGACTGCCATACATTAAAATGCTGTGCATTTGGGGAAATAAAAAGGAACAGTAAGTTATATCTAGAAAGCAAAGCCAAATGACATACTTCATTTGACAAAAAATGAAACACTTACTTTTCAACATTCAAAATGACATAATTTAAAGGTGAGGCCTACTTGTTTAGAAGTGAACACTGGTTTCCATGGTAAACCTTGGCCTATATGTGAACAATGCAGTAAGGGACACTCATGCCCTTTCAAATAGTATAGTAAAGAAAGACCTTTCTCATGGACAGTAGGTCCAGATGCAATACAATGTATTACATGCTAAACATTGGGTCAATTTAAAATGCTATACTTTCAGAATTTTGGATGCAGCTGTCACACTCACCTGTGTCTCTGCAGGAGCGATGGATGAGCCTCCTTTGACCCCGAGTTCTCACTTCCTCTGTTTCACCCGGAGGAACACCTGTCAAATACAAGATGTACACTTAGACCTGAATTCACCTGATTCCCCTGGGCGTTCCCTTCTCTTTCTGTGTGTTGTGATGTCCCTAAGGGCTTACCTTGATTTTTAGTAGTGTGTGCACTCCATCCTGCATTCGCAGGGGCGCTATTCACTTGTAGGGATGATGCCAATGTCTGTTGGCTGAGTTCTGATGCCACACGCTGTTATATGCCTTCACAGCGAAGCAGAGTGTTCTATATGCCAGTTTCTTCACTAGCTAGGAAGTCCTTTCCACAAAGTGAACGTTGCGCAGTGGTTGTTGAGTGTCTGGTAGGTATGTGCTGCGTCATAGGTTTGAGTGCACCTGGTAATGTTTCTCCTTTCCCTAGCAGGAGTGTATTATGGAGTGCTAGGGCCTGGAGTCTGGGTTCAACACTTCTGAAGACTCTGTGGTCTGGTAAGTATGCACAGAGGCTTTAGTAAGTATGCATCGCGTTATTGGAGCGAGCGCAGTGAAAATGGTTTCTTCTTTCTTTTGCAGGAATTTGAGCGCGGACCTGAATTCCAGCGTAGTGGGAAGATTCGGTGAGTATGCGAAGCGTTATTGAAGTGCGCGCGCTAACACAGTTCTTCTTTGTGCTTACAGATGCCGGTGTAGGATTCCCCTCTTGACCGGAGAAAGCTGCGGCGTGGAGACAGCACGTGGGTTGATCCGTAGCAGGTAAGCAGAAGCAGGATGATCCGGAGCAGGTAAGCAGAAGCAGGATGATCCGGAGCAGGTAGGCAGAAGCAGGATGATCCAGAGCAGGCAAGCAGAAGCAGGATGATTCGGAGCAGGTAAGCAGAAGCAGGTTAATCTGGAGCACGGCGAGTGTGTTGCTGATGCAGCTCACAGTAAGCAACACGAAGCACTAGAAACATCTTGGGTGTGGCTTATATAGCCAGCCACACCCGAACACTAGAGAGCTCATGAATTGTCATGCACTTCCTGTTTGACAACAGGAAGTGGTAACCAGGAAGTTACTACAAACACAAGGAAGAAATTAAAAGAAGGTATCTGCTATGGGTTTTTTGTGTGCCTATGCCAGGCCTGCCAAGCCTCCACCCAGCTCTCCCCGACTACCTGCCTGGTATCCATGACAGTCTTCCCCCTCAAGACCCCTCCCAATGGTGTGTGTGTGGGTTTTGGTTTATCAGGATAGTCTCGATGGAATCTTCGCACCAATCAGGGGGCATGCACGTGTGTGCTGGTTTCCCATGATCTTTCCTAGGGTCCGTACCTCTTCCAGTCAATCAAGTAATGCAGGGTCTTTCGTACTAGTTTGGAATCTAATATGTTCTTTACCTCATATTCTGGTGCTTCTTCACTCACTTGTATGGGTGCGGGAGGTGTGGAAGTTCGGGTTCCTGGGTGTGCTGGTTTTAATAGTGACACATGACATACGGGATGTATACGCATATGTTGAGGTAACGCCAGTCTCATGGCTGCTGGATTTATCACTGTCTCAATTGTATGTGGGCAGATGTATCTAGGCTGACATTTTTTGGGACCCTTTAAAGCAATGTGTCTAGTTGCCAGCCAGACCGAGTCTCCCACTTGATAATCTGGGGCTTTCCGTTGATGGCGATCACTGTTTCTTTTCTGTGTTTCTTTGGCTTGCTGTAGGTTCTTGCTGGCCTCTCTGGCTGCTTTCAGTATGCTGGCATGCAGATTCTTTACCGCGGCCATCTCAATGTTTTCTGGCGGGTCGGAGACAGATGTTCTGGGGTTTCGACCATATATAGTAAAGAAGGGTGTTGCTTGGGTTGATGAGTGTGTTGAATTGTTGTGGGCATATTCTGCCATCCATAGTATTTCTGTCCAGCTTTGGCTTGTTTGGTGTAATAGACAGCGCAAATACTGTTCTATGGTCTGGTTTGTGCTCTCAGTTTGGCCATCCGTTTGAGGATGGTGACTTGAAGACAGATGGATTTCTACTCTTACCAGGGCACATTTCCTCCAAAAACGAGATACAAATTGGCTGCCTCTGTCAGAAATGATTACAGTGGGGAATCCGTGTAACTTGACAATTCTGTCTAGAAAAAACTGCGCCAGAGTCAGAGCTGAGGGAATACCTCTCAGAGCTATAAAATGGGCCATTTTGGAGAAGAGGTCAACTACTACGAGGATGGTATTATAACATGAGCTAGGAGGTAAGTCAGTGACAAAGTCCATTGATACTGTGTGCCAGGGCGCTGGTGGAATGGGGATTGACTGAAGGAGGCCGGCTGGTTTTTGCCTGGATATCTTGTATTGTGCACACCCCTCACAGGTGCCTATGTAGGTAGCAATATCCTCTCGCCAAGTTGGCCACCAATAAGATTTGCTTACTTTCTTCATGGTTTTAGCTATACCTGGATGGGCTTCTAACAGCGGGTCGTAGTAGTCTGATATAATTGCTTGTTGTAGATCCTTAGTTGGAACGTAGAGACGTTTATGGTAATGTGGAAGTTTGTCTTGAATGGTGAATTGATCTCCCTTTGTGTCCCAAGCCAGTAGGTCTTTTTCAGGCATATATTTTTTTTTTGCTTCCTGCAGTGTGTTTAACAGAGATGGGCCAATGCAGAAGCCAATAATTTTATGGCTGGGTATGATCTCCACCGGGTTAGGGGCATTGTAGACTTCCTCTCCTCTGCCAATGTGGGATAACGCATCCGATTTCCCGTTCTTAACTCTGGGGCGGTAGGTGATCACAAAGTCGTATTCCATTAAGGATAGGGCCCAACGGAGCTGTCTTGAAGACTGAGCTTTAGCTGAGCGTAAGTATTGCAAGATCCGATGATCTGTTATTATTGTGATGGTGTGTTTTGCTCCAAGTAAGTAATGTCACCATTTGCATAGTGCGCTCTTGATTGCTAGGAGTTCTTTCTCAGAAATCGCATAGTTTAATTTTGCCGGGAAGAATTTTCCTGACCAAAAGGCAATGGGATGAAGGCATCTGGTTTCGGGATTTTATTGAGACAATACGGCCCCCATGGCAATGCTTGAAGCTCTGTTTCCACAATGTACGGTATATCGGGCTGTGGATGTTGCAGTATTGGGGCTGAGGTACATTTTTCCTTGAGGGCTCGAAAGGCTTCTTCCGCCGCTGGTGTCCATTCGAGCTTTCGGTGTTTGCACAGCAAGGACGTAATTGGGTGTGCAATATGTTAGAATCCTGGTATGAAGCGTCGATAGAAATTCGCAAAACCTACGAAACTCTGTACTCCTTTTACAGACGTGGGTGAGGACCAAGTGAGGATTGCCTCCACGTTTCTATTGTCCATCTTGATTCCCTGCGGTGTCAGTACATATCCCAGAAAGTCCACCTCAGTGACGTGGAAGGACATTTTTTCTAGTTTTGCGTACAGTTGGTTTTCACACAGTTTGCGGAGTACAGCTCACACATGGGTTACGTGTTCTTGGGGAGTGTTGGAGTAAATCAGAATGTCATTGATGTAGACGACTGCGCAGACATCGAGGAGTTCCCGTAACACATCATTCATAAAATGCTGGAACGCAGCCAGGGCATTGCAAAGCCCAAAGGGCATGACCTGGTATTCATATAAGCCATAGCGGGTATGGAACGCAGTCTTCCACTCGTCCCCTTTCTTCATACATAGCAGGTGATATGCGCCACGTAAGTCTAACTTTGTAAAAATCTTTGCTTGTCTCACCTGGTCTATGCGTACTGATATCAGAGGTAATGGGTACTTATTTTTTATCGTGGCTTGATTTAGGGCCTGGTAATCAATACACATTCTTAAATCCCCCTCTTTCTTTGGTACAAAGAAAAGTGGGGAGGCAGCTGTTGACTTAGATGGCCTAATGAAACCGTTGGCCATGTATTGGTCCAAGTAGGTCCGTAGATGATTGTTTTCTTCCTCAGTTAATGCATAAATGCGGCTGCATAGTACTTGTGCCCCTGGTAGCAGATCGATCTGGCAGTCATAAACTCGATGTGGTGGCAGTGTATTAGCTTGCTCCTTAGCAAACACATCCTGGAACTCCTGGTATTCCACTGGTAAGGTGCCCACCAAGCCTAAACCTGCTATCTTTTCTGTGAAGCTAACAATCGGCTTCTTTGGATCCCTTTGTCGTAGCAAGTGGCGCATTCGGTGGAAAGGAGTAGGGTTCACGCTCGCCAATCTATCTTTGGGTTGTGCGTCACTAGCCACGGTATCCCAAGAATCAGCTGGAATTGGGGTGCAGCGATCAGGTCGAATCTGATACTTTCCCTATGGCCATCTTGACAGATTAAGGTGAGAGTAGAAGTACACTGTGTTACTGGTCCCGAAAGGAGTTGTGTTCCATCCACAGCTGTCACACTTTCAATGGTGTCCTTACGGTGGAATGCCAATCCCAAGGTCGGTGTCATGAGCACTACTTCCGAGGAGCCAGGACTGGCCCAGCGCCCCCGGAAGCAGACCCTTCTTCCCCATCTCCGGACCCAGCAGACCCCTACAGGGGCCCTTTGGACCGTGTCCTGGCGCCTTTGGCGCCAGGCTCATAAAGGACTTCAGTCCCGGCGCCTTAGGCGCCGGGCTCATATTGATAAACTGTGTAATAATGCTTGGGTGGACTTACCTGAGGCAGACCATGCTGCATACTTACCCAGAACAATCCAGTCTGGCTGAAGTCCCCAGCCATCAGGGCTGGGAGGAACTATTTCCTGTATTCAGGAACTCTTTTCTTACCTGGGGGGGCCGGTGGAAGAACACACACCTGAAGCACTTCTCTGCTATTTAAACCAGCCCCGATGGAATACATGTGCTTCGCGTTATTCTGCATCAGCAGCAGGACGCTCACCGAGTCGGCTCCTGCATCCTGGCTCCTGACACGCCCGCCAGCACCCGGAACACCTGCAAACAGACAAGAAAAGAGAAGGCGAGCATTAGAAATTACTTACCGGAAGCCGGCCTCAGCAATCCTACCTCTGACAATCCTGCAAAGGAAAGGTACAAGATTAGCAGCGCTCTCAAACGCTCGCAGCCGCGCCGCCTTGCCTTACCCATCCGTGGCCTCGCCAAACTCCACCGCGGCCACGACGCCGGCAGCATTTCGGCACCTAAAAAACAGAAAACGACAGTCATTAGAGGTGCCCGCTCTAAAGCGGCCACATTTCTTCCACTTACTTACGTGCCTCATCACGCGCGACAGCGGCTGTGACGCCGGCAGCATCTCGGCACCTGTAAGCAGAAAAAGACAATCATTAGAAGTAAGCAGTCGCTTTTCTTTCACTTACCTTCCTCCACCGCGGCTACGACGCCAGCTACATCCCAGCACCTGCATAAGAGGAATACATGGTGAGCACTAACTAAGCACGGAGAACAAATACTCACCAAGAGACTTACCAACTTTAGGTTTCTGGGCCCCGGCTCCTGTGGAGAAAATACACTCATACTTACGGCTACCGCAGGAGAGACGAAAGGACACAGTGTCCGCAACTATTTCCCATCCAGTGACGTAACTGGATTCTACGCACCCCTGCACCTGAAGCAGGATGGGGAGCTCATCTTTACAATATCTAAGGTGAGAGCTCGCAGAAACCAAGTTGGGGGTCAAGAAGAGTGAGAAACGGGAGATTGGTGGGAACACATATCCACCCCAGCTGGTAATCAATCCCTTTTCTTCCACCTGCAGAAAACTTACTCTACAAGCCAGGCAATCCAAATTCGGAGGCCCCGTCCAGAGCATCTTCCGGGCCCTGCGCCTCACGATAGAAGAAACGGTAGCAGTCCAGTTCGGGTCAGCGTCTCTGTGGGAATCAGGTGAGCGTTACAGTCGGTGCTGTGTTATTGTCCAAGTAGTTCCCAATAGCCCCACTGTCTATGAAGGCATTGAGGGCATGCATTCAGGTGGGCTGTGAAGAATCTACCAGAACCACAGGAATACTGAAATGTGAGATCTGAGTGCTCAGTTCCTGGCTCGACATACCAAACTCTACATCTGCCAGGCATTGGAGTTTTCTGCTTCAGTGTCTTCCCTTGTGTTATCTAGTACCCCCATTGTCTTCCGTGGAGGTTTAACCATGCAGTTCCAGAGGAAGTGACCAGATTGGCCGCAATATAAGCAAAGTTTTTCCTGATGCCTCCGTTCTCTCTCTGCTTTGGTGAGTGGTCCCCTGAGGACACCCAATTGCATGGGTTCCGAGTGTGTTTTGGAGGCCTGTCGATTGGACACTTCTTTCGGTCAGACAAACACTCGTCTATGTTATGATCTGGTTCGATCGACCTTGTGATCCTGTAATCGGTGGTCTAGATGCATAGTTAGATCAATGTATTCACAACAATCTTCGGGAGGATTAACTACTTATGCCAAGACATCTTTTAATTCTCCTCTCAGTCCTCAATAAAATAACGTTATTCGTTTCTCTTCTGGCCAACCTGATTCGGCTATTAGACGATTGAATGTGGCGACATACGAAATAAGATCCTGACCTCCTTGTCGCAAAGAGACTAGCTCGTCATCCAAGGCCTGACCTTGAGTCCGATGGACAAATAGTTTTTCCAGTTCACACTGAAAACCTGGGTAATTTTTCAGTAAGGGGTCATCCCTAAGCACTAACAGGACAGACCAGTCCGCCGCGTGCCCGCCAAAATAGGAGAGGACGAAAGCTACCTTAGCTTGGTCTTTCTGAAAAGAGCCTGGTTTGCATATGAAGTGTAGGTGGCATTGATTCATGAACGCTCCAAATTTCTTAGGATCCCCAGAGAAGCGTTCCGGGGGTGCTAAAAGGATGTTGCCTGGAAACAATACCTGAACGGGTGTGACTACAGGTGCCACGGTAGACTGAACCTGAGGGACTCCGCCTGGTAGGGGTGCTAGACCAGCTTGGGTCTGTAAGAGCTGTCTTGCCAAGTTGTCTGTTTTGTCCCTGTTGACTACCAGTTTGCACCTTAAGGAGTTTGTCTCAGAGCGGGATGCATGCACCTCGGCCCATAGTTCACCTAATAATAGGGAAAGCTGATCTACCTCAGAGGTTTCCATCGCTCAGGCAGAGGTATTAAGGATGGCTTTGTGTTCTGTCACACTCACCTGTGTCTCTTCAGGAGCGATGGATGAGCCTTCTTTGACCCCAAGTTCTCACTTCCCCTGTTTCACCCGGAGGAACACCTGTCAAATACAAGATGTACACTTAGACCTGAATTCACCTGATTCCCTTGGGCCCTTCCCTTCTCTTTCTGTGTGTTGTGATGTTCCCTAAGGTCTTACCTTGATTTTTAGTAGGGTGTGCACTCCATCCTGCATTCGCAGGGGCGCGATTCACTTGTAGGGATGATGCCAATGTCTGTTGGCTGAGTTCTGATGCCACACGCTGTTATATGCCTTCACAGCGAAGCACAGTGTTCTATGTGCCAGTTTCTTCACTAGCTAGGAAGTCCTTTCCATAAAGTGAACATTGTGCGGTGGTTGTTGAGTGTCTGGAATTGTCTGTATTGTCTTTATTTTGCCAAGGTATTTTTGGGTGAGTAGCGCTGCGTGTAGAAGTTAGCCACTGGTAGGTATGCGCTGCGTCATAGGTTCGAGCGCACCTGGAAATGTCTCTCCTTTCCCTTGCAGGAGTGGATTATGGAGTGCTAGTGCCTCGAGTCTGGCTTCAGCGCTTCTGAAGACTCGGTGGTCTGGTAGGTATGCACAGAGGCTTTCGTAAGTATGCACAGCGTTATTGGAGAGAGCGCAGTGAAAATTGTCTCCGCGTTATTGGAGCGAGCGCAATGAATAATGTCTATTCTTTCTTTTGCAGGACTTTGACCGCGGACCTGGCTTCCATCGTAGCGGGAAGAGTCGGTGAGTATGCGCAGCATAATTGAAGTGTGCGCTAAGCAGTTCTTCTTTGTGCTTACAGGTGCCGGTGTAGGATTCCCCTCTTGACCGGAGAAAGCTGCGGCATGGGGAAAGCACATGGGTTGATCCGGAGCAGGTAAGCAGAAGCAGGATGATCTGGAGCAGGTAAGCAGAAGCAAGTTGATCCGGAGCACGGCGAGTGTGTTGCTGATGCAACTCACAGGAAGCAAAACGAAGCACTGGAAAAATCTTGGGTGCGGCTTATATAGCCAGCCATATCCGAACACTAGAGAGCTCATGAATTGTCATGCACGTCCTGTTTGGCAACAGGAAGTGGTAACCAGGAAGTTACTACAAACACCAGGAAGAAATTAAAAGAAGGTATTTGCTATGGGTTTTTTGTGTGCCTATGCCAGGCCTGCCAAGGCTCCATCCAGCTCACCCCGACTACCTGCCTGGTACCCATGACAGCAGCTTGGTTTCACCACTGAACTGAAAGGTCTGTGCCTCTGAAACTTTCACCTCAAGACTTTTGGGCTGGGCCGACCAAGAAAACAGGTCTTGTTTTCAGGTTAAAATGCTAAGAAATACACTTTTGGAGGTCAAACTCATGCAGGGGTCAGATAAGGAAACACAGGCCTGACCTCTCTCCCAATAAAATTTGCATTAAGCTTCAAACGAGAGATCTTTTAAGGGACTTAATTGCCAGTCTGGAATAACATGTAGCCAAGCAGATGTCTAAGTCATGTGACTTTGGATAAAATGAAACTGCCTGGGTTTTGAGAAATGGAAACTAAAGGATGGTCCATATTATATCTTGCCATTACATTAACATTGGACTCCTTTTTCCTTAACAGGAGAACCGTGTGCCAGAATTATCTCATCCAGGACTCATATTAAAGATCATAGAAGCCAGTCAGTTTTATGTAAATATGAACTGTATGCCCTATGTGTAATTTATTTTAGAGATGACAATAGGTTGGTAATACTCGTAATCAGAAAAAACAGAAACTTGGTGAGCTGATAGAAAGTAAAATTAATGTGTGTTTTGTGAAGTTTGAGGTTAATAAATATTTAAATTCATAAGTAAACTATGAAAAATTATAGCTTCTCTTCAGCGACAACATTTGTGTTCCCTAATTCATCATAAATTACAGAATTCAAAAATATATATGTTTATGCAGTTATCTGAAAGGAGAAGATAGTTGCATTGTAGTGCGATTCTAATAAAACCAAATATGTAAACAAAAATGTAATTTCAAATGTTTCAGTTCTCTTCCCCATTATCCATAATCCAGACCTCCTAAAACTCCTTGTCCTATCAGCTGGAAGTGGGCGGATTGGTGGGCGGAGAAGGAAGAGAGGTGTCCAATCTGTAGCGTGGGAATATTTATAATATGTAAGTGTCATCAGTACTATATAATATCAGTTTTCAATCTAAAGAGGGACAGAATACAGCAGACCGATAAGCTAAGACTGACAACAACAAAGAGCTGACAAAAAAGGAAGGCTAACACCCAGGTGAGGAGATAGACACAAGACTCTGGAACACTTGCTGGGGACTTCTGCCTGGAAGCTGGGAGCTGTAAGGAACTCATTGTGCCAACAGTAAAGACAGACACAAGTGATCACAGTTCAAGGGTGTTTATTGAAATTTATAATGGGTGAGATAAATGCCCAATCTAAACCTAAATCTAAAATGGGTGCAAGCTATGACCATCAAATAATAATAATAAGGCAGTCTTAGTGCCATCTTGTCAAATAAAAAGGGTCTATACTAAAAAAAAAATCCAATCCTTACTACCAAATTTCTAAAAGAGTGTGGGATACTGTTCACCAGAAGAGAAAGAAGTGTTCACAAAATGAAAGTCAGGATGGTAAGGCTGGGTCTCCCTTACCTATGTTTGAAGCACAGGACAAGGCGGGATTCTCAAGCACAGCACACTCCTTGGCCTCATCAGCATGGGTTCACAATTCAGTTCAGCACTTTCAAAAACCTTCAGAGGCTAAGTCTACTTCTTACAAAAGTCGCTTTCTTTAGAAGGCCTGCTGATTCAAAGAAACAAAACAGATAAACAAAAAGTGACTTCGGTATTCTTGTACCTTGGGCAATTGCTCTTTGCCCTTTAGGATCTCCCTCCATCGGGCTTGGATCCTCCTTGTAGCTTGGGCCTCTGTCGGTCGGGTTCATTACAGCCTTTCTTTAACACAGTTCATGTATTCTTAACACAGTTCATGTTTTACTCAATTTAACCAGAAAGCGTTGGTTCCATTCTCTTAGTTTTCTTTCGGCATCCCTCTGTTGGGTTCACACTTTCCCTATTCCACAGTTTACAATGTTATCTGAAAGCGGGTTTCCCTTCCCCTAGCTTTCCTCTGGCAATGGGTCAGAGACTTTTGAATGCATAAAGGATCTGCCATAACCCTTATAGGACCACTAACAGGCCTCACGCCACCCTTTTCCTAATGTTTCTGGTTCTTGTAGTTTCAAAGAATAGGTCCCGGTCAGTGTCTTTTGAATGAGCACCCACATGGCACCGGACCCCTCTGCACTTGGACCTCAACTGGGTTTTCTCTATAGTCCAACCCCATAGACAAGTTTTTTGTCTTTTGGATTACTTGCATTCAAATAAAGTTGCCACTTGCAACCTTGAGCTCAACACAGTTCAGTTTACTATCAGTTTCCTCTGACTCACCGGCTGTGCTGAACCCATTGGCTTCTTTGTTCTCTGGAGTCAAGAATAGTACATACAGTAGCCATCTTGCCTCTCTGCCTGCGTTATCTAAGCGGGAGGCCCCCATGTACCATTGACATCATTGATAGACTGCCTTGTGTTAAATGAGAGATTAGAATTAACTTTTAGAATGTTAGAATTTTTAGCTCGTCGAAGGAATTGATTTTTACGAATTTTAGAAATTGTATGTACTTAGTCTGCTGCTAACTGTGACCCTTTGTCACTCGAACATTAGAAGTGAAACCTTATTGTATAATCTAAATAGACAGTGCAATTGAATTAGTAGAACGCACTTGTTTCCTCATTCCGTTTCCAAAAACTACAATTCCCAGTAGGACTGTAGTTCTTTGCTAGATTTATACCGCCCACAGGCGCGAACGCGCCGGCGCGCACTTGACTAGCCGGTCTGTGGTGGTCCGTGGTGAGTAGTGCGGGTGCGGCTGACCCCCCAACGATATGGGTCTTCGGGTAGTGCTTGCTGCCATCGAAGCAGAAAGAGGTAGGTCATTAGCCCGGACTACAGAAACTCAGAATAAAATGCTGCTGATACCGCCTCTAGTAGCTCCAGCTGCAGATGTAATCATAAACTCTAGCTACATTAGTGATACTTCTTCACATCTGAATAGTCAGCCTCTTACAAACACTAGTCCCGCTATAAGTAATGACACCATGGATCCCATTATCATACTTCCACTTAATGGAAAAGATAAGCGTAACGTGGATAAGGGAAATGTCAACATTGCACATGATATTATACAAAATTGCACGATGAATGACACACAGACCATGGTAAATTGTCCTTCCCCCAGCCTATTAAAGCTCCATCCCTCCCCCTGGACACCTCAGTGTTGAATCTAACGCTTCTAAATACTAGATCCCTGGTTAAGCATACCTTAGATGTTCGGGATTACATCACTGATAACAATATCGATATCATGTGTTTAACGGAGACCTGGCTATCCGAGACGCATGGACCTACCATAGATCAGGTCACACCACCAGGCTATACCTTCTTTGGGAAACACTGTAAGGAGGGCCATGGTGGTGGTGTTGCAGTTATCTGTAAGGAGAATTTGAAAATGTATGAGACCCAAATTGATTGTGAAGGATGCGATATCCTACATACAAAATGTATCCCGAATCACAATTTTAGCATACACCTGGTAACTATATATAGACCACCAGGAGTATCACATAATTTTAATGAGGAACTCACAAATGTACTTAATGCCATCCAAATCACGAACTCTGCTATTATACTAGTAGGAGATCTGAACCTATGGAAAGGAAACTCCACAGATAAAAAAGCTAAAGAATTAGAAAAGCTGTTAAAGAAAAACAACATCCTGGTGAATAACAACGATCCCACACATATTAAAGGGAATACTTTGGACTGGATGGCCAGCCATAACATCACATCATCAGGGGTTACTACTAGACCATGCATTTGGTCCGACCATTCTTTGGTTTCGAGCCAAATACTACTCCCTAACTCTAATAAGATTAAACATGAGCCACTGCACAAAACTTTACATGGAAATTAGAAGGCACTTACCACAGATAATCTGTCTGAATGTATAAATTTCCTTATGTATAAAACCAAGGAATCAGATCACCCTGATATACTTGTGGAAGAATATAATACTCAAATGATACATCTATTGGACGATGTGGCCCCAATGAAGTCTAAAACTATTAGTAAATCTGCACACCAACAAAAGTGGTTTACACCAGAGTTAACCAAATTGAAGACCAGCAAAAGATGCACAGAACGTATCGGGCTCAAAGACCAAAACTCAAATAATAATGCCACTTGGAAACTACACGAAAAAGCATATAAAGAAGCAATCCTGGAGGCCAAGCGAACCTATTATAATGACCAAATTGAATTAGCAGACAATGATACAAAGGAACTCTTTCGCCTTTTCAGATCTTGGGAGAAACCAGAAGTCCTTAATCATACCATCATACCCACTGAAGAGGACTGCATTAGGACACAGAAAGCCTTCGCAAATAAATTATTATGTGCCCAAGATAAAATCAGGAGAGAATTATAGAGCCAGACTCTAGGTACTAACTCCCCCAACTTAAAGCATGAAGAAACAAAACATTTCACTGATCATCTATTACCTATAAAAGAGGAATTGAAAACCACTCACATAGGATTTAGATTCCCAGAGATCTTAGTTTCTGAGATAGAGGATGTTACGAGAGCCATGAACCCAACTAGTTGTCTGGGAGATCTCATACCTTCTAAAATTATTTTGGACCACTTGAACATTTTGGAACCATTCCTATGCAGATTTGTGAATGCCTCTTTTAGACACTGCACGGTCCATCAGGCCATTAAAACAGTGGCAGTCACACCTCTTTTGAAAACGGCAGGCTTAGACCCCAAAGATGCTACCAATTTTCGGCCGATTACCAATACATTATTTTTTTTTAAATTGGTTGATAAGGTAGCTACAACTCATCTTCAACTCCATATCGAAAATTCAGGCCGGCTACACGAAAGGCAATCTGCTTTCCGCCACTTTCACGGCACAGAGAGCGCCCTGGTAGACCTCCAAACCCATATGCTCACTTTAGTGGAAAGGAGCAGACCAGGCCTGCTAATATTGTTAGATCTTAGTGCAGCCTTCGATCTCTTGGATCATAAGATATTATTAGAGAGGCTGCTAGATACCGGTGGTCTTGCTACCGAGACTGCAAACTGGGTTAGATCCTTTCTGTAGGGCAGAAGATCCAGGGTGCACTAGGGAGACACATTCTCTGAGATAGAAGCCATCATGTGTGGCGTCCCCCAGGGAGCATGCCTATCGCCCCTACTTGTTAACATCTATATTGTCCCCCTCTGTAGAGAACTGGAAAAGTTGGGCTTTTTCTTTACTAATTATGCAGACGATTTCCCATTGTCTATGGAACTATCAGGAAATCACCAGGAAGACCAGTATAAACTTAATGAAGTCTATAAAGTAATAAAGAACTGGATGACTACAAACTGGCTATGCCTTAACGCCGGGAAAACGGAACTCATGATTTACAGGTCCAAAAGATCTAGAGAGGCACTAGCACCTGCTTTTTCTAGTTTGCTGGTTGAGGACAGCCCTATCACAGTAGTTGACAAGGTAAAAACCCTGGGTGCATATCTGGGGGCCTCGTTGGACGCAGGAGCACAAGTAGATGATATTGAATAAAATACTCAATACCATCTACGTGTCTTGAGACAAGTTGCTCCACTAATCTCCAAAGAAAATCGAGCCAAGTTAGTAAGGGCAGTCATTTTGCCCCGACTGGATTACTGCAACGCGTTACTGGGGCGTGCCAGCAGAGAAGATGTTCTAAGATTGCAGAAAATTCAGAATACCTATATGCGGATAATTTATGGCTTGAAAATTACACTGGTTACCAATATCGGCCAGGATTTCGTTCAAAATGCTGACCCTGTGCCATAAATGTATACATGGGACAGCTCCATACTATTTAAGGGACAACATTACCATATATCAGCCCACAAAAAATCTTTGCTCCACTTCCTCCTGGCTTTTACAGGTGGCAAGGACTAAGAGAGCTTGTGGAGATGGACGTTCCTTCCCAGTGCTCGGGTCCAAGGCGTGGAACAATTTACCGTTGGCTCGCAGAGAACAAAGTAATCTTTTGGCCTTTCGAAAAACTGCTGAAAAAAACGCTTTTTATCTAAACTTCAGCTCAACTTTCACTGAACTTTTTTTCTGCTTGTGAAGGAGCGCTTAGATGCCCGAGGGCTTTGGCACTATAGAAGTGTTGTGACATAACATGACATCTGATGCTTCACACGCCAGCTGTGGTTCCCGAGCTTATGCGTTCCCTTTCGGAGGCTTTGCGGGTCTTAGGTGAAAAGGGCAAGGGCAATTCCACCTTTGCCGTCCTTCCAGATTTCACTGCCTTTCTACTCCTCTTGAACTGCCAGTTTGGTGTAGCTGTCTCTTCATGCCTTAGGCCTTGCACGAAGTGTGCTTTTGTGCTCCACCTTTTATCCCTGTGGGGAAGACAAAGGGCTGTCAGGTGTGCGTGATTATTGCCAATTGCCTGACTTTGCCTGACCCGTGTATTGCAACATGTCAGGTAAACAGCTCTGGTGCTAGTCCATTGTCTGTTATCATGTAAGAAAGTGTTCAAGTGGGAAAAAGGTTTGGGGGAAGAGATTCTAAATAACCTACAAGGTAGGATGTGGAAAAGGTGTTACAGGGAAGGGGATGCAGCGTCCCAACCCTCAGTGTTCCACGTCAACTCCCGAAGACCCCTCACCCAGGTGATCCTCCCCCACTGGTCCACCCCAAGGAACTGAATCCAATAGTGATGGCAGTGTCCTGGCCACCTGGACAACAGATTCCCAGGGACTAGTTGGTGAAACACCCTTGTGTTTCCCTCAGAGTCCTATCTGAGAGAGAGACCTGGAGCTGGAGGGACCTTGCTGTGAATAGAGACCAGAGGTGAGAGCTGCATACCTATTCCTGAAAGAGGGTCTGAAATCAGGCTGACCTCCTGAGATGAGAATAGAGACCTCCCATTTAAGTAGATATATCCCTAAAGCTATCCAATGCATGCCTAAATCATTTCCATGTTATTGAGGGTTAGGGGGTGAAACTGTTTAGACCCCTAAGCACATTTAACTAATTAATTCAATTAATTTCAATATAGAAAACCTCACAAGGTGATTTTTGTTACGATTCAAAACTAACACATGTCATGCCCAGTGTGTTACAGCCAGTGGCGTCGCCAGAAATCAAATTTAGGAGGGGCACAGAGGGGGCCAAAGACATAAGTAGGGGGGCACAGACAAAAGTAAGGGTAGAACATGATCACTGCTCGTTTTAGGCAGGGGGGGCACATGCGGGGGCACAGGGTTTCACAGGGGGGCCCTGGCCCCCCCAGGTTCCCCTCTAGTGACGCCACTGGTTACAGCCATTAGAGTCAAGTAATTGGGTAACCTAATTTTCTTGTAACCCCTGCCTTCCTTACAGAAGAGGGGTGTCCTTAATCCCAAAATAAGAATCCCTAAACCCCTTCCTTTCAGGTGAATGTAACGTGTCCAGAACTAATTTTCTCTTTCATTCCAAACAAGAATCCGAAAGCCCTGCATTTCATTTCAATGGGCCTCATTACGACCCAGGCTTTGGACCATGGTGCTAATAGCACCATGGTCCATGCCGGTAACTTACTGACTCCGCCATGGCGGAATGGGGAATTACCACCCCATTCCGAGGTTGGCGGGGCGGTAATTCCCCATGCCGCCATGGCCCTTCCCCATTCCCATTTTTGCCCCATGACGCTCAATGGGAATGGGGAAGGCGCTAATTACGGCACAGTAAATTACGGTGCCGTAATTAGCTCCTAGGTTCCTTTGCGGGTTGGTTTTTTAACGCCTGCTAAAAGCAGGTGTTAAAGTGCAACCCGCAAAGGGACCTCGTAATCAGGCGTTAAGGGTTTAACGGCGCCGACACCTTTTACGGCGCCGTTAACCCCGTAACGCCTGGGTTGTAATGAGGCCCAATATGTGTTCCCCATACGATTGTCCCATTGAGTTCATTTCGCAAACATAACCTTTCAAATAAAAATCCCAAACGAAATTCCCATTATATTCCCAATCCCTGTACCTTGCCTTCTAACCAAAGGGGTCATATATAACTGATGCCTGTGGGGGAGGGGTTGCTGGGAGAAAAGAGCATTGTGCTAAACCCAGGAATCACTGTTCGGTTTTAAAGTTTCCTATCTGTTGATGTTCAAAGAAATCATATGTGTGTTTTGACTTAAATTCAACCTGTATTTGTTATGGCAACTTAAAATCTATCAAGTAATACATGCCAGTCAATTGGTGCAAGTCATTTTCATGTATGATTATTATGTTGTGCACAGGAAGTTGGTGATTGGTGTTATTTTGATTTGTTTATTAGTCATTGTTGAAATTTAAATACATATACACTATTATTTCTATACACCTGCCTGGTTCCTGATTTTTGGTGATACAGAGGGTATCTGCTGAATGGTGTTATACAGGTTGGAGGCCTAACCAAATTTAAAGCTGCTAAGTGCTTTGTTATATGGCACCTTGATTGTGTTGAAAGGAAATCCCTGAGTTGAGAGTGACCCTCCAATAAACCGTGACAGCAGTGACAGCACCAACCGTGACAGCCCCAATTAACCAGCTTATTCCATAAAAGAGTTTGATTGCACTGTCAAATGCAAGAGCAACGTTGATAAAAGCTAGATATACAAAGGCAGCACTTGTGAGAGTTCTTTCCCTGAGAAAATGTATGATAAAGCCATTCACTGGCATACTCGGGACCTTTACAAAGCCTGCCTGAAAAATATCTAACATATTATTCTTTGTTTTTGCATTTCTGCTAAAACAAGGGAAGCAATCTAAAAGGGCTATTGGCCGGAAATGGTTTGGGTTCGGGCGGTCACATTATTTTAGAAATAGGAGGGACCCACAGCAGCTGCCAGGAACACTGCTTCAAAGGTCATAACCACCACTGGAACCACCAGCATGGCCACTGCTTCCAACACTGAAGGCACCTCTGCTTTCCACACTTCAGAGACTTCTGTCAAAGGGCAGAAGTGCAAGCAAAGCTGCTTGCCAAGCCGGAAAACAAGCCAAAATAGGTTTGCCCTGGCATCCTCCTTCTTACTAAGAGCTGCTTCTGCAGCAGCACAGTTGTTCCAGTATCAGACAAGGTCAGAGGCAACAGAGGTAATCATCTGCAATTTGCCAAAAGAGGAGGAAGAAGAACATATTGTGTCCGAGACTGCTAACCACTGTGGGTCTTTCCTTGGTCACTATCAGGACTATAATGACACTGATGATGACATGGGAGACGATCATATGGATCTCCTGGCTCTTCTATAGTATTAACATCGATTTCTAGAATCTGCACTGGTGGACAGACTTTTGGAGGCCACCCTAGTTATGATGAACAAGGATCTCTGAGAGGTTAGCCAAATCCCAGTCAAGGTAGGCAGATAAGCAGTCAAGAAGAAGTCTCAGGACAATCTGAGTGGCGGCAGGGACACTCAATGAATGTACACCGAATAGCACAACATATTTCAATTGATACAGTCAGTTATACAAATTCAAGGCCTTTAGAACACACTGAAAAATGAAACTAGCAGGTAGTACTATCACACAATAACCTATATTACAAATATATGCAATCACCATTAGGTTTACTTAATAGAAATCAAATGACTTAATCAAGCAATTCAGGTAAGTAAGTTAGATGCAGTAAATGGTGGGAATCAATCATAAGAATAATTAGAATAATTTTCTAACTTGAGAAATCCAATCCCTAAAATGAATGAGCAGTGTGCCCAAAAGTCACAGGATAAAACAGTATTTATCACCAGAACATATTCTCTGCAGGAAGGATGCAATTGGCTTGTGATTGTAATTAGTTTGAAACTAATTAGGAGATCTGCAAACAATTTACCAAAGAAAAGGTAAGTGTTCTCCTTTCTTCCAGACCCAAGGCTAACCCAGGGGCAGGATATCCGATGCAGGTTTGATGACCAAAGTTGAGTGGATTGCAGACAGGAGACAAAGGGACTTGTCCCCAATGTTATCCTATTGAGGATGGGGGGAGGGCAGGCACATTGATCCTCACTTAGCCCCCTGACTCTGATTTTCCCAGATGTCTGTGTGGGCCATCAGGGGGTCACTGGTGACTTGGTCATGTGCTGTTTGTTCTAGTGAGAGGGGCCCATGGGTTCGGGGTTTGAGGATTTAAGATCCAATCCTTGTCAATGAAGAAATGCAGAATCCAACAATGCAGGCTTCCTTGAGCCCCATCACAGTACGGGGATGGGGAGTTCCAGCAAAGATTTTGATTAACAGATGACGACAGATGTTCTTCCAGTCGCAGTCAAAGCAGCTGCTCCAGGACAGTTTCCCTTGAAAGTGGGAAGCTAGAATTCAGGGAGAATGTGACTTGTGACACAAGCTGATGATCACCAAAGATCCGTACGAGAACAGAGAACAGCAATGCTTCTGACAAGGTAGCCCACAAGAGAGCTGGTCAGTCCACTGGGCAGTCCAGAGAAAGTTCCAAAAGCTCTAAAGGGCTCAATCCTTGAGAAGGCTTCAAGAGTAGTCGGTCCCACTAGTCCAAAGGTTGAAGCACCACTCATGGACTTCGGTGATCAGGCAGAGGAACAGGGCTTTACTGGACTGGATACTGGAAGGAATGATGGGCAACTTCAGGAGTCTTGTTCAGATCTTCAGTGGGTTGCTCTTCTTTGAAGGATTCTTCACTTCAATGTATATCAGAGGAATAGCTGCAGGAGTCCTCCCTTTATCCAAGTTCGAGCTGGAAGAAAGTCCAAGCCCACCAATGGTAAAGATCTGCACCCTTCAAACAGACAGTAGTTTTCCAATAAGGGACGAGTACTGGTTTCACATCGGCCCAATAAGCAGATTTTCTGGCACTTGTGACGTGGACTGGAACTCTTCCCTTCCTGTGCCACACACAGACAAAGGTTCACTAGCCTGCAAAAGCTGCATCTTTCCCGAGCAAGTGCATGGCCTTGTTCTTTCCTGACCTGAGAAGACATCAAAGTTGTATTGTTTTACATCAAAGAACTGATATACGCATTGTGAAACTCTGAAGTGAATCAAAAAAGGAAAACACAACTGCTTGGCAACTTAACAGTTAAACAGTGATTACACACCTATTTACCTTATTTACCTCATTAACTTAAAACCTAGAGAAAAGAAATCGATATTCTCAGTTAAACTCAGAACTGCAAGCAGTGAGGATCCCATTATAGCTACGTGCCTGCAATATTTACACATTTTGGGATTATATTCCCTTGGGAGTGCACTAAGGGTTGGCAGGTAGTAATACATGCCTTTCTTTCTCCAAGACAGGAAGGAGGCCACACTAAAATATGGCCAAAGAATAAGTTAAAATATTGTGGCACAGCCATTTTAGGGCACTTACCATGTTTAGTAGCCATATGTGTGAAATGCAAATTCACATACCAAAATTAATACAAACATTTTAAAATGTCACTGCAGCCACCAGCTTGTCCTTAGGCACATACAAAATTAACCAAAAATCCTCGGTGTAAAAATATAGGGTAATAAAAATGTATCCCCATTGCACTGCATTGTAAGGTGCTTTGAGCAATATAAAAATACAAGAATTCAAAAAGGGAAATATACTTTCCCAGGACTGATAGTGTGAAGGACAGATCAGTTTCCCCATAACATGTGAGCAAAATGCGAGGGAAGTGAAGCTGAATCTTCCCTTCAAAAAGTCAGATCAAGATTAAAAACAAAGCAAACAGAATGGGGTTGCAAGGCTATGCCCATTCACCCATCACCAGTGGCAGAACCATCTACTTGATCAAGACCTGGAGGTTCTGAGACATTGGATGCTCAATAATGTGGATTGATGCAGATACTAGGGTGCCGGAGAGAACTGGAGCAGTGGGTGGTCTTTTAGGACGAGTTTGCTGCTAGACAAGTGGCAATTGGAATGTAGGTCCACTGGTTTGAAAAAATGATAAATACCAGGGGGCATTTGATGATGAATACAATATGTTCATATGAGTATGCAATATGAAACATGTACATTGGAACTAAATAATTGATGCATACATTGAATTGGTAAAGAAATACCCACTACATTGAACTTGAACAACTATGAGCTTCAAGCACTCGGTGCACCAAAACAGTGAAATTATATAAAAAATAAGGCAGGAAGAAGATGAAATGATGAGGTGCAATAGTGTAATTATATATTGTCTCACCCCAAGTACCTCACATTAAGGGGTTCCCTCATGTCTCATCGCTTTGCAATTGGACCAGGCGGAGTCTGGCTTAGAGGGAGGGGCTGATGAGTGACGCTCCAGCAGTTCTAGTCGGTGGGCGACAGTCATCAGACTGTTAAACTTGTGTGCTTTGATGTGCAGGTCGATGAGGCAGCTGTTCAAGGGCTAGCTGCGATGAGCCAAGGTTGTAATACCCGGTCAGAATTATGGTGTGACTCACCAGTGATTCAGATTGGGAACTGGCATCCAGCAGTTGCTTCAGGCCTAGCAGGAGGGGAGCTTAGCTAGTACACGAGGTAGCATTGGGCTGGTTAGAAGTGCAAGCAATAGTTTAGATTGGTGGAGGAGTGCAAAGGCCAGCATTGGCTCCTTCGCTCTTGTCCAAGCACAGTGAACACAGAGTAACACATTTGGTGCAGTAGAACAAGGAGCTTTGGCTGGTCTGGCCATCCTGTTGCTATGAAGCCCTCTCAGGGGGACTCGAAGACAGGATGGTTCTGTGCAGGGCCTGCTCTCCCAGTGTTTGGAGATTACGGTGCAGAGTAGTAGGTCCTGGTCCATAGTAGAAGTCCGTCCTTATGTGCCCTTGGAGAAAGTAGAGAACCAATCTCCCTACTAACTTGAACAGCTCCTTCTTCAACACAGGCTGAGGGCTTTGTAAAGTGCAACTTTATCGAAGGAAGTCCAGTGAGTTCTTTCAGAGTGACTATGTGAGTCTTCAAAGGATCTGAGATAATCTGAATAATGGGTGGGGGGGGCCTTCTTTCAAAGGCCAAATTCCTGTGGTAATTGGACTAAAGCTATCCTCCCTTAGTGGTCCATCTCGGCGCTTGAACGGAGTGGACTGTACCCTTCTGATGCCATACCAAAAGTACTTTCCTCCAGAGGAAGTGGAGGAGACAGCAAAGGGAAAGAGGGGCAGATAGAAACAAAATGTTGCAAGTTTCCTTCCATTCACCAGAACACTCCTCTCTACTCTAATCCTGCCCCATCCCTTCTCAGTAAGAAGGTAGGCCTTTAGAGTTGCAGCGCCTGGTGTGAGGCTACTCCTTTTGAATAGATGTGCTCCTTTGATACCCGGGCCTAGGACAACTGCCTGCTTTGAACTGTTTCTTTTGATGTGTCTTACCTGCCCTCACAAAGAGATGAAGAGGCCGGTTTTTCAGGTTCCTGTCCTGCCATTTGTCAGGCTCCACCTGGCTGACCAGAATACACCTCGCCTTCCACAGCAGAGCTGGCTTACAGGAGCTGACCCATGTGCCATATCAATTGGGATTTGGCAGCCACAACCATATCATGCGCCATGACAAAATTCAGGTGTAGCATTATTCAGAGTTTGCCCTGCCACCAGCACGAGTTACTTATGCTATGCATAGCTCTGGTATGGGGGCGCATATCTTAAATGCTCCCCCTGCGCTCCTGACACTTGGATGGTGCTGCGGCTGTCAAGTGGGCATCTTGTGATCTTTGAACCAGCTCCAAGGCACAAGTAGAGCAGGCAGTGCGGATCAGGCTACTGACATGGAGTTGATGAAAAAATGGAATCTGGTTAGCAGATTGAATAATAATAATAATAATAATAATAATAATAATAATAATAATAATAATAATAATAATAATAATAATAATAACAACAATAATACACGTTGCTCACCAAAAATAGCAACCCAGTTCCGTCTACTTTGCCAGAATCTTTTATCCCAATACTCGGAAGCAGCTGTTTTCTAGCAACCTTACACAACATGGTGTGATCTGTTGACCATTGTTTATTGTTTCATTGACATTTAGGGGGTATTTTCAAATAAAAAGGAACATGGCATGCAAGGAACCAATGCTTATACTTGTGTGCTGCTGGTTCCCATGTAATTCTCAACTTTTGCAAAGCAGAGTATATGAGTAAAGAGTAAAGCAAGACAACATCCCCTTTTATCTTGACTTTTACTCTCTCAGTGTTTACTAATGGATTCCTATGTATTCCATCTCATCATTAGCATGTGCTAACGCAACGCAAATCCATGGGAAACATTTTGTTTTACGCATGATATGATATGTTTTGTATCAAACATCTCATGTAGGAATGCAATGAAGTGCTCACACAATGCAGAGGAGGCAAGCACAAGGGCAAGGTTTACTCTGCTGTGGACTACTCATCCACCTTGTGTCAGCAGAAAGATTGGTTAGAACATACATGAAGGCAATGGAAGTATTACACCCTGTGTTTAGCTCTTTCATTTTAGTCTGCTGCCTATTCAAAATTACCCTCTTAGTTCGGCTTTAGTTGTACATTGAAGATCTCAATTTATTGTATGTTTCTCAGGCACTCATAAATACTGTCTTGACTGTACTTTGGGAAGCAGATACGGAATGATTCACTTGATTTGGCAAGCATGCACCCACACCATAAAACACTTGTTATTTGTGCAGTGGGTCTTCCCGCTCTCCTTGCTGCAGCACTAAACCTCCCCCAGACACTTTTAAGGCGTGCAGTTTATGTGTTGCCCAGGATGCAGTAGCGGCTCTTCGTGGAACCTTCAGAATTGAGCATCTGACCAGGCACAGCTGACACAGAATATATGCAGTGGCAGGGATTAGAATGCAATCACTGCCCTGCAGTTCGTTTTTTTAAGGATTTGATATAAATGATGTCAAACGTTAGAATCATTACAGCATTTTGATGAAGTTTGAACTTTTATAGCAGGCTGTTTAATGTGGAGAGTTTGTGCGAATAGCTGACTCAGCAAGTATGTCAGGAAAAAAAAGATGTGCTAAATGCTCTTTACGTTAAATCGATTTGAACTGTTTAAACTGGAGGAACCAGATCAAGCAAATAGCAAGGTGCCTCTGAACAAGTGAGTATGGTAAAGAGGCACCTTTTTAAGTTATTTAGATGTAGGACCTAATTGCAAGTATGGTGGTAAGTGGTAACATTGGCAATAATTCTGTTATCGCCAACCTTACCACTTCACCAAACCGTGACCTATGGAAAAATCGGCAGTAATTCCCCTGGTAGAATGACCTCTGGCGGAATTACCTCCAGCTGTAATTCCTCCAAGAATTGGCAGTATTAACGCCAGGGCTAATTCTGTTGCCAGAATTACCTCCAAAAAAAACCAAAAACATTTCTGACACATTACAAATCCAAAATCAACAGAATGACCTCAACAAATCGCCAGGAATTCTGCAAAAAACACAGCACATGCATGTGTCACACACACAAATCGAGTCACAGATATACCAACACCACTCAGGAGCAGTATAAAAGGGCCACACCTACCCCAAACACACATGCAGCCACAAAGAGACGTCAATATGGGCTCCACAACCTACTACTTATCCAGCTACAGCAGCAGGAGACCTATGCTGCGGAGGGCACCCATGTCACATGTAATCCCATCTCTATAGACACTGACGGACAGCCAATTAGTGACCCTATATCGATTGGACTGTTCCACCAACACAAAATTGATTACCCTGATACAGGCAGAACTACGGAGTGCCATTGCCATCAGAACTGCCACCTGCACCCCCCGTTGAAGCGTGTGGCAGTTTTTCTGTGGCACGGGTGGATTCCATCACAGGTGCATGCTGCAAAGGCACGTTTCTTCAACATTGGCCTTTTTCCAAATACCATAGCAGCATTGAATTGCACACATGAGGCATTGGTACCCCTCAGTCAATGGAACAAGCATACTGGAACAGGAAAGAGTACTGTTCCATGAATGCGCAAATGACATGCAATGCAGGCCTCGCAATCAGCCACTGCTGTGCCCGATACCCTGGGGCAACACATGATTACATGATATTGAGGAACAGCATCCAACATGAGTAGATGGAGAGGCCCAGAGGGCAGCTCACCTGGATTTTGGGTATGCAGCAGTCAGACCTGACTGCCAAAATCACAGTCACACACCTGGGGTACATAAGTAGTAGCAGCAAAGTGAAACTACAAGTCCCATGATGCAAAAACAGAAATGCAAAGGACAGGCCTAGAACCCTGATTGACCCACCCCAGTACACAGACTTGCACCATGTGATGACACAGGGCATCTTGTCATACCAAACAGCACAACGCAATCAGGGCAATGTCCAACCCATGAAAGGATTGGAATGGGCCGTGCATGGCGTACTGCAAAACTATTTTTGACCAGGGCATTGCAATGCCATAGCATTGACAAACTCCTCATGACTGTCGACTCCCAACATGTGAATCACTGTAAGTGAACCATGGTGCCTAAGTCCCATCAACTGTAAGAGGATTCAATTCAACACTACAGCTAAGTCAATGCCTAGTCTGGGATACTGAATGGAAACCCTTATTAATATATCTGTATGTCCAGTTCATGCGTTCTGGATGACTACCCCTATATAACACCCCTCTCTTGGAATCCTCCTGACCCCACTGAGCCAAGAAGTAGTTCTGTTTTGAACGTTTAAAGGTTTATTTGATAATTTAAACAATATATATATATATATCACGCTTTATAATAAATTAATAATTGAATATCACACTGAATCTGAGCAGTAATCAATAATGGATAGTCTGGCACTAGCACACTTGTGAATAGGAACAGAAGAATAAGGTGGTAGAGAATGCTTTATATAAGTTCAGATGGATGTAATGTTGAATGAAAATGCAATACAGAAAATACTCAATATGATTTCAACAAAATGTAATCACTTTTCTCTGGCAATCCCCTCCCCCCTTTATGCAATGCAAGGAAATGGAAGGGAAGCACACAGTTCTCAGAAATGCAATCAAATGTAATTCAGTTCACCCCAGCAAGCTTAGACTACAGAAGTTTGAAACACAGGCCCAAAATGCTTTTATATGTGCTGGCAATGAAGTGAAAAAATATGCTAAAATGATTTGAATTCCCTCTGGAGGTTCAGGGTGAGTGGTATCTAGTTAATATTAGACCAGGCTCACTTTAGCAAGGATCTAGGAGTAACTAGCAGGTTAAACGAATTTTTGGCAACTGAAAGCAAGAAAACTGCTGTTTTCACACATTGAGAAATTTGCAAATCGCGGTAAAATTCGCGAGTGCGTTTTTCGCGATTGCGGCAAAAGTATCGGGGGTAGGAATGCGGTTCTAAGTTCCTAGGAAAGCCACGATTCCCAGCTTTCAGAGGAAAGTTACTGCAAGTCTCTAGCACAAACGGTCACGGAGATATGAGCGATTTGGTAAAGGTCGTTTTTCAGATTTGAAATTTTAAAGTTCAAAAAGACAAGTGACAGCTAGCAACTAGAAATGACAGGTGACAGCTTTGCAAATGACAGGTGACAGTTAGGAGGCAGTTCTACTTAGATTAAAATAGCTTGGATTAGATTATTTTAACTAAGAGATTGGTTCTGCACAGTCTGCTAGGTACTCACAATATATTTCTGAAATAAATGGGCCTCGCCACGGATCTGGTCAGGTTTTAGACTGGACTCTGGTCTGGTCTCTGCACTTCACAGTGATCTGGGTCAGCTCTGCTCTCTCTCTAGCCTCTCTGGATTCTGGAGATTGATGGATTTGAAGTCTGGATCTCTGGATGTGGTATGGTCCGGCAGAGCGCGTTGCAGCAAATGGAATTGAAGGTCCCTATCTGTCCTGTCTGTCTGCTTTTATGTGTTTTTAAAATGGGTGTGTGTGCAGCATCACTAGGCTCTACCCCTCTCCACTTGTCATTGGCCACTTCATCCGCTTCCCCTTGATTGGGGGAATGAAATGAAGTGTCATCATGATGAGGTCTGTTTATGGTACAGAGAACCCACCCCTGTCAAATTACACACAATCTATATTTTGACCCAAAAGACATATTTGCACAGGTACACATTTGTTTAAAATTACATGCACCCTTCACATATCACAGGAGGTATACCCTGTCCAAATCTTCTCTTCCTGGGAGCTTGCATTCAGAAATGGCAACATTTGCACTTTTTAACTGATTTCGTAATATCGGACATTACCCCAAATGTATACACATGTGCGCAAGGAGTATGGACATTAAGTGATGAAGTGTCAGATTTTTAACATGCATACATTTTAAGTAATACCCTCTTAACTGCCAGTTTGCCCCCAGATCATGCCACCGGTTGTAAAAACCTCTTAAAATGTGGGCAGAAAAATCACAAGAATTATGGTATCATTTAAATAATTTTCACAAGTCCGCTCTATGAGTTATTCATCTTTTTCTAAAACCATATTCTGGCTACAGGGGTGTGGTTTCCCCCCAGCACAAGGTCGAATTTCTGGTTTTTCCAGTTCTGCCAAGCCAGCTTGCTCTCACAGGCAGTGCTCCTCCCCTTTACTTCCAGGAGGAAGTCACTTTTACAGCCCCCGTAATAAAACATTTGCCTGAGTCAGGACAGGGCTTTGTTCAATTTCCTGCAGAGCCCAGGTAATTCAATCAGAGAAGTGTCATATCCCTTTTGGTGGGAGCAGCAAAAGGACAGCTAGGCCTGGGAACACAGCTGTTGTGCAAGTCTCATCTCCTGTCGGGGGTAGCTGGTGGGCAGAATTCAGTTCCTTAAGCCAGGCCCCAGCTAATGTCACTTTTGTTCCCCAGTTTAAGTGAAGACAATTTTTTTACATATGCAGCTAGGATGCTGATTCTAAGTTTAAAACTATGACATTTAAACAATTGCAACCTATGTGACACTCAAAAGTAGGTCACTCATTTCTTTTAAACATTTAGGTTTTTAGTGTCTTTCAGTCCAAATTTACTTAAACTGCTGAAATCTACAGCTCAGCCAGTCTTGTTATAAACCTTCAAGTCACTTCAGAATATAACTTTAGATTGTATCCACCTCTCAGTCTTTCTTTGGCTTGCCTTGGGTTCATTTATTCAGTTTTAAACAAAATCTGGTGGTTTTAAAACGCCGGCTTTCTGATAGTGGTGAGTACTGGTACTGCACCCCTTTTTGGGATTTAAGAAAATGAATTCCCCACAATTCTAGGTTGTTTTTGGCAATCAGCATTGCAATTCCCAATGGTTTCAGACTACTGTGTGGTTAGTCCAATGGTGGTTTTAGGCAGTGCCCTTCTGTGCCCATAACATCTGCAAAAATGAGTGGCAGCCTATTCTTCATGCACTTCCCTGGGCATTTTCTGGGAATCTCTGGCCATCATGATGTTTTCCATGTCAGTACTGCACAGTTTTGAGGTAGGGCTTGGATGCGTGGATAAAAACATCCCACAAGCCCCCCTCTTGCGATGGCCATTCTGTTTCACTGATGGGACTCGCAAGACCTGGGATGTTTCCTCATCTTCTTCCAATAGATGGCACAGTTCAGCATCTTTTCCTCCATCCGGTACTGATCGATCGGTTCTCCTCGCCGGTCCTGATGGGAATATTGGGCGGTACCCCGGGCCCGTTGCGTCTCTGTTCCCGGTCTCCGGATCGTCCTCCTTGGCCCGTCTCCAGGTTTTTCTTTCTCCTAGGACGACAAAGGAAGAGCGGCAATACCTATTCATAGACATTTTTCCCCCACCATTGATATAGTGGGGTGGCATATAAATTTATAGTCAAAACATATGAACATGCACAGTACTTTTTGCATTAAAAAACCAAACACCCACATTGAGAAACTCAGAATTAGATAGGCGATATGTCGGATATTTTAAGTTAGAACTGAATTAATCTGAGACAGTACCCTCTAGGATTCCAGAGGATTCCTCCAGTTGTTGCAGAGTGTGCCTGGGATGGCAACACTTCAACTGGTTAATGTGGACCCACTTGTCTTCCCCCTCTGCCAAACCGCCTTTGGGGATGCAGATCTTGTAGGCCACAGGGGAGATTTTGTCTATAATCTCAAAGGGTCCCTTCCATGTAGGCAAAATTTTTCGCTGTTTGGCCTGGTTCCTTTGGAAATTGTATAGATAGACCCGGTCCCCCACCTGATATTCCTTCCTGGAAGTTTTCAGGTCATAGTGGGTCTTCATGCTATCAGCTGATCTTTCTAGATTCTGCTGAGCATAAGCAAAAGCATGTTGAAGGTGTTTCCTTAAATTCTCCACATACTCATGAGTTGTGGAGGCATTTATCAGTGTCTGCTCTTGGGTCCTGTAGAGCAAATGCTGAGGAAGCACCATCTTGCGTCCAGTCATCAACTCGAATGGTGACATTTTGGTTGCAGATGAAGGGGTAGATCTGATGGCCATTAGGACCAGAGGTAATCGGATATCCCAACTTGGCCCAGAATCTGCCACAAACTTCTTTAATATGCTCACAATGGTTCGGTTATATCTCTCTACTGCCCCAGAAGAAGCTGGCCTGTAAGCAATGTGTAGCTTCCTTTTGACTCCCAGTATCTCCCACATCTTTGTCATTACTTCACTAGTGAAGTGGCTACCCCTGTCTGACTCAATCCTTTGAGGTAGACCGAAAAGGGAAAAGATGTGGTTAATCATCAGGGCAGCTGCAGTTTCTGCCTTGCAATTTGGGGCTGGGAGACATTCCACCCACTTGGTAAACAAGCATGTCACAGTCAACATGTACTTATTCCCCCTAGCAGAGCGAATCACGGGGCCTACAAAGTCAATTTGTAAATCTGACCATGGCAGTGTCATCCCCCTCTTTTGGAGAGGCGCACGGTGCGTGAGGGATGATGGCTGAAATTGTGCACACACAAGACACCCCTTCAAGTATTGGTCGAGGTCCTGCCCCATGTGTGGCCAGTATGCAACCTCTCTTAAGATTTCCAATGTTGTGTGAAACCCCCTATGATCGGCGGTGGCCGCATCATGGGCGTGACTTAACATCAGGCTTCGGAATGAGGTAGGAACCACCCACTGATCGTGGCCAGCTTTGGATTTCCTTACCAGCAAACCGTCTTGGATCCGGAACATTTTTGGACATTTCATCAACACTCTTAGGTCCTCTTTCCCAGTGTAATCGGTATCCGTCAGGGGAAAGTTCTCAGGGTCCTCAAGGTGCTGGTAAAATTTACCAATTATTGCATCCCCCTTCTGAGCTGTAATCAAATCAGCATCAGGGGTCTCCTTACTCCATTGTGCAATTGAAAGATCATCGTGAGCATTTGTCTGGGACCTAGTGATAGCAGTGACCTGGATTTCCCCCAATAGGGACTCTATCTCAATTGGATCCCCTTGGATGGCCCCGGTTTTGGCCAGCTGATCAGCTAAGTCGTTTCCAGTTTTGTCTGGTCCCTCTACTTTGGAATGACCCTTGATCTTTTTCCAATAGATGGTCATCTCATTCGAGGTGACCAGATCATCAATGTTTTGGATCAACTTCCCATGTTTCAAGGGTTTGTTGTTAGCACATAACATGCCTCTGGTTTTCCAATTAACCAGGTGCTCCACGAACCCGTTCCGTACATAATCTGAATCTGTGATTATGACCAGTTCGTGGAGTTGATGCTGGACAGCAGTGAGGATGGCCTGATGCACAGCCATCAATTCTGCCACCTGACTACTTCGGGGACCAATTTTGTATCCAGCGGAGGGTTCTGGGGACTCATTCACCCATGCATTCCCTACGCCAGCCACCAGTTCTTTCTCCCCGTCGTTGTCAACATGGTACGAGCATCCATCCACATAGACAGTGGGCATTCCCTCACACTTGTCTTCTTCAAAGACTTTGTGGGGGGAATTAAGGTATGCCTCCATGTTGTCCTTTATTTTTAGACTTTCGTCCTTGAGACAGTTTTCTCTGGCACAATCATGCAAGTCAGCCAGGCCTTGCGCGAGGGGACTCTTCTTGTTTTGGCCATATCGGACCTCCAGAGGAAAACCTTGCATTGACAGAATCCAGGAAGTAATTCGGGAATTACTCACATTTCCGGCCCGGATTCTATCACTTTGGAGATATTGCAGAGGCTGGTGTGGAGTCTCCACTATGATGTGTTCCCCCTGGATAAACGGGCGGTAATTCTTCAATGCCCACACCGTTGCCAGGAGTGCCTTCTCACAATCGTTGAATTTTTCCTCCACAGAGGATAAAGTTTTGCTCGCATAGGAGATTACTTTATTGACCTTGTCATGCTTTTGGTATAATACCGCCGTCAAGCACGTATTAGATAACCCCGTCTCCAGGAAGAACTCCTTGTTTCTGACAGGGTAAGCTAGGCAAGGTGCTTGTGAGAGGCTTCTTTTGAGTTGTTTTACTGCCTCGGCTTGTTCTGGACCCCATTACCACTTGACCCCCCCCTTCAAGAGATGAATCAGTGGTCTGGTGATCTCTGCGTAGCCCTCAATTAACTTTCTGCTGTAATTAGTCAGTCCAAGGAGGCTCCTTAGTTCCCGCAGAGTTGTGCGGTCTTTCAGTTTTTGGAGTGCTTCCACTTTCCTTTCCTGGGGACAGAGACCCTGAGGAGTAATCTCATGCCCCAAGAAATTAACACAGGTTCTACACCACTGTGCTTTCTGAAAGGAAAGTTTTGCTCCGGCGGCCCTCAACTGCGTCAGAACATAACGGATCTCCGATATGTGTTCCTCCACAGATGAACTTTTGATGAGGACATCATCTACATAAGCCAGGTTACCCCTCGCACCCAGGTCGGGCATGGCCTTATGTAGGAAAATATTGAACTCATTACCGGAGTTAAGGTATCCGAAGGGAGTCCGGGTCCATGTGTACTGCTGGCCCCCAAAGGTAAAAGCCAGCTTGTATTGGTCCTCCCTACTGACAGGCACAGTCCAGTTTCCATTGGTCAGGTCTATTGCAGTGAATACCTGTGACCGCTGAATCTGGGCCAGCCCTTGGTCAATGTAGGGCAGAGGCCATCGGGAAGTATGGACCCGTTTGTTGAGCTCCCTGAGGTCGGCGCAGAGTCTCCACTGGCCGTTTGGCTTCAATATTCCCAGCACCGGATTATTGAAGGTGCTGTGAACTGGACGGATTATTCCCCTGGACTCAAGGTTCTTAATTATTTCAGTACGGGACTCCATTGATGCGAGAGGCAAGCGATATTGCTTCACAAACACAGGAGTCATGCCAGGGTCCGTGGGGATTGTTGTTGTGTGGATGTCAGTGCGACCACAGTCATATGAGTCTACCGCAAAGAGATCTTGGAAATCCAAGAAAACTTGTTTCAACTTTTGCTTTTGTTCCCGAGTCACACAGGCATCAGCTAGGTTGACTCTCTCTTCCACCATCTGCCTGAAGCCTGGAAAGACTTCTGGTTTGGCTATCTCAGCGGCCTCCTCCAGCTGGGTGGAGAAGTCCCTGGTCAGAGTGCTGATTTGGACTGGAGGCTTCAGGTGGGAAAGGCAGCCCTCATGGACCTGGAAAATCACCTCATCCCTTCTGAAGTCACAAGTCACATCTTCCTTACCATAAGGGCAAGAAGTGTACACCAGGAAGTTCCCCCCATGCCGGGTAAAAATCCTGTCTGGTGTTGTATTGTCATCACTGTCAAAGCAGTCCTTGGGGATTGGCCCTAACAGTTCATTACCTAAATCTATGGAAAAATGTCGGACATCAACTGCCATTCCAATAATGGTGCCTGCGGCTAGAGTAATACTCTTTAAGTCGCTGTTATCCACCTCTATTAGAATGGTGTCATGTTCTATGTTGACTAATGGTGTTGGGTTTACCCCCAACCCTTGCTGTTGGAGAGAAGCATTTAGATGTATGTAAGCATCAGGGTTTTTCAAATGTTGTCCTCTTTTAACTTTCACTTCCAGGGAGAATTGTCGGGTCCTTTCTGGGATGGTGACTTCCTCTTTGATTTGAATTTCAACTGCATAAGGTAGCAATTGAGCTGACCTAAATGCTTTTTCTGGATCATCAAAGCCCATGGGATTATCCGCTAATCGGGACCAAGCTTTGAAGTTTATTAGGTCCAAACTAATGGCAAAGCGATTGAGAATGTCACTGCCTACGTAAAAGGCGGCAGGGACGTCTCGCACGACCCAACAATTGTGGACTATGCTCTTGTTGCCAATGGAGATTTTGAGCATACACCTGCTTGGCAGGAGATGTTTGGAATTAGGCGCTTCCAGGTCCATTTCCCATTTTATTATCGGTTTGAATGTGGGAATGGCTGGATCTTTTGGGAGTTGGCCGAACATTGCTTCGCTGATGAAGCTCTTACCGTTGTTCACACACACTCGAGCGAGAACAGAGTCCTTCCCACCATTTAACTGAACAGGGATGAACAACTGCTCTCCAATTTGCTGAATATCAGCCAGGCTCTGAGCTGATTTCACATCTTTCTGGACTATAAGAGTGGGAGTTTCTGATTGTGGATTGGTAAAGAATTTCAGGGTGTTTCCTTCCAGTGTGGAATACCACCTTAAACTGGAAGGAAGGTTGATTTTCAGAAATAGAGAGGACCCTCCATCACCAGTCTGTTGTCCTACTGCTATTACTGTCACGTCTGGAATTTGGCTATTCTGGAAGTGAAATTCTACTTGGTCAGGTTTTTGTTCAACCATGTGGCAGGTGCCGTTTAAACTAACATGGTTGACACTCTGTTTTAATTTTATTGGTCGGCTAGTCTGGGTCCAGAGGACCTTGTTTACGCAATCTATTAAGGGTGACAACCTCCTCAGGAGGTCATTCCCCAGTAAACAAGGGGCGCCCTCTGGAGTCACAACTATGACTGGGTGTTTCAACTTGTGTCGCCCAATTTTATGTCCAAGTCTGCCGTCCCCTCGACGGGAATTTCCTTCCCGTCAAAGTTCTGGAGTTGTCCAGGAAGTGAGGTGAGAGGAATTTGGTAATTCCCTCCCCTTCCTGCATTCAGTTCATCAAAGGCCCTTCTGGACAGAAGGGTAGCTTGAGATCCCGTGTCCACCAGTGCTGAAATCGTACCCTGCCCCTGTACTTGTACCGGGGCATAATATCTTCCCTCCTTCTCCTCAAGGGGGCACAGATAATGCACATTTTTGGACAACTGGTGGGCTAACTTTCTGGTTTTGGACATTACAAGAGAAGAAATTTGGGCAGACTCCTGTGGAGAGCCTTGGGAATCAGAAAGAAAAAGTTGGCAACTGGAGACCAGAGCCATTGTGGGTTTCCCTGGCTCCGGTTCCGGGCCGCCCCCCCTTTTTGGAGGCAGTCACCAGGATGGGCTTGAACCAGTGGATTTTCTTGCTGTTGGTTCTGGGATGAGATGGTGGGCGGCGGTAGCTCAGTCTCCACATCTCCCCAGTCTGGATTTGCATCCCTAGGGACCCATTTTTCTTTGGGAGGAGTTCCCCCCTCTCTGAAGGAGAAGATCCTTTTCCCAGGATCCTCTGAGGATCCCTCTCTCTCAAATTGGAAGATCTGTACCTCCTCCTCAAACTGAGTCTGTTTGGGTCTTTTGTTTCTCCTACCCCCCCCCTCTGCTCCTTAGGAGGCAGGCTTTCAGGGGCCAGAGATTTTGTTTCCGGTTCCTGGGTTTCCAGGGGCTGTTTACAAGTGAGGAAGGAAGCTTCCTCCAAGGCTTTACACCCCCCTTCCCTTTGTGCCTCCTCCCTGGGGACCGGTGAGCTATTGGGGTGCTGCCCCCGTCATTGTTCTGGGGCACCAGGTCCAGAGTTGGGTGCGTTCTGCGCCGGCATGCCGATCTGAGGGTTCTGCTGAGCCCTCAGTATGTGACCCAGATCCCGCGCCATGTTTTGCACCTGGCGCTCTAACTGGGAAACCCGCTCAGGCTGATACGGGGCCCTGTTTTCTCCCCTGGGCTGATCCCGGGAAGGGTAGCTATCCCTTCTTTGGTAGTACCCCTGGTTGGGAAGATTTGGATACCCCTCCACCCTTAGCCTCCCCTCTCCCGGATTAGGTTGTCTGGGCTCAGGGAATTGGGGAAAGAAGGGTGGAGGATTTTGGGGCTGGAAATTGGGTGGATACCTGGGGAAAAAGTTCTGCCCAGGATTTGGTGAGTTTCTGCCCTCCGGTGGGAAGTTAGGAGGGAAGTTCCCTGGGTTAGGTGCTTGACTGGATCCCCCCCCTTGGGCTGGAGGAGTCCACACATAACCCAGGATGGGTCGATTTCCCTTGTAACGGGGACTTACATAATCAGGAGAGCGAGGGACCCCATTTGTGGGGCTGCCTCCTTGGCTCCCTGTCTGTGACTGGCCCGAGGACCTTCTGGGCCTAGCATTATTAGGTGCAGGTAGGTTTTTAGGCCCCCCATCTCCAAATCCAAAACGGGGGTGACCTTTACCTCTGCCACCTTGGCAGCAGCAGGGGTGTTGTTGGCTTTGGGGTTTTTGGGCGCATTATTTTTATTTTCTATTGGCTTCTGCACCTCAAAGATCCGGGTCGCCTGTTCAATGACCCAGTCTAAAGATCTTTTCTCGTGAAAATCCCTCACGAGCTGGGTCATTATGTATTTGGGCAAGGCATGGAAAAACGTATTAATAAATTCTCTGCTATCCGTGCGCACCCTTCTTGTGGTCTGTGCAAAAGCACGCTTTAACTCCTGCACAAACTCTTGTGGGGCCTGATCCTCCCCACATTGTAAATTGTAGGCTGCCTTGTGAGCCTCTTGAGGATTTCTATGAGTAGAAAAATGTTTCAAGATGGCCGCCTTATAGGCGGACCATCTTAAATGATTTTGGTCCTCCAGCCCCGCAAAGAAACTGGAGTATTCCGGGGAGAAGGTCCACTTTACATATTGAATACAGCTTTGGCTGTCCTTCAAATGGAAAGTCTCCATCATTTGCTCAAACAACTCTAAGTGCTCCCAAACAGAATACTTGGCGTTCTTATGATAAGGCGTGATGACGCTCCTGATTGCCTTAATCTGCTTTAAGGGGTCCTTAAGCAAGGCCCTTTTTGTCTTATTGGCCCTTTTGGTCCGGGTAACCCTGGTCCATTCATCTTCTGACTCAGAGGCACTGCTCCCAGAGGTTCCCGTCTGTTCTTCCAGGTTTTCCCGGATTCTGCGAGCCTGGGAATGGCTGGCAGAATGTGGGGACCTGGTCTCCTGTGTCCTGTACCGCTCAGAGGAGTCTTCAGATCCCTCCTTGCTGCCAGGATTTGATGGGTACCCCCGCCCACTGACCTAACTGGGCAGAGGTTTTCAGGATGCCCTTAATGGGCCTACTCACCTAGGGTTCCCCATCAAATTGCACTGTGCTTGGGTGCCCATACCCGGATGCCCGCCCCTCCATTCCTGGGTGGTACTGGCCTATGAGCCCCATGCTTCTGGCTGGATAGTAATCTGCCATCCCTGTGGCCCTGTGCTCATGTGCGCCAGGGGACATGGGGGTGGGAGAAATAAAGGCGTCTGGTACTAGGGCTCCTGGGGTTATGCTCAGGAGTTTCTCTTTCCCAGCGAACCTCATCTCTATCCGCCCCTGCTCCCTGTTGCAATGCAAGAGCCTGCACCTTCAGTTCCTCAGTTAAGGCCTTACTAGACTCTATCAGTCTCTCCTGCATCACTACCTGTTGTTGGAGTCTATCATTGTGCTGGCAGAGAGCCTCATTCTCTCTCTGCGTTTCCTGATTGGTCCTGGAGCACTGGGCCAGTCTTTGCTGCAGGAGGGTTACCTCCTGAGCTGTGTCCCTCTTGGCCTGCTCTTGTCTTGCCAGAGCCTCCTCCACCCTCCTGGTGTGCTCTAGCAAGTCCTGGTGTTCTTTTTGGAGGTCACCCCGTCCTTGGAGGGCCAGGTGATTTTCTTCCATTTTCCTTTTTAAGTGGCAGGCTTCCTGGCCTAAGGTGTCCCTTTCCTGACTAAGAGCCTGCATCTGTGCCGCCAGGTCATCCCTTTGCCTTTGGAAGGCACCAGCTTTCTGGCGCTCCTGGTCAAATTCTGCCTGGGTATCCAGGTCTTTCAAAATCAGTTTATTGCTCTCTGCCTTCTCCCTATCTAGGTGGCTTTGCAGGGTGACTACCTGCTCAGCACATGCCCTATTGAAGTCTAACTGTTGCTCCAGCTTTTTCTGGCTCTGCAGTAGGGAGTCAAAACCTTCTTGGTACTCCTTCTGCAAGGCCAGAAATCTGGTATCCTGGTCAGCCTTTTCCTGTTGCAGGATGTCCATATCCCTCTTTATTTTAATGATGTGTTGTCTACTCTCATTTTCTGACTCCTGGCTCCCCTGCAGCCTCTGCTCAGAAGAGACCAGGTCAGATTGGACCTTCTCTAAATCCATCTGTCGCTTATTCGCCAGATCTTGGCTTTCAGTACATTTATCCTGCATGTCTCCCATATATAGGTACAGGTATGCCGCTATCCTAACCATCTTGTCTTGTTCATCCTTAGCCTTCGGGGCCAAATATAGTTCACTCAGGGCCACATGTAAGGGACCCTGATCTCTCCATATATCTGACCCTGTTTCCGTGACCTGTTGCGTGATGGCCTGCAACCAGACCATGCGGTCCTGGTGAGTCCACTCACCTCTCACAAATAACTTATGTAAGAAGTGCTCTCTGGCTATTTTCATGTCTACTAAGGTCATCATTCTAGAGATTGGTCCCTGTCCTGACTTACAGAAATTAGTATTTTATTTTTGCAAAACAGACCTTTTCCTTAGAGCGTTCCTTTGAGGAGTGCTTTACAGCGTAACACAGCGTGTGATCCGACCGGATATGTGTATCTGGTCAGCTGGCACGCTGTATTAATCTGCACAAGTGATAGATCTAATCCAAACGTCCGGCACGAGCCCCCAATTTGTAAGAGGATTCAATTCAACACTACAGCTAAGTCAATGCCTAGTCTGGGATACTGAATGGAAACCCTTATTAATATATCTTTATGTCCAGTTCATGCGTTCTGGATGACTACCCCTATATAACACCCCTCTCTTGGAATCCTCCTGACCCCACTGAGCCAAGAAGTAGTTCTGCTTTGCACGTTTAAAGGTTTATTTGATAATTTAAACAATATATATATATATATCACACTTTATAAGAAATTAATAATTGAATATCACACTGAATCTGAGCAGTAATCAATAATGGATAGTCTGGCACTAGCACACTTGTGAATAGGAACAGAAGAATAAGGTGGTAGAGAATGCTTTATATAAGTTCAGATGGATGTAATGTTGAATGAAAATGCAATACAGAAAATACTCAATATGATTTCAACAAAATGTAATCACTTTTCTCTGGCAATCCCCTCCCCCCTTTATGCAATGCAAGGAAATGGAAGGAAAGCACACAGTTCTCAGAAATGCAATCAAATGTAATTCAGTTCACCCCAGCAAGCTTAGACTACAGAAGTTTGAAACACAGGCCCAAAATGCTTTTATATGTGCTGGCAATGAAGTGAAAAAATATGCTAAAATGATTTGAATTCCCTCTGGAGGTTCAGGGTGAGTGGTATCTAGTTAATATTAGTCCAGGCTCACTTTAGCAAGGATCTAGGAGTAACTAGCAGGTTAAACGAATTTTTGGCAACTGAAAGCAAGAAAACTGCTGTTTTCACACATTGAGAAATTTGCAAATCGCGGTAAAATTCGCGAGTGCGTTTTTCGCGATTGAGGCAAAAGTATCGGGGGTAGGAATGCGGTTCTAAGTCCATAGGAAAGCCACGATTCCCATCTTTCAGAGGGAAGTTACTGCAAGTCTCTAGCACAAACGGTCACGGAGATATGAGCGATTTGGTAAAGGTCGTTTTTCAGATTTGAAATTTTAAAGTTCAAAAAGACAAGTGACAGCTAGCAACTAGAAATGACAGGTGACAGCTTTGCAAATGACAGGTGACAGTTAGGAGGCAGTTCTACTTAGATTAAAATAGCTTGGATTAGATTATTTTAACTAAGAGATTGGTTCTGCACAGTCTGCTAGGTACTCACAATATATTTCTGAAATAAATGGGCCTCGCCACGGATCTGGTCAGGTTTTAGACTGGACTCTGGTCTGGTCTCTGCACTTCACAGTGATCTGGGTCAGCTCTGCTCTCTCTCTAGCCTCTCTGGATTCTGGAGATTGATGGATTTGAAGTCTGGATCTCTGGATGTGGTATGGTCCGGCAGAGCGCGTTGCAGCAAATGGAATTGAAGGTCCCTATCTGTCCTGTCTGTCTGCTTTTATGTGTTTTTAAAATGGGTGTGTGTGCAGCATCACTAGGCTCTACCCCTCTCCACTTGTCATTGGCCACTTAATCCGCTTCCCCTTGATTGGGGGAATGAAATGAAGTGTCATCATGATGAGGTCTGTTTATGGTACAGAGAACCCACCCCTGTCAAATTACACACAATCTATATTTTGACCCAAAAGACATATTTGCACAGGTACACATTTGTTTAAAATTACATGCACCCTTCACATATCCCAGGAGGTATACCCTGTCCAAATCTGCTCTTCCTGGGAGCTTGCATTCAGAAAGGGCAACATTTGCACTTTTTAACTGATTTCGTAATATCGGACATTACCCCAAATTTATACACATGTGTGCAAGGAGTATGGACATTAAGTGATTAAGTGTCAGATTTTTTAACATGCATACATTTTAAGTAATACCCTCTTAACTGCTTGTTTGCCCCCAGATCATGCCACCGGTTCTAAAAACCTCTTAAAATGTGGGCAGAAAAATCACAAGAATTATGGTATCATTTAAATAATTTTCACAAGTCCGCTCTATGAGTTATTCATCTTTTTCTAAAATCATATTCTGGCTACAGGGGTGTGGTTTCCCCCCAGCACAAGGTCGAATTTCTGGTTTTTCCAGTTCTGCCAAGCCAGCTTGCTCTCACGGGCAGTGCTCCTCCCCTTTACTTCCAGGAGGAAGCCACTTTTACAGCCCCCGTAATAAAACATTTGCCTGAGTCAGGACAGGGCTTTGTTCAATTTCCTGCAGAGCCCAGGCAATTCAATCAGAGAAGTGTCATATCCCTTTTGGTGGGAGCAGCAAAAGGACAGCTAGGCCTGGGAACACAGCTGTTGTGCAAGTCTCATCACCTGTCGGGGGTAGCTGGTGGGCAGAATTCAGTTCCTTAAGCCAGGCCCCAGCTAATGTCACTTTTGTTCCCCAGTTTAAGTCAAGACAATTTTTTTACATATGCAGCTAGGATGCTGATTCTAAGTTTAAAACTATGACATTTAAACAATTGCAACCTATGTGACACTCAAAAGTAGGTCACTCATTTCTTTTAAACATTTAGGTTTTTAGTGTCTTTCAGTCCAAATTTACTTAAACTGCTGAAATCCACAGCTCAGCCAGTCTTGTTATAAACCTTCAAGTCACTTCAGAATATAACTTTAGATTTTATCCACCTCTCAGTAAGTCTTTCTTTGGCTTGCCTTGGGTTCATTTATTCAGTCTTAAACAAAATCTGGTGGTTTTAAAATCCCGGCTTTCTGATAGTGGTGAGTACTGGTACTGCACCCCTTTTTGGGATTTAAGAAAATGAATTCCCCACAATTCTAGGTTGCTTTTGGCAATCAGCATTGCCATTCCCAATGGTTTCAGACTACTGTGTGGGTAGTCCAATGGTGGTTTTAGGCAGTGCCCTTCTGTGCCCATAACATCGGCAAAAATGAGTGGCAGCCTATTCTTCATGCACTTCCCTGGGCATTTTCTGGGAATCTTTTGCCATCATGATGTTTTCCATGTCAGTACTGCACAGTTTTGAGGTAGGGCTTGGATGCGTGGATAAAAACATCCCACACAACCTCAATCCACTACTAAGTCATGCATGTAGGGGTAGACACATCAGGACCGTTAACTTGTTCCCCCGACCCACACACTGCCATGTCTCACTCAGTCCATTCATGTTTTTCATGTGACACTAGCTACCTGCAGTTGCCATGGCTGATGGCCTCTGTGAGAAACCTTGGCACATCACAGGAGATTGCCTAAAATGAGGTGCAGAGGAGGCCCATGTCATGCAGTGAGTGGACATTTGGATTGCTGAAATTAACAAACTGCTGGTGCCCTCATGTAGAGCCCAGAGAAGGTGAAGGTTGGCAAAATTGTAGTCATATGCTCAATGACGCACAACTTGTGCATACATTGAAATATTGAAATGCCTCCAGATGAGCACCATAACCCCCCACGCTCAGTTGAGGAAGACAATGAAGGTGTGAGCAGGGCACCACAGGGGATGTGAGGGAAGGCAAATGGTCTGCCAGTACCCCATGGACAATTTCTTTTGACTTGGAACACATGCAGCCCATCCATGCAACGCATGGCCATGTCTCAATTGCATTGAATAAAAAGTATCAAGATAATCATAACTCAACACTGTTTATTTCTGACAACAAGGAACCCCCAACACCAACTACCACCCTCCACTGAAGGCCCAACACTGAATCCCACCTTCCACCCTAGCCCCCCCAGCCCCAACACCTACTCCCACTGCCCACCCCCAGTCCAAACTCATGTCCCACTACTGCTTCCTCTTGTCCCCTTTCTCCTTAGGCAGGGAAACATGGTATGTGAGGTGCTGCGAACACCTGGGTGCTGTGCCTGCCATCGACCCTCCAGTAGGGGTGGCAGACACAGATCTCCCCTGTACACTTCCCTGGAGTTGTTCCATTGTGAGGTTGATGACTCTGGCCTTGGTCTCATTGAAAGCTGATAGCTGCTCAGCCAGCTCCCACTCCCTCTGACTCATAAGGACGTGGCTTGCATTACTGTGTACTGTGCTTCTGCACAGTCGTTCCATGTCCTGGGACATCCATCTCGCTGACCACTGAATGACATCCTGCATTGCCTGGGAATGGTCTAATTGTTGATGCGTGAATACGTGCATCCGTGCCTGCCTCTGCTCGATATGGTTGAATCTTTCCCAGAAGGTCTGCATTGTGGGGTCAAAAACTTGCTGTGGGTATTGTGCATGGCCATGGACACCATCCTGTGATGGAGTTTGGGTTGTCTCGGCCTGATCATCAGTGGATGTGTCCAGTTGGAAGTCCAGTGCACAGTGGCCTGACTGTGGGGAAGGAGGGGAGTGGAGTGGCGAGAGGCTGTGCAGGAGTGAGGACTCAGAGAAAAAATGCCAGACGGGTGAATGTACATGACATGATGGTGTGGTAGTTGACTCTGCACGCACATAGGCTGTTGGTCTTGTAGGCTGTCCACACTCAGGCTTATTCACTCATTCGCTCAGGTACTCACCAGATCACCCTGGCTGCTTGCTCCAATCTCTGGTGTGCCCACACCATCAATGGCAGCCATGTGTAGTATTCCGCTGACCATATCCTCCCTGGGTCTGAGTTGGAGTGGTTCCACACTACCACCACCAGTGGCTGCTGTCTCCCTTCGGTGGATTGAGATGAGACTCCTTACCCTAGCCTTCAGGTCATTCGACCTTTTCTTCATCTCATTATTTTCACGTTTCACATGGCCCACGGAAACCACCTTGTCCCTGATGTTACCTCATGTTGCATTTATTTCTCTGCTGGCTTTTTTTCCCTGTGGTGTGCCCTATATAACTCCTTTGAGTGGGCCCCCATCTTCTCAGTGAGTACTGTGAGCTCATGCTCTGAGAATGTGGGCTTCCTGAGCCTCATATCAGGGACTCTGCTTTTCCCATTTCCTCCTGACATGATATTGATTATCTGGGGGCTTGGATGGCACTTTCGTGATATGATATCCAATGGATTGTGTTTTTCAAAATGGCTGTCACTGTGCTTCCTTTTATAGCAGTCACATGTTTCCATCAGCAGAATTTCCGTTGGTGTAATTTCCACCGTTCAACGCAGCGGTAACGGTAATTCACCTAAATTATGGAGGTAATTCTGCCTCAACCTCAGTTTTTTGTGAAAATTCCGTTAACCAGATTTACTGTTACCACGATTGTGATATGTGCATGCCCGCCATGTTGGAATCGGGCAGTAATTCATGCACGACACGGCAGTAACGTTAATTCCACGGCAGCAGAAATACTGCTGATTCCTGACCAAACTCGTAATGAGGACCTTAGTGTAGATGTAGGTGAGTCTATCTAATTATAAAAATGTTTTCTACTAGGAGCTTCTCAGAGAGGATGTGCTACCATTGGACTGATTGGTGTGTGGGGTCTGATTGGGACTATAGTTGCAGAATTCAGCTTGTGAAATGCGATAGGATGAGGAAGGACTTTGAACAGGAGTGATACTGCTTTTAATTTTAATATATACCTCAGCTCATAAGTATTCAAAGCAAGTAAGAAATAAAAGGCATCTGTAAATCTGTGTTCTGCCCCGCAGGAGTGCAAGGATGAGTAGTGGCTAAACAGCTTGCTCAGACCTCACAATTCTAAGAAAAAGAAATTAATCCCATTCGCAAAGATGAAACAGGCACAGTTAGGAGCTATACAGCCTTCGCCTTTTGTGGTAACCTGGGCTAAGGGAAGGCTATACTCTCAAGAGGGGTGTGAATTTGATCCAGTATCAACCTAGACACAAAGTAAAACAGTCCAAAATAAAGGGAATATCCAATCAAGGTTCTGTACATTATAGTTCATAGGTCACCACACTATAGTTAAGGTGAATACTGAGTACCACAGGAAACACAAAAAATGATTTGCTAATAACTTCTGCCTCGTACAATGGATTTGGCTGAACATTTCCAGACCAAAATGTATTCACGCCCTATACCACCGCCCAACATTGGAATTTTTGGGAACGATCCCTTAAAAAAATATAGAAGTTATTAAAAAAACAAAAAAAACACACTTTTGGCCTAGTGTCCATTAATTTTCCCATAGACAATAAAGGCAATTTTTTTGTCAGAGCGCACTGTGAAATCCACTGAATGGAACTGGACCAGGTACGAAACAACTTTGGCACAAAGCATTGACTCAATTTCCAGGGGGTAGGGTCTTGGGTTATGGCATGCAGTATGTTTGTTAACATTTAACAGAGAAGGGTTGCCCCTTCTCTCAAATTTATGGAGCTATCTCCCATGGTGCTTTGTAGGAGAAATGCTTTTCAGAAAAGAAAATTCTGATTTTTTTTTTCTTGCCCGCCACTACACGAAAATGAAAAGTATACAAAATGCAATTTGAAAGGGAGGAACCATGAAAAAACATCAGGCTAGAGTTGGGAAGGGGGAAAGAATCTAGCATGTGAAATTGCGGAGTCAAAAAGGACAATGCTGCTTAAAAGAAACATGTTTTAAAAAATGAAAACTAAAAGCTAAAATAAAGAATAGACACTAATTACAAATTACAAGACAAAGGAGAGAGGTTAGGGAACAAGGGAGGGTAAAGAGGGATTGCTTTGACAGAGGTAAGCTGTTTTGGGAAAAGAGAAGATGTTGCTCAGTGTAAAATCAAAAAAACAATGAGAAAGTTAACAAGTTTCCTGTGGGTGTGGTGGAATAAGCGTGGTAACACCAACCAATCAGAGGCGGTGCTGCACTTGCACGATCCGAATACACAATGCCTGAAGATTGTATGTCGGTTCCTCCTTGTCTTGCACCCAAAATGCACTTTCTGGACTTTCTGGACTATTTGCTGTGTCTCAAATGTTAAATGTATTATATGTATTTTATTTATTTATTTATTTATGTATATGTAATGCGTCGAGCAGCCCGCAGGCATCAGGGTACAAACATTAACACAAAGGACAACATAAGCACGGGACAGTAGAAAGCACAAATTTACCCTAGGTGTTGTAAGGGCAGAAATTAAAGCACAGAGCCCAAGAACTTTACCTGAAGAGATACGTTTTCAGGGTATTTCTGAAGTGACTCATATTGGACGTCGCTCTGATTTCTAGGTGTAAGTAGTTCCAAAAGGAGGTTGGCGTAGCCCACAAAGATCTGCCTAGGGCTCTAGCTCTGTTGAGTCCGATTCCCTGCAGCTGGGCGAGAGAGGATGATTGCAGATTTCTGGAAGGTTTGTGAGGCACATCCAGTGATTTAAGGTATTCAGGGGCCTTACCTTAAAGTGAGCGATGTATTAGTAGGCCTATTTTGAACTGGATATGTTCTTGTACTGGTAGCCAGTGTAGCTCTTTCCTAGTGTTGGATATGGTTGATCTTCTTGGGATAGCTACACGGACTGGGTCATTCTGGATAATCTGGCAGACCCGAAGATTAGATTTTGAGGCTCCACTTAACAAGATATCACGATAGTCTAACCTTGATAGAATCATTGCACAAGCGTTAGTCACTGAATTCTTTTTATTAAGAAAAGTGTGTATAGCTCAAAGGAGGCTGAGGTGATAGTTACAAGTCTTGCAAAGGTTTTGTACTTGGGCATCCGAGTTCAAGCAAGCCTCTAGGAAGGGTCCTGATCTTATTACCTTGTAGCATGAAATTTACATAGGCGGGATCGAATTTTGCGTGAACCTGGCGAGGGCCAAAGATGAATAGCTGAGTCTTATTGCAGTTGAGACATAGCCAGTTAGTGGACATCCACCCCTCAATGACATTGTAGATGTTATTTAATGTCAATGGATCCTGGAAGTGGTCCCCGCTCGACTCAATGACCAGTTGCGTGTCATTGGTGTAGTTAGTAGAGAAGACCCCTAAGTCTTCCAACAATAAGCAAAAGGAACGCATATAAAGATTAAAAAGGAGAGGCGACATTGATGCTCCTTGGGGAACACCACATTTGATTGAAGAAACAGGAGAGGCGGCTGCACCCATTTGAATGTTGGACACACAGGTGAACAAAAAAGACTTGACCCAATATACCACTTCTAGAGAGCAAGCCCCTTGCTGTCATAAGAACTTGAGCAAACGCTCATGGTAAATTAGGTAAAATGCTAGTGGCAAATCTAAAAGGATCAATGTCCCAGATTTCCCTGTCTCTACAATATCTAGCAAAAGAGATTGGAGATCCACGAGAGCGGTTTCTGTGCTATAGGAGGGGCAGAAACCTGATTGTCGACTGTGGAGGTTGTTGTTGGATTCCATAAAAGCTTGTAGCTGAATCGTGGCAGCCTTGTCCAAGATTTTCAATAATAACTGGCTTTTAGTAATTGGTCTAAGATTACTCAGGTCAGTGTGAAACAAATTCAGTGTCTTGGGGATCGGTGTAATGGTGACTTTCTTGAGTTCTAAAGGGACCTGTTCGTCTCTAAAGGAAGCATTGACAAACTGTGTGGGAAGGGTACAAACAGATCTCTATGTTCCAAGATGAGCTTGGAGGGCAGAAGATTAAGAGGACAGGAGGTTGGGTGCATGAAAGAGAGCAAGATGGTCATATCCGCAAGAGAGATTGGGGAGAAAGAGAAACCAGGAGTGGATATGCCATCCTCTACCGAATTGGTGGGAGCTCCTGTGGAGATGGCTGAGCCCTGGGCTAGTATGATTTTATCCCTCGTACTTCAGACTTTCTCTGCGAAAGCTGATGCTATTCAGGAACAGTCTTGATCCGTAACTATAACTGGAAGCATTGAAGCTTTTGGTTTTTCCAAGGATTTTAGGATGCTAAATAATTTACCGGTTGAACTGGAGGATTGTTCTGTCTGTGAATTGAAGACATTTTTCTTTGTATCCCCAATTAATGCTTTGTAGGATTTGTTCCATTTCTCCCACTCCAGCCAGGTGGTGTCAGAGGGATGTTTAATCCATGTTAGTTTCAGAGCCCTTTTTTTCTTTTTCATAGCCTCCAACTCTGGTGTATACCTACTTTGATGTCTGGGATTATCTCTGACCATTTACATTAGTACAGGGCAATGTTGTCAAGCATTTTGGTGAATGTATTAGTAAATTCAGTCATCTGGCGATCTACCTGGTCGGTCAGCAGAGAGTTTGCCATGATAGATTCAAGACTAAGCTGGATATCGGAAGAGCTCGCCTTTTTGAAATTTTGACCTGTGACGGATTTCAGCTTGTTGGTAGGCCTGGTGTCACGACCCTCGCCCAAAACCCCCTCTGTCAAACCCATTGGCCAGGTGGAGTCAGGACTCTGGCCTCTAGAGCCTGACATCTTCTTCAAAAGCCCTCATGGGGCCAGTCCTGGTGCCTATGGCGCCAGGCTCATACACCGTGAACAACAATGTGCTTGGGAACTACTTTATTGTATTGTCAGCCAACATGGAGGCATCCTCACAGCTTGGTTCCTAAGAACCAAGCTATGCGGTTTAATGTTTTGGGTGTAGCAGGCCTGGAACTACTTTCCCTGGTACTACTTTACCTGGGCTATATAAACCACACCCTGACTGCAGAACCTGCTTCGTGTTACTTTGCAGCTTGCAACGTGACGCTCACTGTGTCCAGCTATTCCATTGAACCTCGGAGAAGCAGAACCTGCAAGGAGACAAAAGGAACATCATTAGCAGCAGCATCTTACCTGCAGTCTTCATCTTTAAACACTTGCAGCTACTGAGAACAGCTTCCTCGAATCTGCACGCCTCCCAGACAGAACGACCTGAAAGAGGAAGATAGAGGCAACATTAAAGAAAGCTGTAGAGACATTTACAAATTACGAACTGCTCAAAAGGCTTACCTGGCTGGTCGCCTCTCGGCTGGCACCACTCCTGACATTCCACTTGCACTGATGAACACTGCGACCTAAAAGGAAGGAAAACACAGGTTAGCAAAGGCAAGACTTTGCAGCACTGCGCATAGCGCTTACTTACCGCATCATAGCGCTCTTAATGCACCATCATTTACCAGCGGGGCTCAACCAAGCCAGTTCGCCGCGCTGAAGCTCTGCATACCTAAGGGAGAAAAAAAGAGACATTTTAAACAAAGAAAGGCATGCAGGATAGCAACAAAATTAAAGAACAGCAATAGGCCTACCTGAACAATATCAAACGGGCCGGCGTCAGTGAAGTAACTGGACCGCACTCGCCCATGAAAGACAACGCGCCACTGCAAAGAAGGCAGGATGGAGAGCACGCCTAATTCTACCACAAGGCAGAACCTTCCCCGCCGACCACATCAGGGCAAAGCTGAGAAGCATACCAGTGAGTAACCCAGCTGGGTGGCGTCCCTGTGGATACCAGGTGAGCGTGACACCTGGTGAGACGGGGCTGGGAGGTGCAGGGTAAATCTGATGAAGGAATGATCGACCAGATGCAAGGAAGGTAACAATATCATTAGATTTAAGTTTCCTAGTTACCACCCAGGTCCAAAACATGTCAGCTTGCTGTAGTAGGGTCAGTATTGATAATTTCATGATCACTAGCCATGAACGCTGCTTCTAGGTTTACAGCCTCCTTATCACGTATTTCTCCTTTCCAATGGTTGAGATCACCCAGAAATAGAGTTGACAAATTTGGGCTAATGCAGTTGTTGAGTAGAACAAAGACTTCTTCATTGACGTCGGGCATATTACAGGGTTGGGGGGATAAATCAATATAATGTTGAACACAATTGTGAGAGGAGGGAGTCATTTTGAGATGCAAGATTTCACATCCTGTGCAAGAAATGGCAGGAAATAAACGTAGATTGGATCTGGCAATGATGGCTAACCCACCCCCACACCCCTTAAGACGGTCCGCACTGTAGAATGTGTAACCCAGGGTAGAAGCCAACAAGATGGAGGGGCTACTTGTGTCTTGGATCCAAGTCGCTGTGCACGATGTAGTCGTCTAAATCTTGTGCATGTTTTACCAAAGAATGGGTGTTAAGTAGGACAATCTTAAGTGTACTTAGTTTGACCACATCACAAGTCTGTGTCAGACAACTGACAATCTGAGCAGTCCTTGGGGGCAGCAGAGTCGCTCTGTTGTCAGGGACGCAGGCCTCTGAAACCATGGTGAGTCCTACCGGGGTTACTTCCTGTGTCAGAGATTTACGAGTATTCCTGCTATCTGTGTGATCCAGTTCTTCATGTAGAGAAATTGTGGGGAGAGTTCTCCTGCGACTCCAATCTCTACTGGGTTGGCCAAGGGGCTGTCAGGAATGGTTTGTTTGAGTCTGTCAATTAGTGAAAAACAATTCAAGCAAAGTTTCGCCAGAGATAAAGCATTGTTCCTGAGAAAACCCATAATTCAGAACTTACCGTAGTGCCGGTAATATTAAGAGCAGGAAAGGGCTACAACTAGTAAAGCACCTTGCATGCCGAGTCACGTCGAGGACCTGCGAAGACCGGCTTGCTGCATAAGTGCTGGCGCTCAAGCACCTGAGGGATCAAGAAACAAGGCACTAGGGATCGTGGGTAATGTAGTTCTTTGGCCCGTTTCTCACATTGCATATGCACTTACTTTGCCTGTGCAAACTATTATCTTCTCAGAATTTCAAGGGCTCTGAGCAACAGTTGTTTCTTCCCATTGTTCCCACCCTCCTTGTGCGCTTTGAAACACTTGCCTTTGTAAATAAACATTACCATTACCATTAACGTAGCCGTAGGAAGCGTCATCGTGCTAGGCGTAGCTGTGGTTATTCCGCTGACCAATCTGAGGCTGCACTGCATAGCTGCGATTAGTGATATTGATATTGATATTTTATTTCTATCGCGCTCGTACACAAGTTTTTCAGAGCGTGACAAGGGAAGGGAGGGGAACGGGGAGAACTAAACAGAGATCTTACTAGGTCCAGTGACATTGAGAACGCAATGGGAGAGGGGGAGGGAAAAAGTGCATGGAGGGGGGAGAAGTGGAAAGTGCGAAGCAGAGGAGGAACAGATAAATAACAATAAATAAATAATAAAGGCAACAAACAGTGGTAGTGCAGCCAGCAATTTTCAAGTACTAGGTTTAAGGCAGCAGACAGGGTAAGTCTGATAAGTGCAGGAAGAAAAGGGGGGGCTGTATGGGTACAGATACTGACCCCAGTGCGGGGGTGGCCCAGTGGCAGTGCGGGAGGCTGACAGGGTGAGCAGGTACCTGGGTCCGGTGAGCAGGTACCTGGGCCCGGAGGACAGAGGGTGGCCAGGTGCACGGTGAAAAGAGAGAACAGATCAGCAGGGGAGAGGGGGAGCGAAGGCAGAAGAAAACAGGAAGGTGTTGAGGTGCTTCCGGAACCAGAGATAGTTCTCCTCAAGTTTTAGAGTGGCAGGGAGGCTGTTCCAGAGGGATGCACTCAGCTTGTTTCTTTGAAAAACAACTGACCCTGAGGGAGTTGCAACTGACCCTGAGAGAATTTAATGCTTGCATCCACTGGGAGCCAATGGAGAGATTTCAGGGCTGGTGAGAATATGCAACATCGTGGCTAGGCAGTGGGTATCGTTATACAATGTGGTGATGTCGCGATTATCGCATGTGTGATCGATTTCATTTGCGATTATTTTGGCAGCCAATAGCCATTATGTTATGTCTGCATGTGTTATAACCACAGCTATACAGTTGCCGTTATAGTCGGGAGTACCCTACTCAGTACGAGCTCTTTGAGATTAAGTGCCTGATTTTAAAAAAAAAATGTCCATGGGACTTGCCCATAATAAAATATTTTGATAAATCAGGTTCTAAGTATGACAATATAGAGACAAACAAGTGTAAGAGGAGAACGTGCAAGAGACAAGCAGTTGTAAATTTAGAAAATAGATAATCAAAAACATGCCTCTGCCAATGAACTTGTAGTAACCCTGGATGAGGGTGATGCGGAACCTTTCTTGATGAAATACATGATCATAACACCATCAATAGTGAACCTAGCTTGCCTGCTTCACCTGACGCGCCCCACACATATTTTCTAAGAGCAAATAATAGGACCTCTAATGCAAAGTTGGATGCTGAAATTGTTCACGCCCAACACACCACAATATCTAACAACATTATGTTAAAGGTGAGGAAGGAAGAAGGGTGTACTTCTAGCTATACCACGTCTGTTTGTAGGATGTTAACATCTAATGCAACACAATTAAATAGAACCCGCATTTTATCCCGACTGGGAGAAAATCCCTCGTTAAGAGTCATTTTGAAGGACATTTCTTTTGCTGAGATAATTGAAGTAGAAACGCTACCAACAGTTAATTGTTATTCATTCCACATTGTGAATTATATCTTTAATTTTGCTTCTTTCTTCATAACACTTAGATATTAATGTTGCATTGCAGTTACAGCCTCTTTCCGAAATGCATATCAATGTAGCATTTTTCAGATCCTTCAGTGACAAACTGTAAACATAAGAAGTAAGATGTTCAAATAGTTCGCACTAGTAAGGTTTGAGAAATGACATGAAATGATACCAACCTACGCACTAATAATGACATTTGTCATTGCAATTGGTCTTGGTTACCTCGTATATTGTAATCCAAGCCTCTTGCTCGTCCCTAACAATCTGTCAAATGTAAAACGTCAACTTCTTCCTTGAATTCACGGGGTCACTCTTTCAATCATTGTGGTGGATTAAAATATCTATAACACACAGGAGGTGGTACTCCTCATGGAGAGGTGGTTTATTAATTTACTTATTTAAAGGCTGTACATATATAATCATAAACATTGGACAATACCTTATCCGCAAAAATACAAAAAAAAAACACAAAAAAACAACCGTGATCAAAACAGAAACAAGCTTAGTCAAAAAGGTAACACTATAAATACAACTTTGCAATACAAGTAGCTAACATTCCACAAAGTGGCTAACCTTCTACCGAGGGGGAAACCGAACCCATTAAAATCTAGATTAGAACAGCTATTTGAATGCTTAGTTCCATAACTAGGCTTTCAGTGATGTCCTAAACATAAGATAGACGGGAATCATAGGAATGTCTGGAGGCCAGCTATTCCAAGGTGAACCCGAAGCAAAAGAAAAGGAGCACTTGACAGCAAATGCAGATTTAAAACGAGGGACTTCCAAGCGTAGTAAGACATGGCTGCGGAATCCTCTTAACCCTCCAGAAATCTTCAGTTTATTAGCAAGATAAGAAGGGCTTTTTTGATGGACCGTTTTGGAAGTAATACATAATAACTTGGAACGAATTCGTACATAAAGGAGGAGGGGGGCAGTGTAGGTCTATTACAACCTGGGTAATGTGATAACATTTCTTTGCCCCAGACACCAAACAAGCAGTGGCATGTAGCACAGCCTTCAGTGCCAAGGTGGATTGAGGGAGACCCATAAGAATCGAGTACCCTTAATCAATCTGGGATGACACCAGTGATTTCACCAAGTTCAAAATGCCCCTCTGTTAAAAAAGATCTCAAAGCCAATAAGTGGAAATTAACAGCTTTCACAAGCATGCTAATATTGGGTGGGGTGGGGGAGGAAAGTGAAGCATCCAACATTAACCCTAAAGATGTATCAGTTTTGGCAAACTCATTAGGCATGCCAAATCTTTTACATCAGAAAACCATTTAGGAAAAGAGTACACCGTGAGTATGAGAGAGCACTAACAATGCAATTCCTTATATGTCAAATAACACTTTCAGGTAAAATTTGGAGATACACTTGTCTATCATCTGCATACTGATGCGTAGACACATTGGGCCTCATGAAGGAGGGTGTGTACATAGAACCACCCTTGATTCGTGGAAAGTCAGATACGGTTGCTTGCAGGATAGTGCTTGGATCGCACATACAGTTCTGGCAGAGGTGATGGGCAGAAGGAAAGCCGTTTTCCACAAGAGAAACTTGAGTGTGGCCTGATGCGGAGGCTTGCAGGGTGCCCACATGAGAAAGATCTGGAAAGTCCTTTGAAATACTCCTTGACGAGTCAGTGGGACCAAAGTGAAGGACTTCCTGGTGACCTGGTGTAGTGGGAGATAGCTGTCAGATGTACCCTGATGGAAGTGTGTGCCAGTCCGGCCTTTGCCAAGGAGAGCAAGTACAGCAGGATCTGTGGATACTGTGACTCTCAAATGCGTAATCTTCTGTGACCGGCACCATGTAGTGAAAAACTTCCACTTGTGACCATAGCACTTCAAGGTTGACAACGCCCTGGCTTTTGCAAGGACCTCCCTGCAGTACATTGGCAACACATACCCTCCAAACTCTAGGGCTCTGGGAGCCAAGGCCTCAGGTTCAGCCATTCTGGGTTGTGATGCAGGATTGCACCTCCTTCTGGTGAGAAGATCCAGACCCACTGGTAGTTTGAACGTAGGCGGTTCTTACAGACTGAGAAGGTCTGGGTACCAAATCTGCATAGGTCACCCCACGGCCACCCCACAGCGATGAATATCATTCTGCATTCACACTGTCTGAGTTTGTTGATGACTCGTAGCAGGAGAGGCAATGGAGAAAATGTGTACAGAAACAGCCCTTCCCGTGGGAAGGAGGACGCGTCCCCCAGGCTCCTCAGTTGGTGGAAACTCCTGGCAAACTTCTGGCATTTGGAGTTTGCCACCCTCACAAATAGATCAATCTGGGGTCTGCCCCACATGTCGAAGAGGTGGTCCATCTGATCCTGCCGAAGTTCCCATTCGAGGTATGAGCGCTGCTCCCTATGGAGATCCTTCTCCTCCGGGATCCACGGGCCTCTGGCATGTAGCCGTCCAGTTTGGGCTCACCAGCACTCCAGGTAAGCGTACGTGGTGGTATGGGGGATTTTGAAATCCCGTGCCTTGAGCGATGTTGGTGCGGATGCCCCACCATTCTATCACCCGACGGTACTCATCATCAAGAGAGATCTTGTCCGTGAAGCTTCCAGACACTTGAATTCAGCACACGTCCAGGAATTCCTGTGGGGGTCGCATTTGCAACCTGCAAAACCAGACGAGCTATATACAGGAGGATATCATGCCCAGTAACAACCTGATGGCCCGAACTGTGGATGTCTTTGTTGATGACAGCCGTTGCACTTTCCCTTGAATGGCTGCTAACCTCATCTCCGAGGGCAACACCAGGCAAGACACTGTATTGAGTGTGGTGCCTAGGAACAGTGCATTCTGCAATGACATTATTAAGCAGGACATTGGAAAGTTGACCGAGAATCCCAGATCTGTCAGTAATCGGACAGTCGTCTCTGTGTGCCCATCCGCCAGCTCCCTGGAGCAGGCACTAATCAACCAGTCATCCAGGTACTTTTTGAAGACTGATCAACTTTCCCCTGGAGGAGTGAAAAGAAGAGCGGTGCTGCTGGAGAGTGGCCTTGGAATGGGCCATCTCCATGTCTGTATTGATGGCCTGCAGGGACTCGTCAATGACCTTTCAAACAAATTCTCACAGTCGAAGGGCATGTCCAGCACCTTCGCTTGGACGTCCTGATGGAAGTTAGTGGCTTTCATCCAACCTTGCAGATGAAGGCAGACACCGTTCCCCATTTGCCTAACCCTGTTTTGGCGACATACAATGCCATTGTGATGTGTGATCTGACGCCACTTCCCCTTCCTGTAAGAGAGCGATTACCTCCATCTCTTCATCAGGGAGGAACTCTAGAATCGTCCCCAGCGTGTACCGCAGCTCTGTCGCATCTGGCCAGGATTGCCAATGCATTGGCCGCCTTGATAGTGGATAAACAGCTTCTTTCCCATGGTGTCCATCCTTTTTCTCTCGCTGTCCGGGGGGGCCGAAAAGATGAGGACAGGTTGGCCGATCGCTTCCTCGTGGCCGTCGATACCACTGAATCTGGTGATGGTTGCAGCCTCATGCACTTGGATGCAGAGTCCGGCACCGTATACTTCTTCTCCAGTCTATCCCGCTTAGCTTGAGCCATGCAAGGGTTCTTCATGAGGGCCAACTCCTCGTCCCAGACACTGTCCAGAAAGGGCACCACCATGATCGTTTTCCTCTTGGACCTGCGCCTTTGATATAAGAAGCCTTCCTTACTGGTTTCGTTGGGCACCAGCTGGAAAAGCTCAGAGACTCTGGTGATCATAGAGTGGAACATTCCCACTTCTTCCGGTGGGGACACCCTGTGTGGTGCATCCAAATGCTGCGATTCACCATCCACCATGACAATGTCTTTGTCATGATCCATCATCGTGGCCGTATCTGTGTCTGGGTCTGCAGGATCTGATGTGGAGGAGGAGGTTTAAACGGGGGCATCGGATGATGCTTCCTCTTCCTCATTGGAATCTGATCAGGGGTCTGGGGGACCACAGGTACCGGAGCCGGAATCAACCTCATCTGGATCTCTGACATCAAGGTGTGTGACAAAATATCCAAGGAAATGTCCTTCGGCAGAGCAGGAAAACTAGACCCTGCGCCATCGCTGCCATTGTCCTCCTCTTCAGCGTCCTCATGGACCAAGTGTAAGGACTCTTGATCCTCGTCATCCATGGACGAGACCTCCATGGCTTCGGTGACAGTCTCAGAGGGCTGTTTCGGGGACTCTTTCCCTTCACTCCTTTTTCTTCCTCGAGGGTCTTGAACAGGGGCCTCAGCCAGTTTCAAACCTTCTGGCGTGCTTGTAGACTTTGCCAACTGCAGTGGTCTTGCACCTTGGGGGTAAGGACACCTTCTGAGTCGTGGGAGCTACCCTCGCAGGATCAGCGCCCTTAATCGTCGTGGCAGTAGCAGTCATCGACGGTGTTCCCAACAAGGTCTTAGCCTGTGCCGATTGGACCTGCTTGGATTGCTCTGCCTTTTTCTCTTCTGTCTGCGGCTTCTCAGATTTCTCACATAGTTTAGCCGGGGTAGATTACTTCCTCTTTGAATAGGAGCTCGATTTTAGGCTGGCAATGGAGCCAGAAGGTGATGTTGGTCATTTCCTATCCACCTTGAGACCAGCTTTCGCAGCAAACCCGGTGGACTCAGACTTGTGAATCTTGGGCTTGTCCTGGGCCACCATGGATGAGGCGCCCTCAAAGGACTTCGAAGATCGCTTCTCGGAATGGCCAGTTCTGGGTGAGGCATGATGCTGCATGGAGCACATGTCAGAGGCCTTGGCATTAAGCCATGCCGCCAGCCGAGTAAATCTTGCACTCTAACCCCTTGTGGTCTGGGTGCAGGCAGTAAAGACATTGTTGGTGTTTGTCCTCCACAAACACATTCCAGAGCCCACATTTCGTACAGGGCCTGCAGAGGGACCCTCCTTCTTCCCCTCCGTCATGGTCAGAGGGTGCGAAGTAGGCCCAAAGGCCTTGTAGAATCTTCAACGTTCTTTTGTTCCCCCCCTTGAGGGGAACAAAAGTTCACCGACAACAGATTCCCGCTGTCGGAAGATGAAGAAAAGGGCACACTTATCTGCTGATAAGTGGACAGTGTGTAATACAGAAATCGAAAGGACACACATGTAGTCCTACTTGTGGATCATATTCACATCTAGATGAATGGAAATTAAAGATAAAAAATGTACAGACTCCAAAATTAGATATAACCTGCGTAAAATAAGAGACTGTGCATCAACATAGAGTTATAAAGGCCTTCTCTCAATTTACAAGCAAAACTGTACACCCTCCAGCCTGTATGTATTGGAAACTAACTTAACTGCTCGATTGGAGTGGTGGGATAGGCTAGAGGGAAAATATTGAAGAACAGTTCTTGGATTAACAAATGCCATATCAAACCAGTATAATTATTAAGTATACGTCTTGAACTCTGCATTACTTCATAAAGTACATAAGCTAAAAAGCATGTCTTTTATATGTAAATTGGTCCTTGATATGGAATATCTCCTGAAAGAATGTGTGGCACACACAGTGATTATTAAAAAGTGAACTATGACTAAAATGTTCATGAAACACCTTAATGACGTGATAAAGAAGGTTGACATTGGTATAAAGAGCAATGGGTGTTATTCTATCATTAAAAAAATAACTTCAGGAAACAGTAAGACACTGGGACTTTTCAGAGAACCTACTATATATAGAAAACCAAGCAAATATGCAGAACATTACTATCACATATACGTATGGTCAACTCCAACAATGTTTGCTTAAATGTCCTTCTTTTGAGCTTTGGAGAATATTCCTCTTGTGACATATGAATCAACTTCCTTGATTTGCATTCTTGGGCCTCAGATTTGGTATTGTAAAGAAAAGCACAATCGTAGAATATGCAAGCAGGGTGATTGTTTAAAAACAATACAGCACATATTAACAGATCTTAATGAATTAGAGGGTTTGCGCCACTTGTATCTCGATAAATGTTCTTTTTTGAGAATGTAAAATTGGTATTATTATGGGGAGCTGCAAAAAAGGCAAAAAACTTTCTTTAACTTTTGCAATCAACAAACTATGGATTTTTATAGAATCTAGTATTCTTAAGAAAGAAGATTTGAAACAAAACAATCACATATTGAACGTGAATTGTAATTTTTATCATGTTTTAATAAAAATTGTCACTTTTTAAGATGAAATATTAAGTTTGTCAAATCTAAATTCATTACAAATGATTCTCAAATTTTAAGCTGTTATATTAAGGGTGTAAAGTTCATATTAAAATATGTCCCACTTTATAATAATAATAATAACAAAGAACTAACTCCCTACAATGATGGTCTATAAAATTAGATTATGTAACTAACAGACATAACCAAAATATCACTATCAGCGCTGGACATCCACTACTCATCTAGTACAATCACATATTAGGTACCGCATTGTTCTTGCTCATTTCCTAAAGTGGCCAAATGTGTTTGTCCATGATTCCAGACTCAAGTTGCCCCAGCACTGATCACAAACACCAACAATATGCTTAGTGGGTGTGGAGAAATGTACTGCAACAAGCTAAAAGCCACCAACTGTTGGTTGATTCACTCAGACAAAGGTTTTGAAAAGTGTGTCTTAAATTTTTCCACAAGACCTAGAAGGTACACATAGTTGGAGCTCCTCTTCGGTGTCAGGCAGTTTTCAGAGATGCAAGAGGTTGTTTCTGGAGGCAGGATTAGATTATTAAGGGAAGGGGTCATTAATTGGCGTGCATGTGGAGAAGTTGTAGGAAGGAGGATAGGGAAAAGTAGTGAGCGACTGGGACCCAGTAAGAGAATTAGATTTTGGATTAATTTTTCTTACCCAGTGCCATGTGATACAGTCAGTGATTTGCAGTGGGTGAATAACACCATTGCCATCACCAAAGATGTGTAGGGGTGGTGACCAACCACTACTCAATTGGCATCTCTTGAAGATGGAGGACATCATATGTGCCATTGAATGACACCTGGGAGGAGGGGCAGAATGAATAGTAATTCCTGAGGACAGAGTGTGCGAGTGGCAATATCACCTGGTTTTGCTCGGAGGGATGCGAAAAGATTCTGCAAGGCAGATGACATACCAGTCAGTCTCCCTCTCTTGAGGTGAGTGAAAGAGTCATATGCCAGAGAGGATGGGGCAGGGAATTTCTCATTCAACTTGTGGGGTCGGCACACTAGCCTCATTTTGATGGGAGGGTGCAGCAGAGAATCAGGGAGGCAGGCATCACACCTGTCAGTCTCTGTCTCATGAAGTGAGTAGATGAGCCTGTACCATTGCATGACAATTGCTAGGAGGTGCAGAAGGTGTAGGGCATCCCCAGGGGAAACTTTGGGTAGAGGCATTTTTAGCTGATTTTACTGGGAGGGAGCAGCTGAGCTTCAGGGAGACAGGTGATACACCAGTCTGAGTCTAGAACTTGAAGTCTGAGTCTAGAAATTGAAGCGAGAGAAGACCCTTGGCCATCGGGTGACATATGGGAGGAGGAGTGAGAGATAAAGGGAATCCCTAAGCGGAGATTGTGGGTGAGTCATGTGAGCACCAAAACAAGTGAGTAGCAGCGGGGGAAGCATGTTGCTTATGACCTGTTCACTCCTGCAGCATCACTTTCTGAGTGAACTGCACAGGTCATAAATACATCTCTTCAATTGAATATATCACCCAATTTACATTCCAATCCCCCCATTACAATTCACTGTGCAATACATCCACCAGTAAAATATAAAGCACATTGCACCACAATGATGAACAGAGGAGTTTGCAATTTCAGTTCCAATCACTATTGCAGCACCAGAAGAGGAAGGTTATGGATCTTATACACTGAAGATCAGGGAAGCTGAACCCATGGAGATACTGAAAGAGGGATGTGATGGAAAATCCTGGCTCTCTATTTCCACTGATCTATCCACTGTGTCAGACAGTACTGATGAAGAGATGTGTTATGATCTAGACACAGATTATGCCCCATCACAGTCCAGATGAGAACAAGCATTTCTATAGGAAGGTAGTGAGACTGAGCAGGAAGAGGAAAATGGCACCACACATGTAGAGCCTGAAGTATTATTAATTAAAGCTCTCCTCCGCCAACATAAAGACTCTTTGAGATTCAGCCTCCCTATTACAGAGCATATTATTATATTGCATCCGGAACATCACCACACCCACATTATTGCAGCTTGTGCATTGCCCCACTATTCAACTAAAACCTGGGTCAATGCTTCAGAGAGTATAAACAGCAACAAAATCTGGACAGTTTTAGCCATTTCCCCAAAATTCAAACCTTGGTTTGTGCTTAATATTTGCACACCTCTGTGCTGAACAAGCCATTGCAGAATACACTGAACAATACAGTGCCCTTAGATGCAACTTAATGATGATGCAGCTACATCCATCAGATGCTCAAGCATGCTTGGTAATTTTCAGCCTCCTGAAACAAGTAAATCTGAGTGCTAGAGGTCTGCCCCAATACAAGCATATTATTGTATTACTGCCAAGGAGTGGCATAATTGTTTTTTGTTGGTGCGTGTAGTAAAGGAACCTTTTGAAGGTGTGCTAGTGTTCTAATTCCATTTGACTGGATCAACATTAATTGCAAAGTGACAACCACCGAAAATACCAATACGGGAGGGTGAAGGTATGAGTGCACAGTGGTTAAAGGTCCCATCAGCAGTTTTAATGCTATCATATGATATGATATATCATTTATAACTGCCTGTACACAAGTGTTTCTAGTGTGACAAGACAAGGGAGGGAGGACAGAGGGAGGACAAGACAAATGATCTTACCAGGCCCTGTGTTATTCAGATTGTGCAAGTGCGGTAACAAAGAGTGCAGGGAGAAGGGAGAGGGGGAAGTACCAGGGAGACAGAGGGGAACTGCAATTAGGGCAGCATTGCTCTGAGTAAATGTAGCCTGGGGAGCACGACTCTGGGTAAGGACAAGGAGGCAGGGGACTGTGGAGGTTACCAGTAGAGCCCCTAAGTGCACTTTTGGCCTGGAGGGAGTACAGGTGAGATTGATCATGTAGCAGCCCAGTACCCAGTGAGAATCTGAGGTTACCAAGCAACAAGTAGGCACAGCAGACCGTTAGGTCAGCAGGGGAGGGAGAGAAAGAAAGCAGAGCCAAAAATGAGGTCTTGAGCTTCTTCCGGAACATCCAGTGAGCTGGCTCAAGATTGAGAAGGGCAGGCAGGCAATTCTAGAGGGATGAATCAGAGAAGAGAGATCTACCCCCTACTCTCTGTCTGGAGAAGCATCTGACCTTCAGAGAGTTGGAGAATGAAGGTGTATTCGAAGAGAGAGATGGATTTAATGTGTGCCCTAGCCCCAGAAAGCCTTGTGGACAATACAGAGGGTCTTCAACTTGATCCTTGCAACCTCCGGGAGCCAGTGGAGAGATTTCAGGGCTGGAGAGATACAGTCCGTGGGCTTGAGGCCAAGGTTAAGTATTGCAGTCCTATTCTGGATTACATGCAGAGGGCAGAGGATGGACAAAGGCATGTTGAGAAAGAGGCTGTTGCAGTAGTCCAGCCTAGAGAGAACCAAGGCTCTGGACACAGTGAGCTTCTGGTGGAAAGTAAGAAAGGGAAGATTACCTCTGAGGAGGTGCAGCTGGTAGTGGGCCTTCTTGCAAAGGTCCATGCTGTGAGGTGAGAAGGAGAGAGTGGAGTTGAAGATGACACCAAGGTTTATTGCCTCACAGGAATGCAATGTAAGAGGGCCCAAGCAAGGTGGCCAGAGTGAGAGGGGGAAAGCGGAAGCAGGGGTCCCAATGAGAAGGATCTCTGTCTTACTGACATTAAGGCAAAGATCATTTGAGGCACACCAATCATGAATCGTGGATAGACAGTCAGGAATGATTGAGAGAGGAAAGAAGACTGAGGGGAGTCTGAAAGTGAGCTGAGTGTCATCCACATAACACTGAAAGTTAGAGGAGAAGGTAGAGATCAGGTGGGCAAACAAGGTCACATAGACATCGAAGCACCAGGGGGACAGGATAGAGCCCCGGGGAACACCACATGTGGAGAGAGAGGTGGTGGAGAGAAAGGACCCAAGTTGGGCCTGGGAGAGTCGGTCCAGGAGGAATGAGGTCAACCACTCCAGGGCCTGATCTGTGATGCCCAGGTTCTCACAGAGTCAATTGATCAGGATGGCAGGATTGGCCATTTCAAAAGCAGAGGAAAGGTCAAGGAGGGTGAGGATAGATGATAGACTGGAGTCATGATTAGAGAGTTAATCTTCACGGGTGTTCTGGATAGCAGTTTCCATGCCTCTGGCTGCTCTGAAGCCAGACTGTTGGTCATGGAGACAACCAATAGATTCAGTGAGAGGAGTAAACTGGGAGATGGCCAGCTTTTCTACGAGTTTTCCCATGAAAGGAGTAATAGAGAATGGGCAATAATTTTCCGGACAGGTATGATCTGCTGAAGACTTTTTAAGGAGGGGGTTCACAAGGGAGTGCTTGAGGGGAAGAGGGGAAACATCCAGTGGTGAAACAGTGATTGCAAAAATTGGCCAAGGCTGGAATGAGGGTGTCTTATGGTCCTTGATGGTTCTGGAGGAGCAGGAGAGCACCTGTTTGGATAACGCTTTCATAGATCAGACTTGTCTGGAAACATCATCAGGTGTTGTCAAAGAGAAAGAGGAAAAAGGAGGAGGAGAGGGAGAGGCGGCCAGAGGGTGGCTGAAAGAGGTAGAGGGAGAGAATGAAGAGAGCAAGGACAGGATGTCCTGCGTTTTGGTGGTGAAGTGAGAAGCCAGAGCCCTACCAAGGGCCTTCGAGGGAACAGGAGAGGGGGAGACTGCAAAGGGATTGGCTGCTCCTTGCAGAGTTTTAAAGAGTTTGGCCGTGTTGTTTGAGGCTGCAGAGATGCAGGCTTTAATGTGGACTCCCTTCTTGGACAGGACAGAGAGTCTGTATTGCCTTTGGCGCAGGCAGCAGGCCATTCAGACGGAGGCCAAGAGGACCTTCCAACGAGTGCCACCATTCATGGGCGAAGAAGAGAAAAAGAGAGAGAGCAAAAACCATATGATGGGTCTTATGAGGGAACGACAAAGAGGGTGTCACTTAAGGTATGTCTGGAGGAAGCACCGAGGTGGGTATCAGTGATAGGGAGGCCATGGTTGGAAACCAGGATATCCCTCTTGAACGTTTCCTACCAGACTTAGTGGAAGGGATAGAATAGTAGATAGAGTATCAGTTTGAGAAGATGGAAGAGATGACATGACTGATCATGTATAGCAAAAGAGACTGAGCCCTAGAGTTAGAACACTCCTGCGCTAAGCTCTAGCTATTTAGTGCTGCTGTAGATATTGGTGTAAGGTCACAGGTTTTTGTTGTAGTGAAGCCCACACCTTCTTGTGTGTTTAGAAAAAAAAGGGGTTCCTGGCTACCTTGCAATTCTGTTTTCCAGAAACATTTGATTCTCCTCGTTCTTTGCAGTTTTGACAAGTGCAGGTTTATTAATCCGTTAAGTGTGGACTCATAGCCCTAGTAGTGGTCAGCCGACACGTGTTTCGACCTCATGGGTACTTATCAAGGCTGAAAATATTTTAAAATTACACACATATCCAGCAGTTTGTTTAGAACTAGTGACATGTGTACAGAGTGACAAGTGGATGCAGAGTGTGAGACAGTTCTGTGTCCAATTGAGTGCATTCATTGTGTATGCAATTGTTTCATTATATGCATTGCAAATATTAAGTGAAAAGTGATATTGTGACATGTTTTGTACATGAATTGTATTGATATATACATTGGACATTGTCAGCGATGAAGAAATATAGGAAAAAAGAGAGGGGGGAAAGGTAAGAACAAGTCTGTGTTAGATTGATAAGGTTTGGACGTGTTGCTACGGTATCATCCAGCATATGTATGAATCGTCTTACCAAATGGTATTGGTTGGTTCTGGCTCCAGGCGGGGTCCCGTATGTGGTCTGTGAGGGTCCTGTGTGTTCACAGCATTGGTCCTCGTGAGCCAATTAGTAATTAATTGAGCGGTGTTACTAGAATTAGAGTTAGAAGATGTTGGATTTCCACGTGATGAGGTGTACGTGAGGTGCTAGTGCCTTCTGATAGAACCAGAGCATGTGAGTATTAGCATCTCTGCTGTATTCGCATTGGGGGCTAGTGGCTGCCCTGGTCTACTGTTTGCGATTGTGTGCGGGGTGAATTAATGCGGTGCCATGGCCCTGGCAGCTGTGCCTCCTATTACTAGAACATTATAGCCAAAAACAACTACTGAAACAGAGCTGTATTGAAGGCTGTCAAGCACTGCATCAACAATCTACCCAATCCAACTGGACTGCACTCCTTTGAAAAAGCAATCAACTCCTCTGTTGATAAATTGAACAGGCTCCAACAGTGCATAGATGAAAAAAACACAACTAACATACCACAGGTCTCATGTAAAGTTGCGACACCCTGCATGGCATTCAAAGCACTCTTCATGGACGACCGAACTGCTACCCTAGTAGTCCTCAAGGCCACATCATATACTAATGGCATCTTCACGGCCAACAGACCTACCTACAGAATATTCCACCTCTTCCCAAAAAACATCAAACAAACCTGTCCTGGTTGTCCAGCGCTAACACTCCTCTCATCCATGACTAATTCCTACTTCTCACCAACAACAGCAAACAGAAAACATCTCAACACCCAGACATGTCTCTCTGCCACGCCCTCAAATGGTTGACACTTGAGGTAATCCTTGTGGCAAGTGCCTGCTGTTCTTACTCAACAGACACCTCTACTTCAGGACACACATTGCTAAAAAGACACAAACATCATGGTACTAACTTGCCCTCCAAAAAAAGAACGCCTTCCGAGAAAGCAACTCCACCATCCAATCACTCATCCTCCACCACCTTGATGGTGGTAATGCTCTTCTGGAAGGCCTCCCTGAGACAAGCCTAGCTGCCCTGAGAAGTGCACAACGTGCAGCAGCACACATCATCAAAAGAACCTACAAATTCAACCATATCACACCAGCGCTCATGAAACTGCACTGGCTCCTGCCGCATGCACACATCACATTGAAATCCTACTGCATCATCTACAATGCGGTAATCCTCAAGTCTCCAGGCTACCTTGCTCATGATCTGCAGCAACTAGTGTGCAACCAGAAACCATGATTTGAGAAGATTAAAAAACAAAACTGCTGTAGGAAGGAAAGGACCCGAAGACCGGTCTTCTCTGTCTATGGCCCTAGATTCTGGAAACTCTTAGCCATCAAGAACAGACTCACTCCCATACTTCTGAAATTCAGGAAGGAGCTCAAGACATCCGTCTTCAATTACTTGATCCTCCTCAAAATCTAGGCCTTCACCAATGCTCTCAACCAGATTGGACCGATGGAGCCCCTCTCGTCATAACAGCCCTGCCCTTGCTGACTCCCTACAGCCAGTGCAAGTGTTCAACCCCTCCTGTATAGCCTCCTTGATGTGGTACCCCTGCTCCTTCCAACCCATACTACTGTACTATGTATCTGGTTCTATGTTAACCTCTTGCATCTCTGGATTGTCACCTTTATTGATCGGTCCCCACTCCATTGCTGTACCCATAGTTACTGCACACCCCTTACTGTAGTTCCCCTATTACTCTGTAAAATAAACTAGATTAAACAGACTAATTAGCTACATTTTACATCAATTGATGAATGGACATTCCTTAAATATGTGACACCTGCAGAAGCAGATCTCTTTTGAATGGTCGGGTGGCAAATACAGCACGTGACTATTTTTGCATCCAGATGAGAAAGGAATTGTACCCTGTTCTCCCATGGCAGGGTTCCCATTGTCCTGGCTAAGATTTCTAACAAGGCGTCATTTTCTTTGCCATCTCACTTAAATGTCCCACGTCTACCCAGGATTTAAGGTACTTGTGGAACAGCACATGTAGTTTTAAAGCACATGCTCTGTATACTGTCTAAAAAGAATCGCATGCTTGCACCAGTAAAACATGTGCCGTCAGCCTTTGTTTTGCAGCACAGCAATTTCGCACACGCCTAAGGCAATTGTCTCCAAGTTGTTAAGGATACATCTGGCCTCTTCCTTTGAGCAAATATCACACATGCCGCATACACGGCAGCATTTAATAGAATGAGGCAGGGCCGGCGATAAATAAGAGGGTAGGTCTCCAGTAAAGTAGTGACAGCAAAAGAAATACAAATGAAATTATTTAGAAACACAGCTGTGCCTGGTGTCAGGGAGGACAGCAGGGATCGCATGGCTGCCCGGAACAAGCTAGTAGTTTACAATCTGACACTCCTATCTATTAAACCACACTATCTATGGACAGACATTTAACAGCACCAATAAAGTGTTAACTGCTGCTCTGATGTACATGGAGAACAGGGAGGCACAGAGTGATTGATTTGTTTGTACGCTAGCAACGTAATTACTCAGCAAAGAGCCGGTATCACATTAGAGACACACTGAAAATACAGTAAATCGTGGCGTCCCTCCTTTGTTCCCAGAAACCTTCATTGTATCTAGCTACTAATAAATGAAAAGACGGGAACGGCGTAACCTGACTTTTTCCAGGTTATGTCTCCTTATTTTCTTTAAGCGGTCCCCTCCCCTTCTAAATGAGCAATGAATATTGCAAGCAAGGGTGAGCAAACCACAGCCCAATCGGTTTCACGAGGTGAGCTGATTATCCGAGTGAATATTCGGTGTTTCCGTGCGATCTTCTGGGGTCCAGCGGCAACCCACATTGTAGCCGGATGCCAGTAAGAGAGCCCCCATGAGTGACATGCATTGGAGGGTTAATCAGACTCTCCAGTTGTCCTGCAGAGTTTCAGCAGTCCATTGCGTATAGGCGCTATATAAATCAACTATCATATCATTCAGAGAAAAGAACAGTCATAGAAAAAAATAACCATATGAAAACCCTTTGGGGACCCTTTTGTGATCGCTCGTTTTTAGTTGCTTTCCTCACATGTCCTCCTTCACTCTTTGTTAACATCTTTTTTAAAGCGCGGTGTGATTGTTTTTTTAAAAAAAAATCCTTTCCTTTAACTTTCCTACACCCCCCAAAAAAATAGAAACAGGTGACAAAACAAACCATTTCATAACCCCTTTGCTGTTGTCCCTTTCCCTTACAAAAGCCTTCAAATAGAACAGGAGAAACCTCTTGGAAAATCATTTGCACTAGCTGAACTCTTTTGAGAAAAGGTTTCTCTTAGCCCCTCCCACACACAATTTTTAGGGAACAAGTGAATCTCTTTGCGGGCACCTCATCTTTATGCAAGGAGGAACGTCAGTAGAAAGAGTTGGGACATGAGGAGGCAGAGATGAAGGGCAAAAAGCAGGTTGTACACAAGGAGGCAGAAATAGAGTGGGAGCATGAGGGGCAACAGGATGAGGCAGAAATAGCGGTGCAGCAAGGGAGTCACCAGGACGCGTCAGATGAATGTCATGTGGCACATGTGGTGGTGGCAGATGAAGGTCAGAAGGAATCAGGCGAGGAGTACCTGAAGTTGGAGAAGCAAGGGAATGAGGAGGAAGAGAGGCAGGAGGAAGAGGCATCAAAGTCAGAGGGGAGGCAGGAGGAGGTTCACAAATCTGCAGGGGCTCCCATCCTGTGGAAGAGCCAAAATGGCTGCAGGAGGAGAGAAAGAACAGGATATTGCCTCAACACTTTCTGTTATGCGCCCCCTCCTGGGTGTGAAGTTCTTTACTCATCCTGAGGGGAAGTTCAGGCTGAGGAGGGGAGCAGTTGTTTGCAAGCTCTGCAATAGGTCTGTGCGGCTGGGCAAGACAAGTGAGTATTACACACTGGGTGCAACTGCGCTGCAAGAACACATTTGGTGGTTGCATGCACCATGTATTTTATGCATGCCCTGGCTTCCAGCTCACCATCATGGAAACCTACACCAGTAGTGCAAAGGAAGCACCTGTCATCATGTCTGGGAATGATGGCCATTGTCCACCACAATGACAAGCACAGTTTTGATCCAAAGAGGCCCAGCCACAGCCCCGTGACAGCAGTTAAAGCCATCAGGACTGTGTCACTTGGGTAGGATCACTGTGCCTGTGCCCATGTGGTGCAAATGTTTGCTGTGCACCATATGAACAGCCTGCGTGATCATCTGTTGCCACATGCTTGCACACATTGGCTGCGTTGCATTACCATGGTTAACTATGGTGCACTGGATCAAATGGTCATCCAAGTTTCTCTGGAGGTACACCGACTAGCCCATCATGGCAAATTCATATATATGTATTCAGTGGGATTTATAAAGTCCGAACATAGCTGGAAAGCAATTCAGCACTGTACGTGGGGTATGTACTCGGGAGGATACGAGTAATGGTGCAGGGGAGGGTGAGGAGCTGGAACAGATAGGGAATAATGTGAGCAATTCCAGATGTGAAACCTAGGGTTGAGTAAAGTGCTCAGTGAGTGCTGAGATGTGGTCAGTGAGTGCTGAGATGTTATTTGACAAGATCGACGTTCAGGTGGTCCCTGGAGTGCAGAATTGTGGGAGCCACTAATTTGAGCAAGTCAGACATGAAGACTGACAGCTCCCTCACCTTGCTGCTCCTATCACTCTCCATCCTACTTCTGACCCCTAGAATCTAGCACCCTCCTCAGGTTTTCAGAATACCACCTACACCTTGCATGCAATCGCTCACTTCTGCCCCATCTCCCCTGTGCTTCTGCCCCCAATAACACTCCCTCCCTAACATTTTGTAATGAAAATAAATAGCACCAACATATGTAGTTTCAATTTGACCCTACAAAGCCATCTTCCACAATTAGAAAGCGATCCCAGTGGTTCCTAACACGTCTTGCCATCATCTATCCACACTTCCAGACCACCACTGTCTATATGCTTGCTTCCCATGGGGGGCATTTCACCCCAGTTTATGCCGTATCCTTCAACCACCAAAACCAGGGAGACCATACAAAAATGTTATGTATGGGTGCCTCGTGTCTCGTGCTGTGCAAGGAGAATCCAAACAATGATCATGTTGGATGCTCTCATGTAGCAGGGAGAACTGAATACAATATCTTGTTGGCAACACAATTGCATTCTCATCTTGGAGGTTCTTTACCAATTTGAAATGCATCTCTTCCCAAAACTATTATGGTTATAAAATATCAAGAACAGGACCTGCCATCAGGTCTTAAAAATAGACAAGATGTGCATACAATAATAAGGTAATCTCGTCATAATATGATAGCCACATCTCACCAACCCAAGCACACCATCACTATTCTATAGTCTGGCGATCACTGTAGGTCTTTCCTATGAGGTGTAGGATATTGTTTATGACCTTGTGCTTAGTTTGTCAGTGTTAGAGTGGACTTGCACCCACATATCTGAAAAAGCAAATTGTTCTCTCTAAACCACACTGTACTCTTTATTTATTTCGAACTTCAGTTACCTCTTAAAATAAAATTCCCAAGTCCACATGCAAGTCTAGGAGGTACACATGTTTTCAGTGGTACCTTTTTATGGAACATTATACCATAAATGATCCATAGTGTTAAAAATCGTCTTTCTTTCCACAAAGCCTAAAAGACTCATTTGATTTGCTGATTCAGCAATTTCTTTATGATGTCTGTTCTTTAAGTGCTTTGCGCCCAGAGGTAGTTTATTCTGCCTGTGTGTCCACTGTGAATTACATTTCATACTTGAAATTATAAATCGCAGCTATCAGTTTCACAGCAGCAAGGCACACGACCCAATAAACAACCTGCTCCACGTTTTCAGTGAACTTTCTGAATCATGACTGGTGTATATACAAGTAATAAAGGTATAACGGTTTCTTCATAGTGTACCAAAATGTATTGGCGGTTCATTTAAATTAATGTTAATTGTGCAACATGGGTACTGCCAACATTCCCCTGAGGTCACATTCAATAGTCCTAGAATCAGTAAAGACTTGCCTCGTTTTACCCTGGCAGATGGACAGCTTAGTGCTTCTATGACAACTCTAACAAGGGGATGCATCATGTAAGTAAACCCTGCTGTGGTGGTGTATCATCATCCCCACTCATGGAAAATGTGTCAAGTAGATATGCATTCAGCATCTGAGATGTGGGATGTCTGCAGCATTTTCGTTTGGACCATCTGCTTTAGGATTCCAATTTGAGTGAGAAGTGTTCCCCGCAGTCTCTTCATCTCCAGCCCATCACTAAAGCTAATAGTATTAAGAGAGTATGGCACAGAGGTTGCAGGTGAAAAGAGACACTCCCTGAAGATAAAAACGACATTGTTTCTTGACATTTCTGCGGGTGGTGTGTTGAGCATAGTGGTTAATGGGTTTTCTTCCTTACCCTCTATTAAAGGCAATTTCACTTGTATATATCGTGCCAGCACATTTCTACGCATCTGAACTGTGTGCCACACTGCTGGGAATTCAGAGGTCCCATCAGGCAAGATGGGGTCAACAATTGAGGCCAGAAGGTATTCAGTAAGATCTTCCATTCAGGCTATGCAGGGATCCACAGGTAAGCCTGAGAGAATGTCCTTCACCAGCCGTGCAGCATCCACCTTGCCAGACAAATTATGGGTATTTATGATCTTGGATAGATTGAGTTCCAGCATGTATACCAGTAGAAGTACCACACTGAGTGATGCACTGTTCTGGCTAACATGCTTGATGGCCTGCCTGGAAGGCTGTAGCACACACTAGACACCAGAGAGCAATGGTCACTGGGTTGGCATTAATAATGCCCCCCTACAACATGCCTGTTACTGTTGCAATAACAAGTGATGACATTCCATTGTTTACTTAGCCAGCCCACAATGCAATGTGCAAAGTGGAATTACAGCGGTTGGCAACACTGGTCTTAGAGTGTAGTTATGGCGGTGTGTGTTGCATCTGCAATTGGTGCAGCACATTTCTTGAACTGTAAGGTTAGCTGAAGTTGTATCTGGCTTCTGGGCCATGGAAGTCATGTTCTCCTAAGATGGCAATTTCTGATGAAGCACGTCAGCATAGGGGAAAGATATATGCAAAGCAAAGTACAGTCCTGGTCCTCTCAGATCGTATGGCAGCAAGGGTAGGATAACATCATTTTGAACCATCCCCTACACCTTCTCCCAGATGTCAGCTCCCGCTAAGTCCTCTGCTTTCATATCCTTACATATACAAAGTGGCCCTGTCATGGACTAGATGTACTTGCTAAGTTCGAGGATTAGTTAGAGTTTTGGACCTGTGTCAAATGGCAGAGGGTGGGAAGTGCACCTATTCTGGGGTCAAAACCCCAGCATAAGGTTCCTTATATTACAACACTAGTACAGTCTTCAATTAAAAGCAATGAATACTGGGAACCTCCCAGCTGTGATTAATTTCACTCATGTACTATTGGAAACAGTTTTTTCCACAAATGAATAGGAAAATGTGTCAATAGCCAACATTTTCACAAGATTACTGCCACAATCTGGCATGTGTCCTCTGATATGTTTGTCCACACACAAGTGGCCAATATCTGGCGCTTAACAGGAATTATCACTGCGGGGATGAGAGATGGCGATTGGCATCCAGGACAATGTTGGCACATCAGGAATATTTTGAGAGGTGAGAATACGGATCAGGGGTGCAATGGTGATTGGCTGCTGGGCGGAGGGTGGTAGTTGAGGCTGTGTTTCTTCATTCCACCTCTGTGCCTGGTGCCGTTTCATATGATATATCAAAAATGTGTTTCCCGTGTTGGTCCCTGGCTTCCCCCTGCAAATGTTTTGTTTTTGGCAAAACAGTGCGGGAGACAAGATGTTCTTTATTGCACTACTGGTTGAAAAATGTCCACGTGGTAGGTTTAGGCACGGCTTACTTTGTACATCTAACTGTGAAGTTAGTGGTGGACAAATATATTCCCTATTAGCACCCTTCCCTTTTTCTCTGGTCTTACCCTCCCCACCCTCAATATCAGTAATTCCCAGAATAATTTATTGATGCTGCATTTACTTGGATGGATTGTAATGTTACCTTCCTAACCATCATCAAATCACCATTCTAGACTCACTGGAAAGAGATAGCTAGTGCACAGAGCTTTCCGTATCCTACTCCTCTACACTGTGTGCTGTTTCTCCTGGCTCCTCCTTCTCCTCCTTCTTCTCCTCCTCCTCCTCCTCGTCCTCCACCTCCTCCTCTCGAGTGTACATTGTTTGTCCTTGCTCATCAAGCACCTTATTTGTGTTGTCTCCTGGCTCTTTTTGCTCCTCTATTTTATGTATTGTTTTTTGCCCCTGGTTATCAACAGTGGCATTCTGAAGCTCTCCCCTTTGACCCCCAAAGACAGTGAAGTGAAACCCAGTCCTCCTCATCAGAACAACTAAGCATTTACTATTATCTCTTATGCAACAGGTGCTGCTACATGTGGCACTGATAACTTCAATTTGGCCTGCATGATTCTGACCTCCCGGGTGGAGGAAAAAAGCGCCAGTGTCCGACAGTAAACACCCCAGATGCTTCTCTCCCCCCTTAGTCTTGCAGGTATATTTGGTCCTTCACCATTGCACTACATAACCTGATGAAAATAAATAACAAACAACTAAAGGTGAAATGTCCCAATTTGGTATGGCAAGTTACAGGGAAAACATTTGTATTGGTTCTTGGAGTTTAAAACATGCTCTCCTTTTAACGTTTTCAAAAACAATATTAGAAGAAAATATTCTTTCTTGGTTTTGTGTGTGTGTGTTGATTTTATGAAAGGCAAATGCCATTCGTGCTGTGCAATTTGGGGGGTTATGCAAAGGAAATGTAAAATGTAATGAAATGTACATATTTCACCTTAATATGCTAATTTCGGGCGATGCCACATCCCATTGTGTTTGTTAATGAGTCCACCCCCACTTTAATTTTTAGGACTTGACCCCTGAAAGATAGACATATTTTCTCATCCTGTATACAAACAGCAAGTATGTGGAATGGCAACACATGAGGTAGTTCTCCATTGCAGCCATGCATGCACTCCCTTGCCTACAAAGACATCAAATAACACGTCTTTAGCAAAACATTTCTAAAATCTTTCACAAGCAGAACAATGTGTCAGGCTATTGATTCACAAGATTTTTGAGACTTTCCTACTCGAGCAACATGTATGCAGACTTTCCACAACAATACATTTTCAAGTAAAGACAATGAAGGCAATCATTTGCTCAAAATGATTTCTAAGACGCGTGGCGGAAGTGCTTGGCTAAAGTGTTTGGCTGTCTCGCTGTTCAGGACCTGACATCTGCTTCTGTTGACCTGGAGCCTCCTTTCCTGCCATTTTACAACATTGAATTCATTGCATGCAATTGGCTGTTTTTGGTAGGCTGTTCTTAAGCATAAGGACTGAACTTGGACTTTTCTAAAGCCATTTATATACTAGGGACTGGCGTTAACATCCACTTCTGTTTGTTTTCACTTAGAGCGGAGTCCTACCCGCAAGCCCGCCTCTCCACTACAAATTATTCTTGAACGCGCGTGAGCGCAAGCGCGTGGCGGAAGTGCTTGGCTAAAGTGTTTGGCTGTCTCGCTGTCTAGCTGGATAGCAGGAGCGGGAGTGCTGTATCTTTGTGTGAGTGGCAGATAATTTTGTTTTGGTCTTTTGGTTTATAGTTGCTAGCGTTTATCATGTCAAGACAAATTAATTGATTGAAAATGAGTATGCCAGAGAATGGGGCTGATATATATAACCTTCTGCCCCTACAATCCAAGAAAGCCTTTATTGCTAAAAGGCTTAAAGATAATAAAGAAAAAAAGCGTGCGAGTTCTTTAAATGTAGATATTCGCACGTTTTGTAAAATAGACACTGTGATAATGGAAACCATGATGCCTGTTTCCTTACAAGGGGATGCAAACATACAATTGTCATGCAGTACGTCCTCTGGTGTAGTGCTGCAAATGGCTGCTAATAAGGTCCCAGCTGAAACGCAAATGGCTGCTACCAGTGTCCCAGCTGAAACTGTGAATGATCCCAACTATGTCCTCCTAGTGTGCAACCTGAGCAAGCGGGGAGAAAAGTGGCGGATACAACCATAGCCCTAAAAAGTGGCAGATACAACCATAGCCCTAGCATGCAAAACGGGAGAAATATGTATCTCCCAAGTAATTAATGCTGATGACATACCATCTGCCGCCCAAACCACTACACCGCTCACAAACATACCGATGTGCTCAGTTCATGCATTTCACTTATTGCAAGCAGAGTATGAAAAACTATCAATAGTGGGCGACATTGATGAAGAAACGTTAGCCTTTATGAATCTACCCAGTCCTCATGAATCAGACACACCAGAGGTGATGCATATTTGTTCCAACTCAGGTGACTTGATCCAACTTGACGATAGATCAAACAGGCAAACATCAGATTGCAAAGAGAGTGAACAATCATCTGAAAACAATCCACCAGTGGATAAAGGGAACCAGGAATTATATAAATCTCCAATTTTGTTTGAAAAATCACCATCCAGTATTTCAAACCTTTAATTTGTAGCTCCCACGCCTAGACGAACACGATTCAATGAACCTGAAAGCAATCACCCTTATTTTATACGTGATTGCCAGGTGCCATATAAAGATAACAGATTCTCCTTTCCTGAGGCGCCGGCCTTAAACAATACTTTGAGTGCCATGTCTTTAGCAAAGCTGTATGAATCATTGGATGATAAAATGACAAAACAGACCAAAGAAATACAGAGGTTACATTCCGTACTTAGTAAAGAGCAGCAGGTACAAAGTTCAGTATTTAGTAAATGTACATCCAACTTTGAGAGTCAATGTACCCAGACAAGTTCACCACATGATGCACACGTTATAGAAGAGATGTAAAAAAACTCAGTAAAAAATATGACATCTGCAAAAGTAGTTACCCCAGAAGCAAGTCTCGAACCAGATATCGCTATACTGACTGATGTAACCCCGAAGGTGCAAGGTATGTCTTTTGCTCCGATGTTCACTGACCTAAAGTCCAGTCTTCAGTTCGTATCCAAGGACCATTGAACAAGATGGTGCGAAACGTATTATAACTTCAATTTGAAACACCGCGAATAAAGTTAAAAAAGCAGCGAGGCTGGTCATCTCTGCTAAAAAAAAGGAAATTGAATCTCAAATTAGAAAATCAGCAAAGAAGGAAGGAAGCTCTTAAATACAAACCACTTGATGATCTAATTGCAATCACAGCACCTCCTTCGTAAAAGCCACACTAAGTGGAAGTGAAAATGTCCCAAATCTAGTCAAACATATGCAGTTAAAGGTCTCAGGCAAATCACAAAATCTAACATCTGCTAGTGAGACTCATGCAATAAATTCCAGTGTGGTTACTCCTACAGCGAAAGCTGTGCATGGAAATGAATCAAGAGATACTGTTGGTATGATACAGGACTTGTGTTATGAAATACGGGCCTCATTTGAAAAATACACAAAGGAAAATGATGCTCTCATGCAGTCCATTATAACATCTGTTAGTGAGACCCACGTAATAAAACCTAATGTGGTTATTCCCGAAGTGAAAGCTGTACCCGGAAGTGAGTCAAGAAATACTGATGCTATGCTACAGGACTTGCGTGATGAAATACGGGCCTCATTTGAAAAATACACCAAGGAAAATGAAGCTCTTACGCAGTCCATTAGGCGATCCAATCAGGCACTGCCAAATAATTCTAATCATACTAATCATGTATCCTTCAATGACATACCTAATGTCGACTTAGTACTGAAAGCCCCAAGGTTACTTCAATCAATGGTAGTCCATGAGCCTTCAATTCATGGGGGCCCAGGGTTAGTAACAAATGGCAGACCGGTTATAACTCGACAGAATGAGTTTGGCTCTATGGCCTCCCGACATATTGGGGAAGCGCAATATAAAAACCATCATCGTCTACTCATTAAAATGTCGTGGCTATCCTTTTGCTACATATGATCCCAATCGAGCTAGTTTCTTGAACATTTGCGCCGAAATTACTGCACTCGAAGATTTGACATCAGCTGATATCAGCTTAGTAGAGTTTGTTAACACAGATTTAACGGAAGCATGGTTGTCCATCCAGTCAAGGGTTGTTTTAAATACCTTGTGGTTAGCACGGACTGCATTCTACAATTTAGGTTTTATACTGACCCAAGATGTGACTACTGTTATCACGAAAAATATAACTTCTGATCGCCCCAAAGTCAGAATATTTGGTGATAATACAGCTGACGTGCCATCAGTGGTTAGAAGAGCGCAAAATGTTTGGACAAATCAAACCTGTAATATGAGATCATAGCAATCCCAGTCATTTGAATCCATCAGCCTAGTCTCCTGGAACACGAGAGGTAAAACATTTCATTAATAATAGGAGTAAGGAGCTCCTCAAATATGACATTCTAGTGTATCAGGAGACGTGGCTTCTTGCTATACCTGTTGGGATCAGTATAATATCTATGTGGTACCTGCAATTGAGCCGCTGAAGGGACGGCCAATGGCAGGTTTGTTGATGGCCTTTCGAAACAATAAAAATGTGGAAGTCATATGGCATAGATCTCCTTCCCCTTGCTTTCAATATGTTAAGATCCAGTGTGGTCAAAATTTCAGTGCCATTGTAAACATTTATTTGGGTAAAAACATCTTTCTCCAAAAGCATTCTTTGAGCATCTATCCACAATTCTTGATCAGCTGTTATTAGATGAATCCATTACTAATACTTTCATAATGGGGGACTTAAATTTACATCTATTGTCTACGAAAAAGTATGGGTGTATGTTGGATGAACATAGTTGGGCATCAATAATGGCTGACCGAAATCTTGTTATGGTGAATGGTTCAATACAAGGAGATGTCCCCCCCAAGGCCACATGGCATAATGACGGTGGTCATGCAATATTGGATTACATCTATGTGAATGATCACTTCTTGAGTAAAATATCAGCATTTTCTGTCAAGCCAACAATTTTGAGTGACCATAGTCAACTATATCTCACATGTGAATTGCCTATGAAAAATAAACAGACTTTTAATGCTAGCATTGTCTAATAACACTGGCAATAGTACAACCGTCCAAGTTGAAAATATGTCGATATAAAACAGTTTTGAGTGACTTATATTCTGATGATATTGACTGTGATAGTGTATGTTATGTTCATGATGTGCAACTATTTTCAACACTGAGGCGAACACTAAACAAGGTAATCAGAGCCATCTTCATGCCTTTGATCTAGAGGTCAAAAGTAAAAAGAGCGAATTAAGGAAACATATAAAGATGCTATCCAATGTGCCGAGGACTACTCTTGTAGCCAACCTTGAACAGATAAAGCAATTAAAAAGTGCATATAAAAGATGGTTAAGAGGACGTCGTGCCTCACAATATCAACATGATGGAGAAGTTATGATGAGACAGATCAACCTAAAATCATCTGGGGGTATATGGGCCCTACTAAATAATACCTCCACTAAAAATCAAACAGCAGGCAGTATATACCAGCATTTCAACATAATTACAAACCTCTCGGTTACAGTGTACCCAGTTACACTTGAAAGTTGCACCCAATAGCCTCTCTGTGAAAGTTGAATTCAGAATTGTTCCCAACAGCGTTTTAGAAGTGTACGAGGGTGTGAACTAGACGATGATAATGACTGGACGAATGTGTGGAGCGGACGAGTATGAGGAACGGACGAAAATGTGCCACAGACGATACTTAATATGCTTTGGAATGAAGGAAACACTTGAAAACATACATCATACCACACCCCACGCTTACTCTCCCCCTTACACCACCACTCATCTAGAACACAGAGATACTTTGACACCATTCGGTATAACTGTTCTCATATCTACATCTCCGCTTACTCCACATCACTCTAAGTAATCATTGCAGGTTTCACACCCCCCAGCCAGGCGTTCTCCTCAGGCCTAACGCAGCCACACTCGTTCTGGGTAAAACCTACCAGAGCAAACACATACTGCTGACCTCTCAACCACCACACCTACAGCTAAGAAGCAGCTACCACTCGATTTCCGCACCAGCTGCACACATACCTGGTGCGCACACGCACTTTTGGACTCCCTCTACTCTCTCACCTGACCTGAACTTCGGTTCCCAAGGGCGTTCAACCTACCACCGCCTTCAGACCATACCAATGGCATATAAGGCGCTATATAAATGCAAAATAACATAAAATAACATAACATAACAGTCAGTGAAAATACTGTATATACTATGATGCCTGTAATGATTTGTGAGACATCCAATATACAAAAACAACTGTAAGACTTTCTTTTTGGCAAAACTAGTTATACATATTTTCTCTTACAAAAAGATGTATGAGCATTTCAATAGTCAACATGTATAGGAATATTCATTGTAAACACAATTCTAAGATGTTTCTATACAACAGCACATATGTCGACAGGCCATACGCACTTGCAGAAATTAACAGGCCGATTCATGGAATAAATGTGCGCCGAAAATTCCGGCGCAGAGGGGCCTATACGTGCGCTGCGCCGAAAAATAGCGAAAAGCGCAGGGAAACCAGCGCACGTCGATTCATGGAAGACCGTGCGTAAGAAAAGCATAGGACGTGCGCTGAAAAAGTGCGCGGCGCACGCCGGCGCACAGGTCAACCAACGGCGTGCGACACGGCCACTGCGCTATCACTCCGAGCGCAGCGCACAGCTCTAAAATAGGCGGAACACAGGGCGGGACACTCGGAATGGGGAATAAAATGGGGCACAACACTCGGAATGGGGAAGAATGTGGGCGGCACGGGGAAGTACAGGAGGCAAGTGCGCGGAACGCCCACACACTCTCCGGCAACACGTATTCATGGATTCGAACAGGGCAAAACAGCGCTCGATCAAACCAGCGCACAGGCCCAAAAACGTACGCCACAAGTAAGCAGGCGGTAGCGTCCCGACGCACTTAACGAAAGTGCGCCAAAACCTGCGCCAACAAATACCACCCACATACAGCAATGGGCCATACCGTGACCCCAAAGGACAAATGAGGTGCAAAGGTGTACGCCATTAACACGGACACCCACTGTTCAAAAATTCGCGCGTGTGTGTACAACGGGTTGCGCGAGAAGTCACTCGCGCGATTGCCCTGGGTACGTGTATCCCGGGGTGCGGGGAAGTCCCACACGCGATTGCCCTGGCCACGTCGATATCAGGGGTGCGTGTGAAGTTCCACACGCGAAAAGCCAGGGTACGTCAATTACAGGGGTGCGCGGGAAGTTTCACACGCGAAAAGCTAGGCTGCGGGAATTCCAGGGGTGCGCGTGAAATCCTACACGCGAAAAACTAGGGTACGTCATTTACAGGGGTGCGCGGGAAGTTTCACACGCGGCTCTGCTGGGTGGGTCCTCACAGGTGTTCCATTCACACCCTCCACGTCCCCTGCATGCAACCCACACCACAGGGGACTACCCTGCACACCTGCTCATGCCTCCCACCACCCCCACCCCCCCGCAGTCAGGGGCACCTGCCAGAAGGCCCCCACCCATGTCTACCACCACCCCCACCCCCCCGCAGTCAGGGGCACCTTCCAGCAGGCCCCCACCCATGTCTACCACCACCCCCACCCCCCCAGCAGTCAGGGGCACCTTCCAGCAGGCCCCCACCCATGTCTACCACCACCCCACCCCCCCGCAGTCAGGGGCACCTTCCAGCAGGCCCCCACCCATGTCTACCACCACCCCACCCCCCCCAGCAGTCAGGGGCACCTGCCAGAAGGCCCCCACCCATGTCTACCACCACCCCCACCCACCCCGCAGTCAGGGGCACCTTCTAGCAGGCCCCCACCCATGTCTACCACCACCCCCACCCCCCCAGCAGTCAGGGGCACCTGCCAGAAGTCCCCCACCCATGTCTACCACCACCCCTCCCCCCCCCGCAGTCAGGGGCACCTACCAGAAGGCCCCGACCCATGTACCATCCATGTCCACCTTCACCTGGGTCACAACCCCACACAATCATGACCGTAATGGACAGTCTGCCCTGCAAGAATTCCCAAACAACTATCCCATCCACCCACATATCAAACACAATGACATGTGACACACCCAATGTAAATCATATGAATGAACACATGTCTGTCACACACAGATGTTGCAAGTGAATGTCCAAACACCCCACATGTCATGCATGAAAGCAATGAGATGATACAACACATTGAAGGATCAAATGAAAATGTATTAAAAATAAACAAGGATGGTAAAAATAAAAAATAACAATAAACATGCAATGCAAACTAAATAATAAAAAAGTACAACCAAAAAAATCAGGAACACTAATTAACAAAAATAAAGTAAAATAGGGGTCCAAAGTCAAAGTCCAAAATTAAATCCAAGTACAAATGAAAGAAGAAACACATTGCCTCATGTGAAAAATTAAAACAAATATTAACATCCCTCAAACTATCAACATGATGATCCGGGTCCATGAGCCCTAATAAATGAAACCTAACTATTTACACTAAGTAAGAAAATGTCTATATACAAATATGTGGTGCATTGTCCTTTGGCAACCAAATAATAACATTAAAACAAAGGAAACCTAACTACAACTAAACTACAGAACTATATACAAAGGCGGCGGGCAAGTCCTGCGGCTCACTGATTGTTGTTCCGGGCCAGGGCATCATCGAACTTCCGCTCGATGTCCCGGAGGCGGCCCCGTTCCACAGCCCCGAGGGTCCGCAGGGACGCCGATGTACCCACCTCCAACTCCCTGCGGATGGCCTCGAGGCACTCGGCCCGCCTCAGGGCCCTCCGCATGGAGTTCTCCGCCCTGACCATAGCGAGCCGCGCCTCTTCCGCCCGCCGCCGCTCCGCATCTATGGCATGGCCCAACCGCTGCCACACGGAAGCCACTTGACGTCCAGGGTCCTCCTGCCCTCCGGCTGATGCCTGCCCCTCTGATGGTGATGGCCCCGAGCCATCAAGGCTCCCACCTTCTTCCTCCTGCTGCTGACGTGCTGGTGCCGGTGCCCTGACACCTGCTGCCTGCACATCCTCCATTGTTTGGGGTGCTGTTGTTGCGGTGGCCACCCCTGCTGGACTCACGACTCCCGACTGGGGCAGGGATGTGTCCTCCACCAGCCTGGCCCCATCGTCAGAGGCAGCTCCACAGGGCACCCAGGTGACAGGTGGGTAGGAAGATGGCACGGAGGACGACTGGCGCATAGGGGGTTCAGGTGAGGAGGGGGTCGGAACAAGGCCCAGTGTATGGAGGAACACAGCCTGGTCTCCCTGAGAATGGGTCCGGACGTGGGCAACCCTGCTGGTGCAAGATGATGCAGACACAGGACCGGGGACAGGATTACACACAGGCACCTCCGCGGCGGCCTGTGCTGCCTCCTGTCCCTGCCCCTGTGCTGCACCACTAGCACCAGTGGAATGCCCACCTCCAGACCCCATCTCAGTCCCTTGCACGGCCTCCTCCTCCACCAAACCCACCACCAACCTGGATGACTCCCTGCCATCTTCTGCCGCGGAACCCTGTGGGGTCTCAGCTGCCCCTTCTGCTGCCGAGGAGTCCAACTTCCTCCTGCGCCTCCTGGACCTCCCCTCGGCAGCTGCGACCTGGGACACAGCACCGGACTCCTCACTCCCCGACGAGATGACAACAGGGGAGGGGAGCCGGGCCTTGCGTCTCCGGCTGGCGGTGGCATCCCTGCCGCTGTGCTCCACAGCACCTTCTCCGCCCTCCACATCAGATGACGCTGCAGGCAGGGAGAGACAGGAGACAGTCATCAGGACACTGTACAATTGACTCACACACATAACAGTTGTACAAGAGTGGCATTGTCATACTCCAGACCTGGCATCACAATCCCCAACACACTTGTCTCCTCAACGCACACACATGAGTCATTCAACAGCCATATTGCTACAGCCCGCTACATACATTCACATACAGCAGCATGAGCAGACAAAGGTGAGCCACACATCACATGATACACACGGACTCAAATACACATGCACACATGCAAAGCACACATCCAAGCATGTGTACCACTCCGCAAACTGTCAGTCATGAGATGAACATCCATGTCACATTTGCAATTCACTCTCCAACATGACAGTGTCACCTGCATCCATGTAGCAACACAGTTGCACCCTTCACAACTACACACACGCACACGCTGCAGACTAATGAACCTGGAATCAACATCCATGTGTCACACCACAAGCATGCCAACTCACATGCACAGTCAAACACATGTGCCCACACACAAGCATTTGCACTGCAAGCACACACACACATGCACCATCCTTGTCTCACACATCACAGGCACACATGTGCTTGTCTCACAGCCCTGCACACACACATTTATACATGGCCACACAAAGACATGTGCAACATGCACACTCCTGGCACACCACCACACACACAGCTTACAATCAGTATGCATGTACACTCACCGCTCGACTCCAGACGGGTCTGCCTCCCAAGGACCTGGACATGGAGCGCTGGGGATATGCGTTCCAGGACCCGAAGTTCATCTTGCGACAAGTGGCCCCGCCGCCCCTTGGCATCCACTGCCTTCACGAGGCGCCGGGCCTTGTTCAGGGTCCTGGACCTGTAGTCCTCCCAGCGCTTCTTGACTTGATGGAATTCTCGGACTGCCACCCCCTCTGCGTTGATGGCAGTCACAATGTCCGTCCAGATCCTGGTCCGTCCTTCCTTGTCGAGGCGCATCCGTCCGTAGAGGGCATCATACTGCCCCAGGACTCGCTCCACCAGGACACCAACTTCGGTGGCACTGAAGCTGGTGCCCCTCTGCCTCCCTGGCCGGGGGTTGCCAGTCGTGCCAGATGTTGTGCTCCCTGACATGGCAACCCCAGAGGCAGGAGTGGGTGGGCAACTGGGTCCTGGGGCTGGGCTGTGGAGCGATGGTACGGCTGTCGGGAGTCTTTGGTTCCAGCAGGGGTGGTCACAGCAACTGCACCCCTGGCTGATGTGCAGGCAGCAAACAGCAGGGCACGTGGGCAGCAGGCAGTCAGGCAGCAGCAGATGGCAGGTGGGAGCGTGCTCGGGGCTCTGGGGGGCAGGATTCCAGCCTTCGGGGCAGGAGCGTGGTCTTCCGTGTGTGAACGCGTGGCCAGCTTGATACGGAGTGAATTGGCACGTGAAAATCATGCACGTCTGCGTGGAATCCGAGGAAAGGCCGCGTAAGCACGTCAGCACGCGTACGCGATTTCATTGGTCCAAAGGGCCAGGCGCGTAAGCGCGTCTATAACGCACGGCCGTTTCCCAACCCGCGTGATTGGTCCAAAGGGCCAGGCGTGTAAGCGCGTCTATAACGCACGGACGTTTCCCAACCCGCGTGATTGGTCCAAAGGGCCAGGCGCGTAAGCGCGTCTATAACGCACGGCCGTTTCCCAACCCGCGTGATTGGTCCAAAGGGCCAGGCGCGTAAGCGCGCCTATGACGCACGGGTGTTTCCCAACCCACGTGAAAAAAATACACGTGCCGCGCGAGCGCGTCAGCACGCGTACCCGATTTCATTGGTCCAAAGGGCCAGGCGCGTAAGCGCGCCTATGATGCACAGGTGTTTCCCAACCCACGTGAAAAAAATACACGTGCCGCGCGAGCGCGTCAGCACGCGTACCCGATTTCATTGGTCCAAAGGGCCAGGCACGTAAGCGCGCCTATGACGCACGGGTGTTTCCCAACCCACGTGAAAAAAATACACGTGCCGCGCGAGCGCGTCAGCACGCGTACCCGATTTCATTGGTCCAAAGGCACACAGCGAGTAATCGCATATTCAACAGCGCGCGTGAAAAACGCCCGGTTACCATTTACATCTGGATACAATTACAATATTAATAACGTACATTTAACCTGGTAAACCTCGAGCATGTAGTCACACACGCTCGGCCACGACACGTGCAAAATTACAACAGGCAATACGGAAAGACGTACGCCTGCAGGAAGCAGGCGTACGTGACCCGGCACGTCTAAATATTCACGTGAAAACATCCTACAAGCTCAGTGCAAAGATGAACATACCGTTCCTAGCAGCAGTGGCTGTGGGTTACCAAAGGAGGAGGAGGAGGAGAGTCAGGGCCAGAATTTTCTCACCCAGAACCAGCCTATTCGGGATGCTTGATGACCAGGTGTATGGGAGGTACAGGTTTCCAGCACACATCATACTGGACCTGGTCAGTGAGTGGGAGGATGACCTCACATCACCCACCCTGTGCTCCCAAGCACTCAGCCCCCTGCAGAAGGTCCTGAATGTACTGCACTTCTTGGGCACTGGATCTTTTCAGCGGACAAGTGCCATAGTGGGTGGTGTGTCACAGGCCACGCAGTCACGCTGTCTACACCAGGTCTTGAACATCATCACTGCACGGCCATCAGTCCGCAGGCACATATATCTCCCCAGGACTCCTGCAGAAAGGCGGGCGTGCATCCAGGAATTCTATGGTGTGGCTCAATTCCCCAAAGTGCTTGGTGCAATTGACTGCACCCATGTGGCTCTACGTCCCCCCAGGGCAACAGAGCACATCTATAGAAACCGCAAGCACTGGCATTCCATCAACGTGCAAGTTGTATGCAATGCCAAGGGAATCATCACATCAGTATATGCCAACTATCCCGGGTCCACCCACGACAGCTTCATCTACAGAATGTCTACCCTAAGCCGGGACCTAGAGGCTGGCCGGCATGGAGATACATGGCTGCTTGGTGAGCATGAATGCCACTGCACATGCATGCATGTCAGATACAGGGTCATGTCACAACACCACTAATGATACCCATCACCACCTCCGCAGGGGACAGTGCCTACCCTATCAGCCCCCACATGATGACCCCAATCCGGAACCCCACCACGCCACCCGAGGTAAGGTACAACACAGCCCACATTGCAACACGGGGCATAGTGGAGCGCACATTCGGAGTGCTGAAGTCACGCTTTCGCTCCCTTGACCGTTCTGGCGGGCAGCTGTTATATGCTCCCCCACTAGTGTGCAGGATCATAGTGGCAGCATGTTTCCTGCACAACGTTGCAACACGCCGGGGCCTGCCCGTGGACATGGTGGTGCCCCCACATCCACAACCACATGCACGCCCGCTGCGCATGGGAGGGGAAAGGGCACGGGGGGAGGCAGCCCGTACGCAACTGGTGGCCAACTTCTTCACCTAGGAATCACAGTGCTGGCTAGTGCACACTGCTCTGGCACATACCATCTGACGATCAATGATGACACTACCTGACAATGTCACAAAATTTCTTGACAATAAACTGTCAGAAACACATCAGCCTGAGATTGTTAACATGGAAGTGTCACTATGTGTGCACCCCTACCTACACATACACCAGCAATGCATAACTATGAAAAGACACAACTCCATTCATCAAATATGCATTGGCACAGGCGAATTGCTACATTGCCATGTCACCCAATCCCTTCACAGTCCCGCCACAGAGGACACCATGTCATGGTATGTGAGAGCAAACAAACTGACCCTCACAACATGACACCGGTGTCACAAATTGCAGTGCCCCAAATGGAACATAGCCGCACTTGAACAGCTAACCGTGATGGAGGCACTACTACACACCTGTGTAAGAGTCATTTCAATCAAATTACACACCAACCCACCCTGAAGCCCACCAAAACAAGACACAATGCATGTAATCAATGGTAGTCTCAATACCTGATTGTGCTGGTATGTCCTCACCGTCCAGATGTACAGTGATGGCGCCACGCAAAAGTGTCACTGCACATCTACCGACATGTAGTCTGACTCCAGAGAGTATGCCCGTGTGAAGAACTGTGTGAAATACCTGCAAAACATGAGTAACATATGTAAGTTGAGGCACATATCAAACCATCATGCATAGTTAGGTGCAACAACAATGTACACTATGAATGTCTACACAGTATTGACTATGGACTGCCCAACAGCTCATGGGAGTCCAATGTCACCGTGTAATTTGCTGTCACTTGGGCACACCCTTTGCAAGCCCATGGAAACGGAAGCAGGAGGGGTGTGGATGCCAGGTACCCAAGCATCAAAACCAAACTCAGGACAAGCCTGCATGTGCCCAGCCACAATACAGTGTATGCCCAGGTACCCACACAAGGCAACACACTTGAAAAAGAAAAATATGATAAGAAAAAATGGCCATGAAAGGGCCGGCGGGGAGGGGGGGGCCACCTATGAGGTCCGAGGACAGGATGCACGCCACAATCCACCTGTGTGGATCATGGGAAGTAAAAACACCCCATAGGCTCGTGGCCCACACGGCTACTCTGTTGTGGGAGATGAGTCGCTATCGCTCTGGCCAGACCCTGCAGCTGACTCAGGAGGTGGTGGAGCTGCCTCAGAAGATGGTGTGACAATGGGAGGCAGCCCACGCAAAGCCCGAGTTTGCTCCTCCATGGCTGCAAGCAGGCGGGTCTGGAAGGTCTGGTTCTGGATTATAATCATGCGGAGGTCCCCATGCAGTAACTTCCGGGATGACCTGACCTCCGCACGAGTTGCCTGCATCTCGGCCGAGAGCGTCCGTGTCAGACCCTCCAGCTGCTCCTCTGTCCTTCTATGGGATGAAGCCTCAAGCTCTGACAGGGTCGACCTGAGGTGATGGAATTCTTCCCTCAGGCCTTCCCTGTGGTGCTGGGACTCCATGGAAAGTGATTCCCGCAGAGTCGCCAGTCCTGCCCGCCTGTCCATGTTGGACGCCAACATGTCCTCCCTGTGTGCCTGGCAGATGGACTCTGTAGCCTGCTCCAGTCGCTCCATCAGGCTTTCTGGGGGGACAATGGAAGTGGCCACCCTATCCATGGCCTGTGCAATCATCTCGGATGATGCTGCCTGTTGGGTGGCCATATCGTAGATGGATTGCTCCCAAGCGGTATTGCAGGTGGCATACGGCCACCACGTTGGCGGGCACCACACCTGCCTGGGGCAAGGCGGACTGCGCCTTGCTGTGCCAGCAAAGCCTCAGGCTGCAGGACTGCATTCCCTCTCTGATCTGCAGCCCCAGGAACAGGATCAGAGATTGTGTGGTGTGGCCCTGCATCCGTAACCACCGGAGGCTGAGCTGCCGACACTGACATCCCCATTGAGGGCAATAACCCGGCTGCAGGTGGGTCGGACAGAGGAGATTCTCTCCCAAGAACACTCACCTGCGACTGCACATAGGTGTCATCCTCCGAGTCTACACCTGAATACTGCTCGGGGGAGGAACCCCCAGAGACACCCCTCGACAGCACGACCTGCAGCACTTGTGGGTTTTAACCCACAAACACACCACGTCCCTCACTTGTGGAAGGTGGCCCGGGTTGCCCTCCTGGGACGGCTCCACCACCACATCCCCAGCATCAACAAGTGCGTCGTCCCCTGCAAAGACATGAAAGAGAGAAATGGAAACAGGCATTAGCACCATGGCATACAACAAGGGCTGATGAACAACAGAGCCAGTAGTTCAATGACACATGTCCCACATGACTGGGAAACCTCCTATGCATTCACCATCACTGGGTCTGGAGGGGAGGCTCAGGGCACACAATGATGACACAGAGAATGGAGAGCAACGCCTGCTCCCCATGCTGCCTAGCACTGGCATCACACATTGGCCGGTGATTGCCATGTCAAATGCACATGCCATCACACACATGGCATGTGACATAGCCACCAAGTGAAGAGGGAGAGGAGGGCAACTAATTTGGATTTTGGCCACTCTGGTCCTGACATTGCTTCATCACATCAAGAAGTTAACATGTTGGACATGGATCTGCTAGTCCCAATTGGCCACGATGCACAGTGCCTTGTCAACATTAACAAAATGCAGTAAACAATGAGATTCCACCTCCCCATCACCTGTAATGGATTCATATAGCATTCGTGAAGCACCTGTACAGAAATGTATGAAGGTACAGCGCAGCACTGAGGGGTGGTGGGGCAGAAGGGGATGCCATTGAACAATCCTACTGGTGCTGGTGTCATTCATGTAACGCAAGTGCAGAGGTGGGTGGCACAATGAAGTGCAAGGGGAAGTTGCGGCTGGAAGTGCTGTACAAGGTAAGTAGGACTTAACGTCGAGGGCAGATGGTGGTAGGCGCAGACAAGTGCTGGGGGGGTGGCCTATAGGGGTACAGAGACAGTCATGCAGTGCTGTGGGCTCGGAGGGGACATGGGAGGTACACACTGCATCTGGCTCTGCAAGGTCCTTGCAGATTTCAATGTGTCCTGCAGAGTTGTCAGATGCCGCAGATATGTGCCCTTGGATTGGGGCTCTCATCTTGGTGAGAAGGGTGAGACGCTATTGCCTTTGGAGCAGGCGGCAGGCCAGTTTGCCAGAGGATGAGCATGATGCAGGCCATTTCCTCTCTGCCACCCGGCACCTGTGTTTTGGGTTCACAAGATCCGAGTCATGCCAGGAGTCAGCATTGGCATGGGGCTTCAGGCGGATTGTCATGACCGTGGCAAAGACATCCAGTGTACCTGACATAGAGTGGAGCATGGAGTGGGCCCTGTCAGGATGGGAGTGAGCCTAAGGGGGAGCTGGATGGGGGGGAGATTTTGGCAGCATAAGCCTCGACTGACACACACTTCATGGGTTGGAATACCAAGAAGGTGTGTGACAGTGGTGAGGGTTGCTTTGCCTGTGGGGTGGTGAGGGTGAGGTGGGAGGAGAGGAGAAAGTGATCACTCCAGGAGAGAGGAGTGCAGAGAGGGATGGAGAGGGGAAGGTCAGATGAGATCAGAGCATCAAGAGTGTGCCCTGCAGAATGAGTAGGGACAGACGGGAGTTTAGAGGGTGATAGGGAGTTGCTGAGGTCACGGAAAAGTCACGTGGGGGGGACAACAAGCATGCAGGTGGATGCGTACATCACCAAGGAAGAGGATTTCAGTGTCTGGGGACATGAGTGAGGAGGAGAGGTGAGGCCACTCAGAAAGGAAGTAGTACATTTGACCAGTTTTCCGATACACAGTACGCACAGTTTGTGAATGTCGAGGTGAGATGGAGAGAGACGTCACACAAGCCATTCCAGAGGGGAGTAGGTCTACGTAGGAGTGACAGTGGCAGGAATACCCTCAGGGAAGGCAAGGGAACACCCCCCCCCTGCACAGTAGTGCCGGGCCAAGGAGAGGATCTCCTGAACGTCAGGTAGGAGTGTGTCAAAGATGCAGACAGAGCTGGCCGTCAGACATGTTTCCATGAGACCAAGGATGTCAAGGTGCATTACCTCATGTAAGTGACAAATATTGGAGGAATGCCTGATGCAGCGGCAGAGTAAGGAGTGTAAATGTGGAGGAGGTTGACAGCCTTGTAGGACTTACGGGGAGTGCTACAGATCAGAGGTGCAGCATGTGTAGGAGTTTGAGTGGGAGGCGGAGAAGGATCATGGGAGGGTGCAGGGAGGCAGTGCAGGATAGATGAGGAGAGAGGAGGGGGGACAGCAGGAGAGGAAAGGAAGTTGATGAGATGTGGGTAGCATTTGTCAAGGAGAATAAGGTTGGCCTGAGGGCCTTGGACTGAGATGCTCCCATTACCATACACATCAATTGTGGCCTCTGAGGATTGGAAGGAGGCCAAGAGTACACCCCAACGGGTCACACCATTGATGGTGGAAGAGGAGCAAGGAGAGAGGACTGGGACCATGTGAAGGGTCCATGGGACAGGCAAAGGCATGTATGAGCAGATGTCAGTGAGAGTTAACCTTGATTAGGCTCAGATGTACTTGTCAGCAATAGGGTGGGTCGCATTGGAGGGCAGGGTGCCCTCATTTGACTGTTTGCAAGCAGGTGTCGTGAGTAGGGCACGATGGTCTGAACAGTAGAAGTCAGGGAAGATAGACCATGAAGAGCAGCATGGAGTGTGAGGGAATGGGGCTTGAAACCAGACGGAACAAGAGCACACAGGTAGGAGGTGGGTGTCAAGGCAAATTCCAGAGTATGACAGCATGTTGAGTGCCATGTATATACAGAGGACGCATTAGCATGTGGTATCATTGCATGTCAGGCATGTGACGATGGAACTTGAATGGCTGGGGGAAAGTGTAGGAATGGTATGTAAGACATAAGATGAATAGACAGGGGAGAATGAGCAACAATGTCGTGACAAAATGACAATTCAAGGGGAACTTCCATGGTGTAGGGCCATATGTGCACTGTTGGCAGTAGGGATAGTGCTGTGGGCACATGGTGTTGCACTGAACATACTGGATGAGGCACATGGGTGACACTATCAACTCTGCCACACACCCCCTTGACAGGCACCCAACATGAAGGCTTCGCACACACACCATGCACATGGATATAACACACATGCATGTGCACTCACCGGATGATGCCTCGTAATCAGGGAGATCTCCCACACCTTGGAGTTGTCCCTCGGTGACTTAGGATCCAGCTACGGACTCGTGTGGTGTGAGTTCTATTTCCTGTGCTGGGGACCCACCTCCAGTCACCAAGGTTGCGGCATGACTTGAGGCCAGCTTATCCTTTGCCCTGCGCTTAAGGTCATTCCAGCGCTTCTGGCAATCACTAGCTGTGCGCCTCACTACTCCAAGGGCACTTATTTTGTCAGCAATGGTCTGCCAGTGTGCCTGGCGTCTGGCATGTGTGGTCTTGGACCCTGCAACGATGACCATTTCCCTATCATGGTCTGACACATACTGAACAAGTGCATTCAGTTCGGCGTCTGTGAAGCTGGGCTTCCTTGATGGGCCGGACTGTGCAGCCGTGCCTGGGGCATCAGCCTGTGCCGGACGTGCACTCTTCCTCTTCCGCTTGGAAGGGGGTGGGGATCCAGAGTGTCCTACGCCGCTGTGGACACTAGGGGCAGGAGCCGTGGTGGACTCAGTACTGGGTGTGTGGGATTGCACACTCAGCATGGGAGCAGGTGCAGGCATTGGGGTAGAGGGATAGGGTCAGGCCTGATCTGAGGTGCATGAACTAGGACCGACACAGTCTTGGCAGGGTGTATGAGAGGTGGGGTGGATGGAGCCACACCCTGCCCACGGGGGGCAGCAGATGACCTATCTGGCATAGATGCGAGTGTCCTGATGACACCAATGTGCACCGGTGCACGTGCAGTGGACCTGCTGACCTGGATGTCAGCGATGGAGTCACCCTCGGACAGGTCTGGTGCCACAATGGGCTGGTCCAACAAGGGCTGATCAGGGTTGGTATCAGCCACATGACCCTCAACCTGGGGGGGGGGGGGGCATGGGTGTCCCTGACTGGTCCTCCAGACTGGGGGGGACAGGGGCACCCTGCAAGTCACAACCACGTCCGCTAGTGGATCCTCCACGGCCACCACGTGTGGCTCGGCCACCTTTGCCACCCTTACGGCTTGCACGCCTCCCAACCATGGCACTGATGTTATTGTGCGTATGGGAGTGGGTGTGCACAATTGTCCTGGGCAATTGGGTGTCAAAGGGGTTGGGTACCATGATGGTATTCGTACCCTAGTGCAGTGGCAAGGCTATATGACACCCCTGGGGAAAGATGACGGGTCACGCAACGCACAGGCACCCCAAAAAAGTTAAGGAACGTGCACGATACCCCTCCTAGACCACGTGTGCGTATAAAAAACCCTGCACTACGCTGTGGCATCCAGTAACACAAGAATGAACGTATGCGTGTCACACGCAGCCTAGATTGACCTCTGAAGAGGTACGTGACACATGGGGCAAGCACAGATGATAGATGCGTGCGCAACTCACCGTCTGCCAGGGAGAAATGCGTCAAAAAGACGCGCGTGTGCGCGTTGGCAACACCCCCACCAAAAGAAGAATGGGACGCTGTCTGAGGAGACAGGACAACAGTAGAAGGGAACGCTGTGTGAGGAAACAGGCCCAGGAAAAAGAGTAAAAGAGAAACAGCTGTCAGAGGTAACAGGGAGTACGACCTTTGAACGCCGTGAAGTAAATCGCGTGTCAACTGACAAGAAGTACAGAATACACCAACTCGCTCTCCACGAAAAGCACGTACAAGGAAATGGCGTTCTACATGTACCTTTTATGCAGGCCCACAGGTCCTGCGTCACTTCCGCGTGTAGGCGCTGAAGGGCCAGCCTCCAATCACACGCATTGACACTGGCTTGTGTTTCTTTCACGCGGGTTGGGAAACGGCCGTGCGTTATAGACGCGCTTACGCGCCTGGCCCTTTGGACCAATCACGCGGGTTGGGAAACACCCATGCGTCATAGGCGCGCTTACGCGCCTGGCCCTTTGGACCAATGAAATCGGGTACGCGTGCTGACGCGCTCGCGCGGCACGTGTATTTTTTTCACGTGGGTTGGGAAACACCCGTGCGTCATAGGCGCGCTTACGCGCCTGGCCCTTTGGACCAATGAAATCGCGTACGCGTGCTGACGTGCTTACGCGCTGAGGGCCTTTCCTCGGATTCCACGCAGACGTGCATGATTTTCACGTGCCAATTCACTCCGTATCAAGCTGGCCACGCGTTCACACAGGGAAGACCACGCTCCAGCCCAGAAGGCCGAGTTACTGCCCCCCAGTGCCCCGAGCAGCCTCCCACGTGCCATCTGCTGCTGCCTGGCTGCCTGCCTGCTGCCACCGTGCCCTGCCATTTGGTGCCTGCACATCAGCCATCTGCAGGCGTACAGTTGCTGTGTCCACCCCTGCTGGAACTGAAGACTCCCGACTGGAAGAACACCACTCCACAGCCCAGCCCCAGGACCAAGTTGCCCACCCACTCCTGCCTCTGGGGTAGCCATGTCGGGCACTGAAACATCTGGCACCACTGGCAACCCCCAGCCAGAGAGGCAGAGGGGCCCCAGCTTCAGTGTCACCGAGGTTGGGGTCCTGGTGGAGCGAGTCCTGGGGCAGTATGATGCCCTCTTCGGAAGTAGCCGCGCCAACTATGAAGGACGGACTCGGATCTGGGACGACATCGTGACTGCCATCAACGCGGAGGGGGTGGCAGTCCGCGACAACCCACATGTCAGGAAGCGTTGGGAGGACTGCAGGTCCAGGACCCTCTCAAAGGCCCGGCGCCTCGTGGAGGGGGGCCGGGGCCACATGAGTTCGATCCAAATGAGGGTCCTGGCACGCATACACCCAGCGCTCCACTCCCAGGTCCTTGAGAGGGAGACCCATCTGGAGTTGAGCGGTAAGTGTGCAGGCATTGCTGTGTGAGACAGTGCATGTTGCAGCGTGCTGGTTGTGTGATGCTGTATGTGTGGAATGGGCCTTGTAGGCATGTATGTGTGCAGTGTTGTCATGGCGATGCATGTGCGACCAGTAATTTGTGGATCACATGGTTGTTGTATGTGTTGCTATGCAACCTGAGGAGGCCTATGCAGATTGGACACATGTGAGCATGCAAGTGTATGTTCGTGGACATGGGTGTGGGTGAGGGATGGATGCTGATGCCAGGTACATGTATGGTGTCGAGGTCGGTGTGCTTGACCTGCATGTCTGTGACTTTTGAATGGCATGGATGCATGACACATGTCTGTGACACTGTACAGATTCACTGATGCTGCCTAATCATCCTTGTATCCACTGTGTTTGTGATGTACGAGGCCACATGGATGTGACAGAGGTGAAGTGTGTGCGTGTGATTTGCATGACCAATGATGCATGTGAGTTCCATGACATCGTACTTTAGAAGAGTGCAGTGGACATGTATGTTGATGTGCATGCCATGGACCATGGGTGTTGCGTGTGTGTATTGCCTGACCCATGTGTTGTGGAGGGACATGATAGAAGTGTACTTTACCATTGCCAGTCATCTGATATTGCTTCCTGTGTAGGGGACCATTGTACAGTGCCCTGATGCTTGTGTTATATGTCTCCCTCTATGCAGCGGCTAGTGATGGAGAGGGCGGAGACGGCGCTGTGGAGGTAGATGGCGGGGATGCCCCCACGGCTGCGGCGGAAGGGGTGGGTGAGCCCCCACAGGGGCCAGCTACAGCGGAAGAGGGCAAGGAGCCATCCAGGTTGGTGGTTTCTACAGAGGAGGAGGCGGCCGAGACTGAGGCACACCTGAGGCCTGGTGGGGGCATCCCTGCTGGTGCAAGTGGTGCAGTCCAGGGCCAGGGGCAGGAGGCAGCACAGGTCGCCGTGGAGGTGCCTGTGCATGTCGCTGTCCCTGACCCTGTGAGTGCACCACCATGCACCAGCATGGATGCCCCGTCCCAGGCCCGTCCGCAGGTGGAGGGGGTGTCTATGTCATCTGACTCCCCTCCACCTGCGGACGAGGGGACCCGTGGGCGCATGGAAAAGGTCCTGATTGGGGTCGCGTTGCGCACGGGGGTCATTCGTGATGACGTGTGTGCTTCCCGGGAGGAGCACGCACATCATCACGAAGAGCACCGTGCCGACGTGGCCCAGTTGGGATCTGCCATTGGCGCGGGTTTTCTGCTGTGTCGGGCATCTCCTCCTCTGTGGAAAGTATGCGCCGGTCGTTCTCCTTGCCGTCTTCCGGCCCAGTTGACACCAGGGCCCCCTGTGGACCTGCCCCGACCAATGCAGCCGGCTCAGTGGGGATCCCATCCCTGCCACAGTCGGGAGTCGGTGGTCCAGCTGGTGTGGACACCATGGCAACTGGACCCCTGCAGGTGGAGGATGTGCCGGCATCATCAGGCAGGGCACGTGCACGACGGCGTCGGTGGATACCATCAGCCTGGATGCCGTCATGCTGGCAGAGGCAGTGGCTGCAGAGGCAGCGGCAGCGACGTGGGAGGCGTCATGGCTCGGGGCCATCAACATTGGAGGGGCAGCCATCGGCTGGAGGGCAGGATGACCCTGGACAGAATGTGTCTTCCGTGTGGCAGCGGTTAGGCCACGCAATAGATGCGGAGAGGCGGCGGGCAGAAGAGGGGCGGCTCGCTATGGTCAGGGCGGTGGACTCCATGCAGAGGGCCCTGAGGCGTGCCGAGTGCCTCGAGGAGATCCGCAGGGGCTTGGAGGTGGACACTGCAGCAGCCCTGCGGGCCCTCGGGGCCATTGAGGATGAACGCCTCGGGGAGATAGAAAGGGAGTTCGATGATGCCCTGGCCCATAACATCTCTCAGTGAGCCGCAGGACTGGCCCGCCACCTTTGTATATAGTTATGTAGATAGTAGGTTTCCTTTATTTTTATTTATTATTTGGGTTGATTGGACAATGGCCCACGTTTTTTGTATATAGTTACCATTAGTTAGGTTTTGGGTAGGTTTCATTTTATGGTTTTTAGGGATATTGGACCCGGACAATCATCTTTGTACATAGTTTGTGGATATTTTCGATTTTATTATTTGGACCATGGGGCAATGTGTTTGTTTTTGATTTCCATTTTGATTGACTTTGCGCCCGTTCTTTTGGATTTCACCTTTCATTAGATTTTTTTTGTTTTTTACCTGTTACTTTGTGTATTCATTTAGGTGTTTCTTTTTTTTTCCTTCTTACATTTTAATACATTGTTCTTTTGATTCTATTGTGTGGACTTCTCTCATTGGTTTGTTGACTGTCACAATCTGGGTTTTCACAGTCATGTGTTGCCATTGTGTGAGTCTGACGGACTTGGACTCATGCGCATACTGCTCATTGGTTATGTATCATGTAATGGGTATTTGATTTTTGAATGGATGTGTACCTTGGATGTGTGTATGGACTGGGGTGACATGGGGTGGATGTGGTTGCCCATGGGATCCTGGGATCTGTATTGTGATTTCCTATTGGCAGGGGAACATCTGTGTGGGCCTGGTGGAGGGTGCCCCATGACTGCTGGGGGGTGGGGTTGGTGGGAGACATGACTGGGACATAAGTGGGGGCCTGCTGGCAGGTGCCCCACAGTGCTGGGGGGTGGGGGTGGTGGGAGGCATGAGTGGGACATGGGTGGGGGCCTGGTGGAGGGTGCCCCATGACTGCTGGGGTGTGGGGTTGGTGGGAGACATGAGTGGGACATAAGTGGGGGCCTGCTGGCAGGTGCCCCACAGTGCTGGGGGGTGGGTGTGGTGGGAGGCATGAGTGGGACATAAGTGGGGGCCTGCTGGCAGGTGCCCCACAGTGCTGGGGGGTGGGTGTGGTGGGAGGCATGAGTGGGACATAAGTGGGGGCCTGCTGGCAGGTGCCCCACAGTGCTGGGGGGTGGGTGTGGTGGGAGGCATGAGTGGGACATAAGTGGGGGCCTGCTGGCAGGTGCCCCACAGTGCTGGGGGGTGGGGGTGGTGGGAGGCATGAGTGGGACATGGGTGGGGGCCTGGTGGAGGGTGCCCCATGACTGCTGGGGGGTGGGGTTGGTGGGAGACATGAGTGGGACATAAGTGGGGGCCTGCTGGCAGGTGCCCCACAGTGCTGGGGGGTGGGTGTGGTGGGAGGCATGAGTGGGACATAAGTGGGGGCCTGCTGGCAGGTGCCCCACAGTGCTGGGGGGTGGGTGTGGTGGGAGGCATGAGTGGGACATAAGTGGGGGCCTGCTGGCAGGTGCCCCACAGTGCTGGGGGGTGGGTGTGGTGGGAGGCATGAGTGGGACATAAGTGGGGGCCTGCTGGCAGGTGCCCCACAGTGCTGGGGGGTGGGGGTGGTGGGAGGCATGAGTGGGACATGGGTGGGGGCCTGGTGGAGGGTGCCCCATGACTGCTGGGGGGTGGGGGTGGTGGGAGACATGGGTGGGGGCCTGGTGGAGGGTGCCCCATGACTGCTGGGGGGTGGGAGTCATGAGCAGGTGTGCAGGGTAATCCCCTGTGGTGTGGACTGCATGCAGGGGACGTGGAGGCTGTACAGGGAAGACCTGTGAAGACCCAATGATCGGAGTAGTGTGTTCAACTATCCACGCCCCCCTGAAATGGACGTAGCCTGGGATTTCGCGTGTGAAACGTTCCCGCGCACCCCTGAAATGGAAGTAGCCTGGGATTTCGCGTGTGAAACTTCCCCGCGCACCCCTGTAATGGACGTACCCTGGCTTTTCGCGTGTGAAACTTCCCGCGAACCCCTGTAATGGACGTACCCTGGCTTTTCGCTTGTGGGACTTCCCGCGCACCCCTGGTATTCCCGTAGCCTAGCTTTTCGCGTGTGAAACTTCCCGCGCACCCCTGTAATGGACGTACCCTGGCTTTTCGCGTGTGGGATTTCCCGCGCACCCCTGCAATTCCCGTAGCCTAGCTTTTCGCGTGTGAAACTTCACGCGCACCCCTGTAATGGACATACCCTGGCTTTTCGCGTGTGGGACTTCCCGCGCACCCCTGGAATTCCCGTAGCCTAGCTTTTCGCGTGTGAAACTTCCCGCGCACCCCTGAAATGGACGTAGCCTGGGATTTCGCGTGTGAAACGTTCCCGCGCACCCCTGAAATGGAAGTAGCCTGGGATTTCGCGTGTGAAACTTCCCCGCGCACCCCTGTAATGGACGTACCCTGGCTTTTCGCGTGTGGGACTTCCCGCGCACCCCTGGAATTCCCGTAGCCTAGCTTTTCGCGTGTGAAACTTCCCGCGAACCCCTGTAATGGACGTACCCTGGCTTTTCGCGTGTGGGACTTCCCGCGCACCCCTGCAATTCCCGTAGCCTAGCTTTTCGCGTGTGAAACTTCACGCGCACCCCTGTAATGGACGTACCCTGGCTTTTCGCGTGTGGGACTTCCCGCGCACCCCTGGAATTCCCGTAGCCTAGCTTTTCGCGTGTGAAACTTCCCGCGCACCCCTGTAATGGACGTACCCTGGCTTTTCGCGTGTGGGACTTCCCGCGCACCCCTGCAATTCCCGTAGCCTCGCTTTTCGCGTGTGAAACTTCCCGCGCACCCCTGAAATGGACGTAGCCTGGGATTTGACGTGTGAAACTTCCCGCGCACCCTTGAAAATCGCATGGGCCGCTTGCCGTGATGGTCCAGGGTTAGCGCAGCCCCTTGCGCTGGTTTGTGATTTTTATGAGATTTCCCAGCGCAAGGGGCGTTCCTGGGGGCGTAACTGGCGCTGCAGCGAGTCGCTGCGCCACTGTGCGCCACGGCTGCCTGGGGAAGCTAAAATCCATGAATACGCTGTGCGCCGGATTCGGTTTTGGCGCACGCGGCTGGCGCAGACTATCGCACGCGCACGCTGTGCGCCAGCCGCGTGCGCTACTTGTGCGCAGAATTCTATGAATTACCCTGTCAATGACATCTCCCGGCTGCCCTGCCTACAAACAGTTATGTCATCTTATTTTCCTAGATCTAAGAAGCAATGGCAAATGCATTTCTGTCGTGCAAAGTGGTCACTGGTATCTTCACCTGCCTGGCACTGAGATTGTGCGCTGATTAACAGCTACTGAATGTTTTCTCAGAAAGCCACCCTAGAATTGAAAGAAAACAGCACGTATTTGGAAGGGCCACAAAAAGACAGCACTCTCAGTTAGATGTAATTAGAATTGAGAGCGTTATAGTCCTAGAAATCAGGTATTAGGCGTGCAGTGCAGCTAGTACAGCAAGGACGTACTCGTAACCTCAAAAATATAGAAGCTATAACAGAGCTATGCTAGTTAGTTAGTCATGCTCGCCCCAATGAGTTGTTACAAGTGAAGTTATCAGTAATCTTTTTCAGAATGATTGCTTTAATGTAGTACACTCTTAACAAGATACACCCAACACGTGTTTTGACATGTAGTCTTTTTCAAGACTGTACAGTGATCTAATAATAATAAAGCTGTATTAACATATTTGCAAATCATAACATTTAAGACAAGTCACACAACAGAAATCATTGATAAAAACAAATAAATGGACCAAAGAAAAAATGAATATACATACCGAAATAAATGAGTATGGCACGTTAACCTATGGAGAAAAAAGGGTAACCCAGACAAAGTCAGGGGTTGGCAGCAAGCAGTCTCAGAATTAACCATTCTTTAACACATTTGTCTGAATTATGTCTCAAATTAAAGAAATAAGAATAATAGTCTTGGAAGGAAAGTATAAGCGATTTGTGATTTATATAAACAATTGACCTATATACATGGTGTGTCAACAGAATGAAGCACCCAAAATACTCTCACGGCATGTGCTATTGTGACCAATCTTCCCATGAGGGGTGAGTTTGTCACAATAGAAGACGTAGTTGCCTGTAAACGTGCACATCAGTGACTATCAAAGCATGCAAGTGTGTCCAATTGAGTGAACCATTACAAATTCCTGTGAGTATAGCGTTAGGCATAGTGTTGGCACTCACCATTGATCACTGAGTGGAAGTCCCTATGGGATGAAACAGAGGATGAGTTCCTAATGCATTCTGGTTATTGGAGAGCGTAATTCTTAAACAAACCATTTATGGGCAATAAATAATATGTTAGTAGGCACTGTAAGGAAGTGAGGGGCGAATTAGCCTCTCCCATACATTCTACACGAGATGAACCGCTTGCTCTTGCACTAGTGGGGGACGCCTCCATTGCCCTTCTGCTACCATGAGGAATAAGGCCTCAGATGGAGCAGAGGTGGAACTATTGCAAGACACACTTGGACTCCATTTTGTGTACCCTCGACTCCATCTTTGGACTAGGCCACGGTTCGGCACTACAAAGTCTTCTCTCCCCTTAGCAACGCCATGCACAGCGAGCACCCATCGCCCCCAACTTTTCTGCTCAGCCCAAGTCCCTTTCTCACAGATGCACTGAAGCCAACTGTAAACATGTATACTGTGTATCATATCATTCTTCCTCTGAGATCACTGTCCTGTGTGTGAACCGGCCGGAACCATGCCTTGTGGCTCATCCATCTCCACAAACCTGCTCCCTCACCCCTCACCCCTGCTGTTGGAAAATGACTGCTTGTGTAACCCTGTGCCCTCCCAAGGTATTCTCTTGATGTATCAGAAGTGTGCCCCACTGTACTGACCACCCCCTGAGTGCCCCCAATAAACTCGGACCTCTGCCACAGTATATCCTGTCCTAAACTAAAATGTGTCAGTCCACCCCCCATTTCGCACAGATGTGCCAGACCAGCCCAATCCCCAGGTTATCGCAGAAAGTAAGACCTCAGCACCCTTCACCTTATGAGTGATCCAATGCAAAATGATGTAGTTATGTATGTACAACTTGTAAGCCTCTAAGATTTACTCAAAGGTATATTGATGGTCATTGCTTATTGTATGTTTAGAATTAAGTATTCATGCCAGTTTAGCTAGTTTCAACTGCATCTCCTACGTGACCCGACTTTCACACCACCCGGACAAGGCCACCCGAACCATGTGAGGCTCCCCTTCCCGCCAAAGTGGCAGCCAATCCAGATGAAGCAGCACCTACAGGCCCCTATGCATCGCTGCCTTGTAACCAATATTATTGCATTTTTGTAAGCCTTATAGCTGGCATCAATGATGACACCTTTTTGTTTTATATTCCATTGTAAGTGTAATGTTGCCAGAGTGCTCACAGGGCAGCAGAGTTCTCTAAATGCCGAATACTTTTATAAACTTTTTGACAACCTCGCAATCTGTTCTCTTAATCTCATTCCCTACTGGGATGTGTCTTTTATTCTAAGTTCGTATTGGTATTCTGGGGAGTGAACACTTTCAGCACCTACCCTTGTGCCTTGAAAATGTCTTCTAGCTGTGGCGGCAATCAGAACTGCCTGAATTGGCATGTAATTAATCTGCCAATAAATATATATACAAGACCATAATTATTACCTTGAAGATATTTATTAAATGCACAGATGTGTTGGGTAGTTTCACAAGAAACTCTATACTCAGTTTGTATAATTGTAGATCAGAAATGTATATAATCCTGCAAGACAATAGGACAATATGTGATATTGTGCTTTCTCTAGATGTTAGAATTTAAAGTGCTAATTAGAATTTAAATAAGCTTAGCAAAAAACATTGCAAAAGTATAGCAAGTTAGTCGCTATATATATAATCCTTCAAGAAGACAGGACAACATATGATATCGTGCTGTCTCTATCCTGGCTGTTAGCCGATAAGCACATGTTATGATATGTCAGATATTGGCATTTAAAGTGCTAGCTAAAAGCATTGCAAAAGTATAGTGGGAATGGGAAAACGGCATTTGTATAGTGTGATAACCATTTGATGATACAATAAGGCATGGCAAGAAATACACAGTTCTCACCTTAATTGGATGGGGTCTCATCATTAGGGGCACCCTGGAAGAAGATCTGCATGTGTAGAACATGTTTTCACCATTTTGATGCTATATTTTGCATCAATGATGTGCGTCTGATATCATGCGTATTGCGTGCGTGACATCAGCTGCGATTGTTAGTACTGTGCGTATGGTCCAACATCAAGTACGCTCGGTCTCAGCCACAGTGCATATTGTAAACAATATTTGTGAACCAATGTTAGAGTCTGTGTGGGGGAAGTCCGATTTACGGTCTTTCATTGATACTCATGTTATAAGCATGTAGTCAAATCGCAAAAAAAATATGATGGTGTCATAACAAACATTGAATAACTAGGTTGATATGAGGAAAAATGTAGGGGCAACCGGTTGGAAATGACGTTGATCCTATTGTGTACAGGTTAGTTGTACCAGTGTTAGCACGTTGAATTGGTTGCTTACCTTATTTAATCGATCGTAGTTGCGTATACAATGGTCTGTTATAGGAGTAATAAGTAAAACAATGCATGGGTGATCTTTAAGCGTGTGCTGTGTGGATATGTACACATCTTTGTTGAACATTAAACAGACAAACAATATGTCCACTCTTTGGTAGTCTTGTTTTCGCTTGTTGTTTGCTTGCATCTACAGTGCTTATGAAACTGGTAACGTTCAAAAACATGGTAGCCAAAACAAAACAAAAACGGGCAGGTAAATCCCAAATATGCGAACTTTTAAAATTGGTCATATTCTTTTTTAATTGTGCCGTTGCCGTGCATCTGGTAGTCTAGCTAGTTGGCCACCATACCCCATTACGGAATGCTGGAGAGCCGCGAATACGGCCTATCTATAATACGATCTGGGACCTGGACTAAAAGAAACACTAAGAACGTGTCATGATGCCTACCCCCGGCCATCCGGATCGAGTCCATCAGCCCCCGGAGCAGGCATCCAGATACTTGTTAAAACCCCAGCAGCCCCAGCTGGGGGCTGTTTGGGTTTAGTCCTGGCGCCTTAGGCGCCAGGCTCATCTTACAACTCAGTCCTGGCACCATAGGCACCAGGCTCATAGACATTACTTACCTCATGCAGACCATGCTGCATATGAAGCCAAGCTAACGTGAGGCCTGGATGGGACTATTTTGTTACAGGGACTATTTTCTACTCCGGTATGGTTCTGGGGAACTTCTGACCTGGAACTACTTTGGAGGCTATTTAAACCACGCCCGAACAGCAGCACATGCTTCGCGTTATTCTGCATCCTGCAGCGTAACGCTCACCGTGCCTGCAAGTCAGCATCCAGTCTTCTGCCACGCCCGCCTCGAACCCGGAGCTCCTAGAAAAAGGGGAAAAAGGAAGAAAAGATTAGATCACGGACATTATTTTAATTCCTTACCTGATTCCGGATCCAGCATGTCTCAGAGACTGGAAAAAGGACATTATTCCAGCACGCGTTGCATCACCAGCAGCAGCGCCGCGTTATACTCACCAGTCCACAGCATCTTTCGACTCGGCGCTGCCTCCATCATTTTCTTCGTCGAACTCCAGCACCTGGGGGAAAACAAAAGAAAGTGAGCCAAGAGAGCCGACAAATATAATCTCTTACCACCATAGGCTTACCTGATTTACCACCGGAGGCATTACCCTTTGATACGCCTCATCTTCATATGCCGCACCAATAAAGGAAGAGAAAACAACAAGTTAAACTCATGAAACTTTTACCGGACAGTGTTGGGTAATACAGACTCTTACCTGAACGCCATCAGCTGCCTCCAGGCAACATTCTTTTGAACCAGCTGCAATTCAACAAGGGAATGGAATAAGAGTGAACATTGGACATATTGAACTCTTTGAACTTTATAAACCCCGGAGTCTCCTCCAGTACCTTCAAACCAGTGAAGTAACTGGTATCTACGCGCCCCTGCATGCCATGCAGGATGGAGAGCTCATCATTTAAAAAAAATAAGATGAGGTTACTAAAAGGGGATATCGGAGGTGACAAGTGGGAAGAACGAAAACAGTGGGAGGGGGTCATCACTAAAATCCACGGGTGGCTAAATCCCTTTCTCCACTTGCAGGAGAATACTTCTACGGATCAAGCAGACGAGATTAGGCCGGCCAGTCCAGACAGTCATCTTAGCACTGCGCATCACGTTGGCGGAGACCGCAGCTGTCCGGGTCCGATCGACGCCCCTGTGGGAAGCAGGTGAGCGTAACAGAACGCTAACATGTGTTAACTGATATTGTTCAAGAACATACCTGCAGAGCTACAGCGTTTTGGCGCGTCTGCTCTTCAGCACACAAGCAAGACGTGTGCATTTTGCAGTGCCCGTTGTTTGTATAGTACATTGGTTTCCATAGCAACCTGCCTCAACAGTTTCGGACACAGCAGTTCGATGGTCGCCATGTTTTGGGAAACATGATGTGTTATAGAATATAATATGCGTTCTTACAATCTAAATGAGGATTATAGCTTGTTTTGGTCACAGGATTCCATAACAACCAATTCAACGTGCTAACACTGGTACAACTAACCTGTACACATTAGCATCAACGTCATGTCTAACCGGGTGCCCCTACATTTTTCCTCATGTCAACCTAGCTATTCGATGTTAGTTATGACACCATAGTAATTTGTTTTTGCGATTTGACTGCATGCGTATAATATGACAATCAATGACATGACATAAATCGGACTTCCCCACACAGACTCTAACATTGGTTCACAAATATTATATATAATTTTTTGCTATATGTTATGAATTTTGAACATGGTTTTCATTCTAATGGGTTCTTTTTTTTTTCTTGCTCTTGTGTTGTTATTTTTATAACTTTCCTTCCATTCAACTTCCTTCCCCACTCCCCGTCCTTTTTTCTATGTCTTAAATATAACTACATGTGACATTTCTTCTGATCAAAATATTGTCAATTTTCCAATCATGATGTTACTATTATGCATTATGATTTGTATTGATTAGCCCGGATTTGAGAAAGGCAATGAGTTTTGCAGAAACACATGTCATCAAAGGGTAAATTGCGATGTACACACATAACTGTCTGTACAAATAAACACTAGTTTTTGATCTGCACATTGCTGACTGTAGTACAAGTTCGTTTGGAGGGCAAGAGTGTGTTTTGACTTATGTTCAGAGGTGGGGCATTGATTTCTGTCCCTCCATAAACTGAGACACCTACCTAGACCGGAAACCCCACATTTTAGATCGCAAAGTATCAGTAAGTTGGTGCAATAACCCCCAGTTTTCCTCCACATATTGTAAACAAACCGTACCATGTCTAACACCAGTTTGCATTCTAAACATGATGGTTGTTGCAGAAAGAGATGTAGAATGATTAGTAATAATATAAGGGCATGTGTCCAAATATCATTCTTGATGGGAATAGGTTATTTTGAAAAGTACTGGGCTAATGAGCCCAACACATCTAACAGGTTAATGATATAAGTAGTCCATATTTATTGTCATTGGAGGTTCTAATTTAATTCAGCATGAGTCAAAGGAGATACTTATATAGTGAGATTTGTCAATTGGGATGATGCAATCATCAGTGCTCAACATGAGTCATTGTGCATGACTAAATATTAGAATTAAAAAGCTAAAGCAGTGCAGACATCATAGATTAAATACATGTAAGCCAGTGATGTATTGAGAGAGCATATAGATGAGACAGGAGGTCCCAATGTTGGGTCTATAGCAAGTGGTACATGGCACATTGTCCAGTTATACTATAATCATGTGTTGGCTGATGTGATAAGGTAAGATTATTGATATGTAACTAGGGGCACAATATCCAGTTATGCCCAACAATGTATGATACTAGTAGGAAATTAAATACCCAGTAACTTTCATTGTGAGAAGGTACGCGGGGTGCTTCATCAATCCCATACTTTAATAATCACATAATACCTGGATAGTCAATGATTGTAAGTCCTGGCTTGGTGCTACATGATCTTTGGGGCAAAAGACCCAATCTTTGCATGGTGGAAACGTAAGAAACATGTAGTAATTCAGAACGCTGAGTATCTCCTGTAATGGAAACCTTTAGTAGCCAGTTGATTTATCATGGTGTTTAAAAAACTTTGTTAAGTTACTATCCTCTTCCTATTCAGATGAAATTATGTATTATGAATCCATTAGTATAATAATACTGAAGATAGACATGAATATATTAAAAACATTCATTAGATGTAAAGTAAATTAAAGAAAAACATTAATCTCATGTTCTGTGTTTAGACCGTCTAGGGTGCACCTTAGTTTGCACATGCATTTAGATTCCATTCTCCTTAGGGTCAATGTGAGATTTCCCCCATGTTTGCCACACTTGGCTTTCATAAAGCCAAGAAATGTGATTTCTTTTATCAGACATCTGGTGACGAGTTTGCTAATGGTGAGCTTGGGGTAACCTGGGATCTCTAATTTGTGTGTCGTTTTTCAGTTAATGAAGTCTCTGATAAGAATCTCTGTGTCAGGTTTGTAGGAGAATTTATCACAATCTGGGTTTGCAAATTTGAACATAGTGCAAGTCCCACATTGGTGAAAGCACGACAGAGTTCTCTACCAGTTACTGCCCCTACTAGTATTTAGGTGTTCAGTTTCTAAAAATGAGGGACATAGCAAGTTCCTGATAGTTGGCGCCCTAGTGAATACAAAATTTGGGCGTGGAATGAATATGTTGTAGATCACTATCCATATACAGGAGGTGCCAATGCTGCTGCATCATTTTGTGCAAGGTATGTGAGTCCTTAGAATATTGTGTGATAATATCTGTTGTGTCCTTATTCAAACTTTCTTTAGGAGTCGGGTGTATGAAATCAGTTCTAATCAATTATTTAGACTTGTCATAGGATGTCTTTACCACAGGAGGCAGATATCCTCTTTCTTGAAACCTCATTGACACAGTACACATTCTCAATCAAAATAATGATCCTCACTGCAGTTCCTTCAAGCCCGATGGAACTCCCCTGCAGGTAAGTTGTCTATTGTGGCTTTTATGATGTCACTAGAAGTGTGCAGGGTCAAATTTACTTCAGTTGCTTTGCAAAAAGTACTTGTTCAATTTTGCCATTCTCAATATAGATATGTAAATATAGAAAGTCAATTGATGTATCATCACAGTGCCCTGTCAGGCAAAGTCCAAATTCATTGTTGTTCAGATATTGAATGTAATAATTGAATGCTTGTGGTGTACCATTCCATATCAGCAATATATCATTGATATATCTCCTCCAAAGTATATCATGATTTACAACATTGTTAATGTTGAGTGCGTGCAAGTCTTCGTATTGAGCCATGAAAAGATTGGCCAGGGATGGCGCATATTTGACCCCCATGGCCACTCCTTTCATTTGGGAATAGTAGACATTATTAAACAAACATGTTGTTATCTAATGTAAATTTCAAAAAGGATTTAATCATTTCAACATTCAGCAGATAAGATGCCAAGCCATTTTGAAATGTGTACTCTATATTCTTAATTGCTAGATCATGGTCGATAGAGTTGTAAACGGCTGCAACATCTTATTTGGTCAACAAATATCCTTCCTTCCATTCAACATCCTGTAGAAACTGTAGCACTTGTGTGCTGTCTCTAATATATGATGCTAATTTCAATACATATTGTTTGATGGCATTATCAATGTACTTGGATAAACCTTCAGTTGCCCACTCAATGCCACTCATTATTGGTCGTACCTGTGGTAAATTGTCAACTGGCTTATGTTTTTTAGGAAGGACGTACATTGCTGGTGTTGTCTCTGAGATAAGACATTGGTCCTCATCTGTGAGAAGGCCTAATTGATGCCATTTGGATATTATTGCATGGAGTGCTTGAACTACTGATTTGGTAGGGTTCATGGAGAGTGTCATTTAGCAACCTGGTGTGGCCTGATGCGACATGCCCATATCAATATAATCTTGTCTATTCAAAATAACAACATTTCCGCCTTTATCAGCTTCTTTGTTCACTATACTGGCATCTGATGCCAGTTTTCTTTTAAGGCTTGGTGTTCATTTTCAACTGAGATTGTGTCTGTTGCATCTAAAAATGTGTGGATGTTATTCGTCACAGCTTTGTGGAATGTGTCAATAACATTGTCTGTAACCAACTGTGGTGTAAATTTGGATTTAGGTCTAAGTTTCTGACACAATTTGGTTGAAATTGTTATTTGGCAGCATAGGTATAGAGATTCATTGACCTTTGATTCTAACACACCAATTTGAAAACCTGTTTGGATTGGATTAACATATGTATATCCTATTAAATAATGTAGTTGGAATTATATGATTTGTATATCTTTTTACAAAGACAGTTCAGAAATAATAGGAGAGGGCATGTCAATGAGACAACAAACTGATATTTCACTAAATGCTATGTCATCTAAGCCTATTTCTCAATGATTTATAGAATTTTCTCTGCAAAAAAGAAGCTTGTGAACAGTTCACACCATGTATGTCTACAGAAATACCTAATGCTTTTCATTGGCACGATACATTACATGATTTTGAATGGAAATACTATTTCCAAGATATTTCAATTCAACCAAAATACATTTTTTTAAAAGACACTGGCATAGACCTTTCATAGGGATAATGATTTGCGAGACTTTTCATTGGCAAACATATGTCTAAGAGATTTATATGCAAGCAGTAATTGTCTGTTCAGGCTATTCAAAAATCTGCACTTACAGACACTGAATGTAGTCTCCTACCTGCAACTACCTCCAAACAATTTGGCAGGTCTCCTCATTCAAGAGGCAAAGGCATTTGCATTAAAGTCATGCACGTTGGTCTCTGGTTTACTCTCCTCTCTTCTCCGTCATACTTATATGGCACACTAAATAAAATGTTGTTCTGCATTGTAAGAATTCTAATTGCACATGGAAGCAACAACTATGTGGACTTGCCGCATAAAGCCAAAAACATCACTCTCAGTAACAGTTAGTGTATGCTTCACTTGCCTACAAACATTTCTAAGATTTGTCATAGGCAAGAACAGGCCAATTACTTTTCCACATATGTTGCAGAAATGTGGATTGGCATAGCTCAATAAGCTAGAGTCTCTGAATGTGGCATACTACCTGCTGCTGCCACACAATTCTGTGATTCTCTTCTCCTTGATCTGAGAAGCAGTGTCACATGCAATAGTGGCCCGAAAATCATGACACTCTCAGTGTCACCACTGAGAATTTTTGCCACAAAATTTTCCTAATACATTTCATAAGCAAACATATTTTGAATGCTTTCACTGGCAAGATTATTTCTAAAACATTGCATTTTCAAACATATTTATTTGACTTTAAAATACATCTTGGACGTTTCATTAGTAAAATGACATCTTAATCTTTTCACTGTCAAGATGATTTACACATTTTCTTATTTACAAAACAAATTGTAAGACTTTTCTGCACAAAAATTAATTACGTGGATTGTCCACACAAAGATGGCACTCTTAAATAAATGGAATGCAATCCCCTGCTTGCCTCAACCCCATACAATTCTGTTGTAATATTTTTCATATATATATCATAATTAAGGTGAGTCGGAGACACATAGGAAACCCTCAACATTTTATTGTTAATAACGTTTGATTTGAGTAACGGGTTTGGCCGAAATTCTGAAAGTGAATAAAAGTCTGCGGGCCCTTACCGAATGAAATGTTTTGTAAACATGTGTTAAAAAATAAAAAAAGTTATTAAGCATAAAAAAAAAAAAAAAAAAATGTCTCCAATAGTGGTCCCTACCTCCCATTAATTTTCCCATAGACAAAAAGGTACTTTTTTGCCGAATTGCATAGCCTAAACAGCTGGATGGATTTGGACCAGGTCCAAAACAACTTTGGCACAAAGCTCTGACACGCGATCTATGCATGGTTTGGGGTTATTCCGTGCTGTAGTTATTTTGAAATTTGACAGAAAAGGGGTTGGGAGGCGAGGAGGCCGTCTGGGGTGTGGGTGAGCTGGCACAGATGAGGTGGGCATATGGTGATGGCCTGGGGGGAGGCAGGGAAGCATGTTTTCCCAGCTGTTTGAAAAGATATTTTAGAACTATAGTGGCGTCGGGGGTGAAAAATGACTGGCCAAGGCCAGTAACTCAATTGCCATCCAGGTCTCTCATTCATGCAGTAACCAGTATAGACTCTGCTTAGTTTCAAAGTGAGGAATGGGCCAGCCTCCTCAGACCATGTTGCCTGATAAATGAGCAAAACTTACAAGACCAGTTAGAGGAATAGGTAGCCCCTTTTGGTGCTTTGAAGCTAAGCAGGGTCCGTCCTGGTTACTGCATGGCTGGCCAACTGAATGGGCATCTGAATTATTGACTTTTTTTAAACTGTGCTACGGCCAGTCCTTGAAGGTTTTGAACTGAGAGACAATTGTTTGCCTTTTGCTGAATTGCATTCTGGGATTCTCCCAATCAATAATAGAAAATACAAAAAATGCAGTAACTGGGATGAACCCTGTTTAACTTCAAAGTGAGAAAGGGGTCAGCCCACTAAGGCCATGTTGCCTAATATATGCCCCCCCGTTAAAAAAAACACTTAGAGAAACAAGGCCTTAGGGGGCTGGATCCTTCCTAACTTTGAAACTAAGCAGGGTCGGTCCCGTTTACTGCATGAATGGCAGACAGTCCACAGTCCTGAATCCCATGTACTTTCTTAGTTTTAAATATCTCATAACACACAAAATCCACATTTTTATAGAAAATAAAAAAATAAAATTAAGAGACATCACATTTATGCTGAACACTACTATCAGAGAACACCGGCCTTAAGGAGTTTGAGACACAGCACTTAACCATTATACCACAATGATGTTATTGCTTGGATTTTCACAAGTTTCTTACCTAGCCTTTTACATTGACATATTAAATTATTGGGTAAATATGAAATGTATGCCCCATGACGCCCTAAGCCATTTTGGCCTACTGGATAAATGGTGGGCCTTGAAATTTGGCAGACCAGCGTTCAAGGCTGTGTGTTTTTTTTATTTTTATTCAACTAATTTCAATAATTAAAAGAAAAGCCTGTGTCCAATATGTCTGCCTGTTTGCTTAAATATGGTTAAAAAAAGAAAAGCAACGCTAGTAGGAGGTGGCGAGGTTTGTTGCAGTGCAGTCCTGAGATCTTATTTAGCATAAGGGCATTTAGACATGGCTGTAATATCAGCCACGTGATCCCTCGTGCCAAAATGGCTTTCGCGCCGGAATGGGTGCACTGAAATAGGCACTGCAGCCGAATCTGTGTGCCAAATCGGCCCGCGCCAAAGTGATCCCCCTGAAAAGGGGTGTACCGCTTGGAGAACACTGCTTAGCCAAGGTGTATGCTCCATGGCAAATAATTTAATCTCACTGCACATTGCCTAAAAACATTGTAATGTCTCAAAGCCTGCAATCCAAAGGCCATGGCTAGTGGTGTGGTGGTGTTTTAAATTGGACAGTGTTCATGGCCAAAGGCCATGCCCACTGACCATGGCCGAAGTCCGTGCTTGTGGTCTGGAAATCCTGTAAAGTAGAAAAGACTTCTCTTTTGCTATACTCCAAAGTGTTGTGGAAAATACATTTGGTTTGCAATCCTGAGGAAAGTATTATGTGAAAGAGACATTTTCATTAACTCTAACAGAGCATTGTTGGAACAGAACATTTTCAATGCTTTTCCTGAAACGGTTCAGGGGAAGGGAAACAACACCTGGATACAAGAACTTTTTTGTTACAATTAAACATTTGGATTTTTAAACAATTTTGTTGAACTGAAAATAGAGACATTTACCTTGCACCTTCTGATTGTGTATGTTAGTGTGAGGGTCATATATATATTGGACACTAGGGACCTCATTCTGAGTATGGCAGTCCGGAAATAAGGAAGTCGGTAGCAATGTACCTGCACCCTTTCCAAACCGCCATACTACAATGATGTCGGTAGGGGCCACGGATCCCCCGGCAGGCCTGACCTGCTGGATTTTCAGATCCCTACCAGCATGGGTGTCATGGAATCACCAGCACTGTTAGCAGCGGCGCCAGTGCTTCCATTTCCCTTTTTCCGTTTAATCCTATGGGACGGCACAGGGAGTAACCGTTACCAACGCATGGGCACCGGGTTATCAGGTGGTGGTAAGCGTGTTGCAGATGTTGCGGGTTGCCAGTAACCCGTCATCTGCCTGTGGGTTCTACCAACAACCCGTAATGAGGCCCATGGTCAGCTTGCTTTAGTTTTAGTTTCATAGACAGGGGCACTCCCATTAGGATAGGGACAGATAGGCCTTTATCCAAACACATTTGTCCTTTAATAAGAATGACACATTTTTAAAACATTCCAACTTTGTGTCCACCTCTCATTTCTGACCCCGCACACCACCCAGAAACTGTTCTTCACCTATCTTAACCCCCCTTCAAATCCCCTGAAGAAACAACACCAAATGCAGCAGAAATATTCAAGGTCATGTCTATATTGCTGTCACAAAGTTTTGGGTGGATCTGACAAACAGCACTAAAGTAAGAAGCTCTTTGCCGTCACTGTAATGCATGCATGCATTAAAGTAACTGAAAAACCGTTTAGTTTGAAAACAGTTAAGATGAACAATACATTTCAACAAAAGCATAAGAACTCACTGAAAAAACCTTACTTAAAGAGATGTGAAGGTGAAAATGTAACAGAGCAAAGATACCTTAACTACTTTCCTCTTGCTGCGCAGCGTATGAACACAATGATGACATCAGAGATTACATCACTGAGGACATCGCTGATGACATCCCTGGTGACATCAGACATGAGATCACTGATTATGTATGGTACATATGTTATTTCAGTGTACTTAATGAATATAAGAACATGAAATGGAAAAATAGATGGCTACACATGTATAATATGAATATTTGTAGAGCATTTATTTGTAGTATTTATTAAAGGACATTTAATTTATAAACATATACCATTTTAGAAATATCTTCAATTTTGTTTAGGAGCAGGCAATTAAAATAGTAATTTCCATAGAATGTAACTGATTGTGGAAAATGTACATTAGATATTTGTAGATATAAGCATAAACAGTAGCAAAAAAGTGATTATAGGAATAGACAGAAATAGAACATGTTGAATCCTGGGTGTTTGGAAAATGCTAAATGTGCAGATTTACATATTACTACTGCCTAATTACATATAAGTAATGAATCTTAGCAATTGCTGTTTTACTTTTGGACGTGTAGTTGGATTTATATTACTTTCAGTTATTTCCTTTCTAAATTAATTGACTTTTTATTCCACTCATCCCGATGACAAACCAAAGAAAATGAATCTTTAAAGACTATATTATTTGAGTTGTACACATTGTTTTATGTACTTCAAATTGTAAACCATACACTCAATTTAAAGAAATGACAGCCTAATAAAATATACTTTGAAAATCTGTATAGATATTTTACATACGAGTGCTCAGATTGTGAGCAGTTTTGCAGGACACCCTGCTTTCTCATGCTGGGTGCCGTGCCAGAGTTTACCTGAAGGGACAGTCTACAGTGTCTGCTGACTTTGGAGGAGTGTCAAACATTGAAATAGCCTACTCTATGCAGAGTGCTCAGAGTATGAGCAGTTCTGCAGTTTGGCAGATTGACTGGTGACTGGTAGGTCGCACCGATATTATTTGTAACCCCCCCTTTCTCATCAAAATGCCGGCTTCCCAAAAAGCTTACCATCTAAGAAGCGCTAGTGGTATTGGTAAAACAACAACTACCAACAGAAGCTGCAATTACAAAAAGCGAGTGTGTAGTACGTTACACATAAATCCAGCTGCACAAGGCATAGTAGTAACGGTTGAAGAAAGTAGGGTGGAAACTGCCCTAAGAACTGAGCAAATTAAAATTACAACATTTTTGAAATTACTTAAAGAAACAGAATTGATACCAGCAGTACTTGTTGAAGAATTTAACACGCTCACAACGACCAAACTATCAATGTTGGACCCCACTGGCAATAATTTATTGCTAAATGTAGGTCTCAAATTACAACGGGATTCATTGTGTGCCTCCACACTGATAAAGTGGGGAATCTAAGTCACAAATTGAATCATGGAGACATGATCGGAATAACTGCTACCAATGTTTATTGTCTCAGTTGGCGTATTTGTTCCAGATCTCAGAAAGTCCCTATGCTTCGTCGCCAGCTAATGATGATTCATATAGCCCTTCAGACTCTACTGAAAAAGAAACTTCATCAGACCCTAAGCCATTAACCTTTTTCAAACCCCTTTTTATTACTATATGTAATACTATTTATAAAGAGAAACAGTTTTTGAAAAATGGTTTGTTAAATTGGTTGACGTAGTTCTTACATCACGGATGATTTCTTCTGAGGAATATAAGGACAAATCCAAACCAGGATCTCCCTGTATTACCTACTGAAGGAGCCGTAAGACTTGGTGACAAAGCTCCATGTAGAACAGAAAACAGTGCTAACACCAATTAAGCCCCTCAAAATGAAACCATTGATGGTTTGCACATTTTCATCTTTTGCTATCAGGCCATTCAAAGAATAATAACAATCAGGGGACAAACAAGGAAAGAAGATGAAAGAGGTGCAGAGCGGAAGTCAGGCAATATAAAGCCTGGCAATTAATCAGCCAGCCAAGTGCAAACGTGGACATGATGGATACTCTGTTATTGATGACCAACATGGTTGTGGAGCAAATCACGCTGGTGAATCGCTTCCAACCATTACCAAAAGTTAATATTATCAAAGACCAATCTAATAAAAAAATATTGGGTACTTTGGCTAATTGGGTCAAGCCAGAAGAAGCAGTACTTATCGGAATTTCCTATCTACATACTCAGACTCTAAATAACATAAGACAAATAATAAGATAGTAATCACTGAACAATATGCCATATCTGACAGTGTGTTTTTAAATCATCATCATGTTTTAGAAATAATTCATAGTCAACCACACTTGCACCATACATAAACTAAAGACATGGCCTTGGTTCAGATCCCAGATACACCCTACAAGACTTACTGGGCAAGAGATCTGAAATGATGGGAGAAATAAATTGCACTAAGTATGTGAAATAGTGAATCATTCCTAAAATTGGGTTTTGAAATTAAGCGTGTGAATGAAGCCATGATAAAAGGAGATAACAATGGTTCAGGAAAGTTACGCCTCCAGAGACTTGGAAACTATTACTGCTAAATTGACTTTGGTTTTGGGAGAGATAACGCTAGCAGCCCTGAAAGACAAACTAATCCAAGGATACAAAATCAGACAGAAGTATGATCAAAAAAGACAATTTCTGACCATTTAACTTTCCTTACTTGGAATACAAGAGGATTGAACCTTGTTGGTCAAGCCTTGCTCACTGACTCAGATATTTTTATTTTAGAGGAGACCTGGCTCACATCGGAATATACTTATGATTCAGAGAATGGCCTGCACAAAGATTACTGCTTATGGGTGTCAAAAATTCTCAAACACTCAAAGAATATAGGCCAAACATTTCCAATGAATAAGCTCAAGCTGGAGTTTATCAATGTCTAAGACCCATGTGGGGCAGCAGAAACTGCAAAAATAATTATATGTGTTGAATATATAATAAAACAGATGGGCTATACTAATCCGCTTCATCCATTTATTATTGGTTGTGATTTTAATTGACAAAGGTACCTATCCAGGCTCAAAAATAAAGATAAGGATAATTCCTATCTAATTCGAAGGAATCATCATAAAGTGGTTGCCCTGGAACTCGATCTAGAAGAAAACATTGTTGGATATGTGCTGAATCCTTGGGAAATTGTTGTAGATAACTTTTCTACCAAACAAATTACCTGGACTTTCAAACAGGCATTGATTTGTGTTATACATGGAACAATGGTGTACATAAATCCTATATCGACTACATTTTTGACCAGAACAATCCTTTTAATAATAGCAATCATTTCGAAATAATCAATAATGCTCCTAGTGACCATGCAGTTCTAAAAATACGCTTTAATTAGCTATCAAAAAGATCAAATAAATAATAACGGGAACATATGTAGTTAATAAAGCGGCAAACATATTGATATGGACAGAACATAATATATCTAGGATAAACAGTTAGGCTCTTGTGATATATCATGATATTGAAGAGGTGCAGGATTTTGGGAGAACAGGAATTATACTAGAAACATTGGGGACACTTATGAAAAAGAATTCCCACTCTAATTCATCGGATTCATGACGTAGCAGTTGCACAATAGCAGTTGCACAAAAGAAAAAGAACATTAGAACAAATATCCGAATATTAAGGAATTCAGATCTCTCTTTGCAATGAATACAGAAACTGGATCAGAATGTATAAAAGTTCAACTGTTTACATCCAGTGGCATATTATAAATAATGGATTGCACAATTCAAACCCCATACATTTTTGCATATACTGAAACAGCACACAATTTCTGAGAATGGTAGAAATGTAATTAATCCAATTTCTGCAGATCAATGGAAATTGTATGTTCAAGAATTATAGATGAAAAATTCCTTAATATATGAAAAGAAATGTGATGATATATATTCTGTTCATAAATATAGAGGTGATGGTTTTATTATAAGTGTCTAAGGTATAGTGGATGTAATTAATAATTTGAAGGCGTCAAGAGCCCTAGGATGAGATAAAGTGGACAATGTTGTTTATAAGCGTAACCCTTATGGGCATTAATTATTGAAAAACTTTGAAAACAAGTAATTTTAACTGGTGTAGACCCCAATAGCTGGAAGAGATCGATATTGGTTCCAATTAATAAAAAGGGTCCTAGAATTAATCCTCAGAATTATAGAGTGTTGACTATGGTTGATTCTCTAGCCAAAACATTCAGTTAATTTCTATTTAAGAGATTAAATTATTAGATTTTAACTAAAACGATTTCAAAAGACAACTAGCAGGGTTATGTAAAGGAACCAACACCTTAAAAAATCTCTGGAACTTACTTTATCTAATTCGATCTGCATATTTTAAGACAGCAACTCTTTCCATCAGCTTTGTTGACTACACCTAGGCAAAACAAAGTTAATAGACACCGAGTATGGCAAAATGCTCTATCAATGGGATGTACAACTTACGACTCTACATTTTATTATGGCCCTTTACTCGCACACTAGTTCACAAGTATGTATTAACATGGATGGCCAAACATGGATGGCGTCAGTAAACATAATTTATGGTTTGAAGCAAAGCTGCACCATTTCAAGTTTGCCATTACTACCGGACCAGCAAACTACAAGTTCTGCTCATGGGTGCATTTACGCTGGCCAGGTCTGACCTGGCGTGCATACCAGCACCAGCGAGCAGAGCATGTCGGATGCACCGGGACCATTCACGAATGGTGCCAGTGCATCTGACTTCCCCATTCCCATTGAGCCCTATGGGGCTCAAGTGGAAATGGGGAAGAATATTTTCTGGCACCTTGGAATGGGCAATTGCCGGGGCTGCTGGGGTCGCAATACCCCGGTAATTGCCCACTCCTGGGTGGCGGAAAAATGTGCACGTTTGGTGGCAATCTGCCGATTTTACCGGCAAGGCTACCACCCAACTTGTAATGAGGCCCTATGCCTTGATTAATGTAAACAACTACCCTCCAAAATTAGGAGAACACCATATAAGTTGGCTAAAATATACTGATAACATGATTACACTTGACAGGACTCCGGTTGGAAGTATAATCGCATTAAATGAAAACTCCAAAGAAAACATGCTGTCACTTAAATTGAGGAAAAAAAAGCTTATTAATGGGAAAAAGAGCAAATATAAAGATTTCACATGGAAATTAGAAGGAACTCCCAATGAAATTGCTCAAAGTTACATCTGGCAATTCCTACATTTGGCTCCTTTCACCATAAATTAATGGCCGAGAATATTAAAGCCAAAATTAATAAGCAATGTAATACCATATGCAAATGTATTGCTAATGGTGGCAGATACTCCTTAGATGGACTAATTAAGATATATAGAGCAGGTCTAGTGCCCTGTACAGCCTTGAAATATCACTCAATAAATAGTGTCGCTGTTTAAAGATTATGGAAGGCAAACTCTTGTGCAGCGCAATGGGAATCTTACCGTCCACTCCTCTGGAGGCAATTTGCAATGAACTAGGAACTATGACCATGTTGATTTGTTTAAAACAGTGTTGTAGTATATATTATATGCAAATGTTGGACTCACAAAGAACCACCACACTTTGAATGTGACCAAATCCTTGGATCGGAAGAGCGCATAGTGATGGGTGATTGGTTAGTAGACATTAAGAAATGTCATCTAGATATTGGTTTTGTCGTCCATAATTTACCTTCAAATATTGGTCTTGATACTAGAGAAAGACAAATTAAGGCTGAAATATGGGACAGGATATACAGGATATACAAAATTGAATACTTGTCAAGTAAAATTAATTATTTGAAATATGCCACACAGGGTCACACTACTAGAACTTCTCTTAGATATATCATTATAATGAGCAATACCAAGGTACGTCGATTCATTATGAGATTACGCTTCAAAGAATTACCAATCTATAAACATAGAGGAATGTGCTTAATCATTCGGGTTGCCCAAAGACTTTGCTGTATTCGAAATGAGCACATAGAGACTACTCAACACTTATTTAGGTCCTGTTTGAAAGGATACTCTGAATATGAGGTGTATATATAGGTATATTCAGAATGACAAATTCTGGTCCCATATTTGCTCAGGTTAAACTATGTCATTGAATTATGCAATGTATTATACATGGCATTAATTCTGACTGATTTTATGAAAAGTATATCAACTGGATTTAATGTATTATTACTATATTTAAAACATGACTAGATACACTATAATTTATTGTATATAAACCTTATATGTGTTTATTTAACCGCTAGCATTTTAATGTGTTGTTAAAACTGTAACCTGATATATAACCAGTCTTTTTATTAGGTGCATATATAAACTTTTATGTATTACACCAAATAATTGTAAATGTATTGTAAAATTCATGTATAATATAGGTTAATGGAATTTTACCAATAAACCTAAATGTATATATATTTCTTTTTAAAGAAATGTATGCAATCAGTAGTTGTATCAGTCAAGTCATCCATGATGTTATTTCTGATCTCATCAGTGGTGCCATCAGTGTTGTTATATATGATGTAATTAGTGTTGTCCACAGTGATGTCATCAGTGATGTAATCTCTGATGTCATCATTGTGGTCATACACTGCGCAACAGGGGGCAAGTTGTTAAGGAGCGGGATATGATATGATATATGATATGATATTTTATTAGTATCACGCTCGCACACAAGTGTCTCAGAGCGCAACTAGGCAAGGGAGGGGAACAGGGGAGAATACAACACAACAACGATCTTACTAGGCCCAGTGACATTGAGAACGTGCAAGTGCATGGGAAAGGGAAAAAGGGAAAAAGTGCATGGAAGGGGGAGAGTGGACAGTGCAGAGCAGAGGAGAGCAGAATAAATAATAATAAATAGAACATTGAGGCAATAAACAGTGGCAGTGTAGCCAGCAAGTGGCAAGTGCTGTGCTTAAGGCAGCAGACTGAGTAGTCTGATAAGTGCAGAAAAACAAGACAAAAGAAATCGGGGGGGGGCTGTATGGGTACAGATACAGTCCCTAGTGTAAGGGGTGGCCGGGAGGCAGTGCAGGAGGGTGGCAGGGTGAGCAGGTACCTGGGAACAGGGGACAGAGGGTGGCCAGGTGCACAGTGCCAAGAGAGAGCAGATCAGCAGGGGAGAGGGGGGGCGAAGGCAGAAGCAAAGAGGAAGCTCTTGAGGTGCATCCGGAACCAGAGATGGTTCTCCTCAAGTTTTAGAGTGGCAAGGAGGCTGTTCCAGAGGGAGGCCCCAGCCGAAGATAGAGATCTACCCCCAGCACGTTTCTTTGAAAAATGATTGACCCAGAGGGAGTTAGAGGTAGAGAAGCGAAGAGCTCGAGAGAGGAGGTATTTGCGGAGGGATAGCTGAAGTTATTTTGTACCCAGGCCCCAGAAAGCCTTGTGAACGATGCAGAGGGTTTTGAATGTAATCCTTGCATCCACTGGGAGCCAAAGGAGTGATTTCAGAGCTGGAGAGATACGATCCCAAGGCTTGAGGCCAAGTCTCGCAGTCATGTTTTGGATAAGTTGTAGAGGGCGGAGAGTAGAGGCCGGTAGATTTAGAAAGAGGCTGTTACAATAGTCTAACTTAGAGAGAACCAGGGCTTGGCAGACAATGAGCTTCTGAGGGAAGGAGAAGAAAGGCAGAGTACCTCTGAGGAGGTGCAGTAGCTAGTTTGACTGAAGTTTGATGAATACAATGGCGTCATCACTCTTTTTCCAGTGGTGACCTCTCCCCATGTAGCCAGAGGATGGTAGCTGCTACCTGATCCTGACCTTGTGGGTGGCTATATGAGGGAGGATCACATGGGGGAGACAATCCTCAAGCAAGTGGCACGACATCTTCGGGTGAGGCTTGGTATCCCTGCCTAGTAAAGGAACTTAGACCCCCTTCCTACAACCTTTCAAACCTCATGGACTGCCAGGCTTCCAACTTGACTGTCACTCAAAAGGACTAATGGGTAAAATACCCACCTGAATTATCCTTTGGCAATTCTACCATTCCCCTAAAAAGTACTGGGATGAGGAATAATATGAGTATCCTGAATGAAGATCACGTTCCCAGCACTGTGACTAATAAGATGCCCAATGACTCACAAGAGAGTTATAAAATTAGTACTATGACAAGGGAAAAGAACGGAGGAATGAGGATTACACATACGAATCACGTGCAGCAGTGTAGTCTTTCCCCAAATTGTAATGGCCAGAGCCAGTGTAAAAGCAAGAAAAGACTCACGAAGTGTGAGAGAGGACCTCCTTGCAGGACCTGGCTGCAGGGTTTGTTTGTAGCAGATGAAGGGACTTTGAACTGCTACCCCAGAGAATTGAAGGGGGAACCCTCGCACCCCAACAGCTGGTGGAGGATTGGGGACTGTTGGGGGGAACCCCAGGAACCACTTGGGTCCCCAAAAAGAGGGTGAACCCCTGGGCAACAGAAGTGTGTCAAAGGTCTCTCATTGGGGAAATATTGCTGAAAGCGGGAAGTTTTAATCTGTTACAGCTACAGCTGCGTGCTGCTGAAGGGAGAAAGCTGCATCACTTTGTACAAACCGAGAGACCATGGGGCTACCAGGAGTTCCGTGGAGTGATCTGGCTGAAAGAGGAAGAAGAGGAAAGTTGACCATGATGGAGAAGATGCCACAGGAAAGCCAGAAGCCAATGCAGGGATCCTGGCATTTGCAGGTGTTGGATTGATGTGTTTGCCTTACCAAAGCCTGACGCAAAGCAAAAGAGCCCAGCAGGAACCATCAGGGGCAGAGAAGCTAAAGAGCGAAGGTGGTGAGAAACGAAGAAACGCAGAATGACTGCCAGCAGCTTGCAGTGAGAGGAACGAAGTACACCAGCAAGAACCAATGAGTCCACGGAAAGGGAAGCTGGAACAGCAGACCATATTGGCTGACAGACCAAGGCAAATAATTGTTAAGAAAGCAAATGAAATACTTGGAAGAGAAGGAACCTGTGAACATTTTGTTAACAGGGGAGCAAAGCACAAGAGAGGTAACAAAAGGGGAGAGAAAGGATAACCCCTCACCTCAAGATCTTTTGTAATACTGTAATTGTTCGAGACTGTGACACGTAACCAAAGGGGAGCATAATCTGAGAGAGGTTAAAAGAGGGAGCAAAAGGAGAACCCTCAATTCATGAATCATTACAAATACTTAAGCTGCAAGTGTGTTTAAGAAAGGCTTTGCAGGAGAGTATACCAGGCAGTCGCAAATGTGCACATTGCACATTTAAGAAAGCCCTGACAGGTAACTATACAAGGCAATTGCAGGTGCATTCACATAAGAAAGCCCTGCTAGGGAACACACCATGCAAGGACAAACATGACAGTGTATAGGAAATACATCACCTAAAGGGATACTATAGGCTGTGTGAAACCAAAGAGAAGCAGAGTTAAGAGGAGTGAAAACCTGGCAGGAGAGTACACCAGGTATCCTAACACGAACAAGGAACACTCTCCTTCTTGAACTTTGTGTGTTGGAGTTAGGCATTTCCTTTTTGAAAATGTATTTGTCACTCATGGCTTTCACCTAGTTTATTTTTTTAGATAGTGAGGGCCAGAAAAGTAGCTTGGACACATGTTTTAGGTAAGGAAACCCCTCAAAAGCAGAGACAGAGAGGCATTTCCCCAACCTCTTTTATTTTAATACAAGTATTTGACGAAAACCATGAACCCCATTGTGTCCTAATCTTATTCACTGGTGAATTGGCTGCCTAATTTTAAGGGTTTTGCTATGTTAAATTGTCACCTTAACGTCTTTTTGACTAATGTTCTTTTTCTCTCTCTCTAAAACTTTGTTAAAGTGACGTTATGGTTAAGTTGCGCTACCAAAAACCTATGAAATTCAGAAAAAAACTTTGTTAAAGGGTCATTATGGTTCCAAGTAAAACCAGAAAACCCCTGAAATTCACTAAAGTAGCTGATGAAACCCACTTACTACATAATTGCATTATTAGAGACAAAACACAAAAAGACAACAACACATACAAATATGAGTATACACAGGGAAAGTGAAGTAAGCAAAAAAGCAGCAGTAGTAGCAGAAAGTGTTAATAACCTAACTGATTATCTTAATGCAGAGAAATGATTGCTCTCTTTCAAAGCTGCTACTTCCCCTATGTATATGTATTATATGATGTGATACGACCCTAAGGAAAGTAGTGTGAGTACAAAGTATACAAATATGAGCATATACAGGTAAAGTACAGTAATTAAAAAAAACAACAGAACTATCAGAAAGTGCTGATAACCCTACTGATTTCCTTCTTGCACAGGAAGCATTGCTGTCTTTCAAAACGTGTGTCTTCCCCTATGTATATGTTTCACATGATGTGACTGGACGCTAAGGGAATTAATGTAAGAACATACTTGAAGGATAAGTCTACAAATATAGTATCTTTTAAATTTTTAGTTCCTGACTGTTAATGAAGAAAACCATTTGTCCTAGATATGTCAGTAAAGGAAAAAAGGGGGAGCCAGAGATGTGATGTCATCAGTGATGTCATCAATGACATTTGTGATGTCATCTTTGATGTCCTGGGTGTTTGTCTTAGCACTGCACAGTGGTGGCGTGAGTTATGGTCGCTTAGCTTACTAAAACTGGCGAATTTCAGGGTTTTTTCGGTTTTACTTGGAACCATAATAACAAAGTTTTTTTTTCGAATTTCATAGGTTTTTGGTAGCAAAACTTCGCTATGCCATCATGTGCGTGTGTCCTGAATTTTCGGACACTTTCCGGGTCCCCAAACATTTTAAAAGTACCTTTTCAGGCAATCCATAGTATTACCTTTTCAGGCAATCCATAGTATTTTATAGTAAGAATTCACCATAGCACATGTCCTAGACAATGACCCTGACTTTCTACATACGTTATGGAACTTTTTGAGCCTTTTTGGGGTGTTCGATCTGTCCGCGGACAGCGCGGGTGTCCGCAAAGCACATACCCACACCCCTATAAAAGGCCACACCCCAGAGCTCACCCTCATTGTGTTTTTGGCTATCTGATAGAACACTGTGTACTTTGGCTGCCAATCTTCCAGATTTTTCTGAAACCTGATGGCATCCATGGCTCCTCTACTGCCACCTGGTGCTACATCTGCCTCAGCACCACCCCCACCCCCTCCACCATCACCACCTCCCCAAGGGCCTGAAGAGGGGAATAGGCATGAGGATGTAGGAGCATTAAAGGGATGATGAGGATGAGGTAGTGGAAGTCCCTACTACCAGCACTAGCCGTGAGTTTTGGGTGTGGCGGTTATTTACCATTCATGTTAACCTACCCAAGGTGCTTGCGAACATGGTCACCTGCAACCAGTGCAAAATGGTGCTGAGTCACGGGAGGCTTGGTTCGTACAGCTTTGGTACGACAACTATGAAGCGACACGTAAGGTTGTTCCATGGTGGGGCCGTTCGCAAGGTTGTACCTTGTGAGGAGCATAGTACGTTGAGTTCCTCAACTACATCCTCTGTTTCTGCTCCTCTCACCACAAGAGGCACTCCTGTGGTAGAGCGCATCCCTCCAGCTGCCTCACAGGCCATTCACGATGCTGATTATCCTTACCTTTTGAAGGTCACAGTTTTGTGTATGTACTGCGATGCAGTACTCTGCAGGGGGGAGAGACTTCGAAGTTCTTTCAAGACTATGGTCTTGGAGCACCAGAAGACCTGCCCACTACCTAAGTAAGGCCATCGTACACCTTCCTCTCTCCACCCGCCCATTCTTATCCCCGTGGTTGGTCTTCCCCCCTTACCCTCCTTTCCCCTCCTGTCCTAGTGTGTTGTGTGTAAAAAACCAAAAAATATATAAGTTTTCTGACCTTGAGGAACATTTTCGAGATATCAAAGGCTTGTACCTTCGCAACCTAATTGGGATTACTTTATGATTACTTTCCTTTTCAGAGTTTTTGTCTTTTGTGGTTGGTTCTTTGTCGCATGAGTGTAGGTCACTACGGAGACACTGAGTTCCTCTACTCCGTTTGTAAACTATAGGAGAAGTTGCAACTGTGCCTGCACTTATTTGCGCCAAGATAGATTGCTGGTGTATTTCCTTTTGCTATGAATAACAAATCCGAAATTCCGTTGTATTTGATAAAGTTTTTTATTTTGTATTTTCAGCCCCTCTTGGATGACACGTGTTTCTGCATATAACCTGCGCCTTTTTCAAACCCAGGCTAGTTTAATTAATCAAGACAATGAAAAAATAAAAACACAACATTCAGAAACTCATAAATGAAAACCATGTCAATTTCAAAAAGAAGAAATGTAACCTTATCAGTGTTTTATCCCATACCCTACATTTATTCAAAAACCACATTACACCTGGTGCAATCTAAAGAACCAGACTTCTAAAAAATATATATATACGTGCCATTGTGTCGGAACAATAGGTGGAAGGGAGGGAGGTTAGGAAACTCCTACTAATTATATTTCATCTTATTTAATGTGCTGTTTAAGGTATCACTGCTGTCACTTAGTGTGATTGTCTACTTTATTTCTGCCAGTGGGTTACATGTAGATCATCTCTTATCCTTTAATGTGTCATTGCGGTTCACACAATGAATAATGTTCTTGTTGTAAACAAATCACTTTTAGTCTTGGGCTCAATCCCACCTGTGCAAACAAGCATGTGTAAAAATTCAAATTACTTATTTAAATTGTGCAGCGTGTAGCATGCATACTACTATAACACATGCCAGCAGTTATTCACAGATACTGGCTTCTGTTAAGCCAGGCGTGGTACTGCCTGGGTGCTGACATGACAATTTTTGAATGCATAATTACGGTAATGACATGCTAAATGCGTTGTCTTTGGGACAAAGTCCCATCATTTGCAAAGTGCATTTCATGATAAGAGGTTCTGTTCAGCACGATCGAAAGCATGCAAGTATCTTGAAAGGTGGGCTTCCCTCCCACTCCCAGGGCTTACCTGAAAATTCTGATGCTCGCGCTACAAGCGTTGAGTTGTTGCTAAATCCCCTGGGGACTTAAGTCCTTCTTCACTTTCCGTTCTTTCGGAATCGTGGCAGCCATATTTTTCGATGGCTTGCCTTGTTCCTCTGTATGTTGGGTTAACATTGCCCCTTTCAAACCCCAGTTACGAATCACCAGTCGAATTTAGTTGATAGAAAGATTTTACTATTGGCTGTTATTCCCAAATCAATTTAAATGTGAGTAAATGTTTACCATCATAGGTAGTTGCCAAACCCAAGTATTTATTGTGTAGTTAGCCAAATGTTTTTATAAAATTTGAGTGCAATGCCTCAAAGGTAAGTTATTGTCACTGTTTATACCAAAGTGTGAAGGATTATGGTTAGGGTAGTCATTTTACTTTTTATCCTAGTTCTAAAAGGACTAGAGGGCACTTGGAAATTAGGTTCAAACAAAGGGTTTATAGTTAGTGTGGTTTTAACACCTTATTGCTCTACCTATGTTAGTATTAGTGGTCCATATCCCCCGATTGCCAAGGTGTGAAGGATTATGGTTAATGTAGTCCTTTTACCAGAAATTTTTATTTTGCACATGAATTTCGTTCTGGGCTTGTACCATTCATCTTTCTAATTACATATTGTAGCCTGATCTTATCCGGCACCACACTGGCCTACCTGTGCTAGTATTAGTGATCCGTATCTGCGATGATTAGTATTTATATTCATTATAAAAGTACAATAAACACATTATACATTCTAACTCATAGTGTAAGTGAGAATTGAAACATGTGACATTTGTATCGTAGGAAGGGAACCATTTCATTGTCCGAGTTCAGACCTTGTTCCACAGTTTTGAAATGACAGATGAGTCTGGCTTCTTCCTGCCGCAGACATAATTCTTGGTCACCTCCACGTTTTCTCATTTTGATCTTCTTGTGGCCCACAAATTTGATGTCCTTTTTATTTTGTAACTGATGGTGTTGTTGCCAATGATGTGGCAGTGGAAGGTTCTTATCTTGGGTGCCAATTGCTGAGATGTGCTCTCTAATTCTTGTTCTTAATTCTCGAATGGTACTTCCAATGTATACCAGATTGCAAACACATTATAGCTTCTTAAATATCTGATGAGGTGAATGGAGTCACACCACAAGCACAGAGCCATATATCAATGAAGAAGCATACAAACAAAATCAAACAAACACAATTGCCATCCATAGCAGTGGACGAGGTTATGAAAAACATAATAGTACCATAATGGAACAAGAAATACTGCTTACAAAAATATCCCCAGAAAACTCAGAATCAATTCTCCATTCGGCTGAACCAGAACGTACAGTAAACAAATGGTGGCCATGCACATCAATTTGTAACATTGGCAAAAAATCTTTCAAATCTTTACGCCAGTTCCTCAATCAATATGTGAAAGGAAAAGACAAAATCAAAATAAAACTGCTGCAAAATATGGATACCTGTCCAGTGCGCAAATACACAGGACTGCAAGGACATTAATTGGCCTGCATTTCAGGACCTATTTGCAAAAGCAGCTTCCATCATATCAAAATGATATCAACACATCATTTAATTATAAGAAATCTACTCTATAAACTGTACTATGCTAAAAGTCCTGCTTTAGCACTTGCCAATTTAAATAACAATCGTCTACATGGTACAGCCAAATACCTACTCGGAGAAATCAACCATATCCAGAGTAAATATTTTAGAAGTGAAAAGCACATACAAAATGCAATAGCTTTACAACAGACTAGTAACAATTCTGAACATGGCAACCTTCTACTACACACATACAAAAAAGAAATACTAAAATTTAAAAGTACATCGGCTGAAGTACCAAACCATGTGTGTGTGTGTGTTGCTGCAGAACTTTTTACAAAAGTAACACAAAAACTATAGACATAACATACAAAATAGAAGGCAATGAAAATTCCAAATGGTTTGAATTAGCTCTCTACCTTATAGCAGAAAACAAATACGAAATAAATGACCCATTAACACTTTGCAGTTACTGCACTACAAAACTTGACAACAATCAAACACCTTCATGTGCTATCACAAATAATTTGGAATTATTCCCTCTACCAAAACCCCTGCAGCAACTCAATTTATATGAGAGCATCATAACTCAAACAATGCACCAATTTCAAGCAATAATGCGCCTTCAAACAAAAACAGCAAATTTACCTCCTTCTGAATTGGTGAAAGGCATTTGCGGCAAAGTAGTATATTTAACATTAGATCTAAAAGAAAATGTGCACACTCTGGGAGTGCAACGTCCAATAGAACAATCTTTAATTGTCTTAGTAAATGTGCACCTACAAAAGGCTAAACATTTGGCAACAACTGGTAGACTTACATAAAGTTAGACAATATCTAAAAGAAAATAATGACTACAAAGAAATAAATATTGAAGAAAACTAAAGGGAAACAACAGAAATAATTCAAGAGTCACCAGAAACTAGTCAATTTGAACTTCTAGATCCTGCTACAGTATCCAATATTTTAGACCATTATACAATTCATCCATTACACTCTAATGACACCATAGATGATGCGCTAGAAACGTACCAAATGCGACAAAACAAAGGATCACCAATCAGCATATGGGAAATAAGTATAGAAGCATGTGCTTTTCCTGTACTCTTTCCTACTGGCAGAGGAGGAAGGTACGATGATAGACCTTTTCTGATAACAGCATCAGAATACCGCTCATTACGAATGTATTCTGAAGAACCCAGATTTAGGCAAAATGTGGAATACATATTCCACCCACTCTTTGAAAGTGAACTAGCAACTCTATGTTACGGAGTTGCACACACATTAAAATCAGGAACCCACATTCAAAATATGTCAGCTACGCAATTACTACAAAAAGTGCAAGAAAAAGGTGAAGTTTTACAATCAAGCATTACAAATCTGTTAGCAAACATGCGTGGTACGAAAGAGTACTAGTTCCAACGTCACGGAGATGTATGTTGTATGATAAGAAACCTTGGCCCACCCAGTTGGTTTGTTACATTAAGTTGTGCAGAATATGCATGGGAAGATCTACTTGATTTCCTACGCATATCAAACAAAATAAAACAAACATAGATATTCTAACACCTGGAGAACTTTTCTCTCTAAATCCTGTTAATGTTTCAAGATATTTCCATCATCGATTCATTGCTATGCTACACTTTATTTGTAATAAAACGGTTCCTCCCCTCGGAGAAGTGCAACACTTGTTTTGAGAAAAGAATACCAAGCCAGAGGAGCACCACATACCTACATGCTTTTTATGGATTAAAGATGCTCCTAAATTTGGTCAAGACAGTGATGCCACTGTGTTACAGTTTATCGAAAAATATGTCACTTGAAATTCCATCAGAAGCAACAAATAGTGATCTTCATGCACAAATTGTACAATTTCAAAGAGACAAATGCAGCAAATATTGTCATCACAAATACAAAAACAAAGGGACATACTACACCAAATGCCGCTTTGGTTTCTTTAGACCGGTTACAGAATCAGGTGAAGTGAACAACTTCATGTCTTCAGTTAGACAGTGTTAAAGGTAAATCACCTAAACATAAATATTACATAAAAAGAACAGAAGAAGCAAAATATATCAATGATTACAATGCAATCATTGCCCTATTGTGGAATGCAAACATAGATGTGCAGTACATTGCAGACAATTCCACAGCAGTTGCACGATATGTTACAGCCTACTTAACCAAAGCAGAAAATACAGAGCTTCAAGACCTCTGGAATGACCTGTCATCAGACAAAACAATGTCTCAGAAATTGTACAGGTTGGGCATAAAAATGCTCTCCCATAGAGAATGTGGATGCTATGAAGCTGAAGATCGTTTAACCGGTACTGCTTTGTATGGAAAATCAGAAAATATAGTATGGTTAAGTCTTGGTCCTGCTAAATCTAGAAAAAGAGTTCTTAAATCATACGATGACATAGAAACAATAGCCAAAAATGATCCCAACAGCCAAGACATTTTGAAAAACAATTTACTAGACACATACTACCCAAACAGAAGTACCACTTTGCAAACCATGTGTCTATACCACAGAGCCCAAAACTTCACATACAAAAATAACATAAAACCCGATGGAAAAAAAGGTAGATACAGAGTGACAAATTGTGAAGGCAGCTTAGTAAAACTTAACAAACCAAGTTTATTTAATCATATAAAATTGTCATTGAAAACTCCTCAAAATAAAGAACTATATTACATGCCGCTGCTACAACTCTTTAAACCATGGAGAAAAGAAGAATACTAGATAACTATGACCCCTATGAAGACGCTTTTAAAGCAAATTAAAGCACTATCACCGATGTAAACTTTACACAGCACAAAACAATGTTGCACAATGAACAGCAACACGAAGAAGAACTCCAGGCCCAACTAGATAGGACACTCCTGACAGTAGTCAACCTTCTGTAACAGGAAGCCAAGAACCACTGGGGCAGCCACTAATAGCAAATGAGGCAGAATTAACTATGACAGAAGTAGAAAACACCATGTGTCAGTATTAAGATATAGAGGACTTAAATACACTACAATCAAAACTAAACAATGAGCAGCGTAGCATTTTTCAAGAAGTAACAGAAGAAATTGCACATGGTGTACAACATGAAAATAAAGAATGTACCTGCCAAAATTACAAACCTATACTGTTATACATCATTGGTGAAGCTGGTTCAGGTAAAACATTTTTAATCAAAATCATCAGCAAGTTCCTTCAACAATTGACAAACAACAAACTGTCAGCTTTTGTACTGCCCCCACAGGTTTAGCTGCCTACACCATAGGCAGTGTCACTTTACACCGATTACTACTCCTGCCAGTAGAACACCAAAACAAATTAGAATATTACAAACTTTCTACGGAAGCTGCAATGGAACTATGCAGAGTGTTAAAACAAATGAAATTGCTACTAATAGATGAAGTGAGCATGGTCTCCAACCTAATGTTAACTTTGATTCACCTCAGTTACAAGAAGTACTTAAAACAAACTATGAAGAGCTCTTTGGAGGAAAACACATTATTGTTTTCGGAGATCTTCAATTGACACCAGTGAAAGGTGAATCAATTTTTAAAACCTTAGGACACAAACTTTGCCAGAAAACTGTTGGCAGCATAGGAAATGTCAACCTTTGGCAACATTTCCAATACAGAGAATTAACAGAAAACATGTGACAGTCTGCAGACCTCACCTAGGCCTTAATTTTAAAAGTATTAGAGTTGGTGTTCTATCTCAAGAAGCACAAGCAATATTAAAAACCCGGCACATCCTGCACTTTATGGCCATAACTCATGTGCTACTGATGTTATTGAACAATTAGCGCACAAACATGTCAATTGTATGTCCTTAATGCCAACTCTTGCAATCTGTTCCAAATTCAATGAAACAATGTTGAAAAAAGAAATGCAATCAATAATTGAAATTTTCTCCACAGACAAACTGGACGTACATGGTATGACACTACTCATGTGTCAACAAGCCACAACAAGACTAAATACCTTAGAAAATTCTATCTCATACACAGCTGGTTTGGAAAAATTATAAAAATTATCCTTAAACTGTAGAGTAATGCTTAAACGTAACCTTGACGTGGAGCAAGGACTAGTTAATGGAGCACTGCTGTTGGCTTTCAAGCATACCCACGTGACAACAACATTCAGTTTGTCAATATTCTCTTTGACAAACTTTCAGAAGTAAAAAGGATAGGGCGCTCAACAGCATGATTCCTTCTCTTCAAAGACATGTATGTATGCAGAGAACAATTTTCTCTAACTCTAGCATATGCAGTCACCATTCATAAATCACAAGGTCTTACCCTAGACAAAGCATTGATAGATATTGGTAACACAGTCGTTTTGAAGGCATGAGCTACGTAGCGCTATAACACTTATGTACACTTGACGGTCTATTTATTATCAAGTTTGATGCAAGTAAAGTAAACGCTGATATTCCTTGCATTTTAGAATACAATAGACTACATTCACTATACACCCCCCATCTAAAAACATATCCTGTTCCACAAAAAGGAAAATGTTATAAAAGAAAAATAATTCAAACAGAAATGCAACAGGATCACACTGCAAATCCTCCAAAGAGATCAAAAGAACCTAATACTTCATCAAGTACCACAAGCAAAAAAGAATCAATCAGGGAAAGTAAACCAGTACTTCTTCAAAGAAGGGAGACAAACTCCAAAAAAAGCAGTCAGATACAGAACTACCCGGTCCATTTAAAATCTCAAATATAGTTGGTGTAAGTTGCTATGCAAATGTAGCAATGAATATTCTATTTCAATTACCACCAATCGTTGACAACATTTAATTACACAGTACAGATTGTGTTTGCAAATCTTAGTACTTCACAGAAATGCAGCAAACAATCCTGATAACACATGTAGTGTTTATGGAATAAGACAACAATTGGACTACTGTGCTGGAATGGTGAAATTCACTATAAACTCACAGGAAGATCCATAAGAATGTCTAATGTACTTACTACAAGTACTGGAAAACAGAAACATACCTATAAATGAAATCTTCCAGATTTCATACATGTGGAAGCACACATGCACTCTCTACAACAATGTGACACAAGAACAAATCCCCAATGAACGCTTTGTATATATATCAATACCTAATTGTGAATCCATTCCATTTCAGCAACGTGTACAAAATGCAAACCATGGTAGATTATGTTCTACCTGCAATCAGATAATCGCTTCACGTTACTAATACAAACACATAGTAAATACGTAATACTAATGCTTCTACGTTACAATGCAGATGGTACCAAAAACAACTGTAAGCTGACTGGATTCACACATGGTCAAATATCACTTGGTAAGAAAACCTTCACAACAATAGGTATAATCTACCACGCAGGAGCCACAACCAATCTAGGGCACTACACTGCATATATAAAAAAGAAATGTGGATAGTTTCAATGTAATGATAGTACCATTACTCTAAAGCAGAGATTACCAGCAAATCTTACAAATGCTTATTTAATGTTCTTAAAACCAAAATTTGATAACTAAACTGTACTTAAACCCTAAGTAAACTTGTAGTAAAAACATGTAAACTGTTAGAATATTTCAAAAGCTATCTAACTGCCCAAAGATTCTACAACAACTAATCAGATAAATCAATGCCACTAAAATATATCAAATAATAGACAGTTAGAATACACCTACTGGTATCTAACTGCTCCAAAATGTTATAATATCCAAACAAATAAATAATATGTTACTGCTCCAAAAAAATGCAACAAGCCAATGTATAAAGCATTACCCAGAAACAACAAGTGAACACTGAAAACAAACAAACAAATAAACTGTAGCATAACAGAAAAAGGTTTTTTTTTAATCCAACATGGATTTTTTTTCTCCCACAGACCCAATGATTTTAGCAACGAACACAGAAACTGAGCAAATTGCACAGTTCTCTGGTTTGTAATCTACTAAATATGAGGGTCCAAAAAAAATGTTGATTATACAATGTAATAAGTCATTACAAAATACTAATACTAACATGCTATTTTCTTTTATCACAGAAATTAAAAAGAAATATATGTACTCCAGTTACTAAACCAAACAGTAAGTATATTATACACTCTATGCCCTGGCCACAACCATTGCAACATATCACACCCATAGTATCTTATAACTTTGTTCCTCATAAATTTGTTTTTGATCCAAAGTTATAAGCAACTATAAGTGTGATATGCTGTGGTGGTTGTGGCCAGGGCATAGAGTGTTGGGTGCATGGCCAAATGGCCAGGGCATAGAGTGTTGGGTGCATGGCCAAATGGCCTGCACCCAACACTCTATGCCCTGGCCACAACCACCGCAGCATATCACACCCATAGAGTCAAACATTTCAACTATGGCCTATGGAAACTTTTAATGTCCGCGGACATTATGAGTGTTCTTAGAAAAATTTCACTTGCCAGCGAACAATACGGACAGCATCTTCAGGACACCCACTACGAACATTTCAGGACAACGCGAGAGTTCTTAGAACACATTCAAATTGACAACAAACAATACGGACAGCGTCCTCAGAACACCCCCATTTTGTTTATTTGCGAACATTTCAGGACACCGTGAGAGTTCTTAGAACATTTTCAACTTGACAATGAACAATACGGACAGTGTCTTCAGGACACCCGCTACGAACATTTCAGGACACCACGAGTGTTCTCAGAACACATTAAATTTACCATCGAACAATACGGACAGAGTCCTCAGAACACCCCCATTTTGTTTATTTGCGAACATTTCAGGACACCACGAGTGTTCTGAGAACACATTCAACTTGCCATCGAACAATACGGACAGCGTCTTCAGGACACCCCCTACGAACATTTCAGGACAACGCGAGAGTTCTTCGAACACGTTCAACTTCACAACGAACAATACGCGCAGCGTCCCAAGGACACCCCCATTTTGTTTATTTACGAACATTTCTGGACACCACGAGTGTTCTTAGAACAGTTTCAGCTTGCTTCCGAACAAAACAAAACCGACACATATTGAGTTCTCAGAACACCCCCCATTCAGTTTATTTAGAACATTTCAGAACACCCGTGATGTCCGCAGACAAATCGAACACAACAAGAACGTCTACCACATGAAAAAACACAACTTTCAACCTATCTCATACTCTCCCACCCTCCCCAAACACTCCTACACACCAACACACTCTACTAAATACAAATTTTGAACCAAGTTTCACCGCGCTGTTCGCGCCCAAGATGGTGGGAGCCAGCAAAAATCTGACGCGCTTCACGCTCCACACCATCCAGTCAGCGAAAACGTCACATGGACATGACGTAAGCCGATCGGCCAATCAGGACACTGTCCGCGGAGCAAACAGGGAAGTGTGTCCGCGTACCGAACACAGATCACACTAATTTTTTATGACCCACTTTTTGGTCATTTTTAAAAATAACTACTGGACGAATTTTCACCAAATCTGCAAAAGCATGCTTTCGGGACCAATCCGCTGCTCCTTGTCCAAATTTGGTGAAAATCCGTCCAGCGGTTTGGGCTGTAGGCACGAGCAAAGTTTTTTCCCCATTCAGTCTATGGGAAAAAAAGAAATTTTGGGACCCCCCTATAACTTCCCCACCCTGGACGAATCCTCACCAAATTCAGAGTGGGACATATACTTTTTGTGCAAAGTTTGGCGAGGATTCGTCTAGGGGGAGCGAAGTTATAAGCCGCCCAAAAAGTGCTCTTCCTATGGAAACACCAACTTAACCATAACTACATGGCCACTACTGTGGCCATGTAATATATATATATATATATATATATATATATATATATATATATATATATATATATTCAGTAAAAAAAACTTTGTTAAAGGGACGTTATGGTTAAGTTACGCTACTAAACACCTATGCAATTCAGTGAAAAAAACTTTGTTAAAGGGACGTTATGGTTCCAAGTAAAACCGAAAACCCCCTGAAATTTGGCAGTTATGGTAAGCTAAGCACCCATAACTCGTGCAACCACCCTGCACTGCTAAGACTAACACCCAGGACATCAAAGATGACATCACAGATGTCATGATGACATCGCATGTCTAGCTCCCTCTTGTTTTGTTCACTGACATATCTAAGCCAGGTGGCTTTCTTCAAGGTCAGTCAGGAATTAAAAAAGTAAAAAGTGCTCTATTTGTAGTCCTTACCCTTCTCATATGTTTTTACAATACTTTCCTTAGGATACAGTTACATCATATGATACATATACATAGTAGAAGAAGGAATCTTGAAACACAAGAATCTTTTCTGTGAATGAAGTTAATTAGTTTGGTTATGAAAACCTTCTGGTACTACTGCAGTTTTTTTTCTTACTTTACGTTCCCTGTATATGCTTCTGTTTGTATCCATTGTGGTCGCTTTATGTTTTGTGTGTAATAGTACAATTATGCAGTAAGGGAAGCATTCATAGATACTTAAGTTTCACAGAATGCAACATTCTGTAATGGAAGCATTTATCAATTTAGTATCCAACATGGGAAGATTTTGAATAGTGCACCTCTATAGCGCATGCTGAGGACAATGCCTACATTTCTTCATGAGTTTGTTCATGTACTGAAAGAACTCAGTAATGCAATTTGGCATATGATAGTTCTTCAATTTTCTCTGATACTTTTATACCATAATGACAATCCCTTGTGGAGGCTCTGCATGAAAAGTAAATGCACATATGATGTCATCAGTGATGTCATCAACGGCATTTGTGATGTCATCTTTGTTGTCCTGGGTGTCAGTCTTAGCAGTGCAGGGTAGTTGCACAAGTTATGGGTGCTTAGCTTACCATAACTGGTGAATTTCAGGGGTTTTTCGGTTTTACTTGGAACCATAACGTCCCTTTAACAAAGTTATTCACTGAATTTCATAAGTATTTATTAGCTGTTAAAGACTCCAATCAAGCAATCCCACTAAGTCAGTGCCTGGTCTGGGATGCCCAAGGGAAGCCCTTATTTATATATTTTTATGTCCAGTTTGTGTACTCTGGATGACAACCCTTATATAACACCCCTCTCTTAGAAACCCCCTGACCCCACCGAGCCAAGAAGTAAGTTGGTTTTGCAAATTGAAAAGGTTTATTTGAAAAATTAAACAATTAATATTTGATATCACACTTAGACATATGACAGTAATCAGCAATAGGTAATCCTACAGTGGCACAGTTCTTGGTTACTTATGAATAAGAACAGAGCACTAAGGTAGCCGAGAATTCTTTATATGGTTCAAGGAAATGCAAGGTGGGACAAAATGCAACACAGACATAATTTGATATGACTTCAGCAAAAGATAATATGATTACTTTTCTCTGACAATTCACTCCCCCCCTATGCAATGTAAGGAGATGGAAGTAACACAAACAGTCTTCAGGAATACAATTCGCAGTACAATCCGGTTTCAGTTCCCCCCTAGCAAGCTTAGATCACAAGGATGATTTTAAACACAGGCAAAGTACTTTAAAGGTGGTATGCAATTGAGTGAAAAATATACTAAAATGATTTTTATTCCCTCTAGAGGTTCAGGGTGAGTGATGGCTACTTTAAATTAGTTCAGGATCACTTTATCAATGCTCTATGAATGATTGTCAGGTTGCAAACGTGCGTCGAGCGCAATTCCGGAGGCACTACAAGGAGTAGCAAGTCGGTTTAGTGCTCGTTGGAAAGCTTATAATCTTAGCTTTAAGATGAAATTTTGTTCCTGGAACAAACGGTTCCGGAGATACGGATGATTTTGTGAAGGTAGTTTTTCAGAAATTAAATTTTAAAGTTTCAAAATGACAGATGACAGTTTTGCAGCTTTGAATCAAAAGAATCAAAAGAAGGGACACGATTTCTATGATGCAGTTCTCAATAGGTTAAAATAGTTTGAATTAGATTATTTTAAACTAAGAGATTGGTTTTGCACAGTTGGCTGAGTACTCACACTATTTTTTTGGACAAGAATGCAACTTCGTCACGGATCGGGTCAGGATTGGCTGCGGTTCTCTCGCCACTGGGTACTGGTTCTCTGGTTCTGCTCACAGCGATCTGGGTCAGCTCTCAGCTATCTGGTCTGGGTCTGGTCGCTCTGGTCTCTGGAGATTGATGGATTTGAAATCTGGATCTCTGGATGTGAAGTCGTCTGTCAGCCTGCTCCGCAAGGAAATGGAAAGTGAATGTCCCTACCTGGCTTCCAGTAGCTCTTTTTATGTGTTTTGAAAATGGGTGGGTCGGCTAATTCTGCATGCCCAACCCTCTCAAGATTTGATAGGTCAAAGGATTCTTTTGGTCCCTGATTTGAGAAAGGATAGTGTGTCAGAGTGATGTCAGCCATTTACGAACTATTGAAGAAACGCTCCTTTGCTTTTACCTTAGAAATCATTTTTCATAACTACACATATTTCCCAGATACACAGTTGTTTGACATTACAAGTACATGTTACAGATTACTTATGGTCCATACTTGTTCAACTCTGATCTTCCTAAGAGCTTGCATTCAAAAATGACAACTTATTTTCATTTTTAGTTGATTTACCAAAATTGGACGTTTACCAAAATGGCACACATGTACACTGCCTTTCTACCCATATTCCAGTAAATTTTCATTTTTCTAGCATGGACCCTGTGTTTGCAATCTCCATAATTCATGGGGTTTTGCCTCAGAACATCGGACGGAATTGAGTTTAGACTCAAATTGTAGGTACAAATTCCATTTTAAGGATCTCCAAATTGTACATTCCTGTCATCTGGTTACAATTAGTTAACAGTGTTTTTATAAAACATATATTTGCCTTCAATTCAATTCACTTCAGTGTTTGGGTCCGCCCCCAGAAACTTGGGAGTCAGGGATCACATGTCTCTTCTGCCAGGCAGAGCTCTGTTTACAGTCCACACCCAAATTAACATACCCCATTCAATTGCAAGAGTCTATTGTGTCGGCTGAGGTCAGCAGGCCAGGGGTCCACTCTGCATTTGGTTAGCATGTCCATGTGATCTCCTGGCTTCTTGTGTGGAGTTCTGAGGTGAGAAGGTTTCCCAGCCTCTTGGACTGTTAATTGAATCAGCCTGTCTTCTGTGAACCGCAGGTGTTCATGAATTTTGATTAACCAAAAGGCTTTGAAGTTTCCAGCTGGCTCAGAATCCTTTGGGAACTCCTGAAGTACAGTTCTACTGTCAGAGTTTAGACCGCTAGTGCCGGCTTGTGTCCAAAGCTGGTACTGCACCCATTTTTTTAGGAGTTGTCTTGAATTTGACAGGAGGATTTTGCTTGACAGCTCTAATCCTTGCTGCCATTGTTTTGATGGGCATCCTTACAGTAGAGTGGTGATGTGGAACCCCCCACAAGAAGGTTGAATCTTTAGAGTGGTCTTGTGCCCATGATTTGAGCAACTTGTGGACATCAATTAAAAATGGATTTTGAACAAATTGAAATGGACATTTTGAGCTTGCACTTCAGAGAAACAGCAGTGATTTCAAGGCGCTTTTGATCTAACAGGCACTGCTATTTTTCCTTTGGCACCACCTTTCACCCCTGGCGCTTCCGGTCCATCACGCTTGCACTGGTGGGTGGCAGGTTAGGCGACCATTTTGGTGTGCGCAAAACTGCGCGGTTCTCCTGGTTCTGGGATAGAATGATGGGCTGCGACAGCTCAATCCCCACATCTACCCAGTCTATTGATTTAGTTTTGTTCTGGGATAGAATGATGGGCGGCGACAGCTCATCCCCATATCTACCCAGTCTATTGATTCAGTTTTTATTGTCACCTAATAATTCAACATTGGTCAAAACCCTTGACATAGCGCAACTTAACCATAATGTCTACGAACATCTGACTTCATTGCACACCTTCTGGACAATGCCACATGACCATATGCTGGTGCACAGCATAACGTGTCTGAGAACCTCTACGCACTTCACAATAAGATCTGTGCTTCGTGGACAGTTTGGAACTACATTTTGTACTGATCTAGGAACTTTCAACTTCAACATTTCCCTTGCACAGCTCCAACACCTATTCATACTCATCCATTAACAATCTAGTACACAGTACATACTTTTAGCAAAACTGCTATTTATCTTAAAATGGCATCAGCTAAGGCCATTCCTCCTCCCCAAGAGACACCACCACTGCTGTAATCAAGGAGCATGAGAAACACTGCCCTCTAACTTAGATAAAACACAGGCACAACATTTTCCCTTGTCCACCTGCCCCTCATTATTAGTGTTTGGTGCCTCTTCCCTCACTTCCCTCCCCACCTTTTGTTCTTAGCTCTCCTGCCAAAAATAATCCATCCAAAAACAAAATAAATGTTCCTTTAGGAAACACCTTTCACAGTTAAAAAATAGAACTAAAAAAAAAAAAACGCATAGACTCCATTTACTTTATATTTCTCAGTAAAGTACATAGACTCAATAAGATTTTCCAACATTTCCATATTGTGTTATGCTAATGGGAATATTGGGACGTTCATCCTCCGTTCCACGGACTGATTGATTGTTTATTTGTATAGCGCCTATACACAATGTGTTTCAAAGCACTTCAAGGAGGGAGGGAAACAAGGGAAAATAAAATACATTCTTTCAGGTCCTTGAAGCAAATCAGAATGTGAGAAATAACTATCTTTTCATAAGTGATAGTATAAGTGCATGGAACAAATAACGGAGAGTTGAGGGAGGAAAAATTAGTCAATACAAGCAGTAGCATTACTATGCCTGACGGCAATTGTTGCAGTGAAAAAATGACAAAAGAGGGGGAGGAGGGGAGGACGAGGGGGAGGGGATGGAGTGGGAGGGGAGAGGTACAAACAGGAGAACTATCTTGAGTGTCAATGACAGCTCTTTAACAGAAGTCAAGGACAGTGATAAGCGTAAGTGCTTGTGAAGTAGAAGGAAAAAAACAAAAGGGAGAAGGGAGGATGGAAGCAGAAAGCAGGCGCTACACTCAATATGCCTGATGGCAATTGGGGGTAGTGCCGGAGAATAAACAGAGGGGGGAGGGAGGGGGAGAGAAGAGGAGGCAAAGGCAAGGATAAGGGAGCATGAAGAAGAAAGGGGAAGGGGGAGGAAAAGGAAGATGAGCCAGAGGGGGAGTTAGACAGATAGAAGAGGGAACAAAGATGAACATGTGGCAGGGGTGGACAAGCAACAGTGGATGCAGGGGCAAATTGGGGAAACACAGAGACGCAAGAGGCAGTGGGGGGCAAACAAGATGTACAAAAGGACACAGAGCCAACAAAACAATGAGGGGATACGGTGGCTACCGGCCCAGCAGCCCAACTTATCAGCCCAAGGGTGGATAACGAGGTCTCTGGACCATTACCCCCATTCCAGCGCCTGAAATGGGGGATGAAGGCCATTAGCAGCCTGGGTTTCCAAAGCGGTAACCCGTGCTACTAAAAAAGAGGATTTTTCGTCCTATAGGAAGGAAAATCCTTTTCGAAGATGGCCACCATGGAAAGGGAAGGCGGGGGTTCCATACAGGGCCCCCCTCGCTTTCCATGGTAGCCTGCAAAAGGCAAAAACAAAAACCCTGTGACCATATTACCAGGAGCACATTTTTCTTCCCTTTCAAATCTACCTTAATGTCGAACAACTTTACCACAAAGCCAGTCCCAGGTGGACATGGTCACTTTAATTCTATGTTGTGTCCCTTCTGGTAATGGCCAGTAGCCACATTGTCTGGATCATGACCTTATACCATGACCCCGACATTCTGAACACTGCCCATGGCTACAGCCTACCCCTCAGTCACTAAAGGTACACCGCTATTTTTTTAAGTTAATGCTTGTTCCGGTATACAGTCGTCAAAATCAAACTTACATTATATTCACTCTTTCCATTCTCTTAGCGTAAGTCAGACCGTAATGCTCACTACGCTCGCACCAAAGATTCTTCATGAACTGAATTTACATGTTCCTACAGACTTTTGGAATGCATAACCTTATCAAATGTTCATTATTACAAACCTCCTCTCACTGAATTCCTTACGGAATATTCCCTTTCTCTCAACGTAAAAAAACAATTGAAGCTTATATTTTGTGCCCCATGCGTGGGCTTCCTTAGCTCGCAACCAAAAAAATCAAAGCTGGTGACTTTCACTCAGAATCTAAATACATTCTCACTTTGCAACAACATGGCTGAACGCATCGATGAGAACTCGTATTCTCATACACGTGCAGGGCGGCTGTTTCCATGAAACACTGCATGTGGCTGTCTCAGATGCCAGACTCTAGGGAGCGGCAGTCTGACTCCAATATTATTTTAAATACATTCTAACACAGACACATGAGTCCTTCGCCTGTAATTTACGCACATTGTATTGTGGAACACCTCCAAATGTATGACTTTTGTGACAAAAAACACCACTTTTTTGCTTCTTGCTGCCATATCCCATCCTCATCAACCCTCACCTACCCAGACAGTATTTGATAAGTTTAACAAGTGCAATGTTGTGGTTTTTAATATGTTTTTGCAGAGATGTCTCCGGACAAAAAAACACGGATCCAAGATGGCGGGCGCATCGGAACAGTCTGACGCACTTCACGCTCTTCACCATCCAATGAGCGAACGCGTCACATGTCCGTGGACATGACGCGACAGATTAGCCAATCATTATCTTGCCCGCGGTGCGTACAGGGAAGTGTGTCACTAATTTTTTTAGACCTACTTTTTGATCATTTAAAAAAAAACTACTGGATGGATTTTTACCAAATTTCCAAAAGCACACTTTCTGAACCAAGCCGCACCTCCTGCCGCAAATTTGGTGACAATCCGTCCAGCGGTTTCAGCTGTAGCCGTGCGCAAAGTTTTCCCCCCATTTAGTCTATGGGAAAAAAAGACATTTTGGGATCCCCTATAACTTTTCCCCCCATGGACCAAACCTCACCAAACTTTCCAAAGAAATTCAGAGTGGGCCATATACTTGTTTCGTTCAGGGAGAGCGAAGTAATAAGCCGCCCAAAAAGTGCTCTTCCTATGGGATTAGCAACTTAACCATAGTGTGAGTGTGTGAGTGTGTGAGTGAGTGTGTGTGTCACAATAAAAGTGCCATCACCATACCAAAAACTTCATCAGAATCCAACCCAGAGATTACAGAAAAAGCAGACTGTTTTAGGATTGCACTATGGGTGCTTGAGCAGGGGTATTTAGACAAGAAAGTGCACCAATGCTGCTGGTCAAAATGGATATTTTTTTGAATGATAAGATGACAACAGGGCTTGCAAGTCAATATAGTATTATAAAGTTTATCAGATGGACAGGGCTTCTTAACAGTATATTATTCTTTTCCTAAGAGACTCAACAGGATTAAGATGTGTTTTCGGTGCTTTTCACTGTGGTCAAGTTCATATTGAGGTAGTTCAAGTTAATGCATTCTCACTGGTGGCTGGAATGGAGTTAGTTTGATGGTACATGCTCCCAAGGTATGGAGTCAGCATTCCAGTCTATGAGACATTGGGGCTCATTACAGGTCTGGCGGTAATCCTGCCGGTGCTACTGGCGGTTTGCTGCCGGACCCATAAAAATGTACTGGCGCCTGACTTCCCAGTGCCACTGGGAGATTACAACCCCGGCGACCCAGAAAGTCAGGTGCCGGTAAAATGTAAGTTCCCATTCACATAGAGTCCCATTGGACTCTCTGGGAGTGGGGACACGGAAGAACCGGCACTATTGCTAACAGTGCTGGTGCTTCCGTGACCGGACTACCTACCATGCTCACTGTGTCTGGCAGGATCAGGCCTGTTGGGCATGGCAGCCCCAGCAGGCTGACCTGTAATATGTCATTCCGGAAAAACGATGCTGGTAAGTATACCGGTACCCTTGTTTCTGGACCACCAAGGTCGTAATGAAGCCCAATGTCTTTCAACGGTTTGAGCATCAGTCGAGTTGGTGCTGAGACAATGGCTTCTTCAGGACCAGGTCAGGATTTGGGCAAGTCAGGAGTTCAGTGGCCTCCTACAGGCCAAGTCAGCACTCAGGTTGGTTGCTTCTACAAAGATTGAGTCTGCAGTTGGGATGCCTCAAAATGCAGTAAAAGGTTCAGATGTTGTGTGAAATGCCAAAAGCAGCATCTCAGGTCTTATGTCAGCTTGAAGGGCACCAATCACTGACAAAAAAGTGAGAAGGCAGTCTGAAGTAATGGGACAGGGTCCCAGCTCTTAGATTTTCAGGCTGCTCTGGGACCCAACCCAAGACCTTCAATTCAAGGGGAGTCCTTCTTGCACTCCACTACCTGTCCTGGGAGTATGGCTGGCTCCTTCAAGGTTTCCATTAACTTCAGTAGGGACCCCAGGTTCCAGTGCAGCTGGAAGTGTGGCAAGCCTTTGTCCAATCACTTCATCCCCACCATTCATTGGGTATGATTAAGGAGCAGAGTGTCTGTCTGCTTGGATGACTTAAGTCTTACAATGTATGGCAGGGGGCTATAGAATGTGCTGCACTCTCAACAGACATCAAATGTATTCTTCTTCATCTTGGTGTCCAACAGAGTATATCCCACCCTTATATATGTAAAATGTCACAGCAGATTGCGACAGCGCAAGCCTATTGTAAGACGTCCAATTCCTGTTGTTGTAATGATTGAAAATGGAACTACAAATAGATTACACTTTATCTCAATAGTGCATATTTCGACTAGCGTTTGTAATGGAAACTGTAAGAAATATACTTTTCTGCAAGTGTCAATTTCAAAACGTGTAATTTTCTTAGTTATAAATGTGTTAACTCTAGAAAATGTAAAATTCTGCAAGTTCCTTACCACAGCCATCATACGTATGATATGTTACAATACTAGCAATACCTAGAACTTTTCAAAACTATGCCATCAGTATATATCCAAATGACATCTATAAAAAAATGCATTTGTTTTAAAACATGTCACACCACTATACCAATAAAATGCCAATACATTTCATTTATTCTGTCACATAGTCACCCCCCCCCCCCAAAAGAAAGCAAACATTCACAATGTGCAGCAAGGAAATTATTGCATATCTTCAGAAATACAATTTAAAACCACCAAGCTTCCGTCAGCTACTTCTGATAGTATCTCACAATCAAAATAAAGATGGCATTTAAATAGTGTTTTGCAAAGGTAGCTTCTCACACCATAGTACTCTATGTTACCTTTCTTGTAACAAAGCAGTAAATGTCCTGTCACCAGGCTAATTGGCTGAAATGTTTTAAAAAAATATATTTATCCTGCTTTAAACAGTCCTTTCAGAACTCAATAGGTGTGAGTTATAGACACATGGATCTCATTCATGATTCTAGGAAAATGCAGATATGGAAAACAGACAAAACCAAATTAATATGTCTGCCATTACGTTATAACCTTCCAATTAACCTATTTTGTTTCACAACACAAAGTAAAAAACATATATCCATCAATCACGAACACTTTCACAGAGTGAATCCCTTTGAAAATGAAATAGTCAACACCCTGAGAGTGTGAATGTTAATCCTCAAGGTAAAGCTGTTTGGTTTTGTGGGAGATGTGGATCTATTGGTTATTATGTTCTGCAGAGCCTTAAATGTGGACATTAATATAACATTTCCTGATTTTAGAATGCATTGGTTTTGTGTGAGAAGAATGAAATGGGATCAGGTTTTCTCAAAATGATGTACTATTACTATCAGGAAATACCATAATGCCATTGTCATTCATTATGGAGGCAATGGTTTGGGGAAACCTTTTGGTAGTCACTTTGATAAGTTAGAATACAAGAGTTTAACACATTGATTTTATGACTTATCAAACATATTGAATCAACAACCTCTTTGGCTACAAACCCAGACAAGGTAATAGTACAATTAGAAAACGTATTAGGAGGGAAACATCTCAAAAAGTACACGCTTCAACCTTAGCACAATATCAACAGGCTCAAAGAATCCCAAAAGGCCCGAGAGTTTATCTCAGGTCCGACATTGTGTAAGGATAATCCTGACTTTGTTAACATATGTTAACAGATATTAAACAAATGTTCCCATGACTTGATCCTCCTAATGATAGAAATATCCAAGTCTGTATCTATTTTAGATTCTGAAATAGAAGATTTAACACAATTATCAACTTTCAAAACAAGTGAAGAATTACAATCCATCTTTATCAGATGTCAATAAATCACTAGATACATACAAAAAAGATATTGAGCAAAGGACAATCTGCAAATTCATAAGGAAAACCACAATGACCTAATAAACCAAAACATAGACCATCACGATCAGGCAGCACACAAACTAGTAGTGATCCCCAGATTAGTGGAGGTGAAACACAAAAGATAACTATTCCTATTAGGGATGCTAATGCCTCAAGCTACAGCACTTACCAGTGGGACAGGTGAGACTCATTTCTAACGTATCTACCACCCCACGAGTTCCTCAAACGCCCATTCCTTTTTTTAAAAAGAGGAAAACCACACAATGCTCAAAGAAATCTAAGATCCAAAAACAGGCAGATGAACAACTAGTGGTGAATAGTTCAAGCAGACAGTTCACTAAATCTCAGCTGCATGTGTTAAATGTAGGCCTTTTTTTACACCCACGCAAGGTTCAAGCTTCATTGAAGCGAGAGTAAATCTGTATCGACTCATACGCAAGATGAGACTAGAGATCTTTTTTGACTTGCAGAACCATTAATATCCTTTCATTATATCAAATGTCGACCTTCAAGCAGGTTTGACCCTCATATTAATAATTTAGCACTTGAAACATTTTGACAGAAAAATTATTCATGATTTTAGGAATACAAGAATTAAGAACTACAACATCCGATAGCAGAGTGAAATGATTAGTCATTTAGCGGAATATGCCATACTTACACTGAAACTAACAGATAAAGGGGGTGCTCTAGTAATAATGGACACGTCATTCTATAGAAAACAATGTAAAAATCTTCTAGTTGACACAGACACTTACATTAAAATAGACAGTGACCCTACCAATCTGATTGCACTACTAATTGTGGAAAAATTGGTCAAAGCTTTAGCAAATTAATGGATTAACTCTAAAACGAAAGCTTTTCTCACAAAAGAATTCCCAGTTACTGTTAAGACCTATAGTAGCGGGATTAACAGTGTATTTGACCATTTAGCCATTTATAAAGACAGAGTGCTACAACCGATTGTACAAAAGACACCGACTTATCTTTGAGATAATACTGATTTCCTTAAATGTTTCAAAGAACTAGGGAGATTACCGGCAGACAGCATCATAGTGTCCTTGATGTACAGCATCTCAATACATTGATTCCCCATCAGGAGGGTTTAGGAGCCCTAGAATGGGATCTCTTGAGAGAAGACAACTGTCAGGCATCCAATGTTTTTATATTAGAACTAGCAAAGATAATCGTGCACAACAGTTTCTTTCTATTTAATTTACAATTCTATTTACACGCTTCAGGAACATCTATGGGGTCATCAATGGCCCCAGTGTATGCTAATGTATTCATGTACTGGTTTGCAAATAGATATGTCCTGCAATAACTGAATTGGTTGACCAAACTTTTAATATGGAAAAGATACATTGAGGAAATTTTTCGTCATTTGGAAAGGCAACAGGGAACAACTCTCATGTTTCCTGAATTATATTAATTTAGTGCATGGCCGTATTAACTTTACAATGGAGTCAGGGCAATCAACATTGAATTTCTTGGCTGTAGAAATGGAGATTGTGGATTATGAAATATCTACAAATGTATTTCAAAAATCCACAGTAAACTGTTTAAAACTGTCTAAAAAAAGCCAATCCTTAAGGCTAAAAAAATAATATCAAATAGGACAACATCTGAGACTGAATGTAACAAGTTAACTCAGAGATGTCATCTAAGGGGGTTACACGACAGAGATTATTCAGGCAGAATGTATCAAAGTCAGTTTCAAACATGTAATGAATTACTGACAAACAAAGGGATACTGAAATCCCATTTGTATACACTTTGAAAAATTCCAGCCAAAGCCATCAGATCACTAGACTCATTAAGGAAAATTGGAACTTAATACAATTGGATACACAACTGAAGAATGTTTTTCCTAAACCCCCAATGATTGGTTACAAAAGAGGGAGAAATGTTTGTGCCCAATTGGTAAAGGCAGAGAAAACAAAGACTACAAACTAGGCAGTTTTACATAAATGAAAAAATTGGACTTTACCCCGTTGAAATTGTAACAATTGTAATAACATCATGAAGGGTGCATATATAAAACACCCACGGACAGGAATTAAGATTAAATTCAGGGACTTCACCACATCTGACACTAATAGCATTATATATGGGCTGAGTTGCCCTTCTGGAATTTATTATCTGGGCCAAACCACCAGATGGGTTATGAAATGAGAACAAGAGTACCAAACATACACAACACCAAATCACCAGCGGCAAGACATTTCACAGAAAAAAAAACACTCTCTGACACAATTATGATGTATTATATTGGTTGTGGCACAAAAACCATTCCATTTAATGGAATGTTAAGAACGGACATGATCACAATGAAAGGAAAGATGAACTATGGAATCTAGAGCTAGTTAAAAAGCTTGTATTATGATTAGAATTTGAACATGGTAAGACAGTACTTATACAACTGGATTGACAGGATTCTTACACACTCTGTGAGAAAACCTCCTATGAATTCAAAATTGTTAGGTACAATTACGGTAATTTCTTTCACAATTTGGTCATGAAATATCAAACAGGGAACTAATTACGGTAGAGGAATGTTAGCTGATGTAGACCCTAATATCTTTTCATGTTTACATAAATCAGCTCTGGAACTAGCTTGACTAATCTAGGTTTATTTCTATATCCTGCTTTTTTTTGACTGATTTTTGTTACTTTTAACAGAAACTTATGCCACAAAATCGTTTTTCCATTACCATTCCAATACAGGAACTTTGTCTCAAGCATTACCATGGGCAAGCACCTTCTTTTGCAGAATGACGTAGTTACGCATTAACATGATGTCATCACGCATCACGCAAAATACATGAATGGCCATTTTGAAATGACTTGCGTTAGGTTCCAGCAGTCATTGCTTGAATTACGGACCACTACGGGAATACTAATTTGTTTGTGACTGCATATCTTTTTTTTTTGATAAACCATGTTTTATTATGAATTGGTTATAACATAGACAAAACAACCAAAACCAAAGGGGAGGAACAAAAGAGGGACGAGGCAGCTACATACAATGGGGCCGACACGGCCCGTTTTACAGTAGTAGTATGTCTTGCATCACCATTCTCATGGAATATGACTACAGTTCACAGTGTAAGTGTTCAGAGTAACATCCCCCGTGTCCATATACATCAGGGCCCTCCCTCCTCCCATGCCGCACATATTTTAGAGGCTTTGTTGGGACAGCCTCTTGCGTTATAGATCCTTCTTTCGATCATAGCACATGTGACCATGTCCAGCGCCCATTGCTCCAGTGTCGGAGAGTCCGGGCTCCCCATTTTTGTGCAATATTGCGCTTCATTAGGGCGGCCGCCGTATGCAGTAGCAGTAGCAGTTCTTCCCATTTATTCAATTCGTGCTCCCCCGGTACTCCCAGGATTAGGACCTTTGGGTCCATTTCTATTGTTTTGGAGAGTATCCGGGCCAGCTCCCGACAACAGGCCTCCCAGAAAATGTGGATGCGGGGACGACCACAGAATGTGAAAGAAGGTCCCCTCCTCATCCCCACATCTGAGACAGTTCGGGTTTGTTGCTTTTTTCCACCCAAACAGTGCAGTTCTAGGATAGTACACTCTATGCAGTATTTTAAGTTGCACCAGTCTGAGTCCGAGGAGATGGCTGCTTCCCGTGGGTTGGTTAGTACCCGAATCCAGTCCTCAGGGTCGATATCCCCTACATCTATTTCCCACTTGGCCTTTAGACTGGTCAGCTCAGGAGTCGCGAAGGATGTGATGGCATTATAAAGAATGGATGTGCATTTGGAGGGGATATATTCAGGCAAAATGTTGTGTTCAATAGGTGAGCATTCCGGGATATTATCCTCTGTCGATATGTGGACTCTTAGGGCGTGGGACATTTGCATGTGATGGTATCTCTCAGTGTCTGGGAGCTGGAATCTGCCTTGTTGGTCTGCAAACGGGGCAAAATTCCCATCTTTCAAGACATCCCCCACTTTCTGAATCCCAGCCCTCACCCAGCACGGCCAGGGTTTGAGTTTTGCAATTTCCCTCAGGTTGGCGTTTCGCCATAGGGGTTGTGCCGCTGATATTTTGTTCCCCCACCCCACAAACTTGTGTACGTTCCTCCAAGTGGTAATAATCTGTGCCTTCATTGTTAGTGGGGAGGATCTAGAGGGGGTTTGATACAATAGCTGCAATGGATCGGTGTCGTGCATAGCTCCCACATAGGCTTTGATATGGGGTAGTTCCCGGTCTCCGTGCAGTAGATTATTGACCACCACCAGTTGGGAGGCCCAATAGTAGGTCTGAAGGCGGGGCACTCCGATCTCACCCTCCCAGACCGACCTATGAAGTGTGGCCAGGGCTATACACGCTTGTCCTCCGTCCCATAGGAGCTCCCTAAGGATGGTTTCCACCCGGCCAAATACAGCCCCCAGGATCTGCAACGGGGCGTTTTGAAGGACATAAGGGAATCGCGGGAGAGCTAACATTTTAAAAAGGGCGGCTCTACCCATGAGGGTCAGGGGGAGAAGCTTCCAATGTTGTACATCATTAGAGAATCAGTCCATGATCGGTTTAAGATTATGCATGCTATAACTGGTAAGATCTCTTGTTATCCAGATCCCAAGGTATTGGAAGCCAAACTGTTCTAGGTGGTATGGGCAGTCAGATGGGTCGGGCTGACCCCCTCCTTCCACTGGGAAGGAAACAGATTTCTTCCAATTGATCCTGAGGCCGCTAAATTTCCTGTATTGGACAAGCATCTGGGTCACTATGGTGCAGGTTCGGACAGGCTCTCCCAGGTATATCAGGAGGTCGTCCGCGTATAGAGATATCCGGTCTTCGTGTCCCTCTGGCCAACTGAATCCCATCCAGGATGTGCTCTGGTGAAGCCATATGGCCAATGACTCTATCGCGAGAGCGAAGAGAAGGGGGGAGAGGGGGCACCCCTGCCTTGTACCCCTGCCCAATCGGAAAGAGCGAGAGGTCCACCCATTCACCTTGACCTCTGTCCGGATATTTCTGTACAGCAGCTTCACCCATCCCAGGAACCCCTCCCCGAAGCCCATGCGTTCCATGATCTCCCAGAGGCCATCCCATCGGACCGAATCGAAAGCCTTCTCAAAGTCGTTTGCTAGAAGAGCAAGCGGGTTGTTAATGGTGGGAGCCCTCTCTAGCGCCAAGTGAAGTCGACGCAGATTCATTCGGGTCGATTTGTGTGGCATTAAGCCACATTGATCCGGGTGTATTAGGGCATCAGCTACCGGTTGTAACCTGTTGGCTAGAAGTTTGGCGAGGACCTTAGCCTCGCCATTGATTAGCGGATTGGCCTATAGGAGGCACACAGCTCCTGGGGCTTATCAGATTTAGGGATGACCACGATGGTGGCCTTACAGAGGTCCTGCGGGAGGATGCCCAGTTCCCGGGCAGTCAAGAACATTTTATGGAGGGAAGATGTAATGTTGCCCCCCCCCCCAGCTTCTGCCAGGTTTCAACAGGGAACCGATTCGGGCCCGGAGTTTTCCCGGTCTGCAGTTGGGCTAGTGCTTCGGCCACCTCAGTCTCCGAGAGGGCAGAGTCCAGACTCGCCCTTTGCTGTACTGAGAGAGTTGGGAATAGTATGTCATTAAGGAGGGTTGGGTCCAGCCGCAAGGTCGGGGCCTGATAAAGTGTTTCATAGAATTGGGCAAAGGCCTTGGCTATCTCTGCGTCCAATGTGCACCTTTCACCCCGTGAGGTGACAATCTCACGAACGCAGTGTTGTCCCTCATCCCTTTTCTCCAGCCAAGCTAGCATTCTGCCGGCTTTGTCCCCATGTTCATAGATTCTGGCTCGAGAGTCCCAATGGGCTTGTTTGGCATTGTCTAATAAGAGGTTTCGGAGCCGCTCAGTGGCTCGTTTAAGGGAGAGCTGGGTCTGTAGGGATGGGTCAAGGATGTGTTCGATCTCGCGTTGGGTCAGTTCGCCCTCCGCTTTCACTATGTCTTGGAGTCTCTCTCGCCCCCTGTTCGCCACCCAGGAGATTAAAGCGCCCCGCAAGACTGCCTTGTAGGCCGCCCAAACCACCACCGAGTCGTGTTCTCCGTTAACATTACTTTCGAAGTACTCGGTGGAGACTTCCGTAAGGTGGTCAACGAGCTCGGGGACACCCAGATAGTAATTGTTTAGTCTCCATGTTCTAGGGGGGGGGCGGACCCTGTGTGCGAATCTCCACAAGTAGGGGTGAGTGGTCTGAGATGCCCAGGGAAGGAAATCAGCCTCCCGTGCTCTGTAGAGATCTGTGTGTGGGACAAAGAGATAGTCAATCCTGGAGAGGGAGCCGTGGGCTCCAGAGTGGAAGGAGTACCCCTTGGTGTCCGGGTGTAACTCTCGCCATACATCACCCAAACCCAAGGCAGACGCAAACTGAAACAGCTCCGTAGGGGTGTCCGGGTTGCGTTGTCTGAGATGTGTACGGTCAGTGGCATTGCACATGACATCATTAAAGTCTCACCCCAGAAACAACCTATCAGGTTGGTGTTTACCTATGAGAGTAGTCAATTCCTCCAGTAGCTCCTGCACCAGTCCGGGTGGGGAGTACACTGAAGCAAAAGCGACCCTCTCATTCCAAAGCGTTCCCAGGATCAACACATAGCGGCCCCTAGGGTCTTGTTCTAGGCTTTGAAGGACAAAAGGGATGCGTTTGTGTATAAGAATGAGAGTACCCCTGGATCCCATTGTGTATCCCGCATGGAAGGCAGCCCTGTAGTATGTGCGTTGGAAATTAGCACAGTTTGATCCCGCTGGGTGTGTTTCGGATAGCAGGGCCACGTCAGGGGAGCGTCTACTGAGTATTTGCTTAATCAAGCGCCTTTTAATCACGGAGCCCAACCCATTTACATTCCAGGTGAGCACCTTGAAAGACTTGGGGCGTTCAGTCAGGATCGACTAGGGTTGTATGGATGCCATCCAAAAATCGGGATAAAGGGTTGGGCGGGTGTTTTACTAGGAGGGTATCCCTGTTAATGGTGATGTATTGCAGTGCGTGCCTGGAGTAATGAATATTGTACTGTATGGACCGTCTGTAGCCTCGTTTTACCATGAACCTCAACAGACCTCGGAGCTTGTAACTGCACGTTGCTCCCAGGGTAACAAAAAACTCATAACTTTCCCTTCCCTCCCCCTCCCCATACTCCACCCCAACACGAAGTACCTGTAGCCCCAACATCGCTGACAGGGTGTCAACCTTGCAAACCCTTGTTCAAGTTAACTAAAAGAAGTTAGGGGGGGCCCCCGTAGCCTTTTCACAGGTGCGATGGAGGTACGCCACCGCTAACCACATTATTAATGACGTAAACGACTTACAACAGCTTTGTGGCATCACCCAGCATAGTCTGTAGTATCAATTCGGTCCTAAACCCGCTTGTGGGATCAGACCCCCCCGCGGGGATCCAGCCAGAGTCAGTCCCCAGCTTCCGCCAGTTGGTTCGGTCAGGGTGGCTGGTCCAGCTCCAGAGGGTGGCCCGCTGGTGGTCTGGGATTTCCGTCCCTGTTGGTTCGAGGTGCCGACCATTCTTCCTCGCTATGCTGCTCTGCCCATCGCCAGGCTTCCTTTGGGTCGTTGAAGTGGACCGTTGTGCCCTTATGATAGATTTTCAGCTGAGCCGGGAAGAACCGGCCATATTTGACTCCCATAGCTTGCAACTGTCTTAAGTTTTTCAAAGGATTGCCTTGCCTTCTGGACCTCCCACGTGTAGTCTGGGAAGAAGGCTATCTTGGAGCCGTTAAAGGTGATTGTGCCTTTGGTTCGTGCAAGGTGCAGCAGCGCGTCTCGATCCCGATAGTTCAATAGTCTTGCTTTCACCGTTCGTGGAGGAGCACTAGGCACTGGTCTACCAGTGGGCATTCGGTGTGCCCTCTCTGTAGAAAAGAATTTGGAAAAGGATTGCTGGTCGAACAGGTCCATCAGCCACTGCTCCAAGAAAAGCTCCATACATGGGCCTTCAGCCTTCTCGGGAATACCTAGAATTCGAATGTTATTGCGCCTGGACCTGCCCTCCCCTTCTTCGACTCTGGCTTCCCAAGTTTTAAGTTTGGCGGAGACACCTTGAAGCTGTTGTTGCACCGTGTGCAACCCGTCCTCCATGTTGGAAATACGCTGTTCCGCCTCACCCATTCGTGCTGACAATTTCTGCAAGTCTTGTTGTAGGAGGGACACATCCAGGCTAATTCCGTCCATCTTCTGCTCCATTGAGGTGCGGGAGTCTGCTATAGCTGCCATGACGTCTCTCAAGGAGAGTCTGGATGCAGAGTCCTCATCTACCGACGGCAGCGGTTGAGAATCAGGGGGTTGCGATGGAGGAATCGTGTACTGGTCGATTCTGTTTTGCATGGTGGGCTGTCTAGTTTTGTCTTTCCCCATGTCCGTTGCCGGACCTCGGGGGGGACGGAGGGCACGAACTGAATGGCGATCCCCCGTCGCAGACCGTTAGGCGGAGGTGGAGCCGGGTGGTGAGCTCGTGTTAGTGGCTGTGCTGGCCTGGCCGCAGGGTGCTGGAGATTTTACTGTTTTGCCCCGGGGGTGTATCGGGTTCAGTCAGCTTTAATGCATTGGTGTGCCACGACGTTCCCTTTTAGGTAGCCCAGTGTTCGTACCACTGAGGACAGGGAAGAAATGGGAGATCTCTCCCTCTTCAGATGGTTCCAGACGACGGGGGACCCCTGCTGCAGGGACTCACCGGCGGGGCTGCCACCGCTGTGTACAGGTCTCCGCCGCGAGGACCGACTGGCCGCGCCCGTCTCTCCTCGTCTGGGCGGGGCAGCTCAGAGCCTGGCACACTGATTCCTCCAGTCAGGGTCCCACGGGGCCTCGCCTCCGCTCCCGTCCCCCACCAGTTCTCTGGAGCTCCGTCCCTGATGCAAGCTGGCAACCACCGCAGGGTGTGTGGATGGTCCGGTCCCCACTCAAAGTGCGCCCAGTGCTCCGGCGGCCATCTTGGTGCATCGTCGGGCCGCACCGGCATCTCCTTACCCCGCTCCCACCTCTGCAGCCCCGGTGCATTTCAGGCTGGAATTCGCCCCAGATGTGCCCTGGGGTATCATGCACCGGAGAGCGTATTTTGGGGGTCACCAGATGTCCTTAAGTAGTCGTTTATAACAGGATGTTAAACCGCGGCAGCGGGAGCTCCAGAGGCACACGTCTACTGCATTGCGCAGTTGGCCACGCCCCCCTGTGACTGCATATTGTTGTATTGTGCCTGTCTGAGGTGAGGTAGCTTGAGATGTCATGTGGAATGTTTATGTGTGGATGATGGAATATTCTGAGTGAGTGTTCTGTGTAGAGGCGGTTACAGCTGGCTGGCCCTGGGTGATAGGAGCCGGTGTTGTCACAGCTTATGTCCTTTATGTCTTCATGTGGATATGTAACTAAGAACTTGGAAATAAACTTACCTGAAGAAATCTTAAAGAGCCTGGAACCTGCTTTTTAACAATGGCGACGAGTCGGTCTTTGGTAACCTACGTGCCACAAGCTGATGGAAGGAGGACCCTGCTGCGGGGGTGCAGGAAGGACAAGCTTCTGGAGAAGGACAACACCGCCCCCAAAAACTGTAAGACCCATCACCCAGGGTACAGGGGGAGCCAGAGGATTAAAGCCCCATCTTTGGTGGGACCGGCGCACATAAGTAGTGGGCAATCTGGGCCCCAGGGAGTCTTCAGGGAAATGGATGTGAATTTGACATGAACAAGGAGGACTGTTTGCCTGACTACACGTCACTCCCATGTCTTGTGCACTCATAGCAATGGGGAGCTGCTGTTTTAAATGCTGTCCTTCTCACAAGATAATTGCAGGCTTTGAAGTTATGGGAGCCTGGCAGCACCGTACTGTGCTTATCGTGCATATCATGTTTTTGGCTGTCTGAAACTCTGGTGATTTATGAGCCTTTCGTGGCGAGGTCTCCTGGGAAGTGAACGACGGTTGGTCTATGAAGCTCTGCATAGCCCTGCTGAGCAGTAGTGACTGATGATGTCACATATGCAGCAGGGGGAGATGGTGAAGCGTAGAATGTTCTTTGGAATGTGCTATGGTTAGAGCTTCGTATTATAAGTGCTGTTTGCCCTGAGGATGTAAAAGGAAAAGTACTTTAAGGAATCTGACGTTTGGCAAGACACATGTCTTAGAAGGAAGGAAGCAAAATATGTGTGCAGCTATATTAAGGCAGGAATGAACAATGCTTAGAACATGGGAACCCTATGATACGAATCGGATCCAAGAGACATGGTTTGTTTAGGTGCCAAATGCTGTGGTCTCTGCTTGGCAAAAGAGACATTTAAGGCGTATTGTGATGCTGACATGACGCTCCGTCTCAGTTAGTGAGGCGACAGGTAGCGGTCAACAAATAAGGTGACATTTTTAGGTCATGACAGTATGGTGGGGTATAGGATTGTGCAGAGAGTAACAGCCATAATGTTGGGTAGTTTGGAACTTTAATATACCTATTTAAAACTGACGGAGCATTTTTGCATGTGCAGAATGGTGAGTGCCTTCGTGCGCTGTGAATCTGTAGAATGGGGGCACTGCGAGGATGCAAATGAGGTTGTGTTTATAGAAGATATACATGCATCTTAAACGGCGCTGTTGTGTTATGTAAATGGGTACGTGAAATGGTGACAATATAGTGTGGTAATATGTTGTATTGAAGGGTATTTAGCATAATTATTTTGAGGAATTACAGGTTTCGAGTGCCAAGCACCATGGCACATGGACACTAATGTGCATAAATTGTTGCTGTTAGTGTAAGATGGGTGGTATGGGTATGAGTGTGATAGCTTTAATCATTTTGAGGATTTTCAGCTGTATTGCACATGTCAGTAGAGCCTGTGTAAATGGCTATGGACTCATAGGTTCGCTTAAGAACCTACAAACGGCTATGGACGTTTTAGTTCATAAAAGTGTTAGTTTTGGGGATTTTACTTACTATGAGCAACATGGTTTTGTATTCAAATGTGCACAACGCAAATGTTTTCAATGCAGTTTATGTATTGTTTACAGCATATAGTTGCAGCATTCTATGATTTTGGAATGCATGTCATGATGAATCTGACTCAGATAGGTTGGAGAGAGTAAGTGAATGTTGGGTATTGGGTGAACTCACATTCAGCAGGGAAGTGTTGCAGTGTGAAATGCATGGTTTGAATTGTTTGGGTGATGTCAGTGGGGTATATAGTTTTCCTTACATTGTTTTGGTTTGGTTTGGGTAGTTACCTGTCGTGGTAAAAGTTGAACACCCATGCGATTGTTCTAGAGTGAGGTAGCGCCTCGACTCTTTCAATTAAGGATGTTAGGATTTTCTAATTTCATGTGAGGGGATTGGTCTGGATATAGGGGTTACCTGATTCCGGTAAAGGTTGAACAGCGATGAGGTTGTTCTGTGAGGGAGGTAGCCCCTCCTCTAGGATTTTTTTTATCCTTCTCATCACATTGGACAGTAGGTAGCTGGTGGTAAAGGGGTAGCTGGGGACGCCTGGGAATGACCCGTCGGTATTGAGTGTGGTAAGTCCTGAGATGATGAGTACATTGTTTTCTATGTTACTTGTGGTATTTATTGTGGATTTTGTTGTATCCATGGGTTCAACAGCTTGTTTTGGGTTAGGATGTTTTCCTTGCTATAAGACCGTTGAGGTTTTACCAGTCATTGATGTTGGCATTGGAAGTGCGTGGCCACTGCTCCCAATGGATTTGGAAGGTTTGCACAATCTGGTCTGGTGTAATGCGTGTGGCGTTGAGTCCATGGGTGTTTGTGGTCTCAGTTATGTTTTGTGTTTCCACTTTGTGAATCCCTGTTGGAGTGAGGTTGTGATTGTCTTTTTGGAGGCTTTGAGGTCTCAGTTCTCTAGAGTGACAGTCTAGAGGCCTGCTGGGGTTCCAAGGTGGCAGCCTGGACACCCGCGTTGTTGTAGGCGGGGGCAGGTGGTAGGAGGTGTAGCAGTCTTGTGGTTGTTCAGGAATGTAGGTGAAGTAGCCCAGTTTCAGGGTTGGCCAGGTCCTGGGGTGAGAGCCCAGTTGCTTGTTTGTGGTAGGAACAGGCAGATGGATTACAGTATTTTTGTTATTGGTACATGGAATGTAGTTTGTCAGGGTGTGATGTTTTGATGGTTGGGTTTGGCCGTGGAAGTGTCTGTCTGCCAGTTGAGTTTTACGTGTGCGTATATCTTGGAAGGAGGTAGTTGTGTTGTTCTGGTATGTGACTTGTTCTGTGCATGTATGGTTTAGTAAAGGAGGGAGGTGTTTTGTATTGTGCCTGTCTGAGGTGAGGTAGCTTGAGATGTCATGTGGAATGTTTATGTGTGGATGATGGAATATTCTGAGTGAGTGTTCTGTGTAGAGGCGGTTACAGCTGGCTCGCCCTGGGTAATGGGAGCCGGTGTTGTCACAGCTTAAGTCCTTTATGTCTTCATGTGGATATGTAACTAAGAACTTGGAAATAAACTTACCTGAAGAAATCTTAAAGAGCCTGGAACCTGCTTTTTAACACATATCTTGACAGTTTGGTTGTTAACAGAGAGAAGTTCAAAACATACTTTGATTCTGATCTAGTTAGATACCTTACTAAGGTATATTTACTAGGTTACACCTGTTTTGTTTACAATTGCAGTTTGGTCGAAACATGTGAATTTTCATCCCAAGCAAATCCCATACCTTGGCATTCTATGATTATTAACAGTGGAGGTAAGCACTTTCCTCTGAACACTGAAAAATACCTTATATTTTCTTGGATGTTCATAACTAGTGAGATGCTGATTTTTTGTATTTGATTTTGTATTCCTTCTACTGAACGGTGATATATGCATAGATCGGCTCATAGACGTTAGATGACCTACTAGAAGAATATTTATTCAGCACCTTCCACATAGGTTAGGTTGCCACACAAAGAATTTCAATTGTTTTATCAATAATGGTTAGCTTTACTTTGGCTTTGGAATTTTTCTTTATTGTTTAATGTTTCTACAGTTGTTCATCTACACTAAAATGTGACATACCAATAGAGAAAGCACACTTGATTGATTTGTTGTATTAAGGATGGAAAGAAAATTAGTGATTAACTCTCCAATAATCCAGGTAAATAATTACCTATTATCATGGGAGATTGAGAAATAATTTGACTTGTAATATACTTTTGGTTGATTATCACTAATGAGATTTAGGGCCTCATTACGCGGTAGGCAGTAGCCATGGCACTATTAGCGCCATGGCTACCCCTTACCGCATTCCGGGTCCGGGTTCCCCAAATAGGGACTTATCGGGTCATTCCAACGTTGGAGGACCCGGTAAGTCCCCATTCCGGGAACCATTCCCCATTCCCATTTGAGCCCCCGTAGGGCTCAATGGGAATGGGGATGGAGCCAATAACGGTACCACAATTTGCGGTACCGTTATTAGCTCTGAAGTCCCTTAACAGGTCCCTTCCATAACGCCTGGTAAAACCAGGCGTTAAGGAAGGGACCTGCTAAGGGAACTCGGCATAGGGTGGTAAGGGATTACCGGCACCAGTGCCCTTACCGGTGCCGGTAATCCTTTACCGCCGACCATGTAATGAGGCCTGTATTCACTAAATATACTTTTACTTACCTTGTAGAAGTGGAATATTGAATTGTTCGAGAAAACATTGATTAATGATGTACCATTCTCCTGATGAAGGGAAAACCCGAAACCTTTTGAATTTGATATCATTTTTGTTGTTACTATTAAAAAAATGTATATGTTTTCATAAATTCTGTTCATTTTTTTAATTGTCTTTGAATCTGAGATTGGATTTAATGTTTGAATTTGTATAATTTCTCTGACATATAAGAATATTCACTGTATTTCAATATTCAGTGTCCTGGGGATGCGAGGGTCCTTAGCCATTAGGACTCTTCTCTTCTTTCATATTATCTTTCTACGTTGTGTCAGGGTGGATTTACTCTCCCCCGCACCCCAGGTTTAGATAAGACAATAAGATCTATATGAATACTTATTGAATTTAGGAGTGCATAATTGGTGTTTTTTTCTTGCACATTTATTGCATAATCACAGATGTGTACGTCTTAACGAATATTGCAACAGTGATGAAACATGCATATACATCAAGGTTGGTGGTCGTAGTGCCTCCACCATTGATTATATTTTTGTCAATCAAATTATCTTGCCTCTTGTGATTGACATAGGTATTGCATATTGTGTGGAAAATGATCAGTTTCCTTTATGTGCATTATTCGATATAAAAACACCATTTAACAATTATGACAACAATGGTGTGGTATGACAATTATATCAGATGAAATCTGCCTAAATTAGCAAAGGTCAGTAATATACCCAGATATGAACTTGCAAATTGTGTTGATGAGAATAGGAAATTCAGAATTATTAATGAGGATTGTATCATCAGATATGTAACAAAATGTCTTTAGTAAATTAGCAAGTACAAGTAACATGGAAAAGGGAGGGTAGAGGGATTATATGCATTATTTGCTACATTCGTAACCATCGCTGTGATGCTAAGTAACAGGTAGAAAAGAAGGCATTAAGACACAATATCAAGTGTATGGTCAACCTCCATAAGAACATTAGGAGGAAGTCTGGAAGTGATAATCTCTCTAGTGCGATTAAAGAGCAAATAGGTAACTATCACACTTGGGTGCGTGGGCACCTTAAATATACAGTGGGCAAAGTGGCTCTCATTAGCAAAATGTGCCAGCAGTGCTAATACCACTGTTGTTTTGTAAAATCACTAGGGGCACAAATACCTTGCATTCTCTAATCTCTGGTTCCTCTAGCAAAGAGTGGAAGCACATATTGGCAGTACATTGGGGGAAGTAGTTCAGGGCATCACTTATCCCACGTATCCCACTATACATGAATGAGGCAGGCAGGCATTCCATCCCTTCCCAACCTTTTGGGTTCATCAATAAGATGAACTGTTCTCTTAGGCATTGCATGACCTGATGGTCTGCATTAGTAATGCCGTTGTCGTACCTAGTTTGTGGACATACAGCAACATTTTGCTGGTGTATAAAAAAGGCTGTTGAAGCTCACCTGGCAATTATTGCATGCTTGCGATGTTGGATATTTTATCTACGATATTTGCCAAAGTTCTGCTCAATGAACTCAATGTATGGAAAAGTTATAACAATATAATCCCTCCCAATCAGGCTGGATTCAGAAAAGGAAAGGTTCATCTACAGTATATAATCTGATTACATTGACATTACTGGTAGAGTATGCCTGGCTTAGTCGACAAGGAATGGTGTATGCAGCCTTTATCGATTTCTCAGTGGCATGTGACACAGTAACAAGACAAGGGCTGTGGTAAAAGTTGAGTGCCCTAGGAATCCCAAATGGATTGTCAATGATGATAATTAGGCTGCATGCTAACTCAAGAGTGCAAATCAGATTAGATTGTGAGAGGAAGATTAACCATCTGATTCTGCACTTGCTGTGGTGTAAATCAGGGTTGTATACTTACACCAACCCTATTTAATTTATATATGACTGATCTCCAAACTGTCCTTGATATTGCAGGTACAAGTGCGATTAAGTATGGTATGCATTGCGTATCATGGTTGGGGTATGCAGATGAAATTGTGCTTATAGACTATACCGCAATAGGGCTACAAAACAGGTTGAGTGAGCTGGGGAATTATACTACATGAAATGGGCTAGAGATCACTGTTAGTAAGAACGTTAAGATCTGTAAGTACTATGAGAATGGTATTCTCTAAATTCAAATATAGAGGAAAGAAACTATTTAAAACTATTAAAGAGCAGACGTGGGTGGACTTGGCCACAAAGATAAATAGTAAAGAATTTGTGGGCTATTTTGTTGAAAGTCAGAAAAAAAACAAAATATCTAAGGGCCTATCCTCACGCTGCTATCAATAGGAAATATATGCTTGTCAAATTCAAGTGTATGGCGACTCTTGAAATTATGGGTGATCGCAATGGTATTCCCCCGTAGCCAGCGGTTTTGTAGATTATGTGGGGAGACCAATATGGAAACCATGAGACACCTATTTTCTGATTGCACAAGTTTACATTTTCTTAGGGAACAACATTTTTATCGAATATAGAAATGATGGTTTAAGATCTGGTTTAAGATCTTGTAATCAGGAACTGGGGAACTGTTTCAAGAGGGGTGATGATCTTTATACTATGGGCCTCATTACGACCCTGGCGGTAATCCGCCGTCATTACCGCCATGGCGTAATGAACGTTAACGCCGTGGGACGATGGCGTAAAGGGCGCCACATTACGACCCATCGCGCACGAGCATTACGCCATGGCGGTAATGTAAACTGCGCCATGGCGGTAGTGCCCCCAAAACGGCACCTACCGGCATCGTATGCGGCGCAAGGTGCACCACCGCCACCGCCGTACATAGCGGTGACCGTAGTTAGCGGTCACCGCAATTAGCGTTGACCGTAGATAAGCGGAACCGGAAGTAGCGTCACCGCGGCGGAACGGGAAAGAGCACGGCGGCCATCTTTAAAAACACAATCCATTGCCATCCTCCGAAACCACTGGACATCCGAGCCTGAGACCCCGCAAATACCGGCTTCAACCTTCTACCTGCAGGAAGATGCCTAAAGTTGTGAAAAAAGCCTGTGACCGCCAGCGGCAAGACCGCTTCTCCAGAGAGGAGCTTACCATGCTAGCGGAGACCCTCCAGGAGAACGCTGCAGTGGTATTCTCCAACCAACTGACAAGACCGGCCATATCCAAGAAGAAGGCCATATGGGCACTGGTAGCTCAGCGGGTCAGTGCCGTGGGAACAACACCCCGCAATGTCAAACAGTGCCGCAAGCGGTGGGACGATCTCCGGCTCAGAGTCAGGAGCATACTATCAGCTAACATGAACCTGGCAATGGCAACTGGGGGAGGATCGGAGTCCCCTATAAAATTGCAGCCATGGGAGGAAATCTGTGCCTCCACAATCGGAATGCAGAGCATTGAAGGAGTAGGAGGAATGGAGAGAGGAGCCCCGACATCGGGCGATGCAGGTAAGTGGCTCAAATCAAGGCATGCAAATCTCACCTAAGTCCATTCATGTGAAGTACAATGTTGGCCCATAGTGTAAATGCAACACATCAGCCGGAGACTGCCCACAGATACATCCGATCTGCACCCTGTACACATGCAGTATGCACACCCTAACAGCAGCCACCCACATACCTCCATGCTACTTCCACACAAAAGGGAGACAACTTTTTTCCCCTGCATGAAATGTGCCACATGTACTAACTGATAAGATGCCAGTCGCCACAATGCCCGGCCAATGTCCGCAGACCCATCAATAACACTCTCCCTCCTCTGTCCCACCACAGGCTCAAATTCCGACCTTGAGGAAGAGGACACCACTGCCTCCACACCCACCAAGAGGGCCAGGCCAACTGTGCCAACACCACAACCCTCCACCTCTGCCCTCCCGAGGAAAACCCCACAGCAGCCAAAATCCATGCAAGGGAAACAGGACAGGGCACAGACAGCCACCCCAGCAGGCAGTACAGCAGCAGCAGCAGCAGCAGACATCACACAAATCATGCCCACAGAAGCCACAGCCTCTGCTGCAAGCAGCACAATTGGGGAAACTGCTGCCATTGCTGCCTCCTCCGACAGCGAAGCAGGGATCTTTGAGGAGAGTGATGTCAGAAGCCCCACAGGCCACCCTCATTCCCCCTACCTGTCCCTAAGCAGCCCGCATGCGGATGCCACACAGGGTCAGCCAGAGGATGACGATTGGCCAGCCACTCCATCCCCGCTGCAGGGGCAGATCAGCCCAATGGGAATACCACTGCCATTAGCCATGGGCCAGAATACCAACCATTCTCTGGAGGCGATTGCCACCCGGCAGCAGCAACTTTCCTCGCTGCTCGAAGAACATGTTGCTGAATGTGGGGGGTCATGTGCAGCAATGGAGAAATGTGCAGAGACAGTGAAGGCAGCTATAGAGTCGTCCACAAAGGACATCTGCGCGGAACTAGCTGCTGTGCGGCACGCCATCACTGACCTTGTGCAGACAATACGGGCCATGCGTCCAAATGAGCAGGCAGGATCCTCCTCGGTTGCCAGCTCGACACCGAGCAGCCCCATCCGCCGATCCGGGAGGAACCTCCGCAGCACAGGCAGGGGTGCCCCGGGGGCCAGTGGAGGGGGCTGCCAATAGTGGCCGGACAGTGTAGGAATCCTACTTCTGACACTGCTGCACAGACTAACTCACACCTTTGTTGGGATTCCAGGGGGGGGGGGAGGGTGGAGGGGGGAGTGGGTGTGTTGGGGTGTGCAGGGGGGTGGCGGGGAGGTGTGTTGGGGAGTTAAGGGGGGAGTTTGGGGGGGTGTGTGTGCAGGGGGGAGGTGGGAGGTGGTGGGTCACAACGTTCCATGTCTTGAATACACTTTTACCTTGGAAAAAAACCCAGAGTGTGTTGATTTTTTCTTTGCGCATGTGTGCTTTATTGGTGTACAGTCCACAGTGTGCATGTCCCGGTGCCACACAGTGCCCCAAGTGCAGTCACCATATGACACACACCAGCCATGTGTGCTAGAAGCAGTGGTCGATGATAGTTTGGCGCATTGCACGCCCCTCCTGTGCATCGCCTCCTCCATGGGGTGCCGCCCCATCTGCTCCCTCCTCATCCTCATCGTCAGGTGGTTGTAGTTCTGCGTCAGGGGGCAGGGGCACATTCTGCCTGACGCACATATTGTGTAGCATTACACATGCCATGACGATCTTTGCCACCTTCTCATGGCCATACAGGAGTGCCCCACCAGACCTACTGAGGCTTCGGAACCGTGCCTTCAATAGGCCGAATGTCTGCTCTATGACCACACGAGTACGTGTATGTGCACGGTTGAAGTCCTCCTCGTGCTGGTTCTGCGGGTTCCGGACTGGTGTAAGGAGCCAACTCTTCAGGGGATAGCCAGCATCACCTGTATGTAGGCGAGAATGTATGTGTCAGTCATGTTGTCTGATCAGGAACATGATGTTCCATCATGGCTTGCTTCCAACTGTTAATTTGGCTCACATCTACATGACCTAATTTATTCACACAATGCTACCTGTATATGCTCATGGCTTCCATGGCCTGTTTTGCATGCCATCACCCAATGTATGCAGAGGGGTTGTGTGCATTGTAAGTGCCCATCCTCTGTCTCCGATCTCCGTGTTACTCACAGACAGGTGGAGTATGCATCCCCCCCCCCTTTCATCCAGGTGGAGTATGCATCCCCCCCCCCTTTCAGCCAGGTGGAGTATGCATTCCCCCCCCCCCTTTCTGCCAGGTGGAGTATGCATCGGTACGTCATTCACCTGCCCACTTCCATTACATTGGACTCACCGAGTAGCCAGGATCTTGGGCCTGCATGTTGCTCCATGTAGCGTGGTATTGTGGAGTTCCTCAGGACCATGGAATCATGGGTTGATCCGGGGAATCGGGCACAACAATGTGTGATGATCTTGTTGGAGTCACAGACCATTTGCACGTTGATTGAGTGGAACTGTTTCCGGTTGCGGTACGGTACCTCCACGGCACGTGGAACCACCAATTCCACATGGGTGCAGTCGATGGCACCAATGCAACCGGGTATGCCGGCTAGTGCATGGAAACCCACTTTGGTGTTAGCTATCTCCTGTGCAGTCCGTGGTAATGAGATGTGGTTGTCTGTGTGCTTGAGGAGGGCATCGAGCACTTGGATGAGTGTTTGCGAGAATAATGGTTGTGAAATGCCATGCAGGTGCCCCACTGTGTGCTGGTAGCTGCCTGTGGCCAGGAAGTGGAGTACAGCCACTACCTTCAGTAGGGGGGGGATGGCGGTTGGACTTTCTATCATGCTGACGATGTCGTTGTGTGTCATGTCTACGATGGCGGTGATGGTGTCCCGGTCCAAACGGTACAGGGTGTGGATCTGCTCAGCAGTGAGGTTGAATGGATTGGCTCTGATGCGTGGGATTGGGGGCTGCCTGCGTGGTGGCACTGGCTGTGCAGGTGGGGCTTGCTGGGCCTGCCTTGCCCTCCTTCTCCTCCTGCGTCTCCTCTGTGCTGCATGGTGTTGTTGCTGTTGTAGTAGTTGTTGTTGTTGTTGTTGCTGTTGTAGCACATGCATTGCTATCAGGTCCTCCAGCCCCAACATTGCCATTCGAATTGGTATCATTGTGGAGTGTGTCTGGGTGTGGGAAGGGGTGGGGTGGGCTCTTTTTGTACTTCCTGAGTCTGTATTGCCTTCACCTGTGCTGTTTCAGTGCACCTGTGGCAGCTGCATTCACTTAACATGGCCCTTTACGATTGGTTCGCGATGGCGTTGTTAGCACCATGGTGGTAAGGTACTTAACGGGCTGGGTGATGGCGTTAGGTGCATGTCCGCTTGGGTCGGGATTTGCGTAACTTTCCGCCATGGCGCTAAGTACGGTGTGGGCGGGCGCGGGCGCGGACCCTTGTCGCAGTTAGCGGCAGCGTTGACTACGATGCCGCTAATGGCATCGTAGTTAACGGTCACATGTCATGATCGGACCTGGCGGAAAAAGATGGCGGTAACCATTTACCGCCATCGTTTTTCACTTAGCGCCAGGGTCGTGATGAGGCCCATATGTATTATGGTGTTAAACATTGTAATTAGCTATTGGACATTTTGTATAAACATGTTTTATAAAATGGTCTTGTTTTATTAAGTTAATGTTTATTAAGGAACCCACTGTTCTTGATTTTGGAATGTGCCTAACGTCATTATTGGACTACATCTACAATAAAATAAAATAAAAATATTATGCCTCCGGTCTGTGTGTCAGAAATGTAGGTATATTGCCATTTTAAGGAGTAGCTGTTGGAAAGCTCAGCATTTTTGAAGCATGCAACATGTCTCTCATTGAACTTTTCAACCTGCGGCTGGATATTCACCAGATTGGGCCTGCAACTGATATCGCCTTTCTGATCAAGCAAGGCAAATTTAGTTACAATCCATGGAGTATATCAAAAGTCATAAGCTGAATAAAACACGTTTACACTTTTGTAGACTGAGGATTTCCATATAACTTGCTGTTGCCATTCTATGGTATGATCAATATGCCAGTATGCCTTTCTCACTCTCTCTGTCCATCTCTTTGCCTGCTCTTTCTGTCTCTGTGTTTCTCTGTATCCCTCTATTACTCCGTCTCTTTCTATACGGGTGAGAGTTGCATTGCCAAGTGAACGTTCACTACAGCCACCACACCTGTTTAAAACAGCTGTGTGACCAGAGGAAAAAATCAGATATATTGAGGGGGCGACGGGTGGCTCTGTTTTTTGCAAAAACTACTATTAAAAAATATAGGAAATCATTTGATTACGTTAATGAATTACCTAGTTCGATAATATGTTACAGAGTTAATGTCTAATGATCATTCTCAGTATATCATGAATAGATAAAAACAACATTACAATAACAAATCCTACAATACCCATATACAATGTTTTCTAATAGAAGGACATCACTCCAAAAGGAAAGACTGCTAATGCCCCATTCGAGCCCTTTGAAATATCCCTCTGAGAAAGGTGAAGCACACACACCAGTGAGGTTTCCAGCCTGCTTTTCAAAACATCAAAGAGCCTACCAAGGAGCAGCAATGTTTATATTTTACAAATATGTCTGCGATGAAAGTGTTGTATGCTTGAATCACTAAGCACATGGGACACACTGGGATTGCTATAGAATATACTTCACCTGGCGTTCGAGAGCCAGTTTCAAACAGACTGGTCTTAGATCCAGGTGACTCACATTAAATGTTTCAGATTATTCTGCTGTTTCAAAGTAAGATAGCTTTGTGGTGTATTCGACAGTGTTGCAGCAGGAAGGACAAATTAATGCTTATTTTTTTATAAAGGATTGCATAATTCACGATTGCCCCACAGCCATCTTTCTTTTAATTATTTATTATTATTTTGTTTTGTGCTTTTCTCATAGGTTGGTTTAATGAACCTTAAGTCAGGTACATGGGATTGCTTCACCCTATTCTTTTTCCTTCTCTTTATTTTTTTTTAAACTCTTTTTATTGATTTTACAACATGTTAAGCATTTACCCAACTGATGCCCCCAATTGCCCCAGGAGGCGACTTCTGGATTTTCCTTGGTCTGTTCCTTTCATGGACGGGTCACTGTGGTTCACTGCAGATCTAAAGGTTTTAGGCGCTGGGGGCACCACACAATCCGAAAGTCATCTTTGAGAAAGGATAGGGTTTCTCCCCAGTCTTTTGCAAAGTTGTGCACGTTGTTGTCCATGGCGTACGTCACCCATTCCAGTGCTATGATTTCCCATATTTTCCCCAGCCAATCCTGCAGCATGGGCACCTCTGTGCTTTTCCACCTCTGGACTATTATTGTCATAGCTGTCAGTGTTAGGACCACTCTCGCTTTTTCCCGAGACCTGGGTTCTCTCGCCACAGTTTCCCCTTTCATCCTAGTAAGATCTGTTCCGGTGGCCAGCTTTCCCCTGGCCCATAGGCATGGTCCTGCGCCCACTGCACCTCCCTCCAGAATGGCTTTGGGCACCTCCACCAGATATGCTCTGCTGTGCGCTCCAATCCGCTCCCCCTCCAGCAATCCCTGATGTTCCAGGTAAATCCTATGAGGGCGGGCTGGCGTAAAGTGCCAGCCGAGTTATATCTTGTACCATGCTTCTTGCAGCTGGGATGCTCTTGCCAGTTTGGGGATCTTCCCCCACAGTCTTTCCCATTCTTCCTTTCCAATATCCCGCCCCAGAATATGCTCCCATCTCTGCATGTACGGCCACTGTTGCCTAGGGGTAGCATTGTCTAATATCCTAAACAAGTTAGATATCAGCCCTTTGGCTCCGTCATTGGATAGCAGGAATTTTTCAAACAGCATTGTCTTTCTGATCGCTGCTTCTTTGATTCCGGAATTCATTACCCAGAGTCGTATTTGAGCATACCTAAGCCTCTCCCCTTCCTTCACTGCGAATTCCCTTTTGCATTCCCCAAAGGAGAATATTTCCTCACCCCAAAACATATCCCGCAGCTTCCTGCACCTACCTTCTTGCCCTTGTTTAAAGACCCCCTTCTCCAGCCCATGCATGAAGTTCCCGTTATTGAATATAGGCGTAAAGGGGGACGGGAAAGTTGTGATTTCTCTGGTTCCCACCAATTTATCCTAATTGTCTGCTACTAATTTAGTTATGGTGCTCTCATACATGTGCTTCAGCCTATGCTGTTTTGGATGCCACAGCACCTCTATCAGCTTATGTTGTGAAACTGCCCTATCCATTCTCACCCATTGCTTGTTCTTTGTATTCTCCCCCTCTTGGAGCCATTCTCTCATTACTCTTAATTGTGTGGCCTTGTAATACTGCTCGAAGTTGGGTAGCGCCAGCCCTCCTCCCATCTGGGTGCCATCAGTAGGTGTCTGCTGACCCTTGCTCTCTTTCCCTCCCAGAGGACTTTGTCGGTCAGGGCCTTTATCTCCCTGAAGGAACTTTCTTGCACCGCCTGTGGGATCACCTGCAATAGGTACAGCAATCACGGGAGCATAACCATTTTTACTGCGGCTAGTCTTCTCATCCAGGAGACCCAGAGGATCCTCCACTTATGAAAGTGCCACTTGATGCCTTTCAGTAGGGGAGGATAGGTAGCTGCGTGCCACCCCGCAAGTGTCGCCGTAATTCTCGCTCCCAAATGCCTGATTCCCCCCAGGCTCCATATGAACAGGGTGGCTGCCCTCAGCGTTGCGGTCCCCTGTCCCCAAGTTCAGGTTCAGTAGTTCGGACTTACCGACGTTAACCCGCAGGCCCAAAACCTCCCTGAATTCCTCCAGCAGGATCCTGCTTGCAGTGATGGGCTCCATTGGTTTTGTTAGTGTGAGCAGCATGTCGTCAGTGAATGCAGCTACGTTATATTGTTGCCCCCCAAATGGGATGCCCTGTATCCCATCTGCCTCTCTGATTGCCTGAAGGAGGGGTTCCAAATAGATTGCGTAGAGCATTGGGGAAACAGGAACCCTTGTTTTGTGTCTCTGCCCAACCTAAATGGTTGTGACATGGCCCCGTTCACTACCACGCTCTTTGACGGTGTCTGATAATTGGCTTGGACCATTTTCAGAAAGTCCCCACCTAGGCCCATTTTCTGCATAACCCAAAACAGAAAGAACCACTCAATGTGGTCACATGATTTCTCTGCGTCCAGTGATAAGAGAACCGCTGGAGTGTCCGTTTTATGTGCTTTTTTCAGTAGGTGTGCCACCCTCCTGATGCTGTCTGCAGTTTGTCTGCCTCTATAAATCCCACCTGGTTTGGGTGGATGAAGTCTGGGAGAAGGCCCTCTAACCTGTTTTCTAGAATCTTTTTGTACATTTTGGCATCTACATTTTTTAATGCAATGGGTCTGTAAGATGTTCTCTCAGTGGGATCTTTGTTGGGTTTACGGATGAAAGTCAGTCTGGCCTCCTCCAGGAATGAGGTTATGCAGACTGTGGACTTAAGTGTGTTGAAGAGGTATGTCAGGTGCAAGAAGGCAGCCGAATAACTGCCTGGGCCTGGCACCTTATTCAATGGTAGGTTCCCTATCACTTGCCTTACTTCATCCTGCGTGATCTCACGGCTTAGGGTATCCTGGGCTTCCCTGCCGATTCTGTGCATCGTCACCCTTTCCAGGAATTCTCCCTGTAAGTGGTCCTGGGGGTTTTGTGGTGTATATAGGGTCTCATAGAACTTTGCTAAAATTTCTTGAATGTCCTCTGCCCCTGTGACTCGTTCCCCGGTTTCCGTTTTCAATGCTGTGATTGCATTTTTTGTCTTTTCCCCCCTCAATAGGCGCGCCAGGAATGCGTCCGCTTCATTTGCGTTAGTGTAGCATTTTTGGCAGACAGTGAACAGTGCCCCCTCTGCCCTTTTTTTTCTGAGGACCTCTAGCTGCCCTATTGCTCGTCTGTACTCCCTCATGGAAGACCTGGACGGGGTTGCCCCCACCCGTTGCCTTGCCACCTCCACCTCTGCTTCCAGCTGTGTTTCCAGCTCCTTCAACTGTTTGTCTCTCTGTGCCTTCGCCACAATCAGTTCCCTCCTAAGTGTAGCTTGCATCCCATCTTATGTCTTCCCTCGTCTACCCCCTCCTGTTGGACTCGAAGAATTCTTTGATTTTCTTTTCTATTTCCTCTCTAATTACAGGATCCCTGCTCAGGGACTTTGGGAATTTCCAGCCCCACACCCCTCTTTCCTTGTTCCCTAGATTAATTTGAGTGGATATGAGCCTGTGGCCTGATATTCCAATGGGGCCCGTCTTCACTTACCTAACTTGCCCCAACAAGCCCGTTGAGACCCATATGTAGTCAATTCTAGATTGTGTCCCGTGGACGCCTGATAAGAAATTGAAGCCCTCCCCGTCTCTCTTCAGTTCCTGCCATCAATCCCATAGACCCTCCCTCTTGATCCTATTTCTCAATTGTGCTGACATCACTGCTCCCCCTCCCCTCCCTGCACCCCCTGAGCTATCGCTCCCCGTATACCAGGCTATGTTGAGGTCATCATGATTATTTAGCCCTGTGCATTGTCATCCAATAGCCCCAAGAATCTCCTAAGAAACAGTTCCTGGCCTGAGTTGGGTGTGTACACTACTGCTATGGTGTAGGGAGGTCCAGGTGAGTCCCCTTAACTATGATGTACCTACCCTCCTTGTCCTGGAGGACCTCAGTGACTTTAAAGTCCACTGCATTTTTAATGGCTAAGGCCACTCCCCCAGTTTTGTTCTTTCCTGAAGCATACAGAATCTGGTCGAACCCCCGCAATTTTAATCGCCTCTGATCTTTGTGCATGAGGTGTGTTTCTTGTAGCCCCAGGACATCTGGCCCCTCTTTCCTCATGAATTGTTCTAAGCGTTTCCTTTTTAGGGGAGAATTAAGCCCCTGACGTTATGAGTCAGCCAGTTGAATGGTTGTTGTTTTGTCTACTTCCCCTGCCTGTTGGTGTCCCCCGTTTTCCCCTCTATGTAAAGTTCCCCCGTGCCCTCTCTTATCTGTCCCTTCCCCTTGTGCTTCCCTTTTGTTGTCCCCGTTCGCCTCTCTACTGGAACCGCCCCCCCTACCCACTCTCGCTTTCCCCTCCTGCCTGGTGGGGGTCTCGTCCACCCACCCTCTCTGTCCCTTTTCATCGAGCCTCGTCGCCCTTGCTGACCCCATGATGTTTTCACTCCCTCCCTCTGCTGTCCTTGTTCTCCTTTTTCCGTCCACCTCCCCTTTTTATGTTGCCTGTTCAGGGCTCTCACCTGTGGGGTGCTTCTCCCTCCTCTCCATTTGACTTTTTTCCCCTCTCCCTGTGTGGAGGGCCGCATAATGTAGATCTTCTCCTCCTTTTGTCTCCAACTGTGGTCCATTCCCATGGTTTTTATCTCGTCCCATTTGCCGCACCTGGTGATCGCTCAGGTCTGTCCTCCCTTTGCTCCTGGTCCAGGTCGAGATGTAGTATGTCTGCTCCCTCTTGTAGTTTGGTTATACGTCTTTTCCCCTCTGCCCACTCAAATAGAAGTCCAAAGGGAAATGTCCATTTGTATCTGATCCTTTTTTCCCTAAATTTGTTTGTTTGTTTGTTTATTTTATTTATATAGCGCACCTGACCAATGGGTATTTGGGCACTTCTGATGATAACGGTTACATGGTACATAGTATACATTATATAAAGGAGAATACAGTTGTACAGAAAAATAGCAGTCAATCTAGAGAATGCAGTTATACAGAAAAAATTGCAGTCAACATTCCATTAGTAAAGTCAATGTACAGGGATAATAGGAGTCATAAAAGAAGGACAATAAAGTGTAGTGATAGTGTGGCTAGGTTAGGATTTATTGAGGATCCAAGTGATAAAGTGTCTTCGGAATAGGTCAACAGATTGAATATTTTTAATATCTTGTGGGAGTGTGTTCCATAACTGAGCAGCTAAAACCGGGAAACTGGCACCGAAAGCTCTTTTTAAATTGTACCTGGGCACCACCAGGCTAGATGAATTAGATGATCTTGTGATTCTAGGGATTAGTTTCCGTGTGAATGTGTCTGTGAGTTAGGGAGGAGCTTGGTGGTTAAGTGCCTTATGAGTAAGGTACTTAACAACAGGTCGATTTTTCAGGTCGATGTTTTCTTTTATGGAGAGCCATTTGTATTGCCTTCTTGTTGCTGAAATGTGCTCTCTTCTCTGGATATTCAATGCTGCCCTTAGCGCATTGTTTTGCAGAATCTGTAGTTTGTTTGTGATGGATTTATTAGCGCCTAGGTAAAGGCTATTGCAATAGTTCAGTTTAGATTGTATAAGTGCTCTGGCCAAGGTTAGACCACTGTTAGGTGATAATAATGGTCTACAAGCCCTGATCGGCGTTCCAGTTTAGGCTGTGCATAGGCAGTCATGTTCACCTGTTTGGATAGATTTGAGTGGGCGTCAAGGTAAAAACCTAGGGTTTTTACATTTATGGCTATGGGTATATTGTTCCCATCAATAATGATACTTGTGTAGTTAGGGCTCAGTTTGTGAAGGTTATTGGTTGAACCGACTAGGAGTAACGCGGTCTTGTCATCATTCAGGCAGAGGCCATGTCTGGCCATCCATGCCTTAATGATGGTGTAGACTTCGTTAAATCGGGCGACATCTATTATGTAAGTTCCTGATAGTGGTAGGAGTATCTGGGTGTCGTCTGCGTAATTAGTGTAGGAGACACACAGACAGTCCAACTTGTCGAATAGTGGCTTTTTAAAAATATTGTACAAAGTGGGCGAAACACAGGAGCCTTGTGGAACTCCACAGTTGATAGGGATAGGATCAGCCGCAGGCATAGGTGAGAAGACACACATTATTCTATTCTGGAGGAAAGATTGTATCCATGTGACTGCAGAGCTAGAGAAGTGTGTTGCTGATGAGAGGTGTTCACATAGTATTTTATGGTCTACCAAATCCAAAGCAGCAGATAGGTCTAGGAGGAGTAGGATAGCAACTTTGCCTTTGTCTTTCAGATCGTCAATCTGGCTTTTGAGGTCAACAAGGGCAGTTTCCATTCCATGCTGGGGTCTGAAATCAGATTGGCGGGTTCAAAGTAGTTGGTTAGATTCAAGATAGTCTTGAATTTTCAGATATGCAATTCTATCCAAGATTTTCAATAAGAAGGGGACTGTTGTGATCGGTCTATAATTGGTGGGTATAGCCGGATTTAGTGTCTGTTTCTTGAGTAATGGGAGAACCCAGGACTGTTTCAAGTTATTTGGGATGGAGTTACTGGCGAAGGAAGAGTTTATACGTTTTGGAATAAAGGGGGCTAGATCTCTAGCTGGCTCATTTATAATCTGCAAAAACAAAGAGGTGATGGCTGGAAGGTTTAGAATGAGTCTTAACCACTGGCATTGCTCTGGGCAACCCTCCGGACCACAGTTCTTCACCTGCCAAGCCATTACAGAAGGGGAAAGACCATATGCAAATCAGGCTTGGCCCCACCCCAAAAGGGTCAGTCCAGCCCGAACAGCTAGGTCACATCCCTTCTGCACGAGACCACAAGCATCCCCAAACATGTTTCGCCCTTGTAGCTACTCCTCACTGTTACCTAGCAGTTCGGGCTGGACTGCCCCTTTAGGGGTGGGGCCAAGCCTGATTTGCATATGGTCTTTCCCCTTCTGTGATGGCTTGGCAGGCGAAGAACGGTGGTCTGGAGGGCTGCCCAGAGCAATGCCAGTCGCTAAGATTAATTCTAAACCTTCCAGCCATCACCTCTTTGTTTTTGCTTTGTCACCCCGAGTGGGACGGGTATGCCCAGACGTGGGTCCCGTGCCTGCTGGGCCTAGAGACCCAAGCTACTCCTCACTGATGAGCCCCAACAAGGGCGAAACATGTTTGGGGATGCTTGTGGTCTCGTGCAGAAGGGATGTGACCTAGCTGTTCGGGCTGGACTGACCCTTTTGGGGTGGGGCCAAGCCTGATTTGCATATGGTCTTTCCCCTTCTGTAATGGCTTGGCAGGTGAAGAACGGTGGTCCGGAGGGTTGCCCAGAGCAATGCCAGTGGTTAAGATTCATTCTAAACCTTCCAGCCATCACCTCCTTGTTTTTGCTTTGTCACCCCGAGTGGGACGGGTATGCCCAGACGTGGGTCTCGTGCATGCTGGGCCTAGAGACCCAAGCTACTCCTCACTGATGAGCCCCAACAAGGGCGAAACATGTTTGGGGATGCTTGTGGTCTCGTGCAGAAGGTATGTTACCTAGCAGTTCGGGCTGGACTGCCCCTTTAGGGGTGGGGCCAAGCCTGATTTGCATATGGTCTTTCCCCTTCTGTAATGGCTTGGCAGGCGAAGAACGGTGGTCTGGAGGGTTGCCCAGAGCAATGCCAGTGGCTAAGATTAATTCTAAACCTTCAAGCCATCACCTCTTAGTTTTTTCTTTTATAATCTGAGCAGGGCAGCTGTCACCTTTACAATTTGAAGATTCAAGAGATGCAATAACTTTTTGAACTTCAGGTATGGACACCTTATTTCAATTTCAATTTTCAATTTTATTGTTAGATATACATCTAGCCAAAAGGCTTTGTATAACCCATAGAAAAACAACATTAATACAATACACATAAAAGCATTTACATTTCCAATATATATCATTCAATACATTTTAAAATTGCCACAATCTGCAAGTAAAATACAACAATAAAATATATCAGACTAATATCATTTCCTCTCATAAAAATCATCCACTGTTCAGATATATCTGACATCACAATTCCATTATTGTAAGATTTAAAACACTTGGTTCTCAATTCGTTTAGGCTTTCACAACGCATAGTAAGGTGATAAAGTGACTCTACACCATTGACTCCACAAAGACGACAGTTTCTTAAGGTGTGCGGAATTCCCATGCTCCGACCTTTTGTCTCTAGAGCTTCTGTAGTGTTAAATTTCATCATTAAATAGGATCGAAAGGCACCTGTACTTGGATAGGCTAAAATATATTTAGGAGGTGTATCTCGATTTAGATACTCATCCAAATACGCACCACTAAAAAATTTTGATGCCAAGTTTACAATATTTTGTTCATGCCAAAAGCCATGCACTTTTCTTTTTAGTCTCATTTTGAAGGCTAACAACAACATAGTTCCGGGGGCACACCCCAATGACCATGTGTGATGTAGCCTTTATATGGTACCAAATGTACCAATCAGCACATTCCTTTCAAGACTAAGATACACTTTTACATATGGGGTAAAAATAGTGTCGGTGGATAGTGTCACTTCTTTTCCATAGGACAACACACAGTGACAAATATATGCATACCAAAAGCCTTTGATGTTAAACTCCAAGTACAGGTATTCAACACTAATATTTGGGGGCCAACGAAATAATTTTCTAAGGAGTTTGGATTCAAGAAAAACAATGCGTTTGACAAACATATGCCCCCATATTTCCACAACATAAAGTAGCATCAATCTAATTTTCGCCAGATAGATATTAAGTACTGCAATAGCAGAGAAACAACAATTTCTGCCTATGAAGATACTCAATGCGTTAGTGGCAACAGTACAGCGGCTTTTGATTGCAGACCACTGGTTCTCCCATTTCAACCTTTCATCAACAATAATACCTAGATATTTGTATAATTTCACTTGTTCCACTTTTTTTAATTGAATTTGAATCCTGAGTTGAGGTGTGCAGTAGAGGGTAGTGTAAGGGCGGTAGGGCTGCAGGTGTTGAGTTGTAATCTTTTGTCTGCTATTTTGGTCTGAAGTCCTTTAATTTTGTTAGAGAGGGCATTTTGTATGCTGGTGCACCAGTGTGTATCCTTAGTGAAAGTATCTGCTGGTGGTTTAGGTTTTTCTAGCTCTCTTAGGATGTTAAATAAATATTTCGAGCTGGAACCTGCTTGGCTGTTTCTGTTATTGAAGGTTTCTTTTTTGGTGCGGATAATCTAATTTTTGTAGGTGGCAGTGAAGTGGGAGAATGGAAGACCAGGCTCCCGCCCTTCCCCCCTCGAGCTTGGCCTAGAGGATCACGGCCTAGACACCCGCCACGAGAGGAGTTTGCCTATCTACCAGACGACCAAATACCCTGGTACAGGAACATACGGATGTGCCCATCTACCTGCCCAGCAGCCCGCCCTGTCCATGCCGACACCTGCGGCACGGATCAACTCGACTAAACCTACACGTCGTTAGAGATGCCATGACGACCTAGCCACGGTCAGCACACCTGTGCAAATATACACACAGGACTCTCCCACACCAATCCACACGAAGAATATACTCAGTGCTATGACGTAGGCGACAGACATACTCACGGACGTGCATCTTTATTATTTTCCACATAGGCTCTCAAAATGTAGAAACGCAAGACGCATCATGAACTTATCTAAAAAGGCTTGCTCACGCTTCTTCTAAGAGCCATGTACCATAATGAAGAATATAACGGGGACACGATACTGAGGATAAAGCAATATGATACCGTAACCTAAAGCGCTCTGCATCAAACGGTTCCACCTATGCACCAGGCCCAAGTAGGCCGCAAGCAAAAGCTTCCATGAACATTGAATGAGCAAGAACTGGGTTGCTGACCCTGCAAAATGAGCCCGGCGAAAGCACACCGCCAAGGGCACGATGTTGCAATCTCGCACACTGCAAGCCAACGCCAAGGTCGCACCTGCAAGATAAACCAGGCACACAGTAGGAAAAACAATATTAATTATGTTGAATTCTGCCTCAAACACGGTCCCACCTCACGTGACAAAGCCAAACCTGACAAGATGCCAAGCCCAGGAGGAAGGAGACGCCTGAATCCCACATTTCAAGACACAGGCAGATACAATTAAAAGACTCATTGGACATCTGCAGCAGTGGGAGTAGTCGACCTCCCAACATATGAATAAATCCTCACATTGTTTAAACCTACCCATATTAAAACATTGTTGCAAATGACAGGTGCACCGCGAGCTGGGAACAGCGATAGTCCCGGACTGGGAGGCTCGCGAGCGGACCAATCAGAACATGGGGCTCTTATCACTGATGCCATTAACATTGACCAATCCTTAGAGGTCTTCATGTAACAATTTTCATGTATCAAATTGAAGGGACAGCCCAGGTATACCACCTGACTAACCCTCAGCCACTAACACCGTTCTCTATATGTGCGCTATACTAACCCTACCACTCGAGTAACCAATCCAGAGTGGAAATAGGTTTTTTACTAAACTTTGTAAGATGACGCAAGTACCGCGTCATACTAAGGTAAAAAGGGCCTGCGAGCCCCACGATTGTGTGTGTGTCAGGACGGACGCGTACGCTCCTTGACCCATCCCTGCCGTTTTGTCTAATAAACAGCAGAGTCACCTTGCTTCTTGCGTGTGTCTCATACTCTATCTCTTTTGGATATACGGGAGGAATTGGGTCCTCCCTGCCCGGAGGTCTGCGGACGGCCCAGCCGACCCCGGCAGAATTTCCCCCCGACAAGTTGGAGGCACTGCTGAGATCTGTTTAAGATCTGCTTTTTTATTTTTACTTTTTTCCAGGTACTACTGTTGCGAGGAGGCCCGGCGGCGCGGCCCCCTCTGCCGTTGCCCCCTTCTGAGGACTACAGCACCATCGCGGAACTGCGAGAAGACCGGACAGCACAATCCGGATATTGGCCTTCGGGAGCCGGTTGAGAAGTATCCCGCCCACGGTTGGCGAGTGTCCAGACGTGGTCCAGACGAGGGGAGGTGGCGAGCCGCTTGGAGGGGTGCATGCAGTCGAGCGGCCCCGCATCAAGAGAACTTGGTGAGCATGCCACGCACAACAAGCAATGTGAAATTGTGAGGGAGGGGGGACGAAATAAATACGGGAGGTGGGAGGTGTTTCACAGGTGCGCGGCGAAGGTTTTGACAATTTAGTGTTGGCAATGAAATGAATGGTGGCCGAACGAGTGCGAGAGCAGTCAGCTACGTTACGCGAGAGAGGGGGCGGAGCACGAAAACATCACGTGCGGCCGCTCGTAGACACTGATTGGCCTAGGTCGCAACTACGTGTAAGGGTGTGTGTGTGTGTGGTTTCCTACGATTTGGCATTTATTGATCAATGAGTAGATGAGGATCCCTATTGTTCGAGCAAGAAACTCGATAGGTAGATGACGTTTCCCTGTAGGCGGTAGCTAGTCAGTTGCCCAATACGGAAGATAATTGGCTGGTTAAGCCCTCCTGTCGAGGGGCGTATCACACGCGAGGCGACGCAGTGTGAGCAGTCCAATTATATTATTGATTACCTTGTTCCAGGAGTGACAGGAAGACAGCTGTGAGGTTAACGGGGGTAGATTGCAAGTGTATTTTGAACTTAAAGAATATATGAAAAACTTACCAGTAGCTCGAAGAGATCGGTGACGTCACCAAAAGGGCTTTCATAGGATATCCTGAGCACAAGGCATCTTTCCTTCTGAGAGTGGTGGGGAAGAGAACTGTGGTAAGGGAGTGGGAACTGAGATAAACGGTCATGAATTGATCAAGGAAAGGCGAAACGGGGGACGTGGCGGCGCACGGAGAACGTCAGCCACGGCAAGTGTAGAAGAAGGAGGAGGAGCAAGTGAAAATAGGACGACTGTATAAGAACGTCACAAGGGGTACGCAGCCGCAGGGGGCTACGTGCTCCTCGGCCGCAGGGGGGCGTAAGGGTGTTGTGTAAAGGAAGAAAGAAAGAAGAAAATATATAAATGTGAATACTATATTTTAATAATTTTCCTTAACGGACTATCGCAAGTCCCCAAACTTACGGGGCCAGGTAACGATATAAGGCTGTATATTGTAAACTGCTAGTGAGATAACCGCTACCAAATAGGGGAAGGGTAACAAGTGGAGCGCTACTATGTCATACGGGACAGGATCGGGAGGGTGGGGGAACACCCTCACTACCCCACTATAACACAAATGTACCACACTTTCACCCCATAGGGAGAAACTGATTAAGTATAGCATAGCATGGACCCAGGGGACGGACAACAAAATGATAACACCGTGGCCGCCTAATGGTAGCTTCGATCCATATGCCCAACATTCACTACTAAACCATCTGCATAATACATACAAAGGGAAGAAGTTGGCAAACCACGTGGAGGTGTTTAACTTATGGAGGATGTTCCAAGGGTCCCGACCAGGACCAAATGGAATGTTCACTGTGGGGGAAATACCAGAAGAAAAAGAGATTAAGGAGGAAGGAGAGGATGGGAAAAAGGGGAGTGAAGACCCAAAGAACACGGGGAACGGACAAGAGGGAGGAGAAAAGAATAATAAATCAAATGAAATAAAAAAGGAACCGAGCAACGATATTCCCCTAGCAAAGGGAGTGAAAGCAGAGGGAGGGGGGTTGTACCCTTTAAGAGAGTTAGGAGAAATAGAAAGAGGTCAGTTAAGGGCGGCTGAGGGGTACTCGAACCCGGCATACAGCCCTCCACCATATGTGGCTCATAGGAAGATGCCAGCAGGGGAGGGGAGGACTGAAGAAGAACAAACTGTGGAAATAGGAAATGATGAGTGGGTAGCTGCACAGATACTATTAAAATTACGAGGTTCATTAACAGGAGAAGAGAAGGAGGTAGTAAGGAAAACAGACGAGGATAATACCAGGGAGAGTGGAATGAGAGGGGAAGAGCTGTTACGACAAAAGGAAGAGATTTTGGAGGAACGACTAGCAGAGTTAAGGGATGAGCAGAACGAACTGATCAAACAGCTCAAGAGGGAGGAAAGAGAGAGAGCGAGGAAAAGGAAAGAAGGTAAGAACGAATTGGAAAAAATAAGGGAACGAACTGAGGAGCAAAGGAGAGAAGCTGAACGGGTAAAAGCAGCAGCAGAAAGGGTATCAAGAGCAGTGCTGCGAGAAAAGAAAAGGGAAGAAGAAGAGAAAGAAAAAGAAATGGCAATGTGGAAGAGGAGATTACTATCAGAAACGACTAAGAAATACGAAGAAGGGAGGGTGATAGAGAGTATATTAGAAAGGGAAAGGGTGAAATGCGAAAGGAAGATTGAGGATGAAAGAATATTGGAACAGGTGAGTAGTGAAGTAATGGAGGAATTAAAAAGGAAAAGGGAGGAAAATGGTAGGGAGATGGAGGAGAGAAATGAAGGAGAAAGAGAAGATAGGAGAAGGGAGAGTGAAGTGTGGGGGGATGTATATAGAGACACAGAGGTAGCAACAATATCAGCGCAAGAGGGAGCGGTTGATAAAGGAGAAAAAGGAGGACTGGACCTAATAGACTTAAAAACAGTAACAATCAAGGGGAAAAAGACAGAGTGGGGGTTACCGTTTATGACTGACTTTTGTAGTGAAGAAGAGGAAGGAGTGGGGAAGGAAGGAAGAAACAGTGAAAGGGAAAGCCTAGATAAACTATACATCACCCGGACCAACACAGACTCACCATGGATCCGTAGGAGAAAGGATGAACTGGAGAGAAGTGAGGAGGAAGAGCAAGGAATAGTGGAAAGACAGACACATGAGGCCACACCGTCCCCATCACGCCCTCTCCCATCCCACCCTACATGCTCAACCACCTCACGCTCGTCACGTACAATAAAACTTGCGCCCTTTACAGACGAACTGACACCCTATGCATGTCGGCTTAGAAACCTCCCTAGACTCAGGCAGGAAGGACGAATACACATGCCCATATTAAATAGAGGAAGTGATGGAAGAAGGGGAAAAGATGGAGAAGAAAGAGTTACAAGCAGGAGAAATACAGACGAAATTGACGATGTAGAAGAGAGGGAAGAAGAGGAAGGGTGTGAAGACTTGATTTTATGGAACACAAAGGGTAAAACGAGACATAACTTAATGCCACTTCTGGAGAGGGGAGGGGTTAGACCACAGTACGTCCCTTGGAAGCATACAGACAAAGAAAATATAAAGTGCAGGCTCCCATCATTAAGTGGAGGTGCGGGTAAATGGATATATGAAATGGACAAACACACTGCAGGACAGAAACTGGCAGTGGGAGATGTAAAGGGCCTTCTAATATCGATATTAGGGGATGCAGCGGATGACATTTGGAAGAGAGCGGGATTCCCTGGGGTAACAATAGCAAACACATCGCACGATGGGGCACCATTCGCAAACTGCAGACATGCACTATGGCAGGCACTGAGGGTACAGTACCCAGACACATCAGACATAGGAGCAATTACCTCACGCAAGATGCGTGAGAACGAAGATCCTGTTGATTATATCCAGGAAATCCAAGAGAAGTGGCGCATGGAAACTAGAGAACAATGGGATAAAACACCAGCAATATTTTATCATATACTAGTACAAGGGCTCCCAGAAGGAGTTCAGAAAAAACTGAAGAAAGTAGTGGGAATGGAAGCAAAAGCATGGCCAGAAATACAACTGACTATAGTGCATCATTGCAGGACATGGCAAGGAAAAATGAAACAAAAGGAAGAGGACAGGAAAACGGAAGAGGCTAAACTAGTACAGAAAAAGCTTACTAAATACACAATGGAAGGGGCACTAATAACTACGCCTACAACAATGACCCAAAGCCCCACACAAGTAGTGGCTGCACAAGATCCCTCCCAAATACCACCTTCACAGACTATAACACAACAGGTGCCGCCACTCCAACCATACACGACCAACATGGGAGGAGGATACCCAATGCCAGGAGCTGGGTATTATAATTACAACAGGGGGAGAGGAGGAATTATGAGAGGGAGAGGATACGGATATAATACCCAACAGCAGGTGGGAGGACTTAGAAATTCCTACCCCACAGGGCAACCAGCATACCAGGACAACACAGGGAGCTTTCCATGGCAGAGTAGGGAACCACCGGTGTGTTGGAGTTGTGGATTATTAGGGCACATGTCACGCACGTGTAGAGTAAGACCAGGAACACCATCATGGAGTGAACAGGGACAACCAAGGCCCACACAGGAACAGCAGGGCATACAGCAACAGCAGTCGTTGCAACAGGGAAATGAACAGCAACAACTAATAACACAACAACAGCCACAGACACATTCACTGCCACAACAACAGGTAGCGATAACACAATAACCACAAGTACAACAAACACAACTGGGTAGGGTGACGGTCCTGGGACACAACGCTTACACAGGAAATGGTCAATCGTTGTACCCTCAATAGGACAGCCCACAGACGGCCTTGGTGTGTCCCATCCTGTCAGTAACACCTAATAGTGCGGAGGAACCATGCATAGAGGTAACGATAGGTGACAAAAAATTATCATTCCTTGTTGACACCGGGGCGACCCGGTCTTGCATAAGGGAAGGTAAATTTAAGATATCAGGTGAAGCCATGAACACCCAAGGATTCTCTGGGGCTAGAGGGTTGGTTCCTTTTACTGATAACATTCCCTTATCTATAGGAGATTATGACCTGTCAGTTCCACTTCTATATTATAGTGCCTCACCAGTAAATATACTGGGGAGAGACATAATGAACAGGTTGAATATGACGATCTCCTTTACTGAGGACGGCATAATTTGCTCTACTCCAGGGATTAACATGCTCACAGCACGACAGATTATGCAAGCATACTGCGGACAGACAGCGATTAGGGCGGAGCCAGTAGATGGCGAACTCTTCCAGTACGGGACAGACATGGCATTTGCATGGATGCCAGGGATAGAGGGAAAAATATGGAGGAGGCCAGCAGCCTATCTGTTCAGACCAGAAACACCAGTCAATGAACCAGAAGGAAAGGTGGTTCCAGTGGACATTGAGAGCATTATAGCAACAGCTGATTACATTGCTGTACATGCCCAAGACAGAGAAGGAAGGGCATGGAGGGCAGTGATAGCACTAGCAGAAGGATGTAGACTCACCCAGGTGTCAGATGAGGAGCTGTTCTCAGAAGAAAAGGAGGAAGGTGAAATGGTGTTTATGATGAGTGTGGAAGTATGGCTAAGAGTGGCGTACAAACAAGTAGCACAGAAAATTGCAATGGCACTTGAGGCACCCGCATGCACCCCAGTCCCCTTCTTTAAGGAGGATATGACAAAGGTACCCACATCATTGTGGACTACTAGCCCCTATGACGTGGGGTGCATAAAAAGTATAGGGGGAGTAAGGATAAAATTGAAAAAAGGTGCAATACTCCCCAGAGTGAAACAGTACCCACTATCAAAAGAGGCAGATGAGGGCATATATGAAACCATAACGGCCCTTATAAATAATGGCATATTGGTCCCCTCAGAATCACCATGTAACACGGCTGTATACCCAGTGCGCAAGGCTAAAGGGGGTTCTTGGCGCTTCATACAGGATCTCAGGCCCTTGAACAACATAGTAGAAGCAGAATACCCCATAGCAGCAAACCCGGCCACAATATTGTGTGGCATTCCAGCAGAAGCATCACGATTTACAGTGATCGACCTTAAAAATGCATTCCTCTCAATACCATTGCACCCAGACTCACAAGATCTGACAAGCTTCACTTACAGAAACACGAAGTGGAAACACACCAGATTGCCACAAGGGTATTGCGAATCACCCTCAATTTTCAACAGAGTAATACAGATGGATTTGGGTAACATTGAAGTGGAAAGCACAGTGTTGCAGTATGTGGATGACATAATAATGTGCAGTACAAACGAAAGAACATGCAGAGAGGACTCATTAAAGATGTTGACAATATTGGCTGAGAAAGGTTACAAGGTAGACATGGAAAAGTTACAGTACTGTCAAGAACAGGTACTTTACATTGGTCAGCTCATATCCCAACATGGAAGAAAGATTGCACCACAAAGAGCACAGGCCATTTCAAACACACCAGTGCCACAAACAGTGAGGGAACTGCAGCAGTTCCTGGGTCTGTGCAACTACTGTAGAGCATGGGTATTTGATTACAGTTCATACATAGGACCCCTGCTTGAGGCGTTAAAGGAAGCTAATAAAGGGGAGAAAAAGCTGGGGTGGACAATGGAAATGAAAGAGGCTTTTGATGAGTTGAAAGATGCGATATCAACTGCTCCGGTACTGGCATCCCCAGACTATGAGCGACAATTTTTTATATTTTCACATTGCGACTCAGCAGTAATGAAAGCAGTGTTGGCCCAAAAAACAAGCATGGGCTACAAACCAGTAGCATTTTACAGCGGCCACTTAGATCCTGTGATGTTAGGTCATTTCCCTTGCGAACAAGGTCTCGCCGCAGCTGCTTTTGCGGTAGAGAAAGCATCAGCAATCACCATGGGGTGCCCAACTACACTGTTTGTGGAACATGCACTATTTGCCATATTGAATAAACCTAAGTCCACCCTAACCACGCAAAGGGCATCAGGTTATGAGATCATCTTATCCAGAGCTGAACTATCAATTGTTAGATGTAGCACGGTCAACCCTGCAAGGTTCCTAGCAGAAGTAATTGAGGAGGGAGATTATGCCCACGACTGTACGCAAATAACTGACATGTACTCATGTACTAGAAAGGTTGAAGAAAACGCACTAGAGGGAGGTGAGCTCTTGTTCATTGATGGGTCATCAACTATCGACCAAAGGGATGGTGTAAGGAGGACTGGGGCAGCAGTGGTAAAAATGATGGAGGTACCGGTGTGTGTGGCCAAGAAATGTGTACAATTACCACAGCATTACTCCGCTCAAGCAGCGGAATTAGTTGCACTGATCTTGGCGTTGAAGGAAAGCTTTGACAAACGAGTGACCTTATATTCCGACAGCGCATACGTTACATCCACTGTCCACTCAGGGCTGTCGAAATGGAGAAGAAGAGGGTTTAGGAGAGCTGATGGCACTCCAGTGCAACATGCCCTCCTATTGGCTGAACTAATTGAAGCAATAAATGACCCCCAAGAATTAGCTTTGGTCAAATGCACCGCACACACCAATGGTGAAGACCACATCTCAAAAGGGAATGCAGCAGCAGACGCACATGCGAAGTATGCTGCATACTTTGGTGAGATATGGAACCCCCCAGAGTCACAGAGAGGGAGAGGGAGGGGAATGGCTAAGGAGATGTTGATAAGAGAAGGGTACACCCATCTCCCAGCCACACAGATTATGGAGCTACAAGCGGCTGCACCAATGGCCGAAAAAGAAATATGGCTAAAAAGAGGATGCGCAATGTCACCAACCGACGCACTATGGCGCCAGGGTGACACTGGAAAGATTGTGATACCACTGGCACTATTGAACACCGCCCTGAGCCAACTACATTACCCAGCCCACACAGGCAAGGAAGTAATTGCAGCACGAATTAGGGAAGACTGGTTCTGCCCCGAGTTAAATTCTCATGTGTCAAATTTTATCAGCAATTGTCTCACATGTCAACAGTTTACGGCCGGTCATACTCTGAAGGTGATAAGAGGTACTATACCCCGGCCAGAAGGACCTTTCCGGCATCTCCATATTGACTATGTTGATATGATCAACGTATGTCAAGGGAATAGGTATATGATTGTAGTAGTATGCCCATTCTCGAGGTGGATTGAAGCAGGGCCCTGTTCACACCCAGATGCATTTAGAGCAGCTAAATTCCTAGTGAGGGAGGTCTTCCCCAGGTGGGGAGTGTGCGAGGTACTGAGGTCAGACAATGGCCCACACTCCGCAAACGAAATGTTCCAGCACATCACATCCTTGCTGAACATCAAGCATAAATTTGCATGTGCATACCACCCACAGGCCAACGGTATATGTGAACGCCTGAATGGCCTATTAAAGGAGGCAATTGCAAAGATACAGCAAACAACAAAGAAGAGTTGGTTGTATTGCCTTCCATTAGCCCTATTTGAGCTAAGGAATAGACCAGGGTCCGACCACCACCTCACCCCTCACAAGGTGGTTACCGGACGTCAAATGCGCCTTCCCCTAACGCCAACATCAAGAGCATTTACTGACCACGAGAGTACTGCGAGTGTTCTTGTTGATGAAATGTACCAATATGTTTCTTCTTTGATTACTAGTGTTGTGTTTGTGTCTCAACAGCTCGAGCGCATGCGGGGCGGGTCTAACAGCGATCAACAAGAATACGTGGATAAAGAATTGGAAAAGGAAAGACTGTGCAAAGTTGCTAAAGGTGACCACGTACTACTTCGCAATTTCAACAGAAAGTGGAACAGTCCACGATTCACTGGCCCCCATCTGGTAGAGGAGGTATCAACGAGAGCAGTAAAGTTACAGGACAAACGTGCTTGGAACCACCTACACGACGTAAAGATCTACAAACTCCAGACCCGCCCCAGCGCCACCGACAGGGCCACTGGAAGAACAACAACAGCGTCACCAACGGAGGAAGAGACTTCTACCACAACTAACAGCCTAAGTGTCCCCATACCCTGCCACCCCCCAGATCCCCCAGAGACAACTATTAGAAAAGAAAGGGGTGATCCCCATACCGCCCACCCCATGGTTACACGATCAAAGGGTAAAGAGACTTCCGCCAGTTGAGCCCCAAACCCTCTGCCCATTGATCCCCTACCCACTGTAGTAACAATTGAACTGAAGGACATTGTTTTGCACATATACACATGTAAACACCTGAATGTTCTCTTTCTTTTCTCTCGCACATGCAGGTACAGTGTATTATTGTACTGTTAAGAAAGTAGATAACTAACCAATTCACTGCCCAGGAGTAGATGGTACCCTCAGACGATAATTACCTGGAAGAATTGTCACACCAATTTGAATATGAAGTAAAAAGGCCAACGTACCTGAAAAGAAGGAGGGTACGTGTCTACTACACAGCATTCCTCTTGGCCATAGAGCATTCAATGCCCCACCTCCAACCATACTTGCCTGCCCTGAGAGATAGATCGCTTAGATTGGCGTGGGAACAGCTCTTCGCCTGGGCACTGAATGACTACTTGATAGGGAGAGCTTAATAACAATAACTAACCTTAATAACGAGCATATTAAGAATTTTCAGGCGGGCAACTGTAACGTCGCAAGAATAAGCTGCCGGACTGCAGCAAGGTAAGAGCAAAATGCCGGTGAAATTAGCATTTGTAATAAAATTGATAGGGATTTTAATGATCACCGGGTTCTTGGCTGCCTCTGTATGGCAGTACAGCTATGCTATCAATATTATTGCTGTACCCAAACCTAATACACCCCCACCCCCAGCTGCAACAGGTGTTATGTCAGGTGGTACTAGTAAAATTCCACACAAGGAAAATAGAGTTAAACGCAGCACATACTCAGATAATAAAGGCATTGACAACTACGAACAAGATTCAGCACACACCTCAAACAACATATGGTACCAACACATGACCCACATAGGTAAGCAGACAACAGAAGACAGCTGCTACGTTTGCTCATTGATCCCATACGCCATGAGCGCTTCTTGAACATTTGTTGCCACGGAGATAGATGGAAAAATAGCACGATGTATAATATACCTGGCACTGTTCCAGACGAAAGGAAGATTTCAAGGGACAGTGGTGCATCTGGTGTGGAAAACACGAGATACATATCCATATGAAAACAACTTCCTCAAGACTTATTTGAGTTACCACAAGAGCAGTTTACATGCTGAAGGATTCAAATACATAACAAGTGGTCCTGAAAAAGGAGAAACAAAGAAGGTAACACTGCAGTACCTACCATGTGATTGGTACGCCACTGAAGTCCCTGGTAAAAACGGATGTTGGGAAAGACCACTGATGATAATAACAGGAAAGGTGTACATGGACAATAAATGGGACATAGGAGTGGTTGGCAGTAACATGGTAACAAGAGAAAACATTTCAACTATTGATGGACATAACCATAGATGTTGGATGACTTGGATCAAGTACGTACCCTTGCTCACATGGATGGAGAAGGATGAAGACCCAATAACAATATTGCCGCTAACTGCGCCTAAGGTATGCTACCAACATAAAGGAGAGGTGGATGTAGGATACAATACCAACTGTGAAAGCGTGATGGAGTTACCTGAGGGGGGAGCAGGAACAGCAGTAGTAATGGACCATTACTGGGCCTGTGGCGACAAGGCGTACCACACACTGCCCCCTTTGTGGAATGGTGTATGCACTATAGTACACGTTAATGTACCATCACTGGTGGTACCCCAGAAGCATGTAAATATGGCGAATTTCCCCAAGATGGATGAAAGGAACAAAAGGAAGAAGAGATCTGCACAGCCTCGGAAAGGGCCAGAGAACAGACGCAACAGCAACAACACTGTCCTCAACAGAAGGAAAAGACAAGGAGAACCTCTGACAGGAAATTACCTGTGGGGAAGGTCGGAAACAGCACTGACCTCAATTCCGCCGGAATACAGACTATTCAGCAGAGCAGCTATGTTCTTCTCCTCAATAATACATCCTGGACTGCAGGCCTACGCAAACGCGAAATGGCTCCAGATAACTAGGTGGGAACTAATGATGACAATTAACTCTACAGTAAATGAATTCAACGCAATAAAAGAGGAATTGCGAGCAGTAAGAATGGTTGCACTACAGAACAGATATGTACTGGACCTCCTCACAGCAATGGAAGGAGGAGTTTGCGCAAAGATAGGACAATCATGCTGCACATTCATTCCTGCTAACGATGCTGACAATGGTACACTCACGGAAGCTGTATCACAATTGGCCCAGATGCACTCAAAAATGATGGATGAAAGTAAAGGTGTGAAAAAGGATGAGAGCTGGTTTTCAATATTATGGTCATGGATGCCATCTTGGCTGTCAGATGGATTGAAGATTATAGTTGGATGTACTATTTTGGCTGGAGCTACACTGATCATAATAAGATTTTGGAAAGCCCGGAAGGCACGCACCACAGACGAGATGATCGAAATGGTTGGTATACACCTCTTGATGCCAACAGATGACGGCCAACACACAGGCACAATCATAAAAGAGAGAGAGAATTTGCGCAACCAGGTCATCACCAACCACCTGGACCCACCATCTGTTAAGCTCGAAAACCCAAGAAACCCAAGGAGCTACATAGGGAAATGGGTATACTGCACTCCTGGAGGAACCTGTGAATATATATATTGGTCATTTGAAGACCATGTTAACCACTATGGACATTTGGGAGGAATAACTAAAATATGGAGAGTAAGAGGAGATAAAGAAAAGGATATGTTTGTGGTCGACAAGTCGACCAGCGGGGGGACTGAAGTGGGAGAATGGAAGACCAGGCTCCCGCCCTTCCCCCCTCGCGCTTGGCCTAGAGGATCATGGCCTAGACACCCGCCACGAGAGGAGTTTGCCTATCTACCAGATGACCAAATACCCTAGTACAGGAACATACGGATGTGCCCATCTACCTGCCCAGCAGCCCGCCCTGTCCATGCCGACACCTGCGGCACGGATCAACTCGACTAAACCTACACGTCGTTAGAGATGCCATGACGACCTAGCCATGGTCAGCACACCTGTGCAAATATACACACCGGACACTCCCACACCAATCCACACGAAGAATATACTCAGTGCTATGACGTAGGCGACAGACATACTCACGGACGTGCATCTTTATTATTTTCCACATAGGCTCTCAAAATGCAGAAACGCAAGATGCATCATGAACTTATCTAAAAAGGCTTGCTCACGCTTCTTCTAAGAGCCATGTACCATAATGAAGAATATAACGGGGACACGATACTGAGGATAAAGCAATATGATACCGTAACCTAAAGCGCTCTGCATCAAACGGTTCCACCTATGCACCAGGCCCAAGTAGGCCGCAAGCAAAAGCTTCCATGAACATTGAATGAGCAAGAACTGGGTTGCTGACCCTGCAAAATGAGCCCGGCGAAAGCACACCGCCAAGGGCACGATGTTGCAATCTCGCACGCTGCAAGCCAACGCCAAGGTCGCACCTGCAAGATAAACCAGGCACACAGTAGGAAAAACAATATTAATTATGTTGAATTCTGCCTCAAACACGGTCCCACCTCACGTGACAAAGCCAAACCTGACAAGATGCCAAGCCCAGGAGGAAGGAGACGCCTGAATCCCACGTTTCAAGACACAGGCAGATACAATTAAAAGACTCATTGGACATCTGCAGCAGTGGGAGTAGTCGACCTCCCAACATATGAATAAATCCTCACATTGTTTACACCTACCTATATTAAAACATTGTTGCAAATGACAGGTGCACCGCGAGCTGGGAACAGCGATAGTCCCAGACTGGGAGGCTCGCGAGCGGACCAATCAGAACATGGGGCTCTTATCACTGACGCCATTAACATTGACCAATCCTTAGAGGTCTTCATGTAACAATTTTCATGTATCAAATTGAAGGGACAGCCCAGGTATACCACCTGACTAACCCTCAGCCACTAACATTGTTCTCTATATGTGCGCTATACTAACCCTACCACTCGAGTAACCAATCCAGAGTGGAAATAGGTTTTTTACTAAACTTTGTAAGATGACGCAAGTAGCGCGTCATACTAAGGTAAAAAGGGCCTGCGAGCCCCACGATTATGTGTGTGTCAGGACGGACGCGTACGCTCCTTGACCCATCCCTGCCGTTTTGTCTAATAAACAGCAGAGTCACCTTGCTTCTTGCGTGTGTCTCATACTCTATCTCTTTTGGGATATACGGGAGGAGTTGGGGCCTCCCTGCCCGGAGGTCTGCGGACGGCCCGGCCGACCCCGGCAGAATTTCCCCCCGACAGCAGTGATAGTGGTTAAGTTAGTTTTGTTATCAGATGTAGGGGTAGATTTCCAGAGTGTTTCCAGTTTCCTCTTTTCCGTACGTAGTACTTTAAGTTCAGGAGTAAACCAAGAGTTCAAGTGGGCTTTTGGTTTGCTTTTGCGTAATTTGAGAGGTGCAATAATGTCTATAGCTTTGGTCAAAGAGTTGTTGTAAATATCAACCAACAGGTTGGGATCATTGGTGTCAGGTAGGGTATTGAGTATGGGGGCTACCAGAGGTAATAACGTCTCTGCTGTAATATTTAGTTTGTTCCTGGTAAGACATGGTGGCGCTATAGGAGGCTTTATCCTGATCTGGTTGTTAACATTGATGTCTAAGGAGATGAGGTAATGGTCTGACCATACAAGTGGTGTGGAATCCATTAGGGTGATGTTGCAATTAAGATCTGCAACCCAGTCAAGTATCCTGCCCTTCTCGTGGGTAGGTTTAGTACTTCTTTGGGAGTAGCCTTGTTCAGCTAAAGCGATAGCTAGGGATGTGGCATGTAGATCACTGGTGTCATTATAGACAAGGTTGAAGTCACCTAAAATAATGTTTTGCGCCAATGGTTTAGTAGTATCCGCTGCTAGTGATGTAATATCTTCTTCGAAGGATCCGGGAGGACGAGGAGGTTAGTAGATGATGTGGATGGTAATGGTGGTGATAGGTGAGGTTTGAAAGTTAACTGAGAGGTGTTAACATGATACCATAGGGGCTGAGGCAGCTAGCCTTATGTTGAGGGTAGCTTTGAAGATGATAGCTGTTCCTCCACCTCGGGCATTGGGTCTGTCTGCTCTAAGGATGGAATAGTTGTCGGAGACAGCTAGGGTGATAGATGGGCCCGATGCGTTGTGCAGCCAAGTTTCTGTCACCGCAAGGAAGTCAAGATTATTGTTCAGTATGATGTCTGCAATCTCTGTTGCGTGAGCGAAAAGGGATCTGGCATTTAGTAGTCCCCCTTTAATAGACTGCATCTGACTATCTATCAGGGAGAGGATAGGATTAGTGTCCGCTGGGTTATTAGTTGTGGTTGAGTTGGTTTTATTTTTGCGCCTGGGCTTGTCGTTAGTTGATTCAGTATGGGATGTACGGGTAGTCTTATAGTTCTGTTTAACTAGTGAGTGCCGGTTTATGGATAGTCTACTACATAGTCTATCATTACACTTAGTTGTGTCAGGGTTGGTGGTAGGTGAAGCTATTTGCAGAGTGGGCGTCTTGACGACAATGGGAGAGAGAGAGATACTATACAGGAAAGGTGTGCCCTGTTTATCATAGGATGTGGTGACTGGGTATAAGGTAGGTAGAAACAAAGTAGTCTTAATTCTAGAGTCCCTGAAGTTAGGAGTGAGTACTGGTAGGAATGGCATGGGTGGAGTAGAACTATGAATGTGAGTAGTGGTCAAGGAGCTCCAATGTTCCATCTTCGAGAGGTGAGACGGTCTAGTAACAGGCCATATAGAGGTGAGTATGAATGGCAAGGTGCAGAGTAAGCTAATCATGGTATGTCTCCTATCTGTACCATGTGTGAGTGTAATGTGTGTCGTAGGGATCACTCCAATATTAGTGATAGCATTAGGCTAGTATATGTATACATATTGCATAGTGGAAGGGTAGCTAGGCCAGTAAGTGGATGTGCTCTATATAGACAAGAGTCAGACATAATTGGCTAGTTCGAATCAATGGTAAAGTAAGTGGGCTGGTTCAAAATCAGTGTTAAGACAAATGGGCTAGTTCAAATCAGTGGTAAAGCAAATAGGCTAGTTCGAAGTGAACAGGTGAAACAAATAGAGTGGCAAGCGAAGGAAGTGGGTCACAGAGCCTGGGTTGGCAAATCAAGGGCAGTATCAAAAAGGTTTCACTAACACAAATAGTTTTAAAGGTAAGCTATTTGCAGGAGTCATCAACATATACACTTGTAGATAGGCAATTTTCGAAAATGTGCAAATACTTATAAAAGTTGCACTGGGCCCTAGGCCGTAATATGTTGGGACTTTCACAAGGGCTATTTCAGAGACTCGTCAGCATGCTCAATTGAAAATTGGCAATTTCGAAATGTTGCATACACTTTGAAATTTGCAATGGGCAGCACCAACACTATTAGTTTGGAGGTAAGCTATAGCACCAGCATATACAATTGTGGATAGGCAGTTTTGTCTTCATACATGTTAAAGCTTACGAGTGTACAGAATCAAGTCTCGCCAGCATGATGGTGTCCCAAGTAGTATTGCAAGGTTTTGCAAGTACATCAGTGTTGCAGATAAACTGTTAATGAAAGTCATGTGTTCGAACACAAAGGATTCGAAAAATCGAGTTTGTAAATTATTGCCTGTCTAGGATGCAGTGCCGATTAGTGCAACATGCAAGGTATGGGTACTTATAAGCTTAACAAACTGATACAATCATGGACGTCTCACCGTAGGTTTTGCTCGTAGGCGAGCAGGTAAAACACAGTCTCATGTTCGAGGATGGCCAGTTTTCATGCAAGCCGGATATGATGCGGGTCGGAGGTCCAGGGCAAAGGGAATTTATAGAAAGAAGATGAGGAAGTGGCTTACCGTGCTTGCCACGCTCGGTCAGTTCAGTCAGCCTCGTTCACACCCTTAGTCGCGGGCAGGCTGTCACCTGTCGGTAGTGCCGGATTGGCTAATAGGTGGTGGGCAGGCAAAGGGCTGGCCAATCAGGAAATGATCTCCCTTTTTCCTAGTCAGAGGAGCCGACTATAGTAGGGCGGCCATCTTTGAAGCAGTAAAAATCCACGTGGTGCGTATGGGACGGGACCCGAATTTACCCCAGAATTGGTTTCACGCGCAGTATAACAACAGACAGAGGAAGGCCAAAGGTGTACCCAGGGATTAGGGCAATTCTGTTGAACAATCCTTTGAGGTCGGCGAGGTTCATGTAGCAGCAGCAAAATGTGCCATAGGGTGCACCAAGTGCTGCAGAGGCGGGTGCTTGATGTATGGTTTCGGGAAACTGCTCCTGCAGCTCCCGGATGGGAAGGAGCTCCGGCTCCTGGCCTAAGGGATGATGAATGAAAGGCTCAAGGCTCAGTCAGCCTTGTTCACAGCCTTAGTTACGGGCCGGCTGTCGCCTGTCTGTAGCGTCGGATTGGCTAAGAGGTGGTGGGCAGGGAAAGGGCTGGCCAATCACAAAATGATCGCCCTTTTTCCTAGTCAGAGGAGCCGACTATTGTAGGGCGGCCATCTTTGAGGCAGTAAAAGCCTTGTGGTGCATATGGGACGGGACACCAATTTACCCCTGAATTGGTAAGTACTGCTAGGACCGGACCCATCTGTCGACGTTTAGTCAGGGTGCTGCTTGCTAAGTCCTGATATAGCTCAATTTGTCTTTTCTGATACTTGATCGGTTCCTTTTGTCATGCTGCTCTTAGCACTGTTTCCTTTTGTCTATATCTTGTGAATGCTGCAAACATGTACCTCTGTCTGGCCTCCGTGCCTCTATTGAGACATCCGATTCTATAAACTCTGTCCAATTCCACTGCACTTGGGTTTGCTTCCCCTATGAGGTTTGCGAGATGCTCTGGACGACCCCCTTCAGCTTCTTGTCCATTACTGTTTCCGAAGGCGTTTTCAGCCTTATATTAACCCTCTGTGACCTATTCTCTATGTCTTCCATTTGAAGTTCCAAGTTCCATGGTGCCACATCCAGTCTCTCAATAGCCTCGCTTTTCGCCATCGTGTCTCTATCCACTTCCTGTAGGCCCCTCTCCAGGACGTCCATCCTCTCTCCCAGTTGACCCAATTTTTGTTTTACTTCCCCCAGGGACGAAGTATGATCCACTCGCAATAGCTGAAATTGGTTCTGAGATGTCTTTACTAGGTTGGACTGCAGGCAGAGCATTTCCCTGTGGAAATCTTGGCACAATATCAGGGCTGCTGGATCCATCTCCTCTGGTGTGTTGTGCCCTGTCGCTCCTTCATGGGTGCCCCTGAGCATCTCGTTGGGCTCCTGGCCGTCCATATTGTTGGCAGAGTTCCGGGGGTATCTCCCTGGGGAGGTGCACCTCTATTTCATTTGCATTTAGCTTTGTTTGACATGATAGGGTGCGTGTAGCCTGTGGGATGTTTTTACCCATGCATCCGAGCCCTACCACAAAAACTGTGCAGTACTGGCATTGAAAACATCATGATAGCCAGAGCTTCCCAGAAAATGCCCAGGGAAATGCATGAAGAATAGGCTGCCACCCATTTTTGCCGATGTTATGGGCACAGAAGGGCACTGCCTAAAACCACCATTGGACTACCCAGACAGTAGCCTGAAACCATTGGGAATGGCAATGCTGATTGCCAAAAGCAACCTGGAACTGTGGGGAATTCATTTTCTTAAATCCCCAAAATGGTTGCATTACCAGTACTCACCACTATCAGAAAGCCGGCGTTTTGAAACCACCAGACTTTTGTGTAAAACTGAATAAATGAATCCAAAGCAGGCCAAAGAAAGACTTACTGAGAGGTGGATACAATGTAAAGTTATATTCTGAAGTGACTTGAATGTTCATAACAAGACTGGCTGAGCTCTGCAGGTCTGCAGCAGCCTAACTGAAACTGGATTTAAAACTACCAAAAATCTAAAATGTTTAAATTAACTGAGTGACCTACTTTTGAGTGTCACATAGTTTGTCACTGTTGAAATGTCATAGTTTTGAACTTAGAATCAGCATTCTAGCTGCATATGTAAAAATTGTCTTGACTTAAACTGGGGAACAAAAAGTGACATTTTATCTGAAACCTGGCTTAATGAAACTGAATTCTGCCCACCAGCTACCCCCGACAGGAGTTGAGACTTGCACAACAGCTGTGTTCCCAGGCCTAGCTGCCTTTTGCTGTTCCCACCAAAAGGGATATGACACTTCTCTGATTGAATTACCTGGGCTCTGCAGGAAATTGAACAAAGCCCTGTCCTGACTCAGGCAAATGTTTTATTATGGGGGTCGTAAAAGTGGCTTCCTCCTGGAAGGAAAGGGGAGGAGCACTGCCTGTGAGAGCAAGCTGGCTTGGAAGAACTGGAAAAACCAGAAATTCAACCTTGTGCTGGGGGGAAACCACACCCCTTTGGGGCCAGAACATAAATCTAAAAAGATGGATCATTCATAGAGCGGACTTGTGAAAATTTTATAAGTGATATCATTATTCTTGTGATTTTTCTGTGCACATTTGAAGACGTGTTAGGACCTGGTGGTATGTTCAGGGGGGGGTTTAGCGTAAAAGAGGATATTACTCTAAATGTATGTATGTTAAAAATCTGACACTCCACCACCTAATGCCCACATGCTTTGCGAACATTTGTGTAAATGCGGGGACAAATCCAATTTTGGTAACCCGACCAAAAAGTGAAATATGTTGCCATTTTTGAACCCAAGCTCCTAGAAACGACAGAATTGGAACAGGGGCTACCATCAGTAAATGCATGATGCGTGTATGCAATGCCAAACAACTGTCTATCTATGAAATATGTCTATTAGGATCAGATATAGATTGTGTGTAAAGTTGACAGGGGTGGGTTCTCTGTATCATAAACAGACCTCATCATGATGACACTTCATTTCATTCCCCCAATCAAGGGGAAGAGGAGGAAGTGGCCAATGACAAGTGGAGAGGGGTAGGGCCTAGAAAGCTAGCCTCTCCACCCACTTTCAAAACACATAAAAGCAGACAGTCAGGACAGATAGGGACATTCTATTCCATCTGCTGCGGGACGCTCTGCCGGGAAAATCCATACTTTACCTCCATCAACCTCCAGAGAGCCAACATAGAGACTTCAATCTAATCTCCTTCAGAGACCAAGACTTTACTTCAGAATTTGTAGCAGAGAGGTCAACTACAAGCTAAATCCCTCTTTAGCAGGCCTCAAATCATTGCCACTATTCACAGCCAGGCGAGCTGTTTGAATTCTTTGCAAGAACTCTTGCCATTTGCCAGAGAGCAGTGTTGTATCCAGAGAGAGACCAGCTGAACCGGAGACCGCTGTGAGCAGAACCAGAGAGCTGACCCAGATCACTGTGAAGTGCCGAGACCAGACCAGAGTGAAGAAAACCTGTTGACCAGATCCGTGGCAAGGCCTATTTCTAAATATATTGTGAGTACCTAGCAGAACTGTGCAGAACCAATCTCTTAGTTAAAATAATATAATTCAATCTATTTTAATCTAACCAGAACTGCCTCCTAACTCTCACCTGTCATTTGCAAAGCTGTCACCTGTCATTTTCTATCTGCAAGCTGTAACCTGTCGCTTTGAACTTTTAAAATTTCAAATCCGAAAAACTACCTTTATTTAATCGTTCGTAACCTCTGAAAGCTTAGAATCTCACCTTTTCAACAAGCCTAGAACCGACTTCCTACTCCTCATACTTTTGCCGTAATCACGATTCTCGCACTTGCAAATTTTACCGCAATTTGCGATTTGGTTAAAAATCCAGCCACGTGTGAAAACAGCAGCTTCCTTGCTTTCCTTTGCCAAAAATTCGTTTAACCTGCTAGTTACTCCTAGATCCTTGCTAAAGTGAGCCTGAACTCATCCCAGGTATATTTCACTCACCCTGAACCTCTACAGGGAATTAAAAGCATTTTAGCATATTTTTCACTTCATTGCCAGCACATATAAAATCATTTTGGGCCTGTGTTTCAAACTTCTGTAGTCTAAGCTTGCTGGGGTGAACTGAATTACATTTGATTGCATTTCTGAGAACTGTGTGCTTTCCTTCCATTTCCTTGCATTGCATAAAGGGGGGAGTGGATTGCCAGAGAAAAGTGATTACATTGTGTTGTTGAAATCATATTGAGTATTTTCTGTATTGCATTTTCATTCCACATTGCATCCATTTGAAACCATAAAAGTATTGTTGCTATCGTATCCATCCTATAACCACTCATCATTGATTATAAAGAAGTGTGCTAGTGCCGGACTATCCATTATTGATTACTGCTCAGATTAAGTGTGATATTCAATTATTAATTTATTATAAAGTGTGATATATATATATATATATATCTATTGTTTAAATTATCAAATAAACTTTTTAAACTTGCAAAACAGAACTACTTCTTGGCTCAGTGGGGTCAGGGGGATTCCAAGAGAGGGGTGTTATATAGGGGTAGTCATCCAGAACGCATGAACTGGACGTAAAGATATATCAATAAGGGTTTCCATTCAGTATCCCAGACTAGGCATTGACTTAGCTGTAGTGTTGAATTGAATCATCTTACAAGCCTCCCTTTGGTTTCAGATGTATCTTTGGTTCGATTGTAGCTCCCAGTCTCTTGTTCTGTTGGGGGCCCTTTCGTGAAGTGGGGCATTCTGTGACCTCCTTCTTTCCATCAGTTCCTTCCGGGAAAGTCTTGATCTCCTTGTCCCTCTTCGAAGCTTGATACAGACTCCCTTGCTAGGGCCCTTGGGCTCGCCTTTCCTCCACCATTTGCTTGCCCACTCCCTTCCTGTGGCTATGGATAGTGCCTCTCTGGATACCTGTGGCGGCCAGTCCCTCTGCTCCTTCTCCGCGTCTCCTCTGCCTCTGCTGGGGTCCTGGGTCAGGACAGCTGGACCACATCCCAGCTCTCCTTTCTCTTGCTGATTACATTGGTGCAGGGGGAAACCCCCTGCAGGGCCAAGTTACTGGAGCCTGGCTTTCCTCGCCCATGTGCCCTCCCATTCTGTTGTTGTGGGGGCCGCTCTGGACGTGATCCCGCCTCCTCTTTCTATCACTTGGGGGAACTCTGTGGGGCTGCTGCTGTCCCGGTTACTTGAGGCCCGGTCTTGATCAGCTTCTTTCTGTCTCCTTTCTCCACCTCGCCCTCCACCAGCCAGGCCCCTGCTCTCCGTGGGGTATGCCCTTCTGTCCCTGGATTCTTGGGTGCCCTTGGTCCTCTCTGGGTAGTCTGTGTATGTTTGGGGGTCCTCCCGCTACAGTGGTACCCTATGTTAGTGCAGTTGGTGGTGTCCCAGCCCTGGGAAGGGGAGAGCTCACCTGCTGTCCACGTCTTGGCATTGCTTCTTACGGCGGTGTTCCTGGGGCTCCTCTCTGTAGCTTCTTTGCTGTCTGGGCCCTGTCTGTTCTTCCATGCTTATTTTGACTGTGAGGGCTCTCTCCACCTCCGTTGGGGTCTCGGATGGCTCCCTGTCTGTCCCTAGCACTGGGGTCGCCTCTCACATTGTCGGGGCCACTCTCCATTCCTTCGTCAGTCATGTATGTATTTCTGGTGCCTGGTGTTCTGCGTCCCAGTTCGTGCCCCCCCGATCCCCTGCGCCGCTGTCTCCCACCTGGTTCTCTCCTCCGCCACTCCACTCCACCTCTTATTTCCGTCCTCTCGGGCGGATCGTCCCAGTTGCTGGGCAGCCTTCAAAGCGATCATGTTCCTCACTGCTCTACCCCCGCGGCTGTGATGGACCGCTTACTAGGGCTTTGTTGCTGTTGTCACCTCCCTCGGGCCTCCGGGTCCCTCCGCTCTCCAGTCAGCCTCGACCCCTGCTGTCAACCAGTGTCTCATGTCGCTTATGGACTGGCCTGCCGTTTCTTCTGAGGATTCCCCGCCTGTCCTCAGGTTGCTAGGTTTCCCTTTCTGTCAGGGTGCTGGGCTCCGCAGGGTCCGCCTCTTCGTTGCAAGTACTCTCCCAGAATCGCTGTCTCGGGTGCCCCTGCTGAGCTCCTCCTTCCTTATATCGGCGCCTCTGTGTGGGGTCCGCTCTGCTTTTCTGGGCTATTACTGCGCCCGTCCTTGTCTACGCTGCTTTCTCCTTCCTTTTCAGGGTAATACAGCTGCTGCGGGGTGGTGGAGCCACATGTAGTTGCTGGGAGGTTTCAGGAGCGCCGTCGATATGTCTATCTGGTGTCGGTGTCCATCTTGGAATCCCACAGCCATCTTTTTAATGTTAGCATTAAAGATTGCAAGTGGTTAAGAGCCACAGAGAATATGAAACATCGTAGGGTCGATAACACAAATTCCAAAGTGGATTCCACAGGATTCCATGTCTTCATGTGGAATGGGGCCCATGCCTGGGATAACCAGAGTAGAGAAAGGCACCTGGGAATGAAAGGAAGATGTGAGAGGGAATGATAGTATAAATATGGGCGTGTGTATTCTCAGGTTTGTGATGATGAAAATAACATTCTGGAAAGGTGTCTGAAGATCCAGTGCTATTTTAAAGTTCTTTGTACTTTGATGACAAGTACCCTTCACCTGCGTGTATGGTTGTGTGGTGGTCCCAAGATGTGCTCAAGCATTTGTGTGGAATATGGTAGCCAGAGTTAAGAAGTAGGAGTGAGCATTAGATCTACCCTAATCCCTCAAAGCAAAAAAAAGCTTGGAAATACCAAGGTAAATGCCATCTAATACAGTGACGAATTGACCGTGTGAGAAGGACATTTAGATGTAAAGGTAAGAGAGTAGAACACATTTCTCTTAACAGCGTGCAGGACAATACACGACCAAGCATTTGGTATCCAGAGTTCGGAAGGAGTGCTTAGCATTATATTTACTCTGATCTCTCAAACCAGAAATTCTGGGGTGCTGAGGCAATGGACTTCGAAACCAGCGAAGGATTGACGGTTTGAGAAGTACATGTTGTGCATGATGTGGCAGTACAGACAATAGTAAACAAGACATTGTCTGATGCAAGTAGAGTTGCTTAGCATGCTGAAAAGAAGGTTCTGTGTGATAATTGTTGTGGTGTGCGCCGCCCACACACCGATACCCGTGAGCCCTCGGCCGCTACAGACATCACCAGGACACGTCTGTGTGGTTCAGGCTCCCCGGTCGCTCTGCGCGGCCAGGAATACACGCTTTATTTCTCCTGCACGCAGCGGAGTGCAACGTCACTCCGTCGCGTGCGTGCAGCCCTTAAAGGGGCAGCATCACACTCCTCCTTTTTCATAACAAAACAAAACAATGAACAAAGGATACTTAACAGTTCTAACAACTAAATTCACTGCACTCAAACCCAGGAGCCCCTTTTAATAGCAGCCACCCGGGTCCCCAGGACATTCAGGGTTCCCACTCACAGTCATACTCCAACATGAAGTCAGTGAGACGGGCAGGTTTCCCTCGCCCAGTCTTCTGGGGGTACCTCCTGCCAGCATCTCTGCTCGGAGCTCCTTCTCCCGCCGGCTCCCAAGCCAGGGAGCTGGGGAGGCATGTGGATCCACCACCTTCATCCGGAACTTTCACTGCCGGGCCGCTCGGCACCGGTTCAGTCCTTGGTTCAGTCCTGGGTTCTCCCAGCCGCTTGAACAAGCTGGCGTTGTGAGTTACTGAGGTGTGTCGGTCGAAGGTGGTCACCATCGACCCTTTTACCGCCACCACATTCAACGGTGCCGGCTCGTATGTTAGAGACAGCTTTCCTTGGGGGTGTCGGTTCTTGACCAGCACCTCATCCCCCGGCAACAGCCTCTGTGGTCTTAGTGCTCGCCGAATGTTCTCAGTTGCCGTCCTTTCACAGCGCTCCCGCTCCACTGCTTCATAGTCGATCACAGCAGGCTCCGGCTCACCGAGCTCTGGCAGTAGATCTCGTGGACACTGTTGGAACATTGCCTCTGCGGGGGCCACCCCCGTGGATGTATGGGAAGTGTTGCGGTAACCTCTCAGGAATGTGTACAGTGCCCTTTCTAGGCACTTGCCTTCCCCTTGGGCAATGCGTAAGACCTTGTTAAGGGTTTGCATCATCCTCTCAGCCTCCCCATTGGCCCGTGGCCAGGGCAGGGTTACCTTGCGGTGATGTACGTCGTACTCCTCCATCAGCCCCGCAAAGCTCTCCCCCTGGAACGGTGGCCCGTTGTCAGAGCAGAGCACCGTGGGCAGTCCGTGGGTGGCAAAGATCTTTTCGATGGCTACCGCCACATTGTCAAACACCGCCCACTCTATGAACTCCACCTCTGGGTAACAGGACTACTCAAATACCACCACCAGGAAGTGGGTGCCCCTTGATGTGGACCCAAAGTCAGCATGAACCACTTCCCACGGTTTGGTCCCTCTCTGCATGGTTTCAATTTCCGACTCCCTCTGGGCAGGGGACGCTGCTTGGCACCACACACAGGATACCACAAATTCTTCCATCCTTCATTCCAGGTCAGGAAATCAGACCTTCAGGCATAGGCGTGCTTTTGTCTTCGCTACTCCTGGATGTCCTGGGTGTGCCAACATGATCATTTGCTGTGTCTGACTCTGAGGTATGACAATGCGGTCCCCTCTTAGCAGCAGGCCGCTCTCTGAAAAGGTCAGCTCCCCTCTTACTCTCCACAGCTGCTCCACGGTGAACTTGTTCTCCTGTGTTCTGGCTGCCAGGGAGTCAATGACCATTCACCACGAGTCCTGTTGGATGGCTGCTTTGAGTATTTGAAAGCAGTCATCCTCTCCTGATGCCTTTTTGAGGTCTTGTATTGGCACAGAGTTGGGTGTCACGGCCTCCATCATGAGCTGCACATGTTTGTCCGCCTCCTCCGCACACGTGGATGGCACCCCACCAGTGTCTTTTCGTGGATATCTTGATAGATAGTCTGCCGCGTCATTGCTTCTGGGCCGATATACTAGCGACACACCATACTCTAATAGTGCCAGCATTCACCGCTGTATTTGGGCTGAGAATTTGGATGATGACCCCGCCAGTATGGGCCGCAAGGGTTTGTGGTCCTTGACCACCATCACTGGTTGACACAGGACATAGAGTCGGAAGTGGTGGCAGCCCCCCAGAACGGCCAGAGTCTCCGCTCGATCTGGGAGTACCGTTGCTCTGTCTCCGATAGCGCTTTGCTGGCAATGGGTCGGACCTCTAAATTGGCATCTGCCTGCGTCAATACTGCCCCCAGGCCGAACAGGCTGGCATCCACCACAATATCCGACTCCAGCGCAGGATCGAAGAAGGCCGCGATATCTTCTGCTGTGAGGGCACCTTTAATGTCCTCAAAAGCCGCCTGCTCGAGAGGGCCCTACTGCCTGGCCATATCCTTTTTCGTGAGGGCTCTGATCTTGCTGCCAGGTTGCGGATGAAATGGCCACAATACGTAACCATCCGAGAAAGCTCCTCAACTCTGATACATTTTTGGGGGGCCGGGCCTCCACAATGTCCTTCACTTTGCGTGGATCGGGTGACACCCCACCAGCCCGGAATACAAAACCAAATAACTCAATGGTGGTTTGGAGGAATTCACACTTCTCCCGGTGCAGGACCAGGCCCAGAGATTGCAGGCATTCGAACGTCTTAGCCAATTTCACCAGGTGGTCCGACTCAGACTTGGCAAATACCAGGATGTCATTGCTAATGTTTAGGACGCGCTCAAGATCTGCCAGCACTCCACAAATGATATTCTGAAATACTTCAGCCGCAGGTGACACCCCGAAGCTCAGCCTCTTGTATCTGTAGAGACCCCGGTGAGTGGTAAAGGTTATTATGTACCTTGACTCGGGATGGAAGACCACCTGATGGTACCCTGCCCGTAGGTCCAGTTTTGAAAAGAACCGGGCACCCTGTAGTTCAGTGATGATGTCTTTGATTGTGGGAGTGAGGTGCCGCTCCCTCTTAATGGCCTTGTTGGGCAGGCGCATGGCCATGCAAATGCAAAGAGGGGCTGGTTGTTTCGGTTTCTGAGCCACTACAATCGGAGATACCCATGGTGTCAAGCCCTCGACCTTTTCTATTATGCCCAACCTGACCAAATTGTCCAGTTCTTTGTCCACTAGACCCTAAGGTGAAATGGGACTCGTTGATGCTTGAGGGCAATGGGCTGAACCGAGTCATCTATGTGTAGATTCACCGGATCACCAGCCATTTGTCTAATCCCTTCAAAGAGAGCCGTGTGTTTCTCCAGGAGGGTCTGAATGTAATCCACGTATACAGAGTATGCAAACGTGACAATGCCCAGTGCCTCGCAACCGCACAACTCAGCGGGGTGTCGCTGCTGACTGGTGTCACATAGAACCGGGCCCTTAACACAGATCCCCCATGTTTAACATCTGCAACAAACGCACCATCTAGCTGGATTGGGTCCGCTCCTCAAAGAAGAAAATGCGAGCCTTAGCCTTGGTCAGGGTGGGAGGGCATACCATGGCATCCTAGTGTTCATGAGCATACGTTCACTGAAGCCCCTCTGTCTACCAGTACCGGGATGGAGGATTCATTCACCAGTACCAGACATCGAGGCTGCCTCCTTGTCTTTACCCTCGATACGCCTATGCAAGATACAAAGAACACAATTTGTTCTTCTTCCTGGCCGGACTGTCCTCTGCTTGGTCATGCTTGGTCATGTTGAGCAACGTTCGATGAGCGCTGCTGCCGGAAGAACCCAGCCCTCACCGGACCTCGGGAAACCGCTACAGGATCAGTGACCCTACACATCCTTTCATAATGATCAACACCACCACACCTGCCACTTGTCTTTCCAATTGCCAGGCATTCAGCTGGATGGCGAATGTCATATCCACACTTGGAGCATGAGTTAACAGGAGCCAACCCCCTCTCTCGCTGACTCATCCCCCTGCGTCTGGCTCCCCTGCCACGTCCCACTGCACAGACCTCTTCAGCCTTGCCGGAGCGTACCCCAGCCTCCATTCGGGACGCACGCAGGTTGGGCACTGCCTGGCACCTCTCTAGCTCCAGAATGTGTCGCAGGTGATGCCGGGTTCCATCAGGACTTGGCTTCTTAGTTTGCCAGACATGCATCCCTGGATCAGTTGGTTCCTGGTCATTGTCTCTGGATCCACCGATGCACGTGGCACTGCCAGCCTTCTCAACCTCCATAGAATGTATCAAGTGTCTCGTCATGTTTTTGGCATGCTGCCCCCATGAGGAAACTCTCATAGTCTGCGTTTGCAAGGGGGAGGAAGCAATCATGGAGAGCATCATTTGCAGCCGCATATGAGACATCACATGGTTGGAGCGACAAAAATACTTCATGTACAGCTGGACCTGCACAGTACAGCAAGTGGCCAGCTTGCTGTCATCATTAGTCTCCGTGGTGGGGCGGAAATACATCTCCAGTCTTTCCATCCACATCTTCCAGTGAGGCCCCAGGCTCGAAGGTGCCTCTGTGATATCAAATTTAGGAACCTGGAGATCTTGCACCTGGTAGTTGTGGTGCAGCCATTACAGGGGGCTGTGCTGCGGCCTGGACAGCCGCTACAGGAGGTTGTACTGGAGGTTGAACAGCCGCTACAGGAAGTTGTACTGGAGGTTGAACAGCCACCACAGAAAGTTGTGCTGGGGGCTGTATGGGCGCCTGAAGGGGCTGCGCTTGAGGCTGACCTTGATCTGGATGCTGTTGAGGTGCTGCCTCTCCACCATCATCCATGCCCTTGAGCGCACAAGCACCTTTGTCTGAGGTCCCAAATGCTGCAACTCAAAATCCTTCTTCTTGTCGGCAGGAAGGTGTTGACTTTGCCCCTTCCCCAGCTGGATCCTGGAATACACAGAAGATCTTGCCAGGAGGATGTTGTTTACAAGTGTGTTCCACCCAGTGGGTGGGAGTCCCAAATATTGAGCCAGGTGGGCACAGATCCACCATTCACTCGATGTAAAATGACGGAAATGTATCAAATTTTCATCCAAACCACAGCATGTGGTGTTAGCAGCCTTCCGTTGCTAAACTGTCATAAAATTGGCCTTGGATGGCCTCACGATGCTTCAAAAACAAAGCCGTGGCCTTCCTAGGCCCGTTCACAAAATGGCAGCCAACCGTGTGGATTGCATCTCTCCCTGTTGCATGTTCAAGTGTTGCTGAAGTTAAGAAAACAAAGGAAAATCACCTCAAATATCACCGCCAGGCCCGGGATGCAATCCCGCCTCATCGTCACTGTTGTGGTGTGATTGGCGCACATATCGATACCCGTGAGCCCCCTCCCGCTACAGACATCACCAGGACACGTCTGTGTCGTTCGGGCTCCCTGGTTGCTCTGTGCGGCCCGGGAACGCCCCCTTTATTTATACTGCACGCGGCAGAGTGCAACGTCACTGGCCCGCATGCGTGCAGCCCTTAAAGTGGCAGCATAAAAATAATGTCCTTGGAAAATTATAGCCATACAAGAATGGTGCAGTTTTTTTGCGGCAACATTACCCTATGGAACCTGCAGGGAACACCCCCACAACCCCCACATTTTTTTAATGAAGTGGGGGACACACAACCTCCACTCCCATTTACCCCATATATTGTCACAATAAATAATGTCGCCTATACTGTTTCCCTGGCGACTATATGTATTGGAATATTATTTATGAGGATAATATTGCCTGATACCGGAATCAAGTGGTTCGGAATGCCCTCTGCCCCAGGGTGGTCATACAGGGACTATCCAAGGGCATATTACCTTAGATAGCAAAGCTAAGTCAATTGACATAACCGTTTTACTTGATTATCTAAAAGTATTGTACTTTCAATGTGTGGTACCCCGAGAAGGCTTTGAAAGGTGTACATGAGAAAATTAAACAGATCCTACAGAAATTAGAAGTTGGACCCTTTTTTATTCATGAAGGAATTATCTTCAAAATATATCCACAGTAGAGACTCACCATTTTCGGGAGGTGAACAATATTTAGAAATGGTGTTAGTCTTGACATCAATAGAGGAGGGGTAAACATGTCAAGCAGTACAATATCAGAAAGCCTCTTCTTACTGACTCATGGCAACTTTGGCAGTTTGCCAAACTGGATTACTGTTAACGCATGGGGTCATGGTAATTCCCTACATTATTTTGAAGTTAAGGTTATTGCCCAGTTTTGAATCCCATTTGCATGTATTATTTCCACTTAAGTCATTACCAGCATTGTAAGTGGAGATAAAACGTCCACTTACAACCTGGCATTAATTTGGAATGTTGGTGCTAGACCCATCATTGTGCATAGTGGTAAAACAGACAGGGCCTGATTTGCAAAAACCTTTTATATGGGAAAGTCACATTGAAAACATGTGTGTAAATCCAGCGATCTATTTTGTTTTTTGTGTCGGTCATTTGTTATGCGCCTATACACGACTCAAGGCACAACAATGCAGATGGGGGAACGATCGGACCAGGCCTTGTACATTCAGATCCTGCAAATGCAGATTATTTATAACGCGCTTAATCGCGAGACAGGGTTTCGAGCGCAGACCTGGGATTCGAACCTGTGTTGCTCGGCGTGATCTTGCTTCCAAGACCCGCGCGTTGTCACCTTTAGTCAATACCTCATGAGACCCCTACACTCATTAATAAAGGTTTGATTAAAGAGAATTGACGACAACATAATTTACATAGGTCGTATCTATAAAATATTATCTATGAATAAAATAGCACACGCTTGTTTACCATTACAGACATACTCATAATAAAGGCCTGACTGTACTAAGTGCTCTACTCTTTAACTCCCCCACCCGATATCTAGTTGCCAAAGTAGAAACAGGTTCAGACATGTAGCCTCGTTCATAAGCAGATGGGCCTTCCTGCTGCTTTCCCATAGAGACTAATATTCAATCATGGCGCTGCTTTTAGCTGAATATATTTACCCACGATGGCACTTTGTGAATGTTCATAATTGCCAATGCCTTGCATGGGAACAGTGGGGGTTGAACGCGGCTTATCTCGATGGTTTTAGATCGGAATAATATCCTTCCCATGGATTCGGTCTTTCGTAAAGTCCATGAGATTAGCAGCTCCCTAGAAGTTGGTACAGTGTGGGTGGGAGTGGGGGTTGGGGGGATGGCGGGAGGGGACTTCGGCACAATTATCTTCCCAGGGCTGGCACAGAGTAATAATAGCAGGCAGCGGGCTAGCTCTTAATGCATCACGCTTTAAACTACTGTTAACTATTATGAGATGAGACACTTGGAAAACAGTTTAACACCCACAGGGAGGTTATTTTTTTTGTAGGCTGTTAATTACCACTGAGCATGAAAATCTTCCAGGTTTCACAGTCGTTAATTATTCACTCTCATGCATATGCATTATTAGCAGTAAGCTTAGGCTGCAGGGCACAGAACTGCAAACAGAATACACGGATCTGCATCCTGGCAGCGCATCCATCTGCATGCGCCTGTTATGGATATATTATTCTTAGTCATGGCATTTTGGGTATAGGCTGAGAAACATATAGCAACACATTCCGTCCGAAAAATAGCTTCTTGCTATGACGGCAGATTCAGGCGGCCATTTTAGCTTTAAAGGCTGCAGAGGGAGAACAAATCGTATGAGGAGGCCACGTAACCTTCACTCACAGTCTCGCACATCTCCGAAATATAAAAGCAGACAGGGTCCGACTGTGGCATACAATTGGCTCGGGCACCAATCAAAAAGTGGCCCACAGTTGCAAATGGCAATTCATTCCTTTTGTGACAAGCCGAGTAGTACCCAAGGGGGAGGTTTTCTATAACATGTGATGCAGATTGTGGATTTTAAAGAATATGTTTTCAGTAACACTCGTCATCACTAGTAGCGGCATGGTGAAGTAACTTCGTATTATTATTATTATTATTATTATTATTATTATTATTATTATTATTATTATTATTATTATTATGTGTTTATGCATTTAGTTCTATGAAGAACTTTTGCAAATTCATCAATTCTTAAACATACAAGCCAATTTTTCAAATACATTAATTCATCACTCAATTTAACATACAAATACTAATACTAATTCTTCATCTGTTGACAGTGCATCTTATAACCCATCATACCAACCATACATCTTATTAAATCCAATAATGCAATCATAATACATGTGCACTTCAGCCCCTATAATATGATTTACCAAAAAATGCTACTAATCCATTCTTCAGAATCCAATACTAGCGGTACTAGCTGTAACACCACCTATATAAAGCATAATCCTAAAAAATGAAGAAAATCCTGAAACACCTTATAGCTCAACAGGGAAGTCATTTGGGTGTACCAGGGGTCGCAAATGCGACCCCTAAGATCTCCCGTGCTACCCCTGTGGTCTCCCTTGCTACCCCTAAAAAAATGGAAGCTCCTGGGCTGTGGCCAGTGCCATGTGACTCTTTGTTTCTGGATTGGCTGGCTTTCTTGATCAGGCCACACTTTTTACACAGGTAACACTTTGAGCAGTGACCCTAAATAAGAAAGAATAGGAATAACAAATAATTAGTCTTTCTGGAATTCTATACAATAATTGCGAGACTCATTAAAGGTTTATTTCAGGCACACTTCAGGGGGTGAGTCACTGATTGAGTCTGTTCTTAAACACCTCAAATTCACAATGCAGACAACAACTTCGAAAAAGCGTTTATAGTAGAATCAGCATCCATTTCGGAGTATGTGTTTTGCTTTTCGCAAGCTGCAGCTAAAGCATGTTTGTTCTGCCATTGTCTCTGTTGCGATCAACACAAGACATTCTATTGTGGGGTCCTTGATCACTTGACAAAATCCTTGTGCCTAAAAACATGTGCACAGTGTAGAAATGTTTGACCATAGCTTATAAAGTAGTAGCCCTTGATTTAATTGTGCCACAATTAATGTTTTGTTGTTTGTGCCCAGAGTATGGGATGCTGTGTGAGTGTGCTGCTTCCCCTGCGCTTCCCCTGCGCTACTCTAAATACTTTAATATGCAGTTATGAACCCTCCCAATGGTATGTATTTTACCAACCTCTGTAGCCTGAAAAGTAGATCCATCCAGGCTTGACATGTGTCCAACTTTGCAGCAGACCTGCAGATAAACTGGCCTGCTGTTAAATCTCATCTATCAGTTTAATGGTATCCGCTACAGAGTGTAATTTGATTTCTGACTTTGAGAACAAGAACATTCAGACATGTAAATGATCATTTCACTATAGCCGATAAGATAGCTATAGCTGGTAAGATAGCTCAGTGGGGTGAGCGCTCACTGCTGCGATGTGTGTGGCATCTGCAGGTTGCAGGTTTGTATCCTGGCAGAGCTAACTCAGTCTTTCATCCTTTTGAGGTTGGTAATTGAGTACCAACACAGGTTGGGTGATATTGTATGTATATTGTACTATATTAAGAGCTTAAGCGTAAGTGCTATATAATAACACTTCGTTATCATTGGGCCTTACACATCTGCTTGCATTGACAGTCATTTGGTAATATGGGCTTATGCACACTGATATTAACAATGCATATGGTGATCCATTCTTGTATGAAATGTATATCACATTACAGTGATATCATAACCCTATTTTTTCATAGTGTACTTAGGAGAAATGCTGTGTGATGCCACTTCCTGTTTTGTAAAGGGATGAAAGGTCGTGTGCCATTGCTTCGGGTCGTGTGATGTCTCTTCCGTTACCCCTCTCATTTTTTTAAAAGATGCCCATGTAGCACAAACACAATTACTTTTTAAGTTGCACTTCAATGTCATTCAGGACTGGTTTCCAGACCCTATAAAGTACCATCTGTGTCGCACCAGACTTCTTCTTTAAAAAGTAGACCCAAAACTCAAGGGATTTAGTAGCATCATAATCATAAGCAAAGTTGGCCAAGGGCATCATGTATATAGGTCCTAATCTAGGGCATTCAGTAAGCTCAGGTTTGACAGCCTCCCGATTAGTCGGAATTGCTCATATTCTGCAGAATCTGGCTTCCTGCGGTAAATTCCATTTTGCTTTGCATATGGCACGAACGGGGAGCTGATTAGTATGATTTTGCAGACGAAGCCTACAAATGGCTGGGTCTGGGCACCGTAACAAATAAAATTGTGGATTCATGTATTTATGGACAACCTGAGCCACCTGTGAAAACCCATGCAGCTTCTTAAGATGTTCATAATTACACAGCCAGTCCTACTTGGCAAGCCTTCTAAGAAAGGCTCCTTTCAATATGTGAAAATTAGAGCATCGTTTGAAATCGGGAATCCAATTTATCGTGGCACACAACTCCTTGAGCAATGCCGCAAATGGATTTTCTAGCTTTGTACCATGTTCCAGGTAGTAACTATATCAGTAGTAACTGATCAATGTGGCCCACATCGGCCAAAAAAGTGGCCCACTTCGTCCCAATAAATTGGTTCACACTAGCATTTTGTGTTTTTGGTTCGGGCATTGCCGCATTGCCTTATAGTCCGGTCCTAGCCTGAAAGCAATCTATTAGTTGATAAAGAGCCCTTTGTAGACCTATGTATCAAGAAAACAAGGAAACATTTCCGGTGGCATAGTTATGCAATGTACTAATTCTCAGGTCAAGAAGTTCCATTTATTTTATTTTATTTTATATAGAACCTGCTCTACCCACAAGCTCTATATAGAAAGTTGAAACGGAGGAGTTGAACAAGAAGTTATAATGTTGTTTCGAAAAGGATAGAAAGGCCATGCTTGATAAAGTATAATGGGGATGAGGTCTGACTGAATTAGGTAAGGGGGTTTCAGTTTTTAGGCGTGTTCCAATGAGCAGAGAAAAAATAAACTGGCAAGCAGAGTGTGTTCTGGAATTCTTTTCTACCTTCTTTAAGAGTAGGTCCATCATGATAACCATTCTGCAAGAGATTAAAGACACTTCTGTTCAGAAAGTATTTGGATGTTTTAGTTTCACCAGATCTTAAAATGTGAATATTTATTGATGTACCTGTCTCAGGAAAAATGACTGCATACTATTGTCTCAAGTGTTGGTGATGTTACATTTTGTATTGTTAAAATGTGTATTCATTTCCATTGTGTTATATTAAGTATGCCTCTCCTTTGCTTCCTCAGGAGCTGGGTTCTGCAATATAAAACTGCAAAACAATAACAAAAAATACATAAATAAGTAATGCAGTCTGATTAAGGACCATTTTATGTCTAGCCTAAGTGTTATGTGTATAGATATAACGTTTATTACATTGTTTAGTGACTCGTTTGTATGCTCAGTATCCCCTCTTTTTAAGTGTGTCCCTAAATGTCTCTTCCTGTTCATGGATGGCCATTGCGATGAATCCTGCGGAGTCCTCAGAGAATCCCTGCCTAAAGTCTTCACACAGGCAGCCAGTGGAAGGCAGTCGCAACCTGATCCTAAACCTGGGGGTGGTATTAGCTGGGTGGATCACCTGGCAGGAGAAAGGCACCAATGGAATGGGATGACTCAGTTAGGGGAGACGCAGTATTCATCCTCTTCTGCGGGTGGGGTTTCTTTAACACCGGAATACCTGATGGCTTGTTGCCATAGTAAGACTCCCCTTTCCTCCTTTTCTCAAGTTGTCAGTTCTGAAAACCCCAAAGGTAAATGTGGGAATGATACATGTAGGGATCAGGGAGGATAGCTCAGGGGCAACACTCTCGTCTTGGAAGCAAGACGAGGCAGAGCAACACAGGTTCGATCCCCGCCCGCGCTTAGAAACGTCAGGGTATTAAACGTGTTATGAATAACCAATTACAATTACAACTAATACTATGTGAGATGTATTTACCCATGCATCCGAGCCCTACCTCAAAACTGTGCAGTACTGACATGAAAACATCATGATGGCCAGAGCTTCCCAGAAAATGCACAGGGAAATGCAGGAAGAATAGGCTGCCACCCATTTTTGCCGATGTTATGGGCACAGAAGGACACTGCCTAAAACCACCATTGGACTACCCGCACAGTAGTCTGAAACCATTGGGAATGGCAATGCTGATTGCCAAATGCAACCTAGAATTGTGGGGAATTCATTCTTAAATCCCAAAAATGGGTGCAGTACCAGTACTCACCACTATCCAAAAGCCGGCAATTTAAAACAACACCAGATTTTACTTTTTTGTAGAAAACTGAATAAATGAACCCAAAACATGCCAAAGAAAGACTTACTGAGAGGTGGATACAATGTAAAGTGATATTCTGAAGTGACTTGAAGGTTTATAACAAGACTGGCTGAGCTGTGGATTGCAGCAGTTTAAGTTGCACTGGATTAAAGACACTAAAATCGAAAATGTTTAGATTAAATGAGTGACCTATGTTTGGTGTCACATGCCTTTGTAACTGTTGAAATGCCATAGTTTTGCACTTAGAATCAGCATTCTAGCTGCATATGTAAAAATGTTTAGTTTTATTTGAATGCAGGAACTGGGGAACAAAAAGTGACATTTTATCTGAAACCTGGCTTAAGGAACTGAATTCTGCCTGGCAACTACCCCCATCAGGAGTGAAACTTGAGTCACAACTGTGTTCCCAGGCCTAGCTGCCCTTTTGCTGCTCACACTAAGGATATGCCATCTATCTGATAATTGAATTACCTGTGCTCTGCAGGAAAGTGAACAAAGCCCTGTCCTGGCTCAGGCAAAGGTTTTATTGGCAGGAGTCGTAAATGGTCGTAAAAAGTGGCTTCCTCCTGAGGAAAGGGGAGGAGCACTGCCTGTGAGAGCAAGCTGGCTTGGCAGAACTGGAAAAACCAGTATTTCTACCTTGTGCTGAGAGGAAACCACACCCCTTTGGAGCCAGAACATAACTCTAAAAAGATGAATAACTCATAGAGCGGACATGTGAAAATTTTATAAATGATACCATAATTCTTGTGATTTTTCTGCCCACAGTTTAAGAGGTTTTTAGAACCGGTGGTATGTTCAGGGGGGTGTCAGCGGAAAAGTGGATATAACTCTAAATGTATGCATGTTAAAAATCTGAAACTTCATCAGTTAATGTCCATACTCCCTGCACACATGTATGTAAAGTTGGGTCAATGTCAGAAAGTGAAAAATCAGTTAAAAAGTCAATTATGTGCCATTTCTGAATGCAAGCTCTTAGAAACAGCAGATTTGGACAGAGACATGGCTAAATTCAGCCACACCATGTATATGTAATTTGAAGCAACTGTGTAACTGTGAAATATGTCTTTTATTATCAAATATAGAATGTGTGCAATCTGACAGAGGAGTGTCCTATCTGCAAGCCATAAAATGACATCCCTCTGACTCACAGTTCATTCCCCAATCAAATGATAAATGGAAGTTTGACCAATTAGAAGCTGAGAGAGAGGTAGGGTCAGTGATGCTAGAACACACCCACATTCTAAACACATAAAAGCAGACAGACAGGACAGATAGGGACTTTCAAATTCCATCTGCCGCTGGAAGCTCTGCCGGAAAAATCCATACTTACCTCCATCAACCTCCAGAAAGCAACATAGAGACTTCAAATCCATCAGGCCAGACCAGAAGCAGAGTAGAGCTGACCTGTTAGCAGAACCAGAGAGAAAGCAGTGCTGTACCCAGAGAGACCCAGACCAGCAGAGAGAACTGACCCAGATCACTGTGAAGTGCAGAGACCAGAGGCGAGTTTAAAACCTGACCAGATCCATGGCGAGGCCCATTTCACTCAAGAATATAGTGTGAGTACCCAGCAGAACTGTGTAGAACCAATCTCTTAGTTTAAATTCATCTAATTCAATCTATTTAACCTAAGTAGAACTGTCTCCTAACTGTCACCTGTCATTTGCATAGCTGTCACTTGTCATTTTCTAGTTGCAAGCTGCACTTGTCTTTTTGAACTTTAAAATTTCAAATCTGAAAAACGACCTTCACTAAATCGCTCATATCTCCGCGACCGTTTGTGCTAGAGACTTGCAGTAACTTTCATTTGAAAGCTTAGAATCTTAGCTTTGAATCGCACCAAGAACCACCTTCCTACCCCTTATAGTTTTACCGCAATCGCGGAACACGCATCCGCGAATTTTACCGCGATTTGCAAATTTCTTCACATGTAAAAACTGCTGCTGCTTGCCTTCCATTTGCCAGAAATTCGTTTAACCTGCTAACTATCCCTGCATCATTGCTAGTGTGAGCCTGGACTAATATTAACTAGATACCACTCACCCTGAACCTCTGAAAGGGAATTAAAAGCATTTCTAGCATATTTCTCATCCATTGCTAGCACATATCAAAGCAATTTGCCTGTGTTTTCAAAACTCCTATCTGTTTTCTGTAGTGTAAGCTTGCTGGGGTGAACTGATTTACATTGATTGCATTTCTGAGAACTGTGCGTTTTCCTTCCATTTCCTTGCCTTGCATCAAGGGGGGGAGGGGATTGCCAGAGAAAAGTGATTACATTGTTTGGTTGAATTCATATTGAGTATTTTCTGTACTGCATTCATTGAATATTGCATCCACCTGAGCTTACATAAAGCATCCTCTACCACATTATACTTTTGTTCCTATTTACCAGTGTGCTACCTTATCCATTTCATGTCAACTCATTAGTGATTATAAGAAGTGTGCTAGTGCCAGATTCTCCGTTGTTGATCTTTATCATATCAGATGAAGTGTGCTATTCAATTATTAATTTATTATAAAGTGTGATATATATATATTTTAAATTATCAAATAAACCTTTTAAACTTGCAAAACAGAACTACTTCTTGGCTCAGTGGGGTCAGGGGGATTCCAAGAGAGGGGTGTTATATAGGGGTAGTCATCCAGAACGCATGAACTGGACATAAAGATATATCAATAAGGGTTTTCATTCAGTATTATAGACTAGGCGTTGACTTAGCTGTAGTGTTGAATTGAATCCTCTTACAAATACCTCTTCTGATAGTTCTAATTTCATCTCGAGTTTGATTTATAAATTCAAGAATCACTTATCCATTCCTTTAAAGCCTTCTTCTGAAGATACATTTTATGAATCACTGAATCGGAGGGAATTAACGGATGATAAACAGAACAAGTCCCATAATGCTCTAGGTACTGGGACGAGGAAGAGGGACTCAGAGGCACAGAAATGCAGTGTGCAGTTTAGTGGTTCTAATGACCCACACCTGAGCGGGGCTTTTAAATATTTAAAGCCCATTCGAAGAAGTAGATGGAGGAGCCAGCGGCAGTGGAAACAGCAGAAGGAGACAAACTGACACCCCGGAACTGACGCTGTGTTTACGGTGGATTACGGGACGAGAGAGTTGTAGAAATCAGAAACCTAATGAGCAGAGGGCGCGCAGTGGGAGGCAGTGCTTTGACAGGCTTACCCATGGGTGAGAGAGAGGCTCTTCTTGTCATGTGTCCTACTCTGGTGACTGGAGAGCACTGGAGCAGATGAGGAGCAAGACATGCTTCCTTTTTGAAAGGGGTCTGCCACGGAGTGTGTCCAAAGCTGCCCACAAACTGGCAGAAGAAGCAGGCATTGCAGCAGCGATCGAGTGGATGCACAGTTAGAATCTGGTGAGTTGGCCTTTGTTAATTGACCATGGGGCACTCCGCAGTAGACCACTGACTGCTTGCAGTTATTTTGAATACTGAACAAAGGATTTAAAGCTTTTTCGGAGTGATACCTCTGTTGAGACAGATCAAATGAAGAAAGACTGTAACCCTTATTGCCAAAATAAAGAGGGGGCAATATTTGAACGAGATCATAATCACCCTCGCCTAGCTCCAGGGGAGGCACATGTAAATCAGCATTGCCTAAGCGAAAAAGGGGCACATGTAAACCAGCATTGCCTAAGTCGTAGAAGGACAATTGTAAACCCACATTGCCTAAGTCAAGACAGATTTCCTAAGGAGAGAAACTTGAACAGAGGATATTATCAGCATTTCATTGATGTAGTAGAAGGAACTCAAAGGTGGGAGGAGAGAAGCTCTCCTTGTGGCAATCATCAAGGGGGAGAGGACTATAACCTGCATTGCATGTGGCAAACAAATCAGAGAAACAAACAGCATCAATGTGTATTGTATCCTTATGAAAGAAGTTGTTAAGCTCAATGTTGTTGAAAGTCAAAGACTTACCACAGAGTATGTGTAGTAGGAGTTTTATCCTGTCAGGCGAGTATACTAGGAAATGGTCTTTTTATTGGTTAGTCCTGGCAGGTTAGTGGGCCAGGAAGAAGACGTTGAAGTCAGGGGCAGACTGGCCTATTGGCTTTTCACCAAATAAAATGGACTTTGGACGGCACTGGGGCTGCTTTTATAAGCCACCTTTGGGTCGTTTTATGAGCCATATTAATATCCATAGAGCTGGGCTTGATTTATGTAGATGAAGTTGCACTTGTTAAATTGCCTCACATAGCCTGCCCCCATCTCACCACACAGCGGCGCTGGGATGCATTCATGATTAGAATGCATGCAGAGTGAACCGGAGAACATAATCAAAGAAAGGTTAACACTTGATTTCTAAGTGTTCCCTTTGCTTTGATGATGCTACAACAGCATGAGGTGCATCTGCCGGCATGACGCAGGCATGCTCCGCGCTCCCTCCATCAACAACAATTCATGCTGAGCTTAGGGGCCTTTAGGAACGTGCATATGTAATGGATGGGATCACACAGAATAATTCTGAGTCCAAATAACTGAACCACCTCAGGAAGATGGCAAATTACTGTTTTATTAACAATTTAACAATTATCTGAAACAGTAAGTTTACTACGAAAATCAATGAAAATCAACGGACGTACGCTCAGTCCGTCAGCGATCTTTTCACAAAACATAGACTTTATACCAAAATACATCAGAGGTGACGTCATACTACATGGCAATATTGAAAAACCTATCATTGGACGGGAGTGGCTAAGGAGAACATCTAAGTATGCTTTCATATAGGGACTAGGATTGTGATTGACTGTCCACTATCAGGTGGACATCATATGCCTACCTCGAAAACATGTAATCTTCATAAACATTAGGTACACAGTTTCGCATTGGTCTTCAAACTATAAGGTCCTTTGTTATATGGACTACTATAATTGTTTGACACGTTTGTGCCAGGTCTGGAACATTTGGTTCACTTAGCAGTACATAGGCTCAGACCCAGGTGCAAGGAGATGGGGCATGACACAATCCAACTACAAAATAAGCCCAGCATCTCTCATGGCCCATGCCTTCTGCTATGAAGATTGTCTTTGAACTAGGCCGTGCATAGTATCCTTGTCTTTTACAATACATGGTAGTAAGAGCACTCACTATCGAGTTCTGGGACCCCAAGTTCGAACTCCATTTTCATCCTTGGCTCACGTGACGGGAGACAATTATTTGGTCCATTTTGCAGGTTTTTAAATGCTTTAAACAATTTAAACTTGCCACTCTTGGTGTTCTTTCTTTGCACATTAACAAGGGATGATTCATCCTCTGCACATTTTCTCATTTCGAGAATTGATAGCAGCTGACCTTGGCTGCTTCAGTCTTGACTCCAAACCAGACAGCCTTGTCTTGCAACTCCACGATTCTGCTTATTCTTGCTGAAACACAGGTTTCCCCTCCAGCTTCATGGGTCCCGGCCTACCACAATTATTATACCAATGTCCAACTTCTATATAATGGAAGCTTCACCTGCGTTCGATTCACTATGTATAGACAGCTTCTATGATGATTGGGTCTACCTTGCATTTCAGCATCTGTACATTTATTAAACGGTTGATTTTCTACAGCAGTTTGTGCACTTTGTGCATGTGTAATTTTCTTTTTCGTATTTAAAAGTTCACTTGATTCTTTACTTCGTCATTAGTTTCTTTAGGATCTATATATCCTCTTCAGTCAGTAGCTCGCGTCATTGTGCATACTTTTTGTGATGTCACTAGATTCTTTTCCTTGCTCTTTCTCAGATTCCTTCAGGGAGTTCCACCATTAGGGTGTCATCACTTCGGGGATACATTCGGTAGAGTTGTCTCAGTGGGCATCTTCTTTCGAACAAACGTTGTGGTATTGTCACACTGGCTGGTGTCAAACACAGCATGGTCTCACGTCTCCAATATATGGGAGCAAAGGGGGCGGGCTTTCCTGCACAGGTATGCAGCTGCTCCTCTACATTCCCCCTTATGGTCAAGTCCTAAACCATCTCCTTGTGTGTTTCTACCTCCTGGTATTTTCTGTTGAAGAGCGTTTCTTGGTTGTCCATGTCTTCATCAACCCCTCAGGATGCCTGCTGCTCTACACACCAGGTCATGTATTTACATTGTCCATTCGGGGTATAATAGACCCATTGTCCCATGTACTTCTTATGATTCATTGGATACAGAAACGTTCCCTCAGGTGCTATGATGCTAGCCTTTGTGTATTCTCTGAAAGAGTCGTCAGTCAGCTGCTTGGCATTTAGTTCATCTTTGACATTAATCATGATCTTCATTTCTACTACCTTTTTAGTAATTTTCTTGCATTGGGCAATCACCATCCTGACTATACAGAATCCAAACATTACAAGTACCAATATTACTCCTAGAAGCTTGAATAGATTTGTCAACCACTGAGGAATCCAAGAAAACAAGGATGTAAACCAATTGTCATCTTCAACGTTATCTGTCTCGTCTTCCATTTTGGTAAGCAGGTTTGCCAACATCGATATGGCCTCTACCAAGGTCCCATTCTGACCATCATGAAAAGGTATAAATGTGCTACACAATGGGCCGATTTTAGCACAAACTCCTCCTTCCATCGCTGTGATCATATCAAGGACACACCTATTCTGGAGGGTCATCAATCGTATGGCCCTCAGCGCTTCTTAATGGTGTTGAATCCCTTTATGGTAGCATTGATTGTCTGCAGAAGCTCCCATCTGGTTATTTGCAACCATTTGGCATTGACCACTGTTTGAATTTCAGGCATTCATATAGCTGTCATTATGATAGCAGACTTGCTGAACAACATGTGCTCCCCAGGAATGGTTTCATACACTGTTATTGATTTGGCTGAGAAATAATTTTCTCTTTTCGTCCGCCGGAGTTCAAGTAATCTTCTTTTTCTCAAATGATCATCTACTTTTGGAAATTCACCCATTTTTAGATCACTTTGAGGAATCACTAATGCTGGAACATGGATGAGCACCAGGGAACACTCTCCGCACCAATCCTTGCACAACTTCATGTAGGCTCTAGATCCACAAGCCCAATACCGATCCATAAGGACAACTGTCCCTTTTCTCATTCCAGGAACGTCAATTGTGGTTTTGCATTCTTTATCATATCCCATGTGGTTCTTTCCATGGCCTCAGAAATATATTGTCACATTAACCAATGGGATTACAACTACTGGGCCTGATTGGTCATCTACCCATGTCAGTAACTTGGAGTGCATGGCTCATGACTTTAAGCACCCATCATTCACCCTCTTCACTTCTTGTATGTATTCTGTTTCAGCAGATGAGCTGCACAGGACATCATTCCTTCTTCCCATCCCTTCTTGGTATACACTTGTACACAGACCAATAATTGTGTTCGTTCCCAACATCCAGGTGATCCTGCTATTTCTGTCACATCAGGACAATTCATTCTATACATTTCTTCAATGATCACCTCATCCTGTCCTTCAGCAGGAGACACAAGCATTGTGTCTTTCCATCCGGGCTCTTCTCCATTTGTATGGTCTTGATATAGTCATCCTGTTATAGAAGTGACCATCTTGATCTCCGTCGCAAGATCGTCCAGCTTCCTTGGAACTGTCCATGAGTAGCCATGCTTCAAGATGGCTAAGGCGTTTTACATTGTATGCTTATACCACATCAGATGCTCTTTCCCCCAACTTTCTCATGTGCTGATACCACATGTTATTCCCCAGGTGAGCTGAATTGTCTAGATAGGAATGTGTCCCTTCATTATCTTCATCTTCGTCTCTTCTATGCCTCCCAACATACCCATAGAAATCAAGGAAATTGTCATTATTCGTATTACTAGTGGGGAAGATCATAGGGACTCTTTTGTCAATAGAACCATTAAGATAATAGAGACTGTGGAAAATGAGGAACAGAAAGATAACAAGAACAATCATGCAAATATATATTATGTATAGAAATCTGGAGAACCATTTATCATCGGCTTTCTGAAATCGTACTCTATCTACAACCGTGTTGTCTTCCTCATTAATCATTTTTAATACAATCTTTGAGTTTCTTTCACAATAAGGACGCATGCTGCATTGGAGAGCCTTCTGCCCGGAGATAGCCCCTCCTTGTCGAACGTGACAACCCTGCATGTATAGTTGACATCACATAGGAGGAGTCACAGTACACCGCCACTTCCTGTCATTTATGTTTCTCAAGCGCAACAATAAGTGCTAATAATTCCGCTGCTTGCACTGAAAAGTGAGACAATAGTCTTGCACTCGCCGCTACCTTGAATTCTCCATTTACTCCGTGTCTTACTACTGCAGCACCTGAATGCCTTTCCCCACTAGTCTTATCAATTTTTGACGAATCATCAATAAAAATAATTTCCCCTCCCACCAAAGCATTCTCTTTGGCACAGGGGATTACATCATAAAATTCAAAATAATTGGCAAAGTCATGCACATGATCACATTCTTCTACTGGCTCAGCTACACATGTGGCTGGGTTCACTATTTTACATCGTACCATCTTAATCATTGGGGTAGAAATCATTACCTCATAAGCTGAATCTCTTTGGGATGTCAATGTGCCCTTGGGTTGCTCTAGAATGGCAAATAGAGCATTCTCAATGTAAGGGTCATAGAACAGCCCATGACAATACTTGTGGACTTCTCAATTGACAATGCGGCAACTGCCAATGATTGTTCACAAGTGAAGTGTCCTATCATAACTGGGTCTAAAATCCCACTGTAAGATGCTAAAGGTTTTTACCCCAAGGTTGTCTTTTGTAAACACTGCTGTCATTACTGTCCCATTTGTGTGTGAAAACAAATCAAATTCCTCACCATAATTGGGAATCCCTAAAACTGGGGCTGTACAAATTGCTCTTTTCAACTTCTCAATCCTTCCTCCTTTTCATTTGGTCCATTTGAGTTTTGTTATATCAACTTGTGCTTTCTTTAATGCTTGCAGAAGTGGCTTTATGTACATAATGTAATCAAACACCCAGACTGCAATGTAATTACACAAACCCAGAAACTGTTGCATCTGTCTCACTGTGTTTGGTTTTTGTGTTTTCATGATTGCCTCAGCTCTCTCAGGTGTCACTGTCTTTTTTCATGTGAAAATATCTTACCTATGTATAACACCTCTTCCTGGCAATACTGTAACTTCTCCTTGTCCACCTTATATCCTTTGTCTACTAAAATAGTCATCAATTGGACAGGGTCTTGTCTACACTCATTCTCTGTTTTACTGCAAATCAATAGGTCACTACGTACTGTATCACCACACTCCTGAGACCTATAATTGCCTAAATCCATCTCTAGGACCCTGTTGAAGATCAATGGTGATTTACAGTACCCTTGAGGCAAACAAGTATGTTTTAGTCTCTTTTGTCTAAACATAAAGGAAGTAAAGGCTTGTGAGTCCTATGTGCAACGGGCTCGATAAAAACACCTTTTTTAAATCGATCACCATGAAGTATTAAGCTTTTACTGGGATACTGCACAATATTGTCGCAGGATTAGGAACTAAAGGAAACACAATGTCTACAATCTGGTTAAGAGGTCTCAAATCCTAAATTCCATTTCTACAACCCTCCTTTAGATTGTTTAATGAAATACACTGCGGTATTGCACAATGACTCTGATACTAGGGAAGCCCTTGTGGTAAACCCTCCTTGGTTATATCCTCCTTGAGCACTTTGGTTCTCGTACTGTGTGTTGTTAAACCCACCTTGTTCATTCTTAAATCCGCCTTCTCTTCCCCTATAATTGTTACACTCACCTGGTCTCTGCGGAGGCAATGGGGCACGGTTGCAGCCCTCCCTGGAGTTAGATCAGCCCCTTCTGGTTTCGTCCCCTGCGGATCAGCTGTAGGCAGCGAAAATTGGTGGCACTGCTCCTGGTAAGTATGAATGATGAGCTCTCCGTCCTGGCACTTCTGGCAGGGGCGCTTATTGATGGAATCGAGTGCCTTCACTGATTCCTGAGTAGTAGCTGCAACTAAGCTCCTCTTTCTGCTTTATCTCAATGTCTCTTGTCTTTTCCCCTCCTTCTGCTTTCTCTCAATGTCTTGATGTTATTGCTCTCAATGTTGTTGTTTTTTCTCTGAATAACGTTCCTCTCTGTTTTCTCCCAAATATATGGAAATGCAGCCCAACTACGGCTGTGGAGGCGCAGAATGCGGTTGAGCGGAAGATGGATGTGACCGCAATGTCCGTCAGCAGGTGAGTGATGGTGTTAGGGAAGGCGCAAGGTTTAATGGCAGTGCGACCTAAACTTAATGTCTGTTAAGGGTCTAACCTTGTCTTTTGCCTTTCTTTTGCAGGTGCTGCGAGTGCAGATGGAGTGCGTCATGCCGCGGTGCCCAGATCATGCTGTCTCCGCTCTGAGATGTTTTGCAGGTGAGCCGCGGTGCCAGGAAGAAGATGTCTGTGCTCCGAGATGTTCGCAGGTGAGCCGCGGTGCCAGGAAGAAGATGTCTGCGCTCCGAGATGTTTGCAGGTAAGCCGCGGTGCCAGGAAGAAGATGTCTGCGCTCCGAGATATTTGCAGGTGAGCCACTGTGCCAGGAAGAAGCATTCAGGTGAGAGCAGGATCCTCCAGATGGTAAGTTTGGATGTAGATGACAGTATTTCCCCAGGTAAGTTGAATTCCCGGCGGCGGTGAGCGTTACACTGCATGGAGGTGCAGAATAACGCGAAGCGTGTGCCTTGGGGTTGGGCAGGCTTTTATAGCTGAGCTCTTAAGGCCATGCCGCCTTAGCTCAGTCCTGCTTGCCACACCCTGCCACTCCTAGAATTTGCACATGCAGCTGCAGATGGAAGGCCACTCCCGGACTAGTTACACACAAGTGGAAAGTTCTTTGAGAGTATTCCTGCCTATAATAAAAGAGTTCTGTTCCATTCCAAGCACTTCTGCCCATAATAAAAGTGTCTTGTTTAAGTTCTTCCATGGTGTCTGGACTGAGTCCAACCAGGCCCCTCATGTGTAAATGTCCCAAGGGATGTGCGTGAACCATGATGCCCCTTGCTCCCTCCACTTGATGGTGCCACTCCTGTGATCCTGGGCAAGTGGCCATGACAATAACCCATACCTCTGCCTCATGGCATAAACCCATACCACCTTGGTCCATTGCGTGTGGATTATTTGCCTATGATGCACCCACCGCTTCCTGCATTCCCATTCCTTCTCCACTTGTCAATATCGCCCCTTCTTTGGCAAATGTTGACAACTTTTTCTGAACTAACTTGGCTTCCTCAATTTTTCTTTTTTCATCCTTCTTTCTATTCTTCTCTTGTAATAACCGACAATGGTGTACTATTGTCAACTGTATCTCAGCCCATGGCTTCGCGTCCATCCCCACTTGTTTTCTCATCTGTCTCTGTACTTCTTCTGGAAACCCCTTACATAAAATGTGGTAAAATATTGCCACTGTCTTTTCCCACAGCTTGTGAGTTTGAAGCTGCCTTTTCTCCTGAATATCTTGAATATAAGCAATAGAGTCTTCATCTTCTTTCATTTTACGTTTTATAATTGCATCAATATCCAATGTGTCAGGATACTGTACCTTTAGAGCCCTCCAAACATCTGACCTACAATTATTAAATGGCGCTCCATCATGCGCTGTGTTTTGTGCATTCACACTTGCATATCCCGCTCTCCTCCATATGTTATCAGCCCTCTCTCCAAGAACATCTACCAGGAGACCTTTTATGTTCCCTATGGCCAGCATATTTCCACCTGTCATTTTCTCTAATTCGTATATCCATTTCCCAGCCCCCGAAGTCAAAATAGGGAGCTTCCATAATACATTATCGTTGTCCATCTGTGGCCATGGAATATTGTGTCCTTGCTCCCCCCTTCTCTAACAAGGGGATCTGCGTAAAACCCATCACATAGTTGGATCCCACTATTAGTGTATCAATGGCAGGAATAATCGTCCCTGTCTGTCTTCTTACCAGCAATAACCTTAACCGGCTTAAATATGGTAGAGACTCTCCCTTCTCACTATGTGATCATCCTCGGGGACGCTCAGGATATGCTATGCAATCTGGTGTTCCTTCTTTAGGTAGGATGTTCCATATCTGACCATCTTATTTCTTTATCCATCTGTTGGTTTCTCAGGGGTGTAAGCACCCACTCTATCTGCCTCACAACCTGACTATCTGCCCTCGTTTGACATTTCCACCCAACTAGTATGAGTATCATACCCTTCTTCGTCTAAATCTAGACTACTCAAGGACAATGCTCGACGTTCATCACTAAACGGGTTTCCTTTCTCACTTTGTGATTGAGAAACTGGGGATCGATCATCGTTCCCTCGAGCTCCATACTCGCTATCTCGTCTTAATTGCTGATAGACCTTATCGATCCTTTCTCCAATGCTTTTGTTTCATCTCTTTCTTCTTCTAGCGCTGCTCTAGATACTGCTGGCGTTACTTACTTTATCGGGAGAACCTCTTTCACTCAATCCCATCATATTCCTGGGCTTGGCCTCATTTGTTCTTTATGAATAAGACTGGCATCCGAACCTCACTGTCTCCTTTTTTACTCTATTTCTTCATCTACTTCGCTTTGCTTCCTCGCATCTCTTCTAACTCTTTCTTCTTCCTGCCTTTGTTCTTCCATCCTTACTCTTTCCCTTCTTTCCTCTTCTTCCCTTTGTCTCTGTAATCTTTTATCCCTCACCCTTTGGGCTTCTTCCTCTTATCTCTTTCTTTCCTTTCTGTTCCTTTCTTCTATCATTCTTTGTCTATTGTCATACTTCCTTTGTTCCTCTACCCGTTTTTCATCTTTCTCTTTCTCCTCCTGATATATCTGCTCGCGTCGCTCCCTACTTTTTCTTCTTTGCTCATCCTCCTTTAATCTACTCTCTCATTTCTTATCCTTCCTCTCTTGTTCATCATTATCTTCTCCTTGCCTAACTTCTTCGATGCTTTTACCATCTATCTTAACACCTGTCCTCTCATCCATTTGTTTTGTACGAGTGCTACCTCATTAGCCTTCTCTTTTTCTCCTTTCCATCTCTTGATTTCTACGTCTATGTTTGTCAACAAATTCAACTGTTCGCTTCTCTCTTCCTTGTCTTGTATAGATTTACAAATATCTTCCTTTCTTGTATACTCTTCTGGACTATCGTCAGTACTGTAAGCAGGGGTTCATACATCGGATTACTATACCCTGTTGCTGCTCTTAAGTCCTTTAAAGGATACACTCCTATCTCTTCCATAGCAACACTCTTTGCTTCAGCTACGGTAAGAGGAGCTGAGGGCTTAACAAATTCCCACTTATGCTGATAAAGCATCCACTTCTCAGGTGGTGGGTCTTCTCTTTCCTCTTGGTACATCTTCCAAAGTTCTAAAAAGGGTAATCGTATCTCTAATTTCTTCCCTGTGTACATGGCATGCAAGTATGTGGTCATGTGTTGCAATACCGCTCTTGACAATAATCCCCCTTGTAGCCATGGAATGACCATTGTATATGCTGTGCTCTTTACCCATTCTGCACTATACTGTTTGAGCTTGGGCACGTGTTTTGGCTGTGCCTTGCATAGGTGCATGAGAGGAGTGTCCTCCGTAATGACAAGTCACAATTGACTTAATACTTACCCGATCATTGACTAAACCTTTTATCTTAACTTAAATCACCACTTAACATTTTAAAACAATTATGAGCAAGCACCATCAATCGCTGCTCAATCCTCTTTGTTTATTCACTTATCTATTCTTTTGATTGGCGCCAATTGTTTTGCTATATTTTATCTTTAATCACTGTTACCTTTTCAACTCTTCACAATTCTATTGCTCCTCGATACTTTATTCAAAACAACAGTTAGACTAGTCAGACATTACACATTATAAAACACTGTGATCACCTTCCCAGTTATTTATTTTTCATTCATAAATACAGGGGTACTTTCTCTCAACTTTACCCTATAGAGGGTTTGAGACATCACCTTACGTGGTCCTGGCAGTGCATTTCTTTCTCTATTTGTACTCCCATTGGAGTTTGAAATGTCTCCTTCTAATTCCCTTGAATTACGACTCCTAGGCGGACTCTCTTATCTTGACAATATTTCCCGTTACTCAAAATTATCACAATCCCATCCTTTATATTGTCATTCCCCTTAGTCTACTTACCATTCGTTAATTTACTCAAGGCTTCGGTATCGACTCCTCCTTCAATATGACCACTTTGCCTTCCTTCCGCAGAGCGCCTGTGGAAACAAGCAAGGATTTCTTCAAAGGGGGACCTGCCCACCCTCTCAGTTGTTCTTACAAGTTTATTTCTATTTGGCCGCTCTCCACAGGAAACTCAGCGATCTTCCAGCTAATGGCGGAGGATGCCCGATCGCCCAAAACTCTGGAGCAGAACTAATTTGGATCTTTAAACCATCGGCACCACTACCACGTGAGCTTAGGGCCCTTTAGGAACATGCATATATAATGGATGGGATCACACAGAATAAATTTGAGTCCAAATAACCCAACCAAATCAGGAAGATGGCAAAGTACTGTTTTATTAACAATTCTCTAAAACAGGGAGTTTACAACTAACATCAACGGACGAACATAGAGGGGGTAATTCGTGGATTATTTGCACCAAAAAAAACAAACGGGATTTGTGCGCCATTCTGCCCGCAAATCCCTGTTTAACAAATGGGGATTTGCAGGCAGAATGGCGCACAAATCCCGTTTTTTTCGGCGCATATAATCCATGAATTACCCTCAGAATGTATACCAAAAATACATCAGTGGTATGTCATACTATGTGGAAATAATGAAATACCTATCAAGGGTCAGGGTTGGGTAAGGGGAACATACTTCCTATAGGGACAAAGATTGTGATTGGCTGTCAACTATCAGGTGGACAACATATTCCTCCTTCTAAAACATGTCATCTTCAGAAACATTACACAGTTTCTCATTGGTCTTCAAATTATAAGGTCCATTGTTTTATGGACCATTATAATTGGTTGGCACGCTTGTGCCAGGTCTGGAACATTCAGTTCACTTAGCAGCACGTATGCTCAGACCCAGGTGCAAGGAGATGGGGCATGACTCAACCCCACCACCCAATTGGCCCACCACCCAATTGGACCAGTATCTCTCAATGCCCATGCCTTTTGCCATGAAAATTGCCTTTGAACTTGGCCTATAAAAGTATCCATGTCTTTTAGAATAGACGGGAGTAAGAGCACTCCAGAACAAGAGTGTTCCGGGACTCTAAATTCAAGCTCTATTTTCATCCTTGGCTCACGTAACAGGAGACCACAATTTGTTCCATTTTGCAGGTTTTTAAATGCGTTAAACAAATTAAAATTGGCACTCTTGGTGTTCTTTCTTTGCACAAGGGATGATTTATCCCCCGCACGTTTGCTAATGTCCAGAATAGATCGCTGACCTTGGCTGCTTCAGTCTTGACTCCAACCCAGACAGCCTCGTCTTGCAACTCCACACTTCTGCATATTCTTGCTGTGACACAGATTTCCCTTCCCGCTTCATGGGTCCTGGCTTACTAAATTCATGGTACTGATGTCCAGCTTCTATATAATTGCGGCGTTGCCTGCGATCTATTCACTGCGTATTGCCAGCTTCAATGATGACTTGGACTCCCTTGCATTTCCGCATCTGTACATTTATTGAACTGATGATTTTCTACAGCACTTTGTGCATGTGTGATTTTCTTTTTCATATTTAAAAGTTCACTTGATTCTTTACTTCATCATTAGTTTCTTTAGGATCTATACATCCTCTTCAGTCAGCATCTTTCGACATTGTGCATACTTTTTGTGACATCACTAGCTTCTTTTCCTTGCTCTTTCTCATATTCCTTCAGGGAGTTCCTTTCTTGGGTTGTCATCACTTAGGGGAAACTTTCAGTAGGGTTGTCTCAGCGGGTATCTTCTTTCGAACACATGCAATGGTATTCTCACAACGGCTGGTGTCAAACACGGCACAGTCTCATGTCTCTGACATATGGAAGGAAGGGGGGCGTGTTTTCCTGCAGAGGTATGCAACTGCTCCTCTACAATGTGGTGGGCTCTAAATCCTGTTTGCTTTTGCCTGAGTGTGGTAGGGATTTGGGCGGGACTTGCCCGGGGCTACTCCTGAGCCTCACCATCTCGGGGCAGGCCCAGGTGCCTCAAGCAAAGAGTGTGTGACAACCACAATGAGGGGCCCATTTAAGCTACCTGGCCCAGCCGAGAACTGCAGTGGAGAGACACTGGAGACAGAATTTGTGCACGTGTGTTACACACAGTAGGTAATAGAAACATACAATTGAAGGGGCCGATGGGAGTCAGGAGTCAGAGAAGAGGGAGTCATTTTCAATGAGAACAGTCAAGTGAAGTGTTTGTAATTAATTGTCACTGTCTCTCTTAGTCGAGAAAGTGGCGGGGCACTGCCATTCACTCAGTGTGTGTCACAGCGTGCAATCATCGTGCCAGCATGGCTAACATCACATGCACCTCAAACCACAAGAGTGTGTTTGAGCAAAGACACAAATATGAACACAAAAATCAAATTTCTAAATAAGTGTCTTTTGAATGAAGATCAGGTTTTCCCTAACAGTTACTGCAGGCAGAAGCAACCTTCCCACACATGTCATATGGTGGTGGGAGCATGAGCTTATTTACCCTCAATGCTGTTCCTGCCGCTGTATCTGGAGCTGGTGCTGAAGTGAGGCATATCTTAGTCTGGGTGGTTCATTGCTTGCAGCACCTATCTCAGTGTGGGATAGTTAGTGCTGAAAGGCTGGCCTCTGTAGTAGTCCTTAGAAAAGTGCACCATGGGAGAGGGGAACATTGAATCCTAAAACAACCCATTTGCAGTAACATAAATATGCGTGCACAGTATAGACAATTTGAAAGCATGCAACAATAAAGCGGTTAAAGTAGTGTGGACTCGCCCACATTGAAGATCTTCCCTGGACAGACAGGGTGCGGGTATTGTGAAAGGTCCACATATAATCATGGATTGCTTTGCAATAGTCCACTAGTCCGTTTCACCCCATTATCGGGTGGACATGAAACATCGCTGACACTGTTTATGTTGGCCCTGTCCTGGTGGGGCAGGCAGGGACTAGTTATCCTGGTTGATGTGATGTTTTCAGAAATGGTATCCTTGTGCAGTCTTTCATTTTAGTTATTGAAGCTTTCAACATGCTCCAAATTCCTATTCCCTTTTACCTTTACCTTTCCGTCTCCACCTTACATATTCTTTTAAGCCGTGCCCCAAGTATTCAATTTGATCCAATTACTCATAATGTGGGTCCATGCTTGTCTAAAATTCGATATGGACAAACCCCCACATATTCAGTGATTCAGCGTGTGTCTGAAAAATTGTGTCTCAGTCGGGCTAGTGGCCAGGACAAAGATTCATAATTTTAGTTTAAAGAAATGGACATGTCCCGGAAACTGTAATAAATGTGGCTGCATGTATGTGTATTTTGTGTGTGCCTGTTGACTAGGAGTGTACAATGATGTGTTTCTTGTAAGAGCTGATTTTCTAAGTTCCTATGTACAATTACAGGACACAGACAGTCAATTGTACTTGTGCATTTGGTATCAAGTGTGGCAAGCACAAGTGTGCACTTCAATCTGTCATAATTTGGTCTTTTTGCTCTCAGTCCAAAGAGTTGCCATTGGAGGCTTGTGTTTGACCTTGCTTCCAAACTTTGGAATATAAGGCTGTAGCATTCTGTAAGCCCTAGTATTGTATTTCAGAATGTACTGCATATCCAGAATATGGGGATTAAGGCAATCAGCAAAACTGTTTTACAAACTATTTCCCAGAATGCCTTGCACACTGCTTCCTCCTTACCTTTGCAGGTCAAGGGTGGGTGAAATAAAAAGAACATCTGTGCTGGCAGATGATTGTATTTGCTGACATATGAGCCAAACAATATTTTTTCTCTCTTAAAAGCCTCTGTTTTTTTATTCCACCCTTGTTCATGGTCTCTGTCACCTAAACGCTAACCCAGACAGTCTGCTTTAATATATATTGGGTATATGGTTCAATATACATGACCAACCTTCCTTTGGTTCTGTTTACTTGCACAGCTGAACCCCAATACATTCAATTATGTGGAATGTTTGCTGTGTGCTTCCCTGTACATTTAGAGTTTTGTTCCAGGCCCCTCAGTAAAGGACCTCTCTGAGGCTATGCGTGGTTCAGAATCGTTGGCTGCATTGAGGACTCTTTCCGAAGTTCCATCATGGCATGTTTTCTTCGGCCCTTTGTTTACCTGGGAGGAGACATTAGTGATCCGAGAAGCTCTCACTTTCCAAAACTTGCTGTTTCCAACTTGCTTGTCGGTCACTCCTGGCTCCACAGCCATTCCTTTCTACAACACTCAGGATATCCCATGTTCCTGGAGAGGCTTCCAAACACGACCTTGGCCTCACATAGAAGTTACGTGACTGGGCCTTCAATGTTGAAATTATAAAAATGTTAATGGCTGCGGCAAAACTTGGGAAACAAATTCAACTTAATTCAAATCAAGTTGATATATAAATTGTTCTCTGACCTATTATGACTTCCAGACAAGCACAGAATAAATGGAATTGACATTTCTAATCTTTAGTGTACATTAGTGATCTCATAATTATAGCAGTAACCCATCAACGTGGCTTACCTGTTCTGCTTGTCCTTTGAGTAGAATAAGCAAATCATGACAACACTATTGAAACATCATGGCATGTAGCATCCCAGAAAGTCTGAAGGTTCCAGCAGCACTTCCGGTAAAGAAGGTTAGAACGGCATACTTAAACATTTTCCTAAAGATTTGAAAGCATTCCTTTACTTAGTGCCCTCATTGATTTCCATCAGAGTAAATGTACTGTGCATATGTAGACATGCAAGCATGGCAAATGTATGTATTAATGGGATTCATATTTTGATAGGCATGTCAACCAAACCGAGATACGGGGTTGCAGATCTCCAATGTATATATTAATGAAAAAGTCATGATACGATAGTTTATTTATACAGCACCTATACACAATGGGCCTCATTACGACAATGGCAGTAGCCGCTGCTGGCGGTAATAATTTTTTACCGGTGCCCAGAAAAGGGCAATAACAGGGTAATGCCGACCTTGGCGGACCCGGTAATTGGTCCTCCGGTAAAAATGTTTCTGGGCTCCGGTAAAAATTAATCCCGTTTCCTATTTGAGCCCCATAGGGCTCAATGGGAATGGGGAGGATGCTAACAACGGGCTGTTAATTACGGGCACCTTGTTAGCATCCTGATCCGCTAGCGGGTCCCGCTAAGTATGCCTGGTCTAACCAGGCGTTCCTTAGCAGGACTTGCTGCAGACCTCGTAATAGGGCAGGCCGGAATGTACGGTGCCGGTCTCTACCGGCACCGTACATTCCGTGGCTGTGGCCGCCTGGGTCGTAATGAGGCCCAATGTGTTTCAAAATGCTTCATGGCAAGGGAGGTAACAAGGGAAAATACAATGGCCCTCATTCCGATACTCGAGGTAAGTACAGGTACTTTCCGGCATGGCGGAAAGTATGAGACCGACCTGGTGACAGACCGCTAATTGCGGCCCATTACGACCTCGCGGGCACAAGCTTTTCGCCATGCCGGAAAAGTACCTAGCGGCATGTCGCTAAATGACCCATAAAACCCCCTACAGGCATGCTGCAAGACGTACTTAACCACATCGCCATGGAAGCAGCAACGTCTGTAAATAACAGTGACCGTAATTTACCGATGCCATAAATTACAGTCACCACAAAATAACGGAACCGGAAATTTCGTCATCGCACAGGAACGGGAAGGAGCGCGGCGGCCATCTTTAAAAATACAATCCATTGCCATCCTCTTCAGGCAGCACCGTTGGGAGCAATCCAAAGTTTGGTAAAGGGCCACACACCCAGGACCAATGCCTAAAGGCCCAAAGAAGTCTGAGGACTGGCTCCGCAAGAAGCGATTCAGCCCGGAAGAGCTGCAGGCCATGGTGGACAACTTGGTGGAGCACGCTGATGTCATGTTCAGCACCAACATGCTGCGAGAGGCAATAATCCGGGAAAAAAAAACATCTGGGCACTAACAGCCCAAAGGGTGAGCGCAGTAGGCACCACCCCCCACATCCCCAAGGACTGCCGCAAGTGGTGGGATGACTTGCGGGTGCGGAGCCTCCTCTCAACCAACCGGAGTCAGGCACTGCAGACCGGAGGGGGCCCAAGTTCCCCAATGAGACTGGAGCCATGGGAGGAGACATGCGTTTCATTGATCGGGACTGAATCGATAGAGGGCGTTGGCGATATGGAGTGCGGGGCTACGTCGTCTGCCGATGGAGGTGAGTGTCCAAAGTCAACACTGCCAATGGCATTTACATGATATAAACTCCCCCAAGGGCCGTCAAAGTCACCTTGTCATGCTCCCTTCCCCCATCCAAATAATGCAGAGCCAACTGCCACGCAATCAAGGGCCAAGTGCTAGTAGATAACGCACATCAACCATAGTGCACTAACTTGCACATCCCATTATGCATACTGTGCAGCAGGTTCGGCAGTGTGCGAGCCAGACTGCACATTACCAGGGAAGGATGAGTTACTCCGACACCTGCGTACATACCATACACATGCATATGTACTAGTGCTGTTGCAATGTCCAAAAGGCCACAAACCCCAAATGACTAAACTCTGAATGCAGCCATCAATGTAATTAGCGTCTCAAACAATCAGTTTGAGAGTGGGGAGCTCCAGACGAGCCATCCAACCACCTCCACGGGCAGAGGCAGGGTCCGCCGCATACCAGCCCGGACAAAAACACCAACCCCGGCTCCCCAAAGGTCAGTGGAGGATGCACCACCCCAATCCCTCCCTGCATCGGCCCCTGCCACAATGGCCACCCCAAGGTCGGAGGAGTCTAGCATTGCTGGGGAGGTGGCAGCTACGGGCCCCCAGGAGAATGTGGACAGCCCCTTGTCCATCTGTGGGGTGTCCGAGGAGGAGTTCTACCCCACAGACCACACCCCGGAGCCCAGCAATGTCCCCCTGGCATCGTGCAGTGACTCTGGGGAGCCTGAAACACCTGGCCGTAGTGCACCTGCCGATACACAGGGAGACGCCGATCCTGGCCCCAGTTCCCCAGTTGAGGCCATGCCAGGGCAACACCCTCCAGGGTTGAACAACCATCAATGGATGCACTTCGTGCAACACAGCTGACTGCCCTCATCACTGGGTTGATGGAGGACAACCGCCAGGCCAGGGTGGAGTGGCTAGATGAATTTAGGGAATTGCGTCAGGCGGTCACAGAGAGCACCAACAGGTTGTGTGACGTCCTAGGACGCATCGCAGATGGCCTTGAGGCTGCGCATACCAATCAGCAGCCTCAGCAGGAGGACACGCCCTCATCCAGTCGATCCACCCCGGCAAGCCCACCGCAACGCACTCTGCGTTCTATGCGGCGCCGGGACATGCCTCCCCCGGGCCCCGGGAGCATGGATTAATCAGCATTGCTGCCACATGTGGCCTTAATGGACTACATGGGACTACTGTTGTGGAGTTGGGGGCAGGGTGGTGGGGGGTGAGGGTTTGTTGTGGAGTTGGGGGGAGAAGGGTGCGGGTGAGGATTTGTTGTGGAGTTGGGCGGGAGCTCGGTGGGGAGTGAGGGTTTGTTTACACTCATCCATTTATATTTTCAATACATCATTGGAGTTGCAAAGTTTAACCTGTGTGTACATTCATCATTGAGCATGTGTATTATGATGTCTGACAGTGCATGGTCTACAAGTATACACACACCCAGTGCCCTGTGTGCCCATGTAATTTCACCCTCTGCTGACTTGTGTTTTGGTTAATGTGGCCAATCATTATTTGCCACACGACATGTCCCTCCCGTGCACTGCCTCCATGATGCTGTCTTGCCCCTTCTGCCTCCTCCTTCACTCCATCTTCATCTGCTGCTAGCAGTCCCATGTCAGGGGACAGAGCCACATTCCAAGGGATGCACATTTTGTTCAGCTTTACACATGACATGGGGGTCTTGGACACCACATTGCAGTAGATGGGTCCCCACTAGTCCAGCTTCTGCAACTCATATGTGCCTTACGCAAGCTAGTTGACTGCTTCATCGCCACGCATGCACGGGTATGGCCAGTATTTTAGGGCTCCCTGCGCCTGTTATGTGGGTTTCTGACACATGTCCCGTACCATGGTGTCAAGGGACAGCCATCACCACCTGCATGTCTAGCCAATTAAGGTAAGTGTTTGGACTGTCATGGTGGAGAACTGAACTTGTCTGACATGGCAGCAGATCACTGATGCCCATATGCACATGTCCATGGATGCATTTAGCCCATTCATGGCCACAATATGTGTCCAGTGCAATGGAATGCTGTAGGGGGGTGCGTCTACGAGATGGTCCGTGAACAATGGCACGCACATCTCGTGGTACGTGCTTCGTTGATGCATGCAGCAGTCTTGATGTTAGATTCATGAAGTGCTGTGTACTGTGTCAATCCGTAGTTGGGTGTGTTGGCTGTAGTCAGTGGCTCATATTCATCATACTGCTCTGATCCATACTATGGTGAATTCCACCACTCCTATGGGTGTGCCAAACCGGTGATGTGGTGTGGTATCCCTGCTGCCCTCAGTTCAATCCACTCACAGGGATGATTCTCCGGTGTCGTGACATGCTGGAGGCAGCCACATTCTGCATATGCAGTGTGTCTTCCTATGTGCCCTTATGGTTGTGGGGGCCGCCAATGAGTGGTGCATGTGTTGTGGGATTTGGCCTTGTCAGATGTTAGTAATGTTGTGTTTGGTGTGTGCCTTACTCCATCGATGTGGGAATCTGTACTCATGTGCCATTACACTGGTTCTGTGGCACGGTGTTTGGTGGAGTGAACATCGTGCACTGGCTTCATCATTTCGACACAGTTTTTTTATGCAGGCACCCACCTCATGGCACCAATGCACTGACATGACACAGTCAGACGACTCACCAAGCAGCCAGGCACGTCATCCTGCATGTCGCTCCATGCAGCACCGTAGCGTGGAATTCAGCTGGCCCATTGAGTCATGAGTTGCTCCTGGATGTCGGGCCCACCCATGTGTGATGTTCTTGCTTGCGTTGCATTCCATCTGCACGTTGGGGGAGTGGTATTGCTTGCATTTGCGATCTGCCACCTGCATGCCATGCAGGTCCACCTAATCCATGTGGGTGCTGTCAGGGGCGCCCATGTCATTTGGCCTGCCTGCCAATAAATGGGGGCCAACTTTTGTGTCGCATATCTCCTGGGTAGTCCATGTTAGGGATTTGTAGCCCCTTGTGTGCTTGAGGAGGTGATCCAGCACTTGGTTCTGCGTCCGAGTATTATACGGTTGTGACATGCCATGCATGGGCCCCACTGTGTGCTGGTAGGTGCCTGTGGCATGGGTGTGGGGCACAGGCACCACCTTCAGTTGTGCCGGGAGAGCGGTGTGTATTTGTATGCTACTCGCTTATCTGGTAATTTCTCAGCCCAACTATGGTGGTGATGATGTCCCAAGCTGGTAGGGGGTGTGTATCTGCTCAGGGGTTTCCTTGAGGGACCGAACCTGCTGCATGGGAATGGGTGCTGCTGGGGTGGTGACGGAGGCTGCACTGGTGCTGCATGCTGGGCCTGTCTCCCCCTCCTTCTCCCTCTGTGTCTCCTCAGTGGGGGGGAGGGGCTGGTGTTGGTGTAGTTCTTGTGGTTGTGCCCTTGCTGGCAGGGCCTCCTGCTTCATGTACTGCTACCACTATTGGTCTCATATTGGTGTGGGAGGGGGTGAGGTGTGTGGGTGTGATCCTTTTCTAATGTGGCAGACTCCATTGCCTTCACCGGTGCTGATTGTGTGCACCTGTGGCTCTGGGAACCACTGCTCAGGGTTCTTTACTCCTTCTCTGAGATGCCTGTATGTACTTCATGCCGGTAAGGTACTTTACGGCCTTAAGGAGGCTGTTATTTACATGTGTTCCCTACTTGTGATCAGCTCAGGTTTACGTCATGCCGCTAATTTCGGCATGGTGGGGCGCGCGTGCGACCCAAGACCGATAATTACGGCATTGTAGTTTACGGGGCCGTAAATAGCGGTCTGACAGGTCAGAATAGCCCGTAGCGGCAAGCAATTCTGGTATTTCTTTACCGGCATCATTTTTCCCTTACCTCCAACCTCGGAATGAGGAATTGATGACATTATTACATGCCCTGACAACAAGAATGTGAAATTAACTATCGTACTCGGCCATCTATGCTAATGAAATAGCCAGCTGAATACATAGTTGTGTTCAATGTTTTGTGATTAGAATGTCCAACTTGTACTGGTCACTGTGCCCATACGCTGTATTCTGCTGGCTGGCCTTGCAGTAATAACATCAATATTGCTCTCATATTCTGGATGATAAAGCAACCGTATTACTTCTTCGTAGGGTGCCTCATGTATTTGTTATTTATAACGTAAATACGTTTTCCCTCCTACACCCTCACAATCATTGGTAAACTTGCACATGCAATCCGATGTATGTATATTGTTTTTAGGGTATTGGTAAAGCATCTAGGTGATATTTCAGCTGCATCAGAGTGCATTTGAGGCAGGAGGGCAAAGCGTATCTCCAAAGGAAAATATAAACACACTCGAACTAGTGGACAAATCAGGATGACGGAATGCCTAGATAATTTTTATATTTAACTTGGTTTGAATTTCCAAGTCTTTATTAGTTTATTTGTACACAGTCTAAAAGTAAAATTAAACAGTTCCTATGACGTTGTGACCCATTCACTTTTCATTCATTCACGTACATACTCATCTCATCAATCTCTTATTCAGCAATTCATTTTTTCGAAAAATGGTCTACATACAAAAAACAACAGTTCAACATCTATTATATCTCCATCTCATTATAGTTCATTAGGAAAAAAACTCCTCACACTCTTGGGGTATAACAAAGATCTGTGTTCTCTTGTTCCCACAGATTCATGTCGACACGTGTTTCAGTTGCTCTCTGCGAGCATCCCCATTAGTGCTCTCTCTGTGCGGCAACCTTCTTCAGTACAGAACATCCCATTTTTCAAACACATCTATTGGCATGAGCCACAGCATCTCCTATCCAGTAGAATCAGGAGGGGCAGAATGTGATATTGGCTTTCAGAGCGTCTCAATTGCAGTCTTAAGGAGAATTGTCCTCTGATTCAAAAGTGGGAACAGCCACGTACTGTGATGTTTGTTCTTTTTTGAACGGTTGATTGGCCGGGAGAAATAACTTCTAAGTCCGCGGCTTTCCTTCTTTCCACACTGTGTGCAAGGTTCATCTAGGGGTTCGATTCCCTCACGTACATGCGTCTCTCATTCAGGGCGTCTGTATTATTTTCTACTTTTCGCGTTTGTTGCAGCATTTAGCATTTTAGACTAAGCATTTTAGGTAATAAGTCATAACCAGGAAGTGGCATGTCTTTTGGAACAGAACTTGTTGTGTGATGAGTTTCAAACACATTCTGTGAAAAGAAAGAAAGCGTGTGCCTTACAAGTCGAAAATGTATCAAATAAATAAAAAGGTTGAAGGTGTGCATGGACATGTTGAACTAGTTGTGGCAGGAGGCAGCGCGGACGAAGTGAACAGAAGAGATGTATCTTGTGAGATTTTCATATGAAGCAACCTCCAAATGTTGTGCACTTGAATGGGTGTATTTTTAGAAGACGCATTGTGACTGTTCTTTGTTGTGTCTTGCTCTCTCACCTTTCCCTGTGCTGTGAGCTTCTCTGCTTTGGAATGACTATGGAATGTGGAGTGTTTGTATTTGAGCGTTCCCTAGGTGTCAGTTAAAAGGGAGCTGCCTGGGTGAGAGGGTGCCAGTGGATGTCTCTGTATCTAAAGGTACTTACTTGTTACCTGTCATCCTGTACCTGAAACTTGAGTAAAGAAGTTACTCACCCCAGCATTATCTCACAGTGTCTTCAGTAAAGAACCAGCATCTTTTCAATCTTCAGTATCTGATTGGTTGATAGTACAAGATGGCTTTGGAGAGATAGGCCAATGATAGATTACCCATAGAGCAAACCAGATATATTTCTTTGAGAAAGCTTTTTCATCGCAAGCCAATGCAGAGACGACATTCTTGTAGGGGCAAACTGGGCCGCAGGAAAAATGGGAACATTCCCTCTCTGCCACCTGTGTTGTAAGCTCATTCTGGAACAGCCCTGGAGCAGTTGCAAAGTGCTGCTGGAAGCCACTCACATTGCTAGAAAAGGCTTATGCAAACCACAGGGAACTGTTGGGACGAATTCCGCACTGCTGGGCAGCGTTCAGTACTCGAGATAGTTCACACATACACCTGAAGGAGGCTTGCAAGGTTGGAGGTGTATAGCACTAATATGGCTTTTCTCTATGAAGTCTGCGCTGTTTGATTCCTGCAAACACAAACACAGAACCACTGAAACCCTAGAGCTCTGGTAGTGTACAGTTGGAGTGAAGTTACTTTGCTAGCATTGTAAAATAATCGCAGAGCCCTGTAGGCAGATAGAAAGCGGGAAACCTCCCAGAGCACGGATTTGCCAGTACTGGCTTCAATGGGAACATCAAACACAGATTGGGCTCTGCTAGCAGGAAGCTCACAGTGTTGATATTATTGTAAACAACGGTGCACTGCTGGGGGGAATCTCCCTTTGATGAGGCTTGACAGTGCTTTTTTGGAACTGTGAGGGAAACTCACATTCACTGGGAACCGATGACAGTCAATACACTGTCATGGCTGTGTTTGGATGAATACTATCCGATACATCAGGACTAAGAGCAGGAAAACGGTACTAGACGAACGCTCTCATTGACAGGTCGCTATGTGCAGGAAGTTCACAATGACAGGTCGCGGCCACTGATGGGTCGAAGCTTTCACTCATAATCACGTAGGTGGAGACTGGCTGCTTTGCAGCTCTGTTGTGTGGGTGCGCTTTCAGCATGATGTTGCTTTGCTTCTGCCCCCCGTGCTATATCCAGGTGGATTGAAGAATCTGCATCAAAAGACTACTTCACACAGAAGGAAAAAAAATAAAAACACATGGTCATTACATAAATCACTGTTCGTGTTGTTTCCTTTCTAAGTGTATGTATAGAGCCAAAAAAGCAAAGGGCTCCGAGTATGATGACACTCCATGTTGCATCCAGGAAACATTTTCTTAGCAAATGCTGCCCAAAACATCTCGCAGAGCCCATTCACAATGTAGTAAGGATAGCAGCACCCACCAGTCCTCCATCAGGAATCCACCGTATTGCTTACTCTCCAACATAACCTCAACTTACGTGTGGCTTAACATATGCTCCCCTGCTTTACGGCTTTTCCCTCTACCTGACTGCTGCACACCCTCATTGACTGCTCCGCTCACTTCCTGATTGCTGAGCCCCTCCCTGACCGCTATGTCACTTCCCTGCCCCCAACTATGACACCCTCCTTCTTGACTGTTGCACCCACTTCCATGGCTAATGCACCCCCTTCCTGACTGTTGTGCTCCCCATGGCTCCTATCTTTTCATAACTCAAATAGCCTCCTTTCTACTGTCCCCACAGCCGAACCCTGCTCCCTAATGTCTCCCCAAGACTCCCGCCATATCATTCCGCCTCAGTTTTCCCCTGAGAGCCCCAGTCAGCCATCTTCTACACCCATGGCGCACCTTGTGTCTTGCTTTATCAGCTTGCATCATTCTTGGCCCGACAGCATCATGCAGGCTTATTCATATTATTATTATTATTATTATTATTATTATTATTATTATTAGTATTATTATTATGTATAATAATAATACTAATAATAATAATAATATAATGGTATTTATTGAGCAGAGACACTCATCGGGGGAAGAAACAGTGAGGGAAGCAGAGAAATAAGAGCAGTGATCTAACAACAGGAAAGGGGGAGGGCAGGCAATTTGGCAGCAAGGGATCCTCATGCAACCAGGGGAGGAAATAGTGCAGAGCAGATCACCCAGTCTCAGCTATGGTGGAAAGTGGAGAGTGTGTGGTCCTAGGTGTTAGGGAGAAGCCATTGCTTGAAGAGGAAGGTTTTAAGCTCCTTCCTGAGCTGCAGAAGTGGGGTAGGCGTTAGGGGATGGTTTCAGAGTCTTGTGGCATAGACATAAAAGAACTGTCTTCTGGGTCTTTCCTTCCTGCACCAGCAAAGTTTAAATCTGTGCCTGTCCTAACCTGTGGTGGATCGTCATCCTCTGGAGTTGCTGAGTATTTCAGGGAGATAGCTTGGAAGCTTTATGGCGACAGCCTCACAGGTGATGCAGAAGGTTTTCAAGATCATGCAAGCTTGTAGCAGGAGCCAGTGCAGTTTATTGATGGTCGTGTGATGAGGTCAAATCTGAGGAGTCCTTTGAGACCCATGGAGGCCCATGTTCATTTGGAGAAATCTAGATTCTCTGATGACAAACTCAGGGTCCTGATGGATGGCTTGTGAAGAAGAAATTGTGCCTTAATGCAGCAAATTACAGGTCCCCCAACTGCCAGCACACATAAGTTTAGAAGGAAAACTTGGACAATGTCAAAGCCTTGTCATTCACCCTTCCACTGGGTGACCAAAATCTAGAAGTGCTGGCTAGGGCCGGGTAGAATTAATTTCTGTTCAGCCTTCCGCAAAGCAAACTCTGAAAGATTATGATCCATTTTGCCGAAATCCACTGTTCCGCCACCTCTCCATATCAAAAAGCATGGCATGAAGTTTATTGTGCCGTCTCGTGACCCAAAGCAAGCCGTGCAAATTGAATAGAGCAGTACAAAGTTTCTCATGCTGCTGTGCGAGCCTAACGTGAATCAAAAAAAGTGGCACAAATGTTCTCCTGATGCTGAGCGAACATACCATGAATCAAATAAAAAAGCTGCACAAAGTTTCTCGTGCCACTGACCAAAACCAGCGTGGCTTGCTGCACAATGTTTCTCGTGTTGCAAGGCAAAACTAGTACAGATCTAATATAATCACGTGCAAGGTTTCTCATGTTGCTGCATGAAACTCACATGGTTTGTGGAAAAACATGAAAAGTATGTGGTGCTGCTGCACGAAACTGCCACCGATTGAACATTTCCCACCCAAAGTTTCTCACGCCACTTCACAAAACTAGTACGGATCAAAAAAGAATACAACAACGTTTCTCATTGCTTTGCGCGAACCGCTCATGAATAAAAAAAACACTGCAAAGTTTCTCGTGTCGCTGCACAAAACAAGTACAGTTCCCAAAAAAAGACCTGTGTGAAGTTTCTTTTTGTGCAACATGAAACTAACATCAGATTGACATAACATCCTCTGTGCAAACCACAAAAAAACAGGTAAAAGTAGCAGCGGATAAGCAATGCTGATTTTGCATATTGAGCGAAAGCGGAATCCTGTGCGGATTACGCAATATTCGTTGTGTGATGGGAGACATGAGTGGGGGCCTGGTGGAGGGGACCCTGCACTGCTGGGGGGTGGGGGTGATGGGAGACATGAGTTGGACATGAGTGGGGGCCTGGTGGGTTGGTGCACTGCACTGCTGGGGGTGGGGGTGATGGGAGACATGAGTTGGGGCCTGGTGGAGGTTGCCCCTGCACTGCTGGGGGGTGGGAGTGGTGGGAGACATGAGTGGGGGCCTGGTGGAGGGTGCCCTGCACTGCTGGGGGGTGGGGGTGATGGGAGACATGAGTGGGGACTTGGTGGAAGGTGCCCCTGCACTGCTGGGGGTGATGGGAGACATGAGTGGGGGCCTGGTGGACGGTGCCCCTGCACTGCTGGGGGGTGGGGGTGGTGGGAGACATGAGTGGGTGCCTGGTGGAGGCTGCCCCTGCACTGCTGGGGGGTGGGGGTGATGGGAGACATGAGTGGTGGCCTGGTGGAGGCTGCCCCTGCACTGCTGGGGGGTGTGGGTGATGGGAGACATGAGTGGGGGCCTGGTGGAGGCTGCCCCTGCACTGCTGGGGGGTGGGGGTGATGGGAGACATGAGTGGGGGCCTGGTGGAGGGTGCCCCTGCACTGCTGGGGGGTGGGGTGATGGGAGACATGAGTTGGACATGATTGGGGGCCTGGTGGAGGGTGTCCTGCACTGCTGGGAGTGGGGGTGATGGGAGACATGAGTGGGGGCCTGGTGGAGGCTGCCCCTGCGCTGCTGGGGGGTGGGGGTGATGGGAGACATGAGTGGGGGCCTAGTGGAGGGGACCCTGCACTGCTGGGGGGTGGGGGTGATGGGAGACATGAGTTGGACATGAGTGGGGGCCTGGTGGGGGGTGTCCTGCACTGCTGGGGGGTGAGAGTGGTGGGAGACATGAGTGGGGGCCTGGCGAAGGGTGCCCTGCACTGCTGGGGGGTGGGGGTGATGGGAGACATGAGTGGGGGCCTGGTGGAAGGTGCCCCTGCACTGCTGGGGGGTGGGGGTGATGGGAGACATGAGTGGGGGCCTGGTGGAGGGTGCCCCTGCACTGCTGGGGGTTGGGGGTGCAGGGAGACATGAGTTGGGGCCTGGTGGAGGCTGCCCCTGCACTGCTGGGGGGTGGGAGTGGTGGGAGACATGAGTGGGGGCCTGGTGGAGGGTGCCCTGCACTGCTGGGGGGTGGGGGTGATGGGAGACATGAGTGGGGGCCTGGTGGAAAGTGCCACTGCACTGCTGGGGGGTGGGGGTGATGGGAGACATGAGTGGGGGCCTGGTGGAGGGTGCCCCTGCACTGCTGGGGGGTGGGAGTGGTGGGAGACATGAGTGGGGGCCTGGCGAAGGGTGCCCTGCACTGCTGGGGGGTGGGGGTGATGGGAGACATGAGTGGGGGCCTGGTGGAAGGTGCCCCTGCACTGCTGGGGGGTGGGGGTGATGGGAGACATGAGTGGGGGCCTGGTGGAGGGTGCCCCTGCACTGCTGGGGGTTGGGGGTGCAGGGAGACATGAGTTGGGGCCTGGTGGAGGCTGCCCCTGCACTGCTGGGGGGTGGGAGTGGTGGGAGACATGAGTGGGGGCCTGGTGGAGGGTGCCCTGCACTGCTGGGGGGTGGGGGTGATGGGAGACATGAGTGGGGGCCTGGTGGAAAGTGCCCCTGCACTGCTGGGGGGTGGGGGTGATGGGAGACATGAGTGGGGGCCTGGTGGAGGGTGCCCCTGCACTGCTGGGGGTTGGGGGTGCAGGGAGACATGAGTGGGGGCCTGGTGGAGGCTGCCCCTGCATTGCTGGGGGGTGGGGGTGATGGGAGACATGAGTGGGTGCCTGGTGGAGGGGGCCCTGCACTGCTGGGGGGTGGGGGTGGTGGGAGACATGAGTTGGACATGAGTGGGGGCCTGGTGGAGGGTGCCCTGCACTGCTGGGGGGTGGGGGTGATGGGAGACATGAGTGGGGGTCTGGTGGAGGCTGCCCCTGCACTGCTGGGGGGTGGGGGTGGTGGGAGACATGAGTGGGGGCCTGGTGGAGGGTGCCCTGCACTGCTGGGGGGTGGGGGTGATGGGAGACATGAGTGGGGGCCTGGTGGAGGGTGCCCCTGCACTGCTGGGGGGTGGGGGTGGTGGGAGACATGAGTGGGGGCCTGGTGGAGGGTGCCATGCACTGCTGGGGTTTGGGGGTGCAGGGAGACATGAGTGGGGGCCTGGTGAAGGCTGCCCCTGCACTTCTGGGGGGTGGGGGTTATGGGAGACATGAGTGGGGGCCTGGTGGAGGGTGCCCTGCACTGCTGGGGTGTGGGGGTGGTGGGAGACATGAGTTGGAAATGAGTGGGGGCCTGGTGGAGGGTGCCCCTGGGGGTGCAGGGGGACATACGTTGGTGGGCAGTAGTGCAAGGTGACATGTGGGTTGGCTGGGGGGCATGGGCATTGTGGATGGGCTGCCTGCGGGACATGTGCTGGGTAGGGCCCTGTGGTGTGGGCCGCCTGCAGGGGCCGTGGAGGGTGTAGAGGGAACACCTGGGAGGACCCACACGTGCAATTCACGTGTGGTGCTCCCCGCGCACCCCTGGAATACACGTACCCTGATGGAATTGCGTGTGATTCTTCCTGCGCACCCCTGAAATACACGCACCCTGCTGATTTTGCGTGTGATACTTCCCGTGCTCCCCTGCAATACACGTACCCTGCTGCTTTTGTGTGTGATACTTCCCGCACACCCCTGGAATACACGTACCCTGCTGCTTTTGCGTGTGATACTTCCCGGGCACCCCTGGAATACACGTACCCTGATGGAATCGCGTGTGATACTTCCCGCGCACCCCTGAAATGCACGTACCCTGCTGTTTTTGCGTGTGATACTTCCCGCGCACCCCTGGAATACACGTGCCCTGATGGAATCGCGTGTGTTACTTCCCACGCACCCCTGATGTACACGTACCCAGGACAATCGCGTGTGAAACTTCCCGCGAACCACTGAAATACAAGGTACCCGCTTGGCGTTTGCTGTTTGTCAGCCCTGTGGACTGGTCCAGGGTTAGCGCAGCCCTTTGCGATGATTTGGGAATTTTGAAGGCTTTTCCTTGCGCGAGGGCGTTCTTGGGGGCGTAACTGGCGCTGCTGCAGGGTCGCTGCGCCACTCTGCGCCACGGCTGGTTTCGGAGGCTAAAATCTATGAATACGCTGTGCGATGAAAAGGATTTTTATGCACGCGGCTGGCGCAGTGTATCGCACAGGGACACTGTGCGCCAGCCGTGTGCGCCACTTTTGTGTGAATTTCTATGAATTACCCTCTTAGTCTTGTTTGTCATGTATGTCTTAATCCCCTCCTCCCCACATATCACAATATTTTAGGTTGATTATTCCTTTTAGGCCTATATCCATGCAAATCTTCAATTTATCTCAACTTTTAATCTAGATCTCCTTTTTCATTGTTTACTCATATGTTCTAATCATTTGTACCATCCTATTGTTATTTTGCTTTGTATGGTTATTGACAATAATAACATTTCTTAAATACACTGTCTAGCATGGCTTGTTTGGCTGATTTTGATCTTGGAAGTGACTCCCCCACCCACATTTTCACATTTGCTATTTGTGTGGGTCAATCAGTGTGGAAAAGTATGAGTAAACGACCCTCATTATACCAGTTTCCATATTTTCTACATGGATAATATGCAGAAAGCGCCACAGGCCTCCTAACAAATTTGGCAGTGCAGTAAAAAAAAGTGGTGGTAATTCTGTTGCCACCAGTGTTATGGCTGTAACGGAATTACCATAATTTTTACTTTATCGCCAAATTCTGAGTTTGACCATTAAGTGGAGGATTTACCTTCACCACTATGCTGAATGTAAACCCTGCGCTTTCAGTTAAAAAGTGGTGGAGTTAGTGCTGTCAACCACAATCCCCATGGATTCATAGGGACTCCATAAATGGGGATTTATACTAACCTTCCCCAACTCGTAATCCCACAGTAAACTCACAGGGCGGAGGGGCAGTAACTCTACATGTGTTAATCAGTAATTGTGCGTATTTCCTCCTGAATTAGCGCCCTGATGCCTGTGGGCGGTGGCACCCTATAAATCTATAAATACATGATTGCCAAACTTGTAATGAGGCCCTATTTGCTTACAGTTGGTATGTTTCCTGATACTGGTTGCCATTGCACCATTCCTGCATGCAGCTGCAATGCATGCACATGGATAGATGTTCTGCTCATATTATCCATGTGATGTGCTTGCTTATAAGGTAAACGTGGACCAGTATGAAGTGGTGCAAAGAAACCATTCACACATGGTTTTGACACATTCGGAGGGGAATGCCCTTGCGGCTTTTCAGTGTTTGCAAATATCAAGAAGGGACTAAAATTAGAAAGACAAGTTACATCATGGAGATGTTGATCAAATCAATGACAACGGTGGTCATACTGTGATTGGTTATTTATAACACGCTTAATACCCAGAGATTTCTTAGCGTGGACCCGAGGATCAAACCTGCGTTGCTCTGTGTCTTATTGCTTCCAAGGCGAGCACGTTGCCCCTGAGCTCTCCTTCCGAGATATTGCATGGTGAGAACCACTTCGATGTTGACTTACGTTTAACCGGTCCTCACCATGCAATACTGATTGTGTCCATGTGTGGGAGTAAGAAATGCACGGAAATCTAAATGTTTGCAGGTTGTCATTCTTGTTTACACCATATCTTGGCAACAATCGTAAATGATGCCAGTCGTGTCCGTGCAGGGCGGGAGTCATTTACATGGCCTCCCAGAGAATCTGCCTGCTTTTAGTAGGTGCAAAAAAAAACATGCAGATTTCATAGGAATGCAAAGCATCTCCTCACACATCAAAGTCAGATGTGGGTGCTGAAGCTGTCAGGTTTGTGAGACAGAGCGAATAGTGAAGGTGGAATAGGTCATTCACTGCTCAATGTCACATATGAACCAAAATCGCAGTGTATTAAAATAAAAACATTTGAATGTTTGTACACACTATGCATACTTTCTGCATCAGCAACAATAACCCTTTCACTTGTACACAAGAACCTATATCTGAAACGACCCCAAAATGCCTTTTTGACATGGTGCATTGTTAATGTGCATTAAAGTCATTTTAAGTGCCTTGTAAATAACCTTTACAATCAATTGTTCAGTAATTAGGTCATTAGAAACAACTGATACAATCACAGTCGGTATATAATTTGTCTAGAAACGAGTCCAGATGACCATGATGCCAAATTAAGAGATAAGAAGTAAATGGGTTTATGGAAATTAGGTTTTAGAATAAAACCCAAGGACTTTTTGATTGTTCGTTGCCTGGCTGTTTGTCCATTTTACGGGGCTTTGTGTGTGATTTCAAAACAATTCAGACCTAAAAATGACAGCTTTGTGCTTTATCCGTGATCAAAAATCACCTCTTTGGCTGCAAGCCCAACCTGAGATTAAATCCGAACGATCTCCCCAAAAGGATCAGAAAAGGTATGGGATGGACTGACACAGGAATCTTCACACTGGGGAAAATATAGATAATAACCATGTTTTCATTTTCCAGACCCTCACGTGATTCCTTCCATGAGAGCTGGGCGTTCGTTGATAGCTGCCATCCAGGTAGCACCACATCTCCTTTACCTGATGTGTCCCTAATTCTTCACCTGCCTTGATTTGCATCAATTTGAAAAACTAAACCATGTGTTCCTGTATTTCAATGGAAGTCTGATCCTAGTTACAAGTGTCTAGAATGCCATCCTGCTGTGAGAAATGGTTGTTTCTGAAAACAGACTATTCCTAAAAGAATTCCGCTTGTGAGGTCATGGCGTGAGAATGAAGACAGTGAAAGAAACGCTTGGTTTCGGACATTGGGCCTCATTACGACCCAGGCGGTAAGTTACCGCCTGGGTCGTACCTTTACCACCACTACGTTTACGCCATGGTGGTTGGCGGACTTACCGCCCCATTCCGAGGTTGGCGGGGCGGTAAGTCCCCAATCCCCATTTACCCTTCCCCATTCCCATTTTTGCCCCATAGGGCATAATGGGAGTGGGGAAGGCGTTAATTACGCCACCGTAAATTACGGTGGCGTAATTAACATCAAGGTCCCTTAGCGCCATGGATTTTAACACCTGCTAAAAGCAGGTGTTAAAACCTCCGTGGCGCTAAGGGACCTCGGAATCAGGCGGTAAGGGTCGGCGCTGTTTACGCCGCCGTAAACCCCTTACCGCCTGAGTCGTAATGAGGCCCATTTATTACATTTGACAAACAACACTCATGCGTGCACAATTCTGTTCTTAATCAAAGCCAGTGGGGTTAGTTACCGTGAGTCATACTATAGTTTGGACAAACTGAACACTGCTATAGATATCATAATAGCAGTAAAATACATTGTGCCTAATTCACAGAAAAAAGCGCTGTCAAAGTACTCTGTGCCACAATGTGAAGTGTGACTTTGGCCGGACCAGTGGCAAAAAAGTAATCAAGGATTACTTACCAGTAATCACCATTACTTCCACTCCTCTATTGCTACCGACACATCCTCATCCCAGTACCTCCACTAATCTGCACCCCTCCAATCCTACATAAAGGCAGCATCCACAAGTCCTCATACCAGTACCTCCACTAATCTGTGCCCCCAATTCGCATCACTCTACACCGACTCCCCATCCTCACAGTACTTGCCCCAACATTGTACAAACTAACATTCATGCACCCCAAAAATGCTTCACTCCAATGGCCACTCTTCTATTGCACAGTACTGACACCTGGTGTGGAATGAATTGCCAAATGTCTGAAATCCACCTGAATCTGCTTGCTGCAGAGACCCATGATAAAGCTCCAATCCACCTTAGTAGGCCACCCCCACTCCCACGTGATTTGGCTACAACACCCTCTTGACAACAGCTCACTGGAGGTGGCCTCCATACCCCTTGCACCTAGAAACATGGCAATTCGACTCACACTGATGTACAAATCGTGTTGGCTGGTCAACACACATGACTGTATGCTGGCCCACACTCACAAGCTGTTGTGGAAAGGTTACAGTCACACACTCAACAGTAATGCATCTCCACACCCATTCACAGACTATAGAAGGTGACAAACAGGCTTGCCGGCCTTGGTCAGAACCATGGTGGGGTCAGCCTTAAAATGTTTGTAAGTGCAAGGACACTTGCCATCTATTGGTGGAGGGGGTTGTTAAATCCATCTTCGCCTCCCCTCCAGATTCATTGGAGGGTACTGAGAGGAATTCCATTTCCGAGTCCTGGGGACACTGGAAGGATATGCTTATTAAAGAGTTGAATAGCTGTGACACCTCTGCTGATTTTGATGCATGGTTAGTGTCTCTAGACTTTTCTGCTGATAAATACCATGCTCTCATTCCTGAAAAAAGCTTGCAAGAAGCTCTTGCTCAACCTCGCAGTCACCTGCCTATTAGCAAAGTGAACTGTTCTTCACAAACAGACTCGCCTCTAAAGAAAGCTGATAACCATGTACACACTTAAGAGGTCTCTCGTGTTGGTACTAGTCCTGAACTGTTGTCATCTATGAAAGTAGAACCATTATCCCTCCCCTCCTCAGAAAGTAAGCAACTACAGAATCACAGTCTCGCCCCGCATGAGCTCGCTGCTGCCCCTGTGAAAGGACATTTGGGCGGTCGGTGTGAGCCCATGAATCCTAGACTGGTGAATTTAGTGAGTGTGTGTCTAAGAAAATCCTATTGGTGAATGACCAAAGATGAATCCATTAAACCCCTGGTATGGATAACAGAAACGTTATCATCATAATGTCATGGAGCCCTCTCAGAGAGAACCCAGAGGTGCACTTCTTAATAATGTCCTCGCTTGGCTCTGTGCAAGATCTGGGCCCAGGGTTGTGTGCTCTTCCGATCTGAAGTTCTTTCACAGGCTAGAACTGGACGATTGGTGTGCCAAGGGGAACAGGGATTGCATTCTGGTGTGGTGTGAGTCAGTACCCTGCCCCTCTATTTGAGACTGCGTAAATATTTGTCCATGGGCTCCTTGAACCTTGGACTTGTAGTGTCAGTCAAAGCAATGCCGCCATGCCCTCCTCAAATAACCCCCACCATGAATCAACACACATGTAAACCTTTACAAATTAAGTGCTATGGCATGCGTAGCATACATGGTTGACACATGGTTGACACACACACACACCATGAAAATCATGCCTGTACGCCAAAGCACAGAACATGTGAAATTCGTGCAACTCTAAACATGTCACTTCCCTACCTCAAAAATATTTCACATACACATATTGGCCATGAAGGCATCATTCTAAACATCAGACACATCAGAAGCATGCACACATGTTCCCCAGCAAATAGGCCATTACCAACAGAGTGAGCCTAAAACCACCTAAGTGGCATAGGACACACTCCCTTGGAGATCATGTGATAATGGAAGGTGTGCATGCCCAGAGAACTACAAAAGCACACATACCAGAGCAAGTCAAGACATGCTCACATGGCACAAAGAGATGGCAAACTGTTGCTTTGAATTGCAAAATACGTATTTGGTAATGCTAAACTATGTGCAAATATCGAAAGTAGAAAATGTCATACGCAACCAAAATTAATAGAATACAAAGGAAACCTACAGCTACAGAACTATGCACACAAGTCAACATGCTAGTCCATGTGCATTTCAGACACACCTATGCCATGGTCTATGCCCACTCTACATGAACCTACTGCAGGCGTACCTCAGTTGTTTCTGGGAGCGCTTGCAGGACCATACTGATCCTTGACTCTATCTCCTACTCTGCCATGCAAGACTCCTCCAGAATGGCAGCCCACACCCGCTCCACACTCCCTGCACACTCGGCGTTGGCCACAGCAATTGCTGCCTCAGGCTTCTGCTGCCTCTCCTCGTCCTGCTGCCTGAAGAATTGCACCTGGGAAGACACCAGGTCATGCACCCATCGTCTTTCCTCCTGCCGTACTTTCACAATGTGTGCTCCTTGTTGCAGCTTCCTGGCAGCTATCCAAGCATGGATTTGCCTCCTTAGCACCAACATATCAGCTGCCTGGAAAAGTGTCTCTACCACAGGTACTCCCTCCGATATGATAACAGTCTGAATCAGGGAGTACTGCACCTGCACTGCCAACACTTGCCTTGGATTCTATCAAAGCCTGTTCCCCTGTTTGTTCCTGGGCAGCTTCATTGACCACCTAATATGCCATTGTAGTGACCTCCACCTCCACCAGGGACACAGGTACATCCACACTCCCCAATGGTGGAACAGTGGAAAAGGTGTCCATTGTGTTGGCTGACATGGAAGCCTCAGTTGAGGTTGTCTAGGGCACAGATAAGGAGAAGGAGGAGGTGGGGGCCATTGCAGTGGCCTGCCCAGAGAGGCCACCACTGTCAAGCAGTGCTGTTGCCAGTTGTGACAAGAGGTAGCCCATCTGACTGTGATGCTGTTCACGCAGCTCATGAATCTCATGAACAGCATCACACAGAGACAGCCGCACTCTCAAGCCACCCACTAGCATTGGCAGCATTCCATCACGGATGGCCTCATCAGCTAGATGTGCGGTATCTATCTGGGTGGGTTGTGCTGCAGCAGATGGCCCTGGACAGGTGGATGTGTTGACCCCTCCACGGTAGACTGCTCAGGTGGCCAGGTGTGTAGCCTGCGCATCCCCCTATTTTCTTTTTATTTTATTGTTTAAATCAGAGACCTTGGCCGAAAGCAGCGGAGCTCTGTACAGAGTGTGGGTAGCTAGCATCTGAACTGGCATCTTTTAACAGTAGCGCAGCACTCTGAGGTCTGTACATCGGTATATGCATCCATTGGAATGAGTCCTTGGTAAGGTGTTGTTGAAAGAGACATGTTTCAAGAGGATTGTGGGGGCATTCCAAACGGGTCCTCTCTTTGCAGATGTAAGATGTATTTATTTATTTGTTTATTTGATTGTTTTTTTATAACGCACCTCAAGTTGTTTGTTAGTAGGCTGACCAATGAGGACAAATCCAGTCCTGGATGGGTTTAGTTTGAGTTAAACGGTCGACATGATGGCCATGTAATCACAGAGATGAATTAAGTGATGTGGCTATTTACTCTCATGTACAATTTAGTATTGTCCACGAATTGGTGGATGACTATATTGGGCTCTTTGAGGAGAGTCCCAGAGACTCCATGTATAAGTCACACAGGATTGGTGACAGTATGGACCCTTGGGGGACTCTGCAGGTGCCTCTCCTTATCCCCCCACCTAACACCGTGGGCAGGCATGCAATGGCTTCCTCCTCCTTTCTTCCTCCATCAACCCGGACACTGACAATGTGGTATCCATGCCTTGGGGCCCCTAATGGTTACATTACCACTACCCTGTCCCTCTGCTGCTGAGGTGTCCATGGCGATGATGGGATCCAGGGGCATCTCCTCAGCAGCAGTGCCCTCAGAACTAGACACTCCCCCAGGCACATTGATGTGACTGGGCATTCCTGGACTCTGCAGTGGTGTCTGGAGGCCTTGGCCTTGATCCTGGTCGGCGCTCCACAGCACAGGCTGTTCCCTCTTCTTCAGCCACTGCAGCTGTGGAAAAAGGAATCAAAAATAAGTGCCAATGCATGTGTACTCCCCTCAAATCTATTTGTAGCAAGCAGTCATCATGAGCCAACAACCAACTACCTCACACACACATGCCTATGCTCAAAAATCTGAATGTATTCAAATGACACGTCACAATGATGAAACAAGCACATGTGAACATAGCACACTGATTTGTGCCCACATACACATGACAACTCATTTCACATAACAATAGCATTGAAGCAGTGACACAAGTGTATCCTACAGGCAGGGCCATGGAAAGGGCAGCTGGCAACATTTTTCTGTAGCATCATAGTCACATCTTCATCCAAACACATCTTACTACATGCATGCTGAAAGGCCAACATGAGCGTATGCAACACAAATATGCACCTGCTGCTGAGGATCAAGCAACAATGCTGTTGGTACCAACCCGAAAAAATGTCATGATGACATACCATGTATGCCCCAACATTCAGTGGTCTGACGGATCCTGATGTTGACCAAGATTGTCAAATGCACTAAATTGCCATGATCAGACATCCGTACATATTTTCCAGTCTCACCTGCTGACTAGATATGATGCAATCATCATTCCCTAATTGAACAACTCAGTGAGGAGTTGTGCATGAATGTACCTTATATGTCCTAAAAATCTCAATCAGGGTTGTATCTCTGTCCGAGGCCTTGGTGTCCCCATCTTACATTGCATGCACACACATATTCATTGGCACCCAAAGCTATCAGAGCTCAATCCTTCTCCTGCCCACTTCACAAATGTGCTCCATAACATACTTACAGTGTGTACTTTAGCCTGCATGTCAGTTAGGGTTTGTTTAACACAAATGCAATAAAAAGTACTAACTTGCTCAATTCATGCATAACCATCCAGGACATCATAAATCAGTAGTACTGTTCACCCTGTGAGACCTTTGCAGCAGCTTGTATATGGGCCTAAATGTCAATCACCTCGACATTAAGCACTGGGTTTCTCCTCTCCAGGGTCCAGAGATGAAGCAGTGTCTCTCGAAGTCGGCCTGAAGAGTGCACCTCCTCAGCGTCACCTGCCCCAATGGCTGCCTTCACCCTCATCTGGCGTTGGTTCCTTAGATCGTCCTAGCACTTTTTGGCATTGTGCACAGTATGGACTGCCAACCCCCCCAAGTTGGTGGCAGCGGTAATGTCCTTCCCGATCCTCTAACGTCCACACACCACAAGCTGCTTCTACAGATTGAAGAAGCATTTGTAATAGCTCCATCTGTTCACTCAGGATGCCAACTTCAGCAGCAGAGAAGGTGACAGAACTCAGCCACACCACGTTGAGGGTTCTAGGCGATGTTGCAGACATGGTGAACCTGAGGCTCATTGGGTGAACCTGGGCCACAACTGTTCCTGTATTGTGGCGCTCTGATGGAAATATGGTAATGTGAGATGAGGTGGTCACAGAGACTGCTAGGGGACACACAGAACTACAGGCTCTGGAGGAAAACCAGTAACTGCAAGGCAGTGCAAGTGGGCAGCAACCCGTTAAACACTATGTTGATGTTTCGAGGGAAATTATGGCAGGAGGAGGCACAAAATGGCACGAGGCAGGAGGAACAGCAAGGCGCATGTGCCTCGACTAGATCCATGAGGCAGCAATGACAAAATTGGAGAAATTGCCCTATCCGCCTAAGCACCGCTCTTCATGCAGTACGCGTAGCGCATGTGTGCAGATATGTGCACAACAGTGTAAGTAGCATGCTCACGCGTGCATCATTTCATGCTCTGTAACATGTGTATGAGTGCGACACAATGAAAATATCAATATCAATATCTGCATGTTCTATTTCTGGTGTGCATGAATGCAGTGATATTTGGGGGTGCCTAGTGAAATTCCTGGTGTGAGCAGACACAGCTATTTGGGGGTACCTGCGGTATACGTGGCTTACTTTGTGCTATGGAGATTGTCTTCCCTTTGCCATTGCATTGCACCATGTGAGTGAGGGGTCCACAGAGAGCACAAAGACAAAGGCATAAAAAGGTTCAGCGAGGCCCACTAGTACCAAGAGGGGTCAGCCTGCAGAGGCACCAGCAGCATCCCACGATCAGTCACATGTTAGGGAAAAGGGGCCGCCAAGGATGATGCATTTCACTGATGAACGTGGATTTTGTTGACAATCACAATGTCATCCAATACCCTTGGGATTGTAGTACCCGTCCTCTGACTCAGCAGTGGAGGATGTGGAAGGAGGTGACAGATCAGATAAATGCCTGTGGGATTGAGAGTTTCAGTGCAGAAGAGGTCCAAAAAAGAATGGGTGACATCATTAGGTAGACTAAGGAGAAGCTCGGCAGCAATGTGGCCACTGACCAGGCCATTGGAGTGTTAAGGATTTCAATCAGGTGATACACTCTGCTCTCGGCCTAGTGTGCAGCGCAATGGAAAAACATATTTGATATACAGATTCAATTATTTGAAAGATGTACCACTCGTATCACACCCCTTACTTAGAAATACCCCGGGTCACGCTGGACCAGGAATAAGGCTGGTTTGTAAAAGGTATTATTTATTTTATTTATTTAAGATCAAAATCACAACATACATATTAATAGGTAAACCACAATCACCAATAGGGTGATAGAACACAGAATGATATCTTTAATACACTAAGACTAAGTAATGAGCAAAACAATGCAGCACAGAAAATAATAAGTTTGTGTTGGATTCAGATCAGATAGCACAATGGTTACAAATTCCCCCTGCAACACCCCTCAACCCACCAATAAGCACATTTAAATAAATGTGAGGAGATTGGAGGTATTCAGAAATAGTACGGATCACAGTGTCTCACTTCCCTATTACCACCTTACACAGAAAGAGAAAAACGAAGTGGGCTTTTCAACTGTCATTATGACTTTTAAAGTGGCTTAGCAAATACGCTAAATGTGTGGAGAAATGCTTAAATTGTTGTAAATTGTTGTAAATTCCAATGGGAGCCGCTTTGAACAGTTGCACATAAACATAAGCAATGCTTTAGTCAGCAGAAAAAAAAATTCTCAGGATTTTAAAATTGCGGCAAACATTTCTGTGTGCGATGTTCGTTGTAATGGGAGAAATGCACTGTTTTGAAATGTGGTTTCTGTGGATAGCTATTGATGTTAGGTACAAGTAGAAGTTGGAATTTCGTTTCTATCTCAAAAACGGAGGGAGTTATTGTGGTTTTAGTAAAGGTTGTTTTTGCGAGATAGGAGCGAGAATGGAAAGAGGCTTTAGTTTTAAAATCAGAAAATATTGACTATGGACTAGAGCATCCAAGCTAAGCCATCAGGACGGCACAACGTAAGAGTTAGGAGTGATTCGCATCCTGGTTCCTCACTGTACACCTTGGAGCGCTAGGCTGGTCACTCAAATGAAATTAATAGATCAAAGTTGACAAAATGACCAGGAAAAGGATGCTTTTACAGATAGACAGAACAAGATTTCACTACGGGTTTAAACAATGTTACTGATTATGGAAGTAAGGATATTTCAGAGGTTAGGAAGGGGCAAGATAATGCACGGGAATCAACAGTTTCTAGCTTCCTGTGAATACTCACAAAACCAATGGATTTAAGATTTTGGACCGTCAGGATTCTGGACCATCAGGATTCTGGACTGTCAGGATTCTGGACCATTGAATCGGATCTATCAGGGACTGATAGCTGGTCATATCGGACTGGACAGGGTCAGCAATGCGCTCTGGTCACAGCACGGCACAGCACAGCACCGGATCTGCCCTTCTTGATTCTGAGGATATTTCAATTCAGTAGGCAAGCATTAACAGCACGCACGGCTGTACTATGATGCTTCTCCCTAGGCTTTTGGGGTTCTGTTCTAGAATTTGAGGTCTAGCTGAGAATGGTTCAGCTATGCAATAGGCCTTTGCGTTGCCAAGTTTCTGAAGTCTGGAACAAGGAAGATGTACATTTCAGCAGCAGGGCGCTCCGCCAGTAGTCAGGAGAGTCAGTGGATCTATCTGTGTGTCTTCAGCTGTCTCTATTTATGCTATAACCATGACATCAGAAAGGGGGTGTCTTTGCCATCTTAGCTAAGCTTTCTCCTGTGAGCTGGGATTGGACCCCACTTCATCTCCATCTTGCAATTTGAGTTATTGGATCAAGGCTGGGTGATGTCAGGTTTTATGATTTGCTTTACAATCCTCAGAGACCTCCCTTTAGCTACTGGTCTCCAAATCTGATTTTATATTAAATGTACATTTATACATTGGTCACCTTTATACAAATCACCCATAAAGATGCCATATTTTACATAGCAGCTATTCCTCAAAACCCTGCAGTGGTGGGATCTTGTCTCGCCTTTCTACCAAATTTTGCCCTTTTCGCCATGAACGCACTGTCCAATTTTTCTGCAAATTTCCACAAATATGCGTGTTTCACATGGGGACATGCGTGTAAATGTTCACAATTCTAACAGTAATACATTTTGCATAAAACCACATATCTTGCCATTCCTGCCCAGAACATGTCACACAGGTCTGCCGCCTCTTCACACGTGCAGCCAGAAATTAAATTAACAACTCTGTCATTTTATATTTTTCACCATTTTGAATAGAAAGTTATAAGTCTTTTAAAAAGTGTTCTTTGTTCATGTTTAGCAACAGATGGTCGCTTGGCTCTGCCTCTTTTTGTCTCCCTGCAGTCCAAGGCATCCCCCTCCTTGCCTGCTCCTTCCAGAGGCCATTTACGACCCCTTTTCACACTTCCAATTTCCTTGACTGCACATTGTCATTGTTCCTTTGCTCTCTGCAGACCAGATTCTGTCCCATCCTGAAATTAACACCTCCCCGTGAGTTTCTGCTGGGAGGAAGGACCTCCTGCTGGAGAAAAAAAAAACTGCTTTTCCAGTTCTTTGCAGCTTCAGCCAAGCTAATTAACTTTTAGACTTAGCAAAAAACCCATCTGTTGCATCACACACAAATACATTTCTTTCTTGGCCTTAAAATCTGTGGGATAAAAGCACTACTAAGATCTGTATTCCTTATTGGCAACAATCATTTTTCTGTTTGCTAATCCAGCATGCTTTTGAGTTTTAGCTCACTTTTAAAATGTCATTAGTAACTACTCTGACAGCTGTCATTCTGCTGGCCCAGGGTACTGCACCCAGATTCTGGCATAGAGGCTGTCAGTTTTCAGACTTTGTATATTTTACATGAATGTTTTGCTCTTCATATTAGGACTTTGTATGTTTACAATGCTTCATTTGATACATGGATTTAAAAACCAGGCAAGATTGTGAATGTTGAAAAGTGTTGTGTTATAGGAATTTTGGAGTTTTTGGCAATAAAGCAAATGTCATTTGTAGGCACATTTTTGGGTTTTATTTGCAAAGTGCTGCTTTTCTCTGTGCAGTATGTTTGCTGGTCATTGAACCCGCTGGCACATTTCTGCAGGGTGTGCTCTATTTCCCCTGCACATGCACCATTGGTCGCAGGTTGTGCATCCTTCTTTTTGTGTGCTGAAGCACACGGTTTTGGGAGGTTTTTGTAGGTGTTTGGCACGCACAAGGGTTTTGCTGCCATTGTTGCTGTTTCTTTCCCCATAACTGGCAAGAGATTCCATATAGCACAGCAGAGTGGGTCAATACATCCCACAGGAGGGCGTTCACCACATGTGGAGAAGCAAAGTCACCATTGCCCTCATCACAAGTGAGCAGGTGGTTGGTGTGGGATATATGGACACCTATGCTGCCACATCAGGTGAGTGTCATGTGTGTGTGTGCATGATATATATATATATATATATATATATATATATATATATATATATATATATATATACCCCATGATATATATATATATATATATATATATATATATATCCCATGATATATATGATATATATATATATATATATATATATATATATATATATATATATATATATATATATATATATATATATATATTACATGGACCCGGTAGCGTCCATGTAGTTATGGTTAAGTTGGTGTTTCCATAGGAAGAGCACTTTTTGGGTGGCTTATAACTTTGCTCCCTCTGGACGAATCCTCACCAAACTGCAAAAAAAGTATATGGCCCAGTCTGAATTTTTTTGCAAAGTTTGGAGAGGTTTGGTCCAGGGGGGGGCAAAGTTATAGGGGGGGTCCCAAAACTTTTGTTTTTTCCTATAGACATAATGGGAAAAAACTTTGCGTATGGCTACAGTCCGAACCGCTGGACGGATTTACACCAAATTTGTGGCAGGAGCAGCGGCTTGGTTCTGAAAGCGTGCTTTTGCAAATTTGGTGTAAATCCGACCAGTAGTTTTTTTAAAAAATGACCAAAATGTAAGGCAAAAAAATTAGTGATATCTGTGTTCGCTTCGCGGACGGACTTCCCTGTTCGCTCTGCGGACAGCACCCCGACATGCAACGTGTTCGCTGATTGGACGGCGTGGGGCGTGGAGCGCATCAGATTTTCTGTAGTGCCCACCATCTTGTATTCGCCGTCGACTGCGTACAGCGAGGTGAAACTTGGATTAACAATTGTATTTAGTGGAGTGTGTTGGCGTGTAAGAGTTTTTGGGGAGGGTAGGGGAGTATGAGATAGGTTCAATGTTTTTTTTTTTTATGTGCTATACGCTTTTGTTATGTTCGATTTGTCCGCGGAGAACACGGCTGTTCTGACATTTTGTAAATAAACTAAATGGTGGGCTGTTCAGAGGACGGAGTATGTGTCCTTTTTTGTTCGCAAGGAAGGTAAAATTGAGCTAAAAACACTTGCGGTGTATTTAAATGTTCGTAAATACACAAACTGGGGGTGTCCTGAGGACGCTGTCCGTATTGTAATCTGTCAAGTTGAATGTGTTCTAAGAACACTTGCGGGGTCCCGAAATGGTTGCAATTAAACAAAATGGGGGTGTTCTGAGAACGTTGTTTGTATTGTTCGTTGTCAGGTTGAAAGTGTTCTACGAACCTGCCTTTTGTCCGCTGATAGTACAATTTCCTATGGGCCTCACCCGACTTTTTGTCCACTAAAGTAACGATAAATCAGGCTGGTGTGCGCCGACATTATGTGATAATCCTATGACTGGCGCTATTGACCTGGCTGACTTGCTTTTGCGACACTAAATCATATCTCCCGCCCCTAAGCCTGACATTATGAAAGCATTCATATTCCCCGCCTCTCTCCGTGACGTTACAGGGTGTGTCATCAAATGTGCCCAGTCGTCTCCAGTCCTACGCGACTTTACACAGAACCCGGAAGACAACACACATTGGGCCTCATTACACGGATGGCGGTAGGGATTTACCGGTACCGGTAAAATACCGGTACCGGTAAATCCTTACCGCCTTACTACGAGGTCCCTTTGCCGGTTGGGGGATTTAACGTCTGCTTTTTGCAGGCGTTAAAATCCAACCCGCTAAGGGACCTCAGAGCTAATTACGGCACCGCAAAATTGTGGTGCCGTAATTAGCGCCTTCCCCATTCCCATAGAGCCCTATGGGGCAGAAATGGGAATGGGGAAGGGCAATGGCGGAAGGGGGATTTACCGCCCCTCCAACCTTGGAATGGGGCGGTAAATCCCCTTTCCGCCAAGGCGGTGCTGGTATTTTACCGGCATGAGCCATGGCGCTAACAGCGCCATGGCTCACTGCCTACCGTGTAATGAGGCCCATTATGTCACAACACAGCGCGCCACAATTCGGAATATGAAACTGATTTAAAAGCAAACAGCAAGATTGTAAAATTTGTAAAGTACATTTATTTGACATCAAATCTTTAGAGAATATTCAGCAATTTGCATTTGTCTTTGTTGTTGATCCGCAAAAGTTTATGTTGAGCCACGCAATGTTCCTTTGCGGTACAGAGGGTGTTAGATTAGTTTAGAACACAGTCCGCCACAATTCGGAATATGAAACTGTGGTTTAAAAGTAAACAGCAGGATTGTACATTTGGTAAAGTACATTTATTTCACATGAAATGTTTAGTGAATATTCAGCGATTTGCAATTGTCTCTGCTGTCGATCAGCAAAAGTTTATTTTGAGCCATGCGCTGTTCCTTTGCGGTAGATAGGCTATTGGTTTATGATAAAAGCAGTAAATGGTTGCACTGGTAATCGGAAGGTTGGTCCAACAACGAGGCATTAGACCACCATAATGGTTGGTATGTTGCTTCTAGCCGCTAGTACTGCGTAAGGGCATATTGGTCCTTGGCGATTGTCCCATAAAATGGTGAGGGTCATGAAGTTGCTTACATGGAGCTGCACCTGGCAGTTGAAAAATCCATCCGCTGGAGTCTGAAAATCGTGACATTGGCAAAATGGGGCAACATACCTGTTTTAAAAAACATAAATTAGTCTCACCAGCCGATCTTTATTCAAAATATTCATTTTATTAATTAGGGCGTGAAACTATTTGCTAGCGAAGATAGTGCAACGGAGTGTGTTAATAATAAAGTAATAATATTTTCGCATTTATATAGCGCTAAGAACAGTCAGGTATCTCAGCGCTGCTTATTATTACCCACGGTGTGTGGTGCTCATTTATCGACCACAGAAGGATGAAAGGCTGAGTTTGGCCGTGCCGGGATTCGAACCTGCATTAGCAAGCTGTGCACGGATGTCAAAGCGAGCTACAGTGAAGTGGCACAGCGAGTAGAGCGCTTGACCGGCTACAAACCGGTTAAATTATTTCTATTAACTCACCCTGTGTCGTCTTCCTTTTTCAGAGCCCTCTAAACGACAGGGGATCAATTCGGCGGTGATAGTGCGCGGTAGAAAACAATATGTCACATTGAACGAACAAGTACAACTTGACCGGGCTTTAATACCACGCTATTGTTATTATATTCCGGTATCAAATAATCTAAAGGTTTACTTACATTATAATTGCATTTTCCATTGTCCAAGTGTAGTGCAGTCCCAAAATACAACTCCGCGTGTGCCAACGATCTTTCTCAAAGTGATATAATATACAAAAGTGGTTTCGTTTCAGAAATTTCATCTTTATCGTGTCTTACGTTTTTGCTACACTTCTTCAAAAGAAGTCTTTCAGCACAATCTCTGTCTGTCAAGGTAAAAAAAAATAGAACCTTATACTGGGAGTCGTGGGCCTCTCCGGGCCGCGAGAAAAAAATGGAAGCAGCTGACCTTCACTGTGAATGAGCATAAATGCTTACTTTGCAACATTCTGTGTAAAGCCATCTGTGAGAACTTGCTGTTTACACTACATCTTTGTATATTGTTTGCGTGCTAATAAAAAAAGTTTGTTTAAGGGATGTTATGGTTCCAAGTAAAGCCGAAAACCCCCTGAAATTCACCAGTTATGGTAAGCTAAGCAACCATAACTCGCGCCACCACCGTGCACTGCTGAGACTAACACCCAGGACATCAAAGATGACATCGCAAATGTCATTGATGACATCACTGATGACATCACATGTGCATTTACTTTTCATGAAATTTGTGTACTAGGGATTTTTATTATAATGTTGTGAAAAAAATGTCAAGGATCATTGCAATAAATATCATACCGTAATTAGTGCTTTGAACGATGCATTGATATAAATAGCATTGTATTTTGGGTTCTATCTAGTAAACTGAGCTACTAATGGAGAAACATAGCATTGTGTGCAGCGTACAAGATGAAAGTATAATATTTGTAATGTTAATATGTTGAAAAATGAAATGATAATTGTCCTGACATGTTTGAAAATAAACAAAATGGGGGTGTTCTGAGAACGTTCTTCGTATTGTGTGACTGCTTAGCTGTATGCAATGAGGGAATGGCACAGAGAGTAAAGTGGAAATGGTAGAAGGGGTGTCGAAGAGTTACGCAGTCCGCAGACACCGCGGCTGTCCGTGGACAGGGCGTGCTACATCCGGGGTTTTCTAGCAAATCCAACATGGAAAGAAGACTGTACGGATTAGCCAATCAGATGTCGAGGTTGTGGATTTGTGTTGAAAGAGACTGTGTGTGGTGAAGTTGGCAGAAGTAGAGAAAGTCAGGGTGTTGGTGCTTGGAGATATGTTTGTGCATGGTTTACAACAGTACGCTCGATGCAGGCATGTTGAAAAGAACTTTGATGTGAAAGGAGTGGAGGTGGTGTGGAGCACTGTGCCTGATTCCAATGTACAGGGAATTGTACAAGTTTGTGAGGATATGGCCACGATGAAGAGTCTGCATGTGGTAGTTTTGCACTATGGTGCTTTCCATTTGGGCAACGCCAGTGCCCCTACTTTGTTGGCTGATTTGGAACGCTTGGTTCAAGCCGTAATGAAGATCCTTCCAAATGCAAAAGTAATTTTATCTGGATTACTACCTAGGGCAATATGGGACAATAGTTCAGTTTTTTGTCCTCAGCAAAACATTGCTAGGTGTGTCATCAACCGAGGCATGTGTGCCTTCATGCTTAGAGCTGGTATGTTCTTCTGTAATAATGAGAATATTGATGCCAGTAATACTGTTAATTTTAAAGAAGATGGCATCTCTTTATCTTTTACGGGAAATGCCTTTCTATTTTGGAATGTAAGGGTTGCTTTGGAGAAGGTTATGTGAAGATTTTAGGAGTAAAGTAAGAAAAAAAAAACGAGAAAAAATATACAAAATAACAGGTATCTGTCAAGCATCTGTAAAAAAAAAAAACGCCAACTTCAAAGGGGAAATGGGGCACACTATTTAAATTTACATTCACCACGCTCAGATTCTCGATGTGTCCGCGGACATGGCGGTAGTCAGCGGACATCAAAATCACTACGTGAGGGTTCAGTATGTTCTATGTTACATGTATATGAAGTCAGGGATATTATGGTTAAGTTGTGCTACTAAAAACGTATGAAATTCAGTGAAAAAACTTTTTTAAAGGGACGTTATGGTTAAGTTGCGCTACGAAAAACCTATGAAATTCAGTGAAAAGAACTTTGTTAAAGGGACGTTATGGTTGAAAGTAAAACCGAAAAAAAAAACCTGAAATTCGGCAGTTATGTTAAGATAAGCAACCATAACTCGCGCCACCGTGCACTGCTAACACTAACAACCAGGACATCAAAGATGACATCACAAATGTCATTGATGACATCACTGATGACATCACATGTGCATTTACTTTTCATAAAAACTCTGTACAAGGGATTATTATAATGCTGACCAAAAACTGTCAAGGATCATTGGGATAAATATCATGAGCTAATTAGTGCATTAAGCAATGCATTGATATAAATAGCATTCTATTATGAAGTTCTTGCCAGTATACTAAGCTACTCATGCAGAAACATAGGCAGTGTGTGCAGCATACATGATGAAGGTGCCATAATCATAATCTTGCCATGTTGAATAGTGAACTGATAACTGCTTTCTTATTAGAGTTTTGCGTACTGGGAAACATGTAATAAGTAGATAATAAAACCCACTTAATACATAATTATTACAGACAAAACACAAAGAGACAACAACACATACAAATATGAGTATATACAGGGACAGTGAAGTAAACAAAAAAGCAGAGGTAGTAGCAGAAAGAGTTCATAACCTAACTGATTGTCTTTATGTAGAGAAACTATTGCTCTGTTTCAAAGATGCTACTTACCACATGTATGTGTATCACATGATGTGACTGTACCCAAAGGAAAGGACAGTGAGTATAATGTATACAAATATGAGCATATTCAGGGAAGGTAGAGTAATAAAAATAAAACTATGAGAAAGTGCTGATAACTCTAATGATTATCTTCATGCACAGAAAGGATATATGTTTCATATGATTTGACTTGACCCTAAGTCTACAAATATAGTACCTTTTCAATTTTTACTTCCTGACTGTTACTGAAGAAGACTATGTGGCTTAGATATGTCAGTAAAGGAAAAAAAAGGGAGTGCCAGCCATGTGATGTCATCAGTGATGTCATCAATGACATTTGTGATGTCATCTTTGATGTCCTGGGTGTTAGTGTTAGCAGTGCACAGTGGCGCAAGTTATGGTTGCTTATCTTACCATAACTGCCGAATTTCAGGGGTTTTTCAGTTTTACTTTGATCCATAACGTCCTTTTAACAACGTTTTTTTCACTGAATTTCATAAGTTTTTAGTAGCGCAACTTAACCATAACATCCCTTTAACAAAGTTTTTTCACTGAATATATATATATATATATATATATATATATATATATATATAGTAGTTATGGTTAAGTTGGTAACTTAACAGAGGATGAACGCCACAATATTACTATTAGCATAACACAAAATGCAAATGGGAATGTTGGAACATCTTATTGAGTCTATGTACTTTACTGAGAAATATAAAGTAGATGGAGTCTATACTTTTTTTAGTTCTATTTTTTACCTGTGAAAGGTGTTTCCTAAAGGAACATTTCTTATGTTGTTTTTGGATGTATTTATTTTTTTTTGGCAGGAGAGCTAAGAATGAAATGTGGGGAGGAAATGAGGGAAGAGGCACCAAACGCTAATATGGAGGGGTAGGTGGACAGGGGAAAATGTTGCGCATGTGTTATTTCTATGGTAGGGGACAGTGTTTCTCATGCTCCTTGATTACAGCAGTGGTGGTGGCTCTTGGGGAGGAGGGATGGCATTAGCTGATGCCATTTTAAGATTAATAGAAGTTTTGCTAATGGATAATGAGTATCAATAGGTGTTGGAGCTGTGCAAGGGACATTTTGAAGTTGAAAGTTCCTACATCAGTAGAAAATGCAGTTCTAAACTGTCCGTGAAGTATGGATCTTATCGTGAAGTGCGGACGGGTTCTCGGACACGTCATCATGCCGCGCGCCAGCATATGTTTTTCTGGCACTGTCCGGAAGGTCTGCAATGAAGTCAGATGTTTGTAGACGTCCACGGAGGCAAAACTAGTTGAACTAGTTGCAACAAGTGCATAGAAGTGTTAAAAATGATTCTAGAAGGTGGGAAATGGCAGAGTATTAAGGTGACACTTTGTAAATTGGACACATGTATTGCTATATTGGGTAAGTATGATATTAGTACGTTGTAGGAAAATAGCACGCACTGGTAAAAACCTATGAAATTCAATGAAAAAACGTAGTTAAGGGGACGTTATGGTTAGGTTGCACTAATAAAAACCTTTGAAATTCACTCAAAAAACTTTGTTAAAGGGACGTTATGGTTCAAAGTAAAACCGAAAAAACCCTTGAAATTCGCCAGTTATGGTAAGCTAAGCAACCATAACTCACGCCACCACCGTGCACTGCTAAGACTAACACCCAGGACATCAAATATGACATCACAAATGTCATTGATGACATCACTCTCCCTGGACGAATCCTCACCAAACTTTGCGAAAAAAGTATATGGCCCACTCTGAATTTTTTGCAAAGGTTGGTGAGGTTTGGTGCAGGGGGGGCAAAGTTATAGGGGGGGTCCCAAAATGTATTTTTTTCCAATAGACTCAATGGGGGAAAGATTTTTCTCATGCCTACAGCCCAAACCGCTGGACGGATTTTCACCAAATTTATGGCAGGAGCGGCGGCTTGGTCCCAAAAGCATGCTTTTCGAAATTTGGTGAAAATCCGTCTGGTAGTTTTTTTTTAAATGACCAAAAAGTAGGTCACAAAAAATTAGTGATATCTATGTCCGCTCCATGGACACACTTCCCTGTTTGCTCCGCGGACAGGACACCGATTGGCTAATAGGCTTGCGTCATGTCTGCAGACATGCAACATGTTCACTGATTGGATGGAATGAAGCATGAGGTGCATCCTATTGTTTCGATGCGCCCGCCATCTTGTATCCGCGGACATCCGCGGACAACGTGGTGATGAACGGGTGAGAAATACAACTTTGGCAAGTGTGTTGTTGTTCGAGAGTGCTTGGGGAGTAAGAGATGGGTCAAATGCTGTATTTATTTAGGTGCCAGGCACCCCTGGTGTGTTTGTCATGTCCGCGGTCACCACAGCTGTCCGCAGACATAAAAAATGCAATGCAATAGCCCATATAGCCAGTTAAAATATTTGATTTACTTTAACCCTCTTTAGGCCAGACTTAATAAAAGATAAAGCGACCTTCTTGACCAATTCACCTCATTGGATCATGCCCAAGTGTTCCTGAAACGCATATTATTTTGTTTATTATTTATCCAAGTCTGTTCTGTCCTTGTTGAGCAATGTCTTGAGAGCAGAGGATGTGATGACTAATCTGATAATATTTGTGCCTATCTCTAAACCCATTTTACCCCTCAGATGATTCTTGCAGTGTCACTGATGAACCAACATTTTTAGTGTACTTGTATTCCTTTCTATCTGTCATCATCTCCTTGGTGTTTTACTAAACTATTATGCACAGTAGTATGCTTTAGAAGGCAAAGGAAATATGCCTGGTCATTAATCTCAATATTACATATTTGATGGGCAATTCCCTAACCATGGACAGGCAGCTTTAGGTCTTAACATCTGTTCGTACACTGGGTCTTCTGCACAATTTATGGGTTATGCATCCACTCTATCTTTATTTGTGGATAGTTAAAATGTTTCATTCTATGGGTGGGATCTATGGGAGTGATATGCTGCGGTGGTTGGGCCAGGGCCTAGAGTCTTGGGTGCATGGCCGAAGGCCGTAGGCCGTAGGCCATGCACCCAAGATTCTAGGCCCTGGCCACAACCACCGCAGCATATCACACCCATAGAATCGAATAACTATCAAATATTTGCAAATCTACAGCTTGTGTACTGTTTGATTTGTATACTTTGTATGTGAAGTTTTGGCTATGTCAAGTCATTAAGATTGTAGAGTTTGGTAACAAGCACTGCAGTATAACATTTCCATGGAAGTAAACATTTTGTATTGTGGTGTATGGTTAGATATTTGCTTCAATTGTTCTGTTATGCAGCAGTATTTGTGAGTTCTATTTTTATATACTTACTTTTTGTTTTTTTGTGTTTGGATATATTTTGTTCATGAGTTTGGTAACTGGAGCAGATATCCTTTTTTCAATTTCTGTGATAAAAGAAAAGAGCATGTTAGTGTAGGTATTTTATAAAGACTTATTACATTGCATAATATACATTTCAGCATTTTTACCCTCATATTTAGTAGTTTACAAACCAGTGTACTGTGCAATTTGCTCAGTTTCTGTGTTTGTTTCTTAATTCATTGGTTCTGTGGGAAAAAGAATCCATGGTGGATAAAAAAAAACCTTTTTTGTTATTGTACTTTACATCTGTTTGTTTTTTTTCAGTGTTCACTTGTTGTTTCTGGCTAATGTTCTATCTGTTGGCTTGTTGAAGATTGTTAGATACCTGTTGTCGAATTGTAACTGGTTATAATTGTTTATTTATATTCTCAAGTTGCTGATCTATCTGTAGAGTTGTTGCAGATTTTTGTGGCAGTTAGATACATGTTGGTGTATTCTAACTGTTTATAGTTTTTTAATTGAAGTTTTATTAATGTTTATGCACAGATTAGTTATTAATGGTATTGATTTATTTGTTTGGTTGTTGAAAAATCTTGGGGCAGTTAGATACCTGGTGGTGTATTCTAATTGTTTATTTCTTCTTATAATTTTGTTGTATTGATTTATTTGTTTGGTTGTTTCAGAATCTTGGGGCATTTAGATACCTATTGGTCTATTCTAACTGTTTATAGTTTTCTAATTTTGTTAATGTTTATGTTCAGATTAGTAATTAAATTTTGGTTTTAAGAAGATTAAATAAGCGTTTGTAAGATTTGCTGGTAATCTCTGCTTTAGAGTAATGGTACTATCATTACATTCGAACCATCCACATTTCTTTTTTATATATGCAGTGTAGTGACATGCATTGGTTATGGCTCCTGCGTGGTAGATTATACCTATTGTTGTGAAGGATTTCTTACCTAGTGATATCTGACCATGTGTGAATCCAGTCAGCTTGCAGTTGTTTTTGGTACCATCTGCATTGTAACGTAAAAGCATTAGTATTACGTATTTACTAAGTGTTTGTATTTGTAAGGTGGAGCTATTTCTGAATTGCAGGTAGTACATAATCTGCCATGGTTTGCATTTTGTACAAGCTACTGAAATGGAAAGGATTCACAGTTAGGTATGGATACATATACACAAAGCGCTCATTAGGGATTTGCTCCTGTGCCACATTGTTGCAGAGAGTGCATGTATGTTTCCACGTGTATGAAATCTGGAAGATTTCATTTATAGGTATGTTTTTGTTTTCCAGTACTTGTAGTAAGTACACTAGAAATTCTTGTGGATCTTCTTGTGAGTTTATAGTGAATTTCACCATTCCAGCACAGTAGTCCAATTCTTGTCTTATTCCAACACAATATGTGTTGTCAGGATTGTTGCTAGCATTTCTATGAAGGACTAACATTTGCAAACACAATTGGTATGTATTGTGTAGGTAAATGTTGTGAACAATTGGTGGCAATTGGAATAGAATATTTATTGCGCCATTTGCGTACCAACTTACACCAGTTATATTTGAAAATTTGAATGGACCAGATAGTTCTGTGTCCAAGTCATTTCTTTGGAGTGTGTTTTGCTTCTTTGAGGAAGTACATTAGTTACTTTGCGTAGTCGATTCGTCTTTGGTTGTAGTAATTGATGAAGTATTACCTTCTTTTACTCTCTTTGGAGGATTTGCAGTGAGATCCTGTTGCATTTCTGTTTGAAGTAGTTTTCTTTTACAACGTTTTACTTTCTGTGGAACAGGATTGGTTTTTAGATGGGGTGTACAGTGAACATAGTCTATTGTATTCAAAAATGCAAGGAATATCAGCGTTCATTTTACTTGCATCAAAGTTGATTAGAAATAGACCGTCAAGAGTACGTAAGTGTGATAGTGCTGTGTAGCTCATACATTCTTTAAAAACTGTGTTCCCAATATCTATCAATGCTTTATCTATGGTAAGACCTTGTGATTTGTGAATGGTGACTGCGTATGCTAGAATTAGAGAAAATTGTTCTCTGCGTACATACATGTCTTTGAAAAGAAGGAATCGAGCTGTTGAGCGTCCTATCCTTTTTACTTCTGATAGTTTGTCAAAGAAAATATTGACAAACTGAATGTTGTTGTCACGTGAGTATGTTTGAAAGCCAACAACTGTACCAAGTGCTCCGTTAACTAGTCCTTGCTCCACGTCAAGGTTACGTTTAAGCATTATTCTACAGTTTAAAGATAATTTTAATATTGTCTCCAAACCAGCTTTGTTGGAGATAGAGTTGTCTAAGGTATTTAGTCTTGCTGTGGCTTGTTGACACATGGGTAGTGTCATACCATGTAAGTCCAGTTTGTCTGAGGAGCAAATTTCAATTATTGGTTGCATTTCTTTTTTCAACATTGTTTCATTGAATTTTGAACAGCTTGCAAGAGTTGGCATCAAGGACATACAAGTGACATTTTTGTGTGCTAATTTTTCCATGACATCATTAGCACATGAATTATGGCCATACAGTGCATGGATGTGTTGGGTTTTTAATATTGATTGTGCTTCTTGAGGTTTTACACCAACTATAATACTTTTTTAAATGTTGGCGTAAGGGAGGTCTGCAGACTGGCGTATATTTTCAGTTAATTCTCTGTATTGGAAATGTTGCCAAAGGTTGACATTTCCTATGCTGCCAACAGTTTTATGAAAGAGTTTGTGTCCTAAGATTTTAAAAATAGGTTTACCTTTCACTGGTGTTAATTGAAGAAGATCTCCGAAAACAATAATGTGTTTTCCTCCAAAGAGCTTTTCGTAGTTTGTTTTGAGTACTTCTTGTAATCTGAGGTGAATCAAAGCCAACATTAGGTTGAATACCATGCTCACTTCATCTATCAATAGCATTTTCATTTGTTTTAACACTCTGCGTAGTTCCATTGCAGCTTCTGTAGAAAGTTTGTAATAGTCTAATTTGTTTTGGTGTTCTACTGGAAGGAGTAGTAATCGTTGTATAGTGACACCGCCTATGTTGTAGGCAGCTAAACCAGTGTGGGCAGTTACAACAGCTGATAGTTTGTTTTTTGTCAATTGTTGAAGGAACTTGCTGATGATTTTGATTAAGGATGTTTTGCCTGAACCAGCTTGACCACTGACGTATAGTAGTATAGGTTTGTAATTTTGGCAGGTACATTCTTTATTTTCATGTTGTACACCATGTGCAATTACTTTTGTTACTTCTTGAAAAATGCTATGTTGCTCATTGTTCAGTTTTGATTGCAGTACAGTTAAGTTTTCTGTATCATCTTCATAGTGAGACATGGTGTTTTCTACTTCTGTCATAGCTAATTCTGCCTCATTTGCTATTAGTGCTGTCCCAGTGGTTCTTGGATTCCTGTTACAGAAGGTTGACTGCTGTTGGGAGTGTCCTTATCTAGTTGGTCCTGGAGTTCTTCTTTGTGTTGCTGTTCATTGTGCAACATTGTTTTGTACTGTGTAAAGTTTACATTGGTTATAGTGCTTTCATTTGCTTTGAAAGCGTCTTCATAGGAGTCATAGATATCTCGTAACTCTTCTTCTTTTCTCCATGGTTTAAAAAGTTGTAGTAGGGACATGTAATATAGTTCTTTATGTTGAGGAGTTTTTAATGACAATTTGATATGATTAATCAAGCTTCGTTTGGTAAGTTTCACTAAGCTGCCTTCGCAATTTGTCACTCTGTATCTACCTTTATTCTCATCGGGTTTTATATTATTTTTGTATGTGAAGTTTTGGGCTATGTGGTATAGACACATGGTTTCCAAAGTGGTACTCCTGTTTGGGTAGTATGTGTCTAGTAAATTGTTTTTCAAAATTTCTTGGCTGTTGGGATCATTTTTGGCTATTGTTTCTATGTCATCGTATTATTTGAGAACTCTTTTTCTAGATTTAGCAGGACCAAGACATAGCCATACTATATTTTCAGATTTTCCATACAAAGCAGTACCGGTTAAACGATCTGCAGCTTCATAGCATCCACATTCTCTATGAGAGAGCATTTTTATGCCTCAGCTGTACAATTTCTGAGACCGTGTTTTGTCTGATGATAGGTCATTCCAGAGGTCTTGAAGCTCTGTTTTTTCTGCTTTGGTTAAGTAGGCTGTAACATATCGTGCAACTGCAGTGGAATTGTCTGCAATGTACTGCACATCTGTGTTTGCATTCCATAAGAGGGCAATGATTGCATTGTAATCAATGATATATTTTGCTTCTTCTGTTCTTTTTATGTAATATGTGTTCTTCAGTGATTTACCTTTAACACTATGTCCAACTGAAGACATGACGTTGTTCACTTCACCTGTTTCTGTAACTGGTCTAGGGAAACCAAAGCGGCATTTGGTGTAGTATTTCCCTTTGTTTTTGAATTTGCGACAGCAATATTTCTCACATTTGTGTCTTTGAAATTGTACAATTTGTGCATGAAGATCACTATTTGTTGCTTCTGATGGAATTTCACAAGTGACATATTTTTCAATAAACTGTAAAACAGTGGCATCAATGTCTTGACCAAATTTAGGAGCATCTTTATTCCATAAAAGCATGTGGATATGTGGTGCTCCGCTGGCTTGGTATTCTTTTCTCCAAAAGAGGTGTTGCACTTCTCCAAGGGGAGGAACAGTTTTATCACAAATAAAGTGTAGCATATCAATGAAGTGACGATGGAAATATCTTGAAACATTAAAAGGATCTAGAGAGCAAAGTTTTCCAGGTGTTAGTATATCTATGTTTGTTTTGTTTTTGTTTGATATGTATAGGAAATCATGTAAATATTCCCATGCATATTCTGCACAACTTAATGTAACAAACCAAATGGGTGGGCCAAGGTTTTTTATCATACAACGTACATCTCTGTGACGGTGGAACCAGTACTCTTTAGTACCACGCATGTTTGCTAACAGATTTGTAATGTTCATTGTAAAACCTCATCTTTTTCTTGCACTTTTTATAGTAATTGCGTAGTTTACATATTTTGAAAGTGGGTACCTTGTTTCAATGTTTGTGCAATTCCGTAGCATAGAGTTGCTAGTTCACTTTCAAAGAGTAGGTGGAATATGTATTCCACATCTTGTCTAAATCTGGGATCTTCAGAATACATTTGTAACAAGCGGTATTCTGATGCTGTTATCTGAGTGGGTCTATCATCGTACCTTCCTCCTTTCCCAGTTGGAAAGAGTAGAGGAAAAGCATGTGCTTCTATACTTTTTTCCCATATGCTGATTGGTGATCCTTTGGTTTGTCGCATTTGGTATGTTTCTAGTGCATCATCTATGGTGTCTTTAGAGTGTAACAAATGAATTGTATAATGGTTTAAAATATTGGATACTGTAGCAGGTTCTAGAAGTTCAAATTGACCAGTTTCTGGTGACTCTTGAATTATTTCAGTGGTTTCCCTCAGGTTTTCTTCAATATTCATTTTTTTGTAATATTCATTATTGTCTTTCAGATACTACAAGGCTTGTCTAACTTTATATAAGTCTATGAGTTTTTGCCACATTGTTTTGTCTTTTGTAGGCACACCATTTACTAAGACAATTAAAGATTGCTCTAATGGATGTTGCTCTCCCTGAATGTGCACATTTTCTTTCAGATCTAATGGTAAATAAACTACTTTGCCATGAATGCCTTTCACTAATTCAGAGGGAGGTAATTTTGCTGTTTTTGGTTGAAGGTGTATTATTGCTTGAAATGGGTGCACTGTTTGAATTATGATGCTCTCATATAAATTGAGTGGTTGCAGGGGTTTTGGTAGTAGGAATAATTTAAAAGTTATTTGTGATAGCATGTGAAGGAGTTTGGTTGTTGTCAAGTTTTGTAGTGCAGTAACTGCAAAGTTTTAAGGGGTCAGTTATCTCGTATTTGTTTTCTGCTATAAGGTAGAGAGCTAATTCAAACCATTTGGAATCTTCATTGTCTTCTATTTGTCTTCTATTTTGTATGTTACCTCTAAAGTGTTTGTGTTACTTTTATAAAAAGTTCTGCGGCAAAATACACACACATGGTTTGGTACTTCAGCGGATGTACTTTTTTGTATGTGTGTAGTAGAAGGTTTCAATTGTTGCTAGTCTGTTGTAAAGCTATTGCATTTTGGAAGTGGCTTTCAATTGCAAAATATTTTCTCTGGATATGCTCTATTTCTTCAAGTAGACCTTTGGCTGCACCATGTAGAAGATTGTTATTTAAATTGGCTAGTGCTAAAGCAGGACTTTTAGCATAGTATAGTTTATAGACTAGATTTCTTATGTTTGGATGGTGTATTGATATCATTTTGATATGATGGAAGGTACTTTTGCAAATAGGTTCTGAAAGACAGGATAATGAATGTCCTTGTAGTCCTGTGTATCCATATTTTGTAGCAGTTTCATTTTGATTTTGTCTTTGCCTTTCACATACTGATTGAGGAACTGGCATAAAGATTTGAACGTCTTTTTTGTAATTTAGTAGTTAGTTTTTTTAGTGGTTTCATTCTGTTTAACACTAAAATAAATAACTTCCTTTTGAGAAGGATTGCACTGTCTATGAGAGGTTCTAAGATTAATTTTCTATGGTTGGTTTTAAGGCATGATTTGTCTCCTGTTTTTATAAGATTCTGAAGGACTCTGGGGCGGAACATTTTTTCTGAAATACTTTTTTTGGTATGGTTACTTGCCACTACATCAAGATTTATAGGAGCAGTGTTAGCAGAGGTGGTAGCTGAATTCTTGTTAATCACTTTCTGTTTCATTTTACATTTTGAAAGAGGAGGGAAAGATTTTGTACTGGAAGCTTGTTTTGTTTCACTTAATGACTTTATTAGATCTTTTGTTTGCACTTTTTCTACAAGTTCTGCTAGAGGTGGATTCTTTTTTTGGACACTTATATTTTTGTTTGATCTTCTTCTGCATTGCTTTCTACAGACTTGCTTTTTGGTAGGCATTCTTTGGGGTCTGTTGAAAAAAAAGAAGGTATAGGTTGCGCTGTTGTGCAATGTATGTGTGGTGTGTGCATGAGTGTGTGAGTATGATGGTAAGGTTGTATGTGGTGATGTGTGATTGTGTATTGGTTAGCTACAACTAGTTGGAAAGGCTATTTTTGTATTTGTGTGTTAGTATACTGGGGTTCAGATGACAGTAGAAAGTAAGCTAGTGGTGAGGAGAAGCACAAATACTAAATCTAATGGTATAGAATTAAAACAGTTCTTTGTTCTGCAATACTACATTCTAGGGGCTGAGTTCTGTCATTTGAGCGCCGAAAAATGGGATTTGTGCGCCATTCTTCCTGCAAATCCCTGATTAACAAATGAGGATTTGTGGGCAGAATGGTGCACAAATCTCTGTTTTTTGGCGCACAAATACCTTGAATCAAAACCACAGTGTGTTTGAGTAACAGTAAGAATTTATGGTAGTATTGTACTTACTTTTTTTGTGTGGAATGAGCAGGTTTCTTCTGAGTTGTTGTTTGTACTTCAGATGCTGCTGCTTTTCTGGAGAGTGGTCTTCACTGTAATTGTAAAGGAAAGAAGTTAGTAATTTTGTGTCTTTATAGCACTGATGTTAATTTAGACATTGATTTTTATGTTTTTGTAGTAGTATTCTTGTTTGATATCTGAACATAGTGTGTGCATGCAATTTCCTTTGACTATGTGCAGTCTTTATATTTTACTTTAAATATGTTAGTTCAACATGATTTGCAAATGAGTAAAATAGTAAGCAGAAGAGTAACTTTGCTGAAAATGTTGGGGGGATATGACAACTGAAAGAAAGGGGCAGGGTGGAGGAATGGCAGAAGGTGGCTCTGAGGGATAACACTAAACTACCACACCACAAGAGTCCATTGCCAACGCTCTGTTATAACTTTCATAAAACTGTGGCATATCTTTAAAATTCAATTCGAAAGACACGTCAGTCTTCTGAAACTTATAACACCACAGTTGGTCTTTAGAATTCACTGCATTGACAACCGTAAAAAAGCCTGCACCTACTCTACCTAAAGAGGGTCTGCAAGCAGGGTGAAGGGAGCTGGTGTTTGATTATTGCCACTGAAACAAGCATATAGACATAATGCAAAATAAGCAACCTAATGTGCTGTTTTAAAATCTAAAACAGCACATTAGGTTGCTTATTCTGATTTCGTGAATTACTTGCAACATTCTGACTCATTAAAATTAAGATATAGTTTCCTGTGTTCAAATGACCCCAGGCACAAGCGTACCGAACGGGAGACCAGACAAAGACATTTGTCAGTGGCACTCCCCTCTCGTTCGGCACCTCAAAGAGGGTGCCCAACGTGAAATGTGTCCCACTTGCATGAGAATGGAGTGAAGGGGCCCCTGAGGGACCCTCGTGTATGGAAACAAGGCACAATCACCACACACAAACTGATATGCCAGACACGAGGTTGGATTCCCAAAATCTAGGATTTATTGCAAAGCAAATAGTCTCAGTTTGCCAACTGGTCCCGTGCCCCACGACGTGTGTCTACTAGACCTCGGGGGATGCAAGAGAGAACAATTCATACAACAGTTACATATATACAAAACAAGCATCTAGTAATCAGTAGTGTCACAACTTATACCGCCCCTATTGCATTTCCTTTGAACTAGGCGCGATAATTGACAATGGTGACGACTATGACACCTTCAAACATTTATTTAGTAACAGTTTGCAATTTTGTAAGCTCACAGACATAAGTCTTTGTTTTAAAGAACACAATGCTTCTCTTTCTGCAAGCAAGCTGTGCATAGGGAGAGACACATTCCAGGCCTTGCTATCTCCTAGTTTCTATTTGTGTGCCGGGGGTCAACTTGATCTCCAGGACTCTCCGGTGCTCAGGGTGGGGGGGGGGCGCAAAGAAGAGCATAATTCAAGTCTTTTAATGTTCACTCTAGCATTTCTACTGTGCTTACCGAGACTAGCTGGCACCTGCTGTACTGATTAGAATGCCTTGCTGCTCCCTCTCCAAGGATATGCGAGGGAGGGGACCAGGCATTTCTGTCTGGGTTACTGCGTTATGTTTCACCATGCCACTCGTGGCCTTGCATTGTGCACCAGTGAAGCAGAATAATATTTCAGCAAAGCAGTTTTACATGAGGCAAAAAGGCAACATAAGAGAAAACAAGATGGCGATTTCAGTCGCTTTGAAAATGGCTGCACCTTAGTCAAGTTTATGGCTATATATTTCTAATACTAAATGCATGAGACGGTTGGTCTTCGGCCAACATAATACAGAGCCTTCTGATCGAGGGGTGTCTATTTTTCTAGATCGACAGGAGGTCATTACAAGGTTGGAGGTATCCATGGTGCTATTAGCCCCATGGCTACCCTCGGTGGACAGTCATAATGTCGACAGTAAAAATGTCGACAGTCAAAATTTCGAAAAATAAATGTCGACAAAAATAATGTCGACAAACAATAATGTCGACATTTTTTCGATATTTTTTCGAAATTTTGACTGTTTATTGTATGAATAAATAAATAAATATATATAACTTAGATGTGGGGTGGTGGCAGGGAGTGTTGGGTGAGAGGGGTTGGTGGAGACACCCCCATAGTAAATGATACTCTTTTTATTTATTTAATTATTGAATAAATACATAAATAAATATATAATTAGTATGTGTTGCGTATGAGGGGTGAGAGGGTGGTTGGGGGGCTGTGGGGGCTGGCAGAGGGGTGTTGGGTGAGGGGGGGTTGGAGGGCGACCCCCCCATAGTAAATGATACTCTTATTATTTATTTAATTATTGAATAAATAAATAAATAAATTTATAATTAGGATGCGTTGAGTATGAGGGGTGAGAGGGTGGTTGGGGGGGTGTGGGGGGGTGGCAGGGGGGTGTTGGGTGAGGGGGGGTTGGGGGGGACCCCCCCATAGTAAATGATACTCTTTTTATTTATTTAATTATCGAATAAATAAATAAATAAATTTATAATTAGTATGTGTTGAGTATGAGGGGTGGGAGGGTGGTGGTGGGGGGTGTGGGGGGGGGTTGCAGGGGGGTGTTGGGTGAGGTGTTGATAGTTCTAAGTGACATTTTTTTGTCGACATTTTTTTTTCTAAAAAATGACTTTTTACATTATAAGTATAGGATGTCGACATTATTGTTTTCGACATTTTTTTTTCGACATTTTTGTTTGTCGACATTTTTGTTTCGAAATTATGACTATAAACCGCTACCCTCATACCACATACCTGTTCTGGGTTCTCTGAATGGGGAAATACCTGGCCATTCCAACCTTGGAGGACCCAGTATTTTCCCATTCAGGGAACCCATTCCCATACGAGCCCCCATAGGGCTCAATGGGAATGGAGACCATGCTAACAACGGGCCCGTTGATAACAGGCCCTTTGTTAGCATGCTGGTCCCTTAGCGGGTCCCACTAAGGGCGCCTGGTACTGGTAAAACCAGGCGCCCTTAGCGGGACCCGCTAAAGGACCCCGTAATGTGGCGGTAAGGGGTTGACGGCTCCGGCACCTTTACCGGCACTGTTAAACCCTTACTGCCGCACTTGTAATGAGGCCCAATGTGTGCCGTGCAATTCCTGCTCAACATGTTTATTACCTGGCAGTAGGACACCTTACCCTTTTCGAACGATAGAGGTGTCCAGTTGCCAAGACATTGGCCCTCATTACGACCCTGGCGGAAATCGAAAAACGATGGCGGAAATGCAATACCGCCATCGAATAGCGCTCGGTGCGATTATGACCCGTCACCGCAAAGTACGATGCCATTAGCGACACCGTAGTGAATGCCAACGCTAACTGCACCAAGTACGCGCACGCGCGCCATGCCAAACCGTAAATACCACCATGGCGCAACGGTACGCGAATTCTGACCCTAGCGGACATGCACCTAACGCCATCAAGCACGGCGGAAAGTACCATTCCGCCATGGTGAGAAGTACAGCATCGCGAACCAACCGTAAACGGCCCCACTGAGTGCCTGTACACCGCTCCCTGGCCACATTGTACAACTCCCCGTAGGTGCAATGAAGTCACAATGCAACCAGTGAAATGTACAAGTCACCCATGCATGCCAACGAACAAAAGAATCTCAAGAGGGGCCAATGGGAGCTGCAGGGCACAGATGGCACGAATACAGAAGCTATTCCAATGGACATGACCTCAGTCTCCCACCAAGAAACGCACGCAAACACAGGCACCTGTGACCAGCAATATTCCGAAAATCACATCATTCCACCAATCCACCTGGCTGACCGGCATCTGTTACACAAAACCTAATCCCCCGCCCCTGAGCATGACATCATTCAAACAGTCATATTGGCAGCCCTCATCCCTGACCTCACTGGGCTTCGTAGGCAAACGCGCCCAGCACAGTACCACGCAACTATACTCCGAAGCTGGAACCCAATGCAGATCTCCTCACAATACATCGCTCCCCAAATAGGAATATGCCACATCACTTGCAAAGAAGAACGCTACACGGCCCATATCAGAATAGAAATTTAATGCACAACAAATTCACCAAGCCCATACAGCCATTAGGCCATGAACTCCAAAACACATTTCACCATTGTGGGCTGCATCCGCAATAAATGACCAGCTACTTCTTGTGTGACGCCCTGTTCCTTCATGGTAGACAGGGCCACATTCTCGTACGAAAAGGCAACATGGAAGCGCCCAGAACCGCAGGGCCGTCCCAATGGGGAGGCACTAGTCCAGCTGAAAGGCCGAAATGTTGCTCCGAGCCACTAGTACTGCGTAAGGGCATGTGGCCCATTGGCGATCGTCCCATAAGATCGTAATGCTGCTCCACTGATTAACACGAAGCAGCAGGTGTCGGGAGTAAAATCCATCTGCAGGAGTGGCATACAGATGGCAGTGGCAAAAGGGGAGGAGATACCTGTCAACCAAATGAAAAGAAAAAGAATAGAATGGCCATCAGAACTACATTAGAATAACTCACTTCAATGATCACACCAAATCCACAGCCATATGCATGCTAGCCCACTCCAAAGGATCATCACAACCCAAAAACCACTTGCGACTCATAACTATCTATATCGAGGTGAAAACACCATCACAAACGAGTGTACCTGTGCATGCGTCTGTTAAAACAGAATCCATCAGATGGGATTGGTAACGTGCATGGACACAAGTGTCTGAAGGCGCGTCGAGACAGGGAGGGCTCAACAAGGCCAGATAGTCGATGGTCCCACTATGGCAGCCCTGCATCACATAGCGCAGGGGAGGCGGACAGATTCCAAGAAGCCCTGTACATGGCAAACTCTGTATCAAATCATCTGTCCATGCATCCATTCATCATTCCCTCATCCCATAATGATAACGCCTGTTTCCATACTCACATAACATGTGAAAATTCCATTGAGTCTGTGCGTTATGCAGCCTGCAAAATCCACTGTGCCCCAGCCCGTAATTCCAGTGTTGTGAAGTAACATGTATTTGGGAACGTCCGGCCTCCTCGTCCACTTCGCTATTGCGCATCCCAAACTATTCATATCAATAATTGCATCCTCGCCATGGCCCCTGTCCCAAGGACCTTGAACAATAGAACGTTATATTTGCAGTCAGACCTGTGGGCATCTCCTCGCCGCTAGCTGAAAACCGAAAGCGCCGCCCTTCGAATTCCTCATTTGCAACATCACGTCGAAAAGGCATCTGTGGCCGCTTGAAATCACAAATTAATCCATCTAGTGCGGCTGTGTGTGAAAATGGCAACTGCCTTCACTCACAAATGGGACGCCCCGCCCGTCGTTGAAACTCGGTACAGTGATGCATGAGGGTCCACCGTTACTCGAGTACTACGTTCCACTGACCCTTCACAAGTCTGTTCGCGACTGCTAAGATAGTATGTGAAACAATGGGACCATAGCCGAATGAACATATCAACCAATGTTACACTGCCATCGGGTACAAATACATGATTGTAATAGCAAGATGCCATTCCTCGAATTGCAGCGTTGTGTGCGGGACGTGCTCACCCAAAGGGGAGAGCAGCTTGCACAGGTGGAATGAATCACCACAGGTGGAGGCCATACAGCCTGAAAACACATAAATAGCACACCCAGTCTCCTCCCACAACCACACCCACTCCGAAATGCTACCGGCAGGACTTGCGATGTTGGCCCTGGGGGACCTGATAGCACTGCAAGTACTCCAACTCCAAGAAGAAGACGAACACCAACTACAACCGGCCGCACGGAGGAGACGCAGGAGGAGGAGGAGGGCAAGGCAGGGCCAGCAAGGGCCGCCAGCACAGCCACTACCACCACGCAGGCAGCCCGCAATCCCACGCCTCCGAGCACATCCGTTCAACCTCACTGATGAGCAGATCCACACCCTCTACCGTTTGGACCGGGACACCATAGCCGCCATTGTGGACATGACACAGGCTGACCTTGTCAGCATGATAGATAGCCCAACCGCCATCCCACCCCTACTGAAGGTGGTGTCTGTACTCCACTTCCTGGCCACAGGCACCTACCAGCACACAGTCGGACAGTTGCATGGCATCTCACAGCCACTGTTCTCACGGACACTATTGCAAGTGCTCGATGCCCTCCTGCAGCATGCAGACGACTACATCTCTCTACCACGCTCGGAGCAGGAAATTACCAACACAAAAGTGGGATTCCATGCACTTGCCGGCATACCGGGTTGCATTGGTGCCATCGACTGCACCCATGTGGAATTGGTCGTCCCACATGCCATGGAGGCCCAGTACCGCAACCGAAAACAATTTCATTCTCTGAATGTACAAATGGTGTGTGACTCCAACAGGATCATTACACATTGATTGTGCCCGATTCCCTGGATCAACCCATGATTCTATGGTCTTGAGGAACTCAACAATACCACGCTACATGGAGCGACACGCAGGGAACAGATCCTGGCTACTCGGTGAGTCTCATTTCATGCATGATGATGTGGGTCATGTGATGCGGCAATGACCTGGCAGGAAGGGGGGGGGATGCGTACGTAGCAATGGCATTCCACATAATTCGTTTATCGTCCACATACAGGTGATGCCGGATATCCACTGAAGAGATGGCTCCTCACACCAGTCCGGAACCCACGGGACCAGCATGAGGAGGACTACAACCATGCCCACTCATGTACCCGTGTAGTCATTGAACAGGCATTCGGCCTACTGAAGACTCGTTTCCGGTGCCTCAGCAGGTATGGCGGGGCACTCCTGTACCGCCATGTGAAGGTTGCAAAGAAGGTGATGGCGTGTGTCATGCTACACAACATGTGCGTACGTAGAAATGTGCCCATGCCCCCTGACGCAGAACTGCAAGCACCTGAAGATGGTCATGATGAGGGTGGGGATGTGGCAGCACCTCAAGGAGTCTGCGAGGCACAGGAGGGCCGTGACATTCGTCAGCATCTCATAGATGCATGCTTCTAGCACTCACGCCTGGTGGCTGATACATGGACACGGGACTCGTGGCACTTTGTGTGTCTGGTACATGCACAATATGGACTGTACGCCTATGATGGCCTCGTACACAAAGATCAATGTCCACACATCTCATTGGTTGATCGTGCATTGTTTATGGCATATGTGATATCATGTTGAACACCCTATCGACCCGCCACCCAAGTGAGCCCAACACACCCCCTCCACCCTCCTACCTCCCCCCCGAACACCAGTGTCCAAAGATGCTCATTGTCAGTGGGCAGTCGCTATTGCAAGCCCCCTCTGCGGGTATCAGGGGCACCCCTGCCTGTGGAGCGCAGGTTCCTCCCAGATCTACGTTGGGGGCTGCCCTGGACGGAACTTGCAACGGATGATGTCTCTGCCTGCTCACGTCCATGCATGTCCCTAAGGGTTTGTGAGAGCTCAGTGAGCACACGGCGCACTGCGGCAAGTTCGGCACATACGTCTTTGGACGTCGCATGCAGTTCCCCCCTCAGGCTCTCGGTGCTTCTCTCCATTTGTACTCTCAGGCTCTCGGTGCTACTCTCCATTTGGACTCTCAGGCTCTCGGTGCTACTCTCCATTTGTGCCCTTAGTGTCTCTGTACTTCTCTCCATTTCTGCCCTAAGTGTCTCAGTTGATGTTTCTATGTCTGCCTTAGTGCCCCCACATTCATCGGCATGGTCCTTGAGGAGCGTGGCCAGTTGCTGCTGTTGCACGATTAACTGGTCGAGGGACTGTTGCCTCTGCTGGGCCATGGCCATTTGCGGTGGTGTCACAGAGTGGCTGTTCGCCTCATGTTGACCTGCCACAGGGCTTGTGGGGGATGGCCAGTCGTCGTCTTGTGGGTGCCCCTGCGTGGTATCCTCATGGTGTACGGGATGGAACAGACAGGGGGATTGGGACAGGTCATGGATGGATCTGACTTCGACATCCCCGTCTTCTGTGTCGGAGCATGCTGCCATTAATGGAGTGTCACCTATGGTGCTGCTGCCACCAGAGGCAGTGCCTTCTGTGGCATCCATTGGGGGGACCTGTGGTGGTGCTGTTGTGGGCATGCTGGCTGCTGGGGTGCCTGTTGGAGTTCCCTCCTCTGTGCTGCCACTTGATTTGTGCTGCTGCCGTGTCTTGATGCGTGCAGCTGAGGTGGAGGGTCTTTGGCCGTTGGTCTTGGCCCTCTTTGCAGGTGTGCTGGTAGGGGTGTCCTGAAGCTCGTCGTTTGGATCGGACCCTGTGGTGGAGTAAAGGAGGGCGAGCGTTATTAATGGGTCTGTGGGAATTGGAATGGCAATGTATCACATGCATTGGGGTGGTACCTGAGGGTGATTTGGGTCGGGGCCTTGGAGGTGCTTTCATTTGTGTGTGGATTGAGGGTGCAGTTGTTTGGCAGCCTGCAGTTAGGGTGTGCCTGCTGCACGTGTAGAGGGTGTTTTTGGGTTTTTTAATTATTTATGTATTTATTGTGAGTTTTAAAGTGCGCTGTCAGGCCAATGTGTGTGGACGTTCTCCTGGACATGTGTTACTGTTGCGCTATGTGGACACATGGTGATTCACATGATTGGACATTGTGGATTTGGCATGGTTTTATTTGGGCCACCTACCGGATTCTTCGGATGTCTGCACTCCTTTCTCCATCCCTCCGACTCCCTCTATGCTCTCCATTCCTATGGTGGAGGCACAGATTTCTTCCCAGGGGGTCAACTTGATGGGTGATTCCGATCCTCCCCCGGTGGCTGTGGCAATGTTGCGGTTGGCAGAAAGTATGCTACGGACGCGTATCCGCAGGTCGTCCCATCGCTTTCTGCATTGCTGTGGGTTGCGGGGTGCGGTCCCCACCGCACTTACCCGCTGTGCCACCAGGGCCCATATGGCCTTCTTGTTCGCAAGTGCCGTCCTGGTCATTTGCGTGGAGAAGACGGCGGCAGCATTCTCCTGGAGGGTCTCTGTGAGCACGGTGAGTTCCTCACGGGAGAAGTGGACCTGCCGCTTGCGGTCGCACGCTTTCTTCGCTACTTTTCCCATTTTTCTTGGTTTCACTAGGGTGGATGACGGGTTGGGATGTGTCTCAGGGTAGTGTTTTTAGTGGTTGTGTGGATTTTGTGGTTTTATAGGTTTACGGCGTGATGTTTCCCGTTCTGGTACCATGTTTTTACTTCCGTTTCCGTATATTTACGGTCACCGTACTTTCCGGTTGGCGCTCACTGCGGTGTCCGCTAAGATGGGTGGCGGTATTGCACCTAGGGCGCCGTACGGTGGCGGTGTGGGCCGTTTTGGGGTCATTTTCCGCCATCGCGGACTTTGCACTTCCGCCATGGCGTGGTGCTCGTGCCCGATGGGTCGGAATGGGCCGCACTTTGCTCCATCGTGCAATGGCGGAAACGCTATTTACGCTGTGGTGGTCCGGTCAGTCACTTTCCGCCAGGGTCGTAATGAGGGCCATTGTCCCAAGGTGCGCTGGGAAGGAGAGTGTCCTCACGTTTCCCCGTGTCAACAGAGCATTACTCTGTGAGCCATTAGGCACTGATGGGAGGGAGAGGGCGACTATTAGCAGGGACTTCAGTCCCTTTAGAAAACTCAGAAGTGAGAAGGGTGCATAAAGTTGCATGCTTTACGAAATATCCTATGGCTTTACAACCCAAGGGGGACTTGTTAGGCTCACGTTAATCTGCATGATACTATTGTGACTTTGCATGCAGGATGGGGAGGATAAAACTAAAGCTATACTCTCATTCCTCATCATAGTTCTATGACAATGTATATAGTGTACAATTAGTTTACTATGAAAGGCTAGTTTATTATGTAATGTGGTTTGCTTCCAAGGCATTGCTATAAATAATTATGTAAGCACTTGAAATGTAAAGGAACACCTTAATGCATATCTATATCAACTAAACCTGGGAAGATGTGCACAGTTGCTTAAACTGTCCACATCCCAGTTTCACCATTTAACCAAAGTGTGTGATCCTGAGCAATTCCTTTAATCACATTGTTTCTTATCTGAAGCTCTGTACGTGTTTCTGATTCACTTCAAAGCATATATTAATATATTATGCTATTAAAATTAAAAAGCCTAATGACTATAGAGTTGCTCCATATATAACAATAGTGCATTTTGGGTATTTTGCACCACAACCTTATTTACCACTTGGCTTACTTATGGCAACTTATTCTAAAGTCACTTCTATGGTGCCTCCACACATCAAAGACTGATGATGCTTCTTGCAATGTCCTTTTTTTGTGCTGTCACTTCTGTTGGTGCAATCCATATGCAAATTAGCAGGTTTCCATGTATTTTGCCCGAGAGCGCCTGGACAGAACTCTAATAGATGGGTTTGCTGCATCTGCAATGATCCTGCAGTTTTATTTTCTTATGTGTAAAAATGCCATCTGCCACTAATGTTACCAAAACAGCAGATTGGGGCATGGGTGGGCAGTTTGGGTGTGTGAATGAGACTATTACACACGCTGCATTTGGTGGCTCACCTAACCCCCCACTCTTGCAATGCTGGATACTCCCACAACCCCAAATGTGATTGCCCAAAAGTTAACCCTCACTAGGGTCAGCCCACAACCCAGCCCTCCAACAAACATACACGTAGCTGAGCTCAGCTCAGCATTATGTAATAAGGCAGTCCAAGCCTGGCTGAGCACCTCAGACAGGCATGCGCTGTCCAATTACATGATCAATGAATGCATCAGCCACAATGCGGTCCCCCGGCCCTCCCACCAAAAGATGGGGGGACAAAAAGGCATGCCACCAAAGTTGGGGGGGACTTGTCCCCCCCTATAATAACGCCCATGATATTAAGTGTATGAAAGTCACTTGGTTTCATAAGGCTGTGTTATTGAATGTTAGGAGATAGAAGAAATAATGATATACTTATTTTGCAATTTTTATAAGGTAAATGGCAGAAACTGTATAGAAAAGCATTGGAATGTATGCATTTGTGAAGGTGTGGGTAATAAAGCAGAAGGATATGATTTGCAGGCAGTGGTGTTATTTCAGCTGCGAGCTTTTCAATGATAGTGTCTATCTGTGTGAGTGTATAAAGATGCATGACCTTATCCTGGCTGTGTGTAATTTTATAATACACTAATAAGTGTTTTTTCTACAATATTTTTTTAATTCTTTTTATTTACTTGTTTGTAATCAAAGAACAATTTGATTTTTACAAGACGTTGTTCACATAGAAAACACAATATAAAAGGAGGGTTGAAAAAGATGAGAAAAAGATGCAAAAGAAGAAAAGGAGAAAAACCAGAAAGCATAATACTTGAACAACTTGTAATGTCCGGATTGGCAGATACATCAAAATACGTTTTAGTCACACTCGGTTAATTTGCGGATTTTGGTTTAAACTCAGTGCCGCTTCTAAGATCTTTACCGCCGCAGTTGACCATTTGGTTCTATCCCCTGCAATCAGATGGCACCACCATGTGTCTTCCTCTCGGAGGGATACGTCATACATCAGGGGAAGCAGGTAGGACTCCCGCAAAAACGTGGTTCTGGAGCAACTCAAAAGTAAATATCTTAAAGTTTCCACTGTTTCTGAGTCCGAACAGAATCTACAAGATTGTGCTTCAGTTTTCATACGGATGGCTAAAAATGTCCTGCGTTGGTAATTGATTAAATCTTATTTTCTGCATTTTTTTGTTGGGAAATTTTATGCAGTAATTCATAGGTTGGTTTAGTTTGTTAGTTGTTGCTGGTAATGGGCGAGTAGTTTATTTCCTAGCGCTCTCTCACCGGTTTGAATCCAATCTTCTTGTGCTATTTTTGTCTTAATTCTGATGGGATTCAAGATGAGATCCTCTGGTGAGCAGGCCGAATCTGATAACTTTTTTGTGAGTTTTTGTTCCCAGTTGTTTAAAGCCTTGCAGCGGCCTTGATTAAGTTCTATCTGGACCAGCTTATAAATCGGCAAAATATCTGGGAGGATAATTTTCCGAAAAAGTCTCATCTGACTTTGGTCAACTGATGCTTTCAGTGATACTAGACCCAATTCCCGCCTGACAGCTGATATGGATGAAGATTTAGGCAGACCTAATACGGCTTTCCACAGGTAACCTTCCAGCTCCAGCTTGTACAGTAGTTTTTGTAGTAGGTGCTTTCCAACAATATGAGACTTGTACTCAGAGTGATCAACAGTACATTTGAAGTGCTGAACTCTGATGATGGAGTTAGATGTAGAGGTCTTGGATGTGATTGGTGGATGGTTTTGTGACTGCTTAGCTGTATCCAATGAGGGAATGGCACAGAGAGTGATGTGGAAAGGGTAGAAGGGCTGTCTAAAAGTTATGCGTTACACGGACACAGTGGCTGTCCGCGGACAGGGCGTGCCTCATCCCGGGTTTTCCAGCAAATCCAGCATGGAAAGGGGACTGTAGAGATCAGCCATTCAGATGCTGAGGTTGTGGATTTGTGTTGAAAGAGACTGTGGCCGTCATTACAACACCGGCGGTAACCAATGGCGCTATTAGCACCATGGTTGCTGCCGGTATTGTAACAAGTCCGCCAATGGTAAATGGGGAAATACCGCCCCATTCCAAGGTTGGTGGGGCGGTAATTCCCCATTTACCATTGGACCTTCCCCATTTCCATTTTTGCCCCATAGATCTCAATGGGACTGAGGAAGGCGGTAATTACGGTACCGCAAATTGCGGTACCGTAATTACCTTCAAGGTCCCTTTGCGGGTCCCTACTTTAACAGCTGGTACAGACCAGCCGTTAAAGTCGGGAGCCGCAAAGGGACCTCGTAGTAAGGCGTTAAGGAGTTAACGTTGCCGCAACCTTTTACGGTGCCGTTAACCCCTTAACGCCTGGGTCGTAATGAGGCCCTGTGTGTAGTGGAGATGGCAGAGGTGGAGAAAGTCAGGGTGTTGGGGCTTGGAGATATGTTTGTGCATGGTTTACAGCAGTATGCTCAATGCAGGCATGTGGCAAACAATTTTGATGTTAAAGGAGTGGAGGTGGTGTGTGGCACTGTGCCTCATTGCAATGTGCAGGGAATTGTACAAGTTTGTGAAGATATGGGCAGGATGAACAGTCCCTATGTGGTAATTTTGCACTATGGTGCTTTCCATTTGGGCTATGTCAGTTCCCATACTTTGTTGGCAGATTTGGAATACTTGGTTCAAGCAGTAATGAACATCTTTCCAAATGCCAAAGTAATTTTTTCTGGATTAGTACCTAGGGCAATATGGGACAATAGTTCTGTTTTTCGTCCTCAACAAAATATTGCTAGGTGTGCAATCAGCCGAGGCATGTGTGCTTTCATGCTTAGAGCTGGTATGTTCTTCTGTAATAATGAGAATATTGATTCCAGTAATGCTGTTTATTTTAAAGAAGATGGCATTTCCTTATCTTTTATGGGAAATGCCATTCTGTTTTGGAATGTAAGGGTTGCTTTGGATAAGGTTATGTGAAGATTTTAGGTGTAAAGTAAGGACAAAAAAGAAAAGAAAATACAAAATAACAGGTGTCTGTCAAGCATCTGCAAAATAACCCCCAAAGAACAGCTCTTTTCAGAGCCAACCTCAAAGGGGAAATGGGATACACTATTTAAATATACATTCACCACGCTCAGATTTTCGTTATGTCCGCGGACATGGAGGTAGTCTGCGGACAGCACGTATTACATATGGGGATTTTGGGGTGGAGAGGCATGAAAATGAGAATGAGCAGAGCAAGGGGTTGGTCAGTAAAGTTTACCGGGTGTATTGTGTAAGGAGAGGGTTTGTCAGAAAGACTTTTTCCTGAGAGAAGACCAGATAGCTATGGCTGTGTGTTTCAGAAAACAGATTATCTGGACTTTGGGAGACTCATGGATACATTGGTTTGAGGTGCATGCAGAACGCTGTGGAGTAGCTGCAATCTTGGATTCCCTCATGTGGAAGTGCACTGGCATGGAGTGCGTGGAATGAAGTGGCTGGACTTGGTACCTCTCTGTGCTAGTTTAGAGACATACATAATTATAATTCATTGTGGAGGGAACAGTTTAGGACATGTGTCTAGAATTTGCAATGAAAGAAGGACTTGGGAAGGTCATGGACATGTTTCCAAATTCTCAAGTAATTTTTTCTCGTATTGCGCAGAGACAAATGTGGCTGTGTTCTTCTTCATTTGGTCCACAAATGGAGAAAGCGAGGCTCAAAGTCAATAAGGCTGTTTGTGCCTTTCTAAGAGATGTTGGCATGTCCTCATTTCACAATGAAAATATTATATTTCATAGCACATACATTGTTCTCAGAGATGGAGTCCATCTTACTTATGTTGGCAATCATATTTTTCTGAGAAATATACAAAATGCATTGCAACCTTTTTTGGAATTACAGTCATCCATTTTGCAGTAGGTGTTGACCATTTCAAGTTTTTCAAACACAAAAAAAACACAACCAAAAGGCTCTTTTCAGAGCCACCACTTCCTCCCAGAGAAAAGTGGAATGGTTTTGCTAGGGCAGCACCCCAAAATTTGCACAGGGACCTGCTCCATTTATTTGCCACTTCTATTTTTAAACTGTGAAAGGCGGCTCTGAAAAGAGCCTTTTTTTGTTTTTTGGTTTTTTATATTTTTTTTGTTTTTTTACACACGACACACAAGGAACGGAGGGGAAAGGAGGGTAAGGAAGGGACACCAACCACGGGGATAAAAAAGAGCAGGTGGAGAGAGGAAGATGTATGGTGGCCCTTACTTAGGTAGGTAGCAGGTCTTCTGGTGCTCTGTGACTGCAGTCTCGAAATCACTTCGAAGACTCTCCCCCCTGCAGAGTACTGCGTCACAGTACATACACAAAACTGTGACCCTCAAAAGGTAAGGGTCAACAGCATCATGGATGGCCTGTGAGGCAGTTGGAGGGATGCGCTGTCCCACAGGAGTGTCTCTTGTGGTGACAGGAGTGTAAACGGAGGATGTGGTCGAGGAACTCAACCTACTATGTTGATCACAAGGTAAACCTTGCGAATGGCCCCACCGTGGAACAACCTTAGTTGTCGTTTCATAGATGTCGTACCAAAGCTGTACGGACCAGGCCTCCCACGACTCTGCACCATTTTGCACTGGTTGCAGGTGACCTTGATCGCACGTGCTTTTGGTACATCACCATGAATCGTAAAAACCGCAACACCCAAGACTCACGGCGAGTGCTGGTAGTAGGGACTTCCACTACCTCATCCTCTTCATCCTCTTCATCCTCCTCTACATCCTTACTCCTGTTCCCCTCTTCAGGCCCTTGGGGAGGTGGTGGTGGTGGAGGAGGTGGGGGTGGTGCCGAGGCAGATGTAGCACCAGGTGGAAGAACAGCAGCCATGGATACCATCAGGTTTCAGCAAAGGCAGCACAGCAAAAGCAGGTTATCTTCAATAGTAGGAAGACAGAATAAAGATCAGATCTGGGGTGTGGCCTTTTATAGGGGTGCTGGTGCATGCTTCGCGGACACCCGCACTGTCCGTGGACAGATCAAACAGCCCAAAAAGGCTCAAAAAGTATGTAGAAAGCCAAGGTCATTGTCTAGGACATGTGCAATGGTGATTTTTTTCTGTCAAATACTTTGGATTGTCTAAAAAAGTACTTTTAAAATGTTCGGGGACCCAGAGAGTGTTCATAAATCAGGACACACGCTCAGCATTGGTGCGGTCACATGATGATGTTGCGAATACGTCTGCGAAGGGAACGGGTGTCCGCAGGACACCAAATGCACATGAACAGTCGTGCATATGCATGCAGGTTTTCTACGGACAGTGTTTGGGTCCTGAAAGTAATTAAAAGTGCGACACACGTGAGACGGACAGTTAACGGACTGGCGCGATATTCGTAGGATTTATGGGTGTGGTGCGCATGTGCGTGGATGTTCTACAGACAGTACGGACAGGTATAGTGTCCTTAGAACACCTACATTTTACTTAATTACGGACATCCCGGGTACTGCGCGTGTTCTAAGAACAGTTCCATCTTGCTTGCGGATAGTACGGACAGGTATAGTGTCCTTAGGACACCTACATTTTATTTAATTACGGACATCCCAGACACCGCGCATGTTCTTAGAACAGTTCAATCTTATATGCGTACAGTCTGGACAGGTATAGTGTCCTTAGGACACCTCCATTTTGGTTAATTGCGGACGGGACGGGTGTCCGCAGGACACTAAATGCGCAGGAACGGATGTGCACATGCGCGCAGGTGTTCTATGGACAGTGTTCGGGTCCTCAAAATAATTAAAAGTGCGACACACGTGAGACTGACAGTAACGGACAGGCGTAATGTTCGTAGGATTTATGGGTGTGGTGCGCATGTGCGTAGATCTTCTACAGACAGTACGGACAGGTAGAGTGTTCTAAGGACAGTTTTATCTTGCTTGCGGACAATACCGACAGGTCTAGTGTCCTTAGGACACCCCCATTTTGGTTCATCACGGACATCCCGGACACCCGCACTGTCCGCGGACATTCCAACTGCCTTTTAAAAAATAAAGACACAAAAGACTGATTTGAAGCACTGTGATAAGAGTGAGTTTGCTACCATTAACTGCGCCCACACACACAATTAGTGAAGCTCGAATGAGCGTTATTTAATGCAAATCAAAACACCCGACACGTGTTTCGAGCAGCAACACTCTTCTTCCAGGGCTTGAGGATGCTTGAGTCAAATATCTATGTAGTTGTCTAATTGACAATTGAAAGTACAGGGTTCAATCCCCGGCTCGACTATAAAGTTTCAATTGTGAGATGACCCGGCGTTTCCGCGCGTACTGCAGAGAACAGGAGCCAGGATTTAAAACACACATAATTTTTTTTATTATATACAGATATAAAAATTATGATGGAGACAGGGAAGCAGAATCTGACACAAATACAGGGGATTAGGGGTTTGGAGAGGATGGATGGGAGGGGATGAAGGGATGGAAGTCTCATCAAAATGTTTTTCTTGGTGTTGAGGGTTTGGGGATAGTTGACTAGGACATGGAGAGGTTGAACAGGTGCATGTTGGACAATGATATTTAATTTTTTCTTTTATGTGATCTTCCACAAAATGTTTCAAAAGATTGAAATTTTGCTCAAGCATATCCATCTTTTGTTCCATGCGCTGCATAGTATTTTCTAATGCCTCCTTTGGTGTATTATTTTCAATGTTTGTATAGTCTGTTAAAAAAAAATATATATGTTAAGTACACATAAAGTAATCATTATTAATGTGCTTATAAAGAGAAGTGTCTACCATTAGTATCACTGGGCCTCATTATGAGTTTGGAGGTAGCCATGGAGCTATTAGCTCCATGGCTGCCTCCAAACCGGGCTCCTTTACCCGGGATCCTGCAATGAGGAATAACCGGGTCATTCCGACATAGGAGGACCCGGTAATTCCTCCTTGCAGGAACCCATCCCCATTCCCATTTGAGCCCCCATAGGGCTCAATGGGAATGGGGAGGGAGGTAATCATGGGCAGATTACATCTGGCCCGTTATTACCTCCTTCTTGCCCTCGCGGGACCCAGAAAAGACGTCTGTTTTTACCAGACATCTGATCCGGGTCCCGCAAAGGGAACTTTGTAATACGCACTCCCGGAATGAAGGGGGCCGGTCCCGTACCGGCCCCCTTCATTCCGGGAGAGCAAGGGTCGTAATGAGGCCCACTGTCTTCAGACATTTCCTCACGTGGGAAATTTTCCTCAAGCAATTCCAAAGTACTGGACATTTCTGTGTAAAAAAAAATATATTACTTTTAGTGTACCAAATACAGGAAATTTAGAAATATATAAGAAAAAGGAAGTTTACTTACTAGTTTCTGGTAAGTTGTGTTCCTACTGTTGTGTAGGTCTGCTGTTGCTCCTAGGTGTGCAGTTTCCATGAGGTAATTATGTTGGAAGCATATCTTTTTTGTTTTGGTATATTCCATTTTAGTACAAATGATATTTAAATGGATGGTTGATGTGTTATATATATAGGTTGCACTTCTTATTTGTCATTACATATAATGTGTTTATGTACTGCTTTTTGAACATGTTCAGTGTTAATATGGCATGATAGAACAATCTAAGATACCCCTAAGTTTTTGGATATCATTGATGTTGTACGCGCCCGTCCGCGGACATACGCACAATCAGCGGACATTAAAAAAAGCCCTAGCAAGGGGTTCAATATATTCTATGTTACATGTATATAAAGTTTGGTAATCCTAGTAAACATCTATCAAATTAATACTATGGGCCTCATTCCGAGGTTGAAGGTAGTCATGATGCTATTAGAGTTATTAGCTCTGTAGTACTTTTTGATTTCTTTGTTCCTAACTATTACTGTGTAAGATATATCACTAAAGGAAAAAACAGCGAGTCACACATGTGATGGCATCAGTGATGTCATCAATGACACTTGTGATGTCATCTTTGATGTCCTGGGTGTTAGTCTTAACAATGGACGTTGGTAGCGCGAGTTATGGTTGCTTAGCTTACCATAACTAGCAAATTTCAGGGGGTTTTTGGTTTTACTTACAACCATAACGTCCCTTTAACAAAGTTTTTTTACTGCATTTCATAGGTTTTTAGTAGCACAACTTAGCCATAACGTCCCTTTAACAACTTTTTTTACTGAATATATATATATATGCCTTTCTCACCACGTGATATGCTATCAAATGTTGCAGTACAGTTGGTCATGGACCTTCTCTCCCATCCATGAATACTTCAGTAAACCATCATGGTTACTTCCATTACATGTGCAAGCCCAATACACCGATGTGTGGCAATGGTCTGCAAGGCAGATGTCATTGGATGCACTCACAGTATCATGTTTGTGCATAGTGCATTGTGAAAGCACATTTTGGCTCACATTGAATCACACTCAGCAGTGGATGATGTCAGAGTAATTTATTCACTGACTCTGGCAGCCATGATGAATGAGTAACCATGCCAGTAACACGCTGCATGAGGGTATGCTCTTGACACAAGTTACAGTGGTTTGCTAAAATATATTTGATAAGTGATGCTCATGCCACATTTGGACTGTCAATTATTCAAGTGCACACTGGCCATGTCCATGTTGTAGTCTCCTCACACATGGTAAAGATGCATTTGAGCATGGGTAACTAATATTCTAGCCTTGGTAAATCTGGCGAAAGGGGTGATAGGGATGTTGGCAATACAAAATCTTGTAGGAATATTTTGTCAGCATGGGAAATCAGGATATTTTCACTTGTTGCATGTATGCATGTTCGAAGTAGAGAAAGGGCTCAGCAATCAAGCATGGAATTACATCTGTGTACTGTTATATCTTCCACTCTCATACATGTCTTTCTGTGTGTATGGTCACCTACTCCTCCAATCTGTGACTTGATGCAGAACCTAATGTGCCCTGTCATGATTGCACAGAACATTTAATGTGTAGCAGTCCCTTTTGTGTCTGCATGCCTTTTAATTAAAATATGCATGCACAAATGGATAGGTATGACTGTGAATATTGACTGACTTTGTGCAGATGAGGTTGCAGTTGATGAGGAGGAGGTGGAGGATGAGGCACAACAATCCACCAGTGTAGCCCGGGTTGCTGTGTCTGATGAGAATCCCCTCCAGTTTCAGGACATCATCAGCAGGCCTGTTGACTTGTCTTCCGATGATGCTGCCAAATCAAATGTGGAATGCATACTTAGAGACATGATGGAGGGACCAGCAAGGAGTAGTCTGGATGAAATGGAGCTCCTTGAGTTCCTAGAGGCTTTTAAGTTTGATGAGGAGATCCAGGAGACCCTCGTCCTGGCAGTAGATAGGCCTGCATCCATGGTGGATATTGTGTCCACAACATTGCCTCCTACCATCATGGAGGCAGCTGCAGAAGCTGATGACAGTGGGAGGATTGTGGAACGCCAGCCTATGAAAGTGCACTCACTGTGACGGGTCGGGCTCTGGCATCCTGGCTTGGCATATAGGCTTCTGGTGAGGAGACAAACTTCTTGGAGGTTAAAGGCTGCTCATAGGTGGTGAATTACAATTCTATGGTCACAGGAGGTTAGACACCCAGGAGACTTTCAAGATGTCTACCAGTCTGCTATTCATCACAGGAGTCCTGCAATACAAGATAACTATTTAAAAAAATCAAATGAAATGCCGGTGGTAAGACCCACTTCCAGCAAAGTTCAGTGGTTGAGTACTGTCAAACATTGGCACAAATTAAGCAGTGCTGGCACACAATCACAAACTAACTACAATCATCTTAAAAGGCCACTGCATACTAGTTGGTATGGGAGAGACTGAACTGGTGTATAATTCTTTATTCATATTTATTTTATTGGTCATTTATTATGTGCCTATACATGTGCATCTCAAGGCGCAACAAGGTGAGAAAGGAACACTCCTACTGAGCCTTGCAGATTGAACCTGTGTTGCTCAGGGTGGCCTTGCTTTCAAGACCTGTGCGTTGCAACAGAGCTATCCTACCTTCACAGTTAACCGTTATTTTATAATCATTTAAGGACAAAGACACCCCTCTTCCTTAAAGTAGTCGGGGTCTGATGGACTACAAAGATTACCCAATTAAATGATAGGCTATAATTTTCAGCGCACACTGGAAAGTGAGCTTTGTTCATTTCGAATTTTAGCAAAATTCACCCGTAGTGTTCTACCAAATAGGGAATTAATTAAATTAATATTTTTGGTTACATAGCCTAAGGATCTACAGTTTCCCTCCCGCCCACTATAAAGGGACATTAATCAAGGCAAGCAGACTCCCCCCACCTTTTTGGTTTTCCAGGGCTTAGTTCCACTTACATAGCAAGCCACTGTTTAAGGTTCAGGAAAGCCAGTTGCATCTCAGGACACTCTGGAAAGATTGGCCAGGGGTCTGGTCACTCCACTCTCAAAGATGGCCTCCCGCTCTCCACCACAGGACTCATATTTGAAGCCTTCCTAGAGATAGCTCCACCAGATGCACTCTCAGCAATCTCCTCTGGTGTCTTCTTACAGCTGTCAGATGGTAAGTTTCAGCAGCCTTCCTGTCTTTCTCCTTTGTCTGCCTCTCCGGTTTCATGTGACCCCTGTCCTAGTGCAGTCCCCATTACACAGCAGAAATGACATCACCAATTGTACAGTCTTGGGGAAGTACCCTGCAATAATCCCTGTCACTGGGATTGGACAGTTACTCCTCTCTCTCCTCCCACCCCTGTCTCCAAGTCAGGATAGGTTTAGGGGTTTGAAGCAACATATGGCAATTGCTATTTGTAATCACCCCTTTGTTCTCCTTTCAACTTTGTGGCAAAAACTAGTAATGTATCACAGCTTCATAATTTTACTAACAACTGCCATAGCAAACATATTATCTGTTCTAGCTGATCATTGAGAATTAGATAAGCCGACCACCAAATCCGTATGATGTAGCATGGCCATGTGGCACATTTCTGCCATTTCCATAAAAATCACATCAGCTATAAAGATGGAAGTTATTAAGAATATCCATAATTTCGTTTTGCACCCGCTCAACAACTCTCACATTTGGAACATGTTCAGATCAGCCAAAAACCTAGTCTAACTGGCCATTACAGTTCCCAGTGTCACAGCTAGATGCATTTTATATCCCCACAATCACCTAGAAATGACATTAAAAATGGTACAAAAATAAAATAAATCCACATGTGGTTGCTGAGAAAAAGGCCTAAATGATAATAGTCCGTTTAAATTAATTGTGAATGTTCATGTGGGACAAATTGCAGTTTCTGCCTTCCAGGTCAGCGTGTGACCAGAGGTTTTTTTTTTTTTTTTATTAATCTCTCTGAAGTTGGTAGTTTGCTCTTTGAAGTGGGTGCCCCCATTTTCTCACATATTAGACATGTTCCAGCCAAGGACGAATTTCCTTGAAGTCCCTGCTTGCACAGCCAGCAAGTCTGAAGAACACTGGGCTTTCAACACATTCTGCAGCAAATGTTATTGTGGGGGGAGGGGTCATTAGATGGGAAATGTGACATCCAGGCTGGAAGTGGGATTCTTCCTTTGTGAAGTTCTGACCACAGGCAGAAACAGGTTTTCTGTGAAGACAGAGTGGCTCTTCAAATGTGACTGGAGTTTTGTAGGTGAAACAAAATATACATTGATTTTGTCAACCCACACATCATGTTTTGTTTTCCTGACATTTTTCTGTGAGCAGTAATATTTGTTTTCACTTTGGCTAATAATGCCGTTTTTATTTGCACACACATGTGCAGGCCGTTTCTGTTCTCAATGTTTAAAAAAAATCAGTTTTCCAATCGACAGGGATCTTTTATTCCTCCTTCTTTTGTAAATTAAAATGCTGCTTGTCCATTGGTAATGACATGTAGGAAAACAAAAACAAAGCCAGGCTTTTTTGTTTCAGTGTTTAAATGCCTGCCATTCATATGAAAATGACTTCTTCTTTGGGGCCTTTAAATGCACCCACCATGCCCTTCATTCTTCCATGACACTTTGGGGAAGGTCAGGGCAGAGTGGGGTTACCTTAGGTGTAATTTCCTTCATCAGGGTGTGGGCACTCCAGTCTCCCCTTCCATCTCTGAGTCTCCCCTTCCATCTCTGAATTGGGGGGTATGGCATGGCACACCCTTTTCTTCCTTCTTTTGGGAGTGGGCACTCCAGCCTCCCCTTCCCTCTTTGGTTTGGAGGGTGTGGCACAGAGCCCTCTCTCTTCCTTCCTTTCCAGGTCCCTGTGGTTCTCACCGGACTCCGCTCTCACCTCCAGGCTGGAAGTTGAGGAGGTTAGTTCTCTAAAATAAGATAGAAAAAGAGTTTCAGTACTTTTTACACACATTTTCCCATATATATATATATATATATATATATAAAAATATAACACAAAAAAAAACTTTGTTGCAAGGACGTTATGGTTAAGTTGCCCTACCAAAAACCTGTGCAAAAAAGAATGTATACCTCCCCTTTCTGGTTCAAATTAAAACCGAAAAACCCCTGAAATTCGACAGTTATGGTAACCTAAGCCCCCAAGCCTGCCACCGCCCCTGTGCACTGCTACCACTAACACCCAGACCACTGACGACATCACATGTTTAGTCCCTTTGTTTTCTTTCCCTGCCATTATATACACACATATATATATATATATATATATATATATGTACATTCAGTAAAAGAACTTTGTTAAAGGAATGTTATACTTCACAGCGAAACCAAAAAGCATTGCTCATTCCCCCATTATGGTAAGCTAAGCAACCATAACTCGCACCATTTATGCGCATTGCTAAGACTAACTCCCAGGACATCAAAGATGACATCCCAAACAACATCTGTTGGTACATAAACAGAAAGGGGTGTCCTATGGACATTATACCTCGCTGTACCACTTGTAAACAAGATGAAACATGTTCATAGATCACACCAGATGTCCGGGATGGTTGTAAATAAGCAAAATGGGAGTGTGTGAAGGACAGTATACCTGTACTTATTGTGCGCAGCAAAAATGGTGCCGTCCGTAGAACAGGCGCGGTGGCCGGCAAGTTCGTAGGCAAACAAAATGGAGTTGTCCTAAGGACACTGGAACTGTCCGTACAATGAACATATCATGTATGTACATGCGCAGTACAACCGTAAGTAAAGCGAACATCGCGCCTGTCCCTAACTGACCGTCTCACTTGTGTCGCACTTTGAAATTGTTTGAGAACCCAAACACTGTCCGTAGGACACTTGCGCGCATGCGCACGTTTGCTACTCTGCATTTGCTATACAGCGGGCTCCCATTTCTGGCGCGGATGTGTTCAAGACGTCATCATGTGACCGCACCCACGCTGAGCTTGTGGACTAATTTGCGCAGTTTGTGTGCTTCCGCAACAGTCCAAAAGAAATTGTAGACACAAGGCAAAGTATTGTAGAGTGTAAAAATATAATTTCACATATCCCAGACAATAGCTGACCTGAGGACTTGATGTGTAAAATTTGTGTACCGCTTTGCAGTGTTGAAAACGGTCACGAGGCACACCTCTCCACCCCTACAAATGGCCTCACCCCCGAGAGCATCTTCATTCTCCTTCTAGCTATAGCAGATTGAGGTGCACTGCCTTTACTGCTGTAGTGACCAAAAGGAAACTAATCGGTATGGCTTCCACGGCTGCTGTTGGTTCATTAGCCTCTGTCTGCCAGGGAATTTGATGCTATTAATGTCAGCATTGTCAAATTACAGTATATTGCGCTAGCAGGTTTACATTATATACTGACTGGTCGCTTATCTGTGAAGATCTGGAGGTTCTTATTTATAAAGAACACAGATTACATTTTAGTATATTGTTGTATATTTGAAATGTAAATGTCAGAATTGAATGAATTGGGTTGTGATGTGGTGTTGTCTGACTGAGTATGAATGAGGTATGTCCGCTGTATGTTGGTTTTGGGATATTATAATGATGCTGTGCCTTACCCGTTAGGTCATTGATTTTTCTAACTGGTGTTGAATTGTATTAAGAGTGGCGCCGCTGACGATTTTTAGAATAATTGTATCATTTTAATGTGGTGTTTTTCTATGTCTGAATAAAATGTTAACTATTTCAATGTGTCCAGTGATTTGAATTGAATGTTTTCATCTCACTCACTTGTTTTAAATGGATATTGTGTTTTTCTCTTTCTCTGTTCACAGTTGTATATGAGGTAACGGTTTTGTGGACGTGCACATTGTGGTTCTCCTCACAGATTAACTTGTTCTATGATCTTCTATTTCAAATTACATATAACAGTGCTGACCAGGTCAGATCATAGAACCGAGATACGCCTGGTATCCCTGTCACTTCTGTTTTTTGCTGCTCATTAGCCTCTGCACCACCCTCAAACCCGCCACCAGCACCACCTCCCCAAGAGCCTGCAGAGAGATATATGGGTGAGGATGTAGAGAGTGAGGAAGAAGAAGAGGAACAGAATGAAGTGGAGGAACTCAGCAGTAGAAGCACTCTCCGGGAGTCGTGGGTGTGGTGGTTGTTTTCTGTTTATGGGAACGTACCAAGCATGTGCAAACCTGGTGAAGAGTAACCAGTGCGAGATGGTGCTGAGTCACGGGAGAGTTGGTTCGTACAGCTTTGGTATGACAACCATGAAGCGACACCTCACTTCGTTCCACACTGCAGACATGCGCAAGGTGGTGCCATGTGAAGAGCGCAGTCGCTTGAGTTCCTCCACAGCATCCTCCGTGTCCGATCCTCCCACCACACTACTGTGGGGGAGCGCCTCCCTCCAGCTGCCTCACAAGCTATTCGCAATGCTGTTGACCCTTACCTTTCAAAGGTGACAATAGTGTGTAATTATTGTGACGCAGAACTCTGCAAGGGGGAGAGTTTTCAAAGTGCTTTTGAGGCTACGGTCGCAGAGCACCAGAAGATCTGCTCCTTACCTAAATAAAGCTCACCCTATATCTTTCTCTGTTCACTTGCCCTTTCTTATCCCCGTGGCTGGTGTCCCTTCCTTACCCTCCTTTGGCCTCTTCTCCTAGTGTGTTGTGTGCTGTGAAGCAATAAACGTGAAAACAACAAAAATTACCGCAAAGGCTCTTTTCAGAGCCGCCTTTGTCAGTTTAAAGATAGAACTATGAAGTGACGGTCGTAGACCCCGCGGAGTGGTGGAGAAGATTGCGAACAGTCATAGGGGGAAAAAAGGGAGGGTGCAAGCGGAGCAAACACAATGAAGTGGACGCTGAGAGTAAGTGGTGGCTCTGAAAAGAGCCTTTCAGTGGTGTGTTGGGCGGGTCAAAAACTGAAGATTGGAGAAAACGAATTGTCAGATAGGTTAGTGTGAATTCAAAAGAGGTTGCAATGCATTTTGTACATTGCGAAGAAAAATCTGATTGCCAGCATATTTGCGGTGGACTCCATCTCTGCGGAAAATGAAAGAGCTGAGAAACAAAATGTTTTCATTGTGGAAGGAGAACATGCCAACATCTCCTAAAAAGGCACAAACAGCCTTATTCACATTACATCTCGCTTTCTCGATTTGTGGACCAAAAGCAGAAGAAAGCAGCCATATTTGTCTTTGTGCAATACGGGAAAAAGGTATGTGACAATTTGGGAACATGTCCATGAGCTTCGCAAGTCCTTCCTTCATTGCAAATTGCAAAGAAATTCCAGAGACATGGCCCAAACTGTTTCCTCCACAGTGAATGATAAGTATATTTGGAGGACGCTCTGTCAGTAAAGTAACACAGAGAGGTACCAAGTCCAGACACCTCATGCCAAGCACGCCATGCCAGTGCACTTCCACATGAGGAAATCCGAGATCTGCAGATAAACTGCAGCTTTCTGCATGTACCTTCAACCAATGTATCCATGAGTCTCCCAAAATCCAGATAATCTGTTTTGAGCATGGAAAGCCATGGCTGTGCGGTGTCCTGTTACGGAGAAGACGGTCTAACTAAAGTGCACTGTTCATAACACACCTACTGAACTTTATGGACCAATCCCTAGCTCCGCTCATTCTCATTTGCATGCGTCACCACCCCTGAATCCCCGATGGTGATACGCGCTGGCTTCAAAGTACCGCCATGTTCGCTGACATGCATAGGATCAGAGCGTGACAACGGTACATTAAAGTGTCATTCCCCTTTTTCCCCTTTATGATGGGCTCTGAAAAGAGCCGTTTTTTTATTTTTGGCCAGATACGGTACAGACATCTGTTATTTTATTTTTATTTTTGTATTTTTTGTCCTTGCTTTACTCCTACAACCATTAGAGAACCTTCTCTAAAGCAAGCCTTACGTTCCAAAAGAACATCCCATTTCCCAAAGAAGATAACGCAACACCATCTGCTTCGAAATAGTCTGCATTGCTTGAAGCAATGTTATCGTTTATCTACTCCTCTCACATCGAAATGGTGTGCCACATGCCTACTCTCGTCATAGTGTTGTAATCCATGCACAAAAATGTCTCCAGTCACCAAAACCCTGACCCTATGCACCTCTGCCATCTTCACTGTACGCACCGTCTTTCCACACAAAAGAGTAATGTGAACATCTGATTGGCTGATGCCTACAGTCCCCTTTCCATGCAGAATTTGCTGTAGAAACCCGTATGTGACACGCCCTATTTGCGGACAAGCGTTGCTTACGTGCGGCACGTAACTCTTACCCTGTCCTTCCACCCTTTCCACAGTGGTAGCAAGTCGAGTCCCTCATTGGACACAACTAAGCAGTCACACAACCATCCACCAATCACATTGAACATCACTAATTCTAACTCTGTCACCAACATTGTTCTCTTCAAACTTACTGTCGATGATTGTGAATGGAAGTCGCATATCATTGCAAAGCACCTACTTCATAAGCTACTGTGCAAGCATTGCAAATTTCTACGTACAGCGCCATGCACGCGCACATGCATGAGTATAGAATACAGGTATGTATATTGTAATCAGAGAACATGTGCAACTCTTATGATTTAATTTAGACAAATTAATGGCGCTAAATGTGCATAGGAAGTATGTGGTGACATCTCCCTCTGAGGGTCTCCCGATATTTCGGTATTGTGCTTTTAATTTGCAAGTAGAAAATGTTTCCCCATCTACTACTGTGCCCTATCGCTTACAAGCCTCTCTCCTATACATAGTACACTGTGTAAAAAACAAGGCATTTCCATAAACTTAAAATTGTTAGCAATTTTGAAGGACTTTCAAGTACCATATTGCAAACACCATGGAAAGACTGCACAGAGTGAAGTGAAATGCACACAGTTTTTTTTGCACCACAGTGAAGACTACTCTCCTGAGAATCAACAGCATCTACACTGCAGACGACATACCCGAAGAAACCTGGTTATTTTGTGAAAAAAGTAAGTACAGTACTACCTTTATATTGTAAAGACTCCTCAAAGAGGCTGTGTGGGTTATTTGTTTATTTTGGGCGCCAAAGCAAACATTGATTTCTAAACCATTCTTCCTACAAATATCCATTTATTGAACAAAGAATAACAGGCAGAATGGGTCACGAATCCCTGTGTGTTTAGAACTCAAATAACATACGTAATCCTTAGAAGGTTAGATTTAGAAAAGAAGTTGCTGTTGCAAGTTTATGGCATTTCGTTCATTAATAATGGTTTTCATCACAAGTACGCCACTTTGTACTCTCATCTGAAGCACATTGTAGTAGCATTGAAACAATGAAGTAGCCTTACCAAATCATTGCAAGAGTCCAATGCACATCGACACACCATGACAAAGACCTTCCCCATCAGACTCATGCACACATGCACACAACACACAGACATTGGACAACAGACCAAAGTATACCATGTTTTTTCAACAGACACCAAAGAATACCTACCAAAAAGCAACTCCGTAGAAAGGAGCGCAAAAGTAGAGCAAATAAAAATAAAAGTGCCCAATGTAAGCATCCACCTGTTGTAGAGTTTGTAGAGAATGTTGGAACAAACCAGCTAATGCAGTTGGTTAGCAAAACAAAGGAAGTCTCAACTACCGAAACCTTACCTCCTTCATCAAAATGTGTCACAAAACACAAAAATGTTGTCAAAAACATGACTACCAATACAGCTAACAATGCTCCTAATAATCCTGATAGTGTAACAAGAACGCATAGTAAAAAAAAGTATTTTATCAAAAATATTTCGTAACAGAGTCCTTCAGAATCTACTAAGAAGAGGACCAAAATCATCCTCACCCCTTAAAACCGACCGTAGAAAGTTAATCCTACAAGGTCACGTGGACAGTGCAATCCTTCTCAAAAGGAAGTTGCTTATATTAGTGTTAAATAGGATGAAAGCACTAACAAACTAAGTACTAAACTACAAAAGAAACTGAGCAATACATTTCCTACATGTTTGTGGTGGTGAATGGAGTCACACAACAACCACAGAACCATATTTTAATTAAGAAGCATACAAACAAAATCAAACAAACACAATTGCCATCCATAGCAGTGGACGAGGGTATGAGAAAATCAATACTACCATCATGGAACAAGAAACACTGTTTACAAATGTATTCCCCGAAAACTCAGAATTGCCTCTCGATTCAGCAGAACCACACCGTGCAGTATGCAAATGGCCGTGCACATCAATGTGTGCCATTCCAAACAAAGTGTTCAAATCTTTACGTCAGTTCCTTAATCAATATGTAAAAGGTAAAGAGAAAAGTAAAATCAAAGGGCTGCAAAATATGGATATTTGTCCAGTGCGGAAATACACAGGACTAAACGGACATTCATTAGCCTGCATTTCTTGGCCTATTTGCAAAAGCACCTTCTATGATATCAAAAGGATATCAATACATCATTCCAATGTAAGAAATCTAGTGTATAAAATATACTATGCAAAAGGACCAGCTTCAGAATTAGGCAACTTAAATACCACTCTTCTGCATGGTACACCCAAATACGTATTCGGAGAAAGTATTTTGGTTGTGAGAGCCACTTACAAAATGCAACAGTTTTAGGACATAGTAGCAACAATTCTGTGCATAGCAACCTTCCATTACACACATACAAAAATTTAAAAGGTCATCGGCTGAAGTACCAAACCATGTGTGTGTGTGTTGCCGCAGAATGTTTTACAAAAGGAACACAAAAAATGTGGACATAGCATACAAAATAGAAAACAATGAAGATTGTAAATGGTTTGAATTAGCTCTCTACCTTTTAGCAGAAAACAAATATGAACTAACTGAACACCGAATATGTTGCAGTTACTGTAATACAAAATTAGACAACAACCAAACTCCTTCACGTGCTATTACAAATAATTTGGAATTGTTTCCATTACCAAAAATCCTGCAGCAGCTAAATTTGTATGAGAACATAATAATTCAAACAGTTCACCAATTTCAAGCAATTATACGCCTTCATCCAAAAACAGCAAAATAACCTTCCTCTGAATTGGTGAAAGGCATTTGTGGCAAAGTAGTTTATTTGCCATTAGATCTAACGGAAAATGTACACACTCTAGGAGTGGAACGTTCAATAGAGAATTCTTTAATAGTCTTGGTAAATGGAGTACCAACAAAGGACAAATAAATGTGGCAACAATTAGTGGACTTACACAAAGTTAGACAAACATTGCAATATCTAAAAAGCAATTATGAGTACTACAAGGAAATAAATATTGATGAAAGCTTAAGGGAAACATCTGAAATAATTCAAGAGCCATCAGAAACTGGACAATTCGAAGTTCTGGATCCTGCTACAGTATCCACTCTTTGGGACCATTACACAATTCATCCATTCCATTCCAATGAAAGCATAGATGATGCACTAGCAATTTACCAAATGCGACAAACCAAAGGGTCACCAATGAGTCTATGGGAAAAAAGTATAGAAGCACATGCTTTTCGACTGCTATTTCCTACTGGCAAAGGTGGAAGATACGATGATAGACCCATTCAGATTGGGACATCAGAATACCGTTGATTACGAATGTATTCGCAAGATCCCAGATTTAGACAAAATGTGGAATACATATTCCACCTACTCTATGAAAGTGAATTAGTAACAATATGTTACAGAGTTGCACACATTCTTAAATCTGGTACCCACTTTCAAAATATATCAGATACTCAGTTAATACAAAAAGTACAGGAGAAAGATGAGGTTTTACAATCAAGTATAACAAATTTGTTTGCAAACATGCGTGGTACATAGGAATACTGGTTCCGCCGTCACAGAGACGTGCGTTGTATGATCCGAAACCTAGGACCACTGACTTGGTTTGTTACGCTAAATTGTGCCGAATATACATGGGAAGATTTACATGAGTTCCTACGCATAGCAAACAGCAATAAAAACAACATAGATATATTAACACCTGGAGAACTTTGCTCTCTAGATCCAGTTAATATGTCAAGGTATTTCCATCATCATTTCATTTCCATGCTACACTTTATTTGCAATAAAACTGTTCCTCCCCTTGGAGAAGTGCAGCACTTCTTTTGGAGAAAAGAATATCAAGCGAGAGGAGCACCACATATTCACATGCTGTTATGGATCAAAGGTGAACCGAAATTTGGTCACAACAGTGACAGCACTGTTTTGCAGTTTATCCAAAAATATATCACTTGTGAAATCCCTTCTCAACAGACACATAGTGAGCTGCACGGGCAGATTTTACAATTTCAAAGACACAAATGTGGCAAATATTGTCGCAGCAAATACGAAAGCAAAGGTAAATACTACACCAAATGCCGCTTTGGTTTCCCTAGACCAGTTACAGAAACAGGTGAAGTAAACAATTTCATATCTTCAGTTCAACATAGTGTTAAAGATAAATCACCTAAGAACACATATTACATAAAAAGAAGGGAAGACTCAAAATATATCAATGATTACAATGCAATCATTGCCCTCTTACATAGATGTGCAGTACATTACAGAAAGTTCCACTGCTGTTGAACGATATTTTACAGCCTACTTAACAAAAGCATAAAAAATAGAGCTTCAAGACCTCTGGGATGACCTAGCATCAGACAAAACATTATCACAGAAATTGTACAGCCTAGGCATAAAAATGCTCTCCCGTAGAGAATGTGGCACCTATGAAGCATCAGATCGTTTAACTGGTATTGCTTTGTATGGAAAATCAGACAACATAATATGGCTCAGTCTTGGTCCTGCAAAATCTAGAAAAAGAGCGCTAAAGTCATATGAGGACATAGAAACAATTGCCAGAAATTATCCCAACAGCCAAGACATTCTGAAAAACAATTTACTGGACACATACTATCCAAACAGGAGTAGCACTCTGGAAAGCATGTGTCTATACCACATAGCTCAAAACTTTGCATACAAAAATAATGTAAAACCCGATTAAAGTAAACGTAGATATAGAGTGACCGATTGTGAAGGGAGCTTAGTGAAACTAACCAAACGAAGCTTAATTAATCATGTAAAATTGTCAATAAAAAGTCCTCAACAGAAAGAACTATATTACATGTCTCTGTTACAACTTTTCAAACCATGGAGAAAAGAGGAAGACATACTAGATAACTATGACTGCTATGAAGATGCTTTCAAAGAAAATGAAAGCGCTATCACCAATGTGAACTTTACACAGTACAAAACTATGTCACACAATGAGCAGCAACAGGAAGAAGAACTTCAGGCCCAACTAGATAAGGACTCTTCCAACAGTAGTCAACCTTCTGTAACAGGAAGTCAAGAACCACTAGAACAACCACTAATAGCAAATGAGCTGAAGTAGCTATGGCAGAAGTAGAAAACGCCATGTATCAGTATCAAGAAGATGCAGAAGACTTAACTGTACAAAAAGCAAAACTTAACAACGATCAGCGCACCATTTTTGAAGATGTAACAAAACAAATTGTACATGGTGTACAACACGAAAATAAAGAATGTACCTGCCAAAATGACAAACCTATACTGCTGTACATCAGTGGTGAAGCTGGATCAGTGAAAATATTCTTAATCAAAATCATCAGCAAGTTCCTTCAACAATTGACAAACAACAAACTGTCAGCTGTTGTAACAGCCCCCTCAGGTCTAGCTGCCTACAACATAGGCGGTGTCACTTTACACTGATTACTACTGCTTCCAGTAGAGCATCAAAATAAATTAGACTACTACAAACTTTCTGCAGATGCTGCAATGGAATTACGCAGAGTATTGAAACAAATGAAAATGCTACTAATAGATGAAATGAGCATGGTCTCCAACCTAATGTTGGCTTTGATTCATCTCAGATTGCAAGAAGTACTTAAAAGTAACAACAAAGAACTCTTTGCAGGGAAACACATTATCATTTTCTGAGATCTTCTACAATTGACACCAGTGAAAGGTGAACGGATTTTTAAAACCTTAGGCCACAAACTCTGCCGTAAAACTGTTGGCAGCATAGGAAATGTTAACCTTTGGCAACATTTCCAATACAGAGAATTAACAGAAAACATGCGGCAATCTGCAGATCTCACTTATGCCAACATCTTAAAAAGTATTAGAGTTGGTGTACTATCTCAAGAAGCAGAAGCAATATTGAAAAACGGGCACATTCATGCACTTTATGGTGACAATGTATGTGCAACTGATGTTATGGAACAAATAGCGCACAAACATGTCAATTGTATGGCCCAAATGCCAACTCTTGCAAGCTGTTTCAAATTCAATGAAACAATGTTAAGTAAAGAAATGCATCCAATACTGGAAATTAGCACCACAGACAAACTAGAACTACATGGTATGACAGAACCCATGTGTGAGCAAGCCACAACAAGACTAAATAGTTTAGAAAATTCAATCTACAACACAGCTGGGTTGGAACAAATATTGAAATTATCCTCAAATTGTAGAGTAATGCTTAACCGTAACCTTGACGTAGAGCAAGGGCTAGTTAATGGAGAACTTGGCACAGTTGTTGGCTTTCAATCATACCCACGTGATAGCAACATTCAGTTTGTCAATATTCACTTTGATAAAGTTTCAGAAGTGAAAAGGATAGGGCGCTCAATTGCTCGATTCCTTCTCTTCAAAGACACGTATGAACGTAGAGAGCAATTTTCTCTAACTCTTGCATATGCAGTTACCATTCACAAATCCCAAGGTCTTACCCTAGACAAAGCATTGATAGATATAGGAAACACAGTCTTTAAGGAAGGCATGAGCTACGTAGCATTATCACGCTTACGTACACTTGACGGTCTATTGCTAATGAACTTTGATGCAAGTAAAGTCAACACTGATCTTTCTTGCATTCTAGAATACAATAGATTGTGTTCACTGTACACCCCTCATCTGAAAAAATACCCTTTTCCAGATAAAGTAAAACGTGGTAAAAGAAAACTAAATGAAACAGAAATGCAACAGAATCCAACAGCAAATTCCGTAAAGAAAGGAAAAGAAGCTAAAGTTTCATCAATTCCCACAAACATAGAAGAACCTTTTAGGAAATCTAAACCAGGGACGTCGGCACAGAAGCAACAGAAATTCTGAAAAATGGATACAGAACTTGCTGGACCATTCAAATTTGCAAATTAAAGTGGGGTAAGTTGCTATGTAAATTTAGCAATGAATATTCTATTTCAATTGCCACCAATTGTTAACAATATTTACCTCCACAGTACAGACCAATTGTGTTTGCAAATGTTAGTGCTCCATAGAAATGCAACAAGCAATCCTGACAACACATACAGTGTTCATGTAGTAAGGCAACAATTGGACGACTGTGCTGGAATGGTGAGATTCACTATGAACTCACAAGAAGATCCACAAGAATTTCTAATGTACATACTATTAGTATTGGAAAATAAAAGCATACCTGTAAATGAAATCTTCCAGATTTCGTACATGTGGAAACATATAAGCACTCTCTGTAGCAAAGTGATACAGGAAGAAATCCCAAATGAGCGATTTGTGTATGTTTCCATACGAAATTGTGAGCGCATTCCATTTCAGCAACTTGTACAAAATGCAAACCATGGCACATTATGTACTATTTGCAATTCAGACAATTGGTCCACCTTACTGATACAATCACATAGTGCCTACTTAATACTTATGCATCTACGTTATAATGCAGATGGCACCAAAAACAACTGCAAACTGACTGGATTCAAACACGGTCAAGTGTCACTTGGAAAGAAACCTTTACAACAGTAGGTATAATCTACCATGCAGAAGCTACAACCAATGCAGGTCACTACACTGCATACATTAAAAATAATTGTGGATGGTTCTAATGTAATGATAGCACCATTACTCTAAAGCAGAGATTTCCAGATAATCTTAGAAATGCGTATTTAATGTTCTTAAAGCCAAAATTTACGAAATAATGTGTACTTCAAGATTTTTAAAAAATAATATGTGAAAGACTACAAACAGTTAGAATATGCCAACAGGTATCTAACTACCCAAAAGGATGTAAGAATGACACAAAGAAATGAATATAACAGATCGTTGGGAACAAATGCACAGGTAGAATATGCCTACAGGTATCTAACTGTTGTTAAAAATCGGCAGGAAGGCAACAAACATAACATTAATGGAAAAGATGAGGGAAACAGGATATAACAACGACACAAATGAATGAATATCACAAAGCTGTAGGAACAAAAGCACAGTTAGAATACGCCTTCAGGTATCTAACTGTTGGTAAAAATCAGCATGAAGGCAACAAACATAACATTAATCGGAAAGATGAAGGAAACACTCAAAGGAAATAAGGAAGTAGTTAGTACCATAGTAAATTAAGGTTGTTTTTAATCCGACAAGGATTTTTTTTCCCCAGACCCAAGGATTAGAAAAGCAAACACAGAAACTGAGCGTAATGCACAGTACACTGGTTTGTAAACTAAATATGAGGGTAAAAAAAAAAGGTAAACTGTCTATTAAGCAATGTAGTAAATTTTCAAAAAATGCAAAGACTAACATACCTGTTTCTTTTATCACAGAAATGGAAAAAGGGATACTTCCGCCAAGTACGATAACCATTTAAAAATTGTATGTGGATTCTGAAAAAAGTAAGGAGTAAGTATATTGGCAGTCATTTTCTACACATGCGAATCTACACCTCTAATCTATGGTACTAATATGCTGCAGTGCCTGTAGGCTGGCCCTTGCATCTTCGGTGTGTAACCTACCATGTACGCCTTACGACCCAGGTACAATGAGTATAGGTCCTAGTCACAACCATCGCTGCATATCAAAACCATGGTCCTTGTAAATTCGCTACTTATAAATGTACTTTTCGGACCATCGTCTGCAGCCAATCAGGCAAGACACTAGGGCATCCACACAACAAGCGCATTACACCACACCCATATTCACTTGTAACTCCACTGCTTATGACTTCAGTCTTGGGTGCATGGACTTTGGGCATGCAATCAAGAGTCTGGGTCCTGGCTAGAAACACCACAACATATCGGAACCATTGTGCCTTGTCATTGTACTATGTACAAACTTGGTTTTGGGAGCATGGCCTTTGGCCATGCTCCCAAAACACTATGCCTTCCCCACTGTTAAGACGGATTTCTGAACTCTGTCCTGGTGGCGCAGAAGTTCAGAAGGCCAACCTAATTACTTGGAACAGGGTAACCTCTGGACGAGCCAGACCAATCAAGGTAGCGATCGCGGCGGTCAAGACTAGGTCTCAAGAGGGGTGAGGGTGACTGAAAGCCCGCAATGAGCACACAAAGCAAGAGCGCTTACAAACTACTCCAAACAGTTGTTATATCAAAAATATATACACATTTATTTTAAGGCCTTTAAAACAACGACCATAGAGAGAAAATCACAGTATAACAATATTAAGCCAACACATACCATATCAACACAATATATATACAAATGCAACAGTCGCTAGCGTTATAAGCACGAAATGTGTAGTCCACCTGAAAGGGAAGGAAAACAGGCAGTGCGATAACGCTTTAGACTCAGTTCGCCTTCAGAGGCACCTAACTAGATGGAAGTCCGAGCCCTGCGAAGAGTGGAGCCTTGTGCTCAAAGTACCTGCCACGCCGGTGCCAACGGGCAAAAGGAGAAGCTCTTCGGAGGAAGTCAGGCAGTTCGGGTTAGTGCACAGCAGAAGGAGAACAGGGTCCGCAACTCAAGCGCAGCCTCCACAGCGGGCAGAAGCAGAGCGCGAGTACGGCCAAAAGGGTGCTGTTTTTACACAGCAGGGAAAAGCAATGGGATACTGCAGGAGGGCGACCAGATCCTAGCTAAACTACTCACCGGTCCCCGAAGCAAGCAGACCCAGGCTTCTCCACGTTCGTTTCAGCAGCTGGCAGGTTCAGAAGAGTCGGGAAATGCCTCGTCGTCGTGTAGAGCAAAAAGACGTCCCAATCGAAGAAACCTGCACAGTTCTGTCACCACCGCAGGGCAACGGAGCGGCAGTGTGTATCCGAGCCAAATGTACACTCCTCCCTTCAGACTTGGGAACGCCAAGTGTACGAAGCGTGGGAGAGTGACAAGGACTCGGAATACAACACAACCTGGCGGCGGTTACAGAGCAGGACTCCCTTGTAAGCTGGTCAGTCAACTGGATGGCCCAGAGACACTTCCGAAGGCTTACTTGGCAGGAGATGATGAAGTCGCCGGGAATAGCTGTTCCTGCTATTCCAAAGGTCGAAGCACCAGTACAGGCCTTCTGGTTCGATCCAAGGAGGAAAGGGTTTCACAGGACGACAGCAGTGCAAAGGAGGATTCCTTCAGCGGGTCACCAGCGATTCCTCGGTCCAGCCTCTTGGTTGCAGGATACTTGGCTCCTGTATTCCTTCGTTCGTGAGAACTCAGGAGATCGACATGGTAGTGGTGTTTCCAGCTCCCTCTTATCCACGGTTCCCTTCGCGCCAAAACGGAGGGGAGCCAATGGGAGATCCGCTCATCAACACACACACCATACGTGGACCAATCACGGACCACGGTGGTCCCAGGCATTCACACCACCCTAGACTCTCTGGCACCCAGGATGTGTATTGGGACCAGACATCCCAGCCCACACCCTGGAGGCACACAAACGACATGTAGAAGCCCGCGAAAGCAACCACGTTTCGCGGGAAAGTACATTCCCAAATAAGGAAGGCCCCGGGTCGCTCGACCTGGGGAAGGTGAAGGGCGCAAGACGGTCAGTGGACAAGACAAAGGAGCCTCGTGGTCTGGCCATTTTGGGAGCCAGGCCACCATTTTGGGTTCAGTGCGAAAAACGTGCTCAGAACGCCAAAAGGAGCTCAAAATAAACAAAACAATCGCTGCCACCATTCGAGTCCCTGAATGACTTGCACCGATCAAATACCATCCTAAAAGAGTATCGAGGGCCTGTAGAAGGCTAGAGACCCAAGAGAGCTGTAACTTAGCTTACAGTGCCCTCTTGTGTCATGTTGCACTAAAGCCGCAACACGATAAAAGAAACTACGGGAAACAGCGTTCCCCGGTACTGACTGTCTTAAGGGCATGTCAGTTTCCCCATAAGAAAAGGAGCGAAAGCCCAGAGGAGTGCGGCAGAAGGCTGCACTTCTGTGGCAAAGTCAAGAACAAGGTGAAAAACAACAGCAAAAAGTTTAGGGGTTGCCACATGGAAGGAAAATTACCTACAATTACGAAATCTTTCCTAACACTCGCCCCTCCCAGACTATGGACAGGGGGAACTAATCCACCCCTGGATGAGTCTCTTGTTCAGGTCGGTTAAACATTCTGGACAACCCATCAGCATTGCTATGTTGGACACCTGGCCTATGCTCAATAGTGAAGTCGAAGCCTTGTAGACTTATGGACCACCTAAGCAACTTTGGATTCTCCCCCTCATGTTCATTAGCCACTTTAACGGCTTATGGTCAGTTTGCACAGTGAAGTGGGTCCCATAGAGGTAGGGCCTCAGCTTCCTTAGGGCCCACACAACAGAGAAACATTCTTTCTCTACCGTGGACCATCTGAGCTCTCTGTCCTTAAGCTGGCGACTAATAAAAGATAGGGTGTTCCTTACCCTTCTCATCTACTTGTGATAGTACAGCTCCTATCCCAGTGTCAGAGGCATCCGTCTGCACGATAAAAGGTCTTTGATAATCAGGGGTCCTAAGGACAGGGGCCTGGCACAAGGAGTCTTTTAAGCCATTGAAGGCCTTCTCACACTCGTCGGTCCAAGTTACCTTCTTGGGTTTCTTCGGAGTTGTGAGGGCAGTCAGAGGAGCAGCTATGGTGCCATAGTCTGCCATAAAATTGCGATAATACCCCGTGAGTCCTAAGAAGGCTCTCACTTGGGTTTGCGTAGTGGGGGTAGGCCAGTCTTGTACTGCTTGTACTTTACTGGGTAGAGGCTGTATCCTCCCTCCACCTACTTCATGTCCAAGGTAAACCACTGAGCCTTGTCCAATCTGGCATTTACTAGCCTTTATGGTCAAGTGGGCTTTCTGAAGAGCCTGGAGCACAATCCCGAGGTGTTTCACATGGTCTTCTCAGGTGGCACTGAAAACTGCTATATCGTCCAGATATGCAAGGCAGAATTCGTCCAACCCATTCAACACATGATTCACAAGCCTCTGGAAAGTGGCAGGTGCATTCTTCAACCCGAACGGCATTACCCGGAATTGGTAAAGGCCGTCTGGAGTAGAAAATGCTGTCTTCTCCTTGGCATGTTCTGCTAAAGCTATTTGCCAATAGCCAGCAGTGAGGTCAAACGTGCTGAGGTACTTGGAGGCACCCAAAGTATCCACCAGCTCATCTGTGCGAGGCAAGGGGTGTGCATCTGTCTTGGTGACAGCATTCAGAGCCCTGTAATCCACGCAGAACCTCAATTCAGAAGTGCCTGCTTTTGGAACCAACACCACAGGGCTGGACCAAGGACTACTAGAGGGTTCAATCACCCCAAGATCTAACATCTTGTTGACCTCGGTCTTAATATAAGACCGTACTTTGTCTGACATCCTGTATCCCCTACTTTTGGTAGGTACACTGTCTCCTGTGTCAATGTTATGTTTGCACCAAGGTGTCAAACCAGGGGACTGTGAAAACAGGGGGGAAAACTGCCTAAGCAAACTTTTCACCTCAGCCTGCTGATCAGAAGTCAGGTGAGGGGCCACTCGGACACCCTCAAAGGAGCTATCTGAAGGACCGCTTTGGAACAGGTCGGGAAGAGGTTCAGACTCCTCTTCCTCAACGTCTGAAGCCAGTAGCAGTGCTGCAATTTCGACTCTTGGGACGAAAGCCTTCAGCCTATTCACGTGAAACACTTTTGGAGCCTGTCCAGGCCTTCCAAGGTCCACTAAATAGTTCACCTCACCCAGGGGCTCCACCACTGTGTAAGGGCCTGACCATTTGTCCTGTAAAGCTCGAGGCCTTATTGGATTCATGATCAGGACTTGCTGACCAGGTGTAAAGTTGATGAGGGAAGCTTTCTGGTCGTACCAATGTTTCACCAGCGCTTGCCCTGCCTTCAATTTATCACTAGCCAAGCCCATCAGAAGTACCATCCGTTTTCTGAGCCCTAGCACATAATCAACTACATTGGTAGTAACAGGGGGAGTGGGCATCTCCCATCCCTCTTTGACAATGGCTAAGGGTCCCCGTACGGTATGACCGAACAGAAGTTCGAAGGGGCTGAAGCCAACACCCTCCTGTGGTACCTCTCGGTAGGCAAACAGTAAGCATGGTAAAAGAAGATCCCATTTTCTTCTCTGAGGCTCCTCCAGAGCCCCAATCATGCTCTTTAACGTTCTGTTGAAACGTTCCACCAGACCATTGGTCTGGGGGTGGTATGCAGAAGAGAACTTGTAGGTGACCCCACATTCTTTCCAAATAGCCTGCATATACTTCGACATAAAGTTGCTGCCACGATCTGACACAACTTCTTTAGGGAAGCCAACCCTAGTAAATATGCCGAGTAAAGCTTTTGCAACTGACTTGGCAGTTACAGTTTTCAATGGGATGGCCTCAGGATACCTGGTTGCATGGTCGACCAGCACCAGGATAAACCTATTGCCCGAGGATGTTTGCGGGTCAAGGGGACCAACGATGTCGATCCCTACCCTTTCAAATGGTACCCCCACAACTGGGAGCGGTACCAACGGAGCTTGGATTGTCGCGCCAACCTTACCAGACAACTGGCAGGAGGCACAACTCCTGCAGTGACTTTCTACTTGCACCCCCATCTTGGGCCAGTAGAAGTGCATGGATAACCTTTGCTTGGTCCTCTTCATACCAAGGTGACCAGCAAGGGGAACTTCATGCGCCAACTGCAGGAGGAAGGGCCTAACAGCAAGGGGAACCACCAACCTCCTATTGTCTCCTTCTGTAGACTCTGTGGGCTCACTATACAGGAGTCCACCTTCCCAATAAATCCTATGCTTCCCAGGAGGTTCACCCTCAAGCTGGGAGCAGGCCTGTCTCCTTAGGCTTCCAGAGATGGGCACTCACGTTGGCCTTTACTGAATTCGTCCCTATCAGGACCTCCTTCAACTAACAAGTCTTTTAGTTCAGGATGATCGTTGGGGTCGAATACTTCAGGCATCGCCACCTCCTCGTCAGGCCCGGGCGATTGACCAACTTCCTCCACCGCAGTGGTAGGCGAGCTCGGGGGAATATTCTCTTTCCCTCGTTTTGACTTGTAGACTCCTTTTGCCTTGGGTTTCCCCTTCGGCTGGGGCGGCGTATTGGACTTGGCCAATGCTGCCCGTGCTTGAGACCGTGTGTAGGGTCTTTCGGCAGTGTCTCCTACGAGCCCTAAAGCTCTGAGATCATTACCCAACAAGACCTTTCCCGGGACGTTTCTCTGAATGCTCACTGGAATCCTGACTGCTGTACCATTTAAAGTAAGATTTACAGGTATTACGGGAAACATACGGAGGGGGCCGTCAGCCAACTTAGTGGGCATCAGAGTAGCTCTGGCAACTTCCTCTGAGTCTACCAAGGTAGAATCCACTACAGTGCGACTGCACCCACTATCCCTAAGAGCTGGAGTATCTACTCCATTGATCAGCACACTGTCTTTAAAGTAGTGCTTGGTATTATCCGGAATCCTAGCATAAGCCTCTGTGACTTTAGGCTCCCAGGAACCCAGGGACAGTAAAACTACCTCAGCCTCTATTCCGCTGGGAAATGAGTCTGAGGAGAAGGATGCTCCTGTAATCTCTTCTTCCTCGTAGGAGGAGAAGCCCAGATTAGCGGAGTGGACCCCCAAAGGTCTAACCTTACAACGGGGATCCCCCTTCACGTGGTCAGTTGCTCCACAAGAAAAACAAGCCCCAGTGGGTCTGTTTACGTAGGGAGGCTTATCGTAACCAGAGTTCTGTTTCGGAGGCTGACCTCCACTACCCTGTGAGTTCTCTTGTGTCTTACCCTTGTTTTTCTTTTTGTGGCCCTTATGGGAAGAAGATTTAGCAGATTCCCCACCCTCCATATCTTTGGACTTTTTCCCTTCCTCCTGCTTACCAGGATGAGTTTTGTCCTTATGGGACACTCGATGTGACACCCATAAGTCTGCTGCAATGGCCAGCTTCTTAGGATCTATCTCCTTCGAATCGGCCAAATGCTGCTTAAGCTCCGGGGAAGAAGAAGAAAAAATATGTTCCAGCATGACAAGATTTATCATGCCTTCGAAGGTAGAAACCTTATAACCTTCGACCCAGCCAGTTAAGTTTTTCAAAGATTCAGCGACATAAGATACCCAAGTACCACCTTCCTTTTTCTTATACTCTCGAAAACGCTTTAAATATTGGGCCGGAGTCTTCCCAAACTTTAAAATGAGAGTTTGCTTTAACATTGCGAAATCAGCTCGCTCAGCCTTCGACATTTCCATAATGGCACTACAGCCAGAATGGGGCAGTCTACTGAGCAACCACGCAATCTTATCAGCATTGTCAACTTCTTGAACTTCGCATGCATACTCAAACGCATTCAGCCAGTCCATAATGTCATTCCTTTCTTCATACACACTGAGCAGATCTTTCGGAAACCGTGGATGAGAGGAAGCCCCAGACCCATGTCCAGGACCCTTGGACCCATTTGCAACCTGAAGCTTGGCCAGTTCCAACTGGTGATCCCTGTCTTTCTGTTTTTCTGCCTGTTCGATTTTTAGTTTGGCTATGCTGAATTCAAGCTCCTGCTGCCTAAACCGCAGCTCTTGCTTCTTGAATTCAAGCATAGCATCCCCATCAACACTGGCAGAGGAAACATTAGACATCTCGTCCTCCCTGTCCTCGTGGTCGCGATGGATCAGTGCAGCGGCAGAACCGTCGGTTCTACCAGTGAGAGCAGCCCCACCACCTTCTGCACTGTCCTCAGAAGTTATAGCGTCAAGCTGCACTTCTTGCCACGCCACGATTCTTTGGATCATTTCCAATTTCGTGCCTTGAGAGGAAACACCTCTCTCCGCACACATCTTTTTCAGCGTTTCTGATTTGGAAGCATTTAAAGTTAACAAGGTATTTGTTTCCATACTGTTTGATAGGACTATGGCCTTTTTAAAGTTATACTACAACAATTCACTACGTGTACTGGTTGGAATAACCTGAAATGCCTTAGTTCGTGCGCAACACTGGGTACCTTCAGTCGTATCCCACCGCTGTACACCAATTTGTTAAGACAGATTTCTGAACTCTGTCCTGGTGGCGCAGAAGTTCAGAAGGCCAACCTAATTACTTGGAACAGGGTAACCTCTGGACGAGCCAGACCAATCAAGGTAGCGATCGCGGCGGTCAAGACTAGGTCTCAAGAGGGGTGAGGGTGACTGAAAGCCCGCAATGAGCACACAAAGCAAGAGCGCTTACAAACTACTCCAAACAGTTGTTATATCAAAAATATATACACATTTATTTTAAGGCCTTTAAAACAACGACCGTAGCGAGAAAATCACAGTATAACAATATTAAGCCAACACATACCATATCAACACAATATATATACAAATGCAACAGTCGCTAGCGTTATAAGCACGAAATGTGTAGTCCACCTGAAAGGGAAGGAAAACAGGCAGTGGGATAACGCTTTAGACTCAGTTCGCCTTCAGAGGCACCTAACTAGATGGAAGTCCGAGCCCTGCGAAGAGTGGAGCCTTGTGCTCAAAGTACCTGCCACGCCGGTGCCAACGGGCAAAAGGAGAAGCTCTTCGGAGGAAGTCAGGCAGTTCGGGTTAGTGCACAGCAGAAGGAGAACAGGGTCCGCAACTCAAGCGCAGCCTCCACAGCGGGCAGAAGCAGAGCGCGAGTACGGCCAAAAGGGTGCTGTTTTTACACAGCAGGGAAAAGCAATGGGATACTGCAGGAGGGCAACCAGATCCTAGCTAAACTACTCACCGGTCCCCGAAGCAAGCAGACCCAGGCTTCTCCACGTTCGTTTCAGCAGCTGGCAGGTTCAGAAGAGTCGGGAAATGCCTCGTCGTCGTGTAGAGCAAAAAGACGTCCCAATCGAAGAAACCTGCACAGTTCTGTCACCACCGCAGGGCAACGGAGCGGCCGTGTGTATCCGAGCCAAATGTACACTCCTCCCTTCAGACTTGGGAACGCCAAGTGTGCGAAGCGTGGGAGAGTGACAAGGACTCGGAATACAACACAACCTGGCGGCGGTTACAGAGCAGGACTCCCTTGTAAGCTGGTCAGTCAACTGGATGGCCCAGAGACACTTCCGAAGGCTTTCTTGGCAGGAGATGATGAAGTCGCCGGGAAGAGCTGTTCCTGCTATTCCAAAGGTCGAAGCACCAGTACAGGCCTTCTGGTTCGATCCAAGGAGGAAAGGGTTTCACAGGACGACAGCAGTGCAAAGGAGGATTCCTTCAGCGGGTCACCAGCGATTCCTCGGTCCAGCCTCTTGGTTGCAGGATACTTGGCTCCTGTATTCCTTCGTTCGTGAGAACTCAGGAGATCGACATGGTAGTGGTGTTTCCAGCTCCCTCTTATCCACGGTTCCCTTCGGGCCAAAACGGAGGGGAGCCAATGGGAGATCCGCTCATCAACACACACACCATACGTGGACCAATCACGGACCACGGTGGTCCCAGGCATTCACACCACCCTAGACTCTCTGGCATCCAGGATGTGTATTGGGACCAGACATCCCAGCCCACACCCTGGAGGCACACAAACGACATGTAGAAGCCCGCGAAAGCAACCACGTTTCGCGGGAAAGTACATGCCCAAATAAGGAAGGCCCCGGGTCGCTCGACCTGGGGAAGGTGAAGGGCGCAAGACGGTCAGTGGACAAGACAAAGGAGCCTCGTGGTCTGGCCATTTTGGGAGCCAGGCCACCATTTTGGGTTCAGTGCGAAAAACGTGCTCAGAACGCCAAAAGGAGCTCAAAATAAACAAAACAATCGCTGCCACCATTCGAGTCCCTGAATGACTTGCACCGATCAAATACCATCCTAAAAGAGTATCGAGGGCCTGTAGAAGGCTAGAGACCCAAGAGAGCTGTAACTTAGCTTACAGTGCCCTCTTGTGTCATGTTGCACTAAAGCCGCAACACGATAAAAGAAACTACGGGAAACAGCGTTCCCCGGTACTGACTGTCTTAAGGGCATGTCAGTTTCCCCGTAAGAAAAGGAGCGAAAGCCCAGAGGAGTGCGGCAGAAGGCTGTACTTCTCTGGCAAAGTCAAGAACAAGGTGAAAAACAACAGCAAAAAGTTTAGGGGTTGCCACATGGAAGGAAAATTACCTACAATTACGAAATCTTTCCTAACACCCACAACCATCTTAATGATGTTGCATAGTACAAGTGTACCAATAGCTGTGATATGGTGCAGTAGTTTGTAGCCACAGGCTAGAGAGGTGGGTTTGAGGTCATAGCATTAGGAATGCCTGGGTATACAGTATTTAAAATGCATAGTTACATACACCTGCAGTGCTTATTACTTTGTTAAAATACTCTGCATCCTGGCCACTACTACCACACCATATGACATCCATCGTGACATATAAGTACACTACGAACAAATGTACTTTTGGGGGCATGGGCTTCAGCCATGCACCCATGATTGCAGCCCCTCCCCACAGCCGCCTCAGTGATTTACTACCACACCATATTGTACCCATTGTGCCTTGTAAGTACACTACATATAACTGTGCTGTTGGGTGCATGGCCTGCGCCCATGCACTCATGACTGCAGACTCTCCCCACAGCCACCTGACAGATGTTCAATACTAGGGGTGTCTCTGTAGCTCTGAAATGCTGCACTGTTTGTGCGCAGGGCCTAATATTGTAGGTGTATGGCCATACATTTCAATGTATGGTTGTGAAGTGTCTTATAACTGCAGTGCTTACAAGTTTCCTGTTGGGTGCATGCTTGGGTGTATGGCATACAGCCTGCAACCATGCACCCAAAAGTACACATCTTGTCCACAACCACCGCACTACATGAAACCCATGTGGGCTTGTAAGTGAAGAGGTTCTAGCTTTGTTGTTGTGGGCATGGCCTTCAGTACACACACTCCCCACAACTAGGCAATTGATACGCATTAGTAAGGGGGTATGCATGGGTTTGACATGCTGAAGTATTGGTGGCAAGGGGCTAGAGTTTTGGAAGTAAGGCCTTCAGCCTTCGGCCGACGGCCATGCATCCAAGACTCTAGGCCCTGTCCACAACCACTGTAGCATGTGCCACCCATGGCAGTGTACTGATGAATACAATAACCATAGGAAAAAGTATTGTAATTACGGCATGGTGTCAATTTCAATGTTCGCTAACACCACAAGTGTCCTTAGAACTGTTACAAGTTCCCCGTGCACTGCACGGACTGAAATACTGCCCTTATTGGACCCCTCATTTTCTGTGCGTACAAGGAAGCCATAGAAAATATATCATGAAGAAGGTATAAGTGTGTTATTGGGTGCATGGCCTTTGGCCATGCACCCAACACTAAACAGTCTCCCCACAACCACCTCAGTGATGTGTGGTAGTGGGGCTTTTTCTATAGGTGTGGTATCCTTCAGTGCTTCTAGCCAGAGGCTTCACTCCTAGCTGTATGTCCATAGATCTTACATGCGATGGGTGTCTAGTGGCTTCCACGTCTAGTACTTATAACTTTGTTCTTGGGTGCATGTACTTATAACTTTGTTCCGAAGGCCATGCACCCAAGACTGCACGCACTCCCCACAACTTGCCAATCGAAACGCAATACAACGGGTGTATCCATGGGTGTGACATGCTGTAGTGGTTGTGGCCAGGGCCTACAGTCTTGGAAGTAATTCCAAAATCTTCGGCTGACAGCTATGCATCCAAAACTCTAGGTCCTGGCCACAACCACTGTAGCATGTGACACCCATGGTGGCGTACTAATGATTATAATAATAATAGCCATCGGGGAAAAGTAATGCAATCACGGCATGTTGTCAATTTCAATGTTGCCTACCACTACGTGTGAGCTTTCAACAGTTAGAAGTTTCCTGTCCACTGCATGGACTGAAGTGCTATCGTTATTACACCCCTCATTTTCCGTGCGTACAAGCTGTCCATGGAAAGTACATCATGAAGAGCGACCGCCAGAACAAATGCATTGATCACCGATGTCTTACTGTCTGAACCTTTCACAACGGTCTGTGACACAGCAAAACAGTTTTATAAATAGAGCATATGTACGCTGGTTCTTGCTCCGCTTTCGGCAGATCCAAGATGTTGGCCGCATCCAAACAATCTGACGCAGAACACATCTCACAGCAGCCAATGGGCAGAGACGTCGCGTGTCCACGGCTATGACACCAGCCCCTTAGCCAATCGATATCTTGTCCGTGGACCGAACAGGGAAGTGTGACTGCGAAGCAGTCATAGATATCACTAATTTTTTCAGACCTACTTTTTGATAATTTTAAAGAAAAGTACTGCACGGAAGGTCACCAAATTTACAAAAGCATGCTTTCCGGACCAAGCCCCTGTTGCAGATTTCGTGAAAATCCGTCCAGCGGTTTGAACTGTAGCCGTGCACAAAGTTTTTCCCCCATTCAGTCTATGGAAAAAAAGACGTTTGGGACCCCCCCTATAACTTTTGCCCCCCTAGACCAAACATCTCCAGACTTTGCAAAATAAATCAGAGTGGCCCATATACTCATTTTTGCAAAGTTTGGTGAGGATTCGTCCAGGGGGAGAAAAGTTATAAGGCGCCCAAAAAGTGCTCTTCCTATGGAAACAGCAAATTAACCATAACTACACTGCCACTACCGTGGCCGTGTAATATATATATGTATATCAATCAATAAAAAAACTTTGTTAAAGGGACGTTATGCTTAAGTTGCGCTACTAAAAACCTATGAAATTCAGTAAAAAAAACTTTGTTAAAGGGACATTATGGTTCCAAGTAAAACCGAAAACCCCTGAAATTCGCCAGTTATGGTAAGCTGAGCAACCATAACTCGCGCCACCACCGTGCACTGCTAAGACTAACACCCATGACATCAACCATGATATGACCTCCTTTCATTCAATTTCTTTTGGAATGGTCCCTTTCTCTAAAGGTCAAAAAACAATTGAACCTTATACTGTGTGTCCTATGCGTGGGCTTCCTTAGGTCGCAAGCAAAAATTCAAAGCTGGTGACCTTCATTCAGAATCAACATACATTCTTAGTTTGCAACAACTTGCCTCACCGAATCCATAAAAACTGTTATTCTGATACACGTGCATGGCTGATCGTTCCATCAGGCACTGCAGGTGGCTGCCTGTGGTGCTAGGCTCTATGGGGCGCCAGTCTGACTCCATTATTATTTTAGTTACATTTTAACACAGACATAATTAGCCCTTTATTTGCCGCGCTCTCGGTGTAGCACCAGCACATCAATTTATAAACATCAAGCGTTTTAATTAAGAGTGTAAAATAACCTGAAATTGCTTCCATTTAATATTAATAAATATTGGGCAACCAATATAAACAATATAGAGGACCTGTACTTTAGGCACATATTGTAGAACACCTCCAAATCTACCGTGTGACATTTGCGACACAAAACACCTGTTTTTTGCTGCTTGCAGCCATATCCCATCCCATCCTCATCATCCCTCACCTCCCCAAAGATTATTTGATAAGTTTGACAAGTGCAATGTTGTGTTTTTTCATTTGTTTTTACCGCGATGTCCGCGGGAATCAAACATGGATCCAAGATGGTAGGTGCATCGAAACAATCCAACGCACCTCACACTTCATCCCAGCCAATCAGCGAACACGTTGCATGTCCACGGACATGAGGCAAGCCGATTCCCGAATCGGTGTTCTGTCCGTGGTGCGAACAGAGAAGTGTGTCCGCGGAGCGGATATAGATATCACTAATTTTGTGTGACCTAATTTTTGGTCATTTTAAAAAAAACTGCTGGAGAGATTTGGTGATAATCCATCCAGCGGTTTGGGCACTAGGCATGAGCAACATTTTTTCCCCATTCAGTCTATGTGAAAAAATACATTTTGGGACCCCCCCTATAGGTTTCCCCCCCCTGGACCAACCCTCACCAAACTTTGCAAAAAAATTCAGAGTGGGCCATATACTTTTTTTGCAAAGCAGCAGCAATAATGAGTTGCACTCTCCCATAGCCCATAATCCTCCCGTTGGTCAAGACTCAGAGTTCATGCTTGCGTAGAAAAGAATATCTTTATTAGTGCTCCATGGGTAAAAAAACAAATTTAAAATGGCATAAAATATGGTGTTCCCCACAAATCAGCCAAAAATTCTGCCAGCATACCGCGTTTCATAACCTCTGCGTCGCTTGTTCATATATATATTTCCGTCTGATTTTTCATCCTTCCTTTTCATTTTTCAGATGGTTCCTCTGCTCGACTTTCATTTGGCTCATCAATCAGTCATAAAGCATATTTCGGATGACAGATTTTCAACTGATTGAAGTGGACCCATTTTTCTTCTGTCAGATCTTTTGGGATGAGTATTTTGTAAGCAACAGGTGATATTTTATCTACAAATTCAAAGGCACCACAGCAAGATGGGGGGATTCCTTTGCAAATTGTACAGGAAAACATTGACCCCTATTTCATACATTTCACACATTTGTGATGTCATCTTTGATGTCATGGGATGATTCATACATTTTTTTGGTGGTCTTTAGGTCATAGTAGCTCAGCTGACTTTTCTAAATTGTGCTGAGCATAAGCAAAAGCATGCTGTAGGTGTTTCCTTAAATTCTCAATTTACTCATGAGTAGTGGACGCATTAATCGGTGTCTGCTCCTGAGTACTGTAGAGCAGATGCTGTAGTAACACCAATTTTTATCCGGTCATGAGCTGAAATGGAGACATCTTTGTTGCAGAAGATGGTGTAGACCTAATAACCATCTGGACAAGCGGCAATCGGATGCTCCAACTGGGTCCTGAGTCTGCCACAAACTTCTTTAAAATACTCACAATTGTTTTGTTGTATCTCTCCTCCCCCCGCTCGAGGCCAGGCGATAGGCAATGTGGAGTTTTCTTTTTACCCCTAGAATCTCCCACATATTTGCCATCACCTCACTGGTAAAATGAATTCCTCAGTCCGACTCAATCGTTTGCAGGAGGCCAAAACGAGAGAAGATGTGGTTGATCATTAGTGCAGCAGATGTCTCTGCCTTACAATTCGGGGCTGCTAGACATTCTATCCACTTCGTGGACAACCATATCACAATTAACATGTACTTGTTTCCTCTAGAGGAGCAAATCACTGGCCTGATGAAATCGACTTGCATATCTGACCAAGGCAGTGTCATTCCCCTTTTTTGTAGGGGAGCTCTGTGTGTGAGTGACCTGGATTGGAATTGAGCACACAAAAGACACCCTGTTAGCTAAGTGTCGAGGTCCTGGCCCATGAGTGGCCAGTAGAAACATTACACAACATTTCCAATGTCATATGACACACCCTACGACCAGCAGTGGCCATGTCATGGTTCAACATCAGGCTTCGGAATGAGGTAGGTACCACCCACTGGTCACAGCCAGATAGGGGTCTCCTTACCAACAAATCATCTTGGATCCGAAACATCTTGGAAAACTTTATCAACACACGTAGATCCTCTTTACCGGCATAATCGACTCTGTTAGAGGAAAGCTTAGGGGGTCTTCAATGTGTCGATTACATTTCCCAATGATTGGGTCAATAAAATTTCCCAATGATTAGGTCCTCTTTCTGTGCAGTTATCAAATCTGCATCTGGGGTATCCTTACTCCACGGGGCTGTTGAGAGTTTGCTGTTAGCCCCGAATTTGTGACCTGGTAAAAGCTGCCATTTGGATTTCCCCCAGCAGGGATTCCGTTTCTATGAAATCCCCCTTCAGAGCTGTGGTTTTAGGCAGCTGGTCAGCCAGGTCATTCACATTCTTACCCTGGCACATCTATCTTGGAATGTCCTCTTGTCTTTTTCCAATAGATGGTGATCTCATTGGAGGTCACCAGATCGTCGATTGACTGGATAAGTTTGGCATGCTTTAGGGGTTTGTTTTTGCCACTAAGCATGCCTTGATTCTTCCAGTTAATCAGGTGCTCCAGAGTCAGTGATTATGACCAGTTCATTGAGTTGTTGGTGCATGCAGTGAGGATGGCTTGATAAACAGCCATCAACTCTGCAACCTGACTTCTTCAGGTTCCTATTAGATAACCAGCAGTGGGTTCTGGGGTATCATTCACCCAGGAATTCCCAATGCCAGCCACCAGTTTGTTTTCCCTGTTGTTCTCAACATGGTAGAAGCACCCATCCACATAAACTGTGGGTATCCCCCGACACGTGTCTTCTTCATAGACCTTGTGTGGGGAAATCAAGTACAACTCCATGTTGTTGTTGGTCATTAGACTTTCATCCTCGAGACAGTTTCCTTGAGCACAATCAGGCAAGTCCGCCAACCATTGCGATCTGACCTCCACTGGAAAGCCTTACATGGACAGAATCCAGGAAGTAATTCTTAAATTACTAACGTTCCCCGCCTGGATTCTGTCAATTTGTAGATACTTCAAGGGTTGGTGGGGAGTCTCGACAATGATGTGCTCCACCAGTTTGAATGGGCAGTAGTTTTTCAGTGCCCACACCATTGCCAGGAGTGCCTTCTCACAGTCATTGAATTTTTCCTCCACAGAGGACAAAGTCTTGCTCGCGTATGAGATGGCCTTGTTGACCTGGTCATGCTTTTGGTACAATACCACTGTTAGGCAAGTATCTGAAAACAACATCTCCAATAAGATCCCCTTGTTCTTTATGGGGTAATCCAAACCCGGGAAAAACTTCTTTTTAATTGTTTAACTGTCTCAGATTGTTCTGGATGCCACTCTCACTTGACTCCGGCCTTTAATAAATGGACCATGTGTCGAGTGACCTCTGCGTAGTCTTCAATGAACTTTTGACTATAATTAGTAAGTCCAAGAAGGCTTCTTAATTCTCACAGAGTGGTAGGGTCTTTTAATTTTAATAAGGCTTCCACATTCTTCGCCTTCGGTGTGATCTTGTGCCCTAAGAAGTTCACTCAGGTCTTACACCACTGTGCCTTCTGAAAGGACAGTTTTGCTCCGGCCTTCTGCAACTGGGTAAGAACATAGCAGATGTCTGCTATATATTCATCTACAGTTGGGCTCTTGATCAAAAGATCATCCACATAGGCCAGGTTGCCCCTTTTGCCCAAATCAGGCATGGCCTTAAATAGGAATATTTTGAACTCATTCCTGGAGTTTATGTATCCAAAAGGGGTTCAAGTCCACGTATACGGCTGCCCCACAAAGGTAAAGGCAAGCTTCTACTGGTCTTCCCTACTCACAGGTACTATCCAGTAACCGTTGGTCAGGTCAATGATGGTGTACACCTTTGACCCTTGGATCTGGGCCAGTCCCTGATCAATGTTGGGAAGGGACCATCTTGACATGTGGACCTGTTTGTTCAACTCCCTCAGGTCTGCACATAGTCTCAATTGGCTGTTTGGTTAAGTTTCCGTAGTACTGGGTTGTTGAAGGTACTGTGGATCGGATGAATTATCCCACAGGATTTTAAATTCTTAATATTGTCAGCGAGTGACTCCATGAATGTGAGCCGTAGCCTGTTACGCCTCGGCAGGCCCGCAGAAAGGTTATTGCCCTCCGTAAGGGTATGCGTCATATTGCAAACCCATTCTACGCCCACTGGCAACTGCCCTTGAAAATAGTGGCTTCGGCTCACTCCGCAGCACTCTGCGGCAAGTTTGGACTACGATTCCCAGCTTTCCACCTCCCGCTGTCAGCTGAGAGGCGATGATGCGTGAGCCTCGGTTTCGTCCAGTTCCGCCTTCTCCTTCCCGATTTAAACCTCGGAACCGGGCGAAACGCTGCTTCTGATTAAAGTTGTGTCCCGGTATTTAGAAGTTCCGTCTTCAATCCTACTTTACTTACCTGTGTACCAGACCTGTTTCCTCCTTCACGGACTGTTTTTGCCTGGCGCTATTTGGAAAACTACTTACCCGTGTATCAGACCTGTTTCCTCTCTCACGGACTGCTTTTGCCTGCCGCTATTTGGAAAACTACTTACCCGTGTACCAGACCTGTTTCTTCTTTCACGGACTGCTTTTGCCTGTCACTTTTTGGAAAACTCCTTACCTGTGTACCAGACCTGTTTCCTCATTCACAGACTGCTTGTGCCTGCTGCTTTTGGAACCTTGTGATCACGGCATCGGTAAGACTCTTCTTTTCACCACTTGCTAACAAGCATATCTCCTGTACTCATTGTACCTTGCCGCTGAACTATATCACCTGCAATACTCCAACTCAATTGTGTCCTTTATTGTTGCTGTTACCATCCTTTCCACAATCAGACTTCCATTGGACATTCTTCAGTAGTGCACAGGAACGCTTTGCGGATAGTGCACCTACCCGACTCTAGTGCGGCCCTCGTTCCGTCCGGGTTCAGTTTCCCTAACTAACCTACCCATTTGTTATTTTGCACTTCCGCTTTTTATGAACTCTTTGGGACAACACAGACTCAACAGCACATCAGTGGTAAGGGTTTTCTTTTGTATGATTATCCATTCTCCTTAGCTAATTGACAACTATAGTCAGGATAGGTTACATTCTCCTCTCTTACTTGTAGGTGGTTCCGGTTGCCTTGAAACAAGGGGAGGGCATAGCTCAGGTACTACTAGAAAGAAGTATCGAGGGAGAGGGATTTTTCTTAAATTTCAAATTGCTCACCTCTTGTTTTTCCTTTACAGCTGGGTTCTTGGCGGCGTGTCCTCCCCGCCCTTTTGAGCGATCAGTCCCTCTGCCTGGTCCTACCCAGCAGAGGGTCATATCGTTAAAAAGGTCTTGTGCCCTCACAGAGAGGAGGCTAGGTTGGAGGCCCGACCTAGCTCTTCAATCAATAGTTCAGTCCTGTGCCTTCCGGCCACCGATTTGGTATACTTCCCGTCCGCTAAGTAACATAGCCGGTATTCTTTCACAAATATGGGAGCCATCTCGGGGTCTGTGGGAATGGTGGTTGAATGAATGGAAGTGCGTCCACAGTCATATGAGTACACTGAAAAGATATCTAGGAATTCCAGGAAAACCTGCTTTAGATTTTGCACTTGCTCCTCGGTCTCACAGGGATCAGCCAGATTGGCCCTTTAATCGACCATCTGCCTGAAACCTGGAAAGACCTCAGGCTTGGCAATTTCAGTGGTATCCTCCAGTTGGGTGGAGAGATCTCGTTTGATGGTGTTGACCTGGACAGGGGATTCAAGGTAGTGATCCTTGACTCTGAAAACTACCTCCTCCCTCCTAATGTCACAGGTCATCTCATCCACACCGTAGGGACAGTAAGAGTACACTAGGAAATTTCCCCCCATGCCTAGTAAAAATCTTTTCTGGAGGAATTCCATCACTGATGATGGAACCGTCATTTGGGACTGGTCCCATGATTTCATTAACTAAATCAATAGAATAATGTTGGGCATCAGCCACCATTCCAATAAAGGTGCCTGCGCCCAAAGTGATACTTTGAGGGTCACTGTTATCCACCAATATTCTAATGGTGTTGTGTTCTAGGTCTACTAGAGGTGTCGGATTTAAATATGAACCTTGTTGTTGGAGATGGGAATTTACATTTATATATGCGTCTTGATGTTTGAGGATATGTCCTCAGTTAATTTTGAGGGAAAGAGTAAATAGCTGCACCTGTCCTGGGATGGTAAATTCTTCTTGCACTTCAACTTAAACTGCATAAGGCAGAAATTCAGCTCACCAGAATGCTTTTCCAATGTTGTCAAAGACCATGCAGTTACTCCCAGTCTGGACCAGGATTTATTATTAATTAGATCCAAATTTATTGCAAATTGGTGCAGAATGTCACTTCCCAGATGAAAGTCAGAAGCAACATCTCTCACGACCGAACAATTATGGTCTATGCTTTTGTTGCCAATTGAAATATTTAGCATAAACCTGTTAGGCAGGAGAGGTTTGGAATTTGGGGTTTTCAGACCTATTTCCCATTTGTCAATCAATTTAAATGTGGAAATGGTTGGATGATCTTTTGGGAATTTAATTAATAATTCTTGGCTGATGAAGCTCCTTCCATTATTCAGGCATACTCTGGCGAGCACCGGTTTGTCCCCCTCATTTACCTGAATGGAGAAAAACAACTGATCACCTTTTTTCTGAATGTCAGTCAGACTTTGAGTGGATTCTTCCTTGTCTGGTTTAACGGGACTCAAGGTTTCTTCTGATTTTGGACTGGTGTATTATTTTAGGGTGTTCCCTTTTAGTGTGGATCGCCACTTAAAATTGGGAGGAAGGTTGATTTTTAAGAATGGAGATGGGTTCTCATCACCAGTTGGTTCTCCTACAGAGATGACTCTGTTTTCTGGGACTTGGTTATTTTGTAAATTAACTCTACATTTTCAGAGCGTTGATCAATTACGTGACAGTTACCATTCAGGCTTACATAATTGGTACTCATTTTTTATTTGATAGGGTTGTTAGTCTGAGTCCAGAGGACCTTGTTTACACAGTCGATCAGGGGTGATATCCTTCTCAGGAGATCGTTCCCCAGTAAAACAAGGTGTGCCCTCTGGAGTCACAACAATCACTGGATGTTTCAGCCGGTGCCGTCCAATTTTTATGTCCCGTTCCGCAGTCCCTCGGACGGAAATATAATTCCTGTCAACATTTTGGGCTGATTGGGGAAGTGGCATGAGTTTAATTTGTCAAGGGCGCTCTTTGACAGGAGGGTGGCTTGGGATCCAGTATCCTCCAGAGCATATAATTCACACTGACCTTGCACCTTAACCGGTGCATAAAATAAGCCTTCTTTTTCCTCCAAAGTGCAAAGAAAGTGTGAGTTATTTGACAGCCCGGTGGTCATTTTCTTAATATTGAACTCCAACACTGTGTGATCTCGGGCAGTTTTCTGTGTCAGCATTGGGGAATCTGGAGAAAAAACTACTTTGCAACTTGCAATGGGCGTTGTTGGGGAATCCACTTTTTCCCTGGCTCCTTGGCTGTCCCCCTCTACCTGGCAACAGTTCTCAGAGCATGTTTGGAGAAAGGACGCGCCATCCACTTCTGTTTGGTTAACATATTTGGGGTTGAATAGTTTCTTGTTCTGGGTCGGTCTCCATGCTTACCCTGTCTCACTCAGGGTCTTTTGGGACCCATTTTTCTTTGGGAGGGATCCCCCGTTTTTGAAAGAGAAGGTGTGCCTACCTGAATCTTCCAGGGATTCTGCTCTTTCAAAGGGAATAATCCGAAAGTTCCTCCACAAAGTGGGTTTTTCTTTGGCCGCTCCTCCTTACCCTTTGCTCTTTGGGTTCTAACATTGAGGCAGTAGAAGAAACCATTCCAGGTTGAGAAGCTTTTAGGGGGTTATGTTTGGGTGAGAAAGGAAGCGTCCTCAAGGGATTCACATCTCCCCTCCACTGGGGCTTCCTCCTCCGGAACCTTTGGTTTGTTGGAAGTTTCCTCCCGTCATTTCACCCCTCACACATCAGTCTTGGGGAATTCTGGGAAGCAGTGTTAGGTTGAGAGTTGGACTGAGCCCTCAGCATGTGCCCCAGATCATTAGTCAGTTTCTGAACCTGTAGATCTAGTTGCAAGACCTTCTCTGGGTGTTAGGGTGGTCTCAAGTCATACCTCTGCTGTTCCTGAAAGGGGTAACTGTCCCTTCTCCCGGAGTAGCTCGGATACTGGAAATTTGCATCATAATTTTCCATCCTGAATCTCCCTTCTCCCGGGTTCACGGATCTATTGTCTTGGAACTGGGAAGAGAAAGGAGGATCGTTTTGGAAGTTCTGGTTTGGGGGATATCTGGGGAAAAAGGTCAGATTGCGAGGTGGAGTAATACTTCTCTCCCGAAGGGTAATTTAGAGGGAAGTTTTACGGGGCCTCACTTACCTAATTCGTTTCCCCCTTGGGCCAGGGGAAGAGTATACATACCCCAGGAATGGTTTAGTACCCTTGTACCTAGGACTTATATAGGTGTCGGGGTCAGAGGGATCATTGTTCTTGGCCACCGTCTGACTAACATTCGATTGGGCCGGGTTGGGGGGGCTCCCTTCTGCTTTCCATTTTGGTTGGTGGGAGGAGGGTTACTTTTAGCCCCCCCCATCTCCAGATCCAATTGAGGGGTAGTTTTAACCTTTGCCACTTTTGCAGCAGTGGGAATGTAAGATGGTTTGGGGGGGTTTGGTGGTATTTTTACTCTCAGCAGGCCTTTGGACCTCATACATCCTGGTAGCCTGTTCAATCACCCAATCCAGGGTCCTATGCTCATGAAAGTCACGCACCAACTGAGTCACTATGTATTTAGGGAGAGCATGGAAATATGTAGTTATGAACTCCCTACTATTTGTGCTCAGCCGCCGGGAAGTCTCAGCAAATGCAGGCTTTAGCTCCTGCACAAACTCCCTATGCACCTGATCTTCCCCACACTGAAAGTTATATGCAGCATTGCAGGCCTCTTGTGGGTTCCTCTGTGTGGACATTTTTTTCAATATGACTGCCTTATAAGTGGACACTTTATGATGATCCTGGTCCTCCAGTCCTGCAAAAAAGCTTGAGTACTCAGGTAAGAATGTCCATTTAGCAAATGCTATACAATTCACGTCATTCCTAATGTGGAATGATGCCATCATCTGCTCATAAAGTTCCAGGTGCTCCCATGCTTTATACTTGGCATTCTTGTGATATGGGGTCAGGAAGCTCTTGATGCCTTTGATTTGTCTTAGTGGGTCTTTCACAAAACGCTTGCTCTGCTTTTCTGTCTTTTCCTTCCTATGCACCGGAGTCCATTCCCCTTCTGACTCAGAACTGCTACCAGTACTCTCTTCCCTGTCTTCTAGGTGCTCCCTATCTCTATGAGACTGTCAATATCTCCCAGAACCACGGGGTCTGGACTCCTCTCGTCTTCGCCAAGACTAAAGTGAACTTTCAGGGTCACTCTCCCTGCAGTACCTTTCAGGTCCAGGATAGAACCCAGTTTCTGCATCCCTTCTACCAGAGAGTCTGTGTAATTTCCCCCTTCCCCTGAATATACAGAGGTTTTTAGAATGCCCTTCCTAGGCTTAGGGTCTGGCTGGTCTTCTTCAGTGAAGTGGCCAAGGTGGCCTTTTTGTAGTCTCATCATCAGCCAATCTAACTCCCTGACATTCTCCTCATCAGAGTTTTTATGGTCTAAAGTACTTATCGTATTATTCCTTACTTCCCAGGACACACTGGACGGCCATTTTCCTTTCTGTGTGGAAGAGATTAATACTCACCAATATCAGACAGGGACTGGCCATCGTTATCAGTTGGGCTAGGCCTGGTAAGTCTAACTGCCTCATGTCACACCGTTCTTGATAGGTGGCATGCATGAGGTTGGTTCCCATTGGTGCACGAGAGGTTGTAAATGGCTAGCATGAGGCCTCTGTTGGGAAGGGTTTCTCACCTTTATCAGTGGCCCTTGTCTCATATTCTGATTGGTCAGAATGCTACATGTCCTATTAATAATTTTTGGATTTCTTTGGGGAGGCTCTCACACCTGTGTCTCTATTTATTTGCTATTCGTAGTCAGAGAGTTGGCTTTTTAATTCTGACACTAAGGTCTGATTATTCTCATGCACCATGCTCTGAGCTACCAACCAATACTTTGTTTGCTGCACCTCCTGCTGAAGTGATTGATTCTCCCTATGTGAACCTTTTAAGCTGTGTGCATATTCAAGGCTCTTTTCCTTCAAGAGATTAATATCGTTCTCTTATTCATCCTACATGTTGCCGCCTCTAATAGTTCAGCTTCTATTTGCCTCACTTACTCTACAAGCTCATCCCTTTCTTCTCTCATTCTGGTCAGTTCCTGAGAACCCGACTGTCCCTTTTCTACCTCCATTTCCAAATGATGTATCCTCTGTAATAGGATGCTGTTATCCTGATTCAAGAGGATTTTTTTTCCTGAATCAGCTGCATCCTCTGTTGTTTCAAAGTACTTACCTACTGATAAATCTGGTAAAAGTCATTTTGGGAATCAACCCCTTTGATGATTAATTGCCTATTTTCTGTTTTCAATTCTTTTATTTCTGATTGGAATGCAATAATGTCACCCAAAAGAACTCTATTATAAGCAGCCTGGTCATTTAGCTTGAGTTGCAGTGTGCTCAGATTTTCTACACTCTTTTTGAGCATTTTTCAGTGACCAAAGGGGGGGTCTGTACATTTGCTCTCTATATGGTAGAGGAGAGGCACAGAGGACCCCATCCAAGATTCTCTATTACGGTAGCAATGGACAAGCAACCAAGGCCTAGCTTCTCAGGAGGTGATGCAGGCTGTTTCTTAAGTACAGTGTAATCCCCAAGCACCCACAAAGGAATGTCCGTACACTGTATTAGTTAAAACACAGTCTTTATATAATTAATATTTAAGGTTATGTACAATATCACAATAACTCACTTTGTACTCGTTTATTTATAATGCCAAATATACAGTTCTACGTGGTACCACAATTACTATTAGATCTCTTTAAAATGCATCAACTGTACGGTTAAATGGCACACAAATCAGTTTGTTAAGGAAACCAACAATAGAGGTAAGAGGAAAGCAGTTGGTTAGAACGATTGGCAGAATACTGGCCCTGATACCTAGACACAGTTCTGTGTGGAGATCCCCCCACCTGGGCGACATGTAGAATAAAGATATATCACAAGCCGAGTCCATATATTGTTCACACAAGACTTTCCAATAGTACCTGGTGTTGTAGCGTTCCTTGTCAGGGAATCGACGGCCCTTCTTGAGTGCCCTCCCTTAAAGGCAGGAGTCATGGGTCGTCGAACGTCTGACGGAGAACAGGGTGAACTACGGCAGTGAAATGGCAGCTTTGTTCCTACCGGTGCTCGTTGACGAGGGAACGTAAACGTCCGGCAAGGAGGAGGTGTGCGGGGCTCGATGTCGATAGTTCTGGACCACAAAGAGTTTGAAGAACTGTGGCCCAGCAAGGGCGTCGAGTCGTTGGCGTCTCTGTGGTTTTTGGGTGGCGGGAAACCTACCGGTGGATACTCCTCGGCGCGTTGACCATCGGGCCTTCTCCAGCAGGATAAAGTGGCGGCGAAGTGGACGAGAGCGTCCTTGGATTTGAAAGTTCATAGGCAAATGGGAGCACATCGGCTCAGGTCGGCGACAGCGGTCGTCAACAGTGGCGGAAAATATCCGGGCGCTTCTCCTTGGGATTTCGCGACAGTCCCCGTCTCGGGTCGGCAGCCTGTCGTAGGTCTGTCTATCAGGGAGCTATGGCAAAGATCAGCTGGTGTATGATGGTCCCTCATAGCCCAGGAAGAGGGTGCCTTACCAGGTCCTCTCTGAGTCAGTCCTTGGAGACACAGAATCTTTCAGATTGATGAAGGAGTGCAACAGCAATTCTTCTCTTCCAGCAGGACTTCAAGGTCAAGCTTCAGTTTCACTCCAGTCATTCTTCAGCTTCTGAACACGAATTCTAGCAGTGAGAGGCCCCCAGATATAATACTTGGTCTCCCATTCATTCTTCTGGGTCACACTCAGGAAACCAATCAGTCAGAAGGGCATTCATGCAGGCAGGCAGCCAATCAGGTGCATAGTGCATTCAGGCCATTCACTTCTCTCCAGACACTCACAACAAGTGTATTGGGACAAGTACCCAGCCATTCAACACTCCACACTGCATTCATACCAGTTTCGGGCAGGGCTGTCTCAGTCATTGTGCCAAACACCAGATACTAGACACCCACAACACAGAATGCGTATTCGTCACACACTCCATTCACCCAGGTCCCACCCACAGGTGTACCCACAACATACGGTTGTTGGGAAGGCTCCAGCCAGTCTGGTCAGCACTTCCCCACACTACCATATATGGAACTTCCACCCAACAGCCAGTCAGGGGGAAGGGACAGAAACAGGATTTACCGGGACTTCGGGAAGATCAAGGTAACAGGCGATCGAGGACAAGAGGCCACGGGGGCCATCTTGTCCCCATCAGGAATCTATCGATTCCAATGACAGGGCCTGGGCATCCCAAAATGGAGGATGCTCAGGGCACCAGTCATTTCAGCACGGAGTTGCCACCAGCCATTACCCTGCTTTGAGGGCCACACACAGGTGCCCAAAAACATACACTAGGGACACAGGGTTGTACCCCCACCCATGGGTGCCATAAGGGTATCCGATGGGTCTGTTCACCAAAACCAAAAGAGAGAGCTGCACCGCCAGGAGTCCCACATGAACTCCTGTGCGGAAAACACAACAGAACACACGATAAAAGGCAGCAAAGGACAAGGAGACAGAGGCCCTGTCCCTCCAATGCATTTTCAGCATCACAACCGCACAGAGACAAAATAATAAAGTACAGTATTGAATGGACTAAAGGGACAGAAGAAAGTATCAGGATACTGTGGCCGCCCAACGGTAGCTTTAGCATGGCAATACAACATTCACTGCTTGCGTACCTACACAACACATACAAGGGGAACAAATTAGCAAGCCACTTAGAGGTTTTCAATCTCTCGAGAATGTTTCAGGAGTATAGCCTGGGGATGATGAGCACGCAGGAGGTAAAGAAAGAAGAGGTGTGTGAAGGGGAGGGGTGTAGTGCACCGCAGGCTCCTCCTCCTCATAGCAATGTAGTAAGAACGCTGAAGAGAGCGAGGAGGAGGCATAGGGATCGTACCCAATAAAAGAAGTAAAAAAGGAGAACGAGGGAGCGGGAGAGGGGACGTACACAATCAAGGAAGTAAATAAAGAGACCGAAGGTCTGTACCCAATGATAGAATTGAGAGAAGCAGCACAACCCCGACAATTAACAGCAGCTGAGGGATACTTAAACCCTGCATACAGCCCACCACTGTACGCACAAGAAGATCACTATCAGGAAGGGTTGGGTTCAGGGGGTATAGTAGACACCAAAGAGACAAAGGTAAACTCTGATAGCATAAAGAAGACACAGCTAGACCTAGCGGGTATAGGACCAGACAAATGGATAGCAGCACAGGTGTTATTGAAACTACGGGGGACGGTGACAGGAAAAGAGGAGGAGATGATGCAGAAAATAAACAAGGCGAGGTAGGGCACACTCAGAGGGAGAGTGAGGTGAGTACTAGGGAAGCAGGGAACATAGCAGAGGAAGCAGTGGCAGTGCTGGAGACAACACTAGCCAAATTAAGGGAGGCGCAAAGCTTACTCACTACACAGCTCAAGCTAAAGGAACTGAGGAGGAAGGCAAAGCTACAAGAAGAAAGGGAAGCGTTGTACTGGAGAGAGTACCTGTATTTAAGAAAAGGCTGTGATTTCTTACCCGGTTTACCCGGCATTGCGAGCATCTATTGCGCTCCTGCCGGCATCATTGTCCTGCCGCGCTTCCTGGAGGAGGTGGGGCTTTACCTGTCACGTGTCCTGATAACGTGATTTTGAGGGGCCTCCATTACACAGAGGCTACCGCCCGCTCTGTGCGTTGTGCTGGAGAGAGTACCTGTATTGAAGAAAAGGCTGTGATTTCTTACCCAGCTTAACCGGCATTGCGAGCATCTATTGCGCTCCTGCCGGCATCATTGTCCTGCCGCGCTTCCTGGAGGAGGCGGGGCTTTACCTGTCACGTGTCCTGATCACGTGATTTTGAGGGGCCTTCATTACACAGAGGCTACCACCCTTGCGGCGTTAAGCCCGGCCGCGGAGTAAAGGGCGGCGCATTCTTCGGCGGCAAGAACTGTTTTGCTGCTGTTTGGCGCTGGGACCTGGTCGTGTCTTGGCACTCACTGGATCTGCTGTCAAGCTTAGATCTCGGCCTCTGGTCACTTCCAACTGCAGTTTGTGCGCAGAGTGGTGCGGTATCACAAACAGCATGACCGCACAATCGGGATCAGGGGGCCAGGTAGGGCCACAAACAAGACGAAAGACCATTCAACAACGGCGGATGCAGAACCCATGGACAGCTTTAAAAGCAGACTATGGCCTAGAGACATCCAAGGTAAGCTCAAAATCAAGAAAAAGTGTATCTAAGCAATTAGTGGATCCTTGTCTACAATTCGAACACATTGAGCACACTGTTCTATCAGTAGACTGTACAACCGCTTTGACAAACACTAAAGATTTGGAATATTTACCTAAGGCGTCTGCACATTTATCTACTGTAGAAGCTGGGGCTGAAGTTGGGGACAGAGATGAAACTATGTCAACTAGCCTTTTTGCCCCGTCTGATGAAATGGAAACTTTAAATAGTCTTCCGGCACAAGTATTGGCTGATTTACATGTCGCCGATAACTCTTTTGTTGCTCCTGTAGTTTTTGATGTTGTGCAAAAATATCCAAATAATTCTGGAGATCCTAGTAGATCCAATAGTGAACCAGAGAATGTCGGTGAAGTTGAAGTGACAACTACCTCTGAAGCTACTGAGGTAGTGGCCGTTCCCTTTGTCACTCCACTACAAAAACCACTACTGACTCTGCTCAACTTACCTTTATTCGACCGGAGTGCTCTAGGAATAGATTCACCACTTCCAATTCAATCTGAAATAGTAGATGTTTTTTTTACTGCCCACGAATTAACGGATGCAGAACTAATGGAAGCTTCTCAAGACGAGGATATAAATGAAGTAACAAAATGCACAGTAGCACCAGAAATGATTACTCATTCGGTTGATAATGATGACACAATCTTAGCTGGCTCCTCGTCAGTGATTAGCATGACTAAAAAAACCCTTCTACATTTAAACACGAAAGATCGGTTTCAAAAACCTACATGAGTGGTCAATGCAAAAACAACTACACAGATATCACCACAAAGTATTTCTAGGCACTCACGGTTCCGATTTGATGAAGCTGATGCAACGCAACGATTGAGCTGTTTTTCATTAGGACGAGAAAATCAAAGTTCTCAAGCAAAATTATCTTGCAACATCCATAACCTTGAAGTAGAAGCATCAAAAACATCTCGAGAGAAACACAATGTTGCTCAGATGGGGAAATGCTATGTTACTGGTCCACTCTTACAAGAAAATGGCTATCTACATGATGAAGTTGAGCAAGATACGAGTACATGTACAACCAAATTAAGAACTCACATGAGAACTTCAAAGAACTCACCAAGAAAGAGTGGATCACGATTGAATCAATTGCAATCTTTACAAGTTCCTGTGACGACCGAATTTGGGATCTTGTCAACAACAAATAATTCCAATTCAGAATCAAACAATCTACATACATGTTCAGCAGAGAAGACTGGAACTGAGTCGAAACCAAGTCTCTCCTCGGCAGCAGCAATGCAGATATATAACAATGTATTAGCGGCCTCGTCTGCAGCTCTTTTACCATTTTTGAAGATGTATGAGTCTCTTCAGGAATCCCATAAAGATCAGACCTTACTCATAATATCATTAAAGGAAAAGATGGATAGTTTTGACTCGGCCACAAATTTTCTGCAAGCTCAGTTGACTCAGGAAGCTGAACGTACACTGCGTTGGCAAGAGCGGCTAAGCGATCTTGCCGCACGCCATCATTGTCAGAATGACTCTTTATCTGATGGCTTGCTTGATGCTGTGAAATGGATGCGCCACTCTTCTACATTGATGAACTCTCAAATCGAGTCACATAAAAAAGGATTAACCATTGCAGGGAAACGTGATGCAGTATCGAAAATAACATCAAAAAACTTAATTGAAGGTGGGAATAAATTATATGAGCAGTCTCTAAATGGAACAGACGTGGAAATGACGCCTATGACGATTCCTCAAACAATACTGTGCCCTGATGCGGACTTGCCAGCAAATAATATAAATCTTGATACTTGCTGTACTGTTCCCGCTTTAGCACAAAAAAAGAGCCAACAAATGGAAGAAAAAATTAAAAGTGCAGTCTCCCTGATGCCCTCGATGTCTTTTGGAATTTTCCAAGGATCAGCCAAGTCAATCGTGATTACAACAAAAAAGGGCGACTGTACACTAAATCAGCAAAACCAGCGCAAATCATTGAAAGAAAAAAAGAGGCCTGTCACTAACAAGGAGGCACAGCCTCGGAAATCACAAAATTTTATTCGAAATGTACCCGCAGATACTAGGCTGGGCTTGTTCAATCGCTTCGAGACATCTAAATCAAGTGTTCCTAATACTATACATGATCTAGTGAATTCTAATAAGGACCCTTGTGATGTGTCTACATACTCGGATGACACATTAAGTGATCGACAAACTTTAAATCCATGCATGGCTCCTGAAACCCCACATGTTCCACCACCACAAATTCTAACATCTGAGTTGCAAAAAGATAGGAGTTCTGAATACAGATCAACGGTGACTGAGAAAAGTTCGAAAAACACACCATCACTTTTGAACCCCAAACAACCAAGAACTCAAAACAATAAACAAGTTCATTACCTCTCTCGTGCTTCCACATCTTTGAAATCAGACAACAAAACCTCAAACTATAAATTGAGACTGCTAAATCTCCATCAAGAGGATGATGATTTGAATTTAAACCGCAATAATGTGATGAAATTATTTTCTTGCATTCCATCATTTCGAACAATCACATCCGATGATATAAAAATTGTGGAGTACGCAACTGAGCGGTGTTGTGACCAAGTGCTCTTTCACATTTCCTCAGCTTCTGTTCGTAATACTATCCTGAATGCCTCTGACGAACTGTTGATGTTTGGATTTGATATATCGGTTGAACCAATTAGTTCTGGTTCAGAGACTTCTATGACCAGTTTGAAGAGTACCTCTCATAAAAATTTAGAACAAATATGTGCTAATTTACGTCGAGAAATGCAAATTCCAGGCTTCCAAAGATCATGCACAAAGAAGACCATCAAATACAAAACACAAAACAACAAAAATACTTGGCACTAGCCACCAGCAATTGAAAATGAAAGTATTCGGGACTTTCTGTCCTGGAATACGAGAGGATTTACTCATTTTTTCAACCGATTTGATGTCGAGATAAAAAAGGTTTTTGCCATCTGCCTGCAAGAGACATGGTTAAGCGATCCACCAGCAAGAGATGGTTTTGTGATTCTCTTAAACCCCGCTATTAAAAACACAAAGGGGCGTCCTTCCTCTGGACTGTTGATGATGATTAGAATAAACACGTGGTGGCGGCTTATCGACTCTTTTAGTCCTAATCCATATGTGCAAGGAGCCTTACTTCAAACAAATAACAAAAATATGAATATAAGGAAGCACCTGCTTATACTAAATGGATACTTGAACCCGAAAAAAATCAGCACAAAATCGTTTCTGGATTCAATAAAACATCTTATTGACAAAGCAATATTTAATTATAAGAACGTCTCAATAATTTGCGCTGGAGATTTAAATTGTACGTGGTTCAAATACGATCAAGTTAATCAGGTGTTTAAACTATCACCAAAAAATGAAGTAAGTAGTCGAGCGCACTGTTGGAGCCACGTATTAGGAAATCGCAACTGTAAAATGGTAAATGGTCATGTGCCAGGTGATCAACCGCCAAAGCAAACGTGGTCGGATCATAATGCACAATCGATCATTGACTTTTTCTGGGTCTCCCAAAATCTATTTGAAAAGGATTTGTCACTGTTAATATCTCCTATGTCAAATAGTGACCATGACTTGTTGCGGTTGGCCTGTCCAGTGGAATGAACAAATGAAACAAGAGTTCATGATATACCACTTTCTGTGAATGCTGGCGGAAATCGCCTTAGGATAAATGGTTCCAAAATACAAAAACTAAATCAGAAGCTTCTCTATGACAAATCAATGTCGGTTGATTATGTTCCCTTGCTTTCGGATTTCGTCACTGTAAGAGCCTCTAAACTGGTTATGGGACAAACACATAAACATTTGTCATCAACATTATTGACGCTAGTAAAAAAGGCCATGCGGCGTGACATGAGGAAATTGAAAAAATCACGTTTTGCAATAGAATCCATCAAAATTGCAATAAAAAAGCGTCGACAATTGTATCGGAATTGGCTAAAATCCCAAAAAATGATTATTGAGCAAGACAAAGCAGAGCTATTAATGAAACAGTTAGTCCACAAACATTCTCGAGAAATCTGGGCAATCCTGAACACAGGAAACTCAAAACATCACTCTGATTTGTCAAATGGGATCGATGCGTCACAATGGGAACTTCATTTTACTAAAATCTTCAGAAATTCACAGCATGAAGAAACGAGATCTGCTGAACATAATTTGTCATCATGGGATATGCAAATCTCAGCTGAAGATATAAAAGCAGTAATACGGACCCTATAAAACTCACATGCTGCTGGTCCAGATTTAATAACTAACGTAATGTTGAAAAAAGATGAAGATGAATGGGCAATGTTCATGGAATCATTGTTCCTACGATTATCAGAAACAATGATGATTCCGGTGTCTTGGCGCAAAGCAATAATAGTTCCCTTCTATAAAAAGGGAAATCGGGCAGATCCAACTAATTATCGCCCGATTGCCCTGTCAGATACTATTGGGAAAATATTTGCTTCATTTTTACGCCAGAAGCTGGTATAATGGTCTGTTATGAAACAAATTCCGGACATACGGCAAACAGGTTTTACCAAAGGAGTTGGTGTCGAGGTGAATCTCCTATTAATGACTATTTTGAAAGTTGAAAGTTTAAGAACTAAATCACGATTGTATGTAGCTTTCATTGATCTACGGGGGGCTTTTGATAGCATCAATCGATCAAAATTGTGGCAAAAATTGGAAAATTGGAAATGTCCCAGTAACTTAATTGAACCTATAAGAGCTTTATACTCAAATACCGTCATCAGCATAAGGTTGAATAACCAAGGCACCTTATCTACTCAGATATCTACAAACATGGGCGTGAAACAAGGCTGCCCATTGGCTGCCGAGTTATTTAAACTGTTTATTGCTGATATTCCAGCACATCGCAAAAATTTAAGATATTTTCCGCCTATCTTAAATAATACAGAAATCGGATGCATCATTTACGCTGATGACGTGGTTCTCCTAGATAAGACCCCAATAGGTTTACAAAGGCAAATAACAAATCTACATGACTATCTAAATAAAAATGATTTGGTATTAAACACTGAAAAAACCAAAATAATCATCATTGGTAGGACAAATACCAAAAATAAAAATCAATTTAGATGGAAAATTGATGATCAACATCTGGAAGTGGTAGACTCAATAAGATATCTGGGAATCTCATTTAACAATTCATTGTGTGAACAGCATTGGAAAAATGACATGACAAATCGAATGATTCAGTTCAGTATTCAAGCTCAGTTGTTGTATAAAACATACGGAAAATTTACCTTAACCCTGTACTGACATTTTATACCCAAAAAGTAGTTCCAGCAATAACTTTTGGGTCTGAAGCGGGATGGAACATTGACATCACCTTTTGGAATAAATTAGAAGGCATTTTTTGGCGGCGAGTTCTGAGGATACCGGCGTATATCTCAATGAAGCAGTTAAGATATGAACTTTCTTTGAATTCTCTTCATGCATGTGTCATGTGGAAATCCTTGATGGCTCTGCGGAAAATGATCTCGACGCCAATTCCACCAGCTTATCAAGTTTTCTCCTCCAGACCAGGCACAGGAAAATCAATTCTCCTGGAAGAGTGGAAATTATGTATGGAAGAGATCCTAAAACAAGCCGATTTAACAGTAGAAGCTTTGGTAACGAGACCACAAGCCGTGAAAAAAAAATTTGAACTTTCATGTTGGATTCAAAATAATGACGAACGTCTAAGAATGCCAACAACTTTAGACTCCGGGTTAGGAGTACATAAGTTAGGAGTACCATGTCGCTACCTAACAAATTGTCCCTCCCGACATCATTGTGAGCAATTTCTACGTATTCGCTTAAATTCAATAAAAACCAAGGCGATGATGTGGCTTCGTCATTTAAAAGAAGTAAATGACAATAAGTGTCGCTTCTGCCTGAAAGAAATTGAATCTTTGGAGCTGGAGGCTTTTTATGATCATTGATCGAAAACTGGTTGTCTTTCTTGTTTCTTTCTTGTTTTCTTCTAGACAAGATGCTGAAGTGTCAGTGAAAATACTGAACTGTATGTTTAGTGAGGAAACTAACAAAACTCTTTATGTTGTAACAAAAGTCTGATGCCACAGTGTGAGCACTGAGGTAATCAAGTCTGAAGTTTCAAATAAAAAAAATTAAAAAAAAAAATTAAAACAGCAGGAGGAAGAGTAGAGAAAGAGGGAGGAGGATCGCATACGGGGGATTGCAGAAAGAGTAGCACGTATGGAGCAATGGGAGAGTAGGAGGGAAGAAGAGGAATGGGAAGAACGACAGGGAAATGATGCTCTGGAAGAAAAAGATTCTGTCAGAAAGCGCACATAAGTACGAGGAAGGGAGAATAATAGAGAGCATACTAGCAAAAGAGGGCTGGGAAAGGAGTGACAAGGATAGAGATGCAAGGGTGTTGGAACAGGTAAGTGACGCAATACAGGGAGATGCAAGGGTGCTAGGGAAGGTGAACAACGCTATAATGAAAAAACTATGCAGAGCAAGAGCGGATCTAGAGAGTGAGGATGAAAAACCAGGCAGCCAAGAGGTAAGAGGAAGTAACATGCAACAAAAAGTGTACTGAACGCACACAGTGGTGAAGTAGCCGCAGCATCCCAAGTCGGGGCACACACCGAGGATACAGGTAAGTACACAAACATAGACTTAGAGACAGTAATGGTACGATACCAACGCCCACGCGCAAAATTGTCATTCTCAGAGGGATTTTGTAGTGATGAGGAGGAGGAAGGTTTGTGCAGAGGACAGAGTGATGGGAGCGGAGAGGGACTTAGCAAACTGTATATCACACGCACAGGAACTGGGTCATCATGGGAATGCAGAACATAAGAAGAAGACATAGCTGGATGGGAGAGCGCAAACACACAGAGGAAAGGGGTACTACAAACGGTAACGCCGCTCATCAAGCACACGCCGTATGTCAGTAGACTTAGAGACCTCACGGGGCACAGAAACCAAAGACCAACATTAGCACATAACAAGGGCCAGACAGGGCAGCACGGGGACCATAAGGGCATATGGGACACACAACACGCACATCACAGTACTTATTTTTTGATGATTTATCTGATATGGAGGAGGAGGGTAACAATGTGTACATTATGCCGCATAGACGCACGCCAGATGAGATAACAGAATACACACAGATGTCGCTCTTGGAGAGAGAAGGGACAAGGCCACAATATGTCCCATGGAAACATGCAGACAAAGACAACATTAAATGTAGACTCCCATCTCTAAGTGGAGGGCCATGAAAATGGATATATGAAATGGAGGAACTAACTTCAGGTCACAAATTGGCGTTTTGGGATATTAAAGGTCTATTAATTTCAATTTTGGGTGACTCTGCGGATGACATATGGAAGAGGGCGGGATTCCCAGGGGCTACCACCAGCGACACATCACACGACGGGGCGCCCTTTTCAAACTGCAGACACGCGCTATGGCAAGCGCTGAGGGTGCAATACCCCGAAACCTCAGACATAGGGGCGATCACATCGCGTAACATGCACGAGGATGTGGACCCTGTTAATTACATCCAGGAAATTCAGGAGAAGTGACACCTGGAAACGCAGGTGCCATGGGACAAAACATTAGCTATATTCTACCACATCCTGATACAGGGACTCCCAGAGCCAGTACAGAGGCAGATGAAAAAATTGGTGGGAATGGAAGCAAAGGCATGGCCAGAGATACAATTAACGATAATACACCATTGTAGGCAATGTCAAGAAAAGATGAAACAGAAAGAAGAAGATAGAAAGGCAGACGAGGCAAAACTAGTCTAAAAGAAGCTGTCAAAATATGCCCTAGAAGGGGTGCTAATAACAGGTCCCGCCCCACAGGTACCAGCTTCTGCACAACAACAACAACCACCAACAACACTGCCACAGCAAGTGCCAATTATGGCACAGCAATTGCCACCCCCATCCCCATACACAGCACAACACCTATATGAAACACCCATGGGGGGAGGATGCACGTAAATGGGTAACGGCTATATAAACAACTACAGAGTTAGGGGAGGGTTAACAATAGGGAGGGGGTTTGGTCCAGCATCACACCAGCAAGGAAGAGGTTTCTAATGGTATTCCCAATATGGACAGTAAGGAGGGTACCCATGGCAAGCTCAGGAGCCGCCCACGTGCTGGACTTGTGGAGTAGTAGGACACGTATCATGCACATGCAGGGCAAGCGCTACACAAGCAGGATGGGGAGAGCAAGGGCCACAGGGTTACAATGGGGGTCCCAATAATTATCACCAACCACAACTACCACAGACAAATGAGGTACACATGGAACATCAAGGAGGTCCCATACAACTGCATCCACAACAGCAACCTTACGCGCCAACCACAACACAACAGGTACAGCACCAACCAGCCCAAAGCCAAGCACAGCAGCAAATGGCAGCGGCACAACACCACATCCACACAGTACAACAGCTCACACAAGTACAAGGCAACACACAGCCACCCATGGACACGCCAATACCACAGACACAAATTGGGAGAGTAACAACAGTGGGACATAACCCCTACACAGGAAATGGACAGTCATTATACCCCCAATAGGACAGCCCACAGACGTCCTTGTTGTGTCCCATTCTGTTGGTAACACCTAACCCTGCGGAGGAACCACACATAAAGGTGGCGATAGGTGACTACACATTTTCTTTCCTAGTTGACACACAGTCCACAAGATCATGTATTAGGGAAGGGAAGTTCAACTTGTCAGGCGATGCCATGCACACTCAAGGATTTTCTGGGGCTTGTGGGGTGGTTCCTTTTACTGATAACATCTCACTATCTGTCGGAGATCACAACCTATCCCTGCCCTTGTTATACTCAAAACAGTCACTAGTAAATATACTAGGGCGAGACATCATGAGCAGGTTGAATATGACAATTTCTTTCACTGACAAAGGAATAGTATGCTCGATACCAGGCATACACATGTTCACAGCACGACACATACTTCAGACTTACTGTGACAAGGGCAGAACCCGTGGACGGGGAGATCTTCCAATATGGGACAGACATGGCAAAGGCATGGCTACCGGAGATCGAGGGTAAAGAATGGAGGAGGCCAGCATCATACCTCTTCAGGCCAGAAACACCCGTGAGTGAGGAGGAAGGAGCAATAATATCAGTAGACATCGAAAGTATTGTAGCAACCAAAGATTATATTGCGGTTCACGCCCAGGAAGGGGAAGGAAAGGCATGGAGGGCGGTGATAGCACTGGCTGAAGGATGCAGACTGACGCATGTGTCAGACGAGGAACTGTTCTCAGACAAAGTAGGAGATGGAGAGATGGTGTTCCAGATGAACTTCTACGTGTGATTAAAGGTGACATACCAGGAGGTGGCCCAGAAAATAGCAATGGCACTAGAAGCATCTGTCCCCACACAATCAGACTTATACGAGGAAGACTTGGCTGCTGTACCCGCCTCACTATGGACTACTAGTCCATATGATGTGGGGTGCATAAAGAGTATTGGAGGGGTAAAAATAAAACTAAAGAAGGGAGCAATGCTGCCCTGACTGAAACAGTACCTATTATCCAAAGAAGCTGATGAAGGGATTTATGAAACAATAAGTGCCCAAGTAGAAAGAGGGATATTGGTACCATCAGAATCACCATGCAACACTGTGGTATACCCCGTACACAAGGCTAGGGAGGGTCTTGGCATTTCATACAAGATTTGAGACCACTTAACCAAATTGTAGAAGCAGAGTACCCGGTAGCAGCTAACCCCACCAAAATATTGTGTGGAATACCAGCAGAGGCATCATGGTTCACAGTGATCGACCTCAAGAATGCGCTCTTCTCAATACTGTTGCACCCTGACAAGTTTCACATACCGCAACACAAAATGGAAACACACTAGGTTACCCAAAGGATACTGTGAGTCACCATCCATCTTTAACAGAGTCATACAGATGGATTTGGGGAATACTGAGCTTGACAGCACGGTGTTGCAGTATGTAGATGATATTCTCAGCTGCAGCACCACTGCGGAAGAGTGCAGGAAAGACTCTGTGAATATGCTCACAGTACTGGCCGAGAAAGGGTACAAGGTTGACAAGGAAAAACTTCAGTACTGCCATGAACAGGTCATGTATATAGGGCAGATTATCTCACAAAAAGGAAGAAACATAGCACCACAAAGGGTGCAAGCAATAAGGGACACACCACTGCCACAAACAATCAGGGAATTGCAAAAATGTATTGGCCTGTGCAACTACTGCATGAGCTGGTTTTTGACCACAGCACATATGGAGGGCCCAGGGCCCCTACTTGAGGCTCTCAGGGAGGCACAGAGGGGGGCGAGAACATTGAGATGGACAAGAGAAATGACTGATGCATTTAATGAACTTAAAGAGGCCATTTCAACTGCACCAGTTCTGGGCACCCCAACTATGAAAATTAGTTCTACATAGTCTCATATTGCGATGGTGCAGTAATGAAGGCAGTACTAACACAAAAAACAAGCATGAGACACAAACCAATAGCATTTTACAGTGGACACTTAGACCCAGTAATGATAGGACACTTCCTGTACAAACAACACCTGGCTGCCGCAGCATTCGCAGTAGAAAAATCATCCTCAATCACTATGGGTTGTTCCACCACACTATTCGTAGAACACGCCCTCTTTGCGATCGTAAACAAACCAAAATCCACACTGACTACCCAGAGAGCAACAGGGTATGAAATTATTCTGTCAAGACCTGAGTTGAAAATAGTAAATTGCAGCAATCTTAATCCAGCACAGTATATAGCAGAGGAAGTTGCTGAAGATGAATACACACATGATTGTACACATGCAATTGAATACTTTTCATCCACCAGAAAGATAGAAGAAAATGTCCAAGAGGGGGTTGAGGTACTTTACATTGGTGGGTCATGACCAATTGATCAAAGTGATGGTGTAAGAAGGACAGGAGCAGCTGTAGTGCGGTTAAGGGAGGATTGGACATATGTACCGGTTAAATGTGTTCAACTACCCCAACAATATTCAGCACAAGCAGCAGAATTAGTAGCTCTCCTTTTAGATTTAAAAGAAAGCAACAATAGAAGAGTAACCATGTATTCTGATAGTGCCTACGTCACTTCTATGGTACACTCTGGACTAATAAGATGGCTCAGAAGGGGATTTAGGAGAGCAGATGGTACTCCAGTACAACATGCTCTCCTTCTGGTTAACTAAAAGAAGCAATCACTTACCCACTCGAGTTGGCACTGGTGAAGAGCCAAGGACATACAAATGGGGAAGACCCAATATCCAGAGGTAATGAAACAGCAGACGCACATGCAAAACATGCTGCATACTTTGGTGAAATGTGGGACCTCCAAGAAAACAAATAATAAGGGGAGGGCAAAAGAGAAGATAATGAAAGATGGGTACACACACACCCAGAGACACAAATTATGGAACTGCAGGCGGCAGCTCCAATGACAGAAAAGGAACTGTGGGTAAAAAGAGGATACACTATGTCCCCCACAGACACGCTATGGAAACAGAATAACACAGGGAAAGTTGTGATGCCCCTGGCCCTACTGAAAACAGCGCTGGCCCAACTACACCATACCACTCATACAGGAAAGAAAGTAATTGCAGCACAAATAAAAGAATCATGCTTCTGCCCCGAACTAAACTCACACGTTGTAAACTTCATCAGCAACTGTCTCACTTGCCAACAATTTATGGCTGGTCACACGCTGCAAGTGATCAAAGGTATAATACCACGGCCTGAAGGACCCTTCCCGCACCTGCACATTGACTACGTCAACATGATCAACATATGTCAAAGATACAGATACATGATTGTAGTGGTATGCCCCTTCTTGAGGTGGATCGAGGCTGGCCCGGGCTCCCATGCAGACACATTTAGGGCAGCAAAGTTCTTAGTAAGGGAGGTCTTCCCGAGGTTGGAGGTTTGTGAAATATTGAGATCAGATAATGGACCCCATTTTGCGAATGAATTATTTCAGCACATAACTGTCCTGCTAGGGATCAACCATAAGTTTGCCTGTGCGTACCACCCACAAAACAACAGCATCTGTGAATGCCTCAACATCCTCCTGAAAGAAGCAATAGCCAAAACACTGCAGGCAACCAACAAGAGTTGGCTATATTGCCTTCCTCTGGCTCTGTTTGAGTTAAGAAACAAACCTGGTTCGGATCACGACCTCACACCCCACAAGGTGGTGACTGGAAGCTAAATGCACCTCCCACTCACCCCACCCACGAGAGCAATGTAAGATTGCGCAGGAACAGATACTGTTTTTGGTGAAGAAATGTATGTGTATGTCTCTTCCCTGATAACTAGTGCTTCTTTTATCTCTCAACAGATCCAACGGACACGGGGCCGGAAGAGAACAACCAACAGAAACCAACCAACAACGAGGAGCAGACTGGACAGTGGACAGTGAAAGAAGGAGACACAGTACTCCTTAGAAACTATCAAAGGAAGTGGCACACCCCCAGATTTACGGGGCCCCATACTGTTGAAAAAGTAGCCCCCAGGACCATTAAGTTAGCTGACAAAGACGTTTGGACACAAATCCACGACATCAAGCCCTACAAAGCACAGGCCGCGCCCCATCACTACAGTGACAGGGCCAACGCTTCGGCGACAGCAACAACAGACAACAAAAGAGACACATCAACGACGCCAGAGTCACCCAAGGGCATAAACGGACAACAGCCCATAGCCCACCCTATGATAACCAGGTCCCAGACACAAAACGTTCCTACGGCAGTACTAATAAACATTTAACTATGTTGATAGTATTGGAATGAGGAAACTAAGTTAAATTAAGGGCACTTCACAGCAACTAATCAGACAAACACTGACAAGGATATTAGCAATACGCACATCACTGTGTAAACACGTGCATGCTCTCTTCTCCTTTTTTTCATGCACATACAGGTATCGCGCATTGTAATTGTTGTATGCAAATATCTGATAAAAAAACATCAGACACTGCTTAGGCTCAAATGTTACCCACCGACGACATCCCAGAAGCATTCTCACATCAATTTGTATATATAATCAAAAGGCCAAAGTACTTAAGGCCCAGACGGATACGCGTTTACTATAATGCATTTCTCCTACTAATATTACGCTCATTTCCACACTGCCATGCAGCCTTACCTGCTCTGAGAGATAGGACGTTAAGGAAGGCGTGGGAGGAGCTTTCCGCCTGGGCATTGAATAACCACTTGATACGCAGGGCTTGAATAACAAATACTAATGAATAAACTCAGAATTTTAGACATTTTCAGGTGGGTACCTATACCATCTAAAGTAAAATAGCTGCAGGACGGCAGCACAGGTAAGGTAAATATGCCAGTGGTTACAGCAACTGTAATAAAAATGTTGGGGATATTTTTGACTGCTGGTCTGATAACTGCTACTGTCTGGCAGGCCTACTATGCTTTACGTGTAACTGTAAAACCCAATACTAACATTTCCCCTAACCCAGCTGCCAAGCGCACTGTCTCAGGTGGTATGAGTAGCATGGGGACAAACATAAAAAGAGGTAAACATAGTGTTTCCATCGATGTACATGGGGTGGACACATATATAACTGAATCTGCACACGTCTCTATCAACATGTAGTATAAACACATGTTCAAATTGGTAAGGACACAACACAGGACAACAACTACATGTCCTCATTGATCCCGTATGCCATGATCGCCTCCAGATCATTTGTGGCAACTGAAGTACCAGCGTCACGGCAGAATGTCTCCTATATCTGGCACTGTTTCAAACACAAGGACGATTCCAAGGGAACACGGCAACACTAAGATGGAAATCAAGGTCAACGTACCCATACAAAGACAACTTCATTAAAACATTACCAATGTTTGACAACTATTGGCAGCTGACTGAGGGCTACAATACGTAACTGATGGACCAGACAAAGGGAAACAAAAGAAGTAACGCTGAACTACCTGCCATGTAAATAAAGCGCAAGATAGATTGGAGGAGAACCGGGATGCTGGGATAGACCACTAATACTGATCTATGGCAAGGTATATACGAAGAACGGATGGGCGGATGGAGTTGTGGGAAGCAAAATACTGACGTTTGGCAAAATCATCAGTATTGACAGTACAAGAAGAAAATGACACATGCTAAAAGGAGTGGGCCAAGAGTGCAGCACTACTAATATGGTTGGACAAAGAAAAGGAACCCATTACGATAATTCCCCTTACAACCCCCATGCTCTGTTACCAGCACGATGGCGAAGTTGACGTTGGAGTGAACGAAGGGGGTAAAAGAACAATAAAGCTTCCTGAGGGGTTTGCGGGGACAGCAGTACTGATGGACCACTATTGGGCCTCTGGATCAAAAGCCTACAACAGTCTACCACAGTTATGGAATGGAGTATGTACTATGGTACACATCAATGTACCCTCCCTGGTAGTACTGCAGAAACAAATCAACATGGAAAACTTCCCTAAGATGAACGAAGGGAATAAAAAAAAAAGAAGATCCCTGGGACAAACGGACAGCACATCACAGAGTGACTCCACCCTAGGAAAAACACTGACGAGAATTACCTCTGGGGTAGGTCAGAAACGGCATTGAGTGACATCCCTCCAGCGCATAGATTGTTCAGTAGAGCTGCAATGTTGATTTCTTCTGTAATACATCCAGGAGTGCAGGCGTATGCAAATGAAAAATGGCTACAGATAACCAGGTGGGAGCTGATGATGACGATCAACTCCACAGTGAACGGCTTTAACGCAATAAAGGAAGAACTAAGAGCAATAAGGATGGTGGCCTTACAGATCAGGTATGTGCTGGACCTCCTGATGGCAATGGAAGGAGGTTTTTGCGCCAAAATTGGAAGTTCTTGTTGTACATTAATTCCTGCGAACGACGAGGATAACGGCACTCTATCTGTAGCAGTATCGCAATTGGCCAAGATGCACGCGAAGATGGAAGATGAAGCTAAGGTGGTGAAAAAGGATGGTAACTGGTTTTCGTACATCTGGTCATGGATGCCATCATGGTTAGCGGACGGTCTCAATGTTTTGGCAGGATGCATGATTTTGGGGACGGCTTCACAGATGGGAATAAAACTATGGATGGCAAGGTCAAAACGTACTGCAGAGGAAATGATCGGCATGCACATCCTGATGCCATTCGAAGATGACATACACACAGACATCATCATCAAGGAACGCGAATGACTGCTCCAACAGATAGTGGAAGCAGACTTGTACCCATCATCAATAAAAGTGGAAAATCCAAGAAATCCGAAGAGCTATGTTGGAATATGGGTTTATTGCAAGCCCGGTGGTGAATGTGTGTATATGTACTGGTCGTTTGAAGATCACATGGACCGGTATGGACACCTGCCAGGAAAAAACAAAGGTATGGACAGTATCAGGAGATAAAAGAGTGGATAATTTTGTGGTCGACAAGTCGACCAGAGGGGGTACTGAAGAGGGAAAATGGCACAGTCCCTTCCCATGACCCCCTTCCAAACTATGGCCAATGACGTCACGACCCAAGCACCCGCTGTGGGATGAGTCCGACCCTCAGGCTACTTCCCCAGACTTCAAGATCCACCATGGCCACACCCCACCTCCACAAGCCAGCTGCACCCAATCCAGAGCACGAGGTGGGAAACCAGGTGGAGCTGAGGCCGACCATTTGGACCAGCTCAACTAAATATCACCAACCAATACCGCCATCATTAGAGATGACATGACGACCTAGCCACCTCGGACAGACTCACACGTGCTGCAAGGCACCTGGATCAGACACACACCAACCCACACGAAGAACCAGTTCAGTGCTATGACTTAGAGGACCGCGGACACTCACAGACATGCATCGTTATTATTTTTCACATAGGCCAACTACCGCATTGCAGAAATGCAAGATGCCAGAAGAGCTTGTCTACATGCTTGCAGATGCTTCATGCTACTAACACCCTGAAGACAAGACCCTGTAGATGAACTGATGTATAGGGAACCAATACGCACCCTCACAACCCTCGCCTTATGGACCTTATACCGCCACAAATAACCAGACCCAAGGTAGGCCGCAAACCAAAGGCCCAGAGCCGAAGCTGCTCAGACAAAGCTACAAGGTGCTGATCATGCAGCACAACCCTGACTGAAGCACCACAGCCAAGGTCGCGAAGTTGCAATCAACATGCTGCCTTCTCGACACCAAGGTTACACCTGCCCTGCTAAAGACTCCCCGGAGCAGAAATACAAATCAAATCCCTGTAATTCTGCCCCAGCCAAGGTCTATCAACATGTGACCAGGCCGATCTGATACAATGCCAAGCTCCAAGGACTGAAGAAGCTCTGTGGTCTCACGGCTAAGTCTCAGCCTGTAACATAGAAGTAACAAGTTGGACACTGGCAGCGATGGGAAAGGAGCACTCTAATAGCAAGTAGCAAGACCTGTCCATTGTTCACCACTGACACATAGTCATACATTGATGCCAGCACAGGTACATCGCGAGCTGGGAACAACAATGGTCCCAGGCTTGGGGGCTCTCAGATGGACCAATCAGGACACGAGGGGCTAACCACTGACGGCACCGCAACACAACCAACCACTAACTCTCTTCATGTAACTATTTTCATGTAACAATTCTTAGGGATGACCCAAGCATACCACCTGGTCTCTTCTCTACCAATGACATTTTCTTCCATACTGTCCTATACTGACCCTACCACTCGGGAACCAACCCAGGGTAGCGTTAGGTTTCGGGTGAGTTTTTGCAGGTAACGCACATTGTGGCATCATCCTGCTAGAAAAAGGGCCTGCAAGCCCATTTCGAGGAGAAGTTCCTGGGTACCTACACTCCATGAACCTGTCCCTGTCTGTTTCTATGCGATAAAGAGCAGTAAACAGTTGCTCTTGTGTGTGCCTCATACTCCTTTGAGACACGGAAGATGTTGGGGCCACCCCACCATTTGGGGTCCACGGACGGCTCTGCCGCCCTCCAGAAATTTACCCCAACACCTGTCCTAATGCAGTCCCCCTTATATAGCATAAATTACATCACCAATTTTACAATCTGTGGCAAGTACCCTGCAATAATCCCTACCACTAGTATTGGACATTTACTCCTCTCTCTCCTCCCAACCCCACCTCAAAGTCAGGATTGGCTTAAGGGTTTGGATCAACATATGGCAATTGCTATTTGTAATCGCCCATTTGTTCTCCTTTCAACTTTTTGGCAAAAACGAGTTATGTATCACAACTTCTTAATTTTACTAGTAACTGCTGTAGCAAACATATTTTCTGTTTTAACTGATCATGGAGAATTGGATAAACTGACCATCAAATCCATACGATGTAGCATGGCACATTTCTGCCATTTCCATAAAAAGCAGAACATGTATAAAGATGGAAGTTATTAAGCATACCCCTAATTTCATTTTCCACCCGCTCACTAACTCTCACATTTGGAACATGTTCACATCAGCCAGAAACCTAGTCTAACTGGCCCTTAAGGTTCCCAGAGTCACAGCTAGATGCATATTATATCCCCAAAACTTCCTAGAAATTACATTAAAATGGTACAAAAATTAAATCAATCCACATTATGGTTGGTGAGAAAAAGGCATACATGATAAAAGTCCTTTTAAATTAATTGGGAATGTTCATGTGGGACAAATTGCAGTTTCTGCCTATCTGCCCTTTGTTTTCACTGGGTCAGCCTATGACCAGGAGTATTTTTATGAGTCTCTAAAGTTGGTAGTTTGCTCTTTGAAGTAGGTGCCCCCATTTTCACACATATTAGTCGTGCTCCTGCCAAGGGCGAATTTCCTTGAAGTCCCTGCTTTCAGAGCCAGCAAGTCTGGAGAACACTAAGCTTTCAACACATTCAGCAGCAAATGTTATTGTGGGGGGTGGGGGTCATTAGATGGGGCATGTGACATCCAGGCTGGAAGTGGGAGTTTACCTTTGTGAAGTTCTGACCACAGCCAGAAACAGGTTTTCCATGAAGACAAAGTGGCTCTTCAAATGTCACTAGAGTTATTTTGTAGGTATATACAGTGCTTTTGTCAACCCACACATCATGTTTTGTTTTCCTGATATTTTTCTGTCAGCAGTAATATTGTTTTCCACTTTGGCTTTTTAAAGCCGTTTTTATTTGCACACACATGTGCAGGCCGTTTTTATTTTCAATGTTTAAAAATCCTGTTTTGCATATGACAGGATATTTGATTCCTCCTTCTTTTGTAAATTAAAATGCTGCTTGTCCTTTGCTAATGATAGGTATGCCCCTTCCCACATGGCTCTTTAACTTTACTTGAAAAACAAAAGCAAAAACAGCCAGGCTGTTTTTGTTTCAGTGTTTAAATGCCTGCCATTCATGTGAAAGGGACTTCTGTTTTGGGCCTTTAAATATCCCATAAAGCTCACTGCTTCCCGTCAAATCTGATTTCTTATCTATTGTACGTTCTTTTGTGAACAAAAGAGCATTGTTCCTCCTGCATAAAAAATACATCATTAAATTAATTAATGAATACATAATGAATAAAATAGTTTGCCTCACCGCCAGGCCGGACACAAGAGAAAAACGGAGGAGGTTGCAGTGTGTACATTCTGGACTGCTTGCAGCCTTCAGTGCATGGCATGGCCGCCTCCATCATTCTTTTGACTTGGAAATAATTTGTTTGCAATAATTTCATGAAAAAGTGTGTTGCTGGAATATTTCTTACTTCAAACCAGCTCTTATATTTTCTTTTTCATTAGATAACACTAGCATAATGTGTTGTTCTTTTGCAGCTGTGTTGCAGAGGGGGAGATACAGACATTCCTGGTAATGCTAATACTCACATATTCCTGGCTATAAGGCTGCAAAACCTGATGTGCTGGACTTTATGGTACCAGTGAGCAGCTGTGGATTTTAGAAAAGGTTGCAAAATGCGTGGTACAATTTTCTAAGTACCTGAGGGAAACGTCCTGTAACTTCACACAGCCCTAATTATTGTCTATGTTGACCTGCAACATGACATACATTAAATATACAACAGTTTCCATTCTTTGATCTTCAATTTAGAGTTGACTAGTTCTGGCATGCGGGATTTGATTTCGGATTGCTTTACTCCTGGCCAATTGCAGAGTTTCTTGGCAGTAGTTTGGACTTGTAATTCGCAGGTATGATTGTTGCTGCTTAGATCTGTGAGTGAGCTCCAAGTCACACAACCTGACATTTAATTGAGGGAAAGTGAGAACACAGGAGTTTTTCCAGCACACTTAAACCAGGAAGTTTGTTCCTGTCGTTTGCTAAGTACAGAGTAATTTCATGAAAGTAGCTGGGTCTTGGTTTGGGTCAAGGCACGATGTTCTCCACCCACCTGAAAATGATTGTTTGTTCAGATTTGTGTGATATGTGTCTGTGACAAATCTACTTCTGTCTTGCAAGATTACAAGGATGGGTAGAGGCTAAAACCCCCACTCAGCCTTCACACGTCTACAACCAAGAGCCGACCCAATCATGAAGGTAAAACAGCCACAGTCAAGAGATATACCTCCTTTGCCTTTTGTGTGACCGTGGGCTGGGGAAGGCTATACTCTTAAGGAAGGTGTGAATGTGATTCACTAGCGACCCAAACAGCAAAGTATAACAGTCCAAAATAAAGGAATGTCCAATCAAGGTTCTATAAAGATATATACTTTAATCAGACACACCATGTACAATAATAACTAACTATAAAAATACTAAACAAAATCCACCATTGAGGAAAGAACACAGCATAAGCAAATATAGTAGATGCAGCACTCTGGGTAATGAATCAGGGTTGAAAGGCAAGCAAAAGCAACAATGTTCTTGAAAAAGGATATCTACTACTGAGCAAAGTGACATAAGTCATAAGTCTCTAGGGCCCAAAAATGTAGCAATGGAGCAGTTACAGTCAATAGTACCTTCTTTGCAGTTCTTGGTGGTTCGACCGCATTGAACCAGACTTCTTGGCTGCACTGAACCAGACTTCTAGGTGCTGTGTGAAGATCGTGAGTCAGCCAAGACAGCAACGCGGGGTCTGGCTGGTTCAAATGTGTTTATCAGTTCTCAAAACATGCTTCAAGCAGTTCAATGGAGAATACACTGAGATCCCGGCTGTCTTGGGTGTCAGGGGGCTGTGAGTCCTAACCCCAGGGCTCAAGGACAATATTCAACTTTTCTTGTGCTCCCATACACGGGGGAGGATGGCACTCAACAGCAGGGGTCCATAAACATGGTGAGGTCATGCGTACCGGTGTGGCTGGCCTAGAGGTGGTCTTGCTCCAGCAGCAGTCCATTTCATTGGTTGCTGTGTGTCCCACTCCAGGGACAAGATGGTTACGATATGATATTTCATTTATATTGTGCCCATACACAAGTGTTTCAAGGTGCGATAAGGAAAGGGAGGGGTAAAAGGGAGGAAAAAATGATGATCTTACTAGGCCCAATGACAGTGAGAACGCACAAGTGCAGGAGAGTGAGGAGTGGAAAGTGCAGAATATGTTATCAAAACAACAGCAGGTAGTGTGGCCACCAGGTGGCAAGTGAATATATTAAGTGCAGACAGCAGGTGCTGATAAGTGTGGGTAAGGGTACTGTAGGGTTGCAGATATAGACCCAAGTGTGTGGGTTGTCAGTAGGCAGTGCGGGTATGCCGCTGAGTGGGTGGGGATCTTGCCCCGAAATCAGAGGGTAGCCAGATGCCCAGTCCAGACACAGACAGAGATCAGCAAGGAAGAGGAAGGCAGAAGCAAAGAGGAAGGTCTTGAGGTGCTTCCGGAACCACTGAAGATGGTTCTCCTCAAGTTTCAGAGAGGCAGGGAGGCTGTTCCAGAGGGAGGCCCCAGCCGAAAGAGACAGATCTACCACCAACGTGTTGCTTGGAGAAGCGACTGACCCTGAGAGAGTTGGAGGTGGAGGAGCGAAGAGCTCAAGTAGGAAGGCATTTCCAAAGCGAGAGTTGAAGGTATTTTGGACCCAGGACCCAGGAGGCCTTGTGGAACATAAAAGGTTCTTGAACTTAATCCTTACAGCCACTGGGAGCCAATGAAGAGATTTCAGGGCTGGAGAGATACGACCCCTGGGCTTGAGACCAAGAACAATTCTTGCAGTCCTGTTCTGGATGAGTTGCGGAGGGCGGAGAGTAGTAGCAGGCAGATTGAGAAAGAGGCTGTAGCAATAGTCCAGCCTAGAGATACCTGAGCTCTAGAGACGGTGAGCTTCTGGGTGAAGGAGAGGAAAGGAAGACTACCTCTTAGGAGGTGCAGTTGGTAGTTTGACTTCTTAGAGATGTCAGAAATGTGTGGAGAAAAGGGTAGCGTGGAGTCGAAGCTGACCCCGAGGTTCTTAGCCTCACAGGTAGGAGCAGGGAGAGTGCCAAGGCAGGCGAGCCATAGGGTGACAGGAAAGGAAGGTGCAGGAGTGCCGATGAGGAGGATCTCTGTCTTACTGTCTTAATGACATTAAGGCAGAGGTTGTTGCCAGCACACCACTGCTGGATTGCAGACAGACAGTTAGAAATGAGAGAGGGAGATGAGGTGGAAAAGGGGAGCCTGAAAACAAGTTGAGTGTAAACCTGTATATCATTGAATGTTGGAGCAAATGCGTTGGGCGAGAGGTGCCAGCTATTGGTTGAACAGCCAGGTAGAAAGGTTAGACCCCTGGGGAGCACCACAAGTGGAGTGTGAGATAGAGGAAAAGAGGGCCGCAAGTTGGACCTGGGAGGGTCGGTTGGAGGGAAAGGATGTCAGCCAGGCAAGGGCCTAATCAGGGATCCCCAGGTTATCACGGAGACAGTTGAGCAGGATGGAATGGTACACTGTGGCAAAGGCAGAAGAGTGATTGAGTAGGATGAGGACAGAGGGGAGATTAGATTCAAGGTTGGAGAGTAGGTCTTCACAGATGTTCAGGAGAGCAGTTTCCATGCTTCTGGCTGCTCTGAAGCTAGACTGATGGTCATGGAGAAAGCCAACAGAATCAGTGTGAAGATTTAACTGTGAGATGGCCAGCTTTTCCAGTAATTAGCCCAGGAAGGGAGTGTTGCTGATCGGGTGATATTTAGCCGGGCAGAAGGTGTCGGCTGTGGGTTTTTTAGAAGAGGGTGTACAAGAGAGTGCTTCAGAGAGGAGGGGAATGTTCCAGTGGTGAAGGAGTGGTTGCAGAAGTCTGCCAGGCTGGAGAGAGGGTGTCAATTTGTTCCTTGATGGTTTAGGATGAACAGGGAAGAACCTGTTTTGATGAGGCTTTCATAGAGCAGACTTGTCTAGAAATTTCATCAGGTCAGAATGGACAAAAGGAAGGCAAAGAGCGAGGAGAGGCGGCTGCAGGGTGGCCAGCGTTAGAGGAGAGAGAAGCTGGAAGAGGAGGAGAGGACGAGAGGGTGGACAGGATGTCCTGGGTTTTAGAGATGAAATGAGAAGCCAGGGCAGTGCAGAGGGCTGGGAGGGGACAGGAGCAGTAGAGACTGCAGCAGGATTGGCCAGCTCTGGGCAGATTAGTTGTTTGATGCCGCAGAGAAACAGACTTGGACGTGGGCTCTCTTCTCAGTGCAGACAGAGAGCCAATATTGCCTTTGGAGCAAGTGGTGGGCCAGTTTGTTCGAGGATGCACAAGAAGCCCCCCATTTCCTCTCAGCCACCCAACACTTGCATTTAAGGGTAACAAAGTCAGAGTCATACCAAGAGTTGCACTTAGCTTTGGGTTTCAAGCAGATCCTCATGAAAGGGGCAAGAACATCAAGAGAATCTGAGATAGCAGAGTGGAGCTTGGAGAGGGCAGTGTCAGGATGAAAGTAAGCCTGGGGTAGGGGAGGGCGAGAGAAAGTGACTTCGAAAGCCTCAACTGATACACGCTTCATGGGCCGGATGACCGAGAAGGTAGATGGCAGTGCTGGAGCTGGCTTGGCCTGCGGGGTAGAGAGGGAGAGATGGGAGGAAAGGAGAAAGTGATCACTCCAGGAGAGAGGAGTGGTGAGACGGTTAGAGAGGAGGAGGTCTGGGGAGATGAGAACATCAAGAGTGTGCCCTGCAGAGTGAGTTGGGCCAGAGGTAAGAATAGAAAGAGAGAGAGTCGTGTAGATCTCGAAAGAGTCCAGAAGAGGGACAGGAGATATCCAGATCGATGTTGAGGTCTGCAAGGAGGAGGAGTTGAGTGGTCAAAACCAGAAGGGAGGAGGAGAGGTCAGTCCACTCTAAGAGGAAAGAGGTAGTTGGACCAGGTGGCCGATAGATAGTAGCAATGGTGTGAGAGTGACCGGGAGAAAGAGAAAGCCTACAGACTGAGCATTTGCGGGAGGAGTAGGCCTGCACAGGAATCACAGAGGCAGGGATCCACTCAGGGAAGATCAAGTCTACACCCCCACCAGGACGGTTGGATCTGGGCACAGAGAGGATCTTGTAGCCATCAGGGAGGAGAGTGTCAAAGCTTGTGACAAAGCTGGGCGTGAACCATGTCTCAGTGAGACAGAGGACATCAAGGTCAAGATCTTACAGTAGGCGGCAGATGACAGAGGACTGTTTGACAGCCAAACACGAGTGGCAATATGGAGTAGCTTGCCAGCCTTGAAAGTCTTCCGGGGAGGGGTAAAAATCAGAGGTACGCCCTGCAGAGGTGTGGAAGGAGCCCAAGGGGAAGCAGAAGAGGAAGTAGGAAAGGGAAAGGTAGCCAAGGAGGAGACAGAGGTGGGAGGCAAGGAAGCCAGAGAGAGGGTACAGCAGAAGCAGGAAGGAAGATGATGAGGCGCAGGAAGTGTCTATCAAAGACGAGAAGATTGGCCTGAGGACCTTGGACCAGGACAGTGCCATTTAGGTAGACATTCATGGTCACCTTACAGGAGTGGAAAGGGTCAAGAAGGGTCTCCCACCGAGTGCCACCATTAATGGATGAAGAAGAGAAAGGAGAGAAAACAGAGACCATATGAAGGGTCCAAAGGTCTGGCGAAGGAACGACAAAGAGGATGTCGGTGAGGGTCAGTCTGAAGGATGCTCTGGTGTGAATATCAGCAATGGGGAGACCAGGTTTGGAGACCAAGATGTCCTTTTTGAACATCCTCCTACCAGACTTAGTGAGAAGGGTGGGAAAGTCAATAGAGAAAATGGTAGAGAAGATAGGCGAGACAGAGAGCACCATAGGTGATGTGGAGGAGAGGAGAGAGAGGAGGAGCAAGACAGGAGCATCAGAACAGAATAGCGCAATGCAGTCACTGGGCACAGCCAAAATCAAAACACAGTACAGCCACAGGCCATAGCTAAATTAGAATTGTCTAGCAAAAAGATGAAATACAGTACAGCCACAGGGCACAGCTAAGTTTGAATTTTCTAGCAAAAAGGTGAACTACAACACAGCCACCGGACACAGCTGAATTCAAATTTTCAGCAAAAGGTGAAATACAATACAGCAACAGGGCACAGATAAATTCAAAATTTCTAGCAAAAAGGTGAACTACAATACAGCCACCGGACACAGCTAAATTCGAATTTTCAGCAAAAGGTGAAATACAATACAGCAACAGGGCACAGCTAAATTCAAATTTTCTAGCAAAAAGGTGAAAAACAGTACAGCCACAGGGCACAGCTTAGTTCGAATTTTCAGCAAAAGGTGAAATACAGTAGATCCATAGGCAGAAAGAGTGGGAGTCCATGTGAGGAGAGTGAGGTTGGTTAAGTCAGGGGATAGGAACAATTGAAGGAGAGGCAACTAACCCAACTAACCTTCAAGGGATAGTGTACAATAGTTCCGGCTCCACCGGGTAGTGAAGGAGCACCAGCCCCATTCAGCTGGTGAGGGTTGTAGGAAGACCTCGCAGAACGACCAGGCACTGGACAGAGCATTAGATGCGGCCCTTCAATTGGCTAGGGCCGGCTACCACCTCCCAGTTATGCTGATTGGCCTAAGTAACAGCAGGCAGCCAATCAAGGTTGTGCAAAGTCCCAGGCAAGGGGGTGGCTCCGGGCCCAAGGTGAGGGCAGCTATCATGGAGAGGCGGGGATCCAGCCAGCAAAGATGAAGCAGTTATGAAGAAATCAGGAGGAAGTTGTGACGGTACAGCACTGCTGCATATAGAGGAAGGGGAGATGAGCAGGCTCTTTCCCCATAAATGTGCTCTCAAGACGGATTGCGGCACACGTGCCGCTAGGCTAACAAATATTGCAGATGCAAAATCAATAAAGCGCACAGGCACTGTTCACAGTGAATTTTCAGCCCAAGAATGTATCTTACCTGTGACTGGTGGAGGAGCAAGGCGGGGGTGCTGCAGGCTCCTTAATCACAGATTCCCAAACATGGGGGTGTCTGGCACACAACTGCAGGATTCCTCCAACACAGTGTTGTCCTAGGTATGCCTGTGTCTAGTGGAGGGGAAATTCCTGTTCCAGCAGCAGTTCACCTCTGTGGGATGCATTTACCCATGCATCCGAGCCATACCTCAAAACTGTGCAGTACTGACATGGAAAACATCATGATGGCCAGAGCTTCCCAGAAAATGCACAGGGAAATGCATGAAGAATAGGCTGCCACTCATTTTTGCCGATGTTATGGGCACAGAAGGACACTGCCTAAAACCACCATTGGACTACCCACACAGTAGTCTGAAACCATTGGGAATGGCAATGCTGATTGCCAAAAGCAAACCCATAACTGTGGAGAATTCATTTTCTTAAATCCCAGAAAGGGGTGCAGTACCAGTACTCACCACTATCCAAAAGCCGGCGTTTTAAAACCACCAGATTTTACTTTTTTGTAGAAAACTGAATAATTGAACCCAAAACAGGCCAAAGAAAGACTTACTGAGAGGTGGATCCAATGTAAAGTTATATTCTGAAGTGACTTGAAGGTTTATAACAAGACTGGCTGAGCTGGGGATTTCAACAGTTTAAGTAAATTTGGACTGAAAGACATTAAAAATCTCAAGGTTTAAGAGAAATGAGTGACCTACTTTTGAGTGTCACATAGGTTGCAATTGTTTAAATGTCATAGTTTTAAACTTAGAATCAGCCTTCTAGCTGCATATGTGAAAATGTTTAGTTTTATTTGAATGCAGAAACTGGGGAACAGAAATGACATGTAGCTAAAAAACTGGCTTCAAGAGATTCCAATTTGCCTGGCAACTACCCCCATCAGGAGTGAAACTTGAGTCACAGCTGTGTTCCCAGGCCTAGCTGCCCGTTTGCTGGCTACACTAAGGATATGCCATCTCTCTGATAATTGAATTAAGGGGAGCCCCACAGAACACAGGAGCTCTGAACAATGCAACCCCCTTCGCCCAGGCAGATGGTTTATTACAGAGGTCGTAAAACAGCTTCCTCTTGGCAGAAGCTGGGAGGGGCAGGGCCTCTGAGCTTGGCAGAAACTGGAAAGACTGGTTTCTGTACCATGTGACATGAAAAGACACAACTCTATAGCCAGAATATGGTTTTAGAAAAAGATGAATAACTCATAGAGCGGACTTGTGAAAATTATTTAAATGACACCATAATTCTTGTGATTTTTCTGCCCACATTTTAAGAGGTTTTTAGAACCGGTGGCATGTTCAGGGGGGTTTTAGCGGAAAAGAGGATATTACTCAAAATGTGTGCATGTGAAAAATCTGACACTTCATCAACTAATGTCCATACTCCTTGCGCACATGTGTGTAAATTTGGGTCAATGTCCGGAATTGCAAAATCAGTTAAAAGGTGAAATATGTGCCATTTCTGAATGCAAGCCCCCAGGAAGAGCAAAGTTTGGACAGGGTATATCTCCTGTGATATGTGATGTGTGCATGTAATTTTAAACCAATGTTTACCTGTGCAAATATGTCTTTTGTTATCAAATATAGAATGTGTGCAATTTGACTGGGGAGTGTCCTCTCTGCAAGCCATAAAATGACATCACTCTGACACAACTTAGCTCCCCCAATCAAGTGAGAAATGGAAGTTTGACCAATTAGAAGCTGAGAGAGAGGTAGGGTCAGTGATGCTCACACACACCCATTTTCAAAACACATAAAAGCAGAGAGACAGGACAGATAGGGACCTTCATTTCCATCTGCCGCTGGAAGCTCTGCCGGAAAAATCCATATTTACCTCCATCAAACCTCCAGAGAGACAAACTAGAGACTTCAAATCCATCAATCTCCAGAATCCAGAAGCAGTGCTGTACCCAGAGAGAGAGCAGAGCTGACCCAGACCCATGTTAGCAGTTCCAGAGACCAGACCGATGTGCGGAGAGACCGTCCGTGGCGAGTAAAGAAAACCTGACCAGATCCGTGACGAGGCCCATTTAATTCAAGAATATAGTGTGAGTACATAGTAAAACTGTACCAAACCAAAGCTCTTAGTTTAAATTCATCTAATTCAATCTATTTAACCTAAGTAGAACTGCCTGATAACTCCAAATCTGTCACCTGTCATTTGTAAAGCTGTCACCTGTGATTTGCTAGTTGCAAGCTGCACTTGTCTTTTTAACTTTAAAATTTCAAATCTGAAAAACGACCTTTATTTAATCGCTCATATCTCCGCGACCGTTTGTGCTAGAGACTTGCAGTAACTTTCATCTGAAAGCTGAGATCCTAGGCTTTCTTGGGCCCCCAAAACGATAGTGATAGTCCTTGTAGTTCCTCTGTAATCTCGCTCGGCGCATTCGCGAATTTTACCACGATTTGCAATTTCTTCACGTGTAAAAAGCTGCTGCTGCTTGCCTTCCATTTGCCAGAAATTCGTTTAACCTGCTAATCATCCCTGAATCATTGCTAGTGTGAGCCTGGACTAATATTAACTAGATACCACTCACCCTGAACTTCTAGAGGGAATTAAAAGCAAATTTAGCATATTTTTCACTCCATTTCCAGCACATTTAAAAGCATTTTGCCTGTGTTTTCAACTTCTGTAGTCTAAGTTGCTGGGTGAACTGAATTACATTTGAATTGCATTTCTGAGAACTGTGTGCTTCCTTCCATTTCCTTGCATTGCATAAAAGGGGGGGTGAATTGCCAGAGAAAAGTGATTACATTGTTTTGTTGAAATCATATTGAGTATTTTCTATACTGCATTTCATTCATTCAACCTTGCATTTCCTTGAACCCTATAAAACATTCTCTTCCACATTATTCTTCTGTCCCTATTTACCAGTGTGCTATCTTATCCATTTCATGTCAACTCCTTAGTGATTATAAAGAAGTGTGCTAGTGCCAGATTCTCTGTTGTTAATCTTTATCAAAGTGTGATAGATATATATTGCTTTACTTCTCAAATAAACCTTTTAATTTGCAAAACAGAACTACTTCTTGGCTCAGTGGGGTCAGGAGGATTCCAAGAGAGGGGTGTTATATAGGGGTAGTCATCCAGAACGCATGAACTGGACATAAAGATATATCAATAAGGGTTTTCATTCAGTATTCTAGACTAGGCGTTGACTTGGCTGTAGTGCTGAATTGAATCCTCTTACAAATTGGGGGCTCGTGCCGGACGTTTGGATTAGATCTATCACTTGTGCAGATTAATACAGCGTGCCAGCTGACCAGATACACATATCCGGTCGGATCACCACGCTGTGTTACGCTGTAAAGCATTCCTCAAAAGGGACACTCCAAGAAAAGTTCTGTTCTGCAAAAATAAAATACAAACTTCTGTAAGTCAGGACAGAGACCAATCTCTAGAATGACGACCTTGGTAGATATGAAAATAGCCAGAGAGCACTTCTTACATAAACTATTTGTGAGAGGTGAATGGGCTGAGCAGGGCCAGGATGCCTGGTTGCAGGCCATCACGCGACAGGCCACTGAAACAGGGTCAGACTTATGGAGAGATCAGGGTCCATTACATGTGGCCCTGAGTGAACTATATATGGCTCCTAAGGCCAAAGATGAACACGACAAGATTGTTAGGATAGCGGCATATTTATATTTATATATGGGAGCCATACAGAATAAATGTGCTGAAGGCCATGATCTGGCAAAAAGGCAACAGATGGCGTTAGAGAAGGCCCAATCTGATCTGGACTCTTCTGAGCAAAGGCTGCACAGAAGCCAGGAGTCAGAAAATAAGACCAGACAGTACATCACTAAAATAAAGGAGGATATGGATGTGCTGCAAAAGGAAAAGTCAGAACAGGATACCAGATTTCGGGCCTTGCAGAAGGAACACCAAGAAGGTTTGGACTCCCTACTGCAAAGCCAGAAAAAGCTGGAGCAACAACTGGACTTCAACAGGGCATGCACAGAGCAGGTAGCCACCCTGCAAATCCAACTAGACAGAGAGAAAGAGGAGAGCAATAAACTGATCCTGAAAGACCTGGATACCCAGGCAGAGTTTGATCAGGAGCGCCAGAAAGCCGGTGCCTTCCAAAGGCAAAGGGACGACCTGGCGACACAGATGCAGGCTCTTAGTCAGGAAAGAGACACTTTAGGCCAGGAAGTCTGCCACTTAAAAAAGGAAATTGAAGAAAATCACCTGGCCCTCCAGGGGCTGGGTGATCTCCAAAAAGAAAACCAGAACTTGGTAGAGCACACCAGAAGGGTGGAGAATGCTCTAGCAAGAAAGGAGCAGGCCAATAGGGACACAGCTCAGGAGGTAACCCTCCTGCAGCAAAGACTGGCCCAGTTCTCCAGGACCAACCAGGAAGCACAGAGGGAAAATGAGGCCCTCTGTCAACACAATGATAGGCTCCAACAACAGGTAGCGATGCAGGAGAGACTGATAGAGTCCAGTAAGGCCTTAACTGAGGAACTGAAGGCACAAATGCAGGCTCTTGCATTGCAACAGGGAGCAGGGGCGGATAGAGATGAGGTTCGCTGGGAAAGGGAAACTCCGGAGCATAACCTCAGGAGCCCTAGTACCAGAGGCCCTCATACCTCTCAGTCCCTGGACTCTACCACCCCCATGTTCCCTGGCGCACATGAGCACAGGGCCACAGGGATGGCAGATTACTATCCAGCTAAAAGTATGGGGCTCATAGGCCAGCACCACTCAGGAATGGAAGGGTGGGCATCCGGGTATGGGCACCCAAGTACAGTACAGTTCAGTGGGGAACCCCAGGAGAGTAGGCCCCTTAAGGGCATCCTGAAAACCTCTGCCCAGTTAGGTCAGTGGGGGGGGTACCCAGCAAATCCTGGCAGCAAGGAGGGATCTGAGGACTCCTCTGAGCACCACAGGAAACAGGAGACCAGGTCCCCACATTCTGCCAGCCATTCCCAGGCTCGCAGAATCCGGGAAAACCTGGAAGATCTGACGGGAACCTCTGGGAGCAGTGCCTCTGAGTCAGAGGATGGATGGACCAGGGTTACCCGAACCAAAAAGGCCAATAAGGCAAAAAGGGCCTTGCTTAAGGACCCCTTAAAGCAGATTAAGGCGATCAGGAGCGTCATCACGCCTTACCATAAGAACGCTAAGTATTCTGTTTGGGAGCACTTAGAGTTGTTTGAGCAAATGATGGAGACTTTCCATTTGAAGGACAGCCAAAGCTGTATTCAATATGTAAAGTGGACGTTCTCCCCGGAATACTGCAGTTTCTTTGCGGGGCTGGAGGACCAAAATCATTTAAGATGGTCCACCTATAAGGCGGCCATCTTGAAACATTTTTCCATTCATAGAAATCCTCAAGAGGCTCGCAAGGCAGCCTACAATTTGCAATGTGGGGAGGATCAGGCCCCACTAGAATTTGTGCAAGAACTGAAACGTGCTTTTGCGCAGACCACCAGAAGGGTGCGCACAGACAGTAGAGAATTCATAAATACATTTTTTCATGCCTTGCCCAAATACATAATGACCCAGCTCGTGAGGGATTTTCACGAGAAAAGATCTTTAGACTGGGTCATTGAACAGGCTACCCGGATCTATGAGGTGCAGAAACCGGTAGATAGCAAAAGTAATGCCCAGAAAAACCCCAAAGCCAACAGCACCCCTGCTGCTGCCAAGGTGGCAGAGGTAAAGGTCACCCCCGTTTTGGATTAGGAGATGGGGGGGCCTAAAAACCTACCTGCACCTAATAATGCTAGGCCCAGAAGGTCCTCGGGCCAGTCGCAGACAGGGAGCCAGGGAGGCAGCCCCACAAATCGGGTCCCTCGCTCTCCTGATTATGTAAGTCCCCGTTACAAGGGAAATCGACCCATCCTGGGTTATGTGTGGACTCCTCCAGCCCAAGGGGGGGGATCCAGCCAAGCACCTAACCCAGGGAACTTCCCTCCTAACTTCCCACCGGAGGGCAGAAATTCTCCAAATCCTGGGCAGAACTTCTTCCCCAGGTATCCACCCAATTTCCAGCCCCAAAATCCTCCACCCTTCTTTCCCCAATTCCCTGAGCCCAGACAACCGAATCTGGGAGAGGGGAGGCCAAGGGCGGAGGGGTATCCAAATCTTCCCAACCAGGGGTACTACCAAAGAAGGGATAGCTACCCTTCCCGGGATCAGCCCAGGGGAGAAAACAGGGCCCCGTATCAGCCTGAGCGGGTTTCCCAGTTAGAGCGCCAGGTTCAAAACATGGCGCGGGATCTGGGTCACATACTGAGGGCTCAGCAGAACCCTCAGATCGGCATGCCGGCGCAGAACGCACCCAACTCTGGACCTGGTGCTCCAGAACAATGACGGGGGCAGCACCCCGATAACTCACCGGTTCCCAGGGAGGAGGCACAAGGGGAAGGGGGGTGTAAAGCCTTGCAGGAAGCTTCCTTCCTCACTTGTAAACAGCCCCTGGAAACCCAGGAACCGGAAACAAAATCTCTTGCCCCTGAAAGTCTGCCTCCTAAGGAGCAGAGGGGTGGTAGGAGAAACAAAAGACCCAAACAGACTCAGTTTGAGGAGGAGGTAGAGATCTTCCAATTTGAGGGAGAGGGATCCTCAGAGGATCCTGGGAAAAGGATCTTCTCCTTCAGAGAGGGGGGAACTCCTCCCAAAGAAAAATGGGTCCCTAGGGATGCAAATTCAGACTGGGGAGATGTGGAGACTGAGCTACCGCCGCCCACCATCTCATCCCAGAACCAACAGCAAGAAAATCCCCTGGTTCAAACCCATCCTGGTGACTGCCTCCAAAAAGGGGGGGGCGGCCCGGAACCGGAGCCAGGGGAACCCACAATGGCTCTGATCTCCAGTTGCCAAATTTTTCTTTCAGATTCCCAAGGCCCTCCACAGAATTCTGCCCAAATTTCTTCTCTTGCAATGTCCAAAACCAGAAAATTAGCCCACCAGTTGTCCAAAAATGTACATTATCTGTGCCCCCTTGAGGAGAAGGAGGGAAGATACTATGCCCCGGTACAAGTACAGGGGCAGGGTACAATTTTGGCACTGGTGGACACTGGATCTCAAGCTACCCTTCTGTCCAGAAGGGCCTTTGACGAACTGAATGCAGGAAGGGGAGAGAATTACCAAATTCCTCTCACCTCACTTCCTGGACAACTCCAGAACTTTGACGGGAAGGAAATTCCTGTCGAGGGGACGGCAGACTTAGACATTAAAATTGGGCGACACAAGTTGAAACACCCGGTCATAGTTGTGACCCCAGAGGGCACCCCTTGTTTACTAGGGAATGACCTCCTGAGAAGGTTGTCACCCCTAATAGATTGCGTAAACAAGGTCCTCTGGACCCAGACTAGCCGACCAATAAAATTAAAACAGAGTGTCAACCATGTTAGTTTAAACGGCACCTGCCACATGGTTGAACAAAAATCTGACCAAGTAGAATTTCACTTCCAGAATAGCCAAATTCCAGACGTGACAGTAATAGCAGTAGGACAACAGACTGCTGATGCAGGGTCCTCTCTATTTCTGAAAATCAACCTTCATTCCAGTCTAAAGTGGTACTCCACGCTGGAAGGAAAAACCCTGAAATTCTTTACTAATCCACAATCAGAAACTCCCACTCCTATAGTCCAGAAAGATGTGAAATCAGCTCAGAGCCTGTTCATCCCTGTCCAGTTAAATGATGGGAAGGACTCTGTTCTCGCTCGAGTGTGTGTGAACAACGGTAAGAGCTTCATCAGCGAAGCCATGTTCCGCCAACTCCCAAAAGATCCAGCCATTCCCACATTCAAACTGATAGACAAATGGGAAATGGACCTGGAAGCGCCTAATTCCAAACATCTCCTGCCAAGCAGGTGTATGCTCAAAATCTCCATTGGCAACAAGAGCATAGTCCATAATTGTTGGGTCGTGCGAGACGTCACTGCCGCCTTTTACTTAGGCAGTGACATTCTCAATCGCTTTGCTATTAGTTTGGACCTAATAAACTTCAAAGCTTGGTCCCGATTAGCGGATAATCCCATGGGCTTTGATGATCCAGAAAAAGCATTTAGGTCAGCTCAATTACTACCTTATGCAGTTGAAATTCAGATCAAAGAGGAAGTCACCATCCCGGAAAGGACCCGACAATTCTCCCTGGAAGTGAAAGTTAAAAGAGGACAACATTTGAAAAACCCTGATGCTTACATACATCTAAACGCTGCTCTCCAACAGCAAGGGTTGGGGGTAAACCCAACACCATTAGTCAACACAGAACATGACACCATTCTAATAGAGGTGGATAACAGCGACTTAAAGAGTATTACTCTAGCCGCAGGCACCATTATTGGAATGGCGGTTGATGACCGACATTTTTCCATAGATTTAGGTAATGAGCTGTTAGGACCAATCCCCAAGGACTGCTTTGACAGCGACAGTGATGACAATACAACACCAGACAGGTTTTTTACCCGGTATGGGGGGAACTTCCTGGTGTACACTTCTTGCCCTTATGGTAAGGAAGATGTGACTTGTGACTTCAGGAGGGATGAGGTGATTTTCCAGGTCCATGAGGGCTGCCTTTCCCACCTGAAGCCTCCAGTCCAAATCAGCACTCTGACCAGGGACTTCTCCACCCAGCTGGAGGAGGCCGCTGAAATAGCCAAACCAGAAGTCTTTCCAGGCTTCAGGCAGATGGTGGAAGAGAGAGTCAACCTAGCTGAGGCCTGTGTGACTCTGGAACAAAAGCAAAAGTTGAAACAAGTTTTCTTGGATTTCCAAGATCTCTTTGCGGTAGACTCATATGACTGTGGTCGCACTGACATCCACACAACAACAATCCCCATGGACCCTGGCATGACTCCTGTGTTTGTGAAGCAATATCGCTTGCCTCTCGCATCAATGGAGTCCCTTACTGAAATAATTAAGAACCTTGAGTCCCGGGGAATAATCCGTCCAGTCCACAGCACCTTCAATAATCCGGTGCTGGGAATATTGAAGCCAAACGGCCAGTGGAGACTCTGCGCTGACCTCAGGGAGCTCAACAAACGGGTCCATACTTCCCGATGGCCTCTGCCCTACATTGACCAAGGGCTGGCCCAGATTCAGGGGTCACAGGTATTCACTGCAATAGACCTGACCAATGTATACTGGACTGTGCCTGTCAGTAGGGAGGACCAATACAAACTGGCTATTACCTTTGGGGGCCAACAGTATACATGGACCCGGACGCCCTTCGGATACCTTAACTCCGGTAATGAGTTCAATATTTTCCTACATAAGGCCATGCCCGACCTGGGTGCAAGGGGTAACCTGGCTTATGTAGATGATGTCCTCATCAAAAGTTCATCTGTGGAGGAACACATAGCGGAGATCCGTTATGTTCTGACCCAGTTGAGAGCCGCCGGAGCAAAACTTTCCTTTCAGAAAGCACAGTGGTGTAGAACCCGTGTTAATTTCTTGGGGCATGAGATTACTCCTCAGCGTCTCTGTCCCCAGGAAAGGAAAGTGGCAGCACTTCAGAAACTGAAAGACCCCACAACTCTGCGGGAACTAAGGAGCCTCCTTGGACTGACTAATTACAGCAGAAAGTTCATTGAGGGCTACGCAGAGATCACCAGACCCCTGATTCATCTCCTGAAGGGGGGGGTCAAGTGGGAATGGGGTCCAGAACAAGCCGAGGCAGTAAAACAACTCAAAAGAAGCCTCTCACAAGCGCCTTGCCTAGCTTACCCTGTCAGAAACAAGGAGTTCTTCCTGGAGACGGGGTTCACTAATACGTGCTTGACGGCAGTATTATACCAAAAGCATGACAAGGTCAATAAAATAATCTCATATGCGAGCAAAACTTTATCCTCTGTGGAGGAGAAATTCAACGATTGTGAGAAGGCACTCCTGGCGACGGTGTGGGCATTGAAGAATTACCGCCCGTTTATCCAGGGGGAGCACATCATAGTGGAGACTCCACACCAGCCTCTGCAATATCTCCAAAGTGACAGAATCCGGGCCGGAAATGTGAGTAATTCCCGAATTACTTCCTGGATTCTGTCAATGCAAGGCTTTCCTGTGGAAGTCAGATATGGCCAAAACAAGAAGAGTCCCCTCCCGCAAGGTCTGGCTGACTTGCATGATTGTGCCAGAGAAAACTGTCTCGAGGACGAGAGTCTAAAAATCAAGGACAACATGGAGGCATACCTTAATTCCCCACACAAAGTCTTTGAAGAAGACAAGTGTGAGGGAATGCCCATTGTCTATGTGGATGGATGCTCTTACCATGTTGACAACAACGGGGAGAAAGAACTGGTGGCCGGCGTAGGGAATGCATGGGTGAATGAGTCCCCAGAACCCTCCGCTGGATACAAAATTGGTCCCCGAAGTAGTCAGGTGGCAGAATTGATGGCTGTGCATCAGGCCATCCTCACTGCTGTCCAGCATCAACTCCACGAACTGGTCATAATCACAGATTCGGATTATGTACGGAACGGGTTCGTGGAGCACCTGGTTAATTGGAAAACCAGAGGCATGTTACGTGCTAACAACAAACCCTTGAAACATGGGAAGTTGATCCAAAACATTGATGATCTGGTCACCTCGAATGAGATGACCATCTATTGGAAAAAGATCAAGGGTCATTCCAAAGTAGAGGGACCAGACAAAACTGGAAATGACTTAGCTGATCAGCTGGCCAAAACCGGGGCCATCCAAGGGGATCTAATTGAGATTGAGTCCCTATTGGGGGAAATCCAGGTCACTGCTATCACTAGGTCCCAGACAAATGCTCACAACGACCTTTCAATCGCCCAATGGGGTAAGGAGACCCCTGATGCTGATTTGATTACAGCTCAGAAGGGGGATCCCATAATTGGTAAATTTTACCAACACCTTGAGGACCCTGAGAACTTTCCCCTGATGGATACCGATTACATTGGGAAAGAGGACCTAAGAGTGTTGATGAAATGTCCAAAAATGTTCCGGATCCAAGACGGTTTGTTGGTAAGGAAATCCAAAGCTGGCCACGATCAGTGGGTGGTTCCTACCTCATTCCGAAGCCTGATGTTAAGTCACGCCCATGATGCGGCCACCGCCGGTCATAGGGGGTTTCACACAACATTGGAAATCTTAAGAGAGGTTGCATACTGGCCACACATGGGGCAGGACCTCGACCAATACTTGAAGGGGTGTCTTGTGTGTGCACAATTTCAGCCATCATCCCTCACGCACCGTGCGCCTCTCCAAAAGAGGGGGATGACACTGCCATGGTCAGATTTACAAATTGACTTTGTAGGCCCCGTGATTCGCTCGGCTAGGGGGAATAAGTACATGTTGACTGTGACATGCTTGTTTACCAAGTGGGTGGAATGTCTCCCAGCCCCAAATTGCAATGCAGAAACCGCAGCTGCCTTGATGATTAACCACATCTTTTCCCGTTTCGGTCTACCTCAAAGGATTGAGTCAGACAGAGGTAGCCACTTCACCAGTGAAGTGATGACAAAGATGTGGGAGATACTGGGGGTCAAGAGAAAGCTACACATTGCTTACAGGCCAGCTTCTTCTGGGGCAGTAGAGAGATATAACCGGACAATTGTGAGCATATTAAAGAAGTTTGTGGCAGATTCTGGGCCAAGTTGGGATATCCGATTACCTCTGGTCCTAATGGCCATCAGATCTACCCCTTCATCTGCAACCAAAATGTCACCATTTGAATTGATGACTGGGCGCAAGATGGTGCTTCCTCAGCATTTGCTCTACAGGACCCAAGAGCAGACACTAATAAATGCCTCCACAACTCATGAGTATGTGGAGAATTTAAGGAAACACCTCCAACATGCTTTTGCTTACGCTCAGCGGAATCTAGAAAGATCGGCTGATAGCATGAAGACCCACTATGACCTGAAGACTTCCAGGAAGGAATATCAGGTGGGGGACCGGGTCTATCTATACAACTTCCAAAGAAACCAGGCAAAACAGCGGAAATTTTTGCCTACGTGGAAGGGACCCTTTGAGATCATCGACAAGATCTCCCCTGTGGCCTACAAAATACACATCCCCAAAGGTCCTTTGGCAGAGGGGGAAGACAAGTGGGTCCACATAAACCAGTTGAAATGTTGCCATCCCAGGCACACTCTGCAACAACTGGAGGAATCCTCTGGAATCCTAGCGGGTACTGTCTCAGATTAATTCAGTTCCAACCATAAAACATACCACATCTAGTCTCTAAAATATTGTGATTTGCATGAAACTGTCTCTTAGTTATACTGTTCTTTTTTCAAAATAAGAATGTAATGTTTCGTTATGATGAAATGCATATGCTGCCCCACTATCTCAACAGTGGTAGAAAAAAAGTCTATGAATAGGTATTGCAGCTTTTGCTTTATCATCCTAGGAGAGATGAAACCATGGAGAATGACCAAGGAGGACGATCCGGAGACCGCGAGCAGAGACGCAACGGGCCCGGGGTACCGCCCAATCTTCCCATCAGGACCGGCGAGGAGAACCGATCGATCAGTACCGGATGGAGGAAAAGATGCTGAACTGTGCCATCTATTGGAAGAAGATGAGTAAACATCCCAGGTCTTGCGAGTCCCATTCGTGAAATAGAATGGCCATCGCAAGAGGGGGGCTTGTGGGATGTATTTACCCATGCATCCGAGCCATACCTCAAAACTGTGCAGTACTGACATGGAAAACATCATGATGGCCAGAGCTTCCCAGAAAATGCACAGGGAAATGCATGAAGAATAGGCTGCCACTCATTTTTGCCGATGTTATGGGCACAGAAGGACACTGCCTAAAACCACCATTGGACTACCCACACAGTAGTCTGAAACCATTGGGAATGGCAATGCTGATTGCCAAAAGCAAACCCATAACTGTGGAGAATTCATTTTCTTAAAACCCAGAAAGGGGTGCAGTACCAGTACTCACCACTATCCAAAAGCCGGCGTTTTAAAACCACCAGATTTTACTTTTTTGTAGAAAACTGAATAATTGAACCCAAAACAGGCCAAAGAAAGACTTACTGAGAGGTGGATCCAATGTAAAGTTATATTCTGAAGTGACTTGAAGGTTTATAACAAGACTGGCTGAGCTGGGGATTTCAACAGTTTAAGTAAATTTGGACTGAAAGACATTAAAAATCTCAAGGTTTAAGAGAAATGAGTGACCTACTTTTGAGTGTCACATAGGTTGCAATTGTTTAAATGTCATAGTTTTAAACTTAGAATCAGCCTTCTAGCTGCATATGTGAAAATGTTTAGTTTTATTTGAATGCAGAAACTGGGGAACAGAAATGACATGTAGCTAAAAAACTGGCTTCAAGAGATTCCAATTTGCCTGGCAACTACCCCCATCAGGAGTGAAACTTGAGTCACAGCTGTGTTCCCAGGCCTAGCTGCCCGTTTGCTGGCTACACTAAGGATATGCCATCTCTCTGATAATTGAATTAAGGGGAGCCCCACAGAACACAGGAGCTCTGAACAATGCAACCCCCTTCGCCCAGGCAGATGGTTTATTACAGAGGTCGTAAAACAGCTTCCTCTTGGCAGAAGCTGGGAGGGGCAGGGTCTCTGAGCTTGGCAGAAACTGGAAAGACTGGTTTCTGTACCATGTGACATGAAAAGACACACCTCTATAGCCAGAATATGGTTTTAGAAAAAGATGAATAACTCATAGAGCGGACTTGTGAAAATTATTTAAATGACACCATAATTCTTGTGATTTTCCTGCCCACATTTTAAGAGGTTTTTAGAACCGGTGGCATGTTCAGGGGGGTTTTAGCGGAAAAGAGGATATTACTCAAAATGTGTGCATGTGAAAAATCTGACACTTCATCAACTAATGTCCATACTCCTTGCGCACATGTGTGTAAATTTGGGTCAATGTCCGGAATTGCAAAATCAGTTAAAAAGTGAAATATGTGCCATTTCTGAATGCAAGCCCCCAGGAAGAGCAAAGTTTGGACAGGGTATATCTCCTGTGATATGTGATGTGTGCATGTAATTTTAAACCAATGTTTACCTGTGCAAATATGTCTTTTGTTATCAAATATAGAATGTGTGCAATTTGACTGGGGAGTGTCCTCTCTGCAAGCCATAAAATGACATCACTCTGACACAACATAGCTCCCCCAATCAAGTGAGAAATGGAAGTTTGACCAATTAGAAGCTGAGAGAGAGGTAGGGTCAGTGATGCTCACACACACCCATTTTCAAAACACATAAAAGCAGAGAGACAGGACAGATAGGGACCTTCATTTCCATCTGCCGCTGGAAGCTCTGCCGGAAAAATCCATATTTACCTCCATCAAACCTCCAGAGAGACAAACTAGAGACTTCAAATCCATCAATCTCCAGAATCCAGAAGCAGTGCTGTACCCAGAGAGAGAGCAGAGCTGACCCAGACCCATGTTAGCAGTTCCAGAGACCAGACCGCTGTGCGGAGAGACCGTCCGTGGCGAGTGAAGAAAACCTGACCAGATCCGTGACGAGGCCCATTTAATTCAAGAATATAGTGTGAGTACATAGTAAAACTGTACCAAACCAAAGCTCTTAGTTTAAATTCATCTAATTCAATCTATTTAACCTAAGTAGAACTGCCTGATAACTCCAAATCTGTCACCTGTCATTTGTAAAGCTGTCACCTGTGATTTGCTAGTTGCAAGCTGCACTTGTCTTTTTAACTTTAAAATTTCAAATCTGAAAAACGACCTTTATTTAATCGCTCATATCTCTGCGACCGTTTGTGCTAGAGACTTGCAGTAACTTTCATCTGAAAGCTGAGATCCTAGGCTTTCTTGGGACCCCAAAACGATAGTGATAGTCCTTGTAGTTCCTCTGTAATCTCGCTCGGCGCATTCGGGAATTTTACCACGATTTGCAATTTCTTCACGTGTAAAAAGCTGCTGCTGCTTGCCTTCCATTTGCCAGAAATTCGTTTAACCTGCTAATCATCCCTGAATCATTGCTAGTGTGAGCCTGGACTAATATTAACTAGATACCACTCACCCTGAACTTCTAGAGGGAATTAAAAGCAAATTTAGCATATTTTTCACTCCATTTCCAGCACATTTAAAAGCATTTTGCCTGTGTTTTCAACTTCTGTAGTCTAAGTTGCTGGGTGAACTGAATTACATTTGAATTGCATTTCTGAGAACTGTGTGCTTCCTTCCATTTCCTTGCATTGCATAAAAGGGGGGGTGAATTGCCAGAGAAAAGTGATTACATTGTTTTGTTGAAATCATATTGAGTATTTTCTATACTGCATTTCATTCATTCAACCTTGCATTTCCTTGAACCCTATAAAACATTCTCTTCCACATTATTCTTCTGTCCCTATTTACCAGTGTGCTCTCTTATCCATTTCATGTCAACTCCTTAGTGATTATAAAGAAGTGTGCTAGTGCCAGATTCTCTGTTGTTAATCTTTATCATATCAGATTAAGTGTGATATTCAATTATTAATTTATTATAAAGTGTGATAGATATATATTGCTTTACTTCGCAAATAAACCTTTTAATTTGCAAAACAGAACTACTTCTTGGCTCAGTGGGGTCAGGAGGATTCCAAGAGAGGGGTGTTATATAGGGGTAGTCATCCAGAACGCATGAACTGGACATAAAGATATATCAATAAGGGTTTTCATTCAGTATTCTAGACTAGGCGTTGACTTGGCTGTAGTGCTGAATTGAATCCTCTTACACCTCCAAAGGTCCCAGAGGATGGTTAAGGGACAGTGCTCTCGTCTGCCTTGAAACACCTGCCTTCACCTCACAACTGGAGGACTCTTTAAATTAATGTTTTCCCAGCAGAGTACAACATGTTCTCAAGTGATGATCTAGACATGCTTCATGATGATTCTCAGAAGTGGTGTGGGGCACCATCTTTTAAAGGTTAAAGGCCATAGGTGATTGGACTAAAGCTAGCCTGCTTTACGGGTCTAATCCTGCTCTTGACATTAGTGGTCTTTGTCCTTCTGAAATCACACCCAAAGAGCTTTGTGCTACAGAAAGTGGAGGGGACCTGAAAGAGAGAGGCAGGGATATTAAAAATGCTGGAAATCTCCTTTCTTGAAAAGAGTTCCCTTGACTACTTTATCTCTGCATCCTTCTCAATAGAAACAACGGCCTTTATAAATGCAGCTCCCTGTTGTAAGGACTGCTCTTTGTGAATGGGCTTTCCCTTTGATTCCTGTTCCCTGGCCAGCCTCCTGTACAGTAGCTGTACCTGGGAGAAGGGCGTTACCTGCCCTTCCAAAGGAACAAAATGGTGCAATCACGTCAGGCTACATTCCTGCCAGTAGGGCATGGCATGGCCTGTCTGGGGGAATATACATAACCCTTCCAGAGCAGTACACATGTGCAATATCAATTTAATGTGGTTGCAATGATCACGAGTAGGGCTATGCTTCATGCTTTAACCCAGGCATAGCTGTATTCTTAAAGTGTATTCTGTCACCATCATGGCTACTTATGGTCATAGTTTTGATTCAAAAGGCGCATATCTTAAATGCAGCCCCTCGCTGCAGAGACTTGGCGGTCATTGCAGCTGTCAATTCGTCAGCTGTGACTTCTGAACCCGCTCTGTTCAACTGGCAAATCAGGATACTGATGCAGCAGGGCACAGATGCACATTATGCTTTTGGCATGGAGCATTTGAAAGGTGAATCTGATCAGTAGATTACCCTTTCAGAGATGGAATAACTTGCATCATTTTAGTATTTAATAAACATTTTAAAAAGTCAGGACAGTCACGCCCTCTCCTGATTGTAATTCATCACAGTGGGATTCATTACGGGACAGGCAGTAACCGTGCACCTGTCGGGCACAGCGGCTCCGGCAGGCAGACCTGTAGTATGCCAGTCCGGAAACAGCTTACTGGCACCATTTTTTCCTGCCCGGCATACTTGTAATGAGCCCCGCTGTCTGGAAAAGAAATATTGCACAGTGGCTTCAGTAAGTGCATAGGAATGTGTTGCGAAAGAGCGCGAGACGTCACCAAAAGGGTCCAGTGACACAGCAAACATGGTGCATTCAAGATCAGAGGGTGCTCATGGCAACCCAGAGAGTAGATGTGCTCTGTTTTGCTTGCCTCAGACACCCCTGGTTATCAGGAAACGCCTAGTTTGCTATTCTCCGAAAACCAGTGCAAAGAAGTAATGCATTTATGAATAAGAACACGTTGGTGACCTCCAGCCAGCAGCCTCTTCTCCAGACATGACTCCAGATGTTTGCATCCGTTTCCAAACTTTGCCACCTCCCATTAATAATAACGATGATCCAAAATGTAACTCATTGAACTTAAGAGAACATAATAACAGTGCATATTAACTGCTGCGCAGTCAGACTCTACCAGCTGGGGGGGTGGGGGGGCGGGGGTGTGAACAGTGACAAACAGCACCGGATATATTTATTAATGAGCCCGTTTGCCCCCACCCGCGCACCTCGGAGGCGCTGCCAATGCATCTGTGTGTGGAGTTGCTAACAGCGTTGTACATGCACTGCCATGGTCTGTGACACAAACACGTTCCGTGCTGAATTCGGTCCGCTGGGTGCAGGTGTGAGCAGCGCGGAGGGCAGAGGGTTGGGGGGACTCGTGCAAGGAAGGCACTGGCTCCTCGTAGTTGCAGCGCTGCTCTTTGCAGGAGGGCTGCCAGGCAGCAGGGGGTGCTAAGCGTTTCCAAACGGCTGGGGAGCCGCTGTAAATCCACGCCGTGATGCTAATCGGACTGGAAAGGGATCTAAAAGCGCCGCCTGCCTTCCTCCGTGGAGTCGGAGTCCGCACCTTTGCGCCCTAGTGGAGCTGGTGCCAGTCCGCGGACGCGACCGCCCCAGCTCGCGGATTTGGGACCCACACGGAAACGGCCCCTACCTTTTCAACTCTGCTGAAATCAGCGGCACCAGCTCCCTTCCCTGTTGCAGCCGGACCGAGCCCCCTCCTCGAGCATGGCCCAGGACCACGAGCCCCACCATGCGGACTCCTAGCCGGATGAGGGGTCCGGCTCGGACAGCCGGCTCGGACAGCTCCTCGTCCGCTCTGCGCCCGGACCTTACCATGAAGCGGATGGCGCGCAGGCTGGCTCTCTCTCTCTTCGGGGTGCTGTGGCTCGCCGCTCTTATCTTCTTCCTGGGCCCTAAAACGAAGTTGGGCGCAGTGCAGCCTGAGGGGCAGGAGAGCAAGGTAAGCGCCTTGCCCGGCCTCTCGGGGCCGGGTTCATTCATTCCTCCGCGGGGAGCGCCGTGCATGTCAATGGAGCTGCGCGTGCGGACCAGGCACCTTACCTCGGCGCGCATTAGGGAGATGTGCGTTATTAGTAGCCAGGGATTAGAGGACTGACAGGGAAACTGGCATCGTATTACCTGCAGTTATGCACAGTGTGGACGAGCTTTGCCCACGCTTCATCCTACCATGAACTCCCTGCACATTAGTACGACGAAACTGAGGGCTTGTATGGCAGGGGAGAGATGGGCAGGTGGGTCTTCCTCTTTGCGGGGGTATTGGGAGAACTGCTTTATGGGGTTGGCTGGAGGAAGACCCGCAGATGCCGCAGATTCAACATCCAATGTTCCATTTAAACCCGGGAATCTGGCAACGCCTACACCATAAAGCGGTTCCTGCGGGTTGAAGAGCGCTTCACGCGCTCCTCAAAAGAACTTTCCCAGGGTGGACAGCGTTCGAGTAACTGTCAAACTCTCTTAAGAGATATCCACCATGTCACCGGGAGGGTACCACGGAGCACCACACGGGAAACCTACTGCATTTTGAGATCTGTAGTTTGCGCCAACTTCAATACGATTCTAGCACCTGCATCCCATGCCATGTAAAGGAGACGGGCTGGTGGGGTTCCGGGACATGCATGACGATTCTCAACGTAGCGAAAGAGGACAGGTCAAGGTGTGAGCGTTGCAAGTGTGTTATTCCATTCTGAATAGTGTCGAGGGTCATGTGACCAAAGCGAGGTGGTGGCTTTACATAGGCTGTTTATATTTGCCACGTGGTTGCAGGCGGTGCATGGTTTAAGCATCTTGTTTTAGATTTTTTTTTAAAAAAGGTTCTAACATTTCCTTCAGTCAATGAACTTTCCGAGTAATGCATAACGGCAGTGCCGCGGGCTGGAGCGAACGAGGAGCGCACCCATCCTCTTTCCACACTTTACCACCTGTGGTAGAGCTTAAGGCAGTACCGCTCAGCCCGGGCCCAAGCAGTCAGGGAAGGGGCATGTTTCGACAGTGGCTTCACGGCACTTAGCACGAGTGCTCATCCATTTCCACGACCACCAGCAGAGCCCTGGACGCCATTAGGAGAGGCATCCCAAGCTGGAGTGATTTGGGTGGGATACATAGCCCACTCCCCCCGACATACAAGTACAGAGAGGTCAAGCTGCCATCTCATGAGTGTGTATATTTTACCGGCAACGTAAAACTACACATTCCAGAATACAAATGGGGGTAGTACCGAGCGAGCTACCCACGCTGACACAGGGCCACTTGAAAAGGAAATTCTTTTTTATTAGATTCACAGTTCCACTTGGCGGCGCGCAGTGACTCTTTGCACGCGTAAAAACGCAGCTGTCGGTTACCACCTTCAGTTGCGTGTTGGTTCAGAAAATTGCTTTCCCTTAAATTAAGAACTTTGGTGCTTAACAGCAGCCGATGTGTTTGTTAGACCCCCATCTTGGTTCAGTGGATGCAAGGAGTCTTCGCCAGCGTGTGAAGTGTCTGCTTTCGCCCATAGCTCTGTCAGAGGAGCTGTTTTCGCTAAATTGTGAATCCCCAACAAATGAATGACATAGGGTCCAGAAATGCATAGACGCCTCCCATTACAAACAGCAGGACTACAAGTCACAGGATGCAAAGTTAAATCCAGGACTGGACTAGTGTCTCCGGAATGGAGCGTGTTGGCATGTATGTCATTATGATATGATGTGGGTTGACTTCATTGTGCCCGCCAGGCAATGCCTGTCCTGGAGCACTGGCGCTGGAGCCATTCTTCGGGAAGCTTGCTTCAGCTGAAGTGTTGCTCCGCACGCATGTCAGCTGGCTCAAACTTTCCACACAAGTCGGGCTCCTCACTGACCGGTGGCACGGAATGCCATGCAACTCCTCAGCCTTGAACAGGCACTTACCACTCTTCATGAAATGAAGTCTGCCTGGAGGTCACGGTGATATGTCCAGAATTCTGTGCTTACAATACTGTGATTTTCCCGTGAATCCTGGGCACCCCCGCCAGTTCTCTCTCGCACTTGCCCCAAGGCCCTTAACCCACCCACCCTCCTTCACTGCACTTAGAAATATCCCAAGAGAGTGGCTCTCTCTGCACTTACACCAGTCTCTGCTGACTGGGTGCACTTGGACTTTCCCCTCTCTGTGACCGTCTATGCACTTGCACGATCCAAATGCAACTTGCCTGAAGTTCGTCTGTTCCCCCCCTGTCTTCTCCCCTCAATCGCACTGGTAAAACTGCAGAATCGTCGTCAGGCCTATTTGCTGTGTCTTTACACACTTACTCTGCCTGTGCAGACTATTATCATCTCAGAATTTCAAGGGCTCTGAGCGACTGCTGTTTTTTCTCCATGTTCCTACCCTTCTTGAGCGCTTTGAAACACTTTCCTGTGTATAGGAGCTATATAAATAAACAATACAATACAATCACAGCTCGATAAATTGCCTAAGAAATGTGTCCTTCAGGTGTGATGGAAGGGTGTTTGAGTTTGCCCTTTGGCAAGGTACAACTCTTCGAAGCAGACTTGTTGACGCTGGGCTGCCGACAGCAGAATTCACTTTAGGAGGGCTCTTTACTATTTTTACATTTAAACGCCGGCATGTGACCTGATAAGTAGAGAGGCATTAGGGAAACCCTCTCCTTTTCCATAGCCTCCTAATATTAGCTGTGTTAGTCCGCCGCCTGAGTCACTGACATGCCATTCATGTTAGTATTGGGCTATAGTATAGAGACTGCAGGAATGACAAGGAGTCGACCGGGCCGCAGCCATGCTTAGTCTATAGTTCCACCAAAGAGATCTGCATCCAACGTGTCATCCAGCACTGTGGGTGCCGTGTAACCTGCCTGCTCCCTGCATGACCAGGAAAACCCTTATTTGACACTATGTGTGTACATTCAAAAACAAAATATTGAGTGCAAATGCATTACTGGCACTAGACCCGTTTCGTGGCACTACACAGAGGCAGCACAGATACATGCATACAACTGTGAAAAACACTGACAAGATTCATAAGGCAGAAACCTCGCCACCCATTATACCGTTGCTTTAAGAAACATAAAAGAAAACGCAGGCTGTTTTAGTGGCGACTTAAATGCCTTGCATCGAACACCGTGTCTGTTTCCTGAGTTCCAAACCTGCAGAAACGAGCATTCACTGAGTGACAGCACCTGGCTTCCACTGTTTGAGGGGTGCACAGCATCATACTTGGGCGCTGGATGTATGGTGATTGATATAACACAATGCATGACAGTAGTTGCATCCCTTACCTTGGCTGCTATTGTGGTTCTGCTCTTCTGAAGTCGCCTCATTACACGGTAGGCGGAGGACCAAGGTGCTATTAGCACCTTGGTCCATGCCGGTAAAATACCGGCACCGCCTTGGTGGAAAGGGGAATTACCGCCCTATTCCAAGGTTGGCAGGGCAGTAATTCCCCCTTCCCCCATTGCCCTTCTCCATTCCCATTTTTGCCCCATAGGGCTCTATGGGAATGGGGAAGGCGCTAATTACGGTGCCGCAAATTGCGGTACCGTAATTAGCACCCTGGTCCCTTTGCGGGTTGGTTTTCAACGCCTGCTAAACAGCAGGCGTTAAAGTACCTACCCGCAAATGGACCTCGTAGTAGGGACCCTATATGTACTTTTAAAGGTCCAATGATACATATTTGTTAATTGTTGGCCATTTCCAAACTAGTTTACAGTAATGTGTGCTCTAGACACTTATTTCCAAGTACCTTGTTATGTTAAAGGTTCTTATGCCGCACACTGTTGCCCCTGTGTGGTCGGTCTCCTGGCACTTCTCTCAGTCCAAGCTATGTTCGATTCACAAAAGATCATACGTCTGATCCGCAAACATGATTTTTGATTTTTTTTCTATGCATATATCACTTTGCACAATTTACAGACTACGCTCTGGGGCATGGTGCAATGATGGTGCAGATTGCACATGTGCAACTCTTACAACGTCTCTGGCGTATTTATCCTTGACTAGACCACCACGAAAACGCGGCGGACGTTGCTCTCCTTTGTGAATCGAGAGCTGGCGTTCTAAGTTGCATATTTATGTATTGCTTATAGTTCACCAAATTTCATTGAAAAAAAGAGATAGTGAGCCAGACAATTGTATGTATTTTTCCCCAACATGAAATGAATGCATTGTCACCCGCTATTTAGGGGATCTCCGCAAGGTAAACAGCAACATTGGGGAATGTTTTTCCTGATTCCAATCTAGTAAATTGGAGCATGAACAAGTTCGTGATCTTGCAACAGTTTCAGTCCCTAATGTTGGATCGTATTCCAACTCTGATCAAGTTCAATTCACTGTTGAAATCAGCAATGTAGTCATTTGTTTTCCCTGATTTGTTGGCTTAGTCAGTTATGCGGAACAAACATGCTGTATTCTAAAACCATTCTGTGGACAAGGTCCTGAGAAATCAGTGCAGTAACCTTTTTGATGTGTTCCGCAGAGCTCTACCGGGCCACATTATTGGTACTTTGTTGCAGTGGCAGAAGCAGGGTAGGGCCTGACCGGGCAAAGCCCATCCAACATCTCTAAATGTCCACTCAGCTCTATGCAGCTCTGTGTGGGCATTTGCAGATGTTAATGTCACTGCGGTAGGGCCAGCTACATTAGTTGCAGGCCCCAATTGTTAGACAGTCTTGGCCACGCTTCTGCCGGAATGACCATATTTCTGTCACATGTACACAGAATCAAATCACAGTATTTTGATGTAAACATTTTGCTGAACATTTTGTTAGTCAGAGTAATTCCTAACTTGTTAGTAAAACATACAAGCATAACTAATTCCTTCCAGTAGGGGCCATCTCTCCCTAATTTCGGTTGTGCAGCCCCTATCAAACTGTACGGTTTTATAGAAAAATAACACAATGTGTGTGCATGTATAAAAACAGAGTGGATCGCGAATTCATTTCTAATAACAGATATGTCCAGATACATCCAGTGATCTAAAAACTCAGGTTCAAAAATATCGATTCAAGCTGTGATTTCACAGCCAAATACTAGAAGCTCACCCAAATAAGTTTATCAGTTTCTGCTGGCAATTAAGAACACTTTAATCTGCACTTATGGGACCTGTAAAGGATACTGTTCAATGCTATTAATATACATTTATTTTATAACGTGCTTAATACCGAAAAAGTTTCTAAGTGTGGACCTGCGTTGCTCTGCGTTGCCACAGGGACCCGCTTAATACCGCGGACCCAGGATTCGAACCTGTGTTGTTCTGCATCATCATGTTTCCACGACGAGCGCATTGCCACTGAGCTATGCTACTCGTAGCTGTTGGCATACTCTACTTTGCCCACATGATATGGCAATCTTCTTTTATACTGTACAAAATGACCACCTACATAGTTCCATTGTGTCTACACGTGTCTATGGAGCGCCACACAGTACCACCGCTATGAGTATCCAGAAATCAGGCTGCTGGATGAAAGAAAATGAGCAAGGGGAAGATAAGAGGCTGAGGCCATGCAGGGTAAAAGATGCTATACACACAGGGAGGTTGGGCGTGGTGCAGCAGGAGAAGAATGTTTTGTGGTAGGTAGTGTTCATGCCAGTACTGTCACAGGAACACATTTATGTCCCAAAGTGTAATGGTAATTGAGTTGTGTTTCCATTGCACATATGGAGATTTGTAAATTGGTGCACAATGTAATGTTGGGTGCATGAGGAGCTTTATTGTGCTCTTGGTGAGCCCTGAAAGTTCAGTGGTTTATTCTTCCATGCATCTCTATACGTTGTACTTCAGGCCAAGCTACATAATGTTAATTCTGAGCCTGCACATTAGCGGCATAGTTAAGAGAAGACAGTTTATACATATGAATGCAGTTGGTAACAGAAGGTAAGGGAATTAAGTTGTGAAAGTAGTACAGTAGAATTGAAAAATCCTACTACCTTCATGCCGAAAAGCTTATTATTAGGAACTTGTTTGGTGTCATGTCTTGCTAGGCTTTATTTTAGTTCATGGTGAGGCAGGGTGGTGCCATATGTGGTAATAGGAAATACAAGTATAGGAATCTTTAGCTAACAGTAGTGAGATAAGTTAGCGTGAGGTGCATATGCAGGCTGAGCTCAATAGATTGTGTGAAAAGGTTGAGGTGGAGGTGGCAGTGGATGTGCGATAAACGAGGAACTAGGGAGAGAGGGGACAGATGTTCAACTCTCTGCATTGGCGGTTGTTAGGGAGAATTCTCTATTTAGGCTGAAATTCCTAACCTAGTGAGTCCCCCAGCAGCTTTGCTGGATTTCTGGAGTTAGTTTTTTTCCATCCTGCCAAGAGTGAGACTCCTTTTTCTCCCACTCTTGGACATGAATGTGTGTAATTCCTTTGAATGTCCATGTGTTCTATGGGCTATGGGGTCTTTTACTCCATAGGGTCTCATATGTTTTACTATGTGTGTTACAACGCACCCTCCGTGCCGTAGCACTGGGGCGTCCTAGCGGACCTCCATCATAGACTCCATACCCGTGGACTGACTACTGTCTCCCCGGGCATGTAAAGTCACCATTGGCTTTACTAGACCTAAATTTACTAACAGAACTAGTACAAACCATCCTATTGTGGACGTACTAGTAGGGGTAATTCGATTACTCCTGGGTCTGTTATTCGAGGGGGCACTGTCCCGTCCCCCCTCGTCGAGTTTTGGCTGGTGGCAGTGGAAACTACTTGTTATATTCGACCCCGAATATAACCCTATGGGATTCTTCCCATTGTTGGAGATTAATACTTTTTCTCTCGTTAATCTCTAACATACCACCGATTTACTTATCTTAAATAGGTCTATCGGATGGTATTTTCTGCCAGAACTCGGTTTGTAAAATGGCATCTGTGTTCTTCTCTGTGACTCCTAAACCAAAGGTTGAGCCCTTTGTTCCACTTTTGGCAGGCTTCTGTACAGAGGCCCTCCAAAGTGGTGCCATTCTGTCTGGGTTACCACAGGGGTGTGGGAGGGGGTTTAGGCACCCTGGACCGAGTTGCCTTGCCAACTCCGGTCGCACTCTAGTGTGATTGGCCCAAGTGGTGAGCCACCCCGCTCATCACTTAGCGTGTTTTGATTGACAGCTAGGCTGAATGAAAGGGGGTTTTCTGCATAAAAGCAGGGCTTTTGGGACTGGATCTTTAGAAGTCACCACAGGACCTAAGAATCCGACCAGGGTAAAGCTGAGCCGACCTGCAACGGCGACACCTCCGGTGGAGCCCTGCGGAACCGACTCACCACTTTCCGACGACAGAGGAGATCTCCCTGCCGGAGAGTCTCTTCCCCTGACTGGTGGCAACAACCAGTCCCCTTTGCTTTTTCTTCGCTCCAGGAAGCAGTGGTCGAATTGCCTGTGCAGAGCTCCTCGGCAACCGGATAGCCACTACCCCTGTACCGCGACCAGAAGGTGGTGCCTTGTGACGGAGCACTCCACGGCTGGTCTCTTCCCTGGTGGTGCACTGGACTTCACTTTTCTTCGACAACGAGATCATCTCTACTCTTGGCAAAGACCCGACGTGCATCCACCACCAGGAACAACTGCCCCCGCCGGAGCTGTCTCTCCACAAACAAGGTACCGTGTCCGCCTGGCTTCCCTTTCTGCCGGATAGAGTGAGGTGTCTTAATCCTCGCCTTTCCATTGGGTCGCCTCCAAGCTTTCTTTAACGTGTTGTTCTGAACTGGTCCAATCTTCCATAACAATTTTGCGATAAAGACTCGAAGCGCATTTGCACTGAGACACTTTTTGGGACATATCGCCTTGCCTCTCTCCGATTGGGCCTGGCCTCTGAACTTTGTGATCTGCAGTAGACCCTGCCTTACTTGCCTTGCATTTGTCCGTAAAGTATTGGTACCGAGTTGACTTCATAACCTGCCTTATTTTTCTCTCCCGTCCTAACGAATACTAGAGTGCCATCTAGGTTAAAGCATACACCTCTGTCTGCAAATAAGTGATGCCGGTGAACCTACACTTGTTGAACTATTGTTAGGGGGATTGATCTTTTTCTTCGTATAGTAATTGTGATTGAAGTTGTTTGCCGTATTAGTGCCAGAGTGTTTTCTATAGATGAGCTGTTATAAATAAATACCTTTATATCTTTACACCAAAGCCTTGTTCTGTGTTTGCTTGTTCTACTGTGTAGATTGCCCTATCGTGTATACTCCACATACTGCCTAAGTCTTCTTGAGGGAAGTCTGACTGCTCAGCCACAGCTACCAAGTGAATCTGTGTGGTACAGACTGCTACCAAGTGGGCTTACTGCCAAAACCTTGTAGTCCTAAATCTTTTGCAGTGGTCCTAGAGGGAACTGCACAGGTTTCAGCTTAACAGCGGTCTTGCACTCCTCTGTTATCTTATATTTTATTGTTCTTTGAGAATGAACAAGGAGCTATGACATGCTTTGCTGCTTGTATACTACTTTATGCTACAATTAGGCCTCCACTGAGGACTGAGTGGCAGGGAGAGAACCTTTCAGTTTGCAAGCCAACAACATGAACACCAGGATATGCCTTTAATTACAAAAAGAAAATGGAGAGGGGTTGTATGTCAGAAGTGTGAATTTGCCATGTGCACTCCCTGTAAAATGAGCACAATGCCCATGTTTTGTTTTCCCCCTTTGTGTTGCCAAGTGTTTATACTGCACCAGATAACTGCAGCAGTATCAGCACCCTTAGGCTTCTTCTTTCATGCAAAATGTTTATCGTCACTGAAAACTGCCTTTGACTCCACAGTGGCCAGGCCTTTAGGCCCTGCAGAGGGCCAGGATGATATGTGTAGCCCGGACATGTTGATATCCTTCCTACTTATTTCCTTGGCCAATCAACAGCCACGTCCTATAGACCGGTAAGCTGGTAATCATTGAATCTCCAGCAGCACTACATACAGATATCCCAGACTGCCACAAAGATCAGTGACCAATTAGTACAAAGCGGAGTTTCATGCTGGATCTCTTGGCTGGGACAGGGATAATGCATTGCACTTGGAGGAAGAGAAATTCAACTGCAAGAATTGACAGAGGATGATATGACCACAACAAACAAGTACATCTACAACAATTCTCCATCCATGTTTCTAGGTCGATATAACCGCACCACTCTGGTGGACAACAGCTGCAGGCATGGCTACACGCACACATCAGAATACAGCAACGACTATGAAAAATTCGGTCTTGCTTGTCACATAATTGTTCTGCCTACTCACACCAAACTATGCCTCAACACCCCTGCCATCACTATGCAGTGAAGACCTATGGCATATTCGGGGCAGCTGGACACATAAGAAGTCTCTTTCACTCACGCTTTATCCTGGCCTCTCTCAGCACCCATTAACATGCTTTACCCCGTGGGACGCTTTTCATTGGAGCCTGGCCAGCCCTCCTAAGCCTTATAGTGGTCAAATGGGCACACGCATTCTAAACCTACTCCGCATTTTGGACTTTGGTCCCATAGGGCGTTCCCACCACTAGCGCATTGAGACTATGGTAATGGTAAAAGACGCTATATAAATGTCAATGACCAAACAATACAATACAATTTAGATGGCACTGCACCCACCAGCCTTGCCTAAAAGGGGTTGCTAAATTTTTCTGTAGATGCTGCCGCTAGGATTGCTAGATCTTTGTATGGTTTGCCAGCTCCTTCTTTGTGGCCGTTGATAGATCTGTGTCAAATTGGTATCTTAGGCAATTTAAAGGCCAGACTCTCCGACCTCCACAGTTAGGCAAGGCACTCTTCCTCCTGTCTTACTACCACCAATATAATATCATTTGCCTCTGCTCCCAGACGGCTTCTTTCTCAGATTCAACAGTCTCAGCATCACAGATTAACTTAATCTTCTTAAACAAACCCGGCTCCCTTCCCCCGCTTTATGCACACTTTCTTGGTTCAAGCAGTTACCCCAAAGCTGTATTGCCACTCTTCCAGCTCTGCAATTACAGCGACTACGTGCACCTGGGAAGACCTTCAATCTTGCCATGTCCATTGTATCAAAGGACACTGGACCTTTACCAACTTCAGCAACTTCAAAATGCAGGTGGATAGATTTCAATGTGGCAGGTTTCTCTATAGAAAGGAATTGCCTACCTGATTGGGTAATGCCTGTTCTTCTCTTTACTGCAGAAACTTCTACATTTGTAAAATACTTGCTCTGGGTGTTAAAAGGTTCAAGCTTCACAAGAGAAACAGATTTAGGTACACACAACCACTCTTTAATGGAGATTTCTGACATTAAGGAACTGTAAGGATTTGCATTCCCTTTCATAAGCAGTGATACTTTGACTTTGATAGGAATCATAATCGTCCACAAGCAACCTATCTTTGTTGTAAGAAAAACACAGGTTTGGCAGAAAAAGACACAAAACCACAGTGCTTGTATGAATAAATATTAAGAGTGCACATAGGCTGCAGGTGACTGAGAGGTGTGGGAATACTGACAAGTACAACCCACTGTTGTGGAAACAATTATAGCACGGGCAATTCTCAGTCGCACTGCGCCCAAGAGTGCAATATAGGCGTGTGTTGCAAGTAATTGAAGAGAGATGTTGTTATAAATCTGATGGATTTATTTGCAAAGTAGCCTGACACGTGTTTCGAGTCTAAACCGACTCTCCATCCGAGGCTGTAAATGGGAGATGGGACCTAAGATAAATTGAATGAAGGACAGTGCCAGAAAACTCTCTCATGGCTTCGCAATTGCGGTAATTTCAGCACAGCAGGAACAGCCAAAGTGATGTGAAAGGAAGCAGCCCCTTGTTGTAATATTTCTTCTAACAATTTTTGAAAGTCTGTTTAAACTTCCCGAGGGATTTAACCAGTGTTCCCCTTCTCAACTGGAGACACGCAACCACTCCGGTAAGGTTATAAAGTTCAACAATAGAAATGACAAGCTTTTTCATTTACGCATTCACTTCTACTTGCTTTAGAAGGGCATGTGATACATTTCCTTTGTTCTTTGGACTTCTCACTGCAACAAACAACTTTCAACAACTTCCACTCGCTTTGTGTATTACACGAGTGATAATTGAGCTGGTAACAGTTAGCAGCAAGTCCTTTTCAGTGAATCTGAATACAGAGCTTCACTCACCAGCTCCAGAAACACTGCAGTTGCGAGCTGCTACCACTTCCCAACTTTTCTTCCTGCTACTACTACTTCAGGCAATCTTGGGACCCACACCCCTTTTCAGCATGAGTGTCTCTGATCTGGCCTCGACCTTGAGGAGTCTCCTTCACTCCTCAGACCCTCGGCTTGCTTTGGCACATGGCGCTCGGGTTGCAGCACAATTCTGGCTCTGCAACGACAGCTACTAGGTGCACATGGGAAGACCTTCAATTTCACCACGTCTCTTTCAGTGCAGCCACACGCAGACAGGGTTTGTGAATGCAGGACCCACTCAAAACCGTCAGATGAAATCTGCTCTTCTCTCATCCTGGCGTCCATTAAATGATCACACTTCCCCTTGAAATGCCAGACTCGTGCTCTTCTCCTTCTTATACTACTGCCAGCCTTCTATCTTCTGCTTCAGCTCCTTCTTCCTGCTCCTTCCTGCTGTAGCCTTTTATACCTTTCAGGTGGGGCAATTGGGTTCAGGCTCTTAGTATTAATTGCCTGACCTTGGCAAAGGCTGTTAGGCCTAATTGCCTGTCCTTCACTTGTACATGCCCCTGAGCCAACGTCTTCATCTATATCCCTGTGGTATTATGGGACATGTAGTTCACTTTAGTGAAGTAGGTTTTTCCACTGCTTTTCCACTTTTAAGGGTAGTTTTAATTCATTTAGTATTTTTAGAAGAGGGTGTGTGGGTTTCAATCTTATTAGAAACAGATGGTATAGAAAAGGCAAACTCTATTCTTCCTATTAGCGTACTGTAGGTATTGAGGAGAGCATTTGAGTTTAGGGATAAAAAAAAGGTTTGTTCTTTTGATGTGTTAGGTTTAGATGTTATGATCTTAGGTCTTATCACCCTACTTTTAACTGAAGGCTGAAAACCATTAGAATGACAATACACCATAACTTCTTCTGGCATGGTATCTCTCCTCCCTACCCTGGGCCCTTTTTCCACCCAGGTAATCCTCCCAAAGTACCCAACCCCCATTATTGGGATTAGGAAGTGTCTGCCCCCTACTGGCCACCTGGGAGGAGACTTTAGGCTGGGTTTTGGTGGGGAGGACGCAGGATTCCGCAAAGCGGTCACAAGAAACTAGGGGTGTACCGAAATTCAGCTTCGAGTAAGTATTCGGTCGAAATCTGACTGAAAATGAGATATTCGGTTTCCGATGAATACTTTATTAATTATCACTCAAAGCCGAGTAGTTTCCCCTACCTGATATATTCATTGCTGCTTTTACTGCGAGCTTGGAATCATTCAAGCAGGTCATTAAACAAATACTGCTGCCACTGTTTTGATTGAGTACAGGCAGAGCAGTGGTGTGAAAGTACAAAGAAAGACCTTCATCTGGTGGATTTCTCGGGAGGGATGAGCTGAAACAAAACTCTCAATATTTTTAATGTATCTCTAGTTGCCCTGTATTTTGCAGCTAAAATCTACTGAGCTGGAACAGTAGTTCATGAAGTCGCTAAAGAAAATATTTTCTGTAGTTGCTTATTGATTTGCTGATGAGCTGTATAAGGAATCTGAAAGTTATAGGTTCCAATCCCACCAATTTCCAATCCAAATAATATCATGTAGTGGATTGATATAGTTGTTGCAGAGATCTCAGTAAGTTCCAAACCCTGAGTAATATAACTCAGGAGATAGTGCGCCTGCAGCAAATAAGTGTATTTAGCCTGTAATCCCAGGCTAAAATGAAAGTAAGATGGCTCAGTGGGAAGTGTGCCTGCAGCACAGATGTGCTTATTGTATGAAAACATAGGTTTCAATTCCTGAACTCCAACTTTCTCATGTTGCCAAAATAAGTCCCTTTGAATTGAATAAAAGTGCCAAATTTTAGAAAAGAATGTTGGTTAGATTCCTTGAACCAAAATGCCCCAGTCTGTGGCATCAGACATCTTCCTTCCCAACATTAGAGAATAACAAAATAGGGATAGTTGTGTAATTAAGATGAGATACAAGTTTACAATTTAGAAACATTCAACCAAATGGATGTACAAGTGAAACAAATAAGTAAAATAAACATGCACATGCCAATTAAAGATCTCAAAACCAACACTGCCCCTTCCCTATAGGGTCATCTAAGAACCATGTAAGATTCAGCATTCCCTACATATTTTGTCTGGTTTCATTTACCATGCCCCAAAACACCACAAACATTCCCCACCCGAAAAAGAAGACAGATATTATCTATTAATGAAAAGACATTTTAGCATCCCAAAGATTTGTATTCAGTAGAACTTCAGCCGTCAGCAGGTGGCTAATTGATGTAATCACTCCTTTTGTGTTTCAGCGCCTTGCTGGAACAAAAAGGCTAAACTGATCAGGCCCAAAAGGAAAATGTGAAAGTACAAGCAGACGCATCCCAGTTTCCCCTCACAGTGATTGAATACTTCAATACGTAGCTCTCAACCTGTTTTGTCGCCAAGGCGGGTGAGAACACCCAATTTTTGTTTTTGTTGTGTGTGAGCCCATTGAAGTGAATTGGCATATAGGCGTTTGGGAGGTGAGTCAGCGGTTTAGAAGGTGGGTGACGCCCGTCCAAAGCGTGTGAGTTGAGAGTTATGTGCATACTATACTTTTGGGCTATTCTTACTTACTTGGGCCCTGACAACAGGCAACACCTAAGAATGCACAAAAACACAAACTGTGTCATTATAAAGGAGTTTATTTGCTGATAATGTATTCCTTTCAGGGTTTACACAAACATCTTACATGGACAACAAAGAAAAACAATAAAGAATGGATATAGATATTTTAAAGTGTGTTTTTAATTTACAAACGTGTTTTTCTGTCTGCATACCTGTATTTATTCAAAAGGCAACTAGAAGGCTTTATATTCAGCTCTGGCCGAATACTTGCCCAACTATTCAGTATTCATCTGAATACTTAAATCTACTATTTGGTACCCCCCTACAAGAAACTACAGATATTGCCAGAGTGCCTGTAAAGTCATTTTTCACTGTTTGTGAATGTCTGTGCTGTCTTACCTCAGCACCAACCATGCAGAGTGGTGTGTGCACACCGACTCACCGACTATATTTCACAATGACCTTTTAGTGCTTGGTACGCACAGTGTGTTCCCCAGAATGCTACATCAGTGACCTCTCTCTCACAACAGGTTTGATGAATTCTTTGGGGCTGCTACTTCCTTTTCCATAATGCAACCTGAAGATTTGTTTTTCTTTCAAGATGTCTTTTTGACACTTTGGTACTGTTACTACATTTCCCGGAATGCAACCACAACTGTCTTTTTCTCCCGCAAAGTATCTTTTTCTTTTAATGGCTAGATGGCGCTTAAGTACTTTTACTGATTATTCCAGAACACAGTGCCAAGGATCTATTCTGTTTCAGCAAGTGTCTTTCCCCTACACTATATAGGACTCAAAATCCTAGAATGCAGTGTGCCACACACCAAAGATCTTCGTGTGTTACTGCTTTTTCCAAAACTCCTTGGGGGTGGGTGCCTTCCCGCAGGGTGCATCCAGCTTCTGCTGACTAGCTGCGTGCTATTAATCTTCTCATTTATGTGCAGCATTGCTTAAGCTCTACATATCTCTACTCATTTTCCACTGAGACCATAAGAAGCTGTGGACCTTACCTCTTGCCACAGCATAGATTCACTGTGGTCTCCCGCAGTGGGTTGCTCCTTTCCTTCCCCCAGAAATATCTTGCCTTAGTATTTCGCAATGGCTTGCTTCACTCCTTGCCTTTGCACAGGTTCACCTTGGCAATCCTAAATCCAATCTTGTAACTTTGTATCCATCTCCTTCCAGAGGGTTTCTCTGCCCCCTCTTTAGGTTTGGTTCCCTCATTGTATTTGCAACACAGTGTTTCTGCCCAGATGACCAGGAAAAGTTCAACTCCCCTCTTGCTTCTCTTTTGCACAGGGGGCAAAGGGAGTCTGCGTACAGTGTTTCTTAATGTACCCTTTACTAAACTGTATTGCAAAGCAACAGTAGACCACACCGAAATGGAACATAAAGAATTGTGCGAAAACCCCAAAACAGTTTCTCTTGCATCCACTTGAGTGCAAGCAGCACATCCATAAGTAGCCTTGTTTGGCATTCTTTTGCCGAGTCAATCTGACTGTTGAAGCATCCTCTCACATGCTGAGGCAAGGAACAATGAAATACCCAAAGTATTATGTCCGAAAAGCCAGGTTACATGGTTATTCCACATCTTGGGAAAGACTGAGGACATGGATGTGCACAAAGGCTTGTTGACTGCCAACCATTTCGGCAAGTGATTAAGAATGAGAATGTTACCCTTTCTGGATCTTCTCTTTTCTATGAGTAGATGCCTAATGATCATTCAAATCTATATTTGATGATGGATTAACTTTAACAGTGACTTATTCTTTTTGGAAAACTATTGCAGGATTTTGACAGCAAAGCCCCATTTACTGGAAATCAATTAATTCATCTTCAAAGGGTATGTAAATTGATGTCTGTCAGGGTTTATATTTGAGATGCACTACCAGAATCTGGAGCGAATCTGAAGCTGAACCTGTGGAATAGAATGAGAGCCAGGAAGCAATACGTCCAGTAGGATCTCACCCCGGTTGGTCTGTAATAAACTGTGGCAACCACAGGTACGTCTTCCTGAGGCAGAGGCACATGAGACTTGAGATGGAATGACAGAAGTGGAAATTGGTGGTTTTGTTTTTAATGTGATTAGATTTATATTGGAGGAATGGGGCCACCACTTCCTCTTGCCACAAAATCGTGCACCAATCGTTGGGAGGCGGGGGGAGTTGGAGTCCTTAATATCCAAGTTCCCTTTATATGGGGAGAGGGAAAACAGTTTAGCTGTGAGGATTACTGGATTACTGTAATCAAGCGAAGTTCCTGCAGCTCTTTGTGTACTGGGCCAGGATACAGAAACCGAATAATGAGCAAAGCCACATAGCAAATAACTAAAGTAAAAACTGGAACAAGAGGCGCCTGGGGCCGTTTGCTGTTCCCAAGAGGTCTGGTGTGAAGCAAAGGCTCCTACCTGTGTGTTTTGCCAAGACGCAGGTGGCTTGTCCATCTAATGAGCATGGCGTGGGGTGGATGCACTTGCTGATGACCTCTTCATATCATTGCCCTGCCAGATGCTTAGGAGGTCTGGCAAGAAACCTTGGAGCCACTTCCAGATGCCCTTAAGGTTCTGTTTGAGAATGTGGGATTGTTGTTGTAGTGTTCTATTTCTCTGAGCTTTATTCCCTTCACCCCCAAACACACATATCACCTCTACCATAAATCCCAGGGAGCTGCTGAATTCACAATGGTGTCCACCCTGAATGAGGGTTGGAAATGAGCAAACAAGTACATGTTTCGCTGGACCTGCTCCTTGTTTTTTTGTGTTGGTGGATCCCTGCTCCTAGGAAAGGGATATCGGGATGTACAGTTCAGGAGGAGAGGGTTCGCAGCTAACCCCAGAAATGTGTCCTTGCTGGGAGTTAAACATGTAACCAGGAGTCGCATGCAGATGCCAGCGGCAAACACATAGCTATCAAACCCCTTAATCTGTTTTTCTTTTCTACTAGGGTTCTAAATGGTGATGTGAAATCTGATTGCCATTCATCGTCCTCTTCCCTCATCCTGCTGTTAATAAATTATAAGCAACATGGACGATTTTGATGAGTGGGCCTACTGCCGTTTGTGACTGAAAGACACTTTACGTCAATGCAGTCCCATAGCATTCGCCCTGAGAAGAAACTTGCGAGCCCATGTGTATATGTTAAATGTTAAAGGTATTTGTACCGCGCACCGTCACCAATGGAATTGGTGCCCAGGCTCTCAGGCGGATCTGCAAACAATAAAGGTGGGATGGGTTAGTAGGTTGAAGAAGGGAGTAGGATAGTGAGAGGAGTGGTGTGCTGTTGGCAGCTTCAAATCAGTATACATCGGGTGCTGAGCTTTGGTGTGGGTATCGGATCGGAGTCAGTCCGCGTGTGCTGTTGTTCCGGATTATGTGTTGTTGCAGTGTTGTGAAGTGCGTGCGGCTTGTTGTGCGAGAGATGGTTGTGTGAGTTATTTTAGTGAGATAAGTATGCAGAGTTTGAACTCATATTGGTTAGTCGGTTACCTGACCTTTACCAGTGCTAGCACTCGCAGTTCTGGTGAGTGTGGCACTTGTTGGCCCTCACATTCCCATCTAGACGTGGCGCAGGCCAATGATAAGGCTCCATACAGGTGTGGTCATGCCAACATTCACACTTTTATCTAGACGCGGCGCAGGCTAGTGTTTAGAGATCAGTCCAGGTGTGGGCAAGCTAACATTCACAACTCCATCCGAACGCCACGCAGGCTGGTATTCACGGCTCTGAGTGTGGCACATGCTAGCATTCACGTTTTTCTAGGCGCGGGCATGTTATCCTTCGATCGATCCTATCCACATGCGACGCAGGCCAACGTCTATCTAGATGCGTCTGCCGGTCTGGGTGTGTTTGTCCGGTACATACGAGCGGGAGAGTCTAGGGTTCGTCTGGGTCTAGGTATGTGGTCAGTCTCTGTAGCCTTCGTTTGTGGCTGTTTTCCATGATGTCTTATGCTCTGTAGAGTGGTTGGTTCTTTTGCTTGAGTGTTTGTCAAATTTGAGAGTGGCCGAGGTTGGAGTTATTTTCATCATTGTTTTAATGTATGGGCATTCCTGTGCGTCTCCCTAGTGGTTACGCTTTGAAGAGCCATGATTTGAGTAGTTTTGTGAGATATTTTTACCCATGCATCTGAGCCCTACCACAAAAACTGTGCAGTACTGGCATGGAAAACATCATGATGGCCAGAACTTCCCAGAAAATGCACAGGGAAATGCATGAAGAATAGGCTGCCACCCATTTTTGCCTATGTTGTGAGCACAGAAGGGCACAGAGCCTAAAACCATTGTAAAAGGGGCAATGCTGATTGCCAAAAGCAAACCATAACTGGTGGGAATTCGTTTTCTTCAGGTCAAACATGGCTAATTTATGGGCACAAAATTATTTTACTGCAGAACTACACCAATGCCATTTGTTGAACCTGGACAATATTCTTCCATGTAATATCTCTTGTTTGAAATGCTTGAATTCAAGAGTGATCCAAAAAAAAATTGCATGCAGTACCCGCTTTTGACTGAGGGCGGCGCTAGCGGTCTAAACTCTGACAGGGAAACTGCATGTCAGGAGTTGCAGGAGAGGCCTTTACATCAAAGGCTGGGAGTTAATTAAAATCTTAACCACATGCTGTTCCCAGAAGACAATCTGATTTAATTAACAGGCCAAAGACTGGGAAATCTCTCACCTCCAGAGATTCACACCAGGAGTTAGAATCTCACATGACTTCTTGATTGATAGAAGGCAGACTGGCTGGGAGCCTCCTGGAGACCACACAATAGGCTCTTGCACTTGAATAGAATATGTTGATTTTGACTGTTTGCTGTAAACAAAGGCCTGCTTGCCAGAAGACACATGTGATCACTGACCCACCCAAGTCTTGGAGGCGGACTCCAACACTCTGAGAACTGAATTGAAAGCAAAATATATATTTTACAGAAACACTGATAACTCTTTGTAATCAAATGACAGGAATGTATAACTTTGAGAGCCTTCATTAAAAAAATGTACCTTCGATTCAAGCCCAAACTCCAATTTGTGTGATGTTCTGGGGCGAAACCCTGCTATCTATGTATACTACAGACTCTGTGTTTAAGCTAGAGACATGGGAATTTACTGGAGTATGTATGGACAGGCCGTGTATATGTGTTTAATTTTTAATGAAAAACCAATATTGCAAAACCAGTTAAAAAACGCAAAATGTTGCCGTTTCTGAATGCAGGCTCTTAGAAACATCAGAGTTTGAACAGAGTATACCTCATGTGATACGTGATGGGTGCATGTAATTTCAAACCACTGTGTATCTATGAAATATGTCTTTAGGTCAAATATAGATTTGTGGGCAAACTGACCAGGGGAGGATCCTCTGACCCATAAAACCTACAGCATCACCATGACACACATTTCCTTCCCCCAATCAAAGCAGTGCGGAAAGCTTGACCAATGGGCAGTTGAAAGAGGGGCTGGCTAGTGATGCTGCACACACACCCACTTTCAAAAGACATAAAAAGAGCCACTGGAAGCTAGAGAGGACATTCAAATCCAGTTGCCGCAACGCGCTCTGCCGGACCATACAACCTCCAGAAGATACCAGATTCAACACTTAGACTTTAAAACTCCAAAGAACTTGATTCAGAACTCAAAGCAAGGGCCTAAACCCACAAACTGAGAACTCTTCTCAGTAGGCCTCAGCATCCAGCAAACCTAACAGCGGTAGCAGCATCCAGGAGCCGTGCAGATCAGCGCTGGGTCCAGAGAAAGCTGTGCAGAAAGATCCAGAAGCAGTGCGGTACCCAGAGAAAGCAGAGCAGTATCCAGAACCAGAGGCCAGAGATCCAGAGTGACCCAGAACGCTGTTAGCAGAACCAGAGAGCTGACCCAGATCACTGTGAAGTGCCGAGATCAGAACCGCAGTCCAGTCCAAAACCTGACCAGATCCGTGGGGAGGCCTATTTCAAAATATATTGTGAGTACCTAGCAGAACTGTGCAGAACCAATCTCTTAGTTAAAATAATATAATTCAATCTATTTTAATCTAACCAGAACTGCCTCCTAACTGTCACCTGTCATTTTCTAGCTGCAAGCTGTAACCTGTCGCTTTGAACTTTTAAAATTTCAAGTCCGAAACCTGACCAGATCCGTGGGGAGGCCTATTTCAAAATATATTGTGAGTACCTAGCAGAACTGTGCAGAACCAATCTCTTAGTTAAAATAATATAATTCTATCTATTTTAATCTAACCAGAAATGCCTCCTAACTGTCACCTGTCATTTTCTAGCTGCAAGCTGTAACCTGTCGCTTTGAACTTTTAAAATTTCAAGTCCAAAAAACTCTGTAACCGTTTGGGCTAGGAACTTGGTTTAACTTTCCTCTGAAAGCATAGAATTGTACCTTTCCAACAAGCCTAGAACCGACTTCCTACTCCTTATACTTTCGATTCACGCATTCGCGAATTTAGCCGCGATTTGCGATTTTGCCCGATTTCTTTACTTGTAAAAAGATAGCTGCTTTTGCCTGAACTGCTAAATTTCGTTTGCCTCTTAAGAACCATCCCTGAATCATTAATAGAGTGAGCCTGAACTCATATTAACTAGATACCACTCACCCTGAACCTCCTGAAAGGAATTAAAAGCATTTTCAGCATATTTCTCACTGCATTGTCACCATATTCAAAGCATTTTGCCTGTGTTTCAAAACTCCTATCTGTTGTATAAGCTGCTGGGGGGGAATTGAACTGAATTCTATTTGGTCGCATTCCTAAGAACTGTGTCATCTTCATCTTCATCTCCTTACATTGCATAAAAGGGGGGGTGAATTGTCCAAGAAAGTGATTACATTGTCTTTTGCTGAAACCCTATCAAGTTATTTTCTGTACTGCAATTTCATTCCACCTTGCATCCATTTGAAACCATAAAAGTATTGTTGCTATCTTATCCATCCTATAACCACTCATCATTGATTATAAAGAAGTGTGCTAGTGCCAGACTATCCATTATTGATTACTGCTCAGATTAGGTGTGATATTCAATTATTAATTTATTATAAAGTGTGATACATATATATATTGTTTCAATTCTCAAATAAACCTTTTAACTTGCAAAACAGAACTACTTCTTGGCTCAGTTGGGTCAGGGGGATTCCAAGAGAGGGGTGTTATATAGGGGTAGTCATCCAGAACTCATGAACTGGACATAAAGATATATCAATAAGGGTTTCCATTCAGTATCCCACACTAGGCATTGACTTAGCTGTAGTGTTGAATTGAATCCTCTTACAAAGTGGGGGCTCGAGCCGGACATCTGGGTTAGATTTATCACTTGTGCAGATTAATACAGTGTGCTAACTGACAGGAGACCTACATCCGGTCGGATCACCACGCTGTGTTTCGCTGTAAAGCACTCCTCAAAGGAAAGCTCTAAGGAAACGGTCTGTTTTGCAAAAATAAAATACAAACTTCTGTAAGTCAGGAAGGAACTCAAATTCCAGAATGACGACACTGGTAGACATCAAAATAGCCAGAGAGCACTTCTTACATAAGCTATTTGTGAGAGGTGAGTGGACTCATCAGGACCAAACGGTCTGGTTGCAGGCAATCGCGCAACAGGTCACGGAAACAGGGTCAGATATATGGGGAGATCAGGGCCCCCTACATGTGGCCCTGAGTGAACTATACATGGCCCCTAAGGCCAAGGATGAGCACAACAAGATTGCCAGGGTAGCGACATATTTATATTTACATATGGGAGCCATGCAGGACAAATGTGCTGAAGGCCAAGATCTGGAGAGTAGGCAACTGCTGGCATTACAGAAGGCCCAATCTGATCCGGACTCTACTGAGCAGAGGCTGCTCAGGAGCCAGGAGTCAGAAAATGACAGCAGACAGTACATCACTAAAATAAAGGAGTATATGGATGTGCTGCAACAGGAAAAGGTGGACCAGGATACCAGATTTCTGGCCTTGCAGAAGGAGTACCAAGAAGGTTTGGACTCCCTACTGAAGAGCCAGAAAAAGCTGGAGCAACAGTTAGACTTCAATAGGGCATGTGCTGAGCAGGTAGTCACCCTGCAAAGCCACCTAGATAGGGAGAAGGCAGAGAGCAATAAACTGATTTTGAAAGACCTGGATACCCAGGCAGAGTTTGACCAGGAGCGCCAGAAAGCTGGTGCCTTCCAGAGGCAAAGGGACGACCTGGCGGCACAGATGCAGTCTCTTAGTCAGGGAAGGGATACCTTAGGCCAGGAAGTCTGCCACTTAAAAAGGAAAATGGAAGAAAATCACCTGGCCCTCCAGGGACTGGGTGACCTCCAAAAAGAACACCAGAACTTGTTAGAGCACACCAGGAGGGTGGAGGATGCTCTGGCAAGAAAGGAGCAGGCCAATAGGGACACAGCTCAGGAGGTAACCCTCCTGCAGCAGAGACTGGCCCAGTACTCCAGGACCAATCAGGAGGCACAGAGAGAAAATTAGGCTCTCTGTCAGCACAATGATAGGCTCCAACAACAGGTAGCGATGCAGGAGCGACTGATAGAGTCTAGTAAGGCCTTAACTGAGGAACTGAAAGCGCAGGCTCTTGCATTGCAACAGGGAGCATTGGCGGATAGAGACCAGGTTCGCTGGGAAAGGGAAACTCCTGAGCATAACCTCAGGAGCCCTAGTACCAGAGGCCTTTATCTCTCTCAGTCCCTGGACTCTGCCACCACCATGTCCCCCGGCGCACATGAGCACCGGGCCACAGGGATGGCAGATTACTATCCAGCCAGAAGCATGGGGCTCATAGGCCAGTACCACCCAGGTATGGAGGGGCGGGCATCTGGGTATGGGCACCTAAGCACAGTGCAATTTAGTGGGGAACCCCAGGAGAGTAGGCCCATTAAGGGCATCCTGAAAACCTCTTCCCAGTTAGGTCAGTGGGCGGGGAACACATCTAATCCTGGCAGCGAGGAGGGATCTGAAGACTCCTCTGAGCGGTACAGGACACAGGAGACCAGGTCCCCACATTCTGCCAGCCACTCCCAGGCTCGCAGAATCCGGGAAAACCTGGAAGATCAGACAGGAACCTCTGGGAGCAGTGCCTCTGAGTCAGAGGATGAATGGACCAGGGTTACCTGAACCAAAAAGGCCAATAAGGCAAAAAGGGCCTTGCTTAAGGACCCATTGAAACAGATTAAGGCAATCAGGAGTGTCATCACGCCTTATCATAAGAACGCCAAGTACTCTGTTTGGGAACACTTGGAGCTCTATGAGCAAATGATGGAGACTTTTCATTTGAAGGACAGCCAAAGCTGTATCCAATATGTAAAGTGGACATTCTCCCCAGAGTACTCCAGTTTCTTTGCGGGGCTGGAGGACCAAAATCATTCAAGGTGGTCCACCTATAGGGCGGCCATATTAAAACATTTTTCGGTTCACAAAATCCCCAAGAGGCTCGCAAGGCAGCCTACAATTTGCAATGTGGGGAGGATCAGGCCCCACAAGAATTCGTGCAAGAACTGAAACGTGCCTTTGCGCAGACCACCAGAAGGGTGCGCACAGACAGCAGAGAATTTGTCAATACATTTTTCCATGCCTTGTCCAAATACATCATGACCCAGCTCGTGAGAGATTTTCACGAGAAAAGATATTTAGACTGGGTCATTGAACAGGCTACCCGGATCTATGAGGTGCAGAAGCCCATAGAAAATAAAAATAATGCGCCCAAAAACCCCAAAACCAACAGCACCCCTGCTGCTGCCAAGGTGGCAGAGGTAAAGGTTGCCCCCGTTTTAGATTTGAGATGGGGGGGCCTAAAAACCTACCTGCACCTAATAATCCTAAGACCAGAAATCCCTCGGGCCAGTCACAGACAGGGAGTCGAGGAGGTAGTCCCAACAATGGGGTCCCCCGCTCCCCTGACTATGTAAGTCCCCGCTACAAGGGAAACCGACCAATCCTGGGTTATGTGTGGACTCCTCCAGCCCAAGGGGGGGATCCAGCCTAGCACCTGACCCGGGGAACTTCCCCCAGGAGGGCAGAAATTCTCCAAATCCTGGGCAGAACTTTTTCCCCAGGTATCCACCCAATTTCCAGCCCCAAAATCATCCATCCTTCTTTCCCCAATTCCCTGAGCTCAGACAACCTAATCCGGGAGAGGGGAGGCCAAGTATGGAGGGGTACCAAAATCTTCCCAACCAGGGGTACTACCAGAGAAGGGATAGCTACCCTTCCCGGGATCAGCCGAGGGGAGAAAATAGAGCCCCGTATCAGCCTGAGCGGGTTTCCCAGTTAGAGCGCCAGGTCCAAAATATGGCACGGGATCTGGGTCACATACTGAGGGCTCAACAGAACCCTCAGATGAGCGTGCCACCGCAGAATGCCCCAAACTCTGGACCTGGTACTCCAGAACAATGACGGGGGCAGCACCCCGATAACACACCGGTTCCCAGGGAGGAGGCACAAGGGGAAGGGGGGTGTAAAGCCTTGGAGGAAGCTTCCTTCCCAACTTGTAAACAGCCCCTGGAAATCCAGGAACCGGAAACAAAATCTCCTGCCCCTGAAAGCCCGCCTCCCAAGGAGCAGAGGGGGGGTAGGAGAAACAAAGGACCCAAACAGACCCACTTTGTGGAGGAGGTACAGGTCTTCCAATTTGAGGGAGAGGGATCCTCAGAGGATCCTAGGGAAAGGACCTTCTCCTTCAGAGATGGGGGAACTCCTCCCAAGGAAAAATGGGTCCCAAGGGATGCCAATTCAGACTGGGGAGATATGGAGACTGAGCTACCGCCGCCCATCATCTCATCCCAGAACCCACAATACCAAAATCCCCTGGTTCGAAAACATCCTGATGACTGCCTCCAAAAAGGGCGGGGCGGCCCAGAACCGGAACCAGGGGAACCCACAATGGCTCTGATCTCCAGTTGCCAACTTTTTCTTCCAGATTCCCAAGGCTCTCCACAGAATTCTGCCCAAATCTCTTCTCTCGCCATGTCCAAAACCAGAAAATTAGCCCACCAGTTGTCCAAAAATGGGCATTATCTGTGCCCCCTTGAGGAGAAGGAGGGAAGATACTATTCCCCGGTACAAGTACAGGTGCAGGGTACAATTTTGGCACTGGTGGACACTGGATCCCAAGCTACCCTTCTGTCCAAAAGGGCCTTTGAGGAAATAAATGCCGGAAGGGGGGAGAATTACCGTATTCCTCTCACCTCTCTTCCTGGACAACTGCAAAACTTTGACGGGAAGGAAATTCCCGTTGAGGGGACTGCAGACTTGGACATTAAAATTGGGCGATACAAGTTGAAACACCCGGTCATAGTAGTGACTCCAGAGGGCAACTCCCAAAAGATCCAGCCACTCCCACATTCAAACTGATAGACAAATGGGAAATGGACCTGGAAGCACCTAATTCCAAACATCTCCTGCCAAGCAGGTGTATGCTCAAAATCTCCATTGGCAACAAGAGCATAGTCCATAATTGTTGGGTCGTGCGAGACGTCACTGCCGCCTTTTACTTAGGCAGTGACATTCTCAATCGCTTTGCCATTAGTTTGGACCTAATAAACTTCAAAGCTTGGTCCCGATTAGCGAATTATCCCATGGGCTTTGATGATCCAGAAAAAGCATTTAGGTCAGCTCAATTGCTACCTTATGCAGTTGAAATTCAGATCAAAGAGGAAGTCACCATCCCAGAAAGGACCCGACAATTCTCCCTGGAAGTGAAAGTTAAAAGAGGACAAAAATTGCAAAACCCTGATGCTTACATACATCTAAACGCTTCTCTCCAACAGCAAGGGTTGGGGGTAAACCCAACTCCATTAGTCAACATAGAACATGACACCATTCCAATAGAGGTGGATAACAGCAACTTAAAGAGTATTACTCTAGCCGCAGGCACCATTATTGGAATGGCGGTTGATGACCGACATTTTTCCATTGATCTAGGAAATGAACTGTTAGGACCAATCCCCAAGGACTGTTTTGACAGTGACAGTGAGGACAATACAACACCAGACAGGATGTTTACCCGGCATGGGGGGAACTTCCTGGTGTACACTTCCTGCCCTTATGGTAAGGAGGATGTGACTTGTGACTTCAGAAGGGATGAGGTGATTTTCCAGGTTCATGAAGGCTGCCTTTCCCACCTGGGGCCTCCAGTCCAAATCAGCACTCTGACCAGGGACTTCTACACCCAGCTGGAGGAGGCTGCTGAGGTAGCCAAACCAGAAGTCTTTCCAGGCTTCAGGCAGATGGTGGAAGAGAGAGTCAACCTAGCTGATGCCTGTGTGACTCTGGAACAAAAGCAAAAGTTGAAACAAGTTTTCTTGGATTTGAAAGATCTCTTTGCGGTAGACTCATATGACTGTGGTCGCACCGACATCCACACAACAACAATTCCCACGGACCCTGGAATGACTCCAGTGTTTGTGAAGCAATATCGTTTGCCTCTCGCATCCATGGAGTCCCTTACAGGACCGTGCCTGTCAGTAGGGAGGACCAATACAAGCTGGCTTTTACCTTTGGGGCTAGCAGTACACATGGACCCCGACTCCTTTCGGATACCTCAACTCCGGCAATTAATTCAACATTTTCCTACATAAGGCCATGCCCGACCTGGGTGCGAGGGGTAACCTGGCTTATGTAGATGATGTCCTCATCAAAAGTTCATCTGTGGAGGAACACATAGCGGAGATCCGTTATGTTCTGACCCAGTTGAGGGCCGCCAGAGCAAAACTTTCCTTTCAGAAAGCACAGTGGTGTAGAACCCGTGTTAATTTCTTGGGGCATGAGATTACTCCTCAGGGTCTCTGTCCCCAGGAAAAGAAAGTGGAAGCACTTCAGAAACTGAAATACCCCACAACTCTGCGGCAACTAATCCGCCTCCTTGGACTGACTAATTACAGCAGAAAGTTCATTGAGGGCTACGCAGAGATCACCAGACCCCTGATTCATCTCCTGAAGGGGGGGTCAAGTGGGAATGGGGTCCAGAACAAGCCGAGGCGGTAAAACAACTCAAAAGAAGCCTCTCACAAGCACCTTGCCTAGCTTACCCTGTCAGAAACAAGGAGTTCTTCCTGGAGACGGGGTTCTCTAATATGTGCTTGACGGCAGTATTATACCAAAAGCATGACAAGGTCAATAAAGTAATCTCCTATGTGAGCAAAACTTTATTCTCTGTGGAGGAAAAATTCAACGAGTGTGAGAAGGCACTCCTGGCAACGGTGTGGGCATTGAAGAATTACCGCCCGTTTATCCAGGGGGAACATATCATAGTGGAGACTCCACACCAGCCTCTGCAATATCTTCAAAGTGACAGAATCCGGGCCGGGAATGTGAGTAATTCCCGAATTACTTCCTAGATTTTGTCAATGCAAGGTTTTCCTGTGGAGGTCAGATATGGCCAAAACAAGAAGAGTCCCCTCGCGCAAGGTCTGGCTGACTTGCATGATTGTGCCAGAGAAAACTGTCTCGAGGACGAAAGTCTAAAAATCAAGGACAACATGGAGGCATACCTTAATTCCCCACACAAAGTCTTTGAAGAGGACAAGTGTGAGGGAATGCCCACTGTCTATGTGGATGGATGCTCTTACCATGTTGACAACAACGGGGAGAAAGAACTGGTGGCCGGCGTAGGGAATGCATGGGTGAATAATTCCCCAGAACCCTCCGCTGGATACAAAATTGGTCCCCGAAGTAGTCAGGTGGCAGAATTGATGGCTGTGCATCAGGCCATCCTCACTGCTGTCCAGCATCAACTCCACGAACTGGTCATAATCACAGATTCGGATTATGTACAGAACGGGTTCATGGAGCACCTGGTTAATTGGAAAACCAGAGGCATGTTATGTGCTAACAACAAACCCTTGAAACATGGGAAGTTGATCCAAAACATTGATGATCTGGTCACATCGAATGGGATGACCATCTACTGGAAAAAGATCAAGGGTCATTCCAAAGTAGAGGGACCAGACAAAACTGGAAATGACTTAGCTGATCAGCTGGCCAAAACCGGGGCCATCCAAGGGGATCTAATTGAGATTGAGTCCCTGTTGGGGGAAATCCAGGTCACTGCTATCACTAGGTCCCAGACAAATGCTCACAATGATCTTTCAACTGCCCAATGGAGAAAGGAGACCCCTGATGCTGATTTGATTACAGCTCAGAAGGGGGAGCCAATTATTGGTAAGTTTTACCAACACCTTGAGGACCCTGAGAACTTTCCCCTGACGGATACCGATTACATTGGGAAAGAGGACCTAAGAGTGTTGATGAAATGTCCAAAAATGTTCCGAATCCAAGACGGTTTGCTGGTAAGGAAATCCAAAGCTGGCCACGATCAGTGGATCGTTCCTACCTCATTCCGAAGACTGATGTTAAGTCACGCCCATGATGCAGCCACCGCCGGTCATAGGGGGTTTTACACAACACTGGAAATCTTAGGAGAGGTTGCATACTGGCCACATATGGGGCAGGACCTTGACCAATACTTGAAGGGGTGTCTTGTGTGTGAACAATTTCAGCCATCATCCCTCATGCACCGTGCACCCCTCCAAAAGAGGGGGATGACACTGCCATGGTCAGATTTGCAAATCGACTTTGTAGGCCCTGTGATTCGCTCGTCTAGAGGAAACACGTACATGTTGACCGTTACATGCTTGTAACAGAGGCCAGAGATCCAGAGTGACCCAGACCGCTGTTAGCAGAACCAGAGAGCTGATCCAGATCACTGTGAAGTGCCGAGACCAAAAACGGAGTCCAGTCCAAAACCTGACCAGATCCGTGGGAAGGCCTATTTCAAAATATATTGTGAGTACCTAGCAGAACTGTGCAGAACCAATCTCTTAGTTAAAATAATATAATTCAATCTATTTTAATCTAACCAGAACTGCCTCCTAACTGTCACCTGTCATTTTCTAGCTGCAAGCTGTAACCTGTCGCTTTGAACTTTTAAAATTTCAAGTCCAAAACCTGACCAGATCCGTGGGGAGGCCTATTTCAAAATATATTGTGAGTACCTAGCAGAACTGTGCAGAACCAATCTCTTAGTTAAAATAATATAATTCATTCTATTTTAATCTAACCAGAACTGCCTCCTAACTGTCACCTGTCATTTTCTAGCGGCAAGATGTAACCTGTCGCTTTGAACTTTTAAAATTTCAAGTCCAAAAAACAACCTTCACAAAATCGTTCATAACTCCGTAACCTTATACTTTCTCCGCAATCACGATTCACGCATTCGTGAATTTTGCCGCGATTTGGCCCGATTTCTTTACTTGTAAAAAGATAGCTGCTTTTGCCTGAACTGCTAAATTTTGTTTGCCTCTTAAGAACCATCCCTGAATCATTGCTAGAGTGAGCCTGAACTCATATTAACTAGATACCACTCACCCTGAACCTCCTGAAGGGAATTAAAAGCATTTTCAGCTTATTTCTCACTGCATTGTCACCACATTCAAAGCATTTTGCCTGTGTTTCAAAACTCCTATCTGTTGTATAAGTTGCTGGGGGGGAATTGAACTGAATTCTATTTGATTGCATTCCTAAGAACTGTGTCATCTTCATCTTCATCTCCTTACATTGCATAAAAGGGGGGGGGGGTGAATTGTCCAAGAACGTGATTACATTGTCTTTTGCTGAAACCCTATCAAGTTATTTTCTATACTGCAATTTCATTCCACCTTGCATCCATTTGAAACCATAAAAGTATTGTTGCTATCTTATCCATCCTATAACCACTCATCATTGATTATAAAGAAGTGTGCTAGTGCCAGACTATCCATTATTGATTACTGCTCAGATTAAGTGTGATATTCAATTATTAATTTATTATAAAGTGTGATATATATATATATATTGTTTAAATTCTCAAATAAACCTTTTAACTTGCAAAACAGAACTACTTCTTGGCTCAGTGGGGTCAGGGGGATTCCAAGAGAGGGGTGTTATATAGGGGTAGTCATCCAGAACTCATGAACTGGACATAAAGATATATCAATAAGGGTTTCCATTCAGTATCCCAGACTAGGCATTGACTTAGCTGTAGTGTTGAATTGAATCCTCTTACAGTTTCCTGAATCTTAGGTGGTTTGTTGTATTCCATATATTCTTAGGTAGGTCGTTCCAAGTTTTGGGTGCCTGGTGAGAGAAACGACGATCCTCCGAGTTTTCTTCTGTTGTAGGGTTTTGGTTCCAGGCGTATGTCGGTGCTTTATCTTAGTATTCTTGTCGGTTGATGTAGGCGTAGTTTGTCGCTTAGGAATTCTGCGTCTTGTTTGTCTATTGCTCTGTGCGTGATGCACATGGCTTTGAACTTTATTCGATGTTTCAGCGGTAGCCAGTGTAGTATTTTTAGCGCGGGTGTGATGTGTTCTCTACTGGGTAGCTTGAGGAGGAGTCTGGCTGCTGCATTTTGTGTGCGTTGCAGTTTTTTTAGAAGTCGTTCAGGCATGCCCAGGTATAGGCTATTGGCATAGTCTCCTCTGGACATGATCAGAGCGATGATGGTAAGTGTTTTGTTGGCGAACGACAGGAACGGTAGGATCCTTTTTGCTGCTCGCTGGAGGAAGAAACATTTCTTGATTACCAAGTTTACTTGTGGCTCCAGGGTGAGGTTGTTATCCATCAGGACCCCTAGGTTTTTTACAGTTGATGATGGTTCTGGTGTGGTGCCGAGCTCTCTTGGCCAGGGGATGTAGTTGATGTATCCTCCCTTTTTTGAAACAATCATTATCTCTGTTTTGCCTGGGTTGATTTTGAGATGGTTGAGGTTCATCCAGTTGAATATGTCTCGAAGGCAATTCTCTAGTGTGGTGTTTTCTTCTCGGTTGTCTTGTATGTTGAAGATTATTTGAGTATCGTCGGCGTAGTTGTAGCATGTGAGGCCGTGTTTTTTGATGGGTTTGATTAATAGGTACATGTAGATATTGAATAGAAGTGGGGAGAAGGATGATCCTTGTGGTACTCGCACGTGGAGACTCTGGGTTTGGATTTACAAGGTTTCATCCATATTGTTTCTGTTCTGTTTGTTAGGAAGGATTTGATCCATAGTAGGGCAGTGTCTGTTATCCCTAGTCCTTCTAATTTCTTTATGAGGATGGCGTGGTTGACGGTGTCGAAGGCTGCAGACAGATCAAGGAGAATCAGGGCGGTGCTGTTGTCTGAGTCTGCGTTTGTTTTTAGGTCATCCCATATTGAGAGGAGAGCCGATTCTGTTCCTCTCATAGGTCTGAAGCCAACTTGTGCCTGGTCTAGTAAGCAATGCTCTTTCATGAATTCTTGGGTTATTTGCTAGACGTACGTTTCTAGCAGTTTGGCTATGTAGGGTATGTTGGAGATGGGTCTGTAGTTAGATGGGTCCTCCACGTTTCCTGTTGTGTCTTTAAGTAGTGGCTTGATGTAAGCCGATTTGAAGGTCTGCGGTGCTTTGCCTGTTGAGATTGAGAGGTTGAGGAGATTCCTGTGGTATTCCATGGGGGTTCCTTGTTTGAGAGTTGTTTTGTATATGTCCAGGGGGCAAGGGTCTTCAGGAGAGCACGATTTGTTGCTTTGGTTTACCAGTTTGACGAAAGCCTCAACTGATATTTCTGGGAAGTCTCGTAGCTTGTTTGTGTGTTCCTCGTCTGTGTCGGTGGGGTTTGAGCTGTGAACGCTTGGTCTGTTTTGTATGGAGTGTTGGATGGAGGTTATTTTGTTTTTGAAGTGGTCTCCGAGGTCCTCGCAAAGTTTCGTCGATGGGATTGGCGTGTTGTTGCAGGCCGGCGGGTTTTTTATTTCGTTTATGATTTTGAATAGTTCTTTTTGAGCGTTTGGTGCTCTGGCGATTCGGTTGTCATAATGTTTCCTCTTCGCTTTGTGTATTTCCTTTTTATATGCGCGGATCTGTTGTAGGAATTTCATTTTGTTTGCGGTGATGTTGTTGGTCCTCCATTCAGCTTCTAGTTTTCGGTTTTTCCTTTTCATGGTGTTGAGTAGTGGGGTGAACCATTTTGCTGTAGTTTTCTTGCGTGATGGGGTGAAAGGCTTTTCTTTGGCGGTGTCGTCAAGGGTTGTTGCGAACCAGATATGAAGTAGGGCAACTTTTTTGTCTAGAACTGCTTCTTCCATGGTTGATGCTTGTGGTTTGCTGAGTTCTAGGAGCTCGGTTAGGTTGGAGTTTTTTATGGGTTGCTGTAATCTCTGTGATACTTGAAAAAGGTGGAAAAGTGAGACACACATTTCTTTCTCTTCAGAGATAACATATAATGTGCAGTGAGCTAACTAATATAAATAATGACTGAAATAATGGTTTCTGCTCTCTAGAATTATATGATATGATATAGCATTTATAACGCACCTATACACAAGTGTTTCAAGGTGCGACGAGGCAAGGGAGGGAGAACAGAGGGAAGACAGACAATGATCTTACTAGGCCAGGTGTCATTCAGATTGCGCAAGTGCAAGGGAACAAGTGCATAGGGATGAGTACTGGTTTTAAACACTCACTTGTTACGCAAGTGCATAGGGATGAGTTCTGGTTTTAAACATTCACTTGTCCCATACTACTACTTGACCAGCCCAGATCTTGTACATAAATGTGAAACGGGCACAACAAGAATGGCATGCCTCCTTCGCCTGTGATAGTTGTGCGGGAGGGCGGGGGTTGGGGAGGGGTGGCCTAGACGAGTCCTTGAGTATCTCCATACATCGGGGGACACGGATGTGGTGCAAGTAGAATGGTACTGTTGGATCCTCCAATGTGTAATATCTAGGGCGACTCCAGTGGCCAGTGTTTTGAGGGGGGAAATTGGGGTGGAAACATCATTGAAAAGTGGTACAGTTTCCAGATTTGGAGGTAAATTTAATGGATACAAGTTTGGCTCTTTCTTGTCGAATAATCAGAGATATGAGCCCCCGTCTTCATAGCATTTTATTGGAACGTTGTGGATGGGACAATGTGTGTTTAAAATTGAAACGCTCTTGTAGTTAGAACATTTTTTGCAGAGGTTGCAAATCTGAGGGCCATATCGACCAAAGGTATTGATATGGTAGAATATTTTGACTATGAATGCATGGATTGTCGGTTTGGCCTCCAGACTGGTATTAGAAAATATACTTAGTGAATCAGTCCCTTTGAAAATGATGGGTTTCCAAGTAAAGGAAATTGGTTTTGAATCACCTGAGGACGAGTGTAATGGTGGGCCATTGAAATAAATAAAGTGTGTACATAATGTTAACAGTACAGTTCCTGGGTGTGCTAGGGGTCGAGGGGCAGTTGACGTATTAAGGAGGGCGCTTTCCTGTATGAAATGCAGGGATTGGTCATGTATATCTGGAGTATTAGTCAGGAGGGGTGAAGCCATGTTATGAAACGGAAACTGTAAAAGTTCCATGTTGTCCTGGAATTCATGTGATCATTCCCATCTCGTTAGAGATCCCTTGCTGGGATCAATTTTAAAGGACCATTTAATCATATTATTTCAAGTTACTTGGCTCCTTTACTGCTCAATCCTCGATGGGTACGGTATCCTTCTGCGGGCCACAACCAGTGGGCTGCGGGCCGTCCCACTGGGGGTTTGATGTGCGTCATAAAATCTTGTCCCGTGTTTTCTAATATTAAAGTGTTTGACCTGCAGGTGCGGACTAATGCTACATTAATGTATATCTCTGGTTCTGTGACCCGAATTGTTTTTGAATGTCTACTGGCACATTGGGGTTGCCGAGATACGTACATTTGTTACAGTTATTTGTGATTATGCACTTAACTGGACGGGTCAAAATGCTGGCAGTTTTGGTAACATTCCTCATGCCCAGAGGAGTCGCATAATAATCGAAACTATGGTCAAAATTCGAGTTATAATGTTCCTCAAACTGCAAAGGAGAAAAATTGTTTAATATGGTGGCAATCTATGTATGCCCTTGGTTTACATAGGTTGAATGGTAACATCAAAGGGGATCTACCAGGGAACCATACATGGCAGAGGGGCTGCAGTAGGCATTTTTTGTAGACCCCAGTATGATATGGCATTTATAACGCACCTATGCACAACTGTTTCAAGGCGCGACAAGGCAAGGGAGGGGGAACAAAGGGAAGACAGAACAATGATCCTACTAGGCCAGCATCATTCAGATCGCGCAAGTGCATGGGGCGGGGGAAAGGGAAAAGTGCATGGGGAAGGGAGGGGGGGAGTGCAGTACATGGGATAGTAGAATAAATAAGATGAATAAAAACGGCCACTGGTGGCAAGTGCAAGGTAAGTGCAGACATAAGTGTTGGTAGGGGGACTGTAGGGATGCAGAACACAGTCCCCGGGTGCAGGGGCTCTGAGGGGGGCAGTGCAGGTGGGCAACTTGCGGGGCCTGGGCCCGAGAATCAGAAGGGTGACCAGGTAACCAGTGCAAATTCTGCCTGGAATTTAGCTGGGGAGAGAAAGCAGAGGCAAAGAGGAAGGTTTTGAGGTGCTTCCGGAACCGGACATGGTTCTCCTCAAGTTTCAGGGAGGCAGGAAGGCTGTTCCAGAGGTAGGCCCCTGCCGAAGAGAGAGACCTACCACCAATTCGTTGCTTGGAGAAGCGACTGACCCTTAGGGATTTGGTTGCGGATGAGCGAAGAGCTCGAGAAGGAAGATATTTAGGAAGAGAGAGTTGAAGGTATTACGGCCCCCAGCCCCAGAAGGCCTTGCGGACAATGCAGAGGGTTTTGAACTTAATCCTCGCAGATTGTTTGCTTGCTGTACGGAGCTAGAGATTGCTGTTAACAAACAGAGCGATCATTGTTTCCTGAAGATTAAAGTGAATTTGGTCTACTATTGGAAGCCCCACGTGGGCCAAATAACTTAGTGATTAGCGCAGGGGCTTGGGAAATCGTATAATATGAAACAAAAGGACCATCACGAAATATAATGATTCCCTAGTCGAAAGATTCAACAGAACAACATACGAATGGAAAATGAGCACTTTCTCTTGCGTCAACTTTGAGAGATTCCTGGTCGAGAGTCAGAAATGCATCCTGAATGGTAATGGGAAACAGAGGACTGGGTCTGACAAAATGTACTCATGCATATGATGGAAATAAATATTCGCTAAATGCGTTAGGAAGCAAAAATCTAAAATATACGAAAAAGCAATATTGTGCTGATGGCGCAGGATGATGAAATTAGGCATATCAAGCCAATTCCTAAATACTGGTGTGAACAACAGCAGGCCAGGATAAAGCAAAACGACTCTAAACCTATGTTAACATTGCTAAAGCACAATGATGCCAGCAATTTTTGGAGGGTTTTGAACTATTTGTAAGGCAGCCAAGCGGTCATACACTCAAATGTGGTTGAAGAGGCTGGTTGGGTCTGATACTACGAGTCCCTTTTTTCAATTGAGAATAGTGTTCTACCTCATACTCGAGATTGATTGTGTATGGAGGGCTTTGATAGTTTACTTAAAAGGAGGAAATTATTGTAAAAGTCAGCAGCTCAAGGGCTACAAGTCCAAACAATTTATTTAATCTTTTGTTTAAAGGTGACCCGGGTCTTTGGGCTTCTATACTTACCCCACTCTTCAAAGAAATCGTTGAAAAGGCTGTCTTCCCAACCTCACGGCGCACATCAAATATTTTGCCAATTTACAAAAAGCAGAGCCTAAAATTGGACCTTTGCTGTTATCGTCCAATTTTATTGGACGCTGACAGCATGATTTTTGCAAGTGTATTACAATAACTGGAGGATTGGGCTGGAGGGATCAGGAGAATCTGGAAACAACAAACTAGATTCAGGAGAATCCATATAACCAGCTTAAATTGCTTTGTCCTGTAATATCATCAGGACAAGGTTTGGAACGGTATGTATAAAAAAGCATGTGTGGCATCAATAGATCTAAGCTCTGCTTTCAACCTGGTAAATAGGAATAAATTGTGAAAAGAAATATTGGACCAGGGAATTCAGCTGAACCTGCTTAGACTCATAGTGGCTTTACATGAGCAGACCAAAGTCCAAGTGAGACTAGACCAACATGATAAAGTTTTCTGCATTCTTTCCCACTGCCACTTTAATCTATCTATGTCAGATGTGGAAGATCATGCTAGTGGAAAATCACTGGCTTCTCCAAAAGTAGATACCACTCATTTTGTATCTGTCATATATAGATGATTTCCGGCTTTTTGATTTGACTCCTATAGGTCTGCAGAGACTAATCACAGCATTCGCTGTATGCACAGTCATGAACTCCATAAAATTCAATGTCTCTAAGACTCAGATATTGATGATAGCCAAGCAGTGTACCGGAAGAACCTCTCTTGATATCTGAATTCGGAAGCTTTCATTTGGGGGCATTGTATAGTTGCGGTTTCCTATCCTAGGAAAACAATGTAAGAGGCACCATTTTGACTAGTTAATGCATAAAGCCACACTTATGGCCTCACATATTCCTAGAATACAAATTAAGCACTGTACATACTCATTGACTCTTTTGTTAAATTTATAAAGGCAAAGTGATGCCCAAAATAATATATGGCATCAAACTGACACATCCTAGGGCGGTGGATTCTCTGCACAAAATAGAAAGCTGTATCCGCCACAGAGTGCTAAAAGTAGCAAATGCGGTACACAGAGTCACCATTATTTCTGAGCTGGGAATCAACTCACTGGCTTATCGAGACAAATGGAAATATCTGCTGTTCGTATATACATGTAGAGGGCAGGATTCTGAATTGAATTTATTTGTGGGGTACCGCAGAAGGGCCTTGATGTATATAGAAAATCTGCAGTTTAATCCTGGTGGAGTAAAACATGCCTTGCAACAAGGGTTTTGATTAGAACCACAGAAGTGTGTCATGGATTCAAGGCTATGAAATATTTGTGGTTCGAAAACAAATGACTGGGAACTTTGTCGTTTCAGCTTAAACTTTTTCCATGTCCAATAGCAAGGTTGGAATTTTGTAGATTCTGATGCAATCTATATTTAACGGGTGAAACTATCAGGGAGCGTAATCCAAGTCTGACAGGTGTAGGGTATTATAGGTTCTGTAACAGTCAGAAGGAATTGGAAAACTTAAAGCACCTCATGATTTACTGTCCAAATGTATTGACTATGAGGAAACAGATATTTAAGAAATGTGTGCATTCCCAGACATTTGTTGAGAGCGAGTATCTGTGACAGAGATGTCTAGTGGGGGAATCCATCTCTCTCTCCATAGCAGTTATTTTTCTTCTGGAAGATCGGAAGAACATTTAGTATAATTTATGAATTGTAGGTTTGCATTTGTTTTATGTGGTAATTTGTATTTGTATCTGTTTGACATGCTTGTGCATTCTTTTGAAAGTCAATCCTAGCTGTGCTTGTGCATTCTTTGCTTTTGGATTTTATATAGTAGTGTACTTCTGTAGACCTGTGGTGCCATTTTTGCTTCAATTACATCTTTCTCTGTAACATACTTGCCATTGACTGTTCCATACCGCTGTGCCTGTTCTACTCCTCCTGCCCTCTCTACACACCCATGGCACTTTATATTTCTCCTATCTTCTCTAACTGCTTCTCCATCAACTATCCTTCCCTTCTCACTAAGTCTGGTAGAAAGAAGTTTGAAAAGGATATCTTGGCCACCCACCCTGGTCTCCCCATCGCTGATATCTATTCCAGAGCTTCTGCCATACAGACCCTCAGAGACATCCTCTTTGTCATTCCTTCAACAGATCTATGGACTCTTCATATGATCTCTGTGCTCTGTCCTCTCTCCTCATCTCCCATTAATGGTGGCACCTGCTAGGAAGTTCTTATGGCCCCCTTTGACTCTTCTAAGGTCGTCCTTATTGTCTATCCTAATGGCACCTTCATGGTCCAAGGCCCTCAGGCCAATCTCTTCCTCTTTGATAGGCATTTCCCTCGCCTCATCAATTTCCTTTAATTTCCTGTTGTCCCCTCCCCCCCCCCTCGGCTACCTTGCCCTCTCCTCCTTCCTCTCCTGCCCCAACTCGGGCTCCTTCCTTTCCTCCATAGGACGTACCTCTGATCTGTACCCCCACTCGAAGGCCTTTAAGGCTGTCAACCTTCTTCCTCTTGCCACTCTCAACTCTCGCTCTGCTGTCAAACACTCCAGTGACATCTGCCACCTCATGGAAGAACTTGACCTCGATGTCCTCGGTCTTACTGAGACATGGTTCCTGGCCAGCTATGTCACAAGCTTTGACAATATCTTCCCTGAAGGCTACAAGATCCTCTCCTCAACCAGATCCACCCGGTCTGGGGGGGTGTAGCCTTGATCTTTCCAGAGTGGATTCCTGCCTCTATCATGCCCATGCAGACTTAATCCTCTTTCAAATGCCTTGTCAGCAGGCTCTCTCTCTCTCTCTCTCTCTCTCTCTCTCTCTCTCTCTCTCTCTCTCTCTCTCTCCTAGCCACTCCCTTACTGTGGCTACTCTCAACCAGCCATCTGGTCAGATCACCTCCTTCCTCTCTCAGTGGGCTGACCTCTCCTCCTCCCTCCTGGTCTCTACCACTCTCCTCCTCCTTCTGGTTGACCTCAATATCCATCTAGACTCTCCTTGTCCCTCCTCTGTATTCTTCTGTGACATCTGTGATTCCCTCTCCCTTTCTATCCTGCCCTCTGGTCTGACACACTCTTCAGGGCATACTCTTAATGTCTTGATCTCCTCTAACCTCCCTCTCTCTATCCCGCTGACCACTCTTCTCTCCTGGAATGATCACTCCCTCCTATCCTCCCATCTCTCCCTTTATACCGCCCCCCAGGCCAAGCCAAATCCAACACTACCACCTACCTTCTCGGACATCCAGCCCATGAAGAGTGTGTCAGTTTAGGCTTTCACCGCCACCTTCTCTCCCCCCCCTCCACCACTGGCAGACTCACAGCCTGACACAGCCCTTTCTATGCTCTACTCTTCCATTTCTAATACTCTTGTTACTCTTGACCCTGTCATGAAGCCAACGGCCAAGTGTAATCCTTGGTATGACTTCGACATAGCTAAATCTAAACACAGGTGTAGGGTGGCTGAGAGGAAATGGAGGGCCTCATGTTCATCATCTGACAAACTGGCCTGTCACCTGCTCCAAAGGCATTACTGACTCTCTGTCCATTCCAAGAAGAGAGCCCAAATCCAAGCCAGTGTCTCTGTGACATCAAACAACTCGGCCAAACTCTTTAAAATCTGCAAGGAGCTGGTTAATCATGCTGCAGTCACTACCTCTTCTGTCGCCTCCCAGGCCCTTTGCACAGGCGTTGCCTTGCACTTCATCTTAAAAATTCAGGACATCTTGTCCACGCTTTCGTCCCTTCCCCCTCTCCTCCCCTCTGCCTCTGTAAACTCCGGCCCTCCTACTGTAACCTCTTTTCCCACTTACTTGTCCTTTCCTCTTTTCTCCACAGATGAGGTCTCTGGACAGGTCTGATCTATAAAAGTCTTGTCAAAACATGTTCCTCTCTGTTCTTCCAAAACCATCAAGGACCACATTGACACCCTTGCTCCTGCCCAGGCTGATTTCTGTAACCACTCCTTCGCCTCAGGATCCTTCCCCTCATCCCTGAAGCACTCTCTTGTACACCCTCTTCTCAAAAAACCCACAGCCAACCCTTCTTGCCCAGCTAACTATCGCCATCACTTCTTTTCTGGGCAAACTACTGGAAAAGCTGGCCATCCCACAACTTAACCTTCACTCCGATTCTGTTGGTTGTCCCCATGAACATCAGTCTGGCATCAGTCTGGCTCTCCTGAACATCCATGAAGATCTACTCTCTAACCTTGACACTAACACCTCCATTGTCCTCATCATACTTGATCTCTCCTCTGCCTTCAACACAGTCAATCATACCATCCTGCTCAGCCGTCTCCATGACAACCTGGGTATCACCAATCAGGCTCTGGCCTGGCTAACCTCTTTCCACTCTGATCGGCCCTCCAAGGTCCGACTTGGGTCCCTCCTTTCGTCTATCTCCCTTTCTACCTGTGGCAGTCACCAGGGGTCTAAACTCTCACCCTGGCTTTTTGAACAATACCTGGCATACTTTTGCCCACTGCATTGCCATGTTCTGCTCGAATTTCCAGTGCTATGATAATGACACTCAACTTATTTTCAGGCTGCCCTCGGCCACCTATTCTCCTACTCTCATTTCTGATTTCCTATCTGCCATTCAGGATTGGTGTGCCGCCAGTGATCTCTGCCTGAATGCCAGCAAGATGGATATCCTCCTTATTGACACACCTCCACCCTCCTTTCCTATTACTCTTTGGCTGGCCTCCCTTGGCCATCCTCCTGTGAGGCTAAGGTTGGACTATTGCAACAGCCTCTTTCTAAATCTACCTGCCTTCACTCTCTGCCCTTTGCAACTTATCCAGACTGCAAGACTTGTCTTTGACCTCAAGCCCTAGGATCCTATCTCTCCAGCCCTAAAATATCTCCATTGGATCCCAGTGGCTGCAGGTATTAACTTCAAGACCCTTTGCATTGTCCATAAGGATTTCGGGGGCCTGGGCCCAAAATACCTTCAGCTCTCTCTTCGTAAATACCTTCCCTCCCGAGCTCTTAGCCCTCCACCTCTAACTCCCTCTGGGTCAGTTGTTTTTCAAAGAAACGGGCTGGGGTTAGATCTCTCTCTTTGGCAGGGGGCCTCCCTCTGGAACAGCCTTCCTGCCACAATTAAACTTCTGGCAAACCACCGCCGGTTCAGGAAGCACCTCAAGACCTTCCTCTTTGCTTCTGCCTTCTCTCCTCCTCTCCCCTGCACAACTGTTCTGTCTCTGCATCGTGCTCCTTGTCACCCTCTGACTTTCGTGGCCAGGTACCTGCTCACTCTGCCACCCACCTGCACTGCATCTCAGCACCGGGGTCTGTTATGTGTAACCCTAAAGTCACGCGTCCCCCCCACCTCCTGCTTTCTGCACTTATCTGGCACACCCTGTCTGTTGCCTCATACCTAGCACTTGCGACCTGCTGACTGCACTGCCACTACTTTTTGCTCTTATTATTTATTTATTTTTGTTTTAATTTATTTTTGTTTTTATTTATTTTCTCCTTGCTCTGCACTCTCCTCCCCCCTCCCTTGCACTTTCCCGTTCTTCCTCTCTCATGCGCTTGCGCGTTCTCAATGTCCCTGGGCCTAGTAAGATCGTTATCTTTGTTTCTCTCTTGTTCCCCTCCCTTGTCACGCCCTGAAACACTTGTGGATGAGCACGATACAAATAACATATCAATATCAATATCAATGTGGTAATCTCCATTTCTTTTATTGATGGTCATTATGAAGATTTCGTCAGATGGTATTTATTGATATTGTTTTTTAAAGTTTTTACTCTCCTTTATTTATTGTAACAGTTCTATTTTAACTGATATTCATTTGGTAATGTTGTTATGAAAAAGTGTTTGTATTAATAATATTTTGTTAAGGTTCAATTTTTCAACCAACTAAAATAAAAAAATAAAAAATAAATTAAAAAAAACGCTGACGGAACACATGTGGAGAAAGTGTAGGAACCCAGATTAATTAATCCTATACGGACACTCCTAACGCAACTCTGGAAGTCTACGACTAGTTATGTTGTTTTCTACCTGACACTGAATTTATCAACACCCTTAAATGAGAGCTCAGTTTTTAAGCTCCTGTTTCTGAGATCAGTGTGTTGACTGAAGTATAATTATGCAACCTGATAGAGCTGGTTCAGCCTGTCATCCTTCTGCTGATGCTCATTTTTGGACTTTTAAATTAGATAATATAAACACATAACTTGGGGGTGTCATTCCACTTTACTGCATAATGTCAGTATCTGGGAGCTGTGCCGCTTTCAGGAACACCACAAATGCTGTAAAAATACATATAACTCAGGGACGTCATTTCGCCAAAATGCCAGGGGTAGCGAAAGTAACATCACACAACCCTTGACCTCTGATGACATCACAGGAAGTGATGCTATATGACCCCACCTCAAAGTGACATCACAGGAAGCTATGGAACACGACCTTTCACTGCTTCATAAAACAGAAAGTGGCATCACATAGCATTGTTTCTAAGTACACTATGGAAAAAATGTTAGCAATATCACTGTAAAGTGATATACATTGCAAACAAGAATGGATCACCATATGTATCATTAATATCAGTGTGTATAGGCTCACATTAGCAAATTACTGTGAATGCAAGCAGCTGTCCAAGGCAAAATGTGTTATTATGTAGCACTTACGCGCTTCATATAGAACACGTTTACAAACAATTTCATCCAACCTGTGTTGGTACTCATCAACCTCAGCAGCATTAAAGGCCGAATTGACTTTGCCGGGAGTCGAACATGCAACCTCAGGTTACACGCACATTGCAGCAGCAGGTGGTCTACCCACTATGCTATCCTACTGGCTATAGTTACCAGAAAAACTACTCCAGAAACAAACAGCCACATGCTGCTGGCCACAGCACAGGCAGGCCAATTAAAACATTTATTTTCCTTTTTCTTTTTTTAGAGATAGCAAGGGAGACTTCAGGGGTCACAGTTGCGACCACTGGCGACCCCTAATGACATCCCTAATATAACATAATATAGTGTGATGGATGCAAACAACTGGCACGAGATGGCGTACTCAGCATAGCTCTGTTCCCTTCATAGATTACTGTGGGAATCATCTTGTTATGGTAAAACAGACCTCATTATGCTTGAAATACCACTTGTGGTAAATGTCTCTTCCTTTCAGACTGCTACTGTGTTATGCAGTATTACACATTTATTGCTGGAGGTAAACATTGAAGCAAAGTATACCTGAAATAAAAATTCAGCCAAAACATCACATATTTCCCTCCTTTTTCAATAACTAAGGAAATGTCACTACTGCTGGTAGAAAATACTACTACCACATCAAATTTACATTCCAGGAGCAGAGCTATAACTCATGCATTGCAACCCCTGCCTTATTACTCGGGTGTTTACTGACCACACATATCAAATCATTCACATTGACACAGCAGGATATTGCTTTTACCAATTTTTAAGAACTTGTTGATCTGATTTTGAGAGATAATTTTCAGTATGTTTGGAAAGTCTTTGATTGTAGATTGGAAATTCTGTTACAGATGTTAAGGGCTGCAATGCCAGATGCATTTTTACCACCTGCACTCTCAATATCACAGTTGCATTTTTTTCCTTTACTGTGAAAGCAAATTGTTGATTTCACAATTATCCATCTAGATCAGTCTTTTGTTTTGAGGCCCAACATATGTGCTATGTTATAAAACAATTGTCTTGGATTAAGTTAACATACAGCAAGTTGATGTTCTCACTCGCCAGACCTCAACAAAACAAAATCCATGAGCAAGTGCTCCCATCTGTCTTTCGGTCCCATATGCATATTTAATTATGTTATTTGTTGCATTTTTTTAACACTGACTTCTAACTTCTTGTTTGCTTTTGAAGGGTGGTTATTCCGCCCCATTGATCTCCTGTATTGTACTTCTACTTCACCCCCTACTCATCTGTACATATCCTTTTTACAATCTAACATTGTTTTGGTATAAAAATATTTTTTTGGGAGTTGTGGGAGTTTCGACCATGTTCGGGAGAATTGTTTGTGTCATTGGAGACAAACCCAAATGTTTCCCTCTTCTAAACTACAAATGATCTTTCTAGAAAGCTGGTCCAAGGGTGTTTTTTTATTTTTATTTTTTTGTTTTGTTTCTGGAACACCTGATCTGAAACTGCAAACTTGCATTGGCTTTAATTTCCACTACATGGTGCACACACTTGCAATGTTTTTGTGACCCAATATAAGATGCAGTAAAAAAAAAAAAAAAAATAACCTCTGAAGACTGCTTTCTTATTCTGCAATTGATGAAGCCTTACACATATTATCTGTCTATGTAAATATAGGGTTGATTTACTAGCTAAACACATATTGTAAGTTACCCTTGCACCAGCAAATGGCTTAGGTCCAATTTACAATAGTTGTTAAGGTTAGTAAATGTTGTCTTACTTAAGCTACTTATTTAGCTTAGTAAATCATCCCCATATCTCTCCAATGATGAAACCAAACAATGGCGTAAACTGCAAGCACGAAATGAGGAAAGAGCAAAATGAAAGACAATGGGCCTCATTACAAGTATGGCGGAAAGGCAACAATGGCACCAGTATCGCTACCTGCACCATTGCTACCGTACCACCATACTGTGAGTTCTGCTCGCAGGTGCCCTTGCAGCCACCAGGTCTGACCTGGTGGCCGTACCTCCACCCGCAAGCAGAACATGATGGTAGCACCGGTACCATTATTAACGTTACTGGTGCTACCACCCTCCCCATTCCCATTGAGCCCCATAGGGGCTCAATGGGAATGGGGATGTACCGGGCTCAGCACCCGTGAAAGGGCAATTACCGGGTCCGGCTGGGCGGAAATCACCCAGTAATTGCCCATTCGCGGGTGCCGGATCCGGATGCGAGTTTGGAGGTAGCCTTGCCGGTTTTACCAGCAAGGCTAACTCCAACCTCGTAATGAGGCCCAATTTTTGTTTCATCTAGGACCAGAGATATGTATTAACTTGAAAGCAGATGTGTGGAACTGGAAATCAAGAAGGTTCCAAAAACCCTAGGCTTCCTGAAAATCTTCCAAGTGATCTCCGTCTCACCCAGCATTGTTTGGACTTCTGCATGTGCAAGAATGGAAGCAAAGGTCCCCCAAAAATGGTATCCGGAATGTGAAATGATGTCTCACTGACAAGTATGCTATACTTCTTTATGCCCCAAGCTCTTCCTCCACACCCCCTACTTTTTGTCAAGCTCTTCTTAGATCATTGATCTGCAACCTGTGGCTCTCCAGATGTTGAGACTCCCGACTCCCGTGATCCCTCACCATTGTGTATTCCGTTCAGGGCTGATGGGATTTGTAGTGCAACACATCTGGAAAGCCCAAGTTGCAGACCCATGTCCCAGATCCTGGCACCTACTGTGCCATCTCATCCCTCACACAGCACCCTGAAAGGCTATGGCACTCTTTGTTTCTTTCTATTTGTAAGAGCTGCACTATTTTCAGCAGTGGTCCCTGTATCACGCCTCTCCCATGCATCCACCTCTGCAAACGTCATTCTATTATGCTGCAGCATATTATCAAAACTCTTATTAAAGAGAGTAGAACACACAAGAAACCGAGAAGCAAAACAAGATGGAGGATGTGGAGCGTTTATTCATAGGGCCTTTGTGTAAAGTAATTGTATTCATGCCTAATAGGTTCTGAGTTGTTATAATATACTGTTCTGGAGAAATGAAGACTCAGCAGGAACCAAGCAACGAGCTACACCAGCTTTAGCTGCTGTCACAGATTTTCCGTTCCCTTGAGTATTTTCAGCACCAAATGCTTCACGTGTGAAGACCACCTAGTGTTCGGTACGTAGAAGAAAGATCACAGAATATGTGGTGTGCAGCCCTACCGCCCACGCTACTTGGAGAAAAAAAAAACTGTGGTGTGCAACCCTACCACCCACGCTTCCTGAAAAAGTTGCACAAAGCTTTTTGTGTTTGAGTCTGAATAAAGAGTAGAATTCTAATACAGGTTGCGGCAAGATATGATATCATAGGTTATTTATAAAGCGCTTAATACCAAGAGGTTTCTAAGCGCAGACCCGAAGCTTGAACCTGTGTTGTTTCGTGTCGTCTAGCTTCCAAGGTGAGCACGTTGCCCCTGAGCTTTCCTCCTGAGACAGATACCGAGCGTGCTTAAATTATGCAGCAAGTGTACAAACAAAATGCGCTTCACTAAAACAACATTCTCAGCAGTTCTTACAGATGAGTGAACTATAGCAAAAAAGACATGACCATCTGATACAGCTATACCACACATCTCGAAAACAGAAGAACAGCTATGAAAAGCAAATGCAATGAGAATGTAAAATTGAAAATGAACCTGTTACAACTGCTGTGCATTTGAAAGTGAGTATATCATGACATTGGTGCTTCCAATATTGGCAGATTCAAAATATTCTATCCTATTATATAATAAAAGGCCAGATGTATGCATGTCTGATGCCATCATGCACAAATGCACTGAATGTTCCGCTAGAAGGAGCTATTCCCTTAGCATTCACCAGTGGCGGCTGGTGAATGTTTTCATTCGGAGGGCGTAAATATTTCCCATGAATCTGTGAGAGCGATTAGCATAGCGGGGAGCCCTAGCCAACCAAGATGGATTCAGGGTTGGGGTCCCTGTGAGACGTTTTATCAATAATGAGTTAAACTGGAGCATTTTGAAAGCACACACGTTGGGGGAAACATTGGGTAAAATGCCATACAAGGTACAGTCAGTTTGTAAAATCCAATAGATGCCAGATCACCGACAGTGCACAGAAGCATTTTAGTGATGCCTTTACCCATAATAAATGGCAGTGTAAGAAGACATTTTTCTACTGGCTCTGCCCAATGATTGCAGTAATGCCACTGTAAGAAAACAAGGCAATGCTGCACAAGAACACTCATGTTGGCTTTACCAATAATACACAAATGACACTGTAAGAAAACATGTCCATGCTGTCTGGTTCAACATATGCTAGTGGCCTCGGGCAATGTAAAGTGGTATTGTGGCCTGCTGCACAACACTCATGTTGGTTTTGTCTGTAATACCAGTAATGTGCCGCACGAATGCATGTCAATGCTGACTCAGCCCATACATGCCAGTATTCCCATGAAAAACATAATTTCCTATTTATCTCTAATGTAATACTGTCACTGTCGGGAATACTTGGCATCTAGCTGTGCCAGTGTATCCATGTAGCTCTTAACGTCATAGATGTGAAACAGTTAACAGCTATATATATTGTTTCTTAAGTAATTGTGTTCTACAAGATAATCACTTCTACTAAAGTTGTTTGGAGTGCAGAGGACACATATGTGCTGTACAGAGCCTTCTTTGTTGTACTGCTTGATGCAACATTCTCTGAAAAACATTATGCTTCCAAACTCAGCATTGAGAGAGCAATGCCATTTCAAATACTGCCATCTGAATGGTGCTAAGAACAGGCTACATAGAAAGAAGACTCCTGTGGCTTATTGTTATAGTACCCAATACTAAAATTACATGGAAGGTAGCAAAGGCAATGGCGCTTCCAACTATACAAATGCTCCTCCTGTGCTGGCCAGGCTGTAGGAATGATTATTTTTGTGGTGCATAGCTAGCTAAGTATCAGTTTCTCTTTAAAGCCATTTTTCAACATGCAAGCACAGCGTGGGAGTGCAATGAAAATCTCACAATGGCTGTGTGCATGAATTGCTGTGCTGACCTGTGTATCAAAATGCAGTGCTGTGGTGAGTGGAAGGGAAGGGAATGAAGCAGTACTTAGGTTCAGGAATGTTTGGTAGCCTGCTCATTTTTTTTAGAAAAAGCATGCACCGCTCCACTAGCTAGTTCAATATAGTTGGAGGCGTGCATGTTTTTTTTTGTAAGAAACAAGCATGCTGTCAAACATTCCCATTGGCATTCCACATGGCGGACTAATATCATTATAAAATATAACAGTGCATTTAAAGTTTCACATGCATACTCAGTACTCAATCACACACTGCCAAGGACACTTTCTCCAAGGCCAGAGGGCCCTGCTGAGACAGCAACTGGCGGAAAAGTGTCCCAATTTCAACACCCTGGTGCCCCATGTCAACTCCCACTCCCCAACCTTTACACTGGCCCTCCTCCCATTCCACCTTCCGGTCAGTATGCTAGTGTGTTGGAGTGTGGTTTTCTTAAAACAAAAACACTGGGTGAACATTGTGCCAGTGGCGGCTGGTGACTTTGAAAGATGGTGGGGCGTACATTTCTCAGGGAGAATTTGGGAGCGAGCGTGCGCAGCGAGCAAGCCCACACCACACCAAGGGGGTCCGTGGGGGTTCTCCACCGCAAAATATTTTGAAAAATGGCTTCCATAATGTGCAATTTACTGTCCAAGCCCACAGAAATATCACATAAAAAGTATCAGGTTTTACGTACTAATGGTGGTACATTATTCTTACGTGTGCAAGTCTTATTGTGTATTTTACATCAGCTTGTATCTAGAATAGATGGTACTATGCTGTATGCATAAAGACATTCATTATATAGAGAGCCAGTAATGATGGAAAAATATCTTTTTGTCATGCTATTACTGGCATTCACATGTGTTCATCCTCTTGTTAAGGTGTGATTTTATTCATTTTCTGACGAGAGAAACTAAGCTAAAATACTACTTTTTATCCACTTAAGTATTGAAACATTTGTCCTACCTCTAATGGCTGTCTGCCTCGCTGAGTCGCCATTGCTGCAGTTGATCAAAGTTGAAATACGTGGAATGCACAGGTCACACTGTTCTGTCAAATAGATCACTGCAACCTTACACAAAATCCTAACATGCAAAGAGATTGAAACCATTAAATAATTCAATGAAGGAATAGCCCACAAAATAACTACAAATTTAGTAGTACCACACTAACCAGACAGCATTGTATTTGTACAGCTAGGGAGAAATAGCACGTGAGGAGGGAAAGAACGCTTGTAGTTGTTGCTTGGTTATTTACCCACCCATTGACTGCCCATGGCCAAGCTAATCCCTATGGCCATTCCACCCATGTCCTGCCCTTCCCTGGGCAAAACACATCATCATGAGAGCTCTTTGAGATAGCTTTTTCCAGCATTACCATCAAACTTTGTGCTCAAATTGCCTGCCATTGCAGTCTTAAATTGATGACTTAATTGGAGCTCTAAACGCACTACTGGTGTTCTAAAAATGTCTTTACAAAGTCTGCCTTCAGCTACTCGATTTAGAAGCACTATTTGTCCTTTACTGAACTCCTTCTGAAAATAAGCACTGGCAAAGCCAACAGTTTTGACTTGTGTATTGTATTAAACATTTACATGGCAATGCTACTAGAATCCGAGGAACTTGCCGTTTGCACATCCTACCATCAACTTGCCCGTGCATTTCGTTTCCCAGGGGAGGGCTCCGGATGGTCCTGGAGCGGACTGTCCTCCTGGGGAATTATCAAACGTCTTTTTCTGTGGCATTCATAGTGGTCAATGGAGGGCAGGGTCGGTCTGGGCCATACAATTGTCTTGGGCACCAATGAAAAAGTGGCCCTCAGTTGCAAATGGCTATTCATTCCTTTTGTGACACTGAATAGTATCAAAGGGGGAGTTTTTTTGATAAAAAGTGATGCAAATTGTGCATTTTCAAGAATATACATTCAGCAACACTGGTCAAAACTACTAGCCACATACTGAAGTAACTCATCAAACTGGCCCACATTGGCCAAAAGAGTGTCCCACACCAGCATTTTGTGTTTTTGGTTCAGCCATGGGCCTATTGCCCTATAGGCTAGTCCGAGCCTGATGGAGGGAACTCTTGAACTGGGCTGGAGTCCCGTACTGCTTGCTGGTGGCCTGCTAATGCGCCAGTGCTTGCATGCCCTTTCCCCAAAAAAAACAAGCACACCCCCCAGCATAGCCGAATAGCCGATCTCACCTAAAACTGATTAGTATGGCAAAGGGTCGTTTAAGCATGCTGAATGGCTGCTGCTTTTTCCGACTGTGAGAGAAGTGCTCTCGATGTTCCATTTTGGCAGGTAACATACATGGAAACGGTCTGAATTAAGTTCTAGACAAACAAATAGACTCATTGCAGGGATTGTCTCTATCAACTGAAACCGCAGCTCCCTGCTGGTCCCTCTTCGTTGTCATTTTCCTAAGTCAGTGAAGGATGGCCAGGTCCTTCACTGACTTATAAATGTTATGGATTGATTGTACCTGACAGATTCGTAAAAAAAGTCATGTTTGGGGTGGCGGCAGCAAATGTACTGGCCGATAGGTGTGGTCAGAGCCAAAACATTTACAGTACACACTCAGCACAGACGGCCTGCAGTAGGAAACTCGCAGAGCCTAATGCAATAAAACACTTTTTTGGCAGCAGGCACTCTTTTGCAGCTTTCGCCACGGGATGGACTCGGACGAGCCACAGGGACAATATCTACTAGTCCAAATGCCCTATGTCATATCAGATGGCGGCTACATGTCCCCACTTCTTCATTGAAGCCGGGAAATGAACTTAGCCTTTTTGCTAAACGTGTGCAGAAACAACTTATCAAAGTCACAATTTATTAAAACTGGTACATTTTCTAAAAGCTTTAGGAAGAACAACCCAAACCGTGTGTCCCTCCAACACCGAGAGCCTACAGCTGTCCTAAATATAGCAACAGCCGTGGTCTATTAGGCACACTCGCTTTGGTTAAAATCATGTTATAACTGTTCCGCTAACACGTACCTGAAGCGCACCAGCCCCATTGAGTAAGACTCGAGGCCATAAGGACTGCCAAATGTAATTCGATAGCAGGACGAGGAGTCCCTGCATTGATGACGGCCGAGCTGGGCTCTCCTCTCCCCCGACTCACACTGTCGTGACTCACTGGTGTGAGTCGGAGGAGAGGAGAGCCACACCCAAGTGCTAGCCAGGCTATGCAGGGCCTACCCGGCCTGGTGCCTGGCCTAGAGACGACGTAGTCTCAAGCAGTCCAACAAAACAAGGGCCTACTAGCCCTGCATTTCATTTCCCAGAGCAGGTCTGCGGATGGTCCTCCCGGTACTGCAGCAGTCTGTCCTGGGGAATGATTTCCAGGCCAGGCTACCTGCAACACTACAAGTTAAGTTGCTTACCAGCGACAGTGGTGGCAATCCAGGGAGCTCGGTCGGAGTTGGCTTCTAACACCTCTGCTCTGTCACGATCGATCCCAAGACAAAATGAAGGTGGCAGTGTGGCACGCACGTACCATGCGCCCTTCACCCCACCCATACTGAAATGTCATTGGCTGGAAAACAGCCAATGACATTTCTGTTGCTATGCGCCCTTGACCCCTGACTAACTGAAAGCAGAACTGAAATGATCAGATCCACTGCGCTGTTTGCGCACATGATATTAATGCTGGCGGGGCCACCCCTCTATCACCCTGCCAGCCTCCTAGTTGATGGGGTTACGTAGAGTGCGTGAAGCTACGAGCTCCACGCACTTTACTGCAGAAAGAATCTGCGTAAAAAAGGGACGCGCCCCTGTGGCAGCCGGCCCATGATGAAGATGCAGGCAAGGCAACGAAGCGCACACACAGTCAGCGAGTGTGGGTGGTGGCAGATATATATATATATATTTTTTTTGCTCACTGTCACGAAATGCAACAGAACAGATTGATATCAGAACTTCTGAATCTGTTCTGCTGCACACAGAACAACTTAAGTTGTTTGAACACTCTTCCCCGGGGAGCGTCCTGGATGGGGGGCGGCTCCTCCCCGCCCAATGAAAGCGGCCGCCACTGCATTGTGCTCCTATGTAACAGACCTACGGCATCCAGCGGTTATAACTTTTTAAACTCGGTCAAGTTGTACGTTGCAAGGGAAAGAAGGATGCTCCATTATAATAATTAGTATTATTATCATAGGTGAATATCCCCATATTTAACCAACATGTACCTGCATGAGTATAAACACTAAATAATGTCTTTTTTTTAAATCCACAAAATACTTAGCTGAAGCAAGAAATGGAGTGGCAACATAAGGGATTATAGGGAGCTGTAGTTTCTTGAGTTTTCTTGCTGATAAAAGAAAAGTGAAGTGCCTAATAGGAGCGTATGTGCATGTTATGTTCTGTGTACCGGCCTGGTCATGAAATATATGAGTATTGTTCACACTAGGCTAACATTCGCACACGTTCAACCACTTGCACTCACAAATATAGACACAACTCTTTCCTAGCACACAATCAAATATTTTTTTATACATTAAATAACTGCATAAAACATTTTCCCCACTTACCTGCTTACTAATGCTGCCTCTGCTGCCGTATCCCATGCTATATGACGACCCGGATGGCCATCCTCTGACATGGGGCCTCAGCAGTTGACTGGCCTGTTTCTGCTGTCAATCAGTAGGTTGATTAAATTACGAAGTTTACATAGTGAAATACAGCCGGCGGGGCCAGACCTCAGATGCCCCGCCGGCCTCCTCATTGACTGGCCAAGTAATTCAACGTAGAGCCTCGCGCTCTCTGAGCACAAAACAAATTGAAATTTGCTTGTAGCCGGACACGCCCCCGGGAATCATTGCTCCCTCACTGCTGTCACTAGCCAGTAGCAACCACATGATGGCGCTGTGCCTGACAAATGCAGGTAGCAGCACTGCACAGTCAAGAAAAGATGTTCATTTTTAAAAGCATCCTACACATTACATTTTATCTCTGAGAAGCTCACCATGCTGGCAACGGGGCTGCGCCCCTGCGCCCCTGCGCCCCTGCGCCCCTGCGCCCTGCCATAGCAGCCGCCACTGGCATTCACACTGGTCTGATCTCATAGCGTTGCCTTTTGTCACCGCTAGAGGCAGCTGTAGGCTTAGGCTCTATAGTGGTCCTACTGTGTTAATGGAAATCTGCACTTTGGCCCGTGTACACCGGCCTTTACACTAGTTTTTAAACAGGATATTTGAAAAGCGCCCAAAATGTACGCCCATGTTGTCTTTTAAACTGTTCTATCATGGAATGAATACATATACACTGTGTAAAAATATACACTCACAGAATATTATTTCATTAGATTGTTGGAAATAGCACTATTACTAGGTGAAGCTCGTACCAACCTTTCCATCTTAAACTTATAAGAAAGGTAACTCATTGGGCACAAATGCAATCTAGTCCAGCAAACTAATTGCAACTCTTCCAGGTAATTTTAGATAACATTTTGGCATCCCTCAGTCTTCTCTTTTTTCTAATCTCGGAAACCCATTTTTTTCACATTCTTGAAATGTTAACTCACAATACTCTTTATTTTCCTAGGTTTTAGATCCTAGTTACCTGTTAGGTAGAATTCTGTCTATGTGTGATATTCTCCTGAACTGCTGAGTCCCCCGGCACTTTTTCCTGGACTATTTGATTTTTCTGACTCTCATGAGTGCGTGGGGTCTGTTTCCTCACTCACCCACTTGTATTTTGTACTCTGGGCACCCCTTTTTGGGTTTATTTTGATGGAGTCACTTTCCTCCATATTTTTCTATGTCATCTGTAATTTCAAATTGTAGCACACAGCACTGTATGTGTAGTGTTACTGGAATTTCCTTGAGCTTCCCTCTTTAGTTGTATGTTGTATTCCTTGCAAGAACTACTGTTCTCAACAATAGGAGGGTACATTCTATCCTACCTATACTTTTCTTGTAAGCCCTGCACCCCCATTTATGTAGAGTGGTGAGGGGGCACTTAATGTCAATTTCTCCCTTCTCCTGTAATCCTTTGGTTTGTAAGCGATTTTCAATCAACACTACAGCTAAGTCAATGCCTAGTATGGGATGCTGAGGAAAACCCTTATTGATGTATTTTTATGTCCAGTTCAGTACTCTGGATGACAACCCTTGTATCACATCCCCCTCTTAGAATCCCCCTGACCCCACTGAGCCAAGAAGTAGGTTTGTTTTGCAAATTTAAAAGGTTTATTTGGACAATTCAACACTATATATCTATCACACTTTATAAATAAATTGATAACTGATATCACACTTCAGAATACGACCATGATCAACAATGGAAAATGTTACAGGGGTACACTGATTTGGTTACTTAGGAGTAGTGTAGAGGATGAGGTAGCTGAAAATGCTTGATAGTTTCAAGGAAATGCAAGGTGGAATAAAATGCAGTACAGAAATAACTTGTTATGATTTTAGCAAAAGGTAATATGATCACTTTTTCTTTTGACAATTCACTCCCCCCCTATGCAATACAAGAAATGGAAGGAGAGCACACAGTCTTCAAGAATCCCAACAAATCACACTTTATAATGCAACACACAGTTCCAGTTCCCCCAGCAAGCTTAGAGAAAGCAGGTATGAGTTTTAAACACAGGCGAATTACTTTGAAATGTGGTGGCAATGAAGTGAAAATGCCAAAATTGATTTTAATTCCCTCTAGAGGTTCAGGGTGAGTGAGAGATGCTTGTTGGTATTAGTTCAGGCTCACTTTAGCGATGCTCTATGAGTTATTACCAGGTTGCAAACGGATTTTAACAAAGGAAAGAATGGAGCTGCTATTTTGACAAGTGGAGAGATTGAGCCAAATCGCAAATTGCGGTAAATTTTGCGAGTGCGTGAATTGCGATTGCAGTAAAAGTATAAGGAGTAGGAAGTCGGTTCTAGGTTCGTTGGAAAGCCTAGAATCACAGTTTTAAATGAAAGTTAAACCACGGACAAATGGTTCCGGAGATACAGACGATTTAATAAAGGTAGATTTTCGGATTTGAAATTTTAAAGCTCAGAATGACAGATGACAGTTTTCAGTTTTAAAGATGACAGAATGACATGATTCTAGGAGGCAGTTCTAATAGGCTAAAATAGTTTGGATTAGATTATTTTAAACTACGAGATTGGTTTTGGCACAGTGAGTACTCACACTATCTTTTGAAATAAGCCGTCAAGTTCTGGTCAGGTTGGACGGGGCTTCGGTGGGTGGTTCTGGAGTCCCGGCTATCTGGTTCAACTCTGCTCTCTGGGTCTGTCAAGCACTGGTTCTGCTCTCAGCACTGCACAGTTCTGGTCTCTCTGGATCTCTGGTCTCTCTGGATCTCTGGTCTCTGGAGGTTGATGGATTTTAAGTCTGGAGTCTCCCGGCAAAGCATTCCGCAAGAAAGTGGAAAGTGAATCCCTACCTGGGTTTCAGTGGCCCTTTTTATGTGTTTTGAAAATGGGTGTGTGCCTGGGCCTAGTTAAGCCTGCCCCTTTCACTTATCATTGGCCAAGCTTTCCTCTCTCCCTTGATTGGGGGAAGAAATGGAGTGTCAGAGTGGTGCTGTAGGTTTTATGGTCAGAGGAACCTCCCCTTGTCGAATTGCACACAAATCTATTTCTGACCCAAATACATATTTATCTATGTACCATTTTTATCATATTATAGGTCCAGTTAACATATTTTCTGTAGCACCAAACCATCCGATCCCTGTCTTTGTACGATCTCGTGTCCACTGATGACAGAATTCTCCCCTTTTCATCCAGATAACGACCTCTAAAACTTTCCAGATTGTACACAAATGTGCACCAAGGATATGGGTTTCAGATGTTAAAGTGTCAGATTTTTAACATGCATACATTTGGAGTAACAACCTTTTTTCCGCTACTATCCCCAAGAACATCCCACAGGGTCCTAACACCTTTTAAAATGTGCACTGAAAAATCACAAGAATAATGGTATTAATTGTATAATTTTGACCAGTCTGCACTATGAGTTATCTATCTTTTTAAAATTAAGCCCTGGTCAAAAAGGGGTGTGGCTTCCCACATCACATGGTGGAGGAACTGGTTTATCCACTTCCCCCAAGCTGAGCTGGCTCTCACAGGCACTTCTCCTCCCACTTCTCCCAAGAGGAAGCCACTTTACGCCCCCCCAATATAACATTTGCCTGAGTCCATTGTTCAGTTTCCTGCAGTGCCCTTCCACTAATCTAATCAGAGAGGTGTCAACTCCTTTTGGTGGCGAAGCAGGATGCAGCTAGGCCTGGGAAGAGTGGCTGAGCAGGTTTCTCCTGTCGGGGGTAGTTGTCAGGCAGAATTCAGCTAAATGTCACTTTAGTTCCCAGTTTAAATCAAACTTACAATATTTACATATACATTAAATAATTACTTCCTTCAAGTCATTTCAGAATATAGTTTTACATTGTATCCACCTCTTAGCAAGTCTTTCCTTGGTCTGGTTTGGGTTCCTCTGTTCAGTTTTACACAAAAGTCTGGTGGTTTTAAAAAGCTGGCTTTCTGATAGTGGTGAGTACCGGTATTGCAACCATTTTTGGGATTAAGAAAATGAATTCCCCACAGTTCTGAGTTGCTTTTTGGCAATCAGCATTGCCATTCCGAATGTTTTCAGGCTACTGTGTGTGTAGCCAAATGGTGGTTTTAGGCAGTGCCCTCCTGTGCTCACAACATAGGCAAAAATGGGTGGCAGCCTATTCTTCATGTTTCCCTGTGCACTCTCTGGGGAGTTCTGGCCATCATGATGTTTTCCATGCCAGTACTGCACAGTTTTATGGTAGGGCTTGGATGCATGGGTAAAAAACATCCCACAGGTTACTGTAACAAGTGGCTGGTGGCAGTAGATGCTTTTCTGCCAATTTTGTGAAACTTACAACGCAGGATGCATTCACAGCTCTGGAAAGGCTCACATGGGACACCATTGATTCAAAATGGTTCCTGTCTTCTTTTTTCCCCAACATATGATGGTTTGTTATTTCTTGGTCCTTCATCTGCTGTGATGAGTGGGGGTGGTCCTTGTGTGTCTTTGTCTTCACTGGGATCCCTTTGTGAAGCATGTGTGTCTGGGAGGATAGGAAGCGGGAGGACTCTGAAACTCTGCAGGGCTTTGTCCTCCAGTGTGTCTGCTTAGATCTAGTTCTAACTGGGAGGCTGGCTGTCATAAAAGGACAACCCCCACCCCAAGTTTGACTGACAGAATGCATGTTGAATGGCTGGGTTCCTGCATAAAAGGGAAGGGTCTTGATGATGAAGCCAGAGTTGACAACTGGAAGATCCATTCTGAAGATAACAAGGACATCTTCCGAGACCGTCAGAGCCATTTGAGTGAACGATGCTGCTCCAGCCCTCTTTTACAAGTGATAGGGAAGCTCTGATCCAGATGACTCCCTCCCTTAGACTGAAGGGACCAACCAGACTGAAGATGAATTGCATTTCTAGCCATCCCACGGCACGCTGTGACCTTCACATGCTGCACCTGGGATCTGTCACCAGTGTGCAGTGCATAACCTTCCAAAGATTGAATCCTCTAGAATCTTTGGTGGACACCCTTCCAGACCTATGGAGGCAAGATTATGATCCTTGAAGTCCCCTCATCAGAAGGCTGGGCCAAGAGTGCAAGCTGAATCGACCGGACTGTAACCGTTCTTCACTGGTGCTTTAAAAAGGGTGTCAAAACCTCAGAACTGTGAAGAATCCTTTGCTGAGAGTCTCTGCAATCAGATGCTGCTGCAAAGATTCATCCAATGTGCCTTCTTCAGCCTTCTTCAGTCTTCTTCAGTATGCCTGACCATGAATCCAGTGACCGGGTCTGCTGCTGCCTTATGGATGCTTCATGCTGAAAACTCTTCTTCATGCTTAGGACAGTGTGAGACTCTTGGTAGTTGCTTTGCTGCTCCTGTGTTGCTGGAGTGCTAATTTGTACTTTGCAGAGTTTGCCCAGACATGTTTGCCCAGTCCTAATGTCTGTGCACCTATAGGGAGTCTTCTCCGAAGCCCCTGACCTTTTACCCAACAAGTACATTTTACTGTTGGTTTATTGAGTGGCCACCCTCAACACACGGACCTCCATCCCTCCCTAAGCTAAGTGTCATACAATAAACAGTTAATGTTGGTCTTTTATTCAGCCATATCTCCAATGCATCTAATATCCCTTGTGTCTCTCCCCCTGAGCTACCCCTGAGCTACCAATGAGCCAAGAACCATCCTGGTGTACAGGAAATATATTTGTCTTTATTTATATTAGAAGTAATTGAAATCACAATAGCCTACACATGCCACCCTCTTGTGACTCACAAATTAACTTCATGTTACACAAATAAATCACACAAATTACAATACTTTTCTTTTTACAGATTATACTTCAAGAAATATAATCAAACTGGTCAATGAACAAAAGTCATTTCCATGTGTAATGCTGTGCAATTTCAATTTCCCTGCACGGGTGATTTAGCAGTTTGTTCTCACACCCCCCTCACTAAAAGGTCTGTGTTGGGGAAGTCAGAAGAAGAAATTGGGCTGATTTGTGAATTTTATGTTTTAGACTCCCTCCAATTAAAAGCCTGTGTTAGGGAAGCTGGTTGGTAAAGATGGGGATGATTTAGGAATTTGGGATTTCAGAGCACCATCCACTTAAAGGCCTGTGTTGGGGAAGCTGAACACACAGGATTACCCAATTAAATTACAGTCTATAGTTGTTAGCATATTTTTATAAAAAATCACCCCATGGTGTTCTGCCAAGGGGAATTAATTACATTAATATTTGTTTAGTTAAACAGGCTTAGGATCTATACAGTTTTTCCCCCTCGGCCCCCATTGGCTATAAAGGGAAAGGATTCGAGGCCAGCAGATTTCCCCACCTTTTGGTTGCAAAGGATTACATTCTACTTAAATAGAATACCTCTGGCAGGACCCCCTGGAAAGACAGGTCATGGCTCTGGTCACTCAACTCTCAGGGATGGTCCCCAGCTCTGAACATACAGCCCAGTCAGCTTTTAGGTCTTCCTAGAAATGGACAGCACAAACCAGATGCACTCTCAGCAATCTCCTCTGGTGTTTCCTTGGAGGTGTCAGATTGTACGTTTCAGCAGCTCTCATGATGATAATTTTAGCAGCCCTGTCCCTTCCTCATAGTGCATCCAGTTAATATAGCAGCATTGATACCATCAAGTTTACAATATTGGTGAGTGCCCTGCAAGAGTTCTCACAAATTGGATTGATCAGTTATCCATCTTTCTGCACCCAACTCCAGTCCCTCTATAAGGATTGGTTTAGGAGTCTGGAACAGACATTTGGCAATTTCCATTTTGCAATCCCCTTTGTTCTCATGTCATATTTTTGGCAAAGACTAGTTATGTGGCAAAACTTCATAATTGTACTAGCAACTGCCATCATATATCCATTTCCTGATTCAGATAATCAAGCTGTATTTAATTAAACAACAGACAGGTCTGCCCCTTGTTGCACAGCCGTTTGGTAATTTTCTGCCATTTTTACAAAAAGCATAACAGATAGTAACATGTACTTTATTACCCATATTAAAGGTTTTACCCTCCACCAGCATACCAACTCTCGCATTCAGCACATGTTTAAAGCAGTCAGGAACACGTTAGCCTGCCCTTACAATTTCCTAAATCTCAGATATACGAAATTTATATCTCCAAAATCGCCTTGACATTATCTACAAAATAAAACATACATGTATAGAGTGTGATTTATAGTTTCTGAGGAAAGTCCACAATTGTGACAGTCCATTTAAACAAAGGGCATCTTTATATGTGCAAATATGTTGTTCCCTTTCTCCAGGCTATTTGACTCTTTGGGCCAGCCTGTTAGATTAGCCTCTTTGTTGTTTGAAGTTTAGGGTGCAGATCGTAAATGGGGGATGCATTTGCACACAGAGATCCTCCAGCGTAGATATCTGGCATCCTGTCTTCTTTACTTGAAAGTTCAGAATTAATTATAGCCCCTGTGTTCACACCTCCCCCCTACTTTTGTCATTAACTAGACCAAGCATTTGCCTTGCTCAAAACTGCCCTCAGAAAGGGAAATTCTGTCTAGGGGAAGTCTGTTTTCTACACCACTTCGCATGAAACATTTTATTACAGTTGTACACAGTTGGAATGCCACCAGGCTTTCAGTGGGGGACTTCTCTGTGAATTTTGCCCACAGCCCCACCACTTGTCCTGGGCTAAAATGGACTCACATATTGCATTTTCTATCAGCCTTGATTCCTTGATATACGGTGTGTTTTCAGGGTCCACTTTGCTTCTTTGTTTCTTTCCTGAAAGTACAGGGCTGTTTCTTTCAGCCATTGAAAAATGTACACTTTTAATTATCTGCTGTTCAATTCCCTGAATTGTCACAGTGCACCACCTTTTGATGGGTGCAGTTTCAGTGAACATGCTGCATTTTATTTCTCAGCCAGTTATGTGATGTGCGTTTCCAATCTGCACTTGGATTACATTGTTGTTTTAGTCTTCTCTGGATTTCTCTTGTGGCAAGACACCTGCATAATTTGCCTAAATAGGCCTACATGAACTTTTCATGGCAACCAAGCAGGCTTTTCTTTTCAAAGTTTTTCTGGTATTTTACATGTGAAGCATAATCTGCCTTACTTTTTGTCAACCTACACACCAGGTCTTTTCCCTGACATCTTTACGATGGCAGGGGACATTTTTCTCATGTCTTGTTTTTGTGTCAGTGTTTAAAAATCCTGTTTTTCACGTGAATGGGACCATTGAATTTCCTTTTCCTTTTTGAATTAAAATAATGCTTTTCCTTTCGCAATGACAGGTTCTGTTGGTTCAGGGGCCTTTGATTACACCCCACAGTACTTACTTGCTACACGTCTTCTTCTGGAATTCTTGACTGCCTGCACCTTACTTATTTCTGTCCCCCTCCATCCCCAAATCTGACTGAGACTTTCAAGTCTGCATAGGGATGGACTGCTAAGGCATAAGGCCTATGTGAATGTAAATGCAAGTTTTACCAGCTCAGTGTTGTTTTTGATTCATTCATGCTTCCTTGAAGCAGTGATTACAAAGTATTATTTGCCAAGTGCTTTACTTACCTTGAATTGCTTCTAACTATTCTACAAATGTGTAACAAGTAATTTGACTTACCAGTATTATCAGTTTATGATTATTGGGTGATGAATACTTTTGCTAACCTAAAGAAACTCTTTCACTTACCAACATTCCGCTTTACCAGTGAATTGAGTTACAACTGCAAAGGCCTTACTGTATATATATATATATATATATATATATATAACAGTTTCTCTTACCTTAATAGAAAAGTGAACTTAACACTGCCTAGTATGTTTAATAGATAACTATATTTATGTGTAACTGCAAGTATGTAAGTGTGTTCTTAACTGTCTGTGTGCCCACAGGTCTTTGTACTCTACTGCAGCCCTTCTCTCTCCTAAAATAAGACTGGCTACTCAGCCATAGCTACCAAACCTATTGGGCAGCACAGGCCTATACTAAGAGTTTGAGCCCTGTACGCTAAAAGGAGTGTTCTGTAGTCCCATCTTAGGTGGAATTTAGTAAACCTTTCTAACAGTGGCACTTCAGCTACACACCACTGAGCAAAGGCGTTGGTATGGCTAGTCCTGAAGGGAAAATGTGTATTAATACACATCCACCTTAGACATGGGTCATTATTCCCTCGTTTGGTTTGTTTCTGGCATTGTGACTAGTGAAAAGGTGAGCATTCTGTGTTAGTTGCAATGAATTGCCTCTGTTTTCAGTTTAAAAGAAAATGTCCTAGGTGTCTGAGGCCTGGACAACTGTGAATGTTCCTCAAGTGTTTGTCTGGATTGTGGAAAGCACTTCAATGGATTTCACTTGTACTGCTATGCACTTTATTGCTGTCATGCCATGACGTTTGAGACATTTCACATTCCCTTTGACAAGTGGCAACCAAAACCTAATGTCTTTGTCAACCGTTTTGCTGTTTTGCATTCCTGTTTTTACTATCGGGCAATGCTGTGAATTTTCATTTAATCTAAGAGAACACTTTAGCCTCTCGCTTCTCTTTCTTGAAGTAAATTAAGAGCACACTAGGCAGTATATCTCATGTCAATTGAAAGCATCTCGGTTTTGCCGACTCTACAGTTAAAAGCACATTATTGACCGGGATGAAATGGAAAACTGCCGACCAACTCTAAAATGTTCGGCTCCTGTGGAAGATTGAACAGAAATCCATTGCTCTCCAAATCCTGTGCTTGGCAGTGGGGCGCTCTCTTTGCAAACCTTCATTAGAGGCGATGCACAAAAGTGCACTAAACTGATTTGCTGCTCGTGAGTAAAGTGGTTTAATGTCCTGTGCGAACAGTCACGTGTTTGTAGATATTCCAGCAGCAATGGATTCAATAGACTATGGTGAGCTGCTGTTCATTGACATAAACTTAACAAACGTAGTGGCATTCAGACTGGAGGGGTTTGAAATTATTAAACACTGCTTCTCACACAGCTGTGTCAGCTCCTTTCCTTGCTCTGGGCCTCTTTGATAATGCGTTCCATAACTGGTACATCCTGACAAGTCGTACCCCAGGAAGAAACTTCTGGATGATGCTCAGGAACACATGTACATCAGCGCTCAAGTCGAGGGTACACAAGGGTGGACAACGCCCATCCACTTTTTTTTCAGATGAAGGACTCTGTCACCCTGGGTATTGTAGTAGTGTAGAGGTGGTGTGTAAAATGAGAAACAATTACTGTTTCTTTTGAACGTATGCTGTCCTCAGGACTCGAACCACAGTCCCTAGGTTCGCAGGTGTGCACTTCACCTATATACCTGCTAAGCTGATGAAAAATAGAACACTAAAAGTTAAATGTCACATTTTGGGACTGTATGTTCAAGCGAAAACATTGTTATTGTTTCTTGAAGTGTAACATGCACACCTTTTAATGTTTCAAAACACTATTAGAAAAAGAATCCTCTCTTGGATGTGTGTGTGTGTGTTGATTTTATGAAAAGTTAAATGCCCTTCATCCTGTGCATTTTGGTTATGTAAAGCCAATTGAATGAAAGCTGCACGTTTCACCTTGATATGCTGATTTCTGGGGATGCCACAGTCCGTTGCGGTTGTTAATGTGTCCCCCCCCGGCTTTTATTTTTGGGAATTGAACCCTGTGCATCACCAGACAAGCAAAGCATAAGGCCACTTTTCCAATCTTTCCCAAGTTTCCAAATGGATATCTTCTGGCAAAGTGGTACCCATCTTTCTGTAGTGGCGTAATCAAAGACTTACAAGAGGTTTTAAAATGCCTTATGGGGAAACAAGTACAGGAAGCCTGGGCATGTGGGGTTGAGGCAAAGGGTATTGTGCCTTATGCCATCAGCCGAACCTTATATTTTTTAACTGTGCCAGCAAATAGTTACATTGATAGATTAGTGGTTATTGTGATGGCGCTTACAGTTTTGGCTAATACTATATGGCACATTTGCACATCTTACACTGCTACAATACGCGCCATCACATTAGCACCAAGCACATTAATTACAGCCGCTGGTGTTCAAATCCCCAAGCGTCAATGCATTGTAGTGTGGAATTCTGAGGCCTACACCAATTGTTTAGGTTTGATTCGCTCTGCAGTCTGTTGGGGGGCTGTTCCCAGTGGAACAGGTTTTTCAGAATGTAGGCAACCATGACAACGCTCAGTTTGACGCAAACAAGCTCTGTGCACCCTACATCTACGCCACTGTGCTGGAAATGGCATCTAAATAGCAATTGTAGGCAACCGCATTGCCTTTCAGGGAAACTCTTGAGACATGTGATTTGGGGAAACGCCGCACAATCTGAAATTGGAATAGCTGATTGGGAGCCAAACAGCAGAAATAAGTAATACGCTTGATGGTTCCTGCAGTCCTGGGAACAGATGCACAGTAACAATGTTCAAAAACCTTGGCCGTGAGGCCAGCGGTGCGGGATGCACTCCTGTCTCCACTAAAAAGTGGTTTCTTTAGGTAAATGATACATTATGTCCCACTGACATAAATTAAGCTCATACCAAACATTTATCTCTCATATAATTGAATTTTATTCAAGTTATTTTGCAATTGATATGTAATCTCAATGCAGGTGCTTAGTTGGAAGGCCAATGCATTTCGGAATGAAATCCTTCATCAGGGCCTATATATTATCATTTGTATAACAAAAAAGAGAACGTTCACAACAACGCCGGAATATTGCCACAGGTATACAAGATAACCACAGTTGAAAATGTCCATAAAGCGCACAGATGTAGCCAACCACATTCAATAGATCACAGATTCCATAAGCATTTTTCAACATTTACGTATTTCAATGTATGTGAAAAATAAGATGTGCCACCATTTAAACCCACCGGTGCACAAAATTAACAATATTTGAAAATATACATACGGGTATGAAGTATGTTGAAAATGGAGAGTGAGCGATATCAATCAAAGGAAAAAACAGAATTGAAAAGAGATGTCATTCAATCCTCATTTAGAGGTCAGAAAAAATGTTATAATGTTAGAGCTAAAGACTACACACTGACCTTGTATCCCTGTAAAACGTAGAGCTTGAAAAATGGCTGGGCGTTCTCTAAAGGAGATCGCAAGTGTTTGAGTCCCAAAGATGAGATTCCCAAGTGAATCTGTAAAAGCGTATACAGGGTGCATAAGACTCTCTATAAAATCTATCAGTAGCATATATTCTGCTGAGAGTAGCACTGACTTACCTGGTGCTGCATGAGGACTCGCCTCTGCTCTCGGTGAAACCGCATGGACGGGCGTTTCACAGCTAGTTAATTTGTTGTCAAATGTAACCATGGAAGCCTCATAGAGCCCTACCAGGAGATTCACAGACTAAAGCGGCGGCCATCTTAGATTAGTGTCATCAAAATGTACAGACTGAAGAAATTGCAATAACCATCCACTTACTGTCCCTAGGTGGTCTCATCTACTTATAACAGTTAATTTCTTTAGCCAGACGTTAAAAAAGGAGTAAATCGAACTACATTATAGACAAAAGAATAGAAAAAGCATAGAATGCGTTGCCGTTTCAGAACGGCAGTATAACACTGCAATCTCTCCACAGTTTAAATACAGTAAATATTCACCTAACAAAAACAAAAACGTAGTGGATAACACTAGTGGGGGTGGGAGTTAATACCTACAATCTTTGTATCTTATCTGATGTGTGTGTTCCTCGTGAGATGAAACGCTGCTGTGAGCATCTTCAGTTGGACAATGCTAATGCAATTGATGAGGACTGCGCATAAGCTGTGAAAAAGAGTAAGGGGATAAACACTTGTACTTGTCCCTCCATGTTAGTAAAGGAGGAAGACGTGAAGGTAATGTCTAGTTCTATGTCTGTCTGTGACTAGTTAGTAGAGAAAACATGAGGAAACGTTATGGTACTACTGTCACAAGCCATGTCAAATGCTCATTTGATGCAGTTATCTCAAACATGAGGTGCAGCGACCCTGAATATTAGTGTAATCAGAAAAAGAATGGAATAGTACACAAATGGCGCAGGTGAAAGTAATGGGCCACTTATCTACAATCAAAATACAATATCTCCGATAATTGACTCCTGATTATACATGATGAACAGAAGTTGACCCAAAAAAAGGTCTGTTTGAGTATTTACCACTTAACTTGTGCTAAAATCAAAATAGAGAACACTTAACTCAGGTCGCTATCAAGGTAATGTATGCCTGTTTCTTTTTCAGAATAAATTGCTTCCTAATATTAGTGTGAGTCTATCGTGGTCTACCTTAAGTCTTGTCAACTATATAACCATAGTGTCCTCTGATAGACAATGTGAATATGGCCAAAAACCGACAACCTCACACATCCCCCACAGATAGTCACAGTTTCGTTTTGTAGTATGATGTGGTTGTATTGTCATCTGGCATGTGGACATAGGATACCATCAAGAGAGTAAAAAAGTAAACAACCCAAAAGGAAACATCTTCATAAAAAACAACTCAAATCTAACTCCTCGTTGATCCCATCGGAAGCTAGTGCGTCCAATTTATCTATCCAGAATGCTTCTTGTTGTGCTCTCCATTTTTTCATGTCTTTGTTGTGTTTCTTGGTAGATAGTACCTCCAGTACTGCAAACCTCAATTGTGTGAGAGAATGTCCATTAGCTTTGAAATGTCCAGCTATGGCTGAGGTCATGTTGCTGTTGTGAATACATGATTTGTGTTAATTTATCCTTATTCGTATTTTCCACGCTGTTTCTTCCACATAGTAGATGCCACAGGGGCATCTTATGGCGTAGAAAACGTTCTCTGATAAAAAGTCGCATGATACCTCAGTTTGATTTTTGCTCCAGTTTTGGCATTCATTATAGTATTTCCTTTCATCACATTATTGCAATCGCTGCAGCTCATGCACAGGTAGGTACATGGGTGCTTGTCTGGTTTTTTGTTGGAATTCTTATCTCTTGTGTTCACCAACCTGTTACGTAAATTGTTGCTTCTTTTGTAGGCGAAAAAACGGGTGGTTGGGGGAACAAATCTTTAATCCGGGCGTCACTCGTCAGTACATTCCACCTGTTCTGAATTATTTCTTTTATTTTATTGCTCTGTATCGCATATGTCGTGATAAAGACTAATTCCCGGTTACTCCTTTCTTTCCTTTTTGTCAGCAGTTGTTCTCTTGTTAATGTTTCTGTCTTTTCACGTGCTGTTTGCAAATCTGCTTCCGGGTAACCTCTTTCTTTTAATCTTTCTTTCCAATTGCCTCTTGCAATCATCTGGATCACTAACAATTCCTTTGATTCTCAGCATTTGGCCAAAAGGTAAATTGCGGAGCATATTTGGAGGGTGAAAACTCATCCGATGGAGCAAGTTATTGCGATCAGTATTTTTTGTGTACAGAGTTGTGTCGATCTTATTCCCATTAATCACTGTTTGTACATCTAGGTAGTGTATGTTGTGGTCTCCAATTTCAAGGGTAAATTGTAACCGTTGATCTATACTATTGATATATCCTAAGAACACCACCAATTCCTCTATGTCTCCTGACCATATCCCAAAAATGTCATCGATATATCGAATCCAGGTTTTCAAATACGGTTTCCATCTCTCGTTTTTGAGAATGTTTTGACTTTCGAATACATACATAAAACAATTGGCATAAGCTGGCGCCATGGTTGCCCCCATTGCGGTTCCAGATATCTGTCTGTAGTATCTACGATCGTACTCAAAGCAAGAATGGGTGGAGATAAATTGCAGTAGAAGCATCAGGAATTCTTTATTTGCTCCAATATTTTCAGTTTAGAGTAGAAGATTTTGTACTGCCTCTTGACCTTGATCGTGGGGTATACTTGTATACAGACTGACCACATCAATCAAGAAAAGGATATCTTGTTCATCTAATTGTATCTGGTTAAGTAGCTGTAAGAAGTGGGTGGTATCTTTGGCAAAGGTTGGAGTATTTTGTATGATAGGTTGCAAAAAGAAGTCTATGTATGTACCAAGAGGTTGTAAGATACTCTCTGTTGCCGCCACAATTGGTCTTCCTGGTGGTTTTTCCATTCTTTTCTGTATCTTTGGCAGAGTGTACGCTTGATGGTTCCTGCAGTCCTGGGAACAGATGCACAGTAAACACCTTTACACAAGAAACCATGTGTTTAATAGGAAAGCAGGTATGGCTGAAAGCTGGAAAAGTGAAGAAAGCCACCATCCACCACCGTCTGACATTCAGCAACACAATCGGCAGTGGCGTCGCTCGGAATCAAATTTAGGAGGGGCACAGAGGGGGCCAAAGACATAAGTAGGGGGGGCACAGACAAAAGTAGGGGGGCTGCCAATGAAAGGTAATGCGTGACATCACAAGCACTCCTGCAGAGAGGCTTTTGTGCACACCAACTACCCACACTCCACTGCACTTCCCCTCCCATCATAATGCAGGCATGAAACCATTCAGTGACTAATGGCCCATCATTAGCAGTTTCGTGTCTACATTATTATGGCAGGGGCTGTAAGCTGCTCGCTCACTTTGAGACAAAAAGAGTATTCCCGTGTGATATGCAGACATTTGCCTCAGTGAGTGTCACAAATAGCACGAATAGAGAATATGGTCACTACTCACTGTAGGTAGGGGGCACAGGACTTCAGAGGGGTCACTGGCTCCCCCAAGCCTCCCCCGTAGCGACGCCACTGACAATCGGGTGCCATGAGACAGAGGCTTCCAAATGAACAGTATTTCTTTTGACCAGGGCATGCACAATGTGGTATATAGTGTTTATATCTAATCCTATATATTTAATCCCCATAAATAGAATATTTTATCTTGAAAACCTTTATAGTGAATGTGTTTGGGGTGGGGTAAAGGCTTCCATTGTTTTGGGAAATGGTCGGGATGGGTTTTTAAGGGTGGGAAAGGGAGGTTTGGCCGGGGACCACCCCTAGCAAAAACATAAATGCATTCACTATAAAGGTTTTCAAGATAAAAGATTTGATATATGTGCATTCGTTATATATTACCTCCATATAAAGACATGTAACCTCACAATGGGCCTCATTACGACCCAGGCGGTAAGTTACCGCCTGGGTCGTACCCTTACCACCATGGTGTAAACTACATTTACACCATGGTGGATGGCGGATTTAACCGCCCCATTCCAAGGTGAGTGGGGCGGTAAATCCCCATTTCCGATTTTACCCTTCCCCCATTCCCATTTTTGCCCCATAGGGCATAATGGGAGTGGGGAAGGCACTAATTACGCCACCGTAAATTACAGTGGCGTAATTAGCACCATGGTCCCTTAGCAAAAAGCAGGCGTTAAAATCACCATGGTGCTAAGGGACCTTCTAATCAGGCGTTAAGGGTCGGTGCCGTTTACGGCGCCGTTAACCCCTTAACGCTTGACTCATAATGAGGCCCAATGTCTTTTGGCATGTAACACATTGGGCCTCATTACACGGACGGCAGTAAGGGTTAACGGTCACCGTTAATGGCAACGGTGACCGTTAACCCTTACCGCCGTACTACGAGGTCCCTTTGCGGGTTGGAGGATTTAACGCCTGCTTCTTGCAGGCGTTAAAATCCAACCCGCTAAGGGACCTCGGAGCTAATTACGGCACCGCAAAATTGCGGTGGCGTAATTAGCGCCTTCCCCAGTCCCATAGAGCCCTATGGGGCAGAAATGGGAATGGGGAAGGGCAATGGCGGAAAGGGGATTTACCGCCCCTCCAACCTTGGAATGGGGCGGTAAATCCCCTTTCCGCCAAGGCGGTGCCGGTATTTTACCGGCATGAGCCATGGCGCTAATAGCGCCATGGCTCACCGCCTACCGTGTAAAGAGGCCCATTGGGTTCCCCAAGTTTGTATCCTTATATTTCTTTATCACAAGGGTTTTTTTCAATAATGAAACGACGAGCTGAACGACGGCGGATGCTTTTTCATAGCTATTTCTTTGTGGCATCAGTGATTGAGTTTCATCCTTAAACAGAAACGGTACTGCAAACACTCTTTATGGTTCATCAGGGTGCGGTTATAGTACATTTCAAGTAATGTGCCCGTCACTTTCATGTAGGTACTAGTGATTATGCTTCCTTGCAAAGACAAAATTTACACAGCATCTTATCATACTTTAAAAAAAAGACCAATTATGCATTAATTTATTTATTTTATATATTAGATATTTGTAAGACGCCTACACAAACATGTGTTTCCTTATGCATATCAGTGAAAAATCCTTGGTGTAATGTATAATGTAAGTGTTTGAACCACTGCAGCCAGTCAGCATTGGGCCATCCGAAGAAGCAGTCACAACTTGAACAGGTTCATGTTGGTGCAGAGGTTTTCAGCAATGCAACTGGACCAGTACAATATATACAGTAGAACGAATGATTTCCTCTAACATTATGAACCCTGCACTCCGAGACAATTTACCATGAACAGACATGCATCTTTTCTTATTCATCAGGCCCCTTTTGAGCAAGCACTTGTCACACTTATGGGAAAGCACAATAGACTCGATGGCTTCGACTATGTAAAAACCCCTTTAAACAGGGCACTTTTTTTAACTGCTCAACCCACAGCTTGTTTGCTCTGTAGTGGAGATTTACAGCTGTTGGACAGCAAGAAAGCATAGCAGTCCTTGCCTGCCAGTTTCAGAAAAGCTCCCAGGACATGTCCCTCCCCCCACACGTGTCTTTTACCACGTGCTGAAGAACTTCTTTCAGGCTTTGAAAGCGAATGACTTTTCCATCGCAGCATAATACTGTTCCTCCATGAACCCCGATCACAACTTTAAATGTAATGATCTTTGAAAAAAGACATGTGCTTGGTGTCATTTATCCCAAAGCTGTATCATGCCTGGTTCTCAGCATATGTTCTTTTTTCCTTCTTGCGCCTGGTCCAAAGGCGTGGAAACTCATCTGTAGCACTTCTCGCGTTCCTTCTTTACTTGCTTCTGAAAAAGGGGTGAAATGTTTTTCTTTTTCTTTTAAGTTTTGCTTCCATTTCTGGAAAAAGCACCGTATTTCCAGAGGCACAAACCAAACAGTCATTTAATTAATTAAACAGTAAGGCAAATCAGCGGCTCTTACACCAGCAGTCATGGCACTCAAAGCGCGTGCTTTTTGGGCATACTGATGATTTTGCTCTGATAATTCAAGACACGCGTTTCGCAGAGCACCGTGGGACATTAGCCTTTTCCGTCCTTGCACAGTTGGCTATAGGAAATGTTGCCATGTGATAGCCTTGCCCATTCAAGAATGCAGTCTCCAACATTGAAACACAACAAAGCATGACCAGAGGTGGATAACGTTTCATGAGAGAAAAAAGCTCGAACTTTTCTTTTAAACTTCATTTTAAATGAAGGATTTACCACAGCTTATTTGTAGGTGAAGGGGCACACGTTCTTTAAGGATCTGCCTTGGAATTTGGAAGGTTGTGACTTTAAAGAAGGAAAGGACTTGCAAGAAACAATTATTGTCTAGTAACGACCGCCCACATGCACGCCCTTTGGGGCACGCGCATTGATGCACGCCCATTATTATGCACGAGATTCAGACCTTGTTGCTGCAACATGCTCATTGCAAGAGATTCCAGAATCTCCTGGCAAGACACTGCACAAATATGGAACTACAGACACGGAATGGTATGGTTTTGACTAATATTTGTCGATGAAAATTGATACATGGTCTGTATGCAATGCAATCTATGTGAAGAGGTCTTCAGTAAGTGCAATTATTATAATGATTTGATTTCTTATATAGCGTCGCACACCCATAAGTCTCAGAGTACTGAAATAACAGAAGACATTATTATCCCACAGAGTGATACTTAATTTATGGACCTCGGAAGATTCGAACCTGCCACAGCAGGTTGTACACAGACATCAGGGACGAGCGCTTAGCTTGCTGTGCTATTGGACCGGCTAACCCTCCTTCACATTCCTAACATCTTATGACATTCCTTATCTATTTAAAGCAGTAGGTGAAGCATTGCTTTTATAGGAAATTGATCATTAAGATACCAGTCCTCATTGGTGTTAACAAGATCCATGTTTAAATTTGCTAGTCATTGTCTTCTTTGATGTTCCCACCCATGTTCACTAGCACTACCCTGTCCACAAAGCGGCCTCTTTTATGGTTATATTTGGGTCGTTTTCTGGATTTAGCAACGCTATTCTCTATGTTTGAGACAATTATAATATTTGCCTATGGCATCAGTTGTAATCTGTTTCCAAGTTCATTTAGAAAAGGGTACAAGTCAAGAGCACAGTGAGTACAAATGCTTTTGGCTCAGGGCGGCACTTTCTTTAAGAGACAACAGAAGTGGAATATTTTAGTTCTGAAATTGGATGCCCTTTTTGTTTGTGCATGACTTGATGATATGCAGCAACATGCTTCTTTGATTTTAATTTACATGTGATGCTGTGCAAAGTTGCATGCCTATTGTATACGGGAAGAGAGAACATTGCACGTCCTGAAGTTTAATATTTCAACAAGTGCTGAGTGTTATTATCTTTGGGTATTGTGAAAGTACAGGGTTTTGCTCTTCTCCTTTTTTTGCCGCTCCTCTGATCATGCCTACTTGGCCTCTCTTTTATCAATTCTTTCAGGCATGGTCATTTAATTTCTTTCTCCTCGGTGGCTGTGTTCTCATGATCCACAGGCACCCTGATTCATAAGCCTGCATAGATAGCTCAAGAATTAAGTGCCGGCCTCTCACTTGAATCCAGCCTGTACTTCACAAATTCGAATCCTGTGGCAGTCATCACTTCGGGGTCAATAAATTGAGTACAATAGACCATTGAATGTGACCAATGCTAAGTGGAGCACCATACACTATTCTAGCATTTTCTCTCGCTCTCTCTCTATCTGTGCTGTCTCTCCCTATTTCTAATAGTCCCTTTGAAGACTTCCTCTCCTATTATGCCCTAAAAAGCTTCATTGCCAGTAAGGTCACAATCTAGGTAGACCTGAGTCTACCTGAGTGAGCACCCAGCCAATTGGGAAGCTGTTACCCTATTCAGCAATATTGGAGAGTTAACACACTTAGGTCACAATCTGTTAGGTTAATGCAAACAGCCCAATTCCTTATACAAACGTACGAAAATCCTACACTCAATTAATCGGTAAACGACTGTTGGAGAAAACACTTGTTTGGATTGGGCTCCGTAGGATCAAAATCAAATAAATTTGACCTGTTTCAAACCCTGGGAGGTGCCCATTATCGCACTCCTAGATGTCACCCAGTCCTTGATGCTTCCCACTATGTGTACCTCTCGTTTGTCTAATATTTTCTCTTCCCCAACTATGCAGCCCTGCTTTCAAAAAATATCTTGAACATAACCCTACACTTACACACACACTCACACTCTCACTCTACGGCCACTTATGGATTGAGCCTATCAATACCCAAGTCTTGAAATTGCCTCCTCCAATATCCCATTAACAATACCCATCCTCCTTGTGTCTTAAAGGGCCGTGCACAGCAAGGCAGCCAAAATGGCAGACGGGCAGTACACAAGACCACTTTACATTTGCCCATTCATGGACAGGGCAAGTAAGGGTCAGTATTGTATTATGTAGTGTAGGAAAATTGGGATGTTTGTAGAACTGACTTAGCGGGGTCAACTGAGGGCCCATAGGAAGCTGAGGCCCAGGAAGCATTAAGAAGCCACGCCTAGATGTAAGACCAAGAGAAGTGGGAAACCCCCCAGTTTTTGTATTGTTATTGCTTATAGCATGTACCTAGCTCAAGAGCAGTGGAGCTTGAAGATGTTACAGGGGCAAAAGAACCTCAGAGGCGTATGGTTTTCTTGCTGATAGTGAAGGAGACTGTAATACTTAAGGGTCGAAGGTCCCCCGATCCTTATAGTACCAAGAGAGGGCAAGAGTACTGTATTAGTGGGAAGAGCACTAATGCCTGTATTGGAGTTTAGAGTACATATCCCTATCTTTTGAGTGGGGTACTCTATATGATCTAAAGTGTGCTGTATCCCTTATTTGAAAAGGAGGAAAGACTATGACATAATGGATAGAAGTGCACGGTAGCCCTTAGCAGAAAGAGGAAAAGAAAATGTATTGCTTATGTTGGCTTGGACTCAAAAAGTGATGGGTGGAAGATTTTGAATGAATCTGAATCACTGCCATTGCTCCAGGCAAAACTCCACACTGCCTTTTCTTTAGCCTGTCTGCACCATTGCAAAAGGGTACTGCCACCAATGGGACCAAACCTGCCCAAACTGCTAGGCCAGGTCCTGTCTACACAGAAACACAAGCATCCCCAGACATGTTTTGGCCTTGCCTGATTTGCATATGGTATTTCCCCTTTTGTAACGGCTTGGCAGGCAAAGAACGATGGTCTGGAGGGTTGCCCAGAGCAATGCCAGAGGTTCAGATTAATTCAAAACCTTCCAGCAATCACCTCTTTTGTGTTTCTTAAAGCGGTGTGGGACAATACATGTAAAAGAAAATAGCAGTTCTGGGTTGTTGGCTGAAGTGACTTCTTTTCAGATAAGTCTTTTTCAGGTTTTTCCATATATAACATTGATGGCAATTGCTAAAATACCCCAGAGCTCAAATCACAGGGATCTCACACTGTACAACACTGAGGATCTCTAATGAGGGTATTTGGTGTTCTGTGTCATTTATAGTCGTCTGTCTTGCGTCAATAAAGCTATGTTGCGCCTAGAAACACTTGTACAGGCACATTATAAATGACTTATCATATCATGTATAAAATAATGGTGTCTTCAATCCGAAGACAATTTTCCTGAAAAAATGCATTCTTTTCAGTAAACATGCTCACCCACATGGCATTGCTCAGTGGCTCTGAACTGGAGGTGATTTATTTCCGACTTCTTTCACATTTCAGGTAGTAGGCTTTTTAATGATATGATATGACATGATAAAGCATTCATAACGCACCTATACACAAGTCTGTGAAGGCACGGCAAGGCAAGGGAGGGTGGACAGAGAGAAGACAAAGACAGCGATCTTACTAGGCCAGGTGACATTGAGATCACACAAGTTCAGGGGAGGGGGGAGATAGTAAGTATGGTGGGAACAGAAGGGGGCAGTGCAATACGTAGGATCAACTGTATAGAATAAATACAATAAATAAAGGAATAGGTAAAAGTGCGGCCAGCTTGTGGCATGTGCAGGAGTAAGTGCAGACATCAAGTGTCAAGAGCTTGTGGGGACTGTAGGGATACAGAAACAGCTCCCAATTGCAGGGGAAGCCCGGGAGGCAGTGCGGGTGTGCAGCTGATGGGGAAGGGGACCAAGGCCTGAGATTAGAGGGTAGCCAGGTGACCAGTGCATTTATTCACTCAGGAGTTCAGCAGGGGAGAGGAGTAGAGAAACCAGAACCAAAGAGGAAGGTCTTGTAAGCGGATTCAATTCAACACTACAGCTAAGTCAATGCCTCGTCTGGGATGCTGAGGGAAACCCTTATTGATATATTTTTATGTCCAGTTCGTTTACTCTGGATGACAACCCTTATATAACACCCCTCTCTTAGAATCCCCCTGATCCCACTGAGCCAAGAAGTAGGTTTGTTTTGCAAATTAAAAGGTTTATTTGAAAATTAAACAATATATATATATCACACTTTTATAATAAATTAATATTTGATATCACACTTGAGAATATGATGTTGATCAACAATGGATAATGTTATAGTGGTACACTCTTTTTAATGGCTTAGAAGTTGATATAGAGAGGATAAAGTAGGTGAGAAGGCTCATATGGCTTCAAAGACAATGCAATGATGAATGAAATGCAGTACAGAAAATAAACTTGATATGATTTCAACCAAAACAACGTAATCACTTTTCCCCCTGGTAGCAATTCACTCCCCACCCCCTTTATGCAATGTAAAGAGATGGAAGGCAAGCACACAGTTCTCAGGAATGCAATCAAATATAATTCAGTTTCTCCCCTAGCAAGCTTAGAGGAAAACAGGTAGAAGTTTTAAACACAGGCCCAAAATGCTTTGAATGTGATGACAATGAAGTGAGAAATGTGCTAAAATTGCTTTTAATTCCCTATAGAAGGTTCAGGGTAGGTGATAGATAGTTGGAATGGGTTCAGGTCCGCGCTACAATGATTAATGAGGGATTATTAGGTTGGAAACGGATTTCAGGCATGCAAGAAAAGACAAATATTTTTACACGTGGCTAAAATGAAGCAAAATGTCATATCGCTGCAAATTTTCCAAGTGCGTCGGGCGCGATTATGGAGGCACTATAAGGTCGGTTTTAGGCTTGATGGAAAGCCTAGAATCTTAGCTTTAAGATGACAGTTAAAACTTGCTCCTACCACAAACGGTGATTTTGTGAAGGTAGTTTTTCAGAAATGAAATCACAGTTTCAGAATGACAGATGACAGTTTTCAGCTTTAAAGATGACAGAATGACACGATTCTAGGAGGCAGTTCTAATAGGTTAAAATAGTTTGGATTTGATTATTTTAAACTAAGAGATTGGTTTTGGCACAGTGCTAGCTGGGTACTCACACTATATTTTGGAAGGAATGCGACTTCGCCACGGATCGGGTCAGGAGTGGACTGCGGTTCCCTCGCCACAGACGGTCTCTGCCTGATTCTGCTCAATGGATAATTCTGCCTTCTGGGTCTGTCAGGCACCAGTTCTGCTCACAGCGGTCTGGTCTGGGTACAGCTCTGCTTTCTGGTCTTGTCTGTGGTTCTGGATTCAGCACTGCTTTCTGGGTACTGGCACAGGGTACTAGCCAGAATCAGACAGCCCAGCCCAGCTGCCTGAATAGTTGGTTTGTTTGCTAGGTTTTGAAGGCCTGCTGATAGGAGTTCAGCTGTTGGGTTCTAGAGTTCTTGGAGTTTTGTTCTGGAGTCAGGAGTCTCTGGATGTGAAGTCTGAAGTCTGGATGTGGAGTTGTCTGTCAAAATGTTCCGCAGAAATTGAAAAAGAAAGTCCTATCTGGCTTCCAGTGGCTCTTTTTATGTGTTTAGAAAGTGGGTGGGTCGGCCAATTCTGCATGCCCAACCCTCTCAAGATTTGATAGGCCAAAGGATTCTTTGGTCCCTGATTTGAGAAAGGATAGTGTGTCAGAGTGATGTCAGCCATTTACGATCTATTGAAGAAACGCCCCTTTACTTTTGCTTAGAAAATAATTTTTCATAACTGCACATACTTCCCAGATACACAGTTGTTTGACATTACATGTGCATATTACAGCTGACTTAAGGTACATTCTGGCCCAACTCTGATCTTCCTGAGGGCTTGCATTCACAAATGGCAACTTATTTTTGTTTTTAGTTGGTCCAATATTGGACGTTTACCAAAAATGGCACACATGTACACTGCCTTTCTACGCATATTCCATTACTTTACTAGGTCTTTAGCATAAACACAGTGTCTGTAGTATCAATAAATATCAGGGTTTTGCCTCAGAACATGGTACAAAGTTGAATCAAGTCTTGAATTGTGGGTACATTTCTTAGATTACGGATCTTCAAATTCCACATTTTTGTAAGCTTAATACAATATTTTAGAAGCATTTAACTTAAACATATATTTGCTGCAATATGATTCCACAAAAGTGTCTGAGCCCACCCCCAGAAACTGGGTGAGTCAGGAAACACATGTCTCTCCTTCCAGGCAGGGCTCTGTTTACAGTCCACACTGAAAATCAACATACCCCATTCAATTTCAAGGGTCTATTGTGTTGGGTCCAGCAGGCTGAGGTCAACAGACCAGGGGGCCACTCTGCATTTGATTAACAGAGACCTGTGATGTCATGGGCTGTTGCTGCTCAGGGCTGGTGTGAATGCCTCCCATGAACAGAGACTCTTTGAACTTTTAATTAACTAAGACTCCTTCTTATCAATGCACAGTTCTGCAAGACAGCTCTCCTGAAAGAGTTTAGACCGCTAGCGCCGGTTTGTGGACAAAGCTGGTACTGCACCCCCATGATTTTAGCAACTTTTTGACATCAAGAAAATGAACTCCCAACAGCTCTGGGTTGCTTTTGGCAATCAGCCTTGTCATTCCCAATGGTTTCAGGCTACTGTGTGTGTAGCCCAATGGTGGTTTTAGGCAGTGCCCTCATGTGCTCACAACATAGGCAAAAATGGGTGGCAGCCTATTCTTCATGTTTTCCCTGTGCATTTTCTGGGGAGTTCTGGCCATCATGATGTTTTCAATGCCAGTAATGCACAGTTTTTGTGGTAGGGCTCGGTTGCATGGGTAAAACATCCCACAGTCTTGAGGTGCTTCCGGAACCATAGATGGTTCTCCTCAAGTATCAGGGATGCTGTTGCAGAGGGAGGCACCAGCCAAAGAAAGAGATCTACCAGCAACTCATTGCTTGGAGAAGCGTCTGTCCCTGAGGGAGTTGGAGGCGGATGAGCGAAGAGCTTGAGAAGGAAGCTATTTAGGAAGAGAGAATTGGAGGTATTGAGGCCCAGCCCAGAGAAGGCCTTGTGGACAATGCAGAGGGTTTTGAACTTAGTCCTCTGAGCCACTGGGAGCCAGTGCAGAGATTTAAGTCCTGGAGAGATATGATTCCTGGGCTTAAGGCCAAGGACATGTCTTGCAGTTCTGTTTTGGATGAGTTGCAGAGGGTGGACAGTAGATGCAGGCAGATTTAGAAAAGGCTTTTGCAGTAGTCCATCAGTTTTAAACCCACCATAACACTTCTTGTGCTCGCTCTGACTCTCTGTCTGACTCTTTCTCTCCTTCTCATTCTCTGCTTTCATCTCTTTTTTCTCTCTCACTCTTTCTCACACTCTCTCTTTCTAGTATAATATGTCCCCTAGAGGGTAAGAGGGGCACTTTGACCTTCTCACTGATCTGGGCACTCTTACCCCAGATAAGGAAGTAGTGTGCATTCTAGAGTAGGCTACACAAAGCAAGCTGGATGCCATAGCCCTGTGAAGAGGATGTGTGTCAAAGAACTGCCTATGCACTATATACCTGTGACTGTGAGATGAGCCAAGATGAATACTGGAATACTACCTTAAATAAGGGGGAGCATGCCTCGTGCTCTTTGACTATGTTACGGGAAAAACCTTCTAAAAAGTGTGTACAATAACCTAAATTGCTCCAGACCAGTGTATGCACTTGTTAGGGACATGTTTTGATATTCAGCTAATAAATGTAATAGCTCTCTACAGAGAAGACAATTTCCAATGACCTGATGGGCTGCTGTGGGCCTACTGCACAGAAATAAGCTCTGCTTGACAGCTCACTGGTGAATAGGTTTGGAAGGCAGCCACTAATGCAGCCCCAGGTAAATGTAAAGGGCTCTAGGGTACTATATAGTGGGTTTAAGTCAGGCATAGGTGACAGACACAAAGTCATGTTTCAAAGTGTGTCAGCTCTATTAAAGCAAATGCCTTGTCTATCCCAACTTCTAGCATGAAGGTTCCCTATTCTAAAAAAAGAACAAAAAGGTGATCATCAGGACGTGTCAGGCAAATACAGAGCTAATCTATCCTATATACTGACCCTACCAATAACAATAGGAAATGAGATTTTAGCCTGGAAAAGTGTTTACTTACTCCCCCTTCCCCATCGTTGGTTTATACTGGTTGGTGCTTAACCTCCTCCCAAGTGTCTCTTAAATTCTCATCATGGTATTTCAGGTCTTGCTTACCTTAAAGTGACATCTTTAAATGCAACACTTGAAGCTGTAAATCATTCAATTTTATAACTTGTGTCTCTTGCTCACCCCTCCAGGGTGTTTTAGTTCTTTTATAGCACTGCACTTTATTGGTGCAACATGGCACTTCTGCCTCTCCTGGCAGATTTGGCGTAACATGGGTTCACATCTTTTGCGAGCGGCTTGGATTCTCGGTCTGCTGTGGGCTCTCTTGTCCTTCAGACGTTTGGATTCTTGGATTCTCTTGTGGCTCTTGCCACCTCGTGAGTTCTTTGTTTCAGGTTTACCATTCCCGGGTGTTTCTATTTCTCTCAGGTCTCTGGTAACCCTTTAACGGAACCTTGTTTTCAGGTTCACCCGTCCAGGGTGTTTATATTTCTCTTAGGTCTCTGGTTGTCCTACATGGGCCCTCCTGGCACTTTAGCGTGTCTCGTATTGTCCTTACCCCCTCTTGGAGTGCCTCAAAGCTCTGCAGCCCTCCTCTGTCTCCTCTGCATTAAATGCGTATCTGCGTTTCTGCTGTGTTCTTCGTCAAGGGAGACGGCCACTCTGGTAGCTGCGATACCACGCTTCTTGGGTCGTCAGCTCCCTTGCAGCAGTTCTCCATCCATGTTTGATAGTTCCTGCATGCCGATGCGCTGCATCTGTGGCTGCTCTGTCTCTCTCTGTCAGACACCTGTATGCCTGAGGATCTCCACAGATCTTGAATGTGCAGCATCCTGTGGGCCCTCAGATCCCTCTGCCCACCACATATTCAATTTGCTCCTGCCCCAAAGGTGGATTGGCTCATGGCTACCCTGCAGGCTTCCCCTCTGTTTGGCTTTGCTCGGGCTGGCCATCTCACAGTTACTTGCTCCTCTTCTGCAGTTAAGGGTCTCAGACCCTCTTTTACGTTCCTCTCTTTAATGAGAGATGCAGCACCACTTGTTGCATGTTTCAGGTGGGTCAGCAGCCAAGGCATTACATTACCAACGTAATTAATATATTTTTTTAAATGTTTCACTAGCTTTATTTGGCATAAAAACATTTAGCATGAATTCAATTTGCCAATTTTACAAAAGAAAAACAACGTGCTTAACCCCCATGTATCCAATAAACAATTAGGACTGAGATGTTAAACACTTCTCACCTGGGGATTCCTTGTGCTCTAAGGGTGGGAGGCACCCCGAGTGACATCCCGCCTGCTCTGTCCCCTAGGGAAATTATTGCATAGCAGACTCACATCCAAAGTCCCAAAGGGTGTGGTTTCTATTTTAGGAGAAGGTACAAATTCTCTAGATTTGTCACAACAGGTAGTTAACAATTCAGACAGAAAGCAATACGAGTCTACCTCATGTGCAGAAAATGACATTGTACTGTCAGGTGCATAAGCAGAGCACACTGAATGACATTCTCACGTGTGGCTGGTTTAAAACATTTGCACCAACTGAGTTGGTTATTCTTCCAAGAAGAATGAGTAACTGTTTAATAATAACTGCTGGGATTTCCAGATCTAAAAATCAGCTAATCCTATCAGATGCCATTGAAATGCAAAAAGCATTAGTATTATACTCCCAAACCTATATATTATGTAGATATACAGGGCCTGATTCATGAAGTGGTACGTCCATAGTGTTCAAAATCAGGTGCAATCTATACACGTCACATGTTGCTTCTCTCTACTATTATCATAAATCATATAGTTCTCACTGGCCACAATTCCACTCTGGTGGATCCCACTTGGTTGAAAAATATCACCATAGCAGGGCTCCACTGTATAATTTTGCCAGAAAGTGTCTTTCTGGAGGTCCCTGGTTCTTGGCCTCCTCTGGTATATACACATAGGATGGACTAGTGATGAATTTCAATCATCCAGTATACTATCATTACAGGGCTAATCACTCATGCCCTCCAATGGATTCGTGACCAGTAACCCTCCCTTTCTGAGGTCCTTGTGTCATAGCACCTCTGGATTCCTTTCCACAAAGACAATCATCTTTATCTGCTTTCACTCCTCAAGAATGTCTCAATATAGGATTCTATCAATTAACCTTCTGTGTAGAAGACCTTACAGTTTGGGAAGGAGCTTTTGCAATTCTCTCTTTTGACTGTACTTTGATAGACACCCACATTCTGACTTGAGATTGCCTAACACTGGAGGAGCTTTCCTGTCTCTGCCCTTCTAATTGGACACAGATCTGAAGGGATGGCTCCCTGTGGAATTTGTATCATTCTGGAAGAGGATACCCTGATTCCGTAACCTTGATCAATGAGTACACAATCTGATAATACCTATTATAGGACATGATATATAAACCTAACAGCAGGACTGAATTTACTAAGGCTTTAGAAAAATAAGTTTCTTCACATTGGATATGGAGGAACTACACACCGTATTGTATTTCTCCCTGGATAGAAATTGTATATGTCACATACATCACAATATGACGCACGCGTGATGACGTCACACACATGTGATGATGTCACCTGCTTCTAATTCACCCTCAAACACATTTAAACAGTGGCAGCAACACACATGAATGGTTGTCTGTCCAGTCCGTGTTTACAGTATTCTTCTGACAGAAAAGAGGTATGTTTCACCTGGTCTGTATGGTTAATTTGAATTGTACAATTAGTTATTTTAGATTTAATTGTTTTTCGAATTGATTAATTAGAGGTGGTATTTCCGAAGGCAAAACATGTTCCTGTATTTTATATGCTGTGTAGGTGATAAGGAGTTACTTCTCTCAGATGGCTACGTTCCCATCCTTAATAATGGGGTCCTCACTGAGACTTAGCTCAGTATGTAGATTCTTTTGTTTGTCAGTTTCGAGGACATGTTTCCCTCTCAATCAATGAGAGACAACATGGATTCGTATTTCTTTCTGTATTTATAGACGAGCGCTCAGGCTTCATTGCACAGGTCTCACTCCAGGAGCAACTTGGCCACATTTAAAACATAGGCCTATATTGTTGTATATTAGTTCGATGATTGATTGAGCTTGGATACATTTATTGTGTTCAGGTAGGGTTATGTTTCCCACTTTTCTTTGCCATAGCACAATTGGAGTTATTTGGCTATCCTATATATGAGGCAGATTGACCTAAAGCCCGCAATGTATGGAGGATCATACCAAAATGTCAAATGTCCAAAATATCGAATCCCAAAATCCCAAAATTCAAAATCCCCATTTTACCACATAGAATGTGGGGGTTGGGAGTGTTAAGTAAATGAAAAAAGTTGAGGAGTATTAGTAGGGGGGGGTATGGGCTGCCTCCGCATATATAGATGGTAAAATGGGAAAGGAAAATCGGTATATGGGAATTTGCATTTATTTGTTTGCAGAATTCACATAGACCCCTCTTCTTTTTATAGTTTCTTGGCCACATTACCTCCACCCGCCTCATGATGACGTTCCGCTGGCTCCTGTTAGGATTTTGAGTTTGCGCTGATGTAGGATCCTTCTAAAGAACTGAACCAGGTACATTCATGAGTGGCATTGGGTGGCCTATATGGACAAGGATCTTTCTCCCATAAAGCACTAAAACAAATTGGGATTCATACCCATGTGCTTGGCTGCATGCAATTTGTATTGGCAGCATTGTATGATTGGTGCCTAAAGGAATTTGCAGTGTTTTCATTAACCTGCAGTAGTTTTGTCTAATGAAATATGTGGAGATTTGTCTGCTCATTTGATGGTTGGTTTTTAGGAATTTATAATAAAAGAATTTGTGTCACCACGCTTTGCGCTGTATTTTGGAGTGTCATGATTAAATGCAGCTAATAAACTAGGAACGCGAGAAGCATTTGTGAAGGGGGTCCTTCTAGAATGATGTTATACATGCGAGGGGAGTGGGATAAAGGTTGAAAGGTAGATTCTGCTGCAATTAAGGAATGAATGGTTCATTAAGATTGTTCTGGTCTTTAATTGAACGATCCACTGGTCATCCGTCTCTGATTGATTCACACCTAGTAAGGACTTTGACTGGAAAGTGGTAGAATAATGAGCATCTTGCCATGATCATGGATTATTTTGCGTCTCTTTTGCTTGTCACAATACTTGCAGACCTGAGACCCTCTATCGTTCAATGATTGGCCAGACTTGCTGAATAAAACACCCATGAACTATTTAAATCCTGGAAGAGGAAAAGGTCTGTCTTGTAGGAAGTCAGTGGTGTATCACACTGCCTCCCATGAGGGTTCAGAATTGTATCCATGCACTGGGGCACAGAGGGGGCACTGTTGCCAGAACAATGACATAGGCGTAAATAAAGCACAACATAGCATTGCACTCTTCCCCTTGGAATGACAAAAGGCCTTCTGAACCTGTACCTATGATGTCAAGCACACGCCCCTGTAGTGAATGATTGGATCCACCGAGCTGCAAACCACTTTGTACCCAATTTCCCAATGTTATGATGATTTATCCACGCTATTTCGGGCAGAACTGAAGCATTCTTTAGTGTGACAATAAGATGACAATGTCAATCCTTAAATAAGTGTTAACAGATGAATGGCATTTTATTTGCGCGATTCTTCCTTTTATTAAATCCTGTCTGGGGGGGTTTGTGTGCGTGCGTGCGTGCGTGCGTGCGTGCGTGCGTGTGTGTGTGTGTGTGTGTGTATGTATGCACTGCATGCCTCTGTGACCATGCATCCAACCCTGTTAGGAAGCAGTAGGCAGACATTGCAAAAGCTGTTCATTTTCCAGTGGTAATCACACTGAAGGAATTGTGCTCAATTACTTTTCATGACTGCTTCGTGTTTTATCTGTGAATGATAGGGTTATAACTATTGATTGGACAAGGGCTGTTTTCTTTCTCAAAATGAGAAACCGAATATCATTTAGAGTTCTTCTGTTGAAAAAGTGACTGTAACACTAGCATACTCAACCCACTGGAAATGCAATCTTGGCGGTGAACTGTTTTATTTGATTAAATTAAGATTTCGGAAAAGAGGCTATTGTCATACACGTTTCAGTCTGCATGTGACTCAAGCGCAGGAAGGTTGACACATTGCTGAGCAATCTGGTCATTCATACCGAGCCTAATTCTAATATATAATTTCATTACTTTGACCCCAGCAACATACGGGGATAAGAAAACACATTTTAGCATGTACATTTCATTTTTAACCGAATGCTGGTTGTTAGATATTTTAGGATCACAATGTCTCCCAAATTAAATATGCAACTACCACATGTTTCTCCAGCATTCGAGGCAGAGACCGGGGCAGAAATATTTAGAACAATAGGTTTTCCTGGCATCAGATTTGAAGAGATATAGTTTCATTAAGGTATTGCTGCTACATCAGGGGGGCAACCCCAATATAATGTCCCTTCATTATATAGCCCCACCGCACAATTCTAGGCGAGAAACAGGTGGGTTCATCAAAACGTTCATTCATTTAAATAAAGGAATTCAAGATGAAATCAAGGCAAAGGTAGTCTCCAAGCTTTATTTAGGGGCAGTCAAACCAATATTATACAAAATGAAAATTACCTGCCTGCATTGTCTTCTCTATTTCTCACACACAAGCATTAATTTCCATAACCAATTCTGTATACACATTTATGTCAGAATAAGTAAAGCATTCCATTTTTTTCTGCCCCTTACCGGCCATTTGGCTCAAGGTGCCACATAGCAATCAATATTATTCTTCAAAACATTATATATATTAGTCAATGAGCGAGAGTCGGAAGCGGCTGAGTGTTTCAGTGCGGTTTGACTCGTGACTCGCTTTTCCAGTAGACCTAGAAGGTCCTTTCTTCTAATGTGATGCGACGCGGAAGCAGAAGCAGAGGCTCAGTGTTGTGCCGGAGCGGGTACAGAACTGCAACGGGGCTGAAGCGGTGAGCAGACACGAAGCCGAAGCTGTGATAATGCGCGGGCAGCGTGGTAACAGTGCTTGCTGCTGGTGCGGGCACGAAGTGCAGGAGCGGCTGCAGGAGTGGCCGGAGGAGGGGCTGCAGAAAGTACCACGGCTCTCTCTTGGAGCTCATGTCTCTGTGCTCGTACTCTGGTGCGCTCCTGTGGTAAGATAAACATACTCAATATATAGGCGGAAAGCGGAAAGCGCTGTTGATGTTATGATGTTTTGATGCTGAGCAATTTAAGAGGTGCTGTTCAGGTGAAAGGGGGTTAGGTTAGTGAAAAGTTTTCTCACTCATTTCCCCCTTAACTTGATTTTCTAGCGATCCAGCTCATTTGTAGTGTCTTTGGCACGAAATTACAAATACAGCTTTGGCTGTTTTAGTTGCGAGCAGGGCATTTTCTACAGGCAAGGAAAAGTAATAGATACAGCCCATGGATTCAGTGAGACTGCGGGAGAAAATAATCCTTTGATCACGTGAATCCGGAAAAGGCGACATCAATGAATGCTGGTGACTGCAGAATTTTCTTTGAGCCAGCATTCTCTTCCTTTTCCCTGAGAAATCAGGTAGCCAGGCGGTAGCAGTATACCATGTATACAATATACGGTTGATTGACACAATGAAGTTAAGGAGTAAGCTGAAAAACACTAAAACCAACAAAAAAAAGTGATAAAAGCCCTCAAGATATTACTGATCAAGAAAAAAAAGATCACTGATTTTTTGGGTAAAAGATTGTGACGGTGCAAATCCACTCTGCTCAACCGGCAAAAACCTTGATCATGAGAGATGACATTATCATTCCAGCGGAGTTTGATAATAATAACTCACTATTAAATCTATGCTACAGTCTGGAGGGTCAAATCTTGCACTTAGAAAGCTCTTGGAATGCAGGGCCGGCAAAGATGTCTGAAGCTACGGTTGATCCAGTTCCCAATATTGAGGATATCTCAATAAATGTCATACCAAGTTCAAATAAGGAAAGACTCTCATGTTCCCCACATCTGTCAGGTTTGGCAGATTCAACAAATGAAGATGTTAGAGTGGTTCAGGATAGTGTAACATAAAGCCCAAACCATAATTGTGGCAAATGCAACATTGATTCTAAATTTAAAGATCTGGACGCTCGCAATACGGCTACAAGCTTTGCTCTTAAAATATGACTAAGGCTTTGCTATACAAAGGCCACACAAACAAGGAGTAATTCTGAAGTCCTAAAAGGACTAATTAAGGATAATATGTCAACCAAGATGAGTGAAGTTGAGCTAAGATCAGAAGCTCCACCATTAAATAATTCAACTAAAGAAATAGGTAAAGTCAACCTAGAATCTACATTGGTAGAAATATTGGCTGGGAGCGAGGAAGAGAGTGAGAATGATGCTCCGATGTCGAGAAGTGAGAAACGAAAGACAAATAGAGAAATTCAAAATACAGCAAAAGAAGAAATCATATTGGTTAATAAGGGAAAAGTAGCAAATGTAGCAAAGAAGAATCGTACAAAAAGAGAGCGAAAAAGGGCAGCTAGAAATGCAAGAAAACGTGCTGAAAAAATGAGTGGTGGAAAAAAGGGTACTCTTACGTCTTGGGTGATTGAAGCTGACAAGAACAAAATTAGCTCCAACAAGCAGTCTAGTAGACAACCAGAGGATCCACAAGTGAGGACAGCAGTGACAGCTCTGTCGATGAAGTCGATGTTTCATCTATGAACAGCAGCTATAATGAGCCAGACCCGGCAGATATTTCACTGTCTATCACAAAAGCAAAGGTGACATTTTCCAAGTTAGTTCAATAAAACTGGGCAACGTCAAGCAAATCAGTGGTAAAGTCTAAAAGGACAAATAAGGATGAGACCACAAATGGACTCACGCAACAAAAGGTCTTCAATATTTCACATACAAATAAAAGGAATCTAAATGTCATTAACAGGGGTTTGCTGTTAGAAGCTCTACATCGGCAACTGCAATTAAGAATATTGAAAGAGTGGGGACTTAAAATTTGTGGAGCCCTGTAAGGGTAACTATAGCCATATCCACTGCTATTCTGAGGTGGTGGTAAGTCTTGTGAGAGATCACAAGGAAGAATTGAGGAGAAATGGATTTGTTCTGGACGTAAAAGAAAGTGAGACAGGATGCGCCGATAGTAAACCTGTACTTACTAAAAGTGCTAAAAATGTTGAACAGCCAAGAGAACCTAAGAAGGATAATGATATAAACAAGTCACATTGGGAATGGTTATTTTCATTTTTGTCTCCAGTATCTAATGGAGAATGATTAGATTCTACCATTATTTCCTGGAACACCAGGGGCCATTCCCACCTTTTTGCTGAAAATGGGTCTTTTGGTCTTTTAAAGGATGTACTAATTGTTTTTTTACAGGAAACATGGCTTATGAAGGGTGCTGTGTTTGATGCTTTAAAATCATACCATAATGTTGCAAAAAAAGGAGAAAAGGGTCGCCCATTTTGAGGTATTTCTATCTTAGTCTCGAATAGATTGAACTCACAAGAATATATTATATCTCCAAACAATCCAAATGTGTTGATGGTGGTAGCTGATATGCCCAATAATTGTAAAATCTTGTTGATTAATATATATGACCCTCCAGGACCCAAACCTTTGAGGTACAACAGACAATATATGAAGCCCTGGCCAACCAAAATATGACAGGAGGTGAAATGAACATTATATTTGGAGGTGACCTTAACGCTAACCTGCTAACAGATAATATGGGCTATTTAATGAAAGCAGGCATTTGGAGATTATTTATCAGCGAAAATACATTAAGGCTGCTAAATGGAAGTAGTTGTGATACATCCACCAACACTGTAACATGGACTAATAACGTACATATCTCTACTTTAGGTTATATCTGTATAAGTGATAATATGTTTGGTCAAACTTTAAGCTTTGAAACATTGAACAATATTTTTAGTGATCATTATATTTTACAATGTACAATGGAATTATACGTGGCTCCCCATGCGAGAGATGCTGTGGGGGAGGTATACAGTGGTAGTAAAGGTACAAGAATTTGATGGTCGGACACTAATCTGGCAAAGGGCAAAAGGTGGAGTGAAACAATTGACCCAAAACAGCTACTTGATATCTCTGTAGACAATATAGTAGCTTGGTTCTTTAACCATCTTTCTGTCATAATGCCTACTCCAGGGAATGTGTGTCCCCAAAAGAACGAGGTTACTTATAGTAGACCGTTCGATAAAAATATAAGGGATATGAAAAGGAAGAAGCAAAGAAATTTGAGACACTTAAATAAGCAAGGTCTGAGTCCTGATGAAAGTCAAAAAGGTAGAAGGGAGATCTGTAATAAGTATTCTAATATGATCAAGTTCTATCAGACATCTGAAAAGAATGCCGCCTGGCAATCTATGGTTAAAATATTAAATGAAGGAGATGCTAGGAAGTTTTGGACCTGCTTTAGAAATATGAATAATGCTGGTAACTCAGAGCTGTTAATTCCCATAGACAGCTATACTTGGATAAACTTTTTAACAAAAAAGTTCAAAGGAGAATCACGAAATCTTGAAATTTGTCCCATAATCAATATGTACATTTGTAGGGAAGAGATAGTGTTAATAATAAAGAAGCTAAAGAGCTCTCGAGCCCCGGGACCCGATGGTCTATGCAATATAATCCTAAAAGAAAATCCAGAAACTTGGGCTGATATCATACTAATAATGTACCAAAAAATTATTGATACTGGAAGGATGCCCAACTCCTGGAACTTCCTGAGAACTATAGATTAATAGCCCTTTACAGATGTCCCTAGCAAGATTTTCTGCACATTGATACTGAAAGAAATCAATAAGTGGATTGCTAGTGAAAACATTCTAGATAAAGCCCAAACAGGCTTTAGGAAAGGCCATGCTACGATAGATAATATTTTCATATTAAACACATTAATTGAGCAGGCTAATCATGATAAAAAATTTACCACTATATGTTCTCTTTGAAGATTTGACCTCCGCCTTTGACTCGGTAGAGCGGGAGCGACTTTGGAAGAAACTCGAGGCTCGAGGTATACCCGCACATTTGTTGTATCTTTGTAGGATGATATATGATGATAGTAAAGCCCAAATAAGCCTAGACAATCGAGGTACCTTATCTGAACCTTTTAATATTTTAAAAGGTTTAAGACAGGGATGTGCACTAGCGCCCATTTTTTTCAATTTGTTCATGTCCGATTTTGGCACCATCTTTAAAGATAAAATGATTGCTTTTCCCAAAATCGGCTCCCTTAAGGTTGGGTGGATCTGCTATGCAGATGATATTATAATTATGGACAATACGTATGTGGGCATTTGTAAAAGTGCTTCTGCCCTGTGTGAATATGCAGATAAGAATGGTCTCATAATTAATCTAAAAAAAAAAAAACACAAATCATGAGCTTTGGGGCCCATAGCTGTAAAACAAAACACCATACTGTGTTCACTGGGAATAATAAAGAAAGTTAACAGCTATAAATATAGTCATTCTAGATGTAATTCTTGTTTGAAGACAGCAGATGCCATTTTCTCAATTAGTCCATTTATTTTACAAGAATGTCCCCTGGAAAACTCTGAAAATTGGTCTTGCTATCTTACTCAGAGTTGAAACTCAGGTCAACTTGGCGTTAGCACAATGCAGGCTGTTATTGATTTTAAACCAACACATAACCATTGTTCCTTTGTTCTCTTCATTTATAAACATCCCTTTCGTTTTACATTTCGCTTTACTTCACATGATTTGAATACAAAGCATTGTGGCATACAATCCACCTATTGGTAAGCTGCACTGCATTTAGCAACAAATAGCAGGTTACTTGAGAAAATCATTTGCGAATATATTGACTTTATGCATTATTTGAATACATATTTCTACAGTGCAGGCTTGGTTTATTTACTTTCTGATTCAGTGAAGATTTCAGCCTTTTTTTCATTTTGGAGATGCAGTTTCATGATTTGTAAGGACTGAAGCAACATCTATATATTTGCATAGCTGCTCAGTGTCTCATATATATTTTGTTTATAAACATTGCTGTCAGCTGTACATTTCAGTTTAGCAGGCACAGTTCTCCTTTTTTTCAGAGCTGACTCTCAAGGATTCAAGTGACTAGTGAAAATGTGAATTACAAAAACACATTGTTTTGGTGCCTTTAACTCTACATTGACGTATTGAGGCAGTCACTATGTCCTGTATCAGGGGCTGTCTATTACAGAACACTGCACCTGGTCACTTGTTTTGGCCGGCCCAATATTTCTCGAAACAGTAGAATCATATGTTTCACACTTTAAAAAGCTGTGTAACCTTTCAGCAACTGTCATTTGACATTCAGGCAGTCTTCCTTTGCATTTATTTCTCCCACTGGGAGAGCTGGTAGTGAATAAGTCAAGTTGGTAGCCTCCATGTTCGTGGCCTCCATGTTTCTGTGATGTGGAATGATGGAGGAAGATTCTATAATGTTTTGTACAATAGATTGAAAGATCTAAACAGCATTGGAGAGAGTGAACCACCATCAAAGGGGTTATCTTGGTTAATGCTACTGGGCTTACAGATTGGTATGCAAAGCTAAAGCTATATGTGTTACAATGATTGGTGGGAATTTCAAGGGGCCTCCAACAACAATTTGTAAAAGGTCCAAGCCATTTAATGCAATGGCATTGGCTAGCACAATGCAGCTACATCGTGATATGGATAGTATTCATGACAAAATGAAAACACTCAAAGAAAGTGAGCAATAATACATACAAAGTAATGAGTTAAAGTATATTGACTCTCCCATGTTGATTTGTTATATTTCTTTCCATATTACTGTCATTAGAAGACATATTGAGTCCTGTTTGTAGACTCTTGTTAGGATGCATCCTAGTTATTCCTGGGCAAACGTATTCGCAAATGCCTCAAACCACCTGCAATTTGAGTGATCTGAGCAGGCTGACCTATGGATAAACATTTAAAAAGGTGAGTCAAAGTTGACTGCATGGCTTAAAAGGGAACACATGGTTTGTGCTCCGTTTAAGTCTTGGGCAGATTCAGAGTGGGCATTAGGTTATTGCCTGGGTCTGGCATATTACATGTAGGTGATGAGGAATAAACTGGAGTGCAGTTAGAGTAATTAATTAGCAAGAAGGAGAGGAACAGGTAATGAATGCTCATTCAGAAATGTGAAGTGAGAGAAAAATACAAGCGCCTCCTGGTATTAGTTAGGGAGAAGGAATCCAAAGTAACAGTGATTCAGGGAGGTGGAGTATACAGCAGTTAATGAGTGAATGGTACACTGTGGTAATGTCATCATAATCCAAATAAGCCAGAGGCAGGGAAGACTTGCTGCTATTGGCCTTTTCAAATTTGCCTCAGCACATTCTGTGTGCCCTGGGGATGCCAGAATAGCAATTGAAGGTACCATCCAACTCACGTTCCACACCACCTGTCACAGGTTGCACTGAAATAATACATGCAGAAGTAGAAGAACCTGCACAACTACTACACCACAATGACACACATCCACTGAGACCAATAGCTGATGTTGCACTCTAATTTACTTCCACCATCACAGGGGCAGAGAGAAGTGAGGCACATATCCTATCTTTCAAAGATCAGGTAAGAACAATGCATGGTGTATTTGAACAGCTGGAGGAGTTTGAAAATAAATGTCTTTACAGGCCAACTGTAAAGGAAGAGCAAGCGGTGATACAAAAAGAAAATACCAGCAGACCGGCAGGCAGATCCATGGAAGACCGGGCCTCCCTTGCCGCAGACCTGCAAGTAACTGAAGTGGCTGCCCTTAGTGAGTGGGGAAGGATGGAAGGAGCTCCATTACAGCCTGGTCTAGTATCTGCTGCACCCAAGTGCTGGAGGGAGGGCGCACACACCAGTGCCCGTAGACTTGCAAATGATTGATCCGGAGGTGAACGGTGGAAGGGGACCCCATAGCAGGGAGGTCTCTGCAGTTCAAGAGGAATAATGTGGGAACAGTTCGGAGCAGTAGAAGCCTCTGTATTTAGAACAACCAGAAGCACAGACTCCCCCAAGGGAAGGGAGTAGTGAGACATTGTTTTTGAATAACTAAGCAGTGCTGTTGGTGCTTCATAGTGGAGTGAAGCAGTGCCGCCTCCTTCTTGCTGTTCCCCCTGGCAAATAAAGAAGTCTAAATGGGTTTTTGACCAGAGGACAGGCTGGAATAAGCAGGTCCAATGTCTATACAGCAAATTAGCCCAGTGACTGAGGAATGCAAGGCAGGCAAGGGAAGGTGCCACATGTACACCCCGTAGACGTGTAACCGGAGCAGCATAGCCAATGGTAAGGTTGAACAGTTACTCCTGTAGGTCACTATCAAAGAGGACACCAAGATTGTGATCCTTGGGTCTGGGAGCAAAACGGTCAAGCCAGGAAGGAGATAGTAGAGGGGAGGGGAGTGATGGAACTGGAACATGGGAGAAAGATGTCTTTCATTTTTGCAGAGCTCAGCATGAGGCAGCAGAGAACCATCCAGTTACGAATTGCAGTGAGATGGGTGGGTTCAAGGATGGAAAGGAGAAGAGGTGATATTCATGTTGGTGCAGTGTTTACATTCTATCTGGTGCTCCCATCCAGATGCCACCACAGGGACAATATAAGTGGAAATATAATTGTTGCCTGATTCCGACGTCTGGGACATAAAGCAATACAAAATGTGTTTATTCTTCCTCTACGGCAAGGAAGAGGGGGAGGATACTAATTGGCCAGTGGAAAACAGAAAGCTGTGCAATCTGTCTGTACTAATAAACATAACAGACCAATCAAGTCATCTTAGCAGATGGCCAATTATTTGTAAGCCAGTCTGTATACACCGGCTTTGTAATTGTGGATACTCTGCATTGCTGAAGCATTATTTTGCCATGATCCTGAACACTGTGTTCCATTAAGGCTCGGAGGATATCTCAGGGGCAACGTGCTTGTCTTGGAAGCTAGACAATGGAGAGCAACACAGGTTTGAATCCTGTTCTGTGCTTAGAAACTGCTCTCTGGTATTGAGCATTGTTATAAAAGATTAATGAATTAATTGAGGTTTTCAGTGATATGTCATTTTTTGCATAGCTCATGAGGCGAACATGTCAACATAAGCAAAGAAAATAGGGGAGTCCCGCTGACTTTTTTAAGGACGTTTTTATTGCATTGTTTTATAGGATGTTGTATGTTCGAATAATGTATTCTTCTTTTTATTGAAAGTTTACGTTTTTTGCATCATCATTTACTGTATGTGCCTTCAAATGCTCAATAAAGAGTGTTTGGCGGATCATTTCTCATCTGAGTTTTTCATCAAAGTATCCGTTGTCACTCACTTTCTGTAGGTATTCATTGCAGGTGTGAACTAGGCCTTTGACTTTAAAACATTGCTCGCCCTTGGTAACAGCTTGCTGTTTTTTAAAATCGAGTAATCGTGGATGTAAATAACTCTTTTACATTTCACGGGTAAATAACTCTAGCCCTCCTCTCTTGATACAGGGAGGCATCCACACCGCCAAGCAGCAGACTTAGAAAGGCATTTATACCCACTGGTAAGGGTTTGCTTTCTTTACCTGTGCTTCAGCTGTGCACTGTGCCCACTCTCTCCTATGACCACAACAAACCCACCCCACCATCTGTATCTTCTTGCATGCTTGCCTACCAGCGACATCCCCTTCTCCACAGCGGTCTACTTAGCACTCCGGCAGCCTCCACACCAGTCATGAAGAAGTGGCACCTTGTAGTTCACATTGCCGTCTCTATGGTAGTCATCTTTGTTGGTATTATTATTAAAATGAGACATAGCCATCACACTTAATGCAGGCCATTGGTCGTGTATAAACACAAAAAAACCAGCTCTGAATACTCCAGGGTACCAGTAGCTTTAGTGACCAGAATGTCTGGAGTTACCCAGAAGTATCAGTGCTGGGGCCCACAGTTTGATACCTCGATAAAGGCCCTCTTTCTTGGAAACTCCCTGGGCCGTTGCCTACCAGTAATGTCCACCAACCAGGTGATTATTTCCTAAGTATCATGGCTGTCCGAGAAAAGCTGCACTACAAAAAACATTGGTAACCGGTTAGATAGCACAGTGAGTAGAGCGCTCCCTTCGCGATCTGTGCACAGCCTGCCAACGCAGGTTCGAATCCCAGCAGTTCCAAACTCAGCCTTTCATTCTTCCAAGATCGATAAATGAGCACCACACACCGTGGGTAATAATAAACGGAGCTCAGCTGCCTGAGGGTTTGAAGCTCTATATAAATGCAATTTATTATTATTATCCACTAAGAGGCTGACAAGGGATGACCGTAATTTCATAGGTGGGTGTGAGATAAAGAAGAAAACAAGGCCTAGTTGTTGGTTGTTCATAATTGTACCCACCCCTGATTGGCTAGTGATCTATTGGGAGAAATGTGTACTGCATACTAAGTGTGTGCTTTGCTGCAGGCAGAAGCACAGTATTGGATGTAGGAGAGCATATAATGTTTATGTTTATTAAATTTATATAGCGCTTTAATCCAAAGCACTTTACAGTATAACAACAAGGTACAATAATGAAAGACGCATATTTACAAACATGAAGCAAACCAGTGATACAGTTTGTAGAACAATTTACTTAAAAGGAGGGGAAGAGGGGGGTAGGGGAGATTAGGTAGGTGAGGAAGGTTTCAATGTCTGATTTGAGATCAGCGGAAGCGGGAGGAAGGGGGATGGAGGGAGGGGAAGGGACGGGGGGAGCCCCCTGGTGGTTTCAATGTCTGATTTGAGGTCAGCGGGAGCTTTAGGAAGTGGGAAGGAGGGAGGGGAAGGGGGGAGCCCCCTGGTGGCCTCCTGCGCCCCCTGGTGGTTTCAATGTCTGATTTGAGGTCAGCGGGAGCGGGAGGATGTGGGAAGGATGGAGGGGAAGGGAAGGGGGGAGCCCCCTGGTGGCCTCCTGCACCCCCTGGTGGTTTCAATGCCTGATTTGAGGTCAGCGGGGGGAGAGGGAATATAACGATTTGATATGATAGGTTATTTATAACGAGCTTAATACCCAGAGGTTTCTTAGCGTGGACCGGGGGATCGAGCATGTCGTGCTCCGTGTCGTCTTGCTTCCAAGGCGAGTATGTTGCCCTTGAGCTATCCTCCTGGAAGTTTTTGGTTGCTATAACGTGTTTACTGCAAGGAATTTCCATGGAAATTAAATGCATTTCCTTGGCATATGTCCCTCCATTTCAGTAGCATGTATTCATTAAAAAAAACGCCAATGGAAAATAGTTGTTGAATAATAGGCATTCGTTGGAGCGAGGGCGATTACCTTGGCATGCATCTGCGCTGGCAGATGGCATCTGTTCTTGTATTTGCAATAGGAGTGATGGACGGTGAAGGTTAATGCCAATTCATTACAGCTGAGCAGGGCTGAGCAATGCAGACAGGAAGGCGTACATTCAGAGTGCAGGTGAACCCAGGCAGTTAGAGAGAGGCGATCTAGGTGCTAGCAGGTTCACATGATTGCAATAGTAGTCAAAGTTAAGATCCATAACTTTAAGTTTAGATCGGTGTCTGTGCATATGTGAACTGGAGTATGGGCTTACTTGTGTAATGCCTTCTATAAGGCGACAAGTCATTTCCTGCATCTAGCCAGGAATTTCAGCCTGTATGTGAGGTTAGTTTTCTCATCTCTCAGTTTGCAGCAATAAAAAACGGAGTCCAGTTTGGACTGTAGGAGATACATTTAATTGGTTATATATGGCTGCACAAAGAAAAATAGATAATTTACAGAGAAGGCACCCCAAGAGGATTGTACTAACAATACAAATGGAATCATCAGTGCTTTGACTATAAACCTGAGTCCTAACATTGGATTGATTTGATGCCACCTGGAAATATTAAGAATAGGGGAAGATAATAAAAGGGATTGGGAGACAACAGAATAAGAATGTGTGTTGGTAATATAGTGCTTATCACTGGATTCTTCCTGTTTTTAGAGCTGTAATAACAAAAGGTATTATTACCAAATTTAATGGCACTCAATTTATATCTTGGAAGTTTGAAGGGCTCAGTTGGCCCTGTCGCAGGGGATCATAACTTGCCAACTGCACCTGAGCTGTCCACATGATATTCAGATAAAGTCATCTGAGAAGATGCTGCACACCAATAACATATTTACAGTCGCAATTCACCTAGAGCAGGGCATACTTATTTTCTAAGGAAAGGTTAGAACAAACAAGGGTGATAAAGGTGACATGTTAGGTGCCAGTGGACGCTAACTGTGATTAGGAGAGGGAAAGAGAATGACCAATGAAAGAATAACCGTGAGACTAACACTGATCATGGAGGAAAGGTAATAGGAAGGACAGGCTTAACTAGGAGAATGTAAGCCATGAGGTTAACCACATTTATGAAGTTCAGGTATAATTAGTAAAGACAAGGAGGATGAAGAAAGAACGGGAAGATAAATAATATTTGGGCAGATGGAGATGGACGGGGAAAAGGATTCAAAGCACAGATGCTGAATGCAAGCCTCAACAAACAGCAGTCTAACAGGGGTAGAAGAATAGATACAGATGTGGGAAGTAGAGGGTCAGCAGTGCAAGACCCATAAAGGACTGCAAAGCATGAGGGGGCGGGGGAATCAGAGCTATGTTCAGGACAGAGACCAGTGGATGTGTATTGTACAGGGGCACACAGGTGAGAGAAGGGGCCACTAGGATAAGAGAATTCTCCATTGGTGACAGTGAGTCAGATTGTTGAAAGAGTTAGTGTATAGAATTAAGTTTAACAGAAGGCCCTGAAAATAAATGACTGGGTAGGATCACAGTGGTGAGAAATCTACCCCTATTACTAATAGAGGGGAACATGACATTTTAAGTGTGAGGTATTGCTTAAGTAATGGCTTTGTGTAGTTGCTGAAGTTGAGGAGGATCAGGCCCTGCCGAAACTCAGTCGGTAGGGAGTTGCAAATCTTTGGGGAAAAATTGAAAAGGCTTCATTTAGAGAGCACTCTTTTTGACATTAGGGATTTCTAAGCAAATGTTGTCTTTGATACAATGGGACCTTCGCCCCCTTGGTAAATGCAGTTATCAGCCAAGTACCCCAAAGTATTTAGACAGATCGTTTTGCTTGGGATACATGTCAGTTTGAATGTGGACCATGCTTTTATCAGGAGCAAGTGAAGGAAGATGACTTGGGTCACTTTATTGTATTGAGGAGTTATTGAGATCTGACAACCAGCAGGTTAAGAACCAGAAAGAGCTTGGTGAGATGTCGGATATCTTATTCTGCTGTAATTCTTATTTTAAATGAGTATCATCAGACTATGGATGGGTAGATATTGCCATGTTTCTCTCCCAACAAGGGAGACAGTTAAAACCCAACATATGCAACATCGGAGGCGCAAACTAACGGGCTCCTCTGCTAACATTTCAATTTATTTTAAAAGAACGTTTTGGACCTTAGAATGACTTTGTGACAAAACACGTGTTGGCTGTTTTTTGTACATATTACCAGCACATTGAACTTCACCAACAACCCACTCAAGTTTTTGGGACATTAATTCTGTGCTTTTAGTTAGTTGATTGCATCTTTTCATTTGTTTAAAGACCTTATTTATAATTTTGTGAAAAACAAAACAAGTCAAAAGTAAACAATGCTGAAACAAAAGGGATTTGTCGGGTATACACAAGTATATTGGCTGTTTCAATACATCAAAATAAACGTGGCCACATTCACATTACCAAGACCAGACAGCCTTGGGTCAGAAGATATGGGGAGCGCACAAAGACACTCAAATGAAGGAGATATGTTGTAGCAATTGCGGGTTGATAGCACAGGCAGCACATTTCTCACAGAATTCATGAGGAAGAAGCCAAGTATTAAATTCGTTTGCGCAGGAAACCTTGGACTGAAGCACAGACCTTCTCTGCCGTAGCTATCTCCCAGATCTTATACCATCAGACATTGATTTGTCGGCCAACTTCTCCTTCCAATTCCTGGGAAGCGCTATATAGGCCGCCAGCAGTAACTGAATTATGAGTGATGCCCAAAGGTGCCTCAAAGAATAGAGGGAGTCCACCAGCTCACCTGAAAGAACCACTAATTAGTATCCATGGGCAGTGATGACCCTATGATTATCCCTATTAGGGCTAGTACCTCCCACCAGAATTCCTGTGCCTTCAACAGAACCACCAAAGATGCAAATAATCACTTATTTTGGCCACAGACACTCATACAGAGAAGTGACAGTGTTGGGTTAATATTATGAAGCCAGATGGGGTGCAGGTACCACCTTGCACGCATTTTCAGGATGTAGTTGGCGCACTCTGCCAGATTCGCACAAAGCACTCCTCATCGATGGAGTAGCCCAGATCCCGTTCCCAACGCCCCATATATGCAAATTTGAAAGAAGGATCGGAATATCAAATATTTTGTAAATTCTGGAAATTAAATTTGTGAGGGCCGCACTCGTGAAACTTAAGTTCCAATGCTGAAAGTGGATGAGTAACAGCTGTCAGTGTTTCCGGGTTAATGATCCAATGCTGAAGTTGACAATAAAGAAAGCGCTCACTCTCAGGGACTTGGAATGAGTTCTTATAGTCCTCAAAGTTGAGGGCGACTCTCACATGATATAGTTGAACTAAACAACAAAGGTCGCCCTCCCGCTATATCGTGAAATATTTCTGCCTCAGGCCTGGAGCAAAAATGGTTACCCTAGACTGGTGATGAGGGGCCTAGGACACAATGAATACCCCACAGTCAGATCACAGTATACCAGCATGCCAAGCATGCTCAAGTTGTGGGTAGTAGAGGACCACCAACTCCCCGGGATGCCATATCCAAATGAGGCAGGTCTCACAAAGTGAGCCTTGGAACAGATTGTTTTATTCCCATCCAGAGGGCCCCCACCGCTCCCTCGTGCCAGGAATGAAGCCACTATTATGTAGTTCTGGTGTACTGGGAGACCAAGGTCACCACAATATTTTTCTGCTGTCTCATGGATTTACAACCATACCATATACATTTGATGATATTCTGGTGCAGAGTCTGGAGGGGGACGTGAGGATCGAAACCAGCAAGGCTAGTGCATAGTAAATAAGTCTGGGAACTATATTCATTTTTGCCACCGTACCCTGGCCCAACCAAGAGATGTGTCATTTGAGTAAACTATGTCATGAGAGATTGCCTGGTATTCCCACCTTGCCAGATCATTCACCAGCATCCCAAACAGAGGCCCAAAGTTCACTCTATTTAAGTCCACACTGGAAGGAGTACATTTTACTCCAAAATAATCAAGTTCAGTATCACTCCACTGAATCTGATGTTCTTGCTGGTTTATGGACCTGGTGTCTTCAGATTCAGAAACATTAAAGCCCATAGACTTCCCAAAATGTATCATGGAACCTCAAGTTTGCCAATCACAAAGCACAGATGTTCACAAGTGTGTGACATAATTAACAAGATGTTGTCCGCATAAAGAACCGCTTTGTGCTCAGTCAGCCCTGTGGAAGTACCTCTAATTCCTGGGTTAGAGTGAGTATGAGTGGCTAAATGTTCCATTACCCTGACACGTGACCCTATTGAAATAAATACATCGCAAATAGTGGCAAAAAATGCTGATTCTGGTTCTGAGGGAATTATAACAAGCCGTCACCAGTTTAACGAATTTAGAGCCAAACCCAAAAGCCTGGTGGGTCTAGTGTATGAATTGCCAGACCACCCTCTCGAAAGCCTTGATAGCATCCAGCTCCAACAAAGTAATCAGGACCCCATTCATTTTCCCAAGATCCATGATGTTGATGGCCCTCCTCGTATTGTCATGTTTACTGTGCCCACTTATTAATCTGGTTTGATCTGGATAGATCAAAGAGGGCAGCTGCCCTATCATTCTTGTTGCAAGGACCTTTGAATTGAGCTTTGTGTCTGTATTAAGGAGGGTGATAAAAATCACAGATGGTAGCATCCATGCCTGGTTTAAGCAACAATCAGAGCTTGGATTGCCCCATCATGCACTTCAACACTGCCGATTCAAGAAATTAGTTAAACAAGGGCGTCAATGGGGACAGGAGTTTTACTTTGAAGGTCTTGTAAAACACTGGTGTGAAGCTGTCAGGACCATGGGCCTTTTGATTAAGCAGAGAACCTCCTCCGTGATAGGGAGCTCGAGCCAATCATAAGACTCTAGGGGCAGTTGAGGAAGGGATAGCAAGTCACTCTGATGCAAGCAATTTCTGATAAAAATCCCAAAAGTACTTCTCCAAATCTAAGAACCTGACAACACCATTCCCGTCCCTGGTCCCCGTGATATTATTTCTAGTTTATTGCTTCTATAATTTGTATGCCTTAATCATATTACGATTATTTTATTGATACTAAAAAATTGTTTTGATTGACTTAGGGAATAGGTCAATACAAGAAAACCACTTGTGCACATGATATGACAAGATATGGCATTTCTAACACCCTTCTGCACAAGTGTTTCTAGGTGCCACAAGAGAAGGGAGGAAAGACATAAGGAGGACAAGACAAGCAATCCTACTAGGTCTTGTGCCATTTGGATCGTACACATGCAACAATAGAAGTGCAAGGGCAATGAGAGGGGGAGTGCAAGGGAGAGGAAAGGGGGAAGTGTGATCAGGGCAGCATGGCTCTGATAAAGTGCAGCCAGGGCAGCATGGTTCTAGGTAAGTGCAAGGAGGCAGGGGGGGCTGCAGGGGTTACTGTTACAGCCCCTAAGTGCGTGTTAGTGCAGGAGGCAGTGCAAAGTAAGACTGGTCAACAAAGGATCCTGGTACCCAGGGACACTCTGAGGGAACCAAACAACCAGTCAGTGCAGCAGACGGGTAATTTAGCAAGCGAGTGAGAGATAGAAGGCAGAGGAGAAAAGAAGGGCTTTCAGCAGCTTTTAGAACTTCAGGTGCTCCAGTTGAAGTCTGAGAGGGGCTGGGAGGCCAATCCATAGGGAGACATCTGCAGAGGAGAGATATCTACCACCACTCTCTGCCTGGAGAAGCATCTGACCCTCAGAGAGTTGGAGCAAGCTGAGCGAAGGGGTCTCAAAGGAAGGTATTTCGGAAGACAGAGTTGAATGTAGATTGGGCCCCTGCCCCAGAAAAGCCTTGTTGATGATGGAGAGGGCCTTGAACTTGATCCTTGCAGCCACTGGGAGCCAGTGGAGAGATTCCAGGGCTGGAGAGGTACTGTCCCTGGGCTTTAGGCCAGAAAATAGACTTGCAGTCCTGTTCTGGATTAGTTGCAGGTGGCAAAGAGTAGAGGTAGGCAGATTGGGAAAGGGGCTGTTGCAGTAGTCCAGCCTGGAGAGAACTTGGGCTCTGGAGACAGTGATCTTCTGGGGTAAAGTGAGAAATGGTAGAATACTTCTGAGGAGGTTTAGCGGTAAATGGGACTTTTTGGCAAGGTTTGTGATGTGAGGAGAGAAGGAGAGAGTGAATTTGAAGATGACGCCAACATTTTTTGCCTCACAGAAATGCGAAGTCAGAGAGCCCAAGCAGGGCGGCCAGATTGAGAGAGGGAAAGTGGGACCATGGTCCCAATGAGAAGGATCTCCATTTTACTGGCATTAAGGCAAAGATAGTTGGAGGCGCACCAATCCTGAATCACAGATAGACCATAAGGAATGATCAAGGGAGGATAGGAGGCTAAGGAAAGCCTGACTGAGAGCTGAGAGTCATCCGCATAACACTGAAAGTTAGAATAGAAGATAGAGATCAAGTGGGCTAAAGCGGCCAGATAGACATAGAAGACTCCAGGGGGAGTGGATAGAGCCCTGGGAGACACCATATGTGGATAGAGAGGTGGTGGGGAGAGAGGTGGTGGAGAGAAAGGACCCAAGTTGGACCTGGGAGGGTCAGTCCAGGAGGAAGGAGAACAACCAATCCAGGGCCTGATCCATGATGCCTGGGTTCTCATGGAGTCAGTATATCAGGATGGCGTGATTGACCATGTCAATGGCAGAGGAAAAGTGAAGGATGATAAGAACAGTAGGAAAGTTGAAATCAAAATTAGTGAGCAGATCTTCACTGGAGTTCAGGAGAGCAGTTTCCATGCCTCTGGCTGCTCTTAACCCAGATTGATGGTCGTGGAGACAGCCAATAGATACAGTGTGGAGATTAAGAGGGGAGATGGCCATCTTTTCCAAGAGCTTGCCCAGGAAAGGAGTGCTCCAGATTAGGCAATAGTTTGTCGGACAGGTAGGATCGGCCGAATGATTTTTAAGGAGGGCGTTCACAAGGTAGTGCTGGAGGAGAGAAAGCAAATTTCCAGTGGCGAAAGAGTGATTGCAGGAATCGGCCAAGGCTGGTGCAAGGGTGTTAGTGTTGTCCTTGGTGGTTCTGGAGGAGCAGGGGAGCACCTGTTTGGACAACACTTTAATAGACCGGACTGTCTGGAAACCTTGTCAGGTGTAGTCAGAGAGAAAGAGGAGAAAGGAGTAGGAGAGGGAGATGTGGCCAGTGGGGGTCAAGAGAGGTAGAGGATGAGGAGGAGGAGTGAAAGGACAGGATGTCCTGCATTTTAGTGGTGAAGTGAAAAGCCAGAAGCCTACAGAGGGCCTGGGAGGGAACAGGAGATGTAGAGACTGCAGAAGGATTGGCCAGCTCCTTGCAGATTTTAAAGAGTTTGGCCGTGTTGTTAGAGGCCCCAGAGATGTGGGATAGGATAGGAGATAAAGTAGCAATCAATGGTTCGGTATTCAAAATTGCTTTGGGGACTGCTTTCACTACCACACGAGTGCTGTGTTAACAGCTTTCCAATAGTTCCTTATACCAAATTGACTACAGAGTTACTTTCACTCATACGTGAGTGCTGCTCTTCAACTGAATGCCTGTCTGGGATACACAAATGGGTATGGAGCGCTGTGGGGCCACTGCCAGCATGTGGGCTCACTGGGTAAGACTTGCTTCTCCTGTCCCTTTGCCACTCACAGGACATCTTCTTATGTGGCTTTTCGTGAACTGGCAAACTGTTTCTTGGAGTTTGACTTTGTCCACGTCACTTGCAACAGGAGCCCCTGTCACTCAGAGACCCTCTGGTGTATGCTGGCCACCAGAGACAGTCTCCCTGCTGCTTCTGAGGCCTTCTGGTGCACACCAGCCACCAGACATGACCTTGCTGCCTTTAGGTGCACACCAGCCACCTGAGATGTCCTCCTGGGAACAAAAGCTTCCCTTGCCTTCACTTCTTGCTTCGCAGCTTCTGCACTTCAGGATTCAAGAGTGTCAGACCCTCTCAGGACTGGCAGCTGCATTCTGCCGCACAGTGGTCCTGGCATGTTCTCTCTCTCCCAGCTTCTGTTTGGGCTGCAAGCAGGTACCACCCTGCTTCTGCTGTTTGCTTTCTCTGTTTCTCTGCTTTCCTGATTTCTCTATGGCCTGCACCTGAGGGGGCTTTTTAAGGCTCTCCGCCTCCCTCAGGTGTGGGTAATTCAATTTACTTATCTGATTACTTTTGCAACATTGTGCCTTTTTAGTCCTCTCCCTCGTCCCAATACTTAGGGAATTATGGGACTTGCAGTCCCTAAAGGTAAAGTCAGTTTCTCCTAATTTTTCTGTCTTACAATGAGCCATTAAATGGGGAAAGTTGAACAGGGGTTTACTCCTTCCTCCTGACCTGCCCTTGGCCCCAATTTGATCCTCCCACAGAACACCAACACCAGGATCCAGAAGCATTTGCCTTTCCCTGGCCACATCATGTTTTTTGAGAATTCATAGCTCATTTATCACAATATCTGGACAGAGGAAAAGACTCTGTGTGTACTGTCCAATTTGAGTTCCTTGTTGTCCGGCCATTGCAGGAGAGATCTACTCAAGTAGAGAATCGGGGACCTTGGATGATATCCCCCTGAGCTGTATGTTGTTTCTCCTCGAGTAGTACTCCATGTCCTCCTGTCATAGCTGCATGTGTCTGTTGGTGGACTCCAGCTCTTCCACTTTGCCGTTAATTTCGCCAGCTCATAACTGTATTCACAGGTAGTGTGTTGGAACTCTCCTAGATACAAATGCGCCAGATTTTGTCATTTGATGCGCCCAGATATATGGTTTATTTTCACATTTAGTTCTGAACAATTCTTTTTTATTACTATCTGCCCTTTGTGGTAACACGTGTTTCGGCAACACAAAAATACCTTTATACAACCAGCGCTATACATGAATGAATTAAACATGAATTAATGATCACACATTGTGAAACAGACATCAAAGAAAACATTGTAATAATGAAACAAACATATGATTCATCATCAAAAAAAAGAAACATTGTCAAACATCATGAGTTAGATATGAGACAGAGATCAGAAGGGATGGGTAAAGGGGAAGGAATTTGAGGGAAAGTGAAAATAGAGAAACAAAAATGTAAATGAATACAGATTAGTTCAAATGTCTTGTGCCAGAACATACTGGTTTCGTATCAACATATAATTACTCTCATACTGGAAGTAACTAACATCCAATAATTATCCAAAATTGCTCTTCCATTTTGTTATTATTAATCTGCACTAATTGTGCATACATACCAAACTAATTTGGAATGATTGATTTCGGCATTGCCTGGATACATATTTTATGTGTCAACAAAAACAACAACAACACCATTTGCCCATATATCTATGATTGTAAAGCTTGCGCATTTAATTGTAGTTGTGCCGTTACCTGTTAGCTTGATACAAGTGTGATTTATAAGCTGCCATCTGTTCTTGACGTAATAACCGGGTTAGATCCCTAAAAGAAGAGTTAACTCGAATTACCTATTGCTGTTAAGATATTCAGCCGTGTTGATGTTTGTGACTGATATTGAAAATGTATTCCTTACGAACATTGCCATGGATCCATAACTCGCTCTTATTAACTGATAAATATTCTGTTCAAATATGCGTATGCAAACCTTTTTAAGGTCCTTAAACTCTTGCAGCATTTTAAAGATGCACACTGTCACTTTCGGATATTGTGTACGCTGTCTTTTGTATGAACATTTCTAATTGCGTGCATGTGTTTCTTTTAGCTTACGTGGCTGCATTATTGTTGCAGTCTTGTCGGCGAACAGTCTTTTACTAACTTGCAAGTATGTAAGAAACATTTTAAAACGCTTACCGTACGGGCCGGGCTCTTGAGCCTCGTCAATCAACCTGCATTCACTGTGGATCACTGGTTTTGAATGAGCATTAAGCTAATGTTGTCGACCGGTGTCATGGCAACGTTATAGTCCTTTCTTTGTTGCCATGTGCCTGTCCGCCATCTTTTGGGACAGATCGTATACAAACGAATAGTGGACCATATTTGTGGTCCTGTACTCGTGTTTTTCAATTTAATACAGACATGTTTTGAAAGCATTACTTAGGCCATTTGGAAACTTTTATTTAATTGATCCTGTTACTCAATTAATTAGTAACAAATCGAAACGTATAGTAATTAAACATGGTAACAGGGCAGATTAGCGCTGCATAAATTATCCGTGTGACATTAATTTTTATATCTGTCTAAATTAACATCTGATTATGTTATGAGGTATATTTATATCTAAATTGTGATTTGTGTAGCCCGGGTACCAGCAGTCATTTAAATTTAAAAATATGGATTTACTAGACATGGGCCTCATTACGACCCAGGCGGTAAGTTACCGCCTGGGTCGTACCTTTACCACCATGGCGTAAACTACGTTTACGCCATGGTGGTTGGCGGACTTACCGCCCCATTCCGAGGTTGGCGGGGCGGTAAGTCCCCAATCCCCATTTACCCTTCCCCATTCCCATTTTTGCCCCATAGGGCATAATGGGAGTGGGGAAGGCGTTAATTACGCCACCGTAAATTACGGTGGCGTAATTAACAACAAGGTCCCTTAGCGCCATGGATTTTAACACCTGCTAAAAGCAGTTGTTAAATCCTCCATGGCGCTAAGGGACCTCGGAATCAGGCGGTAAGGGTCGTAAACCCCTTACCGCCTGGGTCGTAATGAGGCCCATGGTCTATTTGTGTCTAGTGCCCATTTTTGATGCACTATTCCTGTGTTACTTTCTGATTCTCTCCATGTTAGCATGCACAGAAATTTTGAGAAAATTTGGAAATGACTTATTTGTCATTTCCAAGCCCTGAAATTTGGTTTAAATACCGACAGTGAAATGTACTGTTTTTTATGAGTATATTGAATGGATAATATGCAGTCAAAAAAACCTTTTCATAGGTTAATACACAAACAAATAACAGACATTTGTCAGCCATGTCTGTAAATGGTGCATGTGACAGGTAACCACATATCCCATAGTATTGACATCTAGTCATGTTTAATACAATTTATGTGTATCATTTGCTCAAATTCTCTGTGCATGAAAACATGGAGGGAATCAGAAAGTAACATAGGAATAGTGCATCAAAAATAGGCACTAGACACAAATAGACCATGTCTAGTAAATCCATATTTTTAAATTTAAATGACCGCTGGTACCCGAGCTACACAAATCACATTTTAGGTATAAATATACTTCATAACATAATCAGGTGTTAATTTAGACAGATATAAAAATTAATGTCATGCGGATAATTTATGCAGCGCTAATCCACCCTGTAACCATGTTTAATTACTATGGCCCTCATTACGACCCTGGCGGAAAGTAACTGACCTGACCGCCATAGCGTAAATAGCGTTTCCGCCATTGCACGATGGAGCAAAGTGCAGCTAATTCTGACCCATCGGGCACGAGCACTACGCCATGGCGGAAGTGCAAAGTCCGCGATGGCGGAAATGTCCCCAAAACGCCCCTCACCGCCGTCGTACCGCGCCCTAGGTGCAATTCCGCCACCCATCATAGCGGTCACCGTAATGAGCGCTAATCGCAAAACACGGTGACCGTAAATATACGGAAACGGAAGTAAAAACATGGGGCCGGAACGGGAAACAGCACGCCGTACACCTATAAAATCAGAATCCCAACACAACCATCAAAAATCCGACCCTGAGACACATCCCAACCCGTTAGCCACCCTAGTCAAAACAAACAAAATGGGAAAAGTTGCTAAAAAAGCGTGCGACCGCAAGCGGCAGGTCCACTTCTCCCATGAGGAACTCACCGTGCTCACAGAGACCCTCCAGGAGAATGCTGCCGCCGTCTTCTCGACGCAAATGACCAGGACGGCACTTGCGAACAAGAAGGCCATATGGGCCCTGGTGGCACAGCGGGTAAGTGCGGTGGGGACCGCACCCCGCAACCCACAGCAATGCAGAAAGCGATGGGACGACTTGCGGATACGCGTACGGAGCATACTATCAGCCAACCGTAACATTGCCACAGCAACCGGGGGAGGATCGGAATCACCCATCAAGTTGACCCCCTGGGAAGAAATCTGTGCCTCCACCATTGGAATGGAGAGTATAGAGGGAGTCGGAGGGATGGAGAAAGGAGTGCAGACAACCGAAGAATCAGGTAGGTGGGCCAAATAAAACAATGCTAAATCCACAATGTCCAATCATGTGAAGTACCATGTGTCCACATAGTGCAACAGAAACATATGTCCAGGAGAACGTCCACATACATTGGCCTGATAGCGCACTCTAAAAGTCACATAAAATACATAAATGATTAAAAATCCTAAAAATACCCTCTACACGTGCAGCATGCACACCCTAACTGCAGGCTCCAAAACAACTGCATCCTCAATCCACACAAAAATGAAACCACCTCCAAGGCCCTGACCCAAATCACCCTCAGGTACCACCCCAATGCATGTGATACATTGCCATTCCAATTTCCACAGACCCATAAATGACGCTCGCCCTCCTTTACTCCACCACAGGGTCCGATTCAAACGACGAGCTTCAGGACACCCCTACCAGCACACCTGCAAAGAGGGCCAAGACCAACGGCCAAAGACCCTCCACCTCAGCTGCACGGACCAAGACACGGCAGCAGCACAAATCAAGTGGCAGCACACAGGAGGGGACTTCAACAGGCACCCCAGCAGCCAGCATGCCCACAACAGCAGCACCACAGGTCCCCCCAATGGATGCCACAGAAGGCACTGCTTCTGGTGGCAGCAGCACCATAGGTGACACTGCATTAATGGCAGCATGCTCCGACACAGAAAACGGTGCTGTCGATGTAGGACCCATCCATGACCTGTCTCAATCCCCCTGTTTGTTCCATCCCGTACACCATGAGGATACCACGCAGGGGCACCCACAAGACGACGACTGGCCATCCCCCACAAGCCCTGTGGCAAGGCAACATGAGGTGATCAGCCCCTCTGTGACACCACCGCAAATGGGCATGGCCCAGCAGAGGCAACAGTCCCTCGACCAGGTGATCGTGCAACAGCAGCAACTGGCCACGCTCCTCAAGGAGCATGCTGATGAATGTGGGGGTTCTAAGGCAGCCATAGAAACATCTACTGAGACACTTAGGGCACAAATGGAGAGAAGTACAGAGACACTAAGGGTACAAATGGAGCGAAGTACAGAGACACTAAGGTTACAAATGGAGAGAAGCACCGAGAGCCTGAGGGGGGAACTGCATGCGACGTCCAAAGACGTATGTGGTGAACTTGCCGCTGTGCGCCGTGTGCTCACTGAGCTCTCACAAACCCTTAGGGACATGCATGGACGTGAGCAGGCAGAGACATCATCCGTTGCAAGTACCGTCCAGGGCAGCCCCCAACGTAGATCTGGGAGGAACCTGCGCTCCACAGGCAGGGGTGCCCCTGATACCCGGAGAGGGGGCTTGCAATAGCGTCTGCCCACTGACAATGAGCATCTTTGGACACTGGTGTTCGGGGGGGAGGTAGGAGGGTGGAGGGGGGTGTTGGGCTTTCTTGGGTGGCGGGTCGATGGGGTGTGTAATATAATTTCACATATGCAATGAACATTTCATAATCATCCAATGAGATGTGTGGACATTGATCATTGTGTACGAGGCCTTTATAGGCGTACAGTCCACATTGTGCATGTTCCAGACACACACAGGGCCACAAGTCCCGTGTCCATGTATCAGCCACCAGGCGTGAGTGCTAGAAGCATGATTCTATGATATTCTGACGAATTTCACGGGCCTCCTGTGCCTCGCGGACTCCTTGAGGTGCTGCCACATCCCCACCCTCATCATGACCATCTTCAGGTGCTTGCAGTTCTGCGTCAGGGGGCATGGGCACATTTCTACGTACGCACATGTTGTGTAGCATGACACATGCCATGACCATCTTTGCAACCTTCTCATGGCGGTACAGGAGTGCCCCGCCAGACCTGCTGAGGCAGCGGAAACGAGCCTTCAGTAGGCCGAATGCCTGTTCTATGACTACACGGGTACGTGAGTGGGCATGGTTGTAGTCCTCCTCATGCTGGTTCTGTGGGTTCCGGAGTGGTGTAAGGAGCCATCTCTTCAGTGGATAGCCGGCATCACCTGTATGTGGACAATAAAGGATGTTTGTGGAATGACATTGCTACGTACGCATCCCCACCCCCTTCCTGCCAGGTCATTGCCGCATCACATACCCCACATTATCATGCATGAAATGAGACTCACCGAGTAGCCAGGATCTGTTCCCTGCGTGTCGCTCCATGTAGCGTGGTATTGTAGAGTTCCTCAAGACCATAGAATCATGGGTTGATCCAGGAAATCGGGCACAACAATGTGTAAAGATCCTGTTGGAGTCACACACCATTTGTACATTAAGGGAATGATATTGTTTCCGGTTGCGGTACTGGACCTCCATGGCATGTGGGACAACCAATTCCACATGGGTGCAGTCGATGGCACCAATGCAACCCGGTATGCCGGCAAGTGCATGGAATCCCACTTTTGTGTTTGTAATCTCATGCTCCGAGCGTGGTAAAGAGATGTAGTCGTCTGCGTGCTTCAGGAGGGCATCGAGCACTTGCATTAGTGTCCGTGACAACAGTGGCTGTGAAATGCCATGCAACTGTCCGACTGTGTGCTGGTAGGTGCCTGTGGCCAGGAAGTGGAGTACAGACACCACCTTCAGTAGGGGTGGGATGGCGGTTGGGCTATCTATCATGCTGACAAGGTCAGCGTGTGTCATGTCCACAATGGCGATTATGGTGTCCCGGTCCAAACGGTAGAGGGTGTGGATCTGCTCAGCAGTGAGGTTGAACGGATGAGCTCGGAGGCGTGGGATTGCGGGCTGCCTGCGTGGTTGTAGTGGCTGTGCTGGTGGGCCTTGCTGGCCCTGCCTTGCCCTCCTCCTCCTCCTGCGTCTCCTCTGTGCGGCCGGTTGTTGTAGTAGTTGGTGTTCGTCTTCTTCTTGAAGTTGGAGTACTTGCAGTGCTATCAGGCCCCCCAGGGCCAACATCGCTAGTCCTGCCGGTAGCATTTTGGAGTGGGTGTGGTTGTGGGAGGGGGTTGGGTGTGCAATTTATGTGTTTTCAGGCTGTATAGCCTCCACCTGTGGTGATTCATTCCACCTGTGCCAGCTGCAATCCCCTTTGGGCGAGCACGTCCCGCACACAACGCTGCAGTGTGACGCATGGCATCTTGCTATTACAATCATGTATTTAACCCCGATGGCAGTGTAATATTGGTTTATATGTTCATTCTGCTATGGTCCCATTGTTTCACATACAATCTTTGCAGTCGCGAACAAACTTGTGAAGGGTCAGTGGAATGTAGTACTCGATTAACGGTGGACCCTCATGCAGCACTGTACCGAGGTTCACCGACGGGCGGGACATCCCATTTGTGAGTGAAGCCAGTTGCCATTTTCACACACTGCCACACTACATGGATGAATTTGTGATTTCGAGCGGTCACGGATGCCTTTTCGACGTGATGTTGCAAATGAGGAATTCGAAGGACAGCGCTTTCGGTTTTCAGCTAGCGGCGAGGAGACGCCCACAGGTCTGACTGCAAATATAACGTTCTATTGTTTAATTTCCTTGGGACAGGGGCCATGGCGAGAATGCAATGATTGATATGAATAGTATGGGATGCGCAATAGCGTAGTGGACGATAAGGCAGGACGTTCCCAAATACATGTTACTTCACATCACTAGAATTCCGGGCTGGAGCACAGTGGATTTTGCAGACTGCATTACGCACAGACTCAATGGAAATTTCAAATGTTATGTGAGTAAATAATCAGGCGTTTTTATACCGGGATGAGGGAATGATGTATGGATGCATGGACAGATGATTTAATTGAGAGTTTGCCATGTACATGGCTTTTTGGAATCTATCCCCTTCCCCTGCGCTATGTGATGCAGAGCTGCCATAGTGGGACCATCGTCTATCTGCCCTTGTTGAACCCTCCCTGTCTCGACGCGCCTTCAAACACTTGTGTCTATGCACGTTACTAATCCCATCTAATGGATTCTGTTTTAACAGACGCATGCACACAAACACTCGTTTGTAATAGTGTTTTCACCTCGATTTATATGGTTATGATTCGCAAGTGATTTTTGGGTGGAATTAATCCTTTTGAGTGGGCTAGCATGCATATGCCTGTAGATTTAGTGTGATCATTGAAGTGAGTAATACAAATGAAGTTCTGATGCCCATACTATTCTTTTTCATTTCATTTGGGTGACAGGTATCTCCTCCCCTTTTGCCGCTGCCATCTGTATGCCACTCCTGCAGATGGCTTTTACTCCCGACACCTGCTGCTTCGAGTTAATCAGTGGAGCACCATTACGATCTTATGGGACGATCGCCAATGGGCCACATGCCCTTACGCTGTACTAGTGGCTAGGAGCAACATATCAACCTTTCAGCTGGACTAGTGCCTACCTAATGGGACGGCCCTGCGGTTCTAGGCGCTTCCATGTTGCCTTTTTGAACGTGGATGTAGCCCCTGTGTACCATGAAGGAACAGGGCGTCACACAATAAGAAGCTGGTCATTTATTGCGGATGCAGCCCACAGTAATGAAAAATATTTTGGAGTTTATGACCTAATAGCTGTATGGGCTTGGTGAATTTGATGTGCATTAATATTTTATTCAGATATTAACCGTGTAGCGTTATTCTTTGCAAGTAATGTAGCATATTCCTATTTGTGGAGCGATGTATTGTGAGAAGATCTGCATTGGGTTCCGGCTTCTGAGTATAGTTGCGTGGCACTGTACTGGCCGCGTTTGCCTACGATGCCCAGTAAGGTCAGGGATAGGGGCAGCCATTTTGACTGTTTTAATGATGTCATGCTCAGGGGCGGGGGATTAGCTTTTGTGTAACAGATGCCGGTCAGCCAGGTGGATTGGTGGATTGATGTGATTATCAGAATATGGCTGGTCACAGGTGCCTGTGTTTGCGTGCTTTTCTTGGAGGGAGACTGAGCTCATGTCCATTGGAATAGCTTCTGTATTCGTGCCATCTGTGCCCTGCAGCTCCCATTGGCCCCTCTTGGGGTGAGCCTGGCTGCTCAGTCACTCTGCCAACTTGTGTGGTACATGCTTATGCTGATGGTTGGTTTGTTTACTGGCAAGAGTACAGGGCTGGTGCAGTCTCCCTCAGGATACTGCTTTGAATGTTGCCTTACACTGGTGTCAAGCGATGGGGGCCTGTTGTTGTTTTGTCTCATATTTCAGTTCATATTGCTGTACTTGTACCTTCACATGCCTGTGCTGCATCGGTACGGCAATGGTGACATGCCAAATATGGATGGCCACTCACAAGGCACTTGGAGCCCCTACCTTCATTTGTTCGTTGGCATGCATGGGTGACTTGTACATTTCACTGGTTGCATTGTGTGACTTCATTGCACCTACGGGGAGTTGTGCAATGTGGGCAGGGAGTGGTGTACAGGCACTCAGTAGGGCCATTTACGGTTGGTTCACGATGCCGTAATTCTCACCATGGCGGAATGGTACTTTCCGCCATGCTTGATGGCGTTAAGTAAATGTCCGCTAGGGTCAGAATTCGCGTACCGTTGCGCCATGGTGGTAATTACGGTTTTGCATGGCGCGCGTGCGCGTACTTGGTGCAGTTTGCGTTGGCGTTCACTACGGTGTCGCTAATGGCATCGTACTTTGCGGTGACGGGTCATGATCGCACCGAGCGGTATTCGATGGCGGTATTACATTTCCGCCATCGTTTTTCGATTTCCGCCAGGGTCGTAATGAGGGCCTATATGTTTCAGTTTGTCGCTAATTAATGGAGTAAGAGGATCAATAAAATAAAAGTTTCCAAATGGCCTAAGTAATGCTTTCAAAACATGTCTGTATTAAATTGAAAAACACGAGTACAGGACCACAAACATGGTCCACTATTCGTTTCTATACAATCTGTCCCAAAAGATGGCTGACAAGCACATGGCAACAAAGAAAGGACCATAACGTTGCCATGATACTGGTCGACAACATTAGCTTAATGCTCATTCAAAAGCAGCCATCCACAGTGAATGCAGGTTGATTGACGAGGCTCAGGAGCCCAGCCCGTACGTTAAGCGTTTTAACATTTTTCTTACATACTTGCAAGTTAGTAAAAGACTGTTCGCCGACAAGACTGCAAAAATAATGAAGCCGCATAAGCTAAAAGAAACGCGTGCACGCAATTAGAAATGTTCATACAAAAGACAGCGTACACAATATCCGAAAGTGACAGAGTGCATCTTTAAAATGCTGCAAGAGTTTAAGAACCTTAAAAAGGTTTGCATACGCATATTTGAACAGAATATTTATCAGTTAATAAGAGCGAGTTACGGATCCATGGCAATGTTTGTAAGGAACACATTTTCAATATCAGTCACAAACATCCGCACGGCTGAATATCTTAACAGCAATAGGTCATTGGAGTTATCTCTTCTTTTAGGGATATAACCCGGTTATTATGTCAATAACAGACGGCAGTTTATAAATCATACTTGTACCAAGCAAACAGGTAACGGCACAACTACAATTAAATGCGCAAGCTTTACAATCATAGATAGATGGGCCAATGTGTTGTTGTTGTTTTTGATGACACATAAAATATATATCCAGGCAAATTAGTTTGGTATGTATGCACAATTAGCCAGATTAATAATAACAGAATGGAAGAGCAATTTTGGATAATTATTGGATGTTAGGTACTTCCAGTATGAGAGTAATTATGTGTTGATACTAAACCAGTATGTTCTGGCACAAGACATTTGAACTAATCTATATTAATTTACATTTTTGTTTGTCTATTTTCACTTTCCCTCAAATACCTTCCCCTTCACCCATCCCTTCTCATCTCTGTCTCATATCTAACTCATGATGTTTGACCATTTTTCTTTTTTTTAATGGCGAATCATGTATGTTTCATTATTACAATGTTGTCTTTGATGTCTGTTTCACAATGCGTGATCATTAATTCATGTTTAATTCATTCATGTATTACATAACCCTGGTTTGAGAAAGGCATTTTTGTGTTGCCGAAACATGTGTTACCACAAAGGGCAGATAATAATAAAAATGAATTGTTCAGAACTAAATGTGAAAATAACCCATATATCTGGACGCATCAAATGACAAAATCTGGCGCATTTGTCCAACACACTATCTCTCCTGCCAAATGCCACACAACAACTTATTTATGAGAATCTAATGTCAGGTCGCAGAATGTGAAGGTCAGCGTTAAACCACCCCAATTTATTTATGTATTCACAGGTACTCTTCTGTCGTGTCTCCCTTGGGATCCTCCCAGCTAGTAAGAGCTCTGACCTTAAGGGGGCCCCCCATCTCTCAGTTTAGCTCAGAGTGTATCTGGTGCTCTTCATATGCAACGAGGAAGCTACCAGCCACTGAAATAGAACCCAGAGAATGGCTCCCCTTGTCTTATTCATTGACAATATTATGCTCTTGCTGCAATGATTTAGAATTGGGTTCTGAGGGCCTCAATGTGTAGTCTCTTTCTCATCTCACTCTCACAACTCTATTGATGTACAACCCTCAAACCTGATAACTTACTCACGGGTTCTGCAACAATTCCACAATAGTTACTGTTGTTAAAGAGAGATTTGACAAAACAAACACTTCATAGACATAAGCAAAATATGCTTTGCATAATACATTGGTGATTATTTACATTTCACTGTACCAACTCACTGTCTGAGAGTCAAGAATGACCAATGTTCTAAAAAAGAAGTCTTTATTTACACATAGAGATCCTTCTTGCATTCTCTCGAAACACAGTATTCCAACAAAAGTGTCATCTTCAAATGACTCTTAATTGCCTCTCTAATTTTTGCATTGAATTCAAACGCATTTGTTTGGTAGGTAACAAGTCGCATCTCTACAATCAAATCAATCTACATCAGTACTCAAATCATCAGGCTTCAAACACATGCCCAACACATACAGCCCTGTCCAACCCCACATGGGGTTTAAATCATCTTTGCATTGACAAAATCACAAAGGCCCTGTCCCGCCTTATTCTTTCTGCTTAAGGAAAATGAAAGTCTAAATATAATGCTCAATTCACTTATGGTAACACTATATGAAGGCATTAAAACCTACACTATGTTTTCCAAACCAAACCCGAAGTATAAATCAACAAAGCAATCAAGAAAGCAATCATTGCATTTCAAAATATATCATCGTATTATACAATGCAAAGCATAAATACCCTGCATCAATTAAAAAGAGCAAAATTGCTGCGCATTATTCAGTCAAGCATACCCCATTGCAATATGACTCTAAGCTGCATGTGAAAGCACACACTCCATGCAATCCCTGACAGGATCTCAGCATAAACCGTTGCATCAAGCCAGACAGCCCTTGTATCGCTGCTGGCAAGGTATTCTATAGGGTCTCTAGCTTAGAAATCCCCTCACCTTAAAATGATGTCTTTCGGTGGGCAGACCCTCAGCTTCTATTTCTAACCTGTATAATTTAGAAGTTCCTTCCTTCATTTGTGTGTTGCATGTAAATAATTGGAGAAGTACCTCCCCTTGGCATCTTGCTAAATTATATCATCATGCTAAATGATCAGCTATGAAATGATAAGATATGACATGATGTTTTATTTCTATCGTGCTCATACACAAGTGTTTCAGGGCTCGACAAGGAAAGGGAAGGGTAACAGGGGAGAACAAAACAACAATCTTACTAGGCCCAGTGAGATTGAGTAGGTGCAAGTGAATGGAAGATGGGGAGGGGGAAAAGTGCATGTAAGGGGGGAGAAAAGTAGAGTGTGGAGCAAGGAGAGACAGATAAATAATAATAAATAATAAATAATAAAGGCAACAAATGATGGTAGTGCAGCCAGCAAATGGCAAGTGCTGGGTTTAAGGCAGCAGACTGGGTAGGTTTTATAAGTGCAGGAAGAAAAAGGGGGCTGTGTGGCTGTATGGGTACAGGTACAGACCCCAGTGCAAGGGGTGTCCTGGAGGCTGTGTGGAGGATGGCAGAGTGAGCATGTGCTGAGGGAGAACAAAAATCAGCAGGGGAGAGGGAAGGCGAAGGCAGAAGCAAAGAGGAAGGTCTTAAGGTGCTTCCGGAACCAGAGATGGTTCTCCTCAAGTTTTAGAGTGGCAGGGAGGCTGTTTCTTTGAAAAATGACTGACCCTGAGGGAGTTAGAGGTAAAGGAGCGGAGAGCTCGAGAGGGGAGGTGTTTACAGAGGGATAGCTGAAGGTATGTTGGACCCAGGCCCATGAAAGCCTTGTGGACAATGCAGAGGGTTTTGAATTTAATCCTTGCATCCACAGGGAGCCAATAGAGAGATTTCATGGCTGGAAAGATACAATCCCAGGGCTTGAGGCCAAGGACAAGTCTCACAGTCCTGTTCTGGATAAGTTGCAAAGGGCGGCGAGTAGAGGCAGGTAGATTTAGAAAGAGGCTGTTGCAATAATCCAACCTAGAGAGAACCAGAGCTTGAGAGACAGTGAGCTTCTAGGGGAAGAGAGGAAAGGCAGAGTACCTCTGAGGAGGTGCAGTAAGAGGTTTGACTTTTTAGAGACATCAGCAATGTGGGCGGAGAAGGAAAGTGTGGAATCAAAGGTGACCCGAGGTTCTTAGCCTCAAGGGAGGCTGGCCAGAGAGTGAGGGAATAGGATGGTGATGGTGTGCCAATGAGGAAGATCTCTGTCTTGCTGACATTCAAAGAGAGTTGGTGACACCCCAATCTTGAATGGCAGGTAGAGGAGGTGGCCGAGGGCAGCCTGAAAATGAGTTGAGTGTTGTCCGCATAGCACTGCAAGTTTGAGCAGAAAGTGGCAATGCAGTGGGCGAGAGATGCCAGTTGTTGGTTGAAAAGCCAGGGCAAGAGGTTAGACTCCTGGGGAACACCACGGGTGGAGAAGAAGATGATAGGAAGGATCCAAGTTGGAGCTGGGAGGTTCGATCAGAGATGAAAGAAGTCAGCCAGGCCAGAGCCTGATTGGTGATACCCAGGTTATCAGGGTGACGGTTGAGCAGGATGGTAAGGTTGACCATGTTGAAGGCAGAGGAGAGGTCAAGTAGGATGAGTACAGAAGGAATGCTGGAGTCAATGTTGACGAGCAGATCCTCATGGATGTTCAGGAGAGCAGTTTCCGTGCTTCTGCCAGCTCTGAAGCCAGACTGAGGGTCATGGAGACAGCCAACAGAATGGAATGAAGGTTTAACCGAGAGATGGCCAGCTTTTCCAGGGGTTGGTCCAGAAAGGGCGGAAATAGGGTGATAGTTAGCCGGACAAGAAGAATCAGCTGTGAGTTTCTTGAGAAGAGGATGCACAAGGGAGTGCTTAATAGCAGAGGGGAAGGATCCTGAGGCAAAGGAGTGGTTGCAGAAATCGGCAAGGGCCGAAGCGAGGGTATCAATGTGGTCCTTGATAGTTTTAGAGGAACAGGGATGGACCTGTTTTGACGAGGTTTACATATATCAGACTTGTCTAGCGACATCATCAGGGGAGAAAAGAAGAATGGACGAGAAGGTGGGTGGGGGATGGCTGAAGGAGGGTCAGCAAGTACAGATGGAGAGGGGAGAGGAGAGGGAGTGGAGGAGAGGATGGGCATGATGTCCTGGGTTTTTGAGATAAAGTGAGAGGCAAGGGCACTGGAAAGAGCCTGGGAGGTAAGAGGAGGGGTAGAGACTGCAGCAGGGTTGGCCAGTTCCTTGCAGATTGTAAAGAGTTTGGCCGAGTTGTTAGATGCCGCAGAGACAGGGGCTTGAATATGGACTCTCTTCTTGGTACGAACAGAGAGTCAGTATTGTCTTTGGAGTAGGAGACAGGCCAGTTTGTCAGAGGATGAACAGGAATCCCTCCATTTTCTCCCAGCCTCCCTACACTTACATTTAAGTGTAGCTAGGTCGGAGTCATACCAAGAATTGTACTTGGCGTTGGACTTCAAGCGGATCCTCATGACATGGGCAAGAGTATCGAGAGTATCAGAAATAGAAGAGTAGAAAGGATACAGGGCTGTGTCAGGGTGTGAGGCAGCCCGAGGATGAGGGGGGGGAGAAAGTGGCAGTGAAAGCATCAACTGACACACGCAGTGGTCGGTACAGGAGAGAGGAGTGGACAGAGGGATAGAGAGGGGGAGGCCAGAGGAGATCAAGACATCAAGTGTGTGCCCTGCAGAGTTTGTTGGGCCAGAGGGAAGGATAGAGAGGGAGAGGGAATCACAGAGGTCGTGAAAGAGCAAGGATGAGGGACAGGGAGAGTCAAAGTGAATGTTGAGGTCACCAAGGAAGAGGAGTTGAGTGGTTGAGGTCAGGAGGGAGGAGGAAAGGTCAGCCCACTCAGAGAGGAAAGATGTGAATTCACCAGGGGGCCGTTAGAGAGTAGCAACAGTAAGAGAGTGACCAGGAGAGATGGAGAGCCTGCATACAAGGCTCTTAGCAGCTTGCTCTGAAGCATCTTGCTGAAATACTTATCTATGCCCTAAGTCAAGGAATTTGTGTCATGTTTTTGTCCTGGCTCTTAAACAGACTGTTGTTTATTCCCTTAACATGGACAATTAAATGGATACGATTTCACGGCCCATTATTATAGTATGTATTCATACACTGACCTGATCAAAACTACATATATAAGCATGCATGAATGCATGCATGTATGAGTAAGCTGTTTAAACTGCTAAGCGCTTTGGTGTGATAAATGATTACATGAATCAATGAATGCAAGGTAACACATAAATGAACACATCTTACTATGTAGCAACTCTGCGATATAAGACTAATGCAATCCTCTAGGAGCTTAACGTGCTTTGTGTATACTTCTGCTGGCTTTTAGCACTACTGTTGCCATTCAGTATAGACTGCTTTTTAAGTATGTATCACAATACTTGCACTTTCTTCAAGGTGGTATATTCAAGGCGGTACATTCTACTTTGAATTGTCAAGCTAATACTGGTATGTTTTTATGAGGTGAATTCTGACATGACGTGTTATCTCATGTTTTCCTCCTACTGCGCAGGTCAAAATGGGTGAATTCCAATGACAGATCTCCAGCTCATCAATCTGTGATTCAGCCGGTTCCACTTGCTTTTAGAAATTCCACACTTTCTGAGTGAGTTTCCTGACTCGGCTCTGTATCTCATTCTTAATGCCTGAACATTTGTCTCGGATGTGTCCTGATAGCGAGGACAGTCGGGTCCGACACTGCTTCGGTCGATCAATCCAAGTCTATCTGTGCTTCAACAAGCAAATCCTGTTTCCATGGCTGTTCCTAGTTGTGCATAAGAGACAAGACTTCATCCCCTTTGCTGCTTCTGGGTGTTTTTGCTGCCATGATGAGCTGTGGGAAAAAATGATGACCCTCAAATCCAACAGGCCAGAAGAGCCAATGAAGTTGAGAACTGTGAGTTGAGGTTTGAGTGCCAAAGCATTGATAGCTCAGCGCTCAGACAATGATTGGTGCTGGTAGTGCAGATAGACCCTGGCAGCACGCTGCTCACAGAGCTTTCATCAAGCACGTTCACTGTTGCGCTCAGTTCAGGTAGGCGCTCTTGATTGCATCTTTGTTTAATTACACTATATATAAATTTCTATACAAGCTTGTTCAGACATTATTTTCTTCTGGAGTGTTTCTACTATTACTCTTACGGTTGCTACTGTTATCCCTTCACAATCCTCTTGAGGGCATAGCCTGCCCTCGTCCCATGTTACTACAAAAGGCAGAGTAGGTGTACCCGTTGGCTGCGTCTATTGTTTTACGTTTGTAAATAAGATCACTGCTGATGTAGCAGTATTGTGTGGCTAAGCAGGCTGTTTATCCTCTTATACTCCCTGCACTCCTCCAAAGCAGTAGTTATATATATGATTTCTGAACTAAAGTACATTTTTCCAAGAATTTGCTAAACTACAATTTAAGACTGTCAGCGTATCTGTCTCCCATTCATTCCACCCCAAAGTGGGTGTAATTATTCATGCTATTGTTAAACAATTTAAAGGTACTCCTTTTGTCATCCTCAGAAGGATAATGTTCTGAAATGGTCTTTCCCGGATTCGAAATAGTGTACTGCAGATATGAGCACATAACTATTGAGCTGTCTTCCTGCCAGTGGTCGGAACACAGCTCTAAACTACAATGTTGTATTCTGTGCACCTGGCAGACCATGTTGCCTAATCATCTGTGCACTCTCACGAGAATGTATGCCATGTATGACCCCAACTCTTTAAGTAAATAGCAAAGCAGAACTCCTTTGCATAATTTGGGTTTATATCAACTACTGTCAAATCGTGGGCATACAGCCCCAATACGTAGAACATGGTGAGAGCATCTGCGCATATGTTGTCTGAGGGGTCAGAAATGTGAGGCGGACAACTTGGTAGAGGTTTTGCATAAGATGCAATTTTATTAACTAGAAAAGGGGTTTGACAAGCACCTCACTATCCTACCCTGACAGGGATTTCCCTGCCTATCTAAATAAACTAAAGGAAACACTCTAACAAAAGGAATCTGTCCCTCACATATATACAGAGAAAGGAGCATTCCTCACTCATGGAATACTATGGCGCTCACCAGCCACCGTAGCCCACTTCAAAAGTAGGGAAGCCTTTCAACTTAGCGTTTCCCGCCACGCGCCCTGCAATTACGGTCCTTGGGTGGGAAAGGTTTCACATACAACGCTTCCTGCTATGAAATCTCTGCATACAAGGTCTTTGAAGGCAGAGACTTTCTCAGAACTGACTTCCGATCTACAGATAATGAAAGTTCCAGCATCTGTGCCTTCCTTCAACTTCTCCTTCAACGGCAACATGGAGTTACTGAAATCACTCCACCTCTCACTACTGCTTCTCATGGCCTGCACCTGAGGGTGTCTTTTATACTTCCCAGGTTCTTTCAGGTGTGGGTCATTACCACTATTAGACTTCAACTTGCAGTCAAGTGCCTCTGCATCCCTCCTCTTCGTCCCAGTACTTTGGGTAGTGTGGGACTTGAAGTCCCTAATGTATAAATTACCTCTTCTACTCTGATAGCTGCTTCCAAATGTACCAACTTAATTTCTATTCTTAATTACATATTCTAAAAAAAAAAAAAATTAAAATTACTTAATGAGTGGTTCTGATATACAGGAGAATTAGAATTTTCTGAATCTAAGATGGTACTATTTTGAGATTCATATTTAACATTCCCCTGTTGAACACAGGAGATTTCACCAACATAAGGGGGGACGATTTTGTGAGGGGGTTCTTACTGATTATGACAGTTTTCACCATCATCAAAACAATTAGCTTTAGGAAAGAAAACCTCCCTCCGACAAGCCATTACATATTCCGGCATCACTGATATTCCTTCCTCTGAGGAAGACAAATACTGTGTCTCTCCCAGCGGTGTCCTCTTGATACCCTCGGGCCCTTCCCCTCACAGGTGATCATCCTGGCTAATCAGGTAGTAGCTGCCTTCTCCTGGCCACCTGGGAGGAGACTTTAGGTAGGGTCGTTGTGAGGACTGTGCAGGATTCATCACAGATGGCAATGTCTTGCATATGATGCAAGCACCCTTGCATATTAAACAAACATATGCATAGAATAAGAAGGCCTATTAGATCCTTAGAATACCTGCATATATCGTATCAGTGCCTGCCAAACAGTAGGCATGCATCCGCATATGATGACATTGCCACGTCAAGTAAGGAGGTGCGTAGATGACAGGCAGGTTAACTCTAGCGCAGGGTCTGACCACGTGGTGCTATGATGGCAGAACGTGGCAAATTGCAGGAGTACCCGATATAGAGGACAATGTGTGTCATTGATGTGAGTAACTGGGTTTATGGCCGCAAAAACCTCCCACATGATGTTTGTGATCATAGCATGACAATACATATCCTACTATTACAATATAGCAACTTCTAACTTATCTGTAGTCATTTATTTGTAATTTGAAACTCTCCACCTACAAATAATTCATGACTGGAAACCGTGATGGCAATATTTGAAAAAGCTATCTTAGTAGCTGTGCAAATGCTCCCAAAGCCTTTCAACTGGTGTGATCAAGGAGGCACATGGTGGCCGTAACCGTAGTTAACACAGACACCATTTTCACTACATGCTGCTAAAGGAGAAAAGGGCCTGTTTATCCTGTTTACTTTTTTGTCATTTCTGTTTTTTCTTTGAATTTTAAAAAAAAAAACTCCTTGCCATTAACCTTTACAAAAGCAGTTTGTAGAAACGTCTGAATGGTCCCTTCCCCATCCCTAACCTCATCCAACTGAAATGCAAATGCTCAGCACAAAATGCTATCTTGAAGTAGTTATTCATATTTTTAGAATTCCTGTAGCTCGATAGTATGAAATGTCAACAGTGGACACAGACATTATAGTTAATAATTGCAAAACGATAATAGATCGCACAAGGTTATTCTTATTAGCATAAATCAAGCAGTTGTGTTTTCTGCAAACTGACTTACGGGTCACCCAGGTGCCATTTCATGTTCGGCTTCTTTCAAATAAAGGGTAACACATGCATATGCATTTTCATTATTATTGAACGTAAACAGATTGTTTCCATCGCACGATCGCAAAGTGCATTCTCTCTGCACCTGCTTGAGCTTTACATGGTAAATTCCTATAGTTTGATTGTACAAATATAATGACACTATGTCGTTCTGGTTGTACGCAAACACAAAATGCCTCACAGGTAAACAGCCCTATGGATAAACCGAGTACCAGACAATTTACTCCCCAAAGACTGGCAAATACTTCCAACAAATAATAGAAGCCAGGAGTGAAAATGCTTCCAACAGAAAACGGGAAAGAATGTTCCCAGCAGCGCCTGCCCCCTGCTTCCAGCCACACAGTTCCATAGATATATCTGGATCAGTCATTGGCACCAGCAGAGCCGCACCAACAGAAGGTGGTTTCATATTATTACTATATTATTACTGCCTTATCCGAAGGGGAACTCCAGGTTAAAATGCATCTTTTAATTTGCATGATTTACTAGGTGCATAATATCTATTACAAAACGATATCCATTTTGCAATTCAAACATAATTATACTTATCTACAAAATACCCCACCTAAAGAATGGGAATTACTTCTTTGCTACCTAAAAGATATTTTACTCCCAAGTTAAAAAACTAAGAAGTACAACATTCCTACATATCTTGAGCCATGACTCCATTTAGTTCAAATGTATTCAGGGCCCAGTAACTAAAGTTTAGAACATGCTTATCATTGATGTGCACATTGCGTTGCCCTCTTTTTCACCATGTGCACAATTTCTGCCAAACAGGGGAGAACAGAGGGTGTTTCGCCCTCTTTGAAAGCACATCCCAAATTCAAAAACAGGATGTGTTTTTTAAATGCACAGAAAACATTAGCATACCCCTTCTGTTGTTATAGAATCATCTTTTGGGCCATGTTGCAACCTGCTTTTTAGGTGATGCAGAGGTATTTACATTTGGTTTCATTATTTTAACTTGGTTTGAATTTGAGCCTGGCATAGTTGGATCTTCTTGTTAATGTCTATGGTGGGCAAGACTGTTCACAGTGTAAAGTGCCATCTGTAATGGTCATCGAGATATAGGCCCTCATTCCGAGTTTGGAGGTAGCCATGGTGCTATTTGCGCCATGACTGCCTCCAAAACCGGGTCCGGCACCGGTCTGTTACAATGGGGACTAACTGGGTCTTTCCGACCCTGGAGGACCCGATAGGTCCCCATTGAACCAACGATTCCTCATTCCCATTTGAGCCCCCTTAGGGCTCAATGGGAATGGGGAGGGCGCTAATAACAGGCTCATGAATTGCAGGCCCGTTATTAGCGCCCTGGTCCCTTAGCGGGACCTGTAAAGGACGTGTGGTCAGACCACATGCCCTCTACGGTTCCCGCTAAGGGACCTCGGAATTGGGCGGTAAGGGATTACCGGCACCGGTCTCCTTGCCGGTGTCCGGTATCCCTTATCGCCCAACTTGTAATGACTCCCATAGTGTGAGACGGACAGATACTGGTCTGACGTTGCTCTCAGATTCATAATCACTGTGCATAGGATTGGGGGCTAGTCTTAGTCACTAGTCCAAAGCTTAAGGTGTCTGAAGCCAAGGTGTTCCTCTAGATCAAGATCTCTATTCTTTCTTGGTTGAGGCAGAATTGGCTTTTGCACATCCAGCCTTGAATCGTGGAGAGACATTTGATGCAGTTTGGGGTGTTAGGCTGGTGATTGGCTTTCAGGTAGGTGGTTTCTTAGTTGAATGGCTGTGTACAAGTTGAAATCTATCATGAAATGTTCTATGCGTGTTAAGAGCTGAGTGTACACAATAAACATCCAGGAGGAAAGGAATTAACTTTATGTTTCTTGGAAGAGGATTGTAGACCATTTTGAGGTCAGTGGATCTACATTTAAACTAGCTTAGTGGTCTTTAAGAAAGAACACATTCCATTCAATGGCATAATCCTTCATTCATAAGTGGTTGTAGCATAAATAGTAGGTTTGTAGACAAACCTAATAGAAATAGAAACTGACAGAAGGTGTGAGGTGCCAAAATGCTGCCCTGCTTATATAACGTGTAATTTCTTTATTCAACTATGATGAAGAAAATTCATGCAGGTGTAAGGCAGATAGATACCATCTTGTGTAATAGACAACACCAGACAAAGAATATCTTCCAAGTACAATGTATTGAATTGTGTGTGCAAAATACGAGAAGGCCCAAAGACTGGAGTTTTTGCTGGAGTTTATTCTTATATTATGTGACAAATGTTGCCAAGAAAAGAAGACAATCCAGTTTGCATCATCAAAATGCATATCACATGTAGCCCAACAAACATAGTCATTCACCTTCTAATTTCATGACATGTTTTCTAATGGGGTGCAGCTTCGTTTTATACATGAAGAAGAATTAGTCTTCAAATCCTAAGCATTTTGTTACAAAGATCAAGATATGTTTTAAGATCACCATTTTTTTATTCTGTATTGTATTTCATTCAAAGCATGTGTAACAATGTTGAATACAGCATTTTTATTCCCTGACAGCAGTACAACTGCACAGGGCATTGTCATTTTCTGCACCAAAAGAATGGGGTTGAAATGGCTCTTATTTATAAACGAATGCCTAAATGTTAAATCACAACAGAAATAAATGGGTTTGTTTAACATATCAGGTGTTTGGCAAACTGAAGTATTAGACAGCCAATAAGTGTCATAAACATACCCCGCTCTATATTTCACATACATGCCCTAACTTGAAACCAAAACTACCCTAGATCTAGAGTAAAATTACCTTGAGAATTAGGTTCTGTGTGAATTCATTGTTCTTCTCTAATGTCACCAATTTTCAATTATCTTAGAGGAAATCATGTGAAATGTATATTATATTGTTTTTTTCTCTGATGCAAATAGCTGTCTGGAGAATTAGAGGCTTTAGTGAAGTTTGAGTGAATTTATATTATAAATATTTGTTCAGAATATGCAATGTTTTAATTCAAAATTTGACAAGTAGTAATCAAATGTTCAAATGGAAGAACATTTCTCACTGTGTAGAATAGTTATTCAGACTTACCAATATAAGAATGTATGTTTGGGTGCCTTGTGAATATAATTATATAATTATTAGCAAGATGATAGGATGCTGGTTATGTTTATTCAACAGCCTTTTCACTTTTTCACATTCACACTCCTTTCAGATATTGATGCACAATCTGCTGGAAGAATACAATATAAACTTCGGTAATGCACCCCGTCTTTTGATTGAAAGTGTAATGAATATTCCAATTGGAATCAGGACATTACAATTATTATTACAGTTTTGGAACATGATTGCACTTTTGGCTGCGTCCTTACCATTTTTATGAAGTGTCATTGTGGTGTTGGACATTCAGGCCATCTAATGTCTATAGATATGGCCAGAAGGATGTCCCTTTGTCCAGGAAATTGAAAGAAACAGCTTGTTTGCAACCTCGGATTGGTGTATGTTCTAAATCTGTGATATATATTTATGAAATAATGGTAATCTTGGGCCAGTTCTCTATACATGACTTTAATTACGAGGATCAGGTCTTCCCATCTTCTTCATAAGAAAGGTTTGCATGTTAAACAATGATATACCTATGAACATCTGTACATTTTCAATGAGCTCAGAATTAGTCATCTTATAGTCGCCTCGGGTATGTTCACAGAACTGGATAGTGAAACGCATTGGGAGTTCAGAAGTAAATTGCGAAAAATATACTAAAGCCACGTATTCTATTGACTGTAATAAATAAACACCTGCATTTGCGATTTCCAGGATAATGGCAATGAAAAATTAAAAGAAATGCCAAGCATTGCTCAAAGAAGCCTTTTCCGAGTTAGGTTTTTCAGGCAGTTACAAAGCAATTTATAAGTCATTCATTCCATGGGCTCTCAGAGACTATATTCTTGCATTGAAAACATAACATGTCATGAGTTATATTCACTATTTTGATAACTGCAGAAGTTATTGGTGTCTGTGCTTTCTACTGTTTAGTGTTTCTATCTTTATTCTCAACATTTCACCTGCTGATGTGCTACCTTACTGTATTAATGATGAAAAGAGGAAAGAGATGCACATAACTATCTTGTTGCAGTATTGATTAACATTTATTGCATAATTAAGATGACATGTTCACCCTATTGTTGCGAGAAAATCTATTATAATGTTTTTGTATCTAGTAGACTCCAAGTGGTTCTTTGTAAAGTATGCCAAAGTATTTAATTATAAAGAGTAATACATTGAAAATGTAATTCAGAATAGGAATATGTCCAGACCGAAACGGGTTTAGCACTTTTGTCTAACTAGACCTAAAAACACACTTTTTCAAGAAGTTGTATTTGACATTTTCCCTAACCCATGTACTTAGATATGTTATTCAGGTTGAATGTATTAGTTGTTAATTATTACATACATGGTAAACATGTCATTTGATATATTGTATCAGTGTTTATATTATCTTGGTGTGTGTTACAATTTGATTGTGAGATCTTTATTTTGTTTATAATTTCTATACTCTCTTCATGGCTTTTTAGAAGAAGGCTGAAATTATCAAAGTATTTTACTGCCCGGCATTGACCAGTATGATGACTGCTTCTGCTGAGTAGACTTTGTGTTACCAATACCCAGTCATTAAGACCTTCTGGCTCACTTTGCACTTAATGTTACACTCCTCCAGCTTCTAAGCACCAGACCAGGGATGAAACCCATGTTACGTGGCATTACCTTGCTCTCAAGGTGAGAATGCTGCCCCTGAGTAATCCTCTTGACATTTTGTTTTCTGTTGGAATGCTGGGCTTTTGAATGAACAAGATAATGTGTGGGAGGGAAGTGCTCTTAAAAAGGCTGTTTGGTGTTCCTTTCTATAATCCTCTTCCTAATTTAATATCTTCCCTTCATTCAAAATGCTCTATGAAAGCAGCCTATAATGCATGTTAACTACATAATCTTACATCTCTACAGATTAGGTGGAGACCACTTGCCTATTTTTTCTCTGAATTATTTGCTTAGCCCATGGCTGAAAATGTGTGAAGTGTCTTCCAGAAAAATATGTATCTGTAGCTTATTGTTAAAAATGTGTAATTGAAAGTGTGTCGATTGATGAGCTGAAGGTTCATATTTTCCAAAATATCTTGTTTGGTGAGTTTTCTTGAGATAGGGCTTTAAAAATACCAACATGTGGCCATTTTGAATTCAGATAATTTACTATAAAATGTCATTAGTATGGAATCTCGAGGCCAAATGCCAGAGAACATTGGATCATGATATCAAGTAGTTCGAGATTTCAAACCCAATCCAAAGCTTGGTAAAGAAAATGGTACCATAACTGGCTCCTTCATTGTGAAAGTCTTCACAGCACTCCTTAATTCATCCCACAACATTTTTGTCACATACTTTTCTGTATGTTCATTTATGCAGAGAAGCTCAAAATAGAGACTGAGAGGTTCAGTAGTCATTGATTTTCAATCTAAATATCATGTGTTTACATTTAATGTAAGGGAAAGAGTTGACCTTGAAATAGATTAGAACTAAACTATAATGATTCAACTTTTAACTTCAGATGATATCTTCAGTCCATGTGTTGGTTCAGAAGTTGTTGTCCTTCCCATAGAAATATAAACCTTTCAAGCCACAATTGACAAGAATAATGCATTGGCGTGACTCATCATAACAAAAACATAACATGAGCTGTCTCCTGAATCAATGTTTTTGTAATGACAGTACCACATAGGTGAATCTAGTCTATATTTAATACATTTCCACATACACAGTGCCCGCTAGATCAATTGATTTAAATCATTGCAAACTCTAAAAATGTCTTAATTTTTAAAAAAGCACTTTGAATCAATATTTCAAATTTCAAGCTTATTTTCTTTTTTTATTGTGTGTGTTTGTCGATATAGGTACACATAGCAGAACTAACACATCTTTTTAAAAAATAAATATAATCACATTCATAAAAACACATGAAACAAAGTCCCTTACAAACATCTCATACAATGAAAGGCCAGTGCATTAAACATTAGAATGTATCACAACTTTAATTCAAATCAAATATTCAAACATTTAAACTACAAAAAGTGTCATAAAAACATCTAATAAGTCTGTGTTGGTATCCCTGCTAGACTGAATTGTATGGTCAGGTTGGATTTGTTTTAGATACATTTTCCAGAAATTGTATGTATTTATGTATACATTTGTATAGCACAAACTATCACCCAAGGGCATCTAGGTGCTAGCAAGGCAAATCGGGAAGACCGTCAGAAGACCTGTACAAAATTCAGACAAATACTTTTTAAGAGCATTTCAAAATCTAAAGTGATCGGAGATTGCACGAAACTGGTAGGGGAGAGAGTTCCATAAAGTAGAGGCTAGAACCGAGAAAGAGCGTCCTCCAGTTTGATTCTTGCAGAATCTCAGAATATTCAGAAGGAATTGCGAGGATGAATGCAGATGTCTGAGTGGTATTGTGGGCATGGTGTGTAATACACATGAAGCCACTGAGACTGCGGACAGCCTGAGAACTTCAAGGGCTAATCACGCTGCAGAATTTTGCAAGATCTGCAAACATTGAATTAAGAAATCATGTTGACCAAGATATATTATGTTGCAGTAATCAAGAAATCCTATGATTGATGAAGTCACAACTGTAGATTGAATCTCTACAATTGAATACCACTGATAAAAACAATGCAGACAGAATAATTCCTGTGATATGGTTTTCGTTTCTTGACAGGGGTTACCTGCGGCACCTCATCCCCTTCTTGCACCTTTATCCATGCCCAACCTTTTCTCCACTGCAGGGAGTATGTATTATCAGGAGCAGTCCGTTGCCAGATCATTGACGTAGCAGAATGAGAGATGGAAACACATGGTCTTGTGACCTCTGTAAACCACTATAACCGTACTGCCTCAAAGTACCTTTCCTAGGGCAGAAGATTCCTAACTTTAACTCACCCAACAATCTATCAGAAACCTGGACATTCCTCAGTCAGGGTAGCAGCACCGGATGCAGGAACACATATACCTCAGAAACATGATTGGGTACAATTATAATTAGTTATACCAATGTTGGTTGGTAAATGTTGCAGCTAGTAAAACACCATTATGAGTAAGGAAGTGTTTTATATATGTCAATTCTTGTGTAGAGCAAGTGAGCACTGTTTGTATTCTTCTTATTCAATGTGACCTCATGTTTCCAAGAGCATGTCAAATTAGAATTATCTTGGTATGGACAATGCAAAGATTTCGGTCACCCCAAGTGAAGGGCTGTTTTCACAGATTTTGCGCTCCTTAGAATGGAGTCAGATTTGATGATTTTAGAAGCAAACCGGCCTCCTTCTGATGGTGGCGCTGTTGGAAACCACCTATAACACCTAGCAAAGGTGCAAGTAGCCACATAATGCCCATGTCTTCCATCACGCAGCAAGTCATAAAAATGCCCAGGTGATTTCTGTACTTGTTGGCTACCATATCAGGTCGCCACACGGGCAGGTAAACGCTGATGGTTCATTGTGCTGGTATCTCTACACAGCATATTGAAGGCTGGCAGATCCCAAACGATGGCCTGAGGTCGGGAAATATGTGAAATGGCGTGCCAAAGAATGGGATGCGGCAGGAAAGTGTGGCCAGGTTAGCAGGGACAGTTCAGTGTAGAGTGAAAAGTCAAGGATGGGGGCTGGGGTGAGATCACGCCGGGGCATGTTCGGGGGAAGCAAAGACAGGAAGGGCGGGAGATTATGGGGTGCCCCCTTTCCCAAAAGAAATAGTGAGGAATAAGAAAGGGCAGTGTTTGGGATCTGTAGATGCCCCTCGCCCCCGCACCTAAAAGGGAGTTAACCATTTGAAACACACTGGCTGGACACAGTCCTGTCACTGGGGTGAACTGTACTAATGGGCAGTCACCATTATTCTGCCGGCAGAAAGACCTACATCCATTTGCCTCTGTTTTTAAGACTTTTAACCATTCCAATCTTTGCCAATTATGTAGCGCAGCGTTCTGGTACTACAGGGCCTTATCACGAGTTGACCGGGATTCCGCTGGTGATATTAGCATTACCGCCAAACCCCCTGGCACTATTAGCGCTGGATCAAAGGTTTACCGGGACAGTAATTCCCCATTCCCCATTGGTCCCAATGGGGAATTTTTGGCGCTATTACCGTCAGCGGTATTAGTATGTGGGTATTAGCTCTGAAAATCGGCAGATTTGTGGCAGATTTACCCCCAGCTCGTGATTTGGCGGACCCTTAAATGCAGCAGTAATAGCATTATCCCCACATTTAAGGGCTACCGCCGAACTCGTGATGAGGAAGTATGTCATTGAGAATGTGAGTTTGCAATTTTTATGCGGTTTGATTAACCAAATTAGGCTATTTTGTTAAATCCTTATGGTACTTGAAATAGGCTCATGCTTTACAACCGAAAATTAAATGTGCACCCCGTTTCCTCTCTCGGGGCTGACACGTCTCTTTTTACCCTGGCAGTATTGAATCTGCAGAGATGGTGGCATTCCATCAACAGGGCACTATTAAGGAGACAGATGACTGCTTTAATGAACACTGCATGGATCCGAAACAATGCAGCCACTACCATGTAGAACAATGGCCGTTTGTAGCGCATCCATCGTTGTGACATTTCCTCATTTAAAATGGGACTTTTCGCTGCTCTGTAGAACACAGCTCTGATGCCTTGCAGGCGGACGGTTTGCAGTCGGGACGAGGGATGTACACGTATAGCCTGCACCCAAACAAGGCGTTGCTCAGCAAGGCGATACTAATGATATTTGGCATGCGCTGCTTGGCTTTAAGGCTTTCTTCAGTGAGCTATTTTCCAATTTACAGTCCGTTACCGTCCCGAACCAAACTCTTGGTTCTGGCTTGTAGCAAAAACTCTGAGACACAACCATGCATTTAATATGTGTCTGTTAACTGATGCTGTGATGTTACAGCTTCATTAGCCGTAAAACATTTTACACAGCTGTTAGGTCTCAGTCCCAGGTGCCCACACATGCTGGGAAAATGAACAAAAACAACACACGCTAGCAGTGTAGGCATGGGAAGACATTGATATCGGTAGGCAAACAGAGTTAGCACCTGGGCCTATTATGTCAGTACCTGGCAAGTGCCCAGGTAATGTCCATTCAAAGAGGCAAAACTGTTGATTTCAACAGGAACACGGTGCAAGGAACAGGTGTAAGGACACACTGGGCCTCATTACGAGCATGGCGGTAGTCGTGCCTGTTTGGCAAGCATGGCTACCGCCATGCTTGCTACCGGCACCACCTCCCATGACTGGACAATAACCGGCCCATTACGAGATGAATGGGCCGGTAATTGCCCATTCGCGGGTGGCGGTATTGCTGGGCTCCCGGTCCCCATTCTGCCCAATAGGGCAGAATGGGGGTGGGGAGCATGGATGCGCCGGCACTGTTGATAATGGTGCCGGCGGCATTATGAGTTATGATTGCGGGTGCCGCACAGCCCGCCAGATAAGACCTGGCGGGCTGTCAGGAACCCATGAGCAGAACTCGTAATGCAGCGGGCGGTATGAACAGTGGCAGTGCCTTACCAGCACCGTTCATACCGTTACCGCCAAGGTACTAATGAGGCCCACTGTATTTATAAATCAACCGGCTGAAGGAACACGTTATAAGAGCTTTTTACTTACTCAGGAGCTGCTTTACAGCTGCAATTAAGCCATTATTTTGTAAAGAATGTTTAGAATAGCATTGACATCCCCATAAAAACTCACTGCTAGCTTAAAGAGATGACAGGGGGTTGTTTTTTGGGCAGGGTATGGAAGATAGCTGGTTAGAACAGCCACATGGGCAAGCATAGCCATTGATTGTGTAACGGTTTATTGAGAGGCCACCCTCAACCCAGGGCGTTCCTTCCCTCCCCAAGCTAAGTGTCACACAATAAACAGTTTAATGTCAGTTCTTTATTCAGCACTATTTCCAATTCATCTAATATCCTTAGGATTCCTCCCTCTGAGCTACCAATCAGCCAAGAACCAGGCCAGTGCACAGGAAATATATTTGTACTTATTTGAATTATTTAAAATGCCCATCACACTAAAACGTCACCTTCTTTGTGGCTCACAATTAAACTTCCGGTTGCAGAAATAAATGGCACAAATTGGTTGGAAAAAACACAAATCACAATACTTTACTACAGAGTTCACTTCAAGAAATAATCAACACTGGTCAATTACCAAAATCAATTACTTATGCAATGCTGTGCAATTTCAATGTTTCTGCATAGCAGTTTGGTTTACAGATTGGTACAAATGCATATGGCAATTATGATTTCACCCACACTTTGATTTAAAATAAACTCCGGGTGATTTCACAGTTTCATTTTTCAGATCCCCACCCCTTGGTCTGCGTAGGGGAAGTGGGACAGAAAAATTGGGATGGTTTAGAAATTTTGGATTCAGATCCCCTCTCCACTTAAAGGCCTATTTTGGGGAAGCTGAGCAGAACGATTGCACAACTGAATTACAGACTATAATTTTAAGCGCACACTGGGAATGAGCTTTGTTAATTTTCATTTTTTTTCCACTTTATTTTATTGAAAATGTTCACAAGAGTACACATTGTAGTAAACATTTTAAACAATATAATGTCACACTGTAAGCCCTTAAACCCCACCCTTAACCTCCCCCTCCCAATAACTACCAAGCCCAACCGAACATTGGGGACATGTAAAACAGTACTGCTGAGTCTGAGTCCATCGAGATTGACTGGAGCATTGGGTTCTAAGCACAGTGTATGAGTCAAGTGGAATCCTGTTAAGATCTACAGCCCAGGGCTGAACCCACACCCTACGGAGAATCCCCTGCTACAATCTAATGGCGCCACAACCTTCATTCAACAAGACCATATTCCAGTCCATCAACAACAAGTCAAATTTATCATTAACGTTCGGCAAAGCTTTGTATAGGTGAAGATACCCCACAATATAGGTAGGAGCTGAGATGTGTTTCCACTTCTGAGCCACAGCTATTCTTCTGGCTCTTAGCATGGCCTCAACCACTTTCAGGAAGCTATTTCATTCAGAGTCTGGGGAGGGGGCGCCAAGGCGAAGTTCAATGGGATGCAACTCCAGCGAGACATCCACTATGTCCTTCATCCAGCTCAGGAGTTTGGCCCAATAGGTTTGGATATATGGACATTCCCGCCACATATGATACCAAGTTCCCTGGTGGCCACAATCCCTCGGGCAAAGTGGAGAGACATCAACAAACATTTTAGACAACCTAACAGGAGGCAAGTGCCAAGCATGCAGAATCCTGAAATTGTGCTCCATGGCTACCGTGTAGCGGGAGCCTGAAAGCATTACCTTGAAAACTGTAGCCCAGTTTTCTTCCTCCAGTGCCACCCCCAGTTTTCCCTCTCAGAAGCACATGAAGGGTTGGCTCTCCTCCAACACTGCAGTAATCCACACCTGTGGAGTCTTGAAAGTGCCCTCCTTCTCATAGTAGACTCTGTGATAACTTTTTCAAATGGTGTCAGAGGGTGAGTAAGGTCCTTATACCATTTGGGTTTTAGTTAGGAATCCTTTCACACATAGGTATTCAAAGGTTGAGAGCGGATTCATGCCCAAGACTGCAGCTAATGTTTCATACTCAATAAAGCTATTCTGCCTAAACAGTTGGGCAGACCTCTCCAGGACCATATCGGACCATTGTTGTGTGTTACGTAGTCCCTTATTACTCAGATCGATAGGGATGCCTCACAGGGCGGTCAGCGGGGTGGGCCAGGAGGTTAAGGGGGCATTGGCTTTGTTGTGTTTCCATAGCTCCCAGAGGACTGATAAAGTAGGGTTGGGATTTAATGTGGCTGGGGATTTCCTTGAGAGGTGAACACAAAAGGTCACATACTTTCCTAGGGTGAGTGTCGGTATCCTCTATGTAGGTCCAGTATGTGCCCATCTCATCCCTCATGTGTTCCATCATCACCCAGAGCTGAGCAGCTTTGTGGTATAACTTAAAGTCTGGGAGGCCAAAACCCCCAAGGGATCTAGGGAGGGTCAAGGTTGCATGATAACCCTTGGCCTTTTCCCCTTCCAGATGAATTGATGGATTAGGCCATGTAGGGTCGAGAAGAAGGTGCCTGGTATGATGGTGTGGAGGGCTGAGAAGAGGTATAGGAGACAGGGGAGGACATTCATTATAACCAACACCATACGGCCAAACCATGAGAGGGTCAGTGGTGTCCAGCGCAGTATGTTTGCTTTTATTTTTTTCAAGGATCGGGGTGAAGTTTAGGTCAAATAATGTTCCCAAATCCCTATGAAGATGGATTCCCAGGAATAGGGAGGATTCTTGCTCGATTCTCATACCCCACACTGCTTTGCTTCCTGCGATTCCACGGTCCACTTCCCCCATGGGCATTACACAAGATTTAGAGAGGTTTATTTTCAGCCCAGAGAATACACCGAACGTTCATATCTGGTCCAGAAGACATGGGAGACAGTCATGCAAATTGGTCATGTAGCAGAGAATTTCATTGGCAAATAGTGAAAATTTGAAGTTGTGATCCCCACATTGAATTCCTCTGATCCCCTGGTCTAACCTGATGGCAATGGCTAAAGGCTCCATTGCTAGGGCATAGAGAAGTGGGGAGATGGGGCATCCCTGTCTAGTCCCCCTAGTTAGGCGTAGGTGGGAGGAAACAGTGCCGTTCACTGCCACGCTTGCGGAGGGGCCGTTATAAAGAGTGACTATCGACCCTCAGAATTTATCACTGAGGCCCATACTTTGCAGGACTTTGTCCATGTAGGGCCACTCCACCCGGTCGAAAGCCTTCTCCAAGTCAGATATGCCTCTAGACCCTTTCTCAAGGATTCATGCATTCAATCTAAGGTGTTTCTTATATTGTCAGCCCCCTGTCTGCCTGGGATAAACCCTAGCTGATTTCTGTGACCCAGGGAGGGGAGGTGTTGGGCCAACATATTTGCCAGACGTTTCGCCTACATTTTCACATCAGTATTCAAGAGGGAGATGGATCTGTATGATTGACACTGCACCAGGTCTTTCCCTACTTTTGGTATTACTACCATAAGGGCTGATAGCATGGAATGGGGCAGGCTTCCCATCTCCAGAACTGCATTGAATAACTTGGCCATGAACGGGGCAAGGGTAGACCGAAAGGACTTACAGAAGGATACTGTGAAGCAGTCATCTCCCGTGTGTGGTGCCCCCTTTCATTGTACTAATGGTGTCTATTACCTCTTGGGCAGAAATAGGGAGCTCAAGGGGGGCAGCTTTCTCGGGTGGGATGATGGGGATTGGGAGGGAGTCAAGGAAACAGTCAGCATCAGTTCCATCCCCCACCTACTCTGACTTGTACAGCCCCTCATAATACTGACGGAATCCCACTGCTATCCGGGAATCAGAATTTGAAAATATTAATAAAAAATCATCCTGTGGTGTTCTGCCAAATGGGGAATTAATTCAATTATTATTTTTAGTTAAATAGGGCAAGGAGCTACACAGTTTTGCCTCCTCTTGCAAACTATAAAGTGGAAGGATTTAAGACAAGCAGACTCCCTGACTTCTTGGTTTCAAATGGCACAATTCAGCTTATTTTTAAAACCTCTTTGTACAGTTCAGGAAAGCCAACTGCATTGCAGGACCCCCTTGGAGAACAGGGCAGGTGTTTGGTCACACCACTCTCAAGGATGGTCCCCAGCTCTTCACCGGGGCCCTGTCACATTTTATAGGCCTATCATGCAATAGACAGCTCCACCCATATATAATCTCAGCATATTCCTTTGGTGTTTCCTTGTGGCTGTCAGATGGTAATCTCCCTTCTCTCACAGTGCATCCACTTTATATACCAGTGATGACACCATCAAGATCTCAATATTGGGCAGTGCCATGCAAGAGTTCGCACAACCAGGATTGGACAGTTACCCTTCTCTCTCCTCACAAGTCCAGCCTCTCTCTAAGGAATGGTTTGAGAGTCTGCAACAGACATATGGCAACTTCCATTTGAAACCCCCTTTTGTTCCCATGTCAACTTTTTGGCAAAAAGTAGTTATGTAGTAAAACTGCATAATTTACTAGTAACTGCCATAATATATGTATAATCCACTTCAGCTAATCATGGGAAATGTAATAAATCGACAACCGTGTCCATGCTATGTTGCACACAGTTGGGCAATTTTGAGCCGTTTTAACAAAACGCATAATAGTTAGGAACATGTAATTTACTTTCCAATGGCTATTTTTACCCTCCATCAGCATGCCATTCTGAAATGCGGGACATGTTCTGTGCAGCCAGGAACACATTTTAGCTGACCATTACAATTCCCTAAGTCGCAGGTGGATGCACTATATTTCAACAACATCACCTGGAAATTAACTGGAAAATGACATGAAAATGAAGGCAGTAAATCTTATGGTTACTGAGAAAAATGCCTACATGATAATATTTGTTTTAAATTATTTCACATCTTCATGTGATGCAAATTGTAGCTCCCTGGTCTACAGGCCATTTTGCGTCCTGGGCCAGTCTGTGACCAGAGTTTTTGAATTGCTTTTATTAGTCTCTTTGTTGTTTTAAGTGTTAGCTGCAGATCATAAACACCTGGAATTGCACAGGCCAAAACAGAGATCCCCCATTGCAGACATCTGGCATCCTGTCCTCCTATTTCAAGGGGACCACCATTTTGATCCAGAAAGCTTCTATATTCTTGCATTTTTTCAGTGTTCAGCCTTGATTGCCTCCCCTGTTTTCACACCTCTCCCCTACATTCTGGTTATGCACTCACGGTGCCATCTGCCCTGCATAGAAATGAGCTTTCGGAGACACCAAGTCTGAGGAAAGTTTGTTTTCAACACCCTAGTGGCCACAATGTACTGCTGTTGGAAACAGCTGGGATGAAAGCCAGGTTTTCAGTGGGGGAGTCCTTTGTGAAGCTTTCCCAGCAACATCAAATAGCCCACAGGAAGTTCACAGGTGACCCATGGAAACAAACATTTTTCTTTTCAATTGTTGCTGGTATTTTGCATGTGAAGTATAATATCGATTATGTCTTGTCAACACCCACTTTGTCTTTTCCCTGACATCTGTATGTTAACAGGAGAACAGTTTACTCATGCTGTGCTTTAAAATGCAAATCCACATGCAAAGCCATTGTGGTGTCAATGTTTGAAACCTCTGTTTTTCCTGTAGAAAGGAACCTTTGAACTTCGTTTACCACTGTGAATTAAAATGCTGTCTTTCCTTTTGTAATGAAAGGTAGACCTTTTTCACATGGCCCTTGATATGATATGATATGATAGTTTATTTATATAGCGCCTATACACAATGTGTTTCAAAGCGCTTCAAGGCAAGGAAGGGAACAAGGGAAAATACAACATTCTTACAGGCCATGAACAGTAAGGATGTGAAATTTACTATCATACTCGGCCTGACAACATTTCCCATAGTGCAAGTGCTAATACATAGATAAGGAAGGGAGGGGGAGAGTTGCATAAACCCCAAAGCCTGGCTTAATAGGCACATTTTCAGTGTGAATGCTTTATTTTTTTCATTTTCTGAAGAGTTGTAGTTCATTTTTTTCCACTGGGCCTTTCAGTTCGGTTGGTTTGGGACCTTTGATTACACCCCAGAGCAGCCAAGCTTGAACAAAGAGCCCAGTACACACAGGCTGCAGTCATCCCACACATCCCAGCTCTCTACTGACTTCACTTCCCATGCCAACCATTCTGGCTTGTAGATTATGCTTTCACTGCACCTAATATCACAAACTAAAAACTGCCCCTTCTTCTCCAAATGAGCCTTGGTGCTGGGAAGCAACTACAGTGTTAGCTGGAAAAATATATATTGTGGCGTACTTGCATTCATATCTCCAGCCCATCCTATCCCCTTTGCGGAAAAGACACTAGGTTAAAACACAATCAAATGCAAATGAGCAGGTATCAACCAGGAGTCAAAGCTTTGCTCTTGTTGGCTACAATATCACATGCAATACTTCATTGGAAAATTGCCCTTTAGTTGATATCAACCCACATATAGTTCTTCATGTCATGCAAAGGGTTAGGGGGGTTTAGTTAAGTGGTTCTCATGCTTCCCCAAATAACTAATAGAGATTTGGGGAGTTTCCCAGTTCCCACAATTTTGCTTGCATCCCAAATATTCTGATATCTGCTATGAGCTATACATCTACAGTGTGTGTTGGGAATGGTTTGTAGAGTGTAGTAAAAACAAATATTTCTCCTTTTAGAGCACCACTGGATGGCCAATGTGCAGCCACTGCCAACCTATACCAATGTATTAACACCATTTGACAGATATTGCTATTTTACGGGGAGAAAGTATTCTCATATTCCATATATTGTTGTAATAGGCCACGGCACTCCTAACCTTCTCCCCCTGCTTTCCCATGCACATATCTTCACCCTCTATCTGTGTAGTACACAACTCCATGACAACACTATGTGAAATATCTATACTGATAATGTAATACAGTATACACTTCTGCTTACATACAGCATATGACCGTTAATATGTTGAGTTTTGCTGTAATATTCTTGGCATTGACATCATATGCTTGGGTACCCACGTTATTGGCATTGAAAGTCTGTTACTCACTCCATTGGTATCAGCATGGCCCAGGAAGTGTTCATGTATATCACACGCCAAACTTTGTTCTGTTGAATGAGAGCAATAGCATTTTATACAGGGTTGACCCTCAGATCTTCATTAATCAGTTCACTAGTTACACGATCACTCAGCAGTTCAAATAAGAGTTTATGAACATAGAAAAGGAGGCCGGGCTTTCTTCATTGCAGAACCAAAGGTCCATGGAACTTGATAGCCTAGGTAGCCATCTTATCTTTGGTAGAAACATTAAGGAATCAGTGTTTTGCCCAGTAAACTACTCTACTCCCTTGATAGTGTATGCACAATTCTACATATGGCCTGCTGCCCTTAGAAACCGTGTTTAGAGTAAGTAGCATCCAACTTAACCACAGCATGGTTACCCAAAGGACAGATTCAAGGAGCCACTTTGGTGGTATTTGAGCACATTTATAAGCATACAAGAATTATCCAAAAATCACTATTATTATTATTATTATTATTATTATTATTATTATTATTATTATTATTATTATCTGTATTGTTTTAGTTTTTTTAAACCTTTACAAAGTTATTCAAGAAAATTGTTTTTACAAAACGTTTAAGCTACACAAATTAAACCAATACAATCGAATTAATCATACTCATTACAATCCTATAAAACCTAAAATATTTACCTTAAGATAATAATTCATTTTGTTAATACGATCAACCTTTCTTAAAATTAGAAGTCATTAAAAAAAACATATTACATCACATTAAAACACTTAAAACTTCATCAAACTTCATCATTATATCAGAATGTGTAAAATTAATTCACAACTTATAACTTATAACCCTTCAATTCGTAGTACGTATTCCAATAGTTCATGTTACATCACATATTATCCTCAAGAATTCATTAACTCTTATTTTCAACATCGTTGAATTACCATGAAGCATCTCGTACCAAATATTTTCTGGATTTACATTAGATTTATCATTAACAAATTTTGAGAAATAATCAATCCTTTGCTTCATCAGACTTGGACAAATCAATAGCAGATGTAATAGTGATTCTTTTGTATCAGGTATATTGCAATGTCTGCACATTTTATAAGCCATCACGTTTTTGGCACGAATGCTTTGTATCTCATAAGTGTTCAAAACATTAAACCGGAATCTCATTGTTGAATTTCGAAAGGACCTCGATGGATATTTCACTATATATTTCTCTGGTACAGCATACCATTTCCAAAAGGAGATTAACTGTGTATATATAGACGAATTTAAAATCACCACGTTGTTCTCGAGCCAGTCATATGCTTTTATCAGTTCATTTACTTTCCGTGGGTTTAATATTAAGGTCTCATTAGTAAGACCAAGATCCAATAATTTCTTATCGCATAGCTTTTTTAGATCTTTCATAAAAGCTCCATCTAGGTCCTTTCCCATACTTTGATACAATGTATTTGTTTCACCAAGAAGACACTTGCGCAGTAGCATTAGTTTTTTGCGATATACTATACTTTTCAGAGATGTCAAACCTAGTTCATAGCGAATCATTTCTATAGGAAGACATTTCGGTAAGTGTCTCAATACCTTACACCATATACATGCTTCAATATTTTTTAGATATGGTAACAAATCGTTTGAAAAGAATTCAAGGCCATAAGCCAATTTTGGAATTGCTTTTGTGCGATAAAATAGAATACAAGCACTTAGTGTGAATTTCCCATACCTCCTTCCTATTATTGAAATCTGGTTCGCAATGCATAATGCTTTCATTTTGAGTTCCTTCTTCATATAACTAAGTGTATGTTTACTGGTAAATGTATAACCCAGGTATTTCAGCATCGGTTGATTTTTTATTTTTATGCCACCACAAAACATTACCAGAGTTTCTTGTTTAAGTGGTTTAGTCCCTGTTTGATAAATCACTGTTTTGTTTGGGTTTATTATCAGTTTTCTTTCCTTTATAAATTCTTCGAAAGAGTTTATCGTTCTCTGCAAACCAATTTTTGTTCCATCAAACAAGAGAAAGTCATCTGCGTATGCAACCCACTTTATGATCACATTATTATTAGTCTTCAGGGAGACTAAACCGCTTATATCCAGAGTTTTACCTACCTGGGATACATATAAATTAAATAGTGTAGCGGCCAGTCTACAACCGTGACGCAGTCCATTATTCACAGTGATTTGTTCTGATAAGTCTCCTTTATTACTTAAACGTACTTTCAATACAGTACCTGTATATAACATTATTATGAGTTCTAATAGACCTTTATCCATTCCCAGATCATCAAGAGTCTTCCACAATATTTGCCTATTAACCTTATCAAAGACCATGGAGAGGTCCATTGATGCAATATACAGGGCATGATTAGCCTTCGTCTTAGCTTTCTCCTGCAAACTTGGTACTATCAAACCTCCCATATCCGTCCCCATTGCTAGTCTAAATCCTATTTGTCTTTGGTCCAGGATATTATTGAGGTTAATCCATTTATTTATTTCATCCAGGTCTATTGCAGTAAATATTTTCGATTCAACATCAGATAGCTTAATTGGTCGATAGTTTAGAGGGCTAAGTCGATTACCTTTTTTGAATATTAGGATTGCATATGACAGTTTCCAAGATAACGGGATCATTTTCTCACTTACAATCTGATTAAATAAGCAATTCAGTAGGTTGGCCCATAAGTCACTATCATATTTTAAAGTAGTGTATGTTAAATTATTTGGGCCAGGGGTGGATGACACTTTTGCCTTTCTAGTATACTTCGAGATGTTCTTTGTTGAAATGCCCAACACCCACGGCTGGGTGCTGTTATAATTCATCATTTCCTTCACATTCGAACAGTTATATACATTTTCAAAGTATTTCACCCATACATCTCCTGCTATCGGATTCATTGAAAGTTGCAATTGCGTAACTTCAGTGCCGTTCATAAGTGACCAGATTTTACGAGAGCGTTTACCTTCCATAGGAGATATTATTAATTCTCCATCTCTTTGAGCCATATGGGCTCTAAGGGAAATAATCCAATTTTTGTACACCTGTTTACAGTGCTTAGTTTTTTTTATAATTTCGTCCGAAGTGCACTTTGATTGTTTTATACTACGCACTTCTTTACGCAGTTGTGACTTTCTTTCCTTTATTTCTTTATCAAACACATGAATATTTTTGCATACTATTTTTTGATCAAATGTTTTCCTTACGTTTGTTCTATCTAACGTTTGTTGTATATAGTCTTTAAATGTTCCACCGGAATAGGTAACCAGTTTCCACTCAAGCGGATGGATAGCTCTGATAATCCTGTAAAAGTAAAGAATTAACCTTTTCTATGTTATGGGTAGTCCATTTCACCCTATTTCCCGCTACATTAATTTCCAAGCGCAGATCACATGAATCCGTCATCGACTTTTGTGTATACCAGGGAAAACTTGTAGATATCATTGCATGATCACTTTCCTTAATATCATGAACTTTCAGATTACATCTGTCTTCATTAAAGTGATTGCTGACTATTATATAGTCTAGAATTGAGTTCAAGCCTCTAGACTGCCAAGTAGGAGTGGTGTTTTGCATTGGTTGCATTCCCCAACTTGAGGCAAATTCCAGCCAGAGGCTACCTCTATATACTTCATTTGATGCTGAGGTAGAGTTAACTATTAATGATGCTAACACCCATGTAACTTCAGGAATCTCTAAATTGCAGTTGGCCTTCAGGTCACCAGCTAATAAAAGAGCCCATATTGGATATAATGCGAGCCAGTCCGCTATCCTACGATCCAGCATATCCATCAGACCGATAAGCTGTTCATTTGTGCGTGTCACTGCATTCCAATAAATATTCATTATCATAATGTCTATATATGTTGGTGATTTCAAAATCACCCTTAAATGATGAGCCTGTTAACACAAAAACCTTGATCCTGTGGCAATGAAAGCACTTTTTATTGGACTCGCACAAATGTACTCATGACAAATATGATAATATTAATAATGTATTTCTTATATAGCGCTACACACACCTATGGGTCTCAGAACAATGACATTTTAGAAGACATTATTATCCCAGATAGTGGTACTCAATTTATCAACCTCAGAAGGATGAAGGGCTGAGTTGACTCTGCCAGGATTCGAACCTGCTGTAGCAGGCTGTGCACATCATCTAGCGCTTAGCTCACTGTGCTATCTGACCAGCTAATATGTATGTTAGCATTCGGGTCCACTTGTTCAGATACAATGCAAAGGTTAAATGAAGGTGTTTGGAAAACAGCTTTTTGACCACATGCCTCTGCACCACTAACTATGGACACCAGTGGATTGGGAGAACCACCTTGGCAAATGTCGGGTCTGTGAAATGTTTTGCCTTTATATGGCTGATCTAGACAGAGCGTTCAGGGATGTCTGTAATTATCCACTGAAAATTAGAAACGTGTTGCGGATGATATAGTCATCCTTGCCCTGCATGGCAATTAGCCTACAATGGTCATTAAAAGCTTTGTCTGATTTTTCTACTTTTAATCAACTTCAGATAGATTGGGCATGAAGGGGCAAGGGGAAACAACAGCGATAGGAACACTTGGACGATTGAGGGAATTAGACTTGGTGCTATTGAGAGCATTGTCTGTCTGGGAGTTCTAATTACCCATGACAACAATGGTAGGCTACAAAAAAATGATATGACAAGAAAAGTAAAAGAATACATATTAACAGATGTATGTTAAAAGCAGGTGACATGTTTATACCTGGTATCATGACATTATATCAAACTTGCTTCATTCCAAGTGCACTTTATAGAATTGAATTTTGCGCGGCAAAAGCTATTGGCTGGCTCAAGGTTTTGGAACTTAACTTATGGCGTGATGATGTTGGTTTTTGCAAGGGAACTTCCATTGAGGCAACTGACCTTATATAAGATCAAGCGTGGCCTTCTGTTAATTAAAATGTTGACTGATGGCGAGCACACTTTACTAATAATTTTTGGAAATTATGTTAAAACCAATATATTCCAAGACTCTAGGCTTATGCAAGAATGTGTTCATCGCTGTATCAACTTTCCTAAACAGATCGATTGGAATGGTGGGCTGGACACGATCTATTAGAGAGCCAACAAGGAGATTAATGATAAGGCCTACACATGACATTACCTTGAAAAGATTAACTATCTGTTTATACTCAGCAACTTAAGAGAATGTTCCCAGCATCAATTCCCTTATCTTAAGACAATTATTTCATTTTCACCATTAATAGACAAATGCAAAGATTGAGTCTATTATTGTGGCTTAATATGTCGTTTTCCCTCATGATTATGGGTGCTTGGAGTAACATCGCCAAGAATGCGAGAACATGCCTTCATGCATTAGAATACACACACGTCACCTTTTGACTCCATGCCCCATGCTATCAGATACCTTTGCACATTGTATTGGAGACAGGGCCATGGTATGGACATTATTGCATTTTGGTCGTATGTGATCTCTGGCAGATCTTTTGTTTTCTGCAAAAGGGACTACAAACTATGGAAGTTGAAATTAAATATGTTACCATCAGGTTAATTTATAGAGAGATAGTTGCTGATATTCGTATTACATTATAGCTAATGCAATTAATTATAATGCTAGTTACTATTATGTAATGAATTGTGTTTTGGAATGTATTGATTTTATTTGTAATTACTGTTCTATCTCTCTTAAGTTTCTGTTGTTATAGTGTTTAAGGCTAATTCGCTTTAGCCATATAACACACAATGCAAAACATGTATGTTGCATAACTGTCCAGGCAGATGGCGAATTGATCCATTGAGCTATCTTGCTCGCTTTCACATATTGCTTATAGAGCCACCGTTGCACCTTAGAGCGCTTTGGCATATACAGCATAATACAAGTACATTGTCGACATAAAGGGTATTGGCAGAGTTTCAAAGAACACTGTTGGTTTTGATGTGCCAGCTTCATTACAATAATTGAGCTGCTTCCTGTCGATCCCCTGTTGCCAGAACAGCCGGTCACTGGATGCTGATGCTGCCTGTGTAACAGAGAGAGAGAGAGAGAAAGACACACTTCCACTGTAGGTGCTCAACTGCTACTATAGACCTTACATGGTCTCCAGCTTTATGCTTGCTTTTTCTATGCCATTGTGTTACCAGTTTGTATTCATTTTGATTTAGCAATCGTAGTTTGCTTTATTTTGCCAGACCAATAGTAATAGGCCATCGAAGGGCATGCTATTTAGTAAACCAGTGCTACTTTTGAGAGTTGTCATTTTTGGTTTTGAGGAATCAAATTTTCAGAAACTGACCGAGAATTTCTTAGAGTGGACTTAACAACAAGGTACAGGCCATCATTGGACATTGTGAAAACGTAACATGACACAGCATTTTGTCTTAAAGATAACTAGTATTTTGATGGCTGGCTCCTGAAATGAGAGCTTATGTGTGTCTGAGTGTGAACCCAGCTTTGAGAAGCACCAGCATGCTCTGCATTGGCAGGTGTAAAAGCATACATTAGATGGCTATGTAAGGACGTTGTTATTACACCATAGCATGTATTTCCTATTTTCCATAAAGGGTAGCTGAGAATATCTAAGGTTTCGTGTTAGAGGGATCTTTGCTAAAAGGTAACGTGGCAGCGGAACAGGGTGTCTGTTTAAGGCGGCTATTAGGAGGGCTTGGCAGATTCAGGTTGTATTTCGTATACAGTGTTTAGATGATGTCCTTGGGGGTGAGTCAGATGTTGATTGGTAGGAGGTTCCACTTTCAGGGGCACAGACCAGGCAGGCTTGTTTCCTGGTACTTCTGTGTCTGCGGTCTCACCAGGTAATGATGTTTGGTAATGTGCTGGCTGACAGAGATGGCATTTCTTGTTGGCTAGCTAGGAGTAAGCATGCATGGGGAACACTTTCTATAAGATGCAGCAGATCAGATTCTATAAAATGCAGCAGATTAGATTCTTAACTAACTCTGCATTTGAAACATATAACAAACCAGTGCTCCCTCACCTTTTTTGCAATAGGTAACACAAGAACCAGGCCAGTGTGCAGAAGGAATATCATGCATGTTCCTTTAATTAATAGAGGCAATCCTTATATACACATTATTCAGGATCCATGCCACCATACTCCGTGGCACAAAATCTTTCCTTCTTGTCAAAACTTCACATTACACACACGTTTAAAACTTTTATCTTAACAGTTTATCTTTGGTAACGTAAGATCACAGAATCTCTAACGCAACAACATGCACCGTTTTCATTCCGATTTCAAGTCCCCCATGGTCAATTGTAAACAGAAACACAGGTCTAGAGAATGGTTCAGATGATTGGGTCACTCACAGGAATAGCTCTAATATATGGATAATCAATCCAGCACCTTAGATCATAACTTGACAATTTTATTTGACAAGGGCCCTCATTACGACCCTGGCGGAGAGGGTCTACGCCAGCGTAAATCATGGCGTACCCTTCCGCCTTACTACGAGATTCCGTAGCGCCATGGAGCCTTTTACGCCTGATTTTTCCGGGCGGAAAAATCCATGGCGCTACGGGACCTTGTTGTTAATTACGCCACCGTAATTTACGGTGGCGTAATTAACTCCTTCCCCACTCCCATTATACCCTATGGGGCAAAAATGGGAATGGGGAAGGGCAAAATGGGGATTGGGGATTTACCGCCCCGCCAAGGTCGGAATGGGGCGGTAAATCCGCCAACCCCAATGGCGGTGCTGGCAGCTTTCCGCCATGCTCCATGGTGCAAATTGCACCATGATCTCCGCCAGGGTCGTAATGAGGGCAAATGTAATTTATAGGTGGTTTGACTTAAATGCATGTAGCACTTAAATCAGTTATGTTCCCTTTATCTAACCTGGAGACACTGTTCTGCACAGATAAAAACCCAGAGATTCAGTTCACCCTTCTGCTTTTATGCAGAGTTCAAGGAGTGTTAAGCAATTCGGAATTTTATTTTTGTAATGCTTCCTTCCCATTAAGGGGATTTTTGGGGTTGTCAAAAGTGTAGTAGGTGATCCACAATTATTTTAACAACATTATCATTCACACTTGGAAAGATGTTGCTGATTTTGATTTCCACAAGTTCCCACCAGTTTCCGTTGACTATGTGGGAATTAATTAAATTATGAATTAATAAGAAATGCTATTGCTGTACTTCTGTATGCCCACGCCATTAAACCAAGGAAGATATTATTTCACACAGATCCTCACCAATGGTTGGTTCTGTTGGACAAATGCACTCATTTTGAACCTCTCTAGGTTTGTGCACAGGAGAAGTCAGCAGGCATCCTGGGTCATCTCATTAGAAGTATTGGGACCTGGTTATGAATGGCAATCCAAGTTCAGCCCTTCCCCTGCATCTCCTGGTCTACGACCTGGATGGCCCCAGCCTCAATCCTTCTCTCTGTCTCTTGTTCTGGGTGGACCCATCCCTTCTCCCGGTTCTCTCGAGATTTTATTTCCACTTTTCTTCTCGCCTTGATCAGTCAGTTAGTCCCCTTTTCCCACTGTGTGTCTAGTATTAAAATCTAACCACACCCTAGAAATATCTAAATTATAAGGTACCACTCATTGTTTGATACTACTGATTGGCCATCTCTTGTTCTTCCCCATAACCAGGCCTATCCCCTTCAATTTGATTGATTCCTAGGTCTTCAGGCCCCCCTGAAATTGCATTCATGAGCAATTTAGATATGAACTTAACATATATTTCTGAATTGGTCTGATATTGCCAGTCAAAATGGCCTGTGTCTGGCGTCGGCATGTGGTTGCATGTACAAATCTCAGATTTCTGCAATTTTGCCAGAATGGACTTCAGTTAAAATCTTTACATTTTACTGATGGGTATCACGATTCAGTATGCTACCACATTCCTGACTCTCTGACCCGTAACCTTTCTGGGAAGGTCAATTTACATGTTGGCTTATAGCTCTTGTTCCCAAGGTCTAATTATGAGGGGATTCCTGTCAAAGGATGGGGCTTATTTCTTTGATTTCCATAATGGCTGGCACCATCTCTATATCTATCATGGTTCCCAGTTTATGAGCAAATATGATTCTTCATATAATCATATGAGACTTTTATAATGACATGCATACTTTTTCACTTAATTAATACATCCTTTTGGTTCCCAAAATTTGTATTTGGCCTGGCCATTTGGCTTTTGTTGACTTAGTCTGCAATGAAATAACTTGACATTCTTTCAAGGTTAATACCTCAGCCCATGTTTTCTTATCTACTTGAGCTGAGGCGTGTAACTCTCTTCCGGGATTCATGTGACATCCTCTGGTGCCTGTCAACTGTCAGTCAGCCCAGAATCCTAACACAAAATTATTTTAATGTTGAGTTTTTTTTAAAGATCAGAATCCATGGAAGTATACTTGTTTACTCAGTGGCTATCATTCCACAGGCACACGCTCTGTTCCCTTCCTGGCTCTGTTGGGCTACAAAGAGTTGACCAAATTGAGAGGTGAAGGAGTGTTTGTCTTTTGAATCTGATGGGGAGGTCTTCTTGGGTGTCCCAGCATAGTCTGAAGTTAGTTCTTATGAAAACAAATGGGGCTTTTCAACTTGTTACATTTTCTTACACATGAGTCCTGTACCAATATCTCACATTATAAACATTCATTTTTCTCCTTCAATGTCCATTCTTACATTACAATATATATTCAAATGACTTTGAACATGTTAACGATGACACGCCATTGCCAGAGTTCAACACAAATTGCAGAGTTCCCAGATTGTTCCATGGCAGCTCTCTTTTGGCAAAACTGTGCTCCAGTGCCTCAGTAATTTAGTGGGAAATAGGCTGCTAGACCTTTGGTCTTGTCACTCGAACAGAGGGCACAATTAAAATCTGTATTTCTATTCTTCTGTAGACAATATTGGGATATTTGGCAGTTGAAAGTTAAATGTGGGCCTTTTGTCTGATAATACCACACTTTGCATTCGAGATTAATGCACCTTTGGGCCTAACTTGGCCAACTGATGTGCACTTGTATCCTATGGCTTAAAATATCCCACAACACTCAAGATTCAGGTCTGTGTTTCTTGTTTCCTTATTAACGTTGTCAACTTTTTACAAATTATTCCCAACATTTCCTGTTAGGGAGCCAGGCGGGGAGACACAATTTGTTTTTAGAAAATGCAATCCAAATCCATCCAGTGAGTCAAAAGATATAACTTTTTTTTAAACATTTCTTTATGTGTACTGCTACAATACAAAAACTGTATACAATCAATAGAATCATAAAGTGCATCAAAATCCTATTAGAGCCCGTTAAATCAAAACACCTTCGATTACACATTTCTCATTATAATTTCATCAGTAAATTGTTAACCATCTTCCATTCATTTTACAACTTAAGAAAACAATGTAATTTCTCATAAATATGTTAAAAGTAATCATTCAATTTCAAAACCTTTGAAAATGAAACAGCCTTGATTGATAATGATGTTGGTTGGCCACTTAATTTCTATTACCAATATGTGGTTTCATTCAAATACATCACATCAAGTACCTATGTAGTTGTCAATAGCATTTTAGGAAAATTCTATATATACATATTTCACTTTAACTATCTTTTTAAGTGACATGTTTAGTACAGTTATACAACCTGATCAAATGACAGAGAAGACACTTTAAACATTCACAAAAACACAGCACCACATTTAACTTTCACACCTACACCAAAGTTAAGGTCTTACCATTGCCAAGTCATTTTTCCGGTTTCACAGCTCTGTGACCTTTCCCCTGTTTTTTGGACCAATTTAATAATTCTCACAGCTGCTGCTTGAGCCAGTAAACAATATATCTATGACTTTCTAAATTCTATGCAAATATGTTCGGCACAGGTCTCATAATAGTGATGATACAAGTGCTTAATACAGCTACACTTAATAGAAAATATTATTGTGAACAAATGTATGAAACAATCTTTAAATATAAAAAGAATGTAATTATCATGTTTGGAGGCTATGAGCAATCTCTATATATAAAAAACGTAGGTATTTTTATGTACTAAGCTGATGAAATGTATCAATGTTAGGTTGCCCTCTGCTGTCCAAATGGCAAAGTACACCTCTGTGTACATAGTCGAAAAATTAAGAAAGCAGATTTTGATTGAAGCATTTTGAACAAACAATGATATGTCTGAATAAATGCACAATGTATTTAACATGAAAGCCATATTAAAAGAATATACAAGTCTACATAAAACATTAAAGAGAGTCAATTCCACAAAACAAAAGTGTTTCTTATTAATTAACTACAGTATGTGAAGTAGTGGGGTGGAAAGAAATCATTTCCAGCCCCACTTCTCTTAACACAGGGTATGGAGGTTCCTGTGTCAATGAACAGTTAATTACCTGCTCAAAATGTCAGTCTCTAAAGAACATAATAATGTAGGATGCATGCCTCCTCAAGAGCTAAAACTGAAAACTGAAAGTTGGTGATGTAATTATGCTATTATGCAATCTTATGCCATCACGGGCAATTGAACAAGGTTCATAAAGACATATCACAGCGACTGGTGTAATCGATGGATTAAACTTAGATACTGTTCTTATACAATGCATACCTCTCATTACATCTGATACAAATATGCCTTTCAGATTCAAAAGAAGACAGTTTCCTATATGTTTAGCCTTTTCAGTGTCACAGGGACCTAATAAGTCACAGAGACCTATAGCCCCTTCCTGGAAGTGATCGGCTGTAATTCCCATATTTAAGAAGGGAGACAGAAGTAACCCTATGAATTACCAACTGATATTGAACTTTAAGATATGCTAGAATAGTGTATGTTACTCCAGGAACAGCTAGTTTTGAAAAATGATCTAAGCAAAAAGAATTAGGAAATTGAGTACACCTTAAATTCAACAAGGATGCAAGCCAGGAAATTGCCTTGAAAATGCATTGATAAAAAAATGACACCTGTATAAATCAAAGCAAAAAAAAACAATACATATTCTTATCGCTTAGTTACAACAAAATAGGTCTTATTTGAGTATTTGCTGTTTGTGCAAAACTTGCAAAGAAACACTTTGCCTCACTAAGAGGTGGCAATGCTTTAAAATAAAAAATAAAAAGTGTCAGGAGTAGGGGTTCCATCACTTTTACAGCACTGCCCAATTTAGAATTTCAGTACTAAAACTAGGAAATCTCATCTACACAAAAACATATCTGCAAACAGAAATCACATTGGCACAATGGAGTCCTTTGTGACACCAGAATGGGGACAAACTAAAGGCTCTGCCTGCCTCTGAATCATGTGGACCTATGCTCTAAATGAGGCCATGTGTATTAATACAGTCCTGCTGCAGGGAACTGTTGTGACAGGTTTGAATCTAAGCAGGACTGATACAGCAGCATATTCTAGTGAATTTGATCTAATATGTATGTTTGAAGTTGTTGGCAGAGTTGAAAATGTATACATATGGTGCAAGACACTACTCTTCTGTACCTGAACACTTTCAAGTTCAGGAAAATGAGTACGATGCCTAGTTGAAATAATATAATTTAGAGTTATAACGGCATGCATTTGCACTTCTAAAGGTCTTGTAGAGACAGCCATATGTTAAGCATGCACTACACATTTAGTTAGCCATTACATTTTGATAAAATATCTCCCAATTAGTTGGGCATTATTGCAATAAAAGACATTCCTGACATACCACACTCAAACATCTGCAGTAAGCGTGTTTTCAATGGTTGTGTCTTTTTTATACCTGAAAAGTTACATATGCATTCTAGAAAAAAAGGCGACAAAATATGCAATTTCCTCTTTAATGTGATATTTTCGTTGTTTCATCTTTTACAGGCAGACACGACTTTGATCTTTACAGTCCACTGTTTATAGAAATATTTATCAGTCTAAAATGTTAATGAATTTAACCCAAATGTAATTTAAAAATGTGAGTGGTTTGGGAAAATCTGAAAATATTTAAGATGTTTGGGGACTGAACATACTTATGCACCGAGGCCTCAAAGTAAGCTTGGGTGCACTGCACCCTCTGCCCTTGAGGGTATCTGTTATTCACGATTGTCTACAACCATTTTCAATTGATAAGTTACGAGGCGGCCCATACCCTCCTGAGATTTGTACTTTACCCTTATAAAGCTGATTTCAATTGCAATGCAGCAGGCCTTTTTCAGATTGTTTGGCAACAGAGACGGTATGACATACCAAACACTCTTTTATCTGATCTTCATGTCCCATTCTTCAGTAATACTTCCACAAGTAATTCTACACTGATCCAAAAGATTACATTTTATTTACAAAACATTTTTCATGTTCATGTTTTAGTATATCGCAAATGCTTCCATTTCAAATCTTACATCACTCTCTGTACATGTGAATGTTTAACCTGTGTTATCTGAGCCCTATTATTCTGGTTTTCCTGCATGTGACACACTAGTGACTTGTTCCATCTACTGTGGGTTCCCTCAGCTCTTCCTCTCGATACCGCCTTAGGGACTCGGATTAGTCGCTGTGGTCATCATTTGTACCTGGGAACTGATAGCCACGCTACATGGTTGCTCTATACACGTCCTTTGTGACTCTTTGGACTTCCAGGCACAATTAATATACAGGCAGGAAATAAGTAATTAAGGGTCCACGGGTGTTAGGTAGCAGTTTTACTTAATGAACGACACAGTGCAAGTGCTTTAGCAGTATAATTCAATGTGTGCTGGAGACTTCCCATCCATAGGTGTGCATCATTAAAGCAATCATAATGATGGTTAAGCTGTACAGTAGGCCTAGCAACAATAACAAGAAGGTTACATACATGTTGTGTCTAAATACAGGTTTTGTGGGTTAAAAGGAACCATTTAAAAAAAATCACATTTAATTGCCCTTCACATTATGCTACACGCTCAGTCTACAGGCAGGGAACAGATCAGTCAATTTGCACCCACATTAATGGGAAATGGAAAAATAACGTTCTTTCTCCTCATCTTTAAAGCACCCTGATGTCTTTGCCAGTAGGGTATACAATGAGCCCTCATCACTGCTATATTTCTGTGGACACCTCATTTGTTTACTATTTCTGAACCCATAGTCTGTATGACTAAAATGACGCAGCCCTGTAGGCTTATCCCCAAGGTCTTCTACACCTGTAAGTGTCTTGTCACTAAGGTGCACAGCTGTCTCCTGTAGCTTTCTCATTTTTGGTTCGTATTTTGGGTATTTTCTTAATTTAATTTGAGCAAGCTACAGGCGGTGTGTCCTACTACCCCCTCTTCCTTGAAAAAGATCACCTGCCACTTGAGGGTCTTCCTTGCTGATGTCCCTCTTTGCCTGACTCACTTTCCTTGATTGCCTTTTTCTGTGCCTCTGCCGGCCTCCTGCCTAGGTGGTCTCTGTTTAGTGATTAGAAAGTAGATGTCACTATGTTGCCAAATTGCTACCTCTTTCCTTGCTCATTAAGTAGTGATTGCTTTCTATAAACCTCTAATTATGCTGGTTCAATAAAGGTACAATTATGCTCCCAACCAATATAATGATACTTATCAGATGCTATACATGAGCCCAAATTCATCGCTCCTGCAGCGCTCTTTGTCCAAGTAATGTCCCCTTATATTGGTGACAAATATTTGATGGATTGAGTGCCCAGAACCCGCAAGTACAACCAGCCATATGCACATTGAAATCCAACTGTCACAGCTTGCCAATGGAGATGTGTATCCAGAAGGAAGGCATATGGTCAAAGGCCTATGTCTATTGAGGTGTAGTAATTACGGTAATTCTAAATACAATTTGGTTATGCCTTCATTCTTGGAAGGACATCGCTGTAAAAAGTATTTTAAATGTGTGTAACTGCTCCTCTCCCATCTCTGTCTGTTCTTTTGTTTGCTGAGTAGGTCGGTAGGCCATGCTGTGCAGAGTACAATAATGGAAGTTTACTTATAATGCCAAAATATGCTTTCAGATTCTCATAGTCTACTTGCAAAATGGGCCCTTCATGGTTTGGATAAAAGTGGGCTAAGAATTCTAGAGTCAGGTTTTCTGTGTCTAACGTCAATGCATAACATTTCTGCATGGATATACTAAATTACTCCCAAACCGGTTATCATGATGTATGAGTTCATGCTAAGTTAGAACTTATGTGAAATCTATTCTTATTAGGAGTGTTGCATACACAAAATTGGTTTAATTTTATTTTGTATTAGTGTATTGCTTAAAGCATTGGCCTAGCTGGAGAGCAGCGCAGCGCTGTACAGAGTGTGAGTAGTCAACACTTGGACTTGCATTTTTTTAACAGTCACACAATACTTTAATTTGGGGTCTGCGTTTTGGCATGTGTGCCAGTTGGAATTGATTCTTGGTCAGGTGTTCTTAAAAACGCCATGTTATATGAGAGTTTCAAATGTTACAATTGTAGGGGTTAGTCCAAGCTGACACCGGGATCGAGTCCCGGAGGGCTGATGCAGGATAAGAAAACAAATGTTTGTAGGTTATCTCTTTTCAAACGATTTGAGATTAAAGCCGGTCTGTTAATTTGCTGCACAAGCAGCATGTTCCACCAGATAAGTGGAGCTCAGCCACCTGGTACACTAGTATGCTACCCGTGACTGCTTTGTAGATGCTACATGCAGTCATGAACAGTATCTTGGCCTGGAGAGGAAGCCAATGTAGCTTGCGTAGAATGGAGTGATTTGGGCACATTTTTTAGCACCCTTAATAAGACGTGCTGCAAGCATAGTGGACTGTTTTTAGGGGAGCAGATGTTAGCCCTGTTAGGAGGGCTTTTTCCCTATCAATGTGCATGACCACATGGTCCTGAACTATGGTCCGGAAGTACTCTGATGGGAGGAAGCGTTTGATTTTACAATAGGTGTAGTTTCGGAGACGGGCTGTTTGAGCTTTATTGTCTATGTGTTTCTGGAAGAACATACTGCTGTCAATGGTGAACCCTAAGGATTTTGCTGAGTTCGAAAGTGTGCATCAAATACTTCCAGGCGCATATCATTCAGCCATTGTTGGGCTAGTTGTTGTTTATCGGGTGGACCAATGAGGATGAATTCAGTTTTGGATGTGTTTATTTTGAGATAGACAGTCCACATCCAAGATTGGATGATGGCTAGACAATCACAGAGACAAATGATGCCCTGCATGCTATGTAATCTCATGTACAACTGAGCATCATCCATGTATTGGTGGATGTCTATATTGGGATCTTTGAGAAGAGTACCCAAGGCTCCATGTAAAGGTTTAAAAGCACTGCTGAGATGATGGAGCTGTGGGGGACCTTAAATTGGCTAAATCACAATATGTTCATCTGGACAGCAAGGTATCTGCCAGAGGGGTAGGAGGTAAACAAATGCAGGGCAGTGATAGAGAATTCCTTCCTGTCAGTGAGTAAGGTGAGGAAGATGCTGAGGTTGACAGTAGCTGTCTCAATGCTACACTTTGCGTGGAATGACTGATAGTCATTTAGGAGGTGACTATTTTAAATTCTGGTGAGAAGTTGTGTAGCAATTACTTGATCCAAGATTTTTCCAATAAACGGGAGGTTCCTAATGGGGCTGTAAGTGGCCAGGTTGTCTGGATCTAGGGTTGTTTTTTCAGAAGAGGTCTTATGAGACCGGTCTTGATTGTGTCTAGAAATACACGTACCCAGGCCAATTGCGTGTGAAACTTCCTGCGCACCCCTGAACTACACGTACCGAGGCCAATCGTGTGTGAAACTTCCCGCGCACCCCTGAAATACACGTTCCCAGCCCAATCACGTGTGAAACTTCCTGCGCACCCCTGAAATACACATACACAGCCCAATCACGTGTGAAACTTCCCGCGCACCCCTGAAATCCACGTACTCAGCCCAATCGCATGTGAAACTTCCCGCGCAACCCTGAAATACACGTACCAAGCCCAATCGCGTGTGAAACTTCCCACGCACCCCTGAAATACACGTACCCAGCCCAATTGTGTGTGAAACTTCCCGCGCACCCCTGAAATACACATACCCAGCCCAATCGTGTGTGAAACTTCCCGCGCACCCCCGTAATACATGTACCCCACTCGCACAGGCCCTTTCGCGTGTGAAAGTTCCCGCGAACCCCGTAATACACGTACCCTGCTGAAATCGCATGTGAAACTTCCCGCAAACCCCAGTAATACATGTACCCCACTCGCACAGGCCCTTTCGCATGTGAAACTTCAGGCACACCCCAGTAATACACGTTCCCCGCTTGGCGTTTGCTGTTTGGCAGCCCTGTAAACTGGTCCAGGGTTAGCGCAGCCCTTTGTGCTGAATTGGGAATTTTGATGGCTTTTCCTTGCGCGAGGGCGTTCTTGGAGGCATAACTGGCGCTGCTGCAGGGTCGCTGCGCCACTCTGCGCCACGGCTGGTTTTAGAGGCTAAAATCCATGAATATGCTGTGCGCAGAAATCGATTTTAGCGCACGTGGCTGGCGCAGACATTCTCACACGCACACTGTGCGCCAGCCGCGTGCGCCACTTTTGTGCGAAATTCTATAAATTACCCTGAAGATGTTTATACAGATATTAACCTGCATTAGATGTATTTAGATTCATTAGATGCCGGTAAGAAGAGCCACCATGATGCCGTCAATACCGGCATCGTGGATCACCACTTAATAGGAAACTGCTGTGCACCCAACTGCCACAGGTGCACACAATCAGTCCAGGTGGAGGCAATGGAGCCAGGCACTGCACAAAAGGAGCACACCCACACTCCTCCAAGACTAAAATGATACCACTTGCACTCGCCATACTGGAGCTGGAGGACATGCCTGCACTGCCACTCCTTGAGCAGGCAGTACAACATGCAAGACAGAGGAGCACGCAGGAGGAGAAGGAGGGTGCGACTGGGCCAGCAAATCCCACCAGCGCAGACAGTTCTTCCCTGCAGGCAGCTACCAATTCCACCTCAGGTAGTTCCGCTGTCACTGCCCCTACCCGACAGCAACACTGAATTACACCATGGCAACATGTGCAGATGTAGAATATTGGCAGTACCCATGCATCAAATTGAACCCATCAAGTAGTGAGCAGCACGTACATAGGGCAATAGGTGTGTAAATTGCCCACAGCACATGTGTACCAGCATGCAAGCCGACACCATGCGTCATCTAAGATACTCTACCCAACACTGGCAGACACTACCAACATTCACATTGTGCCAATTTAATGTGACAAGTGTGTAGACGTTGAGGGTCACATGCATGGCGTCTACAATGACCCAAATGCATCATAGTCTGTTCAAGCAATATCATGTAGTACCGCAGCCTAATGCATCAAACAGGTCCCAACATGCATTTGGAGTCATCCCCTGCCACAGAGCCCTCACATGTGTGTACATCATGGACCTTATCAATCCATCTGGGAGGCTGGTGGTACCAATCTCAAGGCCCCTAAGTCATGTACGTCACCTAGGATCAGCACCATGGATTGGCAAGTACTGTACAGGGCCGATAGTTGTGCAGATGTGAAGTCAATAGCTTACATTGACAGAATACTGCATATGAACATGAACGATGTTCAGGCCTAGCACAAATGGAAATAGAGCAGTATCCTTAAACATACTTTCCTCTGCTCCCATGCAGGTGATGCTGGCTATCCCCTGAAGGCATGGCTCCTCACTCCTGTCAGGAATTTGCAGAACAGGCATGAAGAGGACTTCAGTCGTGCACATACACGCACACGTGTGGTCATTGAGCAGACCTTGGGCCTATTGAAGGCACGGTTTCACTGCCTCAGCAGGTTGGGTGGCGCCCTTATTTACGGGCCTGAGAAGGTGGGCAAGATCATCATAGTATGTGCTATGCTGCACAGCATGTGCATCTGGTGGAACTTACCCCTGCCACCTGACATTGACCAGCAACCACCGGGTGAAGATGGGGATGATAAAGGATTAGAAGTAGTACATCAGCCATGTGCCGATGCACATGACGGACGTGCTGTGCACCAATCAGTGATGGACATTTATGTTTGATGCACTGTGATGAAGAGGGTGCATCAATTCCCACTTGGAGCGCCAGTGGACGACTCCTTTGGTGATAGCGCGTGGCACAAATGTCTTTTAACATTAACATTAACATTAACTTGCTGTGCACTAGGATAGGGGGACTATGGGCACTGTACACTGTTTGGCATTACATTGTGACACACTCAATAAGCAATGTCTGGGCATGTTATTTGTTTCCAAATGAGATGTAATTACCAATGAAACTATTTACATAGATGAACAGCCCACCCACGATGCAATTGAGGAGGTGGAGGTGGAGTTGGACTGCTTTAAGGGCTGAATACGGGTCCAGCGTCTCCTCCCCGGAGCTACCATCTCAAGACCCATGTCCCAGGGAGTGCTGTGGTGTGTGCTGCATGGATGGTGTTCCCTCGTCCTCTGACATGTATTGGCCTGCTGTGTCAGTCTCGTCCTGTTAGACATCATCCTCTATGTCTTGCAGATTGGGCCACCTCCCCTAGGTCAGTAGTGGCCGGTGACTGAGGTGCCTCACCATTGCTGGCTGTTGGTGTACCCTCCTTGTCCACATGAGCTTTCTGCAATGGGGCAGGGGTTGTTTTGTCTGTGGGCTTGGGGGCCTGTGTGCCTTGTGGCAGGTGTGCAGTGATGGCACCCAATTTTCCAGGCCAGTGCACATTCCCATGTGTTGGGGCTGTCTGCTCCTCAGATCGTATGGCCTGAGGCCCTGTTTACCAGACCGCTGTGGTATGGGAGTGCTGGTTTTCATCTGCCCGGCCCTTGACATGGATGGCCTGGTGCCATCATCATCCCCTCTCCTTCTGCCTTCTGCTGTTGGCTTGGTTTCTGCAGTGGGCCCATCATCGCTGTCTGATACTGTGCCTGTGTGGGATGGAGAGGCAGGGCATGAGACATGGGTGTAGGCACATCCAACATATATTGATGTCAGTACATTTTGGGTCCAGTGCATTGCTGTCTGCATGTTGGAGTGGCAGACATGGTGCTGCAGGTTTTGGGTGTGGGGTGCAGTGTCTGTGCATCCTTCTAATGCATCCATGTTGTGCATGCGGTTTGTTTGGTGGATTATGGGTGTGTCATGGATTGCGTGTGGTGTACATGCCTCAGGGTCTGCGTGCCATGTGATGTGTCTCTAGAGCGCTTGTGTACAATGATGTCTGCACCATGCAGTGGGATGTGGCAGTGATGGGGCCTTCCTCTCTGCAGTATTGCATGTGTGTGTCTGCATGCTGATGGTACTTTGGTTTGGAATTGTGGACTCTGGTGGTTTGTGTCAGTGGGGTTGGTTGCGTGTGTCCGTGACAAGGGTGTGGCATTTCTGTTCAGACATTAGGTGGGTGGTGATGGGCAATTTACTTGCTGTCATCAACTTGCTATTTGGACTCAGCCATTGGATTTGGGTTGGTGTGTGTGTGTTCACTTTTGTGTAGTGCCAACGCTCACGCACCTTCGTCAGCCGATGATGTTACTCCTGTCTCAGTACGCCTGACCCCTTCTATGGGTGCCATGTGTATCAGGGAGCAGCATGTTTCCTCCCACCGTGCTAGCTTGATGGGCGAGGATGGTTTGCTTCCTGTTGCCTAGGCCTGCTGACAGTTGGTGGTCCGTATGTTGCGGACACGCAGCTGCAGATCTTCCCACCTTTTCCAGCAGTCCTTTGCATTGCGTGTGGTTGCCCCCGCTGCGGACACCTTCTGGACCACCTCCTCCCAGATGTGTTTCTTCTTGATTTGTATTGCACAGCGGAGGTCTGTGCAGAACACCACATCTGCATGCTGGGCCAGGGTGTCTGCCAGCATGTTTAGCTCTTCGTTGGGGAAACGTTGTTTGAGCAGACGAGGTGTGCCTTTGCGGGTGAACTGTGTCATTTTCTGGCAGGCTGGGATCTCGGTTTTGAATTTCAGTGCCTGTAGCCATGGGATTGCAATGGATTGTGATTTTCAAGATGGCCGCCGGAGCATTTACCATTCTGGTGCAATGGCATTTTGTCCGGTAATGACGTACCTGTTTGTACCACTATGTTAATACTGGTACCTCTATTTGGGGGTTGCCGATGGCGGAGGTGTTATTGTGTGCGCATTTCAATATTCCTCCATCTGGGGGTTTGAGGGTGATTACAGTCATGCCGCTACGGCCGTTACCGGCATGCTGGTATGTGCGTGCTAGCACACTCGTGATCTGCCGCTGTTTGCGGGATCAAGCCTACACGGACATGTTGTTACCGACTTGCCGGTAATGAGGGTTTTTTAGCGCCAATCTCGTAATGAGGCCCATTGTGATTTTTCGGGATGTATCAAGTATTTACTGCATCATATGGCATTACTGGGCATTGCATGTGCCCTGACATTCAATGGCAGCACCAATGCATGTGAGACTCCACCTTGCATGTACTGACTATACCATGCAGATGGGGCATTAACTGCCATTAGATTGTGTTTCGAAAGTATGCAAGGATGTACTTGGCATATGGCTTTAGAACCTGCACAGTCAACATTGCACCTTACAAATGGTTACCATGCTAGGGAAGTTATACTTTATATGGCTTTTATGATTATTTGAAATCTGTGCTTGGCCTATAGTGGCTGACCTGTGACATGTCAGCCTGTACCTTACATATTATGGCATGTTATGCCCTTGTATTTTCTGGTATGGTATAAAATATCATTATCTTCATATACTAGGGTACATTTGCCATATAATGACTGTACCTGCTACATGATGCTACAACTAACTTAAGGTAGCAGTAACTGGACACATATGGCTGATTGAGCATATGAAGGCAGTTAGCCTGACCAATATTGGCTCTGCTGAGTGCACCACTGTCAAAACAGGGACTAATCCATAGCAAATCAAGGCAACACTCTCGTTAAAATGTGGTAGGTAACTAAAGGTCTTTTGTCTACTTTACACACTCTACATTATTACATTAATCAAAAACATGTTTAAGCTGCTTTACATCTGCCATGCCACTTTCTTATGGGTGACCAAAGGGCATGTGACATCAGTCAGTGTGATATTCTCACTATCAACGGGGATGTGGAATCACTTCCTGTGATATCATTGCATGTGTGATGTCAGTTCCGCTAACACAGGAATTTTGATGAATTGCTGTTGCTGGAACCAGGCTTATTAAAGTACGCAATTGCTATGCTTTTAGTAGTGCACTCGTTCGTGGATCAGAAGTCCTGGATTGTAGTGCAGTAGAAAACCAACAGTTTAAGCATTACTTGTTTTATTGCCTTGCATCACATATTAATAAACACAGAACTAATGATCCTCATTTTGGTCCTCCTCAGTAGGATAAAAGGCTAAGTTGGCATTGGTGTCATATGAATCCGAAACCTATTTTCATACACACTTGTTGGCATTAATGTCTAACTCACATAGCTATTTTACCAGCTATTGGGGAAATAACAAAGCAGCAACAACACAACTCAACAGAGCTACATAACTGTATAATAACTGAGATTAAAATGAAATTATTTGCTTAGAAAGTACTGTAAATAACATGCATTGTACTACAAACACAGTGACAGGAATTGATTAAAAAGGGAAAAAAAACGGATTGGCCGGATGCAAGAATAGATGGCCAGGGAGATTCCAATTTTTTAGCCTGGATGAACTTTATAAAAATCCACCCCAGGCACTGTTTGTTTTTGCATGAAACATCCCATCTTGTGAGTGTAGGAGGGATTTGGGGTACAGTCGAATCAAATTTCAAACTCGCTGCAGGTTAAGAGGGTTCTCACATTGATTCATTCTCCAAAGAGGAGCCTGGGATCTTGGGTTGAATTACAGGATTAGCTTCTAGTTCCATCAGCCAGTCAGTCCTCTTTGACTAATTCAACAAGTTAGTTTGCCAATCAGAGCACTCACATTGATGAAAAGTAAGTATGACAGTCCCTGCTCACTCCTTGTTCCTTCGTGAATTTGACTAGGATGTAAGGGAAGGTTGTATTTAGGTCAGCCTCACAAACTGAGAGTGTTTGGAGTGTAAGTGATTTTAATCTGGCACACACCCAAGTCTTGCCCAGCATGCAGTGCACAAATGAAACCCTTATTTATTTGTATCTATAAATTCAATATTCTGAATGATATACCACTCATATCACACCCTTCTCCTGGTCACTCTGAACCAGGAATCAAACTAGTTTGCAAAGGTAAATATTTATTTAATTATTTAGAATTTAAATCACAATGGGCCTCATTATGAGTCCGGCGGTAACCGAGCCGGAAAAAACGGCAGGTTACCGCAGGACTGGTATTACCATTCCGCCTCCATAATCCCCGGAATCACCAGGGCATTACAACCCCGGTGACCTGGTAATTCCGGAGGCAGACTTCGGAAAATCCCCATTCCCATGGAGCCCTATAGGGCTCCATGGGAATGGGGAGGTGGAAACACCGGCACCATGCTAAATGGTGACGGTGTTTCCACGTCCACCTGCAGGCGGGTGGTGTTAAACCCGCCAGGTCAGACCTGGCAGGAGTGACACCTCCTGCCTCCAGGACTCGGAATCAGTCGATCCGCAAAGAACGGTGGTGGCGGATTTACCACCACCATTCTTTCCGGACCGGCTGACTCATAAGGAGGCCCATTGTATTTTAATAGGTAACAACAATCACCAATGGGGTGACAGACACTGAATACTATCTTTAATGCACTGGGAATCAGGTAATGAACACAAAAAGAATGCAGCACAGAAAAGAATGCTTTTAGGTTGGTTTGGAACAGATAGCACTATAATTAGGGGTTCCCCCTGCAAAACCCCTCAACCCACCGATAGGCAATTTAAATAGATGTGAGGAGAGGGCAAGTACTCAGGAATCACACAGATCAAACAGAATATCACTCCCACTTTCCCCTTTTAAACACATGAGAAAAACAGAATTGCCTTTTCAACTGCCAGGATGGCTTTGAAATTGGCTGAGCAAAAACACCAAATGTGATCAAAAATGCTTAAATTATTATACATTTCTTGGGGAGCTGCTTTGAACAGATGCAAGCAAACACCTGTAATGATTTAATCAAAAGAAAACAATTGATATCTCAAAGTCAAAGTGGGAAATTATTTATAGCTAATTCACACGTGTAAATCTTCTCAAAATGCCCATTTGCTGCAAACATTTCCTTATGCAATCTTTAATATAACGGGTGAATCGTACAGTTTTGCAATGGGTTATAGAGATAGCTAAGGATCTTAAGTACAAATGGCAGTTGAAATTTCACTTCTATCTTTAAAACTTAGGGAGTTATGGAGGTTTTAGTAAGAGGTGTTTTTCGAAAATAAAGACACAAAATGTGGACAAGACTTCAGTTTACAATCGGAAAATATGGCTTATACTTTTACTCAAGGCAAGAGCGTTAGGCTAGGCAACCAAGTCAGGACACAGTAAGTTCTGAGACTGATTCATGACTTCAGTAACAGATCCCCATCACGTTCCCGGCGGCACCAGTCCAAAGACTCAAAGTGGGACTTATGGATCAGAGTTACACAAATAAAGATGACTATGAAAATGGCGCTTTGGCAACTAGACAGAAGAAAATAGCACTAAAGATTTTGACACTGTTACAGTTTATGAAAGTAGGAATAGTTCAGAGATTAGAGTAGAACAAGATAAGCAAGGAATACAATAGTTCTCTAGCGTCCTATTAAAACTCACAATCCAATGGGATTAAGATTTTTGGACAGTCATGGTTCTGGTCAATGGATTGGGTCTATCAAGGAAGGACAGCACATCAGGTGGGGGACTTGGTCAGCTAGGCCGGTCACCGGACTGCACAGGATCTGCACTTCTTGTTTCTTCGTATTTCAATTCAGCGGGATAGCAAGTTCATCAGGCAAGCCTTATGGTAGCAAGCTGGATAGTTTCAGGATGCTAGTTCAGGATGATTTCCCACACCACAGCGCTCCACAGGGTTGTGAGAATAAGTTTGAGGATTGAGGTCTTGCTGAAAATTGTTCAGCTAGTGCTTGGCAAGATTCTTGGCATCTGGATCGGGAAGGATGTTAAAGGCTGGATGTTGAATGCTGGAACAAAGTGCTTCGCTGGAATCAGGAGAGATGAGTGAGTCTCTATGTGTTGTCAGCTGTCTCTATTTATCCTTTCAAATGACATCACAAAAATGGGTGTATGGCCCAGCTTAACTAAGCTTGCCCCTGTGAACTGGGATTGGATCAGGACCTCATCTCCGCCTTGCATCTGAGTGACTGGATCAAGGACGGATGATGTCACATTATGGTTTAGCTTTTACTTTTCTTAGAAACCTCCCCTAGCCACTAGTATCAAAATCACATTTTGTCCTAAATACCTAATTATACATTAGTAACCAGTATAAAAATCACACACAAAGATTCCATATTTTATGTAGTATCTGTTCATCAAAATCCTGCAGCTGACAGACCTTGTTTCACCTTTCTGCAGAATTTTGTCCATTTTGCCATGAACACATTTTCCAAACTGTCTGCAAATGTCCACAAATGTGTGTGCTTACTATTGCGATGTGTGTGTAAAGTTTCACAATTTTGACATTAATACAGTTCACATAAAACCACATTTATTGCCATTCCTGTCCAGAATATGTTACACAGTTCCACCGCCACTTGAAACGTAAAGCCAAAAATTAGACTAACAAATCTGTCCTTTTTATATTTTTCACCACTTTGGATAAAAAGTTATGAGTCTCTAAAAATTGTTCATTATTTATTCTTAGCAGCAGATGGTCCGCCCTTTTTTCTCTCCCTGGAGCTCAAGGAACCACTCCCTCCTTTGTGGAATTCCTTCAAGGAGCAGTTTACGACCCTTTCACACGTCAGTTTCCTGGCCTGGGAATCTGCCATTGTTCATTCCCTGGCTGTAGACGAAAGTCTGGCGTAACCCAAAATGATCATCTATCAGTGAGTTTCTGCTGAGAGGATTTCCCTCCCCTTGGGAGAAAACTGTTTTTCCACTCCTTGCAGGCCCAGCCAGTCTAATGTATTCTTAATTTCTTAAAATCCAGCAGAAACCAAACTAGTTGCATCAAATGACATGGATAAGTTACTTTCTTAGCTTTAAACCTGTGGGATCAACAAGAACCGAGGTCTTTATTATTTTCAAAAACAAATCCTGTTATGTTTGCTAATCCGGCAGACTTTTAGTTTGATCACTTTGAAGTTTCATCAGGAGAGCCCATATGACAGGGCTGTCATTCACAGGTAGCCCCGTGTGCTACACACAGATTTTGACAGGAGCTGTCATCGGCAGGCAATCCAGTTTTTCTGACAAAATGTTTTGCTCTTCACATTTTTGGACCTTGTACATTCACAATGCTTCATTAGATTAACTGTATTTTAGCGCCAAGCAAGATTTTGAATGTTGAGAAGTGTTGTGTACAGGCATTTTGGAGTTTTTAGCAACAAAGTAAATGCCATTTACAGGCGAATTTTGGAGTTTCACTTGCAAAGTGCTGCTTTTCCCTCTGCTTGTCAAGGAGCCCACTGGCACATTTTCTGCAGTGTGTGCTCTATTCCACCACACATGCATCAAGGGTGGCAGGTTGTGCATCCATCTTTTTGTGTGTTGAAGAACACGGTTTTGGAGGTTTTTGGCATGCACAAGAGTTTTGCCGCCATTGTTGCTGTTTCTTGCAGCAAAACTAGCAGAGTGATGCCACATAGTATAGCAGAGTGGGTCAAACATCCCGCAGGAGAATTTTGAGGAGTTCTAGGGGCAACATGGAATTTTCATGTTTATTATTGTGCACTTCTTTGTGGAGTTATTCTATATTGTTGTGCCCTTTTTATCTGCTTAGTGTTTTATTTGTTTTCTCTTTTTACAAAAGCATGCACAACTCTGCTCTGCCCTTTTCTTTTGTTCCTTTTCCCTTTCTCATTACTAGTCCTGTTCCCCCAAATAAACAGTTCTTTACCTTTCCCCAGTTTCCCCTGCATGTTTGTTGATGTCAAATCTAGTGCTGTATTGGTGGTTGCTTTTGTGTCTTGTCCCTAGGCATGCTCTCTGGGTCATAGCTTCTCAGTTATCTTGTTCATGAAATATCCTGTTCACTTAGGTGGGCAACGTTATTTCTATGACACTGGGAAAGGAAGGCGATCAGAGTAAAGGGTAAGGTGCCATGTTTCCCGTTGTAGGCGAAAGAGGATTCTCTGCTTGATGAGGAGAATGGGAATTGTGAGCTATTTGTTTGTTGGCACAGGTTGATGGGCAGATATCTTCTTTACCCCTTCAAGCACCCTTTTCTCGAATGCTGTCAGGATAATATGTTGTACTGGTGGGTAAAATGTACTTTGGGAGACATTTCTAAGTATCATGAAGTTTCTTCACTGCCATACCATTCCTCCATTGAGTTGTAGATCACCTTCAATTTTAATTTCATCTGAAGACGTATAATGTTCGACTGTGAAACCCTGTTCTCAGGAATATGTAGTTAATAAAACTTGAATATACTGTTAAGTGACTTCAATTCAGTACTCCAACTAAGTAAGTGCCTAGTCTGGGATGCCCAAGGGAAGCCCTTATTTATATATTTTTATGACAAGTTCATAGATCTGGATGATAAACCCTTGTATAACGCCCCTCTCCTTGAATCCTCCTGACCTCACTGAGCCAAGAAGTAGGTTTGTTTTGCAAATTAAAAGATTTATTGAAAAGTTAAACAAGATATATATCATACTTTTATAAATAAATTACTATTTGATAGCACACTTATGAATATGACAGTGATCAACAATGGATAATATTACACTAGCACACTTTTTAAATTACTTAGGAGCTGGAATAGAGAGGATAAAGTAGCTGAGAATGCTTTTATGGGTTCAAGGAAATGCAATGATGGAAAAGAATGCAGCACAGAAATAACTGAGATGGTTTCCACAAGAGATAATATGATCACTTTTTCTTTTGACAATTCACTCCTCCCCCCCTATGCAATATAAGGAGATGGAAGAAGAGCACACAATTTTCAGGAATACAATCAAATGCAATACCAATTCAGTTCCCCCCTAGCAAGCTTAGAGCAACAGGGATGATTTTAAAACACAGGCAAAAATATTTTAAATTTGATTTGCGAAGAAGTGAAAATATGCTAAAAATTATTTTAATTCCCTATGGGAGATTAAGGGTAGGTGATAGCTACTAAAGATTGGTTCAGGTCAACACTATCAGTGATTCATGAGGGATTATCAGGTTGAAAACGGATTTCAGCAGTTGCTAGCAAAAGACAGCGATCTTGACAGGTGGAGAAATTTGATTCAAATTGCAATTCGCGGCACTTTTTCCGACTGCGTCGAGCGCGATTACAGAAAAACTACAAAGAGTAGCAGGTCTTTAGTTTAGGGCTTCTTGCAAAGCTGAGGATCTTAGCTTTAAGGTGAAAGTTAAATCTTGTTCCTAGCACGTATGGTTCAGAAGATACGGACGATTTTGCGGAGGTAGATTTCAGAAATGAAATAATGATTCAAAATGGCAATTGATACTTTCACAGGTTTGAAATCACAGAATGGACACACAATTTCTATGCAGTTCTAAATAGGTGGAAATGGTTTGAATTATATTATTTTAAACTAACAGATTGGTTTTCACAGTTCTGGCTGGATACTCACTCCTAATTTTGGAAGGAATGGGCCTCGTCACAGATCTGGTCAACAGGTTAAGCTACGGTTCTCTCTGCTCTGCTGGTCTGGATCTCTGGTTCTGGCAAAAGTTCTGGCACTGCACAGCGGTCTGGTCTGGTACCTGTTTTTGGCAAAAGTTCTTGGCACTGAACAGCGGTCTGGTCTGGTCTCTGGTTCGGGCAAAAGTTCTTGGCACAGGGTTCTAGCCAGAATCACACAGCTCACCCGGCTGTTGAATGGTTTGGTTAGGTTGCTGGATTCTGAGGCCTCTGGAAAGTATTCAGCTTGTGGACTAGGCTTTTCAGCTACACAGTTCTGGTTTTCTAAGTTCTGGTCTCTGAATATTGTCTGGATTTGAAGTCTGGAGTTTCCTGTCAAAGTGCTTCACAGGAAAGTGGAAAGTGACTGTCCCTACCAGGGTTTCAGTGGGTCTTTTTATGCCTTTTGAAAATGGGTGGGAAGGCTGACTTTCTATGCCTAACCCTCTGAGGATCCTGATAGGCTATAGGATTCTCTGTCGCCTGACTGTGGAACTGAATTGTGAGTCATCCGGCATCCTTTTTATGGCATACAGAAAGAACACTCCCCTTGTCACTTTGCACACAAATCTATTTTTGACTTAAATGCATATTTATCTATATTCAATTTTTCTGATATTATATGTCCATTTAACATATTTTCTGTAGCACCAAACCATCCGATCCCCGTCTTTGTAAGATTTTGTGTTCACTTCTGACAGAATTCTGCCCTTTTCATCCAGAACACAACCTCTAAACTTCCCAGAATTTACACAAATGTGTGCAAGGAATATGGGCATCAGATGATGAAGTGTCAGATTTTTAACATACATACATTTGGAGTAATACCCTATTTTCTGCTACTACCCCCCCAGAACATACCACAGAGTCCTAACACCTCTTAAAATGTGCACAGAAAAATCACAGGAATCATGATATTATTGATATAATTTTGACAATTATGTACTATGAATTATCCATCTTTCTAAAATTATGCTCTGGCCCAGATGGGTGTGGTTTAGGTCCCAAAGCACATGAGGAATTCCTTGTTCGTCCCCGCCTCCAAGCTCAGCTGGTTCACAGAGACAGTGCCCCTCCCATTTCCTTCCAAGAGGAAGCCATTTACAACCTCCTGATTTAACATTTGCCTGAGCCAAGGAAAGTTCATTGTTCTGTTTCCTGCAGTCTCAGGTACCCCTCCCCTAATTCAATCAGAGAGGTGTAATCTCCTTTTGGTGTGGGCAGGAGAAGACAGGCCAGGCCTGTGAATGCAGTTGCTGGGCAAGTTTCAACTCCTGTCGGGGGTAGTTGCCGGGCAGAATTCAATCTCTTTAAGCCACGCTTCAGCCAAATGTCACTTTTGTTCCCATTTTTCTTCATTCAAATCAAACTTACAATTTTGACACATGCAGCTAGAACGCTGATTCTAAGTTCAAAACTACGACATTTAAACAGTTGCAACCAATGTGACACTCCAAAGTAAATCACTTATTTATTTTAGGCTCTTCATCTTTCCAGATTTGGTATACACACAAGACTTCATTCTACCAGACGTCTGCTGGTGTTCAGTAAGATTTTTGAATATCTTGCAATGTTTGAAATAGCCATTTTGAGCTTGAATTTCAGAGAAACAAAGGTGATTTCAAAGCGCTTTTTGAGCTAACAGGCACTGCTGTTTTTCCTTTGGCACTGCGTTTCACTCATGGTGCTTCTGGCCCATCATGCTTGCACTGGTGGGTGGCAGGTCAGGCGACCATTTTTGTGTGCGCAAAACTGCGCAGTTTTCCTGGATTCTGGCACAAATGTGGGCTTTTCAACCATCTTGGATTTACTAAGCCCACAGCAGCAAATGTTGTAGCATAATAATTCAAACTTGGATCAAGACACCTGACAAGCCCCCCCCGCCCGACTGCAATTTGATTTCGAGTCGAGGGGGAGTCGTTTGCAAAGGATGTTTTGATCCACGCGCTGGGATGTCTGCATCATCTTCTTCCAATTCCGCAGATGGCAAAGTTCAGCATCTTTACCTCCATCAGGGTGGATCGATCGGATCTCCTCGCAGGTCCTGATGGGAGTATTGGGCAGTACCCCGGGCCCCTCGAATCTTTGCCCCCGGTCCCTGGGATGTCCTCCTTGGTCAGTCTCCATGGTTTCATCTCTCCATGGATGACAAAGCAAAAGCGGCAGAAACATATTCGTAGACATTTCCCACCACTATTAATGGTGGGGCGAACATATACATTTTATACATCAGGAGACATTTGCATTCAAGAATCATAGGATGTTATAGGCTATATGTGGAATATTTTAGGGTTGGACTTGTATTACTCTGGAGTGGCCTCCTCTGGGATTGCAGAGGACTCCTCCAGTTGCTGCAGAGTGTGCCTGGGATGGCAACACTTTAGCTGATGTATATGGACCCACTTGTCTTCCCCTTCGCCAAACTACCCTTGGGGATGCGGATCTTGTCGGCAACTGGGGAGATCTTGTCTACAATTTCAAAAGGTCCCTTCCATGTAGGCAGACATTTCCGCTGTTTGGCCTGGTTCCTTTGAAAATTGTATAGATAAACTCGGTCCCCTACATCATATTATTTCCTGTAGTCTTCAAATCAAAGTGAGTCTTCATGCTATCGGCTGATCTTTCTAGGTTTCGCTGAGCATAGGCAAAAGCATGATGGAGGTGTTTCCTTAAATTTTCAACATACTCATGCGTTGTGGAGGCATTGATCAAGGTTTGCTCTTGGGTCCTGTAGAGCAAATGCTAGGGAAGCACCATCCTGCGTCCAGTTATCAGCTCAAACTGTGACATTTTAGTTGCAGATGAAGGGGTAAATCTGATGGCCATTAGGAACAGAGGTAATTGAATATCCCAACTTGGCCCAGAATCTGCCACAAACTTTTTTAATATGCTCACACTGGTTCGGTTGTAACGTTCTACTGCCCCAGAAGAAGCTGGTCGGTAAGCAATGTGTAGCTTCCTTTTAACCCCCAGTATCTCCCACATCTTAGTCATTACTTCGCTGGTAAAATGGCTACCTCTGTCTAACTCAATCCTTTGGGGTAGACCAAAACGTGAAAAGATATGGTTGATCATCAGGGCAGATGTTGTCTCTGCCTTGCAGTTTGGGGCTGGGAGACATTCCACCCATTTAGTAAATAAGCATGTCACCATCAACATGTACTTATTTCCCCTAGAGGAGCGAATCACGGGCATTATGTAGTCGACTTGCAAAGCTGACCATGGCAGTGTCATCCCCGCTTTTGGAGAGGCGCACAGTATGTGAGGGATGTTGGCTGAAATTGTGCACACACAAGACACCCCTTGAGGTCCTGCCCCATGTGTGGCCAGTATTCAACCTCTCTTAAGATTTCAAGTGTTTTGTGAAACCCCCTATGACCGGCGGTGGCCGCATCATGGGCGTGACTTAACATCAGGCTTCGGAATGAGGTAGGGACCACCCACTGATCATGGCCAGCTTGGGATTTCATTACCAACAAACCGTCTTGGATCCGGAACATTTTTGGACATTTCATCAACACTCTGAGGTCCTCTATCCCAATGTAATCGGTATCCGTCAGGGGAAAGTTCTCAGGGTCCTCAATGTGTTGGTAAAACTTACCAATTATTGGATCCCCCTTCTGAGCCATTATCATATCAGCATCTGGGGTCTCCTTACTCCATTATACAGTTGAAAGATCATTGTGAGCATTTGTCTGGGACATACTGATAACAGTGACCTGGATTTCCCCCAACAGGGACTCAATCTCTATTAGATCCCCTTGGCTGGCCCCGATTTTGGCCAGCTGATCAGCTAAGTCATTTCCAGTTTTGTCTGGTCCGTCTACTTTGGAATGACCCTTGATCTTCTTCCAGTAGATGGTCATCCCATTCACAGTGACCAGCTCATCAATGTTTTGAATTAAGTTCCCATATTTCAAGGGTTGTTATTAGCACATAACATGCCTCTGGTTTTCCAATTAACCAGGTGCTCCACGAACCTGTTCCGTACATAATCTGAATCTGTGATTATGACCAGTTTGTGGAGTTGATGTTGGACATGTGAGGATGGCCTGATGCACAGACATCAACTCTGCCACCTGACTACTTCAGGGACCAATTTTGTACCCAGCGGAGGGTTCTGGGTGCTCATTCACCCATGCATTCCCTACGCCTGCCACAAGTTCTTTTTCCCAGTTGTTGTAAACATGGTAAGAGCATCCATCCACATAGACAGTGGGCATTCTCTCACACTTCAAAGACTTTGTGGGGGGAATTAAGGTATGCCTCCATGTTGTCCTTGATTTTTAGACTTTCATTCTCGAGACAGTTTTCTCTGGCACAATCATGCAAGTCAGCCAGACCTTGTGCGAGGGGACTTTTCTTGTTTTGGCCGTATCTGACCTCCACAGGAAAGCCTTGCATTGACAGAATCCAGGAAGTAATTCGGGAATAACGCACATTTCCGGCCCGGATTCTGTCACTTTGGAAATATTGCAGAGGCTGGTGTGGAGTCTCCACTATGATGTGTTCCCCCTGGATAACCGGGCGGTAATTCTTCAATGCCCACACCGTTGCCAGGAGTGCCTTCAACAATCGTTGAATTTTTCCTCCACAGAGGATAAAGTTTTGCTCGCAAAGGAGATTACTTTATTGACCTTGTCATGCTTTTGATATAATACTGCAGTCAAGCATGTATTAGAGAACCCTGTTTACACGAAAAGCTCCTTGTTTCTGACAGGGTAAGCTAGGCAGGGCGCTTGTGAGAGGCTTCTTTTGAGCTGTCTTACTGCCTTGGATTGTTCAGGACCCCATTCCCACTTGACCCCCCCTTCAAGAGATGAATCAGGGGTCTGGTGATCTCTGCGTAGCCCTCAATTAACTTTCTGCTGTAATTAGTCATTGTTTAAAGATGTGAAGGCAGGTGCTCTGTTACCAGTCTTTAGCTTCTCCTCCTAACGCACGTTTTCATGACTTCATCAATCTTCAGGGAAGCTGAGTTTCTTTGTTTAACTTCTGTGAATGGAAACCTTTGAAATGGGCTTATGGGTTGTACTTAAGAAAACCACGATTGCGGACTGGCCTAATTTCTGAGTGTTCTTTGGCTCTTTTACTTTAGACTGCAGAGTCTTTTCAGAGAAACCTGTTAAACTAAACTACCTACCCAAACCTGTGAATTGTGAGCCTTCTTCTGGTCCACAGTGACCATTTCTTTTGTAGGCTGATAATTACTGATAAAGCATGTGATGAACATGGCAAGCACATGTGCAAAGCAGGAGACATGCATTGTCTCAACAGTTAATAAGGCAACAAGGGTATTTAATGCATCCACTACCACAACGAAGCCCACATGCAAATTTGCAGAATGCAAAGTCTTAGCCACTGTGCCAATACCTCCTTCACCTTCTCCTTCTCCCAGATATCCACTGCCCTGTTGTTTATGCACTAATATTCTTGCATCAACAACACTGCCTGGTACCAAACGGTATACACCTGCGTCTCCCTTGCAAATCTCTGGGACCCCTCTTGATTGGTTGATTGAGGAATGGCCACCCAGTGTGCTGTGATGGACACATAGTCAATGTTCCAACAACTGGTCCGCATTCCCGTGGACTGCTTTAGCTCCCACCCTGATGGATCTGTTATCTTGTTATTCAATTTCGATACATTGTGCGCCGCACAGCGTATTGGGCTTCTAGGGAAGAAGCCTGGAGAGTGTGGGAGGGGGCAGCTGTGGGCTGGTACGAGCATGTCGTGGGGTTGGAGGGGAAGAAGTGGTGGAGCCATGCAGCCGGGGGAAACATATGTGGGGGTGCCCCAAATGGACAGAGAGAGTCGGGAACCATACGACCAACCTTGCGTTGGCAGCGATAATGCCTGCAACATCAGCCTACTTTCAGCAGTCCTTGATCCCGCACCCAGGCAGGGACATGCAGCGTTGCTGGAAAGAAGGCGTCCAGGAAGCGGAATGACGGAACAGATTGAGAGGTTGTACTAGTAACAGAAGCTCACCACCACATGAGTACTGTCACTTAAAGAAACAGTCTTCCTATCACAGATCACATGATTATGTGGCAATTAGAACACGACTACCACCACCAGTACTATCACACAGACAGGAGCCCAGCCTGTGTGTTAGTACACAAATAAAATCATGAGCAGTATTTCACACAGAATACACAACAAGCGAATGCAGTCTCTATTGCACACAGCCATGACCAGTTCACCGTCTGAAGACCGGGAACCAAAGACTGACATTGGGGAAAGCAGCCATGATGACTGCTTCCGCCAAGTTGGTATTCATGGCTCCCCCCTCTCCCTGTCTACTTCAGGGGTTGCCCCTCGTGCGGCCCCACCACCACACTCACCCTGGCCCCACTTAACCTAAGTAAAGCTTTAACCACGTGGGCCCCTTATAACCCAATAAGTTTAGTCTGAAGTTCCATTCAGTCAAAGCCCAATATTTGGCGTTCTTGTTAACAGATTAGCCCAGTCCTATTTATAAATGAGTTATAAGGTTCAAAGAACGCGAAATGTTAAACCGGGACCTTGGTTGACTACCCACTAGACGTTTCCTTAGCTGAACTCTGCCTTGCCGGGACTCTACTGTTTGGGACACATTTATTTTATTTCCCCATCTTCTCAATGTTCCACTCAAGTCGCACATGTTCATAATGCGCGCGCGCTGCCATCTTTCCACGCCGTCCTCGAGGCCTGCAAATGGGCGCCATTGTGCGCTCCTTCATCCGCCCAGATCTAGATGGATCTTGTTCAGCTGAGCTGAGCGCTTCTTGACACTTCCTCCTAAATTGCTGCTTATTGGATTTCTTTGCCTTTGCGGATGCTTTTAAAATGACTTTCCTGCTGGTGCTGCACAACTAGACTGCACATTTCTCCTGCGCGCGACAGTACAGGCTGAGCCGCACGTTGGTTAATGGCTCACTGCCTCATTGTCATGGCCCTGTGCACAGCGCGCGCACGCAGTAGACTGCTTCCCTAATACCTGCTTCTAAATGCGCCACTGTGGGTTTTCAAGTGCTCGTTAGGGTCCACGGTGTGTTGCATTTAGAGGCTGGGAACGCTGCTTCCCAATGCAATTGCACAATATCTCGGACAGGTGGAATCTGAATAATGTTAAGCCTAGTGTTTCTAAAGACGTTTCATTTTGGTTCGTAAATCACACTTCGACACAACACATAAACAAAACAACTACAAGTTACACATTACAGAAACATACCAACATTAAGGACAGCAATCATTGTAAAGGTGCTCTTCCATCCAGGACAGTGTGGGGAACGTAGGATTGTATGCCCTTCAAGCCTTATGGAGCCTTTTCATTGGGCCTCATTACGACCCTGGCGTTAAACATGGCGCTATTAGCGCCATGGTTGACGCCGGTAAATTACCAACCCCGCCATGGTGAATGGTGGAATTACCGCCCCATTCCAAGGTTGGCGGGGCGGTAATTCCCCATTCACCATTGGCCCTTCCCCATTCCCCTTCTTGCCCCCATAGGGCTCAATGGGAATGGGGAAGGTGGTAATTACAGTACCGCAAATTGCAGTACCGTAATTACCTCAAAAGTCCCTTTGCGGGTTCCTTCCTTAACAGCTGGTAAAACCAGCCGTTAAGGTCGGGACCTGCAAAGGGACCTCGTAATTAGGTGGTAAGGGTTTAACAGCGCCAACACCTTTTACGGCACTGTTAACCCCTTACCGCCTGGGTTGAAATGAGGCCCATTGAGTTCTATTCTGTAGCACTGCGTCACTACACGTCCTAACTGCACAATATCAGACCTTACTTGGATTGGCTTTTTAACATAAGCTAGAATTGCTGAATACAGTGCTGCTCAATAGACCCCACCAAACGGCTAAGCGCTTGCACAATCACTTACCTCACTAACAACAAAGGCTCTCGTAACAAACGAGATTGGAAGACACACATTTGATCTTCAGAAAAAATCTGAAGACCCACCTCTCTATGTGATTAGTGATTTTTTCTTTAGCGGCAATCTGAGGATCAAGAACAGATAATGAATAGGGATGCATTACTTTAGCATAGTCTGTGTTATTCTGTTAAAAAGCACCCTGGTGCCTGCGGGCTAACGGCGCTATATAAGCTGACATACATACATACCATCTGCACTGGCACAACACACTTTTTGGGGCAGTGCAAGAATTGCAGTGGTGCCAGGATGCATCGAAGAATACAAAATGACACTAGCACGAAAGCTCAAACATTACCCTACTACAGCACAGGATTTCTTTAATATGGACCTTCAAGTGTTATAAAGGTGCACAAGTGTAAATAAAGTGCTTGTGTGCCCTAATGATTCCTAGGCTTGTTGACTTCCTGTATTTGTAGATTCACTGTTATCAAAGTTTACGTTTGCCTCGTAATGCACCAAAGTCACAAAAGTTGGGCAAGTTCAACTGAGGCATCACCTTAGGTGTATGATTGGGAGTCTGCTACGTGAATACCATATTAACTGTATTTTCTTGCTCCTAATAGATGTTTGGTCACAAAATAATGCATTGATGCAACCCTATCAAGAGATTCCCACGTAACAAGCTGTCCAAACTTGTCTATGGTACAACTGTTAATTACAGTTATACATCACATACTACTTACCACATCCTTCCAAATTGCTGTGTGTACTGTTTAAGCCAAGCCACAATCCCACAATGATTTGTGTGACCTAATAGAACACCGTCCACATTCAAATGCTCGGACCCTGACTGGGGTGCTGTGACGGCACAATTCCTCCGAGCTAACAATCACGAACTTTACCAACTATGTAAGGCATCCTACCTCAGAATCATCAGGCACCCGCAGCAGCACTTGCTGGAGATCCTTATCATAACCACGGTTGATAAACTAGGCTCTTCATACTTTCTTACATTGCCTTTACTGTTTCATGCTCCCAGATTGAAGTCTGGATCACAAAAATCTAGAGATTAACCATGATGTTTTTGCAGATTCAATCACACTAGTTGGGAGTTCAAATCTAAGCGAAATGTGATAGTTAAGCAAGTTTGTATTGAGACCAAATATTTACAATGGGAGTATGTCAATAATACTAAACCTTTGCTTGAACGTGCAACTAATTTGATTTGAATGTGCAAACCACATCACAATCGTTCTTTATATCATTGTATTCCATGCTTCAATCCTCTTATAATAAACAATAAAGACGTAAGTTAGTGTAGATATTCTAGTTTAGGAAGAAACCATTTTCAAATGCAGACAAATGCTGGAAAATGGAGTAGTGCTCTTGTTTTAGGCGTTCACGCAGCATAAGCTATTTTGCAACCAAATCAGCTGGTGGTGGAGGGAAAATGGTGACTTTTTTGTTTAAACAAAAACATGAATCACGAATGAGATAGACACTGAATATACATGCTATCCTCCGCCACAGACACACATGATTAATTTCGACCTGGCATACTAAAGAAGTATGATGTATCCCTTTTATGTGAACTCGTTCAAAAAATAAGAACACATTTAACAGAATTGGTCAAATCTGCCTGTAGGCTCCTATGTGACACTAAAAATCATAACCATGTGTTTTCTAACAGAGGCGTTGCTAGGGGGTCTGACAGGTCTATAGCCCCGGGTCTTTTGGTTGTAGCCCCACATAGAATCTCAGGGGTTACAACCAAAATGGCTAGCTAGCCCCCAGTCCCGACAGTCCCAAAATTAGCATAGCCCCGGATCTTTTCCAGACCTAGCAACGCCCCTGTTTCCTAGATCAAAGTGTTCTTCCACAAGCCGCTAAATGGATTGAAATCTGTGTTACGCACCCCATTTGATATGTGACCTCCCATCATCCCCGAAATTGTGCCTTCTGTCCTCCTTTATTTGGGCCAGTGGTGAACACTGGCAACTGTACCTTTCTATGTGACATTGGGGCACTCCATACAGCGACCACTCTTGTAAAACCATCCCTTTGGGAGGGAGTGTTCTGCCTTTATCTATGGCTGCATTTCCAAGTTCACTGCTGCATGATGAGAACCTTCATGTGACCCAGTTTGTGTGCATGCACGTGTCACTCACAGTGGCCCTCATTACAACACCGGCGGTAACCAATGGCACTATTAGCACCATGGCTGTTGCCGGTGTTGTAACAAGTCCGCCAATGGTAAATGGGGAAATACCGCCCCATTCCAAGGTTGGCGGGGCGGTAATTCACCATTTACCATTGGCCCTTCCCTATTCCCATTTTTAGGGCTCAATGGTACTGGGGAAGGCGGTAAGTACAGTACCGCAAATTGCGGTACCGTAATTACCTCGGAAGTCCCTTTGCGGGTCCCTACTTTCCAGACCAGCCGTTAAGGTCGGGAGCCGCAAAGGGACCTTGGAATCAGGCGTTAAGGGTTTAACGGCGCCGACACCTTTTACGGCGCCATTCACCCCTTAACGCCAGGGTCCTAATGAGGGCCATTGTCTGCCATCTAACAGTTTTGTCCAAACAGTCTGCCTCAGACTGGCCTGTAGGTAAATATAACAATGCATGAACCCAAAACACAAAATGCTAGTGTGGGCCAGTTTTTTGTGTCAAAGTGGAACACATTTTTGCCCCATGTGGCCCAGTTTGATAAGTTACTTCATCATGATGCAGATAATAGTTTTGATCAATGTTACTGAATAAATATTCTTTAAAATGCACAATTTGCATCACATTTTATCAGAAACCTCTCCCTTGGGCACTACTCAAAAAGTCTGTCACAAAAGGAGTGAATTGCTACTTGCAACTGTGGGACACTTTTTCATTGGTGCCCCATACAATCTTATGCCCCAATCCAAAACACATCTCTAACAATAGGGTGTAGATATATTTTATCTTGATATGCCATTCTTTTTACTAAGCGGCAGACACTCTCGTTCAGTTAAAACTGAACACAATCAACTTCAGCCAGTAAATATGAGTTCCAGACATGTTTTACTCTAATATCAAAACCAAGTATTGGCACCACAGAAATGTAGAACAATGACATTTGTATACCTTAATGTACACCAGTTTGCTATCCTGTTTGGGTTTGGTATGTTGGCATACGCCTCCAACATCCCACAAATGAGAGGAAAATCAAACTAAGAAAGCCCATAAAACATGAGTCTGAAACCACAACTAAGACCAAGTGCCCAGATATCATGCATGGCGCACTGAAACTCCCACCATCCCGTTTCGATATGAGATTAAACAGTAGTCAGCAACACACAACACGCACCCATATACTTAGAATTGAGTTTACTCTATGAACAGCTCAGAAATGTATTTTTGGTTTGGATTGAAATGACATCTCACTTAGAATTTAAATGCAGCCTGAATGCAAAGTGCATTGCCCATAAAAATACCAAGATTTTCTATTTAGAATGAGTGCCCCCTAGTGGAAATCTCATCCCTATTCCCTCTCAGCCCCGTGACATTGCAGGGCAATCGTGAAGTGATCTGCAACCTCTGGTTCTCCAGGTGTTTTGTACTAAATCTCCCAACAGCTCCAGGCAACGCAGTTAATTGACTGGAATATGGTAGCTGTAGTATAAACCATCTGGAGAGCCACAAGTTGCAGACCCATGCTCTGTGTCATTTATCTAATTACATGTGTGGACTTTTCATACCCACTTTGAAAATGTCTTTAAAGCTCTAATTCAGAAATGACCCTCATGAGTTTTCTAAAGAACTCACATTCTTCCTCTACTCCCTCTTGGAAAGCAAGTCTGTTCCAGGTAATATTCCCCTAATAAATAGGGCCCAGTTTGCCAATTAATGTCCAGGTTCAGCACTCATCGATTTGGAACAGGTCTTTTCTGTGTAGCCTTTTATTCCAGAGTCGGCTCCCCATTCCCTGTGTGGCTATGCTTTTTATAATCAATCATCTTTCCAGTGACCTACTCATTTGTCAGACACTTCCATCTAATATACATCCCCATTCTTCATTGGCTAATCATTATTTTTATATAGGTGACCAGTAAATAAATTGGGAGCAAATTTGTTCAGTTTCCCATAGTGATAAAAAGGCTTCCATTGAACACCAATCGCACAAACAACGCTGAATGGATTTTCACCAAACAATAAACAAGTCGGGAACAAAGCACCACAAATATGTCTTTGCTTGGCTTGGGGTAAAGATGAAGGGGTGCCACCTGGTTACGAAGAATGTTTCTATATATCCTATGGTGCTTTGCAGCAGAGACTCTGAGAGCCTTATCAGAAATGAAAAGCCACCAATTGCATTTCCTCCTTGATGCTAGAGATTCCCACTGTAACATTATATTTGGATAGAAAAAAAGGGTCTATTAATATCATTCTAGGGGTGTGGAAGGGGAAAGAGGAGCACATCTACAGTGGGGAATTATGGAGTGGGCTGGGGAGTAATGTTTCAGTTTATCTGGGGAATCCCATGAGAATCCCACAAGATTGCTAAGGCAAGGCTGGAAGACATGATCAGAAAGAAAAGTGCATCACATGAACCTGAAAGTCAAAGGGGGTAATGGATGAGGGTCAAGTGGAAAATACACATGGAGGGGGTTTGAGGGGACCTAATAAATGGAGGGGACCCATTGTGAGTGCCAGTAAGAATAAGAAAGACTTTTAAATGTTCTGAGCATTTAGATTTAAGATGATCCAAATAATCAAAACAGAACCCAGGAAATTCGCCTAGTTTGGGAATTGAGAATAATCTTATCACAGAGTCCACTACATAAATGTCCCCATAATGTCATTTTTTATTTCATTGTTGACTGCTGTTGTAATCCCATGTATGTGCACATGTGCGATGCAACAAGAGGGAACTTGAGCTAAGATGGTCATCCCTTCCCACACCTGCCAAATTTTATAGGTTTTGCTGCAATGAATCTGATAATCTTACCGCTGCCTAAACTAATGGTTTTGCATTCAATTTCAAGGTTTTTGCTATGCTATACCTTTCTCCAAGACCTGCTGGCTTTGGTCTTTCGGTAGTTGACAATAGCCACCCCCTTCGCTCATGGCCAATGTGTATCAACAATTACTGAACAAGACTGAGGTCAATTGGCCATGGCCTTTGGCCATGATCAGTGTCCTCAGCTTATGGGAATGCCCCATACCTCCCTGCCTAGTAACTAACCATATTCTACCGCCCATGGCCTTGGGCTGTGTCCACTATTCACATTGAAGAAAATATGCAGAAAAACTGTTGGCCAACTGTCCATAGACGTCAGCCATGATCAGGGACCCCATCATATGACTGTGGCCCATATCCCCCGGCAAAGTAACTAACTAGAACACATTGGCCACAGTCTTTGGGTGGGTATGGATGCTGCCCACATTGCAATAATTATGCAAAAGGATTATGGCCCACTTTCCCTGTTGCACCAAATAAGCTAAATGTCCATGGCCATGGCCAGTGGGCTTGTTTTACAGCTACCCCCCTCAGTATTATGGATGCTGTCCCTGTTGGGTCCTGGGCAACCATTGCCCTATTATATAATATATATGATTTTTATGCAGGTGTTAAACTCATTACTTCCTACGTAGTCTGCCTGTTTTAATCACCTAATACAAAGCATGCAGATTCTATAGGAATCAATATTAAATGATGTCTGCAATGCATAATTTGGGTACAGAATTTGATTTGCTTGTTTTTTTAACGAGTAAAAATGAAGCAGGGGAAGCAGCAGCATGTACGTAATTATGTTGGAGGATCTCTAGATTGCTTTTGAACTGTTAAATAACTTTCCCCCCAAATGTCCAGTATAGAGAGGCCCATTACAGAAATGTGTTGGTCTATTAACCAATAAGATCAGACACTGACTGACAAGTCTCCTGTATAAAGGTATTCGTCCCTATAGAAAGATCTAACAGAATTGTGTTGCTGAATATTGTAAATAATTTATTTAGCAAATAATTCACATAGAGCAAGGGCTTTCAAGTGCTTTGGCCATGAGCAAGCAACATATCAATTACTTTGTGATGCATCAAAGACAGAGTGTCACTGTTTGACTTATTATACATGGAGCAACACTATGGTGTATTGCCCCATGGGTGAGGCTTTAGGGTGCACTTTGAACTTTATCTGCTGTGGATGCTTGCCATTTCGGTAGATAAGGCACAGTGAGATTTGCCCTGGATGAAGAGACATGCAGAAACTGGGATTGATAACATGATTTACCCAACAAAATCAGGGAAAGTTATGTGATACAATGTCTGCTTTCTGTTTTCCGTGGGCCAGCTTCCCTTCCAAGCTCTCACCTCAAAGTTAATTTCTAGTGACATCATCCCCCAAAATGAATATGACTTCAGCAGCTTCACTTAGACTTTTAGACCCAAAAGATTCAGGGGCTTTGAGATATGAAACCAGCTGTCCATAGAGACAACATAAAGGTCACTGCATGGGTGCACTGCAGTCACCCTCGCTTTCTAGACTCGTTGAGGGTCACATCCACTCAATCACCAGCCCCTGCACAGTTCTGTCTGAGCCTCTGCATTTGCAGTGAACACAGTGCTTGCTTCCACAGCGAGGGTCCAGCACACCTGGAGTGCAGGGACGTCATTAAGGGGCCGCCAGGGGTCGGAACTGCGACCCCTGTGGTCTCCCTTGCCACCCCCCAAAAAAAAGAAAACTATTTTTTTACTTTTCCTTTTTTCCTTTTTGAATGTAAGCTTCTGGGCGATGACCAGCGCCATGTGGCTCTTTGCTTCTGGAGTGGCTGGCTTTCTTGTTAAAAAAAGAAGAAAAAAAAGAACGGGGGATCCACAAGTCTAAAACTTTCAGCACTACCTTAAATAAGAAAGACTAGGAATACTAAATAATGTGTCTTTCTGGAATTTTATACAATAATTGCTAGACTCATTAAAGGTTTATTTGAAGCACACGTCAGGGGGTGAGTTACTGATTTAGTCTGTACATAAATATCTCAACTCAGACTTTCATCCTTCTGAGGTAGATAAATGAGTACCAACACAGATGATATTGGATGTATATTTCTTTCTATATAACGCGCTTAAGCGTAGGGGTGCTATATAATAACACATCATTATCATTTGGCTATGGACGTTTGCTTGCATTCACAGTCATTTGGTAATATGGGCCACACTGATCTTAACGATACATATGGTGATCCATTCTTGTATGAAATGTACATCGCATTATAGTGATATCGTAACCATATTTTTCATAGTGTACTTAGGAACAATGCCATGTGATGCCACTTCTTGTTTTGTTAAGGGGTGACAGGTCGTGTCCATTGCTTCCCACAATATCACTTTGGGGTGGGGTCAAATGACATCACTTCCTGTGATGTCATCAATGTCAAGGGTCGTGTGATGTCACTTCCGCTACCCCTGGCATTTTGGTGAAATGACGTCCCTGCTGGAGTGCTTCTTTCGCTCGCCTTCTAGCAACACACTACATTTCCTTGTGTACAGCACAGGTCTGGCAGCCCAAACATATACAGATGGACACACATGGAAATTGGACAAATGGAGAGAAAGAGAAAATAAAGAGAAATCGAGTTGGAAACGAATAGTATATGTGTAGGGGAGGAGCAGACTGAAGTGACACAAATGGATAGAGGAGTAAAAGTGAGAGTGAAAAGAGATGGGTTACGAGACAAAAGAATGGAAGGGTTTTTTGTGTGAGGGATATAGAATGGAAAAGAGAGAAAGAGAGATTGATAATGACACACCTAGAGCAGAAACAAAGCAAAACACAGGCCTAGTTTGGGGAGTACCAGGATGTATGTTCTTATCCATTTCAGACACTGGGCCTCATTACGAGGTATGCCGGTAGCCATGCCGCTACTAGCGGCATGGCTGCCGGCAAAACCGCATCCGTGTCCTCGGAATGAGGACTTACCGGACCATTCCGAGTTCGGATGGCTCGGTAATTCCTCACTCGAGGACACGGACACGGTTCATCCCCATTCCCATTTCAGCCCCATAGGGCTGAATGGGAATGGGAGAAGGAGTAAACAACGGGCCATTACGAGATGGACCGTTGTTTGCTCCCTCTTCCCCTCGCGGGACCCGGTATGCACGCCTGGTTTTCCCAGGCGTGCTTAACGTGTCCCGCGAGGGGACCTCATAATGTGGCAGAACGGGTTGAACGGCGCCGCAGCCTTTTACGGCGCTGTTTAACCCGTTCCGCCAGGGTCGTAATGAGGCCCACTGTATATAAATAGAGCACAGTACCTGTTGGCATAGGTTCCAAGGCCATCTTCAGTCCATTATGAGTTTATGTGTAAGGACCATGAGAAAGCGCTGTTGCTAGACACGTGTTTCAGCAGAATGCAATCCCTCTCCTGAATCTGTGGCTTTCAGTGCCTTCATTTGCTTTTCCTTTTAGAAGATGCGGATATCTTCAGTCACCTGCAATAGCCTTTTTATATACAATTGCTTATGGTAAGGAGGAATGCCTTCCATATGATGCATGGTCATATCGCCATGCCTTTAATAATAGATCTCCCCTTGCAAACAGGAACATCGTCTCACCAACTAGTTACTGACCTGTCAGAGAAAGAAAGGTAATTAACAAAATGAAACTGAAAAGCAAGGCATCCCTTTAAATAAGTATTCAATTGCCATCAGGAAACGTTCTGAGGAAGCAGCCTTTGGCACTCTGTCCTAACTTTGGCAAAACAGGCATTTTGACGTAACTACTAAAATGTTATAGGGAAGATGTTATGTCACAATTAGATAGCAAGAAGACATCTATGAACATGTTTTTTATAATTATTTTTATCATTTTATTTGGTTATTTTTAATGGGCTTAATACCCAGAGGTTTCCAAGCACAGACCCAGGGAACGAACCTGTGTTGCTCTGTATTGTCATGTTTCTAAATCGAACGCATTGCCCCCGAGCTATCCTCCCGAGAGAATTAATTTTGTAGTTTTCCATACATTGCATTAGAACCGTGATGTGCATGTCTTACTTTGGGTTCGTTGTGATGCTACAACTAGACTTATCCCTTTTACTCCACACAACATCCTTGTCAGAAGGTCACTCAAAAGTCACCCCGTTGTAAGTAGCTCACTGCTTCCTGTAAAATTTGATACTGTATCTATTGTGCGTTCATTTACGATCAAAAGAGCATTGTTCTTCCCTGTGTAGGGGTGTGTGTGCGTATAGAGATATAAACACACTTCAATATGCTGTATATGGAATCCTATAAAACGTCTAAAACAAGCAGTAATACGGGGAAGCTGGTGGAAGGATATCACCGCACGACAGCATGTACATTGTATAATGGACGTGGTCCCGAGCTCTGCTGGCATTTGTACAGCGACGAGCATGTCCTCGGTAACTCGCCTCGCGCAGTGCAGTCTGGTTTCTGACATCTCACGTGACTTAAGGTGCGCAGCAACAGTAACTTGCCCTATTAAAGGAGGCAGCTGTCACTTGTCTGGCATCAGCAGGAGCCAACCCTGCCTCTGAAAAATAGTGGATGTTATGGCTGGTGCCAGCGAAAATGCAACATACAGCATTGCAGTCTGGATGTGTAGGTGCCGACAAGGGATGATTTGCGATTTAGGGTCGAGCAGCATCATTAATAACTCCATATTTGCAACTCATCGCCCTGTCTTTGTTCACACTCACACCTTTTACTGGTACACAACTAATATTGTTCATTCTGCACACAGAGGCATTTCGCCACAACACTTTGCAATTAACACATAAACGATTAATCGAGTGTTGACAAAATTCGGGATTTTGCGTAAGTGCATCGTTTCTGTACAGGTAACAGTGTTACTGTTCCCACAATTGTACTTCTCTACACTTTGTGTTACCGTTCGCATGCAAGTCTGAATTTAGTACTGGGAGCATGTGTTCAATCGAGTGTCTAGCGTAAGGCAGTGTATAGAAATATAAGAGTTTGCATCATGACAAATTTATGTTTACAGTACTAATAATTCACAGAAGCGTTTTATAATGGCAAACCTCCATTGGAAAACGTTCTCCAAATTAGCCCATAAGTCTGTGCACTCTATATGGGCTGATATGTATGCTACGCTGGACCAATGTATATCGTGGCACACATGTGCTCAATGAGTGAAATGAGCATTTCCAACCAGTAACGCGTGCACTGTGTTTATGGTAACATTACTACAAAGTTATGTAAGATTACATGAAGTAACCATTGCTTTCAAAATACCATAAATATTTGAATAGTAGCACAACTGTGTTTACAACAAAGGAGTATTTACAATAATGTAAGCAGCAAGCTAAGCAACCATTACTCTCGCCACCACTGTGTGCTGCTAAGACTAACACCCAGGACATCACAGATGACATCACAAATCTCATTGATGACATCACTTAGCTTACCATAAATGTTGAATTTCTAGGGTTTTTCGGTTTTACTTGTAACCATAATGTCCCTTTAAGAACGTTTTTTCACTGAATTTCATAGGTTTCTAACCATAACGTCCCTTTTAACAACGTTTTTTACTGTGAATTTCATAGGTTTGTATTAGTGCAACTCAACCATAATGTCCTTTTAACAATGTTTTTTTCACAGAATTTCATGGGTTTTGACCAATGTACCCTAATTTGCTACAACTTAATGAGATCATACTTACCCCCAATATAGCAACATTTTTCTCCACTTTAGAAAGTTTCACCTTAAAACTCTGCCATTCTCCCACCTTCTAGCATCATTTTTAACACTTCAATACACTTTTTGCAACTTTTCCCACTGTTTTTGTGTTCACTGACATTCGCGTACGTCTGACTTCCTTGCATACTTTTCGGACACGGCATGGTGTGTCCACGAACGTAACTGCACTTCGCAAACGGGTCCATGCTTCGCAAACAGAACTGCATTTCCATTAGATCAAGGAAGTATTAAACTGGACCCAAGCACAGCTCATACACATATTCTTAATCATTATCCATTAACAATCTAGCACACCGCAATACTTGGAAGAATATTAGGAAAATTGTTATACAGCTTAAAAATGGCATCAACTATTGCCATGCCTCCTCCCCAAGAGCCACCACCATCACCAACTGGAGGACCTACACAATGAAAGAAGCGCAATACTTCAAAAGACAATCAAGAAGACCAGGAAGTTGAGCTAGAAGAAGTGTCTACATCTAACACCCAAAGAGAATCATGGGTGTGGCAGTTCTTTACCACTGTTGGAAAGTTACCTAAGTGAAATGCACTGAGTGGGCAGTACTAAAACGGGATCACCACCATGCGGTGCCACACCAACTCCAACCACTGCAATTCTCTCAGAAAGGGTGTTCCTTTCTTAGTAAGTAGTAGGCTGTCTTCCTCTACCTCATCTTCCTCAACCAATGCTATAACAACACAGCCTTATTCTGTGGGACACAAAATCCCACCAGCTACCTTACAAGCGATAAAAGAGGCTGCTGATCCATATCTTTTGAAAACAAGACTATTCTGTATATGCGGAAACACACCACTCTGCAGTGGGGAGCTATTTCAAAGTGCTTTTGAAGCTGTAATCTAAGAGCATGAGAAATTCTACCCTCTACCTTAGATTTAACAAATGCTGTGAGAAACCTCAAAGTGTCTCACCCGCTGGTCCCCGGAGAACTGTCATCTAGGTGACCAGGACACAGCCATCGCTATTGGATCCAGTTCCTGGAGGTGGACTAGTTGGGGAGGATCACCTGTGCAAGGGGTCTTCAGGGAGTGGAAGTTGGACACTGAGGGTTGAGACGTAGTACCCCCTTCCCTGTAACAACTTTTTCAGATCCTACCCTGTAGGATATTTAGAAGCTCTGACCCCCCTTTTCCCACATGAACAATTTCTTACAAGGTAACACACAACAGACTAACACCAGAGACGTTTACCTGACATGTCCCAAGACTCAAGTCAGGCAGAGTCAGGCAATTGACAACAACCATGCACACCTGATGGCCCTTTAACTTCCCCACAGGGATAAAATGCAGAGCACAAAAGAACACTCGAGCAAGATCGAATGCACAAGGAGGCAGCTTCACCAAATCGCAGTACAAAGGGTGAAAAAAAGCAGTGAGACCTGGATGGATGACAAATGGGGAATTGTCCTTGCCCTTTTCAACTCAGACCCGCATTGCCTCCAGAAGGGGAATCGTATGACCGTGAGTTACAGCTGGCGTGGGAGTAACAGATGTCAATGGTACATGGGGCCTCACGCATTGATAACGCAGGCGGAGAGGCAAGCTGGCTACCGTGGTACTATCCTTGACTCCAGAGAACAAAGACGCCAAGGTGTTCAGCACAGCCGGTGAGTCAGAGGAAGCTGATATCAAACCAAACTATGTTAAGCCCAAGGTTGTGAGTAGCAACATTTTGAATGCAAGCAGAAAGGACTTGTGTTTATGTTTGAACTTTAAAGATACCCCAGTTGTGGTCCAGGTGCAGAGGGGTCTGGCGGCATGTGGGCACTCATTCGAAAAGGCTCTGACCGGGACCTGGTTTTGGAACTACAACAACCAGAAGGCCCTAGATAAGGGTGGTGTAAGGAAGCAGAGTGGTCCTAAAAGGTTCATGTCAAATCCCTTGTACAATCGAAAGTCTCTGACCCATTGCCAGAGGAATGCAAGGGTAAGGGAACCCCGCTTTCCACTACGATGGTGAACTGTGATAATTGGCAAATTTGAACCCGAAAGATGGACGCCGAAAGAAAGTTAAAGAGAACTCTGCTTTCTGATAAAACTGAGAAATACATGAACGGTATTAGGAATACATGAACTGTGTTGAAGGAAGGCTCTTCTGAACCTGACATAGGGAGGCCTGTCTTTGCAAGAAAGGATCCGAGACCAGCAGAGAGCGATCTCAAGGGTGAAGAGCAATCAACTGAGGAAACTTGTTTGTTTGGTTGTCATTGTGAAATCAGGGCGAAGAGAAAAAGCCCAAGGAGCGCAAGAACACAGTGTTTGTTACTTCTAATTAGCAAACCTTCTAAGTAAAGAGACTTTTGCAGGAAAGATACTTAACTTCTGAACGGATTTTGATATTGTTGAACTGAACTGTGAACTTCATGGTGTCGCGGCCCAGGAGTATGCTGTGTTTGAGAATCCCTCCTTGTCCCATGCCTCAAACGTGGTGAATGGAGACCCAGCCATAACATCCTGACTTATCAGTTTGTGAACACTTCTTTCTTTTCATGTGAACATTATCCCACACTCTTTTGTGTAACTAGTAGTAAGGATTGACAATAGGTTTCTTTATTATAAGCCCTTTTTATTTGTCACGATGCCACTAGGACTGCCTTAGTATTACTTGATGGTCATAGCTTGCTCCTATCTTAGATTTAGGTTTAGATTAGGCGTTTATCTCACCCATTATCAAGTACAATAAACACACTTGAACTGTGATCACTTATGTCTGTCTTTACTGTCGCCAACATGAGTTCCTTAAATTTTGTCTCAGGAATGGGATGTGAATCAATTGAAACACATTGGGGAACCCTGCAATTTCAGAAACTTAGTCAACAAGCGTCTGACCCTTCTGTTGCCACAAAATAAGCAATAGGTTTCAATATTTGTAGCAGTAGGGAAGCTGTCATTCCCCTGGGGAAAGAGGGATGATTCTTACTGATTTGGTTCTGATACCCCCTCCAGGGTGTTATATCAGGTTGGCCCCAAAATATGTCCTAGTATGGAAGTTCGGTATAGACGTTTTAGCCGGCGTCATCGACCCTGATTTCCTAGAAGACGTAAAGGTTCTCTTACAAAATAATGACAAAGTCTATTTGAATTACATTGTGGGGATTAAATCACTCAAGGAATTTGGAAAGGGCACTATTCCCTTGCTTTCAAGAAGGTGAACCAGACAAAATAGAAAGAGGTGCATTGGGCATTGGGGAAGCTGATAAACCTTCTGAACTTGAAGGCACGAAGGGAGAGGAACCTACAATCTATCTTGATCTAGCCTTTGCCCAGTGAAATGATCATGGTCTCGCTGAGGCCTTCCTACAGGAAATTCAGGAAGGAGAAGGTATAGAAAAGGGAAGCCACTTTCTCTTCTTAAAACAGGGATTGTTATACAGAAGGGACACATCAAGTGATGGATTAATAAAAACACAGTTGGTGATTCACCGGATCCACCAAAAGGTTGTACTGGAGATCGTACAGTCTCATCTTACCAGAGGTCATTTGGGACAAACAAAAACCCAAGCACATATCAGTGGGAAGTATTACTGGCTAGGTATCGACACTGATATAAAAACATTTATCCAGACGTATGAAATATGTCAAAGAAAAAGCATATACTTCCCCCTACCTGCCCCTTTGAGTCCTTTACCCATCATAGAAGTCAATTTTTCAAGAATCAGAATGGACATTGTTGGACCTCTAGAAACATCCTGATTAGGCAACAAGTATGTCTTAGTGATTGTTGATTATGCCACAAGATACCCCGAAGCATTCCCAAAAGCAAAATAATACCACCCAGAAAGTCCTTACACACCTCCTACAATATTTTTCCTGGGTTGACTTTCCCTAGGAAACATTGACCGATTAGTGTTCAAATTTAATGAATAAGCTCATAGCAGAGGTCAAAGAGCTACTACATATTACCACCTTACGAACTTCTGTGTACTATCCCCAAACTGTTGGCTTGGTAGAAAGATTCAACAAGACCTTAAAATGAATATTGAGGAAACTAGTAGATAAAGACAGGAAGGACTGAGACTGAATTATCCCGTGGGCACTATTTTGTTTGAGGAAAACGCCACAGGCCTCTACAAGAGTTTCCCCTTTCAAGTTACTTTATGGCAGATAATCCAGAAAATTCCTAGACATGCTCCGCAAAACCTGGGAAGAAAGAGGATAGCCACCCATTTCCATCTCAGAAACTGCTACCCGAATGCGAGAACATATGGAAAAGGACAAAGTCAACAAAAATGTAATTACAATAAGAAAGTAAGCTTGATATCATTGTCTATAGGGCAGAAAGTATTGGTACTATTACCCACCTCAGAAAACAAGCGTGTTTCTAAGTGGCATGGGCTATATGAAATAGTAGAATGAACAGGAACCTGCACCGATAAAGTAGCGCAACCGGACCGAAAACAGAAGGTCCATTTATACCACATAAATCTCCTAAATGAGTGGAAAGAGAACCCGTCAGCCACCCATGACAAAGTACTATCTTGTTTGGTTGCAGAAGATATAGACCACGTTCAACTAATGTCTCCTGAGTTATCTACCCGAAAACAAGAATATCAAAGAGATGTAATCACGTCCTTCCCGATGTATTCTCAGACAAACCAGGCAGAATAAAGGGCACCTACCACTATATTAGGACACCTAAGGGGAACGTGGTACATCTAAAACCCTATCGACTCCCAGAGGCCCGTAAACAGATAGTGGTCGAGGAAGTAAACAAAATGCTGCAAGCTAATATTATTGAGCCCCCGTCGAGCCCATGGTCCCCCCCTATCATGTTGGTCAATAAACCTGACCGTTCTGGAGTTTCTGTATAGACTTACGTCAAGTCAACGCAATATCTGATTTCAATGCATATCCCATGCCACGCATTGATAACCTAATTGATAAACCTGGAGCAGCCACCTTTCTATCCATCCTAGACTTAACAAAAGGATACTGCCAGGTACCAGTATATAGGCCAGATAAAGAAAGACAGTGTTTTCAACCCCCTTTGGACTATTTGAATTTAAAGTCCTCCCTTTTGGTTTGCACAGCACACGCCTAATGGATAAAATCTTACATCCCTATTATGACTTCTGTGGAGCTTGCATTGACGTTATCGCCATTCATAGTACAACCTGGGAAGACCACCTTTTCCATCTTCATACTATAATGAGAGTCCTCAGACAAGCCTGCCTAACTGCTAATCCATCTAAATGCATATTGGCACAAACAGCTGTAAAATATCTTGGTTATTTTGTAGGGAACTGGAACGTACAGCCCCAAAATTAGCAAGTGAGAGCCATCATAGATACACCTACACCTAAAACTAAAAAGGGATATTAGAGCTTTTCTAGGGTTAATAGGATATTACTGCAGGTTTATCCCCAATTTTTGGGACAAAATAGTGAGGTTGACTGATAAACTTAATAATGCTGAACCCCAGAAAATGCAGTGGCCTGAAGAGGATAATAAATGCTATAACAATTTAAAGCAAACTCTGTGCCATACCCCAATACTAAAAGTAGTAGACTTCTCCAAAGACTTTATATTGCAGACAGACACCTCCCTTACCAGGTTAAGGGCAGTCCTGTCTCAAGTTTGCGATGGATTATGTTATGTTTTGTTAATTAGAATTATTAAGCGCACGTACGCCCAAAGGCACCATGGCGATTAGACCATCCAATCCTCTTTACAAGCCGCAAACTCTTCTCACGTGAAATAAAATTACTCTGTACTGCAATTGGACGCCCTCGCCATCAAATGGGCCATAACTCACCTTAGATACTACCTCTTGGGAAGAAAACTTACATTAGTCACCAACCATTCTGGATTAACCAATGCAAAGACTCAAACCCATGTGTCATGTGATGGTTTCTAAACCTGCAGCCCTACTGCTTCAAGGTGGAACAGCGGAAAGGAAAAGACCAGGGCAATGTTGTATTCCTGTCCAAGTTCCCCTGTGAAGCAGATGCAGCTACATCGAATGGAGGAAGGGTATGTGAGCAACCTGTAGGTGTCTCACCAGCTGGCACCCAGAGATCTGTAATCCAGGTGGCCAGGACATGGCCATCGCTATTCAATCCAGTTCCTGGGGGTGGAATAGTGGGGGAGGATCACCTAGGCAAAGGGTTTTTGGGGAGTGGAAGTGGGACACCAAGGATTGAGACGCGGTATCCCCTTCCCTATAACAACTTTTAACTATCCGACCCTGTCAGATATTTAGAAGCTCCCCCTCCCCTTTTCCCACACAATCACTTTCTTACACGGCAACAGACAACGGACTAACACCAGAGCCATTTACCTGACATGTCCCAACGCCCGGATAAGGCAGAGTTGGGCAATTGACAATTACCACACACACCTGACAGCCCTTTACCTTCCCTAGAGGGGAGCACACAAGCTCACTTCGGGCAAGGTTGAATGCACGAGGAGACAGCTACACCAAAGCGGCAGCACAAAGGGAGAAGAAAAGTGGTGAGACCTAAAAGGATGATGAAAGGGTGCGGGGGGTTGCCCTTGCCGGTTCCAACTCAGACCTGGGAAGCCTCCAGAAGGTAAATGTAAGACCGGGTGTTACAGCTGGCGTGTAGAGCAACAGGTGTCAATGGTACACAGGGGCCTCCCACATTGATAGCGCATGCAGAGAGGCAAGCTGGCTACTGTCATACTAGCCTTGACTCTAGAGAACAACAAAGTCAACGGGTTCAGCATAGCCATTGAGTCGGAGGAAATTGATATCAAACCGAACTGTGTTAAGCCCAAGGTTTCAGAAGCAACATTTCTAATGCTAGAAGAAAGGACTTGTGTGTAAGAAAGCCCAATGAGGTCCAGGTGCAGAGGGTCCGGCGCCACGTGGGCACTCATTCGAAAGGCTCTGACCGGGACCTGGTTTCGAAATTACAACAACACGAAGGCCCTGGTAAAGGGTGCCATGAGGAGTCAGAGTGGTCCTACAAGGGTCACGTCAAATCCCTTGTACAATCCAAAGTCTCTGACCCATTGCCATAGGAAAGCTAGGGGAAGGGAACCGGGCTTTCCACTACGATTATGAACTGTGATAATTGGCAAATGTGAACCCAACAGAGGGATGCCGAAAGAAAGCTAAAGAGAAAGAAACCCTGCTTTCTGATAAAACGGAGAAATACATGTACAGTATTAAGAGGCCCACTTTTGCAATAAAGGATCTGAGCCCAGCAGTGGGAGATCCCAGGGGCGAAGAGCAATCGCCCAAATAACCTTTTGCTTGTCATTGTGAAATTGGGGCAAAGAACAATCGCCCCAGGTGCAAGAACACAGAGAGAACCTTTGTTTGTTTGTTACTTCTAATCAGCAAAACTTCAAAGGCAAGAGACTTTTGCAGGAAAGAGACTTCGCTTCTGAAGGGGTTGAACTGAACTGTGAACCTCGTGCTGTTGAAGCCCAGGTGTCTGATGTGCTTGAGAGTCCCGCCTTGTCCCGTGCCTCAAACATGGAGAAGGGAGACCCAGCCACACCATCCTGACTTTTCATTTTGTGAACACTTCTTTCTTTTCTGGTGATCATTATCCCACACTCTTACTCTAACTAGTAGTAAGGATTGGCAATAGGTTTTTTAGTATAGGCCCTTTTTATTTTACAAGACACTACTAGGACTGCTGTATTATTATTTGATGGTCATAGCTTGCTCCCATCTCAGATTTACGTCTAGATTACGCTTTTATCTCACCCATTATAAAGTTGACTGTTGCCACCATGAGTTCATTACACAGCCCAACATCTTTTCCTGTGCACCTGCCCCTCCATATGTGTGGTGTATGCCCCTACCCTCATTTCCCTCCCCACCTTACTTTCTGGACTCTATTGCAAAAAACAAAAAAAACGAAACATAAAAAAGGTTCCTTTAGGAACCACATTTCACAGATAAAAAATAGAACTAAAAAATAAGCTTATTGACTCATCTACTTTACATTTTTCAGTAAAGTATTTTGATTCAAAAGGTTCTCCAACATTCCCATTAGCATTCCCACTCACATAAGTATGCGTTGCGAAAACTATGTTTGTTAAAGGAGGTTTAGAGTTCTATCATATATGTTAAAACAGGAATTATTAATAACATGTATACAGTGAAGTAACATTATGAACATCTTTAATTTATAAAAACATATTCAATTCACAGAAAATACTCTAATAAAGGGACATTACGCTTAAGCTGTACCTCACCCTTGGGACTAATCTGCCCCAGCACTTAGCTATTGGCCTCTTATCTTGGGATCCTTTGGCACTTCCCTCATGGGATCCGATGAGCACTTGTCCATCCATACTGCCCCTTTTATTTATGCACTTCTGGCACTATGTACAATTTTTGGTATAAGTATGGGAAATTTAGAATCAAAAGATTTGTAGACATTGTTAAGTGGCAGTTGGTGGGTGGAAGTTTAATATGTTGATAAGCTATATGCAGAGTCATTTTGTTAAGTGAATGGTGGATATATGTGTGAATGGTGTAAACAGGTAATGTGGGAGTGTTACAAACATAACAGTAAAACGAGTAGAAGGGCTGTTCTATGTGATGGTCTGCATGTGAAATCTGGGTTTTCTTATAAGATTGTATACTATAGAGAAGAATTTTGGATGGCAATTAGTTTCAGTGCTTTTTCTTTGTCTCTAGTATACAGTTGCCCATTATTACCATTAGCAGAGTTGAAAATGCTAATGGGAGTGTTGGAGAATATTAATGAATCTAATTACTTTACTCAACAATATGAAGTTGATGGAGTCTATAAGCTTATTTTTTTAATTCTATTTCTTAAGTGTCAAAGGTGGTTCCTAAAGGGACCTTTTTTATTGTAATAAGAAAATGTGTAGGAGAGGCCAGAATGTAAAGTGGGGAGGAAAATGAGGGAAGGGGCACCAACCACGCAAATGGAGGGGCAGTTGGACAGGGGAAGATGTTGCACATGTTTTATATCTAAGGTAGAGGTCAGTGTTTCTCATGCTCCATGATTACAGCTTCAAAAGCACTTCGAAATTGCTCTCCCCTTCAGAGTGATGTGTTGCAGTATATACAGAGTACTGTTGTTTTCGAAAGATATGGATCAACAGCCTCTTTTATCAAAATTAGTCTGTGTGATTTCAGCATTGGTTGAGGAAGATGAGGTAGAGGAAGACAGCGTACTACTTCCTAAGAAAGGAACAGCCTTTCTGAGAACATTGCAGACGTTGTATTTGGTGTGGCACCACGTGGATGTCGTCCTGTGGGAATACTGCCTAGGTTGTCAGCGACTGTATACAGTCCATTTCACTTTGGTAGCTTTAGCCTTTGGTACATTTCAAACAGTGGTAAAGAACTGCCACACCCATGATTCTCTCTGGTTGTTAGAGGTAGGGATCTCTTCTAGCTCATGTTCCTGGTCTTCTTGATTGTCTTTTGAAGTATTGAACTTCTTTTGTTGTGCAGTGTCATCTTTCATGTACTGGGTGTTTGTCTTAGCAGTGCATGGTTGTGGCACGAGTTATGGTTGCTTAGCTTACTGCTGGGGTTTTCGGTTTTACTTGTAAACATACTTGTAAACATAAAGTCCCTTTAATAAAGTTTTTTCATTGAATTTCATCGTTATCGTTAGTGCAACTTAACGATAGCGTCCTTTTAACACCGTTTTCTCAATGAATATCATGGGTTTTTACCAGTGCACGCTAATTTCCTACAACTTACTAATATCACACTTACCCAAATATTGCAACATTTTGGCCATTTTACAAAGTTTTGTCTTAAAGCTCTGCCCTTTCCCACCTTCTACCATCATTTCTAATACTTCTATACACTTTTTGCAACTTTTTCCACTGTGTCCATCAAAATTTGCAAACGTCTGACGTCATTGCAGACTTCCGGACACTGTCACATGACCCCAAGTGCGCACGCGACATGATGATGTGTCCATGAACGCGTCTGCACATTGTGATCAGGTCCATCCATGCATTGCGGACAGTTCGGAACTGCATTTTCTTCTGATCTAGAAAATTTGAAGCTTAAAATGTTCCCTTGCATATCTCCTATACCTAATCTTACTCATTATCTATTAGCAATCTCGTACACAGCACATACTTGGAAGAATATTAGAAAAACTGCTATTCATCTTAAACATGGCTTCAGCTATTGTTATCCATCCTCCCCTAGAGCCACCACCACCACCAACTGGAGGACCTACTCAACAACAAAAAAGCGCAATACTTTCAAACATGTGTGTCAGTTCTTTACCACTGTTGGGAATATACCAAAGGCTAAAGCTACCAAAGTGAAATGCACTGAGAGCAAGGTTGTGCTCAGTCGAAAACTACCTGGACAGTACTCTTACGGGACCACCTCCTTGCGCTGCCACTCCCAATCAAACCACTGCAATTCTCTCAGAAAGGTTGTTCCTTACTTAGCAAGTAGTACACTGTCTTTCTCCACCTCATCCTTCTCATCCAGTACTGTAACCATACAGTTCAGTTCCGTGGGACACAAAATCCTGCCAGCTACTTTGCAAGCAATAAAAGAGTCTTTTGATCCATATCTTTCGAGGACAACAGTCCTCAGTATATATTGCAACCCACCAAACTGCAGGAGGGGGAGCAATTGTAAAGTGCTTTTGAAGTGAAAATCAAGGAGCATGCGAAACGAGGCCCCCAACTTAGGCGTAACAGCGTGCAACATCTTCCCCAGTCCACCTGCCCCTTTGTATCAGTGCTTGGAGCTTCTTCTCTCATTTCCCTTCCCTTGCGTTCTAACCTCTCCTGCAAAAAGAACAAATATAAAACAACAAAAAATGTTCCTTTAAGAACCACCTTTCACAGTTAAAAATAGAACTAAAAATGACAATCTTGTAGAGTCCATCTACTTTACATTTCTCAGTAAAGTACATAGACTCAATAAGATTTGGAAACTTTTCCATTAGCATGTTGCGTTATGCTAATGGGAATAATGTGGATTCATCCCCCGTTCGACGGACTGGAATCGCGGATAACTTCCCGCCAGCCCAAATTATTGGTCCAAGTGAAGCTAGGACGTATAAAAAAGGCTCCGGACCGTTATCCCCCATTCCAGCCCCTGCAATGCTGGATGAAGCCCATTAGCACCCCGGGTTGCTAAAGCGGTAACCAGGGGGGTGCTAACAAAAAAGGATTTTTCTTCTTACACAGGGACGCACACAGCATCCGACTGTAGGAAGGAAAATCCTTTTCTAACATGGCACTATAGTAAGGGTAGGTGGGGCTCTACACAGAGCCCCTCTTCCCTTTCCATGGCAGCCTGCAAAAGCTGAAGAGAGAACCCTATGACCATATTACCACAAGCACATTTATTTTCCCTTTCAAACCTATCCCAATTTCGAAAACCTTTACCATATAGCCACTTTATCCCCATTGGTCCTACCTCGTGGTCATGGCCAGTAGCTAGCTTGTCCGGGTCTTGATCTAATACCATGACCCGGACAATCTGGCCACTGCCCATGACCACAGGCTATACCTCTGTCACCAAAGGTATATCACTATTTGTTGTATCTACATGATGACACTTATTAAAAAATAAAACACTGACACATTTGCAAAACTATGCTTTCAGGACCTTGCCAATGCTTTTTACACAAGATTGCATAAATAAAGTCATATAACTATAGACCCTACTTCACAAAATCCATTCAGACCTTTGCACAAACATTCAAAGTTGGGTCTCTAATATTCTGAAAACCTTTGTCCACAGTCATCAAACAGCAACAAAGTTATAAGCCATCTAAAAATGTTGAGACCACCCCACTAATTTAGCCCCATCTTGACAAAATCCCACTAAACTTTGCAAATAGTTCAGACCAGGCGTCCTTTGTGGGTCCCGCGAAGGGTCCAGGGAGCTAATAACGGGACCGCTATTAACGGGCCTGTTATTAGCTCCCTACCCATTCCCATTGAGCCCTATGGGGGCTCAAATGGGAATGGGGATGGGTTCTTTCAAGGAGGAATTACCGGGTCCTCCAAAGTCAGAATGACCCGGTTATTCCTCATCGAAGGAACCCGGTACTGGGACCCGGTATGAGGCCCTAAAACTCTGATTGCACACTTGGGTGGGAGAGCGGCAATGTAGCACATTTCCAGCAAATCACACATGTTCCACACCTCCCATGACCCCTCTTCATTAGCTATGAAGGCTACGGGTGATGGAAGTTGGAGTGCCCAACATCTGGAGAGACCCCCTCTGGTGTCTCCATTTCTATCTATTTATATGCTCCATGCCAATGCTGCGCATGGTTTCTTTGCCTGAAGGCTTTGCCTTAATGCCTGTCAAAATATTTCACTTGTGTGGCATTTATGTGAGAGTGGCATTATATCAAGAAGCTGGCATTGAAATCTGTTTGTAAATGCATCATTGGTGGTGCTATGTATTCGTGTTAATGGTGTTGTGTTATCGATATTTGCTGTTTGACATGCCTCCTTTGCAATATTATTGTTTTCACAAATTCTACTTGCTTTAAAAAAAATGTCTATGGTGTGTGTAATGCTGTACACGTTTGCCGTCACTCCTTGGCAATTTATTAGTCACAGGTGGGGTGTTTGTTGCATTGCTGGTTACATTGCTCTGTTTGTTTGTTTATTTTATTTATATAGCACGCCTGACCCAGGGGTATCTTGGCACTTAAGATGAAGATAATGGTTAAATGATACAGTTTATACAGACAGAGTGCAGATAATACATTCAAATAACAAAGGATAGGCAAGAGTAAGTGGGGAGCATAGAATGGTATGTGATAAGTAACAGGGAGAAAGATATATACATTAAGGGAATGGGAGTGCAGAGTGATGTCAATGTAAGGAAAGTAATGTTAGTTTTTGTGCATAAATATGTTGTGTGTGTGTAATTGCGAATCAATGGTGGGAACATGTGTAGTATCCCCCGCCAATTTGACATAGCTTCCTTCTAGGTGGGGATTTGCATGCCAATTATTAAGTCGTTTTCTTCATAGTCTCTTTGATGTTGCCAATTAAACTGAAATCACTTCCCACTCCCACTTTCCTGATGGGGCTAATTTTCAAGTTCCCCATGATTTGGTGGCAGGGATCTGTTACGTTTACACTGTCACGTAAGCGGATTCCCACTGCCAAATTCTAGTCATTTTCACTGCTGGTTGCAAATGTAAGGGGAAAAAGGCAGAGTATAAGCGTGTATGTTGCCTTTTGCCATTCATATTTGTTCTCCGTATTGTAAAGTGAGTAAACACATGCTGAGATGTGTAAGGGAGGCATGGTATCACACGTAGACACTGACACAAGAGTTCAAAGTTTCAAAACCTGTATTGTTAAAGGATAGTTCCGGGACTTTTTTTTTATTGTCCCTACGGGTCGGCCATGTGTTTGTAAGCATAAATCGGTAGATCGTAGGAAACTTTCCTATGGACCTTACCCGACTTTTCGCCCATTATCGCACTCGAAATCAGCCTCCATTTTGTGATAATCCTATCATTCCGCCGCATCGACCTGGCTCACCTGCCTTTGCGGCACTAAATCAAATCCCCCGCCCCTGAGCCTGACATCAGCAGACGCGTACTGCCCATTTCAAGCACGTCTCGTGTCAACAATCGCTGCGCCTCAGCTATTGACGTGTTGCCATGGAAATGGCAGGACGCCTCTTTCCCCAATAAGTATAAACAGACCGTTTCACAACATACAGCAGCAGATTTTCGATTCCATTCCTCTCTCTGTGTTACTTTGAGTATTCTGTGACTCGTTTCAGTGCTCTGGTCAGCTACCTTCGCCGCTTGTAGCCCGTGTGAACACCTGTACCATCTCTGTAAATTATTTTACTATCTTTACCGCACAATGGCCACAATAATGCCGTATATGTACGAGCCCGAGTACACCGAGGAGGAACTACTGGAAAGGCAAGCACGCGAAAACGATGGGGATTCGGACGGCAGTTGGGAGGACCAGTCAACGGATGAAGAGCCTGGACCATGTCGCATGGACGGCGTCTCCACCTGGTGCACGTGCAATCGGTGCGAGCTAATGCCAACTGAGGAGGAGAACTGCTGCTGCCGTGAAAATTCCGGGTGCTTGGCCTACATTTCGGAAAGCGAGCAAAGTCTGCAGGAAGGCGAGCAAAGTCCGCAATGCATCACCGAGCTGCCAGAGTTCAGGGAAGCCTGCCTCTCACGGACAGTGTTGAGGATGATGATGGTGCTTATGCACGAACTTCGTGGCACTGTTCGTCCGCGTAATCCGAGTAACGAGTAAGTATACTCTGTTTGTGATGTCAGTGATGCCACCACTATTTCATGGTCGTCTCCCACATATAAAATTACATTTACATATCATTCGAACGCATGTAAATTGGTTCCATATAGTGCATTTTCTAGATATAATTTTTTTCTAAGAAAAATGACATGTGTTACCTGAATCGACATTGATAAGAAAGTTTGGTCAGTTTAATACAGTTTGCATCTTTTTTTTTCACAGGTGGTACAGGCTGGTGGCCTATCGTTGCTTCACTTGGTGGCTTCACGGGAGGCTCGGACACCGCGTTCGGAGAGTAATACCTGCCTGTGCGGTACTTGCCATTAGACAACATTTCCCCAGTGACAGTGGACAATACCGCGGATTTTCCCTCGATGTGCTGCAACCTCAACTTTACAATGTGTAATGTTTATTATTTATGTTTAATTAAAATCTAAAATAAAGCCCAACATATATTTTAACAATGGTTGTTTTGATTTTTTAAATGAATCTAGTGTGTCTCCGTTGAATAGCCTTCCAGTGCCTTGTCTTGTCACACCACATGTCTCCGGCCAGCATCCTCCCTCACGCTGGCCGCACACCTTCAATCCACATAACCGTTGAACCCATATATGCAGCAGTCATACATATATTATTTTGTGGGTTGGCATCAAGCGTTGGCAATAAAAAGCTGTTGGATTTTATTGATACAAAACATGGTTATAGGTAAATAATAAATATGGTTGATCATAATAAATCCTCTTTTTGGGCACCGGGTACAGAGATGACCCCCATATATTCTCCTGGGAGGGTGAGGTATTTATAAACTCACCCCCCTGCCTTCCATGTAGTAGATCCTGCAGCCATCCTCTTACATTCAGTTAGATGGCCTCTCCTTGGTGAGGCCCTGCGGCAAACGGGTCTTGTCTGCACGACCACCGCCCCGATCCACCCCCCCCGCCCTATCAAAGGCAGTTCGCACCGGGGTACTTGTGCTGGCAAGTGGAGCTGTCAGGGAGCGATAAAGGCCAAGAGGTGCCAAAGACCATGTACACTTCAAAGTGGTCTATAGAGCATGGGTTGTTGTTCCCATGTCTACCTCCAGACCCCGTGTCTCCTGCCAAGCATCCCCCCTCACGCTGGACGGCCCCCTGCAATCCACATAAGTGTGTCTCCATTCACGAGTCTTCCTGTGTCTTGTCTGCACGACCACCGCCCCGATCCACCCCCCCGCCCTATCAAAGGCAGTTCGCACCGGGGTACTTGTGCTGGCAAGTGGAGCTGTCAGGGAGCAATAAAGGCCAAGAGGTGCCAAAGACCATGTACACTTCAAAGTGGTCTATAGAGCATGGGTTGTTGTTCCCATGTCTACCTCCAGACCCCGTGTCTCCTGCCAAGCATCCCCCCTCACGCTGGACGGCCCCCTGCAATCCACATAAGTGTGTCTCCATTCACGAGTCTTCCTGTGTCTTGTCTGCACGACCACCGCCCCGATCCACCCCCCGCCCTATCAAAGGCAGTTCGCACCGGGGTACTTGCGCTGCTGGCAAGTGGAGCTGTCAGGGAGCGATAAAGGCCAAGAGGTGCCAAAGACCATGTACACTTCAAAGTGGTCTATAGAGCATGGGTTTGTTGTTCCCATGTCTACCTCCAGACCCTGTGTCTCCTGCCAAGCATCCCCCCTCACGCTGGACGGCCCCCTGCAGACCGCATAATGCCACGACATATACACGTCATTCATTCACAAACACACCCCTGTTTCGAATTCTTTATAACCCACTTCATATTTCTAATGAGAACTTCTTTGCGCTTTGCTAGTCAACCCGTGAAGGTGCTGGTTATCTGCTCTTCGTCTCTGTGAACTTCCGTGACCACTTTGAGCAAACTCGTCAGTTTGCAACCTGTGAACTGCTCCCTGTTCTACGACAAGAAACTACTCTGATCCCTGCATCTAACTGTTTGTTCGTCAAGGTAAGTCCATGTACCATAATCATTTTGCGTCCAATTTTTTAATTTATATCTATTTGCTAGTAGTCATCAAATTGCATCCATGTTTTCTTTTCGTTCACGACAGTACATGCAAGGAACTAGTCACATGTTCTGAGTTTAGTCAAATTACTTTTTCTATTTTTTGAAAGTTATTGAAATACTTATCCGCATATGAATAACGTGTATAGTTCCAAGAACCAAAACGGACCTTGCATTGAACCTTTTATGTGTCGTTTAATGTTTTAACACATTGGTATTCATAGAGAATTGTTGATCTTTACTTTTCAGAACTTTCCATAATGCCTGCCTGTTCCATTGGCGGTTGCCCTTCGAAGACCCATAACAAATCTGAAGATACTATAATGCATGTTTTCCCTAAGACAATAGATCAGATAAGAGAATGGGTCCGATATTGCGGATATCCAGCCTCTGAGCTAGAAAGTAGAGTCCTTGAAGTCTTTGCGGACAAGAGGGGTGATCGATACCGCATCTGCAGCAGGCACTTTAGCCCAGACATGTACTCCACATCATTGCTAATAAAGAAGAAAACACCGCGAGCGAGGCGAAAATTGCTCTCAACCGCTATTCCCACTCTATTCGTCCACATCCCTCCACTGGTGAGTCAAGTTTACGTATTTGTCTCTCGGCCTTGCGGTAGTGTGTAGCATTAGCTAACAATAATTTCCCCATTTATGTATCCACTCAATATGAAGGCGGAAGATTCTCCATCCGTGTCGTTATTGCAGTCATCAGCCACTTCAAGCGCCTATCGGGTAATCTTACTTAGCTATTCTGACACTGACTTGTTTTAGGCATGTAAATCAATAGTTTTAATTGATCGTGTAATCATTTTACCTAATGGTACACCACAGTACTCGTCCTCTAGTCTTTGTTTTCAGTTATAATTATTGTTATCCAAAATAATGCAAGTACTGTCTTTCAGGGAGATGCTGAGGAGTCCAACGCATTGACGACAACCGTAGATGTCACTCAGATGCTCGAGGTACGTTTCCGGACAGTTCCATCGATGGAGATCATCAGATCTTGCATTCTTGTAGCGTGATTGTTACACACAATGTTTCTTTCGTTTTTAGCCATTGGTATGTCCTTCTGTCGTCGCCCTCCTATGTGTCTTCTTTTTTCAATATTGTGTTCATTACTAATGAAAGTCCTATGTTTCAGGGAGTCGATGGAGCATTAGTCCAAGAAGAAGGGGGAGCATGCAGTTACGGGTCGGCGCAACAGCTTGCAGAAGTGTGCACCGCAGTTACAGCGTCCCTTGATGTTCTTATGCATTTCGAGGTATGGATACTGACAGATCAATCATGCGAGATCAAATGACGTGATTACATCCGCTATACTTCCTTCTTTATTAACGCAAGTACTATGTTTCAGGGAGCTGACGGAGCTTCTTCAACAAGAACATCACCCCTAGTAGTTGATGCAGATCTCTGGGTGGTGACACTTCCAACGATGGAGCAAATCGAATCATATTTAGATATCCATTATTTATTTTAGACAACTGATCATTTGTGCAGGTCTATTTAGATGAGCCGTTGACGCCTGCAGAAAGTTTATGTTCTTTTAAACAAAATAGAAAACCATACTAATGCAATTACTGTGTTTCAGGGAGTTGCTGAAGCGTCATCTTCAATAATATCATCAATGGAAGTCTATGCGGAGCCCGAGGTATGGATCTTGACAGTTCAATCTAACTAGATCAACAATGCGTGAACTATTGTCGTTTGAATGTTCTACACAATGCGTTCATTCGTGTTTTGCTATTGAGATGTACGTATGGGTATTGGTCCCCAAGTACATTTTGTGTTTTCAATATTATTATACATACTAATGAAAGTTCTATGTTTCAGGGAGTCGATGGAGCCTCAGTGAGTGATGGATGTGCTTATCATGAAAATATAGTCGTTGCAGCGCGAGAGGAAGTGGAGACATGCACACACGAGTCGGAGCAACAGCGTCCAGATGTTGAAGTTCGAGGCAAGAAAGTTTCAAAGAAAAGAAAGCAAAAGAAGGTTAGTGTCCTGTTCACTATATTATGTTGTCTTTCACTGTCAATAGTTCAATACTGTAAGTTGTGTTTAAACTGAACATCCCTTTTCTAATCTGTCCTCTAGTTGCGAGTGGGTGTAAGAACTAGATCTACACAGACAGTGAAGCGAACGAGAGATGTTGCTTGTCAAACCTTTTGGCAGGGACTTGAGACTGGAGATGCATCGTGCCAATGGGAAGAATATGAAGTGATTGACAACGGAGCTATACCACCACCAGCCATTGATAGTGAATGTCCTCCTGGTAGTTTGGATGCAGTCGGAGATCAATTCACAGAATCCACACCCGCAAAAAATAAGAGCGCGCGAAAGTTGAAGACATTGTTTTTTTCTCCCATCTCCGGACAAGGAACAGATGTTGCAATGGAAGAGAATGAAGTGGACGACAATGAAACACCATCAATATCACTCAGCATAGCGGAAGACGATATCAGAGATTGTACCTTTCATGCGAGTGACATGTCCTCAACGTTACAGGCCGAACCAGCTGGGATGCAGAGTGACAGTATAAGGAAAGAGGCCAAATTCATTGTATTCGATAGCTGTTTGATGGATATTATTATGATGATGAAATGTGGGCATTGGGTTGGTGGGGAAGTATGTGGGGAGCCATTGATTAATGTGACTCGTGCAATTCGAGGCACTAACCTTAAAATACATGCCACCTGTACACAATATCATCCGTTCGCATGGTCTGCACAACCCATGCTGGGGCAACTGCCAGCAGGCAATCTACTTTGTGCAGCGGCCGCACTTTTTAGTGGTTCAAGTTTTAAAAAGTTACAGTATTTCTTTCAGTTTGTGGGAATCCATTTCATTGCGAAAAGTCAGTTCTACAAATACCAAACCGATTATCTATTTCCAGCCATCAGCGAAGCTTGGAGAATGGAAAAAATGTCAATGGAAAGTACATTCGCGGGCAAACGCTTCAGGCTAGCCGGTGATGGACAGTGCGACAGCCCAGGATTTTCAGCCAAGTACTGCACCTACCACTTTCAGGACATGGAAAGTAAGAAAATTGTGAGTTCGGTGGTCGTGCAGGTGTCACAAAGTACATCCTCAGTGGCCATGGAGAAAGTTGGCTTTGTAGCATCATTGCAAGAACTACAATCGCGGGGAATGGTGATCGACCTGATAGCCACGGACAGACACGTTTCAATTGCCAAGACAATGAGAGAACAGTACAAAAATATAAATCACCAATTTGACGTTTGGCATCTTGCAAAATCAATCAATAAAAAATTGTCGGCTGCAGGTAAAAAAAAAGAATTGCAAGGTATTTCACAGTGGTCCAAGTCAATCAGCAACCATCTTTGGTGGAGCTCAAAAACATGTGAAGGGTCGTTGGAAATTCTACTGGAAAAATGGCGGTCAGTAATGTTGCACTGTAGCAACGTACATCGATGGTCGACAAATGAACATTTCCACAAATGTGAACATGGCCATTTGTCCACAGAGGAGGCACGGAAGAAGAAGTGGTTGATTCCTTCATCACCCACTCACAAGGCCATTGAAAAGATTGTATTTGATAAAACTATAACAAGAGATTTGAGGGGACTCACGGAATTCTGCCACACAGGAGATTTGTACAGGCCCAAAAGATTGCATTTTGGCATGGAAGGCATGATAAATCGGACTCTTCTAGCGGTCTTGGCACATAACCATAATGTTGGCCGTCAACAAAGTAGGACGACCGGAACTTTAGGGACGCTTCGCTACAATAAGGCCTTCACTAAAAGAAGTAAACAATGGGTGATCAAACCAGTGTTTGAGGATATGCAATATGAGTTTATTGAGAGACTTATCGTAGATGTCCTCGATAGGCACATACATGGAGTGGTGAACGAACCTATGCAGGGGACAACTGCATTGCCACCCAACATTGCCTCTGTTCCATGTCCACCTAAAGCAGAGCTCATTGAGAAATACACATCACGGTTTAAATGATTGTAATTTGATTGTCTGTTCTCTCGAGTCTCCTCATGTTGCAGGCCCATTGCAATTAAACCAAACAGTAATATAAATCATTTTTACAAAAATTATAGAATGTTTCCGTATTACAAACACATGGCCGACCCATAGGGACAATAAAAAAAAAGGCACGCAGACAAGATGCCCTTACACTAACTGGAGCTAACTAGAAATGTGTGCTCGCTCAAAGTGAAGGTCAGCTGCTTTGATGTTTTGCTCGGGTGGCGGAACGGCCCACGACCCAGTATAAGGTTCTATTGTGATTTGACCTTGACAGGCCGGGACCATCCTGAAAGACTAAGAAAAGATAATGAATAAAATTTCAGAAACGAAACGATGAGCCACGTTCATTAGAAGAAGTAACGTCGGCAAAGAAGGAGTGGTGTTTCGGGTCTGCCCTACACAGAGACACAATGGAAAATGCAAATATAATGTAAGTAACTTTTGATGAGTTTATACCGCAATTTCATTACTATACAGTGGCTTTAAAGACGGGTTCAGTTGTACTTGTTCGTTCTATGTGGCATATTGTTTTCTACCGCGCACTATCTTGAGGAGAAACATCTGCTTTTACTGAAGCACCTCAAAACCTTCCTCTTTGCTTCTGCTTTCTCTCTCCCTCTCCCCTGCTACAACTGGTCCACTGTCTGCGACCTCGGTCCTGGGCCCTTCCACTCTCCACCTGCACTGCCTCCCTGTCAACCCCTGCACTGGGGGACTGTCTCAGTATCCTACAGCCCCCCCTTCCCAGCACTTGTTCTGCACTTACCTTGCACTTGCCACCAGCTGGCCCTATTTATTTATTATTTTATGCTACTTACCTTGTACTCCACTCCCCCCCCCTCCATGCCTCGCCACGCCTTTAAACACTTGTGTACACCCAGTAGCGCTGTCCTCGCTATGAAATGAATAATTTTAATAAGGATCTGATGGTGAGACTAATTTCATTTTTTATGTTTTTAGGTACATCATTCACTACTGTCTGTGTCACGAGTACCAGACACCGGCGGACGGCTTCTACAGCCGCCAGTTGCTTCTCCGCGTGAACAACGTTACCACCCTGACCTGACCATTTTATGGGACGATCGCCAAGTACAAGTATGCCCTTACGCGGTACTAACGGTTAGATGCAACATACCTACCGTTGTGGTGGCCTAGTGCCTCGTTGTTGGAACAGCCATGCGATTATCAGTGCGACCGAAGAGCTTATTTTTATCGTAAACCAACACCCTGTGTACTGCACACGAACATCGCTTCCCTCAAGACGAACTAATTTGGATCGAGAGCAAAGAAAAATGCAAATCGCTGAATATTCTCTAAACATTTGATGTCCAATAAACGTACTTTGCCAAATGTACAATCTTGCCGTTTGCTTTTAAACCACGGTTTCACATTCCGAATTGTGGCGCTGTATTGTGAGATGCTCTAAGACCCTGTGTACAGCAAAGGACCATCGCGTTCCTCAATACGAACTTTTTGGAACATGAGCAAATAAAAATGCAAATCGCTGAATATTCTCTAAACATTTGATGTCAAATAAATGTACTTTACCACATTTACAATCTTGCGGTTTGATTTCAAAGTACAGTTTCATATTCCGAATTGTGGTGCGCTGTATTGTGAGCTGATCTGTGTTGATTTCCGGGGTCTGTGTGGAGTCGCGTAGAAGACGCCTGGGCGCGTTTGCCTACGCAGCTCAGTCACGTCACGGATAGAGGCGGGGAATATGAATGTTTTGATAAAGTCTGTTTCAGGGGCGGGGGATTTGATTTAGTGCCGCAAAGGCAGGTGAGCCAGGTCGATGCGGCGGAATGATAGGATTATCACAAAATGGAGGCTGATTTCGAGTGCGATAATGGGCGAAAAGTCGGGTAAGGTCCATAGGAAAGTTTCCTACAATCTACCGATTTATGCTTACAAACACATGGCCGACCCGTAGGGACAATAAAAAAAAAGTCCCGGAACTATCCTTTAAATTCAAGTGGTTGGAAAAACTCCTGCCTGGCCCTATAACTAAGATGGGAGTAATCTCGTCCATTGAATAATAAAGAACAGTCCTAGTCAGTCTTAGTCAAACAATAAAGGTCTATACTAAAAATAAAAACGAATGCCTGCCCTTACCCTAGTACAAACAAATGTGACATAGGGATATGTATCTACAAAAGGAAAAAAAGTGGTAAAACAAAATGTCAGAATGGCTGGCGCTTTGAAACAGAATGTATTTGCTGTATAAGCGCCTAACAAGCAAACAATAAACAAAACTCAACTAAATCAATCAGTGTTAATTCTCGTGTCCACATTGTACAGCACAGGGTTAGGTGGAACACTTGATGAATGAACACACTTTGGCTTGAGAACACAGTTAGACGGCTGGCTCTGCCCTCCAGAGCCTTCTTTGCCATTCAAGTCTGAGTCACATGTTCACTGGTTTAACCTTTCGGGTTCCTCTCACCGAAGTCCAGGTCATCCTTCATGCTTCTACACAGTTTCAGCAAAACAGTTTCTAAGTATATTATTTGATCGCAGTTCACTCAAGGTCCCCATCAATCGGCCTCAAACCCGTATTTTGATTTTGTTGTCGAAGACTTTCGATACTGGGAGGATTTTCGCTCTCACCTCCACATGACCACTTCGACCCTCCTTTCTCTCTTTACTTCCACTTCACCAATTTTTCTTCAGTTCCAATATCTTTTGGAAAAGGTACTTGTTACGTATGACTTGGTTTTCATATGGGTCTCCCTCAGTCTCCCTTGAACCCCCTCTTTACTTTCAAATGCGTGTCGCCCTCAGTCAGGGTTCGGACCCTCCTTTCGCTCTCATGGCACATTGAACAAAACAAAGTTTGTGAGCTTTTCATTTTGCTCTTAATATCTTTTGCATCTCGCTTCCTCTGCAGCTTTCAAACATTTCACAGAGACTTTTGATTTGGCAATCCTACTTCATCGGACCACTCTGCTACTTTGTATTTCATATATGCAGCTCTTAACAATGGATTCATTTTCTCTTGTAGTGTATCGGGTGCTTGCATAACCTTTATCCCTCGGATACTGTTGCAAAAATTTCAATTAAACACAGACCGGGCTTTCTTTGCTTCCCTTCCTTCAACTCACCATCCATGTTAAGATGCTTTCTTTCTTTTACACCCTTGATTTAGAAGTCGGGGTTGTCACCACTGCCGCATCTCCGCCTCCCCAACTCTGTCGTTCACCTGGGAGGGTGGCTGGAAACCTTGTAGCACTCAGAAGACTCTTTCTCCCGTCCAAATGCAATGTTTTGGGCAATCCTTAAGGCCTTTCAGAAATAACGATCTCTCACCATAGCGGTGGATGAGGAGGTGTCTGGTTGTCAGCCCATTCGGATTAACCACTCATGGTGTCACTCTCCATTGCCTGGTTCACAATCAGCCTGCAGGGACAGATCTTTCTCGCGCACCGCCTTGCTCAAAATGTGTTTCAGTATTCCACCTTTTAATCATGTGGGGTGGGGAGAGTTAATAGGTATTAGGGGTGCGTGATTAAAGTCAAATGCCTGACCCTGCCTGATCTTGTTAGAGTGACATGTCCAGTGTATTGCATGGGTGGTAATCCTTTCAGTCTTAGATCTCCTCTTATTCAGCTCAGTATTTGTGTAGGAAAGAGGGGGATTTAGGAAGTTGGAATATTCCACAAAATAGGATTGGATTGGATCATTGTAAAGAGGGGGATACCACGTCTCGCCATCAGGTGTCCCTCTCCCACTCCCCAAAGACCCCTCATCCAGGTGATCCTCCCACACTTTCCCACCCCCAGGGTCTGTTTCCAAAGGCAATGGCCATGCACTGGGCACCTGAGCTAGGGATCCCTGGGGTCTGGGCAGTAAAACACCCTCTGTTTTTTCACACATGCCAGGCTGCATTTACTTTTGATTGTGAGTGACGCTTGCCATGCTTGCATGTCAGAAAGCGTTTAATTTTCATTTGTGAACACTGCTCACCATGTGCACATGGTAAAGGGAGAGATGCATCCTAAATGTAATATTTGGGTTTTCTATTTTGGGGAATTTTTAAAAATGAAGTTCTTCTGGCGCATGGGTGTCTATAGATAGTAACTCACAGTACAAAACACTGTTTTGCTGATTTGTTTGAAGGCTTAGCATGGAACCAAACATATTGGTTTTTAAAATCTCTACCAGTCTAAAGTGCTCCTTTTGTCTAGTGCATGCATTCTTTTTTGTCAGGTGAATGATACATGACTATAAAATACACACACTTTCGACAGAATCTATTTAACTGATGGTGTGTCACATGATTATTATGAAGAAAAAAACATGGGTTGTAAATGATTGTAACACCTCTGAACAGTGATGCAGTAAACACATATCTTCTAGGCAAGGGCGACCGTATCCTGAGGCCTGGCCCCTGATGTGATGTGCACAATGGGTCTGATTTACAAAGCGTTCTTCAATAGGATTGCACCATTGTAAAACGCTTTGCAAATCAGCTCAATGTCTATGTACCAAGGCAGTACATTCCATTTGAGCTACATTACTTGTGCTAAGGGCTGGTGCCGCAAAATATATCCACCCCTGCACGGACTCTCACCCTGCTGATTTCATTTCAGAATGAATTCTCGCCCATAGACTTTATTCGGAAATGGAATCATGGGGGGAAGAATACTGTTGTGCCCTGTGTGACATACATTCATACATTCTCCTGGGGAGACTTCATTTCAGAATAAAGTTTCGCCCGGGGGAGGGTTTATTTTGTGACACCGGCCCAACCAGCCACTGAGGGACTACTTTCTTCAAATATGTGGGCTACTTGAATGACGTGGTGCACTGTGAAGATAGTAGTTTTAATCCACGCTACTGGCCTTTTTTGGTTTAAAATGCATCATTCCCCTCACAGTTTCCCTGAACAAATTCCCAGCACGTGCTAGTAAAAACAAACAGAAATGTGTAACTTTTCATGACGTAGTGAGCCGCTTTTACTTAGCATGGATTTTTTTTTTTGTTTTTTGCCCCAGTTAGAAGCTGGTCTGTGCAGTCTTCTTACGTTAAAATTGCACACAGCTGCAAAAGCCACATACTTCAGAACTGTCACTAAGTCTGAGCACTTACAACCGTTCAAAACCGGATCTTTGCCGTCACGGTATTTGTCCTTGCTATTCGCCTGCATCCGTCCCAATTTCGGAAAGTCATCTATGTATCATCCAGTTTGGATAAGAAATTTTGTTGGTACATTTTGCCGTTCAATCGAATTTTCTGCCAATTGAGGAAACAACTCCTAGAGGGATTAAGCTAAAAATATCCAGGTGCCGAGCTCATTAGTTAAGCGCTTGTCTCTGAATGCAGTTTGAATCCCTGCAGAGCTGACTCAGCCCTGAGGTTTTTACATTCTGAGGTTATTAACTTGTGAGCATTTAACTGGGTAATGGAACTATTACGGTAGCACATAGAAGTGGGAGGAATTTGGTGGGAAGCACTATTTAAAAACCTGACATTATGATTGTTATATTGTTTGTAACAGTGAAAACAAATGTCAGCGCTGCCCGTATGTATTTTCTGTGCTTTTAAAAATGAAGCACACATTGCAAGCTCACAGCTGAATGAATGTACCAGTGGAAGGGCCTTAGTATAAACTGTGCTTCAAGCCACTTCATTTACAATTATGTTTCCATTGCAAGAGCAACCAGTTACAACCTGAATAAGACTCTGTTAATAGTTCCAACTAGTCTACTGCACTAAATACACATGTCTAATTCATACTTTAGCTACTAGTCTACTGCATTTATTGCACATGCCTAATTAATACTTAAGCTAACTAGCCTACTGCACTAATTACACATGGCTAATTAATACTTTAGCTAACTAGTCTACTGCACTAATTACACATGCCTAATTAATACTTTAGCTAACTAATCTACTGCACTAAGTACACATGTCTAAATAATACATTAGCTAACTAGTCTACTGCACTAATTACACATGCCTAAATAATATTTTAGCTAACTAGTCTACTGCACTAATTACACATGCCTAATTAATACTTGAGCTAACTAGTCAACTGCACTAATTACACATGGCTAATTAATACTTTAGCTAACTAGTCTACTGCACTAATTACACATGCCGAATTAATACTTTAGCTGACTAGTCTACTGCACTAAGTACACATGTCTAAATAATACTTTAGCTAACTAGTCTACTGCACTAATTACACATGCCTAATTAATATTTTAGCTAACTAGTCTACTGCACTAATTACACATTCCTAATTAATACTTGAGCTAACTAGTCTACTGCACTAATTACACATGGCTAATTAATACTTTAGCTAACTAGTCTACTGCACTAATTACACATGCCTAATTAATACTTTAGCTAACTAGCCTACTGCACTAAGTACACATGTCTAAATAATAGTTTAGCTAACTAGTCTACTGCACTAATTACACATGCCTAATTAATACTTTAGCTAACTAGTCTACTGCACTAAGTACACATGTCTAAATAATACTTTAGCTAACTAGTCTACTGCACTAATTACACATGCCTAATTAATATTTTAGCTAACTAGTCTACTGCACTAATTACACATGCCTAATTAATACTTGAGCTAACTAGTCAACTGCACTAATTACACATGTCTAATTAATACTTTAACTAGTCTACTGCACTAATTACACATGGCTAATTCATACTTTACCTAACTAGTATACTGCACTAATTACACATACCTAATTAATACTTTAGCTAACTAGTCTACTGAACTAATTACACATGCCTAATTAATATTTTAGCTAACTAGTCTACTGCACTAATTACACATGCCTAATTAATACCTGAGCTAACTAGTCAACTGCACTAATTACATATGTCTAATATTTTAGCTAACTAGTCTACTGCACTAATTACAAATAGCAAATTAATACTTTAGCTAACTAGTCTACTGCACTAATTACACATGCCTAATTAATACTTTATCTAACTAGCCTACTGCACTGAGTACACATGTCTAATAATACTTTAGCTAACTAGTCTACTGCACTAATTACACATGCCTAAATAATATGTAGGCTAACTAGTCTACTGCACTAATTACACATGCCTAATTAATACTTGAGCTAACTAGTCAACTGCACTAATTACACATGTCTAATTAATACTTTAACTAACTAGTCTACTGCACTAATTACACATGGCTAATTCATACGTTACCTAACTAGTATACTGCACTAATTACACATGGCTAATTAATACTTTAGCTAACTAGTCTACTGCACTAATTAGACATGCCTAATTAATACTTTAGCTAACTAGTCTACTGCAATAATTACACATGCCTAATTAATACTTTAGCTAACTAGTCTACTGCACTAAGTACACATGCCTAAATAATACTTTAGCTAACTAGTCTACTGCACTAATTACACATGGCTAATTCATACTTTAGCTAACTAGTCTACTGCACTAATTACACATGGCTAATTAATACTTTAGCGAACTAGTCTACTGCACTAATTACACATGCCTAATTAATACTTTAGCTAAGGATAAGCATATCTTAGGTACGCTGTTCCAGGCCTCTGAGATCAGCCGGTTCGCTGAGGACAGTTGTCAATCCCTTCAAGAAAAGCTTTGTTCCAGAACACTTATAGCAGGACCCTCCATTTTGGAACAATATGTCTGTTAACATCAAGTCAGTGGAAAAGCATTTTCACTTCATTTACGCAAAAGACTAGAAACGATTCTCCTCAGTAAATCATGTGGTCTTCAACCTTGGTCACCCTTTGTTCTGGTCCACAATTTGGTCTGACTTGAACTAAACAGAACTGGCTGCATACCTTTTCCCCATTTTGTTTTTCAACACTTTATTTTTCAAGCACAATCACAGTTTACATGACATTAATGGCATATTTGTTTCATTATATATCTCATTCACTGTTCTGAGTATCCGTACTAACCAAGTTCCACCTTAAGGCTGTGGTTGTACATTTGTATAGTGCAGTCCAACTTTAATTATAACTTCTGCCGAACCTTTCATGTCCCCCCTCCCCCTCCCATCTCCACCCTGTCCCCAACCAGTGTGGTCCCACTTTTCTTGTGTTACTTGGTGAGATCAGTGTATCCGTTCTTCAGGCATAGTTCACAGATTTGTTTCCCTGTTCGATGACCCTCAGTTCTGTATCGCTCTCATTAATGCTGGTCTGTAGTACCGGCCTTCCCTGTCCTTAACCATTTTTAAGCACACTTGTCTTTGCCGCTTTCACTTTTCCATTGAGGCTATCAGTGCATCTGAGTTCTTCTCCTGTGGTCTTCCCTGACACAACCTTAATTGCTCCTCAAAACAAGCCCAAAACATCTTCACTGGCAGGTTGTGCCCCTTTTTCCCAGGGGTATTGTTTTTTCTTGTGATATTGGTCCAAGCTCTGCTTTCATTCAAAGGGGGGGTTCCCAAATGTATCCTCATTCTCAATACTTCACCCAACTTTTTGCCATGTTCCTCATCCCCTATCCTTCCCATGTACAAGCCTAAATGCCATCAAAACAAGACCAAAACAGTTTCGCTAGCATGTTTTGGGCCTGTTTCCAGTGGGCATTGAGCTTTTTTTTTTGTCATTGTCACAGTCACTTTCCATTTAAAGGGAGGTTAAAGCCTCCTCTTTCCTTCAAATGGAGGCTCCCTCCACACCCATCCTTGCTACTGCTCATGACCAGCAAACATCCTCCTGGCCACACCTGGCCCCTCAACCACCCACATCCCCTATCTGGACCCATATACACCTTATCCCACCTGTCTCCTTTGTCATCCCGTTGCAATTAACAAACATGTATGTCTTCATATCTTCTGATCATATTTCCACTATCTTCTTTCCCCGTTTGCTTTGGAGGCACAATATATTGATGCTTCTCGCAGGTGGCGCTATATAAAATTCCAATAAACACTTTGGGCGCTATTCATTCCATTTTTTTTCACGGTTCAAAGTGACTTTGCACTCCTGAAAAGTGCCTTTGCACTGCCGACACAAACCCTGATCACTGACTTTGCTATACAAAAATACACTTTGCACAGTTCCGTGAATCAGGGTTTGTGTCTGGATTGCAAAGTCACTTTTGAGCAGTGCAAAGTCACTTTGAACCGTGCAAAGAATTCCATAAATCGGGCCCATAAACTACAAGAGGAACCCTTTCATGTGCAAATACAGAAATGTTCAAACTACATGAAACATTGCTGAAAGAAGAATGTGCACGAAAACGTTTCAACACCGGGGGCAAGCTATTGATCATCATGAAGCCAACTATTATTTATTTATTTATTTATTCATTCATATTCAATAAAGGGCCCTAGACAATAAAGACAGCAACGTGTGGCTTTAAGGCGAATTCCAATGTCAGGATTGCGTGTCATTCAGGAGGAAGAAGAGGATGGTCCCAAATGAGTCGGGACCACCGAGGGACGGTGGCCGTGTGGATATATCGCACAATGGCGCGTGCCAAATTTTGAGTAGGACAATGGTACACGAGTTACACATGTGGGTTAGAACTAGTTAATGCATACATGGATGCAAATGTTGTTGGAAATTAAGCACTTGCACGATACCACCTACTACACAATGGGCACCGCAACCATGAAGAGAATTGGGTGCAAATATTTGGGCTTGGGGCGTCAGGACGAAATCCGCAGTCTTGCTGTACTGCAGTTGCCCTCCCAACCTTCCTCCCTTCTTCACCCCTCCCTCTTCCTCTACCCCACCTCACACATCACTTTCCTTTAAACCGAGCTCTCGGAAGCAGTTTTCCCTGCATGCAGCACTGCACTGCACAGAACACCTACATTGATAAGCAAATGCATGCCTTCGTTCAGCATCAGCATATTAGTTTGTTGAACCTCACGCCAGATGTGATTCCCATGACATCAATCCTTTCCTCACTGACCTATCTAGCACATGCAGCACACTGCATCCGACACATAAAACTGCAACATGTACCCTTACAGCAGCATCACCTCTGCCGGAAACTTCTATCATTCTCATCTGATGTACTGTTCTGTATGAGCATGGCACGGTTAGAAAACTCCCTGACAACCTAAAGAACTATTGGAGTCATATACTTTGCAATGTCACATAACCTCCCAAATAATACATCAGCAGCAACTCTGACTTACTTTTAATTCACTCTGCGAGAGACAAGAGTAGGCTGGTCTTAATCATAGCAACATCTTTGTGAATCAAATGGCCCTCTTCAGGTTTGGGGTCAGAGTAATTGTCCCCTGACAACTTGGCTATTTGTGTTGCTCCTCCCTGGTGTCAGGAAATTTGCATTTTTCGATTCTGAGACGTTTGAAAATAGATCATTTTATAGATATGCCCTTTGAGGAAAGCAAACAATTTGCCTAACGTGAGTCTAAAATTTAGAAAGGAATGTAGGTTTGTATTTCAGGTCCTCAGACAATGACACCTTCAGATTAGATGGCGTGTTATACTTTTTATTTTTATTTTTTCTATTTATTACACGCCCAAACCCATGGGTATCACGGCAAGGTTACAGACAACGTGTTCAAATATTCGTCAGTGACAATTTAAGCGATGTTACAATCATCCAAGCATGCACTTTATTTGCAATAGGATGATTAAGAATACATGTATCAATGGGATTATTACTGTATTCGTTTATAGGGACACATTTTCAAGCTGCAAAAGAACATGGTGCTTTAGATGTAACGTGATCATTTCAGGTTAATGAGCATTTCAGAAAATCTAGACAGGCAGGGGATAAGGTCTCCATTGTGCAGTTTGGAATATTCATGCAATTATGATATTAAAATGATAAATCAGACTTGTATTGTTATAGCTTTGCCAAATATAGCATTTTTAATCAATGTTTAGTGGGGCCTATTCAAAACGTTTTTATTATTATTTTACATACTTCTCTTGCTATTAAGAAAGGCGAGTCGTCTATAAAAAGAAAGATCACATTTGTCTTACGTTCTTGTGAGACATGCTCCGACTACACTAGCCTGTGTATTAGCACACTCCAAAGGGGAATTTTAAATAGACATTCTAAGCTCAGTTTTACAAGTGTAAAGTTCGTGTGCATCATAAAGGGAAGCTATTCTAAAGTCAGTACGAAAATGCCAGGGCTCCAACCCACATCCAGTGGTAAAACTAGCAAAGAACCTTTTACTTTTCTCTACGGTGGCCATGAGGAATTAGGTCATGAAAATGTAATGTCATGCAAAGCGGTGTTATATAGCACCCTTCTGCCAATAATGTTGGCCTCGCTGCGCATGGCTCTGTGAGAGCGGAGGGCCTGGGGGTGTTAGCCGGAGAGCAGGGAGGCAGCTGCAGAAACCTTTAGCATTGATGGATGCAGGTCAGAAGTTTCATGGGACAGATTGTTTTCCCCCCAGATGGTAGTGCCAAGAGTTTCGGGAAATGCTTGTCGTAAATTGGCCACTTTTATAGTTCGTAAGCGTTACTGTTATTTTTCATTTCTTTCTAAGTGGTTGGTTGAAATGCCAAGTCTGGAAAGAGCAACTTAATATAAGAATACAGTAATCCTTTGAGTAAGGCTGCATATATTGCTGTTGATGTGCTCTGTAAAGATGTTTAGAATGTATAACTTCTTTCGAGGAGGTTCTTCTGTTTCCCCAATTATCTTTATATTGTGTACACACACAAGCAATCATTTCAAATTTTCTCTGGGTACTCCATAACCTTTCTAAATGTTATCCGTACTCTGCAGGAGTATGCGGGTGAGTAGTGCCTTAATCACCTAATCAGTCCCCCACACTTTTACAGAGAACAGTGATCCCAATTATAAAGCTTATAGGCACAGATCAGAGATCTGCCTCCTTTGCCTTTGTGGTAACTTTCCCCAAAGTAAGGTTACTGACCCTAACAGCAGTAGTACAACTATAGCAAAATAAACCCATAGCCAATCAAGGTGTTATAAAAAAATATATACTTGAATTACAAAAAACAATTGTCCACTTCACTATTAAAACCCACCTGTGTAAAAGGAAAACAGACGTGTAGAATGCAATTATGCAGCATTCTGGATATTTAGCAGGGAGGAATCATAGGCAGACAATACAGAAGGGAGCTCCAAAAGGATTTGTCCTGTAGAATAAAGGTGCACAAGGGATGTAACCAGTCTCTACTGTCCTAACAAGTGAATCAGTGTGACAGAGTCACTTGAAAGTACCTGATTCACAATTTGACGGTTTTACAACAAAGAACCATGCATCAAGGTGCTGCAGATGTGGGTCAAACCAGGTTTGGATGTGACGAGTTATATAGGCCCAAGCAGAAAGTGTGCGTTGAGTCAATTTGAAGTTGGTGCTCTGCGGTTTGAAGGTGGTGGTCATGTGATGCATATGGAATAACTCTCCAGGATCAGTTTGAATGTTGAGTCAGTCCGGGATTTTGTCAACTGCTGCTACAGGACCACTTATGGTGTGAAGTGCCAGTGCTTCCAGATGAGGTCTGGTGGAATGAAGCTGTGACCCTAATTTGTCTGATGTGATATTCGAATGATGGCAGTTCAAAGTCATCAACAGCAGCAAGCTTGTTGTTTGAGGCGATTAGGTGACCTGCTCGGTGAGCCTGTTCAATGGTGCAGCAACCATGGTTTGAATGTAGAGGGAGTGCCAAAAGCAGCACTGGGGGTTCCTGTTGGTTTGTAAGGGGCTAAGCGTGGTTCAAAGTTGTCTGAAAGGGTAAAACAGAGATGCTGGCTATTCAGGCTCTCAGGATGCTGTAGGTCCAATCCAGAGGCTAGGAGACAAGAGGGGTCCTTGTTTTCATTCTTCCAAGATTAGGTAGGCTGGCTAACACCTGCAGGGGTCCTTTACCTCCAATAAGGTCCTCATATTGGTGTAGCTGGCAGTCTTGCTCTAGCAGCAGTTCACCCCAATGTACCCTGGGAGTGGTTAGTGAGAATAGCTTGCCTCTGCCTTGTAGCTCTCCTTCGTCAACTCAATGTCTGAAGGCTTGTAAAAGACCAACTCTCGCAAAATATGTCCAACTGAATTTTTCTTAAGTTCTGGATGGGAGACCACCTCTTTTATAGACAAAAGGCACCATTGGATTGGATGAAAGCAAACCTTCTTTGCATCATATGCAAAGTGTTTTGTGCTAAAGGAAGTGTAGGAGACAGAAACAAAGGAGAGAATCAGAGAAAATTCAGATGGCGAAATTCTTCCCCAACTGTGCAGAACCCCTCGGGATGCACTACCCTGCCACCTTCTCAGACCCATATCATCAAAGGCCATTTGTTATGTAACACCAAGTTGTGTGGCTATTCCTTCTGATTATGGTGTGCTCTTTACATCCTGTTTCCCAGGACGAGAGCTGTCCTGCTGGAGTGAGGTATTACCCAACCTCACATAGGATCAAAAGGGAGGCAGCTTCCAATAGCTATTGTCCTGCTGGTTGCAGCAAAGACAACCAGCGTAGGACATGACTGTCGTGGGCTCACAGTGTTGACATATGTATGATGCAGATCAGATGTGGCTTCAATAATTATGAGATTTGTCAGCCACAATACTAACTTGAGTATGGTTTATATTTGAACTGTCACCAGGGGGATATTTCATAATAATTATGTAGTTGTGCAACAGAGGTGCAGTTTTAAATGCAACTTCAGTACTGCAGTGTCTTGGCTGTCTTTGCAGCTTTCAAAATGGCACCTGTGACCTTTGAACCTGCTCTGTGCCACTGGAGAGAAGGAGCTGCTGATCAGGGGACTGATGCAGCAGGGCATGTGTCACTATGCTTTTGACATGGAGCTTAATAAAAGGGGAGTCTGGTTAATAGACCACTCTTTCTGAAATAGAAATACTTGCACAATTTTATAAACTAATACGAATAAATACATCCAGGGCTCAGATTCACTTGACAGCTGCCAATTCCTCATAGTGTGCATTTGTTATAATTTAACTTACAGATTTGCCAGGACTCTGAAGTGAAGTCAACCTGTGCGGGAATGTAAATTACCTAGCATGTGCAAAGTTGCATAAAGCTTAATGCAAATGGCTAAAAAGCAAATAAACATATTCTAATTTCTGTGTTCTCGAGCAGAGGTCTTGCTACATGATAGCACACATGTTTGCAAGATTTCTGTAGTCCAGGCCAGGACAAGACCATGTATTCCTGTTTAGTAGTGCAATCATTCCAACTTTTTCTGTTTTCTTTGGATTTGAGAACATTGCACCCTTACAGTCTAATGTTTCTTAATTTCCATTTACATTTTTTTACAACATGGGTGACTCACCAGTCTCTTATAGCATTCTGGTCAGGAATGCCAGCTCGTTTTAACAACTGTAAACCCTGAAGTGTGGGCTTGTGGATTGCCAAGGCGGACTACAACAAAAACGTGTTCATTGGGTCAACCATTATCACCACCTGGGCTCCTAGCCACAGCACTCGATACTATGGGCCTCATTACACGGTAGGCGGTAACCATGGTTCTATTAGCGCCATGGTTGCCGCTGGTATTTTACCGTGTCCGCCTTGGTGGATGACGGAATTACTGCCCTACTCCAAGGTGAGCGGGGGCGGTAATTCCCCATTTACCAAGGCCCTTCCCCATTCCCATTTTTGCCACCATAGGGCATAATGGGAATGGGGAAGGCGCTAATTATGGTACCGCAAATTGCGGTACCGTAATTAGCACAAGGTCCCTTTGCGGATTCGTAATGCCTGCTAAAAGCAGGCGTTAAAGTACCAACCCGCAAAGGGACCTCGTAACAAGGCGGTAAGGGGTTAACGGTCACCGGTACCCTTACCGGTGGCCGTTAACCCTTAGCGCCTACCGTGTAATGAGGCCCTATGACAATGAAACAGACCAGATTGGCTAATTCCACCACATTATGGGTAACTCTTTTTTAAAATTGTAAATTGCATGGAGAACAGGTCTTACATTTCAACTCGCGTGCAAACCTATCCAATTCATGCAAAATGATTCATGTGCACTACAAAAATGTGCAGAGAGGGAACCTGTTTGCATGGAAGTGTAAAGGTAGCAGGTCTCCTCTGTGCAATTTACAATAATACAAATAAAATAAAAAATCTGACATGCAAAATCACCTTTTCGCCTTTTAGTCCAAATTTAGGAAATGAGGCCTGCTATGTTTGTGTTGTAGGCAGCATTTACAATGTATTTCTATGGAATATGCCTACTTTTAGCTCGTGTAAAAAGCTGGCAGGTTCCACTGGAATCTAATTAATTTGAGCCTGCAGGGAAATATCATGCCATTTTAAATGCATGCAGATTTTCCTGGTTATGATAATGGGGGTGACGGAAAAAGCAAGTCTGTTCAACACCCTCTCGCTGACCTTCACATCTAGGACAATATGAAGCAGAGTAAAAGGCCGGTATTAAGGGTGTATACATGCCTTTTATGCATGCTTTTAACTTTATCACATAATAAACATGACTCCCTACATTGGTCGGCTCATGCCATACATTTAAAAAACATTTTTTTTAAGTGCATCAATTTGGTACCCTGTTATAGTTCGTTTCTGTTGATATGCTACTAATTCTCTGAAATATTTAGTTTTCCAAATAATAAATATACCATAATTACAATAATATGCCTGTTTTATTAGGAGACCTCAATTAAATCATTGTTCTCTGGTGGCAATTCCATTAATGGGTTCCATATTTGATTAGGACATCATTCTCCTCTAAATCTACATTGGCTCACAAACACCCTGAGCCTTAGACTGCAAGGGGATACTCTTTGTATTTATGTTCAACAATAATGGGCATTGTTCATTTTAAATATCTGGCCAATATGCTAACAACGATGGAGTGGTGCTGAATTTCAGATATGTTTGCTGTAGCAAATGGGGAGGAATTTTGGAGCAGCTTAGAATTTCACCTATACGTGTATACCTGATTCTCAAAAACGTGAAGGTGGACCAAATATGAATTCACCATTAAGCAAATATTTGTGATCTGCATGATTCACATCCATGCAACTATTTTGTTTAGAAAATTATTTGTATGGTCTCAATCTTAATCGAAACCAAGTAGAAGCTTGCAAGTTACAGGAACGTTGGTCATTGCATGATCAGAATAAAATTCAAGGTGTCTAAAATTAATACAGAGCACATCTCTAAAAGTCAGCAAGTCGTTAATACAGGTATCATCACACTGGGGACTTGTTATATGGTACAATCTGTTCTGAGAGGTTTGCAGGTTTCTCTCAGACCAACCCTTTATAAAGAAATAAAACATGTATAAAGCAATGGAAGTTCTTCAAGCCCTTTTTTTAGAAAGAAATCCCAAAACAAGAGGACAAGGTGCAGGCGGAGAAAGTGTCCAAAACAGATGCAAATTTGTTTTCAAAACAGGAAAACTTAGTTATAATCACCTTCAATTGATTTTTTAGAGACAAAGAGGTCCCATCCCTTGAGAAAGGACTTCACTTTGTACCTACCTATAGCTCTTCACAATTTGACATAATACTGGATCTTTTCAAGTTTATATGTAAACTCAGATTCAAGGCATTATTTTATGGACATGAATAATAGCAAATATTTAGACGTTTCAAAAGAAGTCAATTTTTACATTGAATTTAATCCTAAATAACTTTATTCCTGCTGGCCCCACCAGTACCATAGACATTTTTCATACACTTGTCCTGGAAGATATCAACAAGATATTGTATTAAAAACCAAAATGCAAAAATTTCAATATAGGTGACCTTGCTCAAGACAAATCTGTACCCAGACCAAAATATAACTATGCACACAGCTTATAAAGGGGGAGCTTTAGTGATTCAAAATTCTAAGTATTACAAAATGGACTGCCTCAAAGAGTCACCAAATGCCAATACATACTTAAAACTTGATACAGATCCCACAGGGAACATTTGAGAATCACTTGGATCAGTGCTTACACAGGAAGAACATGACAATTGGAAAAATGACAAACCAAAAGAAATCATGCACACTCAATTTACAGAAGTACCAACATTCTACTTACTATCTAAAATTCACAAAAGTGTAGAGAGACCACTGGGGGAGCTATAGTATCCGCCATCAATGGTAATGTGTACACAAAGGGCAGATATGTGTCTTTTTTTTTTACATCCTCTTATCCAAGGATCTTTGATGTATATTAAAGACACAACCCATTTTGTGAACCATCATTGTAGCATTTAAATAGAAGCAGAGGGTCAGAATAGGGAGACAGACTAGATCTGTCCATTCTTAACACATTTCTATTTAAAAAATAAGAAGAATGCCTCACGTTCCCTAAACTTTGAGTTTCTCCTCCTAACACAACTAACTGGGGTGCTCGTTGTCAGTTGTGAAGTCCACAGTAAAAGTCTGTTCTCTGTCCAAAACTTAGCAATGCTGACCCTACCACTAGTACAAAACAAATCATGTCCAGGAGAATTTCTTCCTTCTCCTGGGGCTGCTTTCTCAGCAAGTTTCTATCAACATAGATGTTTTAGATAATTCTTGCCATCAATTGTAACAGTTTCCTAAGCACACTTAGGAGACTTTTCCAACTCCCATGCTTCCCCGTCTCCTGGTTTTTCAAGATCGTCTTTACAGACATTCGTTTTCCTTGAGGTTCTTTCACTCTGTCTTTCTCACATAAACTTGAAAGTATCTCTTTCTCTGACACCCAATTCATGTCTTGAGAATTATAAAACAATCTTCTTATTGTCACAGTTTTCAATCCTCTTATCTCTTTGTTTTTAACCGGGAAGAGTATGATGGGCCCAGTAATGATTCTCACTCTTCTGGTTACTTTGTCTTTCACTGGGACGTATGATGAGCCCAGTAATGATTCTCACTCTTCTGGTTACTTTGGGTGTAACTGAGACGAGTATGAGTATTGTATAATTATACTCGCTCTCCTCCTAGGGTCTCCCGCTCTTCCTGTTACCTTCTTAGCCTTGAGATTGCATCACAGGGTCTGCAGTCCATCTCGTAGACTCTTCTCCCTGGGTCAGGATGGCCACTGCAGCTGTCCCTTTTGCTTTGACACCATGTGCAGTGTTACTCCATGCTTGGCTTTGCTGCAGGAAAGCTTTTTTCATTGTCCTTCCTCTGCTTATCCAGCCTGGACGTTTCTGCACCGCAACCTGGACTTGTTCACTTGGCTCTCTACACCTTTGCTTCTTTGTGGTGCACCTCGGGCACCATTACACGTAATCTTTCTTTCCTGGTTGGAAAGGAACATAACAGTAGCACATGTAGAATGATTCTTCCTGCCCCCCCCCCCCAACAGGTTTTATTAAGTTGGTTTGTTGGGTGAGTTGGGCCGGGAGTTCCTCATCAGAACAGGAGTCCTTGCCTTCATGGGCAGAGACCCTCCTGGTTAGGTCCTGCTTGCCTCTATCACTAGGCAAGGTATCATGTAGGGTGCTCACTGCCCTATCCTCACAAGGAAAGGCTCCCCCTGGGGATAAGTGATGGAATCCCACAATTCATCACACTATACACCTCTATGCACACCCCTTGGGTTACGAGGCTGTAGAATCGATGTTACTGCAATATAATGAAATAGGAACATCTAAAGAATTAATCAGGCTTTTGCTAACATTCATATCGTAAAAATCATATTTTCGATATGAAGAACAGTTTTATTCACAAACTTCAGAGACATCAATGGGGACAATATGGCCCCAGCTATGAAAAATGTTGTATGTAACATTTGAGCAAGAGACATACTAGCACTCTTTGTCTGGCATAAGTCCATACTTTTCTGTGGAAGATATATCAGTGATGTGGTTGGTATATGGAGGGGCTCAGAAGAAGCACTTGAACACTTTTCTAATGATCTAAAATCATATTGATGACTGTATAAAATTTACATTTGCAATAGGTACCCTGGGGATACCCTTTATAGATGTGCATGTGACAACATATCAGAGAGGGATTTACCACAAAACGTTTTTGTAAGTCCACAGATAGGTATAACTGACTGCATAGGATGGGCTTTCACCCACCAGCCAAAATAAAAATGTTGCCCTACAGTCAGTTCTTAAGGATGAAACGAATAGTGAGTGACACAAATGAAAACACTTAACAACTAGAAGAGGTTTTGAACAGGTTTCAGGCAAGGGGAATTGGAAAAAGCTAAGACAAGAGCAGCTAGAAAAACTAGAAATACACTATTCACCACTTTACCTAAATGTGAAACACCAGCATTCGTGTATGTGTCAAAATCTTCCATGCAGAGCAGCAACATTAAGAACTCTGAATAATTGGGATATTCTCGAGTTATGACAAAAAATGCTGAAACTTACCCTTGTCTTAATTGTCTTCATTGTAACATTGTAACCCGATCAAATGTAGCATTTCATACAAGAACGGGTACAACGTTCGTTTTAAAACAATTTGCAACCTGTGTTTCTAAAAATGTTGTATGCAGTATTATATGTGGTATCTACTATGTTGGTAATACAAGCAGGAGAGCAAAGATGAGATGTTACGAGCATCATGTGCAGTGTGTTTGCACTAAACATATGAGTGATCCTTTCTTCTTTGTCCTGCCAGCTAGTCTCTCTTGATAAGAACTTCCTTTATATGTCAATAACACCCATCAATGCATTGTACTTCATATAGCTGATTGTATGAGACACATACTAATTTCATAAGGTTTCTCAGGAACCTACATACTTTATGAAATGAAATGTGTTATTTGTTTAGCACCTTTTCCCATTGGTATGGCCCCAAATCACTGTCGGTGAACACCCTTGGGGGACCGAAGTCCAAAGTATTGGAAATTCATCAGAGGAGTTTAGAATGTGTGTGTGTATTTCAGCCAATATGAAGGTAGGTGTGGGGGGGGGGGGGGCAAGTCCCTGCTAGCAAACCATGTTGAGCTGTCTTGAAGATAGGTGCTGTGAGGTTGTCGGTAGAGTAGGCAAGCACATGAGACTCATTATGTGCCCAGCTAGACAGATGTTTTTGTCATGGGACATAGCTCTATTCTAGTGGCAGAGGTATTGTGCGATGTGTCTTCAAATAGTGTATGATAGCAGATGCCTGTGGGTGGGTGGCCGTGCCTGCGGCTATCCTCCATCAACATGGAATGTGGCATGTACCCGTGTGTCCTGACTGGTTTCTAGATGTGCCGGGGATTCTGCCCGGCGGTCTGCTGGAGTTTATGCTCTCCATCGCTCACTACATTTCATGAGGGGTTCATTGCTGCCTTGGCCAATCTGACAGGTGGTTAAATAACCCTATGTGCTGCATGGGTTCATCTGAATGGGGGGGCAGGTTTTAAGGGCCTTCCAGACTGCAAGGTGATCCTCTATGTAGCGGATGTTAATGAGAATTGTTTTCCAGCTTGTGGGTGCTTGGACAGAGAAGGAGGATCCCTTATTCTTGTCGATTTGAAGTGAGGGATATCATGGAATGTGGAGCCTGATTGCAGGTTTCTGTAAGGTTGGTAACCGGTGAGGTTGTGTTGAAGGCATGGTGGGTGATGCAAATGGCTTTGAAATTGGGCTGTCCCCCAATAGGGAGCAAGTGGACACAGAAGGCAGGTGTGATGTGCTCTCTGGGGACAAGGGCTAGGAGGAGCCTAGCTGCATTGTTTTACACCCATTGGAGCTTTCTGAGTTCATACGAAGGGATGCCCATGTAAAGGGTGTTAGAATAATCTAGGTGGGTTTGGACCATAGCTGTGTGGGTACAAGAGGTAAGGGAAGATGTGTCTGAGAATGCAAAGGTGCAGATAGCAATATTTAGACACAGAGTTGATGTGATGTAAAAGTTTCAGCGTCCATTATGCATCCCAGTTTCTTTACTGAGTTGGATGCGGTGTGAGGTTGGCGTAGGGTTGGTTGGGGGTTGAGTTATTCCCTCAGATTATGATTTGGATTTTTCCAGGGTTCCGGATGTGGTGGTTAGCCATCATCCAGTGGTTGATTTCTGTGAGGCATGAAGTGAGGGTGGGATGGGGAAGGGAAGAGGTCTTATGGTTCTTGAAGATGATCTTGGTGTTATCTGCGTAGTTGTTGCAGGTTAGGTCATGTGAGGGAATGAGAGCAGAGATGGGGCTCATGTAGAAGTTGAAGAGCAGGGGGAGAAGGAGGCACCCTGCGGTACGCCATTGGTGAGAGACAAAGGGGGGTCGAGGTGAGGGGAGGAAGGAGGGAGATTTGTGATCAGTTAGTAAGGAAGGAGGAAATCCACCCTAGGCTGTGTCCCTAATGCCAATTAAGTGGAGTCTGTGCGTAAGGATGCAGTGGTCGATAGTGTCAAAGGCCAATGTGAGGTTGAAGAGGATAAGTGCTGCACGGCCTTATGAGTCTGCAGTTCTTTCGAGGTCATTCTAGATGTAGACTAGGGATGATTCACTTCCTCAGAGTGGTCTGAAGCTGGATTGGGAAGAGTCAAAGGGGAGGTTGGATTCAATGAAGAGGCAAATCTGGTAGTAGGGTGTTCGGTGAATACGTTTTTACTATGAAGTTGTTGTTTGAGATAGGTCTGCAACTGGATGGAAGGAGGGGATCAAGTGTGTGTTTTTTTAGCACGGTTTGATGTGCTTAGTCTTGAAAGCTGCTGGGAATATGACTGAGGTGATGGAGGGAGGAGTTAATGATAGATTTTGCGAGGCTGCTTGCACACAGGTAGAGGAAAGGATATCCTTAAGGAAGGTGGGAGGGCATGGATCTCTTGAGGATCCATCTGGGCGGCTGCTAGGAAGTAGCTCTAGGAATTCAGGTTGAGAGATGGGAGAGAAGGAGGAGAGCATATGGTGGGTGGGTGTATGTGGGGTTGAGTGATGGTGGAGGCGATCAGGGTAGGAGCACTGCTAGTTTAGCACTGATGGTGTGGTGTCTTTCCAAACAAATGGTGTCGAAGTAGTCCGATAGAGCATCACAGAGGGCTTAGGAGTTGGGAGAGGGGGACGCAGTGAGGGGTCCTTCAATTCTGAGATGGTCTTGTGGAGTTCCCTGCTGATGTTATGGGCGTTAGAGATTCTGTTCTAGTAGAAGGATTTTTTGGCCTTCCAGATATCTGCCCTGTAGGATTTGATCTGATTGGCATAAGCAGCTCTTTTCTGGAGATATGGGTCGGTCTGCCTCCTGTGCTCCAGTGTGCGGTTAAGTATTTTGAGGGATTTGATGGAAGAGGCGAACCATCAAGGGAAGGGCCTTGTCTCGAGAGGAGGATCTGGATGGGGCTAATGGTCCGGGGCATTGGAGAGCAATAGGTCAAAAAGGGTGATGGTGAGCAGACCTCCCTGGAGGGGGAGATTAGGAAGGGAGGCAAGCTGGGAGTCAACCAAGTCCAGAGTTACTATGACCTTGTTCCACAGTGGGGAGAAGGTGGACAGTCCAATGTAAGTCAAGCGGAGAGGGGGGATTGCAGTCAATAGCGAGAAGGCGATGACTGCGTGGCCTGTCCAGATTAGTGGACAGGGGAGGAGTGTGGATATCAGATTGCAGGAGCTGAATATTCCATCTAGGGTATGTCCTACGGTGTGTGTGGCACAGTTGTGGCATGTTGAGGGCCTCCAGGTTGTCTAGGAGTGGTTGAGTGATGGGTATATGTGGGGCATTGAACCATACATTGAGATCTCTTAGCATGGCGAGGGAGGGGTGGGTGACCAGGATGCCACTAGGGAGTCACTAAGAGCATCAGTGAAGCTTCTGTCATAGCCGGAAGGTAAGAGAGGGATTGACGAGAAATGTCACTATCAGGGCTTTGCAGTCTGCATTGCAGGCTTGTTCCTCACAGTATGAGATGGCTAGGTGTGGCTTGTGGAAGATGGTGATCCCGCCTGCTCTTCTGGTTCTGTTGTGCATGATAATTGTGTAGCCTGGGGGAAATGCTTCATGTGCGATGGGTTGTATGTCATCAGAGAATCAGGTTTCTGTAATGAAGAGGATGTCTGGGCTTTCAGAGGAGATTAAAACATATGTGTTGTGTCATCTTTTGGCGACAGAGCTGGCATTCATTAGGATGCATTAAATTTGATTAGATGGAGAGGAGCGGCAGAGGGTTGGCAGGGGGAGTAAGTGGAAGCAGGGTTGGGGATCCCCTGCAGGAGTCCCCGGGGTGGTTGAAAGGAGGGGGTATCTTGTTAGGAGATGGTGAGGTGGCTCTGTTATGGGGAGGCTATGAGCAATTTTTGAGATGTGAGACGAGTGCTGATAATGTGCACTTTCTTAAGAGGAGGTCTGGTGTGGTGGATGGGAATGAAGGGTGTGTGTGAGAGGAAGTTCCAGAGTAGCTGTTCATGAGAGGTGTGGCTTGTGGGATGTATTTACCCATGCATCCGAGCCCTACCTCAAAACTGTCCAGTTCTGACATGGAAAACATCATGATGGCCAGAGCTTTCCAGAAAATGCACAGGGAAATGCATGAAGAATAGGCTGCCACCCATTTTTGCCGATGTTATGGGCACAGAAGGACACTGCCTAAAACCACCATTGGACTACCCACACAGTAGTTTGAAACCATCGGGAGTGGCAATGCTGATTGCCAAAAGCAAACCCATAACTGTTGGGAATTCATTTTCTTAAATCCCAAAAAGGGGTGCAGTACCAGTACTCACCACTATCCAAAAGCCGGCGTTTTAAAACAACACCAGATTTTACTTTTTTGTGTAAAACTGAATAAGTGAACCCAAGGCAAGCCAAAGAAAGACTTACTGAGAGGTGGATACAATGTAAAGTTATATTCTGAAGTGACTTGAAGGTTTATAACAAGACTGGCTGCGCTGTGGATTTCAGCAGTTTAAGTAAATGTGGACTGAAAGACACTAATAAATCTAAGTGTTTAAATTGACTGAGTGACCTACTTTTGAGTGTCACATAGGTTGCAATTGTTTAAATGTCATAGTTTTAAACTTAGAATCAGCATTCTAGCTGCATATGTAAAAATGTTCAGTTTTATTTGAATGCAGAAAACTGGGGAACAAAAAGTGACATTTTATCTGAAACTTGGCTTAAGGAACTGGATTCTGCCCACCAACTACCCCCATCAGGAGTGAAACTTGAGTCACAGCTGTGTTCCCAGGCCTAGCTGCCCTTTTGCTGCTCACACCAAAAGGGATATGACACTTCCCTGATTGAATTACCTGGGCTCTGCAGGAAATTGAACAAAGCCCTGTCCTGACTCAGGCAAATGTTTTATTGGCGGGAGTCGTAAATGGAGCTTCCTCTTGGCAGAAGCTGGGAGTGGCAGGGTCTCTGAGCTTGGCAGAAACTGGAAAGACTGGTTTCTGTACCATGTGACCTGAAAAGACACACCGCTATAGCCAGAATATGGTTTTAGAAAAAGATGAATAACTCATAGAGCGGACATGTGAAAATTGTATAAATGACACCATAATTCTTGTGATTTTTCTGCCCACATTTTAAGACGTGCTAGGACCCGGTGGCATGTTCAGGGGGGTTTTAGCAGAAAAGAGGATATTACTCAGAATGTGTGCATGTGAAAAATCTGACACTTCATCAACTAATGTCCATACTCCTTGCGCACATGTGTGTGAATTTGGGGTAATGTCCGGAATTGCAAACCAGTTAAAAAGTGCAAAATATTGCCATTTCTGAATGCAAGCTCCCAGGAAGAGCAGAGTTTGAACAGGAGATATCTCCAGTGATATGTGATGTGTGCATGTAATTTTAAACCAATGTTTACCTGTGCAAATATGTCTTTTGTTATCAAATCTAGATTTGTGTGCAAGTTGACAGGAGGAGTGGACTCTCTGCAGGCTGTAAAATGACATCACTCTGACACAACTTAGCTCCCCCAATCAAATGAGAAATGGAAGTTTGACCAATTAGAAGCTGAGAGAGGGGTAGGGTCTAGTGATGCTCACACACACCCATTTTAAAAACACATAAAAACAGAGAGACAGGACAGATAGGGACTTTCAAATCCATTTGCAGCTGGAAGCTCTGCCGGGAAAATCCATACTTTACCTCCATCAATCTCCAGAGAAAGCTGTGCAGAAAGATCCAGACTTTAAATCCCTCAATCTTCAGAATCCAGAGAGAGAGCAGACCCAGATCACTGTGAAGTGCAGAGACCAGAGTCCCGTCTAAAACCTGACCAGATCCACGGCGAGGCCCATTTCACTCAAGAATATAGTGTGAGTACATAGCAAAACTGTGCAGAACCAATCTCTTAGTTAAAATAATATAATTCAATCCTATTTTAATCTAAGTAGAACTGTCTCCTAACTGTCAACTGTCATTTGTAAAGCTGTCACTTGTCATTTTCTAGTTGCAAGCTGCACTTGTCTTTTTGAACTTTAAAATTTCAATTCTGAAAAACGACCTTTATTTAATCGCTCATATCTCCGCAACCGTTTGTGCTAGAGACTTGCAGTAACTTCCCCCTGAAAGCTGAGAATCGTGGCTTTCCTACGAACCTATAGTTTTGCCGTAATCGCGCCAGACGCATTCGCATATTTTACCGCGATTTGCAAATTTCTTCACGTGTGAAAACAGAAGCTGCTTGCCTTTCATTTGCCAAAAATTCGTTTAACCTACCAATTATTCCTAGATCCTTGCTAAAGTGAGCCTGGACTAATATTAACTAGATACCACTCACCCTGAACTTCTAGAGGTAATTAAAAGCATTTTAACATATTTTCACTCTATTGCCAGCACATATCAAAGCATTTTGCCTGTGTTTTCAACGTCTGTAGTCTAAGTTGCTGGGGTTAACTGAATCACATTTAATTGCATTTCTGAGAATTGTGTGCCTTCCCTCCATTTCCTTGCAGTGCATAAAAAGGGGGGGGTGAATTGCCAGAGAAAAGTGATTACATTGTTTGGTTGAAATCATATTGAGTATTTTCTGTACTGCATTCATTGAATATTGCATCCACCTGAGCTTACATAAAGCATTCTGTACCACCTTCTTCTTTTGTTCCTATTCACCTGTGTGCTACCTTATCCATTTCATGTCAACTCCTTATTGATTATAGAGAAGCGTGTTGGTGCCAGATTCTCCGTTGTTAATCTTTATCATATCAGATTAAGTGTGCTATTCAATTATTAATTTATTATAAAGTGTGATATATATATCTATTGTTTAAATTATCAAATAAATCTTTTAACTTGCAAAACAGAACTACTTCTTGGCTCAGTGGGGTCAGGAGGATTCCAAGAGAGGGGTGTTATATAGGGGTAGTCATCCAGAACGCATGAACTGGACATAAAGGTATATCAATAAGGGTTTTCATTCAGTATTCTAGACTAGGCGTTGACTTAGCTGTAGTGTTGAATTGAATCCTCTTACAAATTGGGGGCTCGGGCCGGACGTTTGGGTTAGAATACCACTTGTGCAGCTTAATACAGCGTGCCAGCTGACCAGATACACATATCCAGTCGGATCACCACGCTGCATTACGCTGTGAAGCATTCCTCAAAAGGGACACTCCAAGAAAAGTTCTGTTCTGCAAAAATAAAATACTAACTTCTGTAAGTCAGGACAGAGACCAATCTCTAGAATGACGACCTTGGTAGATATGAAAATAGCCAGAGAGCACTTCTTACATAAACTATTTGTGAGAGGTGAATGGGCTGTGCAGGGCCAGGAGGCCTGGTTGCAGGCCATCACGCGACAGGCCACTGAAACAGGGTCAGACTTATAGAGAGATCAGGGTCCATTACATGTGGCCCTGAGTGAACTATATATGGCTCCTAAGGCCAAAGATGAACACGACAAGATTGTTAGGATAGCGGCATATTTATATTTATATATGGGAGCCATACAGAATAAATGTGCTGAAGGCCATGATCTGGCAAAAAGACAACAGATGGCGTCAGAGAAGGCCCAATCTGATCTGGACTCTTCTGAGCAAAGGCTGCACAGAAGCCAGGAGTCAGAAAATGAGACCAGACAGTACATCACTAAAATAAAGGAGGATATGGATGTGCTGCAAAAGGAAAAGTCAGAACAGGATACCAGATTTCGGGCCTTGCAGAAGGAACACCAAGAAGGTTTGGACTCCCTACTGCAAAGCCAGAAAAAGCTGGAGCAACAACTGGACTTCAACAGGGTATGTGCTGAGCAGGTAGTCACCCTGCAAGGCCACCTAGATAGGGAAAAGGCAGAAAGCAATAAACTGATTCTGAAAGACCTGGATACCCAGGCAGAGTTTGATGAAGAGCGCCGGAAAGCTGGTGCCCTTCAAAGGCAGAGGGACGACCTGGCAGCACAGATGCAGGCTCTCAGTCAGGAAAGAGACACTTTAGGCCAGGAAGTCTGCCACTTAAAAAAGGAAATTGAAGAAAATCACCTGGCCCTCCAGGGGCTGGGTGACCTCCAAAAAGAAAACCAGAACTTGGTAGAGCACACCAGAAGGGTGGAAGATGCTCTGGCAAGAAAGGAGCAGGCCGGTAGGGATGGGACTCAGGAGGTAAACCTCCTGCAGCAAAGACTGGCCCAGTTCTCCAGGACCAACCAGGAAGCACAGAGGGAAAATGAGGCCCTCTGTCAACACAATGATAGGCTCCAACAACAGGTAGCGATGCAGGAGAGACTGATAGAGTCTAGTAAGGCCTTGACTGAGGAACTGAAAGCACAAATGCAGGCTCTTGCATTGCAACAGGGAGCAGGGGCGGATAGAGATGAGGTCCGCTGGGAAAGAGAGACTCCTGACCATAACCGCAGGAGCCCTAACATCAGGGGCCTTCATCTCCCCCAGTCCCTGGACTCTACCACCCCCATGTCCCCTGGCGCACATGAGCACAGGGCCACAGGGATGGCAGATTACTATCCAGCTAAGAGTATGGGGCTCATAGGCCAGTACCACTCAGGAATGGAGGGGTGGGCATCCGGGTATGGGCACCCAAGTACAGTACAGTTCAATGGGGAACCCCAGGAGAGTAGGCCCATTAAGGGCATCCTGAAAACCTCTGCCCAGTTAGGTCAGAAGAGGGGGTACCCATCAAATCCTGGCAGCAAGGAGGAATCTGAAGACTCCTCTGAACTGCGCAGGACACAGGAGACCAGGTCCCCACATTCTGCCAGCCATTCCCAGGCTCGCAGAATCCGGGAAAACCTGGAAGAACAGACGGGAACCTCTGGGAGCAGTGCCTCTGAGTCCGAGGACGAATGGACAAGGGTTACCCGAACCAAAAAGGCCAATAAGGCAAAAAGGGCCTTGCTTAAGGACCCCTTAAAGCAGATTAAGGCGATCAGGAGCGTCATCACGCCTTACCATAAGAACGCTAAGTATTCTGTTTGGGAGCACTTAGAGTTGTTTGAACAAATGATGGAGACTTTCCATTTGAAGGACAGCCAAAGCTGTATTCAATATGTAAAGTGGACCTTCTCCCCGGAATACTCCAGTTTCTTTGCGGGGCTGGAGGACCAAAATCATTTAAGATGGTCCACCTATAAGGCGGCCATCTTGAAACATTTTTCTGTTCACAGAAATCCTCAAGAGGCTCGCAAGGCAGCCTACAATTTGCAATGTGGGGAGGATCAGGCCCCACAAGAATTTGTGCAGGAGTTAAAGCGTGCTTTTGCACAGACCACAAGAAGGGTGCGCACGGATAGCAGAGAATTTATAAATACGTTTTTCCATGCCTTGCCCAAATACATAATGACCCAGCTCGTGAGGGATTTTCACGAGAAAAGATCTTTAGACTGGGTCATTGAACAGGCTACCCGGATCTATGAGGTGCAGAAACCGGTAGATAGCAAAAGTAATGCCCAGAAAAACCCCAAAGCCAACAGCACCCCTGCTGCTGCCAAGGTGGCAGAGGTAAAGGTCACCCCCATTTTGGATTTGGAGATGGGGGGGCCTAAAAACCTACCTGCACCTAATAATGCTAGGCCCAGGAGGTCCTCGGGTCAGTCACAGTCAGGGAGCCAAGGAGGCAGCCCCACAAATGGGGTCCCTCGCTCTCCTGATTATGTAAGTCCCCGTTACAAGGGAAATCGACCCATCCTGGGTTATGTGTGGACTCCTCCAGCCCAAGGGGGGGGATCCAGCCAAGCACCTAACCCAGGGAACTTCCCTCCAAACTTCCCACAGGAGGGCAGAAATTTACCAAACCCTGGGCAGAACTTTTTCCCCAGATATCCACCCGACTTTCAGCCCCAAAACCATCCATCCTTCTTTCCCCAATTCCCTGAGCCCAGACCACTGAATCCGGGAGAGGGGAGGCCAAGGGTGGAGGGGTACCCAAATCTTCCCAACCCGGGGTATTACCAGAGGAGGGACAGCTACCCTTCCCGGGATCAGCCCAGGGGAGAAAACAGGGCCCCGTATCAGCCTGAGCGGGTTTCCCAGTTAGAGCGCCAGGTTCAAAACATGGCGCGGGATCTGGGTCACATACTGAGGGCTCAGCAGAACCCTCAGATGGGCGTGCCGGTGCAGAACGCACCCAACTCTGGACCTGGTGCTCCAGAACAATGACGGGGGCAGCACCCCGATAACTCACCGGCTCCCAGGGAGGAGGCACAAAGGGAAGGGGGGTGTAAAGCCTTGGAGGAAGCTTCCTTCCTCACTTGTAAACAGCCCCTGGAAACCCAGGAACCGGAAACCAAATCTCCTGCCCCTGAAAGTCTGCCTCCTAAGGAGCAGAGGGGGGGTAGGAGAAACAAAAGACCCAAACAGACTCAGTTTGAGGAGGAGGTACAGATCTTCCAATTTGAGGGAGAGGGATCCTCAGAGGATCCTGGGAAAAGGATCTTCTCCTTCAGAGAGGGGGGAACTCCTCCCAAAGAAAAATGGGTCCCTAGGGATGCAAATCCAGACTGGGGAGATGTGGAGACTGTGCTACTGCCGCCCACCATCTCATCCCAGAACCAACAGCAAGAAAATCCCCTGGTTCAAACCCATCCTGGTGACTGCCTCCAAAAAGGGGGGGGCGGCCCGGAACTGGAGCCAGGGGAACCCACAATGGCTCTGATCTCCAGTTGCCAACTTTTTCTTTCAGATTCCCAAGGCTCTCCGCAGAATTCTGCCCAAATCTCTTCGCTAGCGATGTCCAAAACCAGAAAATTAGCCCACCAGTTGTCCAAAAATGTACATTATCTGTGCCCCCTTGAGGAGAAGGAGGGAAGATATTATGCCCCGGTACAAGTACAGGGGCAGGGTACAATTTTGGCACTGGTGGACACTGGATCTCAAGCTACCCTTCTGTCCACAAGGGCCTTTGACGAACTGAATGCAGGAAGGGGAGAGAATTACCAAATTCCTCTCACCTCTCTTCCTGGGCAACTCCAGAACTTTGACGGGAAGGAAATTCCCGTCGAGGGGACAGCAGATTTGGACATTAAAATTGGGCGACATAAGTTGAAACACCCGGTCATAGTTGTGACCCCAGAGGGCACCCCTTGTTTACTAGGGAATGACCTCCTGAGAAGGTTCTCACCCCTAATAGATTGTGTAAACAAGGTCCTCTGGACCCAGACTAGCCGACCAATAAAATTAAAACAGAGTGTCAACCATGTTAGTTTAAACGGCACCTGCCACATGGTTGAACAAAAATCTGACCAAGTAGAATTTCACTTCCAGAATAGCCAAATTCCAGACGTGACAGTAATAGCAGTAGGACAACAGACTGGTGATGGAGGGTCCTCTCTATTTCTGAAAATCAACCTTCCTTCCAGTTTAAGGTTGTATTCCACACTGGAAGGAAACACCCTGAAATTCTATACTAATCCACAATCAGAAACTCCCACTCCTATAGTCCAGAAAGATGTGAAATCAGCTCAGAGCCTGGCTGATATTCAGCAAATTGGAGAGCAGTTGTTCATCCCCGTTCAGTTAAACGATGGGAAGGACTCTGTTCTCGCTCGAGTGTGTGTGAACAACGGTAAGAGCTTCATCAGCGAAGCCATGTTCCGCCAACTCCCAAAAGATCCAGCCATTCCCACATTCAAACTGATAGACAAATGGGAAATGGACCTGGAAGCGCCTAATTCCAAACATCTCCTGCCAAGCAGGTGTATGCTCAAAATCTCCATTGGCAACAAGAGCATAGTCCATAATTGTTGGGTCGTGCGAGACGTCACTGCCGCCTTTTACTTAGGCAGTGACATTCTCAATCGCTTTGCCATTAGTTTGGACCTAATAAACTTCAAAGCTTGGTCCCGATTAGCGGATAATCCCATGGGCTTTGATGATCCAGAAAAAGCATTTAGGTCAGCTCAATTGCTACCTTATGCAGTTGAAATTCAGGTTAAAGAGGAAGTCACCATCCCAGAAAGGACCCGACAATTCTCCCTGGAAGTGAAAGTTAAAAGGGGACAAGAGTTGAAAAACCCTGATGCTTACATACATCTAAATGCTTCTCTCCAACAGCAAGGGTTAGGGGTAAACCCAACTCCATTAGTCAACATAGAACATGACACCATTCCAATAGAGGTGGATAACAGCGACTTAAAGAGTATTACTCTAGCCGCAGGCACCATTATTGGAATGGCGGTTGATGACCGACATTTCTCCATCGACTTAGTAAATGAACTGTTAGGACCAATCCCCAAGGACTGTTTTGACAGTGACAGTGAGGACAATACAACACCAGACAGGATTTTTACCCGGCATGGGGGAACTTCCTGGTGTACACTTCCTGCCCCTATGGTAAGGAAGATGTGACTTGTGACTTCAGGAGGGATGAGGTGATTTTCCAGGTCCATGAGGGCTGCCTTTCCCACCTGAAGCCTCCAGTCCAAATCAGCACTCTGACCAGGGACTTCTCCACCCAGCTGGAGGAGGCCACTGAAATAGCCAAACCAGAAGTCTTTCCAGGCTTCAGGCAGATGGTGGAAGAGAGAGTCAACCTAGCTGATGCCTGTGTGACTCTGGAACAAAAGAAAAAGTTGAAACAAGTTTTCTTGGATTTCCAAGATCTCTTTGCGGTAGACTCATATGACTGTGGTCGCACCGACATCCACACCACAACAATCCCCACGGACCCTGGCATGACTCCTGTGTTTGTGAAGCAATATCGCTTGCCTCTCGCATCAATGGAGTCCCTTACTGAAATAATTAAGAACCTTGAGTCCCGGGGAATAATCCGTCCAGTCCACAGCACCTTCAATAATCCGGTGCTGGGAATATTGAAGCCAAGCGGCCAGTGGAGACTCTGCGCCGACCTCAGGGAGCTCAACAAACGGGTCCATACTTCCCGATGGCCTCTGCCCTACATTGACCAAGGGCTGGCCCAGATTCAGGGGTCACAGGTATTCACTGCAATAGACCTGACCAATGGATACTGGACCGTGCCTGTCAGCAGGGAGGACCAATACAAACTGGCTTTTACCTTTGGGGGCCAGCAGTACACATGGACCCGGACTCCCTTCGGATACCTCAACTCCGGTAATGAGTTCAATATTTTCCTACATAAGGCCATGCCCGACCTGGGTGCGAGGGGTAACCTGGCTTATGTAGATGATGTCCTCATTAAAAGTTCATCTGTGGAGGAACACATAGCGGAGATCCGTTATGTTCTGACCCAGTTGAGGGCCGCCGGAGCAAAACTTTCCTTTCAAAAAGCACAGTGGTGTAGAACCCGTGTTAATTTCTTGGGGCATGAGATTACTCCTCAGGGTCTCTGTCCCCAGGAAAAGAAAGTGGAAGCACTTCAAAAACTGAAAGACCCCACAACTCCGCGGGAACTAAGGAGCCTCCTTGGACTGACTAATTACAGCAGAAAGTTCATTGAGGGCTACGCAGAGATCAGCAGACCCCTGATTCATCTCCTGAAGGGGGGGGTCAAGTGGGAATGGGGTCCAGAACAAGCCGAGGCAGTAAAACAACTCAAAAGAAGCCTCTCACAAGCGCCTTGCCAAGCTTACCCTGTCAGAAACAAGGAGTTCTTCCTGGAGACAGGGTTCTCTAATACGTGCTTGACGGCAGTATTATACCAAAAGCATGACAAGGTCAGTAAAGTAATCTCCTATGCGAGCAAAACTTTATCCTCTGTGGAGGAAAAATTCAACGATTGTGAGAAGGCACTCCTGGCAACGGTGTGGGCATTGAAGAATTACCGCCCGTTTATCCAGGGGGAACACATCATAGTGGAGACTCCACACCAGCCTCTGCAATATCTCCAAAGTGACAGAATCCGGGCCGGAAATGTGAGTAATTCCCGAATTACTTCCTGGATTCTGTCAATGCAAGGCTTTCCTGTGGAGGTCAGATATGGCCAAAACAAGAAGAGTCCACTCGCGCAAGGTCTGGCTGACTTGCATGATTGTGCCAGAGAAAACTGTCTCGAGGACGAAAGTCTAAAAATCAAGGACAACACGGAGGCATACCTTAATTCCCCACACAAGTCTTTGAAGAGGACAAGTGTGAGGGAATGCCCACTGTCTATGTGGATGGATGCTCTTACCATGTTGACAACAACGGGGAGAAAGAACTGGTGGCTGGCGTAGGAAATGCATGGGTGAATAAGTCCCCAGAACCCTCTGCTGGATACAAAATTGGTCCCCGAAGTAGTCAGGTGGCAGAATTGATGGCTGTGCATCAGGCCATCCTCACTGCTGTCCAGCATCAACTCCACGAACTGGTCATAATCACAGATTCGGATTATGTACGGAACGGGTTCGTGGAGCACCTGGTTAATTGGAAAACCAGAGGCATGTTATGTGCTAACAACAAACCCTTGAAACATGGGAAGTTGATCCAAAACATTGATGATCTGGTCACATCGAATGGGATGACCATCTACTGGAAAAAGATCAAGGGTCATTCCAAAGTAGAGGGACCAGACAAAACTGGAAATGACTTAGCTGATCAGCTGGCCAAAACCGGGGCCATCCAAGGGGATCTAATTGAGATTGAGTCCCTATTGGGGGAAATCCAGGTCACTGCTATCACTAGGTCCCAGACAAATGCTCACAACGACCTTTCAATTGCACAATGGAGTAAGGAGACCCCTGATGCTTATTTGATTACGGCTCAGAAGGGGGATCCAATTATTGGAAAATTTTACCAGCACCTTGAGGACCCTGAGAACTTTCCCCTGACGGATACCGATTACATTGGGAAAGAGGACCTAAGAGTGTTGATGAAATGTCCAAAAATGTTCCGAATCCAAGACGGTTTGTTGGTAAGGAAATCCAAAGCTGGCCACGATCAGTGGGTGGTTCCTACCTCATTCCGAAGCCTGATGTTAAGTCACGCCCATGATGCGGCCACCGCCGGTCATAGGGGGTTTCACACAACACTGGAAATCTTAAGAGAGGTTGCATACTGGCCACACATGGGGCAGGACCTCGGCCAATACTTGAAGGGGTGTCTTGTGTGTGCACAATTTCAGCCATCGTCCCTCACACACCGCGCGCCTCTCCAAAAGAGGGGGATGACACTGCCATGGTCAGATTTACGAATCGACTTTGTAGGCCCCGTGATTCGCTCTGCTAGGGGGAATATGTACATGTTGACTGTGACATGCTTGTTTACCAAGTGGGTGGAATGTCTCCCAGCCCCAAATTGCAAGGCAGAAACTGCAGCTGCCTTGATGATTAACCACATCTTTTCCCGTTTTGGTCTACCTCAAAGGATTGAGTCAGACAGAGGTAGCCGCTTCACCAGTGAAGTAATGACAAAGATGTGGGAGATACTGGGGGTCAAAAGGAAGCTGCATATTGCTTATAGACCAGCTTCTTCTGGGGCAGTAGAGAGATATAACCGGACAATTGTGAGCATATTAAAGAAGTTTGTGGCAGATTCTGGGCCAAGTTGGGATATCCGATTACCTCTGGTCCTAATGGCCATCAGATCTACCCCTTCATCTGCAACCAAAATGTCACCATTTGAGTTGATGACTGGGCGCAAGATGGTGCTTCCTCAGCATTTGCTCTATAGGACCCAAGAGCAGACACTGATAAATGCCTCCACAACTCATGAGTATGTGGAGAATTTAAGGAAACACCTCCAACATGCTTTTGCTTATGCTCAGAGGAATCTAGAAAGATCAGCTGATAGCATGAAGACCCATTATGACCTGAAGACTTCCAGGAAGGAATATCAGGTGGGAGACCGGGTCTATCTATACAACTTCCAAAGGAACCAGGCCAAGCAGCGCAAATTTTTGCCTAAATGGAAAGGACCCTTTGAGATCATCGACAAGATCTCTCCTGTGGCCTACAAAATCCACATCCCCAAAGGTCCTTTGGCAGCGGGGGAAGACAAGTGGGTCCACATAAACCAGTTGAAATGTTGCCATCCCAGGCACACTCTGCAACAACTGGAGGAATCCTCTGGAATCCTAGCGGGCACTGTCTCAGACTAATTCAGTTCCAACCATAAAACATACCACATCTAGTCTCTAAAATATTGTGATTTGCATGAAACTGTCTCTTAGTTATACTGTTTTTTTTTCAAAATAAGAATGTAATGTTTTGTTATGATGAAATGCATATGCTGCCCCACTATCTCAACAGTGGTGGAAAAACGTCTATGAGTAGGTATTGCCGCTTTTGCTTTATCATCCTAGGAGAGATGAAACCATGGAGAATGACCAAGGAGGACGATCCGGAGACCGCGAGCAGAGACGCAACGGGCCCGGGGTACCGCCCAATCTTCCCATCAGGACCGGTGAGGAGAACCGATCGATCAGTACCGGATGGAGGAAAAGATGCTGAACTGTGCCATCTATTGGAAGAAGATGAGGAAACATCCCAGGTCTTGCGAGTCCCATTCGTGAAATAGAATGGCCATCGCAAGAGGGGGGCTTGTGGGATGTATTTACCCATGCATCCGAGCCCTACCTCAAAACTGTCCAGTTCTGACATGGAAAACATCATGATGGCCAGAGCTTTCCAGAAAATGCACAGGGAAATGCATGAAGAATAGGCTGCCACCCATTTTTGCCGATGTTATGGGCACAGAAGGACACTGCCTAAAACCACCATTGGACTACCCACACAGTAGTTTGAAACCATCGGGAGTGGCAATTCTGATTGCCAAAAGCAAACCCATAACTGTTGGGAATTCATTTTCTTAAATCCCAAAAAGGGGTGCAGTACCAGTACTCACCACTATCCAAAAGCCGGCGTTTTAAAACAACACCAGATTTTACTTTTTTGTGTAAAACTGAATAAGTGAACCCAAGGCAAGCCAAAGAAAGACTTACTGAGAGGTGGATACAATGTAAAGTTATATTCTGAAGTGACTTGAAGGTTTATAACAAGACTGGCTGCGCTGTGGATTTCAGCAGTTTAAGTAAATGTGGACTGAAAGACACTAATAAATCTAAGTGTTTAAATTGACTGAGTGACCTACTTTTGAGTGTCACATAGGTTGCAATTGTTTAAATGTCATAGTTTTAAACTTAGAATCAGCATTCTAGCTGCATATGTAAAAATGTTCAGTTTTATTTGAATGCAGAAAACTGGGGAACAAAAAGTGACATTTTATCTGAAACTTGGCTTAAGGAACTGGATTCTGCCCACCAACTACCCCCATCAGGAGTGAAACTTGAGTCACAGCTGTGTTCCCAGGCCTAGCTGCCCTTTTGCTGCTCACACCAAAAGGGATATGACACTTCCCTGATTGAATTACCTGGGCTCTGCAGGAAATTGAACAAAGCCCTGTCCTGACTCAGGCAAATGTTTTATTGGCGGGAGTCGTAAATGGAGCTTCCTCTTGGCAGAAGCTGGGAGTGGCAGGGTCTCTGAGCTTGGCAGAAACTGGAAAGACTGGTTTCTGTACTATGTGACCTGAAAAGACACACCTCTATAGCCAGAATATGGTTTTAGAAAAAGATGAATAACTCATAGAGCGGACATGTGAAAATTGTATAAATGACACCATAATTCTTGTGATTTTTCTGCCCACATTTTAAGACGTGCTAGGACCCGGTGGCATGTTCAGGGGGGTTTTAGCAGAAAAGAGGATATTACTCAGAATGTGTGCATGTGAAAAATCTGACACTTCATCAACTAATGTCCATACTCCTTGCGCACATGTGTGTAAATTTGGGGTAATGTCCGGAATTGCAAACCAGTTAAAAAGTGCAAAATATTGCCATTTCTGAATGCAAGCTCCCAGGAAGAGCAGAGTTTGAACAGGAGATATCTCCTGTGATATGTGATGTGTGCATGTAATTTTAAACCAATGTTTACCTGTGCAAATATGTCTTTTGTTATCAAATCTAGATTTGTGTGCAAGTTGACAGGAGGAGTGGACTCTCTGCAGGCTGTAAAATGACATCACTCTGACACAACTTAGCTCCCCCAATCAAATGAGAAATGGAAGTTTGACCAATTAGAAGCTGAGAGAGGGGTAGGGTCTAGTGATGCTCACACACACCCATTTTAAAAACACATAAAAACAGAGAGACAGGACAGATAGGGACTTTCAAATCCATTTGCAGCTGGAAGCTCTGCCGGGAAAATCCATACTTTACCTCCATCAATCTCCAGAGAAAGCTGTGCAGAAAGATCCAGACTTTAAATCCCTCAATCTTCAGAATCCAGAGAGAGAGCAGACCCAGATCACTGTGAAGTGCAGAGACCAGTCTATGTCCCGTCTAAAACCTGACCAGATCCATGGCGAGGCCCATTTCACTCAAGAATATAGTGTGAGAACATAGCAAAACTGTGCAGAACCAATCTCTTAGTTAAAATAATATAATACAATCCTATTTTAATCTAAGTAGAACTGTCTCCTAACTGTCAACTGTCATTTGTAAAGCTGTCACTTGTCATTTTCTAGTTGCAAGCTGCACTTGTCTTTTTGAACATTAAAATTTCAAATCTGAAAAACGACCTTTATTTAATCGCTCATATCTCCGCAACCGTTTGTGCTAGAGACTTGCAGTAACTTTCCCCTGAAAGCTGAGAATCGTGGCTTTCCTACGAACCTAGAACCGCATTCCTACCCCCTATAGTTTTGCCGTAATCGCGCCAGACGCATTCGCATATTTTACCGCGATTTGCAAATTTCTTCACGTGTGAAAACAGAAGCTGCTTGCCTTTCATTTGCCAAAAATTCGTTTAACCTACCAATTATTCCTAGATCCTTGCTAAAGTGAGCCTGGACTAATATTAACTAGATACCACTGACCCTGAACTTCTAGAGGGAATTAAAAGCATTTTAACATATTTTCACTCCATTGCCAGCACATATCAAAGCATTTTGCCTGTGTTTTCAACGTCTGTAGTCTAAGTTGCTGGGGTTAACTGAATCACATTTAATTGCATTTCTGAGAATTGTGTGCCTTCCCTCCATTTCCTTGCATTGCATAAAAAGGGGGGGTGAATTGCCAGAGAAAAGTGATTACATTGTTTGGTTGAAATCATATTGAGTATTTTCTGTACTGCATTCATTGAATATTGCATCCACCTGAGCTTACATAAAGCATTCTGTACCACCTTCTTCTTTTGTTCCTATTCACCTGTGTGCTACCTTATCCATTTCATGTCAACTCCTTATTGATTATAGAGAAGCGTGTTGGTGCCAGATTCTCCGTTGTTAATCTTTATCATATCAGATTAAGTGTGCTATTCAATTATTAATTTATTATAAAGTGTGATATATATATCTATTGTTTAAATTATCAAATAAATCTTTTAACTTGCAAAACAGAACTACTTCTTGGCTCAGTGGGGTCAGGAGGATTCCAAGAGAGGGGTGTTATATAGGGGTAGTCATCCAGAACGCATGAACTGGACATAAAGGTATATCAATAAGGGTTTTCATTCAGTATTCTAGACTAGGCGTTGACTTAGCTGTAGTGTTGAATTGAATCCTCTTACAGGAGTCAGATGAGGGAAAGGGGGGCTGGTGTGGGTTCAGGGCAGTGACTGGGGTCACCAAGAGGGGTTGTTAATGAATGGGGGCACAAAGGATTGGAGGGTGTAAGGTCAGAGATGACGTTGGGCTGCTGATTTCCAAAGTAGTGTCAAGTGGGATGAATGGGGTCAGTGTCGGGTGTTGGGCCCAGTCCAAGATTTCACATATACAAATAATGGACTATGAGTTAATGCCCACCAATTATGAATGAAGAAATCAAGTAGAATAGAAATGGCCTTACTTTTTTTAAACAAAAACCTGCATTTAATAAACCAATAAGTGACACTTCTGAATAACTCGTTACTGCAATATTCGCAGACCCATTTTAGCACTTTAAACAAATGAAACTATTCATAAAATATGAATATATTTTATGCTAATAGGTAGAATATGCAGTGAGAAGTTAGCCCGGATAGTCGCAAACCATGTGCTTAGGAAATGTCCAAATGCAAACAATATGCACATCGGAATCAATGAGTGGAATAATGACTTGGTTAATCATCTTATTGTTCGGTGATGATTTAAGAGTAAGAGAAAGTAAAATGATGAAGGGTGAAAATGTTATCTGATTTACACACAGTGTTCCTATGCATGCTATACCACCCCAGCCTTGTTTGTGCTATTAAATATAATTCCCTTGCTAGACATTCTAATCAGCAGAGCTAGGGGTGGGCAACATAATCACCCACATTGTGGTGGTTTGTGTCTCATGAACTCTTCGAACTTGTCCAGAAATACATCGAGAAATGTTAGAGGTCATCCAGGGGATGAAAAAAAGAGGGACCTGAAATGGAGGGCAGGCTCCTGTAATCTCTCACAGGCCCTATAATATATCCTGCGGTCCTACTGGCCCCTTGCAAGCCCTCACATGACATAAGGGCATGTTTCACTTTTTTCCATGTCAAGTGCTATTTTCAAAGATATATTTTCATGGTGTGCTGGAGGTGGGGTGCATGGGGAGCGCTGCTGACCAGACTGGTCACACAGCACAAGCTAGTTCTTTTTTGTTATACTCTATCCCTCTCTATAGAAGGTACTCAGCAAGAGCAGAGTCAGCTAGGAAACAGGACCAGAAACCATTCCCTTTCTAGAACCTAGTGTCCCCTCCTTTCTCTTCCATGATGTAGATCAGTGTCTTCATTAAAGGATGCTGATTTGAAACTTCAGATCGACTCCTGTCCTATTGATATTGATATCGATATTTTATTTCTATCACGCTCATACACAAGTGTTTCAAAGCGCGAGAAGGCAAGGGAAGGGGAACAGGGGAGAACAGAAACAGCTATATGACTAGGCCCAGTGCCATTGGGTATACATACGTGCATGGGAGAGGCGGAGTGGGAGAAGTGCATGGAAGGGGGGAGAAAAGGAGAGTGCGAAGCGAGGATAAAAACATAAATAAATAATCAATGAATAAATAAAAAGGCAACAAACAATGGTATTGCAGCCAGCAAGTGGCAAGTGCTGGGTTTAAAGCAGCAGGCTGGGTAGGTCTGATAAGTGCAGGAAGAAAAAGGGGGGACTGTATGGGTACAGATCCCAGTGCAAAGGGTGGCTGGAGGCAGTGGTGAGGGTGGCAGGGTGAGCAGGTGCATGGTGCTGAGAGAGAAGAACAGATCAGCAGGGGAGAAGAGGGGCAAAGGCAAAAAGCGAAGAGGAAGGTCTTGAGGTGCTTCCGGAACCAGAGATGGTTCTCCTCAAGTTTTATAGTGGCAGGGAGGATGTTCCAGAGGGAGGCCCCAGCTAAAGACAGAGCTCTACCCCCATCTCATTTCTTTGAGAAATGACTGACCCTGAGGGAGTTATAGGGAGAGGAGCGTAGAGCTCAAGATGGGAGGGATAGCTGAAGGTATGTTGTACCCCGGCCCCAGGAAGCCTTGTGGACAATGCAGAGGGTTTTGAATGTAATCCTTGCATCCACTGGCAGCCAATGGAGAGATTTCAGAGCTGGAAAGATATGATGTCAGGGCTTGAGGTCAAGGACAAGTCTTGCAGTCCTGTACTGGATAAGTTGCAAAGGGCGGAGAGTTGATGTAGGTAGATTAAGAAAGAGGCTGTTGCAAAAGTCCAACCTAGAGAGAACCAGAGCTTGGGAGACAGTGAGCTTCTGGGGGAAGGAGAGGAAAGGAAGAGTACCTCTGAGGAGGTGCAGTAGGAAGTTTGACATTTTTGATTCATCAGCGATGTGGGCAGAGAAGGAAAGTGTGGAATCAAAGGTGACACCGAGGTTCTTGGCCTCGCAGGTCGGGATAGGAGGCCGGCCAAGGGAGGCCGGCCAGAGAGTGAGGGGAAAGGAAGGTGTTGGTGTGCCGATGAGGAGGATTTCAATCTTGCTGGCATTCAGACAAAGATCGTTGGCGGCACACCAATCTTGAATGGCAGTTAGGCAATCAGTGATGAGAGAGGTGGAGGAGGTGGCAGAGGGCAGCCTGGAAATGAGTTGAGTGTTGTCCGCATAGCACTGGAAGTTTGAGTAGAAAATGGCAATACAGCGGGCGAGAGTTGCCAGGTATTGGTTGATAAGCCAGGGCGAGACATTAGACCGCTGGGGAACACCACAAGTGGAAAGGGAGATAGATGATAGGAAGGACCCAAGTTGGACCTGGGTGGGTCGATCAGAGAGGAAAGAGGCCAGCCAGGCCAGAGCCTGATGGTTGAGCAGGATGGTATGGTTGACCATGTCGAAGGCAGAGGAGAGCTCGAATAGGATGAGGACAGAGGGAATGCTAGAGTTGAGGTTATCCTTAACTTCCAGTTGTTTGTTTGTTTGTTTGTTTGTTTGTTTGTTTGTTTGTTTGAGTATTTGGTAATCCGCTGCAAACCCTTAGGTAGCCGGACGCAGCAGTACAAGTAGTCTTATAGCTTAGTTACAGTGCATAACACAAGTATATGCAACAAATACGTACATACGTATAATACTGAGCATATCCTTAGAGAGTCAAGGGGCATTGACATATACATTTACATATACATACTCACCTAAAATACAATATAACTCAATGCAGATGTTTGTGGGCGTGTATGCATGCAAGGAGTGTATACATGTAGTGAGTATAGAGTAGTGACGGCGGTCAGGTACGGGGTGTGCAGAAGTCATGTCAGATGTAACCAGGGAGTAGTTAGGTGTAGGGTAAATCTAGTTATGGGTCGTTAGTGCGCAACCATTTGAGTACCTTGCGTCTAAATTTAGGGTAAGGTTGTTCTAGTCTGAGGTCCAGTGTGAGCTTATTCCAGGATTGCACCGCTTTAACTGGGTAGCTGATTCCTCCAGATGTTGATCGTTTGAACCTGGGAATCTCAAGCATCAGAGTGTTGTCAGATCTCGTAGGGCAGATGGCTGTTCTCCTAGTGATTTTTTTCTGACAAGTAAGGGGGTGCTGGGTTGTTCAGGCATTTGGAGGTGAGAGAAACTGTTTTAAGGAAGATTCTATCTTTTATTTTTAGCCAGTTAACCTCTTTCCTGAATTAGGTAATGGACTCTCTGTTTGAGATGTTCAACGCTGCTCTCAAGGCGTTGTTTTGCAATCTTTGAATTTTGTCTGTGATGTATTTGTTAGCTCCTGAATACAGGGCATTGCAATAATTTAATCTTGACATAATGAGAGCGTTGGCTAAGGTGATACAGCTAGCAGTAGAAAGGAACGGTCTAGAAGCTCGGATTAGTTTGTAGGTATAGGCTGTTGTAGAGGCCAGGGAGTTGACTTGCTTCTTGAGGGTGAGAGAGGAGACCACATAGAAACCTAAAGTTTTAACCGCAGACATCACCTTGATGATATTGTTATCAATGTTGAAGGATGCGTAGTTTGAACTTAGTTTTTTAATGTTAGCTTCAGATCCTAAGATCAGTATCTCTGTTTTATCGTCATTCAGGCAGAGGCCATGTGACGCCACCCATGCCTGAATGAGGATGTATATCTTGTTCACCAAGGCCGAGTCAGCTTTGAAGTTGCCCGAAAGGGGTATGAGGATCTGGGTGTGATCTGCATAGTTAGTGTAGGTGACACCCAATCTGTCCAACATGTCAAACAACGGTTTGGTGAAGATGTTATACATGGTAGGTGAGACACAGGATCCCTGTTGGACACCACAGGTTATTTTGATGGAGTCAGCAGAGGCTGAAGTGGAGAAGACTCTCATGGTGCAGTTAGCTAGAAAGGATTTGACCCAGGCTATAGCCTCTCCAGTGAAGTTGGCGGCAAGCCTAAGGTGGTTGCATAGGACTGCATGATCCACCAAGTCGAAGGCTGCCGACAAGTCCAGTCGGAGTAGCAGAGCTGTTTTTCCATTATCCTTTAGCTCCTCAATTTGTGTCTTAAGGTCTAGCAAAGCTGTTTCCGTGCCACGGAGTGGGCGGAAGCCGGATTGCCGTGAGCCTAGTAGGTAATTAGCTTCCAGATAGTCCTGAATTTGTATGTAGGCAGCTCTATCAAGGATTTTAAGTAGGAACGGCACAGTGGTGATAGGTCTGTAGCTGGTGGGGATGGTGGGATGAAGGGTTTTAAGTAAGGGAAGGACCCACGACTCTTTCAGATTGGTAGGTACAGTGTTTGATTTAAAGGAGGAGTTTATGAGCTTTGAGATGAAAGGGGCAAGGTCCCTAGCAGCATCCTTTATTCCCGTTATTTGTGCTGGGCAGGTGTCGACCTTGCAGTTTGAGTGTTTGAGGGAGACTGTGACTTTTTCTGTGTCAATTATGGCGATGGTCTTGAAGCTAAAGGGTGGGATTGTTCTGGTCTCCGGGAGTTGAGTTATTTGTTGGTCAGAGAAAGGCAGTGTAGCCTTTTTATTAGCTATTTTACATTGGAGAGAGGATATTTTATTCGCTAGAGCATTGTGTATGTTGGTACACCATACCTTGTCCTTTGGGGCGTTGTCTACCGGTTGGATTGGAGATTCCATTTCACGAAGAATGGAGAAGAGTTCTTTAGTGTTAGATTTAGCTTTTGTGATTCTGTCATTGAAAGAATTCTTTTTAGTATTGGTTATTTCTTTTTTGTACAGTTTGGAGAGTTCAGTTAGATTGTCTTTATTAGTCTCAGTAGGGGAGTGACGCCAAATAGATTGGAGCTTTCTTTTTTGTAATCTTAGAGCTTTGAGTTGGGGAGTAAACCAGGCATTCAAGTGCGCTTCCTGCCTGCCTTTGCACAGTTTGACAGGAGCGACAGGGCTTTAAGTGGGCCGGGGCCTGCCGGGGCCGGGCCCCGGCAGTCTCCAAAAAGTGGGACTGAGCCGGGGCCCTGCCGGGGCCCCCGTCCCACCACACGCAACATTGGCGGGATGCATTATCCCGTCGCGGCAGCAGCCGCGACGGGATATGCGCCTGCCATGAAGTCAGGCGATCTGACAGAAGTGGCAGCCAGCCACAGCAATGCTGTGCCTGGCTGCCACTTCTGTAAATCATAGTAACTGCCTCTGGTGACCTCTCGCGCGAGGGGTCACCAGAGGCAGTTACTGTCCCTTTGTTTCCCCAGGTCGCCGAGGCGTCTTTAACCCTCGGCGAACCTGCGGATTCCTTGATATTTTTCGAGGTTTATGAAAGATGGCTTGAAAAGTACACAATTCAAGCCATCTTTTATAAAGCTTTGCCGACGGACAATTTTGTCCGTAGTGAAAGCTTTATAAAAGATGGCTTGAATTGTGTACTTTCAAAGCCATCTTTTATAAAACCGAAATGTTTTTTTAAAAAAATGGCCTGAAAAGTAGGCAAACCGTAAGGTATGCACACACACATATATATGCATGTTATATATCTGTGTGCGTACCTTACTATGGTTTGTGTACTTTGCAAGCCATCTTTTCTAAACATAGAAATACATATTGAGTAAGTCCATGATCATTTAGCAAGGCTGCTATTGATTGGGCATGTTTGTTATCTAAATCATTGAGGCCAAGATTAAAATCTCCCATCAATAGTGTTTGTGAGTGGTCTTTTGTACTATTGGCTATGAGGCTGGTTAGGTTGTTTTCAAAGGTGCCTAGTGGTCCAGGGGGCCTGAATATCAGATGGATAGTTAGTGTACGATTGTTGGAAAGCGGCAGTTTAGCTGTGAGTATTTCACAGGATGAGTAGGGTAGTGAGGTAGCAAGTCTAGTGGGAAGGGTAGTTTTGAAAATAATGGCTAGGCCGCCATCTCTGGCATTGGTTAGATGTTGTGAATAATGGAAAATATTTGAAATATTATTTCCCATAGGGTTTTTTTTATTATATAGACTCTTGATGCCACCTACTACAGGATGACTCTGTTATGGCACAGTCCAATTTATCAGGTGCTGTCATAGGTTCCTCTGACATAGGAATAATAACAGTAGACAAAACAACTACTGCTATGACATAACGATAAGGTGTTGGGGCCAAAATAACTATGGAACTTAATGGAGATTTGTAAACACTTAAATTATACTAAATGATGGCGTTATATTCGTGAGTGTGATTGGTTTGAAAGACAGAGGCACTCGGACTTCTGTATGGTGAGAAGTTTCAATAAGTAACTTAATTAAACATATACAAAACGTGCTCCAATCTAAATAAAAAATAGGAAGCCTAGACTACCACAGTGATACATTTTATTATTTTTTATCAGTAACTCTGGAAATTGTGAGAACATCTTCCTTTTGCACCGACCATGTTAGATGTCAAGTTGTGTTTACTATCTCAACCCATAAGCACACTGGGTCATTTGAAAAGCACACTGAGCCTCAGATATTGTGCTTTGGATTCCTCCTATTTTTGCAGCTTAGTGGGAAGTGACATTCAGTCTTAGCAATTATTTCAGTTCTGTATAGGACATTTTACAGGGGTTTAAGGTCATAGTTATGTTACATATGCCATAGAAAGCTAATAGTGTCTTCTTAATGGAGATCAGATCACAGGAGACTAGCAAGATCCACCTTTATCTCAGTATGGTGAGACATCTTAGAAAAATGTACACTGAGCATAATATTCCCAGGTCAAATTTGATACGTTTGAGTAGTAAATCGCTTTGGCTTTGTTTGTTCACTACAGAATTCAGTCAATTTCTTTAAAAACATTGTGTAAAGACGGATGGTCTTCTGCTTGAGAAAAATGGCACAGTACCTTTGTATTCATTTGTGAAAAATAAGGCGGTATTTATGTTGTTTTCGGTGGCGTGTCTGTGATTAATACGTTTCAGTTTTAACTTCATTGGAAAACTGCAAATGTTAGGTTTGGCTAAAAGTAAAACACAAAATTAATCATTATAAGCCACATCCACACGCGCGCATTTTTAGACCTCTTGCAGGTCAAGCCCCTTAGAAAGCACGCAACATACTCACAACTTCACCAGAGCCATGTTTACGTGTATACATTTAAACTAGGAGTAATCACATCAACTTGCTTTAATCCTGTGGATAAATGTAGGAAATAAATTTAAATATTGCCATGTGAACCCTTGCAACAAGGATCACATCAGCAGTCAGATCAAGCTCAAGAGCAGTAGGTTGACCCTACACGTGATGATAACACAGCACAGCAATACATCAGCTTGTCTTGTTCACCCTTGATCAATGTTAGTCCCGAATCTGTAAAATATATTTAGAAGTTGGAACATTCCATCCCAATGTCAACAATTCTGCAATGTGAGATTCTGTCAGGGTTTTAGCAGACCAGTTAGTTAAACATGTCCTGCTTTTGAAAGCATGAATTGTTAGCACACCTGATGGGCAAAGCGTGGCGGACTTCACTAGGCACAGCACATGTGCAAGTTAACATGTGGCATCAAAATTCAATCTGATGCCCCGTACACATTAAAAACAGAGAAATGGGGGAATTTCAGTTTTCATATCCCTGGGTGTCCCTCATCTGGACCTAAAAGTCCATTTTAGCCACAACTGATAGCAAGGCAGCCACTCGCAGTTTTTAATACTTTCTTTCGCAAAATGTGTAAAATTAATCTTCTGCTGTAAGGGGACAGGACGGATACAGGGCCTCCTTGAATTGACAATACGGGCTGTTTTTTTCTCATTTGTTTTTGCTGTATTTATGGTCAAACAAAAACAAAGAGGTGATGGCTGGAAGGTTTAGAATTAACCTTAAACTCTGGCAATTCCTCTCGGTAACGCTCCAGACCATCGCCTGCCAAACCACTACAGAAAGGGGAAATGAGGTTGAAACATGTCTGGGGATTCTTGTGGTCTCATGCAGAAGGGATGTGACAAGCAATTTGGGCTGGACTGCCCCCTTTGCGGTTGGACCAAGCCTGATAAGCGTATGATCGTTCCCCTTTTGCAATGGCTTGGCAGGCAAAGACCGATGGTCTGGAGGGTTGCCCACAGCAATGCCAGAGGTTAAGATGCATTCTAAACCTTCCATTAATTACCTCTTTTGTTCTGTTATTGTCATCCTGAGTGGGACGGGTATGCCCAGACATAGGTCCCGTGCCTGCTGGGCCTAGAGACCCAAGCTACTCCTTGCAGATGATGCTCAATGAGTCCGAAACATGTCTGGGGATGCTTGTGGTCTTGTGCAGAAGGGATGTGAACAATCAGTTTGGGCTGGCCTGCCCCTTTTGGGGTGGGACCAAGGCTGGTTTGCATATGGTCTTTCCCCTGTTGTAATGGTTTGCCAGGCACAGACGATGGTCTAGAGGTCTAGAGGGTTGTCCGGAGCAATGCTAGAGGTTAAGATTAATTCTACTCCTCCCAGCCATCACCTATTTTGTTTTATATTTGGTGCAAAAATCAGAACTGCTGAGACCTCTTATGATGTTATAGGAGCCTCTCAGGATGTGTCGACCTGCTCGTTTTCCTGTCCGAGTGGGGAACTACAGCCGCCCTCAAGGTGTAACCCAGAAAATATCACATTTACCTCTCATCCAGTTACCGACCCTTGTAATGGCCTTCTTACTACAGTCTAAGGCACACACATCTAGCCCTGTCTAGCTGCTAGCCAATATTTTAATAGGACAAAGGGTAATTTATCTTTATATGCGCTGGAACCCCTAATACAGTACGTGCTGGGTGTATATGTTCTCCTGATTACACATACCTAAATGTATTTAAATCACTGTTTGTACTGTCATTAGAAATGTGGATCAAAACACAAGGGGGGTTATGCCACACAGAACAACATGAATGATAATGTATAAATGGCTGGTGAATTGAGAAGTAGTGGACCAGGTCAAGGAAACATAGAAACCAACATATATTCAAATGGTATTAGCATGTTAAACATGATTTTAAACATGATTTAAAAAAAATACTCAATATTCATACCATAGTTCATCCAAACATAAGGTATTGTATAAAAACTTTCCAATTGTGCATTACACTGACAAAGAACATCATTGTAAACAAGAACAAATGCACATATATTCTCTGTACATTTTTGATGTGCAACCAGACTATTCAATGTATACCGCTGTGTTGTAGGGGAGAAAAAAAAACTATCACCATGTGATCAATGGTTCACATAGGGTTTAGGTATAATCCTCCAGGGGTATCTAATAAAGTGCAACACTCGTACAAAACATTGTTTTGATGACAATCAAAGTGCTATGTGTCAACATTAGAAATGTGGAAACCAGGAGAGAAACTCAGAAAACTCCTATTTGCCTTACAAAGCAGGTAAACAGAGACCTAAAAAATGGCAGGAAAAGGGGGAAACAGTTTTAAATGCCTTGTCCCCTTTGGGCTTTTCTAGGAAAATGTTCCTAGAAAGGGGTTTCAAAATGTGCAAGGAGTTGTTACATAGTGACTTGTTCCTTTGGGGTCCTCTGGGAAGTATTAAAGGGGAACACAACCCTCAGCAGTGCAGTTAGGTCAGATTTCGTGATAATTGATGTTATTGTGAGATCTTTTGTTTCACTGGGGTATCTAGTGATAATGCCACTGTGAAAAATGCCACCGGTGGCAACATTTCCCTAACAATGCACCCTCCAGAAAATCAAGCACTTTCCCAAAATATTCTAGGATTTGAGGTAATATTGTATAATTACACCCCTGCTAGAATGTTTGGGGAAATGTTAGGTTTCAGGGATAAAAAGTCACCTGCCTGGTGACTTTTTTCACAGCGATATTATCACATGGCACATCCGTGCTAGGATTCAAGCCTGGTTTTCTGAAGGATGAACACAGATGTCTTGGGAGAGCACTTAACTCACTGAACCTTTTTGCCGCTTAGGTGTCTGCATCACAAATTGCATTGCTAGTATTGATACACGAGATACTGCAAAGCAACTGTTAAGAAAGCTTAGCGACGTGTGACCAGAATGCATTACTGTAAACAAGCCCGTTCTGCACACGCCATTCATTTTCACCCCTACCTACCCCCTCCCCAGATATATCTCGTGCTCATTTTAGTTAAACAAAAACAAAAATGAACACCATTTTTTTTTCAACTAAAAAAAATATAGGTCATTGCATGTTTTGAAAACAACTAAATGCACATTGATATGACATGATATGTATGACATGTATAACGCGCCTGGACACAAGTGTTTCTAGGCACGAATTCGCTTTATGCAAGTGGTGAAAAAGCAGCAGGAAGGATGTTGCTTTTCCTAATGGTGCAGGTATTCCCACCCAGGCTGCACATCTCTCTGCTCTTATTATCATGCTGTTCCTCCTTGTGTCTTTGCAGTCTGCAAGCTTTCTGTAGGGTTCGAATAGGGTACTGGACAGCACTGGTGATTCATTCCAATCGGTCTCTAGGAGTCAGCATAAGTAACTGAAAAGGCGGAATAACCCCACACAATGCACGTGCATTCATTTTTGTCGGCAGAGGTGGTGTGATTGGCATTGCCACCTCCTAATGGAACTTACTTGTTTGACTCTGCAGAAATTAAATACAGCCCTTTCTAGTAACAAGCTGTCCTGCCAGTGAATGCCAGAGCTCCAGGGGAATTAATGGTCTAAGTGTTTTTCGATACCAGAGTTCATAGATTGGATGATTATGTAGCGGCAAAGCCGCAAAGCAGCTATAATGGGGAAGGTGGATCTGAGATCAGAAGAAGGCGGTCAGCCCTGCAAATTGTGTGAGCAGTACACCACAATTCTAGCGTCAGGGAATATGTCCTTATTTCCCTGTGACCCATTTTCCAATGCTTGATTTGATATCTGTGTAAACTAAATATTGCTCTAATGTGATTTCATTGTTTATACTAAATATATTAAAAAGTAAAGGCAAGAAGGTAATAGAGGTTAAGGTGAATTCTGTGAACGATAGACTTTTCCCAGAATTCTATTGCTAATAACTTTTTTAATTGCTGGACAGATTTGGATTACATTTTCCTAAAAACAATTTGTCGTGGGCCCACCAAACTGTGCATCTTGGGAAAAAATGTGTTGAAAGATGAACGAGTAATTAGGAAAACAAATGCTGTTTTCGGCCAACACTCATTCATTTTCACCTAGAGTAAAGTGCACAGATTGTACACCCGTAGCACGAAAACCAATGGATGGGTTTGTACCGAATAAGTAACAACTTGTGCAGAAAGCGTTGCAGTTATTTCCTTTGCTGGTTTGGGGTACATCCTTTGAGTCGTTTTTTATTTATGGAGAAGTGGGTGCCCTCTGCTTCCAAACAACTGTTATATATTTACCATGATGCTTTCCAGTATAGAGGCTAAGATGCTTTTCAGAAATTAAAAGTCTTTTTTTTTGGTCAATGTTTCAAGCCAAAAATGAAAAGTGCACAAAATGCTATCTGGAGGAGGAAAACGGATGCAATCACATCAGGCTAGCGGTAGGAAGGGAGGAAGAGGACATCATGTGAAGTTATGAAGTCAGGTGTGGCATGGGGAGCCAGTTATGGGTAGAACATTTTTGGTTTAATAGGTTAATCACTCCACATTACCGCAGAAGTGTCACAAGACACTATCGAAAAAAAAGAAAAACATTGTCACTCAAACCAAAGAGTAATAGGGGGTAACAGGAGATGCTCATGGAGGGAAAGAGCAATTGAGACCACTACTAACTAAGGACTAAGAAAAGAAAGAGGGGGAGGGGGACATATGGTGAGTGCCTTTGAGGACGGAGAAGACTTACATTTTTGACAATTTTTCTGTTATCACTGCTACACTACCACAGTAATCAGATATGGTTTTGGGAAATGATTGTGGGAATAGGGAGTGGAAACCTATTGGTGCAACATTTACAGTGACCACAGTGGACTGGCCCCAAAGATACTATAGAATAGTAGGCTTTCTGAGGCCTGGGTCCAAAATACCTTCAACTATCCCTCTGCAAATACCTTCCTTCTCAAGCTCTTCGCTCCTCCACCTCTAACTCCCTCAGGGTCAGTCGTTTTTCAAAGAAACACGCTGGGGGTATGTCTCTGTCTTCGGCTTGGGCCTCCCTCTGGAACAGCCTCCCTGTCACTCTAAAACTTGAGGAGAACCATCTGTATCTGTACCCATATAGTCCCCCACTACCCCATTTTCTTCTTGTTCTGCCCTTATTCAGACTTACCCAGTCTGCTGACTTAAACACAGCACTTGCTACTTGCCGGCTGCACTACCACTGTTTATTGCCTCTATTATCTATTTATTTTTATTTATTATTATTTATCTGTTCTACTCTGCTCCGCACTTTCAGCTACCCCCTTCCATGCAGTTTTCCCATTTCCCTTTCCCATGCACTTGCACATTCTCAATGTCACTGGACCTAGTAAGATCGTTGTTTGTTCTCCCCTGTTCCCCTCCCTTGCCTTGTCACGCTCTGAAACACTTGTGTACGAGCGCAATACAAATAAAATATCATATCATATCATAACAAAACCCTTGAAATTCAGTGAACCAAAAAACTTGATATTCAGTGTATTTGGGAAGTGATAACTGTGCCCCTCCGCCCCCATTGCAAAGCCCATGAGCACATACATACCATAACAGAGGGGATTTATTATGACATAAAACATACCATGCGGACATCTATGAGGGGATGCAGAGTTAAGATGGTCCTTACTTTGCTCCTCCTAACTCTCTCTTAACTAAAGCTGCTTAACTGATATATATATATATATATATATCAGTGTGACATTCATTGAAAAAAAACTTTATTAAAGGGACATTATGGTTTCAAATAAAACCGAAAACCCCCTGAAATTCGCCAGTTATGGCAAACTAAGCAACCATAACTCACACCACCACATGTACTGCTAAGACTAACACCCAGTACATCAAAGATGACATCTCAAATGTCATTGGTTAAGTTGCACTAATAAAAACCTATGAAATTCAATGAAAAACCTTTGTTAAAGGGACGTTATGGTTACAAGTAAAACCGAAATCTGTAATCAAAAGTGATTAAGGAATGAAGGACCCCCCAGACTGCAAAGTTTTGTAAAGATTTGTTAAACATTAAAAAAGTTATTGCGCGTCAAAAAAAATATTATTTTCCAAAAGTGCAGCCTACTTCCCATTCATTTTCCCATACACAAACAAGGTTGATTTTTGCCAAAGCGCACAGCCCAAACAGCTGGACGTATTTAGACTAGGTCCGAAACAACTTGGGCATGAAGCATTGACTCGCAATGCATGCATGATTTGGGGTTATTCCGTTCAGTAGTTATTTAAATATTGGACAGAGAAGGGGTGCCCCTTCTAAAAAATAAATAGCTATATCTCCGGGATTTACAGAAACCAGGGTTTTTAATAAATGCAATGACCGCCATCTTGTTTTTCACTCAATGCGCGAGATATGGGAAAAGAAATGCAGAAAAAAGCTATTTGCAGTAAAAAAACAAACATGCAAATGCCATCATTATTCTAGAGGTGGGGTGGTGGGGTGGCTAGAGGGCACCAAGTGAAATTTGGGAGTTGGAGGGCGTATAGGTACTGAGTTTGCAACACACAAAGCTTTCTGTAGCCTCTCACAGCAAAAGTGCATTACAGAGACATTGTGTTGTGAGGGAGGAAGGAGAGAGCAGGAGACCATCTGGGGAGTGGGCAGAGCTGGCACAGCTGAGGGGGGTACTTGGTGGATGAGAGAAGCACTTGGTGAGTGCCTGGGTGGTCAAGAAAGCTTTTTATCAGCCATAGTTCTGATATTCACACCTATAAAGGACTACCGATGGCCCAGCCAAGTGTATGCGTAGTTCAGTAACTGTGTTTACAGATTTTATTTTAATGAAGGATATTTATACAGCTATAGTGATGTCAGGGGTGAAAAACCACTGGCCATGGCCAGTGACACAATTGCCTTCCAGGTCTCCCATCCATGCATTACCCAGAACAGATCCTGCATAGCTTTAAAGTGAGTATGAGGCCAGCCTCCTCAGGCCATGTAGCCTAATAAATGAGCCAAACTTACAAGACCACTTAGAGAAACGGGCTGGGCCTTTCCTTGCTTTGAAGCTAAGCAGGGTCTGTCCCACTTTGAAGCCAAGCAGGGTCAGTCCCGGTTACTGCATGGATGGGTGTCCGAAAAGGCATCTACATTTTTTTTAAACCGTGCTACTGCTACTGTCAGACCTTGACAGTTGTGCTCTCAGAGACCATTTTTTTGCCATTTGCTGTATTGTATTCTGGTATTTGTAATCTCCCAGTCTATAATAACATTAGAAAATAGATATTTTTACAGAAACAGTGGGTTTCCCATGCTGGCAGTAACTGAGACGAACCCTGCTTAGCTTCAAAGCAAGCAAGGAGTCGGCCCCCTAATGCCATGTTGCCTAATACGTGAGCCCACCTTACAAGACCACTTAGAGTAACATGGCCTAAGGGGACTTGCTCCTTCTTCACTTTGAAACTAGCAGGGTTGATCCCAGTTACTGCATAGATGGGAAATAGTCCATAGTCCTGAATGCTGTGTGTTTCTTAGTTTTAAATATTGCGTAACACACGGCATCTGCATTCTATTTTTTTAAACCGTGATACCTTCATACCTTGAAGGTTTTGCATTCATAGACCATCTGTTTGCCTTTTGCTGAATTGCATTCTGGTAGTTGTAGTTTCGCGGTCAAGATGCCACAATTGTACACTTTTTGCCTAAAATAGTTCTATAAGGATTCATATATTTGAGTGACACTATGGTATGTATACTTTCCAAGATAGCCTTATAAAGTATTGTTGAAAGCCAGACACAGGAGTGAGGAAGGGGACTGAAGAGAGGGCAAGTAAGTCATGAGTATTGGCCCATGATGTGGCAAGATAGATTGCAATCCTGGACACTGGTGCCGTTGTCTTTCCCTGATTGTGGCTGCTTTTCAGGTCACCAGTAAAGGACACATGTGGGTGGACAGCGTAACTTTTCTTCAGAGGGCGGACACAAGGGTTGGCAAGCTTGCTCGAGTATTTGACTACGAGGATATTAAACAGATTGTCATGTTACTAGTGCAGACAATTGCTCCCAAGGCCACAAGCACTTGTTTTGTTTTTTCACGACAGATTGCTGGGTTTAAACGGTGAGCACCCTTTATACTTTGCCAGCATATCTATTGGAACATTTCCTCTCTCAGGTGTTTTTTCTGGTGTTCATTTCTTTTTTTTTAAAGTCTAATGCTATTTTGTCTTTCACACTTTCATCTAAGGAGTAGGTCTATTGAACTACATTTGTATATTTCACTTTAAGATACATGTTCACTTACTGTGCATATATTCATGAGTGCCAGTTTTTGATTCTTGCTATGAGGGCAAAAGTACCTTTACATATGTTATTTTTGCAGCTGGTCATGTATCCCTTTTACGTGTTGCTTAAATGCGGATAGTTGGGGTTGTTCGATGTATGACAACAGTCACCAAGAGACCGGACATAAAACAAGGGGCGTGTTGCACGCTGCTTAACCAAAGTATGTGATTCTCAGAAAATATTGTATTCACAAAGGACATTAACTAAATACTTTGGGAGTTCGCAAAGCCTGCAATCTTTTATACATAATAAAAGAAATATATATATTTTTACCGCTACAGTGATATCAGTGGTGGAAACATCACTGGCGACCCGGGTCTCCCATCCATGCAGTAACTAGGACCAACCCTACTTAGCTTCAAAGTGAGAAAAAAAGGCCAGCCCCCTCAGGCCATGGTGGCTAATAAGTGAAGCTAATGTACAAGACCACTTAGAGCAACATGGCCAGAGGGGGCCCACCCCTTCCTCACTTTGAAGCTAATGTGTACTGTGCATACATTCATTGGTGTCAGCTTTTGATTTTCACTCTGGGTGCAAAAAGTACCTGGGCTTTTGCTATTCTTGCAGTCAGTCATTTTTTCCATTTCCATGCTGCGTAAATGTGGTTAGTTGGGGTTGTGCGATGTATCCCAACACTCACCAAGAGACCGGCCATAAAACAAGGGGCTTGGAGCACGGGACAGGACATTTCGGCATGGCCAGTTAGGCTCAAATCGTTATGGCACAACTGTTTTGCTGTATGTCCCATTTGGTGCACCCAGTTAAACGCAGCCAGTTGGGCAGAAGGACCTTTCAGCCCAAGGATGTTTTGGTGCGTGAGGTTGCAATTGGCACGGCATGAACCTGCAGGCATTTTGCATTTTGTACATCTTGGTGCAAGGGTGTTTTGGCATGAGAGGTCACAATTGGCATGCACCTGCACACACTTTGCATTTTGTAATGTGGATTAAGCATCAAAAACATGTATTAACTGCTACATTATGAAACAGAATGGAATGTGTATTACACAAATCATGGGCAACATAATAAACTGAAAAAACAAAATAAAAACATATTTGTGCTGAACGCTGCCTTTGAGAACCCTGGCCTGCAGGAGCTCAGAACACACTTAAACATTATGCTACAATGATATTATCGTTTAGATTCTCCCAAGTTTCATACTTAGCCTTTTACAATTGGACATATTAAATTGTAGGCTAAGTATGAACTGTACACATTATGAAATACTAAGCAATTGGGGTGTAGTGGTTGAATGCTGGTCTTTGAACTCTGGCAGACCAGGGAGCAAGATTTTTCTAAAAATGTAAAAAGTTTATTTTGGTAAATACTCTGTATTCTGCACTATGTAGTCTTAACAGACACGGCTTTGATCCATGTGGCCTCCTTCATGGAAATGTTCACCCAATCGCTGCATTATTTTAAGAAGGTCTTTTGAGCTGCAGTATCAAAGGGTTAATAATAGTTGTGCGTCTTCCTTTGCACGCGAGCCAGCGCAAAAAAGACTTTCCTTGCAGTTCAAGGGAGGGGCTTTCCACACAGCCCCATTATTCCCTTGATATATTTCGCTATACTGTTATATGCCACACATCCCTTGTTATTTGGAAGATGATCATTCAGATTTCATTTTTACTTTGCATGTTGGGACTTGTAGTATGAGGCACTTGACGGACAAATCAAAACTACAAATCAGAAAATGCTACAACAAAAACAAGAACTGTATGGGCATCTTTCGAATTGTATGGAGACATGCACACACACCCACCAACACACACACGCTGAAACTGAAAACTCACATTTGACATGTTACAATGCTCACATACACATACGGTTTCACACACATGGGCACACATTAACACTCACCATCACGGAGCACATGCACACTGAACGCACAATCCCTCAAACACACCTTCACATTGCGTACAAAAATGCTCACATTAAACACACACACATTGCATGCACACCCTCTCAGATGACATGCACACCCTCACACCACATATTACCTCTTATGCTGCACATATATTCAAAAAGAGGACTAAACCATCTCTGGGCAACACAATGAAATAAAAAAATGAAATGAAAATAAAATCACATTTATGATGAACAATGCCATTGGAGAACCCTCACCTGCAGGAGTTTGAGATCCAGCACTACCATTGTGCTACAATGATGTTATTGTTTGAATTCTCACAAGTTTCTTACCTAGCCTTTTTTCAGTGAACATGTAGTCACCAAGCCATTGTGGCCTAGTGGATAAACGCTTGGCCTTGAACTCTGTCAGAACAGCGTTCAAGGCTGTATTTTTTATTTATTTATTTAACTAATTGAATTTAATTAAAAGAAAAGTAACGCAAGGTTTGTTGCAGTTTTAACAAGTGCTTTTCTTGAATATGTATACAATCAGAACAACTATCCTATTTAGGTTTACCCCAAGCAACAAATTCATTAGTATCAAAGTCCGCTCAATACTTACCAGGTCTAATGCGGGCATTGATATTACCAGCAATAATAACACATAGATCATATAAGGTTATAAACTAATGTGGAAAAACAAATTGTTCATAGGGGCTGGAAAAAGCATCCAGCACCAAAGACTGAGAGTCAATGCCAAGTGTTATATATATTAAAAACAAACCCAAATCCATTCCTATGCTTCCTAAAATTAATAATTTTTATTGAGCTTGTAGATCCTGCAAATAGAGCAATTGCGGCATCCAGATTGCTCCTCACCCAGCAGACCAAATACCATGGATCGACCTCTACTAGCAGCAATATCAGGACTAACAAAAATGAATTAGCCTGGCATGTGCGGGCAATAAAGCATCCATGACATTTGCAGTAAGATAATATCATACTGGTTCAAAAACGATGGTGAATTCCACACTGCAGATGGATTTCTGGTTCTGATTCCAAAGTCAAAGGCACAGTTCTAGGAAGCATTGTTGTTAAGTGCTATCAGTACAGTGTCCAACACATTCTCAGATAGGTCTGATTCTCCGAGATCCTGGTCCTGGTTTAGTGTCCGTGTTGGTCTCTTCATCTCATGGAATGGTTAGATGGCCTCCAGACGATTTTGGAACCCATTGGTCCTTGGGGTCTGGAGTACATATGTAGAATGAAATGCCCCCTCCTGCCCTAGAATTCACTTTAACTTAGTAGCCTACACAGGGAAAACATGGTTAGGTATTTAACATACATGGGTAATTGAGAATATGATTTTCCCCTCCGTTCACAGGTTCGTACTTTAGAATCCTGGGACTGTGCTGATGGCTTGCTCACACAGTCCCACCTTATTTTTAAAGTGTTGCTTGTCCTGGGAATATAGTAGACAGTTTTCTCTGCCATTACTGAGGATAGCTGGGCAATATAAACCCCCTGGTGTGACCCTGTAGAGGATATAGTAGAGGATATATGCCCCCTATAATGCTTCTAGTACTCTCTGTGGCCCTTGCTAGATTTTGAACCCCGGGTCATGGATGTTTCATTTGGGCCTTATGCCCCTGTAGTTCTCTGGGATTGATACCTCCACTAACTATATTTCCTCCTGCCCCCTTTCTCCTACTGTCTCCCACATCTCCTTCTCCTATGGCTCCCACAGTTGCTTCTTTTTCTTTTTCACCACAATGGAATGCCATGCTTTCACCCACAAAGGTAGTGGCACATAGCTGTCCTTGAAAACATGGCTAAATATATCCAGTTGAGGGTAGTTGTTGTAAATGGTTGAAGTTTGTGCAGGTCTGCTATATTCAAATCAGCTGGGGGGATTATGGTGGCATGCTCTGCTGACTGCCCCGTGCTAGTTTTTGGGCAAATGGATTGACCCTTTCTAAACAGCCTTTTAGGATGGAAGCTGTGGTTGACGATGGTGCACCCAGCACAACCTCCTCCTTTCTGTATCTACAATGTATATATTTTCTGAAGCCCAGTCCAGAATCCATGTATTGCTTGGCCCCCGGGGTTGCACTATGCTTGGACTCCTCCTCAATGTATGGACTCTCAGACTTTCATCAGACTGACGATTTGTGTTCCTTTCTCCTCATCAGGTGCTTTCTCTTTGTGTGCTCTTCCTAAAGCCATTGCTTTTCTGCCGTATATCTGTAGGCATGTGCTCTTGATCTCCCTCTCGCCAGTGAGGGGAGGACTGGGGAACTCTTGGGATCCCGCAATTCCAGCTATAGGGATACCATCAGGGAGCAGTTGCTCTTCCTCAGTTCCAGAGTAGCCCATTCTGCCCTCTCTGGCGAAGCAACAGTGACTTTCACAATGTTCTTACGTTTCCCCTTCTGAGGTGTTTCTGCAAAGGATTGCAAGCAAATGGATCTGAAAAGACAGCACATTCCCCTTAGTGTTTGCATACATTTCTGAGATGAAAATAGGTACAAGGATATATATAAATCATGCATGACAACAGGCATGAATGCAGTGTCTTGAGAATAAGGTGAGATAATCAGTCCTTTCTGCATTCTTGTGCTAGAGCCACTTCTGCAGCCAGTGCAGCAGAATGCACTTTCTCCACGTTTTGCCAGCTGCAAAGCCAAGCTTATCATATTGTTTATAACAATATAATAAAAGGCCAGATGTATTCTTGTCCCTGTATATCTGTCAGCTGCAGTAGATTTGCCTGTTTTCACCGCTAGAGGGAGCTGTTGCATTAGGATGCATAGAGACAATGCCAATTCACATAGCTTTGCATGTTGCCACCGCTAGATGGAGCTGTGGGCTTAATATTGAAAGTGGTCCTACTGTGTCAATGACTGCACTTTGGCCCATGTACACAGGCCTGTACAATATTATTCTATATTGGTAGTACACTGTTTGAGATATTCATCCATGAACGATAACCCAATCTCAACTAAAATCTATTTTTCAATAAATAGTGGTTATGCCCTAATCATTGTGAACTGTCTTTTTGGTTCCCAGCTGCAGGAGAACCTGCCAATAGTACAAATCATTGAAAGAGGCTTATGGCAAGAAATAATTCTACACAAATAGGTGTGTACGTCTGATGTGCTTCTTTGTGTAGTAAAATGCACAAATCCTTGTGTTATGCTGACATGTTGTACTATTGTGTTGCGAAAAAATTGGATTTTGCTCTGTAGGAGTACAAGGATGAGAAGGGGGTGAAATGGCCCACTCAGCCTTCACAATTCTACAAACAAGAACACAATACGATCATAAAGGTAAAACAGGGACATTTAAGAGATATGCCTTCTTCACCTTTTGTAGTAATGGGGGCCGAGAGAAAGGCTACACTCTTAAGAGGGGTGTGAGGGTGAACCAGTAGTGAACCAAACAACACTGTAGGACAGTCCAACATAAGGGGAATGTCCAATCAAGCTTCTATTAAAAATATATAATCAAACACACCATCTGCAAATAGAACAAATAGAAAAAAAACACTATACAAAAACACACTCCAAAGGAAGAACATAGAAGATGAAACAGACTGGAGAAAGTAGCACCCTGAGCATAGTTCCAGGATGGGTAGGTAAATCACTAGCCACAAAGAGGATATATCTTGAATGAAGCCAGGAGTGATCGTGACCTAAACAGTCTCTAGGGCCCAAGTGGTCTGACAGGGAAGTTCAGAGTCAACAGTACCTGTATTCAGTTCTTGGTGGGTTTGACACAGGCAGACCCGGTGCCAAGCGTAGATGCAAGCGTATCAAGCTCAGTTCGGGCATGTTAGATCGTTTGGTCCCAAGCAACCAGCAAGCATTTGGTAGTGACAAAGGAGGTCACTCTTTGCAGTTGAATAGTGGCTCTGAAGGATGCAGGCCAAGGTGCTCCCAGGATCGCTCCGCAGTTGTCCAGGCTGAGTCCAGCTTTAGCTGCTGGGAGTGGTCAAAGAGTGATGCTCCAGCAGTTTGAGTCGGCAGGCATTGGTTATCAAAGTGGTGATAATGGGTGCATCGATGTTCAGGTTGATGAGGCAGCAGTTCAAGGGCTAGCTGAGTCGTCCCGTGGTTGTAACCCCCTGTCAGAGTCAGCATGTGACTAACTAGTGATTTGGTTTGGGTCCCTGAGTCACGCAGTCTCTTTGAGCCTAGCAGGTGATGAGCTTTGGCTAGGACACGATACAGTGTCGAGCTGGTTTAAAGTGCAAGCAAGTTTGAAGTTGTGGAGTCAGGCAACAACCAGTGCTGGAAACCTCTCTCATATTTCAGGTGCGGTGGACAAGGAACAACCAGTTTGGTGTGATAGAACAGGGAGCTTCAACTGGTCTGGCCCCCGGGGGCTGTGAGGCCCACTCTGGGGGACAGGATTGTTCCATTCAGGGTCTGCTCTCCCATCTCTAGAAGATTTTGCAACAAAGTGCTAGGTCTGGGTCCACAGCAGATGTCACTTCCAATGTACCCTGGGAGTGGGTAGGGGCAGATCTTCTTTCTGTCTTGGTCAACTACTTCTTCACCTCAGGCTGAAGGCTTTGGAAAGTACATCTTTCCGAAGGGAAGTTGATTGAGTTCTTCAAAGAAAATCTGAAGATGGGGTGGGAGACCCCTTCTTTAGAAGTCAAATGTCCCCTGGTGCTTGGACTAAAGATAGCCTGCCTTAGTGGTCCAATTCCTGATTTTTAACCTAGTGGACTATGCTCCAGAGGAAGTGGAGGGGAGGAGACAGAAAGAGAGAGCGGCAGCAAGAACCAAAATGGTGGCAGTCTCCTTCCATTGACATTAGCTGTCCTGCCTATCATAATCCCACCCTCTTCCCTTCTCACTAAGAACAAAGGCCTTTAGATTTGTAGCTCCCTGGTGTGAGGCTACTCCTTTTAAATGGGGGTGCTCTTTTGATGCCCAGGCCCAGGACGGCTGCCTGCTGTGCAGCTGTCTTGGTCAGAGGGTGTCACCTGTCCTCACAAAGATGGTAGGTCCGTCCCTCTAGGTTCCAGTCCTGCCATTTGTCGGCTTCACCCGGCTGACCAGAGTACACATCACCTTCCACAGCAGAGCTGACTCACACGATCTGACACGTGTGATATAAATTGGGAAGTGGTGGTCATGATCATAAGTAGTAACATGCACTATGCCTCAACTCAGGCACATCTTTATTTTATAGATCATCCTGCCACCATCATGGGTTGACTATGATCATCGTAGTTTTGGTAAAGGAGTGCATATCTTGAATAACTTGATTGTCACTGATGCAGTCACATGGGCATCTGTGACCTCTGAACCTGCTCATTGCCACTGGTTAAGCAAGCCTGTGAATCTGGATACTGATTCAGTAAGAGACAGATACAAACTATGCTTTTGGCATGGATCTTATGAAAGGGGAATCTGATTGGCAGATAACCCTTTCAGAGATGACATTTCCCACATCTTTTTATTACTCAATAAAAGAAAACAGGGTGTTGCTCCCTTTCCAGGTGAAAATTGCTCACATGTGTATTCATGGTTCAAAAATCTTGTAAATCTTCCATCAACCCAGCCTGTGGAGCCTCAGTCCCCCTTACAGGTTTAAAGCTTGCATGTTTGGTTCAGGGTTTTTTTTCTCTCTTTATTGCTAGTACTTCTGATTGGACAGCAGTTTTGTTATTAATATATTTTTTTTTTGGCCAGTGTTTTCATTTAATCGTTACCTGATTCTTAAGACTTGATTAAATAAGTATTTATTTTTACCCACTCAATGCTTTAGAAAAAACTGCATGGGTTTGATGCCTGTTGCTGAAATCCAGGAGCCGGGTCACTTGCGTTCTGAACACCATATTGAACATGACCACTACATTAATGAAGATTATTACTTGATATCCTCCTCATTTTTTTAACCAGAAATTGGTGGCGTTAATTTCAAATTTTTCGAAGCAGGAAGATATTGTAGTGAAAAAATATAACTATTAGGCATTGTTGCTCAATTTAAAAAGCCATTTATAGAAACTCAATTCATAGAATTGTAATGCAGAAGTCTTGGTCGAGCTATACGGTGGGTTGCATCATTTAACTTACTAGTATCAAATAAGGCTTGACAAGGAGTGCTGGAGCGGCGGCACCAATATTTTCTTTAGCATAGATCCTTGCTCCTTGCTTGGGCTCTGGTTTTTAGAGAAATGAACAAGAGTGCCACATGCCTGAACATTTAAATATTGCAACTTTTTTGGCAGCATTTCTCAACATTTGTATCATGCGCTAAACTATGGGAGTGGGCAGGGCTAACTATTTATTTATTTATTTCAATCAAGGAGTCGGTTACAAGGTTATAGTGAAAGCTTACTGGTTACAGGGCAGGACATCAAGTGATTAGAACAAAGCAGTTACAGTATGGTTACAGTAAGTAGGTTACATGTTGTACAATTGCAGTTATGGAGATGCAGTTGCATTGGCCAGGTGGTTGAACGCAAATGAGTGGATATGATAAGGTTAAAATGTGTTAAATAGCCAAGATTTTAGAAATGTTTTAAAGTGGAATGGGAGGGCTCATTACTTATATTTATGCGAAGTGAATTCCATAAACTAGGGGCTGCTACAGGGAAGCTGGACTGGCCTGTTCTGGTGTTCTTGAAGCGGGGAATGAGTAAATGCTTCCTTGTGTTAGAGCTAAGGATTCTGGTTGAGGTTCTCCGGGTGAGGCAATCATTCAGGTAGGAGGGGGCATTTTGGGAAATGCAATTATGTGTGATCGTGAGGGTTTTGTGAAGTATTCTCGCTTGTATATTGCAATGATTACGTCTGCTAATCAAGATGAAAATGTGTCTAAGCACTTAATGCTGGACCGTTTCACTGCAATGCCTGAGAACTGGCAATCAAATATTGCAAAATGTACTGACTACATGTAAATTAAAAGCCATTTGCAACTCCAAATCAATTCATAAGGCTTGCTTGGTTTATTCAAATTACAAGCTACTTCAGACCTGTTAGTTAAGTGTCTTTTTATTTTAACAGATAGTAAAGCCTTTTTTAATTGAGTTTGCACAGCATCAGGTGACGGCTGCCAGGCAGCTACCGCCAAACCGCTATAATTTTCTCAGCGTGGGCTTCTGTTTCCTGGTGGGATGATTGTACCTTTGATGTTAAAAAAATTGCACAGCAGAAGAAAAGAACAAGAGTCCGTGTGTTTAGGTGACCTCAGGCGAAATTTGAAGGTATTATCCACTTCTGTGTGTTTCTGCCCTTTTTGATATGACTGTGGACGTGTGTCAGGAAAAGCGGGGCAGACGAAAGCGCTGGTTGGAAAAGAAAAGCCTCTTTGACTTTGGCGTTGCCGACTATAAAATCCAGAGTTCTGATCTGGGCCATTCATTGATAGGTTTTGTGTTGTGCTTTTGAAAGTCCTTGAGAAGCCACTACAGAGCTGGAGGTAGATCCAGGGTGAGAGGAGGAGATGTGGTACACTGGGCACGTTGCTGACCTACGAATCTGAAGACCAATGCAACAGTAACGGCCTGTTTAGCCTGCTTTCCATTTGCATTTACCATGGCTTTGCAATGAGTGACCAGGGTAAAAATGGAATGTGCACCGAATGGCGAGTGCAATAACCACATTTTGCACTTTTTGGTCCGTGCAAATACCGCCACTAAGATTCCCGTCTTCGGTCCAAAATTGTCCCACATCTGTGAAATGTATGCAATACAGCACTTGTGACATTTGAACACACAGCTGTGTGTTCCTTGTCAAATCAAATACCCCTGTGCCACAACATTTTTTACATATCTGTAGTGCAAAAATGTGTGTAAAAGGACTGTGCAGTGTCCTGTCTTGTGCAATTATGTTTGCCACCTTCTCCTTCACATTCTGTTTCCAAAATCTGTGTGTGGACCTTCTTTCCCTGTACTCTCTGCATTCCCTTGGCATTGTCCACCTGGCCTCCCCTGGCACTCACTTAACACATTGGCCCTTCCACCCTAACTGGCCTTTACCCCTCCCCTCTGTGCCATACTTCTTGTTACTGCATTTGCCCGATCCAAATGTCACAAGGCCTAGTAGGACAATTTTTATTTTCTTCATTCTTGTTTTTCTTTTCACTCCTGTCTTGTTGTGCTTTGAAACACCTTGTGAATAGGCACATTATAAATACTGTGAGAAACCTGATGGTATTCTCCCAACTACCCCCATCCGGAATTCACATTGAGGTGGCCAGGGAAGGGCCATTGTGGAGTGTCACAGGCGATTTGGAGAAGAATACCCAAGGGTGAGGCATGGTATTCCCCATTTCATAATTGTAGCCCAACCCATTCTCCCTCAGCCTTAATGGGGTAATTCCAATCACACCCCACGCCCCCCCTACTTTTCCAAGAAGTTCTTAGACAAGTAAGAGGCCATCAGGAGCAACAAGTGTTGCCTATGGCAAAACCATTAAGAAACAGGGGAAAGACCACTACCAAACACCATTGAATTGTCCCTCTAATACAGTGAGGCAGAGTCAGACACTCTACTATAATCATTCACACCTGAATCCACTTGGCTCCACTGAGGACTAAAAAAGGTGTGGTTCTGCACAGGTGAGAGATTGAGCTGGGGATGCTAACTGGACCAGTGGAGCTGCAGGAAGAGGAGCCTAAAAGATCTGGCGAATAATGGCATGCCAAGACGCTGGCCCGGTGTTCATGAGGGGCTGCAGCGTGGCTAGGGAGCCGTGTCTCCAGAGAGCTGGAGCAAGGCAGCCTGTATCCTGCTGGCAGTGTTCAGCCAAGTGCTTGTTCCCTTGGGACGTGTGCTGGTCCCAAGGGTGCCTGAGGGGCAGTAGTGAGATCCTCACCTCAACCAAATGCATTCAGGAAAGACTGCTCGCCAGCGCTACGCTACCCAGTGAGTTTTGAACCTTGGGAACATGTGGTTGGCTGGAGTGCAAAAGGAGAAAGACAAGATTTCGTAAAGTGGCACAGAGCAGTAAGCATTAGATTGAAAGCCTTAAACGGACAGAAATGAAAAAAGAATTAGAAAGCACACTAGTGGCACAGAAATAAATCCATGTCCAGAGTAAAGACATTTAAATGCAGTAGCGCCGGAGAAATAAAGCAAAGTCCAGAGTAAAGATATTTAAAGAGATATACAAGTAAGGAAAGTGGTGCGAATGACCAGAAAGGAGGAAACCAGTACACAGAAGAGAGAAAGAAATGTGCAAGAGGCACGATAAGGAAACGGACAAGTACAAGGGTGCACAATAGAAAGAGGAAAGTGTGCAAGAGGAAAAACACAGAAAAAGTAAAGCAATAGATGATGCAAGTGTGCACAACAAAGTGAAAGCAACACAGAGAGATAAAAGGGGTGCAGGAAGCACCTCAAGATAAAAGGTTGAATGGAAGACAAGTGCAAGAAATAAAGAGGAGGACAAAAGTTCAGAGTGGTCACACTTAGGAGGAGCAAAGAACCTGGCGTTTTCGAAAGTCTCTGATTCTACCCCATGAAAGGATTGTATATGAAAGAAACTGTATCTAAGATAAAGGTAAATCCTGACAACCTGCACCTGTGTTTGAAACAGATAGGCATATGCCATAAGCCTGGGGAAGGGAGCCCTGAGAAGCCTAAGAAGAATTGTTTTATATTTAGTTTTGTGTTGAACTTTGTAAAAAGAGGCCTAGGCTTGGGGAAGGGAACCCTTAGTGGCCCATTAAAGACATTGCTGAACTTTGTGAGAAGAGACCAAGACTTGGGGAAGGGAACCCTGAGAGGCCTAACAGGAACTGTGCTTTTTTGTTTGTAACTGGAAATATCAAAGCTGAGGGAAGAGAACCCCAGCAGGCCAAGAGACATTGGGCCTCATTCCGAGATTGGAGGTAGTCATGGCGCTATTTTCCCCATGACTGCTACCAATAACGGTACAGCACCGGTCTCGTTCAATGGGGACTTACCGGTGTAGTGCAACCTTTGCGGGACCAGTAAATCCCCATTTAAAAAACCATTCCCCATTCCAATTGAGCCCCCATAGGGCCCCCATAGGGCCCCCATAGGGCTCAATGGGAATGGGGAAGTAGGTAATAACGGTACCGCAAATTGCGACACCGTTATTAGCTCTGAAGTCCCTTAACGGGTCCCGTCCATAATGCATGGTCAGACCAGGTAAGGGAACTCGTAGTAGGGCGGTAAGGGATTACCAGAACCCAGTCTCCTTACTGGTACCCGGTATCCCTTACCGCCCTACTCGTAATGAGGCCCATTGTAAACTCCATTTACTTACTGCAAGAGCCCTTCATGGAAGATTCTAAGGGCATCCCTTTTGAGTGGAACTATTTTCAACTGGCAGAACTACACCTTCTGGTAAGACTACCTGAAAGCATTTGTGGTTTACATTTCTTTTTTTTGTTGGACCACTATTTTTTTTTTTAAGAAGACTTCCTATCACATTTTGTCAAAGAGTGAGGGCAGGTATAGGCTTAGACACAGTCAGATATTGGTTTTGGACTCTCAAACATTGACTGCCTGTTTCTGGCTCTCCAGTAATGTCAAAATCAGTTTGTGTATATTAGTAGAGGGTTTCCTCCCTTTAACAAATCCAAACTGATTTGGATCTATGAGTTGTGGCAAAGTACCCTCCACTCGCAATGATAACACTTTAGCAAATATTATGTTGTCCGTGTTTATAAGATTGATGGATCTGCAGCTTGTCATGGAGGTTTTGGTTTCCCTTTTTTAACAACAGAGAGACAGACACATGCCTCATCAAAGCTTGAAGGGACTCCTTTAGTTTAAAAAAATACAATACTACCAACAACAGCTCAAATTCTTTATTCAGCACAATCCTATAAAATCTGCGGGGGGGGGCACTTCCCTCCATTTAAGCAACTGGCTGCTCTTTTCAACCAGGGGTCTAACCTCCCTCCCTGGCTGTGCAACCACTACCTGGCACTTCTTGCCCACTGCATTGCTGCGCTCTGTCCCAACTTTCAGTGCTGTGCGGATGACACTCAGCTAGTTTTCAGGCTACCCTCAGCCACCTTTTCTCCCTCTCTCATCTACGACTGTCTGTTTCCTATCCAGGAGTGGTGTGCCACCAATGCTCTCTGCCTTAATGCCAGTAAGACCGAGATTCTCCTCATCTGCACACCCACTCCCTCCTTTCCTGTCACTCTCTGCCCGGCCTCTCTTGCTCCAACTCCACACTCTCCTTCTCTCATCACATCTCTGACGACTCTAAGAAGTCCCACTACCAGCTACACCTCCTCAGAGGTATTCTTCCTTTCCTCTCCTTCCTCCAGAAGCTTACTGTCTCCAGAGCTCTGGTTCTCTCTAGGCTGGACTACTGCAACAGCCTCTTTCTAAATCTGTCTGCTATTACTGTCCGCCCTCTGCCACTAATCCAGAACAGGACTGCAAGACTTGTCCTTGGCCTCAAGCCCAGGGATCGTATCTTTCCAGGACTGAAATCTCTGCATTGGCTCCCAGTGGCTGCAAGGATTAAATTCAAAACCCTCTGCGTTGTCCACAAAGCCCTCTGGGGCCTAGGGCCTCAATACCTTCAACTCTCTCACCCTAAAGATCCTCCTTCTTGAGCTCTTCACTCAGCCGCCTCCAACTCCATCAGGGTCAGTCGCTTCTCCAAGCAACAAGTTGGTGGTTGATCTCTTTCTTCGGCTGGGGGTTCCCTCTGGAACAGTCTCCCTGCCTCCCTGAAACTTGAGGAGAACCATCTCTGGTTCCGAAAGCACCTCAAAACCTTTCTCTTTGCTTCTGCTTTTTCTCCCCCTCTCCCCTGCTGACCTCCTGGCTGAAACTGCACTGGATACCTGGCCACCCTCTGATCTCGGGCCCAGGTCCCTCCCCTGCCAGTCACACACACCTGTACTGTCTTCCTGGCAACCCCCGCACTTAGAGACTGTTTTTCTGTATCCCCACAGTCCCACTACCAGCACTTGACACCTGATGTCTGTACTTACCCTTGCACTTGTCACCTGCTGGCCGTACTTTTACTTATTGTTTATTTATTCTATTATCCCATGTACTGCACTGTCTCCTCCCCCCAGCTCCCCATGCATTTTCCCCCTTGCCTCTTCCCATGCACTTGCGTGATCTGAATGACAACTGGCCTACTAGGATCTTTGTCTGAATTCCCTCTGTTCCCCCTCCCTTGCCTCGTCGCGCCTTGAAACACTTGTGTAAAGGCGTATTATAAATGCCATATCATATCCTATCAACCATGCAGAGTGTTGAATCCAAACTAGCCCTCATCGAATTCGACAACCTATGTGATCCACAGCTGTCAAGGAATCCCCTCAGATCTATAACCTCTGCCTTCACCTCCAGCTAATATATCACCTCCAGTTAATATAATCTGGAATGATATTCACACAATTCCTTATTGATCTCAATAGGGTAAGGAATCAAGCCCAGAGGCACTTATGATTATGCTTATATTTATGTCGCTCTCTTGAATCTTCAAGCGGTGAGCCAATATCCTGTCGCATTTCTCCTCTCCCTCATAATAGCTACATCTAGTTCTAAAAAGGAGTCTGTCTGACCTCTCAGATAACAGTTTATTCAGCAGCTTTTTTTCGTGCAGCGAAGCCTCTTTCATTTCGGAGAATAAAGTTGATATATAGTCCCTTTGCAACTACTGAATCTCCTCTTTCATCAACCTCATTTCTCCCTCCTTTGTCTTCTTCCTTTTGTGGGAGAGATCCATTATCAGGCCACGCATCTAGCACTTAAATGCTTCCCAAGTAGATACTACACTCACATCCAGGGACCATTAGTAGTTATACAAAATCTGTTTCCTTCACTATTTTATCCACTGTTTCAGCATTGTCTAACAGTGTAGTATTTATTTACTAGTAGATAGACTTGCAGATCAAAAATGACAAGGAAGCCTAGATTGAAACAGGTGCATGATTAGATATAAGTTAAGTATCAACATGAGCATGAAGAAAACTCTGTGTACATTGACCAGTAACCAGGAGCATATCAATGTGGGAGTAAGCGTTGTGGCAACCTGAGTGAAAAGTGTAACATGTATCTGGCGAGTGAGTAAGCCTCCACACATGTACAAATTCGAATTCATCTAATAGTGCATGCAATGACCTGTGGTCCCCCCCCCCCCACAGACAGAATGTACAGATTCACCACTTCTTTCTAAGAGCGGGTCCACAGTCTCATTAAAGTCACCACCCAGCAGGATATTGCATTGTTTCATTTTCTGGAGGAACTGGGCAAGTGATCTAGAAAAGGAGCCACCACCACTGTTCGGGGCATAAATACTGCATATCCTGATAACAGAGGCCTGACTCATAATAGTCACGTAGATGGTCTGGCCTTCATTGTCCTTATCTAAAGAAAGAATAGCCAAAGGCAGACCCGTCCTAATTAAAATGCAAAGATCTCTTGAATGTGTGCAAAAGACTGAACCACCCATCCTCTTTTCAGTTTCTCAGCATCAGGGTCCATAAAGAAGTTTTTTTTTGCAGGAGGGGCACATCTGCGTTTAACTCGTTGAGGCGATCCAAAATTCTTCTTCTTTTGTTTGGATTGTTTATACCATTAACATTCCAAGAAACTGCTTTCGAGCTGTGCATACTGGAGCCAGACATTTCAAATATGTTATTTCCCCAGCCAAACACACAACAAGGACAGAGATGAAAACAAACAGTAAACACTAAAACACCTAGAAACGTCCTGGTATGCTCACACCATGCCACAATTGCATTCTAATTGCTCCAATTCCCACTCCCTCCCTGTCAAAGCCACTCCCCAGGATCCCCCTAACTTCCTCATAAAAGCAAATGGGATACATCTAAGAAAAGCCCATTCATCAAGTCACTACTGCCACTAACATCATAGCCTGGACCTTTACCCGGCCAGTTATGTACCTCTTCCCATGTGAAATGTGCAGTGAGCGGAAATTGATATTATTGTGTATTTTATCAGGCAGTGCTAGGACATTAAATTACATCAGTCTAGTTACTTATGACCCAACATGTATTTGTATCCCTTTTTTCAAGATGTAAAAACCACATGTCTAGATCCCGCTGGACAGACCAGTCCATGTATCAGCCTTGCACATTGTGCCGATGTTTAGCTAATGTCCCTTGAGAAAGACTCATGCCGCCCATTCACACACTATTCTATTAAGTCCTGGTGCAAATTTCACAATTTGGTACAGGCGCATGGGATCAATATCACATCTCCCAAACCCATGCAAAAATGTAAAGCTTTCGCCGCATGTCCCTTTGAAAATGAAATCCCCAGTATAATGTTCATCAAAAAAGTATTGAAACCTACTGCCTGAGAAATGATTAATTTATAAAGCGGCCTTAAAAAAAAACATCTAGCCATTTGAAGCAGCTTCACAACCCTGAAATAGTCTCCCGCACCAGATAATACGTTTGTAATCGGGAAATCTAAAAAAAGAAAAAGGTTTACGTGGATTGGATATAACGGACTTGGCATTGGGATTATATATATCCAACCCATTCCATGGTGTCCAAAGGTAAACTCGGCGCTCAATACACGCCTCATCCAGCTCGACTTCTGAAGGACTTCTTAAGGACGTCTTGTGCTGCTAACACCCCAAAGGCTGCCACCGGTAAAATAACCAGTTAAATCCTACATTAATCAGTCCTGCAATTTCCCAAACCTCAAGTCTGTCCCTCAACCCATGACATGGCAAAATATTCCGCCTACCTTGAGGCAGACCGCCTTATGATACAAACACGCAAGCACATTCTGCTTCATACTAGAAAAAAGCACCTTCACAACCAACACATCAGCCTGTTGATTTCCGTGTCAGCACGCCTGCTAGAGAAAGAGACCTACATTCATGCGCAAGTCGGGTAAACTTGTGCAGAGGAACATTGAAAGCAGGCCCTTGGACGCTCACACCAGAGAGAATACATCGCACTAGGGAAGAAAGGCCCAGGTCGATCTTGTAAGGATAACAAGTTTAATCTCATGCGCAGATGAGAGCAACAACAAATAACTCAACTGCTTAGATTTAATGGACCCTATACAGGTGCAGCCTTTATCCATATAGGATGGCATTTTAGTGCACCCAGCTCAGTCCTTCCATCTTCCATCACGTGGGTGCTGCGGGGCTCACCTTCTTCTCACATCGAAGGTCAGACAACAAATTAATTATATTCCTACTATACATCTTGTTTATCACTCATAATGTGCACTTGGCAGATCTTAAAATAGGCACACAGGAGATTGCAGGGCAAGCTAACCTTCACACAAACATTTCACTCACTCCCTCCGCGCAATCCGGTTCCAAGGTCTCTGCCCTCATTTTGAACAGTAATGTATCCCTCCCAGCACCTCACAATACAACTTGCATGGTTGCCGCTTCAAAGATACACTCTCCATCCTCTTTGAACATTTCAGGACTTGTTACTTTTGGGTTGGTGGTCAAAGGGCACCTGGTGTCATGGAATTCAGGGATCATAGGGTTTAGTCAGTTATATGGGCTCTAACACGTGGCCACTCAGGAATGGGCCGGGTCATGCTTGGGCCAAAGTGAGATACCATGCACACCAGGCGCCAGCCTCTGATCGCAGCCTTGTAGGGCACATTCCTCTTGGGTGGCAGACACATCTTTTCAACACTTTCAAGAACAATGTCCAAACAGTGTGGTGGGTGGGGGTTTTCAACTGTCCTCATGATTTGGAAAACAACCTGACAGGATCCTTAAGATGTTTAGCAACGTTTCTGATACCATGTACATCGTGATCTTGCAACAATAACAGTCCTTGGTGTTCTCCTCCACTTTAGGGGCTAGTCCTGTACTATATCAACAACCTAAAATCAACTTAAATAAATAAAACAATGGCTAATCAGTGTTTTGTACCACTCCCTCCAGAAACTTGAAAACATTAGAATCATTGGTAATTGTTACATGTAGAGGATGTTTCTTAGAAGAATAAGTAACTAGTGGCATGATGTTTCCTCGGTCACATTGCATGTTTGGCCAGCTTTGTGTTCAAAGAGAAGAAACCCATTGGATTTGAAACGCATACCGTACGTCAGATCTAACATAACCACAATATGTGCATCCAAATGAATTTCAGTATTATTGTGTGTGCAAGAAACAGATACAATTTTTAAATACCCAATGGATATGGCCACTAAACCATTGATGGCCATAATGACATGTAATCGGTGCCACTGTTCACACCCCTAGTCAACACTGTAATGGGAGGTGAAGATGTGTAAATAATCATAAACTAAATGCTACAGTGTGTCTATTCTTGCAATTGCCAATGGATGGATAGCATTGTTCTCTGACATCAGGGCAACCTGGCCATTGTGACAGAGAAGATGACTTAGCCTTTCATCCTTCAAATAGACTGTGGTAATAATGCTGGTTATTAAAGCACTTAAAAGCTGGAAGTGTCTGGCATTAAGCGTGATATCAGAAGTGGTTATCAATATTATTTTGCATTTCTTATGTTAAAGGTTTGGGTTCATCAACCACTTAGCACCATTACTCTTCAAAAAAGTGCGAGGGTACTCATGGGATTAGTTCTGATCAGGAAAACACACTTAGGGTTGTTAGCTCAGTGAGTGGTCACTCTCTTTGCATCACAAAGCTACATTTAAAGTGCCACAATGTTCAGTTATGAAGTGCCACACTGTGTTATGCTCATCTTGCAACCAGTTGAGAATGGTCTATCATTGGTTGGCCCGGCTCTCAGGTTAACAAAGCAAAGTAGAGGCCCTTGTGCGGAATACATGGATCACTACTTTTACAATCATAACTCTGCAATACCCTCTGGTAACAGACAGTTACACTTAATGGGATCTCTAAAGCCTGGAACCAATAGGATGCACACATCTGACCTTGGAAGTTTTATCACCCTCTTTGCTGTTCTCTCTTCTTCACAACTTAGTCCACTGAAGTGAAATTATCCTTTAAGAACGTACTTGCCCAAACACAATTCTGAAATAGGATTCTCCAAGATCTGTATAGCTTGTTGCTGAACTGGCTGCCAGCACGCCTTTTCTTCAAAACTTAAAGAACACACCTAAAAGTACTCCAGCATCATGCACCTCCCTTCAAGTGCCAGTCTATAAGGTTTGCCAGCTAGTTAGGTATTGTATTAATTGGAGGTGCAGCTTAATCTTGGGAAGTCTCCCAAACTTTGCAGCTCCCTTTGGATGCATTTGAAAAGGCACGACCTTTGACAGGCATCTTTGCACAAATGACATCTTTGTTTCTTGCAAGAAAATATAATACGCCTTGAAAGAGGCAGTACATTCAACAAGTAAAGAGTAGGGGGACAGTAGGGGGACATCTTTGTTTCTTGCAAGAAAATATAATACGCCTTGAAAGAGGCAGTACATTCAACAAGTAAAGAGTAGGGGGACATCAGTGGATGGTATTGACATAAAATGAGTACAAATGGAGATGTGCAAAATTGCGTATTCAGAATTTACACATACAGTGGTTAACATATGGGTAGCTGGGGATGTTGACGCTAGAGGATGGCTCGACTGTTCCTTCTGGGGTAAGGAATTGTATTTCCAGGGCAATTTCGACTACTGAGATCTGATGTGATGGGCATGAGAGGACAGGGAACAGAGAGGCTATGGAAGGATTGGGATGCCAAAAGGTGAGGGTATGTGTAGTGGGTGATGGAAGGAGACATGTTGGGGGACAGTCTCCAGATTGATATGAAAACAAGGAGGACCTTTAAGAGGGAGGAAATGCCAATGCCACCAACCTCACATGGATGTGGTGGATGGGGGTGGTTGAGGATTGTGCGCGTTGGAAGATGGTCTAGGGGGCAAAGTGATGCACCTTGTCATGTAGGGTAAGGCAGCGCACACACAGAGTCACCCGTGGAGGCTGGAACAGTACTATATCCTGCAAAGTAATATGGTGAAGGTGAGTCTTAATTAAGTGAAATGTGAGATCAGGACAGATCTTATGGATGTTTAGGCAGTTACACCGCCCAGCTTTTCAAGGGGATGTAAATGTGTTGCCATTTCATATCACTGTCTAGGAGAAACCCAAGATTGCAATCCTTTGGAAGGTCAGTTGCGGATATCCACAGAAAGGATGGAGGAGGATGGCCGATGCATAAGAAGCCATGAGTTAGATCACACCATGTTTGAATGGGTTAAGCATTAGGATGCCTATCCCCATCCAGTGGCATTTGGCAGAGCGGCATCCAGAAATAACTTTGGAGTGAGATAGGGGAATGGGAAGAAGATTTGCTATCATCAATGAGGTGACATGAAAGGCCAAATGTGGAGATAAAGTTGTCAAGGTATGATGTGCAAAGAAAGAATAGGAAGGGCAAAAAGGTCAGATATTTGATATACACCATCTGGAAAGGTAGAGGCAGAGACTTATAGAATTCCAGGAGATTAGGAAGGAGTGGCCGGTCAGGTTAGAGGCAATCCAAGCAAGGGCTTCGCTCTGGAAGCAGTGGGAGAAACGGTGTTGAAGGTGAAGGAGAAATTAAATAGAATGAGGATAGTAGATGAGTGGTAATCAGCAATTTGAAGAGCTACTTGAGTGTTGTTTACATTGAATGCCCACTACAGATCCCTCACTTGAGGGGGAGAGTCGTTCAGATCATGCATATCATGTTAGGTGGTGGGACTGCGGAACACTAGGTGCTCTAGGATCTTGGAATAATGCAACAGAATGGAGACAGACCAAATCAATGGCCACCTGAAAGATGGCAGGGAAGATACCGAAGGCCCATAAGAGGTAACGGGAGCCTAGAGGTAGGTGCCAGTTCCATGATGGTGTGGTATATGAAGATTTTGGCCAGGGCACAGGATGGGTAGGCAGTTTTGATGTTGAGTGAACATTCAGTTAACACAGCAGGTGGGAAGCCAGACATAATGGTGTATGGGGCTGGTGTGTAGAAAGGAGTGAAGTCATGGGGTTGTGGGTTATGGAGATCTTTCATAGGGAAGCAGTAAGAAACATATCAGCAGAGAGAGATGATGGCTGGAAGGGTACTGGCATGGATGTGAAAGGCCGGGGCTAACTTGCAGAAGAGTTGAAATTGGTGTGATAGGATGACATGGTTGGGATAAGGATGTAGAAAGTGACTGGAGGGCTGTCTTCTATTAGGCAAAGAGAAGCCTAGAAGTTTTTGAGACAGTGGCTTAGATAAAGGTACATGATTCTCCACAGCTACTTCGATACTTGAGATGTGGATGGGGCAGGGGAGTAAACACATGTATAAGCTAACTGCTTTAGAATTGAGGAGAAAGTGCTAGGGCATGTTCATGGAAGGTAATTTCCAAAGAATTGGCAAGGGGTGGAGTCTGCACCTGAAAGTAGGGCTTGATGTTAGCCAGATACAGGATTGAGGAAGTCCAATCAGAATTAATGGTTGGTGATAGAAAATGTGGGACGTTTCCAATGAAATTCAGTAGAGAATGCTCAGTGAGAGAAGTGATTGCCCAGTGCCTGAATGTGATAAGCCACTTTTTAAAATGATTGCCCTGGCCTTATGGTTATGGATTTGAGAGCACCCTTGTTTTCTGCTTATGCTGGAGATCTACAATTAAAGTGTGGACTGTACACTGTATGCTTTGTTCCAGCAGTATTCATGTACTGCTTCCTGGAGTGCCTGCTCCCACTCCCATTGGCTGGATTGGCACTCCTTAACCAATCCCAGAAACCGGGAGGCGAGAGCTGGCCCAAGCCACATAAGGCCTGCAACAAAGGCCCTGTCTGCTCCCTGTTGGCTGCCTGGCCGGTCTGTGGGTCTTACCCTAGCCACACTTTAATAACTTGTGGCTGAAGTGACCCTGATTCTCATGAGCCCACAGAAAGCCCTGTTTCACTCTCACCCTTTGTAGGTTAGTCACCAACACAATCCTCCACTTCCTACTCCTCTGACGCTCTCTCCTTCACTCCTTCTCACCTGGACTTCCATCTTCCTGCTAATTCGAATTTGCCTGTGCCCCAGTGACTGTACTGTTTCTCATCTGTCTGCTAATTCGAATTTTACTGTGCCCCAGTGGTTGTACTGTTTCTCATCTGCCTGCTAATTTGAATTTGCCAGTGCCCCAGTGGCTGTCCTGTTTCTCATCTGCCTGCTAATTCAAATTTGCCTGTGCCCCAGTGGCTGTACTTTTTTTCATCTGCCTGCTAATTCGAATTTTTCTGTGCCCAGTAGCTGCATTTGTTTTTATCTATACAGCTGTTCCTGTTTTTCGGTCTCCTCTTCTTCTACCCCCCATCTAACCCCCAGTCTCCTCTCCCTCCTCTTTTCCCCCTTTTCCTCTTCACCTTTGGCGCTGTCCGTCTCTCCTATCTTCTCCATCTGTTATACTATTGACAACCCTACACTTCTCACTTAGTGTGGTAGGAAGAAGTTCAAAAAGGATATCCGGACTCCAACCCAGGCCTCCCTATAGATGATAAATACACCAGCACTTCCTCCAGACAGACCCTCACTGACATCCTCTTTGTTGTTCCTTCGCCAGACCTATGGACCCTTCATATGGTGGCTGTGCTCCCTCCTTTCTCTTCCTCCCCCATTAATGATGGCACCCGGTAGGAGGCTCTCATGCCTTCCTTCCATTCCTCTAAGGTCATCATCAAAGTTTACCTCAAGGGCACCACCTTTGTCCAAGGCCCTCAGGCCAACCTCCTCCTCTTTGATAAACGCTCCCCGCACCTATCAATTTCCTCCTCTCTCCTGCTATCCCCTCTCTCCCTTCCTCATTTGCCTTGCCTCCAGCCCCTGCTTCTACTCTGGTGGCCTCTTCCTCCTCTTTGGCTATCTTGCCCTCTTACCTTTCCTCCTCGGTCCTCCATCAAGCTACACTCTGGAGGGAGTACTTCCGATTTCTACCCCTCCCGGAGGTTTTTAAGGATGCCAACCTTCTCCACCGCACCACTCTTATCTCCAATTCCGCCGTCAAACATTCCTCTGACATCTGCCGTCTCCTGGAAGAATTTGACCTTTATGTCCTTGGGCTCACTGAGACATGGTTCACGCCCAGCTCTCTCATGAGCTTTGACACTCTCCTTCCTGGTTGCTAAAAGATTGTCTCTGTATCTAGATCCAACCGTTTCAGCGGGGGTGTAGTCTTGATCTTCCCGGTGTGGATTCCTGCCTCTATCGTTCCTATGCAGGCCTACTCCTCCTTTCAATGCCTGGTCTGTAGCCGTTCTCTCTCTGCTGGTCACTCTCACAGTGGCTACTATCTACCAGCCACCTGGTCAGATCTCCTCCTTCTTCTCCGAGTGGGCAGACCTCACTTCCGCCCTCTTGGTCTCAACCACTCAACTCTCCTCCTTGGTGACTTCAATATCGGTCTGGTGGCCTCCTGTCCCACCCCTGAGCTCTGCGACCTCTGCAACACTCTATCTCTCTATATTCTTCCCTCTGGCCCAAGTCACTCTGCAGGGCACACTCTCGATGTTGATTTACTCTGACCTCCCAATCTCACCACTTTCTCCTCTCTCCTGAAGTGACCACTTTCTCCTCTCCTCTCATCTCTCCCTCTCTACTCCCCATGCCAAGCCTACTCCCACACTTTCACCCGTCTTCTCAGTCATTCGACACATGAATCATGTGTCAGTTGAGGCTTTTGCTGCCTCCTTCTCTCCTCCTCCTGCTCCCCTGGCTGATTCAGACCCTGACACAGCCCTCTCCATGCTCCATTCAGCTATCTCTGATACTCTGAATGCACTTGTCCCTGTCCTGAGGATCTGTATGAAGCCTAAAGCCAAGTGCAACTCCTGGTATGACTCAGATCTCATCACCCTTAAACGCAAGTGCAAGGTGGCTGAGAGGAAATGGTTAACTACTTGCACATCCTCTGACAAACAGGCCTGCCGCCTGCCCCAAAGGCAATACTGACTCTCTGTCCTCACTAAATAGAGCGCACACATCCAAGCCTGCATTTCTGCGGTATCTAACAACTCTTCCAAACACTTTAAAAGCTGCAAGGAGCTGGCCAATCCTGCTGCAGTCTCTACCTCTCCTGTCCCTTCCCAGGTCCTCTGTTCGGCCCTGGCTTCTCACTTCATCTCTAAAACCCAGAAGATCCTGTCCAACTCATCCCTTTCGTGTCTCCTGCATCTTCATCCAGTCTCTTCTCTTCATCTGGCACCCCAGCGTCCACCCCACCTCCCTTCTCTGCCTTCTTTCTCTTCTCCCCTGACAAGGTTTCTGGACAAGTCTGATCTATCAAAACCTCTTTCAAAACCATCAAGGACCACATTGACACTATCGCTTTAGCCCTGGCTGACTTCTGCAACCACTCTTTCACCTCCGTAACATTCCCCTCCACCCTGAAGCACTCTCTAGTGTACCCGCTTCACAAGAAATCCTCAGCCGACCCCTCCCTTCCGGCTAATTATCAACCAATCTCTATCACTCCTTTCCTGGGAAACTTCTGTAAAAGCTGCTGGCCATCTAACAGCTTAATCTTCACACTGAATCTGTTGGTTGTCTCCATGACCACCAGTCTGGCTTCAGAGCAGCTAGAAAATTGAATCTGCTCTGCTGAACATCCGTGAAGACCTGCTCTCTAAACTTGATTCTAATCTCCCCTCTGTCTTCATCCGACTTGATCTCTCTTCTGCCTTTGACATGGTCAACCATGCCATCCTACTCAACTGGCTCTGTGATAACCTGGGTACCACTGATCAGGCTCTGGCTTGGCTGACTTCATTCCTCTTGGTCCGACCCTGCCAGGATCAACTTGGTTCCTTCCTCTCCTTTTTCTCTCTCTCTCAAACTGCGCTGTTCCCCAGGGGTCTGACCTCTCCATTGTTGTTCAACCAATACCAGGCACCTCTCGCTCGCCGCATTGCTGCTCTCTTCCCAAACTTCCAGTACTATGCGGATGACACCCAGCTCGCTTTCAGGCTCCCCTCTGCCGCCTCCTCTCCTTGACTAAGAACTTCGAGGTTACCTTCGACTCCTCACTCTCCTTCTCTCCTCATATTTCTGACGTCTTTAAAAAGTCAAACTACCAACTGTACCTGCTGAGAGGTGGTTCTTCCTTTCCTCCCCCCAGAAGCTCACTGTATCTAGAGCTCTGGTTCTCTCTAGGCTTGACTACGGTAACAGCCTTTTTTAAAAAAGTATTCCTGCCTCTAAACTCCATCTTCTGCAACTCATCCAGAACAGAACTGTGAGACTAGTCCTTGGTCTCAAGTCCAGGGGTGGTATCTCTCCAGCTCTGAAATCTCTCCATTGGCTCCCAGTGGCTGCAAGGATCAAGTTCAAGACCCTTTGCATTGTCCACAAGGTTATCTGGTGCCTTGCTCTTCTGAAGTATCTGCATACTTGAGCCCTTTGCTCCTCCACCTCCAACTCCTTCAGGGTCAGTCCTTTTCCAAGAGACGATTCTGGGGCAGATATCTCTCTTCAGCCTCCCTCTGGAATAGCCTCCCTGCCTCTCTGCCTCTCTGAAACTTGAACAGAACTATCTCCATTTCCAGAAACAGCTCAGGGCTTACCTCTTTGCGTCTGCCTTCTCTCGTATGCTACCTTGCTGATCTCCTGTCGGACACTTGACTGGTTACATGGCTACCCTCTGAACCACGGGGTCAGGTCTCTGCCCTCACAGTTGCACACCTCCACTGCCTCCTGGAAACCCTGCACTTGGGGCTGTTTCTGCAACCCTACAACCCCTCCTACTTGCACTTATCTAACACTTGCTTTTCTGCACTTAATCCCTACACTGTCACCTGCTGGCCGCACTTCTTTTTTTCAATGTTTTGAAGTTATGACTTGCTTCCCCCGGCACTTCTCCCTATCCTTCTCCCCTGCACTTGTGCAATCTCAATGTCACTGGGTCTAGCAAGTTCGTTGTCTTGTCCCCCTTCTACCTCTTCCTTGCATTGTCACACCTTAAACACTTGAGTATAGGCGCAATATACATAAAATATCATATCACCTAGACTGCGATTATATTTAATACTCACAAAGAAAGCATCAGCACCCAGCCCAACTATTATCTGATCTGTTTCTTGATGAGGTCACTTTCCAAATGTATGTGACTTTCTGTTGTGAGGCTGCTGACACAGAGACAAGGTGGGCCTGTCTATGCTCGGTTAATGGGAAGATTCTCGAGAGCCGCAGGATCTCAGACAAGGCAAGCCAATGGCAGCCATCCTAAGGTCGCTAGCCCAGCCAGCCACTGGCTCTGACACTGCACCCCCGGCGCATGCTCGTGCTGCACGATGGAACGCATTTGCAGATGCTGTGCAACACATCAATCAGAACCTGTATGTCATGCTTTAATCTGGCAGTCGCTAGGTCATAGCTCCAGCAAATGATGTATTCTTTCCCATCCCCGAACAAATCTAATGTCAAATCTGGATGAGAGAAAACATGGCAGATTACACACAGGTAGAGAGACAGGATGCGACATGAAGAGTAGTGTGCTCTGCATACAATTTCACAGTACAAAAGGACATGTCAGCTTTTTGTCTAAAAAATGAATGATCCTTTCAAATCCAGCACCATAATAAGGATTTATTTTAGGGAAGTTGACCTACTGTTCCATCTTTGTGATTAATTCTTTCTTTTGCAAACCTCTTCCTAATAGCGTCCATGTTTATTTTGGCCGTTTACATGGCACTTAATTTTAAGCGCCACCTAATACCCGAAACTATTGCATTGGAGCACAAGTAGGAGGGTGATGACATGTGAGGAAGGACACACAGCGTGTGTTTGTTGTTTGGTTATTTACCCATCCATTCACTGGCCCTGGCAATGCTAATCCCTATTTCCATGTCCACCCACTACCTGCCCCTCCCTGCCCAGAACACGTGATCCTGGGATCTCTTTGAGCTTGTTCTATCAAGAGATAGCATCAAACTTCAGCCTGTCACTGTTGTTTCCAGAGGCGTCGCTAGAGGGGGGTGGGGTGGATGGGGCTATACCCCGGGTCTTTTGTTTGAAGCCCGGTGTAGAAGCACACAGGCTACAACCGAAAGGCTTGCTAGCCCTGAGTCATGGCAGTCCCAACATTAGCATAGCACCGGATCTTTTACAGAACGGCCAACACCCCTGACTGTTTCTACACAGTCTCTAAGAGTTAATGGTTTCATTACAGCAGAAAATGGCTACTGGAGTAATACAAATGTCTTAACCAAGTTTGCCTTCAGCCACTTGATTTTTTATCTCTTCCATGCTCTGACATCCACTGAAACACAAGCAACGAAAAATCTAAGAAGTATTGGCTTCAGATATTAGATACGCCTTGCCAAGCTCTACCATAATATGCCCAGGTAATCACTCCATTTGTTGTAATCATATTTCCATGTAGTACCATTATGCCCGTACCTAGCAAATTCCTATCCCATGCCTACACAAAAGCCCAAAGTGATGCCATCCACAAAATAGCCACACTGGTAAAATAGGCTGATCGAGTGTTGTTATGTTGGGTTTGGTGTTGAAAAGTTAATGTAATGTGTAAGAGTTTAGAGGCACTCCAGCTTCATATTCAGCATGTTACAGACAACACAGACAGGGTACAACTTTAAATTGGACCTTTGGGACCACAGAATTTTTCACCTGCCATTTGTGCTCCAACCCCATGCAAATTCTTGGTCGTAGATGTGCTGTTTGAAAATGACTCATACATTAAATACTGGTGAAATTGTGTAACTACATATTGGCAGCCAATAATCAAACATTCTTTTCAGAATATATAGATATTTAAATATATTCTCTAGGGTATAATTTATGTTTTGTCCTATTCTTATTTCAATAATACGTGTTTTAGTAGTAAGAAATTGTTACCATTATTATGTCCGTGTGAGGCTTAATTTGTGAACTTGTTAGCAGAAAACTCCCTCATAATAATAATAATAATAATAATAATAATAATAATAATAATAATAATAATAATAATAATAATAATATATGATTACCAAGCAGTTGGCTTTTAGGATGGGTTGGCCAATGTACTGGCCAGTGGCAACGGTCTCAGTTCCCTATAGGTCCAGTCACCACCTTTAGCACCTGGCCAGAATAAGGCCAATCCTCTTGTCTTGGTACCCAAATGACAATCCCCAACCCACCCCCCTCTGTCCCCCATGCGAATGGCAATGACATGGGGATCTGTCATGGAATGTTCAGGTAGTCATGTTGCATTTGCTCTTCACTCTCTTACCAGGAAGGTGCATTTCATCTGAGACCAAACAAAACTACACATTTGATCTGTTCTTCTGTCCCTTGACTTACAGTGGAACACCTGTGGTTATGGGGTATTACCTAGAGACTATTATATTCTGTATTAAAAACTGTTTTGATTGCATTAGAAGACTCAATGCCTCAACATCCATCCAACATCTAAAAAGCATCATACAAACTGTGACAAATCGTGTCCTGCCACCTCCACTGCAAAGGAAACCAGTGTACCTGTGCACCTGGGACTCACTGGAGGTCCACTGTGTAGACAAAAATTCATGCAAGGGCTGAGTGAGCAGAGAGACATGCCCTACAGCTCAAGAGGAAAGGCCCAAGCCTCTCGCTTTGGCAGCATCAGCACATGCCTAAACTCTCAGCGAGAAAAGCATCCTACGAGAACAATTCGGGTTTGAAATTACCAGTGGGAAACTTGGAAAGAAATATTCCTAAATTCTTGAAATCAAATCCCTAAAGGTTTGAACACAGCGTAATAATAATATTAGAGTGACGCTGGGTTTAAAAAACTCAGACAACATTTCTGCCACGAGAAGAGAGGTTTACTGGCTAACTATCAAAGCAAGAACTGAATTTAAAAGTTTATTGATTACACACTGATGCTTGCACAGCAATTCTCCCTCCTACCTTGTTCCTTGCATCTTGGCTAATCCTAAAATTCACCCCCTTAGCTCCTCCTCCAGCTTTGAACTGTACACTCCCAGATTCAATTGCAAGCAAGCAAGGGGAACCAGCTTCTGTGTACCATGCCCACCCTTTGGAGTGCTCTCTCTGGGCGCATTAGAAATTAAATATCACACATTCACTTCCGGAAACTCCTGAAAATGTGCCTTTTAACAAATACTTCAAAAGTAAAATGTGCTTTTTCTGCCTGAACAGAGAAAATTGTCTAATTAAAAGTAAATTGTTGTGTAAAGGCTTGCTTCTTTAGAAATGTAAAAGGATTTGTTGCATGTAAAAGTACATCTATAAACTGTTTTAATTCCATAGGTTTACGTCAAGATGTAAAAACTCATAGGCTAAGTTGGTAAACTATATTAAAAAAAACTTGCTCTGCCAGTTGCTAGCCCTGAGAGAGGGTGACACCTCATAAACTTCTGTCACAGGAAAGCGCTAATTGCTATCTTGGAGGAATTTGAATGCACCAGGACAAATGCGACTTCCCAAGGTCATCAGACATTGGTCTTTGCTCCAGGCTGAACAATAGCAGGCTGAGACTCTCACCTGTCAAGTGTGAGGGCAATAAAACTTCCAATCAAGAGAGAGGCCCCTCATCCTGCTTCAAAGGAATTGACAGCTGCTTGCAGAAGGGGGAAAGGAAAAAAAAACGGACCTAGTGACATTCGGTTTTAAAGGTTATTTTGTAACTGAATTTTAAAGACATTTAACTTTACAGCAAGAATGAGGAAAATTATGAAACGTTGGTAGTTCTAAATCTAATTTTATGCTCTTTCTATGAAAACTTGGTAGAACTTGTCACTGCATAAGGAACAGAAGTTGTACAAAATGACAGATTGCAGGGAAAGTATGGATGTTGCGAACATAACATTTTGTACACACATCCCTAGGGTAAATGTGAATCTGTGTACAAAAGTGGGGAATCTTAGGCAAATATTTCATGGTTAAAATTGCCAAAATGTAGCAGAAAGGAAAAACCAGGTCCCATAGACTTGGAATTTGGATTGAAACATTACACACAAAATATGTAACCTGTGTATCTGATTTTCTCAGAGGTTATAACTGCATAAATATGTATTTATGGAAAAATTAGATTTTGGTTCCCGTAGCGAGGGGAGGTTTCTAGACATTGTAAAAGTAAACCCATAAACTTGGCATCCTGTTTCTGTGATCCAATCAGCTGTGGGCTAAGGCAGAAACTATGTTCTGGCCAAATCCTAGCATTATGGGTGTGGGTAGTAAACCTGCCCCTACCATATACTGTAGTGATGTCATCTGGCAGGATAAATAAGGGCACGTGACAGCACACAAGGACACTGATTCCTTACTTTCTTCCTGACCTCCTGCGTGGCATCCTGTTTTTGATTTCTTCATCCTGCTTGATCCTGATTCCAGATTCTCATTGCAAAGCCGAGGCCTATGCATTGCTGAACCCCTTTTTCAGCTAGGCTTCAAATTCTAAAAATCCCAAAAACCCAAGGGAAGCATCCTGATCCAGCCTTACTTGCTGTTACTAGATGCATGCCTGCACCAAACTTGGCATCCCACTGATCTGTAGTATCCAGTAACCAGAAGCGTAAGTCCAGTGCAGTCCGGTCAACAGACGGCCCAGCAGATCCTGTTTCGGCAGATTTGCCCAGCTCTCTTGTGTTAAACCCAATCCGTGTTGTGACCAGAACCCTTGACGGTCCCAAATACTAAATTAAAGTGGACTGTAAGTATTAATAGGAATCATACAAAACCAGAGTATACCTTCATCTATAAACCATCCTATCCTTACCTTATGAACTTGTAACATAGTCAGAATTCTTATTGCAATCCTGTTTTTGATTTATCTTGCTAAGCACCATTTCTTTAGTCATTTTTATCTTGTGTAAATCCTAAACTATCAATCCTATTTTGAGGGGTTGGTCTGGTTCTGCCAGATCAGGTGCTGGGGGTCTGGGGTTGAAGTCATGAATCAACTCCAGAGCTCACTGTGTCTCTCTTTGGTATTCTAGCCTGCATGCAATAGTCTACAGTAAAACTATGGTAAATATTTTCTTGTCCAAACTGAGTTTCTTTTCTGTTTCCACTACCCATTTTTCTAAAAACGCCTCTCATTCTACATTGCATACCTCCCTCAGTTTAATAGCTAGAGACTTTATTTCATCTCTGGATTATACCTAAGACCTATTGCTACATCCCAACTCAAAATCAGTGCATTTCACCCATTTTTATAAAAATCGTTTTGTTAATTTTAGGCAAGAATCAACATTTTTGCAAGGTTTTACATGTGTGATTTTTATTCTGAATTATTTTCAACCTTCCATTCAAGTTCAAATTGTTTACTTTTGCTGAAACTATTGCTTATGACTGCTAGTATCTTTCCAGTGTTGTTCCCATAGAAATATGTACTGATTTAAGGATTTTTGCACACATTCATTGTTTTACTCAGCCATTTCGAAATGTCATTTTAAACAGTAGGGATTCAAATCCGTTTTTCTCTCTTGTTTGGGGAAGGAAGGTTGGATTCGAATTCTGTTTTATATGCCTTATTCCTGATTACCTTCTGCTTCCTTATATTGCTTCTTTTTGGGTTGAGGAATATTGCATGGGGAAATCCTAACTTAAGTACTATCTTTCCAAACAAGCCAAACATGTTCTTTTCTCTGGTGTTTTCCATCTGTGTTGCTAAAGAGTGAATTTAAGTGCATTACATACCTTCTTCTATGTTATTGTCACCATATTGGTGATTGCTGCTCCCTATAAAAAGTATATGTTTGATTTGAATTTTAAATAAATAAATAAATATTACCTTTACCAACAAGCCTGATTCCTAGTCCATAGCGATCTGGGGTATTTGAAAAGGGGTGTGATATGAGTGGTGTATCACTCAAAATATTGAACCTACATATATAATAAAATAAGCATGTTGGTTGTTCGCTGCATACTAGGTTGGGACCATGGTATATCGCCTGATTGAAATACTTAACGACCGGTGCCCTGATGCTACTCTTACTTTTAGCAATTATGCTTAACTTGACTTCTGTATTGCCTGTATGTATTTTGTATCCAGCACCACCACCAAGATACCTGAGCGTTTTGGCGCTACATAAATGCAAAAATAAAATAAATAACATAAATAAAATAAATAATAATAATGAATACAGGGGGCAATTTAAACAAAGAAAGAATAAAAGTGAACACCGCGAGAAAGAGAGAATGATTGAATGACTGCAGTGTTAAAGTATCATAGTGGAAACACTCTGTGGATTAATTATGCAGGCATGTTACCCAACCAATCAGATGCCAACCATAGGAGAAGCTCTGGTTATATATGTAGGGCTGTTTCAGTTGAAGATTGACACAGTCAAGTAAAAGATCCATGATATTTCTATAGGCAAAGGAGGCATGGCTAGAATAGTTACCATATACCAACAACATCACATGTCTTTGTACTGCTATTGTATGCTACATGGAGCCCAATGCACCCCCATGATGACTTTAAAAGCCTGCTAAGCCACAATTTGTATGGAATAGCCTAGAAGGTGCTGCCATAATGTACCAAATGCGGCCTCATATCCCCTTCTATGGATGGAATAGTCGCCAAATGTCCATTGTTAGGCAGAATCATATGCAGTACCCTTTGGGAACACCACACACAATTAAGACTACATGTGTAAGTACAATTTCAAACAGAATGTCCTGGTTACCTTGCAGTGTAAGTAGTCAGACCCTTATTAATGAAAGGATCTCACGCGTTACTGCTGTGGTTGTCACATGAACGTTTTTATTTGTATTGTCATAAGGTTTAGACAAATTGTCTAGTTGGTGAAGGTCAGCCGACACATGTTTCAACCCCTGAGGGTCTTTATCAAGGCAGTTGGTAAAGTTCGTATGGCAAATCATGTCGGTTCGTAGAGCCAGTGGCTAATGAACGTCCCATTAGTAGGAAATTGTGGGCTGATGCCTGCATTCTGCTCGCTCCATTCGTACAATGTCAATTTCACCTTTGGTACAAGTCTGTACTACACAGTAAATTGGTAGTGATGGCTGAGCAGCCAGACTTATCTCAAGAGTAAAGTTAGCAGTATCAGAAGTTACACAAAGGACAATAATTACTATGATTCAAGCAAACACTGATTCAATGTTTCTGAGTAAAAGAATATACATTTCTTTACACCATCAGTTATAAAACAATTCACTATGATAAAGCAGCAGAAAATCACAATCTTAATATACTACACAACACCCAATCAATTCTGGACAAGTTAAGCTCAAAAGGAAGTGTGAGGAAAATGGCACTCCAGCAATTTAAAAAGGGAGGGAAGGACAAGGTTATCAAAAATCAACAACACCAACAAGTGATAGGCAGGGCAATCTAGAAAAGGCTTACTACAACTAGGATGCAAGTCAATAGGCCTGGGCCAATGATAATGGTTCAGAGTCTTTGCAGAGGATCACACAGTTGAGAGTAGTTTGCGGTTAATTCTTTGCCAAGAGTACAAAATGAAGTTGGTCGAAGGAAAAGTTATTTAAAGGTAAAGAGAAGGACAAGCCTTCGGAGAGGCAAAAGATTTCAAACACTTTCACTGTGGTCGGATGGAAAAAACGACCGGATTTGCACAGTACCTTAAATGAAGAAGAATGCTGTAGCTAAACCGGTTGTTCCTGGCAGCTCCTGCAGGCTCATGGTTCCTGAAGCTACTGTAGTGGTGACAAGAAGGAGGAAGACTGGAGGGTCCTGCACTGCCCAGGGAAGAGGCCAGCAGCAGAGCAAAGCGTGGAATAAAAGGTGTGCTCCTTAAAAGCATAAATGGACTCTCTCTCACTGGCTATCCGGTTTCCTGTAGCACAGCAAAATCTACCAGGCTGAAGAGGAGGTCCAGGGGCTTTGTGAGCTGGTTGGTCCCACCAGGCTCAAGGGGAGAAGACTCCTTGCGGATCTCCTCTGTCATCGAAGTTTCACGTGATTCGGTCCTGCAGCAGGGCTTCACCGGGTGTCCAGTAGTTGCAGCAGTCGTGATCCTTCAGCTTCTCATCGGCTCTTTCGATCCAGTGGCAACTCTGCCTTCCAAGTCCCAGAGGCCTGCTTTAAAGCAGTTTTCCCCCATCCACACAGCCTGGTTGTCAATCACACAATCGCTGTTAGTCAAACTAGAGTGAGACTTGGGTCTCCAAGGAGACCCTGTGCAGGGGGCCTCAAACCCCCCCCCCCCCTCACATCTTGTCCACCCTGACACTCAGGTGCCTAAGGAGGGCTTCTGTGCAGAAGTCCGCCAAAGGACGGCGAACAAAGGAACCAAACCTTGTTTGACATGCAGAGTAAAACACTAGATAGACATTTACAAAAAGAAATGGCAAATAAACCCAGCCAGAACTGAATAAATATAAAAGGGGTCCGGCGGGTTTAGAGTTTGAAGCTACCACCATAGCCTCTAATGTTACAGAGGCAATTTTAATAGCCCACGGTAAAATAAAGATGGTAGATACCACTGTCAACATCCAAATCTTAGAGAAAGGGGACAAAAATAATGTTCCATGAGAATCAGACAAAAAGGGATAACTATTAACCCTTCCAGTACTCTATTGGAATATAGGTTGTACTGGGTCTGTGAATTTAAAACGACTAGTAAAGTCAATGGCAACTTTATATGTTCTGGGAGACGGTAGTCAGTCCCAGAAATTGGAGTTTAAAGTGGGAAGTCTAAAAAGACAACCCTGTGTCACTGCACTAAAGGTGCTGTGTGACACACTGTAAAAAAGATGATGCCTATGGAGTGAGTGAGACTCCATAGACCATGAGCCAAAGAAACTGTACAATACATAGCAAAACACACGTAAGAGTGGGAAAAAATGCTCACACTCTCACCAGGAAAAAAAAATAAACCCTAGAAATCCAGTAATGCAGCTGTGGGACTCAATAGGTAAGGGAAATTAGCCATTCTGAAGAATTCTCCCTAACATCCATGTGCTGTAAACATATACTCTTATATGCCCCCATAATACCATCCGAGGCTTGGTATTGTCACTATGTGCAACTAAGCCTTTTATTGAATGTATTCTGTTATCCCATAAAAAGCCTTGGTAATGAAATCCTTCCAACTGTAAAAGCATTTAAATTCAAAGCAATTTCACTGATATGATATGATATGATAGTTTATTTATATAGCGCCTATACACAATGGGCCTCATTACACGACGGCAGTGGACCAAGGTGCTATTAGCACCTTGGTCCATGCCGGTAAAATACCGGCACCGCCTTGGTGGAAAGGGTAATTACCACCCTATTCCAAGGTCGGTGGGGCGGTAATTCCCCCTTCTTCCATTGCCCTTCCCCATTCCCATTTTTGCCCCATAGGGCATAATGGGAATGGGGAAGGTGCTAATTACGGCACCGCAAATTGCAGTACCGTAATTAGCTCCCTGGTCCCTTTGCGGGTTGGTTTTTAACACCTGCAAAAAGCAGGCATTAAATTCTCCAACCCGCAAAGGGACCTCGTAGTAAGGCGGTAAGGTTTTACCGGTACTGGTAAAATACCGGTACCGGTAAACCCTTACCGCCGTCTGTGTAATGAGACCCATTGTGTTTCAAAGTGCTTCAAGGCAAGGGAGGGAACAAGGGAAAATACAACGACATTCTTACAGGGCATGAACAGTAAGGATGTGAAATTAACTATCGTACTCGGCCTGACGCCATGTCAGATAGTGCAAGAGCTAAGACATAGATAAGGAAGGGAGAGTGGGAAGGAAATGGAAACAGGCAGGTGACTACCGTACTAGGCCTGATGACATTTCTGGTAGAGCCAGAGGAAAACAAAAGGTGAGGGAGAGAGGTTCAGAAAGTGAGGAGAGGAACAAAACAAGCGACTATCGTACTAGGCCTGACAACGTTTCAGATAGTGCTGGAGGGAGGGGGGAACAGTAAGGGGATGGGGGAGCGACAGACGAGGTTGCTATCATACTAGGTCCAGGGACAATTCTGATAGAGTAAGTGCATAGAAGAAAGTAAGGGGAGGAGGGGAGGAGATAGGAAAAGGGGGAGCGGAGGACAGAACAGAGAGTAAGCAGTCAAAAAGAGTGGAGAAGCAAGAGGGGTGAGCGAATACAATAGCAGAAGTCAGTAGTAACACATAATGTTGCAAGTCTGGATACAAGATGAAGATGGGAACAGCATGATTCACGGCCACCATGAGTATAAGATGCAAAGGAAGTCCAGCATGAGAGTTGAGAAAGGGTGACGCACTGTGAATCAATGAAGTGCATAAAAGTAAAATCTAGCATTGGCAACAAGACGGTGATGGTGAAACCAGAATGTATCAGGACAGCCTCCTGTGTCCAGGAAGGGGGGGGCACAAGGGAACAACACGGGGGGACCAGAGAGGGTGCGGGGACAGAGGGTGTAAACACATGTTGGTGCATGCTTACCTGCTATCCTAGCTGGGGGTCGGACCCTGGTCCAAACAGGTCCAAACAGGAATTGCCCTTTTCTTTGACTGCCCTTCACTTTGGACGCCCGGGCAAGAGACGCCTTTGATCCAAGAATTAAGAGCAGGAAGGAAGAGGCAGGGCTAAGAAGGTGGGTGGTGCTTAGGCCAGGTGACCTAGATCCACTTACACCTGCTCCCCAGCTGCAAAGGAAAAGAGGCTGGAGGGCTCCTTAAGTAGGGAAAAGAGCAGCAAGCAGGAAGGCACCAGGTGGGTGGGGCTTCCTAAGTGGTGAAAAAGAGCGGCAACCAGGAAGGCACCAGGTGGGCGCGGCTTAGGCCAGGTGACCTAGATCCACTTACACCTGCTCCCCAGCTGCAAAGGAAAAGAGGCTGGAGGGCTCCTTAAGTAGGGAAAAAGAGCGGCAGTCAGGAAGGCACCAGGTGGGTGGGGCTTGCTAAGTGGTGAAAAAGAGCAGCAACCAGGAAGGCACCAGGTGGGCGGTGCTTAGGCCACGTGACCTAGATCCACTTACACCTGCTCCCCAGCTGCAAAGGAAAAGAGGCTGGAGGGCTCCTTAAGAAGGTAAAAGAGCGGCAAGCAGGAAGGCACCAAGTGGTCGGGGCTTGCTAAGTGGTGAAAAAGAGCGGCAACCAGGAAGGCACCAGGTGGGCGGGGCTTAGGCCAGGTGACCTAGATCCACTTACACCTGCTCCCCAGCTGCAAATGACATTAGCAGGTCCTGGCATATGCAAAGCAACACATCTCACACCAGTAAACAACATAACTAATGAATTAGAGTACTTAACACACATAAGGCATACACATCAAACCAGATCAGGTTGAACAAATTATACACTCTAAACCCTGGACACCTTGGATAATGTACACTCTATTGCCAGCCAAAACAACCAATAGCAGCCAGGGCAAGCATAGAATAGTAATCTTTCAGCAAATCATAGTGACAGAGGGACTGTTGGCGCATCACTAAGTCAGCTATGTATTCACACAGATGTTCTTTTACCACTATCCATAACAAGAATCTTTGCTGCACCATAGTTTGGAGCTTGAGCAGGCCGGGGTCCTCTCCTTTACTCCTCCTCCCCTGTCACTGCATTGTGGAGCTTGCAATAGGCCGGCACATCTTCTTTGCTCCTTTTCTCCTGTCAATGCATTGTGGAACTTGCAGCAGGCCGGGCACCTCTCCTTTACTCCTTCTCCCCTATCACTGCAATGTGGAGCTTGCAGCAGGCCGGGCACCTCTCCTTTACTCCTTCTCCCCTGTCACTGCATTGTGGACATTGCAGCAGGCCGGGCAGCTCTCCTTTACTCCTTCTCCACTGCCACTGCATTGTGGAGCCTGCAGCAGGAGGGGCAGCTCTCCTTTACTCCTTCTCCACTGCCACTGCATTGTGGAGCCTGCAGCAGGCGGGGCAGCTCTCCTTTACTCCTTCTCCACTGTCACTGCATTGTGGAGTTTGCAGCAGGTCAGCACTTCTCCTTTACTCCTTCTCCCCTGTCACTGCATTGTGGAGCTTGCAGCAGGTCTGGCACTTCTCCTTTACTCCTTCTCCCCTGTCACTGCATTGTGGAGCTTGCAGTAGGTCTGGCACTTCTCCTTTACTCCTTCTTCACTGTCAATGCATTATGGAGCTTGCAGCAGGCCTCAAAGACAACGATCTTTGAAGAGCCAAGACGTCTTTCTTCTCGTCCATTCACTTGCTTTCAATCTTGTGTGTTCTTTTTCCCCCCTGCAGGACTGCGTAAAGCATTGGCAAATGCATACGTTTCCCAAGTCACCAACCGGCGCAAATGTATTCAATTCATATTACATTCACCAAACATGACAATGTTCTCTATGTTTTAATTGATTCTCTTAAATCATATCCAGTGGTGGGCAATATTGGAGGAATTGAGGGGCCGCTCGCTTCAGATGTGACCTTGATGTTGGTCTTGCATGCCTTGAATAGCAGAGTAATTGTAGGCACTGTACACGTCACCTGATATGACTACGAAATGTTGCAGTAGCCTATGCTATTTTTCTAGTTCATTGGTTTGCGGTGCTTTCTTTTCGGCACTTTTTTTTTAAAGTATTGTAACTGTATGGTGTTTTCAAAGGTACAACATTCAGCAAAGTAAGCAAACCAGACCTGCATTGTGTACACCGCAGGGCCATTATGCCATGTCGTTTTTAAAAACCGGGGACTGCAAATGTTTCTCCGGAGAATTATCTCATAACCTGCTCCATACTTTGCTGACAGAGCTTTCTTTCTTGCATACGGAATGATGCGAAATATCCTTAGCGCGAGATTGAATGCCGTTCTGAAATAGAAATGAATAATAAAAACATCCATTCTTCAGCAGCACACTGGTGGGTAGGTTGGAGTGACCTTGCTCATTTTAAATTGCCTCCGATATATTTTCAAAAATAACGACCAGGGAAGCTTTCAGAGCTCTGTCTGCACATTGCCTTGGTCAGGTCAGAACCCTTGGGAGGCTTCCAATGTATTTGACCTCTACGGCAGCAGTGAAGTAAAACTGGACTGGTATGAACTCCGTTTTGTGTCTATGTTTTTCCCCAATTACAAGCAGCAGAGTCACTCTGCCGTTAATTTCAGGAAATCACTGGGGGAAGTCGCCCCTTATCGCTCTGTTGCCTGATTGCAGGAAGAAGGGCACTGAGGCATTCAGAAGTGCCACTAAGAACTGCGTGGTGCACTGCGAGGAGCTGCCTGAAGTGTTACGTTGCGTGAAGCACTAAATCACCTGATGAGATTGAGTGGCGGCCATTTTGCCTCTTTTGAGGTTTCCTTTATTCTTGGTAGAAGTATCAAGATGGTGCATAAAAGAGCGAATTAATACAGTTAAAACACCACAAACCACAGAGCAGCAAAGGGTTCACACTGATGAATTGTGTACAATTTGTTTCACCCATAATAAGTAGATTTGAACGAAATGTATGACTGGGTGCGCTATTTAACCGTGGACGATTAACCTTCCAAGGTAAGCGAGAGGGACATGCAGTGATAGGATGACATGAGAGATAATGCACAATCTTATTGTGAAGGAAATGCATGAGATGCAAGGGTTATAGCCCCCAAGTGCCCCTTCTAGTGACCCCTCTGATGAGAACAGCAGAGTTTATTTAACTTAGGTGGATTTCATGATGCCTGAGACTCTTCTGAAGGCAACAGGTATACACAGCACGTGTTAGATGAAAAAACACTGGTGTAAAGGGCGAAACAAAGGCATAGCACGTACTTTTCATTAAATGCAAGTTTTAACTTTACATTCCTGAAACCCCAGACAACTCGTGTGTTAGTGTTACATTATGTTAAACGATCAGATGAGAGACCTCTGGGCCGTATGACATTTGGTCTGATCAAATTATGACACAACTACAAGGATAGTGGCATGAAGCACATTGTAAGGACCTGTTCTTATCCTGCATCCTAATGGAATCTGGAGTGAGTGTAATGATTGACAATGGAATGTTACTGGTTAGAATGTTTATGTGTGACTGGTGTTCTCTTGAGGGCGTTGAGGGATGTAGCCTGAGAGAGAGGATGCTGGTGCTTGTCTATGAGATCTGGACTTTATTATCTGATGAATAATGGCTCTAGAAACTGGATGTTATGCTTGGAAACTGATTAAAGAAGTTACTCATCCACACCTTGATGTCAGAGTCATTTTGCTAAAACACAGAACTCCAGACACATGTTACTTTAGCGTGTGTATGTGCCCTATATCAGTCCCCAACCATCCCCTTCCAGTGTCTTCTCTCATCTCCCCCACACCTATTCTTGTACAGGACATGCCCTCCTCTCTGGACTAAACAGGAACAGCTTTTCTCACTCCACGTCTTCAGTGCACTGTACAGTGAAAGGTACCACTCTCTAAGAGCGGCCAGGCCTTTGTGCAACCATGTCCTCACTGTAAACTTGAGTCATCTCAGGACAGTCATCATGATCTAATATGTCGGTACTGTCGGAAACTCCTTTCTCTTCTCATTGCATGGTGACCGGAGACCTTTTACTTCAGTAATCAACAGATGGGGTTTCAAAAGCTGTCATAGCCTTGTGTGACAATGACGCCTCACCACTAAATACCTTGGGCCTAATTACAGGATGCGCAGAACGGGTTTAACGGCGCCGGTAATGGTGCTGACGCCAGTAAACCCACTCTGCACAATTACGAGGTTTTACCAGACGTCCAGAGCGGGTCCCGGAAGGGGACCAGGGAACTAACAATGGGCTGGTCGTAATCGGCCCGTTGTTAGCTCCCGCACCCATTCCCATTGAGCCCTCTGGGGGCTCAAATGGGAATGGGGAAGGTCCGGGCCCGGGTTCCCTGAAGGAGGAATTGCTGGGCCCTCCGAACTCAGAATGGCCCGGTAATTCCCCATTCAGGGAACCCGGACCCGATTTTGGAGGCAGCCATGACGCCAATAGCGCCATGGCTAGCTCCAAAGTCGTAATGAGGCCCATTGCCTTCTATGAATGAAGGAAATTGAGGTCTTCCTGTCGACATTGCTTTTCAATTGCTCATCTTTCCTATTGAGTGCCTGTGTGTCTCTTGAGAGTTTAAAATTCTTGAACTGCTCTGTTGTACAGTGAGGGGTTTATTTTAATCTCTGAGGAGTTAGAACATGTCTTGGGACATTGTTGCTCTGATGATATGGCATATTTGTAGGGTCCTCTTGAGATTGGATTCTGTCCTGTATTAGTTACAAGGATGAATAGAGGCTAAAGTGTCCACTCAGTCCTCACACAAAACCCCTCTCTTAAACAATCTAATCAACCAAGTGTCAACAGAATCATAAAGCAAAAACAGGCACAGTTGAGAGATAAACCTCCTTTGCCTTTTGTGGAAATGTGGGCTGAGGGAACGCTATACTCTCAGGATGGGTGTGAATATGGATCAGTAGCAATGCCACACTTACACCTGACGAGGGTGGGACCTTCAGCCTGTGCCGCACCATTGTGCACAGTCACGTGACTCTCTATTTCAATTGTCTAGAGCATCCTCAGTGAAGGGTTGTATAATGAAGTGCTACTTTACTCCCTGTTTACTCCTGTTTGCGCTAAGTGTGCCATTTTATCCATTGCTCTATGCTCGCTTTTTTCTACCATTTGTCTCTCAACCCATGGGTCCTCATCACGACCCAGGCGGTAAGGGGTTTACGGCGCCGTAAACAGCGCCGACCCTTACCGCCTGAGTACGAGGTCCCTTAGCGCCATGGCGAATTTAACACCTGCTTTTAGCAGGTGTTAAAATCCATGGCGCTAAGGGACCATGGAGTTAATTACGCCACCGTAATTTACGGTGGCGTAATTAACGCCTTCCCCACTCCCATTATGCCCTATGGGGCAAAAATGGGAATGGGGAAGGGTAAATGGGGATTGGGGACTTACCGCCCCGCCAAGGTCCGAATGGGGCGGTAAGTCCGCCAACCACCATGGCGTAAACATAGTTTACGCCATGGTGGTAAAGTCACGGCCCAGGCGGTAACTTACCGCCTGGGTCGTGATGAGGCCCCTGATCATGATTAAGCTCACCCATTACCTCATGTACCTTTTGCCCTTGTCTCTCTTGCTGCTCTTGCAATCTATGCCTTCTCCCATCCCATTCATGTCTTACTCCTGCCCTTTTCATCTTCCGCGTCCCTGTCTTTGGCCCCCCTCTAACCTTATCTATCCTCATGTATCTCCTTCTGTGGTACCTAGTCTTTCAGTTGGACTCTGGAACAATAATTACATCTGTAATAAGTACTGCCTCTTTGCTCCTCTATTACACAGTCTCTTCTTTCTTTTTTCTCCCCTATAACTCTCGTATTTCATTTACTTTCCTTTGTATCATCTTTAAGTGTTATCATAGCTTGGCCCCTCCCTTTCTTGCTTCCCTTGTCTCCCTCTATTCACCCCTGATTTCTCTCCGCTCTCAGCATCTCCATCTTCTCTCTTCCCCTCAGCCTCCCTGTGATTCTTTGCCGTTTTGTTCCTTCTCTCTTCTAACCCCCAAGTACTGCAATCTGATATCCATGTTCCTCCTTTCTGCACTTCTACCGTTCTAGTCTGAAGGCCCCGTTTTATCTCTTCCTTGACTTCTTCGTAACTCTTAAGCATCTTTTTGTCTTTGGAATCATGTCTTCATTATTTTTTGTACCAATTTGTTGTAGAACACCTCAGCAAAGGCAATTAATAAATGTCAATAAAATACAAACTACAAGTATACCAGTCCAAAATAAAAGAATGTCCAATCATGGTTCTGTAGAAATATGTACCTTAATCAAACACACCATGTACAATAATAAGTAACTAGAAAATACTGTACAACGTCTCCCCTGCAGAAGGAACAGAGAATATGCAAAAATAGAATAGATGCAGCACTCTGGGTAATGAGACATGGGGAGATGAGGCAATTAAAATACACAATGTTTAAAAGTGATACATCTTAAGGTTGCAAAAAAGGATTAAAATGATGCAGCCCATTTCAAAGGTCCCACAAGTTGACTGAGGGGGCAGTGAGCAGTCGATAGTATATATGTGCCGTTCTTGGTGTTCTGGCAGCACCAAACCAGCCTTTTTGCAACTTGTGCATAGATTGGGAGAGTGCAAAAGGAAGCAATAGTGGATCCTCGTGATCCCAATGTGTGAAATGGTTCTGGAAACCCGACTCCAAGTAGTTCAATGGTTTAAAACAGTAGGATCCTGGCTCTGAGTCCAAATCCAGGGGCTCATTGACAAGATGAGTCCTTCTCACATGCTCCTAAACACGGCGGAGGCTGGCACACAACTGCACAAGTTCTTCAACACATTGAGGTCCTGGGTGCTGTTATGGCTGGCAGAGAGGCGGGTCTTGTTCCAGCAGCAGGTTTACCCCCAATGGTCCCTGGCGATGGTTAGGGGACAGAACTCAACTCTGTCTTGGAACACCTGCCTTCACCTCACAACTGGAGGACTCTCACATCACCTTCCACAGCTGAGATTGGCTCACAGGAGGTGACCCATGTGTGATATCCAATTTGATGTGGCTGTAATTATCGTAAGTAGTGCCATGCAGCATGCCTTAACCCAGCATAGATTTGTTCTTAGACCTATTTATGATCAACCCAGTTTTGGTACAGCTGCTCATATCTTAAATTCAGCCCCTGCACTGTAGAGACTGATAGAGCAGGTACTGCAAATCAGGATACTGATGCAGGAGGACACAGATACACACTGATGTTGACATGGATCTTTAGAAATGTGAATCTGATCCGCAGATGACCCTTTCAGAGGTGCAATGAACTGTTTCATTTAAGTTTCTAATAAAACTGCATAAAAGCAAGGGCTTTCATTCCCTTTCTGGATGGCAATTCATCACTGTCATAAATTAACACTTTCAGCATTATAATGTTGTTACTGCCAGTTTTATGGTACTACTACTGTGGTACATATCACTAGTTCAGATTATTGCCTGTGGTTAAATACAATCAGTGGAATACATTGTTCTGCATTTCTCAGAGTTAACTACTTCCAAAGATAAGACATCATGGCCCCTGCATCCGACACAACATTGCTTCATTGCCTATCTATTTGGTCCCACACCTGGCTACTGCAGCTATTTGACAGATCATCAATTGAGACAAGTCTTGAGACAAGTCTTTTACAAAGAGGAGCAGCCCACTGATGACCAAGAGATGATTCCTCCACAAGACTAGAATCAACTCCAGAGATAGACCCAGTGAAGCCCTGCTCCTCTGCCTGATCTCAGAAGACCCTTGTTGGTGCTACGACCCATCGACTGGTGGGAACAACTAGTCTTTTCTCCTGCTCAAGGATCCATGCCTTGGAAGCATTCAGAAGTGTCCCTGGATCACCCGGTGGATTGACCAGCTCCCTTTTGGTCTACCTTGCTGCAGCCATCGCCATTCTAATCAAAACCTTGGGATTTGCAAGATCTTCGGCTTATGCCATAGGTCACCAATCCTCGCATTTACAATCATCTCATGACAAGGGTAGCTGTGCCACCTTACCATGGTGACCTCTACCGGAACAATCACTCTGCATTCCCATGACATGCCCTATCCAAAGTACCACCACAGCCCACTGCATCAGTTCTGAAATACCTTTCTTTGAAGAAACCATGGTTGGAATTTTTGACTTTTTGGGCACACGGCCCCATTCATCTTAGGTCTGGACTTCATAAAACAGAGGCAACTGGGTTTATACTTATTATAACTATTGTACCTGTTTTTCCTGCATTTGAGTACTGCTATATAATTCATATGCAATCTTATTTCTAAGGGTGAATATATATATATATATATATATATATATATATATATATATATATATATATATATTTATATATATATATATATATATATTCAGTAAAAAAACTTTGTTAAAGGGACGTTATGGTTCCAAGTAAAACCGAAAAACCCCTGAAATTCGCCAGTTATGGTAAGCCATAACTCGCGCCACCACTGTGCACTGCTAAGACTAACACCCAGGACATCAAAGATGACATCACAAATGTCATTGATGACATCACTGATGACATCACATGTACATTTACCTTTCATGAAAAGTCTGTACAAGGGTTTCTTATTGTAATGTTAATTAAAAAAAGTGTCAAGGATCATTGGAATAAATATCAAGGGCTAATTAGTCCATCTAGTATACTAAGGTGCTCATGTAGAAACATAGGCATTGTGTGCAGCATACATGATGGAGGTTCAATATTCATAAGCTTGCCATGTTGAATCCAAGCCGATGACATCCATGGCTCCACTATTGCCACCTGGTGCTACATCTGCCTCAGCACCACCCCCACCTCCTCCACCACCACCATCTCCCCAAGGGCCTGAAGAGGGGAACAGGAGTGAGGATACAGAGGAGGAAGAAGAGGATGACGAGAATGAGGTAGAGGAAATCCCTACTACCCGCCCTCGGCGTGATTCTTGAGTGTGGCGGTTGTTTACCGTTCATGGGAATGGTCCTAAGGCTCGTGCGAACCGTGTCACCTGCAATGAGTGCCAAATGGTACTCAGTCGCGGGAGGCATGGTGCGTATAGCTTTGGGACCACGACCATGAAGCGACACCTGAACTCATTCCACACTGGGGCCATTCGCCAGGTTGTACCTTGCGAAGAGCGTAGTAGGTTGATTGCCTCTACTTCATCCTCCGTTTCTGATCCTGTCACCACAAGGAACACCTCTGTGGGACAGCGTCTTCCTCAAGCTGCCTCACAGGCCAGACAGAATTCTGATGACCTTTACCTTTCGAGGGTCACAGTTGTATGTATGTACTGTGACACAGTACTCTGCAGGGGGGAGCAACTTCGGAGTGCTTTTGAGAATATTGTCTCAGAGCACGAGAAGACCTGCTCACTACCCAAATAAAACCCACTCTACATCTTCCTCTCTCAGCTCTCCTAGGCTGTCGTGTATAAAAAAAAACAAAAAAATACAAAATAACAAAAATCAAAACAAAAATAAGGCTCTTTTCAGAGCCGCCTTTCACAGTTAAAAAATAGAAGTGAAGATAAATAAAGCAGGGCCCTTCGTATTTCTTAAAAGTCCGCGGACAGTTTGCAAACATTAAAAAAATTGGGGTGCTACCCTATTGTAACCATTGCTTTTTTCTCTGGGATCAAGTGGTGGCTCTGAAAAGAGCCTTTGGGACGTGTTTGTATGTCAAAAATTATAAATACTTAACACCTACTTCAAATTGGATGCTGTATTTCTAAAAAAGGTCGCAATGAATTTTGTACATTTCTCAGAAAGATCTGATTGCCAGCATAAGTAAGATGGACTCCATCTCTGCAAAAAATGTATGTACTACGAAACATAATATTTCATTGTGAAAAGAGGACATGCCAAAATCTCTTAGGAAGGCACAAACAGTCTTATTGACATTACGTCTTGCTTTCTCCATTTGTGGATCACATGAGAAAGAACGAAGCCACATTTGTCTCTGGGCAATCCGTGAAAAAATTACTTTGGAGTTTGGAAACATGTCCATGAACTTCTGAAGTCCTTCTTTCATTGCAAATTGCAAAGAAATTCCAGACACATGTCCTAAACTGTTCCCTCCACAATGAATTACAATTATGTCTGGATGTTCCTCTATCTTCAAAGTTGCACAGAGAGGTAGCAAGTCCAACCACTTCTTTTCACGCACTCCATGCCAGTGCACTTCCACATGTGGGAATCCAAGATCTATAGATACTCCACAGCTTTCTGCATGCAACTTCAACCAATGTATGAACGAGTCTCCCAAAATCCACACAATCTGTTTTTTGAAACACTCAGCCATAGCTATCTGTTCTTCTCTCAGCAAAAAGAATATCTGAGAAAACCTCTCCTAGCACAACACACTCACTAAACTTTACTGACCAATCCCTTGCTACATTCAATGTCATTTGCATGCCTCCCCACCCTAAATTCCCCGGATGTAATACGCGGTGTCCTAGAACTAACACCATGTCCGCGAACATATCGTAACATGGACAGCCCTTCGACCATTTCCACTTCACTCTCTGTGCCATTCCCTCATTGGATGTAGCTAAGAAATCACATGACCATCCACCAATCAAATCCAAGACCTCTACATGTAACTGCATCATCATAGATCAGCACTGCAAATGTATGGTGAATCTCTCGGAGTACAAGTCTCATACCATTGGCAAGCACGATCTACGAGAAATACTATACAAGTCTCCAAGATTTCTACTTGCAGCTTCGTCCATATCCATATGCATGAACACAAACTACAGGTATGCATATTTTCTATACAGTACATGAACACATTTTCTAACCTTGTATAATCATTTTTTCATTGTCCTAAAATTAACTGTGACTTACAAACCTTTATACCGTTTAATTTCTTCATACACACACACACGCAAATAATGTTAAACTAACATTTTTTAAATAAAATATATAGACTACATATAATCAAACAAAATGACATGCACACTCTAAGATCAAATCTCAAATAATAATATTTGTACAAACACATAATTGGTTTAAATTTTTTCAATTTATATAATTACTTACATTTATATAGGACAAGCGGGCTATGACATTGACTCACTATTACGTGGAAAAGCAGGCTATGACATTGACTCACTATTACGTAGAAAAGCTTAGTTACAGGAATAGTGGTATACAGTGGTACATTATGAATTTCACAAGCCATAGTAAAGATATTTTCTTCCCTACAGTTAGTCATAAGATAGTTTTAATGGTTTTGAGGAAGGCGCTGAGCATTTCAATTTAAAAAATCTATGTCTAAATTAAAAACAGTGCTATATACAAATCAAATTACTAATTTCTTTCTTTTACAATTGCAGTGAAGACCATTCTCCAGAAAAGAAGCAGCCGAATTTGAAGTACAAAGAACAACTAAGAAGCAAACTGCTCATTTTAGAAAAAAAGTAAGTAGAATGTTACCATAATATTTGAATTATTAAACACACTGTAAGGTTAATTCATGCTATTTCTGTGCCTAAAAATAAAGATTCTGCACCATTCTGACCAAAAATCCCCCCGTCTTAAACAGTGATTTACTGGCAGAATGGCCCACAACTTCCTATTTTTCGACACACAAATTACCTAACTCAGCCGCTAGAATGTATTTGTTGTAGAACAAACAACTGTTTTAATTGTATAGCTTTAGATATACTATTTATACTTCTCCAAACCACTGGCTTACTTTTTTCTGTCATCTGAACCCCAGTTTAGTAACACATTAATTCAAGAATACCCATCCCTAGTAGTTGTACTTCCCAATGCACAATCACACACAATTACATACATCTTTATCATCTTACTCAAACACTCATGTACACAACACACATGCATTGCAGAACACCCCAACCCATACCTTCTGTATTTTTTTCAACAGACCCTAAATAATGCCTACCAAAAAGCAACTCTGTAGATAGGAACGCAGAAGTAGAGCAAATGAAAAGAAAACTCTCCAACATAAACATCCATCTATAGCAGAATTTGTAAAAAAAAGTTGAAACACAACAGCTAATACAGTCATGTAGTGAAACAGAAGAAGTTTCTAGTATAAAAACTTTGCCTCCTCTATCAAAAAGTAAAACAAACCAAAAAACAATTAACAGAAAATCAACTATCACTACAAATAAAACTTCTTCTATAAATCTTGATGTAGTACAAAGTAAGCATACCAAGAAAAGTATTTTAGCCAAAATGTTCTGTCACAAAGTCCTTCAAAAATCTTATGAAAACAGGAGAGAAACCAGGTTCAACACTTCAAACCTATCGTAGAAAAGTAATCTTAGAAGCGTTGATAGACAGTACAATTATTCTCAAAAGAAAGTTATTTATTTTAGTGTTAAACAGAATGAAACCACTAACATAACTAATAACTAAATTACAAAAAAGACTTCTCAATAAACGAAATGTCAACAGAAATAACTTCTTAAATATCTGTGGAGGTGAATGGAGTCACACTACAAGCACAGAACCACACTTTAATGAAGAAGCGTACAAACAAAAGCAAACAAATACAATTGCCATACATAGCAGTGGTCGAGGTTATGAAAAAGTTAATAATACCATAATGGAATAAGAAGTACTCCTTACAAAAATGTGCCCTGAAAACATAGATTTACCCCTCCATTCAACTGAATCAGAACATCTAGTGTACAAATGGCCATGCACGTCAATGACCATTGTAACATTCCCAAAAAACGTTCAAGTCTTTACGCCAATTCCTCAATCAATATGTGACAAGCAAAGACAAAATCAAAATTAAACAACTGCAAAATATGGATGCTTGTCCAGTACGCAAGTACACAGGACTACAAGGACATTCATTGGCCTGCATTACAGGACCTACTCGCAAAACAACCTTCCATGATATCAAAAGGATATCAACACATCATGCAAGTATAAGAAATCTAGTTTATTAACTGTACTATGCTAAAAGTCCTGCTTTAGCACTAGCCAATTTAAATAACATTCTTCTACATGGTACAGCAAAAGACCTACTGAAAGAAATCGACTATATCCAGACAAAATATTTTGGAAGTGAAACCCACTTACAAGATGAATTAGCTGTAAACCAACTTCGTAACAATTCTGCACATGGCAACCTTTCACTACACATACAAAAAAGAAATACTAAAATTTGAAAATACTTCAGCTGAAGTACCAAACCACGTGTGTGTATGTTGCCACAGAACTTTTTATAAAAGAAACACAAAAACTGTAGACCTATCATACAAAATAGAAGACAATGAAGATTCGAAATGGTTTGAATTAGCTCTCTACCTTATAGCAGAAAACAAATACGAAATAACTGACCCCATAATACTTTGCAGTTACTGCACTACAAAACCTGACAACAACCAAACTCCTTCACATGCTATCACAAATAACTTGGAATTATATCCACTACCGAAACCCCTTCAACAACTGAATTTATATGAGAGCATCATAATTCAAACAGTGCACCCATTTCAAGCAGTAATACGCCTTTAACCAAAAACTGCAAAATTACTTCCCTTTGAATTAGTGAAAGGTATTTGTGGAAAAGTAGTGTATTTACCATTAGATCTAAAAGAAAATGTGCACTCTCTAGGAGTGCAACGTCCAATGCAACAATCTTTAATTATCTTGGTAAATGGAGTACCTACAAAAGACAAAAAAAATTGGCAACAACTGGTAGATTTACATTGAAGAAAACTTGAAAGATACAACTGAAATAATTCAAGAGACACAAGAAGCTGGTCAATTTGAGCTCCTAGATCCTGCTACAATATCAAACACTTTAGACAATTATACAATTCATCCATTGCACTCTAATGACACCATAGAAGATGCACTGGAAACGTACCAAATGTGTCAAACAAAAGGATCACCACTCAGCATATGGGAAAAAATTTAGAAGCACGTGCTTTTCCTCTACTCTTTCCGACTCGCAAAGGAGGAAGATACGATGATAGACCTATTCAAATATCAGCATCAGAATATCGCTCATTACGAATGTATTCTGAAGATCCCAGATTTCGACAAAATGTGGAATACATAGTCCACCTACTCTTTGAAAGTGAACTAGCAACTTTATGTTACGGAGTTGCACACATATTAAAATCATGATCACACTTTCAAAATATGAAAGCTACACAATTATTACAAACAGTTTAACAAAAAGATGAGGTTTTACAAGCAAATCTTACGAATCTATTAGCAAATATGCATGGTACTAAAGAGTACTGGTTTCAACGTCATGGAGATGTAAGTTGTATGATCAGAAACCTTGGCCCACCCACTTGGTTTGTTACATTAAGTAGTGCGTGCAGAATATGCATGGGAAGATTTACATGCTTTCCTACGCATATCAAACGAAAACAAAACAAACATAGATATACTAACACCTGGAGAACTTTGTTCTCAGGATCCTGTTAATGTTTCAAGATATTTTCACCATCGCTTCATTGCTATGCTACATTGTATTTATAATAAAACTGTTCCTCCCCTTGGAGAAGTGCAACACTTCTTTTGGAGAAAAGAATACCAAGCCAGAGGAGCACCACATGTCCACATGCTTTTATGGATTAAAAATGCTCCTAAATGTAACGCTCACCTGGCTCCCATGGAGGCTCTGGTCTGGTCTGGGTTGCTGTGGCCTCTTCAAGCATGATGCGCAGAATTCGGACCACCGATTGAACAGGACCCCCAAATCTTGCTTGTCTGGCCCGTAGGAATATCCTTCTGCAGATGAGAAAGGGGATTAACTGTCTGCTGAATAATGTGCTTGCTCCCCCCTTTCCCCCTTCGTTCTCCTCTGACTTCCTCCAAAACCCCCGGTTTAAGCTCACCTTATGGTTTGGAAGGATGAACTCTCCATCCTGCTTCTGATGCAGGGGCGCGCGTTCGTCCAGTTACTTCACTGGTTTTCTGAATGGCGCTGGCAAATCCACTTGACTTTACTGAGCGATTCGCTGTAAGTAGGAAGATGCAAAAGTTCAAGTGTGAGCCTCCTTTTATGTTGTCTTTTTCTGTCCTTTATTTCAGGTGCAGAACAAAAGCGATGCGTTGAAGGGTTAAATTGCCGGGGTAAAATTCGGTGAGTCAGTGATGAGGGCGACCCCTCTAAATGTCTTTATAATTCCCCAGTAATGTCTTATGTCCTTTCCCCATAGGGGCCGGGGTGCAGTACCTGCCAGAGATGTGGCGCCGACCCAAGATGTGGAATGGCTCACCAAGAATAACCGGTGAGTAATATGGCTGAAAATCCGGCTTTCCTCTTGTGTTCCCTGGCTCACCTTTTGTCTCTTCTTCTCTCCCTTAGGTGCGGTGCAGAGATGTGGCGACCGGCACTGAGAGCCGCTATGGAGCCGGGCGGCGTCTCGGGAACAGGTGAGTGAAGCGCGGCGCTGCAGCGAGCAACGCGGTGCTTTTAAATGGAAGTCTTCCTTCTGGAATGCTGGCGTGAAGATTCCGGATGCAGGTAAGAAGGTTGAAATAGTTCTTGGTTTTCACCTTTCTCTTCTCTTATTCTCTTACAGGTGTTCCAGGTTCGAGGCGGGCGTGGCTGGAGTCCAGGTGCAGGAGCAGACACGGTGAGCGTTCAGCTGCTGGGATGCAGAACAACGCGAAGCACGTGTGGCTGTCCGGGTGCGGCTTAAATAGCCTTGGAAGAAGTTCCAGGTGAGTATTCTTCCACAGCCCCACCCAAGTAACAAAATAGTTCCTTCAGAAAAATAGTCCCTCCTAAGCCTCATATCGCTTGGTTCTTCATGCAGCATGGTCTGCATCAGGTGACTGTGCAGCATGGTCTGCTTCAGGTAAGTGCACCAAACACTTCCCTTTATGAGCCTGGCGCCTACGGCGCCAGGACTGATGTCCAACATGAGCCTGGCGCCAACGGCGCCAGGACAGAGTCCAAAGAGCCCCTATAAAGGGCCGCTGGGCTTTTACCCGGGGGCGTGATGCCTGCTCCCGGGGGTGCTGGGCCTGCCCTGGTGTTCCGGGGGTAGGCATCATGACACTAAATTTGGCCAAGACAGTGATGCCACTGTTTTACAGTTTATTGAAAAATATGTCACTTGTGAAATTCCATCAGAATCCACAAATAGTGATCTTCATGAAAATTTTTTACAATTCCAAACACACAAATGTGGCAAATATTGTCGTCGCAAATACAAAAACAAAGGGAAATACTACACCAAATGGCGATTTGGTTTCCCTAGACCAGTTACAAATACAGGTCAAGTGAACAACCTCATGTCTTCAGTTAGACATAGTGTTAAAGGTAAGTCACCTAAAAATGCATATTGCATAAAAAGAAAAGAAGAAGAAAAATATATCAATGATTACAATGCAATCATTGCCTACTTATGGAATGCAAACATAGATGTGCAGTACATTGCAGACAATTCTACTGCAGTTGCACAATATGTCACAGCATACTTAACCAAATCAGAAAAGACAGAGCTCCAAGACCTCTGGAATGACCTGTCATCAGATAAAACAGTGTCTCAGAAATTATACAGCTAGGGCATAAAAATGCTGTCCTATAGAGAATGTGGATCCTATGAAGCAGCTGATCGATTAACTGGTACTGCATTGTATGGTAAATCTGCAAATATAGTATGGCTAAGTCTTGGTCCAGCTAAATCTAGAAAAAGAGTTCGAAGTTCGAAATCATACGAAGATATAGAAACAATAGCCAAACATGATCCCAACAGCCAAGACATTTTAAAAAACAATTTATTGGACACATACTACCACTTTGGAAACCACGTGTCTATACCACATAGCCCAAAACTACACATACAAAAATAATATAAAACCTGATGAACAAAACCGTAAATACAAAGTGACAAACTGTGAAGGCAGCTTAGTAAAACTCACCAAACCAAATTTAATTAATCATATCAAATTGTCATTAAAGACTCCTCAACATAAAGAAGTATATTACATGTCCCTGCTACAACTCTTTAAACCATGGAGAAAAGAAGAAGAAATACTAGATAACTATGACTCATATGAAGACGCTTTCGAAGCAAATGAAAGCAGTATAACTGATGTAAACTTTGCACAGTACAAAACAATGTTGCACAATGAACAGCAGCACGAAGAAGAACTCCAGACTCAACTAGATAAGGACACTCCTGACAGTAGTCAACCTTCTGTCATAGGAAGCCAAAACCCACTGGGAGACCCACTAATAACAAATGAGGCAGAATTAGCTATGATAGAAGTAGAAAACACCATGTGTCAATATGAAGATAAAGAAGACTTACCTATACTACAATCAAAGCTAAACAATGAGCAACATAGCATTTTTCAAGAAGTAACAAAAGAAATTGCACATGGTGTACATCATGAAAACAAAGAATGCACCTGTCAAAATTACAAACCTATACTATTGTATGTCAGTGGTAAAGCTGGTTCTGGCAAAACATTCCTAATCAAAATCATCAGTAAGTTCCTTCAACAATTGACAAACAACAAACTGTCAGCTGTTGTCACTGCCCCCACAGGTTTAGCTGCCTACAACATATGTGGTGTCACTTTACACCGATTACTACTCCTGCCAGTAGAACACCAAAACAAATTAGATTATTACAAACTTTCTGCAGAAGCTGCAATGGAACTACGCAGAGTATTGAAACAAATGAAAATGCTACTAATAGATGAAGTGAGCATGGTGTCCAACCTAATGTTGGCTTTGATTCACCTCAGATTACAAGAAGTACTCAAAACAAACTATGAAGAGCTCTTTGCAGGAAAACACATTATTGTTTTCGGAGATCTTCTTCAATTGACACCAGTAAAAGGTGAGCCTATTTTTCAAACATTAAGACACAAACTCTGCCGTAAAACTGTGGGCAGCATTGGAAATGTCAACCTTTGGCAACATTTCCAATACAGAGAATTAACAGAAAACATGCGCCAATCTGCAGATCTCACTTATGCCAACATCTTAAAAAGTATCAGAGTTGGTATACTTTCTAAAGAAGCAGAAGCAATATTGAAAACCCGGCACATTCATGCACTTTATGGTGATAATGCATGTGCTACAGATGTTATGGAACAATTAGCCCACAAAAATGTCAATTGTGTGGCCTTAATGCCAACTCTTGCACGCTGTTTCAAATTCAATGAAATAATGTTAAATAAAGAAATGCAACCAAAAATGGAAATTATCGCCACAGACAAACTAGATGTACATGGAATGACACTACCCATGTGTGACCAAGCCACAACAAGACTAAATAGTTTAGAAAAATCAATCTCAAATTCAGCAGGCTTGGAAAAGATATTAAAATTATCCTTAAATTGCAGAGTAATGCTGAAAAGTAACCTTGACGTGGACCAAGGATTAGTTAATGGAGCACTGGGTACAGTTGTTGGCTTTCAAACATACCCACGTGACAAAATTCAGTTTGTCAATATTCTCTTTGACAAACTTTCAGAAGTAAAAAGAATAGGACGCTCAACAGCTTGATTCCTTCTCTTCAAAGACAAGTATGTATGCAGAGAACAATTTTCTATAACTCTTGCATACGCAGTCACCATTCATAAATCACAAGGTCTTACCCTAGACAAAGCAATGATAGACATTGGTAACACAGTTTTTAAAGAAGGCATGAGCTACGCAGCACTATCACGCTTACGTACACTTGATGGTCTATTTCTAATCAACTTTGATGCAAGTAAAATAAATGCTGATATTCCTTGCATTTTAGAATACAATAGACTTCGCTCATTATACACCCCCCATCTAAACACATATTCTGTTCCACAAAAAGTAAAATGTTATAAAAGAAAAAATGAATCAAACAGAAATGCAACAGGATGTCACTGCAAATCCTCCAAAGAGAGTCAAAGAAAGTAATACTTCATCAAGTACCACAAGCAAAAAAGAATCAATTAGGGTAAGTAAACCAGGTACTTCTTCAAAGAAGGAAGACAAACTCCAAAAAAAGCAGTCCGATACAGAACTACCTGGCCCATTTAAACGCTCAAATATAGTTGGTGTAAGTTGCTAGGCAAATGTAGCAATTAATATTCTATTTCAATTACCACCAATTGTTGACAACATTTACTTGCACAGTACAGACCCATTGTGTTTGCAAATGTTAGTACTTCACAGAAATGCAACAAACAATCCTGACAACCCGTATAGTGTTCATGGAATAAGACAACAATTGGACTACTGTGCTGGAATGGTCAAATTCACTATAAACTCACAGGAAGATCCACAAGAATTTCTAATATACTTACTATTAGTACTGGAAAACGAAAACATACCTATAAATGAAATCTTCCAGATTTCATACATGTGGAAACATACATGCACTCTCTGCAACAATGTGACACAAGAACAAATCCCCAATGAACGCTTTGTGTATATATCAATACCTAATTGTGAATCCGTTCCATTTCAGCAACTTGTACAAAATGCAAACCATGGTAGATTATGTTCGACCTGCAATTCAGATAATCGCTCCACGTTAGTAATACAAACACATAGTAAATACGAAATACTAATACTTCTACGTTACAATGCAGACTGTACCAAAAACAAGTGCAAGCAGACTGGATTCATAAATGGTCAAATATCACTTGGTAGGAAAACCTTCACAACAAAAGGTTTAATCTACCACACAGGAGCCACAACCAATTCAGGGCACTACACTGCATATATAAAAAGAAATGTGGATGGTTTGAATGTAATGATAGTACCATTACTCTAAAGCAGAGATTACCAGCAAATCTTACAAACCTTATTTAATGTTCTTAAAACCAAAATTTGATAACTAAACTGTACTTAAACCTTAAGTACACTTGTAGTAAAAAAATATAAACTCTCACAATATTCCAAAAGCTATCTAACTGCCCAAAGATGCTACAACAACTAATCAGATAAATTAATAACACTCAAATAGAGAAAAGAACAGACAGTTAGAATACGCCAATTGGTATCTAACTGTCCCAAAATTTAGAAATATCCAAACAGATAAATCAATACCACGAAATTATATAAAAAAATAAACAGTTAGAATACGCCTACTGGTATCTAACTGCTCGGAAATTTTACAATATCCAAACAAATACCTAATATCTTACTGCTCCCAAAAACTGGAACAATCCAATGAATAAAGCATTAGCCAGAAACAACAAGTAAACACTGAAAACAAATAAACAAATAAACTGTAGCATAACAGAAAAAGTTTTTTTTAATCCAACATGGATTTTTTTTCTCCCACAGACCCAATGATTTTAGCAACAAACACAGAAACTTAACAAATTGCACAGTACTCTGGTTTGTCATCTACTAAATATGAGGGTAAAAAAAAAAAAGAAGAAAATGTTGATTGTACAATGTAATAAGTCTTTATAAAATACTAATACTAACATGCTATTTTCTTTTATCACAGAAATGAACAAGAAAAACATGGACTCCCGTTACTAAACCAAATAGTAAGTATAACATGATAAATACAACCATCGCAGCATATCACACCCATACTGGCTTATAACAATGTTCCTTATGAATTTGTTTTTGACCCAAAGTTATAAGCCACTATGAGTGTGATATGCTGCGGTGCTTGTGGCCAGGGCATAGACTCTTGGGTGCATGGCATATGAGTGTGCTATGCTGCGATGGTTGTGGCCAGGGCATAGAGTCTTGGGTGCATGGCAAAATAGCAATGCACCCAACATTTTATACCCTGGCCACAACCACTGCAGCACATCACACCCATAGATTCAAGCAGTGCAACCATTTTAGGGTCCGCGGACAGAAGGAAGTTCCTAGAACACATTCAACTTGCCAGAGGACGATACGGACAGCGTCCTCAGGACACCCCCATTTTCTTTATGTACGAACATTTCAGGATACCGCGAGTGTTCTTAGAACACCTTCAGCTTTACAACGAACAATACAGACAGCGTCTTCAGGACACCCCCTGCGAACATTCCAGGACCCCACAAGTCTTCTTAGAACACTTTCAACTTGACACCGAATCCATTCTGTTTATTTACGAACATTTCAGAACAGCCGTGTTGTCCGCAGACAAATCGAACACAACAAAAGCGTCGAGCACATAAAAAAAATACAACATTGCACCTATCTCATTCTCCCCCACCCACCCTAAACACTCTTACACACCAACACACTCCACTAAATAAAATTTTTAAACCAAGTTTCACCTCGCTGTCCGCGGTCGTCCGCGAATGCAAGTCGGGTGCCACCAAAAATCTGACGTGCTCCATGCCCCACGCCGTCCAATCAGCAAACACGTCGGATGTCCGCAGACACCACGCAAACTGATTGGCCAATCAGGACACTGTCCGCGGAGTGAACAGGGAAGTGTGTCCGCGGACCGAACACAGATATCACTAATTTTTTATTACCTACGTTTTGGTCATTTTAAAAAAAACTACTGGACAGATTTTGACCAAATCTACAAAAGCACGCTTTCGGGACCAAGCCGCTACTCCTGGTCCAAATTTGGTGTCCGTATTGTTCTCTGGCAAGTTGAATGTGTTCTAAGAACACTCCCGGTGTCCTGAAATGTTCACAAATAAACAAAATGAGGGTGTTCTGAGGACGCTGTCCATATTGTTCGATGGCAAGTTGAATGTGTTCTAAGAACTCTCACGTTGTCCTGAAATGTTCGTAAATAAACAAAATGGGGTTGTCCTGAGGACGCTGTCCGTATTGTTCTCTGGCAAGTTGAATGTGTTCTAAGAACACTCTCGGTGTCCTGAAATGTTCTCAAATAAATAAAATGGGGGTGTTCTGAGGACGCTGTCCCTATTGTTCGTTGTCAAGTTGAAAGTGTTCTAAGAACTCTCGCGGTGTCCTGAAATGTTCGCAAATAAACAAAATGGGTGTGTTCTGAGGACGCTGTCCGTATTGTTCGTTGTCAAGTTGAATGTGTTCTAAGAACACTTGCGGTGTCCGGAAATGTTCGTAAATAAACAAAATGGGGGTGTTCTGAGGACGCTGTCCGTATTGTTCGTTGTCAAGTTGAAAGTGCTCTAAGAACTCTAGCAGTGTCCTGAAATGTTCTTAAATAAAGAAAATGGGGGTGTTCTGTGTTCTAAGAACACTCGCGGTGTCCTGAAATGTTCGCAAATAAACAAAATGGGGGTGTTCTGAGGACGGTGTCCGTATTGTTCATTGTCAAGTTGACAGTGTTCTAAGACCTCTCACGGTGTCCTGAAATGTTCGTAAATAAACAAAATAGGGGTGTTCTGAGGACGCTGTCCGTATTGTTCGTTGTCAAGTTGAATGTGTTCTAAGAACACCCGCGGTGTCCCGAAATGTTCGTGAATAAACAAAATGGGGTGTTCTGAGAACGCTGTCCGTATTGTTCGTTGTCAAGTTTAAATAGTTGTAAGAACTCTCGCGGTGTCCTCCAATGTTCGTAAATAAAGAAAATGGGGGTGTTCTGAGGACGCTGTCTGTATTGTTCGTTGTCAAGTTGAAAGTGTTCTTAGAACTCTCGTGTTGTCCTGAAATGTTCGTAGGGGGTGTCCTGAAGACACTGTCCGTATTGTTCGCTGGCAAGTTGAATGTGTTCTAAGAACACTCGCGGTGTCCTGAAATGTTTGCAAATAAACAAAATGGGGGTGTTCTGAGGACGCTGTCCGCATTGTTCGTTGTCAAGTTGAAAGTGTTCTTAGAACTCTCGCATTGTCTTGAAATGTTCGTAGGGGGTGTGCTGAAGATGCTGTCCGTATTGTTCGCTGGCAAGTTGAAAGTGTTCTAAGAACACTCTTAATGTCCGCGGACATTAAAAGTTTCCATCGGCCATAGTTGATATATTTGAGTCTATGGGTGTGATATGCTGCAGTGGTTGTGGCCAGGGCATAGAGTGTTGGGTGCATGGCCATTTGGCCATGCACCCAACACTCTATGCCCTGGCCACAACCACTGCAGCATATCACACTTATAGTTGCTTATAACTTTGGGTCAAAAACAAATTTATAAGGAACAAAGTTATAAGATACTATGCATTTGTGGGTGTGATATGCTGCAATGGTTGGGGCCAGGGCATAGAGTGTATAAAATACTTACTGTTTGGTTTAGTAACTGGAGTACATGCATTTCTTGTTCATTTCTGTGATAAAAGAAAATAGCATGTTAGTATTAGTATTTTGTAATGACTTATTACATTGTATAATCAAACATTTTTTTTTTACCCTCATATTTCGTAGATTATAAACCAGAGTACTGTGCAATTTGCTCAGTTTCTGTGTTTGTTGCTAAAATCATTGGGTCTATGGAGAAAAAAAAATCCATGTTGGATTAAAAAAAAAACCTTTTTCTGTTATGCTACAGTTTATTTGTTTGTTTGTTTTTAGTGTTCACTTGTTGTTTCTGGCTAATGTTCTATCTGTTGGTTTGTTGCAGATTTTTGGAGCAGTTAGATACCTGTTGGCATATTCTAACTGTCTATTTTTTGTTATAATGTAGTGGTATTGATTTATCTGTTTGGTTATTGCAAAATATTGGGGCAGTTAGATACCAGTTGGCATATTCTAACTGTCTATTTTTTGTTATATTGTAGTGGTATTGATTTATCTGTTTGGTTATTGCAAAATCTTGGGGCAGTTAGATACCAGTTGGCATATTCTAACTGTTTATTTTTTTTATATAATTTAGTGTTTTCATTTATCTGTATTAGTTGTTGTAGAATCTTGGGGCAGTTAGATACTTGTTGGCATATTCTAACAGTTTTTAGTTTTTTAATTGAAGTTTTGTTAATGTTTAAGTACAGATTAGTTAATAAATTTTGGTTTTAAGAAGATTAAATAAGCGTTTGTAAGATTTGCTGGTAATATGTGCTTTAGAGTAATGGTACTATCATTACTTTCGAACCATCCACATTTTTTTTATATATGCAGTGTAGTGACCAGCATTGGTTGTGGCTCCTGTGTGGTAGATTATACCTATTGTTGTGAAGGTTTTCTTACCAAGTGATACTTGACCATGTGTGAATCCAGTCACCTTGCAGTTGTTTTTGTTACCATCTGCATTGTAACGTAGAAGCATTAATATTACATATTTACTATATGTTTGTATTAGTAAGGTGGAGCAATTATCCGAATTGCAGGTAGTAGTTAATCTACCATGGTTTGCATTTTGTACATCTTGCTGAAATGGAACGGATTCACAATTAGGTATGGATACATACATGAAGAGCTCATTGGGGATTTGTTCCTGTGTCACATTGTTACAGAGAGTGCATGTATGTTTCCACATGTATGAAATCTGGAAGATTTCATTTATAGGTATGTTTTTGTTTTCCACTACTTGTAGTAAGTACATTAGAAATTCTTGTGGATCTTCGTATGCGTTTATAGTGAATTTCACCATTCCAGCACAGTAGTCCAATTGTTTTCTTATTCCATAAACACTATACGTGTTGTCAGGATTGTTTGTTGCGTTTCTATGAAGTACTAACATTTGCAAACACAATTGGCCTTTACTGTGTAAGTTAATGTTGTCAACAATTGGTGGCAATTGAAATAGAATATTCATTGCTACATTTGCGTAGCAACTTACACCTGTTATATTTGAACATTTAAATGGACCAGATAAGTCTGTGTCCAAGTCATTTTTTCAGAATGTGTGTTGTTTTTTTGAAGAAGTACCCAAATTACTTTGAGTAATAGGTTCTTCTTTGGTTGTGGTAATTGATGAAGTATTAGCTTCTTTTACTCTCTTTGGAGGATTTGCAGTGACATCCTGTTGCTTTTCTGTTCGAATTAGTTTTCTTTTACAACGTTTTACTTTTTGTGGAACAGGATATGTTTTTAGATGGGGGATGTATAGTGAACAAAGTCTATTGTATTCTAAAATGCAAGGAATATCAGCGTTTACTTTACTTGCATCAAAGTTGATTAGAAATAATCCGTCAAGTGTACGTAAGCGTGATAGTGGTACGGAGCTCATGCCTTCTTTAAAGACTGTGTTACCAATATCTATCAATGATTTGTCTAGGGTAAGACCTTGTGATATATGAATGGTGACTGCGTAGGCAAGAGTTAGAGAAAATTGTTCTCTACGTACATACATGTCTTTGAAGAGAAGGAATCGAGCTGTTGAGCGTCCTATCCTTTTCACTTCTGAAAGTTTGTCAAAGAGAATATTGACAAACTCAATGTTGTTGTCACGTGGGTATGTTTGAAAGCCAACAACTGTACCGAGTGCTTCATTAACTAGTCCTTGATCCCAGTCAAGGTTTCGTTTAAGCATTACTCTACAATTTAAGGATCATTTTAATATTTTTGTCCAACCCAGCTGTGTTGGAGATTGAATTTTCTAAACTATTTAGTCTTGTTTTGGCTTGCTCACACATGAGTAGTGTCATACCATGTACGTCTAGTTTGTCTGTGGCGCTAATTTCCATTATTGGTTGCATTTCTTTATTTAACATTGTTTCATTGAATTTGAAACAACTTGCAAGAGTTGGCATTAAGGCCATACAATTGACATTTTTGTGCGCTAATTGTTCCATAACATCAGTAGCACATGCATTATCGCCATAAAGTGCATGGATGTGCCGGGTTTTCAATATTGCTTGTGCTTCTTAATATACCAACTCTAATACTTTTTAAGATGTTGGCATAAGTGAGATCTGCAGATTGCTGCTTCTTTTCTGTTAATTCTCTGTATTGGAAATGTTGCCAAAGGTTGACATTTCCTATGCTGCCAACAGTTTTATGGCAGAGTTTGTGTCCTAAGGTTTTAAAAATAGGTTCACCTTTCACTGGTGTCAATTGAAGAAGATCTCCGAAAACAATAATGTGTTTTCCTCCAAAGAGCTCTTCGTAGTTTGTTTTGAAAACATCTTGTAATCTGAGGTGAATCAAAGCCAACATTAGATTGGAGCCCATGCTCACTTCATCTATTAGTAGTATTTTCATTTGTTTTAACACTCTGCATAGTTCCATTGCAGCATCTGTGGAAAGTTTGTAATAGTCTAATTTGTATTGGTATTCTACTGGCAGGAGTAGTAATTGGTGTAAAGTGACACCGCCTATGTTGTAGGCAGCTGAACCTGTGGGGGCAGTGACAACAGCTGACAGTTTGTTGTTTGGCAATTGTTGAAGGAACTTGCTGATGATTTTGATTAAGAATGTTTTGCTTCACCACTGACGTACAGTAGTATAGGTTTGTAATTTTGGCAGGTGCATTCTTTATTTTCATGTTGTACACCATGTGCAATTTCTTTTGTTACTTCTTGAAAAATGCTACGCTGCTCATTGTTTAGTTTTGATTGTAGTATATTTAAGTCTTCTTTATCTTCATACTGACACATGGGGGCCGATTAATGGAACAAACGTGTGCCGAAAATCCCAGCGCAAGCAGGCGCAAGGTGGCGCAAGCATGAGAAAGCAAGCGCACGCGCATGCGTGTGATTCAAGGAAGGCACTGCGCTTGTTTCCCACTGGTTGTGCGCCAAATCGGTGCATGTCACACGTGGGCACACACGTCATCAAACGGCGTGCGCTACGCGCACAGCAAAAGCACACATAGCGCAGCGCACACAACAAAAGTGGGCGAAACAGTGGGCGTAACATGCGGAATGGGGAATAACTCGTGAAAAAGAAGGCGTAACTGGGGAAGTATTGCAGGGAACTACACGGAACGCCCACACGTACGCGAACAACCCGTATTCATGGATTCAAATACGGGAAACCTGCGCACGGCAAAAGACGCACACAGGCGTGAACGCGTCCGCCACACAAAGGCAGGTCCCGCACACAGTATAAAAGTGCGCGCAAACAACAAACACGTATATACAGCTACGATGAATGCCCCATTTGTCGCAGCACTGATTGTGGGACACCGCAGGAGGAGGAGAATAGCCAGGGCATGCATTTTTTCACCACGGACAAGCCTTTTTGGGATGCCTGATGACCAGGTCTACGGCAGGTATAGGTTTCCACCCCGTATCATCCTAGACCTGGTCAGGGAGTGGGAAGATGACCTCACATCCCCCACCCTTTGCTCCCAAACATTGAGCCCCTTGGAGAAGGTGCGCAATAGCCTGCTTTTTTTGGCCACTGGGTCATTTCAGCAGACTACTGCCATAGTGGGGGGGTCTCAGAGACCACGCAGTCACGCTGCCTACACCAGGTCTTGGCAATCATGACAGCGCGCCCCTCAGTCCGCAGGCAGATATACATGCCCAGAACACCTGCAGAAAGGCAGGCTGTTGTCCTGGACTTTTACAGGGTGGCACACTTCCCCAAAGTGCTCAGTGCCATAGATTGCACCCATGTGGCCCTACGTCCACCTAGGGCCACTGAGCACATCTACCGAAACCGCAAGCACTGGCATTCCATCAATGTACAGGTGATATGCAATGCAAAGGGAATCATCATCTCTGTCTATGCAAACTACCCTGGCTCCACCCATACAGAATGTCCGCCCTGAGTCGGGCCCTGGAAGCTGAGCAGCATGGCGACACATGGCTCCTAGGTGAGTACAAATGCCCTTGCACATGCATGTCACACACACACACACACATACACAAACCCCAATAATCACAACCATTATCACCTCTCCAGGGGACAGTGCCTACCCTCTGAGCAACCACATGATGACGCCAATCTGGAACCCCACCACACCACCCCAGGTAAGATACAACGCGACCCATATTGCAACCAGGGCCATAGTGGAGCGCACATTCGGAGTGCTCAAGTCAGGCATCCGCTCCCTTGACCGCTCTGGCGGGCAGCTACTCTATGCATCCCCAGTAGTGTGCAGGATCATTGTGGCAGCATGTGTCCTGCACACTGTTTCAGCCCGGCAGGGCGTACCGGTGGACATGGTGGTGCCCCCACATTCCCAACCACAGGTATAGGCGCTGCCAATGGGTGGGGATAGGGCACATGGCGAGGAAGCCCGGACCCAGCTTGTGGCCACATTTTTCACCTAAACTCCCACCCCTGCGGAGTGCACACAGGCCTGGCACATACCAGGTGACAATCGATGATGACAAAGAGACAGTCAACTCTCACAACCTTACCACCCTGAGATTGTTGCCATGGAAGTGCCACATTGTGTGCATCCTACAAGCAATTCTGTGTGACCAAAAGGCACACATGCAAGGTGTGAATCACACACACCTGCAAAACAGGCCATGACTATCACGGGTATGTCACTCAAACCCTCCCAAACCACACCATGACATGGCAAGCAATAGCCATACACCAACACAGTACCAATAAGGTACACATTGCCATGTGAAAAATGTAAATTGGCATTAGACAATGATGCCTGACATGGAATCAGATGAAATGAATGACCAACAACCTCCCACCCAAAATAAGTCATACCCAAATGCATTCCAAAAGTCGTAGTTGTAACATAACAATGAATGCCTATCTACATGCACATTGTGCATTGCAAAATCAACACTGCAGCTTCTGTGTGCCGTGTCCACCTCCTGCAACACACTGCTCAGTGCACAGCACAGTTAACATCCATTGCGTGTGATGCACACCCTGAGCATCACAACTAAGCGACAAACCACATCAAAAAGCAAATTAGGCATGTACAGGATCCACAATCGGTCATAGGACATGTGCTGCAGGGACACAGTGGGCATCAGAATTCAAACAGAGTGTACACGTGGACATGGAAGGGTGGTTGTACATGTAATGCATTATAGTGCGAGTGTGTGGGTCAGTAGGGACATGCACTCAACATATGCATGTGCAATCAAGTGACCATCAGTGTCCTCTACACATCACATGTGAACATTCACCATGTGTACACCCCAGCATGTCAAACCACAACTATCCCCTCACACCTGAAAGGTAAACACAACACATAAACAGGCATTGATCAGCAGAACACATCATGTACATAGGATACCACAATTACAATGTCAGTGTGCCCATCACACTGCAGGGCAAGGCAACTATCACCAACAAAGCACCCCCCCCTCACAAATCACCATGACCCACCGAACAACTGCACCGGGGTTATGGAGCCTTCATCCTTGAATTTCACCTGGCCACAGGATCACCCTTCCCCTTTGTCACCATCTCCCACCTTGTGTGTAAAAAGTTGCCAGCACCCTCAGAGTCCACCTTGATTTGCAAAAACACTACATCCAAGAGAACTCAAAGCAGGCCAACACAGAAGCCAAGCAAAAAGCCTGCAAGCAGAAAAACTAACCAGAACAGCCTCCAGTAGATGACTTGAAGTAGCAGTACCTCACAAAGGCCATGTACTACCACAATGACGTAACAACCAAGGTAGCACAGTAAAACAATGTCACAACAGGATGTGTACCATGTGTGGTACATAACAGAGAATGATGCACCACAAACGGGTGTGTACTGTCACAGCTCCCGTGTACAGGTGCAGGAGTGGCACGAACCAACCACCCCCACCGTCATCTGGGTGCCTGCAAGGTCAAAGTCACACAGGCCTCTGAGACCCTGTTGGGGAAGGAGGGTCAGGTATATGCAGTCGGGACATGCAGGCGTTGGCATACTGGATAACCGGAATGAGGGGCAGGAGAGGGGAGTAGGATTGACACGGGAAAGTAGGGATTGCACAAAAATGTAGTACTCACATTAACACATACACAATCATACCAAACATGTTCATCATGCAGATAGCAGCAATTCACTGAAATGGAAGTCAAAGAGAAACTTATCTCTGGGGTGAGTGCTGGCCTCCTGCCTGTGCACTCTCAGGTCCGGTAACAGGAGCACTTCAATGCTGCAAAGAGAGCCACAGTTAATAATCTGTGTGTGCCCATAACACACAAACACACCACCAAATATGCCCCAAAGTAACAAACTACTCTACAAACAGACAATCTGGTGTGGATGCTTTGTACCCATACGTAACATTACCCCTGTGATGGTTCATACACAGTCAGTGCAGTAAGTCAGGCGCCGGTGGGTGCGTGGCAAATGGAACACCAATGTGTCACGATTCACACAACATGCAATGTTCCCTGGGTAAGCAGACAGACGCATGTAGCAAGGTATGACCTCAGAACAAGTCGTGTTCCACCATGACCGAAATAAAGTAGGCAGTGCATGTTTCAAATTCTACATGGAAATGAAATGCACTGCACCCGAGTCTCTCCCTTGCTGTCTGTCCCTGTGAGCTGCTTCTTTCCATGTTCGGAACGCTACATAGGTGATACAAGTGCCTCAATGGACCATGGTGGACAGGAGGGTATGTGCCACTGCCCCTGCAGGTGCCCCAGACAACCTTACAATCAACTAGCCATGAGTCCACCAACACATCTGAGCTGTATTGTGTGCTTCAACACCAATATTCTTCCAAGCTCACCCTCAGTGCTGCTACTAAGCATGCATGTGCAACTGGCCTGGTGGAAGGTTTGCTGTGTTGTGGTCCCCCTGTGCTGCTCACCTTGCCTAGAGTCCCTTGAAACACGTCAGCAGTTTTAGGATGTATGATTGCAATCCCTGTGCCTCTGCTTGCGCACACATGTGCATGTGGGCACCACCAAATGTGTCCAGATTCCAGACGTCCAATGGCCCATGTCTGCTGGCAAAGCTGGTCTGGAGGCTCATCCCCCTTCCGAAAGGACATGAAACACATGATTAATGCTTTAGATTCATCTGTGTGTATCTCTTCAGGCATCTCATCACTGGACCATGTTAGAGACGTACATCAGAAATCACACCATCAGTCCGTCTTTCACAGCCAAAGTGTGGAACACACTATCTACGGCATGAATTGAAACAAGCACATGTACAGTAAAGATAAGAAACATACTACACAATGCATAGCAATGAATGTACACATGAATCATGAAACACCCCATCTAGCAAAAGCAGAAAAGTGGTCAATAACACCCCAATCATCCCCACTAGGGGTGTTAACACAAGTTCCACAGCAGCAGACATGCCACAGATATGACAGTCCAAAGCCCTTGTGTAATAGGCTGTTACACCGAACCATCCTTGCGAGCCCATGGATAAGGGAAGCAGGAGTGGCATATGTGAGTCAAGGACCCCAAGCAGCAAACACATACACAAGACAAGCCTGAAGGGCCCAGCTGGAACAGACAGTGGATGCTTTCAAAAGCCACAAAGCACCACACCGTCACATGAAAGCACACTAGACAAGCAATTTTAAACTATATTAACTAATTACACTAACTATGAAAAACCTACATTACCTAATTAAACTAACTATCAAACAGAAACTTAACTAACTAAACTAAAAGAAAAATCAAAAATGGCCACATACGACCCGGGGTGGGAGGAGGCACCCAGGAGGGGGGAGGTACAGGGTCCTGCTCAACACCCACATGCGATGATGCCGAGCAAAAAAAAAACCTCCATGGGCTCAACGCCTGCACAGCCCGACCTATGTGGGAGATAGATTGTCGTCCGAGTCAGGCTCATCCTGGAAAGGAGGACGTGGCACAGTAGCCTGGCCACGCCTAGCCGCAGCTTTCCCCTCGTCGGCAGCAATTCTGCCGGACGGGTGAGCCTGGTTCTGTGTGGCGATGACACGTAGGTCTGCATGCAGAACCTCCCGTGATACACGTGCTTCCTCTTGCAAGGTAGCACGTGTAACATGGAGTTCCTCCTGCAAGGCCTGGCTGGACAACCGCTGCACCTCCCGGCAAGCCTGTAGCTCAGCCGAGATAGTACACTCAAGCTGTGCAAACCTCTCCTCTGACCGCTCCCTCTGGGACATCAGAAGGACACCCAGAGTGGATTTGAGGGAATCATACTCCTCCCTCAGGGCCTCCATGTGTGCCTCTGCGTGAGCAGCAATTGCTTCACGCAGAGACGACATTTCAGCCTGGCGTGCCCTGTCTGAGGCCGCCATTCCCAGCCTGAGCGAGCGGCCCATGGACCATGTCGCCTGCTGCTGGAGAAGCACCTGCCTAGCAAATGGGAGCACGGATCGGGCCACACGCTCCATGCTCTCAGAGATGTTCTCCATTGCTGACCCCTGCCGTTCTGAATTGGCAGTCATGTCTTGCTCCCACTCAGTATACTGCGATTACGCGCGGCGACCGCGTTGCTGGGCTTGACCCCTGCGGGACCCAAGGACCGGGTGTCCTCGTCGTGTTGGCACCGCCCGCGGCTGCATGACTACATGCCCCCGTCGACGTGATGTCCCAGGCACATCAGTGACTGGTGTGGAGGGTGACCCTGCGTCCCGATCCACCACCCTGAGATTGTTGCCATGGAAGTGCCACATTGTGTGCATCCTACAAGCAATTCTGTGTGACCAAAAGGCACACATGCAAGGTGTGAATCACACACACCTGCAAAACAGGCCATGACTATCACGGGTATGTCACTCAAACCCTCCCAAACCACACCATGACATGGCAAGCAATAGCCATACACCAACACAGTACCAATAAGGTACACATTGCCATGTGAAAAAATGTAAATTGGCATTAGACAATGATGCCTGACATTGAATCAGATGAAATGAATGACCAACAACCTCCCACCCAAAATAAGTCATACCCAAATGCATTCCAAAAGTCGTAGTTGTAACATAACAATGAATGCCTATCTACATGCACATTGTGCATTGCAAAATCAACACTGCAGCTTCTGTGTGCCGTGTCCACCTCCTGCAACACACGGCTCAGTGCACAGCACAGTTAACAGCCATTGCGTGTGATGCACACCCTGAGCATCACAACTAAGCGACAAACCACATCAAAAAGCAAATTAGGCATGTACAGGATCCACAATCGGTCATAGGACATGTGCTGCAGGGACACAGTGGGCATCAGAATACAAACAGAGTGTACACGTGGACATGGAAGGGTGGTTGTACACGTAGTGCATTATAGTGCGAGTGTGTGGGTCAGTAGGGACATGCACTCAACATATGCATGTGCAATCAAGTGACCATCAGTGTCCTCTACACATCACATGTGAACATTCACCATGTGTACACCCCAGCATGTCAAACCACAACTATCCCCTCACACCTGAAAGGTAAACACAACACATAAACAGGCATTGATCAGCAGAACACATCATGTACATAGGATACCACAATTACAATGTCAGTCTGCCCATCACACTGCAGGGCAAGGCAACTATCACCAACAAAGCACCCCCCCCTCACAAATCACCATGACCCACCGAACAACTGCACCGGGGTTATGGAGCCTTCATCCTTGAATTTCACCTGGCCACAGGATCACCCTTCCCCTTTGTCACCATCTCCCACCTTGTGTGTAAAAAGTTGCCAGCACCCTCAGAGTCCACCTTGATTTGCAAAAACACTACATCCAAGAGAACTCAAAGCAGGCCAACACAGAAGCCAAGCAAAAAGCCTGCAAGCAGAAAAACTAACCAGAACAGCCTCCAGTAGATGACTTGAAGTAGCAGTACCTCACAAAGGCCATGTACTACCACAATGACGTAACAACCAAGGTAGCACAGTAAAACAATGTCACAACAGGATGTGTACCATGTGTGGTACATAACAGAGAATGATGCGCCACAAACGGGTGTGTACTGTCACAGCTCCCGTGTACAGGTGCAGGAGTGGCACGAACCAACCACCCCCACCGTCATCTGGGTGCCTGCAAGGTCAAAGTCACACAGGCCTCTGAGACCCTGGTGGGGAAGGAGGGTCAGGTATATGCAGTCGGGACATGCAGGCGTTGGCATACTAGATAACCGGAATGAGGGGCAGGAGAGGGGAGTAGGATTGACACGGGAAAGTAGGGATTGCACAAAAATGTAGTACTCACATTAACACATACACAATCATACCAAACATATTCATCATGCAGATAGCAGCAATTCACTGAAATGGAAGTCAAAGAGAAACTTATCTCTGGGGTGAGTGCTGGCCTCCTGCCTGTGCACTCTCAGGTCCGGTAACAGGAGCACTTCAATGCTGCAAAGAGAGCCACAGTTAATAATCTGTGCGTGCCCATAACACACAAACACACCACCAAATATGCCCCAAAGTAACAAACTACTCTACAAACAGACAATCTGGTGTGGATGCTTTGTACCCATACGTAACATTACCCCTGTGATGGTTCATACACAGTCAGTGCAGTAAGTCAGGCGCTGGTGGGTGCGTGGCAAATGGAACACCAATGTGTCACGATTCACACAACATGCAATGTTCCCTGGGTAAGCAGACAGACGCATGTAGCAAGGTAAGACCTCAGAACAAGTCGTGTTCCACCATGACCGAATTAAAGTAGGCAGTGCATGTTTCAAATTCTACATGGAAATGAAATGCACTGCACCCGAGTCTCTCCCTTGCTGTCTGTCCCTGTGAGCTGCTTCTTTCCATGTTCGGAACGCTACATGGGTGATACAAGTGCCTCAATGGACCATGGTGGACAGGAGGGTATGTGCCACTGCCCCTGCAGGTGCCCCAGACAACCTTACAATCAACTAGCCATGAGTCCACCAACACATCTGAGCTGTATTGTGCGCTTCAACACCAATATTCTTCCAAGCTCACCCTCAGTGCTGCTACTAAGCATGCATGTGCAACTGGCCTGGTGGAAGGTTTGCTGTGTTGTGGTCCCCCTGTGCTGCTCACCTTGCCTAGAGTCCCTTGAAACACGTCAGCAGTTTTAGGATGTATGATTGCAATCATGTGCATGTGGGCACCACCAAATGTGTCCAGATTCCAGACGTCCAATGGCCCATGTCTGCTGGCAAAGCTGGTCTGGAGGCGCATCCCCCTGCCGAAAGGACATGAAACACATGATTAATGCTTTAGATTCATCTGTGTGTGTCTCTTCAGGCATCTCATCACTGGACCATGTTAGAGACGTACATCAGAAATCACACCATCAGTCCGTCTTTCACAGCCAAAGTGTGGAACACACTATCTACGGCATGAATTGAAACAAGCACATGTACAGTAAAGATAAGAAACATACTACACAATGCATAGCAATGAATGTACACATGAATCATGAAACACCCCATCTAGCAAAAGCAGAAAAGTGGTCAATAACACCCCAATCATCCCCACTAGGGGTGTTAACACAAGTTCCACAGCAGCAGACATGCCACAGATATGACAGTCCAAAGCCCTTGTGTAATAGGCTGTTACACCGAACCATCCTTGCGAGCCCATGGATAAGGGAAGCAGGAGTGGCATATGTGAGTCAAGGACCCCAAGCAGCAAACACATACACAAGACAAGCCTGAAGGGCCCAGCTGGAACAGACAGTGGATGCTTTCAAAAGCCACAAAGCACCACACCGTCACATGAAAGCACACTAGACAAGCAATTTTAAACTATATTAACTAATTACACTAACTATGAAAAACCTACATTACCTAATTAAACTAACTATCAAACAGAAACTTAACTAACTAAACTAAAAGAAAAATCAAAAATGGCCACATACGACCCGGGGCGGGAGGAGGCACCCAGGAGGGGGGAGGTACAGGGTCCTGCTCAACACCCACATGCGATGATGCCGAGCAAAAAAAAAACCTCCATGGGCTCAACGCCTGCACCGCCCGACCTATGTGGGAGATAGATTGTCGTCCGAGTCAGGCTCATCCTGGAAAGGAGGACGTGGCACAGTAGCCTGGCCACGCCTAGCCGCAGCTTTCCCCTCGTCGGCAGCAAGTCTGCCGGACGGGTGAGCCTGGTTCTGTGTGGCGATGACACGTAGGTCTGCATGCAGAACCTCCCGTGATACACGTGCTTCCTCTTGCAAGGTAGCACGTGTGACATGGAGTTCCTCCTGCAAGGCCTGGCTGGACAACCGCTGCACCCCCCGGCAAGCCTGTAGCTCAGCCGAGATAGTACACTCAAGCTGTGCAAACCTCTCCTCTGACCGCTCCCTCTGGGACATCAGAAGGACACCCAGAGTGGATTTGAGGGAATCATACTCCTCCCTCAGGGCCTCCATGTGTGCCTCTGCGTGAGCAGCAATTGCTTCACGCAGAGACGACATTTCAGCCTGGTGTGCCCTGTCTGAGGCCGCCATGCCCAGCCTGAGCGAGCGGCCCATGGACCGTGTCGCCTGCTGCTGGAGAAGCACCTGCCTAGCAGATGGGAGCACGGATCGGGCCACACGCTCCATGCTCTCAGAGATGTTCTCCATTGCTGACCCCTGCCGTTCTGAATTGGCAGTCATGTCTTGCTCCCACTCAGTATACTGCGATTACGCGTGGCGACCGCGTTGCTGGGCTTGACCCCTGCGGGACCCAAGGACCGGGTGTCCTCGTCGTGTTGGCACCGCCCGCGGCTGCATGACTACATGCCCCCGTCGACGTGATGTCCCAGGCACATCAGTGACTGGTGTGGAGGGTGACCCTGCGTCCCGATCCACCACGGGCGGAGGTTCCAAGACTGTCTGACCCCTCAGTGCAGGTGTCGCGGACAGAGGAGTGTCCACATCAGAATCACTCACCGCTGACACATGGACCTGATGCTCATCCAACTCGACATGGATGTCAGAGTCGTCATCAGGGCTGGACTCATAGGCAGCCAGAGACATGATGGACTGTAGCACTTGGGGGTTTCATGGCCTAACACCCCACGACCCCCAGTTGTGCCGGGTTGATGTAGTGATAACAACCCTGTGCCTGGCATGACAACACCATCCTCTGGCTCCATTGAGTCATCATCTGAAAAATAGAGAGAAAAAAGGTCACTACACATGTCAGAAGCACACAACACACACACCGACAACAAACACATCAGGCAGACATGTGACACACAAAATAGAACCTGGCATGCATGCTGGGTCAACTTGGAATTGCTTCTGTGATCAGACCTGTTGAAAGGTGGCAGTTTGCATTGAAGTGGGTCTATGCAGTGCAGCAAATGTGTATGTTACTCATTACCTACATGTACAAGTACTTCATGGTGTGTGTCAGAAAATGTGAAGGCAGTGCAAGGTCAACTTCAGGCATCACGTGCAACGTGCATTCAATGGGTAGCATATCTACAAGCAAAGCACCCCTCCACCCAAGTGCAAAAGCAGGAATGCCTAGCATGGTAACAAAAGGCTGACCATAGACCTGTGAATTGACAGGCAGTGTTGACTAGCATCAACAGCTTCATGTGAGTCAAGTGACAACACTGCAAATGATGATAGGACAGTAATCAGGACACATGATGAAACGTCTGGAGGCCACTCACGTGTGAAGAAGGCACTACACCAGTTGGACAGAGTCATTGTCCATTAAACAGGCTGAGACCTGTGAACCACACAGATTGTCAGACCCTAAACAAGTGTGCAACGCAGTACTGAGCCACAGTTGACTTGGGAAGGCTGATGAAATGCCATGCAATGTATGTCACCCAGGACTTGTATTACAGTGATCATCCAGTCAAGGACACATAGGGGCATGCGTGCAATGCACATGGAGCATGAATGGGCACCCATGCCCCTGCGGGGCATCTGACCTCTGCACAGTACAAGTGAGATACCCTGCATCAAGTACTAAGGCTGTACCACACAGCATATGTCTGGCAGATTGGTTGCTGGAAGTTAGCATGTACACAGGACGCATGAACAGGGAAGTACCCAATGGCAATATTGAAGCAGACCAGTGCAAATGTGGAATTGGGGTGCAGAGCGGGGGGTGGAGGGGCAAGGGAGCATGCCTACATGGAGTAGCCGCATGCAGGCAGAGGACACATGCACGTCAGTCATGCTATGACATCGTGCCTGGGCTGAGAGGAAGGTCACCCCACACTACATGCAGAAGGGCCAGTGAGCTGGAACATGGACCGGAGGGGCATACTGGTAACCAGCATGTGAGTAGGGTGCAATAGTGGTGATGCGGACAGTCCCCGTCTGCTCCACATGTCCACCATCCAGCAGAGCAAACATGCATCACGGAAGCACTGCATTACTTGCAAATCAGAACCATGTACATGTCACATGTAGTGGCAATCATGCACAACACATCCCACAAGTAAAACACACACGTCCTCAACAAACACGCATCAACACTCACTGGACTGGGCATAAAAGTCCGGCATCTCTCCCACTCCTTCGACCGATTCAGATGGTATGAACTCCGCAACGAGTGACTCATGCGGAGTGAGGACTTCCTCCTCTGGTGCAGGCCCACCGCCAGTCACCAGAGTCAAGTTGTAATTTGAGGTACGCCTAGCCTTAGCGCTGTGTTTGATGTCATTCCAATGCTTTTTGCACTCTTGCGCCGTGCGCACCTCATGGCCGAATGCACTGACATTTTCCGCAACATGCTTCCAGTGGGTATCACGTTGGGCAGCCGTAGTCTGACTATTGGCACCAACTAGCATGTCACGGCTGTGGCCCTGCACGTAGCCCACGAGGAAGTCCAGTTCCTGGTTGCAGAAAGGCTTCTTCCTCGACGTGCAGGAGGTCGTGGCTGTGTGTGGGGTCCCAGCCTGTGCTGCAGGTGCAACCTTCCTCGTTTTCGATTGTGGCTCAGACCCTGGCTGGCTAATGCCGCCCTGACCAGTATGGCTAGTGGGTTCGGTGGATTGAGCCAAGGGAGTGGCAGGTGGAGGGACGACCAAAGGCCTGACTTCTGTCAGTGGCAGCTGGGTGCCCTCTAATGGACTCTGCGCAGCAACATCTGCTGTGGCAGGGTCATTGACCGCAACTGTCCTGGTTGGCAAACTCACAACGGGGTGTTGTTGGGTGCATCTGCCCCTGCACTTGCCAACACCCGGCTGTTCGGGGCAGCAGATGACATAACTGCCCCAGGGACATGCGTCTTGGTCAGGGCAGCCCTGCGTGCCCCTACGGTTTCCCTCCTGGCCTGGTGGAAATCTTCCAAGGGCTCCTCAAGTGCCAACGCAGCCTGCGCTGGCAGACCCTGAGCCTGGGTGGCGGTGTCCACAGCTGCACCTGCAGCTACCACTACCCTTGGGCCTGTGGCAGTTGATGGAACGGACTGCCGGGTCACACGGGTGCCAGCGCCAGATGCAGCAGCTGCATCTCCCGGAACCACAGAGGGTGGTGGCATGACTGCACCGAAACATGGCACAACATCGTGCTCAAGTGGCGCACCCCTGCCTCTTCCCCCTCTGCGGCCGCCCTGGACACCCTGGAGTCCCCCTACTCCCTGGTCACCCAGGCCACGTCCCTGACCACGCCCGCCACGAGAGGTACGCCCAGCTGAGGCGCCCCTCACCTTTGGTGGCCTCTCAACCATGGCACAGATGTAGTAGTGCCGGCACAGATGGAGTAGTGCCAATGGGAGTTGTACACCACAATTGACCTGGGCAATTGGGGTGAAGGGGGTGGGAAGCAAGATGTTAACAGCCCCCCTGCACCTGCAAGGCTGTATGTGACCCCGGTGATGTAGTGACGGGTCACGCAATGCTCAGACACCCCAAAACTACAGTAAAACCGTGCACGCAACCCTGCAGCCTACGTGCGTGGAATCAACCTCCCGCAGTACGCGGTGGCACCCAGTAACACGACAAACACGTATGCGTGGGACACGCAGGCTAATATGACATCAAAAATGGTGCGATACATAGGGGCACCCGCAGTGTGGAAAATAGCGCACGCGATTACCGTCTGACTAGCGTGATGCAGAAAAACATGCGTAGCCAATACCCCCGCCAAAAGAAGAGATACGTCCTTGATAGCTGTGAAGTTGTTATGGCGCACGAAACAACACGAAGCAGCAACACACGTCGGTCTCCACGAAAGGCTGCTGGCCCCGCTCACCTTTAACCCCGGCTGAGGGAAACGCCACGCGCGTCATGTCACTAACGCGCGTAGGCCATTTCCTCGGATTACACGCATTCACACAAGGACGTGCATTTTTTTCGCGCGCGTGCTAATCCACTATGCCCACGTCACAGGGGAAACGCCCGCACACACGCGCGCATCACGTCACAGAAGCGCTTACGTGCGAAGGGCCTTTGGTCCAATGAAATCACTGACACGCTCTACGCGTTAAGGGCCTTTCCTCGAATTACACGCTGACGTGCAATTTTTTTACGTGCCAAATCACTCCGTATTAAGCTGGCCACGCGAAAACATATGGAAGACCACGCTCCTGCTCAGAAGGCCGAATTACTGCCCCCCAGAGCCCCGAGCACGCTCCCACCTGCCATCTGCAGCTGCCTGACTGCCTGCTGCCCACGTGCGTGCCATTTGCTGCCTGCATGTCAGCCAGGGGTGTAGTTGCTGTGACCACCCCTGATTGGGATTCCATCGCTCCACAGCCCAGTCGCAGGACCCAGTTGCCCACCCACTCCTGCCTCTGGGGTTGCCATGTCCAGCACACCACCATCTGGCAGCACTGGCAACCCCCACCGAAGTTGGTGTCCTGGTGGAGCAGGTCCTGGGGCACTATGATGCCCTCTTTGGAAGTCTGCGCGCCGACAATGAAGGACGGACCAGGATCTGGATGGACATCGTGACTGCCATCAACGCGGAGGGGGTGGCAGTCCGCGACTTACATCATGTCAAGAAGCGCTGGGAGGACTTCAGGTCCAGGACCCTCAACAAGGCCCGGCGCCTTGCTAAGGCAGGGGATGCCAAGGGGCGCCGGGGCCAGCTGTCGAACCATCAAATGAGGGTCCTGGAACGCATATGCCCAGCACTCTACGTCCAGATCCTTGAGAGGCAGACCCGTCTGGAGTCAAGCGGCAAGTGTACATGCATGTTGATAGTACGCTGTGCGTGTCGTGGTGTGCCAGCAGTGTGCAGGTTGCACATGTGTTTATGTAGGGACATGTAGGGATGTGTATGAACATGGGCGTGAGGCTGCTACATGTGAGTCCTCTCAGTTGTGAGACACATTGATGGTGTATGTGTTGATAAGCATGCTGGGCAAATGCAGGTATGGGAGCACACATGTTTGCATTTCTGTGTATGTACATTGGCATGGTTGTGGCATGGATGGTGGTTCATAATGCATGTATCTGCACTGTGTACATGTGCATGTATGTGTATCTGACAAGTGTGCAACTGTGATGCAACATGGATGCACGTGACACTGATATGTAGAAGGATGAATGGCAGACGTGACATGTATGGCGATCTCATCACTGCAACAGTTGTAGGAGTTGTAGACATGCATGTAAGTGTGGTGGCGTGTGTGCATGTCTAGTGCACTCCTTGTGTTTCATTTGATGTCAGGCTCACCTTTGGCTGTTCATGCAGTTGTATGTGTATGGATGGTGCTGCCTGGTGCAATATTGCTGTTGGAATGTTCATGTGTGTGAGTTAAAATGACATGTGTGCTATGGAGTGTGATGCCGTGTCTGTAGTTAAACGATGCCCCTCATGTGCAACTGTCATGTGTGTATCAGTACATTGTACAGTTCCCTGATGCCTGTCTCTTATCTCTCACTGTCTGCAGCGTCAACTGATGAAGAGGGCAGAGAGGGTGCTGTGGAGCACAGCGGCAGGGATTGCACCGCCAGCCGGAGACGCAAGGCACGGCTCCCCTCCCAGGTTGTCATCTCGTCGGGGAGTGAGGAGTCCGGTGCCGTGTCCCAGGCTGCAGCTGCCGAGGGTAGGTCCAAGAGGCGGAGGTTGGAGTTGGACTCTTCGGTAGCAGAAGGGGCAGCTGAGACCCAACAGGGTCCGACGGAGGAAGATGGTACGGAGTCATCCAGGTTGGTGGGGGGTTTGGTGGAGGAGGAGGCCGTGCAAGGGACAGAGACGGGGTCTGGAGGTGGGGATTCCACTGGTGCTAGTGGTGCAGTGCAGGGGCAGGGACAGGATGCAGCACAAGCCACCGCGGAGGTGCCTGTGTGTAATCCTGTCCCCGATCCTGTGACTGCATCATCCCGCACCAGCAGGGATGCCCACGTCCAGACCCGTTTTCAGGGAGGGGATCCGCTTACAACAACTGGCCTTCCTCTCCCTGCGGACGTGGCCATCTGGGACCGGGTTGAGCCTGTCCTTGGTGGGTTGGCGTTGCGTCAACGGGCCATGCGAGCTGACCTGCAGTCTTTTCATGAGGAGACTGCACGTCTTCTCGGATGGCTCGTTGACCGCGTTGACCTACTGGGACAGCTCACCAGGGCCGGATTACTCCATTTTCTGGACCTTGTTCCGACCCCCTCCTCAACTGAATCCCCTATGCCCCAGTCGTCCTCCATGCCATCTTCCCACCCATTTATCACCTGGGCACCCTGTGGAGCTGCCTCTGACCCTGCGGCCAGGCTGGTGGAGGACACATCCTTGCCACAGTCGGGAGTCAGACGTCCAGCAGGGGTGGCCACCTCAACAACTGCACCCCAGCCAGAGGAGGATGTGCAGGCAGCAAGAGCCAGGTAGAGGCACAGCAGCAACAAGTTGGGAGCCATCATGGCTCGGGGCCTTCGACATCGGAGGGGCAGGCATCGGCCAGAGGGCAGGAGGACCCAGGACTGGAAGTGTCTTCCATGTGGCAGCGGTTAGGACATGCTATAGATGCGGAGCGGCAGAAGAGGCAGAAGAGGTACGGCTCACGATGGTCAGGGGGGAGAACTCCATGCGGAGTGCCCCGAGGCGGGCCGAGTGCCTCGAGGCAATTCGCAGGGAGTTGGAGGAGAACATGTCGTCGTCCCTGCAAACCCTCGTTGCCATGGAAGAGGACCGCCTCCAGGACATTGAGCAGGAGTTCGATGATGCCCTGGCCCGGGACATCCAAAAGTGAGCCGTCGGACTAGCCCGCTGCCCTTGTAAATAGTTTTTAGAGTTAGGTTTCCTTTACGTTTTCCTTTAATTTGTGGCCAATGGACAATGCCACCCAAATTTGTATATTGTTATATTTTTAGGTAGTTAGTTAGGTAGGTTTCATTTGTTTGGTTGGGATCATGGACCCTTTACATCCTTGGACAATGGATTGTATATAGTTTCATCATGTATTCATTTTTTTTTTTTTGGCATTATGGGCATGGAGCAATGGATTTATTTTTTTCGGACAATGGATTGTAAATAGTTGGATTGATTTCCCTTTTTTTTAATTATGAACATGAAACAATGGATTTCTTTTTTTACATTTCCTTTGGATTTGCGTTGTTGGAGGGTGACTGGACTGTTTTTCTTGCAAATTTATATGGGTTGGTTATCATTTTCATTCAATCATCTTTTTCACATGCTTTTCATTTCATGTTTCATATTTTGGTATGCTTTCATTTCATTTTTGATTTCATGTACATATTACATTTTCATTTTTTAATTCCATGTGTGGGATTCGCTCATTGAGTTGATGCATGTGAAAATGTGGGTTTACACAAGCAATGCCAACCAGTGTATGTGTGTGACGGACATGTGTTGATTTACATAGTTGACTTTTGATTTGTGTCATGAGATCAGCATTTCACTGCTGGGGGGTGGGGGTGCAAGGTGACATGAGTGGGACATGAGTGGGGGCCTGCTGGCAGGTGCCCCTCAGTCCTGGGGGGTTGGGATGCAAGGGGACATGAGTGGGACATGAGTGGAGGCCTGCTGGCAGGTGCCCTGCACTGCTGGGGGGCAGGGGTGCAAGGGGACATGATTGGGGGCCTGCTGGCAGGTACCATGCACTGCTGGGGGGTGGGGGTGCAAGGGGACATGAGTGGGGGCCTGCTGGCAGGTGCCCTGCACTGCTGGGGGGTGGGGGTGCAAGGGGACATTAGTGGGGGCCTGCTGGCAGGTGCCCTACACTGCTGGGGGGTGGGGGTGCAAGTGGACATGAGTGGGACATGAGTGGGGGCCTGCTGGCAGGTGCCCCTCAGTGCTGTGGGGTGGGGGTGCAAGGGGACATGTGTGGGACATGAGTGGGGGCCTGCTGGGAGGTGCCCTGCACTGCTAGGGGGTGGGGGTGCAGGGGGTCATGCATTGGTGATCAGTAGTGCAAGATGACATGTGGCTTGGCTGGGGGGCATGCCCATGGTGGATGTGCTGCCTGCGGGACATGACCAGGGGTGCAGGGTAGTACCCTGTGGTGTGGGCTGCCTGCAGGGGCCGTGGAGGGTGTAGAGGGAACACCTAGGAGGACCCACACTGCCAATTCACGTGTAGGACTCCCCTGCACCCCCGAAATACATGTACCCTGCTGAAATCGCGGGTGAAACTTCGCGCAAACCCCAGTTATACACGTACCCTGCTCGCACAGGGCTCTTTCGCGTGTGAAACTTCACGCGAACCCCAGGAATATTGGCCCTGTGCTCCACCAAGCTGGCTGTGTTGGTCGGGCCAGGTCCACAGCGGGCCCTGGTGGAATCTGGGATGGAAGACGTTGTGGAGAACGACTGGCGCATAGTCTCCACAGAGGAGGAGAGGTCCGCCAGAGTGCGTGACACATGTACGAACCCACCAACCAGGATGGAGCCCATACGTTTGTGGGACCCCTCTGCAGGTAGTGGAGGGGCAGATGACATGGCACTCTACCCTACCTGCGGACGGGCCTGGGACGGGGCCTCCCTGCTGGTGCATGGTGGTGCAGTCACAGGGTCAGGGACAGCGACATGCACAGACCCCTCCGCAGTGACCTGTGCTGCCTCCTGACCCTGGACTGCACCACTTGCACCAGTGGTACTACCACCACCAGGCCCCATGTGCGGCTCAGTAGCGGGCTCCTCCTCCTCTGTGGAGACCACCAACCTGGATGTCTCCACACCATCTTCTGCCATTGGAAGCCCCTGTGGGGGCTCACCCGGCCCTTCCGCCACAGCCGTTGTGGCAGACACAGCACCAGCCCCCTCAGTCCCAGATGATGGTAATTCCTGGGAGGGTGGCTGGGCCTTGCGTCGCCACCCAGTGGAGGCATCCCCGCCACTTGGCTCTACAGCGCCATCTCCGCCCTCTTCTTCACTTGACGCTGCATAGAGGGAGAAATAGAACACAAGCATCAGGGTACAGTACAAAATACCCTAGACAGGAAGCAATAACACATGAGTGGCACTGTCAAATGTCGCTTCCATCCTGTCATTCCACAACACATGGGTGAATGCACACAACACACATGCAGAAACAGTCCTGGTGCCTGCAATCAACATCAACATACATGTAGAAGGGCCCCTGTAAACCAAGATGTTGCCTTCAAAGTCACATGCATCCATGACGTTTCAAAGTCACAGACACACTTCTCAGGCATACACACACACATGTGCACCATACATGTACATGACATTAGCACCCATTCCTCACCCCCCTTCATGTCCAGGAACAGAGACAGCCATGCTTTCATGTGTGCATTCCGCATAGAACTCCCCATGTTGCATTTAAACACATGCACCAACCATGTGGTTCACACATAACTGGTCTCACATGCATGACCATGATGTCCCTGCACACACACACATCCATACATGGCCTATGTCACACATACAGGCACGCATCAGACTACCAGCACACTGCAACATGCCCTGTCTCACACAGCAATGCTTGGCCACTTACCGCTCAACTCCGGACGGGTCTGCCTCCGAAGGATCTGGGTGTGGAGCGCTGGGCCTACGCGTTCCAGGACCCTCATCTGGATGTTACTCATGCATGCCCGGCCCCCCTCCACGAGGCGCCGGGCCTTGTGGAGGGTCCTGGACCTGAAGTCCTCCCAGAGCTTCTTGACGTGCTTGATGTCGCGGGTTGCACCCCCTCCGCATTGATGGCAACCACTACGTCGTCCCAGATCCTCTCCCATCCTTCCTTGTTGGCGCGTGATGTTCCGAAGAGGGCATCATAATGCCACAGGACATGCTCCACCAGGACACCAACTTCGGTGGCAGTGAAGCTGGTGGCCCTCTGCCTCTCTGGCTGGGGGTTGCCAGTGGTGCCAGACGGTGTTGTGCTGGACATGGCAACCCCAGAGGCAGGAGTGGGTGGGCAACTGGGTCCTGGGGCTGGGCTGTGGAGCGATGGTATCCCAGTCGGGAGTCTTCTGTTCCAGCAGGGGTGGACACAGCAACTGGACCCCTGCAGATGGCTGATGTGCAGGCACCAAATAGCAGGGCACGTGGGCAGCAGACAGGCAGCAGCAGATGGCAGATGGGAGCATGCTCGGGGCTCTGGGGGCAGGAAAATGGCCTTCAGGGCAGGAGCGTGGTCTTCGTGTGTGTATGCGTGGCCAGCTTGATACAGAGTGATTTGGCACGTGAAAAATGTGCACGTCAGCGTGTAATTCGAGGAAAGGCCCTTAGCGCGTAAGCGCATCAGCACACGTACGCAATTTCATTGGACCAAAGGCCCTTAGCGCGAACCCCAGTTATACACGTACCCCACTCGCACAGGCCCTTTTGCGTGTGAAACTTCCCGCGAACCCTGTAATACACGTACCACGCTGAAATCGCGTGTGAAACTTCCCACGAACCCCGTAATACACATACCCTGCTCCAATCCGCGTGTGAAACTTCACGCGATCCCCAGTTATACACGTACCCCACTCGCACAGGCCCTTTTGCGTGTGAAACTTCCTGCAAACCCCGTAATACACGTACCCTGCTCCATTCGCATGTGAAACTTCCCGCGAACCCCAGTTATACACGTACCACACTCGCACAGGCCCTTTCGCGTGTGAAACTTCCTGCGAACCGCCGTAATACACGTACCCTGATGAAATCGCATGTAAAACTTCCCGTGAACCCCAGTTATACATTTACCCCACTCGCACAGGCAATTTTGCATGTGAAACTTCCCGCGAACCCTGTAATACACGTACCCTGATGAAATCGCATGTGAAACTTCCCGCGAACCCCAGTTATACACGTGCCCCACTCGCACAGTCCCTTTCGCGTGTGAAACTTCCAGCGAACCCCGTAATACACGTACCCTGCTCCAATCGCGTGTGAAACTTCCCGCAAACCCCGTTTATACACGTACCCCACTCGCACAGGCCCTTTCGCGTGTGAAACTTCCCGCGATCCCCGTAATACACATACCCTGCTCCAATCGCGTGTGAAACTTCCCGCGAACCCCGGTTATACACGTACCCCTCTCGCACAGGCCCTTTCGCGTGTGAAACTTCCCGCGCACCCCCAAAATACACGTACCCCACTCGCACAGGGCCAACCACATGTGAAACTTCCAGCGAACCCCAGTAATACACGTTCCCCGCTTGCCGTGCTGGTATAGGGTTAGCGCAGCCCTTTGCGCTGGATTGGGGATTTTAATGGCTTTTCCCTGTGCGAGGGGCGTTCTTGGGGGCGTAACTGGCGCTGCTGCAAGGTCGCTGCGCCACTGTGCGCCACAGCTGGTTTTGGTAGCTAAAATCCATGAATACTTTGTGCGTGGAAATGGATTTTAGTGCACGTGGCTGGCGCAGAGATTCGCACGCGCACACTGTGCGCCAGCCACGTGCGCCACTTGTGCGCTGAATTCTATGAATTACCCCCATGGTGTTTTCTACTTCTGTCATAGCTAATTCTGCCTCATTTGCTATTAGTGGCTGTCCCAGTGGTTCTTGGCTTCCTGTTACAGAAGGTTGACTACTGTCAGGAGTGTCCTTATATAGTTGGGCCTGGAGTTCTTCTTCATGTTGCTGTTCATTGTGCAACATTGTTTTGTAGTGTGTAAAGTTTACATCGGTTATAATGCTTTCATTTGCTTGGAAAGCATCTTCGTAGAAGTCATAGTTATCTAGTATTTCTTCTTCTTTTCTGCATGGTTTAAAGAGTTGTAGCAGGGACATGTAATATAGTTATTTATGTTGAGGAGTCTTTAATGACAATTTGATATGATTAATTAAACTTGGTTTGGTGAGTTTTACTAAGCTGCCTTGACAATTTGTCACTCTGTATCTACTTTTTTTTTCATTGGGTTTCGTATTATTTTTGTATGTGAAGTTTTGGGCTATGTGGTATAGACACATGGTTTCAAAGTGGTACTTCTGTTTGAGTAGTATATCTCCAGCAAATTGTTTTTCAAAATGTGTTTGCTGTTGGGATCATGTTTGGCTATTGTTTCTATGTCGTCGTATGATTTGAGAACTCTTTTTCTAGATTTAGTAGGACCAAGACTTAGCCATACTATATTTTCCATACAAAGCAGTACCGGTTAAACGATCTGCTGCTTCATAGGAGCCACATTCTCTATGGGAGAAAATATCTTGAAACATTAACAGGATCTACTGAACAAAGTTCTCCAGGTGTTAGTATATCTATGTTTGTTTTGTTTTTGTTTGATATGCATAAGAAAACATGTAAATGTTCCCATGCATATTCAGCACAACTTAATGTAACAAACCAAGTGGGTGGGCCAAGGTTTCTTATCATAAAACGTACATCTCCATGATGTCAGAACCAGTACTCTTTAGTACCACGCATGTTTGCTAACAGATTTGTAATATTTGGTTGTAAAACCTCACCTTTTTCTTGCACTTTTTGTAATAATTACATAGCTGATATATTTTGAAAGTGGGTTCCTGATTTTAAAGTGTGTGCAACTCCGTAACATAGAGTTGCTAGTTCACTTTGAAAGAGTAGGTGGAATATGTATTCCACATTTTGTCTAAATCTCGGATCTTCAGAATACATCCGTAACGAGCGGTATTCTGATTCTGTTATTTGAATGGGTCTATCATTGTACCTTCCTCCTTTGCCAGTAGGAAAGAGTAGAGGAAAAGCACGTGCTTCTATACGTTTTTTCCCATATGCTGATTGGTGATCCTTTGGTTTGTCGCATTTGGTATGTTTCTAGTGCATCATCTATGGTGTCATTAGAGTGTAGTGGATGAATTGTATAATGTTCTAAAATATTGGATACTGTAGCAGGATCTAGAAGCTCAAATTGACCAGTTTCTGGTGACTCTTGAATTATTTCAGTGGTTTCCCTCAGGTTTTCTACAATATTCATTTCTTTGTAGTATTCATTATTGTCTTTTAGATATTGCAAGGCTTGTCTAAATGTATGTAAGTCTACCAGTTGTTGCCAATTTTGTTTTCTTTTGTAGGTACACCATTTACTAAGGTTATTAAAGATTGCTCTATTGGACGTTGCACTCCCAGAGTGTGCACATTTTGTTTTAGATCTAATGGTAAATACACTACTTTGCCACAAATGCCTTTCACCAATTCAGAGGCAGGTAATTTTGCTGTTTTTGGTTGAAGGCCTACTATTGCTTGAAAGGGGTGCACTGTTTGAATTATGATGCTCTCATATAAATTGAGTTGTAGGGGTTTTGGTAGTGGGTATAATTCCAAATTATTTGTGATAGCACGTGAAGGAGTTTGGTTGTTGTCAAGTTTTATAGTGCAGTAACTGCAAAGTATTAAGGGGTCAGTTATTTCATATTTGTTTTCTGCTATAAGGTAGAGAGCTAATTCAAACCATTTAGAATCTTCATTGTCTTCTATTTTGAATGTTAGGTCTACAGTTTTTGTATTACTTTTATAAAAAGTTCTGCGGCAACACACACACACATGGTTTGGTACTTCAGCAGATGAACTTTTAAATTTCAGTATTTCTTTTTTGTATGTGTGTAGTAGAAGGTTGCCATGCGTAGAATTGTTGCTAGTCTGTCGTAAAGCTATTGCATTTTGTAAGTGGCTTTCACTTCTAAAATATTGTTTCTGTATATTGTCAATTTCTTCGAGTAGGTCTTTAGCTGTACCATGCAGAAGAATGTTGTTTAAATTGGCTAGTGCTAAAGCAGGACTTTCAGCATAGTACAGTTTATAGACTAGATTTCTTGTAGTTGAATGATGTGTTGATATCATTTTGATATGATGGAAGGTGGTTTTGCAAATAGGTCCTGAAATGCAGGCTAATGAATTGTAGTCCTGTGTACTTGTGCACTGGACAGGTATCCATATTTTGCAGTAGTTTCATTTTGATGTTGACTTTGCCTTTCACATACTGATTGAGGAATTGGCTTAAAGACTTGAAATATTTTTTGGGAATGTTACACATTGACGTGCATGGCCATTTGTATACTAGACGTTCTGGTTCAGTTGAATGGAGAGGTAATTCTGAGTTTTCTGGGGATATTTTTGTAAGCAGTATTTCTTGTTCCATTATGGTATTATTAACTTTTTCATAACCTCATCCACTGCTATGTGTGGGAATTGTATTGGTTTGCTTTTGTCTGTATGCTTCTTCATTAAAATATGGTTCTGTGCTTGTGGTGTGACTCCACTCACCTCCACAGATATTTAAGAAGTTATTTTTGTTGACATTTTGTTTATTGAGAAGTCCTTTTTGTAATTTAGTCATTAGTTTTGTTAGTGGTTTCATTTTGTTTAACACTAAAATAAATAACTTTCTTTTGAGAAGGATTGCACTGTCTATCAAAGCTTCTAAGATTAATTTTCTACGGTAGGTTTTAAGGGTTGTGCATGATTTCTCTCCTGTTTTTATAAGATTTTGAATGACTATGTGGAGGAACATTTTTGCTAAAATACTTTTTTTGGTATGCTTACTTGGCACTATATCAAGATTTTTAGGAGCAGTTCTAGCAGTAGTGGTAGCTGAATTCTTGTTAATCGTTTTCTGTTTTGTTTTACATTTTGATAGAGGAGGCAAGGTTTCTATACTTGAAGCTTGTTTTGTTTCACTAAATGACTGAATTAGCTGTTTTGTTTGAACTTCTTGTACAAATTCTGCTAGAGATGGATGCTTATTTTGGACACGTCTATTTTCATTTTCTCTACTTCTGCGTTGCTTTCTACGGACTTGCTTTTTGGTAGGCATTCTTTGGGGTCTGTTGAAAAAAATAAAGAAGGAATGGGTTGGGCTGTTCTGCAATGTATGTGTGCTGTGTGCATGAGTGTCTGAGTATGATGGTAAAGATGTATGTGATGGTGTGTGATTGTACATTGGGCAACTACAACTAGTTGGGATGGGTATTCTTGAATTTGTGTGTTACTATATTAGGGTTCAGATGACAGTAGAAAGTAAGCTAGTGGTGAGGAGAAGCACAAATAGTAAATCTAATGGTATAGAATTAAAACCGTTCTTTGTTCTACAATACTAACACTCTAGGGGCTTAGTTATGTCATTTGTGCGCCGAAAAACAGGGATTTGTGCGCCATTCTGCCTGAAAATCCCTGTTTAACAAATGGAGATTTGTGGACAGAATGGTGTACAATCTCTGTTTCTAGGCGCAGAAATACCATGAATGAACCCCACAGTGTGTTTGAGTAACAGTAAAAATATTATGGTAGTATTTAACTTACTTTTTTGTGTGGAATGATCAGTTTTCTTCTGAGTTGTTGTTTGCACTTCAGATTCTGCTGCTGCTTTTCAGGAGAGTGGTCTTCACTGCAATTGTAAAGGAAAGAAGTTAGTAATTTTGTGGGTTTATAGCACTGATGTTAATTTAGACATTGATTTTTATGTTTTTGTAGAAGTATTCTTGTTTGATATCTGAACATAGTGCGTGCATGGAATTTCATTTGACTATGTGCAGTCTTTATATTTTACTTTAAATATGTTAGTTCAGCATACTTTGCAAATGTGTGTGTAAAAAGAAATTAAATAGCAGATAGGTTTGGAAGTGACAGTTGATTAAATGACAGTAAGTTCATTTTATAGGTTATACAGGTTAAAAGACAGTTAATCTGTTTATATGCATTTATAAGAATTGTACATGTACTATACAGAAAATATGAATACCTGTAGTTTGTGTTCTTGCATATGGATATGCATGCAGCTGCAAGTAGAAATCTTGGAGACTTGTACAGTAGTTCTTGTAGTAGGTGCTTTCCAATGATATGCCACTTGTACTCAGAGTGATTAACAGTACATTTGAAGTGCTGATCTATGATGATGGAGTTAGATGTAGAGGTCTTGGATCTGATTGGTGGATGGTTGTGTGACTGTTTAGCTGTATCCAATCAGGGAATGGCACAGAGAGTGAAGTGGAAATGGTAGAAGGACTGTCCATGTTACGATATGTCCGCGGACATGGCGGTAGTCTGCGGACATCGCGTGTTACATACAGGGATTTTGGGGTGGGGAGGCATGCAAATGAGAATGAGCAGAGCAAGGGATTGGTCAGCAAAGTTTAGTGGGTGTGTTGTGTCAGGAGAGTTTGTCAGAAAGTATTTTTCCTGAGAGAAGAACAGATAACTATGGCTGTGTGTTTCAGAAAACAGATTGTCTGGATTTTGACATAATGATAATTCATTGTGGAGGGAATAGTTTAGGACATGTGTCTGGAATTTCTTTGCAATGTGCAATGAAAGAAGGACTTGGGAAGGTCATGGACATGTTTCCAAATTCTCAAGTAATTTATTCTCGTATTGCGCAGAGAGAAATGTGGCTGCGTTCTTCTTCATTTGGTGCACAAATGGAGAAAGCGAGACACAATGTCAATAAGGCTGTGTGTGCCTTTCTAAGAGATGTTGGCATGTTCTCTTTTCAGAATGAAAATATTATGTTTCGTAGCACATACATTTTTCACAGAGATGGAGTCCATCTTACTTATGCTGGCAATCAGATTTTTCTGAGAAATGTATAAAATGCATTGCAACCTTTTTTGGAATTACAGCCATCCATTTTGCAGTAGGTGTTGACCATTTCAAGTTTTCAAACACAAACAAACACTACCTAAAGGTTCTTTTCAGAGCCACCACTTCCTCCCAGAGATAAGTGCAATGGTTATGATAAAGCAGCACGTCAAAATTTTAGATGGTCGCGAACTGTCTGCGGACTTCTAAAAAATACACAGAGCCCTGCCCCATTTATTTGCCACTTCTATTTTGAAACTGTGAAAGGCGGCTCTGAAAAGAGCCTTTTATTTTTTATTTTTGTTGTTTTATATTTTTTGTTTTTTTTTTATACACGACACACTAGGAGAGGAGGGGAAAGGAGGGTAAGGGGGTGACACCAACCACGGGGATAAGAAGGGGCGGGTGGAGAGATGAAAATGTAGGGTGGGTCTTACTTAGGTAGTGGGCAGGTCTTCTCATGCTCTGAGACCGTAGTCTCGAAAGCAGTACGAAGTCTCTCCCCCCTGCAGAGTACTGTGTCGCATGACATACACACAACTGTGACCCTCAAAAGGTAAGAGTCATCAGCATTGCAAATGGCCTGTAAGACAGCTGCAGGAATAGGCTGTCCCACAGGAGTGTTCCTTGTGGTGACAGGATCGGAAACGGAGGATGTTGTAGAGGAAGTCAACCTACTACGCTCCTCGCAAGGTACATCCTTGCAAATGGCCCCACCGTGGAATGACCTTAGGTGACGCTTCATAGTTGTCATACCAAAGCTGTATCCAAGCCTCCCGTGACTGAGAACCTTTTTGCACTCTTTGCAGGTGACTTTGTCCACACGCGCCTTGAATGGTAAATAACCGCCACACCCAGTCACTGCAAGTGCTGGTAGTAGGGACTTCCACTACCTAATCCTCTTTATCCTCTTCATCCTTCTCTACATTCTCACTCCTGTTCCCCTCTTCAGGCCCTTGAGGAGGTGGTGGTGGTGGAGGGGTGGGGCTGCTGCTGAGGCAGATGTAGCACCAGGTGGAAGCAGAGGATCCATGGTTGCCATCAGGTTTCTGAAAAATCAGGAAGATAGGCAGCCAAAGTACAGTGTTCTATCAGGTAGCCAGAAGCACCATGAGAATGAGCTCTGGGGTTTGCCATTTTATAGGGGTGCTGGTGCGCGCTTCGCGGACACCCACGCTGTCCATGGACAGATCGAACACCAAAAAAAGGCTAAAAAAATCCCAAAAAGTATGTAGAAAGTCAGGATCATTGTCTGGGACATGTGCTAATGTGATTTATTATTATAAAATGTTGTGGCTTGCCTGAAAAGGTCCTTTTAAATTGTTCAGGGACACAAACAGTGTCCGCAATCAGAACATATGCTTAGCGTGGGCTTAGCGTGGGCGCGGTCACATGATGGCGTTGCGAACATGTCCGCGAATGGAACAGGTGTCCACAGGACATCAAATGCACGGGAACTGTTTTGCGCATGTGCGTTGGTGTTCTACGGACAGTGTTCGGGTTATCAAAATAATTAAAAGTGAGACACAAGTGTGCGGGACAGCTACAGACAGGCGCAGTGTTCGTAGGATTTATGGGTGTGGTACGCATGTGTGTAGATAGTCTACGGACAGTGTTCAGGTCCTGAAACTAATTAAAAGTGCGACACAAGTGAAACGAACAGTTACGGACAGGCGGTTGTTTTTAGAACAGTTTCAACTTGTCTACGAACAATACAGACAGTCAAAGCCCCATTTTGTTTATTTACGGACATCCCAGGACACTTGATATTTTCTTAAAACAGTTTCGAAACTGCCTGCGAACAGTATGGACAGGCGTAGTGCCCTAAGGACACACCCATTTTGTTTATTTACGAACATTTCAGGACACCGTGTGTGTTCTTAGAACAGTTTCAACTTGCCTACGAACATTATAGACAGACATAGGGCCTCATTACATGGACGGCAGTAAGGGTTTACCGGTACCGGTATTTTACTGGTACCGGTATTTTACCGGTACCGGTAAAACCTTACCGCCTTACTATGAGGTCCCTTTGCGGGTTGGAGAATTTAACGCCTGCTTTTTGCAGGTGTTAAAAACCAACCCGCAAAGGGACCAGGGAGCTAATTACGGTACCACAATTTGCAGTGCCGTAATTAGCACCTTCCCCATTCCCATTATGCCCTATGGGGCAAAAATGGGAATGGGGAAGGGAAATGGGGGAAGGGGGAATTACCACCCCACCAACCTTGGAATAGGGCGGTAATTCCCCTTTCCACCAAGGCGGTGCCAGTATTTTACCGGCATGGACCAAGGTGCTAATAGTGTCCTCAGGATATCCCCATTTTGTTAATTTATGAACATCCCAGGACACTTGATATGTTCTTAGAACAGTTTCAACCTGCCTACGAACAGTACGGACAGGTATAGTGTCCTCAGGACACCCCCATTTCGTTTACTTACGAACATTTCAGATACCCTTGTTGTTTGCGGACACCAAAACTGAGCACAAAGGACTAAATTAACACACACATAAGATTTATTTTTCATTATATTATATATATGTACAATTTATGATAGAGTAGGGGAAGCAGAAACTGACACAAACACAGGGGAATTGGGGTTTTCAAGAGGATGGACAGGAGACGATGAAGGGATGGAAGTCTCATCAAAACGTTTTTCTATGTGGGGAGGGTTTGGGGATAATTGACTGGGATATGGAGAAGAGGGACAGGTACATGTTGCACAATGGTATCTAATTTTTTCTTTGATATGGTCCTCCACAAAATCTTTCAAAAGGTGGAAATTTGTCATGAGCTTGTTCAATTTTTCTTCCATGCGCTGAAGAGTTTGTTCTAAAGTATCTTATTGGGTATTGTTTTCAATGTTTGTTTGGTCTGTTAAAAAATAATATATATATATACATATATATATATATATATATATATATATATATATATATATATATTAAGTGCACATAAAGTAATGCTTATTAATTTGGTTATATAGAGAGGTGTCTACCATTAGTTTCACTATCTTCAGACATTTCACCATGTGGGAAATTCGCCTCAAGCCATTCTAATGTATTTGACATTTCTGTGAGGAAAAAAAAATATATATTACGTTTATTGTATGTAATATAGACATTTTAGAAATATATAAGAAAAAAGAAGTTTACTTACTAGATTGTGGTAAGTTGTCTTCTCACTGTTCTATAGGTCTGCTGTTGCTCCTAGTTGTGCAGTTTCTGTGAGGTAATTATGTTAGAAGCATATCTTTCTTGTTTTGGTATATTCCATTTTAGTGTATATGGTATTTAAATGGATGGTTGATCTATTACATATATAGGTTCTACTTCTTTTTTTTACTACATATAATGGCCCTCATTACGACCCTGGCGGAAAGCGACTGACCGGAGCGCCACAGCGTAAATAGCGTTTCCGCCATTGCACGAAGGAGCAAAGTGCGGCCCATTCCGACCCATCGGGCACGAGCACCACGCCACGGCGGAAGTGCAAAGTCCCCGATGGCGGAAATGACCCCAAAACGGCCCACACCGCCGCCGTACGGCGCCCTAGGTGCAATACCGCCACCCCTCTTAGTGGTCACCGCAGTGTGCGCCTACCGGAAAGTACGGTGACCGGAAATATACGGAAACGGAAGTTAAAACATGGGCCCGGAACGGGAAACATCCCGGCGTACACCTATAAAAACACTAAAACCACACAACCACTAAAATCACTACCCTGAAACACACCCCAACCCGTCAACCACCCTAGCGAAACCAAGAAAAATGGGAAAAGTAGCGAAGAAAGCGTGCGACCGCAAGCGGCAGGTCCACTTCTCCCGTGAGGAACTCACCGTGCTAACAGAGACCCTCCAGGAGAATGCTGCCGTCGTCTTCTGCACGCAAATGACCAGGACGGCACTTGCAAACAAGAAGGCCATATGGGCTCTGGTGGCACAGCGGGTAAGTGCGGTGGGGACCGCACCCCGCACCCCACAGCAATGCCGCAAGCGATGGGACGACCTGCGGATACGCGTCCGCAGCATACTCTCTGCCAACCGCAACATTGCCACAGCCACCGGGGGAGGTCCTGAATCACCCATCAAGTTGACCCCCTGGGAAGAAATCTGTGCCTCCACCATCGGAATGGAGAGCATAGAGGGAGTCGGAGGGATGGAGAAAGGAGTGCAGACATCCGAAGATTCAGGTAGGTGGGCCAGATAAAACAATGCCAAATCCACACAGTCCATCCATGTGAAGTACCATGCGTCCACATAGTGCAACAGAAACACATGTCCAGGAGAACGTCCACACACATCGGCCTGATAGCGCACGTTAAAACCCACAATAAATACATAAATAATTAAAAACCCCTAATACACGCACTACACGTGCAGCAGGCACACCCTAACTGCAGGCTGCCAAACAACTGCACCCTCACTCCACACACAAATCAAAGCACCTCCAAGGCCCCGACCCAAATCACCCTCAGGTACCACCCCAAAGCATGTGATACAATGCCATTCCAATTCCCACAGACCCATCAATAACCCTCGCCCTCCTTTACTCCACCACAGGGTCCGATCCAAACGACGAGCTACAGGACACCCCTACCAGCACACCTGCAAAGAGGGCCAAGACCAACGGCCAGAGACCCTCCACCTCAGCTGCACGCATCAAGACACGGCAGCAGCACAAATCAGGTGGCAGCACAGAGGAGAGAACATCAACAGGCACCCCAGCAGCCAGCATGCCCACAACACCACCACCACAGGTCCCCCCAATGGATGCCACAGAACGCACTGCCTCTGGTGGCAGCAGCACCATAGGTGACACCCCATTGATGGCAGCATGCTCCGACACAGAAAACGGGGATGCCGAAGTCAGATCCATCCATGACCTGTCCCAATCCCCCTGTCTGTCCCATCCCGTACAACATGAGGATACCACGCAGGGGCACCCACAAGACGACGACTGGCCGTCCCCCACAAGCCCTGTGGCAAGGCAACATGAGGACAACAGCCCCTCTGTGACACCCCCGCAAATGGCCATGGCCCAGCAGAGGCAACAGTCCCTCGACCAGTTGATCGAACAACAGCAGCAACTGGCCACACTCCTCAAGGACCATGCCGATGAATGTGGGGGCACTAAGGCAGACATAGAAACATCAACTGAGACACTTAGGGCAGAAATGGAGAGAGGTACAGAGACGCTAAGGGCACAAATTGAGAGAAGCACCGAGAGCCTGAGGGGGGAACTGCATGCGACGTCCAAAGACGTATGTGCCGAACTTGCCGCAGTGCGCCGTGTGCTCACTGAGCTCTCGCAAACCCTTAGGGACATGCATGGACGTGAGCAGACAGACACATCATCCGTTGCAAGTTCCGTCCAGGGCAGCCCCCAACATAGATCTGGAAGGAACCTGCGCTCCACAGGCAGGGGTGCCCCTGATACCCGCAGAGGGGGCATGCAATAGCGACAGCCCACTGACAATGAGCATCTTTGGACACTGGTGTTCGGGGGGGAGGTAGGAGGGTGGAGGGGGTGTGTTGGGCTCACTTGGGTGGCGGGTCGATAGGGTGTTCAACATGATATCACATATGCCATAAAAAGTGCACGATCAACCAATGAGAAGTGTGGACATTGATCTTTGTGTACTAGGCCATCATAGGCGTACAGTCCATATTGTGCATGTCCCAGACACACGCAGTGCCACGAGTCCCGTGTCCATGTATCAGCCACCAGGCGTGAGTGCTAGAAGCATACATCAATGAGATGCTGACGAATGTCACGGGCCTCCGGTGCCTCGCAGACTCCATGAGGTGCTGCCACATCCCCACCCTCATCATGACCATCATCAGGTGCTTGCAGTTCTGCGTCAGGGGGCATGGGCACATTTCTACGTACGCACATGTTGTGGAGCATGACACATGCCATCACCATCTTTGCAACCTTCTCATGGCGGTACAGGAGTGCCCCGCCAGACCTGCTGAGGCAGCGGAAACGAGTCTTCAGTAGGCCGAATGCCTGTTCAATGACTACACGGGTACGTGAGTGGGCATGGTTGTAGTCCTCCTCATGCTGGTCCCGTGGGTTCCGGACTGGTGTGAGGAGCCATCTCTTCAGTGGATATCCAGCATCACCTGTATGTGGACGAGAAACGTATGATGTGGAATGCCATTGATACGTACGCACACCCCCCACCCCCTTCCTGGCAGGTCATTGCCAATTCACATACCCCACATCATCATGCATGTAATGAGACTCACCGAGTAGCCAGGATCTGTTCCCTGCGTGTCGCTCCATGTAGCGTGGTATTGTAGAGTTCCTCAAGACCATAGAATCATGGGTTGATCCAGGGAATCGGGCACAACAATGTGTAATGATCCTGTTGGAGTCACACACCATCTGTACATTCAGGGAATGAAATTGTTTTCGGTTGCGGTACTGGGCCTCCATGGCATGTGGGACGACCAATTCAACATGGGTGCAGTCGATGGCACCAATGCAACCCGGTATGCCGGCAAGTGCATGGAATCCCACTTTTGTGTTGGTTATTTCCTGCTCCGAGCGTGGTAGAGAGATGTAGTCGTCTGCGTGCTGCAGGAGGGCATCAAGCACTTGCAATAGTGTCCGTGAGAACAGTGGCTGAGAAATGCCATGCAACTGTCCGACTGTGTGCTGGTAGGTGCCTGTGGCCAGGAAGTGGAGTACAGACACCACCTTCAGTAGGGGTGGGATGTCGGTTGGGCTATCTATCATGCTGACAAGGTCAGCCTGTGTCATGTCCACAATGGCGGCTATGGTGTCCCGGTCCAGACGGTAGAGGGTGTGGATCTGCTCATCAGTGAGGTTGAACGGATGTGCTCGGAGACGTGGTATTGCGGGCTGCCTGCGTGGTGGTAGTGGCTGTGCTGGTGGGCCTTGCTGGCCCTGCCTTGGCCTCCTCCTCCTCCTGCGTCTCCTCCGTGCGGCTGGTTGTAGTTGGTGTTCGTCTTCTTCTTGGAGTCGGAGCACTTGCAGTGCTATCAGGTCCCCCAGGGCCAACATCGCGAGTCCTGCCGGTAGCATTTCGGTGTGGTTGTGGGAGGAGACTGGCTGTGCAATTTATGTGTTTTCAGGCTGTATGGCCTCCACCTGTGGTGATTGATTCCACCTGTGCAAACTGCTCTCCCCTTTGGCCGAGCACGTCCCGCGCACAACGCTGCAATTCGGGGAATTGTATCTTGCTATTGCAATCATGTATCTGTACCCGATGGCCGTGTAAGATTGGTTGATATGTTCATTCTGCTGTGGTCCCATTGTTTCACATACTATCTGTGCAGTCGCGAACAGACTTGTGAGGGGTCAGTGGAACGTAGTACTCGAGTAACGGTGGGCCCTCATGCATCACTGTACCGAGTTGCAACGACGGGCGGGGCGTCCCATTCGTGGGTGAAGGCAGTTGCCATTTTCACACACAGCCGCACTCGATGGAATAATTAGTGATTTCAAACGGCCACAGATGCCTTTTCGACGTGATGTTGCAAATGAGGAATTCGAAGGGCGGCGCTTTCGGTTTCCAGCTAGCGGCGAGGAGATGCCCACAGGTCTGACTGCAAATATAACGTTCTATTGTTCTATGTCCTTGAGACAGGGCCCATGGCGAGGGAGCAATGATTGATATGAATAGTTTGGGATGCGCAATAGCTACGTGGGCGATGAGGCCGTCCGTTCCCAAATACATGTTACTTCACAACACTGGAATTACGGGCTGGGGCACTGTGGATTTAGCAGGCTGCATAACGCACAGACTCAATGGATGTTTCTAATGTCATGTGAGTAATTATTCAGGCGTTTTGATCCCGGGATGAGGGAATGATGGATGGATGCATGGGCAGGTGATTTGATACAGAGTTTGCCATGTACAGGGCTTCTTGGGATCTATCCGCCTCCCCTACGCTATGTGATGCAGGGCTGCCATAGTGGGACCATCGTCCATCTGGCCTTGTTGAGCCCTCCCTGTCTCGAGGCGCCCTCAGACACTTGTGTCCATGCACGTTAACATTCCCATCTGATGGAATCTGTTTTGACAGACGCATGCACAGGTACACTCGTTTGTGATGGTGTTTGCACCTCGATATAGATGGTTATGAGTCGCAAGTGGTTTTGGGGTGGTGATGATCCTTTGGAGTGGGCTAGCATGCATATGGCTGTGGATTTCGTGTGATCATTGAAGTGAGTTGTTGGAATGTAGTTCTGATGGCCATTCTGTTCTTTTTCTTTTCTTTTGGTTGACAGGTATCTCCTCCCCTTTTGCCACTGCCATCTGTATGCCACTCCTGCAGATGGATTTTACTCCCGACACCTGCTGCTTCGTGTTAATCAGTGGAGCAGCATTACGATCTTATGGGACGATCGCCAATGGCCCACATGCCCTTACGCAGTACTGGTGGCTCGGAGCAACATTTCGGCCTTTCAGCTGGACTAGTGCCTCCCCATTGGGACGGCCCTGCGGTTCTGTGCGCTTCCATGTTGCCTTTTCGTACGTGAATGTGGCTCTGTGTACCATGGGGGAACAGGGCGACACACAGGTAGTGGCTGGTATTTTCTTGCGGAAGCAGCCCACAATGGTGAATAGTGTTTAGGAGTTCATGGCCTGATGGCTGTATGGGCTTGGTGATTTTGATGTGCATAAAATTTCTATTCTGATTTGGCCCGTGTAGCGTTTTTCTTTGCAAGTGATGTGGCATATGCCTATTTGGGGGGCGATGTATTGTGAGGAGATCTGCATTGGGTTCCAGCTTCGGGGTTTAGTTGCGTGGTACTGTGCTGGGCGCGTTTGCCTACGAAGCCCAGTGAGGTCAGGGATGGGGGCTGCCAATATGACTGTTTGAATGTTGTCATGCTCAGGGGCGGGGGATTGGGTTTTGTGTAACAGATGCCGGTCAGCCAGGTGGACTGGTGGAATGATGTGATTTTCGGAATATTGCTGGTCACAGGTGCCTGTGTTTGCGTGCGTTTCTTGGTGGGGGACTGTGGTCATGTCCATTGGGATGGCTTCTGTATTCGTGCCATCTGTGCCCTGCAGCTCCCATTGGCCCCTCTTGTGTTTCTTTTGTTCGTTGCCATGCATGGGTGACTTGTACATTTCAATGGTTGCATTGTGGCTTCATTGCACCTACGGGGGGTTGTACTTTGTGGGCACGGAGCGGTGTACAGGCACTCAGTGGGGCCGTTTACGGTTGATTCGCGATGCCGTACTTCTCGCCATGGCGGAATGGTACATTACGCCATGCCTGATGGCGTTAGGTACATGTCCGCTAGGGTCGGAATTGGCGTACCGTTGCGCCATGGTGGTGTTTGCGGTTTGGCATGGCGCGCGCGCGTGCTTGGTGCAGTTAGCGTTGGCGTTCACTACGGTGTCGCTAATGGCTTCGTGCTTTGCGGTGACGGGTCATAGTCGCACCGAGCGCTATTCGATGGCGGTATTGCATTTCCGCCATCGTTTTTCGATTTCCGCCAGGGTCGTAATGAGGGCCAATGGCCCTCATTACGACCCTGGCGGAAAGCGACTGACCGGAGCACCACAGCGTAAATAGCGTTTCCGCCATTGCACGAAGGAGCAAAGTGCGGCCCATTCCGACCCATCGGGCACGAGCACCATGCCACGGCGGAAGTGCAAAGTCCCCGATGGCGGAAATGACCCCAAAACGGCCCACACCGCCGCCGTACGGCGCCCTAGGTGCAATACCGCCACCCCTCTTAGCGGTCACCGCAGTGTGCGCCTACCGGAAAGTACGGTGACTGGAAATATACGGAAACGGAAGTTAAAACATGGGCCCGGAACGGGAAACATCCCGGCGTACACCTATAAAAACACTAAAACCACACAACCACTAAAATCACTACCCTGAAACAAACCCCAACCCGTCAACCACCCTAGCGAAACCAAGAAAAATGGGAAAAGTAGCGAAGAAAGCGTGCGACCGCAAGCGGCAGGTCCACTTCTCCCGTGAGGAACTCACCGTGCTAACAGAGACCCTCCAGGAGAATGCTGCCGTCGTCTTCTGCACGCAAATGACCAGGACGGCACTTGCAAACAAGAAGGCCATATGGGCTCTGGTGGCACAGCGGGTAAGTGCGGTGGGGACCGCACCCCGCACCCCACAGCAATGCCGCAAGCGATGGGACGACCTGCGGATACGCGTCCGCAGCATACTCTCTGCCAACCGCAACATTGCCACAGCCACCGGGGGAGGTCCTGAATCACCCATCAAGTTGACCCCCTGGGAAGAAATCTGTGCCTCCACCATCGGAATGGAGAGCATAGAGGGAGTCGGAGGGATGGAGAAAGGAGTGCAGACATCCGAAGATTCAGGTAGGTGGGCCAGATAAAACAATGCCAAATCCACACAGTCCATCCATGTGAAGTACCATGCGTCCACATAGTGCAACAGAAACACATGTCCAGGAGAACGTCCACACACATCGGCCTGATAGCGCACGTTAAAACCCACAATAAATACATAAATAATTAAAAACCCCTAATACACGCACTACACGTGCAGCAGGCACACCCTAACTGCAGGCTGCCAAACAACTGCACCCTCACTCCACACACAAATCAAAGCACCTCCAAGGCCCCGACCCAAATCACCCTCAGGTACCACCCCAAAGCATGTGATACAATGCCATTCCAATTCCCACAGACCCATCAATAACCCTCGCCCTCCTTTACTCCACCACAGGGTCCGATCCAAACGACGAGCTACAGGACACCCCTACCAGCACACCTGCAAAGAGGGCCAAGACCAACGGCCAGAGACCCTCCACCTCAGCTGCACGCATCAAGACACGGCAGCAGCACAAATCAGGTGGCAGCACAGAGGAGGGAACATCAACAGGCACCCCAGCAGCCAGCATGCCCACAACACCACCGCCACAGGTCCCCCCAATGGATGCCACAGAACGCACTGCCTCTGGTGGCAGCAGCACCATAGGTGACACCCCATTGATGGCAGCATGCTCCGACACAGAAAACGGGGATGCCGAAGTCAGATCCATCCATGACCTGTCCCAATCCCCCTGTCTGTCCCATCCCGTACAACATGAGGATACCACGCAGGGGCACCCACAAGACGACGACTGGCCATCCCCCACAAGCCCTGTGGCAAGGCAACATGAGGACATCAGCCCCTCTGTGACACCCCCGCAAATGGCCATGGCCCAGCAGAGGCAACAGTCCCTCGACCAGTTGATCGAACAACAGCAGCAACTGGCCACACTCCTCAAGGACCATGCCGATGAATGTGGGGGCACTAAGGCAGACATAGAAACATCAACTGAGACACTTAGGGCAGAAATGGAGAGAGGTACAGAGACGCTAAGGGCACAAATTGAGAGAAGCACCGAGAGCCTGAGGGGGGAACTGCATGCGACGTCCAAAGACGTATGTGCCGAACTTGCCGCAGTGCGCCGTGTGCTCACTGAGCTCTCGCAAACCCTTAGGGACATGCATGGACGTGAGCAGGCAGACACATCATCCGTTGCAAGTTCCGTCCAGGGCAGCCCCCAACGTAGATCTGGAAGGAACCTGCGCTCCACAGGCAGGGGTGCCCCTGATACCCGCAGAGGGGGCATGCAATAGCGACAGCCCACTGACAATGAGCATCTTTGGACACTGGTGTTCGGGGGGGAGGTAGGAGGGTGGAGGGGGTGTGTTGGGCTCACTTGGGTGGCGGGTCGATAGGGTGTTCAACATGATATCACATATGCCATAAAAAGTGCACGATCAACCAATGAGAAGTGTGGACATTGATCTTTGTGTACTAGGCCATCATAGGCGTACAGTCCATATTGTGCATGTCCCAGACACACGCAGTGCCACGAGTCCCGTGTCCATGTATCAGCCACCAGGCGTGAGTGCTAGAAGCATACATCAATGAGATGCTGATGAATGTCACGGGCCTCCGGTGCCTCGCAGACTCCATGAGGTGCTGCCACATCCCCACCCTCATCATGACCATCATCAGGTGCTTGCAGTTCTGCGTCAGGGGGCATGGGCACATTTCTACGTACGCACATGTTGTGGAGCATGACACATGCCATCACCATCTTTGCAACCTTCTCATGGCGGTACAGGAGTGCCCCGCCAGACCTGCTGAGGCAGCGGAAACGAGTCTTCAGTAGGCCGAATGCCTGTTCAATGACTACACGGGTACGTGAGTGGGCATGGTTGTAGTCCTCCTCATGCTGGTCCCGTGGGTTCCGGACTGGTGTGAGGAGCCATCTCTTCAGTGGATATCCAGCATCACCTGTATGTGGACGAGAAACCTATGATGTGGAATGCCATTGATACGTACGCACACCCCCCCCCCTTCCTGGCAGGTCATTGCCAATTCACATACCCCACATCATCATGCATGTAATGAGACTCACCGAGTAGCCAGGATCTGTTCCCTGCGTGTCGCTCCATGTAGCGTGGTATTGTAGAGTTCCTCAAGACCATAGAATCATGGGTTGATCCAGGGAATCGGGCACAACAATGTGTAATGATCCTGTTGGAGTCACACACCATCTGTACATTCAGGGAATGAAATTGTTTTCGGTTGCGGTACTGGGCCTCCATGGCATGTGGGACGACCAATTCAACATGGGTGCAGTCGATGGCACCAATGCAACCCGGTATGCCGGCAAGTGCATGGAATCCCACTTTTGTGTTGGTTATTTCCTGCTCCGAGCGTGGTAGAGAGATGTAGTCGTCTGCGTGCAGCAGGAGGGCATCGAGCACTTGCAATAGTGTCCGTGAGAACAGTGGCTGAGAAATGCCATGCAACTGTCCGACTGTGTGCTGGTAGGTGCCTGTGGCCAGGAAGTGGAGTACAGACAACACCTTCAGTAGGGGTGGGATGGCGGTTGGGCTATCTATCATGCTGACAAGGTCAGCCTGTGTCATGTCCACAATGGCGGCTATGGTGTCCCGGTCCAGACGGTAGAGGGTGTGGATCTGCTCATCAGTGAGGTTGAACGGATGTGCTCGGAGGCGTGGTATTGCGGGCTGCCTGCGTGGTGGTAGTGGCTGTGCTGGTGGGCCTTGCTGGCCCTGCCTTGGCCTCCTCCTCCTCCTGCGTCTCCTCCGTGCGGCTGGTTGTAGTTGGTGTTCGTCTTCTTCTTGGAGTCGGAGCACTTGCAGTGCTATCAGGTCCCCCAGGGCCAACATCGCGAGTCCTGCCGGTAGCATTTCGGTGTGGTTGTGGGAGGAGACTGGCTGTGCAATTTATGTGTTTTCAGGCTGTATGGCCTCCACCTGTGGTGATTGATTCCACCTGTGCAAACTGCTCTCCCCTTTGGCCGAGCACGTCCCGCGCACAACGCTGCAATTCGGGGAATTGTATCTTGCTATTGCAATCATGTATTTGTACCCGATGGCCGTGTAAGATTGGTTGATATGTTCATTCTGCTGTGGTCCCATTGTTTCACATACTATCTGTGCAGTCGCGAACAGACTTGTGAGGGGTCAGTGGAACATAGTACTCGAGTAACGGTGGGCCCTCATGCATCACTGTACCGAGTTGCAACGACGGGCGGGGCGTCCCATTCGTGGGTGAAGGCAGTTGCCATTTTCACACACAGCCGCACTCGATGGAATAATTAGTGATTTCAAACGGCCACAGATGCCTTTTCGACGTGATGTTGCAAATGAGGAATTCGAAGGGCGGCGCTTTCGGTTTCCAGCTAGCGGCGAGGAGATGCCCACAGGTCTGACTGCAAATATAACGTTCTATTGTTCTATGTCCTTGAGACAGGGCCCATGGCGAGGGAGCAATGATTGATATGAATAGTTTGGGATGCGCAATAGCTACGTGGGCGATGAGGCCGTCCGTTCCCAAATACATGTTACTTCACAACACTGGAATTACGGGCTGGGGCACTGTGGATTTAGCAGGCTGCATAACGCACAGACTCAATGGATGTTTCTAATGTCATGTGAGTAATTATTCAGGCGTTTTGATCCCGGGATGAGGGAATGATGGATGGATGCATGGGCAGGTGATTTGATACAGAGTTTGCCATGTACAGGGCTTCTTGGGATCTATCCGCCTCCCCTACGCTATGTGATGCAGGGCTGCCATAGTGGGACCATCGTCCATCTGGCCTTGTTGAGCCCTCCCTGTCTCGAGGCGCCCTCAGACACTTGTGTCCATGCACGTTAACATTCCCATCTGATGGAATCTGTTTTGACAGACGCATGCACAGGTACACTCGTTTGTGATGGTGTTTGCACCTCGATATAGATGGTTATGAGTCGCAAGTGGTTTTGGGGTGGTGATGATCCTTTGGAGTGGGCTAGCATGCATATGGCTGTGGATTTCGTGTGATCATTGAAGTGAGTTGTTGGAATGTAGTTCTGATGGCCATTCTGTTCTTTTTCTTTTCTTTTGGTTGACAGGTATCTCCTCCCCTTTTGCCACTGCCATCTGTATGCCACTCCTGCAGATGGATTTTACTCCCGACACCTGCTGCTTCGTGTTAATCAGTGGAGCAGCATTACGATCTTATGGGACGATCGCCAATGGCCCACATGCCCTTACGCAGTACTGGTGGCTCGGAGCAACATTGCGGCCTTTCAGCTGGACTAGTGCCTCCCCATTGGGACGGCCCTGCGGTTCTGTGCGCTTCCATGTTGCCTTTTCGTACGTGAATGTGGCTCTGTGTACCATGGGGGAACAGGGCGACACACAGGTAGTGGCTGGTCATTTCTTGCGGAAGCAGCCCACAATGGTGAATAGTGTTTAGGAGTTCATGGCCTGATGGCTGTATGGGCTTGGTGATTTTGATGTGCATAAAATTTCTATTATGATTTGGCCCGTGTAGCGTTTTTCTTTGCAAGTGATGTGGCATATGCCTATTTGGGGGGCGATGTATTGTGAGGAGATCTGCATTGGGTTCCAGCTTCGGGGTTTAGTTGCGTGGTACTGTGCTGGGCGCGTTCGCCTACGAAGCCCAGTGAGGTCAGGGATGGGGGCTGCCAATATGACTGTTTGAATGTTGTCATGCTCAGGGGGGGGATTGGGTTTTGTGTAACAGATGCCGGTCAGCCAGGTGGACTGGTGGAATGATGTGATTTTCGGAATATTGCTGGTCACAGGTGCCTGTGTTTGCGTGCGTTTCTTGGTGGGGGACTGTGGTCATGTCCATTGGGATGGCTTCTGTATTCGTGCCATCTGTGCCCTGCAGCTCCCATTGGCCCCTCTTGTGTTTCTTTTGTTCGTTGCCATGCATGGGTGACTTGTACATTTCAATGGTTGCATTGTGGCTTCATTGCACCTACGGGGGGTTGTACTTTGTGGGCAGGGAGCGGTGTACAGGCACTCAGTGGGGCCGTTTACGGTTGATTCGCGATGCCGTACTTCTCGCCATGGCGGAATGGTACATTACGCCATGCCTGATGGCGTTAGGTACATGTCCGCTAGGGTCGGAATTGGCGTACCGTTGCGCCATGGTGGTGTTTGCGGTTTGGCATGGCGCGCGCGCGCGTGCTTGGTGCAGTTAGCGTTGGCGTTCACTACGGTGTCGCTAATGGCTTCGTACTTTGCGGTGACGGGTCATAGTCACACCGAGCGCTATTCGATGGCGGTACTGCATTTCCGCCATCGTTTTTCGATTTCCGCCAGGGTCGTAATGAGGGCCAATGTGTTTGTGTATTGTTTTTTCAACCTGTGCAGTGTTCATATGGCATGATGTGTTAATGTTAATGTTAAAGGACATTTGTACCGCGCACTATCACCGCCGGAGTGGTCCCCTGGCGCTCTGGCGGCTCTGAAAGAGGAGGGGCTGTTGAGTTAGTGGGAGGAAGCAGGAAAAGAGCAAGAGAGTAGTGATGTGCTGTTGGCGGCCTCAGCCCGGTGGGTCTGTTGGCTGGGCCTGGGGTGTTTGCGGCCGGTAGTCATTGTGTACTGTTGTGCAAGACTATGGGCCTCATTACACGGATGGCGGTAATGGTTAACGGTCACCGTTAATGGTAATGGTGACCGTTAACCATTACGCCTTACTACGAGGTCCCTTAGCGGGTTGGTGCTTTAACGTCTGCTTTTTGCAGGCATTAAAAACCAACCCGCTAAGGGACCTTGGTGCTAATTACGGCACCGCAAAATTGCGGTGCCGTAATTAGCACCTTCCCCATTCCCATTATGCCCTATGGGGCAAAAATGGGAATGGGGAAGGGCAGTGGTGGAAGGGGGAATTACCGCCCCGCCAACCTTGGAATGGGGCGGTAATTCCCCTTCCCACCAAGGCGGTGCCGGTATTTTACCGCATGGACCAAGGTGCTAATAGCGCCATCCGTGTAATGAGGCCCTATGTGTGTTTTTGTTTTGTTTTTGCAATGTAGTGAAGTTTGTGCGTTTTGTTGTGCTGTAGGTTTTGGTTGCGTTTGGTTTGGAGTTTGAGAGGGAAATTGTTAGTTGGGTTGGTTTAATTTGCGCCTAAATCCTGAATTGAGGTGCTCGGCTTGCTTAGTCTCCCCTGATGCGGCTCTGTTCTGATCTGGGTCCGACTGGTATACAAGGTTTCTTACTCCACTGGCCCCCACCTCTAACATGCTCTCTCATAGCTCCCCTTATCCTCCCTTCATACTCCTCTGGCCGGTGCACCTGCCTATGTCAGCCTCTTAGGTAGTGTGGTGATTGCCAATATCTTGACAATTCCGCGCTACTGTGGTACCTGGCGATAACTCAGGGGCGGGCGAAAGTGTTGGTGGGATTGACTGGGATAGTTGATCCAGTCTCTGTGTGTGCCGCCTGTGTTCCAATCTATCCTGTGTCACCAGTCCAGGTGCTGTGGGAGCTACCCTCTCGGGTCGGGGATGTCTGTGTCCTTTCCGGCTTAGTCATCTTTTTTCCGGTTTTGGTTTCAAGGTTTAGTCTGTGGTGTTGAAGAGCCAGGTTTTCAGTGATTTCCTGAATTGTAGGTGATCTTAAGTGTTTCTTATTTCTTTTGGGATGTTGTTCCAGGTTTTTGTTGTTAAGAGGTAGAAGGAGGTGCCTCCAAGTTTTTTCTTAAGGTATGGTTTGAGTTCCAGGCGGATTTTGTTGCTTGATCGGAGGGGTCTCGTTGGTTTGTAGACTGTTATTTTCTTTTGTAGGAATTCTGCTCCTTGTCCGCTGATTGCCCTGTGCGTTATGCACATTGTTTTGAAGGTGATGCATTGTTTTACTGGGAGCCAGTGTAGTGTTTTTAGGGCTGGAGTGATGTGGTCTCTTCTGGATAGTTTGAAGAGTAGTCTTGCTGCTGCATTTTGGATCCGTTGCAGTTTCTTTAGGAGGTATTCTGGTATTCCGAGGTAGAGGTTGTTGGCATAGTCGATTTTTGACATGATTAGGGCGACGATAGTGAGTGTTTTTTGCGCGAAGGAGAGGAAAGGTAGAATTCTTCTTGCCGTGTGGAGGAGAAAAAAGCATTTCTTCACTGTTGCATTTATTTGAGGTTCCAGGGTTAGGGTGTTGTCCATTAGGACTCCTAGATGTTTTACTACCTTCAATGGTGTTGGTGTGTTTCCTATTTCCGTAGGCCATGGGATGGTGGTTTCGTTCTCTTGGTCTTTGGATACGATCATGATTTCTGTCTTTCCTGGGTTGATTTTCAGGTTGTTGGCATCCATCCAGTTGAAGACTTCTTTTAGACATTCGATTAGGGTTGAGCGGTCGGCATCGGTGTCTTTGATGTTGTAGATGATCTGAGTGTCGTCTGCGTAGTTGTAACATGTAATGCTGTATTTTCTGAAGATTCTGATGACCGGAGTCTGATAGATGTTGAAATGTAGTGGAGATAGTGAGGATCCTTGTGGCACTCCACAGTCATTGACTCGTTGAGTTGATTTGAAAGGTTTGATCCATACGGTTTCTGTCCTGTCTGCTAGGAATGATTTGGTCCAGCGTAGTGCTTTGTCTGTTATGCCTATGTTTTCTAGTCTTTTGATCAGGGTGTCATGGCTAACTTTGTCAAAGGCTGCAGAGAGGTTGAGCAGAATAAGGGCTGAGGTAGTGTTTGAGTCTGCGTTAGTTTTGAGGTCGTCCCAGATGGATAGTAGTGCTGTTTCCATTCCTCTCGCTGGTCTGAAACCGATTTGAGCTTGGTCCAGGAGGTGGTGTTTTTCTACGTGTTCTTGGGTTAGTATATACGTAGGTTTCTAGAAGTTTTGCTGGGTAGGGGATGTTAGAGATCTGCCTGTAGTTGGAAAGGTCATCTACATCACCACTTGTGTTTTTCAAGAGTGGCTTGATGTATGCTGATTTGAAGATCTTCGGTACGGTCCCTGTTGATAGTGATAGATTTAGAAGGTTTCTGTAGTGTTCTGCTGGCGATCCTTGCTCGAGGATTGATTTGTAGATGTCTGGGGGACAGGGATCCATGGGTGATCCCACATTCTTGCTTCGTTTTACCAGCATTGCAAATGCCTCTACTGATATTTCAGGAAAGCTTTGGAGTTTGTGCTGTGGTTCCGTGTTAGGTTCGTTGGGTTGTATGTTGTGGTTGGTTGGTCGCTTTTGTATGGTTTGTCGGATGTCATTGGGCCTCATTAGGACCCAGGCGGTAAGGGGTTTACGGCGGCGTAAACAGCGCCGACCCTTACCGCCTGATTCCGAGGTCCCTTAGCGCCATGGAGGATTTAACACCTGCTTTTAGCAGGTGTTAAAATCCATGGCGCTAAGGGACCTTGGGCCTCATTACGACCCAGGCGGTAAGTTACCGCCTGGACCGTGACTTTACCACCATGGCGTAAACTACGTTTACGCCATGGTGGTTGGCGGATTTACCGCCCCATTCCAACCTTGGCGGGGCGGTAAATCCCCATTTTCCCATTTTCCCTTCCCCATTCCCATTTTGCCCCATAGGGCATAATGGGAGTGGGGAAGGCGTTAATTACGCCACCGTAAATTACGGTGGCGTAATTAACTCCATGGTCCCTTAGCGCCATGGATTTTAACACCTGCTAAAAGCAGGTGTTAAAACCTCCATGGCGCTAAGGGACCTCGTACTCAGGCGGTAAGGGTCGGCGCTGTTTACGGCGCCGTAAACCCCTTACCGCCTGAGTTGTAATGAGGCCCCTTGTTGTTAATTACGCCACCGTAATTTACGGTGGCGTAATTAACGCCTTCCCCACTCCCATTATGCCCTATGGGGCAAAAATGGGAATGGGGAAGGGTAAATGGGGATTGGGGACTTACCGCCCCGCCAACCTCGGAATGGGGCGGTAAGTCCGCCAACCACCATGGCGTAAACGTAGTTTACGCCATGGTGGTAAAGGTACGACCCAGGCGGTAACTTACCGCCTGGGTCGTAATGAGGCCCATTGATTTTATTTTTGAAGTGGTCCGCCAGGTCGTTGCATAGTTTTTCTGATGGGGTTGGGGCGTTATCGCAGCCTGGTGGGTTTTTCATTTCTTCAATGATGCTAAACATTTATTTGGGCCTCATTACGACCCAGGTGGAAAACCATGGTGCTAATAGCACCATGGTCCATGCCGGTAACTTACCGACTCCGCCATGGAGAAAGGGGGAATTACCACCCCATTACAAGGTTGACGGGGCGGTAATTCCCCCTTCCTCCATGGCCCTTCCACATTCCCATTTTTGCCCCATAGGGCATAATGGGAATGGGGAAGGCGGTAATTACGGTACCGCAAATTGCGGTACCGTAATTAGCACCAAGGTCCCTTTGCTTTTTGAATTTCATTCTTGCATGCGCGGATTTGTTTCTGGTACAGTGTTTTTTTCCCTGGGTTGTATTCTTTCCTCCATTCCAATTCCATCTTTTTGTTTTCCTTTTTCATGGCGTTTAATAGTGGGGTGAACCATTTTGCCATTGCTCTTTTTTTGATGGGGTGAACGGTTTTTCTGGGGTGATCTTGTCTATTGTATCTGCAATCCATTTGTGAGGTATCTCTGCTTTTCCGTCTAGGTTAGCTAGCTCCAGTTCTGTAGTTGAGGGTTTCGTTAATTCCAGTTGTTCAAATAGGTTGCTTTCTTTGACGTGTTTCCAGTTTCTTTTGGTGGTGGTTGTGAGTTTTGGATGTTGGATGTAGGCTTGTGAAGGCAGAGTGATCACGAATGGGATGATGAGATGGTCGTTCCACAGTATTTGTAATGGAGTTGCCATGGTGATGAGTTTTTCTTTGGCGAAAATTGCGTCTAGGGTGTGTCCTGCCGAGTGCGTTGCTCCTTTGACTAGTTGTCATAGTTTCATGGTGTTGAGTTGTTCAATTAGTGAGTTTTGGGAGTTGGCGTGGCTGTCTTCAAACCAGATGTTGAAGTCCCCCAGGATGATTAGGTGTTCGTGGGTGATGGCTAAGTTGTTGACGGCTTCTATGAAGTTATCGATGAATGTTGCATCATATTTTAGATACCCTTGCGATTTTGGGTAGTGTTGCAGTTGTCCGCGTCCGTCAGCGGACATTCGCACAGTCCGCGGACATCAAAATCTCTAGCTGGGGGTTCAGTATGTTCTATGTTACATATATAAAGTCAGGGATATTATGGTTAAGTTGCACTTCTAAACTTTATTAAAGGGACGTTATGGTTACGTTGTGCTACTAAAAACCTATCAAATTCAGTAAAAAAACTTTGTTAAAGGGACGTTATGGTTTAAAGTTAAACCGAAAAACCCTTGAAATTCGCCAGTTATGGTACGCTAAGCAACCATAACTCGCGCCACCATGGTGCACTGCTAAGACTAACACCCAGTACATCAAAGATGACATAACAAATGTCATTGATGACATCACTGATGACATCACATGTGCATTTACTTTTCATGAAAGCTCTGTACAAGGGATTCTTATAATGTTGACCAAAAAGTGTCAAGGATCATTGGAATAAATATCATGAGCTACTTAGTACATTAAGCAATGCATTGATATAAATAGCATTCTATTATGAAGTTCTATCCAGTATACTAAGCTACTCATTCAAAACATAGGCAGTGTGTGCAGTATACATGATGAAGGTGCAATATTCATAATCTGCCATGTTGAATAGTGAAATGATAACTGCTTTCTTATTAGAGTTTTGCGTACTGCGAAACATGTAATAAGTAGCTAATAAAACCCACTTAATACATAATTGCATTATTAGAGACAAAACACAAAGAGATAACAACACATACAAATATGAGTATATACAGGGAAACTGAAGTAAGCAAAAAAGCAGAAGTAGTAGCAGAAAGAGTTCATAACCTAACTGATAATCTTTATGCAGAGAAATGATTGCTCTGTGTCAAAGCTGCTTCTTACCCTATGTATGTGTATCACATGATGTGACTGGACCCTAAGGAAAGGAGTGTGAGTACAATGTATACAAATATGAGTATATATAGGGAAAGTACAATAATAAAAAAACACTATGAGAAAGTGCTGATAAGCCTAATGATTATCTTCATGCACAGAAAGGATTGCTCTCTTTCAAGCCTGTGTCTTACGCTATGTATATGTTTCATATGTGACTTGACCCTAAGGGAATTACTGTAAGAACATACTTGAAGGATAAGTCTACAAATATAGTACCTTTTCAACAGTTCTTGACTGTCACTGAACAAAACCATGTGGTCTAGATATGTCAGTAAAGGAAAGAAGGGGGAGCCAAACATGTGATGTCATCAGTGATGTCACCAATGACATGTGTGATGTCATCTTTGATGTCCTGGGTGTTAGTTTTAGCAGTGCACCATGGTGGTGCGAGTTATGGTTGCTTAGCTTACCATAACTGGCGAATTTCAAGGGTTTTTCGGTTTAATTTGAACCATAACGTCCCTTTAACAAAGATTTGTTACTGAATGTATTTATATATATATATATATATATATATATATATATATATATATATATATATATATATATATATATATATATATATATATATATATATATATATATATATATATATATATATATTACATGGCCACGGTTGTGGCCATGTAGTTATGGTTAAGTTGCTGTTTCCATAGGAAGAGCACTTTTTGGGTGGCTTATAACTTCGCTCTCCCTGGATGGATCCTCACCAAACTTTGCAAAAAAAGTATTTGGGTCACTCTGAATTTTTTCTGCAAAGTGAGGATTCGTCCAGGGGGGGCAAAGTTATAGGGGGGGTCCCAAAACTTTTTTTTTTCCCCATAGACTGAATGGGAAAAAAATTTTGCTCGCGCCTACAGCCCAAACCGCTGGACGGATTTCCACCAAATTTGGACCAGGAGCAGCGGCTTGGTCCCGAAAGCGAATTTGGTGAAAATCCGTCCAGTAGTTTTTTTTAAAATGACCAAAAAGTAGGTCAAAAACAATTAGTGATATCTGTGTTCGGTTCGCGGACACACTTCCCTGTTCGCTCCGCAGACAGTGTCCTGATTGGCCAATCGTCTTGCGTGATGTTCGCGGACATGCAACGTGTTCGCTGATTGGACGGCGTGGAGAGTGAAGCGCGTCAGATTTATCGGTAGCGCCCGCCATCTTGGATTCGCGGACGTCCGCGGACAGCGCGGTCAAACTTTGTTCAAAATGTGTATTTAGTAGAGTGTGTTGGTGTGTAGGAGTGTTTGGGGAGGGTGGGAGTGTATGAGATAGGATGAAAGTTGTGTTTTTTATGTGTTAGACGTTCTTTTTGTGTTCGATTTGTTTGCAGACATCACAGGTGTTCTGAAATGTTCTAAATAAACTGACTGGGGGGTGTTCTAAGGACTCAATATGTGTCCGTTTTGTTCGCAAGCAAAGTGAAACTGTTCTAAGAACACTTGCGGTGTCCGGGGAGTGTTCGTAGGGGATGTCCTGAGGACGCTGTCCGTATTGTTCTCTGTCAAGTTGAATGTGTTCTAAGAACATCCACGGTGTCCTGAAATGTTCGCAAATAAACAAAATGGGGGTGTTCTGAAGATGTTTTTGAGAACACTCCCGGTGTCCTAAAATGTTCGTAGGGGGTGTCCTGAGGACGCTGTCCGTATTGTTCTCTGTCAAGTTGAATGTGTTCTAAGAACACCCACGGTGTCCTGAAATGTTCGCAAATAAACAAAATGGGGGTGTTCTGAAGACGCTTCTAAGAACACTCGCGGTGTCCGGGGAGTGTTCGTAGGGGATGTCCTGAGGACGCTGTCCGTATTGTTCTCTGTCAAGTTGAATGTGTCCTAAGAACACTCGCGGTGTCCTGAAATGTTCGCAAATAAACAAGATGGTGGTGTTCTGAAGACGCTTCTAAGAACACTCCCGGTGTCCTGGAATGTTCGTAGGAGGTGTCCTGAGGACGCTGTCCGTATTGTTCTCTGTCAAGTTGAATGTGTTCTAAGAACACCCGCGGTGTCCTGAAATGTTTGCAAATAAACAAAATGGGGTTGTTCTGAAGACGCTTCTAAGAACACTCGCGGTGTCCGGGGAGTGTTTGTAGGGGGTGCCTGAGGACGCTGTCCGTATTGTTCTCTGTCAAGTTGAATGTGTCCTAAGAACACTCGCGGTGTCCTGAAATGTTCGCAAATAAACAAGATGGTGGTGTTCTGAAGACGCTTCTAAGAACACTCGCAGTATCCGGGGAGTGTTCGTAGGGGGTGTCCTGAGGACGCTGTCCGCATTGTTCTCTGTCAAGTTGAATGTGTTCTAAGAACACCTGCAGTGTCCTGAAATGTTCGCAAATAAACAAAATGGGGGTGTTCTGAAGACGTTTTTGAGAACACTCCCGGTGTCCTGGAATGTTCGTAGGGGGTGTCCTGAAAACGCTGTCCGTATTGTTCGTTGTTAAGTTCAAAGTGTTCTAAGAACTATCGCGTTGTTCTGAAATGTTCGTAGGGGGTGTCCTGAAAACGATGTCCGTATTGTTCGCTGGCAAGTTCAAAGTGTTCTAAGAACACTCAGATTGTTCGAGGACATTAAAAGTTTCCCATAGATCATAGTTGAAATGTTTGACTCTATGGATGTGATATGCTGCGGGGGTTGTTGCCAGGGCATAGAGTCTTGGGTGCATGGCCATTTGAACAGCACTCCAACCCAGCCTCGATGGAAAATAGCTCCGGATAAAACAGCCACTGGTGTAATAGTGGCCCCCACAGTGCGGGGGGCCCTACCACTGTTGGGGGGCAGTCCTGAGCCCCCACAGAGTGCCCGCAAGCCCCCACCTGAAAGGTCACACACGCACACAGCCTTTCGGTTCGGGCTTCCCGGTCGCTCTCCCCGCGGCCGGGAACGCCCCTTTATTTATATTCTAGGCGGCGGCATGCAACATCACGCCGCCGCGTAAGCCCGTCATTACGAGCAGCGCCACACTCCTCCTTTTTCGGGAGGAACCACAACAACTGCACTTTTAACTATAATAACTTTTAACACACAGCTAGACTACAAACCACCACTGCACACCCAACACCCCTTTATTGTCAACCACCCGGATCCCTTCATCACAGTTTACTGGCTAAGTGTCCAAGAACATACTCGCTGAGGTAAGCAGGTTTCCCTCGCCCATCCCTCTGGGGGTACCTCCTGCCTACCTCCGGCACGTGACGTCCCTCAGCCGCGGCTCCCCGGATTGGGGAGTCTGGAACATCCTCCCGGAGATCTCCATCATCGGGGTCCTCTGGTGGGTCAGGTTCAGGCGGAGTTTCAGTCCATGGATCACCCAGTTTCTTGAAGAAGCTCACATTCCGGGTGACGGCAGATCGTCCATCCGAGGCCGTCACCATGGATCCCTTGACCGCCACTACATCCAAGGGCTTGGGTTCATAGGGGAGTGAGAGTTTCCCATGGGGGTGTCGGTTGCAGACTAGAACTTCGTCTCCCGGCTCAAGCCGTTGAGGCCGGAGACCCCTTTGCAGGTTTTCTTGGTCAATTCTCACTCGCCTTTCCATTTCAACCCTCTGGTTGTCAATCACTCCAGGCTCTTTCTCCCCAACCTCGGGTAGCAGGCCCCGGGGGCATCTCTTGAACAGCGCTTCTGCGGGAGCCACTCCAGTTGAGGCATGCGGGGTGGTGCGATACACCCGCAGGAATTGGTACAGGGCCCGTTGTAGGGGCTGACCCTGTCCCTGGGCGATTCGGAATGTCTTGTTAAGAGTCCGCATGAGTTTCTCCGCATCGCCATTGGCTCGGGGCCACAGTGGTGACACCTTCCTGTGCTGCACCCCGCAGCTCTCCATGAGCTTGGAGAACCGCTCACTTTGGAAAGGAGCCCCATTGTCTGAGCACAGAGTGTGGGGAAACCCGTGGGCTGCAAAGATCTTCTCCACCGCCACCAGCACATGCTCAAACGCCACGGATTCGACAAACTCCACCTCTGGATATCTAGAGTACTCATCGACAATTGCCAGGAAGTGGGTGCCCACCGACGTCGATCCAAAGTCCGCGTGGACGACCTCCCAAGGCCGTGTGCCTCAGGGCATCGCTTCTATTGCTGGCTCCCGTTGCAGAGGAGAGGCTGCCTGACACCACATGCATGCCGCTACAAAGTCATCAACCCTCTTCTCTAGTTCAGGAAACCAGACCTTCAACCGGAGCTGCGCCTTGGTCTTGGCTGCGCCTTGATGTCCATGGTGGGCCAAAGTGATGACCTCCTTCACTTTTGAAAGGGGGACGACAATCCGGTCACCCCGGAGCAGCAGGCCCGACTCCGAAAAAGACAACTCGTCCTTCACTTTTCACAACTGTTCAAGCGTTGTTCTGGCCTCTTGTGTCCGCCCGGCCACAGCCTCGCGGACGGACTTCCAGGAACTGTGTTGCATCGAGTGCCTCAGTATTTGAAAGCATTCGTCTTGGGCCGCCGCAGCCTCCAGCTCCGCCAGTGTGGCCGCCTCCACCACCATCCGTACATGGCTGTCAGCCTCTTCTCCACAGATATCATGCCCCTCTCCCCTGCACACCCCCGGGTGGCGGGAGAGGTATTCCGCTGCAATTGTTGGCCCCGGGCCTGTATACCAAGGTAACGGAGTACTCAAGGAGGGCGAGCATCCACCTCTCAATCCTGGCCAGGGGTTTTGACGATGACCCAACCAGGATTGGAAGCAACAGTTTGTGATCGGTTACCACCGTCACCGGACGACCCAAGACATAGAGTCGAAAATGTCTGCAGCCCCACAGCACCGCAAGGTTTTGGATGAAACGCCCACAGTAGGTCACCATCCCCAGAAAACTCCTCACATCAGACACCGATTCGGGAGGTTGTGCCGATTTGATGTCCTGGACCTTTCTTGGATCGGGCGATACCCCTCCCTCCTTGAACACAAAACCGAAGAATTCAATGGAGGTGCGCATGAACTCGCATTTTTCCTTATGAAGGGTAAGGCCCAGTGACTGGAGCCGTTATAGGGTCTTTCCCAGCCTCCTCATATGGGCCACCTCTGTTTTTGCGAACACCAGAATGTCATCGCTGATGTTGAGGACGCCCTTGAGATCTGCCAGGGCACCCCTAATGATGTTCTGGATCACCTCGGCGGCAGATGACACTCCAAAACTCAACCTCTTATATCGGTACAATCCCCGGTGGGTGGTAAACGTTGTTACGTACCTGGACTCGGCGTGGAGCACGACCTGGTGGTAACCTGCTCAGAGATCCAGTTTCGAAAAGAACCGAGCCCCTTGTACTTCAGCAATTATGTCGTCGATCGTGGGTGTGAGATGCCGCTCCCTCTTTATTGCCTTGTTAGGGAGCCTCATGTCGACACAGATGCGGACGGAATCAGGTTGCTTAGGTTTTCTGGTCACCACGATCGGAGACACCCAGGGGGTCGGGCCTTCCACCTTTTCGATGATGTCCAGGTTTACCAAACTGTCCAGCTCCTTGTCCACCTGTTCCCTTAGATGAAACGGTACCCTACGGTGTTTCAAGGCAATAGGTTGGACCGACTCATCAATGTGAAGCCGAACCGGTTCACCGGTCATCTCTCCGATCCCACTGAAGAGTGCTGCATACTTCTCTAGGAGATCATTGATGTCTTCCATGTAGACTGAATAGGCAAAACTGACAATCCCCAGGGCCTCGGCAGCGGCACAGCTGAGCAGGGTGTTCTCACTTACAGGAGTTACATAGAAGCGAGCCTTGATCTGTGAGCCGTCATGTTCAACACTGGCTATAAAGGCACCATCCAGTGGTATCGGTTCCAGCCCTCCAAACGCAAATATGCGAGCCTTCGGTGTGACCAGACCTGGGAGGGGTTCAAGCGTGTCATAATGTCCTCTGGCCATTACATTGACGGAGGCCCCCGTATCCACGAGCACCGGGACTGGGGAGTGGTTGACCTCCACCACACATCTGGGCTGCCTCCGGCTCTTTCTTTTCAGGATTTCCACGCTCGAGACGAAAAAGATGTTCTCCTCGTCCTCCTCCTCGGCACCCTCTGCCTGGGGATCCACTTCGCCCTGATCTACCTGGGCCACATTCGGCGGCGGGTTCTGGCGTGGAGTCCACGTCCGTGCCTGGCCTCTCGGCACCATCACCGGCAGGGCTGCACGGCATACCCTTGAAAAGTGATCGGCCAGTCCACATCTGCCACAGGTCTTTCCCACCGCCGGACATTCTGTCGGGTGAGGAAGGTCGTACCCGCATTTCTGACATGACTCCCCGGCTCTGCCTGCCCTGTCGCGGGGTCCTCCACCAGGACGTCTCATGCCTCTGCCACCTCGCCACACGACGCACACCTCCTCCGACCTCACTGACCGGGATCCTGCCTCCATCTTATTGGCCCGAGCCTCCGCCACCTCATGGCAACGGCCGAGCTCCAGTATGCGGGGCAGAGTGATGCCTGGCTCTCTCAGGACCTGCCTCCTGAGTTTGCCGGAGGAGCATGCCTGGATTAACATTGTGCGCATCATGTCTTCCGTGTCCATCCACGCACATCCTAGGGAGAGGCGGCGCAAACGTCCAGCGTCTCATCATCCTTCTGTTTGGCCGACAGCATAACAAATCTCTCATAGTCTACATTAGCAAGGGGGAGGAAAAGTGCAAGGAGTGCCACCTTGGCCGCATCATAGAAGGCATTGGCAGGTGTGAGGGATTCAAATATTTCCTGGACCGCAGGCCCTGCGGAGTACAGCATGGTGGCCACTCTGCTGTCATCGTCCGTCACCTGAGAGGCCCTGAAATACATATCAAGGCGACTCATCCATCTCCTCCACCGGGGCCCATGCTCGAAGGTGGCCCCGATGCGTGAAATTCCGGAATGGGCTGCAGAGCAGCGTGGACCTCAGGTGCTCTTGCCTGAGCCATGATGGGGGGTCCAGGTTGGGCAGCTGGCAGCACTGCTGGAGGTCCTTGCAGGGGCAACTGTGGAGCTGGTATCGGCTGTTGCATTGGAATTACTGGAGGCTGCCCAACCTGTTGAGGAATCGGCGCAGCCCCTGCCCCGTCATCCGAAACTTCAGAGTCAAACATAGGTCTGAGCGCACAGGCACCCCCACCAGTTGTCCTGGAGGCCGCAACTCAGCCACCCTTCACCATCCACAGTGTGAGTGTCTATAAAAGTCAAATCCGATACCAGATACACACTACGAGCCTGACAGCTCACCTTGGACGGGCACCAGCTCCAAGGACCAGGAACAAAGCGTGCTGGTGTGAATGTCTCTCAATCACAGCCTTCTCCGATGATGAAGAGGACGAAGAAGATACTACAGCCACTTGATGATGAAGGGGACGAAGAAAAATGCTGTCTCCATCTGCTGGCATCCACCAATGTATAGGTGTTCCAAAAATTAAGCCATAAGCATGGAGTAGGCTAAGCAGGTCCAGCCATGTTAACCCTTCTCCTGGCTTTCACACGACGTAGTAGCACCAAAATTACATGAAAATCCACAATCCAACCATGGGTGTGCAGATCATGCTACCTGCAAGCAGAATTTCCAAAAATTTGGCCCGGATTCAATTCCCCCTCCAAACCGGAGCTCGGAGAACATCCGCGGCCTATCAGACAAAATGGCCGCCGGCCGCGTGTACGAGCCGCAGCCACGGCGTACGACGGAGCATCCAGGCACTCCGTACATGCAGAAAAATTCAGAAGCCTTCACCGCCGGGCCCGAGCATCCGCACTCGCTCGTCGCCACTGTTGGGGGGCGGTCCTGAGCCCCCACAGCGTGCCCGCAAGCCCCAACCCGAAAGGACACACGCACACAGCCTTTCGGTTCGGGCTTCCCGGCCGCTCTCCCCGCGGCCGGGAACGCCCCTTTATTTATATTCTAGGCGGCGGCGTGCAACGTCACGCCGCCACGTAAGCCCGTCATTACGGGCAGCGCCACAACCACCACATGTTCTGCGAGGGTGGCTGCCTTGGACATTAAAAAAAAAACGATTACTTTTTTTTTTCTTTTTGTGGTCACTCTGCCTCCATAAAGAAATAATTTATGTTACAGCGTGACTAAAATAATTTCTTTATGGAGGCAGAGTGACTAAAAAAATAAACTATTTCTTTTTGAAGTCCGAGGGCTCCCACCACCCCATGACATGGAAGCCTCGAGGCTGGAGGCCTCCATGTCATGGGGAGGAGGGAGCTCTGTGACTTCATAAAGAAATAGTTTATTTTTTAAATCAAACTGCCTTCATAAAGACATGATTTCAATTATGGTGTGTTCCTTAATGGAAATAATTTCTTTATGAAGTCGGAGTGACTTCAAAAAGAAACCGTTACTTTTTGAAGTAATAGTGTCCCCTCAACCTCATGACGTGTTTGTGTGTGAGTTTATGGTGAACGGGTGCAAACTTAAATGTTTAGGTGGCTGCCTGTGTGAGTAAATGGTGAAAGGGTGCACAATTAAATGTATGGGTGGCTGCCTGGGTGTGTCTGTATGGTGAAAGGATGCACACTTAAATGTGTAGGTAGCTGCCTGTGTGAGTGTATGGTTTAAGGGTGCACACTGAAATGTATAGGTGGCTTCCTGGTGAAAGGGTGCCCACTTAAATGTATTGGTGGCAGCCTGGGTGGGCCTGTCTGGTGAAAGGCTGCACACTTAAATGTTTGGGTGGCTGCCTGGGTGTGCATGTATGGTGAAAGGGTACACACTTAAATGTATGGATGTCTGTGTGTGTATGCTTGCATATGGTGAATGGTGTGTGTGTGTGTGTTCAGAGGTGCAACGAAACCTACATTATGGGGGGTGTTAACCTTTCAAATGTTGGGAGAGGTGCTAAAATCACAGGCGATGTGGGAGGGGCAAACATATTTGTGTGGGGCATCTAACATCTTCATGCATTCTAATTAGACTATTCTAGTGCAGCTTCAATGTTACAAGCAGTTAACTCTCACCTATGGACTGCTGTGAGAATATGCAGTCTTCTGTCCCCTCTCTACCCTTCCAATCACTTCCCTGGCATGCAAGTACTAAACCCACATCAAGATTTCAATTGCCTAAAAAAAAAAGCATTTGAATGCAGGTACTAACAGTGAAATGCTTTACGTTAGTAATTGTCGGGCCTTTGTTATAGTGAAACCCAGGTGCTGTTGAACATCTGTGTCCTGTTCTGTCTGGCAACGGCTCTGTAGATCAGCCAGGTCGAGTCAACATAGCCCAAAATGTATGGGGGGGGTTTGGGGAAGGGCTGATGCCCAGTTAGCTCAATGGTGTTGCGCCACTACTTGTGTACTTGGTTACTTATTGGTAATCTTCATTACTCATAGCCATATTCTTCTTTGTCCAAGTACTTGTGCATGAGCACTTTGCCTCATACACAAGTACTGGGATGAGGTAGAGGGACGTGTAGGTAATGCCTGGCTTAGTTACCTGTAATTTTCATTACTCCTTGTCCCACTCTTCCTTATCCCAGTGCTTCCTATGACGCAAGGAGCCTCATACGTAAACACTGGGACAAGGAAAAAGGACGTCAAGGTAATTCTGGGCAGATAAGCTGATTTTGGGGGTTGAGGCAGGGTGCGGGAGGGAGAGGGAATGTGTGGGGGGATGCAGTAGGATGGGGATTGTGCGATACATTGTTAAGGTCATCCATGTTCAGCAATCATGATTTGTGGTATTGTTGGCTAGAGGTATTTTGGTGCAGCCTGTCTAGACATTGCTTAGTTTGGCTTGACTTTTGTTTAACTGGGCATCTCTGATAAAGCAGTCCTGCTAAGTGTAATTACCTGGCTAGACTAGCATTTGGGTGCTGCCAGGCTAGCCGTTTCTTACTGTGGCATTGTATGCTTTTCTGGGCATCTGTGATAAAATAACCATGATAAGTGTTATTGCTTCGACTAGCATTTTGGTGCAACCAGTCTAGGTATGTCTGAAGGTGGCCTGGCAAGCTTTACTGTAATATGTTATTAGGTGTCTAGACTGGTATGCATTGTGCAGCCAATTTGACATGTTTTCATTGCGGCATGTCATTTTTAATAGTAACGCATTATATTAATTAAAGCATTCATGTTCCAGTGCACTGTTGTTGAGTTGTATGTATTGGATTTTTGGATTGGTGTTACCCTACAAAACAATTGCAAACATTCTGGCCTTTTAGCCAATTTTTCTCAGAAATGTGTGCTGTATAATGCATTAAAACACATATTTATACATTTCTCTTAGTGCATAGTGTGACGTACCCCTGCAGCAGCACATTTGTGCATATTATGCAAGTGTTGTAATCTAGGCCGGCCCAGAGTGTGGGTGGCTCAACCCATGTTTTGTTGCTGAGTTGGGGGGGGATCTTAGCATGGCTTGATGGGGACCCCCAAATCTTGTGTTATGCCACTGAATACAGCAGTTAGCAAACGTCTATCTTTATTATTAAAAATTCGAACCCAGTCAGAAGGACAAAAAGGCATGAAGCGTTTTGCAACTTTCTCGTTGCATGATCGCATGTATATATGTTTATACACTTTGTTAAAGGGACGTTATGGTTACAAGTAAAACCAAAAAAACATCTGTGATATCATCATTGTGTTCATAGTCTGCGCAACAGGGGGTGTGAAGTTAAGGTGCCTTTAGCTGAATTTCAGGCTGAATGTCAGGGATTTTGTTGCGTTAGGATAATATATATGTTTTTTGTTTAAACGTTTGATTTTTTTATGCTTTTTGTGTTCATAAAGGTCTAATAAATAATATTTTCATATAGTTACTTAGATTATTGGTTTTGTTCTGTGTGGACTCATTGTAGCACAAGCCCATGCTCTCACTTTTCCTGAGACTAAGCCTTGACTGCTCATCCAACATTACATTGATTGAGTTTTGGCTAACCTCTCAGTGGCCCTCATTACGACCCTGGCGGAGGACCATGGTGCAATTTGCACCATGGTCCATGGCGCAGAGCTGCCAACTCCGCCATGGGGGTTGGCGGACTTACCGTCCCATTCCGACCTTGGCGGGGCGGTAAGTCCCCAATCCCCATTTACCCTTCCCCATTCCCATTTTTGCCCCATAGGGTATAATGGGAGTGGGGAAGGCGTTAATTACGCCACCGTAAATTACGGTGGCGTAATTAACAACAGGCACCGTAGCGCCATGGATTTTTCCGCCCGGAAAAACCAGGCGAAAAAACCACCATGGCGCTACGGGAACTCGTAGTAAGGCGGAAAGGTACGCCATGCATTACGCTGGCGTAAAACCCTTTCCGCCAGGGTCGTAATGAGGGCCAGTGTCTTTCCTGCTTAACATAAATAGGGTGGCCTCCTAAAAGACTCGGCCCAGGGGATGATTTTAGAAACACATCTTAGCATCCACCATCATTATTTTTCCCACCAGCAGTACAACAAAAAAAAAGAAAATCGCTTTCTCTAATGGCCACCTGTTCACTTTTCTTGGTAAATAATACTTTCCACCAGTCGAAATGATACACCACCTTCAGTAATGAGGCCGTTTATGCATAGATGGTAACTTTCCCATGAACGATATAGCAGATTTGTCCTCTATCAATGGCTTTCACACATGCTCGTGGACGATTCACATTTTTCCTCCATGCTCCAGTTTTCATATATCACACATTGGCGGTGCATACACATTGGCTAACCCGTAGTGTTAAGGGATACTGAAAAACAAGATTGTTATCTTCAGTGCTCGACTTGCTCCGCGTTCAAACACTGTACATGTATGCATAACATTAAATTCCCACAACTGTTTAACTCCACAGCATTGCCCACCACTGCCCTTCTATATGGGTGACATTCCTGGATAGAAAACCGATTTTCTAGTCCATTAAATGCATTTCAATTTCATAGAAATCTACATAATTTCCCTCCAGCTGCTTTGAATCTAGTAAAAGAGACATGAATTGCCTGCTCTTGATTTCTGTTCTTTGAACTGCTGCTGCAAGGAATCGGCTTCTCTGCCGTGTATTGTGAAACTTCGACTGCTTGACAGCCTACTAATTAAAAAAAAAAAGTGAATCAGTGCCACATCACAATGTGCTAAGGGATTATTAATATGGTTTTACAGAAGGCAGACAGCCATTTCTGACAGCTCGCGTCACCGCTGCAGATGCCTGCAGTGACACTTGTCTAAGTGGATGCCACCGTAGATTCCACCCTCCCAAATATACAATGGGCCTCATTACGACCCAGGCGGTAAGTTACCGCCTGGGCCGTGACTTTACCACCATGGCGTAAACTATGTTTACGCCATAGTGGTTGGCGGACTTACCGCCCCATTCCGACCTTGGCGGGGCGTAAGTCCCCAATCCCCATTTACCCTTCCCCATTTTTGCCCCATAGGGCATAATGGGAGTGGGGAAGGCGTTAATTACGCCACCGTAAATTACGGTGGCGTAATTAACTCCATGGTCCCTTAGCGCCATGGATTTTAACACCTGCTAAAAGCAGGTGTTAAATCCGCCATGGCGCTAAGGGACCTCGTAGTCAGGCGGTAAGGGTCGGCGCTGTTTACGCTGCCGTAAACCCCTTACCGCCTGGGTCGTAATGAGGCCCAATGAATTTAACTTTGCTTTTGACTTTCTGAGCAGGTGTTGCACTTAATTTATTACACGATTGTTTGTAAAAATGAACCGTTTTGCCATTTAAATGTTCCTTTATGTAAATGAATACAACACCAATGTGTTAATAAACTATCTGTTTGGCATCTCTAAAGGAAGAATGCATCATACCACTACACACATTTCAGTGAACGCTCTTCCAAAAGGCTTTCCCAGAAGCAATCTTTGATACTGATTACGTTCTCCTTGTCTACATTATGTGCCACTCCAGGCTTTGGATTTCTTGGGATTTGTGCTCTAAATCTGAACATGGTTCTTGAGGGGAGGCAGGGTTTGTATAATGTTGGTATGCACGTTTCATGTCCCAACCTGGCAAAGACGTTCACGTTTTACACGTCATATTAAACAATGGTGTGGGCACTTTGAAACCCAATTTTGTGATGTTTAAGCGCCTTACACATGCACAATAAATAAATAAAATAAAAAAAGGTTTGAAGCGTTGTTGACTTGATGTTGCAATTTAACATGTGTTCAGTGTAGGTAAATTAATTGGGATAAATGCTACTGTAAGTTTTACTTTGTGTTTAGTTTGGATACATTTTAGATTTGCATTACGTAGCAGCATATTCAAAGTCGTGGGGGCACAATATGATGGTGTAATGTACAATGTTTAGTGCTTAGAGTGGGAAGCTAGGAGATTTATGCATGAGAGAAAGAGAGGGCCACAAGGGGAAAGCCACCGTGAGGGGTGCGGTAGTACTGAACAACCTACATGTGGGATTCGATGATGGTTTAGATGGGAGACATGTTTTGGGCTATATGGGGAATATGGTTTTTGTTGTGAGTACATGGACATATATCATCATCGTTCCCCCATAGCTGGGTTTTGTGTAGGCTCCAGAGAGTTTGATTTGTGTAAGTGAACTTGGCATGAGGGTTGAAGGAACCAGGTCAAGATAGGAATAATGAAGCACACCACATTTGGGCAGCTGACGATAGCATCAAACGCTTACCTGAGATGAATATTAAATGAAGTACCATTGGTCTTGGGTTTACGACTAGATGGGTTTGTGGACATGGGGAACAAATGTTGTGATGGTACAGGAGGGTCGCCATTATTATGAAGAATTCATGTTGCGCACACCATATTGATGACAGGGGGATGGCAGCAAATTGGGGCAGTGTTGCAAATCCATATTAATAAAATGGAGTTAATTATCGATGGGATATGTTACTTTTAGTGTTGCAATAATTTAGAATGTATACATATTAGATCTTCACAGACTAGAAAGATGCAATATTAAAACTGTAATTATAGCAAAAACACAAACCACACAATGGGGTGCTTCTTGACAGAAAGAAGAATGAGTTACCTAGTAAGACGGTCAACGTACAAACAGGACAAGTTTTACAGTCCCGCAAGGGAACAGATGTTATCTCACTATTTGTATTAAAATCTTTAGAGGGGGTTCGTCATTTGTTTGGTGGTAATAAATATTATGGCTGGGGTTGCACAGACCTTCAGGATCCCACCGACCATGCCAGCACAAGCATCAGTGCAGACATGGGACAAGAATCCTTTACCCCTAGGAACAGTTGCACACTACACTGGAGAGAGGGTTTTCGGGGAGAGGGTTTTCGGGGGAAATCCTTTTTTTCTCCCAGGTGCTAATATGTACCAGGAGTAGGACAGCCCACAGGGATCTCTAATGTGTCAAGCCCTGTTCCATTACCACCTATCCGGTAGAGGAACCCCGGATAGGTGTGCAGGTACATGACCAAATGTTTTCATTTATGGTTGACACCGAAGCTACCACGTCTTGTATTAAGGAAGGTTAGTTCAACTTGTCAGGTAAAATGATGGACACACAGGGATCCTCTAGGGATGTCCTGTCAGTTCCTTATACTCAAGCTCTTCATATCAAGGTGGGTAATCAAAATGCATCAGCCCTTTTGTTGTATTATATGGATACCCCAGTAAATCTTTTGGGAATGGATATCCTGCGCAAGTTGTGGATGAAGGTTGCCTTCACGGAGGAAGGTATTGTGTGCTCGACGACAGGGTTGGTTCCGGTAAGAGAAGAAGCATGTTTTCAGACCTATTGTAGTGACAGTTCAATTAGAGGGTTCCTGTGCACACAGCATTGTTTCTCTGTGGGGTGATGGTTTTATTGAGTTGGGACCCAGGGATCAGAAATCAGACCTGGTGAGTACCATTTGAGTTTTTATTCCGGCCTAATGTGCTGCATAATGTTACACCAGGCACTATTGTTATAATTCAGTGAGAGGCTGAAGTGATTAGGAAGAACAGGATGGCTCTCTCAGGAAGGCGGAGACATGCACACATTTATGTGCATCGAGCCAACCTTATCGCTAAGGGATGTGTCTGACAAGCAATTGTTCGAAGGCACTGAAGTCACAGAAGACATGGTATTTCAATTTGGGGTGCCTTTCCCGATAGCGATAGAGCAAAGAGAAGTATTGTAATGTTTATCATTACAAATGCATTGTCATTTTGAAAGGAGGATTTGGGAAAGAGATGGACCATATGTGGACTAGCAATCGTCATGATGTGGGGCTGCCAAAAAGTGCTAAAAAAGTGTTGGGGCAGAGAAGATAAAATTGAAACCCGATGCAATATTACCACAGCTTAAGCAGTTCCCCATGTCCAAGGAGGCTGATGAAGAGATTTATGAGACCATTATGGCGTTGTTAAAGCAGGGCATAATTGAACCCTCTGTGTCCCCAAGCAATATGGCTATCTATCCTGTGAATGTTCTGTGTTCCCTTATACCTCAATTCTAGTACTCACATCACTTATGTATCGTGGTCAGAGATTCGAACACATGAGTTACTGCAAGTATTTTTACCAAGGAGGTTCAGAAGGATCTGGGGAATTTACATGTGTCCAGTACCGTAATTCAGTACGTGGACGATTTATCAGTCTGCAGCACTTCGGAGGAGCAGTGTCAAGGAGACTCAATAATGCTCCTCACCCTGCTCGCAGAGAAGGGGTACAAAGTGGACAAAGAATAATTGCTATACTGTCAGACAGAGGTAATTTACTTGGGGCAAGTAATATCACCTGCAGGAAGGAAGGTAATGCCTTGCCAGTAGAGATAGGTCTAGTGAAATGCTCTGCCCATACTAACCACACTAATTCAATAGCTCTTGGAAATGATGCCACAGACAAGGCGGTGAAGGAAGCAGCATATTCTTTTCACAGATTTTCAGAAAAAGGAAGCCGTGTCCCAACAGCCCCCAAAGAAGAACAGGAGCTCTGGAAAAAGAGAAATGCATTCTCTCACTGACACATTTGCTTAGGAGACAGGAAGTGAGTGGGCAGCTATTACTGACTGTATAGCTGCTTCATTTGGCCTTAGAGCAACTACATTACCCATCACATACTTCTTGATGACAGATCGCAGCAGAGCTCCAGGAGGATTGATGTATCCCTAACTTACAAAAACAGGTAAGTAGATTTTTAGGGAATTGTGTAGTGTGCATGGAGTTCAATCCTGGAAATACCATGAGGTTGGTGATAGGGTGTTTCCTATGCCCTCTGGTCCATCATTCAAGGAGCTTCTCATTGATTTTATCGACTTGATAACAAGGTGCAGTCATTTCAGATATCGTGTCCATTCTCCCGGTGGCTTGAGGTTGGTCCCTGAATACACCCTGATGCTACATTGGCATCAATATTTCTGGTGAGAGAGGTATTTCCAAGGTGGGCAATGTGTGAAATTCTGAAATACCACAACAGAGCCCATTTCTTTAATGCCTTATTTGCAGAAATCACTTTGCTGCTAGGAATACAGCATCACCTGTGATAGGTGTACCACCCACAGACCAGAGGGATTGTGGACATTCTTAATTCAGTCCTTAAGGCCTTATTAGCAAAATTGTGTGCAGAGTTAAATAAATCATGGTTCTTTTGCCTCCCAATTGCTTGATTTAGCAAACAAAATCAGCCAGGGAAGGACCACTATTTGAGCCCTCACAAAATCGTGACTGGGTGTAGGCCAGATACAACTCTCTTACCAACACGTATGACATCAGATGCACACAAGACCGCAGCAGTTTTAGGAGAGGAGTTTAAGGAATATATTGCACAATTTATGAAAAGTGTTGAGATTATATGATCACAGGTTGTGTCTTCTCACCAACTGACAACAGGAGAAAGTGGAGAGACTACTGATGATCAGCATACAATACAGCATAAAATACAGCTTCTCCGTGGGGACAGAGTCTACATTTGCACATTTGTGCATCACTGGAACAAGCAGCATTTCCATGGGCCGCATACGATGGTCTGCGCAACTCTGGCTGCCGTGAAGATGGAGGGCAATAAGAGTTGGATCCACCTGAAAGATACTCAAAGGGATACTGGCAGCCCTCCACCTGCACAGGAGCAGAAGCAAGCATAGAAGTTAATCGCTAAGGATTCACCGTTCATTTCAGTGCATTGAGGGGTGGGAATGGAGATCTGGAGTTTAAATAATGTTTGTAAAATAACAGAAGATTGTACATTTTGTAACAATTAATGTTTTGTGGTTTATTTGTTCCTTGGGTCATAATGCCTGAAAATGACAAACGAATGTGGACAACTCAAAATTGTATAATCTTATGAAGTCTGAGGAGAAAACATGTTGATAATGATTTTTTTCGATAATGATAATGATAAGTTACATTCCCATAATGAATGCACATGGTTTTGCATCTGACAAAGTATGGTATTGCCATATGCAGAAAGTGGACAGAGAGTGATCTATAGTATGTTGCTACATCAGCTCTCTCATCCCCCATGCTTCTGGCATTCCTCCTAGGGTGTTTATCGCAAGAGAGAAAGAGGTATGATATGATGTGATATGATATGGCATTTATAACGCGCCTATACACAAGTGTTTCAAGGCGCGATGAGGCAGGGGGGGAACAAGGGGAGACATACAACGATCCTACTAGGCCAGGTGTCATTCAGATCGCGCAAGGGTAGAGGGGAAGGGAAAAGTGCAGGGGGAAAGGGAGAGGGGAAAAGTGCAGTACAGGGTTAGTAGAATACAAGATAAATAAGGGCCAGCTGGTGGCAGGTGCAAGGTAAGTGCAGACAAGTGCTAGGGAGGTGGGGCTGTAGGGAAACAGAGACAGTCCCGCAGTGCAGGGGTTGCCAGGGAGGCAGTGCAGGGAAAAGTGGCTGGGCCAAGGACCGAGAACGGTGCGTGGTCCGGTTGCAGATTCAGTGCAGTTTCAGTGATTTTAGCAGGGGATAGGGGGAGAGAAAGCAGAGGCAAAGAGGAAGGTTTTGAGGTGCTTCCGGAACCGGAGATGGTTCTCCTCAAGTTTCAGGGAGGCAGGAAGGCTGTTCCAGAGGGAGGCCCCTGCTGCGGAGAGAGATCTACCCCCAACTCGTTGCTTGGAAAAGCTGCTGACCCCGAGGGAGTTGGAGGCGGATGAGAGAAGAGCTTGAGAAGGAAGATATTTAGGAAGAGAGAGTTAAAGGTATTTTGGCCCAAGGCCCCAGAAGGTCTTGTGGACAATGCAGAGGTTTTTTAACTTAATCCTCGCAGTCAGTGTAGTGATTTCAGTCCTGGAGAGATACGGTACCTGGGCTTGAGGCCAAGGACAAGTCTCGCAATCCTGTTCTAGATGAGTTGCAAAGGGCGGAGAGTAGAGGCAGGCAGATTTAGAAAGAAGCTGTTACAGTAGTACAGCTGCGAGAGAACCAGGGTTCTAGAGACGGTGAGCTTCTGGGGGAAGGAGAGGAAAGGAAGGATACCTCTGAGGATGTGTAGCTGGTAGTGTGACTTCTTAGAGATGTCAGATATGTGAGGAGAGAAAGAGAGTGTGAGTCGAAGATGACCCCAGGGTTTTTTGCCTTGCAGGTAGGAGCAGGAAGAGGGCCAAGAGAGGCCGGCCAGAGAGCTTCTGGGAAGGAGGGAGCGGGTGTGCCGATGAGTAGAATCTCACTCTTACTGGCATTAAGGCAGAGGTCATTGGCGGCACACCATTCATGGATAGCAGAAAGACAGTCAGAGATGAGGGAAGGGGAAAAGGAGGCCGAGGGTAGCCTGAAAATGAGCTGGGTATCATCCGCATAGCCCTGAAATTTGGGGCAGAGAGCGGCGATGCGGTGAGCAAGAAGTGCCAGATACTGGTTGAACAGCCAGGGAGAGAGGTTAGATCCCTGGGGGACACCACAGGTAGAGAAAAAGATGTCAGAGAGGAAGGAAAGGACCCCAGTTGGACCTGGGAGGGTCGATTGGAGAGGAAAGAGGTCAGCCATGCCAGAGCCTGACCAGTGATACCCAGGTTATCACGGAGACGGTTGAGCAGGATGGTGTGGTTGACAGTATCAAAGGCAGAAGAGAGATCGAGCAAAATGAGAACACATGTTAGAGTCAAAGTTCGAGAGCAAGTCCTCACGGATGTTCAGGAGAGCAGTTTCCTTGCTTCTGGCAGCTCTGAAGCCAGACTGATGGTCATGAAGACGACCAACAGATTCAGCATGTAGGTTACGCTGGTAGATGGCCAGTTTCTCCAGGAGCTTGCCCAGGAAGGGAGTGATAGAGATTGGGCGATAGTTAGCTGGGCAGGAGGGGTCGGAGGAGGGTTTCTTAAGAAGGGGGTGCACAAGGGAGTGCTTGAGGGGGGATGGGAAGACTCCAGAGGTGAAGGAGTGATTGCAGAAGTCAGCCAGGGCAGGAGCCAAGGAGTCAATGTGGTCCTTGATAGTTTTGGAAGAACAGGGGTGGACCTGTTTTGACGAGACTTTCATAGATCGGACTTGTTTCGAAACCTCGTCAGCAGAGAAAAGGGGAAAGGCAGAGAAGGAAGGAGGAGGGGTGGCTACAGAAGGGCCAGAGGAAGAGCAGGGGATAGAGGGGTGGAGGTGATAGGAGGAGAGTGAGGACAGGATGTCCTGAGTTTTTGAGATGAAGTGAGAGGCCTGTGCCGTGCAGAGGGCCTGGGACGGGGCCAGGGGGGGGTAGAGACTGCAGCAGGGATGGCCAGCTCCTTGCAGATTTTAAAGAGTTCAGCCGAATTGTTAGATGCTGCGAGGCATCCAGGTGGATGTTGAAGTCTCCAAGAAAGAGGAGTTGAGTGGTTGAGGACAGGAGTGAGGAGGAGCGGTCCGCCCACTCAGAGAGGAAGGAGGAAATTTGACCAGGTGGCCGATAGATAGTTGCCACGGTAACGGAATGGCTAGGAGAGAGAGAGAGTCGGCCGACAAGGCATTCAAATGAGGAGTAGGTCTGCATAGGAGTGACAGTGGCAGGAATCCACTCAGAGAAGATAAGGGCCACACCCCCCCAGCACGGTTGGGCCTGGGCACGGAGAGGATCTTGTAACCGTCAGGTAGGAGTGTGTCGAAGCTGGTGACAGAGCTGGCCATGAACTATGTCTCAGTGAGACCGAGGATGTCAAGGTCCAGTTCCTTAAGAAGGCGACAGATATCAGAGGAATGTTTGACGGCAGAGCGAGAGTTAAGAGTGGCAATTTGGAGAAGTTTGCCATCCTTGAAGGACTTCCAGGGAGGGGTACAGATTAGAGGTACACCCTGCGGAGGTGAAGAAGGAGCCAGAGAGGGGGCAGGGTGGGATGGTGGAGGCAAGGCAGCCGAGGAAAGAGGAGGGGGACAGCAGGAGAGGAAAGGAAGTTGATGAGGCACGGCAAGCATCTATCAAAGAGGTGAAGGTTGGCCTGAGGGCCTTGGACCAAGACGGTCCCATTAGCGTAGACATTAATGATGGCCTTAGAGGAGTGTAAGGGGGCCAAGAGGACATCCCAACGGGTGCCACCATTAATGGGAGAAGACAAGAAAGGAGAGAGCACAGAGACCATATGAAGGGACTATAGGTCAGGAGAAGGCACGAAAAAAGAGGATGTCAGTAAGAGTTTCCTTGGAGGAGGCACTAGTGTAGGTGTCAGCGATAGGGAAGCCTGGGTTGGAGACCAGGATGTCCTTTTTAAACATTTTCTTACCAGATTTAGTGAGGAGAGCAGGATAGTCAATGGAGATGCAGTTAGAGAAGATAGGCGAGATAGAGAGCACCATGGAATAAGGAGGGAGTGGGGGGGAAGACAGACGAGAGCAAGTGGGCAGGAGTGAGCGGCAAGCCCTAATTTACCACATATCAGAATAACAGTAAACACAGTAAATGCGTATTAGGTACCCAGTGGAGAGGCCATAGGCCACCTAAGTTTGAGAGTCCTGCGAGGGGAGAAAAAGCCCTAATTTACCACATTTCAGAACAACAGTAAACACAGTAAATGCTTATTAGGTACCCAGTGGAGAGGCCACCGGCCACCTAAGTTTGAGAGTCCTGTGAGGGGAGAAAAAGCCCTAATTTACCACATTTCAGAACAACAGTAAACACAGTAAATGTGTATTAGGTACGAAGCAGAGAGGCCACAGGCCACCTACGTTTGAGAGTCCTGTGAGGGGAGCAAAAGCCCTAATTTGCCACAGATTGCGGAACACAGTGAAGTGTAGACACCAAGCGAATGCAGTGAACAGGTGTAGGTGGGTGGGCTGGGAGAGCAGGTGGAGCTAACAAGATGGAGCGGCGGAATGGCGCCTGGCATCCCCTAAGGACACCTGCAGACACACTGGGAACCGCAGCTGTAGGAGCCACCCTTTGCCTAAGGCAGAGATATGTAGTGGTAGAGTTAGGTAGGTAGAGATAGGTAGAGATAGGTAGAGATAGGTAAAGGTAGATATAGGTAGAGATAGAGGTAACAGATGCATCAGTTATACCAAGTGATGATAATTGTTCAATGGCCAAGCGGGCAGAGCACACAAATATTAGGTGTACTGAAAGAGTCCAACTGCACTTGGAATGAGCTATTTTTTTCACAAAATTGATGGGAGCAATGGGTGAAGAGTTGAAGACAGAGCTCAAGTTGAGGGTACACATGGGTAGACAGAGTCCACCCACTTATTTCAGAGGGTGGACTCAGTCCCCCCTAAGCTAAAATGAGAAACACTGAATGTCCTCTTTGAATTAATTAATTAAATCCAACCTCAGGGATCAAACCGCAGTCGTCAGGTTTGCAGGCTGGACACTTCATCATTGCAATATATAATCTGATGAGAAATTACAAACAACTAAATGTCAAATGTCCCATTTTGCTACTGCAAGTTTCACGGAAAACATTGGTATTCGTTCTGGGAGTTTAAAACCTGCACACCTTTTAACAATTTACAAACACCATTACAAGAAAATATCCTCTCTTGATTTTGTGTGTGTGTTTCTTTTATGAAAAGCAAATGCCATTCGTCCTGTGCAATTTGATAGGTAACGCAAAGCCAATTTGATGAAATGTGCATATTTCACCTTGATATGCACGTTTCTGGCAATGTCACATCCAATTGTGTTTATTGATGCGTTCCCTCACTTTAATTTTTAGGACTTGATCCCTAGTTGCAGAGCTGGAGGAATGAGGGGTTTCTCAGAAGATGGGGTGGACCAAATGAACAAAGAGAGTGGGACAGTATGGAGAAATCATTTGCAGTACCTGTCGTGCTCAAAGATCCAGAAAAACCTGTTAAGATACAGACTTTTACCCATTTGCAAACTTGACAACTTTTGGAACTTTGGACAGAGTGCATACATGAAGTTTTCTCCAACGTGGTGAGGTTTGTGCAGTGGCTCTACCCTTCATGTGCCCATCCTTGTAATCCCTGAAGAGTGCCTGATTTTGGCCTATCCAATGCAGTGGTGTAACACAAAATGTGTGGGCCCCCTGCGAGCAATACTGAGGGCCCCCCACAACTCAGCAACAAATCACAGGTTGCGCCACACTCTGGGCTGGCCTATATTATCACGCCTGGGTAATATGCACAAATGTGCTGTTGAAGGGGTATGCCGCACACTGCATGAGGAGAAACATATACATATGTGTTTTAATGCAATATACAGCACACTTTATGAAAAAAATTGGCTAAAAAGTCAGAATGTTTGCAATTGTTTTGTAGGTCAACACCAATCCAATACAAGCAAGTCACCAACAGTGCACAGGAACATTAATGCTTTGGTATTAAAAAATGCCATGACACAATGAAAACATGTCCAACTGGCTGCACAATGTAGTCCACATGTAGACACACCTAGACTGGTTGTACCAAAATGCCAGTGGAAGCAATAACACACATCAAGAACATGGCCAACTCTTTAAAATCTGCAAGTAACTGGTCAATCCATTGCAGTCTTTACCTCTCCTGTTCCCTCCCAGGCCCTCTGTATGGCTCTGTTCTCTTACTTCTATGCTAAAACTCAGGACATCATGCCCTCCATCTCCTCTTCCTCTCCCTCTTCTTCGCTCAGCCCCCCTTTGTCCATCTCTACTTCTCTTCCTCCTCCTCTCTCTGACAAAACCTGATGAGCTTTCTAGACAAGTCTGATCTATGAAAGTGTTGTCCAAACAGGTGCTCTCCTGCTCCTCTAGAACCATCAAGGGCCATATTGACACCCTCACTCCAGCCTTGGTCGATTTCTGTAATCACTTTTTCACCACTTGAACATTACCCTCTGCCCCTTAAGCACTCCTTTCTGCACCCACTCCTCAAGAGGCCGTCTGCCTTTCCTACCTGCCTGGCAAACTATCGCCCATCTCCATCACCCCTGTCCTGGGCAAACTGTTAGAAAAAACTGTCCATCTCTTACTCTACACGCTGAATCTGTTGGTTGTCTCCATGACCATCAGTCTGGCTTCAGAGCTGCCAGTTGCATGGAAACTGCTCTCCTGAACACCCATGAAGATCTGCTCTCTAACCTTGATTACAGCATTCTTTCATTCTTTTTGACATGGTCAACCATGCCATCCTGATCAATCGACTCCATGAGTACCTGGGCATCACGGATCAGGCCCTTGGGTGGCTGACTTCCTTCCTCTTGGACTGCCCCTCCCAGGTGCAACTTGGTCCCTTTCTCTCCGCCACATCACACTATACCTGTGGCGCTCCCCAGGGCTCCATCCTCTCACCCTAATTTTTCAACCTCTCTTTGGCCCCTTTGGCGCACCTGATATCTACCTTCTCCTCTTATGCGGATGACACTCAGCTTTCCTTCAGGCTCCCCTCAGACTCCTCTCCTCTCTATATCTCATTCCTGACTGTCTATCCGTGATTCAGGATTGGTGCACCTCCAACAATCTCTCCCTTAATGCCAGTAAAATGGAGATCTTTCTCATTGGGACCCCTGTGCCTGCTTTTCCTCTCGCAATATGGCTCCCCTCCTTCGGCCTCTTCCTTCGCCTTCCTTCGAGGCAAAAAACATTGTCATCTTTGACTCCTCTCTCCCTTTCTCTCCTCACATCTCAGACGTCACCAAGAAGTCCCGCTACCAGCTGATCCTCCTCAGAGGGACTCTTCCCTTTCTCACTTTCCCGAGAGGTTCACTGTCTCCAGAGCCCAGGTACTCTGTAGGCTGGACTACTGCAACAGCCTCTTTCTCAACCTGCCTTACGCTACTCTCCGCCCTCTGCTACTAATCCAGAATAGGGCTGCAAGACTTATCCTTGGCATCAAACCCAGGGATCGTATCTCTCCAGCCCTGAAATCTCTCCACTGGCTCCCGGTTGCTGCAAGGATCGAGGATCAAGTTCAAGACCCTTTGCATTGTCCACAAAGCTTTCTGGGTGCGGGCCCACACTACATCCAACACTCTCTTTCAAAATATCTTCCTTCTCAAGCCTTTCACTCAGCTACCTCCAACTATCTAAGGGTTAGATATTTCTCCAGACAGAGAGTGGGGCGGGTAGGTAGATCTCTCTCCTCTGCCTCCCTCTGGAAAGGTCTCCCTGCCCCTCTCAAACTTGATGAACACAAAAGTGATGGGTGGAAGGTTTCGAATGAATCTAAACCACTGGCAATTACTCTGGGCAACCTTCCACACCACCGTTTTTTAGCCCGTCTGTGCCATTGCAAAAGGGGACCAGCCATATGCAAATCAGTCAGCAGCTGCCGCCACTGAAGGTAGCAGCCCAGCCTGAACTGCTAGGCCAGGTCCCCTCTGCACAGAAAACCAAGCAACCCCACACATGTTTCGGCCTTGTTGGACCTCCTCAGTGAGGTGCAGCCTGGTTCCCTGTGGCGCAGCGAGCAAGGGACCCACGTCTGGGCATACCCTCTCTCACAAGGAGAAACAAACTGACCACAAAAGTGATGGGTGGAAGGTTTCGAATGAATCTAAACCACTGGCAATTGCTCTGGGCAACCTTCCACCTACTGCAGAAGGTTCCCAAAGGAGGGGGCTACTCCTTGAGCTCCAGGGAGAGACACAAGGCGGACCATTTGCTGATAAGAGCATGTAATGAACAATTTGTAGAGACTCATAACTTGTTATCAGAAATGGTGAAAAATCTATCAAGGGCAGAGTTGTTAGTGTAATTTTTGGCACTACATTTCAAAATGTGGGGGAACTGTGTAGCATATTCTGAACAGGAATGGCGATATATGTGATTTTAGGGGAACTGTATTTATGTTAGAATGGTTAAACTTTACACTCACATCCATATGGTAAACACACATATTTGTGGAAATTTGGAGAAAGTTTGAAAAATGTTTTCATGGAGAAATGGACAAAATGCTGCGGAAAGGCGAAACAAGATCTCACAGCTCCGGGATTTTGATGAACAGATAATACATAAAATATGGAATCCTTTTGTGTGATTTTTGTAGCGGTTACAAATGTATAAATATGTATTTAGGACAAAATTTGATTTTGATACTAGTGGCTAGGGGAGGTTTCTAAGGATTGTAAAAACCAAACCATAAACTTGATATCACGTGTGTTTGAGCCAATCACTCAGATGTAATGCAGAGAGGAGGCTCTGATCCAATCCCAGTCCACAGGGGCGAGTTTAGTTAAGCCTGCCCATACACCCATTGTTGTGATGTCATTTAAAAGGATAAATAGAGACACCTGACAACACATAAGAACTCACTTTTCTAATTCCAGCAAAGCACTCTGATCCAGCATTCAACTTCCAGCATTCAACATCCTTCCAGATCCAGATGCCAAGGATCAGGCCAAGCAGTAGCTGAACCATTTTCAGTTAGGCCTCAATCCTCAAAATAATCCTTACAACCTAGTGAAGCACTGTGGTGTGGATAAGCATCCTGGCACTCTCTGGCTTGCTACCATAAGGCTCGCCTGATGAACTTGCTATCCTGCTGATTTGAAATACCCAGAAACAAGAAGGGCAGATCCTGTGCAGTTCTGATGACCGGCCTAGCCGATCCAGTCCCGTGCCTGATGTGCTGTCTTTCCTTGATAGACCCAATCCATTGACCAGAACCGTGACTGTCCAAAAATCTTAAAATCCCAGTAGAGTGTGAGTACTAATAGGATGCTAGAGAACTATTGTATACCTTGCATTATCTTGTTCCATTCTGATTTCTGAACTATCCCTACTTTCCTACCCAGTAACAGTGTCAAAATCTTTGGTGCTATGTTATTCTGTCTAGTTGCTAAAGCACCATTTTTTTTATAGTCATCTTTATTTGTGTAACTCTGATCCATAAATCCCACTTTGATTGTTTGGACTGGTGCCGCTGTGGAAGGTGATGGGGATCTATTACTGAAGTCATGAATCAGTCTCAAAGCTTACTTCATCCTGACTTGGTTGCCTAGCCTGAACGCTCTAGCCTTGAATGAAAGCATAAGCCATATTTTCTGATTCTAAACTGAAGTGTCTTTATTTTCTAAAAACACCTCTCACTAAAGCCTCTATAACTCCCTCAGTTTTTAAGATAAAAGCGACATTTCAACTCCCACTTGTACCTAATATCCACAGCTACATTCACAACTGAAACAGTGCGATTGACCTGTTATATCAAAAATCGCATAAGTAAAAGATTGCCGCAAATTGACATTTGGAAAAGTTTTACACGTGTGAATTACCTTTAAATTATTTCCCACTTGGCCTTTGAGATCCCAACTGTTTCCTTTTGATTAAATCATTGCTTGTGTTTGCTTGCATCTGTTCAACGCGGCTCCCATAGGAATTTATAATAATGTAAGCATTTTGAACATATTTGGTGTTTTTGCTCAGCCAATTTCAAAGCCATCTGACAGTTGAAAGTCAAATCCGTTTTTCGCTTGTGTTTAAGGGGGGAAGGTGGGAGTGATATTCTGTTTGGTCTGCATTATTCCTGAATACCTGCTCTCTCCTCACATGTATTTAAATTGCCTATTGGTGGGTTCAGGGGTGTTGCAAGGGGAACCCCTAACCATAGTGCTATCTGTTCCAAACCAACTCAGAAGTATTCTTTTGTTTGCTGCATTCTTTTTGTGTTCATTACTTCATTCCTAGTGCATTAAAGATATTATTCATTCTTCCTGTCACCCCATTGGTGATTGTTGTTACCTATTAAAAATATATTGTGATTTTGAATTCTAAATCAATAAACAAATAATTACCTTTACAACTAGCCTGATTCCTGGTTCAGTCTAACCTTGGGGGGTATTTTGAGGAGGGTGTGATATGAGTGGTATATCATTCAGAATATTGAACTTATAGATACAAATAAATAAGTGTTTCATTTGCGCACTACATGCTGGGCGAAACTTGGGTGTGTGCCTGATTGAAATCACTTACCGATAAGTAATCAAGACATTAAACACAAGTAGTGGTGCAACACCATTGAGTTGACTGGGATTCAGCACTCCTCCCCCCCCTGAAATGTTGGGCTATATTGACTCGACCTGGCTGACCTTCAGAGCAGTTTTGCGTTCAGGGGTGCATCAAAACCTATTTTTCAGGGGGGGTTATCCCTTCAAATGTTGCGAGAGGTGCTAACTTCATGGGCAGTGGGGGAGGGGCAAACTTATTTGTATGGGGGCATCTAATTTCTTTACGCATTTTAATGAGACTATTCTAGTGCAGCTTCAATGTTACAAGCAGCTAACTCTCTCCTTTAAGTTTGAAAGCTCTGTTACAAAAATAATTTCTTCATGAATGCAGAGTGAAATCAAAACAGATATATATATATATATTACACAGCCACGGTAGTGGCTGTGTAGTTAGGGTTAAGTATCTGTTTCCATAGGAAGAGCACTTTTTGGGCGGCTTATAACTTCGCTCCCCCTGGACGAATCCTCACCAAAACCAAAAGTATATGGCCCACTCTGAATTTTTTTGCAAAGTTTGGTGAGGTTTGGTCCAGGCGGGGCAAATTTACAGGGGGGGTCCTAAAATGTCTTTTTTTCCCATAGACATAATGGGAAAAAACTTTGCCCATACCACTGGATGGATTTTCACCAAATTTGTGGCAGGAGCATCGGCTTGGTCCCGAAAGCATGCTTTTTTTTTAAATTTGGTGTAAATCCGTCCAGTAGTTCTTTTTAAAATGACCAAAACGTAAGGCAAAAAAATTAGTGATATCTCTGTCCGGTCCGCGGAGTCACTTCCCTGTTTGGTCCGCGGACTGGCCTCCGATTGGCTGTGCTGTTGGATTGGCCTCCTATTGGCCAGAAAAAATTGTGGACTTTTGCATAGTCCGCGGACACTGGGACGCGTCCGCTGATTGGATGGTGAGAAAACGTGAAATGCGTCTGTTTTATTGAAACGCCCACCATCTTTGATTTGCAGACTTTTTGGGTTCCACGAACAGCACGTTGAAACATTTTTAAAAAAAGCACCATTTCACTTATCATACTCGACAAACAATCTCTGGGGAGGTAGGGGGTGAGGATTCGATTGGATATGGCCATAAGAAGCCAACAAATGGGTTGTTTCACCCCCCGAAGGTCCACAAACACTCTGGATGTCCTGGGAGAGTCCTGTGGTGTTCGCGGACACTTCAGATGTCCAAGGACATCTGTACCTATTGCTGCATTACAGGGTTGGGGAAAAGCAGTTTTTGGATGGCTTATCACCTTTGCGCCACTCAATGAAACTGCATGTAATGTTGCAATGATATTTGTGATGTCATCTTTGATGTCCTGGGTGTTAGTCTAAGCAGTGCACGGTGGTGGCGCGAGTTATGGTTGCTTAGCTTACCGAATTTCAGCGGTTTTTCGATTTTACTTGTAACCATAATGTCCTTTTAACAATGTTTTTTTACTGTATTTCATAGGTTTTTATTAGTGCAACTTTACCATAACGTCCCTTTAACTAAGTTTTTTCATTGAATATATATATATATGTATATATATATATTTATATATATATATACATATATATATATATTTTAAATGTCTTTTTTTCCTCCAAGTGGGGCCTACCTTCCCAGGACATGTGCTGGTGTGGCCACCCTGTACCCAGGGGCCATGGGGGCTCCCGTTAAACCCGTGATACAATGGCCAAAATTACATCTGTGCCCCCTCTGTCCCCAGGGACCCTCGTGTCCCCTTCACCACCATATATAGACAAATCACAGACTATGTTTGATGGCGAAAATCCCAGACCTTTTCAATGAAGGAAAATGTCCAACTACCTCTTAGCAGCAGCATCATCAAAGGCCTTAGAAGACATTCCTGGAGGCAGAGTATGCCAAAATATTGGAAGTGATTGGTGCACATTTCTGCCTCCCAATGACAGCGAAATGGCACGCTCACCAGAACTATTGCTGCCCTGCATAAACTGAAAGTGATCATGGAAACTGAAGCTCAGATCACCAATGACTCATCGATTGATTCTTTATTCCTGTGGGTGCCTCCCTGGTTGAGCCTTGGCATGAAGAATTTGATGCCTATTTTTGTCTTTTTACTAATCCTTTTTTGTTCCTGCTAACTAATCCTATGTTGTTGCTTTGCCCAGGTACCAACAGTTGCTGCCATGTTGACTGTAACCCTCTCCAAGGCTAGGGCCACCACTAATTCATCCCAAATTGAAGCTGTTTTGTTTCCTCCAACAACTGTGCATGCTTGTGTGGAGCAGCGGGTAGAGAGATGGTTGTAGAGATGTTCCCCAAGAAGATGATTATGATTTGTTAATAAAAGTATTAATTAAAGGGGGGAATGTTGGGGTGGTCAAGGAGGGTCCCCATTATTACGAGGGATGCATGTTGTGCACACCATATTGATGATGGAGGGATGGCAGTGAACTGGGGCAGTGTTGCAAATCCATATGAATTGAATGGAGTTAAATATGGATGGGACTTGTTACAATTGTTTCAAATGTATACATATTAGACCTACACACACGTAGAAAGATGCAATATTAAATCTGAAAGTCCAACATGAACACAATTGAAATAATGGGGTGCATTGCTCCATGGTTAGTTGTGGCACTTGAATTTTAAGTAGCTGGGACATTCTTGATGGAATGAAGAAGGAGTTACCTTGTAAGGAGGTCAGCATACAAACAGGACATGTTTTACAGTCCCACAAGAGAACAGGTGTTATCTCTCCCTTTGTATTAAACTCTTTTAAGGGGTCAGTCATTTCTAATATTAATATTTACCAAATAATATTTGGTAATAAATATGAAGCCCGAGGCCAGGCTATACAGTGGTTAAATGTTTTTCCAAGTCATCAGAGGCTGCATGTGGCTGTGTAAATGAGAAGGTCTTTCAGAGGTGCAGGAGTCTGGAGAATTGAGATTGCAATAAGTAGTTCAAAGAAGATCCTGTTTATGCAGACCATCCTCTATTTGCTACAATACGTAAGCAGACTATGTGTAATGGCACTTTAATTTATAGGCCTTAGTCCAGTTATTGCTAGCAATGAATTATGTTTTCATTACCAATGTTTAACCATGTACTGACATCATGACCTTCTACGGACACATCTTAAGAAGAGGTGTGTTTTGAATTTGACCTGAAGATGACAGTCAAGATAAGACTGGACAATGAAAATGGAAGAATTGGGAAAAGATGTGATTTGTTTAAAGAGGTTATGGGGTGCCAGGATTGCCCTTTTTGAATACAGGTATGATGATGGAATGTGTCCAACTAGCAGGGATAGCCAAAGATCTCCCAATGACATTGAACCAACATAATAGAATAAGGGCCTAAAACATGATCTCCTACATACTGCCATCTAGTGGGAAAATATCAGGGCTACGGTACTTTGCAAGTAAATCATCTCACAAATGTGTCAAGTAAATAATCTCTATTCTTTATTTATCTTGCTGAAGTCATTTTATTTAAATAAAATGTTCAATCTATTTGTTTTACCATTTGATTAGAACAACACAATAATGCTCAGCTGAACTTTGAACATCATTTTTCATGCATCCCCCAGATCCCGCTCTCACTTGTGTGAAAAGTAGGTAGCTGATATGAAACTTCATTTTACATCAGATACCTGCGGCAGAGTTGGTTATACTGCTTTAAAGCCGCTGTTTATGTGAACGCAAACCAAAAGATGTTATTCATTTTAAATCACAAATATTGTAAATAACCAAATGCAGATAATATACATTCCATCTTGCTACAGTGGTTTAGTTTTGTTTGTATAACCTCTTTCTTCAGATCATTCAAAAATCTGATGTCCTTACTATTGAAATTATCTGTTGAAACACAATTCAGTTTTACTTGCAGGAACTGCTCATTGGGCAATCTCTTGGGTAGAGATTTGAAATGCCATTGGCTCAGTCGTGAAATTGGAAAATTATTATTGTGATGTTCGATTTGTCAAGGCTTGATATATAACTATTGGCTGTAGATTAATATCATCTATATTAGTTTAACTTCATTGTACATTGAATGGTCTTTTTATGTTTAAAATGAACACTGTACATATTTTATACATTTTGTCTTTCTATTTAAATAGGATTAATGTTGTCTAGGAATCTCAACCACACTGACATATTATTACTAAAAGAATGCTTCCAAAGGCCAGGCATAATTCTCCTCCTAATAGCCAATGGACAGTTTTGCATACACATCTGCATATTTGCAGATCATCTAAATAGCATTAATTTGCAGACAGAACTGACCACCAAAAACTAAAACGTTATCATACATTGCAAACATGTGGCAAAAAAATCTATACTTTTAGCATGGAATATGGTCCATTAAGTTATCCTTTGCTTAAATCGTCAGTTGATATTTCATCAGATTTATATTCAAATATGTCCAAGGAATCTTATAAATGGTAGTTTTTTTTTCTAATGACTAAGTTATTAAATGTTTCATGTCATATCAATTTCAATATTTTTCAGTGTACTAACTTTCCAAATAATAGATCACTAATCTCATCAAAAGGAATTTTTGATAGTTTTATGTAGATTGTTTGATTAATCAGTTGTCTGTTATTTTCCCGTAGGTAGGCAATTACATTTACAATAGTCGCATGTGACCTTCTTTCACAGCACTGCTAAACATTATTTTTATATCCTTGCTATTGATTTTTACAATATATTGCTCACATTACTTTTCAAAAATCATAAATAACTGATTTACAAAACACGTTCAAATTCAGATTGCCCGATACTGATTGGTGGATTGATTCATGGATTTATTATGCTGTAATTTTGACATGCTATAAAAGCAAATCTCATCCAATTACTTTCACATTTCATTCAATACATATGATACACAATAGAAAAACTATACTAACAATAAAATTAGACAAAATATAATCTGTGTACTCTTACATATAACTTTCATCATAATGTGCACATTTCATATATCTTTACAAAACATGTGCAACTGAAAAAAACAATCTCTTGGTGTTCTGTAGACTTACTAAATACATCAGTAGATTCTAGCGTTCTGATGCCATTGTTATAAATGCCACATCATATCATATCATAGTTATTTTGTCAAGGTCTAAGGTTAGTGCATCTAATGTTACTCTACAAAGGGCAGGGAAATATAGTGTTGGAAGGATTCCTTGATTCAGTGCAAAGAATACAATGATCAGTTAACCGTGGTTGCCATGTTTCGAAATTGACGCAAGATGCAAAACGTACAGTCACATTTTCAAACAGGGACTGTACATATATGGTGTGTTTATAACATTCAGATATTACTCATAAACCCTTATTACATTACTTCTCAGATAGAGAATGACCAGTTCACTCAAACTTCTTCAGCAATCTTCAGTCACCTAGTTTGTGAAAATGTGTTCCAATATAAATGCTGACCACGCATCAATGTTACTTCATCCTTAAATTCATAATGATCAATAGATGGCAGTCCATCCTTTACATGCCTTGATGATAGCCCTGGTTTACTACCCTCTTTACCCAAAGCTTCAAAGCATCAATAAGTACTTCTTTATAATGCCTTGGGCTAACATTTGCCCAAATCTGAATCCAAGATTGTACAGTATTTAAGTGTGCTTTGCACTCAGTGCCCATGAGATTTGGATATAAATGTATCAAGGTGTCCTTGGCATTCCTTAGGAGGCCCAATGTCCTTTTCAGAGAACAATTCTCAGTGGCAGCATTTTCAGATTCGTCCCCTGCTCCCAGAGTTGAACTCCATGTAGAGCACCAGTAACTGCATGCATAGTGTTGAAGACAACAATTTAGAGAAATGGAGATATGCTTAATTGGAACATGTTGTGCTCAGAAATACCTGTTTATTATTGTACCAAGCACCTGGGGTACCTTCATCACAATACTAACACTTGAGTTGCCAAGATAAATGACAATGGCCCTCATTACGACCCTGGCTGAGAGGGGTTTACGCCAGCGTAATGCATGGCGTACCTCTCCGCCTTACTACGAGTTCCCGTAGCGCCATGGTGGTTTTTTCGCCTGGTTTTTCCGGGCGGAAAAATCCATGGCGCTACAGGACCTGTTGTTAATTACGCCACCGTAATTTACGGTGGCGTAATTAACGCCTTCCCCACTTCCATTATACCCTATGGGGCAAAAATGGGAATGGGGAAGGGTAAATGGGGATTGGGGACTTACCGCCCCGCCAAGGTCGGAATGGGGCGGTAAGTCCGCCAACCCCCATGGCGGAGTTGGCAGCTCTGCGCCATGGACCATGGTGCAAATTGCACCATGGTCCTCCGCCAGGGTCGTAATGAGGGCCAATGTCTTTAGATTGCAATGTTCATCTCACCTAGAATATGTGGTAGCCGACAAGGGTATGCAAATAATGTTTTTCTTTTGAACAGAAAGAGATTTACAAGTGCACTGTCATTTCTCCATAGGCACATGTAAACAAAAATGCTTTGATGCAACTATGGATGAAGGAAAGTACACTTTTAAAACTTAACATGTAATGAATTACATGTTAAAGTGTACACAGAATATATTTTTGTTTTTCTCTGCATTGCCAATAGCCTAAATCAATATTTCGGCTTTGCAGACTCTTGCTTTCTCAGTTTCTCCAGTAAAACTCATAGCCCGGGTCAGTTCAAAAGTCTATTTAAATACTGTGTTTTCAAAGCTTGGGAGGCCTGAGGTAATCATTAGCAGATCCATCTTGAAAACAAACCTCCCATTCATCACAAAAGAAAAGACTTTAACTCTGTAGAAAAATAAATGTTCATGTGCTCAAGGCTTGGACATATACCTGCATATGCATCGTTTACATTTCAAATTAATTAAATAGTGTTCTCCCTAGCTGATAAAATCTGAGTTGGTCACTTGGTGGACAAGCCAGGCTTTGAGAGACAAAGATCCAAAGCACATACTTACATTAGCCTTGTAACTTATGTGAACTTAGTATGACCAAAGAGGAACAATAAGTCGAGCTAATGGATGGCTTCACAAGGAGGCAGTCTGAGCTATTGAAATTAATTATCAACTCAATAATAAGCCTTAAAATACAGATTCAAAAGAAATTAAACTGTCCATTTTATATGAGATTACTTGTTGCCTAAACAATTTTGTCTATAAAAACCCAATGTGTAGGTTTAGAACAAACTGGACAAAGGTTCTGAAACAAAACTGTGAAAGTCTCCACCAGGAAACAAGACCAAACATGATAAATGCATAATTTCAAATAATGAATAACTATTACGAACTCATGTAGCATATGTTTGAATGTGAATTGATCATGCAAATCTTGATATCCATATGTCATTGATGGCAAGAATTCCTGTCAGGATTTTTCCATGTCATTTCATCGCCTGTCTGTTCATCCCCAGGCTTTTTAACATGCACATTCCATTGAATGTGCTCATCGTTTATTTTTATTTTTTTTGGGGTACCTCCACAATCCCCCATCCTGCACTTTTTTTGAGCTATTGCCCACCTGCCACAAACACTTATCTGCCCCCCCTCAAACAATTCGATGAGCACATTCGATGGAATGTGCATGTTAAAAAGCCTGGGGATGAACAGGCAGGTGATGAAAGGACATTGTACCGTCAGGACTTATTGGTGAACTATTACTGAGTCAATGTGATAATTTTCAGAACATGTTTGAACTCATAAGAGAAGGGTTGTATTATCTGGAAGTCTCAACCTGGTAGGCCTAGCAATGGGATGATTTGACCAATCAGAAATTGGATTGTCATTTGACATACTGTAGGAGGAAGTAGAGATGATATAAGCAGAATCCCACAGTAAGTAGAAAGAGCTCTGTAAAGGGATCCTCTGTCCAAATAGAGTGGAGTGACATCTTGAGATGTGAGAGACAATGGGCCTTGTCCAAGAGGCAGCCTAAAGCATAGTTTACCTGGAGTGATACCTGATTTCCTGGAGGCAGACAAACCAGAGAAGTGCTGGGGTCTAGCAGACTAGGGTGATTACCTGGACTGTGAAGATTCATACTGGCTCTGTGTCTTAAAGGAATTATCCACAACTAAGTGTACAAAAACCCAATACAATTATATATAGATACAATAGCATAATTTCTCTTCCCAGTGCTTGGAATGGGTGAAACTGGGAGGTGAAGCAGGTAAGGGGGGATGGGTCTAAATCAAATGCTTCAGCGTTTTAGTGTGAAATACACATGTTTTTATCATTTTATTCAAAGCCAAGTGAGATCTGATTCTAGGTAAAAAACAGCATTTCTGCACCACCTGTGCTGTCTTTTTAAATCACAGCCAAATACATACAACTTTCTGTTTTCACAGGTATACTCAACAACTGCACTATGAAGCGATTCATACGCTCCATAGCCCGATAGATAGAAAATTAATAAAGCAAGTCATGTGAAGGCCTAGACTTTTAAAAGGAGACATATTGGTATGAAAGGGAGCTTAGATGGGCATCTTCCAATTATGCAAACTTAAATGAAGATTAAAACCTCACCCTTAACAAAGTGCAGAAAGCAGAGGACCCTGCATCGGATGGTCTCAGTTTGCAAAATGTGAGAGAGATACTTATTATACTGTCAGAAAATCATGAAACCATATTCCCATTTAGTGGGAATGAACCAATATTCTGTGTTTTCTAAATTGATAGCACAGTCACCATAAAGCTAAGATTTTAGATTCAGATGGAAACTACTATAGCCTGTATTTAAATGCATGCATATGCTAGAAACCAATAGCACCCCATCTACACATGGGAAAAACTTATGACATGTTTTTTATATTATTGTTGATATTTATATAACATTTCTCTGAACCAAATAGTTGCCAATGACATTGGAGAAAACATTTATTTTGAAACCATGTGTTTTGCAATTTTAAGTAATGCTTTAACACACTGGCTGATGAGTGGCAATGCTACCATAGCATAATATTTTCTGCTTTGAAGTTGCATTGTAATATCTAGAATGATATGCTCAGAGATACAATGATATAAATGAATCAAATACTGGTGTTCTGTGGAGAGAATTTTAAAGGCAGGTGGAATGTACTTTTTTTGAAGACCAGCTCCTATGACTGTATCACTTTGAGGTATACCCCCCCTGAGAGTAAAGTTTGGGGACCTCCGTTAGTTTGATTTCTTTACACAATACAATTAGTGTGTTAACCCCAAATCCAGCATGTTTCGTGTCCCAAAATTGTGGGGTATGATTATGTACCAGGGGATGTTAAATCAGAGGGTCTGCCTTGATGGAATAAAATAATAGTTTTAAAAAAAAAAGTCTGATGTTGTACACTTTGATGATTGGTTTAACGTCTATGTTTCCAAAGAGCTGGGAACATTGTTTAGTGACAGAGCTTGTGCATGCCAGATAGGCATTGTTTTTTTTTCTTCCCTTTTTGATTTCTCCATCTCCAATCTATACTGCTCCAAAGGACCGGGTAGTCAAAATGATCAACTTCCTCTATTTCTTCTCCTGCAAAATTGGTCTTGAAACTATATATTGTCTCTCTTTTGGGTGCATGTAACATCATTTTTTAAATGAATGTTGAGACATTTACTGTAGTAGATCTTATTAAATGTGTCAAACTAATTCACATTTTAGAAATTATTACAGCGTCATCTGTATACAGTCAGATTCCTACCTTATCCCATGTTAAACTTGGTGAATCAACATGCAGATCAGATATCTGAGTTGGAAGGTCATTGATATAAAGGCAAGTCAGTGATGGGATTAGGATGCATTATTGCCATACTTCATTCTCAACTGGGAAAATATGCGTTGTTGCTCCCTGATATTCATATTAAACTGCAGCTCTATTTCCTTGGTTATACAGAATCAAATCTCTGAGTAATAGTTTTGGAATATCATAAGCAGAGTGTTCCATAGTGCATAGTGAGGGACAACATCACATACTGCTTTCAGATCCATAAACAATATGTACAGATGGGCTTTTTCCAGAAATATGCATTTTTGGAAAAGCAAAGGATATCTGAAAGTGTGATAGATAGTACATTTGGAAACCTGCTTACCATTTACTGAAGACGTTATAATTACTTAGTCAGTATTCCAGTCTACTCAAAAGTATTATTCTATACATTCACTCCCTCCCCCGCCACACACACACACTCTATTAAAGAGATTGGGTGGTAGTTTCCAGGATTATCCCAACACACTTTTTTATAGAGGGGACATTATTACCTCTGTAGGCCAGGATCTAGATCTAGCATTATTTAAGCAGGTTAAGTCAATGGCCCAAATGCACACTTCTTCTTTGATTAGTACTTTGTGTATCTTATCCAGACAAGGTTACTAAGAAATAATGGACTCGATTATTTCTTATACAGGGAAGAATAAACTGGGGACTGCACAGTGCTCAAAATCAGGTTCCACCACTAAAACATTGTTCCCCTGCAAATGTGATCTGTCTTCTTTGTATTGTCTGCTTAGAAAACGAGGCAGTCCATTTCCTTAATACTATATTCATGAGATGATCCTACCTCCCCAGAGCTGGACATAACAATATGTAAAAAATGCCGGGTATTTTTGGGACATACTGCCAGTTACAGAACTTCCCAAGGGCCTTCCTGAAATGTATGCTTTTGGGCTCCAATCAGCATCTTAAACAGCACATGTGCAGCTGCATTATCGCTTTGGGCACATCCTATCTCATCTTTCAAAAATGAGAACCCGATTTCCCTTTGCCAACTTACAGAATGTGTCAAACCAGATGTTTGCTCTTTTCAAAGGTCATCTACCTCATGTGAACTACAAACCTTAGTTTTACTATTGCAGCCAGTTTCAAGGCTATCTTCTAATATGGGTAAAATACTTCCGTAGGTTCTGTATACGATTTATCTTGAATAGTCCTGTTTGCTCACCTACATTGTTAGAATATTGTTACAATGTGGTATTTACTTCCATAGGCGTACTGTTGTTAGCAAAGGTGAAATCTGTTTAACTGGGTAATGGCTGCCTTCAGATCTCTGTTTTGACAGAAGACTCTTTAATGCTAGGCTATTCTCTCAAATGTATTAAGGCATAATCAATAGTCAATCAGGCTATAGTTATCTGCTATTTGAAAGATCGATGCCAGGGATAGATCACCATTGGTATAGCAATTGCATGTCTCATGCCAGCTCTCATTAAGATTTGAGCAGTTTCTAGTGCTAAACGAGGTTGGCTTTTGGGCTACTTAGCACATGTGGTGGGATACTCTAGCTTGGATCTTCATTCTTCATTATACCATGTGTTAGTGAAAAAGGACCAAACTGAAGGTTTGGTTCGCCTACAACTATGTCTGCAAATCTGCCTTTCACTTTTTGTTAAAATTATTTCTGGTTTGTTCATTTGAGTATGATTAGATAAACATCAATGAGTAAGTGAATGAAATCTCAGTTACCAGAATTCAGCCAGAATTCTTTCAATGTGAAAGATTCATCACTATTCAAGTTGTGATGCTAATGTATTATTATAACTTGCAATCTCTGAGTACTTGTTAGCCATACTTCTAAGAATTGTTATAGGTCTTTGAAACAGCAAAAACTATTCAGTTCATATGTTTTTGTCTCACAAGCTATGAAGATTCATTTCTACATGTTTATTCAAATCTTGGCTTTAAGATATCATATTATAAGGCACTATTTCATTTTACAGAAGATGTATTAAGCAATGCTGGTATGTTGTGCCTGCTTGTCAAATTTAACAAGAGGTTGCAGCATGTTGCTGGAAACCTCACTTATTACATATTTTCCGACCCATAGCAAAAATGGAAACAGGATCTTTTTATGCAGGACAAGTTACATTTTAAAGATTGGCAAAATGTGTCTTCTTTCTAGGTCATTACATAAAGTGAGATGCTCCCATCTCTTGGACTGTGTAATGGAGTTACTCCAGACTCTTCAGTCAAAGGAGCCCATTATTTTACTTCATCTACTGGTCCTGTTGCTTCCCCCTTTGACTGTCTTTAGATTGTGGGCCGGAGACAGCAATGCATATGCATTCCATTTCCAATGCTCAGCGACTCTGTTGTTGCAGCATTGAATATTTGCAAGTTTCACATATAAATAGATAACATGCTCTTTAGCTGTAGCATGATTGTGCATTTCTCACAGTTTCATAGCACTGTACATAGTGTAACTATAACAATGCCGTGGTACTCTTGTTAGCTTCATTTTAAGCCAAACCATCCATATATATAAAACGCTTAGGTATGTTTCCGTACTCAGTTGGTGCAATTTATCAGTGTTAGGTTACCCTCTGCCGTCCAAATGGCAAATTGCATCAACTTCAACAACAGCTATCATTTCAACAAACAGAATGAGCACGGTTCTATGCAGCCACCTTCATCTTCCACTATCGCAAACATTCGGAATAATTTCAAGTTACTTCTGTCCAGCCCCACTTCTCTTCACACAGGGCAAGGCGGTTCCAAAGTTACTTCTTTCCACCCCCACTTCTCTTCACACAGGGAACTGTGGTTGCAGTATCAATGAAAAGTTAATTACCGACTCAATGTTTTAGTCTCTAAAGACCAAAGCACTGTAAGAAGAATGCCTCCTCATGAGCTAAACCTGAAAGCAGGTGCTGTAAATATGCTACTGCACAATCTTATGCCATCACAGGGACTCTGTAATGGAACAAGGTTGACAATTATGCATCTACAAAGACACATCATAGAGGCCCATATGATCGATGGAACTTAGATACTGTTCTTATACCATATACTTGCTCTGCTGGAATTCACTATATTGCCACTTCAGGTAAGTGGCCAGCGCAGTTCTCTCTTTAGACAGATTGTGATAGCCATTGCTTTAGCACTTTGGAAAAGCTCAGTCTTTGACTTTCCTTGCAGTGTCTTGCAATCCAGGACCGATTAAGAAGTCCACCCTTATTATTGAAGTGGTGTGCCCACACAGGAACTTCCCAAGGTATTTTTTACTCTTGCGTTGAAGATGCCTAGTTCTATTTAGCTAACTATATAGGTAACTGTAGATATTAATTAGCTTACAACTATCCTCTTTTAACCTTACAGGCTGCATTGACTCTTCTCTCTCCACTTGGAGCCTCCGAATAGGATTTCACCTGTTAACTGTCTTCTCCTGTTCTATATTGATTCACAAAGAACAGAAACATTTTCCTTCTGCTCTGGATTGTCACAGTCAACAAATCTATAATGACTGTCAATGAGTTGATAAATGTATACAATGACTGGCATGCATTGATACACACAAACCTTTATTTGTTACACAAATCATTCATTGATTGTGACGTTTTCCTATGAACTTTGTCTGTTTGTTTTAGATACACTGTTTACATTTTGTAGCCTTCATGCTAAAGCTTGTACATCAATTAAATTATTTTTTTAATCGTTGTTTATATTGTATTAAATGCTACTGATTTTGTTTATTAGTGTATCATGTTGGTTCACTTTGCCCAATGCTCCCTTGTCATCCTGAACTCTATCACTTTCATAATATATTGCTTACTCACCCGGGCCTATATAGAGTCTACACGACTAACCTCTGTTAGCTTAGTGTTATCCGGGATTCCTTCAAGATCCCTTATACTTATACGACACATGCCTCTTATTCCATCTGATACGTTTAACCTTTTCAATTATCATTAATAAATCACAGGGATCTATGCCCCCTTCCTGGAAGCGATCTGTGGTAATTCTGGTATTTAAGTAGGGTAACAGAAGTGACCCTATGAATTATCGACCAATATTTATCTTTACGATATGCTAGAGTAGCGTATTTTACACCACAAACAACTTGTTTCATCGAAAACATGTAACGTTTTATATGTGGTTATTAGGTGGCCCTGTAAGCACTGCTTATAGACCAAAACTATTTTCACAGGGAGCATGCTGGGAGGTGAGCAGGGACACATAGCCTGCTGCTGTGGGGTTGCTTTAACTTTTAGCAGGCCCATGCCCGGCCCATGCCATGCTAGTATCTGTGGCCATTTCCACCCACTATCTGCTCCTCTAGCAGAAAACACACCATGCTGGTGCTCATTGAACTAGCTCTGTGCTTCCTGAATAGCCTTATGGCCCAACAAGGTCCACACTAGCAATAACACCGAAATAACTCAAAACCTCAAAGGAGGTCTCATCAACGCTAGATCTCTAATAGCCCACGCCTCTGAAATTGCTGACATCATCACCTGTATCCAACTTGACTTCCCAGCAGTCACCGAAACATGGCTACACAAAGCCGCTGGCCCTGCCCTCTTGATAGCCATACCCACACACTTCACCATTTTCAGAAAAGACAGGGAAACTTCCAAAGGAGGAGGCATAGCTCTTATCTGCAGAGCCAACCTCACCATCAAAAAAATAGACAGCCTCACCATGCCGTCAGCTGAACTACTTTCCCTAAAACTAGAAATCTCTGCTACACGTACTATCACAATACACCTTATCTACAGACCCCCTGGTCCACTAGGCACCTTTGAAGAAGACTTAACCACCTTATTAAACACAAATGCCAAACCGGGAACACAAATCATCTTATTAGGCGATTTTAACTTAGGTTACAAGGACCCAAAAGACTCCAATGCCTCCACCATAGCTAACACTATTGAGGAAGCAGGCCTCACTATTCGGAATAACGGCCCTACACATTCTAAAGCCCACTCATTGGACTGGGTCGCAGACATCAATTGCATTGCCCTCATAACGGCAATTGAACCTTGTATATGGACAGATCACTATTTGATCTCACTGACCATTTCGACCTTCCACAACCCAAATCTACCAAACCTCCTGCTCCACCTGCCCTCACCCGCTGCAAAAAAAATATAACACTCGCGAATCTTCTCCCCCTACTCCAACCTATCACTAATCACTCTAGCCAGTTCTCTAACCCCAACGATCTAGTCAACCTGTACAACAACACCATCAACTCAGCGATTGACGCCAGTGCGCCGCTGAAACCCACTAAATCAAAACCTATTGCCCATCTGAACACCTGGTTCACCCCCACGCTAAAAGTCCTACGCAAAGAGAAACGACATGCAGAAGCCTGTTGGAGAAAAAAACCCTCTCCCCACAACAAAAACCTTCTCACTGCTCTCACTAACAGCTACAAAAAACAAATCATTCAGGCTAAAAAAGAGACCTTTAATGACAGAATCAAAAAAGCGAATTCGAATACCAGGGAAATCTTCTCCATTCTGAGAGAATTAGAATCCCCAATTGCACCCATAGATTCTTGCACCAAAGACAAAGCCTGGTGCACTAACATTCAAAAAGCCCTATGCAACAAAATCACAATGCTACAAGATAAAATACTAGCCAAAAAATCCGCCCTCCATAACATCGCCCTCTCTACGCAAGAAACCATACTCCAGGAACTTGCCACCAACCAAACTAAACCCCCTAACCAATTTAGCTTTAGAGCCATCTCTACTGCAGAAACTAAGAACATCATCTTGTCCTTGAAACCGTCCCAATGCCTTGGGGACACCTGTCCAGCCCCAATTAATAAAGAGGCTGCACATGAACTAGCCCCCTTCGTCACATCATTTATTAACTCCTCATTTAAATAATGCTCTGTGCCAACAAACCTCAAAGACGCATGGATACTACCTCTCCTAAAGAAAGTTAATCTGGACCCCAACGTCCCAACGAACTATAGGCCCATAACAACTGTCCGTTCCTCCTTAAAATCTTAGATAGAGCTGCATATCTTCAGATCCAAGATTATTTTGAGAGCAACAACCTACTAGGGACAAGACAATCAGGATTTAGGCCAAGACATGGGACCGAAACGGCTCTCCTTGATCTTAAAAACCAACAATACGAGCGCAAAGACAGAGGAGATGTCTCTATTCTCCTACTCCTAGACCTATCAGCTGCCTTCGACCTGGTAGATCACAAGGTACTCTGCAATCACCTCAAATCGGCAGCCAACTTCTCTACAAAAGCCACGGCATGGATAAACTCATTCGTGGATCAGAGAACCATAAGAGTCTTCTCACCCTCATCAGCAGCGGATCCAGTCTCCATCACCTGCGGAGTCCCTCAAGGGTCATGTGTTTCCCCCACGTTATACAATATTTTTACAAAGCCTCTCTTTGATATATTGGACAAACTAGGGGTCTCATACACCAACTACGCCGATGATACCCAGATCCTTATCTCAATCCAAGGCGATTAAGAAAAAGACACCAGACTCATAAACAAAATTTACCAAATCATCCAAACCTGATGGCCACACATGGCCTATGTCTTAACGACGATAAAACTGAGCTCTTAATCATGGGGTCTCCCAAAAAACTGAACAAACTACCCCAGCTTTACAATTCCATCATGATCGATGGCATCAAAATCAAGGTAGATAAGGAAGGTAAAACCTTAGGTTTTTACTTAGACTCAGCTCTCACCCTCGACAAGCAAGTAAATGCTGCAGCCTCAGCAACCAGTTACACCTGCAAACTCATCCACGCCTGCAAACCTTACCTTTCCACAGATAGCTGCACCACCATAGCGCAAGCCCTCATCCTCTCTAAATTAGACTACTGCAATGCACTGTACCTAGGCACCAGTAAACACAACATTAACAAACTCCAAACCCTGCAGAATAATGCCCTCAGAACAGCCCTAGGTAGCCCCAAAGGACAACACATATCTGCCCATAGAAGAGCCGTCAACTGGTTGACAAGCAATGACCGTATCAAATTCAAAACTCTGAACATTTCACACAATTGTCTGAACAACAAAGCTCCTGCATACATGACAGAAAAATTCACAAAGCATACCTCTGAACGTCCCATCAGAAAGGCCCTCTCAAATAGCATCAAAGTCCCCAACTTTAAACTGAAAAGAACTGGTGGGTCCAGCTTCCCGGTCCTAGCAGCGCAGCTCTAGAACTCCATCCCAGATGCACTTACATCTACCCCTGCCTTCCATGTGTTCAAAACTAACACTAAACTCTGGCTTAAAACCAACGACCGCTAAAGGCCCCAACTGTACCAAATACTCTGTATATTTATTGTAAACACTTGTAACTGTTACTTATCTTTTGTAAGTCATCCGATATTGCAACACAAAAAGATGTTGATATATGTGACATATCTCTCCTGTAAGTAAGAAATGCTTGATGTATGAGCTTGTAATATATGATTCTGTAACTTAAGAAATGTAACGTACTCTTGTACCGGTAACCCAAGATTTATTTTCTGCAAGTGCCCAGTTGCTCAACAGCCAGGCGCGCTCTATAAATAAATAAACAATAAACAATAAACAATTATGAAAGCTAACAGTTTAATTGCAGCTACAAGCAAGTTCCTGGTTTAATAATAATATGCTAACCTTGTTCTGTTTATACACTGAATTCCTGTTAGAAACTAGGAGCTGCAAAGACAACAGTTTTGGTGCATGTAAAGGAATGTCATGATATGCCCAGGTACTATCAACCTTTACCACCTCTATCCATCCTTTGGCCAGGTGGCATTATGGCAGTGTCTGGAAAATGCCTAAGCCATGCCTAAACAGAAGCCAAAACTGTTGGCTTTGCCAGTGATTGTTTAGCTCAGGAATTCCTTTAATGGGGTATCGGATAGTTTCATCGTAATCGCTTGGATTGTCCTTTGAGGCCCAATTTGCTTATTCATTCAGCTGACGTTTTTGAAGCAGGACAAGTGTTCTGCAAGCAGCAAGATATAACATTTGAACGGTTTGCCAAAGAGCGTATTCTACATCTCCTTGCGCGCTGCTGCTCCTGACCGCGTAGAGTTTTTAATATCTGTATCAGCATTTCTTCTATTCACCAGAAAAAGATTATATAATAAGACCCCAACCTACCGTGTCGTTTGATGGACAGCCCCAAGTGACATAGACAGCTTACACAGTATCGCCTAATGAGGCTGTAAGAGAGTGCTTACCGCAGCTTATTTTTGTAATAATTGCAGAAGTCTGGCATGTGGCATTAGTGCTTGTATTTTACGCCCACGCACTGCATGGAAGGCATCAGACATTTAACTTGAAAACGGGGTCAGTGGAATCGCAGAGTCTGTAGCTGGATCCCGGGGGCTGGCGCGCAGATATCTGCTGTCTCTCCCGTGGAAACTGACACTAGGTGCCTGGCAGGATGCACACGCCGGGCTCTTTGAACCAGTTTCTCAAGGATCCCCCACGTGCTGGATTCCAGTCAGTTACACCTGGCTTCATTATTGCAGAACGTGAAGCCTGACAGTATGCACTATAAAACACACTCAGGGTGTAATAAAAGGCAACACACAAATGGCAGAAACAAATAAACAATGCCTTAAGGCCCTGGGGAACAGTCAAATGTCCGGAACTCATATCATTCATGAGGAGCTACAGAGAGCAAGAGATGGAACTGCCAGGAAAGGCAGAAGCAGAGCTCTCCAATGCACACATGGTACGACATACATTTGTTGACAAAAACCTTTGGCTGAATAAACTAATCGAAAAATGTGGGTAAGTGGGTACAAGGGGATAGGAGGGCGTGGGGAATACAGACTAGATAATAGGAAAGTAGAGGGTGTGGGGGAATCTCCCCAAATAAGAAAGAAAAATGTGATTCGTTTTTTCAGAAGAAATATTTTGGCAAAAGTCTCTGCAAAAAAAAAACCTGGCAATCTAAGAACATAGAACCGCACACATACTTTGCCTGGAATTCTCTCCAGAGAATGTCAGTAGCCAGCAATGTTGAGGATCTGAGAATTGTTGTGGGAGCATCCTGGCTCTGCTGTACTTCCATATGGTGAGTTTCTGAGGGAGGCATGCTGTTTTTTTTTGTTGCAAGATTACTCTAGCCCTTAGTCACGGCCACTACTTCAATAACCTTGCTGCCCATGTTAATAGGCAAATGAAACGCAGGAGGGTCTGTACAGAGGCATTTTGGGTCTTAGTCTCCATCACCTCTATGTTTACCAGCATCATGTCACAGCTTTTATTAGGCAAGGTGACTTTGCACCCCTATCAATTTGCTCTGAGCTCCAGAATCATAATCGCCCCACAACAGATGGATCGGGACACCTGTTTTTCTCCATTATTGATTTGGAGGTGGAAGATAAAAGGAGTGTGTTCAGCACCAGAGTTCAATATGCTAACAATGATGGTCTCTGCATGCTACTGATAGTTATTAATAAGCACTTAGCACCCGACACTGGACATAGCTGCGCTGTAGCAATGAAACACGATATGTGGGTGTAGGTTAGAGCAAGAATTAATTGGTTCCATTTTCCTATTCAGCTGCTCTGATGCACCCACTTTCCCCCTCTTTAACCGTACATTTAAATCAAGGTTTATTGAGATGGTACTACCTGAGTGCAGAGTAGTGATTGAAGAAGGCTTGGTAGAAAGACACAATGTTCTCAAGCAAAATAAAGTCGGCAAGCCATAGTCCTAGCCTGACTGCATGCCCAAACCTGTAGAATAGCTTATATGGAGTTGGCTTGCCAAGGACCAGGCAAGAGAGCAGAGGACATATGTCAGGATATAGGAGGGTAGTTACATGCGTTGGGTCTTCTCCTGAAGTCTCCCATCCATGGAGATCTTATGGTCCCCAGTTGACCAAACACCTAGATCCAGTAATCTGCTAATCTCCATGAAGGACTTTGCTACCCTCGATGCCTTTGGAACCACTAGTCTGTATGGGAGGCCCATCTCATCTGGGACCCACTGGACATTTGCTCTGTACCTCTTTCCCATTGCCACCTATTGTCTCAAGAAGTTGAAGACGAACTTCGATCCCCTTTAGAGCTGTTGCTCCCCCTTTGGAACTGCCACCTCTATCCATTTGGCACTATCATACCCTTCATATATATCTCTCTTTGGGAATTTCCAGTCAACTCGACGTCTTCATGATGCTTATTCTTGTATCCACCATGAGCCTGTTTGTAGTTCTCCCCTTCCGGGCCCTGCTCATTTGTACCACTTCCAAAGCCCTGAGTGTTTCTAACTCCCCCAAGCATTTGCCCCCCTGTCTCACTCCTTAGCCTCTTTGCTTTTGACTACCTCTCGAATCTGTGTCCTCTTGAGGCCATGCACATTTTCCCTTTTCAGGAATATGATTGTGTGCTCCCCTCCTCTTGAGCCTACATGCCTTTACCCCCATCGAGATCCCAAACTCTGCAGCTTCCCAGGCTTCTGTACATTTGCCTCATGGCAGAGAATGTATGTTATTTTGCCCCAATACCGAGCCTGTACACTTTTATTTTCCTGAGCCTGAGCATTGTTCCCACTCTGCTGGCGCTTTGCATATATTCTGGCTAAATGTTATTGTGATGCCTTGCCCTCCAGAGGCGTCGCTAGGCGGAGTGGTGGGGGGACTATAGCCCCGGGTCTTTTAGTTGTAGCCCTGGATAGAAGTTCACTGGATACAACCAATAGGATAGCTAGCCCTGAATCCCGACAGTCCTGACATTAGCATAACCCTGGTTCTTTTCCGGACCTAGCAATACCCCTATTGCCCTCCATATGTAATGTTTAGGTTCTAGTAGTTTAGATAAGCAGGCCTCAGACTTGACTTATTGGAGATGTCCTCAATGTTACATCCTTATGAAAAACCTAAAGTAGGGTTAGGCCTGGGCTCTTCTCACCACACATGTGTGGTCAGCACCATTTCTCTCATTCCATGACATTGGCGGACATCGAATGTAGCTGAACACTACCTGGCTTTTTCCCCACTGGGACATGATCTGGCATAACAGTAACACAAACTAAGTGCAATTTCTTAATCTAAAACAATGATGCTTGAAACATAGCTTTCTCATTTGAAGAAAGACATCTCGTAGAGATGTTCAAAAATCACTTACATGCTTTAGAGAGTTTTATGTAATGAGGTTAACATGCTTTTGAAAGAAGTATGTGTGGATTGCTTACACACTAAGGATCCAGACAGTTGGGCAGGCCTAAGGCAATTGACTCAGTTGAGCTAGATTCGAGGTTTGAGTCACTGCCCTGCAAATCATGCGCTGAGACGGCCCTTGTTCATGCTTCTCCAGGGAGAAGTCTATGCCAGTGGAACCAAATTCCCTTGCTTACTCCTCCCACCCATCAGTTCTGCGTTCCATGCACTGCCAACGAAACGCATACTCCATCGATTACTTCCATTCAATAAGAAAAAGCTATCTGTAAACACCCCCAGTACATGGCAGCCATTTGTATCCATGTCTTTGGAGTCACTTATTATTATTTATTTATTTATTGCCAAATTGCAATCTGCATCAATGCCTCCTACTTCGGCAGCCCCTAGCATCAGCACCGTTGGTTACAACTCTGGCTGGTCTGGAAACGCAGCCTTTGATATCTAAATGTATGCCTTACTAATGAGTAGCATCTAGAGAGTAGGGTGTTCCTGCCACTGAGGGGGGTTCTCTGGAGTTCAACCCTTGCTCCCCTGTAACAGGTATGCAGGATGTCTAAGGCCACTTGAGAGAGCTATGCAGTTTTAAATGACTATTCCTCTTCATCTTATGTATTATTATTATTATTATTATTATTATTATTATTATTATTATTATTATTATTATTATTATTATTATTATTGTTATTATTATTATTATTGTTAATATTATATATTCCTACAGTGCACACCTGAGTTAAGAGGAACGGAGCACTGAGCAGATCATAGAGCAAAACATTGGCAGCGAGGATTTAACAAGTCATCACAGCACAATATAAGGATGGGGAGTGTGAAAGGTATCCATGATCTAGGTCACACCAAATGGGGTTGCAGGAGCCAGGTCTTCAGTTCTTTCCTAAGCAGAAGGTGGCTTGGAGCTATCCAGATGCCACTGGGATGGAGTCTTAGAGGACGGAAGAGTAGCATGAAAAAGGACTTTTTGCAGTTTTCTCCTTGCAAGCCAGTTTATTTTCCAGACTGGACATTTATTTTGATTCCAATTCAATAAGAACATCTCGATCTGTTTCTATGTTCCTGTCAAGTAACGATACTCCTCTAGCTGTTACCGGCTATTCCAGAGTTAATGATGGCCCCCGCCGTTGGAGAGGCAGGGCCAATGACGTGGAGGTTCGGGGAAGAGGGAGTTATGGGTAAGGTGCGCTAAGCGCCAGTTACATTGTTGAAGCAGTTGAAATAAAGATGCATACCATATCTCTCTGTGTGTTGCATCCTCCTTGGGCCTTTATCAGGCAACACTGGCGACGAGGCTGTTGCCGCACCACCAGAGTTCTCCTTGCAGCTGTCGGCTGCATGTGCTCACCCCGCCGAGCCTCCTCCTCCTCCTCCTTCAAAGCTAGGAGTGCGAGCGTGCCAACCTGGGCAAGCCGCCAGGGCTCCTCCTCCTACTCTTATGAGGCACACGAGGGCCGCGGCATACAACCACAATTGCGTGCCGGAACCCTCTTCCTTCTACGCACACAGAGCTGCAAACGAGGAAAAAGAGCACCAGATCCTGGCAATCCGCCAGCCCAAACGGAGGCACACACGTGAGTGGACTCCATACGCATTCCTCCTGCACCCGCCGACAGTTTCTCCTCACATGGGAGACGTCCCGTTCCATGGATGGAAATCACATATAATTGAAGAGAACAAAACAAATAAATTAAATCGAGGTAACAGTGCTAAAATTCATGAACATACAGATTTTTCAAATCTGACAACATCTGGTGGCCCAGACTCTCTCGCCTCACCATAGCGTGGCAGGCCAACAGCAAGGCACCCACAGCTCATCAGTCTACGGGAGTACACCCCGCATCAGATGCTCACCGGCGGCACTATCCTCGTCTCCCACCCACTGGTGAGGTTGTGTAGAATCTCGGTCCGACCAGAAACATGAGCAACCCTGCATCCCCCCAGCCTGCTCGCGCAGCTAAGTCCATTCAACTGCGGATGCCTCCACCATTTAACACTACACCCCAGGCCACGAAAGGGCCTCGATGGACTAAATGGATGGAAGCCTTTCAGCACTTTGTGAGGGGGTCGGGAGATGGTGACTCCCCCAACATCAGAGACATCTTCCTGAACCTAGTTGGTGGAGAAATAAAGACTATCGTGAAAACTATCCCCACAGCTGAACCGACTAACTTTGCAGACCTGATCAAAGCACTAGACAAACTCCTCATAGTTGAAGTGAAGAGAGACTATGAAAGATACCTATTCAACCAGTGCACGCAAATGCCACAGGAAACTGTATACAAATTCATAACCCACCTAAGAGTGAAAGGAGCACGTTGCCAGTTCGACGCGTTTTCCCTCAAGGAAGCAATACTGTTGAGGGTCATAGAAGGCTGCCTGTCCCCCGCACTCAAAAAGCAACTCCTGAAAAAGCCTCTCACCATCCCCGAGGTCAGTGAGCTCTCCCGCATCTACGAGAGGGTCGATGCCTAGGCTGCATCCATGGGCGGTACTAATAACCCCAAACAAGATACTAACAAACTCATTGCAGCTATCCAGCCACCTCGTCAAAAAGACAGAGTTTCATACCCATATAGGCCACATGGCTCACAAACCCCGCGCCAACGGAGACAATGTTATCGCTGTGGGATGGCGTTTCCAATCAGTGTGCAGAGAAGGGATACCGTTTCCCCCAATGCACCCGCAAGTAACCACCAGGACACCATTCTGACCACCGTCCCCACAATACAGACAACCAAGATATTATCAACAAGGGCAATGGCGATACTTCAGAGAGATCGACGAGTACCAGGACCCAGGATACCCGCCAACTCCTGATCAGAGACATCATGCTCGATATTTCACGGATGAATATGACAACCCACCGGCAGAGTAAAGGGCCGAAGAATTTTACCAAGACGACTCAGCAACTGCCTACAACGCACCTTATGATCCATATAACCAGGACGAGTTTGTCAACCTCATACTTGACAATGAGGAGGCCAGAGAAGCCCCCAAGATCCCGATCAAGATGGGAGACTGCCAATTCCAATTCATGGTAGACACTTGGGCAACTGTAAATATCATGGGTGAACAGGACTATGCCAGGATGTCGAACCCGCCAGCACTCGACCCACCACACTCACAAATCTTCCAATGGGGAGCTACCAGAACTTTACAGACCGTTGGACATTTCTCACACCGTTTTCTCCTGAATGGCCATGAAGTGGACACTGTCATCCATGTCATTCGCTCACTCAAAAGGCGCAGGTGCCTCCTCAGTTATCACACAGCATCCCGTTTGGGTCTGATTGAAATTCACGTGAAGGCGGGAGACACCATAACCGCCACAGCGGATAGATAGTACGCTATAGACTCCGTCGGCATGATTGCGTGCAATCAGGCCCAAGGCCTCATCACACAAGAAGACATCACAAGAAATTTCCCAAAACTATGCTCGAGTTTGGGGAAGCTCAAGGGTCCCCCCATTAAACTTCACATCGACCCCTCGGTGAGTCCGGTGCCACAGCACCCCAGACGAGTCGGGTTCCACCTCCAGGAGACTGTATCAGAAGCTCTCCAACAACTGCTATCTGACGGCATCATTGAACCCGCATCTGGCCCACACCACGGGTGTCCCCCTTCGTGATTGTACCTAAGGATGGGGGCAAGGTATGCATGTGTGTAGACACGAGGTTAGCAAACACTGCCATCCAGCGTGAAAGACACCCTGGCCCGTGCATCGAGGACATGATTGTACAACTAAATAACGCCCAGATGTTCTCCAAACTTGACCTGATCCAAGGTTACCATCAGTTGGAGTTACATCCGGACTCCAGGGCAATCACGACTTTCGCAACTCATGATGGACTTTTCAGGTACCGGAGGTTAAACTTCGGAATCTCATCTGCAGCCGAGACCTTCCAGGAAGCCATACGTCAAATCATCAGACCCATACGGGGCGCTTTGCACTATAGTGACAATATCCTCGTGTTTGGAGCCTCGAAAGAGTGCCATTACAGAGCTCTGTACGCCACCTGTGAAGTGCTGCAAGCAGCCGGCCTCAACATCACCAAATGCCGTTTCAGCAAAACGAAGCTCAAATTCTTTGGACACATCTTTTCTAGTGAGGGGATGATGCCAGACCCGGACAAAGTTGACACGATCACCAACTTAAGTGAACCCAAGCAGGTTGCAGACGTCCGCTCTTTTCTAGGCATGGCGGGATACTGCGCCAGATCCATTCCCCATTACGCATCCCTCACCAAACCACTCAGGAGACTGCTTCAAAAGGAGGCGGTGTTTGAATGGACTCCTGCATGTCAGCAGGCCTTCGATGACATCAAGCTAGCCCTCACTGAAGATCATTGATTCGCCTATTTCAACCCAGCATGGCACACAGAGGTGGTGGTGGATGCAAACTGAGTTGGCCTTGGAGCCATCCTAGTCCAAACCAGCGGCGCACACATCAACCCGAGACATGTGGTGGCCTATGCGAGCAGGGCCCTGTCAACCCCGGAAATGGCCTACTCCCAGGCAGAAAAAGAGAGCCTGGCTGCATCTGGGCATGTGAGCACTTTCACAACTTCCTGATTGGAAAAAAAATCACCCTAATCACGGACCACCAGGTACTTCTCTCCTTGTTTGGGAACCCGCACACCAAGATGCCTCCAAGGATCGAATGCTGGGCCATTCGTCTGCAAGAATAGAATTACGACATCATCCACAGCCCCAGTTGCACGGAAAGGGGATGTCGCCAATATAAAGTATATCGCAGAGAACTCGCTACCGCCGGCCCTGTTACTTGAGACAGTTGCGGCCGCATCGGCCGCAGACCCCATGACCGCTCTCGCGATCAGCCTCACGTTAACCAGCAAATGGAAGAACCACCAGAGAGCAACGCTAGCCAACCCGGGAGTAAGCAAGCAGGAAATAGAGAGACTAGCGAGAGTGCACAATGAACTGGCCGTAAAGGACAACAACATCTTGCTCAGAAGGTGCAGGATCGTCATTACAGCCACCCTAAGGAGTGAGGTCGTTCACACTGCCCAAGAAGGACATAGAGGGGCCGAAAACACAAAAAAAACAGTTCAGGCGTCACGTGTGGTTCCCATTCCTAGACGCTGCAGTCGACGAGTGGGTGAAGAACTGTCAGGCGTGTCAGGCACAGCACCAGCTGAAACCGCTCCCCCGCTACAACACACACAAATTCCTGATCACCCGTGGGAGTGAGTAGCCGTAGATTTCTACAGGCCCACGGAAGTGGGTGACTATCTCCTGCTACTGATAGATGAACATTCAAGATTTCCGATAGTCAAAAAGGTTGCCACCACAGCTTTCCCACAAGTAGCGGCGGTACTGGAAGAAGTGCTGAGTGAATGGGAAATCCCCAAAACTATCAAGTCCGACAGTGGACTACCGTTCTGTTGGCACGACTTCGGGACGCTGGCAAAGCATCTAGGGTTCAGCCATATGAAAATAACTCCTCGCCACCCGCAAGCGAATGGGATGGCTGAACGCTTCATGGTGTCCATCTGTTAAAGATGGCGTCACTAGGGCGCAGCGTACCTGTTCGTCCGGAAGTCGGCTTAGTAGACGATGCCAGAATGCCAGAAGTTCTGTGGTGATGTGAGAGTGACACAAGGAACCAGCCCAACTCCCGTCCAAATGGATACTGGACTGGAGGTGAACCAGCTCCCGATGCCACAGGTTAGCTCACCCCTGATTAATGTGGCATCAGGACAGTGCAAGCACTGACAGGGGGAGCCTGATAGTCTTTGGCTAGAAGTTCTCTGCAGACAACTGGAGCAAGAAGAGTTGCGAGTCGAATCCAGGAGCAGGAATCCAGGAGGCAGCAGAATGCAAGGGAAGGCGGGAAGGCAAGGGAACCAAGGAGGACCAAGAACCCAGAGGAAGGAACAGAGAACAACTGAGAAGGGGGGTACCACCCCAGCAGGAAGGGAGCAAGGAGAAGGGAACCAGGGAGACCCCCTACCCGGGCAAGGAAGGGCAGGTCTATACAGAAGGGACTGGAAAAACCAGGCAGGACAGAGCGGAACTCAGGTCAAGACGAGAGCAAAACAACGATCCGGTCAGACCACGTTGAGACGCGGTTTGATCAAACCGCCGGGCTCCTTAAGTAGGACCTCCCACACCTGGGAGGCTTGGAACGCAAGCCGTGCTGTTTCCCAGGTGCTGGGAGGCCCAAAGCGAGGCTTGGGCCGCAAATCGGCCGGGAGCCGAGAGCATCGTGTACCGCGCATGCGCGGAAAGCGGGAAGGGGTCAGCCGCGCATGCGCGGAACGGCACGCCCCAGGAACCCGGATGAACGCGGGACCCGGAGCGGCCGACCGCGTACGCGTGAGACCAAGCGTCCCGGAGATCCAGGAGCAACCGATAGCCAGGACCGCCCCGTACCCCCCAGGCGAAAGCGGGGGTAAACCCTCCAAGGCATGGCACGCCGCATCAGGTAAGTGGGCTGGAACAAGCCCGGGTTGGGCGGCGTGACACCATGCCCCCTCCCAGAAAGACCCGGGGCCCTAGGCTTCCAAGGAAACCGGAGAATAAAGTAACGGACAAGGCGAGGTGCATGCACGAAACTGTGCGGTTCCCAGGTACGGTCACAAGCAGGATAACCCTTCCAATCTACCAGAAACTGGAGCACACCTCGACGAATCCGGGAGTCACATATCTCCTGCACTTCGAATTCCGGAACCCCCTGAACCTGGATTGAGGCTGGGCATGGGCTGGAACGTCCAAACGTGTCTTTCACAAAGGGTTTTAACAGGGAAACGTGAAAGACTGGGTGTACCCGCCAAGATTGGGGCAATACCAATCGAAAAGCTACTGCAGATATGCACTTGGAAATCTTGAAAGGCCCAAAAAACCGAGGTGCCAGTTTAGTGGGCAGATTACGTACAGGTAAGTTCTTGGACGACAACCAAACCTGATCTCCCATCTGAAATCTGGGTTCAATGGTCCTTCCCCGGTTAGCATGCTCCCTCATGCGCTGTTGTGCATCTGCCAGGGCACTCCGAGCCAAATCATGCTGCTTCTGGATAATGCGGATCATCTGGTCAGCCGATGGGACGGCACTGGGTGGCACAGGACAAAAGGGAAACAGCTTAGGATGCTGTCCGGTAGAGCAAATATAAGGACTGACACCAGTGGCCGCGTGGGTTGCATTGTTGTAGGAAACCTCCGCCAAATCCAGGTATTTCATCCAGTTGGATTGGGTGGCGTTAGCGTAGCAACGTAAGTATTGCTCCAAGGTCTGATTCGTTCTTTCAGTCTGCCCATTAGTTTACGGGTGATAACCCGAACTCAGAGCTCTGCGTATTCCAAGGTGGCTGCACAACTGACGTCAAAAGGAGGAGAGGAACTGAGATCCACGATCCGAAATGATCTTCTCTGGTAACCCATGTAAATGGTAGATGTGATGCAGAAAAGCCAAAGCCATTTGAGAGGAAGTAGGAATCCTGGAAAAGGGAATGAAATGCGCAGACTTAGTGAAACAATCCACCACTACCATGATGCAGGTGTGTCCCTCTGATGGTGGAAGCTCAACGATGAAATCAGTGGCTATGGTATGCCAGGGATAGGGTGGTAGTTCAGTGGGTCTGAGCAACCCCAAAGGTCTTCTCCTGGGCGTCTTGGTCTGGGCGCAAACTGGGCAGCTCTCCACGTATAGTTTGGTTTCCTTGGCCCAACCCGGCCACCAGAACTGCCTGGCAATCAACTCCTGGGTCGCCTTGATGCCACGATGACCTCCTACTTGCGAATCATGGAACCCATGGACAATGTCCAAGCGACGAGATCTCGATGCTATGTACAACCGGTGTAGGAAGAAAACAAAACCTTCACGTTCCGTGATTTGTGGACGTTTCAGTAGATTGGTGCGGTCTGGGTCTGTCTGAGTCTTCTGGAAGATCTTCTGCAAATGTGGAGAGATCGTGAGAAGAAAGTGCTTGGGGGAAATCAATGGAATGGGTTGGTTGACCTCCTCCACCTCTCTTTCCAAGGAGCGAGATAAAGCATCGGCTTTTAAGTTCCGGGCACTAGGAATGTACGTGATGTTGAAATCGTAGTGGGAGAAAAAAAAGGCCCATCGAGCTTGACGGGCGGTATGACACTGCAAAGATCGCAAGTACTGCAGGTTGCGGTGGTCGGTGCGGACTTCTACTGAAAAGCGACCACCAAGCAAATGATGCCTCCATTCCTCAAATGCTGTCTTGATTGCCAATAGCTCTCTTTCTATGACTGAGTAATTATGTTCGCAAGGAGAGAGTTTGCGTGAGTAATAGGCCACAGGATGTTCGTCACCCGTAGAGGGATGTTTCTGCAACAGGACTGCGCCCACAGCAAAGCTGGAAGCATCGGCTTCGACGATGTAAGGCATCTCATCATTGGGGTGACAAAGTACAGGTGCAGTACAGAAAGCAGACTTCAAGGCATCGAACGCCACTGATGCCTCAGTATCCCAGAGGTAGGGTATGTTCACACTGGTCAGACGCGTTAATGGAGCTGTGAGACGTGAAAATTGCGGAATGAAACGCTGATAAAAGTTTGCGAATCCCAGAAATCGCTGAAGTGATCTCACGTCCTGTGGTTGTTTCCAGTTCTGAATAGCCCGGACCTTACCGGAATCCATGCTAATTCCTGTACCAGTGATTACATATCCCAGGAATTCCATCTCATCCCGATGAAAGGAACATTTCTCAGCCTTGGCAAACAGATGATGTTGTAACAATCGTTGAAGAACTACACGAACGTGGGAGATGTGTTCCTCTAGGTTGTCGGAGTAGATCAAGATGTCATCTAAATACACCCAAACAGAGATGCCAATTAAGTCGCTGAAAACATAGTCCATAAACCGTTGGAAGACAGCCGGGGCGTTACACAGCCCAAAGGGCATTACCCTGTATTCATAGTGCCCGAAAGGTGTCTTGAAAGCCGTCTTCCATTCATCTCCCTCTTTGATTCTGACGAGATGATAGGCTCCGCGGAGGTCTAATTTAGTAAAGACCCTGGCTGAACGTAATGACTCCGTGATATTCCGGATCAATGGTAACGGGTACCTGTCTTTAAGGGTGATGTCGTTCAGTTGGCGGTAGTCAATACAAGGCCGTAAAGAGCCTTCCTTTTTCTTCACAAAAAACAATGGGAAACCTGCAGGTGACTTGGAAGGAACAATGTATCCTTTCTTGATGCAATCATCGAGATAATCCCGGAGGACCTGTTTTTCGGACTGGGTGAGGGCATACACCTTTCCATGTGGCATCACGGCTCCGGAAACCAAGTCTATGGAGCAGTCAAAAGGCCTGTGAGGCGGCAGTGCGATGTCCCTTGGTTCGGAGAATACTGACATCAAGTCAGCATATTCAGACGGTATCATAGACAAGGAACACAAACCAGATGATTCTCTACCTGGGACTAAGGCTGTCGAGACGGACGTCTCTGAGGACGTGTTAGGGCTACAGCATTCTTGAAGGCAAAAAGAGGAGGTGAACTCCAGAGTACGTGTCTCCCAGTTTATTGTGGGGTTGTGTCGCTGAAGCCAAGGTAGCCCCAAGACCACTTGATATGAAGGTGTCCTTATAACATCCAGCGCGATTCTCTCCTCATGTCCTTTGATGCGTAACAACATACCCACAGTATGTAGTCGTATGGGGCCAGAAGCCAATGGGGTTCCATCAATGACTTCTACTGGAATCACTTCTTCTTTGGTAAGCAATGGTATGCCGTTGTTGATGGCAAAGCGCTCATCGATGTAGTTCCCAGAGGCCCCACAATCCAATAACCCATGGATCTCGACTGTCTTATTCAGCCACTTGAGACTGACCTTCAGAATCATTAGGACTGCAGGCAACATGGGTGGAAACACAGATTCAGGGCAGGAAAGGACTGGTGGTTTAATCAGACCTGTCGGGACCTTTCCGGAGCACGACAGGTCACCTAGTTTCCCCCTTTCTTGATTGGTCGTAGAGGACAAGTACCCAGAAAATGACCTGCGGCTCCACAGTACAAACATAGACGTTGGCTTCTCCTCCGCTTCTTTTCTTCCTCAGACAAAGGGCCCCTTACGGCGCTTAGCTGCATAGGTTCTTGAGTGGTGTTCGAGGACACTGGTGTCCCAGCAGGCGGAATCGGAGGTCTGAGGTCCGATTTCTCAAAACGGCGCCTTTCGCCTCTTCTCTCAGCCAATCTCTGATCAATCTTTAGCACCTGTTCAATGAGCTTCTGTAGATCTTCGGGTTCAGGAATGTGTAACAATTCGTCCTTGTACTCTTCTCTTAACCCACGGCGAAACAAGGTCTTCTGTGTTATCTCAGGCCATTGGGAATCAGTTGCTAGTTGGCGAAAACGGCCTATATAAGAGATTATGTCTGTGTTGGCTTGTTTTAAATCCATTAACTGGTTCTGTGCTGCTGAAGCCAGATTGGGGGACTGAAACACTTCCAGAAATGCCTTTTCAAAGGCCACAAAATCGCCGAGAATGGGACTGTTAGAAACCACAAGCGGTGTCACCCAAGCAAGAGCGTTGCCAGACAAATTGCCCAAAATATATCCAATCTTGTCTCTATCGTTATTGAAGTGGGCTGAAAGATACAGGAAATGTATCCGGCAATGATTGCAGAATTCCCCCACACGTCTGGGGTCTCCATCGAACTTGAGGGGAGTGGTGTGTGCCATAGCGCTCTCAGGTGGAGGAACAACATTTGAGCTCTGGGTTACCATCTGGCATAGGGTTTGGTTCTCCTGGCGGAGTGCAATCATCTCAGCATGTAAGGCCTGCATCTCATCACGAAGACTGGTGTCCTCATCCATCTCCGATTCCGAAGAGCCTGAAGCCTGGCGTCTCAATCTGTTAAAGATGGCGTCACTAGGGCACAGCGTACCTGTTCGTCCGGAAGTCGGCTTAGTAGACGATGCCAGAATGCCAGAAGTTCTGTGGTGATGTGAGAGTGACACAAGGAACCAGCCCAACTCCCGTCCAAATGGATACTGGACTGGAGGTGAACCAGCTCCCGATGCCACAGGTTAGCTCACCCCTGATTAATGTGGCATCAGGACAGTGCAAGCACTGACAGGGGGAGCCTGATAGTCTTTGGCTAGAAGTTCTCTGCAGACAACTGGAGCAAGAAGAGTTGCGAGTCGAATCCAGGAGCAGGAATCCAGGAGGCAGCAGAATGCAAGGGAAGGCGGGAAGGCAAGGGAACCAAGGAGGACCAAGAACCCAGAGGAAGGAACAGAGAACAACTGAGAAGGGGGGAACCACCCCAGCAGGTAGGGAGCAAGGAGAAGGGAACCAGGGAGACCCCCTACCCGGGCAAGGAAGGGCAAGTCTATACAGAAGGGACTGGAAAAACCAGGCAGGACAGAGCGGAACTCAGGTCAAGACGAGAGCAAAACAACGATCCGGTCAGACCACGTTGAGAGGCGGTTTGATCAAACCGCCGGGCTCCTTAAGTAGGACCTCCCACACCTGGGAGGCTTGGAACGCAAGCCGTGCTGTTTCCCAGGTGCTGGGAGGCCCAAAGCGAGGCTTGGGCCGCAAATCGGCCGGGAGCCGAGAGCATCGTGTACCGCGCATGCGCGGAAAGCGGGAAGGGGTCGGCCGCGCATGCGCGGAACGGCACGCCCCGGGAACCCAGAAGAGCGCGGGACCCGGAGCGGCCGACCGCGTACGCGCGAGACCAAGCGTCCCGAAGATCCAGGAGCAACCAATACCCAGGACCGCCCCGTACCCCCCAGGCGAAAGCGGGGGTAAACCCTCCAAGGCGTGGCACGCCGCATCAGGTAAGTGGGCTGGAACAAGCCCGGGTTGGGCGGCGTGACACCATCAGAAAGACACTACAGAGGGCCAGAGTCGAGGCATTCAATCCACACCAAGCATTTTGTCGACTCCTGCGGGACTACCGGAACACACCGCACGAGGCCACGAACAAGGCGCCTGCCGAACTCATGCTCTGGTATGAAGTGCGAACCCGCATCCCACGCAACCCGTCAGATGCAGAGCCTCCAGATGCAGAAGTTCTCCAAAGGGATGCAGAAGCAAAAGAAAGAGCTAAATGAGACACTGATGCCAGGTGGAGAGTGGCCCAGAGAGACTTCCACATCGGTGATGAAATATTAGTGCAACAGCCAACGCTCAGGAAGACAGACTCGAGGTTCGCCCCAAGCCCAATGAGGGTCACAGCCGTCAAAGGGACGATGGTGACAGCCGAGGCCAAGACAAGGCCATAACAAGGAATGTCAGCAGTTCAGACACTACACCAAGAGAGAAGACACTGAGATACCGCAAGGGACTGTCATCTCGGAGTCATGGGATCCGAGAGATGATGTATGGACTCCTCCTGATGGAGACCCTGGAGGGACTGGTCAAAACATGGGAAACCAGCACACGCCAGAGCTGATAGCTCAAGAAGGGACAATCAAGAAACCTACATGGTTAGTTGAAGAATGTTAGGTTGATGGTCAGATCTATTGTCCGGGGATGGTGTTACCGGCTATTCCAAAGTTAATGATGGCCCTCGCCATTGGAGAGGCGGGGCCAATGACATGGAGGTTCGGGGAAGAAGGAGTTATGGGTAAGGCGCGCTAAGCGCCAGTTACGTTGTTGAAGCAGTTGAAATAAAGACGCATACCATATCTCTCTGTGTGTGTGCGTCCTCCTTTGGGCCTTTATCAGGCAACACTAGCTTGCAGCAGAAAACAAATCTTCATCAACAATACTATTACAACGCTCTTCCTGCATTTCGCCCCACTATAAAGGCCCTTCGCCCCAGAGTCAAAGCACAAGAACCTTAGGTGTAAAAGCAAATCATCACTGAAAATATATATTCACTCTACATGTTGCAACTTATTCCAGTGCATGTAATGATACTATGAATGATATAGCAGCGCAGGCGAGTTACAGTAAGCTGATGGGATACTGAAGGACATTGGGAGCAAGTGTTAATGTGCCTGCTCTAGGGCTCAGTGATGTCTCTGTTGCTGTAATTATCTGCTCGCTGTAATTATATAATTATCATGCAGTCAACGTGTCATCCTTCCAGACACACACATAAACAAAGCATAACTGCGGGCCAGAAACATGTCTGCCTTGAGTGAAAATAATTCCTTATTTCTATTTCTTGAGTCTCTTTTACATTTGGAAAAAGCAGCTCGATGTCACATTTTTTGGGCGAATTTTGCCGAAGTAAATGTTCTACTCCCCACAATGTTTCGAGTGTTTTAGCTCTTATATAGTTTTTTCTTTAGGCCATGGAATAGTTTAATACTGATCAGGCATTTTTATATTCGAGAGAAAACTTCAAAGGAATACCTTGAGCTAAAGCAACCAGCATGAACGATTGTATGTTGCCTGGCCAGGTAAGACTTTAGGGAGCAGCATTCAGGAAAAAGAAAGTACATTAAGTTATTTATAGCAGGACTTTGGGCTGATTGAATTGTGTGGAACAATTTTGGAAACACAAAGAGCAGTAGTGGCCGCAGAATCGCTCCTCTGAAATGGGCATAACATGCAAATGTAGGGAGAAAACATTAGCCAATCAACGGTGGTTATTTCCTGGAACATTTTTAGAAATATCGAGCTGAAATTAACAAGAGATGCCAGGTAACCAAGAGTACATAGAAGCACTTTACAACACATTTTCAAGATGCCTGTATCAAAAATTAAGCAATATGCCCCGAGCGGCAGGGGCATTACCGACTCAGGTAATGCCCCGGGACCATAGTTATAGGCCCCGAGCAAAGCAAGGGCCTTAACGAAGGCCTCGGGGCATTACCAGAGTCGGTAATGTCCCCACCGCGTGGGGCATATAGCTATTAGTACCCCGGCCTGCAAAAAATGCGTGACCGGGGCACTAAACGCTTTTTTTTGTCCCGAAACGCTGCAGTGTTTCGGGAGAAAAAAAAAAAAAGATGACAAAGAAAAAAGCCGCCGCCATGGAAAGGGGAAACGGAGTCCGTTTTCCCTTTCCATGGCATCCGCTCCCAAAAAAGGATCAAAAAGAAGGTATGTGGGGTTGGGAAGGTGGGAGTGGGATGGGTCAAGAAAAAAGAAAGAAAAAAAAAACAATGTACCTGCGTCACTGGCGTGGGACGAGGGAAGCCTCCAGCCGTGTGCAGGCACGGAGCGGGGATGGCCCGCTCCGAGTCTCCACACGGCTGGAGGATTCCCTCGTCCCCCGCCAGGGATGCAGGAACAAGAAGGTAAGTTGGGGGGGGCGGTTGGGAGGGAGGGAAAGGAATTAAAAAAAAAAAGACCTACCCGAGTCCCCGGCGGGGGGTGAAGGCAGCCTCTCAGCCGTGGGGAGGCTTGGAGCGGGGATGGCCCCGCTTCGAACCTCCTCATTGGCTGAGGGGCTGCCACACCCCCTGCTGGGGACAAAGGTCGTGGAATCCCGACGGAGGGATTCCCGGCCTGGTATTGACTCGGCGAGGGCCAATCAGATGGCTCTTTCATTCTGAATGCGCACTCGCCGGGTACTAATATATATTTCAGAATGGCCACTGTATCATACATTTGTGTGATGCCTCTGCTCTCAATTTATGTCATTGTGACCCTACTGTGACGAATTGGATTCTGCTCCCCAGGAGTACAGTGATGAGTAGGGGTAAAATAGCCCACACAGCCCTCATACATCTACATACCAAAATATAATGCAATCATACATGTAAAACAGGGAGAGCTAAGAGATATACCTCATTCACCTTTTGTGGTAATGTAGGCCAAGGGAAAGCTATGCTCTTAAGAGTGGTGTGACAGTGTACCTGTAGTGAGCCAAACAAAACAGAATCACAGTACAAAATAAAGGAAATGTCCAATCAATGGTTCTATAGAAATATATATACTTTAATCAAACAGACTATCTGACTGTAGAACAAATAGAAAATACTGTACAAAAACCCAACCCGAGGTAAGAACAGAGAATATTCAATAGACGGTACAAAGCAGCACTCCAGTTTCAGGGTTGGTAGACCATTGAGTAGCGCAAAAAGGTTATTGGATGAACAAACGCATGATTGTGTCCTAAACAGGTCCAAGTAGACCAATGGGGCAGTTCAGAATCAACAGTACCTGGATGCAGTTCCTGGTGGAGTGGCGCAGTCAAACCCAGTGTCAACCGTAGGTGTGAGCGGATCAGGCTCAGAGTAGGCACATTGGATTGTGTAGGCCCAATCAGCACGCAGGCATCAAGTAGGGGCAAATGTGGATGTTCTATGAGCTAGAAGTGTGGCCCTTCACCGGTGCAGGTTGGGAGGGGTCCATGAGTGACGCTCCAGCAGTTGGTGGTGGTGGGCTAGTGTCGTCGAAGTGTTGATCCTGGATGAGTCAATATGCAATCAATAAGGTGGAAGTCGACCTGTGGTTGTAACCCCAGGTTAGAGTTAGTTGTAGAGTAAGCATGTTGACTCTACAGAGATAAGGTTTGGGTACCGGCACTGAGCAGTCACTATGGTCCTAGTAGGTGGCAAGTTTTATGTAGGACACAATGCAGTGTCAAGCTGGTTGAAAGTGCAAGCAATGTTTGATGTCGTGGCGGAGCGCAGCAGCCAGTGCTGGTGACCTCCCTCTTGTTCCAGGTGCAGTGAACATAGAGCAACTAGTTTATTGCAGTTGAACAGGGAGCTTCGGCTGGTCTGGTCCTCCGGTTGCTGTGAGGCCCTCTTAGGGGTTCTCAAGGATAGGATGTCTCAATTCAAAGCCTGCTCTCCCAGCTCCAGTCCAGAGTGGTAGGTCCTGATCCACAGCATATGTAACCCCTGATGTGCCCTTGGAGTGCGAGGGAACAGACATTTCTTCTCTCTTGGATGAGTCCTTCACCTCAGGCTCAGGACTTTGGAAAGTGCAACTTTCCCAAATGAAATACAGTGAGATCTTGGGAGCATTCTGCTGCCTTAAAGGATCCAAGAGAAATTGAGAAAATCTGCTGAAGAGGTGGGTGACCCGTTCTTTAAAAAGCAAAAGTCCTGCAGGCATTAGACTAAAGCTAGCCCACTTTAGTGATCAATCCCGGTTCATGGTTGGAGTGGAGTGTGCCATTCTGATGACACACCCAAAGTGCTTTGCTCCAGAGCAAGTGGAGGGGACAGGAAAGAGAGAGAGGGACAGTCGGAATCAAGGTGGGGTGGATGGGGTGGACCAGAGCTCTCCTGCCTCTCATAATCCCTTGCCTTCCCTCCTCCCTGAAAAGAAAGACCTTTAGAGGTGCAGCACCATGATGTGAGGCTGCTCCTTTGGAATCGTTGTGCTCATTTGATCCCGGGCCCAGGACAGCTGCCTGATGTGCAGCTGTCTTGGGCAGAGGGTATTACCTGCCCTCACAAAGAAATCAAAGAGGAGACGCCCCCCAGCCCCAGGTTCCTGTCCTGACATTCAGCTGGCTACACCCGGCTGACCAGAAAACACATCACCTTTCACAGCATAGCTGACTCACTGGAGCTGACACATGTGTTATATCAGTTGGAATGGGGTGCCATGGTCATAAATGGTACCATACAATATACCAAAACTCAGTCATAGCTTTATTTTTAGAGGTTATGCTGCCACTGTCATGGGCTAATCATGATCATCATCATTTGGGAGCAGCGGTGCATATCTTAAATGCAACCCTTCTGTGGCAGAGAACATTTTGTCACTGTCGCTGTCACATGGGCATCTGTGACCTCTGGACCTGCTCCGTGCCAAGGGTGGAGCAGGAGCTATGACTCAGGACACTGATTCTGCAAGCCACAGATACGTGCAATGCTTTTGACATGGAGCTGGTGAAAGGGAATCTGATCATCAGATTTTGCTTTCTGAGATGGAACTACCTGCATCATTTTATTGTTCAATACAAATCAAATAAATCCAGGACTTTGCACCCTTACCAGAAGGCAGTTCCTCACACCTACAAAAACGTTTTTATGTTGACAGTGATCCAACAATACGTCTTGCGCACACACACACACACCACCCACACACACTTACACTCTCAAACAAACACTCTCACACACACATACACACCTCCCCTTTTCACACAATGATTATAAGTCCTTGCCTGCCAGCTACACTTCTATCTAGCCGCTATTTTTCTGCGTTCAGCATTGTATGTGTGTGCCCTGTTGCCAAAAAATAAGAAGCACTGGAGGACTTAAGTTTTCAGAAATTCAGGCATGAAGACATTTCACATCGGTAGGCCCTGAAAACATAATACCCCAATCATGAAAATCAGCTATGATGCTGTCAGATCGGCCAGGCTTGCCTGAAGGTTGAAGGGTTACTCGCAGGTGTGGATGTTATGCTACCCCCTTTGCAATCAAAAAGTCCAACAGGATGTAAAATTGCCTGCATGACTCATGGACTGGGGCAGGAGCGCTACTTGACACACCCCCTCCAGATCTGATCAGGTGCTGCAGAGGAGACATGGGGTAATATTAAATACAAATCAAAACAAATTAATTAACCGACATACACCTTGATCTTGTAGAATGCTTACCCCAATAAGGAAAGGCTTTAAGCATCAACAACACCAGTGAATGATCTAGGCCCCAACTAAACATCTACAATGTATTACCTGATACCAAGAAGAAAAACTGGATGCACATGTTCCGACCACCATGTACTGGGACGTTTGCGAGTACACTGCAGAATCTGATTCCTTGGTCTTTATACTCCGCCTCGCGCACCAGTAATGGATTAGAGGAAATCACCTTAGGAAATGTTGCAAGTCAACTGACTTGCAACTTTATTCGCATTGCAAGAAAGAACAAACCCCCGTCTTCAGGAACCTCTCCTGGAGCCCCAAAGCCGCCACAGTAGGCGGTACCACTGCAAAGCTGATCCTGGTGCATTGTGCAGTTGGCCCTGCATGCTCACCCTCACCAGCAAGTCTGAAGCCGGTAAGCTTCTAAGAATGCCCCATCCAGACTCTAACAGCATGACCCTGCCCAACCCCACCCCCACCCAACAGGACAAATGGGCCCCTGACCCCAGAAGGGTCCTTGAGCCTGTTTCCTAGGAAACAAATCATGAAATATTTTAGTGAGCCAGGGAGCCATGACATGATAATGAGGTACCCATGAACGTTCTTCCACTCCATTACCTTCCAGTGGACCAGGTATGGGAGTGAACGACCCCGGTTGCGAGAAACTACAATGCATTGCACTTCGTACTCTTCCTAGGGGCTCACTGCCGGGAGTGCTGAGGACAATTCCTGAGGGTACACCTGAGATGTACAAGCTGGTTTAAGGAATGAAACCTGAAAAACCGGGTGTATCTTGTAGTGTGATGGTAATTCTAATTAAAAAACAACAGAATTAAGAACATAAGATACAGGAAAAGGACCAATACATCTGGGTTTCAATTTATTTGTACATGCAGATAGCTTGATATGATCTGTGGACAGCCAAACTAAATTATGTATTTTGTACACGGGTGTAGGTGATCTCACCTTATCTTCCTGGGCATGAGCATTTTCTTTATTGTTCTTCATATGTATTTTCCCCGTCTGTAAGCCTGCCATGATAGAACAGGTATGTTCTTTTACTAAAGGAAGCTTATAATCAAAGGATTTTAGCATGGGAAGAGAGTGGCACCCCTAAGAGGCATGAAAAGAAGTATCACCTACAGAGGTGTGATAGGAATCATTATAGGCGAATTCCAGCAAAGGTAGAAGATCTGTCCACTCCCCCTTGTTTTCCATTATGTAACATCTGAGATACTGACCAAGGGTTTGATTTGCTTGTTCATTTCGTCAGTTGGTTTGGGGGTGGTAAGTCGAAGAGTATCTATGTTGAATATCCATACGACAACACGTTTCTTTGAAAATCGAGGAGACAAATTGAGTACCATGACCAGTGATAACCGTTTGAGGTAGTCCATGATGTTTAAATACATTCTGAATGAAGAAACAAGAAAAGGTAGGAGCAGAGGCCACTTTCTTCATCACAAAATGAACTAATTTACTGAACAAATCAATGATGTTTAGGATAGTGGTATTTCCATTGTCAGAAGGGAGGTCTGTAATGGAATCAAGAGGACAGGATTGCCAGCGACCTTGAGGTATCTGAAAGGGTTGTAGGAATCCTAGGGGATGCTGTTTTAGGGTTTTTTCCCCTGGCACAAACTCTGCACCCACTGATATAATTGGTGATATCATCTTTCATGGTTTTCCATCATGTAAAGCATTGAACCTTTTCTAGGGTCTTTCTTATACCGAAATATCCAGCTCCAGGCATGTCATGACACCATGAAAATAGGGTTATTTGGTTCTCCCTCGTGGGTAATGGGAACTTGTTGTCATGCCGCCATAAACCTTGTTCTTCTTTATTGCAGACGTCTTATTGAAGGAATTGCTGGGTCTCTTTGGGGTTGTAGTTCTTCCTAAGGGTTTCTTCATTTAGCTTCAATAGGTAATGAACAGCCCCAATTATTGTCTATGGGTTGATAAAAGGGACTCCTTCTCTTTCTTCATCATCCATTCTGTAGGTCTGGGAGAGAGCATCCACTTTAGTGTTCTGACGTCTGGGTTTGAAGGTTCCCATGAAGTCAAATCTAGCAAAGAAGTGGAACTAGCGATTTTGCCACTGGTTCATTGAACTGGCTGTTTTGAGAAAACATAATTTCCGATGGTCACTAAACACAGTGATGGTATGTCATGCACCACCTAACAGATGCTTCCGGATCAGGAATGATTCCCTGATTGCCAATAATTCTTTCTCAAATATACTATAGGTTTTCTCAGCAGGAGTGAATGTATGATAAAAATATGCAAGAGGGTGGTTTTCTTTAGTGAGGGGATGGTTTGAGTAAGCACTGCTCCTAGAGCATAATTTAAACCATGAGTCTCCTATATATAAGGCACATTGGGGTGTGTTAGTCTGAGTACTGGAGCCGTGGTATGATGATATGATATGATATGGCATTTATAATGTGGCAATATACACAAGTGTTACAAGGCGCGGCGAGGCAAGGGAGGGGGGACAGAGGGAAGACAAACAGCGATCCTACTAGGCCAGGTGTCATTTAGATTGTGCAAGTGCATGGGAAGGGGAAGGGGGAAAGTGCAAGGGAGAGGGGGAGGGGAGAGTGCAGTACATGGGATAACACACTAATAACATAGTAAGTACGGGCAGTTGGTGGCAAGTGCAAGGGTTAATGCAGACATCCATTGTCAAGGGCTCGTAGAGGGACTGAAGGGAGATCTGCTGCCAACTCGTTGCTTGCAGAAGCGACTGACCCTGAGGGAGTTGGAGGCGGAAGAGCGAAGAGCTCGAGAAGGAAGATATTTAGGATGAGAGAGTTGAAGGTATTGAGGCCCCAAGCCCCAAAAGGCCTTGTGGACAATGCAGAGGGTTTTGAACTTAATCCTCACAGCCACTGGGAGCCAGTGCAGGGATTTCAGTCCTGAGAGAGACGATCCCTGGGCTTGAGGCCAAGAACAAGTCTTGTAGTCCTGTTCTGAATAAGTTGCAGAGAGCAGAGGGTAGAGGCAGGCAGATTTAGAAAAAGGCTGTTGCAGTAGTCCAGCCTAGAGAGAACTAGAGCTCTGGAGACAGTGAGCTTCTGGGGGAAGGAGAGGAAAGGAAGGGTGAACCTTCTCTTTAGAAACTGAAAGGCATGGTCTGTCTCCATATTCCATTCCTAGCGGACACCTTTCTTGAGCAGTTTAGTGAGGGTTAAGAGAATCTTAGAATAGTTGGGTATTAATCTTTGAAAGAAATTTGAGAAGCCTAGAAACTGTGGTAATTCTTTAATGGAGCGAGGAGGAGGCCGAGCTAGGATGGCTTAAATCATTTTGGGATCCATTTCTCCGCTGTCATGGCTGAGGATTTATCCCAAATAGGTAATCCTGGTCTGGTGAAAATAACATTTAGATGGCTTGGCATATAGGCAATGATGTCTTAGCCTTTGTAGTACTTCTTTGATGTCAAGCATATGAAGGTCATGAGAGGGGGAACATCAGGATATCAACCAAATAAACAACAGATACATCCAAAATGTCCAGAAACATGTCATTAAGAAAATATTGAAAATATTGGACAACTTCTGGGGCATTACAGAGTCCAAAAGGCATGACAAGATATTAAAAATGGCAGAATTTGGTGCGGAAGGCTGTTTTCCATTCTTTGCCCTCTGCCACCCGTACCAAATTGTAAGCACCCTTTAAGCCAACTTTGTGTAGAGATGACTACCTTTGACTTGGTCCAGTAAAACCTGATTAAGTGGTAGAGGATAGATATTCTTTATCGTGATGGAATTGAGTTGGTGATCTTCCACACCTGTTCTAAGTTCGTCTTCTTCCTTTTTGGTGCTAAACATTATACAGACACCTGCCAGGGATCTCGAATGTGGATGAAACTATTCTTGTCTTATATATATGACATGATAGTATATGATAGTTGTATTGTATAGTGCCTATACTCCTTGAGTATCTGGTTTCATGTTCTGTCAAGGCGTAGATGGTTCCATGGGCTATTTTTGTATTGTGAACTAGGTCAATGCAACAATCATAATCCCTATGGGGAGGAAGATTGACAGCTTATTTTGGATCAAATACATCCAGGACCTCACTATTTCCCAGAGAGATTTATTGTAGGGTAACTAAGGCTTGTTGGGGTAACCAGAATTGCACCTCCCAAACAGCTCTATGGAAAGAAAAGGGGAATCGTCATTAGCCTGGGAACCGGAACTAAGTCATTTGTAGCCTAGAAAAGTGAGTTTTTTGTTTCACTTATCGATGGATGGATTATGATACTGAAACCAGGGCGTTCCTAAAATTAGTTGAAAATGGGGAGCTGCTATGGCATGAAACTCAAAGAGTTCCCTATGAAAGGAAGCACAGGTCATGGTTAGTGGTTTAGTATGCAAGGCAATAGGACCTGATATCAGTTCCATCTGAGGTTTGGACACTAACGGCTACCTGTTTGAGTGCCAGGCAATGTCTACACAATTACCTATTGCCCCACTATCGAAATGTGCCAGTACTCCTTCCCATGTGTGTGAATCTAAACTAAGGTCCACTAGAATATATAACTGAGTGGCTTGGTTGGGCATAGTCGAACATAAGGCATGAGGGAAATCTGGATTTACTGAACTCCTTTATGGTTCCCAATTATGGACAAGCCCGGAGGTTTTCCGTTAGAGTCAGGCTTCTTCCAGGTCATTCTCTTACTGATTGTTTTGGGACCCCACAACAAAAACAAATGTTCAGACGTCTCCATCTTTCCCTTTAATCTGGTGAAACTGGTCTATGGTTGGTGGATCTATGTGATCACTGTGAATTACAAAAATGTTGAATTTCATTATTTTCTCCCCCTTTTCATCCCATATGTATGTGGGGAGACCCCCCGTAGCACCCTCCACCCCACTTCAGATGTATTATTTAATTTGCCCCACCCCCACATATATGTGGGGTGAAATTGGGCTGTCAAAATTTGCATATTTGCATCCACAGTTAATATATGCTCAGTGCTGGGTGTATACGGACCTCAGTTATGCCTTGACTGCGTAGGTTTGAGTTCAGGAAGTGAGGCATCCTTTTCCAATCGAGGAGGGACCCTCTACTATTCCATTCTTCTCCGTTCACTCCTTCTCTCATTAACCCTTTGACCAATCTGAGTAACCAAAGAAAGAAAGACAGAAAAGCTATCCAGGAGATCCACAACCTGACTAAGAGCATCTGTGAGGTCTCCTTTCAGATCCTCGCAAAAATGGTAATCTGAGCATCTTCTGTCATACGCAGCCTGTGTGATCAAACTTTAACATAACCCGATAGTTATTCATTTTTATTTATTGGGTATTTATAACACACCTATACAGCCACATGGTGCTTCAAGTCGCATAAAGACACGTGAGGGGGAGGTACATGGAAGATAAGAAAAAAACAATAACATTCCTGCTAGGTCCAGATCATCCAGATCATGCAAGTGCTGTAAAAAGAATGTAGGGGTAATGGGATGGGGCGGAGAAGACAACAAATAATGTTCTACTAGGTCCTGAAACAATTCGAAGCATGCCTGTGCAGTAAGAGAAAAGAGGGGAAAGGAGGGAGGATTGGATGTGCAGGAAAGAAGATAAACAGTAAGGTTCCTACTAGGTCATGAGACAATTCGGAATGTGCAAGTGCAGTAACAGAAAAAGACGGGAGAAAGAAAGGGGATGAACAGGGAAGAAGAAACACTGTAACATTCCTATTAGGTCATGAGACAATTCCGAGCGCTCAAGTGCAGCAACAAAGCGAGGGGAGAGGGTGATGAGAGGAAGCAAAAGTTGTGGAGGAAGGGTAAAGATCAGATGGGAGGGAGGAGACGGGAACATTAAGTGCAAGTGAATAATTCACTTGCACTTAGTGGAGAGGGTGCACAAGGAGTCCTAGAGGAGAAATGTCAAGGAGCTAGTGGCAAGGAGTGATCACAGAGTCTGCCAAGGCTGGAGCAATGGAGACAGTGCTGTTCATGAAAGTTCTGAAGGTGCAGGGCGAAAACCTGTTTGGACGAGACTCTCATGGAAGGGGGCACTCCAGAGACCTCAACCAGTGATGAGGGAAAGAAAAAGGGGAGTAGGGGGAAGGGCATAGGAGGGCTAAGGGAGGCTTGAGAGTAGGTGAGGGAGAAGCAAGAAGCAACTTGTACACTGCAGTAATGCAACCATCTAGATTGAAGTGTCCAGGATAAAGGAAGAAGCCTAGGTTTAAACATACAGCAGAAAAAAACTAAAACACCTAGATGTGAGATACCAGGATAGGTCCTAAGTGCCTGAGATGTACAACATACAATTGTGGGCGACGTACCGCAGACTAAAGCATGGGTAAAATGAGTAATAAGAGAGGTTAGACAGTTTAATAGTAATGGCTGTTACCCCCACCCATATCTTTCTTACCTCATCTGTCACTGCTGGTAGATGGCTGTGCTGCATGCTCTATCCGCAATCACTGGCAAAAACAGTCTGAAGCTGCTTCTGAAGGAGATGCCCTTTGCCTCAGGGCCCTTAGCCAAGGGGGCTGCATGGACAGGGGGCTGCCCTGGGAGGTTGGGGGGAATTGTAACATTAAATATATGAAACCAGATCTCTGTTCCCTTGTTGGATGTTCAATAATTTCTTTTTTATGGCTTGGATGGTATTTTGACAATGAAACATATTGCAGAAAGGCCTCCAAGAAGCCATCGTAGTCATTCAAAAATGGGCTATTCCCATCCACATATGGTTTGGACAAGGCTAAAGCAGTCTTTTCTAGATTATGAAGAATGAATGCAACCTTTGTGTGGTCTGAGGCATAGAGCTGAAGCTATTGAGATAGTGAAAATGACATAGCGTTAGAAATGATGTAAATATTTGGGATCGCCTCCATATTTTGGAGGCATTGTTGGCAATGGAACATTAGGGGTGGCCCCCGGGGCTCGGATAGTGGCTGGGCCAATATTGATTTGCTCTCGGACCTAGGAGAAGCACCACACCCAGTACCCTAGGGGGAATTAGGAGGCAAGGCCTACTTCCTTAACTATTCCACTGAGTTCTGAAGGGCTGACATTGATTAAAACAGAACTGAATTCTCCTAGCGTGAAATTGCCACCTCCAAATGTAACTTCTGCTCTGCAAAGACTAAATCCTTTAGCAGGGTGTCCATTACTCAGGAGTAAAAAATGGTCCTTGCAATCTGTCTGATCTGCCAGAATTGCATGAATATTGAAGGATTCCTCTGGAGTTTGGATGTTATGCTACCCCCCCTTCCCAATCAATAAGCCCAACAGGATGTAAAACACCCTGTGTGACCCATGGACTGGGGCAGGAGTGATACTTAACACCCTCCTCTGGATCTGATCTGAGAGGTTCGGAAGCTGAAGAGGAGAGACAGGGTCATATCAAAACAGAGGACTTCAACAATATACACCTTGATCTTGTACAATGTTTACCCCAAGAAGGAATGACTCCTAGCACCAAGAACAGCAGTGAAAGTTCCAGGCACCTAACCTAGCACCTAAAACGAATAACCTGATAGTAAGAAGAAAAACTGGGTGCACAGGTTCTGGCCACCATGTACTGCGGCCACTTTAAGAACACTGAAGAACCTGATTCCCTGGGCTTAATACTCTGCCTAAGTCACAGATTAAAGGAAATTACAGCAGTAAAAATTGCATGTCAGATGACTTGCACTTTGCTGGTATTGCAAGAAAGATGAAACCCCAGTCACAGGGAACATGTCCTGGAGTCCCAGAGCTGTCACAGTAGCTGATACTGATGCAAAGTAGATTATGGTGCATCATGCATTCGACACAGCATTTTGCACTTGTGGGCGAGTCTGAAGTTGGTGAGCGGGCAAGTGAAGGCCTGTTCCAGACTCTAACAGCTGCAAGCGCTGGCACTGGTGAGACCCCTCTTCATACAATGACCCAGTGAGCATTTCAATGGAGCTTTGTTTCTTTCAGGAGCTGTAAACCCTAGTCCTGCTTGCACCATTGAGCATGCATGGCAACTTGAGGTACCTGCATGAAAAAAAAATGCTCACATGCAATTCTCTCTTCTTGTATTGCTTGTGTGGGCCTGCTAGATCTGATTCCTCCATAATGGGTGGATGGGTGGCAGGGCACCACTATGTGTCCTTAATGGACTCCATCCCTGGAGGAATGTTAGGACACAGAAATAGTCTGTTCAAAAGCAACACGAATGTCTCCAACATATAACGTTCTCTGGCTGTATGTAGTGCAGAGTGCTAGCTGTCATTATTGAAGCATCAAAATAACGGCATCTCTGTCTTGGGTCATCTTTGCTTCAACCATTGACCTATCATGGGCTTATGGCATGTGACTTCTGCAAGGCCTCTCCTGCAAAAACAGAAGCTTGCTGGTATTGGGGGAATCGCCACAACAGCAGAAAAATGAAGGGAGCTCAACCATAGTCAATGAAAACGTGTTGGCCAAATGTGCAGTGACCAAACTGAGATTGTTATAACTGCATAGCACAGGCATACTAAATACATTTTTAGGTGTTTTGGTTTTAAAGGTGCTTCTTATGCTAAAGGTTTTGGAGGCTAAACGGGATCCATTGGGTTATCAGCAAAGAGAGCCATCATTTTCTTTGGCACATGGTATTTTTATATATACAGCCAGTCAGTGGTTGGTATACTATGCTGGCAGGGGCCACAAACCTCTATTACACCCCAGCATGCTTTTCATAATATCTCACAGATGGCATCAAGAACACACCAACTCCCAAAGAAATACCCCAAAGGTATTTTTATTGTTTTTATTCAAGGGTTTGCTAAAAGCTGTCCCTCTATGTCATACCTAGAATTGTGGGGTACATTTAAGGCCTACGGCAGACCCCTACACCAAACACTGTATTTCAGCAGTCGCCCAAAAATGGTGGTGCTTTTGTCTGCTAAGCACATATGGGGCGAGATTTGAACATAGCCACTGCAAGAATGGCTGCATTTTGTTTACTTCACGTGAATCCATAGAGAATAACTTCAATTCAGAATGGCTGTGCATTACTGGTCTGTCATTTCAAAAACTCAAGGCTGCACAAGAAAATGTCTTGCATTCCAGACTGCATTGCTCTGGTGCCTCCTTTCATTTCAAATTTCACACAGTTTTGTCCTATTAAACACAGCACTGCTGTGTATTGCATGTGAATACCATTAAATAAGGCCATCCCTCGCTGAGCGGCATTGTTTTCATCAAGTAAAGTGCATGAAAAGCAAACAAATTCTGCTTTAAGTCTGCACGGCTTGGATGTACTTTTTGAAATAAATGAACACATGCAGAGTACTTCAAATGAAAGATGCCCTCTCTTGCCTTGTGTCAGTTACCCAGAAACTATTTTCAGCAAAGCTCTGTGTGGGAAGAGCCTTTCAGAAAGTTAATGCAAAAGAAACTGCATTTTGTGACAGTAACAGGAGAGAAAAAGAACATGTGTAAACCTGCTTTTGCAAAGCAGGAAAATGACATTTATAAAATTAAATGGGAAATAATACCTTGGCTCAAACAAAAAACACAATTTTACATGTGGGTAGAGGGGCTGCAAAAATACAAATCATCCTTGCTAAGGACCAGGAATTTATGTCAAACCAGTTTGGCAGAGAGGCCAATGTCACACCTACCCATGAACTGATACTGCAAAGGACATGTGCTGTGCTCCCTGGGACCTGATAGTGTGATAATTACAGGTTCCCCCAGACTGCCTGGCAGAACTGCTCCCAAGGACAAAGGAAGAGTCAAGCCCTGTGTTTTACCTCATAGGTGTGATTTTCTCTCTATTCAGTCCCAGTATCCACCGGAGGACTTCAAAGGGTAGTTATGGAATCTCTTGTGCATGCCAAGCCTGGCAGGGACATTTGGCTGTGGGGTTTGAGGACCGCCCATATCTGTGAAGAAATCACCCCATTGATTGGAAAGAATTACTGTACATGATGACATTTGGTTCGGCATCCTAAATAAGCAACAATTCAATATGATGTCAGCATTTTATGTGATTTTTGGACAAGCAAAATAAGACTATGTGTGTCTTCCTGGGGTGTAGTGGACTGGAATGGCAGTAAAAAGGCATTTCTGAGTGCAGCATAAATGGCACAGACATTACATTTTAGATGTTATGTGTCTCCTGAAAACTGCAAAATTGCGTCTAAGGGCGATGCAACATTGCACAGAATCGGCGTTTGAACCGGCATATTCCTTGTGAAATATGGAACTTTTACATCTATTTTTCATGATGGTGACTAGTGTAAATATGAGGTTGTATTCCACAACACATTTTGGTGAAAAATAGGCTTGTGAGACAAAGGGAGTCATAAGAAACACACACACACACACATAAACTGATGTCACTTACTTGGACCAAGGCAGGAGGGGACACCCGTCACCTGACCTATACCATAAAAGGGGTAAGTCCAGAGTTTTTCCACCCATATTGTAAAATTCTATGATGCCACTCTGGCTATTTAAAGGGTAGACAGGGGACACAGGGATATTCAACATTCAAAATTCACCCTGCAAGATTCTAATACTCCAGAACCAGGTCCAGAGGTAGCTGACCCAAGATCCAGGCAGAACCATTTATCCTGAACCATCCAGGCAGAACCACCTATACAGAACGACATTCAACCCAAAAATCCAGGGAGAAAAGAGGAGAGGCCGCTGATCCCCTTTGGGAGAATCCAGCAACCATACCCTTTGCCCTGCTGATTTATCCTGCTGTCCAAAGTGACCAAACTTAGCCCAGCTGTTCCCCTCCATGAGTAAATCCTTAGTATTATTTGAAATAAATTAATACATTCCCCTATAAGGAGGTTCACGGCACAAGCTGGTTAAAATTGCAAATTAACCCCCTTGCGTGCAGTGCCTTTTGTTTAATAATATAGCCATTAAAATATAGTCTTAGTAAAACTAGTCAGTTTGCATCAAAAAACGAATTTGCCCATGTCTTTTGCTTTTCGCTAAAAATCGATTTGCATTTCCCATATTAAAGCCCATAACATCATCCTATAAGAGTCATCACTTACCTCAGCTCCCTTTGTGTTCCTTTGTTTCCCCTCCCAAAAACCCATTTTCGATTTTGACTGCTAAGCCAACCTTCTTAGATGTTTGCCAGTTTATAGCCTGTGTAAAATAAGGAATTGCAATTTTGCCATGTGTGATTTCTGCTGCATTGTTTTCCTTCCCAAAATCATTTTTCTTACCTTTGTTCATGTTGCTTCAGTGCCCTACTCAGCAGCCTGTCAGCTTCCTTGCCTCTTTAGTACAGCCACACAAATTTCAGTCCTAACCATCCGACCACAAGTGTAAACTGATCTATAAGTAACCAGTAAATCTGAGTATGCCATTTGGCTCCTTTTGAGGGTTTTGAATTGTCGTTGTGTCCTCCCATTCGGGGGCGGTGGGTCGAATTTAAAAACCCACTTTTCCTTCTTCTTGCGGACTCCTTGACACTACTTTCCATCCACACAGAATTTAGTTAGCAGGGGGGTTTGGGGGAGTGGTGCAGGGGGAGTGCATAACATAAGTGCCATCTATCATTGTGATTTTACTTCCAGTTCTAATTAAAGTTTATGTAGATGTGAAAGATGAATTAATAGTAATATAACATTGTGCATTATATTGTCACCACTCTGTTGATTGCTTGCTGCCCTAAAATTTGTTTCGCTCGGATTTATCATTTGAATTTTAAAAATAAATTAATATTTCTTTGTTACACACCGGCCTGGTTCATGGTCCATTGCGACACGGGGTGTTTGTTAAGGTAGGTGTGAGACGGGTTGGATGCCTCTTTGAGAAAGAATCCAGGGTTCAAATAAAAAAGGTGGTTTATTGTGCACCATCTTCAGTGTCAGTGACAGAAGTCCCCGGGTTGAAGTGTGCCGTGCCTTAAAATCTGTTACAGAATAGATATAATTAGTCCCCACCATAGCCAAAGCATCCCTCAACACCAAGCTAGTCACTAAAGATCAGTGACAACTACTGTCTTATAGCTGTCCGATCAGCAGCGATGGCCTGAAGTCAAACACCTTATCTCACTAACTCACTCTGGGAACAATCTATGTGGCTCGAAGCTGGGATCTCAAAAGGTAGTTTTCAATATGAATAGGTGCCTCTCAAACATTCAGGCCCCAGTTGGTCTCTATATGGCAATAACTGTATCTCTTATCCTCCTTCTCTTTCCACTGTCCCTCCTTCTTTCTCCTCATCAATTTATAGTTGTTCCATCAGATTTCCCCTCTTCCTTCTCTTATAACTACCACCACTTTCCGATCTTACTCCCTGCTACCACTCTCCTCTTCACATTACAATTGTTGCTCTCTTTTCTTAATTGCTTAATCTCTCTCCACATTACTACCCCTCTCTTCACACTATTACACCTGCTCTCTCCACACTGCTATTAATCTTTTCATACTACTAGCCCTCTCTTCACACTACTACCTCCTCTTCACTCTACCACTGTCCCCACACTACTACCCCTCATCAAACATTAATACTCCTTCCACTCCTTCTGTCCCAGTCACAATACCTTTACCCTTCCACTCATTTTATCATGCACTCAGTACTCTCTCAGTCGCAATCTCACACCCTTTCCCGCTCAAGCACAACTCAGTAGCACTTTCACTAACCAACTGATCACCTTTCACACTTTCAATAATTCTGCTCCACACCTTTCTCCACTATCCTTCCTCCTCCAGATCTCTTGGTCTGCCTCCTTCTCCTTCCTCGACTACACTTGAACAACCCACACCTTCCTTCATCCTGTTCCTCCTTAACCTTTCATTGACTACCTATCTCACCTTGTTCCCCACATCAACCACTGGCTTTCTTTCCCTACGGGAAATGTTAGAGGTAAAACAAGGCAAACATGGTGGCTTAAGCTCCGCCCCTTTCAGGGGAGCCCGTCTACTGCGTTTCGGTAATGGCAGCCAGCTACGGCCATCTGCAGTCTTATTGTTGTCGTTTTAGAAGGTAGTTACAGCATACACAGGACTAGTTACAGCATACACAGGACGCCAGATTCCCAACCATGGCAGGGTGTGAGGAAATAGTCTCTTGTTAGTGGGGTTTCGTGCCGCTCTGTAATTGGCAGCACTCTGAACACAGTGCAGCTTTGCTATCGCCAATGGAGCACTGTGTGCACAGGGGGCTTGGCTGATGTTGGTTGCTGACATCTTCCGCTGCTTGGAGGGTTTTGTCTCTCACTGTCAGTTCGGGAGCTCACTCTTCTCCCACCGGGTCAGGAAACTTAGATATAGACTGGCGGGCATCTTGCAGTTGCATTATTGGGTAAGGTAAGGTGGTATAGGTATCAAGCAAACAGGAACACTATGAGGGGACAGGGGCTGGAGCCATACCACATGCCAACCTCATCCTCTGAGGTAGGAATGGCACCGGCTTCCATCCTGGTAGGCCTCCCACCCCTGCTCCCCTTCTAACAGGGTCAGCTTACTGACCTTTCACAAATAACATGCTTTCTGAATTTGTAGCTGAACACAATGCATTTAGCTTCTCTTACTTTTGACAGGGCTGTTTGTTTTGGAAACATCTGTTTGTTTTATTTCAAAGTGGGATATGCACATAAAGGTCTGATGACTTGTTAGTCCAGTTCTAAAATCACACACAATGCAGGTTTTGTACATTTGTATTAGATAGGCTCACTTTCCTTTATACTGTGATGAACAAGATATTCATGACATCATAACCTCACGAGTTATTCTGTCTATGCAAAATAATTTAAGTTGGATCAATAACAGGTACCAATACCCTTATTATTGAGATTTTATTTTTAACTGGACCAGTCAGTGACAACATTTGTTTGCAGTTTGGAATAACTGGGCCTATTATGCTGAGGTGGTACAGTGCATTAGCTTTTGATGCCCCGTTGACTTGATCAGATGGTAGTTACAGTGAGAAAGGTGTGCCAAAAAACAAGCTCAAAATGTATTTTCTTTTGAAAAGAACATCTTGAAATAAAAGCACACAATTTAAAAGGAGAATGTCTTCTTTAGCATTTAAAGTACTTCACATATAGTCTAACACGCTCATAGCGTTGCCTACAATCCATTATTGACATCAAACTTCAGTGTTTCGAAATCAAAGGTGTGTATCTCCCTGGAAGCCCTAACTATACAATAGCCTGCAGTTAGTACAGCACCCAATAGGCCTAAATATGGCACTTTGCCCCAGTGTGCAAAATAAAGCACTGAGTCAGAAGCAACTACATATGTGTTGGAGCCTCTATGGATTGTCTGGGGCATACAGTGATTTAACTGCAGTTCGTAGCTTACTGGTTTCCATGCACATTGGCAACTAAAAGATACATTACCAATGGTTGGAAGATTATATCTAGCAATCTCTGCGTGGCTCATGTTTGTCAATGGGGTGGGGGGTGTAATTTAATTTTAGAAGTCCAGATTGGCGTTGCTAACTAACTAAAAAAGTTCTTATATAGCGCACACACTCGAAGGCCTCAAGACGCTCACATAACAAAAAAGGCTGCAATGGATGCCAGAGTCATTCCAAGATGCCAGTTACAAAATAGTCAATTAAACTAAACATTGAAGAGGAATGTTTTAAGGTGTTTCCTGAAATGCTGAGAGGGTAGAGGTTTCATTAAAGCTGGAGGCATGTGTCCTCAGACATCAAGGGGTCTGAATGGTAGTGTACCTCAGCTGCATGGGTAGACATGGCGCCAGCTATTCACCCACATATCAAGGTAGTATTCTAGTGCTGATGATGAGGTTGTCTTCTTAGTGCCGGGCTCAAAGTTGTCTGTAATCTTTCATAAATCTGATATCTATATTCAAACCTCTATTTTGTAGGTTGAGCCTCCTCAGGTAATTGACATACCATGTTCTTCTGTGTGTTGTGTACAGGAGGAAACCTTTCAATGGAATCAAAGACACATCCTTTAGTGTGTGCTTTTTCTGTGTGAATTGGTGGCCCGCTGGTTCTCACTTCTGCAGGAGGTATACAACATTGGATGAATAGCCGTTGTACGTCCTTTGGATTAGGACGCTTTAATGAAACCTGTGCTCAGCTCCATGTGACTGGGGCCCCTTCTGGGGGGGGGGGAGCGTACGCCGCTGTTGCCTGGGCTGAAACTGCTTTGCAGCATGTGAAGAAATCTTGCAATGTTGCTGTGCGTGCAATATTTGACCTATGTGTAAAGATGGACAGCATTGCCTTGATGTACGTGTTCTGCATACGATAGGGTCTTGTATGTGAGAAAAGCTTCCGCTGCCCATGGTCCTGCTGTACCTGTTCCATGTGAGAACAAAACCTGCACTGACCTTTACACGTGCCCCTCTCCATGCTCTACCGTTTTGGTATGTGAGAAATGTGTACTGCTCCTTCAATACCTACTCTGTATGTGAGAGAAGCTTAAACACACAAACTGGCCGTGTACATAGTGTAGCTGTTCTGTGTGAGAGGGGAGCATGCATTGCCCTACCCATTACCTGTTCTCTGCAGAATGGGAACAAGCCCTCTTTCTGCTGATAACATAACCGTGGTGAGGAGTGTTAATGTTAAAGGATATTTAATGGCGCACTATCACCACCAGAGTGGTCCCCTGGAGCTCTGTTGGATCTGAAAAAAAGGGGGTCGGTTGGGTGCATTAGTAGGAGAAAGTTTGGAGAAAGAGCAAGAGAGCTGTGATGTGCTGTTGGCAGCTCCAGTTCGGTTAACACAGTTTGATGAGCTTTTTGGTGTGGTATACGGTCGGTATCCATTGTGTGCTGTTGTGTAAGGCCATGTGTGGTTTGTTTGTTGTTGCAGTGTTAGAAAACTACTTATACTGTATCGGAATCTAAGTGAGGGAAACGTGAACAATCTTGCATCCAGCCAGACTATGCCATGTCTGAGTTAGGCGCATTTTCGTGTTTCTGTGCATTCTGCTGTTGCAGTGAATGGCATTTCAGGGTTTCTGTGCATTCTGCTGTCGTGTCTGTGAAGGAAGTGCCTCTGCGTCTGCCCATGTTGCTCTTCTTTTGTGAGTGAGAGGGCTACATTCTTGCTGCCTTCCGTTTCTCCTTTCTTTCTGTGAGGGAAGCTGGCAATGTATATCCATGTTTTAACTGTCCTCTGTGTCATGCTAGGGAAGATGTCTCCCCTGCTACTACCTATGCTGCTGCACCTACTTACTAGGTGAGGGTACATTGATCAGGTGCAGCTCGTGCATTGGTTTGGTTCTCTGTATAGGACGACGAAAACGCACTGCATCTGCTTGCACTTTACCATGTTATCTGAATGAAGGAGCATCTCTTTGCTGCACTCTGTGCAGTTTGTATGCACCCGTGCACTGACTTTGAGAATCTCGATGTGTCTGTGCCTGGGTATATTTTATTTTATTGTTTGTGAGTGAATATGTGTGTGTGTTTTTTTGTGTTCACGATGGCCATTGGCTCACAATCTGCTTTAGAGTGAGAGGTGGTGTTTTATGATGGGGTATAATGAATGCCTCTTAGATAATCTAGACAATACAAGGATATGGCAAAATCAATTCACAAAATGTTCAATTAGATGGTATGTATATCCCTTTCATCTTCCTTTTCTCACCGGTCTCTTTAAACATTCTTTGTTGAATAGCACCTTTCCCTCCAATTTTAAAACTTTGACCATTATTCTTATCCTTAAAAAAATCCTTTGTTTGATTTCTACATCCCGTCTAACTTTTACCCTATTCAATGGCCGCTGGTGATTTTCTTATTTGGCGGGGCGTACATTTTTCCATGAAATATTCCACATTGACCGAGCTTAGCAATTGAGTCCAAGTCAACCGATGAGTGTATCCCTACTCTTGAGAATTATATTTGTATATTGGGATAACATTAGGCATTTTACAGAACACTTGAAGTGAAAACATGGGTAAAAAGCCAGACATTTTGCAATTGGTTTTGTAGGGTAAATCCAACAGTGCACATTTCCCAACACATGTTCATGATAGCTTTGCCCACAATATATGCCAGTATTAAAATACATTTGTGCTGGCTGTGGCCATAACTGCTCATGCTGACTGCAGCAATGTATGCATATAAGAACAGTCTCATCTTTGCTCTGCATATAATGAGAGTAATGCAAGTACGCATTCCCTTGCTGGTTCTACCAATATATTGGAAGTATTCACACATAAGGACATACTTTTGTTGGTTTTGCCATTAAAAATGTCATGCCCCAATATGAAAACTTGTTATAACTGGCTGCACCAAAATGCCACTCTAGCCATGTAATTGTGCATCATGCTTGCTTTATCATATATGCCCAGAAAACAAAAAACATTGTCAGTAAGAAATAGCTAAGCTGGCTGCAGCAAAATGACAGTCTATCCACATAATAACAGTTGTCATGTTTGCTTTATAATACATGCCTAGTACAAAATGGCATGCCAAAGAAATAGCTAGAGTGGCTTCACCAAAATGCCAATCTAGCCACACAATAAAATGTATCATTCTTGATTTGTTAGATTGCCATTAACAAAATACTGTGATAATATAGTACCCCCCACCCCCGCCCAAGCCGTACCTTTCCCTTTAACAGTGTAAGCCAGCCGAGGAGAGCTCACTCAGCTTCAGAAAGCAGCTGAGGGAGTACTCAGTGTTTACAGTGGGCTGACTAAACCCCCCCATAATTGGTGAGGCTACTGGCAGTTTAACATCCCCTCCTCACCCATTATGGACGAGCCTCAACTGGCCCTGTCTCCCTTATTGCATTTCTCTCTAAAGAACCTGAGCACGTCAGATTTATATCGATCTTGACCACCATTCCTCAATTTTACATTGTTTATTTGACTATTACTTTATTTTGTAACACTTTTATAATGTACAGGTGATATAAATTCAATAAAATACATACACATAACACTTTCAGTGATGCAAACCTAGAATTCCAATTGTATAACACTCAGATTTTAATGGGGTTATCCTGGTGAAAAGGAAAAAACACATTTAGGCATAGAGTTCCTAGAAGATATACCAGTATTAAAATACATTTGTGCTGGCTGTGGCCATAACTGCTCATGCTGACTGCAGCAATGTATGCATATAAGAAAAGTCTCATCTTTGCTCTGCATATAATGAGAGTAATGCAAGTACGCATTCCCTTGCTGTTCTACCAATATATTGGAAGTATCCACACATAAGAACATACTTTTGTTGGTTTCGCCATTAAAAATGTCATGCCCCAATATGAAAACTTGTCATAACTGGCTGCACCAAAATGCCACTCTAGCCATGTAATTGTGCATCATGCTTGCTTTATCATAGATGCCCAGAAAACAAAAACCATTGTCAGTAAGAAATAGCTAAGATGGCTGCAGCAAAATGACAGTCTATCCACATAAAAGTTGTCATGTTTGCTTTATAATACATGCCTAGTACAAAATGCCATGCCAAAGAAATAGCTAGAGTGGTTTCACCAAAATGCCAATCTAGCCACATAATAAAATGTATCATTCTTGATTTGTTAGATTGCCATTAACAAAATACTGTGATAATATAGTACCCGTCCCCCTCGCCCCCTGCCCAAGCCGTACCTTTCCCTTTAACAGTGCAAGCCAGCCCAGGAGTGCTCACTCATTTTCGGAAAGCAGCTGAGGGAGTGTTCAGTGTTTACAGTGGGCTGACTAAGCTGCCCCATAATTGGTGAGGCTACTGGCAGCTTAACACCACCTCCTCACCTATTATGGACGAGCCTCAAATGGCCCTGTCTACCTTATTGCATTTCTCTCTAAAGAACCTGAGCATGTCAGATTTATATCTATCCTGACCACCATTCCTCAATTTTACATTGTTTATTTGACTTTTACTTTATTTTGTAACACTTGTATAATGCACAGGTGATATAAATTCAATAAAACACATATACATAACTCTTTCAGTGATGCAAACCTAGAATTCCAATTGTCTGACACTCAGATTTTAATGGGGTTATCCTGGTGAAAAGCAAAAAACACATTTAGGCATAGAGTTCCTAGAAGATTGCATTTAGTGGCTAGCCACTGAATGTGAGGGGGGTGGTGAACAGACTGCACCTTATTAGAAGATGCCCCCTTACAGAAAAGCGTACATGAAGAGCTGTACACTTCCGTAAGAATGTGGGCTCTGCTCAGAAGTAGTCGGGGGCGCCTTTGTTCTAGACATCATGGGTACCTGGGTGTCAGGCTTCTCACAGCTCCTTAGTAGTTTCAAGAGTCGGGTGCAGGGTCAATACCCTCTCTTTGTACCACTCCTATCAATCCTCTTTGAGGTGCATGATTGTTTAACACCATCTAGTATCACTTGCAGAAAGCCAGGTTCTTGGTGCTTCAGGTCAAGAACAGTAACTCTTCTGAAGCTGCCCCCGGAGCGATGCATCAACCAGGAATGTGCCGCTGCAAGTGGGACTGAATCTGCTCTTAGGCTGTTGAGTATCTCAAACCTCTTGGTTTCATGTAGTATGATGAGTCAGTAGGGGACTTTTAACCCTTCCCTTCCCTTCATCTGCCAGTTCTAATTTCAGCATGGTAGGTGGCGCAGAGCACATACTATATAAGGAATCCTAGAGAATACGTCAACACATCTGTGTCCTCGACATATTCTGTGAAAGCTGCAAAAAGGGCTCCAGACCTGGGGCAGGTGTCCATGGATGTATCTAATGTGTCAATGAGTTACCATGCTGTTTCTTCGTCTCCGTATTGCAAGCCCTCTTAGATTATACCTACTGCAGTCCAACTTGAAAGCGTTCCGGGATGACTTGGAGTTTGGCAGAAAGGAATAGTCGCAGGAAACCTAAAACCCACATAGGGTGAACGAGCTTTGCTCTACCTTGGGAACATTTCTGGGATCTGAATTTCAAGTTACCTTTGGGGTATGTGATGAACATAATGGCCTCTTAGCATTCATTGTGCACATTATTGTAAGTTCTAATGTCAAACAGAGAATGTGTGACGAATATAGACCTAACAGTGTATACATTGGTGCAAAACCATTTTAATTTACTGGTGAAGTTTCGCATATGTGTGCAGGTAGGTGGTCAACTCAAACTAGGATGCTGGCAAAGAGACCACAAAGAGGCGCCTGCCCTACTTGTGTTATGACAGCTAGGTACATAAAATAATAGACACTCCAATTATATTCATTTAAGACTACAGTCAATATATATTAACATAAACAACATAATATTATTATCGTGTATGGCTCTGGGTTGTTAACCATCACTGTGCAATCATGCAATCATGTTTGTGTTGGTAAGTATTATATAAATTACCTTAACTCAAATCACGGAGACTGGCCACTTGGGCTGCTTTGTACTTTGAAAAGGACTCAAACATGCATTTCAGCCTCACGTGTGTACCACTAAAAGCATATGTAACACTAAAGGCAACACATATTTAAAAAAAACAGCACTACTGGGCTCAATTAGGGAATCACGTAAATGCATGTGGGTGAGAAAATTCCTTAGCTAAGTCCTAACTGGTGGTTGCCCTCACATCACAGATACGTCCCTTAATACAAAGCTGCACCTGCCACATATAGTCATGCCACTGTGTAAATTTAAACATCCCATGAAGTTCTGACACAGGCTGTGCCTATAGAGATAGCTTTCACGTGTCGGGTGTACACCTTATGCTTACACATATGCCAAGGTTTGAGCCATGGACATAGGGAAGGGGACCCTGTCTTTCATATAGCTGACTGTGCATTCCTGACACACAAAGACATGTACACAATTGAAATTAGCCGAGTACCTAGTGTGTACCAGTAACCAAGACAGTGTTGAAATTAGGTAGAAAAGAGCCCATACATATACTTTAAATGACTATTTGTTTAGCCTCTGCCTCATCCTGGAAAAAAATAAGAGCCTTGATTCCAAAAGAATCCTCCCAGCTAAAGAACGAATCCATGGCAAGGGGCAACGTCGACTGGTTGGTCCCCAACAGCCAATGTCATAGGTTCCACACACAAGAATGATGTGCAGTTGGGATCACGAAGAGGAGAAAGTTGTCACCACCATCGCAACACTAACACTCAGCGCTGACAAATGAAAAGTGTGTGAGTAATGATTAGCCATGGAATCTGGATCTCACTAGCTCTGCAAACATGCTTAAACGTTTCCGGTTCATGGTGTCATTTCTTGTCATGTAATTATAATGTTATAGTGATACTCAGGTGATCCCTCCCAACATGGCACCATTCTCTTCCCTACTCCCTTCCTGTTGGTCCTCCAACTCCCTCCCAACCTGCTGATGGGCCCCCACACCTTTGACCGATTCTTGTTTAATCGCACCACGGTCGCTGCTCCAGTCATGCTGCCACGTGACTCATCCGTGTTACTCCATTTCTCATCACCTCTCCTCTCATAGTTTGACTATCGATTTAGAGGTTCCCATAAGTCCCTATTTAGTTGTCTCATCGTTCTTTGTCACTACCTTCTGCTCCCATCCAAGTACTCACATGCATCATCATACAGCATTGAGGGTGAGTTAGGAACGTATGACAGCCACTTCCTCAAAGTAGCATTTGGTGAATAAGTTGACCGACCACAAAGATATCTCTACCTTTGGGAATATTTGTCCAGATTTTGCATAATGAAATACTCTTTTGTTTTTAGTAGATGCAAAAAAAAAGTGTTTTCAACAGTGTTTTTGCTGCATCTTAACATGATTGTCTATGGTGAAGCCAATAGCTAGAGGCAACTTACTATGGAGCAAGGTATGCAGGGCATTCCTTGAAGAGACACCCAGGAATTAAACAAAGCCTAGACTGTACCCTGCACTTTATCTATTTATACATAAGCCCATCAGAGATGTGTATCTCTGCTCAGCACACACTAAATACTTTCCTATCTGTGCGCCTTGAGTTCTGCAAAGCATTGCTCCCTAAGCAAAATGAGTTTCAGCTGGGAATTGTCCCTTATATTAAACCAATTTACATGTAAATCTTTAGTGAATAATCTCAAAACACTTCCTGCTTTTTTTTTTTTTTATCCTGATGTAAGGGCATGCATGAATTCTTAACGTTGGTTTTGAAATGCCTGCAATGTTTTTTTTAATTACATTATTTTATTCCTACGTCAACACCGGTAGAGAAAATATTTCAATTTGACTGCGAAAGGTATAAGAAAAAAAGTGAAATCGTTAATATTCTGTAATCATTACCAAGTCGGTCTTTTTGGATCGTGTCGGTACAATCAATTGGCAGAAACGATGCTTCAAAGAGTGTATTACAATTATTAGACCCAAAACATTGGCTATATGTTCGACCATGCAGAAAGCCAGCGGTACGGCACCGCTAAACCTGCATCAGCAGCAAAGAAAAGCATAGTACAATATTACAAACAGGACACAACTATTTCAATTGGTGATCATATTGGTGGCATATCAAATAATGTATTTCAAACACTGAAAGGGTACTTAATGTGTGAGTGAGTTACTAAGTGAATCCAGCAGTATTGAATAATTCAGCACCTTGAGTAGAATCATGAAAAATTGAATCAATCGTAAATGCATTAAGTGGTATTGCATTAAGTGACAAACTACAGCAGCATGATGAGCTAGACCCAGCCTCATTCAGGGAGTTGCATCGTGGATTCAGAGAGCAAAAAGACACTGCAGTAAGGGAAACAGCATACTGCTGGATGCCACTGTGCTTGGGGGTCACGCACACTAGGTACACTAGCCTACCCCCATTGACCCAACAGTACCCCCGTCGCATGTTTCCAATGAACCAAGATTATCTTCAGTGTTCTGACACATAGGACATTCATCAAACAGCAATTCACAGGATGCAAAGCTGTAAAACACTTCCCCCTTCCCTTGCTATCGGCCCTTGCTATCCCCAGTAATGAGATGGGACATTTTCATCACATATATCACATATGTGGGGGCAACATCCTCCTGCACAAGTCTACCGCAGATGGGCTTTTCAGAGGCATTTGATAAGCATACACTGCTCGTCCCTACATGACATGGGGGTGTGGGGCTCCCTTGGATTCCAGATTTTAATCTTGGTTGGCGTGATAGAGGTCCGATTAATTAGCCCACATATGGACAGAATAAGACTGCCAGACAGAGATGTTGTGTGTGTCTTGACTAACATGCTCCTCTGCAGTGCCAAAGCAATTCCCTGCCCAGTCATCCTGCCATCCTTATGTGCCCCTCATCAGAGGTATTCAGTTCTATATAGAACAGTGAATCAGCTTGACAGTTAGTCTGGGGGCTCAAGCCCTTTTTTGGAGATGGAACTGCGGGGGTTATGTATGCTTGAGGTGTGCTGATGTGTAAAGTATGAAACCTTGAGGCCAAGCACGAATTGGAATTACCTCCAATGTTGCCTTCCAGGACACCAAACCTGTTCCTGAACACTGAGAATCGTGCAACTCTGCACTGCAAAATCACCTGATCATGTGAATAATCACTGCATTTGCAAATTGTGTAATTGCACTGATTGTACATGTACACACCTCCTATTTTAACCATGTTGCATGCTTGAAATGCAGTTGAGGTAGACTCTAAGGTATGTTCATTGAAACATTATTATTTTCACTAAGCAGCCACCCCTTATATTATAGCCTGTGACTTACAATCCCACCACACAATTCTGGGTACAATGGACAGCCTCATTTCAGAATACATATATTCTTTTATTATTAAAGTAAAATCAATGCAAAGGTGGTCTCTAACTTTTATGCAGGTTATGTCACAGCAATGTTAGACAACCACATGCAGTTTGCCTGTCTACAACTCCATATTTCTCTCACTTGTGCATCCATTCACATAATCAAATATCTTTAGTTTACAGCTGAATAGCAAAAGGCTTTCTGTTGTGATTTTGATACTCTGACTTCTTATCTTATCGGTCACTGGATCAAAACTCTGATTTCCAAACATTTCCAAATTACACATGGTTACATTTCCCCATTAACACCAATAAAAGCTAGAATCAAAGAATAGTTACATGTCTCACCTTTGCCATGGAAATATGGTGCTGTGGGCTCTTAGTATGTGTGAGAAGTTTAATACCAGCTAATCATGAGTTGCATCAGAATTCTGCAGGTTTTGATTAGGGAAGCAGTGTTATCGATTGAAAATACACAATTTTTCTGCTCACCCACCCAACTTGGGAGAATTTTTCAGGACTTTATTAAACAGGCATAAGTGGCCTTTCCCCTTTGTTTTGCAGATTGATCCGCACTGGTGCAAGATTTGTTTTCTGTACTATCTAATCAAGAATGGGTTATGCATGTTTATTTATTGTACATATATTCAATTATAGACGTTATTCAAAATCATCAATTCCAATTAAAAAATGACATGATATGATAGGTTCTTTATAACATGATTAATACCCATAGGTTTCTAAGCGCGGACCCGGGGATCGAACCTGTGGTGCTCCATATCGTTTTGTTTCCAAGGTGAGCAGGTTGCCCCTGAGCTATCCTCCCGAGACAAATGCATCAATAAAATCCATCACTCATCACACAAGAATGTTCAACATTTATGCAAAACATAATATTAAAATCATCACCACCATAAAAAGACCCCACAATTCCTGATTGCAAAAACCTAAAATCATCATTTCTGTATTTAATTAAATATTGTCTTTTAACCTATACTAAACTGTCACAATATATAAATAAATGCCTACAAGTTTCTAAAATATTATCCCCACATAACAGCTACATGCATTCTTGTTGTGATATACCCATCTAGGCTCCCGTTATTTCATAGGTAGCCACACAATTAAACTTAACCAACATACACTGCCTCGCGTTTCTTGCAGTTGGATAGGCATCTAAATAATTTGGTTTTGGCCTTGTCTATCCATGTATTCTTTCAAATATGTCCAGACCAACCCATGCTTGTTCTCTATCTGTGACCTTTAGAATCTTCTGTATCTGGTATTTATAACTACCAATTACATCTTGGCATGGTACCAGGAGCTAAAACATCAGTCCAATGCTCTATGTTACTATTGATCATCTTATGCAACGATTACGCATAGACAGTACTCTATTCAGATAGCACATATATATCTTATGAATTATTGCTTCCAGTTTCAGCTCTGTCAATTTTCTATGCAGCAATAGGCACTTTATACTAATTGTAATTTCAACACTGGCTATACTACAGTCTAGCAGTATATATTCACAGGCCGTGGTCTTTGGGAGTGTCAGTATCCTTTTCAGAGTTTTTCTTTACAATGTCTTTATTTTCTGAATATATTTATTTCCCCACACCTCAACACCATGGATCAAAAGTGATCTAAATGTGTCCATAAAGACCATCTTGATGAGATGGAACATCCTCCATTATTACCAGCAAACTGGCTAACTCTTGCCACTATCTACAGGAACCCTGGTTTGGTCTCCCTCTTCCGTTCAGAGTGATCTGACCTCTTCTCTCCTGGGCTCCACCTCCAAACTTCTCTTCTTCGTAGACATCAATATCCACCTTGACTCTCCTGATGTGGCCACTGGACTGTTCCGCAGCCTCTGTGACTCACTTCCCCTTACCATTCTTTCCTCCGGTTTGATGCACTCATCTAGACACACCTTTGATGGCCTAATTTCAGCAGACATCCCCATCTTCAACCCTCTCCGTACACCCCTTGTCTGGTCTGACCATGCCCTCCTGTACTCTCACCTGGATCTCTTGGCTGCCCCGGCTAAGCTTCTGCTTGCACATCCAGACTCATTCTCTGCCATTCCGCAGATGAAGGGAATGTCGTTGCTGCTTTTCACAACACTTTCATTCCCCCTTCCACTCTGGCCACTGACTCTCACTCTGAAACAGCCCTTGCTAACCTACACCTCTCCATCTCCAACACTCTGGACATCCTTACCCCTCTCACGAGGATCTGCATGAAGTCTGCCTCCAAGTGTAACACCTGGTATAATTCTGACAGAGCCTCTCTGAAACATAAGTGCAGAGTTGCTGAGCGGAAGTGGCAGGCTTCAAGCACATGTTTTGTCAGACTGGCCTGCCACCTGCTCCTAAGGCAATACAGATTATCCATCCTCTCAAAGAAGTCTGCTAACAATACGGCTGTACTGTTCAAAATCTGCAAAGAGCTTACCAATCTTACTACATTCTCTAACTCTCCTCTTCCATCCCTGAAGATCTGCACTGCAATGGCCTCTCACTTCATTACCAAAACTAAGGATATCTTGTCCTCACTGTTCTCTTCTCCCCTCCTGTCTCCCTCACGTGCCTCTTTTTCACTCATTCCTCCAGAGGAGATCCCTAAACAAGTCCTTTCTATCAAAGTCTCCACCAAACAGGTACTCTCCTGCTTCTCCATAACTATCAAGAACAACATTGCATTCCTTGCTGCAGTCTTTGCTGACTTCTGCAATCACTCCTCTGTCACTAGTTCCTTCCAGTTACCTCTCAAGCACTCCCTTGTACACGCTCTTCTCAAAAAGCCTGCCGTCGACTCCTCCTGCCTGGATAACTACCACCCTATTTCCATTATACCTTTATGGGGCAAACTCTTCGAGAAGCTGGTTATTTCCCAGCTGTTCCACCACACTGAATCTGCTGGTTGTCTCCACGACCACGAGTCTGGCTTCAGAGCAGTTAGAGGCGCAGAAACTGCACTCCAGAACACCTGCAAACACTTTCTCTCAAATCTCCATTCTGACTCTCCTTTTGTTCTCATCCTTCTTGACATTTCCTTTGCCTTTGATAGGGCAATCATGCCACACTCATAAATTGGCTCCATGATACCTTGGCATTGGGGACCTTGCCCTGGACTGGCCTACCTCCTTCATCTCTGAACAACCTTCCCAGGTTAAACTGGGCCATTTTCTCTCCTCCATTTCACTCTCCAGCTGTTGTGTCCCTCAGGGCTCTATTCTTTCACCTTGGCTTTTCAACATCTACCTTGCGCCCCTAGCCCATTTGATCTCTGCCTTCTCTCCCATCTTCCAGTGGTATGCGGTGCAATGGGTTTTATACCACAGCACACTCCGGTCACTGACCTCTACCACAGCCACTGAAAGTGGCACACAATAAACACACACTTTTATTTTTATTTGAACCATGGATTCTTGGTTTGAAGATGCACCCAACCCATCTCACACCCACCTTAACAAACACCCCATGTCACAGTGGACTATGAACTAGGCCATTGTGTAACAAAGAAATATTTATTTATTTTTAAAATTCACAGAAAAATCACAGCAGAATACATTTTAGGGCAGCAATCACCAGTTTAGTGACAATACGAATGCAAAATGTGATAATACAATTAATTCAACTTTCTGACATCATCTACCTGAACCTTACACAGAAATTAAAACAAAATCACTTTTTTTCACAATCATGGATGGCACTAATATTATGCACTCCCCCTGCAACACTCCCCAAACCACCTGCTAACTAAATTCTATGTGGAAATAAAGCAGTGGCAAGGAGTTAACAAGACGAGGGAAAAATCTGTTTTTAAATTCGACACACCACTCCAGAATGGGAGGTCAAAGAAGAAAATGAAAACCTTAAAATTTAGCAAAATAGCATACGCGGGTTGCACTTGTTATTTGTAGATCAGTTTACACTTGCGGTAGGATAGCGAAGACTGAAATTCGTGTGGCTGTACTACAGAGACAAGGACACTTACAAGCTACAGGGCAGGGAACTAAAGCAACATGAACACAGATGAGAAAATCACTTTTGGGGATAGAAAATGCAGCAAAAATCACATGTGGCAAAATTGCAATTTCTGTGTTTTCACAGACTTTAAACAAGCAAACAGCTAAGAAAATGGCTTCACTGTCAAAATCGGAAATTGTTTCTTGTGATAGGCAACAAAGGCACAGAACAGGTAGGATACTAAGGGAAAAGGGGATACTCTTATGGGATGATGATATGGGTTTTATGGGAAAAAGGCAAATCGGTTTTTAGAGAAAAGCACAAGACATGTGCAAATTCAGTTTTTGATGCAAACTGGCTAGTTTTACTAAGACTATATTTTAATGATTATATTATTAAAGAAAGACACTGCACGCAAGGGGTTTAACTTGCAATTTTAACCAGATTGCACCATATGCCTCCTTAAGGATTTACACAAATACTTGAAAGAAATGGAGAAGCAAGATGCTAACAAATATGAACTAACATGGATTCTTCTAGAGAAAGGGTAAACAGAGAATAGTAACAGTTTGAGAAATGACTAGGGTTTTAATGGGGTCATTTTCACAGCCAGCCGGGTATCTGGACAGCGGGGCCTAGGAACTGGTCACTGGGCAGCGGGGTCAAGAGATCTGGTAACAGGGACAGCTGGGCTCTCTTGGATGGGAACAGCTGGGTAAAGTCTGGTCACTGTGGACAGCGGAATGAATCAGCTGGGAAAAAAGATCTTGTCACTGGATTGTCCTTAAGGGTCAGCAGCCTTTCCTCCTTTGTCCCTGAATTATTTGGATGAGTGTGGTTCTGGATAGGTGGTTCTGGATAGGTGGTGCTGCCTGAATCTGGCTCAGCTGCCTCTGGACCTGGTTCTGGAGTAGTGGAATTTTACAGGGTGAATTTTGAATGTTGAATCAACCTATGTCTCCCTGTCCCTAGTTTATATAGGCAAGGTGACATCAGAGGATTTTTACAATATGGGCAGAATTACTCTGGATTTACCCCTCACATGGGATAGGTCAGGCTACTGATGCCCCCACCTCCCTCCAAGCTGATTGGTTTAGGGGAAGTGGCTTTAGTTTATGAGTGTGTAATTGTATTACTCCCATTGTCTCACAAGCCTATTTTTCACCAAATTGAGTTATGAAACAAAACCCCATATTGACAATAGTCCCCATCATAAAAATAACAAGGAATATGCCGGTTCAAACACTAGTTCTGTGCGATGTTTCATCACCCTTCATCACCATTTCGCTGTTTTTAAGAAAAATATCATATTTACAATTCTGCAAATGGCTACTAGTATCCGGCATGTTCTCTCCAAATTTTATGTCTGCGCCATTTATGCTTCACTCAGAAATACCTTTTTACTGCCATTCCAGTCCACCACATGCCAGGAAGAAACACAAAGTCTCATTTTACTTGTCCAAAAATCACATAAAATACTGGCATACTATTGAATTTTTGGTTATTTAGGGTGCTGAAACAGATGTCATAATGTACAGTAGCTCTTTCAAATCAATGGGTGAATTTTTCCCAGATGTGGGCGGTCCTCATCCCCCCACAGTTAAATGTCCCTGCCAGGTTTGGCTTGCTCAAGGGTGTCCATAACTACCCTTTGAAGTCCTCCTGTGGATACTGGGAATGAATGGAGAGAAAATCACACCTACAAGGCAAAACCCAGGGCTTCACCCCCACCCTTTGTCCTTGGGGGCAGTTCTACCAGGCAGTCTGGGGAACCTGTAATTATCTCACTATCGAGTCCGAGAGAACAGAACACGTGTCCTTTGCAGTATCTGTTCATGGGTTGGTGCGACATTGGCCTCTCTGCTGAACTGTTTTGACAGAAACTCCTGGACCTAGCTGGGATGAGTTGTCTTTTGGGAAAAACATCCCAATATACATATTTTTGCAGCCCCTCTCCCCATATGTAAAACTGTGTTTCTGTGCGAGCCACAGTCTTATTTCACATTTAATATTACAAATGTCATTTTTCTGCTTTGCAAAAGCAGGTTTAAATGTGTTCTTTTTCTCTCCTGTTACTGTCACAAAATGTGGTTTCTTTTGCATTAACCTTCTGAAAGGCTCTTCCCAGATCTGGTCAGTTTCTGGACACAGAGATGTGCTGAAAATAATAGTTTCTTGGTAACTGAAACAATGTAAGAGCAAGTATCTTTCCTTTGAAGTACTTTGCGTGTGTTGATTTATTTCAAAAAGTCAATCCAAGCCGTGAATACTTAGAGTAGAATTATTTTGCTTTTGAATGCCTTTACTTGATGAAAAGAATGCCGTCAGTGAGGGGTGGCCTTATCTGATGGTATTCTCATGCAATACACAGCAGGGGTGTGTTTAAGTAGACAAAACTGTGTGATGTCGGAAATTAAAGGAAGCACCAGTGCGATGCTGTCTGGAACGCAAGACATTTCCTTGTGCAGCCTCGAGGTTTTGAAATGACAGAACAGCAGTGAAGAGCCATTCTGCCTTTAAGTTATTCTCTCTGGGTTCAAATGAAGGAAATCAAAATGCAGCCATTCTTTGAGTGACTGCTGAAATGTATGGGGGTCTGTCTTAGGCCTTAAATGTAGCCCACAGCGGACAACACATAACTCTCCTTCAAGCTCTCCTCCTCTGCCTCTCTTATTCCTTACTTTCCGTCTGCTATTCAGGCATGGTGCACTGCTAACAAACTATGGGCCTCATTACGAGTCCGGCGGTAACCGAGGCGGTAAAACCGCCTGGTTACCGGCGGACTCGTATTACCATTCCGCCTGCGTGATTCCCGGATTTACCGGGGCATTACAACCCCAGTTGCCCGGGAATCACGGAGGCGGAATGGTGTTAATCCCCATTCCCATTGAGTCCTATGGGACTCAATGGGAATGGGGATCATGGAAACACCGGCAGCATCACGTGATGCTTCCAGTGTTTCCTCGTCTGCCTGCAGGCGGGCGGTGTTAAACCCGCCAGGTCAAACCTGGCGGGAACATCACCTCCCGCCTGCAGGCGTCGGTATCAGGCGGTCCGGAAACAACAGTGGCGGTGGGTTTACCGCCACCGTTATTTCTGGACCACCTGATTTGTAATGAAGCCCTATGTCTTAATGCCAGTAAGACAGAGATCCTTCTCATTGGGACTCCAACTCCCTCCTTCCCACCTACACTGTGTCCGCCCTCCATGAGCCCCCTTCTCTCACTCTACTGTGAGTCAAAAAACATTGGTGTCATCTTCGACTCTTCTCTCTACTTCTCTCCTCCTCCTGTGGATACTGGGAATGAATGGAGAGAAAATCACACCTACAAGGCAAAACCCTCACATCACAGACTTTGCCAAGAGGGCCCACTTTCAGCTGCACCTCCTCAGAGGCAGTCTTCCTTTCGTCACCTTCCCCCGGAAACTCAATATCTCCAGAGCTATGGTCCTCTCCAGGCAGGACTACTGTAATAGCCTTTTCCTCAATCTTCCTGTACCCTCCCTTTGCCCCTTTCAACTAATCCAGATTGCACGACTTATCCTTGGCCTGCAAGCCCCGGGACTGCATCTCTCCAGCCGTAAAAACTCTGTCCACTGGCTCCCAGTTGTTAAGAGGATCAAGCTCAACACGCTATGCATCATCAACAAGGTTTTCTGTGGCCTGGGACCCCACTACATCCTGCTCTCTCTACCTAATTACCTCCATGCTAGAGCCCTTCGGTCTACTAGCTCCAACTCTCTGCAGACCGAAATGAGGTTAGATCTCTCTCTTCCGCAGGAGCCTCCCTCTGGAATGGCCTACCTGCCCCTCTCAGGCTTGAACAGGATCTCCTTAGGTTCTGGGAGCTTCTCAAGACCCCCCTATTCTCTTCTTCCTTCCCTGTCCCCCTCCCCTGCTAATGTACCCCTCTACCTCATTTTGACTGGCTGCGTGGGACCTGTGAGTCCTACGGGGCACCAGGCCCTCCTCTCCAGTGTACCCAAGCACTTTGTTCCCTCTGACCCTCCCCCTCAAACCTGCCCTTCCCTACCAGGCTCCCTCCCCCTGTACTAGCCCGATGGGGCCCCCACCCCTACTGGGCCCGATCCAGCCCCGTCCTGCACTTCTTCTTACTGCACTTGCAAAATCTGAATGACACAAGTCCTAATAGGACAGTTTTTGTTATTCTTTATCCCTCACCCCCCAATCCCACTTTTGTCTCATGGAGCCTTAAAACATCATTTGCTGTATAGGTGCATTATAAATACTCAATACATAGATAAATAGATAAACAAATAAATACGAGCATCCACCTGCTGATTACCCTTATTCTCAAGAATTTCAAAATGTCCCTGTCACATTAGACAGCCATTGATAACCACCCCAAGATATTTGTAAAGAGATACAACTTCAACAGTATCCCCATTTATGTTCCGGGGATTCATATGACTTTTGTTTTTATGTTATGTTATGTTATAGTTTTTCACACCAAAAAAGGTGCAGCATAACCAACACCAAAAAGGAAACCTGGTGCTATGACTGACAGACGATTTTTACAATGCTTGAATTCCATAATCTTTATTTTATCAATGTTAATGTTCAAGCCTTTTAAAATAGCATGAGTTCCAATTGTATTCATCTTTAATTGTAAACCATTCGGGGTACAATCCATAATATGATGTCCTCAGCGTTTCCTGACCAGGACACATTTATCCCACCGTACTGAACTGAAAAAGCACAGCTATGTCGAGTCCTTGCTGGAGATCCATACATTACAAATTAAAATGAGTGTGGGCAAGAATACTGCCCTGTTTTACACCACAGCATGCCCAGTACCAATTAGACATGTCTTCTCACCATCCAACCTTACTCTTACTCTTGTATCAGAGTATAGTTTTATAATCATCTTCAGCGGGCACTTATATATAACTCTAATCTGTGCCATAGGTAATCCCTGTATATAGTATTAAAGGCTGCACTAAAATGTATGTGTGTCATGTATACCGTATGCTGTCTGTAGGGGAGGCATGGTAACACAAGTATGACACTGACACAAAAGGTACAATTTGTAAAACCTTTATTATAGTTTCAGAGTTTGGAAAAATGCCTACTTTGCCCTATAACTGGGATGTGAGTAGTCTCGACCATCAAATAATGAATAAAACAGTCCTAATTGAGTCCATCAAAACAAAATGGCCTATACTAACAAAATCCAATGCCTGCCCTATTGCTTATAGAAAGAGTTTGTAAAGGAGAATATGTATGCAAAGGAAAATTAGTGTTCAAATATAAAGAATACTTGTGGCTGAGTCAGCTTTCCTCCCTATGTTGGACAGCACAGAGTAAGGTGCTTCCCGTATGCAGGATGACACAATCTGGCTCAGGTTCTTAACACAAGGTAGCTCAAAACATGGATCGAGACTCGGCTTGCCTTCCACGTTCAAGTCTATCTTTCCAGCTTTCAAAACATAGTTCAAAACAAGTTTCCTGATGGTCCCCCTCTGTCGGGCTCAGACCTCTTAAAGCAAAAGTTCACATCGGTCTTACTCAGTCGGGCTCAAACCTTTCAAAGCAAAAGTTCACGTCGGTCACCCTCAGTCAGGATCAGAGCATTTCCTGATGTCAAAGACATTTTTGAATGTGGGTGGCTTTTATTACAGACAACCGCAGGACCACTTTGACTTTCCTTTCAGCTTACACGCTTGTGTTGTTTTCCCAGTGGTTTTTGGTCTGTGTAGCTCTATGTCATAAGCACCACAGTCTGACGTTCCCCTTTATACTCTCCCCTTTTATCTGGGTTCATTTTGATCACTTCTCTTTTACAGTCGATTCACTTTATCAGTACCAACATTTCACCTTTCACAGAGACTTTCGAGTGGGCTACTCGCTTTTGCCAGACCACTCTGTTACTCAGTATTGCTGATTTCACAGCTATCCTTACTTCAAAGTTCATTCACAGGTCTTCCTTTCTTCACGCCTCACCCACACGCATGCAGCCTTCAATTGCACGATATAATGTTGCAACTTCAAACCTGTGCCATGATTGGCTGTTTTTCCTGGAAGCTGGAGCTACACTGAGCAGAGTTGGAATCACTCCTTTCATGCTGCAGCAGGTCATTGAGAGCAGGTTCTTCACTCTTTTCCCTAATTTACACTCGATGGTTGTGCTTGAGTATCCCACTTGTCATCAGAATATATTTATTTTTCATTTCCATGCTCCTGGTGCCTCAATTCCCTCCCCTGTCCTCTCTCTCCACCTCCTGCTCACCCGTCCTGTCTGGGAAATCCAGCGACATGGCAGATTTTGACCTCAAACACCTGCTACTGCTGAGTTTACCAAAGATACCGGGTATTTAATTTGGGCATCCTTATTTGTTGTGGCTTTTCAGCCAACCAACATGCCCTTTCCATGCGGGAGATGTTAGTCCACTTCTCTTTTTTGCACTCTTTCATTGTAGTTAGTTTTCCCCTTTATTACTCCGAGACTATGAGTCGCAAAATGCAAAGAAAAATATAGAACTGGACAAGCATCTGTGAAATGGAATGTAGCAGGCTCGCGTGTATGACTTCAATATTGATATTGATATTTTATTTCTATCGCGCTCATACACACGTGTTTATATAGTTCTCTGATACACACATAGGAAGCAGATGTTGCTTTCTTTTTATTTTTTCCTTTGCCTTCTGGGGCTTGCAGTCTCATAATTAACATATAAACCATTACAAATAAGAAAATCGTCCACAAGCGATCATAATCCTCTAATTTTATCTTAGTATACGGAAAATACTTCGGCACAGAAAAGTTACACTGCACAATTGGATATCAACAACTCCCAAAACCGGCTAAGAATTTTCAATAGTGACTTTGCTGAAAATACCCCAAAGCTAATAATGGAAGAGTGCACATGGGATGTCAAAGAATCACTTGAAGATATCACACACGCAATTCAAAAGTTGAAATCATTGTGAGCCGCTGGCCCCGATGGGGTATCAAACGTGATGCTAAAAACAAATAAAGAAAATTGGGCAATCTTCATCAAAGTCATATTCGAGCAAATTGGCCATACATCAAAAATCCCTGACTCTTGGTCTAAAGCAATTATTGTCCCAGTGTTTAAAAGAGGAAACAAAGAAGATCCTGCAAATTATCGGCCCATAGCATTGCTAGATACTATGGGGAACATATTTGCTACTTTTCTGCAAACAAAAATTTCTAACTGGGCTGAAATGAATAACATCTATGACGGGAGACAAACTGGGTTCTCCAAAGGGGTTGGTGTGGAACTCAACCTGTTGCTACTAAACCTGGCCAAACTAGACGCTCTAAAACAAAAAACAAGATTGTTTTTAGCGTTTATCGACTTAAAGCAAGCGTTCGATTGCATAAATCGCAATCTTTTGTGGCAAAAATTGATGACGTGGGGATGTCCTAAAGAACTACTTGCACCTTTGATGGCTCTACACGCGAAAACTAGCATTCGCGTGCGCCTAAATGCAGAAGGTGATTTATCCAACGAAATAAGAACTACAAAGGGTGTAAACCAGGGTTGCCCGCTTGCAGCCCTGTTGTTCAAACTCTTTATCTCGGATTTGCCTGAAGCCCTATCACTAACAAGGTGTTTTCCCCCGAAAATCAACGGAACACATGTAAGCCACATAATTAATGCGGATGACATAGTACTGCTTGACAGTACCGAAATAGGCCTACAAAGATCGTTGGTAGCCTTACAAACATATCTCACGGCAAACCACCTAATGATAAATGTGAACAAATCTCAGGTGATGGACTTTGGATCAAACACTAAATAAAAAAAAACGAGGTTCCATTGGAAAATTGACAACGAGATATTATTAAGAACAGATGCCATTCGGCAGATACCTGGGAATTTCCTTTAATACATCGATCAGAGAATGGAGCTGGACAAACGAAATTGTCCCGCGTATGCAAATGTTTGCCTTGCAAGGACGTAAATTGCATACAAATTATGGCAAGTTCTCTCTGCAAGCGGTATTAACTTTCTACCTACAAAAAGTAACACCAGCACTATGTTTCGGCAGTGAAACAGGGTGGAACATCAGTGCAAGCCTCTGGACTCAACTAGAGGGCTGTTTTTGGCGCAAAGTCCTCCAGCTGCCACAATGCATCTCAATGGTGGCTCTGAGGCATGAATTGGGCCTCGACTCCCTGCATTCAATTTTATTGTGGAAATCCATACTACTGCTAAGGAAAATGAGACTACTTCCAACAACAAAGGCCTACTCAATCTTGGCCAACAAGAACTATGCCATCTCCGCCTCTTTGCTAAACAGCTGGGAAAAGAACCTATTGGACATTCTGGAAGATGCAAATATAAAAATGTCCTTGGTTATACAGATACCGCAATTAGCAAAGGTCAAATAAATGCAAAGGAAATGGATTAAAAACGCAGAAAGACGAGTCGCATTAACCTCAGGAATAGACCTCGGCCTGTGTGCGCAAAAAAGAGGTATACTGCCAAAATATTTGGCTAAATTCCCATCAAATTACCATCGGAACCAGTTTTTGTGGCTACGTCTCAATCTGCACAATACAAAGACGCGCATGATAAGAATAAAGGACTCAATGATTACCAATGACAAATGCTGTTTTTGTAAGAAGGAATCTGAAACCATTAAACACCTAATAATTAAATGCTCACAGATCAATGGCCAGCGCTCACTGCACCTTGAACGCTATGCTCCCAAAAATGGCAACATGGCGGAGTGGTGGTCTTACCTGATCTCGGGAACTAATGTGCAATTAACATGCAACGCAATCAATTTCATGGATATGATTTTATCGGAATCACTGTAAAAAAAAAAAAAAATTCGAAGTCCATCAAAGAATCCAAGAATACAAAACAGATGAACTAACTGGCCCACGTCCGCAAAACCCCAAAGGGAAAAAGCGAAACCCATAACGACGTGGGCGAGGGGACTGGAATGTGTGTTAGACAAAAAGTTTGTTTTCTTTTACAAAACTAAAAGTCTATAAAAAAAATAAAAAATAAAAAAAATGATTAACATATAAAACTACAACTACCAGACTGCAAAGGATATAAACAGTCCTGGATGCGATACGGTGCATGACGTGTGTCCAGTGGAGGTCTGTGTGTTTACATGCTTGGGCATGTAGGGCAATGAAATTACAAGTCCCGGAATGCACAGTGGTGTTGGCTGAGAAGCCACGACTAGCGTATTGAGTTTCGCTGTAGGTGCAATATTGTCCCTTGGTGACTGCTCTGGATTAGTACAGTTTCTTCAGCCAGAGTAAATGTGGTTTTATAATATTCATTTACAAATTTAGCCATTAAACATTTCAGATTTTTTTTAAAACAATGCAAAATGTAATTAGTATTCTGTGCTGATTTTAAAACTGTAATATAAAATAAAAACCAACAGATTAAGCTTAATTTCCACTCCTAAAATAAATGTATTAGACAGATTCCAAGATGACCATGCTCCAAAGGTTAGTTTTCTCTGAGTTCTAGATTTGTCGGTTTTGTATGTGCATTTATTATTTCTATAACCAGAGTTGTGTTTATTTTGTGTCTGTCCAATCAGAGCGGACAGTGTGCCAGCAAAATAAACAAGCGAGTAACACAGAGTAGAGCATGGATCCAGAGACTCTTCAGCGACTCGCCCCAAGGGCAGGTTTCAGTGCAGCATCTGTCATCAGGTACAGTGAACAGGAATTGAGTTTGGGATGCTTAGATATTTACCCGGGAGTAGGCCAAGGAGGCTACAGCTAACAGCTGTGCATCTTATGCTTATGCTGATGTCTCTGCCATGATAAATTCTCATCACTGTATCAAGGATTCACTGTAGCGCACATTTCTCCCTGCGCATATGTAGTGCAGATACCGCACTGTAGTACTAACATTACCAAACTAAGTCTTGCGCAACCACTTTGGAATGAATCTAACATGGCATATATTTTAGCATACAACACCGGTTTTGAGATATCTGGTTGGCACATCCACTTCTCATTGAGAGGGAACAGACAAATTACTGTTTTTGGCAATCTGGATTAGGGGTGTAACTTCTGCTTTGAGTAAGGATTCAAGTACGTATTCGTGTGAAGTCGAATAGCTGCTTTTCAGCCGTATTATGGCCGAATGCTTGCTTAAAGGTAAAGTTCGGTACACCCCTTCTCTATTCTACTTTCCTCATTTCCTTCATTGGGTGTCATTTGTTTGGCTCTATCTTTGCATTCTAGACTTGTCTGTTTTGTGTGTGCATTTATTATTTCTATAACCAGAGTTATGTCGATTTTGTGTCTGGCCAATAAGAGCGGACAGTGTAGATTTACCAGTGAAAAAGAAAGTGTGTAACACTGTTTGTTTTCAGCTGAGTAGAGCATGGATCCAGAGACTCTTTGGCGACTAGCCGCAAGGGAGGAGATCAGTACAGCATCGGTCATCATGTACAGTGAAGAGGAATGGAGTTTGGGGTACATAGATATTTACCTGGTAGTAGGCCAAGAAGGCTACGGCTAACAGCTGTGCATTTTATGCTGCTGTCTCTGCCATGATACATTCTCATCACTGTATTAAGGACTCATTGTAGCGTGCAGCTCTCTGTGTGCATATATAGTGTAGATACCGTACTGCAGTATTAACATTACCAAACGAAGTCTTGCGCTACCGCTTTGTAATGAATCAACCATGGCATTTATTTTGGCATACAACACCGGCTTTGAGATATCTGGTTGCTGCAGCCACTTTTCATTGAGAGGGGGCAGACAAACTACTGTTTTTGGCAATATAGATTAAGAGTGTAACTTCCACTTTATGTAAGGATTCAAGTACGTATTCGGCCGAAGCCCAATAGCTGCTTTTCAGCCGAATTTCGGCCGAATGCTTACTAGAAGGCAAAGTTCGGTACACCCCTACTCTATGCTACTTTCCTCTTTTCCTTCATTGAGTCTCATTTGTTTGGCTCTATCATGGTTGTATTATTATGGTTATGACTACAGCTATTATGTCTCTTGGTCCGGTAAGCAATCTTCCTCTTTCCCTCTCCGCTTTTCAGTCCCTAAAAAATCTGTGGTGGGGCCCCTTTTATTTTCTCTGACAATATTCCTTTGTCTGCTATCATTTCCTCTTTCATTATTTCATGTCTTTTCTACATGATAATGCCATGCTTTCCATTTCATGCTGTTTCTTCAAGTGTTCTTGCTAATGAGTCCTGTTTGACCAACCACTCGCTTCGGCCTACCTCCCCTAAAAACTGAAGTCTTATTACTTCCTGCTTCAACTATTCCTCTTCCTATTCCTCCATCAGTCCTTCCTTTCCCTCCCATGATTATCTACACCTAAAACACATTCAAGACTGGACAATTCATACAAAGACACAATCACACATTTTACCAATCAAATAAATAGATACAAAATGTGTCTATCAGTTTTCAAAATATTTCAATAACTATTTCCGTATGTACAAGTCATTCCTTAAAAATGAAAAGAGTACCCAACCCACACAGAGAAAATAGGGCACATCAGATAGAGCAATACAGGTGTATACTGAAGAAACCTTAATTCAAGCAAAAGTGATCTCAACGTTTAGGCTCTCATCCTAGAGAATGCTGGGCAAAAATCCAAAGAATTAGCCAGATTCTCCCTTGAGGCATTGCACATAAGGCTGAATGTCAACGTCACTCTTCCAATTAGCCACCACCGCTCTCAGTAGGAGACAGTTGAAACATGCCCTGCTTATTGGAATACGTTGTGAGAGATCCTCAGGCCAATACAGATATTTTTGGAGGCCAGGAACCACAATAATCCCATGCTTACTGTTTGATGGCTTCAGCATCTCCGAAGAATCACCTTTCTCGAAAATGTGCGTATGAACCCTCACTTTCACATCTCTAATCTCACTGACCGGCAAGATATCTGGTGAATTAAATGAATGAGCTGCATTTATTTCCACCAGGTTTGCTTTCACATGACTCAGCCAGGGTATCCGCTGGTTTCTATACTTAAATACTATAGGCCCAATTCACAGAAGCATTTTATAATGGCAAAACCGCATTGGAAAATGCTCTGCGAATCAGGATTTAATTACCTAATCAACTAATGTGTCAGTTCAACTTTATAATGTCCCCAATGTCAGAGCCGGGGGAGTACAGGCTGAGCTGAGATAATATCACTAAAGAGCTTACATCCTAGGTCCAAGTGGACACCAAAATTAGGGCCCCCATGGGCAATTCCCAAAACTCTTTTAAAAGAGTAATTTTACACCAATTGAATTGGATTGTCATTGCTGTAACCCCACAGCTACATGCTATGCTTGGCGACTGCAGCCGCTTTTCCCTTATACATTTTTATGGCCAAATCAACTGATTTTGTTTTGGACATACTCATGGCTCTAGCCACCGCCCCAATAGATTACTTGAATCTCAATGTCTGTTTAGCTACATGGGCATCAGATGAACAATTTGCCGAAAACCTAACTGAGGTAGTGCAATCATTTACTCTAGGATTTAAAGCACCCTTACTATACCTTGCCGACAATGTTGTGAGAGCTTCCCCTTATAAAACACCATAACAGCTTATTTTTGGGAATTGACATTTAGATCCAAGGAGTCAATAAATAGTGTAATCCTGAATATACTTCTGCAGCACTCGAGGTGTATGTGCCAAAGGTACTGTATCATTGGCATATGCGAGGAGCACTCTATTACCCAGCCTGGGAACATTCGGGTGGAATTTAACAATTGCTCATATAAACCATGAATGAATAGAGAAAAGAGAAGGGGCACCAGGACACAGCCCTCTCACACCCCAAACTCCACTTGGAAGAAAGCAGCACAGCGCCCATTTGCCCCACTGAGTTGAGTCATTCAATCTAACTAAAAGATTGACCAAAGCCAACAGACAAATCATGGATTTGAGCACCTGCTGCAGCTTATCGCGATTACCTTAATCAGACGCTATGATCAGATCCATTAATGCAAGATAAATTGGCTCCTCCTACACATATAAGGCATGTGCCATAACAAGACACAAGTTCAAAGAATGTTCAGATGTTCGACGCCCAGGTCAAAACCCTAACTAAATAGGAGAAAGGATGTTATTACCAACAGCCCCTGTTTCCAACCTTGCCAGAATCACTCACCCAAAAATGTTAAAAAGATAATCCAAATGGGAAATAGGTCTATAGGAAATGGGAAGGGCCTGTGGACCGTTCTTTTATATTTGTAGTATAATAGCATGAATCCAGGAAATGGGAAACACACCCCCAGAGACAATTGCATTAAACCCCAAACTCAAAATTGGAGCCAATAAATCAGGTTTCAATAAAAAAAAGATCAGCAGGTACATTATCTGGACCTGCCGCCCTATTTCTATTCTGGCACTTTATATCTGAGAGGATTTCAAAGACAGTAAGAACAACCTTCTCTCCCCCATCTTTCTGCATTATCCATGGAGGGTCAATCAAGCGAAATCCCTTCAAGGTCATCTCCATCAGGACCTCCACTATATAAGTAGAGATATGGGCTAGTGCGGCCTCGAAGCCATGGTGTATATGCCTTTGGACTTATACTTTTAAAAAGGTCCATTATTCGCAAGTTCCCAAAAAAGCTTTGCATCATTCCCTTCCGAGGCACCAACACAATCAACCCAGGATGCAGCTTCTATCTCTCATTTCCTACTGGCTATAATCTTTTTAAAGCAGGGTGAAGCACACTGACAATATCACTTTTGGTAGCACACAGATTCTTTAATACTTTAAGCAACCTAGACTTGGCCCTAGAGGAATCTGAGTCAAACCAGCATACCTAAACTCGCCATTTCTTTTCCCAACAACTATATTCCAAACAACAATAGTAAAAGCGTCCAAAGGTGTAAACATGAGGGAGAACAATTCAGTTAAAATGGCACGCTCATCACACGCCCCTTCCAGAAGGGCATCAATCTTCCACTGGTTGTTGGAAAATGGGTCCCTCATCAGACCTTCATGCTCAATCGACTGCCAATTCATCATTCGCTTAGAGCAATCAGTAGTCACATCGGGGAGATATGACTGCAGAGATGATTTTCCCTTCCCAGGAATCTTAAACTCAAACATAATCGGAAAGTGATGACTACAGATCTCACCTACCACATGGAACCCCACAATTAGATTTCAGAATTCAACCGGAACACAGAAATAATCCATTGTTAATCGACCTAAGTTCAGAGAAAAGGTGAGCTTACCCGGAATATCCTCTGAAAAACGAGCATTGAATGAACGAAGCCCCCAATTATTTAGGAACTGCCAAAACCTCAAATCCTCTGCACAGATTCTACAGTCTATCATAAGTGGTATCAGAATCCCAGCCAAATTATTCTCCACTGCATCAGACAGTACATTTTCAGGCCCTCCCCGGGCTTTACATTGAAGTACTCCATTATAAAAAAATCATGTCCTGCGAGGTACCATAATTAAGCCACCCCTCCACAGTTGAGGACAGCACAGAGAGACAGCCCCTCACGAATTGGGTGTGCGGTTTGTTATAAACATTTACCAACACAATATTATTTGCATTAGCCCTACTGATGGTTACCACTTATAGGAAAGGGTGTGAAGCCTCCAAGGGAAGGGGCTCACAGACAAGATTGTACTTAACCAACATGGACATAACCACAAAACAATGACCCCTAGCATTTTTCTGGTCCACAGTGATGTGTACGACAAATCCATCCACAAGCACTTTCTCCTATGTCCAAGTCTCTTTGAACAATTTCAATCATTCCGGGTTATCCAGCCTATATTTAATACTGGCACATTCCATGACATAGCTACCAATGGCTTTGCTGATGAACAATCATCCTGAGGTATATAGGTAACATCATATGAACCATGACCCATGCTTGGCCCAGCCTGTAATGGGCAGTCAATACAGTCTATTTCAGTTAAACATTCAAATTGATTGGTGAGTGATACAGGGTGTTCCAACCGGGCTGCTCTAACAGAGCCCGGGCATTGCTGACTCTCCCCCTGGTTCACTGCCTCAGTGATCCTTTTCCTAAAAACCGGGTCAGTAGACTCCAACATTACTCCCTTGGGGGGTCCCTTGGCCACGGCAAATTATCCAGATAAAATTCTGCCAAGGGTACTATTACAAGTTAGATCACTCTGGAGGCAGCAGGTATGTTCTTTAAGCTTCTTAATTCTGTTAATTCTTATATCAGATGTACATAGGCTTAACAGGAGTTACAAGAAAGCACAGAGAACCCACTGGCACCCAACACCCAGGCTAGATACTTACAACTCCCTGGCTCAGAACACTCAGTCATCCACCAGCATTCCAGACTCTCACTCATGACATCACTCAGACTATGCAACTGATACCCCCCGACACTGGATAGAAATAGCTCAGAGGTACCACCCATGCACTATGCCCCTTACTTGGTTTCCCCAGATAGGAATTAATAACTGCTATGATGTGGCTTGAAGGGACACTTGCACTGACAGTGGAATGCAGTGAGGTCATGTGGAGTGTTTGTTCAGGAGTATTCTCTATCTGCCAGAGTGATGCATGTTTACATTTGTTGAGATTCCTGAGGGAGATCTAGCTGTATGTGGGCAGCTGGGGGTCCTTTCATTATATTAGCTTACAATAAAATCTATTGAACATATTATCTTGCCCTCCGATGTTTGCAACATAACAATAACATACCTCGCAATGCAGGGCTTGGCAATGGTCACAGCAATGCAGTCACCTTCCACATACTTGTTAGTTAGATCAATCCAGGGCACCCTCCTAGCCATCAGTATATGTTGGGGGTTGAGGGGTCTTGCGTGGATGTTGGTTTCAATCTAATAAGTAGATGTATTGAAATGGGGATTACAATCTTCAACTGCCCCCGTCGCCAGGAGATGGACAGTAACTATCACTGCCACGAGAGGGAGGGCCTCAGGGGGAAGGGGATTGTGACCTTGTCCCTGTGCCTCCCTAAATGGAAGTGGGCCATAAACCTCTCTTCTTGCTGCCACAACACATGTGACGTATAACAGGGGGTAATCCTGTCCTCACAAATTAAAGACTGCAATAACTTCTTGCAGTAATTATTCACACCTTCCTGAAAAACCTAGCCAGCTGACAGCTGACCCATCCACTGGCTTCTACTCCTGGGAACCCGTCAATGGAACATTCGGCACTCCATTGCACTCATATCTCTGAGTGGGAACCGCATAATGCAAAATATCTTTCCTGAGGGACCTTAACAGGTCGTCCAAAATTGAGTATTAAAAATGCCTGATTAAAAATGTACCAGCAACTCTGGCAAGGACTTGACTTTAAATGTCAGGTCCTAATGGCCAATTTGAGTTCCATGAGAACTAGACTTGCACATGACAAACCATCTAGATTATCAACTATATCTATATTCTCATTCACATTCCATTCCCATTGTACCCACATACACTTATCAAATTAGGGACAGATACCGAAGTAGGAGGAACTGCACCACTCATGGATTGATGCAATCTGTGGATAGTAGAAGTTGGCACACAGGAAAGGTCCTCACAGGGAACAATGCCAACTGAACATAGACCAGGAGAGAAAGACGCAGGGGCAACCAGCCCTGTTGCAACAACAGAACCAACCTCCTGGATTCTTGCAGACTTTGACTGGAGAGTAAGTCATTGAATATCTCCTGGGAAGGTGTTAATGGACATAGAAGCATCCTTTTCAGTGGCCTTTAACTTCTCCTCCAGCTGCCCTGAAACCTTTGCCAGATAGGTGCCCAGAGAACTATTAGGCTTTGCCCCGTCTTGCCCTTGGATTGTTTAGACACATTGCTCAAATTTCCCCCAATCAGTGCAGGGGAGCTATTTGTGGCTTTTCTGTTCCCTATAGCTTGTCCCACGTGAACTCCAGCCAATCCACCCTCTGCTCCTCACTTCCAAATCCCAGGTAAATGCCAACAAATACAAATGGCAGATGGCTGAGGACAAATGGCAGAAAAAAATAAACACATATATATATATATATATATATATATATATATATATATATATATATATATATATATATATATATATATATATATAATATATATATATATATATATATTTATATATATATATATATATATATATATATATATATATATATATGCATATATATATACATACAGCAATCCTACTATGAAATTTAAAATGGTGCTAAGGCCAATCAAGTACATATAAGAAAGAATTATGCTAAATGTAATCTTAAAAATATTTCAAGTCCACACACGTCCTCAAGTGATCCTTGCAAGGTCCTCAGCCTCAGGTTCAGGCTCAACCGCGACCACAGTGCACCAACCAAGTCCAATCCCAAGTCCGGGTCCAAAAACCAGTGTGTAAAGGCAAGGCGTCAGAAGGCAGAAAAGAGAAACTCCAGGCAAAGGCAAAGGCGATGAAACAGGTCAAGCAAAAACACTGCCAAAAGACACACCGGTAATGGTCCGTTGTCTGTGTCTGTATCTTCAAAACACTGAGGGTACACAGCACAGCAAAGGCACCAGGCTAACAGGGGTCTCAATCTCAGACTGAGCAAAGCAGCCCGCCCACCCTTCCTGCCCCACTCGCCCAGCCAACACAGCATGACAATTCTTGAATCCAGGTTCCATGACCAGCTGGGTCCAAGACCCCTGGAGCAAAGATGGAAAGGAAAGTGTAGATGCCAGAATATGAGGCCAACAGGGAGCTTAAACAGCCCACTGCCGTCCACCATCTGCTCTGCTTCCATGGAAGAGCATTTAAAAAACAACGCTGTTGACTGCTAACCAGCAGGATCAGCTCCACCCTCCACCACCGACACCTGTGTGTGTGGCTTAAGCAGCCCACTGCTGGCCCCGCTCTGCTTCAGTGGAAGAGCGGTTTAAAAACCAACGCTGTTGACTGCTAACCAGCAGGATCAGCTCCACCCTCCACCACCGACACCTGTGTGTGTGGCTTAAGCAGCCCACTGCTGGCCCCGCTCTGCTTCAGTGGAAGAGCGGTTTAAAAACCAACGCTGTTGACCACTAACCAGCAGGATCAGCTCTCCACCCACCATTGATATCCTCAGCTGCCTTCACAGTGAGATGCAATTGGACTGCTGGTCTAATTGTCTCTGACCATAGGGGAGCCTTTCTGTACCGAATAATTAACAACTTAATGTAATCAAAATGAACGAGCATCATATTGCAGTGGACTATGGAATGCACTGGTGTGTTTACAGTTAGAGCAACAAGAGTCAGCAAAGCAATACTATACTGTTGCTGGTGATAGTCAATGAACCACTGTCTTTTCTCTCTTTGAAACTAGGATCAACACCAGGGATGGGATAGTGGAGGAGGACTTACGTTGCCAAAGTTACCATGGCAAGTGCGGTGCACTCATTGAAATCCAGCTTATGCAACGTCCCCCTCATGCTCTTGTCACCGCTAGTGGTCAGCAGCAGCAAAGACTCATAGGTTTAAAGTGTCAAAAACGCTCACAGTACTGACACCATGTGCAGTTCTGAGGAATCCAGGTGTTTGCCACCTACTGAAAGGGTGGCAGATATCTGGCCCCTTAGTTGCATGGCACACTGTGCACAAGCACGTCTGCCATTGGGGTCCCTTACGAATCTCGCTATATTCACAGGTCATGTAAAAGATGAACTTTGTTTGCTAAAGTGCTATAGTTGTATGTGCAAGCAAAGCAGATGCGTACACTGACTAGAAAGAATGCACCCACAAACACTTGTGTGTGTGTGGACAACACCCTTGTTGAAGGAGCAGGATGTATTCACCTGAGGAGAGTGCTCTCATTCCCACTGTGATGTCTACCAGTGCCCTGTGAACAGTTATCCTCCTCCTCATTGTTATAGTTACTGGGGCATAGAGTGTCCTATGCACGCTTTCCAAGCATGGCAGATGGTTCAGGAGGACTGTTGTACTCCGTGAGTGGGTGGATGAAATCTCCATTGGAATAACGGTTGCCTGCTGAAATGTGTTCTCAACAGTTTTAACCTCTATTTGTGAAACCTCTTCTGACAGCATAACATAATGCCACGCCTTGGATGACAAAGGGTTACATTCCTTCGGCACTCGATGAACCTCCAGATGGGCCTCTTGGACTTGCTTTGAACCTTTAATGTCATTAGTAGAGCGCCTGCTTTGACATCTGTGCAGAGCCTGCTGGCAGGTTCGAATCCCGGCAGGGCCAAACTTAATCTTTCATCCTAACGAGGTCGATAAATGAGCACCACACACCATGTGAAATAATAAACAGCGCTCAGATGCCTGAGGGGTTGTAGTGCTATATAAATGCTAAATTATTATTATTATTATTATTATTATTATTATTATTATTATTATTATTATTATTATTATTATATAGTAAGTAAGCTGTTGAATAAGGAATAGTGAGAACATGAATAGATGTGTTACGGGTTCGTTAGGAACAGACGTTTTTGGAAGCGCCCTGAAGAAGACCTGTGTTTGTGAAGGTTGAAACACGTGTTGGCAAGGCCAAGAACACAATTAAATATTTACTTATTGTGTTAAATATTGACATTTATTAATCAAAATATCAGATGAAATATTTGAGCTAGAAATGTATGAGTGGAATGCGCGTTGGACAGACCAAGAAATAGATCTTTAATGGGATTAATGCCTGCTTTTCCTGACCCCGGTTCTATTAGCTGTGCCACCCTCTCACCTGCTTGCTGCTGTTTCCTCTTTTTGACACCATTCTCTTTTCAGCCTTATACCTTTCTGTTTTAAGAAGATATACAAATGTTTTTTTTAGAAAATGCCTTAAAAGTTTCCCAACATTTTGAAAAATAGTCCCTGAACGCTCACGCAAGAGAGAATTAAACCCGCTAGGGCAGAAAGGCCCAAGTCGATATTGTAATGATAACAAGTTTTAATCTCACACGCAGATGAGAGCAACAGCAAAGAACTCTGCTGCTAAAAACGTTCTGCCAAAAAGTAGTACAAACAGAATCTTATAAAGAAAAACATTGTCATAGATGATGCAATACATAGAGTAAAAATCTGTGCGGCTGGTTGTTGTGCATGATCCACCTGCTCCATAAGAAATGCGGGCACAAAGGAGGTTCTGGGCACTCTAACCGTCACACACACATTTCACAAACTCCCTTTTGCGCCATCTGGCTCCAAGATCTCCTCCCTTGTTTTGAACTATAATGTATCCCTCCCAGCACCGTGCAATACAAATCATACACTTGTCGCTGTTAGGCAGAATCACATGCACTACCCTTTGGGAAAACTACACACAATTAAGACTACCAGTGTCAGTACAATTTCACGTTTGGTACAACCAGTACTACACAGCAATGTGGTAGCAGTGGCTGAGCAGACAGACTTATGTCAAGAATAAAGTGAGCAGTACAAGAGGTTACACAAATGACTAGCAATCATAGTGACTCAAGTAAACACTTACTCAAGGTTTCTTGGTAAAAGAATATACATTTATTCACACAGTCAGTTGGAAAACATTCCACTAGCAAGAGCAGCTCAATATCACAATCTAATAAAATACAATACACAACCAATCAGTTTCTGAACACGTTCAGCTCTGCTGAAGTGGGAGCAAAATGGCACTTCAGTTAGTTTAAAAAGGGGTACAAAGACAAGGTTTTAAGAATCAACAGCACAAATACTTTCAGAGGTAGGGCAAATTATTTCAGTTCACTACAACCAGCAATTCAATTCAATATGCCTGGGCCAAAGTCAATGGTTCAGAGTCTTGTATAGGATAGCACAGTTCTGGCAGTAAACGGTTAAGTCTTTGCCAAGTCTTTCTTTTTAGAAGTAGTTGGTCAGACGAAAAGTTAGATGTTGGTTTAGGGAAGGACAAGCCTTCAAAGTCGGGAAAGTTTCGCAAACTTTCACCGCGGCCGAACGTAGTTCTGAACCGCACTTGCACAGTACCTTTAAAACGAAGAAGAGCTGTAGCTGAGGCAGTTGTTCCAGGCAGTTCCTGCAGATCTCACTGTTCCTGAGCTTCAGTCGTGGGGACAAGAAGGAGGACGTCGAGAGGTTCCTGCACTGCCCAGGAAAGAAGCCACGAGCTTGGTAACATGTCGGTTTAAGGTGTGAGTGCCTTAAGAACACAAACTGGTATCCTTCCCACTGGCTATCCAGTTTTCAACAGCACTCTGAAGAAAATTCGACCAGTATAGGGACGGTGTCCAGGTGACTTGGGGAAGAAGTTAACCTTGAATGGCTTCTCTGTCGATGGAGTTCAATTCGGACCTGCAGCAGGGCTTCACCGGTGGACCAGGAGTTGCAGCAGTCGTCTTCCTTCAGCTCGTCTTCGGTTCTTTTGTTCCATTGGTCGACTCTGTTTTCCAAGTTACAGAGGCCTGCTTTTAAACAGTTTTCCCCCATTCATTCCAGCCTGGCTACCAGTCACACAGCAGGGTGGCTGTCCATGGTGGACAGCCAGCCGGCCAATCATGCAAGAGTGCATTCAGGTCTCCTAGGAGGCTAAGCACAGGGAGTTTCGGGCACCCCTCTCACATCATGTCCACCCCAGACACTCAGGCGCCAGAGGAGGGCTTCAGCACTGAAGCCTGCCAAAGTCCAACGAACAAAGGGTCAAAAACTGGCTTGGCGCGCAGAGTTAAACACAAGAAGGACCTTTTCTAAAAGAAACAGTGGAAAAAGTCAACCATAGTCTGTTTTTACAGATCGGTCTTGGGCGCCATATTGGAAAACATGGCTGACCCGATTTTTAGCTACCATGTTCGTGGTCAGGAAAAATCATGGTAGTTTGTTTAAAACCACTGCCACCAGCCATTTCAAGTAGAAAAGGGTAACATTTGACTGTTACATGAGTGTTTAGACTCAGGGGATACTAGGCAATCCCTCCAACACTCTATAGGAAGATAGTGTGTGCTGTGTCTGTACATTTAAAAGGACTAGTAAAGTCAATTTAACTGTACATGCTATGGCAGACAGTAGTCAGTCCCAGAGAAGGTATTTAAACCTTCGTAAGTCTGAAAGACATCCCTGTGCCACTGCACTGAAGATGTTGTGTGACACCCAAGAAAAAGATGATGCCTATGGAGTTGTTTTAAAATTCCATATCCAAAGAACACAAAAGTAAAACACAAATCAAAATACATAAAAGAGTAGGGAAAAAAAAGACTCACACTCTTTCCAGGTAAAAATTAAAATCCTGGAAATAAAGCAAAGTTGCTGGAGGTCTCAAAAGGTAAGGGAAATTAGCAAATTCTTGAGAATTCTCCCTAACAGTCGTTCAACGATGTGCCCTGTCCATCCTCTTTGAACGTTTCAGGACTTGTTACTTTGGGGTTGGTGGTCAAAGGGCACCTGGTGTCATGGAATTCAGGGATCTTAAGGTTTAGTCAGTTATATGGGATATAACTCGTGGTAGCCTGGGGATGCCGGGGTCATGCTTTGGGCAGTGTGAGATAACATGCACACCAGATGCCGGTCTGTGATCACAACCTTGAAGGGCAAATTCCTCTTGAGTAAAAAACACATTTTTGCAACACTGTTAGAACAATGAATTGCCATTGCGGCAGCTGGGGGTGTGGGCTGTCCTCATGGGAGCGTGGACATAGCTGGATATGTCCCTCCTCTCACAATGTGGGCTTAGTGCATGCAATGATGCATTTTCGTGCAGGCCTTACCTTCTACCTATGATTAGTAATATCTACGCAAAATAGCAATGTTGCTTGCACCCTGCGCTACACTATGATGGTTGATTATATTTGATTATATTGAAGTGGGCTCCTTTATATTGGGAGGTGGTCCTTTAACCATCCCTCCATCCCCTGGCCCATCAAAGTGCTTTGAATGCATCTCACCTTACTCTATAGTGCTTAAGGGAGTGGGGTGGGGCTGCCTCATCCCAACATTTTTTTTTAAATGCTTATCAAAAGAAACTAGCTTCTTAAATTAAAATGACTTCCCAAACTATGAAAACATTTTCCCTACAAAAATGGCAATGGCTTCAGACAATACACAATCCCCCTTCCTAACAAATTGATGCCTAATCTCCCTGAAATATCTTTCCAATTTCTCCTACTGTTGTGTTGATCAAATCAGCCTCAACCATGTAGTGCAACTTGGCCCACAATGCAAACAGGAAGTTGGTGTGTCCCGTTATGTATGTCCAAACGTGTTTTTTTTTTCTATGAATGCCTCTTAATCCTCTGAAGGCGACCTGAATCCCACATGAACATCACAATCTTCGCCGAATCCTGACACAAGCTCTGTGTTCAGGTCTGGTCGTCCCTATCTCATTGGAAAATTTGGGACTCAAAATTCCTCTGTCGGCTTCACTATAATCCATGATTTGAAACACTAGAGGTTTGCCTACGGGCCTTCCAGAGATTTGTACATGCTATGCAAATATTTTATTGACAAAGTGTGAAACCCGAAATGGGAGTTCTCAGATACCCGCAACAACTGATTACAATTTGTTGTTTTGTATTACTGAACTCGTAAAAGATTAAATAATCAAAAAGTGTCTTCTAGCAAAGGCCTATGTCTCTGGCTGATGAATGATCATCTTTTTGCCAAGTGATCGAGAGACCACATTGGAGTCAGCCTTTTTTTCCAGGGTTGGCTCAGGTGCTTACGCTGACAGGCTGATCCGCGGCTCCGACATCACTTAGCATGGGACACAACATGACTGCAATCTAATTAGGTGATGACTCTAATTCTTGATTCAAAGCCATCATATCAAACATTCTGGTAAGGATTTGATGCAAAGGCTACCAGGTGGGCAGGAGTATTCTGTGTTGGTAGTCTGCTGTTATCATTTAGTCAATTTAAGTTTCTGGTTGGTACAACTTCCTGGACTCTGACTTGGGCAATCAGAAACTCCTGAAAATAAGACAAACTGTTTTACAGACATGAGGTGGGCAAATGAAACAATGCACAATCTTCCTCACATGAAGTGGTTGATTTTGTCTTGCAGGTGTCATCCTCATGGCCATGGGCATTGCTATGCTTGTCTGCAGGTTTGGGAATGTTGTGTAGTGAGGAGCAGAGGTACACAAACCTACAGGTGGCATTTGCTATCTATTCATGTGAGAAGGTCAAGGCTAAGGGGAATGCAATGGCAGAGTGTGGTCGCAGCCAGCTCAGAGGTATACCCTACATGAAGAGCATTATTAATGCCTATGGCTCATATATTAGACAACACACGGTTCTTCTTTTGTTAAGCTAAGGATATAGATTTGCAGACCCCATTGATTCGTCAGAGGGGGGCTACCATGCCTTGTACCAAGACTGAGCAAAGAACGCTCATCTGGTTAGTGAAAAGACCACAACTTGACCTTAATGAGAACAGTGCTAGCTAATATATTAGCATTCTAGCCTCGTTAAGTGCATAGGGTAACTTTTGCACTGATACTTAGTTCTAATGTGTTGTGCAAACTTGGATAGGTACCATTTATTTCTTTAAAAAATCTTTGTGATGTTTATGGATTGATATTGAAACGTTTTTAATGCTGTTTTAGTATTTAGTGTATGATGTATATATAGACACTGTGGCCCTCATTACGACCCTGGCGGTAAGGGGTTTGCGCCAGCGTTAGCTGCGCCGACCCCTTACCGCCAACTACGAGTTCCCATAGCGCCATGGTCATTTTTCCGCCCGCTTTTTGCAGGCGTAAAAATCCAATGGCGCTATGGGACCTTGGTGTTAATTACGCCACCGTAATTTACGGTGGCGTAATTAACTCCTTCCCCACTCCCATTATACCCTATGGGGCCGAAATGGGAATGGGGAAGGGTAAATGGGTCAATGGGGACTTACCGCCCCGCCGACCTCGGAATGGGGCGGTAAGTCCACCATCCGCCATGGCGTAAACGGACTTTACGCCATGGCCGGAAAGTCCGTCGATGGCGGAAAAAATCCGCCAGGGTCGTAATGAGGGCCTGTGTGTTTTTTTTGCATTTTTTTTATTTGTATGATATATGTAAAGTTTAAGTTGCTTAGACTAAATCACATTAAATTTTAAAAAAATAATTACAAATAATACGATTTTCTTTTTAAAACTTTGGTTGACATCTTTTCATCTTTGGCAGACACTGATATTTGGTAAAGCTGATGCCAGCCATCTGAAGGCCTGCAAAGCACTGAGATAAAAGTCAATCTCAGAGCGTCAACAATTAGTGCCGATTAAACGTTCTCAGAAATGGTGACCTGGTCACCGATTTCCAAGACACAGCCCCTAGCTCTGCCCTAGTTGGAGCACAGAGAAAGCAAATATGAGACTCTTTCAGCTGCCAAACATGTTTCAAGCGGTACATTACAATCTATACCAGCACTCTCAACTGCGAGGTATACACGAAACCAGAGATTTCATTCTCCCCTAAAACTCACGCCTTGCCAAGCAGCACACTCCTCAGTGAGCACTACGAATGTTTGATGTGCAAATGAAAGCAAATGTAAACGTGAGGCAGCGTGATGCAAGATTGGCAATCACGTGACAACGAAAGCTGCATACGCCCACTCGGAGTTCACCAGCATGGAGATGACTCACTTTCCTCTGATAGGTGGATTGCCCCTTGTTCAACCAGGCCTTACCTTGGAGCAGGGCCTGCAACCTGCGCCTCTCCATATGTTTACAACTACATCTCCCAATTGTCTTTGCTGAATAGATCTGATGCCAGACACCTGACTTGAATCTTTTCTCCGAGGGTGGCTTTGCACATCCATAAACTGTCCCTTTCTGTCATCCTAACGTGCTTGTCCTGTATTATGTGATTGTATCATGCCTGTTTGTACACATTAATCTTTCCTTGCAGTACCCATGTACCGAATTGGCTCCTTTAAGAAATACTTTTGTGAATAGGCCCAATGGAAAATATTCACAACATATAAATACATCACAAATTCATCCAAACCAATCAAGGACATGATTTCTTTCAACAGCTGTTTAGCAACATGTGAGTAGGTTATGGACATGGTTACTTCAGATACGTTGGACTACAACTTCCATGACCCTTCCCCATAGACTAGGCTGGCTAGGGTTAATGGGAGTTGAATTCCAAAACAGTTGGCGGGGCACATAACTGTTGTTGGGCCTGCCCCCGGCCACCGGGGTGGGCCTCCGCATGTGTCGGCATCACCAGACACAGGTTACCAGTGCCGCAATCATGCAGCAAACAAAGGAGCAGGGGGCACCCCGCTCGCCCCGGATCACTGGAGCAGACCACGTGGCTGGGGTCACCCAGCTCACAGCTGCCCCAGAACTGGGGCACCCAGGCCACGGTTGCACCAATCAGCCATGGTCACATGGCTGGACCAGTTAAAGGGCGGCGCTGCCCTGCAGGGGCGCCAACCTCGTGCAGGACCCATCTGTGGGCCTACTGCACATGGTGCTACACCAGCAGGGTGCACCAAGGAATGACACTGGAGTCAGGTTCACATCGACTGGGAGATACCATGTCTCCCAACAGGGGTGACATGCAACACTCCTCCTTTTTCATAACAACACAATAAATGGAACACTGTGGGATGTATTTACCCATGCATCCGAGCCCTACCTCAAAACTGTGCAGTACTGACATGAAAACATCATGATGGCCAGAGCTTCCCAGAAAATGCACAGGGAAATGCATGAAGAATAGGCTGCCACCCATTTTTGCCGATGTTATGGGCACAGAAGGACACTGCCTAAAACCACCATTGGACTACCCGCACAGTAGTCTGAAACCATTGGGAATGGCAATGCTGATTGCCAAATGCAACCTAGAATTGTGGGGAATTCATTCTTAAATCCCAAAAATGGGTGCAGTACCAGTACTCGCCACTATCCAAAAGCCGGCGTTTTAAAACCACCCTGTGTTCCTCTGAAGGCAAGCCAAAGTGTCTATTTCAAACATTGCAATATGTGCAAAATATTCACTGAACACCAGCAGACATTGGTAGAATGGAGTTTTGTGTGCCTACAAAATCTGGGAAATGAAGAGCCCAGAACAATGCTTATAACAAAACTGCTATGGAGTCAGCAGTTTAAGTTGCACTGGATTTAAAGACACTAAAATCGAAAATGTTTAGATTAAATGAGTGACCTATGTTTGGTGTCACATGCCTTTGCAATTGTTTAAATGTTATAGTTTTGCACTTAGAATCAGCATTCTAGCTGCATATGTAAAAATGTTTAGTTTTATTTGAATGCAGGAACTGGGGAACAAAAAGTGACATTTTATCTGAAACTGGCTTAAAGAGATTCCAATTCTGCCTGGCAACTACCCCCATCAGGAGTGAAACTTGAGTCACAGCTGTGTTCCCAGGCCTAGCTGCCCTTTTGCTGCTCACACTAAGGATATGCCATCTATCTGATAATTGAATTACCTGTGCTCTGCAGGAGAGTGAACAATGCAACTCCCTTCACCCAGGCAGAGGGTTTATTGAGAGGATCATAAATGGCTTCCTCTTGAACAATGAGTCTCTCCTGACTCAGGCAAAGGTTTTATTACAGCAGTCGTAAAATGTAGCTTCCTCTTGGCAGAAGCTGGGAGGAGCACTGCCTGTGAGAGCAAGCTGGCTTGGCAGAACTGGATAAACCAGTATTTCTACCTTGTGCTGAGAGGAAACCACACCCCTTTGGAGCCAGAACATAACTTTAAAAAGATGAATAACTCATAGAGCGGACATGTGAAAATTTTATAAATGATACCATAATTCTTGTGATTTTTCTGCCCACAGTTTAAGAGGTTTTTAGAACCGGTGGTATGTTCAGGGGGGTGTTAGCGGAAAAGTGGATATTACTCTAAATGTATGCATGTTAAAAGTCTGAAACTTCATCAGTTAATGTCCATACTCCCTGCGCACATGTATGTAAAGTTGGGTCAATGTCAGAAATTGAAAAATCAGTTAAAAAGTCAATTATGTGCCATTTCTGAATGCAAGCTCTTAGAAACAGCAGATTTGGACAGAGACATGGCTAAATTCAGCCACACCATGTATATGTAATTTCAAGCAACTGTGTAACTGTGAAATATGTCTTTTATTATCAAATATAGAATGTGTGCAATCTGACAGAGGAGTGTCCTATCTGCAAGCCATAAAATGACATCACGCTGACACACACTTCTTTCCCCAATCAAATGATAAATGGAAGTTTGACCAATTAGAAGCTGAGAGAGAGGTAGGGTCAGTGATGCTAGAACACACCCACATTCTAAACACATAAAAGCAGACAGACAGGACAGATAGGGTCCTTCAATTCCATCTGCAGCGGGACGCTCTGCCGGAAAAATCCATACTTACCTCCATCAACCTCCAGAAAGCCAAACTAGAGACTTCAATCTATCCAGAACTAAGAGACCAGACCAGAGAGAAAGCAGTGCTGTACCCAGAGAGACCCAGACCAGCAGAGAGAGCTGACCCAGATCACTGTGAAGTGCAGAGGCCAGACCAGACCAGACCAGAGTCCAGTTTAAAACCCTGACCAGATCCGTGACGAGGCCCATTTCACTCAAGAATATAGTGTGAGTACCTAGAAAACTGTGCAGATCCAATCTCCTAGTTAAAATAATATAATTCAATCTATTAACCTAAGTAGAACTGCCTGATAGATCCAAATCTGTCACCTGTCATTCATTTGCAAAATTTGTCACTTGTCATTTTCTAGTTGCAAGCTGCACTTGTCTTTTTGAACTTTAAAATTTCTAATCTGAAAAACGACCTTCACTAAATCGCTCATATCTCCGCGACCGTTTGTGCTAGAGACTTGCAGTAACTTTTATTTGAAAGCTTAGAATCTTAGCTTTGAATCGCACCAAGAACCACCTTCCTACCCCTTATAGTTTTACCGCAATCGTGGAACACGCATCCGCGAATTTTACCGCGATTTGCAAATTTCTCCACATGTAAAATCAGCTGCTGCTTGCCTTCCATTTGCCAGAAATTCGTTTAACCTGCTAACTATCCCTGCATCATTGCTAGTGTGAGCCTGGACTAATATTAACTAGATACCACTCACCCTGAACCTCTGAAAGGGAATTAAAAGCATTTCCAGCATATTTCTCATCCATTGCTAGCACATATCAAAGCATTTTGCCTGTGTTTTCAAAACTCCTATCTGTTTTCTGTAGTGTAAGCTTGCTGGGGTGAACTGAGTTACATTGATTGCATTTCTGAGAACTGTGTGTTTTCCTTCCATTTCCTTGCCTTGCATCAAGGGGGGGAGGGGATTGCCAGAGAAAAGTGATTACATTGTTTGGTTGAAATCATATTGAGTATTTTCTGTACTGCATTCATTGAATATTGCATCCACCTGAGCTTACATAAAGCATCCTCTACCACATTATACTTTTGTTCCTATTTACCAGTGTGCTACCTTATCCATTTCATGTCAACTCATTAGTGATTATAAGAAGTGTGCTAGTGTCAGATTCTCCGTTGTTGATCTTTATCATATCAGATTAAGTGTGCTATTCAATTATTAATTTATTATAAAGTGTGATATATATATATTTTAAATTATCAAATAAACCTTTTAAACTTGCAAAACAGAACTACTTCTTGGCTCAGTGGGGTCAGGGGGATTCCAAGAGAGGGGTGTTATATAGGGGTAGTCATCCAGAACGCATGAACTGGACATAAAGATATATCAATAAGGGTTTTCATTCAGTATTATAGACTAGGCGTTGACTTAGCTGTAGTGTTGAATTGAATCCTCTTACAACACCACAACATAATAAACACACTAACACTACAAAACATAAATCCCACACACACGCACCCTTTATTAACCTGGTTGAGTGGGTCCAATATCACTGAACTGCACCAATGAGGACCTCTGGCCCCACATAAATCATTCCCCATATTCGGACATTCCCTGCTTTACATTGCCCACTGACTGGGCCATTTTAAGCAAGTCCAAGTCTGCCAGCTCCTTGCCTTCATGGGGATGTCTACGGTGTACAACTTGCGCCCCGTGAAGTAGCAAGAAATCAGTCTGCATTCTCACCAATGGTCATTGAGGACAGTCACACCACAGTCACAAAGGCCAGCAAAGCCGCAACTGGGGAGTCCCAGGGGCCACATCGGCCAAGTCTGCAGTCTGGGGGGGCACCTGTGATGGGGTACTGGTGACAGGGCAGTAGGTCTCTCATTATACTGTAGGGCTGCCAACACGATGACACTAGTGCAGTGATACTAACATGGCCTTCTTCTTTGTTGTTGTACGGCCACAGGGCATTCTGCCTTCCCTCTCCAGGGTACCCCCACCTTCCCTTGATAACATGGGGCTGGATCCCCGTTGTGTCCCTGCTGTTTGAAGTGAAGAGTGGGCCACTGCACGCCACGACAGCTGTGTGCCACGCCTCTTTCCTTTGTTCATCATGTGGTGCGCAGTCTTCCCGTTGGTTCTCTTCCACCTCCGCGGCACTCCATGCTGTCCCCCTTTGAGGCCGTGCCTGTTGCGGGCCACTGGACGAATACATGGCTTGTTGGGGCACATGCACCTCCCTGCTCTGGTTCAGGCAGACGCATGTCCGTGGCACCAGCTGCGGCCCTGTGGCCCTATAGAGGCACCATCCTCTGACTGCGGGCCAAGGCACTCCAGCCCCGCCCACTCCCTCATCTGCCGGCTGCGACACTCCTCCACGTGGCCAACATGGCCCGAACCACCAGGCTCCAGCCACGATATTCGGGGTTGCTCCAATCAAAGTTCCACATTTCTTTCAGGCACCGGGCCGCCTGTGGTGTGGAGACGGTGTTAAACGGGATATCATATTATGCCTCCTTTTTTGTATATATTGGCCTAACCCCAGTCGCTCTGCAATGAAATCCGCGTTGCAAGGTTCCGACCTTAGATCGAACTAGCCGCCATTTTGGTAACATCTGCCATTTTGATTTCCACCTCCAAGTCACTCTGTATTCTAAAATGGTGGACAGTGTTCTCCTGTTCGTAACCTTAGCCATCCTGACCTTTACACAGGTTAATGCCTAAACTGCCTGTAGGCTAAATGTTTGGGTCGTGTAATAAGACCATGTCCTATGTTTGACCTGAAGATCAAAGGATTACTCGCGCCAACAAGTCTGATCCGCGGGCATTCATTGAATACAATGTTGTTTAAATACTGAATGTGAGCACTTGTTGAACTACATTGTATAAAACATGTACTAAGACTTAATGTCAAATTCTAAGATACACTGTTGCCATTGTGACTTGTTGTTTTATAAACTAGACGTAATCCATGCATATAGTCGGACTAACTAGAGGCGAACTCCACACGAACCCTAGTTCGAGAATAATCAACTTACAGAGGGGCTGGACATTGCTATTGAGAATTGTATAAAAGATGAGAATATGTAGACTTCCAGTACCTCTCACTTCTCACACCAAAACGGCTGGTATTCGTTGTGATGTACTGAGGGCCAGATAGCTATCTGATGCTTTGTTCCTTTATAAACTGTACAGTTATTTGAATAAAGATCTGAGAATCTTTATAAGCCTATGTTGTGGTACTAAGCCTCGATATGTGGTACTAAGCGGTACTAAGCCTCGATATTTCTCTTTTGCTTTTACAACGGGTAGGCTCCGATTTATTTTTCTTTGATTGCGGGCTTAGATGTTGATGGGCCCGCTTGATGCTGGCTGTGCTCCCCCCATGATGGAAGACGAAGGAGGGGCTGCAAGGATTAATGTTCACATTACCCTCACCCTCCTCAATAACCTGGGCTGGGCATCTGCAGGACTCCTGTATGGTAGGATAACCATGCCCCCTTTCTTTGTTAATTGGGGGGGCAACATCCCACTATTAGTCATTATTTTTCCTCGATGCCACGCGCCCGATTGCTTAGGCCACACCCTCTCCTTTGCTCCCTCGCAGGCACAGTGGGCCCAGACGTTAAGGGACCACACCCATTCGTTGCAGGGCTACCGGAGCCCTCCACACTGTCCCCTTTTCGGGTCGCTGTAGGCTCCTGTGTCCCTTTACTGATTTCGGGAGCACGGAATTCCCGTTCCAGTTCGCTTTTCCTTTTGTTTTGTTTTTTCTCTGCGGGCCCCGTTGTTCTTGTGCCTACCATGGGGGCTGCCTCATCTGTTTGGCGGCCCCTGCATTTCCTCAGTGCCATGGCCGACGCCACTCGTGGATCGGGGCCACCTCAGCTGTTCGGGAGCCCCCTTTCTCATTCGCTTCCAATGGCCGCTCCTCCGAACGAGTTCCTCTTGGCCACGCCCCTTTGTCTTTTGGGCCAAGGCCACCTTTTCGTTGAGGCCACTGCCACCTCCTTAGAGCGGTTGCTGCCCTGCCGCCTCCCTCTCGAGTGGGCATACAGGGCAGCACAACCACGGTCACTCACCTCATGGCAAGGCCACCTCAGCTGTTCCTCCCGTGGTGCCGGCTCACGGCCCTCCCTCCTGAACAGCGCGGCCAAGGCCGCTTCAGCACCTCACCCACGCAGCTCACCCACCTCAGTGGCTAAAGCCGCTCACCGACCTGCGGATACCAGGCAGCCCGTGCCCAAAGGCAGCACAGGGCCCTGGGTCACGGCAGAGCAGCCAACGTGACCTCCACACACGCCAGCTCCCAGCCCGCAAGCTCCAGCCTGTGGGCGGAACATCCTCGTCGCCATTGTTGTGGGGCCCGCCCCCGGCCACTGGGGTGGGCCTCTGCATGTGTCTGGTCTCAGCACCAGACACGGGTTACCAGTGCCGCAATCATGCCGCAAACAAAGGAGCATGGGGCACCCCGCTCGCCCCGAATCAGCGGAGAAGACCACGTGGCTGGGGTCACCCAGCTCACAGCAGCTCCGGCTCTGGGTGCACCCAGGCCGGGGTTGCACCATTCAGCCATTGCCACATGGCAAGACCAGTTGGAGGGCGGCGTTGCCCAGCAGGGGCACCGACCTCGTGCAGGGCCCCATCCGTGGGCCTACTGCACACGGTGCTGCACCAGCAAGGTGCAGCAAGGAACGACACTGGAGTCAGGTTCGCATCGACTGACGAGCCAGAAGCGGCTGTTTTTTTATTAACTTGGTCACATGGGTCTTCCATGTGACCAGGACAAAAACCCTGGGAGATACCATGTCTCCCAACAGGGGTGCCATGCAACAATAACGAGTGACCATGGTGGTAATAGATAATGTTTAACTCCTGAAGTGGCTCTGCAAGTGGCTGTTTTGGCTGGGAACTCTCTCCTTCACGTCCCACGGATACAGTTTTGCCGGTATTTGGCTTCACTTCAAAGGATGCATATGGATATAACTACTTAAGGACTACTACTGACTTTCTAAAATAATTATACGTGCTCCAGTATAATTATAAGTCCTAATATATACCTTTTTTATATTTTTTTACAGGCCACGCCTCTTTGTCATTAAATGGAGCCAGCCGCGCGCTCCTGCGCGCGCGCTCCTGAAGTGGCTCTGCAAGTGGCTGTTTTGCTGTTCTGCTGCTCGGCTAGCGAGCAAGCGTGCAGCGTGTCAGCGCGTTCTTCCATTTGTTTATTTGTTTTATTTTATTTTTATGCTCGTTACTGGTGCCCTCAGTCGCCATAGACAGCCATCTCCCTGCCTTTATTAGCTTTGTTGCAGATAGGCAACGTGGGTCTACGAGTAGCCCTTTCTTTCTTTTTGCTCCTCGTGTGTGAGAATGTGTCGATGTGTCATTGCTGCTATCACAGTGCTCTCATAGTGGAGCAGTGAAGTTAACACGGCAAGTGCTTCCTGGTGTAATCTATGGTATCTATGGTATCAGGAACTAGGAAAGCTCATTGTCTGTTGCTGCAACACTGTAGTTTATGAGTTTATGAGTTTATGAGCATTGCTATACTATTGCTCACTGTAAACTCGATTTTCTATCCTATTTAGGTTTTAATGTGCTGGGTGTACAGGTGCATTGAGGGGCTGTAGACTAGTATCTCTTTTTTACAATTTAAATGTATTCATATTTACTTACTGGCTCTGCTCCAGATTTCTACATTATCAATTACTTTTATCAAGTTTTGCTCTTTTGTGTTTTTTATTGTATTATTTTCTGTGACTATCAGTGCATTATTTTGACTGAGTCAATAGCATGGATGACTATGATAAGGAATTAGCGATGCACAAAAATCTGCGCAATCATCGCATTTGTGTTCCCAAAATCATCACTCACCCAAAAAAAGGCAATGTACCAAAGTAGATGCAGCTGTTGATGAGACTGTTTCCCTCAACCTAGCATCTGCCGACTTAGCCTCTGAGATGGCTAGTGAGTTGGGTTGTGTCAGTACAAAATTGTTATGTGATGTTCTATGTGGTCCCACAGAAGAAACGAAAGATTGTTCTAATGTAACTCATAAGGAATGTAATGTTGACACTATCTCCATCCCGAGCTCTCTTGACCCTAAAGCAAATGTCTTCTTGCCCCTTGTCATGCAAACACCTTTTGTTGATGTTGAGTTGTGTCCCCCAAATGGCAAAAGTGAACCATATGACACCAGATACACTGCCGCAATAGTGCATAGGGACCCTAATAGCCAAACAGGAAGTGTTATTGATATATCGAATTCTGAGCTGGATGAAATAGACATTGAGTATATGGGAATTGACCGTGAACTGTCCCTAGTTGAAGCTGTTGCTACTCCTATGTTTTTTACCCCTCCCTCTAAAATGGCCTTGGTCCCTGTGTCTAATGTTAAAGAACAGGTTCCGAAGCAATCATCCGAGTATAATTCTAGTATACCCCCAGTATTTAGCTTTACCTCAAATGGAAAGCCTGCAAAGACGGTATGTCCATCGAGAAATGTGATTACTGTTGATGGAGAGGGTGCCAATGAAATTGACGCAGATACAAGTATGAATTCGGATGAAATGTTTAATGCCCTTGAAAATCTACTCACAATGCTGCTTGAGAAGTGTTGTCACCTAGAAACCAAAATCGACGTGCAATCCCTGCTAATCCATTCTAGACTAAAAGAGCTATGTTGCAAAGAATGCTCAAGCAAGTGTCCAGAAATTTGTCCAGAAGCAAATTTCTGCTAAAAGAAAACCCCTGAGTGTTCATCAAGCCATTATGTATAGTAAGAGAAGTGTAAAAAAGAAAAAGTCCCCGTATGTTAATTCAAACGTCATCAGTAATAGTGATAATGGTGCAACTACGGCGGCATTAGCTGTAAGCAATGATGATGTAAACATCCGTGAACAAGTGGGGGCTAAAATGAAGGCAAAATCACGGCATGGTAACACCACTAATACTGATGCCATAAATGATATAATATGTGTGCCTGATGAATCTGAAGCGCACATAGTTGAGATTAACACACCAACAATGAAACAGCTATGTGTAGCTGTGCATGCCCAAAATAATGGCGTTGCAGCAGCATCTCTGCAAATGACATTGCCAGATGCATGGGTACTGAAATATTCTGGCAATATGACATCCGGTAGTTGCTTAAAGGAAAAATCTACGGTTGGAATGTTACCTGCCCTACAAATTACCCAGGTGCATATGGACAAATCTCCATCTCCGTTGAATCGTTCAGCGATCCTGAGTTTTTTTAAATCCATTGTGCCTCTGCGGGTAATTACCTCCAATGATATCTGTATCGTTGATCAGTTAGAGATAATTAACAAATATATCTCTAACATATGTTTTGAGGCAGAGGGCACTCTGAATTATGTACTAAGCTATGAGGTTGATCTGCTACGGATGGGGTATGCTATGCATAAAGTAATGATACCTGTTGTGAAACCACGAATCAATCTTGTACAGCAAAAACCTACTCTTATTGCCCAAAGTGTCCCTGTTCATTCAAATACGGAACAAGAGCCAATGGTACATTGTGGAGAAGGTACATCTGTTCCATCCATAAGTAACTCCACTGTTAAGCAAGTGGTCAACGGTGGTCCTGATAGCATCCCAGAACAATATTGGCAATGGTTGCCATTGTCTTTTAAATCCCACTTTTCAGAGTCCCGTAATTGACTGCATTCTCTACACTGTTTGTACTCATGGAATACGAGAGGCCATTCACATTTGCTTGAGGCGGGCGGCCTCATTGAATATCTGTCTATTTTCAATGTGGTCGCACTTCAAGAAACTTGGTTGCTAAGTGAGATTCAACTGGATGATAGAAGCACTGTTCATCAAGTAGCTACCAAGGGCCCTTATGGCCGCCCCAAAGGAGTTCTTCTGATATTGGTACAATCCCCCTGGATGATCACAAAGCTCCCCTTGTCTACCCAACATGTGTTAGTTGCCAAAATAACCTGGCTACCAGAAGTCATTATAGTTATCAATGTCTATGATCCACCCAACATGGTAAACACTCTTGAAAATGTGCATACTGTCGATACTGTACTTGAGAAGTATAGTTATCGCCATCCAATCTGGTTACTAGGTGACTTGAATGCAAAAATTGGTACCCTTAGCAATAATCCTGAAACTAATGTTGGGTTGACAAGCTCAACTACCATCCAGGAACCCAAAAGGCAAGGCCGTAAATGAGCTGCTCTTACAAATAGCCATTGTTTAGTAAAATGAAATGGTCTGACTCCAGGTGACGCCATGATGAAATATACCAGGGTTGAAGGAAGATCAGCTGCAATCCTAGATTACATTTTTACTAACAACTTGGGCTTTCATTCCATTAAAGATATGGGTATCGTGGAACGTGAAGAAAGTGATCACTTTCCACTATGCCTTTTATTCTCATTCCCAGGTAAATGTGATGTTGGCACTGATTATGATGAAAATGGGATGATTTATGTGAATGAAGAAAAAAAACAGAATTGTGTGGAACAATCATGATCTAGAGAATGTAACTATGGCTGTTTCTGATCTATTACCTGTGTTTATTGAGGAAGGTGCCTCAGGTCTTATGTCTCCAAGCACTATTCTGTCCAAATTCAGCCTGCTTATGCAGAAGATTGGTGACCATATATGTAAACGTAGGCAGTACAAATCTGAACGAACAAATATGATGATACCCCGCAGGGCGGGCAATGATAAAATAATCACTGCAGCAAAAAAGCAGCTTTGCAATGCAATTCGAATGGCAGTGATGCCATGTGCTCCTGCACCTTCTGATCAATCAGTTGCATCTCATATTAAAACACTTAAATTGGAATATAGAAAGTGGATTAGGATACATAAAAGAGAAAGACATTTGGCACCTTCTTCGAAAACATAAAAAGCGAGATTTGTCGATTAATTGTATTTCAGAGGACACCTGGGCCCTTTATATTAAAGAGACACTGAGAAATACCATTCTGTCATTGCCGCAAGCTATATGGGATTGCAATGTATCTGTCCTAGATATCATTAAGATCATAGATAAATTGAAAAACTCTCGGGCGGCAGGCCCTGATGGTGTCTGTAACCTAATTATTAAAAAACATCCTATTTTATGGGGTGAGGTGTTATTGCTGTTATTTAAACAAGTTGGTAGGTCAGGTGTGAGTCCCCCTTCATGGCAAACAAGCCATATTCTAACAGTTCATAAAAAAGGATCATGGGACAATCCTGCCAACTGTAGAATGTTGGCAATGCTTGATGTTTCATCCAAATTTTTTCCTAAGGTTCTGCTCCAAGAGTTGAATGTATGGATTGCCACTTCCAACATATTACCAGGCAATCAAATTGGTTTTCGTGACAAATCAAGCACCACACATAATTTACTAATATTAACATCTGCTATTGAGCATGCTTGGACCAAATGGCACTTAGATGTATATTGTGCCTATACAGATTTCTCTGCTGTTTTTGACACTATGCTATGCAATAAATTGTGGAATAAACTCAACTCTTGGGGAATCCCACAAGGTTTACTGCGGATTTTGATGTTACTTCATACCGACACTTCGGTGAGAATAAGACTCAATATGGCAACCCATTGTGGGGTAAAGCAAGGATGCATGATAGCGGCAATACTTTTTAATCTTTATTTGTCTAACCAATGGCAATCCCGTGAAAGTAAATGGTGTAATTGTTGGATGGCTTGTCTATGCGGACGATCTGTTGTTACTGGATTATCCTCCAGCTGGCCTCCAGCATATGCTTTATTCGTTGGTGGCTTATTCTGCCACAAATGGTTTGACCATTAATATAGACAAAAGCAAAATAATGGTCTTTTAAAAAAATACGAAGACCAAAGAGATATTTGTGGAACCTAGATCAAAAAAATTTGGAACAAGTAATATCATATAAATACCTCAGCATTATTGTCGATGAGAAGCTAACGTGGGAATCCCATTGGTCTGCATTACAGAATTGGTGTATTGCGTCTACGAACGCACTAAGTATATTTATTGGTCGAAAGGGTTGCTATTGTGCCATCTTTGTTGTAAATATCTATTTGGCCAAAATACGGTCTATGATTCTGTATGCGGCAGAAATATGGGGCCACTCCTTTGTTAGACGCATGTTAGTACTTGAGTCAAAAATCTTGAGGAAGCTATTTCGGTTACCATGCAATCTTAGCATTGAATATTTATATCTGGAGTTTGCTATTAAAGGTATTTGGTGTGCTTATACATGCCAATGTGTACTGAGTTATGAAAAGGTGGTTACTCTAGCAAATGACACGATTATGGTACCTTATGTGCAAGCGTATCTCCGTTTAGAAGGCATGATGCTCGTTGGCACCCTTGGCATACTACAAAGAACTTATAGAAAATGGTTGCCTGAGTGTACTCCAGGGTTGTTAATGATTGTCACACTAAATAGAGATATAAAAAAGAAAGTGTTTGATTGTTGGAATGAGCAAAAAGTAATTAATATTGCCTCGAAGTCAAATAGTGGTCCATATCTTGAAGAGTATTTAACCAGAACCACGTCTCCAAAATATATTGAATCATATCCTAGCACTAGCACTTTTCGTACATATCTTCTAATGAAATTTAATATGACGGAAGCATTAGCTACCAAAGGAGATATTGTTGGTATTCCACATGAAATGAGGAAATGTCGTTTATGTGGTAATGATGTTCATGAGTCACTTTATCACATAATTATGAAATGTGAAAGTTTGACTGTGTTAAGAACTAAATCTTTTAAATCTTTTAATAATGCTATTGACACGATGCATATCACTGAATTATGGATGTCTTTTATGAGAGGCAATGATATTAATCTAATTTATCATCCTGTCGTATTTTATGTAAAGATTGTGGCGATTTTAAAATGTATTGAATAATGTATTTTAATGTGTAGTTGCTCTCTGTATTTCAGAATTGTGTCATTTTAGTCTTGTGTATGACTACTTGTACATGATGTATGTTTTGTTGATATATAAAGCCTTGTGGCTATAAATATATCTAATTCAATAAATAAATAAAACAAAAGTAAGAGCTGTGAACGTTGTATTTCATTTTTTATTTTTTTCACTTCAGCATCTGACAGCCATTGAATGAGAGGACCTAAGCTGTGGAATAGACAGCTATCCCATGAACATTCTTTATAAGTGGGAATGGGAGCTGCTAAGTGGACAGCAGAACAGTCCTTTCTATTAAGAGAAGCCAGGCGCTGTAGCAAGTGTCAGGCATTTCTAGATAAGTAAATAATTACAGGCCTAGCTCGGCTGCATAAAACCCACACGGCAGGACTCTGGGCAGGCCCCTGCCGTTACAATTCCCACTTCACTTCCACTTCCTAATGTGTCACTTTCGTATAACTTCTTGCACTTCATTTTTGTCGTGCACCTCTAATGAGATTTGTTTCCAACTCCGTGGATACCGGCAAACTTTAGTTCTTAAAGAGTGGCGTGGCGGTAGAGAGCAGAGAGGGAGAGGGAACACGAGAACATAAAAATGAGCAAGGGAACATGTGCAGGCGTCCCCCCCCCCTCCCGCCCCCAGCTGAAATGCCCCCGCAGTGATAAGCTGCTGTAAGTGATTTATAATGCGCAGGCCTCATAATGTGTGAGGTGAACACGCGGGCGTTATCAGGCTGGTACCTACCCTGTTCATTTTTAGCTGGTAATGAGTTTTTGTCTTTCAAAGACCTGCTCAGTCAATCAAGGCCTTCAAGGAGCGCGGCCGCTGCATTAAATGAGGATATTATTCTGCGGTGTTACTAGAGGAATTGTCTAATTCTGAATAAAATGAACATGTGTCTCCAGCATCTGAGATAAAAAAAACTATTAGCCGAGAGAGAATGTCTCCTGGATGATGAGTAGAGCCAAATGCAATATTGATTTGCTTTTTTTAAAATCTCTGACAGGGGTAAATTGGTTTTGAAACCAAGAAATAAAATTTAATATTTAGATTTCATCGCCTCATTTATATAACTTCCAGGCAATTTCACAGTTAGGGCAAATACAAAAACGAGGAGTGGTCCAGCCGCTGTTCAGTATGCCGTGAGACTGATCATACCATCCGCCAAACTGAAGCCCTGTGGAGCGGTTTTACTCAACTATCAAAGCAGGCATATTTGCATGCAACTGCACATTTACAAAGTGGCCCCATGCCATCTGAATCACATTCACCAACCTTTTAATTTTTAGAAAAAATTCTGGGATGTGTTGTTCGTGTTTTGCATGAAAAAATGTGTCTATGGATACCGGATTATTCAAGGTAGTTCTGCTTAATGCATGTGAACACATTGAAAACCATGAGCCTGATGCTAAAAGTGCATAGCGACAAAGTCTGACTTGCTTTTTCTTGATGGTCTTGTTAGGCCAGCTTGCTTCTGGATGACTTTGTTCAGTATTACGTAAGGAGCGTGCCCTCTTTGCTTCCCCTTTGGCTACCCCCATTTCATTCCTTATATTCTCCCAAGACCACACATTTATCTAGAACATCAATTTGCATCCTCCAGTTACCCAACAAGCTACATACACTCGCTCAGACCAACTCCTTCTCTCTCTCTCGGATAAACTTACCCTATCGTCTTGCTCCTCCAGTACCCTTGCCATTTTAAAATATAACAAAGTTGATATTTTAATGATGGCCTTGCTTTCACTTTCTTCTAAGTTGATAGGGAAGAAATCATTGGTTTCTCTGTTAACGCTGAGCCAAGCAGCATAATCTTTGCTCACTCTGAACCCAATTGTTACTACTCACTCCCTTCAATGGACATTGAGGAAACCACATCTTTACTCTTAACACATAATTGGGCAGTTAAGTCTGTCCTCAGTGGCCATTGATGATGGGCACTACCCCATTCATTCATCCTAGTCCTTACTCATTGAGTGTCAATCTATTCTCCTTCAATAGGCCCTACGAGTTCCCTTTTGCCCCTCCCACATAAAGCAGACAGTATACCGCAGTTTTTCCTGTGTGTTGTCGGCCTTCCAACAGAAATGAAAGAATAATATTGTTTAATCGTGGGACTTGAGAGGACAATGCTAGAGTTAAGAGGTGTCTCTTACATCCGCAGTTCTCAGCAGTTATGGGAAAATGTCCTCTGTTCTGTTACATATCTGCAGAGGCTTCAGGGGCTGTTGCATTTTATGAAGATATCATAGATGGTGTCCTCCATGAATGGTTTGAGATGTGGAAGCTCCATTTTTGATGCTACTTGGCAAGTGAACATTCACTCTTAGACCTCCACTTCCCAACCTTGATCAAGCAAGGCGTGCAGGGTCATAAGACTTGCAGGATCAACCTTGTGCACATTGTGCCTCCATCCTATTGAATCACTGCAGTGGCAGAGTGGACCTTTAAAATGGTGCGAGAGCTGGACCATATTTTCTATACACAGCTCTGGTCCCTTTGTAAGTCTTCAAGGCCATGGGGTGAGTAATCAGGTAACATGTTTGGCAGTGGCGTACCTTTATGCAAAAGCAGGCTCATTTCCTACTAGGTGCGTCCAGTGTCCAGTGATAACCTGAGAGTCTTGGCCTTAGGAGTTGGAGCAGCTGTTCCAAGAAGGCCCAATCTGTAGGCACAGGAATGGAAATCAGTTGGTGGTCCAAATGTAGGGCAGCAAGGATTCAATTTCCAGCATCCACAATATTTAACTAACACATTGAGAGAAAAAAAATTGAGGAAGGCAAGATGATTCCAGGACAAGGTGATGTTCAAGCAGTTGTTTACTTGTCTTGTAGTAAATGAACAAGGCCAACGGTTATTTTTGCGACCACTGAATTGGGCCAAGTTTAAGAGCTGGATAAGCAAGCACTTCCAGTGCACCCGCAAGTCGAAAGGATTGACTGGCCCTAGGCACAGCCTCTAAGTGAGCTTCTACTTGGTAGAGAGATTGCCTGATATTCTTTTCAAAATAGGAGACAATAAAATCAGACCACTAGGTGTTGGATGTTATCAAACAAGGATACTCCTCAATCTTCAAAAATTCATGTCTGCTTCAGGTACAATGAATGCTTCTTCCCTCAAGGATACAGTCAACCAATGTTGCTTGCAAGGAACTAACCCTTATTGTTCAAGAAGGAAATCTAGAGAGCTCCTCTGGCCCCAGAAGGAGAAAGATGATATTCCATGTCACTTTTGGTCTGAAGGCTTTCGGTTGCGTGCACACTCATCTCGATCTGAAGAGGGTGAATATGTTTATCCTCAGCCAGCTCTAGACATTGCAGCAGTTTCAATGAATACCACAGGCAGCTATCAGACTGCAATAACCCTTCATGATATCTATCCATATGTTCCAAATCCTCCCTGTCTGTTGCGTGAGGTTTGCCACTTGTAGTTCTGGATGCTTCTGCTTATATTGTCAACTGCCCCGAGGATATTCAGGAACTGGATCCTGTTCTGGCTTTTTGTCAGCATAAGGAGTGCATCACTGTGTTCTATAACCTGTGGCATTGGCTGGGTTAAGCACAATATGATGCTTAGTCACAGATTGATTCTGCCCCGATGTGCAATGTTTTGTGGGAGTTTGGGTTGTTTACTCATCAAAGCGAAGTGTAATCTGGTCTCTTCAGTTTGTGTCCATGGTGTTGGTTCATAATTTCATATGGAAGGTTTTATGGTCTATTTCCTGAGGTTAATACCTCTGAAGCGTCATTGCCACTTGGTAGGGCTATTGAGACACCGCCCTGTGCCAGTCCAGCAGTGGATGATGGAAGAAGAAGAACATGCTTTATTTCGGGTACATAACGCCCATAAAAGACAAAAACAAAATACAGTTAAAATCATTAAAAAAATCACACTAATAGCATAAATATAGAATGCATACAAAATACAGTAAACACGACCATTGGATAATACTGCAAGTACAATTAAAAATCTGATTTAAAATTATCGATGCTGCAATGAAAACATAAATGTTGTGTACAAAATTTACATTATGAAGTCTTAGAATCTTATTAGCATAAATGCCTCATCCCACAACTTCTTAACATTGGTCTAAGATATTTACACCTCAGATTTGCAGTAATCGGGCATACTAAAAGAAGTGCATTAAGTCATATATGTCATGCCATTTGCAAAAGAATCTACTCACTCCTTTGCCATCTTTATCCAGTGTAAGCACAGTAACTTTCTTGAAGAGCAAGTTAATTCTCATACTCAACCGAAGTGCTTTCTTCTTAGGATCATTAAACCAATAGAAATCATCAGAGGGACCCAATAATGGCTTTATTCTGAGGTATCGCTGAATACTCAGCATATTGCACTCAAGATCCTCTCTGTGATTTTGTATGAGGACCAGGAAGGACTTCATCGCTAAACTTAAAACTTCCTATTAATACCTGACCTACGGTGAAATAATTTCAACAGGCCTAGGTTGTTTAAGGTGGTTCACACATAATTTGCGTAGACCTATGGTGAACATCAGAGCCCAATATTTCTTCAATTAGAAGCCTGGTTAGGAGAAAAATTGGGTTGTCCCACAGACTTAACCAATATATCAAGGGCTGCAGCTGAATGAGGTCCAAAATATGACAGGCTGCATTCTTGACATACCAAGTAGCCTGGCAAACCCTGCTTTCCCCCCATTTTGCTCAGAGTAAAGCAATTATTTTTCCTTTGGAAAAGATATGGGCATCAACATCCCCAAACTGCTGTGCCATATGTAGCCACTGGTAAGGCGTTAGTTCTATACATCTATATTGACTTGGTCCCTTGAATGGCCCTTCCAATTTATGTCCATAGCATATTATAAAGCCATTTATTTGGGTAAGCTTATTCGCTTGAGATTTTATTTGAGTCTGCCACTTTAACCCTTTTGTTATATCAACGCCTAAATAACAAAAGGAATCAAGCGATTCTAATCTGCTCTTCTCTATATTAAATGCAATGTTTACATTTTTGGTGGTGCCAATGCACATGTCCTTGGATTTAGTTATATTAATGTTTAAATCCTGTGCCAACATACACTCCTGAAAGTCTGTTAACAGTAATTGTAAGGCCTTCTTTGTTTTTGCGATGAGGACAGCATTGTCTGCATTCATCAACACAGGAATGCACTTCCCGCCCAATTTGAGGGTGTCGCTCGATGAGTCAACCAGTTAAAAAGAGAGTGAATTTATATATAAGTTAAAAAGTAATGGGGCTGACATGCAACCTTGCCTGATGCCATGTGTTGATTTCATTGGGGCTGTAAATTGACCTGAGCTGTCACAACAAACTTCTACTGACAGATCCATGTGCATTTTGACAAAAATGTCTAGCATTGAGGTCAGCATGTCAAGAGCCTGCAAAGATGCCCACAATTTCCCACGATTAACACAATTGGAAGCTGTAGTTAGGTGCATAAAAGATATGTTAATTGGAACCCCATAGCCATTGCCATACTTATCCAAGATCAAATTCAAATTTACAATTTGATCGGCAGTACCCAAACCCTTACAGAAACCATATTGAATATCAGAAAGAATAGCTTTGTCTTCTGCCGATTTCTTGTGTAATACCCTACCAAACCACTTGGCCACAGTTTCAATTAAAGAAATCAGGCAATAACTTGCCAGATCTGCTGAATTGTCTTTCTTAAAAATGTGGAGACTAGATGAAAGAACCGAGGGAGTAGGGCACCCTTCATGGACGCTCTTATATCGCCCTTGTTTCATACCAAATCTTCATTTTACCATCTTCTCCAGCAGCATTATGCAAGGATCATGTTTGTGTGCTCCATCAATCAAGGCATTCTGGCAATGGTGACTGGATCTCTGATGAAAGGTTCAGCCTTCAACCCCCCGATCCAGTGATCATGACAAATGATGGTTACCATTGGATTCTATGAATTCTCCCATTTGGGCTGAACTCTTGGTGATTTGCAAGGCTTTGCGTTGGTTTAAAGATGAGATCAGGTGGGAAAGCTAAATAATAATGAGATCTTGATGGCCTACCTGAATCCACAAATTTGAACCCATAGTTGGACCTTATCTTCAGTGGTACTTGAAATCGGTCATTGCGCAGCATAGAAACTGGTGAGGCAGCAACTACCCTACATTTCGGAAGTAAACAAAATTCAGGCACACCAACAGAGTAGATTTTTCTTGTCTTTGTTCTCTTTTCAATTGACCCATGAAGCATATCAACAATTAGTTTACAGATGTGGCCTCCGTGGACAGATTATTTTGTCTGAGTGGAGGGGACACTGCTGCCAGGTACTGTTCCATGTTACCACACCCTAAAGCCTGGTAGTGGGTTCCTTGTCACTAACATGGCCCAGGGTGTTGCTTTATGCTTTGCTCCATTTTCCCGCCTTACTAGCACTCTAGGTTCTAAAGTGGACCCAACCTAGTGTGCCTTCTGTCCTCCTTCAAGCTCCTAGATAATGGAGGACCATACAAATTCCTAAAGATCCCAGGCAACATAGGTATACCAACATCTTTTTTGAAGGTGTCCTGTTGGGAAACACTAATCACTGTATAAATCTACTCTAAGGGACCTATAGTCCCAAACCAAGAACTTTAGATTGACTTCCAATATTCTAGGGATATAGTGCTCTGCACACTTCTTGGCTGCAATCATAGTCTCAGGGAAGTAGCACCCATCATGCTCCTTTGGTGCCCTTACAACCTCTGAGATAAAGCACACATCTCTCTTCTTGAACAAACATTTAAATTCTGGAGATTTAAGACCCAGTGCGTGCTTTTTTTGCTCCACTGCAATTTCTACTTGGTTTAGAAATTGTGATCCGAAGTTGCCCCACAGCCTATATTGTGACAAATACCTACTAGCAAGTACATCTTACCCCCTCCCCCTTGCAATACATGATTATTTACTAGCAGAATATTGTTCCCCTGCCAAGGTACTGCTGTTATTGTTAAAAGCAACTATTTCCTCCCATGCCAGGGTTGTGGTCAGGCTGAAATTATCATCCTCCAGCCAAGGTTAGCCCTACTGAGTTTCCAACTCGCATGATCTGGCTGCTCGTGTCCTGCTCCTGGATCCTTCCAATATCTCAATAAACTAGGTTTCCTCTGTGCTTCCTGTCACTGGTCAGGGTCTATGGCCTAGCATGCAGCTGGCTTCTCCTGACTTAAATGGGCTCTGTGTGATTCCAGCAACTGAGCAGCATCTGTAGAAAGGCTCTGGCGCCTTTGTTTCTCTAGCTCTCCAAATGCAGGCCCTTTCTGGACTGCTAACTCGAGTGTGCCAAACTGTGTCATCCATATTACAATTGTATGGGGATGCACCTTCAGTGGATAACCAAACTATATGATCTCATGATCAATTTTCCACTCCTCTATTGGTTGTAAAATAGGACAGCATGTTATTCCTCCCAGTTCACACTAATTACCCGCTTGCTTGTTCCCTTATGGGATGAGTTTTTTTAAAAATGTTTTATTATTTTTTATTTATTTGTTTTAGTTTATTCAAACCTTTACAAAAATATACCATAACAAAAACATAATCAAATCACAATAAAGCATTAATCCAACAATTAATTACTTTTACATTTACATATAAGAAAAGATAAAACAAAGGGAAATGGGATGTGGTTATAAAGCATTGATCTGTCATTTTGATTTTCTCTGGTCTTATTGGTGAACAATGTTTTCTTGCAAGCACAATGCAGTAAGGATGTCATGCCCTATGACGTCTATTCTGTAACACATTTGTTTACATTAATTCTCTGCAATAATGTCCATAAGGACATTCTACTCTGGTAGTTTAGTGACTAGGAAAGCTTCCCCAGTGCTTGTCACAGTTTGGGCCAGGGCTAAACTGTTGAGGCTGAATGATGGTGGGTGGAACATAGTCTCACAGACGAGGTTGGGGAGAAGAGACCTTGGGGGATCCTACGTGTACCCCTTTTGTCTAGTTCTTTACAGTACTCATGAGTGTTTGTGGCCCTAGAGGATCCCCCAAATTATCTTTAAACTTTCTCCAAAATGTGATTTGGTCACCCTAGTATTCATGCAATCTCATAGTAAACAGTGTGCCATTGTTTAGAATGTGTGTCCTTAAAGGATTTAGGTAACATGTCTTGCAATCCATGTAATGTCTTTTGTTACTGATTAGTATGCTTTGGAAGCTTTGTCTTTGAGAGCTGAATTGATTGCTGTTGGGGGGTTTCATAAACACAGAATGAATAGAAATATGGGTCCTTTATAGGGTCTAATTTTGATTCTAGAGACCTGTGATTTAGACCTTGTTGTGTCTCTGGCTTTGTTTCCATCACCACTAGAGTAGTTTTCCTTATGGATATTGGTCTAGCATGCTCAATCAGAGAATTGTCTAGCATGCTGGTCTAGCATTCTCAATCAGAGAAATCTGATTGTAAACGGAGGATAGAACAGGGGCAATGTGCTGGTCTTGTAAGCAAGACCAAGCAGAGCAATAGAGGTTCGAATCCTAGGTCTGTGCTTAGAAACCAAACCTAGGTACGATATTAGGCACGTTATAAAAAACAATTACAATTAAATTAAATCTGGCTTCATGGTGATAGAAGCCCAACCTTTCAAGGTATTTTCAGACATTGTATTCATGCATCGGAGTTCTGAATTCCAGTCTAAAGTGATATCTGCATTCCATCTGGCCCAAGACATTCTCCTTCCACCTTTTTCTCTGGTTCGGCAAACTTCATTGATGACTCTGAGGGGTCTTTCAATCCAGTCACTGCATAAAAGATCTGTGGTGGGGACTACAGACATTTCACAAATGTGTGTCTCTCTGTATTTCAGTAGGACTTGGCAACAGAAAAAAAGGAATGTAGGCCTTCAGTGGGGACTTTAAGTTGATGGATTTTGATGGTCCACTAGAAAGCCTAAAGACCATGCATGGAGGTGTCCACAGAAATCAATGGCAGAACTGCTAATGCAGCAGAGCAGCCCATACTCCAAAATGCAAAATACCAGCAAGGCCCTTACAATGTGAACTTTTGTAATGTGTAGGTAGCTTTATAAAGTATCAATGTTGGTCAGTATGTATATCTAGCCCACACATCTAATGAGCTCTCCCTTCAGTCTATAGACAGTTATGAAATCTCTTGACTCCTAAAATAGATGGGTATTTTATATTTTATCATTTATTAGATCTGAGTTTGGTAATTATTTATATTTAACGTTTATAAACTAAATATTTTCTGTAGATGCATGTCTTTGTCTAGGATCAAGTATGTAATGGCCAATATGTATTTGGTTTTACATGATTCGATGTTTGTATTTAGTGTGAAAAGTTATTTTAAAAACAAATACACACTTATCAAACTTAGAAAATATAAAAAAATAAAGTGCAGTGTAGGCATCTTGGTGCGATCGAAAGGGGGCGTGCTTATGACATATAAGCATTTACCAGTACTGAAACAGATAAGAATACAGTGCTACCATAACTTGAAAATTGAGGGGCCATCAATTGCTGTAAACAAGAAGGTTTTTAAAGAATTCCTCAAAGTCAGAAGGCTGTCTTTCGATCTGATGGAGGCAGGCAGTTTATTCCATAAACTGGAGGCTATTATAATAAAGGTCTGATTTCAGAAACCTGTTCTATGGAATCTAAGAATTGTAAGCATAAAGGTATCCAAAGATCTCGAGGTTCTGTGTAGTTGCTAGTGTTGTAGTCGTTCAGCTAGATGGATAATATGCTGTCTATGGATGATTTTGTGAATGTGGTATAGACTTTTGATTATTACCGTTTACCTTATTGGTAGCCAATACATGAAACAAAATCCTAGGTTTATATCGTCAAACATTTTGAGTCCAAGAAAAAGTCTGGCCACAGATCTCTATACTTGCTGCAGTCTAGCTGCTTTTTTGGCATTAAGTGTATCCGTTATTGCCAATCTCCAGTGATGAGTAGACTAGTGCATTCAGGACTGTAAGGTTCTCATAGAATGACAGAAAAGGTCAAATCTGCCTTAATCTTTTCAGTTGATAGATACAGGATTGTGTCACTGACGAAACATGTTGTGACAGGAGAAGGTTTCTATCAAAGATGATCCCCAGATTTCCACCATAGAAGAGCAGAATGGTCAAGCACCAACGTTTTCTTGCAATAAGCCATTGCACCAGGGTATAATGTATCTGTCTGTCTTAATTTGATTCCCTCTATCTGTAACTTTACTGTAATGAAATGCCTTCCTTTTGTTTTGCAACAGTACTATGAACTACAAGCTATGTGCCCAAATACCTTTGGGTTAGGTGCACTTTACAAATTAATAAATAAATAAATAAATAAATAAATAAATAAATACATGTATATTCAAGACTTCCATTTTATCTGTTTCGTTTTGAGATTGTGTACATACATCCAGTCCTTGACTGCCAAAAGGCAGTTACTATAATTATTTGAGACTGTGTCATACCCCTAATTGATATCTGCAAGAGGGGTAAACAAGGGTGGTAGGACAGGCCCTGTCAGCACTTCAAAGGTCAGTGGTTTTTTTTAAAAAGATAAACCTGTCTAACTTAATTACCTGTCAGTGGTTAGTTAAAAAAAGAGTTTCTCCATTTAAAGACTGTCCTTGAATCCCCTGGAATTCCAGATGGAAAGCAGAATGTGATGATCGACTGTGTGAAACAATGCTGAATAGTCCAGATGCTCTGAAGCCCCTGCTTCCCCTTGACGCTCTTCCTCCTTTACATTATCGATCATCGTAGTAGAAACTATTTCTTTTCTATAATAAGGTTATAAACCAAACCAGTTTGGGCGTGGTTGAGTTGAGTATTTAACCCAAAAGGTAGGAGGTTGTGAAGAGAGAGTGGATAAAGGTGTTTTGCCGTGATCTTAACAGTCTTATGGACCAAGGGTTGTTTCTTAAAGCCAATTTGTTTTTTACTATCATAATTAGAATTACATTTTCTTTAAAGGTTGCATAGATGTCTGTTTGCATTATTGACATCAGGTGTAAAGAGTTTCTTTCAGTGGTATTTTTTCAGATGCCTCTATGGGAATGATCTTTCTGCTAGGTACATCAAGTTATTTCAATTTTTAAAGACATGAGTTGACATCTGACAATATAATTCAGACATCTCTAGGTACAAATCAAATTTTCTTGGAGTTCACATTTTTGAACACATGTGTTGGTCTCTGTGTGAAATGTCCACAGTGCTGGTGAAGTGATAATTAGTGAGAGTTAGTGGATCAGAATGCCAAAATGGTCAAACCATGGCGATCTTCTTGGAGATGTTTAAAAAATATCAATACCATCTAAGAAAACTTGGTCAGATATATGTCCAGCCATATGCGTAGATAGTGACATTAATTTTAGATCCCAAGATCGTTCATGCAGTCAAGAACATCAGCTATATGTGATGAATCCAATGGAGTCATCAGAGATTCCCCAGCATTGACCTCTTACCATGTGGCCCGGGGACTGCAGACGCTACCTGATACTGACCCAGGTGGCGACTTTATGAGGGTGGATCACATAGGTGGAGAGAACTACTGGGGGGATGGCATGACCTCATTCGACGAGATGCAGTATCATCCCCTTTTCCATGAGGAAGACCCTCTTATACCCAAGACCCTAATCGCCTATTGTCAACTGCTTCTTCCCCCTTAAAGAAGAAGTAAAGAAACCTCTTCTCCCTATTATGCTGGTAAAACACTCACCTATCCCCTAAACTTACAAAGCTTCAACACAACACCTTTTACTTCTAAGGTACCTTTACGTGAAATCACTGAGAAGGATGATTTAAAAATCATTGTTCAAACACTTGTGTATAGGCCCGTTATAAATGCCATATCATGTCATTATATCATATCATATAATATCTATGAACTGCATCTCTCAGAATTCCCCAAGTACTGAGACGAGGAGGATTAAGGAGTTTGAACAAGGTTAATGAAGCTCACAGAACAATATGCAGTCTAGTCCATTTTTCAAAACACCTGTGCATGGGACAGTTAAACATGGCCAGCGCACTACTGAATAAGGGAATGTGCAGGGGAAGACACTGGCTCCTGTGATAAGGCTCAGCAACGCCAAGACATGTGGTCGAGACGAGAAGGCTGTCAAATCAGAGGGAGAAATGCTGTGCTGAAGACAGAACTGTTGTGGAGACTCTGGGAGCCACTGGGAGATAGAGAGTTGCTAGGTGCTCGGCATGTCGAGAAGGCAGCGTTCTCCATTCCAGGACCTGCAGGGAAGCAGGTGTGTGACCACAGAGCAGGGAAGGAAGCTGGAAGGATGGCTGCACACTCCGGTGTAGAAAGTGGGTGAAAGCAAAATGCTACAGAAGTGCGAACCGGACCAGAGACACTGGAGACAACCCGTGAGTCTACCCGAAGCCAGTGGGGAACCCAGGGCATTATGGCGACCGTGCTTAAATGTGATACAATTGTTAACCATACAAGTAGATTGTTTGAATGAAGAAAAGGCAAAGTACAAGCCCCATGAGCGCTGGATGCATGAAATGCAAGTGTGGGGCAAAGCTTGAACATACCTTACGGCAAACCTATACACCAAGCCAAGAACAAGACATACAGTATTCGTGATACAGGGAGACTGTGAAACGCATGTGAAGCCCTGGCAGAGCAAGACTCCAGGTAAATTGGAACCTCAAGTGAAGTACTGGCAGGAGAGTACACCAGGCAGTAGGCATTCTATATAGAATCCTGGAAGGAGAGTACACCCGCCAGCTGGCATTGCATAAAGAGCCCTGCCATGGATTATATCAGGCAAATTACAAAGTGTCCAGAGATGCTAAAGAAAGACAGTGTTTTCTAAACCAAGGAGAGATTAGTATTGATGAAAGACAGTGTTTTCTAAACGAAGGAGAGCATTTTGTTTATGAAAGACTGTCACACAACTTGTTGCGTAAACAGGAACCTTGTGAATCAAGGAGCAACACAAAGGAACTGTTGGTAAAAGAGACACTTGCCATTCTATTAAGAATCCAGGGAAGGGGTCTACCCTCTGGATCCAAGGGTTTCCACCTTGGAGAACACTTTTGTTGGAGCTATTCATACTTTTAGTTATGAACACTTTTATGCCAGTTTCAAGTTGAAGATATTTCCTTACACATTTCTATTGTTTTGTTTGTAGTGTGAGGGCCAGGATAGGTTGTTTTGGACAGAAGGACAGCTTTTCAGCTATTGACATCATGACACAGACAGTTCCTTAGTTTTGGTTTATAGGTAGGTAAATACCTCTTTAGAATAGGGTCAGAGAGTGGCATTTTCCCAAGCCATTTTCATTTATAAATATCTTTAAAAAAATCATGACAACCTTGTGTCCGGCACTCATTGGTGACCCCTCACATGTAGCAGTACCTTAGTTTCATGGAACCAAAAAAATGTATGTATCCATCATTAATAATATTTTTTCCTACTTTGTTGAGTTTGGTAGAGGTGAGGAAAGGAAAGGAAAGGAAAGAAAACTAAAGGAAAGGAAAGAAAAGGAAAGATGCTGTCTTTAGTAGTATTAGGGAAAGAAGTGATTTCGAATCAGAGAAAATTAGTGCATCAGGTGTATAACTAGTTACAGTGCTGTGATAAAAAATTGCTGCAATACCGTAAGGTACCATGGACAGGAAAGCAAATTATAATTCAATGGAACGTGGCCAATTAAGATGTATGTATTTCTTTCAGACAATGACGATTTTGATATACCAGGAACATACTGGGGCTTAATATTCAGACCTTTATTTGTATCTGTGCTGGCTCTTCGAGGTGCACTATTGTCAGCATTCATTGCAGAAATTGCCCAAGACTAATTAAAACAATATCGACTTGGCCGTGTTCTTCAGACAAAGTCATTACCATTTATATAACGGTCTGTAGTTTGCGTTTAACAGTTAATTATTGTTATAAAGGTAGGTTGTGAGACATGCTTTAATTTCCATGTACACTCCCAAAAGATTTGGTGAACCCTTTTAGCTTAGAAACCATTAACCATTGCTAATTTAACTGTTCTGCATTTGAACATTTTACTTCATTGATGGTTTTAGCTTTGCTAAACGGCACTCATTTGTCTGGGCAAGACTCCTCCCAAATCCCAGGCAGAGAGTTTGGTCAGGTGGCTTGACTATCCAAAGAAATACTACAAGAGAGAGTAACACCACATCCTTGCATTTCCTCCATCCCACCCACTTAGTCCATTTTGGCATCCCTGCTACATAACATAGATCTAGGACAATATACTCGACTCCCTCTATTCCCACGACCTTTGAGCCGACGCTAATGGTGGAGCTATAGTATTAACTTTAAGATGAAACTAAATGCAGCAGTAAAGCGCCATCTACAATTCAAGATTAATTGTGGTTTATGGTCAACCTTTGTGTTATTACTTTGTAGCCTCATAAGGTGTTGGTAATTGACATATGAATCAAAACCAAATAGGGTGCTAAAGATTCAACTAGTAGACAAGACATGATCGTAGACTTTAATCCGATTATCAGTGATTAGAAAGCTACTGTAGAAAGGATCAAGCTGTTTTAGTTTCATTTGTGTACCCAAGATGAGAAGCTCTGTTTTCTTGTTGTTCAAGGCTAAAGAATTTCTGGCCATCCAAGATTGAACGCTGTTGAAGATGATGTGAAGGTCTTTACTGTAGTCACCTGAAAGTTCAGTCATTATTTGGATGTCGTCTGCATAATTTGCAAAATGTACATCCAGAGAGAAGAGAAGGTCACACAGAGGTTTTATATACACATTGAACAACAGCGGAGAGAGGCAGGACACCCGTGGGACACCGCAGGTGGATGTTGCTTTGGAAGAATGCACATTATTATCTTTGGTGATATAAACATTGTAAGGGTCCAAGAAGAATCCAAGCCAATTTGCTGTAAGTGTTGAGCATCCGCCCACTTGTATTAGTCTGTCGGCCAAGATGGTATGATCAACGAGATCAAAAGCAGCTGACAGATCTAAAAGGAGCAGCAGAGCCTGCCTTCCTCTATCAATGATCTCAATGATGTTCGACTTAAGATCAAGGATGGCAGTTTCAGTTCCATGACCGACTCGGAAACCAGATTGTGCAGTGGCAAGGATGTTATTTTCCTGCACGTATCTTTGGTCCTGGTTCGTTGCCAGCTTGTCTAGAATCTTTAAGAGGAACAGAACATTAGTTATTGGGTGAAAGTTTTCAGGATCATTGGCATGCAGGTTTTCCTTCCTTATTTAATAGAGGTGAGATTCATGGTATTTCTAACCTGTCCTTCTGCAAAGGAGTGATTTACCAATGCAGTAACCCATGGTAGAAGCATGCTCTGAAACTCTTGAAAGAGCGAAGCAGGGAAAATATCTCCTTTGCAGGATTTCGGTTTCAGTTTCGATATGACATCTTGGACTTCACTTTCTCACACCTCTCGAAATGAGATGGAAGGTGTACAGTAGTCTGGGAAGAGGCAGACAGGAGGGATATCACTTAGAGAAGGTTGCTATATTTTACTATGATCTGAGATGTTTTGCAAGTGCGTTTTAATATTCTGCAGGAATCCATCACGTATGAGTTGGCACCAAGCATTATCTGCAACTGGGAGAGGCTCAACTGGGATTCCCTTGAGTTCAGAGAGCACTTTCATTAATCCCCTCGGTTTAGATTTAGCAGATTCTATTCTAGAATTTAATCTGACCTCTTTAGCCTTCAAGAGGAGTGTTTTGTATGTTTTCTTACAAATTCTGTAGGATACAAGAGAAGTGTCAGAGCTAGATTTACGCCACTGGCATTCTGCTTTTCTCTTTTCGGCTCAAACAGTTAGAATATCCGTGGATAGCCACAGTTCATGGGAACATTCTTTCCTTTTAGATGGCTGTTTCAGGAGAGCTAGGAATTCAAAATGGACAGTAAAGAGCGTTCCTAAAAGTTGAATTGAAACTATCCAGGGGGATCTCCCTGTCCAAGAGGGGAAATAAGGGAAGGGCAGTGGACGTGATGTCTTGTGAAATCCCTTTAGGGTTTCTACCAGGAGTGGATTGCTTGATCAAAATTAATGGTTTCATTATCTCTATATGAGAGAAGACTTCGAAGAAATGATCAGACCAGAGACATGTCCAAGTCTTGAACTTACAGAACACCATGTTATGGGACACTATCCAGTCTAGGGTGTTACACGCACTATGGGTAGGGCTTGTGATTTGTTGGCTGAAACCAAGATTGGATAGGATATGTACAAGATAAGTAGCATTTTGGCATGTTGGGTCATTGGCCCATAGGTTGAACCAAATTTCAAGCTCACAGTTACCTCCACACAATCAAGATGGTGCCACCCGGGGATGGGCCTCGGGAGGCTTGAAAGAGCAGGCGACACACACTGTATGCGCGCTCCAAACTTCCAGCTACCTTATTGGCTGAGCACCCTTCCCGGGTTGGAAAATGTGAAATATCTTCTTACTTGCCCCATGTTCTCAGTGTGGTGGGCAAGATGTGATCAGCGGTAGCCATGAAGGTTAGTTCTCTCTTGAAAACCGTAGATCAAAATATCTAAAGATATGATCGCTATTAATCTATTATGCTGATGAGCGTGATTTAGGCCACACCTTTTAAGTGATGTGGGGGAGGAGGGTGGAAGAACTTGAATATTTTATTTTCATGTAATTTCAGGCCTGTTCCTTTAACTATTTTCGGGTCTCTCTCTTTGGTATCTTATTTGCTTTGAAGTTGCCCAAATGATTGTCCCATTGCTCACGGTCGGCGACTGGTAAACTTTGCTATGACTTGGAATGAATTTGCATTCATAATCAGTGATGAATTATACATCGTATCTTTTTTTTTATTTTTAGTCAAGCTGTTTGAATCATTTCACACTCTATTAACCTCCGATTTTCTTTCTTGCATAGAAAGTGGTAAAAACACACAGAATCTCATAGTTGTGCCTGTGGTCCCTTAATGACATGTTGCTTTTTATAATTATAATGCACCATGCTGCGTTCCAAAGTGCATTTAAAATGTTCACAATATACGCATTATATTTTCATGAAGGACCTTATCCATTCATCACAAGAAATGAGCTCGGGCACTAAATCTAATTTTGAGCCAATGCAGGTGTGATATAATGAAATTTCCCGCCCGGAGGCAAGGTGTGCTGTTGCATTCTGCGATCCAGACAAGCTTCCATGAATATATATGTAAGGTCGGGGTAATGACTCCAATCTAGTCATTGCGCCCCCGGAAGCATTTACAGTCAACCCTCTTTCTAATTGTAATCTGCAAAATGCGGAAGCCAATATATTTTGGGCACATTTTCTTTAAGTAGAGTTAGTTTGTCAAGCGCTATTCACACATGTTCAATCGCACATACATGCCATCATGTTTTGAGTTTAAGCTAGCGGTGATCCATTGGCACGCTCCTTTATTTATTTGATTTTATGGCATTTTATCGGGCACCAACCACAAGCAAAGTCTCTTCAGAGCGCCTTCATGTCCAGTTGGTAAGATAGCTCAGCGGGTTGAGCGCTCACTGCTGCAATCTATGTGTGATCTGCAAGTCGCAGGTTTGAATCCCGGCAAGGCCAATTTAGCCTTTCGTCCTTCCGAGGTCGATAAATGAGTACAAACTTCAGTCGGGATGATAAATGTATATAAATATGTTCTCTGTAAAACACTTTGGCTTAAAGCGCTATATAAATAACAAATCATGATGCAGGTGTCTTTTAACCCTTAATCGTTTAAAAATAAACATATAGGTGCGTTGGCTTCTGCTGATCCTTTTATTGGTGATGAATAGTTGATATCTACCAGTGACATACATGTGTAACCATCTAAAAATTAAAAAGAATGTAACTGAACAAGATAAGTGCCCGCCTGGAAGAGCAGTGAGCTGCCTGCAGTCACAGGTCCATATCTAGGCAATACTGACCTAGCCCTAAAGGCTTCCATAGTCGTGAAATGCTGATACTTTGCAGTGCCCAGCTAAGCAAGAACCCAGCAAGGGGCTATGTAGAGAAACACCTCATTATGAGTGTGCCGGTCCGGTAACAACGGTGCTGGTAATCCTACCAGCGTTGTTGTTACCGGACGGCACACTCTGAGTCTGCGGACGGCTGCCAACCCGCCCTCCAGGTCTGTACTGGTGGGTGGGATATAAATGGTGCCGGTGCTTCCGTCATTCCAATTCCCATTTGAGTCCATTGGACTCAAATGGGAATGGGGATTAACAATTTTCCGGTGCCTGACTTCGAGTAACACCATTGTCGTAATCCGCCGGTGTTTCCGTGCAGCCAGGCACCCGAAAAATTCACAAGTCTGGTGGCAAACTGCCGGATTTACCCACACAGCTACCAACGTACTTGTAATTCGTCCCATAGTGTTCTCATTGTCACCTGTGTCTTCTCTATTGTCTATCATAGGTGACCTTGAAGTGTATGTTCCTCTCTGCCCCCATCCCCCTGATCCCCAAGGTACCATGCCCACCCCTGACCTCTCCCAATACAAACTCCATGCATGGGTCCTGTCTTTCCTCCACTCCATCTCCCGACAACTGTACCATCAACACTGAAAGAAAATGACTAAGATTATTTTGTTATTGGCCCCCAGAGCACGGAGCTTATGCACCCTCCCCTTTCCAGTCACCCACCATTCACACCACCATCCGTGCCACATCAGCGACATGCCCACGACAACCCCACCCCTCCATTCCACCCATCACCTGCACACACAGCTGGGCCTGCAGCAATTTCAGGGGTTTGTTTTCCGCAGTTAAACAGGGCTGTGGTGCAGGTCCAGAATGGGCGTTATCTCCCAAGCAGGCTCGCCAAATGACGAAAAGCAAGCCAGTGACTGCAAGATACCTCAGCAAGATGTGACATCATTGTGCTATTGGCAAGGATCAGGTTCCAATCCACAGAATGGGAAGCAAAAAATAAAGGTTCATTTCCTTGCCACCGAGGAGCGGTGCTCTGGGTGGAAAAAGTAAGGGAACGATGGAGGATTTTACTGAACAGTAGAGGAACGTTGTACTCCCTAGTGCCAGCCCATTTCGACCTCTATTTACTACGGTTTCTGCGCCATGGAGGAATTGGTTGCTAGTAAAGTCACTGGCCATCTGTCGCCCTCTAGCCGTTCTTGACTGGCGCCAATAGGTCGCAGTCACACGCTTCAAATGACAGTTTCATATATGTTTAGGGTACATCTCAATGGATGGTGCCCGATATAATGGGAATACGAAACATATTCAAAATGGTGTGTTCATCTTGTCACAGGATGGAGAATTGGGGGAGCACCCCGGCTGGATACAATTTGAAGTACCAGAGTTAGTCATGTATAAGTGTGACTAAAATCAAAACAGGAACTCCTCATGATGAACTCCCTCCCCCAGCTGCAGTGTGAGAACTCTACAGTGTGTGCATTTCGTTCATATTCTGAGCTTACACCGGGCATCACAATCATTTTCCCATGCGAGCAAGTCATTTACTCTACAGCAGTGCTGAAGGTGAAAACAGTACACAACTAAATCTATCATCTTTAAAAAAAATAGTTGTGTGTGTGCGCGCCATGCATAGCAGTGGCATCATGGTCCTGGTTCAGCCACTCGTAGGTAGAAACACAATTATCCTATTTCGTAGTTTGGGAAATTATGCAAGGTGACAGCGTGACGCCATTTTCCAATTCGCGTCTATTACACTCCTGTCCATTCAGCGTTCACCTTTGTCCCCTACTGTATCTCTAAAGTCAGTTCGCAACCTTCTCGCCTCTTGTCCAATCTCTTGCTCGCCTCAGGGCCTTTGATCACGCATATACATTTAAGAGTAATACCTTTCTGTACGCTAACTGTATGCATCCTCTGCTCAATTCGTCCCTTTCTTCTGGTGCTAACCTCATGCTTCAAATACTTCATGTTGGTTCCCCTTCTTAAAAACCCTCTCTCGACCTCCCTATTTCTTAAAACTACCATCCAGTTTTTCAGCTTCCCTTTCAGGCAAAAACTACGCAATTGTTTTTTTTTTTTCTTCATCAAACATATTTTTTTGAACCAACACCTCCACCTCGACCGTAAGCAGACCAGTTTTCTGCCAACTTTGGGGACTCCAGTCCATCATCATCTCTGTCTTCGTCCACATGTACCGCGAAGCAGGCGATATTGATATCGGCACCCTTCTCCAGAAATATAATTTAGGGGATTTTCACACCGGAAATCACAAGATCCTCCTTTCCACACACCCCTCTTCCAGAACACAAGACTCTGCCCTCCCCTGGATGGACACTTGCTGCTCTTTTCTGCCGCATGACACTGAAAACTTTACTGGATCGGAAAATGTACGCTTTCATTTTCTGCACCTATCTGTTTAGAATGAATCCCATTGAATTGAAAAGCATTTGCCTCCTGGCCTCCGCTTTCAGCTTTGCCAAGATTCACACTACTCTCAACCCAGGAATCCTTTCGCAGCTTCAACCATACTCTCCTCTTTCCCTAATTCCACAGAACACAATTCAAAAGGATGACCCTTTCTCCATCATCACCACCCAACTCTGGAACTATCTTCATCAACTTCACTCTGCTCTGAGATACATGCCATTTTGTAATGCTTGGAATATCTGTTTATTCATGCACTAACCAGTCCACCTAGGGCGTGAAAATATGAAAGCTGTGCTTTGCAAATGTAATAATTAATAGGGTGTATGCATAGGAGCACTGCGCCTATGCCCCTCCTTGTGTATAATTAAATAGGAGATCTAAAATGACATCACCTTCAGGTTTCACAACTTCATCAAGTAAGGGAACCAGCAATGCTACAGAAAAGATATGAACGCTGTGAGGCTATAATTGCCATTTATTCGTTGTGGCTATTAGTTGTTGCTAAATTGTAGAGTACAGCTAGGTAGAAATGGCGTGTCAGGATGCACACAAAGCTTGCAGATGCTGTTTGGTTATTTCATTCCCATGGGCGTGCAAATTCCTACGCCCATTACTGCCCAATTCCTTCCTGCCCTTGCCGCTCAAAGCACATCTACCTGGGATTTCTTTGAGCTAGCTTTGCAACCCTTAACATCAAACCTTGAACTCGAAGGGCTTCTCAGTCTTTTTTCAAAGCAGTCTTCTGAGAGTTAATTACTGTATTTGCACTGTAAACAGGCTACTGGTGTAATACAAATATTTTGAGCAGATCTGCCTTTATCCACTTGATTATAAGCACTAAACATAACAATAAAAACAACAAAAACTAACAGATCACACTGAAGCAGTGAATCAGCGGTAGGATACAAAACAGAAGAAAAATAACAGTACACCTGAAACATTTGCACTCCCCTTATCAATTACTGGTTGGATTGTCAGGCTCCATCTTTCCCAGTGGACTGGTGAACTATCCACTCTCCACCATTCCCATAATTTCCCCGCTTTCCCAGGGCTGCCCCTTGCTGTGTATATACGCTGCTCCATGGATGCACGAACATCAACATACGCAACCCATTGTTCAACTGCGTGGCACTTCAACCCTATGATTGTAGAAAAGAACAACCTTTCATATTGATTGTATGATATGATAACGGGTGCCAGCAGGCCCACGAAAAAATTGGAACATAAGGATTGTCCAGGACAAATCAAAACTGAGACATATGAATTCCTTCAACGCCCAGAAACAGACTTGCATAGAAGAAGAACTAAAATACTGGGCCTGGCTCCCAAGAGCCTTAGTTACAAAGTCACGATCCTAGCAACCAGCAGCAGGGCAGGGAAGCAACTATAACATCTCAGTGCTCCCTAAAAAGGACGATGCTACCTGTTTGACCCTAGGCTCATGGAACACCCGAGGTTTTTCACACTTGAGGAATACCTCTGACATCAACCTAGGGTCATTTGACATCTTCTGTCTTCAAGAAGTATGGATGTTAAACAAACCTACGATTGATTGTTTTGAGATCGCCTTTTCCCCAGCTCTGCAAGGCTCTGCTGGATTACTCACAGCAATCCGTATAGATTACGATCTTCAACTAGTAAAAGTATGAAAAAATGATCCTCACATACTGTTCACTATAATCAGATGATCTCCAACTAAACTTGCTACTAACCCACTGAAAGGAACCACATATCCCATGATAAATGTCTATTGGAACTCGAAAGAATTCCCTGCAGAGACATTTATCCCTAAGATTGAAGAAATCCAAGATAAGGCGGGCAATGACTACACAATAGTACAATTATGTGTGGGGACCTGAATTCCAAAATTGCCCTAAAAGATACGAAAATATACTGATTTGAAATTTAACAACGGCCAAGAAAAACAAAATGTTAACAATCCCAGCAGCCATAACCAGAGGAAACAAGTGGGCTACATTCATGTAAGCCTATGACATGCACAACTTACATTGTTTAAAAAAATCTACTGAACCGGACACTCCAACTTGGGAACTAGCAGCATGTCAGGCAACCTTAGACCACTTATATGTCTCCACAGATCTTCTAACTAAGGTTACCTGCTTCAAGATCATCTGTACCTTGCATAGCGAGCACAACCTTCAGCTAACAACATGGGAAACTGCTCTCTCTATCAGCAATCCTCCACGTCCTTCAATGTTGGTTAACATTGAGACAAACACCAAGGGAACCTGTCTGCGTTTGAAAGTTACAGCAATCACCAATATTACTAACCAATACTGTCAAGCTAAGAAGTTTGAAAAGCAAAAGGAGGATCCAACCTTCACAGATTACTGCCCACTTTTGCTACCATATCAAGTGCTGAAAATGGGTGCTAAAGTATCGACAAAAATTCACCATAACAATAATTTGACCCTCAAGGAAAAGGGACATACCATTAGACGAGACGAGCCAAAAGAAATGCAATCCAGTTTCCCTCTAAACTCAATTCTTATGAAGCCGCGACAGCTACCAAGCAGTATAAAAATTGGCCAAAATGATATAAAATCCAACTTGATCAGGAAGACTCAGTGGCGATATTAAGAACTCTTAGCGGCAAGAAACCAAAGGCCTTTTGGTCATTAATATCAATCAGAGGAGCCACAACCCAAGACACCCTAGTGAGCAGTTTGTCCGAGGAGACCTGGATTACTCACTTTTCAGATCTCTTTGGTGTACCCCCTTACTCACCTTTGGCACCTATCGGGGACACTGACAAATGGGACATTGAACTCGATAGAACCAACATCGAAGAAAAAAAAAACTCAAAACATCTTGCACCCCAGGGCCAGACAATCTATTGAATATGGATTTGAAGACAAATCCTGGTCCATGGTCCCTCCTGGTGGCCAAAATATTTGAATCCTGCTTGTTAACAAGATCGATACCCCTTTCTTGGAAAACCTCCAACGTGGTGCCGATATATAAATCAGGGGACAGAAGCGACCCGAATAACTATCGTCCTATCGTACTGCTTGATAGTATTGGGAAACTCTTTGGGTCTTTCCTCTTGGACAACATCAAAGCATGGGTTTCAGCATCCGAAGCATCAGACCCCTTTCAAACAGGTTTCACAAACAACCTCGGAACAACGGCCAACATGTTCATACTCAGCATTTTTAAGGCCAAAGTATTGAAAGGTTCAGCTTATTCATATTTGGTGTTTATCGATCTGTCAAAAGCATTTGACAAAGTCAATAGAGAGAAACTGTGGAAGAAACTTCTCAACTGGAATTGCCCAAAATCCTTGTTGGCGCCGTTCAAAGAACTATACTCGCAGTCTGCAATGAGAGTTTCTTAACAGTGCAGGGCTACTCTCAACAAACATCAACCCCTATTGCGGAGTCAAGCAAGGAAGCCCTCTAGCTCCGGTGCTGTACAACGCTTATACAGGAGACTACCAACACACAGAAAAAGGCGTGAAAGCCTTTCCACCTACTCTGGGCACCGAAAAAGTTAGCAGGTTGCTATATGCAGATGACATCATTCTAATCGATCAAACCAAGATTGGGCTACAGAGAAAACTAGATAATCTGCATGAATACCTTAAAGGATAGTTCCGGGACTTTTTTTTTATTGTCCCTACGGGTCGGCCATGTGTTTGTAAGCATAAATCGGTAGATCGTAGGAAACTTTCCTATGGACCTTACCCGACTTTTCGCCCATTATCGCACTCGAAATCAGCCTCCATTTTGTGATAATCCTATCATTCCGCCGCATCGACCTGGCTCACCTGCCTTTGCGGCACTAAATCAAATCCCCCGCCCCTGAAACAGACTTTATCAAAACATTCATATTCCCCGCCTCTATCCGTGACGTGACTGAGCTGCGTAGGCAAACGCGCCCAGGCGTCTTCTACGCGACTCCACACAGACCCCGGAAATCAACACAGATCAGCTCACAATACAGCGCACCACAATTCGGAATATGAAACTGTACTTTGAAATCAAACCGCAAGATTGTAAATGTGGTAAAGTACATTTATTTGACATCAAATGTTTAGAGAATATTCAGCGATTTGCATTTTTATTTGCTCATGTTCCAAAAAGTTCGTATTGAGGAACGCGATGGTCCTTTGCTGTACACAGGGTCTTAGAGCATCTCACAATACAGCACCACAATTCGGAATGTGAAACCGTGGTTTAAAAGCAAACGGCAAGATTGTACATTTGGCAAAGTACGTTTATTGGACATCAAATGTTTAGAGAATATTCAGCGATTTGCATTTTTCTTTGCTCTCGATCCAAATTAGTTCGTCTTGAGGGAAGCGATGTTCGTGTGCAGTACACAGGGTGTTGGTTTACGATAAAAATAAGCTCTTCTGTCGCACTGATAATCGCATGGCTGTTCCAACAACGAGGCACTAGGCCACCACAACGGTAGGTATGTTGCATCTAACCGTTAGTACCGCGTAAGGGCATACTTGTACTTGGCGATCGTCCCATAAAATGGTCAGGGTGGTAACGTTGTTCACGCGGAGAAGCAACTGGCGGCTGTAGAAGCCGTCCGCCGGTGTCTGGTACTCGTGACACAGACAGTAGTGAATGATGTACCTAAAAACATAAAAAATGAAATTAGTCTCACCATCAGATCCTTATTAAAATTATTCATTTCATAGCGAGGACAGCGCTACTGGGTGTACACAAGTGTTTAAAGGCGTGGCGAGGCATGGAGGGGGGGGGAGTGGAGTACAAGGTAAGTAGCATAAAATAATAAATAAATAGGGCCAGCTGGTGGCAAGTGCAAGGTAAGTGCAGAACAAGTGCTGGGAAGGGGGGGCTGTAGGATACTGAGACAGTCCCCCAGTGCAGGGGTTGACAGGGAGGCAGCGCAGGTGGAGAGTGGAAGGGCCCAGGACCGAGGTCGCAGACAGTGGACCAGTTGTAGCAGGGGAGAGGGAGAGAGAAAGCAGAAGCAAAGAGGAAGGTTTTGAGGTGCTTCAGTAAAAGCAGATGTTTCTCCTCAAGATAGTGCGCGGTAGAAAACACTATGCCACATAGAACGAACAAGTACAACTGAACCCGTCTTTAAAGCCACTGTATAGTAATGAAATTGCGGTATAAACTCATCAAAAGTTACTTACATTATATTTGCATTTTCCATTGTGTCTCTGTGTAGGGCAGACCCGAAACACCACTCCTTCTTTGCCGACGTTACTTCTTCTAATGAACGTGGCTCATCGTTTCGTTTCTGAAATTTTATTCATTATCTTTTCTTAGTCTTTCAGGATGGTCCCGGCCTGTCAAGGTCAAATCACAATAGAACCTTATATTTGGTCGTGGGCCGTTCCGCCACCCGAGCAAAACATCAAAGCAGCTGACCTTCACTTTGAGCGAGCACACATTTCTAGTTAGCTGCAGTTAGTGTAAGGGCATCTTGTCTGCGTGCCTTTTTTTTTATTGTCCCTATGGGTCGGCCATGTGTTTGTAATACGGAAACATTCTATAATTTTTGTAAAAATGATTTATATTACTGTTTGGTTTAATTGCAATGGGCCTGCAACATGAGGAGACTCGAGAGAACAGACAATCAAATTACAATCATTTAAACCGTGATGTGTATTTCTCAATGAGCTCTGCTTTAGGTGGACATGGAACAGAGGCAATGTTGGGTGGCAATGCAGTTGTCCCCTGCATAGGTTCGTTCACCACTCCATGTATGTGCCTATCGAGGACATCTACGATAAGTCTCTCAATAAACTCATATTGCATATCCTCAAACACTGGTTTGATCACCCATTGTTTACTTCTTTTAGTGAAGGCCTTATTGTAGCGAAGCGTCCCTAAAGTTCCGGTCGTCCTACTTTGTTGACGGCCAACATTATGGTTATGTGCCAAGACCGCTAGAAGAGTCCGATTTATCATGCCTTCCATGCCAAAATGCAATCTTTTGGGCCTGTACTTTAGGCACATATTGTGGAACACCTCCAAATCTCCTGTGTGGCAGAATTCCGTGAGTCCCCTCAAATCTCTTGTTATAGTTTTATCAAATATAATCTTTTCAATGGCCTTGTGAGTGGGTGATGAAGGAATCAACCACTTCTTCTTCCGTGCCTCCTCTGTGGACAAATGGCCATGTTCACATTTGTGGAAATGCTCATTTGTCGACCATCGATGTACGTTGCTACAGTGCAACATTACTGACCGCCATTTTTCCAGTAGAATTTCCAACGACCCTTCACATGTTTTTGAGCTCCACCAAAGATGGTTGCTGATTGACTTGGACCACTGTGAAATACCTTGCATATCTTTTTTTTTTCCTGCAGCCGACAATTTTTTATTGATTGTTTTTGCAAGATGCCATACGTCAAATTGGTGATTTATATTTTTGTACTCTTCTCTCATTGTCTTGGCAATTGAAACGTGTCTGTCCGTGGCTATCAGGTCGATCACCATTCCCCGCGATTGTAGTTCTTGCAATGATGCTACAAAGCCAACTTTCTCCATGGCCACTGAGGATGTACTTTGTGACACCTGCACGACCACCGAACTCACAATTTTCTTACTTTCCATGTCCTGAAAGTGGTAGGTGCAGTACTTGGCTGAAAATCCTGGGCTGTCGCACTGCCCATCACCGGCTAGCCTGAAGCGTTTGCCCGCGAATGTACTTTCCATTGACATTTTTTCCATTCTCCAAGCTTCGCTGATGGCTGGAAATAGATAATCGGTTTGGTATTTGTAGAACTGACTTTTCGCAATGAAATGGATTCCCACAAACTGAAAGAAATACTGTAACTTTTTAAAACTTGAACCACTAAAAAGTGCGGCCGCTGCACAAAGTAGATTGCCTGCTGGCAGTTGCCCCAGCATGGGTTGTGCAGACCATGCGAACGGATGATATTGTGTACAGGTGGCATGTATTTTAAGGTTAGTGCCTCGAATTGCACGAGTCACATTAATCAATGGCTCCCCACATACTTCCCCACCAACCCAATGCCCACATTTCATCATCATAATAATATCCATCAAACAGCTATCGAATACAATGAATTTGGCGTCTTTCTTATACTGTCACTCTGCATCCCAGCTGGTTCGGCCTGTAACGTTGAGGACATGTCACTCGCATGAAAGGTACAATCTCTGATATCGTCTTCCGCTATGCTGAGTGATATTGATGGTGTTTCATTGTCGTCCACTTCATTCTCTTCCATTGCAACATCTGTTCCTTGTCCGGAGATGGGAGAAAAAAACAATGTCTTCAACTTTCGCGCGCTCTTATTTTTTGCGGGTGTGGATTCTGTGAATTGATCTACGACTGCATCCAAACTACCAGGAGGACATTCACTATCAATGGCTGGTGGTGGTATAGCTCCGTTGTCAATCACTTCATATTCTTCCCATTGGCACGATGCATCTCCAGTCTCAAGTCCCTGCCAAAAGGTTTGACAAGCAACATCTCTCGTTCGCTTCACTGTCTGTGTAGATCTAGTTCTTACACCCACTCGCAACTAGAGGACAGATTAGAAAAGGGATGTTCAGTTTAAACACAACTTACAGTATTGAACTATTGACAGTGAAAGACAACATAATATAGTGAACAGGACACTAACCTTCTTTTGCTTTCTTTTCTTTGAAACTTTCTTTCCTCGAACTTCAACATCTGGACGCTGTTGCTCCGACTCGTGTGTGCATGTCTCCACTTCCTCTCGTGCTGCAACGACTATACTTTCATGATAAGCACATCCATCACTCACTGAGGCTCCATCGACTCCCTGAAACATAGAACTTTCATTAGTATGTATAATAATATTGAAAACACAAAATGTACTTGGGGACCAATACCCATACGTACATCTCAATAGCAAAACACGAATGAACGCATTGTGTAGAACATTCAAACGACAATAGTTCACGCATTGTTGATCTAGTTAGATTGAACTGTCAAGATCCATACCTCGGGCTCCGCATAGACTTCCATTGATGATATTATTGAAGATGACGCTTCAGCAACTCCCTGAAACACAGTAATTGCATTAGTATGGTTTTCTATTTTGTTTAAAAGAACATAAACTTTCTGCAGGCGTCAACGGCTCATCTAAATAGACCTGCACAAATGATCAGTTGTCTAAAATAAATAATGGATATCTAAATATGATTCGATTTGCTCCATCGTTGGAAGTGTCACCACCCAGAGATCTGCATCAACTACTAGGGGTGATGTTCTTGTTGAAGAAGCTCCGTCAGCTCCCTGAAACATAGTACTTGCGTTAATAAAGAAGGAAGTATAGCGGATGTAATCACGTCATTTGATCTCGCATGATTGATCTGTCAGTATCCATACCTCGAAATGCATAAGAACATCAAGGGACGCTGTAACTGCGGTGCACACTTCTGCAAGCTGTTGCGCCGACCCGTAACTGCATGCTCCCCCTTCTTCTTGGACTAATCCTCCATCGACTCCCTGAAACATAGGACTTTCATTAGTAATGAACACAATATTGAAAAAAGAAGACACATAGGAGGGCGACGACAGAAGGACATACCAATGGCTAAAAACGAAAGAAACATTGTGTGTAACAATCACGCTACAAGAATGCAAGATCTGATGATCTCCATCGATGGAACTGTCCGGAAACGTACCTCGAGCATCTGAGTGACATCTACGGTTGTCGTCAATGCGTTGGACTCCTCAGCATCTCCCTGAAAGACAGTACTTGCATTATTTTGGATAACAATAATTATAACTGAAAACAAAGACTAGAGGACGAGTACTGTGGTGTACCATTAGGTAAAATAATTACACGATCAATTAAAACTATTGATTTACATGCCTAAAACAAGTCAGTGTCAGAATAGCTAAGTAAGATTACCCGATAGGCGCTTGAAGTGGCTGATGACTGCAATAACGACACGGATGGAGAATCTTCAGCCTTCATATTGAGTGGATACATAAATGGGGAAATTATTGTTAGCTAATGCTACACACTACCGCAATGCCGAGAGATAAATACGTAAACTTGACTCACCAGTGGAGGGATGTGGACGAATAGAGTGGGAATAGCGGTTGAGAGCAATTTTCGCCTCGCTCGCGGTGTTTTCGTCCTTATTAGCAATGATGTGGAGTACATGTCTGGGCTAAAGTGCCTGCTGCAGATGCGGTATCGATCACCCCTCTTGTCCGCAAAGACTTCTAGGACTCTACTTTCTATCTCAGAGGCTGGATATCCGCAATATCGGACCCATTCTCTTATCTGATCTATTGTCTTAGAGAAAACATGCATTATAGTACCTTCAGATTTGTTATGGGTCTTCGAAGGGCAACCGCCAATGGAACAGGCAGGCATTATGGAAAGTTCTGAAAAGTAAAGATCAACAATTCTCTATGAATACCAATGTGTTAAAACATTAAATGACACATAAAAGGTTCAATGCAAGGTCCGTTTTGGTTCTTGGAACTATACACGTTATTCACATGCGGATAAGTATTTCAATAACTTTCAAAAAATAGAAAAAGTAATTTGACTAAACTCAGAACATGTGACTAGTTCCTTGCATGTACTGTCGTGAACGAAAAGAAAACATGGATGCAATTTGATGACTACTAGCAAATAGATATAAATTAAAAAATTGGACGCAAAATGATTATGGTACATGGACTTACCTTGACGAACAAACAGTTAGATGCAGGGATCAGAGTAGTTTCTTGTCGTAGAACAGGGAGCAGTTCACAGGTTGCAAACTGACGAGTTTGCTCAAAGTGGTCACGGAAGTTCACAGAGACGAAGAGCAGATAACCAGCACCTTCACGGGTTGACTAGCAAAGCGCAAAGAAGTTCTCATTAGAAATATGAAGTGGGTTATAAAGAATTCGAAACAGGGGTGTGTTTGTGAATGAATGACGTGTATATGTCGTGGCATTATGCGGTCTGCAGGGGGCCGTCCAGCGTGAGGGGGGATGCTTGGCAGGAGACACGGGGTCTGGAGGTAGACATGGGAACAACAACCCATGCTCTATAGACCACTTTGAAGTGTACATGGTCTTTGGCACCTCTTGGCCTTTATCGCTCCCTGACAGCTCCACTTGCCAGCACAAGTACCCCGGTGCGAACTGCCTTTGATAGGGCGGGGGGTGGATCGGGGCGGTGGTCGTGCAGACAAGACACAGGAAGACTCGTGAATGGAGACACACTTATGTGGATTGCAGGGGGCCGTCCAGCGTGAGGGGGGATGCTTGGCAGGAGACACGGGGTCTGGAGGTAGACATGGGAACAACAACCCATGCTCTATAGACTACTTTGAAGTGTACATGGTCTTTGGCACCTCTTGGCCTTTATCGCTCCCTGACAGCTCCACTTGCCAGCACAAGTACCCCGGTGCGAACTGCCTTTGATAGGGCGGGGGGGTGGATCGGGGCGGTGGTCGTGCAGACAAGACCCGTTTGCCGCAGGGCCTCACCAAGGAGAGGCCATCTAACTGAATGTAAGAGGATGGCTGCAGGATCTACTACATGGAAGGCAGGGGGGTGAGTTTATAAATACCTCACCCTCCCAGGAGAATATACACTAGATTCATTTAAAAAATCAAAACAACCATTGTTAAAATATATGTTGGGCTTTATTTTAGATTTTAATTAAACATAAATAATAAACATTACACATTGTAAAGTTGAGGTTGCAGCACATCGAGGGAAAATCCGCGGTATTGTCCACTGTCACTGGAGAAATGTTGTCTAATGGCAAGTACCGCACAGGCAGGTATTACTCTCCGAACGCGGTGTCCGAGCCTCCCGTGAAGCCACCAAATGAAGCAACGATAGGCCACCAGCCTGTACCACCTGTGAAAAAAAAAGATGCAAACTGTATTAAACTGACCAAACTTTCTTATCAATGTCGATTCAGGTAACACATGTCATTTTTCTTAGAAAAAAATTATATCTAGAAAATGCACTATATGGAACAAATTTACATGCGTTCGAATGATATGTAAATGTAATTTTATATGTGGGAGACGACCATGAAATAGTGGTGGCATCACTGACATCACAAACAGAGTATACTTACTCGTTACTCGGATTACGCGGACGAACAGTGCCACGAAGTTCGTGCATAAGCACCATCATCATCCTCAACACTGTCCGTGAGAGGCAGGCTTCCCTGAACTCTGGCAGCTCGGTGATGCATTGCGGACTTTGCTCGCCTTCCTGCAGACTTTGCTCGCTTTCCGAAATGTAGGCCAAGCACCCGGAATTTTCACGGCAGCAGCAGTTCTCCTCCTCAGTTGGCATTAGCTCGCACCGATTGCACGTGCACCAGGTGGAGACGCCGTCCATGCGACATGGTCCAGGCTCTTCATCCGTTGACGTGTCCTCCCAACTGCCGTCCGAATCCCCATCGTTTTCGCGTGCTTGCCTTTCCAGTAGTTCCTCCTCGGTGTACTCGGGCTCGTACATATACGGCATTATTGTGGCCATTGTGCGGTAAAGATAGTAAAATAATTTACAGAGATGGTACAGGTGTTCACACGGGCTACAAGCGGCGAAGGTAGCTGACCAGAGCACTGAAACGAGTCACAGAATACTCAAAGTAACACAGAGAGAGGAATGGAATCGAAAATCTGCTGCTGTATGTTGTGAAACGGTCTGTTTATACTTATTGGGGAAAGAGGCGTCCTGCCATTTCCATGGCAACACGTCAATAGCTGAGGCGCAGCGATTGTTGACACGAGACGTGCTTGAAATGGGCAGTACGCGTCTGCTGATGTCAGGCTCAGGGGCGGGGGATTTGATTTAGTGCCGCAAAGGCAGGTGAGCCAGGTCGATGCGGCGGAATGATAGGATTATCACAAAATGGAGGCTGATTTCGAGTGCGATAATGGGCGAAAAGTCGGGTAAGGTCCATAGGAAAGTTTCCTACGATCTACCGATTTATGCTTACAAACACATGGCCGACCCGTAGGGACAATAAAAAAAAAGTCCCGGAACTATCCTTTAAGAAAAATGACCTAGAGAGTAATACGGGAAAGACCAAAGTAATGTGTTTAGACAAACCCACAAGACGAAAAGAGCACAGTGCGTGGTTCCTAGCAAAAGAATGGCTAGAAAAAGTCGACATTTTCAGATATTTAGGAGTCAATTTTAGGAACAAAACAAGAGAATCAATGATGCAAGAATCTTTGATCCTTAAAGACAAAAGTTTGACTAATCAGACGATCCTGGTGGATAAAATGTTTGGGCGCTTCTCGCTTAAAGCAGCAATCACATTCCATAAAGTGAAAGTGGTCCCAGCATTTACCTACAGAGTGGAAGCTATGCCGATGATTCCCGCTAACATCTGGAAGAAGCTGGAAGGCTCTCTGTGGAGGAAATTGTTACGTCTTCCTCCATCTACTCCGGTGGTTCTGATTAGAAGAGAACTAAGTCTCACATCTCTTAAACGAACTGTTAATCTCAATGGCCTGATGCTATAAAGGAAAATACGATTCTCCAAAGAAAAAATCTATGCTCTCATTCACGAGGAAATGGAGAAAAGATCCAATAATATGCTGCAAAACTCGACTAACACTAATCTGGCTATCTTGGAAGAAATAGGAAGTTCGGAAGAGGAACTTTTAACAAATCCAACAAAAACTGCCGGAAAATTTAAGGAAACAGATTGGTGTGGCATGTAGGACAAGGACATGAGCTACAAGTACATTACGCACTTGCTGCCAGATGCCCAAAAATTAAACAAGCCCACCAATTATTTACTAAAGTTCCCAAACAAGAAAATCCGTTCAATCTTCATGAGAGCAAGGCTAAACATTCTAAAAACAAATTAAATCTTGGGAATCTGTGAAAAAAGGGATTCAAATTCTTGTCGCTTTAGCACAGATCCTCACCCAACTGAAAACCTGAAGCATCTTTTCCTTAAATGCCCAGCATTAGCTTCCAACAAGAAAACCCATTTAGAACATTTACACTCACACTTTAGCATGCTGGGCAAAGATTACTGGTGGGCTTATTTGATGGACGGGACAAACCGAAAGCCGGTGATCGTGGTTGGAAGTTTCCTGGAGAGCCTCAACCTGAATTAATTGCATCAAATAAAATCATAAGTGAACCAAAGATTTGGAACTTTTGACGTTAAAGAAATAAGCAGTGTTCATGATGGAGAGATGTTTTGTAAAAACTTGTAAAACACAGTTAAACACAAATAAAAAAAATAAAAAAAATATGATATGGCATTTATAAAGTACCTGTACACAAGGCACGACAAGACAAGGAGAGGGAAAGAAAGTGGAGGACAAAACAATGATCTTACTAGGCCTTGTGACATTCAGATTACATGAGATCAGGGAAGGGGCGAGTAGTACCAAGAGTGGGTGGGGGATGGAGAAGTGCAGGTCAAAGCAAAAAAAAGAGTGCAACCAATGGGTGACAAGTGTGGGTACTCATAAGTGCAGCCAACAGGTTGTGAATAAGTGCAAGAGAGGGGACTGTAGGGTGCAGATACAGTCCACAAGTGCAGGGGAGCCAAGAGGCAATGCAGGATTACAGCTGGACATGACAGGAAGGGACCTGGGCCCAAGTTCAGAGGGTGACTTGTGACCAGTGCATGGATCAGGCAGCTGATCAACAAGGGAGAGGAAGAGACAAGGCACAAGCAAAGAGAAAGGTCTTCAGTTGCTTCCGGAACGGAAGATGGTTTTGCTCAAGTTTCACAGAAGCAGGGAGGCTATTCCAGAGGGAGGCCTAAATTCCCAGGAGCAGCATTTTAGGATCTGGTGAAAGTTCTGTGCCCAACACCCTGGACAGTATTTGGCAGCAGCTTACCCAAAAATGCATGTTCCGTTGACAACTCCAGAGAATGTGTTTGAAAGAGGCTTCTTCCTCCCCACACCTCAAGAATGTTTGCCTTCTGTGCAACCCCATTGAAACAGCAGCACTCTGGGATAGTATACCCTATGCAAAACATTTTGTTGCACCAAGCAACGCCTGGACGATGTTGCCACTTCACCAGGAAACATTAGGGCTTCTACCCAATCTTCGGGTTCAATGGGCCCCAACTCCACCTCCCATTTGGCCTTAAGGATGGAGAGCTCTGGGTTCGCAAAGGCAGTTATCACGTGGTACATGGTGGAGGTAACCTTAGGGGTGCTCCAGTACAATGTTCTTTTCAAGGGGGGAGCTTTGTGGTAGTGTGGTCCGGTTTGTGAGTTGTGTGTGTAGTGCATGTGAAATCAACAAGTAGTGAAGATGATTCCCTCTGAGAGGATGTAACTCACTACATGAATCCCCATTGACACCCACCCCACCAATAACAGAAAGGTTGACCAACTCAGGTAGTAGGTAATTATCCCAGAGCAGTTGAGCCAAAGTCATTTTATACCCCATCTGATGTGTTTATGGTCTTCCCTCCACACCTGGATAATATGTTGCACCATTGTTGCGGAGGAGGTACGCTCCATCCAACTATATAAATAGCTAAGCAGGGAAGTTTTTCATGTTCTCCTCCTTTCCGCTTGGATATGAGGCATGTTGTGATCCCTGTGTAATATGTCAATGATCACAGTCATTTGGCTCGCCCAATAGTAAGACTGGACATTTGGAAGCTCAATCCATACTTCCCAGACCGAACATTAAAGTGTGATCAGGGCTATCCATGGTTCTTTCCCACTGCATAACAGTTCCTTCAAGGCACAGTCTAGTTTCTTGAATTCCAGATCAGGGATCAGCACAGGGGCATTCTGCAATCACAGCAGTGCGAACATTTTTAACAAGGCCGCCCTTCCCATCAAGATCTGTGGCAGGATGTTCCAGTGTTGAACATCCCTAAGAAAGTGATCAGTGATCAGTGTATGGGCAATGTATAGGTTGTGGTCATTACTGATCCGGATTCCCAGGTAGTGAAAGTTGATCTTTTCTACTTTGTATTGGAAGTTCAGTAGAATTGCCAGATCTGCACCCTGAACCGGGAACAGAACGGATTCACTCCAGTTCACCCGGAGTCCACTATAGGTTTCAGTCTTTGTATCACTATGGGACATGAGTGTAACTGTGTGTCACTGTATATTAGCAGATCATCTGCATATAGGAACATCTTGTCCTCTCAGCCCTCTGACCAACAGAATCCCCTCCACATATTTTCTTGACAAAACCACGCTGCTAGAGGCTTTATGACAATGAAAAACATTAGGGGAGAGAGAGGGCACGCCTGGCGTGTACCCTTCTCCAACTGAAAGTTCCTGGAGACACTCCTGTTTACCCTGTTTACCCTCATCTCTGTGACCGGCACTTCATACAGGAGATGGGCCCAAGCTAGGTAGTTCTTCCCAAAGCCCATCTTTCCCATAATATTACAAATGCTGTCCAACACCACCAAATCGAGTTGCAATTTGTGAATATTCATGCCGGTCGACTTCTCAGGCATGAACCCACAATGGTCAGGGTGGATGAGGACTGACATGACCGGTAGTATGCAGTTTGCCAATCCTATAGCAAGTATCTTCGCATCCTTATTTATTAAGGAGATGGATCTATAGGATCCACAGAGCTCTGGTGGTTTAGATTGTTTAGGGAGGACTACTATACTCACCTTCCATAGGTCTGGGGGGAGGACACCCTGCTCCATGTCGAAGCATGTTAAGCAGCGGTTCATCTACACTTTCCCCAATCTTCTTCCATGCTTCAATCGGAAATATGTTGGGTCCCAGGGTTTGCCCTGAGTGAAGTTGGGCTATTGTATTCTCAATCTCTTCCCGGATTATGTTCCCTTCGAGTCAAAGGATATGGGCATCCGACAGGTGTAGGAGCATCAGTTTATTGAATATGGCCCGATTTCGCACCGTATGTGGGTTCTGGTAAAGGTCAGCATAATAATAGACGATGGCCTCTGCTTTTTCTTCATCCGTTTGCGCCACTGTTCCCCTGTCCGTCCTTATTTCTCATACCTGCCTATGCCCCTTACCCCTCCTTCCCAGTGAAGCCAAAATGTCCCTGTCTCATCCCCTTCTTCATAAACGCGGCTGTGCTGCACTCAGGAGGCCTGTTTAACGTTGTCAAGGGAGAATTTCCCTGGCTGCAATAAATGCCTGGTTCGTCGAAGGAGAGCCTTAGGTTATTTATTTTGACTTTCCTCTCAACACCTCACTTTCAGCTTTCTGCACTCTTTGACTCTGGGAACTTTGGACCGCGAGCCATAGAATAATTTCCCCCAGAGGACTGGTTTGTATCCCTCCCACAGCGTCACAGGGCTCTCCAATGAACCGAAATTGATATCGAAGTAGTCAGTGGTCCTGGCCTGAATGTGTTTTTACAAACTCTTGAAATTCCAGCTAGTAGTTGGTCAAGCACCAGTTTGGGCTGGGTTTGGCCTCATCAGTCTGGACTTCTATAATTTGTGGTGAATGGTCTGAGATCTCACACGTTAAATAGGTAGAAGATTTTACTCTGTATGCATCCTGCTGCAGTATTAAGAAGAGGTCTAGCCGGGAGAGGGAGGCGTGAACCCCAGAATGAAATGAGTATCCCCATTCAATGGGGTGTACATCTCTCCAGACATTGCAAAGGCCCAATGCTGAGGAGAAGGTGGCTAATTTGGTGGGTGTATCTGTATTCCTACCCCTGAGGTGTGTGCGGTCTATCCGTACGACTATAACATAATTAAAGTTCCTGCTCAAAATTCATAGGTCGGCATTCGTGACTCTGGAGCACAGCTTGGATTTATGTGAGTGAATCTGCAGCCAGCAGAGGGGGTGCATACATTTCTATAATTCCCAGCATTTTACCCCATACCTCGCCAGTTAAAATGGCAAAACTCCATCTAGGATCTTGCAGCACCACTAGTAGCTTAGGAGGAAGATGTTTGTGGACCAGAATGAATACCTTTCTTTTCCCCCCAGGAAAATCCATTGTGCAGTGCAGTTCTGTAATAGGATCTGCCAAAGAGTGTACACATCATTACGGCCATGTGTTTCTCTGTGAGAAGAGCCAAGTCAGCAGAGAATCTGTTAAGGAATTGCAGAACAATTTGTCTTTTAATGCTGGAGCCAAGACCATTCACATTCCACATAAGGAGCTTAAGAAACCCCCTCGTCATGACCACTAGAGCTTAGACGTGTATTTTGTAATTGGATGAGTTGTTCGATGTTTTTGTTTATTGGAGTGTGCGTCTCCATAAGGGGTGTATAAAATCGGAAGATCCAAACTGACGTGACCAATACCAAATTTCCCATAAGCTCCCCACCCGTATTCCACCCCAACCCGAAGTACCTGTCGCCTGAACATTGTAGCCACAACTATAGGGCTTTAAAGAACAAGAAAAAGATAAGGAACTCTCAGTGACAAAAAAGGGTACTGCTTTGACTGAATGAGTATCCCTCCCTCGCCAAGGCCGCACGGCAGTGAATTTGGGTGTAACATTACCAGGCAGGTGTTGACCATCTTCATCCCTTTTCCTGAGCGGAGTGAGTGTCTCCATTTGATTCAACCAGGCCGGCCCCCCTATCGGCTTCTAGATGAGGTGGAGGGGTCCACAGGGATCTTTTCTGCTGTGTGGTGCTGAATTCTTGGTCTGCGAGTTGTTGTCCATTGGTTAGGTGTTGTTCAACACATGCCCAGGCCCTGCAGGGATCTGTGAAATTTAGGGAGACCCCATTATGATATATCTTCATTTGAGCTGGGAATAGCAGTCTGTATTTAACTCCAAGGGTTTTCAGCCTTTTTTTGTGGATCGAAGGACTGTCTGGCCATTTGCACTTCTCTTGCATACTCAGGGGGGAATGCTATTCTGGATCCGTTGTAGGTGATGGGTCCCTATATCACAGGTTATTTGAAGCAATGCGTTGAGGTCTCCATAATTTAGCAATCTTGCGATCACTGTATGTGGATTCGCTCCCGGGAGAGGTCTCCCAGTGGCATGCGATGGAGAAGAATTTCGAAAACATTTTGTTGGCCACCAGGTCTACCAGCCAATGTTCAAGGAATAAGTCCATACTAGGACCTTCTGACTTTTTGGGGAACCCCAGTATGCAAACATTATTTCAAAGGGAGCGGCCCTCTCCTTCATCCACACGGCCCTACACTGCCCACAGCTGTAGTATCAGATAAGTCTGTTGATTTCCCATCTGAGTCACTATGTCCTCAGCATCCGAAATATGCCTCTCAGCTTCACCCATACGTGAGGAGAGTTTGTGCAACTCATGTCAGAGCAGGGACACGTCTGTACTGAGCTTGTCAATCTTTACCTCTATTGAGGACCAAAACCCTGCGATGGTGGCCATCACATCCTGTAAGGATATATTGGGCCTCATTAGGGTAAAACCGCCAGGTTGCCGCCAGACCCGTAATTAATTACTGGCGCCTGACTTCTGGGTAACACCGGGGTATTCCGATCCTGGCGGCCAGGAAGTCAGGTGCCTATAATTTTGTAAGTCCCCATTCCCATGGAGTCCTGGAGGACTCCATGGGAATGGGGACAATGGAAGCACCGGCACCATTAACAACAGTGCCGGTGCTTCTGTGAAACTCAGCGTGCGGGTGCCGTTATGCGCGCCAGGTCTGACCTTGACGGGCGGGACGGCACCTGCCCGCAGAGTTGTACTGTGCTGGTTGGCAACAGTGTTTCCAGACCAGCACGGTTGTAATGAGGCCATTTGTCCTTTCTGGATTGCCTTCCTCTTGTGTGCTGTGTGTACTGGGAGTACTAGAATTACTGGTGGCATATTGATCGATTTAGCTTAGGACAGATGCTTTCTTAAGTTTATCCCTGACCACAGTGCCACTCATTCACTGGGAAGGACCCAGTTGAGCTCTTTTGGGCTTAATTCAGCACTGGAACTAATTGTTAGTGACAGTGTTGGCTACCAGGGGCTCCCTCCACCAGCTACCTTCTCCCTGTCTTCCAAAGTGATTAGTACTGTGCTACATCAAAAGTTCCCACGCCGCACCATCTGGAGGTCTCAGTATTTCTTGACTGTCAGTTGCTCCCTTCTCCCGCTGTAGTGCTCCAGCTGGGGAAGGAGACTGCTCACACCTTGGGCAGTTGTTGCTCTGTGGGGCTGTCCTTGTCTGGAGTCTGATGGTTGATGCCCCCACCACCACGGCAGACAGTTGTTATCCCCAACGCGAGCCCATCCCTCAGTTCTGGGCCACCACTATTTCGGGGTGCTGTTCCTGGTCCAGGCCACGTCAAGTACAGTGTATATCTATATTCTGAGGGGAGCTAGGCGTCTCTCAGTAAGTCAGGCACCAGATTCACAACCGGGATAACCCTCATCCAAATCACCCCCCCAACTCGGTCTTACTGGCTTGCCGTCAAGGATGGCTCTTGGCGTTGCTTCATCCTAGTACCCTCTCCTCTACCACACCTCAGGCACTCTTAGTGTGTTCATATCAGTACCCGGCTACATCTCCGTCCACCAATGACACAGGGTCACTGTATTTTGTTGCTGATCGTCCCCCAATCCGGCTGCAGGCGAGCTTGTGTGCCTCGCACTGGGTCCCGGCAGCCAGGACCCACCCGCCACTGACTGCAGGCGATGTGGGTCTTCTCTAGTGCGGCACTGATCAGGATATGAGAACGCCTTCCATCCTCGCTGACCTGGATGGCGCAGTTGCATTTCCTTTCTCACAAACCGCGCAATGCGGTCCAGTCATGCCTTGTGGCCACTCTGTATCACGAATCTTCGATCTTAAAATGGCATTAGCCGGGCCTGGCACCCTCTGCTGTTCGGTGCCAGGTGCTCGGCAGCCGACTACTCCAGGGGACCCAAGTCAGGCAAGGCCAGTGATGTTCTCCACCCACAGTTGTGCTTACACGGTCTAACACTGCCCGGAACCAGTATAATTTCTCAAGATATTCTGCAGCCCGGCCGAGCGGAGGAGGCTCATGCCTTCATCTGCCTGGCATCAACTGTATAGTTTTGGCTTGTGTGCAAGTATCAGGTGCATGGTAAGTCCTTTTCCTACGCCTACACAAAGGCCAGAACTGTTGGCATTGGGAATGTTTTCAGGTATTGCCTTAAAGTTTTAGAATCACCTAACTATCCATCCTGTAAAATGTGCATATTGATGTGTCAAGGAAACATGTTTTTTTCGGTGTAATTGATGCATGCAAGATATTTGAAATTGTTTCCCAACAAAATGCCCAACAAGACATCTCCCGTACTGTAGCAGGGCAACAATATTGCAAGCATGTACACGAGTGGCTCGAACCGATCAACATCACCTATTAGATCATTGATGTTCATAAATGAATGACATTTTAACACCATGTGGGTCTCATAATTCATCGGATAATGGATTCATATTTTGGAGACTACCTCTCAGCAAAACGAGTCCTTTGTTATCTTAATAGGTAACATAAAAGGTTAATTTGACAATGTTGTCTGCAGGAATTTCTTTAAGATGCTACTGCCGAGGTTATGCGACTGCAGTTTAGGTTCCAATCTGCCAGTGATAGCAAGAGTGTCCTACATTTCAAATAACACACTCACAGGGACGCCATTTCCCCAAAATGCCTTGGGTAGCGCAAGTGACATCACACATCCCTTGACCTCTGATGACATTACAGGAAATGATGTCATCATTGCGGGAAGCAATGGAACACAACCGTTCACCCCTTGACAAAACAGGAAGTGGCATCACATAGCATTTTTCATAGCATTTTTCATAAGTACACTACGAAAATTATGGTTACGATATCACTATAATATAATATGATATACATTTCATACAAGAATGGATCGCCATATGTATCATTAAGATCAGTGTGTATAGGCCCATATTACAAAATTACTGTGAAGGCAAGCAGACGTCCATGGCCAAATGATAATGATGTGTTATTATATAGCACTTACACTCGACCTCAGAAGGATGAAAGGCTGAGTTGAGGTGTTTATGAACAGACTGAATCAGGGACTCACCCCCTGAAATGTGCTTCAAATAAACCTTTAATGAGTCTAGCAATTATTGTATAGAATTCCTTAAAAAAAGACACATTTTTTTGGTATTCCTATTCTTTCTTATTTAGGGTCACTGCTGAAAGTGCTAGACTTGTGGATCCCCTGTTCTTTTTTTTGTTTTATTTTTTTTGTTAGAGGCGTGAACAAGAAAGGCAGCCACGCCAGAAGCCAAGAGCCACGTGACTCTTGCCACAGCCAGGAGCAGCATTAAAAAATTAAAATAAATAATAAGACACTTTTTATTAGGGGTAGCACAGGAGACCATAGGGGTAGCAAGGGAGACCTCAGGGGTCACAGATGCGACCCCTGGCGACCCCTAAAACGTCCCTGCATACTCACCTATGCAAGTCAGAACACAGCATACACTTAATAAGTATTTTTCTCCGACCACAAAATCATTGATGTCCTTACTCCTTGAGAGGACCGCACGCACTGGTTGTCTGCTTTCGAGCTTGCTTGAATTTATAATAATAAAAATGAGAAACTGTTCAGATTTCGTTGAAGTACACATATGCAAATAAACATGTTATAGTGGACAATCCTCATGTCTGGAGATGGAAGAAACAGTCTGGTGACTTTAAATGTAATTTTTGTATTTTTATTCAAGTGCTTCATCTAGTTTCCTTCCATATTTTAATTAATATCAATCACGCTATGACAAGGCCTTCAGTTAACAAATCGTCAATGTTTTGAAACTTTTGATGTTAAGCGATGGGTTCTGGAAATAAATTCAGACATTTATAAGATTCGCGATAAGGTAAAAAGTGATTTTTATGCAGTGATATTTCATAATTCACTTCTTCTAAACACCACCAGGATGCTAAATATGAAAACAAAATATGATACATGTTCTTAGTGCATGCCAGCCCATTCTCCTTGCTATCCTCATTTTAGAACAATTTGAACAGTGTTCTACATCAGTTTCGCACATTTTGAAAGATTAAGGCATCCTTCGAACCTCGCGGTAGGACTGGCCTAGCCTTTGATTCTTCAATGGGTAATTATAACACCTATCATTACAGCGCTTAGATGCAGGATAAGTCTAGCATGAAGCGTTTTGTAAGAACACAACATTCTTAACATTATAAATTGTGGTTTTATGATATATGATATGATATGATAGGTATTTGTAACGCGCCTATACACAGGTGTCTTGTGGCACTGACACCAAGTTATAGCAAGTGGTAGAAGTGTGCCAAAACAGTGGAATGTGACTACGTCAGAGGAAAGGATATGCAAGAGGGAGAGAGTTGCAACACCGATTTCAAAGGGTTATTATCGGGCCAGGTTGACAGCCAATTGTGTGGAACAGACAACATGAGGTCCTGTGTATGGTTTTTCATTTAGTTTTTTCAGTCGGTTTGAACATTTATGTATGGCCTTTCTGATATCAACCACCTCTACTCACTGATCTTAACTCCAATGGAACCCTCACTTAAAACCTACCTAAACAGCAGCTGCTTCTACTGGGGCCTGCCACTAGACAAATGAATGCTGTCATAAATAGAATTTGATAATTTATTACAAAGATTGGATCACAAAACATCTCCCCTCTGATAAAACAGAGACATAGGAACGAAAAGGCTGTGGTCCTGAAGTACCCCAAATGACTAGTCACTAAGACTCCTGCTACATCTGCACGTGTTTACATTGGCATGAAAGGGCAAATCCCATGTAGCCATCTGATGCCAAAATAAATCCCATGGAAATGCTCGGAACCTCTACCAGCTATATCATTGAAGCATGTCATCTGAGACAACAACCTAACAAGTTTTCCAAAGATCAGATGCAGATGGGGTGTCAGGAGATATACTATCTTAGTGTTAGCAGGACCTCCTCCATCTTCCGATAGTCAAGAAGAAGGCAGATAAAGTCCACATCCATGCTTTATGAATGAAAATTGAACAAGCATTCAATTCGGCTCTAACTTCAATAGGGTGGTAAAATGAAGAGATCTGCTTAACCTCAACAAGAACACCATTCCAAAATGGTGGAAGTGGTCGTAAAAATAAGTGGACATATTAACAGTAAAAAAGAAAAGAAGAGGTACACCAGTTAGCTCCCTCCCTCTTCTACCTCCGTTTACAGTCATGATTTTAGCAGTAATCACACCACAGATTGATTTGCCTTACTGCCTCTGAAAACATCTGGTGTGAGTATTTCAAATCTTCCTCCAGCCCAGCAGTTTTTGGAATAAATGCAACATTTTCATAAGAGAAGAGATTTTTTAGTGTGTTACTCGGGTGGGTGTATTTTGCGACATCAAAAGGAATGGATGCCACAGGCCAGCATGAGAAAATTCCCCATGGCTCAAGGATAGAGCCTTGAATCGGATGCTCTTTCAATTAGTAGCCAATGGAACTTTGATGACATTCTCGATAATGGTCTTCAGATCGTAGGTCACACTGCCCCATTGTTGAAACATTGCAGTCACTTTAAATCTAGTCCAGACCAGGAAAACATTCATTGTTGTTACTGGCATAGTATAATCTGGACTGGACCAAGGCTAACGTAGTCTGTACCTTAAATGGGAAGGTACGGTATTGAAACTATTGTTCACAATGACCTTCACCCATTTTCCAGTCTAACAGAGTAGAACGAGAATATGATCTGTATTTGTATGTGTTTTGTTGGTACTGCACAGTTAACTGGGGCCTCTAGCCAAATCTCAGGGACCTAGTGTGTGTGATAATTTTGGAGGAGAGAATAAAATAGAAACTGTAGACTTCCAGAACATAAAGTGAAGAAGCTCCAGAATAATGGCTTGCTTCATTCATGTGTTGTTCTTTTCTTCAGCTACCATGAAAACTGTGCCACTATGATATACAGGTAGATACCTACTCACCAGAGGGATAGCCCCAACACCAAACATGGCTTTTGCCACACACTGGGAACATTCCTGAATCCTAAGGCAAAAACACAAGGAAGCTCCTTTAATAACTAAGATGTTGCTTTGTGCTATACAAAAAGAAAATGAAATGCATATTCAAATGTTAACACTCCCAATATGAGAAATGTTATTAATTTCAGAAGAAAACACTTCTGAAAGATAACGCTGATGTAACCATCACCTATAAATCAAACAGTCTTGTCATTTTATAAGATCAAATATGATGTGTTTCAAATGAAGCACCTTTATATTTCAGTAAGAGAAAATTAACAATGTGCTGTTTATTCAGGATATGTTGAATGCCAAGGATATACATCACTGTAATGTATGTTTGAAGAATGACTTATGCAGCATAAATATAACAGAAGTAAACAAGCGGTTTCCATATAGGAAATTGTTGCTTTTCTACAGTGGCTTTCCCAATACTGATGTTTCTGAAAAAATGACATCAAGCAATTTCAACCCAGGATGTGTATTGTTTATAAGGGTTGAGTTAAGGCCCCCAGTGATTAGCTTGGTCATCATGAGAAAACAAACCTATATGAATTAAAACCATCAAAGAAGCACAATAACGTTCATATAACAATATTACCATCTGCTCAGGGTTTGCACAAATACAGACAAATAGCTGGAATTAAATTAGAAATGGTGGACCTAGAACTAATAAAATATGGGATAAACAAAATGACACGTAGCTCTGTTTTCCAAACTCCGAGATTTGAAGGGCCAGAAAGCACTTCTGATTTGGTCCCTGAACTAAGTCTTCCAATAAGCTTCTCCAGCAAGAACGATGAAAGTTTGTTCAACCAAAAGTATCCCCTGTCCGCTGACCCACGTCAATCATTAGCTGCAGGCAAGCCCTGACATGTTTTCACATCTTCAATTCGAAGACAAAGATGCACACTTTGTATTTCAAAATGATATTTCAGATCCAAAACACTATTTGCGATGTAACTTGATAACACTATGATGTAGAAACAAAGGAAAGCGTTTTGCAACCATGCGATTTCCCTGCATTTGACATACTCCTGTTTATTAAATTGTGAATATTTTTAATGGAATTAATTTCTTTAAATAATGTAATCACACAAATGCATGTCCTGTATCAATGTGTTCATGAGGACTACAAGAACACAGAAATCCATATTCTAGTAAGATAAAATGCTGCTACAATGACATATGGAGAAAAATGTGATTTTGAAATGAAAAGCCCACTCCTAGCCATAGGCGTAGAAATATGTTCAACCTATGGAAATGAAGCAGTGTATTGTCTCTGGGTTGTCTGCCTGTTTAGTAATCCAATAGAAATACCCAACCAATTAAAAAGTGAAATATGATGACATAAAGTGGGAATTATTCAGATAACATAGGAAGAAACACATAAGGAACAAAGATCTCTGGAATTGAAGGCTGCAGAGATGGTATTTACCTGTTCTAAATTGATATGAGTGAGCTTTCCTATTATTTGGAGGTGATTGGGCTTTATCCATGACAAAACCTGTATCTGAAATAGACCTGCTTTCCTAGAGGAGGGATAACGAGACCGCAAGGGGCCAACTGACTGTGAATTCCCTGGGAACACATAAAGGTCCTTGATGGCTCTGTGTCTTAACTAATTATACTAAAGAGGGTATGAAACAATCCCTAATGTAATTAGACAGAGGCCCTACAGAACATGTTCGCTTCTAGTTGGGTGGAATGGGAGAGGCCTCCACTAGGAGTGCTTATTTCAAATAGAAGGCAGGAACATGTTAAGTGCGAACTGTACTTTGCTTTGTCACTGTATTCAAAACCAAGTCAAATGTGCTTTAGGTGGGAATGCATAGCCTTTCTGAGCTGATAAAGTGCAGCTTTTTGTTCAAATCAGTTTTTGGATGGCTTATAACTTCGGTGTCACTAAATGAAACTGCATGAAATTTGAACATTTCATTCTAGACCTGACTCTGAATGGGTCTGCAAAGTGTGGTGCTGTTTTGTCAAGAGGGAATACAGTTAGAGGGAGGTCCCAAAATATTTTGAAGGCTTATGAATGCGGTGCCATTTGACAAATCTGCACATTAGTTTGCAGAAAGATTGCAGACCTAGATATGAATGTTTTTGCAAAGTGTGGTGGGAGTGTTTCAAGAGAGAGCAAATTAGACGGGAGGTCTCAACATTTTGAAATGGCTCATATCATTGTTGCTGTTTGACAAAGATTTTCAGTGAGATAATTGACCCAACCGTGAATGTTCATGCAAAGAAAATCTGAATGGATTTTGTCAAGTTGGTGTTAAGTTATATGACTATTGTATGTAGGTACAAAACAGAAATGGGCGGATTTGCAGCCAATCATGTAAGGAGCATTGGCGAGCATCGAAAGCATGGTTTTGCAAATGTGGCCGCCTTTTAGGTTTTGAAAAGTGTCATAATGTAGGTACAAATAATAGTGATATACCTTTGGTGACTGAGGCATGGCCTAAGGCCATGACCCGCACAATCTGGCTACTGGGGGTAAAAGTGGGCATGGCCACCAGGGACCGGCTATGTGATAATGTTTTTCGATATTGGGATAGGTGGGAATGGGTAAAACAATGTTCTTGTGGGCACAGGTTGAAGTGCTGGATGGGATAGCAGCAATATGCACGAAGAGGGTCAGCAAGAACTTAAAAGCATGGATTTGCAAATATGTCCTGTGTTTTATTTTTTTTCAAAAGTTTAAAATGTAAGTACACAACACATTGATTTCACAATGATGTCTAGGCCAAGGGCCTCGCCGTTAGCAAGGAGAAATGTGTACTGTAATTTGCTTATTCGGGCATGCAGTAAAGCCAAGCAGTTGGTTTGAATGGGAAAACATATTCTGTTTGCCATTACAGCCTTAAGTGGTGGACTAGATTACAACAAACTTGCGCAACGAGCATTAGCAAGGACCTGAAAGCATGTTTTTGTGAATATGTCTTGTGTTTTATTTTTAAAAAGTGTAAGAGTGTAAGTAGATGTACATTTGGTCTGTGAGTAGTGGGACTGGCCCTCGGAAAAACACAAGTGTGTACTCTGATTTCCTTATTGGGGAATGCGCCATGGCCGAAGCCTATGATTTGGAGACTGGCCATGGCTGCAAATCATGAGCACTGGCCATTGATTACATTGTTAGGGTATAGTGGTCACTGAACTAGGATGCAGGGTAGGTGCAGTGATAATAGGGGTGGTTTGGTTCAGCTGGGGTCATGTTGGAGTCTTATTCTGTAGGCAATTGAGTGATGATTTCCATCCACAGTATGCACTGCCGATGACGAGTGACATAAGTATGTGTTGCAAAAAATATCTTTCTTAAAGGAGGTTTATAGCTCTTCCATATGTATGAAAAGAGGAATTATTAATAACTTTTATACAGTGATGTAACCCGATAATATATTTGGAGTTAAAAAAAGCTATTAAATTGACCGAAAACACTTTGTTAAATGGATGTTACAGTTAAGATGCATCCCAACCTTGGGACTCCTCTGTTCCAGTTGTTAGCCAGTGGCATCCCACCTTGGCATCCATGAGCACTTGCCCATCTGTACTGCCCCTCCTATTTATGCACTTCTCTCACTGCACAATGTATATGTACATTTAGAGGAGCATTGTGTACAGTTTCTTTGTAAAAGTAAGGGAAATGCAGAGGCAAAAGATGTGTAAAAGATTGCTAAGTGGCAGGTGGTGTGTGGAATCTTAATATGGCCAAAGGGTTATATGTACAGTTTTTGGAAGTGATTGGTGGATGGATGTGTGACTGTTTGAAAGCAGACATTGAGGGAGTGTTAAAATCATAAAATTAAACAGGGTAGACAGCCTGCCCTGTGCGATGGTGTGCACGTGCCATCTGGGTCTTTTAATGATCCATGGCCTGGAAAGGGAACTGTGGAGACCGTGGTTAGTTATAAAGGTTCATCGATTATGGTCCTTATTGTATGCTAGAGAATGTATTTGGGACAAAACATTGTTTCTGTCCTTTTATATTTTTCTCTAGTATACAATTGTCCATTAGCCCCCTGGCCAGGGGAGCCAGATAATCGGATGGCTAGGAACACAGTCTTCAAATGCCGGTACAAGCCCGCGTTCCAAGCCAAATGATGGCTGGTTCTCCCTGCTGCCATCTCCGTCCCCCCACCGTCGATCCATTTTTTTTCTTCACCTCCCATGCCCTTACTTACCTTATTTTGGCTTTGGCAGTTGCAGCTGATGCATTTGCTCATTTTTTTGCCTCTTGCGGGTTGCCATGGAACTGGAAGAGGGGATCAGTACTGAGGCCTGCCTTCCCTTTCCATGGTGGCCATCTTGGAAAGTGATTTTCCTTCATGTAGCAGGATGCTGCATGTGTCCCACTTTTTTTTTTTTTGCCCCCGGGGTTACTGTTTTAGAAGAAATGGAAATCTTCTTAGTGAGGCATGCCCAAAGTACAATTCCCTGTAGCGATGATCTGAAAAGATGATTAGATAAACATAGACCACATATTAATAGATGATAAAAACAGCATCACAAACCATAAATCAGTCTTGATTATCCCCAAAAAGATATTTACAATTGTTGTAATGCAAAACAGTTAAATGAACAATGCCTACATTAGTAAACCTACCTGTTCTTGTAGTGGAAAATGGTGAACAAACCCTCTGTTTATTAAAAAAAGTTAAAAGAAAAATAGTACCTGCCCAGGTAGAGTCTGGTTAATGCATAGTGACAGTAACACATGACTAATGTATTGTACCTCATACTGTAAGTAAATCAACCAGATGTATAAATGCATTCTGATGGATGTGTATAGCATTAAGAAACATTCTATGTGGCACTACTATGACCACCACCCAAATTATAGAATCAAGCCATATTGATTCTAACATTCCAATCTGTCCTCATCCTACTTGATCTCTCCTCTGCGTTAGACACGGTCAACCATACCACCCTGCTCAATCGTCTCTCTGACAACCTGGGTATCATTGATCAGGCTCTGGCCTGGCTGACCTCTTTTCTCTCTGATCGATCCTCCCTGGTACAACTTGAGTCCTTTCTATCTTCTGTCGCCCTCTCCACATGTGGAGTCCCCCAGAGGTCTAACCTCTCGCACTGGCTTTTCTACCAATACCTGGCAACTCTCGCCATTTTCTGCACAACTTTCCAGTGCTATGCTGATAACACCCAACTAATTTTCATGCTTCCTTCAGCCCCCTCCTCCCCTTCCTTCATCTCTGATTGTCTAATCGCCATTTAAAATTGGTGTGCAGCCAACGATCTGTGTCTAAATGCCAACAAGACCGAGATCCTCCTTATTGGTACACCATCTCCATCCTTTCCTCTCACTCTCTGGCCAGCCACCCTTGGCCTTCCGCCTACCCCCACCTGCATGGCTAAGGACCTCTGGGTTATCTTTGACTCTACACTTTCCTTCTCCACACACATCTCTAACATCTCCAAAAAGTCACATTTCTTATTGCACCTCCTTAGAGGTACTCTGCCTTTCTTCTCCTTCCCTCATAAGCTCATTGTCCCCCAAGCTCTGGTTCTCTCCAGACTGGATTACTGTGACAGCCTCTTTCTAAATCTACCTGCCTAAACTCTCCGCCCTTTACAACTAATCCAGAACAGGACTACGAGACTTGTCCTTGGCCTCAAGCCCTGGAATCGTATCTCTCCAGCCCTGAAATCCCTTCATTGGCTCCCAGTGGATGCAAGGATTACATTAAAAACCCTCTGCATCATTCAAAAGGCCTTCTGGGGCATGGGTTTAGTTTAGTTTAGTTTAGTTTAGTTTAGTTTAGTTTAGTTTAGTTTAGTTTAGTTTGCTTATTTGTATAGCGCAGCCAAACCCTGGGGTAACTGGGCACTGAGGTCCAAAATACATTCAACTATCCCTCCGTAAATGCCTCCCCTCTCGAGACCTTTGCTCCTCTACTTCTTACTCCCTAAGGGTTAGTCGTTTTGCAAAGAAACGAGCAGGGGTAGATCTCTGTCTTCGGCTGGTGCCTCCCTTTGGAACAGCCTCCTGGCCACCTTGAAACTTGAGGAAAACCATCTCCGGTTCTGGAAGCATCTCAAGTCCTTTCTCATTGCCTCTGCCTTTGCCCCCCTTCTCCCCTGTTGATCTCTTTCTTCTCTTGGCATCATGCACCTGGCCACCCTCTGTCATTTGGGCCCAGGTACCTGCTCGCCCTGCCACCCTCCTGCACTGCCTCCATGCCACCCTCTGCACTAGGGTTCTGTGTCTGTACCCATACAGTCCCCCACCCACTTATTTTGCACTTATCAGATATACTTTATCTCACTGCCACCTGCCACTTGCTGGCTGCACTACCATGGTTTATTGCCTCTATGTATGTATTTATTTTATTTAATATTTATTTCTGTTTTCTATCCTCTGCTCCACACTTTCCACTGCTCCCCTTCCATTCACTTTCCCCTTTACCCTTTTCCATGCACTTGCGCTTTATTAAATGTCACTGAGCCTAGTAAGATCGCTCTTGTCTTTTTTTTGTTCTCCGTTGTTCCCCTCCCTTTTTGCCTAGTCGCGGTCTGAAGCACTTTCTTCAGTTTTATTCACCTCCCTATCAATTGAAATGCTCAATCAGTAGGGGTCATATGCAAGTGGCTACTGTTGTGGTATTCTCGTATCAGTGCCCCTTTACAGAGGGAATAAGGGGTGACAACAATCAAATCCAGACAGGAGAGTTGTAGAGTAATCAGGAACACGTTTCTTTTTCAGTGAGCTGTGGACTGCTAGCCTTCATGCTTCCTCAATAAATGACCACATGAATTCCCTTGCCTACCTTGTACACTCCATAGTTCCTGCTGCAAGCTGCCATGGCTAGATTAGGGGTGTGTAATACATACTCGAGCCATTGCAAAGTGATGGCAAAGCCCCATTCAAATGAAAGAGTAAAAGGGAAAGTAAAACCACGATGGGGTATTATTCCACAGCGCATCTATTTAGTCCCTTGGAATCATTGGAGCATCAGCGTAGCTTTAATGGGCATCCTATGCCATTGACGTGCGGTTGCTGTCCGGAATGGCGGTTCCCCATACATGGGTTCAATGAACTTTGATCATCCATAGAGCCTGTAAAGTTTACAAGAATAAGTTTCTGTGCTACTCATTAGCTGCCTCAACCAAGCTACAACTGAAAAATGTCCAAGTTTTCCAATTGTGTCAAGTTATGTTCTGTGTTCTATCTTCGATGCAACCTCAGCTGAACTGCCTCTATCTATCCTGGATTGTCTTTACTAGATTTAAGAGCCGTACATTCATGGTTCCCTTAGCCGAAATTCAATTTTGGTCTCTTAGGGTTAGGCACAGGATTTAAATGATGGATGGTATGAGGGATGAGTTCAAGAATGGTGGTTGGTGACTATTGGAGACATTGGAATAGAAACATTACAGGTTTGTTTTTGTGTGAATGTTTTCTATTTGTCACTTCCAAACTCAATTCGCTTGGTGAATATTTATAGGATGTAATTGACCGGTCAAATGGAATTTTGCTTGCATAGTTTATTAATTCAGTGTGTTATATATCTTTTTTGTGAACTTCTACAGGACTGGTTAAGTGTACGAATTCAGTGTATGTTCCATATATAGCATTGGGATATTAATAATTAATGTGTCCTGCTTGACTATCTCAACAGCAAATTAAGTAGAGATTCTAGCAACAAAAGGCTCAGGATGATGGTTTGGACTATTAAATTCATCAGAGCCTAGACTAGGAGAAGTCCTTCCACTTTTCAGACAGTTTTATAAAAATATTTCAAAAATGAAAACTGTGCTTGATTATGTGGTCTGCAACGTTGGCTCCCCAAATGTGTTGCACTACGCAATCCATCAGCCACAGTAAACGGTGAAGAATCTTGGGAGTTGTAATCCAACACAAATGGAAAGCCACGGGTTACATACTCCTGCCTTAGTCCAAAGCTGTCCAAGTCCTGCCATCAAGAGTCAAAGCCACTATGTGTTTTCAATATATCTGCCCAACATGCATTTGATTCCAGTGAATACAATATTTAAATGTTTAGACACTTGAAACCCGTGTCGACTGCTAGAAATAGGATACTGTAGACATTTGCTTGCTCATATCAATTTAATTACAGAAAATGATTAATTCGGACAATTAATTCAGCAGATAATAGAACACCATTGTATCTAAAGGTTCGACAAAGAAACAGTAACAAAACCATATAAACATCATAAAATTCAAAAAGTACTAGAAATTACAGCCTAAAAACAATCGTAAAATGGTGTGTCCTATAATATTTAAGGTGCTAAATCATAATACATCCTCATTCGTATGTACAACACAACGTCATACACAATCCACAAATCTTCCTAAAACCCAATCGATGTATCTACTCAAAAAGAAAGCCCAACATATTTTGTTCTCTCATCTCTGGTAAACATTCATGTAGCTTCATCAGGGGCTACTTCTCTTCTACACCCTCATGTCCAATCTGTGTTCCCTATCCTCAGGAATATTCTGTTTTCTATGCTGCTTAGAGTCGTACAATCTTCCAATTTACACTTTTATAGTCTTTTTAAACAAATATCCCTCCTGTCCTATTTACTAAAGGGCTCTTTGTGCCCTCATTTATTTGAATTCAAAAAGAGACAGACAGTCTTTAGTGCTGCAGTACTTGTTTGCTTTTTCTTGGGCTCACTAACTTTGGGTTCCTTTTTGTTTCTAGCTAAACGTCTCCCTCCACTTGCTGCAGAATAAAGTTAGAAAACAGGCGTTAACTACCTCATACATATGTAAACTATGTATCTCTGCACATGATTATAATGGGCATCTGTTTATGTACCTGTATATCCTTATAGGTGTTGTTGTGTTATCATAAACCAACTTCTGTCTGTTTTAATGACCCACATGCTGTTAGTTCTGTTAGTTGGAAAACAGCGGTCCAGACATGCTTAGTGCTCAACCCGATACCTATAAAAAGAGAAACACCACATATGGACTCATCTGCTAATGTAGCGTTAGTGTACCACACCCCTCAATTAGAGGCATGAGTTCCCTCACTTAGTTCTAATAATTCTTGGCGTGGATGCCTTTCTCCCACGTCTTAGTTAGGTTGAGCCTCTATGTGCAAGACCTAGAAAACATACGTCATCGCTATTACTCTATATTTCCTTATTTGAATGTTGCAAGTATTGTCATTTTAAAGTGCACAGGGGTACAACCAGACGTTATTCTTTACCTCTTAGTTACCTTATGCAGTCGCATCCACAGGGATAAGCACAGTACATGCTGCTGCTCCTCGTGTATGCTTCCGTTTGTTGGTTGCTAAGTTACCAAACGCCTGCCCTCGTTACGCTCAGTTCCGTTTCAAAGACGAAACATAGAGTGCCATCTTTTAATGGTTAGGTGGTCGGGCAAAGCAATAGCTCATCTAACTTCTTGGGCCGTTAAGCTATTCCTCAACAAATGGACAACATGTACACTGAGCAGTGAGCACCCTCATTCTTATCAAGCCTAGCTTACTAATGACATAGTTTATTCTTATTTCATCTCGCGTGTGCATGTTTGAAGTTCAGTTAGCATATAGTACATAATCTTTTACCTCATGGGCTTTTGTGGTACAGACATTCCCGTGGGGAGCCTGTATCCTATAGGCCATTAACTGACATCACAACTTCACTATCTTTAATAAGTCCCTCATGTGTAACACATGTATTTACATGTATATCTAGGTACACTGTCACACAGAGGCTGGCATGCATATGTTATCTGATCTTATGCCACTTGATGCTCCCATTTAGCCCTATCGGGTCACATTTAGTTAGAAAAATGAGTTCCTGTTTTTCTCAAAAGAGGCATGCTTTTTCTGCATTTTTATCCTTACTTCTATGTAGTTTATACAGTACAGTACGCTTTAATTGTTCACAGTTGTATCCTTGTTCAATATAACCTTGAACCATGGGAGCCTCCATTACTTTATTGTGAATGCAGCTTTTGTATTCACTGACCCTCGTTTTGATGTTCCTTATGGTTTTTCCAATATATAACAATGGGCACAGCCACCATATAGCATATATGACCATCTATGAATTGCAATTGGTCAGTATTTTCTGTAGTCACATTGTGTGTAAGCCTATATCCACCTCTTCTGAATGACTTGTGGAGTTGCCACATTTACATTTACTGCATGGTTTATGTCTAATGCTATCCAAACCCCACATTGTCAGAATGCTTAGTTGTTTTTGTATTTTAGGCCGGATGTCGTTCCTCATAAAGTGGTCTCACAGGTATTTACTCCTTTTAAAAGCCATTAATGCCAATCCCAACGTTTTTTTTTCTTCCCTTTTTGCATTATTTAAAAAAAAAAATTCTGATCACCGTGGTAATACTGTTAGAGTGATCTTAAAACGTGCTCATAAACACCAATCTGTCTTCGTTAATGTCTTTTTGGTGTTATATTCCAGGATAGCTTCCCTATTGTTATTACTAGCTCTTTTGCAAGCTTTTTTAATCATTGTTTTAAGGTATCCTCTTTTACTCAGTTTCCTTTTGCGCACTTTTGCCTCTGTAATATAATTTGCTTTTAACTAGCTATTGCTCCTTAGGTGGAGGAATTGTCCAAATGGCAAATTTTCACTTGTGTGTTTTGAATGAAAGCTCTCACATTTGAGAAGTACATTCTTGTCTGTTTTTTTGTGATAGGGTTTGACTGCAGCCAGGGGTAACCTGTCTGCTGCACTAACAAAAGTACCTGGTATCTCTAGAAGTGTCGTTGTACAATCTTTACATACCAATCTTTATATATAAAGCAGAATGTTTGTATGTTTGTATGTTTGACCAGCTATACAAATACGGCGTCTACCAAACTGCATGGATTCCTCTTTTGTCTGGGGCAAGATCTAGTCTATGTTTGGATGCAAAAATCTTATATGCAAAAAATGTTTCGATGTGTGTCTGTTTGTTAGTCCGTCTATACAAATAAACACCGTTGAACCCACTGCTACCACATTTTGCATGGATTCCTCATTCTTCTGGGGCAAGATCGTAATCTATGCTTCGCTCCAAACCATTCACTCCGTAGGCACCCTCATTTACTGATGCTCACCCAGATTCACTACAGTAGGTACTAGAAGGAGGCAGCTTTGGAAAAGTGTCTGAAGCAAAATGTTCAATGTGTTGGTTATTCCTATGAAATGTATTTCTAATGTATACAGTTTGAAAGTTTTGATAAAAGCATTTTTAAAGGGAATTAAAAATAAATAAATAAACGTTATCATGTCACCCCAAACATGGGAAATGGCAAGATTACGGTTTACTTAAGTTCATTCACGAGAAGAGAGAACAATCAATCTTTCATGGACATTTTCTCAAATGTGCTGAAGCCATTCAGGGACTGAAACATGCTGCACCAAAAACGAACATCACTTGTAACAGCTCCACCTGACTTGCCGACCAGAGGAAATGAGATGCCAGAGCAAACTGAAGCAAGACTTGCTGACATGAGGACAAGAGCAACATCCTCCAGGGCACATGAGACATCACTCGATCAGGACATGGGCAACACTAGGTACCCCAGCTGGTTAGCTATACAGAACACCTTGTGTGTCATGGTCCCTTAAGGCCCAGACATAGCAATTCAGCTTTAGAGAAGCAAATGTCCTCAGACTGAATTCTTCTGTGTCGTTACAGATAAACATGACCCCAGGAAACACATATTTTGTGTGCTGTTACTGTGTTTTGAAGGATCTCCATTTCAGTCCTGAGCTATGTAAATCATTACACACTGAAGCTTCAGAGTAGCAATTTGAGAGCTCACATTACCATGGGAAGCAAGAACAATAAATGGGCACATAATGTCTCTGTGACTGTCACTGTTTTAAGATGATTCCTCAGCAATAAAGTCTTATCCCTGCCTCGTGGCAATATAACACATGCACTCTAAAGATCATAAATCATGAAACCGCCATGCATCAGAATCTGTGATGTGCGATTTATAAAGAGGCAGTCGTGTTTATTTAAATGGAGCTCATTACACAATTCTCTTGATATGGCAAAGTCTGCTATTCAAAGAACATTTGTGGATTTGTATAAAAATGAGAAATACACAAATCATTACACAAAGCAAACATCGTGTTTTTTAGCACTAGAGTAAAGATTATCTAAACTTAATAATAATAATAATAATAATAATAATAATAATAATAATAATAATAATAATAATAATAATAAAATAATAAGGCACTTTTGAATGCATGCACTAAAATCATGCTCTGTGCATACATATATTGCACTGGAGTTTCAGACGTATTTGGACTGCAACTATTCCTAACAGGACAAATAATGGTGATTGTGCGGCACCCTGTGGATTAGGATGTGCTGGGGTATCCAGTCCCTGCCTCTAAGCGTCGCTCTCCAGGCCCCAGGAAGCCGGGAGAGGTGTTCGATTAACACCTCTCCCTGCTTCATGTTTGGTGGGTTTGCAGAGAGGGCCCTTCAGAGCAGGTGTGGAGTGAACAGGAGCCTGCAATCAAGCTGACAAACAGACATTTTATTTCATTGAAAAGAAAGGTTTGTATGTGTGCATGTGTGTGAGTGATTGTGCATTTGTGAATGCGTGTGTGTGTGTCAGGGTTTGCAGTATTTACATGTGTGAATAAGGGTGTAATGCGTTTGAATGTGCATGTGAATTCATGCAGATGATTGCTGAATAAGTGAGTGCAAGAATGCAGGAGAACATGCAAGTACATTAACGCTGCTGATTGCCTGAGTGTATGAATCGGTGATGTATGCAAGTGAGTATTATTATTTTTAATCAGAGTGCATGTTTCAATGCATTCCTGCTAGGGGATGTATGGTTGTGTGGCGCTTGTGTGAAGAACGGATATGAATGTGTATATACATGCAAGTCTGGGGAGAGCAGGCCTGGCTGATGATGTGTCAGGGCTGATGGAGGGCCTATTTCAATATAGTTTCAAGGTCCCCCCTTTCCTTACAGCTGGGAAAAACAGTCAGAGGTGCCCAGGGGTGTTTAAATCATATTGCACTATTGTTGTAGTATTGCCCCCACTGTTCACTTTGTATTATATTATCGATGCGATGCTCCCCTATTGTTCATTTTCAGAGCTATACGAGGCGGTATGGCTCAGAAATCCCATATGGCCCGAAATTGGCAAAACGCGGGATGCTGCATCATCCCCCATTTCTCCTCCCGGTGTTTGTGCACTGCCAACAGGGCTCTCGGCATGGCTCTCCCTCTCATCAAGGGAGCGCTGCTTATAGCCCTGCTGGCAGCGCGGCTCTCCTCCTTGCTCAGGTCCATGTAGCCCGGGCACAGAAATCCTCTGTCTCTTTTTTTCCTGCTTCTTACCTTGTTAGGGTGGGATGTGGTTTACTCCACCCCCTTGCCGGGACACACCCGGCAGACATATCCAGCCTTTCTTCCATGACCTCCCCAATATCGACTCTATTGCCTTGCTGGGCCACATCTGGCAGACACCGCCCGGCTGGTTTCTAAGCCCTGCCCCTCACTCCTCATCACGTTTGTAAATGGTTGCTGGGAACTAACCAGATGCCAGCAAAAACTGCAGGAGGAATGGCCTATTTTTCCTTCATAGACCACGCCATCAGCCAGTGCCTGGAGTTATGGGCCTGTAAACCTTGTTAAACACAGCACTGTGGCTTTTAACTCCATCTTCAGATACTGCTGTGCACTACGTCTAGAAAGCCATACGTGTGATGCTAGTATACATTTAATGAAGATGCATTTTCTATTGTAATACCATATTATGCACTTTTTTCCTCATCGACTTTAGTGAATATGAGGAGATAGTGTACACTGATACAATATTATACACATTCCTTCCAAACATTAGCACATTGGTATAATATTGTACCATTATAGAATGTGTGTCCACAATGTGTTAAATGTATAGCAGCAGCTCATCTTTGGTTATTATAAGTAACTTTTGGTTATTATACATTACTCATTTGCATGGGAAGTATGCATGTATGAGTGACACCGGTGCAGCTGTGCAATTTTGATAATATTATTAAAAATAGCAAACAAAATTAATAATATAATCACCATATTTGTATGCATTTGGCATTAACAAAACCTGTGAATAAATATCATTAATTACAATAAGATCAAAAGAATGCCGAGAGGTAGTGAATAGCTGCAGATGATCACGGGCAGGCCTTTCAGCAAGGGGCTGAAACACTATGTCAGCTGCAAAGCTATTAATCACCTTTTGCCTGTAGGGTGCCAATGTCAGGGAAATCTAAATAAAAAGGCAATGAGGTGCTAAGAACGTTTGACGGAGACTGACAGAGGGTTGTGACGGTCTGGTGCTTGTCCCTCTTCGCTCTATCTTCAACTCTGCTATCCGTCTTCTTTTTCAATTGCTCCCTCGCTCTTCTCTTAAAAACTCACTTCTCTCTATCTCTCGTCTACCTTTTGACTCCTGCCTTCACTTTCACTATCTTTCAATTGTCCTCAAATTGTATCATGGTTTTACTTCACCTATCTCTCTGCTCTCATGTTGTCCCTACACGTCTGCTCGGGCCCTTCGTTCCCTCGATTTCTCTTTTTCCCTAAACCACCTTTCGCTCCTTCAAGTTTCCGCTCTTTTTCTCTCTTGGCCCCGAAACTCTGGAATGCCCTTCCGCCTGATATCTGTGCTTGCCCCTCCTTCCATATCTTTCGCTCTCCCCTTAAGGCACATCTCTTACTCGTCTTCTCTTCTTTGTGACTTACTCCTGTTCATCCAACCATATAATTTGTACCATCCATTTTTACTATGTAAAGAACCTTGGTAAAGGCATTCTATAAAGAATCTATGTGATCACTGCGCCGCCTGTAATTCCGCAGATGATCAATTTTGCCTGCCTGCCCCGGCCCGTAGTCCTCAAAACCGCACCCTCCACCCCCCCACGAGCTTTATTGCGGCGCACTTCTGTGTGCACCACCGACAGCCGTGTACCCCTGTGGCATCAATTCGTCCGGGCGGTGCCGATGCCACAAGGTCCTTTTTGTGTTCTTTTTTTATCTTAGGCCGCATGCCATAATGGTAAGTGGGGGACCGACTCCTGTTACTGTGTCCAAGGTGAGTGGGGGACACCCCTGCAACCACCGCTCTGCTTGGGAGCACTAACGGGGGTCAGGATTTTTGTACCTCACTCAGGCGCAGTGTTAGTGATGTCGCCACGTATTGGTACGATTCCTCTATAAATGTCAATAAAATGAAAAACGAAATGAAATACGCATGGTTCTGCTATGTATTTTGATGACAGTACAACACGGCACGCTACCTCCCGTGGTGACAGACAGTCTGATGAAGTGTTTCCGTCTTGAAAAGACATTGATGTAGTCACGTATGTCTCTTTCTCACCTTCTCTTTGATAAAGAAGCGATTCTGTGATACATGTTCTGATGGGCTTTCATTTGCTTCCTGCTTATCCTAGTTCTACACAGCAGCAACCATATATCATATCTGTCATGTCATCAAGAGGCTAATGGAAGCTGTGTGTCCTTGTTGTATAGTTCACGTGCATGCGTCTGTACTTGACGCAGCCAATCACAGTAACTGTTTTCATACATAGGGCAATTTCAGTGCCAGCATCTGCCTACCAAAGGGACTAATTAATAAACCCTTATAGGAAAAGGACAAGGTGCCTTTATGAAGACAGAGAGCCTCATGTCACACTACTAGTGGCAATCAACGCCACCCTTGTTTCTTGAATGGAAAGCAATAGAGATCTCGTTGTGAAGGAAGGTGCACATTCATAAGTTAACGTGCACCTATTTCTGTAAAAAGACTTGCACAGTTTCATTCTGGGTTCCTCTTTGCGTTTGCATTTAATTTGCATAAGGAGATTGTTATGGGTCTTTGGACCTACCCAATGAATCGTCCGTAGTGTGTATGATTTTCCAAGACCTATTTCTAATGTTTTGAGATGGCGTTTCCCCTATAGTCCAAGGCTTGCCTGGGACACTTTCGGTACATTAATTAAGGACAACACCCAATAAAAGCCAAAAGCTGACACTGATATTTTTAAGAGATTAATTCAAAGGAGAATTCTTTTGACTAGTAAACAATATGGCACCCAGAGTCATCAGCCCCTCCCCCTCCCCAACCATTTCCATTCTCTCTGGGCCATTAAGTTGAGTTGTGGGGCGCAGGGATGCCACAGGCACAACCAAGACTTCCCTGGAGGCATGTTGGGCATTTGGAGGGATAAGGAAGGCGAATGATCAGTTCCCTGAGCTGGCTGTAAAGCGCTTTATAGGTTGAATAACACCCTATTCTAATGCTGCCAATCCACTAAAATCTTGTAATGAACCTGATTGGGATACTGCACATGCCTTTACATCTTAATTGCGCCTAGGGACAAGAGCTGCACTGAGATTGAGCAGTGTAACGTTACACAGCATCCATAGCAATAGGGCTGAGGGTCAAGTTTAGTTACTTTAAATTATTTAGAAGCTGTGATAGAAGTGTACCAAGAGAGTAGTGAAACTGTTACTCCAGCGGGGGACAGAGTAGGAAGGAAGGGAGCAAAGTGCAGCACATTTTTCAAGGGTTGCAGTCATGCTGGTTGACATCCACTTGAGTTGAAATTGATTTCGGTTCAGCTGTAACTGATATCTGGTGGTTAAGTGCAGAAGTGTGCTTTAACTTCATAAAGAACAGTTCTGGAATGGTGAAACAGGCTGCACAAAACGTAGTGGAGCTGTTGACATTAAAAAGATGAAAGTAGTAGAACGCTGCTCCTAACCGTTCGTGCTCACATCGACCAATGTTTAGAAGCCACATCTGTGCTGGCTTTTAGTCCAAATCATGTGGTAATGAAGGGCAGCTTCTCGAATTTGTCCCACTTGAAGGTTCTGGTTCCTGCGATGCACTTAAGGTTGGTCCAACTTTGCAAGAGTTACTGCAGCTGAAACTAAGGAAGAAAGGCACACGCAGTGAAGGGGCCGGAGCATGGACAAGGATTTGGCTGGATCCGTGCTATCAGCGTGTGCACTCTGGACAGGTCTGTGTGTTGTGAGACCAGGTTTTCATGCCAGGATGGCGACCTAATGAATACCCCATGTGTTATTAGTGATAGAACCACATTGTGGCAGGCAGACCTGATTCCCTATAGGTCCAGATCGTGAACATTCTGCTAGCAACTCATTCACATGAACAGCAATGCATCATTTCCCCCTTGGCAAAAAACATAGCATTGCAACGTGAAATCCAATTCAGGATGTCTTCCCTCCTTTTCCCCCCACCCCCAAACCCTGTCTCCCATGTAACATAGAGTGTTGTGGGAAAGTGGTGCCTCTGATTTTGGTGACAATTCAACACTGTTCACAGAACACAGTAGGGCATTCCATTGGGCACCAACCCTTTGAACTTTAAATATAGGGCGTGTGTTAATATCTGTTGCAGAGCAGAGCACAGTAAGGACATGCACCCAACTCACACACACAGCAGTGAGGAGCCAGAGCAAGTCCCAGTAAGTGAAATTAAAGAGGGAAACGTTCAGCAAAGACGTGATATATGAGCTGATCAGCATACCCACAATGCATTGCCTATTTGGCACTGAACTAGAGATGAATTTCCAGTAATGGCTACTATCCTAAAATCTGAATACAGTTATTTGTTCTAGGTTTTGGTATGGTTATGCCCTATTTGAGTTGGTTGATATATTCCACACGCATTGCCTGGACATGCCCCTTCAACCATACATAATATTTTATTGTAATCGTCATTTGTATAGCGCCTTTCACCATTAGCATGGTCGCAGCGCACTGTAGGTTTTACCACTTCGGGGGACCGTACGTACAGGTCTGGCAAATTCGTCACGGGAGTTATTAGAATGCCAGTGTGCATTTTAGCCATTAGGAGGGTAGGAAGGGATGCCAGTCCCATTAACTACCAATGTCGAGCTTACGTATGGATGGGTGCTAGGAGGTATTCAGGACAGAATGCAAGAGCAGGACTCATTAACATACCAGTATTACATTTGCAAAAAGGGCATTATTAAAGGTACAGATATTTTCTGACCATAATGTCCGATCAGCGTGTGTGCAAACTGCACAATCATGACACAATTCGTATTTTCAAACTGACCACTCAAAACAGCTAATTCTCTGTTGTTGTTTTCTGAATGAGGGGAATCCATCAGTGCAAACACATTTGCATCCTCAGAAATGCTCAAATGTCTATTATGTTCGATAGATGGGGTGGACTTCATTTAAAAGCCAGCATATAAGCCTGTGTGATGTAGTTCATTCTGCAATTGTATGCGTCTGCTATTCACAAAACCTTTGTGATAAACTGTTCGATATCTACAGGTTGTTGCAGTGATCAGTGCAGTCAACACAAAATAAGGAAGAGATGCAATTGGTTTATGTCCTGATGTAATCAGGTAGTCAATTAAAAAACGGTTAAGTTCTTTGTAGTCTATAATAACTTACTTTTCTGAAAGCATAAACTTGGTAAGGAGGGAATTGATGGAATATGGAAGATTAAGTCTTAAAACACAATTGTGCCAGACATTTGTTAGTCTCTGCAGATTTAAGGGGTATAGAAATTGTGTTAATATACAGAAGTGATTTAAACCATTTAAGTGATAAACTCTACAATTTTAATTGCAAAACAGAGTGTTTTCTTTTCCTTAATGGGCGGTGGATTTTTCTTTCTTTACTGTGGAGCTGGTAATATTTAGGCTTGGTTAATGCATTTCAATTAAATCTACTAATAGTACCCGGCGAAGGGGGTGTGGTGGCCCCCGAGGCAATCATGCGCCTCAGAAAGTGGGCTTTATGAGATGGTAAAACCTCTGGTTCCGTGAAAACTCGCTGGTAATCAGATAAGTGCGCTACCCTGTCCCCCATTCCCCTTCCCCCACTAACCTTTTCCACATCTCCAATCACCCCATCTCTGCTCCACTTACCTAGTTCTGCCTTGTTCCCACCACTTCCCTGTCACGGCAATGGCCACCATGGAAAGGGAGAAGAGACTTCTCCCTGGTCCATGGTGGTCATCTTGATTTGCTTTTTATCTCAAGTTGAGAAATAGCAAACACGATGTTTCTCACCTTGAGAAAAACACTATTAGTACTCTGATACAGCATCCTGGTGTACTAATAGCAGTACAACCTTTGCAGACGGGAGGGGGGGGATTGGCATTATCGTTCACTCGGGCTTCTATCTTATGTCCCGGGGCATTACATGACTGCTAATGCCCCCTGATCGGGTTATACTGTATAGATATTCATTTGGTTGATTTCCCTTGAGCTGAGCATGCTTATCTTGTGTATTCCCATTTCATTTGATGCCAAGAATCATATGGTTTTGTATGTGCTCTCTACAAATAATAACACAATACTAACTGGTTCGGCTATTTCTTCTCTGATTGGCTGTGTCTCTATGAGTAAATATTGACAGGTTAATGAACTCTACAACAACTAGGGTAATACGCCGTATATAGGACTGCAATTCAGAAGTAGTTTGCCATTGCTTCTCATCTTTTCAGTGCCTTAGAAGGCTTGTTATAAGACTTTCATTGAAGCATCTTTTTACAAGTATTACTATTCTACATTGAAGTTGTGTTTCAGGTAATCAGTGGTAATTCATTATTTCTATGAATTTACATTCTCTTTGATTTTGTGATGGTTGTGAATGTCTAACTCCAAACTGCTCGAAGTCCCCTTCAATTGATAACATGACGTTATATAAGGTTGAATTTTTACTGTCCAGGGCTAGACCAGTGCTGCATTTATCAGTAAGGTTACAAGGGAGTCGATCATGGTACCTCACGATACAGAAAATACCGGTTTATGGTCTTTGCATCGAATAGTTTCCATCGAGGGTCTTTTCCATCGAAAATGTTCATCGAATGCATTTTTTTCAATGGGGGTTCCCCCAACCCCCTGTTTTTTACCCTTTAAACCCCCCCAAAAAATTAACTCTTTACCCTTTAAAAACATGCATTTGATGCATTTTGTTTTAATGCAAATCCCACGATGGAAAGCAATTCGATAGGAAGTCCATCGATGGATTCACCAAATACCGGAAATACCTATATTGAGGCTGGCAAGTTTATATATTATGTATGCATCACATAAAAGGTTATGCTAACAAATTCTAATAAAACACAGATTGATATTTGTTAGTCATAGCATTGGAGATGGGTTTATGTAATCTTTCATGTACTCTTGGCAAGACTATGAAAAATACATCTATGTTATGATGCGAATGACACATTGTGTTTCCTGGGTCAATGTGGGCCGCATTCTGAGCTTTATATGTTTGCCTTCTTGTGCGCAGGGCATGGAGGTTGACTGGGATGACCTCTGGGATGAGTTTGAAGAGAGGCGCTACCTAAGTGCACGGAAATGGCGAGCGGGCGAGGACCCCTACAGACTCTATGCCTTCAACCAGCGAGAAAGCGAGAGAATTCCTAGCGATCGAGCAATCCGCGACACCAGGCACTTCAGGTACATACCTCAGTGATAATGGATGGAGCAGAGGCAGTGCATACAGGGAGCCAATGAGAGTGTCCGGCTATAGAGTCCCCCACGTGTCTCAGATTCCATGTCGTTTGTGTGGCTATTTCTTCAAACAATCTTGTCATGAGCCCATGCATAGTGTTAAAAAGAATTGACTCGTATTGAAACTAAGGGAACCATTATGGGTACGGTGGTAATGGCGATACCATGTGCGACTTTAAATAGCGAGTTGTTGTAAAGACCACATTTGATAATGAGCTGGGATGCCATGAGATATTTACAGGCACACAGGAAGTACCACATCAGGTCAAAGACCTATGATTAACCAACACATTACTTTCTATCTTCGCCATGCTGCAAATAACACATGCAATACCAACTACAACATGGTTTTACAGTTAGCACAGTCCCCATAACGAGGTCATAAGAAAGAAATGTGGCATACAGGCAGAAATTGTGATATGATTGTGAGTAATTGTTAAGGTTTCTCATCTATACTCATATGTCTATAAATCATGGTTTAGAAAGATGTCATGAAATGTAAGGCTATATATCCTTTACATCATGCCATAACATGTATCCTTTACGTCAATGTACCGTACTTTTTCAAGAGTGGATTGCAGTGCGCATGCACTATCAATACTCAATCAGTGAGTGAATTGTTATAGACCACACTTGTTCAGTTGTGCAGAGGTGTGGAAAGGGATATTCCGTTGTCAAATGTAGCCTTTTCTTGTATACTTCAGCACCATAGCACGATTAATACCAAGAAGACTCTGGAATGTTTAATGATATCAGAAAACAAGTACGACAAGAGTGGTAATAATTTCATCTACTGTGGTAGCCCTGTTATCCGAATGATAGCACTGCACTACCATCAACGGCACCCTCTGCTTTTTAACTTTGGTGACTTGCTTTCACATGCAATGCTCAAGAGTTAATGTGTACTTTAGAACATTATTGCAAGTGAAAGGTTTCTAGGCATTGTAATACAAGTGAGTAATTGCACAGTATAGTAATAGCTACTGTAAGGGTGCAGTAGTAAGAGGTCAACACGCAGGTGGATTTTTTATTGCTATAAACATTTATTCAACTGATAATTCGGGTTGGGGAAAGACTTCACTGGCCCAACCCAAAGAGGGGGTTCCCTGCCTCCACATAAACCTCAAAGGTGGTTGTCAAGATGTCAAAATAAAGGATTGTCCACCATTGTGTCAAAAGCACACCTTTGACCCTCACACTAGGGAACTAAATATAAGGTGCAAAGGGTGTGCCTTCCATGCCAGTTCTCTCCAAGCTTCTTTCAGATTCCAACCACAGGGGTCAAGACAGTATCTCCCTTCTATTGACTTCACACAGGGTTCACATGTTGCAAGGCAACACTTGTTCTTTTCCTTGTTTCCCCTTTCTGGATGAGCTCAGAGCATAGTTACCTTCTCTCAGCTTGTTGCCATATAAACGTTCTCAGTGCCAGCTGGGTTGTCTCCTTTCCCCTGGCCTTCCTTCACATTAGGAGGGAGGACACACCCCTTCCCCTGGTCTCTTCTCAAGCTTTCCTTGCTGTGGGTCCCAGACCTTGGTTTCTCTTCTTTGGTTCACTTCACGTGGCCCTCCACTTGGCCAAGTACTGCCACACGGAAGATGACTTATGTCACACCCAGCTTGTGGGTCCCAGACCCTGATTGCTCTTCTTCCCTTGTTTAGCTGGGTCAGGGAATTCCACTGCTCGCTTCTGCCCCTATCAACCGTCCTGGTCACCCTTGTAACATTAGGGTTTCTTTGGTCGGTCTCAGGGTCTTTCTACTTCTGCCTCTGGCTTCTGCAGTCTTCTCCCCTACTCTGGTGTGCTGGGGCAGCTCAGCGGCAAGTATTCCGTAGCAGTGAGCGCATCTCCGTTTGACCGTGCAGTCTCCTGGCTTTGCCCACCTAGAATGCTGCTTCTCCCTCTAGCCATATGGCCCTTCCATCATGGACCACTTGGGAGTACCTCTGCAGCCTCATTAAGCCCCTATTCTGCAGTCCCTTCTGTTCGCCTGCTTGTCTTTCAATTCCTCCAGGGAAGAAGTGACCATTTGTCAAGTTCTTTATTGAGGGATTCTCATAGGCTTCCCCCAGTCATCAGCACTTCTCTGGCATGCAAAGGTCCCCCTTTTCTATAGCAAGCAGACTAGTCCAAAGCCCCTTCTTTGTCAGCACAGCAGTCCTCACAGCAGCCCTGCTCCTTCAGGGAAGGCCTGACAACACTTCCTGGTTTCCCTCATCTATTCCAACTAATGTTGGAACAATAGGAAACCAGGAACCACTAGATCACTCGTTATGGTTCATAGAGCTGCTCTCTGTACTTCTGCACCGCTTCTTCACCCCAGTTCTGATCCTGAGAACTCCTAGTAGGTCAGTTGGTGTCTCCCTTGTCTCAGTACATACATGGTAGATTGAAGAGGAAGGGATTGTGGAATACCTCATTCTATCTTGTGTGTCTTCTTCTTTATAAGTATGATGATGACATGAAATGTGTCACCACACTACTTAATCTAGAAATTCTTTGATTTCCGCCATGCAAACATTAATATGCCCTGGGGTGGCTGCAAGCAACACTGTGCAAGATGACAGGGGCAATGCAAACCTCACTTTATTATCCATGAAAATGTGCAATTTTAATTTCCTTATTGATTATTCTATCATTGTCAAAGCATAGCATTAATCAGCCAAACAATTCTGACACCTAAACATGTGGAAATGCGGCATTCTTCTGCGGCAGATTCCTGGTATTGATAACAATATCCATGGGGTGGAGAGAGAGTGGACTACTGGCTCCAGTGGCTTTCTTTTCACGTTGAGTCAAGGACAAACCTTGCCACAAAGCGAGAGTGTCTCTTCGTTTTTGCACTAGCTATATTTTGCACTGAGCAAGAACGATCTACAGTAACTGCATAGTGTGGGATGTTTTTACCCATGCATCCAAGCCCTACCATAAAACTGTGCAGTACTGGCATGGAAAACATCATGATGGCCAGAAATCCTCCAGATAGTGCACAGGGAAAACATGAAGAATAGGCTGCCACCCATTTTTGCCTATGTTGTGAGCACAGGAGGGCACTGCCTAAAACCACCATTGGGCTACACACACAGTAGCCTGAAACCATTGGGAATGGCAATGCTGATTGCCAAAAAGCAACTCAGAACTGTGGGGAATTCATTTTCTTAATCCCAAAAATGGTTGCATTACCGGTTCTCACCACTATCAGAAAGCCATCGTTTTAAAACCACCAGACATTTGTGTAAAACTGAACAAATGAAACAAAACCAGACCAAGGAAAGACTTGCAAAGAGGTGGATACAATGTAAAACTATATTCTGAAATGACTTGAAGGAAGTCATTATTTAATGTATAGGTAAAAATTGTCAGTTTGATTTGAATGTAGAACACTGGGAACAAAAAGTGACATTTAGCTGAAACCTGGCTTAATGAAACTGAATTCTGCCTGACAACTACCCCCGACAGGAGTTGAAACTGGATCAACAGCTGTGTTCCCAGGCCTGGCTGCATCCTGCTGCCCCACAAAAAGGAGGTCACATGGCCCTGTTGATTGAAAGTGGAGTGGCAGCTGGGGACTACAGGGAGTTGAACAAAGGCCTGTCCTGGACTCAGGCGAATGTTATATTGGGGTGGCCGTAAAGTGGCTTCCTCTTAGGGGAAACTGGGTGGGGCAGTGCCTCTGCAAGCCAGCTGAGATTGTGGGAAGTGGATAAACCCGTTATTCCACCATGTGATGTGGGAAGCCACACCCCTTTTTGACCAGGGCATACTTTTAAAAAGATGGATAATTCATAGTACGGACCTGGCAAAATTATATAAATAATATCATTATTCTTGTGATTTTTCTGTGCACATTTTAAGAGGTGTTAGGACCCTGTGGTATGTTCCTGGGGATAGTAGCGAAAAAAAGGTTGTTACTCCAAATGTATGCATGTTAAAATTCTGACACTTTATCATCTGTAACCCATATCCCTGGTGCACATTTGTGTAAAATCTGGAAAGGTTTAGAGGTTGTTATCTGGATGAAAAGGGGAGAATTCTGTCATCAGTGGACACGACATCATACAAAGACAGGGATCGGATGGTTTGGTGCTACAGAAAATATGTTAACTGGACCTATAATATTAGAAAAAGGGTACATAGATAAATATGTATTTGGGTCAGAAATAGATTTGTGTGCAAATTGACCAGGGGAGGATCCTCTGACCCATAAACAGAGATCATCATGATGACAATCCATTTACTTCCCCCAATCATGGGAGAGGGGAGAATTGGGCCAATGACAAGTATAGAGGGGCAGGCTTAGCTAGGCCCAGGCACACACCCATTTTCAAAACACATAAAAAGAGACTGCTGGGACAGGTAGAGACAGTCAATTCCATTTGCTGCGGAGCATGCTGACCGACGACTTCACATCCAGAGATCCAGACTTCAAATCCATCAATCTCCAGAACCTGTAGCAGAAATTAACTCCAGAAATTGTAGCAGAGAGGCCTGAATCCACCAGCTGATTCCTCTTCAGCAGGCCTCAAAACCAACCAAACTATTCAAGAGCCGGGCGAGCTGTTTGAATTTTGGCAAGAATTTTTGCAAGAACCTGTAGCAGTATCCAGAAAGCAGTGCTGTATCCGGAACCCGAGAGAACCACAAACCAGACCGTTGTGAGCAGATCCGGTGCTTGACAGACCCAGAGAGCAGAGCTGACCCAGATAGCCGGGACTTCAGAACCACTCGCCGGAAGTCCCCTCCAACCTGACTGGACCGTGACGAGGCCTATTTCAAATTGATATTGTGAGTACCTAGCAGAACTGTGCAGAACCAATCTCTTAGTTAAAATAATCTAATCCAAACTATTTTAACCTAAGTAGAACAGCCTCCTAGAAATCGTGTCATCTGTCATTTTTAAAGCTGCACAACTGTCACCTGTCAATTCTGCAGCTGCAAGCTGTCACCTGTCATTTTGAGTTTTACTTTGAATCCGAATATCTACCTTTATTAAATAGTATCTCTGGAACCGTTTGGGCTAGGAACAAAATTGATTCTAAGTTTTCCAGCGAACCTAGAACCGACTTCCTACACCTTATACTTTTTCCGCAATCACGATTTACGCACTCGCGAAATTTACCGCGATTTGCGATTTTGGCTCAATTTCTCCACTTGTCAAAATAGCAGCTCCACTCTTTCTTTTATCAAAATCCGTTTGCAACTTGGTAATAACTCATAGAGCATTGCTAAAGTGAGCCTGAACTAATACCAACACGCATCTCCCACTCACCCCGAATCTCTAGAGGGAATTGAAATCAGTTGGCACATTTTCCCATCCATTGCCATCACATTTAAAAAGCATTTTGGGCCTGTGTTTCAAACTCCTACCTGTTTCCTCTAAGCTTGCTGGGGGGGAACTGAATTTCGTATTGTATTTGATTGCATTCCTGAGAACTGTGTGCTCCTCTTTCCATCTCCTTCCATTTCTTACATTGCATAGGTGAGGGGGGTGAATTGCCAGAGAAAAAGTGATTATCTGATCTTTTGCTAAAATCATATCAAGTATTTTGGTACTGCATTTTATTCCTCATTGAATTTCCTTGAAACCATAAACCATTTTCAGCTACCTCATCCTCTATACTACTCCTAAGTAATCAAGTGTACCACTGTAACATTACCCATTGTGGATCCACATCATATGTCTCAATGTACTATCAGATATTAATATATTATAAAAGGGTGATAGATATATATTGTTGAATTGTCCAAATAAACCTTTTAATTTGCAAAACAAACCTACTTCTTGGCTCAGTGGGGTCAGGGGGATTCTAAGTGGGGGGTGTTATACAAGGGTTGTCATCCATAGTACTGAACTGGACATAAAAATACATCAATAAGGGTTTTCCTCAGCATCCCAGACTAGGCATTGACTTAGCTGTAGTGTTGATTGAATATTGCTTACAAGAGTGGGGGCTCGTCCGGGATATTCTGGGTTAGATTTACCACTTGTGCAGATTAATACAGTGTGCCAACTGACCTGATACACATATCCGGTTAGATCACCACGCTGTGTTACACTGTGAAAGCATCCCTCAAAGGAATGCTCTAAGGAAACGGTCTGTTTTGCAAAATAAAATACACACTTCTGTAAGTCAGGAAGGAACTCAAATTCCAGAATGACGACCTTGGTAGATATGAAAATAGCCAGAGAGCACTTCTTACATAAGCTATTTGTGATAGGTGAGTGGACTAATCAGGACCAAACGGTCTGGCTGCAGGCAATCGCGCAACAGGTCACTGAAACAGGGTCAGATAAATGAAGAGATCAGGGTCCATTACATGTGGCCCTGAGTGAATTATACATGGCTCCTAAAGCTAAAGATGAACACGACAAGATGGTTAGGATAGCAGCATATTTATATCTATATATGGGAGCCATGCAGGACAAATGTGCTGAAGGCCAAGATCTGGGAAATAGGCAACAGATGGCGTTAGAGAAGGCCCAATCTGACCTGGTCTCTTCTGAGCAGAGGCTGCACGGGAGCCAGGAGTCAGAACATGACAGCAGACAGTACATCACTAAAATAAAGGAGGATATGGATAGGCTGCAACAGGAAAAGGCTGACCAGGATACCAGATGTCTAGCCTTGCAGAAGGAGTACCAAGAAGGTTTGGACTCCCTTCTGCAGAGCCAGAAAAAGCTGGAGCAACAACTGGACTTCAACAGGGCATGCACAGAGCAGGTAGCCACCCTGCAAATTCGAATAGACAGAGAGAAAGAGGAAAGCAATAAATAGATTCTGAAAGACCTGGATACCCAGGCAGAGTTTGATCAGGAGCGCCAGAAAGCTGGTGCCTTCCAAAGGCAAAGGGACGACCTGGCGGCACAGATGCAGGCTCTTAGTCAGGAAAGGGATACCTTAGGCCAGGAAGTCTGCCACTTAAAAAGGAAAATGGAAGAAAATCACCTGGCCCTCCAGGGGCTGGGTGACCTCCAAAAAGAGCATCAGGGCTTGCTAGATCACACCAGGAGGGTGGAGGAGGCTCTGGCAAGAAAGGAGCAGGCCAGTAGGGATGGGAGTGAGGAGGTAACCCTCCTGCAGCAGAGAATGTTCCAGGACCAATCAGGTGGCACAGAGAGAAAATGAGGCTCTCTGTCAGCACAATGATAGGCTCCAGCAACAGGTAGCGATGCAGGAGAGACTGATAGAGTCTAGTGAGGCCTTAACTGAGGAACTGAAAGCGCAGGCTCTTGCATTGCAACAGGGAACAGGGGCGGATAGAGATGAGGTTCGCTGGGATAGAGAAACTCCTGAGCATAACCTCAGGAGCACTAGTGCCAGAGGCCTTCACCTCTACCAGTCCCTGGACTCTGCCACCCCCATGTTCCGTGGCGCACATGAGCACAGGCCACAGGGATGGCAGATTACTATCCAGCTAAAAGTATGGGGCTCATAGGCCAGTACCACCCAGGAATGGAGGGGCGGGCATCCGGGTATGGGCACCCAAGCACAGTGCAATTTAGTGGGGAACCCCAGGAGAGTAGGCCCATTAAGGGCATCCTGAAAACCTCTGCCCAGTTAGGTCAGTGGGGGGGGGTTACCCATCAAATCCTGGCAGCAAGGAGGGATCTGAAGACACCTCTGAGCATTACAGGACACAGGAGACCAGGTCCCCACATTCTGCCAGCCATTCCCAGGCTCGCAGAATCCGGGAAAACCTGGAAGATCAGACGGGCAACTCTGGGAGCAGTGCTTCTGAGTCAGAGGATGAATGGACCAGGGTTACCCAAACCAAAAAGGCCAATAAGGCAAAAAGGGCCTTGCTTAAGGACCCAATTGAAACAAATAAAGGCAATAAGGAGTGTCATCACGCCTTATCATAAGAACGCCAAGTATTCTGTTTGGGAACACTTGGAGCGCTATGAGCAAATGATGGAGACTTTCCATTTGAAGGACAGCCAAAGCTGTATTCAATATGTAAAGTGGACCTTCTCACCAGAATACTCCAGTTTCTTTGCAGGGCTGGAGGATCAAAACCATTCAAGGTGGTCCACATACAGGGCGGCCATCTTGAAACATTATTCTGTGCACAGAAATCCTCAAGAGGCTCGCAAGGCAGCCTACAATTTGCAATGTGGGGAGGATCAGGCCCCACAAGAGTTTGTGCAAGAATTAAAGCGTGCTTTTGCGCAGACCACCAGAAGGGTACGCACGGATAGCAAAGAATTTATCAATACGTTTTTCCATGCCTTACCCAAATACATAATGACCCAGCTCGTGAGAGATTTTCATGAGAAAAGATCTTTAGACTGGGTCATTGAACAGGCTACCCGGATCTATGAGGTGTAGAAGCCCATCGAAAATAAAAATAATGCGCAGAAAAACCCCAACACCAACAGCACCCCTGCTGCTGCCAAGGTGGCAGAGGTAAAGGTTGCCCCCATTTTAGATTTGGAGATGGGGGGCCTAAAAACCTGCCTGCACCAAATAATTCACAGCCCAGAAGGCCCTCGGGCCAGTCACAGGCAGGGAGTCGAGGAGGTAGTCCCACAAATGGGGTCCCCCGCTCCCCTGACAATGTAAGTCCCCGCTACAAGGGTAACCGACCCATCCTGGGTTATGTGTGGACTCCTCCAGCCCAAGGGGGGGGATCCAGCCAAGCGCCTAACCCGGGGAACTTCCCTCCTACCTTCCCCAAGGAGGGCAGAAATTCACCAAATCCTGGGCAGAACTTTTTTCCCAGGTATCCACCCAATTTCCAACCCCAAAACCATCCATCCTTCTTTCTCCAATACCCTGAGCCCAGACAACCTAATCCGGGAGAGGGGAGGCCAAGGGTGGAGGGGAACCTAAATCTTCCCAATCCGGGGAATTACCAGAGAAGGGATAGCTACCCTTCCCGGGATCAGCCCAGGGGAGAAAATAGAGCCCCGTATCAGCCTGAGCGGGTTTCACAACTTGAGCGCCAGGTCCAAAATATGGCACGGGATCTGGGTCACATACTGAGGGCTCAACAGAACCCTCAGATGAGCATGCCACCGCAGAATGCCCCAAACTCTGGACCTGGTGTTCCAGAACAATGACGGGGGCAGCACCCCGATAACCCACCGTTTCCCAGGGAGGAGGCACAAGGGGAAGGGGGGAGTAAAGCCTTGGAGGAAGATTCCTTCCCAACTTGTAAACAGCCCCTGGAAAACCAGGAACCGGAAACAAACTCTCCTGCCCCTAAAAGCCTGTCCCCCAAGGAGCAGAGGGGGGTAGGAGAAACAAAGGACCCAAACAGACCCACTTTGTGGAGGAGGTATAGGTCTTCCAATTTGAGGGAGAGGGTTCCTCAGAAGATCCTGGGAAAAGGATCTTCTCCTTCAGAGTTGGCGGAACTCCTCCCAAGGAAAAATGGGTCCCAAGGGATGTCAATTCAGACTGGGGAGATGTGGAGACTGAACTACCGCCGCCCATCATCTCATCCCAGAAAAGACAATACCAAAATCCCCTGGTTCAAACCCATCCTGGTGACCCCAGAACCAGAACCAGGGGAACCCACAATGGCTGTGATCTCCAGTTGCCAACTTTTTCTTTCAGATTCCCAAGGCTTCCCACAGAATTCTACCCAAATCTCTTTGCTAGGAATGTCCAAAACCAGAAAGTTAGCCCACCAGTTGTCCAAATATGTGCATTATCTGTGCCCCCTTGAGGAGAAGGAGGGAAGATACTATGCCCCGGTACAAGTACAGGGGCAGGGTACAATTTTGGCAATGGTGGACACTGGATTCCAAGCTACCCTTCTGTCCAAAAGGGCCTTTGAGGAACTAAATGCAGGAAGAGGGGAGAATTACCGTATTCCTCTCACCTCTCTTCCTGGACAACAGCAGAACTTTGACGGGAAGGAAATTCCTGTCGAGGGGACTGCAGATTTGGACATCAAAATTGGGTGACACAAGGTGAAACACCCGGTCATAGTAGTGACTCCAGAGGGCACCCCTTGTTTACTAGGGATTGACCTCCTGAGAAGGTTGTCACCCCTAATAGATTGCGTAAACAAGGTCCTCTGGACCCAGACTAGTCGACCAATAAAATTAAAACAGAGGGTCAACCATGTTACTTAAATGGCACCTGTCACATGGTTGAACAAAAAATCTGACCATGTAGAATTTCACTTCCAGAACAACCAAATTCCAGACGTGACAGTAATAGCAGTAGGACAACAGACTGGTGATGGGGGGTCCTCTCTATTTCTGAAAATCAACCGTCTTTCCAGATTAAGGTGGTATTCCACACTGGAAGGAAACACCCTGAAATTCTTTACTAATCCACAATCAGAAACTCCCACTCCTATAGTCCAGAAAGATGTGAAATCAGCTCAGAGCCTGGCTGATATTCTCAAAATTGGAGAGCAGTTGTTCATCCCTGTTCAGTTAAATGATGGGAAAGACTCTGTTCTCGCCCGAGTGTGTGTGAACAACGGTAAGAGCTTCATCAGCGAAGCCATGTTCCGCCAACTCCCAAAAGATCCAGCCATTCCCACATTCAAACTGATAGACACATGGGAAATGGACCTGGAAGCACCTAATTCTAAACATCTCCTGCCAAGCAGGTGTATGCTCAAAATCTCCATTGGCAACAAGAGCATAGTCCATAATTGTTGGGTCGTGCGAGATGTCACTGCCGCCTTTTACTTAGGCAGTGACATTCTCAATTGCTTTGCCATTAGTTTGGACCTAATAAACTTCAATGCTTGGTCCCGATTAGCGGATAATCCCATGGGCTTTGATGATCAAGAAAAAGCATTTAGGTCAGCTCAATTGCTTCCTTATGCAGTTGAAATTCAGATTAAAGAGGAAGTCACCATCCCGGAAAGGACCCGACAATTCTCCCTGGAAGTGAAAGTTAAAAGTGGACAAAAATTGAAAAACCCTGATGCTTATATTCATCTAAATGCTTCTCTCCAACAGCAAGGGTTAGGGGTAAACCCAACACCATTAGTCAACATCGAACATGACACCATTCCAATAGAGGTGGATAACAGCGACTTACAGAGTATTACTCTAGCCGCAGGCACCATCATTGGAATGGCGGTTGATGACCGACATTTTTCCATTCATCTAGGAAATGAACTGTTAGGACCAATCCCCAAGGACTGTTTTGACAGTGACAGTGATGACGACACAACACCAGACAGGATTTTCACCCGGCATAGGGGGAACCTCCTGGTGTACACTTCTTGCCCTTATGGTAAGGAAGATGTGACTTTTGACTTCAGGAGGGATGAGGTGATTTTCCAGGTCCATGAGGGCTGCCTTTCCCACCTGAAGCCTCCAGTCCAAATCAGCACTCTGACCAGGGACTTCTCCACCCAGCTGGAGGAGGCCGCTGAGATAACCAAACCAGAAGTCTTTCCAGACTTCAGGCAGATGGTGGAAGAGAGAGTCAACCTAGCTGATGCCTGTGTGACTCTGGAACAGAAGCAAAAGTTGAAACAAGTTTTCTTGGATTTCCCAGATCTCTTTGCGGTAGACTCATATGACTGTGGTCGCAATGACATCCACACAACAACAATTCCCACGGACCCTGGAATGACTCCAGTGTTTGTGAAGCAATATAGTTTGCCTCTCGCATCCATGGAGTACCTTACTGAAATAATTAAGAACCTTGAGTCCCGGGGAATAATCCGTCCAGTACACAGCACCTTCAATAATCCGGTGCTGGGAATATTGAAGCCAAACGGCCAGTGGAGACTCTGCGCCGACCTTAGGGAGCTCAAAAAATGGGTCCATACATCCCGATGGCCTCTGCCCTACATTGACCAAGGGCTGGCCCAGATTCAGGGGTCACAGGTATTCACAGCAATAGACCTGACCAATAGGTACTGGACCGTGCCTGTCAGTAGGGAGGACCAATACAAACTGGCCTTTACCTTTGGGGGCCAGCAGTACACATGGACCCGGACTCCCTTCGGATACCTCAACTCCGGCAATTAATTCAACATTTTACTACATAAAGCCATGCCCGACCTGGGTGCGAGGGGTAACCTGGCTTATGTAGATGATGTCCTCATCGAAAGTTCATCTGTGGAAGAACACATAGCGGAGATCCGTTATGTTCTGACACAGTTGAGGGCCGCCGGAGCAAAACTTTCCTTTCAGAAAGCACAGTGGCGTAGAACCCATGTTAATTTCTTGGGGCATGAGATTACTCCTCAGGGTCTCTGTGCCCAGGAAAACGAAAAGGAAGCACTTCAGAAACTGAAAGACCCCACAACTCTGCGGGAACTAAGGAGCCTCCTTGGACTGACTAATTACAGCAGCAAGTTCATTGAAGGCTATGCAGAGATCACTAGACCCCTGATTCATCTCTTGAAGGGCGGGGTCAAGTGGGATTGGGGTCCAGAACAATCCGAGGCAGTAAGACAACTCAAGAGAAGCCTCTCACAAGCGCCTTGCCTAGCTTAACCTGTCAGAAACAAGGAGTTCTTCCTGGAGACAGGGTTCTCTAATACGTGCTTGACGGCAGTATTATACCAAAAACATGACAAGGTCAATAAAGTAATCTCCTATGCGAGCAAAACTTTATCCTCTGTGGAGGAAAAATTCAATGATTGTGAGAAGGCACTCCTGGCAACGGTGTGGGCATTGAAGAATTACCGCCCGTTTATCCAGGGGGAACACATCATAGTGGAGACTCCACACCAGCCTCTGCAATACCTGCAAAGTGACAGAATCTGGGCCGGAAATGTGAGTCATTCCCGAATTACTTCCTGGATTCTGTCAATGCAAGGCTTTCCTGTGGAGGTCAGATATGGCCAAAACCAGAAGAGTCCCCTCGCGCAAGGTCTGGCTGACTTGCATGATTGTGCCAGAGAAAACTGTCTCGAGGATGAAAGTCTAAAAATCAAGGACAACATGGAGGCATACCTTAATTCTCCACACAAAGTCTTTGAAGAAGACAAGTGTGAGGGCATGCCCATTGTCTATGTGGATGGATGCTCTTACCATGATGACAACAACGGGGAGAAAGAACTGGTGGCCGGCGTAGGGAACGCATGGGTGAATGAGTCCCCAGAACCCTCTGCTGGATACAAAATTGGACCCCGAAGTAGTCAGGTGGCAGAGTTGATGGCTGTGCATCAGGCCATCCTCACTGCATTCCAACATCAACTCCACGAACTAGTCATAATCACAGATTCGGATTATGTACGGAACGGGTTCTTGGAGCACCTGGTTAACTGGAAAACCAGAGGCATGTTATGTGCTAATAACAAACCCTTGAAACATGGGAAGTTAATTCAAAACCTTGATGATCTGGTCACATCGAATGGGATGACCATCTACTGGAAAAAAATCAAGGGTCATTCCAAAGTAGAGGGACCAGACAAAACTGGAAATGACTTAGCTGATCAGCTGGCCAAAACCGGGGCCATCCAAGGGGATCTAATAGAGATAGAGTCCCTGTTGGGGGAAATCCAGGTCACTGCTATCACTAGGTCCCAGACCAATGCTCACAATGATCTTTCAACTGCACAATGGAGTAAGGAGACCCCTGATTTGATTACAGCTCAGAAGGGGGATCCAATAATTGGTAAATTTTACCAACACATTGAGGACCCTGAGAACTTTCTCCTGACGGATACCGATTACATTGGGAAGGAGGACCTTAGAGTGTTGATGAAATGTCCAAAGATGTTCCGAATCCAAGACGGTTTGTTGGTAAGGAAATCCCAAGCTGGCCATGTTCAGTGGGTGGTTCCTACCTCATTCCGATGCCTGATGTTAAGTCACGCCCATGATGCGGCCACCGCTGGTCATAGGGGGTTTCACACAACACTGGAAATCTTAAGAGAGGTGGCATACTGGCCACACATGGGGCAGGACCTCGACCAATACTTGAAGGGGTGTCTTGTGTGTGCACAATTTCAGCCATCATCCCTCACACACCGTGCGCCTCTCCAAAAGAGGGAGATGACACTGCCATGGTCAGATTTGCAAATCGACTTTGTAGGCCCTGTAATCCACTCGTCTAGAGGAAACAAGTACATGTTGACCGTTACATGCCTGTTTACCAAGTGGGTGGAATGTCTCCCAGCCCCAAATTGCAAGGCAGAAACAGCAGCTGCCCTGATGATTAACCACATCTTTTCCCGTTTTGGTCTACCTCAAAGGATTGAGTCAGACAGGGGTAGCCACTTCACCAGTGAAGTAATGACAAAGATGTGGGAGATACTGGGGGTCAAAAGAAAGATACACATTGCTTACCGGCCAGCTTCTTCTGGAGCAGTAGAGAGATACAACTGAACCGTTGTGAGCATATTAAAAAAGTTTGTGGCAGATTCTGGGCCAAGTTTGGATATCCGATTACCTCTGGTCCTAATGGCCATCAGATCTACCCCTTCATCTGCAACCAAAATGTCACCATTTGAGTTGATGACGGGGCGCAAGATGGTGCTTCCCCAGCATTTGCTCTACAGGACCCAAGAGCAGACTCTGATAAATGCCTCCACAACTCATGAGTATGTGGAGAATTTAAGGAAACACCTTCAACATGCTTTTGCCTATGCTCAGCGGAATCTAGAAAGATCAGCTGATAGCATGAAAACCCACTACGACCTGAAGACCACCAGGAAGGAATATACTGTGGGGGACCGGGTCTATCTATACAATTTACAAAGGAACCAGGCCAAACAGCGAAAATTTTTGCCTACATGGAAGGGACCGTTTGAAATTATAGACAAAATCTCCCCTGTGGCCTACAAGTTCCGCATCCCCAAAGGCTGTTTGGCAGAGGGGGGAGACAAGTGGGTCCATATGGAATTGGAAGAAGAGGAGGCGAACATCCCAGATCTTGCGAGTTCCATCAGTGAAAGGACAGAATGGCCATCGCAAGAGGGGGGGCTTGTGGGATGTTTTTACCCATGCACCCAAGCCCTACCATAAAACTGTGCAGTACTGGCATGGAAAACATCATGATGGCCAGAACTCCCCAGAGAGTGCACAGGGAAAACATGAAGAATAGGCTGCCACCCATTTTTGCCTATGTTGTGAGCACAGGAGGGAACTGCCTAAAACCACCATTGGGCTACACACACGGTAGCCTGAAACCATTGGGAATGGCAATGCTGATTGCCAAAAAGCAACTCAGAACTGTGGGGAATTCATTTTCTTAATCCCAAAAATAGTTGCATTACCGGTACTCACCACTATCAGAAAGCCGGCGTTTTAAAACCACCAGACTTTTGTGTAAAACTGAACAAAGGAAACAAAACCAGACCAAGGAAAGACTTGCTAAGAGGTGGATACAATGTAAAACTATCTTCTGAAATGACTTGAAGGAAGTAATTATTTAATGTATAGGTAAAAATTGTCAGTTTGATTTGAATGTAGAAAACCGGGAACAAAAAGTGACATTTAGCTGAAACCTGGCTTAATGAAACTGAATTCTGCCTGACAACTACCCCCAACAGGAGTTGAAACTGGATCAACAGCTGTGTTCCCAGGCCTGGCTGCATCCTGCTGCCCCACAAAAAGGAGGTCACATGGCCCTGTTGATTGAAAGGGGAGTGGCAGCTGGGGACTACAGGGCGTTGAACAAAGACCTGTCCTGGACTAAGGCAAATGTTATATTGGGGGGGCCGTAAAGTGGCTTCCTCTTAGGGGAAACTGGGAGGGGCAGTGCCTCTGCAAGCCAGCTGAGCTTTGGGGGAAGTGGATAAACCAGTTCTTCCACCATGTGATGTGGGAAGCCACACCCCTTTTTGACCAGGGCATACTTTTAAAAAGATGGATAATTCATAGTACGGACCTGGCAAAATTATATAAATAATATCATTATTCTTGTGATTTTTCTGTGCACATTTTAAGAGGTGTTAGGACCCTGTGGTATGTTCCTGGGGATAGTAGCGGAAAAAAAAGGTTGTTACTCCAAATGTATGCATGTTAAAAATCTGACACTTTATCATCTGTAACCCATATCCCTGGTGCACATTTGTGTAAAATCTGGAAAGGTTTAGAGGTCGTTATCTGGATGAAAAGAGGAGAATTCTGTCATCAGTGGACACAACATCGTACAGAGACAGGGATCGGATGGTTTGGTGCTACCGAAAATATGTTAACTGGACCCATAATATTAGAAAAATGGTACATAGATAAATATGTATTTGGGTCACAAATAGATTTGTGTGCAAATTGGCCAGGGGAGGATCCTCTGACCCATAAACAGACCTCATCATGATGACAATCCATTTCCTTCCACCAATCATGGGAGAGGGGAGAATTGGGCCAATGACAAGTAGAGAGGGGCAGGCTTAGCTAAGCCCAGGCACACACCCATTTTCAAAACACATAAAAAGAGACTGCTGGGACAGGTAGAGACAGTCAATTCCATTTGCTGCGGAGCATGCTGACCGACGACTTCACATCCAGAGATCCAGACTTCAAATCCATCAATCTCCAGAACCTGTAGCAGAAATTAACTCCAGAATTTGTAGCAGAGAGGCCTGAATCCACCAGCTGGATCCTCTTCAGCAGGCCTCAAAACCAACCAAACTGTTCAACAGCCGGGCGAGCTGTTTGAATTTTGGCAAGAATTTTTGCAAGAACCTGTAGCAGTATCCAGAAAGCAGTGCTGTATCTGGAACCCGAGAGAACCTCAAACCAGACCGTTGTGAGCAGATCCGGTGCTTGACAGACCCAGAGAGCAGAGCTGACCAAGATAGCCAGGACTTCAGAACCACCCGCCGGAAGTCCCGTCCAACCTGACCAGACCGTGACAAGGCCAATTTCAAATTGATATTGTGAGTACCTAGCAGAACTGTGCAGAACCAATCTCTTAGTTAAAATAATCTAATCCAAACTATTTTAACCTAAGTAGAACAGCCTCCTAGAGATTGTGTCATCTGTCATTTTTAGAGCTGCACAACTGTCACCTGTCAATTCTGCAGCTGCAAGCTGTCACCTGTCATTTTGAGTTTTACTTTAAATCCGAAAATCTACCTTTATTAAATCATCCGTATCTCTGGAACCGTTTGGGCTAGGAACAAAATTGATTCTAAGCTTTCCACCGAACCTAGAACCGACTTCCTACTCCTTATACTTTTTCTGAAATAACGATTTACGCACTCGCGAAATTCACCGCGATTTGCGATTTTGGCTCAATTTCTCCACTTGTCAAAATAGCAGCTCCATTCTTGAACTAATACCAACACGCATCTCCCACTCACCCTGAATCTCTAGAGGGAATTGAAATCAGTTGGCACATTTTCCCATCCATTGCCATCACATTTAAAAAGCATTTTGGGCCTGTGTTTCAAACTCCTACCTGTTTCCTCTAAGCTTGCTGGGGGGGAACTGAATTTCGTATTGTATTTGATTGCATTCCTGAGAACTGTGTGCTCCTCTTTCCATCTCCTTCCATTTCTTACATTGCATAGGTGAGGGGGGTGAATTGCCAGAGAAAAAGTGATTATCTGATCTTTTGCTAAAATCATATCAAGTATTTTGGTACTGCATTTTATTCCTCATTGAATTTCCTTGAAACCATAAACCATTTTCAGCTACCTCATCCTCTATACTACTCCTAAGTAATCAAGTGTACCACTGTAACATTACCCATTGTGGATCCACATCATATGTCTCAGTGTACTATCAGATATTAATATATTATAAAAGTGTGATAGATATATATTGTTGAATTGTCCAAATAAACCTTTTAATTTGCAAAACAAACCTGCTTCTTGGCTCAGTGGGGTCAGGGGGATTCTAAGAGGGGGGTGTTATACAAGGGTTGTCATCCAGAGTACTGAACTGGACATAAAAATACATCAATAAGGGTTTTCCTCAGCATCCCCGACTAGGCATTGACTTAGCTGTATGTTTATGTTTATTTTATGTTTATGTTTATTTAATTGTATGCCGCTCCAAACCCAGAGGTAGAAGGGCGCTTAAGAATTTGGTTACAGAGTTGAGAAGTATCTGTGTGTTGCATACTTCGTACAGGTTTATAATATATACATATATATACAGTGGTCAATAAACAGAGCATATGCATTGCGTACAATATACAATTTTCAGAATAAATATAGTGTCTAAACCAGTATCCGCACGGGTCTAGAGTTAGTGGTGTCATTCTTTGTTTAGCAGCCAGCTGATGACCTGCTTCCTGAAGATTTGGAAGGATTCGACAGTTTTGATGTTAAGCGGTAGGGAGTTCCAGAGTTGGGGGGCAAGCACTGTGAAGCTTACCCCTCCCGCTCTTTTTATGTGGAACCTGGGCACTAGTAGGCAAAGAGTGTTGGAGGATCTGGTGAATCTGGTGGCAGGTTTCAGGGTGAGTTTATTGGCTAGATAAGGTGGTGCTAGGTGATTGAGGGCTTTGTACGTGAGGCAGATGATTTTTAGATCAATTTTTTGGCGTATGGAAAGCCATTTGCAGGCTTTCCTAGTGGCAGAGATATGCTCTTGTCTGGGAATGTTGAGGGCTGCGCGTAAGGCGTTATTTTGTATTACCTGCAATTTATTGAGTACGGATTGATTAGCGCCTAGGTACAGGCTGTTACAGTAATCCAGTTTGGATTGTATTAGGGCCCTGGCAAGGGTGAGGCAGCTGTTGGGTGATAGGAAGGGTCGGCTGGCCCTAATGAGCTTGCCGGTATAGGCAGCGGCTGAGGCGGTCATATTGGTGTGTTTGCTGAGGTTGGTGTTGGCATCTAGATAGAAGCCAAGGGTTTTTACGCTTTTGGCTATGGGAATGGGATGACCATCGATGGTGATGTTATTATAGCAATGGTCAAGTTTAGTTAGAGTGTTGGGGGAGCCGACAATTAGGAGCTCTGTTTTCTCATCATTCAGGCAGAGACCATGGGAGGCCATCCATGCCTGAATGATGGAGAATATTTTGTTGATCCGGGCGGAGTCTTCTTGGTAATTACCAGAGATAGTGAGGAGTATCTGGGTGTCATCTGCGTAGTTTGTGTAGGTGACACCCAGATGATCCAGTTGGTCAAATAGAGGCTGTAGTGTTGATTGAATATCGCTTACAAGAGCTTCATGTATGTTTGGCGTGGTGAGCTCTGGTGAGAGAGGGACCACTAGTAGCTGTGGATGTTTCCTACCCCCAATTCTAGAAATGAAAGTTCATTGCTAGCAATGAACTGTGCTCTGTAAAGTGCATTGTCACTCTCTTGGGCCCATTTTTTTATTGATAATTTAATTGATCATTTATTTATTTGATATACATATAGCAACAGGGCTTTGTATAACACAACATACAATAGATATAAAAATATATTCATCTTTATAATAGCAATCTTATTCAAAACACAAATCTGCTTCTTGAAGACATTTAAACATGTCTACTACATACAAATAAAACTTAATGATGAAATACACTAAGTTAATATTGTTACCTTTCATAAAATCCAACCATAATAAAGGTATTTCTGTCACATTTACTGCATTATTATATGCCTTAAAATATTTAATGCGTCGTGACACATGACTTTCACATTCTGTGATCAAATGGAACATTGTTTCATTAACAAGATTGCCACACAACTGACAATATGTAAGAAGATATGCTAGGTTTTTTTTCCAGCTTTTCGGTGATAGATCTACAGAGACATTAAACTTAAGTAGCAGGTATGTCCGGAAAATGTGCGGGGCAGGGTAGGCAGAAATATATTTTGAAATGGACGTACAGGACCATCTCGCCTTACAAAATTCAACAGTCGTGATACATTTTTGATATGATGCATATTTTCTAATAAGGCACACTCCCTTCAGCCAATATTTTATATCACCAGAGAGGAACCCATTGGTGTCCTCATATAGCCATTTCTTATGTAACTGCTTTAAAGCACCAAGTGTTCCTACCACTATTTTGTCCTCAAGGGCTAAAAAAAGCCTTCATATAGGGGACGATAATGGTATCTGTATGCACTGTGGTTAGGCGTTGGTAAATTAAGACACATTGGGCTAAATAGACGTTCCAAATACCCTTGATGTTAAATTCAAGATAAAAATATTCAATGCTAATGCATTGGGGAAGGCAGAATAACATTCTCAACAGTTTTGCTTCAAACATGATGATACGTGTTTTATATTTTTGGCCCCAAATTGCTACAGCGTATGACAACATAGCCAGCATTTTAGTGTTATCTATGGACAAAACAGCTGATGCAAAATAGCCATTATTGCGACCAATGAATGAACTAAGTGCATTGAGCGATTTTATACATTTCGGTTTCAGGTCAGCCCAATGTATGTCCCATTTTAATTTATCGTCAACAATTACACCTAGATATTTGTATGACGTTTCTTGCTCCTGTGGTTCTGAAGATAGTGTCCAATGTAATCTCTTTGGCCTAAATTTATGCGTGAAGACCATGATTTTACTTTTGGCGGTAAGTATAAAACAAGTGCATTCAACATTAGTTGCAAATCAGCAGGCGTATAATCCAGAAGAGGAGCTCATCTGCGTATGCGACCCAGCCCAGAGACACCTTCTTAATTTTAATGGGGTTGGCAGCATGAATATTAAAAGAAACAAATATATTAGCAAGATATAAATTAAATAAAAGGGCCGCGATCAAACACCCCTGTTTTACGCCACATTGGGTCGGCATGATTTTGATAGTTTACTCACTGCATTAAGGCGGACACAAACAGTTGTGTCGGCATGTAGTAGCATTAACATACGAAGCAGGCCAGGAGGAATCCCCCATGCATCTAATTTACGCCACAGACTATTCCTGCAGACACTGTCGAAAGCGGTGGAAAAATCAATAAAAGCGCAATCTATGTCCAGTTTACGCCACTGCCATGAGTGTTCAATGGCAGAGCTTAGCATGAGGAGATTATGAGAGGTACTTGATTTCTCTCTAAACCCTATTTGATTTAATGGAAGGAACTTATTTACTTTAATCCATTCATTCAATTTGTGCAGAAGAACTTTTGTGAATATTTTGGATGTGGAATCTAACATAGCCAACATACGGAAGTTGATGGATTATCCCAAGCCCCTTTCTTGTGAACTGTTGAGATGTTACTAGATTTCCAAGATGGGGGGAGGATTCCATGTATTCCAATGTGACAAAATAACTCATGGAGAGCAGCACCCCATAATGAGGAATCACTTTTGATTACAAGATTTGATATGCCATCCGGCCCCGCGGCACGGGAAGATTTCAAATCATCAATGATAACAATGATATCGAGAACTGAGGCCTTACATTCCCAAGATACATCAGGGAGCGGTAAGGGCATAACAACAAATTCACCACAGCCCAGGGTAGAAGCAATGTGTTTTGCCCATGTGTCCTCATGGATACAATTTATTGTTAAATTGCGTTTTTGATTTTTTTGCAATCAAGTGTCATATCTCATTTGCCATTACCCGAAAAGGCCAATTTAGCAAATTTTTGTCACAGCTTTAACTCAAGATCTTTTTTTATGAGTTTTGTAGTTTTATGAGTTTTGTTTGTAGGAGTTTTTCAATTCTCTGATTTGTACAGTAATCAGCAGCTCAGAAGTCACATGGTTATTAGATTGTACTTTGGATATCACCCATAATTGACGAATAGTTCTTTATGAGTGTATCACATTAGTTAGAGTTGGATGAACTCAAACAAATAAAATCGGGTAGTAAAGCCAGCGCTATAGTGCACGCTTCTTGAATGTTATGTTTTCTTCTCGTTATGTGGTTATGACCATCGTTTAATAAGATCTGTACGTTCCTGTCAAATTCGGGTAGAAGCATATGTTCATGCAATGTATCAATGAGGAGACATAGGGGGAGATGTTCGCTCTCTTAACGACAGGCAACTCCCATGTCTACAATAAATTGCATCCCTAACTGGTTTGAAAATATATAATCTATGGTTATGGCAGAAGAACCCTCAATTCTAGTGGGACCAATTTGGCGGTCACTCATTGTTAGTCCATTTAGTCTAATCAAGTTGTAAGGTTGGAGTAGCCTGCGCCATTTACTACCTTGAGTGTTAAATACAGGCGTGATGACATCCGATTTCTGGGATCTGTTGGTCAGTTTTTCAATTGAAGCAAACTCGCCTATCTTGGCATTAAAATCGCTGAGAAGCCATATTGGGTTGCGGTGGGAATAGTGTTTTAAGACCATTTCCACTACTTTCATATTTTTGGTGATTAGCGACATCTTTGGTGGATCTTAAATGTTTATTATAATGATGTCTATCGCAGCATTAGAGATCTTAGCAATTAATACATTTGGTGTAGATTGAGACAATTTGACAATCGACCAGGGAGCCTGTACTGATATTAGGAGCCCACCATTAGGTCCACCCAGGTGGCCCTTTATGCCCACTTCATGGACAGTGCATCGGTTGTCTATTTGTATCTTGGCGGTGATCCAGGTTTCTTGGAGAGCCACTATAGAAAACATGTCAATATTGCTAATTAAACCATCGGCATCAAAGATGTGTGAGTGTCCACGAGTGTTCCACGAATAAAGAAATTCAGAGTGTACTGGTCATTGTCGTGTCCAAGTAAAATGTTCTTTAAATGTTAGCGGCAACCATTGCCAATAGCCTTCAGGCACATCTTTAGATGATCTGAGACCTTTAGCAACTGGACATGCAGCATCTTTCTTCGAAATTTCGGGCCCATGTTGTACAAAAACTGTGAGCATAGTTGTTGCAGGGGTATTTGGTCTGCGGTCAGGTGCAATACCAATCTTATTGGAAATAGGGGATGCTCTAATGCAAGACTTAACCAACCATTGTTTATTGGTGGGGATATCTACTTTTTGGGCGATGTAGCCCAATTGCAGAAGGCCTTCTTCAAAACTCAAAGTGTATTTGAGAGTGGCAAAATATTTAAATCACACATTGGATGTATAATGGTTGCAGAATTCAATCTGATCGACTAAACATATGTAATTTGATGTTATAACTCGCAGTGGGACTATTACATGAAAGATCTTAAGTATAGCCGATCTATTTAATGGACCTTGCACTTGATCAATAGGGACTTGGGTCAGATGGTTGGTTCATTAATACTTGGTGGTTTAGAACTAAGTTGCGGAATGTCATGTATTATTGGATTACTTGTAATCCATTCCTTGGGCAAAGATTTTTGCCGTTGTTCTACAAGACTCACGGCCTGAGATTTTTTCTGCTGTGTTTTTCAGATTTTCTTAGCCTTCACGGTTTTTGGAACAGCTAGAGGGCCAATCGTAGGATTACAAGCTGGCACACCAGATTGAATAGGGTTGTTTACAATCACGATAGGATTGAAATGGACAGGAACACTAGTAGATGTGGATGAGGCAGAATTGGGAAGGGAGAGCATTTGTGATGCTTTACATTGTTTCCTTCTTTGCATTGCTTTGTTCCTGTACTTAAAAGCATGGTAAATATGATTGGTGGTACGGGACTTACTATTAAGAGGGTGCGCACAAGGTGCTATTGGCCTGGTCTTTGTGGAAATCAGAGGTATTGGTGGGAGAGGTACCACAAGCACAGGAATGGATTGTGCGGAGCACTGTGCGCCACAGGTTCTCCTAAGGCTAGAGTGGATCAGTAGAGATTGAACATCGATTTTGGACTCCAAAAGGGTACATTTCGTTAATAAATTGGACAATAGATTTTCTAATGCCTCCAATTTATCATTGGAGGTAATACTCAGATCGAAATCGCAATCATCCAATTTTGGGCCTCTATCAGTTGTAATTTCCAGAGTCAATGAGGTATGGCCAGGATAAGATGTTTTAACAGAGGACTTAAACATAAATAACGGCATGATATTGGTAGTTGGCTCAGCCTGATGATGGTTTTTAGGTACATTACGGATGGAATAAGCCAGGGGTAAACATTGCAGATCCGGAAGACCGGCTGGTTTGGATGGTGGCGTAATGTAGTGTTGGGGTCCATGAATGATGCCATGAGACGCGGGAAGGACGCGGGAGCCAGCGGGAAGTAGAATTAGATTCTTTATTTAAGCAATAGGTTAACTGCTGTAGGTAAAAGGGGAGAGCCATGAAACAAACATCCTTCACTCTGCATCTCCCAGCCTGAAGTCACCAATGGACATCCCTGGAACTCCCAGGGATACACCATTCCAGACTGCTGCAGTATTCCATGGCTCTCATGACCTAGTGTCATGCAAGGCTAATACTATACATCCCCCTTCCTTAGGAAATAAACAAAATCTTAATTATACATACCAAACATACATTTCAAAATAACCATGTAAATGTGGGAGAAAAAAAACAGAAAAATACCTTGCAGTGTTAAAATGTGCAGATTAAAGAAACCTGAGAACATTTTAAAATAACATAAAGTAAAAATCACTTAACAGTGTACTCTTGAATGTTATAACAGCAGAAAGTAAAACATTCAAAGGTGGAAAACAATATAGAGAAATAAAATACATTTATGATATCAGCTATATAACACTTAAAACCGGTAGTGAAATAGTACTTTTCAAAATACATCACACTACCCATGTCATGTAGGAACACATTTTACAAAATACAGTATCCATGCAATGCTGGGTCTCTCCTACTCATTTAACATATGCATTTTTACCATGGAACTCAACCCAGCATTCACTCAATGTATTTCTACACTTATACATGTATCCATGGATGCAATTTATTGATGTATCATTTATACCACAGCTAATTTGGCAACCACAGTGTATTCATTTATATAAACAACCTCCTCAATGCATTCATGTTCAAAATTAATATTTAATATTTGTATTTATAATACTGGCCTTGTTTATTTAATATTGGTGTTTATACTATAGGTCTTCATTTAATTAGTATTTGCATTCATGAATTTGCATTTATGAATAGCATTTATAATATTCACCTTCATGATATTTGCACCTATACACTAGCCTTCACCTACCGATATTGGTAGCAAAATAACATTTATACTCACTGATACTGGTAGCGGAATAACAATTTACGAAATGCACTACCTCAGATGTAGCATTTATATCTCTGGCCTTCACGTACCGATATTGGTAGCAAAATAACATTTAAACTCACTGATACTTGTAGCGGAATAACAATTTACGAAATGTACTACCCGTGAGTTGGCATTTATATCAATGGCCTTCACCTACCGAAATTGGTAGTAAAATAACATTTATACTCGCCTACCGATATTGGTAGCAACATAAGTAAATAAATGAATGACAAGTGTCATGCTGTAATGAAGAATATGTGTCAATAATAACTCTGATGCAAGCAGTCACAACACTACCCTAAACTCATATCTTCATAGAGGCGTAGAACAGCAAACATGTAGTCCACTTCACAAGGCTAATACTACAGGTAAAGAAGAAAGGGGTATTGATAGGCTCACCAATAGAGTGGTCAAATGGTTGGCCTAAGTATTCCAACTCCATTTCTTAAAGCTGGGAGTTGGATAGATCTATGACTTGATTTGTGTCAGGATCATGAATCGCCATTGGGGACACAACGGTTGATACAGCAGGGTCAACTTGGGGTGATCCATTAGCTCTATCTACTATCATACCAGTCTGTGGATTGTGAACTGCTTTAGCTATAGGATCAAGAGGAGCAGTCAAATCGGGGTTATGCTTAGAAGCCAACAACCCACCTAATACATCATTGATTAGTTTGGAGGTTACACAACCCAGTTCACTAGAAAGTTCCATTATCAAATCATCAGTAGATTTGATTATCAAATCATTTGTCACCGGAACTTTGCTGGCTTTTAACCCACATAGAGGATCGTTAAGCAAAGTTGTTTTAGGAAAATAGGCTGTAATGTGATTATCTTGGATAGGAAGGCGAGTGATAACCTTAGGTATACATATCTGGCGATTTCTAAGTGTTTTGTGCATTTCAATCTTACGTAAATGATCGGCCATGATGGTTTATATGGGATACAACAATTGCTATTTAGCAATTAGTGGTATCTTCTTATATGACGCAAAAGCGGTTCACAGTTCTAGGTATAGTGAATCTACCGTAATACACCAGTATTGAGAACCTGTTAAACTGTGAATCTGTGACGTGCTGATGGTCTATCTCTAGCTATTCGACACTTAATTTCACTTCACTTATCATTAAAAACAACATAATTAAAAGGGCATTTAAAAAGCAACATAAAAACTATAACAGGCATAAACTTGTAATGGCACACTCTAGGTAAAAGAATACACAAAAAGTTGAAAAGTAAGAAGCAATGACCATTGGTGGTCCTAAATAGGATTACAAGGATTACAAGACGCCAGCACAACGCAGCACAAGTGTACACGTGATATTCAGAAAGAGCAATCAAGCAATATCAATGCTCACTCACGATTTGTCAATTAGGCTATCAACATGCTACTGCTAAAAAGACAAATAAGCAGTAGTATATACAGAAGTCACCGCCATACGCGTTGCAGAACTTTTTTATTGTTTCGGCTGATAACTCAACTCTTCAGTGAAAAATAGTTTAATTGTCTACATGGCATGCATGCAAAGTTACTTACTAAAAACAATGCATGAAGGCACATGCTACTGCCAACCAAAAAACTGAAGATAGTGAAGATGGCAAAAAGGGGGTACAACGCTGTTCCCCAGCGAGCAGCGAACAGCTACTTCGGATGTTACTTCATTAGCGTGCACGCAGGAGTGCACGGGGCTCCTCTTTATTACGTAGCAGAAAGTGGGAGGGGCAAATTCCTAAAAACAGTAAAAAAGGTGTATATAAGTACTAATATTTAGCTGGAAGTCCAATTAAATAATTAAATATATTAGCATCAAATTGTAAGTCAATAAAGTCCAAAGATGCTCAGTAGCAGTTCATGGAATCATCAGTGGTTATGTAGAATGTTCGCACCGGGAACAGTACTGAAAGAATCCTCCAGCGAACAGCTATGTCGGCTGCTACTTCAGGAACGCGCATGCAGGAGCGCGTGGGGGCTCCCCTTTATTACGTAGCAGAAAGTGGGAGGGGCCAAATTCCTAAAAACAGTAAAAAGGCATATATAAATACCTATATTTAGCTGCAAGTCCAATTAAATATATTAGCAGCAAAGTGTAAGTCAATAAAGTACAAAGATGCTCAGTAGCAGTTCATGGAAACATCCGTGGTTATGTAGAATGTTCGTACCGGGACCAGCACAGAAAGAATCCTCCAGTGAACAGCTACTTCGGATGCTATGTCAGGAGCGCGCGTGCAGAAGCGCGTGGGGGCTCCTCTTTATTACGTAGCAGAAAGTGGGAGGGGCCAAATTTCGGGAACAGCACAGAAAGAATCATCCAGCGAACAGCTACTTCGGATGCTACTTCAGGAGATTTTTATTAATTGAAGGACATTGTGCAGTTCTGAGAGAGGAACCCCTGATGCAGCCAGAATTATTGTGTTGACCCACTGATTACCTTCAGGTTACAAGTAGCTGACAGCACCCACCCCTAGACTGTTGGGACCTCAGACAGCTGTGATGATTTGAGTGACAATATAACCTTCCCTTTCCAGGAGGGTGTGCTTTACCCATGTTGTCTGTCTCTGGTAAAATGTCTGGAACTGCACTGGATGGAGCGGATCCCTCTTTTCAGGTATTGTGCATGTCTTTAAAATTAGAATGGTGCAGCATGCCATCATCTCGGTGTTACTATCTTGGCACACCAATCAAGTTCACCATATGAGACCAACCATTTGAGTGGAAAGTGGTCCTCTGAATGAATCGCCATCAGTATCAATCCACAGAACAATCTTTAAGGGAAGTATCAGTAGAATAGAGAGAGTTTGCAAGAGCTCTGTGGCCCAGAAAGATTAGTGAAAGTTGGAATCCCTACAGTGGAGCAGAGAAAATAACCTGAATCACTAGAACCTGGGGGTCTACTTGGCCTAGGTAGCACAACAGCTGACCTCATCAATAACCCATTTCTCCCACTCTATCTCAGAGTCAGAAGAAGTGATTATTGCCTATGCCATAGGAGAAGCCAGCCTCAGATGAGCAAAGAATGATAACCCCATCTCCGATTCCAGTGATAGAGCAGGTTACAGAGAAATTAAAGATTCTTCAACCCATTATGTATTGTATGAATGAGTATCCTTTCTCAATTTTGCCAAATAGGGATGATACAAACAAAAGACTTGCTGATGCTGTGTAAGGTATAGGTGCGGTCTAAGAGTGCAGGTCCTAGAAATGAGATTGCTTATTTGAAATCCCACTCTGGATGTGTCAAGAGCAAAATTGGGAGTGACAATTTGAGGTTAGATGGCATTTCAGACAGGGCAGAGGAGAATGAGGCTGAAGGATACTAACCTCTATCTTTCCAAAAATTCTTCATAGAATTCAGGGCATTACATCAGGTTATTTGCTAAGCAAAAATAATATACACTGATGGGTTTTCCCTAGCCCCCCTCCAAGGGTTCAGAAACCTTGAGGGATCATTATGGTCTTGTAAGAGTTATAATTATAATCATAATTATAATGCGCTATTTATAACACTCTTAATACAGAAGAGGTTTCTAAGCGCAGACCCGCTATTCAAACCTGTGTTGCTTCCAAGATGAACGTGTTGCCACTGAGCCATACTACCCAAGTCAGTTCATCTTACTCTGCAAGGTGATAAAAGTGATAAAGGGAAACATACACGTGATATGTAATGCCCAACACCCTGAACTCTCTCAGGATGAATCCAAGTCAACTGATGCCAGACATAAGGAGTTCCTGGCACTGAGGCTAACTTCAGATCAGCTCAATGTCAAGTGTTGTCTTTACATCCATGCCTCTTTATTCCCAAGGAACTTGATATTTCATTAACATTTGTGCTATAGCTGGAAATGTTTGCGAGAGGAATCACAAATGTGTCTCAAGTTTCTGTTGCAAATTCACATGTACTCCAACCCAATTTTTGGTACTTTGTTCGGGTGAAAGCACAGTCTAGGGTCCTTCTGTTTTGCAATTCAAAGGTTTGCAATTACTTTAATCTTGTTTATGATAAATAATTGGTATTAGTTCAAGGAAAGTATGCTTTAGTGTTCTTAACGTATTGCCTGCTGAGCCCGTATCCACTCTCCTGTGCAAGACATTTTTTGGAGGTCTGTAAGGCTGGACCTCTCTTCCTTTTATCACTTATCTGCCGATCTATACTCTAAAATACATCCACACCACCTTGATGACAGACACCCAAATATGAGACAGCTGAAAGGGTAAGTTTTTTTGATTTGGAAAGAAGCATAATTACAGCTGGAATCATTTTTTTGAATATGTCTGAAATGTAGGTTGGTGTCTGCAATCAGAGGTCCCTATGGGTGTGTGTGTAATCATGTGAAAATTGACGGGTCGGAGGCATCCACTTAAACGTCAAAGATCATTATTACATCTGCAGACATTTGGTGATGGCATATACTTTATTTAAGAAACACTTTTGTCTGAAATACAATCCATTACATTTAAAAGGTAGTGGGTGCAAGAGGTCATATATGCTTCAGACAAGGATAGTGATGAGCTATCTAAAGGTCACAATTGTTTCCCAACTCCCAGACAAATATGCCAAACAGGTTTTACAGACATCAGATTTGACAATCGACACTAAACACTTCTAAATGTATATGGGCCGACCAGGTTTGACCAAAGATTCTTGAACAGCATTACAATGCTTGTGGAACAGAAATTATTTTATTTTATTGCATGAGTAGATCTAACAAAATAAATGTTCCAATCTATCGAAAATCCACTATCACATTCAATCACACAAAATCACATATGTTCTTTATGATTTTCATTGATGAAACAGGTTAACAAAATGTTTGTCGTCTTGATCCATTGGATTGAGGTTTTTTGGTATTCAGTGTATTATCGCTGATGAAAGCATCGAGGAGGACTTGATATATATTTTTTTAAAGGCCCTATCCCACACTTTCCTCAAATATTCTAGGGGTGGAGTTTGTTTATATAATCGCACCAGTCCTAAAATATGTTAGGGTGGGTGTTTAGTGCCTTTACCTTAAATATCGGGTCACCCTCAATGTTTTCACCAGCAATAATATCACTGGTGACCGGTTTTCCGACATCTTCTTCATGGTTCTTTGTCCCAGTTTGCTTATCTAGTCATCAGCAAATCACAAAATCCTGCCGTGGTGCTAGTGGATGTTGGGACTATGCTGAAATACAACCATGTAGGACTATCTTGGATCTAACTTTCTCACACAATCATACATGTAGATAGGGTTTTCAAGCCTGACCTGTTTAAAGATCATCAGTAGTAGTCATTCTTTGCTTCTCCATCAAAAAGAAGTTAACAAAGTATATTTGAATCTTGAATTGACTTAAACAAAATGAAAGTGATCAACATAACCAATACACTTAATTCAACACATGGTGAATTTTGCAGTGGCACAATAAGTCTGCCAAGCTCCTAGCCACATGATTATAATGAATCATGAAAACAAATGAGTGCCTGAGATGCAAGTTAATAGAAAGGAAGAACTAACTGATGACCATATGGTAGTGGAAGCTTTTTCCTCTCTTCAGAAAACCTCATATAAACCAGAATGAGAGTGAGATGAAAAGAGCAATAACAACAATCCCAATCGAAGCTGAAAGGAGACCACAACACTTGTGGATGGGAGTCTGATGATAAAGGACTTTTCAAGAGAAGAGGAGTATGAAGCATGTCAGGCACAACAGTATGGAAACTGGACCGGAAGTCCTATCTATTGCCCTTTCCAACACTGATATGGTGCCTCACAGAATGTTAACTTTGCTTAACAATTTTATAGATTTGGGCAAGGTCTGAATAACTTTACAAGTAATTTGATGCCATCCTTCAATCCTTTCTTTCCGGATGGAAAATCAAGGCTTGATTCCAATAAACTAAAATTTCCTCTGGCACATTGCGGAGTTAGCCTACTGGATTTTGAAACATTAAGTAATTTGATGCACAAAGAGTTCACATTGCTGCACGCTACATAAGCCGATCTCAGACCAACTTGTGTAAAGGTGAGCAATAGGTCAAGGGCTCCTTTCTCACTCTAAAACCTACCACTGTGGACCTGTATCCTAAAATTACTAGTCTCTATACCATTAGTAAGACTAGATGTACATTCTGAAAATTCCTAAAACTGTTTTGTCAAATGTGGTACTTATCTGCCTTAATTGGCTTATCTAAATCCATACTCGGACAGAATATTGGAAAAAAATAATTTTGAGATGTGTCAAATGCATACTCCGGGGTTCTACCAAGAAGTAGAGTTGTTCGAAGTGGTTAGGATAGTTTAAACATCAAATGCCACCCTTAATGTATCTCCTATCATCACTATTAGTTGCACAATGACAAATGACTCTACATTGTCTCATTGCACTAGGGGTGAGCAAACTGGTTTGGGAAAGATTCAAGCAAAACAAAAGGAGGTGATGGCTGTAAAGTTTATAATTAATCTTAACCCCTGGCATCGCTCTGGGCAACCATCCAGACCACCATTCCTGTCCTGCAAATCCATTACAAAAAAGGGGAAATAACATAAGCAAATCAGGGTTGGTCTCATCCCAAAAGGGGCAGTCCAGTCTGAACTGCTTGGTCACATCTCTTCTGCAAGAAAGAGAACAGAAGAAACACCAGACATGTTGTCACCTCATCTAGCATCATCAGTGAGATGTAGCCTGGATCTCTTGGTCCACCAGGCACGGGATCTAGATCTGGGCATTCCCTTCTTACTTGAGGTGACTACAGCAAAACAAAAGAGGTAATTGCTGGAAGGTTTAGGCCTTCTAATAACTTAACCTCTGGCATGCACTAGGCAACCCTCTAACACAACGTTCATTGCAGTCCAAGCAAACCAGACTTTTGTGGGATGGTTTGAGTCCCATTAATTTTTTTAAAGGTTGAAAAAATGAGGGGTCACTAAATTTTTCTCTCTCGCCCTGTAACTGTGGATGTACAATCATTAAAAGGAGTGTCACTAGTAAACATAGAGTTTATTGTGAACATTTGAAAACAATTAAATACAACTCTATAGAATCTTTTCATTATAAATATATTCTTTTAAAGCTTTCAAAAATCTTCAAAATATATGATGTATTTAACGTTAATATGTATTACACTTGATGTTCATCTTTATGTTAAAATATCTTAAAAATAGCTACAAGCATCAAAAAATGCTTGGAAAATATACAATGGTATGGTTAATAGATCTATGTATTCTAATTTTGATTTTGCTGTTCTGAAGACATTTTATTTGAATTTGATGGCAGTACTTTAAGTAGAATGAGTCATTTTCGCTACATCAGCACCATCATTAAACCCACTATAACTTTGAGGTAGTTAGTTGAACAGATCCCGAAGCTTCCACCTTCTTTCAAAGGTCAATAACGGGAAGCTTCCCCAGGGACCCTGTTCAAGACTTTTTGGCAGAAATTAATCTGGCTATCTACTGGCTGTGCTTTACTGTGGCTTCAGTTCTGGCTTATCAGGTGCTCCCCACCCTCCTCTGAGAGGCCAATGAGCATTGGATCACTAGCTTCTGTCTGAGATCTAGGTTTACAATATCTTGGAAACCCCTGAAAGGTCTCCATTAAAATGCTGGAATTCTTTTACTTGATTCTCTTCGCCTTTCTATCCAAAATTCAAAGACCTTGCTTCTTGGGTGGATATACTGAAGATATTCAGTCACTCTAGAACTGAAAAGGTCTCTGGACTCCACAATCTTTAGTCCACAGCTCGGTGCTCTGAGCAATACATCTTCCAATGCTAGCTATGAAAGTTGATCATTTCCTATTGCAACTATTGGTTCTGCATTTCAGCATTTGCACCTCAGTTCTCCCTTTCATGTGGTATCTGGGTTTGTTGTCTCTGTCTTCAGTGCGACACATTTAATTTGGTATACATCTCAAGCTCTGCATCTCAAGAGGCAACACTTCCTCGGCATCACCAAGTTCTACATCTATGTCTTCCACCTCAGCTTGCTCCTGGTGAGTCTTTGTTCGAAGCTGATTTTTGAGGTTCTCCACTAATGTTGCTTAGCAGCTTTTCTCGAACTGTCTCAATATTCCTACAGCTAGTTTCTACCTATCGTCTTTCAGCAACGTTATCCTTAAATAGCAACCCTGAAATTCATGGCATTTTTTGAAGTGAAAGTCTTTGGGCCTCATTACAAGTAGGGTGGTCGGAAATAAGGGTGCCGATCGCAACGTACCGGAACCCTTTCAGGACCGCCGTAATATGAGAATGCCAGAAGGGGCACAGATCCCCCAGCAGGTATGTCCTGCCTGGAAATCCTGCTCCTACTGCCATGTCTCTCACAGAAGCACGGTGCTGGTGCTTCCTTGTCCCTATTCCCATGGAGTGCTATGGGTTTTCACGGGAATCCGGGACTAACATTTTTCTGCCACCTGATATCCCGGGCTGCCGGGGCTTGTAATGTCCCGGTGGCACCGGGATCTCAGGCAGCAGAGACAGTGTTATATTCCTGCTGCCGGACATGAAATGAGGCCCTTTGTCTCTTTCTCAGACTTTTGAACTATTATAGTTCCTATTTGACTGTGTAACTGGAGGCTGTGTTCTGTCTCAATAGACATGGCTGAAACATACCATGTTTGCACTTGTTCATCTCCCCGAGGATTTGGGGAGTTCTGTTAAGATGCTTTCCATGCTGCTTTTTCTGGCCTTTTATTGACTTTCGCAAGTCCTGCTTCCAGTCCTAAAATGAAGTGATGCTGCTGTTTCATCCATATTTTTCTCCTCTACGCTCACAGGGAAACCTCTATCAGGTTGAGATTGGGCGTTTCCCTTCTTTCATCTATCTCCATTGGGTGGTCAAATGTGCATCTTTCTCTCACTTGTTAGTTCTTCTGTTTTTCATTGGTTAACAGACCGGTGCTGGATATGAGGTTTTATTTGGAAGCACAATCTTAAAAATACCTTGCAAATGCCAGCCTTCATCACTATTGAGGAGTGATGGAAAAGCTCAGCACCACGTTTATTCAATAATGGGAAAGCATTGATAAAATGTAGATAATCGCTTGTAACAATTAAGAAAGAAAACAAAACATGACATGTATTAGTATGGATTTCTTCATGTATTAATAATATAAATAAATGCATGGCTTATAAAAAGTAAACTGACACAAAATAGGATCTGGCTGACTGTATACTGCTTGCACAGATTATTTTTCACAAACTCTGTTCTTTGTTATGAAACTCAAAATGCAGCACTTGTCTTTATCAGGGAACACAACACGTGCTCATGTACCCCCAGATGTTTACCCTTCTATGTCCCAGATGTATGCCTGTGCTAGACCTCTTGGCTCTGTATTCCTACAGGAAGAGACCTGGGTGTTCAGATCCAATTATACCTAATATCCTTTCCTGCACCTGTAAATGAACAGCCTAGTATCTTGAGCGTAGGACAACTCTTAATTTACTTGCATTTAGATGCATAAAATTAAGAGCCACAGGTGTTTCAAACCCATTAACCATGGCACAACATGCTTTATTGTTTTTTTCAATAAACATACCCAAATAAACACAGTGTATTCTGAATACAATTTTCACGAGACATCTGTGTTCAATCCTGTCTGTGGCTGTGATGAAAAGGCCAAGCAGACTATCCAAGTACGTCTTAACTACCATGGCCGTCATTTGTCCTCATAGGAAACATAGACATGGCCGTCATGGCATTCTAAGGGTTTAGCACATTGACATACGAGAAACTGAAGCACTCTGATATTGAAGACAAACTTGCAGAGCTGAATAGATGTCACGTATCCTTTCTGTTAAGACGTCATCTCGCATTTTGAATGGGAAAAGGAACCCCTTGCACTCTATTGGCCAAGAGGCAGTGAAGGTAGTTCATTTATATTGACAAGCTGAACTTGTTGTACTTAATAAATTAGCATCCCCTGACAGCCTTTGTAGCATCTACCTAAGGGTATATTTCTGATTGGTACATCTAGGAGCTTGAAGAATGCACCAATCAAGGGGCTAGAACTGCTTTTAAAGTCTGCCAAATAATTGACTGATTGCATAAGGGATTCAGGCTCCCTGGACAAGAGCTCTCTTTCTATTAAAGCCTATTTAGGATTATCTGGGTTTATCTTGACTGGACAACACATGTTTTTGAACTATGAGTCAGTAGTCTGCAAGAATCTATGAGCCCTCCCCTTAGAATAGGCATTGCATACCTGCATATTGCCCAATTCATAGGAGTAATATGAGTGTCATCAGATCAACCTGTTAGCATTCATTGAAGACCATGTGCAAAGCTTCTGTTCATAGCTGCTCAAGGTGCTGACAAGGAAATTTCCCTGAAACCAGGTTAAGGCTAAAGAGTGTTCCCTCCAGCACAATGCCAATGTCAACTTGGTTTGGAGGAATGGTGTGCAATGGTAAGGCTGGAGAAGATCTCACTTTCTTCCCTATTCTTTAAGTCAAATGGCTTCCAAGTCTTGTGAAAGGCAGACCCACAGAACAGAAGACAAATAATCATAATGTTCCAATAACCACACATGCAGCCCAGTCAACCTTGCCACAGTTCCATCAGACTTCCCAAAACCACTGACTAAGATGAATCAGCATCCAAAAAAGAGCTAAAGCAGAGTGACCACCATGCTGATCTGTTTATCTTCTTCGGTCTCAGGAAACACATGCTTTACTTTGGAGCAATTTCTTAATCAGCTCCTGATCTAAGAACTCGCTGTGAAGGCCAGGTAGAGCTGGTGCATAAATACCAAATGTGTCTTGTTCAGTGAGCTAAACCTCAATAGCATGATGCCTATGCATCATTGGCTGATGCCCTAATTATATTCTAGAGCTCTTCTACAACTTATTCCAGCACAAGATATTCACTCTTTTGCAAAATGTTTCCTCTGATCTAGAGTCCAATCTTGTAGCCTCGGTACCACAAGCCATCTTTTGACTTATATTCTAATTGTTTGGATGATTTACCTCTGATCTGACCAAGTGGTTCATATAAAGCTTTCCACTCGTGTTTACTCTAAAGTGTCTGCTCTATGATTCTGTGACTTTCTTAAATCCCTTCAGCTAAAGGTTTCTGAAGTGCTTCTGTGCTGTCACATTTCATCATGTGATCACTCTCATTATAGATCTGTACTAAGACCTATCATACCGTTGTTCGAAATCTGCCTGCCTGAATTCTTACAACATGATGGCTTTCAATATTCAAAGGGTTTTTAAGATCATGAAAAAAGATTGCCTCTTGGAAAGGTAACAATATATTGGGAGACCATGCTCAACATACGGAGTCCTCCTCCCCCATTAATATGGCTCATAATACATTATTTATTTGTTTGGATTCACCAAGCCATATCTATGACTTGTATGGTGCCACGTAGATCCCTCTCCCTGTGCCAAGAATGACTCAAGAACCAGGCCGGGGTATAGAGAAAATATATATTTATTTAAAGTTTCTGTTCAATACATCTTTTAATGGTTACACACGCCACCTTGTCTGTGGCACAAAACTAAGCTTCAGCATGATGTGCACTTTCCTCTTCGTGATAAACAGGCAAATATTACTGGATAAAATTTAGATTTGTATTTGTATATATTGTTTTTTATGTAGAGCTTTAATCCAAAGCGCTTTACAGTTTAACAACAAGAATACATTGAACATGAAACTGTAGAAGCAAATAACAATATATGTGAATCAAACCAGTAAAAGAATATGTAGAACAATTTGCATATGAAGATTAAGAAGAGAGGAGGGGGTGGGGAAGGAAAGGAAGAGGGAGAGAGAGTACGGAGTAGAGTGAGTCAGTAGAAAGAGGGGAGGACTAGGAGAGAAGGGGAAGGTAAGAGAACTATGACGGGGGTACTAGAGGGAGAGAGAGAAAGGTGAGAGGGGTAAAAGGTGTCAGGGTGGGGAATGAAGGAGTGATTTCAAGGAGGTGCAGAAGGAGGACTAGGTGGGGATGGAGCAGATGGGGTTTCCCTACACACTTGAAAATGCAAGTAGTTTACAATCACACAGACTGTGAAGTTATGCTTTTTATTTATAGAATCTTTTGTTCTTCACCCCAAAAGCAATGCAAACATCATTCTGCTGTCAGGATCACTTCCTCACTCTCAGGAAAGAGTGTATATTTTTCAATGGAGAATTGCACTGGGTTTCACCTTTGCAAAGTATTTCTCTACCGGAACACCAAGAATCCATGCATCACTTACATGCAGCACCCCTCTGTTTAAGGACCAGTTCTAAGGAGTGGGGATAGTTTAGAAACTTGGTTTAGGGCCAGTTGCACCCGATTCTTTAGCTGCAATGTTTAAGGAGTGGTGACAATTGAGAATTTCTTTTTGGGACCAACAACTTTCTGTTTTAAAGGCAAGGTGTGGGAATGGTGTCAGTTGGGAAGTTCATTGTGTTATGTTATGTTTATTTATATCGTGCACCTATACCACTCTAGGGCAGTCTTAAGGCGCTGATGTAGCTCTGCAAGGAAAAGGACAGAGTTGCTAAGTGAGGGAAGAATGATAGGATGGGTCCAGAACCAGACGAAACTGGCATCTGTGTGTGTTGGCTTGCAGATGGTTTTGCGTGCATTGGCTTGTTGTATCAGTACGGGTAAGGTCCAATGCCTGGGATGTTTTCTGTGTAGCTGTTTGTTGTGTTGGGGGGTGTGTGTGTTTTATGTGTAGATTTCTGGTATTTAGGGTGGCACACTGGCTTGTTGTGTCCATTCGGGTAATGTCCTGTGTCCGGTTTTGTTTGTTGTAGTGTGTGTTGCTTGGGTTAGGTGTGTTTTAGGGTATGGGTTGTCTAGCCCAGTGGGCATGTGTAGTGTTTGGGTGGTGTGTCTGAGGAAGTAGAAGCTGTGTGGTTAGCGCTCTGGCTACTTCCTAAGTTCTTCTATGTGGCTTATCTTCACAGTCCTATCTGTTGTGACAAATGACTCATTTCCATAATTCTATATAAATCTGGCGCATTATTAAACGTAATAATTCTCTCTAAGTGTGATGCATGTTAATCTTCACAGCTCTATCAAGAAGTGACACATGGTTGAACTTTATGACTCTATATATCTAGGTGTGACACATTGTTAATATTCACAATTCTATCTAAGTGTGATGCATGGTTAGACCTCACAATTCTATCTAAAATTGACACATGGTTAAACTTTGCAATTCTTTATAGGTGAAACACACGGTTACACCTCGCAATTCTATCTAAGTGGGATGCATTCATAGTCTTCATAATTCTATCTAAGTGTGATGCATGGCTAAACTTGACCATTCTATCTGAATGGGACACGTAGCTAAATTTCACATTTCAGTGATGCATGGTGTTAAGGATTTCAATCAGGCACATACCTGGGTCTCGCCTAGCATGTAATGCACAGCTGAAATACTTATTTATTATGTCTATAGGGTCAATATTCTGAGTGACATACCACTCATATCACACCCTTCTCAAAATACCCTCCAGGCCACGGTGGACCAGGAATCAGGCTGCTTGGTAAAGGTAAATATGTATTTATTTATTTAGAATTCAAATCAAACACACATTAATATATTTATATGGGGCAGCAATCACCAATGTGGTGACAAAACAATTCAGAAAGGAAGTAAAGCAATTGAATTCATTTATAGCAATACAGAATAGAAAACACAGGAAAAAGAAAAGTTTTGGCTTGTGGAAAGATAGCGCTTAGTTTAAGGTTTCCCATGCAAAGTTCTTAATTCACAAATGAGCAATTCTACACAGATGTAAGCAAGCAGCAGGTATTCAGGAATACGATCAGAGTACAGTGTTTGAATATAATCTTCCCTCCTCAAACAAGAGAGAAAAGCGTTTTTGGAAATTGACACCTTTTAAACTGATAGTTGAAAATGGCTTTGTGAAACAAGGAAACATGTGCAAAAATCCTTAAATTAATAGAAATTCCTGTGAGAGCAACACTAAACAGATTCTACCCAACATGAGCTACAAGATGAGCAACAGAACACACTTTAAATCAGAATGGAAGTTAAGAAAGACTTTGAAGGGGAAAAGACATGTGTAAAACCTTTGCAAAAATGCAAATTCGCGCCTAAATTTCACAATGCGATTTTTTAATAAAAACAGGTCAAAACACTGTTTTTCTCAAAGCGGTTTAGTTGTGTATGTAGCTACAGGTCTTAGGTTTAAAAGAAAACTGAAATTAAGTCTCTAGCTATACAATTGAAGAAGTTATGTAAGTTTTAATGAGAGGCGTTTTTGGAAATTTAATAGAACAGAAAAAAGCAGAAATTCGGTTTTAAAAATGTCAGATTGGTTTTATTTAAACTATATTAATGACTAAGAAAAAGAGAATGCCACCCGTGAATCTCCACAGTTACGCATGGCCGCTTCTAACTCTTCATGTGGCGGATACTATGTTTTCTTTATGGAAATTACTTTATTCAACCAAATCACTAATGGCTTATGGTCTAATGAAACATATGAGAGAAATTAGCGCTAATGCTTGGGTTGGTAACAGGGTTGCAAAAATGGTTCTGACACTATTAGAGGTTCTTAAGTGAAAGATAGGATGGGTTATAGATTGGGATAGGACAATGCAAACATACTATGGGTCACTAGGATTCCTGTTGATACTTACAGTCCACTGTAATTTAAGATTGGACCATCAGGTTCTGGTCATCATGGATCAGTCTACAGGCAGCAGGGCACTTCCGGTGGATTTGGATCAGCTGCGTGGTTCTGGTGAATTGGACTGCACCTCAGGGTGGATTGGATTGGCCCTTCTGGTCACTGGACACAGTAGGTTAGCGTGATGGTGAGTTTCAGCCGGCAAGCATGAGTAGTAGCAAGCCAAACTGGATCAGAATTATTTCCCTGAAGTTTGTTTTGGGAGGGTTTCAGGATTTGGGCCTAGCTGAAAATAGTTCAGCAATTGCTGGGTCTTGTCTTGGTAAAGAAGTCTGGAATCAGGACAAGATGAAAAGTTCTGAAACAGGATGAAGAAGTCGGGAGCAGGGCATCACGTGGAAATCAGGATGTAGTCAGGAATCAGTGTGTCTGTGTGTAGTGAGCTTCCCATATTTATCATGCCAAGTGACATCACTCAGTTTATGGGAAGGGCAGAATTCTAAACCACAGCCAAATGGCTGTGATAGGTCAAAGACATGTGCCTTTTTCTGGTTGGAAGTCAGAAAAAGCTGTCATATTTTATGATGTGATTGGGAACTCCCACAATTATTTGAACCACTATTTAACTTTCCCACAAATGCACATTTCTATAAGGATGCCCTCTAATAAAATCGGACACATACATTAAATCTGTTTTGGGTAATCCTTACATCTAACACCCATCTCAGTCAGAGCTGGCTTTGTTGTTCTGTGAAAATTTGTCAATTTTAATCATAACAGTTTGGCCTAACAATTCCTAATTCAGTACATATCTGGGCAATTAGCCCTAGTAGACGGGTTTTCAATATTATATTTGCAGCATTCATAGTTTTGCCACAATTCTTCTTTTTGTGTAACTTTGGTACCTTATGTAGTATAGGGTTCACTCATGTCTTCACAGAAAGAGCAGAAAATTAGATTGACAACTACCAATGTTTAGATTTGTCCTCCTTCATGTTGCAAAGTTAAAGGTTTTCAAAGCTTAATCACAAATAGGCATTTCAAACACACATGTCTTTTAGCAGTTGTTTTTTGTTCAAGTGGCAACAGCTGTCAAATTCCTTTGATCAGGGTGGGGGTACAGAGGGAAGTTTGCTGCTCCTCCCTTGATGGGATTGGTGTTCAGCCTGCCATTGTCCTTGGTTGGGCCCCAGACAAATGCCTAATGAGTTAATTGTTCTAGAAAATGGAGAACCTTCAGCAGCAATTAAGTCTTCCTGCTTAGCAGTGGGTGTCAACCTGAAGTGTCATCTTTCCCAGGCAGGGCACTGTCAAGTCAGAATTAATTATTTAATTAACTCCAGACTGGGTTTTGACTTTAAGATTCACCTAAATCTTTCATTTAAAACATATGAAATGAACACAGTTTATAGGGGATTTTGATATTTAAATAATTAGGCCTTTCACAAAAACGTGCTTTTAAACAGGCAATTTTGCACTTCAACATGGACAAAGCACATTTAAACTGAATCCTTTACATCAGAGTTTCCTCTGTAGCACAAACATTTTATTTAGCACCAGTTCTTCTCTTAAGTGCTGGGATTTGTTTGCAGTCTGGAAGTAAGTATCCAGCCTTTGCTCAGAGTTTTCTCTGCACAGCTGACATTGTTGCATGTTTTGCCATTTTTAGCTGCATTTTTCCCATGGAACTGAAAATGAATGTTGCTGGGCTGCCTTTTTCATGAGATACATTTCTTATCTGCTGTCAGTCAGTCAATGAGGCCCAGCTTCTCTGGCCATACTGGATGATCTGTAATTCTTTTAATTTCAATGGTTCACTGGAAAATGAATGGATCTAGCGCCAAAACAGCACTTTGACGGTGGCAAAGCTGCATTTTAAAAGGTATTTTTGGTTTTTAGCCCCATTCTGTGGCCTTGCTTCATGTTAAATGTAACAGCACCCACTGGCATGCTCATGCAGTGAGTTATTTTTCCCCCCACTTTGACTGTGTATGGCAGGGGTGTGCAGCTTTTTGTAATTGTGACCCACATGCAGTTTTTCCAGATTTCTGCATGCACAAGGGTCAGCGCATCCATTTTGGCTGTTTCTTTACCCCTTGGTAAAGTGGTGCAGTGGGGCATATCGGCATGGGTAAAAATATCCCAAAATGGCTAATCACACAATGTTGTCAAAGTCTTTGTTTTGGCAAGGACATCCCTGTTCATTAGAGAAATATGGGGTGGACAGGAAAAATAAAGGCACCCAATTACTTTACGTGGCTAAAACTTAATTCCCACTGGTTTCAAACTCCTCCAAGTTCCCCTGTGCCAATCTATTTGGAAGTTAATTTAATTAATATTCAGTCAAATATACTAAGCATCTACACCATTCCCCCCCAACCACTATGAAGGGAAGACAGTAAGGGAGGCAGATCCCCCCACACACATTGGTTTCAAATGGATACATTTTACTTACATTGGAGCTCTGTTTTGGGGCACTCAGGAAAGACTGCTAGGCTCCTCTGGGGGAACAACTCGGGTCTGGTCACAGGCTTCTGTGAAAGATAGTCCCAGCATCCATCCCTCATATGGCTATCCTTAAGAACAGGGGTCCCAGATTCTCTCTCCAATGCAAAGCTTAAGGACTCTCAATGTTGAGGCCTCTCCAACCAAGCAAGGCCAGGCCAGGCAGATGTCTCAGAATAGCCCCAGGTGGATTAAGGGTAATTCTCCTTCAAGATGTTTAGCAGCTCTCCCTCCAAGAGGATTTTTGGGACAGGTTTATCTTTGTCTCTGTTTCTCTCTCCCCTTCCCATAGAACAAGTGCTTCTTAATGTATAAACCACACCTCAAAGTATTACAATTGGTGCTAATTTTGTCATTGGAGGAGTATCCTCTCTTCCCCCTCCCAAGAGCCAACCCCTCTCTGCCGATAGGCCCTTGGAGTCCCATGATTGTAACGAAGTGGAGAGGTACACACCTTGTATAATTTACACATTTTTCTCATGACAACTTTTCACTCAAAATGTCCCTACATGGCAAAATTGAGTAATTTATCAGTAAATGCCATAATATATAGACGTTCCCCTATTCTTGATGGATAGGTGGAGATAACTTCTGTTTCAGCAAATTAATGCTCGGGCACGCAATTATAGAAATACCTTTATGTTTGCCAGAGGGTTATAAAACCTCAAATTCAGATACAAATGACATCAATACCATCACCTTCACAACAGATTTCAAAATAGAACTGTCACAATTCTGTAAGTATCGCGGTCTATAAGTTATTCATTAAAAGGGCCTTGTAATGTAAGTCAATGGCCATATGTTTAGGCATAGGTTTTGTGAGTTTCATTTCTTGTTTCCTTGAAGCCATGTGGTCCAGAGCATCTCTGTCTCTGGGCTGAATGTTGGTTTAGCCTGCAATAAAATGATCAATCACTCGAGTGGAGTGTAGCTGAGCTTGTGAATATAGCAGAGATGGTATCTCTCTACCCAGATGGTTATATTCTTGTCACACATGATCTGAAAGTTTCTGCTAGGCTTAAAAAAAGTAGGCTTTCAGAGGGCCAATAGAGCCAAGCAGATCTGGCAATAGGATATGGTACATGGGGGGTCTGCCCAGCAACCCAAAATAATTGCATGTTTTTCTTAGGCTCATAATAGATTTTCATGTTACACCTGAAAACAAAATAACCTTTTCAATTATCGCATTCATTATCATGTGCAGTATTTTATTAAGGTGGAAAACTGAAAGTGAAAGGCTGCTGTTCATTCTGTGCTTCATCATGGGCATTTTCCATGTTATAATGGTTCCTGTGTTGCTACATTTTCAGGGTGAACAGCATTTTGATGTGTGGCAGTTTCAATGACAAATGCCACTTTTTGTCTCAACCAACAATGTGCCTTTTCCATCTTCACATACTTCTGTCATTTTCAACAAAACACACATTTTTGCATTCACTAGGCCCTTCACTGTGTTATGATTTTAGGCCTGTCATTTCTCCAGTGTGCCAAGCCATAAGAACCATGCATTTCAAATTAGAAGCCTACCCTGGCCTTTCCTATTGTGTGCTAGGGCTCTCATTAAATCCCACAGAGGTATACGCATTTTCTGTCATGTCCTACTCTAGCTCTGGCAGTGAGCCTAGCTGCCTATTTTTGTACTAAGGTCAGGGACATCCATAATAGGGTTGTCACTCATCCTTATCCCTATTCTATGGCTTATCCCTTGAAGTTGCTACCTGTGCCCCCTTCTGCATCTTGGGTGTCTGTCCTTTCTATGGCAGAAGAAGAATTATCTCCTCAACTTCCTCTTCTCAAATATGGTTCCCCTTTGAATACACCCCTATCACCATTCTTAAACAGTGTGCAGCTACCATTGTTCCACTCGATGATTATTCTTAATGTATCATTAAAAGGTGTATTTCTGATTGCCATCAAATCTCTCAATCCCCCTATACCCCCAGATTGTCCCCCTACTCCCAGCACCAGCTAAACTGTTGGAATGAACTGTCACACCCCATTCACTGTGATTTACTTTAATCCCCACATCTTCTCCGTCCTGTACACGCTGCATTACATTGCAAAAGGTACAGAACTTCCATGACCTTCGCGAGTGTTTGGATTGCAGCAATATCACAGCTCTGATAAAGTTAGCTCTAGTCAGAGGCTGTCCACCATACAATCCTGAGGTCAACATGCTTACTTGGTTCTATCCCTTCCTTTCTAGTACTCTCAAACAGTGATGCTCTCACTTTTTCTTTCATCCTATGTTATGTGGTCCCCCAGCAATTCTCTCTTTTCCCCCTACATTATCATATATATCTTCAACCTCCGGCAAAGCTGATGCACATGTATGTCATTCACTTTTATATCTACGCCAACAATACCCTGCTTGGTTTAGATCTGAGTCTGACATTTTGTCCCTCACTACTATTTTTGGCAGGTATGCCGGCCACTGATATGTGGCAGCAGTTCTTAATTAAAAAACAAAAAAGTGTCATGGACCAAATATGTTCTAGCGCTTCTATGACACTTCAGGTGGGCAGTTCCCCACCACTGCTGCCACCACCCATAGCTGCTCCCCACAGTGTCGACATATTTGGGGTTACACTACAGCTCACACCTGCTCACTGTGGTTGATGGATTCACTAACTATCACCACTTCATCATTAAAGTGAGTCTGAGACAATAAATGCTGAGCCAAAAAATAAGTGCCAATACTGAACCCTGGCAAACACTCGCACCACTTATGCACTGTAGCGGACAAAATACCAATACACTAAGTTCTTAATTGTTGGTGACAGACCTGACCACTGGGGTCCCACATTCTGCCCTTTGGACAGGGACCCTGTACTGTACCTATTCCAGTTTTTTTTTTGTTTGTTTTTTTTAAATTTATATTTATAGTTACAAAGTAACTTTTACAAAACGTAGTTTTACAGTCTGTAATAAGTAGAAAAACACAATTTTGTAAGAAGATCACATAAAAACATCAGTTTAAAATGTACCAAGTGAATTGCAACATTAAAAGTTAATATCTTACAATAATGCATACTAAAAAACTAAAACAATCTGATTTACCATACACTATACAGATTTACCTCGAACAACATGAAGCTCCAAACTTCAACATACATCCCATACAACAGATGTTACTAAGATGCAATTAATTGTGTACAAGGTTTCATAGACCACAGCATACTTGCAAAAATCTCACTACTGTGATCTGTAAATTAACACTTTTGCCATCAAGCATATCCCGCCACAAAAGATCTAAATCCACACAGTCAGTGTTGGGTACATAATTGCTAAAATAACTGATACGCTCCTTCCTTAAGCCATCACATGTGGTCAACAAATGCAGCAATGTCTCACAGTGCTCCCTTTGCTTGCAAAACCTGCAGAGTGAATGCCCCCTTATGTTACAATTTCGGATATCTGGTATTTCGCCCGTGGCCAGGACATCAAATCGGAATTTGGTGAATTCCTGCCCCCATTCCCTATTCGGGAATTTAGTTAAGTAGGGAGCAGGCTGCCCCATCTTTTTATAGTCATTTATAATTTGATGGTATAATTTGTACTTCTGAACCTCGGCCACCATGAGATTCCAGTCCGCATGTAACAGTAATGTTTTCACTTTCAAAGGGTTTTTAATTAGCAAATCTCTCTGAACCCCCAGTTGATCAAGCACATTATTGGCTTCCTCCATCATATCCTTCAAATATTCAGATGTAGGAACTCCACTCCGAATGCCTTCCCCATTATGTCGTACAGCATTGATTCATGGCTGGTTAACAATTTCCGATATAGATTTAGTCTACGCCATTCAAGAACACTTCTCAGCGAATGTAGACCCAGCTCATAACGAATTGCCATTAATTGTACACATTTGGGCAGGTATTTTACCATTGATATAATTATCTTGGCTTCATAAGTTGCCACCTCGCCCCTACACCATGAAGGGGCTAGTTCCAGTCCATAGCAGAATTGGGCTACAATTCAGCTTTTATACAGTCGGAGACATGGTACCAAGGAAAACTTGCCATATTTCAGATCTACTTTGCGTAGTTGGGCAATCATAGTTCCAACCTTCGCATCCAAAAGCGCTCTAAAATTGACTTTCTTTTTGTCCCCGAAGACCGGATATCCTAGGTACCTAAAGGCAGAGCTTGTAGGTAGTTTTTCATGATTTAGAAACCAAGTAAAGTTTTTTGGTTGTTTCTTACTGGATAGACGTAATATGACCGTCTTGTATTTATTAAAGGCTGATAGGAGCCGTTGAAGTCCAATAGGAGTTAGATCGTACAAGATTACATTATCTGCATATGCAGTCCGCACTAGCTTAGTGCCTTTTGATCTTCGGAGAATAGACATTAAGGTTTTTAAAACTGTTTCCTATGTCAGAGAAGTACACATTGAATAAGGTTGGAGCATAAATACAGCCTTGCCTTAGGCCATTTGTAACCATATTTTCATGGGATAGATTGCCCTCAACACTAAGGCGCACCTTTAGTCTGGAATCTTCATGCATGTGGTATAGAATCGATAGCAGAGGAGGGGGCATTCCCGAGGAATCTAGTTTGGCCCACAAGATTAACCTGTCCACAAGGTCAAAAGCTGCAGTTAGGTCAATAGATGCAACATAAATGGATGAATTTTCTGAGGTCCATGCTGCATTTTGCAAAATGTTGATCGCAAGACCTCCTGCATCGGTACCTACACTTTTCCTGAAACCAAACTGATATGGCGACAGAATGTTAAATTTGTTAATCCAGGTCCAAATGTGCTCCAGAACTATGCTGGCAAAGATTTTGGAATCAACGTCCAAGAGGTCAATCGGTCTGTAACTCACTGGGGATGCCCTATCCCCTTTTTTATATATGGGGACTATGTACGACATTCTCCAGCTGGTCGGAATAATTTTCGTACGAAGGATGTCTTTGAATAGGAGAAATAACATTTTTGCCCATAAGTTTACATTACCCTTCATAACGCTGTTACAGAGCATATTCGGTCCTGGAGCCCTAGAGGAAGAACATTTGATAATTTTGCCTTCAACATCCTTAACCCCAAATGAAATATTCCAGGGAGTATTTACAATATAAGGCGGGGGACTACAAGCTCTGAGGGATGGCATATACAGAGCACTAAATTGTCCTTCCCATTTGTCAGAGTTTACACTTACTGTTTGCACTTTGCCTTGTGCAAACCCACCTTTATTTATCAATGTCCAAAATCTATGTGTGTTTGCATCCCCAAGAGATACCAGCATGTCTACGGCATCTCTCTGATATAATTGGGCATGCAGGCATCTGGCTTTCCTCTTCCATTTGTTTTTTAGTCGATTGAATTCACACTTGTCTATCGTTATTTTGAAGAATTTGTGTCGGTTTAAGAAGCCACGTATTTCACGATTACGCTCCTTCTAAAGAGTTTTCATCTCATCTGAGAAGACATGCTTATGAGGCTCTTGTCTCCTTAGAAGAGGTTTTTTATATTTGTTCCCCAATTTAGATAAGACTACAGACTCAATGTAGCTTGTAAAGGAATTGTGGGTATATAACATTTTGTTATCGTTGAATACACTGCTATTAAAATCTTCCTGAAAAAGCGTATTTACTTTACCAATGTTAGATTTGTGCCACACGATTCTGTTTTGTTGTGCATTTATGAATACCGTAAAAAAAATAAATGTATTTCTCGACAACATTACCCACCATCACTATGGTCATATTTAACATTTTATGATCACTTTCTGAATAAGTGGAAAGGTTTTGGTGCAGACAAAGATATAATCTATGGTGGAGCTCCACTTTCCACTTGACCAAGTGGAGGGATCTACTGTCTCCTGCATTAGGTTGTTTGCACATTGCATCCCCCAGCCCCCAATAAATCTGGCCCACTGCACCCACTGAGAGAGTTTCGTGTGTCCCCTCGGTCATTCCTCATCCAGCCACCCTTTCCATCCTCTTCAATGCAGATTTCCGAATTGAAATCTCTGCACGTCTTAGCCGAATACAGCAATGGACGGGACCCCCTAGAGTTCCATGACAAAAAGTTATGCTTAACAATACTCTAAGAGAAATTTTTCAGACCTTGGATCTTAACTAGAGATTCCTGTAGAGATTCTGCCAATAATCTGAGCTCGGCCACTTCATTTAATAACTTCTCAGGGTGGGTATTTCGACCACCTTGTGTAATATTATTACCATGTAACACCAGGGGATGTCCTGTTCGTTCCCCTCCTTGATGTGTACCCACCCCCTGACTGAAGTTTACAATGTCGTAGCCAAATCTTTGCAAAGCCACACCTTCAGTAAGCACAAGTTCATGTGTTGCTCTTGAATATAACACAATCCTTACACAGTCTTATCTGGTGGGATGAATATAATCAATGAGCTTGATATCTCCAGAGGAGATTAGAGAGAGACGGGGGATCTCGTTGAACAGAGAGAGGATCCTCCATCGATGTACAACATGACACTAGGGTCTTCTGTGCATTTCAGTTCCCTCCATTCTCTCCTATCCTCCGTCAAAGCATTTTGGGGCATGATGTTCTGTTCTTCCCACTTAGTTTGTTTCCCCACTTCCCACTCCCCACCATCTCCCCCTCGAGTTTCAAACGGGACTTCCTGCCCTTGATAGGACTCTCTGACTGTTTCATGGACCTTCTCTTGATTCCACACATCAAATTTTTCTCTCATCCGTTCTTCAAAATCTTGAACTGTGGGGGAATCACCCCCATGTTTAGAGGTGGAAACCCGAGTGTTTGGGCCAACTTCCGGAACTAGACCCTTAAGTCTGGGCAGGGACATGTCTTTCTGAGCTTCCACCACCTGATTGGGGATGTCCCTCCTCTGTTCTACCTCCCCATCCATCTGGTTGAGGATGTCCCTCCTCTGTTCTACCTCCCCAGTATTACAGACCATCTGCGACATGAGTAGAGGGATAGGTGTACCGTGCTTGGATGGATGTTGAAAGAGTTTAAGTAATGCTTCCTGCACCAGTTTTGTTATGTCTTCACTAGGAACCATAGTGGGTTCTTTAGAGTTTGGTTCCATACTCCCATTCCCTCCCACCATTCCCATCCCCTCCTTCTGAGCAGAGGTAGGAGTAGTGTCTGTCCCCTTAGGGTCAACATCATTAAGATCTTTTTCCTTGTCTTTTTCCTCAATCTCATTCGGGATCTTTTCCTTGGTCTTGGTGTTAAAAAACTGTCGAATACTCCGCACATCTTTGTTTATGTCGGATCTACTGTCATTCTGGTTTTTTTTGCTCTGTTTTTTCTTTTTATTTGTGTCAATTTTTTGATTTTTTTGTTTGACAGTGAACTGTTTCCCCTTATGATTCATAGCGTCTGATAAGGTGTTTGAGGCTTTGCCGTATTTTTTCCACTGAATGTTCACTTCAGTTTCTGAGGTTATAAGGGATACTCCCTCCCTCCCCTCATCCTGGCAGCCAGAGGCTGCCTTAACCTCAAGGGCTAACTTGCTTTCTTCATTCAGTTGTGTGAAGTCAAAAGTACCTTCTTCCCCCGATAAAACACAAATATCTTTAATATTTGTATTAGAATTCTTTATCTTAGTAGCAGGTTGGTTTTGGGATTTTTTAGTTAGCGCTAGTTTACCCCCCCCTTCACTCTTAGCTCTTCTTTTGAGAGCCCTAGCTCTCATTTTTTTCTCTGTACGGGAGATGACATAAACAAAGGGGTGGTCGTCTTCCTTATTTGAGTCTAAATTCAAACAAGACTCTGATCGTTGTTTCAAAAAGGCCTCCTCCTCAATTACCTTCAGTAATGCCGATGGACTGCCAGATTTGTTTCTGGTTCTTAGATCTAGAGTATTTATTTCTTTGTTGTCGCTGGAATCTTGCATCCTGGCCTTTAGGCTTTCCGTAGATTTGATCTTTCCTGATTCGATTAATGTCAATCTCATTAATTCCTTCACCTCTTCCGACTTATTCTCCTGCTCAGTTTTATTTTTGGAGGGTCCGGCAATACCCAGAGACGATTCTCTACTTGCCCAGGGGTTTCTAATCTCATCCATTTCTGTGTTCTTGTAGTCTCTGTCCACCTCCACTGTTTGACAACCAATATTATGTCTCAATTCAGGTACCCGTAAAGGGTGTGATAAAGTGTAGAGATTTTGGGCATGTACAAAGCCTTCCAATCTGCTAAGTTTTTCTGAACACTCCACCAATATATATCTCAATTCCTGTAACTCCCCATGTGTCCTTTCGTGTCCCTTATCCAGGAGATTTAAAATCCTGGTAAGGACCAAGAAGGATTCTAGGGTATATACATTCTCTTCCACCCTAGATTTGTTTCCTAAGTGGTTGGAGGACTGTTCCTCAAACTCATGATTCACAGGTGGAGCTGATGAAGTGGGGCTTGAGCGTTTAAGGGTATCAGACTTGGGGGCCCCCTTGTTCACACAACCAAACATGCTCCTCGCTTCCCCCATGGAATAAACATCAGGACACACAATTGGCATTGCAGATGCTCCTCCCCTCTTCCACTCTGAGGTTTGTGAAGGTGCACGTTGTCGAGACACCTCCCCTCGCCCTAACCGGGGTAGAGGGTCCAGTAGAAAGTCTGACCCTCCTATCCAGCTCCGCGGACACCACAGGGGCCAAAAGGGATGTGCCCAGTTGGGGAGTAGGGGGCGAGGTTTCATCCACATTTAGTATTGTGGGCCTTGTTGGTATGTCCTGTACGCTTAAAAAGCTTTTTTGCTTAGATTCTTCTAGACGGTTTAGAATCTTAGAGTGGTCACCAGAGTCCATTGTAGGGGCTCCAACTAGATTCGGAAGTGGGGGGAAATCAATGCCACTTAGGTCCCATTTTCCTACTTCCCCCTCCGCCAATTGTTCCTTTAGATCTTCTACATTCATTCTCCCGGGGGACAAATTCACAACGTGGGATATTTTTTTATTTGGGTATACGAATATTCCACTTGCAATGGGTATTTTTCTTTTTCCCAATTTATTTTTAACACTCCCACACGGTGTAGGTATCGTCCCACTTCGTAGGGTTCCTACCATACTCTGAGGTTAGCAGCACGTTCAAGTCTTTGTGAGAAGAATATTACACCACTTGTCTATTAGTTTTTAATTTTCCTTACTTGAGCAGCCCAAAAAATAGGGGGAGCTCACCGTACTTCAGCCACAATACAGATCAGAACAGACAGATGTTTACACACGCATACTGGATGGAAAGTATTAGAATCTTCCCAATCCAAACAGTCGCTGACCCACTCTAAAGCCAATGTTTGTGTTTGTACAAAGTGAGAGGGGATGTGGTCTAGTTTTTTGAATGCCCCTGCGAAAACAGAAGAAAAGGAAAAGTAGGGACTCCACCACCCCCTGTATAGCACTCAGCTCAAGATTTGGGGACACGATATACCATATTGAATATACCACAGGCATATAAACAAGTTCCTCCACACAGATGTACAGCAACAACAAAAGGAATGCACTCAAAGCAACACGAGGCTAAACACTGCGTGCTGCAGATGCCAACGCTTTTCCACTGAGTGTTCAAGCTTTTAGTCCCCACTCCCAACCTCCCATGAGGAGTGAACACGCGATGGCAAGAAGCTCGAAGGAGGAGGGGTTTGCAAGGGGGAAACAGAATGTTGCCGGGGGGGTGCCCCGAAAGAAAGGAAAAACAATTACCTCAATTTCAAAATCCATCCGAGGTTTCATAATTACAGGTCCTCTAGGACGTGCAGAACCGATAAACGGCACGGTAAAGAAGAAAAAGAAGAAATGGGAAGAAAAAGTGGTAACACCGCCACCGCCCTCGACCCCTGTTCCTGGCTAACAGGCAAACAGGCACTTCCTGGGCACTTCTCGGTGCGCACCTGCTGGTGCGCGCGCCCATGCCGATTTAGGAGATTTTGGCGTGGGTGGGCGGGGCTTATAACTGAAAGGAAAATATAGAAAATAAGTGGACTAGTATAGTATTTTTATACTTATATATGCTAACTGTCACATCCAAGTGTGGTGATGAGGCTCACCCAAAGATGAAAAAAGTCCACAATCAGTCCAAGTTTACAAGTGTCCACAGGATACTTGGCAGGAGCCTCCAGGCAAACAGGCACTTCCTGGGCACTTCCAGTTGGTTGAATGTGTAATCCGGGCTTCTGGTTTGACATCAATAACTCTTTTCCTTCCCAGATAATGCTGGGTTAGCAGCTGATTTATTCCTTACACGTTCAACGCACAGTTCTTCTTTTGCTGCCCTTGCACTCTGAATCCAGTAGTAATTTCTGGTTTAGTTGCCTCCAGACTTGACTTAGGTTAAATACTCTATTTTGGCATTCCAGCGTATTTGATTAATCGCTTCCAAGTGACACAAAATGGTGCAGCCCGGGTTTGCAATTGGAGCACCCAATCGAATATCACCTGTACCAATTCTTGCTAAATCCCTTGGCTTCTTATTCACGTGAGGGTTACGTTTCTGGACCTCTGGTTGGTGCATCAGGCCTTTCTCAAAGTATTGTTAGCTTAAAACGTATTGCCGTGGTAACCAATTCCACCTCTGCTTCCACAGTCATTGCAGTGACATACTCAAGACTCTTCACAGTGTGTCCATTGCCATGCACTTCTAAGCCAACACTTGCACTTAAAAAGTCGTCCTGAATGTCTTCACCAATGTTTGTTTCTTTTACATCCTCACAAACCATCCTTCCGTTCGGGGCTATCAGTGTGTTATTACAATGCCTAGATGCCGTCCTACGTATAAATGGACCTTTCAAGTGTCATTACTCTGTGGGATGTTTTTACCCATGCATCCAAGCCTTACTATAAAACTGTGCAGTACTGGCATTGAAAACATCATGATGGCCAGAACTCCCCAGAGAGTGCACAGGGAAAACATGAAGAATAGGCTGCCACCCATGTTTGCCTATGTTGTGAGCACAGGAGTGCACTGCCTAAAACCACCATTGGGCTACACACACAGTAGCCTGAAACCATTGGAAATGGCAATGCTGATTGCCAAAAGCAACCCAGAACTGTGGGGAATTCATTTTCTTAATGTCAAAAATGGATGCAGTACCGGTGCTCACCACTATCAGAAAGCCGGCGTTTTAAAACCACCAGACTTTTGTGTAAAACTGAACAGAGGAACCCAAACCAGGCCAAGGAAAGACTTGCTAAGAGGTGGATACAATGTAAAACTATATTCTGAAATGACTTGAAGGAAGTAATTATTTAATGTATATGTAAAAATTGTAAGTTTTGATTTAAACTGGGATCTAAAGTGACATTTAGCTGAATTCTGCCTGACAACAACCCCCGACAGAAGTTGAAACTTGATCAAACTGCATTCCCAGGCCTGGCTGCCTCCTGCTTCCCCACCAAAAGGTGATGACACCTCTCTGATTAGATTAGGGGAGGGGCACCTGCAGGAGGTCCTAGACTCAGGCAAATGTTATATTGGGGGGGCCGTAAAGTGGCTTACTCTTGGGAAAAGTCGGAGGAGAAGTGTCTGTGAGAGCCAGCTGAGCTTGGGGGAAGTGGATAAACCAGTTATTCCACCATGTGATGTGGGAAGCCACACCCCTTTTTGACCAGGGCATAAGTTAAAAAGATGGATAATTCATAGTACGGACTTGTCAGAATTATATAAGTAATATCATTATTCTTGTGATTTTTCTGTGCACGTTTTAAGAGGTGTTAGGACCCTGTGGTGTATTCTGGGGGGTTTCCAGCGGAAAATAGGGTCTTACTCCAAATGTCTGCATGTTAAAAATCTGACACTTCATCAATTAATGTCCATACTCCTTGCGCACATGTGTGTAATTTTTGGTAAATGTCTGATATTGGTAAACCAGTCAAAAAGCGCAAAATGTTGTCATTTTTGAATGCAAGCCCCCAGGAAGATCAGAGGCGGACAAGCATGGACCATAAGGAATATATAATGTGTACATGAGATTTCAACAAATTGTGTATCTGGGAAATATGTATTTGAATCAAATATAGATTTGTGGGCAAATTGACCAGGGGAGGATCATCTGACCCATAAACAGACCTCATCATGATGACAATCCATTTCCTTCCCCCAATCATGGGAGAGGGGAGAATTGGGCCAATGACAAGTAGAGAGGGGCAGGCTCAGTTATGCCACGCACACACCCACTTCCAAAACACATAAAAAGAGACTGCTGGGACAGGTAGAGAGATTCATTCTCCATTTCTGCGGAGCATTTTGACGGCCGACATCCCATCCAGACAGAGACCCGAACCAGAGACCCATAGACTACAGAACTTTGAACCTAGAAGGCCCACTGCAAGCAAAAGTATTCTCAGCAGGCCTTCAGAATCCAGCAAACCTAATCAAACTATTCAACAGCCGGGCGAGCTGTTTGAATTCTTTGCCAAGAACTTTTGCCAGTACCCAGAAAGCAGTGTTACATCCAGAATCCACTTGATCCGGACCGGAAAGCAGAGCAGTATCCAGAACCAGAGGCCGCTGTATCCAAAGAGGCTAGACCAGCAGAGCAGAGCTGACCCAGGCGCTGTGAGCAGAACTGGTGCCTGATTGACCTGCCGAGCAGAGAGAACCACCGCCGGACGTGTTGACCAGATCCGTGACGAGGCCTATTTCAAATTTATATTGTGAGTACCTAGCAGAACTGTGCAGAACCAATCTCTGAGTTAAAATAATCTAATTCAAACTATTTTAGCCTATTAGAACTGCCTTCTAGAATCGTGTCATTCTGTCATCTTTAAAACTGAAAACTGTCATCTGTCATTCTGAGCTTTAAAATTTCAAATCCGAAAAACTACCATCACAAAATCGGCCGTATCTCCGGAACCCTTTGTGCTAGGAGCGAAATTAAAGCTAGGATTCTAAGCTTTCCAACGAGCCTAGAACTGACTTCCTACTTCTTATAGTGTCTCCGTAATCACGCTCGACGCACGCGACTAAATTTGCCGCGATTTCACATTTTGCTCAATTTCAGCCACGTGTAAAAATATTTGTCCTTGCTTTGCTTGCTGAAATTCGTGTGCAACCTGACAATCATTCATAGGGCATTGCTAAAGTGAGCCTGAACTAATATAAACTAGATATCACCCACCCTGAACCTCTAGAGGGAATTGAAAGCATTTTTAGCACATTTCTCACTTCATTGTCATCACATTCAAAGCATTTTGGGCCTGTGTTTCAAACTTCTACCTGTTTCCTCTAAGCTTGCTGGGGGGGAACTGAATTTCGTATTGTATTTGATTGCATTCCTGAGAACTGTGTGCTCCTCTTTCCATCTCCTTCCATTTCTTACATTGCATAGGGGGGGGGGTGAATTGCCAGAGAAAAAGTGATTTTCTTATCTTTTGCTAAAATCATATCAAGTTATTTCTGTACTGCATTTTATTCCTCATTGCTTTTCCCTTGAAACCATAAAAGTATTTTTGCTACCTTATCCATCCTATACTAACTCCTCATTGATTGTAAAGAAGTGTGCTAGGGCCAGATTACCCATTGTTGATCAACATTATATCCATAAGTGTGATATCAATTATTAATTTATTATAAAAGTGTGATATATATCTTGTTAATTTTTCAAATAAACCTTTTAATTTGCAAAACAAACCTACTTCTTGGCTCAGTGGGGTCAGGGGGATTCTAAGAGGGGGGTGTTATACAAGGGTTGTCATCCAGAGTACTGAACTGGACATAAAAATACATCAATAAGGGTTTTCCTCAGCATCCCAGACTAGGCATTGACTTAGCTGTAGTGTTGAATTGAAGTCGCTTACAACTCAGTATGTCACTCATAGCCTCACTCACTTAATTCATAAGGCCTGAAACGGACTGGCCTATAGGGAACTCTGGAGATTCCCCTGTAGGCCTCTGCACCCTGTGCAGTGATTGACTGGCCTATAGGGAACTCTGGAGATTCCCCTGGAGGCCTCTGCACCCTGTGCAGTGATTGACTGGCCTATAGGGAACTCTGGAGATTCCCAGTAGCCCTATGCATCCTGTGCAGTGATTGACTGGCCTATAGGGAACTCTGGAGATTCCCCTGGAGGCCTCTGCACCCTGTGCAGTGATTGACTGGCCTATAGGGAACTCTGGAGATTCCCAGTAGCCCTATGCATCCTGTGCAGTGATTGACTGGCCTATACGGAACTCTGGAGATTCCCCTGGAGGCCTCTGCACCCTGTGCAGTGATTGACTGGCCTATAGGGAACTCTGGAGATTCCCCGGTTGGCCTCTGCACCCTGGCCCCTTTTGTGTGGTAAACTATTGTATTTCCTAATGTTCTCATAGGAAAAGGGTTGGGCTTCTTGAAAATGTAACATGGGGCCAATTTGACAATTATTTCCAGGGCCTCTTTTGGTTCCCAGCCCACTCCTGCCTCTAAGTGATACAATGATGTATCGCTGGCGGAAACAGATGCTAGTTTTACTATAGCATTGGTCCCCTATGCAGGGCAATGCAGATAAAGGATTTGAGTTCAGCATAAACATACCGGCCAGGCCTCTGGTTAGTCTAGTGTGCACCCTTTTAATCCCAGGCCCTGAGAGATGTGTCTTTGTATCTTTTCTCTTTTAGTTAATTAAACAAGGTAGCCAATGGGTCACAATTAACCAATGCATTTAAGCATATAGAGCGTTCTTTGCCACCTATCCGTCAAAGTGCCATCTTGCAAACATAAATACCTGGTTAATTGCTTTATAACCTTGGCATTCGGAAAGACATCTGTTCGCACTGCATTGCAATTACTCCTAAACCCATTCGAGCTGCGTATGCAGAATTACACGATCACTCAGTCAGGTGTTCAATTTGTAATTCCTATTCATTAAAAAAAAAAAAACACAAATGAGCTTTTTGCCATATTGACGAGTATGCAGAAAGGATGTGTTTCATTAAATATTGGATATGGATTTGCATTATTGAACAATGAATGTGTCGGTCAATTTCCTCTCGTGCAAGTTTGCTGCCAAAACAGCATCTTGATTTTGAAAATGCATCGTTTAGTTTGTACTCAACATAAACATTTTTCAAATATGTGTTATGCAAACTACTTATTGTCTCATTGCCCAGATTTTATGGAGTGTGTCTTTGGATTTCCGTAAAGCAAATATGGCTGGAGGGATCCTATTTTCTGGAAGTGTCCAGTCTAATTAGACATGCATAGAGAGACGAATGGGCAGGCTACTCCAGTGTAGTCTTTTGAAGTAAATATGTGTGAATTAATGCCACGCAAAGATTTCTGCACACCACTGCATCATTTATAAAGGCAGTCTACTAATTAAAATTGCATTAGGGTTAGAGAGTAGACCAATATGGTTGGGGAAACCTCGAAACGAAAAATAGATGCACACTCTGTTTGTGTGCTCCTTAGCTGTGTTGTGTTTTCAATAAACCATTGACCCATTAATGCAGTGCACTAAAATAGCTGTATCTTGTATTGTATGGACATGCAAGGGGGCTTTCTTTGGCGTTCAAAGTTTGTTGTGGTAAAGTCTTTATTTGCATGACTTATATCACTTTTTAAATGAATTTAGCATATCTTTCAATTCTTTCTTTGCTTGAGAATTTAAGAGAACGTTCCGTTTCAGATGCGCCCTTCGTTTTCGGAGTTCACCCCCCTTCCTGCAGCCCTGTTGCTGATGCTCATCCATCGCTGCTCAAAGCTGCCCTGACTTCTGCTCTACACGTCATTGGCTTGGAATAGGAGCAATCGCTGTGCACTACTGGTACAAGAACAATTAGCACTAGTGCCCAAACGACTTATTCTTCAAATTCGTTTTTGCTTTTGGACAGTGTTAGCTCTAGTTGTATTTCTTTGCCCGGCTACAAAAATGCATTTAAAGCTGTGTTTACAGTAAGGCAATTTGCACTGGTGCAAGTATAATTAGCAAATTTACTGTAAGAAAGTTTTCAATACTTTTTTTTCATAACATTTTTTTCTTTTCTTTTTTAACAAAATATGTCCACTTTATTCTTTGGAACTACACTCAAAACGGCATTTCTGCACTTATTACCTTTTTAATGACATGATGGTTTGGTGTTTTCTCTCTCACTCCAATATAGCCTACTAGGTTGGATGTGTGCTTTATGCAGTCCCTACCTACCAGACTATTTGCTATGAGCACTTAAAGGTATTTTTAATCATAACATATGTGTAATAAATAACCATGATTATGTGATGATTTTGACACATTTCTAACACTACTAACATGTTTGAGAAAATTGTTTGAAAGAGACACTTTAAAATATGCTTGACTATTATCGCTATAAAACCCTTATTAATAGCAACCACGTATTTCAGTGCGGTCTAAGCTAGTGTCCGATTATGGGCAATAATACCTTCAGTGGCAGATTGTACAGAGTGGTCACAGCCCTGGATCCACGTTAATTGTCTTCAGGAAAGACTCATACCGATATACTCATCCTCTCCTTTACCCCGACAAACAATAGTATGCAGCTATAGCCCTCAATCAATTCGGCCTAGCTGCACACACCTACACTACCGCATGAACACCTCAACAGTCTTTTAGAGTGCAGTTATACCCCACGATCGGCCTAGCTGCACACACAGCTACACTACCGCATGAACACCTCAACAGTCTTTTAGAGTGCAGTTATACCCCACGATCGGCCTAGCTGCACACACCTACACTACCGCATGAACACCTCAACAGTCTTTTAGAGTGCAGTTATACCCCACGATCGGCCTAGCTGCACACACAGCTACACTACCGCATGAACACCTCAACAGTCTTTTAGAGTGCAGTTATACCCCACGATCGGCCTAGCTGCACACACAGCTACATTACTACATGAACACCTCAACAGTCTTTTAGAGTGCAGTTATACCCCACGATCGGCCTAGCTGCACACACACCTACACTACTACATGAACACCTCAACAGTCTTTTAGAGTGCAGTTATACCCCACGATCGGCCTAGCTGCACACACACCTACACTACTACATGAACACCTCAACAGTCTTTTAGAGTGCAGTTATACCCCACGATCGGCCTAGCTGCACACACACCTACACTACTACATGAACACCTCAACAGTCTTTTAGAGTGCAGTTATACCCCACGATCGGCCTAGCTGCACACACACCTACACTACTACATGAACACCTCAACAGTCTTTTAGAGTGCAGTTATACCCCACGATCGGCCTAGCTGCACACACAGCTACATTACTACATGAACACCTCAACAGTCTTTTAGAGTGCAGTTATACCCCACGATCGGCCTAGCTGCACATATAATCTCATACACAGGCGCTGCAGCTGCCAGAATGCAGACCCGGAGACAACTACCTTGCTGCACACATTCCACTGATCTCACAACCACTGCACTGCATCTAGCATTACAATGCAGCCACTCTTCGCCCAAACTGCACTGGCTGCACACATAATGAGTGCACACCAGCACTTTTTGCTACCCTACAAAATCCACAGACTTGGACTCCGGTCCCCAACGGCGTCGAACCCACAATGCTTTGAGATCATGCCAATGGTATATAAGGCACTATACAAATGCAAATAACATAACATACTTCAGGATTTTTGCTTTGGGTACAGGCTATGTTACAATCCAACTGATTGACACTACACTACCCAGCTTCGGCTGTTCATGGCATGAGAACAACGTTTTATCTTTAAATGGGCAGGGACCTAAATATAGCAGTTTTAACTTGTAGATCATATAGTGCTGTTCCAGGTTTGCAGAGTATATGGGTATATATATGTGGGTATGCATTGAGCCGCTCTGTGTGTCTGTGTGTGTGTCTGTGTGTGTATTTGAGTTGCTATACTTTACGCTTGCATATGTACATGTTGTGAATTGCTTTTGGTAACAAAGGATGTTCTCTAAATTCTATATTTCACTGCTGTCACTTCAAAGTACAGAAATCATTTCACAGTCTCCCCAGTCATGTGGAACCTAGAGGACCGTGTGCACTTTCCTGAATGGCAGCCCAGTGCTCGTAAGCAGACCCCTGACACTGAGTCTGACTGTTGAGTGTTGTGCTGCTTTCAAATGATGCTGACCTGTGGGTCGGACAAAGAACGGGATACGTGGTTTAAAAAATTAAAAGGAGTGCTGTGCTTGATCGTTGCCCTGTGTGTCAGGGAGCTGGTAGTTAGCCGCTTTCCTTTGTGAAACTGACAGATCAGTACCGTTGTCAAAGTTCTGTGGTTACGCTGCTGTCAGTAAGAAAATGTTTCTTACTCTGACAATGGAAGATAGTGAAATGGAGAGCCGAGGGAGGTGGTGTCAGAAGCTTGATGAAGGACATGTATGCTTAGTGTGTATGTGGATAAACCATACTATGGGCCTCATTCCGAGTATGGCGGTAAGGGATAGCGGCCACCGGTAAGCTCCCTTTCATCCCAATATGCCCCTTTTTAAATGACTAGCCCTTTACATTTCTTGATTTATAAATGTATTGTTAGGCTATGGAGCATTGACCACCGGTTCACTGCCCCAGTTGTTGACAATAACTGTGAAAACAGAGGATTGCAAATACTTGGCTATGGTTTTAAAAAAAATATGCACTCTGCATAGGGCCTCATTACGACCCTGGCGGAAAGGTGTTTACGCCAGCGTAAACCATGGCGCCCCTTTCCGCCTGACTACGAGTTCCCGTAGCGCAGGCGGAAAAATCCATGGCGCTACGGGACTTGTTGTTAATTACGCCACCGTAATTTACGGTGGCGTAATTAACGCCTTCCCCACTCCCATTATACCCTATGGGGCAAAAATGGGAATGGGGAAGGGTAAATGGGGATTGGGGACTTACCGCCCCGCCAAGGTCGGAATGGGGCGGTAAGTCCGCCAACCCCCATGGCGGAGTTGGCAGCTTAGCGCCATGGACCATGGTGCAAATTGCACCATGGTCCTCCGCCAGGGTCGTAATGAGGGCCATAGAAACGCTGTTTGTTCTACACTAAATCAGAGCTGATTGGGTTTGAATACAGTGAGAAAACAAGTTTAATTTCATACTAAAAATTATATAACATATTATTTGGAATCAGTACCCCTTCCTGGGTCCCCCTATTAGTTCCACTCAATTCAGAGACATAGAAGAGAGTGCAGAGATTGTTGTGTGTGGACCAATATATTTACACTCATTGGATATTTTCTAACTTTCTACTACAGAACATGTGGAGTCTTTCCTTTATTTCTATCATCATCTCCGGCATGCTCAAACGTGTCCTTAAAGACCTCAGACAAAGCAGAGTGGTGCAGAGAGTGCAGCAAACGTTGGGTGTTCTGGGAGCGGAAGCCGGTGGTCCGAGGAACAGATTCCTAATGGAAAAGTGCCTACTGGCAATGGTGTCAGCTGGAGCTGACAATATATTTACCTCCTGCAGGTGAGAGAAATGGTCATGGTCTGGTATTCATATCGCAGCACATTGCACAGTGTTGCGGGATCACTTCACCTGACTAAAATCCTCTTTGATATGAATTAAGTGACAGCGATTATACGCCTGTGAGGTTCAAAATGACGTTCTTCTGTTGAGATAAGGACATCAAAAAGTAAATTGCGTTAAGGCTTATTGGACTGGCTCCCTCCGTGCAAGTGACTGTAGACAAATAACACTTTTGAATTTGAATTGGAACCCCCTGCTGGCCAGATAGTCATCTGAAAAGCAAATTATAACGTGGCACATCGGGTGTGTTTACACTGTTCAAGTGACTGTGGGCGAGAAACGCCTTTGAGCTTGAAACGGAATCCCCGGCTGGCTTTAGATAGTGAACTGCTGCTTGGCATATTGGGTCTGATTACACAGAGCAAGCGACTGTGGGCATAATTGCCTGTGAGCTTGAAAGGTGCTGCTTATAAGGCCATTTGAGAGTTATCTGCAACAAGTCTTATTGTGATCTTTCCTTTTTTTGGAGGAAACACAACTGAGCTGTGTGAGGTCACCGGTGTGGTAAGAAAAACGTCATAAACGTGCAATGTGTGGGGAGAACATTCTCCGAGAGCACCCCAGTTAAACGTCTTGAGCGTGATTATACACCATAGTTTAAGTGGGAGACTCATTCCTTTATTCAATTCCAACCATTGGTGTGTGGGTGGGGAGTCCTGCATAGATCACCATAGGCTATAAGATTCAATCAATTGTGTGTGCAGTATATTGGGGCATGATTTCTGGGAGAGTGGGTCCCTCATTAAGTCCACATCTTTAGCAGGGTCCTTGGAGAATATACCACCCAACTAACGATACAAAAAGCATAAATCCATTGCACTCTCAGTATTATGCCACCGATAATGAGAAACCAAAAACCTAGGAATATGGAGGACACACAAAGATCATCAGGCGGGGCTAAAACCTCCTGCGGCCACACGTTGAGCAAAGAAACAGAGGTGCAGGTTCTTACATTTGAAACTGAGGCCAAAACTAAACGACTCACAATTCCCCAGCGGACAGAAAAGGACTTGATGGATTCTACATGCAGTGATCTAAGAATGAATGAACAAGTCATATACACCCCTCACAGAGACTGTCTGGTATGTCCCACCACTACAGTAACTATGTGTGGGGGTAGAACTGTGAGTGATGAGAGGGGTACCCAAACTATGTCTAAATTAAAGCCACAGGGGTTGTTGAATCTTACAGTGGGGAGTGACCCAAATATTATAGATTTTTACAGGCAAGTGTGGAGCAGTACTGATTACACGGGAGCCAAATCTACTGGCTTGTGTCCTATGGGTTTCCCAAGTGATCTAATAGACATTAGTATACTTGACGTGGTGGGTATATCAGGTTGTAAGCCTTTGTGGGAAAAGGGGGAAGGTGAGCCAGTGATTGTACAGATTGAACACACTCAGTGGTATGGTTCCAAGTTGTTAAAATGAAATGGAGGAACTTCAATGGAGATGAGTGAATTTATAACAGGCTCCCCACCACAGTTATTGGCTCACCTCACTCACAGACCAATAGCTCAGGACACTGAAACCTTTGGACCCAAAACCTTGCACTACACTCTGAGAGAGGCAGACAATAAAATTATGTTGACCTCCCCATCAATATCAGTGCTAAATACAGTTCTTATTGCCTCTGTGGAATTATATGAAAACATAAGGGACAAAGTCAAAGCTCACACATTAATTCTGTGTGAACTGAATGTTAAAATAGATGTTTTCAACAATCTCATGCTAAAGCAGTCAAAAAAAGAACTAAAGCACATGAGGGGTTAGTACACTTCAACAGAGGAAGGTCTACCCTTAGCATGGAAGTCGCCACAAGAAGAATGGCAGGTCTCAAGAGAAAGGGCTCAGGAGACAGAATATACAAAGGAGTAGAGAAGAACCTGCAAATGAAGCAATACTTGTAGAAGATCAAAATATAGCATTGGTAGTGCCTGTCGAAGGTCAAGTTGATTTATGCACATTAGGGAATTATGAACAGCAGGCAGAATCTATTAAACTGATTGTGAAACCAACAACGTGCAGCACTGCCTGCCAAACAGCTCCTACAAAGCATCAGAGAGGGAGTAATAATCCAACATGTTCTGAGTATCCCAACAAGAACCAAAACCCCAACTTGCCACAGAAAAATGAGGAGCACAAAAATGTAAGTTTGCAGTGGAATAAAATGAGGGAAGAAAGGGCTGAACTGGGAATCTAAATGGAGAATATGATTGTTATATATGGGCTGTCAGTATTATGGGAATGTTAAGTGTTTTTATGGAGATGTTGTGCATCACTGATGTGCTGTCATTGGTCATTGCAAGGTTGATGTCATAATGTACTGCATTGGAACTTAGGCACTTGTTATGTATAGTATGTTGGGGATGTGATGCTGTTGGTTGGGGGTCTCAAGTATCTGTCTGGCATACGCACAATAAACCTCCATATGAACCTACCTGGTGTGGTTTCATTCCCAACATTGGCGACGAGGATGGGATAGAAGGAGTGAAGAGCACTGGGGAGCGGTGAGAAGCGCCCACGCTGGTCTTGACAGAGTTTTTTGTCCTGAGACCCCCAAACCGGTGAAACGCTCGAGACCGACCCTTGTCCCAGCGGTCCAGCCAATGGTCACCGCTCTGCTTTGATTGCAGCTGCGAGAAGGCCCCCGGCTCAGCGTTGTGCCGGAAGATAGAGGACTGCTACTTGTCCTTTGTGCGGTGTGGCAAGCACTGTGGAGCGTGGTCCTGTGTCTGTGGAGGCAGAGGATCTGCAGCTGCCGAGCCCAGAGGCAGTTGGATCGAGGCGCGACCGTCTGCATCCTGCATTGCATGCTGCGGAATATAGTGGCTTCGGGGCTAGAGGACTGTCGAGTGAAGCGATGCAGTGTGCGCGGACCGGAGTGGAGAGTGGGCATCTGCCTCCAGCAGGAGTCCACTGGCACCCCCGATTAGGAGCTGGTTATCCCAGCGTGTTTCGAGGGGTGAGCAATTCTGGTTCCCTACCTCCGAAGTTGCGACAGCCAGTCACGTGACGTGCATCGGGAGCGGAGCATTCACGTCACGCGCACAGTGCCTTCTACGGAGGAAATCGTGTGCCCGATCACGTGACAACGCTCGTCTTCTTCGGCAACTGAGGAATAATAAGGATATTTGCTACCCACCCAGGGCCCATTTGGGAAGGCGGCAACGTAGACAGCAATTGAAGTGAACGTGTGATTTACTTTTGGTATTAGCCCAGGTGAGAAGGAACGGGACATCCTTATACATGAGCATTATTTGCTGACAGTATCAGCGTACTGTACTTGGGCACATACAGGAGCATTATTTGATGTCAGTTGCAGCATGAGGAATGAGGCCAGTAACATTGTCTTTTATTGTCTTGATGTGGTGATTGAATAAGATTTTGGGTGGCACAGGTGAAGAAGAGCACAGCGAACTGTAAAGACTGGGTGATCACACACTTTAGCAGCAACAACAAGATACTTGTGCTGACCCTTATATATTACTGTGTGAGGAGCCTGTCAACTACAGTGTACTAATAGTATGGCTTTGTCTGGCGTCCCTGGGCCTCAGATGTTCATGCCTACCCCAGGCCCACCTAGAATCAAATGGGGCCCGTGGAGAAGGGGATTTGTACATTATGTTAAGGCGACCTGTGGCAATGGGATATCTACAGAGAGGAAGGTGTCTATGTTAATGGACTTTTTGGGCTATGAAGGGCAAAGAATTTATGAAACGCTGCCTGATGCTGCGGAATTGGACGTGGAAGGGGGTGGAAATGACTTTGATTATGCCTTGCTAAAGTTGGATAAACATTTTGAGTCAAAGATTAGCAGTGTGTTGGAGCGATATCATTTTGGAATGAGGTTCCAACATCACAGCGAGACAGTAGAAGAGTATATTACAGCCTTGAGACACTTGTCAATGAATTGCAAATTCGGTGGGGGCTTGGATGAACATATAAGGGATCAGTTCATGTTGCATTGTTCGATTGATAAGATTCGGGAGGAAGTGTGGCTGAAAGATGATCCAAATTTAGATGAAGTTATAAGTATTGCCAAGAGGATAGAGCACACTTTACAATGTGTGGCAAAATTAGGTACTAGAGAAGTAAAGTCCTCGCAACCTACGGAGGTGTTGAAGATTGGTGATAATAAAAAAGGGGGCACTAAGGAAAAAAGAAAGTCAAAAAACAAGCGTGTGAGAGGAAATGATTTGGCTCAGAGCAAGGTTGGGGGAAGTCAATGTCAAGTGGGTAGTAAGACCACTCAGAAGGATGTTGCTCAGAGAGGTCCAAGAAGAGATGAGCACTTATGTTTTAGGTGTGGAAGTGCACGCCATTTATCGACTTCTCCGATGTGCCCTGGCAGGCGAGCAAATTGCAATTTATGTAAAAAGTGGGGGTAGTTTGAAAACTGCTGTAAGAATTATCGCATTGGTGGGGGAAAGGGAACCATGTTTGTTGAGGAATGTGATGTGGGGTCGTCAGGAGAAGGTGAAGAGTCTGAGAGTGAGGTAGTCACAGTTAATATGGTAAAATGTTCAGAAGGTGATGAGTGTGAACATCCCGCCGCTTGGGTCAAGGTGAATGGACAACAAGTAAAAATGTTAGCGGACTCGTGCTCGAAGATTACATTAATGTCAAGGGCTACCTATGAAAACATAGTACATGGTCGAATGGAAGACTTGATACCATCTGATAAGAATCGTGGAGATTATAATGGCGGTAAAATAGAGTAGTTGGGATGTTGCATGGCTCATATCAGTTTTAAAGGGAGAACGACATATGGTAAGATATATGTCGCAAGGAAGGGTGAGACTTTACTTGGGTGGAGAGAACAAATAGAATTGGGTATCTAACTGGATCCAAACAGCGAAGAACAAGTTTTAAATATCGGTAATGTGATGGGAACTGGCAAAGTGGGTGATGATGTAAATGACTTAATAGTGAAATATCCAAAGGTTTTTAATAACGGTGTAGGGTGTCTCAGGGGGTATGGTGCACAAAATGATGCTGAAAGATGGAAGTAAGCCTGTATGTGCAAAGCTCAGACCGTTGCCCATCACTATGCGCGATGCTGTGAAGGAGGAACTAAGAAAATTGGAAAAGGCGGGTATTATCGAACCAGCTAAGGGTGTAGAGTGGATTTCCCCTGTTGTGGTAGAAAGAAAATCTAGTGGAGAGTTGAGGGTTTGTATAGATTTGAGGGAATTGAATAAGTGTGTTATAGCAGACCGACACCCACTTCCCAATATGGGTGAATTACTGAGTCGAATTGGTAATGCTAAGTTCTTTGCAAAACTAGATATGGCAAGTGCGTATCATCAAATCGATTTAGAAGTTGAATCACGTAAAATCACGGCATTTATTACATATGAAGGAATCTATTAATTCCGACATATGCCTTTTGGGCTGATATCTGCTTCATCAGTGTTTCAAAAAGTGATGGACAAGTTACTAAAAGGAGTGAGTGATGTCTGGTGCTTCCAAGACGATGTGTTAGTGTGCGGGAAAAGTGAAGAGGCTTTAAGGCAAAAAGTGGAAACTGTGTTAAAGATATTCAAAGACCGTGGAATTACGTTACAAGGACAAAAGTGTGTTTTTTGTACCTCTACGGTGGAGTATTTGGGTCATGAAATATCAGAGGAGGGCCTTCAACCAAGGAAAGATTTGGGTGATGGGATAAAAAGAATGCAGGTTCTGAGAAACAAAGCAGAATTGAGATCATTTTTAGGTACCATAGAATTCTACCATCGCTTTGCTGATAAAGTGACAAGTTTGAGGGCTTTGTTGAGAAAAGGTGTTGAGTTTGACTGGGATAGAAACTGCCAAAGGGAATTTGATGAAATAAAATTGAGAATCGATATGGCGAAACCATTAGCTATGTACGATACTAAGAAGAGGACTATCCTGTCTGCAGATGCCAGTGAAATGGGCATTGGCGTTGTGATGTCCCAAGTGGGAGCAGATGGTACTGAGGGAGTGGTGTTGCATGCCTCTCGGATGTTGAAAGAGGCTGAGCTGAACAACACTGTCCTAGAAAAGGAGGCCTTGGCATGTCATTGGGGAATTGAGAAACTTAAACATTTTGTGTGGGGTCAGGAATTCACTCTGAGGACTGACCATAAACCATTAAAGGCAATATTTGAAAGCAAAGGGCTTGATAAAGTTTCAAGGAGAGTTGCTTGCTGGGTAACTAGGTTACAATGTCTTAAATATAATATGGAAGTTGTTCCCGGTAAAAGCAATGTACAGGCGGATTATGCTTCAAGATTGAGAGTAGGAGATAACGATGATGGGAAGGATGACAAATGTGGGGATGTTGGCAATATGGTGTTTGCCACTACAGAAGGGGTGATACAGAAGGAAGAGTGGGTTGAAGCTTTAAAGTCTGACGATAGGTGGAGGCGCATTATTGGCTTTGTCAGGGAAGGTTGGCCAGAGAAGAGATTGTTGTCGGGTGAGGAAAGATCATTGTGGGAAGTAAGATTGGAATTGTCAGTGAGAGATGACCTACTATATCGGTGGGACAAGTTAGTTGTTCCTGGGAGTTTGAGATGAAGGTTGGTGGAAATTGCCCACCGGGGTCACGTGGGTGTCTGCAAGACTAAGGATGATATAAAGGCAGACTATTGGTGGCCATGTTGTGATCGTGAGATTGAGAGAGCAGTGGGGGAATGTGCAGTTTGCATCAAATCAGGAAAGAATATTTCAGCTGTGGTGCAGCCAGTGAGAAAAACGATGGCACCGGAAGGTGTCTGGCAGGACCTTGCTATTGATGTTCTGGGTCCTGTGGATATGGGTAGGGGACGAGGAATATTTGTTATCGCCTTGATAGACATGTTTTCAAGGTGGACGGAATTTAAAATATTGAGAGATGTTACAAGTCAATCTGTTGTGGAGTTTTTAGAGAATGTCTTTGAGAGGGAGGGATTGCCAAGGAGCCTTCTCACAGACAATGGTCCACAGTTCACTGGTAAACTGTGTCAAGAATATGTGTTCAAATGTGGAATAATGCATAAGAGAACTGCATTATATTATCCACAAGGAAATGGCATGAGAGAATGAATCGTTGTATAATGGAGGGAATTAGAGGAGCAAGTGCATGTGGTAGTGACCGTAGGATTGCTGTTAAAGAACGTCTGTATGCTTTGCGGATGGCACCAAATGTTGAGACAGGAGTGAGTCCTTTCAAACTGATGAGGGGACGAAAAGGGAACACCATGTTGTCACCTGCTTGGCTGGGTAGAGCGAGAGAAACAGATAAAGTATTAGCGGAGGTGAGGATGAGGATGGAGGAACGAAAGGAAAAATGGGTCAAGAAGATGAATGAGAAAGCTCCAATGAGGAAGACAACAACTGTTGAAGTGGGTGATTGGATCAGAATAAGGAAACCTGTGATTAATAAAAAGGGGGATCTGTTGTATTCTGATCCGGTTAGAGTTGTCCATGTGTTCAAGGGGGCTGTTAGGATAGAAAGCGGCCAAATTTGGAATTTATCAAGAGTTGCTAAATTAAGGAAGTAGGTATTACACACCTTGTAGATTCTGATGGTGTAATGCCTGCTGATGTCATGTAGACATTCCTAAAAACCTTTATCGATTCTGTTAATGTCTTTTTCATTTATTTATTTTTTGGATAAGGGAGGGGGGTGTGTTATATATGTGCTGTCAGTATTATGGGAATGTTAAGTGTTGCTATGGAGATTTTGTGCATCCCTGATGTGCTGTCATTGGTCATTGCAAGGTTGAGGTCATAATGTACTGCATTGGAACTTAGGCACTTGTTATGTATTGTATTTGATCAGTTGGGGATGTGATGCTGTGCTGGTTGGGGGTCTCAAGTATCTGTCTGGCATACGCACAATAAACCTCCATATGAACCTACCTGGTGTGGTTTCATTCCCAACAATGATCCCCTAAACAGTAGGAAAAAAAATGTGAAGATAAGGAGTGTTGGGCACCCATATTCAAAAATCCCAAACCATCAGCACTCTCAAATAGTGCAAGAGAGGAGAACACACAAAATGTTTAAGTCATTATGATACATCAAAATATGGCAAGAGCATATCAAGGCCCGGGTAAGAAGGCATTACCCTTAGGTAGGGCCCCCAGCATTGCAAACAGCTCTTACAGAGTCAGTGAAGCAGGACAGAAATCGTTTAATGGAACTCTTTGGGTTAAAAGAAGAGACAGCACAGATTCCCAACGCGAGAGGGGTGACCTCCAAAACTAAAGCAGGAGGGAAAACAGAGGAATGCTGGGTTTCTTGTAGATAGAAAAAAACTGTGAGATCTATATGGAACTCAAACCACATCTAAATGTACATATTATTCTGAATTGGTCTAATGTCTTGAAAGTGCTGCATGCTATTCGGGCCTTAGCTAGAATTCTTTCCAAAGACATCAAATATGTGAGCTTGCCCTATGAAGCATTAACAGACTTGGCGGAAATACATCTGAAATCAATGTTTGTGATGAAATTGATTTTTATAAGAGAGTCACAATCTATTACATTTCGGCTTTATTGTAAATAAAAGATCTACTTCAGAAAATCGAGAAATCGGAGAGCGGAAGATACTGACTGAGGGTAGGAAAGAAATGCCTAGCACCTGTCAGGCAGACACACTCCAGGATTGACTTGGTAAACTCTCAATTCAGGATATGCAAGGTGATTGGGCATGGGTTCTACAGTGGACACCCAAAGGGAGGTTTGCTAAAACTGGTGCCCAGAATCAAACATTTAAGCACTATCTCTGACAACATTCAAAGCATATTGGCAATCGCAGTGAAATATAAATCGAGTGAGGGATACATTAACATCTTGGTACTAAAATTTGTATTGGAACTCGAAAAATATATTGTTACCTCTAAATCCTAGATCTTATTTCCTAGATCCTATATGCTAGATCCTATATCCTATTTCCCAGATCACATTGCAGATTCCTGGTTCATTAGTGGGGAATCTCATGTGCTCATGGCAGGAGATCTGAATACTAAGTGCATAGAAGAATATATGCCGGAGGTTCCACTAACAGGGTGACCATGAAATTGGCCAACTTTCTTGAAGAGTGGGATTTTCTGGTCGTCAAATCTAATGTGGAGGGTGATTTGGAGAAAACCCCAACATGGAAGAGAGGGGAACAGACGTCCCACATCGACTACTTAATTATGTCGAGAGTAATGTTTAAACAATGCCAACGGGAACAGAAGTCCCACATCAACTACTTAATTAATGTTGAGAGTAATGTTCAAATAATGCCATCGCTTCAAATCGTGTCTTCTGAGTTGAGTGACCATAACATACGTAAGGCACCATTCAAAATGGATAACAAACAAGATACTGGCACTCAATTCCAAAATCTCTCAGTAAATACTGGGGGAAATAGAATAAAAATGTTTAGTAAAAATGGATTCAACTTAACAAGGACATTGAATAATTAGATTATGCAAGAATCAGAGGAGGTAAGTCTACAGGGTTGCACAATTACTGCCTTTTGGAACTTTATCTAGGAGACAGATATACCAAGATAGCCAGGGGCTAGGCAATCTGTGTATGTCCGTTCCTTCGACCAACAAGTGTGGGACTGCAAGAAAATCTACGGCTATGAAACAAATTGGTTGTCAATATCATTATCAGGAGGAATGTAAAAGTCAAAAACAGATAATAATGAGAGAGTTTAAAAACTGGTTCAGACCTCAGAAACACTTGATGATCCAACAAGATAGTGAACAAATGCTAAACTCACTCATACAAGGTGATAAGCGTAGCTTTTGGAATATTGTGAATAATGATAGAGTTGGTCAGTTAGAAATGCAAAGAAATGGAATTGGTGAAGCTGAGTGGTGTTCATACTGGGCAGCCATGTTGCATACAGATCTAGGGATTAAAAGTGGCAAGAATATCTATACCTCTTGGGAAATAGAGTTCGACCAAGAGCATATAAGACATCTTATCATGAAATCATCAACGTCGAATGCAGCTGGTCCAACCGGGCTTACTAATAAAATCTTCAAAAATAATGTGGATCTGTGGTTACTTCTGTTGACATTGCTGTTCAAGGACATTTGTAGAACTTGTAATATAACTAGATCCTGGAAAGAATCCATTATCATTCTGATTTTCAAAAAGGGCAATCGGTCTGATTGAAATAACTATTGGTGCATTGCCATTTTGGATTGCAACAGTAAAATCTTCGGAGCAATAGCATTGGAAATAATTGAGACCTGTATTGCTGTCCATTATATACTCCCAAGGTTCCAATATGGATTTCGAACCATAGTGGCAGTCCACCGCCCTGAATGGTATGATCTTGTCTGTAATTAAAGTTGGTACTAGACATGCAGGGAAGGATGTCCTATCCAATGTCTGTGTATTTCTGATAGATTTTTCCAAGGCATTTAACTTATTATATTTGTGGTTGATTTGGAGTAAACTGTAAAAATGTGGCATGCCTCCACATCTGCTAGCAATCCTGGAATACATCCGTGGGGATACGTCTATGAGTATTAGATTGGATATTAAGGAATCACTCACTGACACTTTCCCGACTGCTAAAGGGTTGCAGCAGGGATGTGTATTTGCCCTATGTCTCTTCAATCTTCATTTAACAGATTTGAATGAAGCTTTTGGGCCGGCCTCCATGATAGCAGCAACAGTAGGGGTCCAGAAAATAAGTTGGTTATCCTATGCAGATGATGTAGCTCTCAAAGATGGATCACCAAAATGCCTACAGAGGCTCTTAGAAGCAATGAGCAGCTGCGCTAGGACCAATGATTTGATTATAAACCAGAATAAATGCCACATTATTGCATTTGGCACAAGCAAAAACACAAAGAGTAGAGAGAAGAGGTCCATCGGCAAAATCTGTATACAGGCAAGAAAAGAGGTGGCATATTTGAGCTTTAATATTGGAAAACAGTCTAATAAACTAACAACAAGCCATGCGCTAGAAAAGAAGATTGATCAACTAGTGTTTCAGGTTTTTCAGGTTAAACAAATTCACATTAAGATTTGTAAATTTACCATCAAACCCTTGCTGCATTTCTATGTGGACCAAGTCATCCAAAGCTTATGTATGGTATGGCCATTGACCCAAAAATGTATGACATTCAGTGGAAGAGACTGGAGGGCAGACAATGGAAGAGAGTGCTGGGCCTGCCTCCCTATCTTCCCATGGCATCATTGCGCTTTGATTTGGGCATTCCGTCACTTAGATATTGGTTTGACTGTCAAGTTTTATCATTGGTGGGAAAGATGTGTCACCAAAGCAAAGCTCTTAGTTTGTAAATCTGCATAATTGTATGATGGGAAAAACATCTCCATTTTTAAATGCCATAATGTTGCGTTCGCATAATGTGTTAGTTGAGATAAACAAAGATCATATGGTGCTAGTGGAAAATCCTTTTGATGTGAAGAAAGTTCTGAAACAAAGGGATTGGATCAACACCATCACCCAAACAAGAAGAGATACACTTCATGCTACGTTCTAGGTAACTGATGACATACTTGGGTTTTTCCTTCTTCGGTCACAATACAACAATTCCTGCATTTCCGCCTCAACCTTCTGACTCCGGGGTAAGTTACGCATGCTTGTGTCAAAGAGGAAGACAGTACGTCTAAGAATTGCTCACATTACAAAGTCCCAGGAACATTGGAATCCTTGAAACATCTAGTAATGGAGTGTCCTCAACTGGCAGGCTTAAGATCAAATCATCTGGGCTGTTTCTTCATTAATCTCTTTGAATATGAAACCTTAGATGACCTATGGTATTGGATTTTGGCAGGAACTGAAGTATTTCTTACCTACGCAGACGTGCATATGTGTGAGGATGAGGATGTGGGCTTGTTGAAGTGATTGTTCCTTCTCCTTTTTTGTATGTTCTATACTATTTTTAAATGTATTTATGCAATCTTCTTTTTAGGCCAACATTCTTTTAAAAACATGTGATCTTGTAATGCGAAAGTGATCATTACTTTTTTTTTAAAATCACAATAAAAAATAAAAATGAAGAGAGATGATTATAGAGGGCCTATATCTAATTTCATTGGATCTTTTTATACTCACATTTGAATAATTATGCATGGCACAACACATGCATGGACGATCACAGCCTTTGGGTAATCTCCCAACCACTGTCTGCTTTTTCTGCCTTTGGAAAATCAGGTCTGATTTTCACATCTAATTCATACATATGCAGCATTATATATATATATATATATATATATATATATATATATATATATATTACATGGCCACGGTAGTGGCCATGTAGTTATGGTTAAGTTGCTGTTTCCATAAGAAGAGCACATTTTGTGGGCGGCTTATAACTTCGCTCTCCCTGGACGGATCCTCACCAAACTTTGCAAAAAAAGTAGTTGGGTCACTCTGAATTATTTTGCAAAGTTTGGTGAGGATTCGTCCAGGGGGGGAAAAGTTATAGGGGGGTCCCAAAACTTTTTTTTTTCCCATAGACTGAATGGGAAAAAACTTTGCACACGGCTACAGCCCGAACCGCTGGACGGATTTACACCAAATTTGCGGCAGGAGCGGCGGCCTGGTCCCAAAAGCGTGCTTTTGTAAATTTGGTGTAAATCTGTCCAGTAGTTTTTTTAAAAATGACCAAAATGTAAGGCAAAAAAATTAGTGATATCTGCGTTAGCTTCGCGGACGGACTTCCCTGTTCGCTCCGCGGACAGCACCCCGATTGACCCATGGGCGACGTGTTCGCTGATTGGACGGCGAGGGGCGTGGAGCGCGTCAGATTTTCTGTGGCTCCCGCCATCTTGTATTCGCAGTCGATCCGCGTACAGCACAGTGAAACGTGGATAAAAAATTGTATTTAGTGCCGTGTGTTGGTGTGTAAGAGTGTTTGGGGAGGGTGGGGGAGTATGAGATAGGTTCAATGTTTTGTTTTTTTATGTGCTAGACCTTTTTGTTGCGTTCGATTTGTCCACGGAGAACACGGCTGTTCTGACGTTTTGTAAATAAACTAAATGTGGGGTGTTTAGAGGACGGAGTATGTGTCATTTTTGTTCACAAGGAAGGTAAAAATGAGCTATGAACATTCGCGGTGTACTTAATTGTTCGTAAAAACACAAACTGGGGGTGTCCTCAGGACGCTGTCCGTATTGTAATCTGTCTAGTTGAATGTGTTCTAAGAACACTCGCAGTGTCCCGAAATGGTTGCAATTACACAAAATGGGGGTGTTCTGAGAATGTTGTTTGTATTGTTCGTTGTCAGGATGAAAGTGTTTTAAGAGCACTCCTTTTGTTCGCTAATAGTACAATTTCCTAGGGGCGTCAACCGACTTTTTGCCCACTAAAGAAACGATAAATCCGGCTGGTGTGCGCCGATATTATGTGATAATCCTATGACTGGCGCTATTGACCTGGCTGATTTGCTTTTGCGACACTAAATCATATCTCCCGCCCCTAAGCCTGATATTATCAAAGCATTCATATTCCCCGCCTTTCTCTGTGACGTTACAGGGTGCGTAATGAAACCCGCCCAGTCGTCTCCAGTACTACGCGACTTTACACAGAACCCGGAAGACAACACACATTATGTCACAACACAGCGCGCCACAATTCGGAATATGAAACTGTGATTTAAAAGCAAAGAGCAAGATTGTAAATGTTGTAAAGTACATTTATTTGACATCAAATGTTTAGAGAATATTCAGCAATTTGCATATGTCTTTGTTGTTGATCCGCAAAAGTTCATGTTGAGACACGCGATGTTCCTTTGCGGTACAGAGAGTGTTAGATCAGCTTACAACTCAGTGCGCCACAATTCAGAATATGAAACTGTGGTTTAAAAGTAAACAGCAGGATTGTACATTTGGTAAAGTACATTTATTTCACATGAAATGTTTAGTGAATATTCAGCGATTTGCTATTGTCTCTGCTGTCGATCAGCAAAAGTTTATTTGGAGCCATGCGTTGTTCCTTTGCGGTAGATAGGCTGTTGAGATAAAAGCAGTAAATGGTTGCTCTGATAATCAGAAGGTTGCTCCAACAACGAGCCATTAGACCACCCTATTGGTTGGTATGTTGTTTGTAGCCGCTAGTACTGCGTAAGGGCATATTGGTCCTTGGCGATTGTCACATAAAATGGTGAGGGTCATGAAGTTGCATATTTGGACTTGCACCTGGCAGTTGAAGACCCCATCCGCTGGAGTCTGTAAATCGTGACATAGACAAAATGGGGCCACGTACCTGTTTTAAAAAACATAAATTAGTCTCACCAGTCGGTCTTCATTAAAAATCATCATTTTATTTATTATGGTGTGAAACTATTTGCTATCGAAGATAGTGCAACAGAGTATGTTAATAATAAAATAAAAATATTTTCCCATTCATATAGCTCTAAGAACCGTGAGGTATGTAAGCGGTGCTTATTATTAACCACGGTGTGTGGTGCTCATTTATCGACCACGGAAGGATGAAAGGATGAGTTTCGCCTTGCCGGGATTCAAACTTGCGTTAGCAAGCTGTGCATGGATGCATGGATGTCAAAGCGAGCGCTGTACTCGCTGTGCCACTTGACAGGCTACAGTGAAGTGGCACAGCGAGTAGAGCGCTTGACCGCCTATAGACCGGTTAAATTATTTCTATTAACCCACCCTGTGTCGTCTGCCTTTTTCAGAGCCCTCTAAACGACAGGGGATCAATTCAGCGGTGATAGTGCGCGGTAGAAAACATTATGCCACTTTCAACGAACAAGTTCAACTTGAGCGGTCTTTAATGCTACGCTATTGTTATTATATTTGGTATAAAGTAATGTAAAGGGTTACTTACAGTACAATTGCAATTTCCATTGTCTACGAGTGGTGCAGTCCCAAAATACGACTCCGCGTGTGCCAACGATCTTTCGTATAGTGATATAATATGTAAAAGTGGTTTCGTTTCAGAAATTTCATCTTTATCTTCTCTTACGTTTTAGCAACACTCCTTCAAGAGAAGTCTTTCATCACAATCTCTGTCTGTCAAGGTCAAAACACAATACAACCTTATAGTCCGCTTCGTGAGCCTCTCCGGGGCCCGAGAAAAAAATGGAAGCAGCTGACCTTCACTGTGAACGAGCATAAATTCTTACTTTGCAACATTCTGTGTAAAGCCATCTGTAGAAGTTGTGGAAGTAGCTGACCTTCACTGTGAACGAGCATAAATTCTTACTTTGCAACATTCTGTGTAAAGCCATCTGTAGAAGTTGGTTTTTGCACGCCATGTTTGTATATTGTTTGCGCGATATTAAAAAAACTTTGTTAAAGGGACGTTATGGTTAAGTTGCGCTATTAAAAACCTATGAAATTCAGTGAAAAAACTTTTTTAAAGGGACGTTATGGCTCAAAGTAAAACCGAAAAACTCCTGAAATTCGCCAGTTATGGTAACATAAGCAACCATAACTCGCGCCACCGTGCACTGCTAACACTAACACCCAGGACATCAAAGATGACATCACAAATGTCATTGATGACATAACTGATGACATCACATGGCTGGCTCTCCCTTTTTATCCTTTACTGACATATCGAAGCCACATAGTTTTCTTCAGTAACAGTCAGGAAGCAAAAATTGAAAAGGTACTATGTTTGTAGACTTAGGGTCCTGTCACATCATATGAAACATGTACATAGCGGAAGATACAGGCTTGAAAGAGAGCAATCCTTTCTGTGCATGAAGATAATCATTATGGTTATCAGCACTTTCTCATAGTTTTATTTTTATTACTCTACCTTCCCTCTATATGCTCATATTTGTATACATTATACTCACTCTCCATAGAGTGAATGGGAAAAAAATTTTGCTCGCACATACAGCCCAAACCGCTGGACGGATTTCCACCAAATTTGGACCAGGAGGAGCGGCTTGGTCCTGAAAGTGTGCTTTTGCAAATTTGGTGAAAATCCGTCCAGTAGTTTTTTTTAAAATGACCAAAAAGTAGGTAAAAAAAAATTAGTGATATCTGTGTTCGGTTTGCGGATACACTTCCCTGTTCGCTCCGCGGAAAGTGTCCTGATTGGCCAATCGTCTTGCGTGATGTTCGCGGACATGCAAAGTGTTCGCTGATTGGACGGCGTGGAGCGTGAAGCGCATCAGATTTTTCGGTAGCGCCCGCCATATTGGATTCGCGGACGTCCCCGGACCGCGCGGTGAAACTTTGTTCAAAATGTGTATTTTGTAGAGTGTGTTGGTGTGTAGGAGTGTTTTGGGAGGGTGAGAGTGTATGGGATAGGGTGAAAGTTGTGTTTTTTATGTGTTAGACGTTCTTTTTGTGTTCGATTTGTTTGCGGCCATCACGGGTGTTCTGAAATGTTCTAAATAAACTGACTAGGGGGTGTTCTAAGGAGTCAATATGTGTCCGTTTTGTTCGCAAGCAAAGTGAAACTGTTCTAAGAACACTCGCGGTGTCCGGGGAGTGTTCGTAGGTGGTGTCCTGCGTACGCTGTCCGTATTGTTCTCTGTCAAGTTGAATATGTTCTAAGAACACGCGCGGTGTCCTGAAATATTCGCAAATAAACAAAACGGGGGTGTACTGAAGACGTTTTTGAGAACACTCCCGGTGTCCTGAAATGTTTGTAGGGGTTGTTCTGAGGACGCTGTCCGTATTGTTCTCTGTCAAGTTGAATGTGTTCTAAGAACACTCGCGGTGTCCTGAAATGTTCGCAAATAAACAAAATGGGGGTGTTCTGAAGATGCTTCTAAGAACACTTGCGGTGTCCGGGGAGTGTTCGTAGGTGGTGTCCTGAGGACGCTGTCTGTATTGTTCTCTGTCAAGTTGAATGTGTCCTAAGAACACTTGCAGTGTCCTGAAATGTTCGAAAATAAACAAAATGGGGGTGTTCTGAAGACGCTTCTAAGAACACTCGCGGTGTCCGGGGAGTGTTCGTAGGGGGTGTCCTGAGGACGCTGTCCGTTTTGTTCTCTGTCAAGTTGAATGTGTCCTAAGAACACTCGCGGTGTACTGAAATGTTTGCAAATAAAGAAGATGGTGGTGTTCTGAAGAGGCTTCTAAGAACACTCGCGGTGTCCAGGGAGTGTTCGTAGGGGGTGTCCTGAGGACGCTGTTCGTATTGTTCTCTGTCAAGTTGAATGTGTCCTAAGAACACTCGCGGTGTCCTGAAATGTTCGCAAATAAACAAAATGGGTGTGTTCTGAAGACGCTTCTAAGAACACTTGCGGTGTCCGGGGAGTGTTCGTAGGGGGTGTCCTGAGGACGCTGTCGTATTGTTCTTTGTCAAGTTGAATGTGTCCTAAGAACACTCGCGGTGTCCTGAAATGTTCGCAAATAAACAAGATGGTGGTGTTCTGAAGACGCTCCTAAGAACACTCCCGGTGTCCGGGGAGTGTTCGTAGGGGGTGTCCTGAGGACGCTGTCCGTATTGTTCTTTGTCAAGTTGAATGTGTCCGAAGAACACTCGCGGTGTCCTGAAATGTTCGCAAATAAACAAGATGGTGGTGTTCTGAAGACGCTTCTAAGAACACTCCCGGTGTCCTGGAATGTTCATAGGGGGTGTCCTTAGGACGCTGTCCGTATTGTTCGTTGTTAAGTTGAAAGTGTTGTAAGAACTATCGCGTTGTTCTGAAATGTTCGTAGGGGGTGTCCTGAAAACGGTGTCCGTATTGTTCGCTGGCAAGTTCAAAGTGTTCTAAGAACACTCACATTGTTCGCGGACATTAAAAGTTTCCCATAGATCATAGTTGAAATGTTTGACTCTATGGATGTGATATGCTGCGGTGGTTGTTGCCCGGGCGTAGAGTCTTGGGTGCATGGCCAGTTTCTGTATTTGTTGCTAAAATCATTGGGTCTGTGGGAGAAAAAAAAATCCATGTTGGATTAAAAAAAAACGTTTTCTGTTATGCTACAGTTTATTTGTTTGTTTGTTTTCAGTGTTCACTTGTTTCTGGCTAATGCTTTATACTTTGCTTTGTTGTATTTTTTTTGGAGCAGTAACAGATTCTTCATTTGTTTTGATATTATAAAATTTTGGAGCAGTTAGATACCAATTGGCATATTCTAACTGTCTATTTTTTTAATATATTTTAGTGGTTTTGATTTACCTATTTGGATATTGTTAAATTTTGGGACAGTTAGATACCAATTGGCGTATTCTAACTGTGTATTTTTTGGTCTAATTTAGTGGTATTCATTTATCTGATTAGTTGTTGTAGAATCTTTGAGCAGTTAGATAGCTTTTGTAACAGTTTATATTTTTGTAACACAAATTTACTTAAAGGTTTAAATACAGTTTATTTATCAAATTTTGGTTTTAAGAACATCAAATAAGCGTTTGTAAGATTTGCTGGTAATCTCTGCTTTAGAGTAATGGTACTATCATTACATTCAAACCATCCACATTTCTTTTTTATGTATGCAGTGTAGTGCCCTGAATTGGTTGTGGCTCCTGCGTGGTAGATTATACCTATTGTTGTGAAGGTTTTCTTACCAAGTGATATTTGACCATGTGTGAATCCAGTCAGCTTGCAGTTGTTTTTGGTACCATCTGCATTGTAACGTAGAAGCATTAGTATTACGTATTTACTATGTGTTTGTATTACTAACGTGGAGCGATTATCTGAATTGCAGGTAGAGCATAATCTACCATGGTTTGCATTTTGTACAAGTTGCTGAAATGGAATGGATTCACAATTTGGTATTGATATATATATGAAGCGTTCATTGGGGAATTCTTCTTGTGTCACATTGTTGCAGAGAGTGCATGTATGTTTCCACATGTATGAAATCTGAAAGATTTCATTTATAGGTATGTTTTTGTTTTCCAGTACTTGTAGTAAGTACATTAGAAATTCTTGTGGATCTTCCTGTGAGTTTATAGTGAATTTCACCATTCCAGCACAGTAGTCCAATTGTTGCCTTATTCCAAAAACACTATATGTGTTGTCAGGATTGTTTGCTGCATTTCTGTGAAGTACTAACATTTGCAAACACAATGGGTCTGTACTGTGTGAGTAAATGTTGTCAACAATTGGTGGTAATTGAAATAGAATATTCATTGCTACATTTGCATAGCAACTTACACCAACTATATTTGAGAATTTAAATGGTCCAGGTAGTTCTGTATCTAACTGCTTTTTTTGGAGTTTGTCTTCCTTCTTTAAAGAAGTACCTGGTTTACTTTCTCTAATTGATTCTTTTTTGTTTGTGGTACTTGATGAAGTATTAGTTTCTTTTACTCTCTTTGGAGGATTTGCAGTGACGTCCTGTTGCATTTCTGTTTGATTTAGTTTTTTTTTACAACGTTTTAGTTTTTGTGGAACAGAATATGTGTTTAGATGGGGAGTGTATAGTGAGCGAAGTCTATTATATTCTAAAATGCAAGGAATATCAGCGTTTACTTTACTTGCATCAAAGTTGATTAGAAATAGACTGTCAAGTGTACTTAAGCGTGATAGTGCTACGTAGCTCATGCCTTCTTTAAAGACTGTGTTACCAATATCTATCATTGCTTTGTCTAGGGTAAGACCTTGTGATTTATGAATTGTGACTGCGTATGCAAGAGTTAGAGAAAATTGTTCTCTGCGTACATACATATCTTTGAAGAGAAGGAATCTAGCTGTTGAGCGTCCTATCCGTTTTACTTCTGAAAGTTTGTCAAAGAGTATATTGACAAACTGAATGTTGTTGTCATGTGGGTATGTTTGAAAGCCAAAAAATGTACCCATACATACTGGGATTTTGGGGTGGGGAGGCATGCAAATGAGAATAAGCAGAACATGGGATTGGTCAGTAAAGTTTAGTGGGTGTGTTGTGCCAGGAGAGAGTTTGTCAGATACTCTTTTTCCTGAGAGATGAACAGATAGCTATGGCTGTGTGTTTCAGAAAACAGATTGTTTGGATTTTGGGAGACTCGTGGATACATTGGTTGAAGGTGCATGCAGAAAGCTGTGGACTAGCTGTAGATCTTGGATTCCCACATGTGGAAGTGCACTGGCATGGAGTACGTGGAATGAAGTGGTTGGACTTGCTACCTCTTTTGTTTTGCGTTCTTCCTCATTTAGTCCACAAATGGAGAAAGCGAGGCGCAATGTCAATAAGGCTGTTTGTGCCTTTCTAAGAGATGTTGGCATGTCCTCTTTTCACAATGAAAATATTATGTTTCGTAGCACATACAGTTTTCGCAGAGATGGATTCCATCTTACTTATGCTGGCAATCAGATTTTTCTGAGAAATGTACAAAATGCATTTCAACCTTTTTTGGAATTACAGCCATCCATTTTGCAGTAGGTGTTGACCATTTCAAGTTTTTCAAACACAAAGAAACACCACCAAAAGGCACTTTTCAGAGCCACCACTTCCTCCCAGACAAAAGTGCAATGGTTATGATAGGGCGCCCCCAAAAATTTTAGATGGCCGCGAACTGTCCGCGGACTTCTAGAAAATACACAAGGCCCTGCTCCATTTATTTTCCACTTCTATTTTTAAACTGTGAAAGGCAGCTCTGAAAAGAGCCTTTTTTATTTTTGTTGTTTTATTTTTTTTGTTTTTTTACACATGACACACTAGGAGAGGAGGGAAAAGGAGGGTAAGGGGGGACACCAACTACGGGGATAAGAAAGGGCGGGTGGATAGAGGAAAATGTAGGGTGGGCCTTACTTAGGTAGTGGGCAGGTCTTCTCGTGCTCTGAGACCGTAGTCTCGAAAGCACTACAAAGTCTCTCCCCCCTGCAGAGTACTGTGTCACAGTACATACATACAACTGTGACCCTCGTAAGGTGAGGCAGCTTGAGAAAGACGCTGTCCCACAGAGGTGGTCCTTGTGGTGACAGGATCAGAAACAGAGGATGAAGTAGAGGAAGTCAACCTACTACGCTCCTCGCAAGGTACAATCTTGCGAACGGCCCTTAGGTGTCGCTTCATAGTAGTCGTACCAAAGCTGTACGAACCAGGCCTCCCGCGACTCAGTACCATTTTGTACTGGTTGCAGGTGACTTTGTCCGCACACGCCTTAGGTACGTTAACATGAATGGTAAATAACCGCCACACCCAAGTCTCACCGCAAGTGCTGGTAGTAGGGACTTCCACTACCTCATTCTCATCATCCTTTTCATCCTCCTCTACATCCTCACTCATGTTCCCCTCTTCGGGCCCTTGAGGTGGTGGTGGTGGAGGGGGTGGGGGTGGTGCTGAGGCAGATGTAGCACCAGGTGGCAGTAGTGCAGCCATGGATGCCATCAAGTTTCAGAAATTAATCTGGAAAATTAGCAGCAAAAATGCACTGTGTTCTGGAAGATAGCCAGAAACACAATGAGGATGAGCTCTGGGGTGTGGCCTTTTATAGGGGTGCTTGTGCGTGCGCGTCGCGGACACCCGCGCTTCCGCGGCAAATCGATCACCAAAAAAAAGGATCAAAAAGTCCCAAAAAGTATGTAGAAAGTCAGGATTACTGTCTGGGACTTGTGCTATGGTGATTTATTATTGAAAAATATTGTGGATTGCCTGAAAAGGTAGTTTTAAATTGTTCGGGGACACGAACAGTGTCCGCAATCCGAACACACACTCAGCGTGGGCGCGGTCACATGATGGCTTCGCGAACATGTCCGTTAAGGGAACGGGTGTCCGGAGGACACCAAATGCACTGAAACTGTTTTGCACATGTGTGTTGGTGTTCTACGGAGACTGTTCGGGTCCTGAAACTAATTAAAAGTTTGACACAAGTGAAACGAACAGTTACAGACAGGCGTTTGTTCTAAGAACAGTTTCAATCCACTTGCGAACAATACGGACAGGCATAGCGTCCTCAGAACACCCCCATTTTGTTTATTTACGAACATCCCGGGACACTTCTTTGAACAGTTTCAACCTGCCTATGAACAGCACGGACAGGTCTAGCGTCCTCAGGACACCCCCACTTTGTTTATTTATGAATTTTTCAGGACATGCGTGTGTTCTGAGAACAGTTTCAACTTGTCCGCGAACAATACGGACAGGCATAGCGTCCTCAGGACACCCCCATTTTGTTTATTTATGAACACCCCGGGACACTTGATGTGTTCTTAGAACAGTTTCAACTTGCCTACGGACAATACGGACAGGCATAGCGTCCTCAGGACACCCCCATTTTGTTTATTTATGAACTTTTCAGGACTCCGCGTGTGTTCTTAGATTAGTTTCAACTCGCCTGCGAGCAATACGGACAGGCATAGCGTCCTGAGGACACCCCCATTTTATTTATTTACGAACATTTCAGGACACCACTTGTGTTCTTAGGACAGTTTCAACCTGCCTACGAACAGCACAGACAGGTATAGCGTACTCAGGACATCCCCATTTAGTTTATTTACAAACATTTCAGGACACCCGTGGTCCGCGGACACCAAAACTGGCTTTAAGAAAAAAAAAAAAAAACAGAAAGGTACACCAAAACTAGCTTTAAAAAAAAAAAAACACAAAGGACCAAATTAACACATACATAACATTTATTTTTCATTATATTATATATATGTACAATTTATGATAGAGAAGGGGTAGCAGAAACGGACACAAACACAGGGGAATTGGGGTTTTCAAGAGGATGGATAGGATGGATAGGAGGAGATGAAGGGATGGAAATGTCATCAAAACGTTTTTCTATGTGGTGAGGAACATGACGGCACAGAACCCCTCAAACCAAGCGTCTGGTACTCTAGAGCAATGACGGGGAGAGAACCCTGACAAAACACTGGTTCCAAAGGAGGAAGCACAGGGGGAAGGGGGGTGTAAAGCCTTAGAGGAAGCTTCCTTCCCCACTTGTGAAAACCCCCTGGAAACCCAGGAACCGGAACCAGAATCTCCTGCCTCCGAAAGTCTGCAACCTAAGGAACAGAGCGCGGGTAGGAGAAATAAAGCGCCTAAAATGACCCATTTTGTGTAGGAGGTTAGAGTCTTCCAAATTGAAGGAGAGGGGTCCTCAGACGACTCTGGGAAAAGGATCTTGTACTTCAGGGACGGGGGAACTCCTCCCAGTGAAAAAAGGGTCCCGAGAGATCCTAATCCAGACTGGGTAGATGTGGGGACAAAGTTAAAACCACCCATCATTGAACCCCAGAATGATTGCTTGGAAAATCACCTTGCCCAAACGAATTCTGATGACTGCCTCCAAAGGAATCAGAACCAGAGGAGCCCAAAACTCCCCCAATATCCAAATGTCCTATTTTTCTTACAGATCCCGAATCTCACACACAGGACTATGCTCAAACCTATTCTGGGGACTGCCTCCAAAAAGGGGGGGGGGGGGCGGCCTAGAACCAGAGAAAGAAGATTTCTTAGCTCTCCAAGGCCATGCTGGGGACTTTCTCCGAAAAGGGGGGGGCAGCCAGGAATCAGAAAAGGAGGAGCCTGGGACTCCTCAAATCACTAAGTGTGAAACACTTGGTTCAGATTCCCAAACCACCCAACTTCATTCTTAGAACCGCCTCCTAGAAGGGGGAGGCAACCCAGAACCAGCACAAGAGGAACCCCAAACTTCACCAACTACTTCTGTTGACTGCCTCCAGAAAGGGGGGGGCAGCCCAGAACTGGAACAAAGGGAGCTGAAAACTCCCCAAATAGCGGTGTGTCAAAATTCTTTGCCAGATTCCCCAACTCCAACACCCTCTCTTGACCCAACTACCCCGGTGTCAGAGTCAGAAATAAGTCAATTGACCATCCAGCTTACCAAGAACACCCATTACCTTGGCCCATTGGAGGAGAAGGAACGTAGATTCTATGCCTCCATCCAAGTGCAAGGGCAATGTGCAATTCCAGCACTGGTGGACACTGGATCCCAAGCAACTTTGCTGTCAAAGAGGATCTTTGAGCAGCTAAATTCAGGAAATGGGGAAATGTACCAAATTCCTCTCACCCCTCTTCCTGGACAGCTCCAGAACTTTGACGGGAAAGAAATTCCTGTTGAAGGGTCTGCAGAGCTGGAAATTAAAATTGGGCAACACAAAATGAAGCACCCAATCCTAGTCGTGGTGCCAGAGGGAACCCCCTGTCTATTAGGGAATGACATCCTCCGTAGGCTGTCTCCCCTAATAGATTGTGTGAATAAGGTACTCTGGACCCAGACTCACAGGCCAATTAAATTAAAACAAGGTGTCAACCATGTTAGTCTAAATGGCACATGCCACATGGTTGAACAAAAACCAGACCAAATTAAGTTCTTCCTTCAAAACAATGACATACCCGACATCACCGTCATAGCTGTGGGACAAGAAACTGGTGATGGGAACTCCTCTCCATTTCTGCAAATCAACCTCCCTTCCAGTCTCAGTGGCATTCCACCCTGGAAGGGGATACATTGAAATGTTACACTAATGTACAATCAGAAAATCCCAAGTCCATAGCCAAAATTGATATCAAACCAGCACAAAACTTAGCTGGCATTCTGAAGAAGGGTGAACAGCTCTTCCTCCCGATTCAGTTAAATGATGGGAAGGAGTCTGTCCTCGCCCGAGTTGACGTGAATAGCGAAGAAATCTTCATCAGCGAAGTATTATTAAAAAAACTCCCAAAAGACCAGACCCTACCCGCCATAGAGTCAGTGCAGCCATGGGTACAGGGCCTGGAAACACCCGGTTCCAAACATCCTCTGCTTAGCAGTTGCATGATCAAAATTTCTAGGGATGACAAAAGCATAGTACATACTTGTTGGGTTGTGCGAGGTGTTCCTTCCACCTTTTATATGAGCAGTCACCTCCTCAACCAACTCAAGATTAATTTGGACCCCAGTTATTGCCAAGCCTGGTCCCAACTGGAGAGTAAGTAGGTCATTACACGGTGGGCGGTAAGGAATTACCGGCACCGGTAAGGAGACCGGTGCCGGTAATCCCCTACCGCCCAATTCCGAGGTCCCTTAGCGGGAACCGTAAGGGACGTGTGGTCTGACAACATGTCCCTTACGGGTCCCACTAAGGGACCAGGGCACTAATAATGGGCTTGCAACTCGCGAGCCCGTTATTAGCACCCTCCCCATTCTCATTGAGCCCTATGGGGGCTCAAATGGGAATGGGGAATGGCATGTTCAATGGGGACTTACCAGTCCCGCCAGGGTCGGACTACACCGGTAAGTGTCAAAAACTAGGCAGTTCTGGTGTACAATCCCCTCTTAGTCTGGAGCTTAAGTGCAACCAGACTTTCCTCACAAGAGCGTGGTTGCAGGAATATAATATACCTGACGGACCAGGGGCTTGAGGGAAAAGGCAGGAGCAGCAGCAACAGGGCTAGAGGAAAAAACAACAACAGCAGTTCAGTACGATGACCAGGGATACCAGCCTTGACAGCCACCACCCCCTGCTTCCCACTCTTATCTGCTCCGTGTAGGAAAAGACCCGAAACCTACTTGGCCCCACAGGATACAGCCAGGTGAAAACCAGGTGACCTATCCTCCGAAGGAAATCCCAAGATTCCAATAGAAGAGTAGAAAATGAAGTATTGAATGAGGGCGAAAGTCACTGATATTTCCACGATCCTTTGAATTTCTGCAAAGCGTCCTAGAGTCAGATGAAGGAGTGACCAGTGAAGAAACCAGGCGAGCATCCAGGGTGGTCACTAATATGTCCAGGAAAAAAGGTCCTTGAAAATTCAGCAAAGCATCCCAATGAGGTAATGAAGATTTGAAGGTAAGTGGGCCTTAGTAAGGGGTGGGAAAGAAAAAGGGAACGTGTAAGAAAGAAAAGGTAAGTGGCAGAAAACTGCAGAAAGGGAAATAACAGGTAAAGCAAAATGACTGAGTCAGAAGTCAGGTAGCGCTTGGCAAGGATTCAGGAGTTGCAATACCAAGGTACGGGAATCCAATAACGACGTAACCAAAACAGGAGGATAGAGGACAATCCAGGTAAGTGATGCAGCGTCGAGGAAACCGGGGAATCAATCCAAGGGAGCCGGGCACCAAGAGCCAAAGGGCAATCCAAGAGAATCCAAGAGAATAGTCCGTGATAAAAGGCCAAGAGTTCAACAAAACTGGATATCAAGGAACGGGTAGTCAGGAAGGATACGAGGCACGAAGAAACTGGCCACAAAACACAGTTAACGAGCACCCGAGCCCCATTTGAGTTCCCAATAAATAAGCTACTCGCGTACGGACGTGGGAAGACGTTCCCTGCTCCTCACGTGTCTGATTAAACTACTAACGCGGAATGCTGGTAGTAGTAGTCCGAACCGGACCATCATACTTTCGCCGTTGACCAAGACGCCAGGGGATTTCCAGACAGCACAAGGAATGCGCCTACGCTGCTTTCCCCGCACAAGAAGTCGGGGCATGACAGTAAGTCCCCATTGAACTACACCGGTGCCGGACCCATTATTGGTGGCAGTCATGGCACAAATAGCGCCACGACTACAACCAATCTCGGAATTAGGCCCTAAATCTCAGGTTCCTGGCAGACCTAAAGAAAGCCTTCTGGTCAGCACTAGTGCTACGGTAGGATATGGATTTTCAGAAATGGAGGAGAGGTCACCAGCCCAGGCCTCACCTACAGAATCCACCTTCCTAGAGGTAATTTGCTGGCTGAAATACAAGTGGATCCCCATCCACCAGCTAAAGAGTTGCCATCCCAGGCCTACGCTGCAGCAAATAGAAGAGCCTACCGGAAACCCAGAGGGGGAAAATCCGGAGATCTGAAAAAAATGATAAAATGTTCATTGAGTACATACAAGGAAAGAGTGTTAAGACCATTATTAAATATAGGCGGGGAATATTGGAAATTGTATTCAATGCATGCATCCACCCCACTACACCCCTTGGGGAACAGTAGTGGGGAAATTTCCATAACCGTGCTATGTTCTGTTTGCTAGTACTAAGTAGTAGTTTTCATTTTCGTGCCTATTTTGCAAAAACGCCTATCACTAAAACCTCTAAAACTTCTTCAATTTTAAAGATAGAAACAACATTTCCACCTAATCACCAAGAAGGACATCCTCGGGGACAAGGAGGGAAAAACCCAAAAGCCCTGAGTGTCGCTCCACACTTCCAACCAGAACCAGCGAGAAGAGCGTGTTGCATCAATCGCTGATGGGAGAAGCAACCGGATTTCTTCACATGAACAGAAGAAAAAAATCCCACGTGCCCGCCTCCCCCACAACTGGACATCACGCTGAAGTCAGGGTGGGGTGTGTGAGATATTTCAACCCATGCCAATGCGCCCTACTACATCCCTGTGCCTATGGGGAAAGAAAACTGCTATAAATGGAGGCAATAACCCCATGCACGCCAAATCTGAAAGACTGTGCATGGTTCATAAACAACAAAAGAGTTGCACACCCTGCCACACAGGCAAAGTTGTTGTACAAACAGGCATCACCGGTCACCTGTCACCTGTCACAAAGCCACAGAAGGGGCTAAAAATCAGAGAAAATCCCCCTAAATGCAGCCCTCTAATCAATGGCAACCTTCAAAGTGTTGTTTTGGCGCTAAATTCTGTCATCTGTCCAGTGAATTATTGGAAGGAAAAGTGTGCTGAAATCAAAGATTCTCCAGACAGTCAGAGGAATCCAGGCATCAATGCATGACAGCTGCTTAGGGAAATTAGCTGTAAAACCCAGTTTAAATGTGTTTTCTTTTTCCTGAAGAAGTGCAAAATTCACCTTTTTTAAAGCATTTGTCTATGAAGTGCTTAATTCTTTTAAAATGTCAAAATCCATAATTTTATATCTTTTAATAAAAGATTGAAGGTGAATCTTACAGAACCCAGTGGAAGTAACTGCTAAATTCTGATTGGGCAGTGCATGGCCTGGGAAAGTTGACATCTCAGCTTGACACTCCTTTGAAAACAGGAAGCCTAAGGTTCCCGCATAATGACAACAAGCAGCACAGTGGGACCTCAGTAGACTTTCATCTGGGGCTGAGCCAAGGACAATGGCAAGCTGCCCAACTGATCTCTGCAGGGAGCTTCCCTCCAGGAAGGGGACACACCTCCCTAATCAAAGTACTTGACAGCTGCTGCCTGGGAAGGAGAGGTTACAAAGGAGAACTTCGATGTTAAATCCTTGTGTGCAATTAAAGTTTAAAACTCTTTAACTGAGCAACCTAAAGAGGCATACATCTGAAAATTGGTATACATTAACCTAATTTCAGGCTCTTGATTTTAAGACATTGATGAAATCTGTACCATTTAGGGAACCAAAGTTATGAAAAAAGTCTCATTTTAGCAGAACGATTAATGTGGCAAACCCAAGATTGTATGTACATGGTCCACTGATAAGCGCCCAGAGATGTACTGAGTTAGAAATGAATAATCCAAACTGTTAGGTTTAAATTTGATAAAAATGTGTAGAATGAGAAAGACAGCTCGCACAAGGATGGGAATTGAATGTGAATGGAGACAATCAAATAGAAATATATGGGTCCAATTTTATTAGGGTACATAATGTTAGAAATGTACATTTGTGCAAGCGTTATGTTTTGGTAAAAATCAATGTGAGAGTTCAGACTGCCAACCAGGACAAAGCATGTGCCTGCAGCCACTCACAGCCGTGGGAAGGGGGTTGTTTTTGAAATTCTGCCCACACCATAAACTGGGGGATGTCATTTGACAGTATAAATATAGGAACTGCACAACAAATAAGACACACGGCTTCCAGAAACACATCCAGATTCCTGCACAGCACCTTGGTCCAGAACTCTTCATCTCGTAGCTGACTCCAGAATTCTTTGAAGATCCAGATTTCTTTGCAGAATCCAGACTTAGCATTGCTGAACTCTTGCTAGCTTGACCCAATTGCAAACCTCCAAAACCTAAAAGAATAATTCTGATTCAGCTTGGCTTGCTACCAGTAAGGCTTGCCCGCTGCAACTTGCATCCTGTAATCTGCCGAGTCCAGCGACCAGAAGGGCCCATCAAATCCAGTCTGAGGCACAGTTCAAAATTGACCAGAACAGCGCTGCTGATCCACATACCTCCAGAGGTGTCCTGTTACCGGTAGACCTGATCCAATTCAATGGCCAGAGCTGACGGTCCAATTTAATCACAAAGGACTGTAAGTATGAATAGGAAGAAGAGTGACCCATAGTATATCTGCATTGTATTATCCCAATCTCAACTCATCCCATCTTTAAATTCAGAACACTAGTATTGTTAGAATCCTTCTTGCGCGGATTTTCTCACCTGTGTTACAAAACCATAACTACTTAGTGATTTGAATTAATTCAAGTAATTCACAAACAGAACAGAAACTAGAGTATCACACATGAAGTGTTATGAGCGACTGTGAATAACTGATTCCTGTGTGGCATTCTCTTTTTCATAGTTCTTAATATAGTATAAGAAAACCTATCTGTCATTTTTAAAATCGAAATTCAGTTTTCATTTCCGTGCCTATTTTGAAAAAACGCCTCTCACTAAAACCTCTAAAACATCTTCAATTTTAAAGATAGAAACAACATTTCAACTCTCACTAATACCGAAGACCAGTAGCTACAGCCCCAAACTAAAACCCACATTGTGGAACAGTGTATTAGACCAATTTTTCTCCAATATTGCACAGTAAAAGTTCAAAACTGTACACGTGTCTCTTTCTCATTTCAAAGTGCTTCTTCCATTCCATTCTGATCTAAAGTGTTTACTGTTGGTTATGTTATAGCTCATGTGTGTTAGGACCTGTTTAGTGTTGCTTTCCTCAGAAATTCTATCCATTTAAGCATTTGTGCACCCTTTTGCATTATGTTATAAAGCAAATCTCACCTGTCAGTTTAAAAGTGTCATTTGCCAAAACGGTTTTCTCTCTGGTTTGGGGAGGGAAGATTGTATCTAAACTCTAGACCTTGTCTTTTATTCCTAAACACCTGCTGATTACTCATATTTGTGTAGGATTGCTCATTTGTACTTCAGTACTTTGCAGGGGGACCTATTAACCTAAACGCTATCTGTGCACAAAACAAAACTGTTCTTTTTCCGGTGTTTTCTACTCTGCATTATCATAAGTGAATTCAATTGCTTTGCTTATTTTCTGAATTGTATTGTCACCGGGAGGTGATTGCTGTTCCATATATATATATGTGTATATATATATATATATATATATATATATATATATATATATATATATATATATATATATATATATATTTATATATATATTTTAAATTTATGTGTGATTTGAATATTAAATAAATAAATACATATTTACCTTTACAAACTAGCCTGATTCCTGGTTCAGTGTGATCTAGGGAGTATTTTGAGACGAGTGTGATATGAGTGGTACATCATTCAGAATATTGAATTTATAGACAAAAGTAAATACGGGTTTCATTGCACACTACATGCTAGGCGAGGCCTCAGTGTGTGCCTGATTGAAATCCTTTACAAGCCTCAGTGTTCTCCTAGTACACACTGGCGCGCGCGCACCAAGAAGTGCCTCAAAAGTGCCTGTTTGTGCCTGGGAAGCTGCCTGTAACCGTACGTGCTATTTCCTGCACCGGACTGGCAGCGCACTCAGATAGTCCTGGCATGTGAAATGTTGCATAACATCTGCATCAGATGCAACATACCCCTGCCCCAGAAGTGGACATTCCACCACCAGAGGATGAAGATGATGATGACAGTGCAGCTCCAGCCAGTCCCAGGCACATGCGCATGGAGGCCAGGGATAAGTACATGGCCCATCAAGAACTCATTGATAACCTCTTCTGAGTACCCCTTTCACTCTGCACTAGCCATGCACCCTACTGCATATGCACACACAATAAATACTTGTACAAAAAGGACTGTCCACTGATTGATTCAAGTGAAAACCATGATGGATGTAACACAATCTACCTTCTTCTAACACCCTGTGTTGTCCTCCACCTCCCCACACACCCTGTCCCCACAATCCCCCATCACCTCCTCCTAATCACATAAACCCTATCTCCTCCCCAGACCCTGACCTCACACACACCCTTCTCCTTCCCACACACCCCTTCATCTCCACACAGACCCTGTCCCCATGCACCACCTGCCCCTCCTCACATACCTTGTGCAAACACACCCCAAACAACCAAATGTCCCAGTGTCAAAACATGAGTGTTACTTTTTTTCTGCGTCTTGGCCAGGGGCCCTTGCCTGGCCCAGATGTGCCTGTTAGCCACTGGGAGAAGCACCTCAGGCGGCCCTGCTGCGAGCTCAATGGGGTGGTCACAGTAGAGGGTAGGTCTGAGCCGTGGGCCCCCAAATGCTCCAGAGTGGCATGAAGGGTGTGGGAGAGGAGCTCTACCATTGCTGACTCCCCCTCGTTACCCTCCCTGACCCTTTGAGCAAGGATGGTGAGTGCAGCAGTGGTGCAACCCAGGGCGCATACACACCAGCAGCCGGTGGCTTGCATATACTCCCTCATGAGGAGACACTCGTTAAGTTGCTACTGCACCATCTCAGCCATCGCCACATACCATTCCTCCATCCCACGGATCTGCACATCCATGTATCAGATTTTGGACATGGGTGATGGAGGGGGGCTGTGAAGGGTGGCTGGGATAAATAATGGTTTTGGGTTGGGTGTGTGCTCATCATCATTTCCCTACTCCACCTCCTCCTTGCCGTACCTGCCAGGATAGGCCAGTGATTGGTGTGGCAGTGGTGTAGTGTAGCACACAGGAATTACAGTGGGGCAACAGGGGTCATGCGTCTGCTCTCAGGCAGCTGGCAGTGGTTGTTGCGGCTGAACAGCTGTCACCACAGGTGGAGTTGGCGGGGCCGCAGTTGGAGTTTGCTAGGCCACTGATAGAGTAGCCTGGGTCACAGGTGGAGTGGGCTGACCCGCAGGAGTTGGCTGGGCTGTAGTTGGTGGTGGTGGAGTGGCCTTCCCACCTGCACTTACCCATTCAGATGATGCGCCAGCTGTCAAAGGATGTGCCTGTTGGGGTGAGATGAGCATGCAGTTAATCTTCAGTGAGTCACATCTGCGAGCTTGCATTACACTGATGCTAAATTGTGTTTGTCCTGCTCCTGTTATGCTATTTGGTTGGTCAGTTTCCTCTGATGCTTGCTTGTACATGTGGCTGAATGCCCATTGACTGTTGGGCTGCCATGGTGGCTTGTTTTTGTGGGTTCATTGGGACTATGCTCCTTGTCCTGTACTCATTTGGCGCACATGGGCACTCCTTATGTGTCCAAATGTTGGGCAGTGCATATTTTTTGTCAGCAATGCTTGTGCATGACTTCCTCTTCCCACTGCCCTCGACATGTGTGTTTCTAATTGGCCCATTCGCTGTGGCTGACATGTGTCAGACCCGTTCCCTTGGCCATGTCTATTTTCTCTGCATGGGGATTTATTTATTGAACACAACATTGACATTTGCATGGGGTTTGTTGTACTTAACAACATCGTCTTGTGTCCTGTCTCTGGCCTCTGCTGCCCGACTCCCTCGATGCCCTCCAATTGCAGTAATGAGCTGCACATCTCATCCCAAGGCATCAGGGTAGAGGGTGACGTTCCTCCTCCTGCGGAATGGGATTCCCTGTGATGATCAGATAGGATGTTCCTCACCTGCTGCTGCAGGTTATCCCACCGCTTGTGGCAGTCATGGGGCATACAGGGAACAAGACCCATTATGGTAACCTTCTCCACCACCTCCTGGCTTATGGCCAACTTTCTCCTTTGGCTGGTGTATTGGTTATCAGCCCCAAATAGTGTATCAGCATATTGCATTAAATTGTCAGTAAGAGGAGTGAGTTCCCTCTCCGTGAAGCATGGCTTATGGAGCCAGATCTGTGACAGCCTAGATGTTGCACTTCCTGGCATGCCTGCAGTGTTGTATGGAGTGGATGGCAGCAGGAAGTGGCTGATTTTACATGGATAGTGTTTTTCAAAATGTCCGCAGGCAAACTTTCTGTTCCAGCGATGATGATTTTTCCAGTGCTAGTAATTCTGGCACTGGTGATTACAGCATCGAAATTACCAGTGCCAGTGATTCCGGCAGTACGGGTGCCGCTAACGGTTTTTTCGGCATACATTTTCCAGAATTACTGGTATTTGGAATTGTTACCGGTAATTCCGACTTGAAGGTAGTACCGTTTCCGACAATGTGGGAAACACACACCCAATGACCTGAAATATGCTGGGAATGCCAGTGGTCGGTTGCCAGAAACAGTACTACCAGCACAATGGAATTACCTGCATTTTACCGGCTGACTTATGATGTGTATCAGATTCCCAGCGTTCTTAGTAACCATTATCACCGGGAACAATCAGTCTGTACCCCCCACTCCTGATATTGACTCCCACACTGACTCATACCTTACTAACATTCACATTGCCATCTCCAACACCCTTGACATCCTTGCCCCTGCCATGAGGATCCGAATGAAGTCAGCTTCCAAGTGTAATAGTTGATATGACTCCAACCCAGTCACGCTAAAATGTAAGTGCAAAGTTGCAGAACGGAAGTGCTTGGCCGCAAGCATACCCTCTGACAAACTTTCCTGTCTCCTCCTCCAAAGGCAATGGAGTGGCTGCAAACAACACTGCTGAACTTTTCAAAATCTGTAAGGAACTTGCTAATCCCACTGCAATCTCCACTTCTCTTATTCCTTCCCAGGCTCTATGCATGACTTTGGCCTCCCATTTTACAAACAAAACTCAGGACATTCTATACACTCTCTCCTCTACCCTCTGCCTTCTCACCCTGCACCCAGACCCTCTTTGGCACCCCTCTTTCCTTCCCCAGTACTGTCCTCCTACTTACCTATAGCACCGGATTAGGTCACCAAGACAGTTTGCTCTATGAAAGTCTCCTCCAAACAGGTGATTCCCTGCACCTCTAGAATGATCAAGTACAACATTGCCTCTCTTGCACTCTCCTTGGCTGAGTTCTGTAACTGCTCTTTTGCCTCTGGCTCCTTCCCATCATCCCTCAAGCACTTCCTCCTGCACCCCCTCCTACAAAAGCCATCTGCGGAACCTTCTTGCCTGGATAACTATCGCCCTAATCACACTACCCCCATCTTGGGCAAACTCTTGTAGAAGTTGTCATGTTCCAACTAATCCATCACACTGAAATTGTTGGATGTCTCCAAGACAACCAGGCTGGCTTCAGAGCAGCCAGAGGCATGGAAACTGCTCTCCTGAGCAACCGTGACGACTTGCTCTCGAACCTCTACTCCAGCTGTCCGTCCGTTCTCACTCTCCTTGATCTGTCCTCTGCCTTTGACAAGGTCAGTCATTCCACCCTCATAAATCAGCTCCATGATAACTTTGGCATCACGGATCAGGCTGGATTAGTTGACCTTTTACTTTTGAACTGGCCCTCGCAAGTGCAACTGTGCCCTTTTGTCCCTTCTACCTCACTCTACTTGCGGCGTCCCTCAGGGCTCCATCCTCTCGCCGTGGCTTTTCAACATTTACCTTGCCCATCTTGCCCACTTAATATCCACCTTCACTCCTCATTTTCAGTGTTATTTTCACAAGACACAGCTCTCCTTTAAGTTTCCCTCCTCTGCCTCGACTCTTTCCTCTCTCATTCCCAACTATCTGACTGCTATTCAGGCATGGTGTGCTGCTAACGATCTCTGCCTTAATACCAGTAAGACTGAGATCCTTCTCACTGGGTCTCTTGCCCCTCCTTCCCTCCAACTCACTGGCCACCCTCGCTGGGCCCCCTGCCCTCACCCTCTTGTGAGGGTAAAAACATGGGTGTCATCTTCAAATCCTCTATCTCCTTTGCACCTCATATGGATGACCTTGTCAAGAAGGCCCACCTTCAGATTTACCTCCTCAGAAGCATTTTCCCTTTCTTCACCTTCCCACAGAAACTTAATGTTGCCAGAACTCTGGTTCTCTCCAAGCTGGATTACTGCAACAGTCTCTTCCTTAATATGCCTCTGTTCTCCCTCCGCCCTCTTCAACTAATCCAGAATAGGACGGGAAGACTTATCTTTGGCTTCAAGCCCAGGGACAACATCTCTCTAGCCCTAACATCTCTCCACTGGATCCCGGTGGTTGCAAGAATCATATTCAAGACCCTCTGCATCATTCACAAGGTTTTCCTGGACCAGGGGCCACATTACATCCAACTCTCTCTCCCTAAATACCTCCCTGCTAGTGTCGTTCAGTCCTCTAGCTCCAACTCTCTGCAAATCAGAGGTTTCTACAAGCAGAGAGTGGGTGATAGGAGGCAGGAGCCTCCCTCTGGAATGTCCTCCCTGCCCCTTCCGACTTGAGACAGATCTCCTTACGTTCTGGAAGTTTCTCAAGACCTTACATTTCTCCTCCTCCTTTCCTCTTCCCCTCACTTGCTAGTCTTCACCTGCTGCTGCATTTGGTTGCCTGTGTCCCTTAGGAGCCTTACTAGGGACAGGCCCTCCTTTGACCAGTCTTCCCCCGCACCCTTTTTTCAAGCACTTGCCCTTGGGTACCCTTCCCTGACTAGCCTAATGAGTCTGGTCCACCCTGTCCTCGCACTAGTTGACCCCAACACCTCCAGGGATCCCTTTAGCACTTGTCCAGCCCCCGAGGCCCCCTCCCTCCTCCACCTCTCCCTCCCCACTCTCCCTTTATCATCCCATTGCACTGTACTTCCCCCTCCCCTACACTTCTTGTTACTGCACTTGCAGGATCCGAATTACACAAGGCCTAGTAGGACCGTTATTGCTTTTCCCTCCTCTGCCTCCCCGCTCATGTCTTCCGGAGCCATGTCTTCATTTTGCTGTATCGTCGTCTTTCAAATGTTCAATAAATAAATAATACATAAATACTGTCTACTCTCTCAATAATACCTTTCTGCAGTAATGCATCTAACTCACTCCTAAGTTGTTGTTTTGAATGGTGAGGCACCAGCCGCACCTTTTGGGTCACTTGAGTAGCATTCACCCTGACCTTGATGAGATGTTCAAAGTCCCTTAGTTTTTTTCAGATCATCCAAGAACACCTCTGGAAACTCCCTGGCCCATTTATGTCCAACCTCAGCCACCATCACTGGCTCACTCATATTGGCCTGAATATGAATACCTAAAGCTATTTGTTTGTCTTAACCAAGCAGAGACAATCTCTTTTTACCCACATACACCTCATCAAAGCACTCCCTGCCCTTGTACTCGATGGATGCCAGCAACTCAGTTTCAACCTCACCGTAACCTCATGGTTGACTTTCATGTTCCTTCAGGTTCTCAATTCATCCTCCTAAGGGCCCTGTGAATGTTGAACCCAATATGATTGTTCCAAAACCGACCTTCCCTGCTTGTCACCCGATATGATTGTCCACCTTCATGGATAGGATCTTCACATCAATGGTGAAGTCATCCAACTGACCCTTCTTGTCTTCCAATAAAAGCGTAGATTTAAAATATATGTCAAACGCTGCCTTCAGCTGTTGGTTATTGGGCAGACTGGTTCACCTCCTAATCCAGTGGCACTCCCACTGACTCCACCACATTGAGTTGGAGGTATTGAGGCCCCGTGCCCCAGAAGGCCTTGTGCACAATGCAGAGGGTTTTGAACTTAATCCTCGCAGCCACTGCGAGCCAGTGCAGAGATTTTAGTCCTGGAGAGATACGATCCCTGGGCTTGAGGCCAAAGACAAGTCTTGCAGTCCTGTTGTGGATGAGTTGCAGAGGGAGGAGAATAGAGGCAGGCAGATTTAGAAAGAGGCTGTTGCAGTAGTTCAGCCTAGAGAGAACCAGTGCTCTGGAGACAGTGAGCTTCTGGGGGAAGGAGAGGAAAGGAAGAATACCTCTGCGGAGGTGCAGCTGGTAGTGTGACTTCTTAGAGACATCAGAGATGTGAAGAGGGAACGAGAGTGTTGAGTCGAAGATGACCCCAAGGTTTTTAGCCTTGCAGGTGGGAGCAGGAAGAGGGCCAAGAGAGGCTTGGCCGTGTTCCATGCTCCTCGTCAATTCGTCTGCTTGCTCTAAAGTTAGATCCTTACCCAAATGCTTCTCTTGCACTCTGTCACTATTGGTGCATCACACCAGTTGGTCTCTGATCAAAGAGTTTGTCAAAGACCCAAACTCACATGTTTGACTATGGGTTAATGTCCTTAAGAGGGCCACATAACTCTCTAGGGATTCCTGAGTTTCTTGGTTCCTCTGGAAAAACTTATATCTTTCAAAAGTCACATCCTTTTTTGGTTCAAAATGTTCATCCAGCTCTCCGGAACCTCATTCAAGCAACTCTGGAAGCCACTCGTAGACGCTACGCCCTTCAGCTCCCAGATTGTGGAGTAACACTGCTTGTTTCCTGGCTGGTAAGAATGTATCTCCTCCCATTGCTAGGAGATAGGTGTCAAACATCTTCCTCCACCTCTCCCTACTGCCAAGAGGGGAGAGGGTGGAGGAATCCCTGCTGCTGCCATGTCAGGTTCCTTGCTGGAGTATTGCAAACACAGGGTTACTTCAAAAGTGACCAAACGTTGAGAGGCTCAGTCTTCTGCACTCACTGCAGACATTCCTATTGGCTTGGTCTAAGCTATCCAGGCCACTCTCAAGTATCCAGACATTTATTAACACTGTCTCTGGCAATCCTCTTGGCTTGGCCCAAGCTGTCCGTGCATCTCTGAGGTGTCCCGTTGCCGTGAACACCACGGCACCCAAAAACGGAAGGAAAACGACACTCTCCGTCATTGAGAGGTGCTTTCCTCTCATGCTGAAGCGTTGGGTGTGTTGTTTTTTGCACAGCTCCTCACACAGCACCACAATCTGTGAGGGCCTCCTGCCCTACCTGAGGCACTGTCATGGCCATGGGCACAGTTCTCTTCCCACACACCAGAGGCACCATTGTGGCCATGGACATATGGGCCTCTGCACTCCTGGGAACGAGGGTGTGCGCTCTGAGCAGCGCTGCCAGGGCAGAGGTGCTGTCGCTCTCTGCTGCCCTCCATGCTGACAAGGACACAGGGGGCCTCTGCAAGTCCGTCCACTCCCCTACGCGGACTCAAGGTCGTCATCATTGAAAGGATCCAACATGCGGTTGCAGGAAAGAGGTTTATTGTTTGGACCTGCAGAGTATAGCAGATGCCGCACAGACACCTAACCCAAACTGCAGCAGAACGTACACTCAAGGAACGACGACTGTGGAATTAGAACACACAATGCAACACAGTGAGGCGACCTGAACATCTCTAAGGCACAGTGAGAAAGGAGTGTATCTGACACTCCTGCATTACACCACGATTTTCAAAATTTGCAAAAATATAAAATAGTGCTTCACTTATTAAGTTATCCTGGTTGCAGAATGTTTGTAAATCAGCTGACTGCCTATCCCTCGCTCCTTTACCCAAAAGCCACCCATTCACAGTCTGGTTGTCCTGTGTGGTTCTCCTCCAGGTATCTCTCAAGAACTCCACTTTCCAAGCTTTTATTGTACTGCACACACACACAAAAGAGGTACTATCAAAAAGTGGTGCAGAAAGAGAGGGCCCAGGTCATTATGAGAAGCAAGGGGTGATTGCTATGGCATGACGAGATGCAGAGCAATTTACATTTCTCTGTGTTCCCATCACTTTTAAAGTTTCAACAAATGTTGATCACTATTGCAAAGTCTGCTCAGGCTGGACAATAGGGCAATAGCCACAAAGCCAGCTCCACATCTACTGTAGGCCATTTTTCCTTTGGTCTAAATAAGCCAGTTTAGTGAGTTACTGAATCATACACCTGGTAGACCTGACCAATGTTATTGATCAGGGACCAGATCACTGGAACTTTGCACTTGCACGGGTGGAATTTTGCATGATATAAGCACTCGGGCAATACAAATAAATTATTTGCTTCCATTTCATGTTTCCACAGGGTGAAAAGTTAGCCTTTTTGCTAATTCCATTCTGTATTGCAAAAATGACTGAAATATTATTTGTTTACCCGATCGCAATTGCTGTACAAGCACTACATTAAACGGTAAATAGAAACTATGCGTTGACTGGTAAAAGTCAGTCTTTGCTTGGTGTTGAGTTTGGAATCTGACCTATTAATAGAAAATGGCGCCCATGTTTCCATCTCAATAATGAACCGGTTTTTTGACATTACCCTGAGCAGCTTTAGTTTCCTGACTCTTGCTTGTGCTCGCCAGCCAGTGTGCCCAGATGCATTTTCTTCCCAAGGGGGATCCAGCAGTGATAGGCACTGCTGCTTGGAGAGTCTTGATGAGGGCATGTTTGCAACTAAAGAATAAAACAGAAACTAATTAAGATGAACCTTTTCGGGTGCCCGCTTTCATGGAGCTGTCATCCCGGAGCAGGGATGACTTGTTTGTGAGCACGAAGCTGGGTGGCGGGATACAATCTTCTAATTTCTTTTTAATGAGAAAACAATAATGTGGAAGGGGCCACTTTATAATGAAATTTGCTTCCAATTTTGTTAGTACGTTAATTGGATTCTGATTTATAGGTTATCTTGGAACATTGCTGAGCAGAGCACATTAGAAGCTTTACTATTACTGCAAGCCACGAGTCATGGATGGGTGAAAAAATAAATGCATATTCTGCAATCCGAGGCATAGGTGTCGATGAAATTGGATAGGGAGAAAACAGGAAACCGATTAACCAGATTCCTGTATACTATTCTATTTTGAGTCATTACAATCTGAGCTGAGCCGTTAATTTTGTGAATTACATGGTCTTTTTATGGTTTAAAAAGAAAAACTTTTACAAAGAAGCAAATACAAAAAAATAAAAAGGTTTTCACATATCAAAAGACAATAATTACAGTTTAAAAAAATATATATAAAATTCATTTCTATGAACATCACCACATAACAACATCATATACATAAACATCAATTCCTTATCCTTATGAACAAACTAAATAGCAGAGCAGATAGAATATTTCGAGCGTTGGTTTGGCCATTCAAAATTAAACAGATACAATAGATACATGGTCTTAGCAGCAGTAGAAACTACAATAGCTTTAACCCAAGATGAGGCGAAAATGTACGTTCAGAACAGCTTTTGTCCCTCAAATGATGTTCTTGCTATGCATTGTAAGGGTGTCAAAGAAGGAAGCTGACACAACGCTGGCGTGGCTTTGGTTATTGACTGTATACAGCAGCTCAGAAGGTGAGATAGTAGATCACTGGTCATGTCCCTCAACTGTTCGTAACAAATGACTTTTATTCTGGCACCAGTTTCGGCACATGAGGTTTTAGACATTGGACTGCATATGGAGAGAAGAATACTCCAGACTAAATTAAAAGACTAAATAAAATCTTTAGAGAATATGAAATATTAGCAACATGTTAACATATTCAATTTTAATGCCCTTAAAAGGATTGTTTGCAGTCCGGCGGATGCCGGGGACAATCATGATGCACAAAAGAGTGTTGTGTTTATTCTCTCTGTCAATGGAGAGCAAACTGGCTGGGTAGGTGTGGGGCAGGTAATTGGGAACCCCCAGAGAATGCATAGGTAGGGAAGCATGTGGGAGAATCAGTGGTCCCACAAAGAGAGAATGGAGGGGGCGTTGTACAGTACCTCCCCGAAAGGACGCAAAGGCACAGAACAACCTTGCAGAGGAGCTGCCATCAGATGCTGGCCTTCTGCAACAGTGCTGTTGTGTGAGTACCAATCTAGACCCAGAGCAAGCAATCTGTCAACAGTGAGGCAGGAAAAAGCCCTTGCACCCAGACCACCCATCTTTTTGTATAGGTTGGGGACTATCCACTGAAAATAGTCAGCTCTTACTGCAGTCAGACCCTACACGCTATGTTTAAGACCAGGTACCATTTGTTACCAAAGAGATCCAGTAACCCCCAAATCATCTCAGTATGTCCAATATCTGGAGCAAGTACACCTGGGCAATGTAAAATGGGGTGTGCCATTTTAACTCCTTACCCTTATTATTAGATTGCACCTTATTTCACCTTGCATAGTAAGACCTGGCACAGTCAGTATACTTATACGCTCAGCATCTTCATGGATTGCCACATCTCACAATACAGCAATTCTCAGAACATGCATTATTTATAGACATTTTTGTCAGAATTGATTTGCATCCAATCGTATCAGAATGAGGCTGCATGGTCTGTTGGATAGATTGTAGACATTCCAACCTGGAGACTTGGGTCATAGTCCTGATAGAAATCCAGTGATTCTGTTAAAAAACACTATGCACACACACAAACACAATGCCTCAAATTGCTATTTACAACATATGAAATAAAACTGCAAAGTGAGATGCCTAGTAGTCTTGCAATATGTTCTCACCTTCCCGATTACGTTATGATTTCTATGATCTAGTCCCAAAATGATCCCACAAAGCATGCTTTTCTATTTTCTGCACCCATGTTTGGGATGGTCCTGCAGCAAAACATATTTCTGTCACATAGTTGAATTGCATTTGTAATTCCATGGGATTTTGAATGAATGGAAGTTATGAATAATGGGGTTGCATTGCAAATGAAGCATATAATCATGTATTACCAGGTGTTTTTTTCTGAATTTGTGGCAGAAGGCCTGTCTGACGTCAATAATCTGATGGCTGCAGCTACAATTTCTGAATCAGAATTTTGTCTAACACCGTCCAGAGTGATCCTATTGAATATTTTCAGAGGACATTTTTTTGTTCAACATCAAAACTGAATAAAGAAGGTCCTTAAAAGAATTTGGTATCTCTTCTTTAGAGGTTTATGTTTGCAGTTTGTTTTTCATGCTTTCTTACAATGTGTCCTTCTATTTTGTTACAGATTCTGGTAATCAACAAGAAAATTTGAAAATTATAAAAAAAAACAGTTGAAGTATCAAATTTGATTCTATCTTCCAGTAAATACATTTTTTTGTCGATACCTCCAGATATCAAAAGTCATTTCAAAGTCGAACTTCCACCATCAGCCCCAAAAAAAAAATATAACAGATTTTTCTTATGTCAATAAATAAAGAAATTTCATGCAATCTCAAATTCATCTTTCAATTTCTGCATAGCATGGTTGCTTCTAAAGATTATCCCAGGGTCCTTCGGTTTGAGACACAGCCACAGAGGTAATAAAATGCATGGATGAGTTCAGAGGATCTTACATTCCTTCAGAGTTGGTCAGGGGAAGATTTCTCTATTATGCTGCTGATAACATTGACTTCCTCAAGGATACTCCAGATGGTAAAGGAACTTTCCATGGTACATTTATAGTTTTCTATTAGGAGAAAGAGGAGTCAGATGTCATGAACTGAAATTGAATATCAGGACAAATACCACTTCAATTGCTAAAGAAGATTCTTCATTCCCTTTCTTAGTTAATGTCTTGCCACATTCCCAAACGGTGTACAGAGAGGAATAAGGTTATGTTAGATTCCAACAGGCTTGAGGACCTGCTTTGGATGATGGCAGACGTCTTTCCATTGAGTGAATAGTTGCTGGATACAAATTGAAATCTCACTGAAGAAACCGAGACTAATGAATGTAAGACAGAGTCAGAACTACTAACTACAGTTAGCACTTGCTCAGCTCACAATTCCTTTATAAGTGACCCTCCAAATAAAACTAGAGTCTGTATGCCCACTCATAGATTCCAGCCCAACAAGTACACAAACACAGCTCACATTCATGAGATTGGAGAAAATAACATCTGTTGTCACCCTAGAATCAAAAACAGGGTGATGTTCGGAGAGCAAATCATCCTTATCTATAGGCTATTGCAGGAGGATAACTGCTGCTATTTCTGGTGTTATCTCCCCTTTACTTTGCTAAAAACACTTCTTCAATACTTCCTTCTTCAGCATTCACTTTGTCAGACATTTACTTCTTTGTGCATTTACTTCTTCCTCTATTCTGTCTGCATTTCTATATTGTCAAGCTAGCAATGGATATGGTAAGGCTAGCTGTAAGGTTTGGGCTGGGTTCAAGGAGAGGTTGGGCGAAGCATACTGGATAGAAAAGAATAGGGTAGAAGAGGGTACAGTGGGCTACACCCTGTAATGATGACGTAAATGTTGGAAGAGGTGAAAGACTGAAGAGCTAAATGTGACAAAGTGAAATTATGACAAAGTAAACGCTGTAGAAGTAAAGACATACATCAATTTCTGCGCACTGACCACTATCTCTTCATTGAGCTCCCAAAGAAACCTGCTTCCATCTGTGTTTGACGCCTCTATCTGCAAAGGAATGTGCTGCTTCTAGACACAAGAGTTGAACATAACTCTGCTTATGCATGCTGAAACAAACAATTAGTAAATGTTGTTTTGCACAAGGTCAATTTCTGGGGTGCACACTTCTCTTTAAAAAGTTTTTAAATTATGTGGTCAACAAGCACATAGAAACTATGAATGCACAATATATGTTTTGTATTAATATGGAGGCAGCGTACAGATTTATTTGGGTTGACCCTCTCTTGTCTATTTGTTGGTGTAGTTGTTGCTGAGTGATGGTAACACAATTGATTTGGTTTGACTTCATGTTGACCCGGTTACATGTTAACATTTTGTCATAGACATTAAGGGGCCGATTCATGGAACAAACGTGCGCCGAAAATCTTCGCGCAAGCAGGCGCAAGCAGGCGCAAGCGAAAAAAAACAGGCTTACGCGCACGCGTGCGATTCATGGAAGTCCCTGCGTGTGTACACCTCGGGATGTGCGCCAAACCCGTGCATGGCGCACAAGTCACTGCAACATCCCGAAAGGCATGCGCGACGCGCACAGTGAAAGTGCACAACCTCGGCGCATACACCAGAAAGTGGGCGGGACACGGGGCATAACGCGCGGAATGGGGAACAACGCGCGAAAATAAGGGCGTAACTGGGGATGTACTGCAGGGAAGCAGACGGAACGCCCACACGCACTCGAACCACACGTATTCATGTAATCGAATAGTGCAAAGCCACGCACAGCCAAAGACACGCACAAGCTGAAACACGTCCGCCACACGAAAGCAGGAGGAAGAGTCCCAGCGCATCACAGAAGTGGCAAATTACAGCAATTGGGCCTGTGCGAGCGGGGTAGTGTATTTCGGGGGCGCGCGGGAAGTTACACAGGCGATTGAGCGGGGTACATGTATTTCGGGGGTGCGCGGGAAGTTACACACGCGATTGAGCGGGGTATGTGTATTTCGGGGGCGCGCGGGAAGTTACACACGCGATTGAGCGGGGTACGTGTATTTCGGGGGCGTGCGGGAAGTTACACACGCGATTGAGCGGGGTACGTGTATTTCGGGGGTGCGCGGGAAGTCACACATGCGATTGAGCGGGGTAAGTGTATTTCGGGGGCGCGCGGGAAGTTACACACGCGATTGAGCGGGGTACGTGTATTTCGGGGGTGCGCGGGAAGTTACACACGCAATTGAGCGGGGTACGTGTATTCCAGGGGTGCGCGGGAAGTTCCACATGCGATCTCATCAGGGTACGTGTATTACAGGGGTGCGCCGGGAGCAGCACACGTGAATTGCACGTGTGGGTCCTCCCAGGTGTTCCCTCTACACCCTCCACGGCCCCTGCAGGGGCCTACCCAGCATATGTCCTGCAGGCACCCCATCCACCATGGCCATGCCCACCAGCCAACCCACATGTCAACTTGCACTACTGCCCACCAACGCATGTCCCCCTGCACCCGCAGCCACCAGGGGCACCCACCACCAGGCCCCCACCCATGTCTCCCACCACCACCACCCCCCAGCAGTGCAGGGGCAGCCTCCACCAGGCCCCCACCCATGTCTCCCAGCACCCCCACCCCCCAGCACTGTGGGGCACCTGCCAGCAGGCCCCCACCCATGTCCAACTCATGTCTCCCAGCACCCCCACCCCCCAGCACTGTGGGGCACCTGCCAGCAGGCCCCCACCCATGTCCAACTCATGTTCCCCATCACCCCCAACCCCCAGCACTGTGGGGCACCTGCCAGCAGGCCCCCACCCATGTCCAACTCATGTTCCCCACCACCCCCACCCCCCAGCACTGTGGGGCACCTGCCAGCAGGCCCCCACCCATGTCCAACTCATGTTCCCCGCCACCCCCACCCCCCAGCACTGTGGGGCACCTGCCAGCAGGCCCCCACCCATGTCCAACTCATGTTCCCCGCCACCCCCACCCCCCAGCACTGTGGGGCACCTGCCAGCAGGCCCCCACCCATGTCTCCCACCACCCCCACCCCCCAGCCACCAGGGGCAGCCTCCACCAGGCCCCCACCCATGTCTCCCACCACCCCCACCCTCCCGCCACCAGGGGCAGCCTCCACCAGGCCCCCACCCATGTCTCCCACCACTCCCACCCCCCAGCAGTGCAGGGGCAGCCTCCACCAGGCCCCCACCCATGTCTCCCACCACCCCCACCCCCCAGCAGTGCAGGGGCAGCCTCCACCAGGCCCCCACCCATGTCTCTCACCACCCCCACCCCCCAGCCACCAGGGGCAGCCTCCACCAGGCCCCCACCCATGTCTCCCACCACCCCCACCCCCCCAGTCACCAGGGGCAGCCTCCACCAGGCCCCCACCCATGTCTCCCACCACCCCCACCCCCCAGCAGTGCAGGGGCAGCCTCCACCAGGCCCCCACCCATGTCTCCCACCACCCCCACCCCCCAGCGGTGCAGGGACAGCCTCCACCAGGCCCCCACCCTTGTCTCCCAGCACCCCCACCCCCCAGCACTGTGGGGCACCTGCCAGCAGGCCCCCACCCATGTCCAACTCATGTCTCCCAGCACCCCCACCCCCCAGCACTGTGGGGCACCTGCCAGCAGGCCCCCACCCATGTCCAACTCATGTTCCCCACCACCCCCACCCCCCAGCAGTGCAGGGGCACCTGCCAGCAGGCCCCCACCCATGTCCAACTCATGTCTCCCAGCACCCCCACCCCCCAGCACTGTGGGGCACCTGCCAGCAGGCCCCCACCCATGTCCATCTCATGTTTGACACCACCCCCACCCGCCAGCACTGTGGGGCACCTGCCAGCAGGCCCCCACCCATGTCCAACTCATATTCCCCACCACCCCCACCCCCCAGCACTGTGGGGCACCTGCCAGCAGGCCCCCACCCATGTCCATCTCATGTTTGACACCACCCCCACCCGCCAGCACTGTGGGGCACCTGCCAGCGGGCCCCCACCCATTTGCAACTCATGTTCCACACCACCCCACCCCCCAGCACTGTGGGGCACCTGCCAGCAGGCCCCACCCATGTCTCCCACCACCCCCACCCCCCAGCCACCAGGGGAAGCCTCCACCAGGCCCCCACCCATGTCTCCCAGCATCCCCACCCCCCCAGTCACCAGGGGCAGCCTCCACCAGGCCCCCACCCATGTCTCCCAGCACCCCCACCCCCCAGCCACCAGGGGCAGCCTCCACCAGGCCCCCACCCATGTCTCCCAGCACCCCCACCCCCCCGCCACCAGGGGCAGCCTCCACCAGGCCCCCACCAATGTCTCCCACCACCCCCACCCCCCCAGTCACCAGGGGCAGCCTCCACCAGGCCCCCACCCATGTCTCCCAGCACCCCCACCCCCAGCCACCAGGGGCAGCCTCCACCAGGCCCCCACCCATGTCTCCCAGCACCCCCACCCCCCAGCCACCAGGGGCAGCCTCCACCAGGCCCCCACCCATGTCTCCCAGCACCCCCACCCCCCCGCCACCAGGGGCAGCCTCCACCAGGCCCCCACCAATGTCTCCCACCACCCCCACCCCCCCAGTCACCAGGGGCAGCCTCCACCAGGCCCCCACCCATGTCTCCCAGCACCCCCACCCCCAGCCACCAGGGGCAGCCTCCACCAGGCCCCCACCCATGTCGACCACCACCCCCACCCCCCAGCCACCAGGGGCAGCCTCCACCCGGCCCCCACCCATGTCTCCCACCACCCCCACCCCCCAGCAGTGCAGGGGCAGCCTCCACCAGGCCCCCACCCATGTCTCCCAGCACCCCCACCCCCCAGAACTGTGGGGCACCTGCCAGCATTCCCCCACCCATGTCCAACTCATGTCGCCCAGCACCCCCACCCCACAGCACTGTGGGGCACCTGCCAGCAGGCCCCCACCCATGTCCAACTCATGTTCCCCACCACCCCCACCCCCCAGCAGTGCAGGGGCACCCACCACCAGGACCCCACCCATGTCCAACTCATGTTCCCCACCACCCCCACCCCCACCCCCCAGCACTGTGGGGCACCTGCCAGCAGGCCCCCACCCATGTTCAACTCATGTTCCCCACCACCCCCACCCCCCAGCACTGTGGGGCACCTGCCAGCAGGCCCCCACCCATGTGCAACTCATGTCTCCCAGCACCCCCACCCCCCAGCCAACAGGGGCAGCCTCCACCAGGCCCCCACCCATGTCTCCCAGCACCCACACCCCCCCAGTCACCAGGGGCAGCCTCCACCAGGCCCCCACCCATGTCTCCCAGCACCCCCACCCCCCAGCCACCAGGGGCAGCCTCCACCAGGCCCCCACCCATGTCTCCCAGCACCCCCACCCCCCTGCCACCAGGGGCCGCCTCCACCAGGCCCCCACCCATGTCTCCCACCACCCCCACCCCCCAGCAGTGCAGGGGCAGCCTCCACCAGGCCCCCACCCATGTCTACCACCACCCCCACCCCCCAGCAGTGCAGGGGCAGCCTCAACCAGGCCCCCACCCATGTCTCCCACCACCCCCACCCCCCAGCCACCAGGGGCAGCCTCTACCAGGCCCCCACCCATGTCTCCCACCACCCCCACCCCCCAGCAGTGCAGGGGCAGCCTCCACCAGGCCCCCACCCATGTCTCCCACCACCCCCACCCCCCAGCAGTGCAGTGGCAGCCTCCACCAGGCCCCCACCCATGTCTCCCACCACCCCCACCCCCCAGCACTGTCGGGCACCTGCCAGCAGGCCCCCACCCATGTCCAACTCATGTCTCCCAGCACCCCCACCCCCCAGCATTGTGGGGCACCTGCCAGCAGGCCCCCACCCATGTCCAACTCATGTTCCCCACCACCCCCACCCACCAGCACTGTGGGGCACCTGCCAGCAGGCCCCCATGCATGTCCAACTCATGTTCCCCACCACCCCCACCCCCCAGCACTGTGGGGCACCTGCCAGCAGGCCCCCACCCATGTCCAACTCATGTTCCCCGCCACCCCCACCCCCCAGCACTGTGGGGCACCTGCCAGCAGGCCCCCACCCATGTCCAACTCATGTTCCCCGCCACCCCCACCCCCCAGCACTGTGGGGCACCTGCCAGCAGGCCCCCACCCATGTCTCCCACCACCCACACCCCCCAGCCACCAGGGGCAGCCTCCACCAGGCCCCCACCCATGTCTCCCACCACCCCCACCCCCCAGCAGTGCAGGGGCAGCCTCCACCAGGCCCCCACCCATGTCTCCCACCACCCCCACCCCCCAGCAGTGCAGGGGCAACCTCCACCAGGCCCCCACCCATGTCTCTCACCACCCCACCCCCCAGCCACCAGGGGCAGCCTCCACCAGGCCCCCACCCATGTCTCCCACCACCCCCACCACCCCAGTCACCAGGGGCAGCCTCCACCAGGCCCCCACCCATGTCCCCCACCACCCCCACCCCCCAGCAGTGCAGGGGCAGCCTCCACCAGGCCCCCACCCATGTCTCCCACCCCCCCCACCCCCCGCAGTGCAGGGGCAGCCTCCACCAGGACCCCACCCATGTCTCCCAGCACCCCCACCCCCCAGCACTGTGGGGCACCTGCCAGCAGGCCCCCACCCATGTCCAACTCATGTCTCCCAGCACCCCCACCCCCCAGCATTGTGGGGCACCTGCCAGCAGGCCCCCATCCATGTCCAACTCATGTTCCCCACCACCCCCACCCCCCAGCAGTGCAGGGGCACCCACCACCAGGCCCCCACCCATGTCCATCTCATGTTCCCCACCACCCTCACCCCCCAGCACTGTGGGGCACCTGCCAGCAATCCCCCACCCATGTCCAACTCATATTCCCCACCACCCCTACCCCCCAGCACTGTGGGGCACCTGCCAGCGGGCCCCCACCCATGTGCAACTCATGTTCCCCATCACCCCCACCCCCCAGCACTGTGGGGCACCTGCCAGCAGGCCCCACCCATGTCTCCCACCACCCCCACCCCCCAGCCACCAGGGGCAGCCTCCACCAGGCCCCCACCCATGTCTCCCAGCACCACCACCCCCCCAGTCACCAGGGGCAGCCTCCACCAGGCCCCCACCCATGTCTCCCAGCACCCCCACCCCCCAGCCACCAGGGGCAGCCACCACCAGGCCCCCACCCATGTCCATCTCATGTTCCCCACCACCCCCACCCCCCAGCACTGTGGGGCACCTGCCAGCAATCCCCCACCCATGTCCAACTCATATTCCCCACCACCCCTACCCCCCAGCACTGTGGGGCACCTGCCAGCGGGCCCCACCCATGTGCAACTCATGTTCCCCATCACCCCCACCCCCCAGCACTGTGGGGCACCTGCCAGCAGGCCCCACCAATGTCTCCCACCACCCCCACCCCCCAGCCACCAGAGGCAGCCTCCACCAGGCCCCCACCCATGTCTCCCAGCACCAAACCCCCCCAGTCACCAGGGGCAGCCTCCACCAGGCCCCCACCCATGTCTCCCAGCACCCCCACCCCCCAGCCACCAGGGGCAGCCTCCACCAGGCCCCCACCCATGTCTCCCAGCACCCCCACCCCCCCGCCACCAGGGGCAGCCTCCACCAGGCCCCCACCCATGTCTCCCAGCACCCCCACCCCCCAGCACTGTGGGGCACCTGCCAGCAGGCCCCCACCCATGTCCAACTCATGTCTCCCAGCACCCCCACCCCCCAGCACTGTGGGGCACCTGCCAGCAGGCCCCCACCCATGTCCAACTCATGTTCCCCACCACCGCCAACCCCCAGCACTGTGGGGCACCTGCCAGCAGGCCCCCACCCATGTCCAACTCATGTTCCCCACCACCCCCACCCCCCAGCACTGTGGGGCACCTGCCAGCAGGCCCCCACCCATGTCCAACTCATGTTCCCCGCCACCCCCACCCCCCAGCACTGTGGGGCACCTGCCAGCAGGCCCCCACCCATGTCCAACTCATGTTCCCCGCCACCCCCACCCCCCAGCACTGTGGGGCACCTGCCAACAGGCCCCCACCCATGTCTCCCACCACCCCCACCCCCCAGCCACCAGGGGCAGCCTCCACCAGGCCCCCACCCATGTCTCCCACCACCCCCACCCCCCCGCCACCAGGGGCAGCCTCCACCAGGCCCCCACCCATGTCTCCCACCACTCCCACCCCCCAGCAGTGCAGGGGCAGCCTCCACCAGGCCCCCACCCATGTCTCCCACCACCCCCACCCCCCAGCAGTGCAGGGGCAGCCTCCAACAGGCCCCCACCCATGTCTCTCACCACCCCCACCCCCCAGCCACCAGGGGCAGCCTCCACCAGGCCCCCACCCATGTCTCCCACCACCCCCACCCCCCCAGTCACCAGGGGCAGCCTCCACCAGGCCCCCACCCATGTCTCCCACCACCCCCACCCCCCAGCAGTGCAGGGGCAGCCTCCACCAGGCCCCCACCCATGTCTCCCACCACCCCCACCCCCCAGCGGTGCAGGGGCAGCCTCCACCAGGCCCCCACCCTTGTCTCCCAGCACCCCCACCCCCCAGCACTGTGGGGCACCTGCCAGCAGGCCCCCACCCATGTCCAACTCATGTCTCCCAGCACCCCCACCCCCCAGCACTGTGGGGCACCTGCCAGCAGGCCCCCACCCATGTCCAACTCATGTTCCCCACCACCCCCACCCCCCAGCAGTGCAGGGGCACCCACCACCAGGCCCCCACCCATGTCCATCTCATGTTTGACACCACCCCCACCCGCCAGCACTGTGGGGCACCTGCCAGCAGGCCCCCACCCATGTCCAACTCATATTCCACACCACCCCCACCCCCCAGCACTGTGGGGCACCTGCCAGCGGGCCCCCACCAATTTGCAACTCATGTTCCCCACCACCCCACCCCCCAGCACTGTGGGGCACCTGCCAGCAGGCCCCACCCATGTCTCCCACCACCCCCACCCCCCAGCCACCAGGGGCAGCCTCCACCAGGCCCCCACCCATGTCTCCCAGCACCCCCACCCCCCCAGTCACCAGGGGCAGCCTCCACCAGGCCCCCACCCATGTCTCCCAGCACCCCCACCCCCCAGCCACCAGGGGCAGCCTCCACCAGGCCCCCACCCATGTCTCCCAGCACCCCCACCCCCCCGCCACCAGGGGCAGCCTCCACCAGGCCCCCACCAATGTCTCCCACCACCCCCACCCCCCCAGTCACCAGGGGCAGCCTCCACCAGGCCCCCACCCATGTCTCCCAGCACCCCCACCCCCCAGCCACCAGGGGCAGCCTCCACCAGGCCCCCACCCATGTCGACCACCACCCCCACCCCCCAGCCACCAGGGGCAGCCTCCACCAGGCCCCCACCCATGTCTCCCACCACCCCCACCCCCCAGCAGTGCAGGGGCAGCCTCCACCAGGCCCCCACCCATGTCTCCCAGCACCCCCACCCCCCAGAACTGTGGGGCACCTGCCAGCATTCCCCCACCCATGTCCAACTCATGTCGCCCAGCACCCCCACCCCACAGCACTGTGGGGCACCTGCCAGCAGGCCCCCACCCATGTCCAACTCATGTTCCCCACCACCCCCACCCCCCAGCAGTGCAGGGGCACCCACCACCAGGACCCCACCCATGTCCAACTCATGTTCCCCACCACCCCCACCCCCACCCCCCAGCACTGTGGGGCACCTGCCAGCAGGCCCCCACCCATGTTCAACTCATGTTCCCCACCACCCCCACCCCCCAGCACTGTGGGGCACCTGCCAGCAGGCCCCCACCTATGTGCAACTCATGTCTCCCAGCACCCCCACCCGCCAGCCAACAGGGGCAGCCTCCACCAGGCCCCCACCCATGTCTCCCAGCACCCCCACCCCCCCAGTCACCAGGGGCAGCCTCCACCAGGCCCCCACCCATGTCTCCCAGCACCCCCACCCCCCAGCCACCAGGGGCAGCCTCCACCAGGCCCCCACCCATGTCTACCAGCACCCCCACCCCCCTGCCACCAGGGGCCGCCTCCACCAGGCCCCCACCCATGTCTCCCACCACCCCCACCCCCCAGCAGTGCAGGGGCAGCCTCCACCAGGCCCCCACGCATGTCTACCACCACCCCCACCCCCCAGCAGTGCAGGGGCAGCCTCCACCAGGCCCCCACCCATGTCTCCCACTACCCCCACCCCCCAGCCACCAGGGGCAGCCTCTACCAGGCCCCCACCCATGTCTCCCACCACCCCCACCCCCCGGCAGTGCAGGGGCAGCCTCCACCAGGCCCCCACCCATGTCTCCCACCACCCCCACCCCCCAGCAATGCAGGGGCAGCCTCCACCAGGCCCCCACCCATGTCTCCCACCACCCCCACCCCCCAGCACTGTCGGGCACCTGCCAGCAGGCCCCCACCCATGTCCAACTCATGTCTCCCAGCACCCCCACCCACCAGCACTGTGGGGCACCTGCCAGCAGGCCTCCACGCATGTCCAACTCATGTTCCCCACCACCCCCACCCCCCAGCACTGTGGGGCACCTGCCAGCAGGCCCCCACCCATGTCCAACTCATGTTCCCCACCACCCCCACCCCCCAGCACTGTGGGGCACCTGCCAGCAGGCCCCCACCCATGTCCAACTCACTCATGTTCCCTGCCACCCCCACCCCCCAGCACTGTGGGGCACCTGCCAGCAGGCCCCCACCCATGTCTCCCACCACCCACACCCCCCAGCCACCAGGGGCAGCCTCCACCAGGCCCCCACCCATGTCTCCCACCACCCCCACCCCCCAGCAGTGCAGGGGCAACCTCCACCAGGCCCCCACCCATGTCTCCCACCACCCCCACCCCCCAGCAGTGCAGGGGCAGCCTCCACCAGGCCCCCACCCATGTCTCCCACCACCCCCACCCCCCAGCAGTGCAGGGGCAGCCTCCACCAGGCCCCCACCCATGTCTCCCACCACCCCCACCCCCCCAGTCACCAGGGGCAGCCTCCACCAGGCCCCCACCCATGTCTCCCACCACCCCCACCCCCCAGCAGTGCAGGGGCAGCCTCCACCAGGCCCCCACCCATGTCTCCCACCACCCCCACCCCCCAGCAGTGCAGGGGCAGCCTCCACCAGGACCCCACCCATGTCTCCCAGCACCCCCACCCCCCAGCACTGTGGGGCACCTGCCAGCAGGCCCCCACCCATGTCCAACTCATGTCTCCCAGCACCCCCACCCCCCAGCATTGTGGGGCACCTGCCAGCAGGCCCCCACCCATGTCCAACTCATGTTCCCCACCACCCCCACCCCCCAGCAGTGCAGGGGCACCCACCACCAGGCCCCCACCCATGTCCATCTCATGTTCCCCACCACCCCCACCCCCCAGCACTGTGGGGCACCTGCCAGCGGGCCCCCACCCATGTGCAACTCATGTTCCCCATCACCCCCAGCACTGTGGGGCACCTGCCAGCAGGCCCCACCCATGTCTCCCACCACCCCCACCCCCCAGCCACCAGGGGCAGCCTCCACCAGGCCCCCACCCATGTCTCCCAGCACCCCCACCCCCCCAGTCACCAGGGGCAGCCTCCACCAGGCCCCCACCCATGTCTCCCAGCACCCCCACCCCCCAGCCACCAGGGGCAGCCTCCACCAGGCCCCCACCCATGTCTCCCAGCACCCCCACCCCCCCGCCACCAGGGGCAGCCTCCACCAGGCCCCCACCCATGTCTCCCACCACCCCCACCCCCCCAGCACTGTGGGGCAGCCTCCACCAGGCCCCCACCCATGTCTCCCAGCACCCCCACCCCCCAGCCACCAGGGGCAGCCTCCACCAGGCCCCCACCCATGTCGACCACCACCCCCACCCCCCAGCCACCAGGGGCAGCCTCCACCAGGCCCCCACCCATGTCTCCCACCACCCCCACCCCCCAGCAGTGCAGGGGCAGCCTCCACCAGGCCCCCACCCATGTCTCCCAGCACCCCCACCCCCCAGCACTGTGGGGCACCTGCCAGCAGGCCCCCACCCATGTCCAACTCATGTCTCCCAGCACCCCCACCCCCCAGCACTGTGGGGCACCTGCCAGCAGGCCCCCACCCATGTCCAACTCATGTTCCCCACCACCCCCACCCCCCAGCAGTGCAGGGGCACCCACCACCAGGCCCCCACCCATGTCCAACTCATGTTCCCCACCACCCCCATCCACCAGCACTGTGGGGCACCTGCCAGCAGGCCCCCACCCATGTCCAACTCATGTTCCCCACCACCCCCACCCCCCAGCACTGTGGGGCACCTGCCAGCAGGCCCCCACCCATGTGCAACTCATGTCTCCCAGCACCCCCACCCCCCAGCCACCAGGGGCAGCCTCCACCAGGCCCCCACCCATGTCTCCCAGCACCCCCACCCCCCCAGTCACCAGGGGCAGCCTCCACCAGGCCCCCACCCATGTCTCCCAGCACCCCCACCCCCCAGCCACCAGGGGCAGCCTCCACCAGGCCCCCACCCATGTCTCCCAGCATCCCCACCCCCCCGCCACCAGGGGCCGCCTCCACCAGGCCCCCACCCATGTCTCCCACCACCCCCACCCCCCAGCAGTGCAGGGGCAGCCTCCACCAGGCCCAAACCCATGTCTCCCACCACCCCCACCCCCCAGTCACCAGGGGCAGCCTCCACCAGGCCTCCACCCATGTCTCCCAGCACCCCCACCCCCCAGCCACCAGGGGCAGCCTCCACCAGGCCCCCACCCATGTCTCCCACCACCCCCACCCCCCAGCAGTGCAGGGGCAGCCTCCACCAGGCCGCCACCCATGTCTCCCACCACCCCCACCCCCCAGCCACCAGGGGCAGCCTCCACCAGGCCCAAACCCATGTCTCCCACCACCCCCACCCCCCCAGTCACCAGGGGCAGCCTCCACCAGGCCTCCACCCATGTCTCCCACCACCCCCACCCCCCAGCAGTGCAGGGGCAGCCTCCACCAGGCCCCCACCCATGTCTCCCACTACCCCCACCCCCCAGCAGTGCAGGGGCAGCCTACACCAGGCCCCCACCCATGTCTCCCACCGCCCCCACCCCCAAGCACTGTGGGGCACCTGCCAGCAGGCCCCCACCCATGTCCAACTCATGTCTCCCAGCACCCCCACCCCCCAGCCACCAGGGGCAGCCTCCACCAGGCCCCCACCCATGTCTCCCAGAACCCCCACCCCCCCAGTCACCAGGGGCAGCCTCCACCAGGCCCCCACCCATGTCTCCCAGCACCCCCACCCCCCAGCCACCAGGGGCAGCCTCCACCAGGCCCCCACCCATGTCTCCCACCACCCCCACCCCCCCGCCACCAGGGGCCGCCTCCACCAGGCCCCCACCCATGTCTCCCACCACCCCCACCCCCCAGCAGTGCAGGGGCAGCCTCCACCAGGCCCCCACCCATGTCTCCCACCACCCCCACCCCCCAGCAGTGCAGGGGCAGCCTCCACCAGGCCCCCACCCATGTCTCCCACCACCCCCACCCCCCAGCAGTGCAGGGGCAGCCTCCACCAGGCCCCCACCCATGTCTCCCACCACCCCCACCCCCCAGTCACCAGGGGCAGCCTCCACCAGGCCTCCACCCATGTCTCCCACCACCCCCACCCCCCAGCAGTGCAGGGGCAGCCTCCACCAGGCCCTCACCCATGTCTCCCACCACCCCCACCCCCCAGCAGTGCGGGGGCAGCCTCCACCAGGCCCCCACCCATGTCTCCCACCACCCCCACCCTTCAGCACTGTGGGGCACCTGCCAGCAGGCCCCCACCCATGTCCAACTCATGTCTCCGAGCACCCCCACCGCCCAGCACTGTGGGGCACCTCCCGGATAGCCACGTCCGCAGGGAGAGGAAGGCCAATTGTTGTGCGCTCATCCCCTCCCTGAAAACTGGTCTGGACGTAGGCATCCCTGCTGGTGCCAGATGATGCAGTGACAGGATCAGGGACAGGATTGCACACAGGCACCTCTGCAGCGGCCTGTGCTGCCTCCTGTCCCTGTTTCTGCACTGCACCACTAGCACCAGTGGAATCCCCACATCCAGACCCCGTGTGTGTCCCTTCCACGGACTCCTCCTCCACCAAACCCCCCACCAACCTGAATGACTCCATGCCATCTTTCTCCGTCGGACCCTGTGGGGTCTCAGCTGCCCCTTCTGCTGCTGAGGAGTCCACCTCCAACCTCCGCCTCTTGGACCTACTCTCAGCAGCTGCGGCCTGGGACGCGGCACCACACTCCTCACTCCCCGACGAGATGACATTCTGGGAGGGGAGCCGGGCCTTGCGTCTCCGGCTGGCAGGACGATCCCTGCCGCTGTGCTCCACAGCACCCTCTCCGCCCTCTTCGTCAGTTGACGCTGCAGACAGGGAGAGATACAACACAGGCATCAGGGCACTGTACAATGGACTGATACACACATGACAGTTGCACATGAGTGGCAATGTTTAACTTCAGACACAGCATCAGACTCCATGAGACACATGTCATTTTAACTCACACACATGAACATTTCAACACCAAAATTGCACCAGGCAGCACCATCCATACACATACAACAGCATGAACAGCCAAAGGTGAGCCTGACATCACATGAAACACAAAGAGTGCACTAGACATGCACACGCGGCACCACACTTACATGCATGTCTACATCTCCTCCAACTCTTTCAGTGATGAGATCGCCCTACTTGTCACATCTGCCATTCATCCTTCTACGTATCAGTGTCACGTGCATCCATGTTGCATCACAGTTGCACACTTGTCAGATACACGTACATGCACATGTACACAGTGCAGATATATGCATTATGAACCACCATCCATGCCACAACCATGCCAATGTACATACACAGAAATTCAAACATGTGTGCTCCCACACCTGCATTTGCCCAGCATACTTACCAACACATACACCATCAATGTGTCTCACAACTGAGAGGACTCACATGTGGCAGCCTCACGCCCATGTTCATACACATCCCTACATGGCCCTACAAAAACACATGTGCAACCTGCACACTACTGGCACACCACGACACGCACAGCGTACTATCAACATGCATGTACACTTACCGCTCGACTCCAGACAAGTCTACCTCGCAAGGATCTGGATGTAGAGCGCTGGGCATATGCGTTCCAGGACCCTCATTTGATGGTTCAACTGCTGGCCCCTGCACATCTTGGCATCTGCTGCCTTAGCGAAGCGCCGGGCCTTGATGAGGGTCCTGGACCTGAAGTCCTCCCAGCGCTTCTTGACATGATATAAGTCACGGACTGCTACCCCCTCCGCATTGATGGCAGTCATGATGTCCATCCAGATCCTGGTCCGTCCTTCATTGTCAGCGTGCGAACTGTCGGCGTGCGAACTTCCAAAGAGGGCATCATACTGCCCCAGAACTTGCTTCACCAGGACACCAACTTCGGTGGCAGTGAAGCTGGTGGCCCTCTGCCTCTCTGGCTGGGGGTTGCCAGTGCTGCCAGATGGTGTTGTGCTGGAAATGGCAACCCCAGAGGCAGGAGTGGGTGGGCAACTGGGTCTTGGGGCTGGGCTGTGGAGCGATGGAATCCCAGTCAGGAGTTTTCGGTTCCAGCAGGGGTGGTCACAGCAACTACACCCCTGGCTGACGTGCAGGCAGCAAATGGCAGGGCACGTGGGCAGGAGGCAGTCAGGCAGCAGCAGATGGCAAGTGGGAGCGTGCTCGGGGTTCTGGGGGGCAGTAATTCGGCCTTCTGGGCAGGAGCGTGGTCTTCTGTGTGTTTTCGCGTGGCCAGCTTCATACGGAGTGATTTGGCATGTGAAAAATTTGCACGTCAGCGTGTAATTCGAGGAAAAGGCCTTAGCGCGTCAGCACACACACGCGATTTCATTGTACCAAAGGCCCTTAGCGTGTAAGCGCGTAAGTTACATTAAGCGCACGGGCGTTTCCCTCATAGCACGTGATGACAGAGCACATGTGGAAAAACTGCACGTCCGAGTGTCAGTGCGTGTAATTGGAGGAAAACGCCCGCGTACACGTGTATCGGACATGTACGTGTGGGCCAGTTTAAAAGCTACGTGTAGGACGCCATTTCCTTCTGCGTGCTTTTTGTGGAGAGCGAGTGGGTGAAATCTGTACTTCTTGTCGGTTTACACGCGATTACTTCACAGCATTTCTAGTTCGTACTCCCTGTTACCTCTGACAGCTCTTTTCTGAATTTTTGTTGGGCCTGTTTCCTCAAACAGAGTTCACTTCTCCTTTTGTCCTGTCTCCTCAGACAGCGTACGATTCTTCTTTTGGCAGGGGTGTTGCCAACGCGCGTATTTTTCACGTTCTTTTTAGGCTGCTTGTATTACGCGTACGCTTAGTTTTGTGTTTCTGGGTGCCACAGAGTAGTGCGGGTTCATTTTTTCAGGCACGTGGTCTACGAGGGGTTGCGTGCACGTTACTTTTTGATTTTGGGCTGCCTGTGTGTTGCATGACCCGTCATCTTCCCCCAGGGGTCACAGACAGCCTTGTTAGAGCACTAGGATACAAATTCCATTTAGTATCCTACCCCTTTGACCCCCAATTGTCCAGGACAATAGTTTACTGCAACTCCCATATGCACAACAACATCAGTGCCATGGTTGGGAGGCGACCAAGCGGTAATGGAGGCAAAGGTGGTGGACCTTCAAAAGGTGGGCGTGGTGGGCGGAGTAGGGGATGTGGCCGGGATTTGCAGGAAGCCCCTATACCCCCATGTGTGGAGGAACAATCAGGGACACCCATGCCCCCCCTATGGTTGAGGGAAACGTGGCTGACACCATCCCAGCGCAACCCCTGTTGGACCAGCCCATTGTGGCACCTGACCTGGCACAGGATGACTCCCTGGCTGACTTCCAGGTCAGCAAGTCTAGGCCACCTGTGGCGGCGCAAGTTGTTGTCACCAAGCAACGTGGATCTGGGGCAGCTATGTCATCTGCTGCCCCAAGTATGCAGGGTGGGGAGGCTGCAGGGGCAGCTGCAGCTCCATCCGCCCCAGCTCTGACTCTCCCAGCCAGGACAGTGTCAGTCCAGGTCCATCAAACTGATGTTCCCCCTGCCAACATTACCCTGCAACCAATGCCTGCATCAAGACCTATGGTCATTGTGCATTCCCACACTCCTACTACCCAGTCCACCAGTGATTCTGCCCCTATTGACCAGAGCGGCGTAAGCCACTCTGGCTCTGCTCCACCTTTAAAGAAGAGGAAGAAGGGTGCTCTGGCGGCACGACAGGCTGAGACCCCAGACATGGCTACACACTCCGGTACCTCAAGGAAGCCTAGCTTTAATGATCCGGAACTTGATGAACTTGTGGCCAATTTGTCAGCACATAGCCACGAAATGGTGGTGACTGCAGGGTGCAAGACCACACCTGGTCAACGTAGGGCACACTGGCAGACCATCGCGGACCGCATAAGTGCCCTTGGATTTGTGAGGCGCACAGCTGATGATTGCTACAAGTGGTGGAATGACCTGAAACGCAGAGCAAAGAACAAGCTGGCCTCAAATCATGCCACTACTCTGGTGTCTGGCGGTGGGTCTCCACACGAGGACAACGAACTCACTGAACATGAGTCTGTTGTTGGGCCTTCGTCACAGAGGAACAGATCCAAGGTGTGGGAGAACTACCTGAATATGATGCATTGTCCGGTGAGTGCCCATGCATGTGTGTGTAATGCATGTGTATGTTGTTTGGGTGACGGGTTCTGATTGAGTGCCAGGTGAGTGTGTGTGTGCCTGAGTGGTATGGGTCACCCATGTGCTTTATCCAAAACATTCAGCGGCCTTGGATTTGGGTGTGACAGTATCCCTTCTGCCCACAGTAGTAATTTAGCGCAACATTACGGCAGTTCCCTTGAAGTGGCATCTTGCAACAACATTGTTTGTATATTTCAGTGTTCGTTCAGGCTGATTGTTTCAATTCTACCACTTTTGCTATGCATTCCTCAGCCCTATTGTGACATTTGTGACATGCTTCTGTAATTGATGAACCCCACATTGGCCCACATGTGTTACCTTGTTAGGTGAATGATTTGACCATTCAGGCTGATTGAGTATTGGCCTGATCACATACATTTTTGGGGCCAGTTTGAATCTGGAACATGATAGTTGTTTCCTGTCATGTTGAAGTGCACAACCATTGATGTGTACATCGGCCTGCAATCACTGTATTTTTGTAAACTGGATGTCTAGCACATTTCATCTCATCATGTCCATCTCACATGGATGGCTGACAGTATTCATTCACTGACATATGGATGTACTTGTGGAATGTACCATGGCTATGGTACATGCCATCTGTGTGATGGCATGTGTCATGTATGTGTATTGGACATGCCACTCACAGGCCAATGTGCGATGGCAGTGCTACCCAGCATGCAGCAAATGTGTTGCTCTTTCATCTTGGTGTCATCAGTGTCTGCCTTTTGCCTCCCCTTCCAACTCAGTGACAGTGCATGCAGGAGGGTTATAGTCATGTGGGACATGTGTAAATCATGTACTGGTTCTGTAGCTTGTCAGGCCTATTTGTGTGCTATTGTGCTAATGCCTGTTTCCATTTTTTGTCTTTCATGTTTTTGCAGGGGATGACACACTTGATGCTGTTAAGGTTGAGGAGATAGTGCAGACCCAGGAGGGATCTCAGGCACAACCGGGCACCAGTGCGGGACGTGGTGTGGTGGTGGGTGAGAACCCAATCTTGCCCCTGCTGTCAAGGGGTGTCTCTGGGTGCACCTCCCCAGAGCTCTATTCAGGTGCTGATTCGGATGATGAGACCTATGTGCCGTTGCAGGTAAGTGTTTCTGGCAGGGATTCTGTTCTGTCCAACCCACCTGCACCAGGGGTAGAACCCTTATGGGTATGTCAGTGTTGGTAAGTCCGCCTTTGGCGGTCACGGATGCAGGGTCACACTCTACAACATCTGATCCTGTTTCTGGGCCAGCAGATCAGAGGGGGAATGCAGTCCTGCAGCCTCAGGCAGTGCCGGCACAGCAAGGCCCAGATCACCTTGCCCCAAACAGGTGTGGTGTCTGCCGACGCGGTGGCCGTACGCCACCAGGCAATACCGCATGGGAACAATCCATGTACAGTATGGCAACCCAACAGGCAGCATCAGTTGAGATGATGGCTCAAGCAATGGAGAGGGTGGCCACTTCCATTGTCCCCCCTGAAAGGCAGATGGAGCAACTACAGCAGGCAACAGACTCCATTTGCCAATCACACAGGGAAGACATGTTGGCGTCCAACAGGGACAGACGGGTGACACTGGAGACCGCGCCAATTGATATCAATAGAGTCCCAGGGCCACAGGGAAGCCCTGAGGGTAGAACTCCATCACCTCAGGGAGACTCTTGTTGACCTTGAGGCTTCCACTAACTTGAGGACAGAACAGCAGCTGGAGCGGCTCACACGTTCGCTCTCAGCTGAGATGCAGGCAACTCGGGAGGATATCCGGGCATCACGTCAGGTGGTGCATGGGGATCTCCGCACTCTAATCCTTCAGAACGAGACCTTCCACACCTGCATGCTTGCTGCCATGGAGGACCATACCAGGGCTTTGCGTGGGCTGCCTCCCATAGCACCACCACCTCCTGTGGCAGCAGCAGAGGGTGATGAGAGTGACAGCAGCAGTTCTCCCACATTGGCATAGCCGTGCAGGCCATGAGCCCATGGAGGTGTTTTTTTTTTCCCAACATCCACACAGGTGGCTGTTGGTGCGCACCCTGTCTTGGGACCTCCTGGGTGGCCTCCCCCCGGCCCCCACATGGCCATTTTTGATTTTTGATTTTTGATTTTTGATTTTTTTTTTTACAGTCTGTTGCCTTGTGTGGCTCCGTGGGCATCCACTGTATTCCGGCTGGGCACATGCAGGCTTGTCCTGAGTTTGGGTTAGATGCTTGGGTTCGTGAGACACACACCCCTCCTGCTTCCCGTTTCCATGGGCTTGCAAAGGGTGTGCCCAAGTGACAATGACTTACACAGTGACGTTGGACTCCCATGAGCTGTGTGGGCAGTCTGTAGTCAATACTGTGTATACATTCCTAGTGGATATTGTTGTTGTATTGTACAATGCATGGTGTATTGATATGTGCTTGTTCATCCATGTCTTCCTTCTAATTTTCAGGTTCATTCCTCATATCTTCACAAGGCCGTCTACTTTGGTGATGGAGTTCATGTTGTAAGCAGTGCACTTACACATTTGCGTGGCAGCAGCACTGTACAGTTGGAAGTGGTCGATGTGCTGGCATAGTCAGGTTGTAAGACTACTACTACTTTAACTTAGTACTGTCATGTTTATGCTATGTTTGAGGCTGTGTAGCTGCATTGTATTGTTGGTAAGTATTTGGTCATGCGTGTTGTTAGTTCTACATTACTGGGAGCATATTGTGTGTGGCCAGTTTCCATTAGGGACACTGTACTTTGAACACTTGTGTCATGTTTTGGGGATTGCTTTGTTTGCTCTCACATAGCATGACATGCCATGGTGTGTTGGTTGGCGGTGCTGGGGAGGGGTTGGGTGACATGGCACTGTTGTCATGTTGTATTCTGCAAGGGGGTAATGAATTTAGCAGCATAGAAGTGTGTCTTTTGATGACACAGCATGCGTGATGTTTGTGTAGGTAGTGATGCACACAATGTAACACTTCCAGGTGACCAATCTCAGGCTGGTATGGTTGTGACAGTTGACTGTCCCTTATGTCATCATCATTGATTGTCAGATGGTATGTGCCAGGGCTGTGTGAACTCCACAGGGGTGTGATTTTAGGTGAAGTAATTAGCCACCAGCTGCGTACGGGCTGCCTCACCCCATGCCCTTTCCCCTCCCATGCGCAGCGGGCATTGTTAGGGAGAATTCTCTGTTTAGGCTGAATTTCCTAACCTAGTGAGTCCCCCAGCAGCTTTGCTGGATTTCTGGAGTTTGTTTTTTCCATCCTGCCAAGAGTGTGACCCTTTTCCTCTCACTCTTGGACATGTATGTGTGGAATTCCTTTGAGATGTCAATGTGTTCGATGGGCTATGGGGTCTTTTACTCCATAGGGTCTCATAAGTTTTTCTATGTGTGTCACTCTGCACCCTACGTGTCGTGACACGGGGGCGCCCTAGCAGGTCCCCCCACCATAGACTCCATACCCGGGGACTGACTACTGTCTCCCCGGGCATGTAAAGTCACCATTGGCTTTACTAGACCTAAATTTACTAACAGAACTAGTACCAACCATCTTATTGTGGACGTGCTAGTAGGGGTAATACGATTACTCCTGGATCTGTTACTCGAGGGGGCACTGTCCCGTCCCCCCTCGTCGAGTTTTGGCTGGTGGCAGTGGAAACTACTTGTTATGTTCGGCCCCGAGCATAACCCTATGGGATTCGTCCCATTGTTGAAGATTGATACTGTTTTTCGTTAATCTCCAACGTACCACCGATCTACTTATCTTAAATAGGTTTATCGAGTGGTATTTTCTGCCAGAACTCGGGTTGTAAAATGGCGTCTGTGTTTTTCTCTGTGACTCCTAAACCAAAGGTTGAGCCCTTTGTTCCACTTTTGGCGGGCCTCTGGACAGAGACCCGCGAAGGTGGCGCCATTCTGTCTGGGTTACCTCAGGGGTGTGGGAGGGGGTTTAGACACCCTGGACCGAGTTGCCTTGCCAACTCAGGTCGCACTCTGTAGTGATTGGCCCAGGTGGTGAGCCTTCCCGCTCACCACTTAGCATGTGTTGATTGACAAGCTAGGCTGAATGAATGGGGGACGTCTGCATAAAAGCAGGGCCTTTGGGACTGGATCTTCAGGAAGTCGCCACTGGACCTAAAGAATCCAACGAGGGTAACGCTGAGTCGACCTGCACGACAACACCTCCGGTGAAGCCCTGCGGAATCGTCTCACAATCTCCCGACGACAGAAGAGATCTCCCCGCCGGAGAGGCTCTTTCCCTGGCTGGTGGGAACAACCAGTCTTCTTCTTCTTTGTGCTTTTTGATCGCCCAGGACGCAGTGGTCGAATTGCCCGTGCAGAGCACCCGGCAACCGGATAGCCACTACTCCTGCATCGTGATCGAAAGGTGGTGCCTTGTGACGAAGCACTCCGCGGCTGGTTTCTTCCCTGGTGGTGCACCGGACATCTTCTCTTCGACGGCGAGAGCATCTCTTCTCTTGGCCAAGACCCAACGTGCATCCACCACCAGGAACAACTGCCCCCGTCGGAGCTGTCTCCCAACACAAGGTACCGTAACCGCCTGGCTTCCCTTTTCGATCGGTTCGTGTGAGGTATCTGATTCCTCTCCGTTCCGTTGGGTTGGCTCCAAGCTTTATTCACTCTTTGTTCTGAACTGGTTCAACCTGTCGCTAAACAATTTGCTAAACAAGACTTGAGTGCATCATCCATAGAGACTTTCCAGGACATCGTGCCTTGCCTCTCACCGAGTGGGCCTGGCCGCCGAACTGTATAATCTAGTGTGAGTAATGCTTTCTTGCCTTGCATTTTTACCCGCTTCAGTACGAACCGTGTTGACTTCATTACCTGCCTTTCTCTTCTCTCCCTTCCTCACTAAAAATATTCGAGTGTCATCTGGGTTTAGGTATACACCTCTGTCTGAAAATAAGTGGTGCCGTAGAACCTAGAGTTGTCGATATTGTGTTTCGGGGGATTGAGCTTTATTCCATACTGCAGAGTAATTGTATTTTGATTTGTTTGCCGTGGTTCACTTTAGTATTTTTCGTAGACGTTCTGTTATTAATAAATAACTTACTATCTTTATACTAAAGCCTGGTTGCGTGTTTACTCGTTTTGCTGCGAAGAATTACCCTATCTTGTATACTCCCTATACTGACCAACTTTTCTTGAGAGAAGTCTGACTGCTCAGCCACAGCTACCAATTGAATCTGTGTGGTACAGACTGCTACCAAGTGGGTTCATCGCAACACCTGTAGTCCTAAATCTTTTGCAGTGGTCCCAGAGGGAACTGCACAGGTTTCCGCCTAACACTGGTGTACAGCGGTGGGATTAGTATCGAGTATACAGTTTAGAGTGTTTTTCGACGCTGTAGGACGACTAACCACAAAACGTTACAAAAGCAACTTTCAAAAAAAACATGTCTACGATGGAAATGTACAGCCAAGAGTCTTTGTCGGATAAAAATACTGAGAGTCTGCGAGCTCTCTGTAGACAAGAGAATCTTCCTGTAAAAGGCAAGAAGTTAGAACTGATAGAGAGATTGCTGGCGAACCAAAGTCTGGGTACTGGTTCAGAGGAACCAAACTCTCCAGCAACTGTAGATAACAGTAATGGTGTTGATCTGAATCGTGATTCTGATGATAGCGATGAAGAGGCTGACGAGGACGGCGAGGCTAACGAAACTGTCTCACCTGTTCCTCTACCTGCCTTACCAACTGTGCCTACGGGGCCAATACCAGGTCCCACAAGTAACCCTGCTTATTTTGAACTTGAAAAAATGAAGCTCGAATTAGAATACAAACGGTTTTTGGCTCAATCTGAACGAAACCAAGAGCTCGAGTTCAGACGGATGAATGCGAATGCCCAGGCTGAGCAGAAACAAGCTGAGTTAAGACTCAGGGAAATAGAGCTTAATCATGAGTTACAAATGAAAAAGTTGTCTATGGAAAATGCTTCTCTCTCCTCTGGTTCCTCTAGGAGCTCCAGTCCCAAAAGACCCCGGATGCCGAAGGAATTAGTGGGTATGTACGAACCGAGATTGGATGTGTTGGATTGGTTGAAACTGTTTGAATACAATCATGGGCTCCAGGACATCACCGGGAATGCGTTGCTTCCCTGGTTGTTCTCTAGGCTTCCTCCTGTTGCGACTGATGTGGTAATGGAATTGGGGGAGGTGGATAAGACGGATTACGAAAGTGTGAAGCTAGCTTTGATAGCTAGATTCGGGAAGACCCCTTCCCAGTATCCTAAGAGGTTTAGAACCCTCAAAAAGCATGATGGTACCCCTTGGGCTACCTGGGTGAGTGAAGGGTTGAAAAACTTAGAGGGATGGATTAAGGGTTACAAAGTTGACACTTACGAGGGTATGCAAAATCTTTTTATGTTGGAGTCGATTTATGATGCCTGTTCTCCTGAGCTCAGACAGCACTTGGCTGATTCGAAGGAATTAGATTCCAGGGCTCTAGCTAAGGCTGCTGACTTGTGGGTTGCCAACAGGGCTACTCACAAGGATTCTGGGGTAACTCAGAAAAAGGACGAGGGAAAACAGCCTAAAAAAGACTCAAAGGAGAATTCGAATAACTCACATTCCAAAGAGGGCCCCAAACAAAACCAGAAGGGTAAGCCACCGGGAAAACCACAGCAGAATAGTGTGTCTTCTGGTGCCAAACCGGAAGGAGGTCAGAACAAGCCACCATTCCAGAAAGCATTCGGGAAATGCTTTGTTTGTGGCTCGACTGATCACGTGAAAGGAGATCCCAGATGTAAGGGTAAACCTTCAGGGGTCCAGCTTGTCTCCTTAGCCTTCGCTCCAGAGGAGGAAGTCCAAATGGCAAGTGGAAACTTTCTACTGCTAGCTGACGAACCCATTGGAGTCTCAGCCAGCGTTTCTTTAGTATCTCTGGGGTTGTGGGAACAACAGAATTTAGACGTCTATAATTCTATCCCCGATAATACTAAAGAGTATTATAAGGACAGTGTCCAGGTGAATGGTCAGGAGACGCCTGCCATTAGGGACACTGGGGCCAGCATAACTGTGGTGGATAAATCGTTTTTTCAGGCTGAGGATGTTGCTAAGGCACCCAAACGCCTCACCAAGTTAGCTGGAGGGCCTGTGCAGATGCTTCCCCAATTACCAGTTCTCATCCAGTGTAACGACATGACTGTAAAGATACCTGTCAGCATACAGAGTGAGGTACCAGGACGCGTACTGTTGGGTAACGATTTGAAAACTCTCGGAGTTGTATCGCATACTCCCAGACCTCCTAGTAAACGGTTACAGGAGCTAACCAGACCTGCAAGAGAGAGGACCCTGCGCGGAACTCTCGGGGAGATGATGAAGAAAGAGATCACTCCTGCTCCATTGGAAATGGCGGCCGCTGTCTCTAGGAACACAGAAGTCAAAGGGAAACCTAAAACTTCTAAACCGAAACCAACAGCCCACATTCCGATGCAGCCGACACGGACTTCCCCGCGGTTGTCCAATGTCACACCCGTAACTCCACCTCCAGCTGAGGCTGAGGGGGAAGTACAACCCTGCATGGTAGAATTAGACTCTGAAGAAGAGCTAATGGAAGGCCAGGAACTCATTGGAGATCTGGATCCTGTTGACCATCCTGAGCTGCAGTCGTTACTGGCAGAAGGTGGACCCAGCAGGGCAGACTTCAGTAAGGGACAGAGAGAATATCCAACTCTGGAAGGTCTTCGCCGTCAGGCAGAAACTCAGGCTGAAGGGCAAGAGCCTGGGAAACATAGGTTGCACTGGGAAGATGGCCTCTTCTATAGTGAACCGACCGAGTCTGCACCTGGAGACTACAAACGCCTTGTAGTACCCCAAGAGAACAGACCACAGTTCTTGCAGTTAGCCCACGAGATTCCTTTGGCTGGTCACTTGAGTTTCAAGAAGACTAAGGAAAGGCTCTCACTCTACTTCTATTGGCCAAAAATGGGGGCCGAAGTAGAAAAGCACTGCAGAAGCTGCCATACCTGCCAGATCTCTGGTAAGGTTGGGTCCAAGAATGTGGCACCGTTAGTGCCTCTTCCCATTGTGGGAGTCCCATTTGAGAGAGTAGGGATTGATATCGTTGGTCCCCTTGATCCTCCAACCTCCTCAGGCAACAGGTTTATACTTGTTGTAGTAGACCATGCTACTAGGTATCCTGAGGCAATTCCTATGAGGACTGTTACAGCTCCGGCTGTGGCTAAGGCCCTCCTTGGTATTTTTGCTAGGGTCGGATTTCCTAAGGAAGTTATCTCTGACAGGGGGTCAAATTTTATGTCCCACTACATGAAAGCCATGTGGAAAACCTGCGGAGTAACTTACAAGTTCTCAACGGCTTACCACCCACAAACCAATGGGTTGGTAGAACGGTTCAACCGAACCATGAAGAGCATGATAGGTGCTCTAGAAGAACCCCTTAAGCGTAAGTGGGACCTTCTATTGCCATGCCTTCTTTTTGCTTATAGAGAAGTCCCTCAGGAGGGAGTAGGCTACTCTCCCTTCGAACTGCTCTATGGTCATCCCGTCAGAGGTCCATTGGCCCTGATTAAGGAGGGGTTGGAGAGTGCTCCTTCCCCCAAGCCAGTCAGAGTGACTGACTACGTGATAGGTCTCCGGAGGAGAATGTCGCACCTGATGACAGAAGCAAGCGATAACTTGAAAGCTGGACAAGCATTGGTCAAGCACTGGCACGATCAAAAGGCTAACATGGTTGAGTTCGCTCAAAACCAGCTTGTTCTTGTTATGATCCCCACAAGGCAGAGGGCCTTGCAAGATAAATGGATGGGACCCTACCGAGTAGTGGGTAAGCTCGGTGAGGTTAACTATCTGGTGGACTTGGGCAACCCCAAGGAGGCTCCGACAGTCTTTCACACCAACCGACTTAAAGCGTATGTCTCACGACCTGACGTAGGAGCGTTGCTTCTAGCATCGGCCGAGGAAGAAGAAGAGAGTGAAGCTCTTCCGGATCTCCTCAGAGGCTTACCTTTAGATGAAAAAATTGAAGGAGTAAATCTCTCCTCCAATCTGACACCCGAGCAACAAGAAGAGTGCAAGTCTATGTTGAATCAGTTTGCCTCCCTGTTCCCGCTCTCACCAGGCTTGACCCCTTGGGGCCAACACGAGATACTCACTGGTGACTGTCTGCCTGTCAAAAGCAGAGGATATCGCATGTCAGAAAACGTAAGAACCCACATCAAAGGTGAGGTCAGCAAGATGCTTGATCTCGGGGTAATAGAGCCCTCTACTAGTCCATGGTCTAGCCCAGTTGTGTTAGTACCAAAGGCCGGATCTAAAGAACTTAGATTCTGCGTGGATTATAGAGCTCTTAACGCAGTCACCACGACTGATGCCCATCCTTTGCCAAGAACAGATGAGTTGGTGGATAAACTTGGCGCCGCCAAGTTCCTCAGCACATTTGACTTGACGTCAGGCTATTGGAAAATAGCCCTGACCAACCATGCACCTGCTACGTTTCAACGGATGGTAAACCAGGTTCTAACCGGGATGGAGGACTTCTGCATGGCATACTTGGATGACATAGCAGTGTTCAGCAATTCCTGGGACGAACATGTAACCCACCTGAGAGATGTTTTGCAGGCTCTTGGACGAGCCAATCTGACCATAAAGGCGAGTAAATGCCAAATTGGACAGAGTAAGGTAGTCTACCTTGGGCATGAGGTAGGCGGTGGAGAAATAAGGCTTTTGCTCAGTAAGATTGAAGCTGTGCAAAATTAGACAACACCGACTACTCAGACTCAGGTGAGAGCCTTCCTAGGCCTCACCGGGTATTACAGGAATTTCATAGAGAACTATGGGACCATAGCTTCTCCACTGAATGTCATCTCCTCGCCCAAATTCCCTAAAAAGGTTAAATGGAACGAGGAGTGCAATCAGGCATTTGAAAACCTGAAAAAGGCTCTTTGCCAAGCCCCAGTACTCAGAGCTCCTGATTACCGCCAACACTTCATTGTGCAGACAGACGCTTCCAATGTAGGGATAGGTGCCGTACTCAGTCAACTGGATGGGAAAGGTAGGGAGCACCCCGTTTGCTACATCAGCCGCAAGCTGAAGGATCCTGAAACAAGGTGGGCAACAATCGAAAGAGAATGCTTTGCTATCGTGTGGGCTCTGAAGAAGTTTAGGCCGTACTTGTATGGTTCTACTTTTGTTATTCAGACTGACCACCAACCCTTGAGATGGTTAATGCAAATGAAAGGGGAAAACCCAAAACTACTGAGATGGTCGATCTGCCTGCAAGGGTTCGATTTCACCATTGAGCACAGGTCAGGGTGTCACCACCAAAATGCTGATGGTCTCTCTAGGATGTATATCATCGACTAGAGGTATGAGATTCATCCAGGAGTGGATTAAATCCTCCTGTCCCTTAGTCTGGGGGGGGCGAGTGTTAGGGAGAATTCTCTGTTTAGGCTGAATTTCCTAACCTAGTGAGTCCCCCAGCAGCTTTGCTGGATTTCTGGAGTTTGTTTTTTCCATCCTGCCAAGAGTGTGACCCTTTTCCTCTCACTCTTGGACATGTATGTGTGGAATTCCTTTGAGATGTCAATGTGTTCGATGGGCTATGGGGTCTTTTACTCCATAGGGTCTCATAAGTTTTTCTATGTGTGTCACTCTGCACCCTACGTGTCGTGACACGGGGGCGCCCTAGCAGGTCCCCCCACCATAGACTCCATACCCGGGGACTGACTACTGTCTCCCCGGGCATGTAAAGTCACCATTGGCTTTACTAGACCTAAATTTACTAACAGAACTAGTACCAACCATCTTATTGTGGACGTGCTAGTAGGGGTAATACGATTACTCCTGGATCTGTTACTCGAGGGGGCACTGTCCCGTCCCCCCTCGTCGAGTTTTGGCTGGTGGCAGTGGAAACTACTTGTTATGTTCGGCCCCGAGCATAACCCTATGGGATTCGTCCCATTGTTGAAGATTGATACTGTTTTTCGTTAATCTCCAACGTACCACCGAGCTACTTATCTTAAATAGGGTTATCGAGTGGTATTTTCTGCCAGAACTCGGGTTGTAAAATGGCGTCTGTGTTTTTCTCTGTGACTCCTAAACCAAAGGTTGAGCCCTTTGTTCCACTTTTGGCGGGCCTCTGGACAGAGACCCGCGAAGGTGGCGCCATTCTGTCTGGGTTACCTCAGGGGTGTGGGAGGGGGTTTAGACACCCTGGACCGAGTTGCCTTGCCAACTCAGGTCGCACTCTGTAGTGATTGGCCCAGGTGGTGAGCCTTCCCGCTCACCACTTAGCATGTGTTGATTGACAAGCTAGGCTGAATGAATGGGGGACGTCTGCATAAAAGCAGGGCCTTTGGGACTGGATCTTCAGGAAGTCGCCACTGGACCTAAAGAATCCGACGAGGGTAACGCTGAGTCGACCTGCACGACAACACCTCCGGTGAAGCCCTGCGGAATCGTCTCACAATCTCCCGACGACAGAAGAGATCTCCCCGCCGGAGAGGCTCTTTCCCTGGCTGGTGGGAACAACCAGTCTTCTTCTTCTTTGTGCTTTTTGATCGCCCAGGACGCAGTGGTCGAATTGCCCGTGCAGAGCACCCGGCAACCGGATAGCCACTACTCCTGCATCGTGATCGAAAGGTGGTGCCTTGTGACGAAGCACTCCGCGGCTGGTTTCTTCCCTGGTGGTGCACCGGACATCTTCTCTTCGACGGCGAGAGCATCTCTTCTCTTGGCCAAGACCCAACGTGCATCCACCACCAGGAACAACTGCCCCCGTCGGAGCTGTCTCCCAACACAAGGTACCGTAACCGCCTGGCTTCCCTTTTCGATCGGTTCGTGTGAGGTATCTGATTCCTCTCCGTTCCGTTGGGTTGCCTCCAAGCTTTATTCACTCTTTGTTCTGAACTGGTTCAACCTGTCGCTAAACAATTTGCTAAACAAGACTTGAGTGCATCATCCATAGAGACTTTCCAGGACATCGTGCCTTGCCTCTCACCGAGTGGGCCTGGCCGCCGAACTGTATAATCTAGTGTGAGTAATGCTTTCTTGCCTTGCATTTTTACCCGCTTCAGTACGAACCGTGTTGACTTCATTACCTGCCTTTCTCTTCTCTCCCTTCCTCACTAAAAATATTCGAGTGTCATCTGGGTTTAGGTATACACCTCTGTCTGAAAATAAGTGGTGCCGTAGAACCTAGAGTTGTCGATATTGTGTTTCGGGGGATTGAGCTTTATTCCATACTGCAGAGTAATTGTATTTTGATTTGTTTGCCGTGGTTCACTTTAGTATTTTTCGTAGACGTTCTGTTATTAATAAATAACTTACTATCTTTATACTAAAGCCTGGTTGCGTGTTTACTCGTTTTGCTGCGAAGAATTACCCTATCTTGTATACTCCCTATACTGACCAACTTTTCTTGAGAGAAGTCTGACTGCTCAGCCACAGCTACCAATTGAATCTGTGTGGTACAGACTGCTACCAAGTGGGTTCATCGCAACACCTGTAGTCCTAAATCTTTTGCAGTGGTCCCAGAGGGAACTGCACAGGTTTCCGCCTAACAGGCATGCATGGGGTTGGGGATATGGAGGCACCACCATGTCCACGGGCAGGCCCCGGCGTGTTGCAATGTTGTGCAGGACACATGCTGCCACTATGATCCTGCACACTACTGTGGGAGCGTATAACAGCTGCCCGCCAGAACGGTCAAGGGAGCGAAAGCGTGACTTGAGCACTCCGAATGTGCGCTCCACTATGCCCCGGGTTGCAATGTGGGCTGTGTTGTATCTTACCTTGGGTGGCGTGGTGGGGTTCCGAATTGGCGTCATCATGTGGGTGCTCAGAGGGTAGGCACTGTCCCCTGGGGAGGTGGTGATGGGTATCATTAGTGGGGTTGTGACATTACTCAGTATCTGACATGCATGCATGTGCTTTGGCATTTATACTCACCGAGCAGCCATGTATCGCCATGCCGCCCAGCTTCTACGTCCCGGTTTAGGGTTGACATTCTATAAATAAAACTGTCGTGGGTGGACCCTGGATAGTTGGCATATACTGAGGTGATGATTCCCTTGGCATCACATACTAAATGGACATTGATGGAATGCCAGTGCTTGCGGTTTCTATAGATATGCTCTGATGCCCTGGGGGGACGTAGAGCCACATGGGTGCAATCAATGGCACCTAGGACTTTGGGGAATTGTGCCACCCCGTAGAAATCCTGGACGGCAGCCTGCCTTCCTGCAGGTGTTCTGGGCAGGTATATGTGCCTGCGGACTGATGGGCATGCAGTCATGATGGCCAAGACCTGGTGTAGGCAGCGTGACTGCGTGGCCTGTGACACCCCCCCACTATAGCACTTGTCCACTGAAATGATCCAGTGGCCAAGAAGTGTAGTACATTGAGGACCTTCTCCAGGGGGCTGAGTGCTTGGGAGCACAGGGTGGGTGATGTGAGGTAATCCTCCCACTCACTCACCAGGTCGAGTATTATGTGAGGTGGTAACCTGTATCTCCCATACACCTGGTCATCAGGCATCCCAAAAAGGCTGGTTTTGGGTGTGAAAATTCTGGACCTGACTATCCTCCTCCTCCTCCTGCGGTATCCCACGACCACTGCTGCTAGGATTGGTATATTCATCCTGGCGTCTGAGCTTGTTTGTTGTTTGCGTACACTTTAATGCTGCACGGGTCCATGTACGCCTGCTTCCTGCTGGCGTACGTGTTTCCGGAATAGCGTGTCTTTTTTGGCACACGCATTAGCCCCGTTCGAATCCATGAATACATGTTTTGAACGTGCGTGTGGGCGTTCCGCGCATTTGCCTCCTGTACTTCCCCTGTGATGCCCACATTTTCACGCGTTGTTCCCCATTCCGCGTGTCACGCCCTCTGTTCCTCCTACTGTTGTTGTGTGCGCCGCGCTATGTGGATTTCACTTTGCGCTTAGCGCACACTGTTTGGAGACGTGTGCGCCAGCGTGCGCCACACAGAATTTTGGCACACATCCTGGGATTTACACGTGCACAGACTTCCATGAATTGCTGTGCGCGGGTTTTGCTGCGATTTTCGCACTGGCACTGCGATTCGCACGCTTTCGCACGATTTTGCACGCTTTTGCACGCTTGCGCTGAAAATTTCAGCGCACATTAATTCCATGAATCGGCCTGATAGTGTGTTTATGTTATTGGTATAAACAGGGCGGTCTCTCTTCCGTAAACTAACTCTGGTGTCCCCCTGAATATGATTTGAGCCCTCAGAAAGGACAGTGTGATCGGGATTGGAGCTATTTGCTCCACCGAGTCCCTTTCTTTAAAGAACACGATATTAATCACTAATAAGTGCCGGCAAGCCTCTGATAGCTCTGGCAAGAATTACCACATTATCTAAATATGTAAGGAGACATTCTCTGCGAGTGCCAATGCATGGGACACTCAGGAAAAAGTTCTATATCAAAGGTTGGTAGAGACAATAAAAAGAAGTGGGAGGGGAACACAATCTACCCGTACCCCACTTTTTGCCAGAAGCTGAATCTGGGGTTGCTGATCATTTGCCATGTTCAAAAGAACAAAGGCCATTGAAAGGTGCGTCATCTCCTAATGTTGCAACTGTTTAACTACTGCACATTGCATTTGGACACCAGGAGGAGGTGATTCAGTGTCTGGTTTGCCATGTCTATCCTGTCCAATTAACAGATTACAAATCAAAGCAGTCTCTGCTTTAGAACCCCAAACATGTCCTTTCGGCTTGTCCCAAGTTGAAATTTGAAAAAAAGATGTGGTCAGTCCAACTAGTACACAAGAAAATTCATCTTCTGCTAAAGATGTATACCGCTTAATACCCGGACCAGGGATCGAACCTCTGTGTCGTCTTGTTTCCAAGTTAAGCGTCTTGCTCCTGAGGTACCCTTGCACTGATGCCGTAGGTCTTTGATTTGGGCTTCAATGGAATATTTCCATTGTGATAGGCCTTTTATACAAGATTGGTAGATGAAAAACATGTATATTTGTTCTAATGTTTCTTCTATTTTGAGGGATATATGACAAGTTATTGTTATAGAAGTGTCTGGTAAGCAATCGTTTAAAAATAATATTAGGACATAACGTGGATGCGTTTAAAATTCTGCTCAGAAACTAAGAAAAGTTGTATTAGAAAGAAGAATCTGCGTGAGCAGGCGTTTGTGCGCAGCACAGCTACGATGTTGTGGAGCCAATAGAATTCTCAATACATAACGACAGACTAAAAAGCACCTTCGTAATAGTACATTGAGGAAAGTCACCTGCTTGTTCTGGGATCAGAGGATGTGCTGTTGATGTTTGAAAGGAATGTTCGAAATATGTTAGCATATTTTTTTTATGGTTTGCCATGTTTCTCATGTCCAATTTCCCTTTCACTTTTAAGCAACACATTGCTTCACGCTTTGCCCGTTTTCGCCTCAGCTAGTTGTCTATGGCAACTCATTTCCCTGCGGCCTTGCTCTGCTTTGGCTCACATCCGTTCTTCAAAAGCCGGCTGCATGGACATCCTGCGGTTGAAGGCGAATATCTTTAGAAAGAGTCGCCGTGGGGCTTTCGGCGCTCGTCTTTAGAAGCGTTGCCCTCCGACAGATACGATTTATAACGCAATCGCTGAATATCCTCGGTTGGACTGGAGTGCTGATTTCTTTTCACATAAGTGGTCATGGAGATTGTGCTCCAAAGAGAAACAGTGACTCCGGCACGATGGAGCGCAAACCCTGCAACCATCACAGCTCTATTGCGGTCCATTGTGTATAACATAGCGTGTGTTTCCACATCTGGCAGTAATGGACCACCATTTTAGAAGTGGGAGTGGGTACAGCTATGCTACATCTGGATGACTGTGGTGGTCCTGATTACGTGTCAGGGTGGGCATAACCCAAGCCCTTCGCCTGTGCCCTTTGCTGGGAGTGTAGTCACGCTCGAGCGTGCTGCAGAGGTGACCCAAACAAGTGTAAGTAGTATGTATAAATGCATGTTTACAGCAGGCATATGTATATGTGAGTTTGGCCACTGATGACTATACTTCAAGGACCCACTCGCAACCGTGTCTGGCTAATGCTAAAATCAAGAACATATACTATAATAGATATTGCCCACAAAGAACGTTTCTCCGCATAACGGGTGCGGTTTACTCCTTTTCTTTCCAAACAACATTTGTTTGATCAATTACCAATTCTAAAAATGCGTCCCTGCAAACAGAAACATAGCCATAGCCCCTCCCCTTTGACCCACTTGTACCATTAGATTTCTTTGTTTCTATCCTACTCCCACGACTCTTATCTTATTACCCTTTTCCTTTTCCCTTTCCACCACAGAAGAAGGCCTGGTCTACCCCATGAGCACAATATGCCACTATCCAGACAGGACACTGTGCTGTCAAATTACTAGGGTGGTGATGGGTGTAGTAGAACAGCTTTTTGAACATAGCGTGTGGCTGAGTATGAATGATTTCTACCATAGTATATGCATCACATAGTTCTGCATTCTTTTCCAGTAGTGGAGGCGGCACCATGGCCCTGCAGGTGCGGTGCCATTAGGGGCTGCCTCATTCATTCAGTGGGTACTTCTGGGGCATGGGGGAGGCGGGTGCACAGCAACGGGGTCTCCTCGTCCTTACCTGCATCCGGTGAGGGGTTGGAGGGGACCAGGTATATAAGTGGGTCCCCTCCCGGAATCCTCTTGTTTTTCCGCTGTTGTCCTCCTGCGTTTTCCTGTCCAGGTTTTAGCCACAAAGTGGATCACGTGTGAGCGAGGGTAAGAGCCGTAGGGTGGTCCCGGGAGTCCAGGAACCATTAGTATGTGGATTATCGAAATGCCATGTGCTCTACCTACATCCTAGCACAGATAGACAGCAGGTGCCAGGCCAATTGTGCCATGGGGTGAATGCATTTTGCGTCAGTCCCTAACTGGGATCATCTCTTTGGAAACAAGCATTATGGAAAAAACTGTGGGGGAGGCGCGACGAGTAGTTGCAAACTACAGGTGGGTCATACGGGGGAGTGGGGTCTTATTTCTGATTTCTTCCTGAGTCAGAACGTGATTCGTGAGGTTGAAAATAGGAGCTACCATTCCAGTTGTTGCCGTGTGTTCCACTGCATGGTTACATTCTGTGATCCCCCTGCTGTCTGAACCTTCCTCTTCTGCCACTCCCTCGAAAAAACTATCGCACATCTATGGCGTTTCTGGATCTAGAAACCTCAAAAACCACACAGGGCCGGTTACATACAACTTTGTTCAGGAAACCAACTGACAAAAACACACTTTTAGCGTATGTAAACTTTCATCCATTAGGTTTGAAAGAGAATATGCTGTATGGGCAGTTTTTACAAATAAGCCCAAATTCTACTAGTATATCGGACTACAATTGGCACAGTAAAGAACTTATAGTAAGACTGAAACAACGTGGATACCATAGTCAGGTAATCTGCACTGCCAGAAAAAGAGCAGGCAACATGGATAGAAAGACATGTTTGACTAAACAACATCATTTAGACCCATCAGTCATGTCCTCAGAAGAGCGATCTTACATAATTGGAATATAGTAAGAACATCTCACTTCCATCCAGAAAGGACAAGATTTGCATTTAAGCTACAGCACAATTTAAAAGATATGTTGGTACTGTGAGAAACCTGAAGGTGTCTCATCCACTAGTTTCTGGGGATCTGTCAGACAGGTGGCCAGGACACGCCCTTCGCTTTTGGATCGAGTTCTTGGAGGTGGACCAAAGCGGGAGGATCACCTGGATGAGGGGTCTTCTGGGAGTGCAAGTTGGACGCTGGACGGCGAGATAGGCTATCCTAGTACGTTTTCTTTCACAGTGAGCTGTCCATGGGAAAGTGTTCGTTTCGGAAAAGGAGGGGGTTGAGTTCCTATGGGGAAAAGGTGTTACAGGGCTTTCCATTTGCATGTAAAACAGAGATTTGCGTGCCCATCTGTGCACAAATCCCTGTTTGATGAATGTGGAGTTCCATGAACTAGTGCCTTAGTATTCTCATGTGTTTTATATAAAGTTGACTGATCTTGCATCAGAGAACATTTCCTCTACCTATGGTGGTGAGGAGGATTTGGCAATTGAGAAGGGATTGAATGTATCAAGGTGGGGGCATGTTCCCTGAGAATTGTCATCCCCAATCCCATAGGGGGCTTCCCTTCCCATGTAACCCGCCCACAGTACACCACCCACAGGGGGACTATTGTACTATCTATGCACCACCCTAGCCCCAAAGGGAAAGGTTTCCCCCTCGGGAATAAGGAACGATAGCCTCAGATTTGTAACAGATAAAAAAAACATACCGCAACATGTTTGAATCCACCATTTGATTCACCACATGGAAATCCACTGTTTGAATCATGCTATTGCAAAGTCTCATCACCTGAAACCTTTGCTGTTTTTGAACTTTACCACTTTGATTGTTGCTGCTGTGAGGTTCACCACATCTGTTTATTTTTGCTGTGAGATTTGTGCCTCTTGAGCTCTGCTGTTTTCCTTGATTTTTCTTTTTTTGCAGATGACTTCATGATGTTTACATATGCATGCTCTCAGCAGTGTTAATCCAATCCTGATTGAATAGAGACTTATTCGTTTTTTTTTTTTTTAGATTTTCGTTAAGTTCTTTCAGAGAGCTCCCTGATTTAGTGAGAAGGCCACAGCATAGATCATAGATAATAGATATCCATTACTTACACACAGCCTTTCTCCTCAAGAATCAACTTTAAGTCTACAAACAAAGAACCTTTGATAGGACACAGGATCTTCCTCAGAAGCGAGAGACATTTCCAGTGTGCTCTTGCTCTGATAGAGGCGATACCCAGCACCCTTTTCCATTGTGTGTTTTCACCACACCTCAATGAATACGCGACTAGGACATCTCGTAATTGGTGGAGATCTTAATGTGTGGATGGATGTTTGTTTGGACAGGCAGACTTAGAACTCGGGTAAACAGTAAGCACAAATTCAAGGGTACCTGAAGCTCAATACAGCTATGGAATTATACAGGCTGCAGGATGTATGGCAGTACTTCCCACCCACGGGAAAGGGGGTTCATTTTTGATTCTGCCCCACACAGAACCTCAACTAGAATACACTACCCTTATATTTCAAGGCACTTATGGAACTTGGCACTGGCACTGGGCACTTGGCACTGGGATCGGGATTCACCCGGTTAGTTGGTCGGACCATGACAGGGTCTCAGTTGACATTGGACGGAGTGGTTTGTGCCCTAGAAAGGTCCTGTGGGTCATTATGAGTTGGGCGGTAAGGGATACCATGCACCGGTAAGGAGACCGGTGCCGGTAATCCCTTACCACCCAATTCCGAGGTCCCTTAGCGGGAACCGCAAGGGACGTGTGGTCGGACCACACGTTCTTTACGGGTCCCGCTAAGGGACCAGGGTGCAAATTACGGGCCTGCTATTGGCAGGCCCGAAATTAGCACCTTCCCCATTCCCATTGAGCCTTATGGGAACTCAAATGGGAATGGGGTATGGTCTGGTGAATGGGGACTTACCGGGACCGCACAGGTCAGAATCTTTGGTAAGTCCTCATTCACCCAGACCAGACACGGACCCGGGTTTGGAGGCAGCCATGGCGCAAATAGCACCATGGCTACCTCCAAACTCGGAATGAGGCCCCCAGTGTTCAAAGAAGAAATGGAGAATGGTATCAAAGAAGTCTTTGTTATCAATATCACTGTTGAGTTGTGAAAGGGAACCTTATGGGAGTCTGCAAAGGCCACATGGAGAGGCATGTTGATCAGAGAGGGGGACCTTAAAACGAGAGAACGTACCCTTATTGAGAAAGGATTGCAGAATGAAATAGGAGCTCTGGAAAGGCTTGCACAGTCATCCACCGGTGGAAGGGAGTACTGCATTCTGGAGACTAGGGGCACTAGAGAGGAATTGAGACTGTTGGTAGAAGGGAAGATAGTTCGCAATCTACAGTTTCTGAAACAGAAATTGTATGAAAAGTTAGATAAAACTGGCCCTCTTCTTGCCGCAAGGTTAAGGGGAAAACGTGCAGAGAGATGAGTCTCGTAGATAGAGGGAAGGGAGGAAACACCAGAGATCTCAGTGGAAGTGATCCAGGACACATTTGCCTTGTTTTATATAGGAGCGAAGGGACTGCCGATACGGAAGAGATAAAAAAATTACCTAGAAGAGTCATGCCTCCCATTGCCAACTGAAGAGGAGTCCAGTGTCTTGAACGCTCCGATCACCATAGAAGAAATTAAGAACGCTATAGCGGGCCTCTGACTGGGGAAAGCACCAGGGGAAGATGGTTTCAGCTCAGGATTTTATAAATCCTTCTTGTTGGTCCTGCTCCCCTTCCTGACAATATTGTTCAGTGATTTTATGGAGACCGGGAGAGCTCCAGATTCATTTGTCCAAGCCCTTATTACAGTAATACCAAAGGAGGGCAGGGACCTTCAGTCCTGTGGTTCGTACCACCCTATTTCTCTCCTAAATATAGATACTAAAATACATGCTAAAATATATGCCAGGGTCTTGGCTGCCCGGTTGGAGGGACACCTAGTGAGACTGGTTCACTCTGATCAGATGGGATTTGTCATAGGGTGACAGGATGCAGACACTATGAGGAAGACATTACACTTGATAAATGAGGCTCAAGGTTGGCCGACGATCCCACTCTCCTCTCTGTTGATGCCGAGAAGGCCTTTGATAGTGTAGAATTTGACTTTCTAAAGGCTTTGCTTGCTAAATCTGGGTTAGGGAAGAGACTTATTAGAGGTATAATGGCAATCTACTCCTCCCCTAGGGCATGTGTGCTGGTGAACGGCGGTTACTCACATTGGTTTGATCTGGGCAGAGGTACGAGGCAAGGTTGCCCACTTTCTCCGGCTCTCTTTGTGCTCTCATTGGAACCCATGGGTTTAGAGAGGATCCTCAAGTGGATGGGTTTGAGATGGGAGGGACGATATACAAAACTGGACTGTATGCAAATGATATGCTCCTGCATGTGGTAAACCTATCGAACTCTGTACCAGCATCGGTTAGTTTGATTGAGCAATATTGTCACTTGGCAGGGTTTTAAATTAATACAGGCAAATCAGTCCTCTTCCCTTTGGACAGAAATAGGGAAGATGATATGGTGTGCTTATTATCTCTAGGCATGGGTATTAACATCACAAGAGAATGGAAGGGGCTGTATGAAGCAAATGTCCCCACCCTGATGATTGAACTGGAGAAGGATCTGGAGAAATGGAACAAGCTGACGATCTCTTGGCTGGGGTGTTTGAATGCACTTAAAATGGTGGTTCTCACTAAGATTTTATACTTGTTCCAGATTCGGCCAATTCATATCCCCGACCCCTACTTCAAAGCAACTAAGGGAACTTTACTATGATTTCTGTGTCAGGGAAAGAAACCCAGGGTGTTGAGTGTGGTCCTGAGTCTTCCCAAGGAAAGTGGGGGAATGTGGTTGCTGGGCATACATTTGTACTATAAGGCTGCTCAGCTTAGAATTATGATTCTACATTTTTTGGCTGAAGGGAGACCTACAGTGGGTGGGATTGGACAACTACCATCTACGATTGGTCGTGGTAGGAGAATGGTTGTGGGTTCCTGAAGCAGAATTACCACATAGGATATGGGAACACTCAATTCTGGGAACCATCTGGAGTATTTTGTGACAAGCAACAGGGATGGGCAGCATTACATTGTGGCGTTCACCATTGGGACATTTATGGGTACCAGGAGTGAGGATGCTATTCCGAACCCGGAAAGGTCCCAAACGTGGTTTGAAGGAGGACTAGAGCGAGCTGGACAAATGTGGAGAGATGGTAAATTCATCACACTAACGGAGCTAGAAGAGGCCCTGGGAATAGGTGTGCTATTTTCGTACTTACAGTTGAAGGGGGTGCTAATGAGTGAGGCCTGGAGAGAAAATATAAAGAGGGACCTCACACCCTTCAAGGGGATCTTAGATATTGCATCTGATTCCAAGGGATTGACAAGTGCATTATACAGGGCCCTAGTGGAGACAAGAATGTGTTCCTCTGACAGTCTGAGGCAGCATTGGGAGGGAGACTTGGGGATGGAGCTTGACCCTCAAAAGTGGCAAAGATTGTGTCGGGGTGCCTTCCAGACATCAATTTCCTGCCAGTTAAAACTACATGCCATTAAATTGCTGCACAGATGTATGACACGGTTAGGCTCTCCAGAATGTATCAAAGTGTGAGCCCAATGTGCTGGCATGAGTCTGTATCCAGGGCCGAATATTGGCATATGTGATGGGGATGTGCTGTGGTTCAATTCTATTGGCTTGAGGTCTTCAGCTGGATTAGGGACCTGGACGGGATCATGAGAGGGAAAACACTGATGTTGCTTTTGTTTGCCTTACAAGAACTTGAGGGAGAATATATTAGACTTCTGAAAATGGTTCATGGCTTATTCCGGGGATGCCAGGCCTGGTGGCACACTGGAAGAGAGAGCTGCCTCCCAGAGAGACAGAGTGGATCAACATAGCCCAAAACGAATGTTTAATTTAATGGAACGCCTAACAGAGGCAATCCACAGAGACCCCGGATCTATTGAAATGGAATGGTCGGATTTGTTCTAAATACATTCATCGGGGATGAAGAGAACCCAAACCGTCTTTTGGCATAGGGGGGGGGCCTCGGTGCTCAAAGTACTTTATATGTTATGAAACAATACCCAAAGTAAAGATGAAAATTATCTTAGAAAACAATGTACCCTGAAAGAGCAAGTCAAGTGGGAATGAACACGTGTATGCCTTAAAGATGTTGTTATGAGAGCTGCGGAGTGTGGTGTTGGCTACAGAGGGGTGGGCTTGGGGGTGAAGGGAGGGGTAGAAGGAAAGATACGTTTCTTCTTGTTTATGTTTAAAAGTTTTCTATCTGTGAAGTAAACTGTGTTTTTCTTGAAAATCTAATAAAGGAGAAATATTTAAAAAAAAAGCTCTGCACTCACCAAACAAACCAAAAGAACACACCTACCACCATGTACGTCAAACACTAAAAAACACCTGTGGTGTAACACAACGATCAAGCCTCTCCCACTTCTCTTCAACCTCTGCATGACCCCATTAATTAAACTCATTTAAACCCATGGACTGACAGCCTAGAACTATGCAAATGACACTCAACTCATCGTCTGATTGAGACCCTCAACGAATTCTTCACTGACATAAAAACCTGATGACAAACAAAAATCTCAAGCTAAATCCAACCAAAACAGAAATAATGGTATTGCCATTGGAAGACAATACCACACAGACTTACCTGACCTGGCCACCAAACATGGGAATCCAACTGGAGACGACAGTGATAAAAAATCCAGGAATGCTCACAGACAACAGCCTCTCTTCACAACCACAAGTCAATGCAATAGATTCTACCTCCTGTGATTAATAAGAGGGATCCTACCTAACTTAAATTTCCCACATAGAACCCTTGTGATCATTTTCTTGGTATTATTATTATAGACTACACAAATACTATTTATCTTGGAATTGTAGAACGTTTCACAAAAAAACGACAACACATCCAAAATATAGCAGCAAGACTACTCCTGAGACTAAAGAGAAGAGACAACATCACACCAGCACTGAGAAGTCTACACTGGCTGCCAGTAAAGTGACACATTAACTTCATAGCCCTCTACATTGCCCATACATCACTACAAGGAAATTGAGCCAAATTCCTCCAAGCTAAAACCACCCATTACTGACCAGCAAGAGACTTAAGATCAAGCAACAACCTCGAAACAGAAACAAAACACAAGACAAAATTAATTAGGAGGAAACCCCTTCTCCAAGCTGATAGCCGAACTATGAAACTCTTTTCTGAAGGAAATAAGAATGATGGAAGACTACCCAACATTCAGGAAATGAATACAAACCTGGTTATTCAACTGTCTGAGATAAACAGTGATGTGGGCCCATATAAACCATATTCCTGGACCAACGAAAATATGTCAAAATACAGAATGAAAAACTGACAATAAAACTAATCAGCACCCAGAGATCATCAGATGCCAATGAACCAACCCCTGTCTCTTTTCCACAAACCCATAACTCTTGGATGGGGCAAGGGCCTAGTAAAACAACCCACCAAAACATGAAAACCACACACCATCTCTAATCATGCTAGAAACCGAACATCTGCAGATAACAAACAACTCAGACACTGGATGCCACCCCTCCAGACACAACAAGCCCAGTACACATAGCAAAGCAAACCAAGAAGGTGTGCATGCACAGACAGCAGTTTCTCCTGGTTCTGCACACACCAACAGATGAGCACAAACTCTATCCTATCCCTCTCTCCCTCACTAACAAATCCTACCCACTTTTCATACAAAAATACTTGAGCAGCTGGTGACCATTCAAATTGCAGTGGTGTGTGGTATAAATCAACATAACATAACATGTGCTGTTATCAGTGATGTCATCATTGTGCCCATGGTCTGAGCAGCAGGCAGTCTCAGAGTTAAGGTGGCATAGTATTTAACAAATGGTGAATTTTAGGGGTGTTGTTGTGTTAAACCTGCACCTTAACAAATAAATACAAATACTTTATACAAATAAATTATTGTCACTGAATTTCAAGTGTTTTGTTTCATGAGCTGTTTCAGTTTAACTCTGTCTTTACATAAGGAAAATGTCATGTCATGTCCTCAACATTAGGCAGAGAACAGGACCAGAGGGTTTATTTGCAGGGTCATGCACGTTTTTCTTGTGTAAACATTTTGAATGTCTGGTGATGGTTTGTCAAAGCCGGCTAACATGGAAGGATTACATAATTGCAAAAATGAAGCAGGCTATAGGCTGCCTTTTTAGATTTGCTAAAATATCACATAATTTGTCAGTGCCACATTTATTCATAGCCTATAAGCGGAAGGAGGTGGGGGTGGCCACCTACGGCAGTGAACTATGGGGCACAGGGAATCTTATAGGGCTTCAGACAGAGGAAAGCCTTTTCCTTTCTTGACTTTTGAAAGTGCCTGAAACAACTGCAGCCTATATTACAGATCTAGAGAGGAGAACAGATTTGGTCACTAATAAACTGTGGTTAAACAGATCTTATTCTGACATTCACTGTGGCATGAGGACACAGATTGTTTGACCAGAGCCCTTCTAAAGCACATCCTAACGTTTAGTAATTACAATAGATTTGATTGGTTAGCCTATATTAAATCGTGTCTCAAGTCTGTGGGCCTTGGCTCTTATTTTATTTATCATCAGAGTATTACTTCAGTTCGGATCTCAGTATTTAAATCATTATTGTTGAGACATTGCGCCAATAACAGAGAGGTCCTCACTTCAAATCAGTTTACGGTTCAATCTTACTTGCCGATGCCCCCCTCCTATGGGATGGCCCCACATCTCAACTCTGTGATCAATCCATATCACAAGTCATTACTGACACGTGCTAGGTTTAATGCTGTACATGTCAAAACAGTAACTATGAGATGTGGTGCTAGGTCTGTGACTAATGCTTCCTGTTTATGTGGTGCTGTTGAAACACTGGCCCTTTTAGTGATTATTTTGCCCTTTGTACAATGACCTGCGTAAACATTTTCTTTACGATCTTATGAAGGGATCTGGCTATAGGCAATGGCGTCCTGCATTCCTGCTGTTACTATCAGCTAAAGATGTTAATAGTGCCTTTAAATGTGTATATTTTTTATGTGCCGTTCTGAAACAAAGAGCTACATTTGATGGATTACACCATGACATTGATTGACTGAGATACGATTCTTATGAAGTTTTGTAAGTCATTTAGTGTGCTTTTATTTCTAAAGATGTCATTTTATGCTGATGTTTTCAAATGAGTTTTTTGACTGTATATTTGTATGTTTTATGGATATAATCTATATCCGAAATAAGCAATTTCAACCACTTAAGGTTTGTCACTGACTTTTAAGGGTTTTCTGCTGAGATACTTCTAGTGATCAAGCCTTGTGTACAGGCGCGTTATGAATGACTTATCATATGATGCATCATATCATTAGCCTCTGCCTTTAAACAAAAACAAAAAAAGAAACTGGTAATAAACATCTCTCTGTTTTCTTAAACGTTGCATAGTTAGGAAAATACTTCTAATCATCTCCCTGCATACAGGATGAATCCACCTTAATTTCTTTGTTTCTCCTCCTGACATATTCACTTCCTGCCCTACACCTCCAAACTGCTCCTCTGTAGGTGTTTTTATTTTGACAGTATATGCAAATTTCCTGATTTTCTGCAATTATGTTTGCCCACATTTTCCCAAAAATATTTCGGCACAGCCACTACCACTTTATACTTAACCTTTTCACAGAAGATACGTGGTCCTTTTCACATCTTCCCTTCTTCCCAAGTAAGCGTATTCTTGCACTTTACATACATGGGGTAGAAGACAACACTGCAATGTCACATTGCGAAGTTTCACCGCAGTGAGCATCTCTGTTTGTTCAACCTGGCTTGAAACATGCACCCATATAAAATGGCCCACAAAAATTACACATGTGAGAGGTGCATGTGCCTCTGTGGCTCGTGTTGAATTTCAAATAACTCTCATGTCCATTTTCGTAGCATATTTTTTTCCCAAATTCAAATCGCATCACTGTCTTGCACACTGTGGTCTAAGTTTACGAAAATAAGTAGTGGAACTATGTTCCCTACTGGTCTTCACCACTCCCCACAAACCCCTTTGCCACGACCCCGCCCCCACCCATGCAAAATACAAACCCCAAAACACATGTGCCTGCTGTTTAAGGGAACGCTCAGTGCAGTGCATTGAAAGTGCAAGTGTCAACTTCTTCCTACACTTTTCTTTTAAAACGAAACCGTTCCGGAACGGTAAAACCTAATTAAAAGTAGAGGAGCACCGCTGCCAACCGCTCCCGCCCAATTCGACCACTGCTTGCACCCCCAAAACACATTACTTGGAATACATTTACAAAGCAATCACACACGTTCTGTTGAAATATGGTCTAAAAGTAAATTAACTGTTCAAAACCCACCCACTAAGCTATGACTTTATTGCTGCTTCTTTATTTTCATTGATTGTCTCTCTTTGATGTTGTTTCTATCACGTTCATTATACACAGAGATGTCACATCACAATGTCATAAACATGTCCTGTACATCCACAAACTCCAGAGACACTCCACTTTCTAGCTTATGTTAAATTAATGGACAATTTACACCAATAAACAAGGGAATGCAAACATATGCATTATGTTGCTTTCAAAATACATTTGGTGAAAAGCCTTCCAGCAATTTAAGCTATGCACCTGTTTAAAATGGTTGTTTTTCGAGTTTTGTGTCTCCTTTGGTAAACACATTTTGGAATGTTTCATCCTGAGCAGCCTTAACGTTGATCCTTCTATTGCTCAGCCTATGCGTACATAGATGATTCCACAGATGGCATCAGCAATGACATTTAAAAATGGCATCTTAACTTACATCGACGGGGGACTCTGAGATAAGGTTGGAATCACTTCAAATACCTGCCGTATTCCATAAGTTTTGGTTAATTGAATTGTTTCACCTTAACTGTCTCTTAAATAAAGTTTTTTTTTTCCATCAATATATATATTTCACCTATGCTGCTGAATTTCTGTTCTTAAAGCGAGATCTGGAGCAAATGGGCTAAATTAATATCTTCTCACATAAAGGGAAATTCAGATTCTGTCTCGGATTCTAAAACAATTGATTTGTTGGTTTGAAACACGCTTTAGTTTACTGGCCAATTAGATTGGCTTGTGAGAAAATGTCAAAATATCAGCAATACATTTATTAAAAAGAAAGTAAAGTATATATATATATCTATATATAGTATAGTGGCTGTGTAGCTATGATTAAGTTGCTAATCCCATAGGAAGAGTACTTTTTGGGCTTCCCCTGGACAAATCCTCACTCTGAATTTCTTTGCAAATTTTGGTGAGGTTTGGTCCAGGGGGGGCAAAGTTATAGGGGGGGTCCCAAAATGTCTTTTTTTCCCAAAGACATAATGGGAAAAAACTTTGCGCACGCCTAAATACCGCTGGACGGATTTCGACCAAATTTGCGGCAGGATATGTAGCTTAGTCCCAAAAGCGTGCTTTTGTTAATTTGGTGTAAATCCGTCAAGGAGTATTTTTTTAAATGGCAAAAACGTAAGGCAAAAATAATTGTGATATCGATGTCCGCTCCGCGGACACACTTCCCTGTTCGCTCCGCAGACAGGACACCGATTGGCTAATCGGCTTGCGTCATGTCTGCGGACACGCTATGTGTCCGCCGATTGGCTGGAGTGAGGCGTGAGGTGTGTCACATTGTTTCGATGCACCCGCCATCTTGGATCTGCTGACAGCACGGCGGCAAACAGAGGCAAAATGCAATTTTGGGGAGTGTGTTGGTGTGCAGAAGTGCTTGTAGGAGGGTTGGGGATTAAGAGATGGGTCAAATACTGTATTTGTTTAGGTGGCAGGTGCCCCTGATGTGTTCGCCATGTCCGCGGTCTTCGCGGCTGTCCGTGGACATAATAAATGCACTACTAGCTATTTTACTTTAGAATGATGTTGGTTTTGGGTTGTTAGTAGAGGATTGATTGTAATTAATATTCCCATATAAGCAGTCCACATACCACAGTCAAAATGTGTGGTAGTATAGGTGTCTTATGCTGCGATGGTTGTGGCCAGGGCCTATAGTCCTGGGTACATGGCCAAAGGCCGGGCCTAGAGTCTTGGGTGCATGGCCGAAGGCCACAGGCCATAGGCCATACACCCAAGACTCTAGGCCCTGGCCACAACCACCGCAGCATAACACACCCATAGAGTCAAACACCCATCTAATATCCACAACCCAACAGTTTGTGTACTGCTTCATTTGTAGAGTTTGTATGTGAAGTTTTGGCTAGGCTATGTAGTTAAGATTGTAGAGTTTGTAACAAGGACTGCAGTGTTTGTGAGTCTATTTATTTTATATTTACTGGTTGAGTCTTTTGTGGTTGTATGCAGTTTTTTCATGACATGGGTAACTGTGCCAGACATACTTTTTCGACCTCTGTGATAAAAGAAAAGATCATATGTTAGAGTAGGTAGTTCATAATGAGTTATTGCATTGCATAATAGACATTTTTGTATTTGTTTGACCCTCATATTTAGTACTTTACAAGTACTATAGTTCATACCAATGTACTGCACAATTTGCTCAGTTTCTGTGTTTGTTTTGTAAATCATTGGGTCTGTGGGAAAAAAAAAACTTCTATGTTATGCTACAATATATTTCTTTCATTGGTTTACTGTTTATTTTTTGTTTCTTGCTAATCTTCTATCTGTTGGCTTGTTGCAGATTTTTGGCGCAATTAGATACCTGTTGGTGTATTCTAATTGTTTATTTCTTCTTTTATTCTAATAATCTATATGTTGGGTTGTTACAGATTTTTTGGGGTAGTTAGATACCTGTTGGCGTATTCTAACAGTATATTTCTTGTTGATTTTAGTGGTATGTATTTATTTGTTTGCTTGTTGTGGAATCTTGGGCAGTTAGATACATGTTGGCATACTCTAACTAGGCACCGTTTTGAAGTTGAAGTTTTGTTTATTTCCATACACAGATTACGTATTACATTTTGGTTTTAAGAATATTAAGTAAGCGTTTACAAGATTTGCTGGCAATCTCTGCTTTAGAGTAATGGTACTATCATTAAATTCGAACCATGCACAATTCTTATTTATATATGCAGTATAGTGGTCTGCATTGATTGTGGCTCCTGTGTGGTAGTTTATACCTATTGTTGTGAAGTTTTTCTTACCAAGGGATACTAGACCATGTGTGAATCCAGTCAGCTTACAGTTGTTTTCCGTACCAACTGCATTGTAACGTAAAAGCATTATTATTACGTATTTACTATGGGCCTCATTACGAGTTTGGAGGTAGCCGGGCCCTTAATAAGGGCACGGCTGCCTCCAAACTCGGGTCTGGGTCCGTGGTCCCTGAATGGGGAAATACAAGGCCATTTCCCCATTACCGACCATCAGGGAGCCCATATCCGGGCCATCCCTACTCCCATTTGGGAATGGGCAGCATGCTAACAATGGGCCTGTTAATGACGGGCCCGTTGTTAGCATGCTGGTCCCCTTGCGGGACCCGCAAAGACATATGCTCTGACCAGACATCCAGAGCGGGTCCCACAAGGGGACCTCATAATGAGGCAGTACAGGGCTAACGACGCCGGCACCTTTACCAGTGCCGTTAACCCCTTACCGCCTCACTTGTAATGAGGCCCATGTGTCTGTATTTGTAAGGTGGAGCTATTATCTGAATTGCAGGTAGTACATCATCTGCCATGGTTTGCATTTTGTACAAGTAGCTGAAATGGAATGGATTTACAGTTAGGTATGGATACATACACGAAGCGTTCATTACGGACTTGTTCCGGTGCCACATGGTTGCAGAGAGTGCATGTATGTTTCCACATGTATGCAATCTGAAAGATTTCATTTATAGGTATGTTTTTGTTTTCCAGTACTTGTAGTAAGCACATTAGAAATTCTTGTGGATCTTCTTGTGAGTTTATAGTGAATTTGACAATTCCAGCACAGTAGTCCAATTCTTGTCTTATTCCATGAAAACTGTAAGTGTTATCAGGATTGTTGGTTGCATTTCAAAATTGGCAAACACAATTGGTGTGTACTGTGTAAATAAATGTTCTCAATAATTGGTGGCAATTGGAATAGAATATGTATTGGTACATTTGCATAGCAATTTACAGCAGTTATATTTGAAAATTTGAATGGACCAGACAGTTCTGTGTCAAAGTCATTTGTTCGTAGTGTGCGTTGCTTCTTTGAAGAAGTAGTTGAGTTACTTTGACCAGTAGATTCTTCTTTGGTTGTGGTACTTGATGAAGTATAAGTGTCTTTTTATTCTCTTTGGAGGAATTGTAGTGATACAGTTTGAAGTAGTTTTTTTTTTTTACAATGTTTTGCTTTTTGTGAAACAGGATAGGTTTTTAGATGGGGGTGTGGAGTGAACACAGCCTATTATATTCTAGAATGCAAGGAATATCTGCATTTAAAAGTTGAAAAGAAATAGCCTGTCAAGTGTACATAAGCGTGGTAGTGCTACATAGCTCATGCCTTCTTTAAAGACTGTGCTACCAATATTTATTAATGCTTTATCTAGGGTAAGACCTTGTGATTTGTCAATGGTAAGTGTATATGCTAGAGTTAGTGGAAATTGTTCTGTCATGACCCTTGCCCCTGGCCCTCACTGGCAAGTCAGCCTTCCATTTATTGCCAGGTCAAAGGCCTTAAAACCTCATCCAAGACTCATTTGGAGTCAGTCCTGGCACCTTTGGAGCCAGGCTCATAACCATCATGAAGACCAACTTTAGAATGGGACTATTTACTTGGGACTATTTAACTTGGGGGTGTTCAGCCAACATGGAGGAACACACATAGCTCAGTTACAAGGAACTGAGCTATGCGGTCTAGTCTTGTTGTTGTGGCAGGCCTGGGACTACTTTACCTGGACTACTTTGGGTGTGGCAGGCCGGGGACTATTTTACCTGGACTACTTTACTTGAGACGTTTTAAACCACATCCAAACAGCAGAACATGCTTTGCGTTATTCTGCTGTGGGCAGCGTAACGCTCACCGTGTCCAGTTCTTTGATGCCAGCTTACCTGAAAGCAATGACCTGCAGAGAGAGAAAGAACACTATGAAACTTACCTGAAGAGTATCCTGTCTTCAATCCATCGCTGACTTCAATTCCACTCACCTGAAGGTACAAACTTCATCATCTGGCACCGCGTGCATCCTGGAATACCATAACCTGGAAAGAGGAGAAAGAAAGACGGCATTAGTAAGCGTTTACTCACGTTTCCTCCCGAATGAAGAAAGCCACACAATTCTTACCTGGGTAGTCATCTCCTGGTCAGTATCATTGCTGGAACATTACGGCGCTCAGCGAGGAACATCGCAACCTGCAAGGAGAGAAAAGACACAGCTTAGCAATATAAAAGGCGAAACAGCGCCGTGCATCGTGCCTTACTCACCGGACAGCATCACGCACACCGCGCTTTCGCCTACCGGTCTATGCTCATCTTCAAACTGCATGAGAACACCAAAATACCTTCCCATACCTAAAAGGAAAGAAGCAAGACATTATATTCGAACTAAGAGGAAAGAAGTGTATATAAAGACTGTAAAGCAGCAACCCTACGGAGTCGCAGCAGGCCTGGATTCCCACAGGGGGGCTTGCACCAGTGAAGTAACTTGGTTGTTGCTCGTCCCCCACATCTAATCACCCCTGCATGAGGAGCAGGACAGAAAATCCACCTTTTACAGTATTAAGGTGAGGAGAAGGACCAAGGTGGAGGAAGGAGTTGAGGCCAAGGGAGGTGGGAAAACATAAAGACAATCTGGTATTGAATCCAGCTCTCCTATATTGCAGACCCATTTACCAGAGGCCTTACCAAGGGACCGGGAGAGGGTTCGAAAGTGCAAATCATCCAACCAGGGCTAGGTTGCGTCCCCGTGGATACCAGGTGAGCTTAACAGTTCTCTGCGCAAATACATATCTTTAAAAAGAAGGAAGCAGACTGTTGAGCTTCTTTTCCTTTTAACTTCTGATAGTTTGTCAAAGAGAATATTGACAAATTTAATGTTGTTGTCACGTGGGTATGTTTGAAAGCCAACAACTGTACCAAATGCTCCATTAACTAGTCCTTGCTCCACGTCAAGGTTACGTTTAAGCATTACTCTACAGTTTAAAGATAATTTTAATATTTTCTCCAAATCAGAGTTTTCTAGGATATTTAGTCTTGTCGTGGCTTGTTGACACATGGGTAGTGTCATACCATGTATGTCCAGTTTATCTGTGGAGCAAATTCCAATTATTGGTTGCAATTATTTTTTCAACATTGTTTCATTGACTTTTGAACAGCTTGCAAGAGTTGGCATCAAGGACATACAATTGACATATTTGTGTGCTAATTGTTCCATGACATCAGTAGCACATGAGTTATGGCAATAGAGTGCATGGTTGTGCCTGGTTTTAAATATTGCTTGTGCTTCTTGAGATATAGTACACCAACTCTAATACTTTTAAAAATGTTGGCGAATGTGAGGTCTGCATACTGGTGCATGTTTTCTGTTAATTCTCTGTATTGGAAATGTTGCCAAAGGATGATATTTCCTATGCTGCCAAGAGATTTATGGCACAGTTTGTGACCTAAGGTTTTAAAAATAGGTTCAGCTTTTACTGGTTTCAATTGAAGAAGATCACTGAAAACAATATTGTGTTTTCCTCCAAAGAGCTGTTCGTAGTCTGTTTTGAGGACATCTTGTAATCTGAGGTGAATCAAAGCCGACATTACGTTGGAGACCATTCTCACCTCATCCATTAGCAGCATTTTCATTTGTTTGAAAACTCTGCGTAGTTCCATTGTATCTTCTGTGGAAAGTTTGTAATAGTCTAATTTGTTTAGGTGTTCTACTGGAAGGAGTAGTAATCGGTGTAAAGTGACACCGCCTATGTTGTAGGCAGCTAAACCTGTGGGGGCAGTTACAACAGCTGACAGTTTGTTGTTTGTCAATTGTTGAAGAAACTTGCTGATGGTTTTGATTAAGAATGTTTTGCCTGAACCAGCTTCACCACTCACGTTTAGCAGTATTGGTGTGTAGCCTTGGCAGGTACAGTTTTTATTTTCATGTTCCACACCATTTTCAATTTGTTTTGTTATTTCTTGGTAAATGCTATGCTGTTCAGTTGTGATTTCAGTACAGTGAAGTCTTCTGTAGCTTGTTCATACTGACACCTGGTGTTTTCTACTTCTATCATAGCTAATTCTGCCTCATTTGCTATTAGTGGCTGTCCAAGTGGTTGTTGGCTTCCTGTTACAGAAGGTTAACTACTGTTGGGAGTGTCCACTTGTAGTTGGGTCTGGAGTTCTTCTTCGTGTTTTTGTTCATTGTGCAACATTGTTTGGTACTGTGTAAAGTTTACGTCTGTTATAGAGCTTTCATCTGCTTTGAAAGAGTATTCATAGGAGTCATAGTTTTCTAGTATCTCTTCTTCTTTTCTCCATGGTTTAAAAAGTTGTAGCAGGGACATGCAATACATTTCTTTATGTTGAGGAGATTTTAATGACAATTTTATATGATTAATGAAGCTGCATTTGGTAAGTTTCACTAAGCTGCCTTCACAATTTACCACTCTGTATCTGCCTCTCTTTTCATTTGGTTTAACATTATTTTTGTATGTGAAGTTTTGGGCTACGTGGTAGAGACACATGGGGTGTCATTACGACCTTGGAGGTAACCATGCCACAATTTGCGGCATGGCTACCCCCTTAACGGGTACTGGGTCCGGGTTCCTTGAATGAGGAATTACTGGGCCATTCCAACCTTGGAGGACCTGGTAATTCTTCATTCAAGGAACCCAGACCCCGTACATCTCCATTCCCATTCGAACCCCATACGCCCCAATGGGAATGGGGAGGGAGTTAACGGGCCCGTTGTTAGCTCCTTGGTCTGCTAGTGGGACTTGCTAAGGGCACCTGGTTTTACCAGGCACCCTTTGCGGGTCCCGCAAGCAGACTCGTAATGGGGCAGTACAGGGTTGACAGCTTTGGCACCATTAAAGGCACCGTTAACCCCTTACCGCCAAGGTCGTAATGACCCTCATGGTTTCCAAAGTGGTACTCCTGTTTGGGTAGTATGGGTCTAGTAAATTGTTTTTCAAAATGGCTTGGCTGTTGGGATCATTTTTGGCTATTGTGTCTATGTCCTCATATGATTTGAGAACTCTTTTTGTAGATTTAGCAGGACCAAGACTTAGCCATACTATATTGTCAGATTTTCCATACAAGACAGTACCGGTTAAACGGTCTGCAGCTTCATAGCAGCCACATTCTCTATGAGAGAGCATGTTTATGCCTAAGCTGTACAATTTCTGTGATAGTGTTTTGTCAGATGATATGTCATCCCAGAGGTCCTGAAGCTCTGTTTTCTCTGCTTTGGTTAAGTAGGATGTGACATATCGTGCAACTGCAGTGGAATTGTCTGCAATGTACTGCACATCTATGTTTGCATCCCGTAGGAGGGCAATGATTGCATTGTAATCATTGATGTATGTTGATTCTTCTGTTCCTTTTATGTAATATGTGTTATTAGGTGATTTACTTTTGACACCATGTCTGGCTGAAGACATTAAGTTGTTTACTTGACCATTTGCTGAAACTGGTCTAGGGAAAGCAAAGCAGCATTTGGTGTAGTATTTCCCTTTGTTTAAATATTTGCGATGACAATAGTTCCCACATTGGTATCTTTGAAATTGTAAAATGTGTGCATGAAGGTCACTATGTATTGTTTGTGAAGGGATTTCACAAGTGACATATTTTTGGATGAACTGCAAAACAGTGGCATCACTATCCTGACCAAATTTAGGAGAATCTTTAATCCATAATAGCATGTGAATGTGTGGTGCTCCTCTGGCTTGGTATTTTCTCCAAAAGAGGGGAGGAACAGTCTTATTACAAATAAAGTGTAGCATAGCAATGAAGCGAGGATGGAAATATCTTGATACATTTACAGGATATAGAGAGCACAGTTCTCCTGGTATTAGTATATCTATGTTTGTTTTATTTTTGTTTGCTATGCGTAGGAAATTGTGTAAATCTTCCCATGCATATTCTGCACAACTTAATGTAACAAAGCAAGTGGGTGAGCCAAGGTTTCTTATCATACAGCGTACATCTCTGTGACGTTGGAACCAGTATTCTTTTGTACCACGCATGTTTGCTAAAAAGATTTGCAATACTTGACTGTAAAACCTCATCTTTTTCTTGCACCTTTTGTAATAATTGTAATAGCTGACATATTTTGAAAATGGTGTTAAACGGGAAATCATATTGTGCCTCCTTTCTAATATATATTGGCCTAAGCGTATTCGCTCTGTGAAGAAAACCTTGCTTCAAATGTTCCAATTTTAGATTGACTTTGCCGCTATTTTGGGATCATCCACCATTTTGATTTCTGTTCAAATGTAACTCTGTGTTCTAAAATGGCGGATTGCGTTTCCAACTTGTAACCGAGCCTTCCCGATCCTTGCACCTTAGCTAATGTTTACACTGTCCGCGGGCCAAATGTTTGTACTGGGTAATGAGACCTTGTCCCATGCCTGACTTGTGGTTTTAGGATTGTCTGCACCAATAAGCCTCATCCGCGAACATACATCGAAAACAATGTAACGTAAATATCGAACGTGGACACTGGCTGAACTGCATTGTGAAGGGACATGTGCTAGGGCTTACCGCTAATCCTGGGAATACACTGTTGCCATTGTAACTTGTTTGTATATAAACCAAATGTAATCCGTGTGCATATTTTCGTATAAGTCATAAGTGAACTCGGTACAAACTCTAGACCATGGATTATTAACTTGCAGAGGGACTGGACATTTTTACTAAAATTGTATAAATATGTGAATGTCCAGATTTCCAGTACCCCTCACTTCTCACACTGAAGGGCTGGTATTTGCTGTGATGTACTGAGAGCCAGATAGCTATCTGATTTTGATTCTTTGTAAACTGTGCAGTTGAATAAAGATCTGTGAATCTTTATAAGCCCGTGTTTGATGTATTTCCTTTTGTGGTACTCAGCCTCGATATTTACTTTTGCTTTTACAGAAGGCGCCTGAATAGGGACCCTCACGATTGATTCCATCTCGTTGAAGGTTGACGCAGCTATCGGACCGGGATTGGACGGTGAAAAAGGGAGCTAATTTCTTGGATGAGAAGTGATACCTCAACAGTACTGCACGACCCGATCCCTGGACGGAGAGCCCGCGGTCCGAGACGGCATCTTGACGAGGGTTCATATATATCGAGGCGGGCAGTTCTGCCGAAATCACCAACCACGTGGGTCATTTTGTCCTTAGAAATCCGATCGGACCTCCTTATTTCTTTGAGCATGTGAGTCGTGACCCGATTCTTAAGTATCCTGATAATTTGTTTTGGAGCATTGCACTCGCGAGTACAATTATTGACCAGGTAACACCAGGAATCCGATATGCCTGAGAAATTGGGCCTCATTCCGAGTATGGTGGTAAGGGATAGCGGCCACCGCTAACGAGACAGGTGGCGGTAATCTCTTACCGCCATACTCCGAGGTTCCCTTTGCGCCCTCGCCCTTAATGCCTGCTTTGAGCAGGTGTTAAAGTCGAGGGCGCAAAGGGGCCTCCAAGCCAATAACGGTGACCGTAATGAACGGTCACCTTTATTTGCATCTTCCCCATTCCCATTGAGCCCTATGGGGGCTCATTTGGGAATGGGGAAGAGCCTTGGTGAATGGGGAATTACCGCCCCGCCAACCTTGGAATGGGGCGGTAATTCCGCCATCCACCAAGGCGCTGCCGGTCCGGGTACGGCGTCAACCAAGGCGTTAATAGCGCCATTGGTTAGCGCCGTACTCGGAATGAGGCCCATTGTCTGCCTGCTTCAGGGCATTATTCCGCAAGGACAGACAATCTTTGGCATTTGGCTGACCGGCACCAATGGAGGGTTCTCCGGCATGTACTATGTACTGTAAGCACTGTATTGGTAGTATAGTGTTTAATGATATTTGGCACAGACAAACTAGACATGCTTCCGAACTTCAGTGGCCAACCAATGGTAGTTTTGAAATTCCTTGTAAAGAATATTTAGAGTCTATATTATTAAAGAAAAAGGCTAGACCTGCAGCATTTGATGCATTACAGAATTAGAAGAAAGAAGCTATGCAGCACCTTAAAAGTAAGGAAAAACATGCACGCCGTCATATGTCCAACGCCGAAAAAGCATTGTTGTACGATCAAAATAAACAGTCTGAGTCAGTTAGGAATATGGATAGGGCTTTTTCACTTGGTATTCAGAACTTTTATACATCTAAAGACTTTCATGTGTCTGATGAACTAATTGACAAACTTCTAAATGAACGAAGTCCTGGTGCCACTGCGCCACCTCCGTATGTACCTATTCCTGTTGTTTTGCCTCTTCCTGCAGTTGTTCCTCCTCCCGTAGTTGTTCCGTTCCTCCTCCTATCGTTGCTCTTCCACTTGCTCCTCCACCTTTGCCTATTGTTACGGGTTTCGTAGATTTGGCTTCTGCACCAGTGATAGCACCATTGTTACTGATTGTACAAGATTTGTCTACTCTTCCTCTTCCGAGTGGTTTGGTTCCACTTGTAGTTGATAAGGGAGTGGAATCAAAGATTGTAACTGGTAATACTATACCTAAAGAGAGAAAGCGTGATTTAACTGCATGAGCTCGACAGTGCATGAAGAAGGATGAACAAGCTGATGCTTTTGCCACACTCTCTAATCTAGCAAGATTTCCTGAGAAAAACGTTTTTATTGAAGGGTTGGGAATTAATTTATGTGTAATGTGGAACAGACTAGATGATATAGATCTCCTACAAGGGTTGAGGGATCTGAATGTTTTAGCATATTCAAGAGATATTGCGGAGAAAGTACATGCACACGCCGAGAGGGTTTTTGAGTATAGAAGGGAGTTGGAAACGTTAAGGAATGAAGAAATTGATCGTGATAGTTTGGACGCTATGTTTGTACAAAACGGTTCCTTCCTTGATGTAAGTCAATAAATGAGGAAACGCAAATTTGCACAAAAGACCCGATTAGGTGGATTTCAGACATGTCGATATCTCCCATTGAAGTATGTGACACGTATAGTCAGTATACGCCAGAAATGCAAAGGAAAGTGATACAGGTAATGGCAGAATATCTGCGGGATGAATGGATAAAAAGAAAGATTTGTTGTCCCGTAGAATTATTGAATATTTATAAGAGAGCTTTTTCATCTAAACCTCCTTCAGCTGCTTTAGCGCTCAATTTAGCTCTGTTGCTCAGTAAGCGTTCAGAGTTTCCTATCTCTCAGTTGCCTATGAGAGAGGTTCTTGCGACATTTGTCCCAAAAGTCAAGATTCCAGCTAATCCTGCAACAGGTACTGCTGCTCAGGATATTCCTGCACATTATGTGCCACAGTTTGTTCACGTCCGTTTTCAAGACAGGAAGTGAACACCATTAAACAATCCATTCCCGATATTCAAAAGAATCTGACAGGGTTCTATAAAGAGATAGAATCTGTCTTGCAGTCATCAGTATTTACTCTGAGCAACATAGATTTGTTATTTCCCGTGCTCCTACCTGTTGATTTGTGGAAACAGATTAGGACTGTAGACGATGTACCTGGGTTAGGAGACACATGGATTAATATAGTTCGACAAGATAGAGAAAGGCCAGCTGGCGAGAGACCACCACGGGTAATACTGACTTTGCCTGATAGGATAGTTACGAAACTAAACGCTATAATGCCTGAAAGAAGTATTATTTACTGCGTGTGTCCAAGGGAAGTCTGAGGGTGCTACCAAATTCTTTAATCGGTTCGAACAAGTGTTTTCAGATTGCAGTGGACAAGATTTGAGCACAGAGTCTGGAAAACGACTATTTGTAGATACATTTGTGCGTGGATTGTTGCCTGACATCCAGTCGCACATTTTGTCTTCTGAGAGCACTTGGCAAGCTAAGTATCAGTCTGAAGTGTTGCATACTGCTCAGCACTATGAAAACCAAGTCAATAATGAGAAATAAAGAATTGAAAAGAGAAAGGGAGACCTGAAAACTAAAGTTATATTACAACAAATTGTTAGAGGCCCTAGAGGAGGTACTTCACAATTTAGGAGACAGTATGCTCCACAGGGAAATGTGCCGTTGGGTCCTGTAAACGTGAACCAGTGTGCTTATTGCAGACAAGAGGGTCATTGGCGTGCACAATGCCCGATCCTCCAGCAGAGGTCAAATAACGCATTTGGTAGCATGGGTAGACGATCCAGAGGCCGCCCTGAATCAGGGGGTCCTGGTAGAAGTCAGTTTTCTCAGAATTCGCAACCTTTTTCGCATGAGAATCAGGCACTGAGTGTGGATAATAGAAACATTTTTTACCATACTTCTGCTGCATATCTCTCTGAAGAACTTCCATTTGATGACATTCTGTTTCGCTAGGATTGCCCGAAGCAGGGTTTGGAACTGACACCTATTCCCGTTAATCAGAAAGGTCCCTGTGTTGAAACGATAGTGGGAAATAGGAAACATCTATTCTTGATAGATACAGGAGCACATAAGTGTTCCATTGACCATTCACGGTTTCCAAACATTCCACTGTCAGGGCAAACCAATGTTTCTGCAGGGTTTTCTGTTACGCCAGTAGTCTGTCCAGTTTCTTTGACGGTACCGATTACCTTGGGTCCATTCATGGACCACTGTCCATTTCTTTTGACTACGAACTGTGGAGAGAATTTGTTGGGGTTGAATCTGTTGAAGGAATTAAATGCGGTAAATCATTGATTTTCGGATGGAGTGCGTTTGACGATTTCACCACAGCAACTTTCTGTCTCTCAGTACTGGACTAGACCTTTGCTGCCGGAATTAAGTGATGTTCCGAAGTGTTTGTGGGCAATTGATGACAATGATGTCAGTGTTCTACAAATTGAGCCTGTTAAGATTGTTTTGAAACATGGAGTAAAGTTGCCAAGCATTCCTCAGTATAAGATTTTGGTTGATGATGAGCAAGCTTTGAAATGCATAGTCTCTGATGGTGTACATCGTGGGGTAATTGAGAAAATTGCAGGTAGTTTGTGCAATAGTCCGATTTTGCCTGTGTATAAGAAAGGTGATAATGCAATCCCTTTTCGTTTCATCATTGATTTACATGCCATCAATAAGATTGTTGCTCCACAATTTCCCATTGTGCCTGATGTGACAACAATATTAACCATGATTCCGGCTTCTGCTACTCACTTTAGTGTTGTAGACCTTAAGAATGCTTTCTTTAGCATTCCTATACACAAGGATAGTAGATATCTGTTCACGTTCACCTTAGAGGGACGATGGTTTACATTCACCTGTGCGCCGCAAGGTTACACGGAAAGTCTCAATATCTATAGTAGGGCTTTGAAAGAGCAGCTTGACACACTCAAGTTGCCCACCACTTGTACACTGCTTCAATATGTAGACCATCTACTTTTAGCTGCTGACTCAGAGAGTGCCTGTAAGGAGGGCACCATGTTGTTGCTTATTCACATAGAAAAACATGGACACAAAGCTTCACTCAAAAAGTTTCAGTATTGTCGATAGGAGGTCGCCTATTTAGGCTATCTCCTGTCAAAGGAGGGAAGAAGGTTGACACCTGAGCGGATAAAAATGATTTCTAGCATGTCTGTCTCAAATACACAGAAGGAAGTCAGAGCCTTGATAGGAATGGCTTCTTACTGTGGGCAGTGGATCCCAAACTTCTCATTAACGATTAAACCAATGTTGTCTTTGACAAAGAAGGGCATTTCTTCACCATTGCCGTGGAACTTGGAACACCAGCAAGCGTTTGATCTGCTCAAGACTGCACTGTGTTCAGCACTGGTTTTGGGCACACCGAATTATGAAAAGGCCTTTGTGTTGTATGTGCATGAACGTGATGGATGTGCTTTGGCTGTATTAATGCAGGAACGTGGAGGGAAGAATAGGCTGTGCAGCTACTTTTCTTCCGCCCTTGATACTGTTGCATGGGCTTCACAACTTCAGTAGACTTTGGGCAGAATGAGGTTTCTTGACCTCACATAGAACTAAGATCCAGTATGGCTCCTTGATAGTACGGTTGCTCTCAGCGCTTGCACTCCCCACTCAGTTAGCAATCATGAAATGTGCAGCGCATCAGAAGATCATAGATAATGTGGGAAAAGGGAACACTTTCGCTGACCAGATAGCCAAACAGACGGCCACTGATCTCTACTCAGAAATGTATACTTCAAGGGAAGCCACACATGTTTGTACTTTGGATGAGGGTATCAAATCTGTAAAGAGTATTCAAGCCGATGCCCCATTAGAAGAATCTAAACAATGGGCTGAGGGTTTGGCAAAATTGGATGATGATGGATGTTGCGTGGACAAGTTAGAAGGAAAATGGTTGCTGCCAGATGCGTACATTACAATGATGGTTGCAATGGCTCATGGCCCCACCCACATCTGTGCAAGGAAAGTTACCAAAATGTTACAAAATGTTTGGGTGAATGATAATATCTCCAAAATAGCTGAACGTTTTTACCAGCCGTTAAGCATTGGACCCGCAAAGGGACCTTGGAGGTATATATACCGTAACTACCACCTTCCCCATTTCCATCGAGCCCTATGGGGGCAAAAATGGGAATGGGGAAGGGCCAATGGTGAATGGGGAATTACTGCCCCACCAACCTTGGACTGGGGTGGTAATTCTACTAGCGCCATGGTTACCGCCTGGGTTGTAATGACCCCCATTGTCTTCTATTTTGTACGTTATGTCTACAGTTTTTGTGGTACTTTTATAAGAAGTACTGCAGCAACACACACACACATGGTCTGGTACTTCAGCGGAGGTACTTTTAAACTTTAGTATTTCTTTTTTGTATATGTTTAATAGAAGGTTGCTATTTGTACAGTAGTTGCTAGTTTGTTGTACATCTATTGCATTTTGGAAGTGGCTTTCAATTCCAAAATATTTTCTCTGGATATGCTCTATTTCTTCGAGTAGTTGTTTGGCTGAACCATGTAGAAGATTGTTATTTAAATTGGCTACTGCTAAAGCAGAACTTTTAGCATAGTAGAGTTTTTGGACCAGATTTCTTATAGTTGAATGATGTGTTGATATCATTTGATATGATAGAAGGTGCTTTTGCAAATAGGTCCTGAAATGCAGGCTGATGAATTTCCTTGTAGTCCTGTGTATTTGCTCACTGGACAGGCATCCATATTTTGTAGTAGTTTCATTTTGAATTTGTCTTTGCTTTTTATATACTGATTGAGGAACTGGCGTAAAGATTTGAAAGATTTTTTGGCAATGTTACACATTGATGTGCACGGCCATTTGTAGACTGGATGTTTTGGTTCAGTAGAATGGGGAGGTGATACTGAGTTTTCTGGGAATATTTTTGTGAGCAGAGTTTCTTGTTCCATAATGGTGTTATTAAGTTTTTCATACCCTCGTACACTGCTGTGTATGGCAATCGGGTTTGTTTGCATTTGTTTACATGCTTCTTCATTAAAATATGGTTTCATTCACCTCCACAGATGTTTAAGAAGCTATTTTTGTTAATAGTTTTGTTAGTGGTTTCATCCTGTTTGAAACTAAAATTAATAACTTCCTTTTGAGAAGGATTGCACTGTCTATGAGAGCTTCTAGGACTCATTTTCTACGGTAGGTTTTAAGGGTTGTGCATGATTTCTTTCCTGTTTTAAAAGGTTCTGAAGGACTCTAGTGTGGAACATTTTTTGTAAAATATTTGTTTTTGTATGCTTACTTGCCACTACATCAAGATTTATAGGTGCAGTGTTAGCAGTAGTGGTAGCTAAAGTCTTGTTAATCACTTTCTGTTTTGTTTTACATTTTGATAGAGGAGGGAAAGTTTCTGTACTGGAAGCTTGTTTTGTTTCGCTTAATGAGTGTATTGGCTGTTTTGTTTGAACTTTTTGTACAAAATCTGCTAGAGATGGATGCTTATTTTGGACAATTTTATTTTGATTTGTTCAACTTCTGCATTGCTTTCTATGGAGTTGATTTTTGGTAGGCATTCTTTGGGGTCTGTTGGAGGAAAAAAAGAAAGTGTGGGTTGGGCTGTTGTGCAGTGTATGCATGCTTTGTGCATGAGTGTCTGAGTATGATGGTAAGTATGATTGTGGAGGTGTGTGATTGTGCAATGGGCAGCTACATCAACTTGGGAAGGCTATTCTTGTATTTGTGTGTTACTATACTGGGCTTCAGATGACATATAAAGTATGCAACTGGTAAGGGTAAGCACTAATACTACATCTAAGGGTAAAGGGTTAATATTCTTGCTTCTTCTACAATGCTAAACTGCTAGTGTGCTTGAGTAACAGTTAGAACATTAGGTTAGTTTTGTACTTACTTTTTTGTATAGAAAAAGAAGGTTTCTACTAAATCCTTGTTCGTACTTCAGACGCTGCTGCTTTTCAGGAGAGTGGTCTTCACTGCAATTGTAAAAGAAAGAAATTAGTGAATATGTGTGTTTATAGCACTTTTGTTAATATAGACATTGTTTTTTGTAGTAGTAGTGTTTTCTTACAACTGAGCATAGTATTCACATGCACTTTCCTTTGCCTATTTGCATCCTGTATATTTTATTTAGAATCTGTTAGTTGAATATGTTTTACAAATGAGTATAATAGTAAACGTATAGAGCACACTTGTTTTTTTTAATGTTATGTTAATGGGTGTTAAGAGATAGAAGAAATATTCATATGCATTTTTTGCTATTTTTACAGGGTAAATGGCAGAGATTGTACATAAAAGCATGCAATGTATGCCTTTGTGAAGGTGTGGGATATTAAGCAGAAGGATTTCATATAGCGGCAGTGGTGTTGTTTGATCTGGGAGCCTTTCTAATGATATTGGGCCTCATTCCGACTTTGGAGGTAACCACGCCGCTATTTGCGGCATGGCTGCCTCCAAAATCGTTCCGACTCCGCCCTGGTGAATGGAGTAATTACCGGTCCATTCCAAGGTTGGAGGGACACATTCCCCATTCACCAGGGCACTTCCCAATTCCCATTTGAGCCCCCATAGGGCTCAATGTGAATGTGGAAGGCGCTAATAACGGTACCGTAAATTACGGTACCATTATTAGCACTAAAGTCACTTTGCGGGTCCCGTACTTAACGCCTGCTAAAAGCAGGCGTTAAGGAAGGACCCGTAAAGGGAACTCGTAGTAGGGCGGTAAGGGTTTATCGGCACCGGTCTCGTTACCAGTGACCGTTAACCCTTACCGCCCTACTCGGAATGAGGCCCATTGTCTGTGTGTGTGCTTGAATGAAGATGTATGTACTCATCCTGGCTGCTTGTAATTTTATAATACACTGGACAGTCTTTTTCATACATGTACCGTTATTTCTCCCATCTTATAATGTGAAACATATTTTTTTAAACAGGTGTGAGTGTGAACAAACATTTGGAGAGCTGAAAGGATTGCAATTGACATTTCATCATAGCAGATGGGAGAAATGACAGTAAATCCATTTTATAGTTTATACAGGATAAGTGGCAGTTCCTTGGTTCATATTTTTATTTATTTTATTTTACATTTTTAAAGCGCTTACACAACCCGCGGGCTTCGAGTCGCAGTTAAAGGAATTGTTCGTTTTTTAGTTGCTTAATTATTTTATCTTTGTTGCATATTTATACACCCAGAGGTTTCTAAGCGCGGACCAGGGGATCGAACCTGTGTTGCTTATTGTCGTCTTGCTTCCAAGATGCGCACGTTGCCACTGAGATTTGCTCCCGCGATGTATTGTATTCCTAGAAGAGGTGTACATGCAGTGTGTAGAAAATATTCATACCTGTAGTCCGTGTTCATGCATGTGGATGTGTATGAATCTGCAAAGATAGTAGTTGCTGCTGTAGGTCCTTTGCAGTCCCAGCCGAATGGTACTGAGAGTGATCAATAGTACATCTAAAGCGCTAATCTGTGATGACACAGTTAGATGTAGAGTTCTTGGATGTGATTGATGGATGATTGTGTGACTGCTTAACAGTAGCCAATGAGGAAACGGTGCAGAGAGTGCAGTGGAAAGGGTAGAAGGGCTGCCCCAGTGTTACTTACGCGCTCCAAGGACAGCGCGCTTGTTCGCAGACAGGACATGTCACATCTGGGGTTTCCGAGCATGAAGTGGGAGTGTATTTTGAGGATTAGCCAATCAGGTGTTGAGGTTCTGCTTCCAATTGAGAAAGGCTGTTGTAGTGAAGATGGAGGAGGTGCAGAAAGTCAGGATGTTGCTGGTTGGAGATATGTTTGTGAATGGTTTGGAGCAGTATGTTAAATCTAGGAATGTGGTAAACCATATGACAGAAAAGGAGTGGATGTGGTGTGGAGCACTGTGCCTGATTTGAATTGGCAGGCAATTCTAGTAGTTTGTCAGGATATGGCTAGGTTTCATAGTCCACATGTAGTTGTCCTACACTGTGGTGCTGTGCATTTGGGCTATGTCAGTGCCCATACTTTGTTGCAAGATCTGCAAAATTTGGTTCAGGCAATCATGAAAGTCCTTCCAAATGCCAAGGTTATTTTTTCTGCTTTGTTACCTAGAGCAGTATGGAACAATAGTTCTGTTTTTTGTTCTCAGCAAAATATTGCTAGGTGTGCAATTAACCGAGGCATTTTTGCTTTCATACTTAGAGCTGGTAGGTTCTTTTGTAATAATGAGAACATTGATTCTGGTAATGTTGTTTATTTTAAAGAAGATGATATTTCTTTATCTTTTATGGGAAATGCCATGCTGTTTTGGAACATAAGGGTTGCTTTGGAGATGCTAATGTGAAGATTTTTGGAGGAAAATAAGAAAGGAAAAACCAAAAATACAAAATAAAAGGTGTTTCTGAAGCATCTGCAAAAAAAAGAAAGGCTGTTTTCAGAGCCAACCTCAAAGGGGAAATGGGGCACACTATTTAAATGTTAATTCCCCACGCTCAGATTTTTCAAGTTGTCCTCAGGCAGCATGGTTGTCGGCGGACAGCGCTTATTACATGCAGAGATTTGGGGGTTGAGAGGCATGCACATGAGAATGAGCAGAGCAAGGGATTGGTCAAAAAGGTTTACTGGTTGTGTTGTGTAAGGAGAGAGTTTGTCAGTATGTCTTTTTCCTGAGAGAAGAGCATATAGCTATGGCTGTGTCTTTTAGAAAGCAGATGGTTTGGATTTTGGGAGATTTGTGGATAAATTGGTTGGAGGTGCATGCAGATCGCTGTGGAGTGGCTGCACATCTTGGAGTCTCTCATGTGGAAGTGGCATGGTGTGCATGGAATGAAGTGGGTGGATTTGGTACCTCTCTGTGCTTCTTTGGTGACATAGCGTCATCCAGATATTATTATTATGTATTGTGGTTGAACCAGTTTAGGATATGTGTCTGGAATCTCTTTGCAATTTGCAATGAAAGAAGGACTTGGGAAAGTCATGGACATGTATCCAAACTCCGGAGTAAATTTTTCCTGTATTGCGCAGAGACAAATGTGGTTGTGTTCTTTTTCATTTGGTCAACAAATGGAGAAAGCAAGTCACAATGTTAACAAGGCTGTTTGGGCCTTTTTGAGAGATGTTGGTATGTCCTCTTTTCAGAATGAAAACATTATGTTTTGTAGCACACACATTTTTTGCAGAGATGGAGTACATCTTACTTATGCCGGCAATCAGATTTTTCTGTGAAATATAGAAAATGTATTGCAACCTTTTTTGGAATTACAGCAATCCTTTCTGCAGTAGGTGTTTACCATTTCAAGTTTTTGAAACACAAAAATCTCCAGCTCTGAAAAGGCTCTTTTCAGAGCCACCACTTCCTCCTATAGAAAAGTGCAATGGTTCTGATAGGGCTGGGCCCTCAAAAAATTAATGTCTGCGGACTGTTCGCGAACTTCTAAAAATGCACAGGGTCCTGCACTATTTATTTGACACTTCTATTTTTAAACTTTGAAAGGTGGTTCTGAAAAGAGCCTTTTTTGGGGGGGATTTTGTTGCTTTATATTTATTTTTTGGTTTTTTAAACATGACACACAAGGAAAGGAGGGGAAAGGAGGGTAAGGAAGGGACACAAACCATGGGGTAAGAAAGGGCAGGTGGAGAGAGGAAGATGTAGGGTCGGGCCTTATTCAGGTAGGTCAGAGACCTTCTCATGCTCCTAGACCGCAGTCTCAAAAGCAGTCTGAAGGTTCTCCCCCCTGCAGAGTACTGTGTCGCAGTACATGCACAATATTGTTACCCTTGAAAGGTAAGGGTCAACAGCATCATGAATGTCCAGTGAGGCAGCTGGAGGGATGCACTGTCCCACAGGAGTGTCTTTTGTGGTGACAGGAGCGGAAACGGAGGATGCTGCAGAGGAACTCAACCTACTACGTTTATTGCAAGGTACAACCTTACGAATAGCCCCACAGTGGAATGACTTTAGGTGTTGTTTCATTGATGTAGTACCAAAGCTATACGAACCAGGCTGGCCACGACACAGCACCATGCGGCACTGAGTGCAGATCACCTTGTTCGAATGAGCTTTTGACTTTCCATCAACAGTGGTAAATAACCTCCACACCCACGACTCACGATGAGTGCTAGTAGTAGGGACTTGCACTACCTCATCCTCTTCATCTTCTTCATCCGTCTCCTCTGCATCCTCACGCCTGTTCCCCTCTGCAGGCCCTTGGGGATGTGGTGATGGTGGAGGAGGTGGGGGTACTGATGCGGATGCAATAGCAGCAGATGCAATTTGGGATGCCATCTGGAAGGTTAATAACCAGGAACTAGGAACCAGGAGCCAAGAACTGCAACCTGCACAATTGTCCTGTTGTAAATCTTGGAAATCCAAAAGCAGAATGATAATCAGCTCTGGGGTGTGGCCTTTTATAGGGGTGCTGGGGCATGCTTCATGGACACCCGTGCCGTCCCCGAACACTTCGAACACCAAGAAAGGGCTCAAAAAGTCCCAAAAAGTATGTAGAGTGGCAGGGACATTGTCTGGGACATGTGCAATGTTGAACTTGTACTGTAAAAGACCTTGGATTGCTCAGGAAAGCACTTTTCAAATGTTCGGGGGCCCTGACAGTGTCTGCAAATAAGGACACACGCTCAGCGTGGGTGTGGTCAGATGATGACATCACGGACATGTTCGCAAATGGGACGTCTGTCCGCAGGACACCAAATGTGCAGGGATGGTTGTGCGCATGCGTGCGGGTGTTCCACAGACAGTGTTCGGATCCCCAAACTAATTACAAGTGCGACACAGGTGCGGCGGACAGTTGCAGAGAGGCGCAATGTTCGTAGGACCCAAGTGTGATACGCATGTGCGCGGCTGTTCTACAAACAGTGTTGAAGTCCCCGAATAAAATATATGTGCGTCAAAACTTTGCGGACAGGCGGACAGGATAGGTGTTCTACGGATATATTCATTCTGGTGGCGGACATTATGAACAGCGGGGGTGTTCTTAGGACACCCATATTTTAGCGGACATCTTGTGTGTTCTAAGGAAACCTCAATTATAATTACGATCAGTACAAACAGGTATATTGTCCTTATGACACCCCCATTTGGGTTAATAGCGGACAAGCGGACATCTTGTGTGTTATGAGGACATCGCCATTTCAATTACGAACAGTACGAACAGGTATATTGTCCTTAGGACACCTCCATTTTGATTAATTACGGACAGGCGGACATCTTGTGTGTTCTACAGACATCTGCATTTTAATTATGGAGAGTAGGGGCAGGTATAGTGTCCTTAAGACACCCCCATTTTGGTTAACTGAGGACATCCCGGACAGCCGCGCTGCCTGCGGACACCCTAACTGTCTTATTTAAAAAAAAAATAAGTCACAGGCATATACTGAGAAGACATTTAAAATTGTATTATTGTTTAACAGTAGAACAATTAGGAAAGAGAGGGGGAAGCAGAAACTGAAACAAATACAGGGGAATTAGGGGTTTGGACATGATGTATGGGATGGGAGGAAGGGATGGAAATCTCATTTTACTGTTTTTCTTGGTGAGGAGGGTTTGGGGATAGTTGGCTGGGACATGAAGAGGGGCAACAGGTACGTGTGGGACAGAGGTATTTAATGTTTTCTTTAATGTGGTACACAACACACTCTTTTAGTTGATTGAAGTGTTGCATTAACAAATCCAATTTTAGTTCCATTCATTTCAGAGGATCTTCTAATATCTGTTTTGGTATATTATATTTATTGGTTATCTGGTCTGTTAAAAAAATGTGTTACGTACACAGTAAGTAATTGTTATTAATTTGCTTATATAGAGAAATGTTGTGTCAACCATTATTATCACTATCTTCACTCATTTCATCTCGTGGGAAACTTTCTTACAGCCATTCCAAAGTATTGGACATTTCTGTGTTTCAAAAAAAAAATAGTTTTAGTGTACAGAATACAGAAAATGCATAAGTATATGAAATAAATGTAGTATACTTACTATTTTTTTACAAACTTTTGCTGTTACTGCTGTGTATGTATGCTCATGCTTATTGCTGTGCAGTTTCTGTGAGGTAATTCAGTTGTGGCATATTTATTTTGTTTTGGTATATTCCATTATATTGCAAATGCTACTTCAGTGGATGGTTGGTGTCTTACATATACAGTTTCCACTTCTTATTTATCATTAAATGTAAGGTATTTATGTGGTGCTATTTGAAAATGTTGTTTTATTGTATGATACAATAATGTAAGATACCCCCTGAGTTTTTGCGTAGTGCTGATGGTGAATGCGTGTGCCCGCGGACATGCGCACGGTCCGCAGACATGAAAATCACTATCAGGAGAGGGGGGTTAGTATTATCTATGTTATATAAATGTAAGGCAAGGGAGTCTTAGTAAACATTTATCACATTTCCATTATCTACGTCTATATTCAGTGAAAAAACTTTGTTAAAGGAACATTATGGTTAAGTTGCGCTACTAAAAACCTATGAAATTCAGTGAAAAAACTTTGTTAAAGGGATGTTATGGTTCCAAGTAAAACCAAAAACCCCCAGAAATTTGCCAGTTATGGTAAGCTAAGCAACCATAACTCACGCCACCACTGTGCACTGCTAAGACTAACACTCAGGACATCTTTTTTTCCAATAGAGTGAATGGGGGAAAAACTTTGCGCACGCCTACAGCCCAGACCGCTGGACCGATTTTCACCAAATTTGCGGCAGGAGGAGGACCTTGGTCTTCAAAGCGTGCTTTTGTAAATTTGGTGATAATCTATCCAGTAGTTTCTTTAAAACGACCAAAAAGTATGTCTCCAAAAATGAGTGCTATTTATGTCCGCTCCGCGGACAATATAACGATTGGCTAAGGGGCTCGCGTCATGACCACGGACACGTGACATGTCCTCCGATTGGCTGGAGTGAGGCATGATGTGCGTCAGATTGATTCGATGTGCCCGACATCTTGGATCTGCCAACAGCGCATCGCCAACCAGAGGCGAAATGCTGTTTTGGTGAGTGTTTTCGTGTGTCAGAGTGCTTGGGGAGGTTCAGAGAGTAAGAGATGGGTGAAATACTGTATTTGTTTAGGCGGCAGGTGCTAATGATGTATTCGCCATGGCTGCGCTGACTGGGATGTTTGTAAGAATTGAAAATGAGGGGTCTCATAAGGATAGTATGGTGTGGTGTTAGCGAATATTAAAAATGAGTACATGCTGTAGTTAACATTTTTGTTTCTATGGGTGTCGTACTGAGTTTTAAGCCACCATGGGTGTGATATGCTGCAGTGGTTGTGGCTAGGGCCTAGAATTTTGGGTGCATGGCCGTAGGCCTTAGGCCATACTCCCAAGACTCTAGGCCCTGGCCACAACCAACGCAACATATCACAGCAATAGATACAGCCGTAGTATGGAATATCGATCAGATGGTTGTGGGGAACAAATTTATACGTAGTGAAGTTAGAAGCCACAATGGGTGTGATATGCTGCGGTGGTTGTGACCAGGACCTAGAGTCTTGGCTGCACCCAAGAACAACGTTATAATCACTGGAGTTATAAGCCACCATGGGTTTTATATACTGCACACCCATAGATTGGAATATATATGGCCATACATCCAAGACTCTGGGCCCTGGCCACAACCACCGCAGCATATCACAGCAATAGATACACCTGTAGTATTGAACATCGATCAGGTAGGTTGTGGGGAGGGCTTAGAGACTTGGGTGCATGGCCGAAGGCCATGCCTCCAAGACCAAATGTATACGTAGTGAAGTTATAAGACACAATGGGTGTGATATGCTGTGGTGGTTGTGGCCAGGACCTATAGTCTTGGGTGCATGGCCAAAGGCCAAAGGCCATGCACCCAAGAACAAAGTTATAAGCACTGAAGTTATAAGCCACCATGGGTTGTATATACTGCACATCCATAGATTCAAATATCTATGGCCGTACATCCAAGACTCTAGGCACTTGGCACAACCTCCAGCAGCGTATCACACCCATAGATACAGCCATAGAATTGAATATCTCTCAGGTGGTTGTGGCCAGGGCCTAGAGTCTTGGGTGCATGGACGAAGGCCATGCACACAAGAACAAAATACTAGGTAATAAAGTTATAAGCCACAATGGGTGTGATATGTTGCGGTGGTTTTGGCCAGGACCTACAGTGTTCAATGCATAGCGAAGGCCATGGACACAAGACCAAAGTTATAAGCAGTGCAGTTATAAGCAGTGAAGTTATAAGCCAGCATGGGTTTTATATAATGTGGTGGTTGTGGACAGGAGGTGGTGTCTTGGGTGCATGGCCATAGGCCATGCACCCAAGACCAAAGTTGTAAGTACTGAAGTTATAAGCCACAATGGGTGTGATATGCTGCAGTGGTTGGGGTGCAGGGCCGAACCCAAGACTGAAATTATAAGCACTGAAGTTATAAGTCAGCATGGGTGTGATGTGGTGCAGTGGTTGTGTGCACGACCTAGAGTCTTAGGTGCATGGCCGCAGGCCATGCACCCAAGACCAAAGTTACAAGCAGTGAAGTTATAAGCCACCATGGTTTTCATATGCTGCAGTGGTTGTGGGTAGGACCTACAGTCTTGGTTGCATGGCCGCAGGACGTAGGCCCTATGTTATACATCCAAGACTCCAGGCCCTCATCACTTGTATAGATTCGACTATGTATGAAATGTGTGAAATTATACTTACTGTTTAATTTGGTGAGACTCGATATATTTCTTACATGACTTTAGTACTTTGAGGAAATATTCTTTTTCAATTTCTGTGATAAAAGAAAAGAGCATGCTAGTGTTTGTATTTTATAAAGACTTATTACATTGTATAATAGACATTTTAGCTTTTTTGTACCCTCATATTTAGTTTACAAACCAGTGTACTGTGCATTTTGCTCAGTTTCTGTGTTTGTTTTTCAAATCATTGGGTCTGGGGGAAACAAATCCTTGTTGGAATAAAAAAACCTTTCTTTGCTATGCTACAAACTATTTCTTTGTTTCCTTTGAGTGTTCACTTGTTGTTTCTGGTTAATGTTCTATATGTTGGCTTGTTGCAGATGTTGCAGATGTTTTGGCTTATTCTATGTTTGCATTCCATAAGAGGGCAATGATTGCATTATAATCATTGATATATTTTGATTTGTCTGTTCTTTTTATGTAATACGTGTTCTTAGGTGATTTACCTTTAACACTATGTCGAACTGAAGACATGAAGTTGTTCACTTCACCTGTTTCTGTAATTGGTCTAGGGAAACCAAAGCAGCATCTGGTCTAGTATTTCCCTTTGCTTTTGTATTTGAGACGACAATATTTGCCACATTTGTGTCTTTGAAATTGTACAATTTGTCCAAGAAGGTCACTATGTGTCCTTTGTGAAGGGATTTCACAAGTGACATATTTTTGGATGAAGAGCAAAACAGTAGCATCACTGTCCTGACCAAATTTAGATGCACCTTTAATCCATAAATCCATGTGGATATGTGGTGCTGCTCTGGCTTGGTATTCTTTTCTCCAAAAGAAGTGGTGCACTTCTCCGAGGGGAGGAATAGTTTTATTACAAATAAAGTGTAGCATAGCAATGAAACAATGAAGGAAATATCTTGAAACATTAACAGGATCTACAGAGAAAAGTTCTCCAGGTGTTAATATATCTATGTTGGTTTTGTTGTTGTTTTATATGCGTAGGAAATCATGTAAATATTGCCATGCATATTCTGCACAACTTAATGTAACAAACCAAGTGGGTGGTCCAAGGTTTCTGATCATACAACGCACATCTCCGTGACGTCAGAAACAGTATTCTTTCGTACCACGCCTGTTTGCAAACAGATTTGTTATGCTTGATTGTAAAACCTCATGTTTTTCTTGCACTTTTTGTATTAATTGCATAGCTGACATATTTTGAAAGTTTGTTCCAGATTTCAATATGCATGCAACTTCATAACATAGGGTTGCTAGTTCACTTTCAAGGAGTAGGTGGAATATGCATTCCACATTTTGTCTACATCTGGTATCTTCAGAATACTTTCATGATCCACAGAACGCACCCCTTTTGGACTTCCTGGTTCTTGTCACAACGGGGCTTGCACTCTTTGATACTCCCAACATGGTCGTCTAACGTGGTATGCCTTGCACCAGCTTCCACGTCGGACGTAGCACATTCTACAAATAGACCACGCCCCTGCGGCCCCGCACGTCTCAATGCTATCGCTGGTAGTGACTAGACGTGTGCTCCGTAGTTCACTGAACTATTCTCCTGTCCTTGGTTCCCGGACCCTCTAATTTCCCAATTCATTCCTCCCTCATCTCTTACCTTGTTTCCTGGATTTCGTGTACCTCCTTCGTGTACCCTTCCTCGCTTCCTGGACGTCCTGAGCATCCGAGTATCCTGGAACGCTGAAAGCACGCTGGAGTCAGAGGAGACTCGCGCGGGCTTGTACAAAACCCGATCCATGCGCAAGAAGACGTCCTCCAAGAAATCCTGCAAGGAGTGATCTCAGGTGAGATTGGGGGAATTCCGTGACAGTTACAGTGCCAGGAACGTCTACTTGACTTTCGTAAAGGATCCCAGGACATGCTTACGTATGTCACACGATTCAAACAATTGGCCAAGAAAGCGGATTGGTCTTCAGAAGCAAGCTTTACTCTTTTCCGAAGGGGGCTAAATGAAGAGATAAAAGACGAATAAGCCAGAGTGGCTCGTTCAAGTTCATTCCAGGCCCTTATGGATCTTGCCATGCAGATAGACTTTCGTATCTAGGAAAGGAAGGCAGAGAGGAAAAAGACCAATATGCCTTTCCAGAAGGTTTCCCTTGAGACCTCATTGAAACCCGACCCTACTCCAGTCTCCGGTTGCGATCCAGAACCCATGCAAATAGGGGCCTTCTGTGGACCCATATCCCCACAAGAAAGGATGAGAAGGATCCACACGGGCTTATGCATGTATTGTGCCTCGGATAAACACCTAGATGGAGAATGTCCTCTAGCCCCTCCACTGCGTTCGGGAAATGCCAGCTTCCGATCCTAAATGGAGCAAGGCTTCGGGTGAGAGATGTTTGCTCCACATCTATTCCATCCTTGAACTCTCCTGGACAGAACAATCTGGTGATTCTACAAGCCTTCCTATCATCATCCAAGAATGAGACCTACCGCTTTTTGGACTTGGTGGATTGTGGGGCTATGGGAATATTCATTGATCAAGATTGGGTCTTTAAACACCACATTCCATATGAAACACGAAGTATCATGCAACCTGTGGAGGCGATTGACGGAAGACCTCTCACTTCAGGACCTATATCCTTGCAGACCAATGAAATCCAACTCTCGAGAAACCATCACAAAGAGTTCATCGAATTTGACATCATCAAGTCAGCCCATTACCCCATGGTACTGGGTATGCCCTGGTTGCAGAAACACAATCCTTACATCAATTGGGCAGCAGTATCCTTGTTTCTTGTTTCTGAGTTTTGCATGTCTCACTGCTATTCCCGGATTCCTCCTTGACAACTTCTGAAGGCACGCCAACAGACCAGCAAAGCCCACTCATGGTTTCAAACGTCATACAGGTTCCTAGGGCCTATCAGGAATACGCTGATGTGTTTTCAACTGATATAGTCCAAGCCCTACCCCCTCACAGACCTGAAGACTGCGCTATAGAAACAGAAGCTTCAGCAGTGATTCCCTTTGGGAGGATGTTCATTCTATCCGAACCGGAAAAAAGGCCCTTAGAGAATACTTGGATACCAACCTTGAAAATGGCACAGTAAGACCATCCAAATCTCCAGCTGGAGCTTCGTTGTTCTTTGTTCCCAAGAAAGACGCTAAAGAGCTTAGACCTTGTCTTGATTATCGTGGATTGAATCTGTGCACCCTCAAGGACCGCTTCTCTTGCCCTTAATCTCTGATATCCTGGAAGCGGTGAGAGGAGCTGTAATCTTCACGAAGTTGGATCTCAGGGGTGCCTACCATTTGATCCATATCAGGGAAGGAGACGAATGGAAAACAGCCTTTAGAACACCTTTTGCTCACTTTGAGTACTTGGTCATGCCCTTCAGGCTTGCAAATGCCCCCGCAGTCTTCCTACGCTTCATGTATATGGTCTTTTCTGACATGTTGTTCATCTTCGTCATCGTTTACCTGGATGATATCTTGATTTACTCCAAGGATCCTCAAAAGCATGAAGAGCATGTAAAGGCAGTTTTGCAACGGCTACGTGAACACAAACTCCTAGCTAAACCCTAGAAATACCTTTTTCATGTCACTTCTGTTCATTATCTAGGATTTGTCCTTAGTCCAGAAGGAATAGGAATGGACCATTCAAAGGTAAAAGCTATACTATCTTGGCCTGTTCCCACTTCTGTGAAACAGATCCAATCCTTCCTGGGGTTTGCCAATTACTACCGGAAATTCATACCATCCTTTTCTGAGATAGTTCAACCGATCATTACATTATTGAAAAAAGACACCCCTTCCTCTGGACCCCAGCCCAGAACAAGGCATTCCAACGATTAAAAATGGAGTTTACTCAAGCTCCTATCCTTGCTCACTCGATATTAATTGACCATTCCTAGTGGAGACAGATGCCTCTAACTACGCCATAGGAGCAGTGTTAAAGCAAGAATTTGAGGATAAATTAGAGCACCCCATTGCTTACCTCTCACGAACCCTGACTTCCAGCGAGACTCATTACTCCATCTTGGAAAAGGAACTGTTGGCCATCCGTCAAGCCTTCACCGAATGGCGGCATCTACTTCTGGGAGCTAAACATCCTGTCCAGGTCCGTACGGACCATCGAAATCTTCAAGTTCTGCAATCTCTGGAATGTAGGAATAGCCGTCAAGCCCATTGGGCCTTCTTCTTTGCCCAGTACCAGTTCCACATCCATCATGTCCCCGGATCACAGAACATAATCAACGTCCTGATTACGAAACTCTTGAAGATCGGGCCTACCCAAAGATGTTTCCCCACACAATTTTTGTAGCTCAAGTAGTCAGTCTCCTGGAAGACATTCAAATGCAAACCCAGTCCTCTGAAATCTGGAAAAAATTCACAGGAAAGAATCGATGGAGTCTAAAAACTAGAGATGGATATTTGTTCAAGTACAATGCCCTGGCCATTCCCACACAGAGACTGCAACTACGGATTATTAACCTCTGTCATGACACTCTTCACTCTGGGCATCGTGGTGTCACCAACACCCTTCGTCTCGTACAAATACAATTTTGGTGGCCCAAAATTAAAACAGACATTCAACGGTACATTCAAGCATGCGCAGTCCGCAATCAAAACAAAAATGATAACAAGAAACCGCCAGGTCTCCTACTTCAACCTACAGTACCTTCTGGCCCTGGAAGTTCATCACTATGGACTTTATCGTGGAATTACCACCATCTAGGGGCTATACGACAATCATGGTCACCATTGATTTATTCACCCACATGGCCCATTTTACACCATTGTACAAATTGCCATCTTCCTCAGAACTCGCTGGCATTTTCCTGGAACATATATTTCGCCTTCATGGACTCCCTTCCAAGATCATATCAGATCAAGGACCTCAATACATCTCTCAATTCTGGAAATATCTATGTTGTATTCTAGGAATCCAACATGCTCTCTCATCAGGTTATCACCCATAGACTAACAGAGCTACGGAACGTGTAAACCAGACCCTGGAACAATACCTTTGTTGTTTCGCCACCAAGGTACAGGACGACTGGTCACTCCTTATACCCATGGCTGAATTTGCTTACAACAACTCTGATCATTCGGCAGTCAAGACCAGCCCTTTTTATTGCAGCCAAGGATTCCACCCGTCAGTTCTACTTTCCATTCTCCCACATCCCACAACTGTACCAACAGTTGACTCCTGGAATCAAACTCTCATCAATGTTCACAAGGAAGCCAAAGAACATTTAGAAAAGGCCCGGACTCACGCTAAACATTATGCGGAAACCAAAAGAAGACCAGGGCCTTCTTATGCCATTGATGATAAGGTCTGGCTGTCCTCGAAACTACTGCCTCAACATTTAAGACCAAACAAACTAGCCCCCCATTACTATGGACCTTTTTCCATAAAGGAAATCATAAACCCAGTCTCATTTCGACTCAATTTACCAGACTCCTGGAAGAAGATTCATCCAGTTTTTCACACCCCCTTATTAAAACCTTACATCCCATCCTCCCGGAAATCCTGCAGACCCATCCCCGTGGTTGTGGACAATCAGCTGGAATATGAAGTATCCAGAATATGCGTCTCCAGGTATAAACGGGGTCAACTTCAATATTTGGTGGAGTGGAAAGGATATCCTCCGAGTGAAAGAACCTGGGAACCACTTTCTAATCTGAATACCCCCCCCCGATTCCTCAGAAGGTATCATCTCATACACCCGGGCAAACCTGGTGGAACAAGTTTTCGGAGGAGGCATGCTGTCATGATCCACAGAACGCGCCCCTTTTGGACTTCCTGGTCCTTGTCACAATGGGGCTTGCACTCTTTGATACTCCCAACATGGCCATCTAACATGGTACGCCTTGCACCAGCCTCCACGTCGGACGTAGCACATTCTACAAATAGACCACGGCCCCGCGCATCTCAACGCTATCGCTGGTAGTGACTAGACTTGTGCTCCGTATTTCGCTGAACTATTCTCCTGTCCTTGGTTCCCGGATCCTCTAATTTCCCAATTCATTCCTCCCTCATCTCTTACCTTGTTTCCCGGATTTCTATTACCTCCTTCGTGTACACTTCCTCGCTTCCTGGGCGTCCTGAGCATCCGAGTATCCTGGAAGGCTGAACGCATGCTGGAGTCAGAGGAGACTCGCGCGGGCTTGTACAAAATCCGATCCGTGCGCAAGAAGACTTCCTCCAAGAAATCCTGCAAGGAGCGATCTCAGGTTAGAAGGAGGGAATTCCGTGACAAATACATTCATAATGAGCGGTATTCTGATGCTGTTATCTGAGTGGGTCTATCATCGTATCTTCCTCCTTTGCCAGTTGGAAATAGAAGTGGAAAAGCATGTGCTTCTATACTTTTTTTCCCATATGCTCATTGCTGACCCTTTGTTTTGTCACTTTTGGTAAGTTTCTAGTGCATCATGTATGCTATCATTAGAGTGCAATGGATGAATTGTATAATGGTCCAAAAGAGTGGATACTGCAGCAGGATCCAGAAGTTCAAATTGACCAGTTTCTGATGTCTCTTGAAATATTTCAGTTGTTTCCCTTAACCTTTCTTCAATATTTATTTCTTTGTAGTATTCATTATTGTCTTTCAGATATTGCAAGGCTTGTCTAACTTTATGTAAGTCCACAAGTTGTTGCCAATTTGTTTTGTCTTTTGTTGGTACACCATTTACTAAGACAATTAAAGAATGCTCTATTGGACATTGCACTCCTAGAGTGTGCACATTTTCTGTCAGATCTAATGGCAAATAAACTACTTTGCCACAAATGCCTTTCACCAATTCAGAGGGAGGTAATTTTGCAGTTTTTGGTTGAAGGTGTGTTATTGCTTGAAATAGGTGTACTGTTTGAATTATGATGCTCTCATACAAATTGAGTTGTTGCCGGGGTTTTGGTAGTGGGAATAATTCCAAATTATTTGTGATAGCACGTGAAGGAGTTTGGTTGTTGTCAAGTTTTGTAGTGCAGTAACTGCAACATATTAGGGGTTCACTTATTTCGTACTTGTTTTCTGCTAAAAGGTAGAGAGCTAATTCAAACCATTTGGAATCTTCATTGTCTTCTATTTTGTATGTTACGTCTACAGTTTTTGTGTTACTTTTGTAAAAAGTTCTGTGGCAGCACACACAGACATGGCTTGGTACTTCAGCGGATGTACTTTTCAATTTTAGTATTTCTTTTTTGTATGTGTGGAATAGAAGGTTGCCATGTGCAGAATTGTTGCTACTCTGTTCTAAAGCTATTGCATTTTGTAAGTGGCTTTCACTTCCAAAATATTTTCTCTGGATACAGTCGATTTCTTCTTACAGGTATTTGGGTGTAGCATGCAGAAGAGTGTTAAATTGGCTAGTTCTAAAGCTGGACTTTTAGCATAGTACAGTTTATACACTAGATTTCTTTCATTTTAATGATGTGTTGATATCATTTGATATCATGCAAGATGCTTTTGCAAATAGGTCCTGAAATGCAGGCTAATGAATGTCCTTGTAGTCCAGTGGGTTTGCACAATGGACAGGTATCCATATTTTGCAGCACTTTCATTTTGATTTTGTCTTTACGTTTCACATACTGATCGAGGAACTGGCGTAAAGATTTGAAAGATTTGTTGGGAATGTTACACATTGACGTGCACAGCCATTTGTATACTGGACGGTCTGGTTCAGTCAAATTGAGAGATAGTTCTGAGTTTTCTGGGGATACTTTCGTAAGCAGTGTTTCTTGTTCCATGATGGTATTATTGATTTTTTCATATCCTCGTCCACTGCTATGGATGGCAATTGTGTTTGTTTGGTTTTGTATGTATGCTTCTTCATTAAAATATGGTTCTGTGGTCGTTGTGTGACTCCATTCACCTCCACAAATATCTAAGAAGTTATTTTTGTTGACATTCTGTTTATTGAGAAGTTTCTTTTGTAGTTTAGTACTTAGTTTTGTTATTGGTTTCATCCTGTTTAAAACTAAAATAAATAACTTCCTTTTGAGAAGGATTGCACTGTCTACGAGAGCTTCTAGGATACATTTTCTATGGTAGTTTTTTTTAAGGTTTGTGGATGATTATGCTCCTCTTCTTATTCGATTCTGAAGGACTCTGTGGCGGAACATTTTTGCTAAAATACTTTTTATACTATGGTTTCTAGCTGGTATATGCAGATTTATAGGAGCAGTGTTAGCAGTAGTGGTAGACAAATTCTTGTTAAGCATTTTCTGTTTCGTGCCACATTTTGATAGAGGAGGCAAAGTTTCTGTAGTTGAAGCTTCCTCTGTTTCGGTAAAATTAATGCATTAGCTGTTTTGTTTCAACCATTTTGTACAAAATCTGGTAGAGATGGATGCTTACTTTGGACACTTTTATTTTCATTTGCTCTATTTCTGCATTCCTTTCTATGGACTTGCTTTTTGGTAGGCATTCTTTGGGGTCTGTTGAAAAAAAGAAGTTATGGGTTGGTCTGTTTTACAATGTATGTGTGCTGTGTGCATGCGTGTATGAGTTTGATGGGGAAGATGTTTGTGGTGGTTTGTGAATGTGCACTTGGCAGTTACAATGAGTTGGGAAGGCTATTTTCTGTTTGTATGCTACTACACTGTGCTTCAGATAAGAGCAGAAAGTGAGCTAGTGGTGAGGAGAAGCATTAATAGTAAACGTAATGGTATAAAATGAAAACAGGTATTTGTTTGGTAGTACTAACATTCTAAGGCTTGTGTATGATATTTGTGTTCCAAAAAAACGGGATTTGTGTGCCATTCTGCCTGTTAATCTTTGTTTAATAAATGGGGATTTGTGGGCAGAATGGTTCAGAAATCGATATATTTTTTGGTGCGCAAATTACATAAATTACCCACACAGTCTCTTTGAGGAACAGTAAGAATATAACGGTAGTATTGTACTTACTTTTTTTTGTGGAATGACCAGGTTTATTCGGATATGCTGTTTGTAGTGTAGATGCTGTTGATTTTCAGGAGAGTTGTCTTCACTGCAATTGTAAAAGGAAGAAGTTAGTAATTTTGTGTGTTTAAAGCAGTGATGTTAATGTACACATTCATTGTAAAGCTTTCGTGGAAGTATTCTCGTTTGATATCTCAACACAGTGTATGCGTGCATTTCATTTGACTATGTGCAGCCTTTATATGTTATTTGCCGTATGTTAGTTGAACATGCTTTGCAAATTAGTACAATTTTAAGTTAATGAAATTCCCTTGTTTTTTTGCAGCTGTGTTGTAGATAGCAGAGAGGTTTGGAAGTGATGGGTCATTATAGTAGATGGGAAAAATTTGAATACTTTCATATTATTAGTAGGAATGCGAAAAATCGGGACCACCTGAGAGGGAGATGTCACCACAGGAATCAGGAACTTTTATTTTTCTCAGACGATCGCATTGGAAATAGCATTAATTTAGGTGGAAGACAGTAAAAAATTGTGACATTTTTTAATGAAAAATCAAGTTTTGCGTGTAAATCAGGAGGGTTGGTACGTATGTATAGGTTATGCGGGCGATAGTAGAAAGTAGTGTGATTTTTCAATGAAAAATCAGAAGTCTCGCGCTTAAAGTGGGAGCGTTAGTATGTATGTATTGGCTATGCAGATTTAGTGGCATTAATTTGTTTGAATGGCATCATAAGAGTTGCACATGTACTCTGAATAAAATATGCATACCTGTACTTAGTAATCATGCATGTAGGTATGCATGGAGCTGTAAGTAGAAATCTTCGAGACTTGCACAGTAGTTTTTGTAGTAGGTGCTTTGCAATGATATGAGACTTGTATTCAGAGTGATCAACAGTACATTTGAAGTGTGGGTCTCTGATGATGGAGTTAGATGTAGAGGTCTTGGATGTGATTGGTGGATGGTTGTGTGACTGCTTAGCTGTGTCCAATGAGGGAATGGATTCGCGAGTGATGTAGAAACGGTAGAAGGGCTGGCTAAGAGTTACGTGCCGTGCGGGCACCGCATCTGTACGTGGGTAGTGTGTACGACATACAGGGTTTTACAGCAAATCCAGCATGGAAAGGGGCTATAGGGATCAGCCAATCAGATGTTGACATTGTTGATTTGTGTAGAAAGAGAGTGTGTGTAGTGAAGATGGCAGAGGTGGAAACGGTCAGGGTGTTGGTGCTCGGAGATATTTTGGTCCATGGTTTAAAGCGCTATTCTGAATGTAGGCATGTGGCAAACAATTGTGATGTATGAGGAGTGGTGGTGGTGTGGAGCGCTGCGACTGACTGCAATGTAGAGGCAATTCTCCAAGTTTGCAGAGATATGCACAGGATGAACAGTCCGCATGTGGTAGTTTTGCACTATGGTGCTTTCAATTTGGGCTACGTGAGTTCACCTACTTTGTTGGGAGATTTGGAACAGTTGGTTCAAGCAGTCATCAACATCTTTCGAACTGTTAAAGTAATTTTTTCTGTCTCACTCCCTAGAGCAAAATGGGACAACAGTTCTGTTTTTTGTCCAGATCAAAGTATTGGTAGGTGTGCAATCAATCGCGGCATGCGTGCTTTCATGTTAAGAACTAGTATGTTTTTCTTTAGCCATGAGAACATTGTTTCCAGTAATGCGGCTTATTTTGAAGCAGATGGTGTTTCTTTATCTTTTTTGGGAAATGCCATGTTCTTTTGGAATGTAAGGCTTGCTTTGGAGCAGGTTATGTGATGATTGCAGGAGTAAACTAAGAAGAAACCCCCCCTCCCCAAAATACAAAATACCAGGTGTCTGTCAGGCATCTGCAAACAAACCAAAAAAAACAGCTCTTTTCGGAGCCCACCTTAAAGGGGAAATGGGGAACACTATTTAAATGTACAGTCATCACGCTCAGATCCTCTACAGGTCCGCGGACATGGCGGTAGTCTGCAGCCAGCGCGTATTACATACAGGGATTCTGGGATGGAGAGGAATGCAAATGAGAATGAGCGGAGCTACGGATTGGTCGGTAAAGTTCAGTGGGTGTGTTGTGAACAGAGAGATTTAGTGAGAACGTCTTTTTCCTGAGAGGAGAACACACAGCTATGGCTGTGTGTGCTCGAAAACAGATTATCTGGATTTTGGGAGACTCCTGGATACAATGGTTGAAGGTGCATGCATAACGTTGCGGTATATCTGCAGATTGTGGATTCCCTCATGTGGAAGTGCACTGACATGGAGTGCGTGGAATGAAGTGGCTGGACTTGGTACCTCTCTGTGCTACTTTACAGACAGAGTATCATCCTGATATAATTATCATTCATTGTGGAGGAAACAGTTTAGGGCATGTTTCTGGAATTTCTTTGCAATTTGCAATGAAGGAAGGACTTGAGAAGGTCATGGACATGTTTCCGAATTGCCAAGTAATTTTTCTCGTATTGCGCAAAGACAAATGTGGCTGCATTCTTCTTTATTTGGTCCACAAATGGAGAAAGTGAGGCACAATGTCAATAAGGCTGTTTGTACAAAATGCATTGCAACCTTTTTTGGAATTATAGTCACCTATTTTTGATTACATGTTGACGAATCCAAGTTTTTCAAACACACAAAACACCACCAAAAGGCTCTTTTCAGAGCCTCCACTTACTCCCAGAGAAAAGTGCATTGGTTTTGCTATGGTTGCACCCTAAAATTTTGTATGTTCTAGGACTGTCCGCAGACTTTTTGAAAAATGCGTGGGGGCCTACACCGTTTACTTGATAGTTCCATTTTTAAACTGAGAAAGGCGGCTCTGAAAAGAGCCTTTTTTTATTTCTGTTTTATATTTTTTGGGATTTTTTACACACGACACACTAGGAGAGGAGGGGAAAGGAGGGTAAGGAAGGGATACCAACCACAGGCTTAAGAAAGGGCAGGTGGAGAGAGAAAGATGTAGGGTGGGCCTTATTTAGGTAGGTAGCAGCTCTTCTGGTGCTCCGTGACTGTAGTCTCGAAAGCACTTTGAAGACTCTCCCCCATGCAGAGTACTGTGTCGCAGTACATACACAATATTATCACCCTCGAAAGGTAAGGGTCAACAGCATCGCAAATGGCCTGTGAAGCAGCTGGAGGGATTCAATCTCGCACAGGAGTGTGTCTCGTGTTGAGAGGATCGGAAAGGGAGGATGCTGCGGAGGAACTCAACCTACTACGTTCTTTACATGGTACAACCTTGCGAACGTCCACACCGTGGAACGAAGTTAGGTGTCGCTTCATGGTTGTCGTACCAAAGCTGTACGCACCAGGTCTGCCACAACTCAGCACCAACTTGCACTGTTTAGAGGTGACCTGGATCTATGTGCTTTTGGTACGTTACCATAAACGGTAAACAACCGCCACACCCACGACTCCCAGCGAGTGCTGGTAGTAGGGAGTTCCTCCACCTCATTCTCTTCATCCTCTTCTTCCTCGCTCTCTACATCCTCATGCATATTTTCCTCTGCAGGCCCTTGGGGAGGTGGTGGTGGTGGAGGGTTTGGGGGTGGTGCTGAGGCTGATGTAGCAACAGCAGCCATGGATGCCTTCAGGGTTGTTGAGGTAATGTCCGCTAGAGCACTAAAGGTAGAAAAACTCAATCTACAATCGCCAGAAGTACAATGAAGATGAGCTTGGGGGTGTGGCCTTTTATAGGGGTGGAGGGGTGCACCTCATGACAATATCAATTAGTCAAAAGCATTCAATAAGTTCCAAACAATATGTGGAAAGCTACGGCCATTGTATGGGACATGCGAAATGGTGTTTTTGTATTGTCAAATAATTTGGCTTGTCTGCATATGTTATTTTGAAATGTTTCAGAAGCGGACAAAGTTTGCAAATTAGGACACACACTCATCGTGGGTGCGGTCACACGTTGACGCCATGAACACATCCGCAAAGGAAATGGGTGCCCGCAGGACACCAAATACACAGGACAGTTGTGCGCATGCGCGCGGGTCTTCTACGGACAGTGTTAGGGTCCCGGAACCAATTAAATGTGCGACACAAGTGAGAAGGACAGTTACGGACAGGTGCAATGTTTGCAGGATTTACGGGTGTGGTGTGCATGTGCGTAGATGTTCTTCTGACTTTACGGCCAGGTATAGTGTCCTTAGGACACCTCCATTTTGTTTGACTATGGACATGCCCGACACCGTGCCTGTTCTACGGACAGTTCCATCTTGGCTGCGGACGGTACGGACAGGTATAGTGTCCTTAGGACACTCCCATTTTGTTCATTTACGGACATCCCGGACACCTGGTGTGTTCTAAGAACAGTTTCATCTTGGTTGCGAACAGTACAGAGAGGTATAATGTCCTTAGGACGCCCCCATTTTGTTGATTTATGGACATCTTGGACAGCTGGTGTGTTCTAAGAACAGTTCCATCTTGGTTGCAAATGGTACGGGTAGGTGTATTGTCCTTAGGACATCCATATTTTATTTATTACGGACAGGCCGAACAGGTGCGCTGTCTGCGGACATTTTAACTCTTTTAAAAAAAATAATTAGATGCAAACAATTCCATTAAAACTAACATAACATTTTTTTATTAAACACATATATAGCAATTAAGAGAGAGAGGGGGATGCAGACACTGAAACAAATACAGGGGAATTAGGGGTTTCCACAGGCTGGTTGTGAGGGGATGAAGGGATAGAAGTTTCGTCAAAACGTTTATGTTGTTCTTGAGGGTTTGAGGATAGTTCACTGGGAAATGGAGAAGGGGGACAGGTACAGGTAGTACAGTGGTATCTAATTTTTCCTTTGACGTGGTCCTCCACAAATTGCCTTAACCCATTCAAATTCTCTTTCAGCATGTCCACTTTCTCTTCTATGCGTTTCAAGGTGTCTTGCACTGTGTCTTTTAGTGGACTTTCTTCAATGTTTGCATGGTCTGTTAAAAATAAATATATATATGTTAAGTACACATAAAGTACTGACTATTAATTTGCTTATGCAGAGAAGTGTGTACCATTATTATCACTATCGTCGGACATTTCGGCATGCGGAAAATTATCCTCCAGCCACTCCAAAGTACTGCACATTTCTGTGTGAAAAAAACAGAAATACATTATTTGTTCTGCACCTCATACAAAAAGTATACACACATATAAGAAAAATGAAGTTCACTTACTACTTTCTTGTCATTTATAATCGTGTTGTGTTCGTCTACTGTCATTCCTAGCTGTACACTTTCTGTGAGGTAATTACGTTGGAGGCATATCTTCTTTTTTTATGGTATAATCCATTTCATTATACATGGTATTTAAATGGATGGGTTATGTGTGAGACGTGTAGGTTGCAATGGTTATTTATTAATACGTATAATGTGTTTATGTGCTGCTTTTTAAACTTGTGCAGTTTTTATATGGCATGATAGAACAATTTCAGATACCCCCTGAGTGTTTGAGTAGTGTTGATCTCATCCGCGCCCGTCCGCGAACATACACTCAGTCCATGCTTCAAATATCATTAGCAAGGGGGTTCAGTACGTTCTATGTTACATGTATATAAAGTAAGGGAATCCTAGTAAATATCTCCCAAATTCACATGATGAAAGTGTATATTCAGTAAAAAAACTTTATCAAAGGGATGTTATGATTAATTTGCCCTGCTAACAAACTATGAAATTCAGTAAAAAAAACGTTGTTAAAGGGACGTTATGGTTAAGTTGCACTACTAAAAACCTATGAAATTAACTAAAAAAAACTTTGTTAACAGGACGTTATGGTTCGAAGTAAAACCGAAAAACCCTTGAAATTTGCCAGAAATGACATCAGAAATGGCATTGATGACATCACTGATGACATCACATGTACATTTACTTTGAATGAAAACTCTGTAGAAGGTATTCTTATTATAATGTTGACCAAAAAGTGTCAAGGATCATTAGAATAAATATCATGTGCTAATTAGTGCATTAAGCAATGCGTTGATATACATGGCATTCTATTATGAAGTTCTATGCAGTATACTAAGGTACTCATGTAGAAACATAGGCATTGTGTTCAGCATACATGATAGAGGTGCAATATTCATAAGCTTGCCATGTTGAACAGTGAAATGATAACTGTATTCTTATTAGAGTTTTGGGTACTGTGAAACATGTGATAAGTAGGTAATAAAAACCACTTACTACATAATGGCATTATTATAGACAAAACACAAAGAGACAACATCACATACAAATATGAGTATATACACGAAAATTGAAGTACGGAAAAAAACAGCAGTAGTAGCAGTAAGTGTTCATAACCTAACTGATTATCTTTATGCAGAGCAATGATTGCTCTGTTTCAAAGGTGCTACTTACCCTATGAATATGTATCACATGATTTGACTGGACCCTAAGGGAATTACTGTAAGAACATACTTGAAGGATAAGTCTACAAATATAGTACCTTTTCTTTTTTTAATTCCTGTTACTGAAGAAAACCATGTGGCCTAGATATGTCAGTAAAGAAAAAAGGGGAAACCAGACATGTGATGTCCTGGGTGTTAGTCTCTTAGCAGTGCACGGTGGTGGCACAAGCTATGGTTGCTTAGCTTACCATAACTGGCGAATTTCAAGGGTTTTTCGGTTTTACTTCGAGCCATAACATCCCGTTAACAATGTTTTTTTAGTGAATATATATATATATATATATATATATATATATATATATATATATATATATATATATATACACACACACACACACACACACAGAGGGGTTCAGCTTTTTTGGAATCCATATGATTGAAACTGGACCATATGGAGGAGACAGAGTGCGTATGCTCAGACAACAAGAAACATGCTGCATTTTGGACTTTTAGAGCAAATATCCGAATGGTCAAAATATGGATGAAGAGTTGTTTAGTTTTTTTGGACAAAGATTTAAACAAGCTATTTTACAGACCATAACAGGTCGATACTTTGTCATAGTTAATATATCTGTCCATCCACAATATTTCTATGAATGAGAACATGGTGTTGTTATCATTATGGTGTTGGTCATTGATATTTTGTCTAACGATTGATTTAGGAATATTTTGATAGTGTATTTTGGATGAAAATAATTGATTAATTGAGTGATTGTCATGATATCCAATTGTTTGTGTTTATTCTTCATCATTGTTTTTTTGTATTTAATTTTTCTTGATTTTCTTTACTTTGAGTTAGGGATTGTTTGTTTTTTCTGTTTTTCTTTTCTTTTCATTGAGGCACTATTCATTATGGAGATTCAGGTGATTGACATTTGAGATTTAAAAGCATCATCATTTGTATACCATTGCTGTTGTGTGGTAGTTTTTTTTGTTTTTGTCATAGTAGGATGATATACAGATCATTTGCCATGACATGATGAACACATTTGTTTCATTGAGAGAAAAAGAGTATTATGAAATGGCACTGCAATGTATATGGCGTTACCATATATCCTCTAACCACCAAAAAGATAAGAGCATTGCACACTTTACTACATCTTTTTATGCTGTGAGGGCACTAAGCTCCTATGCATACACTCTTGAGTAAGACTCTTGCACAGCATGTAGCACTTTATAACTGCATTATTTAATGGGCAGTACAGCTGGCACACAATCTCTATAGAAACCATAATATTTAATGGTTTAAGGAAAATATCCCATTGATGGCATAAATATTGGATTTATACTGTGGCCTGTTATTTCATTTGGAATTGGACATGTAACAGAATATTAGAAATTTCCGACATACAATGGGTCGTCCACTGCGATTCCTTGCATGCTGTGATTTCTCACTATGCATACACCAGATGATGCCTATTATAAAAAACATTTAACGATTATTGTTGCTAGAATACATTAAGCACTTTATTGTAAAAATAATTGCTGCTGGACACAATGCACTTTACACCGTTATGGTATGCACACAGCAATGCCTGAAGCACTTTATTATTAGATGAATTGCTGCACAGCACAATGCACTTTACAAAAATGTATGCATCCGGAACATATACTATCTCTGTGCTTTTGGGAAATTATTCAAACGTGGATAATGCAGCTTGAAAAGAGCACTCGCCCTGTGAAACGCACAGATTGTTGTGGTAAAATCGACAGGAATGCGCGTTTAGGCACACCTACACAACATGGCCGATACAATTGGTATGAAGCACCAGTCCACTTTTAGTGTCTGCCACGTTTCTCACTTGTTATTTTAAATATGCACACCTGAATGTGCAATTTGATGTGATCAAACAACGAGGCAGTCGTGAAGCGTGTTATTCAGCCGATCTTTCGGGACCTATAATGTGGGAAAGCCACATGCTGATGACTTTTAAACTATTTTATGTGATGCTACATTAAAGGAAGTTAGTCTACTTTTGGACTCTGACTATTCCTGGAAAAGGCGGCAAATGCTGCAACTCAATATCTGGTTTGGATAGCAGAAAAAATAACATATATTACACGGCCACAGTAGTGGGCGTGTAGTTATGGTTAAGTTGCTGTTTCCATACAATGAGCACTTTTTGGGCGGCTTATAACTCTGCTCTCCCTGGACGAATCCTCACCAAACTTTGCAAAAAAGGTATATGACACTCTTTGATTTTTTTTGCAAAGTTTGGTGAGGTTTGATCCAGGGGGTGCAAATTTATAGGAGGGGTCCCAAAACTTCTTTTTTTCCCATATACTGAAAGAGGGAAAAACATTGCGCACAGCTACAGAGGAAACCGCTGGACAGATTTTCACCAAATTTGCGGCAGGAGCAGCGGTTTGGTCCCGAAAGCGTGCTTTTCTTGGTGAAAATCCATCCAGTAGATTTTTGTTAAAGTTATCAAATACTGTCTGGAGAGGTGAGGGTTGGGGATGTGGCAGCAAGAAGCAAATAAGTGGTGTTTTTTTGTCACGAAAGTCATACGGTATATTTGGAGGTAGGGTGGGCAACTGTCCTGTAATTTGCAGGATTGTCCCACAATTGGCACCTGTGTCGTGCAGTTTGCAAAGTGGCTCTGCAGGATTCGGGTTGTCCCGACTTGCTCTGTTCGAGCACAAGTTGTGATCTAACAGAGTAAGTCAGGAATCACAAATAGTCATGCTGGGGGTTGGGGCCGAGCGGGGAGGGGGTCATATACATACATTTCCCGTGAATGGGAATAACAGTGGTTGGCAAGTGGCAGCTAATCTGTAAAGAAGAATCCTATTGCATTGCATTGCAACCGCAGCCACTGACATGACAGGCTTGCAGGGCGGTCATGTCAGTAGCTTGGGGTGCAATGCATTGATTGTGCCAGGTGAATGACACCGTGACGTCATCAACACCTTTTGTCCCGCAAAGGGATGTGACAAAGTTGGCCACCCTATTAGGAGGTATTCCTCAATATATTGTGTGTGAAGTACCGGCGAAGGAGTAATGTGTCTGTGTTACAATTTATTTAAAATAATAATGGAGTCAGATTGGCGCCCCCTAGTGTTTGGCATCTGAGGCAGCCACCGGCATTGTTTGATGGAAACAGCGGCCGTGCACGTGTATGACAATACGAGTTCTCATGGGTGCGTTGAGCCGTGTTGTTGCAAAGTAAGAATGTATTTAGATTCTGAATGAAAGTCACTAGCTTTGATTTTTTGGTTGCGAGCTAAGGAAGCCCACGCATGGGACTGAAAGTAGAAGGGTCAATTGTTTTTTGACTTTGAGAGAAAGGGATTTTTCTGTAAAAAGTCAGTGAGAGGAGGTTTGTAATAATGAACATTTGATAAGGTTATGCATTCCAAAAGTGTGTACGGAACATGTAAATTCAATTCATGAAGATTCTTTGATGCAAGCGGATTGAGCATTTCGGACTGAATTGAGACAGTGAATATTATGTAAGTTTATTTTTGATGACTGTATACCGGAACAAGCTTTAACCTATTATTATCTGAAGATTAATTATGGCAATGTAACTCAAGTACTATTTTTCTGTGTGGTTGTCTTTTTTATGTGGTTATGGGGAGTGCAAAAAGTAGGTGTATGTCGACTATAACTAGATTCACCCAGGTTCAACGCTAATATTTCTTTAAAATGTCATGTATGGCCATATGGAATTGTGTATCAGTTTCTAAGTTCTTTTTGTCTTTTTTGAGATTGATGTGTGTGCTAATCTTTAGTTTAAACTCTATGCCGAATTAAGAAAATTATACATATATTGTAATAAAGGTAGGGTATTGATACATATTTTCTGTTTTGTTTTCCAAGTAGCTTAGCCTTACTGCGATTGCCATTGATTCCAGATGCCAACTGATGGGTTCTTCAATAGGCAGGTGCACGTTTTTGTCAACGGCTGGATCACTGTCACTGTTTTGTGGGACGATTGCCCAGGGCCCATTTGTTCGTATGCTGCCCCAGCGATTAGGAGTAACATAACATCTTTTATGGTGGTGTAGGCGCAAGCTGATGCAGACGCCCTGGAATTCACTGCGGGACCCAAACAAACACTTTGTTTATGAAAAAAGAAGAACGTGTGCCTCACGATTAACATTTTCGATCACGAGCAAAGAAATTTGATTGCATGTGGGAACAGTCGGATGTTCTCGGAGAGTTCATTGGGAAATAAAAGTACTTTAAAAATTGTATACTCTTATTCTTTTCTTTTAAAGACCGGTTTAATCATTTGAATTGTGCCGTGGTATGTTGTTAGTTGATGTTTGTTGATTTTTTGGGTTCTGCGTCACGTAGGTGGTTATGGGTGCATTTGGCTATGCTGAAAAGGAACATCACTGAGAAAGGTGTTCATTATCACTAGGGTTGGTTATGTGAGGGTCAGGGGTGGGGCATATGATTTAGTGACGTCAGGCCATTTTATCGTACGCCGATGCAGCAATGGTTAACAATAGTACAAGATGGACGCGCCCTGTTGCCACATTTCATATGTTTCTCAAAGAGGAGGAATTAGGGTGGCCAAGTGTCCGGATTTTGCGGGATTGTCCTGCAATTAGGGACTCCATCCCGCGGTTTGCAGAGTGGCTTGCGGTATTTAGGTTGTCCTGACTTGCGTCAGACAACCTGCCTCCAGCACAAGCACTCTGCAAACTGAAGAGGCCATCTGCTCAGCACGGCGCTGCCGCCTGCTGCTTTCTTTGCTCCTGGGGTCATGATGGTCATGTTTGCAGTTAAAAAACGTGAACATCACCTCCCAGGACAAACCATTTGTATTTAAATTAAGCCAGGAATTAAGAGACATCAAAAAATAGATTTTTAAAAAAGAGGCGTGCCAAACTTGAATGATGTGACGTCATCACCGCCTTGTGGCCAAGTGTTCCGCGACAGACTATCAAAAGGTTGACCACCCAAGGGGGCAGTGTTTCTCATGCTCCTTGATTACAGCAGTGGTGGTGTCTCATGGAGAGGAGGTATGGCGTTAGCTGATGTCATTTTAATGTAAATAGCCGTTTTGCCAAAAGTATGTACTGTGTACTAGATTGTTAACGGATGAGTACGAATAGGTGTTGGAGCTGTGCAAGGGACATGTTGAAGTTGCAAGTTCCTACATTACTAGAAAATGTAGTTCCAAACTGCGCATGAAGCATAGATTTTATTGTTCAGTGCGTTTTTACTTTGAACCATAACGTCCCTTTAACAACATTTTTTAACTGAATTTCATAGGTTTTTAGTAGCACAGCTTAACCATAACGTCCCTTTAACAAAGTTTTTGTTTACTCTCCGCGTCCATGTAGTTATGGTTAAATTGGTGTTTCCATGGGAAGAGCATTTTTTGGGTGGCTTATAACTTCGCTCCCTCTGGACGAATCCTCAACAAACTTTGCAAAAAAAGTATATGGCCCACTCTGAATTTTTTGCAAAGTTCGGAGAGGTTTGGTCCAGGGGGGCAAAGTTATAGGGGGAGTCCCAAAACTTTTGTTTTTTCCCATAGACATAATGGGAAAAAACTTTGCGCACGCCTACAGCCCAAACCGCTGGACGGATTTACACCAAATTTGCGGCAGGAGCGGGGGCTTGGTCCCGAAAGCGTGCTTTTGCAAATTTGGTGTAAACCGTCCAGTAGTTTTTTAAAAATGACCAAAATGTAAGGCAAAAAAATTAGTGATATCTCCGTTCGCTTCGCGGACGGACTTCCCGGTTCTCTCCGCGGACAGTGCCCTGATTGGACGAGCGGCTTGCGTGATGTCTGCGGACATCCGACGTGTTCGCTGATTGGACGGCATGGGGAGTGGAGCGCGTCTGATTTTTGGTGGCGCCCGACATCTTGCATTCGCGGATGACCGCAGACAGCGAGGTGAAACTTGGTTTAAAAATTGTATTTAGTGGAGTGTGTTGGTGTGTAAGAGTGTTTGGGGAGGGTGGGGGAGTATGAGATAGGTGTAATGTTGTATTTTGTTATGTGCTAGACGCTTTTGTTGTGTTCGATTTGTCTGCGGACAACACGGCTGTTCTGAAATGTTCGTAAATAAACAGAATGGATTCGGTGTCAAGTTGAAAGTGTTCTAAGAAGACTTGTGGGGTCCTGGAATGTTCGCAGGGGGTGTCCTGAAGACGTTGTTTGTATTGTTTGTTGTCAAGCTGAAAGTGTTCTAAGAACACTCGCGGTGTCCTGAAATGTTCGTACATAAAGAAAATGGGGGTGTCCTAAGGACGCTGTCCGTATCGTCCTCTGGCAAGCTGAATGTGTTCTAGGAACTTCCTTGTGTCCGCGGACATTAAAATGGTTGCAATGCTTGAATCTATGGGTGTGATATGCTGCGGTGGTTGTGGCCAGGGTATAGAATGTTGGGTGCATGGCCATTTGGCCATGCACCCAAGACTGTATCCCCATTGCCACAACCACCACAGCATATCACACTCATATGCCATGCACCCAAGAGTCTATGCTCTGGCCACAAGCACCGCAGCATATCACACTCATAGTGGCTTATAACTTTGGGTCAAAAACCAATTTATAAGGAACATTGTTATAAGCCAGTATGGGTGTGATATGCTGCGATGGTTGTATTTATCATGTTATACTTACTATTTGGTTTAGTAACGGGAGTCCATGTTTTTCTTGTTCATTTCTGTGATAAAAGAAAATAGCATGTTAGTATTAGTATTTTATAAAGACTTATTACATTGTACAATCAACATTTTCTTCTTTTTTTGACCCTCATATTTAGTAGATGACAAACCAGAGTACTGTGCAATGTGTTCAGTTTCTGTGTTTGTTGCTAAAATCATTGGGTCTGTGGGAGAAAAAAAATCCATGTTGGATTAAAAAAAAAAAAAACTTTTTGTGTTATGCTACAGTTTGTTTGTTTGTTTTCAGTGTTTACTTGTTGTTTCTGGCTAATGCTTTATACATTGGATTGTTCCAGTTTTTGGGAGCAGTAAGATATTAGGTATTTGTTTGGATATTGTAACATTTTGGAGCAGTTAGATATCAGTAGGCGTATTCTAACTGTTTATTTTTTTATATAATTTCGTGGTATTGATTTATCTGTTTGGATATTTCTAAATTTTGGGACAGTTAGATACCAATTGGCATACTCTAACTGTCTGTTTTTTTCTCTATTTGAGTGGTATTAATTTATCTGATTAGTTGTTGTAGCATCTTTGGGCAGTTAGATAGCTTTTGGAATATTGTGACAGTTTATATTTTTTTACTACAAGTGTACTTAAGGTTTAAGTACAGTTTAGTTATCAAATTCTGGTTTTAAGAACATTAAATAAGCGTTTGTAAGATTTGCTGGTAATCTCTGCTTTAGAGTAATGGTACTATCATTACATTCAAACCATCCACATTTCTTTTTTATATATGCAGTGTAGTGCCCTGAATTGGTTGTGGCTCCTGCGTGGTAGATTATACCTATTGTTGTGAAAGTTTTCCTACAAAGTGATATTTGACCATGTGTAAATCCAGTCAGCTTGCAGTTGTTTTTGGTACCATCTGCATTGTAACGTAGAGGCATTAGTATTCCGTATTTACTATGTGTTTGTATTACTAACGTGGAGCGATTATCTGAATTGCAGGTCGAACATAATCTACCATGGTTTGCATTTTGTACAAGTTGCTGAATTGGAACAGATTCACAATTAGGTATTGATATATACACAAAGCGTTCATTGGGGATTTGTTCTTGTGTCACATTGTTGCAGAGAGTGCATGTATGTTTCCACATGTATGAAATCTGGAAGATTTCATTTATAGGTATGTTTTTGTTTTCCAGTACTAATAGTAAGTACATTAGAAATTCTTGTGGATCTTCCTATGAGTTTATAGTGAATTTCACCATTCCAGCACAGTAGTCCAATTGTTGTCTTATTCCATGAACACTATACAGGTTTTCAGGTTTGTTTGTTGTGTTTCTGTGAAGTACTAACATTTGCAAATACAATGGGTCTGTACTGTGTAAGTAAATGTTGTCAACAATTGGTGGTAATTGAAATAGAATATTAATTGCTACATTTGCGTAGCAACTTACACCAACTATATTTGAGAGTTTAAATGGACCAGGTAGTTCTGTATCTCACTGCTGTTTTTGGAGTTTGTCTTCCTTCTTTGAAGAAGTACCTGGTTTACTTTCCCTAATTGATTCTTTTTTGCTTGTGGTACTTGATGAAGTATTAGTTTCTTTTACTCTCTTTGGAGGATTTGCAGAGACATCCTGTTGCATTTCTGTTTGATTTATTTTTCTTTTATAACGTTTTACTTTTTGTGGAACAGAATATGTGTTTAGATGGGGGGTGTATAGTGAGCGAAGTCTATTGTATTCTAAAATGCAAGGAATATCAGCGTTTATTTTACTTGCATCAAAGTTCATTAGAAATAGACCGTCAAGTGTACGTAAGCGTGATAGTGCTACGTAGCTCATGCCTTTTTTAAAGACAGTGTTACCAATGTCTATCATTGCTTTGTCTAGGGTATTTATGAATGGTGATTGAGTATGCAAGAGTTAGAGAAAATTGTTCTCTGCGTACATACATGTCTTTGAAGAGAAGGAATCAAGCTGTTGAGCGTCCTATTCTTTTTACTTCTGAAAGTTTGTCAAAGAGAATATTGACAAACTGAATTTTGTTGTCACGTGCGTATGTTTGAAAGCCAACAACTGTACCCAGTGCTCCGTTAACTAGTACTTGGTCCACGTTAGGTTTCAGCATTACTCTGCAATTCACGGATAATTTTAATATCTTTTCCAAGCCTGCTGTGTTTGAGATTGATTTTTCTAAACTATTTAGTCTTGTTGTGGCTTGGTCACACATGGGTAGTGTCATTCCATGTACATCTAGTTTGTCTGTGGCGCTAATTTCCATTATTGGTTGCATTTCTTTACTTAACATTATTTCATTGAATTTGAAACAGCTTGCAAGAGTTGGCATTAAGGCTATACAATTGACATTTTTGTGGGCTAATTGTTCCATAACATCTGTAGCACATGCATTATCACCATAAAGTGCATGAATGTGCCGGGTTTTCAATATTGCTTCTGCTTCTTTAGAAAGTATACCAACTCTGATACTTTTTAAGATGTTGGAATAAGGGAGATCTGCAGATTGGCGCATGTTTTCTGTTAATTCTCGGTATTGGCAATGTTGCCAAAGGTTGACATTTCCAATGCTGCCAAGAGTTTTACGGCAGAGTTTGTGTCCTAATGTTTTAAAAATAGGCTCACCTTTTACTGGTGTCAATTGAAGAAGATCTCCGAAAACAATAATGTGTTTTCCTGCAAAGAGCTCTTCATAGTTTGTTTTGAGTAATCTGAGGTGAATCAAAGCCAACATTAGGTTGGACACCATGCTCACTTCATCTATTAGTAGCATTTTCATTTGTTTCAATACTCTGCGTAGTTCCATTGCAGCTTCTTCAGAAAGTTTGTAATAATCTAATTTGTTTTGGTGTTCAACTGGCAGGAGTAGTAATCGGTGTAAAGTGACACCACCTATGTTGTAGGCAGGTAAACCTGTGGGGGCAGTGACAACAGCTGACAGTTTGTTGTTTGTCAATTGTTGAAGGAACTTACTGATGGTTTTGATTAGGAATGTTTTGCCAGAACCAGCTTCACCACTGACATACAATAGTATAGGTTTGTAATTTTGACAGGTGCATTCTTTGTTTTCATGTTGTACACCATGTGCAATTTCTTTTGTTACTTCTTGAAAAATGCTACATTGCTCATTGTTTAGCTTTGATTGTACTATAGTTAAGTCTTCTTTATCTTCATACTGACACATGGTGTTTTCTACTTCTATCATAGCTAATTATGCCTCATTTGTTATTAGTGGGTCTCCCAGTGGTTCTTGGCTTCCTGTGACAGAAGGTTGACTACTGTCAGGAGTGTCCTTATCTAGTTGGGCCTGGAGTTCTTCTTCGTGTTGCTGTTCATTGTGCAACATTGTTTTGTACTGTGCAAAGTTTACTTCAGTTATACTGCTTTCATTTGCTTTGAAAGCGTCTTCATATGAGTCATAGTTATCTAGTATTTCTTCTTCTTTTCTCCATGGTTTAAAGAGTTGTAGCAGGGACATGTAATATACTTCTTTATGTTGAGGAGTCTTTAATGATAATTTGATGTGATTAATTAAATTTGGTTTGGTGAGTTTTACGAAGCTGCCTTCACAGTTTGTCACTTTATATTTACGGTTTTGTTCATCAGGTTTTATATTATTTTTGTATGGGTAGTTTTGGGCTATGTGGTATAGACACATGGTTTCCAAAGTGGTACTCCTGTTTGGGTAGTATGTGTCCAATAAATTGTTTTTCAACATGTCTTGGCTGTTGGGATCATGTTTGGCTATTGTTTCTATATCTTCGTATGATTTTAGAACTCTTTTTCTTGATTTAGCTGGACCAAGACTTAGCCATACTATGTTTACAGATTTATCATACAATGCAGTACCAGTTAATCGATCAGCTGCTTCATAGGATCCACATTCTCTATGGGACAGCATTTTTATGCCCAAGCTGTATAATTTCTGAGACACTGTTTTATCTGATGCCAGTTCATTCCAGAGGTCTTGGAGCTCTGTCTTTTCTGATTTGGTTAAGTATGCTGTGACATATCGCGTAACTGAAGTAGAATTTTCTGCAATGTACTGCACATCTATGTTTGCATTCCATAAGTGGGTAATGATTGCATTGTAATCATTGATGTATTTTTCTTCTTCTTTTCTTTTTATGCAATATGTATTTTTAGGTGACTTACCTTTAACACTATGTCTAACTAAAAACATGAGGTTGTTCACTTGACCTGTATTTGTAACTGGTCTAGGGAAACCAAATCGGCAATTGGTGTAGTATTTCCCTTTGTTTTTGTATTTGCAATGACAATATTTGCCACATTTTTGTCTTTGGAATTGTAACATTTTTGCATGAAGATCACTATTTGTGGATTCTGATGGAATTTCTCAAGTGACATATTTTTCAATAAACTGTAAAACAGTGGCATCACTGTCTTGACCAAATATAGGAGCATCTTTAATCCATAAAAGCATGTGGACATGTGGTGCTCCTCTGGCTTGGTATTCTTTTCTCCAAAATAAGTGTTGCATTTCTCCAAGGGGAGGAACAGTTTTATTACAAATAAAATGTAGCATAGCAATGAAGCAATGGTGAAAATATCTTGAAACATTAACAGGATCCTGAGAACAAAGTTCTCCAGTTGTTAGTATATCTATGTTTGTTTTGTTTTCGTTTGATATGCGTAGGAAAGAATGTAAATCTTCCCATGCATATTCTGCACAACTTAATGTAACAAACCAAGTGGGTGGGCCAAGGTTTCTGATCATACAACGTACATCTCCATGACGTTGAAACCAGTACTCTTTAGTACCACGCATATTTGATAATAGATTTGTAAGATTTGATTGTAAAACTTCATCTTTTTGTTGAACTTTTTATAATAATTGTGTAGCTGTCATATTTTGAAAGTGTGATCCTGATTTTAATATGTGTGCAACTCCGTAACATAAAGTTGCTAGTTCACTTTAAAAGAGTAGGTGGAATATGTATTCCACATTTTGTCGAAATCTGGGATCTTCAGAATACATTCGTAATGAGCGATATTCTGATGCTGATATTTGAATAGGTCTATCATAGTATCTTCCTCCTTTGCCAGTTGGAAAGACTAGAGGAAAAGCATGTGCTTCTATACTTTTTTCCCATATGCAGATTGGTGATCCTTGTTTGATGCATTTGGTATGTTTCCAGTGCATCATCTATGGTGTCATTAGAGTGCAATGGATGAATTGTAAAATGGTCTAAAGTCTTTGATATTGTAGCAGGATCTAGGAGCTCAAATTGACCAGCTTCTTGTGTCTCTTGAATTATTTCAGTTGTATCTTTCAAGTTTTCTACAATATTTGTAGGCACTCCATTTACCAAGATAATTAAAGATTGTTGCATTGGACTTGTGCATCCTAGAGTGTGCACATTTTCTTTTAGATCTAATTATAAATACACTACTTTTCCACACATACCTTTCACTAATTCAGATGGAGGTAATTTTGCAGTTTTTGGTTGAAGGCGTCTTATTGCTTGAAATGGGTGCACTGTTTGAATTATGATGCTCTCATATAAATTAACATGGTAATTCATAGAATTTCGCACAAAAGTGGCGCACGCGGCTGGCGCACAGTGTGCGCGTGTGAATGTATGCGCCAGCCGTGTGCGCTAAAATCGATATCCGCGCACAGCGTATTCATGGATTTTAGCTTCCAAAACCAGCCGTGACGCAGAGTGGCGCAACGACCCTGCTGCAGCGCCAGTTACGCCCCGAAGAAAGCCCTCACACTAGGAAAAGCCATCAAAATTCCCAATTCAGCGCAAAGGGCTGTGCTAACCCTGGACCAGTATACAGGGCTTCCAAACAGCAAGCGCCGAGCGGGGAACGTGTATTACTGGGGTGCGCGGGAAGTGCCACACACGATTTCTGCAGGGTACGTGTATTTCTGGGGTGCAGGGAAGTTTAACACGCGATTACAGCAGGGTACGTGTATTACAGGTGTGCGCGGGAAGTTCCACACGCGATTCAGCAGGGTACGTGTATTTGTGGGGTGCGGGGATGTTCAACACGCGATTACAGCAGGGTACGTGTATTACAGGGGTGCATGGGAAGTTCCACACGCGATTTCAGCAGGGTACGTGTATTACTGGGGTGCGTGGGAAGTTCCACACACGATTTCAGCAGGGTACGTGTATTTCTGGGGTGCAGGGAAGTTTAACACGCTATTTCAGCAGAGTACGTGTATTACTGGGGTGCGCGGGAAGTTCCACATGCGATTTCAGCAGGGTACGTGTATTTCTGGGATGCGGGGAAGTTTAACACGCGATTACAGCAGGGTACGTGTATTACAGGGGTGCGTGGGAAGTTCCACACGCGATTTCAGCAGGGTGTGTGTATTTTTGGGATGCGGGGAAGTTTAACACGCGATTTCAGCAGGGTACGTGTATTACAGGGGTGCGCGGGAAGTTCCACACACGATTTCAGCAGGGTACGTGTATTACGGGGGTGCGCGGAAGTTCCACACGCGATTTCAGCAGGGTACATGTATTACTGGGGTGCGGGCAAGTTTCACACGCAATAGGCCCTGTGCGAGAGGGGTATGTGTATTTCGGGGGTACAGGGGAGTCCTACACGTGAATTGGCAGTGTGGGTCCTCCCAGGTGTTCCCTCTACACCCTCCATGGCCCCTGCAGGCAGACCACACCACAGGGGACTCCCCTGGTCATGTCCCGCATGCAGCCCATCCACCATGGGCATGCCCCCCACAGCCAAGCCACATGTCACCTGGCACTAGTGATCACCAACGCATTACCCCCTTGCACCCCCACCCCCCAGCAGTGCAGGGCACCTGCCAGTAGGCACACACTCATGTCCCCCAGCACCCCCACCCACCAAAAAGTGCAGGGCACCTGCCAGCAGGCCCCCACTCATGTCCCCTTGCACCCCCACCCCCAATCTGTGCAGGGCACCAGCCAGCAGGCCCCCACTCATGTCCACCAGCACCCCCACCCCCCAGCAGTACAGGCCACCTGCCTGCAGGCCCCCACTCATGTCCCCCAGCACCCCCACCACCCAGCAGTCAGGGGCACCTGCCAGCAGGCCCCCACTCATGTCCCACTCATGTCCCCTTGCACCCCCACCCCCCAGCACTGAGGGCCACCTGCCAGCAGGCCCCACTCATGTCCCCCAGCACCCCCACCCCCCAGCAGTGCAGGGCACCTGCCTGCAGGCCCCCTCTCGTGTCCCCCAGCACCCCCACACCCCAGCAGTCAGGGGCACCTGCCAGCAGGCCCCCACTCATGTCCCACTCATGTCCCCTTGCACCCCCCACCCCCCAGCACTGAGGGGCACCTGCCAGCAGGGCCCCACTCATGTCCACTTGCACCCCCACCCCCCAGCAGTGCAGGGCACCTGCCAGCAGGCCCCCACTCATGCCCCCTTGCACACCCACCCCCCAAGCAGTGCAGGGCACCAGCCAGCAGGCCCCCACTCATGTCCCCTTGCACCCCCACCCCCCAGCACTGAGGGGCACCTGCCAGCAGGCCCCCACTCATGTCCCCTTGCAACCCAACCCCCCAGCAGTGCAGGGCACCTGACAGCAGGCCCCCACTCATGTCCCACTCATGTCCCCTTGCACCTCCACCCCCCAGCAGTGCAGGGCACCTGCCAGCGTGCCCCCACTCATGTCCCCTTGCATACCCACCCCCCAAGCAGTGCAGGGCACCTGCCAGCAGGCCCCCACTCATGTCCCACTCGTGTCCCCTTGCACCCCCACCCCCCAGCACTGAGGGGCACCTGCCAGCAGGCCCCCACACATGTCCCCTGCACCCCCACCCCCCAGCAGTGCAGGGCACCTGCCAGCAGGCCCCGACACATGTCCCCCAGCCAACACGTCATCACAATCTAGATCCCTGGCCGTTATGGCCAGCCTCCACATGCCAAAGACCCACCCAAGTATAGCATCCACCCACATAGAAATGCCAATTACATGATACAAACCCCAATGGCAAGTATGTAAATGAACACATTTCCGTCACACACACACAATGGGTGCAATGAATGTCAAAATATATCATGACATGCATGAAACCAATGAGATGATACCACAAATGGAAGTATAAAAAAATATATTAAACATAACATGAACGTAAATCAAATTAAACACACAACAATGGGAATAACAAAAGAAATGGTCCATGTCCGATAAATTATGAAAATCCAGAAAACATAAGCAAAAGAAATCCAAAAAGAAATGTTGTCCAAAGTCACAGTTCAAAAAATCAAATCCAAGGGAAAATAAAAAGTAAAAACCATTGCTCCATGGTGAACACAAAAAAAATATTAAAAAAGATGAATCCAATGTAGAACTATGTACAATTGAAGAATCCAGGGTCCATGAGCCCTACCTAAGAAATGAAACCTACCAAAAACTACAACCTAAGAAAAAAACTATATACAAAAATGTGGTCCATTGTCCAAGTGATCCAAACTAACGAAAAAACGAAAGGAAAACTAATACTAACTAACTAACTATTTACAAGGGCAGCGGGCAAGTCCAATGGCTCACATGTTGATGTGCCGGGCCAGGGCATCATCGAACTCCTGCTCGATGTCCCGGAGGCGGTCCTCTTCCATGGCCCCGAGGGTTCGCAGGGACGATGACAACTGGAACTCCAGGTCCCTGCGAATGGCTTCGAGGCACTTGGCCCGCCTCAGGGCCCTACGCATGGAGTTCTCTGCCCTGACCATCGTGAGCAGTGCCTCTTCCGCCCGCTGCAGCTCCGCATCTATCGCTTGGCTCAACCGCTGCCACACCGAAGACACTTCCCGTCCAGGGTCCTCCTGCCCTCCGGCCGATGCCTGCCCCTCCGATGATGAAGGCCCCGAGCCATCATGGCTCCCACCTTGTTGCTGCCGCTGCCTGTGCCCTGGCTCCTGCTGCCTGCACATCCTCCTCCAGCTGGGGTGCAGTTGTTGAGGTGGCCACCCCTGCTGGAGGCCCGACTCCCGACTGTGGCAGGGATGTGTCCTCCACCAGCCTGGCCGCAGGGTCAGAGGCAGCTCCACAGGGCACCCAGGTGACACATGGGTGGGAAGATGGCACAGAGGACGATCGGCGCATAGGGGGTTCAGTTGAGGAGGGGATTGGAACAAGGTCCAGAAAATGGAGGAATCCGGCCCTGGTGAGCTGTCCCAGTGGGTCAACGCGGTCAACGAGCCATGCGAGAAGACGTGCAGTCTCCTCATGAAAAGACTGCAGGTCAGCTCACATGGGACGTTGACACAACGCCACCCCACCCAGGACAGGCTCAACCCGGTGCCGGATAGCCACATGCACAGGGAGAGGAAGGCCAGTTGGTGTAAGCCAATCCCCTCCCTGAGAACGGGTCTGGACGTAGGTATCCCTGCTGGTGCAAGATGATGCAGTCACAGGATTGGGGACAGGATTACACACAGGCACCTCCGCGGGGGCCTGTGCTGCCTCCTGTCCCTGCCCCTGCACTGCACCACTAGCACCAGTGGAATCCCCACCTCCAGACCCCGTCTCTGTCCCTTGCATGGCTTCCTCCTCCACCAAACCCTCCACCAACCTGGATGACTCCGTGCCATCTCCCTCCGTCGTGCCCTGTGGGGTCTCAGCTGCCCCTTCGGCTGCCGAGGAGTCCAACTCCAACCTCCACCTCCTGGACCTCCCCTCGGCAGCTGCGACCTGGGACGCGGCACTGGACTCCTCACTCCCTGGCGAGATGACAACCTGGGAGGGGAGCCAGGCCCTGCGTCTCCGGCTGGCGGTGTGATCCCTGCCGCTGTGCTCCACAGCACCTTCTCTGCCCTCTTCATCAGTTGACGCTGCAGACAGGGAGAGATAGGAGACAGGCATCAGGGCACTGTACAATGGACTCATACACACATGACAGTTGTACATGAGTGGCATTGTCAAACTTCAGACATGGCATCACAATCCCCAACACACATGTCATTGCAACTCACACACATGAGCTATTCCACAGCCATATTTCAACACCCTACACCATCCATACACATACAACAGCATGAGCAGCCAAAGGTGAGCCAGACATCACATGAAACACAGGGAGTGCACTAGACATGCACACACGCCACCACACTTACATGCATGTGTACACCTCCGCCAACTGTCTCAGTGATGTGGCTTGAGCAAGCGCATACCGGCAAGTAAGTTTGTAATCCGGTTGTCATGAGAACAAAATTAACTGTAAGCCTAGTCCCACTAATGGGGACTCCCCTGGTATTATACTCAACAACACTTATGTCACCCCCTACAGGGTCCCTGATTCTCAGCCCTGATGAAGGCGGACTCCACCTCAACCCATTACCGCCGAAACGTGACAACTACAGGGAACAGTGATATACCTGTACTATAGCCAAGTTGAAACTCTCTGCTATCAACCAATTTCTGATCACGTTGGCTAATGATCAGATATCTTGTATCAAAAGACCCTGCATTACTTATGGACCTCTTTATGAAAGAACTCTTAACTAAACGTTTTTCCAGCACCAAATATGGGAACTTATGATGCACTTAAATAACTAGTAAGATTACACATGCATCTATAACTGTTTCCTTCCCCTTTTCTTTGCGGACAAACGTTGAAGCTCGACTCATTTAGAGATATAGGACTTGAATTATCTCACACCATGTTGATTGTACATGTCAATTGTTTTCAATTTGTCTTCACATTTTAATTATCCTCAATTTGCCCTCACAATGTGTTGAATGTTTCTCTCTTGAATGTAAATAGCCATTCAGGAGAGTTTTATGTTACTTTCTTTCTGCACTGACTTTTTCTAGCGACTTACTTTACAAAGCAGTAAAATACCTTTTATGTATTGCTTGTATCTCTTATTTTCTTTACTAATTGTAAAAAAGTTTTGTTTTGAGATTGTAGTAATATATACCCAGTGGTAGATCCATTCCGTGATTGCTAAAAACTAGGTAACACACGTTCTGTCCTCAGAAATAACTCAAGAAAACAGTCCAAACACTTTGCTTGGCCTGTTTACCTTGAATACCCTGTGGTAAATGCAAAATAGTAAAGGTACACACCCTGTTTCACCGAGATTGGCATCCATGTCACATCTGGCAATCAGTCTTCTACATATCAGTCTCACATGCATCCATGTTGCATCACTGTTGCACCCATGTCAAATACACACACATGCACATGTACACGGTGCAGATACATGCAGCTGGAACCAACATCCATGTGTGACACCACAACCATGCCAACTTACATACACAGTAATCCAAACATGTGTGCTCACACATCTGCATTTGGCCTGCATGCTTACCCACACATACACCATCCATGTGTCTCACACATGAAAGGATTTGCATGTGTCACCCTCACAGCCCTGTACATACCCATCCATACATGGCCCTACAAAACCACATGTACAACCAGCACACTACTGGCACACCACCACACGCACACCTTCGAATCAGTATGCATGTACACTTACCGCTCGACTCCAGAAGGGTCAGCCTCTCAAGGACCTGGACGTGGAGCGCTGGGCATATGCTTCCAGGACCCTCATTTGATGTTCCGTAGGTGGCCTGGCGCCCCTTAGCATCCTCTGCCTTCAAGAGGCGCCGGGCCTTGTTGAGGGTCCTGGACCTGAAGTCGTCCCAGCGCTTCTTGACATGTTGGAAGTCGCGGACTGCTACCCCCTCCGCGTTGATGGCAGTCACGATGTCCGTCCAGATCCGAGTCCGTCCTTCCTTGTCGGCGCGCAAACTTCCGAAGAGGGCATCATACTGCCCCAGGACTTGCTCCACCAGGAGAGCAACTTCGGTGGCAGTGAAGCTGGTGCCCCTCTGCCTCTCTGGCTGGGGGTTGCCAGTGGTGCCAGATGTTGCAGTGCCCGACGTGACAACCCCAGAGCCAGGAGTGGGTGGGCAACTGGGTCTTGGGGCTGGGCTGTGGAGCGATGGAATAGCAGTCGGGAGTCTTCGGTTCCAGCAGGGGTGGTCACAGCAACAGCACCCTTGGCTGACGTGCAGGCAGCAAATGGCGGGGCACGTGGGCAGCAGGCAATCAGGCAGCAGCAGATGGCAGGTGGTAGCATGCTCGGGGATCTGGGGGGCAGTAATTCGGCCTTCTGGGCAGGAGCGTGGTCTTCCGTGTGTGAACGCATGGCCAGCTTGATACGGAGTGATTTGGCACGTGAAAATCTTGCACGTCAGCGTGTAATTCGAGGAAAGGCCCTTAGAGCGTTAGCGCGTCAGTGCACGTACGCGATTTGATTGGACCAAAGGCCCTTAGCACGTAAGCGTGTCTGTGACGTGACACGCGCGGGTGTTTCCCTCATAGCACGTGATGACAGAGCACACGTGGAAAAGCTGCTCGTCTGAGTGTCAGCGCGTGTAATTGGAGGAAAGGACGCATACACGCGTAAGTGACGTGTACGTGTGGGCCGGTTTAAAAGGTACGTGTAGAACGCCATTTTCTTGTACGTGCGATTTGTGGAGAGCGAGTGGGTGAATTCTGTACTTCTTGTCGGTTCACACGCGATTACTTCATAGCGTTTCAAGTTCGTACTCCCTGTTACCTCTGACAGCTTTCATTTTTCTACTTTTTTGGGCCTGTTTCCTCAAACAGTGTTCACTTCTCCTTTTGTCCTGTTTCCTCAGACAGCGTACAATTCTTCTTTTGGCGGGGGTGTTGCCAACGCGCACACGCGCATATTTTTCACGTTCTTATTCCAGGCAGGCGGTGAGTTCCGCACGTACTTAGTAACTGTGCTTGCCCCGTGTGTCGCACTCCCCTTCAGAGGTCATTAGGCTGCGTGTATTACGCGTACGCTTATTTTTTTGTTTCTGGGTGCCACAGCGTAGTACGGGTTCATTTTTCCAAGCACGTGGTCTACGATGGGTTGCGTGCACCTTTATTTTTGTTTTTGGGCTGCCTGTGCGTTGCGTGACCCGTCATCTTCCCCAAGGGGTCACAGGCAGCCGTGTTAGAGCACTAGGGTACGAATTCCATCTAGTACCCTACCCTTTTGACCCCCAATTGCCCTGTACAATAGTTTACTGCTCCTCCCATATGCACAACAACGTCAGTGCCATGGTTGGGAGGCGACCAAGCGGTAAGGGAGGCAAAGGTGGCCGACCTTCAATACGTGGACGTGGTGGGCACGGTAGGGGATGTGGCCAGGATTTGCAGAGTGCCCCTAGACCCCCATGTGTGGAGGACCAATCAGGGACACCCATGCTCCCCCCCCATGGTTGAGGGAAACGTGGATGAGACCATCCCAGCTCAGCCCCTGTTGGACCAGCCCATTGTGGCACCTGAACTGGCACAGGATGACTCCCTGGCTGACTTCCAGGTCAGCAAGTCTAGGCCACGTGTGGCGGTGCAAGTTGTCACCAAGGCACGTGGATCTGGGGCAGCTATGTCATCTGCTGCCCCAAGTATGCAGGGTGGTGAGGCTGCAGGGGCAGCTGCAGCTCCATCCGCCCCAGCTCTGACTCTCCCAGCCTGGAGAGTGTCGGTCCTGGACCATCATACTGATGTTCCCCCTGCCAACATCACACTTCAGACAATGCCTGCACCAAGTCCTATGGTCAATGTGCATTCGCACACTCCAACAACCCAGTCCACTGGTGATTCTGCCCCTACTGACCAGAGCGGCGTTAGCCACTCTGGCTCCGCTCCACCTTCTAAAAAGAGGAAGAAGGGTGCTCTGGCACAACAGGCTGAGACCCCAGGCACAGCTACACACTCCGGCACTTCAAGGAAGCCTTGCTTTAATGACGCGGAGCTTAATGCACTTGTGAGCTATGTGTCACAACATAGTCACAAAATGGTGGTGACTGCAGGGTCCAAGACCACACCTGGTCAACGTAAGGCACACTGGCAGACCATCGCCAACCACATAAGTGCCCTTGGATTTGTGAGGCGCTCAGCTGATGATTGCTACAAGCGGTGGAACGACCTGAAACGCAGAGCAAAGGACAAGCTGGCCTCAAATCATGCCGCTACTCTGGTGACTGGCGGTGGGTCTCCACAAGAGGACAATGAACTCACTGAACATGAGTCTGTTGCTGGGACCTTCGTCACAGAGGAACATATCCGAGGTGTGGGAGAACTACCTGATTACAAAGCATTGTCCGGTGAGTGCCCATGCGTGTGTGTGTAGTGCATGTGTATGTATTTTGGGTGATGGGCTCTGATTGAGTGCCAGGTGAGGGTGTGTACTCCAGAATGTTATGGGTCACCCATTTCCTTCCTCACATGAGATCACTTGCCTTGTATTTGGCTATGACTGCATCTCTTCTGCCCACAGTAACCTATTAGGTCCACAATTGTGCAGTTGACCTTGTACTGCCATCTTGCAACTACATTGGTCAGAATTTGTAAGTGTGCCTTCAGGATAATATTTTCCACTCTGCCCTTTTTTGCTAGACATTTATCAACCATATTGTGACATATGTGATTGTCAATGTGATTGTCAGTCATTGTTTACTTTGCCACACTGGGGCAATGCTTTACCTGGTTATGTACACAATGAGACCATTCAGGCTGATGGAGTATTGGCCAGCACAAATGTTTAGATGAGTGCCTGTTTGCATGTGGAAAATGACAGATGTTTCCTGCGATGTTAATGTGACAAAAAATAGATCAGCCAACTATTACTGTATTCTTGTACCTTGCATGTGTTGCAGTGAGTGGCACATGTGTACTTAGTCCCAGTATGCGGCATTTTTCATGTCATCATGTCCATCTCACATGGATGGGTGACAGTACTCAATCACTGACATATGGCTGTACTTGTCAAATGTACCATGGCTATGCTAAATGCAATCTGTGTGCTGCCATGTGTCATGTATGTGTATTGGACATGCCACTCACAGGCCAATGTGTGATGGCAGTGCTACCCAGCATGCAGCAAATGTGTTGCTCTCCCATATTGATGTCATCAGTGTCTGCCTTTTGCCTCCCCTTACTACTCAGTGACAGTGCAGGCATGGGAGGTTTATAGTCATGTAGGACATGTGTGAATCATGTACTGGTTCTGTAGCTTGACAGGCCTATTTGTGTCCTATGGTGCTAATGCCTGTTTCAATTCTTTCTCTTTCATGTTTTTGCAGGGGATTACGCACTTGATGCTGTTGAGGTTGAGGAGATGGTGCAGACCCAGGAGGAATCCCAGGCATGACCGGGCACCAGCAGGGAACGTGGTGTGGTGGCGGGTGAGAACCCACTCCTCCTGCAGACCATACTTTCCAGAGGTGTCTCTGGGTGAACCTCCCCAGACCTCTATTCAGGTGCTGATTCCGATGATGAGACCTATGTGCCGTCACAGGTAAGTGTTTCTGGCAGGGATTCTGTTCTGTCCAACCCACCTGCACCAGGGGTAGATCCCTCTATGGGGATGTCAGTGTTGGTAGAGGCGCCTTTGGCGGTTACGGATGCAGGGTCACACTACACAGCATCTGATCCTATTCCTGGGCCAGCAGATCAGAGAGGGAATGCAGTCCTGCAGCCTCAGGCGGTGCCAGCACAGCAAGGTGCACATCGCCTTGCCCCAAACAGGTGTGGTGCCCGTCGATGCGGTGGTCGTACGCCACCAGGCAATAGCGTATGAGAGAACTCCATGTACGCTATGGCAACCCAACCGTCAGCATCAGTTGAAATGATGGCTCAGGCAATGGAGAGGGTGGCCACTTCCATTATCCCCCCTGAAAGGCAGATGGAGCAACTACAGCAGGCAACAGACTCCATTTGCCAATCACACAGGGAAGACATGTTGGCGTCCAACAGGGACCGACGGGCGGCACTGGAGACTCTGCGCCAATCCATCTCAATAGATTCCCAGGCCCAGAGGGAAGCCCTGAGTGAAGAACTCCATAACCTCAGGCAGACTCTTCTTGAGCTTGAGACTTCCGCTAATTTTAGGGCAGAACAGCGGCTGGAGCACCTCACAAGTACGCTCTCAGCTGAGATGCAGGCAACTCGGGAGGTTATCCGGGCATCATGTCAGGTGTTGCATGGGGATCTCCGCACTATAATCCTCCAGAACGAGATCTTCCACACCCGCATGATTGCTGCCATGGAGGACCATACCAGGGCTTTGCGTGGGCCGCCTCCCATAGCACCACCACCTCCTGATGCAGCAGCAGAGGGTCATGAGAGCGACGGCAGCAGTTCTCCCACATTGGCATAGCCGTGCAGGCCATGAGCCCATGGAGGTGTTTTTTTTCCCCAACATCCACACAGGTGGCTGTTGGTGCGCACCCTGTCCTCGGACCTCCTGGGTGGCCTCCCCCACCACCCCACATGGCCATTTTTGATTTTTGAATTTTGAATTTTGAATTTTGAATTTTGAATTTTGATTTTTGTTTATAATAATTTGACAGTGTGTTGCCTTGTGTGGCTCCTGTGGGCATCCACTGTATTCCGGCTGGGCACATGCAGGCTTGTCCTGAGTTTGGGTTAGATGCTTGGGTTCATGAGACACACACCCCTCCTGCTTCCCGTTTCCATGGGCTTGCAAAGGGTGTGACCAAGTGACAGTGATGTACACAGTGACGTTGGGCTCCCATGAGCTGTGTGGGCAGTCTGTAGTCAATACTGTGTAGACATTCCTTGTGTATATTGTTGTTGTATTGTACACTGCATGGTGTATTAATGTATGATTTTGCTTCCATGTCTCCCTCTGAATTTGCAGGTTCATTCCTCATGTCTTCACAAGTCCGTCTACTTTGGAGATGGAGTTCATGTTATATGCAATACACAGACCAGTTTTGAAGGCTGCAAGACTACAGTTTGAAGGGGGTGATGTGGTGGCATATTCAGGTTGTATGACTACGACTTCTTTAACTTAGTACTGTCATGTTTTAGAAATGTTTGAACTTGTCTAGATGCATTGTTTAGTTGGTAAGTATTTGGTCATGTGTGTTGTTAGTTCAACATTACTAGGAGCATATTGTGTGTGGCCAGTTTCCATTAGGGACACTGTACTTTGTGTCACTTGTGTCAGGTTTTTGGGATTGCTTTGTTTGCTCTCACATAGCATGACATGCCATGGTGTGTTGGGTGGCGGTGCTGGGGAGGGGTTGGATGACATGGAACTGTTCTTATGTTGTATTTTGCAAGGGGGTCATGCACTTAGCAGCATATGTGTCTTTTGATGACACAGCATTGGTGGTGTTTCTGTAGGCAGGGATGCACACATTGTGACACTTCCAGGTGACCAATCTCAGGATGGTATGGTTGTGACAGTTGACTGTCCCTCATGTCATCATCCTTAATTGTCAGCTGGTATGTGGCAGGGCTGTGTGCACTCCACAGGGGTGTGATTCTAAGTGAAGTAATTAGCCACCAGCTGTGTTCGGGCTGCCTCACCCCATGCCCTTTGGCCTCCCATGCGCAGCGGGCGTGCATGTGGTTGGGGATGTGGGGGCACCACCATGTCCACCGGCAGGCCCCGGCGTGTTGCAATGTTGTGCAGGACACATGATGCCACTATGATCCTACACACTACTGGGGGAGCGTATAACAGCTGCCCACCAGAACGGTCAAGGGAGCGAAAGTGTGACTTGAGCACTCCGAATGTGCGCTCCACTATGCCCCGGGTTGCAATATGGGCTGTGTTGTATCTTACCTCGGATGGCGTGGTGGGGTTCCGAATTGGAGTCATCATGTGGGTGATCAGAGGGTAGGCACTGTCCCCTGGGGAGGTGGTGATGGATATCATTAGTGGGGTTGTGACATTACTCAGTATCTGGCATGCATGCATCTGATGTGGCATTTATACTCACCAAGCAGCCATGTATCGTCATGCCGCCCAGCTTCTAGGTCTCGGTTTAGGGTTGACATTCTGTAAATGAAACTGTCGTGGGTGGACCCTGGATAGTTGGCATATACTGAGGTGATGATTCCCTTGGCATCACATACTACCTGCATGTTGATGGAATGCCAGTGCTTGCGGTTTCTATAGATGTGCTCTGATGCCCTTGGGGACGTAGGGCCACATGGGTGCAATCAATGGCACCTAGGACTTTGGGGAATTGTGCCACCCCGTAGAAATTCTAGACAACAGCCTGCCTTTCTGCAGGTGTTCTGGGCAGGTATATGTGCCTGCGCACTGATGGGAATGCAGTCATGATGGCCAAGACCTGGTGTAGGCAGCGTGACTGTGTGGCCTGTGACACCCCCCCACTATAGCACTTTTCCGCTGAAATGATCCGGTGGCCAAAAAGTGCAGTACATTGAGGACCTTCTCCAGGGGGCTGAGTGCTTGGGAGCAGAGGGTGGGTGATGTGAGGTCATCCTCCCACTCACTGACCAGGTCGAGTATTATGTGAGGTGGAAACCTGTACCTCCCATACACCTGGTCATCAGGCATGCCAAAAAGGCTGGTTCTGGGTGTGAAAATTCTGGGCCTGACTATCCTCCTCCTCCTCCTGCGGTATCCCACGACCACTGCTGCTAGGAACGGTATGTTCATCCTGGCGTCTGAGCTTGCTTGTTGTTTGCGCGCACTTTTATGCTGCGCGTGTCCAAGTATGCCTGCTTCCTGCTGGCGTACGTGTTTCTGGATTAGCACGTCTTTTTTGGTGCGTGCGTGTGGGCGTTCTGTGCATTTGCCTCCTGTACTTCCCCGCCCACCCCAGATTTACACGTACCCCGCTCGCACAGGCCCAATCACGTGCAAAATTTCACACAAGCCCAACTTCCCATGAGCCCAACTTCCCGGGAGCCCCTGAAGTACACGTACCCCGCTCGCCCAGGCACAATCGCGTGTGAAACTTCCCGCGCACCCACGAAATACACGCTATTGTTGACACAGAGGGTGTCCGTGTTTGTCACGTACCCCTTTGCACGTCATTTGTCCTAGAGGGCCACAGTATGGGAAATTAATCAGAGCTGTATATACGTGCTTTTTGATAGCGCACATTTTTTTAATGCGCAGGGACGCTACTGCCTGCCTTCGTGTGGCGGACATGTGTTGATGTACATAGTTGACTTTTGGTTTGTGTCATGGAATCGCCATTTCACTGCTGGGGGGTGGGGGTGCAAGGGGACATGAGTGGGGGCCTGCTGGCAGGTGCCCTGCACTGCAGGGGGGTGGGTGTGCAGGGGGACATGAGTGGGACATGAGTGGGGGCCTGCTGGCAGGTGCCTCTGACTGATGGGGATGGGGGTGCAGGGGACATGAGTGGGGGCCTGCTGGCAGGTGCCCCTGACTGCTGGGGTGTGGGGGTGCAGGTGGACATGAGTGGGACATGAGTGGGGGCCTGCTGGCAGGGGCCCTGACTGCTGGGGGGTGCGGGTACTAGTGGACATGAGTGGGGGCCTGCTGGCAGGTGTCCTGCACTGCTGGGGGCGTGTGGGTGCAGGGGGACATGAGTGGGACATGAGTGGGGGCATGCTGGCAGGTGCCCCTGACTGCTGTGGGGTGGGGGTACAAGGGGACATGAGTGGGGGCCTGCTGCCAGGGGCCCCTGACTGCTGGGGGGTGGGGGTGCAAGGGGACATGAGTGGGGGCCTGCTGACAGGTGCCCCTGACTGCTGGGGGTGGGGATGCAGGGGGACATGAGTGGGACATGAGTGGGGGCCTGCTGGCAGGTGCCCCTGACTGCTGGGGGTGGGGGTGCAAGGGGACATGAGTGGGGGCCTGCTGGAAGGTTCCCCTGACTGCTGGGGGGTGGGGGTGCAAGGGGACATGATTTGGGGCCTGCTGGCAGGTGCCCCTGACTGCTGGGGGGTGGGGGTGCAAGGGGACATGAGTGGGGGCATGCTGGCAGGTGCCCCTGACTGCTGGGGTCTGGGGGTGCAAGAGGACACGAGTGGGGGCCTGCTGCCAGGTGCCCCTGACTGCTGGGGGGTGGGGGTGCTGGGGGACATGAGTGGGCCATGAGAGGGGGCCTGCTGCCAGGGGCCCCTGACTGCTGGGGGGTGGGGGTGCAAGGGGATATGAGTGGGGGCCTGCTGGCAGGGGCCCTGCACTGCTGGGGGGTGGGGGTGCATGGGGACATGAGTAGGACATGAGTGGGGGCCTGCTGGCAGGTGCCCCTGACTGCTGAGGGGTAGGGGTTCAAGGGGACATGAGTGGGGGCCTGCTGGCAGGTGCCCCTGTCTGCTGGGAGGTGGGGGTGCAGGGGGGCATGAGTGGGACATGAGTGGGGGCCTGCTGGCAGGAGCCCCTGACTGCTGGGGGGTGCGGGTGCAAGGGGACATGAGTGGGGGCCTGCTGGCAGGTGCCCCTGACTGCTGGGGGGTGGGGGTGCAGGGGGACATGAGTGGGACATGAGTGGGGGCCTGCTGGCAGGAGCCCCTGACTGCTGGGGGGTGGGGGTGCACGGGGACATGAGTGGGGGTCTGCTGCCAGGGGCCCCTGACTGCTGGGGGGTGGGGGTGCAAGGAGACATGAGTGGGGGCCTGCTGGCAGGTGCACTGCACTGCTGGGGGGTGGAGGTGCATGGGGACATGAGTGGGACATGAGTGGGGGCCTGCTGGCAGGTGCCCCTGACCACTGGGGGGTAGGGGTGCAGGGGGACATGAGTGGGACATGAGTGAGGGCCTGCTGGCAGGTGCCCCTGACTGCTGGGGGGTGGGGGTGCAGGGGGACATGAGTGGGACATGAGTGGGGGCCTGCTGGAAGGGGCCCCTGACTGCTGGGGGGTGAGGGTGCAAGGGGGCATGAGTGGGGGCCTGCTGGCAGGGGCCCTGCACTGCTGGGGGGTGGGGGTGCAGGGGGACATGAGTGGGACATGAGTGGGGGCATGCTGGCAGGTGCCCCTGACTGCTGTGGGTTAGGGGTGCAAGGGGACATGAGTGGGGGCCTGCTGGCAGGTGCCCCTGACTGCTGGGGGGTGGGGGTGCAGGGGGGCATGAGTGGGACATGAGTGGGGGCCTGCTGGCAGGTGCCCCTGACTGCTGGAGGGTGGGGGTGCAGGGGGACATGAGTGGGACATGAGTGGGGGCCTGCTGGCAGGAGCCCCTGACTGCTGGGGGGTGGGGGTGCACGGGGACATGAGTGGGTGTCTGCTGCCAGGGGCCCCTGACTGCTGGGGGGTGGGGGTGCAAGGAGACATGAGTGGGGGCCTGCTGGCAGGTGCCCTGTACTGCTGCAGGGTGGGGCTGCAGGGGGACATGAGTGGGACATGAGTGGGGGCCTGCTGGCAGGTGCCCCTGACTGCTGGGGGGTGGGGGTGCAAGGGGACATGAGTGAGGGCCTGCTGGCAGGTGCCCCTGACTGCTGGGGGGTGGGGGTGCAGGAGGACATGAGTGGGACAGGAGTGGGGGCCTGCTGGCAGGTGCCCCTGACTGCTGAGGGGTGGGGGTGCAGGAGGACATGAGTGGGACATGAGTGGGGGCCTGCTGGCAGGTGCCCCTGACTGCTGGGGTGTGGGGGTGTAAGGGGACATGAGTGTGGCCCTGCTGGCAGGTGCCCCTGACTGCTGGGTGGTGGGGGTGCTGGGGAACATGAGTGGGGGCCTGCTGGCAGGTGCCCTGCACTGCTGCGGAGTGGGGGTGCAGGGGGACATGAGTGTGACATGAGTGAGGGCCTGCTGGCAGGGGCCCCTGACTGCTGGGGGGTGGGGGTGCAAGGGGACATGAGTGGGACATGAGTGGGGGCCTGCTGGCAGGGGCCCCTGACTGTTGGGGGGTAGGGGTGCAAGGGGACATGAGTGGGGGCCTGCTGGCTGATGCCCTGCACTGCTGAGGGGTGGGGGTGCAGGGGGACATGAGTGGAACATGAGTGGGGGCCTGCTGGCAGGTGCCCCTGACTGCTGGGGGGTGGGGGTGCAAGGGAGGGAACATGAGTGGGGGCCTGCTGCCAGGGGCCCCTGACTGCTGGGGGGTGGGTGTGCAAGGGGACATGAGTGGGGGCCTGCTGGCAGGTGCCCCTGACTGCTGGGGGGTGGGGGTGCAGGAGGACATGAGTGGGACAAGAGTGGGGGCCTGCTGGCAGGTGCCCCTGACTGCTGGGGGGTGGGGGTGCAAGGGGACATGAGTGGGGGCCTGCTGGCAGGTGCCCCTGACTGCTGGGTGGTGGGGGTGCTGGGGAACATGATTGGGAGCCTGCTGGCAGGTGCCCTGCACTGCTGCGGGGTGGGGGTGCAGGGGGACATGAGTGTGACATGAGTGGGGGCCTGCTGGCAGGTGCCCCTGACTGCTGGGGTGTGGGGATGCAGGGGGACATGAGTGGGACATGAGTGGGGGCCTGCTGGCAGGTGCCCCTGACTGCTGGGGGGTCGGGGTGGTGGGGGACATGAGTGGGGGCCTGCTGGCAGGTACCCCTGACTGCTGGGGGGTGGGGTGCAGGGGGACATGAGTGGGACATGAGTGGGGGCCTGCTGGCAGGTGCCCCTGACTGCTGGGGGGTGGGGGTGCAAGGGGACATGAGTGGGGGCCTGCTGGCAGGTGCCCCTGACTGCTGAGGTGTGGGGATGCTGGGGGACATGAGTGGGGGCCTGCTGGCAGGTGCCCTGCACTGCTGGGGGGTGGGGGTGCAGTGGGACATGAGTGGGAGCCTGCTGGCAGGTGCCCCTGACTGCTGGGGGGTGGGGGTGCAAGGGGACATGAGTGGGACATGAGTGGGGGCCTGCTGGCAGGTGCCACTGACTGCTGGGGGGTGGGGGTGCAGGGGGACATGAGTGGGACATGAGTGGGTGCCTACTGCCAGGTGCCCCTGACTGTTGGGGGTGGGGGTGCAGGGGGACATGAGTGGTGGCTGCTGGCAGGGGCCCCTGACTGCTGTGGGTTGGGCATGCAGGGGGACATGAGTTGTTGATCATATTGCCAGGTGACATGTGCCTTGGCTGGGGGGCATGCCCATGGTGGATGGGCTGCCTGTGGCACATGACCAGGGGTGCAGGGTAATCCCCTGTGGTGTGGGCTACCTGCAGGGGTCGTGGAGGGGGTAGAGGGGACACCTGGGGGGACCCACACTGCCAATTCACGTGTAGGACTCCCCGCGCACCCCCGAAATCCACGTTCCCCGTTCTGACAGCAAAATCGCGTGTGAAACTTCCCACGCACCCCTGAAATACACGTACCCAGGCCAATTGCGTGTGAAACTTCCCACGCACCCCAGATTTACATGTACCCCGCTCGCCCAAGGCTAATCGTGTGTGAAACTTCACGCGAACCCTTGAAATACACGTACCCTGCTCGCCCAAGGCCTATCGCGTGTGAAACTTCCTGCGCACCCCCGAAATACACGCACATGCTATTTTTCACACAGCGGGTGTCAGTGTTTGTCGCGTACCCCTTTACACATCATTTGTCCTAGAGGGCCACAGTATGGGACATTCATCATGGCTGTATATACGTCCTTTTTGTTAGCGTACATTTTGGCGCACATTTATTTCATGCGCAGGGAAGCTACCACCTGCCTTCGTGTGGCAGAAGTGTTTAGACCTGTGCGCATCTTTGCCCGTGCTGGTTTGCCCTATTCGATTCCATGAATACGTGTTGTAGGCGAGCGTGTGGGCGTTCCGTGCACTTGCCTCCTGTACTTCCCCTGTGACGCCCTCATTTTCACGCGTTGTTCCCCATTCCGCATGTCACGCCCTGTGTTATGCCTACTTTTGTTGTGTGCGCCGCGCTATGTGCGCTTAGCGCACGTGGTTTGAAGACGTGTGCGCCAGCGTGCGCCAGGCAGTATGGCGCACATCCTGGAATTTCCTCACGCACGGACTTCCATGAATCGCTGTGCGCGGGTTTCGCTGAGATTTTCGCACTGGCACTTCGATTTGCACGCTTTCGCACGCTTGCACCGAAAATTTCAGCACACATTATTTCCATTAATCGACCCGTAAGTTGTTGAAGGGGTTTTGGTAGTGGACATAATTCCAAGTTATTTGTGATAGCAAATGAAGGAGTTTGGTTGTTGTCAAGTTTTGTAGTGTAGTAACTGCAAAGTATTATGGGGTCAGTTATTTCGTATTTGTTTTCTGCTATAAGGTAGAGAGCTAATTCAGACCATTTAGATTCTTCATTGTCTTCTATTTTGTATGATAGGTCTACAGTTTTTGTGTTACTTTTATAAAAAGTTCTGCGGCAACATACACACACGTGGTTTGGTACTTCAGCTGAAGTACTTTCAAATTTTAGTATTTCTTTTTTGTATGTGTGTAGTGAAAGGTTGCCATGTGCAGAATTGTTACGAAGTTGGTTTACAGCTAATTCATCTTGTAAGTGGGTTTCACTTCCAAAATATTTTGTCTGGATATAGTCGATTTCTTTTAGTAGGTCTTTTGCTGTACCATGTAGAAGAATGTTATTTAAATTGGCTAGTGCTAAAGCAGGACTTTTAGCATAGTACCGTTTATAAACTAGATTTCTTATACTTGCATGATGTGTTGATATCCTTTTGATATCATGGAAGGTTGTTTTGCAAGTAGGTCCTGTAATGCAGGCCAATGAATGTCCTTGTAGTTCTGTGTACTTGCGTACTGGACAAGCATCCATATTTTGCAGTAGTTTAATTTAGATTTTGTCTTTGCTTTTCACATATTGATTGAGGAATTGGCGTAAAGACTTGAACATTTTTTTGGGAATGGTACACATTGACGTGCATGGCCATTTGTACACTAGATGTTCTGATTCAGTTGAATGGAGGGGTAAATCTACATTTTCAGGGCATATTTTTGTAAGGAGTATTTCTTGTTCCATTATGGTATTATTAACTTTTTCATAACCTCGACCACTGCTATGTATGGCAATTGTATTTGTTTGCTTTTTGTTTGTACGCTTCTTCATTAAAGTATGGTTCTGTGCTTGTAGTGTGACTCCATTCACCTCCACATATATTTAAGAAGTTATTTCTGTTGACATTTCGTTTATTGAGAAGTCTTTTTTGTAATTTAGTTATTAGTTTTGTTAGTGGTTTTATTCTGTTTAACACTAAAATAAATAACTTTTGCACTGTCTATTAACGCTTCTAAGATTACTTTTCTACGAAAGTGTTGAACCTGGTTTCTCTCCTGTTTTCATAAGATTTTGAAGGACTTTGTGACAGAACATTTTAGCTAAAATACTTTTCTTGGTATGCTTACTTTGTACTACATCAAGATTTATAGAAGAAGTTTTATTTGTAGTGATAGTTGATTTTCTGTTAATTGTTTTTTGGTTTGTTTTACTTTTTGATAGAGAAGGCAAAGTTTTGTACTAGAAACTTCTTCTGTTTCACTAAATGACTGTATTAGCTGTTGTGTTTCAACTTGTTTTACAAATTCTGGATGTTTATGTTGGAGAGTTTTCTTTTCATTTGCTCTACTTCTGCGTTCCTTTCTACGGCGTTGCTTTTTGGTAGGCATTCTTTAGGGTCTGTTGAAAAAAATACAGAAGGTATGGGTTGGGGTGTACTGGAATGCATGTGTGTTGTGTGCATGAGTGTTTGAGTAAGATGATAAAGATGTATGTAATGGTGTGTGATTGTGCTTTGGGAAGTACAACTACTAGGGATGGGTATTCTTGAATTAATGTGTTACTCAACTGGGGTTCAGATGAAAGAAAAAAGTAAGCCAGTGGTTTGGAGAAGTATAAATAGTATATCTAAAGCTATACAATTAAAACAGTTGTTTGTTCTACAACATCTACATTCTAGCGGCTGAGTTGGGTAATTTGTGTGTCGATAAATAGGAAGTTGTGGGCCATTCTGCCAGTAAATCACTGTTTAAGAAAGGGGGGGATTTTTGGTCAGAATGGTGCAGAATCTCTATTTTTAGGCACAGAAATAGCATGAATGAACCTTACAGTGTGTTTGAGTAATAATTTAAATATTGTGGTAACATTTTGCTTACTTTTTTTCTAAAATGAGCAGTTTGCTCTGTATTTCAAATTTGGCTGCTTCTTTTCTGGAGAATGGTCTTCACTGCAATTGTAAAAGAAAGAAATTAGTAATTTGGTTTGTATATAGCACTGTTTTTAATTTAGACATAGATTTTTCAAATTGAAATGCTCAGTGCCTTCCTCAAAACCATTAAAACTATCTTATGACTAACTGTAGGAAAGAAAATATCTTTACTATGGCTTGTGAAATTCATAATGTACCACTGTATACCACTATTCCTGTAACTAAGCTCTTCCACGTAATAGTGAGTCAATGTCATAGCCTGCTTTTCCACGTAATAGTGAGTCAATGTCATAGCCTGCTTGTCCTATATAAATGTAAGTAATTATATAAATTGAAAAAATTAAAACCAATTATGTGTTTGTACAAATATTATTGTTTGAGATTTGATCATATAGTGTGCATGTAATTTTGTTTGATTATATGCAGTCTATGGGCCTCATTACACGGATGGCGGTAAGGATTTACCGGTACCGGTAAAATACCGGTACCGGTAAATCCTTACCGCCTTACTACGAGGTCCCTTTGCGGGTTGGGGGATTTAATGCCTGCTTTTTGCAGGCGTTAAAAACCAACCCGCAAAGGGACCCAGGGAGCTAATTACGGTACCGCAATTTGCGGCACCGTAATTAGCGCCTTCCCCATTCCCATTGAGCCCTATGGGCCAAAAATGGAAATGGGGAAGGGCAATGGTGGAAGGGGGAATTACCGCCCCGCCAACCTTGGAATGGGGCGGTAATTCCCCTTTCCGCCAAGGCGGTGCCGGTATTTTACTGGCATGAACCATGGCGCTAATAGCGCCATGGTTCTCCGCCATCCGTGTAATGAGGCCCTATATATTTTATTTCAAAAATGTTGGTTTAACATTATTTGCGTGTGTGTGTGTATGAAGAAATTAAATGGTATAAAGGTTTGTAAGTCACAGTTCATTTTAGGACAATGAAAACATGATCATAGATTCATTTTACAGATTATACAAGGTAAAAGTTGGTTAGAAAATGTGTTCATGTACTGTATAGAAAATATGCATACCTGTAGTTTGCGTTCATGCATATGGATATGGACGAAGCTGCAAGTAGAAATCTTGGAGACTTGTATAGTATTTTTCTTAGATCGTGCTTGCCAATGGTATGAGACGTGTACTCCGAGAGATTCACTGTACACTTGCAGTGCTGATCTATGATGATGCAGTTACATGTAGAGGTATTGGATTTGATTGGTGGATGGTCATGTGATTTCTTGGCTACATCCAATGAGGGAATGGTACAGAGAGTGAAGGGGAAATGGTAGAAGGGCTGTCCATGTTACGATATGTTCGCGGACATGGCATGGCGGTAGTTCTAGGACACCGCATATTACATCCGGGGATTTGGGGTGGGGAGCATGCAAATGAGATTGAATGTAGCAAGGGATTGGTCAGTACAGTTTAGTGAGTGTGTTGTGCTAGGAGAGGTTTTCTCAGATATTCTTTTTACTGAGAGAAGAACAGATAGCTATGGCTGAGTGTTTCAAAAAACAGATTGTGTGGATTTTGGGAGACTCGTGGATACATTGGTTGAAGGTGCATGTAGAAAGCTGTGGAGTATCTATAGATCTTGGATTCCCACATGTGGAAGTGCACTGGCATGGAGTGCGTGGAATGAAGTGGTTGGACTTGCTACCTCTCTGTGCAACTTTGAAGAAGGGAACAGTTTAGGACATGTGTCTGGAATTTCTTTGCAATTTGCAATGAAAGAAGGACTTTAGAAGATCATGGACATGTTTCCAAACTCCAAAGACATTTTTTCACGGATTGCGCAGAGACAAATGTGGCTTCGTTCTTTCTCATGTGGTCCACAAATGGAGAAAGCAAGGCGTAATTTCAATAAGGCTGTTTGTGCCTTCCTAAGAGATTTTGGCATGTCCTCTTTTCACAATGAAAATATTATGTTTCGTAGTACATACATTTTTCGCAGAGATGGAGTCCATTTTACTTATACTGGCAATCAGACTTTTCTGCGAAATGTACAAAATGCATTGCGACCTTTTTTAGAAATACAGCATCCATTTTGAAGTAGGTGTTAAGTATTTATAATTTGTGACATACAGACACCTCCCTAAGGCCAGAGCCACCACTTGCTCCCAGAGAAAAATGCAATGGTTACAATAGGGTAGCACCCCAATTTTTTTTATGTTTGCGAACTGTCCGCAGACTTTTAAGATATACAAAGGGCCCTGCTGTATTTATCTTCACATCCATTTTTTAACTGTGAAAGGCGGCTCTGAAAAGAGCCTTATTTTTTTTTTATTTATGTTATTTTGTATTTTTTTTAGTTTTTTATACACGACACACTAGGAGAAGAGGGGAAAGGAGGGTAAAGGGGGGGGCATCCACCACAGGGATAAGAAAGGGCAAGCTGAGAGAGGAAGATGTAGAGTGGGTTTTATTTGGGTAGTGAGCAGGTCTTCTCGAGCTCTGAGACGATAGTCTCAAAAGCACTCCGAAGTCGCTCCCCTCTGCAGAGTACTGTGTCACAGTACATACATACAACTGTGACCCTCGAAAGGTAAGGGTCATCAGAATTCTGTATGGCATGTGAGGCAGCTTGAGGAAGACGCTGTCCCACAGAGGTGTTCCTTGTGGTGACAGAATCAGAAACGGAGGATGAAGTAGAGGCAATCAACCTACTACGTTCTTCGCAAGGTACAACCTGGCGAATGGCCCCAGTGTGGAATGAGTTCAGGTGTCGCTTCATGGTCGTGGTCCCAAAGCTATACACACCATGCCTCCCGCGACGTAGTACCATTTTGCACTCATTGCAGGTGACACGGTTCGCACAAGCCTTAGAAACATTCCCACGAATGGTAAACAACCGCCACACCCAAGAATCACGGCGAGGGCGGGTAGTAAGGATTTCCTCTACCTCATTCTCGTCATCCTCTTCTTGCTCCTCTGTATCCTCACTCCTGTTCCCCTCTTCAGGCCCTTGGGGAGATGGTGGTGGTGGAGGTGGTGCTGAGGCAGATGTAGCACCAGGTGGCAATAGTGGAGCCATGGATGTCATCGGCTTGGAGATGGAAATCTCAAAATCTGCAAAGTATGCAGCAAAAAGCAGTGTGCTCTGTGCAATAGCCAGAAACACAATGAAAATGAGCTCTAGGGCATGGTCTTTTATAGGGGTGCTTGTACGCGGTTCGCTGACAAGCGCGCCATCCGCAAGACAGATCGAACACCAAAAAAGGTTCAAAAAGTCAACAAAAACTGGAAACTTAGGATTAGTATGTGGGATTTGTGGTATGGTGAGTCTTTAATGAGAAATATTGTGGATTACTTGGAAATGTACTTTTAAACTGTTTGGGGATATGAACAGTGTCTGCATTCAGAACACACGATCAGCGTGGGCGCGGTCACATGATTGCTTCGTGAGCATGTTCGCTAAGGAAGTGGCCGTCCGCAGGACACCCAATGTATGGACATTGTTTTGCACATTCGTGTTGACGTTCTGCGGACAGTGTTCGGGTCCTGAACTAATTAAAAGTGCGTCACACGTAAAACGAACAGTTACGGACAGCCGTTTGTTCTTAGCACAGTTTAACTTACTTGCGAACAATACGGACAGACATAGCGTCCCCAGCACACCTTCATTTTCGTTTATTTACGAACAATTCAGGACACCAGGAGTGTTCTTAGAACAGTTTCAACTTGCTAGCGAACATTACGAACAGGCATAGTGTTCTTAAGGACACCTCCATTTTTGTTTATTTACGAACATTTCAGGACAGTACGATTGTTCTTAGAACAGTTTCAACTTGCATGAGAACATTACGAACAGATATAGTGTCCTCAGGACACTTACATTTTTGTTTATTTACAAACATCTCGGAACAACCGCGCTGTCCGTGGACACCTAAATTGGTTTTAACACAAAAAACTGAAAGTAATTACAACACAATATAAACAAGTCACTTTATTTGACATATATAAACAATTTATGACTGAGAAGGTGGGGCAGAAACGGAAACAAAAACAGGAGAATTAGGGATTTCAACATAATTGGGATCAGGTGAAGAAGGGATGGAAATGTCATCAAAACGTTTTGGTCCATGGAGAGGGTTTGTGATGTCATTTTTGATGTCCTGGGTGTTAGTCTTAGCAGTGCACAGTGCTGGCGCGAGTTATGGTTGCTTAGCTTAGCATAACTGGCGAATTTCAGGGGGTTTTCGGTTTTTCTTGGAACCATAACGCCCCTTTAACAAAGTTTTTTACTGAATATATATATATAGGAAATACATCAGCCTTAAGAGATTGGAAACAACAGTGTAGAGAGATCCTTAACCAATTGGGCACAGATGAGACAACACTCTGGTCTAATCCAGATTCTGTAAAAGAAAAATTGCTAGATCTCGACTGGATTAAAATTGGTGAGAAAAGAGCATCACAAAAATCCATGCGAAATCAGCCCAAAGAAGCAAAAAAACGGAACACACTCCAGAAATATCTGGCTTTATCAGCGTGTAAACGTGTGAGAAGACACTACTTGAAGTTCCGCCTGAACATCATAGAAACAAAAGAAATTCTGAGGAACAGGCGCTTAATCCCAAAGGGAAATGTACTGTGTAGATTTTGTGCGAAAGAAGACGAAAACCTAAAACATCTTATCCTAAAGTGTCCCGAATTGAATATGCAATGTGAAAACTGCTTAGGGAAGGTGATGGAAAACTATCAGACGCTGAACACTGAGGAGTGGTGGAGGTTATTACACCTGACCAAAAGCAACTCAGTGCTGATTGCGCTGACGAGATTCTTAGATCTATTACAGAATCAATTAGAAATGAGACCCGTCATTTCCAAAATCGAGTCCGATCCAGCAACAAATCAAGGGAGAAAATGCGCACAATGAGATCACAAGTAACAACAAACAGAGGAATTAAGTAAGTAACCCAGTGACAATGTATAAGGATTAAGACCAAAATACGGTTAAAAAGACACTTCAAGTAAAGGTAATAAGCTTTGTGTCTTTCCTTTTTTAGTATGTGTGTTATTCTCTTTTTTTTTTTCTTTTTAAGAAAGTTTTTTTAAACTAAATGAAAATAAAAAAAAAAAGAAAATATATATATATATATATATATATATATATATATATATATATATATATATATATATATATATATATATATATATATATAAAAAAAGACAAACATACAAAGTATGATGCAAATGCACTCCTCCACCATCAATTGGTACAGATTAGCATGGAGACAATCCTCGTGGCACAAAGATATTTCCTATATTCATTGATCACTCAGCAGAGACATGGAAACCAACAATATATTACGATTTATGGAATTGGTTTACTTTTATTGGCACAATGGCTACATTTCTTCACACATTTTTTTTAAATAATATTTTCCAGGTAACATTTTCACCTGAAAATTAGCATTTCAAAAGTTGCTTGAGAATTCAATTCCATTCCAAAACCACTATATTCTAAGTCGCTTATTGGGATTCCTGGCCTTTTTTTGTTCCAGGAGTTAGACATTGATGTTGTATGGTTTGGACAGCACATTTAGAATGTAGTGTGTGAAGCCTGCCACAACCGGGCCAGCACTATAGATAACCGAGCATGAGGTGGAGCAGGCTCCCAACACTCTACGAAAATGCTGGCTGCCATGTTGTACACAATGAAGAGAAAGTGCAAGTATTGAAAGCGAGTCACAGAGAGACAGGAGAAGTTACCCAGCTTACAAGTCAGGATGTGGTATTTGCACCCCAGGTCACTAAGGCAGGAGACTAGAATACCAGCAACAGACACCAGGAAGTCAAACAGGGAGAACTTAGAAGTAGAGTCAGACAAACAGGCAGGAGAGCTTGAGAAAGTTTAGCATGGGAAGTGGACACACCTGTTTTTTGCTTGAGCAGAATATTGTTGTATCTTGTGTATGATCACATTTTCTTTTAACGGTTATGTCAATTTTATGTGTGTGAGTTTACTCTTCTTGCATGATCTACCTTTTTTGATTAAATGTGGGATATGTGAAAAAAATATTTTTTACAGAAGTGACTAGGTATTATATAATACTAGCAAAAGTACCCTTTCTCCAATGTGTTCTGGGGACAGACATGACAAATGTCTCATAAATTGTTGAAGATCAATGATCTTGTAGGTTGCTGTTTTGATTTGTTTATCGCTTGATGTTCTTTGCAATCTGAAGTAAACTGACATACCCTGGAGCAGACATTGGGGTCAGTTGAGAGTTGGTGTGCTGCTGCATACTGGGACCTACTGTGCTCCCTCCCAACCTGTTGCTGCACCCTTGCATGGTGCAGTTTGTTGCAATTCATTGCTGTGCAAATGTCTCAGGAACCGTGCATTCTAGAGTTGTGGAACGGTCCTTCTACGACCACATTGATGTTTTGCTGATTTCAGGCAACCGCCTCATGTGTGAAGGTGCAGAAATCCAGGGAAAGGGGTGGGGTGTCCAAATGTTATGTGGCCAGTAATGTTTGGAGGGTCCTAACAGGTACCCATGCAAAATGTGCTGCAGATTGGTGCACCGGTGTGAAATTGTACAAGGAACAACGCTTCGCCAAGCCACAAACACACAAAACAAATTTAGAGTTTTAATGAAATCCAGGGAAAGGGTTGGGTGTCCAAATGTCATGTAGTCTAATGTACAGAGGATCCTAACAGGTAACTATGCCAAATTTGGTGCAGATTGGTGTAACAGTGTGGAATTGTATAAGGAGCAACGGTTCACCATGCCCCAATCAAACCCACAATTGTTCACTTTTATAACTATAGCTAGGAGGCACAGTCTTATTTTCCAGAAGCTCTTAAACATTCTCTCTCCTAGTTTAAGAAACTGTTCCGGGTGCTGGTTGGACTCCTAATAGCATCTTTGCCGAATTTAAGGGGCATGATAATAGCATAGCTTTTGCCTTTTGCTCAGTGAATAAGTGTGGATCAGGGAAAAGTGGCATGCAATGTATTGTATTTGATATTTCCATAGAGCAGAAGCAAAATCAATAACACATGCTTGCTGGCACAGAAGGGTGAAACATTATGTTGTCTATACTTTCTTAAATCTTGTCATAAGGCTTTATATGTTTCAAGCCATAATCTCTGTAAACTTGAGACAGATATGCGGATCATAGACAACTGATGGATGCTCTGTACAAAAGACTTGATGTGGCATTTTAGGCAACTGAGCTTATGTCTTGCTGCACAGCTTTGTTCGTGGGAATTTAATTAAGAAGCTTGTCTACCAATAATAAAAGCACCACTCTAAGTCTCTGACAGTATCGATCTAAGAACCTCACCTAGTTTCGATCACATGAAAACCTGCACTGTTGCTTGGTCGGCGCCTTCGGTTCAGTGTATTCAGACTCAAATGATGGAGTAAACAAGCAAATGCTTGTTAGGGATCAGTTCAAATGCAGGGTTATATTAACACGATGGTATTTCAATAGTTCGTGACACTTTAAGATGCTCTGTGACCAGTTGGTTTCGGAGGTGTGTACAACAGTGTTGTTACCTTTGCGTTTCTCAAACTACCAATGTACCGTTCCCATCTTGTGTGTCTAAAAGAGAAGCATAGCAAAACATTTGTATTTGTTTACTGCATGTGGCATTTATTTGCAAGAATGCAGGATCCATCTGGGCCCTACTTACAAGGTAATTCCAACAACGCCTGCAAGTCAGTGCTTGGTAACACATAGCATTAGTGATTTGCGTAGTAAAAAGGTTCCCATATATAGACATAAGTTCAGCGCAGTGCACGGAAATCTTATTAATATGTTTATCCCTAATATTGTGTGCCTGCAAAAACTAACTTCCATATAGGTATGGTGATCTTTGCAATGAGTTTGAATGGGGTGAAGAAGGTGGGTGGGGATGATAAGGAAAGGCAGGGATGAGTATGGATGAGCAATTATAGAGGTTTCTGGGAAGGTCGGGTGGGGCATGTTGTGAGTAAGCAATTGTGGAGGGAGGATGGAGTTAGTAATGTATGGAGTATGCGAGCAAGCATTGTGAAGGCTGGGGAAGAATGGGGGTAGGGTGGTACGAGGCAGGTTGTGGGTAGGCAGAAGTGGGGTAAGGTGTGGGAAGGCAGGCATGCTGTAATGTGAGACATGAAACAGGAAGGCACTTAGGGTTGGAGTAACATGTTTCCGGTGTCCAGTCAATTGGTCGAAAAAAAACTGGTCGACTGCAATTTGGTCGACGCAATTTGGTCGAAAACCAAATGGTCGAATTTTTTTTTTTATTTATATATTTATTTTTCTGGTTTTCGTTTTGTAAAAAATGGGGTTTTTAGAGAAAAAAAGGGGGTTGGGGGGGGGACCCCCCCAAAAAAATAAAAAAAGGGTTAAAATAAAAAAATAAAAAATTCGACCATTTGCTTTTCGACCAAATTGGTTCGACCATTTGTCTGATGGACCAATTTTTTTCGACCAAATGTCTGGTAACCGTTGGGTCAGGATAGTGGTAACAGGCATACAGTAGCTTGGGATAGGATGAGTGGAGTAATAGGTTTGGTCGGGTGGGTGTTTGCAGGTATGGGATAAAGTGAATATTGGCCGAAGTCGGGTAGGCAGGCATGGGGTAGGGTGGTTTTAAGAAGACATGCATGTGTTAGTTTGGTGTGGGGGTGCACAAGTATGGGATAATTTGGTTATAGCTATTGTTGGGTTGTGGGTAGAAAGGAGATCTAATTGTGCCGGACAATTAGTTGAGACATGATTTATTTCCATAAAGCTGCGCAAAAATCGACAAGGTAACCAACCGTCTTGATGTCCCCATCCCAAAATTGCCATGTTCTTGTAAATAGAGATGAGAGGTGTAGTTGTATGTTACATTACGTTTCTGTGTTGTTTGTCACACCAATTTCCCTGCTCAGTGTTTGTGAATGAGGTGCTGTAATCACAATAACCCACGCTCCAAGTGATTTGGTGCCCAGTCTGGCAACCCCCAAAAATGGATATCACTTGTTTAAACATGCCCCCACATGCACTTGGAAAAAAGACCCTTGATAATGTGTGAATCCCGCATTCGCATGAACCACTTCACCAATTCCTCTCTGCCACACCAATCCATTTTTACTCTTCCAGATGGACAGTTTCAAATTCCTGCATTAGTCACTGCCTGTGCACTTCTTTTTCCTGATACAACAACTACACCCTCAGCAGGATTGCACACAGCAGAATCATCAGGTAGTGCATAGACCGGCAGCATTGATGGCCGACAGAAGCTAGTGTCTTGTTAAGGTTGGCTGGAAATAATGATATGGTGCTGTTTGTTCTCTTGGGAGTGCATCTCAGACCTACCAATTGATGAATTTCACAACTTTGGATAGCCTTTGGCAGTACTTGAGCATCTCATCCATTAGGTCGGCATTGCCTTGGCTCAAAGGTGATAGAGGAGCAACTGGTAAACACATTTGGTCTGCCAGTGAAGATAAAATGCATTCTCAATTCTGTAACACAATTAACAGTGCCCTGAATACTCGACCCTGGCAGCTCCAAATCCATTTCTGAGCATATTTTTGACATTCTGTTTTTCAAGATCCTATGGAGTCGCTTTACTTTTTCTGCTGATTGTGTGTGATAAGGGCAATGGAGCTTCTGCTGTTAATTGATTATTTTACAAAGCTCCTGAAACAGCGTCTGTGTGATTTGTGATGCCCTGTCACTGTTATGACTTGCTGGTACACCAAAACGAGGCAGACAATTGTGGATCAGAGGCTTCATGACAGGCTGGGTTTTACAGATCGGATACACCTCTATACATTTTGAAAACATACTGCTCCATCGACAAAGTATTCATCAGCAGAGTTCAGCAAGAGGACTTCTTGCCTTTATTTAATGAGGGTTGCTATAGTTAAGACAATCATGGGCTCCCCCTTTATTGTTCATTGTAATAGTATTTAACACTGAACATTGCCACTGAATATTGCACAAATATAGCAAAATAGGTTCATATTTAACGAGCCTGGAAAGTGACAAATGTTGTGTTTTTGCATTAAGCAACAGTCCAGTTACTACATAAAGCACTACAATTAAATTGGGGATCCTAATACTTTAATGTTAGGGCACTTAACTGCTAATGCCAGCCAGTAATCACAGGCAAGGAAGAAACTCCTCAGTTACAGTACTTAATGCCACACTGTACTAAGCAATTGGGCAATATTTATCACCATTTGTGTGTTACTACTGATTGTGCATATACCGGTTGTTTTCATGACAATACATAATGGCTTCTGTTGATTGGTCATCACAAGTGCAGGTGTGCTATTTATGTCTTGGTTTATTTCTACAATTGTTCTGCCACTTCTGGCCATCATAACTGATCTGGTCTATGCAAGTGGGTCATCTCTTGAATTGGATTCACTACTGTGCTGTAACCTAGTATCCACTGGTGTTATTATTGTGCTGCCCCTAAAAATGATTGCACCTGACTAATGGTAGTTGGTTTGAGAGATTATAAGATGGTACCAGTCTATTATGGGCCTACTTCCTGTCCTGCTGATATATTGTGACCTAAATAATGCACGTGTCCCTTGCGCAATTGTAATTTCTGTTTAGATGCTGTGTGCCCTTTTTCTGAAAATGTGGTTAATACAACCAATGTACCTTGCTTGCACATTTAATAAGAAGGCAATGTGATCAGTACATTGTGCCAGTATCGCACAGATTTTGAACCTCACAGGAATTGTACATCATCTAGAACCTTTTTCAAAATGTGGGGATTCGTTTTCTCGGTGTATCTCTGTAGGAGGCAACACCATGCATACTGCAGACCAGAATGGGAAGAGGCAATCAAATATTGTCCTTCAGGGCGCATGGGCATAGAAAAGAATGCAAAATATAGTCTATCACTGTGAAACAAAAAGCTTATTGAGGAGCATATGACTATATAGTATCCGGATTTGGGCATTTATTGGGAATGTAGGTAAAACCACTGCATTTACAGGTCCCAAATTTTGCAACATTTCCACACATGCCTTACCTAGGTAAGTGGAGGTAGATCTCTCTCCTCAGCAGGAGCCTCTCCCTGGAATAGTCTCCCTGCACCTCTCAGGCTTGAGCCAGATATCCTAAAGTTCCGGAAGCTCCTGAAGACCTTCCTTTTCTCTTTGTCCATCCCTCTCCCCGTCCCCTGTTACCCCCCACCCGTCTGCAGCAGTAACTGGCTGCCTGGTTCCCTCTGAGTTCTACAGGGCACCACCCCCTGTCCCCAGTCTACCCTCCTCCTCTCACTTGGCATGTGGACCCTCACCCCTGTCACCCCTTGCAATCCCTGACATTTGCCCTCCTGGTCTCCCTTGCACTTGCCCAGCCCTTTGCCCCATGGCTTCACTTGCATTTTCTCCTCTTTACCCTGCACTGCCCTTCCCACCCTAGCACTTTGCATTTCATGTAGACCAGCACTCTCCCTCTTCCCCGCCCTTCTTGTTACAGCACTTGCACAATCCGAATGTCACAAGGCCTGTTAGGACTGTTATTGTTATCTTCCCCGTTGTCTGCCCCCTAAGCCCCCCTTTATTGTCTTGTGGCACCTTGAAACACCATTTTTTGTATAGGTGTCTTACAAATATCCCAAAAATAAAATAAATGCATAAATAAAATAATAACATTGGTATAATGAATGGAATGGTTGTGGGGACAGTTATGTTATGCTCTACAAACAATGTAATCACCACAGAAATCCTTGTCTCTTCCTCAGGATTGTGTGCATTTAGGGGGTTTCTCTATAAGAGCTTAGTGCTATCAACTTGACTGCACACTGGCTCCACAGTCAGTATCAGCCCTTCCTCATTGTCATGCTTTGAAAATAATGTAATGGGCACCTTTGATAGTAAACACTGTAGATAGTCCTCTCTCATTGTGTCTGCCCCTCCTTTCCCTTCCCTTCCTCTTTGAATTTTTCTGTCAACAATAGAAAAACCAAAATAGTTATGGGTGGAAGGTTTCAAATAAATCTGAACCACTGGCATTTCTCTGGGCCACCTTCCACATCACTGTTTTTTAGCCTGTCTCTGCCATTGCAAAAGGGGTCCAGCCATATGCAAATAAGTCAGGTACTGCCACCAATGGGAGAAGCCCTGCCCGAACTGCTAGGCCAGGTCCCCTCTGCACAGACACACAAGCAACCCCAGACATATTTTGGCATTGTTGTGCCTCCTCTGTGAGGTGCAGATTGGTTCCCTATGGCACGCCAAGCAAGGGACACACGCCTGGGCATACCCTCTCTCACATAGGGAGACAAACTAAAACCAAAATAGTTATGGGTGGAAGGTTTCAAATTAATCTGAACTACTGGCATTGCTCTGGGCAACCTTCCACACCTCCGTTTTGTAACCCGTCTGCGCCATTGCTAAAGGGGTCCAGCCATATGCAAATCAGTCAGGTACTGCCACCAATGGGAGCAGCTCTGCCTGAACTGCTAGGCCAGGACCCCTCTGCACAGGAAAACAAGCAACCCCAGACATGTTTCAGCCTTGTTGGGCCTTCTCAGTGAGGTGCCGTTTGGTTCCCTGAACCTTCCAGCCATCACCTTGTTGTTTTTGCTTTGTCACCCTGAGTGGGGCGGGGATGCCCAGACGTGGGTCCCATGCCTGCTGGGCATAGAGACCCAATCTATTCTTCACTGATGAGGCCTAACAAGGCTGAAACATGTCTGGGGATGCTTGTGGTCTTGTTCAGAAGGGATGTGAACTAGCAGTTCGGGCTGGACTGCCCCTTTTGAGGTGGGACCAAGCCTGATTTGCACATGGTCTTTCCCCTTCTCTAATGGCTTGGCAGGTGAAGAACGGTGGTCTGGAGGGTTGCCTAGAGCAATGACAGAGTTTAAGATTAATTCTAAACCTTCCAGCCATCACGTCTTTGTTTTTGCTTTGTCACCCCTAGTGAGACGGGTATGCCCAGATGTGGGTCCCGTGCCTGCTGGGTATAGAGACCTAAGCTATTCCTCACTGATGTGGCCGAACAAGGCTGAAACATGTCTGGGGATGCTTGTGGTCTCATGCAGAAGGGATGTGACCTAGCAGTTCGGGCTGGACTTCCGCTTTTGCCGTGGGAGGACGCCTGATTTGCATATGGTCTTTCTCCTTCTGTAATGGCTTGGCAGGCGAAGAACGATGGTCTGGAGGGTTGCCCAGAGCAATGTCAGAGGTTAAGATGAATTCCAAACCTTCCAGCAATCACCTCTTTGTTTTTGCCCTGTCTTCAATAATGCCACAACCTAATTATATGTATCTAACAATGTGTACTTCCCAATGAACTTGTTAATGAGGGACCAGTTTCACTGTGGGAAGAAGTGAGATGCAAGACACACCGCGTGTTGATACAATCTAATTAGAGGCATTTTTGGTTAATTGGGCTGCCATATATATATATATATGGTAAGCAACAGTATGAGGTGTCCTGTCACAGGTTGATGAGATAGATTGGGCATTTTCACGCTCCATTAATCGCCAAATAGAAATCGAGATAGTTGTATACTTCCGATATAGTGCCGAGATGAGAGGCTAGCTGGCATGTTTTATGACCTTTTCTTGAGTAGATGTACATAGAAAGTGATGTTTTGAACACTAGGTCTAAGGGATTATTCACGCTGTTGTGGACCTTGGAGTACTAATTCTCTTGGTGAATTCTCCATTCCTTTTAATTTAGTTCTGTGTGATATGCTATAATGGCATCCACACATTGAAAAATAAAAATGAATGGAGACAGAAAATCTATATTGTTTTGTCGCCCCTGTAGAGTGAAGCTGTCACAGCACTCTTTTTGAGTAATGATGACCTTGATTCTTGGAATAAACACATCCCTCCATATCCTGTATTAATAATTCAGGTCAGCACACTTTTAACCTAACAACGTGCATGCTTACATGATGATGGTGGAGCATGATCATGAGTGACAACCTCTTTGCTCTCTTTTTTGATTTTTTATGGTTTTATAACTCAATATTGGGGTTCTATGTTGCAAACTAAGTCTACATCCTGATGAGGCCCTACTAGCAAGTGACGCGAGCATGAGGGAAAATGCGCAATGCGCCGCAAATGGCCGAAACACATGTCGACCATTATGGGACTGCACTGAAAGTCTTTGTTCTTTTCCCATCTCCAAGCATTGAGAACTTTTATAAGTTGAGTAACGACCTGACCTGTTTTCCGAATAGCCTCTGTGATTCCAACACCCCGTACACCTGAGAACTTTTCAAGCTTAATGTCAAGGAATTGATTAAAAAGTCACCCACCACTAACCCACAGTCACATTGATGAGCACATTGTAGAATGTATAATTTGTCTTATTTTGTCCCGCGACTCTGTTTGTGTAATTGTTTTCTATCTGATTATTTGGAATAATTTGTATTGTTGCATAGATGATTGTCACTCTATACTTTTGTTGACCAAGTAAGTAGGCCAATCAGAAGTTATTGGTGTGAACACATGTATGTGTTAAGTGCAAAGGGAGTGGTAGCCAGTTTCTTACTAGTTGTTTGATCAGTAAATTACATACATACATGATGATCTGAGATCAGACCAAAAGATATTGATAGTGGTTCTGTTATCAGAGGGAACACTGTTATAGACTATACCACACAGCTTTAGTTGACAGTGAGACATTCAAAGTCTTTACTGAGTGTCAGTTTGCAGAGTGCTTTTGCCCCTGCGTCTCCTAGACATATGTTTTCTTCCCATTCTTCTTCTCATATTTAACACATGTCCCTTCTTGATCTCCTGGAATCAATGCAAGCAGGAAAATGTCACCTTTTCCCTGGCATTACTACACATGTGCTTCTCTAGCCTATGGCAGAAATGTCTGTGTGTTCACATTAAGCAGCTATGGGCACAGGGATGGGGTTGTGTGGCATAGTTGTGTTTGCTATGTGCTGGAGCTGCACTTGAATAGGGCACTTAAACTGCAGCTGCAATTATGCATTAAGCTTGATGTGCCTACTGTCTCAATAACATCTTCCTCTTCATTATCTTTCCTAACGTTATACTTCTTTGCTAACTGTGGGTATACTGATGTAATCAGACTATACAGATGGGGCAAGCAAATCTTCACTCCACTGTTCTTTCCCTTTCTGTGCCTATTGTGTCGAATCACGTCACTCAGTCACTTCTCCCCAGTGGGGAGTCATTTCTTATGAGGCTTTGGAGGTGAGCCCGCTATGCGTTATTCTCCCTTGATGTAAAGGCAAGCCGGACCTCACTGGGGAGACTCCCCTATGGGGAGACAGACTCCCGGTTCGAAGAGGAACTCCCTAAGTCACTCACTCACAACTCACCATTTACAGCTACAACACAAAGAAGACCAGAAGAACAAATTATTGTGGTATAGAAAGCTTGTTACATAAAGAGGAAAAATACCTTTTAATACTGAGAAGTAGAAGAGTGCCCAGGTTATACAGAACACCCAGGCAAATTAGAGATTAAACTATGAGGGTCAGCTGGGGAAGACCCAGCCATACATCATAAAAATAGAAGGAGGAGACCTATCTGTACGTGAAGCCCAGGGGTTTCATGTCAGCTGTTTTGCGAGAGCTGAGAGAGACCCGGACATACAGCGTGTCAGCCTGGGTGAAAGTTGATGTGTCAACGAGACATGAGTGAATCTTGGAGACCCTGGGGGAAGGGAACCCCAAAGTAGTTATCAAACCATGTGTGGTGGTGTGACCAAGATCCAGTCCATCAACAACACCAAGACCACCGAGCCTCTGACTTCACTGAGGTGATACCGAGTGAGAGAAGAAGAAGCAAGGAAAACTGGTGCCAACCTGATGACCCGAGAAAAGTCTCCCATCCTACAGAGACGCCCATTGACACTGATCCCAGTAAGACTGGCAAGTGGAATGTATGTAAGAATCTTTACTGGAACAATCCTACTCATCCAAGTAGGAGTGAAGAAGAGAAACCCAGCCAGAATCATTACTGGAAGAGTCAAACTCATCTCAGTAAATCTAAAGAGGTGGTAACAAGGCAAAAGCCTCACTGAGATTTTCCAATCATCCCAGAAAAATCAATGAAGTAGAAAGCAGTAAGAACACTTTTAAGAGTTCTTCTTCTAACTCGCCCAGAAAGTCGAAAGTGTGAACTTTATGCCAAGGAAAGGCCACAAAGTTGATAAATAGGAAAAGAGAGAGAGAGAGAGAGAGAGAGAAAGAGAGAGAGAGAGAGAGAGAGAGAGAGAGAAAGAGATGGAGAGAGAGAGAGAGAGAGAGAGAGAGAGAGAGAGAGAAGGAAAAGGAAAAGGAACCTCAGAAGGGGAAAGGAAGGTGTCAAGGACACAGTAGAAAAGCTGAAGAACCCTATTTCTGAACTATATGAACTGGTGAAAGTAGTTTGTAGGAACTACCTATGAAGAAGTTGCTAAAGTAGACCACAGGAAAATAGATTTTTTTCTCCTGTGGTTTAGTTCTTTTTGATAGTGGCAAGGACAGAATGGATTAGCTGTGGACACAGGATGGATTTTCCTTTTGGACTTACTGATGACTGACAAAAAGTTTGGAGCTTATTTCATTTGGTTCACATAATATAACCATTAACATGTAAAATATCAGTCTCTGTCTTTCTGTCCCACCACACTATGTCATTTCTCTATCCTGATTTCAGTTTTGCATGCATGTCCTCCCAAACTCTCAATCTTGACTCCTCCCTGCTCTTTGCCCATTCAACAAAACAAACTTAAAGGACTTTCCACTTTGCCAGCTTCATTTATTTGTCCCTTGTCCTTTTAGTTGCATTGTAAGTTTAATCGGGTAAAATGTCCAATCTACTAGGAAGTGACATCATTTGTCTCCCTTCATCATGGAGCTAAATCTTCTAAGTGTCTACCTTCTCGTAATGTCTACTCTGCCTCCACTACCCTTGTGGCTCCTCGCTCTCACTGTGCTTCCTCTTGCTTCTGCTCTTTCTCTCCTCTTGCTCCACTTGAATGGAATGCTCTTCCCCCGGACATTTGAGAAACAGTCCACATGGATTTCTTTAAAACCAAACTGAAGGCCTACCACCTCACCTCTGAGTTACCCTATTAACGTACCTCTCATCCGCCTGCTTGCTAACATGTGTCCCCAACCTCTAACCTGCTTCTGCCTCCACTCTAGCACCTCACCCATCATCACATCCCAAGCAGAACTGTTTGTACCACTTACCTGTACTTAAAAATGTCCAATGTTGGTTGACCTCAATCTATGTATGTCCACGCATGTATTGTCCCTCGTTGACTGTTCTATTTACTCTCATCCTCAATCTGGTTATAATGTCTCTAAAACACACCCCATTGTAATTAGCTCTCTGCTTCCTGTCAAATTTGATTTCTAAGCTATTGTGTGTTCTATTGTGATCAAAAGAGCATTGTTCCTCCTGCATATATATAAATGAGTATATATAGTCTCTGGCTGTTTGAAGTGCTGATCACCTTTGACTAACTCTCTCTCATGTTTGTTCCCGAGTGATCTACCATGTTTACATACTGTAATACTGATTTCCAGTTTGATTATCTTTCTCTTTTGCTCTGCCACTATAAGACAGATCAGAATTAACTGACATTAACCTTTTTAGAGGCTCTCACTCTCAGGTTCTTTAATGCTTTGCATGTAATAATACATTGTATTTGTATGTTGTGATTTAATTTCCCCATATACCTCAACCAATATTCTTTGCTGCATTTTTTGAGGGGTAATACATGCGAGATGAACAAGTAGGTTGAGTTGGTTGAGTTTTCTCACAAGTAGCAATTTTATTAAGTAGTAATGGTGAGACAAACACCTATCTTTCCTAACAAGGGGCCTCATTACGACCCAGGCGGTAAGTTACCGCCTGGGTCGTACCTTTACCACCATGGCGTAAACTATGTTTACGCCATGGTGGTTGGCGGACTTACCGCCCCATTCCGAGGTTGGCGGGGCGGTAAGTCCCCAATCCCCATTTACCCTTCCCCATTCCCATTTTTGCCCCATAGGGCATAATGGGAGTGGGGAAGGCGTTAATTACGCCACCGTAAATTACGGTGGCGTAATTAACATCAAGGTCCCTTAACGCCATGGATTTTAACACCTGCTAAAAGCAGGTGTTAAAACCTCCATGGCGCTAAGGGACCTCGGAATCAGGCGGTAAGGGTCGGCGCTGTTTACGCCGCCGTAAACCCCTTACCGCCTGAGTCGTAATGAGGCCCAAGGACTTCCCTACCTAATCAACTAGTACTAAATTAAATTACCTAATGCCCAATAACATCTGTCCCTCACACTCATACATACATCAAAATCATACTGGAATTATTTGGCTTTTTACTTTTAAACTTCACAAAATAACATATACATTCAAGCCTTACAATTGTAAACAGGAATCCTTGTGACCAGGGCTGAATCCCCTTCCCCTGGATCAATTCAGGATATTTCAAATCAAAGTTCAAATCAAGAAAGTTATTTTAAATAGCCAGGTTCCACTTCAAATACAACACAAAGTTTTTTTCATTCCATAATTCCTTTACCTGGCACTTAGACTGTCTTATTTATCACTCTTCAAGACAATCGTTAACGTTGCCACAAGCTCTTGCTTGATAAACCACAAAGACGTTGTCTTCACGTCAGTCAGTATTCAAGGTAATTTCTGTGAAGCTAATCACTTATATTTTTTATTCATAAACAATACTGTTTTGTCAGGATGGTTTTCAAACAGTTTATCATACCACATTAGTGGAATTGCCGCTTTCTTTCCACCACAACTTTCTACCACATAGCAGTTCTTCAAATTATCTTCTTCCTTGTCCACATGCCTGCCAGGAATGACCACTTATTCACCAGTTCCTGGTATACTCGCCGGTCAGGTTAACAGTCCAACTACTACTACTAGAACGCTGCGGTGAGGCTTGCTTTAAACCTTCCGCGCTTTCTTCTTGCTCAATGGGGAAAGTAAATAAAAAAAATATTTTTTGGATACTTCTTTTGACTTTCAACAACAACAAGAGGTATTTAACTTCATCCACACGGGTATAATACACATAGGGCCTCATTACAAGATTGCCAGTCCGGGAACTAAGATACCGGTAAGGTTGCCGGTAGTGTAGTTCCCGGAAAGGCAAACTACGAGTTGTGTTGTAAGCGATATTCAATCAACACTACAGCTAAGTCAATGCCTAGTCTGGGATGCTGAGGAAAACCCTTATTGATGTATTATTATGTCCAGTTCAGTACTCTGGATGACAACCCTTGTATAACACCCCCCTCTTAGAATCCCCCTGACCCCACTGAGCCAAGAAGTAGGTTTGTTTTGCAAGTTAGAAGGTTTATTTGGACAATTCAACAATATATATCTATCACACTTTTATAATATATTAATATCTGATAGTACACTGAGACATATGATGTGGATCCACAATGGTACACTTGATTACTTAGGAGTAGTATAGAGGATGAGATAGCTGAAAATGCTTTATGGTTTCAAGGAAATGCAATGAGGAATAAAATGCAGTACAGAAATACTAAAAAAATATTTTAGCAAAAGATAAGATAATCACTTTTTCTCTGGCAATTCACCCCCTCCCCTATGCAATGTAAGAAATGGAAGGAGATGGAAAGAGGAGCACACGGTTCTCAGGAATGCAATCAAATACAATACGAAATTCAGTTCCCCCCAGCAAGCTTAGAGTAAACAGGTAGGAGTTTGAAACACAGGCCCAAAATGCTTTTTAAATGTGATGGCAATGGATGGGAAAATGTGCCAACTGATTTGAATTCCCTCTAGAGATTCAGGGTGAGTGGGAGATGCGTGTTGGTATTAGTTTAGGCTCACTTTAGCAATGCTCTATGAAATTGAGCCAAAATCGCAAATCGCGGCAAATTTCGCGAGTGCGTGTCTCGCAATTGCGGAAAAAGTATAGGGAGTAGGAAGTCGGTTCTAGGTTCGCTGAAAAGCCTAGATTCTAAGCTAAATTTCGTTCCTAGCCCAAACGGTTCAAGAGATACAGACGATTTAATAAAGGTAGATTTTCGGATTTAAAGTAAAACTCAAAATGACAGGTGACAGCTTGCAGCTGCAGAATTGACAGGTGACAGTTGTGCAGCTTTAAAAATGACAGATGACACGATTTCTAGGAGGCTGTTCTAATTAGGTTAAAATAGCTTGAATTAGATTATTTTAACTAAGGGATTGGGTTCTGCACAGTTCCGCTAGGTACTCACAATATCAATTTGAAATAGGCCTCGTCACGGTCTGGTCAGGTTGGACGGGACTTCCGGCGGGTGGTTCTGAAGTCCCAGCTATCTGGGCCAGCTCTGCTCTCTGGGTCTGTCAAGCACCGGATCTGCTCACAACGGTCTAGTTTGTGGTTCTCCCGGGTTCCGGATACAGCACTGCTTTCTGGATACTGCTACAGGTTCTTGCAAAAATTATTGGCAAAAATTCAAACAGCTCGCCCGGCTGTTGAATAGTTTGGTTGGTTTTGAGGCCTGCTGAGGAGGATTCAGCTGGTGGATTCAGGCCTCTCTGCTACAAATTCTGGAGTTAATTTCTGCTACAGGTTCTGGAGATTGATGGATTTGAAGTCTGGATCTCTGGATGTGAAGTCGTCGGTCACCATGCTCCGCAGCAAATGGAATTGAATGTCTCTACATGTCCCAGCAGTCTCTTTTTATGTGTTTGGAAAATGGGTGTGTGCCTGGGCCTAGCTAAGCCTGCCCCTCTCTACTTGTCATTGGCCCATTTCTCCCATCTCCCATGATTGGGGGAAGGAAATGGAGTGTCAGAGTGATGCTGTAGGTTTTATGGTCAGAGGAACCTCCCCTTGTCAAATTGCACACAAATCTATTTCTGATCCAAATACATATTTATCTATGTACCATTTCTCTCATATTATAGGTCCAGTTAACATATTTTCTGTAGCACCAAACCATCCGATCCCTGTCTTTGTACGATGTCGTGTCCACTGATGACAGAATTCTCCCCTTTTCATCCAGATAACGACCTCTAAACCTTTCCGGATTTTACACAAATGTGTACCAGGGATATGGGTTTCAGATGATAAAGTGTCAGATTTTTAACATGTATACATTTGGAGTAACAACCTTTTTTCTGCTACTATCCCCAAGAACATACCACAGGGTCCTAACACCTCTTAAAATGTGCACCGAATAATCACAAGAATAATGGTATTATTTATTCAATTTTGGCCAGTCCGCACTATGAGTTATCTATCTTTTTAAAATTATGCCCTGGTCAAAAAGGGGTGTGGCTTCCCACATCACATGGTGGAATAACTGGTTTATCCACTTTCCCCAAGCTCAGCTGCTAGCAGAGGCACTGCCCCTCCCAGTTTCCCCCAAGAGGAAGCCACTTTACGCCCCCCCAATATAACATTTGCCTGAGCCCAGGACAGTGCTTTGGTCAACCTCCTGCAGGCTGCAGGTCCCCTCCCTTAATTCAATCAGAGAGGCGTCAACTCCTTTTGGCAAGGGGCAGCAGGATGCAGCTAGGCCTGGGAAGAGTGGCTGAGCAGGTTTCAACTCCTGTCGGGGGTAGTTGGCAGGCAGAATCCAGTTTCATTAAGCCAGGTTTCAGCTAAATGTCACTTTTTGTTCCCAGTTTTCTACATTCAAATCAAACTGACAATTTTTACACATGCAGCTAGAATGCTGATTCTAAGTTCAAAACTATGACATTTCAACAGTTACAAACTATGTGACACACAAAAGTAGGTCCCTCATTTAATTTAAACATTTCGATTTTAGTGGTTTCAGTTCAGTTTAACTTAAGCTGCTGACCTCCACAGCTCAGCCAGTTTTGTTATGAACATGGTTTTGGGCTCTTTTTCTTTCCAGATTTTGTATGTACACAAAACTTCATTCGCGAAATGTCTGCTGGTGTTCAGTGAGATTTTTGAATATCCTGCAATGTTTGAAAATAGGCATTTTGAGCTTGCATTCAGAGAAACCAAGGTGATTTCAAAGGGCTTTTTAAGCTAACAGGCACTGCTGTTTTTCCTTTGGCACACATTCCACTCATGGCACCCCTGGCCCATCACGCTCGGACTGGTGGGTGGAAGGTTAGGCGACCATTTTGGTGCGCACAAACTGCACGGTTCTCCGATTCTAGCGTGAATGTGGGCGGCGATAGCTCATCCCCACATCCACCCAGTCTATTGATTCAACATGGGTCAAAACCCTTGACAGTGTACGTGGGTACCTTTCTGCCCACCAGGTCTGACCTGACGGGCAGAGCGGGCACCCGCAAGCACAACATTTCGGATGCACCGGCACCATTCTGAATGGTGCCAGTGCATCCAACCTCCCCATTCCCATTGAGCCCTATTGGGCTCAAATGGAAATGGGGAGCATTTTATTCCAGTGCCCGCGAATGGGCAAATACTGGGTCTGGTGGGGCCAGAATGCCCCGGTAATTGCCCATTCGCGGGCTGCAGAAATGTTCAGAAGTTTGGCGGTATCCTGCCGGTTTAGCGGCAAGGCTACCGCCAAACTTATAATGAGGCCGATTGACACTGTGTTTACCACTGATTTGTATGCCACAGGCAATGCAGATTATAACATAATCTGCATTGCCTGTGGCATATAATATATACCTCCCCCTTGATGATTTCTACAAGGACTGCTTCTCGCCTGCAACCGCTTCAAACTTGACACACTTAAATCCCCAATGGGGAAAGTAAATCGAAAACTGCTTCTTGGATAATTATTTTGACTTTAGACAAAAATGGGGTTTATAACTTCTTCCACAAGGGTACAGTACACATTGACGATGTTTTTTCCCACTGATTTCTTTGCCACAGGCAATGCAGGTTATATTCCTGCCCCTTTATAAATTCTACACAGAGTTTTTTTTTCCTGCAACCTTTTATTTTCTTCTACACCACCAATTAGCTGATGGTAATGTTTCCTTTTCAGGTATACCTCATTAGGAAAGTTGTATCCCCTTTGTTTTAATGTTGCCTTTCTTTGGCTTAAACAATGCTGGTTAGAATCTTCTCTTAATTTTCCTTTTTTTTAGATACATTCAATTTGTTTGAATATTGTCCCCTTTTTACTTTGGCAATGGTGGTTACAATATTCTTCCACTCAGTCTCTCGCAACATGAGAGTTGCACCCAAAATGCTTAGTATTCAAAAGTCTTACTTTGAGCCAGCGGTTGGTTCAGGGTGCCCCAGTGTTACCTAGAGAAGGCCAACTCACCGGTCTTTCCTTGCACCTCTGTCAGACCCGTTGCTTCGGCTTCTTCGTTTGTGAGGATTGCCCCCGCACCTGACAACTCTGGTAACACTCCCGCTGCTGGTACCTCCTGAAAAGGGACATTTGTTTGCTCCACACAAACTCTGGTGAATGCCTCCTAACAGAGGAGGATGCAGGACCAGGAGATCTTCTCTCTCCCATGTGACAGCTAATCTTAGCACTGCTTCCTGCTGCACATTCTCTGCATTCAGGATTCCCAACTTCTGCCACTCTCTCAACACCACGTCCTTCTGGCAACACAGCGGCTGATCCAGCATTTTCTTCTTCCTCCTGCTGCTCCCACTGCTTCTCTCTAATGGCCCACACCCGAAGGTTCTTTAAATGTTTAAAGGTCCTGCTCAGGTGTGGGTCATTACAGCCACTAGACTGCACACTACAGTTCTGCAACTCTGAGCACCTCTTCCACATCTCAATACACAGGGCATTATGGGAGTTGAAGTCCCAAATGTTCTTATTAATTTTAACATTATTTAATTAAGTCTGGATTCTTGATTTATAGAATGTATCTTTCGGGGAAGCTTTCAAAGGAATTAATAGTTGGTTCTTGGTTTTATAATTCAAACCTAAGGTAGAATTATAACCATCAGAAGTAGTTATATTAATTCTCTGACCCTTACATACATCATTACCATTTTTACCAGAAGGGTTTTCACAACTGACATTTTTGATAATTTTGGAAACGGAAGCCTTACTATGACAACATGCCTTGCTTGTAATATCTCATATCTGACCCCAAATCTTCCAGACCCCACCCCACACAACACCTGCCTACACATGCCCAATCCACAAGACTCTAGTCCATGCCTGTCAACCCTGCAACTGCCAACTCCAACCCTACCCCTTATAACCTAGATCCACCCTATCCCACACCCACCATTCAACACTCTACCCAATTCCTCTCTAACCCCACTATGCCTCACACTATTCAACACATGGCGAACATTATTGTAGCATACTCCAACCTACCCATCCCCATCCCTACGATACCACCCCAGCCTTAACCCACATTTGCCTATCCCATGCCTCCCTACCCCTTATCCATTCTATCCCTTTAATTGAAATACCTCAATCCAATGGAGTTATACACCCACTCCTTATCTCGTACCGGCCTATGCACGACCTATATCTTACATGCTTAGCACAAGCCCTGCTCCCACCCTACCATTAGCCTCCCTACCACACCTCTGCATGCCGCCAACCTACCTCACACATCCCTACACCCTCCCTGTCCTACACCTCCTACCGTTTGCCGGTCAACTTTCACAAAAACCCATGACCACCTTCTTCCACACACACCCATTTATGCCTACTCCCACCCTATCTTACAAATACATACAAAATGCCTAAATATGACCATTCTTGCCTACCCCAACCATAATATATGCATTTCTGCTCACACCCATATGTTCTTTTCAATTAATTTGCATTGTGCTCTACTCAACAAGATATTGCTTCATGGCAGTAGCTGCAATGGAGGACTGCATTCAGAAGTCAGTTAGATTACTGGGGGAAATGAAATGCATTTGATTCTCATCTATCAATTAGGAATGTTTTAATGTTTCTAATGTACAGAGGAATAGAATTTCAATTCATGTGTGCCTGGTTAGAGAATGGCTGCTCCCATCCATGACTGCTCAAACAGGGTTGAAGTGTGGGGTCACTGCCTATCTGTTTGCTGCTAAGAGCAAAGCTTTAGCTGAGATTTAGGGTCAAACCTTCTCTTTGATGAATTGGCTGCTATTACAAGTGGACAACTCAATACTTTAAATCAGGGTAATTTGTTTGCCCCTATTTTTAATACCACACACAGACTGTTAGGAAAAATATGATTAAAGATGTTTTTGAGACACATCCACCTATAGACTGGCTTCCTTTTCTTGATGATAGTCTGGAAATGCGTGCCAAAAGTGAGTTTGATCCACACATTCCAAACTCTTGGCTCGACATGTTTGAAAAAACAGTTCTATCAGAATTGAGTAGAATTAATTATCAGAGACTAACACCTATCAAGAAGAAACATTAACAATTGGACCTTATTGAATCACTAGCCAAAGATGAAAATCTAACAATCAAACCAGCAGACAAGGGAGCAGCAATTATAGAAATGGATACTTCCTTTTAAATAGCTGATTATCCTTTTTAAGTGATGAGTCTACTTATATCAAACTCAATAGCTATCCCATTATTGAAATCAAATTGTTGATTAACAGGACGGTTGAGACAGCATTCTAAAATGATTGGATCAGTGTAAAGACAAAACAATACTTGCTCAATCGTTTTCCAATAACTCCTTGTTTCTAGGGATTACCCAAAATCCATAACAACCAGACTCATCCTCATTAAGAGCTATTGTGGTGGGCTCAGACAGTGTGTTCGATAACTCTGGCCATCTATGTAGACAGATTACTGCAACCTTTGGTGCAAGCTATACCTAGATATTTGAGGGACACTATGGACTTTCTGAACTACCTCAGAGATATTACTGCAATTTCATCTGATTGCATATTGTTTTCCTTGAATGTATGCAGCTTGTATACATCCATTCCACATATTCAAGGTTTGGAAGCGGTCGAATAGCTTTTGCTGAACTCTAATTCGGTGAAAGGTAACCCCCAATTTGTGCTAGAGCTATTGAATCTCATATTGTTTACCAACTACTTTAGGTTCCAGGGCACCTATTACATCCAATCATCAGGCACTTCTATGGGGTCTGCCATGGCCCCGGTATATGCTAACATCTTTGTGTACAGATTTGAGAAGACCTTTCTTCTAGATGTATCTAAATGGGCTAATAACATTCTTCTGTGGAAAAGATACATAGATGATATTTTTGGTATTTTGTGTGGGACCAAGGGAGATTTTATGCCCTTTTTTCACTATTTAAACACTGTACACACACACATCAAATTCACTCCATTGGTTGTATCTCCCATTCTACATTGTTTGCATGTGAGTTTATCTATCAAGGAGGGTAACATAGTAACCACTGTTTAACATAAACCACCTGATGTCAATAATCTACTGCACTTTGCGAGTTTCCACCCAAAGGCAATGTTGCAAAGCCTTCCACACAGTCAATACTCAGACTAAAGAGAAACATTTCAGACCCAGCAGGACTTGACACTGAATGCTCTGTTCTGGTCGAGAAATTCAGGAACAGGGATTACCCGCTTGAGGCGGTTGAAAAGGCTATGAACAGATCTAGAGAGATTACACAAGAGCATCTCTTTGTACCAAAAGTAAAAACTGAAGAAGTTCCTCTATTAGACATCTCTAAATTTTCTAGGCAAAGTTTCCAGATTAGTAAAATCATTAAGAAACACTGCAATATGCTCCAACATGACCCATTACTACGCAAACATTTTCCTAAGCCGCAAATGATGGCCATTTAATAAGGCAAGAATCTGTGGAATAAAGTAGTGAGAGCAAAAATAGGAAAAAAGGATACACAATTATGGCTCAGTACACAGAACAACGGTACTTTCCCCTGTTTGGGATACAGTCATTGCAATAACATTATCAAAAGTAATTTTCTCTCACACCCTCACATTGGCAAACAAATTTAACTAAGAGATTATGCTACTTGCCTCACACGTGGGGTCATATATGCTATCAAATGTCCCTGTTGGCATGTTTCTGTGGGCCAAGGAACGCTGGACTGAGTGCAAATCAAATGTGAGATGTAGAAACTTAAAATCTCCTGTGGCAAGACACTTAGTAGAACATCAACTCCCAGTTGCCCAAATGAAGTTTTTGGTACTGGAAGTTGTGAAGTGTCCGGAAAGAGGAGGCAATTACAATTCTCTTCTCCACCAACGAGAAATGTTTTGGATATACTTTCTTGATAATATACATCCCAGGGGTCTCAATGAGGAATTCTGTCTTAACTGCTTTGTATGACCATTTACAAGGTGTTTACTGCATATTTATATCTAAGTATGGATTGGTCACGATTGTAGGTCTTTCTTATTCATGTAGAAACATATGGTTCTCGGTACTTTGAACACTGCCCTGTGGAATACTGAATGGCAAGTTGACTTTTGTTAGACTCGAGTAACAGAGTCTTTGTGTTGTATATGCCTGTCTAAATGATGAATTGTTTCCTATATGACTCTGTATATTATCCATGATATGGTTATTGTGCATGCATCTTTAATTATGGACTCTATATGACATTGTGGACCTATCCATATAAGATGAAAATTATGAACCATCAATTGTTAATATTTAACTTTGGATCATTGAATGTTGACTGTGTGCTTACAACACGTCTAGTGTTGAATTTATGTCTGTCTATTTGCCGAAAGAAATCCTCTCCATGCTGACTGTGTGGCTACTGTTTCATTTTTGTAATAAGTTAACTCATGTGTATTCGCTTACCAACTCTTGTTAACGATGGATAGAAATACTTTTTTCTCTTCTTACAACATCATTTTGTAATGGTATTGTGGGATCAGTTTATTTTATTTTTTTTCTTTTGGGCTATTTTTTTGAGTCTGGGATTTTGGCCTTTTTTATTTTTATTATTTAAGGAATTCTCAGTATTGTTAGGTTTGTGAGTGCCATTCTTTTAACCTTTGTTGTTGATAGAATAGTGAGCAGTATGCTCCAGCCATTTATGATGTTTCGTTTAAGATGTCTGCTCTCTATGGAGAGTGGGTTTTAGTCCTTTTTTCATCACCATAGATGTCCACACAGAATGTAAAGTATATTTCAAGTCCTCTCTCTATTTGGATAGGGGAGGCGATTATCTATCATTACGCGCCGGCTGTTCACCAGCACTCGTAGCCAGCATTTGAATATGTAGAAGTTCGCTGTTTGCAATCCTCAACAGTTTTTGTCAACTCCTATGAAGGATTCACATCTGGCAATGGTGTAGCCCTAGATTTCTTGATTTGTATTAATTAATTAAGCAATATTCCCCGAGCGGCAGGGGCATTACCGAATCAGGTAATGCCCTGGGGCCCATAGTTATAGAAGCGGGGATGGCCCCACTTCGAGCCTCCTCATTGGCTGAGGGGCTGCCATGCCCCCCACCGGGGAAAAAGGCGTGGAATCCAAGGGATCCCCGACCGGGTAATGCCCTGGCGAGGGCCAATCAGAATGGTTCTTTCATTCTGATTCTTTCTTGCTGGGTACTAACAACATTTATGCGGTTAGTTATATCTCAGAAAGGGTCTTCTAACCAGACCCCCCTTTGCCAAACTCCATGTCAAAAGCATAGTGATAGGTGTGCCTTGCTGTCTTAGTCTCCTGATCTGCAGCACCTGCTCTTCAGTGGCACGGAGAGCAATGAAAGGACAGAGGTGACCAGTCTGACAGCTGCTTTGACAGCAAGTTCATGTCATCACAGCTGCTGCATTTAAGATATGTAAATCTGTTTCAAAATGCCATACTTTTATGAACCCTCACGCTGGTGACATTTTAATCTACACACATAAGACATACCAGATTTGGAGGTATGGTGGCTGAAGGTTCATACAACGTTTATTGGCATATTTGATTCATAGCATACCAGTGGTAGCTCTGTGAGCTCAGACATCGCAGGAAAGCCGCGTGGATTCATGTCTGATTTCTAGTGAATTAGACAATAAAGAAGGCTATCTGCATCTCATGACTCGCTAGGAGGGATGGTAGTCTCCCAGGCTTGGGCAGAGGAGAGCCTGGCATTAAAAAGCTAGGTACATGGCAAAAGACTATCTCACACTAGTGTGTTGCATAACAAAGAGCCATTGAATTTACAGACTGAGAATTGGCCAGAGTTAGGACTGCCATGGAACAGAGGTCTTTTGGGAGTTTGCCCTTTTCTTTCCTGCTTGTCACCTTCACTGCCAGAAGAACAAGGCATTCTGGGTATGACCTCCGAAGTCAAGGGTCACTTTTCTCAAGGATGTATATTAGGCGCCATAAAGCAGACTTACTTTCCACCAATTCCATGTGTCCCCTTGCCTATGAAAGAGGAAGTCTCACACTCCTTTTATTCAATTCTGAACTATCCACGACATAAGGAAGAATTAATTTGGACCTATTTTTTTTCATTAACAAACCCTTTTTGAACTAGTCTAGCATTTCACACCTACTGTCCCCTTAACAAAGTATCTAGAGTGCATTTGATTTGTTTAGTAAAGTAATTATATTTCAATAGAAATTTGATTGGACATTTCTTTTATTAGTACTTGGGGAGGGAGAAGCAACCAATCTGGTTTTTTGGATTTCGGGCTGAATCCCACGATACAAGCCTGCGTTTGGAGCAACTTGGTAGTTGCTTTCCCTGTCCCGCCATCGTCCCTCCCAGCCCCCTTCCCTTATCTTAAATCTCCATGTTCCTCCCACCCCCACTTACCGGATGGCTGTGGTGGCAGTGGCCCACCGCTGCTGCTGCTGCTCCGCCTTCCTTCTTCCTACCTCTTTTGGAAATGAAAGAGGGGCTCCTATTGGAGCCCTGTATTCCAGCTCTATGGCAGCCATCTCTAGACAGTCTTTTCTATGAATGAACATGGCTTTGCCTAGGCCTTTAACTCAGGCCTCAGGCATTACCCGTTGTATAGTCTGCGGAATGGGTACTTAATGCTATATTGTGAAACTTTGTTACTTTGTTGTTTGGGTCACTACTGGTTTACTGTCACATCCCTCTTCACTGTGTAGTCTTACCTCAGTATACTTTACCAAAAAGGTGAAGAAGGTATATCCTGCACTTATGGCCTCTGCCTGTCTTAGCAACAAAGCAGTGCTAGAGAGGAGTCCTGCCACCCACCACGGTCTGGAGACTGCTGCCTCAGACCCTACAGAAACAGAGCACCCACTCCCGGCTAAGATGGCCACCGCCATCTCCATCTCCTTCCCTGCCTCCCAACACAGCCTGCCTGATTGGCTGCCTACCCTCCACTGGTATTGACTGATGTCCAGTTCATACCAGAGCCCTACAACAAGCCGGGAGGTGCAATCAGCTTTTACTAAAGGCCTGCACTAAGGCCTCTGCCTGTCTTTGCCTTTCTATTCCTGGAAACACCCTGGATCACCCCGTGAGACAGACGGCATCCCCTGCTCCATAACCAAAGGAAAGCATTTTCATGAAGGTGTGATCCCATGTCCCCCTTGTGTGATTCACCTCAGCTGTGTCCCTTCCATCCATCTGCCCCAACCAGCCTACTCTCTGCCCTCCTTTTGTCAGCCCCTGCAGCCCTAGAGCTCAGCACATCACCTTCCACTTTCACCCTTCTGAGACTTTAACAATCATGTACCCCCTCCATGACCACAGGCCTCGTTGACTGCTGCATGCCCATCAATACCCCTCACCCCTCCCTCTCATCACACAACCCATCAATACCCCTTCTTCTTTTTTTACTCTCCCCTCAGTGCACATACAACCTGCAACAGATTCCATCATTCTCACCCACTCTAAGCACCCCATTGTTACCACACAGCCTCGCACTGGACAAAAACACCACCTCCAGCTCTCAGCTCACAGGCCAACCCTTCCACTCACCTGTAACAACCACTTAGGATCTTGGACTAAAGGTCACCAGTACTATAGCCACCACACATTCACCTGGCATCCAATGTGCTATAATATATTCATGCTTGATCATTGCTCACACGCCAAATATCCTCGACTTCATTACTGTTAAACACCAAGACCTCCTAGCCATCATCGAAACATGGCTCCACGATGCCACTGTCCCTGCCCTATCCACCGCCATACCACCTAACTATGCCATCCTCAGATATGATAGAGTTACGCAAAAAGGCGGTGAAGTCACCATTATCTACAAAGATACTCTATCCATCTGCCACATACTCTTTAACCCCCTCCTGAACTGCCACTCACTCTCAAATTAACACTGTTGCCCACATCCATCATCACCCTTCACATCATCTACTGCCCACCCAGGCCCAACACCACCTTTGAGGATGACCTTGCTGAACTCCTCCTTACCAATCTTATACCTAACTCCAGAACCAATTGCTGTAGGCGATCTCAACCTTGGTTAAGCTGAGACACTTGACAAGGAAGCAACATCCCCCACCAGCCCCACTTCTGCCCTAGGTTTCTCCCCAAAAATTCACAGCCCAACACACTCTCTGGGATGCACGCTTGATCAGTTGCTTGACCATAATTGTAATACCACTGTCCTCGGAAACTCCCCGTACACACGGTCGGACGACCACATCATCACTTTCACTATTCCTTCCCACAGCAAAGCCATAGCCAATCACACCCGACCTCCTCCCATCATCTCTCACTGCACCCACCACCTATACAGCAACCGCTTCCTTCATTAATTGGCTAGCCACCTCCACCCAACACCACAAATGTAGATGTCCTGGTCAACCACTTCAACACGCTTCTCATTTCACTATCAACACACTCAGCCACAACAAAAAAAAGAATACCCAAACGTACCATGCATACCAATCATTGCTTCATTCCCCATTTACATACCATGCGCTCTGAGATGTGCGCTATTAAATACACGTGGTGCAAACATCCCTCTGCAGAGAACAAATCCTGCTTCTCAATCTTCTCCAGAAACTACAAAATATCTATCCAAGCTACTAATGCATCTGCCTACAACAACCGGATGGCTTCTGCTACTTCCAACTCCTGCAAGCACTTTGCCATACGGTGGGAACTTGAATTGCCTGTGTCTCCCTTGTACACTGTCTGCAAAAACAACACCTGATGTGGCGAAAGTTCAGGACACATTTCTAGGAGAATTGGCCCTATTAAGAACCAGGATCCATTCAAAACTGTCCACATCAGCTCCATATTCCCCGCCTCTCCACCCAGTTACACACAGAGCAGTCACCTATTTAAAGTCCACCCAGTCACTGAAGCTGACATCACCAATAACATAAAAGGCCTCAAACCTTCCCACTGCAGAGGAGACACATGCCCTGCATCACTCATGAAGAATTGTGCTGACCTCCTACCCCAAATCACTGCTATTATCAATGCCTCCTGTGCCTCCTGCTCAGTCCCCTCATCTCTAAAAGAATCCTGGATACCACTCCTCCTTATGAAACCCTCACTTGACCCAGTGATCCCCATCAACTACCGCCCCATCACCAGAGTGCCATTCCTGCTGAAAATCATCAACCGGCTGCTTATATTCAAGTCCAGAAACACCTTAACAACACCCCACCCTTAGCCCTTGCAAATCCAACTTCTGCACTAGACACAGTACGGAAACAGCACTACTTGACCTCAGGAGTTGGGTCGATGATGTCAGAGATACTGGCAACCTCTCCCTTCTCATGCTCCTTGACCAGTCTGCTGCATTTCACGTTGTTGACCATGCCAACCCTCTGTCGCCACCTCACCATCTATGCCTCCTTCTCAGCTGCTGCCACCAAATGGGTTGCATTCTTCCTTGCTGACTGCACTTCCAGAGTCTTCTCTACTGCAAGGCATCTATGTTTCATGCACCCTCTACAATATATACACCAAACCTCTCTTCGATCACCATGAATCACTAGGCATCTTGTAGACAAACTACTCTGATGACACGCAGATCCTCATCCCCCTAACAAGCAACTTTCACCTAGACTTTATCAAAGACAACTCCATCTATAAAACTATTACAATCTGGATAGCCACCCACCTCCTATGCCTCAACGATGGCAAAACGGAACTCCTCGTTGTGGGTACCCAAACTCACCTCGCCAAACTGGACCTGGCCTACTAATAGTTCAACATCGACAAAACACTGTCCACATTTCCCCTGACGTCAAGACTCTTGGCTTCCACCTACATGCCACTTTGAGCATGTCATGCCATGTCAATACCATTTTTCCTTCAGCTGCGTATTCCACAAAAATCATCAATGCCAGCAGACACTTCTTATCCACTGACAAGTGCCTCAACATCCATTGTGCCACCATTGCCTCTAAGCTGGACTATAGCAACGCACTCCTCTGTGGCATGACTGAGAAAAACCAAGTTAAACTGCAAACTGTTCAGAACAATGCTCTCTGCACCACCCTCGGCCTAAACATGAAGGACCACATCACGGCAGTAAGGAAAGAGGCCTACTGGCTAGTTGTCAAAGAACAACTTACTATCACACACCATTGCCCCTCAAACTCCACCACCAGCAACCGGTTCCTTGTGATTTCATCGTCTGCTGTTTCATCGCAGGGTTTTTTACCGTGGATTTCATTTCGAACCCCCCCCAAACCCCTGTTCCACTTTTAATTATTTTTATATCCCCGTACACCCACACCCAATTTATATCATTTTTTTAATCCCCCCAAAAAATTTGATGATGAAATGACGTCATACCCAGCAACCTGACCCAGAGACTTTCTGCTGCTGCTAACATGAGACCATCACGCACCGCTTACTGCATGCGTCTGATTGTTCCTAGGTTCTAGCGTTCGAAAGCCAGAGGCTCCACCTTTCCTGGATCTGCCACCACACTCTGGATCTCTTGAACTCGCTTCCTCCTGCCCTGAGGGTGGAGCCATCTTACAATGTGTTCCGGAAACAACTAAAAACTCACCTGTTTAATTAACATTTCTCAGCGTTGATTACCTGCCTGTAACAAGTGCCTAGATGCCCTAGGGTGTCTGTGCACTCCCATAAATGCTAAATAAATACATAAATACATCTCTTGACTGTGCCTGTCTTACCTTTATAATTAAGATCACTGGTGGCTTGTAGAAGAATGAGGACCATGTCAGTGGTTAGTCACTAATCTTTGCCCTCCGGCAGAGCAGAATTCCTTTCGTCACAACACCCCCATCAGTACTTACACACAAGCACCCAAACATCTTCTACCCACAGACCCTATTCTCCAACCATTCAAAATGCCAAATATATTGCCCTATTCTGAATCTCACATTCTCCTTTCCAGTACCCTGATTCGGTTCTCTGTTGCCTTCCCCTTTTTGCCTCCTTCACTCTCTCTAATCAAATAGGAGGGCCTACGTTGTTGCTGAGGAGCTAGGCTATGCTCCCTTCTCCTACAAACCTTCCAGCCCAACCTGTTAGGGTTAAAGCCCGGGGGTCCAACAGCGTCGGTGTTGCGCTCCCGCTGGGGACTGATTTAGGTCCAGGAGGCCCTCAGTTGTTGCTGAGGGGCTAGGTCACACCCCCTTCTCCTACAATCTCTGGAGCACATCCCGTTAGGGTTAAAGCCTGCAGGTCCAATTGCTTGGGTGTTGCGCTTCCGCTGCAGACTGAATTTGGATCCGGAGGGCCTCTGTTGTTGCTGAGGGGCTAGGCCACGCCCCCTTCTCCTACAATCTCTCCTGCCCAACCTGCTAAGGTTGAAACCCACTGGTCCAAGGGTGCAAGTGTTGCACTCCAACTGGGTGTTCGGCACCCGCGGAGGGTGAGGACTGCTGCTGCTATGTGCTGATCCTGAATTTCTCCCGACACCAGTCTGTGAGAGGTGTCACAACAGACATTTTGCCAAGATGAGGAAACTGCATTTTGTGCCTTGACAACCAGTAACTTGTGATATGTCATCAGCTCGCATTGCCAACCCAATCCTCTTGCCCGTTACACTTTACTCAGTAACTTGTGGGAAAACTGTAGTCAATAGTCAACATGGAGGTCCCTGGGCTTCACCCACTCGTATCCCCTTTCACAACAAAGCCCTGTGGTATTGACTCACTGAAATGTAAAACAATGTCTGTGCATAGTAAACTGCCAGCACCTGTTCTAGATTCAGTCTAAATCCTGCATACTATCAAAATTGCACCGAGCATGATCACGGGCGAGGCATGCATGCTAACTAACACAATCAACCATTTTCTAGTGGGCATCCAGGGCGTTATGGAGAGCCAAGGGTCCGAAGACACTGATATTGCAGGCAACACTGCGAAAAAGGCTGAGGTTGCTCTATTTGCCTCCACCAGAGACCAAAAGAGACTCGTTAACTCCTTACTGATCGGATCAGCTGAGAACTCTGACATTTCTGCCAACAAAGGCATGGCCAGTAGATCTGGCAGAGTTTTGCCCGAGGCTCAAACTGCTCCACAATGTGTCCCCCATTGTGGCATACTCCAAGCAAGGGCAATGCTGGGAGTCAAGGGTTATGTGTTCCCAATTCTAGAACTGCCACTCCTTTTTTTAAAAATTTGTTTATGGTTCAATTACAAAAATGTAGAAACTTTACAAACATTTAAAAGAAAACAGTCAGAAATGACATATTTACATTAACAATTTAGCAACCACACCAGAACCAAACATAATGCAATGAGCCCTAAAAATGAAAAAAAAACAAAACAAAACCTCGAAAAAACAATTAAGAGAAAAGAAAATACGAAAATGAATAAAAAACAGAACACAAACATACAGAGTCACCACTTTTAAAACTCCATGTCTAAGAGATTCGGGCAAAGCCGTAGATGATTCAAACATACTCATAAAACACAAAAAGGTGCAACAATTAGCATTTAAAACATTCCTCAACATCTTAAAAAGGGAAAAAAGAGATTTCCGACTTTATAAAACAAGCATTGTCACACGTAACCAAGTAGCAACTAGCGATTGTCAAAAGAAACAAGTTCCAATTCTATGTATTTACAGAGGCTGACTAATTCAAATATTAGTGGTTTGTATGAACCCTGCATCATTCTGACCCATAGGAATTGTAGACAATCCTCGTGATCAATATTTACAAATTTCATTGGGACACAGTGTTTCACAAAAGCACCATATTCTTTATACAGTTTGTAGGTTGCTATGCGAACAATAGTAAGGCACCAATCACGTTCAAAAAGCTTCTTTTTGGCAAACGCTGGGCGCTGATTAACATCCTCAACAGTAATACACAAGGTATCAAGTAATTGTTGCATTTTCAGATGATATTGATTAAAAGACAAGGAAGTGGAAGAGCCCAACATGCTTTTCATATCCCCATATTACGAGTTCTTTGGCGGAAAATGAATTTTAGATTAGTTGGACAATTGTCTCCATTTCCAATGACCCGATAATGCAAAGAGACCCAGTTTGTGGCGTATAATAGCATTCGGGATGGACATTGGTAAATGCATGGCCGATTTCAATAAAGAACCCTGTAAAGAATCTAAAAATAAACTCAGATTGCATAAACAAATGTCTAAAGAATGCAGGATAACACTTTCAATTTTCAATGTCATGAACTCAATCATCTGTATTAGTGAAAATGTACAATATTTCGCATGGATTCGTTTAAATTGGGAGGACAAAGATCTGGTCCGCCACTCCTTTTAATTTCATTGCAATCAAGCCACAGCGGTCACCGGGCCCTGCATAGACGTTGATAGTGGGATTGATATTGATCCAGATTTGGCCATAATTAACTCTGGCATGACTGAATTCAACGCAGCTCAGACTCCCGCACCTCATTATACGTCCACAGCGGAAGGTGTATCGCTGTTTAAATCCTGCCCCTCAAGTGCCTGAAGCGATCTCAATAAGCAGGAGGGGGTACAGACCGCTCATGATTACTGGTTGCAAAATAACTCTCTGTATTCTGCAGCCCTTCACAGAATCCCTCTTACCTAATAAAATGAGGGACAATTTCCCAGGATAACAGGATGTAAGTGCAACCTTCTGCTAGCCAAACTCACAGGCGTAAAAAAGCTGCTTTGCTACTTCTCACCAATCAAATTAAAGGAGTTGGAGTAGAGATGCACCAACCTACAACAGAGGCGGACACAGGGTCCCCCCTTGTCCCAATTATCATAGAAGGAATAGCACTGTAGTTTTATGTATAACCCCACATTGTCTAATCTGTCTGGAACCGCAAGCTTGCCTGCCCAAGGGCCACAGTCACTTGCTGATTTAGGGCCCATTCTTTCAATTCTAAACACTCAGAATATCATCCCTCTGCCTGTCTTGGTGGCTGTAAGAGGACAGGCCAACCAGGTGCCCACAACTCTGTACCGGTGACTGCCTGAGCAGAACATGACTCGATAGAGAAGCCAGTCCAGCTACGCAAGGTAAACATTCCAGGGCCCGTAGAATGCAACCTGGACATGGTGACTCTAAGGCCGACACAGGTCTGATATTTCACCACACAGCTCCGAAAACCTCTCCTAACTACACAGAAACTAGGGAATCGCTTGTCAATAAGTGCATTCATTGGTTCTAAGAGGATATCACAAACTGCACTAGACTACATTACAATGTGGAATGTAACTATGATTACATTAGAATAGAACTAAGGGACCAAACCGTGGCTGGTGGTATACTTGGCATCTCTCGGCAAACGCTGCTTATCTACTTGCAGTTCAGTTGAAATCAGTGCCCACCCTGACTCTATTACTTCTTACTCCCCAGAATCAAGGCCACAACAACACTTGCTATCAGGAACAAATGCATACCCATTGGGGAAAAGGCCCTGGGGTCTTAACACAGGAGGCGTTGAGTTTGTTCGATCGGCTGCCAAGCTAAAATAGCACCTGAGACTTCCATTGTCCCTTTCTTGGGAGGTCAGTTTGAAATCAGAGCTGTTTTTGATTATTGATGAGTTTTGTATTATGTGTTATGTGATGTATTGTACTTGAAAATCGCGCTGAACCGAGTAGAGGCAGCGCTATTTGCATGGGCGGTACCGCCGGGATACCGCCAACTTCCTGATGAGGCCCTTGGATCCTTGCACACTACAAAACAAGGGCTGAGAAGGGCAAGCCTAACAACCCTTTACAAAACGCAATCTGGATTGTTTTTAGGGTTTCTGTCTAACTAAAACCCTACACCTCTGATCCATATATAGCAACACTGCTACTTTTTGCCTCATGTGACCACAGGAAACATGTAACTGGCTGGGCCTTATATGATAGTTACAATCTAAAGAGTTCCCCAAAGGATTGAGGCATTCTTGCAGATTGTTAATTGATGTGTTGCAGGTTCACTGGCACACACCTAAGTAAGCATAGCACTTGACATTGCTGGTGCTTTCATTTCCTGAGTAGTATCTTCTAGGACATGAATACAAGTTAGGGGTGCAAAACATCATCACTTTTAATTTTGCTTGACTAACATGTTGCTAATTCCATCTTTCCTCACATGACTCCAAAAGGAAGTAAAACATCATCTTTACAGGCCGATTCATGGAATTAATGTGCGCCGAAAATCTCTGCGCAAGCATGCGAATCGCAGCGCAAGTGCGAAAATCGCATTGCAAGCGTGCGAAATCTGCGCACATCGATTCATGAAAGTCCGTGTGCGTATAAAATCTGGGATGTGCGCTAAAATTCTGAGTGGCGCACGCGGGCACACACATCATCAAATGGCGTGCACTACGCGCACAGCGAAGGCGAACATAGCGCGGCGCACACAACAAAAGTAGGCGGAACACGGGGCGTAACAAGCGGAATGGGGAACAACGCTTGAAAATGTCGGCGTTACGGGGGAAGTACAGTAGGCAAATGTGCGGAACACCCACACACGCGCCTAGAACGCATATTCATGGAATTGAACAGGGCAAACGCGTGCGCCAAAAAAGACGTGCTAATCCGGAAGCACATACGCCAGCAGGCGTACGCGGACCCGCGCGGCATAAAAGTGCACACAAACAACAACCAAGCTCATATGCTACAATGAATATACCGCTCCTCGCAGCAGTGGTCGTGTGCCCACCGCAGGAGGAGGAGGATAGTCAGGGCCAGAATTTTTACACCCAGGACCAGCCTTTTTCGGATGCCTGATGACCAGGTGTATGGGAGGTACAGGTTTCCACCTCACATAATACTCGACCTGGTGAGTGAGTGGGAGGATGACCTCACGTCACCCACCCTGTGCTCCCAAGCACTGAGCCCCTTGGAAAAGGTGCTTAATGTACTGCACTTCTAGGCCACTGGTTCATTTCAGCGGACAAGTGCCATAGTGGGGGGGTTGTCACAGGCCACGCAGTCACGCTGCCTACACCAGGTGTTGGCCATCATGACTGCACACCCATCAGTCCGCAGGCACATATACCTGCCCAGAACACCTGCAGAAAGGCAGGCTGCCGTCCAGGATTTTTACGGGGTGGCACACTTCCCCAAAGTGCTAGGTGTCATTGATTGCCCCCATGTGGCTCTACGTCCTCCCAGGGCAACTGAGCACATCTATAGAAACCGCAAGCACTGGCACCCCATCAACGTGCAGGTAGTATGTGATGCCAAGGGAATCATCACCTCAGTATATGCCAACTATCCAGGGTCCACCCATGACAGTTTCATTTACAGAATGTCAACCCTAAACCGAGACGTAGAAGCTGGGCGGCATGGCGATACATGCTGCTTGGTGAGTATAAATGCCTCTGCACATGCATGCATGTCAGACACTGAGTAATGGCAGAACCCCACTTATGATACCCATCATCACCTCCCCAGGGGACAATGCCTACACTCTGAGCACCCACCTGATGACGCCAATTCGGAACCCCACCACACCACCCGAGGTAAGATACAACACAGCCCATATTACAACCCGGGGCATAGTGGAGCGCACATTCGGAGTGCTCAAGTCACGCTTTCGCTCCCTTGACCGCTCTGGTGGGCAGCTGCTATACGCGCCCCCAGTAGTGTGCAGGATCATAGTGGCAGCATGTGTCCTGCACAACATTGCAACACACCGGGGCCTGCCGGTGGACATGGTGGTGCCCCCATATCCCCAACCACATGCACGGCCGCTGCGCATGGGAGGGGAAAGGGCACGTGGTGAGGCAGCCCATACGCAGCTGGTGGCTAATTACTTCACCTAAAATCACACCCCTGTGGAGTGCAAACAGCCCTGGTACATACCAGCTGACAATCAATGATGATGACATAAGGGACAGTCAACTGTCACAACCATACCACAAGCACATATCAATACACCATGCAGTGTTCAATACAACAACAATCCCCACTAGGGATGTACACACAGTTTTGACTACAGACTGCCCACACAGCTCATGGGAGCCCAATGTCACTGTGTAAGTCACTGTCACTTGGTCACACCCTTTGCAAGCCCATGGAAGGGGAAGCAGGAGGGGTGTGTGTGCCAGGAACCCAAGCATCTAACCCAAACACATGTGCATGTGCCCAGCTGGAATACACAGTGGATGCCCACAGGAGCCACACAAGGCAACACACTGTAAAAAAAAAAAAATCAAAAAAGGCCATGTGGGGGTCAGGGCGGGCACCCAGGAGGTTCGAGGACAGGGTGCACACCAACAGCCACCTGCGTGGATGTTGCAAAAAAAAAATACCTCCATGGGCTCATGGCCTACACGGCTACGCTAGTCGCTCTCATCACCCTCTGCTGCTGCATCAGGAGGTGGTGGTGCTATGGGAGGCAGCCCACGCAAAGCCCTGGTATGGTCCTCCATGGCAGCAAGCATGCGGGTGTGGAAGGTCTCGTTCTGGAGGATTATAGTACGGAGATCCCCATGCAGCACCTGACGGGTTGCCTGCATTTCTGCATGCATGGCCTCCCGTAATGCCCGGATCTCCTCCCGAGTTGCCTGCAGCTCAGCTGAGAGTGAACGTGTGAGCTGCTCCAGCTGCTGTTCTGACCTTATATTTCGGGTAGCCTCAAGTTCACCCAGAGTCTCCCTGAGGTTAAGGAGTTCTACCCTCAGGGCTTCCCTCTGGCCCTGTGACTCTATAGATATGGCTTTGCGCAGAGTCTCCAGTGCCACCCGTCAGTCCCTGTTGGATGCCAACATGTCTTCCCTGTGTGATTGGCAAATGGAGTCTGTTGCCTGCTGTTGTTGCTCCATCTGCCTTTCAGGGGGGAGAATGGAAGTGGCCACCGTCTCCATTGCCTGAGCCATCATTTCAACCGATGCTCCCTGTTGGGCTGCTATACTGTAAATGGAGTTTTCCCATACAGTATTGCCTGGTGGCGTATGGCCACCGCATCGGCGGGCACCACACCAGTTTGGGGCAAGGCAATCTGCACCTTGCTGTGCTGGCACTGCCTGAGGCTGCAGGACTGCATTCCCCCTCTGATCTGCTGGCCCAGGAACAGGATCAGATGTTGTGGAGTGTGACCCTGCATCCGTAACCGCCAAAGGCGGACTTACCAACACTGACATCCCCATAGAGGGTTCTACCCCTGGTGCAGGTGGGTTGGACAGAACAGAATCCCTGCCAGAAACACTCACCTGCGACGGCACATAAGTCTCATCATCCGATTCAGCACATGAATAGAGGTATGGGGAGGTGCACCCAGAGACACCCCTGGACAGTATGGTGTGCAGTAAGATTGGGTTTTCACCCACCACCACACCACGTCCTCCACTGGTGCCCGGTCGTCCCTGAGATTCCTCCTGGGTCTGCACCATCTCCTCAACCTCAGCAGCATCAAGTGCGTCATCACCTGCAAAAACATGAAAGACAAAAAATGAAAACAGGCATTAGCACCATAGCACACACATAGGCCTGACAAGCCAGAGATCCAGTACATGATTTACACATGTCCCACATGACTATAACCCTGGCATGCATGCACTGTCAATGAGTTGGAAGGGGAGGCAAAAAGCAGACACTGATATCACCAAGATGGAAAAGCAACACATTTGCTGCATGCTGGGTAGCACTGGCATCACACATTAGCCTGTGAGTGGCATGTCCAATACACACACATGACACATGCCAGCACACAGATGGCATGTAGCATAGCCATGGTACATTTTACAAGTACAGCCATATGCCAGTGAATGAGTACTGTCACCCATCCATGTGAGATGGACATGATGAGATGACAAATGCTACATAGTGTGACAAAATACGCATGTGCCACACACTGCAACACATCCAGTGTACAATAATACAGTAATGGCAGACAGATGTACAGATCAATGGTTGGTCACTTCAACATGACAGGAAACAACTATCATGTGCCACATTCAAACAGGCACCAAAAATTAATGTAAGCAGGCCAATACTCAATCAGCCTGAATGGTTTAATCATTCACATGACAAGGTAACAAATGTGGGCCAATGAGGGGTGTAATCAATGACAGAAGCATGTCACATATGTGGCATTAGGGCTGATAAATGCGTTGCAAAAATTGGAGCCTGAATGAACCCTAAAAAAATCTGAACAATGTTGTTGCAAGATGACAGTCCAAGGGCAACTGCAGTAATGTGGCACTAATTGGCTACTGTGGGCAGAAGGGATACTGTCATACCCAAATTCAAGGCCGGTGAATGTTTTGGAGGAAGCACATGGGTGACCCATACACACTCAGGAGTACACACCCTCACCAGGCACTCAATCAGAACCCGTCACCCAAACAACATACACATGGATTACACACACATGCATGGGAACTCACCGTACAATGCGTCGTAATCTGGTAGGTCTCCCACGCCTTGGATCTGTTCCTCTGTGACGAAGGTTCCAGCAACAGACTCATGTTCAGTGAGTTAGTTGTCCTCTGGTGGAGACCCACAGCCAGTCACCAGAGTAGAGGCCTGATTTGAGGCCAGCGTGTTCTTTGCTCTGCGTTTCAGGTCATTCCGCCGCTTGTAGCAATCATCAGCTGTGCGCCTCACAAATCCAAGGGCACTTATGATATCTGGGATGGTCTGCCAGTGTGCCTTACGTTGACCAGGTGTGGTCTTGCACCCTGCAGTCACCACCACTTTGCGGCTATGTGCTGACACATAGGCCACAAGTGCATCAAGTTCAGCGTCATTAAAGCTAGGTGTCCTTGACGTGCCGGAGTGTCTAGCCGTGTCTGGGGTCTCAGCCTGTACTGCCAGAGCACCCTTCTTCTTCTTCTTCTTTAAAGGTGGTGCGGATCCTGAGTGGCTTACGCCGCTCTGGTCAGTAGGGGCAGAAGCGCCGGTGGACTGGGTACTAGGAGTGTGCGAATGCAAAATGACCATAGGTCTTGGTGCAGGCATTGGCTGCAGGGTGATGTTGGCAGGGCCAACGTCGGTTTGATGGACCTGGACCGACATTGTCCCAGCTGGGAGACTCAGAGCTGGGGTGGATAAAGCTGCGGCTGCCCCTGCAGCCTCCCCACCCTGCCTACTTGGTTCAGCAGATGACATTGCTGCCCCAGATCCACGTGGCCTGGTAACAGTAACTTGCACCGCCACACGTGGCTTAGACTTGCTGACCTGGAAGTCAGCCTGGGTGTCATCCTGTGCCGGTTCAGGTGCCAAAATGGGCCGGTCCAACAAGGGCTGAGCTGGGATGGTGTCAGCTACGGGGGGGCATGGGTGTCCCTGATTGGTCCTCCACACATGGGAGTCTAGGGACACCCTGCAAATCCTGGCCACATCCCCTACCGTGCCCACCACGCCCACCTTTTAGAGGTCGGCCACCTTTGCCTCCCTTACCGCTTGGTCGCCTCCCAACCATGGCACTGATGTTGTTGTGCGTATGGGAGTAGCAGTAAGCAATTGTCCTGGGCAATTGGGGGTGAAAGGGGTAGGGTACTAGATGGAATTTGTACCCTAGTGCTCTAGCAAGGCTTTCTGTGACCCCTGGGGGAAGATGACGGGTCACGCAATGCACAGGCACCCTAAAAACAAAAGTGAACGTGCACACAACCACTCGTAGACCACGTGCGTGGAAAAATGAACCTGCACTACGCTGTGGCACCCAGAAACACAAAAATAAGTGCACGCATAATACACGCAGCCTACACTGACCTCTGATGGATATGCGACACACGTGGCAAGCACAGTTGGTAAATACGTGCGCGACTCACCTTATGCCTGGAAAAACAACATGAAAAAGACGAGCGTGTGCCCGTTGGCAACACCCCCACCAAAAGAAGAATTGCACGATGTTTGAGGAAACAGGACAAAAGAAGAAGTGAACGCTGTTTGAGGAAACAGGCCAAAATAAGAATTGAACGCTGTCAGAGGTAACATGGAGTACGAACTTGAACCGTTGTAAAGTAATTGCGTGTGAACCGACTAGAAGTACAAAATTCACCCACTCCCTCTCCACGAAAAGCACGTACAGGAAAATGGCCCTTTCCTCCAATTACATGAGCTGATACTCGGACGTGCAGTTTTTGCATGTGTACAATGAACATGCACCCGTGTTGAGGGAAACGCCCTTGCGCGTCACGTCACAGACTTTGCGTACATGCTGTGTCTTCACATGCTGATTCACTATGCACCCGTCACGTGGGAAACACCCGCGCGCGTAACGTCACAGATGCGCTTACACGCTAAGGGCCTTTCCTAGAATTACAAGCTGTCATGCAATTTTTTCACGTGCCAAATCACTCTGTATCAAGCGGGCCACGCAACAACACATGGAAGACCACGCTCCTTCCCAGAAGGCCGAATTACTGCCCCCAAGAGCCCCGAGCACGCTCCAACCTGCCATCTGCTGCTGCCTGCCTGCTGCCCACATGCCCTGCTATTTGCTGCCTGCACGTCAGCCAGGGGTGCAGTTGCTGTGACCAGCCCTGCTGGAACTAAAGACTCCCGACTGGGATACCATCACTCCACAGCCCAGCCCCAGGACCCAGTTGCCCTCCCACACCTGCCTCTGGGGTTGCCATGTTGGGCACACCACCATCTGGCACCACTGGCAACCCCCAGCCAGAGAGACAGAGGGCCACCAGCTTCAGTGCCCGGGAAGTTGGTGTCCTGGTGGAGCAAGTCCTGGGGCAGTATGATGCCCTCTTTGGAAATTTGCACGCTGACTATGAAGGATGGACCAGGATCTGGATGGACATCGTGACTGCCATCAACGAGGAGGGGGTGGCAGTCTGTGACATCAAACATGTCAAGAATCGCTGGGAGGTCTTCAGGTCCGGGACCCTCGACAAGGCCCGGCGCCTCTTGAAGGCAGCGGATGCCAAGGGGCGCCGAGGCCACCTGTCCGACCACCGAATGAGGGTCCTGGAACGCATATGCCCAGCGCTCCACATCCAGGTCCTTGAGAGGCAGACCCATCTGGAGTCGAGCGGTAAGTCTACAAGCATACTGATTGGATGCTGTGCGTGTCGTGGTGTGTCAGTAGTGTGCCGGCTGCACATGTGTTTTTGTAGGGCCATGTATTGATGTGTATGTACAAGGGCGTGAGGCTGACACATGCGAGTCCATTCATGTGTGAGACAAATGGATGGTGTATGTGTGGGTATGCATGCAGGCCAAATGCAGATGTGGGAGCACACATGTTTGAATTACTGTGTATGTACGTTGGCATGGTTGTGGTGTCACACATGGATGTTGGTTCCAGCTGCATGTATCTGCACCGTGTACATGTGGATCTGTGTGTATTTGACATGGGTGCAACAGTGATGCAACATGGATCCATGTCACATCTGAATGCCAGATGTGACATGGATGGCAATCTCATCACTGCAACAGTTGGTGGAGATGTACACATGCATGTACGTATTGTGGCGTGTGTGCATGTCTTGTGCACTCCCCGTTTTTCATGTGATGTCAGGCTCACCTTCAGCTGCTCAGGCTGTTGTATGTGTACGGATGGTGCTGCCTGGTGCGATATTGCTGTGGAATTGCTCATGTGTGTGAGTTGAAATGACATGTGTGTTGGGGATTGTGATACCATTCTGAGGTTTGACACTACCACTCATGTGCAACTGTCATGTGTGTATCAGTCCATTGTACAGTGCCCTGATGCCTGTGTCCTATCTCTCCCTGTCTGCAGCGTCAACTAATGAAGAGGGCGGAGGGGGTGCTGTGGAGCAAGGCGTAAGGGATTGCACCGCCAGCCGGAGACGCAAGGCCTGGCTCCCCTCCCAGGTTGTCATCTCGTCAGGTAGTGAGGAGTCCGGTGCCGCGTCCCAGGCCACAGCTGCCAAGGGTAGGTCCAAGAGGCGGAGGTCGGAGTTGGACTCCTCGGAAGCAGAAGGGGCAGCTGAGATCCCACAGGGTCCGACGGAGGAAGATGGCATGGAGTCATCCAAGTTGGTGGGGGTTGGAGGAGGCCATGGAAGGGACACACACTTGGTCTGGAGGTGGGGATTCCACTGGTGCCAGTGGTGCAGTGCAGGGGTAGGGACAGGAGGCAGCACAGGCCGCCGCGGAGGTGCCTATGTGTAATCTTGTCCCTGATCCTGTGACTGCATCATCCGGCACCAGCAGGGTTGCCTACATCCAGACCCATTTTCAGGGAGGGGATGGGAGCACAACAACTGGCATTCCTCTCCCTACGGACATGGCTATCCGGGACCGGGTTGAGCCTGTCCTGGCTGGGATAGCGTTGCGTCAATGGGGCATGCAAGGTTACCTGCAGTGTTTTCGTGAAGACACTGCACGTCATCTCGGATGCCTCTTTGACCTTGTTGACCTCCATGTGCTGGACCTTCTTGCGACCCCCTCCTCATCTGAACCCCCTACGCGCCATTCGTCCTCCATGCCATCTTCCCACCCATGTATCACCTGGGTACCCTGTGGAGCTGCCTCTGACCCAGTGGCCAGGCTAGTGGAGGACACATTCCTGCCACAGTCGGGAGTCGGACGTCCAGCAGGGGTGGCCACCACGACAACTGCACCCCAGCCGGAGGAGCACGTGCAGACAGCAAGAGCCAGGGCGCAGGCATAGGCACAGCAGCAACATGGTGGGAGCAATGATGGCTCGGAGCCTTCAACATCGGAGGGGCAGGCATCGGCCAGAGGGCTGGAGGACCCAGGATTGCATGTGTCTTCCGTGTGGCAGCGGTTGGGTCATGCCATAGATGCGGAGCGGCAGCGGGCAGAAGAGGCACAGCTCACAATGGTCAGGACGGAGAACTCCATGCGGAGGCACTGAGGCGGGCCGAGTGCCTCGAGGCAATTCGCAGGGAGTTGGAGGTCAACATGTCATCCTCCCTGCGAACCCTCGGGACCATGGAAGAGGACCGCCTCCAGGACATTGAGCGGGAGTTCGATGATGCCCTGTCCCGGGACATCAAAAAGTGAGCAGTCAGACTAGCCCGCTGCCATTGTAAATAGTTAGTTAGTTAGTTAGTGTTAGGTTTCATTTTTGTTTTTATTTTTTATTTTTGGGGCGCTTGGACAATACCCCACATTTGTGTATATAGTTCTTCATTAGTTAGTGTATTTTTGTAGGTTTCATTTGGACAGTTGGGTTCATGGACCAAGGATTTCATCCTTGTAAATAGTTGGAGTGTGGATTTGTCGGCATTTTCTTTTTTGATTTTTCCATGGAGCAATGGATTTTAGTTTTTCATTTCTGTTTGGATTTGCTTTGTTGGAGGGAAACTTTGGAGAAATTTTTGATTTCATATATTTTGGATTCTGATATCCTTTTTTTTATCATTATGTGACATTCTGCATTGTTTTCCTTATGTCCATTGTTTGGTCTTTGAATTTGTTTCACCACATTTTGTGTTCAATACATTTTTTCCCGTACTTCAATGTATGGTATTCTCTCATTGGTTTTATGCATGTCACGATGTGGGTTTTCAAATTCACTGGCACCCATTGTGTGTGTGTGACGGACATGTGTTGATGTACATACATGCCATTTGGGTTGTTTCATGTAATGGGCATTTCAATGTGGGGTGTATGTTATGCTTGGTTGGTTATTTGGGCAGGGGTAGTTGCCGTGGGATTTGGTTGGCCATGAGGGCCATGTTTGGGGGTCATGTTGACGTTTTGGGGGGACATGAGTGGGGGCCTGCTGGCAGGTGCCCTTCACTGCTGGGGGTGGGGGTTCAGTGGGACATGAGTGGGACATGAGTGGGGGCCTGCTGGCAGGTGCCCCTCACTGCTGGGGGTGGGGGTGCAGGGGGACATGAGTGGGGTCCTGCTGGCAGGTGCCCCTCACTGCTGGGGGGTGGGGGTGCAAGGGGATATGAGTGGGACATGAGTGGGGGCCTGCTGGTGCCCCTCACTGCTGGGGGCTGGGGGTGCAGGGGGACATGAGTGGGACATGAGTGGGGGCCTGCTGGCAGGTGCCCCTCACTGCTGGGGGGTGGGGGTGCAGGGGGACATGAGTAGGGGCCTTCTGGCAGGTGCCCCTCACTGCTGGGGGTGGGGGTGCAGGGGCACATGAGTGGGGCATGAGTGGGGGCATGCTGGCAGGTGCCCCTCACTGCTGGGGGGTGGGGGTGCAGGGGGACATGCGTGGGGGCCTGCTGGCAGGTGCCCCTCACTGCTGGGGGGTGGGGTTTGCAGGCGGACATGAGTTTGTGATCACTAGTGCAAGGTGACATGCGGCCTGGCTGGGGGGGCATGGCCATGGTGGATGGGCTGCCTGCGGGACATGACCAGGGGTGCAGGGTAGTCCCCTGTGGTGTAGGTTGCCTGCAGGGGCCGTGGAAGGGGTAGAGGGCACACCTGGGAGGACCCGCACTGCTAATTCACGTGTGGGACTCCCCGCGCACACCACTGGATACACGTACCCCGCTCTGACAGGGAAATCGCATGTGAGACTTCCCGTGTACCCCCGAAATACACATACCCCGCTGCCACAGGGCCAATCGCGTGTGAAACTTCCTGCATACCCAAGTAATACACATACCCCGCTCGCACAGGACCAATCGCAAACTTCCCGCGCACCTCCGAAATCCACGTACCCCGCTCGCACAGGTCCAATCGCGTGTGAAACTTCCCGCGTACCCCAGTAATACACGTACCCCGCTCACACAGGGCCAATCGCGTGTGAAACTTCCCGCGCACTCCCGAAATCCATGTACCCCGCTCGCACAGGGCCAATCGCGTGTGAAACTTCCTGCGCACCCCCGAAATCCACGTACCCGGCTTGCACAGTAATACATGTGCCCCGCTAGGCCAAGGCCTATCGCGTGTGATAGTCCCCGCAAACCCCCCAAATACACATAGCCTGCTCGCACAGGGCCTACCGCGTGTGAAACTCCCCGCGAACCATAGTAATACACGTGCCCCGCTCGGCCAAAGCCTATCGCGTGTGATAGTCCCCGCGAACCCCCCAAATACATGTAACCTGCTCGCACAGGGCCTTCCGCGTGTGAAACTTCCCGCAAACCCTAGTAATACACGTGCCCCGCTCTGCCAAGGCCTATCGCGTGTGATAGTCCCCGCGTACACCACAAATACACATACCCCGCTCATACAGGGCCTACCGCGTGTGTTGATTCCAGTGCACCCCAGGAATACACGTTCCCCGCTCGGCGTTTGCTGTGTAGCGGCCCTGTTAGCTCGTCCAGGGTTAGCGCAGCCCTTTGCGCTGGATTGGGGATTTTGATGGCTTTTCCTTGCGCGAGGGGCATTCTTGGGGGAGTAACTGGCGCTGCGGGATGTTCTCTGCGGCAGGGCTCTTTTTGCCTTGGGAATTCCATGAATACGCAATGCGCCAGAATGCTGTTTAGAGCACACGGCTGGCGCACGCTGGCGCACGATCCCTCTCTGCGCTGCTCGCGTGCACTGCTTCTGAGCTGAAATCTATGAATTACCCCGTTAATCGGGTGGTAAATTGCTAATTTGATTTGCTGGTTTTAGTACACTAAACTCATAAGGATGCCCCTTAAGTTACTTTGGAGAGTGTTACAATGTATACCATCCTACGGCTTGGAGATACCAATTATTTGTATTAGCACCAGGGAAGTGGTCACTCGACCTCCCAGCCAATCGGAGAGCTTGTAAGGCAGGCTTTTTATTTGCCAGTCCAATAAGTGCAATGCCACCATCTTCCTCTAAGGGCTCTGGCTTATGATTGTCCCATGCTTCTTATTTGCTCACACCACCTAATCCGCCTGCACCCACCCTACATAAACCTTATGATGTGAGGACCTCCCAAAACATCCACTGTCCTGCTCGCCTGCTGTCTCGCTCTTTGCCGGACACATCCGATGGCCGTTATGGAAATGGAGAAGGGACTAGCGGTAGTTCCCTTCTCCCTTCACCCATAGTGACAACATTGTATCGTAGGTTTTAATTTGGAAAACAGCCACTGTGTCAAAAAAAAAACAAAAAAAAAAGCTAGTAGAACCCTGCAAATTATGCTGGGTGGCTAAAATCACATTTTGTATAGTGCTTCATGCCAGCACAACCTGCCTCTAAGCACTGCATTTAATAGGTGTAATTATTATACCAAATGTACTCAATTTATCTAACTAGAGATTGAACGCTGGATTTGGACTAGTAACTGTAGAATGTGCACAGCTATCTGATGTTGGCACTATTTGCATCGGAAAAGCCACTCTACAGCCCTGCAGCACCCAACTCGCCTAATTTGTGCTCCACAAAAAACACATTTGCGTATAATATGTAAGGTGAGTGTGGACAATATTCTTTGTGAAATACTGTAGTGAAAAGAAGGTGCTCACATTTTCAAGAAAAGCAGCTTTGAACTGTCCATGTGCGTGATGACCGTTTAGCAATTTACATTTTTAATATTCATTATTAAAACAGATCAATCTGAAGTGACATCAGTCCCATTGATTTATCATATTTTGTGAAACCCCTGAAAACAAGGACTCACACTTGACGGGCTGAGTAACCAGAACATCACTTTTAAGACATGATTACCATCTAAACACTCACAATATTAATGCCATTGTCTGAGCTAATGATCCATTTCCACTGTGTGTACAACCTGTAATTATCTTCATTTCCATTCAATTACCAATTGGCATAATTTGGGATATGTCAAATAGCATTTCACACGTTCTTAGATGTGTGCACTATGAGTCATTTGGAAAGTGGATAATTGCTAGAAGTGGCAGAGTTAATATATTACAACCTACTTCTCATTTCATGATCGCCCTTTTACTTATTTCATTTTCATCATGAAATGATGTTCACATGTGCATTGGTTTGATTCATCAAACATCATGGCCCTCATTACGATCCTGGCGCAAAGCGAAAAACGATGGCGGTAAACGATTACCGCCATCGTCTTCCGCTCGGGCCGATTACGACCCGTGACCGTAAACTACGATGACACTAGCGGCATCGTAGCTAACGCTGCCGCTGACTGCGCCAAGGGCGCGTGCACGCGAACATCCACACCGTACTTAGCGGCATGGCGGAAAGGTGCGCGAATGCCGACCCAAGCGGACATGCCCCTAACGCCATCACCCAGCCCGTTAAGTACCTTACCGCCATGGTGCTAATTACGCCATCGCGAACCAACCGTAAAGGGCCATGTTAAGTGAATGCAGCTGCCACAGGTGCACAGAAACAGCACAGGTGAAGGCAATACAGACTCAGGAAGTACAAAAAGAGCACACCCCACCCCTTCCCACACCCAGTCACACTCCACAATGATACCAATAGGACTAGCAATGTTGGGGCTGGAGGACCTGATAGCAATGCGAGTGCTACAACAGCAACTACAACAACAACAACAACAACAACAACAACAGGCTGCACAGAGGAGACGCAGGAGGAGAAGGAGGGCAAGGCAGGCCCAGCAAGCCCCACCAGCACAGCCAGTGCCACCACGCAGGCAGCCCCCAATCCCACGCATCAGACCCAGCCCATTCAACCTCACCGCTGAGCAGATCCACACCCTGTACCGACTGGACCGGGACACCATCACCACCATTGTGGACATGATACACAACGACATCGTCAGCATGATTGAAACACCCACTGCCACCCCCCCCCTACTGAAGGTAGTGTCCGTGCTCCACTTCCTGGCCACAGGCACCTACCAGCACACAGTGGGGCACTTGCATGGCATATCACAACCATTATTCTCGCGTACACTGATGCAAGTGCTCGATGCCCTCCTCAAGCACACAGATGACCACATCTCATTACCACGGTCTGCCCAGGAGATTGCCAACACCAAAGTGGGTTTCCATGCACTGGCCGGCATACCTGGTTGCATTGGTGCCATTGACTGCACCCATGTTGAATTGGTGGTCCCACATGCCATGGAGGTACCGTACTGCAACCGTAAACATTTCCACTCAATCAACGTGCAAATGGATTGTGACTCCAACAGGATCATCACACATTGTTGTGCCAGATTCCCCGGATCAACCCATGATTCTATGGTCCTTCGGAACTCAACAATACCACGCTACATGGAGCGACATGCAGGCCCAAGATCCTACCTACTCGGTGAGTCTAATGACATGAGCATGGAAATGCAAAGTGGGTGTTGAATGACGTACCAATGCATATTACATCTGGCAGATACAGGGGGGTGGGTGCAACTAGCAGTAGCCAGATCATACCCTGTGGCAGCACTGACGTCAACAGAGTAGTGTACACATCATGCCTGACCTAATCATCCCAACATGTGAATGAAAGTGCATCCCGAAAACGACACAACTATTTGCAAGTGCATTGTGCAAATTGTGGCCGCATTGACCCTAAAGAAAAACACCAACATGCACGTCACCATGCACCAACTACTGAAAGGCCTGTCCCCCACAACTGCGCACAAAGGAGGCACGTGACAGACAGGGACATCAATGCACCACTACAAGACCCACAAACTGTCCCCATTGACACCAGTAATGCTCACTGGGGTCATAATGAGCCAGACATCAATGTTGCTATCATGTGACCTTCAAGCTCACAGGACACGTGCAAGGTCACATGAATGACGTCCTGAACGGACACAGTGGATGGCCACTCACAAGGCAATCGTCCCCCCTGCATAGTGTTTTTGCATGCAAAACAGTACATGAGAGCCATGAACACATACTGGTTGCACAGTGTAAATCCATAACCACAACTCCAATTGGTGCACAGTAACAGTCAGAATCAAGGCATGGTTGTGCATCATGTTCACATATCAATCTCGTTCCTGACACATTCTTATCTCACATTTTACAGGTGATGCGGGCTATCCCCTGAAGAGGTGGCTCCTCACACCAGTGCGGAACCCATCGAACCAGCATGAGGAGGACTACAACCATGCCCATGCACGTACCCGTGTGGTGATAGAGCATGCTTTTGGCCTACTGAAGGCACGTTTCCGCTGCCTCAGCAGGTCTGGCGGGGCACTCCTGTACCGCCATGAGAAGGTTGCAAAGATCGTCATGGCATGTGTCATGCTACACAATATGTGCATCAGACGAAACGTGCCTCTGCCTCCTGACGCAGAACCACAACCACCTGATGATGGGGATGATGATGATGGGGATGGGGCAGCACCTCAGGGAGGCAGCGATGCACAGGAGGGCCATATAATGCGTCGGAATGTCATTGACCAATACTTCTAGCACACACAGCGAGTGTGTGACATATGGATGGCACTTGGGGCACTGTGTGTGTCTGGTATGTCAACACTGTGGACTGTAACAATAAAGCACACATACGCAATGAGCAATGTCCACACTTTTCGTTTGTGAGAAAAGAAAAAGTGTATTGTTCTACTGAATAGGTATAACAGTACCCCTCCACCTCCCCCCTGAACACTCCAACACACCCGATTCCCCCCTCCCCTCCCCCCTGAACACTCCAACACACCCAATTCCCCCCTCCCCCTCCCCCCTGAACACTCCAACACACCCAATTCCCCCCTCCCCCTCCCCCCTGAACACTCCAACACACCCAATTCCCCCCTCCCCCTCCCCCTGAACACTCCAACACACCCAATTCCCCCCTCCCCCTCCCCCCTGAACACCCTGCAAACATGTGTCAGTGCCCGTGGTGAAGTGTGTATAGTTCAGCACACTATTGACTGCCCCCTCTCCCGGAACCTGGGGCCCCCCTGCCTGTGCTCCTCAGGGTCCTGGATGACCTGTGGACGGGGGAGGCTTGTGCTGAACTTGCAGCTGAGGATGTACCGGGCTGCTCAGTACGGCATGTGTCCAGAATTGTCTGGATGAGCTGGCTCATCATCTGCCGCCCTGCAGCAAGTTCAGTGCATATGTCCCTGCTGGCAGTTTGGATGGCAGCCCTGATGCCATCAGCACTCCTCTCCATGGCTGCACTGGTACTTCCACATTCTGCAACATGCTGCGTGAGGAGTGTGCCCAGTGCTTCCTGCCTGTTGGCAATCTGCTCCAGCGACAGCTGGAATTCTGGCCCAATGGAGGGTGCCAATGGGGGACCAATGGGACTACTCCCATCTTCCACAACTCCCACTGGGCTTGGAGTTGCTGGCCATGAATTAGCTGGCGATGGGCCCTGGGTGTCATCTCCATGATGGCTGATTGGGGATAGATGTGGTGAGTGCAGTTGCGTGTGGTGGTCAAGTCCAGTTTCATCCTCCACATCACTGTCGGAGCAGGCAGCGATGGCTGCAGCCTCCCCAACAGTACTGCTCCCTGCTGACACATTGCCCTCAGTGGGCAACAGTGGGTGTGGTTGGGCTGCAGGTGCTGTCACGACCCCTTCCTCGGAGGACTTTGCTGCCCTGGGCTCTTCAGCCTGGCGTGGATTCTGCCTGGGTCCAGCAGAGGTGGATGCATGGTCCCCTTCTCACACTTTCCTGGCCTTCTTGGCTGGGGTGCTGGTGCTGTCGTCCCTGCCAGTGTCCGATTGCGAGCCTGTGGTGGAGCAGAGGAGGGTGACTGTTATTGATGGTTCAGCGGACATTGAGCAGGCATTGTGAAGAGTGTAATGGATAGATGGTGGAGTTAGTAGCCCGTGACATACAGGTTGCCTCCCTTTAGGTTCGGTTTTGCATGCAGGTGTGTGTCTGCCTACTGTACAGTGTACATGCTGCATGTGCGCAGGGCGTGGCTCATCTGCTGATGTGTTGCGTCTGCCACATTGTGATTGTCACGTGCAAGTGTATCAGGGTGTCTTGCAAGGCTGGATATGAGGCACCTACCTGTGTCTCCAGATCTCGGGGCCCCTCTCTCCATCTCGCCGACACCTTCGATGCACTCAATGCCAATCAGAGAGGCACATGTCTCCTCCCATGGCTGCATCTTCAGTGGGGAGTCTGCTCCCCCGCCAGTTCCCAGGGCCAGGTTACGGTTGGCAGACATAATGCCCCGGACCCTGATCCGCAGGTCGTCCCATCTCTTGCGGCACTGTTTGGAGGTGCGTGGGGTGGTTCCAACAGCACTGACACGTTGTGCCACAAGTTCCCACACCTCCTTTTTGCGGCCTATGGCTGTTCGGGTCATCTCATTGGAGAAGACAACATCGGCCTTCTCCTGGAGCGTGTCTGCAAGCATTTGCAGTTCCTCTCGACTGAAGCGCTCCTGCCGCTGCCTGTCACATGCCTTCTTGACAACTTTATGGAACAAAGAGAAGGCTCCAACCACAGGTTTTTATAACACTCTCCTAATGTCGGAGTGTTTTAGTCATATTATTTTAGAGTAACTTGGATTCAGAGCTTCAAAGCGTAAGCTCAATTCCCTTTAAGTATCTTTGTTAAATCGACAAACCAAAGCAAAGCTAAGAGGTTAAGAAATAACTTCTGCTTAATAATACTTAAATACAATTTATTAGGTTTTTTTGATTTCACCAACAATGAAAAAGAATAATAATAAATATATATTCCAAAATTGTTTCATTCCTAAACCGAAAAATAAGGTATAAATACAGCACTATTAATTGTTTACACAGTAGATGGGATTAGTGTCATCTAGTAGTGAAATGAAGAAAAGGAAATAGAAAACAAATGCATATTAAACAAAAAACAGATACAATTTTGTCTTTTGGTGAGTTACAGAAAAATGATAATTGCATTATTCTTTGACATAGTAGCAATAAATGTCCATATACATCAACTAAAGCAACAGAGGACCAAAACCATCGGTCTACGCCAGGGGGAGGGGCCCCCTATTAGGGTGTACAGGTCAAAGGTGCACGAAATGTGCTTGGCCTTAGGGCGTTTCGGCTGGAGTGTGGAACGCCTTCATCTAGGCCTCAGGTTTGGAGATCTCTGTGGGTGTGTTCACCGGACTTCACCGCAGTGGGAAGAGTTCCAATTTTGTTCTTGAAAGCTTTAAGTCACTGAAAGGTGTGGTAACACTTGTAGAAGCATCTACATGTGGAAAATAGTGTGTCCTACTGTAGTCTGGATGAAAAAACACCAGGCATGGAAATCTGGTATGTCTCTTTAAATAGCGCAGGCCCTGGTGCTGTCCCAGGGTCCGGATGAGCTGGTGAGGTGCCGGATGGAATAGGCTGTCTACAATTCCTGATGGCGAAAGGTAGCTGGAACAAGTTTTAGCGAAGACAAATAACAAATCTTGTCCTCGGTATGGCCGGAGCTAATCCTGGTCTTGACAACTTTAGGCATGGTTGGCTGAGGAAATGGGTGGGTTATGGGAATGTCAGGGTTTGAGGGTTGGTTTTGGTGTGGTTGGGTAGGATGGCAATGGATTGTGTTTTTTAAGATGGCCGCAGTGCTGTTTCCCGTTCCGCCGCGATTACGCTATTTCCGGTTCCGCCTAATTGCGGTCACCGCTAATTACGGTGACCGCTGACTACGGTCGGCGCAATGATGGGTGGCGGTAGGTCACCCTGCGCTGTTAACGAGGGCGGTAAGGGCTGTTTACGGCATGGCGTAGTTTGCGTTACCGCCATGGCGTAATGCTCGTGCGCGATGGGTCGTAATATGGCGCTCTTATCGCCATCGGACCATGGCGTTAACGCTCATTACGCCATGGCGGTAATTTCAATCACTTACCGCCTGAGTCGTAATGAGGCCCCATATCCTTCAGCATTTGAATATGTAAATACATTTTTCTTAAAAGAATGAGCTCAAAAACGTTGAAAACTGCATTTCAAATCTGATATTTAAATTTGTTATATTATGTAATGGGGCAGTTGTATTGTGTCTCACTGCCATTGTCATGGCCTGAAAGCACTTTTGGTTGTCTGGGAGCTCCGCCGAGTGTAGACTGGCCATTACATGGTCAGATTCTACATGACATTACAGGATGAATTGGACCCAATGCAGACAACAACATTTTGTATGGCCGGATAACTAGTGCATAAAGCATTGTTTAGCAGTTGTTGATTTTGGGTTCAATGTCAGTAAATAAGTAAATAAGTGATTGCTCAAATGAGAACCACACTTGGGCTCCTCAGACAGCTAATATGTGTATGCTGTACTAAAATGTGCAGCAAGGAACATGTGTAGACACAAGTCTGTCCTCGAAGCAACTGACTGTAGTTGTGGGCACAGCAGTTACAAGTTTAACTGTTCCTTACATTGGGCCTCATTACGAACCTGGCGGTGATGGTATGAACGGTGCTGGTGAGGCATCAGCACCGTTCATACTGTCCCGCCGCATTACGGGTTCTGCTCGCGGGTTCCTGACAGCCCGCCAGATCTTACCTGGCGGGCTGTGCGGCACCCGTGAGCAGAACTTGTGATTGCACCTGCACCGTTATCAACGTGCCGGTGCAACCATGCTCCCCACTCCCATTCTGCTGGGGATCGAGAGCCCAGCAATTTCGCCACCCGCGAATGGGCAATTACCGGCCAATTCAACTCGTAATGGGCCGGTTATTGCCCAATCGCGGGTGGCGTGGCTGGTAGTGAGCATGGCGGTAACCTTGCCTGCCATACAGGCACGGCTACCGCCATGCTCGTAATGCGGGCCATTGTATGCCAATAGACTGCATTTTGGCCATTACAGTTGGATGACATTGGCAAACACTCGTGTCTTAGAGTCCTTTCCGCAACCTTTCTGAACACCATTACACCTTTATAACATGGACACTGACTCATCAGCCTTCTGCTGACAATGACAGGCTTTTATAGCCTGACTTCAGCTATGATGATTGTCCATAAAACATACATTTCTAATCCTATACTTCCATATAAAAACCTTTTAAATTGCAAAGTAATGCGCCTCGTGCTTCCCACCTTCCACACAGTGGATTCCTTTTCAGCAACCTCTATGGAAAAAGTTGTTGAATGCATTGCCATCCATCAACCTTTTGTAGGCTACACTATGACAAGCAATGCGTTTTAAAGGATGACCTGCCATCCACATGTCTTTCCCAGCCAATAACACACGTTTAGTTCCTAGCCTTGCATCAACATTGTATACATTGCTTTCCCACCCACCAATGAGTCATATCCTGATTTCCTATCCATCGATATTCACTAAATTACATGAACTCTGCATTCTGGTAGTTATTTGGAAAACAATCTTCCATAATAATCCGAAAAATCTCCTTTTGGGACTGGAAGAACTACGTTTCATTATTTTCAAGGACACAGCAAGATCACAACAAACGTTTCAGGTTGTAGGGTTTTGGAGGAGGAATGGGGGTAGATGCTGGGGTGCTTGTAGGTGAGCAAAAGGTGATGTTCAATATCTGGTAAGTGCGAGCCTCCAGGCCGGAGGGTGTGCCGAGGCAAGTGCTGAGGATAGACAGTAGCTGCGGGCAATTTGGTGTGGGGAGGTCTGGGCCCTGAGGATGCATACGGGCCCTGGACACCAAACAAGCAACTGTAAGATTAGCAGAGGAGGGAAGGGGTAAGGAGGAGGTAAAGACTAAGTCTTGAGGAGCTTCCAGGATTTAAGAAAGTCCTACTCAAGACGAAGAGAGAGGGGCAGGCTGTTCCACATAAGGGAGCCAGCTGAGGAAAGCAATCAACCTCCTGCCCTCTGTTTAGCGAAAAGCTTTACACACAAAGAGTTGGTGCCAGAGGAGGGCAGAGGTCTAGAGGGGGAATATTTAGTGAGACAGAGTTGCAGATAGTGTGGTCCCCACCCCCAGACAGCCTTGTGGATGATACAGAGCGATTTAATTCAGCTATATCTGGTAATGACAGCTGCTTAAACCTGTGATAGCCATTTATTTTCACCACAGGGTTACTTATTCCATACATGTTTCAAGGAATTTCATTCCTAGAAGGTATAAGATGTGAGGAGGCATATCCTATAAAAGTATGTGTGGAGCTATAGTCAGCCTCATGCACAAACCTAGTCTTATGACAGAATGAAAAAAAAATGATGCAACACAAGAATCAGTGTATTAACAGACAGGTGTTTTACTGGGAAAACAATTGAGTCCATGTTTTTTTTTTTCTGCAACTAAACAAGATCTTCACATCGGGGAATGTTATAAGCAATATTTGTAATTATAGGTTCAACTGTAATGTAACATATTACTCAAACTGGCAATGATACCGGTGCCCCGCTTGTTTGCTATATGTGAATCCAGAGCGTGGGCCTCATTCCGAGGTTTGCGGTAAGTATGGGTTTTTACTGGCATGGCGGAAAGACCGAGTCCGGTCTGGTACGACGCCGCAATTTACAGGCTATTCCGACTTCGCGGGCACAAGCTTTCCGCCATGCCGGTAAATCCCCTACCGCCATACCGCTAAAGGGCCCGTAAAACCCCTTAGCGGCATGAAGCGAGACGGTCATTACAACACCGCCACCGAAGCTCCGCTGTCTGTTATTAGCGATGGCCGTAATTTACGGTATCCGTAAATTACGGTCACCGCTAATTAACGGATACGGAAATTACATCATCGCACAGGAACGGGAAGGAGCGCGGCGGCCATCTTTAAAAACACAATCCACTGCCATCCTCTTAATACAGTACCCGGAGGTATATTCCGACCCTCAAAAAAGCCATCCGTGACCAGTATCATGCCAAAAGCACTGAAGAAAGGTGCCGCCCGCATCAGGAAGGAGCGTTTCACGCAGGACGAGCTCCAGGTCCTGGTGGACACCCTGCACGCAAATGCTGAGACAGTATTCAGAAACGACATGCGTAGGCCGACCATTGCCAGGAAGAAGGAGATCTGGGACTTGGTGGCACAGAGGGTGAGCGCCGTAGGGAACACACCCCGTACGACGAGGGACTGCAGGAAACGGTGGGATGACCTCCGTCTCAGGGTGCGGGCCATCCTATCGGCCAACCGAACACAGGCCCTGGAGACAGGAGGAGGCTCATGGCATCGTGCACAGCCCAGACACCCCATCCTACAGTCAAGTTGCACACAGCGACTCCGGGGAGAGTGACACCCCAGGCCTCACAGCCAAGGAGCACCACCTGCCAGTCCTGGATCCACCTCCCCGGCAGAAAGCCCCGAAAGGGCTGCAGGCTCAACACCACGGCTGCCTAGCACATCTGCCACACCGGCCATGGATGGATTGCACTCCCAGTGCCTCACGGGCCTGATTGACAACCGTGAATCCAGGTCGGAGTGGCACAATGACCTGCAGGCCCTGGGTGAAGTCATCACTGCCAACACAAACCGGCTCTGTGAGGTGCTGGGCCGGATCGCTGATGCCCTGGAGGCAGCACCCCCCAGACCACAGCCCCAGTGGGAGTGCCCACCCTCACAGTGCTCCTCCACGCAGACCAGCCCTGTCCGTCGGTCAATGCGCACACTCCGCCGGCAGAACATGGATACCCCTGGCTCTGGAAGCACACAATGACCATACTGCCACACACAAGTGGCCTATGTTGCACTGATGGGACTATTGTGGGGGTGTTGTGGGGGGAGGGGGAGGGGGGTGAGGGTGTGTGTGGGAGTTGGGGGGGAGGGGTAGGGGGGTGAGGGTGGTGTGGGAGTTGGGGGGGAGGGGGAGGGGGGTGAGGGTGTGTGTGGGATTTGGGGGGGAGGGAGAGGGGGGTGAGGGTGTGCGTGGGAGTTGGGGGGGAGTGGGAGGGGGGTGAGGGGGGTGGTTTTGTTGTACACGTTCCTACATAAATGTTGAATACACTGGTTGTTCATTCCCAAAAAACAGAGTGGACATTGCTCATTTTGCTTGTGTCTTTTGATGTCGCACATTGCATGGTGTACATGTATCCCCACACCCAGTGCCCAATGTCCTCTCACCCTCACACCCTCAGCTGACTTGTGAGTCAGAAATATTGTCCAATCAATGATTGACGCACTGAACGTCCCTCCTGTGCATCGGCACCGTGCTGCTGTCCTGCCATTCCTTCCTCCTCCCCCTCATCATCATCTGGTGGTAGCAGTTCCACGTCAGGGGGCAGTGGCATGTTCCGACGGATGCACATGTTGTGTAGCATTACACATGCCATGGTGATCTTGGACACCTTCTCGTGGCTGTAGATGAGTGCCCCACCAGACCATCAACGAAATTGTGCCTTCAACAGGCCGAAGGTCTGCTCTATCCCCACCCGTGTACGGGTATGGGATCTATTGTAGTCCTCCTCGTGCCTGTTCTGTGGGTTGCGGCCCGGGGTCATGAGCCACAGCTTTAGAGGGTAGCCAGCATCACCTGAATGGAAGTGGAAAGGAGGTAATTGTGTGTGCATTCATGGTGGAGAATTGTACTAGTCTTACATGGCCGCAGATGATTACTGGGATGAGTGTGCATCCCCCCCTTTCCCACCCAGGTGGGGTATGCATCCCCCCCTTTCCCACCCAGGTGGGGTATGCATCCCCCCCTTTCCCACCCAGGTGGGGTATGCATCCCCCCCCCTTTCCCACCCAGGTGGGGTATGCACCCCCCCCTTTCCCACCCAGGTGGGGTATGCAGGCGACCTACTCACAGCCCCAAAGCACTGCCATGGCCCATTCAGGTTACTCACCAAGCAGCCAGGCACGTCGTCCGGCATGTCGCTCCATGTAGCGCGGTAGTGTTGAGTTCCGCAGGACCAAGGAGTCATGAGTTGATCCGGGGTATCGGGCATTGCAATGTGTGATGGCTTTACTGGCATTACACACCATCTGGATGTTGATGGAGTGGTATTGCTTGCGGTTGCGATACGGCACCTCCATGGCATGCGGGACCACTAATTCCACGTGGGTGCAGTCGATGGCACCTATGCAATTTGGCATGCCTGCCAGTGCATGGAAGGCAGCTTTGGTGTCATATATCTCCTGGGGAGTACGGGGTAGGGATATGTATTCCCTTGTGTGGGTGAGGAGGGCATCCAGCACTTGTTTGAGTATCCGTGAAAATATGGGCTGTGAAATGCCATACATGTGCCCCACTGTATGCTGGTAGCTGCCTATGGCGAGGAAGTGGAGCACAGACACTACCTTCAGTAGAGGTGGGATGGCAGTGCGGATTTCTATGCGGCTCACTGTATCATCATGTATCATGTCCACTATGCTGGTAATGGTGTCGCAGTCAAGCCGGTACAGGGTGTGGATCTGCTCTGGTGTGAGGTTGAAGGGGGTAGCTCTGATGCGGGGGATTGGGGGCTGCCGGCGTGGTAATGGTGGCTGCACCGGTAGGGCATGCTGGGCCTGTCTCACCCTCCTTCTCCTCCTGTGTATCCTCTGTGGTGGGGGTTGTGGTTGTTGTAGTTGCTGTTGTTGTAGTTGCTGCCTTGCAAGCAGGGCCTCCAGCTCCAGGAATGCTGCTGCAATTGGTATCATCTTGGTGTGGGAGGGGGTGTGGTGTGTGGGTGTGCTACTTTTGTGCTGTGCCAGACTCCATTGCCTCCACCTGTGCTGATTGAGTGCACCTGTTCCTCTTGGAAACATTGCTCAGGGTCCTTAACACCTTCTCAGCCATGCCGGTATTTACTCCATGGCGGTAAGGTACTTTGCGGTCTTGTGGAGGCCGTTTTTTCCATGTCCGCTTTACTTGGGATCAGCTCCGGTTTACGCCATGCCGCTAATTATGGCATGGCGTGTCGGGCGCGCGCCACTAAACCGCCATTTACGGCATCGTACTTTACGACGCCGTAAATAACGGTCTGGTGGGTCAGAATGGGCCGTAACGGGAAACGATGCCGGTATTCCTTTACCGGCATCATTTTTCCCTTGCCACCCAACTCGGAATGAGGCCCAATGTCTCCTAGATCTAGTTACCTATTCCACAATTGGGTATTTTCCCTGTTTTTTGGTTTTGGGGGATCAATTCTCAAACGGGAAACGTTCAAAACGTACATAGAAGATAGAGACATTGATTACCCCTCTCTCCACTTATTTCACATAGATTGGTGAAGCTTTTAAAAGAAAACAAACATTTGCATTGTGAAAATCAACACAAAATTACTTAATTTCGACAGCCATATATGGAACAACTCCCCATCACGAGGACACACACATGTATTAAGAAAAATATATTTTTATTAATTGTAGATCTGGGCCAGTGAATCCACTTCATAGTTGTGTTGCCCTCTGCAATATCGATAAGCATTTTGCTTTTCAATGAATTGAGCATGCTGGGATCCATATGGCCTATTTACGGAGGATACCCTCCCATTTGAAACCGCTGAGAGCCCTACAGTAAGGAGACTCAACCTTTGTGTTATTATGAGTGACTTGAGACTTTAATTCTCATCATTACTGCCTTGGGTGTCTTACTGGATATGTGGTTTTCCATGGCTAAATCTGGGCTTTTAGTATATCTCCTTGGTTACAGCATTGTCAGCCATTTCTTTGCTGCATAGGCTTCATTAACTAACACAATTGTGATAATCTCTTGCCCACCTTATCACCCATTGCTGATTGCATTCCAAGAGTCACTGAGTAGAGGCATGCCACCATTTTACAACATAAGGAAAGGTCTTGGTCATGTGTTCTTGTTTTTCATTTTCTATTCATGATGTTAAACTCTATACAGTGGCCCTCATTACGATCCTGGCGGAAATCGAAAAACGATGGCGGAAATGCAATACCGCCATCGAATAGCGCTCGGTGCGACTATGACCAGTCACCGTAAAGTACGATGCCATTAGCGACACCGTAGTGAACGCCAACGCTAACTGCACCAAGTACGCGCGCGCGCGCCATGCCAAACCGTAATTAGCACCATGGCGCAAGGGTACGCGAATTCCGACCCTAGCGGACATGTACTTAACGCCATCAAGTACGGCGGAAAGTACCATTCCGCCATGGTGAGAAGTACGGCATCGCGAATCAACCGTAAACGGCCCCACTGAGTGCCTGTACACCGCTCCCTGGCCACATAGTACAACTCCCCGTAGGTGCAACGAAGTCACAATGCAACCAGTGAAATGTACAAGTCACCCATGCATGCCAACGAACAAAAGAATCACAAGAGGGGCCAATGGGAGCTGCAGGGCACAGATGGCACGAATACAGAAGCTATACCAATGGACATGACCTCAGTCTCCCACCAAGAAACGCACGCAAACACAGGCACCTGTGACCAGCAATATTCTGATAATCACATCATTCCACCAATCCACCTAGCTGACCGGCATCTGTTACACAAAACCTAATCCCCCGCCCCTGAGCATGACATCATTCAAACAGTCATATTGGCAGCCCTCACCCCTGACCTCACTGGGCTTCGTAGGCAAACGCGCCCAGCACAGTACCACGCAACTATACTCCGAAGCTGGAACCCAATGCAGATCTCCTCACAATACATCGCTCCCCAAATAGGAATATGCCACATCACTTGCAAAGAAGAACGCTACACGGCCCATATCAGAATAGAAATTTAATGCACAACAAATTCACCAAGCCCATACAGCCATTAGGCCATGAACTCCAAAACACATTTCACCATTGTGGGCTGCATCCGCAATAAATGACCAGCTACTTCTTGTGTGACGCCCTGTTCCTTCATGGTACACAGGGGCTACATTCTCATACGAAAAGGCAACATGGAAGCGCCTAGAACCGCAGGGCCGTCCCAATAGGGAGGCACTAGTCCAGCTGAAAGGCCGAAATGTTGCTCCGAGCCACTAGTACTGCGTAAGGGCATGTGGCCCATTGGCGATCGTCCCATAAGATCGTAATGCTGCTCCACTGATTAACACGAAGCAGCAGGTGTCGGGAGTAAAACCCATCTGCAGGAGTGGCATACAGATGGCAGTGGCAAAAGGGGAGGAGATACCTGTCAACCAAAAGAAAAGAAAAAGAATAGAATGGCCATCAGAACTACATTCGAACAACTCACTTCAATGATCACACTAGATCCACAGCCATATGCATGCTAGCCCACTCCAAAGGATCATCACCACCCCAAAACCACTTGCGACTCATAACTATCCATATCGAGGTGAAAACACCATCACAAACGAGTGTACCTGTGCATGCGTCTGTGAAAACAGAATCCATCAGATGGGATTGGTAACGTGCATGGACACAAGTGTCTGAAGGCGCGTCGAGACAGGGAGGGCTCAACAAGGCCAGATAGACGATGGTCCCACTATGGCAGCCCTGCATCACATAGCGCAGGGGAGGCGGACAGATTCCAAGAAGCCCTGTACATGGCAAACACCGTATCAAATCATCTGTCCATGCATCCATTCATCATTCCCTCATCCCGTAATGATAACGCCTGTTTCCATACTCACATAACATGTGAGAATTCCATTGAGTCTGTGCGTTATGCAGCCTGCAAAATCCACTGTGCCCCAGCCCGTAATTCCAGTGTTGTGAAGTAACATGTATTTGGGAACGTCCGGCCTCATCATCCACTTCGCTATTGCGCATCCCAAACTATTCATATCAATCATTGCATCCTCGCCATGGCCCCTGTCCCAAGGACACTGAACAATAGAACGTTATATTTGCAGTCAGACCTGTGGGCATCTCCTCGCCGCTAGCTGAAGACCGAAAGCGCCGCCCTTCGAATTCCTCATTTGCAACATCACGTCGAAAAGGCATCTGTGGCCGCTTGAAATCACAAATTAATCCATCTAGTGCGGCTGTGTGTGAAAATGGCAACTGCCTTCACTCACAAATGGGAGGCCCCGCCCGTCGGTGAACCTCGGTACAGTGATGCATGAGGGTCCACCGTTACTCGAGTACTACGTTCCACTGACCATTCACAAGTCTGTTCGCGACTGCAAAGAATGCATGTGAAACAATGGGACCATAGCCGAATGAACATATCAACCAATGTTACACGGCCTTCGGGTACTAATACATGATTGTAATAGCAAGATGCCATTCCTCGAATTGCAGCGTTGTGTGCGGGACGTGCTCGCCCAAAGGGGAGAGCAGCTTGCACAGGTGGAATGAATCACCACAGGTGGAGGCCATACAGCCTGAAAACACATAAATTGCACACCCAGTCTCCTCCCACAACCACACCCACTCCGAAATGCTACCGGCAGGACTCGCGATGTTGGCCCTGGGGGACCTGATAGCACTGCAAGTACTCCAACTCCAAGAAGAAGACGAACACCAACTACAACCGGCCGCACGGAGGAGACGCAGGAGGAGGAGGAGGGCAAGGCAGGGCCAGCAAGGGCTGCCAGCACAGCCACTACCACCACGCAGGCAGCCCGCAATCCCACGCCTCCGAGCACATCCGTTCAACCTCACTGATGAGCAGATCCACACCCTCTACCGTTTGGACCGGGACACCATAGCCGCCATTGTGGACATGACACAGGCTGACCTTGTCAGCATGATAGATAGCCCAACCGCCATCCCACCCCTACTGAAGGTGGTGTCTGTACTCCACTTCCTGGCCACAGGCACCTACCAGCACACAGTCGGACAGTTGCATGGCATTTCTCAGCCACTGTTCTCACGGACACTATTGCAAGTGCTCGATGCCCTCCTGCAGCACGCAGACGACTACATCTCTCTACCACGCTCGGAGCAGGAAATTACCAACACAAAAGTGGGATTCCATGCACTTGCCGGCATACCGGGTTGCATTGGTGCCATCGACTGCACCCATGTGGAATTGGTCGTCCCACATGCCATGGAGGCCCAGTACCGCAACCGAAAACAATTTCATTCACTGAATGTACAAATGGTGTGTGACTCCAACAGGATCATTACACATTGTTGTGCCCGATTCCCTGGATCAACCCATGATTCTATGGTCTTGAGGAACTCTACAATACCACGCTACATGGAGCGACACGCAGGGAACAGATCCTGGCTACTCGGTGAGTCTCATTTCATGCATGATGATGTGGGGTATGTGATGCGGCAATGACCTGGCAGGAAGGGGGGGGGTGCGTACGTAGCAATGGCATTCCACATAATTCGTTTATCGTCCACATACAGGTGATGCCGGATATCCACTGAAGAGATGGCTCCTCACACCAGTCCGGAACCCACGGGACCAGCATGAGGAGGACTACAACCATGCCCACTCACGTACCCGTGTAGTCATTGAACAGGCATTCGGCCTACTGAAGACCCGTTTCCGGTGCCTCAGCAGGTCTGGCGGGGCACTCCTGTACCGCCATGAGAAGGTTGCAAAGATGGTGATGGCATGTGTCATGCTCCACAACATGTGCGTACGTAGAAATGTGCCCATGCCCCCTGACGCAGAACTGCAAGCACCTGAAGATGGTCATGATGAGGGTGGGGATGTGGCAGCACCTCAAGGAGTCTGCGAGGCACAGGAGGGCCGTGAAATTCGTCAGCATCTCATAGATGCATGCTTCTAGCACTCACGCCTGGTGGCTGATACATGGACACAGGACTCGTGGCACTGTGTGTGTCTGGTACATGCACAATATGGACTGTACGCCTATGATGGCCTAGTACACAAAGATCATTGTCCACACATCTCATTGTTTGATCGTGCATTGTTTATGGCATATGTGATATCATGTTGAACACCCTATCGACCCGCCACCCAAGTGAGCCCAACACACCCCCTCCACCCTCCTACCTCCCCCCCCGAACACCAGTGTCCAAAGATGCTCATTGTCAGTGGGCAGTCGCTATTGCAAGCCCCCTCTGCGGGTATCAGGGGCACCCCTGCCTGTGGAGCGCAGGTTCCTCCCAGATCTACGTTGGGGGCTGCCCTGGACGGAACTTGCAACGGATGATGTCTCTGCCTGCTCACGTCCATGCATGTCCCTAAGGGTTTGTGAGAGCTCAGTGAGCACACGGCGCACTGCGGCAAGTTCGGCACATACGTCTTTGGACGTCGCATGCAGTTCCCCCCTCAGGCTCTCGGTGCTTCTCTCCATTTGGACTCTCAGGCTCTCGGTGCTACTCTCCATTTGGACTCTCAGGCTCTCGGTGCTACTCTCCATTTGGACTCTCAGGCTCTCGGTGCTACTCTCCATTTGTGCCCTAAGTGTCTCAGTTGATGTTTCTATGTCTGCCTTAGTGCCCCCACATCCATCGGCATGGTCCTTGAGGAGCGTGGCCAGTTGCTGCTGTTGCACGATTAACTGGTCGAGGGACTGTTGCCTCTGCTGGGCCATGGCCATTTGCGGTGGTGTCACAGAGGGGCTGTTCGCCTCATGTTGCCCTGCCACAGGGCTTGTGGGGGATGGCCAGTCGTCGTCTTGTGGGTGCCCCTGCGTGGTATCCTCATGGTGTTCGGGATGGAACAGACAGGGGGATTGGGACAGGTCATGGATGGATCTGACTTCGACATCCCCGTCTTCTGTGTCGGAGCATGCTGCCATTAATGGGGTGTCACCTATGGTGCTGCTGCCACCAGAGGCAGTACCTTCTGTGGCATCCATCGGGGGGACCTGTGGTGGTGCTGTTGTGGGCATGCTGGCTGCTGGGGTGCCTGTTGATGTTCCCTCCTGTGTGCTGCCACTTGATATGTGCTGCTGCCGTGTCTTGATGCGTGCAGCTGAGGTGGAGGGTCTTTGGCCGTCGGTCTTGGCCCTCTTTGCAGGTGTGCTGGTAGGGGTGTCCTGGAGCTCGTCGTTTGGATCGGACCCTGTGGTGGAGTAAAGGAGGGCGAGCGTTATTAATGGGTCTGTGGGAATTGGAATGGCAATGTATCACATGCATTGGGGTGGTACCTGAGGGTGATTTGGGTCGGGGCCTTGGAGGTGCTTTCATTTGTGTGTGGAGTGAGGGTGCAGTTGTTTGGCAGCCTGCAGTTAGGGTGTGCCTGCTGCACGTGTAGTGGGTGTTTTTGGGGTTTTTACTTATTTATGTATTTATTGTGAGTTTTAAGGTGCGCTATCAGGCCAATGTGTGTGGACGTTCTCCTGGCCATGTGTTGCTGTTGCGCTATGTGGACACATGTGAGTCACATGATTGGACATTGTGGATTTAGCATTGTTTTATTTGGCCCACCTACCTGATTCTTCGGATGTCTGCACTCCTTTCTCCATCCCTCCGACTCCCTCTATACTCTCCATTCCAATGGTGGAGGCACAGATTTCTTCCCAGGGGGTCAACTTGATGGGTGATTCCGATCCTCCCCCGGTGGCTGTGGCAATGTTGCGGTTGGCAGAAAGTATGCTACGGACGCGTATCCGCAGGTCGTCCCACCGCTTCCTGCATTGCTGTGGGTTGCGGAGTGCGGTCCCCACCGCACTTACCCGCTGTGCCACCAGGGCCCATATGGCCTTCTTGTTCGCAAGTGCCGTCCTGGTCATTTGCGTGGAGAAGACGGCGGCGGCATTCTCCTGGAGGGTCTCTGTAAGCACGGTGAGTTCCTCACGGGAGAAGTGGACCTGCCGCTTGCGGTCGCACGCTTTCTTCGCTACTTTTCCCATTTTTCTTGGTTTCACTAGGGTGGATGACGGGTTGGGATGTGTCTCAGGGTGGTGTTTTTAGTGGTTGTGTGTATTTTGTGGTTTTATAGGTGTACGGGGTGTTGTTTCCCGTTCCGGGCCCATGTTTTTACTTCCGTTTCCGTATATTTACGGTCACCGTACTTTCCGGTTGGCGCTCACTGCGGTGTCCGCTATGATGGGTGGCGGTATTGCACCTAGGGCGACGTACGGCGGCGGTGTGGGCCGTTTTGGGGTCATTTCCGCCGTCGCGGACTTTGCACTTCCGCCATGGCGTGGTGCTCGTGCCCGATGGGTCGGAATGGGCCGCACTTTGCTCCATCGTGCAATGGCGGAAACGCTATTTACGCTGTGGCGGTCCGGTCAGTCACTTTCCGCCAGGGTCGTAATGAGGGCCCGTGTGTGCATTGTAAGTCGGGTTACACTTTCTTTGTTTATTTTTTTTCTCTCTCTATAGATTACACTATGTTTGAGTGTTAAAAATTTTTTTTCATGAAACTAGTGTCAACTCACTTTCTAACATGCACAACTGGTGCCATAACCGTGAAGAATATACTTAAAGTGGACTTAAGAATTACATTTAAGGACGTTGAATTCGAATTGTGTGAACATCAGAGGGTATATTTACAAACATATGAAGAATAGCACTGCACAGGATGTGTGGGTTCCTTACAAACATCAACAGCTCAAGGTAAATCCTGGCTCTAGTGAAATTGCTCTGTACGCCACATTCCCTGGGCTGCAGAGTCCCGTTCACGCATTGGGGCATTTTAAGACATCTGACCTTGTGCTGGTTGCCAACATTTGCAACTGGCACTGGTCATTGTAAATAGTTCATTATCAAATCCCACGGTTTACCGTCCCCAGACTGTGTCTTAACCCCGTGTGAAATCAACTGACTGTCTAATTGTTTATATCTGACACCCCATATCGATCCTGGAAAAAGAGGCACCAATCCTTCTCTGAAAATATACCAAACAGAACTTTATTTCAAAGTCAGCACATGTTCCCTAGGCTTGTGAGATGTACAAAAACCGTAATGGTGAAAAGAGAGGTATTTATTATTTATCGTCACTGTTTATGAAGAGCATCACACCGTGATTAAACTTCTTGAATTTTCTGCCACCCTTGACCTAGTTGAAGTTGTTGTTTTTCACTGGAGATATTGTCTTCCATTACTGACCTGGTTGGAATCCAGTAAGGTCTTCTCAAGCCCAGAACGAAGGTATTAGAGCAGTGGAATCATACACATGAAACCTGGCATTTTAGCTACAAGAGGGTGCCCCTCTCTGATCAACATCAATGCAGCACCAACCAGTGCACTTCCAAAGATACCACAATGATAGTCAAATTCACATGTTTGGAGAATGACACATTGACAAGTGGCTGAATGATATATTCAACTGGATGACAGAGTTACTAACTTTGGAAAGATACAACTGAGAATGTAATGTGGAAGATAGAAAATGTGAAGCCTTTTTTTTTTGTTATTATTACGTACTGGTCCAGCATCCATGGGTACCCCAATTGATATAAAAAAAAGTGTTGGACACATAATATACACTAAGTTTCATTTGTTACCTAATCACTATGGTGGTTAAAGGTACACATGTGCTGCTATTTATTAAATATTTATAAGATTCCAGGACTCAGCACCAATAATAAAGGTTGTTTACTAGCATAAGCCCTCTACTTGATAACGCGTTTCGGCTCCCACGAGCCTTTGTCAAATCAGGGCTATGTCGGTTCACACAAATATATTATTATATTGAAGTATTACCATTCATACCACAATTCAAAATTGCATATAACATGTCAAGTTAGTAATTTACAAACATGTATGCCATTGGTTTAGACAGAGAAACAAGGGTTGGTGAAGGGGAGGATTGATTGGGTTCAGAAAACATCACAGAGATCACAAAAATGGAAAAACAAACATATATGGAGAAAATAAAATCGAAAAAGTACCCATTAGTACAATTATAGAATTAAGGAGAATCCTGATTTAAAAAACTAAAAACACATTAGAGAATCCGCTTACCCAACGTAATTCTGAAAAGATCCGTATGACTGTTGTCCGATATACAGTAATAGGGACAAATCTCAATGACAGAAACTCTAGAATTGAAGAGTTAAAAATAACCCCAAATTAGTCTAATAATATAATTGTCAAACGGTCACCCATAGTGATAATAAGGCAACCTACATTAAGTGTGGTGTGGATACCTATACAGGTCCTGGTCCCCATACCTTTTAATACTGTGGGGTAGCTGCTAATATTATACTTTCATAGCCAAATGCTCTAACTTGAACGATACCAAAATCTGGCATAAGAATAAAACATAAAATTGAGAGGTGACTGTCCTCCATATAATCTAGTGCCCATTTTGTTTTGGTTAGCGCGGCATCCAAGCCCCGAATATTGTACATGTAGGCACTCGAATTAGCGGTCCAAAGCCCATTATGTTACATTTTGCACGGCAGTCCTGCCAGAAAACATTACAAATATAAACACTCGCACCAGCGTGTGTGCGAAGTGAGATGAGAGCATTAGCTTTCCACGAGTGTGTGCGAGGTGAGATGAAAGCATTTATAAGCAGTGAGTAAGTACAGATTATTTACTTACTCTATTCCTCCGGTTTCACTCGGGTCGGCTGCTCAAAATGCGAAGGCAGCCGGCGCCATTTTGAATATCCTAAAAGAGGCATTATTTCTCTGTCTAAACCAATGGCATACATGTTTGTAAATTACTAACTTGACATGTTATATGCAATTTTGAATTGTGGTATGAGTGGTAATACTTCAATATAATAATATATTTGTGTGAACCGACATAGCCCTGATTTGACAAGGGCTCGTGGGAGCCGAAACGCGTTATCAAGTAGAGGGCTTATCCTAATAAACAACCTTTATTATTGGCGCTGAGTCCTGGAATCTTTTGTGGTTTTTCTGAGGTTTTTGAACGGTATGGGCTTAATATCCGTCTGAATCCGGTGACCAGCGACAAGTAAACATGAATCAGTGAATCTACCATTTGAACACATCGTTAACAACAGGGATTGTAAGGAGTCGCCTGCGTGAGCAACTTTACAAATAAGCCCCACAACTTTCTTGCATTATTAAAATGTAGTTGTCTCATGCCTTACAAACAAATGCTTATTGATTGGTTCCAGAGGCCACATATTCAGGCTGAAGAATGTGCCTCAATCTAAGAAACTGAGCTTCAACTAGTTCTGCAGTAGACACCAGCCTGTAATCTGCACCCAGGTGCCACTCACTTCCAACAACAAAGCTTCAAACATTGATCACATTGGAGAAGGTTGCTCTGAGTTGAGGAGAACAAACACCAGAACCAATGAGAACCCACACTGAACTAAACACCCAGACTACATACATTTCAATATGTCTCTGAAACTACAATTTTCACAAACTGACCTACCACACATATGCTCAGAATTTGGAATCTCGGAGAGACCACTCTTCACATCCTGCTGTACATCAAATTCTCATGATCATGGCTCAGTGCTATTCCTACTGTCATTTTGAGTGGTCTAAAGTGGCCTTCAGGAGATGTGCGGGAAGTAGATGGGTGGTTTCTCTTTTCCATTTCCCTCCCGGACACAGGTAATATCACTTTGTCAACATCCTGAGGGGGAGAAATCAGAAAAATGAATACAAGGAAAAGAGTGAGAAAATAAAGAGTGAATAAAGGACTGACATTGTTTTGCAGCTCAGAAAGAAGGGTAGTCACACTTACCACTTAGTGTGAATGCTCACGCAGTTAGGGAATTCAAAAAGTATGTCTCCTCCTAGCCAAGAAGGAAGGTGAATCCATTTTGTTGTTGTTGTGGAAAGTGGGCATGTGTTCAGTCCTCATGCGAATGGGTCACATTCTGCAGAAATCACAGGGGACTGAAAACAATAACTCTAGTTTCCAAGTGGGAACCTAACCTGGGTGGTGTGAGCAGGTAACTAAAGGTAAGAAAAGTACAAATCCACACAAGAGGATGGACATTTCCCACAGTGCCAAAAGCCTTAGATGCAGTCCCAGACTCCAGAGAGTCCAGATCCAGCATGTGGTGCCAACGGAAAATCACAGATCCGGACATACAGCTTCAGTAGTCCAACAGCAAGTAAGGAAGGCAGTAAGAAGGTGGAGAGCAGAAGTGAGGAACACAGATACATGGGGAGAGGAAACCTGGTACAATCTGAGTAAGAGCATCTTCAGAATCCGGTAAAAGATGGAGAAGGAAGAGGGTGGAGATACCGGCAGAGAAATAAGAGAAGCAGCAGCAAAGAAGGCACCTGTACAACACCAGGAAGACTAAGGAAATGACAGCTGCAGTGTTTGACTGATAGGGTGGCATGCAACCGGCAACAGACATAAAACCTTTATTAGGTAAAGGATAATGATGTGTTATTTATAAAGCACTTTTGCCTTAGAAGATTTTCAACTCTTCATCTGAATTTTAGCCCAAGCACAGACGAATTTCATTACCAAACTTGGTGTGTGCAAAATGTTATTTTTGTACAATGAAAATGAATGTAAGGCTTTTTAACATTTGTGTCTCTGGGAAAATGAAACAATCAACAGTTAAAAGAAAATATTAAATAATTGTGTAATCTTAAAATGTATGTACGTACCTTTTTTATGATGCACCTACTGTGAACAGGCTTCCTTCATGGTGAATTAATTAATATACATGATGAGCACATAGCATGTATGCATGTTTACATTTCAACACTGGCATACATAACTCCTCATTTTGTCATTCCTGAATTTAAAAGAAATACATTGTAATTCGGAGATGCTAAAAGCATGTGTTCCAAACATTGATTCTCATAGGGAATGAAATTATAAACCACATTTCTCCAAAGAGATCACCTACATTGATCCCACCTGGCAATCACTGAGATATTCGGTTGTGTGGTTTGAAAGTATATGATTATAAATGGTAAAGATGTAGCTTCTAAAAAATAAAAAAAATATCAAAATCCCGCATTACAGTCCCAGCGTCTCCTACCCCCTTACAGATGTGTACGGATCCAGCAGTATTATAAAGGAATCCTGTTGGTGGGGAATATCTCTGGGGTTATTGGGTTGATTTGCGCCTTGAACATCTGCCAATGTTTGCCTCCACCCTAGAGGTAGGCGTACATTTTTTTTCTTTAATTCCATAAATTGTTATAATGATTTTTTTGTATCATGTACTGAAGGGAAATTCAAATTCAAGTGTTTCCCTTCAATACAAGGACACATTGCCTTAAGTGAAGACAATGGAATAGGTAGGTTGATGCCCACCCTATCACGAACTTAACAATGTAATGTAAAGAATTGTCATATATGACAGTTTTGTCTACTAACAAAAAATCAGGGTGATGGATGTTTTTTTTTCTGGAATACCTCTGGTGGTCTTGAGTGATATCACTCTCACTACCACTGGGGCAGCAATACTCTATTTTTGTGGATTTTCAGGAAGAAAGCCATTTGCAGTCGTATTTGCCACTAGAGAATATCCTCTGCAAACATCCACCAAGACTAACAAGGCCCGCAGGTTGTTCTGGGCCATCGCCGTGATTCACACAATTATCTTCCAACCTGCCTAAACTGTGTGGTGTGCACGTTGTAGAATAGGTGCTTTTTACATTGGGAGCGATCTTCAAAGACCTTGCTAATCCACTTGTGTGCACATTTTGCTCTCCACATGCACCTTGTACCCGAAGTGTCATTGCCAATGGGGCCATCCAGGTAGGTTCTAAGCATATCCTTGAATCACAAAGGGATAGGTTCATACTTCCAGTGAACCTCACTGGTTTGTCCTGTAACTGGTCAGACGGGACACAGATCAATTACACAATGCGAATGGGTATTTCAGAGCTCTTTTGTGCAAAGTCCCAAACAGCAATGTTTATTCAAAGCACACATCTTTCTGGTGGAATTTACATGTACAGAAAAATGTTAGAGGTGGGAATATTTTAGGGTTTCTGTTAAAAGTATGATTCAGGCTCTCTTCAATATTATTCAAGTTCACGGTCCTCTTGAAGGCTCTATTACCACCACATCTTCTCCACTTTCCCTCATGATGTCCTGTTAATACCTACGTTTCTGCACATATTTTGGAAAAAGTATGATATCGGCATTCAATGAGGAGCCAGATGTTGCCTGCTGGCTGATGTTAATATTTGAGGGGTTGTACGGATTTGGCATTGTATAGGCTTTAAGCATAACGTGCAAAAGTTACTACACGGTCATAAGTGCTTTCTTGCTTTCTTGCCATGTTCCCTATTTTTACTGAAAAGCAAGAATACATTTAAAACTTTAATGGACATTATTCTGCTTCTTAACTGTGCTAACTAGCCATATTTGGGCATGTTTGTATGTACCACTAAGAACATCAGTATTTTGTTTACTGACAGCTAGTCGCCACACCCCTATTACAACTGCACACGCCCTCTTTCCCCTGGCCCTTGCATGTTTGCCTATTAATCACTCTCTCTATATTTATATCTGCCTTAAGCACTGATTGAACAAACCACCTAAAACATAAATGCATTTAATCCCAAGAATATGATTTCGACTGGTTCATGAATGTGGAAACAAATGAACTCAGGGCATCGACAGTCCAAAAAAGCATGATCAAAACCGTTTGATCATGTAGTTGTGCCCACCAGCAAATATTTGCTCTTAATCGATTTGTTTGTTTGTTTATTTATTTGTATAGCGCACCAGACCTGTAGGTATCAGGGCGCAGAGGTTACATGGAAGTTCGAGCCCAGGGACTGTATCTCTCCAGGACTGAAATCACTACACTGGCTCCCAGTGGCTGCGAGGACTACACCTCCTCAGAGGTATCCTTCCTCTCCTCTCCTTCCCCCAGAAGCTCACTGTCTCTAGAGCCCTGGTTCTTTGGAAGCTGGACTACTGCAACAGCCTCTATCTAAATCTGCCTGCTTCTACTCTCCGCCCTTTGCAACTCATCCAGAACAGGACCGCGAGAATTGTCCTTGGCCTCAAGCCCAGGGACCGTATCTCTCCAGGACTGAAATCACTACACTGGCTCCCAGTGGCTGCGAGGATTAAGTTCAAAACCCTCTGCATTTTTCACAAGGCCTTCTGGGGCCTTGGGCGAAAATACCTTCAACTCTCTCTTCATAAATATCTTCCTTCTCGAGCTCTTTGCTCATCCGCCTCCAACTCCCCCAGGATCAGCCACTTCTCCAAGCAACAAGTTGGGGGAAGATCTCTCTCCGCAGCAGGGGCCTCCCTCTGGAACGGCCTTCCTGCCTCCCTGAAACTTGGGGAGAACCATCTCCGGTTCCGGAAGCACCTCAAAACCTTCCTCTTTGCCTCCGCTTTCTCTCCCCCTCTCCCCTGCTAAAATTACTGAAACTGCACTGAATCTGCAATCCGGGCCACTCACCAAACTTCGGTCCTTGGCCCAGCCACTCTCCCTTGCACTGCCTCCCTGGCAACCCCTGCACTGTGGGACTGTCTCTGTATCCCTACAGCCCCCCCTTCCCAGCACTTGTATGCACTTACCTTGCACTTGCCACCAGCTGGCCCTTATTATTTATTTTGTTATTCTACTAACCCTGTACTGCACTTCCCCTCTCCCTTTCCCCCTTGCAATTTTCCCCTCCCCTCTTCCCTTGCACTTATGCGATCTGAATGACACCTGGCCTAGTAGGATCGTTGTCTGTCTCCCCTTGTTCCCCCCCGCCTCGTCGCGCCTTGAAACACTTGTGTATAGGCACGTTATAAATGCCATATCATATCATATCACCTTGGGTTACAGAGATAAGTTACACATGTCAAATAGAGGATTAAAGGTAAGGCAAAAAGGTGGTCATTACAGGTTATCACAAACAGAGAACAAAGGCACAAACAGGCTAAATCATAGTAATGGCATTTAGAATATTATTTACAGTGTAGTAAGGGAAGCATGTTTTAGTGGTCTGTTGACATAAGCCAGTTGATGCAGTTGTATATTGTTGATCCGCTCGGAGGGAGGGCGGCAGGAAATGCCAAAGCTGGGCTACTTTGACAGGAAAACTACTACCCCCAATCTTTGATAATTTAAATCTAGGAATAGTGAGTAAATATGTTACTTAGTCTAGAAGGACTAGTTGAGGAACTTCTGTGGAATCTCTCGGAGAGACAGCTGGGCGCGGCATTGTTCAGGGATTTGTGAATAAGTGAGGCGGTTTTAAGCCGGATTTTGTCATTGGTAGAAAGCCAATTGTTTTGTCGCCTGATCTCAGAGATATGTTCTCTCCTTGCTATGCAGAGGGCCACTCTGAGGGCGCTGTTTTGAAGTTTTTGGATTCTCCTGATAATATACTTATTGGAACCGATGTAGAGGCTGTTACAGTAGTCCAATTTGGACATGATGAGGGCTCTGGCCAAGATGATGCAACTGTCATTGGAGAGAAATGGTTTGCCTCTTCTGATGAGTTTGCATGTGTAGGCGGTCACGGAAGCCATGTCATTGACTTGTTTAGTGAAGGTAAGAGTGGAGTCGAGGTAAGAGCCTAGGGTTTTTACCTTGTTGGCAACTTTGAAGAGGTTTCCATCTGCATGTTGTGCAAAGGATGCCCTTTGGGATTCACTCTCCCTACATCTAAGGGTAAACCAGGTGGAGGAGTAAACACAGGGCAGAATGGGCATAAAACCATTGCATGTATTGTCCAAAATAACAACCACTGGGAAAGCCAGCATTGCTTCTTGGCAATACATGTAAAATGTCATAATATGTGTTGGACGTTAAAGAATGTGCCCAGGACAACATAAACTGAAGGCCCAGCATTATGTTAATTTCATTATATGAACTGTTATCCATCTTTTGCTGATTAAATACTGTTAACAGTTTAAATCAGCAGCTCAGGTTTGATGCTTGAAGCTATGTATCCTGCTATAGAATCCCTCTAAATGTATTTGTTCTTTGTACATCCAGCAAACATACTGTCAAGCCGCAGTTATCAGCAACCATTAATCATATCCCACCAAGCAGTGTAATCCTAACAATATATCTACTAGAGGGACAAGTATGAGGACCTATTCATCCCACAGTAGAATACAGACATACATTATGTGAGATTGTGAGTACAAGGACCTGTATTGCTCTGAAATTATAATTTGAAGCAAAGTGAGAATTGTGTACTAGGTCATGATCCAGCACTAGTTTACAAGCCATGCCTATTCAAAGAAAGCACCAACAAACTAGTTGTGATTGTTGTAAGGAAGATTAGATATCGTGAACGATAGATATGTGCTTATTTTTGTCTTACAAATATTTGAGGAGCATTCATGCCTTACACTGTACTTCACTGACAAGTGAAGCATTTTTTTTTACTCTGTCTTTGTCTGAAAGTTCCATGTCAAATAATTAAGCAACATGCCCCGAGCTGTGGGGGCATTACTGAGTCAGGTAATTCCTCGGGGCCCATAGTTATACAAAGCCCCGGGGCATTACCTGACTCGGTAATGCGCCCGCCGCGAGGAGCATATTGCTATTAGTACCCCGGCCTGCAAGATCTGCGTGACCGGGGTACTAAAAGCAGTTATTTTTGGCCCGTAACGCTGCAGCGTTTCAGGACAGAAAATAAATGTTAAAACAAGGCCAAGAAAAAAATGACCGCCGGGAAAGGGAAAACAGAGTCCATTTTCCCTTTCCATGGCAGCCATCAGGAGCGGGCGCACTGGGAACAGAAGTTTACCCAGGGCGTACGCTCCAGAAAGATGACAGAGAAGAAGGTAAGTGGGGTTGGGGGGTGGGGAGGGAAAATAAAAATAAATATTTTAAAAAAGACGCACCAGAAACCCCAGCGGGGACGATGGTGGCCTCCAGCCATGTGGAGGCAGGGAACAGGGATGGCCCCACTTCGAGCCTTCACACAGATGGAGGCTGCCACGCCATCCGCCGTGGACAAAGGAGGCAGAAGGTAATTGGGGTGGGGAGGGAAGGGAGGTGGGAGGAAAGGGAAAGACAAATAAATAAAGAAACATACCTGAGTCCCCGGTGGGGGGCGAAGGCAGCTTCTCAGCCGTGGGGAGGCTCGGAGCGGGGATGGCCCCGTTTTGAGCCTCCTCATTGGCTGAGGGACTGCCACACCCCCTGCCGTGGACAAGGCTCCTGGAATCGCGGGATCTCTATGTTTATGGAGAGGGCCTCTGATGGAGTAAGACTATGATGAAGGACTCTGATGCGTGTTGAATTCTGCCTGACTCTCACCGGGTACTAATAGAGCATAGGTCTCATGCATACCACAAATCTTCCAAACAATTGAGACTCAGTTATTAAATTTCAAAATATCCAACACAAAAACAAGCACATGCTTACTGGCTGTGATTCAGCAAACATAGAGTGAACAATTTGTTAATTGACTCACATTTTATGCTTTGTATTTTTCCCCTTGCAAACCTGCATGATGCCTTTTATACTTCCTGAACCTTCTCTCCATCTCTGTACATGCCCTGAATGGCACCACATGCCTCAAGTGAGAACAAGCAAGAACGAAAGAGGGAAAGAGTGACAGGGACAGAGACTGAGAAAAAGAGACATAGAGAGCACGAGAGAGAGTTAGATGAAGAGGGGTAAATGGGGAGTGACAATAAGAAAACATAAAAAGTGACAGAGGGCTGGAGATTGTGTAACACATAGACAAAAGGATCGGAAAAAGAACTCCAAAGACGAAGGACCAGGATGAAGGAAAAGGAGAGGGACTAAGATGAAAGAGGAGGAGTACTATGATGAATGAGAAGGACTAGAATGAAGTTGAAAGACAAGGGTGAAGCAGAAGGACTAGGCTGAAGAGGAATGGTTTGGCTCAAGGGAAAGGAATACGATGAAAGAGAACTTGGGTGAAGGAGAAGGAGGTGGATTACAATGAAGGACTAGGATGAATAGAAGAAACATGGTCATGAAGGATGAAAAAATAGTTTGAATGAGAAGAGAGAATTTCCATGGTGGACTGGGATGATGGATTGATTGAGGACTATCAATAAGGATTCAAATGAAGGACTAAGATGAAAGAGAAGGACTAGGACTAAGGACTGCAATCAACTTGAAGCACCAGGTTTCAGATGAATGTTGACTAAAATGAACGGGGACTGTGGCAAAGCTGTAATTGAGATCAAAGAACTAGGACAAAGGAGAAGGACTTAGATGAGGAACTACAACACAGGAGAAAACACTGATGGAGTACAATGAGGAGGATGAAACATTATGATGGCTAGAGAATTGCATAAAGGACTATGATGGAGACAGACTAGGATAAGTACAATGAAGAAGAAATACCAGAATGAAGGACTATGATTGAGTAAGACTTAGATGAAGGAATTTGATAGAAAAAGACTTAGATAATGCCCATGATGGAGAATGTATCAGGCAAATTACTATGATCAAAGATTGTGATGGAGGAGGAGTAGGATGAAGTATTACAATGGAGTGAAAACTGCATAAAAGACTAGGGGCCTCATTACACGGATGGCGGAGAACCATGGCGCTATTAGTGCCATGGTTCATGCTGGTAAAATACCGGCACTGCCTTGGCGGAAAGGGGAATTACCGCCCCATTCCAAGGTTGGCGGGGCGGTAATTCCCCCTTCCACCATTTCCCTTCCCCATTCCCGTTTTTGCCCCATAGGGCTCAATGGGAATGGGGAAGGCGCTAATTACGGTACCGCAAATTGCGGTACCGTAATTAGCTCCCTGGGTCCCTTTGCGGGTTGGTTTTTAACGCCTGCAAAAAGCAGGCGTTAAATCCCCCAACCCGCAAAAGGACCTCGTAGTAAGGCGGTAAGTAAATCCTTACCGCCATCTGTGTAATGAGGCCCTAGGATGGAGAAAGACTAGGATAAGGAAAAGGGATGGAGAAATACTTGGATGTTACTTAGATGAAAGACTTTGATTGAGACAGACTTAGATGAAGTACTAGGATGAAGGATAATGATGGAAAATGATTAGGATAATGCCCAAAGATGGAGAAGGTGTTAGACAAATTACTATGATCAAAGATTGTGATGGATGAGGATTAGGATGGAGGACAATGATTGAGTAGATGCAGTCTGATGAAGTGCTATGAAGGTATTTGCTGGACAATGATTAATATGAAGGACGATGACCAACTAGCCTGGTTGCTCATAGATCCCTTTCTACCAAATTGTCTACCATACATCATTCCCCATTCTTAGGTCTCCCCACACTTGTATCAGTGTGTGCCTTCTGTTGTGACTTGTAAAGCTCTCTGTTGTTTCCTGAAGCTAGGTGTGCGCCTAATAATGATAATAATAATAATAATAATAATAATAATATTATTATTATTATTATTATTATTATTATTATTATTATTATTATACAAACAATATTATTATTAATAGTAATAATAATAATAATAATAATAATAATAATAATAATAATAATAATAATAAACATAACACATACTATGACCATGGAAAAGGCCTATGAGGAAAGCCAACAACCAGGAACATGGAAAACTCTCAAAAAGGACTATGGCAAAGGACAACGACAAAGGAAATGGACTATGAAGAAAGACTACGATAGGAAAGGCTTGACTGATGCACTATGATAGGGAAGCACTAGGATGATGGACTATGACAAAGGAGGAGTATTAGGATGAAACACTATGATGAAGGAGGATGCCCGTGGTGCGTATCTATGATGATATAAAAGGACTATGAAGACTATAATGAAGTGATTGAACTATGACAATGGAAAAAAGACAATGAAGAAGAAAAACATTATTTCATGAAGAAGAAGGAACATGACTATGACAAATGACTATGATGAATGACTGTGTTTATGGAGAGGGCCTTTGATGGAGTAATACTATGATGAGGGACAAGGATGAAGGACTTTGACCTAGGACTATGCAGAAGAAATAATATGATGGAGTATGATGGAGAACTACCAGGACAAAGAAAGAAGACTATCAGGTAGGGCAATCAAATTGCAATTAATTCATATTATATAGCACTAAAACATTTCGGGCATCAAAGCACTGTGGGTTTACAGGATATTGGAAGTATCTAAAACAAAAGTGCTTTCAATTTGCATTTGACACACAGCACATCATTCATCGTTCAACTGTAGTTCCTCAATTAGAACATTCCAGGCAGCTTAGGCCTGGAACAACCTTCCTATTTCCATACAGATTTTTATGTGTTCAATTACCAGACTGCTTTGTAGCTGGAACTGAGGGGTGGGCAGAAGAGAAACATGCATCTTTTTTCCCATCAGATAAGCAGGAGCATTACGATTCAGGGACTTTTCAAGGTCTCACCTCAACTATGACGCTGGACCTGAGAATGAGCTTGTGTAATCTGCAATTCAACCAGTAATTTGCTCATGCCTAGCAGAGGCTGCGACAATCATTGCCACATCATTCATGAACATTTGCAGGCAATTCAGGAGCTTTGGAGAACCTCCCAGTAATACACTGTTGCAATAGTCTATCTTGATGCACATGATAGTGCAAGTTAAGATACTGCTCTGATGTTCTAACTACCTACAGTGGGTCATCAGCATTAAATCATGGTTATTACAACTTTCACGAGAGCCGACATGATGAACCATGGAAAGCAAAGGTTGAAAATTGATCCTTAGCATTTTAACTTAGCTCAAGACAGCAAGCTAGTATCACCAATGGAAAAGTCAATGTAAGGCTATATATAATTTGGAGAGATGTATTGCTCTGATCCAGTTGTATTTCAGTCACACTTCCATAGTATGTTCAACAGATCTTACACTTTCAGACATTCAGATTATAAAGCATCTCACCATAGATAGGGAAGAGTTAGGGTAATAAGTAACAACCACAATCCATGTTCTAAATAATTGGTTGCAAGCCTGCCAACTGTGACAAAGACTGTCTACCACCCAGACAACTCTCGATCCATTTCTTCCTCTCTCATGATACTTCACCCATTCTGTCCAATCTAGCGAGAGGGGACGCATCATCAAGAATATCACAGGCAGTCAATAGATTAGGACTAAGATGTTGGCTGCACTCCTGTTCATGATCTGCAGCTGGTTCCTTTCCCCTCACATCCAAAGGGTACATGATTATAGAGAAGAACTCTGACGGTGAAGAAGGACTGAGACAATGACTACGAGGAATGACCGGGATGGAATAGAAGGACTAGTTTGAAGGAATAATTTGAAGTCGAATGACTGTGATACAGAACTATGACAAAGAAGAACTTTGACAAAGGAGATTGTGATAACTCCTATGATGTAGCAGAACTGTGACAGCTTCATTCTGTGATGAAGCACATGATGAAAGAGGAGGTCAAGGACAATGTACTATGACAAAGAATTCAAAAGACTATGGGCCTCATTACACTGATGGTGGTGGACCAAGGTGCCATTAGCACCTTGGTCCATGCCGGTAAAATACCGGCACCGCCTTGGTGGAAAGGGGAATTACTGCCCTATTCCAAGGTTGATGGGGCGGTAATTCCCCCTTCCCCCATTGCCCTTCCCCTTTCCCATTTTTGCCCCGTAGGGCATAATGGGAATGGGGAAGGTGCTAATTACGGCACCGCAAATTGCGATACCGTAATTAGCTCCCTGGTCCCTTTGCGGGTTGGTTTTTAACGCCTGCAAAAAGCAGGCGTTAAATTCCCCAACCCACAAACGGGCCTCGTAGTAAGGCGGTAAGGGTTTACCGGTACCGGTAAAATACCGGTACCGGTAAACCCTTACTGCCTACCGTGTAATGAGGCCCTATGTATTTATTTATTTATGTATTAGTAGTGCATGCTAAACCCTTGAACATCAACGTGCTAGTGCATACATTTAAGTCAAGCATGATAAATAATGTAAACAGTCACTTAACAGCATTAACTGTTGACTTGTCAATGTGATTCATTATGGCATGTACAGTGCATTGTCTTTAGATCACAAGATCACAGTAGCAGTGGATTCAAAGAGATTAGCAGAGTCTTAGGTTGTTTTCTGAACACCCAATACAATTGTTCGGCTCTGAGTGTTGGAGCTAATGAGTTCCAAGTTTTAGCCTCTGTAACCGGGAAACTAGAACCCCTGCTCTCCTATGCCTCAAACATAGTATAGTGATTTGATGAGCATCTATGAAGTGGGTGGGTCTAGTCAAGTGCTCTTTTGTACATTTAGGTGAGGGATAACTGGGGGCATTGTTGGCAAGGCATTTGTGTGATGGCTAAGGATTTAACGATGAATAGATAGCCAGTGCAAATATGTCCTTGCCGTGGAGATGTGATTATGCTTAGGAATGTTCAGAGCTGCCTTGCAGGATTATTCTGAATGATTTGCAATTTGTCCATGTTGTGCTGCGAGGTTCCCGAAATGAGGGCATTGCAATAGTCGAATCTCGACATATTAGATCTCCAAAAATGGTTATGCAGTTTTCAGCTGTGAGGAATGGTCTCAACGCATTGATTAACTTGGAGGTGTGTGCGGCAGATGACGCAATTGCGTCAACCTGTCTGGATAATGACAGTGTTCAATCAAGATAGGCACCTATGTTTTTAATGTTGTTGGAGACCTGTATTGTGATGCCATCGATGGCAAAGGATTTGTAGGGTGGATTTAGCTTGGAAAAGGGGTTGATAGTCCCTACTACCAGGATTTCTATCTTATCATCGTTCAGATAGAGGTGGTGTGATAGACTGCTTGTAGGTTTTCTTTGTCAGTGTCATAGTGCCCATTCAGTAGGAAAAGGATCTGCATATCATCTGCATTGTTCATGCATGAAATAACTTGTTCGTCAAGGCAGTCAAGGAGGTGTTATTAAAAATATATTGTCTACAATATACCTCTAGGTCAGGGATATGCACGAGTCATGAGGAACACTGCAAGTTCCCAGGGCTGGTGGGGCTGCAGCATTGGCTGAGATGACTCTCATTGATCTGTCAGATAGAAATGATGAGATCCAGGTGATGGCCTCTTGGGAAAAGTGAGCTGCTGAGGCCAGTTGATTGTAGAATATTTGTTGGTCCACCAGGTCAAATGCGGCAGAGAGTTCTAATAGTAAGGGGAGGACAAGTTTACTGGTGTCCTTGATTTTGTTCAATTGATTCTTCAGATCTAGCAGGGCAGTTTCTGTTCCGAACAAAGGGTGGAACCCTGATTGGCATAGGCCCAGTAGTTTGTGACTTGGTAAGTAGCTTTGGGTCTGAAGATAGGCTGCCTGGTCAATGATCTGGCACTGTCATGATAGGATGGAAGTTAGTGGGAATATTGGGGTCCAAGGTAGGTTTTTTAGTAGAGGGAGCACCTATGCCTCCTTGAGGGTATATTACACTGAGCATGAAGTGAAGGAGGTGTTTATCAAGGAAGCAATGAAAGGTGCTAATTGTTCAACACAGTCCTTGTTGATGGTAGCTGGGCATATGTCTCCATGGCACAGGAAGATTCGAGGCTGTTGACAATTTGGGTGGCCTCGAGATCCGAGATAGGTTGAAACCCGAAGTGGGGGAGGTTTTGTAGGTGGTTGTGTGGCGTAGCAGTTGGGGTAGTGACTTGCCCAGAGAGATTTGTTTGTCGAGGATCTTTTATTACAGCATTTCTATTTTCTGTAGCAAGACGTCTTGTATGTTCGTGGATGAAGTGGTGTCCTGTATGAAGTTGTAAGGAGGTGGGAAGGGTGTGTAAAGCAGAGTTAGAATTTGCTTTTTCTTTTTTTTTTTTTAAACTTCTCTTTATTGGCAAGGAGCAATAGCAGGTGCATTACATACTACATCAACAAACCGTGATACATGTTTAAAGGTACGGACAACAATCAGTGCATTAGTAACAAGGCAGGCACATTCACAAGAACAAATCGAGTCCAGTGAGGGGACCCACAGTTCAGCTTATCCCCCTGTCTGATCTGGCAATGGGGGCGAGGATAGGAGCTCCAGATCGGCTTTGCTATTCAAATAGCTACAGAACTCTGCCACACGTTTATGGGGCGAGCATTCACAGGCAATGTATTGATATAGTCATCCTCACACACCTGTGTCCAGGTGAGAGCCTTTAGCCACATTTCTAGCATCGGGGATGATTGCCGCTTCCAGCACTGCAGTATGCATCTCTTGGCCACTATGGCTCCCACGTTCAAAAATTTAGCAACCCGCTTATTCCCCGCCCCCTCCCACAGCCCAAACAACACAGCCAGAGGGTCAGGATCAATCCGAAACCCCACCATCTCTGAGAGGGCCTCGAGCACAGCCTCCCAAAATGGCACCAGCGCCCCACAGGACCAGATCATATGTGCGTGATCCGCCTCGTTGGATTTGCATCTCTGGCAAACGTGGGGTTGATTTCGTGCAAACTTCCCAACCACCCAGGGAGTGTAATACAAGTGATTAAGGAGTTTATATTGCACATATCTAAATCTAGAGTTGAGGGAGACCTTACGTGTGTGTGTACACATTTTTGCCAACATCTCGTCAGTGATTGCACACCCCAGTTCCTGGCTCCATGCATCCCGAATCTTATAGGATGGTTCTGCGGTACGTTCTATCAGTATTATTTAAAGGGCGGATATTATGCCTCTAACCCCTGCAGAATTAGCAATATAACAGATTTCTGAGGACCCTTGGGGTTCGTATGAGGGGCACATGTCCTGCACTGCCGCTCTGAGTCTAAAGTATTGCAGTAACTCTAGTGGTGAGCCAGAGTGTCCTGGCCTCCATGTCTGCGGGGTGATGAATTTCCCCTCGGGGAACAGGTCGGAAAGTGCCCGATACCCCAGGTCCAGCCAGTGTTGCATGAGGAGTTTATCCTGTGTGGGGACGAGGCCTGGGAATGACCATATGGGCAGCCATTTATAGTACGGATGGAGTTCGGAGTGGGGTTGCAGCAACTGTTTCCATGCCCTGATTGTGGTGGCGACTGGGTCAGCCGAGACGTCGGATTGATACGAGTGGAAGGGGATCAGGGACATAACATTTAACTCCTTGGTTGCCAGGATCTCGGGTTTGACATGAGGAGGTGGGTCTTTGTGTTTATACCAGTGAGTTGCGTGTTGGGCTTGTGCAGCAATTCAGTATCGGGCTATATCCGACGCGTTAAAACCGCATTTCTCGTATGGTAAAGTCATATGCTGCCATTTCCGGCGGACGGCCCTGGAGTGCCATAGGAACCGGGCAAACCCTGCGTGTAGGTCTGTGAAATAGTGCTTCCCGGGCCAGAGTGGGACATTGGTGAATATATATAGAAGCTTTGGAACTATAATCATTCTTCCCGCCAGGGTCAGGGGGAGGTTACTCCACCTCTTCATTCTAGCTTCCGCACACTGTGCAGCCGCATCATAGTTGTCAGCCAATAGGGAGGCTCTAGACAGGGAGAGCTGGACCCTGAGATATTTAATCCCTTCTGGGGCCCACCTGAGTGGGAATTCGCATGACGGTTGAGGGGTTGCAGGTGTGAGAGGGAAGATATCTGATTTAGTGTAATTTATAGTGAAGCCCGAAAATGTACCTATTTTGATTATCTCACGGGTGATTGGGTCCAAGTGGACCGAGGGGTCCCTGATGTACAGAAGCACGTCATCTGCATACAGTGATATAATTTCGGGCGTGTCACGCAAGCGTGTCCCCTTACGAGTATGCTTGTCTCTTACGCTGTCTGCCATTGGCTCAATAGCCATCCCAAATAATAGGGGGGAAAATGGGCACCCCTGGCGCGTCCCTCTGTGGAGGGTGAAGGGAGCCGAGAGATGAGAATTAACCAGGACTCTGGCCACTGGGTTTGTGTAAAGCAGTTTGATATAGGAGAGCATGCGTGGGCCAATTCCCATCTTCTCCAGCACCGCCCACATGTACTGCCATGAAACCATATCAAACGCCTTTTGGGCATCTAGTGTCATGGCAACCGCGTTAGCTTTAGGGTCAATTCGGAGATGACATTGAATAGGCGCCGGATATTTAAAGCAGTGGACCGGGCAGGGACAAAGCCGGTTTGGTCCGGGTGGATTAGGTACGTCATGATGGGGAGGAACCTGTTCGCAATAATCTTGGCGAATATTTTGGTGTCTGTATTCATAAGTGAAAGAGGTCTGTAGGAGCCACACTCCTCCGGGGGTTCTCCCTAAAGAGAGTGGACCCTTCTTACCTGTGTGGGTTATGTTGCATGATATGCCTGATTGAGAGATAGTATCATGTAAGGAGATAATTCTATAATGGCATGTTGCTCTAAATAGGGTGCTAATGTTTCCTGGAACCCATTAATGTTCTAGAAGAAAGAATGGTGAGTGTAAGGAAACAACAAGCACAAACTGTGATGCAGCCCGTTCGTAATGTTACTGTCAGTCACAATGCCTAATATATATTCTGCTACACAGGATACTTTCACTTCTCACCCTTTTCTGGCTCACTGATTTCACCACCAGGTCACAGTTAACTGCTAGAATATGTGCCAAAAACGAAAACGCCCCTGTAGAGGAGGGTGAGCATTTCTATATACGTTGTAAATGTATGCTTTACATGCCCATTTTCATGTTGCATACAGAATGTGACAAGCATGCGTCTCTTGATCTGGTGGATCTAGTACTTTTAGTGAATGGGCCTTCAGTGTTGATATGTCTGCCACAAAAAAGTGACGTATTCATGTACACGTTTTTTTTCCAGGTGCTTTTGATGAGGGAAGCAAATCAGCTTGGAGTTACAAGATTTGAACTGGCGTAGAAGTCCTGTTTTACAGTCAGAAGTTTAACACATGAGAAGCAAAGACATTTAAAGCTGCTTTTCAGTTTCACATTGGCAGAAACATCCATTAAATCATGGAACTGATTTACTATTTAATGTGCGTCTATATTGACTGGCGCAGACTGTCAAACATGACATGAGTGTCAGTTGGAGAAGGGGCCCCCTGAGCAATAGGGTATACCTTGCCTGGGGTGACACAAGGGGATTGGGAAAATCATTTGTGTTGCAAAAAATATCACCTCACAAAGACATGCTAGTACATCAATGCCCTCCAGGGGGCATCTGGGAACTGAGCACATATTTCCTGATCGTACTTGCCGTAGAATGTTGACAGGTATGTCACTCTGAGTCTGAGCCCCTCCCCCCACCCCCCACACTCAGTATTCACCAAAACCGATGTTATTACATCACAATATATCATGAAGCAAAATCCATACAGGCACAGATACTGGGGAGGGAAACACTTGTTAACATACTTTTTAAAACCTGAATTACATTTCACAAAAATATAGAACATTTTCTGAAATACAATTTAGCATGAATTGAAAACAAGAATGTCTATTTTCGTGAACATACGAAGGGCCAATTAACAAATTAACAAGAATCAGCCACCTAGAACAACTGTAGAGGATGCTGGGTTTTCCCCTTTCTCTGGGGTCTTCAGTCCTGCCCCCCTGAAGAGTTGCAGTGGGCGCACATAGCTAACACTGACCTATTCAGATGCTCCCATTGCCTACCTGGTTGCTAGTCACCCATAGCAGTGAAAGGCCTGAAGTCATGGTGATTGGTCCAAAAAAGAAAAACATGTTTCTACCCCGGACAACGGGATATACAGGCATGTGAAACAACAGTAGCGTGTACCACGTCTGCCCCAAGTGGCGAGACAAATGGACAGAAGGGTCAACAATGACCCTTCTGTCAATGTGCATTCCTTTCTGTCTGTTCAAACACACGACAGGATCTTCATGATGTTTTCACGAACGGAAAAGCACATTCAATTACAGAAGATGTTATCTTTTCAATGTACGAAAAAGGGAGCCAGCTCCCACATTCAGCATTTTCACACATGGATCTACAAAGGGCATCAGAATGCGTACATTAGTGATGCTCAAATTCTGATGTTGCATAGGAGGTTCTGAGGGTCTCAGAATAATTACATACCCTAGACACTCACCACACCAAGGCTGTGGACCACCATGTTGTAGTTTGATCCGGAAAACTCAAAAACTATATATATATATACAGCAAACCTGGCATGGGATATATTCCATTTTCTATATTTGAAATTGCCTATTCTGGATCCAATTGTTGCATGTAATGTTTTGGACATAGAGGTGTGACTATCAAACAAGGAAACAGAGAACGTGTTACAAGGTGATTACACATTCCAGATAAACCAGTAGACACAGCTAAACCCCAATTCCCCCAGTTTTAGTATGATGTAGGAATCAGATGGAGTTCTCTCTGGCAGTTCAGTACATATATGTGATGACATGTATGCTTACATTTAGATACAGCAGAAAACATCTGTAATGGGACAACCCGTGTTATTATTTTGCATGTTGCGAAAACGTCATATCAAACAGAATGATGGCTTTTATGAATGAGCATAGTTGTATGCCATTAGTGTAAAGGTAAAGCAAAATGCCATCATTGTCTGTGTGATTCCCAACCATTTGGTGTACATGGTGTATTGGTGTATATATTGGTGCATACATTAACCACCTAAGTGTGGAAGTGGCAGAATCTACAATGATTTCTTCTAGGAAAGCAGGAAGAAAAATAAATATTCGCCCCCCTAGCATTGAAGGTTTTAAAACATTTGGGATTGGATTGATGATTGAAAACCTCAAAATACATGAAACCTTACCATGAATGGCCAATGCAGGAAGCACTGGGTTGCACAGCTTGTTCATAGAGAAAGTCTCTGAACTAGTTGAGCATTGTTCCAAATAGGTAGTACACAACTATGGATGCTTCTAAGATGTACACCCTCACCCACCAAAGCACACAGGTACTTAGGGGTACTACTGTGGCTGCAGGGCCACTATTTCATATGACAAGTGATAAGAAAGAGCATTTACATTGGTAAACTCTGATTAAAATCCTGATGGAAAATGGTCAATACTTTGTACTAGGTCAAATATAAAATCATGCTCTCAATCGGTTTCGCTTACAGTGGCTTTGTGAAACAGGTTTAAGGGTAGCAAGTGACATTCTTAGGATCATGGGTATTCCCTGATTTTCTCCAGTGCAAGTGTTCTGAATCAGGTCCAAACAGTTTACACAGCCAAGTAATTATTCCCTCACAAAATTAACGTATTACACATGATATGAAAAGGATTTGAAAAAGAGTGAATGTGCAGAAAAGTATTAAAACAGTAATCATTATGACATGGATTACATTTCCAAACAAATAAACATAGACTCCATCTATTTACTGGGGTTAAACAGCCACTCCTCAACAATTTTCCTCCTGGTTTCAAATTCGCTGCCTTTGCTATGCTTCTTGCAACAATCACACATCAAACAGCTGCCATTATGCAAAGTTGTGAAAATAATCTTCTAATGTTGGAGACAGTTGAAGGAAATTGTACTTGTATAGGAAACCTATATATAAAGTGCTCCCAACAAAGCATTACAATTCCCCAATAGGTGGTAATATCTGTCAGGCAACACCACGCATCATAACCAGAGTGTGTGTAAATAAAGAAGGGTATTGTATTGTAGCAAAGCAAAATAAGGTTTTAATGAAAGCATGCCAAAACGGAAATCTTGCATGTGTAAACTCAGATGTTTGGCACCCATTATTGAGCATGAGACACGCGGAGATAACAGCAAGCTCTGCACCATCCAAAAATGGGTAGCGTGTTTGTTCATTTGCCACACTGTATGCAAGCCAGGAAACCATTGTGGAGCTTTAGTCATTCTGAAGTAACATTGGAAGCAGCATCAGTTAAACCCTAGAGCACATTGTTGTAATACCAAATTGTAAACCTGCCAGGAAGACTTAGCTGTTGCATTGGAATAACTAAAATGCAGAGACACCACTTAGAGGCTACACAGCACTTTTTTAAACTCTGTGATTAAGACACAAATTGGCCCTGTTTCCCTATTATGTGTTTTCAAACCTCTCACTTCAATACAACTTTTAAAATAACATCAGCAAATTTAGGAAACTAGCAGGGTCCACCTTAGGACTGATTGCACCTTAATGGTAACACATTTAACACATGTTAAATGCAACTCTCAAATTGTGTCCTGTTTCCAACCCTACTTCCAGGAGTTTATCATGGCCTTTTAGATAAGAAAGCAATTCCAGGCCCAGATTCCATTCATTCGGTTCCTCCAGCCAATGAAATGTTCTTCTTTTCATTTTGAGAATGATCTGTGCTGTGGGTTTCCTTAACAAATAATTTCACTCTGCAACATCTCATGCAGAGGTCTGTGGGACTTCACAAGCTAATGTTTTGTTCCATCTCTGCATACATTTTTCTGTTAGTCCAATAAAAGGTATCAAAATCTGAAAATCTGCAACTTGTGCAATTTTAAAACTCGACTAACATGGTATCTAACCTTTTTCTGCATTATAATTTTTCTAAAATGATTAACTTTCTTAATGCAATATTTCAATCTGATATATCCATTAAAAGGTGCACTCACATTACAAAAGAACACTATAATGCATGTCAGACATTTACCGAGTTTTGGAGGTACTTACAGAGCAGTAGACTATTTTCCTTACACAACACATTTTTTAAAATCCTTATTTATTAGCTCCGATCTCCATGTTTCTTCCTCTTTCAGTTGACAGCTGGCTATAAACCTTTCTGTGAAAATTGTATTGCTGAACAAATTTTGATATAAGCATTGCCAGCATTGCAATCTAATCATCACTTAGTTCCTGATTAGTCAATTAAACCTTTCAAAACGCAACTATTTTAATCTAGCTGTGCAGAATCATATTTTCTTCGGCCATTACTTAAATAAGCATAATTAGCACCCCCTTTAAAAAAAAAAACTCTTTCAGAAACGTACTCATTAAAACATAGAAAGTTTATTTTTGACATTGGTGGGGGTTGTCAAACATATTGGGGGTAATTCATAGAATTTAGCGCACAAGTGGCTCACGTGGCTGGTGCACAGCGTATTCATGGATTTTAGCTACCAAAACCAGCTGTGGCGCACAGTGGCGCAGCGACCCTGCAGCAGCGCCAGTTACACCCCCAAGAATGCCCCTCGTGCAGGGAAAAGCCATCAAAATCCCCAATCCAGCGCAAGGGGCTGTACCAGCTCGGCTAGCGGGGTACGTGTATAACTGGGGTTTGCGGGAAGTTTCACAAGCGATTGGCCCTGTGCGAGCGGGGTACGTTGATTACTGGGGTTCGTGTGAAGTTTCACATGCGATTTCAGCAGGGTTGTTGTATTTCAGGGGTGCGCGGGAAGTTTCACACGCGATAGGCCCTGTGCGAGTGGGGTACGTGTATTTTGGGGGTGCGCAGGAAGTTTCACACGCGATTTCAGTAGGGTACGTGTATTTCAGGGGTGCGCGGGACGTTTTACATGCCATTTCAGTAGGGTACGTGTATTTCAGGGGTGCGCGGGAAGTTTCACACACGATTTCAGCAGGGTACGTGTATTTCAGGGGTGCGCGGGAAGTTTTACATGCGATTGGCCTGGGTACGTGTATTTCAGGGGTGCGTGGGAAGTTTCACCCGCGATTTCAGTAGGGTACGTGTATTTCAGGGGTGCGCAGGAAGTTTTACATGCCATTTCAGCAGGGTACGTGTATTTCAGGGGTGCGCAGGAAGTTTTACATGCGATTGGCCTGGCAATGTGTATTTCAGGGGTGCGTGGGAAGTTTCACACGCGATTTCAGCAGGGTACGTGTATTTTAGGGGTGCGCAGGAATTTTTACACGCGATTTCAGCAGGGTACGTGTATTTCAGGGGTGCGTGGGAAGTTTTACACGCGATTGGCCTGGGTACGTGTATTTCAGGGGTGCACGGGAAGTTTCACAAGCGATTCCATCAGGGTACGTGTATTTTATGGGTGCACGGGAATTTTTACACATGATTTCAGCAGGGTACGTGTATTTCAGGGGTGCGCGGGAAGTTTCACATGCGATTTCAGCAGGGTACGTGTATTTCAGGGGTGCGCGGGAAGTTTTACACGCGATTGGCCTGGGTACGTTTATTTCAGGTGTGCGCGGGAAGTTTTACATGCGATTGGCCTGGGCACGTGTATTTCAGGGGTGCACGGGAAGTTTTACATGCAATTTTGCTGTCAGAGCGGGGAACGCATATTTCGGGGGGGGCGCGGGGAGTCCTACATGTGAATTCGCAGTGTGGGTCCTCCCAGGTGTCCCCACTACCCCCTCCATGGCCCCTGCAGGCAGTACACACCACAGGGGACTACCCTGCACCCCTGGTCATGTCCCCCAGCACCCCCACCCCCCAGCAGTGAGGGGCACCTTCCAGCAGGCCCCGACACATGTCCCCCAGCAGCCCCACCCCCCAGCAGTGAGGGGCACCTGCCAGCAGGCCCCCACTCATTTCCCCCTGCACCCCCACCCCCCCCAGCATTGACAGGCACCTGCCAGCAGGCCCCGACACATGTCCCCCAGCCAACACATCATCACAATCCAGATCCCTGGCTCTTATGGCCACACAAATCTCACCCCACACCACCCCAGTCCAAACACCCAACCAAGCTTTACATCCACTCCAAATTGAAATCACCATTACATGATAGATCACAAATAAGCAGTATGCGCATGAGTACAAGTCTGTCCGACCTACACAATGGCAACACATGACTGAGAAAACCCACATTGTGACATGCATGAAACCAATGAGAGGAAACCACACATTGAAGTAAGAAACAAAAATGTATTCAAGTCAAAATTAAGGGAATTAAACAAAAACACACAATAATGGCAATAATAATTAAAATGCAGCATGTCCCAAAAAATGATAAATAAATAAAATGCAAATCCAAAATAATCCAAATGAAAATGTGTCCAAAGTCACCGTCCAAGAAAGCAAATTCAAAGGGAAAGAAAAGCGTAATATCCATTGCTCCATGGTGAAGAAAAAAAAAGATGAAGGAGAAAAATCCACTGTAAAACTATTTACAAATAGCAAATCCAGGGTCCATGAGCCCAACGACATAAATGAAACCTACAATGAAACCAACCTAATTACTAACTATATACAAAAATGTGGGGCATAGTCCATGCTCCCCAAATGAAAGAAAAAAGAAATGAAACTTAACACTAATGAACTATATACAATGGCGGCGGGCAAGTCCAACGGCTCACTTGTTGATGTCATGGGCCAGGGCATCATCGAACTCCTGTTCAATGTCTTGGAGGCGGGCCTGTTCTCTGGCCCCGAGGTCTTGCAGGGATAACCCCATGTCCTCCTCCAACTCCCTGCGAATTCCCTCGAGGCACTCAGCCCGCCTCAGTGCCCTACGCATGGAGTTCTCCGCCCTGACCATTGTGAGCTGTGCCTCCTCCGCCCGCCGCCACTCCGCACCTATCTGCTGGCCCAATGCCACATGGAAGACACTCCCATTCCAGGGTCCTCCTGCACTCCGGCCGATGCCTGCCCCTCTGATGTAGATGGTCCCGAGCCATGATGCCTCCCACGTTGAGCTTGCCGCTGCCTCCGACGCAACTGCCTCTGCCAGCACGACGGCATCCAGGCTAATGGAATCCACCGACGCCGTTGTGCATGTGCCCTGCCCGATGATGCCAGCACATCCTCCATCTTCTGGGGTCCAGTTGCTGTGGTGTCCACCCCTGCTGGTCCTCCGACTCCCGACTGTGGCAGGGATGGGATCCCCACCGAGCTGGCTGCGTTGGTCAGGGCAGGTCCACACGGGGCCCTGGTGGCATCTGGGCCGGAAGACAGCATGGAGAACGACTGGCGTATAATCTCCACAGAGGAGGAGAGGGTCCCAGAGTGGCCGACACATGTACAAAACCCCCGACCATGGACACTCCCAACTGGGCCACGTCGGCACGCTGCTATTCGTGATGACGTGCGTGCTCCACCCGGAAAGCACGCACATCATCACAAATGTCACACGTGCGCAACGTGACACCAATCAGGACCTTCTCCATACGGCCAGGGGTCCCCTCGTCCGCAGGTAGAGGAGTGTCAGATGACATGGACATCCCCCCTACCTGTAGACGGGCCTGGGATGGGGCATCCCTGTTGGTGTATGGTATTGCAGTCACAGTGTCAGGGACAGTGACATGCACAGGCCCCTCCACGGTGACCTGTGCTGCCTCCTGCCCCTGCCCCTGGACTGCACCATTTGCACCAGTGGTACCACCCCCACCAGGCCCCATGTGTGGCTCAGTAGTGGCCTCCTCCTCCTCTGTGGAAACCACAAACCTGGATGGCTCCACACCGTCTTCCGCCGTTACAAGCCCCTGTGGGGGCTCACCCACCCCTTCCGCTGCAGTCGTAGTGGCAGACGTAGCACCAGTACCCTCGGAAGGAGCAATAGCAGATGAGTGGCACTGTCAAACATCACTTCCATCATGTCCCTCCACAACACATGGGTCAGTGCAGGCAAAACACATGCAGTAACAGGCATGGCACATGCAATGAACATTAGCATACATGTCCAAGGGACTCTTGAAACATACAATGCTGGTTTGAAACTCACATGCATCATGGGTCATGCCTATCACATGCACACACTTCACCGTAGTTTCATCCATCTGGCCTTGTACACCCCAGACACAGTGGATACAAGGATGAGTAGGCTGCATCAGTGATTCTGAACATTGTCACAGACATGTGTCATGCATCCATGGCATTTACAAGTCACAGACACGCAAGTCAGACACATAGACATGAACACCATACATGTCCATGACCGCAGCACCCATCTCTCACACCCCATCCATGTCCAATAACAGAGACAGGCATGCATTTATGTGTGCATTCCGCATGCTGCTCCGCATGTTGCATTGTAACACATGCACCTACCATGTGGTTCACACATTACTGGTCTCACATGCTTGACCATGATGTCCCTGCACACACACATACGTACATGGCCTATGTCAGACATACAGGCAAGTATCAGACAACCAGCACCCTGCAACATGCCCTGTCTCACACAGCAATGCTTGGCTACTTACAGCTCAACTCCGGACGGATCTGCCTCTGAAGGATCTGGGCGTGGAGCGCTGGGGCTACGCGTTCCAGGACCCTCATCTGGTTGGTACTCATGCTGCCCCGGCCCCCCTGCACGAGGCGCCGGGCCTTTACGAGGGTTCTGGACCTCAAGTCCGCCCAGCGCTTCTTGACTTGCTTGATGTAGCGGGTTGCCACCCCCTCTGTGTTGATGGCAACCACAAAGTTCTCCCAGATCCTATCCCATCCTTCCTTGTTGGCGCGTGATGTTCTGAAGAGGGCATCATAATGCCCTAGGACATGCTCCACCAGGACACCAACTTCCTTCTGACTGAAGCTGGTGGCCCTTTGCCCCTCTGGCTGGGGGTCACCGGTGGTCTCAGATGGTGTTTCCCCCAACATGGCGACCCCCGAGGCAGGCGTGGGTGGGCAACTGGGTCCTGGGGCTGGGCTGTGGAGCGATGGTATCCCAGTCTGGAGTCTTCTGTTCCAGCAGGGGTGGACACAGCAACTGGACCCCTGCAGATGGCTGATGTGCAGGCACCAAATGGCAGGGCACGTGGGCAGCAGGCAGTCAGGCAGCAGGATATGGCAGGTGGGAGCGTGCTCGGGGCTCTGGGGGCAGGAAAATGGCCTTCAGGGCAGGAGCATGGTCTTCCGTGTGTTTTCGCGTGGCCAGCTTGAAACAGAGTAATTTGGCACGTGAAAAAATTGCACGTCAGCGTGTAATTCGAGGAAAGTCCCTTAGCGCATAAGCGCATCAGAACACGTACGCAATTTCATTGGACCAAAGGCCCTTAGCGCGTAAGCGCATCTGTGACGTATCGCGCACGGGCGTTGCCCTTTCGTGTATAAAACTTCCCGCGCACCACCGAAATACATGTACCCCACTCGCAAAGGGCCCTTTCGCGTGTAAAACTTCACGCGAACCGGAGGAATACACATACCCCACTCGGTATATGCGTGCTTTTTATTTGTGCACACTTTTGTAATTCGCAGGGACGCTACCGCCTACCTTCGTGTGGCGGACGTGTTTAGACCTGTGCGTGGGTTTGCCCTATTCGATTCCATGAATACGTGTGGTTCACATGCGTGTGGGCGTTCCGTGTACTTCCCAGCAGTACTTCCCCCATTACACCTTCTTTTTCACATGTTATTCCCCATTCCGCGTGTTACACCCCCTGTTCCGCCTACTTTTGTGGTGTGCGCTGCGCTATGTGTGCTTTCGCTGTGCGCTTAGCGCACGCTGTTTGGAGACGTGTGCGCCAGCGTGCGCCATGCACGGATTTGGCGCACAACCAGTGGGAAAGTAGCACAGCGCCTTCTTTGAATCGCACGCGTGCGCGTGCGCTTGCTTTCTCACACTTGCGCCTCCTTGCGCCAGCTTGCGCTAGGATTTTCGGCACACGTTTGTTCCATGAATCGGCCCCACAATCTTTCTCATTGAGTTCTGTATTAATTTCTTGCACACAACCTCTGCTGGCCGTATTATGCTCTGGTGGTTGTGGCCAGCGGCTACAGCTTGAGAAACACATTTGGAGTTATTTGGTGACTGAAAGAGGGCTTTGTGAGGGAAGCAGAGTGGAATATAGATGACATGGGGATGTTTTCATAGGTGAAACATAGGGTTGGCGGTCCATTTCGATGTCTGCAGGCGTCATTTGAATTGGGAGGGTCAGGGCGAGTTTTGGTGTGGTGATTGTGGCCAGGGGGCAGATTCTTGGGTATATGGCCAGGGACGGAAAGAGGTATTGGTTAGGAGAGTGGAATATAGATTATATGGGGATGCTTTCATTGGTGAAAAATAGCTCCGGTGGTCCATTTCGATGTCTGCAGATGTCATTTGAATTGGGAGCTTCATGCCGAGTTGTGGTGCGGTGGTTGTGGCCAGTGGCCAGATTCTTGAGAGCATGGCTGTATTATGCTGTGGTTGTTGTGACCAGTTACTACATCTTGAGGAACACATTTTGGGTTATTCTGTGACTGAAAGAGGGCAAGGACAGGTTAGGAGAGTGGAATATGGATGATATGGGAACATTTTCACAGATGAAACATAGGGTTGACTGCCCATATTGATGTCCACAGATGTCATTGGAAATGGGAGTTTCAGGCCGAGTTGTGGTGTGGTGGTTGTGCCCAGTGGCCAGATTCTTGGGTGCATGGCTGTATTATGCTGTGGTGGTTATGGCCACTGGCTAGATTCTTGGGTGCATATTCCACACTGCTAACCTGACCAAGCCGTAGGCCATTTTCCCAAGAATCTGCCCACTGGCCACAACCACCACAGCATAATACGGCTATGCACCCAAGAATCTGCCCACTGGCCAAAACCATTATAATAATATGTGTATAGAAATTGAATCTGGCCACTAGATACAACCATTTAAATAATATGTGTATAGTAATTATAGATAGTGTATGGGCAGTATAACATATTTGTAACACAGTGACATAACACAATTGAAGTGCAAATAGTACTGATTGCTGTACCATTGCGGGTACAGTTTGAGTTTGTTGTACATGGTAATGAAGGAGAAATATTTGCTCCTTTCTCTGTGAAAAAAACACAGTATAATATGTTAGACAGGATAGTGTACAATGTCTCATTGCATACACTCTCACATATTCAGGTACTTTTTAGGCCCTCATATTTAGTACATTCTAAGTAATATGTTTGAAACAACATGACTGTGGGCCTCATTACGACCCTGGCGGAGTGGGTTTACGCCAGCGTTATTCGCGGCGGACCCGTCCGCCCTACTACGAGATTCCGTAGCGCCATGGAGCGTTTTCCGCCTGGTTTTTCCGGGCGGAGAAATCCATGGCGCTACGGGACCTTGTCGTTAATTACGCCACCGTATTTTGAGGTGGCGTAATTAACGCCTTCCCCACTCCCATTATACCCTATGGGGCAAAAATGGGAATGGGGAAGGGTAAAATGGGGGATGGGGATTTACCGCCCCGCCAAGGTCGGAATGGGGCGGAAAATCCGCCAACCCCCATGGCGCTATCGGCAGCTTTCCGCCGTGCTCCAAGGTGCATTTTGCACCGCGATTTCCGCCAGGGTCGTAATGAGGGCCTGTGTGTTTTGCACAGTTGATGTTTCTGTTTGTATAATCATTGGGTCATTGGGAGAAAAAATCCATGCAGGTTAAAAAAAAACTACATTTATGTGAGTTTAAGTTTCACAGTATATTTGTTGTAAGTGTGCAGTACTTAAGGGAATGTTTAATGTGCAGAAACAAGAGTATTTTTTGTTACAAGCAGTGTTGTAGTAGGAAAAATTGCAATGGTGTATTTGCAATGAAGTGTAATCACGGGTATTTTTGAAGTAGTCAGATACCTGCTGGTGTATATTCAAACTGTTTTTCTTTTCAAAAGTACTGTTGGACTCTTTAGGTATTTGTTAAGTCGTTAGATATCTGTTGGCATAGTGAAACTGTTTTGCATTTCAAAAGAAGCATTGCAGTATTATGGATCCAGTTAGATATCAGTTGGGGTATTCTAACTGTTGATAGTTTTATAGTTTTGTAGGGTATTTTGTGAAACAGCTCGACACCTGTTGTTGCGTTCTAATTATGTTTCTATTTAAAAATAGCATTGCAGTACTATGGATGCAGTTAGATACCAGTTGGCATTGTTTAACCGTTGATAGTTCTTTCTACAGGTCAGTCACTAAACTTTGTAGACCGTCATAATCAGTACATTCTAAGTACTATGTTTGAAACAACATTATTGTGTGTTCTGCACAGTTCTTGTTTCTGTTTGCATAATCATTGGGTCATTGGGAAACAAAATCTACATAGCATTAAAAAAACATTTATGTGAGTTTAACATTTACAGTATGTTTGTTTGAAGTGAGCAGTACTTAAGGGAATGTTTAAAGTGCAGCAACTGCTGATAGCTTCACACGTCAGTGACTAAATATAGTTTTAAAGAATATTAAGAAGCATTTCTAGGATGTGCCAGTAATCTCTGTTTTACAGTAACGGAAGTGTTGCTGCATTCAAACCAACCACATCATTTTTTGGTGTAAGTAGTATAGTGACCTGCTGGGGTTGTGGCACCAGTGTGGTAGATTATGCCTACTGTTGTGAAGGTTTTCTTGCCAAGACATACTTGCCGGTGTGTGAAGCTAGTAAGCTTGCAGTTGTTTTTGGTACCATCTGCGTTGTACTTTAAACACATTAGTATCAGATATTGGCTACGTGAGTTTATGTGCAAGGTGGAATGATTGTCTGAATTGCAAACAGTGCATAACATATTATGCACTGTTTGCAATTCAGATTTGCATTTTGCACCAGCTGATGAAATGGAGTGGATTCACAATTTGGTATAGATACATACACAAATCGATCATTTGGGATATGCTTTTTTGAAACTTGGTTGCAGAGACTGCATGTATATTTACACATGTATCAAATCTGCAAGATTTTATTTATAGGTATGTTTTTGGTTTCAAGTGCTTGCAGTAAGTACATTTGAAATTCCTGTGGATCTCCCTGTGTGTTTATGGTGAATTATACCATTCCTGCACAATAGACCAATTCTTGCCTTATTCCTGAGACACTGTAAGTGTTGTCAGGATTATTTGTGGCATTTCAATGAAGGACGAGAATTTGTAAACACAACTGGTCTGAGCAGTTCAAGTAAATGTTTTAAACAATTGGTGGCAATTCGAACATAAGATTGATTGCTAAATTTGCATAGCAATTTACACCAGTTGTGTTTGAAAATTTAAATGGTCCAGAGAGTTCTGTCTCTGAGTCATTTGCTGAGCCTCCACTTGTTCTTTTAAAAGAAATATGTATCTTCATATCTGCTGATGGATGTGCAGTTGTGTTTGCACAAGATCGTTTTGTGGTTGTACTCTTGATGGAGTAGAAGTCGTTCTTTGTTTCTTTGGTGGTACTGTTGAGATTCTCTTATAAGTTCTGTTTGCATTAGTTTTCTTTTTTAAACTTTACCTTTTTGAGGAACAGGTTACATATCTAGATGGTATGTGAAGAGTGCACACAGTCTGTTGTACTCTAGGATGCAAGGAATGTCAGCCTTGACTTTGTTTGCATCAATATCGACTAGAAATAATTCTTCAAGTGAACGTAGACATGAAGGTGCTACATAACTCATACCTTCTTTAAAGACTGTGCTGTCAATGTCAATACATGCTTGATCTAGGGTTAGATCTTGTGATTTGTGAACAGTGACTGCATATGCAAGAGACAGAGAGAATTGTTCTCTGCATATATAAGTGTCTTTGTAAAGAAAGAATTGTGCTATTGAGCGTACTATCCTTTTAACTTCTGAAAGTTTGTCACAATGGATTTTGACAAACTGTATGTTGTTGTCATGTAGATACATCTGGAAGCCGACAACTGTACCAATTGCTCCATTGACTAAACCTTGTTCCACTTCAAGGTTACGTTTCCGAACTACTCTGCAGTTTAAACACAACATAAACATGATCTCAAAACCAGCTTTGTTGGAGATACATTTTTCTGAGCTATTTAGTCGTGCTGTTGCTTGTTGACACATAGGGAGTGCCATGCCGTGCACTCAGTTCCAGTTTGTCTGTGGAGCTAATATGCACTATTGGTTGCATTTCTTTTTTTTTAAATTAAGGACCTGCATTTTACATGTTGTTGTTCTAATTGTTCCATGACATCAGAGCAGATGTGTTACACCCATTTAGCTCATGAATGAGTCTACTATTTAAGATTGATTGTGCATCTTTAGAAAGAAGTCCAGTCTAATGATTTTAGAAATGTTAGCATAGATGAGGTCTGCAGACTGACACATGTTTTGAGTTAGTTCTCTGTATTGGAAAGGTTGCCAGAGATTTTACATTTCCTATGCTGCCAAGTGTGTTGCAGCACTTTTTGTGTCCTAAGATTTTAAAAATAGGTTCACCTTTCACTGGTGTTAACTGTACGAGAACTCCAAAAACAATAACATGTTTTCCTCCAAAGAGTTCTTTGTAGTCCGTTTTTAGAACTTCTTGCAATCTGAGGTGAACTTGCCTCATACATTAGCAGCATTTTCATTTTTGTTCAGAATTCTGCGTACTTTAGTTACAGCTTCTGCTGATAGTTTGTAGTATTCTAATTTGTTTTGGTGTTCTACTGGAAGGAGCAGTCGTTGGTGTAAAGTAACCTCTCCTATGTTATAGGCAGCTAAATCTTTGGGGGCTGTTACAACAGCTGAAAGGTTGTTGTTTGTTAAGTTTTGGAGGAATTTTCTGATGATTTTAATTAAGAATGTTTTTTCCAGAACCAGCTTCACCACTTACACAGAGGAGCAGAGGTTCACAATTCGGACAGCTACAAGTTGTACTTTCATGCTTCAAACCATGTTCAATTTCTTCAGTCACTTCTATGTAAATACTAAGTTGCTCATCATTTACCCGTGATTTCAGCACTGACAAGTTATCTTCTGATTGCTTATATTGATACATGGCTATTTCTCCTTCATTTGGAATGAGTGGCTCCCAAAGTGGTTCTTGGCTTCCTGTAAGAGAAGGTTGACTGTCCTCAAGAGTGTCTTCATCTAATTGTGCTCAAACTTCTTACTCTTGTTGGCGTTCATTGTCCAACATGTTTCTGTATTCCTTGAAATTGACATTTGTTATACTGCTTTCATTTCCACTGAATGCAGCTTCAAATGAGTCATGGTTACCCAATGATTCTTCTTCTTTTCTCCATGGTTTCAAAAGTTGCGTTAGGGCCATGTAATAAAGTTCTTTATCGTGAGGAGTTTTAAGTGATAATTTTATATGATTAATTAGGCTGGGTTTGGTAAGTTTGGTGTGTATTGTTTCATAAGCGGAAACCACATATTTTCCAGTTTTTTCATATGGTTTACATTGCTTTTTGTATGAGTAGTTTTGGGCTATGTGGTATAGGCACATGGTTTCCAAAGCAGTACTTCAGTTTGGGTAGTATGTGTCTAATAAATAGTTTAAAAAAATGTTCTGGCTGTTATTATCATTTCTGGCTATTGTTTCTATGACTTGGTAGGATTTCAGCACTCTTTTTCTGGATGCAGCTGGACCAAGGCTTAGTCAGACTATGTGTTCAGATTTGCCATGTAAGTCCGTGCCTGTTAAATGGTCTGCAGCTTTGTAGCATCCACATTCTCTATGGGACAGCATTGTTATGCCAAAGCTGTGCAATTTTTGTGACAGTGTTTTGTCAGATGGTATGCCATCCCAGGGGTCATTTAGCTCTGTTTTCTCAGCTTTAGTGTGACATATCTTACAATAGCTGTGGAATCGCCTGTGATATATTGTATATATATCTTTACATTCCACAGGAGAGCAATGATTGCACTGTAATCACTGATTTACTTTGAAGCTTTGTTTCTTTTAATGATGTATGTGTTTTTAGGTGTTTGCCTTTCGCAATGTGTCTAACTGAAGACATCAATCTGTTTACTTGTCCTTTTGCTGGGAAACCAAAGCGGTACTTGGTGTAGTATTTATCTGTGTCTTTAGTATTTGCCACACTTATGTTTTTGTAAGTGCAAAATGTGGTCACATAGATCAGTATGTGTGGTTTCTGAAGGGATGTTGCAGGATATGTATGTGTGAATAAACTGCAAAACAGTGGCATCACTGTCTTGACCAAATTTCGGAGCATCTTTTATCCACAAAAACTTGTGGATGTGTGGTGCTCCACTGGATTGATATTCTTATCTCCGAAAGAAGTGTTCCAATTCTCCGAGGCGAGGGGTACTTTTATTTTATGAAGTGCATGCAGCATGGCAATAAAGTGGTCGAGAAAGTATCTTGATACATTTGCAGGGTGAAAAGAAGAGAATTCTCCTCCTGTTTGTATGTCGATTACTTTTTTATTTTGGTTTGCTTTGCATGAGAAGTCATTCAAGTCAACCATATTCTGCACAACTTAAAATAACAAACCATGCGGTGTGCCGAGGTTCCTTAGCATACAACATACAGCAGCGTAATGTCAGAACCAGTATTCCTTTGTACCACACATGTTTGGCAAGAGATTTCTGATACTTGACTGCAAAACTTCATCATTGTCTTTTACCTTTTGAAGCAGTTGGGTGGCAGACATGTTACAAACATTAGAGCCTGTTTTTAATGTGTGTGCAAATCCGTAGCATACAGTTGCTAGTTATCTTTCGAACAGGAGGTGGAATATGTAGTCTACATTTTGTATGAATCTGGGGTCTTCAGAATACTTTTGTAAAGAATGATATTCTGATGCTGTTATTTGTGTGGATCTTTCATCATATTGTCCTCCTTTTCTTGTAGGAAAGAGTAGAGGAAAGGAACGTGCCTCTACACTGTTCTCCCATATGCTGATTGGAGATCCTTTGGTTTGCTACATTTGATATGTTTCTAATGCCTCATATATGGTGTCTTTGGAGTGTAGTGGGTGAATTGTATACTGATGCAAAATATTGGCTGCAGTAATAGGATCTACTTGTTCAAATTGGCCAGTTGGTGATGAATCCTGAATTATTTATGGTTTATCTTAAGTTCTCTTCAATGTTATATCTTTGTAGTACTCATTGTTTACTTTTAGACATTGTAGGGCTATTCTAATTTTGTTTAAGTCTACTAGGTGTTGCCAAATTGTTTTGTCTTTTGTTGGTACACCATTAACTAGGATAATCAAAGATTGATCTACTGGCCGTTGTACTCCTAGAGTTTCTAAATTTTTGTTAAGATCTAATGGCAAATATAGTACTTAGTCACAAATGCTTTTAATAATTCAGAAGGAGGCAATTTGGCTGTTTTGGGTTGAACGAGTATCATAGCTTGAAATGGGTGTACTGTTTGGATTATGATGCTCTCATACAAATTAAGCTGTTGGAGAGCATTTGGAAGTGGAAGTGGGAACATTTCAAAGTTACTAGTGACAGCAGAGGATGGTATCTGGTTATTATCACGCTTTGTTTTGCAGTATGTGCAAAGTATTGTATTTTGTATTTATGTTCTGTTATAAGATATAAAGCTAATTGGAACCTTTGGGATTCCTCATTGACCTCTGTCATATCTACAATTTGTGTGCTCTTTCTATAAAAGTTCTGCGACAAAAGACACATACTTGGTTTGTTACTTCAGCAGAGGCAGTTTTAAACTTTGCTATTTCTTTTTTGTATGTGTTTGTTAGAAGACTGGTATTTGTAAGGGTTTTGTTTATGTTTTTTGAAAGTTATCTTCACTTCCAAAATATTTACTTTGGATGTGTTCTATTTGTTGAATGAGTTCTTTGGCTTTTCTATGTAGGAGAATTATATTAAAAAGTTACAGTTGTAAAGCAGGCCTTTTTGCATATTACAGTCTCTGCAGAAGATTCTGTATAGTGTAATGGTGTGTTCCTAACATTTTTATGTGGTGGAAGGTGCTTTTACAAGCAGTTCCTGAAATGCTGGCTAATGAATGTCGTCACAGTCCAGTACATTTGACAGGAGTCCATAGTTTGTAAAGTTTTATTCTAATTGTGTCTTTTACTTTCACATAGTGATTGAGGAATTGTTGTAAAGATTGGAATGACTGTTGGCATACGTTATACATTGAGCTGCATGGCCATTTGTAGACTGGATGGATTGGTTGGCTGAAAGGAACAGTTGATCAAAAGTTTGATGGAGGTGAGTTTTCGATAAGGGTTTCTTGTGCCATAATGGTGTTTTCTACCATTTCATACCCTCGGCCATTACTATGTATGGCAATTGGGTTTTTCTGTTCTTATTTATAAGCCTCTTCATTGAAATATCGCCTATGCTGCTTGTGGGAATTCAATCACCTTCAGAGAAGTTTGAAAAGGTATATATGTTGACATTGCACATATTTAGAAGTACTTTTTGTAATGTACTGACTAATTTTGTTAGTGGTTTGATTCTGTTCAAAATTAATACAAACAATGCTCTTTTCAGCACAATTGTGCGGTCAATTAGAGCTTCCAGGATTAGTCTTCTGCAGTAATTTATAAGGGTAGAGCGTGACTTCTCGGCTGTTATCATAAGATTGTGAAGTACTCTACGGTGGAACATTTTTTGTAAAATTAATTTTTGGCAATCCTTAACTGTGGCTTTGTTAACATTGTTAGATATAGTGGTAGGGTCATTAGCAGATTTCTTTGAAGAGCGGGCATAGTTTCTTTAGTGTGTTGACTGATTGTATTAGCAGTAGTTTTATTAGAATATTTGCTATAAATTCTGCTAGAGGTGGATGAGTATCTGGCATATTTTTATTTTTATCAGCTCTATTATTTCTTTGTTTTCTACGGAGTTGCTTTTTAGTACGCATTCTGCTCTGTTCTGGGTGGGTTTGAAAGTTGTGGAATATATATGCGTGTATTGTGAATGAGTGTGTGAATGTTATGGCAGACATAAATAGAGGGCTGTATGATTGTGTAATAGGTTGATAGTTGTGGTTGGGAAGGTGGTAAGAGTAGCTGTGTATGTAGATATGTGAAGGGCTTGGGTTACTGCGTAAGAGAGTGATAGTGTTAATGAAAAAGTGTGGACATTACAATGTTTTCAGGATAACAGTGGGTGTCATAATAATGATGTTTAGGCGAGAATAGAACAGGTGTACATGTTGAGGTGTAGTGAGCAACAGCCAAATAAATGTTAATTTGAAAGGAATTGTTTAGGCTACTATGCAGCTAAACTATACTGTAAGAGTAACAGAAAGAATACTACTACAGTAATGCACTTACTTTGTAGGATGTAAAGAGTACTTTTCTTCAGGTTGTTGTCTTCCTAGAGTGTGTTGTTCACTGCAATTGTGAAAGAAGAACATGTGTGGCCATATAAAGTAATGGTGAAGTAATTTTAGTACAAGAAGACATTATTTATGAATGTAAGAGGAGTTGATTAAAAGAAGAGTTATTAGCATGGGGCCTCATTTCAAGTATTATGGTAACCCAGCCGGTGCTGCAGATTGGTTGCCAACAGATACCTAATAATTTTTCAGCACCTACCTTCCCGGTGCCAGCAGGATATGATATGATATTTATAATGCACTTAATACCCAGAGTTGTCTAAACGCAGACCCGGTGTCGAACCTGTATTGCTCTGTGTTGTCTTGTTTCCAAGGCGAGCATGTTGCCGCTGAACTATCCTCCTGAGAAAAGTTCAATTGGTCTGGAAAGTCAGGTGCAGGAAAATGTTAGTCCCTATTCATGTGGAGTTCCATAGGAGTCTACGGGAATGGGGACATGGGAGCACAAACTCTGTTGCTAGTGGGGCTGCAAGACAGTGTGACATTTTTATACAATACACAATGGAAAATGCTCAGTGTTTTAAAAGCTGTCTGTTTTGGGAGACAGTACATGAAAGTTAAAAAATGCCTTTGTTGATTTATAGCAGCAGCGTGTGTAACAATTTCTTAAGAAAAAGAAGTGGAGATCTAAAATATTTGTAGAACACTTTTAAGTGGCACTTTTGTGAAAGTTTAGTATGGTGTCAGTACATGCATACTTGCCAATGTGATGGATTCCCATGTGTAGTTGCTTCTTAAATGAAGGTTCTTTTGTTTGTATTGTGGGAATCCGGTTGCACTTTTTGCAGTAGCAAAAGGTGCACTACAAGTCCCAAAATGCAGAGAAAAATGTAGGAGCCAACTGCACACACTGAGTGTTATTTCAAAATGTTGCTCAAATCATTTCCATTTTCTTCCATCAGAAATTACACACAGTACTGTTGTAAATGAATACATGCATGTATTAGTTGTACTTGGAATGGTGCTGAAATTAATATTTCTAAACGCATTGCATTTTGCCATTTTTCATGTAATGTAGATGACTTGCTCTAGTAACATAAATGCAGTGTTCGTTTTCACTTTGGATTGCGAGAGTTTAGTGTACCTTTTTTTAGTGGGAGAAGTTGTATTAAAAGTGACAGAATTTGGCCAGGCACACCATACCTACAAACCTCCACTCCCTCCAATCCATTGTTAGCAGAAATGCCAGGCATTTATGTGTACCTTTTCAGATTCTGCATCCAAGAATCTCCCACCATCCATCCAGTAAGCATTCTCCTAACAACCACATCCATCTTCCCTACACACATCAATGCAAATAACTCCTACCCTCTCTTCCTATAAATCACAACCAGAACACCTCTTTGTCAAATCCCTACAGACCTCTTTCCTTGCCAGGCATCCTTAAAAGATCTGGATGTGGCACGCCTTGTCCGTGGACTACCACAATGTCTGTGGACTACCACGCTGCTCTGTGTTACGGAGTCCATGGACAGCTTTCCTATAATCATTTATTATTGGATGTAGTACATATATCTATTGTTGTTTCATGTCTTTGTCCGTTTCAGGATACAACATTGTAAGGTAACCCCTGTGCTTTTGGGCAGTGTGAATGCTGTCCAAAGTCCGTGAACATTCGCGCGCTCTTCGTACTCTACGGCTATCACGATGGGGATATGATGTAAGGAACATGTAGAAAAATTAAGGCTATCCTGGTAAAAACCTATGAAATTCAGTGAAAAAACCATTGTTGAATGGACGTTATGGTTAAGTTGCTCTAATAAAAACCTATTGTGATATCATCTTTGTTGTCCTTGGTGTTAGTCTTAGCAGTGCACGGTGGTGGTGCGAGTTATGGTTGCTTACCTTATCATAACTAATGAATTTCTGGGGGTTTTCAATTTCACTTTTAACCCTAATGTCAATTTAACAAAGTGTTTTCACTGAATTTGATAGGTTTTTATTAGTGCAACTTAACCATAACGTCCATTTAACAAAATGTTCTTCACTGACTATATATATATATATATATTTATATATATTTAGAGAACAGAGATGATCATGTATCCAGCTGAATAAAGACATATTTTGTGTGCTCTATTCTATCAATGCATTTTAAATGCTGTTCCTATACGTTTTAAAGCACTGCAGTTTTGATGTATGTCTAGGTTGTGACATTCACCAAAGGTGAAAATCGAAGTGTTGCTTTCATCCGATCCAATGTGTAGTTTGTAGGATAAATGGGTGTCAGTTCTACCTCTGACACATTTCTGTTCAGCAATATCGAACTGGACACCATCCTGCTGGGATGCTCCTCTTGGGACGGTAAGGAATGGCAGACTGATCTCATTTCAACTCTGTACCTGTCAGATTGATGGAGCTGTGCACTCGTACACCTTTAGCATGACACATTTCTTGATTTCATTGTGTTCATTAAACACCTTCACTGAACGTCCAATTCTGCTTTCCAAAGCATGTGTTAATTTTAGACTTTAAACCACTTTAAACCCCTTAAGTGCCAAGGACAAGTAAACTCATGCTATTTGCATATACTTGCATAATAGCCTGGCACTTTTATGTAAATGTACATGTCCATGTTTGCACATGCTATGATTCCTTTTTCTGTCACATCTGTCCATTTCAGAACAAAACAGTGATTTTAAGGTGCTTGCTTTTCATGTAAAAACTGCGAAATATCTCTATGCATAGCAATCACATTTGTTGTTTCTGCCCCTACTACAATCACCAGGTGAGTACTTGTGTGCCTCAGTACATAAGTGGCACCTACCATAAATATTTTCTCTAGAAATCAATAATAAGGGGGGAGGAGGGTCAAATTGGATACCCCAAATTGAGCTAGGACAAACTTTTCACTCTCACAACTAATTCACATTTAGTCCATCATACACTCCCCTTATAAGTTCATTCACTGTTCTTACACACACACACACACACACACACACACACATACACACACACACACAAACACAAACACATTCTCACCACTCTGTAACACTTGCTCTCCCCAACCAATGCCTCACATTTTCCCAAAATCGTATCCACATTCCAGTCCACCAATTCTTCCTACTGGACCTTGGGTCTGCTACCTCCTCCTCCTCTGACCTTATCCAAACAACCCACACAACTCACTCATTCCTGTTTCCTCTGGTCTCTCTTATCCCTCGCACCATTCTTTGATTAGTTTGTTTACCCTAGTCAGTCTTGCCCTATCACTCCCACCCAGGAGGGGTCCCAGTTACAAAAAGTTGCAAAGAGCAGGTTATGGTGTACCACTTTGTCCACATGGGCTCTATGCTGCAACAATGACGTCTTGTGCTGCAAAGTGTCTGAGTTTGTGTTTGGTGACAGAGGTTTGGTTCCTAGAGAGTGGCTGCCTCTGTACTTTATATCATATAAGATCAACCAGTATCCTGCGCTGACCATAGATTTAGATATTTTCAAAGTAATGTCCTATCAAGATTAATCTTGTAACCAATAAGAATGTACAGTAAGATATAAACATTTTCTTTCATCTCAGATACAATATTCTAATAGTAATCAAGAAGCAAATAGTGATTCTCAAAGTAGAATTTAATTTTCATTGCCACAGCCAATACATGTTTCGACCAATGTTTTTTTTCAAGGCTGAATCTAGTATAATCATGATAATAATAATAATACCATGTTTAGCGTATACATACCAAGGCGAAGGTTGGGAGACAGAAAAAGGGTACAAACCAAAAACATATAGAAAATTAAAATTAAAATCCAACATATTATATGAAAAGTAACATCTGTCATGTTCCATCTATGAACTATGCCTAACTTTACCATTGTTTAAAATTTAAAATCTGTAGGTTCATTGAAGCACCCAAAAATCCAGAAGCCACAATTAATATGAATAATATCGTAAAATAAATAAAACAATAAATCAAGGAGTACCATTGGATAGGCAACAGGGCATGTTTTTGCTACACCCATGCAAGGTGCCATCCATCTATGAGTATATTTGAATATTAGTAATAATCTTATGTCCCTACATCTACCTGTTTATTGATCTGATACATTATTAATGTGCATAAGTTTTCATTAGTATCCCATCCTGTTGATGAGGGTGTGATTCCTAAACTCATCAAAAACTGTTGCTTGAGGTATTCTGCAAATGAAATGATTGCATTACTGTTAGCTTGTTTCTACTAACTCTTCTTAACCCTTCATGAGTTGAAAAATAATAGTATGGGTATCAACTTACCCATTAAGCATATGAGTACCATTCCTTGTAGTAATGAAAGCACTATGCGGAGTAACAAGATGTGGTGCGCCCAGTCTTCGATGGTAGTTGAAATGTCAGCCGCAGCAGAAGCAATATGCGAGATTCCCTAAGCCTCTTTATCACAATATAGTAGATGAAGAAGTATGTTGGGCGCAAGGGTAACCCTTATTCAATTTATGTTGCAGTAACAGCTGACACGTGTTTCGACCAATCGGAACGCAGGATTCAACCTCTCTACTTTTACAGGCCAAAGGTATTAAGACCTGCTATGCTGCGAACCTCTATTGGATTTGACTTAAGTAATTCTCCCACTGGAGATCTCTAGACACCAGTCTTTACATTAAGGACAACTGATTGATGGACAGTTTTGTAGACCACTTTTCAGGATATACCCTCACTACTAGATGTTTTTAAACTTTTCTTCTTGTCAAAGGTGGCTCTCTAGCTTTGACAAGAACCTTGTGATCTGATATACTTGCCTTGAGGATGACTAATTGGTCAAAATACGTGTCAGCTGTATCTGCAATTAAAAAAACCCACTGATTTTGACTTTGAACTCTTGATTTTGGAGTGTCCTGCGCTGTTTTGCAACTTCTTCATCTAGCATTCCTTGCAGTGTTGTACAGGTAATTAGAAGGTTTGACTAAAGATGCTTCTTAAAAGCTGCCTAAAGGTACAGTCAAGAAAAAAGGGGGAGAGCAGTCTCCATGAGCTAACTTGCTTACAATACTGTCAAATATAGTGAGTTATGGTATTATGTATTTTTAATTTTAACTTGCACCTTGGGAGGTCTGTTTTCATTCTAATCAGGTAGTTGTGTATTCAAAATGTAGTTGCACAATTTTGGGTCAGTAAATGCAAGGACCATAACAGAATATATAAGTATATGTATATGCTTTGATTGGCTATCCTGATAATAACACTACCTAATGATATATCCTGTTTGTACTATGCTGTAGTATATTATGTATGTTTTTGACATGGCAGTTTTAGGCAGCTAAGCAGTTCGTAAGATTGCATGTACCAGTATAAGTAGCTATGAATGCTAAATATAAGTAATGGTTATGCCCCACTGTAGGTAAGGCGACCATTCCCAAATGGGTGGTATTTTGTAAGATACTCTACTCTGATGGGCAATACACGTCAAGCAAAATAAAGTATTGGTGCAACATTGTGCCTTTTCTTACCTTGTTATTTGAGAGGATGTCCTTTTCAGAATCATCCTGGGCATCCTGCGTGTATTCCGCATGTGTTAGCCATATTGGATTTGTTTTTTATAGTCATAACGTGTGACGTCACCTGCACGTTGCATGTGATGTCACAATAGTAAACAAAGCACAACCCTCACAATTGGGTTAATGCGATCACAGTTACCATTTTGAGTGATTACTCGAACTGTAATTAAGCTGTGATAATCAATATAAGAAAAATAGACAAGTAACATGGTTTATTTCAGTGTTAGTCTAGTGTGCCGTGCTTGCTCTGATATCAGGTAAACTTAAACATATACATACCTGAGAAAACTATCTTGTGTTAACCAAATAATGACTTAAAACTATATGAATGTAAATATACTGAGCTCCTTCATGGTGGGCTTAAATTCTGCAGAAGCTCCCATATTAAGATGAGAGCTACAGGCTAAATAAATACCTACGTTACATGATATCCATTGGCTTGCGATGGCCAGATGAATCGTTTGGGTGTTTTATCTCTCCACAGGTAAACATTCAAAAACATGTATTGTTTATTTATTTAACTTGTTATATTATGTACAGAAACACTAGTATACTTCCACAGCATGTAATGTACTTTGTTTGAAGTAAATACACATCATGAATGTTTATCAAGTAACTATGATCAAAAAATTGCACAAATGCCAACTTTCTACATGCTGATGTATATGTCCATAATATAACGCTATCTGAACATTCTTGCTCATACAGACAAACCTATATTCTAAAACAAGTATCCATCTTATAGCAGAATTGCCAGGACTGCTTAGCAAGTCGTGTCTAAAGGTAATGCAGTTGGGCCATTCCAAGCAGAGCCTGCAGAGGGAATAGGTTTGCTCCCGGTAGAATATGTGGGAGCAACCAAGCCAAAAAAAACAGAAAGGGCTCAGCGAGACTGGGAAGTGCTCCTCCTTAGATCATCATTAAATAAAGGGTGAAATGGTTCATTTTACAGCAGACATTCTGTGAAAAGGTGGGTAAAAAGCCACAGTTTATAACCATTTTGATAAGGTAAAACATGAAACTATCCACTAGATTCCAAGTCATCAATAGTGCACAGGAGCATTATGTCATGGTTTTAGAACACGGCACACTCCAGCCGGGGACTCCTTCCCAGACAATGAACTTGGCACACAATAAAAACGCTTTTTATCTTTAATAAACCACAGGTTTGTTTTGAATAGGCCTCCAACCCGTCTCACACCCACCTTTCCGAACACCCTGTGTCACAATGGACTAGGAACCAGGCTGGTGTGTATCAATACAATATGTATTAATTTATTATTTAATGGAAAGGGAAAAATATTCAAAATACAATTTTACAACAGCCACCAATGGTATGGCAACACAAAGTCAATGATTCCTACAGAACAATGGGTTCAAAGTCCTAACACCGTTCACATGGATCTTTATTGTCAAAACAAGAAAAACGGTTTTAAAGAAAACAATAGCACCAAAGTTAAGCACTCCCCCTGCAACACTCACCCCCACACATCAGCTAACTTAATTCCCTTTGAATGTAAGGCAGTGGCAAGGACTAAGGATAGAGAGAGAAAAGTTGGATTTGGAATAAAGCCCACCATCCCAACATGGGAAGTCAGAAAAGAAAATGAAAACCCAATTTTAGAGCAAAACGGCAGGCTCAGATTTGGCTTCTTACTCGCACGGTCACTCACAACTGCTAAAGACAGCTAGAAAGGAAATTTGTGTTGCTGCGCTTGAGGAGATAAGGAAGCCGAAAGACTACTAAACAGCACACTAGGGCAACGTGGAAACAAGGTAGGACAATCGATTTTGGGGAGTAAGCACATGCAAATGAAAATACACAGGACAAGTGGAAATTTGTTTCAAACAGGATTTGTAATGACAGGTAGGTAAGGAAAGGGGCTTAGCTTTGAAAATCGATAATCGTGTTTTAAGGACAAGGACAGAGGCAAGAAACAGCTAGGATTCTAGGCACAATGGGTTGCTCTCAATGGGACTACAGTTTGAGGTTTTCAATAGCACAGATGCAAATAGGAATTCGTAGGAAATGCACACAATACACTAACACATTTGTTTTCCGTGACCAGGACTAATCCTTTTGAGGCAATAATTTAATTACTATAATTATTAAAAACACTCGACAAAATTGTGGATTTCGAATGACAATAATATTGAACGTGAATTTCAATGGGGAATTCATTGATTTATTTCAAAATGATAAGGACTTATACAGACAACTGAACGATTTATCAAAGGAATTCGCTAACATACACAGGATAATACAGCTTCTTCTATGGAAAGGTGAATGAATTATACTTGCAATTTTGGACTTTCAATGGGATTTTCAATGGGATTTCCAATGGGATTTTCTGTGGGATTTTTGTTACAAAAGGAGAGGTTTATGCAATTTGGGACTGGGTTATTTGCTACTTATAAGGTAAGCCTTGGTTTGGGATTCTGGACAGTCAGCTGGATCTCAGGACCCTGTGGACAGCTAGGCAAGGGTCTGGTCTCTGCACTCTCTTGGATGGGATCAGCTAGGCAAGGGTCTGGTCTCTGCACTTTCTTGGATGGGATCAGCTAGACAAGGGTCTGTTCTCTGCACTCTCTTGGATGGGATATGCTAGGCAAGGGTCTGGTCTCTGCACTCTCTTGGATGGGATAATCTGCCTCCTCTCCGTCCCCTTTCTCCTGTCTCCCCTAAATCGTGTGTTCGTTTGTCCCCTTATATAGCCCAAATGACATCATGTATTTTACAATCTGGGGGCCATACCCTAGAATTACTCCTACCCTGGGATAGGACAACCTACCATTATTCCCTCCGCCCCCGGGCATCATTGGTTCAAGCCGAGGGAGCATAATCTGTCTGTCAATTATCAGAGTTCTTTGTTCTCCGGTCAATTTTTTAGCAAAAAAGAGTTATGTATCATAACTTACAACTTATACTAGACACCACAATTAGAAATAGATAGGTGGTTTCAGGGGGGTCATTGGGAATTAGACAAGCCAATTGCCGACTCTGTGCAAGGTAGCAATGCCCCTGGGCGTCTTTTTCTCCTTATCATGAAATGCACAATAGTCATCACTCTGCATATGATTAAGCATAGTCATAATGTACATTTCCATCTTTCCACCAACTGTCATAATTGTCACATTTATTAATCAGCCAGAAATTAGTCTTTACTGGCCATTTCAGTTCACAGAATCTTGGGAATATGTACTTAGTCTTTATAAATGTGCCTGGAAATCATGGAAAAATATAAAACTAAATAATTTCTTATTCTGAGTGCTGAATGAATAACTGCTTTAACGTCAATTTGGAGGATCTGTCACATATGGGAGGGTATTGCTTCCTGCCCCACAGCCAAATGTCTCCCCCTGGCTCAGCTGGCAACAAATGATTTGTATTTCACCGTTTGAAGTTTGTCAGTTTGTCCTTGGGAGTGGGTGCAAAAGGAACTTGCACTTCTTGGTCAAGCACCAGCCACACTTGATTTCCTAGTCTTTTCTGCCAGTACTGCCTTCTAGACTGGCAGAGCAGAGGAACAAATGCCATCCACCACATCACATGTCATTGCGGAATGGTTCACTTATTAATGTGACTTCCAGTGGGAGGCCAGGCTTTCCAAGGTGACTTCAATCTTGTGGGGACAAACATAATTTACATTGTGTAGCCAACCTCCCACCCACACACTGACATTTCTGTGTAAGCAAAAGCAACCGTTTCACATTGGCTATTAAACATTCTTATTTTCCTTCACACGTGTGCAAACCATATTTCATTTAGTGTTTAAAATGCAGTTCTGTAGGTCATGGGATTTTCTTGTAATTTGTCCTTTCGAGTGGGTTTGCAATGACTGTTGGTTCATGGGCATGGAGGGGTACGGCACAGGGTTCTTTGATGTGACATGAAATAAAAAGGAAAGCAAAGCCATTTTCTTTTCTCCATTTACAGTGTTTTGAGTGCTGCAATGGCCATGAAAGGGAAACAAAAGCTGTGTCGGGTTGTTTGTAGAGATCCTTTCCCCTCATGTGAATTAACAGTAAGATAAGGCCGTTCTTTTGATGTAGTGCATAACTTTTGCTCATGCAGATGAAATAAAGCAAACACAGGGCCATTCTTCAATGCAGTGCATAACTTCTGGTTATGCAGATGAAAGAGAAGCAAACATTCAGATGACAGATGAAATACAGCAAACGCAGGGCCATTCTTCAATGCATTGCATAACTTCTTGTTATGCTGCTCAAAGAGAAGCAAACACAGATAAAATACAGCAAACGCAGGACCATTCTTCAATGCAGGGTTCAAATGCTTTCCACACATGTGCCAGGGAACACAGCACATCCGTTTTTTGGGGGCAATGTTTAATGTAGTTTTTCAGGTAACAGGGATTTCTGTTAGGGCCTGTAAATGCACCCCACAATTCTTATGACGCTGTTGCCCACTGTTTGCCAATATTTGAAACAAAATTTAGACCAATTGTTCATGCGGACTGTACCGATACATGTCCATGCTGGCTTGGCTGCTGTTGCACTAATATATGACAGGGTTCCCACATAAGAACATTCTCATGCTTGTTTTTCTCAAAATGACAGTAACATATCAAAAGAAAGATGTTCATACTAGCTCTGCCAATACATTCCATTATCCCTACATGTGAACAAGCTCCTGTTAGCTTTTCCCTAAATGTCCGTTAATATCTCATGCTTCATTAAGAAAGCCTATTCTTGCTGGCTCCAGAAAGTTCCCATACCCCTATGTAAAAAACACTCATCACGCTGGTTTTGAACTTAAGGCTGGTCAGTAAAAATTGCAATATCACAGTATGAAAACATGTCCTTGCTGGTTGCACAAATGCCCCCTAATTAAGAACACACATCATGTTGAATGTGCTCTTACTTCCAGTAAAACATGTCATTCCACAGCAAGAAAACATCATCTCTTTGATGACTGCACAAACACGCCCCACCACGCAAGGATTGTCATCATGTTGGCATTGCCTTTAACGTGAGTAGAAAATGCCATTCCACAGTGAGAAAGCATTGCCATGCTGGCTGCATAAATGCCCCCTCTCCCAGATGTAAGAACTCTCAGCATGTTAGCCTTGCCTTGAATTCAGATTTACATACAAACCAGTCATGCTGCACTGGCATTCAAAGGCACACTTACATAGATGCACTGTTGCACACACGCATTCAAACATACATACACATCTGACACCCTTGCACGCACGCACATAAACACACAAAAATGCTGTTTCCTGGCTAGATCTGGACTTGATGCTCCTCTCCAGGCTTCCAGCTCCCACGATTTACGCAGACAGGAAGATGTGAGAGCTTCCAGGATTCTGACATGCTTGGTGGTGCAAGAGTGCTGCTCAGCTGAGTGAGCATTGATATTTTTGGGTGGGCTTTGCCACCTCAAGCCATGCCCCAGACAGCATAAACATATTTGGAAGCATGGGGCATCCCAGCAACCTGTCCCCATACACAATGTCACCATATATAATGTTGCCAATAGCTTTTCCCGGGGACATTATGTATGGGGATATCATTACCTGATACCCAAAATATTTGCTTGGTACTGGTATGATGCACGACTCATGTTGACCTTGCTATTTTTTGTGCTCATTACAACATTTCTGGAACCCAATTGATTTGTACAGTTGTTTATTCTCATTTGTGATTTTGCAAGTCTAACCCCATATCACGTCACTTCCAGGTGCCAATAGTTTGACAAAGGGACATTTCTCGGGCAACATAAGAGTGGTCAAACATGGGTCCCTGGTTAAAACGAAAACAAAATATGTTTGCCCTTTGCAGAATTGAATAGGTCGTGTGGGGATGATAGGAATTGTGATTAACACGGCGGCTGGGGGAGGGTGGTAGCTGATTTGCATTATGTACTTTTCAGTCCTTTGTTCATGCAGGTCTCTCCGTTATTGTGACAACGTCCATAAAGAAGCAGAAGAACCATGATATGATTGGTTATTTATAACGTGCCAGGGGTTTCTAAGCGCGGACCCGGGGATCGAACCTGTGTTGCTCCGTGTTGTCTTGCTTCCAAGGCGAGCACGTTGCCGCTGAGCTATCCTCCCGAGACAAACCATCTGTGTTTGTGTATGTGCGTGCGGGCGCGTGTGTGATAAGCAAAGGCACGCGCAAACAAACGGCGGGCAATAATGCCTGGAAAGCGACCGCCGTCCCAGTAAATAACTGTGTGTACGTTGTGCATGCAGTGTGTGAGGCATTGTGGTTACTTCCCGGTGGAGCCCGAGTGCCGTGACCTCGCGCTGCCGCTTTGCCAGTGACTGGAGGCAATTTACGAAGATGGATGGCCGCAAACATCCTGTCTGTCATCTCATGCATCATCCTGTCTCTGTCAAATCCTAGATTCAGGTGAAAAAAAGCAATTGGTTTGTTAAAGGCAACCCAGGTGTGTATATACTTTATCACAATACATGTGTTCAGCCGCAGTAAACAGGCTAGAATAAGGGCAGTGCAGACTACCATTCAACCCTGAGAGGTTGCACCATTGCATTGACTGAGAATCGTTCCTTTAATTATAGTGCCTGGAAGCTGGAGAAATCTCGCATGAAGCACTATGTGAAGACGTGCTGCTATTATTATAGGTAATCCTTACAAACCATGTTCTAAGACATGTGGCTTCTGTTTCCTTGTGTTTATGGGTTTACTTGAGGAGTATTGTTTTAAACTCTCACTGAAAAAGCACTTGACTTGCCCCAGGGTACAGGAGGGTGTGTAGGCGGGGGTAACGTGATCAAACAGGAGGGGTAACAGGGAAGGTCAGGGAGACAATTAGAAAATGTCAGACCCTAAATTGAACAGTAGAGCTAGAGGTTATAGAACATACACCCTGTTTGTTGTTCCAGCTGCTAAGCGTTCCTCAACAAAATATTGCCATATGAATAACAAAAAAGGAACAACGACAAATGATGTTCCAATATAAACAGCATGGGCCTGATTCACAGAAACATTGTATAATGGTGCAATCCCATTGGAAAACACTCTGAATCAGGCCCTGCGTTTGTCTTTCAAGGATTTCTTGTATGCATCTACTAAGTGCATCCTCCGCAATGCTGTCAAGGCCACCTTCTATCCGCTATATTCTGTTGGATAATTGCTCATTGCTGTCTGCTGCCAACTTCTCTCGCGTCCATCAATAGCTTTAACTTCTTCAATTCTTAATGCGGTCTTCGTTAACAAGAACGTTATGGATTTTACGTGGCTAATTACCAAATGCAGTGTGTCTTCCTCTCTGCGCCAAGGTGAGTGCAGACCATTCAAACACGAAACATTAAGCCACGGTAGCTTATGCATTATGCATTGGCTTATTTTTAAATTCAGTAGCTGCGTCTCCACCCTAGAGTACCGTCCCTTCAACCACCTTTCAATAAAAAGGATTCATGCAGCAAAGAGCGTATTCTGCGTCCAGCATCTCCCCGATGGAAGTTGCTTAAGTTACAGAGGTGCCATGCGAGCAGGAGATGGGGAGAGTCTATATGTCATATACATACAGAGAGAAAGAGAAATTTGGCCTGCGCTAGTTGTCTCTACTATTTTCTTTCTCTATTGCATTGTGATTTCTTCTGATTGGTTAATGTAGTGTCCAGGAACAGAGGTCAGTGAAAGACGCAGGAGCCGAAAAAGTACAAAAGGTAAGTACTTTATTATGGTTACAGGGTATAGGACAGATGTGATGGGGAGAACCATAGTATAGGCATCCTGCTAGTAGCATCTCCCATCCTGAATCCCCAACTGTAGTCCCACACAAGGTTCCAACCTGACCAACCTTCCATGGTTTGCATTGCCTTATGCAATGCAAGCCTACACTACAGTCAAACATGAATTCCTCAATCTTTCAACACGTTTCACTGTTTGCTGTGTCCGGTCTCTTTTGACGGGGGTGGCCCAAGTGGGACACTGACTTATGCACGGGTGGCATAAAGTGCAAACGTGCACACACGATCATAGTTTAGGATAATGGGGTGTGGCACATGGGGTGGCCAACAAATTCCAGGGGTAGCATGTACCACCCCAGGACATGCCAATGGCAAGTCCAGCTTCATCAGGAGAGCGTAGCCTTTGTATTGCAAGTCTTAAATTATTAGGTGGACCATCGTACTTAGAGACACCTGATGTCTATTGTAGTTCCCTGTGCTCCAATTTTAATTTGGGAGATAGTTATGTATATCTGGTACCAAGATAACAGTCCTGCGGTTGTAAGGGGGTGCTCACTACAAGAGACGCCATTCCCAAACCCAGGGAAAATGAAGAGATCGTTTCTCCTGCTTTAAAGACAATGGGCCTCATTACGACCCAGGCGGTAAGGGTTTTACGGCGGCGTAAACAGCGCCGACCCTTACCGCCTGAGTACGAGGTCCCTTAGCGCCATGGCGGACTTAACACCTGCTTTTAGCAGGTGTTAAAATCCATGGCGCTAAGGGACCATGGAGTTAATTACGCCACCGTAATTTACGGTGGCGTAATTAACGCCTTCCCCACTCCCATTATGCCCTATGGGGCAAAAATGGGAATGGGGAAGGGTAAATGGGGATTGGGGATTTACCGCCCCGCCAAGGTCGGAATGGGGCGGTAAGTCCGCCAACCACCATGGCGTAAACATAGTTTACGCCATGGTGGTAAAGTCACGGCCCAGGCGGTAACTTACCGCCTGGGTCGTAATGAGGCCCATTATGTGGATTTAATTTCACATTATGGCATGCAACGTTTCTATTTGTATTTCATTGCAACTTATAGAGTGCTTTCGTCAATAAGTATCTGAAATGATCGGGATTGATAACAAATGCAGTAAATAGAAAGAGTTAAGAGGAAGCAAGAGAGATCAAAGGGTATGCTTTAAGGCAGGAACAGAAAATATGGAGTAAAGCGGAGGTGAGGGGAGGATATTGGGTGGACGGGCATTCCACAATTTAGGTTAAGGAGATCAAAAACGGGAGGGGTTTACAGGGAGGGCTAGGGGTAGAAAGAAGATGAGGATACTGAAGGGTAGGTAGAGGTTGTGAGGGAGAGCAGAGTGAGAAAAGGAAAGCAAGATAAGAAGGAGCAAGGCCCTTGTAGCCTTTGGAGACTATACAGGAAGTGGAAAAGAAGACAAAAGTCGTAGGGAAGAATAGACATTGGAAGAAATGAGGGGGAGATGGAGGAGTGAAGACGGAGGGAGAAGAGAAGACGTACTGCTAAGTTGAATACAGAATGCAAAGGGGTGAGATGATAAGAGGGTAGTCCTGTAAGAGCGTGGAGTCATAGTTAAGACGAGAAAGGATAACAGAGTTGATGAGAAGTTTGGCCGCATGAAAGGATAAGTAAGGACAAATTATAATAATATTGAACAAAAGAAATTGGCAGGTCCAAGCAATCTTGGAGATGAGTGAGGAAAAGGATAGGGATGAATCAAAGGTGATGCGGAGCTTGCAAGCAGAAGAGGAAAGGGGGAGAACCATAGAAGGAAAGAGGAGGCTAGAAGGTAGAGACAAGCATGTAGGAGAAGTGGGCAGAAAGTAAAGAAGATTTTTTTTGACAGGTTAAGGCACCGGAAGTGCCACAGTATCCAGTCCTGGACAGCTGAGAGACCTGATAACACTCACGCATTGAGAGACTTAGAGAATGTAGTGAAGCAAAAGAAGATCTGTGAATCATCAGCGTTAAATGTGAGAATAATGGTTTAATGGTGTGATGATATAAAATAGGCAAATAGTATAGCTTGAGAAGAGGGGGCCCAGGACCGAGCTTTGGAGAACCCCATATAGCAGAGGTTGAGATGAGGAGGTGTGACCAGCAAAGGCTGCAGAGAAAGAGCGATAAGAACAATAGGAATGGAACCAATCAGTGATAGAGATGGAGAACCCAAATGGGGTGAGAGCAGACAGCAAAAGGGACTGGCCAAGCATGATAAACTCAGCAGATAGATGAAGGAGAATAAGGATAGAGGAGGATTTTTTGTGGCATGTAGAAAGAAGTGAGTTAGTGACATGGGGAAGGGCGATTTCCATAGAGTATACAAGACAGACACTTGATTGAGGTAGGGAAAGAAGAGCATGTAGAGTTAGAATGGAAGAGATTTGTGAGTACACAACTCGTTCCAGAAATTTCAAGAGAAAGGGGTGAAGTGAGATGGAGCAGTAGTTGGGTAGTGAAGACTGGTTAAGGAAGGTTTTTTTAGAAAGGGGATAACCAAAGGTTGTTTAAATCAAAGAGGAAAAGTCTAAGACACCAGCAAGAGATTAAGAGAGCCGCCAGAAAAATAATAATCAAAGAGTAGACACCGGGCATAAGATAGGAGGTCAGAGGACCAAGAGGGGAAGTCATGGGATGAGCCCAGTCTAGGAATGAGGCAGTAGTCAGGTGCCGGGAGAGGTAGGAATGAGATAAGCGTTGAGGTAGGAGATATGTAGTAAGGCAATGGTGGAGGAACAGACCTAGAGGCAGAGTGGGATAGTGAAGCCTGTAGGGTAGCAACTGTACAGGTAAATAAGTCAGCAAAATCAGATGAGGATAGAGGCGAAGAGGCAAAGAGGTCAGGCGCTTTTCCCAATTATGTAATAACAAAACTCTAATTTACGTTTCCTTGTAATTGATATGATATGATATGATATGATATTTTATTTCTATCGCGCTCGTACACAAGTGTTTCAGAGCGTGACAAGGCAAGGGAGGGGAACAGGGGAGAACAAAACAGCGATCTTACTAGGCCCAGTGACATTGAGAACGCGCAATTGCATGGAAGAGGGGGAGGGGAAAAGTGCATGGAAGGGGGAGAATTGGAAAGTGCAAAGCAGAGGAGAAACAGATAAATAAAAATAAATAAATAATAAAGGCAACAAACAGTTTTAGTGCAGCCAGCAATTTGCCAGTGCTAGGTTTAAGGCAGCATACAGGGTAGGTCTGCTAAGTGCAGGAAGAAAAAGGGGGGATGTATGGGTACAGATACAGACCCCAGTGCAAGGGGTGGCCCGGAGGTAGTGCGGGAGGGTGGCAGGGTGAGCAGGTACCTGGGCTCGGAGGACAGAGGGTGGCCAGGTGCACGGTGCCAAGAGAGAACAGATCAGCAGGGGAGAAGGGGAGCGAAGGCAGAAGAAAAAAGGAAGGTCTTGAGGTGCTTCCGGAATCGGAGATGGTTCAATTGCTGAACCATACTAGCTAGATATCTATTCCAACCATGTCAAGAACTGATTCCAATAAAATGAACACCTGGTATAGAAGTAGAGAGACATGGAAAATTCCAAATCTGGTCAAGCAAAATCCTGCATGCTGAAATCAAGATATTGTTGAAACATAATTTTTTCTTAGCAAAGAATGCTGGGATGTTTAAGCTATATAATGACGTTTGCTTTCAAATGCAGATAATACTCTAATGCTAACTGTGGACTTTTTAGTTTTGGCTGTTAGGTGGTGCACACGTGCTGCATAAAGGCCAACACATTTTTCAATGCAAAACAGATATGAGGGAGCTCGGATCTGAGGATGGGCACACAGCTTGTGATCCTGAATTTTCTGTAGATTTGACTTTTAGTAAATGAAAAAATAACTGGGAATTCATTAGTATAAAACTTATTTGAATTGAAAATCAATAACTCATCAAAGCACATACATTAAACACAGACATCCAATAGAGGTAAAATAAATATGTCGATCATCATGAAAGGTTCTATATCTTTAGAATGACCATAGTTAGTTTGTAGTATACTACATCGACTATTGTAAATCAACTTTATTTCAGGATTCTTTTTCACATAGCTGTCTTTAGACTTCCCTCAACTAATTTAATTTCCCTATTTTTTATCCCTGATTGTCTGACCGCCATCGAAGCATTGTGTGTGGCTAACAATCTCTGTCTCAATGCCAGTAAGACCAAGATCTTTCTTATTGTGACACCTATACCCTGTTTTTCTCCTACCCTCTGGCTTCCCACTTTGGGCCCTCTACTCTCAATATCCTGTGAGGCCAAAAATCTTGGGGTAATCTTTAAGTCCTTTCTCTCGTTTACTCCTTACATTTTGAAAGCCCACTTTCAGCTTCACCTTCTTACAGACTTTCTACCATTCCACACCCCCACCCCCAGAAGCTGAACGTCGCTAGAGCCCTGGCCATTTTAGGCTGGACTACTGCAACAGCCTCTTCCTTAACCTCCTCCTTTGTTGTTCATGCCTCCTTTGGCTAACCTAGAATAGGGCTGCAAGACCTCTCCTTGACCTCAAGACCAGGGATCGTATCACTGCAGCCCTAAAATGTGTGCATTGGCTCCTGGTGGTTGCAATGATGAAATTCAAGATCCTCTCTATCATTGACAACGCTTTCTGGGGGCCTGGAACTACAATGGGCCTCATTACGACCCAGGCGGTAAGTTACCGCCTGGGCCGTGACTTTACCACCATGGCGTAAACTACGTTTACGCCATGGTGGTTGGCGGACTTACCGCCCCATTCCAACCTTGGCGGGGCGGTAAGTCCCCAATCCCCATTTACCCTTCCCCATTCCCATTTTTGCCCCATAGGGCATAATGGGAGTGGGGAAGGCGTTAATTACGCCACCGTAAATTACGGTGGCGTAATTAACTCCATGGTCCCTTAGCGCCATGGATTTTAACACCTGCTAAAAGCAGGTGTTAAAAGCTCCATGGCGCTAAGGGACCTCGTACTCAGGCGGTAAGGGTCGGCGCTGTTTACGGCGCCGTAAACCCCTTACCGCCTGAGTTGTAATGAGGCCCAATATCTACAACATTGTCTTCCTAAATACCACCCTGCTAGAGCCCTGAGCTCCTCTAACTCCAATTCCCTGCTTGTGAAATGATTTTTTGAAACAGAGAGTGGTGGCATGTCTCTCTCTTCGGTTGGTGCCTCTCTTTGGAACAGCCTTGCTGCTCCTCTTATACTTCAGCTGGACTTGCTTAAGTTCTGGAAACTTCTAAAACCCCTTGCTTTTATGATCCTGTTTTAATGAATCCCTTCCCTGCTAACTCACACCACTGCCACTGAGACTAGTGGCCTGGTCCTTCATGAACCTCACAGGTTTCAGCCCCTACATCTAGTCGACACCAGTGCACCCCCCTACCCTCTTTCAGCACTGTCCTTATGGTCTACCATCTGGTGGCTTTGTATCCCACCCTTGGGACTCCTCTGCCCCAACAATTAGCCAGTGGCCTCCCGTCGTGGTATCTCTTGGCACTTTGCTTCGGGGCTCCTATCAGCACTTTGCAATCCCTACTCCCCCTAACACTCATGCACTTCTCTTAATGCACAATGTACATGTGCATTTATAGCAGCATTGTGTTGAATTTTTGTTGGATAATCAAGGGACATGCAGATGCAAAAGATTTCTAGAACAATCCTAAGTGGCAGTCGGTGTATGGAAGTTTAATATGTTAATAGGGTTATATGTAGAGTTATTTTTAACTGATTGGTGGATAGGTGTCTGCTTGTCTGAAAGCAGGCAATAAGGGAGTGTTACAAACATAACAGTAAAAAGGGTGGAAGGGCAATGGTGTGCACGTGCAATCCAGGATTGTTAATGATACATGCCCTGGAGAGTGGACTGCAGAGACCATGGATAGTCAGGAAGGCCCATCAATTATGGTCCTTATTGTATGCATGAGAAAAGTATTTGGGGCAGAACATTATTTCTGTGCCATTTTCTTTTTCTCTACTATACAATTGTCCATTAAGTCCATTAGAATAGTAGAAAATGCTCATGGACATGTTGGAATACCGTATTGAGTCTAACTACTTGTAAATGCAAAGTAGATGGAGTCTATAAGCTTATTTCTTTTTTTAGTTCTATTTCTTCACTGTGAAAGGTGTTTCCTAAAGGAACCCTTTTTTCTGGTGTTTTTTATATTGATTGTTTTGTTGTTGCAGGAGAGACCAGTAAGTAAGGTGGGGAGAGAAATGGGGGAAGGGGCACCAACCACAGATATAGAGGAGCAGGTGGACAGGGGAACCTATTTGGGTGTGCAAGCCATGCATGAGGCTGGTGATCCATATCTTTCCAAGACAACAGTACTCTGTATATATATTGCAACACAACACTCTGTAGGGAGGAGCAGTTTTGAAGTGCTTTCAAGGCTTTAATCAAAGAGCATGAGAAACACTGCCCCCTACATTAGATTTAAAGCACACCCAACATCTTCACCTTTCCACCTACCCCTACGTATCTGTGGTTGTTGCCCCCCCTTCCCTCATTTCCACCCCCCCATTACTTCCTGGCCTCTCCTGCAAAAAAACCCCAAAAAATATATAAAATAAAAAAACAACGAAAAGAAAGATTCCCTTTGGTGCCACCATTCATAGTTAAAAAATAGAAGTAAAAAACATTAATGTTATAGAATTCATTTGCTTTACATTTTTCAATAAAGTAGTTAGACTCAATAAGATTCTCCAACATTTACCTTAGCATTTTGTACTATGAAAATGGAAGTAATGGACAATTGTATACTTGAGAAAAAGAAAAAAGAACAGAAACATTTTTATGTCACACATACTGTTCTCTAAGATACTATAAGAACCATAATCCATGGACCTGCATAACTATCTGTGGTCTCTGCAGTCCCCTTTCCAAACCAGGCATCATTAAAGGACCCAAATTGCACATGCACAGCATCGCACATAACAGCCCTTCAACCCTTTTTATTTTTTACTTTTTTTCTGTTTGTAACACTAGCTCATTATCTTCTTTGAAACTGTCAAACATCCATCCACCAATCACTTCCAAGAACTCTATATGTAACCTATCAACATATTTAACTTCCACACACCAATTGCCACATAACTATCTGTATTTGTCTTACTCATACAAACTGATTATACACAGTTCTGCTATAAATGCACATATGCTTTGTGCAATGATAGAAGTGTATAAATGGAAGGGGGAGTAGGGTTGGGCAAGTGCTGATGGGAGCCCAGCAGAGAAGTGCCAAGTAATGCCAAAGTGTTGGTCCACTGGCTAAGTGATCGGGCGGATGACTCCCAAAGTGTGAGGTGCACAGACAGAAAGCTTGCAAGGGCAGTGCTGAAAGGTGGGGGGTACCAGTGTTTACTAGGTATACAGCGTAAAACCTGTGAAGTTCTTGAGTGACCAGGACACCAGTCTCAGTGGCAGTGGTATAAGTTAGCAGGGAAGAGACTGAGGGAAAGTGGAAAAGAAGAGCAGAGTGTTGAGAAGTTTCCAGAATGTAACAAAGTCCAGCTCTAGTCTGAGAGGAGCAGTGAGTCTGTTCCAAAAAGAGGCACCAACTGAAGGAGACCCGCCTCCCATTCTCTGTTTGGAAAAGCGTTTCACAAGTAGATACTTGGAGTTAGAAGAGTGGAAGGCTCTAGCTGGGGAGTATTTAGGGAGAGAAACCTGGAGATAGCATATTCTCAGATGCTAAAAAGCCTTGATGATACAGAGATTCTTCAATTTCATCCTCAAAGATACCAGAAGCCAATGCAGAGATTTTAGGGCTCCAGAGATACGATCCCTCGGCTTGAGGCCAAAGGTAAGTCTTGCAGCCCTATTCTAGATTAGCTACAGGGGACTTAGGGAACAAAGGGGGAAGTTGATAAAGATACTGTTGCAGTAGTACAGCCTAGGACCAGGACTCTACAGATGCTGAACTTCTGAGGGAAGGTGAGGAAAGGTAAAATGCCTGTGCAAAGGTGAAGATAAAAGTGGGCTTTCTTGATACGGTCCAAGATGTAAGAAGTGAAGCAGAGAGAGGAGTCAAAGATAACCCCAAGGTTTTTGGCCTCACAGGATGGTGAGGTTGGAGGACTCAAGGAGAGCAGCAGAGGTAGGAGGAAAACAGGGCACAGGTGTCCCAATAAGAAATATTTCCATCTTACTGGCATTGAGGCAAAGATAGTTAGCTGCACACAATCCCTGGATGGCGGTCACACAATCAGGAATAAAACACAGGGAGAGCAAAGTAGTAGAGGGAAGTTTCAAGGACAGCTGTGTGTCATCGGCATAACACTAGAAATGAGAAGAGAAGGAGGAGATCAAATGAGCCAGAGGGACGATATAGAAAATGAAGAGCCACAGCAATAGAGTAGAACCCTGGGGGACGCTGCAGGTAGAGAGTGAGGAGGTGGAGAAAAAATAGCCCAGTACCAGCTGGAAAGAGTGGCTAGTGAGGAAACACATTAGCCAGTCCAGTGCCTGGTCAGTGATGCCGAAGGTATCATATAGCCATTTAATAAGGATAAAATGGTTGGCCATGCAAAGGCAAAGGAGATCTCGAAGAGCACTATCCTCAATTGTATTACAATCATAAATCCCATATACGCTTCAATTATATAATTCCACTATATTACACATATGATACACACCCCCATAGTACCTATAATAGCTCTACACATAGTACTGTAGTGTATGTGGCCAGTAGCCAGATTCTTGGTGGCACAGAATACGGTTATGCCCCCAAGAATCTAGCCACAACCACAATAGCAAGTACGTACAATACACCTTCAAATAACAACTCTCATCCACCCCACCCCAATCCCAATATTGTCCGCAGATAGAAAAATGAACAGCAGACACAGCAGCACCTGCACATCTATAAAAAAGCTCTATATCAATTTTGTTCCACCCTCCCACCGTTTCCAATCCTTCTTTTGACCACAAAATAACCCCAAATATATTTTCCAGACTTCCTTTCCTCAACAAGCTGTCCGCAAACAAAGGGCGTGATCTGCCCATCCAATATGGTGACTGTGATTAAAATTACCCCACACCTCACGTTTTCAAACTGCCAATCAGCATATGCATCGCTGCAAAGTTTGGTGACCATTGGTTAAACAGCACCAAAGTTATACACTACCCAAAAAGTACTCTTTCTATAAGACAAGCAACTTAACCAATGATAACATTACCATTCTTTGTATACATATTGCTCATAAACAAATATCACCATTTCATGTTTTGACAGAAATAGAAAACACACTTGAGTGCCTAGTACAAACCTTCCTCAAAATAGAACTGAGTGAAGATGAAAACTCTATTGGTAAACTATACATTTTTCCGTATAAATAAATGATGTAATGTATGGAGAGCTCATTGAAATAATAATTTCTTCTTTTCTTAAAGTACATAGTTTACATAAACAAAGTATACCACAGCTTAATTATGAAGAATCCCAAAAATCAGAAATACAATCCCAAACCCCAGCAGTACAGAATGACATAATTATCTTGTCTTCAAAATTGGATGAACTTAGCAATGACTTTAAATAACTTTTAAATTATTTTACATATCATGTTATTAGAAATGTTCATTATCACTGTCCTACGTGTGTCTGTCCCTCTTCCCCCAGCAATCACCCCAATCAAATTCACAAACTATAAATCAAACACACTTTGATGAAACTTCTCTCCCTCCCTCCCCAGATTATAACTTGATTGAAACTCCAAAATCTTCCATTTATGTTTCTCATTCTAATACCACATCCCTTTCATAAATAAATTAGTTTTCTACTGTAAATATCTTGTACATTACTGTGTAATAAATTCTTATTGTTTTCTTTAAAACCCCAATTAATAGTCTGAACAAATCACAACTTTTCGGAGAGAATCTGTTCAATGGGGCGTCAACCGACAGTGCGCCCTGTCCCAATATGTCCGTTCTCACATGATGCACTTTTAATTACTCTGCGAACACCCGCTGCCACCACGGATGCCCCCGTACCTCATCATATCACCAAACCCATGCGGCATGATGGCGTGTCCGTGGTCTGTGTCCATCACCACGTACAGTTTAACCTGCATTTTGGACAATCTAGGGTGTTTCAAATGAAAAGTGTACCCTTCCAGAACTCCTAAACCCATTCTTTGTTCATCTGTCGGCTTTTTACAACTTTACGAGGTCTATTTTCAGCAGAGTAGTCTGCAGACAGTTGCGCAGTCCGCAGACAGTTCCTCAGAAGTGACCCACCCATTACTTTTTGTCATTCTCAATGTGGCATACCAGGAGAGAACATCTTCCGACAGCTACTTCAAGGAGACTTCCAGGAGTTTAAGAATGGCATCTGTCATAGCCATCGCACCTTCCCAGGGGCCACCACCACCATCACCATGTTGAGTACCTGGACAACAGGCCTGATGATGCGGTGAATCATGATGAAGAAGCGGAAGATGAGGTACAAGAAGTTCCTACCTCCACCATCCACAGAGTCATGGGGGTATTGGTTCTTAAAGACCATTAGGGGTGTACCAAAAGCTTAGGCTGCCAAGGTTGAATGCATTGAGTGCGGGGTCATACTCAGTCATGGACAACCTAGACAGTTCTCTTTTGAGACCACCTCCATGCAACACCACACTCGCTACAACCACCCGGGTGCTCTGAAAAAGACTGTTCCATTCTCGACACACCGCTCTGCAGGGGGGAGACGTTTCAGAGTGCTTTCGAGGCCACGGCCACGGTCAAACATTTGGTGCTGGACTGCCCATGTGTGCAGGACAAAGAGTGATATGCAAATGTAAATTTCCCATCTGTGAAAGGTACAGTGAGCTAAAGTGTGGCAATGGACTCTGGAGTGGGTACCTTCTCAAAGAATAGGTCAATGGGACATGTTTGTTCTAGCAGAGGGGAGCCCATGACTACATTTTGATTGTTTCAAGGGCCTTAGGTCTAGTCACCCTAAGTTTCCCAGGGTCATCCAGATGTGGACCTTTTGCTCACTGTGCTTAGAGAGGCACAGCTCCACCACACAGATGAGGCCCAACAAGGGTGAAACACGTGTCTGGGGTTGCTGTTGGTACACTTGTTCAGAAGGGAATTGCCATAGCATTTCGGTGCTGGACTGCCCATGTGGGCGAGACAAAGATTGACATGCAAATGGCTAATTCCCTTCTGTGAAAGGTACAGTGAGCTAAAGTGTGGCTGCGGACTCTCGAGTGGGTACCTTCCTAAAGAACAGTTTTCACAGAGGGGCACCTATGGACTTTTTTTTGATTTTCTATGTGTTAATGTTTCAACAACTGCAGCAGCGCTGTGACTAGCTGGATTAGAAAATTATTCACGTTGTCCCCTACTAGTCAGTAGTTAGTTTAGATAAGTCGGAAGTGTCCCAACAAATTCAATAGTTGCGCCATCAACCAGCATCGTTAACTGCATATCCTCCCCTCAGCTTTCACTATATTACCTAACATCAACTGCGGATTTGGGTGGTCAATGACTACAATAATAAGATACCCAAGAGACACGCCTGAGCCAGTCTGTGCTTCCTGGGTTTATGTGACTAAGTTTCTGAGTAGCTGAACTCATGAGCCCAACGACATTCTCGATAGCTCGCTGCAGCAGCTCTACCCCTGAACCATCATGCCCGTTTGTGCATGCACCAGAAGCCTCATATGTAAGAGAACTTTTAAAGGATCCAGCATTAGAGATCAAGGATTGCCACAACTTGGAGCAGAGGATCTAGGCCCAGTCAGTTTGACTGCTACAAACATATGGCAATAAATTGCCCCCTTAGAGCTAATCATCATGGCTTTTTCTCCATTTGCAATAGTGTGTAAGCAACTAAACAGGTAGCGGTGACACTCTCAATTGTTGCTGGTGATGATACAGGCTTGATAGTACTATTGCCTCTCTCAGAGCCATTTGATGTGGTGAACTATGTGTCACACCTTTCCACCTTGTCCATGTGCATTGGCATCTGGGGGATTGGTGCTGGATTGTTTTCACTCCTTCAATGGCTGTAGATCTGTGTCGGTTTGAAAGAGTGTGTTCCGTTTCCTATGGAGTGTGGTGTGTCCCTTGGGTCTTTAATTTTTCCAGCATTATTTCATCGGTGTGAGTAACCATTTGGAGATCTGAATAATGGCTGAGGTGTCCCTTTTCATTAATATGCAGAATCCCTGGAGGATGTTTATTGCCCGGGGTGGTGTCTTGACATCCGCAGCTGGGGACAACTTAAAGCTTAATACTTCAAAGACCAACTTTCTGGTAATCAGAGCTATCCCAGCAGATCATCTCCCATTCTTTGACTGGGTTTTCACAATCTCATTGATTTTTGTTTGATACAAATTGCCCCAGTGTTCTTGCATGTCCAACAAGACCCATCAGATGCAATTCCAGCTGTGCAGTCTCCCGAAAGTGAACATATGTATTTCTACTAAAACATGGTGGTGCCATATTTTGAGCTGTCACACATCGATGGATTTAATGAAGTGTTGGTGGACCGCATGAAGAAGCCTTTCAATCAGCTACTCAGATGGTAGCTGTGGAATGACAATGAGATCAGGTCTCCCCTGGTTTTGTTTGAAACCTTCTATTTGGCCACCAATTCTCAACTGGTAGGTGAATACCAAAACTTGTATACTTGTGATCAGGTGGTTCTTTCAAATACCAAACTGTATCAAAACCCAAATTCAGTTGATGGCCTTTTCTGTTGCACACCACTTTTTGTGCAATTCACTTCCTGCAACTTTGAGACTGGTGCCCTTGCTTCTAGTGTTTTGATCTGGCTTTTAATTCCTGAATAAGTGAACTATGTGGTGATAGATTTCAGGTTCCACGTGCAGCTCGTCTATTATTTTGTGTTAATGTTGTCCCGATTCATTATTTTTGTAGTCCGTGGTGACTCAGATGTTTGCTTTGACTGTGCACCTGTTTTGTGAAACTCTTCCAACCAAGGTTTGCACGCTATAAAATGGCAATACATAAATACATATTTAATATAATGAACAGGCACACCACGCATTAAGGAAAAATAAATACCAAAGCATGAACTGCTAGTGCTGGGCAATGCTGCATGGGCATCCCACATGCGAGGCAGGGTAACTGCTGTTACCATCGGCAGCTGGGAGAGGGGCACCCCCAACCTCCCCGTGCCTGCTCCTCTCCCCCCCAGCTACGGAGAGACGCAGTCTCGGCAGCACAAAAGCCACGGAAGGGTAAGGTGCGAACAGTCATCACACCCTTCCCCCAAATAGCAAGGTGCTAAGTGCCAAAAGGAAAACAACCGTCAGGCAGGGCCCAGGTTCAAAGATCTGCCCCCACCAGGGGGTCAGACAGTCGGCTATCCGGCCGGGGGCTGCGACAACAGCAGCCCCCACCACATACACAACAAAGACCCAGGCCCTCACTGGGTCCTATAAATGAGAGCAGAATGCTCAGAGTAAACACAATCTGTTTGTGGACCCTGGACGGGGACCCAAGCAAACAGGAGGTTCACTGTTTACTCAGTGTCTTTCAATCTTCTTGCTTCTTTAGCATTTCTTGAGGTTCGCTGTGCATCGCAGTGTCTTTTTTCCTGTCTGAACATTGTACTGTTCAAAGCAATTGCAATGCAGCCTTAACGAAGGAAGAAGCGGCAACCGAACGCCCAGCGCGGACGCTGTCAACCTCAACATCTCGGCATAGAGGGAAAAGCGAGCGGCGAGCGTGTCCAAACGAAATAAACAAAGATGTGTGCTGCGGAATCATCCCCAAAACCAGTACGAACGAAGGAGAGAGAGGCACTCGAATAGCACGGCGCGGACGGCGACCGATTCAACAACTTACAGGTGAGCCACCGCGCTGGGGCTACGAGGGAGGAAAAATAGACATTTATGTCCGGAAGAGATACATTTTATTACGGTGGACCGGAACACCCGCATTATAAGGAAGGCGCGGCAAGATAACACAAGCCAGTTTTAAACTCGGGCAGAGTCTCAAGCCAGCTTGGTAGCACAGCGAGCCGGGAGCTCGTCTTTTCTTGACAGCCACGCGGAGCTGGCGAACACAGTTTCAAGCTCAGCGGGCCCAAATGCTGCAGATTTAAAATCATTTCTGTAATATTGCAGGGCGACTTCACAAGCAAAACCAATTATTTAAATCCAGTAAATCAAGCCCGGGGGCTGCCCAATTTTCTGAACTCGGTAAAGAAGGCACCAGTAAACAGTTACCCAGCACGGGCAACAAATAGAACAGGCGCAAATAACTCGCCGATAACAACAGTTTAACTCCTTGATAAAAACCTTTTTCCTTTTCCTATAGCAGGCATAGAAGAACATGGGGCCCAAACGGAAAGCACGGGCACCCCCACACCGGTGCAGAAGCCCAAATCACCATAATTGCTAGCAGCCATTGAAGCGGCAGAGCACTACGGATGGGCATGGGTTAGAGAAAACATGTACGGCCTACCCAGGGAAGGAATTACCAGCCCACCGAGCCAGGAGGAGGTTTCTGCACCATTAAAAAGGAGAAAAATATCCAAAGGCGCCAGAAAAGGTACCAAATAAATGGTCAAAACTATGCGAGAATGTAGCGGAATTAAAGCAACTAATGGTAGAAATAAGGGGGAAACAGACACCGCCCACAAGGGAACCTGGGGCCTCAAACCCTACCATTGCAATAGAACCTACAATAACGATTCTCAACCCACCCGTAACACTACCTACAGCAAGCCCACCACAACAAGTACAGCAGTTGCAAATAGCGCCCACAGCTATAAATACAACAGCCTCCACAACTCCAGCAACAGATTCAGCAGGTGCCCTAAAAGCATGGGCAACCCCAGGCACAGACAACACGGGCGCGACAGGGACACCCAGCAGCAATACAATTGACATTGTAACAATCTGTAATGCACAATTAGACCAAAAAATGAAATCTTTCCAAACAGAGATATTAAATAGATACAAAAGATGCCTGGCATGGAACATTGATACCACAATAAAAGAAGCCATATGGATAAAAGAATTTATAGAAATCTTTTCCCTAATAGAAGCCCAGCACAAAGGGAAAGACGCTTTCAGAGACCCCCAACAAAAATAGAAGAAAAAGCTATCCCCAGAAACGCCCAGGTCGAACAAAACTGGGACAACTGGTTACAGGCCTTTGCCATTTTAGCAACAATATATGAAGAAAAATTCCCCATGGATGGTAGGAAGATCTGGGCATACGTTGATAAAATAAGGGAAGTAAAAGTAACACAGAGGGGGAAGACATGGCTTGCATACGACATCAGATTTAGGAGGAGCATTTCAGAAAGGCCGGCCATTGAGTGGGATGAAGTCCAGAACGATTTATACACCCTCAACGCCGAACTTCCCCAGGAAGAAGATACCATGCATTCTTCTTCCAAAAATAGCAAAAATGTGCAAGTAAGCAAATCTCATGACAATGATAAATCCAAAAAAGGGGAGCAGCCCTTTCGGAGGAACCAGCCTTGGGCGGCTAAAAATAATGCCCACAGACAGAACAAACAGCAGGCTGTCAAATCCAACATCCCATGCAGAAATTTTGGGAAAAACCAGTGTACATTGGGCAAAGAATGCTGGTACAAACACGCCTGCACAAACTGCAACGGCGACCATGCAGCAAGCAACTGCACCAGACTACCAGCCAAGAAAGAATGATATCCCAATTTTAGAACCAGGACGAACGCCCATCAATCCGGGCAATTTTAGGGACGCCCTAAACAGCTACCCAGACAAGGAAACCAGCAGGATAATATCGCAGGGTTTCACCAAAGGTTTTTTCATCCCATTTAAGGGCACTGGGTCACAAAACATCCCGATGAATCTAAAGTCAGCCAGGGACAACCCCCAGATAGTAGAAACCAAAATCAAGAAAGAAATACAACTGGGCAGGGTAGCAGGTCCCTGGGACGCCATGCCTTTAAAGGACTATTTAATATCTCCACTAGGCCTGGTCCCCAAAAAAGAACCCGGAAAAATGAGACTAATCCATCACCTCTTCTACCCTAAAGGCCAGTCTTTAAACAACGGCATCACACACACAGAATCCGCTATATCTTACACGCACTTCCAAGAGGCGGTAAGGCTCATACAAGAGTGCGGCAGAAACGCCTTGATGGCCAAGCTGGACATCGAATCTGCTTTCAGACTCTTGCCAGTCCAGAGTCACAGCAGTGGCTAGGTTTCACTTTTAACAACAAATTCTACTTAGATAGATGCCTCCCCATGGGGTGCACAGTATCCTGTGCACTGTTTGAGCAATTCAGTTGCTTTTTTCAATGGGCTTTCCTAAAGCAGAGACCATGGACAAAAATAGTGCATTACCTAGATGATTTAATGGTCATAGGGCCACCAAACTCCGAGGAATGCGGCCGGGCTTTAGCAAAACTGGAGCACATGACCGCAGAGTGGGGAATTCCCCTAGCGAGGGAAAAAACCACCAAACCAGACACAAACATAATTTTTCTGGGCATCAAAATAGACTCAGCAAAGGGGCTCTGCAGAATCCCCAAAACAAAATATCAGAACTCCTGGCTAAAATACAAAACCTGATAATGAGAGAAAAGGGGACCGTAAAGGAAATACAATCCTTAGCAGTCAACCTCAATTTCGCATCCAAAATAATACCTCAAGGGAGGATATTTTCCAGAAGCCTGGAGGTGAAAATCAAATCACTCACTAAACCACACTTGCATATCCGGCTAGGCAGAGAGGTGAAACAAGACCTGGAAACATGGGGAAAATTCCTCAGAGATTTCAACGGGGCTTTACTTTGGCGAACGCCTTTAAATACCCGGACAAACAGGGTCCTATACACCGACTCAGCTGGGAGCAAGGGGTTTGGAGCCATACTAGACTCGGAATAGGTGGCAGGACACTGGCCCAATTCATGGCAAGCAGCAGGGTGGATAAGAATCATCACCCTACTAGAAATATTCCCCATCTGGCTAACATTACACATCTGGGGCAGGGGACTAGCGAATACGGAACTTTTGATCTGGTGCGATAACATGGCTCTAGTGGGCTCCATAAACAGAAGGTCTACGAAATGCCCTTTAGTACTAAAAGTATTACGAGCCATTACAACAGTCACACTACAAGTAAACGTTGTACTCAAAGTGAAGCACATTTCAGGGGCAGATAATAACATTGCTGATGCCTTATCTCGTTTCCAGTGGACACGATTCCGAGAGCTAGCGCCGCACGCCCAAGAACAGATGACGCCAATACCAGCAGAATGCTGGGCAATAATGGGAAGACAAGAATAACGGCATCAACGCCAACGCCAGAGAGCACAGGCCGGGATGCCCAACGAAAACCAGGTACCTCTAAAACAGGGGCCAACAACACATTGGCATCAACGCCAGCACCAGAGAGTGCAGACCGGGATGACCAATACAAAGCAGGCACCTCTAAAACGAGTGCCAACAACACATTGGCATCAACGCCAGCACCAGAGAGTGCAGGCCAGGATGACCAATACAAAGCATGCACCTCTAAAAGGGGTGCCAGCAACACATTGGCATCAACGCCAGCACCAGAGAGTGCAGGCCGGGATGACCAATACAAAGCAGGCACCTCTAAAAGGGGTGCCAGCAACACATTGGCATCAACGCCAGCACCAGAGAGTCCAGGCCGGGATGCCCAACAAAAATCAGGCACATCAACAACGGGTGCCAACAACCTCACAGGCTTCCTAACGGAGATGGCAGAGAGGGCGGTGGCAAGCACCACTGCAACACAATACAGAAAGTGTTTGCAAACAGTATTTAAGGCCACAGGTGTATACCACGTAGAACTAATAACGATTAAAGATATAGAAGTATTTTTAAAATGGGCTCGGGAACAAGGTTTCAAAAGGGATTGGGCTGAAAGACACCTGGTGGCAATTTCATACTTTACAAAAATACGGGGCGATTCAGACCCCACCCAGAACGCCCTCATCTCTTATGCAATGAAGGGATGGGGCAGATTAGAGGGTCCGCAAGTGGACACCCGCCGACCCCTTGATTTCAGCAAACTGGTGCAGATATCAAGCCATTTGGAAGCCATATGTTGGCACCCATACGAGATAATGGGCCTCATTACACGGTACGCAGTAAGGGTTTACCTACGCCTTACTACGAGGTCCCTTTGCGGGTTGGTACATTAACGCCTGCTTTTAGCAGGCGTTAAATAACAAACCCGCAAAGGGACCGGGGTGCTAATTACGGTACCGCAATTTGCGGTACCGCAATTAGCACCTTCCCCATTCCCATTATGCCCTATGGGGCAAAAACGGGAATGGGGAAGGGCAATGGAGGAAGGAGGAATTACCGCCTTCCCAAACTTGGAATAGGGCGGTAATTCCCCTTTCCTCCAAGGCGGTACCGGTAAATTACCGGCATGAACCATGGCGCTAATAGCGCCATGGTTTACCGCCTACCGTGTAATGAGGCCCAATGTTATTTAAAACAGCCTTTTTCCTAGCCTACTTCGGGGCTTTCCGGGTAGGAGAGCTCATCTCTTCCAGCACCAAGGCGACAAACGGCCGGGGCGTCATGGAAATCAGGGTGAGACGGGAGAGTGTTAATATAGAAATACAACAGTCAAAAACGGGTGCAAAAAGAACCATCAATATTTGTTGCATCGATGAAGCAACAAACTGCCCAGTGTGCATCACCAACCTCTATTCCGCACAATGACCCAAAGTGGGGGGGAGTTTATTAATCTACAAGGATGCATCGGCCCTAAGCCGCTACCAATTTAAAGGAGTGCTGATGAAAGCAATCAGCAGAGCAGGGTGGGATCCCAAACATTTTGGCACTCATTCCTTCAGGATAGGAGCCGCCACTGCAGCATGGCAAGGAGGTTTAGCACTGCATTATTAAAAAACATAGGAGGATGGAAGTCAGACTGTTATAAAAGATATATCAGACCACAATCGATATAGCCATCCGCCCTAAACTTTTCTTTCTTTTCCCTCCCTCCCACCACAGAAACAACAGGCGAATCGAGGACCACACTGCGATCAGCATGGATAGGTGGCCACTCATTCGTTTTCAGGACAGGCAGATGGGCAGAAGAGACTAAAGAAGGGCCACCTTTCAGAAACACCATTACTTCATGGTGGGGATACAGAGGCCTACGTTGGGCTGAGGTCCACGAAACATTAGCGGAACTGGTGGCATACAGGGACCCACCAGAATTCCTGATCATCCATCTAGGGGGCAATGACCTAGTCAACACAGCTAGACGCATCCTATATGAAGAAATCTTCTCATCCCTAGCAGGTATTTCGCACAACTGGAGGGGTACCGAAATATACTTCTCAGCCATCTTACCAAGAAAGAAATGGCTAGGGGCCAACTGCTACAAATCTATAGACATACCCAGAAGAAAACTGAACAGGACGATAGAGAGATTCTGTATGACAAGAGGACTGGGTTTCATAAAACACCCAGCCATTACAGTAGGCAACCCAGACCTTTTTCTCCATGACGGCATCCATCTGTCTAGCCAGGGCATGGAGCATTTCTTTCGGGAAATCAATACAACACTTGCTCACAGGGGCTGTCTCTAGGGCATGCTCTTGGGGGAACATGGTCAGCCGGCAACCTGCCCGTGTGCGGCGGCACGGGTCCGAGGGGGTAACCTCAGGACCCGGTACCCAAAAGAATGACACCATCATGATATGTGATATTGTTATTGCCACAACACATATCTGTACAATAAAATCCTACGGCCTTTTATTGTCAACACTTGAAACAAGTTGTGAGCCTATCATTATGGGTGGGGGTTTGGGGTTCGGCCATTACTAATGCATGCATATGGGTTCAGCAGTTATGGGCAATGCTGCATGGGCATCCCACAAGCGAGGCAGGGTAACTGCTGTTACCATCGGCAGCTGGGAGAGGGGCAGCCCCAACCTCCCCGCGCCTGCTCCTCTCCCTCCCCAGCTACAGAGACACGCAGTCTCGGCAGCACAAAAGCCACGGAAGGGTAAGGTGCGAACAGTCATCGCACCCTTCCCCCAAACAGCAAGGTGCTAAGCGCCATAAGGAAAACAACCATCAGGCAGGGCCCAGGTTCAAAGATCTACCCCCACCAGGGGGTCAGACAGTCGGCTATCCGGCCGGGGGATGCGACAACAGCAGCCCCCACCACATACACAATAAAGACCCAGGGCCTCCCTGGGTCCTATAAATGAGAGCAGCATGCTCAGAGTAAACACAATCTGTTTGTGGACCCTGAACGGGGACCCAAGAAAACAGGAGGTTCACTGTTTACTCAGTGTCTTCCAAATCTTCTTACTTCTTTACCACAGAACCTGCCAACCCTACAAAAAGGGGAGAAGAGCAAAAAGAAGTAAAAGGCACTGTACGGTGCCCACAACAAGTCGTGGGACACAAGAAGGCGGCACGGGTCCGAGGGGGTAATCTCAGGACCCGGTGCCCAAAAGTATGATACCATCATGATATGTGATATTGTTATTGCCATAACCCATATCTGTACAATACAATCCTACGGCCTTTTATTGAAACAAGTTGTGAGCCTATCATTATGGGTGAGGGTTTGGGGTTCGGCCATTACTAATGCATGCATATGGGTTCAGCAGTTAAGGAGCAGAACACAGAATCCTATAGGACGAGTTGGGGGTCAATTAAAAAACAGCATCATTCAGAGGAATGTTAGACTTCTTGAACAATATAATGCCTGAAGGAAAACAGTTTAGAGATAAGAAGATAGCTTTAATCTTGGAAACCAATAAAACAAATAAAGAACTTAAATTATATAAAATGACATTAAGCAGTTCAGTTGTGGGATTGGCTGATGGTTCAAAGAGCAATATTGTCTACACTCCTTGCTAAAAAGGGATTGGTGTCATAGATTTGCTCAATTCCTACAGGAACAACAACATGTGAAGGGGCATGTACATTTCCTTACAGCCTCCCCCACACCCACTCATTTTCAATCCACCACCACCAAAACAACTCTTGTTCCCCTTATCCAACGTACAGAGTTACATGAGCACCAACTTGTGAGAAAAAATAACCTTACCTTTCAGGAACATTTATCCACTATGAGAATTTGCACTGGCTAAGACTTCACAATGGGATACATTGGGTGGGCACTGTTTCTCAGTTGTTTTTCCCTAAAAAAAAAACTATTTGGAATTGAGCTCCACCCTGCCTCCTAATATAATCTCACTATAATAATATACGGTCTTATTTTCTCTGTTTTTTATGGATTTTATACCAGCTATGTATCATGCATTTGCATGTTGGTTTTATCATCATACAATCTCCTTTTTGTTTCCTGCTCATCAGTTTATTTATTATAGTTTGCAATCCAAACAATTTTAGTTGCATTTCTTTTCTCGGAACTCATGTGGTCTCTTGAATTTAGTGTGGTTACAGTACCCACCGTCCCTCCCACCCCCCAATTATCCTCGATATGTTGCACTAAAAGTGCTTTTAACACCTCAAACCCCATCCAAAAAGGCCTTGGTATTCCTCCTACTAAGTAGCACAAACTGCGTCTACATGCATGCCGGGAATTTGACCCCAATTCAACTTCTTGCTACTCCTGTAGTGTTAGGATCAGCCTTCCTTTCTTATGGTTTCTCTTACTGAATGCTGTATGTATGTGATGATGTCATTTGTGGAATGTATGAGGTATCTTGGAGTGTTTGTGTATGAATGGGTTCTAACCCAGGGAGTTGATCTAAGGAAGCCTGGGTGGTGGGAGCCAGTGGGTTTCCCTCATGATTTCCTCCTATCTCCTTATGGACTTGATGAGACCTGATTTTGTACCTGTAACTGAAGAACCTGAATAAAGCAACCATTAAGCATACCTGCAACTGTATCCTGATTATATCACTATGACCCAGACCGGGTCATAACAATTGGCGACGAGGACTGGTCTCCAACAGGACTGGTTGGATGGACCCTGAAGGCTACAAGGCAACAGGTACCTGTGTGTGTGGTGTGTAAGGAGTGGTCCAGGATAAGGAGTAAGGAGATACTGCTGCGGGGGGTGCAGAGCAGGAGCGAAGCTCAAGTGAGAGACTGTACAAGGAGAGGGAACCCACTGCCCCCCATGGTCCAGGAAGAGTCCCACCACCCAGGGCTGAGAAAGTGACAGTGCCTTGGTAGGCGCAAGGACAGGCATCCAGGGCTGAGGAACTGTTGGTGCACTGGGAGGAGCAAGGCGAAGGACCCCGTGCGGGGTACAGAAGGCTGCCTGCTGAGGCACGCAGGGGCAACAAGGTGACACCCAGAGAGAATTCAGAGAGACAGTTCTGTGAGGCAGCTCGCCTATGCATTCATGGATGTGCTTTAACATGGTATGGTCTGAGAAAGAGAGGACCTCATCGAGGTTCTCGATGTGCCCAAAGACTAATCTAGAGTGAGTTGTTGGCTCGCCATATATGTGAAGTCCCAGGGGTCGCCTGAGCTACACTACTCCAGCTGATAGAAGGAATTCTGTCATTATGATTTTCGAGTGAAGCATTGGGAGTGCTTCACAATGGGTGTTGTGCAGCGCCGCTTTGGGCAATGACCTCAGTTAGCTGAAGTGACAGTTGGCCGGAGAGGTCCGGGTGCTCCTGAGCTCGTAGTGGCACTGATGATGTCATTGGACTGCGGAATATCCTGTGTTTACACTGCTCAGGCTTCGGTATTGTGATGGATGTGTCCATGAAGAAGAAAGAAGAAGAGGAAAAGTTTTCATTTCACACGCAGCGTTTGAAGTTTTCATAGCGCTGGTTTTTGTTTTTTGATAGTGTGTGACTCGTGTCTCAGTGCCAGCTTCATTGGTATGGCGCGCAATATATGTGCGTGTATTCATAGTTTTTCGTATTTTATGTAGGTCAAGCACGGAGCTGCAGAAAATAGTGAGCATGGCTGCGCTGAGATAGAGAATTTAAAGCAACCATTGCATTGAATGTAAGAAAAAAAAAAAATGGACATGGGTTGTTCACATTAGCCTGCTGTTTATCTTGGCATTATGCATTTTGCAAATATGTTCAGTCTGTGAACTAAATTTCAAACAACAAAGATTAATGGGTACATAAATTCGTACATAAATGCATGGTGAAACAGCAAGGATGGATGGATGGATGAATGATATAAGGCAAGGCAGTGATGGAGTGTTAACATCTTGATTTAAAAAGCCATTAGTATAACCTTTTGAAGTTGCAGGAAGGTTATGTTGCAATGCGGCAACAGAGACTTTTAGAATGCTACAAGAAGTTTTTATTACAGGGTTATATTTACAGCGATGTTTACACACGGGATGAATGGAGTTGTGTGCAGCATGATGTGATTCCATTTTTGGTGATATTCATTTTCATTTTATGCTTTCTGACTTGTTTTAGTTTTTAACCATCTTGAGGATTTGCAGCTTGTAAAGTTGTACATGAAAAGGCAGCATGAACTTTTAGATGGTGTCTCTACAGTTGTTTCAGAGGCATGTCATTATTGAAATGTTATATTGTTATCTGATTTATTAAGCACGTGATTTGATTTGGAGTGTGGGTAGGGCCCTGCCCACACCCCTCAAGTTACTTCCGTTGTAACTAAGATGTTGTTGCTTGATTGTTTGAGTGATTAAGTTACACGACTGTGAGAAGTTGCATGGGGTGCATGTAACCAGTGTGACGTGTGCGTGCACTGACTGGTTGTGGCTAGTCAAGAGGCTCTGCGGAGTCATGATAGTAATTTGTATGACTAGTGGTAGTCTGGTCAAGCGGCTCTGCGGAGTCATGGTAGTGAATTGTGTGACCAGTGGTAGTCTGGTCAAGAGGCTCTGCGGAGCCATGATAGTGAATTGTATGACTAGTGGTAGTCTGGTCAAGCGGCTCTGCGGAGTCATGGTAGTGAATTGTGTGACCAGTGGTAATCTGGTCAAGCGGCTCAGAGGAGTCATGGTAGTGAATTGTGTGGCTCAGAGGAGTCAGTATAGTGTTTTGTGTGGCTCAGAGGAGTCAGTATAGTGTTTTGTGCTGAGCCATGATGGTGAGTGATTCATTATTCTTGTTTTTACTTTAAGTGTTGTTTCTGGGGTCATCCAGGAGTTCCTTCTGGGTGGTTCTGGGAGCTTGGCAACAGAACCTCTTGGTAGTGGGGTTACCTGGTGGTTTTTAGTAGCTATGAGGGCTCGAGGTGTCTGGCCAACACATCGAGGAAGTACGGTGGTATGGTTGACTGGTTCCCCACCAGTTGCCTCTGTTGTGAGTGTTGCTATGAATGTTGAGTGGTTGAGGATGAGTCAGGTGAGTGTGTTTTATTTGATTGGAGGCGCCTGTCTTTTCAGTTGCCATGAGTCTACGGTCTGGTGTAGTAGGTTAGACATGTTCCTTGTAGGTGTGTAGCGGACTTCGTGCCAGCCCGTATAGGTGGCTGTTTGTGCTCAGGTGTGGCAGCCCTGAGGTCTACCAGTGGCAGTGGTGGACGGGAGGTGGTTTGTTTTCCTCAGGTTGTGTATGGCATGCTGGTTAGTAGCCCAGAGGGGCAGGTCTGTGCTCCAGCGTGGCAGGCTGGTGACCCGTTGGTGGCGGCGACGGGTGGAAGGTGATGCGTGATTTTTTGAAGGACAGAAGTTGTTGTTGTTTAGATGGTGGGGTGCCGTTACTGGATTGTTAGTTACGCCTGGTTGTCCAGCTGTTATATTCTTGGTCTTTTAGAGTGACTGGCAGAGTATTTGTGCTTGAGGCCTTGTGATGGTTAGGTGTGATGACGGCTTCAGGTCATGGTGTGTTTGAGGTGTGAGTTAGGATTAGCCTTCCCTTCTATGGTTTATAAGGGAAGGAGGTGTTAGGATCAGCCTTCCTTTCTTATGGTTTCTCTTACTGAATGCTGTATGTATGTGATGATGTCATTTGTGGAATGTATGAGGTATCTTGGAGTGTTTGTGTATGAATGGGTTCTAACCCAGGGAGTTGATCTAAGGAAGCCTGGGTGGTGGGAGCCAGTGGGTTTCCCTCATGATTTCCTCCTATCTCCTTATGGACTTGATGAGACCTGATTTTGTACCTGTAACTGAAGAACCTGAATAAAGCAACCATTAAGCATACCTGCAACTGTATCCTGATTATATCACTATGACCCAGACCGGGTCATAACATGTAGGTGCGGGGTCATTCATTTAACAACATAGGATATGTTGTATCCCTTCGATGAACAAGCTCAGATAGATTGTACGTCAGTGCTTGGTGGAGGCTCTGTTCTGAATAGAATAATCCTCACCCGGAAGACTCTTGCGACAAGGTAAGCCCTTCTGTGTTGGGGACACGCGCCGCAAAGGGAATTATGGATGAAGAAGCCAGCCCATTATACCATTTACCCCTTTTGTAAAATTGACATTTGTTTTAAAATATACATTTCTTCTATGCATTTTATGTGCAATGTTATGCTTTCATGGCTGTCACAGAAATAAAGTGATTGATTGATTAATTGATTGATTGATTGATTGATTGATTGATAATGCAGGCTATTTGGTTCTGAATCCTATGTTGAAGTAGACCCTAGTTCTAGTAGAGAACAAGTGCAAGGTTCCAGAAAGATCTGCTATCAATCATTTTGATGCAAAGGATACTACAGTGTTACAAAGTGTGCAATGATTTGTGCGCCTTTGGCGTAGGTGCACACACATCTCGATCTCTGTGTAGGGCACTGCGTCAATCCATTATGTTTCACTGTGAAACTTTCTACAGTGCAGCATAGACCAAAGGTCTGTAAACTTTGGATTGCCAAATAGACTGAGCTAGTGCTCCCACGAACGCTTACTTTTAATGAGGCTGGATAGGGCTGATGGGATGTGTAGTTTCAAGCATCAGGAGAGCCAAAGGACCCTGCATAGCATCAACGAACAAGGGTTTCCAGTAATATCTGGGCATGTTTACTCTGTAGCCATGTTTTAGTGTGTTACATTAAGAGAGGGGCTACTTTTTGTGTGACCATGAAGACTATATTAGAATTAATGTACTTGTAGGTAAGAGGAACTGAACGTTCTGTAATGATCAAACACAACCCACTGCTAATGTGCACTGGGTTTGGTCAGGAGGCCACTATTCAGTTCATAAATATTAAGAAGGTTCAGCAGTAAAAAGGCAAATAATGCGGCTTCCAGAGTGAAACGTGGGCCATTAATGACCTGATTAAACACTGAAAGCGTTTCAAATGAGTCTATTTAAAGGGTTTAGATGAGGCCATTGTGAGAAGCTCCCTCAATTTGACAGACGATATCGAACAAGAGACAAGTGTAAGTAAAACGAAGGAAATAAGAGTCGGCTTAATTCATTATTTGGGTGCAATGCTGCAGAGAAAATTAGAAAATCTATGCATCGTTGCTGACACAGCTTTTGTATTATTATACATTTTGTCACAGAAAATACCCTTTGGATAAGAGGGCTAAAATGCCTCCCAGCAAACAGGCATGCATTTGGCATTATAAGATTCCAGAATGAAAAAAGGATAATACACAATTCTCTTTCTCAAACAGAAGACAACATATATTTCCCATCTACTTTTTGACAATTTGATTCACATAAATGTCCAAACACCATCTTAAAACTTGACTTTAGAAGGTACAGGTTCCAGTGATAAGTGACACAGTTAGAGCCAGTCAGGTGCTTCTTTTCGAATGTGAAATAATTAAGAATGTAGGTCAGAATATTATTTCTACAATGTAGGGTGTTGAGCCTTTCACATCTTTAGGACACACAGGGCCTCATTACACGTTAGGCGGTAAGGGTTTAACGGTACCGGCAAGGGCACCAGTACCAGTAAACCCTTACCGCCTTACTACGAGTTCCCTTTGCGGGACCCGACCTTAACGGCTGGTTTTACCAGCTATTAAAGTAGGGTGCCGCAAAGGGACCTTGGTGCTAATTACGGTAACGCAATTTGCGGTACCGTAATTAGCGCCTTCCCCATTCCCATTGAGCCCGATGGGGGCAAAAATGGGAATGGGGAAGTGCCTTGGTGAATGGGGAATTACCGTCCCCGCTCATCTTGTAGTAGGGCGGTAATTCCGCCATCCACCAAGGTGGACACGGTAAAATACCGGCGGCAACCATGGCGCTAGTAGCTCCACGGTTACCGCCTACCGTGTAAAGAGGCCCACAGTGATCTACATGTCTCAACTTTAATAAATGTGTTTTTCAGTCAGAACTGTGGCGGTTCCCCCATTTTGTCATGTCTCCAGGGAGAGGGCGAGCCGCATCTCGCACAAGCACAATCCAATTCTCACCCCATTTGAGAGTGTTGCAGGCCGAGTAAGAAGGCAGTAGTGGGTCATTGTGCTCAACAGAGTAAAGCAGTGGCCTGACACTGAATACAGAAACAATCCACAGCCGATGCCGTTGCCGATAAGCGACAAAATGTCCTTCAGAGCCATATGCATTTGCATGTTGATTTTATAATCATATAGTCTCCTTCGTTGTGTCCTCTTCATAGTTTCTATAATAAAGATTACTATCCAAACAATGTTAGTTGCATTGCTTTTCTGGGACCCCTATGCTATGTTGCATCTAGTGTAGTTACCGCGCACACAGTTCCCCTCCCAATTGTCCTCGATATTTTTCAATAAACATGCACTTAACACCTCAAACCCCAGCCAAAAAGGCCTTGGTGCTCCCTCCTACTAACTGTGGAAAAAAACGGTATCTACTTGCATGCCAGAAATCGTACCCCTAAACAACTTCTTGCTACTTCTGTAGTTGTGGGGATCATTATTTTAACTAAATAGAATATGAGTTAGCCCTTTGATGAACAGCACATCACAAACCAGAACCACAAAGGCAGCTCTCAAACAAGCCCTTCATTATACTAGAACAGACTACATCTGCCCGATAACTTGCCAACTCCCAGAAGAGGATTCCACAGGAAAGCAGTGGCTGTCAAAAGAATACAGTCGAAAATCAAAAAGAGCTGTGTATATCGAATCTTCTCTTCAATGCAGTGTACCCAGTACCCAGTACCACGCCCACCTGTGCACTCGTCTATTCTGGCTCTACAGACTGCAGAACCTCCTGTGAAACTGTGTGTACCTAATTAAGTGGGGTGTGGTCCAGAAATCAAAGTCCTCCTAAAAGAGGTTGGCCAAGTGAACCACAGGAAAAAACACCCACCAATCCCAAATAACATGCGGTATTCCTAATAGATTCTAATGTAGATGCTGGTGAGAATAGGGGCTCCACCACTCTGTTACTCTTGTGGATCCAACCCCGTCCCCTAAACCCCTGGTAGCTATCTTCTTTAATTCTGGGAGGGGACAGTTAACTTCATTACGCTTGAGAGGCATCTTGGCTAACAACCCATGGGCACACAGGGTTGTACCGCCCTATTTGAGATTGCATGCCTGCGGACACAACTATTTATGAAATCAGGCCTTCTAGGGAAAGTCTACAGTCTGCCTAATGTGTTTATTGTCCTCTTATTTAACGCCCAGGTCAAACAATACCTGAAACTACTTGTACACTCAGCCAACAACAAAAAACTAGGAATGTGTCCAATAGTGCAGGTGATTTCTAAATAAAGCAGCCTAGTGTAAGAAACCTTTCTCACAGTGTAGTTCTTTGGAACACTACAAGAACACTATTATAGAAAAAAGGACCCTGCATCTTAACATACCGTGCATCGTATCTAAAGGGATTGCCTTCATTTCTATGTTGCCATGATCTGGATTTTCCAATTAACGCTATTGTGCACCTTCTGCTGATGATTCAGCTAGACATCACCATGTCCTAAACATGTTTTCAAAGAGACAGGAACTTTTACAGCCATAGACATGAGAAGGGAAAATTAACATTCAGGACATTTAAACAACCACCTGAGCTGGCAGGGAATGTGTTCTGGAGAGAGAGAACCAAATACCTGAGGCTGCTTGAATGCCACATAAATCCAGGTACATCACTCCAGCATGGCATGAACTTGATAGTCAGTGCTATCACCCCTTCAATATAAATAAAAAGGGGACTAGGAGTGGGCTATAGTAACCTTTACACATTCTCTACTTTTTTCACACATGATTCCACAGGTTTACAATTATTTAGGCAGCATAGTATAATGACTGACCCTCCAACCAAACTAACTATCCCTTCAAGTGTATACATGCCCTAGGTATCGGTGGTGTGCCACTTATCTAGAGTGAAGGGACAGAGAGAAGACTAACCCTATAGTTCAACTATAGTACACCATAATATATCATGGCATTATGCTAAAAAAGTATATTCAACCAGGAATCACAATTACTTTTATTCTTCCTGTATGTTCGATTACAAAAGGTTAAAAAAACAGTCTGCGTGGAACAAAATGGGACACATCATGTTTATAAAAAACGAGCTATAACAGGTAACCCGTCACTATAGGATGCCCCTGTTTTTGGGGGCAGATCGACTGGTTTCAGTGGCTGCCAAGGTTGATGCCACTTTCTTCAGGACTTATTGTACATCCCATTGTACTTCCTTGCTCTATAGATGCATCGTTTTTATATGGTATGTTTTTTTAAATTTTTTATTAGAGACCTGTGGATTATCTGCTTATTTTTTACTGATATTAATGTATCATTATTTGTTGATTGTGTTTTCAATGTATATCTATTCATCTTTTGCATGTAATGTTTGCTTGGATTGTATTCATATTATCTATTGCTATGTACAGTGATTGTACTTTAAATACTTTGCTAATAAATACAATACTGGCAAAGAGAGAGTGAGTGGCTTAAAGGGGGCTATGGTGTAGCATCATGCAATTAAATGACCTTGCTATACTACTCTGACTGCAAGTATGAGATATCAATGTCTACATCTCAAGGATGATATCAGAATTACCAAAGTATAAGCTCATAACCATCAAAACCCCTATATTTTGCAGCCAAAAAAGAAGCAAGCATCTGAGACCCTGCAAGATATCCATTATGAACTATCCATGATAAGAACATTTGTTGCTAAATTACTATTCCATCCTAAGCCATCTATCATCTAAGTAAACAATATTAGCCTAAGGTATGGGGACTCTCATCTAGATATTGACAATTCACTGCACATCCTCACCAATTCATGTGTGTGGTCACCAATGTGTGCAGGTTCCTTATATATGAAACTGTGAACTTTCTCTGTGTGTTATTCTTTGGTCTTGTATGCTGTATGTGCAAGATGGACAGGGCAGTGGGCCTCATTCTGAGTTTGCTGGTATCCTGTCCTGTATCCTGTCGGTAGAGCCGACAGGATACCAGAAAATATAGATACCATTTCCAGAACCTGGTCCGAAAGCATTGACGCCGGCTTAAGTGTGCCGGAGTGATGGTGTAAATCCAACTTTCATCGAGTCCCATAGGACTCCAGGAGAGGATTTTCTGTCATTACCAGCAACGGCAATGCTGGTGCCGTTAATGAGAGTATTTTTTGCTGGTAGGGTGCATGAGCTGGAGGTTACCCAGGTGCCTCACTGGCAAATCCGGAGTCGGCCGATCCGGTAATGTGACAGTATCCAAGTATACCAGCACTTTTCAACTGGACCAGCGGACTCGGATGAGGCCCAGTATGTTAACGTTGGTGATTACTAGACCATATAATTATGTAATCTTTGTTTTCTCACTTTGTTTCTTTCTTTTGGTTTATCTTTCTTTCTCGGGTGTTTATACTGTGCTTTCCTTGTTTATGCAACTTTACACCAACTGCTTAGAAATGGCCACTTTTTGGTTGTGTTATTTATCTGGATGACAGTCCTTTGAAGTTGGGTATATGATGCTGTGAAGGACAGGCAACGGAGTAAGGCAGGGGTGCAGATTGGCTTCCTGTCTGTTTAACCTGTAACTATCGGATGTTGGGCAGACTCTGTCACCAAGCGCTCTGGTGGAATATTACTTGGTTGGCATATGCAGACAATGTAGTCCTATTGAGCTACACCTCGCTTAGTGTCCAAAGGGAGATTGTTGACTTAGTTCATTATGCAGAGATAAATGAACTTACAATAAACCCCACAAAAATATAGTTAGATTCCATCAGAAGGTGAAATGTGTCCCCAGATTTGACTGGCATCTGAATGGTATATCTGTCTCTGTGGTGCCTGAGGTCAAACAGTTGGGATTTGTCCTTACTCGTCGCCGGCTATGGCACCTTTTGTGGATAGACTGAATCGGGTGGTGGATCCACTCTGTTACCAGATGAAGACATTAAACACACTATACTAGAGGTTTTCCATAATACCATTAATTAGCTTCAACAGCAGTAAAGTTATCCCAAAAATCCTTTATGGTATGGAGATCGACTTGCGCTCTTGGTCTATTGACTGGTTGAGGATAGAGGGGCGATTCTGGAAGAGAGCACTGAATCTCCCACTATCACTCCCTATGGCTAGTCTGCGTTATGAACTGGGCTTATCATCTCTGCCGGCCCACTTGGACTGCAGACTAAAAGTCTTCACCCTACTTACAAGGTTTGCAATACCATAAGGTAAATCATGATTTCTGAACTTCCTGATTAATGGAAGGTGTCAACGAGCCACCTCCCAGGTGCCAAACAATTCTGGATGAACTTAATAATCAGTACAAAATAATAAGGACTCCTCAGTTTAGCAATTTCCAAATCCTCTGTTAATTTCTTCTCAAGTCAACAGCAATCATTTGGTCTGGTGTGGCATTCATAGGAACATTAGCAAACCAATGAGTTATACTACCTTTCAGATCATTCAATTTCTCAAACTGGAGACTGGTAAAAAGTAACTGTTATGTCATGAATTATAAATGTTTTCAGTATTGCCTCCTCATTGACCACAGTGCTGACCAAGAGAGTTGCGCTGATATTCCGGACTTAGCTCTGTATGCACTGTAAAAATCGTAGCAGATATCGGCGGTGCCAACAGTTTCCTACAGAAGTCACTCGGAACTTGTCGTATAGGTGTCTGATCCACAAAACCCCACGTTTTTTCACAATAAAGTGGAATTGATTGAACGTTCACTCTATAGAGCCTTAGAAGGATGTCAGTCTGCTCACATTCCAGATACACCATCAGTTGTTTTACTTACAGACTGCTTGGAGAAGTTTTTTCGATTGCATGCGCTTTCTGTTTCATAATCATACCAAAATGTAGTCCTAAATATTCTAATTCATTCACATTACTAAAGGTCGCCCACCATAGTAAACTTGTATTAAAAGTTGGGAAAGTAATTCACAATTAGCCTAGCAGATTTTCTAGAAGTGAACAATTAAAAATGATACCGCTTTAGGGGTATGTCCTTTTAATACCGTAATGTCAGAATATAAGAGATGGTATTTTACCTGAGCTGGTTAGCAGCATATCAGGCATTCCATGCCTAAGAGTAATTTGCATGGTATTTGAGTTCAAATTTAACAGGGGGCCAATCTGAAGGATTGCCATCTTGCAAGGGCGTAAAAGAGGCTTCCCAATCCATCTTGGATTCACTTTGGAACAAAAACCTAAAAAGCAATCTTGGGTGAGTTGACTTTCCACAGCCCTCCACCTGTGAGATGAAGGAAAACTGAGAGTCCACGTCAGGGAAGAGCTCTTTTCCCTACCCACTCCCAACGCACATTGGGAGAGATGCTTGCTTCTGGAACAAGACCTGCATCTCTGCGAGCCACATTGCTGCCAGGACCTCATTGTGGTAAAATACTCCTGCCTGGGTGGGCTAGACTCCCTTTCTGAGAGTCCGGAACATGGATGAACTTGTCCATGAGACCGCATAGTAGGTCTCACAGCATTTTGAGAGCCAAGACAGAAGGATTGCCTGTTTTTCATTGCATCAAACCAGTCAAACTACCTTCTAAACTCAGGACCCATCAGTGCTGCATTTGGCACTCGAGCGTACCTTCAAACCACCATGCTTGCAATTTTGAACTAGTGAAACATCGCACCATGTCCTCACAGAGCCCATCACCTGCTTGACTGGAATCAACTGTTCATTGACATAACGGTCTTGAACAGCAGGAGTGTCACTTATAGATTTGTTACCAAATGACTCAACCTGACTCAACATCAAACCACACACTGGAGCACCAGGATAACAACTTTGAACCATCGCCAGCCCTTCACTCGAACCGCTGTAGTGTCAAACGTCTACCCTTTCTGTGGTTACTGCATGTCTTGAACTGTCCAGACACCTCAGATCCTGATGGTCACTCTGACCTGCATCACTGTTCGCCACACCCAAACCACTCTGAGAGAATGCATTTGAACTGGCTTAGGGCCTCCTTGCTGCTAGTGTCAACACAACCTGGCATACCTGAACTGTGTTAGATCTACTCGCACTACTGCTGGAAGCCTGGTTCAAAGCAGTCTACCTGCTAAGAAGGTACTATTGAACGATAACTGGCCCACTTGTGTATTTTCTCTCTTAGAGTCTGGTTAGGTCCCTCGTGCACCTTGTTCTTCAGTCATATCCTTTTAAAAGAACATTGTGGCTATTGAATTGCCTTTCACCTCTGTTCTCTTGCCAAGAGTGCTGCATTTTCCATTTTTTTCAGTCTCTGTTTTTTCCACAGGAGTGGGTTCTGTACATTTTTTTTATTTATTTGTCATGCAGAGGATGTGTTTATTTAAAGCATGTGTATTTTTATCAAAACTTAATTAGACTTTGCCTTTATTTTAGACTGGTATTCTTTACTATTGGGTTTGCTACTGAATCATGTTGACACCCCACATGAGAGTATATCCCTCCCGTGCCCCTCTTAACTGTGTCGGTCTTACTTTTACGATTAGGATCACTGTTGGTTTATAGAAGTGTGAGGGCTGAGTAGGTGGTTTAGACTCTACTCCCCCCTATACTCTTCATAGCAGAACTCACTCTGTCGCAATCAAACACAACCTTTTACTTGAGTTTGGTCTGTGGGAAATGTGCTTGCCTTGGAAGCAAGACGATGCAGAGCTACACAGGTTCGATCCCCGGGTCCACGCTTAGAAACCTCTGGATATTAAGCGCATTATAAATAACCAATTAATTTATTTATTATTACTATGATTATTATTATAACACTGCCCCTAAAACTGACGACTGCCTCGTGGCTGACAAAGAGCAGTCCAAGGAGTCCCAAGAAATCTTAAAAACTTTAGCATCACCCAAAGCCACAAGTTTGACGGCGGCTGACGTGACCAAGAATGTCAGGTATAAAAGAATGTGTTTAAGTTCTACCTAGAATCTAGGTTCACTAGCCACCTGAATCATAGGCTCCTTAAACTGTTCCCACAGTCTTGAGTAAAAACAACGATGAGACGTAATATTTAGGGGCAGGCAAATGGCCAGATCAGAGTGGCAATAAAACAAGCCATTTAAGACGGTTCTATGTGATTTCCTTCCTATTTCTTATATTTTTTTTTAAGGACAATTTACTGCAAATATATGTGGGGGGGGGGGCCTCAACCCCCGTACCCCCCAGCCCTCTACTTTTTTTCATTACCCTGGCCCAACAACACCCACTTAATTATTTTTGTTTTTATTTATGATTTAGTCAATACATGACTTCACAAAATACAAAATGTATGTTAAGAATGCAAAATTCATTTAAAACACTAAAGCATTCATTATGCACCCAAAACAAGAGGGAAAACGAAAAAAGAAACAACTCAGAGGCCGATTCATGGAATAATTAGCGCGGCGCAAGTGGGCAAAAACGTGCGAATCGCAGTGGAATAGCGAAAATCGCAGTGCAATTGCGAAAATCGCACGAAAAGCAGAGCACGTCGATTCATGGAAGGCCGTGCGCGAGAAAACCAGCGGATGTGCGATAAAAAGTGCGCGGCGCACGTTGGCGCACAGGCCATCTAACAGCGTGCGCCAGGTCACTGCGAAAATCGCACAGGCCACAGCGAAAATCGCACATAGCGCGGCGCACGCAACAAAAGTAGGCGGAACACGGGCGTAACACTCGGAATGGGGAACAACTTGCCAAAACGTGGGCGTCACGGGGGAAGTACAGGGCACAAGTGCGCGGAACGCCCACACGCTCGCCTACAACACGTATTCATGGAATAGAATAGGGGAAAAAAGCGCACGCTCAAACCAGCGCACAGGCACAAACACGACCGCCACAAGAAAGCAGGCGGTAGCGTCTCTGCGGCTGTAAGAAATGTGCGCCAAAAGGTGCGCCAACAAATCACACCTATATACTGCCATGATGAATGTCCCATAGTGTGGCCCTCCAGGAAAAAAGACGTGCAAAGGGGTACCCACAAACACGGACACCCGCTGACAAAAAATACGTGTGCGTGTATACCGGGGTGCGCGGGAAGTCTAACACGCGATTTCAGCAGGGTACGTGCATCACAGGGGTTCGCGTGAAGTTTCACACGCGATCGGGTCTGGGGGAGCGGGCTACGTGTATATCAGGGGTTCGCGTGAAGTTCCACACGCGAACAGCCTGGGCGCGTGTATTTCAGGGGTGCGCGGGAAGTTCCACACGCGAACAGCCTGGGCGCGTGTATTTCAGGGGTGCGCGGGAAGTTCCACACGCGAACAGCCTGGGCGCGTGTATTTCAGGGGTGCGCGGGAAGTTCCACACGCGAACAGCCTGGGCGCGTGTATTTCAGGGGTGCGGGGGAAGTTCCACACGCGAACAGCCTGGGCGCGTGTATTTCAGGGGTGCGGGGGAAGTTCCACACGCGAACAGCCTGGGCGCGTGTATTTCAGGGGTGCGGGGGAAGTTCCACACGCGAACAGCCTGGGCGCGTGTATTTCAGGGGTGCGCGGGAAGTTCCACACGCGAACAGCCTGGGCGCGTGTATTTCAGGGGTGCGGGGGAAGTTCCACACGCGAACAGCCTGGGCGCGTGTATTTCAGGGGTGCGCGGGAAGTTCCACACGCGAACAGCCTGGCCGCGTGTATTCCAGGGGTGCGCGGGAAGTTCCACACGCGAACAGCCTGGGCGCGTGTATTTCAGGGGTGCGCGGGAAGTTCCACACGCGAACAGCCTGGGCGCGTGTATAGCCAGGGCGCGTGTATTTCAGGGGTGCGCGGGAAGTTCCACACGCGAACAGCCTGGGCGCGTGTATTTCAGGGGTGCGCGTGAAGTTCCACATGTGATTTGACAGTGTGGGTCCTCCCAGGTGTACCCTGTACACCCTCCACGGCCCCTGCAGGCAGCCCACACCACAGGGGACTACCCTGCATCCCTGGTCATGTCCCGCAGGCAGCCCACCCACCATGGGCATGCCCCCCAGCAAAGGCACATGTCTCCTTGAACTAATGAACACCAACTCATGTCCCCTTGCACCCCCACCCCCAGCACTGTGGGGCACCTGCCAGCAGGCCCCCACCCATGTCCAACTCATGTCCCCCACCCCCCCCACCCCCCAGCACTGTGGGGCACCTGCCAGCAGGCCCCCACCCATGTGCAACTCATGTCTCCCACCCCCCCCACACCCCAGCACTGTGGGGCACCTGCCAGCAGGCCCCCACCCATGTCCAACTCATGTCTCCCACCACCCCCACCCCCCAGCACTGTGGGGCACCTGCCAGCAGGCCCCCACCCATGTCCAACTCATGTCTCCCACCACCCCCACACCCCAGCACTGTGGGGCACCTGCCAGCAGGCCCCCACCCATGTCCAACTCATGTCTCCCACCACCCCCACCCCCCAGCCACCAGGGTCACCCTCCACCAGGCCCCCACTCATGTCTACCACCACCCCCACCCCCCAGCCACCAGGGTCACCCTCCACCAGGCCCCCATTCATGTCTCCCACCACCCCCACCCCCCAGCACTGTGGGGCACCTGCCAGCAGGCCCCCACCCATGTCCAACTCATGTCTCCCACCACCCCCACACCCCAGCACTGTGGGGCACCTGCCAGCAGGCCCCCACCCATGTCCAACTCATGTCTCCCACCACCCCCACCCCCCAGCCACCAGGGTCACCCTCCACCAGGCCCCCACTCATGTCTACCACCACCCCCACCCCCCAGCCACCAGGGTCACCCTCCACCAGGCCCCCACTCATGTCTCCCACCACCCCCACCCCCCAGCACTGTGGGGCACCTGCCAGCAGGCCCCCACCCATGTCCAACTCATGTCTCCCACCACCCCCACACCCCAGCACTGTGGGGCACCTGCCAGCAGGCCCCCACCCATGTCCAACTCATGTCTCCCACCACCCCCACCCCCCAGCCACCAGGGTCACCCTCCACCAGGCCCCCACTCATGTCTACCACCACCCCCACCCCCCAGCCACCAGGGTCACCCTCCACCAGGCCCCCACTCATGTCTCCCACCACCCCCACCCCCCAGCACTGTGGGGCACCTGCCAGCAGGCCCCCACCCATGTCCAACTCATGTCTCCCACCACCCCCACACCCCAGCACTGTGGGGCACCTGCCAGCAGGCCCCCACCCATGTCCAACTCATGTCTCCCACCACCCCCACCCCCCAGCCACCAGGGTCACCCTCCACCAGGCCCCCACTCATGTCTACCACCACCCCCACCCCCCAGCCACCAGGGTCACCCTCCACCAGGCCCCCACTCATGTCTCCCACCACCCCCACCCCCCAGCACTGTGGGGCACCTGCCAGCAGGCCCCCACCCATGTCCAACTCATGTCTCCCACCACCCCCACCCCCCAGCACTGTGGGGCACCTGCCAGCAGGCCCCCACCCATGTCCAACTCATGTATCCCACCACCCCCACACCCCAGCACTGTGGGGCACCTGCCAGCAGGCCCCCACCCATGTCCAACTCATGTCTCCCACCACCCCCACCCCCCAGCCACCAGGGTCACCCTCCACCAGGCCCCCACTCATGTCTACCACCACCCCCACCCCCCAGCCACCAGGGTCACCCTCCACCAGGCCCCCACTCATGTCTCCCACCACCCCCACCCCCCAGCACTGTGGGGCACCTGCCAGCAGGCCCCCACCCATGTCCAACTCATGTCTCCCACCACCCCCACCCCCCAGCACTGTGGGGCACCTGCCAGCAGGCCCCCACCCATGTCCAACTCATGTATCCCACCACCCCCACACCCCAGCACTGTGGGGCACCTGCCAGCAGGCCCCCACCCATGTCCAACTCATGTCTCCCACCACCCCCACCCCCCAGCCACCAGGGTCACCCTCCACCAGGCCCCCACTCATGTCACCCACCACCCCCACACCCCAGCAGTGCAGGGTCACCCTCCACCAGGCCCCCACTCATGTCACCCACCACCCCCACACCCCAGCAGTGCAGGGTCACCCTCCACCAGGCCCCCACTCATGTCACCCACCACCCCCACCCCCCAGCAGTGCAGCGTCACCCTCCACCAGGCCCCCACTCATGTCTACCACCACCCCCACCCCCCAGCCACCAGGGGCACCCTCCACCAGGCCCCCACTCATGTCACCCACCACCCCCACCCCCCAGCAGTGCAGGGTCACCCTCCACCAGGCCCCCACTCATGTCACCCACCACCCCCACACCCCAGCAGTGCAGGGTCACCCTCCACCAGGCCCCCACTCATGTCACCCACCACCCCCACCCCCCAGCAGTGCAGGGTCACCCTCCACCAGGCCCCCACTCATGTCTACCACCACCCCCACCCCCCAGCCACCAGGGGCACCCTCCACCAGGCCCCCACTCATGTCACCCACCACCCCCACCCCCCAGCAGTGCAGGGTCACCCTCCACCAGGCCCCCACTCATGTCTCCCACCACCCCCACCCCCCAGCACTGTGGGGCACCTGCCAGCAGGCCCCCACCCATGTCCAACTCATGTCCCCCACCCCCCCACCCCCAGCACTGTGGGGCACCTGCCAGCAGGCCCCCACCCATGTCCAACTCATGTCCCCCACCCCCCCACCCCCCAGCACTGTGGAGCACCTGCCAGCAGGCCCCCACCCATGTCCAACTCATGTCCCCCACCCCCCCACCCCCCAGCACTGTGGGGCACCTGCCAGCAGGCCCCCACCCATGTCCAACTCATGTCCCCCACCCCCCCACCCCCCAGCACTGTGGGGCACCTGCCAGCAGGCCCCCACCCATGTCCAACTCATGTCCCCCACCCCCCCCACCCCCCAGCACTGTGGGGCACCTGCCAGCAGGCCCCCATCCATGTCCAACTCATGTCCCCCACCCCCCCACCCCCCAGCACTGTGGGGCACCTGCCAGCAGGCCCCCACCCATGTCCAACTCATGTCCCCCACCCCCCCCACCCCCCAGCACTGTGGGGCACCTGCCAGCAGGCCCCCACCCATGTCCAACTCATGTCCCCCACCACCCCCACCCCCCAGCACTGTGGGGCACCTGCCAGCAGGCCCCCACCCATGTCCAACTCATGTCTCCCACCACCCCCACCCCCCAGCACTGTGGGGCACCTGCCAGCAGGCCCCCACCCATGTCCAACTCATGTCTCCCACCACCCCCACCCCCCAGCACTGTGGGGCACCTGCCAGCAGGCCCCCACCCATGTCCAACTCATGTCTCCCACCACCCCCACCCCCCAGCCACCAGGGTCACCCTCCACCAGGCCCCCACTCATGTCTACCACCACCCCCACCCCCCAGCCACCAGGGTCACCCTCCACCAGGCCCCCACTCATGTCTCCCACCACCCCCACCCCCCAGCACTGTGTGGGACCTGCCAGCAGGCCCCCACCCATGTCCAATCCATGCCCCCCTGCACCTGGGTCCCAACATTCCCCAATCATGTCCGTAATGCCCATCCTCCCCTGCCAAAAGGCCCAACCAACTATCACACCCACCCACATATCAAAGGCAATTACATGTTACACCCCCAATGTAAATAATGCAATATAACACATGTCTTTCACACACAATGGCTGCAAGTGAATGACAAAACACCCAACATGACATGCCTGAAAGCAATGAGATGATACGACACATTGAAGATTAAAAAAATAATATGTATTGAACAGCAAATAAGAAAAAACACAAAGCAAATCAAACAAAACAAGATGAATGTCCAAGAAAAAATTCTGAAAAATTAAAATAAGCCAATTAAGAAGATCATCCTGGGTCCATGAGCCCTACCAAATTAAACCTAACTGACTACTAACTAAAAAGTGAACTATATACAAAAAAGTGGTGCATTGTCCAATCGCAACCAAAAAAAAATCAAAAAAACAAAGGAAACCTAACCCTAACTATACAACTATATACAAAGGCAGCGGGCTATTCGGACGGCTCACTGGTTGTTGTCATGGGCCAGGGCATCATCGAACTCCTGGTCAATGGCTTGGAGGCGGGCATGTTCCCTGGCCCCGAGGTCCCGCAGGGATAACGCAGTGTCCAGCTCAAACTCCCTGCGAAGACCCTCGAGGCACTCAGCCCGCCTCAGCGCCCTCCGCATGGAGTCCTCCGCCCTGACCATCGTGAGCCGTTCCTCCTCTGCCCGCTGCCGCTCCGCACCTATCCGCTGGCACAACCTCTCCCACACGGAAGCCACTCCCATTCCAGGGTTCTCCTGCCCTCCGGCCGATGCCTGCACCCCTGATGTTGATGGCCCCGAGCCATGATGCCTCCCACGTTGAGCCTGCTGCTGCCTCCGACGCAACTGCCTGTGCCAGCACGACGACATCCAGGCTGATGGAAACCACCGATGCCGTCGTGCACGTGCCCTACCCGATGATGCCGTCACATCCTCCATCTGCTGGGGTCCAGTTGCTCTGGTGTCCACCCCTGCTGGATCTCTGACTCCCGACTGTGGCAGGGATGGGATCCCCACCGAGCTGGCTGCATTGGTCGGGGCAGGTCCACAGGGGGCCCTGGTGGCATCTGGGCTGGAAGACGGCAAGGAGAACGACTGGTGGATAGCCTGCACAGAGGAGGAGAGGGCCGCCACATTGGCCAACACATGCAGGAAACCCCCGAACATGGCCGATCCCAATTGGGCCACGTCGGCACGGTGCACTTCGTGATGACGTGCGTGCTCCTCCCGGGAAGCACGCACGGCATCACGAATCACAGCCGTGCGCATCGCGACCCCAATCAGGACCTTCTCCACACGGCCAGGGGTTCCCACGTCCGCAGGTGGAGGGGAGTCAGGTGACATGGACATCCCCTCTACCTGCGGACAGGCCTGGGACGGGGCATCCCTGCTGGTGCATGGTGGTGCACTCACAGGGTCAGGGACAGCGACATGCACAGGCCCCTCCACGGTGACCTGTGCTGCCTCCTGCCCCTGGCCCTGGACTGCACCACTTGCACCAGCAGGGATGCCCCCACCAGGCCCCATGTGTGCCCCAGTGGCGGCCTCCTCCTCCTCTGTGCAAACCACCAACCTGGATGGCTCCTCACCGTCTCCCACCGTAGCAGGCCCCTGTGGGGGCTCACCCACCCCTTCCGCTGCAGCCGTGGGGGCATCCCCGCCGCCTTGCTCCACAGCGCCGTCTCCGCCCTCTTCTTCACTAGCCGCTGCGTAGAGGGAGACAAAGAACACAAGCATCAGGGCACTGTACAATGGTCCCCTAGACAGGAAGCAATAGCAGATGAGCACCACTGTCAAAGTACACTTCCATCATGTCCCTCCACAACACATGGGTCAGTCCAGGCAAAACACACACAGTAACAGGCATGGTGCATGCCATGGACATTTCCATGCATGTCCAATGGACTCTTGAAACATTCAATGATATGTAACTCACATGCATCATGCCTCATGCCCATCACATGCACACACTTCACCTCAGTCACATCCATCTGGCCCCAAACACACCAAACACAGCGGTTACAAGGGTAATTTGGCTGCTTTACTGAATCTCTGCATTGTCACACACATGTGTCATGCATCCATGGCATGCACAAGTCACAGACACGCAGGTCAGGCACACAGACATGGCTACCATATATGTACCTGGCATCAGCACCCATCCCTCACCCCCACCCATGTCCAGGTACAGAGACTGGCATGCTCTCATGTTCAAATCTGAATAGGGCTCCCCATGCGGCATTTCAACACATGCAACAACCATGTGCATCACACATCACTGGTCGCACATGCATTACCATGATGTCCCTGCACACATACATGCATACATGGCCTATGGCACACATACAGGCAAGTATCATAGAACCAGCACACCGCAACATGCCCTGTCTCACACAGTAATGCATGGACACTTACCGCTCAACTCCAGACGGGCCTCCCTCTCAAGGATCTGGGCGTGGAGCGCTGGGCGTACGCGTTCCAGGACCCTCATCTGGATGGAACTCATGCGGCCCCGGCCCCCCTCCACGAGGCGCCGGGCCTTCACAAGGGTCCTGGACCTCAAGTCCTCCCAGCGCTTCTTGATCTTCAGGACGTCGCGGGTTGCCACCCCCTCCGCGTTGATGGCAACCACACAGTCGGCCCAGATCCTCTGCCGTCCTTCCTTGCTGGCGCGGGACGATCCAAAGAGGGCATCATACTGCCCCAGGACATGCTCCACCAGGACACCAACTTCGGTGACAGTGAAGCTGGTGCCCCTCTGCCCCTCTGGCCTGGGGTTGCCACTGGTGCCAGATGTGGAAGTGCCCGACATGGCAACCCCAGAGGCAGGTGTGGGTGGGCAACTGGGTCCTGGGGCTGGGCTGTGGAGCGATGTAATACCAGTCGGGAGTCTTCAGTTCCAGCAGGGGTGGACACAGCAAATGGACCCCTGCAGATGGCTGATGTGCAGGCACCAAATGGCAGGGCACGGTGGCAGCAGGCAGGCAGGCAGGCAGCAGCAGATGGCACATGGGAGGCTGCTCGGGGCACTGGGGGGCAGTAACTCGGCCTTCTGGGCAGGAGCGTGGGCTTCCGTGTGTTTTCGCGTGGCCAGCTTGATACGGAGTGATTTGGCACGTGAAAATCCTGCACGTCAGCGTGAAATCCGAGGAAAGGCCCTTAGCGCGTAAGCGCGTCAGCACGCATACGCGATTCTATTGGACCAGAGTCCCTCAGCGCGTAAGCGCGTCTGTGACGTGACCCGCACGGGTGTTCCCCACTCAGCACGTGATGACGGGGCACACGTGGAAATACTGCACGTCAGAGTGTCATCGCGTGTAATTGGACAAAAGTGCGCGTACACGCGATTGGCCTATGTACGTGTATTTAATGGGTGCGCGGCCACTTACACACGCAAGTACGTCAGCGAACCTGTATCACGTGGTGCGTGTGAATTTCCGCACGCTATTGGACTGGGAACTGGATTCCAGGGGTGCGCGGGTCACACGCTGTATCCCGTGGTGCGTGTGAATTTCCGCACGCTATTGGACTGGGAACTGGATTCCAGGGGTGCGCGGGTCACACGCTGTATCCCGTGGTGCGTGTGAATTTCCACACGCTATTGGACTGGGAACTGGATTCCAGGGGTGCGCGGGTCACACGCTCGCCTAGAACACGCGCTAAGCATAAATTGCGGACTTTAACAATAACAAGCTCAGACGCCAGGATGAACATACCGTTCCTAGCAGCAGTGGCAGTGGGCTACCAAAGGAGGAGGAGGAGGATAGTCAGGGCCAGAATATTCACACCCAGAACCAGCCTTTTCGGGATGCCTGATGACCAGGTATATGGGAGGTACAGGTTTCCACCACACATCATACTGGACCTGGTGAGTGAGTGGGAGGATGACCTCACATCACCAACCCTGTGCTCCCAAGCACTCAGCCCCCTGGAGAAGGTCCTCAATGTACTGCACTTCTTGGCCACTGGATCATTTCAGCGGACAAGTGCCATAGTGGGTGGGGTGTCACAGGCCACCCAGTCACGCTGCCTACACCAGGTCTTGAACATCATGACTGCACGCCCATCAGTCCGCAGGCACATATACCTGCCCAGAACACCTGCAGAAAGGCATGCTGCCGCCCTGGATTTTTACGCAGTGGCACGATTCCCCAAAGTGCTAGGTGCCATCGACTGCACCCATGTGGCTCTACGTCCCCCCAGGGCATCTGAGCACATCTATAGGAACCGCAAGCACTGGCATTCCATCAACGTGCAGGTAGCATGTAATGCCAAGGGAATCATCACCTCAGTATATGCCAACTATCCCGGCTCCACCCACGACAGCTTCATTTACCGAATGTCCACCCTAAGCCGGGACCTAGAAGCTGGGCGGCATGGCGATACATGGCTGCTTGGTGAGTATGTATGCCACTGCACATGCATGCATGTTGGATACTGAGCAAGGTCACAACCTCACCAATGATACCAATCCCCACCTCCACAGGGGACAGTGCCTACCCTCTCAGCCCCCACATGATGACGCCAATTCGGAACCCCACCACGCCACCCCAGGTAAGATTTAACACAGCCCACATTACAACCAGGGGCATAGTGGAGCGCACATTCGGAGTGCTGAAGTCACGCTTTCGCTCCCTTGACCGTTCTGGCGGGCAGCTGTTATACGCTCCCCCAGTAGTGTGCAGGATCATAGTGGCAGCATGTGTCCTGCACAACGTTGCAACACGCCGGGGCCTGGCCGTGGACATGGTGGTGGCCCCACATCCCCAACCACATGCACAGCCGCTGCGCATGGGAGGGGAAAGGGCACGGGGGGAGGCAGCCCGTACACAGCTAGTGGCTAATTACTTCACATAGAAATCACACCCCTGTGGAGTGCACACTGCCCTGGCACATTCCATCTGACAATCAATGATGACTCAACCTGACACTGATCCTGAATGTGTGGAGAATGAACCGGGAATTCCATGTCAGCCTGAGATTGTTCACCTGGAAGTGTCACAATGTGTGCATCCCTACCCACACAGACACCACCAATGCAGTTTTGTGAAGTTACACATTGAAGCAGCTAAAATGAATACCCACTTGCAAAATGCAACAAGAGGACAGTGCCATGTCAGCCAACCCAACCCCAGCACTGCCACACGACACACCGTGCCATGTCATGCTAATTGCAGGTAAACAAAGTAATCCCCACAACATGACATCACTCTCACTATGTACAGTGGCACTATTAGAAACCTGCAACACCTGAAATGCTCACAGCAATGCCGGACCAACAACATACTTGAGCACGTAGTACCATTAACATGACATCAAAAATGTTACATATTAGTAGTCTCACCACCTGGAAATGCCTGCACTCCCACCACTACCAACTGTGCAGTGTTGGCGCCATGTAGAGTTGTAGGTGCACTGCTGCCAACATGGTCCCCATCGCCAGACTAGAGGTCCTTGTGTGGACTTGAGGAAGGGACCTGCAAATTGGGAGGTAGACACAGAAGAAGAGTTACACATCAATGCAACATGCAGTGTACAACACAACAGCAATATGCACTATGAATGTATACACAGTATTGACTACAGACTGGCCACACAGCTCATGGGAGTCCAACGTCACTGTGTAATTCACTGTCACTTGGGCACACCCTTTGCAAGCCCATGGAAACGGGAAGCAGGAGGGGTGTGTGTGACTCAAACCCAAGCATCTGAACCAAATACATTACAAGCCTGCATGTGCCCAGCCACAATGCAGCGTATGCCCACAGGAACCACGGAAGCCAACACATCGAAGCCAACACATCGGAGCCAACACATCGGAGCCAACACATCGAAGCCAACAGATCGGAGCCAACACATCGGAGCCAACACATCGGAGCCAACACATTGGAGCCAACACATCGAAGCCAACAGATCGGAGCCAACAGATCGGAGCCAACAGATCGGAGCCAACAGATCGGAGCCAACAGATCGGAGCCAACAGATCGTCCCAAAAAAATTGGGAATAAAAGAAATCAAAATAAAAATAAAAATAAGAAACAATCAAAAATGGCCATTGATGGGCCCGGGGGGGTTGGGGAGGCCACCCAGGAGGTCCGAGGACAGGATGCACACCAGAACCCACCTGCGTGGATCCTGGGAAGATAAAACACCTCCATGGGCTCATGGCCCACACGGCTACCCTATTGTGGGAGTATCACTGCTGTCGCTATTATCACCCTGTGCAGCTGCATCCGGAGGTGGTTGCACTATGGGAGGCAGCCCACGCAAGGCCCTAGTCTGCTCCTCCATGGCTGCAAGCATGCGGGTGTGGTAGGTCTGGTTCTGGAGGATGAGTGTGCGGAGGTCCCCATGCAACAACTCACGGGATGCCCGGACCTCCGCCCTCGTTGCCCGCATCTCAGCTGAGAGCGTACGGGTGAGACGCTCCAGCTGCTGTTCTGTCCTTTGGTGTGTTGAAGCCTCAAGCTCAACAAGAGTCGTCCTGAGGTGTAGGAGCTCCTGCCTCAGGGCTTCCCTGTGGCCCTGGGACTCAATGGAGATGGCCTCCTGCAGAGTCGCCAGTGCCGCCCGCCTGTCCCTGTTGGACCCCAACATGTCCTCCCTGTGTGACTGGCAGATGGAGTCGGTTGCCTGCTCTAGTCGCTCCATCAGCCTTTCTGGGGGGACAATGGAAGTGGCCACCCTATCCATGGCCTGAGCCATCATCTCGGATGATGCAGCCTGTTGGGTAGCCATACCGTAAATGGATTGCTCCCATGCGGTATTGCCGGGTGGCGTACGGCCACCACGTCGCCGGGCACCACACCTGTCTGGGGCAAGGCGAACTGCGCCTTGCTGTGCCGGCACTGCCTGAGGCTGCAGGACTGCATTCCCCCTCTGATCTGCTGGCCCAGGAACAGGATCAGATGTCGCGGAGTGTGACCCTGCATCCGTAACCACCGAAGGCGTAGCTGCCAACACTGACATCCCCATGGAGGGTACTGACCCTGGTGCAGGTGGGTGAGACAGAACAGAATCCCTCCCTGGAACACTCACCTGCGACGGCACGTAGGTCTCATCCGAATCAACACCTGAGTACAGCTCGGGGGAGGTGCAGCCAGAGACACCCCTTGAGAGCACGACCTGCAGCACTTGTGGGTTCTCCCCCACCACCACACCACGTCCCTCACTGGTGGTTGGTCGGCCCTGGGACACCTCCTGGGTCTGCACCATCTCCACAACCCCAGCAGTATCAGGTGCGTCTTCCCCTGCAAAGACATGAAAACAAAGTAATGGAAACAGGCATTAGCACCATGGCACACATTGAGGGCTGAGAAGCAAGAGAACCAGTACTTGATTGACACATGTCCCACATGACTAAAACCCTCCCATGCATGCACCCTCACTGCGTATGAAGTGCAGGCAAATGGCACACACTGATGACACCAAGATGGAAGATGAACAAATTTTCTGCATGCTGCTTGGCAGTGGCATCACACATTGGCCTGTGATTGGCAGGTGAAACACACATGCCATCACACAGATGGCATGTACCATTGCTATTGAGTGAAGATGGAGAGGAGGGCAGCACCTATTCATTCAGTCCAGTTCCCGCATGTAATAGCTTTTCTGATTCTAACAGGTCAGATTTTTCACCTGGAGCTGCCAGTCTGAAATGGTCAAATTGCACAGGGACATGTGTGTACAAATGATATCCAGGTAACAAAGTCACTCCACTTTACCATACCCATGTCAGACATGTGACTAGTGGACAGCGACATGCCTAGTGAAAGTGGTGGAATGAAAACAAACTGACTGAATGAACAGTGAAAAATAAGCAAATATGTTGTGTCAAGGTGACACTTCAAGGGCAACTGGCGTGCAGTTGTGCTAGATGTCTACTGTTGGCAGAAGGGATACTGCTATGGCCAAATGCAGCTGCGCAGGAAGTATTGCATGAAGCACATGGCTGACCCATACGACTGAGGCGCACACACTCTCACCTGGCACCCAAACAGAAGCCCTCACACACACACCATGCACATGGATGACACACACATGCATGTGCACTCACCGGACAATGCCTCGTAATCAGCCAGATCTCCCACGCCTTGGATCTGTTCCTCCGTGACGTAGGTCCCAGCGACTGACTCATGTGGAGTGAGTTCCATGTCTACTACTGGAGACCCACCTCCAGTCACTAGAGTTGCGGCATGACTTGAGGCCAGCTTACTCTTTGCCCTGCGCTTTAGGTCATTCCAGCGCTTATAGCAATCATTGGCTGTGCGCCTCACGATTCCAAGGGCACTTACGATGTCCGCAACGGTCTGCCAGTGTGCCTGGCGTTGTGCAGGTGTGGTCTTGGATCCTGCAACAATGACCATCTCGTTGTCATGTCCGGACACATACTCGACAAGTGCATTCAGTTCGTCATCCGTGAAGCTGGGCTTCCTGGACGGGCCGGACTGTGTAGCCGTGTCTGGGGCATCAGCCTGTGCCGGACGAGCACTCTTCCTCTTCCGCTTGGAAGGTGGTGGTGATCCTGAGTGTCCTGCGCCGCTCTGGACACTAGGGGCAGGAGCCCTGGTGGACTCTGTATCAGGAGTGTGGGATTGCACACTCAGCATGGGAGTTGGTGCAGGCATTGGCTCTAGTGTGATGGTGTCAGGGGGAATGTCAGCAGCATGGACTAGGACCGACACTGTCCTGGCTGGGTGTGTGAGGGCTGGGGTGGATGGAGCCGCAGCTGCCCCTGCAGCCACTCCGCCCTGCCTCCTTGGTGCAGCAGATGACCTTGCTGCCCCAGATCCACGTGGCATGATGGCATCAACGTGCACCAGCGCACGTGTCGTAGCCCTGCTGACCTGGAAGTCAGCCATGGAGTCAGCCAAGTCTGGTGCCACAATGGGCTGGTCCAACAAGGGCTGAGCATGGATGGTGTCAGCCACTTCAGCCTCAACGGGAGGGGGGGAGGGGGGGAGGGGGGGGGATGATGGGTGCCCTTGACTGGTCCTCCACACATGGGGGGACAGGCTCACCCTGCAAGTTACGACCACGTCCCCTACCGGATCCACCACGGCCACCACTTGTGGCTCTTCCACCTTTGCCACCCTTACGGAATCCTCGCCTCCCAGCCATGGCACTGATATTAATGTGCGTATGGGAGTGGCTGTAGACAATTGTCCTGGGCAATTGGGGGTCAAAGGGTTTGGGTACCAGATGGTAATTGTACCCTAGTGCTCTAGCACGGCTGATTGTAACCCCTGGGGAAAGATGACGGGTCACGCAACGCACAGGAGGCCCAAAAAAGGGAGATGACGTGCACGCAACCCCTCCTAGACCACGTGTGCAGAAAGAAAAACCTGCACTACGCTGTGGCACCCAGTAACACAAGAATGAACGTATTCGTGTCACACGCAGCCTAGAATGACCTCTGAAGGGGTAGGCTACACACGGGGCAAGCACAGAAGTTGGATACGTGCATGACTCACCGTCTGCCAGGTAAAAGAGCGTGAAGAATGAGCGCGTTTGGCTGGCTAAACCCCCGCCAAAAGAAGATGTGTACGCTGTCTGAGAAGACAGGACAACAGTAGAAGGGGACACTGTTTGAGGGAACAGGCCCAGGTAAACCAGTAAAAGAGAAAAAAGAGAAAAAGCTGTCAGAGGTAACAGGGAATACGAACTGGAAACGCCGTGAAGTAAATCGCGTGTGAAACGACAAGAAGTACAGAATTCACCCACTCGCTCTCCACGAAAAGCACGTACAAGGAAATGGTGTTCTACATGTACCTTATATACAGGCCCACACGTACAGCGTCACTTACGCTGCGTGTACGTTCACCAATCACACGCTTTGTCACTCCTGCGTGTAGATCCATTTTCACCAATCACACGCTTTGTCACTTCTGCGTGTAGATCCATTTTCACCATTCACACGCTTTGTCACTTCTGCGTGTAGATCCATTTTCACCAATCACACGCTTTGTCACTTCTACGTGTACATCCATTTTCACCAATCACACGCTTTGACACTGGGACGTGTCACGCAACAATTTCCTGCACGTGCAGGTGACTATAGGCGCGCATATGCTGTTGACGGGTTTACGCGCTAAGGGCCTTTGCTGACGTGTGGGATTTCACTCCCTATCAGGCTGTCCACGCGTTCACACACGAGAGACCACGCTCCTGGCCAGGAGGCCAAATTACTGCCCCCCAGAGCCCTGAGCACGCTCCCACCTGCCATCTGCTGCTGCCTGACTGCCTGCTGGCCACGTGCCCCACAGTGCTGGTGGGTGGGGGTGTTGGGAGACATGGGTGGGGGCCTGGTGGAGGGTGCCCCTGCACTGGTGGGGGTGGTGGGAGACATGGGTGGGGGCTTGGTGGAGAGTGCCCCTGGTGGCGGGGGGGTGGGGGTGGTGGGAGACATGGGTGGGGGCCTGGTGGAGGCTGCCCCTGGTGGCGGGAGGGTGGGGGTGGTGGTAGACATGAGTGGGGGCCTGGTGGAGGCTGCCCCTGCACTGCTGGGGGGTGGGGGTGCAGGGGGACATGAGCAGGTGTGCAGGGTAGTCCCCTGTTTTGTAGGCTGCCTGCAGGGGCCGTGGAGGGTGTACAGGGAACACCTGTGAGGACCCACCCAGCCTAATCGCGTGTGATGATTCCCACGCACCCCTGTAATACACGTACCCTGGCCAATCGCGTGTTAAACTTCCCGCATACCCCTGTAATACACGTACCCTGGCTAATCGCGTGTTAAACTTCCCGCGTACCCCTGTAATACACTTACCCTGGCTAATCGCGTGTTAAACTTCCCGCGTACCCCTGTAATACACGTACCCTGGCCAAACTTCCCGCATACCCCTGTAATACACGTACCCTGGCTAATCGCGTGTTAAACTTCCCGCGTACCCCTGTAATACACTTACCCTGGCTAATCGCGTGTTAAACTTCCCGCGTACCCCTGTAATACACGTACCCTGGCCAATCGCGTGTTAAACTTCCCGAATACCCCTGTAATACACGTACCCTGGCCAATCGCGTGTTAAACTTCCCGCGTACCCCTGTAATACACGTACCCTGGCTAATCGCGTGTTAAACTTCCCGCGTACCCCTGTAATACACGTACCCTGGCCAATCGCGTGTTAAACTTCCCGCGTACCCCTGTAATACACGTACCCTGCCTAATCGCGTGTTAAACTTCCCGCGTACCCCTGTAATACACGTACCCTGGCCAATCGCGTGTTAAACTTCCCGCGTACCCCTGTAATACACATACCCTGGCTAATCGCGTGTATAACTTCCCGCGTACCCCTGTAATACACGTACCCTGGCCAATCGCGTGTTAAACTTCCCGCGTACCCCTGTAATACACGTACCCTGGCTAATCGCGTGTATAACTTCACGCGTACCCCTGTAATACACGTACCCTGGCCAATCGCGTGTTAAACTTCCCGCGTACCCCTGTAATACAGGTACCCTGGCCAATCGCGTGTTAAACTTCCCGCGTACCCCTGTAATACACGTACCCTGGCTAATCGCGTGTTAAACTTCCCGCGTACCCCTGTAATACACTTACCCTGGCTAATCGCGTGTTAAACTTCCCGCGTACCCCTGTAATACACTTACCCTGGCTAATCGCGTGTTAAACTTCCCGCGTACCCCTGTAATACACGTACCCTGGCCAATCGCGTGTTAAACTTCCCGCGTACCCCTGTAATACACGTACCCTGGCTAATCGCGTGTATAACTTCACGCGTACCCCTGATATGCACGTTACCCGCTTTGCGTTCCTTGTTTGGCAGCCCTGTAAACTGGTCCAGGGTTAGCGCAGCCCTTTGCGATGATTTAGCGATTTTGATGGCTTTTCCTTGCGCGAGGGCGTTCTTGGGGGCGTTACTGGCGCTGCTGCAGGGTCGCTGCGATACTCTGCGCCACGGCTGGTTTGGGAGCATGAAATCCATGAATACGCTGTGCGCGGAAATCGGTTTTAGCGCACGTGCCTGGCGCAGTCAATCGCACGCGGACACTCTGCGCCAGCCGCTTGCGACACTTTTCAGCGAAATTCTATGAATTACCCTGTCAATCTACACATTTACATTTCTAAGGAATCATGTGTTCACCGGTACAAGCTTTAAAATTGCAAATAATCTACACCATTCTCAAACAGTTATATGATTTCACCCTCGATGGAAAAACCTGCGATGGAATCTGCCGATCCCATTTAAATCCGTGAAGGGGTCTGTGAAAATGTTATCATAGGCTCCAAATCACAATGTTCTGTATTCTGCATTACCAATTTTACCTTCTGGACCAGTAATTGCATGTTTCCTACCTCGAATGCTATGTTACATTTACCCCCAGTGGCAGCATTGCCGCGCTTTCCAGACTGAGGCAGCGTCCCTAGCCCCTGCCGGAATTGACCAGAGTACACCGACTTGCCGCCTTTTCTCATCATAGAGTCCTGGCTTTCTGCCCTGTTCTGCTTTCTGCTGAGAACCGCACTTACACAAAGAACAAATGGTCCGTTCTGGGTCATTAGGAAACCGTGAACTGAATTTGCCCTATAGACTTCAAGTAATTGTCGAATGAACTTCTTCGACCAGGGGGCATTTTTCCTCCTGTTATAAAACAAAAAATAGCCTGCTTCACTGAACTTGGCAAATGAGGCAGTATTAATATTTAGAAGGGTTCTGCTACTGGGCACATTTCTAATCTACTGTTTTATTTCTACATCTTTTTTTTCCTTTAAAACATGGAAATTACAGCACTGATATTTTAGAAACCCGTAATTTAAAACTGCTTGTTTTTTTATGCATTACGTCTCCTGATCGTGATGCGTTTGCATATGTGTATTTAATTCTGGTGCGGAAAGAACCAATTGCCAGGCGATTTGTGGGGATCCACGAATGCAAGTGGGAGATCCACAAGCCGGCATGACCACCAGAAGATTTAGTCGGATACATTCACTGCCCTATCAGATTGCACGAAATCCCTTGCAAGGTCAGGCAGTAGAAGCAATTTGCTAGTGCCCGATTCTCTACTGATGAGCTAAGTCTGATGAGCTACAGGGCATTTTTTAAAAATGTTTTATCTTTTAGAAAATCAATGTGCTTATTATATGGATGTATACGAATTGACCTTTTCACAATTGATCAGGAAATGAAGGTCATTTAGGACATATATGCGGGGGAAACATCCTGCAACCCCCACTCAATCCAAAAAACCCTGCAACCCACTACCCAATCCCATTATATTATTTATTACCCCAAACCCACCGCACACATATATATAAAATTTTACATAAAGGTAAAGGTCAATTGTGCAGAAGGTCAATTAGGGCCACTATTATTAGGTCAATTAGGACAAAAGGTCAATTGTAAAAGGGAAATTTGAGTAATACCTATCATATGGGTGTTTAATGGATGTACCTTGCCATAAAGATGTATAGGCATAGTATTTAAATTTGGGGGTTGACGTTTCATTTTGTCTTGGTTTTATTTTTCTGAGTTTACACCTTCAGCCCACATTGAATTCATATAGTGAGAAGGAGGAAGTGTTAACCTACTATAATGCCAGCAAGAGTGGTATGCCCACCATCTTGGCATTCAAGGGCCGAGGGTGGGATTCCACAGTCACAAGTTGTAGTTATGTTCCAGTAGTGGTGCAGGTGGTGGGTCATCAGCAGAGCCTCGACACTCAACAGGGAGTAGGTAGCAGCAGTGGTGGAGGTAGGAGGCGCTGAGGAGCAAATTCCATGAAACAACTGAGCACATCAGGCGCACTGATGCCGATACATTAAACAGTTGTTAACACTGGTGTTAAAGTGTTACTGCAAATCTTTAATACTGTTCAGAAAGAGTGTGAAAACTGTTGTATTTAAATAGTCTGTTTTTCTTATAGAATGCATAATGACCTTAAACTCTGAAATCCCATCTTTTAGTTGACATCTGTGCCCATATATTGTTTCTTCTGTTTGTTGCGCAATAGAAATACTCAAAAACAAAATTAAAAAAAATCTAAAATCAATGTGGTTTTGTAAAAGCCGATGGGTTGTAAAAGGAAAAGCACTGTCCCATAATATACCAATACTTTGAACTTGATGAATCATTGTGGGGCTAGGACCAAGAGCATGGGTAAAATGGATACATCCCAAGCCTGTCATTCGCAATGAAAGGAAACCCTGTACAACAACCACAATGTAAGGCCCAACTACTGGACCCAAAAGGCATTGACGAAGATTTATAAAACAGGAATGTTTGTACACACACATAATACTTGATATGCAAGGGCGGGTTTCTCTGGTAGGCCCAGGAGAACATTTTGGTTGATGGTGTTATAGGTCACGTGGATCCACCATTCTGGTCACTCAGAATTGCCAATAATGCTCAACTTCTTTCAAGGTTTCAAGTAGCGTGTTTAGGTTCAGGAAGATTCTGATATGCAATGAATTACTCAGTCGAGAACTAACATCTGTTTCGATCACCTTACCTGTGAATGGGAGCTGAGAATGGAGCCTCAAGGAAGATATCTTTAATCAAGGGATCACCAGTATATGATGCTGTTGGACACCCGCATGTATGCAGTTGGTTGTTGCTTCCTTGGGAGCTCTACAACCTGGTTTGATAAATCTATGAAAATAACAGCAGGGTTCTATCAGGCAATTACAATGTTCTCTTATGAAGCACAACTAAAGGTTTTCAGCTAATTTGCATACCCGTGGTGCATTGCGTTGTGGCTCTGGTCTTGATGTAAACATGATTGCATTGCTACTGGGTGTTGCTGCTGTGCATGTGCAGCTGTTTAGCTGAGATGGCCTATTCTACCATCACATTGCAGTTACAAGGTTTTTTATCTGCATTTCTTAAACGCACCTTAGGAGTGATGCTGAATGGTAAAAAGTCCCTACCCCTACAAGAAGAGAAAGATGCTATGTAGTTCATAAGTATTCCTGCATGACTGAACCACTGCATATTATTTTCTCTTCAATACGGAAGGTCTGTATTCCTCAACAGAATAGAGACAATTATTCTTGCCATAAAATGTTGAGGCTGTATATTACAATACTGTTGACTCACACATCATGTGGTATTTGTATTGGGGTTTTAAGTAGAATGCAACATTGAGGGTAAGATATGAAATACAATATGTGGTAAACTATGTGGTATGGAATGTCCTGGCCGTGAAAGTGGGAAATGATATGGGAATGCAAAGAGTCTAGGTTGAATTTGAGTTTTAACTGAAGAGGAGTGCCTTGAGTGACTTCATGGAATCCAGGAGCATTGGAGATGATCAGGATTGCCACTGGAATGTTTTTTTTTCCAGTAGACAGGATCCACCAGCAAGAAAAGGTGTGCCTCTATTCTTTTCATTGAATGCAAGTTTCTTCTGGACGAGCCAGACCCGCCATAATCGTACTCTACATCAGGATCCATCTCTGTTCTGACACTGATGATCTCACTTATCACGGTAACCAGTGAATGAAAAAGATCTGCTCATTTCTATACATTCTTTGGGTGGGTTCATCTCAGGTTGTTACAAAGGGCTTTGGAATATTTTACTTTTATTGATGACATCCTTTTCTTGTAGTCATGCCGTATGAGTTGAAAATGAATAGCAACATGATCATTACAGCTGATTGGTTGGGAAACCCACATTTTAAAATGGAATTTAGCAATGTTATGGAGTAAACATTGAGTGACTATATGGATGAAAAGGCAATTACAAGGTAGCACAGAGTCAGAGATATCATAAGAATCAACAGAACACAACAAGCAAAGATGGCCATCAATTGTCCTAAGAAATATCCTAAACAGTGTAGGTTTGTGGTTCTATCTCTGTACCGCAGGAGGTTATTCCAGAAGTATGGACGTGCATCCTCATACCACGTTTGCCTAGCCAAGAATTTCTCAAGCAGATGATTGTCTGCATTGCAAGGTCCTCTGAGCACAGGGATTGTGTTCAACAGATTCCAGACATTTTAGACTGTAGGTTATAATGACCTAGACTGCACTGGCTTTCCTCACCCAGTGAAAGATACTTCTCTGATAACCTTGTGTACAAAAAATAAATTAACTATTAGAGGGCCGAGGAGTGGACTGTAGCAACCCTCACCAACCACTGCAAGTGCAAGAAGAAGTCCAAGGTTTCAAAGGCCACCAGCAGGTACAGCATATCCTGGAGGCAATGAATCTCCTATCATCAGTGGTCAGGCTTTTACCCTGGCTCCAAAATAGAAGGTTCATATCTGTGTTAGGTCCTTAAGCCTATTTGAAGTAGCTGAGGAAGATATTGCATAGACAGAAAGGTTTGCATTTGGCAAATTGCATGCTGTTAAATAATGTGGTTACCATGGCTAGATGTGAGTTGGATTTAAAATTAGAGATAATTGTAATAACACAATTAGCTTTCTTCTGAAAGGGTTCTACTTAACCAGTTTAAGAAAAAGATTTCAATGCACCGTTCTGACAGACATTTTTGATGATAGGCATGGTGAATGGGAATAGTTGAAGTGCTCAGTTTTGGATGGCCTTGAGAAGGATTGGGTTTATGCGGCAGGGTTCTGTAGGTTTGACCATCAAGAATGATCAAGAAAGTAGTCATTAGGAACCTATGAGAAATCAAGGAGTGCCTGGTTAGCCTGCATGGAGATCCTGTTTCTGAAGAAGTGGTTACATGTTAACATAAATATACCATCCTGTGTATGATGTACTTTATACATGGACATGTGTATGCTGTGCGTGCTCAATTCAAAGTGAAGGGATTGTTTGGGAGATTATCTTCAGATGTATGCCCAGATTAGAATGATCACTCTGTGACATTTCAAGATCAAATACATTATTTAATAGCAATTAAGTTGACATGTGAAATGTCTCATGTTTCTGTGGCAACTCCCACCAAGAAGATGAATTATACCTTTCCCAGTTCTGATGGTTTTAGGATTGCTCTACAATTATGCAAGATTAGTATCTGTACAGCATGTGCACCATGGGCCCCATTACGAGTTTGACATAATTACATGCAGCAAGTATAACAATTTGTTAACCTTATGCCACTGGAGATGGATTTGGTGTCTTGGGACTGGTCGTAAATCATCTAGATTCTGAGTTTGTGTTATTACCCATTATATGGTCCCATGGATCCATTGTGGGTTGGAAGAGTTGCAAATGGTTCTACTTTATTCCTGCCCCTCTCAAACTTGAACCAGACCACCTGAAGTTCCGGAAGCAGCTCAAGAACCAGGGGCATCATTTCACCGAAATGCCAGGGGTAGCAGAAGTGACATCACACGTTCCTTGACCTCTGATGACATCACAGGTAGTGATGTCATTTGACCCTACCCCAAAGTCACATCCCAGGAAGCAATGGAACACCGCATTTCACCCTTTGACAAAACAGGAAGTGGCATCACATAGCATTGTTTCTAAGTACACTATGAAAAATATGGTTAGGATATCACTATAAAGTCATATACATTTCATACAAGAGTGGATCACCAAATGTATCGTTAATGTCAGCGCAAATAGGCCCATTTGCCAAATTATTGTGAATGCAAGCAGATGTCCAAGGCCAAACAATAATGGTGTGTTATTACATAGCACTTATGCATAAGCACTTCATATAGAACAAATATACATAAAATATCACCCAACCTGTGTTAGTACTCATTTATCAACCTCAGCAGGATGAAAGGCTCAGTTGACCTTGCCGAGAGCCGAAACCTGCAACCTGCAAAGCAAACACACTTTGCAGCAGCGAGTGTTCAACCCAATGAGCTATATCACTGTCTATAGCTATCAGAAAACAAGCCACTCAAGAAACACCGAATCACATGCTGCTATCCACAGCCCATAAGCGTCAATTTAAAAATGTTACTTTTTTTAGGGGTAACAAGAAGACCACAGGGGTAGCAAGGGAAACCTCAGGGGTTACAGTTGCGAACCCTAGATGATGTCCCTGTCAAGAACTTCCTTTTCTCATCTGCTTTCTCTCTCCCTCACATGCTGACCTACCTGTCTCCTGAGCAGAATGGTTGCTTGGCTAACCTCAGCGTCTCACTGGGTAGCAGGTTTTTTCTTGATCAGTCACCTCTGCACTGCCTCAGGGCCTACCACACACTTAGGAGCTGTAACTGTAACCGCTACAGTGCCGTGCCTCCTTGCACTTACCCATAGCTGTGTGCTCTGGCTGCACTTACAATGCTGGCTGTTTCCTCTTTCCCTCTCCCTGGAGCACCCCTCCCCTTCCCTTGTGTCCTCCCTCTGTTTTCCCTCCCTTGACTTGTCGACAGGCACGTTATAAATGACTTATCATATCATAATGATAATTCATCAATCCTTCTGTAGTAAATGTCTGCCACTACCTGATGGGGGGTATGTTTTCTTATTTTCCTCCAAAGTCAGAATTTGGTGGTGCAGTAAAAGTAATTATTCCATTTCTGACATATTTTGCTGATACCATCAAACACAGAATACGGGCCACTATTTTTTGAGGTGGTTAACACAGTAGACACAGGGGAGCATGCATTGTTAGTCAATTACTGGCAGCACAGCACTCCCAACAATTGCCCTGAATGCACAGCGGTCAATTGTTTCAAAATAAATTGCTTCTATAGATACAGTAATTACCCTTGACAGCGTGTATAGATCACACATCTCAGATGCAAGGGTTCATGCTTACTTGCACAGTGCAAGAGTATGCAATTAACCATCTCCCAAATTGGTTTGTGCAGTGGCCATGATCACTCTGATGCACTGGTTTCCAAAAAGAGTGGCCATCTTGAATTGCTCTGCTCCAGTATTACCATTGCTGTTTTTGTAAAATGCAAAGGCTAACAGTAAACTATTGCATCAGCCTCCCATTCCTTAACTTTGCCATTTCCTGGCGCCATAGGGATGTGTGATTTTTGCCTGTACCAATTTCTAGGCACAATTCAAAAACCGGCACACTGTTTCTAGAATGTGTACACAATATACCTGAGAGAAAATAATAGAACACTTGCCAAAGAAAACGGTCCTGCTCTATGAGTTTTCACTTCACATTGGATACAATGATGTAGTTTAGCAGCTTCTTTCTTGTGAAAATGAAGGCTCTGGTTTATTTTGAACTCTAGTTTATAGAGTGCTAAGATACCCGTTTGGGTAATAGTGCACTGAAGAAAACATTTCCCGAATACCAAATGCCATGTTGAATTAGTCTTTGCTCTGCATTTTCTGGAGGCATTTTTAAAGGTATTTGGCAGCATTCCTAGATCATGGGCCTGCTTCTGGTGGCCATACACATACAGATGAGGGAGCATCTTCCCACGTCTGTTCTATTAACACAAATATTTGGTGAGCTGATTATTATTATTTTTTTTTTTTTTTTAAACAACATGCTACGTGTACTAATGGTAATGAAAACTGTGATACTTGTGAGTTTCTGTCTGGAGCTGTGTTTTGGTATTTTCTGGGTGATTTTTGTTTTGTAAAACTCCAAACTCCAAAAAACTCAAACTCCCAAAAAGATAAGCCTAAAAGATCCCAAAAAGACTGGATGGTTACATTTTCAGTCCTACTTAATGTAAGAGTTTTGCGCAGTTTCTGCAACATAATTTGTTTACTAGCTGCAGGTGGACATTGGTGAGAGGGGGACTGCATTATTTCCACAATATCATACCTTCATTGTTACTTTGAAGTTTAAATTGAATACAACCACAGATTGAATTGCAATTCCTCTGTCGCCAGATAAGCTAATACGACATAATGCAAAGTTTGTTTTTAAAGTTTAGTTACTGGACTACATACATTACAAAGGGGCCAGGAAACACACTTCTTTGAATAGCGTGTTATACTTCACAAAGTCAACTAATGTACAGTTTTACTTTAACTAAGTAATATGTTCTTTTGAAAATACTCGAAGATTGAAGGGAAAACATTTTCTAAAAAGTAAAGTTACTCTTGTCCAAATCGTGTCATGTGTGATATTGAGAGAATATTCTGGATAATGTAACTGAAGTTCAAAGGCAAACGTGCTTTGTAGACATGCAACAATAACGTGCAAACGTCCCACAATTCAAGTGCAAGCCATAACATCAATATTGATAGCCCTTAATTTCTTCTTTTGTCAAAAGTCTTTTGGCTGCAGTTCGCAAATAACACCAGAGATGGAAAAATACATCTTCCCATCTTGTACTGCATTTATTTTTACATTCCAGTGCATCGCCAGCATTTTGAGATACTGCTGGATTATCACCCACAGTAAATACTGCCAGTGTCACAAAATAATCCAACCCTGTAGAAAAGCCTCCTCCAAGAGATTATAGTTGGAAATTAATTCTCATCCGGGACACATTGTCTCCCTCATGACAAGCACATAATTTACTTCCATTCCATCTGCTATTTTTCAACACATACTCCTAAATAAACTACAACACATACAAAATGCAGCAGCCAGATTACTCCTCAAGATACCCCAAAGAGAATACATCACACCAGTGCTAAAAACACTACATTGGCTACCAATAAAACAGCATATCAAATTCAAAGCAATGTGCACCAAGCACAGATCAATCGACGACATCCGCCTGGATCCGAAAGCCTACAGCAAAAGAAAACTCAGAGAATCTTCTTTCTCTCACCTCGCACCAATAATTTGGAACGACTTACCAAAGGACAGACGTAACACAAGAAATCATCTTCTATTCAGGAAAGTCCTCAAATCCAGGCTCTTCACTGCATAACTAGAAGAACACCCACAGGGGCATATACATAGTTGAAACAATGATGAATAATGAAACTGATCCCAGATCCCACTAAACAATGAACTACAAACAGAATCTAAGGAAGATATTCCATGACATACCAAGCTTACAAACTGAGAGACAGCTATGGCAGGACAAAACTAAAGACTGAATACACAGCGAGACCATAACGAAAGAACAAGGGCAACCACCATTAGCACCCTGGCCCAAATTACACTCTTGCACCTACAGACCACTGACAGAAATAGTTAGCAAGGCAGTAGGGAACTGCTAATCTATAGCACCAACACTACAAGGGGGGACTAGACACACCCTATCCCATTACACAAAGCCCACGTACAACAGAGCCGGAACACATCATTCCATCAGTCACAACAATAAGATGGACAACGAAGGAAAGTGGGAACATACATACCTACTGGAATACCAGTTAAACAGAACAAGTCCTGCAATGACCTAGGATACATAACCTACTAACCTACTCTCAAACCTCTCCATACCTAACTCACCTGAAAAACCACACAAGCATCTCTCGCCCATCACACCTCACGCACCTCACCACATTGCAACAACTACAAGCAAACAACACATAAAATGCACCAACAGCACACAAGGTCTCGTATTGGTCTGATACTCACACCAAAGCTCAGTGCACAGTATAAACCTACAGCACACCACTTCTCTCACTTTCCTCCTCCTCCTCCCAACTACCCTACCCTGCCCTCCTGTTGTTTTATAGATCCACCTGAGCGCCTGGGGACCAATTCCATTTGTGACGGTGCGCAGTATAAATATCTTTAACATTTAACATACTCTAATCCCCTCCAAGGAGAGTTTTAGGCAAGTATAATTAGTAAGAGGACATCTCTGTATTCAAATTGTGTAAAATGGCCCATTTGAGGAATCACGCCTGCTCCTTGAAAGGTTAGAAACTTTAAGGGGAGGTTTTATCAGGATAAAACCTTTACAGTAAAGAGGGAGGCTCTGTCAGCAGCAGCTCTCACTGTTTAAGTGGGAGATTGCCTTAGAATAAACTTCACTCTTGAAGACGGAGACTCTTAATGCATTATCTCCATAGAATAGGAAAACTCTCTATGAGCATCCAAATGTGCCCTCTGAAGGGGGAGACTCTGTATCACAGAAAAGAAAACGTTCCTTCTTGAAAAGAGAGATTTTCTATCAGGGTGAGAGTATGTAAGGCAAAAAGAGGTGCAACAGTACAACAGAAAGGAACACAAAAATAAGCTGGAAATGGAAAGAACAGACCAAGTTAAGTGGAAACACAATATAGCAAGGGCTTTAGTCATTTGGTCATGAAAGGGAAGGGGGAAAGTATGGAAGGTGAAGGTAAGGAGTAAGGAGAAAGGAAAGAGGGAAATGTTTCATTGTTGAATTCCCTTTGGATCATTTCCCATCCTCCTCTGCTTCTTCCCATATTCTAACTTCTCCCTGTCTCCTGCCCTCTGCCACTTCTACTACTACTTTGGATATTCATGTCAATCATCTCCAGACCCTTCTATATGTTCTCTTATTTTCCATCCGCTTCCAACCTCTACTTTCAATATCTTTCCCCATCCAATCATTGTTACATTAACAAGTGGTTCTCCTTTTAATCGCTGATTGCTAAATTGCGTACTTCCAATTTTCCTCATACCTTTCCTGACACCTTTAGGTCTATGATGTTTTTTAAATATCTTTTTTACTATGTATGTTGTTGTTCTACTATTGTTGAATTTCCTTTTTTTGCTTATTCCGAGCTTGTCGATTTCCATTTCATTGTGATTACAGGTCATTAGATCTACAATTTCAAACTAATTGGACATGCTTGCTTCTATTGAATTGGTGCTTATAGCTTGCTACAGGCTTTGTTCAAGAAGGTGGAGGGTGCTTTAGATCACAGCAGAGTAGTGTGTGTACAGCTTAGAACATTACAAACAGTGAGTGGTGGAAAAGGGGGGGGCACAATTAATGCGTTTGTGCTCAGGCGTTCCCTTATCATCTTGAAACTGATAACTATTAATAAAGAATGTGAAATAATATGAAAGGTTTACACTACATCCCTGTTCAGAGTGTGATATCTTCATTAATGTTCTCCATCACATTGGGACAGTGAGTCAACTGAATGCATCATGTGATAAGTAGGACAAACCTTCACAAAACAGTACAGATCATTTTTTTTGTTCTGGCGTACGGAAGAACATTTTAGCAACACATGCATTTGTATTGGGCACTTGTGTCGAATTAGTGAGGGCATCAGGACATCTAAAAAAAAAAAAGAAGTGTCATGTCTTTGAATATTTGTAATATCTTACAGACTTCATCTCCCTATACACCAATGTCTTCCAAACGTATGCAAATGATACACAGGTCACCTTCTGTTTCCTGCACCATCTTTATCAATTCCCCTCATCTCTAAATGCCTTCTCCAGATTCAGAACTGGATTGTTAACAACACTCTTTGTTTGAATGCCACAAAAAGAGAGATAATCCACTTTGGCTAAATCATTCTGCCGCTCTCTCCCCTTTGACTTACCTCCCACCCTATATGGTGTCTTCTGAAAAGAATAGGTTTTGTCATCCTCTTGTTCTTTGCACCACAGATAAAAGATTTTAAAAAGCAGTCTCACTTCCAGCTGCATGTGTAAAGAAAACAGTAACCCAAGCGATAAAAAATATTCCAAAAGGCCAAATAGTCACTGCACCTTTTTGCAAGGGAAAACAAGATTTGTTACATGCAAATGTTCTCAGATGGTCCCGTAAAACCAAACTGACAAGCAGCTCATCATGCCACAAGAAGTTACAGGTTATATAGCTGTAAACAGTAGAATTTGACTATGTAGGTTACAATGTTATCCCACCATCTTCATAGGCTACCACCTATAGAACATGCTAAGGTCCCCTTATAGTCCCTGGACCGATTGGCCGCATCTTATCTAAACCCATTCCCCTAAACACATGGTCTACTACATTGTCAATATTGAATCCAGGTATGGGATTGATAGTTTCAATGTATTGACAAATTAGTGAATCGAGACTGCCACGCGATGTGCTCTCTCCCGATCCAGATGCAATCACAGTAAACTGCGAAGGCCAACTCTGCTCTGATAAGACATTATACCAGATGCCATGGTGCACACAAACTGCCTTCCCAACCTTGTACTATATTTTCTGGCATCACCTATGCTCCTAGCCCCTTATCGCCTTCAAACCCCTTGGGCCCAGTAACACACAGCTCTTGAGTCTGATTTTCAGGGATGTATTTGTTTTAGTTGTGTTTACTTGTAATTCATATGATATGACTGCTCATTGGGGAGGGCAGTAGGGTTCTAAATCTTACCTAACCCATTGGCATCACAAAAATGTACGCCCTGTTCTCATGAATTTGTCCTTCACAGAGTGATTCCCAACTAGCTCTCCCAGCAGATCACATTCCACTCACACCACTTTCGTTCGCTGCAGCTCGATACAATTAGCGTTTATCTGTGCACCGCAGGGGCCTCTGATCTCCGCTCCGCACCTGAAGAACGGAAAAGAGGATTTGTTTTTGGAGCTCACCTACACAAAGCCACAAGTCCAAATCAAGGCCTGCATTCTATTCTGTTCATGATGTACTAGGCCTTAGCATCCAATATGACAACACTTCTGCCATATTAACACACTGACCTCACTTCCACAACTTTACCTGTCTGACTCAATCTTCCACCTGTTTCAACTCTTCCTGCACACTTCACTAGAGATCATAACTAGGAATACGGCAACTAAACACAGGGCCTATAATACTGCCCTATCTATATATAACCTCTGCAACTGCAACAGTAGTAGATGTGATGCTCTTTCTGTGTTGCTATATTTGAGTAACTGATATATGTCACACATATAGGTCTACGATCTTCAGATCTGAACGTGCTAAAAGGAATCAGAACCAAAAGAACCACATGCCTGGGTATATCTTTTCGGGCGAGAACTCCTGCTTTCTGGAATTCTCTTCCAACATCCATCAGAGGGATTTCTGATTGGAATTGCTTTCGAAACACCCTAATGACATACCTCTTCTGATAAACGGTAGTTAATTTATCCTCTCAGTAATACAATAGGAGCTGGATGCCTTGTCCTGTCATTTTGTTTGTCCCTATGTGTCAATGTAAGTGCCGTGGTGCCTGTGGGCTTTTGGCGCTATAGAAATAAATAAATAACTATAAACAATGCATGTGGCATCTGCTGCACAAACCTCAGTCTGTTCACATGATAGTATGTGCTAATAGGTTTTTCTCAACCTCAACCTTTTTGTCTGGCTGGTACGCCGTATGTGCATCCCAACATGTGTCCTTCCACACTTTAACATGAACCAAAGGAATTAGGTGTCCTGAGCCATGGTACTCTCATGCATTGATTGCTGTAATAGCCTCCGTTTGTGCTTGCTTAACACCAGTATGTAACAAATTTAAGCTATTCAGAACAAGACAGCAAGGCCCATCCTGGGTCTTAAAGAAAAGGACTGCATCACTCTAGCACTTTCTAACCTCTGTCTGCTCCCTTTTAAGCCACCTATACATTTCAAAATTGCTTTCTCATTCTGGAACACAGACACAATCTATCTTAAGCAATAAATAAATACATACTATCCCTCCAAACCCCTGAAATCAATGGCAGAATACCATGCTTGGTGCAGGAGACCCCTCCCTTTAGCTTTGAAAGCAGTTCATAATCATCTTCTTTTCTGAAAAAAACATTTAGAAAATCTGCTCTTAGGGAAGTCTTTTAACCTTGATGCAAAGGCTCTTGCCATGGCAAGCTCACTGGCCTCTGACTAAAAACTGGTCCACATCTGCCATATTCTAACATGTACTTATCCTGAGCATCCTATCCTTGTCTACATGCTGTTCTTTATCTCTCTTATTTGTATTGTATGGCAATGTTGTACTACCTCTTCAGCAAGTCCCTTCCCCTGCACTTAACCGATCTAAAATTCTACAAATCATATCAAAGATCAGACTACCTCTTCTCTCTCCCTGGCAGAGGCTGCAACGTTACTGTACCCATGGTGGGTGCCTTATAAAACTCCAATAAATAAAATCTGCAATGTCTTCCCAATTTGTGATGATGTGGGACTGTCATTTAGTATTTTCTGTATAATGCATTCAACTAGAATGGTAAAGTCTTGTTTAGGTTCTTTCTTGTGGTTTGCACACCATGTGGCCTATCCAAAAGGGAGGTTGTTTATTAAGGTAAAGAATTTCTTTATGCCTTTTCCAGTGCTTGTCTCCTCATTTTCCCCATTAAGAATGAGTCTGATGGTGTCTTATTTTTACTTGGGCGGAAAGTCTCGTGATTCAGTGTATGTCTTTGTCTTGTTCTATCCAACTCCTTCAACTCTGTGTTCATTTTATGAACACAACAAATATTGGAATATTTAAGGTTGATTTAAAAACTTGAAGAGATGTAGTGCTTGACCTCAGCTACTTTCACTGTTGGCACTATCATGAATACCCCCTTAAGTTTTGGAGTTGTTGTGTTTAGCTTTAACATAATGTTAAGTGTAAGACACTGCATTGGCAGTACTGGGAATTTTATAATTATGGATCTTATTTTGCTGATATCAGGACCAAGAATGTTATCTTCAGATTCCTTATTGCTCAGTGTCAAAAGGCTCTCTCATGGTGTGAAACTGTCTCTCTTTCAAGCATTTTTCAAGAGTCGTTTAGGGTAACCTCTGGATCTCAATCTTTTCGCAAGGTCTTCTGCATCTTGTTCATAGTCCATAATTTGGGTGCATTGCCTGCAAATAGGGTTTCCTTGAGGTTCATAGGATGATAGCTTTCGAAATGTAAGAGCATAATCCTATCGATCTTTGTTTTATATAGGGGACCGTATATTCTCCCCTCATTGTTCACCAAAGTGAGGTCAAAAAAGTGGTTGGAGGTTGAGCTGCTGCACATAGTTAACTGTATATGTGTAGTCCAGTTGTTGAGCCAGGTATGGAATTCTTCTAGGCTTTCCAGAACCCCTTGCCGTGTGAAGATGATATCATCAATGTATTGTTTCCAATTTTTGATCTTGTGGGGGAAGGGGCTGTCACCAGCGAACATGTGCATTTCTTCATACAGTGCCATATACAATATGGATAGATTTGGGGCAAAAGCTGCCCCTATGGTAGTGCAACAGACATAGAGAAAAAACAACCTATCTTCCAGGAAAATGTTCTTGGAAAGAGCATTGTGAGCAGTTCCGTAATAAAGTTTATTGGAACCCGTATTTGTTCCATGTTGTGGGTGAGGTCTTCCCTTATGCTTTCCAGTGCAGCTTCTTGGGGAATACTTGTATAGAGTGCCTTGATGTCCATTGTTACCAGGATGTCTTTGGTAAATTCAAACAGGGTGTCCCCATAGTGGCTGATAGTGTTAATCATATATTTAAGATAAGAGGTGGTATCCTGGCTTAGAGGTTTGAGGAAGTGATCGATGAATTTACATAGTGGTTTCAAAATTGTCCGACATCCTGAAACAATAGGTCTCCCTGGTGGGTTTTGGGGGATTATTATGGATTTTGGACAATGCATAGAATCCGGAATCTTGCCCTGTGAGTTGTTAAAATATTCATGTTTGCTCTTGGTTATCCACCTGTTTTCATAGGCAAACTGAGTTGTCTCTTCAATTTCTTTAGATATTTCAAACAGAGTGTCCTTTTTTAGCTTTATATTGTTATTTTCATCCTAAATGAGATTCCCCGCCATTCATTAGTATTGTTGTAGGGATAGGATAATGATACCTCCACCCTTGTCTGCTGGTTTAATCACAATTGCTGTGTAATTGCCCAATGATTCAAGGGCCGCTTGATCCTTTACTGATAGATTGTGTCTGGTCTGATGTTTCTTGGATTGCAAGGTCGCCATTTCTTTGATGACACATTTTTCAAAGGAGATTATTTCTCGTGGTACCTGGTTGTCATTGCAATGGAAATTGAATTGTACTCTGGGTCCTGTATCCTGTTTCTTGTTCTGTCTCAGTCCTGATGTTATCATTAAAGTAGGATCTTAATCTGATCTTTCTGAAGAATTGTTTTATTTCGTTTTCCACAGTGAACCAATTGGTGGGGTTGGATAGCACAAATGATAGGGCTTTTGCTATAACTGATAAATCATCTGTTTTTTCCAGAAAAATTAAATAGAGACTAAATAGAGGGATGATCAGGTTCTCTTTCCCCTCTGTTGGGTCGATCTCGTGGTCTGTAGAGTCACCATATTGGGTCCTGTATGAATCCTGTTGAAAGGGACCAAAGGGAGGGCACCTGGGATCCCCATGCCCTAGAAAAGGAATACACTGGTATCTTTCTGGTCATTATGGGTAGTTGTTGTGGGATTGATCTTCGGGGCCGAATCTGATATGGATGGGTCTGAGAAGATATCCCATCAACATCAAGAATTCTGTGCACCTCTGTCAAAACCAGTTGGAAATGGTTCTCCGGACTTCCAGGTCAGGCTTGTATTGGCATCGTAGCAGCCCTACTCTCATATTTTAGAACCTCCATGTATATACATTTTTTCTATATTATATCCGCAACCATGTTTGGTGTTCCCACTTCAGGGGTCCAACAGTTTTATGGTACAGAAGAAGGCATACCAAACCAATCTTTGCCAAAACGTCAGATATTGAATCTTTTCCTCACCACGTTCTAATAATTATGATGTCAATTATGACTCTCACATCTGAGAAATATTGAAAAAATACTGAATAAAGAAAATGCAAGAGGTGGGCAATTAGAGAAACAGCCTCAAACCTGTTTTTATAAAAGCTAAAGTGATTATGCTATTTTTTATTGGTGAGTTGGGAATTCATAGTCTGGAGGGTCCTTTAGCAGATTGCTGAAACTTCAAGCTGGATTGCAGATGGTGTACTCGACTATGGATTTCTTTACCCTTGGCACTTGGTTCTTTCAGCAGCAATGAAGTACAGCCAATCAGGGAAGAAGGTCCAGTGGAGTTTGGCTCGGGGTTAGTTGATCCCATGAACCCAAGGTAAGAAATTGTCCCATCGTAGCTTCTCTTGTCGATTAGATAAAGGAGTCTCTGCACAGCAGCAGGGATTCACTGGGCAATGCAAAGGTCTCGGAGGATGCAGCAATCTTTGTTCATGGTTTCTTTGTCGGGTGTTTCTCCCAGTGGTCGACTCTAACTCTAGTGCCAAAACCATTGCCTTCTAAGCAGGTTTCTCCCATTCATGCACAGCCTAGGCTGTCAATCACCCAAACAGGGTGGCTGTCCTGAAAGTACAGCCAGCCAGCTTATCAGGAATGTTTGCTTTCAGGCATTCCTAGAGACAAAGGACAGGGGAGTTCTGGGAACCTTCTTCACATCCTGCCTTTCCAGACACAAAGGAGCCAGAGGCGGGTTTCAGGTCTGAAGTCCACCAAAGGCAAAGTGAACAAAGGGATCAAACCTGGCTTGGAACGCCGGGTAAAACCCTTGAAAGACCTCACACACAGAAAATGGGGAAAAAAGAAGACCAGGGCCATTTAAAAAAAAAAATGGTCAAACATGGATGCAATACTGCAGCTGAAGGTTCAGCCTGCAGTAGAAAAGCACAATGGTTGGAAAATTAAACCACTGCCACAAGCCATTTAAAGTATTAGGGTAACATAAAAATGTGTACATGAAGATGTCGACTAAGGGTTACTACGTAACCCCCCCAGGACTCCACATAAAATGGTGTGTGCTGGACCTACAATGAGAAAAGGTAAGTAAAGTCAATTTCACTTTACTATTCTTGGGAACAGTAGTTCACACAAGAAAAGGTATTTACACCTTAGGAGAAATCCAAAGGATTTCTCTGTGACACTGCACTGAAGGTGCTGTGTGTCACCATACAAAAACCAAATCCCTATGGAGTTTGTCAGACTCCAAAAACAGAGGAAACACATAATCCAGGTCAAAACACATGGGAAAGTGAGACAAAAAAGGCCCCACTCACTCCAGGGTTAAAATTAAAAAGTTTTAAAGTCCAGAAAAAGAGCGGGAGGTCTCTAAGGTGGGAGGAATCATGCACTAAAATGAACATTCTCCCTAACAGTTCTGGGGAAACTGACATGTCCTTCAGGCTGAAACATTGTTACTTAGTAACTACTTTTAGTAACTTGTTATCACTTGTGGTAACTTTTATCATTGTACAATGTATTTTTGATGCAGTACAATGGGGTACACGTTTGTTTTTGCCCTAGACTAACACTCTGAGGATTTTTGGTTATTCTAGGTGTGCTAAATGGACACGCTGGTGGCAGCAGTGACTTTTTGCCATTTTTTGCAATTCATTGGTGCTTTTTGCTTTAGCCTTACTGCGTTTACCTCATTTGTCTACTAACTGTGGCTAGTGACCAAACATGGCCATGAAACAAGGTTTTTCTCTTGTCCTCTGGCAATCTTGTATTTTAGCCTTCTTCCTTGCCTGTTATTCCAGGAAAATCCTTACATGAACTTCCAGTGCCTGGGAAAGAAGAGGCATTTGGTGGGCTAATGGTGGGCTATGTGTGTTTGCTGGCAGGATTTTGGCTGGGACTGTCTGGGCCCAATCCACAAACTGGTTTCAGTGTGTCTGAATGTTATGCATAAGTGTTCCTGCCAGTGGTCCACATTGTATGTGGGTGCATGTGGGGCTAGTTCTGAAGTTCTGCTATTACCTGGCTTTTGTTATAAGAAGAGGACCCCTGCATCCACTTTGGGGAGATCCTGGAGAAACTGGAAGGAGCCAAGGCTCCCATCGGGCTGTGAGACACGTGAAGAGACCAGAGACTGGAGACCCGTCTGAAGGAGGCCTGGTGACCAACATCTGCTACTATCCTGGAAGAGCCCTGTCTTGCTGTCGATCTTCAGCAGTCTTTTGAGGGAGCTGCAACCCGTGGAGTGGAGGGGCCATCCATTCCTGACATCTACCTTGTAACCTGTGAAGAAGAGCCTTCAGAAGTGCCCCTACAATAACCTGTGGCTGACCAGCTCTGAGTTTGAGCTAATGTGCTGCCAACGTCGCTGTTCTGTGTTTAGGCCTGGAACTTGGAGGATCCTCAGCTTGTCCTACAAGACTTACCTCAGCGAAATCTCGGAATCTGAGCATTAAGGCGACCTGAGATAGGACCCGAGATAGGAGGGAAAGTCTGACTGCGACAAGTGAGTCCCATTGTGTCACCTTGCTTCAGTCACCACCATCTCAAACAGCTCACCAAAGTCGAGTTCAGTCCTGAGAGGGGTCCTACAATGAGATTTGCTGCATTCTGCCACCAAGAGTCCTTGCACCAGCTAAAGACACCAACCGGAAATCTGCTCAAACCCGCAACCCATGCAAATCAAGGACTGAGACTGACTGAGGGAAAAGTTACCTTCGACCTTCTTCCATTGACCTGCCAAGTCCTGTGAAGAATCAGAGTATGTGGGTGAGTTACATTGTTTCTTTCCTGCCTCTAAACACCCCTTAAATGTGTTGCTAACTTTTCTAAAACTTTTAGAACACTTTGGCTTTGCCATTGTTTGCTTGCGCCAGGCTTTCCGAAATTTGTGGACATGTTTGTTAGTTAGAATAACTTGTCCTCTAACCCTTGGAATCGTTCACTGGACCCCAGCCACCCTACGATCATTTCTTTCAGCATTACAAACTGTGTCTGAACTTTTCAGGAACGTTTGGGCATAAAGCCCCAGACAACTTACATTAGGACTTTAGAAGTAAGGGCTAATTCTCTGTGGACCTGATGTGAAGCAACACAGGTTTGATTCCCAGGTCCGCACTTAGAAACCTCTGGGTATTAAGCACATTATAAATAACCAATTACAATACTTACTTTCACAGGGGTTTGGTCTGTATCATATCCTACTTTAGTGACTGTAAATGTGTATTCTATTATTAGTGTTGTGTGATACTTCTACCAGCGAGTAGTCATTTTTCTTAGTGTTATTTGCCCATAAATAAATAATCTGTATTTCTATACATATTGTCTAAGTGTAATTTGTGACTACAATTGTGTGGACTCATTGTGGACCATTTACAAGCTCACCACCTCTTGAGAATTAGCCTAGACCACTCGTCACTGCTACCTTGAACTGGTTTGGCTACAGCTCCCATCTGTCGCCCAGGCCAGAGTATAGAACACCAGTCCTAACACATATACCCTCTGTTTTTGCAGCCAGCGAGTGTCTCCTACGAGACCGTCACACGCAAATGCCCCGATTTACAGACGTAGCACAGTAATCATTACCTGATCCCTTTCCACAAGCAACGTTCAGGTAATTTTGTTTTTTACCCCGCGGCACGTCTTTTCAACAGATGCACATTGTGTTAGCTTAGACTATACATGGTCTCTCACAATTCTTTTTGCAGAGGGCAGCATGGCAGCATTACACACAGAAAACTCTCCTGAAGCAGAGGAACCGACCCAGGTTGTTTTTTTCACCTTTTCTTTACCTATTTAATTTTAAATTTATGTCAGACAGAACTCACCCTCCTCTCACTAGGCACATACATATGCCCTTTGTATCTTACCTTGCAGATGTCCCCTTACAAGGGTATTGATTTCCCCTTACAGATGTGTTCTATGTTACATCAGCAACCATCACATTATTAATTACACTGTTTGGTGTTCCCACTTCAGGGGTCCAACCCACTCTTTGCTGAAACATCTAATGGAAGCACAGAAATACAGCTATTGAATCCTGTCCTCGCTACGTACTAATAATTTGTGACATTAATTATGACTCTCATATCTGAGAAATAATGAAAACAATGCTGAATAAAGAGAATGAAACCCCTCCAACCTGTTTTTGTAAAAGCTAAAGTGATTATGCTATGTTGCTGTTTCTGAGATGGGAATTAATAGACATTCACTGTGAACGCTGATCAGGAAATTAATGCAGATCATGTGCATAAATAATTTGACACCTTTTGTTATATAGTACTCAGTTAATTCCAAACACATCAGCAATGTGCAGACAAAGGCAAATCAGTGACACTCCAGTCATAAGGTAGTCCAAAGGTAGTGTTTAAACCCTGCATGAGGTGTTGTGGATGGATGAAAGTGTTTTACATCTGAAAACACCTAATATGTCAATAACCTGATGTTGAAACTAAGGCTAACCTGTTATAAAGTACTATACTAGTAAGTACTAAACATTTCCAGAAATACAAATTACATGAAAAGGGATATACATATATTCACTAATTTAATATTATAGTGAATGGGAAAAATCATTCAAATTTAGAATTTATGCAGGGTCGTTTGGAGAATGTGTCTCTGTGGTGAGTTCTTTAACCTCTTAAATGCTGAGGGTTTTCCCTCCAAGTGCTGATCCCTATTTTGCACATTTCAGTTTGTCTGCATTCAATCCCTTGTAACTTAATTGTTTCAAGTGATATCCTAGCCACATTTGCACACGTTTCTTCTCACATGTAGGCAGTCAAAATATAACCAAGAATTCCTAGTTTGCTGTTGGGAGGTTTGACAAAATAACGAAAGAGGAACCACATTTTGTGTTTTTTCAGAAAATGCCAAGAAATGATGTACAACAAAGCCTGTGTTTTTCTTTCTTGTGAGAGCTTGGAAGAAATGGTTTGCAGTTTTGGATTCGACATTTTCTCAAGCTTTCAACAACCGGTTGAGTGGAAATAAAAAGGCATATTTATTATAAAGTTACCATCAGTGTTGTGAGAGGTAGGCGATTATTCCCTTTTTTTTAATAGGACATGCTTGGATGGAATGGAAGAGGAGAGTAGGAAAGATCAATGGCAACACAGAAATTCATACATTTCTGAAAAGTAGACAAAATTCCAAGTTCAGGAAGAGTTCATTTGTGCAGGCCAGATGTAAAGACTGGTGGGGTTATCTATACTCCTGCCCTCTATATGGTAGGGTAAAGGCACAGAACACCTGTAGAGGAGGAGCCAAGTACCCCCATTGTGGGATGTATTTACCCATGCATCCGAGCCCTACCTCAAAACTGTGCAGTACTGACATGGAAAACATCATGATGGCCAGAGCTTCCCAGAAAATGCACAGGGAAATGCATGAAGAATAGGCTGCCGCTCATTTTTGCCGATGTTATGGGCACAGAAGGACACTGCCTAAAACCACCATTGGACTACCCACACAGTAGTCTGAAACCATTGGGAGTGGCAATGCTGATTGCCAAAAGCAAACCCATAACTGTTGGGAATTCATTTTCTTAAATCCGAAAAAGGGGTGCAGTACCAGTACTCACCACTATCCAAAAGCCGGCGTTTTAAAACCACCAGATTTTGTAGAAAACTGAATAAATGAACCCAAAACATGCCAAAGAAAGACATTTTAAGAGGTGGATCCAATGTAAAGTTATATTCTGAAGTGACTTGAAGGTTTATAACAAGACTGGCTGAGCTGTGGATTTCAGCAGTTTAAGTAAATTTGGACTGAAAGACACTACAAATCTAAATGTTTAAAAGAAATGAGTGACCTACTTTGAGTGTCACATAAGTTGCAATTGTTTAAATGTCATAGTTTTAAACTTAGAATCAGCATCCTAGCTGCATATGTAAAAAAATGTCTTGACTTAAACTGGGGAACAGAAATGACATGTAGCTAAAAACTGGCTTAAAGAGATTCCAATTTTGCCTGGCCACTACCCCCCATCAGGAGTGAAACTTGAGTCAATGCTGTGTTCCCAGGCCTATCTGCCTTTTGCTGGCCACACTAAGGATATGCCATCTCTCTGATAATTGAATTAAGGGGAGCCCCCACAGAATACAGGAGCTCTGAACAAAGCCCTGTCCTGACCCAGGCAGATGGTTTATTGCAGATGTCGTAAATGTAGCTTCCTCCTGGAAGGGCAAAGGGGAGGGGCACTGCCTGTGAGAGCAAGCTGGCTTGGCAGAACTGGAAAAACCAGAAATTCAACCTTGTGCTGGAGGAAAACCACACCCCTTTGGGGCCAGAACATAACTCTAAAAAGATGAATAACTCATAGTACGGACTTGTGAAAATTATTTAAATGACACCATAATTCTTGTGATTTTTCTGCCCACATTTTAAGAGGTTTTTAGAACCGGTGGCATGTTCAGGGGGGTTTTAGCGGAAAAGAGGATATTACTCAAAATGTGTGCATGTGAAAAATCTGACACTTCATCAACTAATGGCCATACTCCTTGCGCACATGTGTGTAAATTTGGGGTAATGTCCGGTATTGCAAACCAGTTAAAAAGTGCAAAATATTGCCATTTCTGAATGCAAGCTCCCAGGAAGAGCAGAGTTTGAACAGGGTATACCTCCTGTAATGCATGATTGGTGCATATGATTTTAAAACAATATGTACCTCTGCAAATATGTATTTGGTTCAAATCTAGATTTGTGTGTAAGTTGACAGGAGGAGTGGACTTTCTGCAGGCTGTAAAATGACATCACTCTGACACAACTTAGCTCCCCCAATCAGGGGAGAAATGAAAGTTTGGCCAATGATAAGTGGAGAGGGGTAGGGTCTAGTGATGCTGCACACACACCCATTTTAAAAAAACACATAAAAGCAGACAGACAGGACAGATAGGGACCTTCAAATCCATTTGCAGCTGGAAGCTCTGCCAGGAAAATCCATACTTTACCTCCATCAATCTCTAGAGAAAGCTGTGCAGAAAGATCCAGACTTTAAATCCCTCAATCTTCAGAATCCAGAGAGAGAGCAGACCCAGATCACTGTGAAGTGCAGAGACCAGAGTCCAGTTTAAAACCTGACCAGATCCGTGGCGAGGTCCATTTCACTCAAGAATATAGTGTGAGTACCTAGAAAACTGTGCAGAACCAATCTCTTAGTTAAAATAATATAATTCAATCCTATTTTAATCTAAGTAGAACTGTCTCCTAACTGTCACCTGTCATTTGTAAAGCTGTCACTTGTCATTTTCTAGTTGCAAGCTGCACTTGTCTTTTTGAACTTTAAAATTTCAAATCTGAAAAACGACCTTTATTTAATCGCTCATATCTCCGTGACCGTTTGTGCTAGAGACTTGCAGTAACTTTCATCTGGAAGCTGACATCCTAGGCTTTCCTAGGACCCCAAAACGATAGTGATAGTCCTTGTAGTTCCTCTGTAATCGCGGTCGGCGCATTCGCAAATTTAGCCACGATTTGACATTTTACTGCGATTTGCAAATTTCTTCACGTGTAAAAATCTGCTGCTGCTTGCCTTCCATTTGCCAAAAATTCGTTTAACCTACCGATTACTCCTAGATCCTTGCTAAAGTAAGCCTGCAACTAATTTAAACTAGATACCACTCACCCTGAACCTCTAGAGGGAATTAAAAGCATTTTAACATATTTTCACTCCATTGCCAGCACATATCAAAGCATTTTGCCTGTGTTTTCAACTTCTGTAGTCTAAGTTGCTGGGTGAACTGAGTTACATTTGAATTGCATTTCTGAGAATTGTGTGTTTTCCTTCCATTTCCCTGCATTGCATAAAAGGAGGGGTGAATTGTCCAAGAAAGTGATTACATTGTCTTTTGCTGAAATCCTATCAAGTTATTTTCTGTACTGCATTTCATTCCACATTGCATCCATTTGAAACCATAAAAGTATTGTTGCTATCTTATCCATTTCATGTCAACTCCTTAGTGATTATCAAGAAGTGTGCTAGTGCCAGATTCTCCGTTGTTAATCTTTATCATCTCAGATTAAGTGTGATATTCAATTATTAATTTATTATAAAGTGTGATAGATATATATTGCTTTACTTCTCAAATAAACCTTTTAACTTGCAAAACAGAACTACTTCTTGGCTCAGTAGGGTCGGGGGGATTCTGAGAGAGGGGTGTTATATAGGGGTAGTCATCCAGAACGCATGAACTGGACATAAAGATATATCAATAAGGGTTTTCATTCAGTATTATAGACTAGGCGTTGACTTAGCTGTAGTGTTGAATTGAATCCTCTTACAAATTGGGGGCTCGTGCCGGACGTTTGGGTTAGATCTACCATTTGTGCAGATTAATACAGCTTGCCAGCTGACCAGATACACATATCCGGTCGTATTACCACGCTGTGTTACGCTGTAAAGCACTCCTCAAAGGAACGCTCTTAGGAAAAGGTCTGTTTTGCAAAAATAAAATACAAACTTCTGTAAGTCAGGACAGAGACCAATCTCTAGAATGACGACCTTAGTAGACATGAAAATAGCCAGAGAGCACTTCTTACATAAGTTATTTGTGAGAGGTGAGTGGACTCACCAGGACCAAACAGTCTGGTTGCAGGCCATCACACCCCAAATCACGGAATCAGGGTCAGATATATGGAGAGACCAGGGTCCCTTACATGTGGCCCTGAGTGAACTATATATGTCCTCTAAGGCCAAGGATGAGCACAACAAGATTGCCAGGGTAGCGGCATATTTATATTTACATATGGGAGCCATGCAGGACAAATGTGCTGAAGGCCAAGATCTGGCGAGTAGGCAACTGCTGGCATTACAGAAGGCCCAATCTGAGCTGGACTCTTCTGAGCAGAGGCTGCTCAGGAGCCAGGAGTCAGAAAATGATAGTAGGCAATATATCATTAAAATAAAAGAGGATATGGGCATCCTACAACAGGAAAAGACAGACCAGGATACCAGATTTCTGGCCCTGCAGAAGGAGCACCAAGACAGTTTGGACTCCTTACTGCAGAACCAGAAAAAGTTGGAGCAACAGATCAATTTCAACAGGGCATGCGTGGAGCAGGTAGTCACCCTGCAAAGCCAGCTAGATAGAGAGAAAGAGGAGAGCAATAAACTGATTCTGAAAGACCTGGATACCCAGGCAGAGTTTGATGAGGAGCGCCAGAAAGCTGGTGCCTTTCAAAGGCAGAGGGACGACCTGGCGGCACAAATGCAGGCTCTTAGTCAGGAAAGAGACACTTTAGGCCAGGAAGTCTGCCACTTAAAAAAGGAAATTGAAGAAAATCACCTGGCCCTCCAGGGGCTGGGTGACCTCCAAAAAGAAAACCAGAACTTGGTAGAGCACACCAGAAGGGTGGAAGATGCTCTAACAAGAAAGGAGCAGGCCAATAGGGACACAGCTCAGGAGATAACCCCCCTGCAGCAAAGACTGGCCCAGTGCTCCAGGACCAATCAGGAAACGCAGAGAGAGAATGAGGCTCTCTGTCAACACAATGATAGGCTCCAACAACAGGTAGCGATGCAGGAGAGACTGATAGAGTCTAGTAAGGCCTTGACTGAGGAACTGAAAGCACAAATGCAGGCTCTTGCATTGCAACAGGGAGCAGGGGCGGATAGAGATGAGGTCCGCTGGGAAAGAGAGACTCCTGACCAGAACCTCAGAAGCCCTAACACCAGGGGCCTTCATCTCTCCCGGTCACTGGACTCTGCCACCCCCATATTCCCTGGCGCACATGAGCACAGGGCCACAGGGATGGCAGATTACTATCCAGCTAAATGTATGGGGCTCATAGGCCAGTACCACTCAGGAATGGAGGGGTGGGCATCCGGGTATGGGCACCCAAGTACAGTACAGTTCAGTGGGGAACCCCAGGAGAGTAGGCCCCTTAAGGGCATCCTGAAAACCTCTGCCCAGTTAGGTCAGTGTGGGGGGGTACCCAGCAAATCATGGCAGCAAGGAGGGATCTGAGGACTCCTCTGAGCACCACAGGAAACAGGAGACCAGGTCGCAGAATCCGGGAAAACCTGGAAGAACAGACAGGAACCTCTGGGAGCAGTGCCTCTGAGTCAGAGGATGAATGGACAAGGGTTACCCGAACCAAAAAGGCCAATAAGGCAAAAAGGGCCTTGCTTAAGGACCCCTTAAAGCAGATTAAGGCGATCAGGAGCGTCATCACGCCTTACCATAAGAACGCTAAGTACTCTGTTTGGGAGCACTTAGAGTTGTTTGAGCAAATGATGGAGACTTTCCATTTGAAGGACAGCCAAAGCTGTATTCAATATGTAAAGTGGACCTTCTCCGCGGAATACTCCAGTTTCTTTGCGGGGCTGGAGGACCAAAATCATTTAAGATGGTCCACCTATAAGGCGGCCATCTTGAAACATTTTTCCATTCATAGAAATCCTCAAGAGGCTCGCAAGGCAGCCTACAATTTGCAATGTGGGGAGGATCAGGCCCCACAAGAATTTGTGCAAGAACTGAAACGTGCTTTTGCGCAGACCACCAGAAGGGTGCGCACGGATAGCAGAGAATTTATTAATACGTTTTTCCATGCCTTGCCCAAATACATAATGACCCAGCTCGTGAGGGATTTTCACGAGAAAAGATCTTTAGACTGGGTCATCGAACAGGCGACCCGGATCTATGAGGTGCAGAAGCCAATAGAAAATAAAAATAATGCGCCCAAAAACCCCAAAGCCAACAACACCACTGCTGCTGCCAAGGTGGCAGAGGTAAAGGTCACCCCTGTTTTAGAGTTGGAGATGGGGGGGCCTAAAAACCTACCTGCACCTAATAATGCTAGGCCCAGAAGGTCCTCGGGCCAGTCACAGACAGGGAGCCAGGGAGGCAGCCCCACAAATGGGGTCCCTCGCTCTCCTGATTATGTAAGCCCCCGTTACAAGGGAAACAGACCCATCCTGGGTTATGTGTGGACTCCTCCAGCCCAAGGGGGGGGATCCAGCCAAGCACCTAACCCAGGGAACTTCCCTCCCAACTTAACACAGGAGGGCAGAAATTCTCCAAACCCTGGGCAGAACTTTTTCCCCAGGTATCCACCCAATTTCCAGCCCCAAAATCCTCCACCCTTCTTTCCCCAATTCCCTGAGCCCAGACAACCTAATCCGGGAGAGGGGAGGCCAAGGGTGGAGGGGTAACCAAATCTTCCCAACCAGAGGTACTACCAAAGAAGGGATAGCTACCCTTCCCGGGAGCAGCCCAGGGGAGAAAACAGGGCCCCGTATCAGCCTGAGCGGGTTTCCCAGTTAGAGCACCAGGTTCAAAACATGGCGCGGGATCTGGGTCACATACTGAGGGCTCAGCAGAACCCTCAGATCGGCATGCCGGTGCAGAACGCCCCAAACTCTGGACCTGGTACTCCAGAACAATGACGGGGGCAGCACCCCGATAACTCACCGGTTCCCAGGGAGGAGGCACAAGGGGAAGGGGGGTGTAAAGCCTTGGAGGAAGCTTCCTTCCTCGCTTGTAAACAGCCCCTGGAAACCCAGGAACCGGAAACTAAATCTCTTGCCCCTGAAAGTCTGCCTCCTAAGGAGCAGAGGGGGGGGTAGGAGAAACAAAAGACCCAAACAGACTCAGTTTGAGGAGGAGGTACAGATCTTCCAATTTGAGGGAGAGGGATCCTCGGAGGATCCTGGGAAAAGGATCTTCTCCTTCAGAGAGGGGGGAACTCCTCCCAAAGAAAAATGGGTCCCTAGGGATGCAAATCCAGACTGGGGAGATGTGGAGACTGAGCTACCGCCGCCCACCATCTCATCCCAGAACCAACAGCAAGAAAATCCCCTGGTTCAGACCCATTCTGGTGACTGCATCCAAAAAGGGGGGGGCGGCCCGGAACCGGAGCCAGGGGAACCCACAATGGCTCTGATCTCCAGTTGCCAAATTTTTCGTTCAGATTCCCAAGGCTCTCCACAGAATTCTGCCCAAATCTCTTCTCTTGCAATGTCCAAAACCAGAAAGTTAGCCCACCAGTTGTCCAAAAATGTGCATTATCTGTGCCCCCTTGAGTAGAAGGAGGGAAGATATTATGCCCCGGTACAAGTACAGGGGCAGGGTACGATTTCAGCGCTGGTGGACACGGGATCTCAAGCTACCCTTCTGTCCAGAAGGGCCTTTGATGAACTGAATGCAGGAAGGGGAGGGAATTACCAAATTCCTCTCACCTCTCTTCCTGGACAACTCCAGAACTTTGACGGGAAGGAAATTCCCGTCGAGGGGACGGCAGACTTGGACATTAAAATTGGGCGACACAAGTTGAAACACCCGGTCATAGTTGTGACCCCAGAGGGCACCCCTTGTTTACTAGGGAATGACCTCCTGAGAAGGTTGTCACCCCTAATAGATTGCGTAAACAAGGTCCTCTGGACCCAGACTAGCCGACCAACAAAATTAAAACAGAGTGTCAACCATGTTAGTTTAAACGGCACATGCCACATGGTTGAACAAAAATCTGACCAAGTAGAATTCCACTTCCAGAACAACCAGATTCCAGACGTGACAGTAATAGCAGTAGGACAACAGACTGGTGATGGGGGGTCCTCTCTATTTCTGAAATCAACCTTCCTTCCAGTCTAAAGTGGTACTCCACGCTGGAAGGAAACACTCTGAGATTCTATACTAATCCACAATCAGAAACTCCCACTCCTATAGTCCAGAAAGATGTGAAATCAGCTCAGAGCCTCAACCTTCCTTCCAGTTTAAGGTGGTATTCCACACTGGAAGGAAACACCCTGAAATTCTTTACTAATCCACAATCAGAAACTCCCACTCCTACAGTCCAGAAAGATGTGAAATCAGCTCAGAGCCTGGCTGATATTCAGCAAATTGGAGAGCAGTTGTTCATCCCTGTTCAGTTAAATGATGGGAAGGACTCTGTTCTCGCTCGAGTGTGTGTGAACAACGGTAAGAGCTTCATCAGCGAAGCCATGTTCCGCCAACTCCCAAAAGATCCAGCCATTCCCAAATTCAAACTGATAGACAAATGGGAAATGGACCTGGAAGCACCTAATTCCAAACATCTCCTGCCAAGCAGGTGTATGCTCAAAATCTCCATTGGCAACAAGAGCATAGTCCACAATTGTTGGGTCGTGCGAGACGTCCCTGCCGCCTTTTACTTAGGCAGTGACATTCTCAATCGCTTTGCCATTAGTTTGGACCTAATAAACTTCAAAGCTTGGTCCCGATTAGCGGATAATCCCATGGGCTTTGATGATCCAGAAAAAGCATTTAGGTCAGCTCAATTGCTACCTTATGCAGTTGAAATTCAGATCAAAGAGGAAGTCACCATCCCAAAAAGGACCCGACAATTCTCCCTGGAAGTGAAAGTTAAAAGAGGACAACATTTGAAAAACCCTGATGCTTACATACATCTAAACGCTTCTCTCCAAAAGCAAGGGTTGGGGGTAAACCCAACTCCATTAGTCAACATAGAACATGACACCATTCCAATAGAGGTGGATAACAGCGACTTAAAGAGTATTACTCTAGCCGCAGGCACCATTATTGGAATGGCGGTTGATGACCGACATTTTTCCATAGATTTAGGTAATGAACTGTTAGGGCCAATCCCCAAGGACTGCGTTGACAGTGACAGTGATGACAATACAACAGCAGACAGGATTTTTACCCGGCATGGGGGGAACTTCCTGGTGTACACTTCCTGCCCCTATGGTAAGGAAGATGTGACTTGTGACTTCAGGAGGGATGAGGTGATTTTCCAGGTCCATGAGGGCTGCCTTTCCCACCTGAAGCCTCCAGTCCAAATCAGCACTCTGACTAGGGACTTCTCCACCCAGCTGGAGGAGGCCGCTGAGATAGCCAAACCAGAAGTCTTTCCAGGCTTCAGGCAGATGGTGGAAGAGAGAGTCAACCTAGCTGATGCCTGTGTGACTGTGGAACAAAAGCAAAAGTTGAAACAAGTTTTCTTGGATTTCCAAGATCTCTTTGCGGTAGACTCATATGACTGTGGTCGCACCGACATCCACACAACAACAATCCCCACGGACCCTGGCATGACTCCTGTGTTTGTGAAGCAATATCGCTTGCCTCTCGCATCAATGGAGTCCCTTACTGAAATAATTAAGAACCTTGAGTCCCGGGGAATAATCCGTCCAGTCCACAGCACCTTCAATAATCCGGTGCTGGGAATATTGAAGCCAAACGGCCAGTGGAGACTCTGCGCCGACCTCAGGGAGCTCAACAAACGGGTCCATACTTCCCGATGGCCTCTGCCCTACATTGACCAAGGGCTGGCCCAGATCCAGGGGTCACAGGTATTCACTGCAATAGACCTGACCAATGGATACTGGACCGTGCCTGTCAGTAGGGAGGACCAATACAAGCTGGCTTTTACCTTTGGGGGCCAGCAGTATACATTGACCCGGACTCCCTTCGGATACCTCAACTCCGGCCATGAATTTAACATTTTCCTACATAAGGCCATGCCCGACCTGGGTGCGAGGGGTAACCTGGCTTATGTAGATGATGTCCTCATCAAAAGTTCATCTGTGGAGGAACACATAGCGGAGATCCGTTATGTTCTGACGCAGTTGAGGGCCGCCGGAGCAAAACTTTCCTTTCAGAAAGCACAGTGGTGTAGAACCCGTGTTAATTTCTTGGGGCATGAGATTACTCCTCAGGGTCTCTGTCCCCAGGAAAAGAAAGTGGAAGCACTTCAGAAACTGAAAGACCCCACAACTCTGCGAGAACTAAGGAGCCTCCTTGGACTGACTAATTACAGCAGAAAGTTCATTGAGGGCTACGCAGAGATTACCAGACCCCTGATTCATCTCCTGAAGGGGGGGTCAAGTGGGAATGGGGTCCAGAACAATCCGAGGCAGTAAGACAACCCAAAAGAAGCCTCTCACAAGCGCCTTGCCTAGCTTACCCGGTCAGAAACAAGGAGTTCTTCCTGGAGACAGGGTTCTCTAATACGTGCTTGACGGCAGTATTATACCAAAAGCATGACAAGGTCAATAAAGTAATCTCCTATGCGAGCAAAACTTTATCCTCTGTGGAGGAAAAATTCAACGATTGTGAGAAGGCACTCATGGCAACGGTGTGGGCATTGAAGAATTACCGCCCGTTTATCCAGGGGGAACACATCATAGTGGAGACTCCACACCAGCCTCTGCAATATCTCCAAAGTGATAGAATCCGGACCGGAAATGTGAGTAATTCCCGAATTACTTCCTGGATTCTGTCAATGCAAGGCTTTCCTGTGGAGGTCAGATATGGCCAAAACAAGAAGAGTCCCCTCACGCAAGGTCTGGCTGACTTGCATGATTGTGCCAGAGAAAACTGTCTCGAGGACGAAAGTCTAAAAATAAAGGACAACATGGAGGCATACCTTAATTCCCCACACAAAGTCTTTGAAGAAGACAAGTGTGAGGGAATGCCCACTGTGTATGTGGATGGATGCTCTTACCATGTTGACAACGACGGGGAGAAAGAACTGGTGGCCGGTGTAGGGAATGCATGGGTGAATGAGTTCCCAGAACCCTCCGCTGGATACAAAATTGGTCCCCGAAGTAGTCAGGTGGCAGAATTGATGGCTGTGTATCAGGCCATCCTCACTGCTGTCCAGCATCAACTCCACGAACTGGTCATAATCACAGATTCGGATTATGTACGGAACGGGTTCGTGGAGCACCTGGTTAATTGGAAAACCAGAGGCATGTTATGTGCTAACAACAAACCCTTGAAACATGGGAAGTTGATCCAAAACATTGATGATCTGGTCACCTCGAATGAGATGACCATCTATTGGAAAAAGATCAAGGGTCATTCCAAAGTAGAGGGACCAGACAAAACTGGAAATGACTTAGCTGATCAGCTGGCCAAAACCGGGGCCATCCAAGGGGATCTAATTGAGATTGAGTCCCTGTTGGGGGAAATCCAGGTCACTGCTATCACTAGGTCCCAGACAAATGCTCACAACGACCTTTCAATTGCACAATGGAGCAAGGAGACCCCTGATGCTGATTTGATTACCGCTCAGAAGGGGGATCCAATAATTGGTAAATTTTACCAGCACCTTGAGGACCCTGAGAACTTTCCCCTGACGGATACCGATTACACTGGGAAAGAGGACCTAAGAGTGTTGATGAAATGTCCAAAAATGTTCCGAATCCAAGACGGTCTGCTGGTAAGGAAATCCAAAGCTGGCCACGATCAGTGGGTGGTTCCTACCTCATTCCGAAGCCTGATGTTAAGTCACGCCCATGATGCGGCCACCGCCGGTCATAGGGGGTTTCACACAACATTGGAAATCTTAAGAGAGGTTGCATACTGGCCACACATGGGGCAGGACCTCGACCAATACTTGAAGGGGTGTCTTGTGTGCGCACAATTTCAGCCATCATCCCTCACACACCGTGCGCCTCTCCAAAAGCGGGGGATGACACTGCCATGGTCAGATTTACAAATTGACTTTGTAGGCCCCGTGATTCGCTCTGCTAGGGGGAATAAGTACATGTTGAATGTGACATGCTTGTTTACCAAGTGGGTGGAATGTCTCCCAGCCCCAAATTGCAAGGCAGAAACTGCAGCTGCCTTGATGATTAACCACATCTTTTCCCGTTTTGGTCTACCTCAAAGGATTGAGTCAGACAGAGGTAGCCACTTCACCAGTGAAGTAATGACAAAGATGTGGGAGATACTGGGGGTCAAAAGGAAGTTGCATATTGCTTACAGGCCAGCTTCTTCTGGGGCAGTAGAGAGATATAACCGAACCATTGTGAGCATATTAAAGAAGTTTGTGGCAGATTCTGGGCCAAGTTGGGATATCCGATTACCTCTGGTCCTAATGGCCATCAGATCTACCCCTTCATCTGCAACCAAAATGTCACCATTTGAGTTGATGACTGGGCGCAAGATGGTGCTTCCGCAGCATTTGCTCTACAGGACCCAAGAGCAGACACTGATAAATGCTTCCACAACTCATGAGTATGTGGAGAATTTAAGGAAACACCTTCAACATGCTTTTGCTTATGCTCAGCGGAATCTAGAAAGATCGGCTGATAGCATGAAGACCCATTATGACCTGAAAACTTCCAGGAAGGAATATCAGGTGGGAGACCGGGTCTATCTATACAACTTCCAAAGAAACCAGGCAAAACAGCGGAAATGTTTGCCTACATGGAAGGGACCCTTTGAGATCATCGACAAGATCTCCCCTGTGGCCTACAAAATCCACATCCCCAAAGGTCCTTTGGCAGCGGGGGAAGACAAGTGGGTCCACATAAACCAGTTGAAATGTTGCCATCCCAGGCACACTCTGCAACAACTGGAGGAATCCTCTGGAATCCTAGCGGGTACTGTCTCAGACTAATTCAGTTCCAACCATAAAACATACCACATCTAGTCTCTAAAATATTGTGATTTGCATGAAACTGTCTCTTAGTTATACTGTTTTTTTTTTTCAAAATAAGAATGTAATGTTTCGTTATGATGAAATGCATATGCTGCCCCACTATCTCAACAGTGGTGGAAGAAATGTCCATGAATAGGTATTGCCGCTCTTCCTTTGTCGTCCTAGGAGAAAGAAAACCTGGAGACGGGCCAAGGAGGACGATCCGGAGACCAGGAGCCGAGACGCAAGGGGCCCGGGGTACCGCCCAATCTTCCCATCAGGACCGGCGAGGAGAACCGATCGATCCGACCGGATGGAGAAAAAAGATGCTGAACTGGCCATCTACCGGAAGAAGATGAGAACTACATCCCAGGTCTTGCGAGTCCCATCAGTGAAACAGAATGGCCATCGCAAAAGGGGGGCTTGTGGGATGTATTTACCCATGCATCCGAGCCCTACCTCAAAACTGTGCAGTACTGACATGGAAAACATCATGATGGCCAGAGCTTCCCAGAAAATACACAGGGAAATGCATGAAGAATAGGCTGCCGCTCATTTTTGCCGATGTTATGGGCACAGAAGGACACTGCCTAAAACCACCATTGGACTACCCACACAGTAGTCTGAAACCATAGGGAGTGGCAATGCTGATTGCCAAAAGCAAACCCATAACTGTTGGGAATTCATTTTCTTAAATCCCAAAAAGGGGTGCAGTACCAGTACTCACCACTATCCAAAAGCCGGCGTTTTAAAACCACCAGATTTTGTAGAAAACTGAATAAATGAACCCAAAACATGCCAAAGAAAGACATTTTAAGAGGTGGATCCAATGTAAAGTTATATTCTGAAGTGACTTGAAGGTTTATAACAAGACTGGCTGAGCTGTGGATTTCAGCAGTTTAAGTAAATTTGGACTGAAAGACACTACAAATCTAAATGTTTAAAAGAAATGAGTGACCTACTTTGAGTGTCACATAGGTTGCAATTGTTTAAATGTCATAGTTTTAAACTTAGAATCAGCATCCTAGCTGCATATGTAAAAAAATGTCTTGACTTAAACTGGGGAACAGAAATGACATGTAGCTAAAAACTGGCTTAAAGAGATTCCAATTTTGCCTGGCCACTACCCCCCATCAGTAGTGAAACTTGAGTCACAGCTGTGTTCCCAGGCCTATCTGCCTTTTGCTGGCCACACTAAGGATATGCCATCTCTCTGATAATTGAATTAAGGGGAGCCCCCCAGAATACAGGAGCTCTGAACAAAGCCCTGTCCTGACCCAGGCAGATGGTTTATTGCAGATGTCGTAAATGTAGCTTCCTCCTGGAAGGACAAAGGGGAGGGGCACTGCCTGTGAGAGCAAGCTGGCTTGGCAGAACTGGAAAAACCAGAAATTCAACCTTGTGCTGGAGGAAAACCACACCCCTTTGGGGCCAGAACATAACTCTAAAAAGATGAATAACTCATAGTACGGACTTGTGAAAATTATTTAAATGACACCATAATTCTTGTGATTTTTCTGCCCACATTTTAAGAGGTTTTTAGAACCGGTGGCATGTTCAGGGGGGTTTTAGCGGAAAAGAGGATATTATTCAAAATGTGTGCATGTGAAAAATCTGACACTTCATCAACTAATGTCCATACTCCTTGCGCACGTGTGTGTAAATTTGGGGTAATGTCCGGTATTGCAAACCAGTTAAAAAGTGCAAAATATTGCCATTTCTGAATGCAAGCTCCCAGGAAGAGCAGAGTTTGAACAGGGTATACCTCCTGTAATGCATGATGGGTGCATATGATTTTAAAACAATATGTACCTCTGCAAATATGTATTTGGTTCAAATCTAGATTTGTGTGTAAGTTGACAGGAGGAGTGGACTTTCTGCAGGCTGTAAAATGACATCACTCTGACACAATTTAGCTCCCCCAATCAGGGGAGAAATGAAAGTTTGGCCAATGATAAGTGGAGAGGGGTAGGGTCTAGTGATGCTGCACACACACCCATTTTAAAAAAACACATAAAAGCAGACAGACAGGACAGATAGGGACCTTCAAATCCATTTGCAGCTGGAAGCTCTGCCGGGAAAATCCATACTTTACCTCCATCAATCTCTAGAGAAAGCTGTGCAGAAAGATCCAGACTTTAAATCCCTCAATCTTCAGAATCCAGAGAGAGAGCAGACCCAGATCACTGTGAAGTGCAGAGACCAGAGTCCAGTTTAAATCCTGACCAGATCCGTGGCGAGGTCCATTTCACTCAAGAATATAGTGTGAGTACCTAGAAAACTGTGCAGAACCAATCTCTTAGTTAAAATAATATAATTCAATCCTATTTTAATCTAAGTAGAACTGTCTCCTAACTGTCACCTGTCATTTGTAAAGCTGCCACTTGTCATTTTCTAGTTGCAAGCTGCACTTGTCTTTTTGAACTTTAAAATTTCAAATCTGAAAAACGACCTTTATTTAATCGCTCATATCTCCGTGACCGTTTGTGCTAGAGACTTGCAGTAACTTTCATCTGGAAGCTGACATCCTAGGCTTTCCTAGGACCCCAAAACGATAGTGATAGTCCTTGTAGTTCCTCTGTAATCGCGGTCGGCGCATTCGCAAATTTAGCCGCAATTTGACATTTTACTGCGATTTGCAAATTTCTTCACGTGTAAAAATCTGCTGCTGCTTGCCTTCCATTTGCCAAAAATTCGTTTAACCTACCGATTACTCCTAGATCCTTGCTAAAGTAAGCCTGCAACTAATTTAAACTAGATACCACTCACCCTGAACCTCTAGAGGGAATTAAAAGCATTTTAACATATTTTCACTCCATTGCCACCACATATCAAAGCATTTTGCCTGTGTTTTCAACTTCTGTAGACTAAGTTGCTGGGTGAACTGAGTTACATTTGAATTGCATTTCTGAGAATTGTGTGTTTTCCTTCCATTTCCCTGCATTGCATAAAAGGGGGGGTGAATTGTCCAAGAAAGTGATTACATTGTCTTTTGCTGAAATCCTATCAAGTTATTTTCTGTTCTGCATTTCATTCCACATTGCATCCATTTGAAACCATAAAAGTATTGTTGCTATCTTATCCATTTCATGTCAACTCCTTAGTGATTATCAAGAAGTGTGCTAGTGCCAGATTCTCCGTTGTTAATCTTTATCATCTCAGATTAAGTGTGATATTCAATTATTAATTTATTATAAAGTGTGATAGATATATATTGCTTTACTTCTCAAATAAACCTTTTAACTTGCAAAACAGAACTACTTCTTGGCTCAGTAGGGTGGGGGGATTCTGAGAGAGGGGTGTTATATAGGGGTAGTCATCCAGAACGCATGAACTGGACATAAAGATATATCAATAAGGGTTTTCATTCAGTATTATAGACTAGGCGTTGACTTAGCTGTAGTGTTGAATTGAATCCTCTTACACCATCCACCTGCCCTGTCCTTATTTCCTATAGAGTGGGAATCAAAGTATGTGACATATGCAGAACCGTTGAACCAACATAGAGCAGAGCGTGGACTCTGTGCAGTACCCATAAGAATACTCATATCAAAGAGAATCTGGGAGGCAAGGTACCCATTGAGAAAACCGTACCTGCATGCAAGACAATATGTTGGCCATTTGAATAAGATTCCTGAAGAAGCAGAGCAGATGAAGGGCAAAGATGAATGGTGACTTCACAACTGAGCTGAAGTGACGCACAGAGAAGAGATGCAGAGACCAGAGAATGCAGATATACTATAAGGCATCAAGAAAGTACCAAGGATAAGTGACATCTTGGAGTCAAGGTGAAGAAACATTTGCCACAGAAACAAATGAAGATATTAAGCTAGTTTAAACTTGTACAGATGCAACAGAAATGCAAGCAGCAAAGTAACCTTGAAAGTTAGCCTCAATATAGTAAATAGTTTGCTGCAAGCACCAATATATATAGATGCATATGGACAAGTAAAAGATGGATGTTTCCACTACGCATTATAAAGCAGTGCTGAACATTAACAAGAAGGCCTCCCTTCAATGTGTTGCAGTTAAAAGCAAATTAAATGAAATCTTAGCAGAAGGAGTTGAATGAGCCAAGAAGCCAATGTCTTATCAAACAGGAATTGGCTGACATTGGATACAAATTGTGTGAAAGAAAAGAGACTCCTGTTCAGAAGGCTTGAGCAAAACAAAAGACATCAGAGGACTATTAGAAAATAATATTAAATAAACGAAAAGGCTCAATTTCATGGTGTTCAGTCATGTAGAAAAAGGAAGTTGGACGATCGAGGTTGTGACTACACCCCATTCAATTCTCAGAGCACAGTACAAACTCAATTCCAAAACTCAAAAGCACTAATTGACACTGGGCCATTCATTAAGGTGATGATGGATTGATATATTAATTGGTGGGAAGCTTGTGTTAAAATGAGCCCACTAGCACCTGGATGTTCAGTCTGCATGCTGCTAGACATAGGTGGAAAAGTACTGACGGGGGTTTCTATACTGATATGGAACTTATACTTAGATATTCACTTATAGACTATCACTTTCCTCAATAGGTTTTGTCATTTGCCACATAGGTAGTTACGCAGGTCAACACGTTGCTGATGGTAATTTTATATTATATAACCTCAGTTTCTGCTAAAATGAGTCGAGTAAGAGGATCGAGCGAATGCTGATGTTCGTTGTACTCCCTGTTTTAGACCTTTGATATTAAAACGGACTCCCTTTTGCCAAACTACCTGAGTCGTCTTGATTATCGATGTATGAATAAAATCTGCATCCCCATCCATCTCCAGGGTATTGCTACTCATCTTAAAGGGCTGGGGCGACCCAGTCCCACCCAAGCCAGGGCTCTCAATTTGGTAGCAATGGATGAGCAGCCAGGCTTAAGCTTTCAGGAGTTGATTCAGGCTGGTTCTTAAGTACAATCTTTCCCCAAAGCCCCCACAAAGAAATGTACACGCACTATGTTAGGTGATAACATAGCTTCTTTATATAAAATAAGGCTGCTGCCAATGTATATACATATAAATAATAACACTTTGTACTTTGAAATTCTTACTCAAAGAATGTCAGATATACACACTCTATGTGGTACCAAACAATACTTAAATTCAGTAATAGATGCACTAACTGCCGACAGTTTTAAATAGGCATGTGAATTTGTAAATGAGGGGTATCAGCATTGAAAGGGAATAAAGGCATGTTAGTTGTGAACAGTGGCAGAAGGCTTTCTTTGGGCTAAATATACAAATCTGTGTGAAGATGCCCCCACCAGGGCAAGCTATAATGGGAAAGTTAGGGAGTAACTTAACTTGTCTTTTACAGCCCAGTCTAATAATGTTCAATAACATTCTGCTTTCTTTTAAAAGGTTCTACTGCCCCAAAGTACCGGAGAGGCCACAGGAGAACAGGATCCAAGATTAATCTGGGGCCCTAGGACGACTCTTGAGGTGAGAAGATGCTCTTACTCATCACAGTACCTTTGGTGCCTTGGCAGGCGAAGTGGGAGAATTGCTCAGTTTCACTCAACGATTCCCTTCAAGATTGGACCCCCCTTGGAAGAACGAGCTACTGGTATGCTGAGTCAAAGATGAAAAATGGAAACAACGTCTTTCTGAAGACCCCTGGCTCCCCTCGATGACTTCTAGCAGCGACGGGTGCATAGGTTACTTGTGGTGTCGGTTTTCAGTTTTCCAACTTTTGGTTCATTCGTGCTGCAGCAGCTGCACTGTCTTCTGGATGGCTTCTGGCAACCTGGACTCGACCACTTCAGTGGACCTCAGAACCTCACTAAGTCTGGACCATATTGGACATCTTTGTTAGTTTCGGGTGGTGGGAAACCCACTGTCTGACTTTCCTCTGCACTCAGCGACTCTGGAATCTCTCTGGTGGGAAAAAGTGGTCAGTGAGGGTGGCAAGGATGTCCCTTGAAATGTTATAATGTTATTAGTCTGTTGGAACTTTTTGCAGCTCTGGATGTCCAGCAGCACTTTGATAGGGTACCCACTCTTCTGGGTGGGAGAGAGCAACAGCTTCAAGCAGTCACAAAACATACCTCCAGACCCTGGGTGACACCAATGCACTTCTTTGACTCGAGAGGTCCTGACATCCCTCTTCAGGACATCACAACCCCTTCTGCAGCTGGCAGGCACACAGGACTGGCTTCCAGTGTACTTTGGATGAAAAGTAGCAGGTTGCATGATGGTCCCTCGTAGCACAGTGAGAGGTTTCCTTTGCATATCCTCTCTGGTGCAATCCTTGAAGAACATGGCAGCCTTTGGATTACACGAAGAAAATACAGCAGCAGACTTCTCCTCCAGCTAGGCTTGAAGGAACAGCTTCTTGGTTCAGCTTCGACATTAGCTTCTGAACAAATTGGTAAGTGAGAGGTCCCAGGATATACACATCTGTCCCCCATTCACTCTGGCTGAGCCAGGCTAAGTCAGCCAATCACAGAGAAGGGCATTCATGCAGGCAGGCAGCCTATCAGGCTGGCAGGCATTCAGGCCATTCACTCCACCCAGAAACCCATAACAAATAATATGGATTGGGGTAAGTGCCCAGCCTTCCAGCACAATACACTGCATTCATGCTGGTTTCAGTCAGGGCTGTCTCATTCATTGTGTCTCACACACAAAGACAGAAACCAGAATCCCATTACAGATTGTGAGTTCACTTCAGACTCCATTCATACAGGTCCCACCCATAGGCTGTAGCCACAACACACAACCCCTGGAAGGCTCCAGTCAGACTGACAGGAGGCAGCCCTGGACCCATGTATGATATTCTATCCAACAGCCAATCAGGAGGAAGGGACAGAGTCAGGGCTTCCCAGGACTTTGTGGGAGAATATGTAAAAGGCAATAGAAACCAAGAGGCACCACAGACAGCTTGCCTTCCTGCAGGAATCAATTAATTCCTATGGCATGGCCATGGTGTCCCAAAATGGAGGATGCTCAGAGACACTGCCAAGTCAGCATGTAGGTGCGACCAGCCCCTACCCTGCTATGTGGGCAACACAAGTGTGTACCCCCACCCATGGGTGCCATAAGGGTATCTCATGTGAGTTGTTCACCAAAAGGAAAACATGAAGAGCTGCACTGCCAGAGGTCTAGCTGGACCTCAGTGACCAAAAACATAGAGAAAACATAGAGAAAACACACACAGAGAAGTGGTAGGACAAGGACTAAGATGCCCTGTCCCTCAATATAATGCATTTCCAGCATCACAGGCAACAACTATGTACGTAAAATTCCTAAAAATTGGAAAAGTAGCAGATAAATATGTGCTGGACATGTTTGGACTTGTTAGGTAATGGCTTCTGTGAATATTGAGAAAAGCAATACACTGCTACATTCCCCTGACTCTTCTAGTTAGGAAATCACACATTTTATGTAATGTTTCACAAAACAAGCATTACTACGAGCCAAACATGGAGCCTTGCTACACAGGCTTTTTATGCTGGTGACCAAAACAGATGTACTTAGCTTGCGAAAATAAGGACAATTAATGTGATGAAGAATGGCAAGCATCAATTTTTTGAAAGAGCACAGCCAGACCTTTAGATGGATAAGTGATGTTACAAAAGCGTAGAGTGCCTAAAGCAGCGACTAAATGTAGGTCACATTTGGGAAATGAAAGGGTTGTGTAACAAAGTGCAGTAAGAAATGTATGAAATGATACCTCACATGTGTGGATGCATTGACGAGGATGCAGAGGGAAAAGGATAAACCTCTGGTAAATCAAACGCCCTGGGGAAGACTGCATTTGTCTTTGTGGACAACCCACAGATTTGGTACTGGGGTGTCACAGCCACCAAAGACAGGGAACCCCATGCATTTCTGAAAATTAGACACCCGTGGAAATCCACAGAGGTCTTACTTGCGTGAATTGCCTTAGAATGTATCACCCACAAGGCCCGGCAAAGTCCAAAATGTATGTAAAAAAACACAATGTGCAGACATTTGCCACCTGGAAACCACCAAAACATGCTGACAACAACCATGTCCTATCTTCCCACATTACCACAGGTGTCAGAAAGAAAACGATATCTCACTTGTGTGGGTGCACTTACAAAGGTTTACTTGGAATTTGTTTTGGGGTGTCAGGAACAAGGCCTGTCTACTGAGTCACTGGTACACAGGACTCTTCATACTGAGAGAGGCAGCCCTGCAAGTGATTTCTCAAAACCTTCCTGGCTGCAAAGGACAGAAAAGGGACTCATCTTATCCCGTGAAACTCTAGCCTCATTCTTACAGTAACCCAGGTACAAAGAAACAGCTCTGGGCTCTGGTTCTCACATTGAACTGCTGGGAGCTATCCCAACCCAGGAATTTACTTCATATCCCAAGCTTTTTTCTGTCAATTGCTGTTGCTGCTTGCTGAACTGCACCATGTGATGGACACAATTGACAGACAAACTAACCCAATGCCAAATCACTGCCTTAGAAAGTCCCTCGACTCCAAAGTCAATGATCTTGAGCGCAAAGAATAAGACTTAAAACAATATTTGAATTTGAAACATGTACTTAAACGTGGACATTGATGCAAAGACAATCACCTTCATCACCTTGTGTTTATAGCTTGCATGGCCCTTTCAACTAAATGTCTGCATATATTATTTAATTACATTGGTGGGTTGTTAGTGTTGTTATACAGTTTGAGTGCCCTTTAAGTTTGGTTAAAGCTTTGTATAGAACCTTGATTGCATGTATTTTTATTTTACGTTTTGATACCACAAGACTATTGCTGTTTTGGATGCTTCCTTGCTTACTCAAACACCCTCTGAGGAGTGCAGCCTGCCCTGGACCCATGCTACCTTACAATGACAAAGAATGTGCCCCAGTCATGCTTTGCTCATTTTGCCTTTGAGTGACTTTAGAAATCACTAATCATGTGGTCACACCAATCCATTATATGTTTATTTTCTCTATGCAAAATCAATATTACTGTTTTACAGCTACCTAGAAAGAGCACACCACTCTTTATAAATGAAGAATGCAACTATTATGTGCTCAAGAAGAGATAAACAAGTGTCCTACAAAACATTGTTTTTACCAGGGATATTACAGTGCCACGAAGAAACACCCAAAACATGTTCATCTTCTGAAATAAAGAACAATACACAATTATAATTGAACCAAAAGCTCACATGTATTTCAGGAGTCTACCAAAACTTTGTTATCTAGCAGAACGGTGCACCACTACTTCCAAAAAGAACTCAGGAATGTTGCATGCAAACTGGAATCGGGAGCATACACAAGAAGATTAGATTAAAGTTGTAGCCAGTTAAAGGTTTTGAAAAAACTTCATTATCTCAAAGTATGATGTACTTTGTTGTCATTTTTACCGGCCTGTAATTTACCAGTTGACATTTTCCCTGTGTGCTAGCAGCCACTTTATTAGGTGCGGGTTCAGTTTAGGTGTGTGTGCCGTGCATCCATTGTACCCTTGTTAAACACAATATGGATGCAATTAAATGCTTCCTGTTTACTATTGGTTATCTGGTGTCAGAATATGTCATGTTTGCCTCTACAAAACCGTTTTAAAATCCTGGAGCAGCAGACTTCTCCTCCAGCTAGGCTTGAAGGAACAGCTTCTTGGTTCAGCTTCGACATTAGCTTCTGAACAAATTGGTAAGTGAGAGGTCCCAGGATATACACATCTGTCCCCCATTCACTCTGGCTGAGCCAGGCTAAGTCAGCCAATCACAGAGAAGGGCATTCATGCAGGCAGGCAGCCTATCAGGCTGGCAGGCATTCAGGCCATTCACTCCACCCAGAAACCCATAACAAATAATATGGATTGGGGTAAGTGCCCAGCCTTCCAGCACAATACACTGCATTCATGCTGGTTTCAGTCAGGGCTGTCTCATTCATTGTGTCTCACACACAAAGACAGAAACCAGAATCCCATTACAGATTGTGAGTTCACTTCAGACTCCATTCATACAGGTCCCACCCATAGGCTGTAGCCACAACACACAACCCCTGGAAGGCTCCAGTCAGACTGACAGGAGGCAGCCCTGGACCCATGTATGATATTCTACCCAACAGCCAATCAGGAGGAAGGGACAGAGTCAGGGCTTCCCAGGACTTTGTGGGAGAATATGTAAAAGGCAATAGAAACCAAGAGGCACCACAGACAGCTTGCCTTCCTGCAGGAATCAATTAATTCCTATGGCATGGCCATGGTGTCCCAAAATGGAGGATGCTCAGAGACACTGCCAAGTCAGCATGTAGGTGCGACCAGCCCCTACCCTGCTATGTGGGAAACACAAGTGTGTACCCCCACCCATGGGTGCCATAAGGGTATCTCATGTGAGTTGTTCACCAAAAGGAAAACATGAAGAGCTGCACTGCCAGAGGTCTAGCTGGACCTCAGTGACGAAAAACATAGAGAAAACATAGAGAAAACACACACAGAGAAGTGGTAGGACAAGGACTAAGATGCCCTGCCCCTCAATATAATGCATTTCCAGCATCACAGGCAACAACTATGTACGTAAAATTCCTAAAAATTGGAAAAGTAGCAGATAAATATGTGCTGGACATGTTTGGACTTGTTAGGTAATGGCTTCTGTGAATATTGAGAAAAGCAATACACTGCTACATTCCCCTGACTCTTCTAGTTAGGAAATCACACATTTTATGTAATGTTTCACAAAACAAACATTACTACGAGCCAAACATGGAGCCTTGCTACACAGGCTTTTTATGCTGGTGACCAAAACAGATGTACTTAGCTTGCGAAAATAAGGACAATTAATGTGATGAAGAATGGCAAGCATCAATTTTTTGAAAGAGCACAGCCAGACCTTTAGATGGATAAGTGATGTTACAAAAGCGTAGAGTGCCTAAAGCAGCGACTAAATGTAGGTCACATTTGGGAAATGAAAGGGTTGTGTAACAAAGTGCAGTAAGAAATGTATGAAATGATACCTCACATGTGTGGATGCATTGACGAGGATGCAGAGGGAAAAGGATAAACCTCTGGTAAATCAAACGCCCTGGGGAAGACTGCATTTGTCTTTGTGGACAACCCACAGATTTGGTACTGGGGTGTCACAGCCACCAAAGACAGGGAACCCCATGCATTTCTGAAAATTAGACACCCGTGGAAATCCACAGAGGTCTTACTTGCGTGAATTGCCTTAGAATGTATCACCCACAAGGCCCGGCAAAGTCGAAAATGTATGTAAAAAAACACAATGTGCAGACATTTGCCACCTGGAAACCACCAAAACATGCTGACAACAACCATGTCCTATCTTCCCACATTACCACAGGTGTCAGAAAGAAAACGATATCTCACTTGTGTGGGTGCACTTACAAAGGTTTACTTGGAATTTGTTTTGGGGTGTCAGGAACAAGGCCTGTCTACTGAGTCACTGGTACACAGGACTCTTCATACTGAGAGAGGCAGCCCTGCAAGTGATTTCTCAAAACCTTCCTGGCTGCAAAGGACAGAAAAGGGACTCATCTTATCCCGTGAAACTCTAGCCTCATTCTTACAGTAACCCAGGTACAAAGAAACAGCTCTGGGCTCTGGTTCTCACATTGAACTGCTGGGAGCTATCCCAACCCAGGAATTGACTTCATATCCCAAGCTTTTTTCTGTCAATTGCTGTTGCTGCTTGCTGAACTGCACCATGTGATGGACACAATTGACAGACAAACTAACCCAATGCCAAATCACTGCCTTAGAAAGTCCCTCGACTCCAAAGTCAATGATCTTGAGCGCAAAGAATAAGACTTAAAACAATATTTGAATTTGAAACATGTACTTAAACGTGGACATTGATGCAAAGACAATCACCTTCATCACCTTGTGTTTATAACTTGCATGGCCCTTTCAACTAAATGTCTGCATATATTATTTAATTACATTGGTGGGTTGTTAGTGTTGTTATACAGTTTGAGTGCCCTTTAAGTTTGGTTAAAGCTTTGTATAGAACCTTGATTGCATGTATTTTTATTTTACGTTTTGATACCACAAGACTATTGCTGTTTTGGATGCTTCCTTGCTTACTCAAACACCCTCTGAGGAGTGCAGCCTGCCCTGGACCCATGCTACCTTACAATGACAAAAATGTGCCCCAGTCATGCTTTGCTCATTTTGCCTTTGAGTGACTTTAGAAATCACTAATCATGTGGTCACACCAATCCATTATATGTTTATTTTCTCTATGCAAAATCAATATTACTGTTTTACAGCTACCTAGAAAGAGCACACCACTCTTTATAAATGAAGAATGTAACTATTATGTGCTCAAGAAGAGATAAACAAGTGTCCTACAAAACATTGTTTTTACCAGGGATATTACAGTGCCACGAAGAAACACCCAAAACATGTTCATCTTCTGAAATAAAGAACAATAAACAATTATAATTGAACCAAAAGCTCACATGTATTTCAGGAGTCTACCAAAACTTTGTTATCTAGCAGAACGGTGCACCACTACTTCCAAAAAGAACTCAGGAATGTTGCATGCAAACTGGAATCGGGAGCATACACAAGAAGATTAGATTAAAGTTGTAGCCAGTTAAAGGTTTTGAAAAAACTTCATTATCTCAAAGTATGATGTACTTTGTTGTCATTTTTACCGGCCTGTAATTTACCAGTTGACATTTTCCCTGTGTGCTAGCAGCCACTTTATTAGGTGCGGGTTCAGTTTAGGTGTGTGTGCCGTGCATCCATTGTACCCTTGTTAAACACAATATGGATGCAATTAAATGCTTCCTGTTTACTATTGGTTATCTGGTGTCAGAATATGTCATGTTTGCCTCTACAAAACCGTTTTAAAATCCTATGTCTTTTATCCAATGTCTTATGAATTGTGTGCTGTAAAATGCAACATGTTCACTTATTAATTAAAATAAATCCTCAGCAGTGTGAAACCTACCAACCCTCCAGAATGTGTTCAGGCTTGCTCACTTCACTTGCTTGTGCTCATGAAGAACAGTATACACATTATACAGTTAATTCTCATGTAATTAAAACCTGGCATGCATGTTTGGATGCTGACTGTGACCTAGAGGACAAGGCTGAAGGCAGAGAAAGTCATCAGCCTGAATTGGTATACATTTGACTAGTATAATCCCCTCTGGGCAACCAATGATTGTAGGCGAACAGGCAAAGGTAGTTCTTCCATTAGTCAAAATAGTCAAGTTTGACCCTTCAGACAGACAATGACCACTTCCATTTATATTGCATGGAGAGATGTATTCTTCATGCTTGCCTAGGATTAGATTGTGTTAGATGATCACCTATTTTAATATTTTTACTTTTTTTGAAAGTCTGCAAAGGTTTGTGAACCATATTGTGATGTACAAAAAAACAAAAAAAAAACATAAAAAGAGGCATAGGTCCGCTCACATCCATTAAAGGCATGGTCTAGTAAAAATGTTTATTGTCCCTACGGGTCGGCCATGTTTTTTTAAGCCTAAGTGGCTCGATTTTAGAAAACTTTCCTATGGACCTTACTCGAGTTTTCGTCCATTAAACGCACGCGAAAACAAGCACCAGGGAGCCGCCATTTTCTGATAATCCTATCTTTTCCCCGATCACCCTGGCTGACCTGCTTTTGCGGCACTAAATCAATTCCCCCGCCCCTGAGCCTGTCATCAGCAGACTCGTACTGCCCATTTCCCAACGCCAAAGCACGTCTCGTGTCAACATTCGCTGCGCTTCAGCTAATGACGTGTCGCCATGGAAATGGCAGGACGCCTCTTTCCTCAATAAGTATAAACAGACCGTTTCACAACACACAGCAGCAGATTTTCGATTCCATTCCTCTCTCTGTGTTACTTTGAGTATTCTGTGACTCGTTACAGTGCTCTGGTCAGCTACCTTCGCCGCTTGTAGCCCGTGTGAACAGATACCAGTACCACCGCTATAAATTATTTTAGTTTGTTTAACACACAGTGGCTACAATAATGCCCTACATGTACAAGCCCGAGTATACCGAGGAGGAACTACTGGAAAGGGAAGCACGTGAAAACGATGGGGATTCGGACAGCAGTTGGTAGGACGAATCAACAGATGAAGAGCCTGGGCCTAGTCGAATGGACGGCGTCTCCACCTGGTGCACATGCAATCGGTGCGAGCTAATGCCAACTGAGGACGAGAACTGCTGCTGCCGAGAAAACTCGGGATGCCTGGCCTACATTTTGGAAGGCGAGCCACGACCGCAATGCATCACCGAGCTGCCAGACTTCAGGGCAGCCTGCCTCACACGGGCAGTGTTGAGAATAATGATGGTGCTTATGCACGAACTTCGCGCAACTGTTCCTCCTCGTAAGTATACTCTGCTTGTCATGCCACTCCTATTTCATGTTCATCTACTATATCCAAAATTACATCTACATATCATTGTAACGCATGTAAGTCGTTCAATAGCGTGCATTGTCTAGATAGCATTTGTCCGTGCAGAATGCCATTAGTTACAAGAATTGTCATTGACAACAAACGTTTATTAAACTTATCTTGGTCATTTAAAAACAGTTTGTTTCATTCCTTTTCACAGGTGGTACAGGCTGGTGGCCTATCGTTCCTTTACATGGTGGCTCCACGGGAGGCTTGGACACCGCGTTCGAAGAGTGATACCCGCCTGTGCCGTTCGTGCCATTAGAGAAACGTTCCCGAGTGACAGCGGTCAGTACAGGGGATTTTCTCTCGCTGTGCTGCAACCTGACCTGTATAATCTTTAAAGTCTTGTATTTTTGTGTCATGAAAATAAGATACAAAATAAAACACCACATATATTTTAACAACATTTGTTTCGATTTTTTAAATGAATCAAGTGTGTCTCCATTCAAGGATGGACGTCAGACATCTGTGCTCCGAATGGGTGAAGGTCTGGTCGCTGTGAAGCAGGGTGGTCACTATCTATCTAAGCTAACATAACATATTCTCGATAATGCATGCACTAAATAACACTTGTTCAAAGTCTTTCAGTAGGTTATGTCTATATAAAAGTCACACATATATCTATACTAACAATTACCATTGGATTATACAGGCCTTAGGGTCTTGACCACTATAATACACCGGTTGAAGTGTGGGTCTGTGCTCACAAGAATCTCCGGTATGTGGCATTTGTTATTGATAAGCAACGATATACTATCATTGATATAAAGGCGATATACTATATATTGATATAAAGGCGGTTCGCGCCAGTGGATGAGCGCTGGCATGGGGGCTGTGACGGGCGCAAACGGCCAAGGTGCCAAACTACATGTACACTTCAAAAGGTGTCCAACGCCAAGGGGCCATCGGTCACATGGCCTCCTCAGACCCCGTGTCTCCAGCCAGGCCTCCCCTTGAAGCAGGCCGCCCCCCTGCAATCCACATAAGTGTGTCTCCATTCAGCAGTCTTCCTGTGCCTTATCTGCACGCCCCAGGGCCATCCATCCCACCCCCCTGTATCAAAGGCGGTTCGCGCCGGTGGATGCGCGCTGGCATGGGGGCTGTGACGAGCGCAAACGGCCAAGGTGCCAAACTACATGTACACTTCAAAAGGTGTCCCACGCCAAGGGGCCATCGGTCACATGGCCTCCTCAGACCCCGTTTCTCCATGCAGGCCTCCCCTTCAAGCAGGCCGCCCCCCTAATACCACGACATACATACGTCATTCATTCACAAACACACCCCAGTTTCTAATACTTTAAAAGCCACTCGATATGTCTCATGAGAACATCTTTGTGCTTTGCAAGTCAACTCCTGAAGGGGCTACCTGGGAACCACTGAGATCTATGCTAATCTGCTCGTCGTCGTGCTATCCGTGAACTTCTGTGACCGCTTCGAGCATAACCATCAGTGCACTACCTGTGGCCATCCACCTATTCTCCCGCAACATACTGCTCTGCTTGCTGAATCCAACTGTCTGTTGGTCAAGGTAAGGCCATGTATCCTGGTCATATTTCGCAGATTTTTAAATTTCTATCTATTTGCGAGTAGAGTACCCAATAGTGCTATGTTCATTGGTCTCATTGCTATTGACTTGAATTTCCATTGCTATGCTATCAGTAGATCTATTTATTTTCATCTGTGTCAATTGTCATCGAATTGCATCCTTCGGGGGTCCAGTCTATGATGTAAGCATGTTTCCTTCTCGTGCAATACAGAACATCCAATGGATGAGTCACATGTTCAGTGTTTAGTCATATCATTTATACATTTCTGCAATTTATGCAAATACTAAGCCGCACATAATGAACTGGTATAGTTCCTGCGACCAAAACAAACCTTGCATTGATCATTGTATGATTCATTTACTTTTGTATCAAATCTTTATTCTTGAAGATTGTATAATAATGTCGATATTTACTTTTCAGATATATCAACAATGCCTGCCTGTTCGATTAGCGGTTGCCCTTCGAAGACCCATGCTAAATCTGAAGGCACTACAATGCATGTATTCCCGAAAACTGTTGATTGAATAAGAGAATGGGTCAGACATTGCGGATATCCATTGGATGAGCTGGAAAGTAGAGTCCAACAAGTCTTACAGGACAAGAGGGGTGATCGATACCGCATCTGCAGCCGGCACTTTTCCTTGGACATGTACACAACATCTTGGGTAACAAAGAAGAATAAACGGCGAACGACACGGAAATTGCTCGAAAACGCTATTCCCACTCTATTCGTCCACATTCCGCCACCGGTGAGTCAAGTGTCCGGATTTAGCTTTAGGCCTTGGGGTAGTGTGTAGGTATCCGAACGGATTAATTGATATTGTAGGTGTTCTATTCCTTGTAATAATTTCGATATTGATATGATTGTATAGTTTTTTGAATAATGACATTTACCAATATATTCTTTTTCGATTTCATAACCCACAAACGCAATGTATATATATGGGAACAGGGAACTGTGCTGTATTGAGCATTTTACAAGTATTCTGTCACCTTACATGGCTATTTTTAATATTGGCATTTCATTATCAATCATTAATTTACCTTTAGAACTTCTTGACTATCCCTTGAATCTGAAGCAAGAACATTCTACATCCTTGACGTGGTCGCAGTTATCAACCACTTCTAACGCATATCAGGTAATCTTACTAGGCTAATCCGCTACAGACCTGTTTTATGCATGTCAAGTAATATTTTTATTTTATCGTGAAATCATTTTACCGAATGTTTGGTTAGTGCTTTCCAATTGATATACACCTTAGTTATCATCCACTGGTGTTTGTTTTCGCTTATTGTTAGGGAGAATTCTCTGTTTAGGCTGAATTTCCTAACCTAGTGAGTCCCCCAGCAGCTTTGCTGGATTTCGGGAGTTTGTTTTTTTCCATCCTGCCAAGAGTGAGACTCTTTTCCTCCCACTCTTGGACATGTATGTGTGTAATTCCTTTGAATGTCAATGTGTTCTATGGGCTATGGGGTCTATTACTCCATAGGGTCTCAAATGTTTTTCTATGTGTGTTACACCGCACCCTATGTGCCATAGCACTGGGGCGTCCTAGCGGACCCCCACCATAGACTCCATACCCGGGGACTGACTTCTGTCTCCCCGGGCATGTAAAGTCACCATTGGCTTTACTAGACCTAAATTTACTAACAGGACTAGTACAAACCATCTTATTGTGGACGTACTAGTAGGGGTAATTCGATTACTCCTGGATCTGTTACTCGAGGGGGCACTGTCCCGTCCCCCCTCGTCGAGTTTTGGCTGGTGGCAGTGGAAACTACTTGTTATGTTCGACCCCGAACCTAACCATATGGGATTCGTCCCATTGTTGGAGATTGATACTTTTTCTCGTTAATCTCTAACGTACCACCGATCTACTTATCTTAAATAGGTTTATCGGATGGTATTTTCTGCCAGAACTTGGTTTGTAAAATGGCGTCTGTGTTCGTCTCTGTGACTCCTAAACCAAAGGTTGAGCCCTTTGTTCCACTTTTGGCGGGCTCTGTACAGAGACCCTCCAAAGTGGTGCCATTCTGTCTGGGTTACCACAGGGGTGTGGGAGGGGGTTTAGGCACCCTGAACCGAGTTGCCTTGCCAACTCCGGTCGCACTCTGGAGTGATTGGCCCAAGTGGTGAGCCTTCCCGCTCACCACTTAGCATGTGTTGATTGACAGCTAGGCTGAATGAATGGGGGTTTTCTGCATAAAAGCAGGGCTTTTGGGACTGGATCTTCAGAAGTCGCCACAGGACCTAAGAATCCGACGAGGGTAACGCTGAGCCAACCTGCAACGACGACACCTCCGGTGGAGCCCTGCTGAGCCGACTCACCACTTCCCGACGACAGAGGAGATCTCCCTGCCGGAGAGTCTCTTCCCCTGACTGGTGGGAACAACCAGTCCCCTTTGCTTTTTATTCGCCTCAGGACGCAGTGGTCGAATTGCCCGTGCAGCGCACCTCGGCAACCGGATAGCCACCACCCCTGTACCGCGACCAAAAGGTGGTGCCTTGTGACGGAGCACTCCGCGGCTGGTCTCTTCCCTGGTGGTGCACCGGACTTCACTTTTCTTCGACGACGAGAACCTCTCTACTCTTGGCAAAGACCCGACGTGCATCCACCACCAGGAACAACTGCCCTCGCCGGAGCTGCCCTCCACAACAAGGTACCGTGTCCGCCTGGCTTCCCTTTCAATCGGTTCGAGTGAGGTGTCTTAATCCTCTCCTTTCCGTTGGGTCGCCTCCAAGCTTTGCTCATTTATTGTTCTGAACTGGTTCAATCTGCCGATAACAATTTGCTACAAAGACTTGAATGCATCTCCACTAGAGACTTTTTGGGACATAGCGCCTTGCCTCTCTCCGAGTGGGCCTGGCCTCTGAACTTTATGATCTATTTTGGTTCTTGCCTTCTTACCGTACATTTTGCCCGTGAAGTATTGAACTGTGTTGATTTCGTAACCTGCCTATCTTTTTCTCTCCCGTCCTAACTAATATTCGAGTGCCATCTAGGTTGAGGTATACACCTCTGTCTGTAAATAAGTGGTGCCGGTAGAACCTAGACTTGTCGAAATATTGCTAGGGGGATTGATCGTTTCTTCTTCGTAGAGTAATTGTGTTTGATTTGTTTGCCGTGAAAGTGCCATAGGGTTTTTCATAGAGATTTCGTTATAAATAAATACCTTAATATCTTTACACTAAGCCTAGTTGCGTATTTGCTTGTCTTGCTGGGAAGAATTGCCCTATTTTGTATACTCCACATACTGCTCAACTCTTCTTGAGGGAAGTCTGACTGCTCAGCCACAGCTACCAAGTGAATCTGTGTGGTACAGACTGCTACCAAGTGGGTTCACCGCCAAACACCTGTAGTCCTAAATCTTTTGCAGTGGTCCCAGAGGGAACTGCACAGGTTTCCGCCTAACACTGGTGTACAGCGGTGGGATTTGTATCGAGTATACAGTTTAGAGTGCTTTTCGACACTGTAGGTTAACTAACCACAAAACTTTGCACAAAAAGCAACTTTCAAAAAACATGTCTAAGATGGAAACTTACAGTCAAGAGTCCTTGTCAGGTGAAAATACTGAGAGTTTGCGAGCTCTCTGTAGGCAAGAGAATCTTTCTGTAAGAGGAAAGAAGTTAGAACTAATCGAGAGATTGCTGGTGAACCAAAGTCTGGGTACTGGTTCAGAGGAACCAAGCTCTCCAGCAAATGTAGATAACAGTAATGGTGTTGATCTAAATCACAATTCTGATGATAGCGATGAAAAGGCTGACGAGGACGGAGAGGCTAACGAAACTGTCTCCCCTGCTCCTCTACCTGCCTTACCAGCTGTGCCTACGGGGCCCATACCAGGTCCCACATGTAACCCTGCTTATTTTGAACTTGAAAAAATGAAGCTCGAATTAGAATACAAACGGTTCTTGGCTCAATCTGAACGAAACCAAGAGCTCGAGTTCAGACGGATGAATGCCCAGGCTGAGCAGAAGCAAGCTGAGTTAAGACTCAGGGAAATAGAACTTAATCACGAGTTAGAGATGAAAAAGTTGTCTATGGAAAATGCTTCTCTCTCCTCTGGTTCCTCTAGGAGCTCCAGTCCCAAAAGACCCCGGATGCCGAAGGAATTAGTGGGTATGTATGAACCGAGATTGGATGTGTTCGATTGGTTGAAACTGTTTGAATACAATCATGGGCTCCAGGATATCACCAGGAATGCTTTACTTCCCTGGTTGTTCTCTAGGCTCCCTCCTGTTGCGACTGATGTGGTAACGGAGTTGGGGGAGGCGGATAAGACGAATTACGAAAGTGTGAAACTAGCTTTGATAGCTAGATTCGGGAAGACCCCTTCCCAGTATCTTAAGAGGTTTAGAACCCTCAAAAAGCATGATGGTACCCCTGGGGCTACCTGGGTGAGTGAAGGGTTGAAGAACTTAGAGGGATGGATTAAGGATTACAAAGTGAACACTTATGAGGGTATGAGGAATCTTTTTATGTTGGAGTCTATTTATGATGCCTGTTCTCCTGAGCTCAGACAGCACTTGGCTGATTCGAAGGAATTGGATTCCCGGGAGCTAGCTAAGGCTGCTGACTTATGGGTTGCCAACCGGGCTACTCATAAGGATTCTGGGGCAACTCAGAAAAAGGATGAGGGAAAACAGCCTAAAAAAGACTCAAAAGAGAATTCTAATAACTCACATTCCAAAGAGGCCCCCAAACAAAACCAGAAGGGTAAGCCACAAGGAAAACCACCACAGAATAGTGGGCCTTCTGGTGCCAAACCGGAAGGAGGTCAGAACAAGCCACCATTCCAGAAAGCATTCGGTAAATGCTTTGTTTGTGGCTCGACTGATCACGTGAAAGGAGATCCCAGATGTAAGGGTAAACCTTCAGGGGTCCAGCTTGTCTCCTTAGCCTTCGCTCCAGAGGAGGAAGTCCAAATGGCAAGTGGAAACTTTCTACTGCTAGCTGACGAACCCATTGGAGTCTCAGCCAGCGTTTCTTTAGTATCTCTGGGGTTGTGGGAACAACAGAATTTAGATGTCTATAATTCTATCCCCGATAATACTAAAGAGTATTATAAGGACAGTGTCCAGGTGAATGGTCAGGAGACTCCTGCCATTAGGGACACTGGGGCCAGCATAACTGTGGTGGTTAAATCGTTTTCTCAGGCTGAGGATGTTGCTAAGGCACCCAAATGCCTCACCAAGTTAGCTGGAGGGCCTGTTCAGATGCTTCCCCAATTACCAGTTCTCATCCAGTGTAACGACATGACTGTGAAGATACCTGTCAGCATACAGAGTGAGGTACCAGGACGCGTACTGTTGGGTAACGATTTAAAAACTCTCGGAGTTGTATCGCATACTCCCAGACCTCCTAGTAAACAGTTACAGGAGCTAACCAGACCTGCAAGAGAGAGGACCATGCGCGGTACTCTCCAGGAGATGATGAAGAAAGAAATCACTCCTGCTCCACTGGAATTGTCGGCCGCTGTCTCCAAGAAATCAGAAGCGAAAGGGAAACCTAAGGCTTCTATCCCGAAACCAGTAGCCAGCATTCCAGTGCAGCCCACACAGACTTCCCCGCGGTTGTCCAAAGTTACACCCGTAACTCCACCTCCAGCCGAGGCTGAGAGGGAGGTATAACCCTGTGTGGTAGAATTAGACTCTGAGGAAGAGCTAATGGAGGTCCAGGAACTCATTGGAGATCTGGATCCTGTTGACCATCCTGAGCTGCAGTCTTTACTGGCAGAATGTGGACCCAGCAGGGCAGACTTCAGTAAGGGACAGAGAGAATGTCCAACTCTGGAAGGTCTTCGCCACCAGGCAGAAGCTCAGGCTGAAGGGCAAGAGCCTGGGAAATACAGGTTGCACTGGGAAGATGGCCTCTTCTACAGTGAAGCGACCGAGTCTGCACCTGGAGACTATAAACGACTTGTAGTACCCCAAGAGAACAGACCACAGTTCTTGCAGTTAGCCCACGAGATTCCTTTGGCTGGTCACTTGAGTTTCAAGAAGACTAAGGAAAGGCTCTCTCTCTACTTCTATTGGCCGAAGATGGGGGCCGAAGTAGAAAAACACTGCAGGAGCTGCCACACCTGCCAGATCTCTGGTAAGGTTGGCTCCAAGAATGTGGCACCCTTAGTGCCTCTCCCAGTTGTGGGAGTCCCATTTGAGAGAGTAGGGATTGACATTGTTGGTCCCCTTGATCCTCCAACCTCCTCAGGCAACAGGTTTATACTTGTTGTAGTAGACCATGCTACTAGGTATCCTGAGGCAATTCCTATGAGGACTGTTACAGCTCCGGCTGTGGCTAAGGCCCTCCTTGGTATTATTACTTGGAACGGGTTTCCTAGGGAAGTAATCTCTGACAGGGGGTCAAACTTTATGTCCAACTACATGAAAGCCATGTGGAAATCTGTGGAGTTACTTACAAGTTCTCAACGGCTTACCACCCACAAACCAATGGGTTGGTAGAACGGTTCAACCGAACCATGAAGAGCATGATAGGTGCTTTAGAGGAACCCCTTAAGCGTAAGTGGGACCTTCTACTGCCATGCCTTCTCTTTGCTTATAGAGAAGTCCCTCAGGAGGGCGTAGGTTACTCGCCCTTCAAACTACTCTATGGTCATCCCGTCAGAGGTCCATTGGCCCTGATTAAGGAGGGGTTGGAGAGTGCTCCTTTCCCCAAGCCAGTCAGAGTGACTGACTACGTGATAGGTCTCCGGAGGAGAATGTCACACATGATGACGGAAGCAAGCGATAACTTGAAAGCTGGACAAGCATTGGTCAAGCACTGGCATGATCAAAAGGCTAACATGGTTGAGTTCGCTCAAGACCAGCTCGTTCTCGTTATGATCCCAACAAGGCAGAGGGCCTTGCAAGATAAGTGGATGGGACCCTTCCGAGTCGTGGGTAAACTCGGAGAGGTTAACTATCTGGTGGACTTGGGCAATCCCAAGGAGGCTCTGACAGTCTTTCACACCAACCGACTTAAAGCGTATGTCTCGCGACCTGATGTAGGAGCGTTGCTTCTAGCGTCATCCGAGGAAGAAGAAGAGAGTGAAGCTCTTCCGGATCTCCTCAGAGGCTTACCTTTAGATGGAAAAATGGAAGGAGTAAATCTCTCCTCCAATCTGACACCCGAGCAACAAGAAGAGTGCAAATCTATGTTGAATCAGTTTGCCTCTCTGTTCTCGCTTTCACCAGGCTTGACCCCTTGGGGCCAGCATGACATACTCACTGGTGACTGTCTGCCAGTCAAAAGCAGAGGATACCGCATGTCAGAAAACGTACGAACCCACATCAAAGGTGAGGTCAGCAAGATGCTTGATCTCGGGGTAATAGAGCCCTCTACTAGTCCATGGTCTAGCCCAGTTGTGTTAGTACCAAAGGCCGGATCTAAAGAACTTAGATTCTGCGTGGATTATAGAGCTCTTAATGCAGTCACCAAGACTGATGCCCACCCTTTGCCAAGAACAGATGAGTTGGTGGATAAACTTGGCGCCGCCAAGTTCCTCAGCACATTTGACTTGACGTCAGGCTATTGGCAAATAGCCCTGACAGACCATGCCAAGGAGAAAACTGCATTTTCTACCCCCGTTGGCTTATTCCAGTTTTAGGTAATGCCGTTCGGATTAAAGAATGCACCTGCTACGTTTGAACGGATGGTAAACCAGGTTCTGAATGGGATGGAGGACTTCTGCATGGCATACTTGGATGACATCGCAGTGTTCAGCAATTCCTGGGAAGAACATGTAACCCACCTGAGAGATGTTTTGCAGGCTCTTGGACGAGTCAATCTGACCATAAAGGCAAGCAAATGCCAAATTGGACAGAGTAAGTAGTCTATCTTGGGCATGAGGTAGGCGGTGGAGAAATAAGGCCTTTTCTCAGTAAAATTGAAGCTGTGCAAAATTGGACAACACCGACTACTCAAACCCAGGTGAGAGCCTTCCTAGGCCTCACTGGGTATTACAGGAATTTCATAGAGAACTATGGGACCATAGCTTCTCCACTGAATGTCATCTCCTCGCCCAAATTTCCTAAGAAGGTTAGATGGAACGAGGAGTGCAATCAGGCTTTTGAAAACCTGAAAAAGGCTCTTTGCCAAGCCCCAGTACTCAGAGCCCCTGATTACCGCCAACACTTCATTGTGCAGACAGATGCTTCAAATGTAGGAAAAGGTGCCGTACTCAGTCAACTGGATGGGAAAGGTAGGGAGCACCCTGTTTGCTTCATCAGCCGCAAGCTGAATGATCCTGAAACAAGGTGGGCAATAATCGAAAGAGAGTGCTTTGCTATCGTGTGGGCTCTGAAGAAGTTTAGGCCATACTTGTACGGTTCTACTTTTGTCATTCAGACTGACCACCAACCCTTGAGATGGTTAATGCAAATGAAAGGGGAAAACCCAAAACTATTGAGATGGTCGATCTGCCTGCAAGGGTTTGATTTCACCATTGAGCACAGGTCAGGATGTCACCACCAAAATGCTGATGGTCTCTCTAGGATGTATGTCATTGACTAGAGTTATGAGATTCATCCAGGAGTGGATTAAATCCTCCTGTCCCTTAGTCTGGGGGGAGGGGGGGGCGAGTGTTAGGGAGAATTCTCTGTTTAGGCTGAATTTCCTAACCTAGTGAGTCCCCCAGCAGCTTTGCTGGATTTCGGGAGTTTGTTTTTTTCCATCCTGCCAAGAGTGAGACTCTTTTCCTCCCACTCTTGGGCGTGTATGTGTGTAATTCCTTTGAATGTCAATGTGTTCTATGGGCTATGGGGTCTTTTACTCCATAGGGTCTCATATGTTTTTCTATGTGTGTTACACCGCACCCTATGTGCCGTAGCACTGGGGCGTCCTAGCGGACCCCCACCATAGACTCCATACCAGGGGACTGACTACTGTCTCCCCGGGCATGTAAAGTCACCATTGGCTTTACTAGACCTAAATTTACTAACAGGACTAGTACAAACCATCTTATTGTGGACGTACTAGTAGGGGTAATTCGATTACTCCTGGATCTGTTACTCGAGGGGGCACTGTCCCGTCCGCCCTCGTCGAGTTTTGGCTGGTGGCAGTGGAAACTACTTCTTATGTTCGACCCCGAACCTAACCCTATGGGATTCGTCCCATTGTTGGAGATTGATACTTTTTCTCGTTAATCTCTAACGTACCACCGATCTACTTATCTTAAATAGGTTTATCGGATGGTATTTTCTGCCAGAACTCGGTTTGTAAAATGGCGTCTGTGTTCGTCTCTGTGACTCCTAAACCAAAGGTTGAGCCCTTTGTTCCACTTTTGGCGGGCTCTGTACAGAGACCCTCCAAAGTGGTGCCATTCTGTCTGGGTTACCACAGGGGTGTGGGAGGGGGTTTAGGCACCCTGGACCGAGTTGCCTTGCCAACTCCGGTCGCACTCTGGAGTGATTGGCCCAAGTGGTGAGCCTTCCCGCTCACCACTTAGCATGTGTTGATTGACAGCTAGGCTGAATGAATGGGGGTTTTCTGCATAAAAGCAGGGCTTTTGGGACTGGATCTTCAGAAGTCGCCACAGGACCTAAGAATCCGACGAGGGTAACGCTGAGCCGACCTGCAACGACGACACCTCCGGTGGAGCCCTGCTGAGCCGACTCACCACTTCCCGACGACAGAGGAGATCTCCCTGCCGGAGAGTCTCTTCCCCTGACTGGTGGGAACCACCAGTCCCCTTTGCTTTTTATTCACCTCAGGACGCAGTGGTCGAATTGCCCATGCAGCGCACCTCGGCAACCGGATACCCACTACCCCTGTACCGCGACCAAAAGGTGGTGCCTTGTGACGGAGTACTCCGCAGCTGGTCTCTTCCCTGGTGGTGCACCGGACTTCACTTTTCTTCGACGACGAGAACCTCTCTACTTTTGGCAAAGACCCGACGTGCATCCACCACCAGGAACAACTGCCCCCGCCGGAGCTGCCCTCCACAACAAGGTACCGTGTCCGCCTGGCTTCCCTTTCGATCGGTTCGAGTGAGGTGTTTTAATCCTCTCCTTTCCGTTGGGTCGCCTCCAAGCTTTGCTCATTTATTGTTCTGAACTGGTTCAATCTGCTGATAACAATTTGCTACAAAGACTTGAATGCATCTCCACTAGAGACTTTTTGGGACATAGCGCCTTGCTCTCTCCGAGTGGGCCTGGCCTCTGAACTTTATGATCTATTTTGGTTCTTGCCTTCTTACCGTACATTTTGCCCGTGAAGTATTGAACTTTGTTGATTTCGTAACCTGCCTATCTTTTTCTCTCCCATCCTAACTAATATTCGAGTGCCATCTAGGTTGAGGTATACACCTCTGTCTGTAAATAAGTGGTGCCGGTAGAACCTAGACTTGTCGAAATATTGCTAGGGGGATTGATGTTTCTTCTTCATAGAGTAATTGTGTTTGATTTGTTTGCCGTGAAAGTGCCATAGTGTTTTTCATAGAGATTTCGTTATAAATAAATACCTTAATATCTTTACACTAAGCCTAGTTGCGTATTTGTTTGTCTTGCTGGGAAGAATTGCCCTATTTTGTATACTCCACATACTGCTCAACTCTTCTTGAGGGAAGTCTAACTTCTCAGCCACAGCTACCAAGTGAATTCGTGTGGTACAGACTGCTACCAAGTGGGTTCACCGCCAAACACCTGTAGTCCTAAATCTTTTGCAGTGCTCCCAGAGGGAACTGCACAGGTTTCCGCCTAACAGTTATAATTAGTGTTATCCATACTAATGCAAGTACTGTCTTTCAGGGAGATGCTGAAGCGTCCACCACATCTACAACATTTCTAGATGTTCTTCAACAGCAGGAGGTATGGATACTGACAGCTCCATTGAGCGTCATCATCAGAGCTGGAATTCTTGTCGTTTGATTGTTCTACACAATGTTTCATTCGTTGTTAGCCGTTGATATGTACCTGTGCTGTCGACCCCAGGTGTGTGTTATGTTTTCATATTGTAATCCTCACTAATGCAAGTACTATGTTTCAGGCAGTTGATGGAGCGTCAACCCCTGCACTTGATGCAGAGCCTGACATTCAAGTAATTCCAGGGGAAGTGGAAGCGGGACCATGCGTATACAAATCGGCGCAACAGCTTTCGGAAGTGCGCACTACATTTGCAACATCCATAGATATTCTTCAGCAGCACGAGGTATGGATAATGACAGCTCCATCATGCGTGATCATATAACGTGATTCCATTTGCTATACTTTCTTCCCTATTAATGTAAGTGCTGTGTTTCAGGGAGACGACGAAGCTTCCACTACAATCACAACATCCAATTTAGATGATGCAGATGTAAATAAATCGGAGAAATAAGTCGATGAAATGTGATCATATTTAGATTTTCCTTGATTCTTTTGGACAATGCATCATTTGCGTTTATCTCTTTATATGTACCTGTGCGTTCGACCCTAAGTGTGTGTTATGTTTCCAATATTGAAAACCATACTAATCCAAGTACTGTGTTTCAGGGAGACGACAGAGCTTCCACCACAATCACAACATCTCATTTAGATGATGCAGATGTAAAGGAATCGTTGAAATAAGTAGATGAAATGTGATCATGTTTGGATTTTCCTTGATTCTTTTGAACAATGCATCATTTGTGGTTATCTCTTTATATGTACCTGTGCCGTCGACCCCAAGTGTGTGTTGTGTTTCCAATATTGAAAACCATACTAATGCAAGTACTGTGTTTCAGGGAGATGCGGATGCCTCCTCTCCAATACAACCATTCATGGCAGTCCATGCAGAGCCAGAGGTATGGATACTGACAGTTCCATCGAAATAGATCATCACTGGTCAAATACTTGTCGTTTGATTGTTACACACAATGTTTAAATCGTGTTTGGCTATTGAGATGTACCTGTGTGTTTGTCCTCACGTGTGTTTTATGCTAACAATATTTTGATACATAGTAATGAAAGTACTATGTTTCAGGGAGACGATGGAGCCTCATTCAGTGCTGTCTATGCGGATACAGAAAATATAGTCTTTGCAGCGCAAGAGGAAGGGAGAACATGCGGAAACGAATCGGAGCTACAGCGTGCAGATGTTGAAGGTCGAGTCAAAAAAGTTGCAAAGAAAAAAAAACAAAAAAAGGTTAGTTACAACCAGTTAATAACTCTAAAAAAATGTTTGTGCTGGGGACTATTTTATGTTTTTTTCCAGTCAATTCTACTACACTCAATCCTGTGTTTAAACTGAACATCCCTTTTCCAATCTCTCCTCCAGTTACCCGTGGGTGTGAGAACTATACACACACAGACAGTGAAGCGAATGAGAGATGTGGCTTGCCAGACCGTGTACACTATGGAGGAACTATTAATTGAGGCGAGGCGTGTTCAGGCTCGAGATGCTCATGTCCAATGGCCAGAACATGAATTAACTGTGTTTGGAGACTACAGCAAAGTTGCATTGGACCATAGCTACAGTGCGACCGCACCACCACAAGAAGATGTTATTGAATGTATTGAAGAAAGCTCTGAAGTAGTTGCAGATCAATTTACACAATCTACACCCGCCAAAAATTTGCCACCAAAAAACCTGTCGACATTGTTGTGTTCTCCCATCAATGTTGAAGTAATAGATGTTGAAATGACAGAGAATGAACCAGCCGCAGCATCCATAGACGCATCAGAACTTGATATCAGCGATATTACTTTCCAATGTGTTGAAATCTTCACAACGTCAAAGGCCGAAACAACGTTGACGCAGGATGACAGTCTAATGAAAGAGAGCAAATACATAGTATTCAACAGTTGTTTGATGGAAATTATAAGTATGCTGAAATGTGTGCATTCCATTAGAGGGAAAGTATGTGGGAAGCCATTGATTAATGTGACTCGTCAAATAAAATGCAGTAACGTCAAAATAAATGCCGCCTGTAGATTAAATCATAGGTTCTCATGGTCTGCACAACCGATGCTGGGGAAACTGCCAGCAGGCAATCTACTGTGTGCAGCTGCATCACTTTTTAGTGGCTCCAGTTTTAGAATGTTAGAGGCTTTCTTTCAGTTTGTGGGACTCCATTTAATTTCTAAAGCGCTGTACTACATATACCAACGTGATTATCTGTTTCCGGCCATTAGTGATGCTTGGAAAATTGAACAATTGTCTCTAGCAAGTACATTCGAAGGCAAACGATTCAGTCTAGCCGGCGATGGACAGTGCGACAGCCCTGGATTTTCTGCCAAGTACTGCACCTACCACTTTCAGGACATGGATAGTAAGAAAATTGTGAGTTCGGTGGTCGTGAAGGTAACACAATGTACATCCTCAGTGGCCATGGAGAAACTAGGTTTTATAAAATCAGTGGAATATCTACAATCGAGGGGAATGCACATCGACCTCATAGCCACGGATAGACACGTTTCAATTGCCAAGACAATGAGAGAGCAGTTCCCACACATTAAACATCAATTTGACGTATGGCATCTTGCTAAATCAATCAATAAGAAAATCTCGGCTGCAGGGAAAAAAAAAGGTTTTGAAAGTATTTTGCAGTGGTCACATTCTATCACCAACCATCTTTGGTGGAGCTCAAAAACTTGTGAGGGGTCAGTGGAAATACTACTTGAAAAATGGCGGTCACTGATGCACCACTGTACCAACGTTCACCGCTGGACAGCAAATGAACATTTCCACCAATGTGAACATGGCCCTTTGTCCCCAGGGGAGGCACGGAAGAAGAAGTGGTTGATTCCATCTTCACCGACACACAAAGCCATTGAGAAGATTGTTTTCGACAAAACTCTATCAAGAGATTTGAGAGGACTGACAGAATTCTGTCACACAGGAGATTTGGAGGTATTCCACAATATGTGCCTAAAGTACAGGCCAAAGCGCTTGCATTTTAGCTTTCGGGGCATGAAACATCGCACTCTACTAGCGGTCTTGGCCCATAACAGCAATGTCGGACGTGAACAATCTAGGACTAGGGGTAAAGTAAGGATGCCTCGCTACACTAAGGTGTTTTCAAAACGAAGTAAGCAATGGGTGATCAAACCAGTCTATGATGAAATGCAGTTCGACTTTGTGAAAGGCCTTATTGTTGCTGTGTTAGAGAAGCACAGATATGGAATTGTGGACGTTTCTGTGCAGAGCAGTGATCCATTGCCACCGAACATTGCAACTGTGCCATGCCCACCCGAAGCACAGCTGATTGTGAAGTACAAATCGCGGTTTAAATAATTGCAATACGATTGTCTTTTTGTAAATAAATGTTATTGTACAGTGTACCTGTAAACCTAACCCCTACCTTCACCATCATGGGTGGCGAACAAGCTGGGTGTCATCTTTGAATTCTCTCTATTCATCTCACATATGTGTATGTATATATTTTTCTCATATCTCATCTCATGTAAATGTAAAGGCTGCACACTGTTAACGGAGGGGAGGCTTGCGTATTGCAAATAATAAAACAAACAAACAAACAATGAATCTCACTTTTAACTCAACTCCTGTGGTACTTTATACTTTCCCTGACCTTCCGCCAAAAATTAAATGTCTCAATTTGGGCTGCTAAGCTCGCAGACAACGGGGACAAAATTGGGGCACTTAGAACGTGCCAGCCAAGCGGGCCGTGGCATTTGAGAGAGAAGCCAGTTCGCATTTGCACATTGAGGCGCACTATATAGACGGATTCTAAACTTCAAGTTCTCACAGATGCCTATACTACGTGATGTTGCAAATAAAGAATGCAAAGGACAGCACCCAGATGAGGCCCACAAGTCGCACTGGAAGTATAAGGGTCTATTGTTTTTTGACCTTGAGACAGGGACCATGCCGAAAGAACTACATTTGAAGGGAGTGCGCAATAACGTAAGAGACGATAAGGCAGAAAATTCAGAAACTAGACCGAGTTTCAGTTTTAGGTCAGTATACGAAAAATCATTGTCAGGAGCACGGTCCGTTTTACAGACTGCATTACGAAGAGACACAATGGAAATTTCAAATATAATGTAAGTAAATCTTTACACGCTTTTATACCGGAATGAAGATTTAATGAATGGATGCATGAATAAATGAATGAATGAAGAGCTATGAAAAGCAAGTAAAACTGTTCGTAGTGGGCACATGGGCATGCAGGTCCACTGGTCTCACCGATCTCGGTCCTTGGCCCAGCCACTTTTCCCTGCACTACGGGACTGTCTCTGTATCCTTCAGCCCCTTCTCCCGGCATTTACCTTGCACTTGCCACCAGCTGGCCCTATTATTTAATTTGTATTCAACTAACCATGTACAGCCCTTCCCCATGCGCGATCAGAAAGACACTGGCCTAGTAGGATCGTTGTCTGTCTGCCCTTGTTCCCCACCTGCCTCGCCACGCCTAGAAACACTTGAGTATAGGCGCGTTACAAATGCCATATCATATATCATATCATTCCTCACGCATGTAGACTAACTGTCGTTTATCATTGTGTGTTGGCCTCGATTTATCTTGTTACTTTTCGCATTGATTTTAGAGACCAACATACTCCATTGAACTATCCTTGCAAGCAAATAGTTTCTGATCGGCCGTAATAAATAAAATGAGTAATATTAATGAAGATCGGCTAGCGAGACTAATTATCATTTTTTTGTTTTCATAACAGGTATTTGATCCCATTCTGCCACTGCCATCTGTTTGAGACACCGGCGGATGGATTCTTCAGCAGACACCTGCAGCTTCGTGTCAACAACTGGAGCACGATCACCATATTATGGGATGATCGCCAAGGGCCCATATGCCCTTACGCTGTACTAGTGGCTAGAAGCAACATAACAACCTTTAGGCTGGACTAGTGCCTAGTTGATGGAACAGCCTTGCGGTTCACCGTGCTTCCAAAGTGATTCTTTTTACGAAAATGAACACCCTGTGTACCATAAAGGAACAGCTCGTGACTCAAGATGAAACGGAACAGTTATTGCGGATACAGATAAAAGAAAATAAATGGCTTCCGGAGTTCATATGGCAATTGCTGAATATTCTCTAAACATTTAATGTCAAATAAATGTACTTTACCAAATGTACCGTGTTGCTGTTTCATTTTAAAGTACAGTTTCATATTCCGAATTGTGGCGCGCTGTGTTGTGAGTTGATCTGTGTTGGTTTCTGGGTTCTGTGTGGAGTCGCGCAGAAGACGACTGGGCGCGTTTGCCTACGCAGCACAATTACGTCACGGGGAGAGGCGGGGAATATGAATGTTTTGATAATGTCAGGCTCAGGGGTGGGGGAATTGATTTAGTGCCGCAAAAGCAGGTCAGCCAGGGCGATCGGGGAAAAGATAGGATTATCAGAAAATGGCGGCTCCCTGGTGCTTGTTTTCGCGTGCGTTTAATGGACGAAAACTCGGGTAAGGTCCATAGGAAAGTTTTCTAAAATCGAGCCACTTAGGTTTAAAAAAACATGGCCGACCCGTAGGGACAATAAAAAAATTTACTAGACCATGCCTTTAAAAGCAACAGGCATCTTGCATAATCACTGTTTAACAGCACTTTGAGTAACATGTTCAGATTACCTAGAGCTCCCCTTCACTCCATCCTTTCAACAAAAAAAACAGCTTTCTTCCCATCTACAGTATAAAAGCCTTATCCGTGCTGAATTCCAATTGAACACAAATGGCTTCTTTGTAGATTGTTAATGCACCTACGGAGATGTCATCTCTGTAACAACATTACAAAATGTGCATGATAGAAATCCTACTGACATGACAAGTGTCTTTCTAGTTCTTTCAATGAGACAACAATCTCAGATGTCATATTTACTTCAAGTTAGAGTCTGAACACAGTATTGTTCAAGACCTGATCTTTTCATTCTACTGAGCTCTAACTAAATTGAAAGAGGTTCCCCTTGTGGACATGCCACACAATCAGCTGCATTTTGTCAGTAGAATAGTCTTAGAGTGTGAGATGACCTCTTTAGAAAGGTAAACAGATGAAGAAAAGACCCTCACCCAAGCAGCAAGAAAGGTTCAGTGCCTCTGTGAAGGAACAAAGGGTCTCATTCTGAGTTTTCCGGAAACATCTGTTAATACAGGCAATCCGGTAATAGTGTTTCTGGCTGGGCGCGCAGCCGAATCCCCACTGTACTACAAGTACACAGGCATGCGCACAAACCCATGCCGGAGGCAGCCATACCGGATTGCAGTTATTAGCAGATTAATGAGAAAATTAGCTGACAATCCTACTCAAAAATGGCGCCAATAACGGATCTGCCAAAAAAATTGACGTAACACCGGAAAGACGTTAATACCCGTGCCGGAAATAGAAATGCAGCCAAAATTGGAAGGACTGCGGCAGCCATCATTAAAACCCCAATCCAACTCAATCCAGTGGTTCCCACAGTCATCCAGGCCCAGAACAGGAAGACATTTTTTCGGCTGGGGCTTCCCTCTGGAACAGCCTCCATGCATCCTTGAAACTTGTGGAGAATCATCGTTGGTTCTGGAAGCACCTCAAAACATTTTGTTTTCGCTCCCCCTCTGCCCTGATGAACACCTGGCCGAAACTGAATCTGCACTGGTCACCTGGCTACCCTCTGATCTCGGGCCCAGGTCCCCTCCCCCGCCAGTTGCACAACTGCACTGCCTCCCTGGCAACCCCCACAATTGGTGACATTTTTCTGTATCTCTACAGTCCCCAACCAGCACTTGACACCTGATGTCTACACTTACCCTTGCAATTGCCACCAGCTGGCCACACTTTTTGCTTATTGCTTTTTCTTATTCTATTCATTCTATTTATGTTTACTGTCAATCCCATGTTTTGGACTGCCCTCTCAACCCCCCACACTTTTCCCCTCCCCCCTTCCCCTGCTCTTGCGCAGTCTCAATGTCACCTGGCCTAGTAAGATCATTGTCTCTGTCTTCCCTCTGTACCCCCTCCCTTGCCTTGTCGCACCTTGAAACGCTTGTGTATAGGCACGTTATAAATGCCATATCATATCATATCAAAAGATGTCACAGGAGCAGAGCACCCCAGGCAAGGATTGCCACCAACGCAAACCAAAGTTTTCTGATGCTGAACTAAGGGGGCGTTGTTGGGGTGGGTGATTGTTTAGGGTGGGTGAATGGGGAGGTATGGGATGTTTGATACATGTACATTTTGATTGAATCTTTCCAATATAAATACGTATCACTTGCAGCATTGATTGGACATTATTCATGGTACGCATGTCTTTATTGTGTGCAATTAACAGTGAAGGATGCAATGCAAGGAATAGTGGTAATCAGCATCAGAAAACATTCATAATTAGCTCTTGACGAACAATCCAATCTAGACGGACCTCTACACTCACAGGGCCTCATTAGTTTGGAGGCAGCCATGCCCTTATCAGGGTCCAGGTCCGGGTTCCCTGAATGGGAAAATACCGGGCCATTCCGACCTTGGAGGGCCCGGTATTTCCCCATTCAAGGAACCCGGACCCAGACCATCTCCATTCCCATTTGAGCCCACATAGGGCTCAATGGGAATGGGGAGCATGCTAACAACGGGCCCATTAATGACGGGCCCATTGTTTGCATGCTGGGCCGCTCGCGTGACCCGCAAAGGACATCTGGTAAAACCAGGCGTCCAGAGCGGGTCCCGCGATCGAAGCTCGTAATAGGGCGGTAAGGGGTGAACGGCTCTGGCACCTTTACTGGCGCTGTTAACCCATTACCACCCACCTCATAATGAGGCCCACAGTGTCTTCATGTGTGCCACCCACAGGCAATATGTCATCATCAGGGAGGGGCATGTCCACATCTGGGGGCAGGGGTATGTTACGCCGGATGCATATATTGTGCAACATGGTGCACGCTGGCACGTTCTTGCCCACCTAGTCCGGCCTGTACATCAGAGCACCCCCTGTGAAATTGGAATTCTGCCTTCCACATGCCAAATAGGTTGCCACCCTTGTCCGGATGTGAGTACGATTTTAAACTACCTCCTGTGGTGTCTGGCGATTCCTCAGGGGAGTCATCAACCATTGGAGCTGCAGATATCCGAAGTCACCTGCAAGGGGGACAGACATGGGAGCATGTAATTGGGTACAGTGGATAGGTGCTTCATTTCAGCAGTGACACAATGATCTGTGTTACACGACAGGTCACATGTGGTTGCACAGTACACATATCCACATATGGCCTATTGGATGTGGACTGTACTATTTCATCCATTCATTAATTTCAATGAATAGATCATTCCTTGGGTTTCTACACAACAAAATAGTTTTTCCAGGTTCAACAATGCAAAATGGGGAAGGGGCAAGGGAGTAAATAATAATGGCAAACATAGTGATTATACAATTGTACTCCTACTAGACCTTGTGGAATTTGGTTGTGCAAGTGCAGTGAAGTGAATTTCAGGAGAAAGGGGAGGGGCTGCAAGGTATGGCCAAGTGCTGATGAGAGCCCAGGAGGGAGATGCTGAGGAGTACCATAGGAGGAGGCCACAGTCTAGCTGCTAGGGCGGTGGGGTGCCAAGGGTGCTGTTCAGATCTCCCAGGTATGGTGCCCAGTAAGCATTGCTGGGAAGGTGCTGGTGTGAACTGGGCAGGGGCCTGGTACACTGTGAGGTGCATGAAGGTCCATACCGCCAGTCTCAGCAGCAGAGGGGTGATTAGCATGGAAGAGATAGAGGGAAGACGGTTAGGGAAGCAGAGTTCTGAGAAGTGACCAGGGATTTCTGCACTCCTGACCACACCTACCTGGTTGGTATCAGCAGGTTGATGGCTGCAGGTTTCTTGCTTCCCCGGCTGACACCGGCAGGCACCATCTGGGGCTGTTTCTGAAAGCTGTCCTAGGAACATACATTATTGGACATGTCCTATAATGTAACTCAGGACCTCATGCTCTGCACATATGTAATATGTAAACAGCTCCTTGGGATTCCTTAATGATTGATCAGACATTTTTGAAAGGCCCCATTGTCCTATTCGCTTTAGTCTAAGAAATCAGGTATTTTTATGAGAACGCAGGGATATAGCTAATGGGATACATTTGCTTTTGATGTCAACAGTATTAGAGACCATCTGGCCACTCTAGATGTTAATATTCTGTCAAGCCAACATATTTCATATGTATTATTGTTTTATTTTGTATTATTGTTCAAAGCGCTGGCATGACTTGAGAGTAGTGGAGCGCTGTACCAGGGTAAGGTATCCAGCGTTTGAGCTGGTATCTTTTAACAGTAGCGCAGTACTGTGAGTTGCATTCTTTTAACCAATTGGTATTAGTCCATGCTCAGGTGCTATTGAAAAAGCCACATTTGAGAGATTTGCAAAAGTTGTAGAATTGTGTGGGCATTCCGAGTTGGTACTGGGACTGGGTTTCCAGAGGGTGGATGTGTGACAAGAGAAGGATCATTTGTTGGTCCTCTTTGTGGATTAGTTGTGGTTTGAGATGGTTGGTCGATTTGCTGTGTGCAAGGAGTGTGTGCTACAAGACATGACTGCTTTGTAGATGATAACTGCACTTCTGAACAGTATTCTGGCATCGAGAGGAATCCAATGCAGTTTGCATAGGGCAGGGGTGAATCAGACAAATAACCACACACCCGTAATAAGATTTGATGCAGCAGGGTGGAATGCTTTTGGGGGATCCTAGTGAACTCCTGAGAGCCCTGTCAGAAGGACCGTTCCCCCATCAATCAAAAGGACCCGCACTACAGTCTGGAAGTCCTGCGGCAGGAGAAAGGTTTTCATTTAGTGAAGGGTTGAGATTTGGCTGTTTGGGCCATCTTGGATATGTGTTTACTTGAAGGACAGCGTTCTGTCAGTGGTGATGCCTAAGTCTTTTGCTGAATCAGAGCCTTGTGGATTAAATCCTTCTAGGCGCCTTTAGTTGAGCCATTGTAGGACAAGCTGTGAATAATGGGAGAACCAGTGAGGATGGATTTTGTCTTGACTGGGTTCAGTTTGTTGTAGGCAGCCACCATCCAGAACTGGATAATGGCTATGGAATCATGGAGATGACTGATGTCCTGTGGGCTTTTTATTCTCATGTAGAACTGAGTATTGTCTGTGGGCCTCATTACACGTTGTGCGGTAAAAATCCACAATTACCGGCATGGCGCTCTTAACGTGTCCGCACTCGCAAGAGGGCGCTAATAGCGCACCATTACGAGTACGCGGACATGAGCATAGCGCCATGCCGGTAATGACCCACCCGCCAAGCCGCTAAAGACCCCAAAAAGTCACTTACCACCCTCGACGAAAGTACAGATAGCACCTCTGGCCTCAAGCTGCATGCAAATAGCGGTCACCGCTATTAGCGGTGACCATTAAATTGCGGAACAGGAACGGGAAAGAGCATGGCGGCCATCTTTAAAAACACAATCCATTGCCATCCTCTGCCCCCCCTGGACCTGTTTGTGTTACTTTGCTGTTTGAGATTTACTGGAATACCCTTAGCATGCCCAAGGCACTGAAAAAAACAACTGACCGCCACCGGAAAGAAAAGTTTTCTAATGAGGAGTTACTCATGCTGACCCAGACCTTAGCAGACAATGCTGCAGTGGTCTTCGATAACGACATGCGGTGGGAGACCCTCCTTAAGAAAAAGGCTATCTGGGCCGAAGTGGCATTGAAAGTAAGTGCCGTGGGCAACAGCACCCGCAATGTACCTGAGTGCAGGAAAAGATGGTATGACCTGAGACTCCGGGTCAGAATGATCCTGGCAGAGAATCATAACACCCTCCTTAAGAAAAAGGCTATCTGGGCCGAAGTGGCATTGAAAGTAAGTGCCGTGGGCAACAGCACCCGCAATGTACCTGAGTGCAGGAAAAGATGGTATGACCTGAGACTCCGGGTCAGAATGATCCTGGCAGAGAATCATAACACTGCCACCGCTGGCGGATCTGGGTCACCAATCAAGCTAAAGGAATGGGAGGAGACATGTGCCAACCTGATCGGAGTCGAATGTATCGAGGGAGTCGGGAGGATGGAGCATGGCGTGGCAGACACATCGGATGGAGGTAAGTGTACTGATGATAGCATGCTATGTGTATCTACAGGTCCCCACAAATGTCAGCCCAGGATCACCTCATGGATGGCCAAACATCCACACATGCCTCCCACCCTGCCCATGTCAGTGCCAGACCCAAACACACACACACATGCACACATCAACAGAGCCAAGTGCCACGCACAACACTGCATGGATGAGCCACTGAACTGGCACATCACCTGCACACTTCACAATGAATTGCAAATGCCCACAACTGCATTGATGATGTAATGCCATCCCCCTTCTTGTCCCCAACAGGGTCACATACAGACAGTGAGGATGCATCCCAGGCACTCTCTGCGCAGAAGAAGAAAAGGCCACAGCCCACCGAGGACACCCCCACGACATCATTAGAAAAGGCGCAAGGCTCCATTTGCAGAGTTCCAAACATTGTTCGAGCGCCACTGCCTAGGCCACACCAAACCCAACTGCCCCACCTTAGGAGGTTCACTCACCACCACCACTCACAGCCACCGAGGGACCACCCTCAGCTACTGCTAGTTCAGAAGGAGAGGCAGCAGCCACCGCACCATTAACTGATGTGGAGGACCCAACTTATTTGGAGCTGGGCATGCACACCCCAAGCCCCCCTGGAACCCCTGAGCCATCACCCCATCACACACCTGGCTCCAACATCACTGGTGACGAGACCATGGGATCCTTCAGTAGCCCCTCGGTGCCTCCATCTGTACACCTGCCAGCATCACAATGCACAGCAGCCACATCACCAGAGGCCGACACTGCCCTTGACCTGGCCAGCATCATCCAGCGGCAACAGGGACTCACTGTGCAGGTTGGTCAGCATGTGGCGGAGGCTGCTCGTCTCAGGGCGGAGATTGGGGAGACATCCAGGCACTCCAGGGAGAGTATGGAGACCTGCACAGACAGGCTGTGTGGGGAGCTCATCAGAGTTTGTGAGGTCCTCACACGCATTGCGGACGCAATGGATCGTCAATTCCCACCACCACCACCACCAGGAAAGTCTGCCACTTCTTCATCTGCCAGTTCGCGGCAGACAAGCCCACTCCGACGCTCCGCACGCACCACCAGGCGCACCTCCAGGCAGCCTCCAAATGCTGTATTAGGCAATGACCAAAAGGGAGTGAATGTCCATGCTTCCGCGTGCATGCATGGACGCAAACATTGTGGAAGACACATGAGGGACAGTTGTGGGGGGTGGGGGGTAGGTGTGATGGGACAGTTGTGGGGGTGTGGGGTAGGGTGTGATGGGACAGATGTGGGGGGTGGGGGGTAGGGTGTGATGGGACAGTTGTGGGGGGTGGGGGGTAGTTTGTGATGGGACAGTTGGGGGGGATAGGGTGGTGGGATGTTTGGGCACATGCACATTTTCCTGTTTGAGTTCATAAATACACTGGTGTTAGAGCAAAATACAGGCCTGGACTTCTTCATTGTGTATTGTAAGCGATATTCAATCAACACTACAGCCAAGTCAATGCCTAGTCTGGGATGCTGAGGAAAACCCTTATTATTGTATTTTTATGTCTAGTCCAGTACTCTGGATGACCACCCTTGTATAACACCCCTCTTAGAATCCCCCTGACCCCACTGAGCCAGGAAGTAGGTTTGTTTTGCAAATTAAAAGGTTTATTTGAACATTTAAACAATATGTATATATATATATATATATATATATATATATATATCACACTTTATAATAAATTAATATCTGATAGTACACTTAGACATATGATGTTGATCAACAATGGGTAATCTGGCACTAGCACACTTCTTTACAATTAATGAGGAGTTAGTATAGGATGGATAAAGTAGCAAAACTACTTTTATGATTTCAAGGGAAAAGCAATGAGGAATAAAATGCAGTACAGAAATACTTGATATGATTTTAGCAAAAGATAAGATAATCACTTTTTCTCTGGCAATTCACTCCCCTCCCCTATGCAATGTAAGAAATGGAAGGAGATGGAAAGAGGAGCACACAGTTCTCAGGATTGCAATCAAATACAATACGAAATTCAGTTCCCCCCAGCAAGCTTAGAGGAAACAGTTAGGAGTTTGAAACACAGGCCCAAAATGCTTTTTAAATGTGATGGCAATGGATGGGAAAATGTGCCAACTGATTTTAATTCCCTCTAGAGATTCAGGGTGAGTGGGAGATGCGTGTTGGTATTAGTTCAGGCCCACTTTAGCAATGCTCTATGAGTTATTACCAAGTTGCAAACGGACTTTAACAAAAGAAAGAATGGAGCTGCTATTTTGACAAGTGGAGAAATTGAGCCAAAATCGCAAATCGCGGTAAATTTCGCGAATGCGTGAATCGCAATTGCGGTAAAAGTATAAAGAGTAGGTTCTAGGCTTGTTAGAAAGCTTAGATTCTAAGCTTCCAGAGGAAAGTTAAATATCGTTCCTAGCCCAAACGTTTCCAGAGATACGGATGATTAAATAAAGGTAGTTTTTCGGAATTAAAGTAACTCAAAATGACAGGTGACAGCTTGCAGCTGCAGAATTGACAGGTCACAGTTGTGCAGCTTTAAAAATGACAGATGACACGATTTCTAGGAGGCAGTTCTACTTAGGTTAACATAGTTTGGATTAGATTATTTTAACTAAGAGATTGGTTCTGCACAGTTGTGCTAGGTACTCACAATATAAATTTGAACTAGGCCTCATCACGGATCTGGTCAACACGTCCGGCTGCGGTTCTGTCTGCTTGGCGGGTCAATCAGGCACCGGTTCTGCTCACAGCGATCTGGGTCAGCTCTGCTCTGCTGGTCTAGCCTCTCTGGATTCAGCGGCCTCTGGTTCTGGATACTGCTCTGCTTTCTAGTCCGGATAAAGTGGATTCTGGATGTAACACTGCTTTCTGGGTACTGGAAAGAGTTCTTGGCAAAATAATTCAGACAGCTCGCCCGGCTGTGCAATAGTTTGCAAATGATTTTAAGGCCTGCTGACAAATACTTTTGCTTGCAGTGGGCCTTCTTGGTTCAAAGTTCTGTAGTCTCTGTTTAGCTTGGAAGTCTAAGTGTTGGATCTCTGGATGTGAAGTCGTCGGTCAGCATGCTCCGCAGCAAATGGAATTGAATGTCTCTACCTGTCCCAACAGTCTCTTTTTATGTGTTTTGAAAATGGGTGTGTGCCTGGGCCTAGCTAAGCCTGCCCCTCTTTACTTGTCATTGGCCCAATTCTCCCCTCTCCCATGATTGGGGGAACTGAGTTGTGAGTCAGAGTGATGAGGTAGATTTTATGGCCAGAGTGCCCTACCCTGTCATCTTTACACACAATCTATATTTGATCCAAATACATATTTTCCCAACTACACAGTTTTTTTTACATCACCTACACACATCATATATCACATGAGGTAGCCACTGTTCCGATTCTGGTGTTTCTAGGAGCTTGGGTAAAGAAGTGCAACTTATTTTCGATTTTAGTGGGTTATACAACATTGGTTTTTCATTAAAAATTATACACATATACACGGCCTGTCCATACATACTCCAGTAAATTCTCATGTCTCTAGCTTAAACATAGAGTCTGTAGTATCAATAAATAGCGGGGTTTTGCCCCAGAACATCATACAAATTGGAGTTTGGGCTTGAATTGTGGGCATAGTTTTCATTTTAAGGATCCCCAAATTTCACATTTCTGTCATCTGGTTACCAAGAGTTATCAGCGTTTCTGTAAAATATATATTTGCTTTCAATTCAAAGTACTGCAGTGTTTGAGTCCGCCCTCAAAGTTTGGGGATGACAGTGATCACATGTCTCTCCTGGCTGGCAGATCTTTGTTGACAGGAAACAGTCAAAATCACCAAATCCTATTCAATGGAAAATGTCTTTTGTGTGGGCTCCAGCAAGCTGAGGTCAACAGACCAGGGGGCCACTCTGCATTTGGTTAGCATGACCATGTGATATCCTGGGCTTTCTGAGGTGAGAAGGTTTCCCGGCCTTTTGGCCTGTTAATCAAATCAGATTGTCTCTGGGAACAGCAGGTGGTTAGATTTTTAATTAACCCACAGTCTTTTGAAGTCCCAATTGTCACAGAAGGCTGATTAGCTTCTGAAGTAGCAGTTCTCCTGTCAGAGTTTAGACCGCTAGCGCCGCCTTGAGTCCAAAGCGGGTACTGCATGCAGTTTTTTTTGGATCAGTCTTGAATTAATGCATTTCAAACAAGAGATTTTACATGGAAGTATATTATCCAGGTTCAGCACATGGCACTGGTGTGGTTCTGCAGTAAAATAATTTTGTGCCCATAATTTAGCCATATTTGACCTGAAGAAAATGAATTCCCAATAGTTATGGGTTGCTTTTGGCAATCAGCATTGCCCCTTTTGCAATGGTTTCAGGCTACTGTGTGTAGCCCAATGGTGGTTTTAGGCAGTGCCCATCTGTACCCACAACATAGGCAAAAATGGGTGGCAGCCTATTCTTCATGCATTTCCCTGTGCATTTTCTGGGAAGTTCTGGCCATCATGATGTTTTCAATGCCAGTAAGGCATAGATTTTGTGGTAGGGCTCGGATGCATGGGTAAAAACATCCCACAAGCCCCCCCTTCTTGCGATGGCCATTCTGATCCTTCACAGATGGAACTCGCAAGATCTGGGATGTTTCCTCATCTTCTTCTGGTAGATGGCACAGTTCAGCATCTTTTCCCCCATCCGGTTAGATTGATCGGTTCTCCTCGCCGGTCCTGATGGGAATATTGGGCGGTACCCCGGGCCCCTCGGGTCTCTGCTCCCGGTCCCCGGTCGTCCTCCTTGGTCAGTCTCCATGGTTTCATCTCTCCTAGGATTATAAAGCAAAGCGGCAATACCTATTCGTAGACATTTTTCCATCACTACTAATGGTGTGGCAGACATATACATTTTATATTTTAACATACCTAACATTTTACTTTTGAGATACAAGTTATCATTCAAAGACAGTGGCCCTCATTACGACCCTGGCGGAAAGTGACTGACCGGACCGCCACAGCGTAAATAGCGTTTCCGCCATTGCACGAAGGAGCAAAGTGCGGCCCATTCCGACCCATCGGGCACGAGCACCACGGCATGGCGGAAGTGCAAAGTCCGCGATGGCGGAAATGACCCCAAAACGGCCCACACCGCCGCCGTACGGCGCCCTAGGTGCAATACCGCCACCCATCACAGCGGACACCGCAGTGTGCGCCTACCGGAAAGTACGGTGACCGTAAATATACGGAAACGGAAGTAAAAACATGGGCCCGGAACGGGAAACATCCCGCCGTACACCTATAAAACCACTAAAACCACACAACCACCAAAACACTACCCTGAGACACACCCCAACCCGTCATCCACCCTAGCGAAACCAAGAAAAATGGGAAAAGTAGCGAAGAAAGCGTGCGACCGCAAGCGGCAGGTCCACTTCTCCCGTGAGGAACTCACCGTGCTAACAGAGACCCTCCAGGAGAATGCTGCCGTCGTCTTCTCCACGCAAATGACCAGGACGGCACTTGCAAACAAGAAGGCCATATGGGCTCTGGTGGCACAGCGGGTAAGTGCGGTGGGGACCGCACCCCGCACCCCACAGCAATGCCGAAAGCGATGGGACGACCTGCGGATACGCGTCCGCAGCATACTCTCTGCCAACCGCAACATTGCCACAGCCACCGGGGGAGGTCCTGAATCACCCATCAAGTTGACCCCCTGGAAAGAAATCTGTGCCTCCACCATCGGAATGGAGAGCATAGAGGGAGTCGGAGGGATGGAGAAAGGAGTGCAGACATCCGAAGATTCAGGTAGGTGGGCCAGATAAAACAATGCCAAATCCACAAAGTCCATCCATGTGAAGTACCATGTGTCCACATAGTGCAACAGAAACACATGTCCAGGAGAACGTCCACACACATCGGCCTGATAGCGCACGTTAAAACCCACAATAAATACATAAATAATTAAAAACCCCTAAAACACGCACTACACGTGCAGCAGGCACACCCTAACTGCAGGCTGCCAAACAACTGCACCCTCACTCCACACACAAATGAAAGCACCTCCAAGGCCCCGACCCAAATCACCCTCAGGTACCACCCCAATGCATGTGATACAATGCCATTCCAATTCCCACAGACCCATCAATAACCCTCGCCCTCCTTTACTCCACCACAGGGTCCGATCCAAACGACGAGCATCAGGACACCCCTACCAGCACACCTGCAAAGAGGGCCAAGACCAACGGCCAAAGACCCTCCACCTCAGCTGCACGCATCAAGACACGGCAGCAGCACAAATCAGGTGGCAGCACAGAGGAGGGAACATCAACAGGCACCCCAGCAGCCAGCATGCCCACAACACCACCACCACAGGTCCCCCCAACGGATGCCACAGAAGGCACTGCCTCTGGTGGCAGCAGCACCATAGGTGACACCCCATTGATGGCAGCATGCTCCGACACAGAAGACGGGGATGTCGAAGTCAGATCCATCCATGACCTGTCCCAATCCCCCTGTCTGTCCCATCCCGTACAACATGAGGATGCCACGCAGGGGCACCCACAAGACGACGACTGGCCATCCCCCACAAGCCCTGTGGCAAGGCAACATGAGGTCCACAGCCCCTCTGTGACACCCCCGCAAATGGCCATGGCCCAGCAGAGGCAACAGTCCCTCGACCAGTTAATCGTGCAACAGCAGCAACTGGCCACGCTCCTCAAGGACCATGCCGATGAATGTGGGGGCACTAAGGCAGACATAGAAACATCAACTGAGACACTTAGGGCAGAAATGGAGAGAGGTACAGAGACACTAAGGGCACAAATGGAGAGTAGCACCGAGAGCCTGAGAGTCCAAATGGAGAGAAGCACCGAGAGCCTGAGGGGGGAACTGCATGCGACGTCCAAGGACGTATGTGCCGAACTTGCCGCAGTGCGCCGTGTGCTCACTGAGCTCTCGCAAACCCTTAGGGACATGCATGGACGTGAGCAGGCAGAGACATCATCCGTTGCAAGTTCCGTCCAGGGCAGCCCCCAACGTAGATCTGGGAGGAACCTGTGCTCCACAGGCAGGGGTGCCCCTGATACCCGCAGAGGGGGCTTGCAATAGCGACTGCCCACTGACAATGAGCATCTTTGGACACTGGTGTTCGGGGGGGAGGTAGGAGGGTGGAGGGGGTGTGTTGGGCTCACTTGGGTGGCGGGTCGATAGGGTGTACAACATGATATCACATATGCCATAAACAGTGCACGATCAACCAATGAGATGTGTGGACATTGATCTTTGTGTACTAGGCCATCATAGGCGTACAGTCCATATTGTGCATGTCCCAGACACACACAGTGCCACGAGTCCCGTGTCCATGTATCAGCCACCAGGCGTGAGTGCTAGAAGCATACATCAATGAGATGCTGACGAATGTCACGGCCCTCCGGTGCCTCGCAGACTCCTTGAGGTGCTGCCACATCCCCACCCTCATCATGACCATCATCAGGTGCTTGCAGTTCTGCGTCAGGGGGCATGGGCACATTTCTACGTACGCACATGTTGTGGAGCATGACACATGCCATCACCATCTTTGCAACCTTCTCATGGCGGTACAGGAGTGCCCCGCCAGACCTGCTGAGGCAGCGGAAACGACCCTTCAGTAGGCCGAATGCCTGTTCAATGACTACACGGGTACGTGAGTGGGCATGGTTGTAGTCCTCCTCATGCTGGTCCCGTGGGTTCCGGACTGGTGTGAGGAGCCATCTCTTCAGTGGATATCCAGCATCACCTGTATGTGGACGAGAAACGTATGATGTGGAATGCCATTGCTACGTACGCACACCCCCCCCCCCTTCCTGCCAGGTCATTGCCGAATCACATACCCCACATTATCATGCATGTAATGAGACTCACCGAGTAGCCAGGATCTGTTCCCTGCGTGTCGCTCCATGTAGCGTGGTATTGTAGAGTTCCTCAAGACCATAGAATCATGGGTTGATCCAGGGAATCGGGCACAACAATGTGTAATGATCCTGTTGGAGTCACACACCATTTGTACATTCAGGGAATGAAATTGTTTTCGGTTGCGGTACTGGGCCTCCATGGCATGTGGGACGACCAATTCCACATGGGTGCAGTCGATGGCACCAATGCAACCCGGTATGCCGGCAAGTGCATGGAATCCCACTTTTGTGTTGGTAATTTCCTGCTCCGAGCGTGGTAGAGAGATGTAGTCGTCTGCGTGCTGCAGGAGGGCATCGAGCACTTGCAATAGTGTCCGTGAGAACAGTGGCTGAGAAATGCCATGCAACTGTCCGACTGTGTGCTGGTAGGTGCCTGTGGCCAGGAAGTATAGTACAGACACCACCTTCAGTAGGGGTGTGATGGCGGTTGGGCTATCTATCATGCTGACAAGGTCAGCCTGTGTCATGTCCACAATGGCGGCTATGGTGTCCCGGTCCAGACGGTAGAGGGTGTGGATCTGCTCATCAGTGAGGTTGAACGGATGTGCTCGGAGGCGTGGGATTGCGGGCTGCCTGCGTGGTGGTGGTGGCTGTGCTGGCGGCCCTTGCTGGCCCTGCCTTGGCCTCCTCCTCCTCCTGCGTCTCCTCCGTGCGGCCGGTTGTAGTTGGTGTTCGTCTTCTTCTTGGAGTTGGAGTACTTGCAGTGCTATCAGGTCCCCCAGGGCCAACATCGCGAGTCCTGCCGGTAGCATTTCGGTGTGGTTGTGGGAGGAGACTGGGTGTGCAATTTATGTGTTTTCAGGCTGTATGGCCTCCACCTGTGGTGATTCATTCCACCTGTGCAAACTGCTCTCCCCTTTGGCCGAGCACGTCCCGCACACAACGCTGCAATTCGAGGAATGGCATCTTGCTATTGCAATCATGTATTTGTACCCGATGGCCGTGTAACATTGGTTGATATGTTCATTCTGCTGTGGTCCCATTGTTTCACGTACTATCTGTGCAGTCGCGAACAGACTTGTGAAGGGTCAGTGGTACGTAGTACTCGAGAAACGGTGGGCCCTCATGCATCACTGTACCGAGTTGCAACGACGGGCGGGGCGTCCCATTTGTGGGTGAAGGCAGTTGCCATTTTCACACACAGCCGCACTAGATGGATTAATTAGTGATTTCAAACGGCCACAGATGCCTCTTCGACGTGATGTTGCAAATGAGGAATTCGAAGGGCGGCGCTTTCGGTTTTCAGCTAGCGGCGAGGAAATGCCCACAGGTCTGACTGCAAATATAACGTTCTATTGTTCAATGTCCTTGAGACAGGGGCCATGGCGAGGATGCAATGATTGATATGAATGGTTTGGGATGCGCAATAGCGACGTGGGCGATGAGGCCGGACATTCCCAAATACATGTTACTTCACTACACTGGAATTACGGGCTGGGGCACTGTGGATTTTGCAGGCTGCATAACGCACAGACTCAATGGATATTTCTAATGTTATGTGAGTAAATATTCAGGCGTTTTAATCCCGGGATGAGGGAATGATGAATGGATGCATGGGCAGGTGATTTGATACAGAGTTTGCCATGTACAGGGCTTCTTGGAATCTATCCGCCTCCCCTGCGCTATGTGATGCAGGGCTGCCATAGTGGGACCATCGTCTATCTGGCCTTGTTGAGCCCTCCCTGTCTCGACGCGCCCTCAGACACTTGTGTCCATGCACGTTACCAATCCCATCTGATGGATTCTGTTTTGACAGACGCATGCACAGGTACACTCGTTTGTGATGGTGTTTACACCTCGATATAGATAGTTATGAGTCGCAAGTGGTTTTTGGGTGGTGATGATCCTTTGGAGTGGGCTAGCATGCATATGGCTGTGGATTTAGTGTGATCATTGAAGTGAGTTGTTCGAATGTAGTTCTGATGGGCATTCTATTCTTTTTCTTTTCTTTTGGTTGACAGGTATCTCCTCCCCTTTTGCCACTGCCATCTGTATGCCACTCCTGCAGATGGCTTTTACTCCCGACACCTGCTGCTTCGTGTTAATCAGTGGAGCAGCATTACGATCTTATGGGACGATCGCCAATGGGCCACATGCCCTTACGCAGTACTAGTGGCTCGGAGCAACATTTCGGCCTTTCAGCTGGACTAGTGCCTCCCCATTGGGACGGCCCTGCGGTTCTGTGCGCTTCCATGTTGCCTTTTCGTACGTGAATGTGGCTCTGTGTACCATGATGGAACAGGGCGTCACACAAGTAGTGGCTGGTCATTTCTTGCGGATGCAGCCCACGATGGTGAAATGTGTTTTGGAGTTCATGGCCTAATGGCTGTATGGGCTTGGTGATTTTGTTGTGCATTAAATTTCTATTATGATTTGGCCCGTGTAGCGTTCTTCTTTGCAAGTGATGTGGCATATTCCTATTTGGGGAGCGATGTATTGTGAGGAGATCTGCATTGGGTTCCAGCTTCGGAGTTTAGTTGCGTGGTACTGTACTGGGCGCGTTTGCCTACGAAGCCCAGTGAGGTCAGGGATGGGGGCTGCCAATATGACTGTTTGAATGTTGTCATGCTCAGGGGCGGGGGATTGGGTTTTGTGTAACAGATGCCGGTCAGCCAGGTGGACTGGTGGAATGATGTGATTTTCGGAATGTTGCTGGTCACAGGTGCCTGTGTTTGCGTGCGTTTCGGGGGGGGGAGACTGTGGTCATGTCCATTGGATTGGCTTCTGTATTCGTGCCATCTGTGCCCTGCAGCTCCCATTGGCCCCTCTTGTGTTTCTTTTGTTCGTTGGCATGCATGGGTGACTTGTACATTTCACTGGTTGCATTGTGACTTCATTGCACCTACGGGGAGTTGTACTTTGTGGGCAGGGAGCGGTGTACAGGCACTCAGTGGGGCCGTTTACGGTTGATTCGCGATGCCGTACTTCTCACCATGGCGGAATGGTACATTCCGCCATGCTTGATGGCGTTAGGTACATGTCCGCTAGGGTCGGAATTGGCGTACCCTTGCGCCATGGTGGTGTTTACGGTTTGGCATGGCGCGCGCGCGCGTGCTTGGTGCAGTTAGCGTTCACTACGGTGTCGCTAATGGCTTTGTACTTTGTGGTGACGGGTCATAGTCGCACCGAGCGCTATTCGATGGCGGTATTGCATTTCCGCCATCGTTTTCCGAATTCCGCCAGGGTCGTAATGAGGGCCAGTGACTATATGTGGGATATTTTAGGGTTGAAACTGAATTAATCTGGAGCGGTCCCCTCTGGTATTGCAGAGGACTCCTCAAGTTGCTGCAAAGTGTGCCTGGGATGGCAACACTTTAGCTGGTTAATATGGACCCACTTGTCTTCCCCTTCCACCAAACTACCTTTGGGGATGCGGATCTTGTATGCAACAGGGGAGATCTTGTCTATAATTTCAAACGGTCCCTTCCATGTAGGCAAGAATGTTCGCTGTTTGGCCTGGTTCCTTTGGAAATTGTATAGATAGACCCGATCACCCACCTTATATTCCTTTCGGGTAGTTTTTAAATCATAGTGGGTCTTCATGCTCTCGGCTGATCTTTCTAGATTCCGCTGAGCATAGGCAAAAGCATGCTGAAGGTGTTTCCTTAAATTATCCACATACTCATGAGTTGTGGAGGCGTTTATCAACGTTTGCTCTTGGGTTCTGTAGAGCAAATGCTGGGGAAGCACCATCTTGCGTCCAGTCATCAACTCAAATGGTGACATTTTGGTTGCAGATGAAGGGGTAGATCTGATGGCCATTAGGACCAGAGGTAATCGGATATCCCAACTTGGCCCAGAATCTGCCACAAACTTTTTTAAGATGCTCACAATGGTTCGGTTATATATCTCCACTGCTCCAGAAGAAGCTGGCCTGTAAGCAATATGTAGCGTTCTTTTGACACCCAGTATCTCCCACATCTTTGTCATTACTTCACTGGTGAAGTGGCTACCTCTGTCTGACTCAATCCTTTGAGGTAGACCAAAACAGGAAAAGATGTGGTTAATCATCAGGGCAGCTGCTGTTTCTGCCTTGCAGTTTGGGGCTGGGAGACATTCCACCCACTTGGTAAACAAGCATGTAACGGTCAACATGTACTTGTTTCCTCTAGACGAGCGGATTACAGGGCCTACAAAGTCGATTTGCAAATCTGACCATGGCAGTGTCATCCCCCTCTTTTGGAGAGGCGCACAGTGTGTGAGGGATGATGGCTGAAATTGTGCACACACAAGACACCCCTTCAAGTATTGGTCGAGGTCCTGCCCCATGTGTGGCCAGTATGCAACCTCTCTTAAGATTTCCAGTGTTGTGTGAAACCCCCTATGACCGGCGGTGGCCACATCATGGGCGTGACTTAACATCAGGCTTTGGAATGAGGTAGGAACCACCCACTGATCATGGCCAGCTTGGGATTTCCTTACCAACAAACCGTCTTGGATTCGGAACATTTTTGGACATTTCATCAACACTCTTAGGTTCTCCTTCCCAATGTAATCGGTATCCGTCAGGGGGAAGTTCTCAGGGTCCTCAAGGTGTTGGTAAAACTTACCAATAATTGGATCCCCCTTCTGAGCTGTAATTAAATCAGCATCAGGGGTCTCCTTACTCCATTGTGCAGTTGAAAGATCATTCTGAGCATTTGTCTGGGACCTAGTGATAGCAGTGACCTGGATTTCCCCCAATAGGGACTCTATTTCTATTAGATCCCCTTGGATGGCCCCGGCTTTGGCCAGCTGATCAGCTAAGTCATTTCCAGTTTTGTCTGGTCCCTCTACTTTGGAATGACCCTTCATCTTTTTCCAATAGATGGTCATCCCATACCAGGTGACCAGATCATCAATGTTTTGAAACAACTTCCCATGTTTCAAGGGTTTGTTATTAGCACATAACATGCCTCTGGTTTTCCAGTTAACCAGGTGCTCCACGAACCCGTTCCGTACATAATCCGAATCTGTGATTATGACCAGTTCGTGGAGTTGATGTTGGACAGCAGTGAGGATGGCCTGATGCACAGCCATCAATTCTGCCACCTGACTACTTCGGGGACCAATTTTGTATCTAGCGGAGGGTTCTGGGAACTCCTTCACCCATGCATTTCCTATGCCAGCCACCAGTTCTTTCTCCCCGTTGTTGTCAACATGGTAAGAGCATCCATCCACATAGACAGTGGGCATTCCATCACACTTGTCTTCTTCAAAGACTTTGTGTGGGGAATTAAGGTATGCCTCCATGTTGTCCTTGATTTTTAGACTTTCGTCCTCGAGTCAGTTTTCTCTGGGCCAATCATGTAAGTCAGCCAGACCTTGCGCAAGGGGACTCTTCTTGTTGTGGCCATATCTGACCTCCACAGGAAAGCCTTGCATTGACAGAATCCAGGAAGTAATTCGGGAATTACTCACATTTCTGGCCCGGATTCTGTCAATTTGGAGATATTGCAGAGGCTGGTGTGGAGTCTCCACTATGATGTGTTCCCCCTGGATAAACGGGCGGTAATTCTTCAATGCCCACACCGTTGCCAGGAGTGCCTTCTCACAGTCATTGAATTTTTCCTCCACAGAGGATAAAGTTTTGCTCGCATAGGAGATTACTTTATTGACCTTGTCATGCTTTTGGTATAATACTGCCGTCAAGCACGTATTAGAGAACCCCGTCTCCAGGAAGAACTCCTTGTTTCTGACAGGGTAAGCTAGGCAAGGCGCTTGTGAGAGGCTTCTTTTAAGTTGTTTTACCGCCTCGGATTGTTCTGGACCCCATTCCCACTTGGCCCCCCCCTTCAAGAGATGAATCAAGGGTCTAGTGATCTCTGCGTAGCCTTCAATGAACTTTCTGCTGTAATTAGTCAGTCCAAGGAGGCTCCTTAGTTCCCGCAGAGTTGTGGGGTCTTTCAGTTTCTGGAGTGCTTCCACTTTCTTTTCTTGGGGACAGAGACCCTGAGGAGTATTCTCATGCCCCAAGAAATTAACACGGGTTCTACACCACTGTGCTTTCTGAAAGGAAAGTTTTGCTCCGGCGGCCCTCAACTGTGTCAGAACATAACGGATCTCCGCTATGTGCTCTTCCACAGATGAACTTTTGATGAGGACATCATCTACATAAGCCAGGTTACCCCTCGCACCCAGGTCGGGCATGGCCTTATGTAGGAAAATGTTGAATTCATTGCCGGAGTTGAGGTATCCGAAGGGAGTCCGGGTCCATGTGTACTGCTGGCCCCCAAAGGTAAAAGCCAGTTTGTATTGGTCCTCCCTACTGACAGGCACGGTCCAGTATCCATTGGTCAGGTCTATTGCTGTGAATACCTGTGACCCCTGAATCTGGGCCAGCCCTTGGTCAATGTAGGGCAGAGGCCATCGGGAAGTATGGACCCGTTTGTTGAGCTCCCTAAGGTCGGCGCAGAGTCTCCACTGGCCGTTTGGCTTCAATATTCCCAGCACCGGATTATTGAAGGTGCTGTGTACTTGACGAATTATTCCCCGGAACTCAAGGTTCTTAATTATTTCAGTAAGGGACTCCATGGATGCGAGAGGCAAGCAATATTGCTTCACAAACACTGGAGTCATTCCAGGGTCCGTGGGAATTGTTGTGGTGTGGATGTCGGTGCGACCACAGTCATATGAGTCTACCGCAAAGAGATCTTGATATCCAAGAAAGCTTGTTTCAACCTTTGCTTCTGTTCCAGAGTCACGCAGGCATCAGCTAGGTTGACCCTCTCTTCCACCATCTGCCTGAAGCCTGGAAAGACTCCAGCTGGGTGGAGAAGTCCCTGGTCAGAGTGCTGATTTGGACTGGGGGCTTCAGGTGGGAAAGGCAGCTCTCATGGACCTGGAAAATCACCTTGTCCCTTCTGAAGTCACAAGTCACGTCTTCCTTACCATAAGGGCAAGAAGTGTACACCAGGAAGTTCCCCCCATGCCGGGTGAAAATCCTGTCTGGTGTTGTATTGTCCTCACTGTCACTGTCAAAACAGTCCTTGGGGATCGGTCCTAACAGTTCATTTCCTAAATCAATGGAGAAATGTCGGTCATCAACCGCCATTCCAATAATGGTGCCTGCGGCTAGAGTAATACTCTTTAAGTCGCTGTTATCCACCTCTATTGGAATGGTGTCATGTTCTATGTTGACTAATGGTGTTGGGTTTACCCCTAACCCTTGCTGTTGGAGAGAAACATTTAGATGTATATAAGCATCAGGGTTTTTCAATTTTTGTCCTCTTTTAACTTTCACTTCCAGGGAGAATTGTCGGGTCCTTTCTGGGATGGTGACTTCCTCTTTGATCTGAATTTCAACTGCATAAGGTAGCAATTGAGCTGACCTAAATGCTTTTTCTGGATCATCAAAGCCAATGGGATTATCCGCTAATCGGGACCAAGCTTTGAAGTTTATTAGGTCCAAACTAATTGCAAAGCGATTGAGAATGTCACTGCCTAAGTAAAAGGCAGCAGTGACGTCTCGCACGACCCAACCATTATGGACTATGCACTTGTTGCCAATGGAGATTTTGAGCATACACCTGCTTGGCAGGAGATGTTTGGAATTAGGTGCTTCCAGGTCCATTTCCCATTTGTCTATCAGTTTGAATGTGGGAATGGCTGGATCTTTTGGGAGTTGGCGGAACATGGCTTCGCTGATGAAGCTCTTACCGTTGCTCACACACACTCGAGCGAGAACAGAGTCCTTCCCATAATTTAACTGAACAGGGATGAACAACTGCTCTCCAATTTGCTGAATATCAGCCAGGCTCTGAGCTGATTTCACATCTTTCTGGAATATAGGAGTGGGAGTGTCTGATTGTGGATTAGTAAATAATTTCAGGGTGTTTCCTTCCAGTGTGGAATACCACCTTAAACTGGAAGGAAGGTTGATTTTCAGAAATAGAGAGGAACCCCCATCACCAGTCTGTTGTCCTACTGCTATTACTGTCACGTCTGGAGTTTGGTTGTTCTGGAAGTGAAATTTTACTTGGTCAGATTTTTGTTCAACCATGTGGCAGGTGCCGTTTAAACTAACATGGTTGACACTCTGTTTTAATTTTATTGGTCGGCTAATCTGGGTCCAGAGGACCTTGTTTACACAATCTATTAGGGGTGACAACCTTCTCAGGAGGTCATTCCCTACTAAACAAGGGGTGCCCCCTGGAGTCACTACTATGACCGGCTGTTTCACCTTGTGTCGCCCAATTTTAATGTCCAAGTCTGCAGTCCCCTCAACGGGAATTTCCTTCCCGTCAAAGTTCTGCAGTTGTCCAGGAAGAGAGGTGAGAGGAATACAGTAATTCTCCCCCCTTCCTGCATTTAGTTCCTCAAAGGCCCTTTTGGACAGAAGGGTAGCTTGGGATCCAGTGTCCACCAGTGCCAAAATTGTACCCTGCCCCTGTACTTGTACCGGGGTATAGTATCTTCCCTCCTTCTCCTCAAGGAGGCACAGATAATGCACATTTTTGGACAACTGGCGGGCTAACTTTCTGGTTTTGGACATTGCTAGAGAAGAGATTTGGGCAGAATTATGTGGAGAGTCTTGGGAATCTGAAAGAAAAAGTTGGCAACTGGAGATCAGAGCCATTGTGGGTTCCCCTGGTTCCGGTTCTGGGCTGCCCCCCCTTTTCGGAGGCAGTCACCAGGATGGGTTTGAACCAGGGGATTTTGGTATTGTGGGTTCTGGGATGAGATGATGGGCGGCGGTAGCTCAGTCTCCATATCTCCCCAGTATGGATTGGAATCCCTTGGGTCCCATTTTTCCTTGGGAGGAGTTCCCCCATCTCTAAAGGAGAAGATCCGTTCCCCAGGATCCTCTGAGGATCCCTCTCCCTCAAATTGGAAGACCTGTACCTCCTCCACAAAGTGGGTCTGTTTGGGTCCTTTGTTTCTCCTACCCGCCCTCTGCTCCTTGGGAGGCAGGCTTTCAGGGGCAGGAGATTTTGTTTCCTGTTCCTGGTTTTCCAGGGGCTGTTTACAAGTTGGGAAGGAAGCTTCATCCAAGGCTTTACACCCCCCTTCCCCTTGTGCCTCCTCCCTGGGAACCGGTGGGTTATAGGGGTGCTGCCCCCGTCATTGTTCTGGAGCACCAGGTCCAGAGTTTGGGGCATTCTGCGGTGGCATGCTCATCTGAGGGTTCTGTTGAGCCCTCAGTATGCGACCCAGATCTCGTGCCATATTTTGGACCTGGCGCTCAAGTTGTGAAACCCGCTCAGGCTGATACGGGGCTCTATTTTCTCCCCTGGGCTGATCCCGGGAAGGGTAGCTATCCCTTCTCTGGTAGTACCCCTGGTTGGGAAGATTTTGGTACCCCTCCACCCTTGGCCTCCCCTCTCCCGGATTAGGTTGTCTGGGCTCAGGGAATTGGGGAAAGAAGGATGGATGATTTTGGGGCTGGAAATTGGGTGGATACCTGGGGAAAAAGTTCTGCCCAGGATTTGGAGAATTTCTGCCCTCCTGTGGGAAGTTGGGAGGGAAGTTCCCTGGGTTAGGTGCTTGGCTGGATCCCCCCCCTTGGGCTGGAGGAGTCCACACATAACCCAGGATTGGTCGGTTTCCCTTGTAGCGAGGACTTACATAGTCAGGGGAGCGGGGGACCCCATTTGTGGGACTACCTCCTCGACTCCCTGTCTGTGACTGGCCCGAGAGCCTTCTGGGCTGTGAATTATTTGGTGCAGGCAGGTTTTTAGGCCCCCCCATCTCCAAATCTAAAACGGGGGCAACCTTTACCTCTGCCACTTTGGCAGCAGCAGGGGTGCTTTTGGTTTTGGGGTTTTTATGCGCGTTATTTTTATTTTCGATGGGCTTCCGCACCTCATAGATCCGGGTAGCCTGTTCAATGACCCAGTCTAAAGATCTTTTCTCATGAAAATCTCTCACGAGCTGGGTCATTATGTATTTGGGTAAGGCATGGAAAAACGTATTGAGAAATTCTCTGCTATCCGTGCGCACCCTTCTGGTGGTCTGCGCAAAAGCACGCTTTAATTCTTGCACAAACTCTTGTGGGGCCTGATCCTCCCCACATTGAAAATTGTAGGCTGCCTTGCGAGCCTCTTGAGGATTTCTGTGCACAGAAAAATGTTTCAAGATGGCCGCCCTGTATGTGGACCACCTTGAATGGTTTTGATCCTCCACCCCTGCAAAGAAACTGGAGTATTCTGGTGAGAAGGTCCACTTTACATATTGAATACAGCTTTGGCTGTCCTTCAAATGGAAAGTCTCCATCATTTGCTCATAGAGCTCCAAGTGTTCCCAAACGGAATACTTGGCGTTCTTATGATAAGGAGTGATGACACTCCTGATTGCCTTTATTTGTTTGAATCGGTCCTTAAGCAAGGCCCTTTTTGCCTTATTGGCCTTTTTGGTTCAGGTAACCCTGGTCCATTCATCCTCTGACTCAGAAGCACTGCTCCCAGAGGTGCCCGTCTGATCTTCCAGGTTTTCCTGGATTCTGCGAGCCCTGGAATGGCTGGCAGAATGTGGGGATCTGGTCTCCTGTGTCCTGTGACACTCAGAGGAGTCTTCAGATCCCTCCTTGCTACCAGGATTTGCTGGGTATCCCCCCCACTGACCTAACTGGGCAGAGGTTTTCAGGATGCCCTTAATGGGCCTACTCTCCTGGGGTTCCCCACTAAATTGCACAGTGCTTGGGTGCCCCTACCCGGATACCCGCCCTTCCATTCCTGGGAGGTACTGGCCTATGAGCCCCATACTTCTAGCTGGATAGTAATCTGCCATCCCCGTGGCCCTGGGCTCATGTGCGCGAGGGGACATGGGGGTGGCAGAGTCCAGGGACTGGGAGAGATGAAGGCCTCTGGTACTAGGGATCCTGAGGTTATGCTCAGGAGTTTCTCTTTCCCAGCGAACCTCATCTCTATCCGCCCCTGCTTCCTGTTGCAATGCAAGAGCTTGCGCTTTCAGTTCCTTATTTAAGGCCTTACTAGACTCTATCAGTCTCTCTTTGCATCGCTACCTGTTGCTGGAGCCTATCATTGTGCTGACAGAGAGCCTCATTTTCTCTCTGTGCCTCCTGATTGGTCCTGGAGTACTGGGCCAGTCTCTGCTGCAGGAGGGTTACCTCCTGAGATGTGTCCCTATTGGCCTGCTCCTTTCTTGCCAGAGCATCCTCCACCCTCCTGGTGTGCTCTAACAAGTTCTGGTGTTCTTTTTGGAGGTCACCCAGTCCCTCGAGGGCCAGGTGATTTTCTTCCATTTTCCTTTTTAAGTGGCAGACTTCCTGGCCTAAGCTATCCCTTTCCTGACTAAGAGCCTGCATCTGTGCCGCCAGGTCGTCCCTTTGCCTTTGGAAGGCACCAGCTTTCTGGCGCTCCTGATCAAACTCTGCCTGGGTATCCAGGTCTTTCAGAATCAATTTATTGCTTTCCTCTTTCTCTCTGTCTAATCGAATTTGCAGGGTGGCTACCTGCTCTGTGCATGCCCTGTTGAAGTCCAGTTGTTGCTACAGCTTTTTCTGGCTCTGCAGAAGGGAGTCCAAACCTTCTTGGTACTCCTTCTGCAAGGACAGAAATCTGGTATCCTGGTCAGTCTTCTCCTGTTGCAGTCTATCCATGTCCTCTTTTATTTTAATGATATACTGCCTACTATCATTTTCTGACTCCTGGCTCCTCTGCAGCCTCTGCTCAGAAGAGACCATGTCAGATTGGGCCTTTTCTAACGCCAGCTGTTGCCTACTTGCCAGATCTTGGCCTTCAGCACATTTGTCCCGCATGGCTCCCATATATAAATACAATTATGCCGCTATCCTAACCATCTTGTCGTGTTCATCTTTAACTTTAGGAGCCATGTATAATTCACTCAGGGCCACATGTAATGGACCCTGATCTCTCCATGTATCTGACCATGTTTCAGTGACCTGTTGTGCGATTGCCTGCAGCCAGACAGTTTGGTCCTGATGAGTCCACTTACCTCTCACAAATAGCTTATGTAAGAAGTGCTCTCTGGCTATTTTCATATCTACCAAGGTCGTCATTCTGGAATTTGAGTTCCTTCCTGACTTACAGAAGTTTGTATTTTATTTTGCAAAACAGACCGTTTCCTTAGAGCGTTCCTTTGAGGGGTGCTTTCACAGTGTAAAACAGCGTGGTGATCTAACCGGATATGTGTATCTGGTCAGTTGGCACACTGTATTAATCTGCACAAATGGTAAATCTAACCCAGAATATCCCGGCTCCAAGCCCCCACTTTTGTAAGCGATATTCAATCAACACTACAGCCAAGTCAATGCCTAGTCTGGGATGCTGAGGAAAACCCTTATTAATGTATTTTTATGTCTAGTTCAGTACTCTGGATGACCACCCTTGTATAACACCCCCTCTTAGAATACCCCTGAGCCCACTGAGCCATGAAGTAGGTTTGTTTTGCAAATTAAAAGGTTTATTTGAGAATTTAAACAATATATATATATATATATCACACTTTTTAATAAATTAATATCTGATAGTACACTTAGACATATGATGTTGATCAATAATGGGTAATCTGGCACTAGCACACTTCTTTACAATCAATGAGGAGTTAGTATAGGATGGATAAAGTAGCAAAAATACTTTTATGATTTCAAGGGAAAAGCAATGAGGAATAAAATGCAGTACAGAAATACTTGATATGATTTTAGCAAAAGATAAGATAATCACTTTTTCTCTGGCAATTCACCCCCCTCCCCTATGCAATGTAAGAAATGGAAGGAGATGGAAAGAGGAGCACACAGTTCTCAGGAATGCAATCAAATACAATACGAAATTCAGTTCCCCCCCAGCAAGCTTAGAGGAAACAGGTAGGAGTTTGAAACACAGGCCCAAAATGCTTTGTAAATGTGATGGCAATGGATGGGAAAATGTGCCAAATGATTTTAATTCCCTCTAGAGATTCAGGGTGAGTGGGAGGTGCGTGTTGGTATTAGTTCAGGCTCACTTTAGCAATGCTCTATGAGTTATTACCAAGTTGCAAACGGACTTTAACAAAAGAAAGAATGGAGCTGCTATTTTGACAAGTGGAGAAATTGAGCCAAAATCGCAAATCGCGGTAAATTTCGTGAGTGCGTGAATCGCAATTGCGGTAAAAGTATAAGAAGTAGGAAGTCGGTTCTAGGCTTGTTGGAAAGCTTAGATTCTAAGCTTCCAGAGGAAAATTAAATTGCGTTCCTAGCCAAAACGGATGATTAAATAAAGGTAGTTTCTCGGATTTAAAGTAACTCAAAATGACAGGTGACAGCTTGCAGCTGCAGAATTGACAGGTGACAGTTGTGCAGCTTTAAAAATGACAGATGACACGATTTCTAGAAGGCAGTTCTACTTAGGTTAACATAGTTTGGATTAGATTATTTTAACTAAGAGATTGGTTCTGCACAGTTCTGCTAGATACTCACAATATAAATTTGAACTAGGCCTCGTCACGGATCTGGTCAACACGTCCGGCTGCGGTTCTGTCTGCTCGGCGGGTCAATCAGGCACCGGTTCTGCTCACAGCGATCTGGGTCAGCTCTGCTCTGCTGGTCTAGCCTGTCTGGATCCAGCGGCCTCTGGTTCTGGATACTGCTCTGCTTTCCGGTCTGGATCAAGTAGATTCTGGATGTAACACTGCTTTCTGGCTACTGGCAAGAGTTCTTGGCAAAAGAATTCAGACAGCTCGCCTGGCTGTGGAATAGTTTGCAAATGATTTTGAGGCCTGCTGACAAATACTTTTGCTTGCAGTGGGCCTTCTTGGTTCAAAGTTCTGTAGTCTCTGTTTAGCTTGGAAGTCTAAGTGTTGGATCTCTAGATGTGAAGTCGTCGGTCAGCATGCTCCGCAGCAAATGGAATTGAATGTCTCTACCTGTCCCAGCAGTCTCTTTTTATGTGTTTTGAAAATGGGTGTGTGCCTGGGCCTAGCTAAGCCTGCCCCTCTCTACTTGTCGTTGGCCCAATTCTCCCCTCTCCCATGATTGGGGGAACTGAGTTGTGAGTCAGAGTGATGAGGTAGATTTTATGGCCAGAGTGCCCTCGCCTGTCATCTTTACACACAATCTATATTTGATCCAAATACATATTTTCCCAAATACACAGTTGTTTTTATATCACCTACACACATCATATATCACATGCGGTAGGCACTGTTCCGACTCTGGTGTTTCTAGGAGCTTGGGTAAAGAAATGGCAACTTATTTTCGATTTTAGTGGGTTATACAACATTGGTTTTTAATTAAAAATTATACACATATACACGGCCTGTCCATACATACTCCAGTAAATTCCCATGTCTCTAGCTTAAACACAGAGTCTGCAGTATCAATAAATAACGGGGTTTTGCCCCAGAACATCACACAAATTGGAGTTTGGTCTTGAATTGTGGGAAAAGTTTTCATTTTAAGGATCCCCAAATTTCACATTTCTGTCATCTGGTTACCAAGAGTTATCAGCGTTTCTGTAAAAAATATATTTGCTTTCAATTCAAAGTATTGCAGTGTTTGAGTCCGCCCCCAAAGTTTGGGGATGACAGTGATCACATGTCTCTCCTGGCTGGCAGATCTTTGTTGACAGGAAACAGTCAAAATCACCATATCCTATTCAAGGGAAAAGGTCTTTTGTGTGGGCTCCAGCAAGCTGAGGTCAACAGACCAGGGGGCCACTTTGCATTTGGTTAGAATGACCATGTGATATCCTGGGCTTTCTGAGGTGAGAAGGTTTCCCAGCCTTTTGGCCTGTTAATCAAATCAGATTGTCTCTGGGAACAGCAGGTGGTTAGATTTTTAACTAACCCACAGTCTTTTGAAGTCCCAATTGTCACAGAAGGCTGATTAGCTTCTGAAGTAGCAGTTCTCCTATCAGAGTTTAGACCGCTAGCGCCGCCTTGAGTCCAAAGCGGGTACTGCATGCAGTTTTTTTTGGATCAGTCTTGAATTAATGCATTTCAAACAACAGATTTTACATGGAAGTACATTATCCCGGTTCAGCACATGGCACTGGTGTGGTTCTGCAGTAAAATAATTTTGTGTCCATAATTTAGCCATATTTGACCTGAAGAAAATGAATTCCCAATAGTTACGGGTTGCTTTTGGCAATCAGCATTGCCCCTTTTGCAATGGTTTCAGGCTACTGTGTGTAGCCCAACGGTGGTTTTAGGCAGTGCCCTTCTGTGCCCACAACATAGGCAAAAATGGGTGGCAGCCTATTCTTCATGCATTTCCCTGTGCATTTTCTGGGAAGTTCTGGCCATCATGATGTTTTCAATGCCAGTAAGGCACAGTTTTTGTGGTAGGGCTCGGATGCATGGGTAAAAACATCCCACAGTATGTGTAATTTATTGACGCGAGGGTCCATTGTGAGCTAACAAACAGACACCAGTGCACCACTAGCCATATCCAGGTGACAGTACGAGAACTTGTTACTCAGAATATTTGGTTGATCAGATGCTGCCTCACAGCACGTCCTTCCTGGCCATCCCCTCTTGCATGACCTGCATCCCCTTCAACTCCATCCTCATCACCATCATCATCCTCATCAGGTGATTCTATTTCAACGTCAGGGGGCAGTGGCACATTCCGTCTGATACACATATTGTGCAGCATGACACATGCCATGGTGATCTTGGCCACCTTCTCATGGCCATACAGGAGAGCGCCACCAGACCTGCTAATGCACCTAAACCGTGACTTCAATAGGCTAAAAGTCTGCTCGATCACGATGCGGGTACGGGTATGTGCACGATTGTATTCCTCTTTGTGCCTGTTCTGTGGGTTCCGTAGAGGTGTGAGGAGCCACCTCTTCAGGGGATAGCCGGCATCACCTATATGGGGGAAGGAATGGGGTCCTGTTACTGTTCACCTCAAGTGTGGCCTGTTCATTTCATTGGCTTACATCTGTATGTGCATTTGGACGATGGACTACAGGCTACACCCAGTTGGAGTATCTATCTCCCCCCCCACGCACAACCAGTTTCTAGTATCTGTCTCTCCCCCCACACACACCCAGTTGGAGTATCTGTATCCCCCCCATGCACACCCAGTTGGAGTATCTATCTCTCCCCCCCACGCACACCCAGTTGGAGTATCTATCTCCCCCCCACACACACCCAGTTGGAGTATCTTTCTCCCCCCCCAAGCACACTGCCATGTACTTTGCCTGCTATTCACCAAGTAGCCACAAACGCTGTCCCGTTTGTCGCTCCATGTAGCATGGGATAGTTGAGTTCCGCAGGACCATGGAATCATGGGTAGATCCGGGAAATCGGGCACAGCAATGTGTGCTTATCTTGTTGGCGTCACATACCATTTGGACATTGATGGAGTGGAATTGCTTCCTGTTTCGGTACACTACTTCATTGTGATGTGGGACGACCAATTCCACATGTGTACAGTCGATGGCCCCGATGCAACTTGGGATGCCTGCCAGTGAATAGAAACCGACTTTGGTGTTTGCAATCAGTCCGTGGCATATATATGTGTTCGGGTGCATGCTTCAGGAGGGCATCGAGTACCTGGTTTAGTGTGCGTGAGAATACTGGTTGGGAGATGCCATGCATCTGCCCCACTGTATGCTAGTAGGTGCCTGTGGCCAGGAAGTGGAACAGAGTCACCACCTTCAGTAGAGGGGGGATGGCAGTTCTGATGTCTATGAGGCTCACAATGTCGTGGTGTATCATGTCCACGATGCTGGTGAGGGTATCCTGGTCCAGACGGTACAGGGTGTGTATCTGCTCAGGTGTTAGGTTGAATGGACTGGCTCTGTTCCTGGGAATTGGTGGGTGCCTCTGTGGTATGATTAGGTGCCGTGGTGGTTATTGCTGTGCCTGTCTCGCCCTCCTCCTCCTCCTGCGTCTCCTCTGTGCTTCCTGTTGTTGTTGCAGCTGCGCTGCTATCAGGTCCTCCAGGCCATGTAATGCTGCTAGTATTGGAACCATCTTGGTGTGGGAAGGGGTGTGGGAAGGGTGTGGTGTGCTCCTTTTGAGCAGCCACAGTCTCCATTGCCTCCACCTGTGCTGATTGTGGCCACCTGTGCATAGTTATTTTAACGGGTGGTTCGCGATGGCGGTATTAGCGCCTTGCCGGTAAGGGGTATTGGGGGCTTTACCATGCCGCTATTGGCATGTCGCTCGCCTTGTGATTGTGTGCTATTAGCGGCATGGCGTTATTTATGGATGGAGGGCCGCGCGCCCGCGGACTGCCTGCTATTAGTGGCACCGTACTTAGCGGTGCCGCTAATAGCGGTGAGCCGGGTCGTAATTAGCATGGGGATTTAACGTTACCGGTATTCCATTACCGGTAACGTTAAATCCCTACCGCCTACCGTGTAATGAGGCCCTGTGTATTTTGTGGATGTCTATAGAACAGTCTTTTAGGAGTGTAGACATATGTTCCATGTTAAGGTTAAACAGGATCAGTGAGAGGATGGAGCCTTGAGGGACTCTGCAGGAGACTGGGAGTCTGTTAGAATGAAAAGTGTTATCTGGATGGCCTGGTGTCTGCCTGAGAAGTCGGAGGAAAAACAATTCAGAACGGGTCATATTATTGGAATGTCAGTTTTCATATATAAGAATATCCCCTGGAATATTGTGAAAGGTAGGGGGGTAGCTTGATCAACTTGAAATTAGCAAAATATGTATCTGTTGAATACAAGCATTATATATAATAATTGCTTCTCATTTTCTTCATTTATAATTGTGTCATTATTTTTCCATTTGACATTATTTCACATGATTTGAATGCAATGCATTGTAGGGTACAGTCCACTTGGCAATAAGTTGTGTTGCATTTAAAAGAAAATGATAGGTTAGTTGAGAAAATCACATTGGCTTCATGCATTGTTTGACATAAATATTTCTACGTGTAGACGGTATTTATCTGATAGTTGATTCAAATTGCACACTTGGGCCTTTTGCTTTTCCAATGTGGCAGTCACAGTTCTTATGTTTTCAGTTCTGTCCCTCATTGAAGCAAGTGACTGCTTGCACCTCTAGCTTCACATTTGGAGAGTATCCTTGTCTTTTTTTTTGCCGGTGTACATTACAAAATCTATCACCTAATCACCTATTTGTCGGCACAATATTTCTCCAGACAGTTGAATGAAAGGTGTCAGACTTGAAAAAGCAGTCCAACTTTCTAGTGCCTCCATCATGGCAAGTGAATGTCTGAGAGTTAAGATGTGAGGAGGGACACACACACCTTGGGTGTTTGCTTTTTAACTGACCTATTGACTGCCTCAGGCCACGTTAATCCCTATGACAATTCCCAATCACTACATGCCCCTCCCCAACCCCAAAAAACCTGCTTTTTGAGCTAGCCCTATCCAGAATAAACATCAATGTGTGTTCTGTGAAGAGCCTGTAAGTGTTATTTCAAAGCCGTCTTAATGGAGTTAATTACATATTTCAGGGGTTTGCAGCTACAGCTCACCAAATGTTTTGGGCTGATTGCCGTGATCAGACAGCATTGCATGTGCTGTCTATGGCTAGTATGAGTTGTAGTGCAAAACAACTCATGTAGTGCAAAACAGACCACTGGCTTAATTGTAGTAATAATTGTGCTACAGGTATGATAAAAAAAAATTCTTAACCAAGAATGCCTTCAGCCACTTAATTTATGAGGGTAAAACCACACAGCTGAAGGTCTGTTAAAAAAATGAAAAATGACTAGCCAACCATTTTGAGCTGGTTTTCGGCATTTCACAGACATTGCTTCATATGCCCAAGTACTCAAATAATTGTCCAGCTATTGCCATCTTATGGCCGGCAGCACCATTATGTCAGTTCTTGGAAAATGCCAAACCCAGGGCTAAACAAAAGCAAAACCGACTCCCTTTGCCAAGGCACGTTTCCACCTGTGTGTCCGTAAACTAATGCAAATGGCATTCGGTAATTGTCCCAGGAATACTGTCAGAGTCACAATGACCTCACAAGTCACACCTGCCACACATAATAAGGTGAAAGCCGTGAGACTAGCAACTGCTTCTAAGTTAAAAATGTCATAAAACACAGTGGCCCTCATTACGACCCTGGCGGAGATCGTGGTGCAATATGCACCATGGAGCACGGCGGAAAGCTGCCAATACCGCCATGGGGGTTGGCGGATTTACCGCCCCATTCCGACCTTGGCGGGGCGGTAAATCCCCAATCCCCATTTTACCCTTCCCCATTCCCATTTTTGCCCCATAGGGTATAATGGGAGTGGGGAAGGCGTTAATTACGCCACCGTAAAATACGGTGGCGTAATTAACAACGAGGTCCCGTAGCGCCATGGATTTCTCCGCCCGGAAAAACCAGGCGGAAAACGGCTCCATGGCGCTACGGGAACTCGTAGTAGGGCGGAAGGGTCCGCCGCAAATACCGCTGGCGTAAACCCACTCCGCCAGGGTCGTAATGAGGGCCACTGTATGTACTCGAGTTAACCAGATTGATTATATGCGGTGCAATGAAAACATGCATGCACGATCTAACCCTGTGCATTTATTTTTCTAATATGACATTTGCTGCAAGGCAGAGAATCTTGTTTTTTTTTATTTTTTGTTTTTTTGTTTAATGTGTTAATGCTTTCATTTGAACCTTTGATGTGGTCTATTGTGATTTGCTGAAAACGTTTTATTTACTCGGAAAAAACGTCACAGCCACAGTCTTTGAAAGTGAGAATAGACACAAACACCTTGACATGGAAGGGATACATACACATGTTAGAGTGCACATTACCAGGCATAAGCTCATTTCCCCATCACTGTATTCAAGGTTATACGAGCGCCATTGCCTGAACTATAAATTGCAAGATATTGTATTTATTTTGTTCTGCAAATGTACTTAAATGTCTTAATGTAGCCGTTTAATGAAAGGCCTGAAGAATGTGTTCCCTTCATTATTTGCACCTTTAAAATACAGTGCGCGTAAAAACCATTTAGCCTGTAATCACCCGGAGTACTAAAAGCAGCTCTTACTGGTTTTATATTCATTGTTACAGCAATTTTTGGGATGCATGCGGCAACGCGCATTTCAGCGGGGTATTAAATCGCAATTACCTCAGTTGTAATTGTCACGCGGAAGGACCCGGTGCATTCTGAATTTAAAGCGTCTTCAGGCTGTGGTCTTCTTAAGGTGGCACAGCCACGAGCTAATAGCGAGCAGCTTATCTTAAGGAATCTGTCTAAAGGGGGTGTAGCAGTCACGCCATGGACACTTATGGCAAGAAGGCTAATACGTTATGTATGTGACTAGAAGCTGTATTACTCTGTATGTCCCCCGTTTCCTATCTCTTTGGCACACGTTCTTCAGCTGTAACTAATTTGCTTTAAAGATAACAGAAAGGAAAAACGATGTAGATGAACATGAATGGATCTTTGAAAAGGCAGGTCAGCGATACTTCCCAACACGTAATTCGTAACATGAAAGAGTACGAGTGATGTCTGTCTGAGGATCTCATACAGGACAGGTCGTCTAAACAGTTCATATAAACACTTGTGTATAGGCGCGTTACAAATGCCATATCATATCATGTGATATCTAATCTCATGACACTTTTCTAGAGGATAAATATGAAGAAGAATGATTGGATCATGAGCTTCCACTGTATCAACGTGACACATGTTTGGGAATGTTCAGCAGTGGGACCAGGGGGTTCCAAAATGCCCTGTGAATCAATGGTCGAAGTGTATGAAAAAAAGTAGTGGAACCATGTTTCCCACTGGCCTGCCCGTGCTCCCCACAAACCCCATTGCCACGCCCCCCTTCGCACGCACAATACATTCCCCATAAACATGAGTCTGCTGTTTCAACTTCTTCCTACACTTATATTTTCAAACAAAACCATTCCCAATAGGTTTCTTTTTAAAATAAAAGTATAGGAACAATACAACGTAATTAAAAGATTAAGAGGAGCAACGCTCCCAACGGCTCTGGGCCCACTTCGACCACTGCTGGGAACTTATGCATTGGCCATTCGAGGTGACCTTTGAGTTCTGACATTCATTTTGCAATGAATTCCTGCTCTAATCGTGCATGCGCTTGGAGCTTAAGCATGAAGAGAATGTGAGGCACCAAACAGACACCTTTAGGTGGTTCAGGCCAGCAAATCATTCGAGCCACCCCACCCCCATTAAGATGTGTACCTTTATAAAAAAAAAGACCATCTCACCTCCTGTTCCTTTGGGAGTTTTGCTATTGATATATATCTAGTGACCCGTCACACAACATACACCACTCTGGTAGGATTGGGCCTTTTGTGTACTCCAGACATTGAGTCCACCTATCCAGCCCCCATCCTGTGATGACTGTGAAGATGGTTCTTGGAGAGGTCCTTAGGCAGCAGTGTGTGCGAGCGGCCACCTTTCACTATGCATGCTGCACGCTGCTTCCTTTTCTGATCCTCCTCCCCACACCCAAAATGTCTCCTTGCCTCCATGCTCTACGTTGAACCTCCTCTTTTTCATGCCCATTGCTGTGCATGAGTTGCTCTTCTCCTCCTCTTTGTGCCTCTAACCTTTTCTATGTGTCACATTTCTTTACCTGCATTACATGTCCCTTTCTGGTCATGGGTTTATCTTCTCCACATATCTGTCCCCTGTGCTGCTTGTGGGGTACACCGTGCTCAGAAATCAGCTTCATTTTTTGACACAGCATTTCTTGCAACCCATGATCAAACAACATTTGTGGCTTCTTTTCAATGTGGGGACACTGCTGCCCGAGTAAGCCGCCAATCCAAACATATCGTATTCTGCTATATAAATGGGAAGACTTCAAGTCAAAGTGTGGTTGTATTTTTGACCTTTGATCCGACTTGTCCATTAATCTGGAATAGTCACTGAAACATGGTTACCTATGTTATGCAGTTTAACAGGCTGGTGAAGAAAGCTGAATGGGTGGAAGCAAAAATGTCATATGATGCTAGAGCGTGAAGCAAAAAAAAAACACAGAGGAAATCCTATTTGATTTAAGTTCTGCACCCCAGATTGGGGTCATACGTGGTAACCCCTGGTTAAAGAAACATAGTCGAAGCATATGTTGGTCTCAATAATTGGTTTCCTTCAATGCTCAGTATTTTGTGGAACGTTGCATCCTCTCTGCTAGGGAAAGCAACCCTGCCACATATTTGTTGGACCCATCTCGTTGGATATGTTGAACCAAGGAGGATGTGAGCACAGCCTTGACTATACAGTAACAGGACTGTGCAGCTGTATTCAGTAAAGAAGCTGCACATACCCTCCTTCCACATAGGTCTATTGAGTGCCAGATTGATTTCAAACCCAATGTACCACTGCTCTTCAAAGGATGTATGCATTGATAGAAAAAGAAAATCAGTATCTGGAAGAATAATTTAACTACTATTGAGCTAATGGGTTCGTACACAATTCCACCTAACCTACTACTACAGAACTCTTCTTTGGACAAGGAAGTCTGGGAACCTGCAAGCCTGTATTGATTACTGCATAATGAATACAATCACTAGACAATACACCACCTATACATTATCAGGTATTCTGTTATTATTGGATCAAGTCTGAATAGCCCGTGTATATACTAAATTAGATTTTCATGGGGCTAACCATTTGGAACAATTGAGAGCAATTGACGATTGGAAAACATCCGTCTGCATATGGTATGTGTTATGAGTACCAAGAAATGTCTTTAAGGTTATGAAAGACCCCTTGAATGAGGATATGAGGTAGCGCCTTGACATCTAACCTGTTGTTTCCATCAATGGGATTGTATCCTAGATGTGTTGCATTATCGACACATGAAGACGTGACTCCAAAAGCTGAGGGAACGCAGTTTATATTCTGAGTTGGAGAAGTGCCTTTTCCAAACTACCAATGTTGAATTCCTTACTAAGCCCAGATGTGGTCTGAATGGATCTCAAAATGGTGGAGATAACCTTTACATGACTAGCTCCCACCCTTGTGGCGGCAGTTCCGTCTTTATTGAGTTTTGCAAACATGTATTAGCAGTTTATAGATCGGTTAGGCCAGGGAGTTCTCTTTTAATGATCTCAACAAGTTGATAACACTTTACAACGTTTGAAGGAAGCATTCACCACTGAGCCATTCTTACAGCACCTTGAGGTTACACACACGTGTATAATTAAAACAAATGCTTCTGATGTAGATCTGGGTGCTCTATCATTCCAATGAAGACCAGAGACCAATTATGTTTCTCCTGGTTGCCTTTTACTCCCTTAACCTCATGCACACTAAGTGCAACTATGCAATGGCTGATCAAGAGGTGCCGGCTATTAGAGTGACCTTGATTAGTGGAAATATTACCTGTTGGGGGTACGTCACGCAAGAGTGGTATATACCAATTATTGGAAACTTCAGTTTATAAATTCAGCAAAATCCTTAAGAGCCTGGTAATGAAACTGGTCAGGCCTGCCAGTAGTCATCCAGTGTTTCATGTGTCTCTGATAAAACCCATAGCTAGGAATCTATGCCAGACTGTGCCACCTCCACCAGTTTCAGTTCAGGGAAAATATCATGAACTGAAAGATGTATTAGCCTCTAATAAATAAAGAGTTGTGTGTTATCTGTTATACTGGAAGGGGTATTGACAAGAGGAATGCTTCTGGGAAGCTTCCCACTATGTGCATGATCCTCGGCTTCTAAGGTCCTTCCAACAAGTACACCCCTCCAAGTCTGGTGGGGAGGCTCTTTCGGGGGGGGGGGGAGGGGGTGGGATAGTGTCAGGGGCCACAGGCATAGATGCAAAACTCCATGTTTCCCCAACCATGTCTGTGACCACGTGGTCAATACTTTCCAATTAATGTGTTTTTGGAGGATAATTACATTACCCAGATATACCTGGTCCTGGGAGACACCTCAAGGGGATATTAAACCCACACTTCTACATACATGTGTCTATATCTTTTGTGAACAGAAATGTGAGTGGGAAGCAGTCTGGGCCTGGAGACATCTCTGACTGGGCATCAGAAGGGTGGTGGTTTAGGGAGCCTCCATTGAGGCAGAGACAGCATCACTGTGTAGAAAAGTGCATTGTGAGTAAGTAATTAGTGTGATGAATGTGTCCTTCCAAACCTACCCAATGCTCCCATGGCAGGCCAGGAGTCAGTACACAAGCATTTTGTGAACCTCATTAAATGGATGAATGCCTCATCAACTGGGTAACCACAAAATAAACTGGGTCCCGTGATTAAATAATACCCACCATTGTTACTTTTAATAATCCCAGTACATCCTACATTTCCTATTCATTATTTTGCTTATGGGTTATCCCCCAGCTTTTTTTGCACCATGGATGTGTGCAGAGCTACTTGTTTATGTGTTTGTATTTTGTTATCCCATCTTGTTTTGAGAGTTCAGATTGAATTAACGGGGCATATGGAATTGTTATATTTTGTAAATAGTACAACACAATCAGAGATAATCTGCAAGACATGTTGTGATGAACTCCCACTCCACCACCTCGTTATAACGTGCTGTTCAGCACAGCCTCAAACTACTTTCCCCTTGCTCACCACCCATGCCACAGTTTACTCCTGAAAGGAACAGCATCCTGTGTGACAAGGTACAGGGGGTAGGCAGCCTAAAAAGAGGTTGAGGGTGGTAGCAGGAATTTAGCAAATTATCATATCCATCTGGGTGTTGGTTCCACATCCCAGCCTCCAAAACCCAAAGTTCAAAGCTACTTTTCAGAAAGTAAAACATGAAATAAACCGTAGTGCATATTTCAAAAAAGATGTAAAAAAAAGTGACACCATTGTGATTTTTATAATTTTCCCAAAAGCCAAAATATATGTTGGTTGTCAATCAGTTCAGAATCTGTACTATTTGGATTACCTGCCAGATTAGTTTAAATCTTACTGGGCATTTAAACATATGCAAAAACTACCTTCAACTAGATTGCCTATGCTCAAAACCCCTCAGCCACTCTCAATGCTGCTCCAAGTATACATTAACATACAGCCAGTACTATACACCGTGAACAGTGTCTCTATTTTCTTATTTAATTGTTTATTTTATTTTATTTGTAAACATAAAAACAAATACTCTTTTTTAAAGAAAAGGCAATTCACAAAGCTGGTGTATTAATAGTTGAACTGAGTACTTCTGGCCTTTTTCCACCCAAGACACATGTCATCATACTCACTACTAACCTCATGATGTTGAAGCTTGGAGAAACATCTATAAGCAGGAACCCATCCCCACGCGTCACAATGCACTCTAATTTAAACTGATCATTTGTTTGCACTATACCGCATAAAGCAATGTTCATGTATGTTCTGTTCTGCAAATGGAAATTGATACCAACAGACTGGAGAGGTGAAATTACTTTCTGTTGACATATCTGAGATGAGGAAAACAAATCAAGCAGGGTTTGCTCCAGGAGATCCTCCACAAGACACAAGTCAATCCACGAGACAATGGGTCTCACATTGGGGGGTTCATTGTAGGACAGGTACTTAAAGAATGCAACTTCCTATGTCAAATTATATGAGTGGCCTCCTTGGTATTTGTAGTGTAGTGAAGAACAAAATAACTGGGCATTGCAAAGCGAAGTCAGCGGGGGCCCAGACACCTGCACAATATACTTCAAAAACTGTGTCTAAAAACGGATTAACAAATAAACACATCTATAAAATGAAAGTTGGTATCATCAATACCCATCAAGCAATCCGGTTTACAATAAATGGGCAAAATTTGATTTTGGAGCACCACACCACACTACTGTGTCTTGCTGATATCTGGATCTCAGGTAACGTTAACTGAAATCTGGAGATTGCATTACCAAAAGAACTCTCAATTCCGAGTAGAAAAATGCAGACCAAGTCTATGGGTGGGGGTAACCATGAACACTTCAAGTAGTGCATAATTAGTAAAGGTCTTCTTGAGAAAAATGCTCAGGGTTTGATAGGTATTGATAAAGGAAGTGTGTTTCAATGTCCCATATAAAGCAATGTATAATAATAGATATGGATCTGAGTTCTGGGTGATCATGAGGTCAGTAGAAATAGAGAGTGTAGAGAGTCTGATAAGGTCTATTGTTTGTACCATGATGGGTCTTTTTTGCCATTATTCTTCGTACTATAATCTGATGCATGTTGTGGAGATCATCAAATAAAACAAAAACACATCTTTGTCTATAAATAAGCATTGGTGCTTTCACTCCTTTTATTGATTCATAAATAATTAATGCAGTTCTTCAAAAACTAGTCCTAATAAAAGATACCTCATTAATCACTATTAACACATGTGTTGACAAAAGACATTACAAAGTAAAAATTCTACATCTATTATTAAAAATGGAAAAGAAAGTTCATTCAGCTCTTTTCAAAGCACACACTATTGTTAAAAAAATTAAAAATGATGTTAGTTATTTTACATTTTGTAGCTAGTTTTTGATCCTGTATATCTTCCAAAAATTAGTAACTCCCAAATAAAATTGCATTAATAATTGCAAAACATTGTTCTTCAGGGAAATAGTCCATATTTAGGTGTATGGTCTTCATCAGCGGCAAATACTGTGAACTGTGATGTCGTGTAAGTACTAAAAAGACAAAGGAGAAAGGAGTGATGTTATTGGAAAGCACATCTATTACCGTTGTGGTGGTCACAAAAGCATACACACTTCACAATCAAACCTTTTCAGTCCAATGCTAATTTTCATCTTAAAACTGCTCATGGACGGTAAAGAAAATGACCTGTAAAAAATAGCCTCTGTATGATATAGTGGAAAAGCAAAAATACGACTTGAATTCCCACCCCCATAGTGCTGGAAAGAAGCATATTTTTCCTGAAAGCATATAGGACTTCTTGGCGAGAACGGTCTTATGGTTTACTGATCCCTCCCCCTCACATGAGGACATTGCTAGGACTTGTGGTAGAACAAGACCACTCCTTTGGTGGTATATATTCATTGTAATGGCACTCTAAGGGTTTAAAATAATGTGTTGCTTACTTTGAAGTCCAAGATTAAAGTCAAACCTTCTAAACCGTGCACAAGCCCTGCCATAGCAAGTGCTCAGTATACACACACAGAAGCTTGACAAACCAGCTTTTTTTGTTGACTTAAATTCTGTATTTCAATTATTTCAAACAGCAATGGATGAGGGATGCTCTTTTACTGTTCAGGAGCAAATGTTTTTGAATGCTCTCAGCTCAACCCCTCGGAGCAGATCAATATCTTCCTTTTTCAACTTTTAAGCATAATTTTAAAAGCTAGCATATCGTAAAACACCATCCTTTTGTGACTAGCGTGACAAGGTTCAATATACAATAGATATGAGACTCCTTGCTAGCTGCGCCAATATACAAAATAGAACCACATTCCTCCTTACATTACGAAAGTTTTAAACCACAACCGCTCATAACTGTATTCATATCTATTCACCAAACACAAATGTGGTGTTGTTCTCCTTCATGAATTGTTAAATTTTTCTTGAAACGAGTTGAACTCTGTTGTTGGTGACCAGTCCTCTTGGCAACCCTTCTCTTTGAACAATGTTCTTAAGAAACTGAATCACGGTAGCTGCGGTCATGTTGGATATGAACTCGACTTCTATCCATTTGCATAAATAGTTCACTAGCACTATGCCATATGTGTGTTCATGTTCCATTAGCTCAAGCGGGCCTATGAAGTCCATGCCGAGTTTTTACCACACCCTCTCTGGCTCTTCAGTTGGGCGTAGTGGTGCTTGTCTGATCATCAGTCGCTCATCGCTATTTACGCATTCATGAGAACTCTCTGTCATTGTCCGTATTTCCAAGTCCATTCCTGGCCATCAATATGATTCTCTCACTCTCCTTCTCCTCCTTTTGTTTCCGAGATTACCGGCATGAGCCCTGCATATGATGGATCTCCTCATTGCTACTGGTGGGATGACCTGATCACCTCTCATGAGCATCCCTTTGCTTTTGAAGATCTCATCAGTTACATTCCAATAGGGACGCAACCCTTCCGGGATGGATTTCTCATCAGGCCACCCTTTCCAGACCCATTCCATGATTTGTGGTTTAGTGAAATCCGTAGCCACTTCTTCTTTCCAGTGTCCTTCGCCTATTTCAAGGAATTTTCTGCTCCTTAACTCAGTGAGAGATGCAACTACACATGCATTTTGTAGAAAGCTAGTTTCTGTGTTTTTGCGCACTAGCAGTCTGGACATACAATCCGCTTGGGCATTTTTCCACCCTGCTGTGTGCTCATATGTGTATACTTGCAGCTTTGCTGCGATGCAAGCAAGCCGAGGTGTTGATGCTCGGGTCCCTCCTGGGTCCAGTAGGTGCACTAGGGATTTGTGGTGCATAACAAGTAGAATATCCATGCCCAGACGTATGTGCAAAAGTCATCTACCACCAACGCACATGCCAACATCTCCTTTTCTATGGTGGAGTAATTTCTCTCCGCTTGCGACAGTGCTTTGGATGCAAACGCTGCAATGTGCTCTTCATCACCTTTCTTTTGTGTCAGCGTCGCTCCTATTCCATACGTGCTGGCATCAGTGGTGATCATGATTTTCCATTGGGGAGTGAATGGTTGCAGACAGGGCGCATGCATAATGCTCTCTTTGACTTCATCAAACGACTTGGATTGTTTTGCATTCCAACGGTACTCCACACCGTTCTTGAGCAATTCTCTCATGGGGGCAGTAGTCTCTGCAAAATTTGGCACACATTTTGCGTAATATTCAGATAATGCCAGAAACAATCTCAACTCTTCTTTACTGTTGGGGGGAGACACCTTCACAATTGCTTGAAGTAGATCGTTCTTTGGGCTGATACCTGCTTTGGATATGGTGTATCCAAGGTACTCTACTTCAGCGGCCTGTAGCATACCCTTATTATAGCGTAGCCACACCCCTGCTTCTTGCACCTTTTGCCAACACCTTGCAACGAGCTATATCATGTGTCTCTTTGTCTTTCCGCATAAATTAAAATGTTGTCTTAGAAGTATGAAACATTTCCAACATTTTTCAACAGGTAGTCCATCATGCGTTGTTATGCGGAGGCTGCTGAAGACAACCCAAAAAGGCATTCTGGTGAACTTATATGTCCCGAATGGGGTGATGAATGCGGTGAGGTGTCTGGATGCCCGATGCAAGTTGATCTGGTGGTAGGCGTCTCTCATATCTAACTTCAAAAAGACCTTTGCCTCCCTCATCAGAAAAATCAGTTCATTTATACTCAGTAAAGGATAACTATCCACCACAACCTAAAGGTTTAGAAGGTGGGGGTCGATGCAGATGTGTACGTCCCCAGTGTTCTGTTTCTTTATAAATACTACTGGGCTGAGCCATTCTGATGACTCCATTGTCTCTATGGTTCCTTCTTCTAGCATCTTGTTGAGTTTCTCCTGCAGTGCGACTCTTGCTGTCACCGGCACCGGTAGCACCCTGTGCTTGACTGGCAATGCTCCTTGTTTTAACCTTATTCTGTGTACATAGTTCTTGATTTGGCCGGGCGTGTCTGAAAATGGTTTCTGAAACTCTTTTGTGATTGACATTCCACTTTTGTTTATGGACAACACTTATCCCTCCATGCTGGGGTCAACCTAATTTGCAATTTAGCCTAGTCATCCCAGCCTAATAGCGGTGGCCCGTTTTCCACAAAGTACACTTTGGTTTTAGTGACTCTTCCCTTGAACTCCACTGTCACCCTGATGTATCCTAGGAGATTCACACATGCATTTCCAATGACCCTGGGATTGAGGTTTGTCTTGTACACCCCCACTCTTTCTTTTCGCACAGGTTCAAAGGTAGTATGATAAGGTCTGAAACCGAGTCCGCCATCACCCTTGTTTCATTACCGTCAACGTTAATGGTGCAATGGGGCTTTTCCCTTGTGAGGCTGTTAACCATGAGAAGTGTGGTGCATGCTTCTTCATCAGAGTAGACCTCGTCTCTGCCCTCTTCACTCTGAATTGCCACCACGGCCTGTCTCCCTTTACAGGTGAACACTGATGCAAAATATCCATACCTTCTACATTTCGAACGTTCTTTATTCCTTGCTGGATATTCTATGCTGTTGGCTAGATGACTAGTGCTGGCACAACTGTGGCACTTCAGCGGTTCTCGTGTCTCTGCTGCGTCATCTTTGCCATCACGTTGCCCCTTTTCTCTTATGACTCTTGACTGTACCCACTGAACCTCCGGTCATTGCAAACTGACCACCCACTCCTTGTGCCTGCAGGACGTCTCCTCTACTGCTATCGCAATTTGGATGGCTTTATCCAGTTGTAGCTCCTTCTCAAGGATACTTTTATATTGCACTTTTCGGTTATTCGTGTGCACAATGAGCATGTCACAGATTCTTTCATCCGACATCGCTCCAAAGGCGCACAATGCCGCCAACTCTCTCAACTTGACCACGTAATCGTTGCCAGGTTCCGCAGGCACCTGTTTTCTGCCACAGAACCTGATCCTGTGTAGAACTATATTTTCTTTGCAGGAAAACCTCCTGGCAATTCTTCACTTTGCTTCTTGATAGGCATCTTCTCCTTCTCCCGTCGGGGCTTCAGGATTGAGGCCTGCAAACGTTCTTTGTCCTTCGACCCCTGGCGCATTCAGCAAAAAGACCTTCTTATGTGCTGCTGGGTAGCCTGTTCCACCCACGCCTCCAAGTACGTTTGAAATAAAGGTTCCCATTGGAGCCATGGAATGGCTTGCTTGCCTGGAACTTGTAGAAATGGTGGAGGTGGCGTTGCTCCTTTGTGGAGTATGTTGGTCATACTTGGATCCTCGTTGCCAATTATGTTGTGGCCTAAGTAAGGACCACACACAGACGTGATGATGCAGTTACTGGTATTTATTCCTTTGTTTACGCAGTGTCAGCATCTAGCATTGCTGATGCTATGTCAACATTACTAGCATGTATATATCTAGTTCCCGCTAGAATCACCTGTGTATTACATAAATTGATCAGTCCTTGCAAAGCTGTTAATTTTTAGGGAGAGCATTGGGCTGCCATGTCGCTTGCTGGCTAGCCGTGCTATCAATGAGTACTAGCGGCAGGCATAGAGATTGTAATCACCTAATCCCTGAGGTGTCTGCAAAAAAAGGCCTTAATAAACTTTGAGCTGAGGACCAACGTGGCATATACCGGGCACTGCCCATGGCCTGTGCTAAGAACCATTTTAAAAACTGTCCCCATGTGAGCACAGGTCAGCACTGTGGCCAAAGCCATTACGCAAATGGAATGGCTTTTAGCCATGCCTGGAACCCTCACAAAAACACCCATAGAGGAAATTGGGCATAGGCAATGGGCCACCTGCCCCCTCAGGGGTTACTCATGAAAGCTTTGGCTATGACCATTACTACATTGACTGGGGGATGACCTTTGGACCTTACTGCTCCCATACTCCCATAGAATCAATTGACCATTTTGTCCTTGAAGTTACCAGTGTCCCCTGTGTCCAAATGCTATGTCCTATTACCCTCATAAATCGCTGTGGCCATGCTCATTATCCCTAAAAGTGGTGTATGTCGTTGGGCCATGTTCCATATAAACCTAGGTGTACAGCCAGTACCATTGTGACCACCAGCTATGGTATTTGTCCTTATCCATTGTGCATTGTTCCCAGGGCACGGTCTTTGTCCATACCCCACCCCTCCACTGCCAGTCTCCTGAATGGTCACTGGATACTCAAAACCAACAGTGACCTGTGGTCCAACATAGTGAACTGGTGGTTTTTAACATGTTTTGGGGATATTTTGAGCCCCATTGAGGCACTTTTCCCATCCGCTGGTTTGTGGCGAACCCAACAGAACTACAATGTTTCCCTTTTCAAAATGTTTTGCACTTCACAGTGCATCCAGGCTCCACACAATGTCTCCAAGCCATAGTGGTAGCCCCATTCAAACTATTTATACCCTGCCCACCAACCAGAGTGGCTCTTTTGCTCGTTGCCCATTACAGGTCAGGGGCTCTGAAAGGGAGCCAACAAATCAAATGATGGGTGGGCAGGGTAGGTGAGCCAATCAATTGAACTGGCCAATTATCAACATGTTTACCACTTTTGGCCACATTTAAAACAGAAACATTTGATGGAATGCACACCAAAGTTTTAAAAACGTAAAGTCCCTCCTCACAAGGTTTCATGCAAATCGGTATAGCAATTTGGGGTATGGCTCAGAGTATACTTTTGTTTATGGAGAATGGAACTGTTTTGTGTTTTGCCAAAGAACACAAATAAAGGTGTGCTGTGCCGGTTTGGGACCTTTTATGATGTAGTTGGCATACTGTGTAAAATGGAAAACTTAAGGATGGCTGATATCCTAAATTATTACAAATAGGATGAGCTAATAAAATAAGTGTAGGTGATCTGTATAAAAAAGTCTTCAATAGTATCTAAACACACTGCACACCCCTCCGGTACCCCTTGATGGATGAATATTTCTCTTAGACTCAAAGTGCATTGGAAGGTAAATGTAGGCACATGTTCATTTGAAAACACCTCTTACAGAAAGTGTACCCCTCAGTGCACTTGCACGATCTGAACGTACCATGTCTTGAAGATTGTCTATCTAGCTTCCCTGTCTCCACTCCTTGCATGGTGGCTCCTCAATGCTCTTGGAAAAACTGCAGAATCACTGTCAGACCTATTTACTGTTATCTACACTGTTAAGTGTATTATATGCACTTACTCTGCCTGTGCAGACTTGTATCGTTCAGAAATTCAACAGCTCTGAATTATTGTTTTTTTTCCACTGGTTCCTTCCCTCCTTGGGCACTTTAAAACACTTGCCTTGTGTATAGGCACTTTACAAATAAACATTACCATACCATACCATCCCATACCATACCAATAGTGCATCAACATCAAGTGAATATTGCATTTCAACAGGTCTGAAAAATTGTTGTAAATGGTTGTGTATATTGTTTTAATGGTTTACAACAATTTGTAACTCTTTTTTACTATACTTTTGAAGTGGTTAAGAAATAAGAAACATTGTAAACTCAAGGTTTTGCATGGACTTTATATTTTAAAAGTTTGCAAAGATACTGTACAATCATCTAAATGTTGTGTAACGCCAAGTAACTGTTGTGTGTGTGAAGTGCTTACTGAAGCACTGTACATTTTGCAAAAGTGGGGTTACACAATGGTTTGCACATATGGGAACATTGTAAGTCTAGAAATTCATAGTTTTCACTCAATGTTAACTGGTGAATTTGAGATGTTGTGTTATTTAGAGCTGCAAAAGTAGCATCGATGTGCAGGCAGCCACAGTATACACTTTGCCCCCATACTGGGCTGTGGTTTACAGCCCATGCTTTGGCCTATGTTTCAAATCCTGGCAACAACTTGCAGCAGCCACGTTTCCTGATAATGTGTCCACAGACCATTAGCAATGGTCTGTGCCCTTTGCAATGCCTAGACCCCAATTAGCTTACCAAATTAGTCAGAGGGCCTCGATTGTGGGTCTTCAGGTCTATTGTAATGGACTGCATTCCTAGCCGGTGCCACTTGCTAGGGCTATGGTCTTTGGCTATACCCTGGGTCATACTAAGCCACACAAAGTATCCACTGGGCCTATTGGGGCCTCATTCAAGGTCTGTGGGCAACTTGCAAGTGAAGCATTTCCCTATGTAAGGTATTTCAGCCATTCCCAGTGTCCAATTAAGTTATCAAAGGTTGGCACTTGGCTTGGCCTTCACCCTAGTCCAGAGGCCACATTACCCTCATTGTCGGTCTGTGGAGCACTGTGCATGGCCGTTGGCCATGTGCGTTCACTTTGCTGCATATCCTCAACCATGGCAGGTCTGTGTGCTACCACAAGACCAGCAGTCCCAGTGTTTCTCCTGAAGCAGCCAATTGCCACGTGGCCATGCTCAGTGGCCTTGTGGTATCTGCAGGATACTACTATTCCCCAGATCCAGTCCAGGTGCCTGAATAATTTAAAATCCAAGTCTTATGCCATGCCCTAGCCTATGCGTATATTGGTAGGCCAGCACACCCACCAGGCCAGGTACTCCCAGATCTGGTCAGTGGGTCTTACAAAGATCAAGAGTATGTATGTTGTTTTAGGGCAGACTTCATCGCTCTGTCTTCCCTGTGACCTTGCCTCTGGTTAGATGAGCCCCAAGGGCTGAAATACACTGATAGAGAAAGGTTTGAAAGCACAGGTTCTTAATAACAATTTCAAGTGTTTGGGAAAAAATAATGCTGTACCCTAAAACAACCAGATTGGCTGTTCTTCAACTAACCAATCTGGTTTTTCTTCATAAGTGTGATTATTTTCTGTGCAACAGCAATCACCCGTCAGGCCTTTCAGCAGTGCCATGTGCTTTAGCTAATAGTTATCATTAATCATTGGACAGATATGTACTAAACAATGAAAAGCATGATTTCAGATCAGAACCTCACTCTTAGAGAATTTTTGCCGAAATCGACTAAGCAGTTTGGCTGTTGGTGAGATCAACATTTGCCTATTGTGGAATTACGACATGAATATTTAGTACCCCTCCCTATACATTTGCCTCCCCCTGACAAAACCTCAAATTGCTAATTCTATAGACATTTTTTGAAAGTTTCATGAAAATTCAAACTGCACCAGACTTATAAGCAACCCAAACGCTACTGTGAATTATTTCACTTAACGGGTGTCCTTGCAAAGGGACAAAGCATTGTGCCTCCTACTGATCATTGTAGAGATGGAGTGATCTGCCCTGGCTTGAGTTACCCAAGTGGCTTTGAGGCAGCATCTGTAAATATGGATATCTTGGCAGTCTCCAATGGAATCATCCAAAAAGTCTGAAAATAAAATCCTGAATGGGAGATTTGGCCGAATTTCAGAAAATTATTTTCATAAAAATAACTTTCTGCCTTTTCTCCCTCGAACATTTCAGCAACGGGCTTCCGACCCCAATTCTCTCCAATAAGGCAGGGCATAGTCCCTCAAGCTCTCTATACTTCAATTTCGGAGTCAAATTCTTTGGGGACAGTCGTAGACACATAGTCTTGTGACTCTCTTATCTGAACCTCCTCTCCAGGCCTGGGGGTGGTTTATAGTGGCTTTGTGGAACCCCTTGTGCCAAGGCCCATGTCGGACAAAGCCCCCAATGTTCTCCCAGCCACGTTGCAGTGTCTCTCTGGAGTCTCAAGAGCGCTTTATAGTTTGCTATTATGCAGTGAACTGTCTTTCAGGACAATCTGTTCTTGGGAATGAAGTGCCGGAGGTGAGGGGGGACATTGCTCCATCTACCCATTCTGACTTTGTTGTTGGCCCAGGCTCACCCAGTTTGTTGCTATCTGGAGGCAAAGGGGGCCACAGATCTACTAGAGTGAACTAACACGGGCTAGGGTGCTTGGCTGGTCGTATCGGCCATACTGAATATCAGGGGAGAAGCCAGTTTAGTAGAATTCTGTGTATTCCATCAATTATAAGGGATCAATGTTGCCCCTTGTCTGAGCACCCGCAAGCTGGCCGCCAGTCTGCATCTCTAATGCCTATGAGCTTTGAGGCTTCTGTGCTGCTGCCGACTGAGGTCTCGGAGAAGGTGCCGGCTGTCGAGCCCTTGCTAGGGTCAAGTGTTTAACTTTTTTCTTTCGTTGCTCAACATTTTAATAGTCTGGTTACAGTCTTCATAGAACTAATGGAGCCAAGTAGGTCACTTACTGACTGGTGTGAGAAAGATGCAGAGAGGTTGTACTCCTGCTTAGGGGGGATCCACATGCTGGTGAAAACCTTGTCTGACTTTACGGCAACAACAGCCAAAATTCTTGAAGCTCTGAACGTAGCAAAATCAAGTCCTGAACAGGATGTGACTTGCAAACTGACTGGGACTACTGCAGTGTCAGGGCTGATGTGCCACCCCTCAAAGTCTGACAAGGAATAAAAAGCTTGCATGACATGTGCCGATGTAGATACCTCTCCTATGGCACAGAGGCCAGCTAATGGATCATGGCCTATTTTGACGCAGCATGACGGCATAAATCAGCCTTTTGGTCCAGCAGCACCTGGCCATGTGGTGGCTAAATCAAATACAGGGGCTTTGGTTAGGCCCAATGAATGTGTGAAAGGACCTGGTGGACCTGACATTTTAACATCCACAGCGTCTACACCCTCCTAAGATGCTCTCCCCAACACTAGGAGATTTTAAACAGCAGAAGATGATCCCCTAATGGGCTGACGTGATTTAAACCTGATATGCTGTGTCAAGGACCTCACGCATTGTAACAAGAATGCCTACAAAGACTTTTAGCATGGATTTGTTATGGGTGTAAATGACATTTGTTTTAAATAGTTTTATTCACCTTATGTCTGATTGTATATTTTGTAAAGGGTGCAATGTTCGTTTCTCTTTTGTTAATGTTAATTTTCACACATGAATCTGGAATTGTCGTGAGGTCTTGGAATCTAAGGAAATTGAAGTTTATGAAGATACAAAGGTGGTTCTTTGTCATATTCAGGATTCCTGGTATCAGTGGCAAGAGGCCGGGGAGTGGGATAAGGGCTATCCTTCCCGGACTCTGAGGCTCATGGGAAGGGCTCTCAGATGTTTTGGCTAAGCTGCAACTCAGAGCTTTTTATTGATCCTCATCATTGTATTAATGATATAACTAGACCCAAACTGGAACAGAGGCCGAGGCAGTCCTCTCCACTGCCCTTTCAGATCTCACATCAGGCTGTGAAAAGGTGTGTTCTTCTTCTAACCAGGCACTTTTTCTGAAGCAGCTTTAGGGCCTCAGGTGTTTCGGCATATAGCAAGATCCTGTCTTTCTCTAGTAAGTGCCAGGTGGTTGAAGGACCCTCTTTTACAAATGTATTTTTTGTGCAACACCCCAGCCACATGCTTGGAGTATTTGCTTGTATGTGTGTCCTGGAAAGGATTTAAATCTAGATTAAGCCACCCTGAGTTTTTGTCACTTCTTAAAACATCTGATATTATTCTAATACAGGAGTACTGGCCATTGGAGGATGTGGCTATTGAGGGGTTTGTGGTCTACTCTGTCCCTGTGCAGAGAAGTACCAGGGGGCGCTGCTACAGAGGACTGTGTATTTTGGTCAAGCCCCCCCCTTGTGAGTGAATTCTTCCAGCTTGAGCCCTCCTGCCCTTTTTTGCAGGAGGGAAGAATGCATAGGGTGGGCGGTTGTGATGTCCTGGTGGTGAATTATTATAATAGCCATCATACCCAGTTTGGTAAGAACTGTCTCCCTATTTTAACCTCCATAATGAGGGGTTGGTTAAGCTGGGTGGCTGCACATGATTGAATCCTTATTTTAGGGGGTGGGGGGACTTTAATCTTAAATTGATTAACTAGCCTAGCAGTACTCTGTTCGATCTGACGGAAGATGATTTGGCTGGCATTTTGCTACCTATCATGAGAGATGACAGAATCAGTAGGGAGGGGCTTGGGTTTTGGAAATTTAGTTTTGCTTGGGGGCTGCGTGCTGTCAATGGTTGTATCCCCAAGCTCCAGGAAATGTTACTTTTACTTCTACACTGGGTCGCTCTACCATTGATTATTTTTGTGTCCCAGTGACATTCTGGGACTGTGTGATTGAGTTTAGGGTGTTGGATGTTTTGTGCAGCGATCACTTTCCTATCCAACTCATGTGCAGTCTCCAATGTAGATCGTTCCCTTTGGGGCTGACTGATGAGTGCGCTGGTGCCTTAAAGCCACAGATTAAAAGGCAATCAGCAGATTGTGAGACCCGGCAGAGGAATATCATTAGAAACAATTGGCAGGCACTTGCATGCTTTTTAGCTGGCAATTTAAACCAGAGTGACACATGGTTTGAATTGTCATTATTACTGGTCAATCTTTCAGCGTTCTTCACATGGAGTATGGACATAAATAAGAGCAGCCCTCTGAGTGTGCCAAATCAAAATGATGTCTGTTGATAACTCTGAAGAGCCCATTATCTTCAAGGCTATTGCTTGTACAAAGGGTGAAATCGAAACAGAGTCCTGGGAGGCTTCGGTCAATTCCTTGTTTAATAATGACGCTACACATTTTTGGGGCATTATTGATAATGGGCCCTTTTAAATACAAGCTTGGTTGTCCATCTTCTGGGGTCACTAATGCTCTAATGAGGATTGAGTAACTCATTATTCTTCCTTATTTAGTAATGCCTCTGGTAATCTTACTATTGCTGGGCCCCTTGCTTCGGAGCCCAACGTATTATTTGGCATCATGGAGGATATCATCCCATTCACTGTCAGGGAAATCTTGACAGCCATTAAGAACCAAGGCAGGAATAAGGACAATGTTCGCAAGAATTATTTAATGACAGGTATCAATTGCAAGTATATCAGTGAACCCTGTTAATAAGCCAAATCATGGAAAGTGGGATTGTAGTGCAATGCATATGTACTTTGTGTTTTACAAATCAAACTGAAATTTTAGGTAGTGTCTTCATAATAAGGGTTTTGTCTTGATATTTGTGATCTATGGTGGTCTTAGACATCTCAAATTAAAATTTGGAATTACACATCCTTTAATTTGTATGTTTAATAAAGTAATTGAAGTCTATTCCTTAATGAACACATTGATCTGGGGTGTTGACAGTGAAACAGGTTTCTTGAGGATAGTGAAAGAGTTTGGTGCTGCTTTTTAAGTATTCCAAGTTAGATTGAAACACTTAGAAAACAAAGCCTTTAAAATAATTGGCAACCAATCCAAAATAAAGCAATAAATCAAATGCTATCTATACCCACATTGGGAACCAATCATTTGTTATTGATCATGAACAACATTTTAGATTTTAATCGGTCCAAGAATCGGTGAGCTGTACTAGAGCAACATATTTCCCTGATGTCAGAGAAAACTAAATGAATTGCGTTTTTGAAACTTTATTCTGAGAACTCTAATTTATGGTAGAGGTGGGATTCAGGTAGTAGACAGGTTAGTGAACTGGGCTTAAGAAATCCATTTAACAAAGCTGAGAAAGGGGTCTGGTACCGACACAACAACACAAGAAGCCCAAGGGGAGAAGAAATCCTATTGGCACAAATTGCGAGAAGACCAGAGGAATGGATATATATCTGTTGGTAGAAGAAAGAACTTTGTTAAACTTGGAACTTTGCTGAGAAGGTCTGGAGAGATAAAAACCACATCCTCGATCAAGAGGAACAACACATGAAAGCCTAGTGATGGCTAGGGTAAGAAGGGCAAACCCCCACCAATTACAAACTGCCTGAAACATCATGAAGAAGGGAGTCATCCTGTTATAAACAGGGTACAATCTAGTTTAGGTTTCTGTTGAAGTGTAAGGGGCGGATATAGGTTTGGGACATAGGACAGTACACTATTTACTTTTGACGGACATTCTAACAATACCCTTAGTTTTGGTTGAGGCAAGGAAACTCCTCTTAGTTATAGGTACAGGTAGGATACTTTTCCTTGTTTTAAGTTTAATACAAGTGTATGCCAACAATCATGCCACCTTTGTCTCCTGTGTCTACTTCTGCACCCTTAAACTCTACATGAACTAAAACATAATCACTGTTCTTGCAACCTGCTGCATCTGCCTAAAAGACTGAACTAGAAATCAAGAAATGCATGACTGATTCCTACTTTTCCCAAACCACTAATAATAAATGGAACAACTCTATCTGCCATGATTCAGGTAATTCTAATTATGACTAAATAGTAGTCAGGCAACATCAGCCAAGGAGTTTTAGTCCAGTTCATAACAAAAACATATCCTTTATTGTTTGCGTTGCTCTTCCCAGTACAATGTCAAAGGCAAGGAATACTAGTAAACCTGTCTCTTAAATCGATTGAGTTCCAGTGTGCATGATTAACAATTTCAGAAGTTGACAAATTTGCTTAAGTAACCATTACTTCTACGTATTTAAGCAGAGGTGAGTATGCACATTACAAGGGAACAACTTATGCAAAAAGTCACTTCACTGGTTAAATGGGCTCTCATCTTTTAGAAAATCTACTTTCTTAATGCCACCTTCTTATTTTTATATTTTTTTAAGGTTACTTATTTATTCAGCTCATCACCTCTTACCTGCCACCCTTCATGATTACTTTATCTAATGCCATATTGATTTTCCTTTCTTAAATACGTTTTCTGTGTTGGAAAATGTCCTATTGAAACTTCACCACTGCACCCTTCCCTTACTCCTCAAGCACTCACGTGTGCACTGTAAGAGGATTCAATTCAACACTACAGCTAAGTCAACGCCTAGTCTATAATACTGAATGAAAACCCTTATTGATATATCTTTATGTCCAGTTCATGCGTTCTGGATGACTACCCCTATATAACACCCCTCTCTTGGAATCCCCCTGACCCCACTGAGCCGAGAAGTAGTTCTGTTTTGCAAGTTAAAAGGTTTATTTGATAATTTAAACAATAGATATATATATGTCACACCTTATAATAAATTAATAATTGAATAGCACACTTAATCTGATATGATAAAGATTAACAACGGAGAATCTGGCACTAGCACACTTCTTTATAATCACTAAGGAGTTGACATGAAATGGATAAGATAGCAACAATACTTTTATGGTTTCAAATGAATGCAATGTGGAATGAAATGCAGTATAGAAAATACTCAATATGATTTCAACAAAACAATGTAATCACTTTTCTCTGGCAATCCCCTCCCCCCCTTGATACAATGCAAGGAAATGGAAGGAAGCACACAGTTCTCAGAAATGCGATCAACTGTAATTCAGTTCACCCCAGCAAGCTTAGACTACAGAAGTTTGAAAACACAGGCCCAAATTGCTTTGATATGTGCTGGCAATGAATTAAAAAAATATGCTAAAATGCTTTTAATTCCCTTTCAGAGGTTCAGGGTGAATGGTATCTAGTTAATATTAGCTCAGGCTCACTCTTGCAATGATTCAGGAATGATTAGCAGGTTAAACGAATTTCTGGCAAATGGAAGGCAAGCGGCAGCTGTTTTTACACGAGGAGAAATTTGCAAATTGCGGTAAAATTCGCGGATGCGTGTTCCGTGATTGCGGTAAAACTATAGGGGGTAGGAATGCGGTTCTAGATTCGTAGAAAAGCCACGATTCTCAGCCTTCAGGGGAAAGTTACTGCAAGTCTCTATCACAAACGGTCACGGAGATATGAGCGATTTTGTGAAGGTCGTTTTTCAGATTTGAAATTTTAAAAGCTCAAAATGACAAGTGCAGCTTGCAACTAGAAAATGACAAGTGACAGATTTTACTAGAAATGACAGGTGACAGATTTGGAGCTATCAGGCAGTTCTACTTAGGTTAAATAGATTGAATTAGATGAATTTAAACTAAGAGCTTTGGTTTGGTACAGTTTGGCGGTACTCACAAGAGATTTTAAACAGGAAGGCGGCTTTGTCACGATCTGGTCAACAGGTCTGGACTTCGGATGGTCTCTGGGCACAGCGTCTGGTCTCTGGAACTGCTCACAGCATCGGGGTCAGCACTCTGGATACAATGGCCTGGTCTCTGCTAGGCACCGGTTCTCTGGGTCGGGTCCTGCCTTCTCTTTGGATATTTCTGTCACCGGGTTCTTGCAAAAGTTCTTGGCAAAATTCAGACGGCTCGCCCGGCTGTCTGAAGAGTTCAGTTGCAAAAATATTTTGAGGCCTGCTGACAAATACTCTTGCTGGCAGTGGCCTTTCTGGTTAAGGTTCTGAAGTCTCTGTTTATCTTGGAGTCTAAGTGTTGGCTCTTTGAAGTTTGATGGAGGTAAGTATGGATTTTTCCGGCAGAGCTTCCAGCGGCAGATGGAATTGAAGGTCCCTATCTGTCCTGTCTGTCTGCTTTTATGTGTTTTTAAAATGGGTGTGTGTGAGCAGCATCACTAGCCAGCCCCTCTCCACTTATCATTGGTCAAATTTCCATTCCTCACTTGATTGGGGAAGGAACTGTGAGTCAGAGTGATGTCATTTTATGGCTTGCAGATAGGACACTCCCCTGTCAGATTGCACATATTCTATATTTGATAACGAAAGACATATTTCACAGTTACACAGTTGCTTGAAATTACATATACATGGTGTGGCTGAATTTAGCCATGTCTCTGTCCAAATCTGCTGTTTCTAAGAGCTTGCATTCAGAAATGGCACATAATTGACTTTTTAACTGATTTTCCAATTTCTGACATTGACCCAACTTTACATACATGTGCGCAGGGAGTATGGACATTAACTGATGAAGTTTCAGATTTTTAACATGCATACATTTAGAGTAATATCCACTTTTCCGCTAACACCCCCCTGAACATACCACCGGTTCTAAAAACCTCTTAAACTGTGGGCAGAAAAATCACAAGAATTATGGTATCATTTATAAAATGTTCACATGTCCGCTCTATGAGTTATTCATCTTTTTAGAGTTATGTTCTGGCTCCAAAGGGGTGTGGTTTACCCTCAGCACAAGGTTGAATTTCTGGTTTTTCCAGTTCTGCCAAGCCAGCTTGCTCTCACAGGCAGTGCCCCTCCCAGCTTCTGCCAAGAGGAAGCTACATTTTACGACCGCTGTAATAAAACCTTTGCCTGAGTCAAGACAGGCTTTGTTCAGAGCTCCTGTAGAGCACAGGTAATTCAATTATCAGATAGATGGCATATCCTTAGTGTGGCCAGCAAAAGGCAGATGGCCTGGGAACACAGTTGTGACTCAAGTTTCACTCCTGATGGGGGTAGCTGTCAAGCAAAATCAAGTTCCTTAAGCCAGACTTTCAGCTAACTGTCATGTTTTTTGTTGCTTTTTAAATTAACTTGCAATTTTACACATGCAGCTAGAATGCTGATTCTAAGTGCAAAACTATGACATTTCAACAGTTACAAAGGCATGTGACACCAAACATAGGTCACTCATTTAATCTAAACATTTTCGATTTTAGTGTCTTTAAATCCAGTGCAACTTAAACTGCTGACTCCATAGCAGTTTTGTTATAAGCATTGTTTTGGGCTCTTCATTTCCCAGATTTTGTAAGCACACAAAACTCCATTCCGCCAAATGTCTGCTGGTGTTCAGTGAATATTTTGCACATATTGCAATGTTTGAAAATAGGCATTTTGAGCCTGCCTTCAGAGAAACACAGGGTGGTTTTAAAACGCCGGCTTTTGGATAGTGGTGAGTACTGGTACTGCACCCATTTTTGGGATTTAACAAATGAATTCCCCACAATTCTAAGTTGCATTTGGCAATCAGCATTGCCATTCCCAATGGTTTCAGACTACTGTGCGGGTAGTCCAATGGTGGTTTTAAAGCGCTTTGAAGCTAACCGGCGCTACTGTTTTTCCTTTGGCAACCCATTTCCCTCATGGCAACCCGGCCTTTCATTCTCGCACTGGTGGGTGGCAAGTGAGGCAACCATTTTGGTGGGCGCACAAACTGCGCAGCTTTCCTGGATTTCGGCGCACATGTGGGTTTTCCGCCATCTTGAATTTTCTAAGCCCACAGCACCAAATGTTGCAGCATGATTACTTGCACGTGGGTCAAGACACCCAACAGCACACTCACCTCATAAACCCTTCTGCTTACTCTTCCTGTCCAGCTAACTACCACCCTATCTCCATTACTTCTTTCCTGGGCAAACACTTGGAAAAGCTGGCCATCTCCCAGCTTATCCACCACGCTTTTCATCACAACCTCCTGTCTGGCTTTAGAGCTGCTAGATACATGGTAACTGAACTCTAATCTCGAGTCCAACTCTCTTCCTGTTCTCATCAGGTCAATCATTCCACCCTTATAAATCGGCTGTGTGATACCCTTGGCATCACAGACCTGGATCTGTACTGGTTGACTTCTTTCCTCTCTGACTGACCTTCCTATTTTCAACTGAGCCCTTTTCTCTCCTCCATCTCACTCTCCACCTGTGGTGTCCCTCAGGCCTCTATCCTCTCGCCTGGGTTTTTCAACATCTTCCTTTCCCCTCTATCCCATTTGATCCCTGCCTTCTCTCCTAACTTCCAGTGTTATGTGGATGACACTCAGCTCTCCTTCAAGCTTCTCTCCTCTGCCTCCTTCTCTTCCTCTCTAATTGCTGACTGTCTGCTATTTAGGCATGGTGCACTGCTAACAATCTCTGCCTTAATGCCAGTAAGACTAAGATCCTTCTCATTGGGACTCCACTTAACTCCTACACTCTGGATGCCCTCCATGTGCAACCTCTCTTCACCCCCCTGTGAGGCAACCTGGTGTCATCTTTGGCTCCTCTCTCTCCTTTTTGCCTCACATCTCAGGCCTTGCCAAGGAGGCCCACTTTCAGCTGCACCTCCTCGGAGGCATTTTCCCCTCCCTCACCTTCCCCGAGAAACTCAATGTCTCCAGAACTCTGGTCCTCTCCAGGCTGGACTACTGTAACAGCCTGTTCCATTAAACTGCATAACTCCTCCCTTTGCACCTTTCAACTAATCCAGACTAGGACTGCAAGACTTATCCTTCCCATCAAGCCTAGAGACGGCATATCTCTAGCCCTAAAATCTCTCCACTGGCTCCCAGTTGCTCCGAGGATCAAGTTCAAGACCTTCCGCATCATCCACAAGGCTTTTTGGGGCCTGGGACTCTGCTACATCTAACACTCTCTCCCTAAATACCTCCCTGCCGGATCCTTTCAGTCTTCTAGTTCCAACTCTATGCAGATCAGAAGTTTTTCCAAGCAGAGTGTGGTGGGTAGAGATCTCTCCTGCACAGGTGCCTCCCTCTGGAATGGCCTCACTGCCACTCTCAGAGTTGAGCCGGATTTCCTTAAGTTCCAGAAGCTTCTTTTTTTCTTCCTCCTTCTCTCTCCCCCTCCCACTGCTAATGTCCCCCTCTGCCTCTTGACTGTCTGCCTGGTTCGTTCAGATTTTTACAGGGCACAGGCCCTCCTCGCCCAGTCTACCCCTGCACTTGGTCTCCCTTGACCACCCAAAACCTGCACTTACCTTTCTGGACCCCCCCCCTGCACTAGCTTGCTGGGCCTGCAACCCTTGAGACCCCCAGCCCTCTCCTCACACCTAGCTTGTATACCTCTGTTCCTCTGCACTCTCTGCAATTCCCTGGTTCTGTCCACTTGGCCTCCCAAGGCACTTGCTAAACCCATTGGCCCTTCCACCCTCACCTGCACGTCTCCCCTCTCCTCTCCCCTGCACTTCTCATTACTGCAGTTGCATGATTCGAATGTCACATGGCCTAGTGGGCCAATATTTTGTGCTTTTAAACACTTGTGCATGGGTGCATTATGAATACCCAATTAATAAACTTTCACTCACATTGATATGCTAACTTGCAGGTGCAGTATTCGTCATAAATATGTGTAAGCTTGGCAGACACTCTTTGCCTGCAAAATAATCAGCTTTACATTCCTCACAGCCCACTTACTTTGGGCCTCATTCTAAGTCGGCCGGTCCAGTAAAAAAGTACTGGTATTCGTGGTTACTGGCACTTTAACAGGCCGACCGACTATACGCTTGCCAGTGGGGTACCTGCATTATGTTCATCTAAACGGTATCTACATTTGCCGCTATCCTGGCAGCTCTACTGCCAGCATACCAGAAAACTCAGAATGAGGTCCTTTGTTTTTTGACAAAAACAGAAACACAAGGAATGTGCATTTGAGTGGCAGCCATCTTGGTGTTGCGATTAAATCCACATATGTTGGCATAACATATGACAACATATTTACTATAGCAACTAATTAAATTCCTTACTTTGTGCACTTACATATATTTTAATATTGTGTTTGTTGTGATTTCTTTTAAAGCAGGTCATGTGTAATTAAATGTTATAAAGTGATAGGGAAGATATATTTTTAGTGATTCTGTGACTACACTTCACATTCACAAAACATATCCATTGTTGTGTGTGGGGTTCAATCACAGCTCCAACAGATATAACTAAAAGGCTAGGTTAGGCATTGCTGTGAAAGGCGTTTACTTATGGGTAGGCCCACTGGTGAATGAAAAGCCTGCATTAAAACTTCAACACTGTGTCTAGCAAATCTAAATTCAGGTATTTCGGTAGTTGACACAATGAACATTGTGACATGGAAAAGGCACATCACTGTGTTGGCTGACAGACAACAGCAGCATTTAACTTGTATCTGTCAGAAATATATGAAAGGCTCATTCTCCAAGGGAAATGTGGCACTCACCAGCCCACAAATTGGCTCCATGCAAAGGACCTTACATGTACGTTTGCAGTCAAATCAAGACATGAAGAAAAATGTTCCCATGCTAAAATAATAAAATCAGCAAAAAGACTTGGGCCCTCATTACAACACCGGCGGTAACCAATGGCGCTATTATCACCATGGTTGCTGCCGGTATTGTAACGAGTTTGCCATGGTGCAATGGGGAATTACCACGCCATTTCAAGGTTGGCGGGGCGGTAATTCCCCATGCACCATTGGCCCTTCACCATTCCCCATTCCCATTTTTGCCCCATAGGGCTCAATGGGAATGGGGAAGGCAGTAATTACGGTACCGCAAATTGCGATACCGTAATTACCTTCAAGGTCTCTTTGTGGGTCCCTACTTTAACGGCTGTCCACACCAGCCGTTAAGGTCGGGGGCCGCAAAGGGACCTCGTAATTAGGTGCTAAGGGGTTAACGGCTTTATTACCGCATCGCCCAATCACAAGTTTGGGGGAACGATGGAGGATTCACCTCCAGCTCTGAGATGGAGATAAATCTCAACTTTCTGCAATTATCATGGCATAATTACTGCTGTGGTAATTGCACCGAAGATGCACTATTTACTTTATTCAATTTAAAAGATTGCCACCACAACTTCTGATCTGGAACTAATGATGCCGGACCAAGTTGTGGTAATGGTAATTGCATTGGGCAGTGATCTGGCAGATTTATTGCTGGGAAACTGCCCAACTTCTGATCAGGCCCAATGTGTTAAAATGAAACATAGGCTTCTCATGCAAAATACATGTCAGAGAGAACAGGCTATTTTTCTTTTCAGTTCAAATGAGAAAGGCTTTGGTGGACCAGGAAATGGATGGATTTAAGTTTTGACCTCTTGCTATGCAGTCCCTTTCAGTAAGGATCAGAGAATCTGAAGTGCTTGGTCTCTGGCAGGAGCAAAACAAATGACCATTAGCCCTGGAAAGAGGCCATATTCATGGAATATTTTGCACGGTTCAAAGGGATTTTGCACTGCTGAAAAGTGTGTTTTTGCCGTTCAAAGTCTGTGCAAAGTCAGTGCATAGTAATTTTTGCAGTATAAAATGACTTTGCACAATCTTTGAAGTGCGAAAAAACACTTTGCACAGTTTCATGAATCGGGGTTTGTGTCCGCAGTGTAAAGTCACTTTTCAGCATTGCAAAGTCACTTTGAACTGTGCAAAGGATTCCATGAATTGGGCCCTATGTCAACATTGCATCCCAACAGACACTGAACCACATGGTTTCACGGAAATGAAACTAAGAAATGGGGACTGTGATGTAAAACTAATATTCTATATGTTAATCATGTGGCCATAGACTTACATTAGAAATGTTATTTTATTTCATAATTGGTGAACATTTACACTTACAAGCGTGGGACTGGTGTCCTTTTGAAGCTGATTTCAATGTGGTTTTATGAGGGTAATTCACAAAAAATCTGAATTTTAGAACTCTGGTAGCAAGCTAAAAAGTGACCACTGCTTCCAAGAAAGTAGGAAAAAGCTGACACTCAGTACACGGGTGGCTAAGTGTATCACATAACTGGCAGTAAAGTTTGATGATAATCACTGTTTTCATTTTCATGTAATTGAGGAAAACCCACAAATTGCGCATGCAACATGGTCCGAACACAAGAGTCAGTAAACTCGGTCCACCATGATTTGCTGAGTTTATAAATATGTATATATTGTTGGAGGTAAATGGAAATTAAAAATAGTTGCCATGTTGGGACAGTTTGGGTGAGGAATCTGAAAAGTTTAGATGACAGCTTTGGTGGGTGGATTCATCCTTGGTATCAATTCCACTTTAGAACTCCAAGGGCCTATCAGGGCAGTGAGGGGTTGGGCCTTGGGGAGGATAAGAGAATAAATGTCCAATGAAAATTTAGAACTAATAAGTTAACATCTCCTGATCTCAGGATTTCAGGGCTGTGGCTTACAGAGTAAAACGTCCTGGCAGAAAAACAGAGGCGGCAGAACTGGCGAGGTCCTGCCTAAAAAACATTGGAAGGAGATCTGCCAAACATCTTGATGGAGAACTAACTGCCCCTGGAGGTATCCTGAGACAGCTGCTTACAACCATCTTGTGTGGAGAGGCCTTAACATTGAGAGGTCTTAAACTTTGCCCGGGAGAGAGAAACTGGGAAGCCAACAGCTGACTGAAGTGACCAGATCCTGTGGGTTCACAGAAAAGCCTGGATGTCCTTTCTGAGCACCCCCAAACAGAGATCTAATGTACATAGAATTGATCCATTTGATACTAAATGTGTGGGGGATCTCCCTGCCCTAAATCTTCCCTTAATAGTGGGTCGGGGGCAAACTGTGTAGACCACTAGCATATTTGACGGAATATTAATTTAATTAATACCTACATAGATTGAGCAGGGGGGAGCTTGAAAGAGTTTGAAACTTCCAACTTTTTTCCTAGCGGGAATAAAGTTATGGTCACATAAAGCAAGTGGGTTGTCCTGGCCACAAAAACAAAATTGATAATTGCCACCATTCCCAACCCTTGCCTTTAAAACAGAAAGGTGTCCTTGCCACAAAGACGAAATTCCTACTTGTCACCATTTTTTAACATTGTATTTAACAAAGGAGTGCCTTTGGGCCAAAAATAAAATGTCTAAACTGTTCCAACTCCCTAGACCTGGCCTTTTTTTTTTATTGAAACTTCAGCTCAGCGAACCTGATAGTAAACTAACAAGCCGCCAAACTTTTGTTACAGCAAGACATTGTCATTCTCATGATATCCACAAAACATTGGCAGTTTATAAAATGTCTTCTTTCCCATAGAAAACATTATGTGTCATTATCAGTAGTTTTAACGTTGTTTCACAAGTTCCTTTTTAAGTGATTTCTCATTTAAATGTAGAGTGTCTAAAAAGTTCACAATAGCACAGGTCATCCTGATGGTCTGCACAGTAACCACATAAGACCACCAGTTCTGGGTGTCTGGATCGACGGGTGTGAAGTCCCCCAGATGACGCACTCATCGTGTCGTTATCACAGGACATCTTGTGATTAGGTGTTCGATGGATTCGATTTGAAGATTGCAGAAGCGGCAAAGGTTGCCGTTTCCTTCATCAATGTGTCATAAAAATTGCATTTCTCTAGTGTTCAATGCATTCAAACGCAGCCTCAGGAATTGGTCGCGATGATGTCGTGATGGACAGGTTACCAGGTATCGACATTGAACATTGAGTTTGTGTTCTCTGATTCCTGATCTCAAGAACGTAGGCTTCGTTAGCAGCAGGTCATGATTCTTGATCCAACACCACGAGTCAAATTTCTTTTTGACACATTGAGGTCGGCTAAATAAATTGGCTAGATTTAAGTCAGCATTAATTAAAGCTGCTTCCAAAAGCTGTCGCCAGGCTTTGAGGAGGCCCGGATGCCCACATCCCGGACGGTGTTCGAATATTTTGTATTTCGGGGTCAATGGAGTGAGCTTCATCTTGCGTAGAACCATCAAGGATTTCCACATGACACAACTGTGCAGTGAGTTTAGTGAACGTTCATATCGAAGAGACACCATTGAAATATAAGATGGTAAATGTAATACCCGACCTAGACCTGGCCTTTGAACAGAAGAGTGCTGCATGTAATTCATGCCAGGGTTTTCAGTATTGGGGGACAAGTGCTTGCAAAGTGAAACTAGTGCAATTTCCATTGAACAATTTGCACTCTCTCCTCAGAGTAAGTGACTCTGAGAGCAGAACAAGTGTGTTCTGTTTTTGATTGACAAGGAAATTGGGTGCTATTTGCCACATGTATCTTTAAAAATCTCTGATTCAAAACCGAAAGCATTTGCTAGTGGGCAGAGAAACCACATGCATCAAGCATTGTGTATGTAAGGTGTACTTATTTTCAAAACAAAAGTGTGCTTATTTTTTTTTAAAACAAAATTCTTATCAAGAAATGCAGAGGCTTATGCTCTAGTAATGTGCTGTGTTGTTATTATTTTATTTTGATACCAAAGGGGTTTGTGGTACAGGAGTGTTGAACCCAAGATTATTGAACCTATGCTTTAAATAAATATACATTCTTTCTGTACACCAGCCTCATTCTTGGCTCATGGTTGGCACAGGGGGAGAGATACACAGGTCTCTATATGAATCATATGTAGAGCGTATTTGCGTCCTAAACTAAGGGTATATTGTTGGCTCTCCTATGTGGGGGGGACTCTGTATGTTGAGTGTGGTCTCCCTATATATCGTTACAGTGACGAAACACAGGAATATAGGATTTTTCAGAACAGAGGGCACCAATGTTTTCTTTTCTGATTACTCCATGGTCGGCATTTGAATGGCTGCCATTTTGATGAGTGGCACTGTCTAGCTGCAGCTCTATGTCTTTCCAAGATGGAGGATCATCATAGGGAAAGGTGTGTTGGAATGGCTCACCAATACAAGCATTTCCAATAAATAAAACGAGTAATATGCCCAAAAGGACCTATTAAGTACAATCTATGTTAAAGGTGATCAGAGTCAGATATGACATTAGTTACAAAGGCAGAAATGCCTCAGCAGGAGCGCCAGACATAGAGTATTCAGTAGGATGGACCAACATTGAGGCAACATCAGCTGAAAAAATAAACAAATGAGTGCCTTTGACCGTGAGGGTTAAGGTTAACAACAGAAGCAAGGCATGGAATTCAAGTAAGCTCACATAGTCATGGTTCAAATTAGGGACCCGCTATCTGCCATTTGTTTGCAACTTTTGCCTATTTTGTCATATCGGGGCCCTGCGGGGGGGGGGTGGGGGGGGTCGAAGATGCACTATTCATAACTGTATCAAACACATGCTGTAACTATGGATGCAGCACAGCATTGCACACCTTTCATCTACAGATCTGCACTTAGGAGCTTGAAACAAAACAACATTGTACTTTTAAGAAGAAAGTCAGCGTACTCAAGCCAACGAAATTCGATTTGAGTAATTGATTGATTGAAAAGACGTGATGTACACAAAGCACATCTCTGCAGTAAGGCCTGTTTACTGAAAGGCCACTGGCTGCAGTTATTGTACAAGCCCTTCATGTGTTGTGTTCAGAATAGATTGCAGGCTCGGTTGTTACCTCTGCAGTGCAATGAAGTGCCATTGCCTCTGGCAGGCTTTGTGCTTCAGAACTGATGGGATTGCCAAAGAGAGCCTGGAGACTGTTCCACGCGGCGCTGCCAGAGCTCTCCGCATTGAAACACTTTAATTGATTTAATTGGCCTTTGAAGCTTTTTTTTAACTTAATCTATTGTTCTTCACTGCCAGGAATATTGATATACTGTGAGATTATTAACTGCTGTGGAAGTTCCGCTTTTATAGGCCATCCATAATGTTATCCCCGATTTCGTACAAGGGGCTAAATAATGCCCTCATCAAAATACAGAAAAGTAGAAAATGGGCAAGGTTCTAAACCATTATTCAGATCATGCAACAGGCACTGCTGTATAGGCAAATCGAGCCCTGCATCTAATCTGCATCCATTTCCCCGCTATCTGTTGCCAATTGCTAGATTTGTATAGAACAGCCTGCAATTAACCTGAGAAATATACACTTTTTGAATTTGATGCATTTCAGCTTGGAAACTATTAGCATGATTTTAAAAATGTACTTCCAGGGGTGTGAACTGTATTTCCAGAGGGCTGGACCCTTTCACCGGGTTTAGCACTGGATGGGTTGCATTGATAATGTATGTCAACCAGTGCGTCCCATGTCTCAGGTTTGGGGCGGGTGGCAGTGTGGGGGCTAGCTAAGCTTTTAATATATTTTTGCACTAGTCCAAAGAATACTGTAGTGTAAATATTGTCTTATACTATCACTGGGGCAAACTCTGCCCTGGTTCAAAAATGTATTGATAGAATAGCTTGTTTACAGTAGTGACTAGGGGAAAGTTCACCCTAGTGATAATACTGTGCAAAATTGCACTTGCACATGGGCACAGTTGCATTAGTCTGTACCCCTGTGCTCTGGTATTCAGCAACCGTAATATACTTTCTGTGGGCCGCTCCATCCATCACCATAGGGTATCAGGTAATAATGTCCCCAAACATAATGTCACCGTGAAAAGCCTTTGACGACATTATATATGGTGACATTATGTATGGGACGGGTTGCAGGGAGGTCCGCTGCTCCCCTTGTAAAAAAAAAAAATGTCAATGTAATAATGTCTATGGAAAAAACGGCCACATTTTTGTCAGGAGACATTTTTTGCGGGGACATTATTACATGGAACCCAGCATAGTGTGCACGTGCTAACAGACAGTAAGATTCACTTAGATACTGTCCTTTTTTTCGCCACGCTAGGGATGCATCCTGATTCCATGTCTGGGTGGATTATTTTCAAAGAGGTGAGGAAGTAACCCCTTCTGCTTTGTGAAGGATCTGCAGTCCAGTGCCCAGCTGGTTCTCTCAACAAAACAATCCAATGGACCCCATAATCCAGAGTGACATTTTTGCTTCTCATGCATTCCTTGATCACCTTTACATGGGTTGGGGGGTGTTCCTGTAGTAATATTGGGGGCTATGGGTCTCAGGATGTAATCCTCCGAGCTGTATGTGAGCTTCACAGCACCATCTGAAGTATCAGGGACCAAAAGGCAGCCCGCCTTAAACCTTTACTTGCAATTAAGCAGTGATATCACATTGCACAGGCTTCACTGGCAGCTAACAGCCCAAGTCCCAAGTCTTTGACCCTTTTTCCAGTGCAGTTTCAGGTTAGTGAATTCTGGAGAAGCGGTTCCTATTTTTATCAGCGTACTCCCGCAAACCTTCAGGGTGCGAAGAGCAATTATAGAAGGAAACACCACAGGCTGTCGTGAAGGTGCAGACCTTGGAGTGATGGCCATGGAGGTGGAAGGTGGCGTCTGAGTGGAGCACCTTTTCCAATTCCATGGTAGATATGGGTGGTGGCGGCTGTGCAGAGTCGCGGTGTGCAGAGGGTGGCGAGGGAGAGTTTGTGCTGTCCAACAGGAAAAGAGGAAGAATGGCGCCATTGCGTATGGAGGGTGGGTGTTTGAGGGAGGACACAGAATAGGTGATGGGGCAATGCGAGAGAGACTCAGAAAGGAGCTGGTGGCGGGAGCTGGAAGGAGAGACGGTGCACACAGCTTGTTGCTTGCTCCCAGCCATATCTTGGATTGTGAGATGAAGCCTGGGTTTGGAGTAACCTGATTGGCTACCACACCAACTGACGGCTCAAATCAGAGTTAATTGCATCTTTCTCCACTAGGTCTGGTAGAGACCTGTACTCACTTTGTTGGGTGCCAGGCCTTTGCATCTAGAGTGGGCCTCTATCAGTCCAACACTTTAGAAAAAGACAAGACAAAATATATTTATTCATAAAACAATCATTTAGAATAATAAATCATTAAAAGTCTCGTCCTCAGTAAAAACTCTGGGAGTGTATCTAGACTCAACCTTGTCCATGGATAGACATGTAAGCTCCATCTCCTCAGCAGCAGCACTGACAACTAAAATAATCAATGTGGTAAAACCCCACTTATCCACTGAAAATTGCGTGAACATTGCCAGGGCCACCATAGGTGCGAAACTGGATTACTGTAACGTCCTATTACTGGGCACCTCCGCCAAAAACATGACCAAATTACAAATCACACAGAACAACGCACTAAGAGCAGCCCTCAGTATTCCCAGGAGGGAACACATCTCCCTAGCAAGACAAAAAGCACACTGGCTCCCAGTCAAAGAGTGCATTTTGTTCAAGACTCTTACCATTACCCATAGTTTCATATCCCAATCTGCACCCAGCTATCTAACTGAACGAATACAAGTCCAGACACTAAGACCTAAAAGGGACCTGTACACACACCAACTCTCAGTCCCTACCTTTAACAGAGCCAAAGCTGGCAGCTCGAGTTTCAAATTTTTTGCACCAAAATCTTGGAACTCACTGCCACCTAAACTGAGATCCGAAACATCCCTCCTACCCTTCAGAAAGGCACTGCAAACTATCTTAATCAAGTATATATCCACCTAACCTAATACATGAACACCAATAATGTTTGTAAATAAGTGTTTAATGTTTTTGTAACTGATTTTCTACTATGCTCACATATTGTTTCCTATGTCACTGTTCCCATGTAACCTTTAGGACACGAGCAATGTTCCATGTTGTTGTACTCATACCATACTTATGTCAAGTAAGCTTCTTGTAACAGCGCCACGATGCCCGAGGGCAACTGCGCGTTTAAATATATAAATAAAAACAAGATGGGTTAAAAAAGAACCAGGTTTTTAAAAAACAATCAGGTTTGCTTACTTACAGAAAAGAAAAGAAAGAAAAAGAAAACTGGATATATAATTATTTGAATATATATAAATCAGACAGTCCCAAGCGAAATGAGAAGCACATTATATCAAATAAGATACAGTCAGTTAACAATGCTTGACACACCTCATAGTGCACATTCTTTTCACACTCCCTTGCGGGAGGTGTTTCCTCATTATTGTCATTACTCCTTGGCAACCGTTTAACAGTGAAAGGGAGTGCTGCTCTGTACAGTGGTGAACCATTGCTAGCACCTTTGATCTGCAGAGACATGCAATGTGCGTGTGCCCTCAAGTATCGCGTTATGCAGCAACCGATTGCGCAACACTCCTCTATGCCTAGTATCTGGAGTTAAAAACTGTGCACGTAAATCGTAATGTGTGCATTTGATGAAAATCCTTGGAGCAATATTAACTGATCCTATCACTACTGGATTTTATGTATGAATCGATGCATATTTATCTGTTGTGGTTCCATTTGATCGGATTGCGGCATCAGTGATTTCCTGTGAGAAAATGCTCCTGTGCACAGACCGGCATAAACTACTGGAATACTCCACGTGTTCCACAACAGAACCGTGTAAGCCTAAGGCTGTGTTATCTATTTCTCTTGAGAATTCTGCTGTAAAATGTATCATTTTGATCCACTACGTCAAAGAAAGTCAGTCCATGTACCTGAAACGCTTCTTGGGCTTTCTCTCTTCTCTTTCTTGCTCCGAATAATTGTCAGCAAACAGCTACACCCCACCAAATAAAAAATCAAACACCTGGCAATGTGCTTTATTATGTTTTTCATGTTGTGCACCCTGCAATTGATTCAGAACACACCCTAAACATTGTTGTACACTCCTTAGCAAAATAGAAAAAGTAAGAGATGGAACATTTTGAATAAATCATAACCACTGGCATATCCCTCGACAACTCTTTGGACGGTGGGTATTCAGCATTTGTATGCCATTATAGGGGACAACCATATGTAAATCAGGCTTGATCACACACTAAAGGGGACAGCCCTTTACAGTAGGCCACCTCCCTTCTACATGAGACCACACGCAACCGCAGACTTGTTTCTGTCCTCTTTAGGTATCATCGTTTAGAAGTATCTTCAGTCTCAGGATGCAGTAGGCTCCAGACATACCTCAGGGCACTAAAAAAAGTGTTGCTGGACGGTTCTGAATTAAACCTTAAATTAAACTTAACTTCTGGTGGTGGTCTGGGCAATTTACCAGACGATGGTTTCTCTGCATACCATGCCATTTTCGGAGTGGGACAGACATATGGAAATCAGGCTAGGTCTCACCCAAAAAGGGACATTGCAGCCTGATTTGCTGTTTCGCAGCCCTTCTGCACAAGACCTCAAGCAGCACTAGACATTTTTCCACTATAATGATCTGCTGCATTTTCCACAACCCCCTACTTTTTAAATCTTATCAATAAGTTTGATTGGCATGCAGAAGGTATACTTTACCCAACGGGGCAGAAACAAGTGCCATGTCTTTTTCTCCAGTTGAATCTGTGGCCTTTTGGGCTTACTGCACAAAATTTCCCAGAATCGCTTTTAAGTGGAAAATGTCACATTAATGTGACAGGCCACAGCTCACAAAACTGCTAACCTGGCTCCCTAGCCTTACATACTAACATATCCATTTTAACAATATCCAAACAAATAAATAAATAAACAATTTCAATTCCTCATCAAATAAATAAATAATACATTTCAATTCCTCCCTTCCTGTCCCTTACTCCCTCCCCTCCCCTTAAATACCTCTCAACCTTCATTCCCACTTTCTCCCATCTTCTCCCCGAGGTCACGCCCCTCCTTCTTCAAAACCTATTCCCCCTCTTTGAGCCCCCGGGGTAGCCCGTTCATGCAAACAACAACACCCCCCTCCTTTACCACACTAGTACCCCATTGTGCTTCCCTCACCCTTCCTCCAAAGGGCCATGACCCCGGCACCAGAAATAACATCCCCTGAGGTGTTCTTTCTGCCCCACACTTTCCCTACCCAACTTCTCCTCTACCTCCAACTCTTAACGATATCCTCCACAGCCAACCTAAAATCCCCCAGGTAATACATGTTCCCCAATAATGACACGTGCATCTCATCCCCCCGAAATAATGAAAAATCCATGCTAATTATTTCCTGGTGCGCCATCATTTGCACCCCCCAGGATCCGCAAAACTTCACTATCTCCCTGTGAAGCTTTTTCTTTTTCCTTTGTACTGCACCATCCTTCACAGCCTCCCTCTATACTCTTCCTGGCGAAAACCTGGTCCAAACCAACCCCACCGTTGGCCATTTCTACTTTAACCAACTCAGGTCCCTTTTCATCTTTTTATAGCAGTGACACCCTCGTATCACAGCTCTTTACTACCTCTATCAAGAAGCACCCAAAATGCCTTTCCTTTCTGATCCATCTTTGATCTGCAAAACATTAAATCTACTCCTATTTCTGATATGATATGGCATTTATAATGCACCTATACACAAGTGTTTTAGGGCGCGAAGTATTCATCTTCCCACCGTAGGCCTCTTTCACCACTTCTCCCCCCATACCAGTTCCGACACCCTAAATGCCCCAAAGAACAACCAAATATGTCGCACTCCCATGATGACCAGCACAGCCCCCTCAAAAACTTGGACAACCTCAATAACAGGGCTGCTGAAACTGGTCTCCCGCAATCCTTACCTTTCCTTTTTTCTGTTGCCCATCCCTCCAACATCCTACGTGCCATTTTACCGCCACTGGGCTGAAAGTCCCAAAACCATTTCCCGTAAATGCAATGCCTGCCAATTTCCATGCTATCATTGCCCTGGACCAATGCTTTTCATATACCCCAGTATAAAATCAACCACATCATGTTGTCCACCTCGATGCTCCTTTGACGTCTTCTCGGTGGGGTCGTGCCAACCCCTTCCTGTTCCTCTCTTCTCAGGGGGGGTTACCTCCTCCACCCTGTGCTCTGCCATGCAAGAGTCTGTGCTGTATCCTCTAGGCTGTCCTCCTCCTCCTGCCGAGGGTCAGCCTCCAACCCTCTCCTTCCACCTCCTCTGCAACCACGGGGCCCGTACAAGCCACTCTGCATGCTCCATTATTTTTAAGAGAGGTCGCTCCATACCTTCACCTTTCTTCGCTATCAAACGGGAATAGGGTCCTCCTTCTCCCAACTGCACTCTTCTGCAGGCATTTCCCCCCTCAGCCCCTCTGTGCCACCACGCCCCTTGGGTCCAAACTGACCCTAACATCATCACTAACACGTCCTGAGCCCACCTCTGCCCCTGTTCGCCTGCTAGCATCCTCACCTGGCCCATCAACTCCCAGCCTGCTACCTATCCCACGGATCTCAGTTACGTCATTCTTGGTTGCCCTCCGCAGTATATCCCTCCTACTCCTTCTGGCCCTTTCATCCCAGACCTCCCCCGTCCCTGCTGATGGGCTGCATACCACTACTGCTGCAAGGGCCCAGTCCGAAGCCACTCTGTGCTGTGGCCTCTCCTCCCCGGGCCCCATTGTGATGCTGGAAATGCATTGGAGGGACAGGGCCTCCATATCCTTGTCCTTTATCATGTGTGTTCTGTCTTGTTTTCCATGCAGGAGTTCATGTGTGACTCCTGGCAGTGCGGCTCATCCTCTTTTTGGTTTGGTGAACAGACTGTTGGGATACCCTTATGGCACCCATGGGTGGGAGTACGACCCTGTAATCCTAGTGTATGTTTTTGGGCACGTGTGTGTGGCACACAGAACAGGGTATGGGCTGGTGGCAGCTCCATGCTGAACTGACACGTGCTTTGAGTATCCTCCATTTTGGGCATACCCAGGCCCTACAATTGGAATCATTTATTCATGATGGGAAACAAGATGGCCACTGTGATATCTTGCTTTCTATCGCCTGTTACCTTATTTTCCCGAAGACCCGGGAAGCCATGACTCTGTCCCTTCCCCCTGAATGGCTGTTGGGTGGAAGTTCCATATATGGTAGTGTGGGGAAGTCCTGGCCAAACTGGCTGTAGCCTTCCCAATAACTGTATGTTGTGGGTACGCCTGTGGGGTGGGACCTGGGTGAATGGAGTGTGAGACGAATATGAATTTCATGTTATGGGTATCTATTATCAGATGTTTGACACAATGACTGAGACAGCTCTGCCCGAAACTGGGATGAATGTAGTGTGGAGTACTGAATGGTAGAGTTCTTGTCCGAATCCACATTCTGTGTTGTGAGTGTCTGGATGGAGAAGAATGGCCTGAATGCACTGTGAGCCTGATTGGCTGCTTGTCTGCCTGAATGCCCTTCTGAATTAATGGTTGCCTGAGTCTGACCCAGCAGAATGAATGGGAGATCAACAGTATATCAGGGGGCCTCTCACTGATGGAAATCGTTCAGAAGCTGAAGTTGATACTTGATGCTTAACCTTGAAGCCCACTGGAAGAAAAAGAATTGCTGCTGCTGTCCTTCGTTAATCTGAAAGCTGCGTGACTCTCAAGGAACTGATCCAAGAGACAACCTGGTTAGGAGACCTCTTTGCAAGCTACGAGGGACCATCATGCACCAGCTGATCTTTGCCAAAGCTCCCTGGTAGTCAGACCCTCGAAACCCTGCTGACCGAAGACGGGTACCGCCACGTAATCACAAAGCAAAGCACCTTGACATTGAAGTCCATCTCCATCGACAATTGCCGTCACCGACTGCAGCCGCAGTGCTCCTTTGCCTAAGACATTTGATCTAAGGACTCCCTTGCTCATCCCCGTCGACCGCTTTCATCCTGCTGGAGAAAGTCAAGGCTGCCGACGACCGAGGAGAAACCGCCAGTGGGTTTCCCGCCACCTGAAGACCACAGAGATGCCGACGACCTGACACCCTTGCTGGGACAAACTTCTTCATCGACTATTTGGGGCAACAAACACTCTTCGTCGAGGTGCATTGCATGCCTCAGCCTGCAGGACATTTTCGACCAATCATCAGCGAGCACCACAAGAACTGAAGCTGCTGCTGCAATGATAGTGTTCACCCTTTTTCTTCACCGACTCTCAACGACCCTTGGCCCCTGTTTTAAAAGGAGTGCACTCAAGAAGGGCCTGTCGAAGACTCATTGAAGAATTCTATGAAACCCGGTACTTTGGGGTCGTGGAACCTCTTAGAAGGAATCAAGACTATATTAAGCATAATTGGAATGGGCTTGTCAATATGCTTTATTTACAGGTTGCCCAGGTGGGGGGATCCTCGCACAGAACTGCCTCTAGGTAGGCGGGGGACTGCCATTGCTTGATGTATCTTGCTTTCTTTCTGCAATCTATCGTTGATTCATCTTATAGTCTGATTTGTATGCCATATGAACTGTTAGCAGTTGATGCATTTCAAAGGAATTGACAGTTAAGAGTGGTACCACGTAGATCTGTATATGTTTGCCATTATAGTATTGCCAGCGTACACAGTGATTTATTGTGATTGTGTATATAACATGAACCTTATTTTTTATAAATACTGTGTTTTCACTATCATAGTTTCTGGACATTCCTTTGTGGGTGCTTGGGCACTACACCGTACTTAAGAACCAGCCCACATCACCTCCTGAGTGCTAAGGCTTGATTGCTTGCCACATTTACCACATAAAGAATCTTGGCTGCGGCGCTCTGTGCTTCGACTCTGCCATATAGAGAGCAAGAGTACAGATACCTCCCGCCGGTGCTTTACACCCATCTCCCCCGTGACTTCCATTAACGCCCCTTCCAGCTGGACCTTTGATGCCCTGCTGATAATGCTCAGTGTCTCCCCCAAAGACTGGGCGTCCAACAAGCCCTTTGACCCAGTGCGCTGCCTTGCCATGATGCCAAAGTAAATTATTGCTTCCTAAACACCCAAAAGATTAACACTCCTTATTCCAGGCTTATTTCTGAATAATATATTTTAAAAGACCAGTATCGCCAAATATGCCCCCCAATCTCCTTCTCCCACATATAAATACCCAACTGGGCTCCCGGCACCACTTAACATGTTACTGCTAATTACCTGCCTGTGGAATCACGTGCAATAATCCCAACAACCCACCTGGCTGACACCCACAGCAGGAAAAAAAAACTGAACCACAGGGTACCAGATTATCCACACTTGATGTCCCCTCTCCTTAAAACTTGAGCCAAGCCCCGCCAATTTTCCTGCTCAAATAAAATTGCTCCTTAAAGTATATTATTTCATAAATTATTCACTCGTAGTTACGACAACCCAACACACTCCCTGCTCCCCAGGCCACCGAGCTGTGGAATCCCCAGCCGCACGGCAGTCTTAATTATAATGGATGAACTGAACTTGCTGTGTGCTTATATTATGTTAATCTAATTCAATTATAAATCCTCCCCCATGCTCTCACCTCTCCCAACAACAAAATTGTGCGAAATTCACTCATGTCGCACTGCCACCTGGTGGCAAACCGCAACAGTGCACCCACTCTCCTGCTGTGTATCCACTCGAAGGTCCTGCAAAATGTAGAAACTTAAATAAAATAGTAATTTCAATCTGAATAAACAAACCTTACGCAGACTGACCTTCCTCCCAACGCTACTACAGAAAGCTCCCTAAAAGCTTGAGGGAATGTAAAGAAACCTGACACGCACCACACTGCCCCGTAGTGGGAACAACTGGCACTGCACCAAGTCCCACTGCATGATAAGGGAGCTCCCAGATTGGCTGCCCGACTATCCCGTGCTGTCCTCCCCCGGACTTGCGACTGTACGCGCCTGCTCCTCAAACCCAAGATCAACAAAAGGAAACGTGGCAAAGCCCGTTCCTGAAGGAGCGGTCCCGACAGAGAAAAACCCCAGGGAGAACAAAACGGGAGAGAATGGGCCTACGGTGTGCAGGAGGCAGGTCCACCCACAGGTAAGAAGGGTCAGTGCTTTATTTACAGCACCCCCTTTATGTATAGAGAATGCCTGCTCTCTGTATATATTTTTATTATAGTCCTCATTATTATTATTTTTTTAAATATAGCCGCCCAAACCAACACCCCAACTGCTCTCCCCAAATACCAACCCTTAGCTGACTAACACCCGACCCACCAGAACAGCTGCAAACAGGGAAGGCTCGGGAGCAGCGACTGGGAAAAACGCTATGCCCTAACCGTCCCTTGCACCCGAACCTTCCCTGCAGAGGCGTTGCTAGGGGGGTCTAAGCCCCTGTTCTTTTGGTTGTATCCCCGCATAGAATCTCAGGAGCTACAACCAAAAGGCTAGCTAGCCCCCAGTCCTGACAGTTGTGACAATAGCGTAGCCCCAGGTCTTTTCTAGACCTAGCAACACCCCTGCTTCCCTGTCCCCTATATAATCCCCCAGGGAGGCCCTCTATGTGCAGGCCAGCTCACTCTGGCCTGTGCAGCGCCCAAAAACACCCCAGGGGGAAACACTTCCGCGTTCCACCCAGGACCCCTTTTTCACTCTTGTATTTGACGCTCATATGAAACAAGCGCATCATGCAGAAATGGGGAAGTAACCAAACTTGTGAAGAATTTCAGTCCATGCCCCACATGGGAGCAATTTCAAAAATAGAACCACAAGATGTTGCGTCTGTTTTCTCTTCAAAATAGATTTACAAAAGCTGAGAACAAGACAGGTTTCATTTGAAGTTGAGGACATTACAAAGTAATTGAAAATGCATTGCGCTATGTAGTGCTTGGATAGAGCAAACTACATTTTATCTTAAGCACAACATCACACCATGACAAGGACAGAGCAACCTTTATTTTATATTCCTTGGATAGCAAACCAAGAATCCTGTGGAAAACTGCGCATTTGCTATGTCACCACAAAGAGAACTGAAGAGTATTTCACGACTTACTGAAATGAAGGCAAAGGGAGAGACTATTTTGGGCCAAATCAATGTGGCACGTTGTTCTTGTTGCAAATGAATGTGGGCTTAGCTTTAAAAAAACAAATTACATCATTTTAGGTGAAACGGGATGAATTGGATGTCAACGGCAAAGTAAATTTGGAGCAACAACAACACCAACTTCCCCTAGGGGCAAATTAAACCCGCTAACTCGAAGATTGGTTAAGAGCAATGCAAGTTTGAAGCCTGTGCTGCTAGCACTGTGCTTCTCTAAAGGTGCCTCTTTTGAGCCAAAGTGTAATGTTAGTCGCAGTATTACCAGGACTGTCTGATTTAAGGGGTATGAAAATACTCTTAAAAAATAACAATAATGTAATATTAGCAAAACACACTCTAACCCTCAAATTGCGTATTGTGTAGTTAGCCACCGAGGTCTGCCAGCTAGCCTGGGCATTTGTAGGTCTAAGTGAAGCAAGGGCCCAGGCAAGGGCTCAGGGCCGTAACCCCTGAAGCCACCCCAAACCAAGGTGGTTAAGACTATTAACACAATAGGCGTTATTATTCCTTTTTTTTAGGGTAATCTGCTTCGTGCAAGCCAACTACAAACATAAACAGCAGCCGGTGAAACAGAAAAGGGACTTTGGGCCTCATTACGACCCAGGCGTTAAGGGGTTAACGGCGCCGTAAAAGGTTGTGGCGCCGTTAAACCCTTAACGCCTTACTACGAAGTCCCTTTGCGGCTCCCGACCGTAACGGCTGGTCTGTACCAGCCGTTAAGGTCGGGACACGCAAAGGGACCTTGAAGGTAATTACGGTACCACAATTTGCGGTACCGTAATTACCGCCTTCCCCATTCCCATTGAGCCCTATGGGGCAAAAATGGGAATGGGGAAGGGCCAATGGTAAATGGGGAATTACCGCCCCGCCAACCTTGGAATGGGGTGGTAATTCCCCATTTCACCATGGCGGATTCGGTAAGTTACCGCCGTTAACCATGGCGCTAATACCGCCATTGGTTAACGCTAGGGTCGTAATGAGGCCCTTTGTCTCATTTCTGTTTACATGATGATGGGTTGAACCAGGGCTCAAGTCGAGGGTACACGCGAGTGGACGGAGTCCACCCACTATTGCCAGAAGGTGGACTCAGTCCCCCCCATGTAAAATGAGGAACACTGAAATTCGTCTTTGAATTTGTGAATTAAAGCCGAACTGCAGTCGTCCGGTTTCCAGGCCAGACACTTCACCACTGCATTATAAGACCTGATCAAAAATAGCAAACACCTAAAGATGAAATGTCTCATTTCGGTTCTGCATTTTCCAGGAAAAACATTTGTATTGGTTCTTGGAGTTTTATAACATGCTCTCCTTTTAACGTTTTCACAAACACTATTAGAAGAAAATATGTGTTGATTTTATGAAAGGCAAATGCAATTTGCGACAACACATCCCATTGCGTTTTTTGATGAGCCCCCCCACTTTTATTTTTAGGACATGACCCGTGGGTTAACCAGTTGGAGGTGGTACTGTAGCAGGATTTGTGGCCAAAGCAGCTACGGAGGGGTAATAGGTGGTGGTGAGATGGTGGGTGGATTACAGGGGGGCAGAAGGACTGTGGGGGCGAACGAGGGACTGAAGCAACAACAATGAAAAGCATGGTGGCTGGCAGAGTGGTGAGGGAGGCAAGAATTACACGCAGGCTTATACCAGCAGTGTAAACTCTGGTTCCTAACCTCCTGATTGGCTGGCAGACCCCCGCCCCCCTTGGGTACTAATATGTATTCCAGTAGTCCACACGCATGGGCCTTGTTCTGAGCTTAATTATCAAGGAAGGAAGGACTACGGGCTCTCACAATGTTAACACGTGTGTTTTAACTTACTTGTGGACGCAGCATTTGCTTAATATGTCAGAGCTTTAATGTTCCTGAGGACAGACATTTTGAAACTCGGGAGACTTGGGTTGCTGTTACAGAGGGGGTCTTTGGAGGGCAGAAGGACCGCCATTGATTTTCTTCATCATTTGAATAACATTATTGACGCAGAACAAGCATTGCTGTCCTGTAATTGATTCATTGTCCTCGCTGAGCTCCAAATGAGTCCGCGTGCCAGCAGAAGCTCCGGGGAAAGCTGCGCTCTGCGCGCTCCCAGTAGGAGCTAGTTGTGTCTTCGCTGGAAGGTAATTAGAAAACTGATTTTCATCAGGTTCAATTGCGAAATAAACATGTTACTACTGATGAGCCGATTTAAATAACTAATGTCTGCTATAGATGCAGATCGGGCACATCAATAAAATGTAATGTACCACCTTGAAACCTATGGTTAAACATAATACATAATAACTGCAGTGAACACAAAGATACCTGCGAGTGTTCTAATAGCCTGGAGATGTCGCTGCTTCGAATGGATCATTCCAGAGATGACTTCGCTAGAATATAGTAATCAAGAAAACACGTGTGCCAAACAGGCACATAGCAGTTCAACTCCATCTGTACTTAAAAATAAAACTATTTTATTTATTTATTTTATGTATTTATTTATTTTATATATATATATATATATATATTATTTTATACAGCACACCTAGCCCATAGGCATCTGGGCGCTAACATGATGAGTTTTCATTGAACATACGCTTATGGTTACAGGTTTCAAGTCTTCAATACACGTAATACAGTAAACACCATATTTACATAATGTACAGGAAATTGCACAATTTTACAAAATTACATTTGTCAGTGTTGTTAGAGTCCTCCTTATAGTATCTACCTGGTTACAGTAAGCTATTGCTGGAGGTCGCAGCTGAAGAGGAGAGTTTTTAACTCTCAGGTGGTGCCGGAGGTCGTGCCACAGTTTAGGCGCTATTGCTGGAAAGCTAGAACCTCCTGCTTTCTGTCTCCTGAATGTGGGTATACTGAGTAGGTTAGTGTATGCAGTCCGGGTTGGTCTATTAGAGCTAACTTTACAAATTAGGTTGTTAAGATATTTGGGCGCCTCCTTCACCATACATTTGTGAGTCATAGTTAGGATTTTTTAATTTAATTCTGTCCTGGACAGGAAGACAGTAAATGTTCCTTCTGGTGGAGGAGATGTGGTTGTGTCTTGGGATATTTAAGGTGGGTCATCCTATGGTATTGTTTTGTATTGTTTGTAGCTTTTTAATGTTTCTAGTACTGGTTCCGGCGAAGAGAGAATTGCAATAATCAATCCAGGACAAATATAATTACAAGTAAATGGGACTTTTTTAAATCAAAAGCAATCATGCTATTTCAGCCTTCAACATGGCCATTGTAATTTTAAGGCACAAATGATCTAAATTCTTTCAATTTCTACCACACTGGAAATTACGTAATGACCAAAGGTATTTGTTGGTACCCTGCTTCACCGGTTGGCTGCTTTACAGTACGTTGTGGTTGGAGTAAGCTGTCTTTGTAGGCGAGGGCCTGTCGAGAGAAGAGTGTGATGGAACAAAATGGCTATGCAAAGGAAATGGTGAGCCTTTAGATCGTTCCCAAACTTCCCAGTGCCATTGTTAAAATGAAGGGGCCTTGGCAAAGAGTTCCATTTGGTGGAACCTTGTGAGTGGATCGTTATCGATCCAAAGGGGATTTGTGGATACTTAGACTAAATGCAAGTTTGTATTTGGACATAGAGATTGGCGAAAGCGATAAATTCGTACAAGAACGTTGGGATTGATGGATGGATGTCTTATGAGAACTCAATGTGGTGTTGGACCAAGGTGCGCAATAAATATTTTAATGTATTAATAGAGTAGCATGCGAAAAAGCTGACAAAAAATCCCAAAATACTAATGTTGTAAATTAAATCACAGGGTTACAAGTAAACTAAGTACAATGGGCATCATTATGCAGTTGGCAGTGGAGTACATGTCTAGTTGTAATTCCGTTACCAACCCTTTCCTGGTGTTAATGGAATAAATGCCAGTTTTACTCCACCACCAAATTCGGGCTTTGAAGGCGAGGTGTAGGCTTTACCTCCAGCATAATTCTAAAGGTAAATCCTCCCCTTCACTTTGAAAAATCGTCAACTTTACTGCATCAGAATTACCATTTCAGGTAAATCTTACAATGTTTCCGTGGAGTCCTATGGACTTTAAAAATGGGGATTAACATCTCTGTACCACCAGTAATAATCCCGGGGAAGATCTGCTGGATTGAGTGTTGGTAAGAGTAAGCGTTTGGCAGTAACTCCAAAGAAACACCACAGAAGTACCACCATACAAGACCAAATATTGTTTGTTAGAAAAGTTGGGTTCCTTGGGCGTTGCATACTGTTTTGTTTATTCTGTGTTAAAGCCCGATTCTTGACCAAGGGAGGATAGCTAAGTGGCAATCTGCTCGCCTTGGTAGCAAGACGACACGAAACAACACAGTTTCGATCCCTGGGTCCGCGCTTAGAAACCTCTGGGTATTTAAGCGTGTTATAAATAGGCAAGACAGCAAAAAAACCAAAAAAAATAAATTCTGTATCAGTGCCTCGATGCACCTGGGCTGTGTGAGCGCTTTAAGCATGCAAATAAATAAATACATATTTCTAATTGTACCATAGGTATATCAAAATATTGTTGGTACTGTAAGACATATCCTTGTCATGTTAGATTTGGTATTAGTTATAAGTGTGTTTCCTTGCAATATATGAATATGAAAAGATTATGTGCAAACAACATCAAACTTGATGGAAAAACTATTTTGAATCATTGCATCCACACTTATCTCATGATTATTAATGAGGGGTATTCTGAAAATCTGACATATTTCCATCCCTCGAGGCCTAGAGTTGGGCAACCCTGATCTATCATGAAGAGTGAACTACACACATACATGTTTGTGAATGCGATTCAAGGAATTTGACATTTGGCCTTATACATTATTTAAACGAGAAGACAGGTAAGTGACAGCCATTTCTGAACTTAAACCTTTTGTCCTAGTCAGGAACATTACCGAACATGGAGATGTATGCTGCTGGTGGTGTTCAACCCATTGTTCCATGTTGCCATCTGGCTGGATTTCGTAAATACGTACTGACATGAGCGAAGTCGGAATCAAGAAATAGTCAGACACAAAGCTTTCTCTGGGCTCATTATTTATGATTTCTCTCAGAGGGCATAACTTTAACCGAACTCCGGAAGGCAAATATTAGCAAAGACAACTCTATCTTTATCAGCATGTTGTCACTGTGAGGTCGACACAATGCTTTCTCTCTGCCCCAAACAACTCTGTTTAGGTGACTCTCAGCATGTTGAACTATCATTGGCTCTGGTTTAGAAAAGTTAATGCAAAAGTTTAAACAAAAGCTATCCAGTTCCATATCAAGCAGGCATTTTTGTCCCACCCGGTATCCTGCCCCATCAGAGAGGATATTGAGGAAGATATGCAAGCCAGTTGACATTACCCTAAGGATCATTAACTAGAAAATATCTTATTTATCCATTTTGGGATGTCTTGGTGCTTCGCTTTACTCAGTCTTTGGGTGTTGAGGGTCTCCCTTGATCTCTCTGTTATCTTGTTGATAGCTTTTGGTTACTTGAGCACTTTAGTATAGAAGGTAGACCTTCACATGGTTTTATGTCTGTCGGGTGTTCACTCATGGGATCATTGGCAAAGTTGCCAGGTCAAAGCAGTCTTTTTTTTTGCAAGCAGCCGGAGTCGTTGGTTTATAAAAGGGAGTCTATGACAATTTACGTTTACCCTAGGGCGTTTGCCACCTCACTTTCTGAGGGTCTTAGTTCTTTGACCCATATCTCTCTTTGCTCTTTGATGCATGTTCTCATACCTAGTGGGGATATTTATATTCCATTCTCCTCCTCTGCTCAATCCACTGGCTTCATATGCACCTTTTAGAGGTTTTGGCATGTTCTACCTGTAGTTCCACCACACACTCCTTGCTCCTCCTTTTTAGTCTCAGGGTTTGCTTCTTCCCCTCTACCACTTTGACTTCCTTAGGGCCCAACCTTCTCATGTGCTATCTCACTCTCATACTCCTGATGTTCCTCATCTCCTTCTTTCTTCTTTTCCTCTACTTTCTTCTGACCCATCTCCTCTTGCCAACTGTGAATGTTCCCTCACTTCCTCATCTCTCTTCTGACCATCCTCATCTCGCCATATTTTGATGTTCCTCCTTTTTGCCTCACTTTTATTGCCACCCACCTCTTCTCCTCTCTCCTTCTCATCATCCACCTTTCCGCTCTCAGTCTTGTTCCAGGTATCTCCTCTTAAGCTAATGGATCTCTTGTGTTTTTGTTGTTGTGTTATGGAGCTTCATTTGTTAGCCGCTTGCATGTCCTCTCTCTCTCTTCAGGCACTGGCACTTCTTCCAGCAGCTCACTGGAATGAGTCGGTAAACATTTGCACCACCATCTTGGTTTTATATGTGAGCTTGAAGAAGAGATCACATTTAGAGCAATCCGTACCTCAGAGCTTCACTCCTGCTCCTGCTGCTTGTAAACTGATTTCTCTGCTCTTAGGCATGTCTCTGCTATTGGGCATTTGGAATAGGTGCTTTACACAATTCCTTCACTCACAGTGGCTACATTTCAGTTTCTCCCTGCCCTCAAGGTGAGACAACAATATGCCATTCTGGATATTGACACTTACCACTGAGGTTAGAACTTTAGAGTCTTCTTATTGGACAGAATATAGTTTTCAATATCTTCAAGTCACATAAAGTAACAACAGAGTTATTGTTATTGTGTTTTAACCTGGTCATTGATTTTCCATTATTCTTACCTGCGGAATCAATACAATTGTCAAATATAGTTCATGAAAACTCTTTAACCAAGAGCATCAAAAGAGTTGCTCTTTTGGCAATATTCTACATCCTGTTTGTGTCATGGTGAGGGAAACCAGGGGATCTCCCTGTATGCGGCCCCTTGGCCTAGCCTCATGCAGCTTGTTTCAGAACTTGACTCCCTTTGTGTTCCCAACATCCACCTTCATGGTTATGCATGGAACTTCATCATATTACTTTGTGAGGTACTACACACTGCTTGTGGGGTGAGTGCCACCCCATCCTGTCTGTTTGCTGTTGTCATTCCTTTCATATTGTTTTACTTGGACCAAAACCAGTATGATCTGTCTAAAACAATCTGAATTGGGTCAGAGCAAGCAGTGATGAATCCCAGGGTATTGTCACTGTTTCCATTAGGGGGATCACCTTCCCTTGAGGCCAGGATGGTAAGGCTGCTGCAATAATCACCCTGGTGTTCGTACTCAGTGGGTGGATCTCATGGGGAGTGAATCCCTCCATGGGACCAGTGACAACTATCTTGGAAGAATGCAGTGCACACCTCTCCATCTCTATACCCTCTTCCCTCTCACCCCACTCAGTCTTCTGTGCTCTCCCACATGTATAAGTATTTATGTAGGGTAGAAGACCCCAACCACACAGACCATACTGGGACGAGGAAGAGTAAGACCTACCCAGATGGTGTGCATTTACCTACCGACACAGAGAAGATCAGGCAAAGAGGAAAAAGCCCACTGTGGAACCAACATATGCAGTACAGTCAACTATAGCTGAATACAAACATAAAAAGGGAAGAAGGACTCGATACTTGGTTAGATCCTCCCTGGAGGAGTCGAGAGCTGCCTGGAGGTTCACCGCAGAGAACAAGAAAGGCTGCTGGATCCTCCCCGAGCACATGCTGTGTTCCAAGTTGCCCAGGTTGGAGAATCAGAGGTCCGGAAGCAACCAAAAGTCGGGACGCGTACTCAGAGTGAGAAGTGCACTCCAAGAGGGACAAGACATGGGAGCGCTGCAAGGAGATGCAGAGACCGCTCGAAGGCATGTGGAAGACTGCAGCAGGAAGAATCAGTTCTTTATGCGGCCCAAGCAAGCCAGTAATTCCACAAAAGGTACCTGGGTTACCCTATCGTGAGGTAGACTTGATATTACATTTGTGAAGTTATGTTGCTTTATACCATGCACTGCACCACCAAGGTGCAGTCTCCAGGTGCTCGCGTGGCCCTGCAAGAGAGGGGCTGGGGAGGTTAGTGGGTTTAGAGTGAGAGGATAGATTGAGACCCAGGAAGAACAAGGATGAACTAGCGTCTGTAAGTGTTGTTTTGCATGTAGTAGTTTGTGTGAGAGACCTCATGCATTGTAACCGTAAAGGTAAGATTCAGTGTCTTGGGTGTGCAGTTGTGTTTTGTGTTGGTGTTAGTTTGTTGTGTGGGTTATGCTGGGTGTGGTCGTGTGCACTGGTTAGATAGCTTCCATAAGGGATCCAGAGTCACGGGTGGCCATAGCTGTAAGATAATTCGGTATCGTGGTGTGTAGTTGCATTGTTGATGGTTTCATGGACTATGTGGGTGGTTAACTCTAGGTGTGCTTCAGCATCTAGAGATGCTGGGTGTGAACATAGTATTGATTCTCTGTTTGTTTATGTGTAGTGTTGCTAGTCCAAGGTCTGGTGTAGTGGTGTCAGTTATGTTGGAGGATCAGGAAGGAGAAAATGGGTTGGTAAGTCTGTCAGTTTGTTGGAGCCTCTGGCACCGCTCTTTGGTTGCTGCTTGATGGTACCTAGCCAGGTACCGTTTTGTGGTTCTTTGGCCCATCTTGTCTCTTCTCTAGTCGTTTGTCTGTGGTGGTGTTGTTGCTGGTGTCCCTTTGAGGTTGTCATTGTCTGCTGAATAGCTAGGTTTTGAGCAGTTTCCTGGAGGTGATGTGGTCTTCTGTGGTTCTAATTTCTTTGGGCATGTTTCTCCAGATGTTAGCAATACGACTTGAGAACGCTGTTCTGCCAAATGTCCTTTTTCGTAGTGTTTTGCCCCTATTTGTAGGCTGTTGCAGTATCTTAGTTCTGTTGCTTGGCGATACAAGCTAATCATGTCTTGGAGGAATTCCACTCATTATCTGCGCAAGGCTTTGTGGGCTATGCAGAGTGCTTTGAATTTGAAGTGCTTTTTTACTGGTAGCCAGTGTATGCTTTTCAGTGCTGGAGTGATGTGGTCTCTTCTGTTTAGTCTTAATAGGATACTGGCTGCTGTATTTTGCACGCTTTGAAATTTCTTGGTAAGTATTTCCGGCATTCGTAGGAAGAGGCTGTTTGCACAGTCAATTCTTGTGAGTATCAGGGATACAATTTTGATGGTGCTATGGGGGAAGCAGAGATAGGTGAGTAATCCTCTGAGCAGTCATAGCAGGAATAAGAATTTGTTGACAATTGAGTTGAAATGCGGTTCCAGTGATAGTTCATTGTCCATGAGTATTCCTAGGTTATTTACTACATCGGTAGCCTCTTATTGTGTTCCCATGCTGATCGGCCAGTCCAGTTCTATGTTCCCTCACTGAATCCTGAAGGTGAGAGTTTATTTGCATTTTTTCCCAGGTTGCGTTTAAGGTTGTTCGTTGTCATCCAATTGTAGATGTCTCTGGGGCAGTTCTTGAGGCTGTTATTTTGTTCCTGGGTTCTGTTTGTTTTCACAATACATTGTGTGTTGTCTGCGTGGTGGAGAGAGTAAGTCTGAGGGGTTGAATGATTTTCATTAGTGGGCACATGTAGACGTTAAAAAGCAGAGGGGAGAGGCTGGATACCTGTGAGACTCTACAGGATATATTTTTGGTGTTTGAGGTGAACAGTGGTAGGTAGGTTCTTTTGGTTTGGTTTGTTAGGAATGAGGTAAGCCACTTTAATCCCTTTATGCCACATTCTATCAATCTTTTTTATCAGTGTTGCTTGGCTGATCATGTCAAAAGCTGCTGATATGTCCAATAGTATGAGGGCTGATTGGGCATCATCCTCTGCGTTTATTTTCAGGTTGTCCCATATCGAGAGAAGTGCTAATTCTGTTCCTCTCATTGGTCTGAGGCCAACTTGTGAACAGTCGAGTATTCTTTTTTTCTATGTATTTAAGAAGGATTGTGTACACATGGCTTTCCAGGATTTTTGCTGGGTAGTGCAGGTTGGATATGTAGGCTGATTTGAAGGAGGACGGTACTATTCCTCTTTTGAGTGATAGATTAATTAGGACCCTGAAGTGCGTCACCTGCTTTCTGTCGTTGTGGATTCCTTTGAAAATGTCAGCGGGCAGGGGTGTCTTGGGGATCCTGCAAGGTTGGTGTCCTTGATCAGTGTGGAAAAGGTTTCTTCTGTGAATGGTTCTAGGCTGGTGAGTTTTGCTGTAATCTGTCTTTCACCCGGTGCCTGTGGTACTGCAGTCATGGTTATATTTGCCCGGCCTAGGTTGATGGTCTCCTGGATTGTGTCTATTTTTGCTCTCAGATGGTTGGCGAGGGGGTTTTTATGTCTTTGATGATTTTGAAGGGTTCTTTCTGTGGATTGTTTGCCAATTCTATTCTTGTGGTGTAGGAGAACTTTTGTGCTTTGAGGACTGTTGATTTGTAGTTTAAGTTGTCTTGGGTATTTTATTTTGTCTCATCGGGGTGTATTGTTTTCTCCATTTCTTTTCCATTTTGCAGTTGTTTATTTTATTTAGTTCTTTCAGTTCTTCTGTGAACTATTTTGCTGCCATTTTGTTTGGTGTTGCTTTGAATGTTTTGCTGGTGCTAGTTTGGTCAGGCTCCTTGTTGATCCAATTGCTAAGTGTGTCTTCGGTGTCTATGGTTGTTTCGGGGGGTTCTGTTTTGGGTTGAGTCTGGAAGGTTTATTAGGGCCTCTAGGTCTAGGTTCTTCCAGTTTTTGGATGTGATGTATAATGGTATTAAGTAGTGGTCTCTCCATACAATTGGTGTAGTGGGCGCAGATGCACATAGTCCTTGTCTGCAGAAAATTGCATCCAGGGTATGTCCCTCATTGTGGGTGGATCCATTAGTGGAGAAATAACAGCTGAAGAGACTTCCCCTCCAATTCTTGAGAACTGTGTTTATGTGAAACAAGACATGGGAATTCTTTTCTTGTGCAATACGACTGTTGTTAAATAAGAAGAGCTACAGTCAAGTCTGGCAGGATAGTGAACCAGACTTGATGTTACATTTGCGAAGTGGTGAAAGAACAGGTGAAGAGACACCCCCTGATACTTTAGAACTGTGTTCATGGTAAACAAGACTTGAGAACTGTGCTTATTTGAAAATAGACAGACTGTTGGAGGAAAGAGGAGGGAAGGCAATTCCCAGCTAATCCTGTTATGTTTTTGGATTTGTTTGAAAGAGCATCTTACATCAGCAACATTTTAGTTAAAGAACCACTTTTTCTGTTTTTCGTCATGAATGGAGCATTTGAGTTAACAACCAGAATGAGAGAAGCCTCCTTCTGGATCGAGAAAATACCCAGTTTATCCTTAGTTGGTCTAGAGTGTATGGAACGGAAATAGGTTTGGAGACAGGATGGTGGACATTTTACTTTATTGGACATCCTGAAAGAGTACTTAGACTTTTTGTTGAGGTAGGGCAACCCCTCATAGAAATCAGACCTGATTGGTTTTCCTTTTCTTTACTTTTATAAACAAAATGAAAGTCTGAGGCATGCTCGGTTTAAGAAATTCTTAATACAATAGCATCAAATTCACAGTTACAATTAAACCATTACCTCTCAAAAGACTACTTAACACTGGCCTGTCAAAGTGTGATGTTACATGTTGATACAGCTATCTCAAAGAGATCCCAGGTGGAAATGTTTTTGAAATGAGGGGCATGGATTGTGTGTGGATGACATTATGGATTAGCATATCCATGAGCAGGCAATGTGTGGTGTTTGTTTATAGGGATTGATTCAACTTAGATGGTCTCCCTTTCACTATACCCTGTTGGGTATAGGTGATTACCTCGGAGGTAGAGGACATAGTGGGGTGGTGACTGCCCCATCTTTTGCACTCCGCTTATTAATTTAGTGGAAGATGCATGTTTCAATCGGTATAATTATGCAATGAGCCCGATTGAGTGTGTTTCTCGGGGTGCTTTTATTTATAGGTGAGCTCTATGTCCTGTCCACACGTTTGTACCTCTATGTCAACTCCCCTGAAAACACCAGACCTACTTACCCCTGAAGAATTTCTACAAAATGGAATAAACATAGAGAGAAACATGTTGGGTTGGGGAATTTGATGCTGTAGTAGGCAGCAGTTCATATCACAGTGTTGTGTATTGCTCAGAATACTTTGATTATTGATTGGTCACCTTACTGTGAGGATGCCTTATTGGTCTTGATAACCAATGGAGATTGTGTTTTATACCACTGTTCTAGAATTGATTATCATTTGTTGGAATCGAATGTATTAACAGTGGTGTGATTTTGAATGTTTGTGTAGGAGTGAGGTTTGTCTGCAGTATGTTTTCTGGGTGAGGATGTGCATAGTGTGTTGTTTGATACAGACTCTGTGTATCTACAATGTTTTAGAGGAGCTATTATTAAGGCACTATGGATGATTTTTTAGATATACATGATTAATGCATTTTTGATATATCTTTTTCTATACAATTTAATAAAAAATTAATATTCTATTGTGTCCAGTGGAGTAAATTGAATTGTTTTGCTTTACTCTTTGTTATATGTGGACATACAACTATCCTGTGGCTTGTTTTGAATGAGATAATCACTGTTTAAAGGTGTGTACTTTTCTAGAGCTTATCACACAGAGAAACCTGTTCCATGGTCTCTTTTGTTTATATAAATATAACAGTGCTTTCCAGGTTAGACCATAGAACAGTGATAGACCTGGTATCCTTTGTTACTTTCGTTTTTTGCTGGGTAAATAACCAAACATTAGAAAGCTGTGGGTCCCTCTTCAATGTCATTTCCGTCCTAGCTATACTCCTATACAATAGTGTTGTCATAGTGATAGCAAAACTAAATATGTGCTTTGGCCTTCTATAGAATGTACGACCATTCCATCCGTAAACTACAGAGGTCCATGGTTGGGGTAGGGCAACTACTTGCAGAAATAGGGTCGGATAGGTTTCCTTTTCTTTAATTTTATATATAAATACAGGCCTTTGCCAACAAACATGCAGCCACTGTGCCAGACTCATACTTTTTCCCACTTACAAAGGAAACCCTCTTGAGATCCCACCTCTCCACTACATTGTCATTGTGCAGCAGGTGTAGAGCAGCACACGCTTGTGATTTCGGCCAAGACGCCTCAAATTACAGCATACTGTCTGGAAATGGAGAAGGTAGAAGGGTTGTGTGTCAGTTCAGACCAGGTCAGTTGTTCAGAGCTTCAGAAGAGTGTCAGAACATAGAGACCCCATAAAGTCAATTCAATCCCACTGACTTCAAACATCTCAACACTGCTCTCAAAGTTGAGGTGTAGCTGTATAGTGCCTTTAAGCTGAAATGATTAGCAAATACTGAACAGTGTTTTGGGCAGGAAACATGGAGGCTGTGTAGAATCGTATTATAGCCCTGTTTTTGTGCCAAATAATGCACGCCTTGTATGCTGCCAGTCTGATGTAGGCTGATGCACTAGATGCCATATACAAATACTATTTAAAAAATTACAGCATCAGCCCTTACTCTCCTTTGACTTCCACTGACCTGTAACTGTATATTTAAACAATTCAGCAAAATAAACAGGCATTGGTAAAGGCAAACTTTTTTACTTTTGTGTAAGCGTTGGATAAGCATATGCCAGGCATTCCCGTCACAGTAACAACAGTTGCCATCACAACAATACAAGTACAGGTTTTTATCTGGGTCTGACTATCAGTGCCAAGCCAATGCCCGTTGTATACTTTGTGGACCAGCACAATACATTTTATGTGCCAAAAATATTTTCCACATGGAAAATAGACAACCCAATGTAGAGTGTCTGACTGCATTATATTGATACCGACCTCACCTGGAGTATCCCTACCAGAGATTTATTTCTTGAACCGATACCGAGCATATTGACCGCATAGTCCCTTGTACATTGGAGATCTGAGCTTCACCTCTGTTCATTCTAAGATATGCTGCTTTGCAAACACTTGAATTATTATATAGTTCTTTAATAAATCATCCTTTTCAAAAACATACTGTTTTGTGTATATGCTATTGTAGTAACTGGGCATGGCATTACTACTGAATAACAATTTAAACTAAACATGTTTTTTCAGGTGTGCTACAATGCACTACAGAAAAGATCTTTCACCCACAAGTATCATCATCACCTTCCACAATGAAGCAAGGTCTACGCTCTTCAGAACCATAAGAAGGTAAGATATCTTAATGTGAAGATGATTTCATGATATATAAGATACAGTAAAAAGTCCAATCTAATGCAGTTTGTTTTACAATACAGCAATGAGCTATTATAGGTTGTTGTAACATGTATTAGTTCCTGGGCTGCGAGTTCTGGTATATAGATTACCAGTTGGTAGTTCTGCTATATATATTCACTGCTAGGTGTGATTAGCAGTAGCTGCTAGACGGCCACTCAGTATCTACTTCTGCTCTTGGATTTACAGGTGTGCAGAATTAGCAGGTATGTGCCTTCTTGGACTGATTGTGCAGTGCACAATTGCTTAGCCTTGATCAAGCTCATGAGTGTTATTGGTGTTCGGTTTACGAGTCTAGCACAATCGCCTCTGATTAACCCATTAAATGCTGAGCTCTATACAAGTCTTTGCAAATTGGACAAGCATACTCGTTCTTAGCATTTAAGGGGTTAATAACTCTACGCCTCAGAATGTACGGATTTCCTGCGGATGAGGTGATGAATGCATTCTGTCAAGGTCTGTGCAAAGGCTCTAGGTAGTGGAGTAAGACTTCATCAGACCTGATGGTCTATGACAGGGTCCGTAATCAGCAGAGCACCACGCCAGGTGTCAGTCATGGTGGTAGGTTGGATGATTCACTGCATTCGTATGTGTTCTTTAGGCGAAAATCCAGGTTTTGATTGCCTTCCGAGAAGCCATGTAGTCTTCACTGTCTCTAAGGCAGGGAGACAGTGAGTGCCACAAAGTTGGCACCATGGTAGAGTAGGCTAACACTCCGATCCTCGCCGAATTCGAGATGGGGGCCATTAGGAGGTAGGCAGTGCTTGCCCTAAGGGTGCAAGTCGGGTGGTAAAGCATAATGATTTCTTGTAGGAATTTGGGGCCTGCTTCGTGCACCATTTGGTTGGTAATGCATAGGAATTTGAAGGTGGTCCTGCATCCAATTGAGAGCCAGTGTAATGTGCATAGATCTGGTGGATGTGGTCCCTTCGTCCAAATGCGAGAAGCAGTCTGAAAGCTGAGTTTTGTACTCTTTGGAGTTTGTTTAACTGGTAGGACGGTGCACCCAGGTAGAGGTAGTTTGCATAGTCCATTCTTGACATGACAATGGACATAATTGCAGCCAGTCTGTTTGGGTAGGTAATGAAAGGGAAGATACGTTTCAGGATACTAAGGTGGAAATAACAGGCTTTTGGCGGATTGTTGATTGGGTGAGAAAGAGTTAGATCCAAGTTCATTGTGCAGCCAATGTTTTGACAGTGGTGGTGGTTGGGGGGGCGAGCAAGGGGGGTAATAGAGCAGATGTTCTGTATACTATGATCTCTGTTTTACCTGGTTCAGAAGCAGATGGTAAGTCGTCATCCAGAGGTCAATGTCTGTGAGACATGCTGCAAGGTCAGGGCTAGGGTAGGTGGTCGATTTAGTTCTCAGGATGATTTGTGTGGCATCCGCATAGTTATAGCATAGTTATAGCAAGAGAGGTTGTGTGCTGAAGAATTTACAAAGTGTGGCACCTGTCCTGGCCAGCTGTTTTCACAATGAGAAGCTGGCACTGCCCACATTGTAACAGCTTACAAGAATGGACACAGAAAATAGACAGAGTGAAGGCAGGCGGGGCTGCCCATCACTCCTGGAGCCAGTGCTCCAGATTAGATTTTCAATTGAGAGTATTTTAAAATTATTTCTAAGGCAGTAAAAAGGTAAGTCCTATTTCGAACAAGAATATTTTATAAGCAGGTAAAAACATGTTTTAACTGTCAAATATACTTATTTTGTAATACATATTTCTTTGCACCAAATTATTCATTGAAATTAAAAAGCTACATGTGTACCTCCTCAGATCATTCAGCAAGATAGAAGACTTTATTCTTGTGGCATTAAGTGTGCTAATGGTCCACACATATCTATTGAGCTAGGACAGCCTCCTATGCATTGGTTTTCCATTTTTGTTGGGAGTATTTTCACTCCCTGTTTTATATGTTTTGGGAGTATTTGCCTATTTGAGGGAGTCAAAATAGCCGATACATCCCTTATCTGTAGGGCTGCCTGGAGCAACCTCTGGCTGAACTTTGGGCACTCTCTGCACCCGTTCAGCTAATGCAAAGGCCTTATGGTCTTTCTGTTAAACATCTGTTAAAAATAAATTGGACAGTAGTAACGGAATACCATGACAATGCCACAGATAAGGGGAAATCCAGAAAATGCAAACTCCTCTAATACCTAACAATTGAACTAGAGATCCAAACGTGGAACCCTTGCTTGCTGTTCTTAGAGAGGCACAGCTACACCTCACTGACGAGGCCCAACCAGGCCGAAACACGTGTCTGGGGTTGCTGTTGGTACTATTGTTCAGAAGAGAATTGGCAGGCATTTCAGTGCTGGACTGCCCTTGGGCAGGACGAAGTCTAAAATGTAGTGGAAATTTCTCTTCTGTGAAAGGATGGTGAGCTAAAGACTCTGGTTCAGACTCTAACCCGGGATATAGGCCAGTAGTAGAGAAACTCTCAGAACCCCCCTTGTTTTTGCATATTAAGTAGCTTTGGGTTTTCATCCTAAGTTAATAGGGTAAACCAGACGTGGAACCGTAGCTTGCTGTTCTTAGAGAGGCACAGCACCACCTCACTGGCGAGGCCCAACCAGGCCGAAACACATGCCTGGGGTTGCTGTTGGTACTCTTGTTCAGAAGAGAATTGCCAGGCATTTCGGTGATGCACATTTCTCTTCTGTGAAAGGATGGTGAGCTAATGACAAGGCCGAAACATGTTTGGGGATGCTTGTGGTCTCGTGCAGAAGGGATGTGACCTAGCAGTTCGGGCTGGACTGCCCCTTTTGGGGTGGGACCAAGTCTGATTTGGATATGGTCTTTCCCCTTCTGTAATGGCTTGGCAGGCGAAGAACGATGGTCTGGAGGGTTGCCCAGAGCAATGCCAGTGGTTAAGATTAATTCTAAACCTTCCAGCCATCACCTCTTTGTTTTTGCTATGTCACCCCGAATGGGACGGGTATGCCCAGACGTGGGTCCCGTGCCTGCTGGGCCTAGAGACCCAAGCTTCTCCTCACTGATGAGGCCCAACAAGGCCGAAACATGTTTGGGGATGCTTGTGGTCTCGTGCAGAAGGGATGTGACCTAGCAGTTCGGGCTGGACTGCCCCTTTTGGGGTCGGACCAAGTCTGATTTACATATGGTCTTTCCCCTTCTGTAATGGCTTGGCAGGCGAAGAACGATGGTCTGGAGGGTTGCCCAGAGCAATGCCAGTGGTTAAGATTAATTCTAAACCTTCCAGCCATCACCTCTTTGTTTTTGCTAAACAATATGAATGCCACAAATATATGTTCAGATTGAAATTGGTCAGTTATGAGTTGGAATACTAGGGGGTTCAGTCATTGGCTCAATGCAGGCAGTGCGCAAGAAATTCTGTTCACCCACAAGACTTTTATGCTACAAGAGACCTGGATTACATTTAAGGTAGAATTTGACGGGTATGTGACTTTCCAAGCAGTGGCCACGAAGGGGGAGCATGGCGCCCCAAGGGTGGTCTCTTAATAGGAATAAAGTCGACATATAGCCCGAGACTGGTAAATGACCCTAAACCTGGTGGTAACGTGCTAGCCGTGGCCGCAACCATAACAGCAAAAGAAGGAAAGCAACAAGATTTGTTAATTATAGACATATATGATCCTCCAGGTACTTCGAAGACTGAGTCTATCTTTGAGCAATTGGACACCATATTAATGTCTTGGGACACAGACAACAAAAGTAACCCTATCATATTATGTGGTGATCTGAATGCGAGATGTGTAGACTCAGAAGGTTGTGGCAAATATGAGAATGTATTTGATTATAGTTGTATGCCACAAGCAACCTCTAATATCAAAGGTAAGGCATGGGTAGATTATCCGAATAAATGGAGGTGTATTATCTTGAATGGACGCTCAACTGGTGACAACTGGTCAACCGACGTGGGTAATGGGAACTAAGAGTGCGGTCCTGGATTACATGGTGGTTTCTGAATATACTCTGGATAAAGTAATTGGTATGCATATCACACTTAACACCTACAGTGATCATGCGCCAGTCACCCTGACCCTGAGTGGGGGAGGGGGAAAGGGATTCAGGAACGTATGTAGTAATGTTTCCATAAATAATCAAGGGAATCGGATAAGGTGGACTCAGTTTAATATTGAAAGAATGAGGTCCCTGATCTTCCCTGAGGGACGCTGTATGAAGAGTGAACTGAGGGGGAAATCCCCTGAGGAGATAGAGGTCTGGATACAATCTTTCACTCAGTCTCTTTTTAAGTGCACACAGTCTCCCAAAATTAGCTGGAAAGCTGTGGAAAGGGGCAAGTTTGACATCAGGATCAAGGACCGTAAACGGTTAATGCGGTGAGAAATTCGGGCCTTTTCCTGTTATTACTGGCTTCTAGTAATAACAGGAACCAGCAGGAGAGGTTATCTGAGATCAAGTACATTAAGTGGCAGTACCATACATGGCTCTATCATTACCGCAAGTCTCTACAACGTGAGAAATGGGAACACTTCATAAAGACTCTTATGAGTAGAAATATTCGAAGAATTTGGCAAACATTAGGAGAGGCAGGAGGGGACCAGGGACCCAGAATAATGAATCCCATTGGTGAGGAGCTGTGGGTAGAACACATTAAACACAAGTTATTCGACGTGACCATACCTGCGTCAACTACTGTTAGGCGGAAACCTGTGCAGTTCCCTCTGGGACCACTGCAAAAGATTTAGGACTACAGGTGTTTGGCAGTAAACCCACTTGGTAGCAGTCTGTACCACACAGATTCACTTGGTAGCTGTGGCTGAGCAGTCAGACTTCCCTCAAGAAGAGTCAAGCAGTATGTGGAGTATACAATATAGGGCAATTCTTCACAGTAAGACAAGCAAACACGCAACGAGGCTTAGTGTAAAGATATTAAGGTATTTATTTATAACGGAACATCTATGGAAAACACTATGGCACTAACACGGCAAACACTTCAATCACAATTACTCTACGAAGAAGAAACGGTCAATCCCCCTAAAAATATTTCGACAAGTCTAGGTTCTACCAGCATCACTTATTTACAGACAGAGGTGTATGTCTCAACCTAGATGGCACTCTAATATTAGTTAGGACGGGAGAGAAAAATAAGCAGGTTACGAAATCAACACAGTTCAATACTTCACGGGAAAAATGCAAGGCAAGAAGGCAAGAACCACCATAGATCATAAAGTTCAGAGGCCAGGCCCACTCGGAGAGAGGCAAGGCGATATGTCCCAAAAAGTCTTTTAGTGGAAATACATTCGAGTCTTTATAACAAATTGTTATCGGCAGATTGAACCAGTTCAGAACAATACGTGAGAAAGCTTGGAGGCGACCCAACGGAAAGGAGAGGATTAAGACACCTCACTCGAACCGATCGAAAGGGAAGCCAGGCGGACATGGTACCTTGTTTGTGGAGGGCAGCTCCGGCGGGGGCAGATGTTCCTGGTGGTGGATGCACGTCGGGTCTTTGCCAAGAGTAGAGATGATCTCGTCGTCGAAGAAAAGTGAAGTCCGGTGCACCACCAGGGAAGAGACCAGCCACGGAGGGCTCCGTCACAAGGCACCACCTTTTGGTTGCAGTACAGGGGTAGTGGCTATCCGGTTGCCGAGGTGCTATGCACGGGAAATTCGACCACTGCGTCCTGAGGCGAAGAAAAAGCAAAGGGGACTGGTTGTTCCCACCAGTCAGGGGAAGAGACTCTCCGGCAGGGAGATCTCCTCTGTCGTCGGGAAGTGGTGAGTCGGTTCCGTAGGGCTCCACCGGGAGTGTCGTCGTGCAGGTCGGCTCAGCGTTACCCTCGTCAGATTCTTAGGTCCTGTGGCGACTTCTGAAGATCCAGTCCCAAAAGCCCTGCTTTTATGCAGAAAACCCCCATTCATTCAGCCTAGCTGTCAATCAACACACGCTAAGTGGTGAGCGGGGAGGCTCACCACTTGGGCCAATCACACCAGAGTGCGACCGGAGTTGGCAAGGCAACTCGGTCCAGGGTGCCTAAACCCCCTCCCACACCCCTGTGGTAACCCAGACAGAATTGCACCACTTTGTGGGGTCTCTGTACAGAGGCCCGCCAAAAGTGGAACAAAGGGCTCAACCTTTGGTTTAGGAGTCACAGAGATGAACACAGACGCCATTTTAAAAACCGAGTTCTGGCAGAAAATACCATCCGGTAAACTTATTTAAGATAAGTAGACCGGTGGTATGTTAGAGATTAACGAGAAAAAGTGTCAATCTCCAACAATGGGACGAATCCCATAGGGTTATGGTCGGGGTCGAACATAACAAGTAGTTTCCACTGCCACCAGCCAAAACTCGACGTGGGGGGACGGGACAGTGCCCCCTCGAATAACAGATCCAGGAGTAATCAAATTACCCCTACTAGTATGTCCACAATAGGATGGTTTGTACTAGTTCTGTTAGTAAATTTAGGTCTAGTAAAGCCAATGGTGACTTTACATGCCCGGGGAGACAGTAGTCAGTCCCCGGGTATGGAGCCTATGACGGGGGTCCGCTAGGACGCCCCAGTGTTACGGCACATAGGGTGCGGTGTAACACACATAGAAAAACATATGAGACCCTATGGAGTAAAAGACCCCATAGCCCATAGAACACATTGACAGTCAAAGGAATTACACAATTTCATGTCCAAGAGTGGGAGAAAAAGAGTCTCACTCTTGGCAGGATGGAAAAAACAAACTCCAGAAATCCAGCAAAGCCGATGGGGGACTCACTAGGTCAGGAAATTCAGCCTAAACAGTGAATTCTCCCTAACAACTACCACACTAAACACAAATATATGGCCTCTACCTCTAAGTCATAATGCGATAAAGCAGGTTATTATAGCACTTAAACCCTCCAACGCCCCCGGTCCTAATAGACTACCAAATTCAGTATTAAAAGTGACCCTGACAAGTGGGCACATATACTTTTGACACTCTTCTAGCGTGTCTGTAGGTCTGCTGTGAGTCCGTCCTCATGGAGAAGGTCTGTAATTATACCAGTACACAAAAAGGGAGATCGTTGTGATGCTGGTAATTACCGACTTCTCTCCATGCTTGACGTAACCAGCAAAATATTTATGACACTTGTCCTTAGGGAACGTGAAACCTGGGTTGTAACTAATAAAATCTTGAATTACGCACAGACGGGCTTTAGACCTGGTTCTGGGACAGCCCATAATATCAGGGTCTTGGACTTATTGATCAATAATACCTTGAGCAATAAAAATGATACTTTATACATAATTTTCGTGGACTTTTGTAGTGCCTTCGATCAAGTCAAAAGGGAGACCCTGTGGGACAAGCTAAGCGAGTTAAAGTGCCCGGGCTGGATATTACAGCTATTGTCGAGCCTACATAGCAACAATAGTCCCAGGGTCAGACTTAATAATGAGTGAGAGTCTACTGATCCTATTCCTATTAATATGGGAGTCAAACAGGGCTGTGTGGGGGCACCTATGTGCTGTAATCTATATATAGCTGATTTTTTACCCGTATGGCTGCTAAGGCAAATTGTCCACCAAGGTTGGGGGATACCCCAATTGTAGCCATGCTCTATGCTGATGATTTACAGGGTAATTCATAGAATTCAGCGCACAAGTGGCGCTTGTGGCTGGCGCACAATGTGCGCGTGTGACTTTCTGCGCCAGCCGCGTGCGCTAAAATCCATTTCCGCGCACAGCGTATTCATGGATTTTAGCCTCCAAAACCAGCCGTGGCACAGAGTGGTGCAGCGACCCTGCAGCAGCGCCACTTATGCCTCCAACCCCTCCCCCTGCGCCATGCACAGCGCACAAATCCCGTACATGGCGCACAGGCCCCGAACCACGAAAACGGCAGTAAAACTCCCCGCGCACCCCTCCGAATACATGAACACCCCGGCGTAGGGAGTTTACCACGCAATTGGCCCTGTGCGAGCGGGGTACGGGTACGTGTGTAACGCTCACCTGATTCCCGTAGAGGCGCCGGTCTTGACTGGGCGTATACCGTATCTTCAAAGGTGATGTGTAACACACGGCTGGCTCTTTGGGCTGGACCTCTGTGCACTGTATGTCTGACTCGAAGGGTAAGATGTCTGCAGATAGAAAATATGGGATTAATGAACTGGGTTATTGAATGTCTCTCTCTTCTTCCCTTTCTCTTCTCCTGTAGAACCCCGGAGGTTAACGCTCTCACCTTAGGTAAGTGAACGCCGTGCTCTCCATCTGCCTCGGGGCAGGGTGCTGTAACCAGTTTCTTCACTGGATAAGGGGAGCAGGCCTCTTGACTTCAGAGGACTGCTGTCCGTCGTTTACTGCACGAACGGTAAGTTTCGAGTAATTCTAATGTCTTTAAAGTCTTTAGTAATGATGTCTCTTGTTTTGCAGGGTTCCGGCGATGGTAGATGACGGGCTGAAGTGAGTTGAAGATGGAGCCCGTGTGATGAATAGAAGCGCCTGGAAGCACGTAAGTAAGCGCTTGTTGCCTGCTTCACGATGCGCTCTAACTGTCTTTTTATTTTGCAGGTATAAGTTCGGAGCGGCTGCAGGGTGCCGGAATACCCACTGGGTTAGATGTGGAAAGGAGTAATGGCACGTGAGTATTAAAGTTCCCCAATGTCTTTAAACGCACCTTGTTTTGTCTTTCAGATGCGGGATGCAGCGCCGAAGGCCTCCGGAGCGTGCGAAGAGTTGGTAAGATTTTGTCTTTCAGATGCCGGAATGCAGTGTGAAGACCTCCGGAGCGCACGAAGAGGAGGTAAGCCTTTGTCCTTCAGATGTCGGAATGCAGCGCGAGGCGTTGGTGACAGCCGATGGACCAGGTAAGTGAAGAGCTGTCACTGAAGACCGTAATGCTAACCTGTTCTTTCTTGTCTTTATAGGTGTTGCTGAAGACGGGATTCAGGATGGTAAGCCTTTTTCCTTAGGCCCAGGATCAGATGCAGAAGACACGATGAGCATTCTGCTGCAGTGGATGCAGAATAACGCAAAGCAATATTCATCCATCGGGTGTGGTTTAAATAGCCTCCTGTAGTGCTTAGGTGTCTCCTTCCACAGCCACGCCTAGGTAAGAAAAGAGTTCCTGCTTTCCAGAAGAGTTCCAGTGTTCTGATCCTAGGGAGTGGCTCCTGCCCCACCCAACAGGAAAAGTAGTTCCAAACAGAAGAGGATCAGAGGCTCAACTGGCAGGCAAGTAAGCAGCATGGTCTGCTGCAGGTAAGTCCACCCAAGCATTATGAGCCCGGCGCTTCCAGCGCTGGGACTGGGCATATTTATGAGCCTGGTGCCACTGGCGCCAGGACTGGGTCCAAAAGGTCCCAATTGGGACTGGTTGGCACTCGGAACCTGGGTTATGGATCTGCTTCCAAGGGAGTTGGGAAAACCCTGACCTTTTGGAAGCAGAGATCATGACAGTACCCCCCCTCAAGGCCCCTCCCAAACCGGGCTTCTCCGGGGGTTTTGGCTTGTCAGGAAATGTTCGGTGAAATCTTTTGATTAGGCGAGGAGCGTGGACATATTCAGCAGGTTCCCAGGATCGCTCTTGGGGGCCGTAGCCTTTCCAGTCAATTAGGTAAAATAGTTTAGATTTGGAGAACTTGGAGTCCAGAATGCTTTTGACTTCAAACTCGAGTTCTCCATCAACTTGGATAGGTTTTGGAGATTTAGTTAGTCGGGTTTGAGGTTGCACGGGTTTTAATAGAGAGACGTGGAAGACCGGATGTATCTTCATGTGGGGGGCAAGTCCAACTTGACCGCTACTGGGTTTACTATGGTAGTGATGGAATAGGGACCAAGGTATCTTGGGTTGAATGTGCGTGGCCCTTTTAGAGGTAGATATTTGGTGGATAACCAGACTTGATCCCCTACTTGATATTGAGGGGCTTCCTTCCGATGTTGATCTGCTCCTTTCTTGTATTGTTCTTTAGCCCTTTGAAGGTGAGAAACAGCTTCCTTAAAGGCTTGGGTGATTGTAGAATGCAGGTAGTCTACTGCTGGTGTTTCAAGATCTTGGAGGGGATCCAACTCCGAGGTTCGAGGGTGACTGCCGTACAAAAGAAAAAACGGGGTTTTCCCAGTTCCCGAATGAACAGAGTTATTGTAGGCATATTCGGCTATCCAAAGGATGTCTTTCCAAGTTTTTTCAGTTTGTTGCAGCATGCAGCGTAAATACTGTTCCAGAGTTTGATTGGTCCTCTCGGTTTGTCCGTCGGTCTGAGGGTGGTGACTGGTCGATAGTCTCACATCAATTTGAGCCGACCGACAGCAACTTCGCCAAAAATGAGAAATAAATTGACTACCTCGATCCGAAATTAGAACCGAAGGAAAACCGTGCAGTCGGACGATGTTTTCGAGAAATTCTCGGGCCAGAGTTGCGGAATGAAATGCGCCATCTTGGAGAATAAGTCCACGATTACTAGAATCGTATTGTATCCGGAGCATGGAGGTAGATCGGTGATAAAGTCCATAGAAAGCGTATGCCAAGGGCGAGGTGGGATGTCAATAGGGCGTAAGAGGCCTGCTGGTCTTTCCTTTTGACTCTTGTTTTGGGCGCATACTCCACAGGACATTATAAAGTCTCTGATATATTTTTTCCAAGACGGCCTCCAGAAGTAGCGCTTGATCTTTTCCGAGGTCTTGGCTATACCGGGATGTCCTTCCATTAAAGAATCGTGATAGCAAGAGATTACTTTTTTCTGTAAATCTGTGCTGGGTAGGTATAATCGTTCTTGGAAATACAATAAGTTGTCCTTTACTGCAAAGTCCTTTCCCTGCAGATGCCAATTCTGTATGTCTGCTGGAGTTACAAGTTGCCTGGCTTTATCCTTAACTTCCTCTATGGATTGTGTGGCGATTACACCCAGAATTCTTTGTTCGGGAATGATTGGTACAGGTTTAGGGTTGATCAAGTGTTCTTCCACTCCCATCCGAGAAAGGGCATCAGCTTTACCGTTTTTTGTACCAGGTCGATAGGTAATTATGAAGTCAAACTCGGCAAAGAATAATGCCCAACGGAGTTGTCTAGAGGATTGGGCTTTTGCGGTTTTCAAATATTGCAGGTTTCAGTGATCCGTAATCACAGTAACGGTGTGTCGGGCCCCCAGCAGATAATGCCGCCAAGCCTTAAAGGCAGACTTGATAGCCAGAAGTTCCTTGTCAGTAATCGTGTAATTGATTTCAGGAGGCGAGAATTTGCGGGACCAAAATGCCACGGGATGCAACTGATTGGTTACCGGGTCCTTTTGTGATAGAACTGCTCCCATGGCAAAGCTTGAAGCATCAATTTCCACGATGTAGGGGAGTTCGGGGCGAGGGTGTTTTAAGATTGGTGCAGAGATAAATTTAGTCTTCAAATCCTGGAAAGCTTGTTCCGCCTCGGTAGACCATTCAAAACGTTTGTTTTTCTTTAACAAGGCAGTGATGAGCTGGACTATTCGGGAGAATTCGGGGATAAACCTGCGGTAAAAGTTAGCGAAGCCTAACATGCTTTGCACACCTTTTACGGAGGATGGTGATGGCCATTTGAGAACTGCATCGACCTTCTTTGAATCCATACGCACTCCGCCAGGTGATAATATGAATCCCAAGAATTCAACTTCAGTCACGTTGAAAACACATTTTTCCAATTTAGCGAAAAGTTTGTGTTGACGCAATCTTTCGAGGACCATTTTCACGTGTTTCCGATGTTCAGATTCCGATGAAGAATAAACGAGGATGTCGTCAATGTAAACAACAACACACACATCTATGAGCTCTCTGAGGACATCGTTCATAAAATATTGAAAGGCGGCCGGGGCATTGCAAAGTCCAAAGGGCATGACCTGATATTCAAATAGCCCATACTTGGTGCGGAAGGCCGTCTTCCATTCATCGCCCTCTTTTACTCGTACCAAGTGGTAAGCTCCTCTAAGATCCAGCTTTGTATATATGCATGCTTTTCTGACTTGGTCCAGGAGTTCAGGGATCAAAGGTAACGGATATCTATTCTTAACGGTGATCTGGTTCAGGGAGCGATAATCTATACAAGTTCTAAGGTCTCCTTCCTTTTTTGGAACGAAGAACAAAGCTGAAGAAGCAGGGGACTTGGAAGGACGAATAAACCCATTTGCCAGGTATTGATCCAGGTATTGTCGAAGGTGAAGGTTCTCAGGCTCGGTGAGGGCATAAATTCTACTACAAGGAGGAGTAAATCCAGGTATCAGGTCTATCTGGCAGTCATAAGACCTATGAGGAGGTAGAGAGTTAGCCTGATCCTTCCGGAAAACATCTTGGTATTCTAGGTATTCGGGAGGTAACTGGGGAGTCTCTGAAGAAATTGCTGCCAGTGCAACACCAGGTGGAGGGTGACAAGTAGAGACACATTCTGGAAACTGGACCGTTCTTGCTCGCCAATCGATCAGAGGATTGTGTTTCTCTAACCAAGGTATTCCTAGAATAATCTGAAACTGAGGGGCCTTGATCACATCGAACACGATCTTCTCATGGTGTCCATCTTGACTTACTAGCGTCACTTCTTGAGTGGTATGCGTTACTGGCCCGGAGGCTATCTCCGTACCATCCACCGTAGTAATGACGTCCTTTACAGCCTTGGGACAAAGAGTTAGATTCATCCTCAAAACCATTTCATGATCCACATAATTGCCGATGGCACCGCTGTCGACGTAAGCTTCAATTGCATGTAATCGATCCGGATTATCAGGGCTAATGAGGACCATAGGTATCACGAAATGCGAGGTCACGGAACTGGTTTTCACGCTCGGCAAGAGGACCTCTATTCTTGTCGGGCGAGGTTGTTTCCCTGCTCAGAGTTTGTAACTTTGGTAACTGCAGCTCCTACTGCCTTCTTGGCAGGTTTCACCGGACAGTCTCGAATAAAGTGCCCTGAGTTTCCGCAATAGAGGCATAATTGCAACTGTTTTCTCCTTTCCCGCTCCTTTTGTGTTAGAGGACCCTTCAGACCCCCTATTTGCATGGGTTCCCCGGAGTCTACTCCTTTGGAAGGAGTTGGTGGTTTGGAAAATACTCGAGCATCAAACTTGGAACGATCGGCCTTCCTGTTCTGCAGTCTGTGATCTATTTGAACGACTAAGTCTATATAGTCCGAACAATCTTGTGGGGGATTCACTACTTGGGCTAACACATCTTTGAGCTCTCCACGTAGACCTCTATAAAACAGCGTCATCCTTTTGTCCTCAGGCCATTGAGTTTCCACTATCAGTCTGTTGAAAGACGCAATATAAGCCAAAAGGTCTTGATTACCTTGTCGCAACGAAAGAAGCTCATTGTCCAAGGCCTGCCCCTGTGAATGTCTTGCGAACAGTTTTTCCATACTGAGCTGAAAAGCTTGAAAATCATGGAGGACCGGATCATCTTGATTTACTAGAGGGATCGACCAGTCTGCCGCATTGCCACTAAGGTACGAAAGCACGAAAGCTACTTTAGCTTGATCAGTTGGAAAGGCTGCTGGCCGGCATAAGAAATGCAACCGGCACTGATTGATAAATACTGCAAACCTCTTTGGGTCACCAGAAAATCGTTCGGGCGGAGCCAGAGGTACATTCCCAGGTAGTTTTACAAAGGTAGCAGGCGCCCCTCTCTCGCAAGAACAGACATGATAACCTGTTCAGTGGTTATTAACCACTTGAGAGTTCGCAGCCACTGCTTTTACTCACTGTGCCTTTCACAGATGGGAAATATCCATTTGCATATCAGTCTTTGTCCTGCCCAGGGGCAGTCCAGCACCGAAATACAATGGCAATTCCAATCTGAACGAGAGTACCACCAGCAACCCCATACACGTGTTTCACCCTTGTTGGGGATCATCAGTGAGGTGAAGCTGATGCCTCTCTCAGCACAGTGAGAGGGAGACCACGTCTGGTTGCCCCCAGGAGACCTAGGGTTACCAATCCCAGGTTCCTTAACAAATAGTTTTACAAAGGTAGCGGGCGCCCCTCTCTCGCAAGAACAGACATGATAACCTGTTCAGTGGTTATTAACCACTTGAGAGTTCGCAGCCACTGCTTTTACTCACTGTGCCTTTCACAGATGGGAAATATCCATTTGCATATCAGTCTTTGTCCTGCCCAGGGGCAGTCCAGCACCGAAATACAATGGCAATTCCAATCTGAACGAGAGTACCACCAGCAACCCCATACACGTGTTTCACCCTTGTTGGGGATCATCAGTGAGGTGAAGCTGATGCCTCTCTAAGCACAGTGAGAGGGAGACCACGTCTGGTTGCCCCCAGGAGACCTAGGGTTACCAATCCCAGGCTCCTTAACAAATAGTTTTACAAAGGTAGCGGGCGCCCCTCTCTCGCAAGAACAGACATGATAACCTGTTCAGTGGTTATTAACCACTTGAGAGTTCGCAGCCACTGCTTTTACTCACTGTGCCTTTCACAGATGGGAAATATCCATTTGCATATCAGTCTTTGTCCTGCCCAGGGGCAGTCCAGCACCGAAATACAATGGCAATTCCAATCTGAACGAGAGTACCACCAGCAACCCCATACACGTGTTTCACCCTTGTTGGGGATCATCAGTGAGGTGACGCTGATGCCTCTCTAAGCACAGTGAGAGGGACACCACGTCTGGTTGCCCCCAGGAGACCTAGGGTTACCAATCCCAGGTTCCTTAACAAATAGTTTTACAAAGGTAGCGGGCGCCCCTCTCTCGCAAGAACAGACATGATAACCTGTTCAGTGGTTATTAACCACTTGAGAGTTCGCAGCCACTGCTTTTACTCACTGTGCCTTTCACAGATGGGAAATATCCATTTGCATATCAGTCTTTGTCCTGCCCAGGGGCAGTCCAGCACCGAAATACAATGGCAATTCCAATCTGAACGAGAGTACCACCAGCAACCCCATACACGTGTTTCACCCTTGTTGGGGATCATCAGTGAGGTGAAGCTGATGGCTCTCTAAGCACAGTGAGAGGGAGACCACGTCTGGTTGCCCCCAGGAGACCTAGGGTTACCAATCCCAGGTTCCTTAACAAATAGTTTTACAAAGGTAGCGGGCGCCCCTCTCTCGCAAGAACAGACATGATAACCTGTTCAGTGGTTATTAACCACTTGAGAGTTCGCAGCCACTGCTTTTACTCACTGTGCCTTTCACAGATGGGAAATATCCATTTGCATATCAGTCTTTGTCCTGCCCAGGGGCAGTCCAGCACCGAAATACAATGGCAATTCCAATCTGAACGAGAGTACCACCAGCAACCCCATACACGTGTTTCACCCTTGTTGGGGATCATCAGTGAGGTGAAGCTGATGCCTCTCTAAGCACAGTGAGAGGGAGACCACGTCTGGTTGCCCCCAGGAGACCTAGGGTTACCAATCCCAGGTTCCTTAACAAATAGTTTTACAAAGGTAGCGGGCGCCCCTCTCTCGCAAGAACAGACATGATAACCTGTTCAGTGGTTATTAACCACTTGAGAGTTCGCAGCCACTGCTTTTATTCACTGTGCCTTTCACAGATGGGAAATATCCATTTGCATATCAGTCTTTGTCCTGCCCAGGGGCAGTCCAGCACCGAAATACAATGGCAATTCCAATCTGAACGAGAGTACCACCAGCAACCCCATACACGTGTTTCACCCTTGTTGGGGATCATCAGTGAGGTGACGCTGATGCCTCTCTAAGCACAGTGAGAGGGAGACCACGTCTGGTTGCCCCCAGGAGACCTAGGGTTACCAATCCCAGGTTCCTTAACAAATAGTTTTACAAAGGTAGCGGGCGCCCCTCTCTCGCAAGAACAGACATGATAACCTGTTCAGTGGTTATTAACCACTTGAGAGTTCGCAGCCACTGCTTTTACTCACTGTGCCTTTCACAGATGGGAAATATCCATTTGCATATCAGTCTTTGTCCTGCCCAGGGGCAGTCCAGCACCGAAATACAATGGCAATTCCAATCTGAACGAGAGTACCAAGAGCACCCCATACACGTGTTTCACCCTTGTTGGGGATCCCAGGTTCATGGGGTTGCTGGTGGTACTCTCGTTCAGATTGGAATTGCCATTGTATTTCGGTGCTGGACTGCCCCTGGGCAGGACAAAGACTGATATGCAAATGGATATTTCCCATCTGTGAAGGGCACAGTGAGTAAAAGCAGTGGCTGCGAACTCTCAAGTGGTTAATAACCACTGAACAGGTTATCATGTCTGTTCTTGCGAGAGAGGGGCGCCCGCTACCTTTGTAAAACTATTTTTTAAGGAACCTGGGATTGGTAACCCTAGGTCTCCTGGGGGCAACCAGACGTGGTCTCCCTCTCACTGTGCTTAGAGAGGCATCAGCTTCACCTCACTGATGATCCCCAACAAGGGTGAAACACGTGTATGGGCTTGCTGGTGGTACTCTCGTTCGGATTAGAATTGCCATTGTATTTCGGTGCTGGACTGCCCCTGGGCAGGACAAAGACTGATATGCAAATGGATATTTCCCATCTGTGAAGGGCACAGTGAGTAAAAGCAGTGGCTGTGAACTCTCAAGTGGTTAATAACCACTGAACAAGTTATCATGTCTGTTCTTGCGAGAGAGGGGCGCCCGCTACCTTTGTAAAACTATTTTTTAAGGAACCTGTGATTGGTAACCCTAGGTCTCCTGGGGGCAACCAGACGTGGTCTCCCTCTCACTGTGCTTAGAGAGGCATCAGCTTCACCTCACTGATGATCCCCAACAAGGGTGAAACACGTGTATGGGGTTGCTGGTGGTACTCTCGCTCGGATTGGAATTGCCATTGTATTTCGGTGCTGGACTGCCCCTGGGCAGGACAAAGACTGATATGCAAATGGATATTTCCCATCTGTGAAGGGCACAGTGAGTAAAAGCAGTGGCTGCGAACTCTCAAGTGGTTAATAACCACTGAACAGGTTATCATGTCTGTTCTTGCGAGAGAGGGGCGCCCGCTACCTTTGTAAAACTACATTCCCAGGTAGGTTGATCTGCACTTGATTCATAGAGGATGTAGAAGGAAGATTTCCCCCAGATGCGGGTAACGGGGTCTGTCCGGCTTGTGACTGTAGCAATTTGTCTAGCGAGATCATCTGTTCGCTCCTTGGAAATAATCAGTTCCCTTCTTAGAGCGTTCGTTTCCTGACGGGCTGCATGCACTTCTGCCCTTAGTTCCCCAAGTAACTGGGCTAGTTGGTCGGTATCCAAGGTTTCCATAGCGCCTGGACGGGAGTTTTGTGGTAGGCTTTGCGTTCTGTAACGCTCACCTGATTCCCGTAGAGGCACTGGGACTGGGCATATTTATGAGCCTGGTGCCACTGGCGCCAGGACTGGGTCCAAAAGGTCCCAATTGGGACTGGTTGGCACTCGGAACCTGGGTTATGGATCTGCTTCCAAGGGAGTTGGGAAAACCCTGACCTTTTGGAAGCAGAGATCATGACAACGTGTGTTACTGGGGTGCGCGGGTACTTTTACACACGATTGGCCCTGTGCGAGCGGGGTACGTGTATTACTGGGGTGTGTGGGAACTTTCACACGCGATTGGCCCTGTGCGAGTGGGGTACGTGTGTTACTGGGGTGCACAGGAATGTTCACACGCGAATTTGCTGTCAGAGTGGGTTACGTGTATCCAGTGTGGTGTGCAGGGAGTCCTACACGTGAATTGGTAGTGTGGGTCCTCCCCGGTGTCTCCTCTACCCCCTCCACGGCCCCTGCAGGCAGCCCACACCACAGGGGAATACCCTGCACCCCTGGACATGTCCCGCAGGCAGCCCGTCCACCATGGCCATGCCCCCAGCCAGGCCACGTGTCACGTTGCACTAGTGATCACCAACTCATGTCCCCTAGCACCCCCACCCCCAGCAGTGAGGGGCACCTGCCAGCAGGCCCCCACTCATGTCCCCCAGCACCCCTACCCCTCAGCAGTGAGGGGCACCTGCCAGCAGGCCCCCACTCATGTCCCCCAGCACCACCCCCAAGCAGTGAGGGTCACCTGCCAGCAGGCCCCCACTCATGTCCCACTCATGTCCCCCAGCACCCCCACCCCCCAGCAGTGAGGGTCACCTGCCAGCAGGCCCCCACTCATGTCCCCCAGCACCCCCAACCCCCAGCAGTGTGGGGCACCTGCCTGAAGGCCCCCACTCATGTCCCCCAGCACCCCCGCCCCCAGCAGTGAGGGTCACCTGCCAGCAGGGCCCCACTCATGTCCCACTCATGTCCCCCAGCACCCCCACCCCCCAGCAGTGAGGGTCACCTGCCAGCAGGGCCCCACTCATGTCCCACTCATGTCCCTGAGCACCCCCATCCCCCAGCAGTGAGGGTCACCTGCCAGCAGGCCCCCACTCATGTCCCACTCATGTCCCCCAGCACCCCAACCCCCCAGCAGTGAGGTTCACCTGCCAGCAGGGCCCCACTCATGTCCCACTCATGTCCCCCAGCACCCCCACCCCCCAGCAGTGAGGGTCACCTGCCAGCAGGGCCCCGCTCATGTCCCACTCATGTCCCTGAGCACCCCCATCCCCAGCAGTGAGGGTCACCTCCCAGCAGGCCCCCACTCATGTCCCACTCATGTCCCCCATCACCCCCACCCCCCAGCAGTGAGGGGCACCTGCCAGCAGGCCCCCACTCATGTCCCACTCATGTCCCACTCATGTCCCCCAGCACCCCCACCCCCCAGCAGTGAGGGACACCTTCCAGCAGGCCTCCACTCATGTCCCACTCATGTCCCCCAGCACCCCCACTCCCCAGCAGTGAGGGCCACCTGCCAGCAGGCCCCCACTCATGTCCTACTCATGTCCCCCAGCACCCCTAACCCCCAGCAGTGAGGGTCACCTTCCAGCAGGCCCCCACTCACGTTCCCCAGCACCCCCACCCCCCAGCAGGGAGGGGGACCTGCCAACAGGCCCCCACTCATGTCCCACTCATGTCCCCCAGCACCTCCACCCCCCAGCAGTGAGGGGCACCTGCCAGCAGGCCTCCACTCATGTCCCACTCATGTCCCCCAGCACCCCCACCCCCCAACAGTGAGGATCACCTGCCAGCAGGGCCCCATTCATGTCCCACTCATGTCCCCCAGCACCCCCAACCCCCCAGCAGTGAGGGTCACCTGCCAGCAGGCCCCCACTCATGTCCCCCAGCACCCCCACCCCCCAGCAGTGAGGGGCACCTGCCAGAAGGCCCCCACTCATGTCCCACTCATGCCCCCCAGCACCCCCACCCCCCAGCAGTGAGGGGCACCTGCCAGCAGGCCCCCACTCATGTCCCACTCATGTCCCCCAGCACCCCCACCCCCCAGCAGTGAGGGGCACCTGCCAGCAGGCCCCCACTCATGTCCCTCCCCTACATGAAATAAAGATGCACAATCATGGCCCACTTCTACACCAAAATACCACAGCACGCCACCCCATTACTGAGATGCAATGATTTCCCAATCAAACCAACACTGACATGCCCATCTCAAGACACAAACCAAAAGTCAACTATGTACATCAGCACATGTCCGTCACACACATACAAACACTCGTTGGCATTGATTGTGTGAACCCACATTTTCACATGCATTAACACAATGAGCAAATCCCACACATGGAACTAAAATATGAAAATGTATTATGTACAAAAATAAATTAATAAAATGAAAGCATAACAAAATAGCAAACATGAAATGAAAAGCATGTGCAAAAGAAGAGTACATGAAAAGTATAACCAATACGAAGAAATCCAAAAGAAAAATAGTCCAAACTCTCCCTCCACCAACGCAAATCCAAAGGAAACGTTAAAAAAAATCCATTGATCCATGGTGAAATCAAAAGAAAAAGTTCAAAATAATCCATTGTCCAACTATGTACAATCCATTGTCCAAAAGAAAAATCTATTAATCCTTGTATAAAATCAAAATCAATCCAACGTCCAACTATGTACATTCAAATTTCCAAGGGTCCATGAGCCCAATGAAACAAATGAAACCTATTTAATAACCTATCTAACAAAAAAACTATTTACAAAAGTGTGGGGCATAGTCCAAAAGCCCCAAAATAAAGAAAAAAAAGGAAACCTAACACTATAAACTATTTACAATGGCGACGGTTTTCAGCCAGGGCATCATCGAACTCCATGTCTATTTGCTGGAGGCGGGCCTCTACCCTGACCATGGTGAGCCGCGCCTCTTCCACCCGCCGCCGCTCCGCACCTATACGCTGGCCCAACCGCAGCCACACGGAAGACACATCCATTCCAGGGTTCTCCTGCCCTCTGGCCGATGCCTGCCTCCCTGATGTCGATGGCCCCGAGCCATCATTGCTCCCACCTAGAGCCTGCTCCTGCTGCTGCTGCTGCTGCAGTCCATGTGCCCTGTCCGATGAGGCCTGCACATCCTCCTTCAGCTGGTCTCCAGTTGTGGTGTCCACCCCTGCTGGACAGCCGACTCCCGACTGTGGCAGTGATGGGATCTCCACCAAGCTGGCTGTATTGGTCAGGTCAGGTCCACAGGGGGCCCTGGTGGAATCTGGGCCGGAAGAACGCAGGGAGAATGACTGGTGCATACTCTCCACAGAGGAGGAGAGGTCCGCTAGAGTGCGCGTCACATGTAGGAACCCACCAACCAGGGCCCCTCCCAACAGTGCCACGTTGTGACGTTGCTGTTCGTGATGGCATGCGTTCTCCGCCCAAGAAGAAAGCACATCATCACGAATGTGACACGTGCGCAACGTGACACCAATCAGGACGGAGCCCATATGTTCATTGGACCCCTCGTCCGCAGGTAGTGGTGAGGCAGATGACATGGCACTCTCCCCTACCTGCGGACGGGCCTGGGACGGGGCAACCCTGCTGGTGCATGGTGGTGCAGTCAAGGGTCAAGGACAGGGACATGCACAGGCCCCTCCACGGTGACCTGTGCTGCCTCCTGACCCTGGTCCTGGACTGCACCAGTGGTACTACCCACACCAGGCCCCATGTGCGGCTCAGTAGCGGGCTCCTCCTCCTCTGTGGAGACCACCAACCTGGATGTCTCCGTACCGTCTTCCGCCATTGCAAGCCCCTGTGGGGGCTCACCCAGCCCTTCCGCCACAGCCGTAGTGGCAGACACGGCACCAGCCCCCTCGCTCCCGGATGATGGCAAGTCCTGGGAGGGTGTCTGGGCCTTGCATCGCCGCCCAGTGGAGGCATCCCTACCGCGTGGCTCCACAGCGCCGTCTCCGCCCTCTTCTTCACTTGACGCTGCATAGAGGGAGACATAGAACACAAGCATCAGGGTACAGTACAATATTCGCCTAGACAGGAAGCAATAACACATGAGTGGCAGTGTCTAACATCACTTCCATCCTATCCATCCACAACACATGGGTGAATGCACGCAACACACATGCATAAACAGGCACAGCACCTGCAATCAACATCAGCATCCATGTACAAGGGCCTCTATTAATCCAAATGTTGCCTTCAAACTCACATGCATCATGGCTCACACTGATCCCATGCACACACATCACTGGAGGGTCATGCATCATGCCTTGTACACCACAGACACATTGGATAGACACAGTGCATACAACGGTGACCACACTGCATGAGTGAATGTACACGTCATCACAGACATGTGTCATGAATCCATGGCGTATCAAAGTCACAGACACACTTCTCAGACACACACACATGTGCACCACACATGTACATGACAGCAGCACCCATCCCTCACACCCCCACCATGTGCAAGAACAGACACTGGCATGCTTTCATGTGTGCATTTGCCATACAGCTCCCCATGTGCATTGGAACTCATGCACCAACCACGTGGTTCGCACATTACTGGTCTCAGATGCATGAACATGATGTCCCTGCACACACACATCCATACATGGCCAATGTCACACATACAGGCAAGTATCAGACTACCAGCACACTGCAACATGCCCTGTCTCACACAACAATGCTTGGCCACTTACCGCTCAAATCCAGATGGGTCTTCCTCCGAAGGATCTGGGCGTGGAGCACTGGGCATATGTGTTCCAGGACCCTCATCTGGATGTCACTCATGCTGACCCGGCCCCCCTCCGCTAGGTGCCAGGTCTTGTGGAGGGTCCTGGACCTGAAGTCCTCCCAGTGCTTCTTGACGTGCTTGATGTCGCGGGTTGCCACCCCCTCCGTGCTGATGGCAACCACTACGTCGTGCCAGATCCTCTTCCGTCCTTCCTTGTTGGCGCGTGATGTTCCGAAGAGGGCACCATACTGCCCCAGGACATGCTCCACCAGGACACCAACTTCCTTCACACTGAAGCTGGTGGCCTTCTGCCTCTTTGTCTGGGGGTCACCAGTGGTCTCAAATGGTGTTTGCCCCAACATGGCGACCCCCGAGGCAGGCGTGGGTGGGCAACTGGGTCCTGGGGCTGGGCTGTGGAGCGATGGTATCCCAGTCAGGAGTCTACTGTTCCAGCAGGGGTGGACACAGCAACTGGAACCCTGGCTGATGTGCAGGCACCAAATACCAGGGCACGTGGGCAGCAGGCAGGCAGGCAGGCAGCAGCAGATGGCAGGTGGGAGAGTGCTCAGGGCTCTGGGGGGCAGTAATTCAGCCTTCTGGGCAGGAGCGTGGTCTCTCGTGTGTTGTTGCGTGGCCAGCTTGATACAGAGTGATTTGGCATGTGAAAATCTTGCACGTCAGCTTGTAATTTGAGGAAAGGCCCTTCATGCATAAGCGCGTCAGCACACGTACGCGGTTTCATTGGACCAAAGGCCCTTAGCGTGTAAGCGCTTCTGTGACGTGACTAGCGTGGGCATTTCACTCGTGACGTGGGCATAATGGCTCAGCGCGCGTGAAAAACTGCACGTCCGCGTGTAAATGTGTGTAATCCGAGGAAAGGGCCTACGCACGTAAGTGACGTGACGCACGCGTGCGTTTCCATAAACACGGGTGCATGTTCATCATACATGTCCAAAAACTGCACGTCCGAGAGTCAGCTTGTGTAATTGGAGGAAAGGGCCTTAGCGCGTACACGCGTAAGTGACGCTGTACGTGTGGGCCGCTTTAAAAGGTATGTGTAGGACCCCATTTCTTTGTATGTGCTTTTCGTGGAGAGCAAGTGGATGAATTCTGTACTTCTTGTCGGTTCCCACGCGATTACTTCACAGCGTTTCAAGTTCGTACTCCCTGTTACCTCTGACAGCGTTCATTTTTTTTTTGGGCCTGTTTCCTCAAACAGCGTTCACTTCTTCTTTTTTCCTGTCTCTTCAGACAGCGTACAATTCTTTTGGCGGGGGTGTTGTCAACGCGCACACGCGTGTTTTTTTATGTTCTTTTTCCAGGCAGACGGTGAGTCGCGCAGGCATTTACCAACTGTGCTTGCCCTGTGTGTCTCGTACCCCTTCAGAGGTCATTGTAGGCTGCGTGTAACACGCATATGCTTATTTTTGTGTTTCTGGGTGCCACAGCGTAGTGCGGGTTCATTTTTCCATGCACGTGGTCTACGAGGGGTTGCGCGCATGTTACTTTTTGTTTTTGGGGTGCCTGTGCATTGCGTGACCCATCATCTTCCCCCAGGGGTCACAGACAGCTAGAGCACTAAGGTACAAATTCCACCTAGTACCCTACCCCTTTTGCCCCCAATTGGCCGGGACAATTGTTTACTGCAACTCCCATATGCACAACAACATCAGTGCCATGGTTGGAAGGCGACCAAGCAGTAAGGGAGGCAAAGGTGCCCGACCTCCAAAAGGTGGGTGTGGTGGGCGCAGTGGGACATGGCCAGGATTTGCAGGGTGCCCCTAGACCCCCATGTGTGGAGGACCAATCAGGGACACCCATGCCCCCCCCCATGGTTGAGGGAAACGTGGCTGACACCATCCCAGCTCAGCCCTTGTTGGACCAGCCCATTGTGGCACCTGACCCGGCAAAGGATGACTCCCAGTCTGACTTCCAGGTCAGCAGGTCTAAGCCACGTGTGCCGGTGCAAGTTGGTGTCACCAGGCCACGTGGATCTGGGGCAGCGATGTCATCTGCTGCCCCAAGTAGGCAGGGTGGGGAGGCTGCAGGGGCAGCTGCAGCTCTATCCACCCCAGCTCTGAGTCTCCCAGCCGGGACAGTGTCGGTCCTGGTCCATCAAACTGACGTTGCCCCTGCCAACATCACCCTGCAGCCAATGCCTGCACCAAGACCTATGGTCATTGTGCCTTCGCACACTCCCAGTACCCAGTCCACCTGCGATTCTGTCCCTACTGACCAGAGTGGCGTAAGCCACTCAGGCTCTGCTCCACCTTTGAAAAAGAGGAAGAAGGGTGCTCTGGCACTACAGGCTGAGACCCCAGACACGGCTACACAGTCCGGCATGTCAAGGAAGCCTAGCTTTAATGACCCCAAACTTGATGCACTTGTGACCTATGTGTCGGCACATAGCCATGAAATGGTGGTGACTGCAGGGTGCAAGACCACACCTGGTCAACGTAGGGCACACTGGCAGACCATCGCGGACCACATAAGTGCCCTTGGATTTGTGAGGCGCACAGCTGATGATTGCTACAAGCGTTGGAAAGACCTGAAACGCAGAGCAAAGAACAAGCTGGCCTCAAATCATGCCGCTTCTCTGGTGACTGGCGGTGGGTCTCCACCAGAGGACAACCAACTCATTGAACATGAGTCTGTTGCTCGGACCTTCATCACAGAGGAACAGATCCAAGGCGTGGGAGAGCTACCTGATTACAAGGCATTGTCCGGTGAGTGCCCATGCATGTGTGTGTAATCCATGTTTATGTTGTTTGGGTGACGGGTTCTGATTGAGTGCCAGGTGAGGGTGTGTGGGCCACCCATGTGCTTCCTCTAATACATTCATGTGCCTTTGATTTGGGTATGACAGTATCCCTTCTGCCCACATTAGCCAATTAGCCACACATTACTGCTGTTGCACTTGAACTATCATCTTGCAACAACATTATTCTGATTTTTTCTGTGTTCATTCAGGCTGATTGTTTAGATTATCCCATTTTTCCTATGCTTTTTTCATCCCTAATGCCACATATGTGACATGCTTCTGTCATTGTTTATACCCCACATTGTGCCACTTTAGTTACCTGGTTATGTGAATGTTTAAACCATTCAGGGAGAGGGACTATTGGCCTGTTGAAATTTATTGTTAGGGCCTGTTTGCATGTGGAACATGATAGTTGTTTCCTGTCATGTTGCAGTGACCAACCATTATGTGTACATCTGCCTACAATCACTGTCTAATTGTACACTGGATGTGTTGCAGTGTGCAGAACATGCATATTTTGCAACACTATTCTGCCTTAATCTTCTCATCATGTCCATGTGACAGGGATGTGTGACATTACTCATTCACTGACATATCACTGTAGTTGTCTAATGTACCATGGCTATGCTACATGGCATCTGTGTTTTGGCATGTGTCATGTATGTGTATTGGACATGCCACTCACTGGCTGATGTGTGATGCCAGTGCTACACGACATGCTGCGAATGTGTTGCTTTTCCATCTTGGTGTCCTCATTGTCTGCCTTTTTGACTCCCCTTCAGAATCATTGACAGTGCATGCATGCCAGGGTTATAGTCATGTGGGACATGTGTTAACCATGTACAGGAGCTCTGTCTTGTCAGGCCTATGTGTGTGCTATGGTGCTCATGCCTGTTTCCATTTCTTGTGTTTCATGTTTTTGCAGGTGATGACGCACTTGATGCTGGTGAGGTTCAGGAGATGGTGCAAACCCAGGAGGATTCTCAGCCACGACCAGGCACCAGTGTAGGACGTGGTGTGGTGGTGGGTGAAAACACTTTGGTACTGCAGACCATACTATCGAGGGGTGTCTCTGGGTGCAGTTCTCCTGACCTCTATTCAGGTGCTGAGTCGGATGATGAGACTTATGTGCTGTCGCAGGTCAGTGCTTCTGGCAGGGATTCTGTTCTGTCCAACCCACCAGGACCAGGGGTAGAACCCTCTATGGGGATGTCAGTGTTGGTAGGTCCGCATTTTGGCTGTTACGGATGCAGGGTCACACTCCACAGCATCTGATCCTGTTCCTGGGCCAGCAGATCAGAGGGGAAATGCAGTCCTGCAGCATCAGGCAGTGCCAGCACAGCAAGGTGCAGATTGCCTTGCTCCAAAGAGGTGTGGTGCCCGCCGACACGATGACCGTGCACCACCAGGCAATACTGTATGGGAAAACTCCATGTACAGTATGGCAACCCAACAGGCAGCATCAGTAGAAATGATGGCTCAGGCAATGGAGATGGTGGCCACTTCCATTATCCCCCCTGAAAGGCAGATGGAGCAACAACAGCCGGCAACAGACTCCATTTGCCAATCACACAGGGAAGACATGTTGGCGTCCAACAGGGACCGAATGGCGGCACTGGAGACTCTGCGCGAATCCATATCAATAGAGTCACAGGGCCACAGGGAAGCCCTGAGGGTGGAACTCCATAACCTCAGGCAGAGTCTGCTTGAACTTGAGGCTACCTGAAATGTTAGGGCAGAACAGCAGCTGGAGCAGCTCACACATTCGCTCTCAGCTGAGCTGCAGGCAACGCCATGAGGAGATCCGGGCATCCCGCGAGGCCATGAGTGCAGAAGTGCAGGCAACCCGTGACGTGCTGCATGGGGATCTCCGCACTTTAATCCTCCAGAATCAGACTTTCCAGACTCGCATGCTTGCTGTCATGGAGGACCATACCAGGGCTTTGCATGGGCTGCCTCCCATAGTGCCACCACCTCCTGATGCAGCAGCAGAGGGTGAAGAGTGCAACAGCAGTTCTCCCACAATGGCATAGCCGTGCAGGCCATGAGCCCATGGAGGTATTTTTTTCTGCAACATTCACGCAGGTGGGTGTTGGTGTGCACCCTGTCCTCGAACCTCCTGGTTGCCCCCCCCCTCCAGGTCCCCACATGGCCAGTGTTTTTTTTTTTTTTTTTTTACAGTGTGTTGCCTTGTGTGGCTCCCGTGGGCATCCACTGTATTCCGGCTGGGCAAATGCATGCTTGTCCTGAGTTTGGGTTAGATGCTTGGGTTTGTGACACACACACCCCTCCTGCTTCCCGTTTCCATGGGCTTGCAAAGGGTGTGACCAAGTGACAGTGACTTACACAGTGACATTGGGCTCCCATGAGCTGTGTGGGCAGTCTGTATTCGATACTGTGTGTACATCCCTAGTGGGTATTGTTGTTGTATTGTACACTGCATGGTGTATTGATATGTGCTTGTGCATCCATGTCTTACTCCTAATTTGCAGGTTCCTTCCTCATGTCTTCACAAGGCCGTCTCCTTTGCAGATGGAGTTAATGTTGTATGCAGTACACTGACACATTTGCGTGGCAGCAACACTCTACAGTTGGAAGGGGTCGATGTGTTGGCTTATTCAGGTTGTAAGACTACCACTACTTTGACTTAGTACTGTCATGTTTTTGCAATTTTTCATGGTGTGTTGCTGTATTGTGTTGGTGGTAAGTATTTGTTCATGTTTGCTGTTTGTTATTGATTACTGGGAGCATATTGTCTGTGGGCAGTTTCCATTTGGGACAGTGCACTTTGTGACACTTGTGTCAGGTCTTGTGCATTGCTTTGTTTGCTTTCACATTGCATGACATGCCATGGTGTGTTGGGTGGCGGAGCTGGGGAGGGGTTGGGTGACATGGCGCTATTTTCATGTTGTATTTTGCAAGGGGGTAGTCATTCATGCAGCATAAATGTGTGTTTTTTTTGTGACACAGCATTGGTTGTCTTTCGGCAGGTAGGGATGCACACAATGTAACAATTCCAGGTGACCAATCTCAGGCTGGTATGGTTGTGACAGTTGACTGTCCCTTATGTCACCATCATTGATTGTCAGCTGGTATGTGCCAGGGCTGTGTGCACTCCACAGGGGTGTGATTTTAGTGAAGTAATTAGCCACCAGCTGCGTACGGACTGCCTCACCACGTGCACTTTCCCCTCTCATTCGCAGCGGCCATGCTTGTGGTTGGGGATGTGGGGGCACCACCATGGCCACGGGCAGGCCCTGGCGTGTTGCAACGTTGTGCAGGAAACATGCTGCCACTATGATCTTGCACACTACTGGGGGCGCGTATAGCAGCTGCCCACCAGAACGGTCAAGGGAGCGAAAGCTTGACTTGAGCACTCCGAATGTGCGCTCCACTATGCCCGAGGTTGCAATATGGGCTGTGTTATATCTTACCTCGGGTGGTGTGGTAGGGTTCCGAATTGGCGTCATCATGTGGGTGCTCAGTGGGTAGGCACTGTCCCCTGGGGAGGTGATGATGGGTATCATTAGTGGGGTTGTGACATTACTCAGAAATCTGACATGCATGCATGTGCAGGGCATTTATACTCACCAAGCAACCATGTATCGCCATGCCGCCCAGCTTCTAGGTCTAGGGTTGACATTCTGTAAATGAAACTGTCATGGGTGGACCCTGGATAGTTGGCATATACTGAGGTAATGATTCCCTTGGCATCACATACTACCTGCACGTTGATGGAATGCCAGTGCTTGCGGTTTCTGTAGATGGGCTCAGTTGCCCTGGGAGGACGTAAAGCCACATGGGTGCAGTCAATGGCACCTAGCACTTTGGGGAAGTGTGCCACCCCGTAAAAATCCTGGACGACAGCCTGCCTTTCTGCAGGTGTTCTAGGCAGGTATATGTGCCTGCGGACTGATGGGCGTGCAGTCATGATGGCCAACACCTGGTGCAGGCAGCGTGACTGCGTGTCCTGTGAGACCCCCCCCACTATGGCAGTAGTCCGCTGAAATGAACCAGTGGCCAAGAAGTGCAGTACATTGAGCACCTTTTCCAAGGGGCTCAGTGCTTGGGAGCACAGAGTGGGTGATGTGAGGTCATCCTCCCACTCACTCACCATGTCGAGTATTATGTGAGGTGGAAACCTGTACCTCCCATACACCTGGTCATCAGGCATCCCAAAAAGGCTGGTTCTGGGTGTAAAGATTCTGGGCCTGACTATCCTCCTCCTCCTCCTGCGGTATCCCATGACCACTGCTGCGAGGAACGGTATATTCATCTTGGCATCTGAGCTTGTTTGTTGTTTGCACACATTTTAATGCTGCGCAGGTCCACGTACGCCTGCTTCCTGCTGCCGTACGTGTTTCCGGATTAGCGCATCTTTTTTGGCGCACGCGTTAGCCCCATTCGATTCCATGAATACGTGTTGTAGGCGCGCGTGTGGGAGTTCTGTGCATTTGCCTCCTGTACTTCCCCCGTGACACCCACATTTTCACGCGTTGTTCCCCATTCCAAATGTTACACCCCGTGTTACGCCTACTTTTGTTGTGTGCGCTTCGCTATGTGCGCTTTCGCTGTGCGCTTAGCGCACGCTGTTTGAAGACGTGTGCGCCACATAGGATTTTAGCGCACATCCATGGATTTACACGCGCGCGGACTTCCATGAATCGCTGCTCGCGGGTTTCGCTGCGATTTTCGCACTTGCGCTGCGATTCGCATGCTTTTGCACGCTTGCGTGGGAATTTTCGGCGCACATTCATTCCATGAATCGGCCTCTTAATATTGTTTGATCGTACGTTGTCGGGAGCAAAGAGCATGCTTGAGGAGTTATCCCTGTATTCAGCGTATTTGGGGCTTACTATTAATTTGAGGAAAAGAAAGATCCTGGCTATTACCAAAAGTGGACCCCGTCGTTCAGGGGTCAAGACAAGCTTGGGCAGAATAAGCATTGAACAATTGTATCCATACCTGGGGTTGGAATTCGATATTCAACCTAACTATGATTTGATCATACTTCAAAAGAAGAGGCGGGCAAAACTCCTTACATTACAAGCCTGTAAATTTGCCAAAGGTACAGCAGGGTTTAGTATTGCGGGTATTATCAAACTTTATCAGCAGTGCTTCGTCCCAGCAATCTTGTATGGCTTGGAGGCACTAGCCATACAGGATTTGAATTGGCTCAATATATTAGAGGGCCAGTATTGGCGCGCAGTACTGAGTATGGGCCCAGCCTGTCCTGTCCAGTATTTGAGACTGGAGCTAGGCTTAACCTCATTAAAAGGCATGGCCTTGCATGCTTGAGGTGTGTTCTACTTGAAAGCCAATTTCACTTCTTCTTGTGAATTGCTTAGCTTGGCCAGTACTAATTTCGACAATGAAAAGCCGCCCCAGGGTAGCAGCTATAAACAGTTAAATGAGTCTCTTTTCATTGAAATAGACTAGTCATACGACAAGAAGCGTCCAATGCCATTTATACATTAAAAAAAATCATTTATACATAAAATGAATAAATGGGATTGGACCCAGAATTATATCCACCTGTCCACCCTGAAGGGGTATGAAGCTGTATTGCATGTAATCCACAGATAAAGAAAATCCCAACAATACCTGTTATTATGCCCATATCCGGAGGTACGGCAATTCATGCTAAGGTTGCGGATAAATCAACTCCAGGTATTAGCGGTTGTTGGGCCTCGGTTTGGCATTCCATTAAAGGATAGGTATTGTCGTATCTGCATGAAGGGAGAACACCTTAAATCCATCAGGCACGTTTTAACAATGTGCCCTCAATTAGCCCCATTGTATATGTGCATGTTGGGAAAGTTGGTACACATCTATGATACCATTAAGGGAGAATCCTTTTGGGATTACTGCCTAAGCTCAGACTCTATTGGGACCCAGCTGGCATTATTTAGGGTCTGGGTTAGAGTTAAAAGTTTATTACCAAATCAGCCAGTTATAGTGGTCCCCGGAGCGGCACCCTAGGGTCTGGTTCACATGCCTGCTGCCCGATGTTTGGCTTTAGGCCATTGGGTTTGACGTTTGATGTTTGATGTTTGATGTTTGGTGTTGCTGCTTAGTGGCTATTGTCATTGCCTTGCCTCGGGTATTATATATTATGTATAAATGGGCTGCTCAGGATGCATAAGAAGCGAGAGATACATTATTCATTCATGTATTCATGTATTGTATTACACTTGGATTTATATGCTTAAAATGTTTTATGCTTATTTAATATGTAGTTTGCTTGTATGTCTGTATTAATTTATTAGATGTATTTTGTACTTAGTATTGATTGTTTGTGCAAAGTTCAAATGTGAACTAATTCACAATAAATGTATTATTATTATTATTATTATTATTATTATTATTATTATTATTATTATTCTTATTATTATTATTATTCTTATTATTATTATTATTCTTATTATTATTATAACATTTAGATTAATGGAGAAGATAATTGCCAACATATTTTGTCTTCCTCCCCTGGGGTCAAGGCCTGCGAAGTGCTAGTGCGGAGGGGTTGACTCATCCTGAAGGCACGCATACTCTTCTGCTGGTGATCTCACTACACAATCCCACTACAGGGTTCAAACTTAATCAGAGCCTTTGCACTGATCCATCTACTAGATGAATACAAAATTTCAGAGTTACGACTCGCCCTCCGCTGTGGGATTCTATGATACTGGCCCACCAGGCAAAGCCTTGGCTGGTCAAAGCACAGTGAGGGCCTCTGAGAGGGATCAGTGCTGTTACAGGTCAGGTCCACTACCGAACACAGGGCTTAACACTGTTAGCTCCACAGGCAGGCATGCATTCTGGGATTGCAAATAGTATTCTCTTCTGAAAGAAAAAAAAAAGGTTTCTTTTGATTCAATGATGCATGTAGCTCTGACCTTTTCATTAAAAGGGAATAAACACTCGGGCCTGAGTCCCTTCTCTCTTTCTAGAGAAGAAGGAGAAGCTGTGGTATGCTGGCACCAAGAAGCACCATTATAGGTAAGTGCAGTGTGGGGTAAGGTGCAGGTGCTGGTGGCAGGGCAGTAAGGTGGGGGAGTGGCACAAACAGCACTCAGGAAACAAGCATAGAACTTCCAGGGAATGCAGGCTTATGCCTGTCGATTCAGCACAGACTTTTTGGAAGTATTTGCCTGGCTTCCCCATACCGAATGCTGAATGCTGACTATAGGCCTATCTGTGAAGCCAGGCAGTAAAAACACGGGACAAAAATCCACATATACTTTCCCAAATGCAAATAGCAGAAGCACATGTCAGCAAAAACGATGCAATATTGTATTGATATTTCTCCCATAGTGGTATCCTGGAGGGCTAAGGAATTCCCTACTACCATAGAATTCAGATACTGTGAGCATTGTAACATTTTCAAAAGAGACACTTTACAATATTAGTGAAATTAAATTATTTCCTTTAATACATTTCTTTTTTTAAAAACATTTGCAAAAAATCCAGTCCCCTCTCCTCAAGCTATCTATTCTTTTGCTTTGGACATGCAGCTGTCAGCGGTGGCCGGGAGCAATCTAGCAAATGTGCACCGGACTATGTGACTCTCACTCACATGCAAAGAGTCAGAGATCCAGAGGGAGGGAGCAAGAAAGGGATTGAAAAGTGAGGGAGAGAAAGTGCTAGATTGACGTTTGATACACCAGGTTCACTCAGTCTTCCTTAAATTGATACATTCCTAGACTCAAACAGAGTGCATGATTTTTTAGGAGCAATGGCCATGTTTAATCATGATTCCACATACACTGTCTGTCCTGCAACACACCACTGAACTGGGAACAATTAAATCATTCTGCACCTGAATCCACAGCACTGCCCATGTGGAATGTCTTGAATTATTCTACTTCTGTGTTGGACTAAAATTGGTTGGGATTGGCCAACATGCTATGCATTCCAGCCAATCGGAATTGCCAGGGAGATCAGACACCTGATTGGTTGGAATGGGAGGCATGATCACTAATTACATTGGCCCTCATTACGACCCTGGCGGAAAGGGGAAAACGATGGCGGAAATGCAATACCGCCATCGAATAGCGCTCGGTGCGACTATGACCCGTCACCGCAAAGTACGAAGCCATTAGCGACACCGTAGTGAACGCCAACGCTAACTGCACTAAGCACGCGCGCGCCATGCCAAACCGCAAACACCACCATGGTGCAACGGTACGCCAATTCCGACCCTAGCGGACATGTACCTAACGCCATCAGGCATGGCGGAATGGACCATTCCGCCATGGCGAGAAGTACGGCATCGCGAATCAACCGTAAACGGCCCCACTGAGTGCCTGTACACCGCTCCCTGCCCACAAAGTACAACTCCCTGTAGGTGCAATGAAGTCACAATGCAACCATTGAAATGTACAAAGCACCCATGCATGCCAACGAACAAAAGCAACACAAGAGGGGCCAATGGGAGCTGCAGGGCACAGATGGCACGAATACAGAAGCCATCCCAATGGACATGACCACAGTCCCCCACCAAGAAACGCACGCAAACACAGGCACCTGTGACCAGCAACATTCCGAAAATCACATCATTCCACCAGTCCACCTGGCTGACCGCCATCTGTCACACAAAACCCAATCCCCCGCCCCTGAGCATGACAACATCCAAACTGACATATAGGCAGCCCCCATCCCTGACCTCACGGGCTCAGTAGGCAAACGCGCCCAGCACAGTACCACGCAACTAAACCCCGAAGCAGGAACCCAATGCAGATCTCCTCACAATACATCGCCCCACAAATAGGCACATGCCACATCACTTGCAAAGAAAAACGCTACACGGGCCAAATCAGAATAGAAATTTAATGCACAACAAAATCACCAAGCCCATACAGCCATCAGGCCATGAACTCCAAAACACATTTCACCATTGTGGGCTGCATCCGCAAGAAATGACCAGCCACTACTTGTGTGACGCCCTGTCCCATCATGGTACACAGAGCCACAATCACGTACGAAAAGGCAAAAAGGAAGCGCACACAACCGCAGGGCCGTCCCAATGGGGAGGCACTAGTCCAGCTGAAAGGCCGAAATGTTGCTCCGAGCCACCAGTACTGCGTAAGGGCATGTGGGCCACTGGCGATCGTCCCATAAGATCGTAATGCTGCTCCACCGATTAACACGAAGCAGCAGGTGTCGGGAGTAAAATCCATCTGCAGGAGTGGCATACAGATGGCAGTGGCAAAAGGGGAGGAGATACCTGTCAACCAAAAGAAAAGAACAAGAACAGAATGGCCATCAGAACTACATTCGAACAACTCACTTCAATGAGCACACGAAATCCACAGCCATATGCATGCTAGCCCACTCCAAAGGATCATCACCACCCCAAAGCCACTTGCGACTCATAACCATCTATACCTAGGTGTAAACACCATCACGAACGAGTGTACCTGTGCATGCGTCTGCCAAAACAGAATCCATCAGATGGGAATGTTAACGTGCATGGACACAAGTGTCTGAGGGCGCGTCGAGACAGGGAGGGCTCAACAAGGCCAGATAGACGATGGTCCCACTATGGCAGCCCTGCATCACATAGCGTAGGGGAGGCGGATAGATCCCAAGAAGCCCTGTACATGGCAGACTCTGCATCAAATCACCTGCCCATGCATCCATTCATCATTCCCTCATCCCGGGATCAAAACGCCTGAATAATTACTCACATGACATTAGAAACGTCCATTGAGTCTGTGCGTAATGCAGCCTGCTAAATCCACAGTGCCCCAGCCCGTAAATCCAGTGTTGTGAAGTAACATGTATTTGGGAATGGCCGGCCTCATCGCCCACGTAGCTATTGCGCATCCCAAACTATTCATATCAATCATTGCTCCCTCGCCATGGGCCCTGTCTCAAGGACATAGAACAATAGAACGTTATATTTGCAGTCAGACCTGTGGGCATCTCCTCGCCGCTAGCTGGAAACCGAAAGCGCCGCCCTTCGAATTCCTCATTTGCAACATCACGTCGAAAAGGCATCTGTGGCCGTTTGAAATCACTAATTATTCCATCGAGTGCGGCTGTGTGTGAAAATGGCAACTGCCTTCACCCACAAATGGGACGCCCCGCCCGTCGTTGCAACTCGGTACAGTGATGCATGAGGGCCCACCGTTACTCGAGTACTACGTTCCACTGACCCTTCACAAGTCCGTTCGCGACTGCACAGATAGTATGGGAAACAATGGGACCACAGCAGAATGAACATATCAACCAATCTTACACGCCCATCGGGTACAAATACATGATTGCAATAGCAAGATACCATTCCCCGAATTGCAGCGTTGTGCGCGGGACGTGCTCGGCCAAAGGGGAGAGCAGTTTGCACAGGTGGAATCAATCACCACAGGTGGAGGCCATACAGCCTGAAAACACATAAATTGCACAGCCAGTCTCCTCCCACAACCACAGCGAAATGCTACCGGCAGGACTCGCGATGTTGGCCCTGGGGGACCTGATAGCACTGCAAGTGCTCCGACTCCAAGAAGAAGACGAACAACAACTACAACCAGCCGCACGGAGGAGACGCAGGAGGAGGAGGAGGCCAAGGCAGGGCCAGCAAGGCCCAGCAGCACAGCCACTACCACCACGCAGGCAGCCCGCAATCCCACGCCTCCGAGCACATCCGTTCAACCTCACTGATGAGCAGATCCACACCCTCTACCGTCTGGACCGGGACACCATAGCCGCCATTGTGGACATGACACAGGCTGACCTAGTCAGCATGATAGATAGCCCAACCGCCATCCCACCCCTACTGAAGGTGGTGTCTGTACTCCACTTCCTGGCCACAGGCACCTACCAGCACACAGTCGGACAGTTGCATGGCATTTCTCAGCCACTGTTCTCACGGACACTATTCCAAGTGCTCGATGCCCTCCTGCAGCACGCAGACGACTACATCTCCCTACCACGCTCGGAGCAGGAAATAACCAACACAAAAGTGGGATTCCATGCACTTGCCGGCATACCGGGTTGCATTGGTGCCATCGACTGCACCCATGTTGAATTGGTCGTGCCACATGCCATGGAGGCCCAGTACCGCAACCGAAAACAATTTCATTCCCTGAATGTACAAATGGTGTGTGACTCCAACAGGATCTTTACGCATTGTTGTGCCCGATTCCCTGGATCAACCCATGATTCCATGGTCTTGAGGAACTCTACCATACCACGCTACATGGAGCGACACGCAGGGAACAGATCCTGGCTACTCGGTGAGTCTCATTGCATGCATGATGATGTGGGGTATGTGATTTGGCAATGTACTGGCAGGAAGGTGGGGGGGGTGTGCGTACGTATCAATGGCATCCCACATCCTACGTTTCTCGTCCACATACAGGTGATGCTGGATATCCACTGAAGAGATGGCTCCTCACACCAGTCCGGAACCCACGGGACCAGCATGAGGAGGACTACAACCATGCCCACTCACGTACCCGTGTAGTCATTGAGCAGGCATTCGGCCTACTGAAGGGCCGTTTCCGCTGCCTCAGCAGGTCTGGCGGGGCACTCCTGTACCGCCATGAGAAGGTTGCAAAGATGGTGATGGCATGTGTCATGCTCCACAACATGTGCGTACGTAGAAATGTGCCCATGCCCCCTGACGCAGAACTGCAAGCACCTGATGATGGTCATGATGAGGGTGGGGATGTGGCAGCACCTCAAGGAGTCTGCGAGGCACTGGAGGCCCGTGACATTCGTCAGCATCTCATTGATGTATGCTTCTAGCACTCATGCCTGGTGGCTGATACATGGACACGGGACACGTGGCACTGTGTGTGTCTGGAACATGCACAAAATGGACTGTACGCCTATGATGGCCTAGTACACAAAGATCAATGTCCACACATCTCATTGGTTGATCGTGCACTGTTTATGGCATATGTGATATCATGTTGTACACCCTATCGACCCGCCACCCAAGTGAGCCCAACACACCCCCTCCACCCTCCTACCTCCCCCCCGAACACCAGTGTTCAAAGATGCTCATTGTCAGTGGGCTGTCGCTATTGCATGCCCCCTCTGCGGGTATCAGGGGCACCCCTGCCTGTGGAGCGCCGGGTCCTCCCAGATCTACGTTGGGGGCTGCCCTGGACGGAACTTGCAACGGATGATGTGTCTGCCTGCTCACATCCATGCATGTCCCTAAGGGTTTGCGAGAGCTCAGTGAGCACACGGCGCACTGCGGCAAGTTCGGCACATACGTCTTTGGACGTCGCATGCAGTTCCCCCCTCAGGCTCTCGGTGCTTCTCTCAATTTGTGACCTTAGCGTCTCTGTGCCTCTCTCCATTTCTGCCCTAAGTGTCTCAGTTGATGTTTCTATGTCTGCCTTGGTGCCCCCACATTCATCGGCATGGTCCTTGAGGAGTGTGGCCAGTTGCTGCTGTTGTTCGATAAACTGGTCGAGGGACTGTTGCCTCTGCTGGGCCATGGCCATTTGCGGGGGTGTCGCAGAGGGGCTGTTGACCTCATGTTGCCTTCCCACAGGGCTTGGGGGGGATGGCCAGTCGTCGTCTTGTGGGTGCCCCTGCGTGGTATCCTCATGTTGTACGGGATGGGACAGACAGGGGGATTGGGACAGGTCATGGATGGATCTGACTTCGGCATCCCCGTTTTCTGTGTCCGAGCATGCTGCCATCAATGGGGTGTCACCTATGGTGCTGCTGCCACCAGAGGCAGTGCCTTCTGTGGCATCCATTGGGGGGACCTGTGGTGGTGGTGTTGTGGGCATGCTGGCTGCTGGGGTGCCTGTTGATGTTCCCTCCTCTGTGCTGCCACCTGATTTGTGCTGCTGCCGTGTCTTGATGCGTGCAGCTGAGGTGGAGGGTCTCTGGCCGTTGGTCTTGGCCCTCTTTGCAGGTGTGCTGGTAGGGGTGTCCTGTTGCTCGTCGTTTGGATCGGACCCTGTGGTGGAGTAAAGGAGGGCGAGGGTTATTGATGGGTCTGTGGGAATTGGAATGGCATTGTATCACATGCATTGGGGTGGTACCTGAGGGTGATTTGGATCGGGGCCTTGGAGGTGCTTTCATTTGTGTGTGGAGTGAGGGTGCAGTTGTTTGGCAGCCTGCAGTTAGGGTGTGCCTGCTGCACGTGTAGTGCGTGTTTTAGGGGTTTTTAATTATTTATGTATTTATTGTGGTTTTTAACGTGCGCTATCAGGCCGATGTGTGTGGACGTTCTCCTGGACATGTGTTTCTGTTGCACTATGTGGACGCATGGTACTTCACATGGATGGACTGTGTGGATTGTTTTATCTGGCCCACCTACCTGAGTCTTCGGATGTCTGCACTCCTTTCTCCATCCCTCCGACTCCCTCAATGCTCTCCATTCCGATGGTGGAGGCACAGATTTCTTCCCAGGGGGTCAACTTGATGGGTGATTCAGGACCTCCCCCGGTGGCTGTGGCAATGTTGCGGTTGGCAGAGAGTATGCTGCGGACGCGTATCCGCAGGTCGTCCCATCGCTTGCGGCATTGCTGTGGGGTGCGGGGTGCGGTCCCCACCGCACTTACCCGCTGTGCCACCAGAGCCCATATGGCCTTCTTGTTTGCAAGTGCCGTCCTGGTCATTTGCGTGGAGAAGACCACGGCAGCATTCTCCTGGAGGGTCTCTGTTAGCACGGTGAGTTCCTCACGGGAGAAGTGGACCTGCCGCTTGCGGTCGCACGCTTTCTTCGCTACTTTTCCCATTTTTCTTGGTTTCGCTAGGGTGGTTGACGGGGTGGGGTGTGTCTCAGGGTAGTGTTTTTAGTGGTTGTGTGGTTTTAGTGTATTTATAGGTGTACGCCGGGATGTTTCCCGTTCCGGGCCCGTGTTTTAACTTCCGTTTCCGTATATTTCCGGCCACCGTACTTTCCGGTAGGCGCACACTGCGGTGACCGCTAAGAGGGGTGGCGGTATTGCACCTGGGGCGCCGTACGGCGGCGGTGTGGGCCGTTTTGGGGTCATTTCCGCCATCGCGGACTTTGCACTTCCGCCATGCCGTGGTGCTCGTGCCCAATGGGTCGGAATGGGCCGCACTTTGCTCCTTCGTGCAATGGCGGAAACGCTATTTACGCTGTGGCGCTCCGGTCAGTCGATTTCCGCAAGGGTCGTAATGAGGGCCATTGTGTTGAATGTTCCAGAGCTCTGATTGGCTGAAATGTTCACATGCCCTAATTGGCTGCTATGCTTGCCCTTTCACACTGGATGGAATTAGTGTCTGATCTTGACTGCTTCCACGTGGCAAGTAGTACACAGCATGAGACGATTGCATAACATATCTGCCATTCTACAGTACGCCAAGAAACGACAGTTATTCAACAATGCTGCTAGGATGTGCATAAGGATGGGTTTTGATTACAAACTATTTTTGGAAAAGGGTGCACAGAATAGGAAAGTTGCATGCGCATTGTATAAAGGGTTATATAACTTCGTGTTTTAACATTTCGCTGTATTTGTGGTAACGCTCGACAGTTTCAAGCCCCGTGTGTTCTTTTACTGCAGTGTGAATAATTGATTTCCGGTCCCATTGCTGGATGAATGCAAATCTGCTTAGTTCAAAGGTGAACAACAAGTGCGTCTTAATATTGTCCTCTGCAGCTACTTGTCATTTACTGCTGAGGCACACACCAATTAGGCGTTTAAATGCTGGCTCCTAATTGTTTCCAATTAAGCTGTTAAATACAGTGAGGCATGGTGATTTGAGCATGAATGAGCCCTTTGTGATTTCCAAAAGTGAATATATTTTGACACTCGGTTTGATTGGCTGTTACAGAAATGAGAGGAGCCACACATGCTGTTCAGTGAAGCGTGCTCCATAACCAACAAAGACAACAATACGTGTGTTATTGTTTCCTGAAATGTGTTGCTTAAGAACTTCTAGCCAAAGCAACACATTTTTTTTAAAGCATAAATGGACGGAGTGGGTCGAGCAGATACACATTTTCCAAGAATAGGAACACCTAAAACTCAATGATATTTGTTGCATTTTGAAAGATGATCCACGTAAAAGAGTCCTCGCATAAACATGTTTTATAATTGACTGATTACTTGTGAGACAGGGAATATACACTTTGCTCACTTGAACCACATTGGTCGCTAATTATTTCTGCTGCTTTAGCAAAAGCACCATGCCATCATTGGAAGAGTGTGGAAGGTTGTGGCTGAGCCAATCCACAGCACCACAAAGTCTTCTTTTGTACAGGATAGGACACTGGCTTCTAGTACAGCTCCCTGCCACACTTTCTAATTGCCCCTAACCCCATTCCCTCACACAACCCTCACCATTCCACCCCCACCCCCAGGCCCTGCGTCACTTAGTGGGAGGTGGCACCTGGGCGCCATGTTTATCTCATACTGCAACCTAACAGCCCCCTTACAAACAGGTATGGGTAACATGCCTTCGGCTCCATACGTCCAGCATACCCTCCCAGAATGCAGATATCCATATCTAAGGAAGCAAAATGTTTGAAATATTCAATATCGCCTTGTTAGTTCTGGGTGCCGCAGAGTACAGTACTGCTTCTCTGTGTATGAAAGTGGGCAGCAGTTGAGCCCATCTGGTGCATGCATGGGGAAGGGGGAGCAGTGACACACAAGGGCTTATTGCGATCTGTTCTGTGTTCCTCCTTTAGCACATAGAGAAGAATGGAAGCAAAGGCAGACCATTTAGAAGCCTAGGGGCCAAAAGAGAGCAGCATAGCAGTGAAAGCACATGTCCAAGGGTATAATTGTAGGTCTAAAGAAGCACTGCTAATGAGAACAGGAACAACGGGCTGTCAATGGATTTATAAGGATCAGTACTGAACGTGCTTAAACAGAGAATAATTGCCCTAATGTTACCCAACCAAATGAAATCCTGTTCTGTCTGACACCTCATCTCCATCACTTCTAATCTCTCACTCCGCCCTGTCCCCTTTGATTGAATTCCCCACCCACCTCTTCAAAGTGTTCCATTGCTTGTCATTAAAACTTTTCTACAGAATCCCTGTGTCTGCAAATATAAATGCATGCATACATATGCTTTATTGTGATTGCTAACATGACTCTTGCAAAATACACAGTCTAGCTGATTCCTCCCTAGTACTTTATTTGACATAGAAGGGATATTCCTCTTGGAAAATACCCATCAAATTTATAGAATCCGAGATAATGACCACAAACACACTGATTGACCAACGAAATAGAAAAGCAATATATGTGGAGATAGTGAACAATAAACCTGGGGCCAGATACAGAAACGTTGCACCGTATTAGCACTAGGGCAACGTTTTCCCTATTTTTTTAAAACATTGGGACACATTAAAAAAACATTGCACCTCTACTAGTGCAGTTTGTCATAGTAAAAGCACGGGGGCAAAAATGACCCTAGTGCAAAAAAGATGCATTTTCACGACACGTTTGAACCAGGGCAAAGTTTGCCCTAGTGCTAATAGAGAATGGTATTATCACTAGGGCAAACTTTGCCGTGATTCAAAAATGTATCAAAAATGTATCTAAACAGTGAGAAGGAAGGCATTATCTAAAGAGAAACACAAAGCATCTAAAAAAATGAAAAACTGAAACCACAGTGTGGAAACAATTGCCATTAACTTCCTTCAAGGTAAATATTGAAGAATAGTGAAAGAAGCAAAAAAATAAAAAACAAAGCTGAGACTGAATGAAAGCCAGAGTAGGAATCCCCATTAAAAAGTCAAAATATGAAATTGATGAATCCAATATAGGACACGAGCCGAATACATGTGCACAAGCACAAGATCGGAAACAGAAAACAGAAATGTGTTGGTAAAAGTTCTATTGTGTCTGAATATCAGCAGAATAGGTTAACCCTCATTGTGTGGAAGGATTACATCAATTGAAGATTGCAGACTATCCTGCAAGCACTCCAGAAGATGGCACAAATCCAGTTGAATTGGAGAAACAAACACAATAAAGACCATGTATTCCCTAAAGTCATCAAACACTGACAGGGTAATTCATAGAATTTCACACAAAACTGGCACACGCGGATGGCACACAGTGTGCGCGTGAGAATGTCTGCGCCAGCCGCGTGCACTAAAATCGAATTCCGCACACAGCGTATTCATGGATTTTAGCCTCCAAAACCAGCCGTGGGGCAGAGTGGCGCAGCGACTGTGCAGCAGCACCATTTACGCCCCCAAGAATGCCCTCGCGCAAGGAAAAGCCATCAAAATCCCCAATTCAGCACAAAGGGCCGCACTAACCCTGGACCAGTTTACAGGGCTGCCAAACAGCAAAGCCAAGCGGGGAACGTGTATTACTAGGGTGCGCGTGAAGTTTCACACGTGAAAGGGCCTGTGCGAGCGGGGTACGTGTATTACGGGGTTCGCAGGAAGTCTCAGACGCGATTTCAGCAGGGTATGTGTATTATGGGGTTCGCGGAAAGTCTCACATGCCATTTCAGCAGGGTACGTGTATAACTGGGGTTCGCGGGAAGTTTGACACGCGAAAGGGCCCTGTGCGAGCGGGGTACGTGTATTATGGGGTTCGCGGGAAGTCTCACACGCCATTTCAGCAGGGTACTTGTATAACTGGGGTTCGCGGGAAGTTGTACACGTGAAAGGGCCCTGTGCAAGTGGGGTACGTGTATTCCTGGGGTTCGTGTGAAGTTTTACACGCGAAAGGGCCCTGTGCGAGTGGGGTACCTGTATTCCTGGGGTTCGCGTGAAGTTTGATATGCGAAAGGGCAACGTCCGTGCGTGACACATCACAGATGCGCATACGCGCAAAGGGCCTTTGGTCCAATGAAATTGCGTACATGTGCTGACCCGCTTACACGCTAAGGAAATTTCCTCAATCTACACGCTGACGTGCACCTTTTTCACGTGCCAAATCACTCCGTATCAAGCTGGCCACGCATACACCCACGGAAGACCACGCTCCTGCCCTGAAGGCCATTTTCCTGCCCCCAGACTCCCGAGCACGCTCCCACCTGCCATCTGCTGCTGCCTGACTGTCTGCTGCCCACGTGCCCTGCTATTTGGTGCCTGCACATCAGCCATCTGCAGCGATCCAGTTGCTGTGTCCACCCCTGCTGGAACAGAAGACTCCCGACTGGGATACCATCGCTCCACAGCCCAGCCCTAGGACCCAGTTGCCCACCCACTCCTGCCTCTGAGGTTGCCATGTCGGGCACATCTCCATCTGGCACCACTGGCACCCCCCAGCCAGAGAGGCAGAGGGCCACCAGCTTCACTGCCACCGAAGTTGGTGTCCTGGTGGAGCATGTCCTAGGGCATTATGATGCCCTCTTCGGAACATCACGCGCCAACAAGGAAGGACCGGAGAGGATCTGGGACGACGTAGTGGTTGTCATCAATGTGGAGGGGGTGGCAACCGGCAACATCAAGCGCAGGGAGGACTTCTGGTCCAGGACCCTCCACAAGGCTCGGTGCCTCGCGGAGGGGGGCCAGGAATGCAGGAGTAACATCCAGATGAGGGTCCTGGAACGCGTTGGCCCAGCGCTCCATGCCCAGATCCTTCAGAGGCAGACCCGTCTGGAGTTGAGCGGTAAGTGGCCAAGCATTGCTGTGTGAGACAGGGCATGTTGCAGTGTGCTGCTAGTCTGATGCTTGCCTGTATGTGTGACATAGGCATGTACGGATGTGTGTGTGCAGAGACATCATGGTCATGCATATGAGACCAGTTATGTGTGAACCACATGGTTGGTGCATGTGTTTTAATGCAACAGGGGGAGCTCTATGCGGAATGCACACATAAAAGCATGGCTGTCTCTGATCCTGGACATGAAGGGGGGGTGAGGAATGGGTGCTGATGTCATGTACTTGTATGGTGCACGTGTGTGTGTGTGCCAAAGAAGTGTGTGTGTGGCTTTGAAACGCCATGGCTGCATGTGACTTTGAAGGCAACATCTTGGTTTACAGGGGCCCTTCTACATGGATGTTGATGTTGATTGCAGGCGCCTGGACTGTTTCTGCATGTGTGTTGTGTGCATTGACCCATGGGTTGTGGAATGACAGAATGGAAGTGACATTTGACAGTGCCACTCATGTGTTATTGCTTCCTGTCTAGGGTATTTTGTACTGTACCCTGATGCTTGTGTTCTATGTCTCCCTCTATGCAGCGTCAAGTGAAGAAGAGGGCGGAGACAGCACTTTGGAGCCAAGCGGCGGGGATGCCTCCACTGGGCGGCGACGCAAGGCCCAGCCACCCTCCCAGGAATTACCATCATCCGGGACCGAGGGGGCTGGTGCTGCGTCTGCCACAACGGCTGTGGCGGAAGGGCCGGGTGAGCCCCCACAGGGGCTTCCAATGGCGGAAGACGGTGTGGAGACATCCAGGTTGGTGGTCTCCACAGAGGAGGAGGAGCCCGCTACTGAGCCGCACATGGGGCCTGGTGGAGGTAGTACCACTGGTGCAGGTGGTGCAGTCCAGGGCCAGGGGCAGGAGGCAGCACAGGTCATGTCGTTGTCCCTGACCCTGTGACTGCACCACCATGCACCAGCAGGGAGGCCCCGTCCCAGGCCCGTCCGCAGGTAGGGGAGAGTGCCATGTCATCTGCCTCTCTACTACCTGCGGACGAGGTGTCCCACGAACGTATGGGCTCCGACCTGGTTGGTTGGTTCCTACATGTGTCGCGCACTCTGGCGGACCTCTCCTCCTCTCTGGAGACTACGCGCCAGTCGTTCTCCACACCGTCTTCCAGCCCAGATTCCACCAGGGCCCCCTGTGGACCTGGCCCGACCAACACAGCCAGCTTGGTGGAGCTCACATACCTGCCACAGTCGGGAGTCGTTGGCCCACCAGGGGTGGACACCACAACTGGAGACCAGCTGATGGAGGATGTGCAGGCACCATCAGACACGGCACATGGACAGCAGTAGCAGGAGCAGGCTCTAGGTGGGAGCAATGATGGCTCGGGGCCTTCGACATCGGAGGGGCAGGCATCGGCCAGAGGGCAGGAGGACCCAGGACTGGAAGTGTCTTCCATGTGGCAGCGGTTAGGCCATGCTATAGATGCGGAGCGGCAGCGGGCATAAGAGGCACGGCTCACGATAGTCAGGGCGGAGAACTCTATGCGGAGGGCCCTGAGGCAATTCACAGGGAGTTGGAGGAGAACATGTCGTTGTCCCTGCGAACCCTCGGGGCCATAGAAGAGGACCACCTCCAGGACATTGAGCAGGAGTTCGATGATGCCCTGGCCCGGGACATCCATAAGTGAGCTGTCGGACTAGCCCGCTGCCCTTGTAAATAGTTTTTAGAGTTAGGTTTCCTTTATGTTTTCCTTTTATTTGTGGTCAATGGACAATGCCACCCAAATTTGTATATAGTCATATTTTTAGGTAGGTAGGTAGGTAGGTTTCATTTGTGGAGGGTATAGAGGGAACACCTGGGAGGACCCACACTGCCAAATCACATGTAGGACTCCCCTGCACCCCCGAAATACACGTACCCTTCTGAAATCGCGTGTGAGACTTCCCACGAACCCCAGTTATACACGTACCCTGCTGAAATCGCGTGTGAGGCTTCCCGCAAACCCCATAATACACGTACCCTGCTGAAATCACGTGTGAGACTTCCCGTGAACCCCGTAATACACGTAAACTGCTCGCACATGGCCCTTTCGCGTGTGAGACTTCCCGCGAACCCCATAATACACATACCCTGCTGAAATTGCGTGTGAGACTTCCCGCGAACCCCAGTTATACACGTACCCTGCTGAAATCGTGTGTGAGACTTCCCGCGAACCCTGTAATACACCTACCCCGCTCGGACAGGGCCCTTTCGCGTGTGAGACTTCCCGCGAACCCCGTAATACACGTAACCCGCTCGCACAGGGCCCTTTCACGTGTGAGACTTCCCGCGAACCCGATAATACACGTACCCTGCTGAAATCGCGTGTGAGACTTCCCGCGAACTCCGTAATACACGTACCCCGCTCGCACAGGGCCCTTTCGCGTGAGAGACTTCCCGCGAACCCCGTAATACACGTACCCTGCTCGCACAGGGCCCTTTCGCGTGTGAGACTTCCCGTGAACCCCGTAATACATGAACCCTGCTCGCACAGGGCCCTTTCGCGTGTGAGACTTCCCGCAAACTACATAATACACATACCCTGCTTAAATCGCGTGTGAGACTGCCCGCAAACCCCGTAATACACGTACCCCGCTCGCACAGGGCCCTTTCGCGTGTGAGACTTCCCGCGAACCCCGTAATACACGTACCCCGCATGCACAGGGCCCTTTCACGTGTGAGACTTCCTGTGAACCACATAATACATGTACCCTGCAGAAATCGCATGTGAGACTTCCCGCGAACCCCGTAATACACGTACCCCACTCGCACAGGGCCCTTTTGCGCGTGAGACATCCCACGAACCCCGTAATACATGTACCCCGCTCGCACAGGGCCCTTTCGCATGTGAGACTTCCCGCAAACCCCGTAATACACGTACCCCGCTCGCACAGGGACCTTTCGTGTGTGAGACTTCGTACAAACCGCGTAATACACATAACCTACTGAAATCGCGTGTGAGACTTCCCGCGAACCCCGTATTACACGTACCCCGCTCGCACAGGGCCCTTTCGCGTGTGAGACTTCCCGTGAACCCCGTAATACACGTACCCCGCTCGCACATGGCCCTTATGCGTGTGAGACTTCCTGCGAACCCTGTAATACACGTACCCTGCTGAAATCGTGTGTGAGCCTTCATGCGAACCCCAGGAATATTGGCAATGTGCGAGCGGGGTACGTGTATTACGGGGTTTGCAGGAAGTCTCACACGCATTTTCAGCAGGGTACATGTATTTCGCGGGTGCAGGGGAGTCCTACACGTGATTTGGCAGTGTGGGTCCTCCCTGGTGTTCCCTCTACACCCTCCACGGACCCTGCAGGCAGCCCACACCACAGGGGACTACCCTGCACCCCTGGTCATGTCCCGCAGGCAGCCCATCCACCATGGGCATGCCCTCCAGCCAAGCCACATGTCACCTTGTACTACTGATCAACAACGCATGACCCCCTGCACGCCCACCCCCCAGCAGTGCAGGGCACCTGCCAGCAGGCCCCCACTCATGTCCCACTCATGTCCCCCTGCACCCCCACCCCCCAGCAGTGCAGGGCACCTGCCAGCAGGCCCCCACTCATGTCCCACTCATGTCCCCTTGCACCCCCACCCCCCAGCAGTGAAGGGCACCTGCCAGCAGGCCCCCACTCATGTCCCCCTCATGTCCCCCTGCACCCCCAACCCCCAGCAGTGCAGGGCACCTGCCAGCAGGCCCCCACTCATGTCCCCTTGCACCCCCACCCCCCAGCAGTGCAGGGCACCTGCCAGCAGGCCCCCACCCATGTCCCCTTGCACCCCCACACTCCCGCAGTGAAATGCTGATCTCATGACACAAGCCAAAATTCAAAACTATGTACATCAACACATGTTCATCACACACATACACTGGTTGGCATTGCTTATGTAAACCCACATTTGCACATGCATCAAGCCAATGAGCGAATCCCACACATGGAACTAAAAAATGAAATTGTATTATGTACTGGAAATCAAAAATGAAATGAAAGCATACCAAATTATGAAACATGAAAAGAAAAGCATGTGAAAATGATGATTGAATGAAAATGATAACCAATTTATATGAATTTGAACGAAAAACAGTCCAACGTCAGCCTCCAACAACGCAAATCCAAAGGAAATGTAAAAAAAAAAAAGAAATCCATTGCTTCATGTTCATAACCTAAAAAAAGAGAAAAATCAATCCATAGTCAAACTATTTACAATCCATTGTCTGGGAAAAAAAATTCCATTGCTCCATGTCCATAATGCAAAACAAAGAAAAAAAGGATACATGATGAAACTATTCTACAATCCATTGGCCAAAGATTTAAAGGGTCCATGATCCCAACCAAACAAAGGAAACCTACCTACCTACCTACCTAAAAATATGACTATATACACATTTGGGTGGCATTGTCCATTGACCACAAATAAAAGGAAAACATAAAGGAAACCTAACTATAAAAACTATTTACAAGGAGAGCGTGCTAGTCCGACAGCTCACTTTTGGATGTCCCAGGCCAGGGCATCATCAAACTCCTGCTCAATGTCCTGGAGGCGGTCCTCTTCCATGGCCCCGAGGGTCCGCAGGGACGACGACATGTTCTCCTCCAACTCCCTGCGAATTGCCTCGAGGCACTCGGCCTGCCTCAGGGCCCTCCGTATGGAATTCTCCGCCCTGACCATCGTGAGCCGTGCCTCTTCTGCCCGCTGCCGCTCCGCATCTATAGCATGGCCTAACTGCTGCCACACGGAAGACACTTCCAGTCCTGGGTCCTCCTGCCCTCTGGCTGATGCCTGCCCCTCTGATGTCGATGGCCCCGAGCCATGATGGCTCCCACCTTGTTGCTGCTGCTGCTGTGCCTCTGCCTGTGCCCTGGCTCTTGCTGCCTGCACATCCTCCTCCGGCTGGGGTGCAGTTGTTGAGGTGGCCACCCCTGCTGGACTTCCGACTCCCGACTGTGGCAGGGATGTGTCCTCCACCAGCCTGGCCGCAGGGTCAGAGGCAGCTCCGCAGGGTACCAAGGTGATACATGGGTGGGAAGATGGCACGGAGGACGACTGGGGCATAGGGGGTTCAGTTGAGGAGGGGGTCGGAACAAGGTCCAGAAAACGGAGGAATCCGGCCCTGGTGAGCTGCCCAGTAGGTCAACGCGGTCAACGAGCCATCCGAGAAGACGTGCAGTCTCCTCAAGAAAAGACTGCAGGTCAGCTTGCATGGCCCGTTGACGCAACGCCACCCCACCCAGGACAGGCTCAACCCGGTTCCAGATAGCCACGTCTGCAGGGAGAGGAAGGCCAGTTGTTGTAAGCGGATCCCCTCCCTGAAAACGGGTCTGGACATAGGCATCCCTGACAGTGCGGGATGATGCAGTCACAGGATCGGGGACAGGATTACACACAGGCACCTCAGCGGTGGCCTGTGCTACCTCCTGTCCCTGCCCCTGCACTGCACCACTAGCACCAGTGGAATTCCCACCTCCAGACCCCGTGTCTGTCCCTTGCACGGCCTCTTCCTCCACCAACCCCCCCACCAACCTGGATGACTCCATGCCATCTTCCTCTGTCGGACCCTGTGGGGTCTCAGCTGCCCCATCTGCTGCCGAGGAGTCCAACTCCAACCTCCGCCTCTTGGACCTTCCCTCGGCAGCTGCGGCCTGGGACGCGGCACCTGACTCCTCACTCCCCGACGAGATCACAACCTGGGAGGGGAGCCGGGCCTTGCGTCTCCGGCTGGCAGTGCGATCCCTGCCGCTGTGCTCCACAGCACACTCTCCGCCCTCTTCATCAGTTGACACTGCAGACAGGGAGAGATAGGAGACATGCATCAGGGCACTGTACAATGGACTGAAACACACATGACAGTTCCACATGAGTGGCAGTGTCAAACTTCAGACATGGCATCGCAATCCCCAACACACATGTCATTTGAACTCACACACATGAGCTATTCCACAGCCATATCACAATGGCCAGCAACATCCATACACATACAAGAGCATGAGCGGCCAAAGGTGAGCCAGACATCACATAAAACACGGAGTGCACTAGACATGCACACACGCCACCACACTTACATGCATGTCTACATCTCCTGCAACTGTTTCTGTGGAGAGATCGCCATACATGTCACATCTGCCATTCATCCTTATCCATATCAGTGTCATGTGCATCCATGATGCATCACATTTGCACACTTGTGAAATACACATACATGCACATGTACACAGTGCAGATACATGAATTATGAACCACTGTCCATGCCACAACCATGCCAATGTACATACCGAGAGATTGAAACCTGTGTGCTCCCACACCCGCATATGCCCAGCATGCTCATCAACACATACACCATCAATGTGTCTCACACCTGAGAGGACTCACATGTGGCAGCCACACGTCCATGCTCATACACATCCCTACATGGCCCTACATAAACACATGTGCAACCTGCACACTACTGGCACAACACGGCATGCACAGCATCCCATCAACATGCATGCACACTTACCACTCGACTCCAGACGGGTCTGCCTCTCAAGGATCTGGACGTAGAGCGCTGGCCATATGCGTTCCAGGACCCTCATTTGATGGTCTGACAGCTGGCCCCGGCGCACCTTGGCATCTGCTGCCTTAGCGAGGCGCCGGGCCGTGTTGAAGGTCCTGGACCTGAAGTCTTCCCAGCGCTTCTTGACATGTTGTAAGTCGTGGACTGCCACCCCCTCCGCGTTGATGGCAGTCACGATGTCCATCCAGATCCTGGTCCGTCCTTCCTTGTCGGCACGCAAACTTCCAAAGAGGGCATCATACTGCCCTAGGACTTGCTCCACCAGGACACCAACTTCACTGGCACTGAAGCTGGTGGCCCTCTGCCTCTCTGGCTGGGGGTTGCCAGTGCTGCCAGATGGAGTAGTGCTGGACATGGCAACCCCAGAGGCAGGAGTGGGTGGGCAACTGGGTCCTGGGGCTGGGCTGTGGAGCGATGGAATCCCAGTCGGGAGTCTTCGGTTCCAGCATGGGTGGTCACAGCAACTACACCCCTGGCTGACGTGCAGGCCGCAAATGGCAGGGCACGTGGGCAGCAGGCAGTCAGGCAGCAGCAGATGGCAGGTGGGAGCGTGCTCAGGTCTCTGGGGGGCAGTAATTCGGCCTTCACGGCAGGAGCGTGGTCTTCCGTGTGTTTTTGCGCGGCCAGCTTGATACAGAGTGTTTTGGCACGTGAAATTCTTGCACGTCAGCGTGTAATTCGAGGAAAGGGCCTTAGCGCGTAAATGCGTCAGCACACGCACGTGATTCCATTGGAGCAAAAACCCTTAGCGCGTAAGCGCGTAAGTTACATTACGCACGCGGGCGTTTCCCTCATAGCACGTGATGACAGAGCACACGTGGAAAAACTGCATGTCCGAGTGTCATCGCGTGTAATTGGAGGAAAGCTGCGTGTAGGACGCCATTTCCTTGAACATGCTTTTCGTGGAGAGCGAGTGGGTGAAATCTGTACTTCTTGTCGGTTCACATGCGATTACTTCACAGCGTTTCTAGTTCGTACTCCTTGTTACCTCTGACAGATCTTTTTTGATTTTTTGTTGGGCCTGTTTCCTCAAACAGAGTTCACTTCTCCTTTTGTCCTGTCTCCTCAGACAGCGTACAATTCTTCTTTTGGCGGGGCTGTTGCCAACACGCACACGTGCGTATTTTTCACGTTCTTTTTCCAGGCAGACGGTGAGTTCCGCACGTACTTAGCAACTGTGCTTGCCCCGTGTGTCGCATTCCCCTTCAGAGGTTATTGTAGGCTGCGTGTATTACGCGTACTCTTATTTTTGTGTTTCTGGGTGCCACAGCGTAGTGCGGGTTCATTTTTTCACACACGTGGTCTACGAGGGGTTGCGTGCACGTTTATTTTTGATTTTGGGCTGCCTGTGCGTTGCGTGACCTGTCATCTTCCCCCAGGGGTCACATACAGCCTTGTTAGAGCACTAGGGTACGAATTCCATCTGGTATCCTACCCCTTTGACCCCCAATTGCCCAGGACAATAGTTTACTGCAACTCCCATATGCACAATAACATCAGTGCCATGGTTGGGAGGCGACCAAGCGGTAAGGGAGGCAAAGGTGGCCGAACCTCAAGAGGTGGGCGTGGTGGGCGCGGAAGGGGACGTGGCCGGGAATTGCAGGGTGCCCCTATGCCCCCATTTGTGGAGGAACAATCAGGGACACCCATGCCCCCCCCATGGTTGAGGGAAATGTGGTTGACACCATCCAAGCTCAGCCCCTGTTGGACAGCCCCTTGTGGCACCTGACCTGGCACAGGTTGACTCCCTGGCTGACTTCCAGGTCAGCAAGTCTAGGCCACGTGTGGCAGTGCAAGTTGTTGTCACCAATCCACATGGATCTGGGGCAGCTATGTCATCTGCTGCCCCAAGTATGCAGGGTGGGGAGGCTGCAGGGGCAGCTGCAGCTCCATCTGCCCCAGCTCTGACTCTCCCAGCCAGGACAGTGTCAGTCCAGGTCCATCAAACTGACGTTCCCCATGCCAACATTACCCTGCAACCAATGCCTGCATCAAGACCTATGGTCATTGTGCATTCCCACACCCCTACTACCCAGTCCACCGGTGATTCTGCCCCTACTGACCAGAGCGGCGTAAGCCACTCTGGCTCTGCTCCACCTTTAAAGAAGAGGAAGAAGGGTGCTCTGGCACAACAGGCTGAGACCCCAGACATGGCTACACAGTCCGGTACCTCAAGGAAGCCTTGCTTTAATGAACCGGAACTTGATGCACTTGTGGGCTATGTGTCGGCACACAGCCACGAAATGCTGGTGACTGCAGGGTGCAAGACCACACCTGGTCAACGTAAGGCACACTGGCAGACCATCGCCGACCACATAAGTGCCCTTGGATTTGTGAGGCGCTCAGCTGATGATTGCTACAAGCGGTGGAATGACCTGAAACGCAGAGCAAAGAACAAGCTGGCCTCAAATCATGCCGCTACTCTGGTGACTGGCGGTGGATCTCCACAAGAGGACAACGAACTCACTGAACATGAGTCTGTTGCTGGGGCCTTTGTCACAGAGGAACAGATCCAAGGTGTGGGAGGACTACCTGATTATGATGCATTGTCCGGTGAGTGCCCATGCATGTGTGTGTAATGCATGTATATGTTTTTTGGGTGACGGGTTCTGATTGAGTGCCAGGTGAGGGTGTGTGTGCCTGAGTGGTATGGGTCACCCATGTGCTTCATCCAAAACATTCAGCGGCCTTGGATTTGGGTGTGAGAGTATCCCTTCTGCCCACATTAGTAATTTTGCTCAACATTTCTGCAGTTGCTCTTGAAGTGGCATCTTGCAACAACATTGTTTGTATTTTTCAGTGTTCGTTCGGGCTGATGGTTACAATTCTCCCACTTTTGCTACGCATTCCCCAGCCCTATTGTCACAATTGTGACATGCTTCTGTCATTGATGAACCCCACATTGGACCACATGTGTTACCTTGTTAGATGAATGATTTGACCATTCCGGCTAACTGAGTATTGGCCTGATCACAGGAATTTTTGGGGGCTGTTTAAATGTGGAACATGATAGTTGTTTCCTGTCATGTTAAAGTGACCAACCATTGATGTGTACATCAGCCTGCAATCACTGTATTATTGTACATTGGATGTTTTGCAGTGTGTGGCACATGCCTATTTTGTCACACTATGTAGCATTTTTCATCTCATCATGTCCATCTCACATGGATGCTGACAGTATTCATTCACTGACATATGGATGTACTTGTGGAATGTACCATGGCTATGGTACATGCCATCTGTGTGATGGCATGTGTCATGTATGTGTATTGGAAATGCCACTCACAGGCCAATGTGTGATCGCAGTGCTACCCAGCATGCAGCAAATGTGTTGCTCTTCCATCTTGGTGTCATCAGTGCCTGCCTTTTGCCTCCCCTTCCAACTCAGTGACAGTGCATGCATGGGAGGGTTATAGTCATGTGGGACATATGTAAATCATGTACTGGTTCTGTAGCTTGTCAGGCCTATTTGTGTGCTATGGTGCTAATGCCTGTTTCAATTTTTTGTTTTTCATGTTTTTGCAGGGGATGAAGCACTCGATGCTGTTGAGGTTGAGGAGATGGTGCAGACCCAGGAGGAATCTCAGGCACGACCGGGCACCAGTGGGGGACGTGGTGTGGTGGTGGGTGAGAACCCAATCTTGCTGCAGACCATTCTGTTGAGGGGTGCCTCTGGGTGCACCTCCCCAGACCTCTATTCAGGTGCTGATTCGGATGATGAGACCTATGTGGCGTCGCAGATAAGTGTTTCTGGCAGGGATTCTGTTCTGTCCAACCCACCTGTACCAGGGGTAGAACCCTCTATGGGGATGTCAGTGTTGGTAAGTCTGCCTTTGGCGGTTAAGGATGCAGGGTCACACTCCACAACATCTGATCCTGTTCCTGGGCCAGCAGATCAGTAAAGGAATGCAGTCCTGCAGCCTCAGGCAGTGACGGCACAGCAAGGCGCAGATTGCCTTGCCCCAAAGGTGTGGTGCCCACCGATGTGGTGGCCGTACGCCACCAGGCAATACCATATGGGAACAATCCATTTACGGTATGGCAACCCAACAGGCAGCATCAGTTGAGATGATGGCTCATGCAATGGAGAGGGTGGCCACTTCCATTGTCCCCCCTGAAAGGCAGATGGAGCAACTACAGCAAGCAACAGACTCCATTTGCCAATCACACAGGGAGGACATGTTGGCGTCCAACAGGGACATACGGGCAGCACTGGAGACTCTACGCCAATCGAAATCAATAGAGTCCCAGGGCCAAAGGGAAGCCCTGAGGGTATAACTCCATCACCTCAGGGAGACTCTTGTTGACCTTGAGGCTTCCACTAACTTGAGGACAGAACAGCAGCTGGAGCGGCTCACACGTTTGCTCTCAGCTGAGATGCAGGCAACTCAGGAGGAGATCCGGGCATCACGTCAGGTGCTGCATGGGGATCTCCGCACCATAATCCTCCAGAACAAAACCTTCCACACCTGCATGCTTGCTGCCATGGAGGACCATACCAGGGCTTTGCGTGGGCTGCCTCCCATAGCACCACCATTTCCTGTGGCAGCACCACCTCCTGTGGCAGCAGTAGAGGGTGATGAGAGCGACAGCAACAGTTCTCCCACATTGGCATAGCCGTGCAGGCCATGAGCCCATGGAGGTGTGTTTTTTTCCCCAACATCCACACAGGTGGGTGTTGGTGCGCACCCTGTCCTCGGACCTCCTGGGTGGCCCCCCCAGCCCCCACATGGCCATTTTTGGGATTTTATTTTTTTTTACAATGTGTTGCCTTGTGTGGCTCCCGTGGGCATCCACTGTATTCCGGCTGGGCACATGCAGGCTTGTCCTGAGTTTTCGGTTAGATGCTTGGGTTCGTGAGACACACACCCCTCCTGCTTCCCGTTTCCATGGGCTTGCAAAGGGTGTGCCCAAGTGACATTGACTTACATGTTGATGTAGGACTCCCATGAGGTGTGTGGGCAGTCTGTAGTCAATACTGTGTATACATTCCTAGTGGATATTGTTGTTGAATTGTTCACTGCATGGTGTATTGCTATGTGCTTGTGCATCCATGTCTTTCGCCTAATTTGCAGGTTAATTCCTCATGTCTTCACAAGGCCGTCTACTTTGGAGATGGAGTTCATGTTGTAAGCAATGCACTTGGACATTTGCGTGGCAGCAGCACTGTACAGTTGGAAGTGGCCGATGTGCTGGCATGATCAGGTTGTAAGACTATCACTACTTTAACTTAGTACTGTCATGTTTATGCTATGTTTGAGGTTGTGTAGTTGCATTGTATTGTTGGTAAGTATTTGGTCATGTGTGTTGTTAGTACTACATTACTGGGAGCATATTGTGTGTGGGCAGTTTCCATTAGGGACACTGTACTTTGACACTTGTGTCATGCTTTGGGGATTGCTTTGTTTGCTCTCATATAGCATGACATGCCATGGTGTGCTGGGTGGCGGTGCTGGGGAGGGGTTGGGTGACATGGCACTGTTGTCATGTTGTATTTTGCAAGGGGGAAATGATTTTTGCAGCATAAAAGTGTGTCTTTTGATGACACATCATTGGTGGTGTTTGTGTAGGTAGGGATGCACACAATATAACACTTCCAGGTGACTAATCTCAGGCTGCTATTGTTGTGACAGTTGACTGTCCCTTATGTCATCTTCATTGATTGTCAGATGGTATGTGCCAGGGCTGTGTGCACTCCACTGGGGTGTGATTTTAGGTGAAGTAATTAGCCACCAGCTGCGTACGGGCTGCCTCACCTCGTGCCCTTTCCCCTCCCATGTGCAGCGGGTGTGCATGTGGTTGGGGATGTGGGGGCACCACCATGTCCACGAGCAGGCCCCGGCGTGTTTCAACGTTGTGCAGGACACATGCTGCCAGTATGATCCTGCACACTACTGGTGGAGCGTATAACAGCTGCCTGCCAGAACGGTCAAGGGAGCGAAAGCGTGACTGAGCACTCTGAATGTGTGCTCCACTATGCCCCGGGTTGCAATGTGGGCTGTGTTGTATCTTACCTCGGGTGGCGTGGTGGGATTCCGAATTGGCGTCATCATGTGGGTGCTCAGAGGATAGGCACTGTCCCCTGGGGAGGTGGTGATGGGTATCATTAGTGGGGTTGTGACATTACTCAGTATCTGACATGCATGCATGTGCTGTGGCATTTATACTCACCAAGCAGCCATGTATCGCCATGCCGCCCAGCTTCTAGGTCCCGGTTTAGGGTTGACATACTGTAAATGAAACTGTCGTGGGTGGACCCTGGATAGTTGGCATATACTGAGGTGATGATTCCCTTGGCATCACATACTACCTGGACGTTGATGGAATGCCAGTGCTTGCGGTTTCTGTAGATGTGCTCTGATGCCCTGGGGGGACGTAGAGCCACATGGGTGCAGTCAATGGCACCTAGCACTTTGGGGAAGTGTGCCACCTCGTAAAAATCCTGGACGACAGCCTGCCTTTCTGCAGGTGTTCTGGGCAGGTATATGTGCCTGCGGACTGATGGGCGTGCAGTCATGATGGCCAAGACCTGGTGTAGGCAGCGTGACTGCGTGGCCTGTGACACCCCCCCACTATAGCAGTTGTCCGTTCAAATGATCCAGTGGCCAAGAAGTGCAGTACATTGAGGACCTAATGCAGGGGGCTGAGTGCTTGGGAGCACAGGGCGGTTGATGTGAGGTCATCCTCCCACTCACTGACCAGGTCGAGTATTATGTGAGGTGGAAACCTGTACCTCCCATACACCCGGTCATCAGGCATCCCAAAAAGACTGGTTCTGGGTGTAAAAATTGTGGGCCTGACTATCCTCCTCCTCCTCCTGCGGTATCCCATGACCACTGCTGCTAGGAACGGTATATTCATCCTGGCGTCTGTGCTTGTTTGTTGTTTGTGCGCACTTTTATGCTGCGCGGGTCCATGTACGCCTGCTTCCTGCTAGCGTACGTGTTTCCTGATTAGCGCGTCTTTTTTGGCGCACGCCTTAGCCCTGTTCGATTCCATGAATACGTGTTTTGAACGTGCGTGTGGGCGTTCCACGCACTTGCCTCCTGTACTTCCCCCGTGACGCCCACATTTTCACGAGTTGTTCCCCATTCCGCGTGTCATGCCCCCGTTCCTCCTACTTTTTTTTTTTTTTTTTTTTTTTTAACTGTGTTTATTGGTTTTACTGAAATAAAGCAGGTGCAATTACATTTAACATTAAACCTTTCCCTCCTCCACCCCCCTCCCTCCCCTCTGGTCGGATGAAATCTTAAAGTCCATTGTTCCACCTATGCGTTGAAGATGTCTGAAACCTTAATATTATGAGGGCACCACTGACCCATAAAGTCTGACTGCAGGTATTGCAATATCCCTTCCCATTCCTTTCCGAATGTGTCTCCAGTTCCTTGGATCTTGTGTGTAATTTTCTCCATAGTTATGTGGGACCACACTTTCCGTAGCCAAGTGCAGGTCAGTGGAGTATTTGTATTCTTCCAATTCTGCGCTATAGTGGTCCATGCCGCTATAAGTAGACCCATACAGCTTCTCCATTGTGATTTGCTGTATTGCTTTGCTGTATCGTCTCTGATTCCACAGAGCCAGACTCCCTCCCCCAGCCGCCCCACATCCGGGAATATTTTACCCATTTCACTTTTCACTTCTTCCCAAAAGGGTTTAACACCTTTGCAGTCCCACCAAATGTATCTCCATGTTCCTACTTCATCACACCCCCTCCAGCATTGATTAGATGAGTTTGGATACATCGAATGGAGCCTTTCTGGGGTATAGTGCCATTGCGTCATAATTTTAACCCACATTTCCCTTGTTTGTGCCGAGCGGGTCATCCTGGGGATCTGCTTCCATAGGTCCTCCCACTGCTTATCCGTTGGTTCTACCCCCAGCGTTCTACCCCATTTTATTCTATATGACCACTTAATGTCTTCTCCTTGTGTGTTTATGAATTTATATAGTGTAGATACCCACTTTTTCTCCCCCGTGTTGGATATGATATATGTCTCGAACCCTGTGAGATCCCTGGTTGCTGCTTCGGTGATTTCCGGGGAGTTCAGCCAGTGTTTTAGCTGTTCATATCTATATCTATCACTTTTGGGGATTCTTTCATCTATAATGCAGGATTCCAGCGATCTAATTTCCTTTCCTATGAACATCTCGCCTATTTTGGTTATGCCCCCCTCCTCCCAGCTATCGTAGGCCCCTTGTTCCATCCCCGGGGGGAACTGTGGATTTCTGCATATGGGAGTAAAGGGTCCCAGCGTAGTGGTCATTATTCCTTTTCGTGTTTGGATATCCCATGCTTTCAGTGTGGTCCTCATTATTTCACTGATCCCTACATTCTTATGCCTATGCTGCTTTTGCTTCCAGTGAAGTTCTACCAGCGGGGTCCTTGCCACTGCTCTATCCTGTTTGGCCCAAATCTGCTGTGGATTCTCCCCAACCCATTCCCTCAGGACTCTAAGCTGTGCCGCCTGAAAGTATTTTTTGAAATAGGGAAGCGCCATCCCCCCTTCCCTGGTTGGAGCCGTGAGGACCATTCTCGCTATCCTGGGCGATTTCCCTTTCCACACATAAGACGATACTAATTTTGCTAGGATTTTGATGAACGAATTGGGGACACCCACCGGGAGAGCCTGAAAGTAGTATAGTACCCTTGGGAGAATAGTCATCTTTACTGATTGTATTCTACCCCACCATGATATCTGCAAAGGATTCCATCTGCTCAATTCCTTACGGATGTTTGTGAGTAGCGACGGGTAGTTTGCCCCATAAAATTGTTCTATTTTCTGAGGGATCATTATTCCCAGATACCTTATGCCCCCCTCTACAATCGTAAGGTCTAGTTTCTTTGCTTCCCTTTCTATATTAGCTCTGTCCCCTGCCAATATTAGGATCTCTGATTTTTTCCTATTAATCTTTAGACCGGATATGGTCCCACAGGTTTCTAGTTCCCGCACCGCGGCTGAAAGGGTGGATTCGGGGTTTTCTAAGGTAATCAGCATGTCATCCGCATATGCTATAACTTTATGTTCCTGTCCAGCCATGTCAATCCCTTTAATATTTATTGTTCCTCGTATTTTTATAAGAAGAGGTTCCAGGAATAGGGCGTACAGCAATGGTGAAAGGGGGCATCCCTGTTTCGTTCCTCTTGAGATTATAATCTTGTCCGTAACCTCGCCATTGATGACTATTCTGCTGGATGGGGAGTTGTAGTTTGCTTTAATGCGCTCAATATATTGTTCCCCAAATCCCATGTGCTGCAGCACTTTAAATAACATGGACCACTCCACCCGATCGAACGCCTTCTCGGCGTCTACCGATAATAGTATCGCTGGGGTGTGGGAGATACTTATTTTCTCTACTAGATGGGCGAGCCTCCTAGTGTTGCCGTGGGTTTGCCTGCCAGGGATAAATCCCGATTGATCCTTACTAATTAGGTTTGGAAGTAGTGGGGATAGCCTAGTTGCCAGAATTTTCATATAAATTTTTGCGTCTAGATTAATCAGGGATATTGGTCTATATGATGCAGGGTTAGTTGGGTCTTTACCTGATTTGTGGAACACCAGAACTTTTGCTTCGTTCATTGTAGGGGTCACATTACCGCTATCTTTAAATGAGTTCAAGAGTCTGGTTAGTATCGGGGTCAGTATATCTGAGTATTTTTTATAAAATGGGGCCGTAAATCCATCTGGGCCTGGGGCTTTGTTACTTGGGAGTCCATTTATTGCTTTACTGACTTCTTCTTCCCTAATGGGGGCTTCTAATGTTTGTTTATCCTCTTCTGTTATTTTCAGTATCTGTAGGGCCTTTAGGTATGCCTCTTGGGCGTGTATGTTAGGGCTTTCAGTGGAGTAAAGTTCTTGGTAGTATTGCCTCAGTGCTTCCCCCATTTCGTGTGTGCGAGTTTGGACGCCCCCCTTCGCATCACATATGGCTTTGATCGTCGTTTCTTTCTTTTTTGCCCTTAGCTGTCTCGCCAGGAGTCTATCTGCCTTGTTCGCCTTAATGTAATATCTCTGTTTCAGATATAGTAGACTCCGTTCTGCGCCCTTTGTGCGTAGCATCTCTAATTGCCCTTGTGTATGTTTCAGTGATTTTTTCAAAAACCTGGTGGGGTGTGTCAGTATTTTTTCTTGAATATCTTCTATTGTTTTTTCCAATTCCTTTTCCCATAGAAACTTTTGTTTATCTCTTGTGATTTTCAACGCTATCATCTTCCCCCGCAGCACTGCTTTAAATGCATCCCAGACAGTACTCACTGCCACCTCTCCGGTGTCATTTTGTGTAAAGTATTCCTCTATCATTTCCCTTATTGTCTCCCCTGTAGCTGGATCCTGGATCAACTCCTGCGGGAGCTTCCACCTCCAGAGCCCGTTCTTTTTCCCTGGGAATGTCACATCCAGCCACAGTGGGGCGTGATCCGATAGGGCAATTGCACCCTTTTCCACCCCTTGTATTTTTCCCAGTAGTCTCACTGATACCCATAAATAGTCTATCCTAGACATGGTGTTATGAACATGTGAGAAATAAGTGTACCCCCTCTGTTCGCCCTTCAATTCCCTCCAAACGTCATTCAGGGCCATGTGGTCCATTCTTTGTCTCAGGTTCTTCGATGGCGCCCCTTGACCCTGAATATTCCCCGTACTCCTATCCAAATGTGGGTTCCATGCCATATTAAAGTCCCCTCCCATGATCACTTCTCCTTTTGCAAATTCTTCCAACTTTGATAGCATATCTTTAATAAACCCATCCTGTCCTTGATTAGGGGCGTAGATTGAGGCAAGTGTAATGCTATAACCTTCTACTTCTACATTGGCGAAGGCGTATCTTCCATCTTTATCTACTTTTGTGTCCCGCATTTTATAGTCCTTTCCTTCTTTTACCGCTATCAGTACCCCCGCTTTTTTTTCCCCTGCCGTTGCTTGTGCCCAAATTTTGTATCCTTTTAACCTTGTTTTCTGCTTATCCCTTGTTCTTATATGGGTTTCTTGGAGAAGCAGTATATCTGCATTTCCTCTTTTGAATTGCTTCTCCAATTTCGCTCTTTTTGTTGGGTGATTCATGCCTCTAATATTGTATGTCAATATGCGTATCATCCCCATTCTGTTGTATTGGTGTGTCGGTGCATCCTGTCTTCTTCTTTGCGTTTCCTGCCTCTTAGATTTCTCCGACCCTCTCCCCTCCGACCAACTCCCTACTCCCCCAACTTGTAACTTTAAACCTATCAAACTGTCCCCCGAGTGGGGCAAGGGTTCCTATTGATGCTAAGGCGTTGCGCCTTTCGCTCCCTGCCCTCCATACCCTCGGGGGGTATGTTATGGGGAATCCTAAACCCCAGTGATCCATATGCTTTTCCGATTACCACCCTGTCGGGTCTCGACCGGACCGCCAACCGTGAATTGTCCATTGGGCTCCGCTCCCACGCCACCCCCCGACCAAATCTCAGCATCAGGTTTCCATGTTGTCCCCCTGTTATACGTTCTTCCTTATTTTCTCATGATACTTTCCTTCGGGTTTCCCTCCCTGTACTTGTCTTTTTCTTCTTGCTGGATTCCCAGCCCATTAGGTTTCTTGTACGATCTCTCCTGTATGAGGCTTCCCTTCGTTCCACCTCTTCCTTTTGGAGTCCCAGAGTGCTGAGACCTTCTTCCAGTGTGGTCACCCTTCTCTGTTTTCCTTCCCAAGTAAATAGTAGCCCAAACGGGAAGGTCCATTTGTAGCGGATCTGTTTTTCTATTAATACTTTCACCAGTGGGGCCATTGCTCTTCTTTTTTGGAGGGTGACCATAGCCAAGTCTTGATACAATTGGATGTCTTGCCCATTCATTTTGATATGCTCCATTTCCCTCGCTCTTCTTAGGATCTGTTCTTTCTGCGGATAAAAGAGAGGGCCACCAGGACATCGCGTGGTCTTTCCCCTGGGGCTCCAGACCTTTTGGGTCCTACCCTATGTATTCTGTCGACTCCTATATCTTCAGCATCTTGCGTCCCCAATATGTCTCTAAACACCTCTTTTACCGCTTCTTTCAGATCTTTATCTAGGACTTATTCCACCATGTTCTTGCTTCTAATGTTCGAGCGTCTGGTGCGATTCTCCAAATCCTCACATTGTATTTCCAAGTTTTGAGTGAGAGACACCAACCGTTCTTGTGTTTCGCCTATTTGGCTCGTATCTTCTTCAAGGCTTTGCACTGATTTTTCCACCATATCTGTTCTCTCTTCGAGGTTGTTTATATCCAGTCTTATGTCTTGGACCGCTTGTTTCATTTCATTCTTCATGGTTGCAAATTGCTCTTGGACTGTAGACATGAACTTCTCTTGAAAATCCATGAACCAGGATTGCATATCTTCCCTGGTCAATGGATGTTGTTTCTGGGCGAGTGTTTCTGCCTCACCATCGGTTTCTCCCTGGGTTCTCCCTTTCGATTGTGATGCTCCCTCCGTTGTCCACATTTGTAATATATCTGCGCCTTGTTTTATCGATTGGGGTGTCTGTTGGGAGGGGTTGCCCTTCCCTTTTGCTCTTGACATGGCGGGGTGTTTTATTGGAGGGTCTATGGGCTTCTGTACCCTCTTGTAGCCTTCCAGTTGTGTTTCCCCCCGTTCGGTTCCTCCGGCGTGCTCCTGTGAGTGGGGGGGGAGGGGGGGGAGAGATCCAGTTTTACCAGACGTGGTGTCCCCTATTCCTCTTCTTTCCTCGTCGACTCGACTTGTCCTCACACCTGCAGCTATAAGTCTCTCCTTTTTTTTTTGTATTCCCCTTCACAGCGTTCCCTCCAGCCTATGGGGGAAGCGATTCCAGCAGTGGACTTCCTTGTTCCCTGGTCGGGCCGTGCGAGGGGAGGGTTCCCCAGCCGATCCGATGCCTGAGTGCTGTTCCTTGCCTGGGTTCTTCTATGGAAGTCCCTCTTCCGCGCGTCTTCCCGGGATGCCTCCCCTTAATCACCACTGGCGCGCCAATTCCTAAATCTCCCTATCTCTCCCGACCTCTGTCTTCCTCCTTCGCAGCGGTCTCAGTATTATGGAGGTGGGTGTTGGGTCAACTTTTGCTGCCCCGGCGGATGGCTCGCCGGTCGCCCCCCCCCCCCGGCTGGCTCACCTTTTATGCTGCCGGTGTTCTGCTTCCCCTCTTCCGCGGTCCGCCCCGTTCCCTCCTCCGTGCCGCTCCTCCTCCCTGCCGCTGACTCGATCGCGGGTCCCTGATCCTCGGGACCACCTGTCAGGGCTTTGCCGTGGAGGGCGGGGGGTCCAGCGGAGCTCCCGATCCTGCTCCCATGCTGGGTTGCTCCCGCCGCACCGCCTTCTTCTATTGCGCTCGTGTGCGCGGGGAAGTCCCGAACAGCTCCGATGGGGGAGGGGCCGGTCCTTTTCCTCCACAGTCCGCGCTCCGCGCTCGATTCTCTTGCGGCGTCGTCTCTTCCACTCCGGGGGGGGGACCTTCAGCTGTCGGGGGGGCCGAGAAACGGGCCCTCACAGCATTAATGTGCTTTCTTTTGGCGGCCCGGGCGGAGCGCTGATTAACTGCGTCTCCTCACCCCGGCGGCCATCTTGGATCCCCGTTCCTCCTACTTTTGTTGTGTGTGCCGCGCTATGTGCGATTTCGCTGTGCGCTTAGCGCACGCTGTTTGGAAACATATGCACCAGCGTGCGCCACGCAGAAATTTGGCGCACATCCTGGGATTTCCACGCGCACGGACTTCCATGAATCGCTGTGCGCAGGTTTCGCTGCGATTTTCGCACTGGCACTGCGATTCGCATGCTTTCGCATGCTTGCGCTGAAAATTTCAGCGCACATTAATTACATGAATCGGCCTCTGAATCTTTAATTGAAACTGCATCTGTGATATAGAGTGCCTTGATCCTGATTTTCAAGCACAGAATCGCAAGGAGAAAGAATCACTTGTGATAGAAAAGCATCAAAGACATTGGAAATTGAAAATGACACACTTTTTAACCAAGCATTGCCAAGAGAATACATCTTTTTATTTTAACAGAAAGTACGTGTGTACATTGAGAATTGTGATACTTTGAAATGAGCAATGCAGACCTACTCCCCTTGGACATGTTCCTATTTTCTCACGGCCTGAAATGGAAATCAATTGTAGCAGGTGATCACTGTTTTGGACCAAAATAGCATCACCTCATGTTCAGTACAGCTGTGAGCGACACTGTCTATTGTTTCAGCTCTAGGCGTCTCCTTGTCATTCAAGAGGTCCTGAATGTACACCCCAGGTGATGGTGAAAATCACTATTTATTGTGCAAGTAGTTTGGTAAGATACTCTCTGTGTGAGTGTGTGTGTGTGTGTCAGTGCTTAGAAATATGACAATTACATCATTGCAACCCTATAATCAGGTGTTATGGATCAATTTTCACCTGTTTATGACTACAATCATGTCATAAACAGCAAATTAAACAACACAATGCTAATAAGAAACGAGATTCAAAGAACATTGATGAATGCAATAAGAAAGGTTGTAACTATCACAACAGGTTACAGCATAATGGGACTTCTAGTGGTGTATACAAAAAGTTTGAGTAATGTCTTGGCAGGCGGAGAAAGGTGGTTTGGCGGGTTGCCCAGAGCAATTGCCAGAGGTTTAAGATTAATTGTAGACCTTCCAGCCATCACCTCTTTGTTTTCCTTTGTCATCCCTAGTTGGATGGGTATGAGACCCAAGATACTCCTCACTGATGCGTCCAATGAGGCTGAAACATGTCTGGGGATGCATGTAGTATCATGCAGATGGGAGGTGACCTAGCAGTTTGGACTGGACTGGCCATTTGTCCTGGGGACAAGCCTGATTTGCAAATACTCTTAGCCCTTTCTCTAATGGCTTAGCAGGTGAATGATGTACTGGAGGGTTGACCAGAGCAATTGCCAGGGGTTTAGATTTATTTCGAAACCTTCCAGGCATCACCTCCTAGTTTTGCTTTGTCAACCCGAGTGGGAGAAGTATGCCCAGAGATGGGTCCCATGCCTGCTCGGTCTAGAGACCCAAGCTACACCTCACTAATGACGCGCAATGAGGCAGAAACATGTTTGGGGATGCTTGTGGTCTCTTGCAGAAGGGATGTTACCTAGCAGTTCGGGCTGAAATGCCCCTTTGATGGTGGGACTAAGCCTGATTTCTATATGGTCTTTCCCCTTTCTGTAATGACTTGGCAGGCAAATAACGATGGCCTGGAAGGTTTCCCAGGCCAATACCAGAGCTGCAGATTACTTCTGAACCTTACCACCATCATCTCTTTGGTTTACAAAACGTGTGGTTCCATCTATATTGTAAGGGCTTGAAGCGGATTACTGTACCTAAAGGGGATGGATCGATACAATTAAAGGGAAAATATGGAGAGGGATCTTGGGCTTGCCCGAATGTACACCTGCACAGGCAATTCGTCTTGAGTTAGGTTTAACATCTTTGGTGATGTGCCTGGCAGTGAAAAGAGCACAAATGTATTTGAAATCCTACACAACGCTACGCGGCACATCACTGGTCTCGGTAGAAACGACCATCAAGATCAGTTTATCAAAAATATGAACATATGCTAGGAAACTAAATTAGGCTTTTATTAAAGAATTAGACTGGGAAGTAAACTGGAATTTAAAGTGTTACAATTTAAAACAAAACAGATGGCTAATTACGTTAAATTATGGGATTGGCGATTGAGGGCCTGATTCATAGAAGTGTTTTATAATGGCGCAATCCCATAGGAAAACATACCATGAATCAGGCTCTAAATCATGACCACGGTAACAAACTCAATTCAATTATTGATCGTAGCCAGTCCACAATTGGCTGTGTAACGCGTTTGAAATATATTCTAATTGTTCCAGCTGCTAAATATGGAAGTACATTTATGATGTTACGGATGAAACTACTACCAGTGATGGACGTATTGGGGCCTAGATTTGGCATGGCCTTGATGGACATGACATGTTGGCTTTTCAAGGCGCCAGTACTGGAAACCATACATGTATTAACATTGGTCCAATCTGATGCCTTTATATTTTCAAAGTTTGAGGACATTTGTCATGACTGTGAAGCAATTAAACTGAGTCATTTATGGTTGCCAACCTTGGCAGCGAACCAACTGTCATTAACATTGACATTGATTAATTTGTGGTTTTGAATAGAGAATAGATTCAAATAAATGAATGTTTAAATTGTGAATAGTAAAGTCAATGAACTTAGCATTAGCATTGACTGTACTATTTAGTAAACAAATATTTTAAATGTATTCATAGTAACGTGATTGAATTTGAGGTATTCAAAGTCTTTCACTATGATGGATATAAAGGATTTATGTAAATATTGCATTATATGCTAATGTAATGTATTCTTTTTTACTATGTACTGTGCAGTGTAAGAGTGTACCATACACACTTTAAATAAATAAATAAAACACTTTAATGTGGTCAAGATTTGTAGAAGGAACAACATACATTGCTTACAAATTATTCCTACATCACCATAATTATGATGTCCATGGTTGGTGGGTGACAGTGTTACACTTGGCAAAAACCCAAAGTAAAGGGGAATACATACTTGCTGTTAGGAGTGTGGCTGCTTGACAAAATTAAAGATGTCCCTTTGGGAAACAAAATGACAATCAAAAGTGGCATACCTCATGAGATAAATCAATATAGCACAATATATGTAAATAAAATCATAGGAAGAGCACTTTTTGGGGGGCTTATAACTTTGCTCTCCATGGACGAATATTCACCAATCTTTATAAAAAAAGTATGTGGCCGGCTCTGAATTTTTTCGCCAGGTTGGTTGAGTTTTTGTGCGGGGGGGCAAGTTTTTGGGGGGTCCCAAAAAAAAGTTTTTTTCCATAGACTGAATGGGGAAAAACTTTGCGTACGGCTACAGTCCGAACGGCTTGACGGATTTTCACCAAATTTGCGGCAGGTGCCGGGGCTTGGGCCAGAAAGCGTGCTTTTGTGTGTTTGGTGGAAATCTGACTAGTAATTTATTTTGCAAAACACTGAAATGCACATCCCAAACAATTAGTGATATCTGTGTCCACTCTGCTGACCCATTTCCCTGTTCTATCCACAGACCAAAGTCTCATTGGCCTGCGGTACGCCATGCCATCAGTGAGCAGTGAACACGGCCAGCGGTTGGCTGGAGGGAAGCGTGCTGTGCGTCAACATTTTTGGGAAACGCCGCAATGCTGTATCGGAGGATAGTGGCGTGCCGAAAGGCGTTGGAAAACATATTTTGCAAGACCGGCTGGGTGAAAGAGGGCAAAGCAGAGATATTGGCAATATTTTGTGCTGTAGGTTACACCTGCCAGTGGTTATGTTGACTTAGAGCATTTGCAGTGTTTTGCAGTGGTGGGTTTGTGGAGAACTGTGGCCATGCTTGTCGACTTGGCTTGTGGTGGTTGTGGATAAGGCATAGCCTTTTTACTGCATGGACATGGAATGTAGAAAGAGCCTAGGGATTGGGCAACACAACCACAATGTGATGCCTCAATGCGTGGGAGAGCAATGAGGCACCTAGTGGTTAGGTATGCGGTCGAGTCTGGGCACACCATTGCTGCAAGGGAGGCCATAACGACATGGAAAAATGGAAGGATTGTTTGGCAGCACACTGCTGCAATATGGACCATTCCTGCAGCTACAGACATACACTGCATTGGTGGCAAGGTGCACAGGGGACTATCAAATGTTGGTTAGTGTAGGCAGACTGTATAGGGGATGGGGAGTGCATTGGAGATAATATGAGGATATTTGCAGTCAGTGTACTATGTTGTGTTGTGACTGCAAAGGTCCTACTGCCTTGCGTGCATGGTTACGCCCCTTGGTCGTAAGAGTGTGGGCACTGGTTGGAAGTAGGTGTAAGAATGTTGCCTTGTTTGAGTCCGTTAGTGTAGCTATACATACTTGTAGACAAGAAAGCACTGTGAGAAATTCTCCCATGCATGCCTCTATTGCCTTCCAGTGGGTGTGTAGAAGGACTAGGCAATTGGGTGCATGGGCAGAGGCCTACGGCTTGGCCACAGCCTTGCTTTAGGGAGGGCAGTCAGACATTGCCACACGGAATTAATTTATACGGCGGTACACACATATACTTTAGTGAAGGGCAATTATCAAGGCGACTATAATTCTTTGGTGAGTGCAGAGAGTCTACATTGGGGATGGGTAGTGCATTGGAGACAATATGAGGAGATTTGCAGTGGGAGTGCTATGTTTTTTTGTGTCTGCAAAACCCATACTGGCTTGTGTGCATGGCCGGGGCACTGGTTGGAAGTAGGTAACAGAAAGTTGTCTTGATTGGGTTCATTGCTGTAATGATATGATATGACATTTATAACGCGCCTATACACAAGTGTTTAGAGGCGCGACGAGGCAAGGGGGGGAACAAAGGGATGACAGACAACAATCTTCAGCCAGGAATTCAGCAGGAGAGAGAGAGAGGGAGAGAAAGCAGAAGCAAAGAGGAAGGTTTTGAGGTGCTTAGGGAACCGGAGATGGTTCTCCTCACATTTCAGGGAGGCAGAAAGGCTGTTCCAGAGGGAGGCCCCTGACGAAGAGAGAGATCTTCAACCAATTCGTTGCTTAGAGAGGCGACTGACCCTGAGCCATTCGGAGGCAGATGAGCGAAGAGCTCGAGAAGGAAGCTATTTGGGAAGAGAGAGTTGAAGGTATTTCGGCCCCAGGCCCCGGTAGGTCTTGTGGACAATGAAGGGGGTTTTGAACTTAATCCTCACAGCTACATGGTGCCAGTGCAGAGATTTCAGTCCTGGAGAGATACGATCGCTGGGCTTGAGTTCAAGGACAAGTCTTGCAGAGGGCGGAGAGTAGAGGCAGGCAGATTTAGATAGAGGTTGTTACAATAGTCCAGCCTAGAGAGAACCAGGGCTCTGGAGACAGTGAGCTTCTGGAGGAAGGAGAGGAAAGGAAGAATACCTCTGAGGAGGTGCAGCTGGTAGTGTGACTTCTTAGAGACATCGGAGATGTGAGGTGAGAAGGATAGTGTGGAGTCCAATATAACCCCAAGGTTTTTAGCCTTGCAGGTTGGAACAGGAATTGGCCCAAGAGAGGCTGACCAGAGAGCTGCAGGGAAGGAGGGAGCGGGCGTGCCGATGAGTAGAATCTCAGCCTTTCTGGCATTAAGGCAGAGGTCATTGGCGGCACACCAATCCTGGATAGCAGACATACAGTCAGAGATGAAGGAACGGGAGGAGGAGGCCGAGGGTACCAATATGTACTTGTGGACAGAAAAGGTAAGTGGTGACATGCTTCCATGCTGGCCACTGGATGGAAGTAGGTTGGAGAATGTAGTGTTGCATAAGTTTGTTACTGTACCCATACGTACTGGTAGTCAGGAAAGGTATGTGGCCACATGGTACTATGCATGCCTCTATTGTATTTTACTGGATGCGTTGAAGGAGTAGGCTGTTGGGTGCATGGGTGGGGGCCGTAGGCCTCCGAATATGTACCCAAGAGCCTAGACCTTGGGCACAGTCTTGCTTTAGGGAGGGCAGTCAGACATTGGCACATGGAAGAAATGTGTACAGAGGTACTCACATATACTTTATCGGTGGCCAGTTGTAGAGGTGACTATCATTTTTCAGTGAGTGCAAGCAGACTCCTTGGGATGGGAGTGCATTGGAGACAATATGAGTATATGCAGTTGGTGTGCTATGTTGTGTTGTGCCTGGAAAAGCCCTAATCGCTTGTGTGCATGGCTGGGGTCCTTGGGCAAAACAAAGTGGCCACTGGTTGGAAGTAGGTTATAGAATGTTGCCTTGGGCACTTGGACATAACAGGGTGGCCACTGGTTGGAAGTAGGTAACAGAAAGTTGCCTTGATTGGGTTCATTACTGAACAGCTATGTGCCTGTGGACAGAAAAGGTAAGTGGTGACATGTTTCCATGCATGGGTCTCTTGCTTTGCAGTCGGTGTGGGGAAGGAGTAGGCAGTTGGCTATAAAACTGCAACGCAATGCTGCTATGTATGGGAGTACTGTGATATTGGTATGTGGATTGCAGACAGATGGACAAACAGTACTTTCACTTTGCCTTAGGTCATTTGCATAAGTTACTATAAGTAACCCTTGTGCCATACAATACACTTGCAGAATCACTGTGGAGTACAGGGCACAGTTTGTAAAGGAGCATTGGTGAGATAAGACACCATTTGGGTTAGGAGTGGTGTGGATGTGAACAGAGCTTCACTTAAGGGAGTGCAGTGAGAGAGTGGGACATGCAAGGAATTTTTTATTGCGTAACGTTTGCGACATGGCCCACGTAGGCAGATACTAATATAGAAAGTGTTGTGGGGTAGGTGCACAGGCGACATCCTTCAGAGGCTATTTGGAGATGGAGAGTGTATTGCAGATGATATAGGGATTTTTGTATTCGATGTACCATGTTGTGTTGGGAGTGGCAAGCACCTACTGCCTTGTATGGAGGGCTACAGACTTTTGACGTAACAATGCGGATATTGTTCGGAAGTAGGTTTCAGAATGTTGCCTTCTTTGGGTCAGTTCTAATACTGATATGTAGCTCCAGCGTACACAGTTGGAAATATGTATGTCTCCTGTGGGTGCTCACTGTTACATTATGGTTGTGGAGGACATTTTGCAGTTGGTACACCAATAGAAGTGGTGTGAAGTGACTGCACTTGAATATGGTGAATGTTATTGGTGTAGTGGCCATTCACATACTGAGAAGTCACATATAATGTACATTATGGTATACCTCTCATAATACCCTGTACTTTGAGAGCGAAGGAAGGTATTGCGACATGACACAAGTTAATAAGCACTACACATGAAAAGTATGGATAATGTACAGTCCAACACACATACATTTGCAGGCGACAACATCATGAATGCCGTTAACTCCAGCTACATACAGGATGGCAGGCCATCTGAATGTTACCTTTACTTGGCGTACTTGTGGAGATGGCCAACGGAAGCGGATGGAGCTTTTAGTGTGTGCAATTTTAATGTCTTCCAGAGAAAGCTCGCACAGCATCATACCGCCGGACCCGGCTCAAGAACGGCTATCCAGCCATCCTGGCACCCATACCTGGGAGGACCAGTCTACAGTATCTCGAAGCTCACGTCCTAACTCAATTGGCCTTGAAAAAGACTTAGGTTGAAACACGCGTCGGCTGTGTAACGAATCAACATGTCAAAAACTGTCATTCATTTCTACAATGATGTTTCTCATTGGTGCTTATTAACCAAGAAATAAACAACTTAAATAATGACAAAAACCTGACTTGACCATATATCTGACCAACTCGCCTAACAGCGACCACTGGACCACCCTATCCTACCAGCGCCCAACTGGTCCATAGTTTGTCATCCCCAAAATTCTTCCAAATAATCGGGAACCCTGGAGTTGGTTCCCCGACAAACCAGGACTCAGGCTGCAGGTCTAACTCAGTAACAACTAAAAAGGAGGTGTGCAGGAGAGAGTGAGTCCCGCTATCAAAAACTCCACCCATGCTAAAACTACAATTTTAATGTGTGCATCACTTCCATTAGCTATGCCTGGGCGTTGCATACACCATTGCAGCAGTCACTGGCATTCGTGTCTTCACTTGTGGACAGTCGTTCCTCGCGGCGTGCAAGCCATGTATTTATTTTATGTGTGTGCCAAGCATAGCACACTCTGTCATGTGAGCACCTAGCTCTGGAAAGGAACAACTTAAACGAAAGCAAAAGCGGACATGCGCACACAGAGTATACGGTTCCTGAACATTCCATACTTTACTAACAATACAGTGAGTGGTTCGAATATCTTTATTTTGCCACACAATGTAAACAACAACATGCCAGATGGTGCATACACCGCTCTTTTATTTCGCAAACAAAATCCAGTGACCAGTGCCGTCTGTGCAATTCTGTACTTCTGTTCTCATCTAGCAAAGCAGGAAAAGGAGTATGTGGTGCTTAGTGGCCCGTTTCGAAGAATACATTTTCTTTGAAAGGTAGAGAAGGTAGTATCTGGTACATCTGGGATGGTTTACAGAATAAAGGTTTGCAGGTTGGTTCGTATAGCAGGAACCGCAAGTGAACATACGAAGGCCATACTTGTCGTCCCAGATAATAACGATGGCAATGACATTGCTTATGGTAATCTTCCAATGGTTGGTCCACCAGCCGTCTATTGGAATGTGGAAGGAGCGGCATGCACAGTAGGGTGCAAGATATCTGAGTAGAAATAGGCATAAGAGTAGATGTAAGTAGCGGTATTAGTTGCAGCGTACAGGACAAAACTTTGTGGGTAGGATAATGTAGTAATAGCTGCATGCCTGATGGACCATGACTGTGTGTTAGTGCATAGCGTCATATGTTAACCCACTGCCTTGGTGTCTGGTTTGTAGGTAATACTGTGATTGTATGGCAGCACCCAAGAAAATATCTTGTAACCGTTGGGACTACATGCTATTTCATGTGTTTATTTTTTACAAAAGTTGACAGTGGTAGCGAGTGTAGTAGGACCCACGGCACAATGTGTCTGTGTGTCTGCAAAGAAAGTTATACAATAATGAATGTAATTGGGGGTCACCTCGGATTGCTGGAGAATGGAGGAGCAGCTTTGGTAAGAAGTGCATAAATGAAATGTGAGCTATAGATGTTTGTGTGTCAGTTGATCATTGCTTGCACCTGTGGCTGTTTTAGCATACAGTACTCTGAGGGTGCGTAGATGTAGTAATTGTGTGAAAGGGCATACAAAGGGCAGAACACGGAATGTAGCAGTGTACGAGTGCACAGAAGATGTGGTGCTTTAGTGTACGACCTGCGTTCCATGCTCGTGTTGCCTTGCATGTCTGCCTTTGGGGGGGTTGGGGAAGAATGGCAGTAAACGAAAGTATAATGACAGTTGCAATTTATTATGAATGGTGGAGACATGGCAGTGTAACAGCATTTTATTACTGCCATCATAAAGTTTTGTATAATGTACAGAGAGAAAGTGAGTGGTAGAGGACATTTTGAAAAATGCATACTGAGGAGCACGTTAACAAATGTTAATGGTAATACATATGTGATGTAAAGGTGTACTTACATAATTTTGGTAAATTCCATTCTTCTATTGGGTGGGCGTGGAATTGCAGTGTACGGCGTATGGGATTGTTGCAGACTACCTTTCTGTCTCATGGAGAGAGAGGAACTGCAGTGTAAATTATGTATCTTTTTTTGCTAGACTTCTATACAATATCTGACCTTGGGGCTAAACATGCTTCCCCCTCACGGCTGTTTTTATAATGGGCGTGTATCCTGTTTAAGGAGAGGTGTGTTAGGTTTCGATTTCCAGAGATGCTGCAGGAAAAAAAGGAAGGAATCAGCAGGCAACGTGTTTCGATTGTCGCATGTATTTACGAATGTTGGTAGTGTCATTACGGTGAAGATAGTGCAACGTAGAAGTTTATATGATGGTGCCGTAAAAATGGTCCTGTGAATGCAACACATGGCAAAATACATAAAATGTGCTTTCACAGTGGGTAAGGACCAGTAACATGTGCAGTGTGTTACGAGGCAATGGTGGGTAATGTCAGACTTTGTTCGCTGTTTCAGAAGACGTGGGTGGGTCGTCCATCATACGCACTTTGGTGGCTTGCTGCATGACCTTGTTTGGGGTTACTGTACAGGAAAGAAAAACTGTTAATATGCATGTTTATCTAACATTGTAAGGCAGTTATGAGCATTAAATGGAAAGAAAACAGGGAAACAGATGTTTAGAAAGTTAAGCAGTAAGGCAGTGGTTGCAATATGGCTGGGGAGCTATGATCTATGCGCTGCAGTGAAATATGGGTTGGATACGTGTACATAACAATGAAAATGACCTAATGACCTACACAGTGCCATTGGAAAGCAAGGAGACAATGTTGCAGCAGTTAGGACATTTACGTAAAATGTATTGATGCATGCATGAAGTTGTACTTTTGTGATTGTGCAGATTGTAGGGTAGGTTACTGTAGTGTTGTTAATTCAGTGTGTGTACTTATGATAGGGTTATGTGACCGGTGTACGTGGGAAACAGGTTATGTATTCTGTGGAAGAAATAGTAGACAATGTCAACTGTAGTGGCTAAGGGGTAGGTGGCTATGTTATGTGTGGGATTAGTGGTATGTGGATAGATGTTTGTATGTATAGTTCTGCAGTGCAACATCAATAGTGGGCAGGGTGTACAATGTTTAGTGTATGACTGGAGGCCGTAAAATGTACAGGGTGTAGTGAAGAGTGTAGGGCGTAGGCAGAAGCTGCATAGTGTAATATAGGTGTGCATTGTAAATGGTGGTATTGGTATGTGTATAGCATAAATAAGTCACTTATTGCACTATGGATATTGCAGAGAAGTGTAATAGCAATTGTTGCAGACTTACTGTTTGGACTGAAGAAGGCCTGCACTGTGGTTTGTGTATGGAGTGTAAAATGTTGTTGTTCTGGTTGCTGCATTATCTGTGGGAAAAGAGAACAGAAAATGTTAGTGCAGGTACTTTGTTAGTTTGCAGTCCACTAGATAGCATATGTTTTTTTTATTTTGTGGACTCTCATAACTAGTACTTTGTAAGTACTATGCTTTGAAGCAATGTAATGTGCAATCAGCGCAGCTCCTGTGGTTCTTTGCATAATCATTGGTCTGTGGGGAAGGTTGATATTCAAGGCCCAAGTGGTTGTGAGACTTTCTGTTTTAGAGTTAGAAAAGATACCTCCTCCACGATGAACCCACTGCTGGTATATCAACCCCCAAATATTATGCCAGAGTTTGATTCACAACTGAACAGCTTGGCCCTGTCCCAACTTAAGGGCACTGCCAAATGGTTTATAATGAGTGATCTCAATCTTTGGAAAGACAACCTTAAAGATCTGGCTTCTAGGGAACTTGGCAGATTCATGAATGATTTCTGCTTTCAACAACATATAGATAAGCCCACGCACTCCAAAGGCCAAATGTTGGACTGGGTCTTCACACTTAATTTGAAGATTAATACACCTGATATCCCCTTATGCCCTTGGGCGGATCACTCCTTTGTTGAATTTAGGGTAAATACTCTTAGACAGTGCAAAATAAGTATATTAAGCCAGAACTGGATTGTGTCAAGAAATATGAAGAGGATCAACCCCCAAGTCACTGAAGGAGTGGATCCCGCCTATTCCCCAGACAGATATGTTGTCTCTGATGAATGTGGATGGGATGACCGACTCCCTCCTGGAGGCCCTCTCTAAAGCCATTGACACACTAGCTCCCTTAAAAAATAGGAAGGTTACTAATCATCCTAAAAATATCTGGTTCTCAAATGACCTTAAGATGTTAAGAATGGAAAAAAGGAAAACATTCTACCACTGGAGAAATTCTAAGGAGGAAGACAATACCAGGAGGCGGGCAAGAAATGTAAACTCAATTTAAACTCAAGCCATCGACCTGCAAGGGGGACTGATTTTCAGCCACAGCTATCAAGGCCTGTTCTGGGCTCTTGATTAGTTCCATCACTATAATTGTGAATGCTTCCTTCAAAGAAGGAAGAGTCCACAGTAGACTAAAGGATTCCTGGATTACCCCTATGCTAAAAAAGTGTCCTACAAACAACTTCTGAGTCACATAAAAGACCACCCTATTCTGAATGGTGGGCAGTCTGGCTTTAGGCCAGGTTTTAGTACCAAATCAGCATTGCTGGAACTGAAGTCTAATATGATGACTAATATTAATGATGGCACAACAATGTTGCTGATGTCCTTGGATCTATCAGCAGCGTTTGATTTAGTGGATCACCCCCTCCACCTGCATAGCCTACAGGAGGTGGCTAGTTTTAGTGATTTTAGTGATCGTGCTAGGGATTGGATGCAGTCCTTCCTCAGTAACAGGACCATGTGGGTCTGCAATAAACAAGCAGAAGCAGACCCTGTTCAACTTAGCTATGGGATCCCCCAAGGTGCCTCCCTATCCTCAGTTTTATATAACATTTTTACGTCCACATTCTTTCATATGCTAGAGGAGAAAATGATCTGCATCTCAAAATTATGCAGACGATTCTCAATACCTCAATACTTTATCAGGCATTTATGAGAAAGACGCCTTAGCGGTATCAGAAATATATGATCTGATACATGAGTGGATGGACATGAGTGGGTTGGCACTGAACCATGAAAAGACCGAGCTCATGATTGTAGGTTCTAGGCCAAGACTTGTATTGCTCAATGCAGATTATGAGTTCCGCATTGTGAATCATGATATTCCCACAAAAGGAAAAATAAAAATATTAGGAGTTATATTTGACCAAACATTAAGCATGTCTGTTCGTGTCAACAGTCTTGGCTCAGTATCGGCTTATTATTTTCACCTTCTCTTGCATTCTGTCCCAAAAGGGATGTGAAACGATTGCCTGAACCATTATTTTATCGAAAATTGATTATTGTGGCTCCCTTCTTGCAGGAGTGGGAAAAACATAACTCGCTAAACTTCAAGTTATACAAAATAGCACTATTAGAGCGATCATGGGGATGCAAAAGTATGCACATGTGTCAGAGGTGCGAAGAAGACAACACTGGCTACCCATCACAGAGAGGATAGATTTTAGGATTATTGCCATTATCTACAAATCCATGACAGGGCTTTTCCCTGATTACATTGCCTGCAGACTTAAAAACATACCGTTATGTGCTCCCTTTGCTCAAACAGCACAAAACTGCTGCAAATACTGAAAGCTTCACTCAAACTAGAAAGAAAGAGGGCTTTCTGGATGGCCGCACCGGCCAAATGGAACGCAATCCCAATTGAGTTAAGAAGCTGCCCGTTGTTAGAGGGATTTAAGAAACATCTCAAAACGCATCTGTTTAGATAATCTGGGGTGGCATTTCAGCCCTCCCACTGATCTTTTCTACCTTCTGCTTTCGGCACCCGTATGCCTCTGAGTTACTTTGGTAGCACCGTACAAATAATCTAAAGTAAAGTAAAGTAAAAGGGGTCCCATGACCCAGAAAGCCTTGCAGATTATGCAAAGGGTCTTGAAATAGATCCTAACAGCAGCCGGGAGCCAGTGGAGAGATTTTAGGGCTGGCAAGATGCAGTCCCTGGGTTTCAGGCTAAGGATAAGTCTTGCAGTCCTATTCTGGATTAGTTGAAAGGGGCAAAGGTAGGATAAAGGAAGGCTGAGGAAGAGGCTGTTGCAGTGGTCCAGCCTAGAGAAGACCAGAGCTCTGGAGACATTGAGTTTCTGGGGGAAAGTGAGGAACAGGAGAATGCCTCTGAGGAGGTGAAACTGATAGTGGGCCTTCTTGGACAGGTCCACGATCTGAGGAGAGAAAGAGAGAGAGCAGTTAAAGATGACAGGATGTTTTTTTTGCCTCACATGAGGGTGGGGGCAGCCAGAGGGTAGGAGGGTAGGAGTGAGCTGGGGTCCCAAAGAAAAGGATCTCTTTCCTACTGGCCTTAAGGCAGAGATCATTGTCTGCATAACACTGGAAGCAAGGGGAGAAGGAGGAGCTCAGGTTGGTCAGAGGGTTAAGGTAGATATTGAAGAGCCACAGTGAGAAGGGACCCCGTTGAACCTGGGAATGTTGGTCAGAGGGGAAAGAGGTCAGCTAGTCCAGTACCAGGCCTGTAATGCCAAGGGTGTCACAGAGCCAATTTGTCAGTGTGGCAGAAAAGCAGAAGAGCAGTTTCCGTGCCACTTTGCATCTAGCACTGGCTGCTCTGAAGCCAGACTAGTGGTCATGGAGACAACCAACAGATTCAGTATATTGGATCAGTTGGGAGATGGCCAGCTTCTCCAGCAGTTTGCCCAGGAAGGGGCTAATGGAGAGAAGGCATTAGTTAGCCGGGAAGGAGGGGTCATCAGAGGGCATTTTGAGGAGAGAATGCACACGGGAGCGATTGAGGGGTAGCAGAATGGAGCCAGTGGCAAAGGAGTGATTGCAGAAATATGCCAGACTGGTGCAAGGGAGGCAATGTTGTCCTTGATAGTTCTGGAGGAGTAGGGGAGTACCTGTAAGAGGAGACCTTCATAGAGAGGACTTGCCTAGAGACCTCATCCGGTGCTATGGGCGAAAAAGATGAGAGTAGAAGGGAAGGGGAGAGGGGAGTCAAGTGAGGACTGGGAGTAGACTGGGAGTAGAGGAGGGAGGAAGGAGTGTAGTAGAGGAGAGTGGAGGAATGGATGTCGTAAGTTTTAGTTAAGAAGTGGAAGGCCAGTGAAGTACAGAGGGTCATAGATGGCAGTGGAGACTGCAGTAGGATTGGCAAGTTCCTTGCAGATTTTAAACAGGTTGCTAGTGTTGTTAGTGGACCCAGAGATGTAGTCTTGGATATGGGATCTCTTCTTTGAATGGATGGAGAGTCTGTATTGCCTTTGGAGCAGGCAGCAGGCCAGACTGTCTCTGCATTTCAGAGAGGTTAGGTCAGAGTCAAACCAGGTGTTGCACTTGGAGGCAGGCTTCATGCAAATCTTCATGACTGGGGCAAGTATGTCCAGGGTGTTGGTGATAGACAGGTAAAGATTAGCAAAGTCAGAGTCAGTGTGAGAGACTGTGGAAGGAGTGGGAGACTCAATGAAAGGGGCGGCAAGAGCAGCAGTTGACACATGCTTTATCGGATGAATGACAGAGAAGGAGACTGGCAGTGCTGTCAGAGGCTTAGCCAGGGGAACTAAGTGATCCAGGTCGGAGGACAGGGGAGCATGGTCAGACCACGAGAGAGGTGTAGTGAGAAGGTTGGAGATGGGGATGTCTGCTGAGATGATAGCATCAAAGGTATATTTGGCTGAGTGCGTCGGGCCGGATGGATGAATAGTGAGGCGAAATAAGTCAAAGAGTCTGCAGAGGAGTCCAATGGCCTCATCAGGAGAGTCCATTGGCCGAATCAGGAGAGTCAAGGTGAATATTGAATTCTCAGAGGAGGGGAAGATTGGAGGTGGAGGCAAGGGAGACCAGACCAGAGGTCTTGTAGATGGTGCAGAGAGTCAGCAAGAGGATTGGAGAGACACCAAGCCTGCGCATTCAAAGAAAGAATAGGTCTGAGTGGGAATAGTAGCAGGGACCAATTCAGGGAAGATCAAGGCCACTCTGCCTCCAGACTGGTTAGGCTTGGCCTTGGAGAGGATTTTGTAGTACTCAGGGAGGAGTGTTTCAAAAGCAGTGACATAGCTGGCAGTGAACCACATTGGTGGATGGGTCTGTCACTGTTTGGATGCAGCCAATGAGAGTCTGTTACAGAGACAAGTGTAAAAAGAGAAGAAGGGGTGCTCTGTGACCCAATATCCACGATAAGCCTATCTTGTTCATGGGCAACCTGTACTTGCCATCCAAGAACTTTTACCACACCTTGCAGGGAAAGAGGATTGCGATGGCCATGGACATTACGGACGAACACGGACATTGCTTGGATTTCACTCTGACACATTGACTCATAGTGCTTTGCCCCTCTACTGTCATACTGGACCTCCCCTTGATCCCGCACTCATGTTGGTGCTGAATCATGATGTGCCCATCATCACTGTGAATCCTCCACAACCTTTTCTGTTCCCTTACAACATTATGTGTTTTACTGACCTCAGCAACTGTATCCACTCTCCCCTCTGCTTCTCTGCTATTTCCACTGTTTTATCCTCTCCTCTCCTCTCCTCTCCTCTCCTCTCCTCCCCTCTCCTCTCCTCTCCTCTCCTCTCCTCTCCTCTCCTCTCCTCTCCTCTCCTCTCCCCTCCCCTCTCCTCTCCTCCTCTCCTCTCTTCTCCTCTCCTGTCCTCTCTTGTCCTCTACTCTCCTCTCCCTCCATCCTGTCTCTCCTCCCCCTCACCTTTTCTCGGCACTTGCTCTATCGGAATTCTCTCTGGACCTCCTATGATTGTTAAAATGGTCTGTCTCCTCAACCCCTTTCTTGTTACCCCCCCTCTGGCACTGCTTGGGGTGTCATAGGGCATAGTGCGATGGTCGCTTGTTCTGTTCCTCTCCCTCCTTTCTCACCCCTCTCCCTCACCTTGCTAGGCTGAGTGCAATGGGTAATCTTCACATTCTTATTTTTCATGGCCTGTATGAATGTTTCTGTGTTTTGCCTTCTTCCCCTTCATGGGGCGCTTTGAAATGCATTGTATGTGGGCTCTGTATAAATAAACAATCACATCATATCATATCACTACGCTTACTCTGTACTCTACACCATCACACAATTAGAGTGCAGCTACACCCCTCGATCAATTTGGCCTAGCTGCTCACATACAAGGACTACCTCATGAACACCTCATCATTCTAATAAAACACAGCTACACCCCATGACAAATCGGCATAGCTGCACACATAAGCGTCCCACAGGCCTAACAGAGTCAGAACCCAGTCTTGCTGTCCACCCACCAGACTGCACACATTGAACCAATATCAATACCACCACACCTAACACTATGATGCAGCTACCATCAGGCATTTACATCGGCTGCACACTTAACTGGTGCACCCAAGCACCCTTTAACACACTACTCTCTCAACTGACCTGTACTACGGTTCCCGAGGTTGTTCAGTCTACCAGCGCTTTGAGGTCATACCAATGATTTATAGAGCATTTTATAAATGCTAGTTAACATAACATAACATAACATCAGAATGCACAAGCAATCAGTTCTTCTGAGAAGCAAGCCATTGCTTCATTTCTTGTTTGCATTGCTGAAAGTACAAATCTGAACAAGAAGACACTTTGGATCATAGGAGATTCCTTATGTTATTTGCAACTTGGTATCTCACATAATCTTGTCTTTGAAAAATGGAAGGTGTTTTGGTTTGGCTTTCGTGATATGAAGTGGAGTGAACTGTTACCTATGTGTCAGGACATGGTGCATTTGAAATGCCCAGAAATTATTACAGTGCAAGATGGAGGTATTAGTTTAGGGTACATTACTGGAGTGTCATTGCAGATATATTTACAAGTCTGATGAATCTTTTTCCAGAAACCATGTTTATTTGTTCATTAATTGCATATAGGAAAGTGTGTATAAGGTGAAGCTATTTTGTCCACAAATGTACACATTCCAATACAATGTGAATAAAGCTGTCTTTGCATTTCTTTGAAAGTTTGGAATTTCCTCTTTTGAAAAAGACAATATTAAACCTGGTTGAGTAATCAGTTTTAGAAAGGATGGAGTACTACTTACAAATCTTGGAAATGAGGGCTTTCTTTTCAATATTCAGAATGCAGCAAATACTTTTTGGTGAAAACACCAGTATGCAATTAACAAGTATAAGCCTAAGCATTGTATGTGTAAATGTTGAGAACACACTCGTAGAACAACAAAACATAAAAGGATATAAAAAAGAAGTTGTGTTGATCCAACTTCCATTCCATTTCTTTGATCATTTAATTCACAGACAAGTCTAATCTCAGCTGTCACCATGGGAGAGAATGGAGAATAAAAATCATGTTACAGTATTTATTTTGTTCTATTTGTTTTAATTTGAAAGCTGGTTCTGGACAGAACCTAGTTTTTTAAAAATATGTTTATAAATCAAAAAAATCTCAAGCAGGGATTGTGGGAGGGGCACAAAACACCAAAAAAGAGGGACAGATGGTAAGGGTAACATGTCGAGTAGTGCTGATGGAATCCAGACACAATTGGTTGATAACATTTTTTCTGTATTTTCTTTTCAATTTTCGTCAATTTTCTGATGGTATATTTTCTTCTTTTTCTTCATCATTATTTTCTGGATATCTTGATTGACTTGTGGATGATGCCATTTGTGATCTCATGTTTGATGTACTAGGCAATAGCTTGACCAATGCATGGGGTGGGGCGCGAGTTACGGTTGTGCAGCTTACCATAACTGGCCAACTTCTTTTTGATTTTGACTTGCAAACATAACGTCCGATTAACAATGTTTTTTTCATTGAATTTGAAAGGGGATTCAACTTAACCACAAAGCCCTTTAACACATTTGTTCACTTAATTTATATATATATTACAAGGGCCACGGTAGTGGCGTGTAGTTATGGTTAAGTTGCTAATCCCACAGGAAGAGCACTTTTTTGGCGGCTTATAACTTCACTCTCCCTGGACGAATCCTCACTAAACTTTGCAAAAAAAGTATATGGCCCACTCTTGCAAAGTTTGGGAAGGTTTGATCCGGGGGAACAAAGTTATTGGGGGGGTCCCAAAATGTCTTTTTTTCCCATAGACTGAATGGGGAAAAAACTTTGCTCATGCCTACAGCCCAAACCGCTAGACGGAATTTCACCAGATTTGCGGCAGGAGCAGTGGCTTGGTTTCGAAAGAGTGCTTTTGTAAATGTGGTGAAAATCCATCCAGTAGTTATTTTTTAAAGCGACCAAAAAGTAGGTAACAAAAAATTAGTGATATCTATGCCCGCTCCGCGGACACACTTCCCTGTTCGCTCCGCAGACAGGAAACCTATTGGTCAATCGGCTTGCGTCATGTCCGCGGACATACAATATGTTCGCTGATTGTCTGGAATGAAGCGTGAGGTGCGTCACATTGTTTGATGCACCCGCCATCTTGGATCCGCAGACAGCGCCGCGACGAACGGAGGAGAAATAAAACTTTGAGGAGTGTGTTGATGTGTAAGAGTGCTTGGGCAGGGTGGGGGAGTAAGAGATTCGTCAAATGGTTTATTTGTCTAGGTGCCTTCACCTCTGATGTGTTTGTCATGTCCACGGTCACCGTGGCTGTCCGCGGACATAAAAAAATGCAGTAGCCCATATAGCCAGTTAAAATATTTGATTCTATGGGTGTGATCTATGGGTGTTATATGCTGCTGTGGTTGTGTCCAGGGCCTAGAGTCTTGGGTGCATGGCCGAAGGCATATCACACCCATAAATCACACCCATAGAATCAAACATCTATCAAATATCGGCAAATCTACAGTTTGTGTACTGTTTGATTTATATAGTTTATATGTGAAGTTTTGGCTATGTCGTGTAATTAAGATTGCAGAGTTTGGTAACAAGCACTGCAGTATAACATATCCATGGAAGTAAACATTTTGTATTGTGCTGTATGGTTAGATGTTTGCTTCAATGATTGTGGTATGGAGTAGTATTTGTGAGTTGTATTATAATATACTCACTGTTTGATTTTTTGTGATTGGATATGTTTTTTTCATGACTTGGGTAACTGGAGCAGATATTCTTTTTAATTTCTGTGGTAAAAGAAAATATCATATCAGTGTAGGTAGTTTATAAAGACTTAATGCATTGCATAATAGACATTTCTGCTTTTTTTTTACCCTCATATTTAGTAGTTTACAAACCAGTGTACTGTGCAATTTGCTCAGTTTCTGTGTTTGTTTCTTAAATCATTGGGTCTGTGGGAAAAAGAAATCCATTTTATATTAAAAAACTTTTTTGTTATGGTACAGTAGATTTCTTTCTTCGTTTTCAGTGTTTATCTGTTGTTTCTGGCGAATGTTCTATCTGTTGGCTTGATGCAGATTGCTAGATACCTGTTGGCGAACTCTAACTGGTTATAGTTTGTTATTTGTATTCTCAAGTTGCTCATCTATCAGTTGGTTTGTTGCAGATTTTTGGGGCAGTTAGATACCTGTTGGCGTATTCTAACTGTTTATTTCTTGTTATAATTTAGTGGTATTGATTTATTTGTTTGGTTGTTGCAAAATCTTGAGGCAGTTAGATACCTGTTGGCGTATTCTAACTGTTTATTTCTTTTTATAATTTAGTGGTATTGATTTATCTATTTGGTTGTTGCAGAATCTTGGGGCAGAACTGTTTATAGTTTTCTAATTGAAGTTTTATTAATGTTTATGCACAGATTAGTTATTAAATTTTGGTTTTAAGAATATTAAATAAGCGTTTATAAGATTTGCTAGTAATCTCTGCTTTAGAGTAATGGTACTATCATTACATTCGAACCATCCACATTTTTTTTTAATGTATATAGTGTAGTGACTTGCATTGGTTGTGGCTCCTGTGTGGTGCATTATGTCTATTGTTGTGAAGGTTTTCTTATCAAGTGATACTTGACCGTGTGTGAATCCAGTCAGCTTGCAGTTGCTTTTGGTACCATCTGCATTGTAACGTTGAAGCATTAGTATTGCGTATTTATTGTGTGTTTGTATTTGTAAAGTGGAGCGATTATCTGAATTACAGGTAATACATAATCTGCCATGGTTTGCATATTGTACAAGTTGTTGAAATGGAACGGATTCACAGTTAGGTATGGATACATACACAAAGTGTTAATTAGGGATTTGTTCCTGTGCCACATTGTTGCAGAGAGTGCATGTATATTTCCACATGTATGAAATCTGCAAGATTTCATTAATAGGTATATTTTTGTTTTCCAGTATTTGTAGTAATTACATTAGACATTCTTGTGGATCTTCTTGTGAGTTTATAGTGAATTTCACTATTCTAGCACAGTAGTCCAATTCTTGTCTTATTCCATGAACACTGTATGTGTTGTCAGGATTGTTGCTTGCATTTCTATGAAGGACTAACATTTGCAAACACAATTGGCCTGCATTGTGTAGGTAAATCTTGTCAACAATTGGTGGCAATTGGAATAGAATATTTATTGCTATATTTGCATAGCAATTTACACCAGTTATATTTGAAGATTTGAATGGACCAGATAGTTCTGTGTCCAAGTCATTTTTTCGGAGTGTGTTGCTTCTTTGAAGAAGTACCTTAGTTACTTTGAGTAGTAGATTCTTCTTTGTTTGTAGTAATTGATGAAGTATTAGCTTCTTTTACTCTCTTTGGAGGATTTGCAGTGAGATCCTGTTGCATTTCTGATTGAAGTAGTTTTCTATTACAACGTTTTGTTTTTTGCGGAACAGGATAGGTTTTTAGATGGGGGTGTACAGTGAACGTAGTCTATTGTATTCTAAAATGCAAGGAACATCAGTGGTTACTTTACTGGTATCAAAGTTGATTAGAAATAGACCGCCAAGTGTACGTAAGCGTGATAGTGCTACGTAGATCATGCCTTCTTCAAAGACTGTGTTCCCAATATCTATTAATGCTTTATCCAGGGTAAGACCTTGTTATTTGTGAATGGTGACTGTGTTTTGCTAGACTTAGAGAAAATTGCTCTCTGCGTACATACATGTCTTTGAAAAGAAGGAATCGAGCTGTTGAGCGTCCTATCTTTTTTACATCTGATAGTTTGTCAAACAGAATATTGACAAACTGAATGTTGTTGTCACGTGGGTATGTTTGAAAGCCAACAACTGTACCAAGTGCTCCATTAATTAGTCCTTGCTCCACGTCAAGGTTATGTTTACGCATTACTCTACAATTTAAAGATAATTTTAATATTTTCTCCAAACCAGCAGTGTTTTCTAAGGTATTTAGTCTTGTTGTGGCTTGGTGAAACATGGGTAGTGTCAGACCATGAATGTCCAGTTCGTCTCTGGAACAAATTTCAATTATTGGTTACATTTCCTTTTTTAACATTGTTTCATTGAATTTTGAACAGCTTGCAAGAGTTGGCATCAAGGACATACAACTGACATTTTCCTGTGCTAATTTTTCTATGACATCAGTAGCACATGAATTATGGCCATACAGGGCATGGATGTGCCAGGTTTTTAATATTGATTGTGCTTCTTGAGGTAATACACCAACTCTAATACTTTTTTAAATGTTAGTGTACGTGAGGTCTGCAGACTGGTGCATGCTTTCTGTTAATTCTCTGTATTGGAAATGTTGCCAAAGGTTGACATTTCCTATGCTGCCAACAGTTTTACGGCAGAGTTTGTGTCCTAAGTTTTTAAAAATAGGTTCACCTTTCACTGGGGTCAATTGAAGAAGATCTCTGAAAACAATAATGTGTTTTCCTCCAAAGAGCTCTTCGTAGTTTGTTTGGAGTATTTCTTGTAATCTGAGGTGAATCAAGGCCAACATTAGGTTGGAAACCATGCTCACTTCATCTATTAGTAGCATTTTCATTTGTTTTAACACTCTGCGTAGTTCTATTACAGCTTCTGTAGAATGTTTGTAATATTCTAATGTGCTTTAGTGTTCTACTGGAAGGAGTAGTAATCGGTGTAAAGTGAAACTGCCTATGTTGTAAGCAGCTAAACCAGTGGGGGCAACAACAGCTGACAGTTTGTTGTTTGTCAATTGTTGAAGGAACTTGCTGATGATTTTGATTAAGAATGGTTTGCATGACCCAGGTTGACCACTAACGTATAGTAGTATAGGTTTGTAATTTTGGCAGGTACATTCTTTATTTTCATGTTGTACACCATATGCAATTTCTTTTGTTACTTCTTGAAAAATGCTACGCTGCTCATTGTTCAGTTTTGATTGCAGTACTGTTAAGTCTTCTGTATCGTCTTCATAGTGACACATGGTGTTTTCTACTTCTGTCCTAGCTAATTCTGCCTCATTTGCTATTAGTGGTTGTCCAGTGGTTCTTGGCTTCCTGGTATAGAAGGTTGACTACTGTCGGGAGTGTCTTTATCTAGTTGGGACTGGAGTTCTTCTTCGTGTTGCTGTTCAGTGTGCAACATTATCTTGTACTGTTTAAAGTTTTCATCGGTTATGGTGCTTTCTTTTGCTTTGAAAGCATCTTCATAGGAGTCATAGATATCTAGTAACTCTTCTTCTTTTATCCATGGTTTAAAAAGTTGTAGAAGGGACATGTAATATAGGTCTTTATGTTAAGGAGTTTTAAATGACAATTTGATGTGATTAAATAGCTTCGATTGGTAGGTTTCACTATGCTACCATCACAATTTCTCACTCTGTATCAACCTTTATTTTCATCTGGTTTTATATTATTTTTTTATGTGAAGTTTTGGGCTATGTGGTATCGAGGCATGGTTTCTAAAGTGGTACTCCTGTTTGGGTAGTATGTGTCTAGTAAATAGTTTTTCAAAATGTTATGGCTGTTGGGATCATTTTTGGCTATTGTTTCAATGATTTGAGAACTCTTTTTCTAGATTTAGCAGGACCAAGACTTAGCCATACTATATTTTCAGATTTCCGATACAAAGCAGTACCAGTTAAACGATCTGCAGCTTCATAGCAGCAACATTCTCTATGAGATAGCATTTTTATGCCTAAGCTGTACAATTTCTGAGACAGTGTTTTGTCCAATGATAGGTCATCCCAGAGGTCTTGAAGCTCTGTTTTTTCTGCTTTGGTTAAGTAGGCTGTAACATATTGTGCAACTGCAGTTGAATTGTCTGCAATGTACTGCATATCTATGTTTACATTCCATAAGAGGGCAATGATTGCATTGTAATCATTGATATATGTTGCTTCTTCTGTTCGTTTAATGTAATATGTGTTCTTAGGTGATTTACCTTTAACACTATGTCTAACTGAAGACATGAAGTTGTTTACTTACCCTGTTGCTTTAACTGGTCTAGAGAAACCAAAGCGGCATTTGGTGCTGTATTTCCCTTTGGTTTTGTATTTGCGAAAGCAATATTTCCCACATTTGTGTCTTTGAAATTGTACAATTTGTGCATGAAGATCACTATTTGCTGCTTCTGATGGTATTTCAGAAGTGACATATTTTTCGATAAACTGTAAAACAGTGGCATCACTGTCTTGACCAAATTTAGGAGCATCTTTAATCCATAAAAGCATGTGGATATGTGGTGCTCCTCTGGCTTGGTATTCTTTTCTCCAAAAGAAGTGTTGCACTTCTCCAAGGGGAGGAACAGTTTTCTTACAAATAAAGTGTAGTATAGCAATGAAGCGATGATGGAAATATCTTGAAACATTAACAGGATCTAGAGAGCAAAGTTCTCCAGGTGTTAGTATATCTATGTTTGTTTTGTTTTTGTTTGATATGCTTAGGAAATCATGTAAATATAATCTCCGTGATGTCGGAACCAGTACTCTTTAGTACCAAGCATGTTTGCTAACAGGTTTGTAATGCTTGATTGTAAAACCTCATCTTTTTCTTGTACATCTTGTAGTAATTGTGCAGCTGATATATTTTGAAAGTGGGTACCTGATTTCAATGTGTGTGCTACTCTGTAGCATAGAGTTGCTAGTTCACTTTCAAAGAGTAGGTGGAATATGTATTCCACATTTTGTCTAAATCTGGGATCTTCAGAATACATTCATAACATGTGGTATTCGGATGCTGTTATCTGAGTGGGTCTATCATTGTACCTTCCTCCTTTCCCAGTAGGAAAGAGTAGAGGAAAAGCATGTGCTTCTATACTTTTTTCCCATATGCTTATTGGTGATCCTTTGGTTTGTTGCATTTGGTATGTTTCTGGTGCATCATCTATGGTATCTTTAGAGTGTAATTGATGAATTTGATAATGGTCTAAAATATTGGATACTGTAGCAGGATCTAGAAGTTCAAATTGACCAGTTTCTGGTGACTCTTGAATTTTTTCAGACGTTTCCCTCAGGTTTTCTTCAATATTAATTTCTTTGTAGTACCCATTGTTGTCTTTTAGATATTGCAAAGATTGTCTAACTTTATGTAAGTCTACGGGTTGTTGCCAATTTTTTTTAAATGTAATCTTTTGTCGGTACACCATTTACTAAGACAATTAAAGATTGCTCTATTGGACGTTGCACTCCTAGAGTGTGTACATTTTCTTTCAGGTCTAATGGATGCACTGTTTGAATTATGATGCTCTCATATAAATTGAGTTATTGCAAGGGTTTGGTAGTGGGAATAATTCTAAGTTATTTGTGATAGCACAAGAAGGAGTTTGGTTGTTGTCAAGTTTTGCAGTGCAGTAACTTCAAAGTATTAAGGGGTCATTTATTTCATATTTGTTTTCTGATATAAGGTAGAGAGCTAATTCAAACCATTTGGAATCTTCATTGCCTTCTATTTTGTATGTTATGTCTACAGTTTTTGTGCTACTTTTATAAAAAGTTCTGCGGCAAAACACACATAGTTTGGTACTTCAGCGGATGTACTTTTAAATGTTATAATTTCTTTTTTGTATGTGTGTAGTAGAAGGTTGCCATTTGTAGAATTGTTCCTAGTCTGTTGTAAAGCTATTGCATTTTGTAAGTGGCTTTCACTTCCCAAATATTTTCTCTCTATACGCTCTATTTCTTCGAGTAGGCCTTTAGCTGTACCATGTAGAAGATTGTTATTTAAATTGTCTAATGCTAAAGCTGGACTTTTAGCATAGTACAGTTTATGGACTAGATTTCTTATAGTTGAATGATGTGTTGATATCATTTTGATATGATGGAATGTGCTTTTGCAATTTGGTCCTGAAATGCAGGCTCATAAATGTCCTTGTAGTCCTGTGTGTTTGCGCACTGGACAGGTATCCATATTTTGTAGAAGTTTCATTTTGAATATGTCTTTGCCTTTTACATATTGATTGAGGAACTGGTGTAAAGATTTGAAAGATTTTTTGTCATTGGTACACATTGACCTGCACTGCCATTTGTATACTGGACATTTTGGTTCAGTCTGATGGAGAGGTGATACTGAGTTTTCTGGGTATAGAGTTTTTCATACCCTCGTCCACTGCTATGTATGGCAATTGTGTTTGTTTGCATTTGTTTGTATGCTTTTTCATTGAAATATGATTCTGTGCACGTGGTGTGACTCCATCACCTCCACAGATATTTAAGAAGTTATTTTTGTTCACATTCTATTTATTGAGAAGTCTTTTTTGTAATTTAGTAGTTAGTTTTGTTAGTGGTTTCATTATGTTTAACACTAAAATAAATAACTTCCTTTAGAGAAGGATTGCACTGTCTATGAGAGCTTCTAATATTAGTTTTCTACGGTAGGTTTTAAGGGTTGTGCATGATTTCTCTCCTGTTTTTATAAGATTCTGAAGGACTCTGTGGCAGAATTTTTTTTGTAAAATACTTTTTTTTGGTATGGTTACTTGCCACTACATCAAGATTTATAGGAGCAATGTTAGCAGAAGTGGTAGTTAATGTTAAAGGATATTTGTACCACGCACTATCACCACCGGAGTGGTCCCCTGGTGCTCTGGTGGCTCTGAAAGAGGGAGGGAGGGTGAGTTAGTGGGAATAAACTGGAAAAGTGCTGGCCTTGGGGTGTTTTACGATCGGTAGTCGTCGTGTGCTGTTGTGCAAGTCTCTGTGGGGTTTGTTTTGTTGTTGCAGTGTAGTGAAGTTAGGGCGTATTGCTGCGTTTTAGGCTTGTGGTTGTGTTTGGTTAGAGTTTGAGAAGTGTATGCAGAGGGAAGAAATTGTTCGAGGATTGGTTAGTTGGCATTGCTGTCTTTGCAGTTATGTCTATGTCTGATGTTTGCTATCATTCACTATTCCATCGTTGCTAATTTTCAATATTCTGTCTAGATGTGAGGCAGACTAGTGATCACGATTCCAATCAAGTGTTGCACTTACCATCATTCACAATTTCATCCAAGTGTAGCACATGCTAACATTCACCTTTCTATCTAGATGCGACGCAGGCTAAAGTTAAGAATTCCATCTAAGTGTGGTACATGCTAATATTAATAATCCCTAATCATAGCTAAATTCTTGTTAATCATTTTCAGTTTCGTTTTACATTTTGAAAGAGGAGGCAAAGTTTGTGTACTGGAAGCTTGTTTTGTTTCGCTTAATTACTCTAGTAGATGTTTTGTTTGAACTTTTTGTACAAATTCTGCTAGAGATGGATGCTTATTTTGGACACATTTATTTTCATTGGCTCTACTTCTGTGTTGCATTCTACGAATTTGCTTTTTGGTAGGCATTCTTTGGGGTCTGTTGAAAAAAAAAAGGAGGTATGGGTTGGGCTGTTCTGTAATGTATGTGTGCTGTGTGCATGAGTGTCTGAGTATGATGGTAAGGATGTATGTGGTGGTGTGTGATTGTGCATTGGGCAGCTACAACTAGTTGGGAAGGCTATTCTTGTATTTGTGTTTTACTATACTGGGGTTCAGATGACAGTAGAAAGTAAGCTAGCTGTGAGGAGAACCACTAATACTAAATTTAATGGTATAGAATTAAAACAGGTCTTTGTTCTGCAATATCAAAATTCTAGGGGCTGATATATGGAATTTGTGAGCCAAAAAACGGGGATTTGTGTGCATTCTGCCTGCAAATCCTTATTTAACAAATGGGGATTTGTGGGCAGAATGGTGCACAAATCCCCCTTTTTTGGGCAAAAAATTCCATGATTCAACCCCACAGTGTGTTTGAGTAACAGTAAGAATATTATGGTAGTATTGCACTTACATTTTTTGTTTGGAATGAGCAGGTTTCTTCTGAGTTGTTGTTTGTACTTCAGATGCTGCTGCTTTTCAGGAGAGTGGTCTTCACTGCAATTGTAAAAGAAAGAAGTTAGTAATTTTGTGTGTTATATCACTGATGTTAATTTAGACGTTGAGTTTTATGTTTTTGTAGTAGTATTATTGCTTGATAACTGAATATAGTGTGTGCATGCATTTTCATTTGACTATGTGCATCCTGTATATTTTACTTACAATATGTCAGTTCATCATGGTTTGCAAATGAGTAGAATACTAAGTGTATGAAACTCATTTGGTTTATCAAGGCTGTGTTATTGCATGTTAGGAGAAAGAAGAAATAATATAGACTTTGCAATTTTTATAAGGTACATGGCAGAAACTGTATAGAATGTATGCATGTGTGAAGGTGTGGGTAATAAAGCAGAAGGATGTGATGTACAGGCTGTGGTGTTACTTCAGCTGGGAGCTTTTCAATGAAAGTCTCTATCTGTGTGAGTGTATAGAGATGCATGGACTTATCCTAGCTGTGTGCAATTTTATAATACACTACTAAGAGTTTTTCTACAATTATGCTGTTATTTCTCCTATCTTTTAATATTATAGTTTTTTTGATAGTTGTGTGTGTAAAAAAGAATTTAGATAGCAGACAGGTTTGGAAGTGACAGTTCATTATAGCAGATAGGAAAAATAATAGTAAGTTCATTTTATAGGTTATACAGGTTAAGTGGCAGTTACTCTGTTTATATGTATTTATAAGAGTTGTACATGTATGCTGCATAAAATATGCATACCTGTAGTTTGTATTCATGCATGTGGCTTTGCATGCAGCTGCAAGTAGAAATCTTGGAGACTTGTTCAGTAGTTTTTTTAGTAGGTGCTTTCCAATGATATGAGACTTGTACTCAGAGTGATCAATAGTACATTTGAAGTGCTGAACTCTGATGATGGAGTTAGATGTGGCGGTCTTGGATGTGATTGGTGGATGGTTGTGTGACTACTTAGCTGTATCCAATGAGGGTATGGCACAAATAGTGAAGTGGAAAGGGTAGAAGAACTGTCTAAGAGTTACACGCTCCACTGACACTGCGGCTGTCTGCAGACAGGGTGTGCCACATCCGGGGTTTTCCAGCAAATCCAGCATGGAGAGAGACTGTAGAGATTAGCCAATCAGGTGTTGAGGTTGAGGATTTGTGTTGAAAGAGGCTGTGTGTAGTGAAGATGGCAGAGGTGGAGAAAGCCAGGGTGTTGGTGGTTGGAGATATGTTTGTGCATGGTTTACAGCAGTATGTTCAATGCAGACATGTGGCAAACAATGTTGATGTTAAAGGAGTAGAGGTGGTGTGGAGCACTGTGTCTGATTGCAATGTACAGGGAATTGTACAAGTTTGTGAAGATATGGGCAGGATGAACAGTCCCCATGTGGTAGTTTTGCACTGTGGTGGTTTGCATTTGGACTATTTCAGTGCCCCTACTTTGTTGGCAGATATGGAACACTTGGTTCAAGCAGTAATGTACATCTTTCCAAATGCCAAAGTAATTTTTTCTGGATTAGTACCTAGGGCAATATGGGACGATAGTTCTATTTTCTGTCCTCAGCAAAACATTGCTAGGTGTGCAATCAACTGAGGCATGTGTGCTTTCATGCTTAGGGCTGGTATGTTCTTCTGTAATAATGAGAATATTGATTCCGTAATGCTGTTTATTTGAATGAAGATGGCATTTCTTTATCTTTTACGGGACATGCCATGCTGTTTTGGAATGTTATGGTTGCTTTGGAGAAGGTTATGTGAAGATTTTAGGAGTAAAGTAAGAAAAAAAATACAAAATAACAGATGTCTGTCAATCATTTGCAAACAAAACGGCTCTTTTCAGAGCTAACCACAAAGGGGAAATGGGGCACACTTTTTAAATTTAAATTCACCACGCTCAGATTTTCGATATGTCCGCGGACATGGCGGTACTTCGCGGACACCGCCTATTACATACAGGGATTTTGGAGTAGAGAGGCATGCAAATGAGAAAGAGGAGAGCAAGGGATTGGTCAATAAAGTTTACTGGGTGTGTTGTGTAAGGAGAGAGTTTGTCAGGAAGTCTTTTTCCTGAGAGAAGAACAGATAGCTATGGCTGTGTGTTTTAGAAAACAGATTATCTGGATTTTGGGAGACTCATGGATACATTGTTGGAGGTGCATGCAGAACGCTGTGGAGTAGCTGCAGATCTTGGATTCCCTCAAATGGAAGTGCACTGGCATGGAGTGCGTGGAATGAAGTGGCTGTGCTTGGAACCTCTCTGTGCTACTTTGGAGACACAGCATCATCCAGACATAATTATAATTAATTGTGGAGGGAACAGTTTAGGACATGTGTCTGGAATTTCTTTGCAAGGTCAATGACATGTTTCCAAATTCCCAGCATTCTCCTTCATTTGGTCCACAAATGGAGAAAGCGAGGCACAATGTCAATAAGGCTGTTTGTGCCTTTCTAAGAGATGTTGGTATGTCCTCTTTTCACAATGAAAATATTATGTTTCATAGCAGATACATTTTTCGCAAAGATGGAGTCTATCTTACTTATGCTGGCAATCAGATTTTTCTGAAAAATGTACAAAATGTATTGCAACCCTTTATGGAATTACAGCCATCCATTTTGCAGTAGGTGTTGACCATTTGAAGTTTTTCAAACACAAGCAAACACCACCAAAAGGCTCTGTTCAGAGCCACCGCTTCCTCCCAGAGAAAAGTGCAATGGACATGATAGGGCAGCACCCCAAAATGTATATGTCCGCGAACAGTCCACAGACTCGAAAAAAAAAATGCACAGGGCCCTGCTCCATTTATTTGCCACTTCTATTTTTAAACTGTGAAAGGCAGCTCTGAAAAGAGCCTTTTTTTTGTTGTTTTATATTTTTTTGTTTTTTTACACACGACACACTAGGAAAGGAGAGGAAAGGAGGGTAAGGAAGGGACAACAACCATGGGGATAAGAAAGGGCAAGTGGAGAGAGGAAGATGTAGGGTGGGCCTTATTCAGGTAGCAGTTCTTCTCGTGCTCCTTGACCGCTGTCTCGAAAGCACTCCGAAGATTCTCCCCCTGCAAAGTACTGCGTCACAGTACATACACAATATCGTGACCCTCGAAAGGTAAGGGTCAACAGCATCATGGTTGGCCTGTGAGGCAGGTGGAGAGATGTGCTGTCCCACAGGAGCATGGACGTTTTTATGGAAGGGCAAACGGGGCACTTGCCCAGGGCCCCCACCTTGGAGGGGGCCCCACAAGGCTAGCTGATCTGAAGAAGTAAGATTGCATTGTTCACCAGTCTTAAATAGCACATGTCGGGATATTTTATGGGGTGCTGTTGAGGCTCTAAACTCTTTGCCTTTCTGTTTTGGCAAGTGCATTCTGCCTTGATCAATTCATCATGTATTGCTTTCTGTGTTCACTGTGGTATACATAGTTTGCGTGTTCCCTATGGCACAACTCTGTAGCATTCTTTCCTTCCTGTGGGAATTATGTTGATCATGTGCAATAGGCAATGGTGAAATGCATATTGATAAATTGAGTGCCACAATGGTTTAGAAGTTAGCTCAGTGTGTGAACACATTGCAAAGATATGTGTTCATATGCAAAATTAGAATATCACATACCAGCAAGGCTGGCTGAGCCTTTCCTATGTCTGAGGTTTAGAAACCTGCCTGCATATGTACTTGGTTTTGCAGAACAACATCAGCTATTATCAGCAATGTACTGTTCCAGATAGGGGTTGCTATAAAAACTAACACATCATCTGTATGGTGAATGTCTAGAAATTGGTTTGTCCAGATGGGGTTTTGTAAAACCTGGGCAATCGCTTCCAATGATGGGATAAACTGTTAGTCCAAGAGGTGAATAAGCATCCAAATTCAAGACTATGGATCGACAGCGTTCATTTTTTTATCCTGGATTTGCCAGCAGACGATACAGTGCAGTCTTCTATGAGGTTTGCCTTCTTGCATGCTGATGGTATCGTTATTACTTAATCTTTCTTCTTATGTAGGCCATTTGGGTGGAAGGGTTGTTAGACAGAAGAGAGCGGACCATATGTTGCAGGCCTCAGGCAAGCATATTTTAAGGTCTGCTTGTTTGATACAAAAAAACGGTTTGCTGTTTGGTAAAAGTTAGAGGTTTTTAGGGACATTTATAAATGAAAATGTCACAAGTCATTGTTTTGGATGTATTTAAAACTTTAAAATACAAAAGACAAACACAGATGAAATGTGTTAAATCACATTGATTGGAATGCTATACTTCCCTTGATGATGGAGAGAACCAACCTAGAATCATTCCCATTAAGCATAACACCGTTCCATAATATTTAGTTTAAAAATAGTCATGTTTGGTCATGTGATTTGTTTACTTTCTAAGTCCGTTTTTTAATAGAATTAGATTTTAGTTCATGGTAAGAAGTGGAAAAGAAAGTGTTCAAATGCAGAAATTGCAGAGTTCGTACAAATCCCAGCTTCACCCCCTCACCCATTAACCAATGTATGATCCTGGGCATCTAATTTAATCTTGTATTGCCTAACCTCTCAATATTGCCAGTCCCTAAATTTTTCAAAATTGTCAGCCCTTCCGAGTGATTTCCTTCTCATGGTATGATCTTCATAAAAGCCTTACTCATGGTTTCACTGTGTTAATAGTGAGCACATTTATATTGCACACCACAGGCATTTGTTCCTTTGATATCTAATGGCAACACTATTTGAAAACCATATCCACTTCTAATCTTAGTCTGTCTGTATAAAGACACCTTCCTCTTAGCTTCTAATCTGCCTCCAATATCCATGCTACGGTATGTGTAGCATTCTGCATCCTTCCAATTGGTGATCTCTATCCATGCATGAGCACTTTTACATTCTGTGAGGCAGCTAATGCGAGTTCTGTCTATTATGGATTACATGTACCTTTTCCATACGGTCCTGAATTAATACTACATCTACCTTCCTGGACGTTATTGATAAAAAGTATCCTGTATGTACTAGAACAAATAACCCCTTTGTGGACTGCTAATGTTGGTCTTCAAATGCTACTTGTTTATCATTCTGATTAGAGCAAGAATGAAGAGGGTAAGGGGACTTAAAGGGAGGAAACGTATTTATTATGCTGCAAGACAGCATATCATCCTATAGGTTATGAGCGCAACGGGTGGGCTGTGGGGGGCGTGCCCAGTATTCTTGATCGCTTAATTCCTTTGGTTTGGTGGAGGGGGCCCCAAAGATGTCCGTGCCCAGGGCCCAAAAAGTGCTTAAGATGTCCCTGCACAGGAGTGTCTCTTGTGGTGACAGGAGCGGAAACAGAGGATGTTGTAGAGGAACTCAACCTACTACGTTTAACACAAGCCCAATCTTGCGAATTGCCCCACCGTAGAACGACCTTAGGTGTCACTTCATGGATGTCATACTAAAGCTGTATGAATCAGCCCTCCCACGACTCAGTACCATTTTTCACTCGTTGCAGGTGACCTTGTTCACACGTGCTTTTGGCACGTCACCATGAATGGTAAACAACCACCACACCCAAGACTCACGGCGAGTGCTGGTAGTATGGACTTCCACTACCTCATCCTCTTCATCCTTCTCCTCTACATCCTCACACCTGTTCCCCTCTTCAGGCCCTTGGGGATGTGGTGGTGGTGGAGGGGGTGGGGATGCTGATGCTGTGGCTGAAGCAATTTGAGATGCCATCATGAATCAGGAAGAAAAGCAGCAAAATCAGGAAAAACAGGTCAATCGGTTAGGTTACTCTGCAGTGCTGGATAGACAATGCTCTGTCAGGTAGCCAGAAGCACAATGAGGATCAGCTCTGGGGTGTGGCCTTTTATAGGGGTGCCGGTGTGTGCTCCGCGGACAGCTCGAATACCCCAAAAAGGCTCAAAAAGTTCCAAAAAGTATGTAGAAAGCCAGGGACATTGTCTGGGACATGTGCAATGGTGAATTTATACTGTAAAATACTTTCGATTGTCCAAAAAAAGTACTTTTAAAATGTTCATGGACCCGGACAGTGTTCGCAAATCAGGACAAATGCTCAGCGTGGGTGCGGTCACATGATGACGTCGCGAACACGTCCACGAATGGGACGTGTGTCCGCAGGATAACAAATGTGTACGAACGGTCGTGCGCATGCACACGGGTGTTCTACGGACAGTGTTCGGGTCCACTAATAAAAGTGCAACACACGTGAGACGGACAGTTACGGAGAGGCGCGATGTTCGTAGGACTTATGGATGTGGTGTGCATGTGCGTAGATGTTCTACAGACAGTACGGACAGGTATAGTGTCCTTAGGACACCTCAATTTTTGTTAATTGCGGACATTCCAAACACTGAATGTGTTCTATGAACACTTCCATCTTGCTTGCGAACAGTACGGACAGGCATAGTGTCCTTAGGACACCTCCATTTTGGTTAATTGCGGACATTCCGGACACTGAGTGTGTTCTAAGAACAGTTCCATACTGCTTGTGGACAGTACGAACAGGTATAGTGTCCTTAGGACACCTCAATGTTGGTTAATTGCGGTCATCCCGGACACCCGCGCTGTCCGCGGACACCCCAACTGCCTTTTTTTAAAAAAAAGACACAAAGGGCTGAATTAAAACACACATTTTTTTTTTTATTCTATACAGATATAACATTTATGAAAGAGATGGGGAAGCAGAAACTGACACAAATACATGGGAATTAGGGGTTTGGAGAGGATGGATGGGAAGGGGTGAAGGGATGGAAGTCTCATCATAACGTTTTTCTTGGTGGTGAGGGTTTGGGGATAGTTGACTGGGACATTGAGAGGGGGAACAGGTAAATGTTTAAAAAGATTGACATTTTCCATAAGCATATCCATTTTTTGTTCCATGCACTGCAGAGTATTTTGTAATGTCCCTTTTGCTATATTATTTTCAATGTTTGTATAGTCTGTTAAATATATATATATATATATATATATATGTTAAGTACACATAAAGTAATGATTATTAATTTGCTTATATAGAGAAGTGTCTACCATTAGTATCACTGTCTTCAGTCATTTCCTCACATGGGAAATTTTCTTCAAGCCATTCCAAAGTACTGGACATTTCTGTGTAAAAAAATATATTACTTTTAGTGTACCTAATACAGAAAGTTTAGAAATATGTAAGAAAAATGAAGTTTACTTACTAGTTTCTGGTAAGTTGTGTTGTTACTGTTGTGTAGGTCTGCTGTTGCTTCTTGCTGCGCAGTTTCTGTGAGGTAATTATGTTGGAAGCATATCTTTTTTGTTTTGGTATATTCCATTTTAGTACATATGCTATTTAAATGGACGGTTGATGTGTTACAAATATAGGTTCCACTTCTTATTTATTATTATTACATATAATGTGTGGATGTGCTGCTTTTTGAACTTGTTCAGTGTTTATATGGCATAATAGCACAATTTAAGATACCCCCTGAGTTTTTGGGTATTGTTGAAGTTGTCCGCATCCGTCCACGGACATACGCATAGTCCGCGGACATCAAAATCACTAGCTTGGGGTTCAGTATGTTCTATGTTACATGTATATAAAGAAAGGGAATCCAAGCAAACATCTATCAAATTCACACTATGCATATGTATATTCAGTAAAATACAAGGTTATGGTTAAGTTGCGCTATTAAAAACCTATGAAATTCAGTAAAAAGCTTTGTTAAAGGGACGTTATGGTTAAGTTGCGCTACTAAAAACCTATGAAATTCAGTAAACAAACTTTGTTAAAGGGACGTTATGGCTCAAAGTAAAACCAAAAAACCCCTGAAATACACCAGTTATGGTAAGCTAAGCAACCATAACTCGCGTCACCACCGTGCATTGCTAAGACTAACACCCAGGACATCAAAGATGACATCACAAATGTCATTGATGACATCACTGATTACATCACATGTGCATTTACTTTTCATGAAAAGTCTATACAAGGGATTTTTATTATAATGTTAACAAAAAAGTGTGAAGGATCATTAGAATAAATATCATGAGCTATGTAGTGCATTAGCAATTTATTGATATAAATAGCATTCTATTATGAAGTTCTTTACAGTATAGTAAGCTACTCATGTACAAACATAAGCATTGTGCGCAGCATACATGATAGAGGTGCAATATTCATAATTTTACCATGTTGAATAGTGACATGATAAATGCTTTCTTATTAGAGTTTTGCGTAGCTAATACTACCCACTTATTACATAATTTCATTAATACATACAAAACACAAAGACAGAACAACACAAACACATATGAGTATATAAAGGGAAAGTGAAGTACACAAAAAGCAGCAGTATCACCAGAAAGTGTTTATTACCTAACTGATTATCTTTATGCACAGAACTGATTGCTCTGCTTCAAACCTACTACTTCCCTATGTATAACTATCACATGAGGTGACTGCACCCTAAAGAAAGTAATGTGAATACAAATATGAGTATATCCAGAGAAAGTACAGTAGTAAAAAAACAGCAGAACAATAAGAAAGTGTTGATAACCTTACTGATTGTCTTCATACACTGAAAGTGTGTATTTTCCTTATGTATATGTTTCATATGCTGTGAGTGGACCCTAAGTGAATTATTGTAAGAACATATTTGAAGTGTAAGTCTACAAATATAGAAAACGTGTTTTGGCAGAAAGTGACTGGTTTAGAAATGGCACCTGGACTGAGAATTAGTTTGATGCTTGGCTGCAGATTGAAGCAAGGTGTGGACAGCCTGCCAAAGTTGCCAACAGTATGAAATTGTAAAAAAGGGTGGTTTCCTTCTTGTCTGCGCACATAACACAATTGAAATCACAAATATAACTCAATTTTAATTAGCCTTCAAACAGCCTGACATGTGTTTCTTAGCTACAGAGCTCAACATCAGAGGCTGAAAAGTGTTACACAATTATTGTAAAGGTAAAATTATAAGTTCATTACAATTATACATAATGGTGGGGGGAATAAAACCCAATTAATAACATGTTATCACATTTACAGGACAATTTCCAAATCATTGCACCATTTAAAGGATATTGTGTAGGGCAGCCACAATTGACAATTCGGAAAGTAATATGGGTGCAATGGTGGATGGAGAAATAAACAAATAAATAAAAAGAAAAGGATAAACAAATACCAAATTAGTTTAAATGCAACGCTATGGTGACATAATATTGTCTCTCAAGTCACAGTTTCAATTAAGCAGTAATTGTAGACTTATTTAATTACCTTGAATTCCTTAGGGATGTGCAAAGGCACTGAAAGAGATTATTATACAAGGAGAAAGTATTAACAAAACATAAACCAGTTACACACGAGTGTATTTGGTGTTGAAAAAAAGTTGTATAATTTTCTTACCAATATTGTTGTTCGATTGGATTCAATTAATTTGTAACTGTGGGCTCCACTGTTAGTAGGAAAAAGCAACTTTTACAATTTGGCTAATTGGTATTAATATGTTGGCCTTCAATTGCAGAAAAGATGATAAGTACATACAAAATAAATGTGACATACCTATATAAACACAAGTGCGTGATGAGGGCTTAATGTCTGTGATTTATGTCCACAAGGTAATACATCCAAAGGGATGGGGGAAGAAGAAGAACAGACAAAAACCACCAATTAGATAAACTTATTTAGACAGAGCTCACTGCAGCGAAACGGTCACGTGCGCTGCCCACAAGACTAATTTAGGTGAGCAGGGCTAGCGCGAAAGACCTATACCCACCGGCATCTCCGCCCGTATGTGGATGCTGGAACCTCGCGTATGGGAGAGAGCATACTATTTACTGCAGCGTGCACCACGGAAAAAAGTTACTAGCGCGAGCAACGTGCATACCGCGAGGGCCACCATGTTGGATGTGGGGGCAGAAGCCACTTGTTCTTATGCAGCAAAAGGGAAAGCAGCATTTTTTAGAGATGACATTTTATTGATTGAAGCTGATATTAATGTCAGGTTGAACAGTCCTGATAAAGGTTATTCAATTACACTAATAGGGAACCAAATATGAGAAAAGGGAACTTGTTACAGATATGAATAACAAGGAATTGATATTGATGCACAAAGTCTATAAGAGCAAAAAACTACAGATTGGACCGCATGTTGGTCTAACCCATGGTGAATATTAAATTATGCCGTGGGAGAGTCAAGAAAGGATAATTATAAAAACCAGGGCGGACAGTGCGGCAGTTCTCCTGTTAATAGAGACAACTAATAATAATTGGTCAATGCGAAAATGAAAACGGTACGTACCAAAAAGTAAATAGTGTTAGTCCTTCTCAATTTTCCTATCCCTATAAATAATATAACTAAAAGCAATTGTGTCTTAAGAGATTATTTTTGAAAACAGTAACTGAGAGAGACAACAATGTACACCAATCCTGAGTAGATTGTACACTTTTTGTATGAGCAATTTGTGGATAAACACAACAAAATTAATGCATATATTGTGTGTTAGCTCAGAGAAACACAGATAATTCATGGTCAGTGTTAAGTCAGTGGATAATGGTGTGATATTGGCAGATGAGGCGGGCTTCCAATTGTCTCAATTTGAGGGCAGGGTTGCCTCCACGTTGTGGTAAAGAAACATTTGCCATGCCCGCAAATCTGATACTTGTCTTGTTATCTAATTGATGTACTTTTTGCCAATGTGTCACAAAAGGATATTTGGAGTCCTGATTGGAGATAGTAGATAGGTGTTCACGTATTCTGATCTTGAGAGGGTTGATAGTACTGCCAATATAACGTTGGCCACACGTGCACATGATACAGTACACACACAATGTTGTATTGCAATTAATACAAGAATTGACTTTATTAACTTTGTGTGTTCCAAATTTGTCAAAATCAATTTTAGAAGTTTCTAATGCATAAGCACACACAGAGCAGCTTCCGCACTCGTGGAAACCATGATTGGTTGCCTGGCTAAGCCAAGTTCTCGGTGATTGAAGGTTGGCCATGAATGAAGGAGGCAAGATGTTTTTAAGATTGCTTGCTTTACTGTAAATCAAGCTTGGCACAGGGTCCAGCCAAGGTGTAATGTCATGATCTAACTGAAACAAATGCCAGTGTCTTCTAACAATTCTGTATAAGTTTGAACTATCTGCATTAAACCTTGTGATAAATTTAAACTTGTTGCTATATGGTGCATGCACTCTGATTTTTGGAGTGAGCAGGTCCACTCTCTTCATACACCTGACTGATTGTTCCGCTTTATTGAGAATACCAATATCATAACCTCGTGTTCGGCATTGCCTGCGTATGAGTTGAAATTCCTCTGTGAAATCTTGGTCATCAGAAAAATTTCTTCTGGCTCTGATAAATTCCCCATTTGGTATATTAAGGATAACTGCTTTTTTGTGGCAGCTAGAGGCATGAAGGACAGAATTTCAAGACAACTGCAGTCAATTCAGTCATTCATGCCTCTAGCTGCCACAAAAAGAGGTTATGATATTGGTATTCTCAATAAAGCAGAACAATCAGTCAGGAGTATATATATATATATATATATATATATATATATATATATATATATATATTCAACACAGTTTGAGAAATGTGCACAATTAAACAGCAAATGGGATACAGTTTTGCTTGCATTTACATTTTTGAACGGATTCTACAAATGTATAAGACATGTTTCATTTGTCCTGAGTAATATTGAATTCTAAATCAGTTTTTATTTTACATCTAATCACGCAACATGGTAAATTAATGAACCATTGATTCCTGGAATTCCCTTGTGTATATGCACTTCTGTCAATGTGGTGTACATTTGTGTGATAATGTTTCATACAGTTATGAAAATAATACTGTTTAATCAATGCAAGAAATTCTATAGAGAACCATCTCAAAATAGCAGTGCACTCTTCGACTTGCTTGTAAACACTATAGTTTAAGAATGATCTGGTCATCTTTTTTTTAAATGCAAGTGTCATTTCAATGTACATTGCCTATGGGGTAAATGCCTTAGTTGTGTTTTTACGGATATTGAAACCAGTGGATTTGAATCCTCTATGACAGGTTTCTTAGTTCTCCTCGATTTAGCCCAGCATTTGCCTTTCCACCAGGTCCTGTTTTCTGCCTTAATTGATGTCAAAGGTGATCTGCTAAGCACACAAAGATGTTTTAAGGTTGACTATAAAACCGTGCAGGCTTTTACCAGCAGATGCTGATCTCCATACACACACTGCAATTCTCAAGTTGTTATTATTTTTTTAAGAATGCCCTTGAAAGATGATCCCACGGGTGGGGATAAATTCATCTGTGTTGATAGCCCAGTCATCTGGAAGTGAGCACAATACTGAACTATTAAACAAATACAAAAGAACCAAAGCTTTTCAACTTATTATGTAAAATCCACCGAGTTTTTATAAACTGTGCAAACAAAGCTGACAATAGTTGGGAAAAGAAATAAAATTTTACATTAGAAAGACTTGTCAACAACCTATGACTAGACTTTTATAATTTTTATAATTTTTAAATCAATGTCGCTGTATCACCGGATGCCTCCTCTTGATAGTTTTATCATATTTTTTACCCATTTGGATCTCTTTACACTTTTAGAGATGCAGTTCAATTTCAAACTGGTGCTTTCAGAATGTCCGCTGTTCACATTCACATTACATTCATTCAAACCCAGTCTTTGTGTGATATGTGCTCAAGGCCCAAAATGGTTCCTGGGACAGTTTTGTTTCTAGTAAAATCCACACCATGGCCCTCATTCATGGATTATTTGTGCCGAAAAAAACGGGATTTGTGCGCCATTCTTCCCGCAAATCCCTGTTTAACAAATGGGGATTTGCGGGCATAATGGCACACAAATCCTGTTTTTTTCCGGCGCAAATAATCCACGAATCAGGGCCTTAGTCTCTAAGGTGCACAGGTGACTTAACTACCTGTGTCCCATAGCTGCACCCTGTTCATAATAATTGAAACAATTTTATACAAGTGAAGCAGGGAAAAGCTCTAGTCTGGCATCTCTCACTTTGAATTCGCCTACAATCCTGATTATTCCAGTCACATGGGTACACTCAATCTCACGTCAAGGCCAGGCGCATGAGATAAAATGTTAGAGGAAGTGTATACTATGTAAAAAAACAAAAGAAAGTGTATGCTGGATGTTTCCTTGCTACCTGCAGTGAATTGCATAATTGCCTTTATAATCCTTTTGAACTGGAAGTGAATAGTTTGCTCACAAAAAAATCACGAAACAGTACTTTGCAGGAGTACTTCTCCACATCACCTTCTACATTCGGCAGGTAATGTTAGAAGAATGTGCCCTTTGGCTACAGCTTCTTTCAGAGGGAATAACATGCAGTACCCCTTACCACCAAGCACACTTTACTTTACTAATAATGTCCCATTGTTACATTTATGCCCACAAAACCTGTTTTCATGCATTGAACGGTGCTGATGAAAAGTTTTGCAAATTCATGAAGTTTGCAAAGTTTTGTCATACTCTTCATTCAGTGTGCATGGTGAAGTCCCGCAACTTCAAAAAGACACAGATAGCAGTGCTGGGTTAAACCATACATAGACAATGTATTGCCCATAAAGTGCAACCATCATATAGTTCTCGGGATACACTGCAAATAGTGATGACATCTGTCCAGACCTCCGAGTTTGGGAGATGAATCCCTCCCTATTGATGCTTGCCGAGTGATTTCTGGTGTTCACTCTTTGTAGAATCTCTTACCCTTAGGTTTCCTGTGCCTTGCATTTTGCTTCATAGCCACAGTCAAGACCTAAATCATCCATTGCCATTAGGAATTGTAAGGTGAAAGCTGGATTGAAGTTTGTACATGTTCTTGGTTCAATACTGTAACAAATGTGTCTGGAGTGTAAGCAAGAGAGGGGCATTCCATGAAGACGTGGCACACACTCAGTATCCGCCATCTCACATTTCCATCATAAATATGTTTGCTCGATTAATGCGATACTACATAGGGAAGAAAATAGTCCCTTTCATATTTAACAGTAAAGTTTACTCTCAACTTTACCTCTAGCTTTCATGAATTTCAGAGTGATTGTCTCAAGGGTGTTTATATTATTTGTAAAACAAAAATGTTTCTACTCCCACAATGTAAGTCACTTTATGCTACTTATTCTGCCTTGTTGTTCTGTTTATAAGATATATGTGTATTTCTCATGCAGTGCACCGTTTCCTTTTTTTCTGCTTTTCTACTTTTGTTCAATAAGACTGATTGATATCTCACCCCCCAGAGCAGTCTGGGTTTGTTTGCATTGGTGATGTGCTTGCTGATGATTTTTCTTAATTCTTTGCATTGTATTTATTCTCCAGTGTGCTGAATCGGACCCCTGTACACCTTATCAATGAAATTATATTAGTTGATGATTTCAGCGATGATCGTAAGTATCACTTTTCTATTAAGAAAATTGATTTTATGGAAACGCTGCAGAAGTGCATTGTTTTTCATTTTATATTTAACGTAATCGCTTGATATGTTATAAGTGTGGCCATATGCACCTGGTATCCACTGATTCATATGAAGCACACCTTTCTTAGGATCTCTGAATCTAGTCTTGCTTGGAGGAGCCCATTGCTTGGATCTTGCTGAAGCATTTAAAGATTTATCATATAGAATTGAAAACTTTTACAGAAATAAAGAATGTTATTCCCAGGAAATGCACATTCTGAAAATATACGTTATATGCAGTAGTCTTTAAAACAAGCAATGATAGTTACATCACAAGTAAAACCAAATAAAACATAAGGAGCTCATTTTGCTGAAAGAAGATTATTCTTGGGAATGAACAGCACTACTTCTTTGGTGTGAGCTCATTCTGTCAAATTATTAATTTAATGCATGACTTGGTGTTAAATATGTGTGCTTAAACCTCCAGAGAAAATGTACACCATGGGAAAGAAACTCAAGCTTTTCGGGGTGGGGTAAGATCCACCCCCATTATTCTTAAGTTATTTCCTGAGGGTCCGACCATACACGAGAATCATGGTGAGGTTCCAGACACGGAATCCAATCCAAGGCCAGGGGCTTGAGAAGGGAGCTTGAATAAACAAGCCGAGGTCCTCACCATTATAAAACAGGTCTGATGTCCATTAAAAGGACCAGCTTGCTTTTTTTGCTCATTTTGTTTGGATGTCAAGTTAAGAATGGTGATTAGGGGTCACACATGGGTGGTTTTGTGGAAGATGCAGAGAGATTTTGCCAAGTTTTGGAGAGCTTTGGAGTGTTTTACAGTGAGCACTTTTGGAGTGGGTTCTTTAGCACTCCCCCCCCCGACCTTAATCATTCAATGTTTCTCTTACTCCCTTTTAAAACATAAATACATACATAATTCAACACAAACTCTACATTGTGCTGCCCTATGTTTGCAGGGAAACCTTTGAGGTTGAACCCAAGTAGTTTTCTGGTGCTGTGCTCAGTCACCTTCCCAATTGCTTGTTTGTTTCGAGAACTTTGTCCCATTAGTTGAGCATTGCAAGAATCCTTTAGTTTGTCTTTGTCACTTACTTGTTGTTTTGCACATTGGCACAAACGGCAGATTTTGTTTTGTTTTGGATGTCGGGCCCTTGGGCTACATGTTCTTTTATGAGTACAAGAGGAAGAAGCTGAGGCGTTGTATGGCTACTCCTTTGTTCCGGAGGTTGAGGAAGTCATCCAGCAGGGGGAGGCATATCCTCTGGAAGAAGAGCAGACAGAGGTTGAGAGAAATTGTGTTGTGCTGGAAATCGTGCTTGATATTTGTAGAGGAGGAGGGGAAGACAGTAATTTGGGAAGCGAAGATGCTGGATGATCAAGTGGAGATCTAACATGAGAAAGCTGAGGCAGAGCATGAGGATGACAACAATGTGCTTACACATCTGAAGGAGGGTGTGTTAAAGGCAGAGTTTCTTGAATAGCACCTGCAGACGGTGGGCAAGTACCTTGAACTTGGACTTGATGGGGCGTGGATGTAGATCAAGAGCAGCAGGAAGAGAAAGCAACAGAGGTGCAGGTGGACATGGGGCAGTTGGGAGAGGAGGGAGGGGTGCTGCAGGAGACCGAAGGTTACCACGAAGAGGAGCCAATGAAAGTCCCCCAGCAGATGACTCAGGAGGTGGGGAGTTTGGCAACTGCTTTATTGTCTGGCAATGTCGAGGGTGCAAGACAGGCTCAGGTGTTCTCAAGATGGTGAAGTCAGGCGCCAGACAACATCCCCATCCATGACATCACTGTAAATCTTGTCATTGGTGTGGAACTACTTCTGCTTACTGAAGGGGGTGACTGTCAGTGGGGGGGGACTGGCAGTGTAATAAACAACCTCTGCGAGATGGCAATTTATGGGCGTAAACCAAGTAAGATTGCCTTGGGCACCTCCTTTATTTGCGAGCACTAAAGGCTGTGTCACAATAATATGTCCAGGAGGCATGAATCATGTGCCACAGACACAGCTAGTGCATTCCTCTCCTAGCTTCCTGCTACAGTCATGGTGGCTACAAGGGACTGTCAGATCACACTCCAGCTCACCAATGACCATGCTCTAGCAAACCAAGCCCATCCATTGGTAACATTGGCCCAGCCAACCACCTTCTTGAATGACACATTCTGCCCTGGCCCTTACCCTATCTGCTCCCATGTGTTGCCACTGCAGTATATTCTCCTTAATACTCACCCTGGACATTCTATTGGTTTGAGTGTTGCTATCCTTCCCAGGCTTAATGAAAGCAATTGGGACACAGAAATACCCTGGGTTTCCATTCCTTACACAGCGTAATGTGGCGATTGTGCTATGATGACTGAGATGGTAAATCTACCTTAAGCATCGGTATTAGCTTGTTGAGCATTACCACTTTGGCATCCTCTTCATATTTCCTCCTCCTCTAATGCTCTTCACAATCTCCTGATATTTTACTCCCTATTCTTCCTCTTGTTTTTAACCTCCTCCCTCCTCCTTACATAATGTTCCTTCTCCCCCTTCTTGTCTGCCTATTTGTTCAAAACTTTCCCTCCTTATCTATCACTAACTAACCTTCTAAGAACACTGCCCTTACTCATCAATTGTATAAGCTCTTCTGCTTTTTATATTAGTGGATATCTATTTGAAAAATGCATGCATTGTGTTAGGCCGTGTTTATTATGGGGTGGTGCAGAATACTCCTGTCACTTTCCGGGTGTATTGCCCTCAGAGGCCCCGAGTGTGTCTTGTATGATTCCTATCAATCAACCCTGTTTGCTGTGAGGTACTTGTCTCAAAAGACAAACAGCTCAAAAGAGGTAATTTCCATCTTGGGATCAGGCAGCTCCAAGATGGTAGTTACCTGACCCAAAATGAAGTAAATGTAGTTCACATGAAAATTAGGTACTTCATTCTAATAAAGCAGGGGTCTACAACCTAGCTTTGTCTTCCATCCATGCACATCCATGGATAGCAGCATGCAGACGTGCAGGCATGTCCAGAAGTTCCCTCACATAGTATATGTTCTAGTGATCCTTTCTCCCAGTTATTTCTTCTTGGTCTGTGGATTCTTTTCAGTGATTTCTCCTTTTCTATTTGTGATTCTCCCTCTATGGGTGGCATCATGCAGCAGTCTACATTGCCTGGTTCCAGTGTCTCTCCTAACCAATCACAAAGGGCTTTGTCAATTCAGGTACAGTAGAGGCCTATGAAAAACATTATTGCTGGGGGATTCCTCACATCCATCCCACAAATGATTCACCACAGCGAAAAGGAACCCTGCAACTCTGACATGGGGAAATCAGAAGCCTAGCCACTGGGATATATATTTTATCACCGCAGATAGGTTTGATACTTATTTACTGCGCTGGCATTTTCCTTGCCTTTTCACAACCAGATGCAGACTCTAGAAAAGGCGGCCATTCTGTTTTTTCATGCTAGCATAATAAAAATCAGATCATATTCTCTGAAAGAAGCAATTACCAATGCAAGAAAATGTAGTTCCACCTGTATTCATGTGTCTGACATGCATTCATGCAGTGAAAGACCAGGATCTGGAGAGAGGCAAGCCAACCCTCAGAGGTGGTAGCATTGGGGATCAGAATGAACCCAACAAGACTGTCTAAAGCAAGCTCAAAGGTATCTATGTTCAGTGATTCATGATAGTGGGATCAACATTTGACGTTCAAGATGAATAATCCTCTTTTCTGGGTTACTCGTTTGCATCTTCGGGTCGCCAGATTGTGGAATGTAGGTGCATTTGCAATCTAAAGATACTAGTTTATATTGCTCAGACAGAGAGATCTGTCCATATTCTCAATTTTGCTAAACGATTCAATGGAGACACCATGGCTGCTGTAGACACATCTCTAGTAAACGCATTTGCAAAGCATCTTGAGCATTGAAGTCCTCGGATTCGGATAGTAGACCTAGAGTTCTCCGTACAAGTGTCAACGGTGTGGTTCTACTTACCAGAAAAATATCCTTCTGTTTGAGGACGTCAAACTTTTCGCCTAGCCAAATTATTTAAAAATCTGTGGCAAAGACTTAAACGTTATATACCAGATCTGTGATATCCTATACAAATGACTCTGAACCATTGACTTTGGCCCAGGCCAGTTGGGAAGAATTGCTGATTGTATTTAACTGAAACCCTTTGCCCTGCCTATGAATGTATTTGGGTTGTCTATTCTTATAACTTTGTCTTTTCCTCCCTTTTCTAAGTATCTAAGTGCCATTTTGCTCCTACTTCATTTTTTAACTAAACTTGTTCAGTTACTTACCGGTTGGATTTTTGTGGTGTATTAGTGTGTGATAGTGAGCTGCCTATGCTAGTGTGATGTTTTATAAATGATTGAGTAAATAAATAAATATATATTATTTTACTAAGGAACCTTGATTAAGTGTTTACTTGAATCACTGTATTGGTTGGTCCTTTGTGTAACTTGTTCTACTGCTCACTTAAACTCTTGAGATAAATCTGGCTGCTCAGCCATCCCTACCAGTTTACTGTGTAGTACAGGCTTGTACCAAAGGTGAAATTGTGCTTACACTTGTAGTCCTAATTGCCTGTAGTGTTCCCCAAGGGTACTGCAGGTGATTCTGCCTAACAGACAGCACACAATCAGCTCTCAACATTACAATGAGTGTGAGTATATTTTGTAGTAAAAATATGCAAGCAATAATGTCAGAATACGATATCAGTTACAAAATGTATAAGCGTTAAGGATTGGTTAATATATATACAATATATAAGTGCCCATTTGCTCATTGGCTTATACATCTCTGATTGATTCTCCTGATCCCAATCCATCACAGATAATAGTTTCACTACATCATTACATAGTAGGCCAATAATTGGCTGGTGTTATTCATCGTGGGTGGTTTGGCAAGAAGGATTTCTAGTGGTTGGCACTTTACTTACCAACCCTGGTCACTTTGACAAAACGTCACAATATGAGAGACCCATAAGGTAGGGGGAGGGAGAAGTATATGTCTGCACTAATTCCAATTAAAAGTGCTCCCCATTGGTCCCAGGTCATGTGGCCTATCTGCTCCTTTGTATTTAGCTGTGTGTGTCATCTCATGTCTGTTGGTGTGCTAGGGAATTTCAGCAGGTTTCTTATATGGAATTGGCTCATAATGAATAGCCATTGCTGGAGAATGAATTTTTTCCTATTTACTAGACATTTAGCTAATTCTAATGTGCATGTTGTAATATTTTTGGCCACTGGAGACACACATTGTCTATCTTCTACTGAGACTCTGGCATACTGATGTCACACATCTGGACATCATTGGCTGTTTGTGCTCTTATTGTAACTTAATTCACGTGGGTGTCCTGGGAACTGTTAACTCGTCCATGCATTCTGCGTTCTATACGTCTATGACTCCCTTCCGTGCATCTGACCTTGGTGCTTGCTATTTACTACTGTCTGTGCAGCTTTAAAGCTGAACAAATACGTGTTTTTATGAATCCAGGTTCTTATCTGAGGCCTTGCTAAATCATAGGCCTGCTGCAGCCTCTGTGCTAGGAAAATGGATGTACTTCTGCGCTTCTCATCTCCATATTGTTGACCTATATTCATATCTGTTCATGTTACATCGACCTTGTGCATCTGTCATGCTTTGGTTTCCCTGCCTGTGTATGCTGCATCTTACATGCCTATAATTTCATCTGCTGTATCATTGTAGTGACTTCCTCTCTTGGTATTGAGGAATCCTCCTCCCTTCTATGCTATATACAGCAGAATACTTGTGCCTATTGCTATCTAACGGCAATCCATGCTAGTGTCGTACAATCTAAATAATTCTTTATGGCAGAGGTGTGTACCCCAACTGTTTAAGGTATTGTTTCTTGGAATCTGCCTTAGTATGTTTTGTCTCTCACCCCTAGATTCAATGGGTGGTATGATATGATATAATATGGCATTTATAACGCGCCTTTACACAAGTGTTTCAAGGCGCCACGAGGCAGGGGTGGGGGAACAAGGGGAGACAGACAACGATCCTACTAGGCCAGGTGTCATTCAGGTTGCGCAAGTGCAGTAGGTGGTAGGGCTGCCTCAGCTTGTACAATTTCTCACCTGTATGGTAATGGTGATGAGTAGGGGCATTAATTGGTACTCCAGCAGGGGCAGTAGGTGATACTTGCATATTCATCTGCCCCATTACAGAAGTGAACATTGGAGTGCGATGATATGATATGTGAGTAGGAATACTGAGCCTGTGTGTTTTATTTGGTCATTTCACTGTTCATGACCATGCTATTCTCTATGACTATGCACACCCACTACCTGCCCCTCCTTGTCCAATACACAGCCCCACGGGCTCTCTGAGTGCACTTCTGTGCTTTCTGAGCAGTTATTCGTAAGATAATGGCTCAATTTCAGCTAAAAGCTAGTTAAACCAGCTCTTCATTACTAACACTGTATTAACCTACAGTGCCTTCAGCCAACTGATGTATGCCCAGTATGTGTGTCCTTGCAATTAATTATTGGTAAAATCATCATTGGCAAAGCCAGCAGTTTGGGCTCTTATATAGTCTGTATGTTAGCATTGGTCCAGCACCATCATATGAAGCACCATTATTGTAGTGCCTGGAAAATGTGGATTGGCTTTGTTGGCTCTGCCAATGGTTGCTTTAGCTGGAAGTGGCTTGTTTTGGGAAAAAAACAATTTCACCAAATAGTTCTTTGAGGGTCTATTTCTCCTTAAAAGTGTCCTTGGCTTGACAGGCATAAATTAGGGTAGTTAGATTTACAGATGATAAAATAGAAAACACCATTTATCTCACTAATAATCACATATCCTGGGCATGTGTTGGTGCTGCAAATGATTTGATTTTGATTTTGATTTTGATATTTCTAACATGCATGTCCTCGAATGGAGCCAAGCAGAGGACTGACTGCATCTGGATGCAGATGGAATTCAGTTTGAGTAGGATAGCTTGCCTGCTTTTAAAGTAGCCACAGAGCTTATTTAAACTGTTTAAATTCTTTATAAGCCTATGCCTCCTGGGAGATGTCCGTCAACCTCTTCACATAACTGCTGACACCCCATGTCACATAAAGGCACCCCAAACAGAGTCAACAAGCCCAACAATGGGTACTAACAATCCTGAAATCAAAATACCATAAAAACACTGAAAGGAATGTTGATTTGAATGTTTGTTTTAAGATATAATTTATTTTCATAAAATCACTATGAACAGAAAAAGACTGTTATTATATGGCGATTGTCTTTTCCCTTTAACAATACATTCCTGTGCTGAAGCAGCTGGGACCTCCCTAGTTCAATTCAATACTAAAAGCTTAGATTTGAGATTTGACTAGGCTGTCACAGGTAGGGTTGCACTTGAGGCATACACCTACACACCCAGACTTTCCCACAGCCCCCCATCCACTGGTGCTCTTCCCTTACAGAAATTCATGTCTCCTGTTTTTGCAACACAAACGTAAGGCTTGTTCACTGAGTTGAAGGAACTGGAGTCTGACCAAAGATAGTTTCCTGGGGAGGAAGGATAGCTCAGGGGCAAAAAGCAAGACCACACAGCCCAACACACGTTTGAATCCCGAACCCGCGCGATGACACCACTCTCTGGTAACAGGCGTGTTATAAAAGAACAATTACAATAGTCACGGTAAACTAAAACATAACATAGAAGGTCGAAAAGGAGATTGAGTACACCAAGCTTTGGATGGGTGTGTGACCTCAGTGATCCCCAGGCTGTGTGCTTGGTATGCAAAAGTAAGTGTTCTGACTGAGTTTGGTATGATGGTCAGCAAAGAAAATGTATTAATTCATGTTAATTAGCACATCGAGATCGTTATCGACCTGCTCTCAACCAATCAGAATGTTTAGAGGGAAGCCAGTAACTGCTGGCATGGGCCACATTCTGTCTTCAGCAGCAGGCTGAGGAAACAGCAATGCAATTCCTAGACAAGATGTATTTCCTCAAGACACTTCCTCACTGGGAAGGGCACCACCCTATTTAACAACTGAAAGAGAATGCTAAAATATCCGAATATCTTTTCACTTCCTGTTAGAGAAACTTCGTACTTTTACTTGACAACGGATATATTCCTATGTTAAACACTTTTGAATTTTGCAATTAAAATGCTTATCTTTTATATAAAAAACATGTTTGTCAACATCTACAAAATAAGCCCTCAATTATTTACTAGTTTTGCAACTCGTTAAAATGAAAATGTTTACTTCACCACCAAAACGCCAAAACTTGTACAACTATGGGCTATACCCTTACAGACCTTGCAAGGCTTTGTTATCATTTGGGAAAATGATGCTTCCCCGATTTATGGACCTCGAGCGACTTAGTGGCGGGTCAATATCCAGCGATAATGACTCCAAGCAGTGGACTGGAAACCAAATGCGGCCCGGGACATAATTTTTAAAGGGGCCCCATATTACTCATTTTCAGCAAGCCCAACCTTTTTCCTATGAGAACATTTGGTAATAAAATATGCCGCCACACAACGAGGCCCAGGGTGGGGGGGCCTACCTGGAAAGCTCCAGAGTTCCCTATGGGCCAGTCCACCACTGATGACCCCTCCCTGCATCTATAAGGCTATAATAATGATGCAATGATTCCAGTGTCGTACTTCAGCATTCGAGACCACGGGTGTGAGAACTAATGATGCTTAATTGACTATCAACATGTTAATTGTCTTGAGAAATTCAAGATTCATTATTGAGGGTATTGGGCCTGTAAGGCATGTCAAAGCATGCACTAAAGCTATTAGCACTTGGTGTTGGGCCAGGTGGCACGTTTCCAAACCAGTTTTTTAGTTAATGCACTGAGAGCTAAGTGATGGGCAAGCCTTTGGAAAGTAATGCAAATTAACTCTTAAAGATAAGTGCCATGTGAATATAATAATGGTATGTAGTGTGTAAACTAGCAAGAAGCCCCAGTCCACTTGTGAATTGGACAATTAAGATACAGATGAGATGTGGTCAGCAGTTTGCAGAGTCGTGGAGATGCACGGAAGGCATGTGGATTAGTGGCACAATGGCGTGAGAATTAGAGCTGGCGGACCCACAAGGGGGCTGCTTGTCACCAGCCAGTTCATAGAAAGGGGAGCAATGGGTTGCAAGAGCAAAGGAAGCGCAGTGGAAAGCATGGACATCTTAGCCTAAACAGCACAACTAGCATGGCAGCCTACCACCATTGTGAACAAAGAGCCGCCATTATGCCAGCCATTGTAGAAGAAGAGACTAGAGCACAACACAGGTCATGGGGACATTTAAACAGGAAAACAGGAAAAGTGCAGAGTAGACTTATTATTAAGGTATTTATTGAGCGGGGACCTAGCTTCGACAAGAGCTTGAGTTAGGCCAGTGAGCAGAGGACACCCATGCTGACAAGCAGTCCCACTCACGAGCAGATGTCGACGAGCAGTCCCACTCACGGGCAGAGGACACCCATGCTGACGAGCAGTCCCACTCACGAGCAGAGGACACCCATGCTGACGAGCAGTCCCACTCACGAGCAGAGGAGACACATGCCGACGAGCGGTCCCGCTCACGAGCAGAGGAGACACATTCCGACGAGAAGTCCCGCTCACGAGCAGAGGAGACACATGCCGACGAGCAGTCCCGCTCACGAGCAGAGGAGACACATGCCGACGAGCAGTCCCGCTCACAAATAGTGGAGACACATGCGGACGAGCAGTCCTACTCACGAGCAGAGGACACCCGTGCTGACGAGCAGTCCCACTCACGAGCAGAGGAGACACATTCCGACGAGCAGTCCCGCTCACGAGCAGAGGAGACACATGCCGACGAGCAGTCCTCCTCACGAGCAGAGGAGACACATGCCGACGAGCAGTCCCGCTCACAAATAGTGGAGACACATTCCGATGAGCAGTCTCGCTCACGAGCAGAGGAGACACATGCCGACGAGCAGTCCCGCTCACAAGCAGAGGAGACACATGCCGACGAGCAGTCCCGCTCACAAATAGTGGAGACACATGCCGATGAGCAGTCCTACTCAAAAGTAGTGGAAACACATGCCGACGAGCACTCCCGCTCACGAGCAGAGGAGACACATGCCGACGAGCAGTCCCGCTCACAGGTTTAGCGAGTGTAGGAGAATTGAGGCCAGCTTCAAGGGGACGGGGAGCGAGGTGGATACGTCAGAATGGCGTAGGATACGCTGATACTTTGAGGGAATGATAATTGTGACTGTCATGCAAATGTTTCAGACATATTACCTCAATTAGCAGTGTTCCGACTTCATTTGTATCAGAAGTGTGAAATCGCAAAAACGGCTGAAAAATCTTCCCCCAATCAAGTGGATACAATGTCTTTCATTCCTCTCACTTTTGTCTGGTGCGTAGTCTAGTTTTGCAGACATGGGCATTTTCTTCTATTTAACTTCCGGTGAATCGTTGAATTTGTGCAGTTCTGTGACAGATATCTTTTTTTTTTCTCGCCCATATCCTTTATCCCCCCAGCTTCCTTGCAAACATTCCAATTTTGTATTTGTTTGAGATTATTCTGATGAAACGAAATCCTCTTAAACCCTCTGCAAGATGCTAACCTGTCCCTGCAACGTCTCTTTATCTCCCGGCTGCACATGTTTAGCACAGCTTATCTTTCCTCATAGCTTCTGCCTGACATGCCTCTTCTCATTTTGGTGCTCCCCTTGCAGTTGCTTCATGGCCTTGGCTCTTCCTATTTGAGCGGCCTGGCTCGGGCCTTGACTGCTCGAGAAATGAGCCATAAACTGTAGAAAATCCAGTCAGCTGGTGTTTGGAAATTATTTCAGATGTTTATTATTCCATCATATGACTGAAAATAGCTTTTGGGCGAATAAAAGGAGCCTTCTCGGCAGAAAAGGATGGCTATAAAAATGCAGGAAAAAAACGAATTGTCTTTACGGTGTTTGCTCGAATTCACAGTGCTTGTTTGTAGCTAGGTGTCAACACAATAGATATGAGGCGGGATAATTTATTGTTTGCAATAAAATTGCAGGAATTCCTCAATATGGTTAGGCACACTATTTCCCATTAACGAAGGGCTTGTGAAAAGTCTGCGATGCAACCTTTGTGTATCTCAGCTGTGCGGCCATCCTCACACAATGCACAGACAGCACAGTAACCATTAATACAAATGGTGTCAATGTTCAAGAGTGCTGCACATCCTGACCATTCCTACATCTCTATTGGGCCTCATTACAAGTTTGGAGGTATTTCAGAGGAAAATCCTCTGAAATACCACCAAATGGATTTACAGTTACCGCCACTTGGTCAGGCGGAATTTCCACCTGATTACAAGTGGCGATAGCAGTGCAACTCCCCTTTTATGTTGGGTCCATTGAACCCAATGGGGCTTTTTTGCAGAATTACCACCGCTAAGTTAGCGCTGCAGTAATTCCACAAATTGTGAAGATTTGTGTGTGTTAAGTGGCAGGATGTATCTACAGGGTTATGCTGGAGGTAAATCTTCCACTCAAAGCCAAAAGTCATAATAGTGGTAAAATGGGAGGTAACTGAGATACCTCCAATTTTACCACTTACTGCCATACTCGTAATGAGGCAGTGTTTGTTTTTACCAAATGCTTGCCCTAATGCTAATACAAAGTATATGCACCCAGGGAAGGGAGCTCAGACAATGAGTGGGAAAACTGTCAGTGTCGCCCCATGTTCCACAGGCCCCATGTTCCACAGGCCCCATGTTCCACACCCCCTCCCCAGGTACCAACATATTTTTTGCTGTGTATCCATACTGTGGCCCCAAGTCCCATTCCCAGCCTCCCTCCCCTTCCTGCCCACCTCACATCATCACCAGTAACTTCCCCACCACCCACCCCCCACCAGACACCCTGGAGGTTGCAGTGGCCCTTTGCTGCTACGAGAAGTTTTCCTCTGACATGGGTGCAAAGACCTGGATTTTTATTTTATTTATAAATACATGACATGATGCAAGTGATTTAATCTTTAAAGGGTAATCAGAACCCCATTTGGTGCCAACTCCATGCCAAAAGTATATTGTATTTGTGCCCTGCTGCATCCGTAGCCAGATTCATGGCACCTGCTCTGCTCATGGCACAGAACAGGTTCAAAGGTCATAAGATGCCCACTCGACCACCACAGTAACAGTAAAGTCACTGCGGCAGAGGGGCAATGTGGAAGATATGCCACCTGTACCAAAACTACGATGATCATGAGTACCCCATGCTGGTGGCCGGGTCATTTCTAAAAATAAGCTATGCCTGAGTTTAAGCATAGTGCATGGCACTAATTATGATCATGGCCACCACATCCAAATTGATATCACACAAATGTCAGCTCCCGTGAGTCAGCTTTGCTGTGGAAGAGAGTGTGCATTTGGGTTGGATGGGCTGACACTGCCAGATGGCAGAGCAAAAACTCAGATGACACAGCCTCTCTTTGATCCCCTAGATAGAGATCAATCACCGGGAAATGCGTGCCTTTAAAGGACAGGGGGGGTCATTCCGAGTTTGAAGGTAAGGGAAAAATGATGCGAGTAAAGGATTACCGGAATCGCTTACCGCTACGGGCTATTCTGACCAGCCAAACCTCTATTAGCGGCATCGTAAAGTACAGTGCCTCTAATAGCGGCGTGGGCGGAACACGCGGGCCACCATGCCGGCATGCCATAAACTGGAGGAGATCACAAGTGAAGCGGACATGCAAATACCGGCATCATGAAGGCGTTAAAAGTGGTTACCGGCATCGTGAACCAACCGTAAAATGCCATGTGCAGTGTTCCCAACTGCCACAGGTGCACACAATCAGAACAGGTGGAGGCAATGGAGTCTGGCCCAGTACAAAAGGAGCACACCTACACACCACACACCCTCCCACACCAAGATGATTCCAATAGTAGTAGCACTACTGGAGCTGGAGAACATGCTTGCATTGCCACACCACAAGAGCAACAACAACAGCCGGCACCACAGAGGAGACACAGGAGGAGAAGGAGGGTGAGACAGGCCCAGCATGCCCCACCAGTGCAGCCAGCGTTACCACGCAGGTAGCCCCCAATACCTCGGACCAGAGCCAGTCCTTTCAACCTAACCCCTGAGCAGATCAACACCCTGTACCGTCTGCACCGGGACACCATCACCTCCATTGTGGACATGATACACGACGACATTGTCAGCCTCATTGAAATACCCACCGCCATTCCCCCTCTACTGAAAGTAGTGTCTGTGCTCCACTTCCTTGCCACAGGCACCTACCAGCACACAGTGGGCCACATGCATGACATATCACAACCCTTATTTTCTCGCATTCGGAACCAAGCGCTGGGTGCCCTCCTCAAGCACACAAGGGACTGCATATCCCTACCACGGACTGCCCAGGAGATATTTGATACAAAAGTTGGCTTCCATGCACTGGCGGGCATGCCAAATTGTGTAGGTGCCCTCGACTACACCCATGTGGAGTTGGTGGCCCCGCATGCCATGGAGGTGGTGTACCGCAATCGTAAGCAATACCACTCCATCAATGTGCAGATGGTATGCGACGCCAGGAAGATCATCACACATTGTTGTGCCCGATATCCTGGATCAACTCATGACTCAATGGTCCTGCGGAACTCCACGCTACCACGCTACATGGAGCGACATGCTAGACGACGTGCCTGGCTGCTTGGTAAATTGCATGACTGGCACTTGGCATTGAAATGGGGGGAGAGATGCACACAACGCCATGCTGTCAATGGTGATGTGACTGCACGATGTGCGCATCACCGAACACTGTGCCCCAAAGCATCACAAACGGTAAATGACAACCAAATCCCATAGGAATGAATTAAGGGTAACACCTATCATTACATGACTAACAGTAAACCACCCCACCTCGCAGAGGCGGCTGGTGTTATCGGCAAATATTTTGGCTATGGAGGCGGTGTTCTCCGTGATGGACCTGCCTAGAGAGGCGATGTTCTCCCGCCACTCCTGTCTAGCCAGTGTGTTGTCCTCGACAAACTGCCATACGAGGGCAATCAGCTGTTCTGACTGCTTCGGCCCTGCGGGTGCTCCTGTGTAGGTTGATGGTCCCTGGCTGTCCTGCTCAGCTTGCTCAGCCTCAATATTGGGCAATATGGGACTCAAGTACCCTTCCATTTGCTCCTGCCCAGACTGCTCCGGGGTGGTGGCGTGGTCAGTTTTGAGGGATGATGTTTAGGGGGATGCCGGTGGACTGGGCGTGCGGACCACTTCAGATGCATCGTCCTTAACGGGCACCCAAATGTCATCCTGTGGGTCCTCCACAGCCTGGGGTACTGTCTCCCCTGCCAATCTGGACTCCTCAGATGGTGGTGCCTCACCTGATTCCTCAGGATGGCCAATGGGTGGTGGTGCCTCAGCCTCTACAGCCCTTGGTGGCACCGGTGTACTGCCAACCTGGGGTGTTGTGCCTGGTGGTGCACGGCAGCCCCTGGGTTGTGCCTTTGAGGTTGAAGGGCGGTTGGCATCATCCCGGGACCTCTTCCGGGGTGTGGTCTTTGCAGGGGTTGCGTCCTGCCCATCGCTGTCATGGTCAGAGCCTGTGGGGGTCGAAGAGAGGGACGGCATGAGTGATGTTTTGATAGGCATCATACATACATTTGGACAATTGATCATCCACACAATTGTGGGTAATAGGCATTTGAGTTTAGATGAGCATGTTATTTGATACATGGGTCGGTTATGCAGGCATATGTCGGCGTCACTCATGTTGACCAAGAGCTATGCTATCTCACATCCATTTTTGTTGGGGCCTGCATGCTGTGTGTCTCATTGCATTTACATCTTTGTGTGGTATGTGTCAGGTACAGAATTGCCTTGCTGCAGGCATCTGCATGTGTCTGTGATGTGTCTGTCTACTTTGCTGGGAGTTTGTGTGTGTTGGACCATGGCTTGACTCTTTGGACTGACATATTGGTTGACTTTCATCAGACTCAGCATTACAGCGTTTTCTTAGGACACTCACCTCCATTGGCCGATGTAGTGGCGCCACACTCCATCTCGCCAACACCTTCTATCCCCTCCATTCTGATCATGCTGGCGCAGATGTCCTCCCATGGGGTCAGCTTGATGGGTGAGCTGGGTCCTCCTCCTGTTGCCATTGCCTGGCTCCTGTTGACTGAGAGAACATTTCTCAATCTGAGTCACAAGTCGTCTCAGCGCTTACGGCAGTCTTTGGTGGTTCGTGGGGTATTTCCCACAGACCTGACTTCCTATGCCACAAGTGCCCAGATCTCCTTTTTTTTTAGTATGGCCTGCCTCTTCATGCTGTTTGCAAAGACAATACCAGCATCCTTCTTCAGTGTCCCGGCCAGCATCTCCAACTCATCCTCATTGAAGCTCTCCTTGCGCAGGCGGGCAGCTCCCTTCTTAATGGCCTTGGGCAAAGTGGTGTGTTTGTATTTATTTATTTATTTATTCATATTTTTAAAGCGCATGCTTATCTCGTGGGCATCGTGGCGCTGTTATATATAAGCATTTGGCTGGTTACAGAAGGAAGGTTAAGTTTACAGGCATTTTGATTTGCAGTATCATGTTTTAGATAAATACGTTTACAAGGCATTTAGATTTATAGTATCATGTTTTAGTTACATACATAAGCAGTGCAGACATCAGGGCATTTGGAATATGTGTCGTTCCTGTCGGAAGGGAGGGTGGGAGGTGGTTATGTGAAGAGCATGGTTTTGAGGGATTTCCGAAAGGAAAGCAGCGAGGGTTCCGCTCTGAGAGAGTTAGGGAGGTTGTTCCAGAGCTTAGGTGCTATGTGTGGGAAGCCAATGCCTCCAGCTTTAGCTCTTCTTAAGGTGGGAACTCGGAGTTGGTTGTCATGGGTGGTTCTTATAGGACGAAGGGAGGATTTCCTGATGATGGTTTCTGCTAGGTAGGAGGGAGCGGTTTGATTGATGCATTTGTGTGTAAGGGAGAGTACTTTGAGGTTAATTCTTTCTTTAACTGGGAGCCAGTGAGCATTTCTTCTGGCCTGGGATACATGATCGAATTTGGGGATGTGCTGGGAAGCGCAGAGCGCATTGTTTTGCACTGTTTGGAGCTTGTTTAGATTTGTAGTTGAAGTGCCGGCTAAGAGGACGTTTGAATAGTCTAGCCTGGCTCCTATGGTGGCTCTCGCGATGGAGAGGCAGTTGGGAGTGGTAAGATAGGGTTTTATGGCGAGGATGAGTTTGGTGGTCAGTGCGGAGGAGGAGGAGGAGATTGCGTTGACTTGTCTTGTCATGGAGAGAGTAGCGTCTAAGTATACTCCTAGGGTCTTCACAGCAGTGGAGACAGTTATGTTGGTGTTGTCGATGGTTATGTGTGAGTAGTCTTGGCTGAGCTTGGATAGGATTTCGCTTGGGGCCAGGATGATGATCTCTGTTTTGTCTCCGTTAAGGCAGAGGCCATTGATCGCCATCCATGCTTGGATCGTGGAGTAAATGTTAAGGAGGGCTTCTGTGTCTCAGGCATAGTCTCCAGTGAGGGGGAGGAGGACTTGTGTGTCATCGGCATAGTTTGTGTAAGCTATGCCGAGGGAGTCCAGTAGGTCGAAGAGGGGTTTAGTGAAGAGGTTGTATAGAGTTGGTGCAGCGCATGACCCTTGTGGGACTCCACAGCTTATGGTGGTCGGAGGAGCATTGGCCTGCTCAGAATACACCTTCATGGCTCGACCTTCTAGAAAGGAGGGGATCCAAGAGGTTGCTTTAAGGGAGAAGTGGGCTGCATTGAAAAGGTGAGATGTGAGGATGTCATGGTCCACTAAGTGAAATGCTGCGGAGAGGTCGAGTAGCAGGAGGAGAGCAGGTTTGCCTGTGTCCATTATTTTGGTGATTTGATTTTTTAAATCTAGTGGGGCAGTTTCGGTCCCATGGCCTTTGCGAAAGCCCGATTGTCTTCTGCCTAGAATAGCAAGGGTCTCTATGTATTGCTGAATTTGGTTGTGGGATGCTTTATCAAGGATTTTGAGGAGGAAGGGGACGGTGGTGATGGCGCGATAGTTGCTGGGGGAGGTGGGATCTAAGGAGGGTTTTTTTAAGAGTGGGCGAACCCAGGCTTCTTTTAGGCAATGAGGTACAGTTCCTGAGGAGAAGGAGGCATTGATGAAAGCTGTGATGATGGGGGTGAGGGCTTGCGAGCACTCTTTGATGATAGTGGGAGGGCATATGTCCCCCTTGCAAGTGGAGGGTTTGATGTTTTGGAGTAGAGCAGCGGTTTCTAGTTCTGTGACTTCTCTGAAGGCAAAGATGGGTGTTTGCGGGTGAGGATTGTGAGGGGGTAGAGAGGGAGGCGTGTCGCAGGTATTGAGTGCTTTACGTTGGGATGCAATTTTGTCTTGAAGCGTTTTGACTTTATTTAGGAGGGCTGTCTGGATGCCTGTGCACCAAGCTTCATCCTTGATGAATTCGTCTGGGCTGGTCTCGGGAGTGGTGAGTTCTTTGATATATTTCTCTGGTTTTAGAGCTGGATTTGGTTATTCTTTGATTGTATGATTCGGATTTAGCTTTGAAGATGGCCTTTTTGTAGGTCTGTGAGATTTCTTTGAACTCATTGAGAGAGGATTGGTTGGGCGTCAATTGCCAGTTGGTTAGGGCTTTGCACTTCAAGGTGCGCAAGACAGATAGTTCTTCTGAAAACCAAGAGTTGGAGTGCATGGATTTGTTTCCTTTTTTGTCTTCCAGCGGGTCAATAGAGTCAATGGCTTGGGTGAGGGCGTTGTTGTAGATGTTAGCGAGAGAGGTGGGGTCTTGTATGAAGGGATGCTTGAGTTCAGGGATATCAAAAGAGGGGCGAGATTGCTCGCTGTGAGCTTTTTGGAGCTTCTGACTTTGGCGGGGAGTTCATAAGTAAGGGTTTTACGAGTGGGTGTGGTGGGGATGGAGAATTGGATGAGATGGTGATCTGTTCAGGGGAGGGCTGAGATGGAGGTGATGGATGATGAACAATTATGATCTGCTACCCAGTCGATGGACCGGCCTTTGCAGTGAGTAGGTTTGCTGATTTTGTGGATGAACCCCATGTTCGAAAGATCGTTGGCCAGGTGTGTGGCAGATTTGTCCTTAGGGTCATCTAAGCCAAGGTTCAGGTCACCAAGTAGAATGGTTTTGGTGGAGCTTTTCAGGTTGTTACTAATGATTTGGAGGAGATGCTTTTGGACGTCCGGAGGAGAGCCTGGTGGTCTGTATGTGACTAAGAGGTTGATGGTGCAATTAGGGGAGAGAGCTTGTTTGGCGTAGAGAAGGTCCGCGTTGTCCCAATGTTGGTTACACTGCCTAATGGCAAGTGAGTTTCTATGGATGAGAGCGACGCCCCCACCTTTAGAAGTTTTGCGGTCCTGCCTAAGGATGGTGTAATCCTGGGCGAGGGCAAGGTGTATGGATGGGTTGGATGCCTCATGGAGCCAAGTTTCGGATACTGTTAATATGTCTAGTTTGTGGGTAGTGATGAGGTCATTGATCTCTATGGCATGGACATGGACGGAGCTGCATTAATGAGTGCGCATTTTAGGATCCGGTTGGTAGGTGGTGGGTCATGAGCGCTGGTGTTTGGTGGGAGCGAGGTGGTGGGAGCACCAGTGAATGATGGAGGGAGGGGTGCATGTTTGAGCACATGTCGGTGGTGGGTGTGTGCGTGGACTGGAGGGTGTGAGTGTAAAGATGTTATGTGGGTGCGATAGCTGAGCTTTTGGTTTCTACTGTGGGTAGACGGTGGGGAGCTGCGGAGCAAAAATGAGGGTTTGGTGCAGGTTCTTAGTCTGTAGCGCCTAAGAAGGTGTTCAGGAGGGTTGGTAATGCAGTGGTTCAGAGTGGTGTGTGGAGATGTGAATAGGGAGGAGTGAGGCATGGCAGAGGATGGTGGTGAGAGGTCTGGGTATGCAGGGAGCAAGCTGCAGATGGCCCAGATAGAGAGAGTAATGAGCGAGATAGAGGAGAAGGAGAGGAGGGGTGTGGACCCTGTGAGGTGGGTGGCAGAAGGATGCATTATAGCACTGAGCTGGATGGTGCTATGCGGTACAGTGCTAGTGCTAGGGGCCGGTCGTGGCAGGTTTTGAGGCAGTGGTAGGGCTGGCAGGGCAGCTGGGGGCTGGTGGTGGCGTGCGTAGTGGCAGGGCCACTAGAGGCTGGCAGGAGAACACAATGGCATTAGCAACACAGTGGCAGGAGAACACAATGGCATTAGCAACACAGTGGCAAGGCCGCTAGAGGCTGGCAGGAGAACATAATGGCATTAGCAACACAGTGGCAAGGCCGCTAGAGGCTGGCAGGAGAACACAATGGCATTAGCAACACAGTGGCAAGGCCGCTAGAGGCTGGCAGGAGAACACAATGGCATTAGCAACACAGTGGCAAGGCCGCTAGAGGCTGGCAGGAGAACACAATGGCATTAGCAACACAGTGGCAAGGCCACTAGAGGCTGGCAGGAGAACACAATGACATTAGCAACACAGTGGCAAGGCCGCTAGAGGCTGTCAGGAGAACACAATCAGTACACCTTGGTTATGGAGGATTAACCCGGCATAGTCTTTGGTTTGCTGTGTGTTTTCTGAACAACAGCAGAGTCCCACAGGTCCTGTGTGATGAGGATGGCAATGGATTGTGTTTTTAAAGATGGCCGCTGTGCTCCTTCCTGTTCCTGTGCGATGACGCTACTTCTGGTTCTGCTTATTCCGCATTGGGCCATGCCGGTAATGCTATCTGCACTATGCAATGATGTCGCTAAGGGCATTTGTCGTGCCATTAACGGCATGGCCTTAATGCCCTCACCGAAATGGCACAAAGCTTGTGCCTGCAAAGTCGTAATAGTCCTCTATTAGCATACTAATGACTGCACAGACACACTTTTTACGCCATGCCGGTAAGGACGATTACTTACCTTCAACCTCGGAATGAGGCCCAGGGTCTTGTACCCCTTCAGCAGGTTCTTCTTAGATCCTCTTGGATCCTTCAAAGCAGCAGATTCATCTTAAGATCTTACTGGACTTCTGTTGGGACAGTTGTACTATCTAAAGTCTTCAGGCAGAGGTTGTGAAGGAGTCGTCCAAGACAAAAGGAAGATTTGTACCCTAACCACTCCTTGAGCACATCTGGACAAAGCACTCTGCAACAGATCTCCTAAGCAGGGGAGAAGTCTCTGAACAGAAGCATTATGTCCTTGAGTCCTCTGCAGAGGTCTCACAGCAAAGCTCATTGTTTTACTGCACCAAACTGGTAGCTCCATGTGCACTGCATCTTGAACAAGACGGAAGACACTGATGCTGGTGTCTATATTCCTACAATTAGCCAAACTGTTGCTTGCCTCTGAACCAGCCCGTCACTGTATCATTTCCTAGTTAAGCATGTCACCTGATAGGTCCCAAATAACCACTCAATGCCAGGACCCGAATTGACTCACTGGAGAGTCACTCACCGACTCTAACCAGGGGTTACAACCATGGCTCTGCCCAGCTAGCCCTAGATATGCAGCCTCATGGATCGCAACCCCATTGAGGCGACTTCAACATCTCCACTTCACCAGCTACAACCAGTGATGCGTCACTCATCAACCCCTCTCAGTGGCTAAAGCCCAACTCATATATCACACAGTTGGCCATCAGGTTACTACTTGTGATTACTTCTCTATTTAGTGTTACCAATCGTGTAACTCTCTAATTAGCTAGCCCTCCAACAATTCTAAATTAACCCTCAAGTAGTGTCTAAAGCTTAGGTAGTGCTGATGAGCTGCTTGTTTAGGGTGAGGAGATAGATAGAGAAACCCTATCACTATTTCAAACAATCACTCTTGTAAAAAACACACATCTTGATTCTGTAATTGTGCGTCATGTGCTTCGCAAATTAAAATTCTTCACCTTTACCCTTTTTTATTATTTATTAAAAATAATAAACAATGTATGACATATAAGTGTCTAAATATTCTGTCATCAATAGGTGCACCATACTCAATTGGTGTGTCACCTTCTAAATCTTTTCTAATGTGTGTCAGGAGGATTGAGTTATCCTCTGTACATGACCTTTTTGACCAGCTCAGTGATCTATTGATTTAGAAAAAAGGTCAAAAACTGGCCTACCGGTTTCAGTGGTATGTTCGCATTGGCCACTTTCTTCAGGGCCGCAGCACTACCTCAAGTGCTGGTAAAAACACAGAAAAATTAGAGGAGGTATTTTCTCATACGGTCTCGCAACCCACCCCTATTGTATGTGTACCAGACTTCACTGTCAGTGTTGGATAAGGTGAATCTTTTTATTCAGCTCAGATGCATTTTCTCACACATTCATGTTCACCCTCCAGTCTAGGCACTCGTGGATTCATAAGGTTGACAGAAAAACACAGGTCAACTCGGCCTAGCCAACTGTGAAGCATTCCTGGGATCATCCTTACCTCTATGTTTGAAGAGCTGTTGCTCTACTCACACACAGCACCCGCATTCACCACTACTCGATGTCCAGGTGCCCGAACAGAGCCTGATCAGCTAATATCGATGTTTGACCCTGGGCATGACTGCATCAGCCCACCAAGAACTGAATTCAAGTACTGTTGACTTTGAACTTCCCACATGGTCCACCTTGACCCTAGAAACTGGTTAGGTCATGATCACTTCCATTTTCAACAAGCTATCAATTTTATGGTAGTACCTTCCTACCCCCCTGGGACTACACTCAGATGGCTACCTTCTCCAGTCTGCGGATCTTCTCTGTTCTTACTTTGGGGTGGGATTTTGTGTAGTGTTCTATTTTCGTTCTACATGCAGACAGTGTGTTTAAAGTGTTTATATTTTTATTGATCTAAGATTGGACATTCACTTTTGTTTGGACTGTGTTGTTTGGGTCACTACTGGTTCACCTTCGCAAACCCTCTTAACAGCATGGTTTTCCTATGCCCACGTTACCACAAAGGGCATAATAGGTACATCGCTTAACTGCTCCTGGTTTACCTTTATGATTGGGTAGCGTTTTTGTATTTAGAGGGGTGAGGGCTGAGTGGGCCATTTTACCCCTACACGGGTAGCGCAAAATCAAATTTGTCAGAGCCGGTGCCGGGACTTGATCCCTTTTCTGTTTACTATGTTCGCAGCCAACTTGTTTTTCTTTTATTTGATGGAGATTGGATATGAGCAAGATACACACAGCCCATCTCCTGTACCAAAAAATAAAACATTTAAACAATTGAAATAACTGACGATACACTAAGGTGTACATAGCTATCACTCCCTTGTTGGGGGTACATAAGGGGCCGCAAATAGCCCTGAGACCTCACAGAGGATTGGGATAGAAGGCCGATACCAGTCCCGAATACGCTCGATGCACGAGTTATTGCTTAAGTATTAACTCTGGTGCAAATATGGCCTCGTTGAAAAAATGCACTTAAGCAATATTATTCTTGTCCTAGGGTAACTTTTGCATTACTGCTAATACTGTGCAAAATTACACTTGCAAGGTATTCTATATAAAGGATCATGGTGTGCATCTCTCCTGTCCCTACAAATCTCCACTATATGCTAATGGAAAAAGCACATCCATCTTAGAAAAAAGAGGGAATACACATGTTTTATCTAACACAGCCACTACACCATTCTGCATAAGACATTATCAGCAATATTTACCAACTAATTTGTTGCATACGGGCATTATCAGCAAAATGTATTATACAACTTACTATAAGTATTAACTGTTTAAAAGTTAAAATAGTGAAAAAAGGGAATCTTTTCTATGGATACACCTTAAAAACACATTTGGAGTCATCAAGTAAACTGGAGAAACATATCCTTCCCAAGAGTTGAAGTCAAGGAATGGTTTCTCAGTACAGCAATTGAGATGTGAAAGAGCAAGATGATATGGTCTGACTTCAGCAAGTTTGCAATTCAGGTTTAAATGTGCGTATTGTGATGGTAGAGTGGAAGAGGGAGAGGAAGATTGAGGTAGAAGAGCAGGTTGTCAGATGGAAAGTAGTTGATGGTGAGGTGTTTGGAGTTGAGTGTCGAGGAAAGGAAGGCAATTTTAAATCAGTGCCACAGTCATGTCTGTAGGATGTAGAGTGGATCAGTGAGTAGCATGAGAAACCTGAGGGTAGTCTCCTGAGTAGATCCCGGGAATCCCTCATACAGGTGGCCAGGGAAAAACTGGCCCTCTCTTATCCCAACCCTGAAGGCAGATGAATAGGGAAAGATCACCTGAGTAGGAGAGCCTGCAGTTGCATGGTCAAAGGGGGTCGCAGTATCACACCGGGGAAGAAGGAGAGGAGGGTGTAATCCCTGAGATATTTGTGGGCTGTACCACATCTACCCCCTTTCACCAATCTCATAGTTTCTACTTCCCAAATCTATCATACCCTCTGTATATAAACAATCCCCTTGGGTTCCATACCCTGTTGCATTTAGAAACAATCTCTCTCAGAATCCCTGCTTTCCGGTTCCCTAGCCGAATACTCCCAATCATTCTTCTCCACTTCCCTCTAGTCATTCTGTCCCGAACACCCAGTCTACTTGGACTAAAAACTACAGTTCCCATAACACCCCCTCCACAGTTCCTTTCTTAATAACAATTCCTGTCATTTCTATCAACCTCCCCCTTTTAAGCTCATCAACCCTCCTGAGATGAGGGTTGTAATTCCCTTCAACACCTTTTCCCCACCCTCCTGCGTAGGACAATCTGACACTCCAACCCTTCCCTTTCCTGAACTAAACACTTATTCACACCATAGGAAACACTAGACTATCCCTAAAGCCGTTTATCTGACATATCTCAACACAAGAGTCAGGGAAAGTCAGGCAATGACCAAAATCACACAAACAACTGACAACTCTTCCTTTTCCCTACAGGTATAAAAGGTGGAGCAAGAGCGCACGGGAGGAGCAAGGCAAACCACATGAAAAGACAGCTATACAGACAGGGCAGTTCAAGAGGAGGAGAAAGGCGGCAAACAGATGAAGAGAGACTTGACCTTGTCTTTTCGACAAAACCCTCTGAAACCTCTGCAGAAGGAATTGTAAGACTGAGGACAATAGCCCAAGTGGGTTGCAGCAGATGTCAATGGTACATGCAGTGTGTCGACACTGATAAACCTGAGCGAGGGAGACACTTGCTACCATGGTACCGGCCTTGACTCCAGCTACAAGGAAAGCCAAGTGGTTCATTACAGCCAGTGAGTCGAGGGGAGAAACGATAAGAACCGGGCTGTGACGAATGCAAGTCACAAAGTTGCAGAATAAAAGAAGTTCAAAGAACTGTAAGATTGAAAAGGTGGAGACCAGCTGCAGAAGGGAACCGACACCATGTGGGTGCTGCTCCAAGAAACCCTGGCCATCCCCATCTGAGTAAAACTACAGATGCCAGAAGGATGTAGGAGAGCTGCCAAGATAGGTCAAAGTGGTCATACAGGAAATCAAGCCAAATCCATGTACAGTGAAAGCTTTTGACCTAAGAAATATAATGAATGCAAGGGAGGTGAATCCCTCTAAGATTGAAAGTAAATGTGAATGTGAAGTTGGCAAGAGTGAACCCGGAAGAGGGATGCTGACAAGGAAGGGGCAAAGTCTAAAGTCCAAAGAAACAGTGTGTTGACAAACGTGAACCCGGATGAGGGATGTCCACTGGAACTGTTTGAAAGACATTAAGATTGGGGAATAGAGGACAAGCCATAGTGAACCCAGTGGACGGAGGCTGAAAGCAAAGAGGGGACTGTGCCAAGATGAGGAGGACCCAGTGGTGAAGCCATCACCCGAGAATTAAGCCATGAACCTGGTGGAGTGAGGCTGAAAGCAAAGAGGGTCTGCGTCCTGAAAAGGGAGACCCAGGCGTGAAGCCATCACCCAAGAAATACATAGAACATATATTTGTGTTTGTTTGTTATTTGAAGACCTATCGGGCCCTCACAACCAGGAGGAACAACCACCAAACGTCCTTATATGGATAGGAACTGTTTTAGAGTCTGGCTCCGGAAGAGGGAGATCCAGGGGGGTGAAATGCTATCACTCAACACCACAAAGAGCAGGGGTTAGTGCCCGGAAGTGGTGGACCCAGGGGTGAAGAATCCTCACACTAGGTTAAACCTGGACGAGATCTTTCATTTTGTTGAAGGAACTTCCGTCTTGTTATTTGAACAAGTCAGGCCCTCAAAGGCAAGAGACGTTCAAGGGAAACAAGTCTTTGCCATTGAGGCTCCTTATAGACTGGGACAGAACGGTCGACCCATGCTGGGAAATCTTGAGTGTGTACTGTGCTCCAATATCCCACCTTACCACAAGCTCAAAATGTGGGCAAGGGAGTCCCAAGCTACCGCATCCTGACATATTTTTTGAGAAAACTTCTTTCTTTTCTTGAAAACTATGCCACACCCTTTTTGTATTAACTGTAAGGTTTGGCAATAGGTTTCTTAGTATAGGCTCTTTTTATTTGACAAAAAGCCACTAGGACTGCCTTATTTTCTTTTGATGGCCGACATTTTCTCCCATCTTGGATTTAGGTTTAGATTAGGCGTTTTTACAACCTGCATACAGTTCGATAAACACCCTTGAACTGTGATAACTTGTGTCTGTCTTTACTGTTGCCACCATGAGTTCCTTACAGTGGCCAGAGAGAATATAGTCCAGTTTAAATCAATGGGCATTTAAACTGTTTGGGAGTTTGAACTCTATCATTAGAGCAATAGTTGCCTTGTGGGCAAGGAGTCAAGGATGCAGTGAAGATCAGTAAGGAAAGAATGGAGGAGGCCATGGATCCAGTAGATGAGGTGGATAGTAAGAGGGCTGAGTCAGTAATTGGATGGTGGCACATTCAAATGATGGTTGAAGAGAGGTGGCAGAAGGGGCCATATGGACAGGCCTCATTAAACCTGAAGTCAAGCATTCACCTCTACTGCCAAGATGAGGGGAATGGGAGAAGGCAGTATTTTCACTGTAGAGCACATAAATGGTGATATGCCATGAGGGCTATACCAGGTTTTGTTGATGGCTATTGCATAGACCTGGGTAGATGCCAGATAAAGCAGCCCATGATGGAATGAACTTTTGTTTTTATTGTGAATTCCAATGCACGAGAGGGAGGTCAGTAAGAAGGCAAGAGGAGGAATTGTGGGCAAGAGGAATACGTGTGGGAGTAGAGACTCCAAGAAGACAGAGCAATGATATGATTTTGGGGCAAATGGTGTTCTATAGAGGAGATCAGCTAGTGTGCATTTGTGGAGTATGCAATTGACACAGAGCATGTGAGACGGGGTATAGGAAGACTTGAGGGACAACATCTGGGTACTCAGAGAATGCCCATGAGAGAGTTCTGGTGAGGAGGAGGGATAGAGGAGAGGAAATGGAGGGTCATGGTATGGATCAGTGGAGGAGTCAGAAGGGATCAGGAGGTCAATGCATTGTGGCTTTGGCTTTTTGGGGGTTTTAAGGGGCAGTGTATGAGCAGAAATACCTAGTGAAGGTATTGATAGCATCAACACGCAGATTTATAGATTTAAAACTGCAGATTGCATAGATAGCTGGTAGAAATTGGTCAATTAAAAAAAAGGGTTTTTAGAGTGACCGGCAAATTTAGTAATAGGGCAGTACTGAACAACATATTAAATAACAGACTTGTAAAAATAATTACAAAAATAAATAAATGGCATGTGGCAAAGAAGGGATTACAAATCAGGTTGTTAGCAGACAATAAATGAAATAATACAGTCACAGAAATTAGCACCCTTGGTGAGTGCGTCCACCAATCTGATTGCTTCAACCCAGGTGAATCTTATGATCCAAGCCCAGGTTTGGAGCAACCCATGGGGGGGAGACACTCATTGGGCATTTTCCCTCCCACTATCTACTCTCCCCATCTATCCTCGACACCCACTGCCCGATATCCAGCAGACCCCAGTTAGCTGACATGGCACCACCAGACTGCACCACACTCCCTACCCATGGGATTATAGAAGTGGAAGAGTGGCTCTACACTGTTCCTCACCCTCCATTTCTATGGCTGTCATTTTGGGTGAGGGATCTTTCTTTGAATCATTGGGTCACGTGCTCGCTGCAATCCATTGTTTCACACAAATGTTAACCCCAGGGTCCTAATTGCAATAGGCACCCGTTCTGATGGCTTCTCTCGAGCCTGTAACTTGGGCAAACATCGTTTATACACTCCTCAAAGGTTCATATCACAGAACAAACATCATTTAGCAGGTGTAACTCTCTTTGGATAACGATGCACCATCTATTTTTCGGATGTAATTGTTGCAATAATCAGGATGACATATTTTTCACATATCTGGATCAACCAGTGTGTGTCAATTTCAGCTTTCAAGTTGTGCTGTGTCAACGTTTGGCATGCCTGCAATTAGCACATCACATTTCTTGCACTTGAAGCCTGGCAGTAGTGTGAGCTGATCTTCTTTGCCAGAACAATAATTTCCTTTACAGGGTGGCGATTTCTGATGAAATGCCTCACTACTAGGAGAAAGACATACAAAAGCATGGAACATGCCTTTTTTGCAAAGTCGTTATTATTATTATTATTATTATTATTATTATTATTATTATTATTATTATTATTATAAGTATTTTTATTGTTGTTATTATTAATATCTGGGTATTTACTGAGACCTAGCACTGCGACGCAACATACCGCTTTACAATCATATTGGTAGGAACACAGTGAGGGAAGCAGAGAGATAAGGGAAGGGGGAAGCTGAAAACAGGGGTGGGAAGGGTGGTCAATTTGGAAGCAGGCGGTTCAACAATAACTCATGGGGAAAACCAATCGGCAGGAGATCAACCACTTTCAGGTAGGGAGGGGAGTTGAGGGTGTGTGTAGCTAGGTATTCGGGAGGAAACATTTCTTGAAAACGAGGGCTTTGAGCTCCTGCCGGAACTGTAAAAGTGAGGGGCAAGTCTGATGTTTATGGGGATGAGGTTCTAGAGTCTTGGGGTGTAGACAGATAACGCCTGTCTTCTGGTTCTTTCCATCCTGCAATGCCGGAATTCAAGTCTGCACATGTCCTTATGTCTGATGGATTGTAGTCCACTGGAGATGAAGTGTTTCTCAGTGAGGTAGCTTGGAGACTTCAGGCTAGATATCAAAGCAGGATTTGCACGTAAGAGCTTGCATCCGGAAACAGTGCAGTTCACTTAGGGCCATAGTTATGCTGTTGAATTTGCGGAGTCGTTTGATGAGTCATGCTCCAACATGCAGGACATCTACAGGTCCAAGTGAACTCAAAGATTGCATTTCTCAACTCATTTATGGTGTGTGCTAAGAGTAATGTCAGAACCCCACAAAATACATACAAGGATTATGATGATCTCAATGCTGATGTTTTGCAGAACCCCAGAAACTGTACTAAAATCTTCTGTGATAGTACAAGAACGAGACCATGAGAATCCTTCTATAAATGAAGGTGAGGTTTTTTTTAATGATTTGCAGATTCCAACTACAAGTAGAGTTCAAGAAATCTGCAACTTATTGAGCCTACTGAAAATGATTGGTTGGGTAACTGCTCAATTTTTCATGAATGCAGGAAGAAAAGAATACAGAAAAATGGCAAGGGAGGGTTGCCAACAAAATTTAAAATCAAAAGGGAAAAATGTGAACGCGAATTGGGGATCGCAACATTTTTGAGAAGTCTCTCTATGCCTGTGATGAAACCTCCTAATCAATGAGGGGTGTTAGCAGAAAGGCGCAACAATATAGAACTGCTATCCAATGTACAGGCATGAGAAATCAGTGTTTATTTCAGGGAAAAATTGAGGATGTGGAAGGTGGGGGTTGTTTGCAAATGGATTCACCTTGTCACCCTAATAACACTCCTAAGGATGATTTTCAAATTGAGGAAATTCTACAAAATGTTTCGATATATTCATATATGATGAATGGTAATGATGAAACAAGAGCCAACCAGCTAAACACACTGCCTTCACATGAGGTGTTGCTTCACAATCCTCAATTAACAATCAATTGTGTAGGCAAATCATATACTTTGAAATGCTTGGATTTAGGATGTAAGGGAGCTATTTGTAATGAGAGAATATATGAGGCATTTGGAAAATATATAAATCCTGCTTACCCAATTGGTATCCCTGCGGAAACTAATCAAATGTCCTAACTCTTGAGCAAAGGTGAATGGAAGGAGTGACATGTCATAGTAGGATGGAGACAAAGGAGGAATACACACACTTTTTTTTGTTAATATGTTTTATTGGTTACGTTTTTTAACCTTTAACTTAACATGATTCGAATCGGCTTTGAGAAACATCATATGTGTCCAAATCCAGTTGATTCCTTAAAAAAAGAAGAAAGAAAAGCCATCCTTTCTGTCCAGTTAAAAATTAGAGATTTACGGCGAAGAGACGTGTGCGGTCAGTCCCTGCTAGATAGTTCTGACTATTCGGGTCAGTTGGAGTCTTTTTCCTCCCGAAGTTCTTTGAACTGTATCTGTATCTGTATCTGTAGTTGTTAACCAGAAAATGTTCTATGAACTTGAGCACATCAAGCGTTTTACTAAGCTTCTCCACTGTTATCAGTCAATCCCAATATTCCTCTTCCATGCTTGAGGTGATGAGTGAGACATAATCTGCCAGACATTGCTTTCTTTCAACTGCTAATTTTGGACAGGATACCGCCAGATGCCTAGTTGTTTCAATAATGTTAGTGTTCCACAGTATTGACATTTTGCATCTATAGGCGCAATCTGTTTTCTTTGAAGTTGCACCTCTTTGGTTGGTAGGATGTTTAGTCTGCAGCGCATCAGCAGATCCCCGTAGTGGGACGATGGGAACCTCCTCAAGTAGGGTGGTGGATCATTTAATGTTTTACGTTCCCAGATGATGTTATGGCATAGTTTGTTTCCATGCTTTAAGGTACTCGTTTCGTCCCAGTCATTTTCCTGCAAGATTTTCTTTGCTTTGTTGAGATTTGTTCTTAGAGTATCTTCTTTTATGTTATAATGAGTTAGAACCATCTGGCATTTCACTTTCCACAATTCGGGGTTTTTGTCCCTTTCTCCTGCCATTGTTTTAGCCAGAATCTCGAAAGGAGGTGGAGGAGGCTCCAGAATACACTTCCTGTAAAAGGAGGTAGTCTTCCACGGGACTGTTGATTTAAAGATTGGAGCCTTAATTCATGCCTTATTGTCGAGATTGCCAGACAGTTGGGCAGTCTTAAGATCTTCCGCCAAAAAAAGGCTTCGATAACATCCCAGGTTTCGTACTGCAGATTTAGCAGGGATTCAGCTCCATAAATCAGTACCGCCATCACTTTTTGTTTATAGAACGTCAGTATTGGCATTGTTGAGTATTTCCCATATCTTTGATGGACACACACTTTGACCAGAGACAAGAGACAGTGACAAAAAAAGACCACTTGTTAAAAAAATAAACAAATTCTCTGGTTTATCAAACTATGAATTGGGAATGTGTAATCTTGCCCTAAATTTTGAAAAATTACCAATAATTATGGTAATAGTTGAATTGATCTGCTGTGTTGGCTTTGTTTCACTCTAGCCCTACATTACTGGATACTAGCCCTGAAGACATTGAGAGAGTAGAATTTTGGGATAACCAGATTGTCCTTACAGTGATCTTGCATGCTGGTTTGAAATGTATATATAATCAGCTGATTAAGGCTAAGAACCACCTCATTTGTTTGGGATATGAGTTGAACGGTGTTAATAAGGAGAGCTGTTTGGATCAGCAGGCCAGATGAGAGCCTGAATGCTATCTGGACAACTGGCAACTCACTTGTGGTGGAGGGCTAAGAGCTTTTAGAAGGGTTCTTAAAATGGTCCCTAAGTCTATATGAGTGAGTGAAGAAGCAGATTGGGCTTGGGTGGAAGGAATATTGAACAATAAAGTTGTTAGAAAATATAGCAATCAAGAGGGTCACACATTGAATCAGGGCATATACTAGTGTGGAACACAAGAGATCATAGTCACCTGTTCCAGCCAGGTAGATGCTTTGACAGAGGTGGATTTGTTCCTCCCGCAAGAGACTTGCTGACTTAAAAAAACCCTGCTAGATGGTTACTTAATTCTGTTAAATAAAGCATGCTATAATGGGATTGGTAGACCATTGGTGTTTCTACTTATGGGATTAGGGTGATCAGATATTATGAACCTAATCCTTATTTGCAAGCAACCCTTTTAGAATAGATTAGTAAAACCTATGGAAAACAGTTGTATGTGCTGGTTGCTAATGTGTACTGGAACTCGGTGGCCATATCAATAAAAGGAATAATTGTGGCCTTATACATTTTATTTGAGGAGGTGATGATTCAAGATGAAGGCTTGGAATTGATGATAAGTGGTGATTTTAATTCCAATTGCCATTGCCTGTTTGATATCAGCATTAAAAATGTATCCCTGGGAATTAAGAAGGAAACTTTTAGAAGAGGTAAAATTTAGTCTAATTTTTTTGAGGAGTGGGACCTTCTCCGAGTTGATGGTTTGATCTCGGTGAATATAGCCCAAAACCTACCTGGAAAGACTAGACCTTTATTTTTGTATATATTGATTACATATTTGCTTCTCATTCCTTTTTTCACAAGTGTGAATCACTATTGTGTGGAATCAGAAAATACAATATTAAGGCTTTTACATCATGCAAAGGAAAATACACCGACACAGGCTTGTAAAGATTCCCAGAATCTTTATTACAAAACTGAACAGTTATACAACAAAGTACACAAATAGCTATTTGGCCATCAATACATCACAGAGACCACCAGCAGGGTTCAATGTGAGCAGTGAGCAGAATTTGCTAGCTGGACATCGGTGTATTTATACATTTTCGTTATAACGATGTCCAGCCTCTTTCAAGTTAATCATGTACTGGGCTAGGGTCACGCCAGGTTCGTTCGTAATTTACATATCTCGTGCATGCGGTTTACTTTTTTAATACATTTACTAACAAACATTATTATTCTCTAAGTTTAACGTTACACTCTTTACACATTGCTTTAATACAGATCAAACAAATGTTTCGCATGTCGTATTTGGATAGCATTATTGTTCTTGTAGGTTAACATCGCCAATTCAAGTAATACCCCGATCCTGAGGTCAACAATGGAGAAGGTCTACATGACCCTAACATGTAGCCTGAAGGCAGGTTGGACATTAACTCTCCTCCAGAAGTTGAAGAGGTTAAAGCGAGAGCAAGAGCACATGAGACGGCCATTTTAGGCCACAGGGTGACTTTGTACAATAAACTAAAATGGCGGTTCTAACCTAAAATGGAAGCTTGATTCACCTAAGGTCACCACCTTGTAATACGAATTCCCTCGCAAAGGACTGGGCATAGGCCAACATATACAATGAGGATGAAACAATATTATATCAGTTCTAACAATTGGTGAAGGAAACTGAAGTTATTGATCATGACTGTTTGTGGATTGAACTTAGTGTGAAATGTAAAATACAAATTAAAGTAGAATATCCAGTAGTATTAAAATGTAATACGACACAAAAATGCCTTACGTGGAATTGAAAAGTCCTGTAAGGTAAGGGACATCAGATAAACACATGTGAGATGTACATATGACCATAGGATGAATGAGATATATATATGTATATAATTAAACCTTGTAGGAAGAGTGTCTCCCATCTACACACTTACGACAGGGAAACTAAAGCCCAGAAAATTTAATTGAGAAAGGAATTGAGGATGAGACAATATTCTGATTCTCAAGATAAGGGGTATTTAAGAAAGAGGGCCACAATAAATGTAAGAAGTGGATGCATCAGCATCGGATCACTATGGCCCAACCTGACGCAGACCACACGATAACCTGTATGAAAGATAGAAATAATTCTGGGATTTAATTAATCGACAATTGATTTCTCAAATTTGGTCTCAGATGAATCCCATTTTGGAGGAGACACGGGCTACTTTCTACTCAGAAGTTTATACGGCAAGAAGGAATTACCTGTCTATGAGGTCCTGGTGAATACAATTAAGTGAGAACTAAAGTTTGAATGGGATGACATGTATGAGATTATTTTGTAAAGCAAAAAATCTAGGGCCCTAGACCTGACAGTTTTTCTAATGTTACATTGAAGGGTGCACCCAGGCTATTGGCTGATTTTTTGTGTGAATTTATATTTTAACGTGCGGCATTGAGAAATGTTCCCCCTTCATAGAAAGAATACATTCACTCATAATAACATAATGATGGTTTGCTTTGGGCGCCCCCAATGTAAAGATAATTGTGAACATTCACAAATCAAAACCTGTCCCTGTACCCAGAAATCCTATATGGATCAGCACATTTTAAGGTGTCAATCTGCCTTATAAAATTTTAAAACAAAATCACATTAAATCCATCAGACGGCTTAGAAACACTTCTGGCAGACCAAAATACATGTGATGTTACTGTTAGATAAAGGTAGCTCACCGATATCCCAGGGAATGTGAATTGGGTGTGAGGAGGTGCAGGTACTAATCTCCATCAAGAGTGAAATAAAAGGAGGATTTGTCTAGAGCGCAATCATTATTCAAGTATCGATCAAATTGAACTAGAAGTGAATGAGGACTTGGTCGCTGAACGTAGAATGTTGATTCAGGGTTAAAGTCAAAGAAACAAATGCCAGATCCCCTTTTCTGTGAATCTTCAGTATCAAAGAATTGGTTGCATGGAGTTACTCAGAAGAGCAAAAGATGCAATGTGTGTCAAGTAGAAACACTGTGTGAATTGATTGGGCAGTTTTTCCGAGGGCATCACACAATGATGCCAGGACCAATAAAATCACTTTGGGCTGTTGTGTATCTGCACTTCAGTTCTGACGTGCTATTCCTCTAGGTAATGTATGGGTTATCCAGTGACCCAATAAATTGCATGAAAGCAAGAAAAATGAAAGTTTATTACATGCAACCGCAGCTGGGAACAATTCACAAATCATTCAACATTAGATCATTAAATGGCGGTTTCCTTAGTGAGGTACAATGTTTCAAGATGCACATAACTTCACATTCGCTGATTGGACTGTTGTGGTTGTGCTATAGGTGATTGTTTACAATACCTAGCCTTATTGGCCTATCCTATCCCTCATGGCCATTCTAATGACCACCTTATGTTAATGATCTCATGGTGGGGTCATCGGGTTTCCCACAGTTTTGATAGGAGAGTTGGAAGTTTAAAATGTTTCACATACTACTTGATTGCCCATTGGCTATGTCTCTCCGAAGGTTCTGGGTGGGTCGCTTCCATCATATTTAGCCAATCGTATTGTGAGGTATACACAGTGTGGCATCAAAAAATAATATTTCACATTCTTTCTCCTGGGACTCAAATATTGGCACTGAGCACCGTTCTCACCCTTGCAGCTGTTGAAGTGACAGCTAGTATTGCGAGTTCTCTTTGGATACATGTTATTCTTTCTCATGAGGTGTCTGCATGACTTGCTTGTTGGCCTCTTGCTCTGGACCATGCTGTTGGGGTGATTTCCCTGGGGGTCGGCAGTGGGGTTGGGGAGGCCCAACTCTTCCTGCGTCCCAAAGGAGTATGAGGTACATACAAGAGCAAAGTTTTACTGCTATTTATTTCTTAGAAACTGACAGGGACAGGTTCTCGGAGCTTAGGAACCCCAGGAACATCTCAGCGGTGATGGGCTCGCAGGCTCTTTTTCTAGCCAGATGACGCTACTAAGTGCGTCACCTGGGAATACTAGCCCCTAAACCTAACGGGTTGGTTCCCTGAGTGGTAGGGTCACTATGGATCATTATAGGAGAAAATATTAGTGGTGGAGAAGAGGTCAGGTGGTACGCTTGGGTCATGCCTAAAAATGGCTACATTGAAAGTGTTACATGAAGAAAGTTAGTGATTGAATTATAGTGTCATCAGTGGTTAGCCCCTCGTATTCTGATTGGGTCATCCGCGAGCCCCAAAGCATGGCACCATCACCGTTCCCAGCTCACGATGTACCTGGCGTTGGCAACAATATATGACTATGTGTCAGTGACGAACAATGGACAGGTCTTACTACTAGCTGTTGGGTGCTCTTTTCCCATCACCACCGGTGTCCAATTTATAACTTCATTGTTGCAGTCTGGGTTCCAGACGTGAGACCCCAGAGCTTCTCTGGTCCTTGGAGCTTGGCATCGTATCAGGTTGGCTTGGTCACATGTTGAGAGACCGTGGTTGAGGTAGAATTATGGGGATTTGATTAGTATTTCGGCTCTAAGGAGTTTTTAGCAGTGGCAGATGTAGCCTTTGCGCTGAGAGTGCGGCGTGTAGATTGCAACTTCGTCAGGGTTGTTCTGCATGATTAGCACCTTACAGCTCCGTCTGAACTGCTCCGGGCCTGAGGACTCTGGTTTGCAGCCTACCTTGGCCTAGTATATGGGTGGTGGCATACTGTCCATAACGCAAGGGTCGCGAGGTGCAGCTTGGGTTCTTATATACTAGTCCATTTTCAGGGTGACATGTTCATGGTTTTTAGTAGAAAAAGCGTCTGCAAGCATATACACAAGCTCTTCTGGCGTCTTGCGTTTCTGCGGTACAGTAGTTAGCCTATGTGAAAAATAACAATGATGCATGTGTGTGAGCGGTCCTCTAAGTCATAGAACTGAGTATGTTCTTCATGTGGGTTGGTGTGTCTCTGATCCAGGTGCTTGGTGGCACGTGTGTTCTTGTCGGTTGTGGCTATGTCGTCATGTCATCATGAATGATGGCGGCATTGGTTGGTGTTGTTTAGTCAAGTTCGTCCATATGATCTGCCTCAGCTCCACTTGGTCATGCTTTGTGTGGGGTGCGGCTGGCTTGTGGACGTGGGGCGTAGCCACAGTGGATCTTGACGTCCGTGGCAGTAGTGAGAGGGTCGAAATCATCCCGTGGTGGGTGTTTAGGTTGTGACGTCATTGGACATAGTTTGTATGGAGATCGGGGAAAGGGATTGTCCCGTTTTTCCTCTTCAAACCCCCTTCTGGTCAACTTGTCAATCACAAAATGATCCACTCTTTTATCTCCTCGTACTCGCCATACCTTTGCTATTCCTTCCAAGTGTACGTACCGGTCCACGTGATGTTCAAATGACCAGTACATGCATACATACCCACCACCGGGCTTGCAATAAACCCATTTTCCAACATAGCTCTTCGGGTTTCCTGGATCCAAAATTTTTATTGATGGTGGGTACAGGTCTGCTTCCACTATCTGCTTGCGCAGTCATTTGCGTTCCTTGATGATGATGTCTGCGTGTTTGTCGTCTCCAGCTGGCATTAGAACATGCATGCCAATCATTTCCTCAGTAGTACGCTTCGATCTTGCCATCCATATTTTTATTCCCATCAGAGAAGCCATTCTCAGGATCATGCATCCTGCCAAAACCATGAGGCCATCCGACAACCATGACGGCATCCAAGACCAGAGGTCTGAAAACCAGCTACCATCCTTCTTCACCCCCTTAGCCTCTTCTTCCATCTTGGCATGCATCTTGGCCAGCTGTGATAATGCTACAGATAAAGTGCCATTGTCCTCGTCGTTTGTGGGGATGAACGTGCAGCAGGAACTTCCAATTTTTGGGCAAACACCTCCTTCCATTGCTGTTAGAAGAAGGTCCAGCACATACCTATTCTGTAGGGCCACCATCCTAATTGCTCTTAGTTCTTCTTTTATTTCATTCAATCCATTACTCTGGAGTTAATCGCCATCATCAGTTCCCATCTTGTTATTTGTAGCTACTTTGGATTTGCATACGCCTGCACTCCTGGATGTCTCACCGAGGAAAAGAACATTGCTGCTCTACTGAATAGTCTGTGTGCGGGTGGAATCTTGCTTAGTGCTGTTTCTGACCTCCCCCACAGGTAATTTCCTGTCAGTGGTTCTCCTTGTCTTTTTATTCTGGATAGTTGTTTGTCTTGTGTGGTGTCACTCTGTGATGTGCTGTCTGTTTGCCCCAGGGATCTTCTTTTTCTTTTGTTCTCTTCATCCATTTTAGGGAAGTTTTCCATGTTGACGTGTTCTTGCGGTACTACTAGTGATGGTACATTTATGTGCACCGTAATGCACACTCCATTCCATAACTGTGGTAAGATGTTGTACACTTTATCACTTTATCTCCGCAGGCCCAATAGTGGTCCATCAATGCTGCTGTCCCCGCACCACCCTCAGGAAGCTTAATTGTTCTTTAACACCCTTTGTTCATTCCAACATCAATTTCCCCATCATGCTGGTAACACAGCGTGGGTGCTGCAAGGGGAATTATTGTTATGGGTTCCTTCTCTTTGTCCAACCATGTTAGTAATGCTGCACTCTTTGTCCATTCTTTGTAGCATTTGTCGTTTTCTTCTTGAACTGTCATTACTGATGATTTTGCCAACGTCAGTGGCTTGCTTCCCACAACTCCATCTGCCCATCCGTTCTTCGTATATACCTTGCTATAGATCAGTATTAGTGGTCTTTCCCAGCAATCTGGTTCACCTTCAATCTCTTTTGCGCTCCACTTGCATGGCAGGTAGTTCAGTGTTACCTCTTTTGTTTCTTCTTTGTCTGATCCGTCTGTTATGTTTTGGAGCCCTTCGGTCATCTGCCAATAATTGTCAAACATTGGTAGTGTTTTGATGAAGTTGTCTTTGTTGGGGTATGTTGACCTCGATTTCGATCTTAGTGTTGCTGTTTTCCCTTGAAATCGTCATCGTGTTTGAAACAACGCTAAATATAAGAGGACTTCTGCAGTTGTTGCTGGTACCTCAGTTGCCACGAATGTTCTGGAGGCACTCACGGCGTATGGGATCAACAAGCACATAAAGCAGTTGTTCTTTGTCGTGTTCTTACCAATCTTGAACATGTGTTTATACCACATGTTGTTGGAGACATGTGCGGATTCTGTAAGATATGTATCCACCCCATGTACATCTGTAGAAACAGTACGTTTACCTCTGTTTACATCGGATCCTGTGCTACTTGTACCACCTGACACAGTTCTCCTTGCAGCCGTGGTAGGGGAAATGTTGGTAGTGGGAGTTGCAGTCACATGAAAAGCATAGTAGGCCTGCCAGACAGCAGCAGTTATCAGACCAGTGATGAAAAATATCCCCAACATATTTATTACAGTTGCTATTACCACTGGCATTTTTATCTTTACCTGTGCTGCCGTCCTGCAGCTCCTTTACTTGAGATGATATAGGTGCCCACCTGAAAATATCTAAAAAGTTGTGTTATTTCTGTTAGTGTTTGTTATTCAAGACCTGCGTATCAAGTGGTCGTTCAATGCCCAGGCGAAAAGCTCCTCCCAAACCTTCCTTACCGTCCTATCTCTCAAGGCAGGCAATGCTGCGTGGAGGTGTGGGAATGAATGTACTATTAGCATGAGAAACACGTTATAATAGATGCGTATTCTCCTGGGCCTTAAATACGTTGGCCTTTTTATAATGTATACAAATTGGTGTGGCAGTGCTTCTGGGATATCATCTGTGGGTAGCATTTGTCCCTGGGCAGTGGCGTATGTTCTTTGTCAGATATTTACATACAATAATAACAATGCGTGATACCTGCATGTGTAAGACAAAAAAGAAGAGAGCATGCACGTGTTTACACAGTGTGGTGTATATCACAGATCTCTTTGACAATGTTCTTCTTTTACTGTTGCCGGGTGCTTTTAAGTTAAACTATTTTTCCAGTTCTAGTTGCAGTGTATAAATTAAAACAATTTTATGATTCTGGCATGGGGGTGTATTTAGTCTGTGACCTTGTGACCATGGGGTGGGCTAAGGGTAGTTCATTTGTTTCCTTTGGGGCATATGGAGTTTGTGTTGTCTCATTGTTTTTAGTTGTCTTTGCTGAAGCGTTGGCCCTGTTGCTGTAGGGATGGGGCCAGGTCTGTGCTTTGTAGGGCTTGATAGCGTGAATGTGGGTCAAAATGTTCTTATCGGACAATTTATGGCCCCAGGGCCCACTTTCTGGACTGTGTGGGGCCACGTAAATCTAGGGGCGTTCCACTTTCTCTGATAGTTTTTAAGGAGTACTGTGTCTTCTTGTTTCATTGTCCACTGTCCAGTCAGCTCCTGTTCTTCTTTTGTGCTTTTTCCTGTTGGTTGTTCTCTGACCCACCCTGCATCCATTGAATCTGTTGAGAGATAAAAGTAGTAACCAGGGAAGACACATATTCATTCATTTCTTCTCCAAAAACAGTACTTGCTGTATGACAATTGTGCATTGCCCTTGATGGTGGTGTGAGGAGAAGGTGCATTTGGCATCCAGTCACCACCTCATGGGATGTGAGGTGGTGGTCCGAGCTGGGTTTATTTCTAAATTCAAACAAAGCCAGAGGGAGGCAATAAATCCAACTCTTTTTGGTTGTTTGCTGGGTCTTTGCTATTGCTTCTTTCAGGAGGCCATTGAGGCATTCACAGACTCTGTTTGCTTGTGGGTGGTACGCACAGGCAAATGTATGTTTAATGCCAGGCAAGGTAGTTATGTGCTGAAATAGCTCATTGGCGAAGTGGGGGCCGTTGTCTGATCTCAATACTTCACAAACCCCCACCTCGGGAAAACCTCCCTTACTAAAAATGTTGCCGCCCTAAATGCATCGGCATGGGAGCATGGGCCAGCCTGAATCCACCTCGAGAAGGGACATACTACTACAATCATGTATCTGTAACCTTGAAATACGTTGATCATATCTGCGTAGTCAATGTTTAGGTGCAGAAAGGGTCCTTCAGGACAGGGTATTGTACCTTTAACCACTTGCAGCGTGTGACCGGCCGTAAATTTTTGGCAAGTGAGACAATTGCTGGTGAAGTTTGCAACATGTGAGTTGAGCTCGGGACAGGCCATGATTCTTTTATTTGTGCTACAATTACTTCCTTTCCTGTATAAGTGGGATGGTGTAGTTGGGCCAATGCTGTTTTTAGGAGGGCCAGGGGCATCACAACTTTCCCTATGTTATTCTGTCTCCATAGCGCATCTGTGGGGGACATGGTGCTTCCTCTTTTAACCCACAGTTCCTTTTCTGCCATTGGAGCTGCTGCCTGCAGTTCCATAATTTGTGTCTCTGGAATGTGCGTGTACCCATCCTTCATTATAATCTGTCTTACTCTCCACTTTTCTTTTTGTTTTTCTTGGAGGTCCCATGCCTCACCAAAGTACGCAGTATATTGTGCATGTGCGTCTGCCGTTTCATTGCCTCTTGATATTGGATCTTACCCATTTGTATGTGACTGACACTTCACTAGAGCCACCTCCGCTAGGTATGTTATTACTTCTATTACTTCACCCAGGAGGAGGGCATGTTGCACTGGAGTACCATCTGCTCTCCTAAATCCTCTTCTGAGCCATTTTATTAAGCCTGAGTGCACTGTCGAAGTGACGTACGCACTATCAGTATATAATGTAACTCTTTTCCCGTTGCTCTCTTTAAGGCCAAAATTACAGCTACCAATTCTGCTGCTTGTGATGAATATTGTTGGGGTAATCTAATACATTTGACCGGAACGTATGTCCAATCCTCCCTCAATCACACTACAGCTGCTCCTGTTCTCCTCACACCATCTCTTTGGTCAATGGTCGATGAGCCATCAATGTATAACACCTCACCCCCTCTAGGGAATTTTCTTCTACTTTTCCAGTGGATGAGAAAAATTCAATTGCATGTGTACAATCGTGTACATATTCTCCTTCGACCACTTCCTCTGCTATGAACTGCGCTGGGTTTACATTGCTACACCTTACTATTTTCAATTCAGGTCTAGAGAGAATAATCTCATACCCTGTTGCTCTCTGGGTGGTCAGTGTGGTTTTGGTCTGATTAATATCGTGAAGAGGGTGTGTTCCACGTATAGGGTGGTGGAGCACCCCATAGCAATGGATGATGACTTTTCTGCAAAAGCTGCTGCTGCCAAGTGTTGTTCGCAGGGGAAATGCCCCATCCTTACTGGATCTAGATGGCTGCTGTAAAATGCTATTGGTTTGTGTTCCTTGCTTGTCCTTTGTGTTAGTACTGACTTAATTACTGCACCATTGCAATGTGAGAATATGTAGAACTCATTATCACAGTTAGGGGTACCCAGAACTGATGCCGTTGAAATTGCCTCTTTAAGTTCATTAAATGCGTCAATCATCTCTCTTGTCCATCCCAACTTTCTCATCCTGCTTCGTGCTTCCCTGAGAGCCTCTAATAGGGGTCCTATGTATGTGCTGTAATCAAAAACCCATGCTCTGCAGTAGTTGCACAGGCCAAGAAATTGTTGTAATTCCCTTATCGTTTGTGGCTTTGGTGTGTTCTTTATTGTTTGCGCCCTTTTTGGTGCAATGTTCCTTCCTTTCTGTGAGATGATCTGTCTTATGTATAGTACTTGATCCTGGCAGTACTGCGGTTTTTCCTTGTTAACCTTGTATCCTTTCTCAGCCTAGACTGTGAGGATTTTTACAGAGTCCCTCCTGCACTTTTCCAGTGCTGCAGATGATGATGTCATCAACATATTGCAGCACCATGCTCTCCATGTCTATGTTCCCTAGGTCCATCTGTATGACTCTCTTAAAAAAATGGACAGTGACTTGCAGTAACCTTGTGATATTCTAGTGTGCTTCCATTTTGAGTTGCGATAAGTGAAGCTTGTCAAATCTTGTGAGTCAGGGTGTAGTGGTATTGAGAAGAATGCGTTTTTGAGGGTGATCACAGTGAACCGTGATGCCTCTGCTTGTATTCCGCACAATATTGTGGCTGGGTTAGCTGCGATCAGGTACTCTGCCTCCACAATGTGGTTAAGTGGTAATAAATCATGTATGAAATGCCAGGACCATCCCTTAGACTTGCGCACTTGGTATACTGCAGTGTTGCATGGTGACTCTGATGGTACCAATATTCCTCTTTCCACTAGGGCACTTATTGTCTCATAAATCCCTTCATCAGCTTCTTTGGATAGTGGGTTCTGTTTCACTCTGGGCAGCATTGCTCCCTTTTTTAGCTTTAACCCCTTTTTTACCCCTCCAATACTTTTTATGCATCCCACATCATTTGGACTAGTAGTCCATAGTGAGGCGGGTACAGCTTCTAAGTCTTCCTCGTACAAGATTGTGTGGGGACGGGCACTTCTAGTGCCATTGGCCTTTTCTGGGCCACCTCCTAGTATGTTACCTTTACCCAAACATAGACATTCATCTGGAACACCATCTCCCCATCTCCTACTTCGTCTGAGAACAGTTCCTCATCTGATACCTGTGTCAGCCTGCATCCCTCCGCTAGTGTTGTCACTGCCCTCCATGCTTTCCCTTCCCCATGCTGGGCATGAACTGCAATGTAATCTTTTGTCGCCACAATACTCTCGATGTCCACTGATATTATTGCCCCTTCTTCCTCACTTGTGGGTGTTTCTGCCTGAAAAGGTGTGCTGCTGGCCTTCCCCGTACTTTACCCTCAATCCCCGGTAGCCATGCTATTACCATGTCTGTTCCGTATTGGAAGATGTCCCTGTCCACTGGTTCTGCCTTTGCCACTGTCTTGCCACAGTAAGCCTGAAGTATGTGTCGGGCGGTGAGCATGTGTATGCCTGGTGTTGAGCATACAATTCCCTTGTCAGTGAAGGATATAGTCATGTTCAATCTGCTCATGATATCTCTCCTGAGTATGTTTAATGGTGACTGTTTTGAGTATAGCAGTGGCAGAGATAAATTGTGATCTCCGACAGATAAGGAGATGGTATCAGTAAAAGGAACTAGCCCTCAAGCCCCAGAGAATCCTTGAGTGTGCATGGCATCGCCTGACAAGTTGAACTTCCCTTCCCTGATACAGAATCTGGTTGCCCCTGTGTCAACTAGGAAAGAAAATGTTTGACACCTATCACAACCTTTATGCGTGGTTCCTCCACAGGGTTAGGTGTTACCGACAGGATGGGACACAGCAAGGATGTCTGTGGGCTGTCCTATTGGGGGTATAATGACTGTCTGTTTCCTGTGTAGGGATTGTGACCCAGTATCATCACTTTCCCCATTTGTGTTTGTGGTATTGACGCGTCCATTAGTTGTTGTGTGTTATCTTGTACTTGTGTGAGCTGCTGTATCATTTGAATGTTTTGTTGTTGTGCTGTCGTCATTTTTTGTTGTGCTTGGTGTTGGGCAGGTTGGTGCTGTGGTTGTTGTGGCAGTTGTTGTGTCATTCTTCCATGCTGTCCCATGTGTGGTTCACCCGTCTGTTGCAGTTGCTGTGGTTGGTAGTTATTTGGTCCTCCTTTGTACCCCTGTGGCCCTTGTTCTCTCCACCCTCTTGTGTCAGTCTTTCTCTGCACGTGCGAGACATGTGTCCCACCAATCCACAAGTCCTGTATGTGGGTGGGTCCCTAGCTTGCCATGGGCACCCTCCTGTGCTGTCTAGATACCCCTGCTGTCCATACTGGTAATACCCTTGGGACCCTCCCCTTGCTGGTGTGCTGCTGGACCAAACCCCCTCCCTCTTGTTAACACTCCCCTACCTCTGTAGTTGTTTGTGTAGATGTTACCCATTTCCGTGTATCCTCCCCCCATTGGTGGTGCCTATAGGTGTTGTGCCATATATGGGGGCGGAGGTGATAGTTGCCGTGTCGTAATGGGTACTTGCTGTGGTGGTGTTGCTGGTGGTAGTGGTTGTTGTTGTGCTGGGGATGGGGACGGAGGGGCGGGGCTTGATATTAGTGTACTTTCTAGGGCATATTTTGACAGCTTCTTCTGTAGCAGTTTTGCCTCATCTGCCTTCCTATCTTCTTCTTTCTATTTCATCTTCTCTTGCCATAGCCTGCAGTGGTGTACTATTGTTAATTGTATCTCTGGCTATGTGTTTGCTTCCATCCCCACCAATTTTTTCAACTGCCTCTGTACTGGTTCTGGGAGTCCCTGTATCAATATATGGTAAAATATAGCTAGTGTTTTGTCCCAAGGCTCCTGTGTTTCCAGGTGCCACTTCTCCTGGATCTCCTGGATGTAATTAACAGGGTCCTCGTTCTCGCGTGTTTTACGTGATGTTATTGCCACTATACCTGAAGTGTCAGGGTATCGTATCCTCAGCGCTTGCCATAGCGCGTGTCTGCAATTTGCAAAGGGCGCCCCATCGTGAATTGTGTTGCTTATGGTTACCCGGGGAACCCCGCCCTTTTCCAGCTGTCATCTGCGGCATCTCCCAAAATTGAAATTAGTAACCCCTTTACATCTCCAACCGCTAACCTGTGCCCCGCAGTTAGCTTTTCCATTTTGTATATCCATTTTTCTGCTCCTCCACTCAGAGATGGTAATCTACACTTGATGTTATATTTGTCTGCGTGTTTCCATGGGAAGTATTGTGGTTTCGTCACCCCTCTCTCCAATAGTGGCATCTCTGTGTATTCTGTTATCTCCTCTGGCGTGTGCCTGTGTGGTGCAATGTGTTTGTGGTCACTCTCCTCCTCCATATCAGATAACTCGTCGATGAAGCTAGTGAGGTGTCGTACAAGCCGTGTGTCTCCTATGCACTTGTGCCCCCTTTGTTCACCCTTCTGGCTTTTGTTGTGTGCTATGGCTGGTTCTTCCATTCTGTGCCCAGGGAGGTCCTTAAGTCTGTTTACATATGGCGTGTGCTGTCCTAGTGGCATTGCTGTTCTTAGTCCCTCTTCCCTCTGCGAGTTGCTGTCTTCCCATCAAATAGTTACTCCCTCTTGTGTTCTACATTCCCATGACGAACCGGGGCCTGTGCGTGTGATATATAGTTTGCTAAGTCCTTCTCCGATCCCATCGCTCTGTCCTCCACACAAACCTTCCTCCTCCTCATCGCTACAAAATCCCTCCAAGAATGATAATTTTGCATGTGGGTGCGGGTACCGTACTGTTACTGTTTCTAAGTCTATGTGTACTTACCTGTGTTCTCTGTGCCTGCCCCTGCTTGGGTGTGGTGGCTGCTTCACCAAAGCGTGTGCTCTGTGTATTTCTTGTTGTTTTGTTGCCTCCTCTTAGCTCTTTGCTTCCTGGACATTCGTCTTCATTCTCTAACTCTTCTCTTGCTCTGCGCAGTTCTTTCATTATTGCATCGGTCACCTCTCCTAGCACCTTGGCATCTCCCCGTATTGCATCACTTACCTGTCCCAACACCTTCGCATCTCTATCCGTGTCATTCCTTCCCCCGCTCTCCTTGGCTAGTATGCTCTCTATTTGTCTCCCTTCCTCGTACATACGTACGCTTTCTGACAGAATCTTTTTCTTCCAGAGTGTCATTTCCCTGTCATTCTCTTCCCGTTCCTCTTCTTTCCTCCTAATCTTCCGTTGCTCCATGCGTGCAACTCTTTCTGCAATCCCCTGTATGCGGTCCTCCTCCTTCTTCCTCCTGCTGTTTTAATCCCGTTCGTGCTTCCCTCTCTTCTCACAACTTCATCTTCCTCTCCAGTTCCTTTTGCTCGAGCTGTCTAATCAGTACACTTCGCGCTTCCCTCAACTCAGCTAGTTTTGCCTCCAGTACTGCCACTTCTTCCTTTGTCATGTTTCCCTCTTCTTTGGTACTTACCACACTTCCTCTCTGAGTGGGTCTTACCTCATCCTATCTACCTTCTGCATTACCTCCTCCTCTTTTCCCGTTACTGTGCCCTGAAGTTTCAATAACACCTGTACTGCTATCCATTTGTCTGGTCCTATGCTCACCAAGTCCATCTGCGTTTTCCTTATGCCATCAGAGCTTACCTGTGTTACTATACTCCCAGCGGCCAACCCCTTTTGGTAGCGGTTTTATGGTGCGTATGGCGGAGGGCTGTATGCAGGGTTTGAGTATCCCTCGGCGGCTGTTAACTGGGGTCGTGCAGCTTCTCTTAATTCTCTTATTGGATACGGACCTTCAGTTTCTTTCTTCACTTCTTTAACTGGGGGTGTCTCTCCCCCGCTCTCCTTTTTAAATTCTGTAATGGGGTATGATCCTTCTGCCTCTTCCTCACTCTCCTCAGCGCTAGGATGAGCTTGCGGCATGCTACACCCTTCTCCCTCGCTCACCTCCTCTTTCTTTACCTCCTGCATGCTCATCATCCGCGGTGTGTCCCCCTGAATCATTCTCCAAAGGTCAAAAACCTCTGGGTGGCCTGCTAGTTTCTTCCCTTTGTATGTGTTATGTAGGTATGCTAGCAGAGAATGTTGAGTTGTCGTGTCAAAGCTGCCGTTGTGTGACCATGGTATCCTGATCCTTTCATCTGTCCCTTGAGTCCATTCAATACTGTACTTTACTATTTTATCTCTATGCGGTAGTAGTGTTGTGCAGATGTGTTGGAGTGGTGTTGTTAATGTGCGGAACCCATTGCTGGCCCCTATCCCATAATACACTGACATTTTAAAATAAGCAGATTTGTGTACCATTGTTACCGGGCCCCGTCATTGGGGACATCTGACTTTCTGCTGTAAAGAAATGCAGCGTTGTTATTACAATACTTCCAGGCTGGTCAGTACTGCACTCCTGTTCTTCACAGGGCTATCGCCCCTTTGACACCCTTCCTTTCAGAGCTAGGGCCCCCTGCGACCCATGGCGTGTGAGATCCCTTGCGCCCTCGTGCCCAGCGCGGCATGCTTTTGAGCTGACCTGCCTTGTCAGTGCGGCTGTTAGCTGGCACGCCTGTAATACTCTTCTAACCCCTCCTTCCTCTTTCTGTCCCCACTGCCTGCGCAGTGTTGTCTGTCTCTTCCCCCTCCCGATGACCGCACTGCTGCTCTGTGTGACCCCTTTGGTCGACGACGTGCCGGCGTTCTCCATGCACGGCTGCCTGACCTCCGTCACCACTCCTTAGCCGCGTGCCGCTGCTCCAATTACACTGAAGAAGACTGCGGTGTGCTATACAACCCCTATGGGTGACGTCACCATCTAGTACAATGTGTTACCAGTATGTACAGTTGCAACATAAAATGTATGCCAATTTTGACAATGTTATTTCCCACAATCCCCAAAGCTGTCTTCCCACCGCACCCGGAGTGGAGTATTCATTAATCACTTTCGTTATTATAATTGTGCTGCACCCGCTGCCTCGCCTTGTGTGTGATACGCCCCCTCCCCAGGCAACATTTAACCAGCCAACTATCTTCCGCACTGAGAGACACTCTAGCTACCTCTTGCGGGAATACAGCATCTATTAACCGAGCTAAAACACTCAATTAATAGGAATCCTCATCTATTCATTGACCTTCAACGCAAACTGATAGGAATGCCACACCCCCTGTATAGGTGTCCGCGATCTAGACCAATCAGCGCGACCCTCCAGTCAACACGTGGAAGCTCGAAGCCCCACCCAGCATGCTCCGTAACACCAGAAGGGACGGCCTTTGTTTCGTTCCCCACAACACTTTACATATCAATTGCCGCTAAAGGACCAAAATCTTTTCGTAACACACTGTAATACCACCCAAACACTGTTCACAATTCCTCCCGCCACCTGCACAATATTACACTGCTGGTTGTGTGTACCATACTCGTATCAGGCTCTCGCCTGCCAGTGCCGCTCGGCTGCGGGCACCTCTCCCAATCAGCTTGCCACCTCTCCTCAACTGGACCACATCTGGACACTCGGCAACCGCTGGCGGAAAATTTCTGAAGTTGGCTCCCAGCGGCTAATCTCCGGATTGCGCTGTCCGGTCGTCTCGCAGTTCTGCGATAGTCCTGCAGTCCTCCAAAGGGGGCAACCACAGAGCAGGAGTCGGCAGGGCTGTCTGCAGACCTCTGGGGTTGGGGAGGCCCCAACTCCTTCCGCATCCCAAAGGAGTATGAGAGCAAAGAGTTACTGCTGTTTATTGCATAGAAACAGACAGAGACAGGTTCTCTGAGCTTAGGTACCCAAGGAACATCTCAGCGGTGATGGGCTTGCAGGCCCTTTTTCTAATCGGATAACGCTACTACATGCAGCACCTGGGAAAACTAGCCCCTAAACCTAACGCTACTCCGGGTTGGTTCCCCGAGTGGTAGGGTCAGTATGGATCAGTATAGGAGAAAATATTAGTGGTGTAGAAGAGGTCAGGTGGTACGCTTGGGTCGTCCCTAAAAATGGCTGACATAGAAAGTGTTACATGAAGAAAGTTAATGATTGGTTGAATTATAGTGTCATCAATGATTAGCCCCTTGTATTCTGATTGGTTCATCTGCGATCCCCCAAGCCTGGGACCATCACCGTTCACAGCTCACGATGCACCTGGCGTTGACAACAATATATGACTATGTGTCAGTGGTGGACAATGGACAGGTCTTACTACTGGCTGCTGGGTGCTGTCTTCCCATCGTCGCTGGTGTCCAATTTGTAACTTCATTGTTGCAGTCTGCGTCCCAGACGTGAGACCCCAGAGCTTCTCTGGTCCTTGGAGCTTGGCATCTTATCACGTCGGCTCAGTCACATGTTGAGGCAGCATTACGGGGATTTGATTTGTATTTTGGCTCTTAGGAGTGTTTAGCAGTGGCAGGTGTAGCCTTGGCGCCGAGAGCCCGGCGAGTAGATTGCAACTTCGTGGCCTTGGCTGTGAGGTTCCCGTCAGGGTTGTCTGCATGAACAGCACCTTGCAGCTCCGTCTGAGCTGCTCCGGGCCTGGGGACTCTGATTTGCGGCCTACCTTGGCCTAGTCTATGGGTGGCGGCATACTGTCCATAATATGAGGGTCGCGAGGTGCGACTTGGGACCTTACATATTAGTCCATCTTCAGGGTGACAAGTTCAGGGTTTTTAGTAGCAAAAGCTTCTGCAAGCATATACACAAGCTCTTCTGGCGTCTTGGGTTTACTGCAGTGCAGTAGTTAGCCTATGTGAAAAATAACAACGATGCATGTGTGTGAGTGTGAGCGGTCCTCTATGTCATAGCATTGAGTATGTTCTTAATGTGGGTTGGTGTGTGTCTGATCCAGGTGCTTGGTGGCACGTGTGTTCTTGTCTGTCGTGGCTATGTCGTCATGTCATCTGAATTGATGGTGGCATTGTTGGTGGTGTTTAGTCGAGTTTGTCCATATGGTCGGCCTCAGCTCCACTTTGTCATGCTTTGTGCAGGGTGCGACTGGCTTGTGGAGGTGGGGTGTCGACACAGTGGATCTTCACGTCTGGGGCACTTGTGGGATGTATCAACCCACTCATCCAAGCCCTGCAACATCACTGTGCATTGCTGGCAGCAGAAACATCATAATGGCTGCCGGAAAGCATGCTGCTTGCCAGAAATCACCAGAAAGTGCGCAGTGAAAACCTGAAAAATAGGCCACCATCTACTTTGTGCCCCTGTCAGTAGTGAGCACAGGAGATCACTGGCCAAAACCCACCATTGGGCTACCCACCAAGCAGCCTGAAACCACTTGGAAAAAGCAATGCTGATTGCCAAAAGAAATACAGAGCTGTTTGGGAATCTGTTTTCTTGATTGTCAAAAATGTGCTAAAATCATGGCTCACAAAACCACCAAAACGATCCAACCTTCTTGTTGGGTGGTCAACATCATTCTCCTACAAAAATCTACATGAATATAAGGTCCACAGAAGTGTATCTATATCTGAACAAAGGATATTTGGAGGATTGCTTGCTGGAAGAAATCTGGCAAAAGTGGGTGTAATACCGTTGCTCACCTCTACCAGAAAGCCGGCGTTTTAAAACCATTTGTGTAAAGTTGAACAATTGAACCCAAGCTATGCCAAAAGAAGAGAATTCCATCAAAATGCCATAAAGAGTGCCACACATTGATTTAATGTTGAAAAAGTCTGGATTTAAAGATATGTTGCTTATTTTAAATGTATAAATGTATTTTCTTTATAAGGAACTATGTTGCAATTGATCAGAAAGTAACCTGATGCAGTTAAAACTCCAAAAGGCTTGCTTCCCCTGAGAACCCTTCACACCTTGGGCCTTCCCACTAAAAGGGAGGATGTCGCATGGCATGTTAATCAGATGGGGAGGGGATTTTCTCTGCTGGCAGGAGAAAGGGACAATAGAGTCTTTCAAGTGAATAGGGAATTCTAATTTCTGGTGTGACAGACCTCAAACTGCTAGCAGGAAGCAAGACATGTGACCCTCTGAGTCAGCCAGCTCTATGAGGTGGAGAAAAACCATTGTGTGAATTGAATTGAAAGCAAATGTATGTTTTATAAAAATGCTTATCACAAATTGTACCAAGCTGACATTAATGGGAATCTTTGAGGTTCTTAAAATGAAAAATTCCTTCACGATTTAAGACTAGGCTGGACGCTGTGTGATGATCTGAGACCAAACCCCGGAATTTATTAATATTGCAGCTGCAGTGTTTTAGCTATGAACATAAGAAATTACAGAGATATGCTCAGATGGAGTGTGTATGCCTGTGTAAAATTTGGTGCAGAACCAATATTGGGAAACCCACCAAAAGCGCAAATAAGTGGTCATTTCTGAACCCAAGCTCGTAGGAACATGGGACTTGAACAGGGACGTGTCTTAATTAATCTGTGATGTGTATATGTATCATGAACAAGTGGTGCATCATGGAAATATGTTTTTGGGGAAAATAGATTTTCTATGGTAAAAGCAAAGGGGAGGGATTTCAGTTAAGCCATAAAACACAGCATCGCTCTGACACATATGACAGACTGCTCCTGTCTCAAATCAGGGGACAGGAAATTCTCTGACCTATCAGGATCCTTAGAGGGTTGGGCATAGAGAGTCAGCTTCCCCACCCACTTTGGAAACACATAAATAGGGACTGCTGAGACCCACATAGGATGCACTCTTTTCCACTACTCAACTATTCTTGGCGAAGCACCCTGCAGGACTCCAGACTCAAGAACTTAGACTCCAGACTCCAGATAGATCCAGACTCCAGACTCCAGATAGATCTCGAACCAAACTCTAGAACCCAAACTCTAGAACCTTGAAGCAGAGAGGCCTAACCCACAAGCTGAACCCTTTTCAGCAGGCTTCAGAATCTTTTGCAAACCTGATTCTAACCCCAAACTTCCACGGGGCCTAACCAAACCATTCAACAGCCTGGCTGAGCTGTGTTGTTTCTAGCTAAGAACCCTGTGCAAGATCCAGACCCAGAGAGAGCAGTGCTGTAATCCAGAACCCGTCCGACCCAGTCCGAGAGACTGAACAGACCGCCGTGCAGTGCTGAGAGCAGAACCCAGAGTGCCTGAGACCTGTCCGGTGGCAAGTGAAGCCAAACCCTTGACCAGATCTTTGACGAGGCCCAAACCATTCTAAAGCCTAGGAGTGAGTATCTAGTCTAGAACTGTGCATAGTCATCTCTTAGTTTAAAGTAATCTATTCCATCCATTTCAACCTGTCCAGAACTGCATTATAGAACCTCTTTTGACTATCCTGTATTCTTCTCTCCTCCACATAAGTCTGTGATAATTGTAGCAATAATCATCTTTGCGCTGATATTTTCTGAAGAGGGACAAGTGTTTTGACGGACAGAGATCAGGGCAGTGGCGCCACGGTTCTGGTGGCTGCCCGTTGAGTGTCTTGCTTCTTCATAGCTCCTTAGTTTAAGCTTATCCTTGTTGGTAAATCTTTAAAGCGTGTTCTGTCATTTCTGAAATTTTGACTTTATTTCTGAAAAATCTATCTTCACAAAAACATCTGTAACTTTTGAACCGTACGTCCTAGAACCGGAATTTAACTGTCATTTTAAAGCTAAGAACCCAAAACAGACTTTCCAATTCCTTATAGTTTTTTCATCATCGCGATTCACACACACGGAAAAGTTGCCACAAATTGCAATTTGGCTCAATTTCATTTTTCTGTCAAAATAGCTGTTTCTTGTTTGCAACTGCTGAATTTCGTTTCAATTTGATAATCATTCATGAATCATTGCTAGTGTTGACCTGTACCAATCCAAAGTAATTCTCACTAGTGCTGAATATCCTTTAGTGAATTAAAATCATTTTAGCAGATTTACCATCCATTGCAATCACATTCAAAAGTATTTTTGCCTGTTTTAAAATCATTCCTGTGTCATTTCTCTGTCTCTGTAAGCTTGCTGGGGGAACTGGGATTGCACTGCATTATTGATTGTATTTTTGAAACCTGTGTGCCCTCATTTCCATCTCTTCATATTGCATAGTTGGGGAAGTGAGTAGTCACAGGGGAAAAAGTGATTATATTGTCTTTTGATTGAAACCATATCAAGTTTATGTCTTTGCTGCCTTTTTCCCATCATTGCATTTCCTTGAATCATATAAAGTATTCTCTGCTACAGTATCCATCCTATTCCTACTCCTAAGTGATTAAAGAGATTGTTGATATTAATGGGTATATTGTAATATTACCCATTGTTGATTACCGTCCATATTCATAAGTGTGCTATTCAGATATTATTTTGATCATAAAAGTGTGATATATATATTGTTTAATTCTTCAAATAAACCTTTTAATTTGCAAAACAAACCTATTCCTTGGCTCAGTGAGGTTGGGGAGTTTCAAATAGAGGGGCGTTATATAAGTCATCCAGATTTAAATAACTTTGACATAAAAATATATAAATAAGGGCTTCCATTGGGCATCCCATCCTAAGCATTGACTTAGTTGCAGTGCTGGATTGAAGTCACTTACACAGTAGTGAGAGGATCGAACTCATCCCGCGGTGGGTGTTTAGGTCGTGACGGCATTGGCCATAGTTTGTATGGGGATCGGGGAAAGGGATCATCCCATTTTCCCTCTTCAATGTTTACATCTAAATAGAGTATTTCGATTTACTTGAAGGTGAAAGGCCCTATTATGAAAACCTATATTTCCGGGTTTTTCAGGAATCAATAGGTAATCTTTAATATGTTCTCCATTATGTACAAGGACCTCTTAGCTTCTCTTGGTCCCAAATACCGATCTCTTCCTTGGTTGATGTGCTCACGCTGTACTGTATCCATACTTATACTCCTACAGGGATGTTTTCTTACAGGGGGCAATATGTGTCTTCTCCCTGATCAACTTGCCTCGCGCACCTTTCTGTTCCCTTTCTAATTTTCTGCAGCTGTGACCTTCGTCTTGCTAGTTTCTAAAGCACTGCATTATTTGTTACATCTTTTGTTCATTCCAGGACTGTGAACCTGCTGCACTTCTGCTCCTAGCCATCTCCTGTGAATCTCCTACACCTGTGGCAGCCAAGGTTGGCCCCTTCCCAAGGGTCACTGCAGCATCAGTCTCAGCTTGCAGAAAGTAAGGAGATAGACACAGAATGATGGGTAAACCAAGCTTCTTGTATTAGATAGAAAATACACAGCATACAGAGTGATCAGGTGATAAGCTGGAAAATACAGCAGGACAAGTAGCGGGCAGTCAGCACTCAGAGCTATGAAGGGAGAGCTCTCAGTGTGCAGGACATATAGCATATCCTATGCAAACACTAATATATTATAGCATTCACACAGTGGTGGGAGGTACTTGGCATGACATTTCAGACGTTTGGCAATAACTGTCAACATCTCACTTGTAACCTTTTGATGAAGACTTTCAGGGACATGGGATGGGTGCATTGTGTTGTCATGTGGATAATCAGTACTCTCAGAAACACTATTGTTATCTACCATATATGGTGCTCATGCTATACTTGTAAAGAGGAAATGGCGGACTGACGTTTCCCTCTGCCTTGTTACGGGGTCTTGGTCCAATCAGCACCAGAAGGGTTTGGGCATGTCAGAAGAGCTGAGCGGAGAGGGGGGCAGAGGGAAAGGCACAATGGAGGATCTGAGGTCTACATTTAAGAGAGAGCATAATGTAGCATACATAGCATAGCATAACATATCATACCATAACAGAGCATAGCATAGAAATCCTGCTTCATCACAGCCTTCCTCATGTGCTCTTTGCAAAGTCTAACACCTCATTAGGTCACTTCTACTCATCCGGAGCCTGGGAATGAGCATTGCTTATCTTTTCTGATCATTCCCAGTGTGACTTTACACCCTGTCTGTGGCTGGTGACCTTGTGTGCATCTCTCTCTAGTGTGAGCTGAAACTGGGAGCATTTTACTGTGTGGAATAATCCATGTATTTCTTCGTCCTACTAAACCTAAAGGGCCTACGAAACTACCTTTATTTTATGACCTACTTCTTAGTGTATGTGTGTGTATATTGCTGGCTACTGTATATCTTATGTCTAGGGGCGGTCTCAGAAATGTATGTATTTGCTTGTCGAATTCACCTACGGCTTGTGTTTTTTGCATGTTGTCTGGGCCTCTGGTCCTCAGTGGGGTTTCAGTCTTGCGTTTTATGGGATTCTTTATTTTGTATTTTCTCTTGCGTTTGGGACGTTCATCCCAAAAGATTAGTGGGTTTTAACTTTAGTCACTAGTTCACATATGTAACTGCGCTCATCAATGTGGCTATCCTAATCCTCTTAAAGGGGCTGCCATCAAATTTCAGCATTTGGCAAACAAAATGGATCGCGTAATGAATTAAGGTTGTAATATGATGTTTTCTATGTAAGTGAAAGGTGTTTAAAACCATGTAAAATACATAAAAAGATATTTAAATTTCTCAAATGAATTTCTGTGGCCAGCCATTTTAGAATAAGCCTGTGCCACTGTACAGCAATGTTTGTTTAATTTAACATGTTTAGTTTACAAGAATCCTCTCACACGATTATTTGAAATGACAGAATAATTTAAAAGATCCACTATACAGATCTCCCTCAAATATAAATTCCCATAAAAAACATTCATAATTATGACTTCATTAGTGTCCAACAATAATCATTACAGACTCATCACATTATTTCAATTACACTTGTTTTCTTCCAAAACCATAAAAGACTGCAATCCGAGTCCAATTAAGGATTCTCAACCAGAACTCCTCATATCGTCGTTAAACTAATTTACCAGACAACTATTTCTCTTTTCCCAGGACAGGACACTATTACAAGGTGTTTAATAGTTTCAATCAAGTTATTTTCACTGCATAATCTGTATTGTTCCTTGAAGATGACCAACTTCCTAACTGGAGCTAAATCAGGCCACACCAATTGCAAACTTGAACTCTGTCGTCGGGAAATGTGCTGGTAAATGGAATTACTGGCACATTAATTCCAGTCCGGAATACTTGTGACGGGAAAAATATTTTTGCAGTGGCATATGTTACATGCAGCGTGTGACCCCCGGGTGCCCCAGCACTCACAATCACATGCACACGCATGTAGTCAAGGACAGACACGGGACGCAAGTTGCTGGTACAGGGCCCCGGCTAAAACTGGCGACCGGGACCTCCTTTATTAAGAAAGCGCATGCGCGAGCCGGAACGAGGCTCGCGCATGCTCACACACATTGCGTACTATGCAACATCCCACCTTTTTACCCAAACAATGAACACGTTTAAACCATAACCATAACAAAAACAACCTGGGTGCATGGGAACAGTTCTCGACCTCTTACGAGACCGGGTCCAAGATGAAGTTTTGGAACCTCGATGGGCACTGGCACCCCTCCCGCTCGGGTACCTTCTGCCATCCTCACAAGGTGGGCTTGGTGTCCTCTGGAGGCCCTCCGTCTACCGGCGGTGCCGCTGGTCGTGGCCCTGGGGAGGATGCCTCTGGCGGCGCCCCTGGTGGGGCCTCCTGCGGGCCTGCCTCAATGCTCTTGAAGTCGGATATGTTTCTCGTGATCGCTCCCCTCTCGTTGGCCGCCGTAACCATCGACCCTTTAACATGTGTCACTCCTAGCGGCTGGGCCCCAACACATGAGGGATAACTTCCCTTCCGGACGCCTGTTTCGGACAGTACAGTGTCCCCTCATTCGATCATCTTCTCCTGATCTTAATCCTTCACTCCAGGCGTATGCGGTTGTTGTTGATCACCCCAGGGCGGCACCCCTCTACCTCCGGAAGCAGCCCTCTGGGGCAACGGTTAAATAGTGCTTTGGCCGGCGCAACCCCGGTGGACTGATGGGGGGTTGTCCGATACTCTCGCAGGAACACAAAGAGGTTCTGACGCAGTTCCCCACCCCCATCCAGCGAGATTCTGAAGATCTTGTTTAGGGTTCGCATGAAGCACTCAGCCTCACCGTTCGCCCTTTGCCAGAGCGGGGTGACTTTCCAGTGTTTGATCCCCCTCTCCTCACAGTACCTGGCAAACTGCTGCCCCTGGAAGGGCGGACCATTGTCCGAGCATATCTACTTCGGGAACCTGTGGGTGGCAACCATCTTCTCCAGTGCCAAGATGGTGTGGTCACTGGCTGTAGACTCTACCAGCTCGACCTCTGGATACTGTGACCACTTGTCCACAACTACCAGAAAATATAGTCCTCGGCCCGTGGAGCCAAAGTCGGCATGCACAGTGCCCCACGGCTGCTCACTCCTTTCCATGGCTCTGATTGGTGGACCTCTTTCCGCCAGATTGGCCACCTGGCACAGAACGCATGTTCGCACAAATTCGTCCACCCTTTGCTCCAGGTCAGGGAACCACACCTTCAGTCTTAAGCGCGCTTTTGTCTTGGCGGCTCCCTGATGTCCATTGTGTGCCAAATGTAGCACCTTGGTCACCAATGTTCTTGGTATGACAATCTGGCGGCCTCGCAACAGAAGGCCATCCTCCATTATCGAGAGCTCGTTGCACACCTTCCACATCGCTTGGAGGTCCTTTTGAGCTCCGGTCTCCCTCCTGGCGTTGTTGTCAGGCACCTCTCTCCATTCGCCGCTGTCCATTGCTTCCATGATAACCAAGAATATTTCATCTTCTTTCGAAGCATCCACAATTTCGCCACTGACAGGGCCGCCTCCACAACATTGTGCACCATCTCAATGCACTCCACCACTTCAGCGGTGTCCCGGGGGCGCCCGGCCCCTGGATGTCTGAACAAGCAGTCTGCCGGATTGTGGGTGCCCGGGCGATACTGCAATTTGACACCATACTCAATCAGCAACAGCATCCACCGTTCAATGCGTGGGGGTGGCTTGAGGTGGCGCCCGCCATGATTGGAATGAGTGGTTTGTGGTCTGGGATTCACACAACAGGCTTTCCTAAAATGTATAACCTAAAGTGATTGCAGCCCCAGAGAATGGCCAGGGCCTCCGGCTCAATCTGCGAGTACCTCTTCTCCGTTTCTGTGAGCGCCTTGCTGGCATACGCTATCGGGCGCATGAGTCCTTGTGAGTCCGCCTGCATCAGCACTGCGTCTAGCCCGACCGGGCTGGCATTCACGACTATCTCTGACTCCCTGTCTGGGCTAAAATATGCCATGTTTTCCTGACCTGACAGAGCATTCTTGATCTCAGCGAAAGCCCATTGTTCCTTGGGTGTCCATGCCCATGCCACATCATTCCTAGTCAGTGCACGCAAAGGTTCTGACAGCGATGCCAAGTCACGAATGAACCGCCCGCAGTAGTTCACCATGCCAAGAAAGCTTCTTATCTCATCTGGTGACTCCGGAGGGGCCGCCTCATTTATTTCCCTCACCTTCTCCGGGTCGGGCGAGATGCCACCTGCATGGAATACAAACCCGAAGAACTCTATCCGGTCCTTAAGGAACTCGCATTTCTTATGGTGCAGTGTCAGCCCTAGACTTTTGAGTCTTTCCAGCGCTCGTTCCAGCCTCTTCAGGTGTTCAGACTCCGACTGGGAAAATACTAGAATGCCATCAGACACCTTTTAGTCCTGCCAGGGCTCCCTGGATGACATTCTGGAAAACTTCTGCCGCTGACGAGACACCAAAGCTAAGCCTTTTAAACTGGTATAGCCCTTTGTGGGTTGTAAATGTAGTAATGTAACGAGACTCCGGGTGGAGTTCCAGCTGGTGGTACCCAGACCTCAGATCAAGTTTGGAAAAGACTTTCGCCCCCTGCAGTTTGCCCACTATATCATCCAGCTTAGCCGTGAGGTGACGGTCACTCTATATGGCGGCATTTGGTAGTCTCATGTCCACACAGATGCAGCAGCACCGGGTTGGTTGGTCTATGGTGCCACCACTATGGGGGAGACCCACGAGTCGGGCCCTCCACCCTCTCGATTATGTCCAGGTCATTGAGCGATTGGAGTTCCTTTTCTACCTGCGCCCTCAGATGGAATGGAATTCTTCGTTGTTTGAGGGCCGTCGGCCTCACTGACCCATCAATGTGGAGCCTAATAGGGTCGCCTTTCAACTTGCCCACGCCCTGGAAGATACTTTCGAACCAATGCAGCAGGCAATCAATGTCTGTATGGTATACTGCCAGAGTGAAATGCACAATGCCAGGGCTTCAGAGGCAGCATAGCTCAGCACGGAGTGCAGGCTTACATGAGTCACAAAAAACCTAGCCTTGATTTTGTTCAACCCAAGTGACAGTGGGGCCACGAAGACCCCCTGAATTGGCAGGGGCGTATCCCCCCTAAAGGAGTATTTCCGAGCTTTGGACTCTTCCAACTTGGGGGGCCCTGGGAGAGCCTCATAGTGTTCAGCTGCTAGGACGCAGACCGATGCACCTGTGTCGATCAAGACGGTAGTGGGCACATCTCCAGTGTTCAGTGTGCATGTCGGTTGCCTGCTCTGCTTCGCTCCAGTGGCAGTGCTAGAGATGAAAAAGATCTCCTCTTCATCTTCCTCCTCTTCGGCAATGTCCAAATCCTGCACCCCTTGCTCGATCGTAGACACACTTCTCAAACGTCTGGGGTTACCCCCATCTGCTCTTGCCAGCCCCCTGGATGCTGCTACTGGGGTTGTGGCCCTACACACCCTCGCGTAGTGTCCAAGCATGCCACACCTTCCGCAGACCTATGTCTTTGCAGGGCAATCCCCAGCATGTGGCAGGTCGTACCCACAGTACGGGCAAGACTGTGGGCTACCGGGTGTCGAGGGACCGTCCACTCTCTTGGGACCCCAGCACGACCTCCCTGGGGCAGAGCGCCCAATGGAAAAGGCATCCTCGCTTTTCCCAGGATGCAACGCTGCGTCCATCTTCATGCCTCTAAACTCTGCCAGTTTGTATGCACACCCAGTGTCCAGGATTTGTGCCAGCGTCAGGCCTGGTTCCCTAAGCTCTTGCCTCTGCAATTTCCCGGAGCTGCACCCCTGTATTAACTGGTTCCACACCATCTCCTCTTCATTCACCCACCTGCAGGTGCTTGCGAGGTGCCTCAACCTTGCACAAAACTGGTCCAAAGATTCCTCCCTTTGTTGTTTCTCGTCACAAATCACAAACCTTTCGAAGTCGACATTCGCCATGGGGAGGAAATGGTCCTGGAGGGCCTGTTTCACCGCATCGTAGGTGACCACCTGGAGGTTTAGCAAGTCGAAAATCCGGTGAACCTCTGTGCCAGCTGAGTACACCATCGTGGCCACCTTCGCATCATCATCAGTTTCACCCGCGGCCCTGAAGAACATCTCCAGTTTCTTCACCCAGAGTAGCGACTTTGTCTCTAGTTTGGACGGCGGACCTGAAGTGTCAAACTCAGGCATGGGTGCCAAAGTGCTGTGCATCCTGCGTGGGACTGGTATGGGGTCCCCTCTTCTCCATCCTCTTCACCCGTGGTGGTGTTTGGGGTGTTTGGGGTGAGAGTGTGCCATCAGGGTCAGCCCAGGGATGTCCTCACTAACCTTTCACAGGATCAGATGGCCCAGCTGCAGCAGGTGAATCCTTTGGGTTTTCCCACGTTGAAAAACCACGGCCCCTATTGTTTTAGGGCCATGGAATGTCCAACAATTGAATTATGAAGGCTGGATCACGGGCGGTGCATGAGCACCCATGTGGGCTGCAACTGCCATGATCCGCGTGCTTCTAAAATGGCTGCGGGCCACCTGCGTAGGTCCGTGACCGCGTGGGGAGAAACACTTTCTCCGACAAACTCAGCCGGAGCAATGTCGTGTTCCCCTCTGTGGCAGATCCTCGTCGCCAGTGTTACATGCAGCGTGTGACCCCCGGGGCCCCCTGCGCACACAATCACACGCACACGCATGCAGTCAAGGACAGACACAGGATGCATTTTGCTGGTACGGGGTCCCGGCTGCAACTGGCGACCGGGACCTCCTTTATTAAGAAAGCGCATGCGCGAGCCGGAACGAGGCTTGCGCGTGCTCACACACATTGCGTACTACGCAACAGCATATATACAGGGGTAGGCCTTATATTCTATTGTCAGATCAAGTTTCCCCACATGGCACAGCTTTTCCTGCCAATCGTACATTCAAGACCCCTTGACACCATTCATTCTTACTCACTAATGGAAAACTCCTGCATCTTCATATTTATCTGGGTTTTCCACACTACTTGAAGTTTGAAAGTATTTAGGTAGCTAGAGAAATTGCTTTAATATTCTAAAAACATTCCTTGAGGTATCTCACTCCATAATGCAGCTGCATACTAATATGACACTTATACAGAGTTCAACTCAGATGTGTTGAATTGATACGTTTGGTGGTGGGGCCCGCGCCTTTCTTCACAATTTCCCCTTGTTTATTTAGCGACTGTTAGTTTTTCTATGTATCGACTCTAATATATAAAACTAAAAGGTAACTTAGCCTTCTATGCTTTAATCAGAGAAAGCAGAGAGAAGTCAACCTGCCCTGTATGAACTATTATAAGACAGCAATACAGCGATTGTTCACCTGATGCTACTTCCCGTGACATATGGCCATATTGCATCATAACAGACACAAAAACTGAAATGGAACATTTGGGTCTTTCACTTTTTGGAGAGCAAGGTTGGCTAACCTATGACTCTACAAATGTTTTGTACTTCAACTCATGAGTTAAAGCCAGCAAAAACAATTATCACAATGTACTCAGGTGCCGCTGATTACTTCAGTATTTTGACAAGAAAATGCACGACACCGCTCCTTTAGAAAACACATTTAATGTGCGGTCCCTAAGCACTTTGAGCACAAGCCTATGGTTTTTCTATTCAGGATATAAATGAGAAAAAAAGAGATTTTTGTTTACTTTTCAGGGAGCTTTTATAAGCTTGGCAAATTCAGATTTTGGACACTGTAAGGAACTCATGGTGGCAACAGTAAAGACAGACACTAGTGATCAGAGTTCAATGGTGTTTATTGAACAATGAATTGAGGGTGGAAAAATGCCTAAGCTAAACCTAAATCTAAGATGGGACCAAGCATCAACCATCAAAAGAAAAATAAAGCAGTCCTAGTGACGTCCTGTCAAAATAAAAGGGCCTATACTGAGAAAACCCTATTGCCAATTCTTTACAACTAATTACAGAAACAGTGTCAGATAGGGTTTCAATAAAGACAAGAAGTGTTCAAAATAAGACAAGTCAGGATGTGATTACCAGGGGTCTCCTTTGCCCATGTTTTTAGCACAGGACAAGGTTAGACCTTGGAGCACAGAACACGCTCAAGCTTTCTCAGCATAAGCCAACAGTTCAGTTCCTACTAGCATGATACACGCTCAAGCTTTCTCAGCACGAGCCGACAGGTCCATTCCAGCTATCAGCTTCTTCGATGGAAAAGTCTCTTTGCATTAAAAAATCTCCTCCCTTCGAGGCCTGATGGATCCAACAAACAAACACAAACAAAACGTTTTTTTCCACAGTTCACGTTGGGTGATGGCTTCACTCCTGGGTCCCACTCTTCTGGGCGCCGACCCAGCACGTATCGTATTCAACAATCCTAAGACAGTTCACTTCTCAGTGAACTTTGGTTGATAGCTTTCCACCCCTGGATCTCCCTCGACCGGGTTCAGATCCCACATGACAAGGGGGACACTTTCCTGCCCCTTGTCTTGCAATATTTCTTTCTTTCTCAAATCTTAAGGTCTTTTTAAACAGGTTTTTGGGCTTTGTACCTCGTTACTTGTTTCCCTCTACCGGGTTCACTCTCACCGAACTTTAGTGGTTGGCTTCCCTCTACTGGCTTCTCTCACTGATGGTTATAGACAGTTCATCATGGGACTTTAGACTTCACCCCTTCTCATTAGCATCCCGCTGCCAGGTTCACTCTTGCTAATCTTTACGAAATGCAGTACATATATCAATATTCACCATGCAGGATTCACTTCCCTTAGCTTTTGCAGTCATCTGCCGGTCAAAGACTTTCAACAGTACAGAAGATTTGACAAGACCCCTGTATGACCGTTTTGACTTCTTTTCGCCAAGGGCTTCTGGTTACAGTAGTCTTTCTACCATCGGATAATCGCACATGTGGTGCCGGCCTCCACTGTTGCTGGTTTTCACCCTCTTTAGCTTCTCAAAGTTCAAATTAGCCATAGGCTATTTTTTGTTCAACATATTTTGGGTTCTTATCGGTTCTCCCCTCATCTCACTGGCTGTGATGAACCGTTTGCCTTTCTTTATCCTTGGAGTCAAAGTTGGTACCACTGAGACCAACGTCCTTCCCCGGCTTGTTTATCAGTGGAGGACGGTCTTGCGTACCATAGACATCTGCTGCAACACACGCTGGCCTTTGTTTGCGGTTTTATGTTTCCCTTTGCAGAGGGTTCACAGGCCTGGCTAGGAAAGGGCAAGGCCCCTGTGCTCCATCTTTTATCCCTGTGGGGAAGGCAAAGGTCAGTCAGGTGTGTGTGATTTGGGTTAACTGCCTGACTCTGCCTGACCCTTCAGTTGGGACATGTCAGGTAACCAGTTTTAACATTTATGCATTTTTTTTATCATAGTGCACAATAGTGTTTTTATTGGAAAAGGTGGGGGTGACATGAGGAATGATATCCTTCATCCTAGTGATTTTGGTCACCTCAGGAAGGTAAAATGGGTAGGGTTTGTGAAACAAATGAAAATGACCAGAGTTTTTATTGTGATCTGAACAGGGGGAATTGTGGGAATGGTAGTGTGTTTTCGGAGCAGATTAAAAGTGTGAGGAATAATAATAATAAAAAGGATGGGAAGGAGAATGACTGGGATTCTGGGAGTTGCGGTTCTCGAGATTAACGAGGTTTGGGCTCCTAGGGGATTTGCCAGATTTGTAGGGGTGACAGAATTTGAGTATGGGAGCTTCATAGACGGAAGAGATGTAGATGTAGCATAACTAATGAAATACCCCAAGACTTTGTCCTCCTCACCATCCACTTTGGTATTACACCACATCTCGCCTTGGATATTCCCCCAAGCATAATCCTGGGCCTCCCTACCCAGGTCATCCTCTCTTGCTCGTCTACTCCCAGGGCTGGGATCTGAGAGCGCCAGCCCTCCCCTGACCACCTGAATAAGGGTTTCCCCAGGTCTATATGGGAGAATACCCTCTGGTTTCCCACAACACAACCCCTCCCAAATGTTTGGGGCCTATGGAAGTAAGCATAAGGCTTTGCTGCATGCCTTCAATATGCCTAGGCTGTGAGTAATCTCCATATGTAAACCTCCCCCCCCCGTGCAGAGAGTGCCTCTCCAGCTATATTTCCTCTTGGCGCTGCACCCCATAGAATACAGTTGAGTCCCAGAATAAATGTGCTCCAATCAATCATCCCAACTATCTATACAACTCTGCTTCTCCTTACCACTACTGAAAGTTCTCTCATACTCGGCCTCTGACAGTTTTATGTGTTTTTACCGGAAACACATTTTTCAATGGATTGAAGCGACACCTAATGGCCCAAACAAAAGAACTGTGTCAAGAAACTGAAAACTGCAAATTGTAAGATGGTCAGTATTTGTATATTTTTTAAGTAAGATAGCTTTTCTTCAAGTGCTGCAACATGTGTAATGAAGGCAGATTGATGATTTATTGGCGGCTGGAAGGTACACAGCTGTGAATGTGCCTACATGTGTGCACATGCATGATATTGTCTGGTAATATCCCAATGGAGTCAGAGAGGAAACCCCCACATTCACATGTATGAAGGGAGGGCATTGCTTCTGTCTCATAGTTTGAACCGAATTCAGAGGTTGACAGAAAACGTAGCATGGATTTGGGGTGAATATTTCAGGGAAGTGACTGGGGTTAGGTTTTTACTATGACCAAGTAAATGCCATTCATTAAACAGTAGATAATGTTTGGCGCACTGCACAGTAACCCAGTACTTAGGAAATGATATATCACCCCATGCACCCTCCCCTGACATGATCTACTCATGGAACATTAAATATAGTATGATGTGCATGTTTGAAGATACATTCCAACAAGTTGTCTGGTTCTGTCTTAATGTTGGTCTGATATGTTGTATTGCCTACATTTGTGCCTGTGATTTCAACCATACCAAAAACAATATAAGTGAGATCATCCCACTGATTCTAACTGCAGGTAGATTTTGCAGCTTTGTTAAAGGAGCAATTGCCCATAAATGGATGAGGAATGGTACTCCCAACTATCTGTAGTGGATTTGGAACTTGGCTGTTTACAATGAAAGAGAGAAAACATTCAAGCATTGGAACGTGACCAGCAGAAAGGAGAGTGGAACAGTGAGAATGGCAAAGAATCTGGAGTTGACTGGAAGGGTCCTGGAGTCTGAACTAACATAGATAACTGCAGAGCGGTAAATATGGATAGGCTAATAGGGGACGGGATTCACTCCCTGGATGTTGAGTATAGCATTAGGGTCTAAGAAAGAGGCTCTACAGGCACCCAGTTGCAACAAGGCTAGTCACCTGTTCTTGTCAAAGGGGATGGGAACTCTCACAGCCGAGGTTCGAAGGCATACCATGGTAAATGCAGAGCCAGTCTTTCCCTGGAGTGTGCAGTTGATAGGGTCCTATATCCTGTCACACTTTCCCTTTGGACTTGAATATGTTCTTGTGCAGTACAAGCTTGTCTCATGTCATGCCTTTCCAACAAAATGCTTGTCAGATGTTTTCCAGAGAGAGCAGGAACACAGCACCACTCAAAGGGGGTAGCCAGAGACTGAAACGAATCCAAGTACAAACTACTATAGAAGGGTGAACCCAAATCCTGACACAAAGAAACAATAACTCCAAAAAGAGAGTGAATGCACTTTGTCAGCAAATCAAGTTTAATGTAAACGGCCGGAAGGGGTAAGTCGGCGTTGTGAAGCTGAAAACAAACAATTCCTTACCATGCTCAACAAAGATACAGCTGCTATACGCACAATTATATACATTACATAATTACACATAGCAGTTAAAAGGCCATCCCACAAGCCCAATTGGCTAACCATATACAAAGAAATCTAACCATCCCCTACATTCTCTAATCCCATTGGATGTATTTACTATTCAGAATCCCATTACCATGTGGTCTTATTCTAGTCAGTCATGACATTCTGCAATATAACTAGTCTATTGACTCAAAACAATTCAACAGTTGGTTTGCCTCATTTTTCAGAGAAACATTAACCCATTACATGATGTGCATAGCCTCAATAAGACTTCCTAAATTAGAGGGAGGCGAGAAAACAGTGGGAATTCCTTTGAACCACCTTATCGCCCCAGACAAGCTGGCATCCCGAATGGCTCCTTCTACATTCCTTCATGTCACCTCATTGCTACTTTCATCGTAAATCATAGTACCTCTAGCACATTGTCCTGCTTATCTTCCTGCGAGTCCAGGTGAAACCATAAAACACTAGTCAATCTCCACCCTTAAGCACCCACTCTTTGCATTTATTGACCACAATTCAACCCTTACAACCTTACCGGACTCCCCTAGTCATTCAACAACAGGACGTTGTGCCCTCAAGAAGAATGTCCCTTGTACCTACATACCCAACTGGCCATACAATACCAATCTAATAACAAATAATTCCACCCTCATGACAATTTGCTTGCTAATGCCATCTGCCCAATGCGGTTCGCTTCCTCCACCACTTTTTGACCCGACTATCCAAACTCCCAGAGCTAAACAAAGTCAGCCTTTGCAAACCAAAGATTCTGCAGCCAACAGGCCCTAACTACGAAAGGAATAAAATCTGCAAAATTCTTATGTGTATGCAGTCAACCCACATATTCTACCAGTATCTCCACGACAAGTCCCCCCATGTTCATAACAATGGTTTACTACATCCCCTTAAAATCGCTATCTATATTGTCACACCCCCTCTCTCACAAGCACATAGCTACTCTCCATTCGACTCCAGGCGTAAAGAAGATACAAAGTTGTATTTCAAATGATAACATCGCGCTCACACTGTCGCCTATTATGTTGCTACATAATACAATCTAAAATGTATCCAAAAACTAACAAACACATATCAATTCATCTAACTATACAGATCATATGTTGATTGCAACATCGCGTTTAAACAAGCACACCGTAGACTCAGACACACAAGAACAGAAAATGACAAGCACGAAAACACAAATAGGCACTAGCATCTTGACAATCAGGCTGAACCAAGATGATACCCAAGAAAAAAAAGAATCCACCCATGTATTGCTTTAAATTCCAGCCTCCTTTTCCATGGCTATACAAGGAACACCAAGATCCAGGAGGGAGGCAAAGAACACTTCTCTTTTACTGAAACGTTTATACTGTTCAGGAATGTTCATTAAAGCCTCTGAAGCCGTCAATTATATATATGTCTCTGTAAAAAAAAAAAAAAAAAAAAAACTTACATTTTATGTCCTTCAGAAGCTTCTAGTCCATCAGCATTGTGTAGGGGAGAGGGTACAAGGGGCGCAGAGGTGGCTGGGGGTGACAGAGATGTGCCTAGGGGGGCCACATTGGAGATGACAAGATGAGCCTCAGGCATGACCAGTATAGGAGAGTGCAACTTATAAAGACTGCACACTCTCTGCAAAGCTGATGGGAGCTGAAGATAAGACTGGTCCCTGCAGACCAAAAAACAAACCACAATTGCAGCAGTCCCACCGGTAAGGTCTGCAAGCTGTAAAGTCCTGGTGCAGTTTTTATTAAAGGCCACTGGCACAGTGCCATTGCTCCTAAACCACAAGGAAAAATGTGTTGGCAAATGGATCTTAACAGGTTTTTCCTTTTGCTTCACCCATGTCAGTTTTCTAACTTTCATATTCCAAATCTCAGAACACTCATCATTGATCTGTACCGCTGATTGATTTTTTGTTCTGCCTCCTTACTCCTCCCGCTTTGCAACTCATCATCCCCGTATTCCATCGATTCCCCTCATTCCTCCCGCTTTGCAACTCTTCAGCCCGGTATCCCATTGATTGTTCAAAAACACAGAGCCTCCTAATTTCAGTTGAGAACCTATGCACATTTTCTTGCCAACTGATATGCTTGTAGCTTTTATGGATTGCCCTTGAAATAGGCCACCTCCTCTGCATAGTGCAAGGTGTGCTAAACACTGTGCTATCTGAGGTAATGTTTCACTTGGAATCTTCATTCTGGGAATGCTAGAGTGCTAGGTAGCGTGGGGGATGAGGGAATGAATATAGCAAGAATCTGTGGACCTCTCCTTTTCCACCTTCCTCGGGTCAATGAACATCAATGATACTATTGGAAACAACCCCCCCAATTGTTATAACCTTTTGCTGCTTAGTTGTCAATCTTTTCCTGGGCCCTGGTACATCATGAGACCTTACATAAATGTCCACTATATTATGAACATTTTCTTTCCTACCCTCTCCAACCCCCACCCACACAAATTCTGTTAAACATAAACAAAGACAAAAGAGAAAAACAACAGACAACTATCTAAATATATAAAATGCTTAGTTATGTTTCTATGTTCAGTTGATGCAGTTTATCAGTGTTAGGTTGCCCTCTGCTGTCCAAATGGCAAAGTGCATCCACTTTAACAACAGCTATCATTTCAACAAACAGAATGAACACCGTCCCACGCGGTGTTCGGGAGGCATGATATCACAAGTAGATACTGGCACAAGAGTTGTACATTTCAAACCCTTTATTGTTAGAATTAAGGGGGTTGGAAAAACTCTTGCTTGGCCCTATAAATACGATGGGAGTAATATCGACCATTGAATAATAAAGAACAGTCTGAGTCAATCTTAGTCAAACAATAAAGGCCTATACTAACAAAAACCTAAAGCCTGCCCTTGCTCTAATACAAACTAATGTGACATATGGATATGTATCTACAAAAGGAATTATCAGTGGTGAAACGAAATGTCACAATGCCAATATAAATCAGTATTAATTATTGTCCCCATGGTTAATAGCACAGGGTTAGATGGAACACTTGATGGATGAACACACTTTGGCTTGCAAACACAGTTAGGTGGCTGGCTCTGCCATCCAGAGCCTTCTTGGCTGTTCAAGTCTGAGTCACAAGTTCACACCTCGGGTTCCCATCACCAAGTGTAGGTCACCCTTCAAGCTTCTACAGAGTTTCAACAAAACACTTCTAAGTATAGTATTTGGTTGCAGTTCACTATTGGCTCCAATCAATCAGACTCAAACCTTTTCTCCTTGGTGGAGTTCCCTTCCTCAAGATTTCTTCACATTCCACAATATAGGTTCCCCATAGTCAGGCTCAAACATTTTCTCCTTGGTGGGGTTCCCTTCCCCAACCTTTCTTCACATTCCACACATGGGCTTGCCTCCATCGGGTTCGAGCCACCTTTTGTGTTTTGCTTTTAGTGTTGAAGACTTTTGAAACTGAGACGATGTTTGTTCTCACCACCACATGAACACTTCGACCTTCCTTTCTTTCTTTATTCCACTTTACATATGTTCCTTCAGTTGCAATGTCTCTTGGAAAATGTAGTTCCTACGTATGACTTGCTTTCGTATACATTGCTCCTAGATCAAGTCTTGCAAATTTTTCTTTCATGAGGTTTTGTGGTTACTTTCATTCTCTAGCTTCCCACTACCTCTGCAGCTATAACACATTTCCCAGAGACTTTCGATTGGGCAGTCTCACTTCACCAGACCATTCTGCTAATTTGTATTTTGTATTCACAGTTCTTAAACATTGATTCACTTTCTCTCGCAGCTTATTGGCACTCGCATAACCTTCATCCCGTGGATACTGTCACAAGCATTTCAATAAAACACAGACCGGGCTTTCTTTGCTTAAGATGCTTTCCATCTTTTGCGCCTCTGATGTACGAGTCAAGATTGTTACCACTGCCACCTCTGCGCCCCCCCAAATCAGTTGTTCACCCAGAACGATGGCTCATAACCTTGTAGCAGTTGGAAGACTCTTTCTTCCTTCCAGCTGGGCTGTCGTGCGCAATCCTCACATCCTTTTGGAAAAAACAATCTCTCGTCGGGGGTTTCTGGTTTACGGCCCCTTCGGTTCAACCCCTCAGATTGTCGCTCTCCTTCACCTGGTTCACCATATCCCTGGAGGAACTGCTCCTTTTCTTGCACCGCCTTGCTCAAAATGTGTCTCATTGTTCCATCTTTTAACCATGTGGAGAGGGTAATAGGAATTAGTTGTGTGTGATTAAAGTCAAGCGCCTGACCCTGCCTGATCTCGTTAGAGGGACATGTCCAGTGCATTGCACAGGTGGTAATCCTTTCAGCCTTAGACCTCCTCTTCCTCGGCTCAGTGTTTGTGTAGGAAGGGGGGGGGTTGGGAAATTGGAATATCCTATAAAATTGGATTGAATATGGGTATTGGTAACCATCAGGTGTCTCTCGCCCACTCCCTGAGGACCACTCACCCAGGTGATTCTCCCGCACTTGTCCACCCCTACGGTGTGGATCTGAAGGCGATGGCCATGCCGTGACTACCTGAGTAAGGGATCCCCGCAGTCTGGGCCGTGAAACACCCTCTGGTTTTTTCCGCTATCTCAAACATTCGGAAGTTACTTCTCCCCCCCCCCCACTCCCCTTCACACAGTGCACAGTGGTTCCTGTTTTCAATGATCACCTAATTACTGGTTCAACGTGTCAGTCACTGAAGAGTGAATTAGAGTACGATGAATGCCTGCTCACAAACTAAAACTGAAAGTAGGTGCTGTAATTATGCAACCACGCAATCCTATGCCATCATAAGGACTCTGAAAATCACGTGTCTACAAAGACACATCAGAGAGGCCTGTGTGATCGATGGAACTTAAATACTGTTCTTATACCACACATACCTCTCATTCTATCTGATACGTTTAGCCTTTTAAATGACCATTAATAAGTCACAGCGACCTACGCCCCCTTCTTGAAAGCGATCGGTAGCAATTATTATATGTAAAAAGGTGGACAGAAGTTGCCCTGTGAATTACTGACAGATATTGACATTTAAGATATGCTGGAATGGCGTATGTTACGCCGGTAACAGCTAGAACATTATAACATTCTTGTTCCTGTGTGCTACTCCTTGAGTGACTGAAGAAATACCATCGTCCATTTGTCCACAAGGGCTTCCGAATCTAAAAAAATATATCAAATCTCGTAGGAGTACTCACCTTATTAATCTTTGTGTTCATCTCCACTAGGTCTTGCTCTCACGGAGGTGGGTCGGTGCTGGTGTTCCACCTGGAGTTGCAAACACGACTCAATATGGCCCGTGAAGCCTCTGCTGTCCAAAGGCTGAGAAATGTTCTTAAACAACATAATCTCCCAGAAAGTGTTGCAGCTGTTGTAGGAACTCCTGATTGACACCCTCAGTTACAGACCGCTTTTGCAGATGTGGTTGGATCTGCTGGGAGATAACTTTTATCTATTTTTGGAAATCCCTATGACTTCCCTAGATCTCCTCACCTGACATTTGAGCTGAATTGCACACATCTGAGGTTCTGTATGCAGGTGTGAGAGGTGTTTGCATGCACCTGCCCACCACTAATTCTTAAGATTTATGGGCATGATCTATGCCTAGCTAATCCCAACAACACACAATACAATTTTTCTTTAATTAATTACTTATACATTCAACAATGCCCAACATAAAAAACAACATACACTCATAATGTAATAACAAAAGTGACTGCACCTGTTATCCATGGATCTCCCTCTGTGTGCTATGTTATGCAATTTAATTAATAATATAGATGTAATACTTCTTCAATATACTCCTTCACTATGTATGTGCTAAAAAATACAGTTGATCTAATGCTACCCTACATAAAGTTCTAGGCATAAGCACTTTACCTGTACTTATTTTTTTTCTCCAGAAAAAGTCCATAGGGGAAATTGCACATCTCTGTTGGGTCCTCGAAGCATTCTTTTCTTGTGCTTCCTGTTCCTGCAGGTCTATTAGGTGTACACTTGTGAGGCACACAGGGTTATTTTAGGGCTCTGGAATAATGATAACTAGTGTCGTAGTGCCCACTGTTTGCAATGAGCCAGCTTATTTGGCTATTATCACTACTGTGTTGTTCTCTATGTTGGCAAATATGTGCTTTCCTTCTATCCTCCACATTTCTCCACAACCCCTACTTTTGGGCTCTGGTAATGGTTATTTTAGCATTAGTAGTACATGCTACTACTATTGGGCTCTGGTAATGCTTCTATTAGCCTAAGCAATAAAGTTGTGTGTGGTACTATGTGCCATTGCATTCCTTGTAACCCTCGTGCCGCTTCACCATTTAGGAAAACCTGAATACACTGTCGGTGTAACATGTACAGAATCTGCATGTATTTGCATGCAATGCTGCTGTGTCCCCATATTCTCATAGTGACGTAATGGGCTGCTATATGCCTTCGCATGTTTCCTTTGACATCTAGTACTGCTTTACTCTCGGTAGAGTAGCAGCTGGCTTCAATGTGATCGTTACAGTTCTAATGCTTTTCACATGTCCTGCATTATGCATGTCACTTATCCACAAGTGTTCTGGCACTTTTTTTTTTTTATTTTTTTATTATTTTTTATTTTGTTTTTGATGCAAACGCATCTTTACAAAATTAATTTACAACAATTACAACCAATTACATTTCACATTAATACATGACATTTAAAAACAAGCATTTACATAAATCAGAAATTTATTTTCCCTTTTCTGTTCCTTAACCACAAACATATTATTTACTTAAACAAAGGCCACAAACCCATCACATCCTATAAACACATCAAACATGGAAACATAAAGCACAGAAACACATGGACTCAACAACGGCCTCAAATTGTCCCAACCACACCTTTACCATCAACACAAAACAGAAGTGCGGACTCAATTATTTTCACTAATTGCACCGTTGCCAACATTAAGGAATTACTAGAACCCCACATACAACGGGTCCAGAATAATTCTCTTCCCATAAGGGTGTTAGTAGTACTGAATAGTGAAATGTTTTTTAGTCTCACCATTTCAAAGGCTGTACAGAACAAAAAAAGGTGTTTCAAAGTCTCTGTACATTCAAGTTTTTTACAAAATCTACAACTAGTATCAACCTCTTCTCTGTCTCTGGTGCCCCAATATTTCATTCTTACCCTAGTGTGCAATAAGTCTAATCGAAAACGCATGTAATCTAAACGAATTTCAGCACTCGGAATAAGAATAAGATATTGGTGCCGAGGCACCTGAGCGTGCCTAAAACGTGCATATTCAGAAAAAGAAGAATAGCTCAATAGTTCTGGCACTTTTGAGAGGCCGTCTTGCTGTTGCTTTTGCTGCTGCTGTGTCATTGTATGTTCTAAAAGCATGGTATGAGGCACCTCCCTATGTGTACTCCCTTTGCCAGTAATAGCAGCATTTATTTGCTGGTGAGGTGCCTGATTTACCTCCAGCTCTTGACTGGAGGTAAATCAGTGACCCCACCGGCAAACCTGTGTTTTTGCCGGTCCTGGAAAATTGCCAATCACGTAATTACTGACAATTTTCCTGGCAATTTTCTCAGACCGGCAAAAATGTAATGAGGGCCCTCAAATCCTTACCTGAAGTTTCTCCAAAATGCGCACGTCAGCACCGGCACCAGATCATATAAATGACAAATGTTCTAGCACATGGAGTTTACTTTCATAATGCAATGCATTTTTCAGTTTTTGGGTGAAACACAGTCACTTCTGATAATGTTATTAGAACAAGGGCAACATGGAAATAAACTTTTTTTGAGTAGGTTGTGGCAGTCACCTTTTCTACGAGGGATCAATTATGTGAGCACAGCTTAATCAATTTCCTTTCTCTTGTTGCTGTTTGGAAAGGCCGCTCTCATGTTCAAGAAAAGCACAATGTTTTCAAATGTTTTGTTATCATGTTTTCACTCAAAACTATTTTTTTTTATTACACAAATAGATTGATTAGAATTCAGTTTAGCAACTGGGGGTACACATATCTGTTTGCTACTTTATAGATTGCTTGACCATGTACCTTCTCAAAATATGGCTCCTGGAAATCCCCAGTATTAAAAGGTTCTTTTTTGTTTGATTAAGGATATTTAAAATGTATCATATTGTTGAAATAGTGGTTTTAGTTAGCAATAGTTTGTTTAAACTAGTGTCTGTTAACCACCTGAAGAAGAACAAACTATGTCGAAACATTCTTTAATTTAAAGTGCAATCATCATGAGACTAACATTAACACTTAATAAGTGACATTGTAGTGAAATGTGAAAGAGAAGTGTGCAATAAACCATGTATATCTCACAGGTATGCAAAGCAGTGTGTGTTACATATTAAGTTTCATTATTCTTGTGAACCACACATGTGACAAATGGCTGTGGTGTCGGTCAATGACCAGTGACCAATACAGGTGACTTGGGAGTAGGACAAGGCCTAAAGCCATTACATGCACAATATGCCCACTGATAACTGTGAGGGACATAAAGGTTTCTAAAACAGTGAGGGTCCTGACCCAATCCCAGTGCATGGATTAGACAAAGCAACTTGGCAAAGCCAGCATACCAGGCTTTCCAGGTAGAGATGGATCCGGAGTTGGATTATGGTGGGGGATTTATAGTTCTCATCCTCATCCATGCACCATGAGAGAACCCATGAGGATGGGGGCTACCATGTTAATACATACCACTACTCCTGGGATACCACTACCCAACAGTACTAGTTTCATGACAGGGATGTTATATTATGAGAAGAACCTGGATCCCTATGAGAGATGAATATGTCAGCTACATATGCAACCTGAAAGCCCACCTCACCATGTGCCTTCACAGGTCTACCACCATAACATCAGCTGATTGGCCAGATGTTCCCCTTAAGAAACTGGCTAGCCCAGCCCACATTAACTGTGTTTGGAGAGGAAGAGGTCTTCACAAGTTAGAGGTGTGATGTTGAACTTCAGGCACCGATGAAACTGGAAGAGAAGACCACAGTGACCAGGGAACATATATAGATCATTCTCTTTGAATTTAGAGAGGAAACATTATCTCCAGAAATGAGAGGCAGGCCACCCTCAGATACCAATTGTGTGACAAATGTTGCAACCATTGTAGTTTTGCATCTAAATGCTGAAGATGTTCCAATGAGTAAATATGGATCATGCTTGAGAACATTTTATTGTTATGGTGAGTGGTGGGAAAAATGAAATGAGTTCTAATCCTAGTGAGCATTACATATGCAGTCATTAAAAAACTCAACTTCTCATTACATATATATTTGTCAAACAATAAGATGTGTGGTCATTTTTATATTTTCAACATGCTCTTTGGTGTATTCAACACAGCTATGAACCCTCAATGGTACTATTTCCCTCTTTGCTTTGTTCATATATTTATTTCAAAATAATACAATATGACACAATTGATATGGTTATTATAGTGTTTGATAATATGCTTTGCACAGTTAGAGAAGTGCAGCATTATTATTGTTATAGCTGCAACATGTACTGGAGTGATAATTGGAAATTAATATTGCCACATTTTAAAAAAGAGCGGTTTGTGCTGGTAACATTCAATCATGTCCTGTTTCATAGTTTCTTTTGCCAAGTGTGTACAGTTATTGTCTTTCAAAACATCTTTCCTTCTTTGAAATGATCATGGTCAGATTCGAATCAAAGATGTGTTTCTTCTGTATGCGCCAAGGCCATTTATTGTTTGGTACTGCACATACAGAGAGATAGCAATTGCGTACCTGACTGCAATGATGGAGAGAGAGAGACAGAGAGAGAGAGGGAGAGAGAGAGAACATTGAGAGTGCACCAGACAATGCAAATATCACCCACAGAAAGAGGGACACATAGCATCTGTGTGAGAGAGACAGAGAGAGAGAGAGAGAGAGAGAGAGAGAGAGAGAGAGAGAGAGAGAGAGAGAGAGAGAGAGAGAGAAATACAGAGAATGAGGGAGACAAAGATATCAAGAAGGAGCCCGAGACGGTGAGACAGTGTGTTCGATTGGCATGTAATATGCCGGGTACAGGTAGCTGCTAATTATTTACAATATACTTGCAAAGTACAGATTCACATTAGGGAACAGTAAATAAGTATTACAGATGAAAAGACATCATATCTCTCTTTAAAATAATCACATTTTTACCAGCTCAATTGTTTTTAAAACACATGAATATCGTGTTGTGTTTACACAATTATGGTCCAAAGAATTACACATTTCAAGAAATAAAATAAAGGATAATTTTGACTGGATTTAAAGATGTGATCCGTGTACTCTTAGTTCTGATCGATTATGGAACATTCATGGTCACATCTAATTCACAAAATTGGAATTTATTAACGGACTGTATCACAAAAATAATGCAGAGCTGCAATTGCAGTTAGCACTAGCCTAAAATTGCCATGCTGAAAAAGAAACACATTATTTCATTTCATTTTTGCACGATGGCATAGGACTGTGACTACTACAAATGTTTCCCGGTTGCAAACATGCATTGAAACAATGGTTTTGCACACAAGTAATGTGTATTGTTGTGTTGATTGCTCTTCCACTGGTATTCCTCTCGTTACCCGAATATAACTTTGTTGAATTTCTTCTGGCCAATTTGTTTTTACCACATTTTCTACTGCAAAACTGTGGACGGTACATTTGAGATTCGTATATAGAATGATAGAAGGGAGCAGGGGGGATCTCCCCACAGTGTTTCCATTAAATAAAAGTGGCAACATCAGGCAAAATGTATTCAGCAAAAAAGTGCAAGGAATCACCATAGGTCCCTAGCAACGTACAGAGTTTCTGAAATACTGCCCCAAAAGATATGGTTTAGGAATTTACCTTAGAAATGAACGCTATCATTATTAATACATGAATCTATTAATTAAAGGGTGTCCATGGAACATACCAGGGTGTAGAAAGCCGACATAAAGTAACGGGACCCTATAGAATGTAGGTATGTAGTAAAGGAGTGTGTAGGTGTGGAACATTTAAGCCATAAACCCATTGTCAAGGCCTTTCAAGGGGGGGCTTAACGGTCTGGAAAACCGAGTTAATGGCTCTAGAGAAGTGGAGGTGTTTCATGCGGTTCCATGGGAGATTCTGCCTCCTGGAGCCCACCTGCCAAAGTCTTATTGTTATTGGCGTCCTGGTGCGTTATCCTGGGTGCTTATAGCCTTCTTTTTAACGGGAGCAGCAGCAATTTTTAAAGTTAAGAACATAAATCGAAGAGGTTAGCTGCCAGTTCTTGGAGAATATTACTACTCTTAGATCCTCTTTCCTACCCTGACGGCCATATGCAGAGTGAGGCAGGTGAGTAGTAGAGACAAGTACCAGGGGGTCCTGGAGCACAATGTGTAATGTCTGGGGAGGAGTATGTATAGGCTTTGCAAGAGCCAAGAGGGAATGGAGGGGTATTCTGGGAGTGGGGAGGAGGGACAGGAATGATATTGGGGGACGTGTTGGAAGGCAAGGGAAGGGGCATTCAGCACATCAGAGGGTTTGTATTCCTGACCAAACCCATGAGGTAAGAGTTATAAACCCAGCTCTCTGGTTGCATAGGTTGCAAATAGGTGGTATTGCGCTCCACTTATGAATACACCCATCATGCGTGTCCAATTGTGGGTCATCAAATCATAAGAGGTGCCTGTTACTCAGTTGATTCCCAGGTACATAAATATATATAGGAACATTTTCTGGGACTGTATACTTTTCCACAATCTTATTATAACACGTTAATTATGAGGAGGAGAGAAGCTCACTTAATGTGATAAAATAAATTCAATGTTATACATTATTTTAATCAAAGTACTTTTTACAACATTGTTTGAAAACGACACAAAAACGTATTTTATACGAGAAAGGATATTCTTACACCACTAAAACATGAAATCAGTTCAATTCTAGCATCATCTAACTAACTTGACGATTGCTGACTATGTTCTATACAAATCAGTTGCTAAGCCACTTTTACTATCGACAATCAGTGTCTCTGCCTTTTATGGAGCTAGACACTTGTTTTGCTCTCCTCTTTGAATGTCCTTGTGATTCGTTTTTTTTTTTTTTTTTTTTTGCTTTCAAAAGAATTACCCATAATATAATGAATTATGCATAACATACATTCAGCAATAAAATATACCTTTTTGTTTAAACTAGAAAAACACAGTTGGCTGTGCTTTTCTTAGGAAAGCAATGGGCAGGAGCTGATAAACACATATTTTGAATAAGAAAAACCTGGAAAAACACAGGCTGAAACCCTAATCATAAACAAATACAGCAATATCTGTTTCTCTATCCATTAAATATATTTTTTGTCAGAGACACAGAATGAATGTGCCCCCCTAAAAATAAGGGGGCATGCCTTAATGTCCAGTGAGGGAACAGTGGTAATCTAATTTGACTGACCTGCCACCTTTGACGCATTGGACCACTATCTTCTGTAAAAGTGAATTTGTAGGCTCTGTAGTGGAACAGGTCATATCAAAAACAATGTTGGGATTGAGTGAGTCTGAATTAGATCCCTTGGATGGAGAAAACTATGACCTGCCACAGTACTCAGATTGACCAGTATTATGAGATGTATATATTATATCACTGTTCAATATAACATTATAATATATGTCTTGGATCTTCAATTCTTTGTTGGCAACACCCATATATAAATCTCGTTTTAATCCTATATTCAACCCAGGAGGGCATATAGAGTCTTTCCAAGATCTGGTTGTCAATGACTTGAAAAAAATCAGGAAAAAATGGGTTCTGTCTAGAAAAAATCTAACCTTTCACAACAGTGCACAGTGACACAACTTAGTGCCATGACGGATTACATTATTAAACCGTCAGATAAAGGGACACATATAGTAATCATGAATCATGAAGATTACATAAAAGAGGCCCAAAGACTGTTATGCAAAACTAATTGATGATCCCTCACAGGCCATGAACACCAAATTATGTGAACTATTACAGACATGGAAAGAGAGAGACCTGCTGGATGAAGCTATATGTCAATTTTTACATCCGAAATTCCAAGTCATTCCAACTATCTACTTTCTGCCCAAAGTGAATAAGAGCCTGTTAAAACCTCCGGGCAGACCAATAGTAACATTAAAAACAGAGGGGGGTCTGGGAAACTGTCTAGCAGTACGAACACAGACCATTGACTTGTTCTTGGGTGGATGGCACCTGGGAGAGCCTCAACCAAGTCTTTAGCTCACTGTTCATTTCACAGAGAAGAAATGTCCCTGCATATCAGTCTTTGTCCTGCCCAGGGGCAGTCCAGCACCAAAATGCTAGGCAATTCTCCTCTGAACAAGAGTACCACAGCAACCCCAGACACATGTTTCAGCCTAGTTGGGCAGCATCAGTGAGGTGAAGCTGTGCCTCTCTAAGAGCAGTGAGCAAGGGGTCCACACCTGGATTTCCCCTGGTAACTTAGGGTGAGACCCAAAGTTACTTGGTATGCAAAACAGAGGGGGGTCTGCGAAACTCTCTACCCTTGTTTTGCATAAATTAACTTTGGGTCTCACCCTAAGTTACCAGGACGATCCAGACATGGGCCCCTTGCTCACTGTTCTTAGAGAGGCACAGCTTCACTTCACTGTTGATACCCAACAAGGCTGAAACATGTGTATAGGGTTGCTGTGGGTACTCTTGTTCAGAGAAGAAGTGCTGGACTGCCCCTGGGCAGGGCAAAGACTGATATGCAGGGACATTTCTTCACTGTGAAAAGGACAGTGAGCTAAAGACTTGGTAGAGTCTCTCCCAGGGGTTATTCACCCAAGAACAGGAAATTGGGCTGTGTTTGTGCTGGTAGAGAGATTCCCAGAATCCCCCCCCCCTTGTTTTCTGGGGCTCTGTTGGAAAACCCTTCAAGATTTATAGATGAGACACTAGTATCTTTTGTGACTACTCTGCCTTCTTATGTAAAAAATACCAAAGATTTCTTGTGCAGGATAGAAGGAATACCATAGGAATCCACTTACTTACTTACGACATTAGATGTAGTCTCTCTCTACATGTCAATAAAACATTCGGATGGCCTCAAGGCATGTGAATATTTTTTGCATACTAGATCCATGAACTACCTCCAACATGGGCGTATGATTCTCGAGATGATCACACTTTGCTTGACCAATAATTGCTTTCTTTTTAACAAGACGTTATTTGTGCTTCTCCAAGGAACTGCCATGGGCACCACTTTTGCCCCTTTGTATGCTAACTTGAGCATGGGCTAGTGGGAGAAGTTCATGGTCTGGCATCCCAGAAACAGTCAATATACATCTAAAATTGCCTTATGGCTTCGGTATATTGATAATTTGTTTGTTATCTGGGAAGGCACGAGCTTGGAATGGTTAGACTTTGTTAATATACTTAATACTAACAAACTCAATTTGAAATTCACCAAGAGCCACAACAAGACTGCTATCATCTTCCTGGATATTCTTGTTACAGTGGCTCAAGGGGAACTAACCACCAGTCTGCATAGGAAGCCGACTAGCTCTAATATTCCACTCCATGCTAAGAGTAATCATCCCACGGCCCTGAAGTGGAGCATCCCATATGGGGAATTCATTTGCATCCACAGAAACTGAAGATTGATACCTTCAATAGCTAATGTGCCCTCATGGCCCAAAAGTTTAAACATAAGGGATACCCTACACAAATACTTGAGAGAGCCTATCTGAAAGCCAGAGACACAGATCAATCTCTATTATTGGTAGCAGACACCCTCAAACCTACAACTACAGATATGGGGAAGACATGTCAGGTCATGCATAGACATTGGCATATTCTCAAATCAGATGAACATCTAATTGAACGTTTGGGAGACTGGGTAAATATTACATTATGTAGGTCTTCTTTCAAAGACATTTTAGTATCAATCTTTATGAACCCTACAAAAATGTATCATCAAGTAGTTGGATGAACACTAAAGGTTTTCAAAAATGTTTTAAATGTAAAGCCTGTACCTATGCTGTCAGTACCACCTGTTATTTACATCCTGTTTTGGGTAAAAACATTAAGATCACGTCAAGGATCACATGTGAAACTGAGTTTGTGGTCTATGTGCTAAACTGCCCATGCGAGAAGTGGTATGTGGGTAGCACCATAGGAAAACTGAAGCTGAGAGTGCTGCAACACTTCAGGGCACTTAAAAATGTGGACCTGACCTATTCGATGGCTCTCCATTATAAGACCAAACATGGATGCAAACTATAGGGTTTCTCTTTCTTCGGAATTCATACAATACCCAAATCACCCAGAGGAGGAAAACGAAAGCTTCTGTTAAGGCAATTAGAGACTAAATCAATTTTAGACCTGGGTCCAGATTACAGAAACTTTGCACCGGTGCAAGGGCAAAGTTGCACGGTAATATATTAGTACTATGGCAAAGTTTGCCCTATTTTTAAAAACACTAGGATATATTAGAAAACTATTGCACCATGACAACTGCACCTTGGCATTGTATAAGCACCTGGGAGAAAAGTGCCATAGGGCAAGAAAGATACATTTTGAATGCGTTTTTTCGCCAGGGCAAAGTTTGCCCTAGTGCTAATACCATTCCGTATTAGCACTAGGGCAAACTTTGCCCTGTTGCAATTATGCCGTGAAAATCTATCTTTTTTGTGCAAGAGCAGTTTTTGCCCTGATGCCTACACCATGCCAAATTGCACTTGTCATGGTGCAATAGTTTTCTAATATGTCCCAGTGTTTTAAAAAATAGGACAAACTTTGCCCTGGTGCTAATACCGAACAACTTTGCACTTGCACCGGTGCAAAGTTTCTGTAATCTGGCCCCAGGAGACTAAAAAACCCAGGGGTCACAATCTTGATGATGAACTGTACACATTTTTGGGCACTTGAATATCTTTGTCCATTTTTCTTCTGAATTATGTGAACATGACTGTGACCAACTTTATATTACATCATCCTATTACTAAAATTGAGTGCCACATAGCTCTGCTCTAATGTTTATGTCTTCCCGTGTTTATGCTTTTTATCATAAGGTTTTATCAGTCTTTGAATTTTACATTTATATATACACTTTTGTATAGTTGGTTGTTTCATATGGTATCATGATGGATACTTTGCTTATTTTTAACATGAATATTGTTTTTAGCTTGGGTTTTAAGGTGGACTCACTTTGATAAGTTTCTATATTTCAGAGCCTTTTGGACTTTCGACCCCCCCCCCCATTCCCCTGTTTGAGAAGGTGACTAGTTATACACACTTTTTTTTTATCTTTAAGACTGCAACCTTTTAGGATATTTTTCCATGAATAGCATTTGTTTCATATGGCCTATAAAGATACATTGGATGTTGACAATTAAAGGGCATCAGCACTAGGCACTTTATTGTAGCAACATTGATATGCACGATGCACTTTATATGAGCAATGTTTACATGCACTATGCACTTTAAAATTGGCAGGCTTGATCGTCCTAAATCATTCCATGCACGCATCTCGTGTCCTGAGAGCTCTATTTGTAGAGGATTACATTGCCTCGCGTATACCCATTTAAAATTACGGCTTTCTTATTATAGTTTGACAATATGGGTCTTTATTAGGATTTCTCATACAACACGTAATATTCAGTCCTTAATTAGGGCTATGCATGCATGGACACAGAGCACTAAGCATTTTATTATTATTGCTTTTAGGCTTTTAGGCTTTCATGCTGTTTAGGCACTATGCACTTTATCATTACTGTTTACAGTGATCATTGCTGCTAGGCATTTTTGTGCACATTACAATGCTGCTTTGTTATTGTGCACTGCTCATGTCCGCCCTCCTTTATAGACAATTTTATCATGTACTTTGTCAGCCTTCCATTCAGGAGAAAGTGTATTGTAAGAATATCCAGTCTGCCTCGTCCCATAGGAGGAACAGCACCTTGTCCATCATGCATTACTTGTGCACTTGTTTGTGTCCAACTCTGTTTGAGGTAGGACACAGAGTTGTGGCGCTTTCGCTTAAGCGGCTCTCTTTTGTTAAATTAATTACAGTGGGGGTCATTCCGAGCATGGAGGTAAGGTCTAAACCATGCCGGTAATGATTTACCGGCATGGTTTTCTGCTCCATGCCATTCCGACCCCTCAGACCGTAAATTATGGCACCGTAAACTACAATGCCGTAATTTACGGTCTTGGGTCGCGCGCGCGCCCCACCATGGCGAAATTAACGGCATGGCGTAAACCGGAGCTGATTCCAAGTCAGGAGCACACGTAAATTATGGACTCCTCAAGGCCGTAAAGTACCTTACCGGCATGGAGTACATACAGGCATCTCAGAGAAGGAGTAAAGAACCCTGAGCAGTGGGATCCAGCGCCACAGGTGCACACATGCAACATAGACGGAGACCAGGAGTCTGCCACAGCAGAAAAGGAACACACCCACACACCACCCCCCTCCCACACCAAGATGACACCAATTGAACAAGCAAGACCACAACCACACAAACCCCTGCAACAACAACACGCCCCCCCCCACTGAGGAGACACAGGGAATAGAAGGAGGGGGGAGCCAGGCCCTGTATGCAGCACCAGTGCAGCCTCCGTTACCACCCCAGCAGCCCCCATGCACACGCAGCATGTCCGGCCGCTCTAGGAGAAGTCCTACCAGATAGACACCCCTGACCACCTAGACCGTGACACCGTCACCACCATATTGCGCCACAGACACAAGAAAAGCAAGCACCATACAAATGTACTGTGATGGTGTTGCCTGTGCCCCACACCCATGCCAAAGGCACCCACTAGCACACAGTGGCATGTCACAACGGTCCATTATGCGGCCACATATACAAGTGCCGTTACACCTCCCCAAGCACACAAGGGTCCACCAATCCCCAACATGGACCACCCATGAGATACACAACAGTAAAGTTGGACCTAATGCAAATGGTGGCATGCCAAATGACAATGGTGCCCCTGACAGCACCCACAGGTCATATGTGGACCAGCTTGGCATGCACGTTGCGGACAGCAACTGCAAACAATACCACTCCCCCTACGTGCAGATGGAATGCAACACTACCAAGAACCGCACACATGGGTGGGCCCAACACCAAACAACTACACATGACTCAAATGGCCAGCTGATCACCACACCACCACGCCACATGGCCCAACATGCAGGATGACCTATCTGGCTGGCTGTTGAGTCATCTGACTATGTCATGCAAGTGCACTGGTGCCACGGGATGGGTGCCTGCATGAACCAACTGTGTTGAAACGATGAAGCCACTGTACGGAGTTCACCCCAAAAACAAACCTGCCACAGAACCAGTGCAACGGCACATGTGAACAGATTCCCACTTTGCCAGAATAAGGCACCCACATCACACTACATCTCCACCAGCTGACAAAGGGCTAAGCACACTACACCAGCACCACTCATTGGCGGACACCACAACCGCAAGCGCATATCGGAGGACACACTGCACATGCACAATGTGGCATCCCCAGTCTTGCACCACATTGGAGACCCATCCCTGGGAGTGGAATTCACGGAGGGCAGCAGGGGTACGAAAACACGTCACTGGCATGGCACCCCCATAGGAGTGTTGGGAATCACCATAGAATGGATCAGAGCAGGATGAATACCATGCTCCACAGACTACAACCATCACACCCAAATAAGAATGAACACAGTACACAGCACCACAATGATCCGACATCAGGACACCAGCATGCAACAAAGGAACTTGTACCTCAAGATGTCCACACCATCGTTCACGGACCATCATGTATACACAACACCCCACTGCCTTACATTGCATCGGACACATATTTGTGTCCCTGATCGTGCCCAATACATCCATGGACATGTCCAGATGGCCATCATTGGAACCCTGCCATGACAGCCAAGTACTGTTCTCCTCCATGACAGTCCACACACCCACCTCATTTGGCAACACATGCAGCTGTTGTTGGCTGACCCTTGACAGCAAGCCACATGACCCCTGTCATGAACCCCCTGAACAGGCCCATGGGGCAACCAGACTATGGCCATACCCGTCCATGCATATAGACGCGGTCCCCTCTCCGGCACCTCTAGCTGATTCTCTGATAACTGCACGCTATAGACTTATTCGGCACTCTTCAACAAAGGCCCTATGCAACCCCTGCTGTACCTCGATAGCAGGGCTGCCTAACCTTCTACCCTGACCCTGCAGATCTACTGCCTAAGACTAACCTATCATCAGACTTCACACGATCTGCGCCCTATTCTGTGTTGTGCCTTATGGTCGCCAATAGACCACAATTGACCTATGCCTATTTGTGATGTGCCTTATGTTCGCCAATAGACCACAATTGACCTATGCCTATTTGTGTTGTGCCTTATGGTCGCCAATTAGACCACAATTGACCTATGCCTATTCGTGTTGTGCCTTATGGTCGCCAATAGACCACAATTGACCTATGCCTATTTGTGTTGTGCCTTTTGGTCGCCAATAGACCACAATTGACCTATGCCTATTTGTGTTGTGCCTTATGGTCGCCAATAGACCACAATTGACCTATGCCTATTTGTGTTGTGCCTTATGGTCGCCAATAGACCACAATTGACCTATGCCTATTTGTGTTGTGCCTTATGGTCGCCAATTAGACCACAATTGACCTATGCCTATTTGTGTTGTGCCTTATGGTCGCCAATAGACCACAATTGACCTATGCCTATTTGTGTTGTGCCTTTTGGTCGCCAATAGACCACAATTGACCTATGCCTATTTGTGTTGTGCCTTATGGTCGCCAATAGACCACAATTGACCTATGCCTATTTGTGTTGTGCCTTTGGTCGCCAATAGACCACAATTGACCTATGCCTATTTGTGTTGTGCCTTATGGTCGCCAATAGACCACAATTGACCTATGCCTATTTGTGTTGTGCCTTATGGTCGCCAATAGACCACAATTGACCTATGCCTATTTGTGTTGTGCCTTATGGTCGCCAATAGACCACAATTGACCTATGCCTATTTGTGTTGTGCCTTATGGTCGCCAATAGACCACAATTGACCTATGCCTATTTGTGTTGTGCCTTATGGTCGCCAATAGACCACAATTGACCTATGCCTATTTGTGTTGTGCCTTATGGTCGCCAATAGACCACAATTGACCTATGCCTATTTGTGTCGTGCCTTATGGTCGCCAATAGACCACAATTGACCCATGCCTATTTGTGTTGTGCCTATGGTCGTCAATAGACCACAATTGACCTATGCCCACTCTGTGCTACTGCAGATAGGACTTCACCAGATTTGCGCCCTGACCTGTGCCTGGCCCTAGGGTTGTCATTAGGCATAACACTGCCCTAGCTACTTTATATACATCATTGTGCTTCTAGCTGCCCTGACACACTTAGGTGACACTTCCCAGCTAGTTCTCCACACTTGCCTAGTGTAGCCTCTCTCCCTAGCTCAAAGGGTTTACACACATTGCCTTTCTAGCACCTATTCAGTCAAGACTTCACCTCCAATTCCACTTAAAATGCGTCTACCTACCATAAGTTTACACGCCTCCATCCTCATCCTCCTGAACCTTGCTACTTATTGTAAGATGGCACCACAACTGTCCACACTGCCCCCTCCTTCTAGCCTCACCAACCAGACTCCACCCCTTACAGAGCCAGCCAACTTTCTGCTACTACCTAGTCTCCCCCGTACTACCATAGACAGAAACCTAACACTTAGAGCTAGACTAGCCAAAATTTATGAGCCACTGGCCCGATCGTTGCCTACCTTACATAAATCCTCTAAGCAGTCGACCCAACTCAGCCCCAATATTAAAACTGCTAACTTACATCACAACCACACTTCCAGCCCCATACTCATACACCCTTGCCAGAGTACACCTGGACCTACCCAAGATAAACGACACACAAGTACTACTGAAAACACAACTACCACTACAAACAGTCAGCCCTAAAATCAAAGGAGCCTTGATCAATGCTAGATCCTTAGTAGCACATGCTATAGAAATAGCAGACTTGATCCTCAAAGACGACCTAGACTTCCTGGCTATCACCGAGACTTGGTTACATCCTGCAGCAGGCCCCATGATCATGCTAGCAGTCCCAGATACACCATCCTGAGGCAAGATCGCCCTAACTCCAGAGGAGGCGGTGTCGCTATTATACATAAACTCAGCCTACCCATGAGACTTGCTACACTCAACACTGTCCAATCCTGCGAAAACCTGTCAGTCAAAGTCCCACTCAACAACACCCAAACACTTACCATACACCTAATTTACCGTCCGCCAGGACCCATCAGTACCTTCGATGAAGACCTCAACGCCATCTTAACTAGCAATCTTAAAACCTCATCTCAAGTCCTCACCTTGGGGGACTTCAACCTAGGCTACAACGACCCAGCAGACCCTATATCCAATTCTATTGCCACCACCCTTACTGAACTAGGCTTCGCGCAAAGAAGCATGGCCCCCACTCACTCGAAAGGCAGAATACTCGATTGGGTGGCTGATTACAACTGTGTAGCAAACATCACCAATATCTCACCGTTAATCTGGTCCGACCATCACCTAGTCTCGTTCTGTCTAACCACCGATAGACCTACACCTACTCCTACCACAACAGCCCCACCTATTCTTACCAGAAACAAGAAAAACATTACCGCAGGAAGACTCATCCCGAACCTTCTCCCCATACTTGATTCACTTCCGGACAACACAGACCCAGAGATCCTAGTGGAGGAATATAATAAAGCCATGGCAACAGCACTGGACCTTATCGCCCCTCTCAAACTCAGACCCAGCAAACAGAAATCACACCTCAACAAATGGTATACACCATTCCTCAAAAATTTGAGGCAACAAAAGAGAAACTGCGAGACTACTTGGAAAAAATGTCCTTCAGCTGCTAACAAACTCAATCTATCTAAAATAACTGCACTCTACAAAAAAGAAATATATATAGCCAAACGAACTTCCTTTGACTCTCGCATATCATCTGCCAAGTCCAATATGAAAGAACTCTTTTCCATTCTTAAAGAAGTCGAAACCCCCATACTACCCATTGATACCTGCACCAAAGATAAAAACTGGTGCTCAGAAATTCAGAATGCCCTGGCCAATAAGATCAAGACCCTCCAAACTAAAATCTCTAGCAAAAAAGCGACCTTAAAAGACTTGCCCCCCTCTAGGAGACCAGACAAGTGCGCAACCACAGACCCCACCCGCTTCAAATTTTCAAAAGTCAATACTCTCGACATAGAAAAAATTATCCTGTCCTTGAAACCCTCTAACTGCCAGGGAGACCTTTGCCCAGCACAGCTTATCAAAGACGCTGCTCGTGATCTTTCACCCTTCATTACGAAACTGATCAACGCCTCTTTCACCACTGGCTCCATCCCCACGAATCTAAAACAATCCTGGGTACTTCCATTACTGAAAAAACCCACTCTCGTCCCAGCCATACCTACCAATTACCGACCTATAACAACTGTTCCCTTTTTACTAAAAATCCTGGACAAGGTCGCCTACGTTCAAATACAGAGACACCTCGAAGAACACCACCTGTTAGGATCCAGACAATCAGGATTCCGCCCACTACACGGGACTGAGACTGCACTCATCGACTTGAAAGCTCAGATTGACACACTCAGGGACAAAGGACAAGTTGCCTTGCTCCTCCTCCTTGACCTTTCTGCTGCTTTCGATCTGGTCGACCATTCTGTCCTATGCTCACATCTCCACACAGCAGCACACTTCTCGCCCGAGGCCATCTCTTGGATCACCTCATTCCTTAACGGTAGGACTATGAGGGTCTTCTCGCCCACAGCTGCAGCAGATCCCATACCCATCACCTGTGGTGTACCACAAGGCTCCTGCGTCTCCCCTACACTGTACAACATATTTACCAAGCCCCTTTTCGATGATTTGGATCATCTTGGTATCACCTACACTAATTATGCAGATGATACTCAGATCCTCCTTCCGCTTTCTGGAGATTATGGAAAGGATTTGGCCTTGCTAAATAGGGTGTACATCATCATCCAGGCATGGATGGCCACCCACGGACTATGCCTGAATGATGAGAAAACAGAGCTTATCATCATGGGCACAACACACAGTCTAAGGAAACTCAGCCCGGCCTACAACTCTTTCAAGATAGATGGGAACAACATTAAAGTTGGACAGGAGGTTAAAACTTTGGGCTTCTACTTAGACTCTACCCTCTCCTTCAAAAGACAATTGAGTTCACTGGCATCCTCATCTGCATACACGTGCAAACTTATCCGCTCAGCTAAACCATTTCTGTCAGATACCAGCTGTCTTACAATCGCTAGAGCCCTTATACTATCCCGCCTTGACTACTGTAATGCCCTTTACCTGGGATCCTCCATGGCTACCACTAGCAAGATACAAACTCTCCAGAATAATGCCCTGAGAGCAGCTCTAGGTATCCCCAGAAGAGAGCATATATCAGGACTCAGTCAACAGAACAATTGGCTCTCCACCAGAGATAAAATTCTCCTAAAAACGGCTTCACTCACCTACAAATCCCTTAACAATGCCGCCCCGATCTACCTGATCAACAGGTTCCAGAGACAAATTTCCGCGAGACCCCTCAGAACGGCTTACAAAGACTGCCTCTCTATCCCAAATTATAAACTTGCCACCATAGGAGGTAACAGCTTCCCGGTAAAAGCAGCCAAACTTTGGAACTCTTTGCCCCCTAACTTTAGAGCAGACATGCCCTACCTGAACTTCCGCTCTAAGGTCATCTCATGGCTGAAAATGAAGGACCTCCCAGACAACTAAATGCCAAGGTTACTCCCCATGTGATCCGCACTTGTATGCTTGCCACTCCTATTGTGTATATATTGTATATATTGATTGTTTTCTCTGCTGTTCTGTACATTCTCCCTACGCCAATTTGTACTTTTTACACCTTGTAACCAAGTTTCGCATATTCTTGTACATGCTGCGCCCTGATACCCCTGGGTATAACTGCGCATTATAAATAATAAACTAAACTAAACTAAACTAAACTAGATGAAGCAGTCACCAGGCTTGCGTGATGCACATATGTGCCGGCGGACCAGGACTGGTGGCTGACTCCTCCAATGATATCTGGGGTCGAATGGGCCCATGCCATATGTGCAGATGGACAAAAAGTGCATGCCTACGTGAGCGGCTATCACCCCTGACATGGTACTGCTACAACCACAGGACGATGCGGTGAAGGCGGAGGGTGCAGTGCCAACAAAGGTCCATTGAGGCTGTGCACTTGAGGGCCATGTAATGCTCTGTACTTACAGTGGACAAGGTCTCCAGGACACAAGTCAGTAGAGGGTGTCATGACATGAGCACACAGGGCAACGGACTCATGCATACTTGTACACCATGCACTGGCAGTAGTCAATAAAGAAATGTGCAATGATCAATGTCCACAATGGTTGAACTTTGTGACACCAATTGTGTATTGTGATAATGAAAAAAAAATAGTGCTTACATCAGCAACTGCCCATGCCCCCTCCCCCCTTCCCCCAACTCCAGAACACACCATCACCCCCCTCCCCACTCCCCCCAACTCCAGAACACACCATCACCCCCTTCCCTCCTCCCCCCAACTCCAGAGCAGTCGTCCCATGTAGGGTGTGGGGCCCACATGTGGCAGGAATGGCTAATGTCTCTTGCCCCCCTTGTCTGGGGGAGGCAAACTCCCGGTGATGCAAGGAACGCCGAGTGCGTCTCTCCAGGCTGCATTGCGTGGCCTCACTTGTCGCGAACGTGTCCTCCTGCTGTGGCTCCGTATTGTGTTGCCCTGCCTCAAGGGCATTCGCTATGCGATTCAGGACATGGCATAGCCGGGTCATGCTGTTCGTCAGGGAGTCGGACAATCTGGTCGTGCAGTCGGTGAGGGACTGCCGCATTTGGATTAGTTCCTCATGTAGTTCTGCCCTGGCCTGGCGATTGTCCTCAATATAGTTCTCAATGAGATCGCTCAACTGGCGCACTCGGTGCTGGTCATGAGAAGGGAGACCATCTGAGGATCCACTTGCACCAGCATGCTCTGCAGGGGGTGGTATGGGTGGACTTGGGGGAACGACGTCATACCCGTGCGGGTCAAGTGCAAGACTGTGCACGGGTGATTGTGCATCCCCGGAGTCGCTGCATGACGCCAGGGTCAGGAGGCATGGCACCGGCATGTGCATGCTGTCTTGTTCAACCTCCGACATGGGCCCCTGGATGGGAGGCGGGCTGGGCTCCCACTCATCCGACGCGGTAGCAGCAGCCTCACCTGAGACGCTCAACTGTGCCGAGCTAGGGGTTTGCACAATTGCTGCCGCCGAGGCTGTTTGGGTTGCTGGTCTGCCAGCTTCAAGAGGCCTTTCCGTTGGCTGGGGGATGTTTTTCTTTCCTGCTGGCTCCGGCCTGACCCTGCCAGTACCTGCAGAGGTGCTTGGGTGGCTTCCTTGGGGCTCTGCGCTGTCATGGTCTGTGTCTGTGGGGGTAGGAGAGAGGGACAACATTAGTGTATGTGCAATGTCCTATTTGCATACATGGTTGCATGGACATTTCGGTCATTTACGGTTTGTTTGGTTTGGGGGGTAGCTATAGCAGTGGTACATGTGCATGGTGATGACATATACACATGTTTGGGAGTGATTCTTTGTGCCCTGGTCATGTACATTTTGGCCGGTACCATGCCTACCACGCTGGACAGTGTGCATGATGGGCTGTGCAAGTCAATGCACTATGGTTGATGTGCGTTATGTACTCGCACTTGGGCCAGCATTAGGCGGCACTTGCCTCAGCATTTGTTGGATGGGGGATGCATTGGATGGGGGGAGGGCAACACGAGAGGGTGCCTTCCATGTCCCCTGGGTCAGTTTACATCATGCAATGGACATTGCCAGTGTACACTGTCGACACTCACCTCCTTCTGCAGACGTCGTTCCCCCGCACTCCATGGTCCCCACGCCCTCAATCGATTCAGTGCCAATGAGCTCCGCACAGGTCTCCTCCCACGGCTCGAGTTGTACTGGGGTATGTGGCCCACCTCCAGTCTGCATGGCCTGGCTGCGGTTGCTGGAGAGGAGGCCCCGCACCCGCAGGTCGTCCCACCGCTTGTGGCAGTCCCTGGGGGTGCGGGGGGTGTTGCCAACAGCGCTCACCCTCTGTGCCAGTTCCGCCCAGATGGCCTTCTTGCGGAGGGTCGATTCCTTGCGCATGTCGCTACTGAAGACTACATCGGCATGCTCTGCCAGGTAGTCCACCATGGCCTGGAGTTCATCGGGGCAGAATCTCTGCTTGCGGATGCAATCCCCTGCCCTTTTTGGTGCTTTCGGCATTTCCTGCGGTGCCTGGTCCAGTTCCCAACTTTAGTTTCCTCACAGGGCTGCTGGCTGCTGAGGATGGCAATGGATTGTGTTTTTAAAGATGGCCGCCGCTCTCCTTCCCGTTCCTGTGCGATGATGTAATTTCCGGTTCCTTTTTTTTCGGTCACCGTAATTTACGGTCAACGTAAATTACGGTCACCGTTATGCACTGGCGCTAATGCTTACAGGGCGGTGTTGTACTTTACGTGTCGCTGCATGACGGTAGGGCTTTTTCGGGGGGTTTTGCGGCAGGCCGCGCTGTCCTTTTCAGGCATGGCGGAAAGCGCGTGTCCGTGAGCTCGGAATGGGCCGTAATTTTCGGCCTACAACCAGCACGGTGTCGTACTTTACGCCATGCCGGAAAATACCGATACTTACTGGCATGACTCGGAATGAGGGCCATTGCCTGGTGCAGTTTTATGCATAGAGCAATAGAGGTTGTATCAAATAGGCAGTGCACAGTTTACTGTACCTGGGTTCACATATTATTGTTTTTACGGTATATGTGCTCACGTTTTGGGCATCGTAGAATACAGTGGGGAAGTTTTTCCTCTTTTTTGGTGCGAGACAGGCTGGCATTACTCAACAGCATTATGACACTCTTTCAGTGTAGAGACTAATCATGCCCATTTTATGCCTTTGGTGTAGGCGGACGTGTGATGTTTAAATATGGCCACCTCGGTATACTTAAAAACGTGATGTTATTGGGTAAAGGACACTCTATGCATTACCATAGAGAAGTAAAGGTTTAAATGCAAGTCCATCATTAGTTTTCACCTTAATAACGTGATCAAGCGGTAAGTATACCGCAAAACGCATCGTTGTCATCCAGGTTTCGTTTTTCTCTTATGCACATGCAAAAATAAAGGAGTTTGTGTGCTACCTGGATATGCTGCGATGTTCCTTTTTTGCTGAGTGGACATCATTTCTGCTTGGCTGCCCACAGGAGTGCATTCCATTAGATTTGCCTTTTTCAAAGGCTTTTCTCTGTTTTACAAATACATATATATAAAAAAAAAGGGGAACAAAGGCTGATTACAGCTTTGCAGCGGCACTCTCCTCCATGTGTAACATTTCAGCCAGACAAAAAGGAATCTCAGTCATTAGTCCTTTATTCTTCCAAGAGGTGGACAAGTAGACAGGGGGAAATAAACAATAACGCGTATCACCCTTACTGGCTTCGTCAGATTGTGAACATAGAGAAGGGGTTTCTTGCTTTAAGCATATTAGGCAGATATATATATATATATATATATATATATATATATATATATATATATATATATATATATGACCATAGACGGGGATTGAAGGGAATATATGCAAATCTTAGATCTGTCATGACTACTTGCTCTGCTAAATAAGGCAAAACAGAGATTATTTTGTTTGGGCCAGAAACCGGTATAGAAGATCTAAATTTCAGTCCGTAGTTTGCAATCATCTCATTAAAATGTAGAGATGCCTTGTGGCGCTCACTTTTCGACAATGATTCAGTTAGTGCTGGGCATATGCACATTAACACACAGTACATTCCGCATTCCTATGGTAATTGAATACATTTTTGTTTTCGGCTTCTTCTCACTTTTACCACAAAGGAGAGTTACTGCTTAATATTAAAATGTACTTCTTTTCTGTTCTTGATAAGAATGACCTCATAATGTTATTTCAGAATGGCCAGTAACCACATCTTTCTGCATAATTAGTCACTTGTAAAGCTCCAAAAGAAAATCAAGTAAGTATTTTGGGACTGGCCTTCATTTTAGACTGTTTCAAAATCAAATATAATTAACATAACACATACCAATTCTAGTTTAATTAGTTAATTGCATACTTGAATATTCACTAAGTATACACTATAACATAAAGACCTACACATTAAATAATAAACAAAATAATGTAGAAATCATACAAACATTACAAGATCATTAAATGCAGAAAAATCACATAGACTGTATCAATATGTATCAATGTGTGCATGCAAAAGTTAATCTAAGATACATGCTAATCCAGATACATATGTTACACAATAATTGCATACCTATGATAATGGAAACACACACACAAAGGGGACTTTGCTATGTTTAAATTGGTTTACATGTAACAATTCTCTTAAAGTGAATGGTCTGAAGCTATCCTTATATTGGAATAAATTAACATCAAATGCTTTGGAACTTGCATAACTCTCCCTTGCTTCTTCCTGGCTGGCTCCATCCCTGACATCCATAGCGTTGATTAGTAAACTGTGATGCTCCACAAATAGATTTTTAACAATGATAAAGCGTAAGGCATAAGAAGCGGTCACTATCAAGCAGGACTCATCCGGATATGACGGTTTCACCCTTGAACATTTAGGCATGATCTGCACCTTCAGTTGTCTTCTTGGTCCAGAAAAGCAGAATTTATACCCATATGTCTTCCTTTCCTCCTTCCTTTCTTTGTCTTCTATTTCGCCACATCCAAACTTCCCAGCCAGACCAATTATTGATAAATATGTTAATCAAGGAACTCATTTATTTTACAGCATAGTTTTTTTTTATACACAGCTCCAATTTCTCTTGTGTGAAAGCATTTTAGCAACCTGAATAAGATCTTAAAACACAATAAAATGGAGGCAAACATGCGTAAAAAGGGACTCACTTTCACCTGGGAATTTAAGTGTTTATTACATAATTACATAAACTTTTGATTACTTTACAGACCGGTTCATAATTCAGTACAACACATAGCACTGAATTATTCTTACAGCATACACACATTTCCCATAAATGTACACTTTTTTTTCTGAAAAATATTGACTGCCTGCTGCAAAACCAAGTGACAGTAGTCTTGTTGGCTCCTATGAATTTTCCTAAAAGATAACTCTGGAGTGCTCTTTTAGGTCTACTGTCAAATATAGCTATTATTACCAGATGTGCATAAGCCTCTTTTTTAAGGTCTGACTAGATACGTTCAAAATTCCAACCTCCAGTAATTATTTAAAAATATTTTGTTGGGATCCATAATTTGTTTTACTTTAACCCCTTCCCCAGTCTAATACATTTAACCATTTTGGAATGATGAACTTCTATTAACTATAATTGATATAGTTAGTCCTTGCTTTGATTGTGCAGTTTGTTCAGTAAGACAGAGAAAAGAGCAGGCAATTGTCCCAACTATCTACAAGCTCTAAGAATTGGCTTAGGGCTTATAACCACTCTACCACCAATGCTCATTGGAAGATTTTATAAAGATTGCTCAGGCGTCATGATAGAAAAAAATGCTGGGTACAAATCAGACATTATACAGTCGGACAAACTTTGTATGACTTAAATCCTTTATCTGAAGGTGCCTGCTGTAAAGCGATAACTGATCTCTATTAGGATGAAGACATCAAGGCTACTGATAATGATTTCCAATCCATTGTGACTAGGGACACTACAGGGTTCAGCTTTGGTGATATATTGATAGTTATTGAGACTCTTAAGTGCTCCCGGTCCTGACAGTATTCCTAATACTGTTATCAAGAACAACCCAGTCTTTTGGGCCTCTCCATTGGAGCAGCTGTTGAAGGATGTACTAACTACATGTATGATCCCTGTTAGCTGGCGTGATTCTATTCTGGTCCCCGTCTTTAAGAAGGTGGACGGAAATAATCCTAACAGCTACTGGCTCTTAGCCATGTTAGGTACAATCAAAAATCTTCTGCACTATCCTATTAAAAAGGTCAATACATGGGCAGAGAGCAAAGGGCTTATCCAAAAATGACAGATTGGCTTTCATAAAGGGCCTGGCACAATTCACGGCTCTTTACTATGCCATAGCTGAGATCAAGGGCCCAAGGCACACACATCTGTATCTCTGCTTTATTTACTTTGCTAAAGCTTTCAAATTGGTCTCTCTGCCCCTTCTCTGGAATACATTAAGCCAATGGTGGATGGATTCCATTTTTTTGTACTTTATTAAAGCTTTATAACCGGATACATCAGCTATCATCCGTACTAACTAAGAGGATGCTGTGACGAACCATATTTTCACTAGCAGCGGTCTTAAGAACGGCTGTGCCCTTGTGCCTATGCTTTTTCCTCTCTCTTTCGGATATGGAAATTGAGATAGGACACACGCACCGAAGTGCGGGGACCTTTCATCCTTGTTATTCTGTAATCCCATCAGCACACCTGGAGGTGGTGCAGGGCCTTTTTCGGCCACTTCACGAGGTAGGAATACCACGCTGGGTAATTGCATACTGCCTGCAGCATCTCATCAAAAAAATAGTAAATGAAATATTTCTTGAAATTGGGCACAAATGTCTCCTAATTTGCGCTTGCCTGGCATTTCTCCACTGGCCCCTACTAATTGCATCCTGCAGCAAATAGTGTTCCTCGTTGCAGTCTGCATGTCTACCAAATTCGCAGCACTTTTAACATGGCCTCCTCTGATTTCTCTTTGTGTTTCTGATGCTGTTCTAGCCTTTTGCCTCACCCTTATTGGCCTGCTGTGTGTTTTTCTCAGCCAGTAGAGGACCGGCAGGCTTTAACTAGCACCCCTCACTAAAGCCCACCACGAAGCCCCTGTCTGCTCCCTGTCTGCTGCAGTTACGCTTCCCACCCCCCTGGTTGCCCGTGATGCTGTGTGTGCCTCCCACCCCCCGGGTCGCCTGTTATGCTATGTGTACCCCCACACCCTCCTTGTCACCTGTGATGCTGTGTGTGCCCTGCCCCTCCCTGTTTGCCGTGATGCTGTGCATGCCCCACCCCCCATGGCCGTCTGTGATGCTTTGTGTGCCCCCCTGGTTGTCCGTAATGCTGTGTGTGCCACCCACCCCTGGTCACCTGTGAAGCTGTGTGTGCCCCCCAGGTCACCCGTGGTGCTGTGTGTGCCCCCATCCTCCTGGTCGCCGATGATGCTGTGTGTGCCCGCCACTCCCGCCTGGTTGCCTGTGATGCTGTGTGTGCCCCCCACCCTCCCCTGGTCACCCATGATGCTGTGTGTGTGCCCCCCACTCCCCCCTAGTTGCCCGTGATGCTGTGTGCTCCCCTCACCCCGCCTAGTCACCCACGATGCTGTGTGTACCCCTCACCTCCCCTGGTCACCCATGATGCTGTGTGTGCTCCCACACCCCCCTGGTCACCTGTGATGCTGTGTGTGTCCCCCACCCTCCTGGTCACCAGCGATGCTGTGTGTGCCCCCACACCTCCTTTCTTGCCCTGATGTCCTCCCCCTTACCCCGCCCCTCATCCTATTCTCCCAAGCCTGATAGTGCCCGCAATAATTTTTGCATGTGCATTCTGCTGCCACCCTTCAACATGGGGTAGGCACCATGTATTTGCCTATTACTGAACATCTACATCTGTGCGCTGCTGCCGCCCTGCAACATGGGGTAGGCACCATGTATTTGCCCATTACTGGACTACCGCATTTGTGTGCTGCTGCCGCCCGTCACCATGGGGGAGGCACCATGTATTTGCCCACTGATTTGTGTTTCGCATCTGTGTGCTCTTTCCGCCCTGCAAAACGGGGTAGGCACCATGTATTTGCCTATTTATTTGACTTTGCATCCGTGTGTTGTTGTCGCCCTGCAACAAGGGGTCAGGCTCAATGGATGTGATCACCATGTATTCTCTTTTCCACTTTGCGTATGATGTATTACATTTGCACGCCCCACGTTGTGTAATTCACCTCTTACGCTTCTTTTTCTTTAACCTGAAGCACTGAAACTAATCTCTTAAACTTAAGCTACTAGATACCTCGGCATTTTTGTGCACTACATAAATACAAAAACAAACAGGCAAGTTCGGATCCGCCCCCCACCCCTCTATCAGTGGTACCATTGTTCCAAGGCTTGGTTATGCAGACATTATGATCCTTCTTGACTATACACTCGTTGGTCTATAGCACTCTATTGCTGCTCTTGCCATCTATGCAGAAGTGAAATCTCTTAAAATTAACATTTCAAGAACAAAAAAATGTCGTCATAGGTGGCAGAATAAATAAAACCTTTTTTAATTGGGCCATCACAGACAAACCTCTGGAAAAAGTCAAGAAGTACATATATCTTGAAAATCGTATTAATTCTCACGCAGATACGAATAGTCAGTATGATTTTATTGGCCCTAAAGTAATGAGAAAAAGGGGTGTGGTAAAAAAGTTCATTAGACCAAGAGGAGGCCATAACATAGAGGGACTTATCACTATTTATAAAACCAGCATAATACCTGGACTATTGTATGGCTTAGCTGTGGCTTGAAAAATTGGAAGCAAAACTATTGCGCTCCATACTTAGCATCTCATCTTGTGTCCTTGTGGAGGTCTTAAGATGTGAGCTAGGCCTCAGGTCTCTGCGTTCACTATGGCTACTACAACGCTCTAAGCATTTTCTCTCCATGCTATCGCCTCATTTCCTCTCGTAAAACCTGTTAGGATTGCTTACAAAACAACTTTGTATTATTCAGTATAATCCTTTTCTATATAAACTAATCACGGCGGTCATAACCTAAATTTGGTTTTCTCTGTAGTACATCTTGTGAACTTGCCAATGCGGACATCTGAAAAAGAAAACAATAGCATGGGACATAGATATTAACTTGTGCAAACTTTCTAACAAAAAGAATTATTGCACATATAGTACACAACGTTTTAGACCTCAATTGCCATCTGCTTATTTAACTGAGCTATGGTCATTGCACTCAGAAGGTACATCGCATACTTACGTTTTAATATTTTGGCAACACAAGAGCATATAGGGAGATGGACTAAAACACTGTAGAGTGATAAACTATGCCGGTTATGTGTCATGGCGGTTGAAACTACTCAGTACATCCTGACTGGTTGCCCGAAACTAAAGGAATGTATATGTGAAGGGATATTCTGACTCCACCCTCACTTCTGATTTTATTGAGACCAATCAGTTCGGGAGTAGTGCTTATAGAGCGGAGTCCGTAGTGATCACCGCTGCAGCTTTTTATGTTCGGAAGGAAGCTCAAAATCTCTACAGCTGTGTCTAATGAATATATAACACCTTTAGTGATTCTGGGCTAACTACACTTAGGCGGGTGGTTTTATACATTTTTCATGCATCTACTGAACATTAGAGAGGTATATTTCTCCCCTGACTATGCCTCTTGTGTGTGTGTTTTATATATATGAACTAAGAGTGATTGTACTGTAATATTATGAGGCAGCTGATGATGGCATTTATCCTTCTTTATGTCACTTACAATATTTTCTTTTTATTGTGACATGATATATTGACAGGTTTTATATGATCCGAATTTTGCTTCTTTGTTTTATCATGGATTCCGGCATGGGTTTTAGTTATACTATTAACAAAGTGATAGTTTTATTGTGATTTGAACCTTGCTGCTCTGGGCATTATCATGAAATCTTTATATGTCTTTTATATATTTTTTTTGTTTTAACCTTTTATTTATTAGCAGGGAGTTGCGACAGGTACAACATATTATTCACAGAGACAAACTGAACCAACAGTAATACACAATCAATACCTTTACATTTGTATGAGCAGTAGACCATAGGGGGGGGGATTAAGCGTCAGCACGATAGAACGTGCAGTGTTCTGGAATCAGGGGGCATCAAGTAGGCTTGGCGAGGGGGTGGATCTCCACTCGACACTGTCTCTGTTATTCAGATAGCTGCAAAACTCAGTCCACACATTTCTGGGGCGAGATACCATAGGGAGGGAGCGGATGTATTCCTCTTCGCGTCCAGGCGAGGGACTTCAACCACATTTCAAATGTGGGGAGGCGGGGGAGCGGCGCTTCCAACATTGCAATATACATTTTTTGGCCACTATGGCGCTTATATTCAAAAATGTTGACAGTTTTTTTTTCGTCATCCCCAGACCATATTCCAAACAGCAAGGCAAGTGGGTCAAGGTCTACCGGTGACCCAATTATTTCAGAGAGAGCTTTCGTCACCTTGGTCCAGAATGTACCAAGCGAATTGCAGGACCAGAACATGTGGAAATGGTCTGCCTCTTCGGCTCTACATTTCGGGCAGGTGTGGGTCGGGGTGCGTGTAAATGTTGCTACTTTATGTGGTGTGTAATATACTCTGTTGAGGAGTTTGCATTGGATGCACCTGAATCTAGCGCTGAGGGAGACTTTACGCGTGTGAGCACACATTTTGTTCCACATACCTTCAGTAATTTCGATTCCCATCTCCCGCGCCCATTCCTCGCGTGATTTGAGCGATGTATCTCTTGATTTTCCCAGTTGCATTTTATGCAGAGAGGATACTATGCCCTTGCCGCCCGCCGAATTGGCTATGTATTGAATCTCAGGTGTGTCCGGAGGCTCATCTAGATAGGTGGGCCACATTTCACGGACTGCTGCTCTTAGTCTGAAGAATTGTAGCAGCTCTAGCGCTGAACCAGAGTGTTCGGTGCACCATGTCTGGGGGTGATGAATTTAACATCCGGGTAAAAATCTGTCAATACTCAATAGCCTAGGTCTGCCCAACGTCATAGGAGGTGTCCATCGTGTGTGGGAGAAAGTCCCGGGAATTGCCAGATGGGGAGCCATTTATAGTATGGGCAATGGTCTGGTTGCGAGTGCAATAGGGTGTGCCATGCTCTGATAGTGGCAGCTACAGGGTCCGCTGGGTCGTCCATTTGAAACGTGCAATGCAGTATTAGGGTCATAACATTAGTTCCCTCTCCTGCCAGTTTCTCTAATTTCACGTGTGGGGGGCGGGTTCATGTGCGTGTACCAGTGAGTAGCATGTTGCGCCTGTGCCGCAGTCCAGTGCAGTGTTAGGTCTGGGGCCGCGAAGCCCCCCTTTTCATAGGGAAGGGTCATATGTTGCCAATTCTTATGGACTGCGCCGGAGTGCCAGAGGAATTGGGCGCACACCGAGTGAAGCTTCTTGAAATATTTCTTCCCAGGCCATATTGGGACATTGGCGAAGACATAGAGAAGTTTGGGGACATTTTTATTAGGGATAGTTTGCCCGCGAGAGATAATGGGAGGCTGCGCCAGCGCGTCAATTTTGATTCTATAAGTTGCACCGTAGTTTCGTAGTTGTCTGCCAGCAGGGAGGATTTCGACAGTGATACTTGAACCCCCAGATACTTAATGCCACCCGGGGACCAGCGCAGGGGAAATTCACATGACGGCTGCCGAGTTGCCGGCGTAAGCAGAAATATTTTGGATTTGGAATAGTTGATGGTGAAGCCCGAGTACGTGCCTATTTTGGTTATGTCGCAAATAATCGGGTCTAGATGTATGGATGGGTTCCTCACATATAGGAATACATCGTCCATCCTCATAGAGTAAGATTATTTCCGGCGTGTCCTGTAGGCGTATACCCTTGTGAGTATGCCGATCCCTGACGTTGTCCGCCATGGGTTCAATGCTGAGCGCAAATAGAATAGGGGAGAACGGACATCCCTGACGTGTGCCCCTATGTAGCGCAAGGGGGAAGAGGTCAAAGAATTTGCCAGGACCCTGGCGATTGGTTCTGTGTATAGCAGTTTTATGTAGGAGATAATATGCGCTCCCACCCCCATTTTCTCCAGTACTGTCCAGATGTATCACCAGGAAACTATATCAAATGCCTTCTGGGCGTCCAACGTGACCGCCACCGCATCAGCCGATGGGTCAATTCTGGACATCACATTAAAGAGTCTGTGAATATTGAGGGCACTCGAGCGGCTGGGGTCAAAACTGCTTTGGACCGGGTGGACCAGATGTGGCATAATTGGGAGGAAAGTGTTCTCTATTACCTCAGCAAAGATTTTCATGTCCGTATTTATGAGCGACAGTGGCCTATAGGAGCCGCATTCGTCTTGGGTTTTCCCTGGCTTAGGAAGGGCAGTTATCAGGGCTTCTCTTAGGGATCGAGGGAGGGCAGCCAGGCGGAGTGAGTCGATCCAGAGTTCATGCAATATGGGTGCCAGAATGGCAACATGTTCTTGACAGAACTCTGATGCAAGCCCGTCCGGGCCTGGGGCCTTGCCCTTTGGGAGGTCTGAGATAACCTGGACTACCTCTTCCAAAGTGAATGGGGCATCTAGTTGTTCTTTGGTGCTAGCGGAGATTTAGGTCATTGGGATACGCTCAAGTAGGTCATCAATGTCGTGGGCTGAGTGCTCCTGTTGGGGGCTGTATAGATTAGCATAAAAGTCTGCAAAGGTGTCAATTATGCCCTGATCAGATCAGTGTCTCGTGCCTTGCCATCTATGACACTATCTATACAAGTCTTGCCACCTTCCGCTCATACCTAACCTAGCCAGTGTTCTTCCTGGTCTATCGCACTCACCATACTTTTGTGCCGCCAAGGGCCGAGCATAGTACTGTACCTCACTAAGGGCGTGAGATTCAAAGAGTTCAAGCTCAGCTCTGATCTTGGCCAAGGTCGCTGGGGTGGGTGTAGAGGCATGTTCTCGTGCTAATGCTTTGAGTATAGTTTTGGAAGTGTGTAAGGCTTGTCTAATGGCTTTTAACACACCAGCCTCTCTAGAGATGCACATCTCCCTAATGTATACTTTAAACGCCTCCCAGCGGGTCCATCAGATGTGTCATGGCGTTTGTTTTTATCAAAAATGGTGTTTATATCCGATAGGATCTCGGCTTTGAAAACTATATCGCTCAGGGCCTTGGATTTGAAATGCCAGGGAGGGCGGGCGGGAAGAGAAGGCCACAGTTGGATCTGCATCACCACTGGGGAATGATCTGAAAGTGTGCGTGGTAGTATCCCAACATCTACTATCCTACCCACCCGACAACCCAACACCAGGAACAACATGTCTATTCTTGACGAACTGTCGTGTACGGTGGAATAGAAAGTATAGTCTCTCTCTTGGGGGTGGAGTGTTCTCCACGCGTCATGTATATTCAGTGATATCATATGTGTGTGGAGTAGTTTGGCAGCACGGGACATGGCTCTACGGGTATTGCCTGTTCTATCTAGCTCATTGTCTAGTATAAGGTTCATGTCTCCCCCCATATGACAGGGACTTCCACATATCTCATGAGGAGAGTGGTGACCTCATCCACAAACTCAGGAGAATCGGTATTTGGACCATACAAGTTTACAAGCAAGCATTCTTCATTAGCCAGTGCGCAGTGAAGAATCACGTATCTGCCCCCTGTGTCTATGTGGGATGAATGGAGTGCAAATTTAACTGACTTGTGGATTAGGGTCAAGACTCCCCTGGCTTGGGTGGAGTATTGTGTGTAGAATCTATTAGGGCCCCAGGATTGTGCCAAGTCTGCTGCCAGGTGCCTCAGAATGTGCGTCTCTTGCAACAGGAGTATCTTGATACCATGTCTCTGCGCGTAAGCAGTGATCCTGTGAGCCTTTTTGAAATTGGTTACCCCCCTAACATTCCACAACATCATTTTAATAGACATGAGAGTAGTCTACGGGACATCACAGTTGAAGGATCTGTCTCTGCTTTGCATACTATGCGCTACTGAGGCATAAGCACACCTCTTCTTAAAACCAGTCAGCTTCTTCCTGCCAGATTTTATTTAACATTCCCCAACTACGCCACCCCCCTCCCTCACCACCCACTTCCAACCAGTGGTGTGATAATTCCCACCCCTAGAGCGAGCAGTCCTCTGCCATCTCCAACTTGGCAGCACTCGATCAAAAGCCCAACAGGGGCTTAAACTCAAAAGCTCCATTTTAGAAGGCATTGCAGCTGCAGAGGGGGCCGCCGCTGCCGTGAGGCCCACTTTTGTTGACACAATAATGCTAAAACATTATTTATCTATGTACGGCTGATGACACATTGGGTTACAAGAATAAATACATCAATAAAGTTTGAGATCTGATCAGGTGTAGCCCAAGCATGGTGCGTGTAGGTGAGGCCGGTCTGCCGGAGTTCCATCCCTGCATGTAAAGCTGCGTTAAGGCAGATCTAAACTGTTCTCCTCTTCCGGTGATGGCGCTCCGAAGGCGGCAGCGCAGGGCCACCGTCAGCCTCAGGCACCACAGAGCAGAGGAGACGCGGTGATCAACTGGGAGGATGATGACAGGTTGCTTCCAGCAGGCAGACCATCTTTGGAGTTGAGGGAGCGTACGCATTAGTCGTTGTCCATCAGCTCCTCCGCCAGTTCCGTTAGTGGGATTTGCACCTCAATGAACTTGACTGCCTCATCAGGGACCGTGAAGAAGTAGATTTTGTTACGGTGAGTGAATTTCAGGTGAGCAGGGAAAAGCATTGCATATTCGATTTTCCTGTCTCTCAGCATTTTTTTAACGCCCCCGAATTGCCGTCGCTCCATCTGCACTCCCACAGAGGAGTTCAGGAAGATCCTAATGATTTGTGAGTCCAGCCTTAGTTCCCCTTTTTCTCTGGCCAAGCGGAGTATGTGGTCCCTGTCTTTATAGTTTAGGAGCTTTGCTATTATCGGTCTGGGAAAGTCGTCCGGCATGGGCGGGGTGCCAGTGCGCGGTGTGCTCGCTCGATAGTGAAGAACGGTGAAACTACAGGGTTGTCCAGGATGTCTTTGAGAAGTTGTTCGACTGCAGGTTCCATTCATCCCTTGTGCGCCGATTCGGGAACACCCACTATGAGGATGTTGTTACTTCACGACCTAGATTCGAAGTCGGCGCACTTCGCTTTGACTTGCTTCATGTCGTGCACAAGCTTCGTGACCGTATTTTGTAGGGCGTGGACTCCGTCCTCATTCAATCCAATTTTTTTATCTGTCTCAATTACTTGGCCCCATGTTGGTCTAGTTTGGATTTTAGAGAGGCCACATTTGCATTGAAGTCATCAAGTTTCTCATGAAAGGCTGCAAAGTTTTTGGCTATAGACTCCATCATTGTTGTTAGGTCCGGCTGAGGGGGGTCTGACGGCATGTCTACCTCTTCATGTCCTCTGCCGGAAGGCGCCTGGTCTGGCCTGGGCGTCGCCTTAGCAAATTTGTCCATCGCTCCAGCTTTGTTGGTCCCCCGCAATCTGTTAGACATTACAGCGATAGGGTTGGCGTCTCCCTGGGCAGGTTGGTTGGTGATCGTGAATCAAAAGGACCTCCTATGCATGTGGTAGCGTGCAGTCCAGGCAGTTCAGGTCTGAAAATGTGGGCGACTGCCTCTGCCAGGGGGGAGGGGGCAGTGCACAGACGTGGCGGGGTGAGGACGGCAAGGTCACCTTAGGTGGCGAAGCAGGCCGTATTTAAAGGAGTCCAGCGGATGGGCCGTGGTGGCAGCCGGCCCGGAGGCCGGGCCCAGGCAAAGGCCGCCAGGCGATCCCGGATGTGTCGAGCAAGCTTCTGTGCAACACTTTATGGCTTTGTGTATGCACCGGGCTGAACATTGTTGATGAGGAGGGAATGGGGGGGCTCCTTTATGCCAATAAAAGGATCTATCCTACCGCTCACAGAGCGTGTGGCCGAGCTGAGCAAGCAACCCTCTCCCCAGTTTCACTTTGCAAGAGCAGATTTTCCAATGGGGCTGCCAACTCACCAGGGGGCCGAGGTTGCATGTGAGGGCCACCTCAGCAAGTCGATGTTGAGAGGTGTGTCCCTCCAGCCCCAACAGACAGGCCAGCATGTGTTTGGGGTGCAGATGTCAGGTCGGCCTTTCAGGATCGTTCTGGGTCCTACGTTCCAGGGGGGGGGGGAAGGCGTGTGAGTCCTCCAGCTGGAGGTATATCCCAGCCGGAACAGGACAGGGTGGAGGGGCCAAGAGATGGCGGCCTCCCCGGTAGGACAGCAATCCGATGTAGCAGAGAGGGGGGAGGAGGCAGGAGATATCACGGCAGCCCCCGCGGCCACCAAGTTCTGTTGAGGCCGGTCTCCGCCAGGCAGCACGGTAGCCCACACTCTCACCACCCCCCAACTTTGCTGCCCGCAGTCGGCCGAGGCCCACGGCTGCAGGGCTGGAGTGGGGGGGACACATCGTCCCCCAGCCGTGGCTTCGCCAGCCGGGTCCGGACCCGCCCGACGCACAACCGCCTCCCACGCAGGTCCCAAGGGATCGCAGGCAGCGCTCCTTTCCACAGCAGGTCCGCATGGGCTGGGGGGTGCGGCAAGCGCCACGGGCGCTATCAAGTCAGGAGGCCGGCACAGCTCACGCAAGGGACAACGTAGGCAGGCAGATCTCAGGACTGCTCGAGTGTTTCTTCCCGGGATTTGGGCTTTGTGTGCCCTGCAGTCTCCGGATACAGCGGAGCAGGTTTTCAATGCTCCCTGGTGAAGGATTCCACCGTTGCACACGGATTACAATTCATGGGTCACAGAGCTTCTGGGCTAGGCAGCCATCTTGCCGGCTGCTCAACAGCGCCCCCCAGGTGAGTAATAATTTTGATTGTATCAATACATGTCTTTTTATACATGTATTTGTGTGTTTTAGTAATATTAAATTATGTGCTAAAAGGTTTTGCTTTTCCCCTCTTGCGTTTGGCTATGTTTCAGATCAGATATTATTATCCTCTTTTCCTAGGTTGGCATCCTACATTGATGACAATAATGACATCTAAAAGGAGTTATTTTTCCATTCCTTGCTTGGGTTTTTTATCAGACTGAGTTATTACAACTGAAAACCAGTGGTGTAAACTTGCGGGCCCCTCAGCAAGCCATAGGAAACTCCCCCAAGTTTCTTAGCAAAGCAGGGGTGCGCCACACATGTTCATGCTGCTGCAGGGGCATGCAACACACTGCAATAGGTGAAAGATTAAGTATGTCTTTAAACAAAGCTTACATCTTTCACCTAGTGTAGAAAATAGGGGCGGGCATGTCCCCTGGCACGCAAGTGCACCAAACACCAGTGGAGGCTGGTGAATGTTTTAATTGGATGAGTGTAAATATTTGCCACAAATATGCCAGAGTGACTGAACACACTCAATGAATGTGCTTATGTGTGAGTGGGAGATACTTGACAAATAGGCCAGACAAGGAGTCTAGTTATCCAAGGGTATTTGTTAACAAATATGCACAATTATGGGCAAAAGGAAAAAAAAGTTTGTGAGTTAGACAGAAGGTTGTCAGGATGGTGATTCTCTTTGAGGGGGTAGTTCTCTCAGAATATAAAATAAAGTAACTCTCTTGAAATAAAATTGTTCCATAATGTTTTATCAGTGCGCAGTATGTCTGAAGCCGGTGTGCCCTGGCAAAATCCAAAATGTAAGTTGTGAATACACAGTCCCGGACAGCTTTTAAGTGCTAAGGCAATCTATAGTCATCCTGATATCCGTTAGCAAATCATTGTAGGCTCCACCCACTCCCACAGTTAATTAATCAGATTCAAACACCCTTATGTTTCATAGTTCTTGAGCTCTTTTACTTGCTTCTCAGTCCAAGGTGTGTAGTGCGTGTGCGAAAATGAGCTAAATAGCATGGCGCTTGTGTGCAGCCAATTTGGACATTCACTCACAAACCGCAATGAAAGTCTACGTTTTTGTGAGCTCATTTAGGAGGCAGACATAGTTTCTGCAGCAGTGACATATTTTAGCGCAAAGTAGATGAGTTCACTATGTAGAATATTGTTCAATCAAGGTCGAGCCGAGAGGGGAGTCAGTGATGTGCAGGTGCATTGATAACGGGTGCTGGGAATGAGAGCGCGGAAGACAAGCTGGGTTTTCCACTAACTGGATTTTTCCACTCTTGCCTCCCATGCTTGCTGTTTATCCTGCAGCTGGGGGCAGTCTACAACCTATATGGGGCAGGGATTTGTCCCCCTTAAGAGGGTAAGGTCCCAGTGAGGTGACAGAGAATTGGAGCCCCGGGTGTTCAAGTCTTGCTGAGAGAAAGGATGCTCCACTCCAGACCACGTTAGTTGATGTGTGATCTCTCTGCCTACCTGCCTTGGGACTGGGTAGTGTTGTTGTGGCTGAGATGAAGCTTTTTCCTACAACTGCCCTAACAGTGATGTGTATTTGTTATGTTCATTCTTGTTCATGAATTCATGTGTAATTATTTGCATTTATTCTCTATTTATATGTGTGTTTCTGGGTTGTGAATAAAGGGCCTGCAAAGAGCCAATTATGTTCTAACTAATGGTCTAAGTGTACATGATTGCCTTTCCGAGTCGAAGAATTTTTAGCCCGTGTAATAGGGTGAGTAATTCTAAGGTCAGTACACCTGTCTTAAAAGCAGTGGGGCTGTGAGCAGGATATTTGTGATGAATTGATTCCGAATACAAAATGAATCTGAAGCTTGGACACAGAAGGGCACATTTCTTAAGTTTTTGCGTTTGAGGTATTCTGATAAGAATGTGAAACATCCATTGAAACACTGAGTTCCTTATTTAGGACAAGGGAAGTTCCGCAGAAAGAGATTACCTGAAGTGATGATTCCTGGATAGCCAAAGATTCCATATGACAAACTTGCATAGACATGGGCATGTGGCACAGGTCTGAGTGAGACCTGGGATACGAGTATAGGAGAGGCAAATCCGGCCAAGGCCGAGGCAGTGGCTTGCTTGCAACAGCTCCTCATAGAGAAGGGAAAGGAGTGCTCAGCTTTGGGCAGAAGAGGTTGGATGATCTTGTTGCATGTGTTCAGAAGAATGCATCAGCAGAATGTAGAATTGCAGGGGAATGTCTCGAGGTTGGAAAAATAATTGGTTGCTGAGAAACAATTTGCGTTAATGCAGCAACTTCAGATGAAATTGTACCATGATAATGCAGATAAATATCAGACGGTGACTGAGAGAGCTGCTGTAAGAGTTGCCTGATACAAATATCAAAAGAGAAGAGGGAGAGTCAACACTCACAAAGTGGCAACAGTGATTGCCTGTGCAGGGGTTGATTGGGATCCTGACTATTGGGACGGGATGTATTTGACAGCGCTAGTTCGGAGAGTGGTTCAGAAAGGGAAACACTGTCTAAACCAGAGCTTGATAGGAAGGACGCGACAGTTAAACTGGTTATGCGTAGATGAGCCAGGCCAAATCCAAATAATCGTGGGGGTGGTCTGGTGGATTTGACAACGTTGGAGGATGGTTCTCAACAAGAGGTTGGGGAAATCACTGATAGATTGAAACAGGGGGCGGGTGAGTCTTTGTTATCATGGATGGTCAGATTATTTGATGGAGGTGTGGCAGGCCTTCTTGTAGATACGACTGATTCGCCAAGGTTTCTGCCACTGTCCCATGAGACTAATATTCAGGAAGTATTACATGCAGGGCTGCCTCCTGATGCCAGGGGAGCGATTCACAAGTGTCTTTGTACAATTAGCTTCTCAAGGGTGTAATCGCAAGTATCCGATTACATTGGACTGGCCTAGTGTCGAGAAGAAGTTATACACACTGAGAGAGGAAATCCAAAAGCTTAGAGAGCATGCTATGAAAAGAAGCCATCCATATTGATAAAACAGAACATATGGGGATGGTGGCGCTTTCGGTTTCAGCCCGAAATACAAATGTCCAAACTGCCCCACTGGTCTACAAAAATGTAATTAATTATGACTTTGCTGGTGAGGATGACAGGTAAATTAACAGATGAAGTGATTGATGCTATCAGACAGTTAGCAGACCTGGGGGCATGGGGGACTGGGACAAAGTTGAAGAGAGACCCCGTGAGAGAGAGATGGAGGGGTGTAGTGACAAGCAGACTCCTGGAAAGAGATCCGACGGTAGAGATTCTCGTGTCAAGAAAATACATGTTCTTGGCGCTATTAAAAGATGAAATGGCATGAGAAGACATTGACAGGATTGAAACCTTGGAAATGAACCAGCTATATAAAAAGCGAGGGCTTAAAGGAAAAGAGCGGAACAAACAGGTGAAAAGACAAGAGGTGAACACGCGAGTTGGGGACAGGTCCCCTTCTGCACTGCCTGAAGACGAGATGGATGAGCGGTCTATGGGGACGACTTTTCAATATCAATTTAAATACGCTGACTTGCGATAAGTTTTGAGTGAGATGTTGAAGACAGAGTTCAAATACACGCATTCAAAATATGAATAGGATTGTGGTCAAACTCCGGTTGCATCTGCCCCGATTAAGGTATACAGATGACCACATGTGAATGTGAAACTATTCTGGAAATCTGGAAATATGCAAGCGGATCGAGCTTTGATTGATACCGGGGCGGAGGCCTCATTGATTTATGGTAAACCATTGAGATTTAATGGTAGACCTTTTACTATAACTGGGCTGGGAGGGAAAGAAACCCCTGCTGTTCAAACACAAGTTAATATGAACATTGGTAATTTAAAAAGGAATAAATATCAAGTGTTGATTGTTCCCATACCTGAATATATTATTGGATTTGACATTCTGGAGGGATTGACTAGGAGGTAAAATGGATCAGTTTGGGGGAGTGCATTGACGTGTACCCCCGCCATTGTGGGAACATTAAAAAGGCCCCCAGTGCAGGTTCTTTTGGCAACAATATCTTTTGGTTCTAATATCGCATTCCTAGGGGGCATAAGGAAATCTGAGAGGGATGTTGAAGCGGGCAAATTACGTCCTGTGACTAAAGCTTGAGACAACCCGGTTTGGCCGGTTAAGAAGCCAGGTGGAAGTTACAGAATGACTGTGGACTATTGTGAGTTGAATAAATACACTCATCCATTAGTATCCGCAGTGCCAGATGCCGTTACTCTGATCGAGAATGTGCAGAAGTTTGAGGGAACTTGATATGTGGTGATAGATTTGGCAAATCCATTTTTCACTGTGCCAATTGCAGAAGAGTGTCAAGTGTACCACTTGCGGCTCGTGCGCCATTATTCACGCTAGTAGGCTGCCTCGCAGCCATTTTATTGCACAAAACACCGGTCACTCCATCTAGCGCTTTGTCTAATATGTAATACACAATCTTCCACCTTTTCACAGCTCTGTGCGCGATTTAGACATCACAGATTTGATCTAAATATCGATCCTAAAATATTTTTCTTTTCTCACCAGCTACAGGCCTCTGACTCTTGCAGACAGCCCCCCAGTCCCACTACCTGTACTTTAAAATAATCTGACCTAGGCGGCACTTAACCCGTACATGGTAGGTCTCCTCCATTTGCAGTTTTTAACCTCCCTGACACCTCTTTCACCGCACTAACCAGTCCCCTGTAACTATACAGGCTGACGGCTTCTACCACCTGACTTGATCTACCTGTCCTGAAGACCGTTCGGTACCTGGTGCAACTTCGCTGCTTCCATCCCTCTAGCCACATTCACCAGCCATCTTTACCGAACCAGAAACACACAACAATGTGTCGACAAGTCTAAGACAAAGCTCGATGTCTTATTACCATTATTACTGTTTAAAACAACATTAAAAAACGGTGTTTTTGCACTCTGTATACTAACCCACAAAAATGCATACTTTAATATGCTCACTGTGCATACCTTCAGCGCCACGGCGCAGCTTGTAAAAAGCTGTTTCCTTTTTTCCTGTGTTAGAGTAAAATAAAAAAACCCTGTTTTTTGTCAGTTTCACCTCTCCAAGGGTTTTTTTTGTCCTCGAGAGCTAATACTGTTCTTAGCTCCACTGCAAACCTTGGTGACCCTATGTCACGCCATCGGTCAGGGTAGCTTCGACTCACTTCTTTCTCCATTTTACCTATTACCCTCTCGAGTCAAGCCCCCGTACAAAAAAGAGGGTTCGCCCCCTTACCTCTCACACTTCTTTACAAAGTGCCACGAAAGAAATTTGACTTTGAATGGGGTGAGGAGCAGGAGAAAGCACTTCAGCTAGTGAAAGATACTATACAAAAAGTACTTGATTTGTGACCGTTGAGAGACAGTGAAGTTGAGTTAAATGTGCCTGTACATTGACAATAATGCCAATTGGAGTTTATGGCAAAACATGTGTTCCATTGGGATTTGGAAGTCGTAAGTTACCCGGAGCTGGTGACAGATATACTCCATTTGAAAAGAAGTTGTTGGCATGCTATCGGGCTCTTGGGGTTAGAGAGCAAATGACAGTAGGTCATGATGTACTAATCCGACCAGAAATTCTGATCATACAATGGGTATTGAGCTTTCCTAAAACACATTGAATAGGACATACTCAAAAGCTAACATCAATAAATGGAAATGGTACATTCAAGATCATGCCAAAATAGGTAAGGGTGGAATTACAAAGTTACACAAGCAAGTGGCTGGTGTTCTGCTGATTGATCTGGAACCAGCAGATATGACAGAAATCTGTGAGTCTCCTGTAAAATGGGGAGTCCCTTATGGGGATTTGATGAATGAACAAACTGAACATGCTTGGTTCACTGATGGTTCAGCTAAATATGTAGGCACTGAGCGACATTGGAAGGCTGACAAATTTGTCCAGGTAATTTACCTTGCTTCAATGTACCCTGAATCACAATGGATCTCTGTTTCTGATGCTGACATACTGCACATTGCAAAATCACTGTTTTCACTACTTCTAAAGGAACGCTCTAGCTCCTTATCAAGTGACACCAGAGTCTGCAGGGGTAGATTTGCATGCTATGAAGGAGATCAGACTTGAGCCAAGAGGAACCAGTACTGGAATTAGAGGGCAGATTTCAACAGAACATATGGGATGAATTGCCCCTAGATCTGGGTTAGCTTGTAGAGGGATCCAGGTAATGTGAGGGATTGCGGATGCAGATTATTAGGGAGAAATAAAAGTAATTCTGATCAATAGTGGAGAGACAATGATGCCTGCACATAAAGGGGACAGAGTAGCTCAACTAATTATCATCCCTGTAGAATTATCTATGGTAAGAAAAGGAGAGCCGCCGACATTGGAAAGTACACGTGGGGACAAAGGTTTTGGCTCATCAGACAAAATGGTTCTGTGAGCAAAGGTCTGGGTTGAGAAACCTAGTGGCCCGCCGTTTCCGCCAGATATCATTGCAGCAGGAGAGGATAAAGTGGTTCTAGTAATGGAACGGAATCTGGAAAAAGGAAATGGAGTCATATTCCAGCTGACAAATGTTATTTACGTTCACGATGTAGTTCACTGATATCTTGTTCTTTCTGTTATTTCATTTCTACAGACCCTGTTTGTGATGTGTTAGCTTATGGATTTGTATGGAGTCCGTTCGGAGGGGTACAGGGACATGGGACTGACGGCTTTGATGTTGCCACGTGGCCTGACACCGATTCGGCTGCATTGTACTGTGGTTTGTCAACAAAATGTGAACATGGGAGTGATGTTTGCTGTTGTCCTCTTCTGCGACTTCCATGACTTTAGTGTGGCATGGCTATGCTGCAATTGTAAAGCAGCCTGGAAATAGGTGGGCATTTCTATCCTGTCGAGTGCTGAACATCTCACACTTTTGCTTGGCTGATGTTCATGATGCTTCTAACTTGATTTTGACATGTCTTGTGGCCATACCAATCTTGGCACCTGTGCTTCGACACGTTTTTTGAGTACTGCATAATGATTCTCTAGTGGAGGGCACTGATTTGAGGGGTTCTTTTCCCGTTTATGAGTACTGCAAGTTTTGTTCTGACACTGATCGCAAATGGCAGAATATGACGTGCATTGGTGCCTACAACATTGCTCCAGCCGACGTGTGTTTTGTTATGTCTTGTGATACTTGGCATGTTGGCAAGTGCCAGCAGTTGAACTTGTTGAATGGGGTAAGCAGAATTGACTTTCAGAAGCATTTATGTGTGCATTCAATCAGCGCATGCACTAATGTTTCTAATTCTATGTTTTGTAATTTTACTGTTGTGGCTGCTAGCCATCTTCCCATGTGAAAACTCTGACTGTTTGGCAATGTTCCTGTGGTAGCTTTACCTACAACTAATTCCTGCAAATATTTCTGGTGGGGTTTGTCCTTTGACATAGCTTGGTTTAATGAGGTTGCCTTTAAAGTCTGTGATACATCGAACTACACGTTCTGTTCATCATCTTGGCCTATCACCAGATTGTGATTCTAAAGTGCATTTGATTACAGAACCAGAGGTTTTGGCACTAGCGTTTTCCATTGTGGGTGTATGGGGGTTGGCGGCTGGTGGTTATAAATCCTTGATTAGATTAGCTTGTGTGGTGGTTAAAGGGCTTAATGAAACCTCTCAAGCTTTGACAGAGCTGCTTTTATACAACAGTCATTTTAGAAAGGCTATTTTGTAAAACAGAGCTGCTGTTGATTATTTGTTTTTGCAGCATAGTTTGGGTTGCATTGTCGTAGAAGGAATGTCCTATGTTGATTTAAATGACCATTCCCATTCTATTGAGAAATATTTTAGTAATTTAAGTGTTGAGATTTCCCGAATAAGTCAAGATCAGGGCGGGAGTTGGCGGGATTAAATGTTTTCCTGGGTTCCTGAAGCATTGTGATATTTTTTTGTTTGTGTTTTTGTTGTTATTTTGATTGTTTGTTGTTGTATTTCAAGTATTCCTAATTTAGTTGCGATGCTCCTTTGGTTTCAGAAACCGTCATTTGTTTCATTGGGATAGGGTAGTTCATTGTCCAAAGGGTAGATTGTAGTGCATGCGTGAAAATGAGCTGAATAACATGGCGCCTGTGTGCTGTTATTTTGGACATTCAATGCCAAACTGCAATGAAAGTCTACGTTTCTGGGAGCTCAGTTAGGAAGCAGGCATGGATTCTGCAGCGGTTGCAATATTTTAGCACAAAATAGATGAGTTATCTGTGCAGAATAGTTTGCGTATTGTTCACTTAAGGACAAGCCAAGAGGGTAGGCAGAGATGTGCAGGTGCATTGGTAAAGGATTGCTGGGACCGAGGGTGCTGAAGACGATTTGGGTTTATCTACTGTCTGTATTTTTCAACTCTTGCCCCCCATGCCTGCTGTCTGTCCTTCGGCCAGAGGAAGTCTGCCACTGTTAGGCAGAATCATGTGCAGTACCCTTTGGGAACACCACACACAATTAAGACTACAAGTGTAAGTACAATTTGACCTTTGGTACAAGCCTGCACTACACAGTAAAGTGGTAGCGATGGCTGTGTAGGCAGATTTATCTCAAGAGTAAAGTGAGCAGTATCAACAGTTACACAAAGGGCAGCAATTACTATGGTTCAAACAAACACTGACTCAGGTTTCTGAGTAAATGAATATACATTTATTTACAAATCAGTTGTAAAACAGTTCACTAAGTAAAGCAGCAGAAAATCACACTCTTAATATACTACACAACACCCAGTGAATTCTGGACAAGTTAAGCTCAAAATGAAGTGTGAGCAAAATGGCACTACAGCAACTAAAAAGGGAGGGAAAGACAAGGTTATACAAAATTAAGCAGCACTAACAAGTAAATAGTCAGACAATCTAGAAAAGGATTTCTACAATGAGGATTCAATTAAATAGGCCAGGGCAAATGTTAAAGGGTCACAGTCTTTGCTCAGGATCACACAGTTCAGAGTAGTTTGCGGTTAAGTCTTTGCCAAGAGTTCGAAACGAAGTTGGTCGGAAGAAAGGTTATTCAAAAGAGTAGAGCAGGATAAGCCCTCGGATTGGAGAAAGATTTCAAACACTTTCACCGCGGTCGGACGAAATGAACGACCAGATTTAAACAGTACCTTAAATGAAGAAGAAGGCTGTAGCTGAGACAGACGTTCCTTGCAGGTCCTGCAGGCTCATGGTTCCTGAAGCGACTGTCGGACTGACACAAAGGAGGAAGACTGGAGGGTCCTGCACTGCCCAGGGAAGAAACCAGCAGTGGAGCACAGCAAAAAATAAAAGGTGTGTTCCTTAAAACCCAAGCAGGGTCTGAGCCTCCTGGCTAACCAGTTCACTGCAACTGTGCACAGCAAATTCGACCAGGAGAGGGAGGTCTTGCTTGGAGTTTGGGTGAACTGGCTGGTCCCACCAGCTTAGGGGAGGAAGATTCCTTGCAGATCTTCTCTGAAATGGAAGTTGGGAGATTTGGACCCGCAGCAGGGCTTCACCAGGAGGTTCATTCATGGTAGAGGTCCTCTTTCCTTAGATTCTCTTCAGTTCTCTTGATCCAGTGGTGACTCTGCCTTCTCAGTCCCAGAGACCTGCTTTTTATACAGTTTTCCCCCATTCACCCAGCCTGGCTGTCAATCACACAGCAGGGTGACTGTCCTGGCTGGTCAGTCACCTAGCCAAGCAAACAGCAGTGTGACTTGGGTTACCAAGGAAACCCATGGCAGGGTTCCTAAAACCCCTCCCTCACATCCTGCCTACCCAGACATTCAGGCGCCTAAGGAGGGCTTCTGTGCAGAAGCCTGCCAAGGGACGGCAAACAAAGGAACCAAACCTGGTTTGGCACGCAGAGTAAAATACAAGAAAGTCTTTTACAAAAAGAAATGGCGACTAAACCCAGCTGGAACCAAATTAAAGTGAATATGGTCCAGTGGGTTTAAGTTCGAAGCCAACAACACCAGCCAAGTCTTAATGAAAAGGGAACAAAACAATGTTCCAAGAGAGACAGACAAAAAGGGATAACTATTAACCCTTTCCAGTTCTCTATGTAAAATAGGTTGTACTGGGTTTGTGAGTTGAAAAATACTAATAAATGCAATGGCAAGTTTACATATTCTGAGAGACAGTAGTCAGTCCCAGAATATGGAGTCTAAAGAGGGAAGTCTGAAAAAGACAACCCTGTGTCACTGCACTAAAGGTGCTGTGTAACAAACATTAAAAAGATGATGCCTATGGAGTAGGTGAAGCTCCACAGTCTATGAACACAAACATGTTAAACACACACAGCAAAACACATGTCAGAGTGATGGGAAAAAAGGCTCACACTCTTACCATGTGAAAAAAATAAATCCTAGTAATCCAGCAAAGCTGCTGAGGGACTCAGTAGGTAAGGGGAATTAGCCACTCTGGAGAATTATCCTTAACAGCCACCTATGAGGGGCAGGGATTTATCCCCCTTAAGAGGAGAAGGTCCCAATGCGGTGACAGAGAATTGAAACCCCGGGTGGTGAAGTCTTGCTGAGAGGGACGACGCTCCGCTCTGGACCCCGTTAGTTGATGCATGATCTCTCTGCCTACCTGCCTTGGGACTGTATAGTGTTGTCGTGGCTGAGATGAAGCTTTGTCATACAACTGCCCTAATGGTGATGCATACTTGTTATGTGCACTCCTGTTCATGTATTTATGTGTAATTATTTGCATTTATTGTCTAGTTATATGTGTGTTTCTGGAGTGTGAATAAAGGGCCTGTAAAGAGCCAATGATTTTTTAACTAATGGTCTAAGTGTATATTATGGTCCTTTCCGAGTCCAGGAACTTTTAGTCTGTGAAATATGGTGAGTAATTTGAAGGTCAATACACGTGTCTGAAAAGCAAAACAATGTGTTCGCTCTATCGTTGGAGGCAGGGGAAGAATATTGTAAGTGGGACCATGAGTGGTGGGCCTTCCAAGATGGAATGGAGCCAGAAGAATGCCCCTAATCTTGGGACATGGTCTCACTACATCCCTCAGTTCTTCCCCCTCAGAGAGTCATCCAAAACCTGCTGCAATCTCTCTCTCCTCAAGTCTCGGTCCCACAAATCTTTGCACTATATTATTAGGATTCTTGGGCATACCTCGTTTGTCTTAGTGAGCACCCTCTCTAATTTCGCAAATTCCCCACTCCATGCTTTGCTCTAACATTCCCTCTCCATTCCCCTAACCATCCCCCTTCCCTCCTCAAATTCTCCTGCTGTCTCCTCCTTCAACCCCTGCTGGATATCCAATGCTCCCTCTTCAATTATTTCTGTTTACTCCTTATCTGCTTTCCCAAGATTTCTCCACTGCTTAACTTCCTTGAAAACCTCCTCCTCCAATGCTGCTTCACTTTCATGTATCTCCTCTTTCTCCACCCCTCATCAGTAGTTTCTTGAAACAGCTGTCTATTTTCATCACCTTTTTGACCATGTTGGGCACTTCTCTCAAACCATCTGAAATACCCCATACCTCTTCCAAGTCTTCCACCTTCTTCAACTCTTTGGACACCTCTCCCACAACACTTAAGATAATCCAAGTCTCTTCTAACTCTGTCAACTTCTACTCTCCTTTGGCCCCTCATTCATCCTTGTGGGCATTTATATTATTACAATCATAGTTCTTCAATGCACTCCTTACTCTCCCAACTTCTTCACCCATTAAGGCCCCTGCTTCACCCCTTTGATCAGTGTTCTTATAGAAACCACTGTTGGTCATGTCTCCCTTATTTCTACCAATTTATGTATGTTCCTTTCCCCAGCGTACTAGTGCCTTGTTCTCCTAGCCCACTGTATCTCTTAACTCCCCACTTTTTGAGCCTTTCTTTGCCTGCCAAGTTAACAATGCCTCCCGCATCTCACAACTCAGGAAGTAACTGAAGACCCTACTCTTCAAAGACCATCTGACAATCACATATCCTGCCCCTTTCTTGCTCCCCCCACGCATACCAGTACTTCTTTGCACAACCTGTTGCTTCCCAACTAGGTTCCTGCTTCATAAATACCATCCATACATCCATGCTACCATTGTCCAAAGAATTCATGATCAGTGACTCCTTGGAGAAGCAGCCCTTTCTTACATCTTCCCGCCACAGCACATCATAGATTCTTCTCAATGTGTTCGTCCATCTACCTCTCAGCTTAAAATCCCTTTATTACTCTTAGACTTCACACTGATCAGAAGTAAATAGTGTTAAGGCTAAAGGAGTGCTGTATTTCAGTGCTCTTCAAAGGATGAAGGAGGATTAACTTGTTTGGGAAATGCTTGGCCACACAAACAATGCACATATGATATACCAATCACTAAAAGGAGCGATGTAAAAGATATGTCCTTTCTTTCTATCATTTAAGCTGATGATTGCCGGCTGCTGAGCAAGTTACCAAAGGTGAAGTGCCTGCGCAACAACCAAAGAGAAGGTAAGAGATCATCAAGGCTTTACTTCACCAGATGTAGATGCAAATGCTAGAATCTGCCTTAATAAAAGGGTTCACACTTGTAAATGTTTCATATTCGTAAATGCACCTTCATTTAAATCATTTCCCTTCTTTGTATTTTTGAGGAGAATTTCGGCAGTAACATTGTTTTATTTATCTGTGGTAGGTGGACTCAACATCACTGCTTTAAAAGTAATGCATGAAACGTTTTTAATTCATTATAATCACTGCCAATTGACCTGGGCCACTTCCATTGCATTGATTTTCAGTAAAAAAAGGTACTTTTGTTAAGGGTCCACCATTTGCAAATCATGTCTCGGGAGTATAGCTCAGGAGCAATGTGCTTGCCTTGGAAGCAAGACGACACGGAGCACCATAGGTTCAATTCCGCGCTTAGAAACCTCTGGGTATTAAGCGCGTTATAACTAAACTTTCATATCATATCATGTGTTTCTCTACTGCTATTGAGATCAGCCATGTCCCCTCTTCAGGGGACCACAATAAAACCCATATATGTTTCGGCCTTGTAGGGCCTCATCTGTGATGTTCAGAATGATTCTCTAGACACAGCGACTAAGGGTCCTATGGTCGTGCATACAGCCCCAATTTCGGGAAACTAATTATAACACATTCTACTGATCTCACTCAACCTCCACACCATGCCTAGAATACATACCTCTCAACCTTTTTTGATACCAAGGCGGGTGAAAACCCAGAAAGGCCATAAACATAAAAGTAGGACTACCGTAAAAACATGAAACGGCAGTCCTACTTCTATGTCGCTGACCTTTTACGGGAGGGGGGTGGGGAGGAATGCTCCCAGGCACAATCCTCTCATTGGAGGAGAGTGCCAGGGAGGGGAAGGGGGAGGAAATGGGGGCGTGAAAAGCATGACACTTGCTTTTCACGCCTCCATTCGCGCAGGAAGAGTCGCGCCGGGACCCGATTTCGGGATCTCGAAATCGGGTCCCGGCAAAAATATGAATCGTAGCTCCCACCTTTGCCAAGGCGGGTGAAACAGATGAGCTGGCGGGTGGGCGGGTGTGTAGATGCTTTGGCGGGTGACACCCGCCAAAAGCGGGTGAGTTGAGAGCTATGAGAATAGGAATGCAGCCCACCACCACGAAAATTCGGCCTGGCTGCACACACATAGTGCTCCCAAGCAATACTTGCTAACCTATTCTTTACTCCCCCGTGGACTATTGTCCTCGAGGGCGTTCAACCCACAGCTCTTTCATGTCATACCAATGGTAAAAAAGGCGCTATAAAAATGCACAATAACATAACATAAACCCCAAAAAGCAATGGAAGGCTAATTTTTAAGGCTGCTGGGGCCTGTCGTGCCCTGTCCCTCACTTCCATGCACAGGAGTGTATGTTCATACTCGGAAAGCCCCAGGGCCCCCTGCTTACCATCTGCCTTCTGCAATCCTTCATGAGGACCAAACCCTTGCTAAGATGGCCGCCACTACTGCTGTTACATTCAGAAGCACCTCAGATTCTCCAGAACCCTCTTACAAGCTCCTGAATCCTGATTGGCTGCTCCCTGCAGCAAAATGGGAATCCCCCTCGAACCAGCAGGTGAAACCGGCTCATATTAAAGGCTCATTTGAAGGCTGTTGGAGCCTGTTGTGAGCTGTCCTTCACTTCCATGCACAGGAGCGCATGTTCATACTCAGAGAGCCCCAGGGCCCGTGCTTACCATCTGCCTTCTGTAATACTTCACAAGGACCAAACCTCTGCTAAGATGGCCACTGCTACTGCCGTTACATTCAGTAGCACCTCGGATGCCCTAGAGCCCTCCTACAAGTTTGTGCATCCTAACTGGCTGCTCTCTGCCCTACTTGAACCGGCAGGTGAAACCGGCTCATATTGAAGGCTCATTTTTAAGGCTGCTGGAGCCTGTCATATCCTGTCAGGCCATTGGGCTGTCCGGGGAAAATGCTGCCAAGTTCCACCCTTCAGGGAAGCATTCACTATAGATGTGCACGCCCTATGCAATCTGTCCCTCACCCCCTATGCTAAGGTAAGAGGCGCTTCTACTCTTCACTCGCTTTCACAAAAGTAATCCCATCCACATGTTTCTACCCACCCCTGCTCTCCCCTCCCATCTCCGTTGTACCTTCATACTGCAATACCGAATTCGTGGCTCTCTGTGTTACACCAAGCCCGATTTCATGACCAGAATCACTTCCGATGGTCCCCGCATCTGATGCCTTTCCTACCTGTCTTATACTTCATTGGCATTGCGGCGCACTTGCCTTGCACTGACCCCGACGCTTGATAGCACCATGATGCCTTTATTTATTTATGTATTTTTTACATTTGTATAGCACACAGCAGCTCTTGGGCATTGAGGCGATGCTACTTGCAGGGATCTCAGTTACAGGGTAGGTACAGCTGGGAGATGCATTTATACATACGCTTTTAAATTGATAACCCCTCCCACTTCCGATGCTACCCATCTAGGTGTTTTCAGGCAGATCTCACCTTATCCCGACTAACAGCTTTCCACTGACCCCTGCTTCTTACCTGAAACAAAGACAGTATGGGCCTCATTACGACCCTGGTGGTAGCCGTGCCCTTATTAAGGGCACGGCTGTCGCCGGTAATGATTTTTTACCGGGTCCAAGAAAAGGGCAAAAACCGGGTTATGCCTACCTTGGCGGACCCGGTAATTGCCCTTTTCTTGGACCCGGTAAAAATCAATTCCCATTCTCATTTGAGCCCCATTGGGCTCAGATGGGAATGGGGAGGATGCTAACAACGGGCCCGTTAATGACGGGCCCATTGTTAGCATCCTGGCCTGCTAGCGGGTCCCACTTTTCACGTCTGATCAGACCAGATGTGAAAAGTGGGACCCGCTAGCAGGCCTTGTAATAGGGCATCCCATAATGAACGGTGCCGGTCCCGTACCAGTACCGTTCATTTCGGGACCGCCAGGGTCCTAATGAGGCCCAATGACTTTTTCACCAAGATGCTGCTTATGCACTTAACCAGAATCACTCTATCTCGAATTCTACCTGACTGTGGGCCTCATTACATGGTAGGCGGTAGGGGTTTACCGGTACCGGTAAGGGCACCGGTACCGGTAAACCCTTACCACCTTACTACGAGGTCCCTTTGCGGGACCCGACCTTAACGGCTGGTGCAGACCAGCCGTTAAAGTTGGGACCCGCAAAGGGACTTCGGTGCTAATTACGGTACCGCAATTTGCGGTACCGTAATTAGCTCCTTCCCCATTCCCATTGAGCCCTATGGGGCGAAAATGGGAATGGGGAAGGGCCATGGAGAAAGGGGGAATTACCGCCCCGCCAACCTTGGAATGGGGTGGTAATTCCCCTTTTCTCCATGGTGGTATGGTATGGTACCGGGGGCAACCATGGTGCTAATAGCACCATGGTTTACCGCATAACATGTAATGAGGCCCTGTATCTTCTAGCTTGACCTATTCAGCCCTGCACTGTTCCTGAATTCTACCTGCCTGTGACTACCGGATTTGACCTTGCGCTTTCTGTAACTAGCGCCCATATGCATTGCAATCCTGCCAACAGCACTTCATAGTGATTGTGATTTCTATAAAGTGTTCTAGCCATAACTTTTCCAACGTCTGCAGTAGGACTCAACACAGTTATGGACCATTGCATAGTACATGTTGTTCAAAATGGACAAAGCTGGTTGGCCACAACAATAGGTGGAGGTAGTTTATATTGCAGAGAAGTGGAAACTTTGTATGCCAACTCCTAGAGTTTCGAGATCTTTGGCATAAAATATCTTTACCCATCTACCCATTCTCTTATCCAGCTACTCATTAATGCCCTAATTCATGGAATGATCTGCATGGAAAATAGGGGACTTGCCAATGAAATCGCGTGCAAGCGCCTGTTTGTGTATTCATGGAACACAATGTGCAGGGTTTAGCAAGGACTTGCGAGGAATCCGCGCCAGTCCAACACATCACTGCGACACCACAAACGCCTTGCACAACACTCGCAGCGAAGGAGCGTTGGGTTCTGCACAGTCACCTAAAAAGGGGGCGGAATACGTGGAATGGGGAACAACAAGCGAAAATATGGGCGTTACGAGGGATGTACTAAAGTAAAATCCTCACAACGCCCATCACACGCTAAAAACCTGTATACATGGAATTGAACAGGACTCGCTGGTGCGCTGTAAAATACGTGCAAATCTTGAAACACGTATGCCACGCGATAGCTGGCGAATACGTCAACGCACACAAAAACAAATGCATAAAAAGTCAGCGTGATCAACAAACGTGAATATACAGCTACGATGAATGTTCCATTTGTCGCAGCTGTGATCGTGGGACACTGCAGGAGGAGGAGGATGGCCAGGACCACACTTTTTGGGATGCCTGATGGCCAGGTCTATGGCAGGTATAGGTTTCCACCTCATATCAAATTAGACCTTGCATCACCCACCCTGCGCTTCCAAGCACTGATCCCCCTTGGAAAAGGTGCTCAATGTACTGCATTTTTTGGCCACTGGGTTATTTCAGTGGACAACTGCCATAGTTGGGGGCAATTCACAGCCCACGCAGTCACGCTGCCTACATCAGGTGTTGGCAATAATAAATGCACACCCCTCAGTCCGCAGGCACATCTACATTCCCAGAACACCTGCAGAAAATCAGGCCGTGGTCCAGGATTTATATGGGGTGACACACTTCCCTAGAGTGCTTGGTGCCATCGATTGCACCCATGTGGCGCTACAACAACCTAGGGCGACAGAGCACATATATCACAATCACAAGCACTGGCATTCCATCAACATGCAGGTTGTATGTGATGCCAAGGGTATTGTTACATCTGTTTATGCAAACTATACAGGGTCCACCCATGATTGTTTCATATTCAGAATGTCACCCCAACACCGGACCCTGGAAGCTGGGAGGCATGGCAACACAGGCTCATTGGTGAGTATAAATGCCTGTGCACATGCATGCATGTCACACACACACAAATACACACCAATGACAAACTTCTCACCTGTACAGCGGACAGTGCCTACCATCTGAGCACCTACATGATGATGCCAATACTTAAACCTGCCACACCACCCCAGGTAAGATACAACACACTTCATATTGCAACTCGGGGCATAGTGGAGTGCACATTCAGAGTGCTCAAGTCATGTTTCTGCTCCCTTGTCGAGTCTGGTGGCCAGTTGCTATATGCACCACCATTAGTGTGCAGGATAATTTTGTAGCATGTGTCCCGCACAAAGTTGCAAGACGGTGTGGCGTACCGGTGGACAGGGTGGTGCCCCCACATCCGCAACCTCATGCAGGCGCATGCACATGCCAGGTGAAAGGGTACATGGCGAGGCTGCCCGTAGCCAGCTTGTGGCTACATTTGTCTCCTAAGATCCAACCCCTGTGGAGTACACACAGCCATGGCACACTCCAGGTGCCATAATCATCTGGGCTCACCAAACCACCCTGAGAATGTGTCCTTGGAAGTGCAACATTGTGTGCATCCCTTAGAACCAAAACTAATTTCATTTTGAGTTTTCATAAGAAACACATAGAAGAGGGACTATGCCAGTACCACCATGCTAAACTAGACATCCAAACACCTGTGGGTCACATAAACCGTCCCATATGTCATGTTAAATAATCACCAGACTGTGCTATGGTATGTAAATTCAAAGAAGACAGATAAATGGCCAATCCATTAATATTGCACTCAATGCACTCAACAATGCATGGAACAAGCACACAAAGAACACCTGCTCGTAGAGATCCATAATATTCTGGACAGGAACAGTAATTTCATACTAAACTATACTACACTATCAACAGTGCATGTAACAGTGAATATGTCGGACAGTGATTCATCATATTTTCACAAGCGCATCAATATGCCATCATGCAGGGACCGAGGACACGGTGGAACAGACAGACACTGTACCTGCATGGAGCAATCGGAAGGAGCAAGTGCACAGATGTTCAGAGGGGTGTGGTATTCAGAGGGTGGATACATATTCAAGGGTGGTTCAAGTGCAACCAGTCAGCGGATGCTTGGCTAAGTGCAGAGAAATGCAACTCTCTCTGGTCATTCCCCAAGTGCAGTGATGATGACACTAGTCCACGTCACAGAGGCAACTGCCCCACAAATTGCTCAGCCATCACGGGAGGCATGGGGGTGAGGGACACACACACAGCCATCACAGGGGCAAGGGGGTGATGGCCGCACACACACAGCCATCACAGGGGGTGATGGGGGTGAGGGCCCAGTTCCCATGCAAACATGCCATTGATATGCACAGGAGTACAGTGTACCACACCAGAGAGAGGGAGAGTGGCACAGAGAGTGAATAACAAGGAAATGACAGATCAAGGAGTCTGTTAAGATGGATTTCTGAACTCTGTCCTGGAGGGGAAGAGGTTCAGAAGGCCAGCCTAGTTTCTTGGAACAGGGTAACCTCTGGACAAGCCAGACCAATCAGGGTAGCGATGGCGGCGGTCAAAACTAGGTCTCAAGAGGGGTGAGGGTGACTGAAAGCCTGCAATGAGCACAGAAAGCAAGGACACTTACAAATTACTCCAGACAGGTGTTATATTAAAAGTATAGACACATTTATAACAAGGCCTTTGTAACATCGACCATAGTAAAGAATCACGATAAAACTCAAGTAAACCAACACATCACAATCAATACAATATATATACAAGACCAAGGGGTCTAAAGAGTTAGAAGCACGAAATATGCAGACCACCTAGATGGGGAGGAAAACAGGCAGTGCAAGTAATCGTTAGACCCAGTTCGACATCAGAGGCCACCTAACTAGAAGGAAGTCCGAGCCCTACGAAGAGTGGAGCCTTGTGCTCAAAAGTACCTGCACACGCGGGTGCCAACGGGCAAAGGAGAGTCTCTTCAGGGAGATCAGGCAGTTCAGAGAGGTGAACAAAACGATGATGATCAGTTCCCCGCTACTCAAGCGCGGCCTCCACTTGTGGGCAGAAGCAGGGCGCAAGTGTGGAAAAGTGTTGCTGTTTATGACAGCGGTGGAGAGCCACAGGCTCCTGCGGGAGGGTGACCGGTTAGGGTGTTGACTACTCACTGGTCCCCGATGCAGGCAGACCTAGGCTTCACCGGTTCTGTTTCGGTACTGGCAGGTTCCTATGCGATCAGCAGGATGTCTCGACGTCGTGTAGATTCCGCGACAGCAGGAGTCAGGGTCGAGGGTGTCCCACATGCAGCGAACACGCACAGGTTTGTTACCACAGCAGGGCAACTCGGCAACCACAGGTATTCCGGTCCCTATACACACGTCTCACTTCAGACCTGGGAATGCCAAGTGTACGAATCGTGTGAGAGTGCCGAGGACACGGGATTAGCAGTAAGCCAGATGGCGGTGACAGAGCAAGGTTCCTGTGTAGGCTGGTCAGTCCACTGGAGGGCCCAGGGATGCTTCCGAAGGCTTACGTACAGGATTTGGTGAAGATGCCGAGAATAGTTGTTCACACTATTCTAAAGGGTCGAAGCGCCAGTACAGGCCTTCTCGTTCGATCAGAGGCAGAGGGGTTTCACAGGACGACAGCTGTGCAGGGTGCCAAACCTTCAGCGGGTCACCAGCGATTCCTCGACTCAGCTTCTTAGTTGCAGGATACTTGGCTCCTTATCCTTTGTTTGTGAGAACTCAGGAAATCGACATGGTAGTGGTGTTTCCAGCCTCCTCTTATCCAGAGTTCCCTTCGCGCCAAAACGGAGAGGACCCAATGGGAGATCTGCTCACAAAACACTAACACCATACGTGGACCTATCACGGACCACGGTGGTCCCAGGCATTCAAGACACACTAGACTCTCTGGCACCCAAGATGTGTATTGGGAACAGACATCCCAGCCCACACCCTGGAGGCACACACAAGGCATGCAGAATCCCGCAAAAGCGTTGTGTTTCGCAGGAAAGTGCATGACCAAATAAGGACTGCCCCAGGTCGGCTCGACCTGGGGGAAGGTGAAGGGGCAAGACGGTCAGCGGACAGGACAAAGAACCTCGTGGCATGGCCATTTTGGAGGCCATACCACCCATTTGGGCCAAACGCGGGAAGCGTGGTTAACATGGCAAAAAGGGGTTCAAAACACAAAGAAACTATAGCTGCCACCAGTCCCAACCATGACTTGCATATTTCATGATAAGTCCAGCGAGAGTTTCTAGGGCCATTGGAATGACTAGAGACCCAAGAACGCGGTAAAGCTGCAACATGAGGAAAGAACTACGGAAAACAACGTTTCCTGGTACTGACTGTTTTAAGGGCATGTCAGTTTCCCCGTAAGAATGGAGTGAAAGCCCAGAGGAGTTCGGCAGAAGGCTGCGCTTCTCTGGCAAAGTCTAGATCAGAGTGTAAAACACTGGTACAACAGCAAAAAAGTTTGGGGGTTGCCACATGGAAGGAAAATTACCTACAATTTCCTAACAGAGTCCATGGCCTGGTTCACTGATGTAGAATGACATGCTGCATAGCACAGTCGGTGCGCCCATTGAGGTATCCACATAGGTAGCTTACACAGTGACATCAGCACCAATCAAATTACCACAATGCTATGTGAGCACGCAAGGACATATAAGAGAACTGACACATGCAGCAAAGATGACCAACAATGAAGCATGTCCAACATGCAAGTCAGTGCAAATGCTTACAAAATAACTGTGAATGTTGGAAATCCCACATGACCTTCACCAGTGAGTTTGTTTCCTAATTTGTTAAAAGACGACATTGTCTGGTGGAGGGCATGAGGAGTGTGGACTTGGAATGGTGCAGGATGTCTCCTCTGGGACAGCAGTCACCGCCACATCACGGATTTCTGAAACAACATGGACGAACATAAAATACTCATTGTGCATGGAAAAACAAAGATATACTTACCTGCACCTGCCACTCGGTGCACCCCCATGCAAACATGCTAGATGAGTTCACTAGGCATGCCTGCACGTACACCACTGCACATGTCTAGTCCCTGAGGAGTTAATGGCACGCCTCAAAGGCAAAAATGCAAATAAAACCAAAGACCACAATCGGGAAAGGGCAAAACAAAATATGACATGCCAAAATCTGGCCGGGGGGTGGAAAAAAAGAAAAAAAAATGTCCATCTTGGACCGGGTGGGAATCCACCCAGGAGGTGGAGGGGCAGGGTGCATGTCACCACCCACATGTGTGGATGTTGATAAAAAAAATACATGGGTACATGGACCGCACGGCTATCATGGATTGGGAGGGCTGTCGCTGTTGTCGCCACCTTCCTGTGTAGAATGTGTAGGTGGTTGTGGTAAGGGAGGTTGACCACGTATGACCCTGACCTGGTCTTCCATGACAGTGGTCAGGTGGACCCAAATGAATGCATCTGCAACATGAAGCCTTGGAGGTCCGCATGCAACACCTCACGGGATGCACAGAGTTCCTCTGAGATGGTATAAGTGAAAAGTTGCATCAGCTGGTCACACTGTGTACTGCAGGCTGCCTCTCGCACCCCCATTGAAGCTCTGAGGGCCAGTAAGTTTTGGCTCGGGGCTTCCTTGTCGGCCTGACCCTCTGCAAGCAGGGATGCCTTCAGAGACCTCAGTTCTGCCCGCCGGATCCTGTTGCTGGACTCTTTGTGCAGCCTATGTGAGCGGCATGTGGACTGCAATGCCTCTAGCTGGTGCTCTACCTGTATTTGTCGGGAGAACATGGAATTGGCCACCCTATCCATGTCCTGAGCCAACATCTCATAGGAAGCACCCTGTTGCTGTGCAACACGCAACATTGACTGCTCCAACATTGTCTTCCCAGCCGCAAACTGTCCACCACGTGTGCATGCCCCACACCTGCCGGAACCCCAAGGGAGCATGGCCCTTGATGTGAAGCTGCTGTCTGTGGCTGCAGGACTGCATCCTTCCCTTGGTCATCCGTCCAAGGACCGGAAGCTAATAGAGTGGAGCATGACTTTGCAGCCGTAACCACCACAGATGGACATGGCAACACTGACTGGCTTTGTGAGGGGACGTTACCCCCTGCAGACGCACAGGCTACATCAGCATCATGACTTGATGCACTCACCTCCGACAGTATAGAGGAAAGGACGTCCAGTTCACCACCAGAGCAATAGGTACCATTGGAGGTGGACTCATACAGAGTCATGCCCCAGATGGAGTGTAGGACCAATGGATTCTCATGGGCTGCCACAACATGTCCTCCACTAGTGCTCTGTTGGGGCTCAGCCTCCCATTTCTCCTCTACCTCCTCCCCTGAATCTGGTACCTCATCACCTGCACATGGACACATAAAGACATAAAGAATCATGTTAATTGCATCTACTACATGCATTGTCATCACAATGTTGTCCTGCCATGCCATAATTTGTTTTAACACACTATGTACAAAAATCCATGAAATCATGGCGCAAGCAGACTTGCCACCACATCCCAAACAGGAGCTGCAGTCCAATACTAACAGGTCTGTAGTGTACAGTATCTCATGTCCAGGCAACCTCATGTACATTGGTTCTACGATATGTCCCTTCAAAATGAGACTATTACAACATTAGATAGCAATAAAAAAAACACAGATACAAGTTATCCAGTGACAGTACATTTTGAGGAAAAACATTCTAGTAATTCTGCTCTATTGAAGTATACACCTCTAGCAAATATTTCAGAACATAGAAGAAAGTGTAACAGAGAAAGATGTCTGAGACAATTGGAATTGAAACTCATCATCAAGTTCAATACCTGAATTGCTTGAATAGTGCGCAGGATACTGCGCATCCCATGGGGAGGCATCTGTCGACATAAATAAAATGTGTTATTAAAAGTGAACCAGAGCCATTGCTTTGAATCTGGGTGGACTGGCAAGAGTCTGAAAGCGGATTCGATGTCCAGTTTGGCCATCAGGGCGTTCCTGCCACATTCCTGTATGAGTCTTACCGCCTCTTGGAAATGTGTGTAGGATACGGCGGATTCTGTGTGAGGGATGTCGTTGTTTAGTGATTGGCCCTTGTGGTAGGAAAGGTGATGGATTAGCCTCATTTTACCAGGTTCTTTTTTGGGGACCAAGCCCAGTGGAGATATTATGTAGTTATTTAGAGGCATGTGATCCCAGGGACCTGCTATCCTGCCTAGTAGCAGTTCTTTCTTGATTTTGCTCTCCACCATCGGGGGGTTGTCCCTGGCTGACTTATGGTTCATCGGGATGTTTTGTGACCCTGTGCCCTTGAAAGGGATGATGAAACCTTCGGTGAAACCCTGCCATATTGCTTCGCTGGATTTCTTGTCTGGGTAGTTGTTGAGTGCTTCTCTAAAATTGCCTGGGTTGATGGGTGTTCTTCCTGGTGCTAAAATCGGGGTGCTATTCTTTTTTGGCTGGTAGTCTGGTGCAGTTGCTTGCTGCATGGTCACCATTGCAGTTTGTGCAGGTGTGTTTGTACCAACATTCTTTGCCCCATGGGCACTGGTTTCTCCCAAATGTCCTACATGGAATGTTGGACTTAGCAGAGTGCTTTTTGTTCTGCCTGTGGGTATTAGTTTTAGTCGCCCATAGCTGGTTCTTCCGAAAGGGCTGCTCCCCTTTTTTGAGTTTATCGTTATCATTGAGTCTGGTACTCTGCGCATTTTTGTTATTTTCGGAGGATGTTTGCGGGGCCTGTTCCTCCGATGGAGGCTCGGCATTGAGAGTGTACAAGTCGTTCTGGACCTCTTCCCACTCAATGGCTGGCCTCTCTAACATGCTTCTCCTGAATCTAATATCATATGCTAGCCATGTCTTCACTCTCGGGGTGACTTTGACTTCGCTTATTTTATCCATATACGCCCATAGTTTTCTACAATCATTGGGGAATTTTTCTTCGTATATTGTTGCCAAGGTGGCAAAAGCCTGTAGCCAGTTGTCCCTGTTCTGTTCTAGCTGGGCGTTTCTGGCTATGGCTTTCTCCTCAATCTTTTTGCCTGAAAGCATCTTTCCCTTTGCGTTGGGCCTCTATCAGTGAAAAGATTTCTATGAATTCTTTAGCCCATATGGCTTCTTTGATTGTGATGTCAATGTTCCATGCTAGGCATCTTTTGTATCTATTTAATATTTCAGTCTGGAAGTATTTCATTTTTAAATCTAACTGGGCATTGCAGATCATTACTATGTCTGTTGTGTTGTTGCTGATTGTCCCTGTCTGGCCCATGGTGTCAGTGATGGGGGTTGCCCATGCCTTTAGAGCACCTATTGGGTCTGTTGCTGATGCTGTTGGTGCCATTGCGGTGGCTGTTGGGGATGGTACTGGCACCTGTGGAAGTGGTGTTGCCGGGACCGGTGTTGCCGGGGTGTCAACTACCGTTGCCGCAGGTTCTAGCAGTATGGGACGATCCGGGACCCCAGGTTCCCCTGTGGGAGGTAGTTGTTTCCCTCTTATTTCGAGCATTAATTGCTGTAAATCAGTTATATTTTGGCATGGTTTTGTCAATTTTTTGTTACCTTTTTTGGTGCCTTCTGTTAATTTTCTCCTTTTTGATGGTGGTGCGCCCTCCTCTTGGCTGGGTGGCCTGGGTATTCCTTCCTTGGGCAGGCCGTACATGTTCTCCCTAACCCATACCCATCCGTAGTACTCTGCTGCTTCGATGGCTGCTGACAGGTGCAGTGATTTGGATTTTTGTGCCGGTGTTGTGGGTTCCTGTGTTTTACGTTTGGGACCCATGTTCCTTTTTGGCCTGTTCATAGAAAAGGAAAGAAAGTTATAACAGCGATTTTGGCTGGCTGTTGTAATTGGCTTGCTACGTTTTTTGCCCGTGCTGGGTAACTGGTAATTGTTGCCCCACAATTTTCCAGCTTATGCTTAGCCAACTGCCTTTACCCGCAGCACTGGCTTGGCGTCTTTCTGTTGTTGTCCCCAATTTGCTGATGAAAAATTCTTAGTGTCTGTGTGCTACTAGCCTGTAAACAAACTGGTTACGGGCCAAGAACTAGTTCTTGCTAGTGTTGGCTTGGCCCTAAGCTTATTTTTGTATATTGTCGTAGTGCCAGTTTGAAGCAAGGCTTCCTCGCGGCCTGTTTACTAACATGCAAAGTTACTTTCTGTCATTGACTGAAAAAACAAAATGCGTGGTTTATGAAGCGAGCTCTGCTTCGCGGGCTGGAGGCTGAGCTCGCAACATTCTTTCCTTGAGATGACCCCGTACGTAATTTATCAGAGGCTGCCTCTGGCTCCTAACGATTGCGATGTTATTGCACTCGTTGAAATAACAGTAGCAGTTATCTTTTCTCCCTCTTGTAGTCTCAGCGTGGTGACTCACCTGAAAGCTGTAGCTGTAATTGACACCGTCCATGCCGAGCTGTTCAGTTGTCCTCTTCCCCCTTCGATCAGCTGGGTTGGAAACTGCTTCCGCACGGCACGCGTCCCTGGAGATTTATCTTCTTGTTTCTCCAGTGTTCGCTGCTCGCTTATCCGGCTTGGATGATTTGAACAGTAACAATGTTCACAATGGGAAAAAAATGCTGCGGTATACAACAAACTTTTAAACGTTTTCTAAAGAAGCAAAAAGGTGGAAGACACTGAGTAAACAGTGAACCTCCTGTTTGTTTGGGTCTCCGTTCAGGGTCCTCAAACAAATTGTGTTTTGCTCAAAGCATGCTGCTCTTATTTATAAGACCCAGGCAAGCCCTGAGTCTTTGTTATGTAAGTAGTGGGGGCTGCTGTTGTCACAGCCCCTGGCCGGATAGCCGACTGTCTGGCCCCCTGATGAGGGTAGGTCTTTGAACCTGGATGCCTGCAGAGACCTCAGTTCGGCCCGTCGGATCCTGTTGCTGACCTCCTTGTGCAGCCTATGTGAGCGGCATGTGGACTACAATGCCTGTAGCTGGTGCTCTACCTGTATTTGTCAGGAGAACATGGAATTGGCCACCCTATCCATGTCCTGTGCCAACATCTCATAGGAAGCACCCTGTTGCTGTGCAACACGCAACATTGACTGCTCCAACATTGTCTTCCCAGTCGCAAACTGTCCACCACCTGTGCATGCCCCACACCTGCCGGAACCCAAGGGAGCATGGCCCTTGATGTCAAGCCGCTGTCTGTGGCTGCAGGACTGCATCCTTCCCTTGGTCATCCGTCCAAAGACCGGAAGCCAATAGAGTGGAGAATGACTTTGCAGCCGTAACCACCACAGATGGACATGGCAACACTGACTGGCCCTGTGAGGGGACGTTATCCCGTGCAGACACACAGGCTACATCAGCATCATCACTTGATGCACTCACCTCCGACAGTATAGAGGAAAGGACGTCCAGTTCACCCCCAGAGCAATAGGTACCATTGGAGGTGGACTCATACAGAGTCATGCCCCAGATGGACTTTAGGACCAGTGGATTCTCATGGGCTGCCACAACACATCCTCCACTAGTGCTCTGTTGGGGCTCAGCCTCCCGTTTCTCCTCTAACTCCTCCCCTGAATCTGGTGGCTCATCAACTGCACATGGACACATAAAGACATAAAGAATCATGTTAATTGCATCTAATACATGCATTGTCACCACAATGTTGTCCTGCCATGCTATAATTTGTTTTAACACACTATGTACAAAAATCCATGAAATCATGGCGTATGCAGACTTGCCACCACATCCCAAACAGGAGCTGCAGTCCAATACTAACAGGTCTGTAGTGTACAGTATCTCATGTCCATGCAACCTCATGTACATTGGTTCTACGATATGTCCCTTCAAAATGAGACTATTACAACATTAGAGAGCAATAAAAAAACACAGATACAAGTTATCCAGTGGCAGTACATTTTGAGAAAAAACATTCTAGTAATTCTGCTCTATTGAAGTATACACCTCTAGCAAATATTCCAGAACATAGAAGAAAGTGTAACAGAGAAAGATGTCTGAGACAATTGGAATTGAAACTCATCATCAAGTTCAATACCCAGAAGCCATCAGAACATATCACTAATGAAGAACTAGCAGTAGATTTGCTAAATTACTGATATCAGTCCATATAAATGCACTCTCCTGATGGACTGAGACGGGATGTGTAAATTGTTAAATAAGATCGTTGACATTGGATGAGATGAGTTTTCCACCAGACTGTAGGAAAGGTAATGTGTAGCAGGAGCATTTGTAGCAGACACACAGCCCACTGGGGCAGAACCATAGTGTCCATTTCCAATTCTATTGGAGCCCTCTGGGGCAGTATGTCAACTATTTGAAACACTGGAAAGCAGCTGCTATTTCTGACTATGTGCCTCCGACAAGTCCTTGACTTGATCACCAACTATCTAGTGCACTGGCACGCTATATAACTTATCTATGAGTGTATAGTATGCAAAATATGACAATCACGCATGACATTTATTTTGGTATATCATGGTTACATAACCTAGATAGAGAGCTATTTCAGCTACAGAGCAAATTAGAACACCCTGTTCCGAGATGGCACTGTGTGTAACACACCACACAGCACCACTAGTAGGCAGTTACATGACTGATGTGAGTATTGAGAATGTGACTGCTTTTGCACACAAGTGTTTTTTTTTTTTATAATTGCGCCTGAGCACAGGGAATTGAATTTCACCCAATGAAGTACGAGGGTTGGGGACGGAACGCGTGTTGAACTAGGAATGTTTACTCCAGGACTGTACAATCCTCAGTAAGTCCTTGCCTTTTCAAAATGTATTTTGATGTACTGGTGTTTTTTTTACATTAAATCCCTAGTGATTCTTACATTAAATCACTAGTGATTCTAAGCGCAAATTGAGTGACCTGTTTTTTTGTTTGCTGCAAATCCCACAGTGCCTTTACCATCTAATAGGCAGGCAGAGGACGAGCAACAACTTTGTGTTTGTGTTCTCAGTGGCATGCTTCGGAAGCCACCCAGCAGGCACCCACATAGAGGCAGCGTGCCACTTGCAGAAGCTCATTTTTTATCAATATATATATTCAGTAAAAAAACATTTTTAAAGGGACGTTATGGTTACAAGTAAAACCAAAACCCCCCAGAAATTCGCCAGTTACAGTAAGCTAAGCAACCATAACTCACGCCAGCACCGTGCACTGCTAAGACTAACAACCAGGACATGAAAGATGACATCACAAATGTAATTGATGACATCACTGACATCAATTCCTATAACATAGATAAAGTACTCTTAACTGGCAACATTAAAAATGTGCAAAATGACTAATCTGTTATGTTAGAAAACATTGCAGAATGTGGATGATAGGATGAAACATAGGCAATAACTGTGTTACCCACTCAATCTTGTTCAGTGGCAATCCCATACAACTATGTGCAAAATAGCAAATACAGTACCATCTAATGAGGAGACCAATAAGCCTAGTTAAGACACATACATCTTTGGCAAATGTCCTAGTAGTTTGAGATGGTGCCCAATGATTGTAATGCTTATGTTTGTAAAAACACATACATTTCAGCATCTATGTTGAGGCCTTTCGGTCTCATAGTATTATATATAGAGTAACAACAGATTTGTAATTTTGCACATTTTTAATGTTGCCAGTTAAGAGTACTTTATGTATGTTATAGGAATTGCAATGTGCACACCACCTGTCCCCACTATGGGACATGGCTGAATTGGATATTTATTTATTTTTCTCTTTTTCACTCTGCAAATTTTGCACAGTGTAATTGATGATTGATACTGTATTGCCATTTTGCACATTTCTGATGCTGCAAGTTAAAAGTACTGTATTTATGCCATAGGAATTGTAACTTGCGCTTTATCTGTTTCTACTATGGGACTTGGTCGAATTAGATATTCTTCCTTTTCCTACTTGCAAATTTTGTACAAATTAATTGGTGATTGAAACCGAATTGTCAGGGTGCACCTTTTTGGAGGATGCTTTAAACTTAGCAACCATGACTGCTGACCTATGATTACTGTTTAGACAATGAATCAGAAAATGTTACCTATTTAGGTGTCGAAACGAATGGCAGGAAAAGAGGATCTGGACCCTGCTGTTTCATTAATCTTAGGCACTTGCCCTTTAATAGGTTGGTTGATGACCGCTGCTGAGTGCTCCAAGGCTTGTAAGCGCTTGCCCCTAGGGGGAGCTTATGCCTGATTGCAGCCATTTCAGCTGCATTCAGTCATGTAATGACAAACAAGCACATTAGTGCATCAAAATGTACACCGATTTTTTGAATGTATTAATTTTTAACAGAGGCAGGATTAAGCACCACAATTTACCTGTTTTATCGCACATAAACAACAGATGCTTATCTGTTGAAGTTAGAGATTTTCTCTCTGAGAATTAACATAATTTCTAGTTCTATACATATAGGAAACTAACCACTCCAATATGGAGTTTTGTTAACGGGTTTGTTAGAGACTCTCATAGATGCGGTCACATGACTGCTAAACACGTGAAGCAACAGGAATTGAAACGTTTTTGCAACTGTCTTCCCCTTTTAAACTCTATGGTGTTACAGGCACAATTGGATTTCAACAGTCTGAGGAAGCCTGAGCATTCAGGCGAAACGCGTGACTTTTTTCCACCCTAGGGGTGAGTGACTTTTCTACAACCTTATGGCTGTCACAGGGGTGAATTCTTTCACCTTTGTTTTTAATGATGTGCTGTGAAGTGTTATAATAAAGATGTCATTTTAAAGTAGCAAGGTTTTGTGTGCTGGGATCTTTTTGTACCTGCCTGTTATGCAGTTTTTTGTAGTGTTACAACCGCGTAGGGGCTAGTGTGTTTTTGATAATTAACGGATTTGGCTAAATTCGTTTTCCTAGCACCAGCCACTCCTAGAGGCAGAGCGCCATACTTTAACTGAATTTGTGTTTCTGATATTACACTTGTATGTTCTTAAAGTTATTTGCTTAAGTTTTGGCCTCAACTCATGGTGCACATACACAGGGCAATGAGCAGGCCTCAAACACAAAATTCATTTGTATACAAGAAGATACACTTTAATGTTATTAAAATGTTCTGGTGATGCTGTTTCTTTCTTCTTTACTTTAGTTTCCCTGTATATGCTTCTGATTTGTACACATTTTTGGTCTTCATATGTATTTCTCGTACCACCATGTATTTACCAAGTCTTGAATTGTTAGCTATTTATTAAATATTTAACAATATTCAAAACACTGATAAGGTAGCATTCATTATTTTACTATCCAAAATTACAAGATTAAAAATATTGTACTTCTATGGTGTATGCTACAGCCATTGCCTTTGTTTATGTATGATTAGGTTCCTGTATTAACAACAACACTCCACTATGTTTTGTTTAATGAGTACATTTTTTTTATAGATTAAGTATTTCATGATAGGTCTCCCAATCACCCCTGACAACATGTTACCAACATTATAAACACAACCCCTTGTAGGGAATTTTAAGCAAAATTAATGTCATATGTGATGTCATCAGTGATGTCATCAATTACATTTGTGATGGGAGTTAGTCTTAGCAGTGCACAGTGGTGACACGAGTGGTTGCTTAGGCTTACCATGGCGAATTTCCGATGTTTTTCAGTTTTATTTGTAACCATAACGCCCTTTTAACAATGTTTTTTCATTGATTTTCATAGGTTTTTATTAGTGCAACTTAACCAAAACGTCCCTTTAACAAAGTTTTTTCAGTGAATTGCTTGGGTTTTACCAGTGCATGCTAATTTCCTACAACTTATTAATATCATACTTACCTCTATTTAGCAACATTTCTGGCCAATTTACAAAGTTTCACTTCAAAACTCCAACTTCTAGCATAATTTTTAACACTTCAATACAATTTTTGCTACTTTTTCCACTGTTTTGCCTTCAATGCACCCGTGATTGTCTGACGTCATTGCAGACTTTCCTGACAGTCTCATGTGACCTTGCGCACGCAAATGCATGCTGACGTGTTTGCAAATGCCCCTGCACTTCGCAATCTGGTCTGTGCTTTGCGGACAGTTCAGAACTGCATTTTCTACTGATCTAGGAACTTTCAATTGTACCCTTGCACAGATCCTACAGCTATTCTTACTCATTATCCATTAACAATCTAGTACAGTGCACATACTTGGAAGAATATTAGCAAAACTGCTATTGATCTTAAAAATGGAATCAGCTGTTGCCATTCATCCTCCCCAAAAGCCACCACCACCAGCTGGAGTAACTACCTACACAAAAAAATGTGCAGTACTTCCAAAGACAATGAAGAGGACCAAGAAGATGAAGTAGATGAAGTGCCTACCTCTAGCACCCAGAGAGAATCATGGGTGTGGCAGTTCTTTATCATTGTTGGGAATGTACCAAAGGCTAAAGCTACCAAAATGAAATGCACTGAGTGCAACGTTTGTTAGGCAGAATTATATGCAGTACCCTTTGGGAACAACACACACAATTAGGACCACAAGTGACAGTACAAATTCACCTTTTGTACAATCCTGTACTACACAGTAAAGTGGTAGCGATGGCTGAGCAGCCAGACTTAACTCAAGAGTAAGCGAACAGTATCAATAGTTACAGAAAGGACAGCAATTACTATGATTCAAACAAACACTGACTCAAGGTTTCTGAGTAAAGGAATATACATTTATTTAGACATCAGTTGTAAAACATGTTACTAAAGTAAAGCAACAGGAAACTCACACTCTTAATACACTATACCACTCCCAATAGATTCTGGACAAGTTAGGCTCAAAATGAAGTGTGAGCAAATTGGCACTCCAGCATTTTAAAAGGGTGGGAAAGACAAAGTTAGACAAGAATTGAGCAGCACCAACAAGTAAGTAAGCAGGGCAATCTAGAAAAAGGAACTACAGTGAGGAGATCAAATTAAAGAGGCCTGGCTCAAAGTCAATGGACCAAAGTCTTTGTTCAAGATCACACAGTTCAGGGTAGTTCGCAGTTAAGTCTTTGCCAAGAGTTCAGGACGAAGTTGGTCGGCAGAAAAATGTGCTTAAAAATTGGAAAAGGACAAGCCCTCGGATTGGCGAAAGGTTTCACACACTTTCACTGTAATGGACGAAACGAACAACCGGATTTAAACAGTACCTTAAATGGAAAAGAAGGATGAAGCTGAGGTGGACGCTCCTGGCAGGTCCTGCATGCTCACGGTTCCTGAAGCGACTGTATGACTGACACAAAGTAGGAAGACTGGAGGGTTCTGCACTGCCCAGGGAAGATACCAGCAGCAGAGCAAATTAACAAATAAAAGGTGCATTCCTTAAAACGCAAGCAGGGCCCATTCCTCCTGGCTATCTGGTTCACTGTAGCTCTGTACAGAAAATTCGACCAGAGAAGGTTGGCCTGGCGAGCAGTTTGGTAAACTGGTTGTTCCCACCGGCTCAAGGGGATAAGATTCCTTGCAGATCTTCCCTGTCGTTGGAGTCTGAAGATTCAGATATGCAGCAGGCCTTCACTGGGAGGTTCAGTCGTGGAAGAGGTCCTCTTCTGTCAGCTCCTCTTCGGTTCTCTCATTTCAGTTGCGATTCTGCCTTTCCAGCCCCAGAGACCTGGTTTTTATGCAGTTTTCCCTCATTCACACAGCCTGGCTGTCAATCACACAGCAGGGTGGCTGTCCCGCCGGGACAGTCACCACAGCCAATCAGATCAGAGTGCGACATGGGTCTCCAAGGAGACACTGTGCAGGGAATCCTAAACCCCTCCCTCACATTTTTACAGTGCTGTCCACGGACACCGGCAGCTGTCCGTGAATCCAACATGGTGGGCGTTTCCAAAATCTGATGCACGCCACATTTTTTATTGACCAATCAGCAGGCGCAGCCAATGTCTGAGGACATCACGTGGTGCTCTGGATAAATTGGAGGCCCGTTCGTGGACAAAACAGGGAAGTAGGTCCGCGGACCGAACCCAGATATCACTGATTTCTTTTGACCTACTTTTTGATTGTTTTAAATTAAAAAAAAAACTACTGGATGGATTAACACCAAATTTACAAAAGCAAACTTTGGTACCAAGCAGCCACTCCTGCCGCAAATTTGATGAAAACCTGTCCAGCGGTTTGGGCTGTAGGTGTGAGCAACATTTCTTTTCCATTGCATCCATGGGAAAAATCACACATTTTGGGGACCCCACTATAACTTTGCCGCCCTTAAAAAAACCTCACCAAACTTTGCAGAATCAATCTGACCGAGCCATATACCTATTTTTTGCAAAGTTTCATGAAGATTTGTTCAGGTGGGGTGAAGTTATAACCTGCCAAAAAGTGCTCTTCCTATGGAAAAAAGTGCTCTTCCTATGGGTTCAGCAGCTTAACCATAAGTACAGGGCCGCTACCGCAGGCCCTGCCATATATATTCGGGCAAACAAGGATTGTCTACTTTTAGCGGTCTGCCTCATTATATAGCAGGGGCTGCAGGGCTGAGTTAGCAAGTCTCTGTATACATGAAATAGTCTACCTCACAGGTGTAGGCAAAGCCTCACAAGTCACAAGTCACATGGGAAAACAACAAATGCCCGAGCACTCGTATAGCGTACTGGGAAAAAAAAAAAGTTTATTTAGTACAATTCATAACATCAAACTTAAAAAAAGATATGGCAACCAGCCAACCATGGTGAACTAGGAGTAAAGCACTCACCCTACAGGGTAGAAAATGCCACAAGTTCTGCTCTTTACTCGAGCGTCTTCAGGCTAAGATTCATCAAACATGATCCCTCGCTTTCAAGCATATTAGAACTGTTTTTCTAAGTCCCGCTTCTCTTCTGCACGTCATGTGACTGCCCAGGAGTGTAACCCACTATGCAGGTCGCCATTTTGGAATGTTTTCATAACTGTAAATAAATGCCTTGCTGCTATGGCTCAGAACTGGAGGTGAACTTCCAGCTATGGCTACCAGGTGGCATGTGGAATGTGTGACTTAGCTCAAATGTACTTTCCTTCTTTCATATTTCAGGTGTAAGGTTTTTTTTCAAACCTTTTGAAACCCACCATAAGTTTCTTGGTGTTGTGAACACATGGCCAAATGCTCCAACCACAAGGCTGTCAGGGCTATACTGCACTAAGGATCCCTAATAAGGGACTAAGGGTGAAACCAGGTGTGTCATTGCCCTGACACAATTACATATGGCTGTCTTGGGTTGGGTTGACTAAGCTATGTATAAAGTAGGCCTGCCCTCTTAGATAAAGACAATTTCCTGGGGAAAACGGTTTGCATTTGAGCACATGTTCATATCCACAATGCCTTGCTGTTGTGTCTCAGAACTGGAGGTGAACTTCCAGCGATGGCTACTAGGTGGCGTGTTGGAATGTGTGACTTGGCTCAAATGGACTTTCCTACTTTCACATTTCAGGTGAAAGGGTTTTTGCCAAACCTTTTTAAATCCACAATACATTTCTTGGTGTTGTGTATTGCAATCGCTACAATATAGTTGAGAATCAAGTTCCATAGTAAACCCAACAATTGAGTTGCTATTAACTTTTGACTTGCATGAGAGATTTGGCTGATATTTTGCAAAATATTGCTGATATCCCATTCCATACTACTCCTGCATATTAATAAGTACCCAGAAAGCACCAGTACTGATTTTTATCATACAGCATTGTCTCCTACCCTGAGGTAGATACTCCCCATTCTTTGCTTCTTTTTACTGTCTTACAATGCATTATAACCTATTGTACCTATTGTAGCTAGTGATACGTTAAAGTCACCAACAATTGAATACTTCTAATTACTACCAATAGCACAATTGATTATCTGCCTCTCACTTGGATCTAGTCTGTACAAGCTCGCTATTTTTAACATGTGATTCTGCTTTTACACCTCCAACCCTCACATTTAAACTGTATTTCTTCCCACCTTCCCCATAGTAATGACAGCTCTTAATTGTGCCACCTCTGCACATCACACCCTAGTAGACAACACTCTCACCATTTGCCTTCACACTCTCACTCTCTTATTCATAGCCTTCTCCCTCCTCAGAACTCCGGAATGCCATGCTCATTCCAGCATGACCCTCCATCTGTGATAGATTACTATATGTACGGGTTTGAAAGCCATGGCTATTTTGATTTGTATTAAAATAAAATGATGTGGGCAATTCGGTTTTGGAAAGGAGTTTTGCCAATCACACCCCCTTTAATGAATGTTCCATGCCAAAAGTATAATGCACACTTGTGCCTTTGCTGTAACACATATCCTGACACCTACCATCAGGCTCTGTAGTGCCAGAGACAGGTTTCCAAGGTCAAATGTACAGATGACACAGAGAGTGTTCAAAGGTCAAATGTGTACCTCTGTCAGCTAATGGGAAACACAGTCCCTGCAGGAAAATTTGGCATTTTAATAGTCTGATCTAAATTCTGGTCATTATAAGCCTTACTCAGTCTGGTGGCGCCTGGTTGTAGCATGGTGACTAATATGATCACACAATTATACAACCACATCAGATTTTGAGTGCTTTGAAACACTTGCTTTGTGTAGAGGCTTCTTACAAATAAACATTATCATACCATTACCTTTACCATCTATATGATGCCATTCAGGGTCAGCATCAGGTCTGGGAGCACGGTCTGCTAAGACAGAACTGGTGTGAATTGGTGTCTGATCTGACTGTTTCCATTACAGTCATGTGGAACAATAGGTTGGACGCTGCCCCTTGATTTTTCTGCAGGAAGGGTAACACCTGCCCCGAGGGCAAAGGATTTTCTCTTAGAAGGCCTCCTGCAAACTGGTACTACAAAGGCAACACTGACATAACAAAGACAGCTTCACACAAGACTGCTGACCACTTGAGCTATTTGAAGCCAGCAGGCATGGGATGGGTGTGATTTTACAAAGGTAGCGGGCGCCCCTCTCTCGCAAGAACAGACATGATAACCTGTTCAGTGGTTATTAACCACTTGAGAGTTCGCAGCCACTGCTTTTACTCACTGTGCCTTTCACAGATGGGAAATATCCATTTTCATATCAGTCTTTGTCCTGCCCAGGGGCAGTCCAGCACCGAAATACAATGGCAACTCCAATCTGAACGAGAGTACCACCAGCAACCCCATACACGTGTTTCACCCTTGTTGGGGATCATCAGTGAGGTGAAGCTGATGCCCCTCTAAGCACAGTGAGAGGGAGACCACGTCTGGTTGCCCCCAGGAGACCTAGGGTTACCAATCCCAGGTTCCTTAAAAAATAGTTTTACAAAGGTAGCGGGCGCCCCTCTCTCGCAAGAACAGACATGATAACCTGTTCAGTGGTTATTAACCACTTGAGAGTTTGCAGCCACTGCTTTTACTCACTGTGCCTTTCACAGATGGGAAATATCCATTTGCATATCAGTCTTTGTCCTGCCCAGGGACAGTCCAGCACCGAAATACAATGGCAACTCCAATCTGAACGAGAGTACCACCAGCAACCCCATACACGTGTTTCACCCTTGTTGGGGATCATCAGTGAGGTGAAGCTGATGCCCCTCTAAGCACAGTGAGAGGGAGACCACGTCTGGTTGCCCCCAGGAGACCTAGGGTTACCAATCCCAGGTTCCTTAAAAAATAGTTTTACAAAGGTAGCGGGCGCCCCTCTCTCGCAAGAACAGACATGATAACCTGTTCAGTGGTTATTAACCACTTGAGAGTTCGCAGCCACTGCTTTGGGATGGGTGTGATGTCATAAGGCAAATTACATTTGGGAAAATGGACTTGCTTTGGACAAATCCCCTGTGGCATTCTTCTTTTATAAGGAGAGGGGAATCCCTCATTCTTTGATGATAATTTGGACCATCAAGAGAAGGAGGATACATTTTTAGATCTCTGTTGGGAGTGCAATCCTTTTCAAAGTCCTCTGCCAGAGAAGTGAAGCCAGAAGACCAAAGGTGATGAGAGCTCTTTCCACTAATCATCCCCAAAGAACAGTGGTGGGTTACTACTGTTGGACCGAGGTTGCACTGCTGGATGCACCAGAACCAGACTCCTGTTCACCAGAAGTGAAGGATCCGCTGTAGATGCCAGCCAAAGCACCTGGAGTTAGAGTGCGGAACAGAAGATCTCAGCTGGTTCCTAGAGACCCTGTATTGGACCTCTTAGTGACCAAGACTACCTGCTCGACCCAGTCAGACAGCTCTCCAATCCTATGCTAAATCATTGCATCAGAAAGCTCCTAGAAGTCTTGTTCAATGCTATTGAGCTTCCACAGATAAGAATACTTTACTGTGACAAGGTCCTGTCCAGCGAGTTCACTTTGAGACCATAGTGACTTTTAAGCCCACAATCTCTAAAATGGTCCTTCCAAAAATCTTGAATATTGATAGTGTAGCCCAATCTGAGTGCCTGGACATCTCTGCTTGTCTACCCAGTGTGCCCTTTCAGAACTGTCTGCATTCGCTGTGTTTTCTTTTACTGAGAAGGAGGGTCCTAGTGTTTTCTGATTCGTTATTTGCACTTTATTGTTTAATTAGAAATCTATATTTTTGTCGTAATTTGGACTATTGCACTTTAGTGGTTCAGGCTGCTACTGCTATAAACTCACAGCGCTACTTAAGATATAGTCCACCCCAAGCCTTCATTACCAAAATAGACAAAGGAGGTACACCTTTCAGGATAGGCCTGTTTCACCTTTATGATTACAATCCATGCTTGTTTAATAGTAGAGTGGGTACGAGCAGGTAGTGTAGCCTGCCTCTACTTGACCATGTGCTCCTGCAGACTATTGGTATTTCCATCACATCACATCACCACTCCTGTGCCCATCGGATATTCTCTCTCATCGTATCCTGGTGCTGCTGCAAACCAGCCACATGCAGCACTCTGGTTGATCCACTCTCTCTGACCATTTTGAAAACCCTTGATTTATCCTCCGATCCTCTTTCTCTTTCCTCCTCTTGCCTCCCTTATATTATATTCCTTCTAGAGGTTCTGGCAAGCCTAATATGTATGCAAAACACGTCCTTACTCACTGACCACTTCGACACTCACAATGTCAATCTCATTGTCAGAGCCATCACTGAGACATGGATAACCCTTTATTACACATCCACATTCCACTGCCCTTCATGCTATACAGCTGCCATCTTACCATCTCCATGGTTCTTGTGTTCCTCAGCTTTCTGTAGCACTTTCCAAGGGCTAGAACGTGTACAGAGGCGTAGACACTTTTCAAGAGGTTGGGTTACATTGCATGCAATACCTCTTCAAGGGGTCAATCCTGGTTCGGCCCTGGGCTAGGTCTATAGCGCTTAAGTCAATACGAGGATACATCAACTGATCAGAATGAAGTATTGCGCGATTCTAATTGCATGTTCCCACGGTTTAGTCACGTTCACATATTTGTTTTTGTATCAGAGCTCAACCACGAACACACATCCAGTTATTCTCTGCATTGACCACCTCTTGTTTAGATATCTCTGCTGAAATACACAGTCCCTGCCAAACACTGTGCTTCTCTTTTGAAATTGGTATGCTCGATGTTAATTAAAACAATGTTTGATGAGTGGCAGTGTAGATATTACATGTATATCACAATTCAGCATGATGAAGGCCTCCTTGAATATGGTGACATATTTGGGATGCTTTTTACTGAACATTTTGGGTGTAACCTAAGGTAGCCGCAATAACCCCATAATCAGTGTGACAATGTCATCCAGTATTGAATGTATGGCCAAGAACACTCTGCATGCATGGGACTTTTACAGCCTCATCATAAGCTGGGATTCTAGTTTTAATTATTTTATTAAACAATACAATTACAGAAGAAGACATTTCTCTCAGTGCTTGGATTTAGAGGCAAACAGGCAAATCTGTCTTGCAGACTTGCAAGGGCAGGCAGAAGGCCCATGTCAGCAGCAGGAGTGCCTCGTCCAAGCAAAGTGAAGAACTCCACAGAGACAGTGAGCCTTATTATGAGTTTGGTGGTATCTGGGTGGTACCACCAAGCTGTATTACCATTAATGGCATTCGGTCCCACTATATTACCACCAGATTACGAGTGCTGGCAACAGTTGTAAATCCTCATTGCATGGGAGTCCGATTGGAATCCATGGGGGGATTTGTCGTTTTTAACCGCCACTGGTAATACTGGTGACAGTAATAATAGACATTCTTGCTGGTAAGGCACCTGACTTGAGCTGGAGGTAATTCCGTGGCCCACTGGCAAACTTGCAGTTGGCTGGTGCAGTAACATGGCAGTAAAAGTTATTAGCAGCATGTTATTACCGCACCGGCCAACTTGTAATGTGTTCCGCTGCATCTCTAGCATTCATCCTTCCTACTGACTTGGTTTTCAGGGACCTATCCTGCAATGCATGCGCTCCTACTTGTCTTATGGATCCTTCTGCATTTCTGGATTAATGGGACCTCCTCCTCCATTTCTGTCCTGCTAGGGTTCCCACAAATGTCTGACCATGGCCACCTCCTATTCGAACTCTACACTGCCTCGCCATTTCTCATCCGTTTATTTCTTTTTTATGTCATGTAGTTGCTGATTATAAGGACATCTTCTTTGGCTGAGGTTCACATAACCCCATCTCCGCCCCCTATAGTTAGGCTTCAACCCCCGCTGTGGTAACCAATCAGGAAAGAGCTACTTCAAGTGATAGACATCAAGGTGTTGTTACTGCCTATGTGGAGATAGTTTAAACCTTAACATGACAATGAACAAATAAAAATAATATGTTACAAATGCAATTTGTGTTTGTTCATAGAGACGCCTGGATAAATAAGAGCAATGGATAGTACAATAAATGTACAGCACATTAACACAAATATCAGGAAAAAAACAAGAGCTTTCATTATAAGTCTTGGTCTTCAAGGCCTAGCATGCAATGTGGTGCTGGCTTAATATGTTGACCTATTTTCATGTGTTGCACATGACAGTGAGGTGCTGAATGAATAAAACAAAATATATCAATTATACACCATGCTCCCCCCACAACTTCATTGATGGAGAATGAGGCATGGTAATATTCACACCACGCATTGCCGGCAGAATTGTTTCTATGGCCGGTGCGAAGATGAAGGCTGCTCACTTACAACAGCTGTCCATTCTTACAATGTGCCTAGCTTTAGTATTTCAGCCCTACAATCCGGATCCCCTGTTGGCGGCACCCTAAGCAGCTGCTTGCAATTGCCTTAATGTAACACAGGCCAGATCTTGTCACTCACAAAAGGTGCTGCCTCAGCTACTAGGCATTAACAACTGTCCTGGCCCCTGTCCTTGTAAGGCTGCCACAGCATGCACTGCTTCCATGCAGGAAGCCCGAAGCCAGAATCTTGTCCTAGAATCACTTCAAAGCCGCCATCTGCCTATAGCAAGCCTCACGCCACAGGCATGTGGTTTGCAGAATAATCTTCTTTCTGCCCGAATGCAACCTCCAGTCACAGTTCCCTGTTGAATATACTCAGGCGCCATTGACCATATGCTTTGCTGTTGCTCTCACTATCACCTCTCGAGTGATATCGGCACATGCATAATGTTTCATGAGAACAACTGCTCAGAAGGCGCAATACTCCCGAATTTTTATTAATACTTTTATTAATGTCTTCAGTCTTGAAAGATTTTTTTTTCTACAAATTAAATGAGTTCTGTCTACAGATGTTAAGCACATTGTTGGCTTGTGTTCCATGGACACACTTTTTAATTATGCTAATTGCTGAGTGTCTCCCCACCCAGACTTTTATGTGCTACAATGTGTGCAGAAGATGTATGTAGGAATTCGATTTGGCAGAAAATATTAATTTGGTTGAGAAACGACACACACAATTTAGATTAAGAACAGTTTTTTCACACATTTGTGTACATTTGTAAAGCCTGCTGAAGTTCCAAATCACTGATGGGCAAAGCTAGGGTTGGATGTTTGTGTCAATTCCAGGGGTCTTCAACATTTGTCTCTCCAGGTGTTTTGGACTGCAACCACCATTAGACTTAGCCTTAGCCATTGGATATCCATTGGATAGGTATCGTGGCAGTTTTAGTCGACAGATCTGGAGAGCCAGAGGTTGCAAATCCAGGTGTTAGCCAAATGTATATTCCATTGCATCATCCAACGTGTGCTCTTTTGAGACCATAGTGAAATCAATGATCATTATCGAGGTTTGCAGTGTGAAAACCGATACATGTAAAAACAGACTTTGTTGCTAAAAGGCGACATCTCCACATATATTAAAACAAATAACAAATGAGTGCATTGCCATAGCTATCGTTGAGTATAACTATGTGGGGGTTTCTTCATGCTGTATGTGTTTCTTTAATTGTCTGCTACAGTATGTTCTGTGGACTTCTTGAATGCCTGAGCTGTGTCTTCAAGCAGGTTTGATCCGTTCCCGAGTGCGCGGCGCAGACGTGGCCCAGGCCGGGATCCTGACCTTCCTAGACAGCCATTGCGAGGTGAACAAGGATTGGCTTCTTCCGCTGTTGCAAAGGATAAAAGAGGTAAGCTTTCCTGAATATATGGAGCTCCAAACTCTAAGGGGAAGTCAGCAGCACTGGCACAACAAATTGATGTGTCCCCTAAATGATGTCCTCTGGGTTACACCAGATCAACAGAATGTAAAGAGGTGCCAATTCATTCAGTAGGCTCTTCACAGACAGTGTGAACTCATAGTCCATGTCCCCAATGATCTAACCACATTGTCAGTGAGTAAAACTCATGCCTGTGGTGAGGTGGTTCTGCCATTTCCCCTTTCATGGGTTTCATAGTAGACAATATGATGGCTACGGATGGGATCAATGTTGGTGTCTCCTTTGCCTGTGCCGAAAATGCTAACTGTGCCTGAAATGTCAGTTCCCAGATTTGCCAGGGGGGGTGGATTAAGTGTGTCTTTTAACAAATACCGATTGGAAATGCTATCCGATAATGTTTTATGATATGATATGTAATTTATATCGTGCTCGTACAGAAGTGTTTCATAGCGCGATATCAAGAATGTTCTGTGATTCTTTGGTCTTTGACAGATGCCGGTAGGTTTGTACTGGAACATTGCACTTTCATCAGGTGTACAATATTCCATTAACAGCAATGAAGTTACCAAAAGAAATCCGAAATTCCAACAATTATTTATTTGGTGGAAGGCATAGGCTTTGGTAGTCTTCTCTAAATCCACATAACTGTCTACCGCAGAACAGCAAGCTCATTGATCTCGGATATGCAGCTGAAACTCCAAACAGCCAGTGCTCCACCACATCTCTAGCATTCCCCCTTCCTACTGAGTAGTCCACCTCTTGGTTTTCAGGGCACTATCCTGCATTGCATGTGATGCTAGATGTGTGATGGCTCCTTCTGCAGTTCCTAGAACCACGGACCCACCTCGTCCACCAAGGTCCTTCTAGTGTTCCCTCAAAGTTCTGGCATTGGGCACCACCTTTTTATTTTTTTTAATCCAGTATTATATTGGTTGGCAATTGTCAACCTTAAACTCTATACAAAGTAGAACAATAAGTAACATTTCACTATATTACATCATAAAATTACTAAACATAAATTCCATAACTATGGATTAATCAGGATGTAAAGTTAAAAATACATTTTCAGATTCCATTTAACAGATTATGTACAACTTCTCAAGTAAAGAAAAAAGATAAAAAGAAGGACCAACTTCAGACCCATAATACAACCGAAGAAGATCCAGTATAGTCTCATTTTGCAGTCTCAATAATTATAATAATGTCCATCCAAACATGGAGGGCTGCTACACTGATAAGCAAATACTCAGCTCCAAACAAGGTGCTCCAGAACTGGTCCAAATTATGTTCTAGGTTGATTCTAACAAATCTTCGATAGCTCGTCCTATATATTCCATATAACTCATTGCAACAAGTCAATATTTATTTGCTTGTCTCAATTTCATGTCCACAGAGACGACACACTCTGTCTTCTATTTTCATGCCCTTCCATCCTTCAGTATAGTCCTTCAGTATAGTCCAGTGCGGGGAGGATGTTAAGGCACATGTAACTAATAAAGCATCTTTCATCATAACCACATGGATTAGTTAAGTATGAACAGGTAGGGATGGCGCTGTTGAGCCATGGACGCATGAGGACGTGCGCACAAGGAGCTCAGACCGGGCCACCGTTATCCTGCAACATAAACCCTGATTCCTGGTACTGAGAGAGGCAATTTTGATCCCACTAAACTGCCGAATAAAACTGCACTTGGCCACTAGTTTCCCGACTAAAGTCAGACCGGGGGGGGGGGGGGCAGATTTGAACCATCTCAAAGCTGAGACACCATGCTGAGACGGTGGTGTGCCGCACGAACGCTGGAGAAGCACCAGGGTGCCCTCCTCCCCCACACCTTCCTGTAGTGGGAGAATACTGGTGGCAGTGAGAATCCGGACTGCCCCTCCCAGAGACTGGATCCTCCGACATGGAATTCGCAACCCTGCAAGGTAGGGAGAGACACCAGCAGGAGAGTGCTGCATGTCCAGGGACACATGGGCTGAGGAACAACCGCCCGCCATTACGAGGGAGGCAGAGACAGAAAATTTAAGGTAATCTGGCTGGTGGTGCGCAGCATAGATTCTGGGAAGCACCAGGGGGCCCTCCCGCCATCTTCCTACAGTGGATGATTGCAAGAGGAGGCACAATTCCAATTGGGCCACCACTGGGGCAGAGGAGCAGCTGCTGATACAGGGGATCAAAGGTGCAAACAGCAACACCACCAGATTGAGTGCGCTGTTGGCACAGAGGTGCGCACGGTCTGCAACCCCCCCAGCCCAGCTATCATCAGAGGAGTCTCAGACTCGAAGTGGGCCCTTAAAGCTGAATTTTAACTGCATAGAAGCAGCACAAATTTGGATTGGGCCACCACTGGGGCTGAATGGGCACCCACTAATACAGGGTTAACAAGGGAGCCAACAACTACAGTAATAACACCAAACAGCACTGGAGGTGTGCACGCCTCCCCCCTACACCGGCCATCATCAAAGGGGATAAGGTCTCCATGAAAAAGTGGGCCATTCAAAACTAATCATAATAAACTGCCACATCACAATATAGGGCTCAAGGTACCTGAATTAGGCACACACAGACCTCCTAGCCAGAGGATTTCAGGCAGCATTCGTGACTGCCCCACTGGACACTGGGCTAAGGCGCTACAAGGAGACTGTAGGGCTTTTTGTCATATAGCTGTTACCTAACTTGGCGGTATTTTAGTATCATGGTAAATTGCCAGTAAATTGGTGTTGTGGTAAATTAGCGGTGAGCATATCCATAGCACTGCCCTATATGATGAGACAAACCTTCCCCCTTTTATAATTTTGATCTATTTTAGGGTTGACTGTAAGTACAACTTACTGGGCCTTACACATTTAGTAGGAATACAATATTACCACATCTTGTGCTGATGACTTATATACGACATCAGCCTATCATGTTTAACGACTTTGCTCAGATCCCAGCATGCATAGCTGAACACACTCACATACACACACAGGTTTCCAGCTAGCTTGCTATTATGGATCTCTAATCTTATTTTTTTTACCCTACCACTGGCAGTAAATATTTTTTACCACTATGGTATATGAACTAAAGCATTTCCTGATTATCTCCCCACATCTAGAGAATAATCACCAGAGACATAAGAAAATCATTACACCAAGTCGGTTTTTACCCTCTTTTATGTGTGTTAAAAATGACGCTTGCAATAAAAGCATTATTCATTTCACAATACATTTGTTGATTCTTACCAATGCATGGACACTGCCGTGGTTATCTAAGAGAAGAAATGTGAATCACAGTACAGTACATGGAACATATTTGTAACATTAGCTTCTATCATTTGCTCTTGAGCATGTGTAACAAAAAGAAAACATTGAGCATTTTGTTAAAAATAACCCCTTGTCCTAACTGCTGGGAACTGCACAGTCAAATGAATCATCCACACTTCTCAATTTTTACAGCTACTTACATTATTATGAAGTTTCTGCACTTTATCTGGAAAATCCCTCTCTGTCGTGGTTATCTGCAATGAAGTGTTGCAAATTCCGCACTGCTTTTTCGCGCCCCCAAAAGCCACCTCAATATCCCAACAACATTCAATGCTGGGTCAGCTCAGTGCTTCCCTCTGATCGCCTTCTCCCGACAGCCATAAACTAAAAAAAGCCCCACACCCTTTCTTCTACTTCTATTTATCTCTCCTGCCTGTCATTCAAAACTAAACCTGCCCTCTTTTCAGCAACTTCTAGAATTCTGGCCTCTCTATCCAATCACCTAACGAGAACGTGTATGTATCTTTTTGCTTCCTGCACAATCAATGACCTCTCTGAATGGAAAAAACAGCCCATTAATTTCTGCACCACATTTATTCTTCAGAACAAACAAACCAGAATTTTCCATCTGTACTCCTTTGCATTGCATTGCAATGTTAACAGGAGGACTAATTAGTTAATGGGATAGCATTTAATTAGGATGGTTAGTTAATAAATCTGGGTTAGTTTCCTTATTACAAAATTACACAAATAGCAATTCATGCATAACATGAGTCAATGTATATGTGCTCAGTGCATATTGAATCTGCATTTTAAATCTGCTGCTTTTTGCACAATTTTTCTGCCCCCATTAAAAGCCTAGTTCACGGCCCCTCATAAACTCAACGTGTTATTTTAATTGTTCTGCCTTCACCTGCACTACATAATTCGCTGTCTCTTTTTGCTAATTTGCTGTTCCCATATGCACCCATTTTACTGGCTGCCTCCATTGAAATCACTGCCATAGCCTCTTACAATACCCACCCGATCAAGGAAACTGCTCAGACTGGCGCTGGAGACAGGCGGTCCCGGCACAACTATAGGCACTGGAACTAGAAAGGAAAACTGTGGCTGCAGGAATACTGCACTGGAACAAGGCCCAGAACTTGCAGATGGGATGCCCCTGAAAGCATAGCTGCATGCTATATCCCAGCGGGAGATGGATACTGCAAAAGATTGCGACCAGGGGCCCCAACTTGAAGGCAGGGATCAACCACTGGATGCAACCCGCACGTACCAATACACAGGACACTTGACACATGGAAGGCCCATCCACACAGTGGACCTAGCCCAGGATGGAAACAATCAGGTCCATTATGCGGTGGAAAGACACAAGCACACGCTGCGGGGCAGACACACATCGGGGAAGCCATGGTCAAAGATGAAGGCATAAAATCCAGACAACAGTGCAGTTTACCGTGGGGGCCAGTCACCCAATTACAGTTCTGGTGCAAGAAACAGGGACCATGGAGGAAGAAATGGCGGAACCCCAGGTCTTCCTCTGAGATGTCATGAAGGCTATAAGTGACTCTAGCGCCGCAATTGAAGTCAAAGTTGATGGCCTAGCGACAGAGGTATCCTTCTTGCACCAGGATCTCGGAACCTGGCAATAAGAGTAGGAGCAGTCGAACAACGCATCTCTGACACTGAATATGCAGTTCAACGACTGGAGAAGCAGCTTATGTCGGTCACCCAAAAGCTCACCCAGCTGGAGAACAGGGCAGAGGACAGCAAAGGCAGGGCACGCCGCAACAACCTTCACATTGTTGGTGTGCCCGAGAAAGAAGAGGGCCTCAGCATGGAACTTTTCCTGCAGACCACTTTGCACCAAAGAGACTGTCAAAATTCTTCTCCGTGGAGCAGGCGCACAGGTTCCCAGCATGCCGACCCACCCTGGGAGCGCACCCATGCATGATAATAGCAAGACTGTTGAATAATCATGACAGGGCTGCCCTACTGCAAATGGCAAGGGCTAAAAGGCCCATCACCTACCCCAGGTGGGCTTCTTCCCAGATTATGGCAGGGAAGTCCAAAAGGGACGGCATTCATAAGACTCGATTAAAAGAAAACTGCACTCACTTGCCATCAAATACGCCTTTTTTTCCCCCGCCGAGCTCAATGTGCAGCATGGTTGGTCCATTCAGCTCTTCTACAACCAGAAAGAGGCATGGTCGTGGCTAGAGACCAAGGTCTTGTCGAGACAAGCGCAACACTGCATGGCTTACCAGCCCGGAATGGCCCATTAAATGTAGATGGTAACCAGCCTCTGGAACAGCCAGCAGGGAACGTGGCTCAATCCGAAGCAGGAGGCAATGGCTGAGGACACAACCACATGAAGTCTAGCTGCGGACTGAATAACATTGCAATGAAGTACCAGGAGAAAGCGGACACTGAACCAGAGTGTGGGCCGTTGAGACTGTTTTAGTGACCTCCCCAACGATGTCTGTTTTTTGCACCCATTACTGTGAGTTTGGGCGACAGGTGCTTCATGTTGTGGGGAAGTATGGTGTTCAATATGGGGGGATTCTTAGGATGAGTTTGGAAGGCAATTGTTCTGAGGTTGGGGAGGGGAGGTTTTTAGTAAGTTACGACTGGGTAATGGTTAAGCACTGGGAAGATTGGATGTTCAGAAAGGGATGAAGGATCAAGGGGTTGACATGGTTCAGGACTGGATGGAGAACCCCGGCCAGGGATGCCCAATTATTTTTCTGGCGGGATGATGGCTGATGGAAAAATCTCTTTGTTGGCATGGAATGTTAACGGACTGGGCACCACCATTAAATGGTGCCTGGCACTTCAGTATTTGAATAGACACACTCGAGACATGGAGACACACCTGATGGGCAGCGTGTGTAAGATGTTCAAGAGGACAAACTACACCAAGGCGTATCTTGCAGGCTTCCAAGGAGCGCAAGCGGGGTGCTAATATTAATTCACAGGAGGATTCCCTTCCACAATACAGAAGTCAGAGCGGACCCCCGGGGCAGTTACGTATCAATCAAATGCTTGCTGTGGGGTACTACATGGGGGGTGATGGCAGAATATGCCCCACCCCTTCTGATGCTTGAATTGCTGAATGACCTCCAAGCCCAACTACTCCTAGACACAGCATGCTCATGGATGATTGGGGGATATTTCAATGAAGTCATGGATTTGAGGGCAGATCGCACACACCTGGGAAGCAGGAACCCATCCCTCACTACTAAATTATTTTCATTCAACACAGCGGGGGGCCTGGTGGATGCATGGCGACTGTTGCACAAATCTGATGTAGGGTATTGCTTTTTTTCGAATGCACATAGCTCAATGTCACGCATCGACTACTTCTTTCTTCCCCAAGGGGTGACACACAGGCTCATATCTGCCAAATATCTGGCTAGGGGAATCTCCGACCACTCACCACTCCTCATTGAACTGAAAAAATCCCAGACTAGATCAGCGTCAATATGGCCGCTTAACTCATATTACCTAGGGGTTCTGGAAGTGATGGAGGGGTTGTCCCAAAAAACTATGGAATACTTTACCAAGAATGAAGGTATGTAGATAGCCCAGTGGTACTTTGGGAAGGTTTCAAGGCAGTTCTCCGGGGGGAGGCGATATCAGTGATAACTACAGCATGAAAGAAACACACACAGGAATTAGAAGAGGTGGAAAAATGGGTTCTAAAGGCAGAGGAGGGGTTCCTTGCCTCTGGTACCCAGGCTACATGGGAGACCCTGGTCATGTCACAGGACAATCTGAACAATGTAGCATTAGATAATGTGAGACAGGCTCACTAGGCGATAAGCAGCCAAGTCCACAAGTCCGGGATAAGGCTGGGAAGAAGCTGGCGTGGTTGGAAAAGAGAGAGGGGTGAGGGGACAGGTATGTGCTTTACGGTACTCCAATGGTACAATACTGATTGGTGATGGGGAAATTGTAGGTGCATTTGCAACCTTCTACAGGGAACTGTGCAGCACCCAGAGGGACCAAACTGGGCCATCGGACCAGGGCTTTATTGGCTCACAGAGCTCCCCTGCCTAAGGGCACATTAGAGAGTAGGGTTGGATGTGGATATAACGGCTGAGGAGGTAACGAGTGCTCTCATGCAATTACAAACTGACAAGACACCAGGTCCTAACGGCTTCCCAGTAGAGTTTTGGAAGCGGCTCAGAGACAAGATCATGGAACCTTTTCACCATCTATTGAAGTGGTGTAGGGTCGATGGGGTCTTGCCCCCAGATCTAAGGAAAGCCTGCAGTGAAATCCTGCAAAAACCGGGAAAACCCCCTGAGAGATGCTCCTCATATAGGCTGATATCACTGATCAACAGCAAGGCCAAGGTGTTGACGTGGGTACTAGCTAATCGCCTCCTGTGAGTCATCGACTCTTTGGTACACCTGGACCAATTCATGCCAAAGAAATCCACGTGGATGAACAATTGTAGAGTACTGCTGGATATTCACCAGAGAGCACATCTACAAACACTGGCAGCACTCCTGGCAATTTACTTCGAAAAATTTACTTCGAAAAAGCTTTTGACTTGGTAAGGTAGGAGGCACTCTGGGAAATCATGGGATGCATGGGCTACGGAGAGGATTTCCTTGGATGGGTCCGCCTGCTGTATGTATCCCCTGAATCCTCGGTCAAAGTCAAAGGGGTCCTATCAGAGGGATTCGCCCTCTCATGTGGGACGAGAAAGGGGTGGCCCCTATCCGATCTGTGGTTTATTTCAGCCATCGAACCATTTGCAAACAAACTCAGGAATTACCCGGCCTGGGTGGCCTTCCACTGACCCTGAGGAGGGAAGGACCGAGTTTCATTATACACAGGTGACATTCTTGTTTACATGGGTGAGCCAGAAACTTTGTGCCATGTGGTGATCAAGATATTGGGGGAGTACCAGGCCTATTGTGGGCTCAATGTGAAACAACAGAATTCAGTACTGTTCCCGCTGGTTGGGGGTGGAGGCAGGGGCCATACTCCCGGGTTTCCCCTTTCCAGTCTCACTCTCGGGATTCATATATTTGGGCAAACACTTGGGCCCCTGCCAGAAGAATACCTTTGACTCAATCTTAACCCGCTGATGAACTGGTTCACAGCCGATGTGACGCACCGGCAAACGCTCCCATTGTCATTGATGGGCAAAGCGACTCTCTTTAAAATGTTGGCCCTCCCTAGATTCCTATATGTTCTACAGAATGCTCCCAAGAAAATCCCCAGATCCATCTTTCACATGATTCCTTAAGGGGCTGCCTCCACTGATACTGACTGAGGGACTTCCAAAATCGAACGAAGTAAGTTACACTGCAATTTTTCCAACCAGTTTACCATGTTTGTGTGGAGAGTCTCCATGGCATATAAAATACAAGGTACAATACCCGTTCTGTAGAGTTAAATGCTGCCTTCTATATTCTAGCCCTCCTTTCTGGTAATATAGCTCTTAATTAATGACCATAGTTTCATTACTTTACGGGCAACATAATATCCGATGCTGAGGATGTTAATACAAGATGTCATTGGTCATTGTCCAGATAAATATAGGATCTGACCACTTCAGAGTCTCCGTTTCTAGCTTCCAGCAACATGCAGTGCCATGAAGTTTTTTGCTGAATTTCAAAACCTTCTTTTTAGAGGTGTTAATTTTCATATTGTTATGAAAAGCATAGGTGGCCAAGGCTGCGATTGAGTGTTGAAGACCTATTTACGTATAAACCAACAGGATGGTATCATCAGCACATGCCATCATGTTATTGCAGTTTTACCTATGAGAGAATGAACATTGTGTACTGCTTTTAAGGCCTCATCTAGGTCTTCCAAGTAAAGGTTGAACAATAAAGGAGAGAGAACACATCCCTGCTTCAGTCCAGTGTTTACTTTAATCAAATACAAAAGAGTGCCCTCAGAATGCAGGTGCACAGAAAGCATTTTATCCATGTATACAGATTGTATGAAGTGAAGGACATCAGGGTCAATTCCCCAAGATTTCAGTTTGTCCCAGAGAAAAGGTCTGGAGACTCTATCGAATACGCATGAATAATATATGAAGCATACATAGAGTCTCCTGCCTGGATATTGTTTAGTCTCAGTGTAATCAATAAGGCTCTTGGCAATTCCCTGCTCTGTCCAGATAGATCAAGTAATAATATGTACAATTGATCAGATTGCACAAACAAAAGCAAAACAGCCCAGGTAATTGAGGTAATATCCTAATGAATATCACTCTCATAAAGTTTCATAAATAGATTTTTGTGATTCAGAAATAAATAATCTAATACATACAATGGTGACAATTCAAAATCACATAGGACATGAATATATACATAACATGGCGAACGTACACTTGGTTCAAAACCTTGGAAAACATTGATGTCAATTTATATTAGTGCAAGACAATAAAACAAAAGAAGTCCTGTATATCCTTATGGAACTATATGGTCTGATGTAACATAGGTTGATCTAAACAACTCAAACAAATGACAGTGCCCAAATAGCAGCAGATCTAGTGTGCTTTGAGTTGGGTGGCCTTCATTAGGATAGACAACAGAAATTGGTGATGAAGCATTGAATGAGAGGTACTGTGTAACTCTGCAGAAACAATGGAACAGAGAGAGTGTATTAGGGGCTATGTGGTAGTTTGAATTGATTTATAGTATTCAGTGAGTAACTAATGCTATTCATTGTTGTGAAGACCCCCAGGGAGGAGGTGCTTACCTTGTGTAACTTGTTTGGCACAGAGCAGGCAAGTCTCCACTCAGGTTTGTGGTGGAGGATTCAGCTCAAGGTTGGAGAGATGGCTCTCAGCAGCTTGATCTTGTCAATAATGAAGTACTGAAAAAACAAAGAAAATTACTTCTCAGTTGTCCTGTGGTCGCCTTAGTGATATGCCCTCTCCAAAATTGGGGCCAGCACACTCAATGAATAGTCATGGATTGGTTATAGAGTAGTCAAAACAGGACTCTAGCATGCATGTTAATGAATTGATTACAGTTAGGGGTGCTTCAATACAGTTATTAGTACCTCAAGTGCTAGGTGGTGCCACTTTTGTACTGAGAAATAAACATGTGTGTTAATGAATTGATTGCATTTGAAAGTGCTGTTATGAAGTTATGTATAGCCTCTTCAACTCGGTTGTGCCACTTTTAGAGATAAACATCAAGCTCTCCAGGCCATTAGTGCCTTAGGGAGTGTGCGGATGCTGGTGCTGTTGTCTCCACCTGGAAATGCCCCCAAAAAATATCACTATGTACATCTGTGCGCATCAGACAGTATGACACGTGGCTTGCCTGTATTACCAATAAAGTGATGGTGATCGAACCGGGCCATGGCAAAATGCTGAATGTGGTGCGGTCAGAACTCATGCCAGCAGAATGCAGCTATATTGTCCAACAGTAATGCCATGAATGAAAAAGCCATTTTACCTTGTCATAGTCAGTTAGGATCACTGAAGCAATCGGGCGATAAGGGGACGTGTGCCCAGAGGAAATGGCGACATCAGCACAGCCTCATATTTAGAAGCTCAACACGTCTGTTGCCACGGCAACGGGTCAACAAAAAATATGTGGCGGTCTTTTTGGAGTGGCTTCCAGATTGCCAAAGCCAAATATAACTCTAATGTGTGCTCTGGTGTACCAATCTATGTATAGAGGAGAAAGCTGTTCATGGAAGTGTGCAAGTAATACTTTACAAGCCAAGTGTGGGTACCGCCTGGTTGACTTGTGTCCACATTCAGTCCTCTGAGCAACTTGATCAAAAGTACCATTAATAAACATCAGCACTTAATCAATATACTTGAGACACTCGCCCAACAACCCTTTTTTGCTTTTAAGAAGAATTGCAACCTCAAGGAAAGACTGGTTCACACTTATATTGTTCCCATTTAAGCGTCTATAACAGAAACCCTATGGGGATTACCACCTGTAACGGATCACAGTGGGTGTGGTCTCTGTGTGGCTTGTATCTTCACAGACACAAAGAAGGTCTTTGAACACAAAAACGTCCACTGGGAGTTACTAGACCATACTAATTGTAACAGCAGATTGGGTATTTTTGTGACAGTGCTCCTGTGGTTTACTCAATATCGGCAAAACCATCAAAGCCATTAAACAGCGCATTTCCGAACATCGATCCAGCATCAAAACAGGGTTGCAGACAAACCCCTGGTCGAACACTACACCATGAAGGGACACACCAACTCAGATCTTAAATGGTTTGTTATCCAAAAAATCAACCCACTAAAAAGAGGAGTAGACATCAACAAACCTTTGACCATGCGCACTTAGCGTTAACATCTAACATAGGATTCGACTAACATATACAAGGCATCAAACACTTTTGCCACTCAGGCGACATGTTATGAGCCCCTTTTGACCATTCAAGACATACATTGACACATATAGGCAGAGGCATTCTATATTCCAATTAGATAGACCACTGATACCACTTACACTAGCGGGTCAACAGTAGAATATTTTTAATATAAATAAATTTCCTCTGGGCACACACAGCCACTTATTGCACGATTGCTTCGGCAATCTTAACTGACTTTGACAAGGTAAAATGGGTTTTTCATTCATTAATTTACTGGCGGACAATATCCGCTGGCATGAGTTCTGACTGCACGACATTTAGCATTGCGTCACAGCCCGGTTCGATCACCATCACTTTATCGGAAATACATGCAGGCCATGTGTCATTCTGTCTGATGCGCACGGATGTTCTCTGTGATATTTTTCGGGGGCAATTCCAGGTGGGAACACCAGCATCCACACACTTCTTACAGCACTGATGGCCTGGAGAGCTTGATGTTTATCTCTTTTTCAGCACAATACTGGCACAACCGAGCTGTAGAGGAAATAAGTAACTCTATAGAAGCACCCTCAAATGCAATCGATTCATTAACACACATGCTTTCTCGGCATAATAGTGGCACCACCAAGCATTGGAGAAACTAATAACTTTATAAAAGCACCCCTAAATGTAATCAATTCATTAACATGCATGCTAGAGTCGTGTTTTTCGACTACTCTAGAACCAACACATGACTATTCACAGAGTGTGCTGGCCCCAATTTTGGGGGGGTGTCTCACCAAGGCATCCACAGCACAACTGAGAAGTCATTTTCTCTGTTTTTTCAGTATTTCATTATTGACAAAAATCAAGCTGCAAAGAGTCATCTTTCCAACCTTGATCTGAATCCTCCACCACAACTCTGAGTGGAGAATTGCATACTCCGTGCCGAACAAGTAGCGCACAGTATGCATCCCTTCCCTGGGGGTCTTGCTCAACAATGCATATCATTAGTCAAATGACTACATCGCCCCTAATACACTGTTCTCTGTTCCATTGTTTCTGCAGAGTTACATGGGATCTCTCATTGTTCTGCAAGGAGCTGGGCAAACCTGATGCAGTCTCTACCCCTCCTGTTGCCTCCCAGGCTCTTCGCAATGTCCTTGCCTCTCACTTTATCTCAAAAACCCAGGACATCCTACCCACCCTCTCCTCCCCTCCGCCTCCTATCCCCTCTCCTTCTGTGCATGCTGACCCTCCTTCAGCACCCCCTCACCTTTTTTCTCGCCCTTTCCTCTTTTCTCCCTCCCCTGATGAGGTCACTAGACAAGTCCGATCTATGAAATTCTCATCAAAACAGGTTCAACCCTGTTCCTCTAAAACCATTAAGGACCACATTGATACCCTCGGTCCCGGCCTTGCCGATTTCTGCAACCTCTCCTTTGCCTCAGGATCCCTCTCCTTCCCTCTGAAGCACTCACTTGTGCATCTTCTTCTCAAGAAACCCACGGACGATCCAACACTCCTTTTCTAGGCAAACTCCTGGAAAAGCTGGCTATCTCTCAGCTTAACCTTCATTCTGATTCTGTTGGCTGTCTCCATGACAATCAGTCTGGCTTTAGAGCCCCAGAAGCATGGAACCTGCTCTCCTGAACATCAGTGAAGATCTGCTCTCTAAGCTAGACTCTAACATTCCCTCTGTCCTCATCCTACTCAATCTCTATTCTGCCTTCGACACTGTCCTGGCTGACATCTTTTCACTCTGTTTGACCCTCTCAGGTCTAAAATGTGTCCTTCCTGTATTCTATCTCCCTTTCTACCTGTGGTGTTCCCCAGGGGTCTAACCTCTCACCCTGGCTTTTCAATTAATACCTGGCAACTCTCACCCACTGCATTGCCAACTTCTCCTCAAATTTCCAGTGCTAGGCTGATGACACCCACCTCATTTTCAGGCTTCCCTCGGCCACCTCCTCTCCTTCTCTCATCTCTGATTGCCTAACTGCCATTCAAGATTGGTGTGCCACCAATGATCTTTACCTGAATTCCAGCAAGACAGAGATCCTCCTCATCAGCACACCTCCACCCTCCTTTTCCCTCACTCTCTGGCTGGCCTCCCTTGGCGCTCCACCTACCCCCTCCTGCGAGACCAAGAACCTCAGTAAGATGACTCCCCACGTTCCTTCTTTGCCCATATCTCTGTTTTCTCTAAAATGTTAAACCTCCTACTGCACCACCTCAGTGGTACTCTGCCTTTCCTCTTCTTCCCTTAGAAGCTCACTGTCTCCCAAGCTCTGGTTCTCTCTAGGTTGGATTATTGTAACAGTCTCTTTCTTAATCTACCTGCCTCTACTCTCCGCCCTTTGCAACTACTCCAGAACAGGACTGCGAGACTTGTCCTTGGCCTCAAGCCCTGGGATTGTATCTCTCCAGCCTTGAAATCTCTCCAATGGCCCCTAGTGGATGTAAGGATTAAATTTAAAACCCTCTGCATTGTTCACATGGCTTTCTGGGGCCTGGTCCAAAATACCTGCAGCTATCCCTCCGCAAATACCTCCCTCTGGAGCTCTTTGCTCCTCTACCTCTAACTCCCTCAGGGTAAGATGTTTTTCAAAGAAACAAGCTGGGCGTCGATCTCTGTCTTCGGCTGCAGTCTACCTCTGGAACAACCTCCCTGCCACTCTGAAACTTGAGGAGAACAATTTCTTGGTTCCGGAAGTACGTCATGACTTTCCTCTTTACTTCTGCCTTCGCCCCTCCTCTCCCCTGCTGAATTGTTCTCTCTCGGCACTGTGCACCTGGCCTACCCTCTTTCTTCCGGGCCCTGGTGCCTGCTGACCTGCGACCCACCCGCACTTCACCGGGCCACCGATTACACTTGGGTCTGTATCTGTACCCATACTCTTTTTCTTCTGCACTTACCAGACATTCCCTATCTGCCACCTTAAATCCTGCAGTTGCCACTTCTGGCTGCACTACCACTGTTAGATGCCTTTAATATGTATCTTATCTGTTTTTCCTTTGCTCTGCACTTTCCCCTTCCCCTCCCCCCTCCCATGCACTTTTTCCCTTTCCCTCTCCCATGCACTTGCGCGTTCTCAATGTCACTGGGCCTAGTAAGATAGGTCCAGAGGCGCTCCAGATCAATCTATTTTAAAACAGACCATATAGTTCCATATGGATATACAGGACTTCTTTTGTTTTATTGTCTTGCACAGATGTTCAAGATTTCCCAAATAAGCTCAGCAGAAACTTTACAGCAGGAATCCATCATGACTATAGATCTATAAGCGACTGGATCATTCCTGTTAGCCTCTTTAAATGGAGCAATAATGATGAATTCCTTCCAACTCACTTGGATAATATCAGTTTCCAGAATGTTGGCCAATACCCAAGCCAAGACCTAAGTCCAGTACTCGCGGTAGCTCCTTATTACCACATTAGCTAGTCCATCGGAGCCAGAGACTTGTGATTCCTTAAGTTTAGTGATTCTTTTAAAGATACCTTCACTACACAAATCACCCTGGTATAGGTAATGTTCTCCTTTCTCTCCATCAACATGTGAAATTTGTCAATTACAGATGTACTCAGCCCAAGTTGCTCCAGGAATTGGATTTAATACTGGGGGAGTTTTGCCTGAGAGATATGTTTTACAATTTTACCAGCATGTCCTACTATCATTTGTTCTCATCAATGTAATTAGGAAAGGCCAATTGATATTATTCCAGCTATTTTTATGGTGGCAAAGCCAGTTCTTATAGTGGGTTTTTAAATTAGTACACTGACTATCTCTCTCACTCAGCGTGAGAGATGTATTCATATGTATTGATTCAATATTTCTAAGAAACTCCCTCTTGCAATTGTGGCATCACAAAGTTTCATACCCTTTTTCCTATAGGCATGTCCACCCTTTGTCATTCAAATTCTGGCAATATTATCACCTATTAAATTGCTTATAAACCAATCATATTTTCTCATTAAATGCTCTATGTAGTTACTATTCCTTTTAACTCAGAGTTACATTTGTTAATGCTCCAAGCATTCCATATCAGCCTCTTTCCTGAGATATAAGATTCTACATTGATGCCCATTTTACGTGTGATTTTTGAGAATTCATAGCTCAGGTTCCACGTAAGGGCAGCATGGTCACTGAGGGTGTTAGGATTGACTTCAATGACAGAAGAGATGTATCTAATGGTGGGTGCGCTAAGATGTAATCCTGGAGAGAGTTCAACTTGCCATTAGAACAGGTCTCAATGTCTCCTTTCCCCCGAGACATCTTCATATACCCCATGTCCAGTTTGTTTAGGAACTCCACCTAATCTATTGCCTTATTGGCCCTTTTTCCATCCCATGCAGCTTTCTGCAATTCATTAGATGCAAAATGATGAGTACATTCCATAATTTCTCCCTCATTAAATTATTTGATGATATTTATATCCTTGAAGTCACCTAAGATTTCCACATTTCTCTCCTTTGTCATGGCATTCCATATATGTATAATATATGTTATTTTGGTTAGGATACTAAGCGTCTGTAAACCCCCCAGTGGATTGTATAGGTTAATTACCAACGTCTCCTTCAGCTGGGGTGGTAGGCCCCCTACTTGGGCGCTCATTACAAAAGAATTTGGAGGACCCCCTCGAGATTTGACAGGGAGAGATGTGTCTTTGCACCAATGCAAAGGCCTCCTATAGCTCTACCCCTCCTAGGGTCAATCGCAAATGAGTGAACGATTTTAAATTCATCAACCAGGAATTCACTAGTAGAGAATGTTTCTTGTAGGGCAAAGATGCTACTAGCCAAAAGAACTTCAAGACCCAATCTGGTACACATGAATGAGCGAAAGCCCCTCCTATTCCAACATAGAAATGTACAATTATCTGTAAGGGCAGATCATGGGGATAGTTCCCCCATGATTTCAGGAATACACTGCTCCACTGACTCCTTTGCTTGATTAACAACTTTAGTATTTACAATACAAGAAAGAAGGCTCGCTTTTTCAGTTGCGTGACCAGAAGTCTTATTTAATACAGGTAAGATAATTTCAGCGGCGGTCGAAAATAGACTGTGCTTACTGCTAATGACTAAATAAATGAAAGTCGAATCTTTGTAGTAAATCAAAATGTTCATACAATTTCACTCACTAAAGGAGATACAAACTACACTAATGCCCAATGTTCAATGCTATCTGTTTCAGGGAGTTCCACAGAATCTATGTCGGTAGACGTAATAGTCATAGATTTCAGTGATGATATTTGCTTTAACAAATATAACAAAAAGCCTCTGTTTATAAATAGACTTTCTTTAAGAGGTTTCATTTCGATGCATGTCACACATTTGCCAAGTTGTAGTGACTCTAGTGTCTGTTTTATGTTACTTGTATGGCTAAGCAAACCCTGGGAAAGTGGATGCAACTTTAATATTGTTGGACCAATAAGTAGTTCATGGTATTGTGATTCAGAAAACAACATGTCATCAGAGGGGTCCTATTGTTGGAATTCACCATCTTGATTGATCTCTTTAAAGTGTACCCATTTTCCAGGGTCCCTTTACGTTGGACAATAGGGGTTGGGTGAGAGTGTGATTATGTTGCTCCACGCCATGATTTTCTTCTTAAGCGACTTGGGGGGTGGGGGTCTTATGTCCACTTCCTCTTCCATGGAGTTTTCTGATCGTAGTGTTTCCACAGCTTTACAAATAGGGTACTGTATATTTCGAGGGTTAGTTAATTTCTTCCTTTTCACTCTTTTTCTTTTTCTCAATTTAGAGGTGATACCTTCTGGAGAACTTCCATTTTCCTCTGTTTCTTGTACAAGCTTTGTGGTATCTATCACTTCAATTGACTTAGTCCTCTGCCCCAAAAAAGCTCTGTTTTTTCATGAATGTTAGGGACTTCCTCCAGGTTTACTGACGAAACACTCTCGGCAGACTTATGCAGATGTACAGTACTTCCCCATCTCAGGCTTTGTGAAGAGCATGGAGTGGAAGATAGCACAGAATAGTGAGGTGTTACTTATATTCCTCAAGCCCGGAGGATCATTCTGGGCTAAAATAATATCTACTAATCTGGCTAATACTATCTTGAAATCTCCTTGTTCTTTCACCATGGAGCAACATAGAGCAAAGATAGCATCTACTGTCACAGCCATAGAGTGAAAATGCATTGGAGAAATACCCTTCTCGCTGTTGGTAGTGATATGTTGTGTTGAAGAATCTATGTCATTCATATCTGACTCAGATTTGCTTGAGTCTCCTAATCTTGACAGGTCAGGCATAGCAGAAAGATTAGTCCCACATATATCATCAAAATCCTCTGGAGAGACACGAGTTGCAGTTTCAATAATGCCCCACCACCCCTGGAATCTCTTTGTACATCCAGACACAAATTCACTAATGAATGGTTGTTATTTATGGCTATGGAGCAAGGAGAGGAATCTAATTGGTTAATATAGCATGGCAATGAAGTATTCGGCAATCCTCCCTCTGAGGTCTGAAAAGGCTTATTCGTAGATTTATGAGGCAAACAAACAGTTATCTTCAATTGTGTTGCCGATCTGATTTCTATGTGGGCCCCTTTAGATGTATTATCACTAGGTTGTATTACTTCGCCGGCTGGCTGCCCAGTTATCTGGCTCTTAGTCATTTTATTATTTTTGTTGTGGTGCTTGCTCCTTGTAAGGACTGATTTGGTTTTTGCTCCGGCTTCATTTGCAGGCGCTAGTGTGTGACAAGACTTACATGAAGAGTAAGGGACATTACCGGCAGGAGAATGCAACATCCTTAACTGCCTTAACAGACCCTTCTAGTCCTTCACTAGATGAGTTTGGTTCAAAGGGCCTGCCCCCACATTTACTGTACCTTTTAATTTGAAATGAAAGTGCGAAAGTGCACAAAGGATGACTCATATATGGAGGTTTATCTATTTTGTCTCTATTGGGCCTCTGTTGTGCCCGTAATGTGACATTCATGTGCACAAACAATTTTGGTACTCTTACCAATGAGCAGGTATGCAGGCGAGATATGAGGTAGAGGCCCCACAAAACTGTTGGGCATCACAAATGTGCTTGCAAACTTGTTGCTCCCATTATATCGGCCACCACAAACTGCAGCTTCTCTCTCTCTACTCGCCACAGCTCAGCTCCGTAATCGAGCACCTCACACAAAGCACCAGCAGAAATTGCTAGAGGAGAGTTCCCAGTGTCGTGGCCTGGAGGCCTAGAGATGCAGAGACGTGTCAAGCCAAACTGCACCCTGTCAAAACATTAACACAGGTATATGACATGAATTTCCTATTGACACTCTACACCTGTTGTGGCCCAGGGGTCGTCTGCCCTCCCGCCACCATGTAGTAAATAATAGCCAGGACGCGGATCTCAATGAAACACAGTTTCTCTTTATTAACATCACACAGGCTCTGCCCTTAGCCCCTCCTTCCTTCGTCACTTCCCCTTCCCCGTCCTCCCGCCTCCCGTGCCCTGGATCCAGACGTCAACATAACATCTCCCCCCTTTTTAAACAGTCACTAGACCTCAGCAACAGGCCAGGGTCCTAACAGAGTTCTCTATGTCATTTCTTCAATGAGGTGGAGAGGTTTGTTTCGGGCTTGCTGAGGACGTATCCTGCAAACTGAGCTAAGCTGTGACCTGTGAACAGAGGTCCATTATCCATTTTCAGCACCTTTGCTACTCCATACGCAGTGAAGATGCGATCTAGTGCTGGTATGACGTGATGGGCTGATGTTGATGAAACAATTTGAGCTTCAGGGTATCTGGAATATTCGTCCATAATGGCTAGCACATATCTCCTCCCTTCGAAAGGTCCGAAGAAGTTGGTGGCCACCGCCTCCCATATCCCTTTGGGCAGTTCAGGCATTTGGAGCAGTTCAGGGTGTCTGTTGGGGGTGATGAGGCAGCAAGTGGGGCACGATCTAAGCAGTTCCTCTACCATTGAGTCGAGATGCGGGAACCAGACCTTCTGGCGCAGCATGCTTTCCGTGGATACCACCCCACAATGACCTTCATGTGCAATCTCAACAACTTTCTTTTGCAAGGACGGAGGGATGACAATCTTGCAGTCCTTCAGCAGCAGTTGATCATCAGAGAGTGCCAGTTCTTCTTTTACCTGCAGTAATCGTTCTACTTCCACTCATACCTCCTTCCACACCGCTCGCCCTTTCTCTTTGGCTCTCCTCCAGTGTCCTGATCGGAGGCCTTCACTTCATCAGGCTGTGTCATTGTCCACCTCTTGGGCTATCTGGGATGTCTCGATTCCTTCCAGCATTGCTTGCTGTATGAGATATTTGAGATATCTGTCTGTTACAGGAGGCTCAGGGACACACACGCTTCTGGGGCATCTGGAAAGAAAATCGGCAGGGTTTTTCGTCTTTCCCCAGTGGTGTGTAATCTCAAATGAGTAGTTCTGCAACCTTAACCCCCACCTCGCGATGCGGGGTGGCATTTTCACCTGGGGAGTGCCATGCAGGAAAAGCAGCACCTAATGATCCGTCACCACTCAAAACGGTTTTCCATATAAAAAGAGGTGAAAATGCTTGCATGCCCACACCACTGCCAACCCCTCTTTTTGCCTGTCAGTATGCCTGCTTCATGGAGAGAGGGTTCTGCTGGCGAAGGCGACGACGTGTGTTTGAGCCTGATCTGCTGGGTCCACCTGAGCTACAATGGCCCTAGGCCCACTGGACTTGTGCCCACCTTCAGTTCCATTTTCTGGTTGGGATCGTAGTTGGGATCATAATAGGACATGTTTTCGGCATTGGCGACCCATTCACAAATAGTTTCAATAGTTTCAAAAGCCTTTTGAGATTTCTCTGACCAGCAGAATGGGCTCTCCTGTTTGGTTAGCGCTCTCAGAGGTTCACTTACTTTTGCAAAGTCCTTGATATAACGAGTGCAATAACTCGCGAGGCAAAGGAAGGACCTCAGTTCAGACACGTTTTATGGAGGTGCCGTTTCATTCAGTGCTGCAACCTTTTCTGGATCAGGTGTCATACCCTTCTCTGAGAAGATGTGACTAAAGAACCAAAGAAGCGCATAATGCTTTTTCTGAATTCACATTTTTCACGATTGAGCGTGAGATTGGCCACTTCCATGCTTTGCATACTTTAATCAGGGCCTCATCGTGTTTGTTAACATCCGTCCCGAAGACCAAGATATCATTGCTATAATTGATGCAGTTGGGGATGTGCTTGATGACATTGTGCACTTCAGCCTGAAAGATTTTTGTTGCCGGGGAGACCCCAAAACGTAGTCTTTTGTAACGAAACAGCCCGATGTTAGTAACAAAAGTGGTGATATTTCTACTCTCAGGACTCAGTACCATTTGGTGATACCCTCTTTTAAAATCCAATTTGGAAAAGACCTTGGCTCCATTTAGTAAATAAATCATGTCTGTAATGAGTGGGGCCATGTGTCTTTCTCTTAGTATAGCTTGATTAAGGCATCTCACATCTACGCTTTGTCTGATGGCTTTAGACCCATCCTTGGGGACGGGGACTATTGCCGAGACCCAGTTGGTGGGACCTGTGGCTGGCTCTATGATGTCCTGTTCAAGTAGTTTGTGGAGTTCACTTTCTACCATTTTCTGAATGTTGATAGGAATTCCTCTATAGTGTTGCAATATCAGGCGTATAGAGTCGTCTATGTGGAGATTCACTTGCCTGTTTTTGAGTCGCCCCACGCCTTTGAATAGGCTAGGTTACAGGTAGTTGATCATTTTGACGGGGGCAATGTATTTATGGACCATGATGTTATACAGAATATGTATGAGTCCCATTTCCGCAGCTGCCTTGAAGCTGAGAACACATCTGCTTTCTGTCTCTGTCACAAGGACATGAATGGGAATCTTGTTTTCATGACCTTTGTATCGACACAGGCCTTCAAATTGTCCCATGAATTTAAGGGGTGGTTTGGGCCTGTATGCATAGATGTCCACCGTGGCTGGTGTCAGGTTCGGTCTTTTTGACAAATTCTTGAAGATTATTTCACTGATCATGCTTACCATAGCACCCGTGTCAATAAGGAATTCAGTTGGTTGTTCATTCAGCTTGATTATTAGTGTCGGACTGTGTTGGGTGGCTATGGGATTTTCTATCTCTGGTCGCTCCCTGATGAGCTGATGTCAGACTCCAAAGTAGATTGATCCACAGTCTTGACCATCTGCCACCTAGCAACTACACTGGAGTAAAGACACAGTCAGAGGTGCTGATTTGAGATTGGACCTTTCAATGAGAGTGATGTCCATATTGGATCCTATAGAGGGGTTAGTATACCTACTGGTCTCCTACTTTGACTAACCAATGATTCGGTTGAGATAGACCCACACTGTTGGTTACTGTTGGTGTTTCCAAGAATTCTAAATCTCCTGCCAGAGGAGTCGAGACAGGACTTCAAAAAGGGAGAAAGACCCTTCTGGTGACTTTCCTGTGAACAGATGGGACATCTGATGGGAAAGCTATGATTTTGCCATCTGGCAAGTATTAGATACAGAGGACAACCAAAAACCAAAAAGAGGCCTCATTCTCTCAGGTGGTTCAAAAGAAGTCAGCTTGCTGTGGAAGATAGTAGATGAGTGCTCCAGCTTGTGTGAGTCTTAGGAGAAGAAACCTCAGTAGCTCAGACATCTCACTTCCAGTTCAACAGAAACAATGGCCATTAGATCCAGTTTTGAACTGTCAAACTGCTGCTTAATCTTCATCCATCCACTGATTCCTAACACAAAGGCTTCCACCAGAGCCATGGAGACTGCCTTGCACCACTGGAATGACAATTTGAGGGAACAAGCCAACTCCTTTCAAGGTTTCACTGCCCTGAGACAATAGGACCACATTCTGGTTCACACCATAGAACAGTGGATTCTTCATATCAACATTACTAGCACAAAGAAACCTATGTAATGTCTAAGTGCCATCAAGCCTATTGATCTGCAAGCTTGAAGACCCCATTTGAGACACTGAGTACTGCCAAAATAAGTTGTAGACGTTGATCCCCAGCTCTGAACCATATAAGCATCATAAAGACTGTCTCAACAGTATCAACCCAGCAAAAGTCTAAGACCAAGACATACTGGTCAAGATAACACACCCTGGAATGATAGGTACCAACAGGCCTTAGGCTAGAGACTGGGTATGTCCCATGCTGTCTCTATCCTATCATTAAGAAAGTGTGTTTATTTTTTCATTTTATCTAAGTTAGTCCCTATTTATGATATCTCTCCTGCAGTACAATTGCTGCCATGCAGCCTCCATATTGTAGATGTTCAACCTGTTTTACTTTTGTTTTCCATTGCACGGGATGGGTGGTTAGTGTTTTTACATATTTAGGCAAATTGCTATTTTTCTGTAGACTTGCTTAGATACTTATTTTATTTTAGAATGTTCTGCATTGTGGATATTCTGCTCTTGGGTTTATTTTAGAAGGCGAAGAACATACACAATCTAATTATGTCTGTTTAAACTTTATCAATGAAACACCTATGAGCCAGGCTGTGGTACAAGGCATAGTATCTTAATATCCACTGCTTCATTGTACCCTTCTCTTGCTGATTACGACCCTTTCTTACCTCCTCCAACTCTTCCCCTCACTCCTACCTGTTTTCTTCCCTACTTCTCTTCTTTCCTTTCTCTGCCTTCTTCATGTCCCTGTTAATTTGTCTTTATTTCTTTCTGGTGGATTCCTCTTCTTTTTCCTTCTGGTTTCATTGTCCTCCTTTCTTCGTTCTGATATCCCCCAATATTCTGGCCTCTTCCTGCTTGCTTCTGCTTTAACCAAACTCCTTTTCTGCTTCAGTCTGCTCTCTACTCTGCCCCTCCAAACTCACACACTTTCTCCAATGACTGGAACACCTTTATACTCTATGATAACGGGCTAACACAGGTCACCTGCAGTGGTGAGTTTGTGGATTGATCAACAGTTTTTTGCACAGCCTCTTCCCTTGGAGCAGCTAATGAACTATACTTTTTCAATCATTGGCTAGAAACTCCATGAACCAAGGACATAACGCCCTGGTCCTCATCTTGGAATTATTTTTCTCTGTTAGGGCTAAAACTGGATTCTGCCATGTCACTTTCCATCCCCAGCTTGAGTTTTATTCTAATACAACATGTGGTGTTCATGGTCCTAGTCACCTCGACTCTTTCAATATCATCTGGTTATGCAATGCTTCACTGTCTAATCCACAGTGAGCTTATATTTGTAGGTCACGTTTCTTTTTTTAAACATTGGGATTGTCGCCTGTGATTGTGAGCTGTGTTTTCACGCATCACAGTATTTTGAAGAATACTGAGAATATTCCTTGTTAGGGGGTGTCTGTAGGATCCTACATAGAGCAATGACGGGAAACCTGATGGGATACCAACAGACGGAATTACCATTACCAACATCTGGACAGCCAGAATTATGCAGATTCAAGGGCCGGCAAGTGTGGCTAATCTCGATTCCTGTCTCGGGAGGATAGCTCAGGGGCAACACACTTGCCTTGAAAGCAAGATCACGCAATGCAACACAGGTTTGATCTCCAGGTCCACGCATCGAAACCCCTGGGTATTAAGTGTGTTATAAATAACCAATTATAAATTATATTACTTCCTTGGAGTCCCATAAGACTCCATGGGGGGATTGCCGGTATTACTGGCACTGTTAATACTGGTGCCAATCATACTGGCTGTTTTGTGCCAGTGGGGTGCATTACTTACCTCAAGGTTTTGGCTGGCAATTCCATTACTGTCAAAAAAGTGGCGGTAACTGAATACCAACCTTTTCTCCTGCAGTACTGAACTTGTAATGAGGCCCTGCATGTAATATTTTGAGTGCAGCCAGCAGTGGTGTTGCTAGTTCTGGAAAAGATCTGGGGCTATGCTAATGGCGGGACTGTCAGGACTCAGGGCTAGCTAGCCTTTTGGTTGTAGCCCCTGAGCATCTATCCGGGGCTACAACTAAAAGACCTCAGGGTATAGCCTCCTTAGCCCCCCCCTAGCAAAGCCTCTGGTATCCAGTGCACACAAAGTCATCAGGCCCGTATCACTACCTTTGTATTACAGGAAGGAACTCTAAGTAATCCATGGAATGATTCCTGGTAATTATGAGATCTTGGTCTAGGCTGTGACCTGTGGAGTGAGTGGGGTTCTTGGTGAAGCTGTGCAAATCAAAAATAAATACTGTTGCGATTCAACACTTGTGTTATGTTTATCTAGATTACCAGAATGGATGCTCGTCTTCCAGAATAAGGTTCTTGTTGAAGCTGTGCAAATCAAAAATAAATACTGTTGCGATTCAACACTTGTGTTAAATGTTTATCTAGATTACCAGAATGGATGCTCGTCTTCCAGAATAAGCAGGGCAATGGTCCCCAGGCTTAGAGTAGAAATGAGAACTTCAATTTTGGATGCACTTTTCAGGCTAAATGAGCAGAGGGAAAGGAACATTTATTGTGTACATTTTGGCAAATAAAAGAAAGATTATATATATATATATATATTCAGTGAAAAAACGTTGTTAAAGGGACGTTATGGTTGAGTTGCGCTACTAAAAACCTATGAAATTCAGTGAAAAAACGTTGTTAAAGGGACGTTATGATTAAGTTGCGCTACTAAAAACTTATGAAATTCAGTGAAAAAAAACTTTGTTAAAGGGACGTTATGGTTCCAAGTAAAACCAAAAAAGCCTTGAAATTCGCCAGTTATGGTAAACTAAGCAACCATAACTCGCGCCGCCACCGTGCACTGCTAAGACTAACACCCAGGACATCAAAGATGACATCACAAATGTCATTGATGACATCACTGATGACATCACATGTGCATTTACCTTTCATCAAAAGTCTGTACAAGGGTTTCTTATTGTAATGTTAATTAAAAAAAGTGTCAATGATAATTGGAATAAATATCAAGGGCTAATTAGTCCATCCAGTACACTAAGGTGCTCATGTAGAAACATAGGCATTGTGTGCAGCATACATGATGGAGGTGCAATATTCATAAGCTTGCCATGTTGAATACAGAAATTATAACTGTTTTCTTATTAGACTTTTGCATACTGTGAAACATGTGATAAGTAGATAATACAACCCACTTACTACATAATTGCATTATTATAGAAAAAACACAAAGAGACAACACCCCATACAAATATGAGTATATACAAGGAAATTGAAGTAAGAAAAAAACAGCAGTAGTAGAAAAAAGTGTTCATAACCTAAATGATTAACTTTATGCAGAGAAATGATTGCTCATATATACATATATATACATATATATATATATATATATATATTTATATATATATATATATATGTATATATATATATTTATATATATATATTTCACATGATGTGCCTGGACTCTAAGGAAAGTAGTGTGAATGCAAGAAAAATAGGAGCACATTCAGGGAAAGTACAGTAATAAAAAAAACAACAGAACTATCAGAAAGTGCTGACAACTCTACTGATTATTTTAATGCACAGAAAGGATTGCTGTCTTTCAAGCTTGTGTCTTCCCTTATGTATATGTTTCATATGTTATGACTGGATCCTAAGGGAATTATTGCAAGAACATACTTGAAGGATAAGTTTACAAATATACTACCTTTTCCACTTTTAATTCCTGACTGTTACTGAAGAAAACCATGTTGCCTAGATATGTCAGTAAAGGAAAAAAGGGGGAACCAGACATGTGATGTCATCAGTGATTTCATTAATGACATTTGTGATGTCATCTTTGATGTCCTCGGTGTTAGTCTTAGCAGTGCACGGTGGTGGCGCGAGTTATGGTTGCTTAGCTTACCATAACTGGCAAATTTCAAGGGTTTTTCGGTTTTACGTGGAACCATAACGTCCCTTTAACAAAGTCTTTTTCACTGACTTTCATAGGTTTTTAATAGCACAGCGTAATCATAACGTCCCTTTAACAACGTTTTTTCACTGAATTTCATAGGTTTTTAGTAGCACAACTTAACCGTAGCGTCCCTTTAACAAAGTTTTTTCACAGAATTTCATAGGTTTTTAGTAGCGCAACTTAACCATAACGTCCCTAACAAGGTTTTTAGTAGCGCAACTTAACCATAATGTCCCTTTAACAACGTTTTTTCACTACATTTCATAGGTTTTTAGTAGCACAACTTAACAATAATAACTTTGACTTTATGTACATGTAAGATGGAACATACTGAACCTCTTCTACTGAACTTGATGTCCGCAAACTCTTTTAATGTCGCAGACATGTTCGGAGAACAGTACCACTACCTAAAAACTCTGGGCGGATACGTTTGATTGTTATATCATAACATAGGAACATTTAACAAATTCAAAAAGCAACACACATACACATTATATGTAGTAATACATTAGAAATGTAACCCATATATGTAACACACTAACCATTCATTTAAATACAATATGTTCTAAAATGGAATATACCAGAAGAAGATAAATTGGCTTCCAACATAATTACCTCACAGACACTACAGAACTAAGAACAAGACCAGACATATACAGTACTTACAACATATTTTACCTGAAATAGTAAGTGTACTTCATTTTACTCATATATTTATAAACTTTCTATATTAGATACAAAAAAATATAATATCTTTTTTTTTTCTCACAGACATATCTAGTACTCTGGAATGACTAGAGGAGCATTTCCCACATGAGGAAATGTCACAAGATAGTGAAACTAATGGTAAACACTTTACAATATAAACCATTTAATTATTATTATTTTATATACATTTAATATATATATTTTTTTTGTACTGAGCATATCAAAATAGAAAATACCTCTGAAGAAGCTGTTATGGAAATCACTCTTGACAGCATAAAAGAAAAAATTGATTTATTTTTGACCAATTTTAATAATTTGAAAACTTTTGTTGAAGATCATTTTAAAACAAAAACGTCATACCATTGCCCTGCATGTACTTGTCCCCCCTCACTATATCCCAGTCAGTTATCCCCAAACCCTCTCCATAACCCAAAACGTTTTGATGAGACTTCCATCCCTTCTTCACCTGATACCAATAATGTTGAAACCCCTATGTCTCCTGTTTTTGTTTCCGTTTCTGCCTCACCTTCTCTGTCATAAATTATTAATATATGTTAAATAAAGTTGAATTTTTATATTGAGTTGTAATTAGTTTCCGTTTAAAAAAAAAAATGTAGGTGTCCGCAGACAACGCGGGTGGTCTGAAATATTCGTAAATAAACGAAAATGGAGGTGTCCTGAAGAACACTAGACCTGTCCGTACTGTTCGCTAGCAAGTTGAAACTGTTCTGAGAACACAATTGGTGTCCTGAAATGTTTGTAAATAAACGAAAATGGAGGTGTCCTGAAGAACACTATACCTGTCCGTACTGTTCGCTAACAAGTTGAAACTGTTCTAAGAACACACGCAGTGTCCTGAAATGTTTGTAAAGAACCGAAAATGGAGGTGTCCTGAGGGCACTATGTCTATCCGTTTTGTTTGCAAGCAAGTTGAAACTGTTCTAAGAACAAACGCCTGTCCGTAACTGTTCGTTTGAAGTGTGACGCACTTTTAATTACTTCAGGACCCGAACAGTGTCCGTAGAACATCAACGTACATGAGCAAACCAATGTCCGTGCATTTGGTGTCCTGCGGACAGCCGTTTCCTTCGCGAACATGTTTGCGAAGCGATCATGTGATCGCGCCCATGCTGGTCGCGTATTCTGAATGCGGACACTGTTCGTGTCCCTGAACAATTTAAAAGTACATTTTCAAGTAATCAACAATATTTTTCCATAAAAACTCACCATGGCACAAGTCCCACATAGTAATCGTGAGTTTCTACATACTTTTTGAAACTTTTTTAACCTTTTTTTGTGTTCGATCTGTCCGCGGACAGCGCGCATGTCCGCAAAATGCGTGCAAGCACCCCTATAAAAGACCACACCCTAGAGCTTATTCTCATTGTGTTTCTGCCTTTTGTACAGAGCACAGCAAATTTTGCTGCCAACTGCGAACTGCAGATTTCCATCTCATCTTTGATGGCATCCATGGCTGTACTACTGCCACCTGGTGATGCACCTGCTTCAGCACCACCCCCACCACCTCCACCACCACCACCTCCCCAAGGGCCTGAAGAGGGGAACAGGAGTGAGGATGCAGAGGAGGAAGAAGAGGATGAGGAGAATGAGGTAGAGGAAATCCCTACTACCCGCACTAGGCGTGAGTCTTGGGTGTGGCGGTTGTTTACCATTCATGGGAATGGTCCTAAGGCTCGTGCGAACCATGTCACCTGCAATGAGTGTAAAGTGATACTCAGTCGCAGGAGGCACGGTTCATACAGCTTTGGGACCACTACCATGAAGCGACACCTGAGGTCATTTCACTCTGGGGCTATTCGCAAGGTTGTACCTTGCGAAGAACGTAGTAGGTTGATTTCCTCTAGTTCATCCTCTGTTTGTGATCCTGTCACCACAAGGACCACCTCTGTGGGACAGCGTCTTCCTCAAGCTCAAGCGAAGAACGTAGTAGGTTGATTTCCTCTAGTTCATCCTCTGTTTCTGATCCTGTCACCACAAGGACCACCTCTGTGGGACAGCGTCTTCCTCAAGCTGCCTCACAGGCCATACAGAATTCTGATGACCCTTACCTTTCGAGGGTCACAGTTGTATGTATGTACTGTGACACAGTACTCTGCAGGGGGGAGCGAATTCGCAGTGCTTTTGAGACTATCGTCTCAGAGCATGAGAAGATCTGCTCACTACCCACATAAAACCCACTCTACATCTTCCTCTCTCAGCTTGCCTTTTCTCATCCATGTGGTTGGTGTACCCCTCTACCCTCATTTCCCCTCCTCTCCTAGTGTGTCATGTATAAAAAAAAACAAAAAATACAAAATTACAAAAATCAAAACAAATTAAGGCTCTTTTCAGAGCCGCCTTTCATAGTTAAAAAATAGAAGTGAAAATAAATGAAGCAGGGCCCTTTGTATTTTTTAGAAGTCTGCGGACAGTCTGCGGACATCTAAAAAATTGGGTTGATACCCTATCATAACCATTGCAATTTTCTCTGGTAGGAAGTGGTGGCTCTGAAAAGAGCCTTTGGGAGGTGTTTGTATGTCAAAGATTATAAATACTTAACACCTACTTTAAAATAGATGCTGTCAATCTAAAAAAGGTTGTAATGCATTTTGTATATTTGTCAAAAAAATCAGATTTCCAGCATAAGTAAGATCGACACCATCTCTGCGAAAAATGTATGTACTACGAAACATAATATTTTCATTATGAAAAGATGACATGCCAAAATCTCTTAGAAAGGCACAAACAGCCTTATTAACATTGCGCCTTGCTTTTTCCATTTGTGGACCAAATGAAGAAGAACGAAGCCACATTTGTCTCTGTGCAATCCGTGAAAATATTACTTGAGGATTAGGAAACATGTCCATGACCTTCCCAAGTCCTTCTTTCATAGAAAATTGCAAAGAAATTCCAGACACATGTCCTAAACTGTTCCTTCCACAATGAATTACAATTATGTCTGGATGTTGCTCTGTCTCCAAAGTAGCACAAAGAGGTAGCAAGTCCAACCACTTCATTCCACGTACTCCATGCCAGTGTACTTCCACATGTGGAAATCCAAGATCTACATCTACTCCACAGCTTTCTGCATGCACCTTCAACTAATGCATCCATGAATCTCCCAAAATCCAAACAATCTGTTTTCTGAAACACACAGACATAGCTATCTGTTGTTCTCTCAACAAAAAGAGTATCTGAGAAACTCTCTCCTGGTACAACACACCCACTAAACTTTCCTGACCAATCCCTTATGTGCTCATTTTCATTTGCATGACTTCTGAACCCAAAAATCCCCGGATGTAACACCCGATGTCCGCAAACTACTGCCATGTCCGCGGACATATCGTAACATGAACAACCCTTCTACCATTTAAACTTCACTTTCTGTGCCATTCCCTCATTGGATGTAGCTAAGAAGTCACATGACCATCCACTAATCACATTCAATACCTCTACATCTAACTGCATCATCATAGATCAGCACTGCAAATGTACTGTGAATCTCTCTGAGTACAAGTGTCATATTATTGGCAAGCACCATCTACAAGATATACTGTACAAGTCTCCAAGACTTCTACTTGCAGCTCCATGCATATCCAAACGCATGAACACAAACTACAGGGATGCATATTTTCTGTACAATACATGAACACATTTTCAAACGGACTTAATATTTTTGTTTTATTTCTTTATTCAATTACTTTAATTTACGCATGACATTGAGGCACTATTACCTGGAAGAGCTTAGTTACAGAAATAATGGTATTCAGTGGTACATTATGAATTTCACAAACATAGTAAAGATATTTTGTTTGCTAAAGTTAGTCATTATAATACAATTTGTTCATTAAGAACATATCATATGTATTGAACTTGTGCGACGTATCTTATGTAAATAAGATGGTTTTAATGGTTTTGAGGAAGGTGCTGAGGATTTCAATTAAAAAAAATCAATGTCCAAATTAAAAACAGTGCTATATACAAACAAAATTACTAATTTGTTTATTTTACAATTGCAGTGAAGACCATTCTCCTGAAAAGAAGCAACCGAATTTGAAGAACAAAGAAGAACTAAGAAGTAACCTGTTCATTTTTAGAAAAAAAGTAAGTAGAATATCACAATAATATTTGTATTATTACTGAAACACACTGTAAAGTTAACTCATACTATTTCTGTGCCTAAAAATAGAGATTGTGCACCATTCTGTCCAAAAATCTCCATGTCTTAAACAGCGATTTACAGACAGAATGGCCCACAAATTCCTATTTTTGGAATCACAAATTACCCAACTCAACCGCTACAATTTGGATATTATAGAACAAACAATTGTTTTAATTGTATACATTAGATTTACTATTTGTACTTCTCCACACCACTAGCTTACTTTTTTCTGTCATCTGAACCCCAGTTTAGTAGCATATAAATTCAAGAATACCCATCCCTACTAGTTGAAGTTCCCAATGCACAATCACACACCATTACATACATCTTTATCATCTTGCCCAAACACTCATGCACACAGTACACATACATTGCAGAACACCCCAAACCATACCTTCTTTATTTTTTTCAACAGACCCTAAAGAATGCCTACCAAAATTCAAGTCCGTAGAAAGCAACGCAGAAGTAGAGCAACTGAAAATAAAAGTGTCCAACATAAGCATCCATATCTAGTGGAATTTGTAAAAAAAAGTTGAAACAAAACAGCTAATACAGTCATTTAGTGAAACAAAAGAAGTTTCAAGTGGAAAAACTTTGCCTCCTCTATCAAAATGTAAAACAAACCAGAAAACAATTAGCAAAAAATCAGCTATCACTACAGATAAAACTGCTTCTATAAATCTTGATAAAGTTCAAAGTAAGCATACCAAGAAAAGTATTTTAGCCAAAATGTTCCGTCACAGAGTCCTTCAAAATCTTATAAAAACAGGAGAGAAACCAGGTTCAACCCTTAAAACCTATCGTAGGAAATTAATCTTAGAAGCATTGATAGATAGTGCAATTCTTCTCAAAAGAAAGTTAATTATTTTAGTGTTAAACAAAATGAAACCACTAACAAAACGAATAACTAAATTACAAAAAAGACTTCTCAATAAACGAAATGTCAAAAGAAAGAACTTCTTAAGTATCTGCGGAGGTGAATGGAATCACACTACGAGCACAGAACCATATTTTAATGAAGAAGCGTACAAACAAAAGCAAACAAATACAATTGCCATACATAGCAGTGGTCGAGGTTATGAAAAAGTGAATAATACCACAATGGAACAAGAACTACTCCTTACACAAATATGCCCTGAAAACTTAGAATTACCCCTCCATTCAACTGAATCAGAACATCTAGTGTACAAATGGCCATGCACGTCAATGTGTAACATACCCAAACAATTTTTCAAGTCTTTACGCAAATTCCTCAATCAATATGTAAAAAGCAAAGACAAAATCAAAATTAAACTACTGCAAAATATGGATACCTGTCCAGTGCGCAAGTACACAGGACTACAAGGACATTCATTGGCCTGCATTGCAGGACCTACTTGTAAAACCACCTTCCATGATATCAAAAGGATATCAACACATCATTCAATGATAAGAAATTTAGTTTATAAACTGTACTATGCTAAAAGTCCTGCTTTAGCACTAGCAAATTTAAATAACATTCTTCTACATGATACAGCAAAAGACCTACTTGAAGAAATTGACTATATCCAGAAAAAATATTTTGGAAGTGAAAGCCACTTACAGAATGGAATAGCTTTAAACCAAATTAGCAACAATTGTACACATGGCAACCTTTTACTAAACACATACAAAAGAAATACTAAAATTTAAAAGTACATCAGCTGAAGTATCAAACCATGTGTGTGTATGTTGCCACAGAACTTTTCATAAAGGTAACACAAAAACTGTAGACCTATCATACAAAATAGAAGACAATGAAGATTCTAAATGGTTTGAATTAGCACTCTACCTTGTAGCAGAAAACAAATACGAAATAACTGACCACTTAATACTTTGCAGTTACTGCACTACAAAACTTGACAACAACCAAACTCCTTCACGTGCTATGACAAATAATTTGGAATTATACCCACTACCAAAATCCCTACAACAACTTAATTCATATGAGAGCAACATAATTCAAACAGTGCACCAATTTCAAGCAATAATACGCCTTCAACCAAAAACAGCAAAATTACCTCCCTCTGAATTGGTAAAAGGCATTCATGGAAAAGTAGTTTATTTACCATTAGATTTAGACCATTATACAATTCATCCTTTGACCTCTAAAGACACCATAGAAGATGCACTGGAAACATACCAAATGTGTCAAACAAAAGGATCACCAATCAGCATATGGGAAGAAAAGTATAGAAGCACGTGCTTTTCCTCTACTCTTTCCTACTGGCAAAGGAGGAAGGTACGATGATAGACCTATTCAAATATCAGCTTCAGAATACCGCTCATTACGGATGTATTCTGAAGATCCCAGATTTAGACAAAATGTGGAATACATATTCCACCTACTCTTTGAAAGTGAACTAGCAACTTTATGTTACGGAGTTGCACACATATTAAAATCAGGATCACACTTTCAAAATATGACAGCTACACAATTATTACAAAAAGTGCAACAAAAGGATGAGATTTTACAATCAAATATTACAAATCTATTAGCAAATATGCGTCGTACTAAAGAGTACTGGTTTTGACGTCATGGAGATGTACGTTGTGTGATCAGAAATCTTGGGCCACCGACATGGTTTGTTACATTAAGTTGTGCAGAATATGTATGGGAACATTTACATGATTTCCTACGCATATCAAACAAAAACAAAACAAAAATAGATATACTAACACCTGGAGAACTTTGTTCTTTGTATCCTGTTAATGTTTCAAGATATTTTCACCATCACTTCATTGCTATGCTACATTTTATTTGTAAAACAACTGTTTCTCCCCTTGGAGAAGTGCAACACTTCTTTTGGAGAAAAGAATACCAAGCCAGAGGAGCACCACATATCCACATGCTTTTATGGATTAAAGATGGTCCTAAATTTGGTCAAGACAGTGATGCCACTGTTTTACAGTTTATTGAAAAATATGTCACCTGTGAAATGTCATTGGAATCAACAAATAGTGATCTTCATGCACAAATTTTACAATTTCAAAGACACAAATGTGGAAAATATTGTCGTCGCAAATACAAAAACAAAGGGAAATACTATACCAAATGCCGATTTGGTTTCCCTAGACCAGTTACAAATACAGGTCAAGTGAACAACCTCATGTCTTCAGTTAGACATAGTGTTAAAGGTAAGTAACCTAAAAATACACATTACATAAAAGGAAATGAAGAAGAAAAATATATCAATGATTACAATGCAATCATTGCCCACTTATGGAATGCAAACATAGATGTGCAGTATATTGCAGACAATTCTACTGCAGTTGCACAATATGTCACAACATACTTAACCAAAGCAGAAAAGACAGAGCTCCAAGACCTCTGGAATGACCTGTCATTGTCAATCTGGAAAAATGAATACCCTTCATTTGAATGATAGACGTAACTTGATGGCAGTGGGCCAACCGTCTTATTCACCAAATTCTAGAAATATAAACTGCCATGCTTGACCAAAGAGCGGCCATTTTAAATGTAGCAAGAATCGCCATTTTGCTTGTTAACCATTGCTCATTGCCTTCTGTCTAAAAACTGCTTTGCAGCTTGCAATTCTTGCAGATTCTGCTTACTCTGCTCAACTGTTAACATTGTTGTCTGAATATGAAAGGACAAGGTCACGGGACTGAAGAGTTTGTTGAAACTCCTCATGAGTAGCCCAGAGAGGAATGCCCATGCTCCCTCTCTGTAGCCTTGGGAGAGAGCTGCAGGGCATTTAATCACTTCACAGCTGCCAGCCAGTCTCGTACGATGGTAGAATATGTTAGAATAATACAGCTAAAGGCTTGAATTATGCTTTTCTTACGGCCCCCCCCCCTTCGCAAAACCCTTTAGAACGTGTCGGCTCCCAGGAAACTAATAGTACCTCATAGATAGCAAAGCTTGGAATGTGGCTCTTCCCCCGTGTGCAGCTTGCTTCCAAGAACAGAACCACCGTGTTCTGTTCAACAACTAAAAGATGCTTCCGCACTTTCTAATTGCACATTGTTACTAGAATAGACATCGAAGATGTCATAATCGTCATACTCGTCGGATATGTCCATCATCATCCCGAGTTCAAAGGAACTTAATAAAGAGGGGTGTTGAACATGACTTTGCTGATTGTATGATATGCATTTTGTATATATGTAACTGATGTACGTAATTCGCTCTCTTGCGTCCCTCAAGGTCTAGGAAATTCACGTTGCGGGGCGTGAGATCAGAATTGGCCAGTTGATACTCTCTTTTGCTTGCAATAAACCCTAGCATTGGGAATTTGAACCTCGTGTCTGGCGCATCTTTTCGTGTATGGTTATTGCCTTGTTTCCATAGCATGAGGGACCCCTAGGGGCCCCCTTCAAGATGGCGCCCGAATAGGGACCCTCCCCCATTTGCCCCATCGTAAACGTTGTAACGGAGTAAAGGCGGAAGAAGTGTACGGGGCGCCCTGTAGAAGTTAGGAGAGATTCCTTCCGCAGATCTGCACACATCTGATCCCTGATCGACGTACCGGGCCAGAGGGCAAAGGAGGCGAGGGTCCCGAGACGAGGCAGAAGCCATAGAAGCGCAGACATGACATTGGGAGAGGTTGCGTTACAACAGGCGGCTTGTTTTATCAGGTGAGTCATTCCCCGATTCAAAGAGAAACCTGATTTTTGATAGAGTGTTGATTTTGCAAACTCAAACGTCCAGGTAAAAGTGGCTAACCAAAGGGGAAGGTTAAAGAAACATGCCTGGAGTACTGTCCACTTTAGCAGGGCTTTTCAGCTGCGGTAGACAGTCCTTGGAATATGGCAAAAGTGCACCGCCTGGGGGAACGCCGGCTTATGATATGTATGCAAAATATGGTGTGGGTGCGATAATATTTTGTGAAATTTGGCACATGCAAACTAGAAAGCAACCCGACCATCAGTGGCCGATTAATGGTAGTTTTGAGATTGGGAGGATAGATAACCTAGAGAGGGTGCTAATTAGAAATAAAGCGCAACCTGCAGCTTTTGAGACTGTCAAAGATTGGAGGAGGAAAGCAATGCTCCGACTTAGGAGTAGAGAGAAGCATGCGCGTAGGCACAAAACGAAGCTTGAGGTAGAAGAAGAGAAGGAAGAGGAGGAGTGGACTGCAAGTCTAAGACGGGAAGGGAGACGTGACCAGATGAACATAGACAGAATATACCTGCAGCGGGAACTACACATAGCAGACGAATTAATGGAACATTTGTTAACTAACACGGGTCGAGGCCCAAAACCCGAATCGAAACCAAACACGCCAGCAGTGACTGCGCAGGCCCAACCAGTAGCTCTCATACCCCCTCCCGCAGCCCAAGCACTTCCCCTCACGCAAGCGTTAACCCAAGCCCCGCCCACAGCGCGAGCACTCCCACAAGTGCAGACCGCAGACACACAATTTCCCAGCACCCAGCAAGGCCCTTCACAGATGCCATCTGTGTCACTTGTCCCATCTGCACCTCCTGCTCTAGAGATAGATTCACCACCATCCGCCCCTCCAAAAGTCAAAATTGAGACCGGGGAGGCGAGAGGCGGGGCTGAAGGAACAGGATTTGGACAGGTAACTCGAAGCGCGATCAGCAAAGAAAGAAAGATTGAATTGCGGCAAGAGGCAGAAATGTACATAGAAGGAAATGATGAGACGGCAGCATTGGCCTCATTGTATGGGTACCGAAGAAGAGACGAGAGACAGGTAGTGTTGGAATGCATGGGGGAAATTTTGGTGGGAGAATGGAAAAAGATACTTGGCAATTTACCGCCACAGCGATTGTTAGATTTGAATAAGTTAGCACGCAGTGAGCAAAGAGATGAGGATGTAAGAAAACATGTGCACAAACTGATTGAAGTAAAAAATGAAATGGAAGACAGATATGCTGAAATGTTTGCTACACCTGAGTATAGTAGAGAGTTTATTAAGAAAGGTAGGAAGGAGGCGTCAAGGATGAATATGAAAAAATCATGGCCGAGAGTTTTTCCAGGTGGTACAAAGCATTTGCTGGTACCGGGACAAATAGGCGATAAACAAAGATTGCAGGTATGGGTAGGGGAAACAATGCGATGGATGTCGAAAAAAAGAACGTCAGTAAAGGAAGTAAGTGAGATATGTAATGGGTACCCATTGGAGATGAGAAAAGAAGCGATGCAAACGATAGTAGGGGTGTTACTGCAGCAGGTTATTGGATACAATAGAGGTAGAGGAAACGCACAAGTCAGGGGAAATGTGAATAATATGCATGGGGTGTCATTGGGATTAAATCAATGTGCGTATTGTAAGGAGGAAGGACACTGGCAAGCGCCATGCCCGCACCTACAGAATAGGGGTGGGTTTGGTCAGAGAAGGCCTCATAGAGGACATAAGGGGTCAAACGGCCCAAGCAGAAATAACATGCAGCAGCAGCAGGGATATACCTATGGAGGTACTCAAACCCAATCATATGGTCAAAACCAAGCACAACAGAACCAGACACTGAACAAAAGTGTTTCGAACCAAAATCAGGGCGGGCAGGACCAACAGAGAAATGATCAGAGTGGAGGACATCGAGGGGGAAATGGGAATATTTTTGATACACAACCAAACACGTATTATAGCAGTAGCTGTGACTACACATCGGACGATTTGTTATTTTCGCGATAGGACAGCCCACGACAGGGGTCGGAACCAGTGTCTATTCCTGTGAATCAGAGATGACCATACGTAGAAATGAGAGTCGGGAATAAGGAGCACAGTTTCCTTGTAGATACAGGGGCACAGAAGTTCTCGATAGACCACCACTTGGTTCCGGAGATACCACTGTCGGGGCAGAAGAATGTTTCTGTAGGGTTTGCAGGTACACCAGTAATTAACCCCATGTCCGAAGCTGTCCCAATTAAAAATAGGACCATTTACGGAACAGTGTCCATTTCTTTTGACAGAAAATTGTGGAGAGAACTTGCTAGGATTAAATTTGTTGAGAAAATTGGGGGCAGTCATACATTGTACGGCAGACGGGGTGTTTCTCACGATGTGGCCTCACGATGCACCGGTGAGGGAATTTATGTCAAAAGAGTTGCCAGAAGAGCTAAGTAGAGTACCAACCTTTCTGTGGGCAATGCATCATAATGATGTAGAATGCATGAAAATAGAGCCAGTAAAAATAACTTTGAAAGAAGGTGTCACACTATCACGAATTCCCCAGTATAAAATTTCTGTTGAAGGTGAGAAGGGATTGAAAAGCATTGTTACTGACCTGGTGAGATTGGGGGTGGTTGAGTAAATTGCAGGTAGCACGTGCAACAGCCCGATTCTTCCAGTTTACAAGAAAGGAGGCAATGAGGTACCCTATTGTTTCATAATTGATCTGCGCGCATTGAACAAAGTGGTAGACCCACAATTCCCTTTGGTCCCAGATGTCACAACAATACTGACAATGATACCGGCCACTGCAGAATACTTTAGTGTAGTTGATCTGAGGAACGCGTTCTTTAGCATTCCAGTGGATAAAAGCAGTAGATATCTGTCCGCGTTCACTGTAGGAGGTCGATCATTCACATTCACAAGCATTCCATAAGGATACACAGAAAGCCCAAGCATTTACAGCAGAGCGCTAAAAGAGCAGCTAGACATGCTAGAATTACCCAAAGGTTGCGTACTCTTGCAGTACATAGATGACTTGTTATTAGCTGCTGACACAAAAGAAATCTGCAAAGAAAGTACTATATTATATTATACTACTATTGACACACTTAGCGACCCATGGTCACAAGGCAAGTTTGAAGAAATTCCAGTATAATCAGAAGGAGGTGTCTTATTTGGGTTACCTACTTTCGAAAGAAGGGAGAAGATTAACACCAGAATGCATAGAAAGTATTTCTAGTATGCCTATTATTATTGTCGGCAGTGGATCAGTAATTTTGCGTTGATTGTGAAGCCGATGATAAAGTTGACAAAAAAGGATGCAGAGATGCCTTTACAGTGGGATGAGGAATGTCAGAAAGCGTTTGAGCAATTGAAAGCTGCATTGTGTGTTGCGCCAGTTTTAGGCACTCCTAACTATAAAAAGATCTTCAGACTATTTGTGAGTGAGAGTGAAGGATGTGCAGCGGTTTTGACACAGGAACAAGGTGGAAGAAATAGGCTGTGCAGCTATTTTTCTTGCGCGTTGGACCCTGTAGCGCGCGCACTACCACGATGTTTGCGATCTGTCGCAGCGGCTGCTGCGTCAGTGAAACAAATGGAAGGAATGGTATTGGGGCACACTTTAATTCTGATGATGCCACATGCTATAGACGTTCTATTAAATAGGACGCAGACGCAACACCTCACCTCAGCTAGACTGACAAGATATTAGCTCATCTTGTTTGCACCCCACATCCAAATTATGAGGTGTAGCACATTGAATCCTGCAGCATTAATGCCACTGCCCATAGCAGAAATTGGTGACAACAAATCACCACCCCATGATTGTTTAATGATCACTGAAGAAGAAACAAAGGGAAGGATTGATTTGAGCGATATCCCACAAAAAGAGCCAGAGGGGGAGTTATTTTGTGATGGCTCTTGTTTTAAATTACCTGATGGCACATCAACGGCCGCATATGCAATTACTACCCTAAAGAGTGTTGTAGAAAGCAGAAGAATCCCCTACAATTCCGCGCAAGCCGCAGAAATAATAGCACTGACCCGAGCCTGTGAACTCTCTGAGAATTTGAACGTGTATATTTATACTGACAGCCAGTGCGCCTTTGGCGTGGTTCACAACTTTGGCCGACTTTGGGCTGAGAGGGGTTTCTTGACATCACATGGGGCCAGGATTCAGCATGGCCCTTTGATTGTGCGATTGTTGTCTGCACTCACGTTTCCAAAGAGCCTAGCTATAGTGAAGTGCGAGGCGCATAATAAAGTAACATGTAGAGTGGGAGAGGGAAACGCATTTGTAGGCAGGATTGCGAAGCAAACAGCCAAAGATTTGGGGAATAAAATGATGACAGTACAGACTGAGGAAGTACCTTGTAGGATAGAGAATGGGGTTGCCACAGTCAAAGAAATGCAGGCTGCGGCCACGACCGAAGAGATTCAGGGGTGGGCTGAGGGCTCTGCTGAGTTAGATTTGGAAGGATGTTGGGTGGACAAGGAAACAAAGAACTGGATGTTGCCAAATTGTTATGTAACTGCAATGGTTATAATGGCGCATAGCCCTACCCACATTTGCGTGAAGAAGATGGTACAGCATTTATCCACAGTATGGAAGAACGAGCACATAAAAAAGAATGCAGAAAGACTAGTGCAGAATTGTATCACGTGCCTGCAACACAATTTAGGGAAGGGAACCGTGACTCCAGCAGGTAGTTTCGGCCCCCCCTCTATGCCATTTGAGGTGGTCTATTTTGATTTCATAGAAATGGAAAGGTGCCAGAACTACAAATATGTGTTAGTGGTAATTTGTGCATTCAGCAAGTGGGTGGAGGCATATCCTTTAAAATACTGTACTGCCATGTTCACAGCAAAAGTAATGCTAAAGGAGTATTTCTCCCGGTTTGGGTTGCCCCGTGTCCTGTGGTCAGACAACGGCCCCTACTTTGTGGGCGCAGTAGTGCTACAGATCTGTGCAGGTCTGCAAATAGAGAAGAGATTCCACAGTTCCAGGCATCCCAGTTCTGCCGGGCTTGTGGAGAGACATAACGTAATCTTGAAGTCAAAGATAGCAAAAATTTGCACTGGGAGCAAGTTGAGTTGGGTGGATGCATTACCCCAAGCGCTGTTGTGTATGCGCACGTCTGTGCAGGCTAAGACTGGGCTCTCCCCCTATGAGATTATAATGGGTAGACCAGCGGCCCCTATCAAGTACTTTTGGCAACGCAGACGGCCATCGGAGTAGACGGACAGAAGGCATGGATCCACGCGACACATGCCAAAAGATTCCCAGGACTGCTGACAACTTCCGACGACCAGAGAAAGGAAACGTTCTTGGAAACGAAAGAAACTGTTGCCAGTCCAGTGCCACAGCATCAGCCTGAGCGAGAAGTGAAAGTTGAAACAAAGCGCAAACGAGAAGTGAAACTCAAAACAGAGCCTGAGGAGGCTGCCAGTAAGGGGAAAGGGCGAAAAGTGCCCCAACGTTGCTCAGCGGAAACAACATCACTGCCGAGCGACACAAACCCTGCATTGAAAACACGAGCAGAAACAACGCGTGTACCCCTTTGGCGCCCACCAGTTCCTGCGAATGCACCAAAGCCCAAGAAAGAAACTACATCATTGCCATGACGGCCATTGCTACCCATCATTGTGCCACAGGCTGACACTGAGCCTGATACTGGAAAATGCAACGGCACTATTCACGGATCATACAAAACCAGGAGTGAATCGGTATAATTTGCGGCCTCGACAGGCAAAGTGATCCACAGATCTTTGGTGCTTTTCTTTTTACCTTTGGTTCCACTCACGGACGGAGTAGGAACCAGGGGCGTAGAGGAGAGAAGTGTGAGAATTGTGCAAGTCGGACAATTCAAGACTCACGGCTCCTCGGTGCGCTTATAAAAGTACATGTGTCAGGAGCCAGAGCAGGACAAGCTGGACGCACATAAGTACTAAGGCTGATAGAGTACATGTGTCCTAAGCCAGCGCGGGACAAGCTGGATGCACATAGTACTCTATCAATAAAGAATTGTCTGGAAATCGTCTGAGCAGTGTGAGAAAGAACAACTAATCTTGCTCGGAGTGGATAAATGATCCAGGCTGTGAAAAGCCTGGCAGAATTGAACTGTGACATTTCTCGTTGAACTTTTCTGGCATCAAGAACGAGAGACATTCGCGACGAACTTAGCCAGCAAGAAGAAGGACGATGAAGAACAAGTCAAGACCGGTTTCAGCTTCCTCCTGCACCCCTGCTGAAAAGATAATAGATTTAGAGACTGTAAATTTAGGGAAAAAGCATGGTAAAAGGAATAAGGTACTGATTTGGACATTGGTCCTATGTTTTTTAAGTATGATAGTACCAACAATAACAGCTATTAGACTATGGTTCCTGGAGTACGTACAACCATTAGAAACACTTTTGCAGCTACTGAAAGCCCGATTCATGTAATCACTGGTACTTTGCCCCCAATGGAAGAGAGACATAGAGAAGGATACGGCAACAATACATTGTTGCTCATCATGAACATGACCCATGCGGTTTTAAAGAAAAAAGATTGCTGGGTTTGCGCCCATTTACCACAGCACGGTGGGAAAGGGATAGGCTGGTATGTACAACTGTTGCCATTGATTTATTCATGTGAAGTAACATTAAGTGCAATGTTCTTTGGGAAATGGAACAAGAGTAATACGGGTCAGCTAGATGAAACCAATATGAATGAATTTGAGGAAGTGATCATGAGACCTGTGGGTTGTTCCATATTCCAAAAAGCTTGCGTGTTTGCACTAGAACCCATGAGAAAGAATACACGAAAAATAACAAGACTAGATAGATTACATAGGCAGAATAGACCAACCCCGCCAGCAGAAATAACATCAGTAATGACATTTCAGATGAGGGATGAATGGAACAAAGATGCTGTGCCCCCTGCCTATACAGTGGATCACAGCCCCAAAACTGCTCCCCTACGTCTACAGAAAAAGGGTTCCTATAAAGTAGGAACGTTTAGCAACTGCCTGAACACAGTGGTTTTAAAACACGAAATAGAACCCGTGTACGTTGGAGACCCTGTTTACTTTATATGTGGAGAAAAAGCATATCCATGGTTACCTAGAAACTGGGGAGGTACATGTTACCTGGGTCTACTGTTCCCAGGAGTGTTCCTCTTGGAGACAGCAGAAGTAGCCAAACGAGCAAAATGTAGAACTCAAAGGAGTAGCGAGGATGGAATGATAGCAATGGATATAGCCAAATCATTTATACCGTTCTTGTCCCAAATAGAAAATCCTTACAATATAAGAAAACTGTCTGGAATATTACAAAAAACAATAGATTCCACAACGGATATTTTATTGAATATGACGTTAGAAGAAAAAGGAATAAGACTAATGGCACTTCAAAACAGGATGGCTCACGATATAATATTAGTTGATCGCGGGGGAGTTTGCAAGCTTGTAAAAACTGCATGCTGTGTGTATATTGATGATTACTCCCCTACGATATTTAAAGCGATCCGGAAATTACATGTCATAAGTTCCACACTCTCTACTGAAGAAGGGGGTTAGGGGATAGGATCCTGGTTTTGGGGATTATTGCGGTCTTGGGGATGGAAGTTAATTTCGGTACTAATGATGGTACTCGGGATATTCATAACATGCTGCTGTTGCATACAATGCTTACCAATAGTGTGCACTGAAATAACTGATGGATGTACTAAGGGATGTATGCACATGGTGTTGAGAGGAAAACAAACGCATGGCCGGAATAACAGAGACACTGAGGAAACAAAAACAGTAAAACAATTCATGGCGATAGACATTAATGATGAAGATGATTCAGACGTAGATACCCCAGACTTATCCTCATTAGAGGAGGATACAATGAATAAATAAGACGTTTGGCATACGGCCAAAAGGAGGGTTTGTCAATCTGGAAAAATGAATACCCTTCATTTGAATGATAGACGTAACTTGATGGCCGTGGGCCAACCGTCTTATGCACCCAATTATAAAAATATAAACTGCTATGCTTGACCAACGAGCAGCCATTTTAAATGTAGCAAGAATCGCCATTTTGCATGTTAACCATTGCTCATTGCTTTCTGTCTAAAAACTGCTTTGCAGCTTGCAATTCTTGCGGATTCTGCTTACTCTGCTCAACTATTAACATTGTTGTCTGAATATGAAAGGACAAGGCCGCGGGACTGAAGAGTTTGTTGAAACTCCTCATGAGTAGCCCAGAGAGGAATGCCCACGCTCCCTCTCTGTAGCCTTGGGAGAGAGCTGCAGGGCATTTAATCACTTCACAGCTGCCAGCCAGTCTCGTACGATGGTAGAATATGTTAGAATAATACAGCTAAAGGCTTTTTTTCCACTCGAGGACTCCACTTTTGGAGCCTGACTCCTGTAACTACTCCGGTGGAGCATAAAGGCTTCAGAATATTTTGCCCGGTTTAGATCACTGAAACCACCGTTTTACTCTGGAATTCCGAGTCTGCCCATTGTTCTTATAGAAAATGTCAAAGCAGGGTACAGAGTACATTCTGAAACTTTAGTAACAAAAGCATTTATATGGTACTAATTTTAACCCACATGCAAACTGATGAGGTCTGTGATGGAGAAGATCATACTGAGGTACTTTTATCTGTCCTCTCAGAGGTTTCCTGTTTTTGAGATCTCCATTCTCGGCATCCATGAAGGAAGGCATTAATACTGATTTTACCAAATGAATTCTGTAGCCTGAACAGTACTCAAAGGCAATGTTTAGCTTGAGTGCTGCTGGAATGAATCAGTCAGACAGTATTAGGAACACGTCATTGGCACATAACATCATCTTGAAATCCACCTCGATGACAAAAAAGCCCTATATGTCTAGAATGGAATAAACTGTGGTCACCAGGGATGCTATGGACAGACTGAAAGTCAGTGGAGAGACCAGCCACCTGTGCTTCATTCCTCTCATTAATTGGACCTAGTCAGAAAGCCAACCATTCATTAGAATTCTGGTGGTTGTTCCATCAGAAAATTCCATAAAGCCTGGCAGAATGTCTCAACAAAGTTCATATTGTGGAGTACTTGCATTTGACACATGTGAATGCCTTTTCCATGTCAAGTCTCAGATTGATCTTTCCTCATTGACTTTGCCTGCACTGATGAATGATGTTCACTTGGAGCCTGGAGTGGCCCAATCCATGTATGCCTCTTATAAATCTATCACCCAAAGTACTATAACCCCAAGTTTTGTCAAAATCATCAGTCCATCGAGCTGATAGGTCAATATCTGCAAAACAGCGGTGAGTTTCTGGCCGACTTATCTAGCAGGACCCTCATCGATTCCATTATGCAAACCACAAAGTGCTGGATTGCAATCAGTTTGTTATACATTTTGGTGAGTATTGATCCACTGTTGCTTAAGCATTCCTTATAAAAATACATTTCAATGCCATTGGGCCCAGAAGATTTCCCTCTGCGTATTGATTATACAATCTCACACTTTTCTGCAAATTGTGACAGGGTCGGGGACCCGTCAATTTCAAAGGTGCATGAGACCCCTCTCAACCTGGAGCTTGAGACCGTCCAGAGTGTTTGTTAGAGCCAAACCGGCCCCAGTGGTGGGGTGAGTGAGTTGGAACAGCCAAAGTCTCTGTTCCATATGGATGAAAGTGAAATGTGCCACTGTCTATCATCCCATACCTGCCAAACAACATGCTGGTCAGTGTTTTCTCTCTTCTATTGCTGAACTTCTGAGCCCAGGGATCAGTGCGGGGAAGACCAGAACATGCTGCCCAACAGCAGTGATGTATGGGCAAGAAGAGAGCTAGTAAAACATTGCTTGTTGCGGACCAGCAATCAAATCGCTCATTTGCAGCAAACTATGAACTCTTACATGGCCATTCACTGTCAATGTGCTGCCATTGCCAAAAACTGGTGGAACCCCCTTTGGAACAGGAGCAGGACTTAGATGGTGCTTTATGGCTTCACACCTCTGTAATTCAGCTATTTGGGAGAGCAAGGCAGAGATTGGTCCCGTGAACCAGGTAAGCCTGTAAGCCAATGGAAGGGGGAGGTGTAGGTTAAAAGTGACCTGAAGACTTATTCAGGTGATGTCAATGGGCAAGGTGGCAGAACCAGGGAGGAGGCGGTGGAAGGATAGTGGAGCAGAGCATGGAGGTGACTATCAAAGAGACTGTTGAAGATGAGGAATTGGTTGGGGAGAGAAAGTGGTACTTGGGTGTGAGAGTGCATATGCAGTGGGTAAGGTGAGTGAGTGACACTTGGGGGAGAGTAAGTGAGGGTGTGTAAGGAGATTGGGAGAGTAAAAGGAGGTCAAGTGTAAGAGAAGGAGGGGTGCAGTGAGTGTAGAGAGGAGAGTAGTAGAGAGCATTGGGAGTCTAAAGTAGTTGGAGGGTGTAAAGGTGTAGACAGTAGGAAGAGGGGAGAGTAGTAGAGAATTGAGGGAGTGCATATTAGTAGAGAACAGTAGGAGAGAAGAGTATTTGAGAGTAGTTCGAAATTAACTAACACATAATGAAATTGTGATGCTTTCCCATGCAATGTGAACATTCCTCATAGAAGACACGTTAAACTCAAAGAAGTATTTGATATCATTGCATAGCATTTCCATGAACTGACTGTCTTACAGCATGAAGAGAATCATGTGACATGCCCTGTGACATGCATGTATGTTACTTCCATCTATGGCTAATTCATTGACATACTTGTAAAGCATGGTTCCAGCAGCTTAAATGTAAAATCCCAGAAGTAATGGAGGCCCACGCTACAAAAAATAAAATAAATAAATAAATAAGATACTTTCCCTTAACATCTACTTGATCACTGAAAAATGAATTATTTGATTGGATGCACTTATAAACATTCAATAATTGAACAGGTATTAACAAAGTAGTAAGTATCTTGGTGAGGTCCATCCCACCAACTCTGCCATTAACCATGTTCAGGTTCCATAGCTCTCAAACACATTGCTATCTTTACCTTCTACTTTACGAGTTATCATCGGGACTCTTTGGCCCATGAGACACCAATATGTCCTTAAAACAAGCTGCTATGGGTCATGGGCCTGCAGCACCAGAATCATCTATCATTAGAGAGTGCCATCTACAATTTGAATTCCCGGTGTTGGAAAGCGCCAAGCCACCTATCTGAGAAGCAGCAGTGAGAAATCAAGTCTGTCTTCCATGTTAACCAACACGTGATTGAACACTTGAGGACAGAAACCCTTAGTAATCACCATTCTTAGACTGAATCTGGTTTTGGAGGACTGGAGAGAAGAGGGGAGACCAGGAAGAAGAGGAGCAGTAAACTATGCCAGAACCATGGCGACCTCAATGAATAGGAAATCTATTCAGTCAAGTTGCACCTGTTGTAAAAAGTGGAGACGGTGTTGTTGCTGAGAAATACTGCAAACAGCTGCTGCAGGGAAGAGAGGAGGTGGAAACTGTTTTTGGAAGTTCACTAACTGTTTTGAAACAAAAATGTTTAGAGAGAAACCAATTTTGAATTGCAGAATGTGAGCAGATATGATAAGGAATGTATATCCAATACTTAGTGATAGAGAGTCGCCATTGACAGAGTCATGGAAGTGTGGGCAAAATGGAGTCTAAGAGCATTGTGAGGACATAGGCTAAGGAGAACCTTTGAGAAGAGAACCCAGAGAAAGCAAACTGGTGAAGGACCCAAAAGACAAAACAAAGTACTACTATTATCAGATGGTTGTCAGAGGATTGACGCGCAGAGCCTATATCAAAGTGGAATGTGTGAGTTGATAAAGGGATGGGAATGTTGGAACATGTATTTCAAACCCAAGGACAGATTAAGAGAGAATATATTAAGAGTGTCACACTGTGGAAGATGAACCAATGTTTACAATCTGTCCTCATTAAATCCTATGATAACATCCATGTGGGTCCTATGCTGCTTGTGGGTGAAATACAGAAATTATACCCACTGACAAAAGTGTTTGTGATCAGGGTCCATCTGTTCTGATCATGACTTAATAATGATTTTGCAGTAATAAATGTTGCAATTGATGTTCAATGTTGTAGTTTATAATTTAATTATATGTTAAATTTGGAAGAGTTCCTTCTCAGATGCTATGCTTGTACTGTTTAGCTTCTTTGGTACTGCAGTACTTCTTTTGAATTCTGGGAATGTATTTCTCTGTCCTGTCCATGTCATTACCATGCCTAAGTTCTTTATAAACTACTGGATGGATTTCTTAAATTCCTTAATGCTATGTTAATGTTCACCTTGTGTGATTACCCTTTATTTAGTTGCTATGTCCCCTTTAAAAAATGTCGAAAAGGAAGTGTTGATGTCAATATGTTGTTTTGGGTATCGGTTGCGCCCAGAGAGCTTCAATATTAATTTCTCCAGTTAATGGAACTTCTGTTTTTTCAAAATATATTTTACAAAGTAGCGGTTGAGCTGGTAGATTGCCAACACGTGTTTCACTTATGAAGAGCCTCACTGAGACTTCCCCAATATTGGCGCTATGGCATAGTAAATAGTTTATCTTGTTTATCGTTTTGTTTGAAAGAGCACTGTATATTTGCATTTGATTTACCTTGTTTAAACATGCCATGACCATGTGACGATTTCCCTTTGAAAGTAAGTGGTTCCCCGAAGGTCATTTACTACTTTGCTGTGAAAATATCCTATCTTTGTGGGGTCCTCCCAGACTACCAGGCTCCTTCATTTTGCTTAAGAGTCCTCCCCTTCACCACATGTATCACATTGCCAATCCCTAATGTGCAGGGTTGTGATGTCCATTGGAACTCCTTTAGGAACGTAAACACTTCTTTAAAGGTGGGCAATGCAGTCTTATTTTCCAACTGAAGTATAACAAATAATATGGTGTGAATGCTGCTGGGACATATAGGACTGAAGCAATCACTCTATAATTGAGAACAAATAGAGTTCAGAACTATTAATGAAATGTCTGCAATTGGGACCGATTAGCCATGGTAGGATAGGCAGCGAAACAGTATCAATTAATTTGTGATAATTCAGATTAATGAACATTGGTAAACAAAATCAGAAATCAAATGTCAAAGGCGGTATTCTAAACTAATGCATAACAGGGATCACAGTGTTATTTTCATACAAAGAAATACTACAGACAAAGCCAATTCTTACAGCTATTCAAGAGGCAAACTGTCCAATGTAAATGGATGCTAGTTGGAAAATTAGACCCTTGTGAAGATGCTGCTGTAAGATAAATGTTCTTTACAATCAGACACATTAATGAACGTTCAATTCCATCAGTCACTGAAAGCATTTAGATACATCAACCCAATCAATCCTGATTTATGGGTAGAGCAGACATTTGATTGAAGAATCATGAATCTTTTGTTGATGCAACATAGTTTGTATCTATGAGAAAGGGATATTGTGAGCATGTCAATTGTCCTTCAGTAGGAATCACCGCCTGCCAATGAATAGGAAGAAAGGTGGCTGTAAAGACACTTTGAACACAAGCACCACGAACCTCTGTGAAAGTGAAAACAAGTTTTCAAATGTGTGTAACAAATCAAGAGGCCACACCCAAAGCGACAGAGACAAAGGGAGAGTACTTGGAGAGTAGAAGCAAAGGGTGACTGGAACATGCTGAAGGCGCACCATGATCCTGAGAAGAAACAAGAACACTTGGAGAACAAGAAGAATGGCTGAGGCTTGAGGTGCATCTTGGATCCTATTGACCGAGGCTTGAATTGCATCTTGGATCCTGGGAAGAAACAAGACAAAAGTGGTACCTATAACATTCCACATTCTCATCAATACACATAATGTCTTTCTATCATACATACATAAGCACAGGTTAACATCACACCACATTTAAAAGCAATAGTATCTGTTTAAGGTGATGAGTTGTTCAAGGTCTGTTTAATTGTAGTTCACATATCTTATTTATCCTTCTATCTTGGATTGTTCACATTAAAACAGAGGTCTCTAGTTCTGGTCCTTCAGAAACCTGCCCACACAAGGGTTTCCCCCATACCCTTGGCTATGCATATTGCTTCTGTTTGGAGTGACTCTATTCAAGTACATTCATTCAGAAATATGGAGTGAGTTTTGATCTTGAAGACCGGATTTGGAGACCTCAGGATTACTCAAACAAATTATGCACTGCCAAATCCACACACAGCACATTAAGAGAAGGGACATAGAATTTGATTTTTAAGCAGAATTAGCAATACTTGTTCCGATATGGAGCGGTCCTTTAGGAGGTCCTCTTACCCTTACAGACAACTGTACAATGAGTTCTTCATCCAAAAGATTGAAAACACGTTTGGTTTCATATGCAATGCATCATTATTGCTTCAACAAGAATGTCATTTATTTCCCATCTCCTGAGGTGCCCTGCAAATATAGATACCCATAGTGTGCGAATCACATGAGCACGACCTAGATTTTCTAACATGTATTTATGTATTTCTTTTTGGTACATGTCAAGATGGTGGGGTTTCTTTTGAAACTCTTGACACTGATGGCTGGAAGGTTTTGAAAAACCACTGGCAAACCCCTGGACAACCATAAAGACCGTCACTTTTTGTGACTTCCTTTCCATTACAGATTTTTAATTTGTATTGTGCTTTTTTATCGTTTAATACATGTTTTAACACATTCACATTATTACATCGTACATGTAACATTGCTTACAAAAATATAAAATACATTTTACATAGTACATATTACACAAATTACAAAGATATAAAATACAACAATACGTCTAAAATTCATAAAACCCATAGAGACTAAGCAGATATGCTATTAATTAATTTTATACATTCTACAATTTTCAGCCACATGTGATGCATAGTAACATTCAGGACAGTGCTGTTCTCAGAATACAGTATATTCCATATCTGATCACTCTGATAGCTCTCCTATCTATATCTAATTTTATTATAGCCCCTTTGATGAACCACATTTAAATGTCCACATTTCGTCAGTAGACGAGTCGCAATGTCAAGATTGCATAATCTACATAGCGGTTGAGAATATATTGCATTTTCCCAAGCCCCAATTCTTGAATATGTTGGTAATAGGCCAAGTCTCAATGCCATTATGAATCTCCTGACTCTGGTATGGCTGTGGTTTATCAAGCAGTTACAGGATGACCAAACTGGGAAAGCCTGTCTCACATAGTACCCATATTTCGTGTATCTACCCAGATAAGAAACATTTGAATTTCTGTCCCATATTTTTGCCAATTTCTTTAGTTTGAGTTTCTTTGTGTTACCATGATTATCAATCTCGGCATGGAATCCAATATCTTCAAAGAACAACAAGATATCCACCATCCATTTTTTAAGTGTACTATCCATACTTTCATTTTGCTATATATTTTTCAAATTGGAATATATGTCTCGGGAGGATAGCTCAGGGGCAATGTGCTCGCCTTGGAAGAAAGACGATATGGGGTACCACAGGTTCGATCCCCCGGGTCCATGCTTAGTAACCTCTTGGTATTAAGCATGTTATAAATAACCTATCATATCATATCATATATATAATCCTGGTCCAGCATCCTATTAGTCTTCCGGATAAAATGTATAGCCATCGATATTTTCTGCTGAGTCACCAAGGACAACAAACCCAGTTCACAATCTAAACCTTCAACCGGGCTGCAGCCCAGCCAACCCTGAACTTTCTTCCATATTTTAACTTTGATTTTTTTTCAGAAAGCAGGTTCTCTAATGGTAGATACCTCAAGACCATAGCCTAAGCACGGAACCATAAAGGCTTTATATAATTTAGTTAGACCTTCAATCGAGAATCCACTTTTTGTTCTTACAATGTTAAGAACTGCCATAAAACGTCTTTCAATTTTATGCCATAAAAAGGCCTCCAGCAATTTCACATTCAGAGAGTCAGATTTAAACATACCTAGATACACATATAAGTGAACACTCTCTATGTTAAATATACTTTAAGTAACATAGAGATCACTTTAAGCTCTTAAAGTTCCTTAATAACCATGGGAAATTTCAATACTTTTTCATTTTATTCTGTAAGGGGTTTTGTTTTGGGCTATTACTTAACTTGGCGGTATTTTAGTATTGTGGTAGCTCTGTGGAAAATTGGCAATATCTTATTGTGGTGGTAAATTAGTGGTGAGCATATTCATAGCACAGCCCTATATAATGAGACAAACCTTCCCCCTATGCAATTATGATCTACTTCGGGTTGACTGTAGGCATGGACGCCCAGGCTTAGCACATTTAGAAGAAACCAACTATTGCCATAAATTGTGTTTAGATTATGCATATATTGAGCATAAATTGTACATAGATTGTGCTAATGACATATCTACGACATCAGCTTATGCCCTTGAAGGACCCTGTTCAGTCCCATCATGCATGGATGAACACACTCATACAAACGCACAAGCTTGCTGGCTTGCTTTTCATATTGCCCCTTTTATTTCTCACTTTACCTCTGCGGGAGATGCTTTTTTTACCACCAGGGTGTAGACACTAGAAAATCTCCTAATTACCTACCCTCAGCTCAAGAGAAGTCACCAGAGAAATAAAAGAAAACTTTACACCAAGTCAATTTTCACCCACTTTATGTGTGTGTGTTTTAAACATGCCGTTATTGCAATAAAATCAAAATTCATTTTACAACAATCGATTTGTCAAGTCTTACCAATACATTACACTGCCGTGGTTTCCTAAGAGACAAAAATATAAACATGCATTGCACAACATTTTTTCATTTTTTTAGTTCACAATGTGCGAAAGAAAACCAAGCAATGATTCATTTGAAATTACTGATCTATTTCTGTCTATCTGAACACAGAGATAATTCTCATTCATTTTGTACCCTCCTCAATTCTACGCCACTTATATTGGGTTCTGAAGTTCTCGTGTTTATCAGGATGGCCCCTCTCCTACAAGCCTGCACTGTCACTTCGCACTCCCGAAAGATGACCTTGGACTCCCAGTAGACTTCAATGCCAGGTCAGCCCAGCCTCTGAATCCTCTCGGCAGCCGGCAGCAAGCAGAAGAGCCAACACCCTCCAACTCACCCCTATTTATTTACCCTGCCTGTCAGTCAAAATTAAAACTGCCCTGTTTCTGACATATTCTAGCAACTTCTAGACCCCTGATCCCACTGTCCAATCACCTACGGGAGGTTGTATGTATCTCTTCTCCTTCCTGCACAGACAAAGTAACCTCAGAATGCAAAAAGAAAGTCCATTCATGTTTTTCTTTTTTACAGTGCATATTTGTTTTTCATGGAACGAAAAGCAGAATTTTCCATCTGAGTCTTTGCATTCCATTGTTAAAAGGGAACTTTACTTAATAACTGGGCAAAAGGAATAGTCTGTTAATTAATCTGGGTTAGTTTGTTTGATGCAATACTTCAGAGATAGCAATTCATATACATGTGCTCAGTGAATCTGCTGTCTTTTTGCAATCATTTTTTACCATTGAAAGCCTAGCTCTGTCATTTTAATTGTTCTGCCTTCTCCTGCACTTCTTAATCTGCTGTCTCCCTTTGCATTTATTCATATTAACCTGTATCACTAATCTGCTGTTCCCATTTGCACCCATTTTACTGGCTGCTTTTATTGAAATCACTGTCATACTGGCTGCTTTTATCGAAATCACTGTCATAGGCTCCTACATATACCCTCCTTTTCTGACCGCTATGACCACTCGCAATGTCCTAGCAGGAGGAACCACACACCATTAATTCATTTCCCTGGGAGAGTTCAACACCAACAACCAAAAAAATAACATTTGAAAATAATACCACAGCAATGAAGAAACATATGCGTATCTCTCAATGAATAACTGAGTGTAAAACAAAATGAAATAAAATAAATAAAGTGCATATAACAGTTCACATACACACGTGCATGTGTACTATAATAAAATATGCGTACACTCCCAACTGGAGTTTGTCCACATGTACATGGAAAGTCTATACTCCATAATACCATCTGTTTTGAATCATATGATATGATATGATATGGCATTCATAACTCACCTATACACACGTGTTTCAAGGTGCAACGAGGCAAGGGAGGGGAAAAAAGTGAGGACGGACAACAATCCTACTAGGTCAGGTGTCATTCAGATCGTGCAAGTGCATGGGAAAGGGGCAGGGACAGTGCAGTACATGGCAAAGATGATAACAATAAGTAAGTAGCTGCCAGCATGTGACAAGTGCCTGGATACGTGCAGACCACAGGTGTCATGGGCTGGGAGGGGGACTGTAAGGATACAGAAACAGTCCCCAAGTGCGGGGGTTGCCAGGAGGGCAGTGCAGGTGTGAGATGCTGGAGTGAGAGGGACCTGGTCCCGAGATCAGAGGGTGTCTAGGTAGCCAGTGCAGTTCCAGTTACAGCTCGGAGGTCAGCAGAGAAGAAGGCAGAAGCAAAGAGAAAGGTTTTGAGGTGATTCCGGAGATGGTCCTCCTCAAGTTTGAGGGAGGCAGGGAGGCTGTTCTAGAGGGAGGCACCAGCCAAGGAAAGAGATCTACCACCAACTCGTTGCTTGGAGAAGCGACTCACCCTGAGGCGGATGAGCGAAGAGCTTGAGAAGGAAGATATTTAGGAAGAGAGAGTTGAATGTATAGTTGCCTAGGCCCCAAAAAGCCTTGTGGACAATGCAGAGGGTTTTGAACTTAATACTCGTGGACACTGGTAGCCAGCGGAGAGATTTCAGTCCTGGATAGGTACAATCCCTGGGCATGAGGCCAAGGACAAGTCTCACAGTCCTGTTCTGGATAAGTTGCAGAGGACGGAGAGTAGAAGCAGACAGATTTAGAAAGAGGCTGTTGCAATAGTCCAGCATAGAGAGAACCAGAGCTCTGGAGACAGTGAACTTCTTGGGGAAGGTGAGGAAAGGGAGAATACCTCAAGAGGTGCATCTGGTAGTGTGCCTTCTTAGAGACATCAGAGAAGTGATGAGAGAAGGAGAGTGTGGAGTCGAAGATGACCCCAGATTTGTTAGCCTTGCAGGTGGGAGCAGGAAGAGGGCCAAGAGAGGCCGGCCAGAGAGCTACAGGGAAGGAGGGAGCGAGTGTGCCGATGAGGTGAATTTCAGTCTTACTGGTATTAAGGCTGAGGTCATTGGCGGCACACCACTCCTGGATAGCAGACAGACAATCAGAAATGAGGGACGAAGAGGAGGAGGCCGAGGGTAGCCTGAAAATGAGCTGTGTGTCATCCGCATAGCACTGACAGTTGGGGCAGAGAATGGTGATGCAGTGGACAAGGAGTTCCAGGTATTGGTTGAACAGCCAGGGAGAGAGGTTAGACCCATGGGGGACACCACAGGTAGAGAAAAAGATAGCGTAGAGGAATGATCCAAGTTGGACCTGGGAGGGTCGGTCAGAGAAGAAATAAGTCATCCAAGCCAGAGCCTGACCAGTGATACCCAGGTTATCACAGAGATGGTTGAACAGGATGGCATGGTTGAGAGTGTCAAAGTCAGAAGAGAGATCAAGCAAGATGAGGACGCAGGGGATGTTAGAGTCAAGGTTGGAGAGCAGGTCTTCACAGATGTTCAGGAGAGCAGTTTCTGTGCTTCTGGCAGTACTGAAGCCAGACTCATGAAGATAACCAACAGATACAGTGTGGAGATTAAGCTGGAAGATGGCCAGTTTCTCCAGGAGTTTGCCCAGGAAGGGAGTGATGGAGATTGGGTGATAGTTAGCCGGGGAGGAGGGGTTGGCAGAGGGTTTCTTAAGAAGAGAGTGCACAAGGGAGTGCTTCAGGGGGGGATGGGAAGACTCTAGTGGCAAAGGAGTGATTGCAGAAATCAGCTTGGGCAGGAGCCAGGGAGTCGATGTGGTCCTTGATAGTTTTGGAGGAACAAGGGTGAACCTGTTTCGACGAAACTTTCATAGATCGGACTTGTCTAGAAACCTCATCTGCAGAGAAAAGGGGGAAGTTAGAGAAGGAGGGAGGGGAGCTGACTGCAGAAGGGCCAGAGGAAGAGCAAGGAGTAGAGCGATGGAGGAGAGAGGAGGAGAGTGAGGACAGGATGTCCTGAGTTTTAGAGATGAAGTGAGAAGCCAGTGCCATGCAGAAGGCCTGGGAGGGGACAGGAGAGGTAGAGACTGCAGCAGGATTGGCCAGTTCCTTGCACATTTTAAAGAGTTCAGCCGAGTTGTTAGATGCCGCAGAGACACAGGCTTGGATATGAGCTCTCTTCTTGGTGAGGACGGAGAGCCGGTATTGCCTTTGCAGCAGGCGGCAGGTCAGTTTGTCAGAGGATGTACATGAAGCACACCATTTCCTCTCAGCCACCCTGCACTTGCGTTTTAAGGAGATGAGTTCAGAGTCATCATAGGAGTTACACTTGGCTTTGGACTTCAGGCGGATTCTCATGACAGGGGCAAGAATATCAAGGGTTTCAGATATAGCAGAGTGGAGCGTTGAGAGGGCTGTGTCAGGGTGAGAGTCAGCCAAAGGGAGAGTAGGGGGTGAGAAGGTGGCAGTGAAAGCCTCAGCTGACACGTGCTTCATGGGTCGGATGACAGAGAAGGTGGGTGGCAGTGATGGAGGTGGCTTGGCCTGAGGGGTAGGGAGGGTGAGGTAGGAGGATAGGAGAAAGTGATCACTCCAGGAGAGAAGAGTGGAGAGAGGGACAGAGAGGGGAAAGTCTGAGGAGATCAGAACATCCAGAGTGTGCCCTGCAGAGTGAGTCGGCCAGAGGGGAGAATAGTGAGTGAGAGAGAGTCGCAGAGGTCGCGAAAGAGTCCGGAGGGAGGACAGGAGGTATCCAGGTGGATGTTGAAGTCTCCAAGAAGGAGGAGATGAGTGATAGAGGCCAGGAGTGAGGAGGAGAGGTCCGCCCACTCAGAGAGGAAGGAGGAGGTCTGACCAGATGGCCGATAGATAGTAGCCACAGTAAGGGAACATCTAGGGGAGAGAGAGAGCCTGCAGACGAGGCATTCAAAAGAGGAGTAGGCCTGCGTAGGAGTGACAGAGACAGGAATCCACTCAGGGAAGATCAGGACTACACCCCCACCAGAGCGGCTGGACTTGGGCTGGAAAGGATCTTGTAGCCTTCCGGTAGGAGCGTGTCAAAGATAGTGACAGAGCTGGCCGTGAGCCAAGTTTCAGTGAGACCGAGGACAACAAGGTCAAGTTCTTCAAGAAGGCGGTAGATATCAGAAGAGTGTTTGACAGCAGAGCGAGAGTTAAGAGTGGCAATGTGGAGAAGGATGCCATCCTTGAAGGACTTCCCGGGAGGGGTACAGGTCAGAGGTGCACCCTGCAGAGGTGTAGAAGGTGTCTGAGAGGGGGCTGAGAGGGAGGAGGAAGGCAAGGTAGCCAAGGAAAGGGGAGAGGGGACAGCAGGAGAAGAAAGGAAGTTGATGAGGCACGGGAAGAATCTATCAAAGAGGTGAAGGTTGGCCTGAGGGCCTTGGACCAAGATGGTCCCATTAGAGTAAACAGTAATGATGACCTTAGAGCAGCATTATTCAAACTGTGAGGCGCGGCCCTCTGGTGGGTCACAGCCTCATGCCCAGGGGGCCAGCATCCACAGCTTGAAAGTTAACATCAGCATCCATTACAAAAGGATTGGTCTGTTGCTTCATCAACGGGCAACAGCCCGATCCACGGCCCCTGCCACATATGCTTAGTGCATCAGGGGCCAGGCTTTGTCAGGTCTCAGGCTGGTCATTGGTGCAAAAGAAGGTGTGTACTTTTTCTTTTGTCTTCATGAATAGGCTCCTAATGGAGCCTGAGGCCCCACAAAGGCCCGGCCCCTGTTACACTAACTAAGGACACGGGCCTGGCTTTTGTGAGGCCCTGCAGGCTCCATTAGGAGCCTATTCATGAAACAAGGTAAAGCGCACACCTTGTTTTGCAGGGATGACCAGCCCCTCCCATATGAATGCAGAGCAGGAAACCATTAATGATGGCTCATTAGTGACATACTGCCCTACTTTCAGATGGGAGGGGTGGTAGGGAGAGTGGGCCAATCCATAGGAGCCAGCTTCTCTAAACTTGCATTTGGCAAGGGCCTCAAGCTGTGCTGCTGGCTCAATCTGGCTGACTGACAGCCAATGAAGATAAAAGGCGCCGCTTCTTCCAAGAATAAATGCGTCCATCAACTCCAGAGTTGCATGCTGTCACGTGGTTCCTGCTTTTCTATTCTTTTACTTTCAAAAGGTAAGTGGTATTTACATACACGACCAATAAATAAAGTGGCCAGAAACACAAGGAAAATTGAGATGTGGGTGCCTCTGTTCTAGTTGATAGAACAGAGGTCCCAACGGTCCTTATTTCTCCTGCAGCAGCAGTGGCCACGGACAGCGCCAGGCATTTTATCCTTTTCAAATTGGATGTGCCAGGGCATTTCAAACTTTTCACATGAGAGGGTCCTTGACTGAGTCTTGGGGCAGGGGGAGCAACTGCCCCAATGTTTCCAGTCAGACTTCATTTAGCGCAGTGACGTATTCAGTTCTCTGTTTTTTTTTTTGTGCTGGTGCTTAAAATGTGTGGTTTACATTACAAGCTGTATGCCGCAGACTGGTTCCACTCTAAGCGGGGGAGAAAAGAGGTCTGTGGGGACTCCGTACAAGTGAATAGAACAAAGACCCCATGGTCCTCATGTCTCCTGCAGCAGCAGTGGCTGGGGAAGGCGCCAGGGTGTTTCAAACTTTTCACATGAGAGGGGACTTCACTTAGTCTTGGGGCAGGTGGAGCAACTGCCCCAATGTTTCCAGTCAGAATTCATTTAGCTCAGTGACGTATTCTGTTCTCTGTTTTTTTTTGTGCTGGTGCTTAAAATGTGCGCTTTGCATTACAAGCTGTGTCCCGCAGACTGGTTTCAGTCTAAGCAGGGTAGAAATGAGGTCTCTGTACAAGTGAATAGTGAATTGTGAAGGGATGGGTAAAGCGGCTATGGTTGTCTGAAGGCTTATTGGAGGCAAAGGTAGAATTTCTTTGTTAGAGGACCACCACATAATGCCCCAATGGTTTGTGGCTAGCACAATCAGTTAGCAATGTCCCTTGCCTTTCTTTGGATTCTGGAAACTAACCAGATCTTCAAACCTGGACCCATTGGACATGTAGAACAGCACAACATATGTGGTGCTCTATTGGAGGACCATGTTTTGTTCAGCCCCTAATTTTTGCTCAAAAGCCTTCTGGTGCATGTGTGATTTTGTCACAGCTACATGTTTTGCATTTTGGTTTTTGAATTATCGTTTTCAAATCCTACTGTACCTCATTCAGTACGTAATTGAAGTTATCAACCAAGCATATGAAAAGGCATTAATATGGGAGTTTACATTTTTTCATGGGTGAGGAACCCATTTTGAAATGGAGCACTTCTTTTTGCCCAAAAACAGTAGTCTGAAAAGGAAGGCAGACATTGACACAGGAAAAAGACCCTGCAAAAGCCAGGAAGTGTGATGGCACATATTTAGACCTTGGATTTACTTCCGTTGTGATCGGAGGTGAAACGAGGCCTCAGTGTGTGGTGTGTGGAGCAACTTAAGCCAATGAGAGCATAAAACCAACCAAATTATGACGCCTCTTGGAAACAAAACATGGGGATCTCATTGGCAAGAGCAGAGACGTCTTTGCTTGCAAGTTACAAGTCATCAGTCAGCAGAAAAGTACAGTGCAAAATATTGCTTCTACTCCAGCACTGAAGGCATCTTATGATGTTGCCTACCTCCTTGCCAAAAATAAAAAAACGTTCACTGATGCTGAGAAAATCGTTCTACCAGCAGCCATCGCAATGTGCAGGAGAATGGGTGCTGAAAGTGTAGTGGACAAGCTAAAAATTATTCCTCTGTCAGATACCACCATCAGCCGACGTGCATCTGAGATGGCAGAAAATATCACTTCTCAATTAATCACACAGCTGCAAACGAGTCTCTTTGCCTTACAGTTGGATGAGGCAACAGATATATCTCGAGAGGCTCATTTAATACCCTATGTGAGGTACTGTGGGGCAACCACAATATTGGAAGACTTTTTGTTTTGTAAGGCCATTAAAACCAGGGCAACAGCATCAGAACTGTTAGACATTTTGAATGATTTTATGAGCAGCCACTGTTTGAGATGGGAAGCCTGCATAGGAATCTGGAAAAATGGTGCCCCTTCAATGTGTGAAGATAGATCGGGGTTGAAGGCCAAAGTGTTGACAGTCGCTCCACATGTTGCATGGACACACTGCATAATTCAGCGTGAAGCGCTTGCTGCTCGGAATATGGACAATGAACTTTCTGATTTACTCATTTCAGATGTAAAAATAGTTAATGCCATCAAAGCACAGCCAACAAGAGCACATCTCTTTGCAATTCTGTGTGCAGAAATGGGGTCAAAACATGATGGTTTGCTCTTTCACACAGAAGTCAGATGGCTGTCCAGGGGAAGAGTGCTGCAACGTGTGTTTGAACTCCGAAATGAAGTGCAGAAATTCCTTTTGGATGTGGACACTGGCAACGCAAACTATCTGTGTGATCCCCGCTGGCTTGTGCTCTTGGCATACGTAGCTGATATTTTCGATAAGCTAAATATTCTCAATATGTCTTTGCAAGGAGCCAATGCCAATTCATTTACGATTAATAAAAAAAATATTTAGTAAAGTAAGAAACATTTTGTAATTTTGCTTATTTTCCAATATTTGGTGATGACTATATATGGTATCCTGTGGTCCTTAATGTAAAATATTTGTTCAAATCGTTCCTTATATTCCAATTCTCTAAGTTGCTAAAGGGAGAGAAGAAATGCTATTTTTAATTTTTTGAAAGAAATGATGTTTTTAAATACAAAGTGGTATTCATCAGAAACGTTAAAGTAGGTTACTTGGAGAAAAGCTTACTGCTTATTTAATTAATAAAGCAAAAATTCTTACCTTTTACAAAGGCCTAACAAACATAATCCCTTGGCGACAGCTTTTGAAATAGTTTCTGTGTAGATAGCTATTGCGTAATAACTCTTGTTGTCAGCATGAGTAGTTCCCAATGGCTTTGTGGCTGCTACACAGATTCACTATGGAAAAAAATAAAGAATTGGGAATGGTTTACTCAAATGCGCCAACCTTTAAAGTAAAATATTCACAGGTGAGTCTGAGTCGTAGATTATATATTTTGAATCTTCTTTATTTTCCAACTTAAATTCAGTTCATTAAACAGATTCTTAAGTTCAAATCAACAAATCTAATTCCGTGTTAGTTTCACACCTTATCCTTGCTCTAAAGTTGCAGTATATTCGTGATCTCTTGGTTGCACTTAGATTCCAGTATATTGACTTATGTTGTAATTTTAATTTCCTTGTAGTTCCTAGCTCAGTTCCTAGCTCAACACGTGTTTCCCCATTGTTGTTAACAATGGTTCTTCAGGAGATGGAACTTCTTCTAACAAGCAAAAACAAAAAAGGATAAACAAACTAAGTATGTTTGCTTGTCTAATAAACAAAGAAAATGAAATACTTTTAAAGCTTTGTGATTATTTTCATATTGTTTAACTATTTCTGTATTCTAGTGGTGTAAGATTATTTGACTCACCCATATTTGTAATTTTGCTTATTCGACCCCAAAATTTGATGTTACTTTGAAAAAGAGGATGTTTCCAAGCATGTTTTATTTAAAAAAAAACATAAACAAATTAGCATGTGGGGTGCAAATTTTGACCCCGTAGCGGTACCTTGAAGTTGTTTGTAGGTGTTATTGTCAAAAATAAAAATGTTGTTGTGGAGACAGAAGTGCAGCATTTCAATGATCATTTTGTTCTGTTCAAGAAAAGAGACTGATCTTGTTTTAAGAAAAAACATTGCACTTTCCAGACCTTTATCATGATGTATGCTGGTGTAGAGCTGAACAACGTCTAAAGTGACAAAGAGATAGTTATGTTCCCATGGAATAAGATTAATCTGCAGGATGATGTGATTGGAATCCTTATAAAATGAGGCTAAACTTGCTGCCAGTGGTTGTAGATGTGAGTCGATATATTGAAATGTTTTTTCTGTCAAAGAACCTATGCCATTTATGATTGGTCGAAGTGGTGGAAAGTCATGATATGTTTTGTAAACCTTAGGTAAAAAATAAATTGTTGCTATGATGGAGCTTTTACAAATTAAACCATGATATTCCTTGTCGCTGAGAAGGTCTTGTTCATGCCATGACTTTAATGATGAATTCCACATTGTTTCCAAATCTTGTATAGGATTATTGGTTAATTTTTCATAACATCCTGGTAAGTTCAGATGTTTAGTGCCTTCAGTTATATAGTCTATTCTGTTAAATAGAACAATTATTCCTCCTTTGTCCGCAGCCTTTGTTACCACTGTTTTGTCCTCTCTTAATTCATTTAGTGCCAATTTTTCATCCTTTATTAGGTTGTGTGTACATTTTGTATGTTTGTTACTCAAATAATTCTTTCTTAGATTGCTGCTGACTGCTTTCTGAAAAATATCTATTACATTTTCTGATGAAAGGATAGGTCCGAAAGTAGATTTAGGTTTAAGGCTAGTTTCTTTGGTTAAATATGTTGATATGCCTTGTTCTTCCAAGAACATTTCTTTGGTGTAATATTGATCTTCTTCTAGGTTAAGTAAATCCACTGTGTCAAGGACATCCTTCTCCCAAATGGAAAACAAAACAAATTGACCATATGATTAACTGCAATTCAACATTTGTGATATATGGAATTGAATGTTTATGTGGAAAACTCTAATTGGGAGCACAATCAGAAAATTGAAGGTGAGAATTTTTTAACATATAAGAGCCATTCGAAACAAAGACCTCCGATCTCCCATTTCGGTTCACATCATCACAAAAGTTCTGACATTTGACTTGACGAAACTAAAGATCTTTGGCTTGGAGAAAGTAATACTACCACCGCGAGGAGGAAATAAGGAAGAATTATTATGGAAACAGGAAAGCAAATGGATCTGTATCATGGACCCATGTGTGACAGGATTAAATTGTGACACAGAGATGTTTAATTGGTTATAAACTCGAATTTTCATCAAAACTATATGGGGGTCATTCTCTACATTGTGTGCTAAAACTGTTATGTGATTTAATTTGAACCTAGTAGTAACAACTAATAGTTTGAAGTTAGGAACTGAAAATTAGGAAAATTAAAAATGCAAGACAAGTCAAAACATTGGAATTAAAGTGCAAACATAGTCCCAACATTGTGTAGCATACAATTAAGAGATTGGTAGTATAAATATCTATAATTGAAAAAGTATAATCATTTTACTTAGCAAAAATTAGCAATCCTTCACAGATATTGCGTTTACTAAATCTAACTAAGATATTGATTATTTATACTATAAACTATCCTTAAATTGCCCCAATTTCATTAATAATAGTAAAACAAGAGAGTTTAAAAACTCACAGCTCCATTCATGACATGTTGTATTCTTATAATATACCACATCATTGATTAAGCTTAGTTATTCCTATTACAAGTAAATAGGCCACAATGCAATTTCTCGAGAGAACCCTATTGTGACACACTAAAAGAATGTGACTCTAGCACAGGAGAAATTATTCTATAATTCCAAATTTGTTTATTTTATAATTTTAAAAGCTAACTAAATTTGTCAGAAAACAGGAATAAAACACCAAATTAGTGTTTCCTTAACGTAGCAGTTATCAGCTGCCCTCCCCGTTTCAAAATGGCCGATAATCGCATAGCTATACGCAATGATGTCATTGCGCAGAGCAAAATTACATGGGGCGTGGAGCGATAACATCACTACGCCTTGATTTCCGCATAAATAGCGAGCGTTTTGTCAACAACACTAACCACTTGCTCTGGCAAACCCAGTGCACGCTTACCATGGCAGTGCAGGATTCTTACATTTAAAAAGGACTAAAAGGTAAGAATTTTCGCTTTATTAATTGAATAAGCAGTAAGCTTTTCTCCAAGTAACCTACTTTAACGTTTCTGATAAATACCACTTTATATTTAAAAGCATAATTTCTTTCAAAAAATTTAAAATAGTATTTTTTCTCTCCCTTTAGCAACTTAGAGAATTGGAATATAAGGAATGATTTGAACAAATATTTTACATAAAGGACCACAGGATACCATATATAGTCATCACCAAATATTGGAAAATAAGCAAAATTACAAATCTGGGTGAGTCAAATAATGTTACACTACTAGAATACAGAAATAGTTAAACAATATGAAAATAATCACAAAGTTTTTAAAGTATGTCATTTTCTTTGTTTATTAGACAAGCAAACATGCTTAGTTCATTTATCCTGTTTTGTTTTTGCTTGTTAGAAAAAGTTCCATCTCCTGAAGAACCATTGTTAACATCAATGGGGAAACACGTGTTGAGTTAGGAACTGAGCTAGGAACTACAAGGAAATTAAAATTACAACATAAGTCAATATACTGGAATCTAAGTACAACCAAGAGATCACGAATATACTGCAACTTTAGAGCAAGGATAAGGTGTGAAACTAACACGGAATTAGATTTGTTGATTTGAACTTAAGAATCTGTTTAATGAACTGAATTTAAGTTGGAAAATAAAGAAGATTCAAAATATATAATCTACGACTCAGACTCACCTGTGAATATTTTACTATACAGGTTGGCGCATTTGAGTAAGCCATTCCCAATTCTTTAATTTTTTCCATAAAAAAGTATTTTCCTTCAAGAGGAAGCTAGACCTCTGGAAACAAACAATTTGAGCTGGGGTATCAGTTCAGTTCCCATTGCTTGCAGAAGCAATTGAAGAAACAGAATACAACCTGCTGCATGTCCTAGAATCAATCACAAGTCAACTAACAACATTAAGGTCCAGCTTTGATAAAAATTTCCCTGAAGAAAATATTGGCATTAATGACTGGGTGATGCAGCCTTTTCTGGCAGAGGAGGTGGTGCATCTTCCATTTGATGCCCAGGAGGAGCAGATTGAGGTTTAGTCGGACACTATTCTGCAATCTTAAATTAGGAAAATTGCAGTGGGTGACTTTTGGCTGAAGGTAATCCTGGAGTATCCTGCATTGGCAAGGTCTGCTATACAGTCTCTCTTACCCTTTTACCCTTTGGGTCTTCCTACTTGTGCGAAATAGGCTTTTCAGCATTGGCTGTACTGAAAACTAAATACTGCACATGGCTGGACGTGGAGGACAACCTCAAAGTGGCGGTCTCAAAAATAAAGCCACACATTGACTCACTTTCTGCAGAGATGACAGGCCCACCCTTCCTATAGTGCTTGCTCTATAAAATCAAATTGCCTTCTGCTGAATATACTAATAGGAATGTATTTTGAGAAAATAAAAGCCCTACTGGAGAATTTTGTGTTTACTTGCATGGCTTCTATGTTTGGATTGGCTGAAATTGTCTTAGTGTCTAGGAATGTCTCCCCAACAGCATATCCCTTGATAATTATGGCACCACACATTTTGCAGCCCTCTCTATAAAAAAAACAAAAAAAACACCAAAATAGACGAGTGGGGCAGGTGGGACCCGAACAATTTATTTTCTGCTAAGGGGCGGCATAAAAGGTTTGAGGACCACTGCCTTAGAGGAATGGAAGGAGGCCAGAAGGGCATCCCAACGAGTGCCACCATTAATGGGAGAAGAGGAGACAGGAGAGAGCACAGAGAACATACGAGGGGTCCATAATTCAGGTGAAGGCACGACAAAGAGGATGTCGGTGAGTTTCCTTGGAGGAGGCACTGGTGTAGGTGTCAGTGATAGGGAGGCCTGGGTTGGAGACCAGGATGTCCTCTTTAAACTTCTTCCTACCAGATTTAGTGAGGAGAGCAGGATAGTCAATAGAGAAGCAGTTAGAAAAGATAGGAGAGACAGAAAGCACCATAGAGTAGGTGGGAGATTAGGGGGGTGGAGAGAATGGGGGAGACACTAGCGAAGGACACTAGGGTAGGCAAGCAAGAAAGCAAGAGGAAAACAAGCTGAGCAATAGGACAGGATGACAACACTCAGGGTTAAGGGCACACAAAATGCTCACCTTAAGACAGGTGAGAAGACACACGTAAGTTTGAGAATCCTAAAAGGGGGAGAAAAGGCCTAGTTTTCATAATGCAGTTTTTTTTTAAAATACTGACACGGTGCATATTAAAACAACATGGGGAAGAGCACAGCCGTGTTGAGGAGTCTGTAGATGGAAGGGGGGGAGGCAGCAAAGCTGGTGGGACTAACCTGGAGGAACTCACTGGCAACTGGTGTCACTCTGCGGACACCTGCAGACACAACAGGAGCCGCTACCGAGGGACCCGCCCTTTGCCTTAGGGGTCCTTAGCCGTGGGGCTGCCGGGCAGGGGCTGCCCTTGTAGGGCCTGTAATGAGGAGGGGGGAAGATGACGCGTGAATCACGGTGGGGAGGGAGGGCTGGAAGGCAGGAGGGAGGGGAAACAGCAGCAAGACCACGGAAGGGGAGAGGGTGCAGGGGAGCACACACAGGGGTGGCACAACTTTTTAAAAATAAACACGGATCAAGGAACCAACAACTTTTAAAAATGAACACGGCCCACAGAGGCTCAAAGTACCTGTGGAAGGAGCCTGCAGTCACCCGCTTGGCCCGGGATGGAAGTGGTGAGCGCGGTGCACTGCTAGGCTACCAAGCTTGGCCCGGGAGGCGCACCAGCCAATCAGGGTGGGGAGGGAGGGCTGAAAAGCGGGAGGGAGGCATTGAGGGAGGGGAAACAGCAGCAAGACCACGGAAGAGTAGAGGGGGCAGGGGAGCACACACAAGGGTGGAACAACTTTTTAAAAAGAAACACGGATCAAGGAACCAACAACCTTTTAAAAATGAACACGGCCCACGGAAGCTCAAAGTACCTTTGTAAGCAGCCTGTTGCCACCCGCTCGGCCCAGGATGGAAGTGGCGAGCGTGGTGCACTGCTAGGCTACCAAGCTTGGCCCGAGAGGCGCACCAGCCAATCATGGTGGGGAGGGAGGGGAAACAGCAGCAAGACCACGGAAGGGGAGAGGGGGCACGGGAGCACACCCAAACTTTTTACAAATAAACACGGATCAAGGAACCAACAACTTTTAAAAATGAACACAACCCACAGAGGCTCAAAGTACCTTTGGAAGCAGCCTGCAGTCACCCGCTCGGCCCAGGAGAATCATAGTCTCTACATATATGTATGTATTTTATAAAGCAAGCATTTTTCTTTTTATGAAATATAATGCAATATCGGTGTGTATGCACAAAAAATAAATAAACATAAAACAAACAAATAAAAATAATAAACAAACTCCATTGTCCCCAGTCCAAGTCCAAACCGGTAGAACAAAGCACAGTAATATGCTCCATCAACAACACATGAAAAAACAAAACGAACTGAAGATGAACCAGGCAAAATGAATATTAATTATGTTCAATTCCTGGTACCCAGGATCACGACATCAGGATGTCCTGTCCATCAGTCTCTGCACCATTTTGCACATAACATCATCATCTGCGGAACTCCTCTGATCCGGCACTCCATGGAGTCTCCTTCACAGATGTCATCTTTTTCAGCACCTTGGGCTTTTCATCTTTAGCCTCAATCTTCGGTTCGGGGGCTTTCCAGGGCCTCCTCACGTGTTTCCGGACCTGTGGCCTCCAATGGTCTATCGTCTTAAGGAACCGGCCCAGCCAGGGTAATGGATTAGTCATTTCTAAAGTGAATAGAAAAGAGACAGGTTAAGTAACTAGTATAAAACAATTGTCTATCCCTTTTTCACTACAAAGCTTGAAAGAAATGTTGGTTAAAACACCATAGCTCCCTGGATTTGCCACTTTGAATACCTGCAATTAAACACACAGTATAGAAAAACAAGACAACATTTTACACTTTGCATCACAATAATTCCCAACCAAATACACGCCCCTCTATAATATTCTACATCTCCATTCTCCTTCGCCATATCTCATTGCTTATTTGAGACCCATTCAGAAAATCTTACTATACAACACGTTTTACATTATGATATCTCAGTCTAACTCAACGCCTCTTCATGAAAATAATGCACCATTTTTAAAGGTTATGTGTGACACTTCTGTTTGCTTCTGCTTGCCTTTTACCATTGAAAGCCTATCCACCTGACATAATGAACTTAAAATGTCATTTTAATTTGTCTGCCTTCACCTGCACTACTTAATCTGCTGTCTCCCTTTGCATTCATTCATATTAACCCCACTGGAAATGCTGTTCTGTATCACTAATCTGCTGTTCCCATGTGCACCCATTTTACTGCCTGCTTTTATTGTCATAGGCTCCTACAATTCCCATCAGCATAATTTTTGTTTTATGGTAGTTAATAATCAGATTATTTTCCGTTGAATAATCCAAAAGCCCATCCAAGCTACGCTGCAAAGCAATGGGAGTTTTGTTCAATACTAATGTATCATCGGCATAAGCAAACCATGCAAGGTGTTCCCCAACAGCCTTGGGAGGGAAGTTCTTGCAAGCATAAATCTTCTCTCCCAAATCTGACACATATAATATAAAAAGCGTGGGAGCCAATGAACATCCTTGCTTCAATCCCACATTAATAGTAAATATGGAGCTCACATTATGATGTTTTTTTTGTTATTTTTCTTGGTTAATAACTAACCTTTAACCAAATACAAGTACTTAAACTTTGTAAGCCAATAAGAACAATACACATTTCAATTCATAAACATTAAAATACAAATTCCTTAGCCATAAAAACAAACACCCTTAAAAAAAAGAAAGAAAAAAAGGGATATCATTCAAATGTACACATCTTCCTGTCTCATAATTCAGTACACATTTGTAGACAAATGTAAAGCTTTAATAAAGTTTGTGATGGCAATCATTACCGAGGTGATGCGTCCTCCTAAGAAGATATCGCATAACATACCTGGTTGCCACAACAGTATTTAAATGATTCTGTCTACCCCTTCCACAAACAAAAAATGACAAGTTGCCTGTTCTTTTGAGATATTTCTGGTTAGAACAAAGCACCAGCGAAAATAAAGAGATCTAATTCTCTTGTCAGAGTTAATTGCAATGAAGGGAGCAAGAACTCCACACTTCTTATGCTCGCCCTCCAGATGCCTAAAGGACGAATATGAATGCATTTTGTCAACAATGCAAGTCCAATCATACATACACAAGGAACGTTTCACAGAATCCGGTCTGTCTACAAGTTCTTCAATGGTGCTATCAAACTCGGCCAGAAGAATCTTAATAAACCTATAAGTATTATCCACCCAGGTGCTTCCTTTTACTTCCAGCAAAACATTTAAATCAGCATGAAGAAAGTTCTCAACAGGTCATCAATTTCTTTAAAAAAAAGACGTTGGGCCTCATTACGAGGAAGGCGGTAGAGGGATAACGGCGCCGGTAGAGCTGCCGGCCCCGTTATCCCTCTACCCTCTCATTAAAACCAGGTAAAACCAGGCGTCCTTAGCTGGACCTGCAAGCAGCCCAGGATGATAACAACGTCCCATAATTAATGGGTCCATTGTTAGCATCCTCCCCATTCCCATTGAGCCCTAGGGGGGCTCAAATGGGAATGGGAATGTACCAGGTCCGGATTCGAGGAAAGGGAATTACCGGGCCCTCCAAGGTCAAAATGGCCCGGTAATTCCCTATTTCTGGAACTCGGTACCCGGTATGGGGGTAGCCATGCCACTAAAAGCGGCATGGCTTACTCCATACTTGTAATGAGGCCCATCATCTTCCAAAATAATCTATCCTTAAGAGAGACAATACCTAATTCATAACAAACTACATCAATAGGCCCAGACACAGGTACTCTCAATGTCTTTCTCCAAATCAATGCTTCAAGAGAGGGTAGATACTCCAAGATCTGTAAGGCATGACACACCATTCCATATAATAGATGTGGTACAATTTTCTCCAAATAGTAGTTGACAGCCTGTTTTAAAGAGTACCTTCCAAATTTAGAATAAATCCTCTGTAGTTAATTAGCCATAGATTTGGCAAAATCATGAAGCCAGGTTTAGTGTACACCAATATTGGGCTTTGCAGTAACCAAAAAGCCCAAATACACCAGGCAATTAACCTTCAAGAGGGCATCCCTTCCAATATGCCAGCTGTACGAAGACTCTTTCCTCCCCCTAGTGCACTGAAGCACCTTTGTTTTTGTAGGGATTATTTTTCGTGAATGTTTTTCCGCAAAATGAAAGAATGCACGTTGTAAGCCTTTGGGGGGACAATCAAATGAAAGAAAATATTAGCATATTATAGCCAATATGGTCTCAAAGCAGACAACATGGGGGACGTAAATGCAGCGGATTCAATATGTTCACCAGTGTCGGCCATATAAAGATTATATAGGCAGGCTGTAAGTACCCAACGTTGCCTTACCCTCATAAGAAAGAATCATACGGGAGTGTAGGTCATCCTTATTGAGACATACCCGATTGTAAGTTTGTGCGTAAAGCCCAATACTCAATCTCAGCAAGCCTGTGGGAATTCCCCAAGTGAGTAGCTTGATCTATAGTTCTATCTATAGGTCTACAGTTCCCCATAGTTCCCCATAGTTTATTGTGATCTACTGCATCAAAGGCTGATGTTAAAGCCACTGATGCAACATAGATAGACTCATATCTCCCCCCAGGCTAAATTCTGCACAGATTTCAAAATAAACCCATTCTGTGAGGTATCCATATGCCTACGAAATCCTGTCTGCCATTTCTACAACACAGACGATGCCTCAGCCCATTGATCCAAATGAGACAGCAAGACGGAAGCAAACACCTTGCTGTCAGCATCAAGGATAGCAATGGGCCGATAATTCACAGGATTAGTTCTGTCACCCTTTTTAAAGATTGGGACAATATAGGTTGTCGTCCAAGTAGCAGTAAACATATTCATAGCAGTTATACTTTGAAATAATTTGAATGAGGCGCACAAGCCAGACCGGACTCCTTGGCTCACCACAGCAGGGATGTAATCTATGACCAAAAGGATTTAGCTCCATGATGTGAATTCAAGAAAAGGAATCTTTTGGAAAATAATTTTCTCATATATGAAGAAACACAACATTTGGAAAATAATACATTTTGAATTGGAACAAGACAAAATAGAAAACTCATTTTTCTCCTGATGAAACATTGTGATTATCAATGGGAAAACACGTGTTGAGAAGATATTATCATGTTGAAGAAATGTTATTATTTTGAACTAAATTTCTGAAGCTCTGAGGGAATATTCTGGTCACTAATAGGTGTGATGATAACCCCTAGAGAAGTATTTTCAATAAAAGACACATTTTTTGGTTGAATAATAAAAGATTGTTAACAAAGTAGACATTTTCGTCGTATTTTGACTCACCTATGGACACTATATCATAAAGGTTGATGCATTTGAGTTCATGTTTCCCATTTTTCCGAATTTTGCATACTTTGCAATAAGCAAGATGGAGTCTTAGCCCAGACCATGAGTTCCCCCTTAAACAACTCATTCCAGAGACCAGTTGGTCCCACTGCTCGTGACGAGGAAAGCTTATTTATCACATTTAGTATCACTTCACTGTCCATATCAATTTTCCAAGAAGTACAGGTTGAATCTCTGCTTAATAATTGACACAGAGCACTCCACCTACACTCCACCTGCGCAAACAAAACATAAACATGCGTTGCCCAGGCTAAGTCTGGCACTGCATTAAGCAGCATGTCAGAACGAGGACTGTCTACACTGTTAATAAGTGGCCAGAAAACTCTAGCATTTTTATTTCTCAGGGCCTCCAACATGCCTTCTGGATCCTCCTGTAATCTCTTGGCTCGTGACTGTGAAAGCCAATTTCTGCACTATTGCTGTAGACCTCTCTCTGAGAAGGAGATAGGTCCACCCTCTTTCTTGTAAACATGAGGATAAGACTGTAACTTCTCCAAACCTCCTCTTCTTACCTGATGCAAGATTAGCATACAGTAGGTCCTCCATAGATTATTCACATAAAAAGTTTCATTCAACCATTCATCAGTATTAGTTGGCAGGCTATTAAATGGGCATTGGTTTATTTTGATTACATTAGTATCATTCCAGATCAGCCTATTACAGCCGTATTACCCTTCACACCATTCAACTACCTTACTGACTCACCAAATATACGCAGCTTGACCTCCAACCAGGCTTCTAACATACTATGGTCACTACTCTCAGTATACATAATAATGAAATGCAAACATCTCAAGTGAAGCCAGGTAATAACAAAAATGTAGTCCAATATTGAATGATAAATACCATTTGTCCATATCGACGTGAGGGCTACATCTTTGCTCAGAATAGAATGCAGGGGTGTCATCCCCAGACCAACCATACCATTCCTCCAAATTGCACCATGTTTAATTATCATAAATGCATAACTTGTCACTAGCACATTGTGTTCCTTTTTGCAATTAGGGAGGAGAAGCACCTGTTATAACTGAATAGAGAAGGCACAGTTACTGTTCTCCCAAAGAAACAATATTCTGCGTTATGATATGATAGTTTATTTGTATAGAACCTATACACATGTGTTTCAAAGCGCCTACAACGTTATCAGATGTAGCAAACACTGAAAGGAATGTTCACACAGAAGGCAGTAACACAATGCCGTCTGTGCGCTAGTCATGGTGTGAAGGCAATACCAATGTCCACTTTAATAAGCTAAAGTTGTTTTTACCTGAACTGGAGAGGGAAATATAAACTGAGCACATGGCAAACACCAACATAATTGGCAATTTAACTTGAAGGCTCCCCTGGAACGAGATTTGGGACATTCTGATAATCTTCACCTCATGGAAGATGTACCAATTTTAAAAAAATGTCTCCGTTGTGTACGTGTTATGCTGAGTGAACAGAAATTGAATCCTCTTTTGGTCTTAAAGAATTTGCCAGCAATTGCCTTGAGTGTTACTTGTAACTTCTAAAGGATTCCAGTGCAAGTCTCATTGACTGACGGCCAGCCTCCCCTTGCACCCTTGCACTGTATGCTGATGAAATGGGTCATTTTACATTACACATGCATTATTGGAGTTTCGGGTTCAGTTTTCAATAGGAAACAGACCCTTTGCATCATTATAATGAATGGCAATGGCATTAGAAGATTTGCTTTTAAGTGGCGAGACTTGAATCGGGCGGAAGGACAATGGAGCACGTTTGTGAAGAGGTCATCAGGGAATTCGATTCACCCAAATGCCAAGAGTAGTGGTAGTGACATCACGTACCTGATGACATCACATGAAGTGATGTCACGTGACCTTTGACCTGGATAGCAGCAGTTCCTCTTTAACTCTGGCGAAATGACTGGAAGTGGCTTGCAGGTGTAAAAAAAAGTGCATCCATATACAATTTTTCAAATACCAGTACTGAAGAAGACAAGAATATTTTAGATAACCACATTTTACCAAGGGTGCTGCCTTTATATGCCATGAATGGGGTCATGATATGATAGGATTAGACCCAATAGAATCAAAATAGGCAGAGGCACTGCCCTAGATATGCCACTTCAGCATTGTATGGCCAATTACTTCCATATTATACCAGTTATAGTTGCATGTCAGGTATTGTCAATATATGCTGTAAGGAACTCATGGTGGCAACAAGTAAGACAGACACAAGTGATCACAGTTTAAGGGTGTTTATTGAACAATGAATTCTGGATGCAGGTTGGAAAAATGCCTATTCTAAACCTAAATCTAAGATGGGAGCAAGCGTCGATCATCGAAATGAAAAATAAGCCAGTTCTAGTGGCGTTGTGTCAAAACAAAAAGGGCCTTTACTAAGAAACCTAATGCCAAACCTTACAACTAATACAAAAAAAGGTGTGGGATAGTTATCAAGAAAAGAAAGAAGTCTTCTCAAATAATTTGTCAGGATGCGGTAGCCTGGGACTCCCTTCCCCACGTTTTGAGCACAGGGTAAGGTGGGATCGTGGAGCACAGTACAGTATCTGACTTCTCGAGCACAAGATGACAGTTCCAATGGCAGCTCTAAGAACTGTTGATGGCCAAGTCTTGTTTCACTTGAAAGTCTCTTGCCTATGAGGATCTGATGTCTTCATTCAAAATAATAAAACAAAAGTTCCTTCAACAAATAAATGAAGTTCTGTTTCCAATGTTTGCTTGCCTGGTCAGGGGTTCACCCCTGGGATCCCCTCTTCTGGGTGCTGACTCTTCACACATCTCAGCCTCCCTCGGTCGGGCTCACTATGTGGCTTTTAGTTCTTCACAAATCTTAATGTCTTTTAAACAGTTCCAGTGGAGATTCCTTGACGGGGTACTCTTTTGTCAACACACTGTTTTTTGGACTTTAGACTTTGCTCCCCTTCTCTGGCAGCCCCTGGTAAGGTTCACTCTTGCTGTTCACTATTCGCTTTTGCGTTTACTTCTGGCTTTTACTTTCGCCAATCTTTGGGGTGGCAACTTTTCACCCTTGGATCCTCCTCTTCTGGACTCTGACCTCTCTCGACTGTTAGCCTTCCTCCACCAGCTTCACTAAGGCTCTCGATTAGGGTGATAGTGGCTCACCCCTGGATCCCCCTCTTCTGGGCGCCAACCCCTCTTTACCGTCACAATTCTACTTCTACACAGTTCCATGTTTGTGGGATACACTTCCCATTCTTTCACACAGTTTGTAGATCAAAGTCTTTTGAGTGTACAGGGATTTTGCTTGACCCTCGGTATGACCACTTTGACCTATTTTGGTGGCCCTCCAACAGCCCTCTGGTATTTGTAGTTTCGCTCGCATGCAGATCGACCAAAGTCTTTGGAGTTAGCACCCACGTGGTGCTGGTTTCCCTCGGTAGCTCGTCTCCCCTTTAACACTCTTTACAGTTCTTTCACAGTTCATTGAACTTATTGCCACTTTGCGATTCTCAATTAACACAGTCCGGTTCTTATCAGTTCTCCCTTCGGATCACCGACTGTGATGAAGCACTTGGCTTCTCTCTTCATTGGAGTCAAGGCTGGTACCATGGTCATGGTAGCTTCCCTCGCTCCTGTTTATCTGCGTAGGCTTTCCCTGTTTACCGTTGACATCTGCTGCAAGACACTTGTGCTATTGTTCGCAGTCTTATGTCTTTCTTCTCAAAGGTTCTGCGGGCCTGGTACGAAAAGGGCAAGGACACTTCTCTCCTCAGCACTCTCTTGATTCCTGCTGCCTTTCTCCTTCTTTTGAACTGCTGCGCCTGATTAGCATCTTGTCATGCTGTCTGCTGTGCTCTCCTTTCTCGCCTCACTCGCCTTCCCTTTACTGCGCTCTCTTGCTCCAACTTTTTTCCATGTGGGGAAAAGGAAGGGCTGTCAGGTGTGTGTGATTCAGGTTAATTGCCTGACTTTGTATGACCCTTGTATCGGGACATGTCAGGTAAACAGTCTTATTACAAGTCCATTGTTTTCTACATCAGGGAAAACTGTTGGTGTCGGAAAAGAGGAGAGGTAGAGTTTTGCATGTTCTGCATTTCAGGACGGGGATAAGGTGTTATCAGGAATTATAGTCTTTGTGTTGGAACGAGGAGGGGTTGGAGTGTCAGAGTTGGAGTGTCAGCGTATCCTATGGGATGGGATAGGGAAGGTTTGTAAAATGGACGAAAATAACCGGGATGCAGAACAGAACATAGGGTATTGTTGGAATAAAAGTGTTCTGTCCTAGTAGATTGGGTGTTCGGGACAAAATAACTAGAGGCATGTTGAAAAGGATGTCTGGGTTGTTTGGATGAGATACACATGGGTTAGTGATTTTAGAGGATGGGTTTTGTACGGAGGGTTTATTGGATCTGGGTAGGATAGATTTCATCCTCTTCTTCCTCCTCGGTACAGTACCACGCCTCAACTTGGATATTCTCCCAAGCATAACTCTGGACTCCCTCACCCTGGTGATCCTCCCCCACTAGTCCACCACCAGGAACTGGCTCCAGCAGCGATGACTGTGTCCGGGCCATCTGGATAAGGGATTCATGGGCTCTACCTGGGAGAAAACCTTCAGGTGGTGATATATTATAGTATCCAAAAATCCAATAGATGCAACTCATCAACAATGCACAGGAACATTAATACTGTGATCCATGATAATGATTTGCTATTTCAAAAGCACTTTTGCCAAATCACTATAAATAGCACATATTTAAATGCAATTATCATCCCAACCAAAGTTGGTACTCTTTATGAGCCTCGGAAGAATGAAAGACTGATTTGGCCTGCCACAATTCGAACCAGCAACCTGCAGAACACACATAGATCACAGCAGCAAGTGTTCAACCTGCTGAGCTATTTTACCACTTTGTTGTTAAAAATGCAGTGCCACAGTAAGAAAACATGTACTGTACATGTACTGTCTGCACAATGTAGGCTAGACATGTAATAACACTTAACATGTTTATTGTAGCCGTTTGATGCACAGTAAAACATGCCATGCCACAATAAGACATACCTACATGGGTTGGACCAAAATTACAATCTAACCATGCAATAACACTTTTTATGCTTACTTTATCATAAATGCTCAGAATAATATACCATGCCACAGCAAGGAAAGGCTAAACTGTCTGCACCCCAAATGCCAGTATAGTCAGGTAATTACACATAACTTGATAGCTTTATCAGAGATGGCCAGAACAAAATGTGAAGCCACATTAAGAAATTGTTAGAATAGCTGCACCAGAATGCTAGTCTAACCAAGTAATAACATGTATGATGCTAACTTCATTCTATATGCCCAGATAACATGCCATTACACAGTAAGAAAAGGCTTTAATGGTTGCACAAAAATGCCAGGCTAGACAGGTAACAACACTTGTCATGTTTACTTTATTATAGATTTCCAGTAAAAAATGTCCTGCCACAGTAAGCAATGATTAGACTGGATGTAACATAATGCCAGTCTAGCCACTAATACATATCATGCCTGCTTTATCATTAATGACCTTTATGTATTAGTGCACCCCTCTACTTCCCTACCATCCCCACAAATCCCCTCTCATTCTCCCACTCTCCTCATCCAACCCCCAAAATCAACTCCTTAGCCCAGTATTACCTCAATGTCCCTCTTCCCCGTCTCAGTACTTACGTAAGAGGCACAGTGCTTCATAGGCAAGTACTGGGACAGGGAGGAGTGGGACTAGGAATAATAAAGATTAACAGTACGTTCTCCAGGTATTTCCACAAGCATCCGCATTCACACACCACTTGCTCATTTACACATGCACTAATTTACCATTCACTCACACAAGCATTCCCCGCTACCTAAATGTCATGCACTCATTCACACACATTGCATGATATATAGATACACATACATTACATATTACACACACACACACACTCTCACATGCATACACATAAACATACACTTTTACATTTAAAAATAAAACAATGTCCTTACCTTCCAGAATACATTGCTCCTCCTCTGCAGCCATGACTCTGGCTCCCATGCTCCAGCACACACGCAAGGAACCAGTTCTGGCCCCTATCATGCACAGCAGAGCACAGGCAGTGGTCAAAGTGGGCAGGAGCGGTGCTCCTCTAGTTCTTTTAATTAAGTTTTACTGTTCCTATACTTTTATTTTAAAAATAAACCGTTCCAGAATGGTTTGATTTTAAAATAAAAGTGTAGGAAGCAGTTTTAACTTGCACTTTCAGTGCACTGAACTGAACGTTCCCCTAAACAGCAGGAGCATGTGTTTTGGGTTTATATTGTGCGTGGGAGGGGGCGTGGCGATGGGGTTTGTGGGGAGCGGTGCATGCCAGCAGGGAACATAGTTCCACTACTTCTTTTCGTACACTTCGACCACTGAGCACAGGTGCAATTTTACAGAGCCATACGTGCCCTGGGGATAGGTCTTGAAATCTTCCTCCTCGGTACAGTACCATACCTCACCTTGGATTTTCTCCCAAGCATAACTCTGGTCTTGAAATCATTTCTTTTTGAAGTCACTCTGAATGACTTAAAAAAAGAAATTATTTCCGTTACGGAAAACAGAAAGAGAAATAATTTCTCTTTGAAATCCAAGCCCTCCCTCAGTGGTCACAGAGGCAGTTCCAGGGGTCACACAGGGGCTGCCAATGGTCGCAGTTGCGAGCAGTGACTTCTAATTGACGTCACTGAGTCATCATCTTGTACCAGGCCTCATCTGCTTAAGTACTGCTCAGGTTCGGGATTTTGTGATTATGCACAGTGCCCTCTGTTAGTACTTTTTGAATGTTCAATTTCAACTAGGCATGTTTGGCTAAGTTCATGGAATGTACAATTAGTGCTGACTGGCGCTATCTGTCTTGAAATAGCTTAGCCAATTCTACTCAATTCAGTTATTTTATTAGTGAAAGCCATGAAATATAGCTATGCTTTCGTTTTACATATAATACATTCACAAATTTGCATAAACAAATCAGTTTCCATTATTACACAACGTTAGTTTAAATCATGCAAGTCGAGTTCCATCAACTCACATTTTTCAAGAGAAACAATTTGTAACCCACCTAAAGTTCCTGCACAAGAAAATTGCCTCATGGCTAAAACTTGGTGAAGACCATACTCTATGATATACACCTGGGGACAGGTTACAGAAACATTTCACTGGTGCAGGTACAAAGTTGCACAGTATTTGCACTAGGGCAAAGATTTCCCTATTCCTAAAATCACTGGGACATATTAGAAAACCATTGCGCCATGACATAGTGTAAGCACATGTGCAAAAATGGCCCTGGTGCAAACATTCATCGAACATTTATCAATTCTGAATTCACCTAGCTTATTCGAACAGTATAAGAAAACATTGGCCTCATTACAAGTTTGCTGGTCCGGGAACTACGGTACCGGTAAGCTTGCTGGTACCGTAGTTCCCGGACTGGCAAACTACACGTTCTGCTTGCGGGTGCCTCTGACCCCCTCATTCCCATCGAGCCCTATGCGGCTAGAATAGGAATGGGGAGCATACCATTCCGGCCCCCGCAAATGGGCAATAATCGGGTCCGGCAGGCCCGTAATGACTCAGAAATTGCCAATTTGTGGGGGCCGGAAAAAATTGCAAACTTGTAATGAGGCCCATTGCCTCATTATAATCAAACCCCAAACTGATAAAATTGAAAAAATCTTAATAAAGAAAACAGTCCTACAAGCCTACAAATGGCATTCTGGACTACTCTGGCATTGTTAGAGAGAATGCATCCTCGAAATTCTAACATTTTGGCTGCAGGAGTGTGATCTCAAGGGATGCAATTTCATACAGTCATGAGTATATATTGAAAACATGATATGCATTTCCTCTACATTTCAAAGACAAATAATGTACACAAAAAACAGTGCCCAGTGGGCTTAGAGTAAAAATACTGTGCATGAAATAATCATCTTGGAGAAGCACATTTTCTATTTGAATAGAAGGGTCTTAAGTCTTTTTTTTGAAAGATCAGAGGGCTCTCCTCTGTTCGCATCTCGATTGAGAGATGATTCCAAGCCAGAGTAGCTATTACTGGAAAGGAGCGGCCTTTGTCCCAGCTTCTCTTAATCTTAGGGAAAACAAGACGGTTAGTATTATTAGATCTAGTTCACCTACCCTGTGTCTGTCGAGTGAGGCATTATTACAAATAGCTCAGAGCTTGTGCAAAGAGGCATTTATGCATCAGGGACAGATTTGTAAATGTAATCCTGGAGGCAACAGGGAGTCAGTGCCTCCTGGCCAAGGTTATGTGCTCCCTTTTGGAGATGCCTTTAATATGCGAACCACACCATTTTGAAGGTCTTGCAATTTCTGTATACAGTTTTTGCTAGCTCCTCTGAGCAAGGCATTACAATAGTCAATATGGGACATTATAATAGCTCTGACCAGGGTCTCACAGTTCTTGTTTGTCACATATGGTTTAACCAACCTAAGAAGTCTTAGGTGGTATTGCAATTTGTAAAAACATTTGTAATATACGGATCTGCACCTAACGACTGGTCAACTATAACTCCAAGTGTCTTGACCTGCTCTAAAACTATGATAGCATGGCCGTCGATAGTGAATTCTGCATAATCTAGCCCCAATTTTGACCTTGCTTGGGGGGATCCGAAGACCAAAGCTCAGTCTTTCTGCTATTGAGGCATAGCCAATGTTGTGATATCTAGTCCTTGATGCTTTGGTAAATATCCTGTATGGTTCTCAAGTCATCACTATCATTTCCACTCAGTTCTACCAACAACTGAGTGCCATCAGCATAGTTGGTGAATTGTACCCTTGCTTTATCCAGGATATTAAAGAGTGCAGGAGATAAACACGATCCCTGTGGTACTCTGCATTTAGATGGTAATTGCCCCAAGGAGGCCTGATCCCAACATGTAAATTTGTCTGATGGGGATGGAGCTCCACTTTGAATCTTCCCTTGTAACTTGGTGACCACAGTTCAGTTAGTCCTGCCAGCACTTTCTCCAATCGTTACTGATTATCGGCAAATCACTTTATCTCCCAATTCCTCAAATGTGAAATGGGTATATTATGGATAATATTTAAGTACAAAACTCGATGTAAACTGTGCTGTCTATTACTGGCCCTATTTAACTACATTTCCAATCATATTATTGTTTGTATAAACTGTCCTCCGCCAGAGGGGTTTGAATGTGCAACGCTTATATTAGCGATGTCCCTTCTACAGTATAGAAAACTTCACTGCTCACTAGTGTTGTTTCTGCACTAATTCGAAGGCCTACGAAAAAGTATTGACAAAGTCAGTAGTGACTTCTATGTACTGAAAATCATATCAGTGTTATGTGAAGAGGAGAACGCGGTCCAGTGAAGCACAGAGAAAGATTAGCACACGAGAACAGAGAGTAGAACAGATTGGATGGGCCAGGCTTATAGTGCTATGAGTAACATTATGTGTCAGGTGTTGCCACAGGTCAATGAGGTTGTGCCATCCAATACCCCTGTACTACAACCAAAGGTCGTAAATAGCAATCATACCTCCGTTCTTCACACAATTTGGCAAATAGTTAAACCAAATACCTAGGTAATTCTAATAAGGGTCAGCTATTGCCATTTTATTGTTGAACTACCTGAAATGTTCAGTTACCTTTATTAGCATCATATGTCCAGTCCGCCACTGAATGTGTCAGGGGATGTCAAATGACCACGTATCAGTGAGGAAGCACTGGAAGGAAGCAACATACAGAAAAGAATGAGCATGAAAATTATGCAGGTGGGATGCTCAATGCAGGTACACTTGGGGGAGGTGTAAGCTGGTGAATACGCATGTTGCCATTAGTGTACCATGTGGCCTTTTGGACCCGACATATACCAGTTTCAGCCATTCATATCAATATTGCCATGCACTGCCATCTTTGGCTCATCTTCTGAAATACAATTCCATTACAACAGGCCAGTGTAAGGAACTCATGGTGGCAACAGTAAAGACAGACACAAGTGATCACAGTTCAAGGGTGTTTTTTAAACTGTATAAATGGGTGAGAAAAATGCCTAATCTAACTTAAATCTAAGGTGGGAGCAAGCCACGACCATCAAGTAAAAATAAGTCAGTCCTAGTGGCGTCTTGCCAACATAAAAAGGACCTATACTAAAAAAAAAAATATTGCCAATCCTTATTGCTAAGTTAGTGTGGGATAATGTTCACCAGAAAAGAAAGAAGTGTTCACAAAAGTCAGGATCGTATAACTGGGGTCTCCCTTACCCACGTTTTTTAGCAAGGTAAAAGGCTGGACTCTCGAGTGCAGCAAACACCTGGCACAAGCTCAAGCTTACAGTTTGTTTCCAAAATTTCAGGGCCTTCTGTGGCCAAGTCTCTTTTACACCAAGTCTCTTGCCTCAGACAGCCTGGTGTGCTATACATAACAAAACATTTCCTTTCAGGAATATTCCCGTCGGGTGATTTTCTTTCCCCCGTGGATCCCCCTCAACCAGGCTCTGATTCTTTTTGCAACATCGGGTTCACTTTTGCCAGGTTAACACAGTTCACTTAGTTGTAACACCTTGCAGGAATCACTTCCCTTAATTTTTTCTAGCTCCCAGTCAGGCTTTACACTTTTACCCTTCACACAGTGTTTTCCTCAGCCGGGCATACACGCCTGTTTCACAATGTCAAAACTTTGGTAATGGGTTAAGGACTTTCGATTGTACATGGGATTTTGGCTCAATGCTTTTATAACCCCCTTAGCTCTTTATGCAAGCCTTTCGTTAGGGCCTCTTGGTACTATAATGTTCACAAGAAAAGGGGACCAGCCAGAGTCTTTCGAATGGGCACTCGCGTGGCACTGGGCCACTCTACAGCTGGAATTTACTTGGGCTTTGAAAGTTCATTAGCACACACGTTCTTTGTTTATATCAAGTTGCCATTCGCAACCTTCACATCAACACCATCTGGTTAACTATCAGTTCTCCCTCTGACTCACCAGTGTCGCTGAACTCCTTGTAGTTTCTTGTCTCTGGAGTCAAGGACGGTACCATGGTAGCAAGTGTGTCTCCCCGCCTCGGTTATCAGTGCAGGAGGGTCCCATGCACCGTTGACATCTGTTACACCACTCGTCAGCTGTAGTTCCCGCTCTTATGATTCCTTTCACAGAGGCTTCGCAGGTCTGGGTCGAAAAGGGCAAGGGCACTTCGCTCCTTGTTGTCCTTTCCAGTCTTGCTGCCTTTCTTCTCCGTTTGAACTGCAGTCTTGGAATAGGTGCTTCCTCATGCATTTGTCCTTGCTCAAAGTGTGCTCTCATGCTCCTCCTTTCATCCCTGTGGGGAAGGAAAAGGGTTGTCAGGTGTGTGTAGTTATTGTCAATTGCCTGACTCTGCCTGACCCTTGCGTTGGGACATATTAGGTAAATGGCTCTGGTGTTAGTCGATTGTCTTTCATGGTGTAAGAATGTTTTTGTGTCAGAAAGGGGGTCGGCGGGTAGAGCTTCTAAATATCCTATGGGGTAGAATGGGGAAAAGGTGTTATAAGCTAGGGGTACAGTGTCACACCCCTTAGTGTCCAACTTCCACTCCCTGAAGGCCCCCGATCCAGGTGATCCTCTCCCACTGGTCCACCCCCAGAAGCTGGATCCACCTGGATGACAGATCTCCGGGGACGAGCGGGTGAGACACCTTCAGGTTTCTCACACCAGGCAGTTATTTATGTGTTTATTGCTAAATTGTACTATACTGTAAATTATCTTTCCCATGGTTGTGGTCCAGGTGAAGAATTAGACAGTGGTTTGGGAACTTAAAGAGACATCATATCATATTCGAGGGAGGAAAGGAGGTGACCGCAGTTTAGGGGATGGCTGCGGCAAGCTGCAGAATTATATTGGAGTGGGAGGGAGATGAACGGGCAAAAGTAGAATACAATGACTTAATGGGTGGTTGCCTTGGTTTAGGACAAAATTACCTAACCCAAAATTACTGACCTCACCAAAAGACCTAAAACACACACCACGAAAAGTTCTAACTACCAAAAGTTCAAACTTTTTGTGGTGTGTGTTTAGGTCTTTTGGTGAAGTTTTTAAAAAAAAGCTGTGGGTGCTGCGGGGGTGTCCCCCCGCAACACCCAACTCACTATCCTATATAGGAAAGTGAGCGGAGTTGCTGGGGACCCCCCCGCAGCTCACCCGATCAAAAGTTTAAAAAAAGAAAAGAAAAGGGCCGTGCAGCCGGATCACGGAAGTGAAAGGGAACCGGCGCCGCAGGGACACAGCTCGTCGGAAGGAAAGGTAAGTATGGGGGTGGGGATGTGTTGGGGGTGTGGGTGGGGGTGTGGGTGGGGTCATGGGTGAGGGGGTGTGTTTGGGGTTGTTTTAAAATGGATGACCGCATGGGAAATGTACGAACATTTTTGTAATGTGTACATTTCCCATGCATTCATTTCCTTCGCAGGTGAATAACCCGCGGGACCATCACACAGATCCGTTGCCCTAGCAGCTGTCTACATGTACATTTCTATTCTTCTGCTCATGTGCAGACAGCAGTGCAATGATAAACTGCTCAATTTTTGCTTCAAATATTGCCCCTCCCCTTGCCTCCTTCTGAGAAGGAGGGGTGTTGGTGTGAAGTTTGCTAATTATGGAGAAGGTCCATTTTTTCATAAGAGTTGGTGTTGCATTCTGCTGTTCCTACAAAGCATTTACACAAGGCAGCAGCACACTACTGATCCATGTGAAAGGAAATGCACAACTGATCCCATAACATCCCCTGTGCTTACTGCATTAAGTGTTAGCTTCTGCGACTATTCAGCCAAAACTAAAAAGGTGTATCTCCTTCTGCTGAGTTTCTCAGCTTTTGAGTATAATGTTGAGATTTGATTGAAGTGTTTGGATGAGGAGCTACAGCACAGCTGCTAAATTCAAAACGTGTCCATACAATGTTTTGACAGTGACATTTATGTAATATTTATGTTCAACTGTCAGCGTACCTGATGACCATGTTAATTTCTTTTAAATACATTTTATTGTAGCACAAGATAAAGGATGCCTACACCATGTACAGTACATCCACTCTATCTTTTGATTTTGTGAACATCCACAATATACCTTTGCTCTGGTGATCTCAGATATGCAATGAAGGTTCTGATTCAGCACCAGGCAGAAGGGCGCACTTACAGATGTCAGGAATAATGGGAGCACACGGGCACACGCCTGTGCACTTGGACCCCAACCAGCCCATAAAGCTGGGGGTTGCCCAATAGCACTTTAAGATGAATAGCAGCACCCGTGAGATGGATGGGGATGCAGATTAATACTCTAGCTTCAAATCAATAATGACAAGTCAATGGTTGGGCAAAGGGAGTCCGTTTAATGACAAATACAAAAAACGGGGAGTTCATGAACATCAGCTATTGCTTGATCTTCCTTCTCGCTTCAACAACTCCAACGAACTTCATAAAAAACACATCTTTTATACTAAAAACTCATCATAACTGACGTGTAACGCTTAAAATGTTGCATGTAATTCTATTGGGTATAGGAAGGTAACTTAAATATAGGTGCTATATCTGTATATGGTAATGGAGTGAGGGGATTGCATAAACAGTGTCAGGTGGGCATCTAAGCCCTTCCTTCAAAATGGCTACTGTGGACGTCACTAAAAGTACGACATCTCATTGGTTCTACTAACTATAGGACCCTAGATTACTTGGTCCATTATTATTGGGGTGGCACCAACCCCACTCATACTTTTCCACTAGCTTAGCAGCCTGCAGAATAGCCGGCCAGATGCAGGGTGCTCGCCTGCTCCCCCAGCCTTCCTCCAATTATTGCTACAATCAATCATCACCTCAGTGGTCATGTGTCAATTATTTCTTTGTGGTTGGCCTTGAGACTGCATCTCTGTCTGGAAATGTTCAGGCCACGCGTAGGTGTGAAAGATCCATCTCTTCTTGCTTGGCTGGTCACGTGATTCAGACACTGTAAAATCGACTCATTCTCCATGCAATTTGTGTATTTGATTTAGTTTTGCCCACCACCTGCCTTCTGTGGCTTATCTTGACCTCTCTGAACACGATACCCTGTTCTTTGCTTCATTAACTGTATCTACTGTTGGTCTATTTCAGCCGACACAACCATAGCTTCTTGGCATGATTTGCATGCGTCTGAGTTTCTCTCTGTCTTTACTTTTCGATTCATGTGCTGAGGATCTCCTCTCTTGAAACCTTTAGTAACCTTTGGTTGATTCTGCTCTTGTGCATAGTGGAAGTATACTTATATAAAATGCTGCTTTTGAGGTAGATATGTATAGATGGTGCTTGCCGCATCTATCTTACTACTAAGCATAAGCAAGCCGCACAATTTTCTCAGCTTTCTTGCAGTTCCAAGCATATGTACACGTGTAAACTGGCTGCATGTCTTCATCACGTTAATGGCATAAGCTTTTTACAACTGACATCACTCATTTCACTTTAAACTTAGGATGTCACTTATCCATGGTGTTTTGTCTCTTTTCGTCATTCGTAGGTCGTAATATATTTTTTAGATGTGAGTCAGTCCGGGTTCTTGTGATGTAACCAGTCGTCTTCCTTTAGGACTTTCTCGGCTTCTTCAGGCATTTTGTTTTGGCAATCGTTTGTCTCACTTGTTTATTTGGTTTCCTCAATGGGTACATTACTGTCCAAGGTTTCTTATGTGCAGGTACTTCAATAGGTGCTGTCAGTCTGATAGGTACTGGGCAGAGCCCCACTGTGGCTCTCTGCTGGTTTATTTGCTCATCATACGTCACATATTTCGGCGTGAAAGTTCCTGGTACTTCAAAATTAACGATTTGAGTGCAGGTCATGCTTAGGACCTCCTCTACACCCCCAAGAGCGGGACACAGGATCACTGCAGGCTTTACTAAGCCTCAGGGACCATGTCTGGAGGGAAACAACGGGAGGGGGGCACATTGTATACATCCCAATATGAACGCACTGAAGCATGGGGTGTACGTTCAAGGAAGGCCAAAGCACAGGTATGTGCACCCCAGAAGGATGCCACAGATAGACTTCTCACAGCAAGCCAGATTGAACACACAGTGAACATGCCACAGCTGAAGGGCGGGGGAAATTGAACTCTGGTAGCTCATCTCCAGCAAACCGCCATCGCTAAGTAAAGCACTGGACGATACATTCATGGTTGGGGAGCCAGTCCCATGGTAACTCATGGCAGCTGGGGAAATTGACCTTCTCCTGGCAGTCACTTGCATAACACCAAAGGCAGTTTCAAACCACCCTTTGGCTGATGGGGATGGGAACAATGATGTGGAATGAAGGGGCACTCCAAGAAGAGCCATTCAGACGGTAGGTTTTGGTGTCCCTGAACAGCAACAAATACACAAGTATGTCTGGATCAATGTTTGTGAGGGTTCTCATTGAACAAGTGCCGTGTGAATGTTCCCCTTTCCACTAGATTCAGGTGTCTTGTGTTTCTTCCTTTTTTGTTCCTAACAATGGCAGATGAATAAAGTTCCACGGTCATGTTAATACTTATTGCAAATAGTTTGCGGGAGGCAATGTGGCACTACATGAGTGGGGCAATAGCCCGAAAGCGGGCAGGTCGCTTTTGAGCCAGTCATGTCCAACTAACATATGTTTAGCTATAGGGGCCTGACATAGTCTAACTAGTCAGCTTCATGAGAGCGGCAATGACTTGGAGTTTCTAACTGTACACACATTGTATTAGCAGTATTAAGGAATTGTTCACTGTTTCCCATTGTGTTAGCTCTCATCAACCAGTTCTGTTCCACTGTGCTGTTTGATTTGTGCTTACCCAGCTGCAATGAACAGTGTTCCTTGAAACACTTGTGTATAGGCGCGTTAAAAATGCCATATCATATCATATCCTTCTTGCCTGGTGTACGCTCCTTCTTGGACTACTATTGGTGAGTCATTGATTACATGCCGTTAGAGGACACCTAATACAGATACAACAATGGACTATCAGGTACGGGAATAGAGGAAGGTTTTTATCCCAAAGAAAGAGCCCAGCCAATCAGGAATTGGCATGGGGAGGTTCTTGCCTGTGATGTATTGAATGTTTGCATGTGTATAAGGGTGAGGAACCCTGGGTGAGGAACCCTGGGTGAGGAACCCTGGGTGAGGAACCCTGGGTTAGACTATTTCCTCACCTTTCCCCACATGTATGCAGCCATCCCATTGAGATTCCAACTGTGTGTACATATGCCGCACTAAGATCAGAACTGGCAGCAGCTACAACATACATGGCATTCACTACATCTCAATAGAGAATATTCCTAGCATGAGAATTCCATCAAGAAGTGTGAACAATCCACATATGTTTCCTGCAGCCAAGCATGAAATCCTTCTGTATTAGATTGGCCGACACAGAAGAAATGAAAGGTTACTCTCTTTATTTGTTCGGTATCCCAAACCATCCAAATGGAGCTGTATGAAATCAATTGTTATATGTAGACAACTGATATTTGAATACCTTGCCTCGAAATGTGTAAAGTACACAGATATGTTGTGTAAAGCAATCATCTAGTGAATGGGCAGATGACTTTCATCCGTGGTCTATAGATTACCAGTTGATACCTCATGTTCTTGGCCAAGTATGGATGTCTGTAGCTGCTATTGCTTGTGTTTCACTATTTTAAAACTGCATGTATACCATGCCACAAAAATCTTGCCAGTCAAATATGTCCTTATAGAGTTGTGCTTTTATACACCTTTGTGTTCAATCTAGATTTGGGTTGTACAGAACATTACGTTATCATATGTGTGGAGAATTATAACACATTTATGTTTCTGATTTATAATAGTTTTTCTGTCTCATGCTCTACAATAATTTAAGCAATGTATGATCTATATTTTCAAAACCAACCCTTATTATGTTAATTTTCTCAATTTTAGAATCCATCACGTGTGGTCAGTCCAGTTATTGACATCATTAACTTGGACACATTCGCCTATATTGCAGCATCCTCGGATCTGAGAGGTGGTAAGTGCCCTTGTCCTCCCATTCAGAACCTTGACGATAAGGATACCTTTAACACCTCATTGATGCATTGAATATCAACGTGTAAATGTAATGACATACTCCCGAACAGACCATTGTTTTCCCAAACCTGAAACTGAATCCTGCTATTTATTGGAAATGCTGTAATTAGGACATTGCTAAATAATACACTGATTTACAATATAAACTGTATTGTTAGTGCCACACACAATAGATAATAAATCGTTATTTTGTTTCTATTATTTTTATTAATTGTATATGGTTTGTATCAAACCTTTATACTATACATAATTAAATAGTAAATAGCCATATCAAAGACTTTATTAACCCTGTTGCTTCTTAGGGTGTATATTTGCATTGGAATTCCTATCTGAAAGTATTGAATCCCTACCCATTCCATCACTTATCAAACAGCACATGCATTGAACATTTTGGATAAAAAGTCTACAGGTTGTTGGGGGACAGGCAAACTAATACATCACGTAGTCAAAGAAATAGTAAATGAACATAAGAATTGAATCTTGCCTGTCAATAGCACAAATATATACTGTCTGTCAGTCTAAGAAAGAGGTGTTATTAGTGTGCATTACACATGCAAACACCTTTTTGTAAACTCTACAACAGTTTATAAAATATGTCCTGGATCCTACCAAGGATTCATGCAGATATAGTGGGTTAACACTCCTCAGCATTTTTTTGCACTTTGAATTCCCTTGTCGGATATTGGCTTGGATAGTGCAGCACCATTCCATTCCTTATCAAATGAAGATCTGCCTTTGTTATGAAGTCCTACATCTCATATAACAAAGCCTTACAAATATCTGTATACATGTCCTAAAGATGTATACTAAGTATTTTGTTGATTGTATGGTGTTCTACTGCTACATTAACGTTACCATTATTTAATCACACTATTATGGAGTATGCACACAACTTGCTGTCGATGACCCAACTACCTGTGTGCATATTCCATGCATTCCTAGCACTTATGTTGGATTCATCTTGATGGCCATAAACATTTTCATCATAATCCTCAGGTTTTGAGCATAATCTCCTCTTCTAAAATGCTTTTTGTTTTCTAGAATTATGTCCACCAGTGATAATATCTCTGACAATCTAAATATTCTTCACATAATGGCCATTCATTTGCATGAAGGTATCATTATACGTACAGTGTTGTTCCTGACATCTGTATCCACAAGAAGGTGCACTTTCCTTCAGAGCTCTGCCCAAAACACATGTATGTAAGATCCCCACATATATGGTTCAAAGTAAGATTGCTCCATGTAGCTGCCTTCACAATCTTAGGTACACTCTTAACATGAGGGCCTTATTAGCTAGAAGCTAATATGTTCTTGAATATGTGTCATGCTCACAAAAAAACAGGCTAGTGTCTATATTTATAGAGTTTAGACATGTTCACAATTCCTATGGATTTAGGCAATATATTAAGCCTTACTTTACCAATAATCCATGCAATGTATCTCTGAAGGCAAGCTTGGATTGAGAGTTATGTTGAAAGTGACATTTCCTCAAACTGAAAATAATATTTTACACTTGAAATCTCTGTTAAGAGTATGTTATCGTTTGTCTTTGAGTATAGGCATGTACACATATGTATGCAGTACCAACAGCACAAAGTCTGACAAAAAATGAATACCTCTAGGGATCTCGCATTACAACAGATATGTTTGTCTTGAAATTAAATGGAGACCCTCTGAGATTTACATGGATACAAACTTAAATTTCTCTTTGAAATCTACTTTTCAACCCTGAACATCTCCTGAATAATTTCCATTTATGCCTTTTTCTTTTCAAAAGAGAGGTTATGTGTTTATATTTCTAGGGGGCTTGTACAACTGGACACATCTTTGATTACCCCATATTATTATTATTATTATTATTAGTATTATTATTAGTATTAGTATTATTATTACACATGGACCTTGCTTCGGGAGACAGCATAGTGCTTCACAATCATATGGAGAAGAACAAAGTTAGGGAGCAAAGATTCAAGGGAATGGGGATCTAACGGGAGAGGGAGGACAATAGTCAGCAACAGATCTAAATGTAACCAGGGTAGGAAACAGTGGGGATTTGATCACCCATTCTCAAGTATGGTGGGAGTAGACATGTATGGACTTACGTTTAAGGAAGGAGTCATTCCTTGAAGAGGAGGGCCTTGAGCTCTTTCCAGTTAGAACAATAAAAACGGGTTATTCACATTATATAAAATTCCCTCCAGCAATGTCTTTACATGTAAGTATAGTGTCCGAAAATCTGTCATTATAAAACAATAAAGACGTATAGCTGCAGTACAAGTTTTTTGGAATCTTGGTGGCAAATCTGCCAAGATACTGCTAAATGGAATTACTCATACAGCCACTTGGTCTGGAGAAATGACAGCCGGATTAAAAGTAGTGGTAGGCGGTGTTAGTCCCCAAAAGTTCGAGTCGATAGGACTCAATGGGGATTTCAGCAGAATTACTGCTGGCGGTAATTCTGCTATGTGTAATTCTGCCTATTTTTCTTTTTTTAGTTGCAGTATTGCCTTCGGCTCTTAGCTCATCCTCCTCTCTGCTAAACTCGTAGCTGATGGTACAGTAATGTGGCAATAAGCCACGAGGTGGCAGGCCAATACCGCCCCCGTTAGACCGGGGTACTAATTGCTTTTTTTTCTGTTCCGAAACACGTTTCGGAACAGGAAAAAAAATGGCAAAAAAAGTCTGTTTTCCCTTTCCATGGCGGCCATCGGGAGCGGACGCGCTGGGAACAGAAGTGTTCCCAGCGCGTTCGCTTCCGAGACCAGAAGAAAAAAGAAGGTAAGTGGGGTTGGGAGGGCAGAAGGCAGGGGATGGGGAGGAAGAAAAAAAAAATGTACCGCGGTCTCCGGCGGGGGACGATGGAAGACTCCAGCCGTGTGAAGGCTTGGAGCGGAGATGGCCCTGTTCCGAGTCCCCACAGGGCTGGAGGATTGAGACCGTGGAATAGAAGGTAAGTGGGATGGGGAGGGAGGAGGGAGGAAAGGGTGGGAAAAAAAAAAATCTTACCTGCATCCCCGGCGGGGGACGAAGGAAGCCTCCAGCCATGGGTCGGCTCGGAGCGAGGATTGCCCTGTTTCAATCCTCCTCATTGGCTGAGGGGCTGCCACGCCCCTCGCCGGGAACAGAGTAGCCGGCACGCACAGCGTGGATGGGAATACCGTGTGGTATGGCTCACAAATGAGCTAATCACCACACAGTATTTCTGTTCAGCCACACGTGCCGGGTACAAATGCTGTGTAACGGAATTTCTGTTGCATTTGTAGCACACCGCCCAACTTGTAATAAGGCCAATAGCTATGTAAAAAGAATGATAGATACAGCCAGATCAGAAGTAAATGCATAACTCTCTGAGCAGTGGACACATATTTACAAAAGAAGACAAGAGTGGGACCAGATCATTTTTGGAAGTCGTACAGAATCAAAAGTTATGTCCATCCATCTGCCCACATTCCCAGACATCCTTTCTTTTGCACATTTATTTTTATTCAGTTTTACAGGAGAACATAACGTTATAGCCTTACAACATTGGTATTAGAATAACAGGAAACCATATAGCATCAACATTCAACCACCAACCAATCCTGAACAATTCCCTGACCTTCCGATTCCGCCCGCACCCCCAACCCCTCCTGGTACTGTGCATTCTTTGAATGGTTCAGACACAGGCCATGGTCCGGTGATCCACCAACATTATGGCCCCCTCAGTCCGTGCCTCTTCGTGAACCCATGAGCACCCTCCCTGCCACGGCAAAACACCTCAGTTAGACCAACTTGTTCCTACATCTCCCATCTTCATTCTCAATCCCCTCAAGGGACCTCTCCATTCACCCTGTCTGCATGTCCAGAGACATATATCTAATGATGAAGGGGGACTATTCCATTTCTCTAGGCCACGAACTTCCCTGGAGCCCTGCTGTGATTCTTTCCATCCTGTAAATACTCTTGGTCACATTGGACTATTCCCTCAAGGAGGGAATACCTTTGTTCTTCCATTTTATTGCAATGCATGCCCTGGCTGCTAGTAGCAGCACTGAAGTCATTTGCGGGAGCCTTCATTATTCCCCTTCGACCTCCTCAATTCCAAACAAAACCAACAATGGATTCTCATCCCTCATTATCCCCTCTACGTCTTTGAGCCATCCAAGGACCTCATCCCAGCACACTTGTATCCTAGGGCAGGCCCACCATATGTGCCAATAGTCAGCCCTCCCTTCACAGCCCCTCCAGCACTGAGGGCTAATTTCAGGGAACATTTTAGACAGTCTGATTGGGTCGTACTACCATCTATGGAGAAGCGTGATCGTGTGCTGTCTGTACTGGCCTCGTAGTGAAGTCTTGTGCGCTCCCCTGCATAGCCTGTTCCAAAGGGTCTCATCTATTTCTACTGCCACGTCCCTTTCCCACCATCCTCTCAGGTGTTCCATGGCGGCACCACCCACCTCAACCAATGCCCAGAACATAGCCGGTACTAATCCTTGCATGTTTGTGCTCCTTATTTAGCAACTTCTCAAATGGGGTAAGCTCTCTACTAGTCTTATCTCTTACAACTGCTTCTGTGAGGGCCCCCTTCAGTTGCAGGAAATGGAATACTGCAAGTCCATCTATACCCAGTGCCTCCTCAACCTCCGTTATAGTGACAAAAGGCCCTCCATGAAGAGGTCTCCTATTCTCTCCAAGCCCACCTCAAACCAACCCAAAAAGCTTCCAGGGTTGGGTATTGTGTCTCAGATTCCCAGGACACATCGGTGACCCAGAGGATATGGCCACTTGGTAACCCTAACGTGGCAGTTTCAGTATACAATGCCACATACGGCGTCAGCGCCGAGCTCCGATTTGAAGGGACGGATAACATACCTCGACTCTCCGCGTCTTTATTTGTTTGCATTCATGCACGCGAAGCATGTTTATCACGGCTTCGAGCACCGGCGACCCAAGGAGGCCAAACCTACGCACGCACAGTACAGATGAGGCCACGCCCATTGGTTTTAATGAATGTAAGGCGTAAGCACACGTCATCACGAAGAATGCAGATCACGTGAACACCCCAACCCAGTATTTTACGAAGATCACATTCAGTTTCAGGCAGCACACAGCACATTGGAGTCAACCCATCCACATCGATCCGAGTTGCTACAGTATCAGCAGAAGGAAGCAACAGCGTAATCCTGAGGTTGCCGAGCATCCTTTTCGGTGAGTTAGCTTTTGGATGCACTGGGTCCGCGGACTAGATAGACACAGAAGCCCTTGTGGCACTTTGCGCCCCTACTCATTGTAGACTCCTCCTTCTCTTCCACAGTGGGAGTTGCTAACAGTTCTGTTGTAGCAGATGGCAACACAGACCTGAGTCAAGATATCATCTAGCACAAGGATATCTGAATCTGAGTACCACAGGTAAATGGAACTTATGACCTGTTTTTACAAATGAAATAGGAAGCTTTAAACCTTCAGGGTGTTTTTGTAAGCAGAGCAACATAATTGATAAATCCTGCACCCCAAATATGAGTAGGGTTCCTTCCAGCCATCGTATATACTTTTGTTAAGAACTGAAGTATGTATATTTATACATTCATAATAAGACAGCATGAAACAAACTTTGGATGAAGGAACAAGATTATAGTGTAGCCGTGATTACACTCAGTACCAGATAAATGAACAACATGAGACCGTTCCGTAACTCATGTTGTAGGGATGATAGAAGACGCCCGAACAGACCAGACTCATGTTTGTATGTCATTATCTCTTTCTCTCTAGTTCTATTTGTCTTTCTCTTTTTCTCGAATTGTAGAGTGGTTGTTGTCTATTGAGAAGACTCGATACCAAACTGATTCCTGTGCCCAAAGGGAACATTTATACCTTTGTTGACACGGTAAGCCCATTGTGAGGAAAATAACACACTGCTAGGGTAGCAGGTAGCATTGAACTTAAAATCAATACTAATACTGTTTTTCATGTTTTTTTCTCCTCTCGTCCCCCGTTTCTGGTTCATCATTTCCGGTGGTCCCTCTTAAGGTCTGACGGTGGGATTCCAGACAGCCACACTTCACTTTGCGTGAAGAATAAGCCTAGTCTGGAACAGGCTAAAGTTAATCTTTGAGGCTGTTTTTTTGGTTTTAATACAGTTTTGTGTTGTTGGTTCCCCTGAAAAAGTCTACAGACGATTGTTAAAATTTGTTGTTGTGAGATAGACGAAACATGTTGGGTTATGCACACTGAAAAATAAACAGTGTTCAGAAATGTTATTAGGTTGAAACTGAAGTCCCCTACAGGCAGATTAAGGGAGACTATAAAGGACAGATTCTTCTGGTTAGGCATCCTCAAAAAAGAGGACGTGTCTTTTGCTGCCCAACCAACATTTTATTGTATATGTATTGCACTTTATTAGCTAATTTGCACATTATCATTGCACTGTGAAATGAATTGGTGATAACACTACACTATTGGTTTTGGTTCTGTATAGGAAGGGTGTGGTTTTATGAATATTTTATGTATGTGTTTTTTCTTTGAATCCTTTTTAGGATGAATTTTAGAATATGCAAGATGCTAATATTGTAGAATTGTGCCTCGGAAAGTGGTGTGTTTGTAATATTTGTATACATTAATTTTCCCAATATATGTGTGTCATTTTTGACAAAATAAACGAAACATGGTTTAAAGAAATTTAATGACTCAGGACCTATTTAGTACATAGCCCATGTTAGGTATATGATGGACTGAAGAAGAGAGTAAGGAAGACTGTGTGGTTCTTTAGTTTTGGATTGTCCATAGGTAGATCGAAGGCTGAACCTAACGGTCTATACATTAGCCCGATCAAGTCTCTTTATTGTTTGACACGTGGTAACCCTCTTCATGTCCCGAGCGAGTCTCCAGACCTCCCATATAGTTCCCAGGATGGGTTGCTTTCGTATTCTCCATGGCAATTTGTTCCTGGGTGGCTAACCATTCTCCAACCGTGGCTAGGCGCGGATGAAAGTTGTCAAATGCCACCCACTGATGATCTGTCTGGGAACTCATGTGGGCAATCAAAATTCTTAACTGGGCAGCCTTATATTAGAGCCGTATTTTTGGAAGGCAAACCCCCCTCTCCGTTGGTAACGTTAGAGTGGACCTCGGGATTCTAGCTCTCTTCCCTTGCAATAGGAACCGAAGAAGCAGCTCCTGCTCCTTCCTAAAAAAACCTCTGTTATCCGTGTCGGAAGCATTTGAAATAGGTATAATACACTCGGGAGGATCACCATTTTTATTGCATTCAGACGGCCCAATCACGAGTTTGTCAGTGTTTGCCACTTTCCTGTAGCCAACTGTATTTTCAGCTTCAGTGGGGGGAAGTTTGCATCAAATAAGATCTCCATACCTCATTATGGAAACATTAACCTCTTGCCAAAGTAGAGAGAACCTCTCAATTTCCTCCTACCTCCCTCTATCCAGGGGAAATAACATTGACTTCTCTTTGTTTAGCCCGGCCATAGTGCCATACTGCTCAGTTAGTCAAAGAGATGTCGGCGCAGAACTCAGAGGGTCGCTCAGGCGGAGCAACATATCATCTGCATATAATGCAACCTTATAATCCACGTCTCCCAATTTAATGCCCCGCACCCCTGAGTCATCCCTAAGCTGCTGGGAAAAGGGCTCTATTGATAGGGCATACAGTGTGGGTGATAGGGGGCACCCTGCCTAGTTCCCCTTCCAAGCCCAAAACTTACAGAAAATCCCTGATTCACCATTACTGAGGCCTTTGGGGCAGCGTACACCACCAGGATCCCTCAAAGAAGCGTTTGCCCTATTCTGAACTTGACTAAGACTGCCCTGAGAAATCCCCACTCCACCTGGTCAAAGGCCTTTTCGGTGTCTATTGAGAGAAGTGACGGGTCCCCCCTCCATCACAGGATGTGTGTATCAGATGTAACATCTTCCTCAACATATCTGCCCCTTGTCTCCCCATAATGAACTAATGAACCCTACTTGGTCCGGGTGGATCAGGTGTAGCTCTGTTATTGGGGCGTCCAGGAATAAGGAGTCCTTCCGGAGAGTTTGGGAGGTTAATGGCATCTAGGTAGGCGTCAGTGCCCCGCGCAGCGGGGGAAACCTCTGACGCATCCAAATTCTCATAGAAGTCTGCGAAAGCCTCTGGAATTCCCTCCCCTGTAAGTTCTGCAACACCGTCATGACCCCCCATTTCCGCAACCCAACTCTCTGCACGCTGACCTCTAGGCCACGCAGCCAGAAAAGAATCTGCCCTATCCCCTAATAAAACTTTTGTTTTTGGAAGAGCAAGCTACGGATGACCTTCCCCTCTTCTAGGAGTCTCAATTCCTCTCTCTTACCCCTCGCCTCTTTTATGTTTTCCTCCTTGGTCCCTGCGAGGTAATGTGCCTTTGCATCCAGACACCTTGTCTCTTCCCTCAATCGTGTCTCAACCAGGGCCCTTTCCCTCTTATTGCATGCTCGTTCCCAAATAAAAATCCCTCTCCACGTGGCTTTCCCTGTCTCACACACCGTCCGCATGTCTACCTCCCCATCATCATTAAACTTAAGTACTCATATGTTTCCTTCCTCATTTGCGCAAGGAACACCTCATCTTTCCAAAGCAATTCATAACACCTCCATTTAGATCCTTTGAGGGAAATACCCGCCCACCGGACATCTACCATCACCATATCGTGGTCAGACCACAAGATCGGGACAATCCATGAGTTCTGCGCCTCCTCTCATATATGTTGCGAGATATACAAGTAATCAATCCTCGTGTAAATCCCATGAGGTGGGGAGTAAAATGTGTAACCTCTTGTCCCGTGATGGAAGTGGCACCATTATCCCTCAACCCCCACTCTCCCAATGGGTTGAGAAAGTCACGATGTCCGCGGCCAAGCGTCTCCCTCACCTTCTCCCCCAGGCATTGTCTGCCCATGACCGGGTCTGCCCATATATTGAGATTCCTCTGTGTGATAAGGTGTCTGGAGCTCTCCACCAGGATCTTAGCTATTATCTCTTTCAGAAACCGTAATTGCCCCTGGTTCGGCTCATACATAGTGGCAAAAGTGAACCTCATCTTCATAATATCCCCAGGCATGATATGATATGATATGGCATATGGCATATGGCATGAATAATGCTCTCCCATTCTGATCTGACCAGACCTTGGTGACTTCCTTCCTGAGTCCCTTCTGCACACGAATTCCCACACCCGCCTTTCTCAGGGGGCCTGAGCCCCAAATTTCTCGACCCACCTGCCCACAGGGATCCCTCCTTTCCTCCTCTTTAGAGTACTTTGTTTCCTGGAGGAACATAACATCCAATTCTGCCATCCGATAATTCCCTTGCTACCATTGATCATTTGGTAAGTGAGTTTAAGCCTTTCACATTCAAGGTGCTGATCCGTAGGCAGCTATCCCCTGGTCTAGTTCCCCCAGGTGTGCTCATGTTATCCCTGTGCCAGGGTGCCCTGCGCTCCACCTCCTGAACATCCACGTATTTTCCTGGACCTTACAATGACATAAATCTACTGTCAAAACACCCTCTACTAGTTGAGATACTCCCTCCCACCTCTCCCTTTCTCTGCCCCCCGGTCCCACCTCCCACCTTCCCACTCCCGGCGCTGTGCTCCGCCCTGTTGACATCACAAGGTGAAAACTGAACCACCTACGGGGTCCCCCTCCTGGAGATGGCCCCTTCTTTCTGATTCTTGTGTTCTTGAGCCCCCCCCTACTTCCTCAGAATCACTTCAATTGCCCTCCTAAGATTCCAAATGCACACCTCCCACCAAACCACCTCATGTCTGACTGGCCATAAGCTCTGTTTGCCCCCTTAGCGAAATCCCCCCTCCATTACACAGCACAGAAGGGCCACCCCAACCAAAGGTAGGGGCCAAAAGGGCTACCATGGCCCCAAAGTCCGGGTTTTTGGGGTACTCAGCCACCGCTGTGCCACCACCCAAAGGCGGCTCTCCGTATTCATCTGCTTCAGGTCTCGTCTGCGCGGGGTGTGCTCACCTTCATAAACTTCCATGCGCCTGCAATTCACCTTCTTCTTGATCCTTGTGTCTACCACTGACCTCCGTGGGGCATCCATTCCCTGGAGGTATTGGGAGTCTCCCCATCTCCCATCATCTCGCTCCTGGCCCTCTTGATCTCCTGCTCTGAGGTAAGTCTGTATTTGCTCCCATTAACTTCAAATGACATGAGAATGGGAAACCCCACCTGTATCTGATTCCCTTGTCGCTAAGCCACTGGGTAAGGGGGGCACAGACCTGTCTCTTCGAGAGGGTGATGGATGATACAGTCTTTTTTTACAATACCCCTGCTACTCCCCCGGCTCTGTGTATCCGCTCTATCTTGACCTCGTTGATGGCATCATTGTCAAAGATGAGTTTGGTGAAGGCAAAAAGGGCACTGTGCAAGTTTCTTTCGGCCTCCCCCTCCTTATCAGGTACCCTGAATAACCGATGGGTGTTGCTTCTCTCTCGGTTCTCTAATTCAACCATCTTCAGGAGTATTTCTTCTTCCCTTCTCTCTACGTCCGTGAGTCGCACGTTCATCTGGGTCTCCAGTGTGTCCAGTGAGGACTGGTTATGTTCTACCTCCTCCAATCTTTCCTCCATGTTATCAATTCGGTGGGTGATCTTCTCCACCCTCGCCCCAATGTCTGTTTGTTTGTTTGTTTGTTTGTTTATTTTATTTAGTATAGTGCTCCAGATCCAGGGGTAAATGGACGCTTAAGGACAAGTTACAAGGAATACAGTAGAAAAACAGTTATACAATTATGGCGAAGAAATGCCATATATGGTGTGTACAGGGAGGAAGTAGGAAACATATCAAAGTATGTACAATATATACAAAAAGTATTGAAGCTTAGTCTATCTGAGGTTTACCCTCTCCAGGAGCCAACTAATTACTAGTTTTCTGAACAATTGGAAGGATTTTGCCAGTTTAATATTCGGTGGTAGGGTGTTCCAGAGTTGAGGGGCGAGAACCGTGAAGCTCGAGCCTCCCGCTCTTTTGGCTGTGAATCTGGGCACGATGAGGCTGAGAGTATTGGATGATCTAGTGACTCTTATGTTAGGTTTGAGAGTAAGTTTGTTGGTCAGGTACTGTGGGGCTAGGTGGTTTAAAGCTTTGTAGTTGAGGCAGAGGGTTTTTAGGTCAATTTTTTGCTGAATGGATAACCATTTACAAGATATTCTTGTGTGGGAGATATGCTCTCTCTTGGAAATATTTAGTGCTGCTCTCAACCCGTTATTTTGGAGGATCTGGAGTTTCTTGATTATAGCTAGGTTGGCACCAAGATAAAGGCTATTGCAGTAGTCAAGCTTTGATTGTATGAGGGCCCTCGCCATAATGAGGCAGCTGTTTGTAGATAGAAAGGGTCTACAGGCCCTGATTAGTTTTCCCGTGTATGCGGTGGCTGAGGCAGTCATATTGACTTGTTTGGCAAGGTTGGTATTGGCATCGAGGTAGAAGCCTAACGTTTTCACATTTTTCACAACTGGGATGATGTTGCCATCTATGGTGAAATTCAAGTATTCAGGGCTGAGTTTCTGTAGATTATTAGGGGACCCGACCAGGAGGAGTTCGGTCTTGTCATCATTCAGGCAGAGGCTGTGTGAGGCCATCCATGCCTGAATGATGGAGAAGATTTCGTTAATCCTGGTGGTGTCAGTGTTGTAGTTGCCAGAGATGGTGAGGAGTATCTGGGTGTCATCTGCGTAATTGGTGTAGGTGACACCCAGATGGTCCAGTTTACCAAAAATGGGCTTTGTGAAGATGTTATAGAGGGTAGGGGAGACACAGGAACCTTGTGGGACACCACAGGTAATGGGGAAGAGGCCTGCTGCAGCCACAGATGAAAAGACCCTCATGGTTCTGTTGGCTAGGAAGGATTGTATCCATATGACAGCAGAGGGGGAGAAGTGGGCTGCATAAGAGAGGTGGTTGCAGAGTATTTTTTGGTCAACCAGGTCGAAGGCTGCTGAGAGGTCTAGGAGGAGTAGGATGGCTGCTTTGTTTTTGTCCTTGTATTTTGTATTTGTATTTTGTATTTTGTTTATTTATAGTGCGCACCTTGCCCCGGGGCATCTGGGCGCATGTTTAAGGATGCGGTTACAAGTTACAGCAAATAGATACACTAAACATTTTTACACATATTTACATAGAGTTCAGAGCATCAACAGAGAGGAGAGGAGCGAATCTAAGAATGCAGTAAAAAACAGTCTATGCACAATGAGCAGTCGGTAATGGCATTGACAGGTGTAAGGCTTATAGAGAGGAGGCTATGGCGTCTCGTTCATGTAACCACAGTTTAGTTTTAGCTTTGAAGGCATAGATGTGAGGAACGTTTCTGAGAGCATTGGGAAGAGTGTTGCAGAGCTTAGCCGCGAGGACAGGGAAGCTAGAGCCTACGGCTGTCTGTAGCTTGAAGCTGGGAATAGTCAGCGTATGAGCCTGAGATGATCTTAGTGGTCTAGTTGCTGTGTGTTGTGTGAAGCGCGAGGAAAGGTAGGCCGGGGCTGCGCTGTTCTGGGCCTTGTGTGTTAGAACAAGTGCTTTGAGGGATATGCGGTGAGTAATGGGTAGCCAGTGCAAGTTGCGTCTCGTGTTAGATATGTGGGAACGCCTAGGAACGTTGAGAGCTGCCCTTATGGCGTTGTTCTGCATGACCTGGAGTTTATCAATGTTTCTTTGACTAGTTCCTAGGTAGAGGGCGTTGCAATAATCGATTTTGGACATGATGAGGGTTCTGGCGAGAATCAGACAGTTCTCCGTAGTCAAGAATGGGCGACATGCTGTAATCAATTTTCAAGTGTAGGATGATGCTGAGACAACTGCGTTGGTTTGTCGATTGACGGATAGAGTCGAGTCAAGATATATTCCAAGTTTTTTGGTGACGTTGGAGACTTTAATATCGTTCCCATCAATAATGAAGGAATTGAACTTGGGGTCAAGTTTAGAGAGTCTGTATTGAGATCCAAGAATGATTAATTCAGTCTTTCCATCATTAAGGCAAAGCCCATGATGAGCCATCCAGGCTTGAATGACAGTGTAGACTGTATTGAGAGCTTTGGCATCTGTTACATAATCGCCAGTGATAGGGATGAGTATCTGGGTGTCATCCGCATAATTAGTGTAGGAGACACCCAGATAGTCAAGTATATCAAAGAGCCGTTTAGTAAACACGTTGTAAAGTGTGGGAGATACACAAGATCCTTGTGGAACTCCGCACGGGACGTGGGCTGGATCAGCTGCAGCTATGGAAGAGAAAACCCTCATTGTTCTGTTTGCCAGAAAAGAGCTAATCCAAGATGTGGCTGCGTCGGAGAAGTGGGCCGCAATTTTGAGGTGGTGGCAGAGGATTTGGTGATCGACCAAATCAAAGGCAGCTGAAAGATCAAGGAGGAGCAGGAGTGCCAGTTTGCCCTTGTCTTTCAGCTCCTCAATTTGGGTTTTCAAGTCGATTAAGGCTGTCTCAGTACCGTGTCTAGGACGGAAGCCAGATTGTCTAAGCCCTAGAAGATTGTTGGTTTCAATATAGTCTTGGATTTGGAGATAGGCTGCGCGGTCCAGAATTTTGAGAAGTTAGGGCACCGTGGTGATGGGCCTGTAGTTAGAAGGATTACTAGGATCAAGATTAGGTTTTTTGATTAATGGGATGACCCACGCATCCTTAAGGTTGTCAGGTACAATGCCCAATTTGAAAGAGACATTAATGAAAGAGGTAATGAAAGGGGCAAGATCATGAGCAGCTTCCTTTATGACCGGTGCAGGGCAGGCGTCACCTTGGCAATTGGAAGGCTTAAGCTTTGTTATGATATTTTCGACTTCCTTAATGGTGAGGGGTGAGAAGCTGAAAGGTTGGACGGAATGTTTGGGAGAAAGGGTTTTGTATGATGGGGGGTTACCCGTTGAGTCGGCGAGGTGGCTTTTTTTAGTGTTAATCGTGTCTTGGAGCAAGGCAATTTTATCAAGCAGTGCCTTTTGAATATTGGAGCACCATTCAGTGTCCGGGGTGCATGTATCAAGCGGGGCAACAGGGGACTCCAATTCCTTAAGGATCTTGAAGAGTTCCTTGGTATTTGATTGGGCTTGAGTGATCCTTTTGTTGTATACTTCCTTTTTAGCAGCTAGGATGGCTTCTTTGTAGGTAAGGGAGGCTGTGGTGAGGTTGTTTTTGTTGACTAGGGAAGGTGAGCTTTTCCAAAGGGCCTCAGCTTTTCTTTTTTCTTTGCGCAGGTCGCGTAGGTGCGGGGTAAACCAAGAATTAAGGTGGAGCCACGGTTTTTGTTTGCGCAATTTGAGGGGGGCAATGGTGTTAAGGGCTTTTAACATGACGCGGTTGTAGGTGTCTACTAGCACTGTGGGGTCTGAGCACGTGGTGGACGCCGAGTTCAAAAGAGGAAGGATAAGTGGGAGTAATTTCTCGACCGTAATATCCTTTTTGTTGCGTGTGGAAGTCTGATTGATGTCATCAATCTGGCTTTTAAGGTCAACAAGGGCAGTTTCCGTTCCATGTTGGGGGTTGAAGCCAGATTGACGCAGGCCTAGCAGTTGATTGGACTCCAAGTAATCCTGGATTTGCAGATAGGCAACTCTGTCGAGGATTTTTAGCAGGAAGGGGACCGTGGTGATGGGCCTGTGATTGGTGGGAATGGCCGGGTCGAGAGATTGTTTTTTTAGAAGAGGGAGAACCTAAGACTGTGTTAGGTTGTTAGGTACAGAATTGGTGGAGAAGGATAAGTTTACTAGTTTGGAGATGAAGGGGGCAAGGTCTCGCGCCGCGTCTTTGATGATCTGAGCGGGGCAGCTGTCCCCTTTACAATTAGAAGGTTTAAGGGATGCTATGATTTTTTGAATTTTGGGTATAGTAACTGTTTTGAATGTAAAGCCGGAAGTATTGCTGGTAGGGGTAGGTGTGCTGGGTGTGAAGGCGTTGCTGTTTGAGAGTTGTAGTCTTTTGGATTCGATTTTGTTTTGAAGACCAGTGATTTTGTTAGCTAGGGCATTTTGGATGCTGGTACAGCATGCCTTGTCCTTCACGCAGGTATCTGTTGGAGGATTCGGATTTTCTAATTCCTTCAGAATGTCCGTGCTCATACTTCTCATTTCTTTCAGTTGGGCTGCCACGTCCTTTTTGGTGGCACCAGCGCGTTCTACCATTGTTGGCTCTCTGTCCTGGTTAGGAGCTCTTCTCTCTGTGGCACGTTTAGTGTATTGAAATGGGGCCAGCTTCTTCTGTTTGTCCATGCAACGCAGCTCCCTACCAGCTTGTGCAGCAGTGTCTGTGGGGTGACCTGTGGAGCCACTGGCTGTTGTTTCAGGCTCTGGCCCCTGAATCCGAGCACTATGTCCTGCTTGGTGACGTTCAGCACATCTGGGGTGGGGGGCCCTAACAGCATCCTGGCAAATTGCGGCACCGTTATTAGCTACTTCCCTATTCCCATTGAGCCCTATGGGGGCTCAAATGGGAATGGTTGGTTCAATGGGGACTTACCGGTCCCTCCAGGGTCGGAATGCACCGGTAATCCTCATTGAACCAGACCGGCGCTGGACCCTGTATTGGAGGCAGCCATGGCGCAAATAGCGCCATGGCTACCTCCAATCCCAGAATGAGGGATCATCCTATGCTCCCTAGTTGTTAATCAACGCATTTGCTCTGAAAATGTGACGTAAAATCAGTAGCCTGAAACCCAGAAAGGGCTTTCTGAAGTGATTTCCCTCCCTTTTTTATAATTATTTAGAGTCGTTTTTTGTGCATGCTGAAATCATTACATTGTCAGGACCGAACTATTGTCGTTTACATGATGGTGTGAGAAACAGCTATTTAAAGTGAACGATTTGTGTAGCCCGTTTGGGAAAGGTGACCATGCATTCAATTGTTTACACTAACCGACCAAATGTAAAATTAGCTTATACTAGTTGCTGGGTTGTGGTGTTTTTCGGTGAAGGAGCTGAGGTTAAACGAAACATGTATTTGTTTATATGAGGATATAAATGATGCACTTCCACACATTTCGAGATGCTGAGAGATGGTTCTACATGTTTACAACAACCCCATGTGTGTTGCTGTAAAGCTGGTCAACACATTTTCGCTGACCATGATTGATGCTCCCCTTTTTATGTTATGGGAAGTCTAACCTGCATTCAATTTTTCCCCCCACTACCACTAACTCATCCATGCCTCACCTACCCCTAAACACCCATTATACAAACACACACATATATATGTTTATATTTCTTGTTAAATGCTTGAACCCATTGAGTGGGTAGGTATTTTGTTTGGAGCAAGGTCCAGTGTTGTTTTTGTATATGGTTAGACAAGATTTATGTTGGCCTTAAGTGAGATGTGTTAGTAAAAAAGTTGAGACTGCAGATAACCAATGGCTGGACTGAGATGGTTGTATTTTCTCTGGTTGAAAATTACGCAATAGTTTTGAACTCCTGTTATTTTCTGAAAATAAATCTGCTGCTAAGCCTACAGCACAAAGAAACAGCTGGAGCGGTAGAGTTATGACATAACTAATAAAAGGTGTCTACTGATGATCAGCCCTGGGAGGGTCCCACATTCCAAATAAGAATGATAACATTCCACCTTTCTGCATACCTCTAATGAATACATTGCAGTTCTGTGTCAAAGATGACACAGAACTTGTGGTTTTGGCAGGGTTTTATGACCCATAGGGAATACATTGTCAAGTGGTAGAGGAATGTGTTAGCACCTATAGCCTCATGGTAACCACTGTGGTAATGGTGTAAACAAGTGGTATTAATGTACCACTTTTTTAAATACTGTCTCATTTTTAATTTGTATAATTCTGAGCTAATAATGAGCCTTACTACTTACTATGCCTGATCCCTAAATATCTCACTGATCACAATGAACAATTATGTGACATTTTGAAAGCAAGTGGCATTCAATATGTGGGGATGGCCGAGCAATAATACTTGGTTATTGTTTAGGCAACTGATTTTAGGAGATTGGTCTTATTGTAGGTGTTCGATCAAATGCCTATGGGTTCCCAAGGAGTTTCGACAACTGAGCTGTGACTTCTAACTATAATCAGTGTAAGGAAATGGCCACGGTAAAGTTAAAGTTAAGCATCCTTCTGTATCGTAAGTGCAAATCATAAACTATAACCAAACCTAATAAGTCCTTGTCCCTCCTGGGACTCACACATTTGTAGCATAAGAACTCAAGGATGTGACCAACAGAATTTCAAAATCTATACTTAATACATCATCTTGGCTACCCTAGGCTGAAGCACAAAGTGCTCCAAGGGTTGGCCAACAAAAATGGGCAAACATCTTACCTTTTAATACCCAATTCCAGTCCAACACAGCACAAGAACTAGTTTTCATGGGAAGGTTCTTTTCCAGTGGTCACTCTGTCTAGAAAGCCAGTCCTCACTCTTCCGGATTTCATTCTTAATAACGCTGCCCCGAGCTACCTTAGAGCTAAGCTTAAGAGAAAAAATGTTCACAGACTAACCAGAGCCGGCAATGCTAATTGCCTGACCATACCTAAATAGAAGCTCACCGCCTTTGGTGGCAATAGCTTCCCTGTAAAGGCTGCTAAATGCTGGAACTCTTTGCCTCAAGACTTGAGAGCTGACCAACCCTACTTACATTTCAGAAAAAATGTTATAAAACACATTATCACAACAGACCCTTAGTCTCTGACCTTTTAGGTTATGCCCATTGCTCCAGCTCACCTGCGTGCCTTAGTGATACACACAGGATTTGAATAAGCATTGCGTATTTCTGCACACTGCTCATGTTCATTCTTGTAACTACAAAGGCCATCTTACCTCTGTATATATTTGTACATTGTATATATTCTGTACTTATGTAATTTCTGTGTATATTTGTGTATATTCAATGCATATCTGCAACTATGTAAGCTTTGCATCTTCATACTGCTGCGCCCTTTTACCTAAGGGTTTGGTGCGCATAACAAATGAATAAACAAACAAACAAACAAACTGGGCAAGACATCGCCCAGATATCAGGAATCTCTGATTATTATTCTAATCAATGTCCGGCGCTCCCAGCTTGCAATTGGGTTTCCTTCAGTGCTCCTCACTGCACTTGCTGAATTTCTCCCCAGCCTCTGATATTTCAGGTTATCAGATAGTTCTCTTTTGTGAACTTAGGTTCAGATTCTCCATTGTGTCTGGTTTAGGCCGCTTCACTGCATGAAGTTTGACATCTTCACTTGCGCCCCCACCCCCCCCTGGACCTTTTGTTTTTTAGCATTCAATTTCAGCAACAATAGGTATTTCTCCCTTGTCATTGAGTATCCTCTTCATGCAGAGAATTCCATTTACTTAATTTAGCCAGCTGCCAGGGTTCTCCCTTCATAGATGCACCTTCAGGATTCATTTTGTTTTTTGCTGCTTGGTCCCCTCTCTTTTTCTCTCTTGCACTGTACCTTTACTCAGCATTCCCTCTTCTCTTTTGGATTTCTGCTGCACAAGAGTAACTGCTGAGATGCTGATGTAATGGCACTGCCTCATTCCATCCAGTCGTTTCCACACATATCCAGTGAAGGTTGGAAGATCTCTTGGCCTTCTGCCACTCCTCTACACCTTTTAGGTTTCTCCTTCCTCTTTTACACTGTTTCAGGGGTTTTGAGAAGTGTGTTGGACCATGGGATTGGCCGGGGCCAATGCTGTTTTGTCTTGAGGTTTTGTCTTGGTTCTTGCAAGTCTCTCCACATTTGGTAATTAGGTAATTCATCTGACTTGTTCATTCAGTATCTTTATCCATGACTTCTGATATTGCTACCATCTTGGAAGCCTTTCTGTTCATCCATTTGCAGCAGTTTTTGACTGCAGGAAAGAGACACTTGGCATCTCGCTACATCTCATTCAAACCATAATATTTGCCTTTGTGTCATCCCTTTGTTTGATGAGTTTGGCAACTTCTTCCTTCCTTTTCTCTGACTATGTCCATATAACTCCAATTATTTGGCAGTTGCACTGTCTCCCGGATAAGCAACGTATGAGGTTTACATCTCTGTGCTTGGTACACAGAGCCGTTTACAAAAAAGGGCAGAATATCTTCAGGTGAAGTTTTGCCCTTACGTTCCCCCGAGAGCACTGCGCTCCCAGTCTTCTTTGACTATCTCAGTCCCTAGGTGAAGGCTCTCTCGGGTTGGAGGCTGTGCTTTCTCAGTGGTTGTGGCTTGGAATTCTCTTCCTCTTCACCTGCATTTTATTGAGGTCTATTTTTCTTTCCGGTGGGCCTTGAAAACATTTCTCTTTTCGTTTCTTATGGGTACTCAGCCAGTGCGTACATTGCCTATGGTATCGCGCCATGGTGCCTTTGGGCAACCGATGCGCTTTACAAGTGTCCATAACATAACATAACATTGATGAGGACAGTGCTGGTTGGTGGCACAGCAGCATATTTCTCTATTTCTTTATAGGGCGTTTTCATTCGCATGTCAGGATGCCTGACAGTCTTGAAAAGAGTTCTTTAGAGTTATCTGTGTCATAGGAAAGGAAGAGGTTTTACTCTCCCTGATAGTATGTTTCTATGTATCTTTGATTGAGGACTGTTCATCAACCTTGAGGATGTCATATCATACCTTTGTGGAGTTGCAGAGCCTGTGGGATCCCACTCCTTCCATCCTCTGGCACATCGAGTAGCGATGGGACCAACATAGTCCCTATCGGCTGACCCCTAAGAGAGCAGGATAGGGAGTCATTTAAATCGCCACAGGTTTTTACCACTGCCTCCATACCCATAAAGGAGGCTTCTAGATGTACATCAATATTGGGCAGTGTTTTGGATTCAGTAATTCTAGGGAAACCAAATATCTGGATTTTTTGAGTTCTGGACTGGGTCAAACGCCTTGTGGGGTAGTCTGTTTGTCCTTGCTAAACCACGTTAGTCAGATCATGCATCTTCTTTCTACCTTGCCCTATCTGTGTTTGTTCAGTTTAAGGATGAAAAAAGCGGCCCTCTAAAGAGCGCCACCCTCAATGTATGATATGCCTTTTGATCGCGACCAGGGTACAGCTGGGTGTATAATTGGTGCTTTCTGGGGCTTAGGAATAGCGTCATACAGGGGTCTGCAACCTTTTGCTCTCCAGATTTCTTGGACTACGAATCCATTGATCTCTCACCATTGATTAGGCTAGCCATGGCTAATGGGAGTTATCAAAAATATCTGGGGAGCCAAAGGTTGCAGACCCCTGCGACGTTGAATATCAATATAAGCGGTTATGTACTTGGAATGCCAATAGACAATGATATTCCTTCAGAAGAGCTGCCAAAAATGGCAGAATCCCTCCATGCACCACTGCTACAGCTCCTGGATGAAGGATTCATGTATTCCCCTTGCACTCCTCCTTTTTTCAGAGGTCCATACTTGGTCTGCATATAGAAGCCCTCACTTAGGGCAGCATAGCATATTTTGTTACATGGCAGATTGTGTTTGAATTTTCAAAGTCAAATTCAAATTAACGAAAGCTACAACCATACAATGATATGTGCAATGTCTGTGACGTGGAACTTGCACATTGGGCGTATTTATTTATTTATATGATATTTGTAAGGCGCCTATACAACAAATGGTGTTTTTCGAAGGTGGCACAAGACAAACAAACGGGTGCGGGGGACAAGGGAGAAGATAACAATAACGGTCCTACTAGGCCTTGTGACATTCAGATTGTGCAAGTGCAGTAACAAGGAGTGCGAGGGAGGGGTGGGGAGGGGGATCAGTGCCGGTCTGTTGCTTTATGCTTGTATTTTGCTTTTTTCATGTCAGGTTTCGATTGGAGCCTTCATTTCAAATGGGAACAGCTCTCTTTAGAGGAGAAAGCCAAGCGGAAGGATCCCACAGAGCCCATAAGGTACATTGAGCAAGACTATAAATGTGCATGTTTCCCTTTGTGGGCATGTGTTGTCTGTCAGGGCTACGCTGAACACATCTTTTGACTGATTTGTCTCTTCTGACCTGCATCTAGAGGAATTGCAAACTATGGAAGCGTGAAGATATTTTGCACTTTCCAGCTCCATTAACGCATCAGCTTTCTTCCATGTTGTGGATTCAATCAACCCATAGTCCTGTGCTAACCACAGGCGGAGGGCGATGGGGGGGGGGGGGCTATTAATGATTTATGATGCGGCACTTGAAGTTTAGTGTGTTTATATATCGAGCTTTAAAAAATAAAAATGCCCTAAAATGCATCTATTGAAAACAATAAAATTCACCTCCTGTCATGCCTCTGGCACTTATGCTTCTCAAGACATTCCTTTATCCCATTTTGCAAGGCCCTTGCTTATGTTTCAGTTGAATTTAAGAGCCATGTTGCTTTGTCTCTCGTTTCTCTATCGATCGATCTAAAGCCTACTGTCTATTGTCTATTCACCTATCTTAGGTGGATGTTGTTCACATAAGCACTAGATCACAGTATGCAATATACTGTCATGCCTTTTAATGTGTCATTTGGTCCCTGCACCCTCTCTTCCTTCCCCCATTTCAACCTCCTTCTCCCTCTCTGCAAACTCAGAAAGTTTGATGCCACAGTATCAAAAGCTTTTGTTTCTACGGGTCATGTCAAATTGTTCATTGGATAACGGTATTCAAATTACTACTCCCCCAACAAGTATCACTGGGTTGCCTGTTAGTTATTTAAGTACCCCCAGTTTATTTTTTCAAAACATAGTCCAATCTCACCCCAATCTCTGAGCAAGGCAACACACTGTTGACTAATAATGTTTAATATTTCAGAGCTGAAATTCTTATAAAATGTAGATCATTTAGACCCAATAAAATAGTATTACAGCATATATGTCACTGTTTACAGACCCAGACCCTGAGTAGACCCACACACAGAAGTCAATGCTTTCTGACAGTTTAAAGATTCCTACCTGGAATGGACAAGCAACCATGCGATGTATGTGGCAAACCCATGTGTGGGCGATGGGAGAATGGCTTCAATACCAGTTCCATGCTTAGAGACTGGTTTCCGATTTCAAGCACGTTATAAAAGATTAATTAATGAATACCTATTCAAAACTGATATGTTCATTTAAATCGATATATGCGAATGACTATTCTGAATGATATGTATGTTTGATATGTTTACTGTCCTTAACATGATTTGCACCATTTCTAAAAGCAGTCAATGGCTTTTTCCGTTCAACATATGTGTGATACTATGGCAACTTAATATTGGCAAATCAAAGAAACCCTGTACTGCCACAAACAGTTGGAATGATGTTTTGTGATCAAAAGTGCCTTCATTTTTGTAATTGCTCCAGGACTCATATGCTAGAACATATATCCATATTTGTTATTTGTATGGAGAAAAATAAATGTAAGCCTCAAGAAAATCCATAGGTTATTGGGTTTTATTCTCTGTGAAATAAGACCCTCCTTTCACCCTACAGAGACTATAACAGAGTCTGCTGGGATCCCTAGGAGGAGGCCTGTTTCCCTCTATGCTGGTCTCCTGCTGGGTTTCCCCATCTGGTCTGGTCTTTATACAGTCTTGTGGTCTTCGTTTAGCTTCGCTATTGATGTACTGGTCCTTTTAAACACGTTGCTTCTAGGATCTTGACCATATTCTGGATCTAGTGTTCCCTTTGTTCTGATCAAATATGATGTATGAATTTTCATTAATATTTTCTTCTCCCAAGTCCTGGTATACTTTCTTAACTGTTTTGTCTCCTGTCTTTTGTGTCAGCCCATCAATAGGAATAAACCCCTTCCCAACTCAGGGTTTTTCTGACTTGGAATGATTCCACTAATTGAAAGTCTCTTTTTAGTCTAAACAACACAACAGGTGTAGGCAATAGCTTCAAATCTACCTGCACATTCCTTGTTAGCTATGAGCATGCAACCCACACAAGCCACCCTGTAGGCTTGTCCATAATCATATTTTGGAACTACCTCATAGCTTGAGGAATTGTCACATGTTAATGTTCCTTCTTCCTCATGAAAATACACAGAATCTTTGAAAGACCCCTAGGTTGCCATGTCATGGCTTCAAATTTTAATTTGAATTCATATTTTGTATATTATAGCATATAGGTTTGTGAGAGCCCCATAATCATAGATATAAAACCTTCGCAATAGCAAACCTTCACAAGTAGGTTACCATTTAGCCCCATTTGTATCAAAGTTGCAAGTTCTAATGACAAACTTAAATTGTCACATCAGCCTTTCAACTAGGTAATGGGTTGATGAATTTTCACGTTTTTGTAGCAGTTCTGATATAAGTAAAACGTTAGACTGGGAAGCTTACCTTTCTCGGTGTTCATTAAAAACATTTGGGCACCCCTGATTTGCAAGCAACCAGCACCTTTTAAGAAATCAGCAACATTTTTCATTTGTTTTTTGGGAAAAAGAGGTCTTTACTTCACTTCTGATTATATTCCTGGATCATTTTTAATATTGCCCCATTGTTTTTGTGGGGATGTTGGTGGTTTTATGATGTAATGGTGTAGGATGTTTTAATCGGGTGACATCTAGTTCAGGGGAATTATCCACCCACCCCAAACCAGGAGTGCACAATTTCTCTTTATTAAATCAAGTTTGTTTTTATAAATCTGGGACGCCCAATTTAATAACATTAATTACTTACAGCTTCCCTCCCCTTTCAGGTCAAGAAGCACACAGGGTCCCCTTTCAGGACAAGAGACACACAGTGTTGCACCGAAGGCATATTTATTAACAAAATCTAAATAATTGAATCAGATTGCAGATAAACATCTTGGGTTGTTACCCTGGTATCTGTTGTACATGCTGCTAATGGATAGCAACAAGGTATTTATGATGGGGACCTGGACATGGCAACATCACATTTTAGTTGGCAGTTCTTGTTGATTTTATGACTTCTGTCCTGTCCCTTCAGACAGTTCCCAGGTCTGTTTGCTTTCCAGATTAATCTTTGTTTTTACAGATATGATCTTTTCTCCGAAATCAGATTAGGCACCACAGATCTGCTGTACCCGCTCTGAAGTATTCCTTCTCCAAATGGGGGAGACCCCCTTGTGAGGCTAGGGAGTTGAGCTGGCCCTTCAATATTTTTTTATTTTTTTTATTTGTATTGTTTCAAACCTGGACCTAGTTCAAGAACAGCAGAACACTGTACAGAGTGTGGCTAGCCAGCATTTGGGCTGCCAGATTTTAAAAGTAGCATAGTACTGTGAAGCCTGGGTATCTGTATGTGCATCCAATGGAATAAGTCCTTGGTCAGGTGTTGTTGAAAGAGCCATGTTTTGAGAGATTTGCAAAATTGGAGTATTGTGGGGGCATTCCAAACCAACACCGGGATCAAGTTCCAGAGGATGTGTGCATGGAAAGAGAAGGATTGTTTGCGGGACCTCTCTTTGCAGATGAGTTGTGATTCAAGCCGGTTGGTCAATTTGTTGCACGAGTAGTGTGTGCCACCAGATATGTGGAGCTTAGCTGCCAGGTATTCTGCTGTGCCACTCATGGCTGCTTTGTGTATGATACATGCAGTCTTGAACAGTATCCTGACTTGGAGTGGAAGCCAATGTAGTTCACGTATAATGGGGGTAATTCAGTCAAATTTCTGTGCTCTTGTAATAAGACGTGCTGCAGCATGGTGGACTGTTTTTAGGAGAGCCAAGTGAGGAGAGTGCCCAAAGCCTCCATGTGAAGGATAAAATGAATTGGTGAGAGGAGGCGGCCTTTTGAGAGTCCGCAGGAGACCAGTAGTCAGTTATAACACAACAAGTTTGTTTGAACAGTCTGGTGTCTGCCTGAGAGGTAGGAGGTAAACCAATTCAGGATAGTGCCAAAGAAACCATCCTGTAAACAAGGAGGGGAGAAAACTGTGGTGGTCGATGGTGTTGAATGCAGCCGAGAGATCAAGGAGGATGACAACGCATGAGTCACCATTATCTATGATTTGGAGGGCATCATCCACCACCTGAATGGTGGCTGTCTCGATGCTACACTCGGGGTGGAACCCTGACTGATAGTCGTTTAGGATGTGGAGTTGTTTGATTCTAGCGCGTAGTTAACTCATTTTTCCAAGATTTTGGCAATAAACAGGTTTGTAATGTGCCGGTAGTTGGCTAGGTCATCTGTATTTAGGGTTGTTTTTTTCAGGAGGTTGTATGAGACCAGTTTTGAGAGTGTGCAGTAATGATTCTTTTGCGAGGAAGGCATTGATGATTCTGAGGAGCACATTCATCACAGGGCCCATCAATTGAATAATGATAGAGGCCGAAATTATATTGTCAGAGTAAGAAGTAGGTTTGAGGGAGGTATTCATTTTTGGAGAGATTAGTGGGAAAGAGAGGAGAGAATTCTTTCTAGAGGGGCAGTGTGCGTGCCAGGATGCAGGGGCTGCTAATGCTGTGAGAGGTTGATTTGAAAATGTGTTGATTCCATCATAATTTTCCAAAGATGCAAGAATCTTGAGGTTGGGGGAGGGTTTCGAAAAATGCTCATTAATTCATCACGCCACAGCGGTTACTGAACAAAAACTTGATATTATGGCGCTGACTGAGACTTGTGTCCATAGCGGTGCCTACCCCTCCACATTGCATACTATCCCTGCGGCCTATGACATTTTACTCGTGGACCGCGGAGGTGTTCCCTTGATTTTCTGTAAACACTTACAATTGCACATTTCCAGTATACCTCATCTGGATCACTGTGAGGTTTTGTTAGCCAAACTTAAGCTAAATGCTACAAACTCTCGTAATATCCTTCTCCTTTATAGACTTCCTATCATTAGATCCTCCTTCAAAGAACAATTCTTGATTGGAAATACCACCAAACCACACTCACCATTTCTAGTCCTTGGCAATTTCAATTTATGGGCAAATGACCCCACATGCCAAAATGCTGCATCCCTCGCACATACACTATTAAATCTTGAATTTACTCAAGAATTCCATAGTGCGGGTAATACCCTAGACTGAATAGTGTCTTATAACATGGTGCTCTCCAATGTTATGACCCAAACCTGCCCTTGGTCCAACCATTTCTCTATTGTTTCTGAAGCCTCTTCTCATATTCAGAGGGTGAAACCACCAGTGTCCACCAAGCGACCCAGTTCTATTTGAAATTCGAATCACTATTTCACACGATATCTTCACATTCACTGACCTTCCCTTTCACTGACCTTCCCTTGTTTCCCCCACTGGACATGGCGATTCCACTGGATATTTTTACCTCAACGTTCAGGAATGCTATTAATCGGGTCATTTGAACTATTAGCCCCGTCTGATGCAGGCATAACCTGTGGCTATCTTTCGATACTCTTGCTGCTAGAGCTGAAAAGAAAAAAACAGAACGCCAGTGGCGCAAATTTTCCTCTGATACCTCTCTCTCTTTTTATAGAATCTCCATGAAATCTTATAGGACATGCCTCCGGAAGGATAAAGAGGATAAATACTAAAATAAAACCTGCTAAATCCAAACCGAGGGAACTGTTTAAAGTGCCCTCGGAACTAAAGGTTATTCAGTTGACCACCTTCCGGTTGCAGATAGTGCCTCGGGTCAACTTATCCATGACGGTTTATCGCAGAAAATTAAAACCTATCTTCAAAACATTGCGGGTCATCAAAACTATTACACCCTCTGAATTTGAAATCCCCCCTGTCTGTCTTTCCCTTGACCACCGTCCGCCTTCTATTTCTTTTCGAGAGGTGTAGGAGAGTGAGGTTCTAGATGTCATATCTAAACTGAAACTGACATCTTGCAAAGGAGATACTTTCCCTGCCTCGCTCTTTCAAGATTTCCAGAGCGCTTTCCTGCCATTGGTTACTACACTGGCAAATCACTATTTTGCTGAAGGTCTGGTTCCCAATAGCATTAAAGAAGCCTGGATTTCATCGCGATTAAAAAAGGAAAACCTTGATGTCAATGACCCTGGGAACTTTCGTCCAATTACCAATGTTGCTTTTCTTTTAAAGATTCTGCAAGCCGATTCATGGAATTAATGTGCGCCGAAAATTCCAGCGCAGAGGTGCCAAAACGTGCGATTCGCAGTAAAAGTGCGAAAATCGCAGTGCAACTGCGAAAATCGCGGGGAAACCAGCGCACATAGATTCATGGAAGTCCGTGCGCGAGAAAAATATTGGATGTGCGCTGAAAAAGTGCGTGGCACACGCCGGCGCACAGGTCATCCAACGGCGTGTGCCACGGCCGCTGCGAAATCGCACATAGCGCGGCGCACATTACAAAAGTAGGCGTAACACGGGGCGTAACACTAGGAATGGGGAACAACACGTGAAAATATGGGCATCACGGGGGAAGTACAGGAGGCAAGTGTGCGGAACGCCCACACGCTCGCCTACAACTCGTATTCATGGAATCGAATAGGGCAAACCAGCGCACGGGCAAAGACGCGCACAGGGCCAAACAAGTACGCCACAAGAAAGCAGGCGGTAGCATCCCTGCGCCTGAAATAAATGTGCGTCAAAATGTGCGCTAACAAAAAGCACCCATATACAGCTATGATGAATGATCCATACAGTGGCCCTCTAGGACAAATGAGGTGCAAAGGGGTACCAACAAACACGGACACCCGTTGTGTGAAAAATAGCATGTGCGTGTATTACGGGGTTCGCGGGAAGTTCCACACGCGATTGGCCTGGGCATGTGTATTCTGGGGTGCGCGGGAAGTTTCACACGCAATTTCAGCAAGGTACGTGGACTCCGGGTGCGCAGCAAATTCCACACGGGAATCTAGCAGCCTACGTGTACTTCGGGGGTGCTGGGGAGTCCCACACGTGAATTGGCCGTGTGGGTCCTCCCAGCTGTTCCCTCTACACCCTCCACGGCCCCTGCAGGCGGCCCACACCACAGGGGACTACCATGCACCCCTGCACATGTCCCGCAGGCAGCCCATCCACCATGGCCATGCCCCCCAGCCAACCCACATGTCACCTTGCACTACTGCTCACCAACGCATGTCTCCCAGCACCCCCACCCCCTTGCATCCAGGGGCACCCTCCACCAGGCCCCCACTCCTGTCTCCCTGCACCTCCACCCCCCTACATCCAGGGGCACCCTCCACCAGGCCCCCACTACTGTCTCCCTGCACCTCCACCCCCCTGCATCCAGGGGCACCCTCCACCAGGCCCCCACTCCTGTCTCCCTGCACCCCCACCCCCCTGCATCCAGGGGCACCCTCCACCAGGCCCCCACTCCTGTCTCCCTGCACCCCCACACCCCTGCATCCAGGGGCACCCTCCACCAGGCCCCCACTCATGTCCCCCTGCACCCCCACCCCCCAGCACTGTAGGGCACCCTCCACCAGGCCCCCACTCCTGTCTCCCTGCACCCCCACCCTCCAGCCGTGCGATTTGCCTGGTTACGTGTATTCCAGGGGTGCACGGGTAGTCTCACACGCGATTCCATCAGGGTATGTGTATTATGGGTCCCCGTGAACTTCCACACGCGATACCAGCAGGGTACATGTATTTCGGGGTCCGCGGGAAGTTCCACACGCGAATTTGCAGTGTACGTGTATTTCAGTGTGCGCGTGAAGTTCCACACGCGACTGGGCCTGTGAGAATGGGGTACGTGTATTCCAGGGGTGGGCAGGAATATTTACTCGCGACTGGGCCTGGGAGAGCGTGTTACGTGTATTCCTGGGGTGGGCGGGAAGATTTACACGGTCACCTACAACGCGGCAAAAAAGAAAAGGTCCAATCCTGAAACACGTACGCCAGCATGAAGCAGGCTCACGTCCCGCGCAGCATAAAAGAGTGCGCAAACAACAAACAAGCTCAGACGCCAGGATGAATATACCGTTCCTAGCAGCAGTGGCTGTGGGATACCGCAGGAGGAGGAGAAGGATAGTCAGGGCCAGAATCTTCACACCCAGAACCAGCCGATTAGGTATGCCTGATGACCAGGTGTATGGGAGTTACAGGTTTTCACCACACATAATACTCAACCTGGTCTGTGAGTTGGAGGATGACCTCACATCACCCACCCTGTGCTCCCAAGCACTCAGCCCCCTGGAGAAGGTCCTCAATGTACTGCACTTCTTGGCTACTGGATCATTTCAGCGGACAAGTGCCATAGTGGGGGGGGGTGTCACAGGCCACGCAGTCACGGTGCCTACACCAGGTGTTGGCCATCATCACTGCATGCCCATCAGTCCGCAGGCACATATACCTGCCCAGAACACCTGCAGAAAGGCAGGCTGTCAGCCAGGATTTCTACAGGGTGGCACAATTCTCCAAAGTGCTAGGTGCCATTGAATGCACCCATGTGGCTCTACGTCCCCCCAGGGCATCTGAGCACATCTATAGAAACCGCAAGCACTGGCATTCCATCAACGTCCAGGTAGTATGTGATGCCAAGGGAATCATCACCTCAGTATATGCCAACTATCCAGGGTCCACCCACGACAGCTTCATTTACAGGACGTCAACCCTAAACCGAGACATGGAAGCTGGGCGGCATGGCGATGCATGGCTGTTTGGTGAGTACAAATGCCACAGCACACACATGCATGACAGATACAGAGTAATGCCATTACCCACTAATGATCCCCATCACCACCTCCCCAGGGGACAGTGCCTACCCTCTGAGCACACACATGATGATGCCAATTCGGAACCCCAACACACCTCCCGAGGTAAGATACAACACAGCCCATATTGCAACACGGGGCATAGTGGAGCGCACATTCGGAGTGCTCAAGTCACGCTTTCGCTCCCTTGACCGTTCTGGTGGGCAGCTGTTATACGCTCCCCCAGTAGTGTGCAGGGTCATAGTGCCAGCATGTGTCCTACACAATGTTGCAACACGCCGGGGCCTGGCTGTGGACATGGTGGTGCCCCCACATCCCCAACCACATGCACACCCGCTGCGCATGGGAGGGGAAAGGGCACAGGGTGAGGCAGCCCGTACGCAGCTGGTGGCTAATTACTTCACATAGAAAGCACACCCCTGTGGAGTGCACACAGCCCTGGCACATACCATCTGACAATCAATGATGACTCAATCTGACAATTCTGATGAATTAAGAGAAAGTCAACTGTCAGAACCATAGCAGCCTGAGATTGTTCATCTGGAATTGTCACAATGTGTGCATCCCTACCTACACAAACACCACCAATGCAGTGTCATCAAAAGACACACTTCCATGCAGCAAAAATGAATGCCCACTTGCAAAATACAACATGAGAACAGTGCCATGTCACCCAACCCCTCCCCGGAACAGCCACACAACACACCATGGCATGTCATGCAATGTGAGAGCAAACAAATTAATCCCCACAACATGCCCCAAGTGTCACCAACTACAGAGTCCCTAATGGAAACTGGCCACACATGAAATGCTCACAGTTATGCAGGACCAACAACACACATTACCAAATACTTACCAATAATACCAATCACCTACACAACCTCCAACCTACCATAAACATGACAGTACGGACTTAAAAAATTGGTAGCCTCACTACCTGATAATGCCAGCACTTCGAACCCTTCCAACTATACAGTGTTAGCGCCACGCAAGAGTGTAGGTGCACTGCTTACAACATGGACTCCAGTTCCAAAGTAGACCGCCTTGTGAAGACATGAGAAATTGACCTGCAAATTAGGAGGATTAGATGGATGCAGAGCCACATATCAATACCCCATGCAGTGTACAATACAACAACAATATGCACTAGGAATGTATACACAGTATTGACTACAGACTGCCCACACATCAAATGGGAGTCCAACGTCACCGTGTAAGTCAATGTCACTTGGGCACACCCTTTGCAAGCCCATGGAAACGGGAAGCAGGAGGGGTGTGTGTCACACAAATCCAAGCATCTGACCCAAATTCAGGACAAGCCTGCATGTGCCCAGCCACAATACAGCGTATGCCCACGGGAGCCACACAAGGCAACACACTGTCAAAAAAATCAAGATTCAAAAATTAAAAAAAAAAAAAAAAAAATTGAATAGGCCCAGGGGGGTGGGGGAGCCCACACAGGAGGTCCGAGGACAGGGTGCACACCAAAACCCACCTGTGTGGATCTTGCGAAAAAAAAAACACCTCCATGGGCTCATGGCCTGCACGGCTACCCTATTGTGGGAGAATCGCTGCTGTCGCTCTCCTCACCTTCTGCAGCTGCATCAGGAGGTGGTGGCACTATGGGAGGCAGCCCACGCAAAGCCCTAGTCTGGTCCTCCATGGCAGCAAGCATGCAGGTGTGGAAGGTCTGGTTCTGGAGGATAATTGTGCATAGGTCCCCATGAAACAACTCACGGGATGCCCGGACCTCCGCCCTAGTTGCCTGCATCTCAGCTGAGAGCGTACGTGTGAGCCGCTCCAGCTGCTGTTCTGTCCTCGAGTTGGCTGAAGCCTCAAGCTCAACCAGAGTTGCCCTGAGCTGACGGAGTTCCACCCTCAGGGCTTCCCTGTGGCCCTGGGACTCAATAGAAATGGCTTCCCGCAGAGTCTCCAGTGCCGCCCGCCTGTCCCTGTTGGACACCAACATGTCCTCCCTGTGTGACTGGCTAATGGGGTCTGTTGCCTGCTGTAGTTGTTCAATTAGCCTTTCTTGGGGGACAATGGAAGTGGCCACCCTATCCATGGCCTGAGCCATCATCTCAGTTGATGCTGCCTGTTGGTTTGCCTCGGCAGGCACCACACCTGTCTGGGGCAAGGCGAACTGCGCCTTGCTGTGCCGGCACTGCCTGAGGCTGCAGGACTGCATTCCCCCTCTGATCTGCTGGCCCAGGAACAGGATCAGATGTAGCGGAGTGTGACCCTGCATCCGTAACCACCAAAGGCGGACCTACCAACACTGACATCCCCATTGAGGGTTCTACCCCTGGTGCAGGTGGGTTGGACAGTACAGAATCCCTCCCAGAAACACTTACCTGCGACGGCACATAGGTCTCATCATCCGAATCGACACCTGAATAGAGCTCGGGGGAGGTGCACCCAGAGACACCCCTTGAGATGACGGCCTGCAGCAAGTGTGGGTTCTCACCCACCACCACACCACGTCCCTCACTGGTGCCCGGTCGGGCCTGAGACCCCTCCTGGGTCTGCACCATCTCCACAACCCCAGCAGTATCAAGTGCGTCATCCCCTGCAAAGACATGAAAGAAAAGAAATGGGAACAGTCATTAGCAACATGGAACACAATTAGGGCTGAGAAGCAACAGAAACAGTACTTCATTGACACATGTACCACATGACTATAACCCTCCCATGCATGCACTTTCACTGCGTATGAAGGGGAGGCAAATGGCACACACAGATGATACCAAGATGGAAGACCAACAAATTTGCTGCATGCTGCCTAGCAGTGCCATCACACATTGGCCTGTGATTGGCATGTCCAATACACATACATGACACATGCCATCACACAGATGGCATGTACCCTAGCCATGTCACACATGTGACAATAGGACTGAGAAAGGCCTAGTGAAAGTGGTGGAATGCAGACAATCAGCCTGAATGAACACAGAATAACATGCAACTATGTTGTGGCAAGATGACACTTCAAGGGCAACTGGCGTGAGGTTGGGCTGAATGTGTACTGTTGCCAAAAGGGATACTGCAACACCCAAATCCTGGTGCGCAGAATGTATTGGATGAAGCACATGGGTCACCCAAACCACTCAGGCACACATCCCCTCACCTGGCACTCAATCAGAAGCACTCACACACACACACCATGCACATGGATGACACACACATGCATGTGCACTCACCGGACAATGCCTCATAATCTGGCCGGTCTCCCACGCCTTGGATCTGTTCCTCCGTGACGTAGGTCCCAGCAACATACTCATGTGGAGTGAGTTCTATGTCCTCTGCTGGAGACCCACCTCCAGTCACTAGAGTTGCGGCATGACTTGAGGCCAGCTTTTTCTTTGCCCTGCGCTTAAGGTAATTCCAGCGCTTGTAGCAATCATTAGCTGTGCGCCTCACAAATCCAAGGGCACTTATGAGTTCCGCAATGGTCTGCCAGTGTGCCTGACGTTGTGCAGGTGTGGTCTTGCATCCTGCAGTAATCACCATTTCACTGTCATGTGCGGACACATACTCCACAAGTGCATCAAGTTCGGCCTCATTGAAGCTGGGCTTCTTTGGTGGGCCGGACTGTGTAGCCGTGTCTGGGGCATCAGCCTGTACTAGACGAGCACTCTTCCTCTTCCGCTTGGAAGGTGGTGGTGATACTGAGTGTCCTACGCCGCTCTGAACACTAGGGGCAGGAGCCCCGGTGGAGTGTGGACCAGGAGTGTGGGAATGAACACTCACCATGGGACTTGGTGCAGGCATTAGCTGAAGTGTGATGTAGTCAGGGGGAACGTCAGCAGGATGGACTAGGACCGACACTGTCCTGGCTGGGACACTCAGAGCTGGGGTGGATGGAGCCGCAGCTGCCCCTGCAGCCTCCCCACCCTGCCTACTCGGGGCAGCAGATGACATAGCTGCACCTGATCCACGTGGGCTGGTGACACCAACGTGCACCGCCACACGTGGCCTAGACCTGCTGTCCTGGAAGTCAGCCATGGAGTCACCCAGTGCCAGGTCTGGTGCCACAATGGGCTGGTCCAACAAGGGCTGAGCAGGGATGGTGTCAGCCACGTTACCCTCAACCATGGGGTGGCATGGGTGTCCCTGACTGGTCACCCACACATGGGGGGCTAGTGGCACCCTGCAAGTCCTGGCCACGTCCCCTACCGTATCCGCCACGGCCACCCCTTGTGGCTCGCCCACCTTTGCCACCCTTACCGCGTGCTCGCCTCCCAACCATGGCACTGATGTTGTTGTGCGTCTGGGATTTGCAGTAAGCTATTGTCCTGGGCAATTGGGGGCCAAAGGGGTAAGGTACTAGATGGAATTCGTACCCTAGTGATCTAGCAAGGCTGTATATGGCCCCTGGGGGAAGATGACGGGTCACGCAACGCACAGGCACCCCGAAAAAGGGAGATAATGTGCACGCAACCCCTCCTAGACCACGTGCGTGAAAAAAAAAAACCTGCACTACGCTGTGGCACCCAGAAACACAAAAATGAACGTATGCGTGTCACACGCTGCCTAGACTGACCTCTGAAGGGGTAGGCAACACACGGGGCAAGCACAGATGTCAAATACGTGCGCGACTCACCGTCTGCCAGGAAAAATAGCGTGAAAAATACGCGCGTGTGCGCGTTGGCAACACCCCCGCCATTGTACGCTGTCTGAGGAGACAGGACAACAGGAGAAGTGAACTCTGTTTGAGGAAACAGGCCCAGGAAAAAGACAAGAAGACAAAAATCTGTCAGAGGTAACAGGGAGTACGAACTTGGAACGCCGTGAAGTAAATCGCGTGTGAACCGACAAGAAGTACAGATTTCACCCACTCGCTCTCCACGAAAAGCACGTACAAGGAAATGGCATTCTACACGTACCTTTTAAACATGCCCACACGTCCAGTGTCACTTCCGCGTATACGCGCTAAGGCCCCATCCTCCAATTACACGAGCTGACACTCTGACGTGCAGTCATTGGACGTGTAACATGCACCCGTGTACAGGGAAACGCCCGCGCACGCACGTCACAGACGCGCATACGCGCTGGCGGCCTTTGGGCCAATGAATTTGCGTACGTGTGCTGACGCGCTTACGCGCTAAGGCCCTTTCCTTGAATTACACGCAGACGCGCTGGATTTTCACGTGCCAAATCACTCCGTATCAAGCTGGCCACGCGTAAGCACACGGAAGACCACGCTCCTGCCCAGAAGGCTGAATTACTGCCCCCCTGAGCCCCAAGCACGCTCCCACCTGCCATCTGCTGCTGCCTGATTGCCTGCTGCCCACGTGCCCTGCCATTTGCTGCCTGCACATCAGCCAGGGGTGCTGTTGCTGTGACCACCCCTGCTGGAACCGAAGACTCCCGACTGGGATTCCATCACTCCACAGTCCAGCCCCAGGACCCAGTTGCCTACCCACTCCTGCCTCTGGGGTTGTCATGTCGGGCACTGCAACATCTGGCACCACTGACAACCCCTGGCCAGAGAGACAGAGGGACACCAGCTTCACTGCCACCGAAGTTGGTGTCCTGGTGGAGCAAGTCCTGGGGCAGTATTATGCCCTCTTCGGAAGTTTGCGTGCCGACAAGGAAGGACGGACTCGGATCTGGACAGACATCGTGACTGCCATCAACGCGGAGGGGGTGGCAGTCCGACTATTCCATCATGTCAAGAAGCGCTGGGAGGACTTCAGGTCCAGGACCCTCAACAAGGCCTGGCGCCTCTTGAAGGCAGCGGATGCTAAGGGGCGCCGGGGCCACTTGTCAGACGATCAGATGAGGGTCCTGGAAGGCATATCCCCAGCGCTCCATGTCCAGGTCCTTGGGAGGCAGACCCGTCTGGAGTCGAGCGGTAAGTGTACATGCATCATGATTGTAAGCTGTGCGTGTGGTGATGTGCCGCCAGTAGTGTGCAGGTTGCACATGTGTTTGTATGGGGCCAAGTATGGGTGGGGGTGTACAGGGCCGTGAGGCTAACACATGCGAGGGCTCTCATGTGTGAGACATGGATGGTGCTTGTGTGTGTAGGCTTGCATGCCAAATGCTGTTGTGTGGGCACACATGTTTGGATGAATGTGTATGTAAGTAGGCATGTTTGTGATGTCACACATGGATGTTGTTTTCAGCTGCATGTATCAGCACTGTGTACATGTGCATGTGTGTGTATTTGATAAGGGTGCAACAGTGATGCAACATGGATGCATGTGACAGCAGGATGTGGAAGCCTGATTGGCAGATGTGACATGGATGCCGATCTGAACACTGCGACAGTTGGCAGAGGTGTACACATGCATGCAAGTGTGGTGGTGTGTGTGCATGTGTAGTGCACTCCCTGTGTTGCATGTGTTGCCTGGCTCACCTTTGCCTGCTCATGCTGTTGTATGTGTATGGATGGTGCTGGCTGTTGCGATATGGCTGTGGTATGGCTCATATGTGCAAGTTGAAATGACATTTGTGTTGGCGATTGTGATGCCATGTCTGAGGTTTGCCAATGCCACTCATGTACAACTGTCATGTGTGTATGTGTCCATTGTACAGTGCCCTGATGCCTGTGTTTTATTTCTCACTGTCTGCAGCGTCAACTGATGAAGAGGGCGGAGAAGGTGCTGTGGAGCACAGCGGCGGGGTTCACACCGCCAGCCGGAGACGCAAGGGCCGGCTCCCCTCCCAGGTTGTGATCTTGTCGGGGAGTGAGGAGTCCGGTGCCTCTTCCCAGGCCGCAGCTGCCGGGGGGAGGTCCAAGAGACGGATGTCGGAGTTGGACTCCTCGGCAGCAGAAGGGGCAGCTGGGACCCCACAGGGCCCAACGGGGGAAGATGGCACGGAGTCATACAGGTTGGTGGGGGGTTTGGTGGAGGAGGAATCCGTGCAAGCAACAGGGACGGGGTCATGAGGTGGGGATTCCACTGGTGCTAGTGGTGCAGTGCAGGACCAGGGACAGGAGGCAGCACAGGCCGCCGCAGAGGTGCCTGTGTGCAATCCTGTCCCTGATCCTGTCACTGCATCATCTTGCACCAGCAGGGATGCCTACGTCCAGACCCGTTTTCAGGCAGGGGATGAGCTCACAACAACTGGCCTTCCTCTGCCTGCGGACGTGGCTATCCGGGTCTGGGTTGAGCCTGTCCTGACTGGTGTGGCGTTGCGTCAACGGGCCATGTGAGGTGACCTGCAGTCTTTTCATGAGGAGACTGCACGTCATCTCGAATGGCTCGTTGACCGCGTCGGCCTACTGGGACAGGTCACCCAGGCCGGATTCCTCCGTTTGATGGGGCTTGCTCAGACCCCCTCCTCAACTGAACCCCCTATGCGCCAGTCATCCTCCGTGCCATCTTCCCACCCATTAGTCACCTGGGTGCCCTGTGGAGCTGCCTCTGACGGTGCGGCCAGGCTGGTGGAGGAGGCATCCCTGCAACAGTCGGGAGTCGGAGGTCCAGCAGGGGTGGCCACATCAACGACTGCACCCCAGCCGGTGGAGGATGTGCAGGCAGCAGGAGCCAGGGCATGGGCACAGGCACAGCAGCAGCAGCAACGAGGTGGGAGCCATGATGGCTCGGGGCCTTCGACATCGGAGGGGCAGGCATCGCCCAGAGGGCAGAGGACCCAGGACGGGAAGTGTCTTCCGTGTGGCAGCGGTTGGGCCACGCCATAGATGCGGAGCGGCAGTGGGCGGAAGAGGCACGGCTCACAATGGTCAGGGCGGAGAACTCCATGCGGAGGGCCCTGAGGTGGGCTGTGTTTCTTGAGGCAATCCGCAGGGAGTTGGAGGTGAACATGTCGACGGCCCTGCGGACCCTCGGGGCCATGGAGGAGGACCGCCTCTGGGACATTGAGCAGGAGTTCGATGATGCCCTGGCCCAGAACATCCCGAAGTGAGCCGTCGGACTGGCCCGCTGCCCTTGTAAATAGTTCTGTAGTTAGTGTTAGGTTTCCTTTGGTTTTGCATTTTTTTTGGACCTTTTGGACAATGGGCCACATTTTTGTATATAGTTTTTTTTATTAGATAGTGTTATTAGATAGGTTTCATTTCTTCTGTTGGGATCATGGACCCTGGATTGTTTATCTGTATTAGTTGACTGTTGGATTTTCTATTTTTTTTAAATAATTTAACCATGGAGCAATGGTTTTCGATTTTAATTTTCCATTGGATTTACTTTTGTGAACTGTGACTTTGGACACCTTTCCTTTGGATTATGATTTGTGGTTTTACATTATTTTACGGACATGCTGCTTTCTTTTTTTTAATTCCCATTTTCGTTTGTTTATTTTTGATTCAATTTATGTTGCTTTTAATACATATTTTTTCTTCAAACTTCAATGTGTAGTATCATCTCATTGGTTTCATGCATATCATGATATGGATTTTGACATTCACTGACACCCATTGTGTGTATGTGAGGGACATGTGTTCATTTACAAACTTGCCATTGGGGTTGTATCATGTAATTGCCATTTCTAAGTGGGTGGATGCAATACTTGGGTGGGTGTTTGGCATTTGGAGGCTGCACATAAGGCCCAGGGATCTAGATTGTGATGACATGTTGGCTGGGGGACATGTGTGGGGGCCTGCTGGCAGGTGCCCCTGACTGGTGGGGGTTGGGGGTGCTGGGAGACATGAGTTGGACATGAGTGGGGGCCTGGTGGCGGGTGCCCCACAGTGCTGGGGGGTGGGGGTTCAGGGGGACATGAGTTGGACATGAGTGGGGGCCTGGTGGAGGGTGCCCCACAGTGCTGGGGGGTGGGGGTGCAGGGAGACATGAGTTGGACATGACTGGGGGCCTGGTGGAGGGTGTCCCACAGTGCTGGGGGGTGGGGGTGCAGGGGGACATGAGTTGGACATGAGTGGGGGCCTGGTGGAGAGTGACCCACAGTGCTGGGGGGTGGGGGTGCTGGGAGACATGTGTGGGGGCCTGGTGGAGGGTGACCCACAGTGCTGGGGGGTGGGGGTGCTGGGAGACATGAGTGGGGGCCTGGTGGAGGGTGGCCCACAGTGCTTGGGGGTGGGGGAGCTGGTAGACATGAGTTGGACGTGAGTGGGGGCCTGGTGGAGGGTGCCCCACAGTGCTGGGGGGTGGGGGTGCTGGGAGACATGAGTGGGGGCCTGGTGGAGGGTGGCCCACAGTGCTGGGGGGTGGGGGTGCAGGGGGACATGAGTTGGACATGAGTGGGGGCCTGGTGGAGGGTGCCCCACAGTGCTGGGGGGCGGGGGTGCAGGGGGACATGAATGGGGGCCTGGTGAAGGGTGCCCACTGGTTGCTGGGGGGTGGGGGTGCTGGGGGACATGTGTTGGTGGGCAGTAGTGCAAGGTGACGTGGTTTGGCTGGGGGGCATGGGCATGGTGGATGGGCTGCCTGCAGGACATGTGCAGGGTAGTCCCCTGTGGTATGGGCCGCCTGCAGGGGCCGTGGAGGGTGTCGAGTGAACAGCTGGGAGGACCCACACGGCCGATTCATGTGTAGGACTGCCCGGCACCCCCGGAATACACGTAGGCTGCTGGATTCGCGTGTGGAATTTCCCCTGCACCTTGGAATACACGTACCCTGCTGAAATCGCGTGTGGAACTTCCCGCGCACCCCAAAATACACGTACCCAGGGCAATCGTGTGTGGAACTTCCCGCAAACCCCGTAATACACGTACTCTGCTGGTATCGCGTGTGGAAGTTCACGCTGACCCATAATACACGTACCCTGATGAATTTGAGTGTCAGACTACACGCGCAACCCTGATATACACAGGCAAATCGCACTGCTGGGGGGTGGGGGAGGTGGTAGAAAGGAGTGGGGGCCTGGTGGTGGGTGCCCCGGGATGCTGGGGGGTGGGGGTGCTGGGAGACATGAGTGTGGGCCTGGTGGAGGGTGCCCCAGAGTGCTGTGGGGTGGGGGTGCTGGGAGACATGAGTGGGGGCCTGGTGGAGGGTGGCCCACAGTGCTGGGGAGTGGGGGTGCTGGGAGACAAGAGTTGGACATGAGTGGGGGCCTGGTGGAGGGTGCCCCACAGTGCTGGGGGGTGGGGGTGCAGGGGGACATGAGTGGGGGCCTGGTGGAGGGTGCCCCACAGTGCTGGGGGGTGGGGGTGCTGGGAGACATGAGTTGGACATGAGTGGGGGCCTGGTGGAGGGTGCCCCACAGTGCTGGGGGATGGGGGTGCAGGGGGACATGAGTGGAGGCCTGGTGGAGGGTGCCCCACAGTGCTGGGGGGTGGGGGTGCAGGGGGACACGAGTGGGGGCATGGTGGAGGGTGCCCCTGGATGCTGGGGGGTGGGGGTGCAGGGGGACATGCGTTGGTGGGCAGTAGTGCAAGGTGACATGTGGGTTGGCTGGGGGGCATGGGCATGGTGGATGGGCTGCCTTTGGGACATCTACAGGGTAGTCCCCTGTATTGTGGGCCAGCCTGCAGGTGCCGTGGAGGGTGTCAAGTGAACAGCTCGGAGGACCCACACGGCCGATTCACGTGTAGGACTGCCCAGCACCACCGGAATACATGTAGGCTGCTGGATTCACGTGTGGAATTTCCCTTGTACCTTGGAATACACGTACCCTGCAGAAATCGTGTGTGAAACTTCACGCGCAACCCGAAATACACGCACCACGGACAATCGCGTGTGGAACTTCCCGCGCACCCCGAAATACACGTACCCTGCTGAATTTGCGTGTGGAACTTCCCGCGCACCCCGAAATACACGTGCCCAGGGCAATCGCGTGTGGTACTTCCCGCGCACCTTGGAATACACGTACCCTGCTGAAATCGCGTGTGGAACTTCCCGCGCACCCCGAAATACATGTACCCAGGGCAATCGCGTGTGGAACTTCCCGCGAACCCTGTAATACACGTACCCTGCTGGTACACGCGGACCCATAATACACGTACCCTGATGAATTCGCGTGTCAGACTACACGCGCAACCCTGATATACACGTACACAGGCGAATCGCACTGCTGGGGGTTGGGGGGTGGTAGAAAGGAGTGGGGCCTGGTGGAGGGTGCCCCTGGATGCTGGGGGGTGGGGGTGCTGGGAGACATGAGTGTGGGCCTGGTGGAGGGTGCCCCACAGTGCTGGTGGGTGGGGGTGCAGGGGGACATGAGTTGGACATGTGTGGGGGCCTGCTGGCAGGTGCCCCACAGTGCTGGGGGGTAAGGGTGCTGGGAGACATGCGTTGTTGATCAGTAGTGCAAGGTGACGTGGCTTGGCTGGGGGCATGGCCATGGTGGATGGGCTGCCTGCGGGACATGAGCAGGCGTGCAGGGTAGTCCACTGTGGTGTGGGCTGGCTGCAGGGGCCATGGAGGGTGTAGAGGGAACACCTGGGAGGACCCACACGGCCAATTCACGTGTAGTGCTCCCTGCACACCCCTGAAATACACGTGCCCTGATGGAATCGCGTGTGATACTTCCCGCGCACCCCTGAAATACACGTGCCCTGATGGAATCACGTGTGTTACTTCACGCGCACCTCTGATGTACACGTACCCAGGACAATCGCGTGTGAAACTTCCCGCGAACCACTGAAATACACGTTCCCCGCTTGGCGTTTGCTGTTTGGCAGCCCTGTGAACTGGTCCAGGCCTAGCGCAGCCCTTTGCGATGAATTGGGAATTTTTATGGCTTTTCCTTGCGCGAGGGCGTTCTTGGGGGCGTAACTGGCACTGCTGCAGAGTCGCTGCGCCACTCTGCGCCACGGCTGGTTTTGGAGGCGAAAATCGATGAATACGCTGTGCGATGAAATGGATTTTATCGCACGCGGCTGGCGCAGTGTATCGCACGGGGACACTGTGTGCCAGCCGCGTGCGCCACTTTTGTGCGAAATTCTATGAATTACCCTGTCTGGACACGTTGGCAATGAACCAGTATCAAAGATATGTGCAGGAAAACAATATTCTTGCCACTGCCCAGTGTAGTTTCCATGTCAGTCACAGCACCAAAACTGCCCTCTTAGATCTCAAGTCCATCATTGGGATCATTGACAGAGGTGGTCAGGCTGTGCTGCTCCTCTTAGATCTGTCGGCCACCGTTCATCTGGTTCATTAGGTCATCTTGGCCGACAGAATAATAAAAGTGGTTGGATGCTCAACTCTTGCAGCCAATTGGCTAAGATCCTTTCTAGGTTCCCGTAATGTTTAAGTAACCAAGGATAATGAGTATTCCTCCAAAGCAATATTAACTTGCGAGGTCCCTCAAGGATCTTGCCTTTCCCCATTGCTTTTCAATGTGTATATAAAACCCCTAGAAGTGACCTTCTTTACTCTCTGGGTGTATGTTTTGCTAACTATGCAGGCGACACCCAGATTGCGATCAAACTTTCTTGCCACTACAGCAAAGACCTCAAATCAAATAACATCATTTTCAACAGCATACAATCCTGGACGGCCAGAAATTCTCTAGCTTTGAACAACAACAAAAACTGAACTACTCATTCTGGGCACACAAATTAAACTTAAAAGGCTTGACCCATCTGACAGTAGCTTTTTGATTGCAGATAACCTGGTCAAGGTCTCCTATTACGTGAAAACTCTGGGGATCTATTTTGACCCTCATCTCTTCTTTGAAAAACATATGCTCCATCTCAAATCTTCCTGTTCCTATTACACCCATCTGCTATGGCAACCCATTCCCCATCTCTCAGAGGCAAATAGAGCCATGATTGCAGCTGCTATTATCTATACTAAGCTAGACTATTGCAATGGTACACTGATTGGCTCATCTAAGGTGAACATAAGAAGTCTCCAAGTGATTCAGAATGGAGCAGTCCGGGCGGTTTGTGGCATTAGCCAAAGTACCCATGTTACCAGCGACCACAGGAAAGCAAATGGCTCGCAGTTAGCCAAAGAATAAGATTCAAAGGCATTATGATTACCCATAACTGCTTAACAGGGAATGCTCCCTACTATCTTTCAATGAGAATCTCCAAATTACCTTTTTGTCATACCCTTCGATCATATAAAGACACACTTTTACAACAACCCTGTGTCATGCTGAACACAAGCTTCCATGTCGGGGGCCCTCTCTCTGGAACCAGCTGCCGTCAGCCCTTAAAAGTAACGAGTCAACCAATCAATTTAAAAAACTGTTGAAGACACATCTGTTTGACTCAGGTCCAGATAAGTTCCATTCTTAGCCTTTTCTTGTACGACTCATCCCTTCCGGACCTCCATGTTTTATGTTTTTTGTCCAGTGAGTGCTTAGAGGCCCATGGGTGTAACGCGCTATATAAACATTGAATAGATAGATAGATCCGCCACAGGCAGTATTTGGAGGTCTAGGTGGATCAGCAGTTGGAGCATTCTTAGGCAAGAGCAATAATTTCTTTCAAAAATATTCTCAACTGGGGTTAATGATTTTGTATTGGCAAAAACCTGAATCTCTGCGCCGTAAAGTGATGCAGAGAATGCTTGTTTGTCAAATAGTGCTAGTGCTGGTGTAATTGCCCCACTGACGTGGCTCAAGAAAAAAGACTGGATTGCCCTGCTATATTTTATATTCTTAAATTGAACTTGGATTTAACCAATTGGTCTGTCCACCCCCCACCTCATTAAACCTAATCTGCAGTTAGTCAAAATGGCCAACTTGGTCCAATGTAAGGCCATCAACTTCTATCTTCACCTGGCATGACTTAGAGAAGGGGTGTAGGAAGACCATGACTTTAGTTTTAGAGCTATTGAGTTCAAGGCTAAGCTCCTTGCATTTTGTCGAAAGATATTGAGGGCCACTTTCAGCCTGACTGGGGTAGTAGCGAGGATGGCTGCATCATCGGCATAAAATGCGTCCACAATCTCCTGGATGTATAACAAGAAAATGAGTGAGGCCAGGATGCATCCCTGACGGACCCCTTTCAACACATCAAACCACTCGGTCAAGTCCCCTCCCAGGCCATATCACACACTAGCCTGATTATGGACATGTAATAATTCGATACCATCAAGCAACTCTTTTGGAATTTTTCCAGGGTTTGCCACAATGCTGTTCTTGGCACAGAGTCGAATGCCATTTTAAGGTCTGGAAAAATGACATATAATTTCATGTTTTGCAGTTTTGTGTATTTCTGGATTAGTAGGAATAGTAGGCCACAGTGCTCCTTTGTACCCCGGCCAGTTCAAAACCCATCTTCGGCATTACTTATAGGCTATGTATCATCAAGCCACTTTTTGAGTTTTCCAACCAACACTTTGCCGAACGTTTTTCTGGTGCAGTCAAGTAATCGGGCGATCATTTTCAGGCTCGTCTTTAGGCCCTTTTTTGTGTATTGGTACTATTGTCACCCTCATTCCAATCAATAATAGACAGGTTCCAGGTTGCAGGGCAATGGCTGGCCGAGATAAATATATAGTCAATATGCAAGGCTCCTTTTGGACCACTAAATGTCATAGCTGTGGGTTGGTCACCTGACAGTCTGTCATTGCATGATCTAAGATTCAGACTAGCAATTATGCATGCTGACTCAACCGCAGCTTTATTGACTCTTTTGGAGGTGTGGGGGGCAGATGATATTGGTGGATCGACCTTGCAATGTCCTGGTCTTCCCAAAGATCTTTTGTTATCGCCAGGGGTTCCACCAGGAGGTTAAAATTCCCTGCTACCAGTATAAACTGGCTTTTTGAAATCAAAGGGGTATCAAGGTGAAGAAGATCGTGTAGCTTCAATATGGTCTCCAGGCCAGACTTCACACTCGGCCTATTGTATAAATTAAAGAGCAGGAACTGCTCCTGTCCCCTTCACAGTCACAACTAACAGTTGTAGATCTGGGGAGCCAGTCTCGACAGATGGCACTTCCCAGGCAAGCCTGAAATCATGCCAGATCTGAAGTCCACCCATTTGTCTACCTCAAGGGCCTCTGGTTGCCGTAATTGTGGTAGTCACATAACCCTCGAAGTCGACTGCCTCTAATGCCCATGTTCCTGGAACAAAATGTCCTGATTGTATCTAATAAAGTTTCACCAGGTCGGGTAAATAGTCATTCGATTTAGACCAGCTATGTTCCACTATCTGATTTTTAGAGTGTTAGTGATGACTCCCGTGGGATGCCCTCCGGTAGTCAATACAACAGATCCGAAATGGGTGTGGAATCAGAAATCAGGGCTACATTGCCTGTGGGGGCCAAGGAGGCTCCTTCTCCAGCCACCTCGCCCAATGAGTGGGCCAAATGGACAGGGGGCTGTGGGAAAGGGCACTCATGCCTGAGACTGGATTCAAAGAACTGCTGTGAGCGTACCAGGATGTTTACACCTGTAGGAGGGATGGCACGCACATCAATACTTAGGATGCCCTCGGCTAGATCCCATGAGGCCAACTGGACCTCGATATGATCCATGGGGGAGTTTGCCAAAGAACCCCTATCAAATTTTAGGGAGTCCCCCCCGATTATCGAGAGACACCCCCTAGTTTCCCCGAACCAATATGGGCATTTGTTTCTGAGAGATTCAGCATCCTCAAAAGACCCATTTGCCAACCATGGGACACTGGTCAAGTAGACCTTAGGGACTTGCACGCCTTCCGTTGCACTGATCCTCGGATGATAAAGCACCTACCTTCTAGTGACCCCCAGGGGGAGCAAATATGTCTGAGAGGGGAGAATCAAGCCCACCAATTGGTGTACTAGATGGGCGAGCCTCATGAGGCAGGGGAAACATTGTAGGGGGTGAGCGCGGGGCTCATGCACCTGCAACTGCCATATCCCCCTTTCTGGGAGGTGGTTTCTAGCAATCACTGATGGCCTCACTCCTACCCAAGGCAAGAGGTCTTGTCAGACCTTTGGCATGATCCAGGATCATACCTCCTACTCCACTAGAGGTAGTCCCTATATTCAGTTGCTCCAGGAGCCTACCAACAGCACCCCTCTTGTTAAGGCCCTTGCTGGGAAGTAGACTATCCCCCATGGTAGGCCTAGTGCCGTCCACGTTGTTACCAAAGGAGACAATCATTCCCCTAAGTACCCTTATTTCTTCTACAAGAGTGATCAGTTGTTTGCCTAAGGTCATGGTCAAGGCTTCTCCAGGATTGGGACACACTGTTTGTCCACATTGGTCACTGAGTTGTCTAGAAGACTATGGACACTGGGTCGGTTAGGGGGTTCTTCGATTCGATGCAGTGACACTAGCGCTGAAGCTCATTGAAAAATTTGAGGAGACGTGGAAGACCGATGGCTTTCCTGTATTATGAGGGAGTCTGTGATTGTACAAATACTCAAACACGGCAAGCCCCCGCTGGACTGCGGCACCTACAGGCCCCTCTCGATGATTAATCGGGATTACAAGATTCTTAAAGCTCTGTTAGCAAATAGATTAAAGGGGGTGATCAGTGAACTGATACACATTGATCAAACATGGTATGTGCCGAACAGAAGCACTGATTGGAACCTAAGACGACTTCATCATGTGATGGATAGCGCCAAGAGCCTTGAGATTGACTGGGCAGTAGCGTCTTTAGACACAATTAAAGCTTTTGATTCCGTTAGATGGGACTGGATACATGCTACACTATGGAATTTCGGAATGGGGAAGAGGTTCCGCAAGTGGGTCGAGTTGCTATATAGACAATCCCTGGCTAGAATGCAAACAGGGAGTCAATTGTCTGAAGAGCATATTGCATAGAGGCAGTAAGCAAGGCTGCCCGCTGTCACCAGTGCTAATTATTCTGGCCTGGAGCCGCTAGCAGTGTTTCTGCAGAAAGAATACGACGAAGCTAGGATCATGGTGGATGGCATCCGGCATCTAATCTCAAAATATGCGGATGACATGCTGGTTTATGTACACTCACCGGCTGGAAATCTACCACATATCTTAGATAAAATAGAACAATTTCGGGACCTCACCGGTATTCAAATAAGTAGGGAGAAGTCCTGCTTGTTCCCACTAATGGATCTCGATGGACTGAACCAAGATAAATTGCCTGAGGTGGGATTAAGATTGTAATTGTAATTGGTTACTTATAACTAGAGGTTTCTAAGCGCGGGCCCGTGGATCAAACCTGTGTTGCAGTGTGGGTCTTGCTTCCAAGGTGAGTGCGTTGCCCCTGAGGTATCCTCCCGAGACAAAGGTGGCAAGTGGAGTCCTTTAGATACTTAGGGGTAAATGTTATGCAAGATATGGCTGCCTCACATGAACACAATAGACAGAGGGTCCTAGATGGTGTCTATCGATCAATGTCGTTTTGACAGTGACTACCCCTGTCGGTGATGGGCAGAGGTGCCCTGCTTAACATCGTAGTATTACCCTGCATGCTATACCACTTCACTAACATTCTCTATGACATTCTCAGAAAATTGCTATTTCAGCATATTTCACACTAGTAGTTGAGGTATGCGAGAAGTGGGAGGCGGACATTGGCAGGAGTCTTAAGGACAAAAAATGGGTGCTCACAATGACATATGCTAGACAGGTAGTGAGAAATTACATATTTAAGTTTGTCCAGCTATATGTACTACATAGGGCTTAACTGACCCCCTCCCCATAGGATTTTGAAATTTGAGGGAGCAACAGTCATGAACTGCCCCAGATGCAGTCACAAAACTGCTTATTTGTGTGGCTGCATCTGGCCCTGCCAGATTCTGGCAGAAAGTGGTGACTAGCGCAGCTAGTGGAGAGATACTGATGCAGACCTGGCCCACCGAGGCCTACTTGCTGGGCTTGTACCCCAGGAGTGGGAAGCAAGTGAGCCATGTCACCTGTATGAAATACCTTATTTGCATAATGAAGGATAACCATGGCTTGGAGGTCTTCGGAAGGCCCCAGGATTGAAACTTGGTGAGCAGACTTGGAGAGGCAGCCTTTGGCTGAGTCTGCCACCTGGCATAGAGCAGTGTAATGTGGGGTGAGTGAGAGCGGTTTTAGATGTGACAGCTCGGGATGCATTGGTACAGACGATGTTCCCACCATCGGATGTATATCCCACACAGGTATGCAGATATAATTTCAAACAGGAGCAGAAACTTGGCCAGGCGCAGTCAGAACATTGGGGAGGAATGTATGCGCAAAAGGGACTGCATGGCATATGTGGATGAGGATGCTGCGCTTAAGGAACAGATATTGGTTAATTAATGCAACCCTTGCCCCTGGAAGGTATTGGGGTTCTAGATCCTATGGATTACTGATTCTCATGATTTGTGCCGAGCAGTTGGACCCTATAAAAGGACATCAGCTGTCAATAATAGACTCGTAGGCAGGGTCGGATTTGAAAATACTACTCAGTGGGCAGAAGGGGAGTGGGGGAGCAGGGTCGGGGGTAGCAGCTGGAAAGGGGCCAGTCTTGTGAGCAGGGTGGGCTGCGCCCAACTGGATGTAACCTGTTTTTCAGGTATGTTGTTTTGTGTTTTGTTTATAAAAAAAAAAACAATAAAAAGTTTAAAAGGTGCAAAAACCTGAGGTGGGCCGAGGGACTGTGTGGCAGAGCCTCGTCATGTGACCAGCAGCCTACTCAATGCTATCTTCATGGAGCTGGCCTAGAGTCCTTAAGTAGAGGCTTGGAAGTCACGTAAACTGGAGGTGGGCGGCGAACTGAGTTGCAATACCTGGGACATCAACGGGAGAGACTCACAGTTAGGGGACAAGGACTCCTGTTCCCGTGAGGAACTCACTCATGCTGTGCATACTGTGGCCTACGTGGGATGTGTTAAAATACCAGACACAGTGAAGTATCAGACTGGTACTAAAAACCTACAATACCAGAAACTGTGAAGTATCAAGACTGGGATGAAGAAACTCCTACTACTCCTTTAAATCAGAATACCCAATCCACTGGAATGAGTACATGGATAAACATGCATTCAGAGAGAGACGAACAAGAATGAGAGAGAGAGGAGAGAGAGGCTCACAGACAGAAGCCAGGGAAGCCACCAAGCTGTGTAACAGTTGGAGAAGCAAGGCAGCCCATGAGTTTCAAACTTGCTTGTTAGTGCAGAACAGGATGCCAGAGCTGCAGCGAACCTGGAGCACGAGAGAATGACTGGGCATGAGCCCAGGAGAACGTGGTGGTAAAACCACGTTGGAGAGTCCGTGGTGGATAGTGGGCCCACAAACCATCGGCAATACAACCAGCAAAAGAAGGTTACAGAGTGTCTAGTCACACAACAAAGCACCGGACACCACACGGACACAGGAAAGCACAAAGAGAGCACAAAGAGAGTGACGAAAGAGAAGAGAAAGCATCAACAGTTTATGAGCAGAGAGGGAGTCTCAGAGGAAGAAGACGCCGAAGACATTATCCTTCCAGATCGAAGGTAACAGGGAGAACGGAAAGGCTGGGAGGACCCAAGAGAATCATTATACCACACTCCTAACTTGTTTCAGGAGAAATTATAAAACAGAGTTAAACTCAAAACAAAGAAGCTCAAATGTTGTGATTCTAGAGAAAGAATTGTTGAAAAGCTGAGTAATGAGAGGGAAGAAAAATGGATTAAGAATAACCTGTGAAAGGGGGAAAGTAACTTGACAACCTGTTAAAGACCAACATAATAGTTAAGATAAAGAAAGAGATGAGACTGAGCATAGAGGAACTAGGCACTTGAATCACATACCAAGTAAAGTTGATCACCACACACTGAACTGTTATTATCCAGGAGGGTAAGCCCAACAAAGCAATATTGAATTTCAAGGATATATTGAGATACACAACCAAGAACATTGATCTTATAAGAGATCAGCAGTTGCTCTTCCCACCATGAGTATATGGCCATTGTTATCCTGAGCTGGGTCACGTCGGTGATGTAAAGAACGCATGTTGGCACCAGTAAAGCCAGACACAAGTGATCACATTTCAAGGGTGTTTATTAAACTGTATGCAGGTTGGAAAAATGCCTACTCTAAAGCTAAATCTGAGAATACAGCAAGCATCGACCTTCAAATGAAACTAAGACAGTCCAGGTGGTGTTGTGTCAAATAAAAAGGGCCTATACTAAGAAACCTATTGCCAAACCTTACAACTAATACAACAAGGGGTGTGGGGTAGTTTTCAAGGAAGGAAAGAAGTGTTCACAAATAATATGTCAGGATACAGTAGCTTGGGTCTCCCTTCCCCACGTTTGGAGCACGGGGTAAGGTGGGATCTTGGAGCACAGTACATGCTCAAGCTTTCATAGCACGAGCCGACAGTTCCGTTTCAGCTGGTACAGTGCACACTCGAGCTGTCTCAGCCCGAGTCCATTGTTCGGTTCCACCTGTCAGGGCCGTGGATGGCCAAGTCTTGTTTCCTTTGAAAGTCTCTTGCCTTTGAGGGCCTTGATGTCTTCAAATAGTAAAAACAAAATTTCCTTTAACCAAATGAAAGTTCTTTAGGGTGATAATGGTTCACCCCTGGGTCCTCCTCTTCTGGGCGCTGAACCTTTTCAATACTTAGCCATAGTTCACATTGGGTGACGGCTTTAACCCTGGGTCCCCGAGTGCCAACCCCTCATGTATCGTATTCAACAAATTATATAACAGTTCTTTTATCAATGAACTTTGGGTTATAGCTTCACCCGTGGATCTCCCTCGTTCGGGCTTGGACCCCTCTTGACTGCCAGTACCTTTCTGTCAGGTTTACTTTGGCTTTTCCACGTATACATTGGGTGATGACTTCACCCCGGAGTCCCCCTCTTCAGGGCGCAGACCCTTCTCGGAACTCAGCCTCCCTCCTCTGGATTCACTATGGCGTTCTGTTTTCTTTAGTGGGAATACGTCCCTTGGTTTCTCAATGTATTTTCAAATAGTTCATAGTGGACATCCCTTGGCCTGGTTCACATTTGTCAACTTACAGTTTCTTGGGACTTTACACTTTGCCCCTCTTCTCTGGCATCCCTCCTTCGGGATTACTCATGCTGTTTCAATACTTTCAATATTGGCGGGATTGACTTCCCTTTTTCTTTCTGTTTGTTGATTGTACAGGGATTTTGCAGAGCTCCTGTAAGACCACTTTGACCTCTTTTGGTGGCTCTCCTATGTCCTTCTGGTATCTGTATTTTTACTTAATATGGGATGGACCAGAGTCTCTCGAGTTAGCACCCACGTGGTGCTGGTTCCCTTTGCAGCTGGTCTTTTCTTCACAGGTTCCTTTGCGGGTTTGTGTCCAAAAGGGCAAGGTTGTGTCTCTCCTTGTTAGCCTCTCGATATTCACTGCCTTTCTCCTCCTTTTGATCTTCCGGATCTGGATAGCCGTCTCATTGTGCTGTCTTCCTCGCTCGTACTGTGCTCTCTTGCTGCACCGTTTATACCTGTGGGGAAAAAGAGGGGCCATCAAGTGTGTATGATTTAAGTCAATTGCCTGACTTTGCCTGACCCTTATGTCAGGACATGTCAGGTAAACAGAGTCAGAGTATCCTACGGGACGGGATGGGGACGAGGTGTTGCAGGGAATTATAGTCTGTGGGCCTCATTACAAGATGGGCGGAATGGGATTAATGGCGCCGGCAATGGTGCCAGTGCCGTTAATCCCATTCCACCCTATTATGAGGTTCTCTCGTGTGACCCGCTCTGGACGTCTGTTTTTATCAGCCGTCCATAGCGGGTCCCGCGAGGGGACCAGGGAGCTAACAACGGGCCCGTTGTTAACGGGCCCGTTGTTAGCTCCCTCCCCATTGCCATTGAGCCCTATGGGGGCTCGAATGGGCATGGGGAAGGACCAGAAGTGGGTTCACTGAAGGAGGAAATACTGGGCCCTCCAAAGTCAGAATGGCCCGGTATTTCCCCATTTAGGGAACCCGGACCCGATTTTGGAGGCAGCCATGCCCTTATTAAGGGCATGGCTTCCTCCAAAGTCTTAATGAGGCCCTTTGTTCTAGGGGGGTAGCTATTATCGGAAGGGTGGGTTTTGGAGAGTTTGTGGGAACTGTAATTGTTGGTCACTTTTGACTCGGAGTTCGGAAAGTGACAATCAGAGGGACGTGATTGGTAGTGTTTGCAGGGAAACGAAATAGCTGGGATTGCGAAATAAACAAGGGGGATTATGGGAACGGTGGTGTTTTATCTAAGCAGGTTGGGAGTGCTGAAAATAATAATCAGAGGGACGTGGAGAAGAATATCCGGGAATGTTCAGGCAGGACATAGGAAAACAGGGATTGTGGGATAGATAATCTTCGGGTGCAAGTGGGTTAGAGATCTTGGGGGAGTGGTTGCCTCCTTCTTTCTCTCTGGTGCCATACCACGTCTCACATGGGGTATTTTCCTGGGCATAACCCCAGGCCCCCCTATCCAGGTGATCCACCTTTGCCCATCCACCCACAGGTTTGGAATTTAAGAGTGTCAGCCCTTTCCTGGCCACCTGAATAAGGGATTCTCGAGGTCTGTAAGGGAGAATAACCTCAGGTTTTTCACCGCGAGGACCATGAACCTGAGCATTTTGGTTTGCAATTGTTGAGGATTTTATTGTGTATTTCCTAGGTGGCTCACTGCATGGGAAATCAGGAATTTTCCAACTGCCCTTGTCCTTAGCTGAGAACAAAGGCTCTGTGCTTTGCGCTGCAGAGTCAGCATCTCTTCTTCCATAGTTTGAGGACTATGGCTTCATGCAAATTCACTACAGTCCTTCTATGGATTCCCTATATGTTCTAATACTTCCTTTTTAGAGATTAGTATTGCCTGAGCCCTTATATGATGATATGATATGATTTGGCATTTATAACATTCTTATACACTAGTGTTTCAAGGCAAGGGTGGGGGAACAGAGGGATGACAGAGACAGCGATCCTACTAGGCCAGGTGTCATTCAGATTGAGCAAGTGCATGGGAAGGGGGAATGAGAAAGTGCGGGGGCAAGAGGCAGGCGACAGTGCAGTACATGGGATAAATAGAATAAATAACAATAAGTAAAAGTATGGCCAGCTGGTGGCAGGTGCAAGGTAAGTGCAAACATCAGGTGTCAAGTGCAGTTAGAAAACAGTTCCCAGGGGTTGCCAGGGAGGCAGTGCAGGTGTGCAACTGGTGGGGAAGGGGACCTGGGCCCGAGATAAGAGGGTGGCAGGTAACCAGTGCAGTTTCATTTTCATCCAGGATATTCAGCAGGGGAGAGGTGGAGAGAAAGCTGAAGCAAAGAGAAAGGTTTTGAGGTGCTTCCAGACCTGGAGCTGGTTCTTCTCAAGTTTCAGGGAGGCAGGGAGGCAGTTTAAGAGGGAGGCCCCAGCAAAAGAAAGAGATCTACCACCAACTTGTTGCTTGGAGAAGCGACTGCCTCTGAGGGAGTTGGAAGTCAGATGAGCAAAGAGCTCGAGAAGGGAGATATTTAGGAAGAAAGAGTTAAAGATTTTGAGGCCAGAAGGCCTTGTGGACAATGCAAAGAGTTTTTAACTTAATTATCGCAGCCAGTGGGAGCCAGTTCAGAGATTTCAGTCCTGGAGAGATACGATCCCTGGACTTGAGGTCAAGGACAAGTCTTGCAGTCCTATTCTGGATGAGTTGCATAGAGCGGAGAGTAGAAGCAGGCAGATTTAGAAATAGGCTGTTGCAATAGTCCAGCCTAAAGAGAACCGGAGCTCTGGAGACAGTGAGTTTATGGGGGTAGGAGAGGAAAGGAAGAATACCTCTGAGGAGGTGCAGCTGGTAGTGTGACATCAGAGATGTGAGGAGAAAAGGATAGTGTGGAGTTGAAGATGACCCAGAGGTTTTTAGCCTAACAGATGGGAGCAGGAAGAGGGCCAAGAGAGGCCGACCAGAGAGTGACAGGAAAAGAGGGAGCGGGTGTGTTGATGAGGAGAATCTCAGACTTACTGGCATTAATCCAGAGATCATTGGAGGCACACCACTCCTGGAAGGCAGAAAGAAAGTCAGAGATGAGAGAGGGAGAAGAGGTGGCTGAAGGTAGCCTGAAAATGATTTGAGTGTCATCTGTGTAGCACTGGAAGTTGGGGCAGAGATTGGCAATGTGGTGGGCAAGAAGTGCCAGGTATTGGTTGAACAGCCAGGGAGAGAGGTTAGACCCCTGAGGAACACCACAGGAATAGATAGAGAAAGAGGAGAGGAAGGACCCAAATTGGACCTGGTAGGGTCGATCAAAGAGGAAAGAGGTCAGCTATGCCTGGGTCTGACCGATGATACCCAGGTTATCACGGAGACGGTTGAGCAGGATGGCATGGTTGACCGTGTCAAAGGCAGAAGAGTCAAGTAAGATGAGGACACAGCGGGTATTGGAATCAAGGTTGGAGAGCAAGTATTCACGGATGTTCAGGAGAGCAGTTTCTGTGTTTCTGGCAGCTTTGAAGCCAGACTGATGATCATGGAGACAACCAACAGATTCAGTGTGAAGATTGAGCTGGGAGATGGCCAGCTTTTGCAGGAGTTTGCCCAGGAAAGGAGTGATGGAGATTGGGAGATAGCTAGCCGGGCAGGACGGGTCGGCATAGGGTTTCTTAAGAAGAGGGTGCACAAGGGAGTGCTTCAGGGGGCATGGGCAGACTCCAGTGGTGAAGGAGTGGTTGCAGAAGTCAGCCAGAGCAGCAGCCAGGGAGGCAATGTGGTCCTTGATGGTTTTAGAGGAACAGAGGTGAACCTGTTTTGACAAGACTTTCATAGATTGAACTTGTCTGGAAACCTTGTCTGGGGAGAACAGGGAAAGGCAGAAAAGGAGGGAGGAGAGGTGGCCGAAGAAGGGCCAGAGGAAGAGCAGGGAGTAAAGAGAGGAGGGGGAGAGGAAGAGAGAGAGGACAGGATGTCCTGAGTTTTAGAGATTAAATGAGAAGCCAGAGCTGTGCAGAGGGGGCCTGGGAAGGGACAGGAGAGGTAGAGACTGCAGCAGGATTGGCCAGTTCCTTGCAGATTTTAAAGAGTTCAACCGAGTTGTTAGATACTGCAGAGACGCAGGCTTGGATGTGAGCTCTCTTCTTGGAAAATACAGAGAGCCAGTATTTCCTTTGGAGCAGGCGGCAGGCCAGTTTGTCAGAGGATGTACCAGAAGCACACCATTTCCTCTCAGCCACCCAGCACTTGCGTTTGAGGGTGGCGAGGTCTGAGTCGTACCAGGAGTTGCACTAGGCTTTGGGCTTCAAGCGGATCCTCATGACAGGGTCAAGAACATTGAGAGTATCAGATATAGCAGAGTGGAGCATGGAAAGGGCTGTGTCAGGGTTTAAGTCAGCTAAAGGGGGAGGGGGAGTCAGAAAGTGGCAGCGAAAGCCTCAACTGACATGTGCTTCATGGGTCGGATGACCGAGAAGGTGGGTGGCAGTGCTGGAGTTGTCTTGGCCTGAGGGGTAGAGAGGATGAGCACGGAGGAAAGGAGAGAGTGATTACTCCAGGAGAGAGGAGTGGTGAGAGGGGTCGAAAGGGGAATGTTTCGAGAGCATCCAGAGTGTGCCCTGCAGAGTGAGTTGCACCAGAGGGGAGAATAGAGAATGAGAGAGAGTTGCAGAGGTTGCAAAAGAGTCCAGAGGAAGGACAGGAAGCATCCAGGTTGATGTTGAAGTCTCCAAGAAGGAGGAGGTGAGTGGTCTAGACCAGGAGGGAAGAGGAGAGGTCCACCCACTTAGAGAGGAAGGAGGAGATCTGACCAGGTACCAATAGAGAGTAGCCACAGTAAGGGAATGGCTAGGAGAGAGAGAGAGCCTGCAGACAAGGCATTTGAAAGAGGAGTAGGACTGCGTAGGAATGACAGAGACAGGAATCCACTCAAGAAAGATCAGGGCTACACCCCCTCCAGAATGGTTGGACCTGGGCGCAGAGATGATCTTGTAGCAATGTTTGAGGAGAATGTCAAAGCTAGAGACAGAGCTGGCCGTGAACCATGTCTCTGTGAAACTGAGGACATTGAGGTCAAGTTCCTCCAGGAGGTGATAGATGTCAGAGGAGTGTTTGACAGCTGAGTGAGAGTTTAGATTGGCAATATGGAGAAGGTTGCCATCCTTGAAAGACTTCCTGGGAGGTCTACAAATCAGAGGTACACCCAGCAGAGGTGTAGAAAAAGCCAGAGGGGCAGCAGAAAAGGAAGGAGGAGAGGGCAAGGTAGCAAAGAAGGAGGCAGCAGGAGGAGGCGAGGAAGCCGTGGATGGAAGAGGTGGGACAGCAGGAGGAGAAAGGAAATTGATGAGGCACGGGAAGTGTCTATCAAAGAGGAGAACCCTTCACATAAACATTAATGATGACCTTAGAGGAGTGGAAGGAGGCCAGGAGTACCTCCCAAGAGGTGCCACCCTTAATGGGAGAGAAGAGAAGGGAGAGAGCACAGAGACCATATGTAGAGTCAATAGGTCTGGTGAGGGTACGACAAAGAGGATGTCGGTGAACTCTTGCCTGGAGGAGGCACTTATAGGTTCCTTATTGGTTCATTATAGGTCCCTGTAGCTCCCTATGGTTAGTTGTGATGAAGCGAGTGCAAGCTAGCTCCATGTATGCTTTGCTTTCTTGCGTTTCTGCTTTTGGCTAGTGAAAAGAAAAGCTTTTGACAGTATGTATATGTGTTTGACCTCTAGGCGACAGGAGAAATGTTATCTATTGCCACAAAATTCCTTCACCAAGAAAGGTAGAAACTCCTCATACTCCTGTTTTTCTGTTTTGAGGGCATACTATGGGGGTCATTCTGTGGTTGGAGGTAAGGGATAAACGATGGTGGTAAAGGATTACCGGCATCGCTTACCGCTCCGGGCTATTCTGACCAGTGAAACTGCTATTAGCGGCACCATAAATAACGGTGCCTCTAATAGCGGCATGGGCACGGGCATGGGGGCCATCATACCGGCAATAGCGGCATGCCGTAAACTGGAGGACATCACAAGTGAAACGGACATGCAAATACCGGCATCATGAAGGCACTAAAAGTGGATTCTGGCATGCCGTAAATACCGGCATCGCTGACCAACCGTAAAATGCCATGTGCAGTGTTCCCAGCTGCCACAGGTGCACACCATCAGCGCAGGTAGCGGCAATGGAGTCTGGCCCTGAACAAAAGGAGCACACCCTCACAAGACACCCCTTTCCACACCTAGATCAATACAATAGTAGCATCAACACTTCAGCTGGAGGACATGCATGCATTGCAACACCATCAACAACACCAACACCAACTGCAGGCAACACAGAGGAGACGCAGCAGGAGAAGGAGGGTGAGACAGCCCTGCATGCCCCACCAGTGCAGCCAGCTTAACCACGCATTCAGCCCCCAATCCCAAACATCAGAGCCAGTCCCTCCAGCCCAACCCCGCAGCACAACCACACACCGTACCGTCTGGACCATGACACCATCAACACCATTGTGGACATGATATACGACTCAGTCTCATTGAAATATGCACCGCCATCCCCCTTCTACTGAAGGTAGTGTCGGTGCTCCACCTCAAGCACACAACAGAATTCATATATCCACCACGGACTCCCCAGGAGATACTAGAAACAAAATGTGGCCTCCATGGCATGGAGGTGGTTTAACGCAATCAAAATTATACCACCACAAACAGGTGGAGATGGAAGGTGACACAAGCAAGATCTTCACACATTGTCGTGGCCATTATCCCGGATCAACCACAGGTATGCTGCACGTCACCATGGGAAAAATCAGTGCAGAATGCCAAAAATTGCAGAGGCTACTGCCAACGCTCACCATCAGAAAATCCTACACAACACAACAAATCACCAAATTCACACAAACACAGCAATATGCGTACACAATTCATGAGCTAAAATATGGCAGAGCACACCGTGTATCACCTTGAAGATGCAACCCAAACCATTATTCCCTGGCACAGGACACATTGAGGGCCAAAAAATAGCTTGCATACAACCAGGGACATGTGCATGTGACCAATGATAATCTGCCGGCATGTGTGACTAGTACAGTTGTTCATCATTATTCGCATGACATTTACCTTTAATTGCCTCGCATGCAGGTGATACTGGCTATCCCTTGAAGCCGTGGCTCCTCACCCCTGTCCGAAACCAACAGAATAGGCATGAGGAGGACTACAATTTTTCCCATTACCATACCCTTGGACATCAAGCAGACCTTTGGCCTGTTGAAGGCACGATTTCACTGCCTCAGCCGGTCGGGTGGGGCACTCCGCTGCAGGCAGGGAAGGTGGCCAAGATCATCATGACATGTGTCAAGCTGCACAATATGTGCATCCGCCGGAACGTGCCCCTGCCCCCTGACATTGAACTGCTACCACCTGGTGATGATAAAGGGGAGGAAGACGATGGGGCTGGACATCATCGCGGTGGCGATGCACAGGAGGGCCCTGCTGTGCGCAAGTCAGTGATTGCACAATATTTGTGACACACATGGCAGCAGAGGGTGACATTATGGTTGGACAGAGGGCACTGGGTGTGGGGGTACAACTACACCATGCACTGTAACTGAATAATTGACACATGCACGATAATGAGTGTCCAGTCAGGTCTTTTTTTTCACACAACCAGTGTATTAAATGTAACAAAGTAAACGTAAGTGACAAAACCCTCAACCACCATCACCCCCCTCCCCCTCCCCCCACAATTCCGCCACACACCCTCACCCCCTCCCCCCACAACTCCCCCACACACCCTCACTCCCCCTACAACTCCCCCACACACCCTCACCACTCTCCCCCTCCCCCCACAACTCCCCCACACACCCTCCCCCCCTCCCCTCACAACTCCTCCATACACCCTCACCCTTCTACCCCTCCCCCACAACACCCCCACGCAAGTCCCATTGAGTCCCCGAAACCTACATGAGGCTGCCATGACAATTACTCGGCACTCCCTGGCCCAGGGGGCGGCATGTCTTGTCGGCGCTGTGAACGGGCCAATCTGCGGAGCGTGCTTGTTCGTGTGGAACTGTAGGACGACGGTGTGGCCGCCTGCTGTGGTTATGTGGCGGGATGCCCTGCCTCCATAGCATCCGCGATGTGGCCTAACACCTGCCGGAGGGCCGAGACCTCCTCTCAGAGGCGGCTGGTGTTGTCTGAGAAAGATCTCACGTAGGCAGTGTTGTCCGTAAAAGACCGGCCTAGTGCGGCTAAGTCCATATGCCACTCCTCTCTGGCCAGCCTGTTGTCTTGGACGAACTCACTCACCAGGGCAGTTAGATGGTCAGCCCGCTGCGGTCCTGCGGGTGCACCTGTGGAGGTATTGGGCCCCTGGCTGTTATGCCAGGCCTGCTCAGCCTCGGCAGCACTGAAAACTGGACTGAAGTGTCCCTCTGTGTGCTCATGACCAGACTGCTCTGGGGTGGTGGCATTCCCCGTATCGAACGATGATACTTGGGGGGATGCAAGTTGAGTTGGGGTATGGACCACATCCGAAAGATCGTCCTCCATGGTTCCCCAGATGTCCTCCTGTGTGTAATCCACAGTCAGGGGTGCCGTGGCTGCCACCTCCCCAGCCAAACTCGACTAATCGAATGCGGTGCCTCGCATGTGTCATCAGGCTGACCAGTGGGTGGAGGTGGTGGTGGAGCTGTGCCCTCCACAGGTCTTGGTGGCACAGGTGCAATGGGTACCTGGGGTTGCTTGGATGCTGGTACTCGGCGCCCCGTGGGTTGTCCCCTCGAGGTTGACGGCCAGTTGCTGTCATCCTGAGACCTCTTCCGTGGTGTGGCCTGTGGTGTGGCCTGTGCAGGGGTTGCGTCCTGCCCTTCGCTGTCATGGTCAGTGCCTGTAGGGGTGGAAGAGAGGGACGGCATGAGTGATGTTTTGATAGGCATCATACATACATTGGGACAATTGCTCATCCGCACAATTGGGGGTAATAGGCATTTGTGTTTGGAAGGGCAGGTCATTTGATACATGGGTGGTTAATGCAGGCATATGTCAGTGTCACTAATGTTGGCCAGGAACAGTGCTGTCTGACATGCATACTATTTTGGACATGCACGCTGTGTGACTCGTGGAATTTCCTACTTTGTGTGGTATGTGTCATGTACGATATTGCCTTGCACCAGGCATCTGCATGTGTCTGTGATGCATCGGTCTACTTTGCGGGGAGTGTGTGTGTGTGGGCGACCATAGCTGTGTGTGTGGGCGACCATAGATTGACTCTTCGAACTGACATTGGGGTTGACTTTCATCAGATTTGGCATAGCAGTGTTTACTTTGGATACTCACATCCATCGTCCGATGTTGTGGTGCCACACTCAATCTCGCCTACACCTTCGATTGATTCCGTCCCAATCATGCTTGCGCATATGTCCTCCCATGGGGTGAGCTTTATAGGGGAACTGGAACCTTGTCCTGTTCCCATGGACTGGCTGCGATTGACCCTTAGTCGCAGGTCGTCCCATCGCTTGCAACAGTCCCCACAGCACTGACCTTCTTGGCAACAAGAGCCCAGGTCTCTTTCTTCCTTAGCACTGCCTCTCTCCTCATGTTGCTAGAGAAGATTGTGGCAGCATGTGGTGCCGGTTATAGCAGTGACCGTAAATAGCGGTGACAGCTAATTACGGTCACCGCTATTTACGGTCCCCGCTAATGACACATTGAACAATGTCGGTAGTGTTATCTGCACTACGCTTGATGCCGGTAAGGGTTTTTTTGGAGCCTTTTACAGCATGGCACCAGATACCTTACCGGCATGGCGTAAAGCTCGTGCCCGCGAAGTCATAATAGTCCTCTATTAGCGGACTGGTGCCAGCACGGACCCGCTATTTGCGCCATGCCGGTAAGGGACGTTACTTACCTCCAAACTCGGAATGACCCCCCCATAACTTTTTAGGTTTTTTACTGGTTGGTTGGCGGTCTCTACTATGATGTGCTTCCCCTGGATAAACAGCAGTAGTTTTTCAATGCCCACACTATTGCGAGAAGTGCTATTTTGTAATCATTGAATTTATTTCTACGGGTCAGTGTTCAGAAGGTCTATGTGCACAGCTCCCCTGGTATCAGCAACAAGGTGGGTTTCCTCTCTCTCGCCATCTCGGTCACCACTTATCAGTGCTTCTCTCACTCTCAGGTTTTTCTCCCTCTCTGACACGCTTCATTGTGCATCTTGAAAAACAGCATCAAATGTACAAATATTTTTCCTGCTTTCTTTCAGCAGACTTGCTGTTGGTGGAGTATGGGTTGAGGTGGAAAGGGAGTTCCTAAACAGAACAGGAGTCCTTGTCCCCATGGATGGAGTATCCTCCGATGGGGTCCCACTTGCCTCTACCAGTAGGGAGGATGTTGCATAGCACCCTTGATTAGTCACATACCCTTCGGGTTAAAGGTTTGGTTTCCCCTTCTCCATTGATCAGTAATTTGCTGAGAAAATTAACATTCCCTTTGTATGCTCTACTGTACAACTCTAGGGCCGGACATCTAAAAACCAATGCATTATGTGATTTTTAGAGTCTTTTCTCAGACGTAACCATGCAAATGGGGAATGGTCTATGACTAAGTGTAATTTTCATTCCATAAGGTAGTAGATTAGATGGTCTACCACTCCCTTAATGGCTAAGGCTTCTAACTTCATGGTAGCATAGTTTTGTTCTCTTGGAAAAAGCTTCCTACTTATGTACAGGACAAGATGTTATATACCCTAGTGTGCCTGCTACAAGATCACTCCAATCCCAACTTTTGAGGCATCAGTTTGTAATATAAATTCCTGATTGAAGTTGGGAACTTTGAGTATTGGCTTGCTTCACAAGATGGTTTTTAAGCTTATGAAGCTGTGTTGATCCTGTTTAGACCACACCAATTGTTGGCGCACAGCATTTTTAAGTTTGTTGGTTAATCGGGTTATAGTGGTGGAATAATTAGGAATAAACCAAGGGTAATATCCTGCAAGCCCTAAGAATGCTGTGAGCTCCCTTTCAGTCTGAGGTGGAGGATTCATTTTTACTGCCTTGATTTTGTCCACCTGGGGCTGAAGCAACTCCTTACCTTTGAAAAAAACAGATGCCTGACTGCTCACTGAGCTAGATGATATTTCTTTGGGTTTGCATTAAGTCCAGACTTCCTCAATGCCCAGACGATCTAATTCAAGTGAAAATGGTGTTCTTCGCAGGTATCTCTATATATGACAATGTCATTGAGATATGCTCTGCAAAACTGAGAAAAGACACAGTCCATGAAGTGTTGGAACGTTGCCGGGGCCCCATGCAATCCAAAGCGCAATGCAGTAAATTGAAATACTCTGTTTTCTCTCTATTGGGTGGGTTCAGAGGGACTTTGTTGATAGCCTTTGGTGAAATCAATAGTGGAGAATTTCAAACTGCACAAATTGTCAATGAAGTCATTGATTTGGGGCATCAGTTAGCTGTAGATCTGCGGGATGGAATTCAGATTCCAACATCGAAGCAGAACCTCCACGATGTTTCTGTTATGGCCATCAAGACTATTGGAAAAGAGCATGGGCTCACAGACAGCTCAATAATATTATCCTGGATCATGTTTTCCACTTCTTTGGTGAATATCTCCTTCCTGGACTCAGGAATTTGGTAGGGCTTGAGACTTTCTACTTTACCTGGGAGTGCTTGTATCTGTATGCATTGTTTTTAACTCTCAACAGTTGGCTGCTAAAGATGTCAAGGCATTGGTTTAATAGATGCTGGAGTTGTTCTTGGTAAGAGGAGGGTAACTTTGAAGGTACAAGATTATTCTCATCTCCTGCTGGTTGGGAGACCGAATAATTGCAGGACCCTTTCTTCTTTAGATTTTTAGGTGGCCTAAACCACTTAGGTAACATTTGGTTATCAGAGGTATGTAGTAAATCTAGGACCTTTCAACCATGTAATAGCCTTTTTATTTTAGTTGGTCTTTTGGTTTTCCTGGGCCTCCCCAAGTGTATTCTCACATTTTCCCTAACCATGGCCATATTTAGTTTTAGGATTTGGGCAGGTTTGTGATATAGGCAGTACGGCTTTCTCCCTTTCTTCCCATATTTCCCTGCGCATGTCAAGCACATTGCAGGGTTCTCTACCATAAAGAGGTTCAAAGGGAGAATATCCCAGGGAACTTTGAGGTGACTTCCTCATGGCAAAAAAGGCTCATTTGACTATAGTGTCTCAACTTTTGCTGTCTGCGTCTACCAATTATTTCAGAATACTCTTCAAAGTCAGATTGAAGTGTTCGACTAACTAGTCAGTCTGTGGGTAATAAACGGATGTTCTCATGGTTTTGAGCTGCAGGATATCTTTCACCACTGACATCAATGGTGACAGGAATGTGGTTCCTTGGTTTGTTGAGATCCCTTTAGGGAAACCACTTGAGACAGGAAGGGTATAAAATGTTTCAAAATGTTCTGGCTTGTGTTGTTTCTTAGGGGTAAAGCCTCTGGATATTGTTTGGCATAATCAGTGATAACAAGCATGATTTGTTCCCTAATTTGGATGGCTCAAGGAATCCTGTGATATCCTTGGCAATACATGGAAAGGGAACTTCAATAACAGGTAAAAGTTGTAGGGGAACTTGTGGAACGGGAGTGGTTGCGATCTTCTGCAAAATGGGACAGGTCAAGACAAAGTTCTTTACATCAGCATCTATTCCGGCCCAAATAAATGTGGGTATGACTGGTTCTGGTTCTTCCCACTCCCTGTTCCAACACTACCTGCCAGTGACCTATCATTTCTTTCTGGTATGATTTATCCCCAATAAAAGAGACCTTTCTTAAGAAAAAAGCAACCAACTTGCATGCAACCTTCCTCTTCAAATATTACTTTAGAGAAAGCTTCCTTTCACATAGGGTTGTTTCGTTACGTGGAAGATAGGTCTGGAAGAAGGTCTGTTTCACCAAGCTCTTGGGCTGGTCTGTCTACTTTGATTTTGAGAGAGGGGAAGTTAGACTTCTCTCAGTCTTCCTATAGGTAGTTGTAGGCTGGTGGAATGAGGCCTCTGGCAAAATGGGAACTGATCCCCACTGTCCAAAGTTCTTGCCTTTGGTAGTTGTCTGCTGGGTAATGGTAGGGCCATTTTATAATACCTTACTTCTTGGTGTAATTTTTCATTTTACCATGTTCATTCTCTGCTTACACTAGGCTAACTTCTCTCGCAAATCACAAATACTAGCCTGATTAGTTCAGAGCATCTTGCTATGGGAAGTTAACTCGTCCTTCTTATTTTGTAAATCCTGCTGTAATCATTCATTCTGGTGCTGGCAATTGTGAACCACATCAGATCTGTCTTGACTTTTCCCTTACCAGTGCAGGATTTCCTTTTCAAAATACACTTTTATTTGACCTGCCTGTTTCAAGTCAGTCTCTATTTGTTCAAATGGATCCTGAAAATGCAAATTTGCATCTTTCACATTAGCTTCTTCTTGGGAAGAGGTTTGACACAAGTTTACCTTTTTCTAGTTTTTGTAAGACTTGCTGCTTCTCATGACTTAGAGTATCACACTCTGCGTGAACTGATATCTCTGTGTTTTTGTGACACTTACATTCTGATTAAAATGTTCAAATTTGGGGCTTCTTTGGGAATTAATTTATTATTTTCTTGCTTTAGGATCCCCAGGCACATCAGGTAGGCTCCGGCGGAGTTACTTTATTCAGCTTCAATAAATTACATTAAGATGTCTCAGTGAGAACCACTGGCTCCCATCACCCAGGCAGGGGCTCTCCAACTGCCTAAGTCTAGAACCTTTGCTACAAGCATTCCCTGATTAACACCATACCATTCTCTCTGTCACACCAACCATTCTCTCTTACTTCACCATACTTCTACATTCATCCCAAGCACTGCATAATTCATCTCTCTTCCTTCCAGATCTCATCATATCACAACAAAGTACCTCTCCTTTCTTCACATAGTGCATACATCCAACACACACTCAGGCACACAGGTTATCACACACCACCAGCATATACACAATCACAAGATGCACCTCTATTACGAGAGGCACAACTCAGAAATTATAACATTGCATAAGGTGCCCCTTCGCCTTTCTACTCAGGCTGGATATCCACATAACAGCCACTCTTACATGACAGAGGTCAAACCCCTTTCTAATCCAGCTGGATCTTTACAGTACAACCACTCTCACATGAAGGAGGTTAAACCCCCTCTCTACTTTGTCTGGCATAACAATGCCACGACCACACACTTTATGTGGAAGGCATACATACCCCACTATCTACTCTGGCTGGAGTAACAATGCCACAACCACACACTTTTTGCAGAGGGCATACATACCCCCTATCTACTCTGGCTGGCATAACAATGTCACAACCACACGCTTTTAGCAGAAGGTGTGCAAAACCCCTGTCTACTTTGGCTGGCATAACAATGTACGAAACATACACACATCTACCTTTTGGGTATAGAAGTGTAGTGCATTGTTTCACTAATAGCTCATTGCTGCATGGATAAGCAGCTAGAGCTGAAACCTCCTAAAAAATATATTAGTACTTTGCATTACCCTTATACCACATTGCACATGTTGTGCACTCACTAGCATTAATACTTTTGACATAGCAAGATACTTGAAACCTAAGTCCTTGTTGCTGCAATGCAACATAGAGCTAAAATTCCTCAATCTGGTTAAATAACATGTACATATAATGACATTCCTAAGCATCTTCTCAAACTCATTGTGCCATCCTAACACCAGCCATTTTAACCTCCATGGTGCACACATTGCTTGGAAATTAGCATACCAAAGAAGATACTTAGAAATTCCAATGACATATTTCAATCACATTATAACCTCATGGTTAGGTCGAGTGCCGGCCCGCGCCCAAAGGCACTCAACCTAAGGCTACTGTCCCGAGCCTGTCGGAGCCGGGAGGCCTGGAGGTCTGCCTTACTCCATTCCACGTTACCCGTCATCGCCTTTACCAGCAGCTGACTCGCCTGCAACCTGCTTTTCCTATGCGGTAAGACACTGACTATCTGCCTTGCTTATCATTGCGCTACGATCCCTATTTATATTTACACTGTCCTTGACGACCCAATACTAGTTTGTCAGTCTGCCCAGTTCTATTATTGCTCTGTGTTCAGGAGTCACTGTACGATGCGCTTCCTGCTTTGCCTTCGGCGGAACAGGTGCTCACTGCACCTAGCAGGCGTATATTGGAATCTACTTGTACTCTGCAGCAAGTGGAACCAGCTCACATGGTCGTAAAATGACTTGCAGCACATGCGCTTCTTGCCGTATCGGCGCCTTCTCATCTCTACACCCGCCGTCTATCAGGCGCCAGCCACATGCGTGTACAAGCCCCCTGTCTTCTTTGATCCCAGCACACCTCTGATCCTACCTCGTAGGTGCCACCTACAGAGCTTCTTGGCTGAGGCTCTATCCTTCCGGCCCTCTTACCATCACGCACTGTTCCCCCTGCCTCGCTTGATAACCCAATGGACCATGCTGTCCACGCTTGACTGATCTGACTTTCCAATACAATTACCTTTACCTGAACGTGCCGAATAACTAAGCCCAACTGCCACTTCGTCTGATTGCACCTTCATCAACTGTAATCTGTCTCCACCTGATTGCACCTAAACTGCTTTTCTGGTTGCCCATGCCCGGTTGTGCTTGCTACCATTATTGTTGCCCATACTTGACTTGTGCCTCTTAGTAGCTGCCTCATTTGATTGTGCCTAAACTGCTTTTCTGCTTGCCCATGCCTGATTGATTGCTATCATTTGTGTTGCCCATTCCTGAACTGTGCCTGCTATCACTATTGATGCCCATACCAGAATTGTGCCTCCAAGTAGCTGCCGCACCTGAATGCACCTAAACTGCTTTTTTGGTTGCCCATGCCTTATTGCCTGCTACCATTATTGTTGCCCATACCTGAATTGTGTCTCTAAGTAGCTGCCACACCTGATTGTGCCTAAAATGCTTTTCTGGTTGCCCATGCCTGATTGCCTGCTATCATTATTGTTGCCCATACCTGAACTGTGCTTGCTATTCACTGTGCCTTTAAGCAGCTGCCTCACTTGATTGCGCCTAACTGCTTTTCTGGTTACCCATGCCCAGTTGTGCTTGCTACCATTATTGTTGCCCATACCTGAACTGTGCCTGCTATCACTATTGATGCCCATACCTGAATTGTGCCTCTAAGTAGCTGCCTCACCAGATTGTGCCTAACTATTTCTTAGGTGCCCTTGTCTGTTGTGACAATAGTAACCCTAGATGTATAACATCAATGTGCCAAACTGTAATGCCTATCTATCTCATGTCTGACTGGACCTACAGCAGCTAGAGCTTCCCTATATGATTGTGCCCAACTGCTCGGGCCGTCTACACCTGACTGATCCTACAGTCACCTCAAAACCTGCTACCTGAATTGACACTGAATCTGCCCAATCTGTTTTAGCTGGCTTACCCTAAGGTACCACCTTACCTGGCAAGCCTTCACCATTCACTCAGTACCCACCCCTGCCCTACCTTCTTCCTACGAAACCATAACCTTCTAGACCTAAAGTACCATGCACACTTCAACTACTCAATTGCCTATTCTACAACTGACACTCCTCAGTGCCCTCACGACTATGGCTCTTATCAACCTCTTACCTTGCACCTTGCGGGAGAGAAACACCAGACTCCGAGCAAGACTACCTCGGATATATGATCCTAAAACGACCAATATCAGAGCCCTAGACTCTCATCGTAGACCTATTACCTTCAACAACAACCTTACTCTCACCATACCCACCCCTGAACCATCACAAAAAAACACAGACCTACCCCTCTGCCCAGGTGAGCTCCTGCTCCGAACGGGGATTCACTCGTAATCACACCAGAACTAACATCCCCAAATCTAAACACCCCTCTCTCCAAGGACAGAACAAAACAACCATTTCAGGAGCTCTAATTAATGCTAGATCCCTCTTGGCACACACCACTGATATTGCTGACATACTTGCTAATGATGATCTAGGCATTTTGGCTTATTTTCGTTATCTGGTCCTGCACTCATGCTAGCGATACCAGATAACTATCACATACTCAGGGTCGACAGGCCTAATTGCAAAGGTGGCGACCTTGCTATTATAGCTAAAACCAACCTGGAATTAAGACTTACCACCCACCCTGAAATCAAATCTTGTGAAGTGTTCTCAGCCAAACTGCCTATCTCTAATAATAGCACATTGACAATCCTCCTATTATACAGACCTCTGGGCCCAATAGGAACCTTTGAGGAAGACTTCTCTAGCCTCCTCTCTAATAATATCAAAAGCAACTCACAGATCCTAGTGCTTGGAGACTTCAACCTGGGTTTCATAGACCACGAGGATAAACAGGCCCAATCCATTGAAACCATCCTGACAGAACATGGCCTGACCCAACAATTCCTTGCTCCCACTCACAATAAAAGGGCGGATACTAGACTGGGTGGCCAACCTGAACTGCTCCACCACCATTACCAAAATAACCCCTGTTAAGGATTTCAATCAGGCGATACACTCAGCTCTTGGCCTAGTGTATAGCGCAATGGAAAAAACTTATTTGATACATGGATTCAATTATTTGAAAGATGTGCCACTTGTATCACACCCCTTATTTAAGAATACCCTGGGTCACGCTGGACCAGAAATCAGGCTGGTTTGCAAAGATAAATATTTAGTCATGTATTTAAAATGTAATCACAATGGGCCTCATTACGACCCAGGCGGACTTCGCGGTGCTAAATGCACCGCGAAGCATGGCGGAAAGCCGCCGATAGCGCCATGGGGGTTGGCGGATTTACCGCCCCATTCCGACCTCGGCGGAGCGGTAAATCCCCAATCCCCATTCTGCCCTTCCCCATTCCCATTTTTGCCCCATAGGGTATAATGGGAGTGGGGAAGGAGTTAATTACGCCACCGTAAAATACGGTGGCGTAATTAACAACGAGGTCCCGTAGCGCCATGGTTTTCTCCGGCTGGTAAAACCAGGCGGAGAAAACCTCCATGGCGCTACGGGAACTCGTAGTATGGCGGAGAGGTACGCCATGCACTACGCTGGCGTAATACCCTCTCCGCCAGGGTCCTAATGAGGCCCAATATGTTTTAATAGATATACATCAATCACCAATGGGGTGACAGAACACTGAATAATATCTTTAATACACAAGGGGTAAGTAATGAGCAAAACAAATGCAGCACAGAAAATAATACTTTTGTGTTGGTTCAGATCAGATAGTCCTATGGTTAGCAGTTCCCCCTGCAACACCCCTCAACCCCCCCAATAGGCAATGTAAAGAGATAGGAGAAGAGAGCAAGTATTCAGGAAGAGCATACATCAAACAGAATATCAGCCCCACTTTCCCCCAGCAACACAAGAGAAAAATGGAGTTGACTTTCAGATATCAGACTGGATTTCAAAATTGACTTTAGAATGGACTGGGCAAAAACATCAAATATGGTCAAAATTGCTGAAATAGTTATAAATTCTTATGGTAGCCACTGCGGATAGTTGCACACAAGCACAAGAAATAGGGACAAGACTATGCAAAGTACATCTGCTATGGGACACAGTTCTTCCTATTTATACTCACTGTATATGTTTTTAAATGGGACCCTCAGCTCTGGTCATGGAGTGGGTCTGGTCTAAGAAAAACAGCACATCAGGCGCAGGACTGGATCCTCTAGGCCGGTCTTTGGATTGGCACAGGATCTGCTCTCCTAGTCAGTGGGTATTTGGATCAGCTGGATGGCGAGTTCCTCAGGTAAGCCTAGTGGTGGCAAGCCAGAGAATTTCTGGATACTGGTTCAAAAGGCCTTCTCACCCACACAGCGCTTTACTGAGTGGAGAGGATACATTTGAGGATTGGGGCCTTGCTGGAAATCAATAGTCTCTATTGCTGGCAAGAGATTTGGCATCTGGATCTGGAAGACTAGTTAAAGCTGGATGTAGAATGCTGGATCAGAGTGCTCCGCCGGAATCAGGTTGGTGGCTGGATCAGTGAGTCCCTATGTGCTCTCAGCTGTCTCAGTATAGGCTGGCTTAGCTAAGCCTGCCCCTTTGGAAAGTGATTGGGTCAGAGTCTACTGTCTGCCTTGATAGGAGGAGAGAAACAGAGTGTCATCTTTATGGTGTAAACCTATGATGCTGAGAATCCACCCGTAGCCACTGGAACACAACGTCTAATTTTGGCAAAATACATATTTACACATGTGCAATCTCCATAAAAATCACATCCGCCAATTGCATATTTTACACAGCAGCTATTCCTCAAAACCCTGTAGCTGTCGGATCATGTCTCCCCTTTCTATAGACTTTTGCCCTTTTCGCTATGAACACACTTTTCAATTTTTATGCAACTTTCCACAAATGTGTGTGTTTAATATGGGAATGAGTGTATAAAGTTTCACAATTCTAGCGGAAATACATTTTGCGTAAAATCACATATCTTGCCATTGCTGTCCAGAACATGTCACACAGTTCTGGCGCCTCTTCACCCGTGCAGCCGGAAATTAAATTAACAACTCTGTCATTTTTATATTTTTCACCATTTTGACTAGCAAGTTATAAGTCTTTTTTAAAAGTGTTCTTTATACGTTGAGCCACAGATGGTTGCTTGGGTCCACCTCTTTTTGTCTCCTTGCAGTCCAGGAGATTGCTCCTCCTTGTTTGTTCCTTGCAAAGGCCATTTACGACCCTCTTCACACTTCGAGTTTCCTGAGTGAGCTGCAGCTTGTCGTCATTGTTCCTTTTCCCTCTGTAGACCAGATTCTGTCCTACCCTGTAATTAACGCCTTCCCGTGAGTTCCTGCGGAGTGAAGGCCTTCCTTCTGTGAGAAAAAAAACCCTGCTATTCCAGTTTTGCAGCTTCAGCCAAACTAATTAACTTTTAAACTTAGCAAAACAACCACTTCTGTTGCATCACATACAAATACATTTCTTTCTTGGCCTTAAAATCTGTGGAATCAAAACACAACTAAAATCTGTATTCCTTTTTGCAAAAATCCTGTTTATGTTGCTATTTCAGCAGACCTTTGAGTTTTAGGTCATTTTAAAACTGCCTTAGTAACTCTGACTGCTGTCATTCAGGCAGCCCCGGGTACTGCACCCATATTTTGGCATAGAGGCTGTCCGTTTTCAGACTTCGTTTGTTTCACAATGTTCCATTTGATACATAGAGTTTTAGCACCGGGCAAGATTGTGAATGTTGAAAAGTATTGTGTTATAGGCATTTTGGAGTTTTTAGGCAACAAAGCAAATGACAATTGTAGGCACATTTTTGGGTTTCATTCGCAAAGTGCTGCTTTTATCTCTGCACTCTGTTTGCTGGCCATGGGACCCACTTGCACATTTCTGCAGGATGTGCTCTATTCCACTGCACATGCACCATGGGTGGCAGGTTGTGCATCCATCTTTTTGTGTGCTGAAGTACATGGTTTTTGTAGGTTTTTGGCGCGCACAAGGGTTTTGCCACTATTGTTGCTGTTTCTTTCCCCATTACTGGCAGGGTGATGCCGCATAGCATAGTGCAGTGGGTCAATACATCCCACACCCCTCAAGACTGGACTGATCACTACCTCATTGGTTTCTCCTCCTCCTTAGAGCCACAAAAATCGAAACACACTGACTTAGCTCCTCCTCTACCTACCAGAAGTAAAAAAGACATCACTGCCGAAACATTATTCCCTCTCCTCCTACCTACCCTCTCTTCTAATACCGGTAGTCCAGACCCTTTCACACTAGTAGAGACCTTCAATATCACCATTACTAAAGCCCTCGACTCTATTGTGCCAGTCAAACTACGTAACAGTAAACAAAAGTCTCACCTCAACACCTGGTTTACACCCCAACTAAAAGAGTTAAGACTTCAAAAGAGGAAACTCCAAGCCATCTGGCGACATTCACCCACGGCCGTGAACAAAACCCTACTCTCCAACTTCGCAAACCTGTACAAGAAAGAAATGATCCTTACAAAGCTAAATACATTTAATGAAAGGATCACGAAGACTAACTCCAATACCAAGGAGCTTTTCTCCATTCTGCGCGAAATGGAAAATCCAATTCCTCCCACAGATAATACCCCAAAAGACAATCAATGGTGCACCAGCATCGAAAATACTCTTTCCAATAAAACAGCCACCCTGCAGACCAAAATAGCAAATAGAAAAGCCTCATTGTGCTCTACTGAGATGCACCCTACCCCACCCACTGTTATTCCTAATAGCGCTACACCCTTCAGATTCACTAATATCTGTATACTTGATACGGAAAAGGTCATACTATCACTGAAGCCCCCCAACTGCCAGGGAGACAGCTGCCCAGCACAAATAATCAAGGATGCAGCCAGAGATCTAGCACCGTTTATCTCCAAACTCATCAATGCTTCCTTCAATTCATGCTCTGTCCCTATCAACCTCAAGGAATCCTGGGTGTTACCACTCCTCAAGAAACAGACCCTTGATCCAGCCATCCCGACTAACTACAGACCAATTGCGACGGTACCATTCCTCCTTAAATTTATTGATAGACTAGCCTACCTCCAAATCCAAAGCTACCTTGTTTGCTACCTTGAGGCCAATCACCTACTAGGATCATGGCAATCGGGTTTCAGACCACGACATGGGACTGAAACGGCCTTGATCGACCTAAAGACACAAATTGACGAGTTGAAAGACAATGGTAAAGCAGCTATGCTACTCCTCCTCGACTTATCTGCAGCATTCGACCTTGTGGATCACGCAGTGTTATGTGAACACCTAGCGTCAGGTGCACATTTCTCGAGTGATGCCATAGCCTGGGTACAATTCTTCCTAGCCAAACGTACAATGAGAGTTTTCTCCCCATCGGCATCAGCAGACCCAATCCAAATTACCTGTGGTGTTTCACAAGGTTCATGCGTCTCAACGACAATGCATAATATCTTCACCAAGCCACACTTCGAAAAACTTGACAGGCTGGGTGTCACATACACTAACTATGCTGATGACTCCCAGACCCTCATACCCCTTTCAGGCAACTTTGTCAAAGACACAGTTCTGGTGAACAGCATATACCTCATCATTCATGCATTGATGGCCTCATACGGCCTCTGCCTGAATGACGATAAAACAGAGATTCTGATCTTGGGTTCTGACTCCAACCTAAAGAAACTTAGCCCCGACTACTCAGCCTTATATATCGACGGCAACGATATCAAAGTAGTATCTGAGATAAAAACTCTAGGTTTTTACCTTGATTATACACTTTCACTAAACAAACAAGTTAGCCCCAGGGCCTCATCTACAGCCTACACATTGTAAACTGATTAGGGCCTGTAGAGCTTTCTTATCCAAAGCCATCTGCGTAACTCTGGCCAACGCTTTAGTAATGTCTAAACTAGACTATTGTAATGCCCTCTATGTAGGTTCTAACAAAAAATACGAAATAAAATTAAAATCTTACAAAACAACGCCCTGAGAGCAGCACTGAACATACCCCGAAGAGAGCACATTTCCAATTTCAGAAGAGATCAGCACTAGTTAAAAAATAGTGATATGATAATCCTCAAAACAGTTTCCCTTACCTTTAAATGTTTGAATAATGCTACACCACCTTATTTCTCTGCTAGGCTGACTAATAAAACCTACTCTTATAACACCAGATCATCTAACCATCTCTGTCTTGATATTTCGAGATTCAGACTTGCCAAAGCTGGCGGAGTCAGTTTCCCTGTCAAAGCGGCCCGCTCCTGGAATTCCCTCCTGACAGCATTCAGAGTGGAAACGCCATATGCTAGATTCAGATCCAACGTACTGTAATGGCTCCATTCCAAGGCACCTAGACATCATAGCACACCTGAACACCCTGACCCTTTTTTAAGACATCCTCTGCTTTTCCTTATGTATGTTGCTACTAACTACTAACACCCTGCCCGTACTGTGCCTGTACCACCTACCACAGTATGCGTCCTTACTACATGCAATGTAATTACTATATACCTGTATTCCTTTATAATGTTGTAACTAAGCTTACATATTCTTGTACCTGCTGCGCCCAGCTACCTGAGGGTTTGGTGCGCATTATCAAATAAAGAAACAAACAAACAAGCACACACTTTATACATGAGTACACAGGAAAGCTCTAAAAACCACACAGCGTGCACATAGCTATATCTTAAGTTGAGGCCAAAATACAAGATCTCTCAAAACATAAGCAAACCCATTCTCATCAACCCACAATCCTGCACTGCAAGACCTGATGAGGGAAATCCCATTGCAGACTCACTGCGACCTCATTGAGCCTTGGTGCACCATTAAACCTCTGTACTCCTTTAGAGCAATTAATGTTTCCTGCACACGTCATTAGCAACAGTCTGGTAACACATCCCCTCCAGGCTCCAAGGACTCCATAGCATGTCCATACAAACGCCACAGGGTGCTTCAATGAAAGACCCCATTGTTTCTTATGCATGATTTCATAACGCTCAGCACATCGCTGGGTTCATTTCTTCAGCTTTCTCTCAGTGTCACACCAAACGAGAACGGTGAAGAACTCTGCATTCTTCACTCTGCCAACACGGACACCATCTACTTGACATCACCACTGCTAGCTTGACCTCAGCAGGGATCAGAGCTCTCCCAGAGCAACCGCCACAAAGGTCAGAGTTGTGCTCCTGCACAAGGCAACAAACCTCCAAGACTTATAAGCAGAGAGACATGCTCAGGGACTCATGCACCTCCTTCAAACATGCTGGTAAGCAAATTGAAACCTCTTGACACTTACCAAAATTCAACTGTACACCATCTGCCTGCAGCATCTGCCTCTATGAAGCAGGTCATCCCCGTGGTTGTGGGCTCCAGGCATATGATGCCTGCATCTAATGGAGAGCATTATACCACTTCAAGGGTCAGACACACACTGTTCCCTGGGGCTTTCAGCTTCATCAGAAACTGGAGTTATACAGGTCAATGTGTAACCTGCCATAATTTCCTGCCACTTACCGAACATGGAAAGGTATTTTCATTTTCTCTGTGCGTTCCCTTCGTCTTCTGATTACCAGTCTCTGTGTTAAGGATTGTTACTGCTTCTTAGCTCTTAGTAAAAAATAGGGCTAACAATGCACCAGCTCCCTTCTTCACTTCTGGGTCTTCAGGCTGTGCCCCCACTCTTCCCTGGGCATTCCAATGTGTTGTCTTCCCCTTTTCCACCTTCTTCTACCTGGGTCCTCTAGGGGGGCACTGTTCCCCTCTACATCGCCTTGAGTGATGGGACCTACTTGTGGGGGCAGTTTATCCTCTCTCTTATTCTCTGCACCCCCTGCAGCAGACTTGTCGCTATCAACTTCTCGCAGAAAGACCAGCTCATCACCAGTGAAATAAAGCAAGATCCTCAGGCACATCAGGTAAATTCCAGCATAGTTATTTTATTCAGCTTCAATAAGTTACACTAAGATTTCTCAGTGAAACCACTGACTCCCATCACTCTGGCAGGTGCGCTCCAACTGCTCAAGTCTATAACTGTTGCAACAAGCAGTGCCTCACCCACACCATATCTTTCTCTCTGTCACACCAAACATTCTCTCTTACATCACCATACTGCTAAATTCATCCCAAGCACTATACAACACATCTCCATTCCTTCCAGATCTCATCACATCACATTATTATGCACAGATTGGTCATTATATTTTCCTCTTAACTTATACTTATTCTTGGCTTCAATACACTGATTATAAGTATTCAGGAGAATCATAAAATGTCACTTGGTTCTGCAGCTTGTCACACGATGTCTTAATTTCAGCTTGCATTTATTCTATGCCATTGTGCTGTTGTAATATGGCAG